>NW_024465421.1:3015000-13015000 GCF_017591425.1 Ochotona curzoniae
GAAAGACCCTGCAGGAATGTATGAAAGAAACAATGTGGGGGAAAGGGTCCACAAGCCTTGTGTGTGTGTGTGTGTGTGTGTGGGGCTATAGAGCCATTCCTGAATAGCAAAGCAGGCCTTCTCCATCACATGCCCAGAGTGTGGGCGAAAGAGGGAAGGATCTCAAAGCCAAGCTCCAGAGGGGTCCACAGCAAGCAGGGAAGAACTCATCAGGTAGGCTGGATGAGGACAGGGACACTCATTTCTGGAGGGGTGTGTGTGTGCTTGCACGGAAATAGTTCCAAGAGTCTGAACGAGGGCCAGATCCAGTCCACACAAGGCTTGCAGCTGGGAAGCCAATCTTACGAAGTTTGTTACTATCATCCCTATACATCTGAATACTTTCCAAACCAAGCAGGCCATTTGCCACAGTGACATCTTCTGCGTCACTCACGGAGCCGGACTGTGTTTTACAGTCAAGATGAATGAAAATTCAGCGAGGCAGCAGGACCTGGCTAAAGCTCTACATCCAATGGCGGCGGAACTAGTGAGCTAATGCTGGAGTCTAGGCTGCTCCCCTGAGGGCCCCCTCCCTCTGCCTCCATCAGTTTCACTGTAGGTACAAAGGTGTTGTTAGGTACCGGAACAAAGAGATCTGAGAAAGCCAAGGAAAAAGCTGCGACGAGTTGTGGGTAGGTCCTGCTTGCTGGAAGACTGGCAGGCTGGGTGAACAGACCTCTCCCAAAGGAGTCACAGTGACCTCAAAGGGCAAAGGTGAGTATGCTGAGGGATACGCCACTCACCCCGCGCTCACTTGTAGCTGCAATGACGACAAAACAAGACGGCACGTAGTCAGGGAGCTCCTTGATTGGAAGGCCAGGATCAGTATTTTGGACCTGGTCCACTCAGTAACTTGGTAGCATCTGTTCTAGGTTTTAAGGAAACCAATCACAGAGCCTTAAAGCTTAAATCACCAAACCAAGGACTACCTTTAACGTGAGTCTCAAGCCCCAGAGTTTCTCGCCACAGTTCAGCTTTTGTACTCAAGAGCTCATGTGGTCTAGGTCTGAAGTGCCAAACGCACTTTGGTGAGAGACGGGCTGTGTCAGGCAACACACTGCATTGTTTGAACCAGAATCTCTTTCCTGGGCTGCCTCTTTCTCTGTTTCATCCCTCTGAGGGCCTCACAATCCTCTCCCCCACTGGTCAACATTTCTCCTTCTGGAGGTCTATCAGATGAATCAAGACATTCCATTTGTGACCAACCTACGAGTGCCTCTTGCCTTCCGGCTTTTAGGAACACAGAGCTACGTCAACACAGCTACGATCACCCACACGAAAATCTCAATTTTCTCAGGTTCGCTGTTGGTTACCCTTTGATAAAAGGAGGTCACTAATTATACGATCATCTCTACACGAACTCTGCTGGCGCTTTGATTAAAATGTCTCTCCTCATTCGGTCCTTAGGAAAGCATCAGGAATAATTCACTGCCTCTGGACCCATTGCTCAGCACGATGGGCCGATGAACTTGGCCTTGAGGAGCACCAGCAAAAGGAATGGTAACATGTGCTGACAGCCTATTAGATGCTGGGCAAATTCCTCTTTGCTTTCTTATTTTGTGTTTACTTTAACCCAGCAAGACAAAAGAATACTTTTTTTTTTCTTATGAACAAACATACGGAAATTTCAGAAAGGTTTTTCGGCTCCTCGGCACTTGGATGTAGAAGATGACTGAAGATTCCAGAAGCTCGGAGTAAAGGAGGAAAAGTTCCAGAAGGAATTGGCCATGGGCA
The DNA here is from genome assembly GCF_017591425.1 of Ochotona curzoniae. Lineage (NCBI taxonomy): Eukaryota > Metazoa > Chordata > Mammalia > Lagomorpha > Ochotonidae > Ochotona > Ochotona curzoniae. The sequence continues at coordinate 3,016,774 of NW_024465421.1, forward strand.
GCTGCAGAAGGAGCCAGGGGGAGGCCTGGGGAATGTAAGACGGTTCTGCAGGTTCACACCCAAGACAACACCTGCTCTTTCATCACCTCCCATGATTAGCTCCACTGGCACGTGACATAACCTGTGGGCTCTGTAAATGCGGAGAGGAGGAGAACGCTGACAAGCCTTTCATTATCTTTTCTGATTCTCTCTCTCTCTGCTAGTTTTCATGGAGCTGTGAGTTCCCCCAGACTCCTACACAGGCTGCTGGCCCTGGAACCTCCTCTGACCCTAATCTAGGTCTTCTTAGTCTCTTTGCTTTAACAACCACTTACTGAACACCTCCTCTGTTGGGGGGACCTAGAAATGAGTAAGATACAGGTGCTGCTACCTAATCCAGAATAACTGATATTCTAGACCAGCGAGACAGTTTCAGACATCTGGAATATTCCAGTCACCGACATGCCCAAGGTTGCTCACTCCTGCTGCTACTGGAACATTTGTTGGGGACAAGCAACCACGGTGTGTCCATCAGCTGCAAAACAATTTCAAACACCCACTACCCAACAGCATGAAAAAGCTGCAAGAGGTTCTCACTTTATAATAGTCTCATCTTCATGGAGTCAGGTTTATCAAACTTTTGGTCAGGTTAACCAGCTTCAGTGTTCAGAAAAAGTATTGTTTTCTAGATGCTAACATCACCCGAGATACCCTGCTTTACACAGATCCTTGCAAAGTAATGGCTTAACAAAGGGCTCCGAGCCCTACAATGGACTGACTCCCTTATCATGGATACAGGCACCCTTTACCTTCCCACATGGAATTTTTCAGGAGCTAAAAGTAAGATTAAAGGACTTCTGCTCTTGTCTGCTCCCATACACTCTCCAGTTGAGGGCCAGGGAACAATCTGAAGGAGGTCAAAATTGCCTGCTTGTATATAAACCGAAGCAAAGACACTCATCTACATCAACAATCCTAGACCAAACTGGCTGCTTTGCCCTCTGTGTTCCTGGAGGCCTCCTTGTTCACCATGGGTTAGGTGCTTGTCATGCTGTGCATAGCTATCTTTTCAGACAGTCTACTACTATTTTTAAAGTATTCCTGACTATACTATTCCTGGCTACATTCTTTTTGGTGTAATAGGTTTTGAAGGTTAACTGCATTACATGAAAAGTCTTATTAGTCACATACATTTCTCAATGTATCCAAGCGAACTTTCACACTCTTCCACAATTATTATTTATCCTCTTTCGATTTGCAAAGACATTGCGTTTTAGCCATTCTCTAGGTGCCGGTTTATTTTGGGGGCATTTTCCATGGCAGGCCATTTTAGTTTTGAAACTTGCTGTGTTAGGAATTTCTTCAGGTCTGACGGTGAGCTGCGCACAGGATGGACCTCCCATGGTGATCTCGGGCCTTTGAAGATGTCAGGGGTGTGTCCTGTCCAGCAGGGCTTTTCCATAGGTGCACCTTCCTTCTTCTTTTTTTAAGCACAACCCCATTTTGTTAACTAAATATTGTTAAATAATTTCCTTAGTTTTTTTGGCAGTATCTGAGTGACTGTTTGGAACAGTTCTGGACAATGATGATAGAATTGGTAGTCTTGAAGAGATTCCCTTCTGGAATAAAAAGGCAAAGCCTTTAGAGGTGGGTCTTCTACTCTTCATAGAACTGGGGTGAGAAATCTGAGGTTGCAACAGCTACCTTATGACTGTTGAGTCAATACATGCGAAAGATTAATTCTATGTGGGGACAAAGGCAGGACAGAAAAACAGAAACACTTGGGCCCAGACTTCTTCATCTCTTACAGAAGACAAACTAACCACTACACTGTTCCGTTCAGTCAAAAGTAATCTTGCAGGCAATATCTGCCCTAGTGGTTAAGATGTTACTGGGGCCAGTGCTGTGGCATGAAAGGCTAGCCATCTGCCCGCAGCACCAGCATCTTGTAAGGTTCAAGTCATGGCTGCTCCTTTTCCAATCCAGGTCCCTGGTTATGCTGTGGGAAAACAACAGAGGATGGCTCAAGTCCTTGGCTTCTGCAGCCACATGGGAAGCCCAGGAAGAAGCTCCCAGCTCTAGATTAGCTCAATTACAGCTGTTGTGGCCATCTGGAGAGTGAACCTGCAGATAGCTGACCTCTGTCTCTCCTTCTCAGTAAAATCTACCTTTCAAATAAATAAATCAAAAACAAAACAAAAACACGTTTCCATGTCAGCATCCCAGATCAGAGAGCCTGGGTGCCCAGCCCACCTCTGTGCATGATTTAGCTTCCTACCAATGCACACCCTGGGAGATGGCAGTGGTGACATAAATAGCTGAGTCCTTGTCTCCCAAGTCGGAGACCTTCATGGAGTTCCCTGCTCCTGGCTTGTTGCCGGCATTTGGGGAGTGAATTAGCAGATGGGAGATCTCTCTCTCTCTCCACCTCCCTCCCTCCCTGTCTGGGTCAAATAACAAGTAAATAAATAAATACACTTTCTAAGAAAAGTAATCTCAACCAATACTACTGATGATAGGTAAAATTAACTTTTACAAATTATAATGTTCCCTAAAGAACTCTTCTATAACGGGCAGGTCGTCTGGCACTCACCCTCATCCCAGCCCAGAAGAAAATAATTGTTTCCGATGGCTTCTTACTACCTGAAGAGGATCTAACTCCAACACATCCTCAACTGTCTTCACTGTGAACAGTGTTCAAGTGCATGAGTCAAAACAAATCCCCTAGTGACTTGCATTAGAGCTGATTACCCAGTTTGGACCAGCTTTGGAATTCCTTTAATAATAAATGGATAATTGATGAAAGGTGTACTGAATGGTGAAGACCTGCCCATATTTATGATCTTAACCCCTTTTCTCTAATCACCAGGTCACACAAGCGATTATTTTCATTAGTTTCCTGTGTGGGGAAAAGTCCCACATGCCCCTACATTAGAGATTTTAGCATAATGTCTTAGCGTAGAGCAAAAGGCTAATCAGTTGTGATTTAACAACTGTGTGTGTTTTTTTTTTTCTAAAATAGGCTTTCTCTGCTCACATTATATGTTGATCAAGACAAAATATCTCCTTATCAAGAATGCCCCACATCTCTCATGGACAACACTGTGGGCACATAAGCCCGCATGAACACATACCACACGAGAAATCTTGGGAAATCTGTGGACACAGACATTCACAAATTGAGATGTCACCAGTCTTATCACCCATTCTCTTATCTCTGTCCACATGTTTATATAAGTCACTGCAAGGTTGGGGGATAATGGTGGGTTTTTTGGTTTTTTTTTTTTTTTTGCACCAAAATAAGCTTATGTTTTACTTTTACTTTTCCATTACTTTGTAAAGCACTCTTGTATATATATAAACACATCCAGTGATACCACACAAATACACATCCCAGTCCAACACACTGACCTAACCTACTAACCTTCCTCAAAAGGGAAAGTTCCACTTAGTGACAGAACTGTTCCAGGCTACAGACACTTTCTCTGATGCCTTCATCCCAATCCAAAGGCAGGCCACAAGGTGGTTGGGCCAGAAGCCATGATGACACCTTCAGGGTCACACACACCACTGTTTTCAAATCTTTTTTCATGAAACATGCCAGGTGAACTTATTTCTACAACATGGTCAGAGAAAACTTGTTTGAATTTACAATGTCTAGAATCGCTACTGGCATATTTTTTGAGACTGACCTGGAGACAGCAGAAAATTCTGTTTTGGTGGGAGGGGTTGCTCATTATTATGTCTCTGTGAAGTTCTGAGGACTTAAACAGCGAAGCTGCTGAGCCCTGCACACTCCTGATGGAACCAGCACTGGGTGCAGAGGATGCCCAGTGCAAGGTGTGTGGAATGGGTGCTTATCTCGAGAGTTCTAACTTCTAACCAGTTTCTCTCCCAGAGCACTGTGTGTAGAAGTACCTGACTATTGCTCTTGGTGATCAACTGCAAGCAGATTCCTGCAGAATGGCGGAGGGAGGAAAGTCACTGAACAGCTGTACTCTGTCGGCAAAACTGCGATGATGATCAGCCACTATACCAGGCATACAGAATGCAACAGTCCCAGTAAACATGAGATTTGTGACAGCAGCTGCTGTTTTTATGGGATTCAGTGGGTTCTTCCATTTTCCCTTTGCTCTGATTAGCCCTTCCCTATATTCCTCTACTCCTTATCTCTTTTCACTTTTCCCATAGCTCGGTCTTATGTAGGGAGTGGTACTCATTTTCGACCATTCTTGAATGTCAAACGCCGAGGTTCTGCTCCCATCCCATTGTGTTTCTCTGAGCGCACCTCATGAGCTGTTTACTGAGCAGACCCTCTGATCATCACCATACCAGCCTCTCCCCTCTCATCGTTGTGAATTTGAAAAGCGATGTTTTGCTTTTCAGCCACTCTGTTCTATTTTAACATTCCATGCATCTTTCTAGGAAAACAAAAAAGTCCATGGAATACTAATCAATGATCACATTTTTCTGTGACTGGCGTGCACGCACATACAAAATATGGTTTAGAGTTTCAGGGCAGCACATGGCTTTCATTTGGGGGTAACAATGAGATCTCCATGTTTTTCAAAGGAACATTATCCCCCAACCTATTCTTGTTAAGCAACTCTTCAAAAGAACCCAGTGAGAACATTAGCCTCCATTGGCCAGTAGGCAGCAGGATGTGGACTTGCGGCAGAGTCAGATGCAGAATCAAGCCTGGCTTGGCTTAGTGGGCGTCATTGTCATTAAAAAAAGGTAACTGACATAAGTTCTCCCATGCTGCATTGGGGTTAAGGGGAGAAAAAGAAACTCTGATTTGCCAATAAATGCTTTAAAATCCTCAAATTCTAACAACACTGTGGGCTAAATTGGCTGCCCAACCTGCTGGTTTCTGACATCCCTCCCTTGGTAGCTCTTGAGTGGCACAAATGTCGGCCTCAGCCTTCCCAACAAGGCACTATAATTGGGTTTAATCAGTGCCCAGGTTTCTCATAACTTATTGGTATTTGGCTGGCTCTGTCTCTGGCATATGTGAAAAGTCCTTGATGTCCATAAGGAGAATGACAACTTAACAAATCAGTAGCTTTTGGGTACTTATGGAAAGGTTGAGAACAGGCCAGCTGCTTCCTCGATTGGAGGTGATGCATGGTTAATTTCTTTATTTTAGCATACTGTACACAGATGTGGCTGGGTTGTTAATTTTGCTTTGCTACCAAGAGCTACAAGGTATCAGCTATCGGCTGATTTATTTGAAATCCTCCATGGAACACATCAGAATTCTAATTGTTTCCTGAATTTCTGCAAGGGAAGAAGAATTGATGTCACTGGAAAATGCCTTGGGTCCCTGCTGACTGAAACTAACTCCCGGTGACTGATTTCCAATTGATACAGATGAGGCCTGAGAGGCAGCGCACAGAGGTACACCCACGTGAGCCCAGCAGCCCACTAATGGCTAACAGAGATGATGGGGGAGACCAAACGTTTCTTTCCAACAACTCATCAAATACACTGTTCTTCTCAACAGATGGAACTGCCGGGGCCCAACACTAATGCTGGCAGAAACAGATGGTGCCGCGGGGCAGTTCTCTTTTGCTTGCTCCCTGAGATGGGCTCTGCAAAACGGGGGCGGGGGGCGGGGGGGAAAGGGCTAGTGTGTGCAGGCGGGTGGGATGGGCCTGCGTTTTCCAGCAGCAGGTAAAATCCATTTGTCACACCAGCTCCAAGCGGGTTTGCAGCACAGAAGTTAATATCTGAAACCAATGAGGCATTCTGTGCCACCATCACGGGGAGGCAGTTGGGGGGAGGCCTCTCACTGGCCATGTCCTCTGGGAGGAGAAAGGGATAGATGGAAGGGATGCGGATGGCGGGTCAGGGAGGTCTGGCCAGGGAAGGAGATGGATGGAGACACAGTGCCTTTACAGCCTTTGCCTTTTTACATTTCGTTTTCCAAACAAGATGGCAGGTAGAGAAGAAAGACTGTAACAGGAATGCCATTCTTAAGTCCCTTCAGGGGACAACTGCCACTGTTGGCCACCACCACTGCCACCGAAATTATAACTCCCTTCCCCCTTCCCCAATAGAAAGAAGACAAGTATGTTTTCTTTCTCTGTTCTTAACAGAGTCTTAGCAACCTCATAAAAGCAGCCTCGACATGTTTACGCCATCTGAAATCTGAATATATACAACAGCAATCCATTTCCATTGCCTCCAACTCCGAGCACTGCCAAGGAATGTGGTAGAGAGAGGATTTTTATGAGCAGGCCTTCAGCTGCCAGGATCCCACCTTCATAAAGAAGAGATTTGAGTCCATTCTGTCTATTTATTTTGTGTAGAGAAATCAAGGGCAATAAACCATGAAGAAATTCACTCTACCTTATTCCATTTCACACTTTTGTCAACCACGCTTTATCGAGTATCTGAATGAATTTTTAATATCATGCCACAGAATGCTTTGGTCTTCTATCATATGCTGGGACTCTATCAATCTGATAACACTTGGGAGTTCTGAGAGATACTCAGCACTGAAGAAAACAGCTTTAAAGTTTAGTCATTCTGATGGAATGTAAAAGCTTATATCAGTGACAGGTTGACAGAAAAAGCTGTTTTCCTTTCCATTTCACAGACTTCCACGTATGAACGCCATGAAACATGTCAGGACTTTCTCGGAGTCTATGAAGATGGAGATGGCATCTGCTCCCAGTGGGAAGCCCTTCTAACCAGGAATACTATCAAATTGCATGATGCCGAATGCTGACTGACATTCAAACGGGCAGGGAGGAGGTGTTTGCTATATTTTATGGAACAACATCAATTGCTTGTCTTGGCACATAAATACAGTTTTATCCTATACAATGCACCACCTTAAGCATGCCTCCTCTCTCCCTTTCTCTCTCACACATACCAAAAAAAAAAAAAAAAAAGCCATAACCCATTTGTGTTAAGCAAAGCGGTTCCTAATCTCTTTCTCCGGGTTGAAGCGACCTTGCATTTGCATCTTCCCTGAACTGTTCACTATTCCTGACCCCTTCAGGAAGCTATAAAGGTTGAAGAGGGTTCCCACTGATTTTAAGCACCATCTACAACCCCTACTGCAGCAGGAACCGTGGCCTCAGTTTCTAACTAAGCTGCTTTGTTGTAAATTTCGGCTGGATTTGGGTAGAAGCAGCAGGTAGGGAACGTGTCCATGAAATCATGTCAGTAGTTGTGTTTATGGTGCTGCTTTCGCTTCCCCTCTCTCCTCTTAGGCGCAAAAAGCGCATGAATCACATTGCCTTTACAACTTGTAATAACGACAAGCAGGCATGTGCAGTCGTTGATAAACACACCAAAGGCTCCCAGGTCTTCTTGCCCTGCATGTTGTCAGAACCCCACAAGGAAGTGCCTTTGAACTAGAAGGCAGCAGAGATACTGCCAGTCTTTAGGTCTGAACCTCCATTTTACAACAAGCTTAAAAAAGACAGAAACAGACTCTTATTTGAAAAGGCAACATAACGTCTGAGTTCGCTAATTATCTCTTAAAACTCCCTGTGAACAGAGAAGGCAGAGGGGAACAAGGGACTTCAGACAAATATAACTGAGGCCTTCCCAAGCAGCTGCGAGCAGGCTGATCCCCAGGAAGCCAGAAGAGTTAGCACAGGAAGCCTGGCCAGACAAGGGAGAAGTCAAGATGACAAGCCGAGCATCTCCACGGATGCTGCACTATGAAGACAGGTTGAAGATATCAAAGAAGGACCAGGCTTCTGATGGGTCTTTTGGAATATGCATTCTCAGAAGAGGTCATAGATCCCCAATCGTTGCATTGCTTTTGGTCCTTCCAAGTTCAATACAGTGCACGAAATACTACTCCTTAGCATTTACTGACATGGCAGGGAGATGTGATTTCCAAGTAAAAATGCTTGTGTGGGAAGGGAGATAATGTTTGATAAACACTGTTTCAAGTACATTAAAAACACAGCCCACACATCACATCTCCACAGAATATTTTATGACATGACCAATGCAAAGGAAGGAAGGAATGGTTTATCCACAGGCTTACCCTGGGCTGGTCCTGTGCTGGGCTGTGGTATGATGACCTAACGTATCTGAAATCAACTTAACTCTCCCACCAATCCAAAGAACGTGGTTGTATTGTCTGTATTTACATGTGAGAAAACTGTGTTCAAAGAATGACACAGTTGCTCAGTGGAGTGGCCAGGACATGAGCACCTGAGTTCTGTTTCCTACTAAAACGGGGCTCCTGTGGGTGACATTTGACTCTCCGGTACCCTGTGCCTACTCAACATTGAGGGGATGATGGATGTTATACTCAGGTGTTAGTGTCATAAAACAACAAAATATGGCCTGGGGTACGGAAGACATGAAGAGCACACAGAGAGGAATTGCAGAAGACATTCAAATTCTCTTCTACGTCAAAAGAGAAAAATTGCAACTGCTATCCGTGTCACCAAGCTTTCTGGACTCCTTCCTGCTTTTTGTTTTTGAACCCGGGTGTGAATGTTTTCAAGCCTGTCCTCTCCAATCAGCTGCTCAAGAGTCAGGCCAGCAATCTGTCTTTGATCGCCTTCCAAAACCTCTCTCTCTTGAACCAAAAGGGCTGCAGTTCTCTACACATGTTTAAGAGGACCCAAACTGTCCAGCACATACACGAAGCTGTAATGAATTCTCTATCAAAACATTCTGCCAGAGTTTCCTCATATATTCTTTTGTGGCTCTGCTAAGGTTTTTGTACATATGTATTTTTTTCTTTCTGGAAAGAAGAGCCTGCAGGGAGCCAAAGCCCCCCAACCTGCCCCGCCCCCATCTTCCATCCCTTCTAAACTGATTTCTTTTGTGGAGAGAGCGATGGGGAGGATGGGTAGGAGCCTTGAAATCTCACAAGTGGGGTGCCTCTGGAGATTTGTTTTTTTACTTTGGGTGTACTCTGCCAGGCAGAACCTTGGCCATGGTAAGCAGGTGGATGCCAGGCAGACATCCGAGGCTCCGATGTGTGCAAGGTTTTCCAGTTTGTTTTGATATGAAGTGCCAGGGGCTGGCATTTAAATTAGGAACCCACATGGAGATCAGCTGTGCAGCCCGAGGTGCGGGTTGTGAGGATGGGCCCTGGCCGAGTCTCCTGCTGCAAATCCAAGTACACTGCAGCTGGTCAGCTGTGTAGACGCCTGGGGTAGGGAAGGCAAGATATCAGAGTGCTCTGCTCGATGCTTCGGAAATTCTTACATCCTGCTGTCTTTTATTCATTTTGTGATCGCACACTCTGCCCGAGGCAATGTTCTGGCAATTCTGCAACTTCTGAGAAAGTGGCTCAAGAAAAGTTCACTTGTAAATAAGGGGTTAGAGCACCTTCCCTGTGGGTCCCCAGGGACAACCAAGAAAGCCTAATGAGCTTATGAATGCCTTGAAGGACAGACCCTGTTGACAGCATTAGTTCAACCTAATCTCCATGGCATTACTAATCTCGATAATAAACCTAATCTCGATAAACCTAATCTCGATGGCATTACTTTCACAGGAAAAATATTTTAAAATCCAAACTACAAATGCAAAGGAAACGAGTATTGCTTCGGGGCCAGTGCGGTGCCATATCAGACTAAATCTTTGCCTGCAGTGGTGCCATCCCCTATGGGTGCCAGTTCAAGGACTGGCTGCTACATTTCCAATCCAGCTCCTTGCTTATGGCCTGGGAAAGCAGTTGGGGCTGTACCTACATAAGGGTACCCAAAAGAAACTTCTGGCTCCCAGATTTGGACCAGCCCAACTCTACTGCTGCAGTTATTTGGGGAGTAAACCAGGGAGAGAAGTTCTCTCCGTATCTCCTTCTGTCTCCAACTCTGCCTTTCCAACATAAATATATGAATATATAATGCATATTAATAATAACTGCATATTTATTATACTAATTAAATAAGAAATATAGGTACATATATTTAAAGTATCGTCTCTTCAGGGACATCCAAGGGAGTGAAGGAGTTTCCTAACCCATGCATGGGGAGAGCTGGTCATTGGGAGTGGGCATTTAGTCTGGTGATGAAGATGTGTTTATCCACACCACAGTGCTGGTTTGATTTCCAGTCCCAGCCTCCTGCCATGCTCACAGCAGTAGGAGCTATGGGAGACCTGATGGCATTCCTGGCTCCTGTCACAGCCACTATCAATTCTCTGCCCTGCCCCACCCCAACTTTGGCTAGTTACAGAGTGAAGTAGTACATCAGAACTCTCTCAAATAAGCAATAATAAAGAAATGATGGTAATCATTGCAACAGGTGTGAATTCTGGGGAAGAGCCGCATCTTAGGCACTGTACAGTGTCTTCACATGTAATCTCCGAAGTGACTTTCAGGAGGTAAGGATGACTACATTCCCCTTCCATTATGAGACTGACGAACAGAAAGGCCAAGTGTATCACCCAGGCCACGCAATGAATGCATTCAGAGCAGCTTGGAGTACAACCCAGGCTTTCTTTAAGCGGTTCTTTAAAAATATTTCTCTCCCTGGATGCAAGCGCTCTGGGACGCCTATGCTAAAGCATAACTTCCATTGCCTTCCCAACAACTAAGGACATGGGAACTTGGGAATGCTCTCCATCATGTGATGTTTCCTTGCTCCTAAAACAAGGAGGCAGGTGTTACGGTGCAGTAGTGTAACCCACTGCTTGGGAAGCCTGCGCCTCTTCCACCTCTGATTCAGCTCCCTGCAGCAGATGATGGTCCGGGGATTTGGGTTCCCACTATCGGATTGAGAACAATGGATGGAGTTCCTGATCCTTGACTTCTCCTTGGTGCAGCCCCAGCTGTTGTAGGCATGTGGGAATGAGGCAGTGGAAGGGAAATCTCTGTCTCTCTTCTTTCTTTGCCACCCCATGTTTGTAATGAACTTAGCAATAAAATAAACAAATGAATCAACTTTATAAAAAGGAAAAAATGATTAATTCCCAATGCAGTGCTAAAATAATATATAAAATTTCACATGTGCAAGGCTTTTGTCCTGCAGGCTAGCAGGCAGTGTCAAATTGCCAGAGCACCTCCGGAGACAACTGACCCATTTCACCCCCACAGTCACGGTCAGTGTGGTGTCTGGCCCGTGTCAGGGGTGCCCAACCTTTAAGATGTTCTTATCAAGAATCCCGGCTTCACAGATTCATAAATACCATACCTGAGCACTTTACTTCCTGGGTTGATCCAAATGCCCTTCGTCCCCATTGTTGCTCACTCAATTTGTTTTCTTTCAGTTAAGATGTGCCAATTGCTAGGCACCCTGGAGGCACCTCCAAAACATAACATCCTATTTTCACAGTGTGACATCACAAAATACAGGCAGGATATCTGGAACTTTGGGGCCAACAAGGACCCCAAAGCACTATAATGATTTTTAATACCTCCTATTTGGCTGTGCTGGGCCAAAAAAATGTGTATAGAAGGGTTATGAGTTGATCAGAAACCTGGGGGGAATAATATAAGAAGTAAAAGCATGTCAGTCTCTGGTATAGCCACTCAGATATAAGATCTCAGAGAGGAAACTGTAAAATGTGTGTCCTGCACAGGACTAGCCCCTTTGCATAAATGCGCCACAGCCTTGCTCTGTGCACAGAATCAGGATCGTGGGAGGAAGGCTGGAACAGCCCGTGCTTTCCGCCTGTGTGTCTCCTCGGACTCTGGTCTACCGCCTCCACTGCTCCTGCCGCCCCAGGCTCCTCCCCGATGCCTCTTCTGCACAGGACCATTAAAGGGAAGTCTTCTCTGGGGTTCCCTCAGGACACTCTGCTGTCATCACCCCAGCACCTCGGTTGTCTCGCTGTGACCTCCTTGCAAGGGCCCTCCCAATGTCTATCACGGACCTCCTTCCAGCTGCCCCTGCCCTGAACCCACACTTTCACAGCCTCTAGGCGAGGCATTTCACATCTTGAGGTCAACACTAGTGCTGCTCTACCCAACACAGCTCACCTCCTTCCGTCCTTCCTCCTGACTGCCCTGCACCTTCCTTGGAGCCACGATTCTCACAGGCACAGAGATGCCACGCAGGTGGTTCACAAACACCAGGATCACTTGGAAGAGCTTTTTCCCTTTTCCTCCAGTTACACACATCTGCTGCCCTCAGGAGATGCTGGTTTGCCGCCTCTCTGTCTGTACCTTGGCAGGCTGTGGGACAGGAGGAAGGCATAGATGCCGAGCGCAGGAGCAGGTGTGTGTGATCTGAATAAGGTCCCCAGAGGATCTGGTTACCTCTCCCCTCACACCTTGGAGAACTGCTTCTCTAAATCTTGACATTATTTGTTGAGTCCCATTTCGCCCTCACATTCCTCATCAAATTGGTTACCCAGTCCTTGCTGACTGCCTCTCAACAATACCTCCCGTATCGGATTCTTCCTTTCCATTCCCACAGCCCCCAACCTCATTATCTCCTGCCGGGATTGTTGTTGCAATTGCTCGCTAGCAGGTCTCTGAACCTCCAGGCTCTCTCGGCTCCAATCCATCTTGCACACTGCTGCCAGATTAACCTTCTAAAGCAGTGGTTTCTCAACTTTGCCGCGCATTAGAATCGCCTGGGGAGCTTGTTAAAAATACTGATGCCTTGACCCCAACCTATAGATTAGGATTGAGTAGGTCTGGGTGGGGCCCCAGGTATATGTATTTTTTTTTTTTTAACAAGCTCCCGGGTGATTCTGATGCAGTCAAGGCTTGAGAATCTCTGGCACAGCAATCGCCATGCATCTGCTCCACAAAAGGTTCACGGATTCTCCACTGCCTACCAAGCTCCTGTGTAAGGTGCCAGGGATGGGGTGACAGAAGCCAACCACTCCTTCAGGCTTGGTGTGGGCAGAAGAGGCCTTTCTGCCCACTGTACCTCAGCATGAACCCTCTGATGAATCTTGCCTGCTGGCATCTCCACACATCCTTCTTACTTCCTTTCCTTCTAACCTTGTTCAGAATGTTTACTGGGCTTTGGATATTCGGCCCCCTTCACTTTCAGCAAGCTACAGCTGAGAGGAAGTTTTGGGCTACAGGAACACACAGTACAGCACAATGCACCACCCTAGATAGAGTGGACATCTTAGACTAAGGAATCAAACAAAACAAAACAAAACAACAACGTATGCCCAGAAATTTATCTGTTTCACACGTGCGCCACCATTGACTCGTCAAGATTTAGTGCTCTGATGCTCATTTACACAAAGGTGCTGAACCACACAGAGACAGCTTGAACTCAAAGTTCAAGCTCATCTAATTTTACATCCAGGGTTCTTCCAAATGTGAGTATGGTGACTATAGCTAAAGCTGAGTCAGGAATTCACATTTTGTCAAAGTGTGAAGATGAATCAGTGTTGACTGGCTCATGTTCCTTGTACAGTAGGTCTTAATGACCATTGAGTCTTTGCTCCTAGGATGATGAAGACAAAGACATGTAATACTATTAACAGGAAGGAAACAGACAATTATAGAATCTTTCCTAATCAGCTTCAATTATCCTAATTCCTGGGGGAACTAATCCTTTCCCATCTTCTACATATGATTTACTCAATGATAGCACAGCATACAATCCTGCATCTAGGTTGCTATTCTCCAGTTGGTTTTTACACTGCTGGTGTAGTCAGTTGACTGGTATTCTTATTAACATTGTTTTGGGGCCTCACGTTTTTCTTTTCTTTTTTTTAAAAGAGGCAGTTTAACTGGTTAATGAAAGCTTACATTCACTGAGCATGAATATTGGCAGAGAATGGTTACTTTTCTAAAAGTCAAAGTGGAATGTCTGAAACACTCAGTGCAAGCTGGCGACCTAGACATAGACAAAGCCAAACATAAAAGTTTGGTTAAACCAAAGTGGACAAAATATGAAACTGGGAGTCTTCACTTGACAGGCCGACAAGGACCTAACATCTTATACCTCCACTGAAAATGTGGTGGGTATACACTAGATGAGAATTATGTAAGAAAAATGATGGAACACCCTCAAAATCAAATCCAAAAATACATAAAATGTTTCCATGATGAACACAATAGCGTGTAATTTTGAAAAGCAATAAATATAATCAGAAAAATCAATAATAATGGATTAGGGTTTTAAACGTAAAATCTAAAAATTATACTGTGTCTAAAAGAAAACAGGAAAAAATCTGAAACTTGAGTTAGGCAAAGATATGACAACAAAAGTACAATATATTTAATATCAGATTGACACACTGGACTCCAGTAAAATTAAATATCTATTTCTTGAAAGAGACTAGTAAGTGAATTAAAAGAAAGCTGCAGGCTAGAAAAAAATTTACACACACACACACATGTCTTTCAGGTGTTGTGTGTGAGTATAAATGCTTTCTATTTTTCAGTATATAGTATTTAAGGAATACATAATATATAGCTCAAACTCAATAACAAGAAAACAATTTAAAAATCACAAGAAAACAGAAACTGCCAAAAACAGGCATATATATGGGAAAACAAACACATGAAAAGATGTGAAACATCAGTAGTCATTAGGAAAACATAATAAAACTGCAATTAGACACCAGCATGTATTTATTGGAATAGTTACAACAGAAACACAAAGAGGTGTTGTGTTGGTGAAGAGGTGAAAGAACTGGAGCTGTCACACACTGTTACTGGATATGACCCAGCCATTCCAAAAGAAACAGGTGCACACAAAGTACTGTGCATGACTGCTCCTAACGGATTTATCACGGCCAAAATCTACAGACAGCTGAATATCCATAGACATGTGAGAAGATGGGGAACTGTGGCACATTGACACAATGGAATACAAAACGGAACACACACAGTAGGGTTGAAGCTTGAGATGATTACATAGAATACATGAAGGCAAAGAGACATCACTATCTACTCTAAACTTGGAATGCAAGCTATAGTGTTAGAATGATCAGTGATGCTGTGTCTATGGAAGGGTGAAAAGGCAGGAGGAAGGGACACCATGGGGGTGCAGAAATTAGGAGTGATGGATGGATCCACTGTCTTGACTTTGGTGACAGTGCCATGGGTGGATACATATATCAACACATATTCAATTGCAGAGTTGAAATATGAGCAGCTTATTAAATTTCATTCATGCCACAATAAATCTTTAGAAAAATGAAATGTGCATAGCATGCTTTCTTTTTTTATGACTTTAAATGACTTTATGAACTAACCCACTGCATACTTCATTGGGTAAGAGAGTTTTCCTGTATGTGTAAAATCAACAGGACTGACGGTGGAGAACAATCATCTTTTAGAGTTGAAACAGACCGAGGGATGAAGAAACATGGTTCTCAGATGAAAAGCTGAGGCTGAAGAGAGAGACAGGAGGTTCCCAGTTCCACACAGCTATTGCCCAGTAGAGAACTGGGAAGAACTTGCCAGCTCCTGACTGCTGCAGACTCCTTCAAGCGTTGATCTGTGTTCATCAGCAGACAACCCTCCATGAAGTAAAGCTGTCAGCAAAAGTTCCCCACCCCCCCCGTGCTGAGGACATGGCTGTTGGCTGCTATGAACACTTCCAAGTGTGGAAAGTGATCCCTGCACCCAAAGCTCAGCCCTACACCCCAATCCACAAACAAGAGCCATCCATCCGTCTCCTTCCTGGGTCAGCAGGACGGTGTTCTCAAGACAATAATGGTTCTGATCACATCTTACAATCAGCAAAGACAAGGTGCATGGACACACACACACACACACACACACACACTGGGAGGACATGGTTTGAAGACACTGATTATAGCTTAAATCTGTCCTTTTCACTTTAAATCTGAGCAATTTTGGACGGAGGTAAACTTTCTGAATCTCAAGTCATATGACTTGAGTGCGTCGAGCCCAAGATGAGTTGATCTGTGAATACCCTAGGATTCTAAGGTAGAACCCGAAGCTTTACCACACTAATCTCTCATGCATCAGTCCATCACTGTAAAACGGGAACTTCTTCAAAGAAATGTATTTAAAAATCTGTGGCACCATGCACAGCCCCTTGCACAAAGGAAGCAGAAAATATGTTTTTGGCAGTTATGGTTATTCCTGATTAATTATCTGCAGGGGGAATAAAAGAGACCTTGGCCTGACTTTCCAGCTTCAGTTGATGGCCAAAAAGATACAAATACACACACATTTGTGCACATGTCCAGGTAAGGGGAATTCTCAAGGGAACAGAAAATAGCTGCCCTTTCAAAACAACCCCAGCATCCTCCAGGGAGACGGTATCAAACAGCAACCAACAAGGCTATTTGTAAAGCAGCTTCGGAAGAGGTAGCTGTAGAAGTGAAAATGGATCGAACAGGTTCCCCACGCTTGCTTTTTCTTTGCTGAAAAGATGTCAAGGTGAATGAAGAGAACGCTTCAAGCTGCTGCTTGCCATGAGGTGTCACTGGCTCATCCTCTGTTTTTGATAAAAGACCGCCAGAGCGCAAGGAAACGGGGCAAAGTGAGGAAGAAAAGAGACAAATTGGATGCTCAACCGGCTGGCTTTCAAAGAAGATCCGCATTAAAGGTTGGCTGTGGGGGGGAGGAAGGTGATGGGGTCTGTGTAACAGAAACCAGATCGTTTCAAAAACAGAGCATATTAGTTGCATGCTTTGGCATGGGTGGCTGGCTAACAGCAAGTCAGCACAGAGCCTCTCTTTGCTAATCAGTCTGTGCTATCCCCTCGGTGGGAACGGTGGACAAGATCAATGAAGAGGTGCTTGTGTGACACAGCCTGGCCAGGATAATGAGCAACCACAGCAATGTGTGCACATAGGTTGTCTCTTTAGTTCAGAAAACCCACTTGCAAGCCAGGCTCTTTTCTGTGATCCCAGTTAAGTTCCAATGAAATCCGGTGTTGACGCTTCAGGACAGAGCAGCTCACGGGGCAGATGAGCATGAAGGGCAGGACTCAGAAGCTGGCACTCTGACCCACGGGGCACTGCATCACAACACGCCCCATCCGCTCCTCCCTTCCAAGCCAGCACACATGCGCTGGGAATCTCCTCAAAACAAGTTCCCAAAGAGGACAGATGGTGCTTACTTGCTAAGAAAGAGTGCTAACAAGACAAACTGAGAAGCAAGGAGAGAAAAAAGCTGATTGGGGTTTTCGGTCCCGAGAGGAGGTGAGATGCTGGCTGGAGGAGATGAATGGGCCGCTGTGCACAAGCGTATCCTGAACAGGAGAGTCCCTGAGAGCACTTCTCTGAGGGCCACTCACCACTGGACAGAACACTGAATCGATCCAGCCCTTCTGGGCAGGGGTGGTCAGCTGTCCCTGGCAACCGACGGCTCTCTACTGGGCTGGAAGAGCTGAGCGTGTCTGTCCAGGTGCGTGGGGCTCCAGCATGTGCCTGGGCGGGGGGTGGGGGAAGAGCTCTCTAAGCTTAGCGCCTTGATACACACACACACATACACACACACACACAGATCCTCAGTGACATTAAATCATCCAGGAATAGGGCCCCTTTCTAATCCCACTACGAAATGGGAAAATGAAAACCTCACACTGCCTGAGTATGTTCCGAAGGGCAAATGGCTTCTCAAGATTTATGGAGGCTGGTGGTTCACCAAACAGTGGGATATCAAAATAAGAGCAGTACCAATGGCAAATTGAATCTTATCTTGAGGACCTGCTATAGTTAGCAGGCGGAGGCAGGCTGAGTATGCATCAGTTGGTTTTCAAAATATGTTATTTACAATACGCAGCAGATGTTCTTTGAATTCTAATGTGAAAATACAGGCTTTTTCTTTTTTACTGACAGACTAAAAAGTACACTTAATATAATAATCTTGCAAAGTCCAAAGATTACCTCACAGTTTGGAAAATACTATGTTGAGTCATTAGTCCCATTACTCAGTATTTTCAAAACTCACCAGATAAATATGGTACACTGAGACTTCCTGGTAACGACCTTCTATTTTTTGCAAGGAAGAACACAGCAAGGCTTCCCAGAAGCCTCAATTAAATCTGGAAAATGTTTCTAAAATATTCTGAAGCACAACACAGGCACACGTGCTGCAATGTTTCAGGAGGCCTTTGCTCATGGATGAGTTTCTGCTGTCATTCCCTTTCTTTTTTTTTTTAAATGAGTGCCTCCACTAGGCTGGGCACTACCCTAGGCTAAGGGAATGCAAAGATGAGCAGGAAAGCTGTGCTTGCCTTCTGGAGCCTTCTACCTAAAGGGACAACAACCAAACAGTTACAACGTGGTTAGCACAGGGGGACACGAGGGCACCTAACCAATTTGGAAGGCCAGGCAATCAAGCCATGGGCCACTGAACTTTTCCCTGTGGAAGTTTTTGTTACTTCCAGCCAGGCTCTTGGAGTCTGGCTGGCTGAAATGAATGAGGTGCCCACAGGTGGGCTATAGCAGGGCAGGCCAGGAGGGAGAAAGGGGTGGGCCAGAGTGGCAGGCTTGAGTGGCAGCCAAAGAAACACTGGAGAAGCACGGGTGTTCCGGAGCCAAACAAGTTCCCTCCGTCTCCCTTCAGGCATCTTGATTTTTGCCATTTGTTCCCTCAGAAGGAGTGGGACAAATCCAAGTTTCCAGGGAGGCTTCAGGGAGAGCACACAAAGATGGCTGGCACTTGGCAGGAAGCTGTCAAAGCTGAGCTGCGACCTGGCCTCCTGCCCTAGCTCTCCTAAACCACTGCAAGGCACAGCTTTCCCTGACTCCTGACCTCACCCAGAAGGATAAATCACAGCAGAATGGACAGCAGTCCCGCTGCTCCACCCGGATCGTGAGTTTGCAAATTATTCAACAAGCGCCCTTTCACGGCATGAGTCTGTAATGGGTGGTACTTAGATGCAATAAAGTACAGTGGCTTTTCAGGGTGAAGTTTTTTGTTGCGTTTGTCTGGGACAGGGTAGTTCATTCATTCAGAATTCAAGTGTTTTGAAATATTCATTCAGATAACCAACCTGTGCTGAACATGGATTACTCAGGCCGAGCCGTTGTGCTAGGCAGAGACAGAAGCTGAGTGCTTTCACTGTGAGATGTGGGGAAAGGGATAAACCATCACACACAGGCAACATATTTGTGGATGCAATGACTGACGGAGGACACTGCTTATGTCAACGATTCTCAGCCCTGGCTGTAAACCTGAATTACTGACAAAGTTTAAGACAACTTGGGGGCTGGAGGGAGGGAAGTTGTAGTGAAGCAGGTAAAGCTGCCAGCTGCAAAGCCAACATCCCACAGGAGCGCCAGTTGGTGTCCTGGCTGTTCTGCTTCTGATCTAGCTCACTGCTAATGCTCCTGGGAGAAGAAGTGGAAGATGTCCCAAGTGCCTGGACCCCTGCTACCCACGTGGGGAACTAGCAAGAAGCTCCTGGTTCCTGGTTTAGGCTCGACCCAGCTGTGGTCATTATGGTCATCTAGGGAGCGAAGCAGTGGATGGAAGCTCTTTGCCTTTCTGTCTCTCCATCTTTCTGTAACTGTGACTTTAAAAAAAAGGCTTTTTTTTTTAAAGATCTTGATATTTCATTGGACTCAGGAGGTTCTGATTCAACTGAGCAGAGTGAGGTCTGTGCCACGTGGGATTTAAAAACTTTGCAGATGGGCCCAGTATTGAATAACTTAGTGGCTAAATCCTTGCATTGCATCTGCCAGGATGCCATATGGGTGCTGGTTTGTGTGCTGGTGGCCTGCTTCCCATCCAGCTCCCTGCTTGTGGCCTGGGAAAGCAACAGAAGACAGCCCAAAGCCTTAGAAGCCTGCACCCATGTGGGAGACCCAGAAGAAGCTCCTGGCTTCTGGCTTGGTTCAGTTCTGACTATGGTGGCCAGTTGAGTAGTGAACCAGCAGATGGAAGATCTTTCTCTCTGTAGCTCCTTCTCTCTGTAAATCTGACTTTTCAATAAAGTAAAAAAAAAAAAAAAACCACCACAAACTTTGCAGGGGACTTCAATATGCAAAGTTGTTATGAAATGGTTTTAACAGTGAACTGCAGAGACATCATGATTCTCAACTCTGGAATGCATCAAAATCAACGGAAGGCCCAGATTCCATGCAGTGCAGGATTTCATCTATTTAGCTAGTGTCGCAAGTAACTTTGATTGACCAGCAAGTTTGAGAACTCTGGCTAACACCTAGCCTGGCTACATAATACCTAACACAAGTAAGTCAGGTCACAGAGGGAAGAAACTTTTCAAATCTCATTTTTGCAGGCTCCTTCTTAGTATAGTGGGAGAGAGCTGTCCTCTCTGTGCCTGAGCGCAATAGAACCTGTCTGCATGTCCCAACTGCTCCAAGTTGCTTTCCTTTGGCTCTCCCCGACTCCAGTAATGACAGCACTTCAAGTACCTTCACAGCCCTAGGTACTGAACATCCCACGCACCCTTACATCTTAGCTCTGATGACGCAGCAGGTGCCAGGGACAGCTATGGAACTTGAAGCCCAGAGACTTGCCGACAGACCCGGTAGTATTAGAAAGCAGACTCAGGACAAGAACCTGGGTTTCTTGACTTCAAGACCTTCTCATTTACACCTTCTCTAAGTGTAGTTTGAGCACCAGCAGCATCAGCGCCACCTGTGAACTTGCTAAAAAGGCAAATTCTTGGACCCAGATCCAGATGAGTCTGAATCCCTTGGGGATGGGGCCCAGCATGTCTCTTCACAAGCTTCAGGGGTGGGGGGGCTTCTGATGCACCTTCAAGTCTAATACAGTGTACTGTATTAGAGCAAGCCACTGGTGCTTCTATGAATGCAAAAAAAAAAAAGACTAAATATTCAAGGTACACTAGGAGGGGATGGTGAACATGTGTGAGCTGATGTGGACTTCTGAATGAATCCATAAAACAAAAAGAGAACATGTGTCCTCTTCTACCCCACTCCCTGGAGAGGGATTAGATGGAGATGAAGCACCATCTAAAATATGCATGCCCATGAATGCATTCTCTTAGGTAGCTTTCACAAAAAAAATGCTCTTCATTTTCAGGCAGGAAAGACTTGATGAATAATTCCAGTCTTCCAACATTGCACCCATATTTTTTTTTTTTGCACTGAAAAGTTACTGTGAAATAGAAAATGAAGTCTTTCACTGATACCAGCCAAGCCTACAAAGTGGCTCCTTTATGATAAATTCATGAAAAAAAGTAATGTTATGAAAGGAGAAGGGGGTATTTACAGTATCTGAGCTTAGCAAAGTGGGACAAGGAGCCAAAGTATGATTTCTTTTTGGCTCCCAAGGCACATGGCACACAAAATGTTTCTACAAAGGAGGGGAAAAAAAAGGCGGATTTGGTTCTGAGTTCAGTGAAATATCATGATTTCCATTTGGCTGTTTTGAGAAGTTGCCTTTTTAGGCAATTCTCCATTTCAAGGAAAAGTTAAAAGCTCATTAGATTCACCTACTTCCTTCCAACAGAATGAGAGAATGTTGGGCTTGCTGACCACGTCCATGACTCCGCAGGTTTCCAAGACTTGCCAGACTGGGCTAGCTACATGTGATGAAGGCATCTGTGAAATTTTCTGAAAATGTGATTTTTTTTTTCCTGGACTGGTAACTCTAGACACTGAAGGACTGGGTTCCAATATATCCTTTTATCTTCCTACCTGTAGTTGGTCCCATGGTAACTACAGAGAGTTTCAAGGATAAGGAAGGATCTCCATTGTGTGAGAAGTTTAAGAAGTGGAGCACATTATGGCTAAATCAGCCTAGGCTCAGGTTCGAAATAAAGAGATGAAAACTTATACTATGGGGTATAGCAGCACAGGGTTAACCTACAAACGAACAGAAACAGTAGGATAAACCTGTACTGCTTGAGAGGTTCTTAACAAGATGTTTTGTACCTGGTTACCCATGATGCTCTTTATCTGAGTTACAGTCAACCAACAGGGGCAGCAATAGCCATCCTGGACTGGGTATGCTAGTTAGGCAATGATTTCCTAACTGAGTTTGAATGAGTTTGTAGTTGTTCTGTCCTTTGAGGAAATAAAGGATAAAAAAAATCAGATTTAATCTTCTTCATGTGACAGTTCCTTACCTATTTAGACAGCCAACACGTCCCCTTGTGCAATTTCTGCCACTATTCAATAATCTAACATGATTTATCCATTAAAGTCCATAAGGATACATTTTATTCATTATAAACCTGATGTTAAAACAACTACCCAGTTTTGGTCTTATGTGGCTACACAGAGGGCCAGAAAAAATGAGAAAGTACCTTGTTATGGTATAAAATATTATGGAATTGCAAGGTTTTACAATATGGAGCTGATAACTGCTTCATTACAACTCTTTCCGACTTTCTTCACTTAAGCTTTGTAACTGAGCGGATGGAAAGTGAGTTCAAACAGGACTGAGAACTATCCTGACACTGATATAATGTCTGTCACCCACAGGTTTGGTTTTTTTCATATCTTCTATATTTTATAGAAGTTAAAGAAATTCATTCGTTCAAGAAACAGCCATTCTGAGTATGGTATATTTAAGATGCTATATCAGCCATTCCAGGAGTTACAACAATGAAAATACGAGGCTCTTAATTTGGGGGGACTGGATAAGAAAAACACAGAAATAACTGAGATACGAGTCAACGTGCTGAAAATCCTTGTCCATTCCTTAAACACAGATACACACACATTATTTTGGAAGTCAAAGGGGATATCCTAGTCAAAGATTTCACAGAAGAGGAGGAAGAGAGTATTTAAAAAGAGAATCATGATAGAAATAAAGGAGATTATTTTAGATGAATGAATCAGCATAATCAAGAGCCTGTAAATGGCAATTGTGGAGGTAAGAGAAAGAATAGCCTGTGTGTTGCTTACACTAGAACACAGAGTTTACGAAGAAGACCATGATCTAGGTTGGGAAGGCTCCAACTTTAGACACTACAATGTGGGTTCAGGAGTTGAGAACAGTTAAGAGAAACTGCAAGAACTGTTGCCTGGGGACATTTCATAAGCTGATGTGCGTTGAAGGAGGACTGTTGTCTGGCAGTAATATATTAGATGAAATGGAGCAGACAGAAGATGCAAGCTGGTGAGAGTCCAGATAAAAACCAGTGAAGTCCTGAGCCTAGACAATGGCATTGAGAAGTTGAGACATTGGATGAATAAACGCAACTTCGAATAAAAAAAGCTATTACATACACCATGGCTGTCATCTTTGGCAACAAAGGAGGTTATAGAGAAAGACGTTAAATTTTCAACCCTGGGCCACACTATGGCCATAATTAGGTTAGACAGAGAGCTTGCCATGGTTATGAGTTCTGTTTTAAGCAATGAGTCTAAAGAGCTGGCAAGACATCCAAGTGGTGAAGATAGTTTTGGAAGTTATCCACACAGTGAGGAGCCAGATGGTGTTACGAGACTGGGAAGAGAAAAAAAAAAATAGAACAAAGTGGGCACCCAAGGTTAGAAAGGCACCAGTCATTGGAGGGTGACTATCAGTTAGATGAGTGAGCAGAGAAAATACTGGGTAAACCTGAATAAGAATCCCCAACTGTTAAGATCATTCACCCTGCAGGAAACTTGGGGATGACTTAATAGGCATATCTGAATCTATAAAACCTCTGGGGTCCAGCGCAGTGGCTTAGCAGCTAAAGTCCTCGCCTTGAATGTGCCAGGATCCCATATGGGTGCCAGTTCTAATCCTGGTGACCTTACCTCCCATCCAGCTCCATGCTTGTGGCCTGGAAAAGCAGTCGATGACAGCCCAAAGCTTTATGACCCTGCACCCACATGGGAGACCCAGAAGAGCTTCTGGCTCCTGGCTTTGGATCGGCTCAGCACTGGCCATTGCAGTCACTTGGGGAGTGAACCATTGGACAGAAGATCTTCCTCTCTGTCTCTCCTCCTTTCTCTATATCTGACTTTGCAATAAAAATACATAATTCTTTCAAAAAAAAACAACTATGAAGGTTGCCAAAATGATGAGGGAGATAGAGAGAAATTGATGCATTAAAGTTATAGTTGAGGTATGTAAGTAAAAGTTTCTCTTCAGTAAAGTCTTTCTGATCATAAAGCACTTTGGATTCAGGAATCCTCAATAATAATTAGAAAAACTTTCTTCAGAGATACTTAAAGATATAAATGGACTCAATTGGCTTAGAATACTTAGGAGCTGAAACTCCCAGATGGGCAAATCCACAGGGGCACAAAATAGATTCATGGTTTTTAGGGGTTAGGGGCTGAAAGGAATGAGTCTGGGGTTTCATTTTAGCTGATGGAACTGTCTTAAAATCTGTCAGTGATGATTGGGTACTTAGAAATTTGTTTGAAAGGCAAAGTGGCAGAGACAGAGTGAGGGACAGATACAGTAAGAGAACTGCTGGTTCACTGTTGAAGTGGTTGCAACTGCCAGAGTTGCGCTAAGTCAAAGCTAGATGCCAGGGACTCTGTCAGGAACTTCTCATCGGGTCTATTGCATTTCCAGGTGTACTAGCAGGAAGCTGGACTAGAAACTCAAACCAGCATGACAACACAGGCTAAGAGTCATTCATAAACAGAAGTTTACCCCACACTGTATCACAATGCCACTCCCCAAATCGCATATCTGAACAAACTAAACTGTGTGAATCACAGCCCAATGAAGCTGTTTAAGACAATCGTGTTTCAGAGGTGGCATGAAATACGGATGTCAAGTTACATAAGATGATGCCTCCCTCTATTCTGAAAAGAGCCTCTGTTTTCTGTCTTGCTAGGAGCTCTTGGGGTCCCTCAGCACGTTCGCCTAAGGCATCCCAGGCCTTCAGAAAGATGGCCCAGGAAGCACAGATCCGTGGGCTTGTACGTGCCTATGGAAGCAGCAAGACTGAAAGAGATGACGGCCTTCTCAGTGTTGCATCCTTCCAGGAGTATTCTCTAAATCAGAGCCCATAGATGGGTGGCTTCTGAACCACATTAATAGCATTTCAAAAGGACAAACACCAAGGCTCTGCTGCAGGTGTCGCAGTTGGGGCCAAGCATCCAAGTCTATGCTTTCATGAAACTTTCCAAATGGCCACATCACTGTGGCATCACCAAGTACAGTGTTGAGGAGCAGGACAAAATGCTAAGCCTGAGCCGGGGAGAGTGGCTGCTGGACCAGTGGTGAGGCTGTGACAAGGCCCACATCTCTCATAACTACCATTCCACACCAGGCTCTAAACACCTGTCACTTCTCATGTTTTCTTTGGTCCTTACAATTGAGAAATGCCTCAATCTCATGAGGATCTTGTTGAGAACTGTTGTAACACCAGATAACACACATGCTTAGGTATGTATCCTGGGCAATATTGGTGCTGGTTTAGCTTTTTGGTAGAAGGAGGGTGAAAAAAAAAAAAACTGTATTGTCACCCCTTTGTAATTCAACTGACAAAATTACACTAAAATACCATGCTGCACTTCTCTGAACTCAAGAAGACACAAAGAAAAGTCAACAACCCCACCATGACCTCTGACTGGTTCTCCTCGGTATCAATGACCCACCTTCCTTCTCGTTTCTTTTGTGGGGACCACACAAGCAGCACTGAGCCAAGCACAGATACGCGAGTACAGGCTGTGCAGGAAGCCACTGACATCACTGTGTGGGCAGGTCAATCCTCTGCCCAATCAGTTCAAGGGGAAAGTAGCAACAGAGGATGTGGATCGCGTGCATCGTGAGGAAATGTATCATGACCCGGAAGGAAGACAGCCAGACTTCATGGCAACTTTCACCTGTCTACACCTAGGGAATCAGGGGGGGGAAAAAGGGTGTTCTTCATAACTAGGGCTGTGCCAGCCTTTATCTGCCATGTTGTCCAATTTTCTGATAGCCACATGCCTACCTTCCCCGTGGGGAAGCAGCCAGGCTGGCAGTGCCAAACCCTTTCACACTCGCTTGGGGGCTTTCAATAGTACCTCGTTCTCTTACTGGAGTCTGATGGGAAAATAAAAATGAGCTTCTCTTTAAAGACCAGGGCCTTCTGCTATAGTTTGTAACAGCCTGCTCTCCCATAGCAAAACAAATTCCAGTCAACCTTGCAACTCAGATTGGTAGGCCAACCTTGCAACTCCACGGAAGCCCAGAAACTCCTGCGGCCAGCGGCTCACACAGCATCAAGGCAAAAATCCCTCAAAACTGAGGGCTGCTTTTCACTGCACAGACCAGCTATTGGCACAGTCAGTGCCATACACAGCTGCCTGGGGCTGAGCTGGGATGGCAGTCATCACTGTGCAGCATGACAGGAGTGGTATTTTGCTGTAGGCCTAGCTTCTGTTAAGATGGCAGAAGGAGTGGCCTGTCACCCAGAATTACTTCTCAGATCCCAATTACATGTTTCAAAAATATCACCTATTAAGACCCAAACACTTTGTTTTCTGGTTGCAGCCCTTTGAAGAGGTTACCATGGATTTATGCTGGCATAATGGGCCTGCATGATGTATGTTCCCTGTCAGTGCTGAAACAACAGTCAGAGCGTCTGAGCAGGCCCACCTGCCAAGCAATATGTTCTCAATCCCTCAGGCAGAGCGCTGCACTGCTCGGCTAAGAAAACGTCCCCCCACTGAGCAAATGGCAGAGCCATGGAACGCAGACAAGAGTGAACGCATGCGCACAGGAGATCAAGGCACACGGCAGGAGAGGTGGTGGGGAGGGACAGGGAGGATGTTCCCGTCAAGCTTCACTTCACAGTGACAAGCAAACAATCTCATGGCTTTCCTTCTTTCCTTCCTTCCCTTTCTTCCCACCTAATGAACTAGCATAGGCCGCTAATCACATTCATCATGAACCCAAGTGGCTGGAAGTTGGCTAGGACATGACTGGTAGATGGGCTTCTGAAAACAGAAACGATGGAGGGATGGGCACACGGCTCGGAACAATGCCCAAGTGGCTGGTCTCAGGGTGCTGAGGTATTCTGTTAGGGTATAAAGGCACAGTGTCTGATGGACACCCCACTTCGCAGCAAGCAGCAAGTCAGCCGAGAGGCAGCAGCACTTCTCGTGAACGAACCACCCACCCACCCTGCTTCGGCTTGTCTGATGGAGATACCCCCAGACTGAAAAGCCAACCTCACCCTCTGGGTGGGAAAGCTGACTTTTTGTTAAGCACAGGCATTGGAGGTTTTTGGCTGGGAGTGCTCTGGCTAATTAGTGATAGCAGGAGGTCTGTGCTGTGAAAAAACGCCTCCGAGATGCAAAACAGATTCTGCTTGGAGCTACTCCTGAGACAGAGACCACGATGAATGCACTGCTTTCAGAGTGAATACGCTCTCTGCAGATTACGTAACAAGGAACAATGAATGGCTTTCTCACAGGCAGGAAGGCACAAGGCTGCTCAAAGCAGCAATATAAAAAAAAAAAAAAAGCTACAATTTTACTCTGGGATTTTAGGTCAATCCTCGCTAACCTCTTCTCAAGATCTCTAAACATTTTTCCAGATCCCAAACCACAAGCAGTCCCTGTCAAGGAGCGTGACAGACTGTTCGCTTGCATTTTACAAGGCTGTGCGAAGCACATGGTGTAGAACCCAGGACTATCATCTCCCACCTGCATTCTCTCCTGGAGGCAGGAAGGAAGGCTAAGGCAACAACAGCGGCAGCATCAGCAGCAAGAACCACCAGCAGCAGTGGTGACATTATGGGAAAGCCAAACTCCTCATGGTACCTGCAGACCATGGTTCAGTATTGCACTAAATGATGTTATAAGAGGACCAGCAGATATCAACAGAGAAACGAAAAGGCAGAATTCATCTCACTGCGCAAAAATATATATATATAATAAACATTCATCAAGACTTTCTATGCGCACAGCAAAAGATCTAGAGGGATGTTTATCAATAGATCTTGCTAGGCGATGTAGCTTCTGGTAATTTTCACTTCTTATTTAAAAATTTTTATTTGAAGTTTTAAATTTTACGGTGTAATTCTCTAGTATCTGGAATTCCACCCCCCTCCCCAAACCCCACCCCCTGACGTATTGTCCCCGCATCGTCACAGTAGCATAGTCCTTCATAAGGAGTTACAGTTCCATCAGTCTGTTATTGAAGTATGCCCCAACATTGCTGGTAAAGACAATGTCAGACAGTCCATCATCCCATTGTCTAGACATGGTGAACAGTTTCATCGGAACTTCATCCCCCACTTGGAAGTAGGGATGCATGTTCCATTGTGTCCCCACATCTGGATAGGATAGTCTCTATTACTCCATTACTACACATTCCAATTTGCATATGATTTCCTTATATTAGAGAGAACATATGGTATTTGTCTTTTGGGGATTGACTTATTTCACTGAGCATAATTCACTAGTTTCAAATGGTATAATTTCACTCTTTTTGATGGCTGAGTAATATTCCATGGAGTAGATATACCACAGTTTCTTTAACCACTCCTCCTCGGATGGGCATCTGAACTGTTTCCATGAATTTTTACTTTCATTCTCATTGACAAGTTTTTAATTTTCTTCTATAAGGATGTTGTTTTATGAAAATGCATTGAGTTACTTTAGCTTTTTAATGATTTACTTATTTTAAAGCACTACTTGTTTTCTTATTGAAAAGGCAGACTTATAGAGAGAAGGAGAGAGAGGGAAAGGTCTTCCATCCACTGGTTCACTCCCCAAGTGGCCGCAATGGCCATAGCTGAGCCAATCTGAAGTCACAAGCTTCTTCCAGGTTTCCCACACGGGTGTGGGGTCCTAAGGCTTCGGGCCATCCTCCACTGCTTCCCCAGGCAGTGGAGCCAGGTGGGAAGTGGAGCTGCTGGGATTAGAACCGGCACCCATATGGGAGTGCCAACACTTGGAGGTGGAGGATTAGCAGTAGAGCCATTGTGCTGAACCCTTTCTTTTTTAAAGTAAAAGGCTAGTCAAAAAGCAATGCGGTGAGGGGAAAGGAAGAATCTGGAAAAGTCTCTCAGAAAAGGCTGGGAGTAGGACGGACGTGGAGGCTGGTGATGGGCAGAGCAACGTGAAATTGCCTTAAAGGATCCAAGCAGAAATCAGTGGGAGTAAAGGCAGAATGACAGAGAACTGGGGACCAGATAACCAAGCAGGCATGAATCACTGTGCCTGCAGCAAACACAGGTACTTGCGATGGAAAAGTAAGAAGGTGTGAGAGGGAGGGTGGACTCAAGCTATAACAGCCTTTCCTGCTAGACAGAGGGATTCCTATTTAATTTATAAGGTAAACAAAATCCAAGGTGAAGTGCATATGTGTTTGGGAAGGAGTGGATTTAGGAGGCACGCTTTAGAAAAATTAACCAGGAGGAGTCAAAATTGAGGGCAATGAGGCACAGGAGTCAGAAAGCTATCGGAACGTTACAAGAAAACGTTGAGGAAATGAGGAGGTTTCTAACTGAGAGAAGAAACGATGACTCTGGTAGGGTTCAGAGATTCTGGAAATTTTTGACCCAGAGATTCAATACTTCAGGCATAAGGAAGACAGGTGTCAGGGTGGGGATAGGAGTTTGAACTGAAAAGAAGGTGAGATTCCAGACATGTTGGACTTGAGATCTTGTCATGACACATGAAGGAAGGAAGCTTCAGAGCAACCGTGTCTGGATGGGATGATAATTGCGTTCCCTCTGTATTGACCTTAGGAGAGAGAAAGTTCCATAGGAAGGACTGAGTTTGACTGGTTTACCTTCATATTACCTTTCCATAAAACAGTGCTTGGAACGTGTTAAAAATCAAACTAGAGACTGAATGAAAAAAAAATTACATTGGAAATGAATAGATCAACAAGAGAACAGGCTAGAGACCCTGCCAAAGAGAGCTGAAAATAGACTGGTGGGCCTTTGCAGCTGGTGGGAGAAGCCAGTCTGACAAAGGCGACAGAAGAGGGAGCCTGAAGCTTGTAGTCCTTCCATTGGGCCAAACTTGGAGTCTTGATTTTCATTCTAACATTTTCTGAATCTCAGGCTTCTCACATTTTAAACACGAGAATTGGTGATCTCAAAGGCCCCACCCTCGCTTACAACAGGACGAATCCATAACTTTCTCATTGTTGATTTACACGTCGTTAGTACTGAAAAGGTCCTATCTTATGTTTTCAAAGTTTCCTAAAGGTTGGGTCATGTCTTTCCCTAAACTGTTTTATAACTTTCTCCTGTAGCTCACTAATTAAACTGCTTTGACTTCTCCCTGTATGTACTGAAGTCTAATGTACATACAGACAGGTGCACATCTCTGAAGTGTAGGTCACTGAGTCCTGGCAACTGTACGCCTTGTGTTATCTGACATTTCTGAGTATAGTTTATTTTTGGTTCCTCATTGTACTGGAAACTTCTCTGAGTTATCCTTAATCCTCTTTCTTACCTGTCAAAAGCTCATTGATAATACAGACATAAAAAATATATTCAACACTTTTCAGTTTTTATTTGTAATATTTTTCTTCATACTATTTCTTCTTCTTACTTCAATATTTCTCCCATGGAATAGACAAAGATTTCAACTAAGAGCCTTTAATCAGATCAAACAGTATTTATACAGTGTAATTGCCTGGTTTTGGTTCTGAAAGAAAAACCATAAATCTGAGTACCTCTGTAAGAAGTATTTATCATATATTCTTCCGTATTAATGGCTAACTGGTTGTTTTAGGAGAAAAATGCTAAATTCATTTTTAAGCCAAAGATAAATGTGTTCGATAGCATATTTTAAAAACATGCTGTCGTATTTAAGGCTAGTTTTGAATATTTCTTTGGTTGGGTCATGAGACTGTGGCTTTTGAATCATCTGGACCCAAATACCATGCAGCTGATTTTGGCTCCTCAGACTAGGTAAGGCTAGCTCTGTTTCCTCCTGTTTTTAATCAGATACAATTTGATATTTACCCATTTCTGACACCTGGCTCTGAAAGCGCCCGCGGGTGCCAGTTCAGGCTGGGCTGAGCCTTGGACCCTGACGCGCCTGTGGGGTCACGCTGACTCTTTTTTTCTCCACCTTACAAGAGGCAAGCTTCCCAGACAAACCCAAGGCTGTGCACTGGAGCCCTCCCCTGAGATCACAGCCACGGATGCGGCCCTGGCTCTGCCAGCGGAAAGGGGGACTGCTCTGCGGTTCCTGTCGGACGTCAGTGCTGCAGGCTCACTTCCAGGCCAAGTCTCCAGGACTCAATTTCCACCAAAATGAAATCAGAAGTAACACACGCAACTGAAATTACCAACGTCTGTTCTCCTGATACTTAAGCAAACAGTTCTACCTGCACTGAATTTTAAGTACTTTGGGACTCTGTGTGAGCAAATATTCCAGTATTTGCACTAACTTTGGTTGATCCTAGAGCTACATTAATCAGAAAAGAAGAGAGAATGTCATTTGTGTCAAATATCTAACTCCCTGCTCAAGTCAGTTATACTGAAGCAGTGTAAGTCTGCTAGTGTGGATGCTGGAGGAGGGCTGCAGACTATCATCTATTCTCTATTAACTTCAGACACTTTGCTTAGTGTCTGTCCTGTTTTGTTGATGGTCCGTCCATATCTTGGAGCATCCGGGTCTAAAAAGCTGACCTCACTGATTGTGGTTTGGACTTGGCTTAAATATTTTCTACTTATAGTTATTGCAACAAAGCAGCTTTTTGCCTCTACTACAACAAATAAACCAGGCAAAACCTCCTGCCTGTGTTGAGGAAAATAGCACATTATGAGACAATAACACTGAAGTAAATGTCATGATACATCAAGACCACACATTTAGAAGGCAGCCTGTCAGTGTGGCCATCTTTTTTAACCTCTTCGTTGAGAATGGTTATTCTAGCTTGGGTGTGCTCCCACAGACAGGGCGTTTGCTACTCTTTAGGGCTGTCAGTCTACCACAGTTCAACTAGCCATTTTATTCAGAACCCACATGCCGAGAAAGACCTCAATTCTCTTCTCTGAAATGATACGAATTAAAGCTAATGGCTCTTCTACATGATAGTTCTTTGGGCTCCTTGGCATGTATACCTAGCCTAGGAGTTGTTGGATTTCAAAGATGGTTAAAGACATGATTACTGTCCCGAGATGACTATAGGCAAAGAATGTCCTAGGAAAACCTGGCTTGTTCCCAGCAACTTCACTCAAAAGAGTCATGAAATTCATAACAGCAATTTAAAAGGCAGTTCCAGTCTCAACAAGAAGCAGTATGAATAAAACAGTACATGAAACAATGCTCTAACAAAATCACAAAGCCGGCTATAGCAGGTCTGCATAATGCTCAGACCGTACAGTTTAAAACTCTGCATCATTTTTACTGCCTGTGTTTATAGCTTTTAACGTTTGCCCATCACTAGACTTAGGGTTAATACGGCATATACATTTCTGTAGCACTTTAGAGCTTTCAAATAATTTAACATGCGGTTTTATATAATTTGGTTTTGAAATTTAAAAGTGACATCATGCCATGGAAAACAATAAGCCTTCTAGTAACCATGCTGAGAAGGCAATGAGGTATAAAAGTGGAGTTCATTCTTTCGGGTGGCATTACGATATCCAGAAAGGCCTTGTCTGCCACATCGCAGATGTGTGACCTTGAGAAAATGTCTTAATTTCTCTACTCTCAAACTTGGATCCCTTTTCTGTAACATGAAGATGACATATTATGAGCCTTAAGTAATTAATTCAACATAAGGGGCTAAGCAGACCACCTGACATAAAGGACAAAAAGATGTTCTTATTGGCTTTTTCTTGGGTAGCACACTTAATATTTAATTTTGTAACAGCATTTATTAAATTATGGATGATGAAATGGAAAAGAATGGTAAAGGTGGTAAAAATATCATAGAACATAAAATAGAGGTATCCCATTAGCAAATTCTAACATGTTGCAATGGCCACTTCCGAGTATTTACACAAAACAAATGAAAGCAGGGCTTGTGCATTAGTCACAACAGCCAAAATGAGAAGGCCATTTAATGTCCAGCAATGGGAAAACAGATACACAAAATGTGGTATATACTTACAATGGAATATTATTCAGCCTTAAAAAGTGAGAGCTTTGATACATACAACAGGGATAAATCTTTATTCACAGAGGCAGAAAGAAGAATGGTGGTTGACTGGGTTGGGGAAGAGACAATGTGGAATTATCGTTTAATGGGTAGGAAGGTTCAGTTTGGGAAAATGAATACACTTCTGGACCTGCACAGTGATGGTAGCTATAGTACAATATGAACACACTTAATGCCACTAAATTACACACTGAACATGTTCCATCTATCTGTGTCTTCATAACAAAAAGCCCAAGAAATCATTGTGATAATATTCCAAGAGACTTCTGAACTTGAAAGAAGCATGGGACAGTCACTAACTGAGATGTGCTACACATTGAAATCGGAAGACAAGAAATATATTTAAAAGGCAAATATATTTGAAAGCCAAAGTACATCAGTTAAGCAACAAGGAAATAAATAAACATGAATCAGTGAAGCCACAGTTGGCCAGTGACATTATCCGGTTGGTGGACATTAACCCTAACTTACACAGGAGGCCAGATGTTTTGGGTCAGACTGTGGACAACAGACTGTGACCTGAGCTTTCACTCAGTGACACTCAAAAACAAAGCATGATTATTAAATGCTAAAAATCAAGAGGCTCCTGACAACACTTAGTGACTGACGGCTTCATCTCCTGGGCTTTCTGTACTTCATCATGCAAACACAGACAATGTGACACAGTTACTATAATTAAGCACTTTCGCTATCCTCCTCTAGCAGAACTGCATTCAAGATCAAAGATAATGGCACTAAATGAACAGATTAATTAGAGACACATTTACCCCTGCAGGCTTCCCACTGGAAACACCGTTTCACACCCTTACATCACACAGGAGCAGCTCTGGGGACCAGCGTCTGGGCCAGATAGTGACCAGAAGAGAACAAAACACGTGGTGGCAAGAAGGAGATCATGCTGGCCTATCCAAAATGTGTGCCTAGTTCAGAACTGCCCTCGTGTTTTCTGGGGTACGAGGTGGCGTGCTCCCACCTGCAGGAAAATCCAACCCACTACCCACTTCTGTACAGCCATTATGCTCAGTTAATTTTATAAAGTATTGTGTTAAAAAAAAAAGACTATAGGAGAGATGGATGGGTGTGCCTGGCCCTTTACAGAAAAAGTTTGTCAACATATATATACTCTGGGAGCTAGAAATTAAGCAATGGGTTTAATTGTCAATGGGAGGGGAAAATCACAAAAAACAGTTTCATGTGCAAACTTTTAAATACTCTCACCCTATAAGCAATGTTTCTCCTCTAGGTATCTTAATCTGATGCAGCGTTGTTCCATTTTATGAGTAGCAATGCTCTCTCCCTCTGGCCAGATACTGGCGGGAAGCAGGACAGCACGCAGACCTGGGCAACTTACACATTGGAGCACTTAAAAAATAAAAAAAAAAAACATTAAACAAAGATTTGTCTGTTCTTTCAAACTTGATTATTAGTTCTAAGACTGAACATGTTCTTATGAAAAGATGATGGCCTAAGGTGGTGCTTGTTGCCAGTCCACTGGTGTGGGGGTGTAGAAAAATTGTGAAACAGATTACAAGTTGAAACTTGGTGGAAAGAGATACTGGTGTAGTTACCAATTACTCAATATCATCTGAAGACAGCTGGTTTAGAATTTGCTAATTCCTAAGCACAGAAAGGAAACCTCTATAACCCCACCTAATTTAACATACATATATTCTAAATATAGCTCAATGCCCATTCATAAGCTGCCATGAATTTAGCTGATGTTTTTCTTCCTAAAATAACAAATATTTTCCTCAACTGAAACATGGGATCATTACAAATAAAAATATTACTACTGACCAACTATAAGTGGATTATATATTTGCTTTATGGGAGTGCCTTGGAGGGGAACAGTCATAACTCACACGTCTTGCATTTCACATTGCCTATTTGGACACAACACTGGCATTGAAACTAAATACTTGTTGATGAAATAATGAATAGCCAATCTAAAGAATGAAAATCTGTAAATGAGATTGGGTCACCATTGCCAGGTACACACATTTGAATGTGGTTGTTGGCCAAAGCAGCAGTTTCTGGGTTCCAGAGTGAGGCTCCAAAGTCCAGTGGTCTCCGATGGAATTTGCACAGGAACTCAATCCTGTTTCTAATAGCTCTGTGGCTCTGAGAGAAGAAAAAAGTATCTCCATTTGTTTCACAAATGTTTTGGACACTTGAAATACTGGACTTGTATGGTTTTTGAATAAGACCTTCTGTTTGAAAAGTACTGACACTGGTAAGCGACTGAGCACCCTCTCCCGACTCACAGCCCCAAGCTGGATCATCCAGCAATTCTTCCACAAAGGCACGGAATGCACCCCAGCACTCCTGGGAAGGAGCAGTTGAAGAGCTTGCATTGGGGCAGCTTTCCCAAAGGGCTGCTGAGTGTCTGGGACTTTTCCCTTGAGTTACAGAGGCCAGTTCCCCATTACACCAGAGCATAGCACTTGGTCCAGGGTGGTCCCTCTGCATCTGTTTATAGTCCCTGAGCACACACACACACACACACACACACACACACACACACACACACACACGCAAGCAGGAAGACACACACTGGGTGATGTTGAATCCGGGCCTGATGAAGACATTACCTTCCAAGGTTGTGTGAAGTAAAAGACTGAGTACATGGAAGTACAGAAGATCTCAAACGGATCTGGAAACGTAAGGCCTTTTGTCTCTTACCTCTTTCGTGATATATGAATGAACAGACTCGAGACAAACTGTATGTGTTCATTTACTGAGAGACAGGGAGACGAGGAGAGAGAGGATCCTGAAAGCTAGTTCATTTCGCAAATACTCAGAGCAGATGGAGCACGGCCACAGCTACAAGTGAGCAATTCAATTTAGGTTGCACAAGCGCGTAGCAGGACCCACCAATCAGCCATCATCGATACCTTCTAGCACCTGTGTTGACATGCAGCTGGAACTGGAGAAGAACTGGGTTTTGCACCTAGACCCTCCAGCATCTTAATCACTAGATCCAATGCTCACATCAACATATTTTTAAAAAGAAAAACTGTGTCAGCCGATAGCCTACTCACCTCAACCCCAATAAAGTCAGTTCACTTTTTACATCTTAAAAAGTTAGTCTTGCCTGGACACTGACTTTCCTGCCGTTTGACTATACAGCAAACTGAATGTTACTTACAAGCAATTGACTGCAAGTGTGTTTAACAGCCAGACATCCCTTTAATCAGCTGCCTTTTTTTTTATTGGAGTTGACAGCCAATACATTTCTAGCATCTCAAACTGATTACATGATGTCTTAGGTAGTTACATAGCAATTGGAAAAGAAAAAAAAACACTACATTTAAAACTCCTATAAGAACAAGAAAGAATCAGAATAATTTCAAAGATCCTCATTTTAATGTCACCATTTTCAAAGTAGAAATTCGCAATGTCACCAGTGAAAGGATATTTGTTTTTGTGCTACCTTTTGAGACAAAATAATTCTTCAGACTCATTCTGCTTCACGTAGAAATTCTATCTCACAGTGCTTCTCCAAGAAAAGTGCACCAAAATTTGCTGTTGAAAATGAGTAAACAAACACGAAGCAAATATTTGGGAGAGGGGTGAGGCTGTCCAAGTCGCCCCCAGCGAACTGGGCTTGAGTCCTGGCTCTGCTTCTGGTCTCAGTGTCCTGTTCAGGTACACACTGGGAGGCAGCGGGGGATGGCTAAGGTCCTTAGATTCCCATCACCCATGTGGGAGACCACGAGCGAGTTTCAGGCTTCTGGCTTTGTGTCTCTATCTGCTTTTGATAAGTGTAAAAAGGAAAGTCTAACAATAACAAAATAAAAAAAAGTAACAGCAATACTTCTTTCTGCACAGGAGATAGATAGTATAGTTAGTTCATAACACACATCCAATACTTGAAGGCGTTTCAGAAAGTTTTTGGAATGTGCTGTAAAAAGTTTTGAAATCCATGCACTTTCTCCTAATTTGCACTTCCGATAAACTGGAATACTCATACAACTACATTTCAAAATTTTTGCAACCAAAAATCTTTTCTTCTAGTTCCATCTTCTTCTTCTTCTTCGGTTATTTTATTGAAAAGGCGGGTTTGCAGAGAGAAGAGACAGAGATTGTCCATCTGTTATTTCACTTCCTCAATGGCCAAAATGGCTGGAGATGAGCAGACCTGAAGTCAGGAGCTTCTTTTGGGTGTCCCTGATGGGTGTGGTGATCCAAGCACTTTGGCCATCCTTTGCTGTCTTCCCAGATCATAACCAGGGAGCTGGATTGGAAGCGAAGTAGCAAGGACACAGAACAGCGCCCACATGGAATGTTCACACCTCAGGCAGAAGCTTAGCCTGCAATGCCACAGTGCCAACCCCTCTAACTCTATTTTCCAAGAACTTTGGGCAGTACCTTTGGATAGTTATATAACATTGTATGTCTGTGACACTATGTAAAGACGATTCATATGAGAAAATGCTCAGGAAGTCACTTTGGGGAGAAAAGATGATTTCTAAATAACAGACATGATCCCAATGATGTTTATCACATATGAATAGAAAAAAAAAAAGAATGTGAGAATATAAGCAAGCATCCTACCAATGTAACCGATAGAGGGGGGGGGCCACAGGGGCTGTTTATTCTCCTTTCTGCACCCGACGCATTGTAGGTGGCTTACTTGCTCTGTAGTAAGGAAGGGGTGAATTTTAGAAGAGCAGCGCTTTTTCTCACAGGTCTTCATTAGATGATCCTCTAGACACAGAGCTATCCAGCAAAGCACCCCAGCGCAGTCACGTTCTCCACAAGGATGACTGCCCACTGACAACTGTTCCATCTCGTCCAGATGATTGTGAGAGAAGAAAAGAGAGTTTGGGAAAAACGTCTACGTCCGCATTTATAAACGAGCAAAATCTCAGTAGTTGGAGGAATCATTAAAACTAACAACAACAAAAAAAAAAAAAAAAGAAGAAGAAAGAAGAAGAAGAAAAAGAAAGAAAACTACCCTTGTCATCCAGTATTCACATGGAAGAGATTTTACATCCACACATTTTAAGAGACCAAGAGGGACTCATAAACCCAATCCAATTTAATTGGGTGCTCTCTTGACAGAATCGTTATTAATAAGACTGCATTGTACAAACTTCCCTGAAATCCCAAATGCTGCCAACTCCACCAGCAGCAACATCTCCCATCCAGTGCACCACACGCACTTGTGGCTTTGCTTCCATCCCGGATCCTCCCACAGATCCCCCACCCCTTCATCCACATCTGCCCCCCCCTGCCCCTTGGATTCTCAAATCAAAGAAAAACTTGTCTTGAGCAACCTCCATAAATTATTCACATGATATTACAGTGTATGTCAGCAATCTCGGAGTGTTTAAAAAACTTAACTACAAGCCAATTAAAATGTAAACTGAGAAAGACGGATGGAGCTGGTTGCTCTGGTGTGAACTTGAGCAGCTCATAACAATATACACTACAACTTCCAGACCTGCTAATTTGACAGCTATTTTCATCAGCACAGCCTCCCCCTCCCCCCCCATGACTTCTTCTTTTTCTGTTTTAATGTACTGCTTCTCCCAGGACAAATGATTCCATATCCTTCCACATTCACAAGATTAGTCCCCTGGGCCCTGCAACCAGCCTAAGCACTCCAAGTACAAGTCATTAACAGGGTTGGTTTCTTTCCCTCTTTGTTTTTAAGGACGTGTAATACACCCATTGTTTTCTTTCTAGGTTATAGTTAAAATACTTATTTTTTTTTAACTATTTATTTAGGGGCCAGCACCATGGCTCAACTGGCTAATCCTCTACCCTGCAAGTGCCAGGGGGTACCAGTTTGTGCCCCAGCTGCTCTGCTTCTAATCGAGCTCTCTGATTATGGCTTGGGAAAGCAGTGGAGGACGGTCTATGTCTTTGGGAATGTTTATCCACATGGGAAACATGGAAAAAACCCCTGGCTCTCGGTTTTGGATCAGCTTAGCTCCAGGCACTGTGGCCATTTGGGGAAGGAACCAGTGGATTTAAGTTCTTTCTTTCTGTTTCTCCTCTCTGTAACTCTGCCTTTGCAATAAAATACATAGTTTTTAAAGATTTATTTATTTTTTTTATTGCAAAGTCAGATATACAGAGAGGAGGAATGACAGAGAGGAAGCTCTTCCATCTGATGATTGACTTTCCAGGCAGTTTCAATGGCCAAAGCTGAGCTGATCCGAAGCCAGGATCCAGGAGCCTCTTCTGGATCTCCCATGGAAGTGCAGGGTCCCAGGGCTTTGGGCGTCCTCAATTGCTTTCCCAGGCTACAAGCAGGGAGCAGTACGGGAAGTGGGGCCTCCGGGATTAGAACTGGCACTCATTCGGGATCCCAGCTTGTGTAAGGAGAGGACTCTAGCTGCTAGGCTACTGTGCCAGGCCCCAAAATAAGTATTTTAAGAATATGTATTTAACTTGAAAAAGCTACAGAAAGAGAGAAAGTGAGACACACACACACACACACACACACACACACACACAGAAGGAGAAACAGAGAGGAAGATCTTCTGTCTGCAAGTGGCCTGGAGCTGAGCTGATCCGAAGCCAGGAGTCAGGAGCCTCTTCCAGGTCTCCCACATGGGTGCAAGGTCCCAAGGCTTTGGGATGTCCTTAATTGCTTTTCCAGGCCATGTACAGGGAGCTAGATGGGAAGCAGGGTTGCCAGGACATGAACTGTTGCCCACATGGGATCCTAGCACATGCAAGGTGAGGATTTTAGCCATTAGGCTACTGTGCAGGGCCTGAGCCAAGAGTTTCTTATGGGTGTGTCCCCTGCAGATGCAGGGACCCAAGGACTTGGGCCATCCTTTGATGCTTTCCCTGGCAATGAGGTGGGAGCTAGATTGGGAAGAGGAGCAGCTAGGACTAGAACAGGCATTTATCTGGGACGCTGGCACCGTAGGCAGAGGATTAGCTTATAATGCCACCATTCAGGCTCCCAAAAACTTTGATTTTTAAAAAAGGAGAAGGAAAGAAACAGAGAGATAGTAGGTGAAAATGAAGGGCAGATTAGCATCTAAAGCATGTTTTGATGCATGTTTCCCAAAACAAGCTCCAGCACACTCCTTCGCCCATCCTGATCTTCCCTCCGTCTACAAGCCTTACAGCATCTTTATCCACAATGAGATGAAAACCGTCTTTGGACAGGTTGACACAAGAATATGAGACAGATGACTAACAATTCTGTACTGCCTACTTCTTCTTTCTGGAAAGATTTTTAAAAATTTTGAAACTGTATAGCCCAAGGTCAAGCCAGCTCTGTCTGATCTCACTCAAGAGGGGTCTAAACCGTGAAGTGCATTCAATACGGGAACTTGGGTGCCTTCCTAACAGGGTCGTCCTCCACTTCAGTGCTCACTCTTTCTCGCTTTGTGATAGAACTAAGACTGAAACAGAAGACACAGTGGCCCTCGATGCCTACAAAGAATGAAACGCACTGGAATCACTGACTTTATTATGGAAATGGAATGTACTGACTGTTCTACTCTAGATCAGGTCTGTTAGGTCACAGCTCACCCCGCCCCAAGAAGTGGTTTTGTTCAAGTTGACAGAACCACAAGAATTCTTGTAATCATGAGGTAGTGACTAGCACATCTAGCAATGATCCACTGCATCAAAGAAACGCCTTAACGCTGATAAACTCATCAATGGCACAATTCTTTACCTTGAATTCAGAGAGCCGAAAAACAACTATCTTACGTGTAAATGAGAAGAAAATGAAGACATGCAACTCTTTGACTTTTAAGATGGATGCGTATTTGGAGACAAACAGCAGATTTTATATATCCCACACCAATCAGAGAAAGCCATGTATACTGCCCAAATATCTCACATCTATTCGGTGAAATTCAGTTAGTCAGTGTCTCAGAAAAGCTTACAGGTCAAAATAAAGGCAAATAGCTGTCTGGCAGTGCATACAATCAATACATTCATTCTACTATTTAATCCTGCTCCATTATTTACAAGAGTGGCTTTCAACCTTTGCTGTGCATCACGACAATATGAGCAGATTTGAAAACAACAGATACTTAGGCGATCTCCCCATGAGTTCTGGTTCAACTGGCCAAGAATAGGGCCTGCACAACGATATTTTCACTTTTTCTTCCCCCTCAAGTGATTCTAATTTTGTGCTTTCCAGGACTGGGAATAACTATATCGAACGAGAATGGTAATCTCTAGTCATTTGTTGCAGTGGCATGTGGCAGCACCACAGACTAGAATAGGCAACCTTCAAGTATAATAGATTACTTTTGATGTCCTCTTGGAGTTTAAATGTCTAAAATCAATCTCCTATTCTTATCGGTCTTCTTTACATTTCTTTCTTGTCATCTGCGGAAGTCTTCAGACTTTGACAACTTACTTTTCTGAACAGAACTTCTGATGAAGCAATTGCAGGATCAATCCATGAAGAAAGACTACTGCAACCACACTAGACTAAGCTGGTGTGGAATGTCTAAAGCTGGGGAACTATACAATCACAGCCACCTTAGAAAACAATTATTGGCAGGTACTGAAATGATTCAATTCTAAAACTGCACATTCTATTATTGGGAATATTCCTTAAAAAAATGAAAACATATGTTTCCACAAAAACCTAACTCTCTATAATAATGCTATTTCAGATGGCCAAAAAGTAGAAGCAATCCAAATGAACTGATGAACAGATAAACCGAATGTGGTGTCTCTACTCAACGGAACACTGAGACAACATGTGGTGCAGATTTTAACATGATAGAACCTGAATAAAAACAAATGGGAGAAGTCATCCACAAAGGACCTCAGACTGTGAGATTCTATCGGTTGCCTGGGACTGGAGGGCTGGTGACGAAGGAGTATAGAATTTCTTTTCTGGGTAACGAAAACATTCTAAAATTGATTGTGGTGGCAAATATGAAACTCCAAATATATATAAAAAAAACCCACTCAAATGCACACCTTAAGTGAACTGTGTGGTATTCAAATTATAACCAGAAACTGTAGAACAAATAGAAAGCAAAACAAGACTTCTACTTTGATACTTGTCTCAGCAGCTTGCCTAGCCTCCAGTCCCCTACTAAGGATGGTGTTCGGGCTGGCTGAGTCACAGTTCCTGCAAGGTGTAGGCTCCTGACAAAGATCTTCCGATTCTAACGGCATTGCTTGGGTCTAGCTCCAGGGTACAACATCCCCTCGCCGTCTTCATAACTGACTTTTAGATATCCATTTATTCCTTAAAAATGGACATGTTCCAGCAAGACTCTTTAGTTTTACTCTGAAGGTAATTTTAAAGTATTGAGGTGGGCAAGTGGATATAAGAAGATACCTAGACGTTTATGATGTCTTTCTCTTTAAAACTTAGGTATTATTTTTTTTTAAAGAGACTTATTCACTTGAAACGCAGAGTTACTCACAGAAACACAGTGCTTGCACCAAATTATGAAGTATTTTACTTAATGAGTCTCATAATACATTCTCCAAATTGATCAAGTATGCTTCATGCAACAAATACTTCTTCCTTTCTTCCCCTGTCATACCAACTCCTTATAATTCGGCTCCATCTTGTTGGTTGATTCAGCATAACGCTCTGCCATCCCTTCATCTAGGCCTCTCCTCTCCTTCCTGCCCAATGCAAAACACGTTTCCACTTCTAATATCAAATGTTTAGTTATACCACAACTCTC
The DNA here is from genome assembly GCF_017591425.1 of Ochotona curzoniae. NCBI lineage: Eukaryota > Metazoa > Chordata > Mammalia > Lagomorpha > Ochotonidae > Ochotona > Ochotona curzoniae. The sequence continues at coordinate 3,059,206 of NW_024465421.1, forward strand.
GTGCCCGCTCCCTCGCCCCCTTTATAACCTCCAAGGTTTACTCATTCCTCAAGTCCCAAGTTCAAAATTAGCTTTTCCAACGAAACTCTTCCCCAGTGATATTCCCCTAACTGCTTAGGTCAATAAACAATGCATGTGAAACAAACCCCAAAATCAAAGAACAAGCATTGTCCCTCTGACCAAAGCACAGATTCTTTGAGACAAAGAATAAATGCACAAACTTCTCTTGACTCCATTCCAAGCCAAAATGCTAGACCAGCAGACATACTTACAGGCTGATAAAAAGGGACTAGTTCTTATTTCCAGGCATAGATGGACAATCCATTTATCTTTCCCAATCTCTGTCTGCGATGGTTTTTCTTCCCACTCCAAGAAAGCCTGCTCTTGATGCATTTCCTTTCCTCTAGGCTATGTGCTGTAACAGGAAAAATCACTCCCTTGGGAAAATTATTGATGGGGAGCTTCTAATTTTAAGCTACAGCTGAACTTTGAAACTGAATAGCAGCTGCATTACAATTTCATTCTGCATAAAATCCTAGTGATAAATATTTAACTACAACCAGCTTCCTTTCTTTTGCTGCTATGTTCCCATTTAATTATTTTAACAAATAGGTGTTTCAAACATTTACTGCTCTTGTCAAACCCCTAAATTCTACTCTTGGTGGATATTTTTTGGCTGTCTCCTTCGTCTCTTTCTAAGAAAATGGGTATCATCCACTATCAATGCCCCATTTTCATATTTACTTATTCTTGGTTGTCGTCTACGGCCATACCACCCTGAACACACCTGATCTCACATTTACTTATTCTTCCAGTTCTGCCCACTGCTCTAGTCGTTAGCAGCACTCATCAAATAGTTCTTGTTCTTTCCCACTTCTGGGCACTTTCTCAGCCCCTTGACGTGGCATGCAGTCATGTGACTTACTCTAGGATGACTGCAGAAGCCAACATTAAGCTACAGATGTTAAGATGGAGCCTTCATCAACCTAGATCCCTGGAGAGAGAAAGAGAGCGCCCTCAACCCAATGTATGCTGGGTGTATGGTATAACTAAAGAACCATGGTTGCATCAAGAGACTTTGATCTGAGAGTTTCTTGTTGCTACATCATAGCCTATATCATCCCACCCAATGCCTGATTTCATCACTGTCCTGTTAAACAGGAAAATGTGTTTCTGCTCACTGCTTCTTCGCCTCTGTTCCAATCCCATTACCACCTGTCTCTTTTATCTGAAGTGGTATTCGTCACCTTCTCCCTATTTACATTTTCAAAATTTCTCTTCCTTAGTGGAATAAACAGAAAACCCACCTCTACTAGCCTACAGCCCTTTGGTATCAGTTTTTTAAATTCTTGCAGAGCTCCTAGAAGTGGGTGGACCTAACCTCCTATGAGGGAACCGAGGCTTACGGAAGACCTTGATCAAAGTTCGATCCTAATGAAAGGGACTTCTGCGATGCGATCCTCAGTTGGATTTGAAGCCCTTGATTGTCCTCAGGCTGCAGCATGGAACTCTTCCTCGTGTCACAGATCCACACTTTCACATGACTTCCAGGAGACCGGGCTTTTTATTTCCTCTCACTCCAAGCACTGCACATACATTTATTGACTTCCATCCTTAACCTTATGTTTCATTTTCTTTTTCAATGATTCTAACTTGGATTATACTCCTTGTTTCGCCAAAACAGTTCTAGGTGAGGACTTGTGGCCTGTCAGCTAGCAAAAATAAGGCCAGTTATTCTCAAAGAATTCACAGTTTTACATCCTTGATAAGGTACAGGTTCCTGTCACTTCCTTTTTTCAACTCTTTATAAATTATTTTATTTTTGAGGTTTACACAGTTGTGGACCACTGATTAGGTTGGGGAAAGGTAGGTGGGACAAATGTTTCTGATTTTTTTTTTCTTTTTTCTCCACGATCTGGAGGAGTGGGAAGAGGCAAGAGGGGGCCCATTCCTTACTGCCGAACTATATCAGCACCCAGGAATAAGAGGTGGGCACTTGATGTCATCTTAGAAATTCCGATGTGAAGAATATTTTAAGGGTATTGCTTGAGTGGTTTAAATAATGCTGAGATGTAGTCAGCTCCAGTGCACCAAGGTTGAGAAAATCTTTCAAAGGTCTACTGGATTACAAGTCCACCTTAGTGCTTCCACTTGCCAAGATAATTTGCTGCCAAAGCTTATCCAGCAGTGTTGTTCAACTTCTTCTGCTTTCTGTTCTCTGACATGGCACTCCACGTCCTCTGCAGGCCTAAATGAGTTGGCTGCCATGTTTCATGTGTGCGTCCAGACACACCATCCACTGCACACATACCAGTAACTGAGGAGGCCCAGTCCCAATACATGCATTCCAAAGTCAGACCACAGATAATGTTAATTTTCCCTGTGGCTAGAGGTTTGAGTTCAGTGGTCCAGTTGGGAGGCTCCCCAAGAAACCTGGCTCATGGTGATACCAGACCTTATCCTTGTGTGAGCCAGCAAGTGCAGGGTCCAATTCAATCTGTCACCTACATTAGCCTATGTACCCACTGGCAACTGCAGTTATCTGGTCAGTCCTGTCCCTGGTCCCGTGTCCTTTGCAAACTGATGGGTGCCACGGTCTAGCCCAACCCAGCCTGCCACAAACCTGGCCCTCATGCACACCAGCAGGAACTGCAGCCCAATTGGGGGGGATCTCCAATAATCCCCACCACCCCAGTCCTGGTTGCTATGCTTGCTGATATGCACAACAGACTTGAGTGCTGCTGTCTAACTCTGCCCACCCCACCCCATGACTCAGCACAATGTCTACAGGTGCTGCTGTCTTGTCCAGCCTGGCATGCTCCTAGCCCTGGCTCTCAGGCACACCAGCCAGAGCTGTATCCTAGCAGAGGAGTGCCCACAATTTCCCTCCTAGGCCCACTCACAACCCCAGATCTTGAATTTTTCAGAGGTTCTGCAGTTCTCCCAACCCAGGTCACATGCAGGTTGACAACTGTTGCAGCTCTACCCAGCCCTGTCTGTCCCTAGTCCCAGCTCTCATGCTCACCAGTGGGAGCTATAATAGTACCCTTTGGTATACATGTGAGTGAGCTGGGCTGAGCTGGGCTGAGCTAGTCTGTACCACCCATTGGCAGGTGTGAGAACCAAGACAGGGTATATGCCCGGACAGGGTGTAGGTTGGGTCATAACATCTGCCATTTTACATTAGGGCCAGGACTGGGAGTAGGCTGAGCAGAGCCAGGCCACAGTACCTGCCAGCATATGCAAGACTCAACTTTGGGAGCTTTGGGAGATCGCTTGCTGGGCTACTGCTCCCACTGGTGAGCATGAGAGCCAGGAGCCTGGGCTGCCCCAACCTTGGATCTCATGCTCAACAGAAGTGACTGCATCCCAATAGAGGAGTTGCTCAAGCTCCCAGTAGCAGATCTTACCCACAATAGTGGATGCTTGGCCCAGCCTGACTTTGCCCACCTCTAGACCCAGCATTCGCCAGCGAGTACTGTGGTCTTGCCTGACTGGCCTGCACCCATTGCACCTCTCACAAGTGGCTGTTATAGCCCAGCTTCGCCTTACCCAGACCCAGATCCAGCTCTTATGTGGATCAGCAGGTGCCGCAACCTTGCCCAGCCTGACACACTTCCAGACCCAGCTCATACACATGCTGGGGAATGCTTCAGTCATGTTCAGTCTAGCCTGTTTCCAGTCGCAACTCTTCTTGGTGGGTGCTGAACCCAGCCCTGCCCCTTCCATGGCTCTCATGTGAACAGGTGCATATGGTGGACTAGCCTGGCTGTGTCTTGTAGGTCCCCCAAGCAAGCCCACATACCTGCTGACAAGTGGAGCAGCCTTGCCTGGCCTGATCTACCCCCAGCCCTCTCATGCTTATCTATGGGAGCTACAGCTTAGTAGGGGAGTTCTCCATGTTTTCCCACCATGGGAAAACTTCCCACTTCCAGATCTTTATCTCACATGTGCCAGCAGGTGCTAGGCCCCTACCTAGCATAGATTGCTGTATAGTCTCAGTCTTTGTGTATTCTGGTGGATGCTGTGACCCGCCCACCTTACACCCAATTCTTGGGTATGCCTGCAAATGTGGCAGCCTGGGCCAGCCAGCCTGCTTCCAATCCCCCATTCCCTTGAGTGTCACTGAGTTCTGTATCATGCCTAGTTGGCCCATTACCACTCTAGCTCTCACACAAACCAGTGGGGATTGTAGTCTCACAAGGGTGAGCCCATAAATCCCCCACAGATCTGCCCCCAGACCCAGTTCTCATGTGTGCTGGTTAGTGTCATTGCCCAGCCTAACATGCTCCACTTTATGTACCTTACACTTACTGGTAGATACTGTGGCCTACTTTTGCCAGGCAGGTCCCTCAGTCCTAGCTTTCATGTGCACCAGTGGGCAGTGGTTAACACGAACTAGCCCAGCCCAGGACTCCCATGGGGACAGGTGCCTTGGTTTGACCCAGAAATGTCATCCAGTTTTCCCCCTCCAAGCCACTCAATTTCAGCCCCCTTGTTTCCCTGTAAGTGCAGTGGCCTGGTCAGGGAAGTCCCCTAGAAGCCACTCCTTCAACATCCAATAAGTCTGAATTCAAAGCCAATTCTTCTGGGAAGACTTTCTTAAGATAACTGGGAGGTTAGCCTTATTCTTTTTTATGTTCCCTCATCAATTATGTTCATATTTCTAATGCATTACTTATAATGTGTTGTGATACTGGCTAATGGATCTGCCCCTTTTAGAGGTGTGTTCAACGAGCTCACTGGGACGGAACTCAAAGACAAAACACCAATCATTTGGGTTTTTTTTTTAATCAATGAAAGATTAAATATATGCTTTGCTCTCAGAGATTCAACAAATCAGAAAAAAATGGTTGAAAATCATTTTGCTGGAATCTAAGTTTTTAAAAGTTAGGCATCTTACTAAACTTGGGGAACCTAGAATATAATATGATAACTGGAAGATGGCAGGCATCCCAGATACCTCGTCAATGAATGACTCTCTGGGCGGGGCTACCTCCCATCATTCTCCTCCTTGAGCTTTTATGCTAAGTGGGATAAGAAACTCGATGACTCTTTTTCAGGTTGTACTGGGAGCCCAATGGTTCTTAGAAAGAAATCTGGCCATTAAAACTATGAAAGCTGTCATCAAAATAGCATTGCTTTAGAGGTGTCTAGAGTACAAAGTTTCTTAGCTGCTTTGCTTCATTACCAAAGTAGGCATTATCTTAAAATTGATCTTATCTGAAGGTTAAACACACTTAGTTCCTTGTCAGAACACTTAACTCTCCAATATGGTCAATTACCAGATAATAGTGTCCACTTTCTCATGTCTTACTACTTAAATGGTCTGATCAATAAGTAAGTGCATTATGAAGAGCTTGCTGATGTCAGACATGAATGGAAGGAGTCTATGAGCCTTTGAAAAATACCATTTTGGCTTCCTATCAATTGTAGATACTTTGGTAGGTCTCTATTGTTCATGACACTAAAATATTATTTTCTTTGAACCTTTGGTCTACATTATCCATGTCACTTGCAAATGTATGGATTTTTTTTTCCCATTGTTTTTCTGAGCTTTATTTCTCTCACTCATAAGGGGATGTTTGACCAAACAAATTAGATCTTCATCAAATAAAGAATATCTAAAGACATCAAAATAAGTGCAATTCTGAACCGTATGGTGCAACAGGAAGCAATAATATTTGTATCCTGCTTCATGATAAAATTAAGCTCTTCTGAACAGCAAAGTGACAAATAAGGAGAGAAGCAGGGCATGAATCTGGGCCAGTTATTCTTCAGCAAATGGCCTTTCTTCACAGATGATATCTTAGAAAAGGAATAATGCTAGAGCTAATCTCTAATGTTACAGAAGCCGGCTCCCTGCACCACCATTCTACATGGATGCAAGCTGTTGAAGTTGGGCCATACACCCTACAGGAAAGACGTGGAACATTCCACTTCACCCACAGTAGTATCCCTCCTGCAAGGACAGGAGCTCAGATGGAGCTGACTGAACATGTCCTCAGCATTTTATCAAGAGTTATTCAAACGAGTCAACGAATACCTCCCTAAAGTAAACTAGAAATTTGAATCAGTGCTTAAGCAGCCAGTTCTGCTTCTGTCTGTAACACTGCTTACTATCTATGGGTAAACAAGGTTGACTATACAGTGTCAATCCAGAAGCATCCCATTGGGAATGAATGGACTCCACCCTTTACACAGCAATGGAAACTGCCATATACAAGAAAGAAGCAGATACCAAATTTGCAAGTATCTATCAGATAGACAGTTTAAGGAAGACTATTCTGTCACACATAAAGATAGAGACTGCAACCTAACTTGGAATAGCAGAGAAATATTCCATAAGACAGAAAGGAACACCTCACTTTTTCTAGGAGGAAACATTTATTAACCCAGATCCTATTATCTCAACATAGTTAGACTGCTGTCCAGTCTCTGCTCAATGGTCCCTAACAAGGTAGCAATGTCTGATAACAAAGTGAAGGAAGAACTAAAGTAGATAAAGGAAGAGAAGTCAAGCAAGGGAGGGGACAGATGCTTGAGCGTTGAGGCCATTCCCCAGGCTGAGCTGATTTTTGTTTTTTTTGGAACTATTGCCCCATCTTTAATCGTCCTTGGTATAAACACCCAATCTTGACGCTAGGAGGAACCAGTCCTGCCCATGACGGTGTCCTAGAATTGGAATTCTGAGGGCTGCATAAATCAGCATGTGTCATCTTTGCAACTTCCAAGAAATTTTTGTGGTTCTGGTATTCCCAGGAAACTCTCAGTTGGGTTTCCATAATAATTACTTCACAGACTCTAACGTCTCCTTTCGAATTGCTGAAAGGTTGAGGCTACCCTAAACTAGAAATTTTTAGCCATCTGTGATAGTGTGCGTAAATGTGATTGTGGGTATGTGTTGAACTATATGCATGTGTGTGAGTATAAGGAGTTTTTAAACAAATTGTTCCAAGAAAGTGCATATTATATTTTAAAAAGTACATGGATTTCAGAAATTAAATGTACCAAAATAACCATATCCATAAACTTTCTGAAATGTCCTGTGTGTATTAATCTATGTGTGTACATATATAAAACTTGTATTCTTAAAGTTCTCTGATCAGCAAGCTTTAGTCTCTTTAGCAGTTTGCAGTGTCTACTAAGTCTCCAACAGAGCCCGGCAACTCAGCCACATGGGAAAGTAATTTCAACCACGGAGCACATGTGTGATGCTGCAGTGCTTCACTTGGATAGTCCCCCTGCCTCTCCTTCTGTGAAATCTTTTTTTGTGCATGTGTGTGTGTGGAGCACAGACCTCGTTAAGCTTCGTGAGTTAGCATTTTTGCGGGGTACTATTAGGGATTCGAAGGGTGCCAGGTTCTTAGGAGAGTAAGGACATCTTAGCAACTAAGTCATTATTTAGACTGGAGCTTTGCAACTTAAGCAGTCCAGCAATGTTCTGGGCAACAGCCATGGACATAGCACAGGACCACAGTTCACCACCCAGGCTTCAAAGCAAGGAGGCTGAGACATACTGAAAAGTGAACACCAGGTCAAACACCACTCTTCCCCACCATGACTCTCCGGCTTAAATTCCAACCATCTGTTTCAGTAGAAGAGGCCGGATGTAGCGATGACCCTTTAGGCAAATCTGCTATACGCTCACTCCTTCACCCAAATGGAGATGAGGAGAAGCAGGACAGCACTCACAAACTCATACAAAGGTTAAGGCCAGGCTAGTTTTACATGGAGGGGTTGATTTCTGTGTGTGAGTGTGGAACCAACCTGAAGAAAACAGACCCCACACATCCTGAAAATGAGGCTGCAATGCCAGAGGCCTCTGTGGGTAGAGTGGTGACAAGGAGGTCTCTCTGCATCAACAGCTCCAGGGCAGCCTTTGGGAGAAGCACTGCTTCACTTGGCAACTCACTTGTTGGGCTCAATTCTCATCTTTTACCTCACTGGCAGATACCACGGGAGGGAAGGCAATGTAAGAAAGAGCAGAAAGTCATTTCTAAAATTCAAAATTATATAATACTGCTCTCTTTGTCCCATTTTCTGAGTCTGGCGTGTGGAGAAGGAGGTCAGTGGTCAGGCCCTTACGAGCTAGCTGTTGTAGATACACTTACTCATTGCCTCCCAACAACCCAAAGCAGGTATAATTAGCATTTTCAAGATGACAGTATAGAGCCTAAAGATGTGTTCTGCCATTCTCACCTCTTGTGATCATGGGAAATGCAGATTGACAAGGGTTCATTTCAAGACACTTGCTTAGTTTTCCCTTTTCTCGTTTTTCAAAGCCAACATAAAGGCTTCGTTTGACACTCTGAATAATCTCAACCACTGCCTTTTGGATGAAGGTGACAGAACTATTGAACTTTTTTTCTTTTTTTTTTTTAAGACTCAAATCACGGTCATTAAAAAGCATGAGGCTTCCCCGACAAAAACAGCTGCCAACTGCCAAAGATTCTCAGATACTTTAAGAACTATCTATACTACATCAAAGTCAAAATTCCCATTGTGAATAAGGTGGCTAATGTTAACACAACAGACAGCATAACTCACTGACTTCTTGACGGAGTTTGGGTCTGGTCAACCATATTGTAGATGCCTAAGAACCAAATTTCAAAGTAGAGGGAGGGTTAAGTTTCAGCAACTTTCTACTTTTTTACTTCCTTCCCCACTTTTTTTTTTTTTTTAATTTGAGAGACAGAGAAAGCTCTCACTCATTGCCTCACTCTTCAAATGTCCACAATGGCCCCAGGCTGGCAACTGAAGCCAGAAGCCAGGAACTCAACCCAGGTGTCCCACATGACTGACAGGGCATCTGTGAGAGTGCACTGGTGGGACCTTGAAATTGTGAGGGGGAAAAAATGGACTCAAATCCAGATATTTAACCATAAGACAAAGGTACCTCAACTGTTTCTATCCACTGTGCCAAATGCCTGACCCTCAACAGACCTCTCGGACACAAGAAATAACATCGCAGCAAAGCAAATAATCTTCATTCTTTCGAAAGGTGGAACGGAGCTGTGCTGAAAAATGTTTGTCAGCTTCAAGCCGTTTTACGTTGCTCAAACTATGTCAATATAATGCTTTGTTTCTTCTCTAGACTCTGAAATTAAAAACATTCCTAATTTGGTCCCTCAGCTGCAATTTTCCCTGACATGGGCCTTGCATTATATGGCAAGGCATTCCTTGCATCTGGATAGCAGTATTATTATACTTTAAATGCTAATGGAAAAACCAGGTTTCTTATACAAAACTTGTCACAAAACATCTTTTGCACAAGATGTCAGCTGACTTTCAAGTACTGAGTCTGAAAAGTAAGCCTTCACATCTTGTGTCCATACACATTGATGAGTTAACAATGACTCATCCATTTGCTTTCTTTGGGCAAGCCTTAGACCCTGTATGTTGCTTTTATTTCTCTCACCCTGCAAATGTCAGAGGGCAGGTCTAGCAAAAGATCACTCAGAGATGGAAGTGGTTTTAACAGTGCTTCCTTTAGGGCCCAGCATGATAGCGTAATGGTTAAGGTCCTCGCCTTGCACGCCCAGGATCCCATATGGGTGCTGGTTCTAATCCCTGCAGCTCCACTTCCCATCCAGCTCCCTGATTGTGGCCTGGGAAAGCAGTCAAGGATGGCCCAAAGCTTTGTGACCCTGCACCCGTGTGGGAGACCCGGAAGAGCTCCTGGCTCCTGGCTTTGGATTGGCTCAGCTCCAGCCATTGTGGCTATTTGGAGAGTGAACCATAGGACGGAGGGTCTTCCTCTCTGTTTCTTCTCCTCTCTGTATATCTGACTTTCCAATAAAAATAAATAAATCTTAAAAAAAAAAAAACAGTGCTTCCTTTAACAGAGAAAAACATGTTCTTAAAAGCCCTTCCCCCTCATTTTGGTCTTCCCATCTAGATCAGCAAGAGAAATGTTACCAGCTGGAGAGCTTATCAGAGACCCATTGGCTAAAACGGTGACTTAGAAACTTTAGAATGGTCAACGATAAGCGAGAAAGAAATCAACAGATGAACATTGTCTAAAATCTGGTTTCAAATACACAGACATACACCCTACCCAACTTATCCACACACAGCTACAGCCAGCCAGGGTATCTAATCCATCCATCCATTCAAGGCATCTAACGATCAGTTACAGATACTTGAGGCTATTTCCAACCCTCATGCCATCATTGTAGTAAAGAACTTGTGTGTTCCAAATCAACACCCAAACTAGTTTATGGCTATAGGATCCAGTTCCAACATACATCTAATTTTAAATTGGTTTCTACTTGCCAGTAGCTTTTTGTTCAAGAAAATTTAATGATGATATATAACAGGGACCCTTCATTTAACACAGAAAACCTTGGGATTTGTTCCCCTCAGCCCCGCCTCTCTCAACACATTTATTATAGGTGTTAAATTATAGTGATTCCCAAACTAAGAAAAAGAGCTATATCTACATCAAACTTACCTCATACTGATTTTCTCAAGTCTCTGGGCTTCCAAACATAAAAAGGTCACATTTACTGGTAAACCTCACAGGCCTTCACTGAGGCTGTGGAACCTCAGGGGGTCCTAGAGAGCATGCCTCTTCAAAGAGGAGAGGGATACCACTGCCGAGGGAGACACCACACAGACAGGAGATAGGGTGTTGTGGTTTCATTAGACCGCAATCATTCTGCTGAATGCCAAAGCGTGATGATTACAGTGTGGGAAGGGATGCAAAGCTGGGAGCCAGCAAACACATGGTGATGGAGAGCTCTGTGAGTTCTGAGTGACGCCCTTCCCGGGCAGGACATAGGCCATCCTTTCAGAACAGGACAGTGGTCTTCAGGGAAACTGGGCCACAGCTGAGTCGAAAAAGGAGGGTGGAGCTTCCTGGGGACAGCAGGGGAGCAGTGCCACCATGGAGGACAGCACTAGGCTCCCAGCCACAAAGTTTGGGGTGTGAAGTGCTTGCCCCCTGTATGGTGTGTTCCCACCTCCTTCGATAAGGTCAAAATGATCCTTACGCAAGAGCTTGCCAAATCTGCTCGCTGTTGCAAATGCTGGCTGACACTTCCCACTTAGAGCCCAAATACTAGAGAACTCCCTGTTTTATGCAGTGAACCAACCTTGCCACTATGCCATCCCACACACAACGTGTCTCCCTCAGTTTTTTTTTTTTAATGTGCTCCAGGAAACATCGGGGGCAATTTTCTGGAATTTATGCTACATTCCTTAAAGGGGTCATTTTGAAACAACAGGAAAAAAAAAAACCTTCAGGAAATTCTACTAAGGAACTGGGGCCAGTCCAATTTTCCTACACTTTTTTTTTTTTTACTAGATGGAAATCCAGAAGTTTTGGCCACTTTTATCTGTCATAAAAACACCCTTTGTTTAAACAAAGTCTCCACTGATGCATTTCCCAGCACATAAGGTAATTTTCAGTGTGGTACGAAACTCACTAGGGTCCTTTAAAACCAGGGGTGGAAGGGAGGGGCAGCAGAAGGGAAAAAGTACCTACACAGCAAAAGCCTTTATGATGTATAACCAAGTACATACTGCATTTGCAATAATGCCACATTTAACTGCCTGGGTTGTAATACAGTAACCTCCTCACCACACCGACCAGCCCACAAACAGAACCAAAAAACCTGGCAAGGAATTCTATCTGTAATAACAAACTCGACTTGCAATAAAAGCCAGCTATACGAGTGCCAATTACCGTTCTCCTCCAACGATTAGGTTGCATCTACTTTTGCTGACAAGCAAGTTATACCGCATTTTAATAGGCAATAAAATGTATTATTAAATAATTAGTAGCTAAGAAACAGAAGTAGGAGGCCACTTCCCTTCACATGCATCCCCCAGTACTTCAGAGGACTGATGGAAAAAGCAACTTGATTCTCAGAAGCGGACAGACTGAAACCTGATCCAGCAGTTTACCATGAGACAATTATGGGGCTAATGAGTGTTCACAGAAGCTGAGGCAGGAAAGAAATCTAGAAAATTCCACCTAACCCCAGTTCAGTCTGATGTGTAGCAGGGTCCCGGAGGAGCAGAAATTTCTTCAAACTGCTCCTTGTTCTGAGCACATTAATTAAACTGTTAAAGGTAAAGGAGTATTGATGTCTTTCCCATCTCCTCACTTCTCCCCGCAGGTAGTGTCTGGTACTTGTTCAGCCCTAAAGGTACAGTTGCACTAACTGAAAAAAGCCCCACTAAGACCAATTAAGGTCTTTACTAAGAGGCTGAAAAGAAGACAAATGAAGGCAGAAAGCCCGATTACAAGGAACCTTTGTACAGATGTAAAGCAATTAGAGTGGTCCCGGGGGTAAGGCAGCATGGTTCCAGAAGCACATGATTTTACAGCCTGTCTAAACTTGGAACAATCTATCTTTTTTTAGGTTGCGAATAAAAGTGAACCCTATATTAGTGTCATATATCAGCTGCTAGTGCCTGCGATTGGTTCCCCCATGCCTGCTGCAGCCATAAAGCTTCTCAGAGCTCCCCGGTGGAGGGCACAACACCATTATACACTCTGCTCTCCCTGGCCGGGAAGAAAGACCTGCCTCGTGTCAGAACTGCTGAACAGAGGGGCTACCGTGACTGCACAGACACCCAAAGCCAGGCTGGGAGTATAGGGAAAGCCTCATCAGGCAGGGAGCTGATCCGGGAAAGTGGGGCACAGGGACAGGAAGGGAGGACAAGGGAGGGACGGAAGAGTTTCTGGAAGATATTTAAGGGGGCTCCGTGAAGGAGAACAAAATGTCTGTCCAGATTATACTCTGGGAGGCATTTTAACAGCAGCCATGTTTCTGTCATTAGCTCTCCTTTTGATCTTGCTAACACATAACATGTCAGCGTTCTGTCTTTCTCTACCTGATAAGAGTCAACATGTGGGTCCCTGGCAAAGACTCGGATGCAAGGATTCCAACTTGGTGTTGGATTTCTGGACGAGAAGTGACCAGGAAAGAGAGGACAGGTCAGCGGTGTATACCAACTCCCTTAAGAATTTATGGTCATTGACATAAGAAGTCCAAAAGCTCTCTGCAGATAGCTCTTCATCAGCCTTTTCTGAGAATCTCTTCTCAGTTTGAGAACTCTAAAATGTTCTAGTAGCCACATGAATGAAGTGAAAAGAAACAGGTGAAACAGCTTTGGAGTATTCCGGGGTAGTTTCAACATGCTAACATGTCAGATGTTTGTAATGGTATATCTGACACTATTTTCTGCTCTCAGGCCCAGGACTTCCATGTAGCTTCATACCCACTGTGCATCTCAGTGCTGTCTCAGCCGCCTCAGGTGGTCAGCGGTCATGGGCGAGCCACAGTCGGTCCTGGATAACCCTTGTTCTGCACTGACTGTTGACTTAGAATTCTGGCTCAGGTCTTACCAGTCATGGGATGACGCATAAATTACTTGAGGCTTTAGTGCCTCAAATTGCTTATCTTTAAGTTGGGAATAATAGTAAGACTCTATCTCCTAGGGCTGTTGAAAGGATTAAGTAAAATAATTCCCAGGAAACGAAGCCTGGCATAGAGAACACACTCGATAACTGTCAGTTGGAACTTGCACTATTATTTCTATAAAGCAATCTCTAGTAAAGAAAGAGCTTCAATTTCCTACCCAGACATAGTGTGTCTTATAAGAGCTATTAGGGAATCATTCGCTCTCAAGTTCCACACTTCTGCCTGTACTTACTGCAGTCGCCAAATGAGTTTTAACAGAGCTTTGAGATTCAAGTGAAATGAGTTTGGAAGAGTTGGCCTTGCCAGCCATTGTTTTTATTTGATGATGTACCCAAGACTTTGGATCTGGTCTGCACAAGGAAAGCAGACAGGGACAGGAATGTGGTGAGTCAGAAATTAACATCTGTTAGAGAGATCCATGTTGCCAGACACGAGCAAATGCTATCACACTTTAGAAGAGTGATTAGCAAGAACACTGGTTGTACATAAAGAGCTGATAATTGCACAGATCATTTTGATTTCTGATAACTAATAATTCACACTCAGGAACCCACATTAAAAACCAGTGGCATTTAACGTTCGACAGAGAAATAATTAACTTTTTAAGTTAGCCAGTAAAAGAAAATGCCAAGGCAGGATGGTGAGGCAGGGCTGACAACAAGAGGGGATACAACGGGACATTAATTAGGTACAAGCAAACATCTTCCCTAATAGCTCATGTTCTCATTCCCAAAATGTCAACAATAGATATTAACACCAGATGCTGGCATTACATCTCCCCTGACAGTGAGTCTGAGCCATGTGTGTGTGCTCAGAGAAAAGACTCCTGTGATTGGGGGGTGGGAAATCCAATGGGATAATGGCTGTATTTCCTTCTCTTAAATAATTTACAGGCCCTTTATGAATGGTGGGGAAATGGGAGCTTCCCAGGGATTGAACTGAAACACAGGCAGGGTGGGCGGGCAGATCAAGTTAGGGACTGTCCATCTGTAGACACAAGGTCACAGGACCTGTTCACTTGCATGCCGCCTGAGGCCCCAAGGTACTGGACCACCCTTGGGGATGCAGAAGGCAGAAAATGCACCTCCCTCTGTGGTATCCATTAACGCAGGAGCAAGAGACAAAACCACAGCATTTAGAAAGCTTTCTGAAGAATTTTGCATCATCTTAGGAAAAAATGTATTCCCCTTACATTGATTTCAGTTTTTCATCATGCTGGGAGTTGGTTTAAAAAAAAAGTCTGACAAATAAAAAGCATCTGACATAGTTTGTTAAGACTAACACAGGCAAGACTAAACACAAGGGGTTGATGCTATGGCCCAGCCAGTAAAACTGCCCCATGCAGCACTGGCTTTCCCATATAAACCCCGGTATGAGTTCTAGCCACTCCGATTTCTATTCAGCTCCTTGTATATGTGCCTGGTAAAGCAAGCCAAAGATGGCCCATGTTCTTGGGCACCTGCCATTCTGGTGGGAGACCTGGAAGAAGTTCCCTGCTTCCTGGCTTTCGATCAGCCCAGCTCCAGCTGATGTGGCCATCCAAAGAGTGAAGAGATAGATGGGAAATCTCCCTCTCCTTCATACTCTCTGTAGTGCTGCCTTTTAAATAAATAAACCACCTTTTTAAAAAGAAAAAAGAAAGGGAGATAAACAACTTGTACTCCACACCTTGTCAGCCAGAGTGGAACTGCCTCTGATTCCACAGCAAGTAGTCAAAAACTGTCATAGTCTTGGGTTTTGTTTTGGAAAATGAATTTCGAAACCACTAACAAAAGAAGAGCATACCGGAGGACAAAACTTTGGCAGAAATGTGTGAGAGGTAGCTGTCTAATTGTGGTGAATTTCTTTGAATTCTTTAATAAGTGAAGCTCTTCCAATCTCAGGACCTTTGCACATGCTACTTCTTTGTGCACAGTCCCTCCCCAAGTCTTCCAGTATGCAGTTAAGTCATTGTTGTGCAGAATTCTCAACTTACAATGCCACTTTCTTTTGGGGGAGCTTCCCACACCAGCTACCTTTAACCACTTGCGCCACCGCGCCGGGCCCGCACACCAGCTACCTAAACGAGGTTCGACCCATCACATCTCTGTCATTCTGCACCTCAGTTTTCGTTAAATTTTGCTTTCATCTTCCAACAGCATTTACCATCCTGTGCTTTTCCTGTTTGCTTATTTGCTGTACTCAAAGCTGAAAGAGCGTGCAGACATCATGCTCAGACCTGGGACAAGGTAGACACTAGCATCCTGGAGGAATCTAGCTCAGATAAATACACCACTTCCTGTTTTCTGCAATCCCAGGAACCCCAATGAAGACACCTAGGTCTGAATGTGCCCAGTTAAGCCTCAGAGGCTCCCTTGGAAATGAACACAAATCAATGAGTCACACTCCCTGCCCTCAGGAAGTTAACCATCTAGGGGAAAAGGGGACAAAACAGTTAGCAAAAGATTCCAGTAAGACAAAGTCACTTGAGTGGGCGAGGTCAGTTCGGCCATGTGGTCAATGCAGAGTCCTTGCTGGCACGCTCAAGATGATGGTTCTCAGACACAGCACAAGGAACCGAAGCAGAAACAGCAAAACATTCAAGAGAGGCGTCCCACGAGACCCGTGTGACCAGTGTCTGGAAATGCAGCTATTCGTCTTATCCACCAGGTCAATCTGATTTGGAGGATGCGCTAAGCGGACTTGTTTCCTTTTAGCTGTAGGGAGCAACCTTGTATAATCCTTCATTCTTTAGCTAGACATTCCTTATCCACTCCCAGAAATGTCCTGAAAGTAACCAGCCACTTTCTTTTCGGTAGCCTCTTCAAAGACCATACCCTGAAGCTGAAGATGTTTATAACCAACTACAGCCCAAGAAAACAAATTTTCAGCTGTGAAAGAGTTGCCCACACTTACCTGAAGCCCACCTTTTCAAGGCAAGCCCATGCGTGTTCACTGTCTAATAATAAATAAAAATTATGTCACGGAATATATGAAATCATTCACTTCAGAACACTTTCCAGGACCGATTAAAGTAGTTGTTGGGAAGCTAGGGTTGTAGCCTATGACAGCAGCATCGCTTACCAGAGGAGAGCTTTGAGTGGCACTTGCTTCATTTCCCATCCAGCTCCTTTCTAACACACCGAGCAATGCAGTGGAAGATGGCCCAAGGACTTAGGTCCCCACCACCCACATGGAAGATGGTGGCGGAGTTTTAGGTTCTTGACTTTTGTGTGCCCCAGCCCTAGTCATTACGGTCATCTGGGCAGTGAACCCAAAGAAGATCTCTCTTTCTCTATGCCTTATCAATCAATCAATCAATCAATCAATCTTTTAAAAAATGTTAGTTTGGGGCTTGTCTCTCTTATATGTGGGTCACTCATAATATTCTCTGAAGAAACCTTATGCTCATCTTTATATACACCTGTATATTAACATCAACAAACTTGACAACAGAGAAGAACTGGTAGCACAATGCAGGAGTTAGACACCTAAGTTCCAAGATCAAACTCCCTGGCTTCAAGATTTACTAACTGTGACATTTTGGAAAATTTCTTAAAATCCCCTGTGCCCCATTTTTTATCTGTACACGGGAAAAACAGTAAATACTCACAACACAGATTATCCCAGATATTGTCTACCTGTTCAGTGCTTTCAATCACTGCTTAAGTGTAAATAATATATGGTAGCCTCATATTAGAAATATGAAGATGCCTCAATCAAAAATACATTTTATGCTTAAAAAACTAAGAATGGATTTTAAAATACTCTGCACTAAAATAAATTCATCTCTACATTCCAGTTTTCCATAAACTTTTGGAAGAACCTTTGCATGGCCAACAGCTGTAATCCAGTGAGGTTGTAGAGAAAAAGACAGTTCTGTTTGTGACTGTTGGTGGGATGTAGATTGGACAGCTAATATGGAAGTTCCTCAAAAAATAAAAAATTAAATGTCATACAACCCAGTGATCCTATCCCTGGCTACATAAAACAAAAATAAATGAAACCAGTAACTTAAAATAATACCCACACTGCTGTGATATCCACAACAATTTCACATTAGTCAAATGAGGGAATCAATCGAAGTGTCCATCAATGGATGAATGGATAAAGAATATGTGGTTTGTTCTTGAAAAAGAAGGAAACCCTGGGATTTGCTACAATATGAAGTAAGAGGACATTAAGAATAAGAAGCCAGGTCCAGAGATAGAATACGGACTTACCTACATGTAAGAATGAGAGAAAAAGAGAGAGCGCAAATATGAAGAAACAGAGCATACTAATAACTCTGGTTACCACCAGGGCAGTGAAGGGCAGGAAATAAGGACTACACACTTGCAGTTATATGGGACATATAAATGCAGAGCTCTTCAGTGCAGCAGAAAGACTGCAGTTAATAACCTTATAAACTAAAAATTTAATGACAGTAGATTTTAAGTACTCCAACTATAACCCTGCCCCTCCCCCCCCAAAAAAGTAGAATCTGGAAGGTGATGGAGACATTAAGTTACTCATCTGTAGCAATCTTCTTACTGTTTATATATGGAGTATCAAACTATCACTGTTCAATCTATGTATAAAGAAAACAGATGGTACACCTTAAATTTATACGATTGGAAAAGCTAATTCAAGGCCGGCATGCTGTTCCAACAGGCAAGCCCTCCACGCTGTAGTTCTGGCATCTCATGTGGGCAACATTTCGTGTCCCAGCTGCTCCACTTCTGATCCAGCTTCCTTCTTGTAGACTGGAAAAGCAGTGGAGGATGGCCCAGAGCCTTGGGACCCCGAATGTACAGGGAGAGCCAGATGCGGCTTGAGGTGCCTGGCTCCCAGCTTTGGATCAGCTCAGCTGTGGTCCTTGTGGCCAGTCAGGCAGTGAATCAGTGCATGGAAGCCCTTCTCTTTCTCTGTGAAACCTGACTTTCAAATAAAAATAATTAACTCTTTTTAAAAATGCTAACGAGTCCATTAAAAGACCACAGAATTTATTAGTTAGCGCCATCTGACTCATTTGTTTCGCCCATCAACCCAGCAACTGAGCACAGCCCACAGACATTTAGCATCTCTTGCCATTGCCATAGCATCTCACACCAGATATGAGGTTGACTCTCAAGCTTTCCACAAATGGCTGTTTCTAAACACAAATCCTGACCCAACCCTTTTCTGTTGTCAAACCTTTGAGGGGGCCAACAAGAGGACACACAGCCAGCCCCAGTATCCTGTCCCAGTGTTTGCAGTTTTTGTGTTTGGTCTCCATTCCAGAAAAGACCACATTTATAGTGGCAAGGTGTCACGCTTGGACTGGAACCTGGGTATTAACATTCAGGCAATTAAACAGAGATGTGATCTCTGTGCTTAAGCAACGCTTACCAGTACACTTTTTCTGAAATTAGCCCTTCTTTGAATCCAGATCCTCTAAAGCCATGTAAAATGATTTCTGTCAGTCTACCCATCTCAAGTTTTAGATTATGTGTAAGGCAAGATACCAGTCACCAGGAGAGGGTAAAAAACAACAACAACATAAAGCAAGATCTTGGTTTTCAAAGGGAGATTAAGTTACCATCTAACAAAGCTCAGAAGCAGCTTGCCAAAGAAGGCACTAACCTCTGATTTGCTAAGGATCAATTACATTCTGGGTTTTGAGTACAGAGATTTTAAGCATCAGAGTGCCAATAACTTAAGCCACAAAAAAAGTCCTCAAAGTACCACTGGTAAATAATCATCTTTGTGATGGTTTTTGAATTTCACTTTAATCAAATCCAGTAAGAAGTTCCAAATATCATTTATCCTTTAACAATCAACTCTCAATCTCTAAATCCTAGCTTTTACTTTAATCACTCATGAAAATTCTATTATTCAAGTGCTGATTATGGTCTGTCTTGCTGTGTACCAAGCAGCAGAATCACTAAGCCCACGGGCCACTCTAAGTCCTGGAATTGGAGCCTGTGAGAGAAGCATCTCTGAGCCATACAGCCTGGGGCTGGCCTGGGGTCTGCTGTGACTAGCAGCTTAAGAGGAAGTAAGCCTCACTTTGTTCATTCATGAAATGGAAGAGGACAAGCACACTGGTGTCTCATGTGGGGCTTGAAAGGATGAAGTGAGAGGACCAAATAAATGACTCCCACAGCTCTTGACTAACAAACTCAGCTATTTCATATAATAAATTTGTTAATCAAGGATTAATTTTGTTGTCTACGTCCCTCATTTCTCTGTGCTTCTGTGACAGGTCGAGAGCACATACTCCCAAGAATAGGGTTTGTCAAACCCAGGGATGGAATCTTATTAATTTAGTATCACTTAACAGGAGTCCCTAAATAGAGACTTTCTGACTAGCACTTTTGAGAAACTGGTTGTGGTAAAGGGCAGGTCAGTAGAAAGAATAAAAGGTCTTTACAAAGATCAGACAATCTTTTCAGTGATTTTTTTTAGTTATTTATTTGGATTGATTTTATTATTAATTGAGACATAATAATTGAGTTCAGTGGTTTTATTTAAGGGGGAAGCGGCTTGAGAAATCTGAATTTATGATTTTGTTTTACTAACTTCCAGAGTCTTGGTTTCCTTCTATGGGAACATGGAATCACTTCTTAGATTGTCTTGTGGTGGTGATTCAGTGAGGCGGAACATGTGTTTCTTTAGTCTGACTTTGAAGCACAGGCTTAAGCAAGTGTGAGCAAGTCTCGAAATCTCCCCCAAAATTCTCCTTTCCCTCGAGCAGGCTGTTTATAGTGACTGACTAGTTGAAGAAGCCCAGAACTGGTGGCAAGCCACTGTTTCTAGAATTTTATTTTTATTTGTCTGAAAGGTAGAGTCTCAATCTCTCTCTCTCTCTCTCTCTCTCTCTCTCTCTCTCACACACACACACACACACACACACACGGGAGGAGATGAGAGAGAAGAAAAAAGAGAAAGGAGAGGAGAGGGAGAGGGAGAGGGAAAAAGAGAGAGAGAATCTTCCATCTGCTGGTTCACTCCCCAAAGGAACATAATGGCCTGGGCTGGGCCAGCACACACAGGAGCTTGTAACTCCATTGTGGGTAACTTCCTATGTGGGTGGCAAGGCCCCAATATTTGGGCACCTTGTCCTGCTTTCTCAGGCACATGAGCACAGAGCTAAACTGGAAGCAAAGCAGGTAGGGCTAAACTGGTGCTCTAAGATGGTCTGCCACAAGACACTAGAACTTTTGTATCAAGGAGCAGGAAGAAAGAATGGGCTAGCCACCAAAAGTTAGGGTTCCCTGGGCAGGAACCACAGAGTAAGGAAATATTACAAAGAGGTAAGCAGATGCATCCTTGGAGGGGTTCTCTGGCACACAAGTGTGGGATGCTAAGGGGACTGTGTGTAAGACCTTGGGGAAAGATATGCTATTTGTGCTTTTCTGACATATCAGCCCCCTGCCCTGGGTGCGTTCAGGGAAGCTAAGTGTACACACACTGTGGGCACAGCTGAGGTGGTACTGTTATGAAACACGCAGGACAGAGAGATGGAGGAGGAACTCAGAGCCAAACTGGATTCATTATCAAAGAAGAAAATGAATCCACATGGGGTGGCTGACTGCTCATGTCGATGGAGTTGAATGCGTGGCAGGGGACCAGAAGACTGGGTTTTATGCAGTTTGGGGTCTCAGGAGTGTTCCTAGGGGAAGGAGAGTTCTAAGAAAATGTAGGAATAAGCTTTTCTTGGGCGTTTCAACCTTAGCAGGTTTTGCTCCCTGTGGGCAAGCAAATGCAGACATTGGGCAGGGGCAGGTTGGCTCGGTCTTTTAAAATCCAGCGTAAAGGAATTCCTGGTGGGAGAATCTCTGTCTACTCTTCCATGGGCATCAAGCCCAAACTTGTGCTGTAACTCCCTTCAGGATCTGAGGCTAGGTCTCTGCTGCTGGACATCCAAGAAGGGTAAATATTGCAAGGTAGCTGGAAGGCTCTCCTTTCGCTGCTTTGCATTTTCTCTACTGGTATTATTTTGTCTACTCTCAGTCAAGATGAAGAGAGAAAAGATGGGGGGGCGGGGAAGGGAAAAAAAATCCAGAAATTTATTACATAGCATCTACTGTGTAGACTGGCAAGGCAGTGACAAAGGTGAGTAAGGCACAAGATGAGGAAATTACCGTTGAGAGGGAGAAAGACACCTCAGGACCCTTCCCAAACAAGCAGCGGGCTATCACAGAGAGAAACCCACACTGCCAGGGAGGACTGAGGGAAAACGTAGGGTCCAGCCTGCAATTGCACTGGGAGAGGGAACAGGTGTCATGGAGACTAGGCAGTCACTTTCAACTACATAAATGTTTTAAAAAGAAAAGGAGATGTGTTGATATAGATCTGCTTGGTGGGGAATGGGAAGCTAAGAGGCTAGGGGTGTCCAGGGTATGTTTCATTGGTTCAGAATCACTAAGACACTTATTGCAACGCACTCTTGTTTCCTGTGGGGGCAATGACTTGGAAACAAGAGCCCTTAGGAGGCCTCATTTGGGGATCACGCATGGAGCCTGGTGCAGATTCTGGCCCCTGGCTAGTGTTCTAACGTCGCATCCTGACGAAGATCAGGAATATGAAATAACGTGATGTGGCAGATGAGCAGCGCATGACAAAGATGGTGTCAACTCATTGGAATTATTAGTCTTTCTGACTATGTCTATGGTGCTGTAGTGATGCTGCATTTCCCCCAGAGTAGCTCATGAAGATAGGGACAAATGTCTACTGGCCTGGGGAGGTGAGCTGGTCTGATTAAGAGAGTTTTACACTGAATTTTGTAAAAGAAATAAAAGAGCCAACCTCCACATCTGCTCTGTCTTTCCTCTTCCCAAAGAAGCAGCTGGTTGCAAAGGAGATAATAGGTAAGGCCTGAGGAATCCAGTGGCCTCTATCTGAAAGCCTCCAAGACAGTGGGTCAGAAATCAGAATTCTGTAACCTTGGATCAAAGTGGTCTGAAAACCATTCTTTAGGCCAGGCCCCTACGGGACGTCATAATCTTTTCAGAAGTTCACACAGTGCTAGTTATCAACTTAGTAGAGATTTTTAGAGTGGTGATAAAAATAGTCTCCTGGGTATCACTCAGGCTCATAAGATTTAAGAGTGGAAGGCTACAGCAGAAAAACAGGCAGTGTCTCACACACACACACACACACACACACACACACACACACACACACACAAAACCACCACATTTTTACGACTGAGCATCGTAGCACTGTCACCTAACATGGCACCAGTTACACAATAAAACTTAGTAAACAGTTTTTGGAAAAGGTGAATCCATTTACACAGAGATCCATGAACAAGAGAGATGAAGCACCCTGGCAAGTACTTGTATGAAGACAAGACAAAACAAAACAAAATGTGCTATCCTGGGAAAGCCTATCAGACGCCAGCCAGGTGAAGAACCCTGGGTGCTGGATTCCCAATGGAGATCACAAATCACAATGCAAAGAGACATTGAAACCCAGACACACAGCACAGTTGCATCTAGCAGAGCATCTGACGGACATGTTATCAACTGGCTTGAAGCAGATTTCAACTCCTAAAGAGCAGAGAATCTAACCAAGATAACTGTATTCTGGATCAAAGTACACCTTTTTAGACAACACTGGATGCTAAATGGGAACCATGAAAATCTTGGGAAGCTTGGGGAGTCCTGCAAGTCTTCATAGATGCAGAGATGATGTACAGAAATAAAAAATGTGGAGCTCATCTTGTTGAAAGGCAGAATTCCTATTTTTTTTTTTCGGGGGAAACATATAAATGTGCCTTTCATAGTACTTGCTTGTCCTTATCTGTGGAGGATATGTTGAAAATCCCCAGTGGAAGTTTGAAATTATGGCTAGTGCTGAACTCTGTTCAAAATCAAGTTTTCTGATGCATACATCCCTGAGGCAGAGTAAGAGACTGACAACAGTAACTGATAATAAAATGCAGCTACTGTAAACAACATGCTGCATTAAATGGTATGGGACTACGGCCTTTCAAAATTATGTTAGTGTGTTGCATTCACTGTTCTGGTAAGGATGTGAGATGGAGATGAATGATGTAACACAGGGTGAGAATTCTGGGGGTTTCCTGTCTACAAACTGTGTATGTAATATTGCAACAGTAGATCTGATAACCAAGAGAGTTACCAAGGAATTAACAGGCACACAGCACGTGCAGGGTGTGTCAGGCAAGAAGATGATTCCAATTCCCCGCAAAGTACAATGGTATGAGATCTCATGACGCTGCTCGGAATGGCACTCTTTGCAACTTATCAATTGTTCACCTCTGGAATGTTCCACCTGGTATGTGTGTATTGCAGTTGGTTGAAGCTAAGGAAAGTGAAATCACGAATAAGGGAGGAACAGAACTGCTGTAAAAGGCTGTGTACAGGAGCCATCTCAAGGGGGCTGAGAGGCTCTGAAACTATGAGGCTGCAGTTGACCCCTCCCTGTGGGGGGTTAGAACGAGCCTGGCGGTGAATCAGGCTCCAACAAGGGATCTCTCCAGATGAGTTGATTTTAAGTGGCCACACACAGCAGCTGGAAAGCAATTAACAGTAGAGAAGACCACTGAAGTGAATGCATAAAGAACACCGAGTTTGACAAGCATCAACCAAAGAGGCAGTGAGCATTTTGTCAAAAAGAGGTGATGATTATAAATAGGGTCATTTTGGGGAAAAGCTATAGCGGAGACTTTCCAGTTGGCAAGTTGGCTGACGTTACCTTTACAGAGTTACCCAACTCTGAGATCTTATTTCGAAGCCCAGTAATTCTGTGATTCTGTAAACTGTAGTGTAGAAACCATCTCTAGACTATCACAAATTCTTCCAGGTTGTGGACTGCAGGATCAGAAGACATCAGAAAACAGTGAGTGGCTTACAGAACACAGGGTCTCCTTTCCGCACTTTTCCAAATCACAGGCACTCTAGACCTTGCTTTGCCACCTGTCTGCTGATCTAAGGCCTGCAAGAGCATCTCCTGGAACAGAGTAACGGGCAGCCAGAGGAGCCAGTACATCCCCTCTTGCATGTTTTCCCAATTAACGACATTCTTGGATGCTTTTGGAGAAAAGAGTCCATCCAGAAAACATCTCAGAGTTTGGAGAAAGGCAGGAGTTTCCAGCAGTACTGGTAATTCTAAACTTGTCAAATGGAAAAGTTTCACTCCAAAACAAATGGTTTAGGGGGAGAACATACCACTAGCCAAATGTCATCTTTGCTTATTCTTGATAAACTTGCTAAAATGTCTCCTAATCCTCAAAAGGTTCTAAGCCATGTTGATCATCTTTTAAAATAAGGTCACTGAATTTAGAGAGCCAAAAAGACTGCAATTCTCTGAATGTGTTAAGACCAGCCAATAAGGCAGATTCAATGACAGCCAGGCTTTAAAGGAAATGACCTCTGAAGACAAGGCAGGGTGCACAAGACTTGGTGGATAGCAGACAGCTGGATTTAAGTTGGACATGACCATTAAGATAGGATAGCAACTGAGAAACTGATGATCAGGGAAAATCCACTGTCAGGCAATAGCAAAAATGCTTGGAACGTAGGGGCAGGACAGCTAGACGCTTTGCTCTCATGATTCATATTTTCTTCTGTTCTAGGACATTTCTTACTTTAATTTGAAACTAACCTCATTAACTTTTACCATGTTGCTGTGGCTCAGAGTCTCATTTACTTCCCTTATGAGCCCATGTGCTGCATTAAAAAACCAGAGTCATGTTTCGGCGCTTGGATGAAGGTCAGGCAATGCGAGGTGGCCAGGACACACAGGCGTAGAAGGGACTCATGTTGAAGGCCACGTAATTACTGATCTTGAACTTGTATGACTCTTAGAAGTACCTGGCCCACACTCTAATCCTGGTCATCTTAGGTTTCAAAAACATGACATGTAACTCCAGTGTACTGTAACATCTGCACCATCCGTGCCACTCTAAGGACCTGAAGGAAGTCTGCCTTCACCCAGAACTCACATCACACCAAAGAACACAGACGCTTCCTAACACAATGTACTGCTGCTGACATATCTCGTCTACACTGCAGCATAACTCCCTTTGCGAAATTTCCAACCGTCCCTTTGTCCTTGGCAACATCCTCTAATTCCCATTAATAATCTCCTTTTAATTTTCTTAGCTATGTAATATTTCCTTGCCTCTTAGAAATCTCTGAAACCGCCACTTAGTTTGGTTTTTTTCCCCCCTCTATATCCCACCAAATACCTTGGCTACTTTAACGTGTATCACATAACGTCACCATTAAGTACGTGCCAGTAGTTTAAAGTTACAACGCACTGTGATAGATCTTGTTTTTCCAACTAGGTATTCCAGAGCCAGCCACAATTCCTAGAATGCAGCAGGCCTTCTTCCATTTGTGTTCAATAAATGAATTGCATTCTCCTAGTCCCCTTTCAACAGGATTAATCCTATGGTCTAAAACAACAAACCAATCGTCAAAGAAAGATTCACACTGGTCAAA
The DNA here is from genome assembly GCF_017591425.1 of Ochotona curzoniae. NCBI lineage: Eukaryota > Metazoa > Chordata > Mammalia > Lagomorpha > Ochotonidae > Ochotona > Ochotona curzoniae. The sequence goes on from NW_024465421.1 coordinate 3,085,064, forward strand.
ACATACTTGATAGGCCCAATTGTCTAGGTTGTTGAATTTAGCATTTTTTTTTTAAAAAAAAGATTTATTTATTTTTATTGGAAAGGCAGATTTAGAGAGAAGTTATATAAAAAAAAGATCTTCCATCTGCTGCTTCTCTCCCCAAGTGGCCACAACAGCTGGAACTGAGCTCATCTGAAGCCAGGAGCCAGGAGCCAAGAAACAAGAGCTTCCCCCAGGTCTCCCACTTGCGTGCAGAGTCCCAAGACTTTGCCCATACTCCACTGCCCTCCCAGGCCACAAACAGAGAGCTGGATGGGAAGCAGAGCAGCTAGGACATGAGCTGGCACTCATCTGGAATCCTGATATGTGCAAGGTGAGGATTTAGCCACTGAGCCATCATGCCAGACCCTGAATTTCCCATTTTAAAATGAACTTAAGGGTTCCACAAGAGTACAACTGCCTACCATGAGCAAAGATAAAACATTTGTTAAACATCATTGATAAAGATGATTAAATATTCCATTTATGTTTGCTTTAATTAACTATAATTAAAATGTCACAGGGAGTTTGTAGAAGCCATTTGCATATAGTTAGTCTAGCTCTTTGGAGAGGTATTCAATATTGTCTGCCTTGGAGATTTGGAGGGCTCCAGAAATGAGCTGAAATCGACTGAGTCTGCCCACCTCTTTTTCTGAACACAAACCTGTATTCTGGCAGTTTAAAAAACTACAGGGTATTTTCTAGCTTGAAAGCAAAACACTGGCTTGCTGGAAGGCAAACTGATCTACAGATAGCACACGCCAGAATGCCTCGAGAGAACTCCAAATGGTGCTGGACAAAGTCTGATTGCTTTTGAAACAGAGACGAGGAGCATGGACGCAGGAGTGAGGCGGGAGCAGCATTTTCATCCTCATAGGATGTCCTGCCGGCAGTGATGGGATGCAGGGGCTCCTCAGCCGCTGCAGCTTGGTGAGCTAGGAGGCCCACTTCCCATTTGTTGACAATAAATACATGCATATTCAACATTGGCTCATCCATCTCCTTGCAAGCAAATGACTTCCCCAAAAGGAAAAAAAAAAAAAAATCACATGTTATACAGGACTAGATGCCATCATCACAATTTCTTTTCCAGTTGAAGATGGATATTTTCATCTGAGATATCCAGTTGGCTCACTGAAGGCATGTGAAGTGATGGATGGGCACTAGAAATTTGAGAACAGTTCAAAAATGGATGTGGCGCCTGCAGATGACTTCCAGGCCGAGAGAGGAAGGACAGACAAGGCACCAAGTTCACAGATTAGCAAAGAGTGATGGGGAATCTGGTTGAGAAATCAAACCCCACAGCCCCAGGCTCCAGTGCATTTCAAGTCCAATGTGCAATACGTCTCACGGCCTTAGGAGAGGTGGCCACACCAGAGCAAAGCTGCCCAGCCCAAGTCTCCCGCTTCAAAATGAAAGAAATCAAGGACAACAGATTTTAGTCGAGGTGTCGCACTGGTCACTGCCCAGCTACACTCTCACCGTGAGTCAACCAATTGTGTATTTCTTCTTCTTTCTCCAGATCTGTGCTCCTGTTTTCAATAAACACTGGCTAACAGTTTCCATGCTTCTAGGAGGCACATGGAAAATCCAATCTGAAAGAGAAGCCAAGGGCATTCTTTTCCAGGCCTGAGATTGGTTTCACATGAGGTGATTAGACTTTTTTCTTGCTAATTGCACTAGAAAGAACTAATTAGAAAAATCTACCATTCGACTAATGAGAGCTGGGCCCTAACTATCTCAGCGCTTTAACTTCTCAGGTTCTAAAATGTCACAATTTTTTTTCATGCCCCCGTCTGAGAAAGTTGCCACTTTGTTAAATCCCAGCAGTCAGGGTGGGTATTAAATAACTAGGATCCCATTTACAAGATACCTAAACTTGCTGCAGTTGACAGCTGATCTGTCCCCGATTTCTCACTGTTTCAGATGGGTAAATATGACAGATCCGAGACTTCTAAGTAGCACTGTATTGACCTGGTAAGAAAGCCTGCCCTATTTTTGGTATGACCTTCTCAGTGCCTTTATGTCTTTTATTCTGGGCCTGTTGATGATGCAGGATAAGGAATTTAATGTGTCATGCTGTTACTCTGGAAGAAGAGGTCATGAAAAAGCTGTGATACACCCTAATTTGAAACTGCTCATCCCTGCCAAAGGATGTAGCATTTATCAGGAAGCCAGCAAAAGAGGAATAATGAAGAGCTAACAGATCAGAGTTCCTTCTTATGCAATAGACTCATTGTACAGTAAACATTAATGCAATATAAATAAATACTGGAAAAAAGGAAATCTGTCTTAGGGTAAGAGTTACTGAGTAAGTTCAAGCGCAAGGTTGCCGGTTCTGTATCATTTACATATTAAAATTGCATAGACTTTTGGAGAGTAGTATTGAAGGAACGTGGATGTAGCTGAAAATCCTTGTTACATCGACAACAGTACTTTTTCCAAAGAGTTTGCAGTCCTCTTGGCAAGTCCCCAGATTCGGCGGACTGCAAAGAGACAGATGAAATTAGCAGACATGCCAATGCCAAAACTTCTGTGTTGGAATGTTCCCTGTTCCTACCCCAAGGTAAACAGTTCCCAGGAAGCAGGAGATATGCAGGTACAGGTGCGCTGCGTATGCAGTTCCTGTATTTCCAATAAGGAGCAGGAATGGGTTGCCTCCCCAAGCAATCTGCAGAGAGCTGGCATGCAACCTGTTCTTAACCACCCATCACTTGATTCGCTGGTGTTTGGATTTCAGGACCATTTCTGGGGCTCTTCTGCTGCTCATTAGCACCTCTAAGCAGAAAGTGTGAAATAGCTAGTGAGATTTGGATCCTTCCGTTAGGCTTGGTTAACAGCTTTCAGAAAGGAATGGGTAGGGCAAGGGAGTCAACACATGGTGATGAAAAGTTTAGAAAAATTGGAGAGAGTACAGATTTCAGGTGCACCATGTCTCTTATGCTTATGCATCTTGACATTTACGTTGCATGGTTAAAAACTTTTGTCATTTGTGTTCAAATCACTTACCATTACGATTCTTAAGTTATTATGTCATGACTGTGTATGGGTCTCATACATGGATACAGATGATAGGCAATTTGAGAAAAAAACTGATACTACAGTACCTGCCTGTGTATTAGCCTATTTTACAGATGAGACAGATGAGGCTCAGGTGATATCCTGGAGAATAAAGAGCTAATCAAGAATCTTCTGGAATTCCAATTCTGGCTAGCCATGCCCTCAACTTCAAATTGTTTTCCTTTCCCTTTGAAAGTGTCTCTAGCACTTTCAGAGCTCCTTAGGGTACTGTATAATAACCAGTGTTTTGTTTTGAACTTCAACACAGAATGCTTACACACACACATATATATCTGCCATATATATGGCCCATATGTCTTTATATTTTAAAATCCCTATTTAAATTTCAAAGGCAGATTTACACACTGATAAGGAGAGGCAGAGAAAAAGATTTTCTTTTGTTGGTTCACTCCTCAGATGGTTACAGTGGCTAGTGCTGGGTCAGTTTGAAGCCAGGAGCCAGGTGCTTGGGACCCTGCACCCACTTAGATATTCCACAGAAACTCCTGGTTCCTGGCTCTGGACTGGTCCAGCCTTGGCCATTGGGCTATTTGCAGAATGAACCAGCAGAGGACAGACTGCTTCCTCTCTCTGTGTAACTCCAATTTTCAAATAAATTTAAATAATAAATAAATAAAACAAAAATAAGTGAAATATTTCACTCAGTAACACACCAAGCTGTAACAAGAAGTAAATTTTGGATCTTCGTTCCAACAGACCATTTTTAAAAGAATTTTGCTCTTTTCGTATGGTTGAGAAGTCAGAGTTATCATTGTTATTCGATAGGAATGTTAGACAATCTTTTCATTTCCATTAATGCATAATCTTTATTAACACAATAGATAGCCCAGAAGTGAAGAAATATATAAATTATGAGAAATACAGTTAACATCATATAACTGAGTAAATTGATGCATTTCAGGAAAAAAAAATTATGGTGATACCCAATATCCCAATCAAATTTATAAAGTTTAAGAGAAACTATGCTACTAGCGTAGCCAGGTAGCAATAAGCACTTGGGCATAGTTAAAAGGTGATAAAGAGATAGCTAATATTTACAACATTCTTATTTCTGGTTTTAACATGAATACATTGAGAAAACAAAAAAGATGACGTTGGGGAATGGGCTTACATGGAACAGCCTCACAGAGAGCCGTGAGGCAGAGGGTAGCCTCTACCTCCTCGACCCCTTCAGGAAACCACCTGTTCCTTCCAGAACCCATCGAGGATACAGAAACAAGAGGTTTATTCCTGAATTGTTAACCTTTCCCTCTGCATTTCTTCTGGACTCTAAGTGAGGAAACTAAAAGAGCCATCTCACATGACAGCCTGGAGGATCACCAGTAGAAGACAGAGGAGCAACTACACGCACACAGCTCCCGTGGTCTCACAACCTTTAAGGAGAAAGCCATCGCCTCTCCTGTCCAATTTCCTCAAGTCAGTCTACGCTCTCTGTAATATTGGCTGTGTCTAAACATCAAGTGCAACCGTGATCCCCTTTAACGGTTAATCCTCCAACATGTAATTAGGCATTCACATGACAATCAAAACCATGACTGTATTTCATGTTTGCCTTCCCTTTCAAGCCCTCTACTAGAGGGGCACTTACTCTGTCAAATCTGCTATAGTAATCAAAACATTGAAATTACTTCTTTCCACACTAAATATACTGGAACTGGTTGTTTGATTAAATGTAGAGCAGAGAGTGCAATTTGCTAAATTACAAGTATTCTGAACATGTAAATATAGTTTAATTACTGCAATTAAAGAAGATTACTGGAGATTGGCAGATGGGAATGTAATGCTGTTTTAATTAGAGTTTTTAATGCACTGTAACATAAGCATAATATTAACCCTTTATCCTAGAAGAGGTGGCTGGTCTTTGAAAAATTAGTATTGAAAAATGTATTAGAGCTGGTGTTTTATAACAGGGGCTGGACTGTATCGAACTCTACTGGAGGCCCATGGTGCAGGGGACTCCCAGCATCTGAGGGCAGCCCATGGAGGCACGGATCAAGGCACCAGGGAGGGGTTCTCAAGGCCAGGCCAGGCCATCAAATGGGAACTTACACACCAGCATGCACAATCACGCATGTGCACACACAGGTCTACCTACCACATGAGCTGCTTTTCATGAACAGCATTGCAACAGCGCCCAAGGCTGAAGGGACTTCCATGCTGGCAAAGGTTTCAGCAAATGCAGAAGAAGGAGGCCTCTTCAAAATGCAGTTTTTAAAAAATTTATCTTTGAGATAACTAACAGAGATTCAGCAGAGGGAGGCCAGTTTATTATTATTCACCCTCCAGAACAGTATGTGCTACATAAAAGTAATATTCTGGAACGTAAGAAGCAATCTTTGTCATCTTGAAAGCTATCCCTTGCAACATTTTATCCATTTAAGTCAATAGGCTATTAGAAATTCTAATTGAAAGTTCAATAGTCAGCTCGGAGCCTTACCATAGAGGTTGCCTTTTGGAAAGCCATTTAAAGTCTTAATCTCTTTATCATTTGGTATTTTGAAGCCTAACTTTGTTCTTGTTAGGCAGATCAATGGCATTAATTTACAAAATGGGGGAAAATGTCACCCTTCATCCTTTAAGTCTCAGCTCAGTGAAGAGCAGCGTAAGCGAATCTGATCACTGCTTTCCCATATTAGCAGCAAACGGTGCCATGGGAGGCCTGACCTACAAATTTTAATTACTGCATGAAAAATTCAGTTCCTGGAGATGGAGGGAGACCTGAGGAGGAGCAGGGGTCCATCCTCTGCACGTCTGTGGAGGTTTAAGTCCTCAAGGACTCAATTTCTAAATCCGGAGCCAACACCAGTCAACGAAAGCAGTTTCCTCTGCTGAAGAACAAGCCACAGACATTAAAACAAGACAAGACCAAGACAGCCGACAGAGCATCTGAGTCCACTCCTCAAGGGGAAAATGGTGGAAGAGAACACACTGGTATCTTTCCAGAGCATATAGCACCTTCATGGGTTATACACACAAGCCTCCTGATGAACAAAATAAAGTGATGATTAAGTAGCTAATGTAATTAAGAGCTAAAGCTTCAGACTCTAGGCTTCCTGCAAACATCAAAGTGGCCGAGGAGGCGTACCAGTCTGTTCTGCTAACTACATACTGAGCAAAATGGGCAGTGAGTGGAAAGGATCATTTGCGCCTCAAATAAAAGCCTCTTGGATGTGTACACATGGTGGCTAATTTGTGCAGGCAGATGAGCCAATAAAATATATCTAAAATGCTCAAAGTCACAGTCGGAAACCTTATGGCTGCTGTAGTGAGAATCAAGGGGCAAGACCGTCAGCTCTGGAGTTCTAGAAGGGCACACACCTAAACAACCAGCTGCCTCACTCCCACGTGGAGCCCATTACAGAAGACATCTGAATTGACCAACATATTTCTTGAAACAACCATGTAACACACTTGTACTTTAAAAGGGGGTGGGGAGTTGATACAGAACAATGCTAACAAGGGCTTCCCTGTGGGAACAGAAGCCTCTATAGGGAAGTTGTGGCAGGTGAGTGGCTTTTGTGTTTTGGTTTAGGTAATTTACTGTTAGACTTTAACATCAACTTGCATAACTTTTCAAACTGTAAACAAACCATTTTTAGAAGAAGAATCTATATTCAACATTTCAACATGGACTGAATCTTAGCAGAAACACCTATTTTTGGTAACATCACCATTTGCTTCCAACATTTAGACTTCTTGGGATTTCCAAAGTTATTCGCTTATTTATTTCAGATGCCGGCCACAATTAAAGAATTGCAATAACTGTCAAGTTCTTGGTTAATCACTAGGTACCCATACTCAATTTAACTGTGGAAGCCTTTTCACTAAGCACATACAGAGATCGGCACCATGTCACGTACAATTGGCTTCTTCATTAACACTGCTTGATGATGTTGCAGTGGCCTTGCAACAATGGGTGTATGTAACCACACTTGCTGTCGGCTAAAACCCAGGAGTCAGCCTTCCGATGCCTGCATCACACTCACCTTTTCATTTCTGATCTCTGTAGCACTCCATATCCTTCTGCTCCAAGAGCTGCCTCCCTGTCACCCCCTGACCCTGACAGCTGGAATTCCGTGATGAGGCACCCTAATGAAAAAGCCATTAACACTTGTACCAGGTGCTCCCTCCCCCGCCCCATGCTCCCCTTCCTATGCACTCAGGTTAATAGCTTGCTTGAAGGTCTTTAGAAAGGACAGAGGCTTCTGGTTAGAGAGCTCAGCAGTCACAGCACTGATATGCTTGGTCACTGACACAGATGGGCCGGTGCTTAGGTCAGGACCTGCTTCTTGGAGAGAGAGCTGAATCCCAGGCAATGGCCGCCCTTTGGAGGAGAAAACTAACAAGAGCCAGAGTGTGTGGGGAGGGCAAGGATTTGGAACCGGTCTGGGAACTGGGCAGACTTTTGAGCACACTTAGTGAGCCCTGCTTCCAGCTGACCCAGAACCCACCTTCTGTACAGATGGCAGAAAAGGGCTGGGGACGCACAGAACGGCAGTGAATGCTACAGAGACAGAAATGAACACAAGCTGGATAGGAAACATTGGAGAAGCAGAGAATCGGCTTCCCTGAAGTGTGGCATTTTCAAAGCTCACATGTCGTAACAATTTTGAATGCTGAGATGCCTCATCAGGAAAGCCCTGAGGTCCCATCTGTCTCCCTGGTGGGAAGGACAGCTGAGGTACCAAGCTGCTGTCTGGAAGAGGCTTGGCACAAATCTCAGCAACCTTGGCCCGGGAGCGAGGAGTGTGCAGTTCATTCTTCCCTCCAGTCTAATTTACAGCTCCGACACAAGCTGCTGGCTGGAAACCAGGTCTGTCTCAGTACATAACTAGCAGTGAATCAACAAAAAGAGTTGGCTCATTGCTTACTTCTGTGCTTATTCCTAATTAAAAAAAAAAAATCACAGAATCCATCACATGGCATTAAAGAAATATATTATTTTATTTGTCTTGCGTGGCAATTTCCTACCACAATGAAGACGGTGAACAGAAGAAGTGGAGGTGCTGAAGGGCTGAGAGCACAGTGCTCCTTGTGCCAGACTGGGAGACAGGGCACCTGGGAGAAAGGCAACTCGGCCACCAAGGCCCTCCTCCCCACAGTGTCCTCCTGCCATTTCCAGCTGTGCCATTTTTCCTCTGTGGCTCAACAATGTCCTGAAGAGACTTACACGGTGCACAAGCCCTGCAGGTGCTAGTCAGACCCCTGCCACTGTACTTAGCCAGAACCTGGATATCTCCTCACATAAAACAACCCTGCTCTTTCTCACCAGCTGATGGAGAAAAAGCACATGTCCAACCTACTCTCCCCCATTTATAACTTCAAAAACACCAGATCTAGATAGGAACAGTCTCAACACAATGAAGAGCGTTCATGACAGACGCTCAGCTGACCTTCCGCGGCAAAAGGACTAAAAACTTGCTCCTGATAGGATCGCAAACAAGACACGGATGTCCGCTTTCACCACTGCTCTTCCACACGGTACCAGAAGTTGTAGCCAAAGTAATGAGGCAAGAAAAACAAATGAAAGGCACGTCCGTTTTTAGATGACGTGACTCGGAGTACAGAAATTCTAAATAACACAAATTCAATAAAGTAGTATGGACAAAGGCAAGACACACAAATCAGGAGTGATTCTCTAGTGGCAACAAATGACCAAAAGAAGAAATTAATAATTCAACCTGCAGTTGCGCCTGAGAGGACAAAATGCCTACGAAGCAATTTCACTGAAAAGTAAAGACCGTGCACTGAAAATGATAACATGAACACGACTGAAAACACTGAAATAAAATGTAACAGTAAAAACAAAAGAAAAAAAAAATCAAAACCCTATTTTTGTGAAAATGTCAGTCTTAATGCAAAGTGGCAGAAGACTCAATACAATCCCTATCAAAATTCTCAAGGCCTTTTGGCAGAGGCAGAAAGGCTGATTCTCAAATTTGTGAGGAACTACAGTGGTTTCTGAACAGGGGATGTAATTTTAAAACAGCAAACATTTAGAGAACGCGTAGCTGCTCAATTTCAGTAACCGTTTACAGTATAGTACCAGCATAAGGTGAAATCTACAGGGCAAACAGAAGTGGTAAGACTTCAGCAATGCAGCCTTCTATCTAAAGCCAACTGATTTCTGACAAACACGCCACAACCATTCAATGACGTAAGAACAGAAAGGTTGAAACCTGCACAGTATCAAGTGGGAGAGATTTCTGGGAGATTAAGAGGGATCCTCCTTTGGGAATGGGTGTAGGCCTTTAAAACAGGCTCCAACGGAGCTGATGCTAAAGTACAGCTAGCAAAGCCAATCCTTGCAACACTGGCATCCCATATCAGCTCAGTCTGAGTCCTGGCTGTTCCACTTCCAAGCCAGCTCCTGCTAAGAGCCTGGGAAAAGCAACGGGAGACAGCCCAGGTACTTGGGTCCAGTTCCAACATGCGAGACCTGGAAGGAGCTTCTGACTGGTGCAGCCATCTAGGAAGGGAACCAGTGGATGTCTCTGTGGAACTCTTGACTTTCAAATACATTTTTAAAACAAACAACAAAAACCTCAAGAGTAACAAGAATCTCCACACAGAGTTAAGTCTTTCTGCTCTGATCCTTATAAGGACATAGTCATCAGACACAATCTTGAAGCAGAGAGAAGAACTCACCAGCCACTGAAAGTGCCGGGACCCGGGATCTTGGACTTCGTAACCTCCAAAACTGTGATTCAGGTTTCACTGTTTGAAAATTACAACCTGTTTCAAGCATTCTGTCCCACTAGTATGAATGAAGTAATACAGACTTAAATAAACTTGGAAAAACTACGTGTTAGAGGCCACTACTAAGGAACTTAGAAAATGGGAGAAAATATTTGCAAATCATATTTCTGATTGGGGTCTAGTACCAAAATATATAAAGAGTGCTCACAATTCACAGCAATAAGACAAATAACCTAACTCAGAAACAGGCAAAGGACATGGATAGACATTTAGATTAACACCATAACTCAAAAAAAGCAAAGGTTTTAAGTAGATATTTCTTTAAATGCAAGGGGCCAAGAAACACATGAAAAGCTGCTGTGCATTATTAATTTGGGAAATGCAAATCAAAATCACCACAGGGTACCATGCCACATTACCCCAGGTGGCCAAAAAAAAAAATCAAGCTGAAAAATAGCAAATGTGGAAAAATTAATGGGACCCTTCTATATTACTGGTAGGAATTGTGATGGGTGCACAACTCTGCAGATTGTGTATTTGAGCCCAATTGGATTGTTCACTTTAAATGGTTAATTTTATATTATGTGAATTCTATCTCAGTAAATAAAGAAAATGGTTTCTTCTTATCTGCAGTTTTCTATCACAATCCAGTGGCTTCAACTTACTATTTTATGGGTTTATTTTGAGACCTATGTATTGACTTGGAAGTGGAGTGACCGAGATGGAGGGAAGGAGGACTGGGTAGGTGTAGGGGAGAATGAGACAGTGAAAGAATTCTTCTACCTGCTGCTTCACACACAAGTGCGGCAATGGCCAAGGTAGGTCCAGGCCAAAGTCAGGAATTCAAAACCCCATGCAGGGTCCCCCATGTGGGTACCAAGAGCCAAAGCACTTGGAGCGTTTTCTGCTGTTTGCCCAGGCACACTAGTAGGGAGCCAGTTCCCAAGCGGAACACTAGGACTGCAGCATGGTAGCATGGGCTGCTATACAGGATGCTGGTACCGCAAGCAGTTGCTTAATCCAGAGTGCCGTAGCCACAATATTGGCTCCTGGACCCATTCATTCCTTTATTATTATTAGTTTAAGGATTTCTTTCTTTTTTATTTAGAAGGCAAGCGCTAAGAGGGAGAAGCAGAGATAGACACAGAATGCTGGTTCACTCTCCAAATGGCCACTGCGGCTGAAGCTGAGCTGATCCAAAGCCAGGCGCCTGGCTCTTCCTCCAGGTCTCTGCTGTGGGTACAAGGGCTCAAGGACTTGGGCCATCCTCCACTACCTTCCCAGGTTATTAGCAGGGAACTGGATCGGAAGTGGAGCTGCTGGGATAAGAACTGGTGCCCATAGGGATTCTGGTGCTGCAAGTGGTGGCTTAGCCTGGATGCGACAGTGCTGGCCCCTCCACTCATTCTTTACAGCTGATTATGGTCAATATAATCTGTAGCTTATTTGCTTTCTCACACAGAAACTTCTCGAGGGTAGACTGTAACGTAACCCCTTTTCATAGCTTCTAAGCAGCCAATGCACTGGCTTCACTCAGTAAGTGCACAAAAAATTATTCTTGACATGAGCCTGCAGTGATCTTAAAGACCATCACAACGCATTTTTAGTTTCACTACATAAAAACACGCATTTCTGCAGAATATCAACTACATGTGTATTCTTTACAATTGTAGTACATTAGCAGCTTTGCTGTCCTAGTGGCTCAAGTACGAATCCTCAAGTGGGAATTCTCTCCATCATTGGAGAGGACCCCTGAGGCACTGCTGAATTCAGTGGTCATAACCAGGGGTCTATGAATCTAATCGTGGGGGTCAGGGGATTCCTCTGCTTACTTAGAAAGGCCTCCCAGGAACCCACGCAGGCGTCCATGGAGGCTGCAGAAGTCAGCCAGACACCACTAGTCTTTGCTTGAGGCACACTTACAGTGGTGCCATGGTGGTAACTACGTGGATTAGAATAAAAAAAGAATGAGACATTTTATGTCACAAATGTGGTTCAATTGACAAAACATTACAAAAACATGGAGTATTGAGGAGGAATGGGGAAGAGAAGGCATTCTTTTGGAATGAGGCCTTACACTAAGTCTGCCATGACTGAATTCTGAAAGCCATAGTACAATGCTCTGAATGGCATGAGGGTGTATAAGTTATGTGTCTTACTTTTGAGAAAGAAAGTCCCAAATCTCAAATTTACAGTTTGTAAAAATTCAAAGTCATAAGTCACCTTCTGCTATTCCCTAAATATCCAGGCATCTCAGCCACGCTGGAAGCAATGTTTCCAAGGGGGAACCTGTACAACGTCACATCAGAACAGGGTCCTTCACTTCTTTTTTTTTACTGTAACCAACCTCTCTAAAATCCATGTGGGAGACGGAGAGATGGCCACTCTGACAAGAGCAGCTCCCTAGGTACTTCTAGGAGCCAGTGTCCTTAAGACAAATCGGGCAAAGTCCTTTCAGAGAGGCGGGAAGTGACATGATTTGGAAATTCATCGACTTCACATTATCCTTTTTTTTTTACACATCTTTTTTTTAATGATCTATTTTATTTTTATTGCAAAGTCGGATATACAGTGAGGAGGAGAGACAAAGAGGAAGATCCTCCATCTGATGATTCACTCCCCAAGTGAGCGCAACGGCTGGTGCTGCGCTGATCTGAAGCCAGGAGGCAGGAACTTCCTCCAGGTCTCCCACATGGGTGCAGCGTCCCAAGGCTTTGAGCAGTCCTCGACTGCTTTCCCAGACCACAAGCAGGAAGCTGGATGGGAAGTGGGGCTGCTGGGATTAGAACCGGCGTCCATACGGGATCCTGGCACATTCAAGGCAAGGACTTCAGCCGCTAGGCCACCACGCCGGGCCTGACTTTGCATTATCTTACGCACTGAGTAAGCATGCAGGGGCACATTTCACATCCACTGTCACCTGTGATGACCTGTTTTCAGTTACCACCAAGCTCTGTGATGATCAGACTGTTTAAAAGCTTCAACAAGTGCACTTGTTGAAGTCAGTTCTTCCCTGACTCTCTCCCACACCACCACGTACCCGCAGGTGTTTTATGTCTAGAGAGAATGAAGCATAACATCGCTCAAAGCATCCTTGTAGATCAAAGCAGACTAGGTCTCTCAGAAGTGACTATGGCCCTTATGGTCAGGCAAATCAGTGAGATGCTCCAAGAAGCAAACAGTACTTGGGCTTCTGGCCTCTGTTGACAGCTGCAGGTAAGACTGTGGTGCTGTGTGACCAAAGAGGTGTGCAGAGCGAAACATGCGCAGTAACAAAAATGCAGAAATGGATGGGGGCAGAAATTAGTTGGTGGGCTGCCCTGGGAGAAGTGAGAGAGAGATAATCAGGCCTTTAGGATACAGTCTGGAAGTAGGTGAAAAACATGGTGGATGTCTGGGGGTGTGGAGGGGGAAGAGAGCAGCAATCGGGGACCCCCGAGGTCTGTCAGAAGAGGCAATCAGGCAGGCCTGGAGAGCAGATCAGCAGCCCGTGGGGAGCCTCCTAGCAAGCCCCTTTTTCCATGGACAAAGGGATTGCATTCCAGGGCTGTGATTGCCTCTCTAGGTATAGCCTGCTGTGCTGTCCCTGCGCCTGGCTCCCACCAGCAGGACGGGAAGCAGAGAGGCAAGCTGAAGAGAAGACCCTGCGATGAACTCAATCAGGCAGGACCCACGCAAGGTGAATGGTTAGATTTGAGAGTCCCCAGTGGCGATGCAGAAGAGCTGTAGCAGGTGAGGCTGGCAGAACTTTCAAACACATTCAACACCTTCTCGTGCACACACTTTGTGATTCACATATAAAACGTGAACACCTAAAGTGCAACACTTCAACACATGTATATAGCGTAAACTATTTAAATTGGGTAATTAGCATTTACACTTCCTCATCCTCCCCCCCTCCATCCCACTCCCGGTAAGGAGCCCACCAGCTCTTTTCTTTCAGTTCTCTATACAGCATGTAAATTATCATTGTGAACTACAGTCACCCCTCTCAGCAATGAAACCCCAGAACTTATTACTTCTGTTTTGCTGCCTGTCACTCACCCTCCACGACCCACTCCCTTCCAAGACTCCAGTAATCACTATTCTAAATCCAGACCAATTTTTTTTTTTAGACTTCCATATATGAGAAGGCCTGGCTTGGTAGCCTAGTGGCTAAAGTCCTCACCTTCCATGCACTTGGGGAGGGGTGGATCCCACATGGGCACCGGTTTGTGTATCAACTGCTCCACTTCCCTTCCAATTCCCTGGCTTTGTTCAGCTCTGGCCATAAAAGATTTTAAAAGGTTTATTTATTTCCATATTTGAGATAGTTCCATATTTGACATTGATTATGTAGTATATGTCTTTCTATGCCTGGCTTATTTCACTTAACATAATGATACCCAGTTCTACTCATTTTGCTGCCAACGGCAGGATTTCATTCTTTGTTAGTACTGAGTAACATGCCATTGCACACATAGCACATTGTCTTTATTCATCCATTTCTGGACGCCTGGGATATTATTTATTCATCAATCTGTGACCACCTGGGATAGCATCCTCTCCACAGTGCGACCATCCAGGCTTGCTAAATCTTGGCCACGTCTTTAAGCCGGCGGCACAAGAATTGCCCAGCCGCTTCCTAACCGAGAGACCACCGATGTGGAACATCTTTCTCTCAGGTTCACACCCACACCAAGAGGAGTCAGGGCACGGTTACGATCCCAAGATCCTATCGCAAACCTTCGGTGTCTCTCCTTCGCGCCTTGCAAGAGGCATCCTGCCTCCCGGTTCTCTCCCGGGAGGTGCTTTCCCCTCGCCTTTGCTTTCTACGTTCACCTGGTCACTTCATAAATTTTCTGTCTGTAATCGATTTCTCGGTTTTGACTTCTATACTAAGCTGAGTAAAGAATCCACCGAGCTTTTCTGGTTAACACATGGTTTGTCTTTGCCTTTATCCTTCCACTTGGGCAAATGGATCTAAGACGTACAGGCAAGAGGGAGAGACAGCATCCCACACTCCTTCCTAAAGCCTTCCATGGACTTTCTTCCATGAGAAAACTGTTTGAGATTAAAGCATAACTGCCCTTAGTGACTGGTCATGGGGAGAAGAAACTATCACAATTTCACGTTCCCCCTTCCCCACCTGTACTACTCTTCCCTTGCCTCAACAGTTCCTTTGCCCTGGACTGGAGAGGAGGGGCCGCTGAGCCCTGGGCTCGCCTCTCTTGAGCTGGGCAGGGTGCCCTCTTGGAACCTTGTTTGCCTTTTCTGGAAAATGCAAGGCTGAGTCTGAGAAGGTTTTGAGGTCTTTTTAAAGTCTCGATTTCTCCATAAGCAAAAGGATGCAGAAATGCTTAAGTGTTTATGGATGCCTCACGGCAGCTTAAAAAACAAGAGAGCAACTGTACCTTTGAAATCCTTCCACACAAGGTGCCGAGTTCTAAACTTCTCAAACACACACGTCCAGATTATTGCTACTAAATAGATACAGGATCAGTGAGGCCTGGAGGAACCTACTATTAATGTTTTATCAGGAAACAAAAAGATACTTTAAGTATATTTTTGTAGTATTGATCGATGAATTAGTGCAATCTACTATGGTTTGGATATTAATTCGGCTGTTTCCTCAATAGTCCATATGTAAAAGGCTTGGTTCTCCAAGTCTTATGTTAATGGTTAATGGATTAATGTTAATGGTTAATGGATTAAGGGTGGGAACTTAATCTAATTTTGTGTTGGAAGGTAGGGCCTTGGGGAAGTGATTAGATTGGGCTAGGTTGCCAGGATGTAGCCCGGTGGTAGAATCGTGGGGATTTTTCGAAGGAAAGACCATCGCACAGATGTGCCCCTGCATTCTGGTGCTGCACGTGATGGGTCCTCGGCACAAGCTCCACCATGAAATGCCCCAGCTCCCCAGGCGCTCAATCAGTACAGCCTGCCTCCTTTGGGACTGTGAGCTTCCAAAACCACAAGCCAGCTAACCCTTCTTCCTTCAGAAGCAGCTTATCACAGGGATGAATTATAGTGATAAACACAGATGCCTACAAACCTAAGATGCCTGTCTGCCTGGAGTCTACAAGACTGCTTCCACCACAACCTGAATCCATTCAGAAGCCAGATCTCTAAATGGTTTCTTTCCAAAATATATTGCCTAGTTTGCATAAAGTTCATGCCCATCCTTGTACTCAATTTCAGACAAGTCTTCGCTGAGGGTGTCGGGGTCTCCACTCTTGGTTCCCAAACCAATTATTTTTTTACCAACAGAAAGCTTCCTCCTTTATCCAGGGAGGCAGAGGGCCTGCCCTTACTGGTAACCTCCCGTTGTACCTACTGTAACCACGTGATTTCCTCACATCGCTCTCTTACATTCTGAGTTACAAATGGTGGCAGAGTAATAGGCTCTGTATTCCTTTTATTGAATCACCTATATTTAATTGGGAAATTGGGTAGCTGTAACTCTGTCAGCAGGACATGTTCAATTACATCCTGTAACCATTTTTCTTCACAAGGCATTACCATCTGGTCTAAGCAGTTAAATAAGCAGAGCTACGTGATATTATAGCTAATGAAATTAAATGTGGCACAAATATATACAAGGCACACAGAATTCACATTTATCTCTTTAAAAGGATTTTTCCTCGTTGAAAAATAAGATATGTGGGTTCCGAGATCAGGATTGTGGCACGGCTGGCTGGCTTTACTGCTTTCCAAACAACAGAAGTGATTATTCACTTCACATCTAGGTCAAACAGAAGAATTTCCTCTTTAGATTACCATCCAGCCCCCTTTGCAACTGGCCTGTGCACTCCACCTCTTGAGCCCAGCCTGGAAGAGTCCTCCTTCCTCAGTTCACCTCGGGGTCACTCAAAGATCTTGGCCATGGTAGCTGACTCTGACTCCACATTTATTTTTACTCACATCTCCAAAACCTTTAAATCTTCCAATTCTATTTCATGAGTGTGTTGAAGCTTAGTTTCAGCCAAAGAAACCCCCCTCCCCCGCCAATGCATATTATTTTTCTACCATTTACCTCCTTTTCACTTACACAGGTCTCTGCCTCTGACTTGACCCTAAATGGCCTCCTCTGCACACCTAGTTCTGCCCCTCCTGAGCCAGTACTCAACTGTAGCACTAAGCTATTTCAGCTCTACCTCACATATGCAAGGACATATGTTGTTTTTGTCATCTCATCCTTTGAATCTTCTCAGTAAAACAGTACTCCAGTTTCCATTTGGGAAATATCCCTGCTCCCACTTACAATTTCTGTGGGATTAGCTCCAGTTCCAGAATGGGTTCTCCTAGTTTAAACACAGAACGGGGGAGAAGGAGAGACTGCCACAGAGCCCCTGTGGAATCCAATCAAAGGAAGGCTATACCTAAAGGTGCTCCAAGCAACCGGATCAATGTGCTGAGTTGTGACTGAAATTTTCAAAAATAAGAAATAGAAAGACCGCAGTACATGTGCTTACTTACTCTGCATTCACAAGGATGCAAAACAAACATTGCTATCATTCATCATGATATCAAATGGGACCAACAAGGTTCTACCCAATGGAGAACAAAATAACCTGAGAAGGAAAAACCTAACCAAATATTATTCTCACATGAGGAGATGTTCAGTCTTGGCGTTGGGATGCTCGGAAGGGCGTTCCATACGAAAGGAGATATTCATCTTCATTGCTGCCTGATGGTCAAGACCAAAGGTGCTGCAGTCAAAATATCACGGATCTGAATCTCTTCTGCACCAACTCCACCTTTTACCAGCGAGGTGACCTCTTCCCTTCTGTTTCCTCACCTTCTAAATGGGAGAGTAACACTGCCCATTTCACAAGGTTGTGAACGTTCAACGGGTAAGGCATTTAGAATGTTATTCAGTTTCGATCAGAAAACGCTCATGTTGTTACAGCACGCTGGTAAAGAAACCAATTAAGGAAGAGGAGTTGTTTCATCCTCCCTTCATGCGGCTGATGTCACTGACTGGGGAGTCCTTGGCACCCCAACTCTGTGGAAGGATGGGACAAACAGCTTGGTCCAACCACACGACTCTGCCTCCTCTCTCCAATCTATGGGAGCAATCAACCCACGGGCTCTCCCTGCTCTGAAGATTTCAAAACAGCCTGTCTTCTAACAGTAGAAATGGGGAGCAGGACTGGGATCTGAAGCCTTCGTGGTGTTGTACCCACCATGTGTCCCCTTTTACTTCCAAAGCTTACCATCTCCACCTTGGCCATCCCCCCATAGCCTTTCAGTGTTTCACGTGAGACATGTGTGACTACATGTCCCTGGATGACAGGGGCTCTTCATTGGCTCTGTCCCCAGGGGTTTATCACACACAGCGGAAGTTCAGCAAGTGATTGCTAAATGAATAAAAGGTGTTACCTGGATCTCCGTTCAAACAAGCTGTTTCTAGTAATCTCTATATAAATGCTCTGACCCCAATCACAGATGTAATACACACTGGAAAGCCTGACTTTGGTGTCAGTCGAGTAACAGATACCGAACTTTACTCCTGTAGAATGCTTCCATTACCAGTGTGAAAGTGGCTAGCACAGGATTACCGACATTTCACACTTGGTTCTGCACGCAGGTATAAGAGCACAAAGACACTGGAGCTGAATGAAGAATGCTCTTTTCAGCACCAGTGGTTTCCTTCACGTGCTGCTGTAATGACCTCCTCAGAAAAATTTAGAGCTTAAACTCAGGTACACCAACACAAAAGCACCAACAGGGCAGAGTTACTGATTGCATATAGATACTGAGGGCCATTAAAAGAAACAGAACACATTCCAAGCTTATGTCAAATCTCCACTTTACCCAAAGCAATACTGAGGCTGAATAATTAATAAATGCTTAGAGTGCTCAGGAATAGTGGTGTAAAAAGCACATCTAAGTAAGTCTTAATGAGGATGTTTAGGATAATCTGGCTTATGGAGGCAATGAGAAAGTTTTCGTTCATGCATTCATTTATGTATTCTTTCGTCTGGCTTCCACAGGGCAGTTTATAAAAGTGCACCTGACAGAAGCACGTGATGAAGCATCACAGGGCGATGCAAACAGGTGGCAGGGATGATGTTTTCAGGGCTTCCTTCTAAACTTATTCAAGGGGCCCTGGCTCCTAAATTGCTGGGTGTTCTGGGCCCCATGGAAACCAAGAACAAAGGCAAACTGACAAAATACACACTTTCTGAGCTTGGCTTGGCAAGGGCTCTATTTTGTTTTGACTAAAACCTCTGCCACAGCAAACAGAGCAAGAGACGTAGCAAACACTTCTTCATGTCCACAGGGCTTTGCTGACATCCATTAAGTCCTCCTGCCTCACCACAATACGATCCTACCTCCCCATGCTCTTGAAAAGTATTTATTTGTAAAACTCTTGCCATGTCACTGAGTTGAAAAGCTCCCAAGGAAAGAAAGAAGGTCAAGTGCTGCGAATGTTTCTCTTTTGCCCGCACACCCATCTTCTGTCACTGAAACAAAGGAGTAGATCTGAGCTGGGATCACTGAATACCTGGATACACATCTCAGCATTCCTCAAGTCACAAATCCCTCAGTTTATTTAAATAACACAGCTCCTGAAGATTAAAGCTCTCTTCTGTTGAGAAAATAGCCTTCAGATCACTTAAGCCTCAACCTATTTCTTTCAGTAGTAACTAGAAGTATTTTGATACTGATGATGATGATGATGATGCGTGTGTGTGTGTGATGATGCGTGTGTGTGTGTGTGTGTGTGTGTGTGCGACCTTTTAATTCTCCTCCTTCAAGTTTTGTTTATTTAAATCTTGGAATCTTTTGCCGACAGGGTAAGGCCAAAGCAAAAACGTTTTATAAAACTTAGATGAACCTGCAAGTGGACACTGGCTGTATAAATCTTGAAGTGTAAGGTTGTTCTTCGGAAACCACTTTTACAAGGCCCTTCCATCTTGCTTGTAGAGAGCACATAAAACACTCACGCTCTGTCCCAGAGGCACCGAGGGGCAGTGCTGGGTGTGGCACATGTTCATGCAGAATAAACGCAAAGTTCAAATGGTTGATGACAGTCAAGTGTTCTGTGTCTCCCTGTTCTAAACACTTCGTGGCACGGCTGGACACCGCTTTCTGACATATCTAGACATCCTCTACCTCTCTACAGCAAGTGGCCTTCCAGCCACCACAGACACTTGAATCATGTGACTGCAAATCCTAGGATACTACATACAATGTGTGGTCCCAGGACTACCAAATGAACAACATAAGGCAAGGTATAGTGGGGGAGAGGGCAGGAAGGGGGAGCAGTCTAGAAATCCTTTTGCCATCACATTCAGTTCTGTCAACCCAAAATCCCAGCAGAGGAAGCCTTTTCAGGTTTGGCATTGTGGCATAGCACGTAATGCCACTGCCTGTGATGCCGGCATGCCAAATGGGTACTGGTTCATATCTAGGCTGCCCCTCTTCAATTCCAGCTCCCTGCTAATGGTCTGAGAAACCTGTGGAAAGTAGCCTAAGTGTATGGGCACCTACCACCCACATGAGAGATCTGGAGGAAGCACCAGGCTCCCTTTTCAGCTGGACCTAGGCTTGAATATTGTGGTCACTTGGAGAGGGAATCTGTACATACAATATTTCTTGGTTTCTCTCTGAAAAAGTACCAAATAAACAAATAAATCTTAAAAAAAAAAAGCCCGAAGTTATAAGCTGCTGTGCTTAAGTTACAGATTTAAAAATTTATGTATCAATTTATTTATTTGAGAAATCAAGAAAGAGAGAAATAGAAGCAGAGGTCTGTCCAGCCGTGGGTCACTCCTGGTATCTGTTACTGCTAGGGTTTGGTCAGGCAGGCAACTCCGTCCAGGTCTCCATCACAGGTGTCAGGGACCCACCCTCTTGGGGCATCACTAGCCACTTCCCAGGGGGGCACATCATCCAAAAGCTGAAATTTGCAATACAAATACAACCAACTACTTAAACCCAGGCACTCCCTATGTGGAATGTGGGCACCCCAACTGGCATCTAACCTGCCAGGTCAGAGGTTCTCTCTGTTGTAGCTTATCAACAGACCACTGCAGTTTGTAAAGTCACTAAGCACCGTCTTATTCCCGGTTCTCCTCATATACCAGGTTGGCAGGTCACATTATTTCTCTGTGTTCTACATGCTGTCACCTCCTTCTCTCACGCCACTACTCTGGTTTGTGTCTTTACTGCTCACACTGACCTTAATGCAGCGTACTCAAAGTTGACCTCCGGTCCCTGCTCAATCCTAAACTATATTTCAATCATGTTATCTTTCTGTCCCCCTTACCACTCTTTTCCCCATAGCATAAAATTATGAATGAGTTAAGCTGATCATTCTCGACCAAGAAAATCTTTATGTGACATGAACATTTGATTTGTAACTCAAAAAAAGCCTGGTAACCCCACGTAACCCTTGGAAGAGCTATAAAAATAGTGTAGTGATAAGAACCGTGATTCAGCCAGCACCATGCTGGCTTCTCCCACTGGTGTTTGATGACTGACATGTGACACAGAAGGCTACACTGCTGCCTGCAATGCTAGCTTTCCATGTGAGCACAGACTTGCCCACAGGCTGCTTCACTTCTGATCCAGGTCTCTAGTAACGTGCCCTGTAACCCATGTGAAGACTAGATGATGGAAGGTTTCAGCCTTGTGCAGCCTTGACTTTTGTGGAGTGACCCAGTGGATGGAAGATTGGTCTCTCCTCTCTTTTGTACCTCCCTCTCCCTGTAACTCTGACTTTCAAATAAATAAATCTTTTTTTTTTAATTAGCAACCTGTGGGGCCAGTGCAATGTTACAGCAAGCTAACCCTCCACCTGCAGCACTGACATCCCATATGGGTGCCTGCTCAACTCCAGGCTGTTCTACTTTTGAACTTTCTCCTTGCTAATGGCCTGGAAAAGCGAAGTAGGGTGGCCCAAAGCATGGCCTCTGCATCCGTGTGGCAGACCTGGAAGAAGATGCTCCTGGCTCCCACCTTCAGTCCAGCCCAGTTCTGACCACTCACTAGAGCCATATGAGGAGTGAACCAGTAGATGGAACATCTTTCTGTGTCCCCACCCTTCCTGCCCACTCTCTCCCTCTGTAACTCTGATTCAAAAAAAAAGTAGCAAGCTACATTTTAGAAGTCTCAGATGCCTCATTATTGTTAATACAGTATCTTTCATCCATGATGACTTGTAAGCTGTTACTAACTTTGTAAAACCTGTACTGATTCAATCTAATAAAATTATATTAAGGTCCTTCTATGTGTGTGATGTTGTGCTGAGCAATCACTAACCTAGACAGATAACCTCCTCCCTCTAATCAGCAGATAGAAATGACCTTGAAAGTAGGGGTCGTGTCTTGAGTAGCTTACTGTCAGACCATGTTGCCGAGATGAGGGAATATTCAGCAGCCTCCAGTGCCCCATGCTGGTGTCCACTGATGGTCTTCGGGGTTGGAAAGCAGCTGAATGGACATGATAACACCAGAATCTCTGAGACATCTGGAGTCTGGGGTATCTCAGTTCCTTTGCTTCAAGCAAAGTACCCACCTTCCCCATGTTTCAGTTTCTTCAAATGTTAATAGGAAACCAGCAATAATGGATCCATCTGAGGTGTAGGTGAACGAACATGACCAGTGTTTAAAACGTAGCTTACGTGTGGTGAGCAAAGTCTGAGTTAGTATTATCCATGTCCTATTCCTATCATGTTCACAAAAGAGAATCTTCCTGTACTATTTGAACAAACACCTTCCCAAGGCAAAGGATGAATTCATTAAGATTCACACTCTGCATCAAAAGGTTATGGCTCTGCCCTGCAGTGACAAGAAACAAGAAAAAGAAATACGTAAATGTTCTTGCAGATGTACACATACACAGGAAAAATGATCCATCTGTGTTCAAAAAAAAAAAAGGAAAAAAATCAAGTTTTTTTTTTTCCTTTTCGAAAAGAAAATAAACAAGGATGAAAGCCATGCCCAGCAGCAACCATTTCCAGGGTGACCTGGTGAGTGTTCAGCTTCAAACGGGTCAGAACAAGTGATCCCCGGCGGCGTTACCGGGGGCTCTGTCACTCACACATTAAACTCCCTTCCGCTGGCCTCGGCTCACACGGAACATGCTGCCAGATACAGAAACAGCACTGTTTTTCTTGCCTGGAATCCTGAGGGTCGAGGGTGGGGGATGAGATGCCAGACATAGGGGAAGTGAAAACAGAAACATGACCTAGGAATACCACCTGATGTACTTATGCCAGTTCACGAAAGACCTGAATCACACAGGATCACCGGCATTTTCCGGGCTTGTCCTAGGTTGAGCAAGGAGCCCCTTCTTGAGTTCATCCATGTTGTAGGTGTGTAGAGGGTGTGGAGCCCACATCTGCTAGATGAGAGCAGAAGACAGCCTGCTGACGCGTGCTCAGATCTCCTCCCCGTCTGTCCACTCCACAACACAAATCTACTCAAGGGAACAGTAGGGGTCAAGTTACATATTTCCCTATACAACTGATACCAAGGAATATATCAATGGAGTGCTAACTAGAGCCAACCATCTAACACTAAAGCAATTCTTACTGTAAATGGTCATGATTCTCATGCTGCTTAATTTTGTGCTACACATCTAGACTTCCTTATTTGTAGTTTTATTAGTATCCAATAGTGTATCAAAAAGTAAACGTGCATCCATCCATCCAAAATCCTTGGAGAAGGGAGATAGGGAAGTTCCTCCCATCACCTGGGAACGAGGGGTTATATCCTAACGACACTGTCTAAACTCATCATTTTAACAAGGAAATGTCTTCCTACTTAACAAGAGGACAGGGTCTATCTGAATCTGGGTGAAATCCACAGCCCTTCCACATTGAGAGATTGGTAGAAATTCTTGGCAATTTAAGATCACTGCTGTGATGTACAAATCTGTTACATCGAATGGTAGGACCAGGCAGGTGCTTCCGGCTGACTGATGTTCCCAGTACTAACCAGGTTCCTCAGCAACGAGAGCATCTTTCCAGCTGAACTACTGTGAGTTCATCTATCTGCTTATTATCGGGAATCTCCTGGGTATCTGGAAGTTTACAGAGCCAATTTCAGGTTTCCTTTCAGGTGAAGTAATTGTTATCACTGACTGACCCATTCCACAGATCATAGTTAAAACAACATGTTTATGGGTCAAAACATTGTGGTTCTGGTTTGGGATTTCAACAGCAGTCTTTGGAACAAATAGCTTTACAGCCACTCCAAGCAGTGACAGCCCTTCCATCATCATTGTTAGTCTAATGATAGCCATACTTGGTAGCTTCAAAGCACATTTTAAAGAAAAATGTAATTTCATCTTTAGTGCAACTAGGGCCATGTGTAAGAGAAGGTGGTGGGATAAGGGTTATGGTCTTCATTTCATAGGTGGGAATTCTAGATCCCTGCCGAACTGTCATCAAGCCCTAAAGCTGAGTGTTCTTAGAAGTGCTGATTGCGCTTCCATTTTAACACACCTGAAGATAATTTCATACGCCTACTTGCAAGGAGTACACATTTTCATGCCAAGCCTAAATGTATTGCTTGGTGATTTTCTTGCAAGCAGTCTTATTTCTTTTTCCTTTGAAACAACAAAATAGAAATCACATTTTCTTCTGCAGGACAGCAATTCAGAAATACTTTTAGTCCCAATTCATGCACCTAGTCCCAGAGCAATCTGAAGTGCTTCTGCAGTGTTTAACATGTGTGCCAACTATATCCTGTAGGTCTAACCTGTCCAAGACATTGTTATGGGGTACAGCCAGAGATAGCCAGCACCCATTGACAGTGGGCAAATGAAATGTGGCTGTGTCCCCTATCCTCTGTCCTGAAGGAGGGTCCTAACAGCAATGGAATGATAATTCCATCCTCAACCACTTCCCCCTCGTCCCAATTTAGCCAGGATATTGGATGCAGACAAGTCCAATTAGTCTAGGTATTTTTAGCTACAAGCCCAGTTCCTGTTCCTGCCCATCCCAACCAGCACAAATCAACTCCTTAGCTCACAACACTTAGGTATTTGCTCCTGCCCACCTGTGACTCACCTATCAACTGAGAGGGGACGGTATTGCATTGTCGTGTAACCACTCCCCTCACAAGCCCCTTTAAAAGGCCCAGGAAGCAGGGACTCACTCTCTCTTTCTGGCCAGGTGCTTCCATTACTCTGGCACCTCGACTCTTGGCTGACCCAGGACAGGTAACCCCCTGAGCATGGTCCCTGTGTACTGCTAGATGGAGCAATGGTTATATAATGTTGTTTCTGGTTTGTGTGCTGTCAGGAGTTGCAGGAGAGGTGAGGCCTAGCAGTAGTGGAATGTGGGCAGAGAAGCCAGGGAAAGGTGAATGTCTGCAGCTTTGTAAGTGTGTCCAGATTATTCATTTCATGTTTCTTAGGATGACTTATATTGTTGGGGAAGCTGAGACATAGGTCTTCAGCTTAGTGGATGGACTTAAGGATAATGACCATTTGTTCCTTTTGGGATTATGTTTGGTTGGATTATGATTGGTTGGATTACCATATGGACTTGGGATTTGCTATTGTGCTCTATTATCACCAAGCTTGGTTAATAAAGAGTCCTTAATAAATCTTAGACATGTCTGGTGTGATCTCGCTCGCACCCCGCAACAACATTGTCCACATGTGGCTGGCTAATATAAATGGACTATGTTAGAAATAACGAAACCAGAAAAAAAAATTGATCCTTCTGATACTAGCTATCTGCATCCACATGTGACATGTAACCTGTGGCTACCAGGGAGGCTATGGTAGAGTGTATCCCTAGATTCCAGAGCGTTCTGTTAGCCCTCTCTTCTAGACTCTACAATAGTCTGAGATCCTCGCCTCCACCCAGGTCCCAGGGCAAGGACATCCTTTTTTATTGTTTACTTTTGGCTCTACATTTATGAAGATAACGTCTATTTTACCTGATGCCTTTTTATATTGTGAGGGGGGGTGGTGTTCTGTCAGACCTAGGAATATTTAATTGGTTTGTGGGCTGGTTGACAAGCTTTAATATTCTCATCTTTTCAAATCTAGACTCAGCTTGAGGCCAAATCACTGCCTATATTAAATACACACAAATTCTATTATTAAAATAGAAGCCAAAGTTCTTTTAACTTAAACTGACAAATGGGAGAAGACAGACACTGTATCTTTACTTTTTTTATTTCTGGGGCGGTTGGAGCAGAGAAGGAAGAAAAAGTGGCACTCATTACTGAGATGCAGAAATTCTTAAACGGTCTCTAATTGACACTGATGAATCCTTAACTTTGACACCTGGCCCTGTTGCTTTTTAATCTCCTGCAACTTGAAAGCGTGAACAGCAGCACTGACAACTCAGGTGCAACCACTACGAGCTATTAGGACACAAAAGGACCTCTGGGATTCTCGAATCTCAAATCTCCACCAGATAACACAGCATAGGGTCTTGATCCAGACCTGGTCTCAGGCGACTGCACACACAGGCTCCAAAGAAGACTGACCTGGCTTCCAACATTTCACTTCTTTTCCCCCTTCCTCCCCTCCAATTGCATTTTCTTTTAATGATACCCAGCTCTCTCAATCCAGGTAGACAGTCAGGGAAATAAAGCACATGAATCACACATAGAAAAAGGGTAAGATTTAAATAGCTTGTAATAACTTTCTTTTGGTTAAGAGACGCCCATAGACCCCCAAAAAATCCAAGATCAAAAACATCAATTTTCAGTATATATGTATCGCACCAGGTGAGCCACACCGGAAGTATCCAAAACCAGAAAGCTTAAAAACCTTCATTTGCAAGGATTATAGAATCAACGGTAGGAAGACTGTAGAGAGGGCCCCCCCCGCCCCCCCGAGCAGCACAGCATGTTAATGATGATGGTGAGATCATAACGGTGACGAGCAGGAGCCAAGCACTGGCAGGAACGCGGCAGCAGCCATGTTTCCATACACCAAGGAGACAGACGTACACCACCGCTATCCCCTCTCTAGAGATGAGGACAACCAGAGTTCTCACCTACTCAACCATCAAGCTCTCTAGAAAAGCCCGAGGTTCTGGGTACAGCTTATAGAGCCAAAGCAGGCAGTTGACAACAGAGAGGAAGATCTGTAGAAATTGCACTTGGAATGTAGTACTTTTAGACCAGCAAGATGAAATCTGGGCTTAGAGGCTCTCTAGAAAAGCTTATCATTTTTCTTAAATCCATTCTATTTTACTTCTGTTAACATTTTTTTTTTAAATTATGTTAACAATAAAATCATCTTGGAATGACAAAAATCTTCAAGGAAAAACAAACTCCTTCTTTGCAGGCTGAATCAGGAAGACATACATCAAACAGGACTGGGCTTTGTGTCATATTTCAGTGTGATGCCCTTAAAATTTATTTTCTGAATAGTTTGGGAACTAAGAGTTAGCTGAACGGCAGCGAAGCTCCTAGGCCCCCACCCCACCCGTCTTTTACTTATTCTACATTTCAACACGGGCAGGAGATATACTGAAACATTTACTCCTTCCGTCACGTCTCTCCTTCCATCCCCCTACCCCCAACCCTGCCTAAATCATTTTCTGTAGTCATTCTCAACATCTATTTCTAGGCCCACAATCCAAACGTTTCCAGCAACCACGTGTGAAGATCTGGGCCTGCAAAGAAAACATCCACTTGTTTTTGTCTCCTTTCCCCACGTTACAACTGACTACTTAATCAGCTGGAAAAACCACCGAAGGCAGATAACATTAATCTTCCCCTTCCTCTACCAGAGAAATTGAGACATCCTCTACTTGCAAATTAAGTCACAAGTTTGGTTCAGTCCTGAACTTATGAAAAATATTTAAGAAAAACTAAGTGAGCTTAATTTGCCTTAGAGCTGAATTTAATTCCTCTATCATTTCTCTTCCTCCTCAGGTTTGTGGGCAAGAACTAACAGGTCACATGGTGGATCACTAACGGCTGATGGGCTGTTTAGGAAATAGGACTGAGCTGAGAAGGATTATAGTCTCTTTCCCCATCGATGCACCCACTCGGTAAGTTTTACAATCATTGTAAACCATCAAGCTGCATTAAAACAGCAGGAACATTTTAGATGGAATTTGTGGGTTTTACACAATAGAACATTGTCTTGTGTGTCCGTTACAGTAACTGCATTCCTTGTAACTGTCCGACCTCTCAGCAATATGTAGACCATCTCCACACTGCTCAGAGATGCCGTGCGTTAGTACAAATAGAGTGGTGGTGATACAAGTTGGAGCAAATGACATATCAAAAGGACTTGGAAGCAAACACAAGATGTAGAATCCTATCTCACATGTCCTACTCCTCTTCCTGGTTTTGAGTTCTTCATGCTTCCAAGCTCTCTCTGCTCTCTGTATTATGAAGATGTGGTCCTGGGATATTTTCTCAAAACGTCTAAAATCCTTAAGAAGGGATTTTTCTGAACTGGAAGCAGATTAGACTAGTATAAAGTTGGAACACAGGAAAGAAATCACTTTCACAATTATAGTCAACAACTTACCCCCACTAGTTCTGCACTGATTTTCCAGAAAAAAAAAAAAAATGTCCCAGGAGGATAGTCTGAAATACTGAAGATAGTAAAAAGTTCTCCGTAAGTCACAGTGATTATAACGCAGTTGTGATCTCCTTAAGACTATGTGTCCTCACAGCATTTGTCATAAGCAGTGGTGGTTAAAACATTGATTACATTGTCTGTGATTTTGAACAAGTGCTTTTTTGAAAAAGGAATTCCTGCTGCACTCTCACAGACCCAGAAGGCAACACACCCACTAGGTAAATAAAAAGTTCGTGTTACACCATGTCTCTCATCTCTTATTTTAGTCTTCGTAGATTCAGGCATAAACGCATTTTTCAGAGATATATGTTCACAGAAGTCTCAGGCAGTGACTGACAAAGGATAGGGTTGTTCTTGTGCTGTGACATTGCCAGTTGAGAACGACTGTTGGATAGCACAGGGGATCTTCATGGAGCACCTCATTCCTGCCAACCACTATTCTCACTGGTGTTTATAGCTTAAACAGTTTCAGAACAAGTTCTCTTTACCATATAAGAGCTGTAATGACAAAATCTGGTAAAGTCTGTAGTCCCAGTTCAACTATTGAAGGCACCATATTAGGTTTTTTTTTTTTTTAAGATTTTTAAAATTTTTATTGGAAAGGCAGATATACGGAGAGGAGAGGAGAGATAGAGTGGAAGATCTTCTGTCTGATGATTCACTCCCCAAGCAGCCACAACAGCTGGAGCTGAGTCAATCCAAAGCCAGGAACTTCTTCCAGATGTCCCATGCAGGTGCAGGGTCCCAAGACTTTGGGCTGTACTCAGCTGCTTTCCCAGGTGACAAGCAGGGAGCTGGATGGGAAGTGGGGCAGCTGGGATTAGAACTGGTGCCCATATGGGATCCCGGTGGATGCAAGGTGAGGACTTTAGTGGCTAGGCCACCACACTTATCTTATTATTTAATCAGTTACTTATCTTATTATTTAATCGACTTTTTTAATAGTGGGTGCTGGCCGAAGCACTTGGGCCCCTGCCACCCACGTGGGAAATCAAGATGGAGTGTTAGACTCCTGCCTTTGGCATGGTTAAGTCCTGTGACCATCTGGGGAGTGAGTGAGTAGGGGGAAGATTATCTGACCCCTGACCCTGTTACTCTGTCTTTCAAATAAAGAAATACGTAAATCACATACATATAAATCACCTTTCACAGCTGGTATACCCCTGTGGCACAGGTATCCCACATGTGGCGCCAGTTCAAGTCCTGGCTGCTCCACCTCTGATCCAGCTCCCTGCTAATGCACCTGGGAAGGCAGCAGAGGAAGGCCCAAAGGCTTGGACCGCTATACCCACCTGATGAAGCTCCTAGCTCCTGGCTTTAGACTGCCTCAACTCTGGCCATTGCTGCCACTGCAGCCATTTTGGGGGAGTGAACCAGTAGGTGGAGGAGTGACTCACTCTTTCTCCCTCTCCTTCCCTGCCTTTCAAATACATACATGTTTAAAAAGAAATAAAGAAATGAACACTTTCTTAGCATATCTCCATTTGACATTTGGAGAATATGAGAGAAATGGTCAGCTTGTGCTTAAAATACTCTGTAGTTTATTACTGAGTCCTTGAAACTGGGCGCATTCTTATTATATTCCTAGTATATCCTCAGAAATGCTGATGGCAGAGAACTAAGAATGGCAAAATATGGTGCACTCTAGAAAACAAGTTTTTACAATGTTCTCTTGAAAGGCAGGGTTATTGAGAGAAGGAGAAAAACAGAGAAAAAGAGAGAGAGAGACAGAGAATATTCAATCTGCTGGTTCACTCTCCAAGTGGCTGCAACAGCTGGAGTTGAACCCACCCGAAGGCGGAAGCCAGGAACTTCTGCCAGGTCTCCCCTGTGAGTGCAGGGAACCAAGGACTTGCACCATCCTAAGCTGCTTTCCCAGGCTATAAACAGGGAGCTAACTCAGAAGTGCAGCAGCCAGGACATGAACCAGTTCCCATATTGGATGCCAGCTCGACAGGCGAAGGCTCAAGGTGTGCCACAATCCTAGCCACTCTGACAACACTCTGGAATTGCACAAAGTTCATAAACCCCATCATCATTTTCCTCTCCATTTAACATAGAAAAAGCCTGATGGTTATACCCGCATAAAACAATCAGCAACCTGGGGCCATTTTGGTTCCGAAGACTTGAAGTCACCGCAGTTTGGAGAGATCGGTGAAAAGGAGACTAAATCCGAGCTGAATTTCAAACACTGTCAATAAATCGTCATTGTCACACACGTGTTTACGTTAGATCCTTCTCAAAGGAAGCATTTAAAAAGCAGCTAGCATGTAGGCACCGGAGACAGAAGACAACACAATCATGGAAACACAGTTCCTCACGGCTTGGTCTGAAAGTGGAATGTAAAAGAAAACCTCTTCTCTGGAGCAGACCTTTGGCTGAGCAGCTACAACACAGGTTGAGATGTCTGTCCTGTATCTGGGTTCTTGGCTTCAACATCTGGCTATAGATTCTGACCGCAGTCTCCTGCTGATGCTCGGAGCAACAGCCAAGGCTCATGCAATCAGGGCCCTGCCACCCACCGGTGGGGTCCGCATGGAGTTCCTGGCTCCTAAGATTGGCCTGATTTGTAGCTGTGCTTGGTTTCTGAGCAGCGGGTCAGTCACTGGCTGAACTCTCCTTGCCTCTCAACTAAAACCAAATCAAACTCATGTAATTTTCTGGGTTAATCATTACTCCTCCCTTAAAAGAAACATGACTTTGAATCATGGTTATGAACACAAAAACAAAATGATTTATGTTAAGCAACAGACTTCATATACAATATCTCATTTAAAATGGTCCAACTTTAAGCCCATGCAAGCAAAATGTTAACAATATGCAGTCAGAAAGGACTAAATGACTTCCTCCACAGGTTATTCTCGGATAATCTCGGGATACATCTTACAGCTAACCAAAGACTCTCTGAGACATCAGTATACTTAAAAACAAACATTTTAAAAAAATGACTTGACAATGACAGCCAGAGAGTTACTGCTTCATGGGCTCAGGAGCCAGAAAAGTGCAATAGCTAGAGCTGAACCGAGCTAGTGATAGAAACCAGGAACTCCATGCAGGTGTCCCCATGGATGGCAGAGATCCAACTACTGGATCCATTACCTCCAGGCTGAGCATCAGGAGGAGGCTGGAATCAGAAACTGGAAGTGGACTTGAAGCCAAGTTCTACGATACAGGCCGTGGAAATCTTCATTGCTCACTCTAGTGCCCATCCCCTCCTGGCCATTTTTTTTTTCCTAAGTGAGTGACTCTTGCCCTAAATTACTTTTTGAAAACTGGGGTTATCCTCTATTTTATGGCACTTCAACAGAGTTCTTGTTCAAGTCTTTGTGCATACGTACTCACAACTGCTTTTAAGCAGAGTCTTGTTGATAGCAAGGTGTCGGGGGGCAGGGGAAGGAGTGCAGGCAGAAGCATGCAAACTCTCCTGCTGTGTCCTTTCCTGATCTGTGGCCAGTCCCTCTGTCCTCTGTCTCCTCACTCAGGAGACACAGGTGATAATGTCCTCCACTTACAGGGGGAAGTTATAGTACATGAAGCTACAACATGCATCTGGCACCCCAAAAAGACTGGCAGGCACACCAGCTATAATTTTTAACAATTGCCTGCAGGCATTGCTGTAGGCTCTTCAAAAAAAAAAAAAAAACATAACTTGAGATCTTTGATTTTATAACAAGGCATCAGATTTGCACCTGCCCTTGTAAAGTCAGAAGCCAGCGGACAGCTTTCTAATCACATTATAGATACCTATCCTCAGGTGTTCGGTTTTCAAACTGATTGACGAAGGTAAATAACCTTGGAAGTCACCAGCTAGTCTGTGGTCTGGCTGTGAAGCACCATTAACTCTGGATATTTTAAAAAATGAAAGAGGAGGGCCCAGCGTGGTGGCGCAAGTGGTTAAGTCCTCGCCTTGCACGCCCGGGATCCCATATGGGCGCTGGTTCTAATCCCCAGCAGCCCCGCTTCCCTTCCAGCTCCCTGCCTGTGGCCTGGGAAAGCAGTCAAGGACAGCCCAAGGCTTTGGGACCCTGCACCCGCGTGGGAGACCCGGAAGAGGCTCCTGGCTTCGGATCGGCATAGCATCATAGCATCGGCTGTTGCGCTCACTTGGGGAGTGAATCATCGGACGGAAGATCTTCCTCTCTGTCTCTCCTCTCTGTATATCCGCCTTTCCAATGAAAAAATAATAAAAATCAAATCTTTAAAAAAAAATGAAAGAGGAATAATTTTACTTGCAAATCACATGACTACATTTCATCTTTGAAAACAAATATATGATGGTGTCCTAAGCAAAACAAGTTATTGAGCTTAGTATCATCCAAGGCTCATGGTTTTGTTTTTTCCTTTTTCCTACTCATACTTGTTACATGATTATACAATAAGGCGAGGTTCAATAAAAAACATACATTAAAAACATTTATCTAGGATAATTTTTACCTGTTTTGAAAATGTCTTTCATGGAAAAAAGAGAGCCATTATTTGATTACAGTAAAATGGCTCACTCCAACTCACAGGAAATGTGTGTTCTGACTGAGCTACCTTGGACGACCAATGGTCTCAGGATCAGTGGTAAATTTTCCCCAGCTCTACTTCCCATCCAAACATCCAGAGATTTACAGAGCTGCAGTTCTGGTACCCTCAGAAACGCCTGCAAAGAGTTTCAATTTAACCTTACATCTTGGGTTTGTATGGATAAGTTAAATGGCCAGTACAGCCATTGTGTCTCTTGCAAACTGGACTGAAAGTCTGGTATACCACATTGTCCAACACTTGTTCAGTCCCTTTACTTTCTGATCAACGTTTAGTGACAGGAAAATATTTCTCTGTTCAGGAGATAATACAATAAAAACTGTCCAAGGGAAAATAAAGACTAATTTCCATGATTTGCATAGGCAGCAAGAAACTTAGCCTAAGTTTTTCCCCATTGGTTGTTCTTGGCCTCGTTTTTCTGGTATCCTTTTTCTCTTTTCTAAAGCTTTTATTACTTGGTTAGCATTCCATGCTCACTGGTTTTCTACCTCATATGCATGTCTTTTATTAGAAATGTCCTCAAATCTCCTCAAGTGTGTGTGTGGTTTTAAAGACTTTCATTTCCATATAGTTGACATTAACTTGAATTAACGGAAAAATTCTTAAGTGGGTCTCTGTTAATCCAGAGCTTAAGGGTCATCAGCCATTTCAATGGTCATCTCCCAGGTGACTGGCCAAAGTCTACCTTGTTTGAGTTTTTAAAAACTCATTACCTAATTAACTCTGCAGCATATATGTTCACACAGATTTAGTTAATTCACTAATGTTTATGTGATATTATCACAAAGTTCAGACATCAAAATATAATTTTTGTACTCAATACAATCCCAAGATAATCTTTTCCTTGGGAGAATATGTCAGGACTCCCGCAGACACCTAACAAACCGGAAGGCACGGAAGCATCTGCTGCAGAGGTGGGACTGGTCCCCTTCTGAAGAGACAACACTCAATGGCCACTTTCAACACAATGTACTGATCTGCTAATTACACTGACAACTAGTTGCTATATTTAAATCCAGATTCAAGATTTTTATTAACTCAAAGGTATGAACGGACATAAATCCTGTATAAGGAATGATTTTACATAGTGAAATATACCTTTTTATTTAAAAAGAGGGAATACCAAAAGAACCGTGACTTTCGGAGGATGCCTTCATATATCATTGGTGACAACATAAAATGGGGCACTATCTGAAGTAAAAATAGGACAATCTCCGGCACCTAAAGGATTTTATTTCCTTATACAGAATCATTTCACAAGATATATATCCTAAAGAAATAATGACTGAGATATAACATTATTCATAAAAATGATGAATTGGGAAATGCAAAGACCTAAACATGAATTAGAGAAACTATGGCATTATAGAAATAATAGGATTCTACACAGCCACTAAATATCAGGCTATGGAAAAACACACTTAATAGACATGAGAACATGTTATATGAAACACAGAGAACACTGGAATGTTTACACCATATGATGCTAAAGGGTATTTAAATAGCAAATTCATTGTGAATACAACATATATTTCTAATTGAGATTTTTGAATAGTAGGCATTCTCTAGAGTGTAGATAAGTTGCTACTATGATGAGTCAACCAAGACATTCTATCGGAAGATGCCTTTGTGTGTTTCTTTCGGAGAATACAGCAGACCTGCTCCCTTATAGAAGCGTCTCCTCAGTCTGTAGGGAAGGGTCAACCGACATTCAATCGGGAACTGAACTTCACCTTCAGAGTTGCCTAAACCCAGAGCTCACTTCATACCTGGAATACAGACCTCATGGGTGATCTCTCCTGATATGAAGATTGCCATGGAATTCAACAACAGCTGTGCTCCATGAGGGCTGAGGTTACTCTACCGGTTGAGTAAACATACTGGTGGACAAACCAAAAGGATGAAGTCCACACCGTCAACCCAGGCAACCCCATCCCATCGCTCTCCAGGTCTCAGTCGCTTCACCTGTCACTTGAAGTCTTCAATATACAGGCATGTGCTTCCATCCTATTGTAAGACCTAGCCCTAGGCAACACCAGGTGAGCAGGGGACTGTCTGCCTCTGCTTACAGTGTGATTTTCAACAATTCTATTGCTTTGGGCAGGACTATGGCAGTGGACAAATGAGGTTATTGGTGACAGGCATGGAATTTCAGGGATAAACAAAATACCACTGCTGACTGAGTAATCTGTCCTACAGCAATCAGAGGTGTAAGGAAGGCTTACTCAAGGGCTGTTGCAAGGGCATAATAGGGCCACTGACACAACTCCTTCTCCTATGCTGTAGAATAGTCAGAGAGAAAAGGAAAATGCAACACGTTCATTGGAAAATAAAAGGTAAAGATCATCAGAGCCGATGTCTTCATAGTTGTTGCTCTAGGGAGGGAGGAGGAAATGAGGAGAAGGATGTCAGGGTACTAGCAGAGTTCCTGTGCCAATAGGAACACGTGCAATGCAGACCGAGAGGTTCCTGTCTTAGAGGGGAAATGCAGGCCAGAAGGTGACCTTTATAAATCTCTGAATTATAAGTCTGTGGGGTGTCTTCTATCTAAACCTACTATAGCCCACTGGGGAGTTAGCATAGACAGTGCCTCTGCCTTTTCTCTGAGTTACTAGGCCAGACAGCCAAACAAGAGCAAAGTGTGGCTAAGTGGAAACCACCCAAGCCAGAAGAGGGATGCCGAGATCCCAGGGAGTTGCAGTGGGATTTGTGTGGGGGCGTATGTGCATATCCACATGCAACTCTCCCAGCTGCCAGATTAACCACAGTGTCTGACTCTCTGGTAGTACACTCCCCCAATTAAGAATTGCTTCTGTCCTTCAACAAGTGAATCGGGCAGATCACTACAGAGCCCTGTGGCTTCTGTTAAGGGAATAGGGACAGAACGCCGCAAAAAAAAAGGGGGGGGGGGGAGACTAGAAAATAGATGTCTCTTTTAAAAATATATATGTATTATGA
This sequence comes from Ochotona curzoniae, assembly GCF_017591425.1. Classification (NCBI taxonomy): domain Eukaryota; kingdom Metazoa; phylum Chordata; class Mammalia; order Lagomorpha; family Ochotonidae; genus Ochotona; species Ochotona curzoniae. The sequence goes on from NW_024465421.1 coordinate 3,120,860, forward strand.
TATCAGAATGTGGATTAGTCTGTTTTAAAAACAATGGTCATGTTTGTGAGAAAGGTATAGCGTTAGAGCTAGATTTCCATCTGCTAATTCACTCTCCAAATCCCCATAATACTCAAGGCTGATTCAGGCTGAAGCCAGGAGTCTGGAACTCTTATCTGAGGCTCCCAGTTGGGTGTCAGGGATTCAAGTAACTGAATCACCATCTGCTAGCTCCCAGAATGTGCATTAGCCAGGAGCTGGATCAAGAGCAGACTATCCTGGACTTGACCCAGGAAATTGAATTTGGGATGCTAGGTGTCCAAGAGGCAGCTTGACCTGATGCACTACAATTATGTCCCTTAAAGCCTCCTGAGGACAGACAAGATGCTGGGCAGGGTAAAACGGAGTAAGAGGTAGTAGCTCTCTGTCAGCTCTTGGGAATTAAAATTAGATGGGGAGGGTGAAGCATTATAACATAGTGGATAAAGCCATTGCCTGCAATGTCGGCTTCCAATATAGATGCAGGTTTTCCTGTCCCGGCGGCTCCACTTCCAGTCCAGGGCCCTGCTAACAGCCTGGAAAAAGCAGCAAACCAAGCTAGCTCAGGTGCTTGATCCTCTCCAATCACATGAGTGATCAAGATGAAACTCCTGGCTCCTGGCTTCAACCTGCCTCAGCCCTGGCTGTTGCCTCATGGAAGACAGGTCTCTCTCTCTCTCTCTCTCTTTCTCTCTCCCTCTCCTTCAACTAAAGAAATAAAAAATATATATATATTACAAATGTTGGATTATCTCTCCTTCTTGGGTCTTGTACAGCTGTTTAGATACATATCTGTATGTAAGTATCAGGCAAAGTGATTTTCAGAAAATTTAGCCTTTGGAAGAACTTAAATGGACTGACAAATCATTAGTTACCAGAACGTAGCTGGGAGGTGAGGGGCATAGGATGCAAGCATCACAAAAACAATATGAAATCCCCTCTTTAGGACCTCACAAATGGATTATGTTAGTAAACGCCCTGAGGTTCAAGAAAAGCTATTATTTTAAACAGATTATTTTGATGTTTCAAGCCCCAAATTTGTGAACCATGAAAATCCAGTAAGCAAGATCCATACCTAAACTGGCTCTAAAGTGTATGAAAAAGAAATAACAAGTACCCAATCTGAAATTTTAAACCTGCTTACTAAACGAAAAAAAAAACATGCTAATCACCAACACTAATTCTCTTATTTTAAATGCACATTCATTGAGAAATTATTGTGCACAAAAACACAATATACTTCGTGACTTTGCCTCTATTTTTTCACATTGCAATGTATGGTAGAAATACAACAATGCGCACAAAATGTAACTTTGACCAACTTATGGGAAATCTCAGTGTGAATTAAAACTTAAATGCTCATGCAATGGATTAAAAAAGGAAATATAAAATTATCCTAGAGCCTTGTAATTCTAACAGCTAAGTGTTCTTAGAGGGCAAGTTTCACGAATGAAGACAACCCATTAGCCATGAAAGAGAGAAGGAATCATTAAGAGGTGGCCATGTCAGTGCTTTTAGAGCCAGCTGAGCCTAAAATGATTAACCTTTGCCTTATAATCTTGCAACACCCTTTTAATGAGGCTGCACAGCATTGCTGGGGACAGAAAGTGTCTAATTTCCAAAGTCAAACCTTTAGAAATCTTTCCACATGGAGAAAATGCAAGCCATTGTGCACAAAAACACACAAGTGAGAAATATTTCCTAGAAGGCTGAGTTCAACGGTTTCCCAAAACATCTTTCTACCCCATCGCATCAGCGGCACCACCTGCTTTATATCTTTTATCATAATTTTCACAATCCCTCCCCTACAAGAAACCTCAAAAATTGTTGCTCTCTTACAAATATGCATGGAGGAGTGAATTAGTAACATTTAAGATGGCTTTGTGCTAAAAAAAAAAAAAAACACTGGTGACACTCCTGAGAACAAGCCCGCTTTCTTCCATTAATGTTCACATTAGTGCCCTCCAATACTGGCAGGCAGGCACTTCAAGGCCATGTGTAACTGCTAAGGAAGAATTCGGTGCAATACTTCACCAACACTGGAAACTGGTAACTATAATGTCTGAAGCTACACTGTCCTGGGAATGCTACCTTGAATCTTAGAAATGCTAGGACAGAGAGAAAAAAGTTAACAGATCCCTATGAACAAATAGAGATATTAAGCAAAACCTCTAAACCAAATCCCAGACCTAGCTATTCCGTATGTCCGATTCTAATCTCAAAAAGCCCCCTGTGATGAAGCAGTGTTTTTGGAAAGTGTTATGCTGGAGCACAGGGGCAGGGCCTGTGACCCGCTCACCGTTCTTCTTGATGGGGGTTCCAGATGCAGAGGCAGGATGCAGATCTAGTGACTGAGCCTGCAAACCCAGGCTCCAGCATCTGTTACGCAGGGCAGCATTCTCTCCCCGCCCTGTCCCCAGCTTCTGAGAGGCCACAGCATGGGGAGCAGAGGGGAGAGAGAGACGCAGTTACATCATGCACCGACAATGTATGGATGTCCCGTGGTGTTCTTGCTGAGTGCTACAAAGGCACAGCCTGAACTGAGCGACTGGGATGCTGTTTCATGCAAGTCACCCCGTGACAGAGAAACTGAACAGGCTGCCTTGACACAGAAGAACCAAATTACAGGTAAGATTACCTCCATGGACCCCAAGAATCTGGAGGTGGATCAACATGATGGCATACAAAATGTGGAACAGAGTGGAGCAAAAACTAAGTGGGGAAAAAAAAAAAGACCAATGCCTCTTGCAAGGAGCTCTGAGTTTGTAAAACGCTACAATATATTTGGGAAAGAAGATGATAGAAAGTGAAGTGATGTGTCATCAACTTATTTTCCTAAAAGAATGAATTTGCATTTTCATTCAACTGATCAAATGTTATCTAAGAATTGCTTAATTGCCTTAATGGTTTAATTCTATTTGCTGCCAATCTGATTAGCAAAGTATGTGTCTGTGTGTGCACCCGTGTGGGCTGGCACTAAATGGGAGGGTGAAACCTATTACTGAGAGAACAGCAATGTGGAGCTGGCTGGCTTTCAGTTAATTGAGAAAGCACGAGTGGTGTGAGAAGGTCACCCTATCATTTATTTTAATTTTCTCCTCTTCTGTCTTCCCAGTCACTTGCTCACCTCAGGAGCTTGCCTTGGATAGGAGACCACTAAGAGCACATGTTAATTTGGGTTAAGGAGAAGGTGAGGCCAGGTATTACTGTCAGTGTCATGATTTAATAGGAATCTGGATATACTTTAATAGGTCCTTCGCATCTCAGCCAGCCATGGTTAATGCGGATTGGGGTAAGAGCTTAGAGAAGGCAATAAAGACGTTCATCTCTTAGGATCTTGTCTTTTGGGATGCTGTAACAATATAGAACCTAGCAGAATGAAGGTAATCTCTTTGAACCTGCGGAAAGATGTGTACTGACACAGGCACTTGGAAAGGATACTTTTGGACAAGATATGAAGTCGGGTATTCAAATCATTTCTGATCTTGTTGCAAGTCATGTTTTGTCACTGTGACTTGAACTTCAAACAAACATGACTGGGTTTGGAATCTGGTTTTTAGGCAGAGCCCTGCGAACAGCCCAGGAAAGCAGTGTGGGATGGCTCCAGTGAGGAGACCCAAACAGAGCTGAGGGCTCCTCCCCTTGGACCAGCTTGACATGTTGTGGCCATTTGGGAAATGAACCAGCAGGTGGATGATATTTCTGTCTCGGCTCCTCTCTCTGCAACTCAAATAAGTTGTCTTAAAAAAAAAGGGGGGGAGGTTGCGCTTTTTTTCTCTCTTTTCCTTCTTTTTTCTTCAAGGGGCCTGGGATTCGAGCCTGCATGGGAAGCTCTCAATTCTGAGCTTTTTTTTTTTAATCTCCTTGTGATTTAAGTCCAAACTCTTCACTTCCACAGCCTGTGATATTGGTGCCCTGGGCCAAATTTGATCTATAAATGTCCATCTATTAAGGTACTGAAAACCATGAGAACATACGCACTCTAAGACTCTGCATAATTTTCATAATGCCTTCTTTCTGAACATCCTTAAAACAAAATGTTGTGCACTTGAGTGGCTGAGAGGGAGAGACACAGAAAGAGCTTCCATCTGTTGGTTTACTCTGCAAACAGCCGCAGCTGGGGCTAGAGTTGGGCTGGGCGGAAGCCAGGAGTTAGGAACTCCACCCAGATGTTTCACACGAGTGGCCCAAGCACTCAGGTCATCTTTTACTGCTTTGCTAAGTGCAGTATCAGGGAGCTGGATCAGAAATGGAGCAGGGCCCGGCGCGATGGTACAGTGGTTAAGGTCCTTGCCTTGCACGCCCGGGATCCCATATGGGCGTCGGTTCTAATCCCGGCAGCCCCTCTTCCCATCCAGCTCCCTGCCTGTGGCCCGGGAAAGCAGTCGAGGACGGCCCAAAGCCTTGGGACCCTGCTCCCCGTGGGAGACCTGGAAGAGGCTCCTGGCTTCGGATTGGCTCAGCTCCAGCCATTGCGGCCGCCTGGGGAGTGAATCATCGGACGGAACATCTTCCTCTCTGTCTCTCCTCTCTGTATATCCGCCTTTCCAATAAAAATAAATCTTTTAAAAAAAAAATGGAGCAGCCAGGATTGAAGCCAGACAGTGGTTTATGCTGCTGAGGCACAACACTAGCCCTTCTTAATACCCCATTCGCCCTTCTAGGAATCTATCTGCCATAGTAACGTGTTACATTATTTGGTTCTCATCAGTGTTCTTCTAACTTCCTGACACTTGGAAATCACACCTGTCTAAATACCCTTAGAAGACAGGAATTCCAAGTACTCAAAGATAGCTCGCCTCAGGGAACCTGACGTTCTTTCAGAAATGGGTTCTACACTCCCTTCTGCCTCTGACCAGTTCCATGCCAGTGGGCTACCAGACCAAACCTGAAACCTACATAGGGACACCTGGGTTGTTTTCTTTTTTGTCCTTCTAAGCCTAAAGCCCTACACCCTCACAGATTTTTCAATGGCTGATGGTAGGACCTGAAGGAAAAAGTCATGTTTCAAAAAGAAGACAAATGGAATTATTGTTGATAACCAGGCAGTAAAAGCCACACCCTGAAGTGGAAATAGGAGAGGTACACACAGTCATGTCTTATCACAGTCAGGAGAACAAAGCCCAATAACATGCAACCTGGGACAGTATACAGGTTATCAGCTGGAGATAGAAACCCCCCAAGTCATACCACAGAAACAAAAGCAATATCTACAGGAGGAATCTGGCCTGAAATCAGAATAGAGATAGTACTGAGGTTTAAGAAAAATGAGAGAATACTAGGAGAGAGCATTCTAGAGCAAAAAAGGGATAATTCCCCAAAGGATAGCCACAGAGGGTGAGCGTCCAAGTGCCTGAGGTAGACCAGATGGACACAGTGCACTCTGGCCTCCAGACCAGCTCTGACCAGCCACTAGAATGGAGGGCATCAGAATGATGCTTAAGTACATGGATATATGCTACACAGAAGCACATAAGATCAGTGACTAAAGCCCATCTTAAAGGACCTCTAACCTGCAAATAGGGCAGAAAAAAAAATTAGAATAAAACTGCCTGTTATTCATATATACTCCAATCCTATTTTAGGAGAAGGAAGCAGAAAACTAGAGAATGTGTTTTGCTCTTTATCTTTCTGGCTATCAAGGATTTCCAAGGCTATGCCACTGGCTAAGACTGCTTTTCTACACAGTGAAATCACCTCGAAGTGAGCAGCGTAGTACATTCAGAGGGGTAAATTATTCTTGCCTATGTCTTCCAAGATCTATAATGGAAGATAAATCCTGTTAGTCTGGGTATGCCAAGGTAATTATTTCAACTGCTGCATTTTCATGGAACAAACAAAACCATTCCAGCTCTACGCCTTACCTGTTTAATAGAAAAGGGAAGAAATACTATGCTCAGCGTGTCCAGAACAAGGGCTGTCACAGACCAGTGGCAACCAGAATGGAAGAAGGGTTACCATCACTACATATCAAAGTCTTTGGGGCTATGTGTGCTCCTGTCTGCCTGTCCAAACCAGCCTATGAGTGAATGGTGCTGAGCAAGAAGAAAAGGAAAAATGATCATGGTAGGAACATCAGGGCATTTTGGATGCAAAGCAGAAGTTTATCTTTTTTTTTTACTGTTGCAGCTCCAGAGAAAATCAATTTTGACACAGAACTGCCACTTTACAAGCAAATAACTATACTTTCCAATAACCTAATCTGTGCAAAGCCTACTGAAAATTCCCTAAAGAACCAGTAGTTAAAACCTCCATTAAATCAAAGGGTTTAATATGGGAAAGGAAGAGAGGATGCAGTTTGACTTGGGAATGTAATGGACTCGGTGGGGAAATAAATATGTTGTTTTATGTGTACAGTTACAGAATATGAGAACACGGCATTCATTTCAAAGGGAATTCTCTCGCTGTGCAACTTATTCCTAAACAGATGTGATTTTTGCTTATTCAAAAACATTTAGGTAACAATTACAGCATAATAAATTATAATTGCCATCATCTTCCAGCTATGCAATGCCTTCTACGCAAACACAAAGAAAAGGCAATTACATGAAACTGTAAAACTCATTTTCAGGTAGGTTCTGCAGCCTAGATTCAAATAATCTACATTATTCACACATAAACATTGTGCTGTGCCATACACACATATCCTACGAGGTAGCACAGAAACTACCTAGCAACTAACCAAGGATTGTTAATCACAGCCTGAGAGAGTCTCCAGCTGGGCAGTTTTCAAGGTGCCAGGAATCCCTTCCAGCCCTCAGTTATCTACATGTAATCTTCATCTGCCCTCCCATGCCGCACCATGCAAAGCTCCAAAGACAGGTCACTGCAATGCAAACACACACAAGAGTCTGAACCCAGCGTAGGCCCCTGTGCTTCTAAACCTTTCCAAACAGAGTACCAGATCTTCAACAGGAGGGCAGCGAGGAGCAGGGCACGATTCAGATGGAAAGCCATGGTGTCGCCAAGATTGCGACATCAGTACAGGATCTCAGAGGGTGACAGGGAATGGCTGAACAGGAGTGACAGAAAAGATATTCAGAGCAAAAGGAATGGCTCTGACATTGAAGCATTTATCCGTGCCCTCAAAAGTTTTTTTGTGAATTTGAGAGTTTTTCAGTGGTGAATGGGATGGGGAGGGGAAGACAGAGAAAGAGAATTCCAGTCTACTGGATCTCTCCTCAAACACCCACAAGGTACACTCCTATACCCGAAAAAACAGGGCTGAGCCCGGAAGCTGCTGTCCATTTCATAGGGGTCATAAACACTGCCTCCTGCCTCCTAGGATATGCATCAGCAGCATGCTAGTATCAGCAGCCAGAGCACAAAATACCAACGTAGGATGTAAATGTCTTGAGAGCTTGTTAGGAGGTTCCAGCAAGGGAACACAGTTTCTCTTATATCCTTAAAGTCATCCTCTTTGACCCAAAACTTAGCTTGAGAGGGTTGCACATGGAGCAGTGAAGGGCAAAGAAAACACTCACCCAGCCAGTCAGATTAGTGGGATCAACCCTGGTGATCAGTGGGGTGAAAGATGTCACAACCGGACTGCCCTCGCATCCAGATGTGGTTGTCTTAATCCCCAGGTCCAATGTCTGTCCCAACACGCCTGTTATAACAACTTGTAATTTCATATGACTAATGGCAGTGAATGGTCTCATTTTGACCAAGGAGTGTCTTTCTCTCACCCTTTTTTCAAAGCATCACTGATACGTGAAATTGCATGAATATACTATGATGAAATACTTGCCTTGAGATGAACAACCAACTGGTAAACCAAATAAACGGATATAACTGTTTTATTCTCATGCACTACTTACTAAACCTCAGTGGCTCAGGCTCTTCTTACGGATACACTGCACAGATCAGCACTCATCTTTACTTTCGTTGTATAAAGAAATGGAAGCAAAATGATGACTACTGACTTCTTTCCCCCAGAGAGGCTCATAGTCCATAAGGAAAGACATGAGTGTGAACAGTGACCACATGGATGAGCTCAGAACCATGATGGAGGCAAGCACAAATGTTTGGGCAAGAACAGGAAAGGGCCCACAAACCTGCCCAGAGGGTCTCAAGAGGACTTGGTAGAGTGGCAGTTACTTCATGAAGGAGGAGAAGGGACTCATTCAACAGACACAGTAGGGAGAGGGTAAGCAGGATCAAAAGAATAACACCTACAAAGGCCATTTGCAAAGCGATGGTAACCTGTGTGACAGCACTCTGTTAACCATTTAGTGCTCAACAACAATGGAGAAATTTTGGCTGTGAATCACTCAACAAGTGTTTGGTAAACAAATCAAGATTGGCTTTGGTGGCTAATAGGTCCACAAAAGTCATTTTTTCCATTCAAGAGAAATCCTTTAAAAAAAAAACTAGACAATTTAATTTGATTTTAAAATCCTGATCTGTTTAAAATAAATCTGTCTGATGATACATAAGGCACCATGGTGAAGTGTGGGTTCAAAGTGTGGCATACGGTCTTGCCTTTGCTTCTTTACCTTGGTAACCCAATGCTGGGAAAGTCAGTGATTTTCCACTTGGACCGAAATGTCACTAGGCTTAATGTTTATAAAAAGAATCCTTTACACCCATTCATCTTATTTTCTAAGCTCACTAATCTGTCTCCTCAATGACATGGAAAATGACCGTCATCTTGAAATGAAGCCCACTGCCTCAAGACTGTCTTTTCTTGTTTCACCGTCGATCTAATGCCATCATCTTTCATCAAACCTTAGAAATAGAACCAGCAATACAAATTCCGTGTCTGAATTTCTGAAAATCAACTGTATGCTTCAGAGATTTCCTAAAAACTACATTTACTTAAGTGTCTAAAAACACATGAGCCCTTCCCAACCCCATCCTTAACAGCAAAATAAGGAACTATGTTTTCTGAAAATGCAAATGATCACATTCCTTCCTTGTACGACATGAATGTGCATGATTTGCAAAGTTGTTTTCTTACCTCTTCCATCGAGTACTCACGTTTATTTCTATTTTATTAAATTGCTCCCAACCTATTTTTGAAAGCTCTAGGGCAGAAATAATTATCATAGCAAATAAAAACGTATTCAGTTCTTATACAGTTTCCTCAGTTGGTTCACATAGCAATTCTCCGTTCAGTTCAAACACAGGAATCACAAACATTAACCGAGGTCATGACAAGCACATTTCTGTTCTTTACGGCAAACGTGAACGCTGATGGACAAAGATGACGGGATGTTCAAATGTTATAAAACTAATTTCCAGCTGTAAAAGCAAAGCTCCATTCTGCAGAATATTCCGTTGGAGAAATGTATATTTAGGTAGATAAATACATCAGCTACAGACATCATATACCTATATATGTATGTGGTTTCACATCATGCCATGTGAATAAGGAAAATGGAAATGGAGTAAAATTAGGCCACCTATCTTCAGGCTTAATGACTTTAAAACCTAGAGGTGCCATGGTTATTTCAAATTTATTTTAACTGCCTATTATGTTTGGCTAAGGAGATTTTTATAGCAATACATTGAAAATACACACACTATGTAATGACTTTGCTTCTTGGCAGGCAGCACTCTTTTAAAAATCTAATTTATTAGAAGAAACGCTACAGTCATAGTTTAATGCCAAACAATCCCAGATGGGCTGGTTAACAATTGTCAAAGGGTCTGATACCTGAATTGGGATGTGAGGAGTAGAAAAAAAAAAGAGGGACACATGAAGGTGAAACTAAAGCAGACTGCAAATGAGAAGGAGGGAAGTGTTTAATTTCTCCTTGCAGCTACACTAATGCAGGCAGCAGAATCTGTATCATATGCAGTATCAGAGTTCAATGTGAGTGATCAGATCACACTGAACCAGAATCCCCTATGAGGCTGAGAACAGAAAAGAAGCTCTGTTACTGGTGCAGGGTGAAGTTTGGCTGACATCTCTTTCCATATTATATCCAGATTTAAGACATGGTTCCTCACCAAAGGCCCATCCCCCCGACTGCTGAAACAGATATGTGAAGATCCCAAATGATTCGAAATCATATCAAGTGCTCTGTATTTTCTTAAATGACATATCACTCGTTTTGCAGAACTGGAGAACTGTCTTCTCCTTTACACAGCAAATCACAAACTCATCCTTCATAACAGAATTTTAACATCGGTACCTGCCTACCTCCAGACATGCCTGGATGAACTTCCTGTCATCAGTCTGCGCCTCCTGCATCATGCCAGGTTTGTCACAAACTGCTCTTCTCCACACACTCTGGAACCCTGGCAAAGTTTAGTTTCTTTGTCATATGGCAAAGTACTTTGACTGACATCGTTTTCCCATAAGCGATAAAAGCTTTGTTGTTGTTATGTTTCACTTTTTTTTTTAATTTTTATTTTTTGCGAGACAGTTCCCCCAGACTCCTCCATTCCCGCCCTCCCCTCATTGTTTTGTCCTATATTATTACAATAGTATAGTCCTTCAACAACAGCCAACAAGTCCATCAGTCTGCTATTAATTGGAGTGATATTAGTTTTAAGTGCTTTGGGGTATTGCATGCAAAAACGTTGTCACCTTGTGAAGTTGGTTCTCTTTTCTAGTTTTTGGACAGCCTAGAATTCGTTGCAGAGTTGATGTTACTTTGGAAAATCTCCCTGTAATACATATGTTAACATATCTGTTATTATCTAATAGTCCACTATTCCTTTAACCTCTGAAGATTCAACTTTGCACCTCTGATGTGGTTTATGAAGACAAAAATAGTATCCTCAACATTCCAACCAGCTTCAGACTTTCAAAAGGATAACTGAAATTTCTATGCTTCAATTTCCTGAGTCAAAAAGGAATAGCTGGGAAAGGCACCGCTGGTTAAGGTACTGCCTGTGAGGGGTATTTCCATGTGGAGTGTTGCTTTGAGTCCTTGTATCTGTACTTCGGATGCAGCTAATGTACCAGGGAGGGTAGCAGAAGCTGTCCCAATTGTGTGGACCTCTGCCACCTACGTGGGAGACCTAGAGGAAGCATCTGGCTCCTGCTGTCAGGCTGGTCCAGCCCTTGTGGCTATTTGGGGGAAAGAACCAAAGGATGGAAGACCTTTCTCTCCCCCCTACCCTCTCTCTCTCTCTCTCTCGCTCTTTTTCATCCTTCCTTTCCTCCCTCCCTCTTCTCTCTGTAACTCTGCCTTTCAAATACTTGAACAAAACCTTAAAAAAAAATAAAAAGCAGTTGCCTTGTACTCCTAGGAAGATTTTTTTTAAAAAAACTTAATTTTTATTGTAAAGGCAGGTTGATAGAGAAAAGAGACAGAGAACAAGCTTTCATTTGCCTGCTGGTTCACTCTCCAAGTGGCTGCAATCCCAGCAATCAGAGCTGAGCCAATCCGAAGCTAGGAGCCAGGAGCTGCTTCCGAGTCTCCAACACGGGTGCAGGGTCCCAAGGCTTTGGCCCATGCTCTCCTGCTTTCCCAGGCCACAGGCAGGGAGCTGGATAGGAAGTGGAGCAGTAGAGACACAAACAGGTGCCCATAGAAGATGCCAGCATGTGCAAGGTGAGGATTTAACCACTGAGCCATCACACCGGACCCTAGAAATTTTGCTTCATAAACCAAAACTCTGTTACCACTGTTTACTTTCTCCTTTTCTTCCTCAGCACACCCTACAAGATTATTGCCAAGAACGATCAGAAAAGGGAATTTAAATGTTTCTCTTTCTGGTTAGCAGCAGAAACCATAGCCATGCCCCTAAGACCTCCTACAAAAAAGACTGTCCATAAATCTCTCTGAAGGAGTGAATGAAGTAGCCCAGGGGTTGGAATTTTCTTTCTGGTCTCAGAATATTCACAGTCACTCCCTGGCAGTGCTGGAGTGAGATGACAACCCAGTTAACATGCACACATGCCTTGGTCCCATGTGCAGTGATTTGGTTTTCACTTCCATCTGTGGCAACCAAACACAGAAATGTGTTCAAATGAATACTTGAAAAATGCTTCCTAAATATATATGTTGGTTTGGCCTGGAGTGGTAGCCTAGCAGCTAAAGTTCTTGCCTTGCACACTCCAGGATCCCATATGGATGCCGGTTCTAATCCTAGCAGTCCTGTTCTCATCCAGCTCCCTGCTTGTGGGTTGGGAAAGCAGTTGAGGATGGCCCAAAGCTTTGAGACCCTGCAACCACATGGGAGACCTAGAAGAGGCTCCAGGCTCCTGGCTTCGGATTGGCGCACCTCTGATCGTTGTGGCTGCCTGAGGAATGAATTAGTGCACAAAAGATTTTCCTCTTTGTCTCTCCTCTCTGTATATTGGACTTTCTAAAACAAATAAAATAAAATAAATTTTTTTTCAAGATATTTTTTCAAGATATATTTTGGGTTAGTGGGCAAAAGCTTGGAATACACCACGTTTCTTTAGAATCCATGAAGTGCTAACTACGTTTGTGAGGCTGGTTAATTTTCACATTGTTCAGAATCCGTCCTATTAACTCTGTAAAAATGAGGAGACACACCCAATGATCTGCTCATCTGCCTTTTTACCCTTGAAGTGACAGCATTCTCTGCTGAGTCCCGGGTAGATTAAAAGGTATGCCCTACGGGTTGCATTATCTCTAAATCATTCATGATGTATTACCCTTAGTTTAAATGAGTGAGTCCCATTTGCACAATTGCCCTATTAATTTACTCATCATTGATTTACACCACTTGTGCTGGAGATCTTCCGCCAGAATCTTATTTTACATGCATTCTCACCAGCTCGGGTTCAGAATCTTGCTGCCCTGCAGGCCCCCTCCACCACCTCATTGTTCTTCCATTTGTCTTCATTTATCCATCTTTTATCTCTATCCTCCCCCGTTCCTCCCTCTCCTGCCGCCTTTCCGTTTCTTATTGCTTCCCCATTTTCCTTCTTGTTTAGCCTTCCTTCCCTCTTACTTAAGAGCACCTAATAAATTTCTGATTAGATGCTAGCCACACAGACAGAATAACTCTGAACGCTGGGAAACGCAGGCAGAGTGAAATCAGGAAGAAGAAGGAAAAAAAAAAAAAAAGCCCAGATCAGGACAACGAAGACTGAAATCTAATCTGAGGACTTCAAATATTAAACACTTAACAAAGAGGCTATTTTTTGATAGGATGGAGGAAAATGAGCCCTTCACCACCTCAAAGAAAGTTCCAACTTTTTAAAAAGCCATATATCTTACCTTCAGAGGTATATTTAACTGTTAAGCTAATATTAACTACCAAGCCAGAATCAAGCCAACACCTTTGGGGACATTTAACATCAAAATACCGATAACAATTCATAGTGGGGGTGCTTAAATTCTCATGATGGATCTTTTTGGGTCAGATTACATTAGAAAACAAGTCATAATTTTTTCCCCATATAACAAACTGTAGTTATCTACAGTACTGTGGCTCCCTATCCTCCGTCTTAAGCAGTTAAACTGACTGTTCTAAGCAACAACTATAAGTGGTCTATTCAAAAAGTTGATATCAGGGCCCAGCATGGTAGCCCTATAGGCTAAAGTCCTCGCCTTGTATGAGCCAGGATCCCATATGGGTGCCGATTCGTGTTCTGGTGGTCCTGCTTCCCATCTAGCTCTCTGCTTGTGGCCTGCGAAGGCAGTCAAGAATGGCCCAAAGTCTAGGGACCCTGCACCCACGTGGGAGACCTTACAGAAGCTCATGGGTTCTGGCTTTAGATTTGTTCAGTTCCAGCCACTGTGGCCACTTGGGGACTTATTAGCGGAGAGAAGATCTTCCCCTCTGTCTCTCCTCCTCTCTGTATATCTAACTTTCAAAAGAAAAAAAAAACCATCCTTAAAGTTGATAATACCACAAAACTGGAATTAACACTAAAGACGAATGTTAACATCTCCTTAGCACTTATGTGTGAAAACCTTATGCTAATTTTAGTTTAAGACTGTTAATTCTAACATATAGTCGGACAAAAAGAAGCATGTGGTCACCAAAAAACTAAATTGCTGGGAAAAAATGCATGCTGTTACCCTCTTCCACTAGCATCAATAATTTGCTAATCAGTCCAATATCTGACTTACTAGCTTTTTCTGAGCTAGCACACAAAATAGCAAACACCCAACTTCTACCACCTTTAAGACAGCTAGATATGGAAGCACACTGCAAATAAAACACAATTGACTCAGCTTATGAGTCTCCCTGGCCAAAGCCCACAGGTCATTTATCTCTGCAGCACAAAATTGGATAAGAGTGAAAAGTAAAAGGAAGAACATAGAAAGCAGCCCCAGTTCCAAAGTGCTGACCCCATCTGCGACAATGGCCACAATTTAAGAGGTCAATCAAGATAGAGAAGATGTCGCTAGGATTGAAATCACTACCTAGAGATGGGACAACAGAGGGAAAGACTCAAACAGTACTCATGGGAAATCAGGGAAGTCCCACCTGGTAAAAAACAGAAACTTGATTATCTCATATTTTGATTGTACAGGTTACAGTAAAAATCATGATTCTTATCAAAGACAGGGTAGTTTGGGAGGAGTTTCTAACACATTGCCTTAGAGATGCTCGTGTGATCCAAGTTCTATGCAAAGAAACCTTAGCATGTGAGCAGCGACACATCTCCAACGTCGATTCTTAGACTCTCTGCTTACAGAGACATTCATCCCTTGGTCCCAACTGTATTTCTTAAAAAACAAACAAACAAACAAAAAAAACAACCTTTGGATTCTGCCCACTGAAAGGGCATCCTGTGATTTAAATACAGAAACACTGAATCCACAGTGCTCCAATCTTTGTTCAATCTGCAGAATATGGTTCAGATTGGCCTTAGGATCACAGAAATTGTAGGAATAACAAAGGTTTTAGAAACAATCCACTCTTCTAAGGAGTATTACATTTAAATCTACCATGTTTTGCTAATACCAGGGAGCATAAGTTTAATCACTTAAAAATATTTTAAAGACAAGTGTAGTCTTCTTATTTATACACCGTATTAACATTTTTAAAGTTCTTGAGCATTTCACTAAGATTCCCTTTTACCTGAAGTTGAAATGTTTTTCATCAGAAATATGTCTTTAATAAGTTGTTTGGAAAATAAAACTCCCCATATTCTAGAATAGTCATAGTACTTTAGAGTTGAAGGAATAGTTGAAATAGTATTCCAGCGTTTCTGTTCTTTAAAAGTTTCCAAACTCCAGCCCAAGCTAGACCCACTTTGAATTGCTCCATTTGTCAGTTTTCTGATTGATGGTTTCCCTAAGCAAGACTTCAATATCTTCCTGTTTATCTTGAACCACAGACCAGAATCCTATACTCGGCCTCCAAGAAGCTACACGTTTCTAGCCTTAATCCATCACACTGTGTCAGTCTCCCCTCCGAAAGCTACACTTTCTGCACTCTTACGTTCCGAGATTTTCTGTCCTCTGTGATACTATGAAACTGGATTTTCTGCCCCGATTAAGAGTCTTTGACTACACTGTTCTTTCTGTCTAGAGCTTATCACACCCACCTTCACCTGGCTCTCATGCAACCAACACATACAACAGGTGTTGTCCACGCTCACAACCATTTGTAACACTGTTCCCAGTAATCTTTAGGACTTTAATGTAGTAACTCATGGGTTGTTTCATAAAGGCTTTCCGTGCAGGAAAATAAACTATGGGGCAGTGACTATTTCTTGTCTTCAACATTTTCCAGCATCTTATTCCAAGCCATCCGTGGTTAAGGTATCTCAAGAAACATTTGGCGTGAATCTATGTGCTATTCGGGGAAACTATGAATTTGAAGAAGTGAATGATGTCGGTAGATAACTTAATGTTAAGTAGCAAAAGTAAAAAAAAAAAAGTCAAATAAATGTCCACGTGTGACCCAGATTAACACCCGTAAGGAGTTCAGGATGGTTGAATTTAACGGAACCCAGGGATGGACAAGGACAGCGGCACAAACACATCTGTCAAGACTGATGCTTACTCTTGTACTGCACTGCATGGTTTACTGCATTAAATAAACCGCCTCAACGATCAGGCAGCCATTAATTTTCAAAGATGAGAGCACTATTGTTAAATAAGTGAGAACATTAACATAGGTCTGGTTTAAGTCTAAAAACTTGAGCGTTTCCACTGAAAAATGAAATGCTGCCTTCTGTAAAATACACAGAAGATTTGTACTGAAGGATGGATATTGATGGGTTCTTAGAGCCAACATGTTCTAAGAACACTTACCAAGTGGAAAATATACTCTGTATATTACATAGTTATTATGGTTTCTGAAGATAATATGATAGAGGCACACCGAATGAGAATTTACTAATTTATTCCAATCATAATTCCCATGAATTATGAGATGTTAAGAGCTTCTGATACCAGAGAGGCTCAAAGAAGTGACCCCCCTTTGCCCACTAAAACAATCGCCATGGCTCCTACCAGGCAATTTTATTGTCAATGACTGCCAGTTCCCAGGATCTGGTATTCATAAAGGCAAGCAATGAAGACAACATTTCAACAGAACCCGAAAGAAACAGTAGTAAAGAGACACAGCACACTCAGAGGAATGGAATCCTCCTGCTCTCTCCCTTAAATCTTTCCATCTCAGAAAGCAACTAGGAGCATAAAGCTGGTTTTTTTCCCCTTTTTTTCTTTCCTTCCCTAATACTCTGCAGGTTTTCAAAACAAGCTCTGGACCTGTGAACCTCCATGCCTTACTGATGCTGAATCCTATTTTCCAATGCTGGCTGGTAGACCAGTATGGAGTCAGTCATATTCCACCTCCACATTGCTTCATTGGAGGTAATTTAAGAAATGTCTTCAGGCCTAGCATAATAACCTAGTGGCTAAATCCTAGACTTGTATCCACCAGGACCCCTGCTTCATTTTCTATTCATCTTACCTGCCTGTGGCCTGAGAAAGCAGCAGAGGATGGCCCAAGACCTTGGGACCCTGCACCTCCACATGGGAGACATGGAAAAAGCTCCTGGCTCTTGGCTCTTAGCTCTGGCTGTTGTGACCACTTGGGTGGCGGGGGGAGGTGGCCTTCTCTCTATATATCTGCCTTTCCAATAAAAAGTAATAAAATAATCTTTTAAAAATGTGGGGGAGAAGCAAGATGGCAGAATAAGGTAAGGACACATTTAAACAAATGGAGAAACATTAATCAGTATGAAGCAGAGAGGGCACATTGCAGGAAATAGGAGAAGACAGAACAACAGCAGAGGGGTACCTGGAAACTGGCAGAAACAGGAGAGCAGCAGAAACAATGGTGTGGTGTTGCAGTGACTGAAACCCCAGTATATAATATACGCTGAAACGCTCAATATATAATATATTATAATATGTAATATAATAATATTATTAATATATAATCATATTATTAATATGATATGTACCTCTGATACATCACTATGCATCTTTAAAGCACTAAACAAATACTAAACTATTTAAGCAAAAATAATCTCATTTAATAAATAACCAGAAACACACAGTGAATTTTCTTCTCTATATGTTAACAGATGTTTGAAGTCAGGTTTCCACAATCAGCCTGTTACTTGCATCTTTTGGGTTTTCCAGGTATCGGAAACTGTATATTCTCTGGAACGTCTTTTCAAAATTTCGATTACTTTTTCCTTTTAACCCCAGGAGAGAAAACTTTTCTGTAACATTTTACTGTCTTTTTACTCTTCAATGAGAGAGGATCACAAATGGGGACTGTTCATTGAGTCCCAGTTTCAAGGTAATCTGTTTCTCCACAGACGCCGTGTCCTGCAGGTGCAGCACAGAGGGGACCAGACAACAGTCACCACCCATGCTTGGCTCTGAAGGTCCACGTGCATCTCCACTGGGTCCCAAGGTAGAAGTGTGCAGAATGATAGGAGTCTCCGCTGGAAAAGAATCTCAGAAAGTCTCTTCCATCCGGCTTTCAGCTGGAAGGCTGCCACTTTAGGGATTACCAACTCTTTTAGACATCCATAAACCTGATCATTTGCATCTGAGTTTTCATTCTGAGCCTTTCATGATCATGCTCTCTCTCCCCCTCTCCCAGCACATACACACACTCAGAAAGAGAGAGAGAGACACACACACACACAGAGAAAGTTGGAGACAGAGAGGAAGAGAGAGAGAGACGGAGAGATGTAGAGTTAACGGTTTAGGTAGTCAAGGGTACAGACATGGATATGGAGGCACATTAACACACTGTATGAAAGATTCATAAGAGGAACAAGTGACTTACAAATAAAACTATATTTTTTAAAAAAAAATTACTTATCTGAAACTCAAGTTACAGTGTGTGTGTGTGTGTGTGGGTGGGTGTGGGTGTGTATGAGAGAGAGAGAGAGAGAGAGAGAGATCTTCCATCTGCTGGTTCACCCACCAAATGGTTGTAAGAGCAGGAGCTGGACTGGTCTGAAGCCAGGAGATTCTTAAGAGTTCTTCCACGTGGGTGCAAGGGCCATCCTTCATTGCTTTCCCAGGCTCATTAGCAACGAGCTGCATCGAAAGTAGAGCAGTGGGACTCAAACTGGCATCTATAAGGGAGGCCAGTGTCACATGACTTTACCTCTTACGCCACAATATTGGTGACTTCACCTGCTTGGCCCCAGTGTCAGTCCAAGCTATTATAATCTTTTCAACTTTTATTTGCATCACACAAACACCTACACGTTATTGAGAACAAGTAAAAGTTGATAAGTAACAAAGAGTAAAAACGAATAGATTATTCTTATTGTCTGTGTTAAATCATAACTAGCTGTCAAAATATGTTTCTTGGCTAATAACGTGTCAATCTTACATAATATGCCCCATTGAGTATGGCAGTAGTCCCAAGTGCTTTTGTTTGGGTTCCTATCAATCAGCTACTCAAACCTCCAAATGTTTATAATGCATTCTTTTACTCTGGTGACAAACCCAAGGATCCATGAGAAGGATTTATCTCACTCTTACAGCAGTGAACATTCCTGCTCCTGAAGCTAGCCGAGAAATGGGGCAATGAGGGTGTGCCAAGCTGCTGAGAGAGCACTAATGCTGCAAGGGATTACCATTTACTGAATGCTCCTTAACTGTAGGCACCGCGATAAGCAATTAGTGTCTTACAGCGTTCAAACGACTTGTCACCATCATCCTCTGAATCATACTCTTTAACCTGCCTAGCTGGGAGGAGCTGGGATTCCAATCTGGTGATCTTCATCCTAAACCTTTTGCTCAGCTCTCACTGAAGATACACATATTTTGAGTGACATAATTTCACAATAGAAGGGGGAGGGGACAGATGGTTACAACCAAAAGATGAGGTTGGCCTGATGAACTGAAAAAGTCAGACAGATGGAACTCCGAGTGATATTCTACTTCCGGCTCAGACTGACTTGTACAAATCTTTTTCCAGTGTTCGTTTTTTGAACCAAGATCAACTGAAGTGCCATCACACATCAAGTGTAACAGTTTCTTCATTTTATTGTGTATTTAGGAATCCCTGCACAGAATTACCAGAAACAAAGAGTCTTAAATAAACTGTTCCTTGTCACATTGAAGGCTGATTTCTTCCTGGACAACACTCATTCGAACCTGATTAAATTGCTGCGATGAACTTCAGAGTGGAGACTGCCCTTGAGCCGAACATCTATCTGATCTTTAATTCTACTAACCACTCATTTCTTGCAGAGCTCACAATTCTCCTGGTCCCACTGGAGCAGCCACATTCAGGTTCTGCATCAATATGTTCAGTGCTGAATTCATTTCTGCAGGGAGTCCGGTACATCTGAACTTTCCAAAATCATTTGGCCCCCATTACCGGTAAGCACTGCTCTTAAATAGGTTGTAACTTCAGCTAATAGGCTCCATAATCATAGTCGAATCGAACAAAAGGGTCCAGGAGAGTGTTATCAGTCATTTTTATTCCCATCAAATAAGCTGCAAAAGGTAGAAATTCTGCTTTTCCAGAATTTCATGGTCTCAATTTGATCTTTGGGGCTTATGAGAGATGCAGGGGGAGAGGGAGAAGAGACTTATGAGAAGAAGTGCACAATCCTGAGACCCAGATTAAAACCTTACTGAAAATATAATTCTTGGAGAGAGAAAAATTAGGCAAATTCCAATGGAATAAACTTGAGTCAGAATACTTAGGAATCCTTCTTCCAAAGACGAATGTGATAACTAGCCTGGACAGAGCAGATGCAAGAAAAAGATGTTGAGAGGTTGACACTCAACTTTGGCCTAACTTAAAAGTCATCAGTGTAGGCCAAATACTCCCACGACACTAATAACAACAGCATCATCTCTGGGCTGATTTTCAGTACTTCTAGGAAATTCTAGAGGTTTCCACTTGCAAGCCAGGTCCTTAGGAAAAGCTGCAGAAGACGCATCAAGGGTTTGGTCACCTGCAACCCAGGTCTTGACTGCTGCAGCCAGCCAGAGGAGTCAACCAACAGATGGAAGATTCTCTGCCTCTCCTCTTTTTTGCAACTCAATCAATCGATGGTTAAAATAACATGAATCTTCATCTAATAAAATAATTTGCCACAAGATACAGTGCTACTGTTTCTACTGTGTACAAACATGACATTTAGAGCTGTGTTGTGTTGTGCATGGCTACACCAAATTGGTCTAACAACGAATAAGGCAATCTCACATTCATGCTTGAGCAAAATGGAATAAAATGAAAACGCCCACCTCTCTGTAAAGTGTAGAGGGACGCCTGCCACCCAAGATTAAGTTCAGAACAAAGTAAAATTAAAAACACTGAATAAAGGAAGGCATGGTTCATGTCAACAGCCACCTTCAATGACTTCAAATGTATTTCAATGTATTCAAGTCTTTCCAAAATATGGTAATATCTGATAAGGCAAAAATACGAAAGGGCAAAAAAGTATGAAACGCAAAACAAGTCTCGGACTTCTCACCAAACTGGATCAAACAGAATTCTTAGCCGGATAGCTCTATGCTCTCCTGGATGAATATTCAGGTTTCCAGTGAAAGTCTTTGTTAATTACACCTTACTCAACCATTTACACAGCCTGAGTTCTGACCTAAAACAAAAATCAAATCTACAATCTGCCTTGCGTACGCTTTATCTGCAAAGAGCTTTAATGCTACCACTTTCAGATGGCTCTGGCTGTCTCTATTAAACCAATGCTCTCCTTCAAATTGTCTTGAGTGAGCAATGTCGTGTGCCAATCAACGAAGCAACCATGATCACAAAAAGGGCACAGGAAAAAAAAAACAGATGAGTACAAGGTGGCTTACAATGTTCTAATACTTTTTCAAATTTTCAAATAAAACTCTAAATGCAGTTTTCCTGTGTCATTACAGTTCAGATGAAACTGCAAGAGTTTCCCTCATTTTTAATCCTCTTTTTATTTGTTTTAGCAGCATCAACAATCCTGACCACTTCCTTACCAAGTTTCTTTGGGAATCTTTTCCTTGATTTCTCATCCTTTAGTAGGCTTCTTTCTTGCCACTTTGAGGATCCCCCCTTGTACATCACTCCCTTCTTTTCAATAAGTGAGATGGGCCCAAGAGGTCCTTCTAACTCTGACCTGACAAGCTCAATCACCCAGAGGTTTCAGTGAACACATCTATAGTGGTAATTGCTAAGGTTAAAAATCCAGCTTGGGGGTCCAGTGCAATAGTGTAATGGTTAAAGTCCTCGCCTTGCATGCGTCGGGATCCCATATGATCGTTGGTTCTAATCCCAGCGGCCCTGTTTTCCATCCAGTTCTCTGCTTGTGGCCTGGGACAGTGGTTGAGGATGGCCCAAATCCTTGGGACCCTGCACCCAAATGGGAGACCGGGAAGAGCCCCTGGCTCCTAGCTTCGGATTGGCTCAGCTGCAGCCATTGCGCTCACTTGGAGAGTGAATCATTGGACAGAACATCTTCCTCTCTGTCTCTCCTCCTCTCTGTATATCCGCCTTTCCAATAAAAATGGATAAATCTTTAAAAAAAAAAAACAAACTCCAGCTTGGATCTTCTAGATCTGAAAACTGTTGACCACTGAACAGGTCCAACCTAGGAGGTCCTCTAGTACCATATGCAATTCACACGGAACTCTTCCACATGGACAACAAAGCTGTCAACCTTGACCTCAGCACACCTTTGCAGCCTTAAAAGCCACTACCAAGCAGCCATAGTCCATCCTGCATCCGACCACTCCAGCTACACCTGCTGGCTCTCCTGCCTCGTCACTCACTTTGCATCTGCTCAGTATCATCTCCTGGTGTAATGGTACCTAAGTTTTAAAAGCCAATGCCCGAAGTTTCTTACTTCACAGTATGATAAACTATCTTTTCCTTAGAACTCAACATTACCATTATCCTTCTCTTATGACACGCGACTCTACTTCTTTCATAATTATTTTGCGGATTTTGTAGCCAACCTACAGAATAGGAAAAAACTGAGAGAATAGTTGAAATGCTCCCAAAACTCATTTTAGAGAGAACAAACCATGAAAATGACTTAAATGTGATTACACTTTAGGTAATCATATGAGTAAGGGATGATATTCTTTATTTTGCAATCTATTTTCTAGAATTCCTTTGGAATATGTTATATGCATACGCCTAAAAATAATTCAGGCAAAAACCCGCGTGGGCTCTGGCCTGTTTGTATCTCCCGTGACAATCACACAGTAGGCTCTCAAGTGCCAAGGGATGTAAGTCCAGGAAAGACAGAACATTTCAAAGCCCAGAGAGGAAAGTGTGCAGTGACACTGAGAAATGTCCAAATGTTATCTTTATACACAGATGAGGAGGACAAACCCTCCTGTCACCGGAAATGTTCTCAGGCAATAAAATAGTGCATGAGTCTTGTGGCAAGCACAGAAAAAAAATAAATCTAAACATTGTAATTATTTTAAGTACACTGTCTCTGACTTTCAAGTTAAATAAATTTTTTAAAAGCATGTTTTCAGGGTGTACAGGCTGATTATAGCATGTTAAGAATTTCCTTCATTTTCTTAGACTGCATACAATTGTATTGCATGGACATACAAAAATCTATTCCTTTCTCAGTTTATGGTCATTTGGGCCTGTTTCTATGTTTTGGCTATTATGAAGGATATTGTTGTGAAGATTGGCATAAAATGTGTGCCCTGGTCCCTGCTTTTAATTGCGATCAGCTACTTGGATATCTTGATTCTTACATTCAATGGTTTTTTTTTTCTAAATTCCTATTTGTTAAAATAAATAAAGCTTACAAGAAATAATGGTAAGCTATCAAAAATAAGTTTAATAGTAACAGTAATAATGGAAGATATGGGTAGTATCTCAGGCTAGGTAGTTATCGGGCTACTGTAGACATTTTATTGTGGTACCCATCAGAATACATCACAAAGAGAAGAAGTTTAGAATCAATCTTAGGTGGCATTAAACATCACACGTCAAGTGCAGACGCTTGAATGACCTGAGAAAATCGCATTTCACAGCAAGCAGAACACAACTCAGAGAATGGAAGAAAACCAGGAGGTTTCCCTCGCCTGCTGCCTCTGCTGCCCTTTTTAGCTCACCTTTCTGAAACACTCTCTGTAGGAGAAGGGTGCCATTGTCTCTGGACTTCAGCCTCCCCTAAGAATGCCAGAATAGCATGACCATCCTCTCACCAGAACCACCCCAGCTACAGCAGCAAAGCGCAATGGCTGCTGTCAGGTCCTCCTCTCCAGGGATGCAAAAAAAAGCCCACCCATTTTGTAAAAATTAATAAATAAATAAGATTTAAAAACAAAACCCAGAGGATCCAATAACCCTGTGTGATTCAGCTTAATCATTTTAAAACCAACGGAGGATAAACAGGGGTCGGATAGCAGTGCATAGGAAGTAGGCATTTTCAAACGACAGAAATGCAGGGCTTTCAGAGCCGTATGACATACCCCATCCGGAGTTACACGTTCGCCCTGATGTGTTCATCTAAATGTTTATCGAACAAGCTCCTGCTTTCATCCACACGATTTTGACAAATGCATGAATAGGTTTAAGAATTACAGGAAAGAAATCTTAGGTGATTGTGCATTAAAATAAATGAAAAGGCGACTCTTGGTTTACAGTCACTGTATTTCAAGACTAAAATACTTCCTGTCCTTTTTTTTTTTTTAATTTAACTGCCACATACTTCCCTTGGCTTCGGTTTTGAAGTAATGATATAAAATTCATTTTATCTCTTTTTCAAGCAGGGCTCTTTCATACATAACATCAGACTTGTCATATCTGAGGAATTATTAAAATAAGACGGAGCCTTCTATTTCTGAGCAGAAAAGCCTCTTTGAGCCGGCATCCTCAGGAGAGACGCAGGCTCAATCTCATTAGTTGGTGCTGAGGCGCGTCCTAGTCTCCAGGTTCAAGGTGATGAAAGATTAGGGCGTTGGGTTTCGTCTCATTCTGTATGCAGCACGCGTCCTCCCCTGCCCGTGAACACGAAATTACATTGAACCTGGGGAGTCTAACTCCATTAATTTTAAATGGAAGATTAATTTAACAATATGCGGCAGATATTTGTTACAGACCTATCATGTAAAAGTGACGGTCGGCTATAAATTGTGGTGACTCACACTGGCCAGTGGCCCTGGCTCAAATAAATCAGGAGGCATTTTACACATAATTGCTGTTTTTAAAGACAGGGATATGGGTGATGTGTTTCTTTGATGAAAGATTGGGCAACCTCATTCAAAGAAACTGCAGCTGAGAAGAGAGTCACAGTGCAGTACCCAGAGAGAGATGCTTTTGATTAGTGCTTCGGCGATAATCATTTAAGAATAACAAATACCATACTGATGGATACTTATCTTTTTTTTTTTTTTTACATAAACCTGTGTGACAATTCTAAGGCATGAAATTGTCATAGTTTTTTTTTTTTTATCAATTTCCTTAAAGTAATTATAATAATCACATCCCTAGAAACAATCATTTGCAAGAGATGAAGGGAGGATGGAAAGGGAGACGGAAGGGTATTTTTGCTGTTAAGGACAAGCGATCCTATTGACTTTCCACAAGTCATTACAATAATACATATACACAATAATGTCTAAGGCTTTGGGAGGGGCAAAAGGGACAATGGCAAGTGACGCACTCTCAAGGGAAAAAATGGTGAGAATTCCTTCCGCAAAGTGCCACGTTCTGAAAAAAAAAAAAATTTTCTTTGACTTTTAAAGCAAATTACATTCTTCAAGCAATTGAGAGGAAAGAGAGAGAAGGCCCTGACTGCTTAACTGCCACAAGGTAAGCAACGAGAAGCGAGCCAAGGACACGGAATGCTTCCAGCACTTGCCAGGAGAGGCCTGAGCTCGGGAAGGAACCATCCAGCCTGGGGCCCCGCCTGCCCTCTCACTGCTGAGCGAGGATATTATTCTAATCTCCTCTCCTCTGCAAGCATCAGGCTTGCGGGCACTCAGGGGAAGGATGCTGAAGGACTTGGTCTTCTCCTGAGTCTCGTGTGGTGGCAGCTGTGCTCCCAGCTCCTCGAAAAGTGGGAAGAGGGGAGGGCAAGGATTACACGCTCTCAACACACTCAAGGGAAAAGTCAAGAAGTTGGCTCAAAACTATTTCTCAGTCCTGCCTCAGTATGGGACAGTTAGCACTTGAAACACACTTAACGTGTCCCCTGGCTCGAGTCTTGAACCCCTCTCCAATGTAGCCTTCCACAGAGCCATGAGAATGAGCCAGAAAAAACAGATCAGATCAATTTTCTGGGGCTAATCTTCAACTACAGAACTCCGCAGTGTGGTCTGTGACTATCTTCTTCCTGCCAGGCCACTGTTGCTCCATCCATGTGCATTCGGTCCTTCCGAGACCCAAACCTCACATTCAAAAATTGTCAACCTGCAGATCTTTGGGCCGACATAAACTACTGTATCAGATTTTCCACATCCCACTGCATCTAACAAGAATGCTTCTCCCAGTCCTCTTCATCTTTTAAAACTCAACACGAACATCACACCTTATGTGCAAAAGTCAATAACTCTAATTTTGTTGTTGTCTGAGATTGGGGTCTGCTCTAGTCATCTCTCTTTATCATCAACCCAGATGCTGATAACATGACAGATAATTACACATTAAATTCACCTTAAAGAGGATATTTCTCAAGAGCAGACAGGATGGTTATTACAGAAGAGATAAGGAGAAGGGACATGCTGACATATTTCACAACTCCTTTAAATCATGATGATCAATTTTGCTTTTGCTTTACAATTTCACAGTTAAAAAAAAAGGGGGGGGTATTAAAAAAGAAGTAAAAATCAGCAGTGCTCAAGCATTAACAACAGAGCTATCAAAAAACAAAGGAGGACCTCGTGGCTAAAGTTCCTAATGGCTAAAGTTCTTGCCTTGCCCACACCAGGATCCCATACAGGTGCCAGTTCACGTCCTGGCTGCTCCACTTCCCATCCAATACTCACCTTGCTTGTGGCCTGGGAAAACAGTAGAAGAAGACCCAAAGCCTTGGGACCCTGCACCCAAGTGGGAGACCCAGAAGAAGCTCCTGGCTCCTGCCTTCAGATCGATTCAGCTCTGGCTGTTGCAGCCACTTGGGGGAATGAACCAGGAAATGGAAGATATGTTTCTGTCTCTCCTTCTCCCTGTAAATCTGATTTTCTAATAAAAAAATCTTTAAAAAAAAATAAAGAACTAAAGGGTTTAGCTCACTGTAACAGATTAAAAATGAGATGAGACAGTGAAATGATGAGAGCAGCAGGACCCAAAGTAGCTAAGAACTTTTCTAACTATGTGACTGGTACTTTTCTAAAAGCTTTAATGCAGACCCATAATGGGACAGACACTATTCTCATCCTTTTCTATGCAGGAAATAACAACACCAATATGTAACTTGTGTCTGATCACTCAGACAAAAAAAAAAAATGACCAATACCCCTACTTCTTGGCAGGGACTATCTGAACAAGATGATCAAATCGAATCAAGACATCTAAATGAATACTGGTAAATTCGCATGAGCATCAAGAACAGCCAGTCTGTAGCAGTTTCCATAGCAAAGGTGAGGGGCTTGAATATGGAATGGAGCACAAAGTAGCCCCTCCTTGCTGTGGGCAGCAGAGGAGGCCCGGCAAGGTCACTGCTTTTACGGGTACCAGTCAAGGCGGTGCTGAGGTCCAAGGCAAGTCTTGGTCAAAGATTAAAGCTGGTTCAGCGTGATCTGGTGTTGTGCAAGAAAAGCTCCACAGACCCAACTCCTGGACATCAGCAGAGCCTCCATTACACCTCGTGAGTTCAGCTGATTCAGGTTATCACCGTATCGCCTCCTTGTTGGAAAACAGGTCTTCTTGGAGGTGACAAAGTTCACACTGCTGTCCATGAACAGGACCTGGTCTTTTCGGAAACCACTCTTCCAGGTTTGTGTACTAGGCACCCTCACATAGGTGAGTGCTCGACTCACTCTGCTGAATCTAAAACACATCTTCAAGTCAACAGTTTAAAAGCATATGGCAACAGTTGGAATAAGAATAAACCAATCTCAAAAGCAATTTCTTTCTTTTTTTTTTTAAGATTTTCTTTATTTTTAATTGCAAAGTCAGATATATAAAGAGAGGAGGAGAGACAGAGAGGAAGATCTTCCATCTGAGGATTCACTCCCCAAGTGAACACAGCAGTTGGTGCTGTGCCAATCCGAAGCCAGGAGCCAGGAACTTCCTCTAGGACTCCCACGCAGGTGTAGGAACTCAAGGTTTTGGGCCATCCTCGACTGCTTTCCCAGGCCACAGGCAAGGAGCCGGATGGGAAGCAGGGCTGCTGGGATTAGAACCGGTGCCCATACGGAATCCCGGTGCGTTCAAGGCGAGGACTTTAGCAGCAAGGCCATGGCACCGGGCCCTAAGAAGCAATTTCTTAGACATCTATTGTAATTCTTCTCTAGGGAGTTGCAAGTTATTAGAAAACACTTATTAAATAGTATAGTTTCCTCAAAGGAGAACCTACAGTTCACCTTGGTTAAGATGGCTGACAGAGGCAAAGAAGGGCTTGAGATTGTCCCTTCCACAGAGCTGACTTCCAGAGCCCTCCCCTCCCTTCTCCACAAAAACGAACACGGAGGAGTTTAAGAACAGTCTCTGGTTTTAGAAAACATCTGTGCTCAGTTACTTCCAGACAGGAACTTTACAGGAACTGTGTAAGAAATAAAAAGGAACAGTCTTTGTGTCAAAGTGTAAGAAATGGGTTGGTAGCTAGAGTATTAAAGTATAAGCTAGCCACTTCCTCCCTTTACTAGGCTCGCAGTATCCTATCAGATGTCCTAAAAGCTACTGGAGGTGCCCCATTCAGCTCAGATTGTTAAAGAAAAGGGGGGGGGGTGGTAAAAATTGCCTGCTCTGCTTTCAAGGCAGAGTCAGAAGCAAGGTACACACGTGTCGGTAAGGAAACACTGCACCTTCAACCTAGCACCGCTCGTGAGGCTGCGGCAATGGACGCCTCTGACTAGTTCCTTTTTTGTGCTTTAATGTTAAATTTCTTATGGGAGCGCATCACCTAATTAGAGGAATTGATAACTGCACTGTTCCATAATGAGGCCAATACATTTCAAAGTCATTAAAGATAACCAAGGCAATAAGTCTGGGTTTAAGCGGCGTTTCCTCAGATTTCACAGTCTGCATGTTGCAAGTGTAGGGGGGAAAAAGCAATCCCTGCCTAGTCAACTGTAAATGCTGGGTTATTGGAATCTTTAAAACAGGCAGCAAGGAGAAAATTACATGGCCAAATCTCCTTTTTCCAGTTAATGAAGAATTAAGACTCCCATTTACCATATTAGAAGGTTCATCAGAGGTCTCAGCTCTCCATGGCTGCTGTCTGACAGCAATGTCAGTTTATCTGAGTCTGAACGCGAAAGTGCATGACAGAGGATCATTCATAACTGTCACATCTACTTATCTCTTTCATTGTCACACAGCTAACGAAATTCAGGCCATGGAGCCGTCTGCTTCTATCCGCCTCTCAGCCCAGCTCAAGGAAAGAGGCATTCCAAACCCATTCATGTCCTATTATCATGTCAGCACATTGTGCACCTCCAACGGGAGTCAGCTTCGCTTCCTGTAATCTGCCCGTCCTGGGGAGCAGACAAGACCTCCCCGGGCCTGATGTCCATGTAGCCTGCATCTGGTGTCAGCACTCAGAAAAAGCAGGCCAGAGAAATAGTGCAAAAGAAAATCAACAACAACAACAACAAAAAAGATTTCTGAATGCTGTAAGGGGAAAAGCAATCAACATTTAGATTTTATCTCTAGTAAGGAGGAAATATCACTTCCATGTACTTAAGTGACAATGAATGTGAGATGACGTCATATCGCAGTTGTTACCTCATACAGATGTTTAAACTAAGAGCAGAGAGAGGAGCTGTCTAGAACCGAGCAGATCAGGAGATTCTGACGACTGCAGTGTAGCGCAAAAGGAAGATACGATTTGATTTGTAAATATTATCATCTGAGAAGCTTATCTGCACACAAGAAGGTAGTTCCGTCACAACAGTGTCCCCAGCAATAGAGATGTGCCCATTTTCACACAGGCAGGCCGTGGACAGGCAGCCCAGAGCAGGTAACTCAGCGTTGACATGGTCATGTGTTTCTACACGAAAAATTCCTTTGAAATACAAGGAAATAAAAATGTATCTATAAAAAAAATCAGCCACAGGTTACTTAAGATGAATTCACATTTGGGAGCTCAGACAATGGCACTGGTTTCCGTGGTACCATCAGATTCGTCAAAGAGCAAAAACAAAAACAAAAACAAAAAAACTGAAGTATAATCACATACCATAAAATTCATTTTCAGTTTGGCCAGTTTTGAAATTTAAACAATCATGCAACCACTACCATGATATAGTTTTACAAGAGTTCCATCACCCTCAAAAATCCCATCATGCCCACCAACATTTAGTCACACTGGATTTTTTTGGTAACTTTTTAATCTCAAATTTTTAACTGAGAATTACCCCCAAATGTATCACTTTAAATATTTTGAAAATTTTATTTTAGGGTCCAGTGCCACAGTTCAACAGGTTGATCCTCCAGCCTGTGGCGCCAGCGTTCTATATGGGCACCTGTTCTCGTCCTGACAGCTCTACTTCCCATCCTGGTCTCTGCTTATGGCCTGGGAATGCATTAGAGGATGAATCAAGTCCTTGGGACCTTGCACCCATGTGGGAGACTCAGAAGGGCTTCTGAATCCTTGATTCGGATCAGCTCAGCTCCAGCTGCTGTGGCTGTTGGGGAGTAAGCCAGCAGATGGAAAACCTGCTCTACCTCTCTTTCTCTCTGTAAAACTGCCTTTGAAATTAAAAATGAATAAATCCTAAAAAAGATGTATGCTTATTTTAAAAATTCAGAGCTACAGAAATAAGGAGAGGTACACTCTGAGAGAGAGAAAGAAGGAGAAAGATCTTCCATCCACTTGGTTCACTCCTCAAATGGCTGTAACAGCTGGAAGTGGGCCCATCAAAGGCAGAAGCCAGGAGCTCCCTCCTGGTCTCCCATGTGGGTACAGTGGCTCAAGAACTTGGGCCATCCTCCACTGCCTTCCCAGGCCATTAACAGGGAGCCAGAACAGAAGTGGAGCAGGCAGGATATGAACCAGGACCCATATGGAATGCTGGTGCCTCAGGCAGAGGCTTAGTCGATTACACCATAGCACCACCACAGCATCAGCCCCTTAAACATTTTTTATTACACATTCACTGAGTTATGATTTTTCTAAGGTTGTACAGCCACTACCACCAACTAACTCTAGTATTTTTTGCCCTACAAATCAAAGACCTATGTCCATTAAGCAATCATTCCTCCCACACAGAATCATCTTTCAGCCACTGGCAATGGATTTACTTATACTAGATTTGTGGAATCAGAACATGATTGGACTGCCACTTTTTGAAAAGCTTTATTAATTTTAATTGGAATGGCAGATAGAGAGGAGGAGAGAGAGAAAGAGAAAGATCTTCTAGCCACTGTTTTTTTTCCCCAAGTGGCCGCAACGACTCCAAAGCCAGGAGCCAGGAGCTTCTTCCGGGTCTCCCACATGGGTGCAGGGTCCCAAGGCTTTGGGCCATCCTCAACTGCTTTCCAAGGCCACAAGCAGGGAACTGAATGGGAAGTGGAGCTGCTGGGATACAAACCAGCACCCGTATGGGATCCCGGTGTGTACAAGGTTAGGTGTTTAGCCACTAGGCCACCGTGCTGGGTCCTGCACTGCCACTTCTATGGTATCTTTTTCTGAGCACGTTCCAAGGGACCCCCATCTCTAGCATGCATCAGGATTCTATTTCTGTGTATGCCTGAACAATGTATATTATTTGAGCATGCCACATTTTCTTCAAATACTTACCAATTGATTGGCATGTAGATAGGTTGTTTCTCCCTTTTGGCTATCATGGATAAGGGTACCATGAAAAACGTGTGCAGAATTTTATAGTAACATGCTTTCTTTTTAAATTTTTAGCACTGTATGCATTTGAAAAGTTGAGATCCAGAGAGACAGAGAGAGAGTGAAAGAGAGAGAGAGAGATCTATCAACTGTTGGCTCACTTCTCAAACATCAGTGATGACCTGGGTTGGACCAGCTTGAAAACAGAGCTAGGAACTCACTCCAAGACTCCCACGCGGGTGGGCAGGGATACGGTGGCACAAACCACCTTCTCTTCCCGAAGTCACGTTAGCAGAAAGATAGAACGGGAAAGGCGTTGGTACTCAAATCCAGACATTGAGATATGTGACAGGAGAGTCCCAAGTGAGGTCTTTGTCATCTGTTCTCCTGTAGAAATACTTCAATACTTGAAATGCTATGTTGGCTGAGAGTTCTACAGGCTGTACTCTGCCCAACCCAGGCGATACGGCTCACGTTGTTATCACGAACCGTGTAAGTTACAAAGCAGTTTCAGTTGATTTGGACTGACTGAGAAGGAAATGGATCCATTCTATCTCCTTCAGAAGGCAGAGTTAAATGACATTAATAGATTTCAATGGTCTTGGAGGCAGTTTCTCCTAAATGAATGATCTTTAAGTCGAGAAAAACCAGCCTTGCCAACTGTTTGTCAGCGTCCAGGCCAAAAGAAGACCCTAAGATGATACTGTTAGTCCCAGTCAAACTTTTTTTTATTTTTTGAGATTTTTAAAATTTATTTTTATTGGGGAAAGACAGATTTACAGCAGAAGGACAGACAGAAAGATCCCCCATCTACTTGTTCACTCCCCAAGTGGCTGCAATGGCCAGAGCTGAGCTGATCCAAAGACAGAAGCCCAGAGCCTCTTCCGGGTCTCCTACAGGGGTGCAGGGTTCTAAGCCTTGGGTCATCCTCACTGCTTTCCCAGGCCACAAGCAGGGAACTAGATGTGAAGTGGAGCTGCTGGGAATAGCACCGGTGCCCATAGGGGATCCTGGCACTTGCAAGGCAAGGATTTACCTACTGAACAATCACCCAGGGCACTGGTCAATCTTTACTAGTCCGTTTATTCAGTGATTAATACCTCTGTTTATGTGCTACATGTCCTATTATTTCTTCTTTGAATACTTCAGTTACCTCCACTTCACACTCTCTTCATTCGACGCCCTAATGTAGACAGTGAAGAAATAATAAAAGAATAACATCCTTTTTGGTCGCGTTAGAACTGTTCTAAAACAATGCAAGAGAAGAAAGGATTAAGTCTGAAGAAAACAAGGTTGATTTTCTGTTTATTTTTTCACATTCTAGTCCTAACTGTTTATCATACTATTCAGTTTACTAGGCAAACATCCACTTAGGAACGAAACATGCTTGTGTATTATAGTTAGAAAAGGAAAAATGCTTATTTTATTTGCAAGAAGTTTGCCAGAAATAGTAGGGCTCATGTCGGAGCTGGGAATGCAATCCTGTTTTGCCCATTGTGGCTAAACCTGCCATGCACTTTGGTCTCCCATTCTCATTGCCTCACTTGTAACAACTTGCACTCAGGCTGATTATAAAATTATTTTCTGTCCTTGGCCTTTTAGATACACAGATTAGAAACTATCA
This sequence comes from Ochotona curzoniae, assembly GCF_017591425.1. Classification (NCBI taxonomy): domain Eukaryota; kingdom Metazoa; phylum Chordata; class Mammalia; order Lagomorpha; family Ochotonidae; genus Ochotona; species Ochotona curzoniae. The sequence goes on from NW_024465421.1 coordinate 3,153,754, forward strand.
CTGTTCTCAGATTAAAGCAGTAAGCACTATTAAAAGCACACATATTAATCCTAAGGAATTAGACATGTGGAAAGCACAACAATCAAGCTAAGGGGAAACCCTTGAATTATATAACGTGTGGCTCCAAAGATCACCTACTGTCCGAGTTTGAGACAACTTGTCCTTTCGCTCTTTACTTCTTAAAAGTAGCGGATCAAATTTAATAGGAACTGTAATGTCTATCAATCCTTCTGCAAGAAGATTTTGCTGTCCTTATAACTTGCAACACCAAGATGCACCTCCGTCTTCACAATAACTGAGCGTGTCTGTTTCCCGATCCACCAACACCTGTGCCCACTCCCCTGCAGCTGTCCCTTCTTCACAGAAAAGATCTCTCACAATGCTTGTCACACTCCAAAAACAGAGCCTTCTCTTCTACAGGGGGACTTCAAAATGAATGCCATCATTAAAAACGTAAGCACCAAGAAACAGACTGGAAAACCAGGTAGTCTCAGTGAAAAGAATAAATAGCATCACATTTAAGAAAAGACCAACAATTTAAAAAAAAAAAAGCCCATTTTGGCCAGCAGATTTCTAAAGAAAGTATATGTTCACAAGAGGACCAGAGATTCCAACATAAAAAGGAACTATCTCCATGAGGATTTTTGAACATTTCCAGTCTTTCCACATAATGGAATTGGGAAGAGGAGAAAGTAACATTGGCAATTGTATCAAATTACTGATGGAACAATGAAAGTGAATTTGTCTTTAGTTCCACAGTTTCAAAAACTTCAAGACAAAAATAAATTGCATGACCCCCTAGAAACTTCCACTAGAACTTATAGGAACAAATTGTTTGCCTCAAGCTGGGTGGAATATACATTCAAATTCAGGCTCTTGAAGGAAATTATTAAGTAGAGCCATATTAGCTTTCTCTGAAGCATACTCGTTTTCGCTATTGCCACTGTATAGACCAATTATGATACCTTTCCATGCTGAGAAATGATTGTTCTGCTAACACAGTTCTGGTAAGAATCAAAAGCACTGCATTTTTAACCTTGGGGGATTTTTGTTATTGTTGTTCCCTTGCCAGTTCCTTCAAATGGAAAACATCTTCCATTAATCTAAATGCAAAATTTGTTGCGGCTTTCCAAAGTTACTTGAAAAACGTTAAGCACAAAGCAATAAAGTTTTAATGCTCTTAAGACCACTAATGCTTTGAGCTTCATATTCATTTTGAAGAAATGAACATTTTATGGTTCACAGAGGAATTGCAACATGAATAATATCTGAGATTATAATGCATCTAGCAGAAAAAAGATTAAGTTTATGTAAACTATTTAATCAGACGTGAAATTTTCTCTAGAGGATAAAAATTCTGACCTATTTAAGTTTACTTTAAAAATATCAATATCATGTTTCTACCAAGGGAACATACCAATTTTCCCCTTTATGTAATATAAATATTCATTAATGAGAAAACCCAAGATGGACTACACTGACCCCAGGATGTTATAACGTGTACCCTTATATGAAACTCAGTATATGAGAACAACTCTAATTTTTATATTTGGTTAAAAACACTGCTACCCTGTAATGGACGAATAAGTATTGATGACAGTGTGGTTGAGTGCAACATGCTAACATTCTTCATTGAATATATTTCTTACGCACATTCATAGGACTAAAACAGAACCACTCATATCTACTGTGATTCATGCGTATTTGTTAGGCTACATTTTGGGGAACTTTCAACTTGTTAAACATGATAAACACTCTCTGATTACATTTTGTATTTATAAAGGTATCTATCACAATGCACCTCAAGGGCCGCAATCGTCATTGACCCAGGACTGCCCTCACTTTATTCTAAAGGCAGGACTAACACTGTGACTCTGTCCTGGGCAGTAAGTAAGGAAGGCCTGCGTGGAGCCAACACCTTATGAACTGTGATGTTAAAACATCTGAGGCGGGAGTGGTTTGGCAGTCTTTCCTATGATGTTACTCTTGGGGCAGTACAGAGGGGCCCTGTGGTCTGTATGGAATCATCTTATGAACCGTAATATTACAATATTTAGGTGGGGTTTTTATTGCAGTGTTCCCTATGATTTTATTTTTCCCCTTCAAGCAGAAGAAAAGATACCCCAAATTTGTATTCTTCCCATGTACAGAAGGTAAAGCAAATGCTGCATCCTGAGACTGTCCCATTTGAACCCTCTGCTCATCTGACTGAAGTCACTCCCTTGCCTGGCTTTGTGTTGGCGAGGTGTGGCCACTTCACTGAGTCTCATTCTGACCGTTGACTTTCCCATGTGTCCCACAGCCTTCATTGCATTGCCCCTGTCCCTGGGGCCCTCAGCCTTTGACAGCACTGTCAATCCCAAACACTGCTCCTGCCCTCCTCACTTGTCCAGAACAAGGTTTCCCTTTGGGTGGCATCAGTGAAACTTGCTGCTGTAGGCTCCAATCAGCAATGCAGTTTAAAATATTTATTTATTTTATTCAAAAGTGACACATATCGATAAAGGGAAAGCTAAACCTTCCACGTGCTGCTTCACTCCCCAAATGGCTGCAGTGGTCAGAACCGGACTAGTCTGAAGGAGAGAGCTAGAAGTGTCCTCGCAGTCAGCCACATGCATGCAGGTTCCAAAGACCTACACCTTCCTCCACCATGATCCCAGGCCACTAGCAGGGAGCTGGATAGGAAGCGGAGCAGCCAGGACTAGAACCTATAGCCAGCCCCAAGTAACATTTGGTTTAACTCAACAGATAACTAATTTTAACTCAACAGATAACTAATCCATGTTTTAAAGTTTTTTTCACAACTAGATCTTAACAAAGGATTTCAGATACAAGAATGGTATAATATTGTTATTATTCACAAAATACACATATCATAAAATCAATTTCTACATACTTGATATATTTTTGAAGATTCATATTTCACACAAGTTTAAAACTTAAAATTTGATAATACAACACAGCTAAGATGAACAGAAAACAAAAAATTAAATTTCATTTTAATAAGGAGGTCAGATTTTTAAAAACTTTTTTCATCTATTTGAAAAGCAAAGAGCAGGCGGGAGAAAGGCAGGGAGGGGAGAGAGACATCTTCTATTTGCTGGCTCACTTCTGCACATGCGCACAATGGTCAGAACTGAACCAGGCTAAACCCCCAGGAAGCCAGAACTCACTGAGCCAGAGGCAGGGACTCAGGTGTTTGTACCACCCTGTGCTGCCCCAGGTTTATCGGCATGAATCTCTATCCAGAAGAGAAGAGCTGGTTTTGAACTAGCAATCCAATCTGGGGTACAGGCAACTGAACAGAGGCTTACCCCTCTGCACCACATTTGCCATACTTTTTAAAGGCAACTTTTACAAATTAAAAACAGAATCAAGAAATGGATTATTGGTGATAGCGAGCACAGAATTCTTGTGCCTGCTTTTACTGGGCATAGGTTACCAAATTTTTCTCTATATATCACCTTGGTATAAGTGTACCATGCTTTTTAGGTACTTTCATATCTGTTGCAGAATTCTTACTATTACCAAAGAATAACCCGAAGACCAAATTGTCCAGAAAGAGACTTGAAAACCATCAGCCAAATACATAAAATAAATATGTGAGCACCATCAAACACTATTTAGTGAACGCAATGGCAGTTACACTAGTCATGCAGAAAGAGTTGCTCCCGAGTTTAGCAATCTGAAACGTATACTGTGATGCATTGTCCGAATCAAAAAATTCACCTACTCAAGAACTCCAAGTGACCATAATGGTAATGTTAGTGAAATGAAGTAAGTAGAAGCAAGTGGGATCCAAAGCTTTACTGGGTCCGTTAATTTGGGTTTCGTTCAGTTCTTTGGGGAAATTGATGCTTAAATGATTGATTTCAGTGTGGTGATGAAAATGCTGCTGTCAAGATAGACCCGTGAAAGCATATATATATATATATATGAGATGAGAAAAAAGGCAATTTTTTAGGACCAACCCACTACACTTGAGGTACAATATACAGAAAACAATGTAACTATTTGTACAGTCTGATGAATTCTGAAAACTGTATCTATATCAATTAAGGAATATCTGAGCTAATTAAGGAATACTTCTGATACTCAATAATGTTCTCTCAAGTTGCTTGACAACTAACACCTCAACCCTACCCCTAAACCCAGGTAAACACATGTATTTCTTGTACAACAGAAATTGTTACCCATTTCAGAATTTCAGAGAAGTAGAATTTTTTATTCAGTAACTAATTTCACTCAGCATCTTTCTAAAATTCATCCTTGGTGTTTTGACTTAAACATTCTGCCTCTTTTCGGTGTTTAGTAATAACCATTAAATGGTTATAATGTAATATTCACCTAATAATAGACATTACTTATTTGCCATTTTGGTTATTTTTAAAAAGCTACTATGTGCATTACTTTATGAGTTTTTGTGTGTACATATGCTTTCATATCTTGAGGAAATACCTAGGAATGAAATCGTTGAATCACAGGATAAAAATATGGCAAACATTATTAGTAAATATAAAAAACACTGTAAGAAAATACCAAATTAGAACAAATCATTTCCTAGTTATCTGTATCTCTTCCAATAAGTTCTTGTGATTCATTAATTGATCATCCATACGAGACGGATTGCTTGTAACCACCTGAGATTGTAAATGTCCATTTCAACACATCTTGCTACACAGGAATAATGAAGCTCTTGTTATTAATTGTAATTCCTCCAGTGCCTTAAGAGTCACTCACTGGTATCTTCCTACAAGAAGGTTTTTGATTCCTGTTTTCACCACTCTTGTGATGCATTTTTATTTCAGTAGCATGGTTGTCAACTTCATATTGATGAAAACTTATTCTTTTCAGCCCAATGTGGACTGTGTTCATTGATTCTGTAAGTTAGAAGATACATAATAGAAGTGCAGCGGAGGCTGATGTGTTCAGATATGGAGACAAAGTGCTGGATGTCCCTATACATACAGACCAGAGATGGACTCCCAGTAAAATATCTGAAACTATCCTACCAGTATGATGATGGACTCCCTGACAATGTCCATGTCTACTGCTGGGCAACACTTTAACAAAATCAAGACGGACTTGTGACTGTTCATGAAGGAAGGACATCCACTGTAAAACCAGAGGGAAAATCAACGCGGAGTGTTGGGGAGGAGCCTTGGGGAAGGGCACATATAACCCCAGAACCTACGGAACTATACCATAAAACAAAAGAAAATCTGTTTTTTAAAAAAGAAAACATCAAATTAGAACAAACCACTTGACTCAGTTTTAGATTTAAACTTGCGACCTTGAGATCCCTTCTTTCTCTACATTGTCCACATGAAATAGAAAACTTTCCTAACTTCTCTCCAACTTGTTGGCATCCACTCTCACTTACATGAGGCCAAGACATAAGTGCTTGGTGGTAGCTCAGCAGAAGAGTGCCAAACAATGTGCTTCAGATTGGAGTAATGTCAACACCCAGCACTTGTGGAAAAGTGCTTAAAAGCTCTTAGCAGACACTACTCTTCTCAAGTTATCCCTTGGAGGAAGCAGCCAACAATACAGAAGCATCTGCTAGAGTTGACCTATATCAAGTAAGACCCATTCTGTCAAAAGCTCGGGCATAAATACCACTGAACCAGTGTAAACATCAATAAAGAATCACCAATTGGTCATAATCACCAGTTGGGGTGTGGAATCCTTCCTCATCGTGCATGCTCAGTCCCTGATATGAAGAGCTGAGACAATGCCATTCACTGATCAACTCAACTGCACTCTTCTTTCCTGATGAGGTGGAACACATTCATGATCAACTCTAAAAATGTAACAAGCTTTCCTTGGGGAAGAGGAGGGAATATCCTGCTGTGTCCTACAGCTCTTGACTTGTGCATGAAATGAAAGAAAAGTGTTAGGACTGTCTCCGAGGCCATCCTCTCTTTGGGACAGGATGCTTACAGTACAGGACAAAGTCTTCTGTGGAAATTGTAGAGTTCAAACTAAGCTCAAAAGTGCTCTAACTTCTTCCAGTCAGGACTGAATGTCAACACCACTTCAGTCATGCACTCAGGGAAGCAGACATCTGAAAAATGTCCGTCTAAGACGTTCAATATTTCTCCCCAATCAGTTTCTTGAAAGATTAGAGAAGAATAGCATCAGAAGTCAGAGTGGGCTTCTACAGAGTGGTACATCTGTGCAACTGGGGAATCCCGTGTGTCAGAGAAACTTTGGATAACTTGAAAATTAACCGCAATACAAGAGTACTAAGAGATGGCACTTTGAAGAGGTGATGTAGCCATGGAGGCACCAGCAGCAGGATGGTGGGAGTGAATATGCTATAAAAGGCAGATGTTCGGCTCCCATCACGTTTCCTACTCTCACACACCTGCTTGCCCTTCTACCCCCCACCATGTGATGGTCCTATACCCAGTCTACAGTACTATGAGCCACACTAAGAAACTTTTGATTGTTCAAAGATTACCCAGTCTGTGCCCTTATAGAAGCATAAAACTGACTAAGACAAATACAAAATGCCTTTGAAACTCCTGGAAAAGTCATCAAGCAAGCGCTGGTGGTTCTGTCTGAGACTCTACGAGGCATTCTAGTCATTTTTAAGGTTTGGTCTGTCCACCATAACTACATATTTACTACCAGATATGTTGGTAGATCCTGAGAATTTCTTAAAGCCAAGAACACAAATACTGTTTTTAGAGCATCTTCATACACCTTAAAGGGGGCTAACTCTTGAATCGACAGAGTAGAAAGAGACTCATTAGATTAATGTTCCAAAAATCAAGCCTTGTGAGGGGAGCCAAAAGGGTTAATTTCCACCCACATGCACAAGGATCTAGTTCCCTTTGTAGCAGCCTTGCGCACATTCTAAAAAGTATTCAAAGAAGCAAATGATAGCCATAGTCATGTCTCAACAAGATTCATTTCTAACCCAGAACTGTGTTTCTACTCCCCAGCAGCAGCAGCTGAATCAACACTGCTCTCAGAAAACAAACCAAATTATGAAAATGGCGTGGAAATGAAGCTCTTTGATGACATTTGCTACTTGCCTACTTAGTATTCCTTCTCCATCTTTCCCTTAGGAACACAGTTCCTCTTAGGTGCCCTTTCTCGACCTCTACTGTTGTTACTGCTCAACATAACTACGGGCTCAACATTGTCAAACCATTTCACAGTGACACCATGTCTTAGGCAATGTTAGGCCATTGCCAACAAGTAGCGGATAACCTGTGCTGACAACACATTACAGCCCTGCCATAAACAATCATCATCTCGCTGAAGCAAAATGGCAGTCAAATTAGAGCAGAATATGTAACAACATGCATAGTAAATTGGCATAGCAGCTTGCTAAACAAAAACGGGGCAGCAGCCACAGACAAGATGCAGAGCAACAACTGTGCCACATTGTCCATGCTTCTGTCGCCCAGGAGTTGGACCAGAGCCTACCTATGCCAAAAAAAAAAAAAAAATCCCTATGGGGGATGAGTGGCAAACCTCTGCCCCCTTCCATGTTTCTAGCCTATCTCAGTTCCTGCACGCTAACTCTGAGAAGTGTTCAGGGAAATGATGCCAGATCTTTGGGTTTTCAGCAGAAGACTGATGCTATACTCAAAATCAAATAGGCTAAACAGGCACAAGAAAGACACAGCCATACATCTACAGAAGGGAAGAAGAGCTGGCTCACCATCTGAAGACCATGTTTAAGGAATAACAGAGACTCAACAAAACAAAGGGTGAACATCAGATTTTCTGGTGAAGTCGGGGACAGATGACACATCACAGTGGGGTATGGTCTGTGATGTCTTAGGGCGACTGAGTTAGGGCAAGATGAGAGACCACATTCTGGGTGGCCTGCGGAAGCTCTGTCTCTCCACTAGTTTCCCACCAGACTGAGAGACACGGTGGGCTACAAACCCTCAATATTTCCTGTCTCTATTCATAAAGCATCTGAAAGCTATGTCACTATAAGCACGGCGAAACACATAGAAAGGAGATAAACAGGCTCAACGAGGAGGAAAACAGAAGCCAAGGGCAGAAAGGCCAGATAAAAATCAAGTTGTCATAGTAAATTCCAGCCCAAAGGTCACAGTAAGTATAGAGGTCTCGTCAGCTAACATGACCTGTTCCTCTGAATGCCAGCAGTATATTCTGCGCTCCTGTGCCTTGATGTGACTGTCACGGACGAACCGTGCATTTCATTTTGAGACCGTATCCTTGTTCAGAGCAGACGCACCGGACATGAATGGAGGGGTGCCGCCATCATGCCCTTGTGTGAGCCCACCTCGTCACATTCACAACATCCCTTCAAAGGCAGCTGAGCGACAGAGAGAGTCCCGGTTTATTAACCCCACATACTGCAAATCTAATTAAAAGTCAAATACACAATACTCTCTTCAAAATCCAAATGTTCTTTACAGAAACATCAAGGAGGAAGGGAGCAGAGCGGAATGGCCCCATGAAGGTAATCAGGATTCATCTTCAGGGACTCGTACCCGATTACGCGCAGCTCATTATCAGTGCTCTGTGTAGTAGAGAACACCTAGAGACCACATCGTTAGCGTCCTACACGTTCATTATGCCACAAATGGAAACACCATAACAAAGCAGCTCTGGTGCTCAGGGAAAGATAAGACTGCCGTCGCCAGTTCCTGTATACTCAACTCTATCAAAGTTTTTCGGGAAAAATGCTGTTCAACATGGGGGAAAGAAGTCACAGGCTGGTTCTTTCCATTTTTAAAACTGTAATCAAACAATGAATAAAACTGGGTGTTACTCTTTATTAGTGCATATAATTAAACACTTTGCAAAGAAAAATTGGTTTATTCTTGTATTTTTAGCTCTGACAGCGTAAGGTCAGTAACAGTCTCTGATAAACATGATTCAGTATGCCAAAAATGATAATCCAATGAACCGTAGAAAAGTTGTCTCTTTCCATGAGTCAGCTGAAACGAAGAATAACACTCTTCAAAGCCAAGTTAATGTCCCAGCAAAGAAGAAGTTAAAATGTACAATGTGGTTTCTTAAAGGGGAGGTTAATGTGAAACCACCTCTGGAAAGATCCATTGTTCCCACATCAACTCAAGTTACAAAATATATCTTATTGGGCAGGCATTTGGTTGAATGGTTCAGAATGCCTGCATCTGTATTAGAAATAAAACAGGTCCAATTTCCAGCTCTGACTCCTGAACCCAGCTTCCTGCAATGCAGACCCCAGGAGACATTAGGCTTGAGTAGCTGGGGTTCTGTCACCCACCAAAAGGAACCAAATGGAATTCCTGGCTCCTCATATAGGAACCCAGCCCTGACCACTGTGGGCATTTGGGGAATAAACCAGCAGATGGACATTCTCTCCGTGTGTCTAACTCTCAGATTAAAAATTAAAACTCAAAATGTAAATCCGTCTGAGAATGCCTCTCTTGCCAAACGAGTGAAGGCTCATTTACTTGTGAGGCTGTGATTTATAATGCAAATATCCAAAGGAGAACCACAGGGAGAAAAGTAGAAAGGGAAGGATAATTTGTTTCATCACTGAAATGTTCTTTGCTGTTTGTTTCTGCTTTTCTTTTTTTTTTTTTTTTTTTTTTAAAGATTTATTTTTATTATTTTTTTATTGGAAAGGTGGATATATACAGAGAGGAGAGACAGAGAGGAAGATCTTCCGTCCGATGATTCACTCCCCAAGTGAGCGCAACGGGCCGATACTATGCCGATCCGAAGCCAGGAGCCTCTTCCGGGTCTCCCACGCGGGTGCAGGGTCCCAAAGCTTTGGGCCGTCCTCGACTGCTTTCCTGGGCCACGGGCAGGGAGCTGGAAAGGAAGCAGGGCTGCCAGGATAGAACCGGCGCCCATATGGGATCCCAGGCGTGCAAGGCGAGGACCTTAACCACTTGCGCCACCGCGCCAGGCCCTCTGCTTTTCTTTTAAAGACGGGCCAAGGGACTGAGGAGGAGAATACTCAAACACTCTGTCCATTTGCTAACTGGGTTTCTGAAGGTGTGGAACACGTCCCACCAAGCCCTCGCTCACTCTTGTTTTAGAGAGTTGTGTTACGCTAAACACAAAGGGTCAGGATTATTTACATTGAAATATTGTCAAGTAGTGTTAGGATTTAAAGCACATGTAGTGGCCACTATTGTGGCACAGCAAATAAAGCTGCCGGTGGACACTGGCTGAGCTTGTGTCCTGGCTATCCTACTTTTGACCCAGCTCCCTACTAATGATGTGGGAAAAGCAGAAGAAGTTGACCTGAGTGCTTGGGCTCCTGCACCCATGCGAAAGACCAATATGAAGCTTCTAGCTCCAGGCTACAGCCTGGCCCAGCCCTGGCTAGGATGCAGCCATTTGGGGAATGAACCAGTGGTTGGAGGCACTCTCTCTTTCTCTGTAACTGTCAAGATAAATAAATGAATCTTAAAAACAGTTTGTATATGTTGACAAAGTCCAGCAGGCCAGAAGACAATTATTTCATTGTGTCCCTATCTTCATGATACCCATGTCTTTTCGGATGGGGGAATACTCTGCCACACGACACCCAACAAGGACAACATATTTTGGATCCTGCTTTTAAAGAGCGCATGGACCAGTGTAAGCAGTTGTACAAGTTAACAGAGAAAAGTGAAGGAAGCAGTGGTTTCTCAGGCATTTGTCCAAAAAGGAAAGGTGATGCTAGAACACATACAAATATGGAGATACTGCCTAGGATGCAGGGAACAGAGAGAGCAAGTCACAGCAGCGGTCTCGGGGTTCAAGTCCGTCAACAGACCCTGAGGTCACCGAGGGTGAGGTGCCGTGCTCTTCAGTCAAGGAACCACCAGTGACAGGCTGGGGAGGATCATCTGTTTATTCAGCACAAATTCCAGAGTTTTATAGGTTAAGCACAAGGAGGGTAAGGAGGGCATTTTCAGGTAACCCCTTTACCCAGTAATGACACTGTGATTGGCTAAAAGGCACGCCTAATCCTGTTGACCTTCCAATCACATCAGAGGTCATGTTCCATATACAGGGTCAGAAGTTGTGCCTTAAGCCATGGAAGCTAAACTCTAAGACACACCTACCAGGCAGAGACCCTTGGCGACTGCCCACACAGCAGGAAAGCTCTGGAACATTAAGTGATTAAATTTGGTTGCATCAGCAGTTCTCAAACTTGATCAAGTTACAAAGCACCTGCAAATCATGATGTTCTCTCTGAAACAAGAAGCTATTTGTAGAGCCTTATGGAATAATGAAATATTAATCCCACTTAAGAAGGGAGAATAATCTATGTTTGGAAGCATACGAGCGGAGCCTAGAATTAGAGAATTTAAATCACATTAATGTTTACACTTTTTATTTTGTTATATAAAGAATACAACTACTTAATTTTTATAGCAAAGTATTTTGGCCCAGAGGGCATTATTCTGGTGTTTGGCACGCATGGGGACATTCTCAGATCTATATCCTGGGCAATCAGGAAATGCAAGTGATACTGTTACGAACATCATCAAGAAACTAAATACAAGAAACTTTAAAAGCACAATTCTAATCTACATGCATGAGCTGGACAGAAAAGCAGCAACGCTCAAGTCAAAAATAAAGCACATAGGGAAGCAGAAATGATTACTTTTTGCTTTTGTCTCCAGAATATTTGCTAAAGGAGGTTAACTTCAGCTGTAGTTTCAAGATGTCACAGACCCAGGGACCATGAGCATGCCACAGGCGCTGCCCCCAAGGTAAGAAAACTAATAAAGGATGCCCTGACCGAGACTGTTGCAATCTGCACCGTCAGGGCCAGGAGAACCAGAAAGAAAGGTCTCTGCTGGCTGCAGCACAAAATCCCCATCTCAAATTCTGCTGAGTCAGAAATAAAGAAGGAACTGATCATCATTCCTGGGGACACACTGACCCTCACTCAGAGTGAAAGCCCCAGTTGACACGCAAAATCCAAGCTGAGATGGTAAAAGGTCTCACAGACAGAGAGTTTCATCTGTGAGTCAAACACCTGGGAAAAGCCACCTTCATCCCGAATGTCAATCTAAGATGTCTTGCAGAATTCCGTGGAAAAGAAGCAGCTGGCAATCTAAGTTCCGAGGTGAATGTACAACCCACAGTCAACTTGCCAAAGAAGTAAAGAACCACAACAGGTTGAGTGAAAACTGGCAGACACAGCAATCACACGAATCAACAGAAATGCTGCATGCAGATCCTGGACTTGGAGTATTGGAGTGTTTGAGATACAAGAACTAAGTATACAGAATGTTTTTACAAGGTTAGGAATCTCCTAAACAGCGAAAAAAAAAAAAAAAAGTAGGGCAATTTCTTTATGCATTCCAACTTGAAGGCAGGATGGATACAAAAAACAAGGAAAGGGGGCACATTCCAAGGACACAGGAGCCTATTTAGTCGTGCCTATCAATGGCCAAATCTGGGATATGTGAGTACTAAAATTCTTTTTTCTATGGACATTTGACTTGTTTATTTGAAACTCAGAGTTACATAGAGAGAGGGAAAGACAGAGAGCTAGTTCACTCCCCAAATGGCCACAATGGCTGGAGCTGTGCCAAACCAAAGTCAGGAGACAGAAGCTTCTTCTGGGTCTCCCATGCAACAATAGGGGCCAAGGGTTTAGCTCCCTGCCACCCACGTGGGAGACCTCGATGAAGCTTCTGCCTCCTGATTTCAGCCTGCCCCACTCTGCTCTGCAGAATGAACCAGTGGAGACAAGACCTCTGCGGCTCTATTTCCCCCCCACTTCTGTGAGTTTCAAAATAAATCCTAAAAAAAGAACAAGAAGCCATACAAAGGGCCAGCAGACACAGGAAAAATGTTCGTTATTAATGAAATGCAAATTAAAATCATGGTGAGCTATCATGTCACTCCAGTTAGGATGGTTACCTCTACAAAGAAAAGTAAATATGAAAAATGTTATAACAAGTATCTAGCAATAAGTTTTGAATGTTACAACAAAGTTTAAGAATCCTGAAATCAATTAAATTTTAAGAATTAAATGAAAAGAAAAAGAGGAAGTTCTAGTCTTAGATGGTTTAACGTAAGAATTGCCCACAGTAATGCAACAAGGTGGAGAAATCCACCATGGGGAGAGGGTTCGGGGAGGGGTGGGGGGAATCCCAGTGCCCATAACACTGTGTCACATAATGCAATACAATTAATAAAATTAAAAAAAAAAAAGAATTGCCCACAAAATCTGGTTTGTTGACTCATTTTGCAAAGAAAGTTTTATTGGGACATAGTTACTCTCATTTTTCTATGTATTGTGTGTGGTTATTTTCAAACTAAAATTGAAGAATTGAGCAATGCCATAAGGGGCCATATGGTACATGTAACCTTAAATATTTACTAACTAGTCCCTACAGAAAAATTTTGATGAGCCTTAGTTTAATTAATGACTTCTACCTAACACTAAAGGCAGAAACAAATTCCATCTGCAATTTACTTAATCAAGTTAATACAACCTGATGCCAACCCCTACAAAGACGGTGGGGAAAAAATTACACAGTAATTGTACTCCTGAATTTAGATGAAAACAACCTGAAGAAAATGCTAAACTGCTACTAGCATTTGCATGAAAAATAAAATACATCATAATCAATTGGTGTTTAACCCAGGAATTACAGATTGATTTAACATTAGAAAATCAATTACTGCAGTTTACTGTAATAACAGATTACAGGGAAATCGTATAACCATTTAAAGAAGTCATTCATGATAAAAATTAAATCTTAGCAAACCAGAAATAGAAAATTCCTTACACAGATAAGAGCTACTTAAACACAGAACAAACCAGACCTGGCATTGGAGCCTAGTTGCTGCAGTCCTTGCTTTGCATGCACCAGGATTCCACATGGGCGCTGTTTCAAGTCCTGGTGAACCTGCTTCCCATCTAGCTCCCTGCTTGTGGCCTGGGAAAGCACTTGAGGATGGCCCAAAGCATTGGGACCCTGCACCCACGTGGGAGACCCAGAAGAGGTTCCTGACTCCTGACTTTGGTTTGGCTCAGTTCTGGCAAATAGCCTTTTTAAACAATGTGGTGGAGCTGGTGCTGTGGCATAGCAAATAAAGCAACCTCCTGTGAGGCTGGTATCCCGTATGGGCATCTGTTGCAGTCGTAGCTGCTCCACTTCCTCTCCAGTTCCGTGTTAATGACGTTGGGAAAGTAGCAGATGACAACCCAAGTGCTTGGGCCACAGCCATCCAGGCAAGGCAGACTCACTATCCAGGGATGGAGCCAGCCCATGGACCATCTCTCTGCATCCTTCGCTCACTGTTTCTCAAATAAATAAATACACAGTGTAAAACTCACAGCACTGCGGTAGTGTAACTGCTCGTCCATACGGCAAAAGAAGAAGCAAACTCTTTCCTCATACCTTATGTGCCACATTCAAGGTGGATCAATGAGTTGGAATTGAAAGCTAAAACTAGAACACTTAAACGAAGGAACCGAGGATAATTCTGTGACCTCGGGATAGAGAATGCTTAAAACAGGACTCCATAAATAGAAGCTAAATAGGAAAACTTTGAGAAACTCATGTACATATATATGCATTCATGTAACTTACACAAAATAAAGGAACACAACACACAGAAAGTACTTTATTATTTTTAGCCAACTAAAATAGAAGAGTAAGCATAGTCTAAACAAAAGTCAACCAAAGCTTATGTTTTTAACGATTTATTTATTTTTATTTGAAATACAGAGAGAAGGAGAGACAGAGAGAAAGATCCTCCATCCTTTGGTCCACTCCCCAAGTGACTGTGATGATTAGAGCTGAGCTGATCTGAAGCCAGGAGCCTCTTCTGGGTCTCCCACATGGGGGTAGGATCCCAAAGCTTTGGGCCATGCTCCACTGCCTTCCCAGGCCACAAGCAGGGAGCTGGATGGGATGTGGAACAGCGGGGACACAAACTGGCACCCACATGAGATCCCAGTGCACGCATGGAAAGGACTCTAGCTACTAGGCTGCTGCACTGGACCCCAGAGCTTTTTTAAAGATTTATTGGGCCCAGCGCGGTGGCGCAAGTGGTTAAAGGTCCTCGCCTTGCGCACCCGGGATCCCATATGGGCGCCGGTTCTAATCCCGGAGGCAGCCCCGCTTCCCTTCCAGCTCCCTGCCTGCTTGTGGCATGGGAAAGCGGTCGAGGACGGCCCAAAGCTTTGGGACCCTGCACCCGCGTGGGAGACCCAGAAGAGGCTCCTGGCTTCGGATCGGCATGGCATCGGCCATTGTGCTCACTTGGGGAGTGAATCATCGGACGGAGGATCTTCCTCTCTGTCTCTCCTCTCTGTATATCAGCCTTTCCAATGAAAAAATAATAAAAATAAATCTTTAAAAAAAAAAGAGATTTATTTGTTTGTTTGTTTGTTTGTTTTAGTTGAAACAAGCAGAGAGAGAGAGAGAGAGACCACCAGTGAGATAGAGCTTCCATCCACTGGTTTCCTACTACAAAAGCGAGAGCTGAGCGAGTCTGAAGCTGGGATCCAGGAGCTTATTCCAGGTGTCCCAGGGAGGTACAGGAGACTAAGGCCTTGGGTCATCCTCTGCTGCTTTTGCCGGCTGGTCAAAAAGTAGAGAAGTGGGGTCTAAACCCAGAGCCTATGAGGGATGCCAGCACCAAAGACAAAGGATTAGCCTGATAAGCCGCTGTGCTGGCCTCGACCCAAACTTATTAATATAAAAGAAACTCCATTAGAAGTTACAAACTACCATACGAGACATCCCTGTTAACAGGAGGCACGTCAGACCTGGTATTGTAGAGCAGCACGTAAAGCTTCCATCTGTGATGCTGGCATCCCACACGAGTGACAGCTGGAATCCCAGCCGCTCCACTTCCCACCTAGTTGTCTGCTAAGGCACCTGGGCAAGCAGCACATGATCTAAGTGCTTGGGCCCCTGCGCACACTCGTGAGACCTAGATGGAGTTTCAAGCTCCTGGCTGGCGCATGGCTGAGCCGTGGCTGTTGTAGCCAGTTGGGGAGTGAGACAGTGGACGCAAATCTCTGTCTTTGTCTTTCTGTGTCTATGTATGAGAGAGAGAGAAAGACAGAGAAAGAGAGAGAGAGAGGGAGAGAGAGAGAGAGGGAGAGAGAGAAAGAGGGAGAGAGAGAGAGAAAGAGTTGTTTGTGTCTCCCCTCACTCTCATCCTTTTGATAAGGAAAAAGAGAAAGCGCCATCTTTTGATGGCATAACATCTCTTAAAGGATGTAGCAGTTCTTTCTTCCTAGTTATCATAACTAGTTATCTTAACTTTAGGACACACTGTCACCCAAGAGTTGAGAGGAACTGAGTATTTTTCTTTGGCCTGACTCACCCCTCTCAACCACAGTCAAGTGCAGCTTGAGCAGGCTCTATTAACAACGGTACAGAGGGAAGAGCCGTCAAGTTGGAGATGCTGCGAGTCCAAATATCCCAGCACGTAGTGTGTCACCAAACAAATCCTGGGCTTCCAAAACCATTTTTCCAACTTTATTCTTTTTTTTTTTTTTTCAAGCAGAATCACTTGCCATTCATGTGCAATCAATCCTGAGCGTACTATGAGGCCGCACGGGAGCATCTGTGCTTGGTGTGCGTGTATATACACGGTCACATTCTCTCCCCTCTTTCTGGTTTTTTTTTTTTTAAGGAAAAACTGATTATGGAAGCCTTGCTTGAGGTTGCAATTTTTCACAAGACGCCAGCATCGTTGTTTTCAACTTAAAAAAAAAAAAGAGAGAGAGACCGCAGCCTTGTACTCAGAGACCTCTTGTTCTAATTTATGCAAAGCTTAAAACATTTTGTTAGGCCTGAGTGAGACCATCTGTGCAAGAAATAAAGGATGCCTAAGGGTGAAATAGGCAAGACAGTAACGCTGAATGCGCGGAAGGCGGGAGGCAGCCTCCAGGTTGGCAACGAGCTCCGTGACCTTTACTACTTTAGAGAAGAAACAAGCGTTATTTCCAGATATTGGTACTTCCATAAAAAGCCTAGCAACCTTCCCCTGCTCCTCTTGCTCTTTTTCTTTTCACTCATTCTTAATTAAAAAAAAAAAGAAAGTTGGCAAAACAGATCAGAGAAAGCGAACAGTAGTTAGTTCTGAAAACTTTGTTTTTAAAGACATACATGGGTGTGGTAGCCTAGTGGCTAAAATCCTTGCCTTGCATGCACTGGGATCTCATATGGGAACTGGTTCTAATCCAGGTGGGCCTGCTTCCCATCCAGCTCCCTGCCTGTGGCCTGGGAAAGCAGTCAAGGACGGCCCAGAGCCTTGGGACCCTGCATCTGCATGGGAGACCCGGAAGAGCTCCAGGCTTCTAGCTTCGGATTGGCACAGATCCTGCCATTGCAGCCTCGTGGGGAGTGAATCATCAGATGGATGATCATCCTCTCTGTCCTGCCTCCTCTCTGTATACCTGACTTTTCAATAAAAACAAATAAATCTTTTTTTAAAAAAGACACATGTACACTTGTATAAACAGACTGCATCACAGTTCGGGTGGGGGAGAGATCAGGCAGTCTTGAGAAATTAGGTTGATAAACAGGAAGTCAGCAGGGACATAATCTATCGTGTACAAAGAAGAAACGGAAAAATAATTGAGTGCCTCGTGTATTTCCAGCACTTCAGAAATTTTTAAAAATCAAGTATTTACTCTGTACAGACTACATTTGATTCAAAAATGGTTTTTGATCTGAATAACCCACGAAAGGAGAAAGGGGTACAAGAAACGGCCAGAGGAAAGAGAAAAAAGGCAGGTACGGTTGGGAGGAGGAAGGAATGGAAGTGAAAGATAACCAAAGATGGACCAAAGTGCCTCTGAAGAGGGTCAGCCCCTGTGAGTGGTGTGGGATAGGCAGGATGACCACTAGTCCAGACTGGGGATGGGCAGGCCACTGGGTATATCCTTTCTGAGCACCTAACTTCCACTGAGGAATAGAGGTTTACCAGTTGACGGGAAGGTACTGAAAATAAGAATCAGGGTTTTACTTATCCAGTGTCTATATCCAAAAGGCACCTAGCACAGGCAGGGTTGGTGGAGACTATCTCCTTGAGCCTAACGTTGGTAAGGAGCAGTGCATCCGCTGGGCTTTGCTGTCACTCGGGAACAACAGCATTCCCAAATGGAGCAGGTTGTTTGCAGCATGAGGAAACAGGAGCCCTCTGGCAGCCTTCCACCAGCCTCAGTCAAATGCTCCAAGCATCCTGAGAGCACTTCCTCCACCCAAACAGTTCTTGTCATCTTAAGGCACTGGTTTAACGCAGGTGGCACAGAATAGTATTCCTTTGTATATCAAAGCTTTTGTCAGAGAGAACAATATTACTCTTTAAAAGGATGGCTTTCTTCCTTACAACTCTCAAATTAACATTACAAAGGCCTGACCTTATGTGCGTTAAACATTCCCCAAAGAAGCTGGAGAATATTTTGCAAGTTTGTTCATATTGCATTTCTTTCTTTTGATTACCTTTGGGACTTATTAAGGACTCTCTGCTTTCAGCCCCTCCCATTTTTCTCACAGGGGTCCCACAGGGGCGTGAGATGAAGGAATAAAGAACCCAAACCAAGGGTGTAATAGTCACATCAAAGCCAAAAAGACTTTTTATTTACCAAAAGAAAGGTCTAAGAAAAAAAAAAAAACTTCAAAAAAGTAATAAGCACTTTTATCTAGAGGATATATTTCACAGAACTTTTACATCTAGCTCTAATAGTATATGGATCTAAAAAAAAATATCTTTTATATTGACATCTGTTGGATATGGCATAGCTTTAGGTTTGAAACAGAAGTAGCCATATGTAATGCTAATGCACTGATTATCGTAAAAACCATTCAAACATTTCTCCCCCTCCCTTATACACACATATTTTCATTCTGTCACCGTAGTCTAGAATCCTCTGTACAAAGCAAACTGGAAAGGGAAACCATGTACCAAGGGAAGCATGGCCGATAGAAAACGGGAATGTAGGAATCTAACAGTCAGCTCAGGTTTTGAAACCGTGGCTCTGCTTGGGAGCAGGGATCCCAAGAAGGTCCAGAAGCTTGGTGGAGAAGGTAACTTGTAATTTCTTGGGCCTCCAAGATCAATGCCATTGCTAGTACAAGTTCTCCAAAGCATGGAGACAAGGGTTCATCGTGACAGGTTCCCAAGCAGTAACTTGACCTCGGGGTCAGACCCGTTGACATTGTCCTTCGACTCCTAAATGGGCCATAGTTCTGGAGTTTCTTTCCTCTACACATAAGGTTTGATTTCTGATTACATAGTTGTGAGGAAAAAGACAAACTGCACACTATGTTACTGAAGTCTTTCTTTTAACTGTCACATGTTGCAGAGGTATGCTAAAAGGAGAAGCTGTAACCACCCATAATCCCATGAATTAGAAGTAGTCAGTGTAAATATTGGGATGTATGCCTTTTCTGTGACTTTCATGTACCTAGTCAATTATTTTCTCAAATCAATTTACCAGATCGTGCATGCTATATTAAACTAGAGGACACAGTCTAAAAAAAGGAAATCTCAGCATTGGGCAAATAAACCGAGTTTAGGGCTAGATAAAGATGGAGTCATAAAAGGAAGAAACCAGCATCCAAAAAGATAGTTTCTGGAAAGATGCACTGCATGGAGGAGGGAGCAGTCCAAGAGTTCCTAGGTCCTGTTCTGTACTTGTTGAGGAGATGAATTTGGGAAGGTGTAAGATAGGAAGTCCCCCTGTATTTTGCCTATATCCTCTTATCTCTGTGTACCCGTGTCTCTGTGCCTCTATGGTAACTGGTGTCATGGTTACCAACAGGTCCATCTGCTTGGCTAGCTGCCCACAAGTTTTTATATAACAGTTTGGCTCAAGGCCACTATTGTCTGTAAACCCATATAAGTAACTAGGGGTGGGGAAAGGCATCGCCAGGCATGGCTGCCTGTGGGTGGATGTGGTCATGCATGTGGCTGCCTGTGTGTGGGTGTGGCCATGCATGTGGCTGCCTGTGTGTGTGGGTGTGGTCGTGCATGTGGCTCCTTGTGTGTGGATGTGGTCATGCATTGGCTGCCTGCGTGGATGCAGGCCTGTATATGTAGATGCTTGTGCATAACGTGGACTCATGCATGTAGCTATGTGTAGAGCAACTGACATGTCTCTGTGTCCTTCTGACTGCTCCCAAAGGCACAACAATGGCCTCACCGCTGTCAGCATCAAGTGGTTGCTCATTGTGCATTTCTCACCACCACCATGAGTAAAGGAGAGGTAACCCAGGCAACAACTCTGAGTTGTTCTCTGACCTGTCCTAGTGTGGCTCTGCTTATCCTGGGCCTTACCATATTTAATTCATTCCTTCTGTCCTCAAAACTTAAATGAAGTGCATGACTGTCATTTATCCAGCGCCTTCCATATGCCAGGAACTGTACAAAATCTCCACAAAAACCACATGACACAATAAATATTAAAGCATCGTTTTACAATCAAGGAAACTCAGACTCAAAGAGTCTGAAACTTTCCAAAAGAGTTTTTAGGGCGGCCCAGGGAATATTCACAACCAGATGCGTCTGACATCAAAGTCAATGCTACTGGTTAACAGGTTCTGCTGGCTGGAGCCTAGACTCTGCAAGATGCACCACAGTGAATCCAGCTGTGTTCCATTAAATCACCTTCTCTGGCATAGCACCTGCCCTCTCTGGTCACTACGGTTGGGAGAATTTGGTTGTGGGCATATTGCTTAGTTGTGTCACTCGAGCCAACTCCGACAGCCTTACAGGATGGCACCTGTCCTCAGTATCCATATCACTAATGACGACACCCAGTGATGCACTAATTCCACTCTGGCACAATGACCTCTTGCCTAGCGTTATTTAAATCAGAGCACCACTTAACACTCACAGAGTTAATACCATAATTTCCAGATTTTAGGTAATACAGGCAACAGGGATGGGTCTCAAACATCTCAGTATCTTCCGCATCTGTGCACAAAGTCTTAAAGAGAGTATGTGTTCAAAAATTACCAAGAGTTTTCAAGAATCCCTAGTATGGTTCACCAAAAGAACTATTCTACCTTCCTCCAAAAATCAGGTTGCAGGCCTGCATACACACGTATTTATATGATCGAGCAGGAGAAAGAGGTAGGATATTAAAAAAAAAAATTTTAATCTGACATTCTCGACCTATAGAAAAGAAGTGAAAAACAGCATCTCCTCAAAAGACAGAGGATGAGCAGATGGCACAGTGGGTCAGAAGACTAATACTCAACCTCACAGTGCTGGCATCCGAAATGGGTGTAGGTTCTAGTCCTGGCTGCTCCACTTCCATAATAAAGCTGCTCACCACCAGCTTTATTTAACTTTTAATATTTAATCCAGGGTTCCTACTAACTGATAAACGCACAACCACACGGGCAACACCCCCCACACACACACACACAAGTGCATGCACAGTAGTGGCACAGAGACCCACATTCCCCTGAGTGTGTGCATCTTACTTCTCTGAAGCCATAAAAGGGAGGGGAAGTGTGAGATAAGTTCTGCAAAGAGGAGGGGATGGCCATATGTTTGTTAATAACTCCCAAGGAACCTCAGCCCTTTCACATCTGTTTCAAACACACACACAACAACAGCACCAATAAACTAAGGAGGCAGGGACAATCTCCTAGCTGAAGGCATAGAAAGTAACGCAATATCCAGTGATGTTCTGAGAAGCCTCCTGATGGATCGGGATGCTTTCCTGGGAACCAGAAGGTCTAAAGGACACGTCCAGTTCAGCAGAGGACTTGACAGGCTGAGAGATGTAAGGAAATAAGAAAGGGCAGCGGGCAGTGCGAGACCTAAAAGTCGGGGGGAGGGGTCACATTAAAGATGCGCTGAGCGCCACAGGAAATGACAGCATTGGTGTCACCCCTGTCAAAAGGCCTTGCCTGCCAAGCCAACCAGGACAGCAGCGAAATCCCCCGTGCTCACTCGGCCTACGGTAGACATAATGAAACACAATCCTTTCGAGGGTGGCCCCTGGGTAACATTTTCACTTCTACATTGCATTTTCAGTTTAGGTCGAGATTTTTAAGAAGACAGCAAGCAGCACTCGAGTCCCAGGTGACAAGATCTGCTCCGATTTAGTCTTTGAATGTTGCAAATTAAAT
This sequence comes from Ochotona curzoniae, assembly GCF_017591425.1. Lineage (NCBI taxonomy): Eukaryota > Metazoa > Chordata > Mammalia > Lagomorpha > Ochotonidae > Ochotona > Ochotona curzoniae. The sequence continues at coordinate 3,175,824 of NW_024465421.1, forward strand.
TCCCTCATCAGGCCTCTAATCACTCTTACCAGATGGGGCTTGTGCTCAATTTTGGATCCACAGGAAATTTAATGGTTATTGTTTCTGTTTAAATAGGAGATTATTGCATTTTAATAAGTTCTCTTTGGGACTTGCAGCAACAATAGAGCACTATGAATTACTGGAGATAGCTGTTACTGCATGCTGGGGAAAAATCAAGTTACTAAGTGTGACAAGTTGCTTTTTCTTCCCTTCCAGCAATCGCTCCGAGTGTATTTACCACCAAATTAAGTATGTGCCGAGGGGATAATATTTTTATCCTGCCGAGGGGAAGAAGGAGCTTGTCTGTGGATTTTCATTAAAATGACACATCTGTTCAGCAATTTCACAAAGTAATTCTGCTGAAAGTTTTATCAGCTAATTTTAATTATTCACTCCAGTGGGTTGAATACAGGATTCATCATGTTGAATTAATACATTTGACGGGAATTTCACAAAGAGGGGGAGAAAAAGCAATCAACAAATTGAATTGTCATGCAATATGGATTAAATTGAGATTCTTTAATTAGGATAAGCCTGAGATTTGGTATTTTGAAGGTATTAGAAAGCTTAGCAATACAGTGGTAAAGATTAAGGAAATGCAATTAAATATTACACTTTGGACACAGCCAGCATATCATGTGGGAAGAAGAGTCCTCTTTTTAGCAGAACAGTTAACAGAGAGTCAATTTCTAGAACTGTTCAGTGCTGCAACTGCAGCCATGCCAATGAGGGACAGCTGCTGTTTGTTTACCCGAGATGAATTGAAAGGTAATTGTGTTTTAAAAGACTGGAAGCTGACTCCCTTTAAACTACAATGAGATAATTGTTGCTGTGACAATGAACAAGTAAGTAGGAGGTACAGGTTCTAGTTCCAGCTCTGTAATCACTGCGTGACTGGGAAAACTACAAAATTTTGTTGTGCAGCTATTATGTAGGAGATGAGGAGAAGATAAACAGTGAACAGCGCCATCTCCAGGGAGGTCTACAGTCTCCTGCAAGGTCTCTCTCTGAGGACTCTGCACAAAGGAGCCAGACCTGGTGAGTCTGGCTGAATCTGACCAGCACCTGACCATCCACAGCGGCAGCTGGTCACTGCTCTGCCCTGGCTTCATGGAGGAAGCATGGGTTAAGACAAGGGCTGAGACACCAGCCTGGCGAACACCTATCAGGTGGTTATTGTACAGGATGCTCTTCCCTGGAGGTAGGGCTAGGTGAGGAGTGTGCACGCACAGCTGGAGACGACCATAACAGGATGCCCTGGGGGGGGGGGGTTAAGGGACATCTGTATATGCTGGACAAAGAAAAGAACCCAGAGAAAGTGGACTGCGCTGGCATGCACAACGGGTGAGCCGACAGGACTTGGCAAAGTTTGCTCAGACTCACAAAACAAAGCAGAAAGTCAACACTGGCAGAGGAGCCACTTTGGGCCATCTAAAACTCTCACAGAGGCAGAGCAGGCACAGACACTGCTCTTTGAAAACAGTCTGGGCACAAGCTCAATGCCTAACCCTAACCCTAGCGACCAAAGTCCTCGCCTTGAATGTGCCAGGATCCCATGTAGACACCAGTTTGTGTCTTGGCAGCTCCGCTTTCCATCCAGCTCCCTGTTTGTGGCCTGGGAAAGCAGTCGAGAACATCCCAAAGTCTTGGGGCCCTGCACCTGTGTGGGAGACCTGGAAGAGGTCCCTGGCTTCAGTTCGGCTCAGCTCCAGCTATTGTGGCCACTTGGGGAGTGAATCAGCAGATGGAAGGATCTTCCCCTCTCTCTCCTCCTCCTCCTCTTTGTATATCTGACTTTACAATAAAAAATATATTAAAAAAATCACAAGCAATATCAATGGACTCATAATGTAGGGTCTAAAGCTCATCACTGCTTTAGTTCCTAAATGTGCATTTCACATGGACAGCATAGGATCAGGATTTTAAAATGAACATTGAGATGCGTAAAGTTGTTTCCTGAAATGCCCAGTATTCCATGCGTGCTGAGTCATCACCCGGCAGTTCCGCTTCTGAACCAGCTCCCTTTTAATGTGCCGAGGAAAGCTTCAGAAGCTGACCCAAGTTACTTGGGCCCCTGCATCCATGTGGGAGACCCACATGAAGTGTTAGCTAGACTCCAGGTTTGGGCTTGGCACAGTTTTAACCATTGCAGTCATTTGGAAAGGTAATCAACAGATGATACATATTCTTTCTCTCTCTCTCTCTCATCTTTCTCTCCTTATCTCCTTTTTATCTAAGCCTGTCTTTCAAATAAAACTATTCAAGAAAAAGAAAACGTACATTTTACCAAGAAGATACTTAAGTTCCTAAAACAAATGCTCCTTTACTCCATTTCCACGTGATTCCAGACGTCACCAACACTTGCCAAGGAACTTCCATGTGCTGCCACACAGCGACAGCAATGAACACTGCACTGCCTCACCAGGAAAGCAAACAAACACTACTGAGGTTTTGAACAAAAAGAGTGGAAGTATAAATTGAGTTCCACCTTGTAAGCCCGAGCTTTCTCAGAGTTCTCCTAATCACCCATGCCCAGTAGTTCAGTTATGAGCCTCACTATCATCACAAGCCAACAGTGAGTACTGGGAACAAAGCAGGGAGGAAAGCACAGACTTCACACTCTGCATCTGTTGACAAATAACATGAAATGTCGCATTAAAAGGTGATAAGAGCTAAGGCGATCGAAGGCAAAGTTGGGAACAGAGAATAACCTTAGAATGCAGTTCTACCAAGGGTGGTTCAGATAGGGCCCCGGGGAAGATGGGAGAGTGGAGACCTGCAATGGACTGCTTTTCATACTTTGTTTCTCTGCCATGTCATTGGACAATATCATAATGCTGCTGGTCTCAGATTCTGCATCTGAGAAATGGACTGTTCAACAGATTACATTCAATACTGTGTGTATAGAACCACCATCGTGACTGCGTACATATAATACTGTGTTATAGCACCCCTACCATCACTGCATACGTACAATGCTGTGTTAAAATATCCCAATCGTGACTGCATAGATACAGTACTGTGTCTGCTGCAGGTAGGTGAATTCCCCTGGGTTTACCTTGTTTTCATTCTTGCAGTAATTGTAGGAAGACAACTGATTGGGTATCACTTCCATGAGAACAACTGATTAGATATCATTTGTATGAGGACAACTGATTGGATATCAGTTGAATGGGAACAACAGATTGGATATATAAAACAAAAAGAGATACTTTTGGACAACAATTGACAGCTTCCATAGACAGGCTTATAAGAACTATGTAAGCTCCTCAATACCTCTTCCCTTATCCTATGTGACCCTCAGTCTATAAAAGTCTGATGCCACTAATAAATGTCAGCTATTGACCATCAGTCTGTAGTCCACGGATATTATTGTCCGTGCATTATGCCCATCATTGCCAGACAGTGAACAGGTAACCTTAATGTACAATAAGAGCAAAGATCCCTACCATTTACAAACTCAACATCTTTACAGATAGAAATAAGGAACCTCAGTCATGAAGAAAAAGACCCATCAACATGGGGATCGTTCATATGTTTATCAGACACAATTTCCAGTAAGAGTTCTTTCTGACTAGTGCTTTCAAATTTTTAATTTGTGAAAACTTTCTGAATGAAGAGTGACTAAACAGTCCAATAGAAGAAACAAAAGAATCTGAACCTTTCTCGGTCATGTGGGGAGTGACAGGAGGGAGAGAGGAAGAGGCAAACACAGAGGGAGGCGGAGGGAGATGGTTATCTTCCTAGAATTGTACCTAAAGACACATGAAATCGATTCTCATCACATGACTTTTATGAAATCACAGGAATTAAAAAAAAAAAAGAGAGACTCACAGTTAAGAGAACACCAAACAAACAGAAGAGATGAGAAAGTTTCCATAAGGCAGTATACGGGAATATGAATGCCATTTAGGAAATAGCAGTTCTAGAAAAACAAAATGATACCAAGATGTGACAATGCATGAAACGTGCTCTACCTTAACCCAAGTGATTCTGAATGGATTCCAAATGAACATGACACACAAGATAATACACTGATGTAATATTTGTTGACTGATGTTTAAGATAACCATGTTATAATGATCAGTGTCATCAAAGAGCACAGTGGCGGTAGCACAGTACCAGTACATAAATACCTAAGGCTTCTGATGTGAGTTAAATGCCCATGTCCATGACGCCTACAAATAAAACTGTGACATCACAAGATGATTATCAGCTGTGAACCTGATTTTCTTTCTTGAGCATTTCAAAAAGATATGTGCCTCCTATCCTGCCTCAATCAAGCATTTGAACAGTGGTCTCACGCAGACATCCAAATCGACCTAAGACAAAGCAGAAGATGGACGTAGGGGATACAGTGAGGTATGAAATATATACATAATAGAATTTTAAAAAGAAGGAGAAAACAGATGTACAAAAAACTGGTGGGGGGATAACAGTTATAAACTCACCCAATTTGAAGAAAAACAGAAATTCATACACCAAAGAACTTCAAGGAATCCTCAGAGGGAAAAAAATATAAAGAAAACCAAACTTAGACATTTCATGTAACACATTTGAAAAGTAAAGAAAAAAATAATCTTGACAGTAATAATGGTAAAAAAAAAAAAAAAGAAAAGAAAAAAGAAAAAAAGCTCAGCTCATAGGATGAAACTAAAATCAGATTGACAACTGACTTCCACCCAGGAATAATGGAAGCCCTAGGACAATGGTAGAAACGCTGTAAGTGCTGAGAAACATCAGTGGCCATTTGGGGAAAGAACCAGTGGGTGATCGATACCTCTACTGTCTCCCCTTCTTTATGTAAATATTCATTTCAAATAAAAATAAAGTAATAAATCAGAACATCCTTCAAAAGGAAGAGATTGTCAGATTAAAATAAAAGGATCAACTATAATACTATCTATGAGACACATCTACATTAAAATGCAAAACTCAGCTGAGAGAAAACTGATCAGAGAGAAATACAATGCAAATAATAGACATAACAAAAACTGTAGTGAGTATACTGTGAGACAAAGTAAGATTTCAACCCAAAATTATCACTAACGACAAACATGGAAACTTTATAATCATAAAAGGGTCAATCCACCATGGACACAGTTGTGCATATAAGAGGAAGCAAAAGTTCATGAAAAAATGAAATTAAAAATATTATATAATTTTCCATGAGCATTTGGGGTCTTTCATATATTCATTTAATAATAAGAGGCCCAAATTACATGCAGAAAAAAAGGAAGAGAACTAAGGGAAGAAATAGTTGGAGTCTCTGAAAGCCACTGGAAATAAATGATAGAGCATTTTGAAAGGAAGAATCAGTAAGATATCCTAGAGATCCTCAAGATATCCTTGAGAGGAACACTATAAGCCAAATTGACCTGACATGAACAGAATACTTGGAAAGAATAAGCATTCTTATCAAGCACATATGTGATATATCCAAGCCAGATCATATGCTATGGTATAAAACTAAGCACCAATTCATTTCAAAAGGACTGACTTCTCATAAAGTATATGATCTCTTATCCTAATTAAATCAGAAACCTAGAACAAAAAAAGATGTGGGAACTCCATGCATTGAAATGAATTAAAAGACTTCTGTATACCTAATGGGTCTCGGACTTAATCACGTGAGAAAATGTTAAGATATTTTGAACTATGGAATGCTTCAGCAGGTTAAGTCTCCGTCTGGAAGCCAGAATCCATACGGGTTCCGGTTTGAGTCTCAGCTGCCCCACTTCCCATCCAGCTCGCTGAAATTGCCTCTGGAAGGCAGCGGAAGACAGCCCAAATGCTTGAGCCCTGCATGCAGAAGAGAGAGCCTGAGAAAGTTCTGGGGTCCTCACGTTAGCCTCGTCCAGCTCTCGTTACTGCGGCCATTGAGAGAATGAGCCAGTGGGTGGAAGGCTATCTTGCCCTTTCCTCTCTATGTACTTTTACTTTTCAAATAAATGTAAATAAAAATTTTAGCAAAATGTTTGAACTTAAATAAAGTAAAAATCTGAAGGATTCAGCAAACAAGGTTTTAAAAAGACTTGGAAGGACAGAAACAGTAACCTTTAAAGATTTAGTTTTTTTTTTATTATTATTTTTTTATTGGAAAGGCGGATATACAGAGAGGAGAGACAGAGAGGAAGATCTTCCGTCCGATGATTCACTCCCCAAGTGAGCGCAACGGCCGATGCTATGATGCTATGCCGATCCGAAGCCAGGAGCCTCTTCCAGGTCTCCCACGCGGGTGCAGGGTCCCAAAGCCTTGGGCGGTCCTCTGCTGCTTTCCCGGGCCACAGGCAGGGAGCTGGAAGGGAAGCAGGGCTGCCGGGATTAGAACCGGCGCCCATATGGGATCCCGGGCGTGCAAGGCGAGGACCTTAACCACTTGCGCCACCGCGCTGGGCCCAGAAACAGTAACCTTTAAAAAACTAGAAAATGGGGAGGGAAAGGAATGATAAAAAAAAAAATCTAATTTTAATTAGACTGTGGTGCTAATAATACAACTTTATAAATTTATCAAAATGTGCTCAATTACACATTTACATGGGCAAACATAATAGCATGCATATGACACCTCAATAAAGCTTTAGAAAAGTGCATATGAAGGCCCAGTGTGGTAGCCTAGTGGCTAAAATCTCTGACTCGCACACGCTGGGATCCTATATGGGCACTGGTTCTAATCCCAGCTGCCTCGCTTCCCATCCGGCTCCCTACTTGTGTCCTGGAAAGCAGTTGAGCATGGTCCAAAGCCTTGGGACCTGCACCTGTGTGGGACAGAAGAGGCTCCAGGTTCCTGGTTTTGGATTGGTGTAGCTCTGGCTGTTGCGGCCACTTGGGGAGTGAATCAATGGATGGGAGACCTTCTTCTCTGTCTCTCCTCCTCTCTGTATATCTGACTTTCCAATAAAAATAAATCTTTTTTTTTAAATGCATATGAAAAATAAGCAGAAAAAAATGGCCTAAAACTAACTATAATTAAGTTAAAATGGCAGGATTCTAAGTACTAATTGTAATTTGTACTGTTTTACAATAGAATTATTCTAAACCATGAAGAGTCACCTTTACACTTTTTATAAACACAGGACACTGCATGAAGTATATTAGAGCAGTCTAGTTTAACTTCCTATCTCAAGATAAGAATTTGACTAATTTATAAAAAGTGGGGTTATATATTGGCTCTCTGTAGATATCTTAAGGGTGATAACAATTCCTTGAAATCATCTCACCTCCATCACCTTTGAGCTGTGTCAACGTTAATGATTATTCAGAACATTTAGTAATTTCACAAATGCCTTCCTTTAAGGTGTCTAATATCAATCATCGGCACAGTTTACATTGATTTCAACACAACGGGGTTTCTGCTGTTGTTCACGTTCCAGTTCTAACGCAGCAGTCTGTAGCATTTCTCCCTATGTCTTCACGAACAACAGAAAGGACAATGGTATTCCTGCAAAGGCCGAATGATAAAATGCATGCAACATTTTACTATATCCCCCACCGCACAGTAAGCATTTGTGAAGAATCATGATGAAGAAATATGGAAGGGTAAATTTCTAGAGAGCAGAAAGGTGACAGAAGAGTGACTAATCCAAGCTATCCTCCAACCTAACCACGTTACCCGTGTCTGCACTCCTTCACATAAGGAGCTGGTTTCTCTGTAGTGGCCTGAATAGAGCAGACAGGCTTTGAAGAAAATAATCTGTAACATGTAATTCTTAAAACGGGCTGGGGAACTCTCCACATGGTTTGGTTCCCTGTCGAACAATAGTTTAGAATCACAGAAGCATTAGGAAGGCTTTTAACAGATGACATCGATGCTCAGCCATGTCATGGATGAATGGACACTTACATGTTCAATCAAATAAACTGGTTGCTTTGCCTTGATTGAGTCCTACTTGAGTTAATTAAAATATTTCTATTTCTTCTAGGACTCATAGCTCTCTGTACAGTTTACTGAGGATGGGGATGGATTTTTAATACTGTTTACCAACTGTATGGTGTTGACGGACACTTTAATCATGCAATACAACTAGAAACTCTACCACTGGGAGCGATACAAGTCTTGAATCAAATTGAGAAAAGAAATTACATGAACTCAGCCGTCATACGGTATTACTAACTTGAGAAAACAGTGCAAAGAAAATGTCTAATATTTGTACAGTAATTTTTATCAAACAATTCTCAAAGTATCAACATCTTCCTTAAATTAATACCTTACACATCACTATTCTTGATGCCATGTCCTTTCTCTGTTATAAATAATGTTGTTCCTTGCTCCAAACAACATTGTGAATTAGTAAACCATCAGCCACTGAGGTTTAAGGATCAATAGCTCTGCGGCCACTTCAGAGGGCCAAGCTCAGGTGGCAGTTCCTTTTTAGGATTTGATGGGGTCTTCAGCATCGGAAGTCCCAGAAGGGAGCTGGAGTTTCCCTCTGTGAAAGCTTCCTACAGGCACCAAGATCACAGTTCTCCTCCAGGAAGGATGGGTCTGCAGAGTAAAGGTTTAAATACTACAAAGGGCATTGCTAGATAAACATCTGACAAATGGATAGCCCTGAAATTATGCCAGTTTGAGACGTCACAAATTGGCTATTATAAACTATCTTGAGGGAAATGAGGAAGACACACAGACTAAGATACTTAAAAATCTTATTTGGTTTTGTTTCTTTTTATTTGTACATGGACATGCTGAGACACAGATTTGATCTGCCCTGCTACATCATTCAATTACTAGGCAAAACACTTCAAGAAGTATGAAAATTTTTCCTTAAATTCAAAACTTAATAACATTGCTAAGTCAATGCAGCTTTAATGCCTTAATCTCAAACTAGCAAGCAAAAAAAAAAAAAAAACACATACTTTGATTAAAAATGAAGACAAAGCCTGATCGAAGACTGCAGGTATAAGGAATATAAACTGACAATTATAGGCACCACTTCCCAAATGACATTAAATGAAGCTTAATTATTTTTCATGTGTCACAAATGCACATGGAGTTCACTGTTAAATAACGATGATATATTAGTCATGAAAACTAGGCAAAGAAATATTACCACAAAGCAGAAAAAAAAAAGAATAGTCAAATATTTTACAGGCTGACATGATACCGGTTAAAGGAGATTCTTCCCATTTTGAACAATAAAAGCAGGCTCTCCTCTTGATGCACGCTGTGCGTGGCTTCCCTTTATTTTGCTGAGCTTTGTGAGGCCCTGGCAGAATCCTGAACTGCAATATTCATGCACTCATTTCCTAACACTGCACCGAATTAAGCTGCTTCCTAGTTATTGTTCCTGAAGAATTGTGACATCCTTAAACAAAGACACCTGTACCAGCTATATCCTTCTACTGAAAAAGGTATGGTCATCCTTAAGCCTTCCACTGTAAAATGTTGTGCTACACAACAGGTGAAAAGCCACCACTGTTTTAATCATAAATATTTAAGGTAGTCTGTGAATTCTTTAGTCCTCGTTCTTTGTTCACAAACAAAACAAAACAAAAAAAATGATACTTGCATTTTCCCATTAAACATCTATATTCTCTCTGCTTCTTGATAACAAAAAATGTTACGAAGAGGCTCCACCATCATTCACGTCATTTTCTGCTTCAACATTTCTTCCACTTATTTGAAATGCAATAATAGAGAGACCGACAAAGAAAGGGATTTTTCCATCTGCTGCTTCACTTCCCGCTTGACCACAACAACATCCAGGCTGAGCTCAGGAGCCAGTGGCCAAAACCCCATCATCCATGGCAGGGGGCTGCTTGTTACTGCTTTCCTGGGTGCAACAGCAGAGAGCAGCATCCGAGACAGGGCCACTGGAACTGCCATCAGCACTGCGATATGCTGTGCCGGCGTTGAGAGCTGTGGTTTATCCTACCGCACTGCAACACTGACCCCATCATTTGCCCTTCAAAAGGGCTATGCATCTCCAAGATCTTCTTTTTCTGAGTAATAGGGCGGAGATGGCAAGTTCTAAATGGTCAGAGATAATGTTATCTAACCACTTCAATTCTCTGATTCCTCTTGTGAAAAACTGGATGGTATCTACTGCTTGGATTTTAATTAAATAACGAGAAGTGTGCAATATGCTGGAATCTAATGGACATTTATAGAATATTAATGTGAAAAATTCAATCCACAGGCCATTTAATTTTACACTAATTAAAGATTTAAATACGTATTTCTGAAGGCACTTCAGAAATGTCATGGAGGCACAGGTGTTTAGACTAGTGCCTAAATGCCATGTCCCATAATAAAGAATGTGGGTTCAACATCCAGCTTTGCTCCTGACTCCACACTTCTGCTAACACAGATCCTGGGAGCAAGGGTTGATAACTCAAGCAATTAAGTTCTTGTCACAATGAGGGAGACATGATTAGAACCTGTACTTTACGGCTTCTATCTGGCCTAGTCCCAGTATTACAGGTGTGTATGAGGTGTCTCTTGCAAATAAATAAACGTGAGACAATTCAAAATTCAAAGAAAATGGATTTAAAAGATAATGTGCATTTTAGACACACATTCTGAAAATATCTCATAAGTATAAAATTGAACTAAATGTTATTTCTGACATTTTCTTTTTTTTTTTTTTTAAGATTTATTTATTTTACTGGAAAGGCAGATGTACAGAGAGGAGGAGAGACAGAGAGGAAGACCTTCTGTCCGATGATTCACTCCCCAAGTGGTTACAATGGCTGGTGATGCGCTGATCAGAAGCCAGGAGCCAGGAACCTCCTTCCGGGTCTCCCACACAGGTGCAGGGTCCCAAGGTTTTGAGCCATCCTCAACTGCCTTCCCAGGCTATAAGAAGGGAGCTGGATGGGAAGTGGAGCCACCAGGATTAGAACATGCGCCTATATGGGATCCCGGTGCATTCAAGGGGGGGACCTTACCCATTACACTATCGCGCCAGGCCCTTCTGACATTTTCTTTAGAGAATATTGGACGCTTGCACTCAAGAGTGTTCTGTTCTCTAAAAATTTAACTGCATATAGATTTTTTTTTTTTTTGCTTCTAAGAATTCTAAACCAAACAAGTTAAGACAAAATATGTGATGATTAAAGACCAAAACCAAATGAGAGTTTCCATACAGTTTCACTGATTTGAAATTCTAGCACAGGGCGAAACTAATCTAAAGCAGAGAAAATTGGAACAGTGGCTCTTCCAGGGGGGTGGGCTGGGGATGAGTTCAGACTGGCAGGGAACTTGCTGGGGTGAAATTTTCCATAAGTTGATAGAGATTCAGGTTACAGAAGGGAAAACCCTCTTGAAGAATGTACAGTTAATGCTGGTACAGTTTTATTACAGCAAAAGAGAAAAAAAAAACACATAAGCTAATGTTAAATTCTAATCAGTGATATGTATGCTTCAGTACCGAAGACAAAGTTTCCTTGTATTTATTTTAGCTTACTTTAGAATAATGCAGAAATAAAACAAAATAACAGCTAAAGAAAGACAGATGCATAATGAAACAGGCACAGTAAACTATTTTTCAGAAGATTGATTTATTGGGCCCTTTGCGAAAGCCTACTGCCTAAGTCTTTGCCTTGCATGCACTGGGGTTTGATATGGGCATCAGTTCACGTCCTGGTAGCCCTGCCTCTTATCCAGCTCCCTGACGGTGGACTGGGAGAGCAGTTGAGGATGGCTGAAAACCTTGGGATTCTGAAACTGAGTGGGAGACCTGGAACAGGCTCCTGGCTCCTGATCAGCTCAGCTCTGGCTGTTGTGTCCACTTGGGGAGTGAATCAACAGACAGAAGGTCTTTTTCTCTGTCTCTCTTCCTCTATGTAAAGCTGCCTTTCCAATTTAAAAAAAAAAAACTATTGGAATTATTTATTTTTATTGGAAAGTCAGATATACAGAGAAGAGCAGAGACAGTGAGAAAGATCTTGCACCTGCTGGTTCACTTCCCAAGTGGCCGCAACAGGCAGCAGCCAGGAGCTTCTTTAGGGTCTCCCGTGTGGATGCAGGGTCCCAAGGCCTGGGGCTATCCTACATTGCTTTGAAGGCAAGGATTTAGCCAGTAGGTCATAACACTGGATCTACTATTTTTGTTCTGGAAGGCGGGAGAGAGAGATCGAGAGGGAGAGAGAAAAATATTTGCCATGTGTGAACAGCCAAGGCTGGAACAGGCTGAAATTGAGAGTCAGATACTCAACCCTGGCCTCCCGCAGCGATGGCAGGGACACACATACTCATGCCATCAACCCTGCTGTCTTCCAGTGTGCATTGGCAGGAAGACAAAATCAAAACTAGTTCCAGGACTCAAACTCAGGCACTCTGAGTTGCAGGCCTACTAAGTAGCAGCTTAATGAAAACATACCAATGCATTAATGGGAGAGATCTATATGGTGAATATTTGTATATTAGCTGTAAGATTCTCCAACATTGAAATGTTCAAGATGAAATGAAATGAGAGAAGTTGGTCACTCAAGGTTGACAAGCCAGCCATCTCTAGCTTTCCCACCTCCTCTTTCTTCAAAGAAGACATTATGCCCCATATCCTTACATCTTTCTGAAGGTCTACAGCGTACTCTTAGCATAAAGCTGACCACCTGTCATTTTATGTCTCCTTCTCTAGCCCGGTTATCTCTTAGCAGAGCATCTCAATCAGCTGAGAGGATCTCCCTCTTTTGAACTTGCAAAGCAACTGTGCCTCTGGTTATAGAATGGTATTTACCATTTCCCTATTATCGCATGTGTTAGTCAATAATATCTATATATATATTTTTTTCATCTCAACTCTAAGTTTCTCCTTTGTTCTCTCTCCATTCCCTTTTTGGGAAACCAGACGGTGATGAAATTATTTATTTGAAAGGTAGGTACCAGAGAGAAGGTAAAGACACACGTTCCATCCACAGGTTCACTCCCCAAATGCCCACAACAACCGGGGCTGAGTCAGGCCAGTCAGGAGCCTGAACTCCATCTGAGTCTCCCACGCAGGTACAGGAATCCAAGTTCACAGGTCAGCTTCGGCTGTTTCCCAGGCATATGAGCAGGAAGCTGGATCAGAAGTACGACATGGCTGCTACCCAACACAGCTGGACATGGGATGCAGGACTCCAACCTATGCTCAACTGGCTGTGTTACATTGCCCGTCCATCATATCTCTGTATACCTCTGTGAATCCCTTAGTTCTCAACACTCTGCCCGCCTAAGAAACGACAAAGAGATCATGAGATGACCATGACTGTACCTGGTACCCACCAGCCATGACAGCAGGCATGTGCTGAATCAGTGCGGCTGCCAATTTTGTGCAGTCCTTGGGCTAAGAGCGATTTTTAAATTGTTGAAAGGTCCTCACAATAATCAGATTTTTTTTGCTATAAATAAACGCTGTATCAAATCAAAGGGTTGTGCCCTAAGTAAAGTTCTGTTGAAACACTGCCTCACTGAGATGCATTATCTGTGATTACTGCTGCAGTAGTCGTGCCAAGTCTGTGAGGCCTCGTCCCAGAGAAGGAAGCATGGACTGATTAGAGCTTTATTCCTCAATCGATATGAAAATTCAAAGTATTCGCTATTTTGATGCACGATTTGGTCTCAAAAAGGGGGGAAACCCACTACCATTTGTCATTCTTAGTTCCAGTTCTAGCTCCCAATAAACGCAATGTACAAATGCTATTCCATGGCTGAGAATAAGTCTTTCATTCTGTGATGTGTACAACTTAAAATTCTTAACAGTTTCGTTCTTGGTGGCTAGCTCTTAAAGGAGAACTTTTTCACATCATATATTTCACTCTTATTGGAATATGTATGAGCGACAGTTTTGTGGATGACACAACATGTTGTTCTGGCTAATTAGTTTACTAGCAATTAAAAATAAAATCATGGCAGAGGACCACTTGTCAATTTCACCTTGTCAGCAACGTGCGTGGTGTTCATTGTGTCTTAAATAAAAATGTATCACTAGCAAGAAGAGATGTTTTCTATTGGATTCCATTCCATCATTTGGTATAATTATTCCTGACAATTTGCCCATCATACAGTATGTCTCTCTCCAGAAGGAGAAAAATACTACTTTGCGTTCCTGTGATCACAAGTCTAATTGAGCGGAAAACAAATCTGTTTTGAAAATGAGGAAAAAAAGAGACAAGCTACTGTTTTACTCTGTTAAAAATAATATAATATGAAGATCAAAATGACAGGAAAATATGGTAGCAAATAGTACTGCATCTCTTAATACTATTTTTTCTTCAATATCAAAGTTTTTTTTTCCACGAAAAAAAGTCGAGATCATGATTTTATATGACAGTGATGAACTATAGGTAAGCATGGTTAAGTTTACTGCATCCTTTTTCTATTTTCCGAAAAAAAAGTTACAATTTAGATAATGATGAGCTAGCTTTCAGAGAGTAAGCCAGGTATCTTAGGAACAACCTTGGGCCCCATCCGTGGAGAATGAAGAAAGTAAGGGACCATGTTGTAACTTCAGACAAGAAGCGTTAGCATCGTCATACTCTGTGAATTAAGTACTGATTTAATTAGCACCAGTCTGAATGGTCATATAATGTTGTAATTACAAGATTGAGACAAAAATAATTGGCAGAGGTAGGGCTGGGGCTTGGTGAAACAAATAATGTACGGAAGATGGGAAGCAGGAATGGAAGTCCCAGACCCCGAGGGCAGAGACCAGGCTCTTCCCCAGTGCGCATGCCTTCAGCAGCGTCACCACGCCCCCCGGCAAACCGCGCATTCTCCTTTTCGCAGCCTCATAGGGAAGTCAGAAGTCCTGGGCTGTAAATCTTTCCCTGCTCCTTTGGCCAAAGGTTGGGCAAATCATTCTACCTTTCACTCTTCGCCTTATCTGTAAGGTGGGAAGAAAAAATAAAAATGCCAACTGCTTCCAAGCATTAAGTTAGGAGTGATGTAGCACCCAGCAGGGAACGGCCTTGCCGCTACCCGCAGCAGCTCGCTGGGCAGTGGAGGCTGGAGAAGGCCTACGAAGCGAGCTCTCCACGACTCAAGTGTGAGCTGCCCTGGGATAATGAGCAACCAAATGGTTTCTCATAGACGTCACATCGTGGAGTAGAACGTGCCCACGGTATTGGCTTCCAGAACCCACTGCTGCATCTCTCATGTCTCGTGCTTCTCCTTGAGTTTACAACTCAAAATTCTGCTTCAGCTCACCTAAGTTAGCGGTCGGGGGGCGGGGGGGGGGGGGGGGGGGGGGGGGGAAACAAGGCAATCATTCGAGAAATTTTCAGCAGGAAAAGGTTTAATGCCAAAAACCGACCTTCTACAGAAATGATAGGATAGGGAAGCAGAGCCATTCCTGTGCCACACAAAGTCATAAAGAGAATCGCTGAGCTCAGGGACATGCAGTCGCTCATTATCCATGGCTTCAATTCCCGAAGTTTTCAGTTATCAGATTTCAACCACAGTTTGAACATTTCACCTGGAACTAAACAATTCATTTGCTTCAAAAGTGCATGCTACTTGGAGCAGCATAACGAAGTCTCATGCTGACCTACTCTGGCCTAAGCACTGAATCGTCTCTCTGTAAAGGATGCCCATGGCACACACACACTGCCAGCCCGACAGTCACTCAGCAGCCATCTCAGAGACCCACACCACAGTGCTGCTATTACACACTATTTTTCTTAAGATGACAGGCCCCAAAGTGTAAGAGTAGTGATCCTGGCAAATCATATAGGCCAAAGAGAAGTCATTACTTTTTTTTTTTTTTCACTGAAAAGTTAGGAGTTTTCAAGATAAAAGTACATGTTGAGGTTGCTAAGATGTAAAATATCATGGCTTATTATTAAATGGAACTTTATTACGGATATTCATGTATAGAGAAAAAGTGGTACTGCCTAAAGTTTGGTACTACTCACACTGAGGCATTAAAATCTGTCCCTAAAGATATTATACATTATAATGCACACACAATTAGAATCTGGGATCACGATTACAACTGGATATTTAGGAAATTGTGCTCGAATGCTGAAACGCGGCAGCACGTAAATTACTTCTCCTTAACTTGGCTTATTAGACAAAAGGAGCTAAAGCTGGAAACGAGTCACCTCTATTTCAGTTCCACCTTCGAAATCTTAAGCAAATATACTTAATCCCGCTGCAGAATCCAAGACGCAAGGCAGTCTATGAAATAACAGTTTCTAGCCTTGGCTGTTAAGCAAAGAAGCCGAGAATGAGCTAGGAACATGCCATCCATGCCACTCAGCCACATCTACCACCACAGGACTGCCCCCGAACTTCTTCTCCCTCCACTTTTTTAAAGATTTCTTTTCTTTTCATTGCAAAGTCTGATATATACAGAGAGGAGGAGAGACAGAGAGAAATATCTTCTGTCCAATGATTCACTCCCCACGTGACCGCAACGGCTGGTGCTAAGCCGATCCAAAGCCAGGAGCCCAGATCCTCTTTCAGGTCTCCCAGGTGGGTGTAAGGTATCCTCGAATGTCTTTGGCTGTCCTCGACTGCTTTCCCAGGTCACAAGCAGGGAGCTCGATGGAAAGTGGGGCTGCCAGCACACGAACTGGTGTCCAAATGGGATCCTGGCACATTTAAGGCGAGGACTTTGGCTGCTAGGCCATGGCACTAGGCCCTTCCCCTCCATTTTTCATCTGCTTCGAATTGGGCTCTATAAGCGTGTTTGTCAGACTTTTGACACTACAACTATGTAAGACAAGTTGCTTATGTCGGAAGGAAGTTCATTTCAGCTCACAGGTTTGGAGTTTCCAGCAGAATGAGGACCACATGACACATAGGGAAGCAGAAAGAGCAATGGGCGTGTATCATTGCACTTAAGTTGCTGTTCTGGATGCTTACATCTGTATCAGTGTGCCTGGTTTAAGTACCAGCTGCTCTGTTTCCAATCCAGTGTCCTGCTAATGTGCACCCATGGAGGCAACAGATAATGGCTCCTTCATTCCATGAGTCTCTGCTACCCACGTGGGAGAACCAGATTGAGTTCCAGCTCCTGGCTTTTGGCTTGAGCCTGGCCTAATCCTGGCTGTTGCGGGCATTCAGGGAGTCACCGAGGAAAGATCTCCTCCTGCTCTTCCATGTTTCTTTCTGTCGTTCAAATTAAAATGAAAATAAATGAAACTATGTTGGTATATGAACAAAAAAGAAGTAGTAAGTAGGCTCAACTTCACTTTTATGACTGATTCCCTTGTGTAAACTACATTCCAAGGGACTCCTCCAATGACTGGAAGACTTGTAGTTGGGGCCTGGCATAGTAGCCTGGTCGCTAAAGTCCTTGCCTTGCATGTGCTGGGATCCCATACGGATCCCATATCCACTTTCCTTTCAGCTTCCTGCTTGTGGCCTGGGAAAGCAGTAGAGGATGGCCCAAGGGCTTATGATCCTGCACCTGTATGGGAGACATAGAAGAGGTTCCTGGCTGCTGGTTTCGGATAGGCGCAGCTCCAGCCATTGCAGCCATCCAGGGAGTGAACCAGCAGATGGAGGATCTTTCTCTCTGTCTCCCCTTCTCTCTGTAAATCTGCCCTTCCAATACAAATGAGACCATGCAGTTGGCCCATCTCCTGAAAAGATCACTGGAACAAGTCTTCACCTTGTCCCAGGAGCCAATCTTAAACTAAGCCTTTGATATGTGGGCTCTGCGCGACATTAAAAGTAATACATAAACCATAGCAACGTGTAAGTCTTCTAGGCAGTATGTCTAGTAGAGCACCTCCATAGAATAAAAACTCTTCTGTTACGCAACCAATAATGAAAGGAAGGACAGGGACACCTGTGAATGCTGTGAAGACAGAAACACAGAGGACAGCAAGCCACCATCCTCGACTACCTGTCTTCTTTGTGGTTCTGTTATAGAGAATGGAATTGATATTTTCCCTAACAAAAGCCATAGCATGGTAAGTCAGCCTTGAGAATAATTCTCAAATAGTGGTAGCAGAGAGACGAACAGATTACCCAGGACTCCCAATGAAAGATGTCGCACAAAACACTACTGAAGACATGAGGAAAAAAAAATACCATCAGCATCAGACATGGTACCATAAAGAACAGGGAGGAAAAGAGAGCAAGCAAAAGGAGTACATGTGATGGTGTGTATGGTGCTGTTGCTGCTGTGGTGCAGTTCGTGAAACCTCAGCTTGTAACACTGGTATCCCCTGGAGGTGCCAGTCTGAGTCCTGGCTGCTTGGCTTCCAATGCAGCCCCCTGCTAATCCGCATGAGAAAGGAGTAGCAAATGGCTTCTGCCCCGAGCAGGGCAGAACTTCATCCAGGCTCCTTCCAAGCTCTGGCTTGGCACAACACTGGCCATCGGGGCTTTTTGGGGGGTCAAACAGTAGATAAAAAAATATTCCTCTTGCTTGCTCTCTCTTTCACTTTTTTGAGTAAATCAATAAATCTTAATGGAGAGGGAAAAATCTTACAATCTTTAGAAGGAAAACCTGGGCTGGACTTCCTGAAGAAGCAGCAGATAGGCTCTGCTTCAGAGATAAAACCTCTATTGGAAGCCTGTTTGTAAAGCACAGGTTCTCTTCGCATAGCAGTGCTTGTAAACACAGATTTTTTTGTTGATGGAGCAACATTTCTACCTGCTAACTTTGCAGCAGTTTTTCCCAAGCACCTTGAGGCTCTCAATTCAGGATCTCATGTAGGAGTTCCCTGAGCAAATGAACAAGAATGTACATTCCCTGGAGAACACAAACAGCAAGGGACCACGATCAGGAACAACAGGCAGAGATGCCCACTGGCAACAGACCACACAGTCAAGCGACAATTTTAAAAACGAACAAACTGGGGCTGACACAGTCGTGCGGCAGATCCTCCACCTGTAGTGCCTGCTTCCCATAGGAGTACCAATTCATGTCCCAGCTGCTCCACTTCTGGCTTAACTCTCTGCTAAATGCCTTGGGAAGGCAGAGAAGGATGGCACACGTATTTGGACCCCTGCACCCACATGGGTTGAGACCTAAAGGAAGCTCCTGGCTCCCAACTTCAGAGCAGCATTCAGACCAAATGGCAACCATTGGGGGGGCGGGGGTTGGTGAACCAGTGGATAGAAGCTCTCACTCCTTGTCTCTCTATCTCTCTGTAATTCTTTTAAGTAAAACAATAAATTAATCTTTAAAAAAATAAAAAAGGAACCAAAGTTCACAGAGGTTGTGTCACTTTGGATACTCCTCAAATACAGATTCTGAGCAGTTAATTTCAGAAGCAGCAAAGGAACAGGGGAGCAGTGACAGTGACAAGGAAATGATAATGTCAGACCATCCACTACTATGGGCAACCAGACGAGACAAACACCAGGGAAACTCTGGAGATTGGTGTGGGAGGAATATCCAAGGTGGTGCAGTTACTCAACAACTACCTAGTCATGGACTGCGAGTTACTTGCTTACCACCCTCTACTTCCTATGTCACCCTTTGGCAAATGGCAATGTAACAATGAGAGAAAAGCCCTAGATAAAAAGGGGCTGCAGGCAGAGCAGACCGTAACTTAAACAGTTAATTGGACAACAGGCAGATTCGGTTATGTCCCTGGTGAAATGAGAACATGGGAATTCCTTTGAAAATGTGTACGATCTTGCATCTCCTCTCTTTTGCTCTTGGGAAAGGCAAAACGTGTCCTTGGTAGTAAGAATGGTTACTGTTGGGCAGTTAGGTGGAACCACTGTTGAAGTTTGTAGTTGTTTTCACGAGAATGGCAGGAGCAACTCCATCCTCTGTGACTTCATCCTCTGAGATCTTAGCTTATCATAAAAGTGAAAACAAGTCATCAATCGCACCCTGCTGATGGCTTTTTGTTTTCAGCAAGTCAGACAGGATTAGAGTTCTTGCTGTTTCGCGTTCCCACCCTCTGGTAAATCGTTAGCTGTTCTGTTCATCCAGACTGTGTTTCCACCAGACACCGCTTCCACTACGTCCTTGGGCCTTTCCCCTCTTGGAGCTCCCCTTCCGATGGTGCAGCAGGAGGGTTCTATCTTGAATAAATCTGGTTTTGCTCTCGGAAATGGCCAGCATGAAATTGCCACCTAGGCTGCCCCAATGCTTTGAGTTGATTTCCCCCAAACAGATCACAGGATAAGGGGGAATGTGGCTGGGCCCAAGAACATTCACTACAGCTGGTTTTCTTCAAATGAAAATAAACACAAAGCAAGGAATAGGGCTCGGAATTTAAAGTGGTCTTACGTCCTCCAGGACCCACGCTTCATTCTCATGCTTTTGTCCAGATTAAACTTGAGAGGAAATTTGTGTAATTCTGCACATCTGGGACTGAAAGGAGACTACTTCAAGTTAAGGTCTGAGAATCAATAAACAGCTACTATATACAAGAATACCTGGAGGAAAATGATTAGAATGTTCTAGAATGGGAAAAATCCAAAGTTCTTCACCGCACACAGCTCAGTGCGAGCAGCCAGGGACAGAAGTTCTAAGCAGAAGCAAACTAGGATATAGGGATCTTAAATTCATTTATTCTCAATTTGTTCAATTCTTAGTGGACCATCTTGCAAGTTGCTCCGCTTAGCACTCAGTAGTTGGCAATTACAAGAGATGCTAAGAAAAGTCATTATTTAAGCTAAATTATATTGCTCAAGAGAAGCAAAATGGGTTTGCAATATCTGATCAACCAGACAGCAATCATAAAACAGGTACAAAACGTATCACACACAACACGAAACATTTCTACCATCAACACAACTTCTCATGCCAGAATCCTGAGTGCTGTATTGTTCTCATGCTTCATTTTTCTCAGATTCAATCACTAATCTTTTCCATATCACCTACATTCTCTCCATTTCTACTGCCACCAACACTGACAAAGCTGTCGCCATCTCTTCCTCTCCTATACTAGTTTAGTCTCCTAATCTCTCTCATCACTCTGCCAAACATTTTTCACCAAGTGATGTTTTCCCACATGGAAATAAACCCGAGGCAGTCCCTACCTGCGATCATTCACTTACCACTGCCCATCCAAGAAGACCTAACCTTCACATTGGGCGTTATATGGCCCTGTGTGAAAGCAGTCTTGCTACCCTCGTGGTATTCTGCACCAACCATCTGTTCCACAGCCTTGGGGACTCCGTAAACTGTGTCATGTCACATGTCCCTCTTCAACGAGCTCAATCTCAGCTAGGTCTCATAATTGAACTTAAAAGAAGTCACTGAAGGAGAGGGACACCCAAGCATCCAAGCAATTTGTAGTCACCCTTCACTTTCTCATGTGACTCTGTTTCTAAAATGTCTGTCTTCTGATGCTACACTATCATTCCATAAGGGAAGCACCTGTGCTGATTCCATCATTACATATCAGCTTCTTCCCCATTAACACAGAGCAGGTGCCCAGTACATGCTGCTGACTCACCAGCTAGTATTTAGAACAAGACCAAGAATATCCCCTCTAGCTGAACAAAGATGCTTGGCAAAGAATCAAAGGTGCTGGGCCTCATTAACCTAGATGAGCCAGGCTCAGCTCAATTCCCAGCTGCTCCACCTCTGATCTAGTATCCTGCTAATGTGCTTTGGGAGGCAGTAGAATACGGCACAGATTCTTGAGTCCCTCCTACTTACATGAGAAACCTGGAAGCGTTCAAACTGGCCAAGCAGTCATACAGGGGGAATGCATCAGTGGGTGTAAATTCTTTTTATCTTTCCATGTCTCCTTCTACCTAACTACTTTTCTGTTGAATAAGTAGTCTTTTTAAAAAAAAGTCTAAAGCATTAAAGTTGTTATAAGAGAAATCCATGGTAGAATCAGTAAGCAGAAAATGTGCTCAGAGCACTCTAACAATACACAGGAATGAACACAATCAATGGATTTTAAGGGTCTGGACAGCTATACCAACGCATAGGCATCTACCCAGTGAAGGTGCTCCATCAACTTCAGTTAGACTTGAAGACATCTAGATAGTACCTAATGTGAAAAGAACTTGTATATTTGGAATTCAGACCATGATTTGAAAGAGAAGCTAAAAAGAAGTAATTTGAATGCCACAGTAGAATTTTCTTTCCCAATAACTATCACATTGCTAGAAGCCCATGAAACAATAATTCTAGAAAGCTTTTATGGCTTGTATCTGTTAAGCTAAAGGTAGAGGTCCAAGGTATCAGTGACCATTCCAGAAACCTTCACACAGACTTTGGGAAAACCATGAATTTTCAAAAAGGTAGTGGTGACATGCTGCACATAATTTTTGCACATTAGCCTACCGCTGGCTGTCAGAGAGTATGCATTATTCAAACAGGGTGCACATTCAGTAATGGAAAGGGTGAGGGGAGATGCTGCCTTTAATTTTAATGTGCCTGACATACTGGAAAGAAATTACTGGCATCTGTATGTGTATGACTGAGTGTTTTGTGGGACATGTGTTGTATGCAACACTGTTTATTATCAGTAAATGAAGCCAAAAGCTAAGTTGAAAAATGAATGCTAAATTAAAAATTATATAAAATGGAGTGAAATGATTTAATTAACACGTTATAAGTGAAATGCTGGCGTGCAAGAATGAGCTTGGGAGAAAAGAAAAAAAAACGATGATAGAGGGAAACCTGTCTTCTATCTGTGTTTTCTCCCGTATACTGATTTAGCCACTTGGTGTTGGCCAGTTTTTAACCACAGCCTCTGTGACAATCAATAAACTTGCTTAATTAGATCATCGGTTTGGAGCACAGAGTTCAAAACAAATTGCCTCTCGTTTTAAAGCAAAAGGGAAGAAAAATTAAGAATTAGCTTATTGTCCAAAAACTTAGGGCACTATTTCAAAGACGTTAGAAACAGGACTTTTATGGGCACCCGAGCAAAAAGACTTGGCACCTCCTCAAAATCCAGAACAGACTTTCTCGAATGAAATGATAGGAATGTCTGTGGATCAGCAAGTTCCAAACACTGCTTTGAGTCCTGTGGTGTCTGCTACTTCACATTTTACTTCTGATAATATTTTACGACTCTAATAACCATTCTAATGCCTTTCTTTTGAGGGGGAGCCATTGCATTTGCTAGGACAGTCCAGAAAGTCAAAGGTAGAATCCAAACTCGGAGTTGCTGACCTACAGCCCATACCATCTTTCTCTTTGGCACATGACTTCTTTCTAGGATCTATTACATAAGAAGCCAGGAGGACCCAAAACAAACCTATTCTGCCACTTCAGAGTCACCTTGTAAGAGCTTACTCACTCCACAGTGTGATATGTATCTTCAAGCAAGACAACAAAGCAATTTTTCTAAAGAAGAGGAGATGACTTTTCTGCACTAATAATGCCCCAAGATGAAATATTTTCGGTCAACTTTGGGGTTGGCATCTGGCTTACCAAATGAGATGCAACTTGAGGCAGTCGTATCCCAAATGGGAAATCCTGTGCTCAAGTTCTGTTTCTACTCCCAATTCCAACTTTTTGCTAATGCACACCCTGGGAGGCAGCGGGGGATGGCTCAAATAGTTGGGTTCCTGCTGCCCACATGGGCGGCCTGAACTAAGTTCCTGACACACAGCTGTTGCTGTATGTGTGTGTGGAAAGTCAGATTTACAGAGAGAAGGAGAGACAGAGACAAAGATCTTTAATTGGCTGACTCACTCCCCAAGTGGCCACAACAGCCAGAGCTGAGCTGAGCTGATCCAATGTCAGGAGCCAGGAGCTTCTTCCAGATTTCCCACATGGGTGCAGGGTACCAAGGCTTCAGCTAGGCCAGTGCTGCTTTCCCACGCCACAAGCAGGGAGCTGGAAGGGAGGTGGAGCAGCCAGCACACAAACTGGCACCCAAATGGGATCCTGGTGCATGCAAGGCAAGGGCCTTAGTCACTCGGCTACCGCACTGGGCCTCCCAAAAGGAGTTTTTAAAAGACAAGTCAACTTATATATAATTTCACATTAACTCAGATATCTGATAATATTTGGATCTGTTTCACTTTTTTACTCATGATGATGCCATGACAAGTCTCATTTCCAAGACATTCAGTTACAGGGTATAAATTAAAAGAGAGACGAAAGAGACATTAAATTATTACATTATGAGTTTAAACTGACTCGAAGACACTTTCTATTTAGTGTGCTCAAATGGACCTTTTGCATGAATCAGTGCTGCAAGAGCCAACATATATTTCCCCCTAAGACGGGGGCGGGGGATAGAATATGAGAGGAGAGGAAACACACCATGTTCTTTTTTTATATAACTACTCCAGGGCCATTTATGCCAAAATTTTGTTGCATTTGCCTATCAAAAAAAAAAGGGGGGGGAGGTGGAGGAACTAAAAATTCCTGAAACACAAAACAAATGTAAGAGTTTTCCAATTTTTTAGGAATTCAATTTGAGGGAAAAGAAATCCATCCAAGTATGCCACACTGCCATATGTTGTCTGAGCTAGGTAACACGGAAGTATGCAAATAAATTCAGGAGCTTGTTTCCAGCCTCCCTACTAATGGAGCAGAGAAAAAGACGAGAATCCTGACAGAGGGATGAGTCTCCATTAGGAGCTGGTGAGACTGCTGAGCTGATCCACCGCTACGACAGCCAGAGAACTCATTTCTCTCGCTGTAATGCAGGAAAAAAAGCACAGGGCAGCAAGGAGAGAAAACAACATCAGAGTTCAAGCAGGTGAAAAGAGGATGGTATTTTTGGTCTCCAAATTTAGCATCCATTCACTCCCTTTTGTTAACACCCAGCAGGCCTCAGATTCTGCCATGGCAGAACCAGCTTTCAACAAGGTCTTTCCACATTCATGGGCAGAGTAGGAGAGCGCAGCGTTTGAAGCCTTTTTCCATAGTTGTTACTGATACTCTATTTTTTTTTCTCCCAAAGAGTCTATTTGGTTTGTTCTCCTTACAATGCTCTTATTAAGGGACCCTTCGTTTAAAAAAAAAAAAAAAAACTGACATTGTGGTAGAGGCAGTGGCTGTTAGAGAAAAGCAAGGGTGAAGAAACAAAGTAAGCTCCGAAGGGTTCTAAAGGTATGTTCTTGAAATATCAGATGATACGCAGGATTTTCTCTCTTTAATGATGCTAAAACGATACGGAACACTTATGTTGATACTGAGCACAGTCCTGGTGAGACTGCCATCTGCCGTGAAGATCTGACTTGTAAAACACACGAAGGACATTGATACCACCTGACTTATCCTGACATCTTTTTTTCTTAACCCTCCTTCCAGTGTCTCTTCCTCCTCTCTCCAGGTAGGCGTGCTCTAGTTTTCTGAGGCTGACCAACAAGTGAAGAGATAAAACTCCATCAGGATGTTTTAGCGCGGAGGAAATGGTTCATTGTGCAAGTGTGTAGAAAATGGGCAAATGCGAGAATGAACTCACAAGCCCATTAACTTTGTTCTCCACAGGCCTAACTGGATGATTCCTAAAATGTTAGTGTGTGGGTAAAATGGACACTGGCCTTCCTGATTAGATCTTATCGTGGTCATTTCAAATGGCTTCTTCCTTCTAACATTTGCTACTCTTCACCTCTGTCAGAGTACACAAAAAGAAAAAAGAAAGACCCTCTCCACACGGTCTTGGCCCCTTCTAGAAGTATTCTTTAGAGCCATGAATGCACAAGACACGTTAGAATTTAGATAACTCTTGTGGTCAAAGAGAAAATCCTTTGCTAGTAATAGGAAATGTCATATGAAATCCACTGGGTACTTATAATTTCCATTTATAAATAGAAAATACAAAGAGGTTGCCTTATCTGGGTGATTTAATACATGTCTCGGCTTATTACCGTTTTCAAAGTGCCTTTTGCACAAATCTGATTTCAACTGTGCAATAAAGATTCATTATCCTTTTGCATAGCAGCCCTTGCATTGCTATGCAGGATCTAATTACGAAAATACGTACTACTCTATAAAC
This sequence comes from Ochotona curzoniae, assembly GCF_017591425.1. Lineage (NCBI taxonomy): Eukaryota > Metazoa > Chordata > Mammalia > Lagomorpha > Ochotonidae > Ochotona > Ochotona curzoniae. The sequence continues at coordinate 3,201,618 of NW_024465421.1, forward strand.
AGATGCTAATCGTGAGGGGGAATGCTTTCATTTTAGAAAGAAGGCATTGCTAAAACTTTACAAGAGTGCTGTGTCTGCATGTACAATGACAAGGTCGGGGAGCGAGAAAGGTAAGGGGATAACAGATCATCATCAAAAAAAAAAAATCACTGGGGTATTTGTAGACCCTTAGCAAATTGCTATAGCATTTGGATGAGACACAAAATGTGCATAATTTAACTCCCATGCCCTTAATTTGCTTGATCCCACACATTTTTTTTTTAATCTTGTCCCTTATCTTCTGGTATCTTATTCTTTTCCTACAATAAACCCCACCACTTCTACAATGGTGGGGGTGGGTAGGTGGCGGGGAGTTGAAGTGCCAATACAAGAACAGAAAATCCTTTCTCTTTTTGGAAGACATGAAAGTTCTAATTTTGAGGTCAAACCAGTAATGATCAAGTAGGCAAAAATGGGTCGTAGGTAACTTCGGTGTCTCACCCGTGTGTTACACACCTGAGTCCCCATGGATGAACAACTCAGCCTCATCTGTCACCTAACAGGGCCAAGTCTCCTCACCCTCACTCACTCTTCCTTCTGCCTGCCCACCCCTCTGTGTGTCTGACGTCACTGACTTCCCAGCCCACCTCCTCAACAAGGATGCCGTGAATGGGCCCTTCCCTCTTTTATTCTTTCAAGGGGATTTAAACAGTGGTATGCACTTAAATCCCATGTACTGATGACTGTCCAGTTTTTAATTTGCTTCCTGGACAACTTCCCAATCTTAAAGACTCTTCAGTTGCCTAGCTGACATTCTTCTTTGTTGTCAATTGACTTTTTTTTTTTTTTTAAATAATACATTGAAGCAAATAACTGATTTACTATTTTTCCAGCAGCAAATTCATTCCTGGACAACCTTGCCTTATGTCTATCAGTTGTTCATGCATGCTAAAGCTCTAATGCTTCTCTCTTTTACATCCTAAATCCAACACATGCACCTATTTTCGGTTAGATTGATATGAAAGTAAAGCTGAATGCAAGCACTAAACAGTTGCCTGCTATAATTCTGCTTTAACTATCATCATCCCTCCAGGCTTTGCATGATCATCTCACAGCTTCTACCCACTTCTTGGAGCCTGGCACAATAGTGTAGCAGCTAGGGTTCTCACGTTGAACGTGCCAGGATCCTATATGGGCGCCAGTTCTAATCCTGGAAGACCCGCTTCCTGTCCAGCTCCCTGCTTGTGGCCTGGGGAAGCAGTCTAGGATGGCCCAAATCTTCAAGACCCTGTGCCCATGTGGGAGATCCAGAAGAGGCTCCTGGCTTTGGATTGACTCAGCTCCAGCCATTGTGGCTGCTTGAGGAGTGAATCATTGGATGGAGGATTTTTGTCTCTTCTTCTCTCTGTATATCTGCCTTTCCAATAAAACTAAATAAATCTTTAAAAAAAAAAAACACTTTCAAGTATCTCCCTTTGCAGACAGATATAAGACTTGATTTCTACTCAGAGCCATCAAAGGTTGTGCCTGAGTAATCGATCTCCGTTCTCCCTCCTTACACAGCCACTCTGGTTTTCTTTCTGTCTCTCCACACATCAAGCCTATCAGGATGCCAGAAGCTCTGCCTGTCCTCCTGCTTGAAAATTCTGTAGGCTCTCCACTGCTTTTCAACAGGTCTGCCTTTCAGTTTACCTTAAGGTCTAATCCCTACGTACTCACCATCCATATTCTAACACATTAGCCTATGCCACCTTCTCCACAGCCTCACAGGTATCTAAGTAGATGAACTAATTACAATGTCTTTATGTATCTTCCACTTAACTTTTGTAAGCTAGAGTATTAGATGCTGGAAAGCAAGGCTTTTCATCTGGTCTAGCACAAGAAAAACTAACTGAATCCGAAGACATATTTAACAGAAGAACTTTTACCACCAGCCTGACTTTTAACTATTCCAAATTTGACAATAATACACAAAAGATAGTATACACTCAGTGTAAAAATCCTAGGACTATTGCAATGTTCTGAAAACCTTTAAGACTGCAATATTTTTCATCTTCTTTATAGTTATTGAATTTATAATCTACTAATTTCAAAGAGAGGAAAGTGATTGAAGTGAGACAGGCAGCTAGTTCAAGGTCATGAGCTTGGAAGCCATTCCCCCTCTAGCAGGTGCTCCCTCTTGCTTACCTGTGACACTCACCTATCATCACCTGCAACCTGAGAGGGTGTGGTACTGCTCTGTTGTGTAACCATGGCCCTCACAACCCCTAATAAAGGATCATGATAGGCAGGGACTCATTCTCTCGGTTGAGTGCTTCCTTCGTTGTAGCACTTGACTCTTGGCCTCCCCCAGTACCTGCTTGCTCTCTGGCTTCCCACAGACGAACTCTGAGGACAGGTATCCCCTGAACCTGGGCCCTGTGTATCTGTATTCTTCATCCTCTGTTCACTGCTTGGTGGGACAATGAAGATAGCAATGCTAAGATGCTTTGTGTTTTTAATCTGTATACTATCAGGAGTTCCAGGAGGGATGAGGCCTAGCAGTAGTGGAATGTGGGCAGAGAAGCCAGGGAAAGGTGAATGTCCGCAGCTTTGTAAGTGTGCCCAGGTCATTTGTTGCATGTATCTTAGGATAACTTATATTGTTGGGGAAGCTGGGACATAGGTCTTCAGCTTAATGAATGGCCTTTAGGGTAATGAGCATTTGTTCCTCTTGGGGTTACAGTTGATTGGATTGCCATATGCACTTGTGATTTGCTCTCTCTATTGGGCCCTGTTGTGACCAAGCTTGGTTCATAAAGACTCCTTAATAAACCTTACATTGTTTGGCGTGATCTCGCTTGCATCCTGCAACACTGATTTCCTCCATCAAGATTCCGGTCATTGTGCCTGGTAGAAATAATGCTAAAATGATAAGTGAGATGATTTATTTTGAAGGCATCATGTATGGAATTTTAAGAAAAGTGTTGGTGGTAGCTGGGTGTGTGGAATAGCAAGGCAAGCTGCGGTGTGCAATGCTGGCATCCATTAGGGTGCTGCCTCGTGTCCCAGCTGCTCCACTTCCAATCTACCTCCCCTTTGATGACCCAGGAAAAGCAGCAGAAGTTGGCCTAAGTCTGTGAAACTCTGCCACTCCCATAGGATACCCCCAACGAAGCTCCTGACTCTTGCTTTCAGCTGGCCCAGCACCACAGTAGCCATTATGGCCATCTGGGCAGTGAACCCGGAGATGGAATCTCTGTTTCTCTCTCTCTCCCTCTCTCTTTCTCTCTGTGTAACTCTTTCAAGATAAATAAATCCTTTTAAAAAGTGTTTTTTTTTTAATATTTAAGAATATTAATAACCACTGTTTAAATGCCTTCTTACTTACTTTGGAATTCTGGGTTAGCATTTCTTGAATTTAAGATGTATAACAAGAAAATAGAAGAACTTTACACACTTTCATTTTTTTAGTATAAAAGTAACATACGGGGCCAGTGTAGTGGCAAAATCAGTTGGGGCACTGCCTACAATGTCAGCATCCCACCTGGGTACCGGGCCAAGTCCAAGCTTCTCCATTTCTCATGCATCTCTCTGCTACAGTGCCTGGGAAAGCAGTGTAAGGTGGTGCAGCATGGGTGCCTGCCACCCACCTGGGAAGCCTGGAAGCAGCTCCTCACTCCCGGTTCGGCATGGCCTGGTTCCAGCTATGGCATCCGTTTTAGTGAATGAACCAGCAATGGAAGGAATCTCTCTCCTCTCTCTTTCTCAGATAAGTAAAGTATCTCTTCTTTTTAAAAAGTAATATATTAACACTTCAGTGCTAAATACATCCATGAGCTACTTGAATTCTCAATCTATTTTTTTTTAATTTTTATTATTTTTTATTGGAAAGGCGGATATACAGAGAGGAGAGACAGAGAGGAAGATCTTCCGTCCGATGATTCACTCCCCAAGTGAGTGCAACGGCCGATACTATGCCAATCCGAAGCCAGGAGCCTCTTCCGGATCTCCCACGTGGGTGCAGGGTCCCAAAGCTTTGGGCCGTCCTCGACTGCTTTCCCAGGCCACAGGCAGGGAGCTGGAAGGGAAGCGGGGCTGCCGGGATTAGAACTGGTGCCCATATGGGATCCCGGGCGTGCAAGGCGAGGACTTAACCACTTGCGCCACTGTACCGGGCCCTCAATCTATTTTTTCAAAAAACTTATTTATTGGCAAGGCACATATACAGAGAGAAGAGATAGAAGAGAAAGATTTTCCAACTGCTGATTCACTCTCAAATGGCCATACAGCTGGAATGAGCAGATCTGAAGCCCGGAGCCAGAAGTTTCTTCCATGTCTCCCAAATGGGTACAGGGTTCCAAGGGCCATCTTCTACTGCTTTCCCAGGCCACAAGCAGGGAACTGGAACGGGAAGTAGAGCAGCTGGGACACAAACTGGCACCCCTATGGGATGGTGGTGCTGGCAGACAGAGGATTAGCCAATTGAGCCCATCACGGTGGCTCCTCTCAATGCATTCGCACAATAATTCCAGTATTCGCAGTGCATGAGACAGTGGAGGTATATAAATGTTAAGTGTTGTCAAATTATACAGGCAATAAATGAAGAACCTAGGATTTGAACCTTAGACCCTCATTCTAAGGCTAGTATTGTCATTCCTGCTTAACATGACGAAAGAATAAAATAAACTTATTTGCCTCTATTCTCCATAGATATTTCAAATCTATAGGCAACACTTTAGCATAAATGCAAATTTACTCTCCCATTAAATCTGCATTTCATAGGCACCGACACATCTAAAGGTTTTCCCAGAAATGCAGGAGAGGACTAGCAGTTATTTCCAGCAGCACACAGAGCAGGGCCCTATCCATGTAAAGATGAAGATTCACCCAGGTGGCACTCTGCTCTTTGGCCATTGCCTTTTCTACTGGCCAAAGAAATCCCTGCTTTTACACCTGAATATGACATCTGGCTCAGGCAAGCCATTAATGATAGAATGCAATGCAATAATCCTCATTTGGAAGATCTTAAAAGAACAAAGCCTTCACTAATGACATTTTAATGAGGAAATGCATAGGCTAATTACTGTAATCTTCTAGCTGGTCTATAAAAAGCTTTCACCAAAGAGATGTAAATATCTGCTGATTCAGGCTTTACTTGAAAAGGTTTAGTTTTATTTTTTAAATCACTGGAGAAAACTGAAAAAAAAAAAAAAAAAAAACACCTCAAGTCCCAGATATGGACTGCCATCTGAGAAAGATGATGAACCAGGACACTAGGACTAGGAGAAATGCTTTTCTAATGAGTGTATATACTCAAGGTCCAAAGTGATTATTTAGTAGTAAATAAGCCTGAAACTATCACTTGGCTAAGGAAATATGAACATTATATGATGTACCATATTTTTTGGTAAGCACTTATCTATTTAGTTGAAAGAGTTACAGAGCGAGCGAGCGAGCGAGAAATAGACACAGATCTTCAACAAACTGGTTCAGGGGATGGGGCAGGCTAAAGGAGCGAGTTTCATCTGGTCTCTCACATGGGTAGCTGGGCCCGAAATCCAGGCCATCTCCTGCTGCTTTTCCCAGGCCACCGGCAGGGAGTTGGATTGGAAGTGGAGTATCTGGAAGCTGGTGTAGCAAGTGGCAGCTTTACCCACCATATCACAACAGTGGTGCCTGATGGTACTATGTTTTCAGTCCAGAAGCAATTTAGGCCTCAGAGAAGACAAGGTTTTATTCATGTCATATATATTTGTGTGGGTATGCCCACATACATTATCTTTTTTTCTTTAAGATGTACTTATTTTTATTGCAAAGTCAGATATACAGAGAGGTGAAGAGACCAAGAGGAAAAGTTCTGTCCATTGATTCACTCCCCAAGTGACCGCAAAGGTTGGAGTTGCGCTGATATGAAGCAGGGAGCCAGGAGCTTCTTCTAGGTCTCCCATGCAGGTTCAGGGTCCCAAAGTTCTGGGCTGTCCTCTATTGCTTTCCCAGGACACAGTCAGGGTGCTAGATGGGAAGTGAGGCTGCCAGGATTAGAACCATCATCCATATGGGATCCCAGTACCTGTGAGGTGAGAACTTTAACTGCTAGGCTACCGTGCTGGGTCCATACATTATCTTATTTATGGAGGATGCTAATAAACACTGTAGTTAGAACTAGGGCAGGTTACTCTCTTTGAAAGCTGGGAAGCCATCATTCCTACGAATGTTAAATCATTTTCTTCTTGGAGTTTTACTAGAGCTTTTCTTCTTAGCTTTCAACTATTTACACTTAAGGAAAAACACAGAAGCAATAATACTAAAGAAAAGTGATAAAGGCATATATTTCCATTTGTACACGTGCTTCCAGTACTCCTCTTTTCCCGTCTGCTCTAACACACTTTCCTATTTAACGTGTTCAGAGCCACTCAAGAAAGATTCCACTTCCAAGTTGCAAACCACGTTAGGAAATCGTAGCAAAAAATGATCATGGGCAAAAATTTACCAAGTGCGAATGCATAATGGGAGCGGGTGGGGGGGGGTAACACACGATGGAAGAAGACAGAACAGCTCTGATTGCAGTTAATTAGCCATATGTCCAACAGCCACTCATTTAACCTCACAGTTCCCAGTTTCCTCCTCTGCAAATTAGGGGCTTGGAACAGATGGCCTTGAAGGTTTAGTATTCTGAATCTAATACTCTATAATTCTGAATTTAGCGCACATCCAGTTCAACAGATGATTTATTCTTCTAGGCCTATCTCAACTACTCCCTCCTTGAAGAGGTTTTCCATGGTACAGCTGCTGGAATTATATTTTCCCTCCTCTTAAAGATTACACTATTATGTTTGTATCTCTCTGCAAAGAACAAATGCATAACCGACAACACTTGGATTTATAACCTCACACTTGCTGTCTGTGACCACAGGTAAATGACTTAATCCATCCGACCCTTGGGTTCCTCCAATGTCAAACGTCCAATTGTCAAATGTACATAATAGCAGTCTGATGGAATTATTAAGAAGATTCAATGAGATAATATATGCAAAGTGAGTAGAACAGTACTTATCATGTGACCAGATCTAAATGGCTGTTGACAACAGTCACTGTCAGTTGTGGTGGAAGTCACTCAGCCTCAGATACTCTGTTTTCCTGCCCCATGTTTACACTGTACTTCTCATCTCCCTTGTGCAACATGCAATACTTTAAGCAAGAGTGGGGAGCATCCAGCCTGCAAGCCATAGAAAACCTGCCTCCACAATCATTTGGTTTGGCTCTGCCAAGGCAACTACAGGAAGGACTCAAAATCAGTAGATCTATAGCAGTCTATTTTTTTAAGTTAATAATTTTGTATGGGGCCCGGTACATTGGCGCAAGTGGTTAAGGTCCTCGCCTTGCACGCCCGGGATCCCATATGGGCGCTGGTTCTAATCCCAGCAGCCCCGCTTCCCTTCCAGCTCCCTGCCTGTGGCCCGGGAAAGCAGTCGAGGACAGCCCAGAGCTTTGGGAACCTGCACCTGTGTGGGAGACCTGGAAGAGGCTCCTGGCTTTGGATCGGCATAGCATCGGCCGTTGCACTCACTTGGGAAGTGGATCATCAGACGGAAGATCTTCCTCTCTGTCTCTCTTCTCTGTATATCTGCCTTTCCAACAAAAAAAAAATAATAAAAATAAATCTATAAAAAAAATAATTTTGTATGGCCTGCAAAAATCTCCCAATGACCCGTGGCTGAAGAAAGTTTCCCCACCCCTACTACTTCCATGATGTACTAACTCAAAATCTTAGGAGTAGCAAAGCAGGCACCAGAGCGATACTGGCTCAAGTATATGCAATACTCATTTTGTATATGGCTGTCACCATCACCAAATTCTGAGTCCCTGGCAGGAATGGACTAAGACCTACTTATTTATCTTTTATCTTTTTTTTTTTTTGCCATGCACTCAATAACATATCCAAATTGATCAAATATGACTACAGGAGGATGTACAATGTAAATTATCTGGTCTACCAACAGTTGTTCAATGTATACATATGGGGAATCTATATTTGCTATTTATATAACATCTGCTTCATCCCTTCAATGCTCAACATATATTTGCTAAGTCCCTTCTGTGTGTCATTGCCAAGCTAGATCTGAGAATTCTAGACACTATATTGCACCTTATGGAAATGAAAGATTACCTGTGACATTAGACACTGTGTCAATTTAGAGGGAATGAACCATAACTAGAACTAAAGAAAGTCTGGAGCTTCATGAAATGCAGGCAAAATCAAAAGCAAAACAGTATTTGTATTTTGCTATAATTCCGTTGAAACCAAAATGATGAACATAAGATTCAAATAACATGGGTTTCTTGACACAGACCAAATTAAAGTTAAAATAGTAAAATATTACTCTTGCTCTCTGTAAGTTTAGAATTATTAAAGTAATCAAGCCCATAAGGTGGCAGAAAATGAAAGCGCAATTTCTATGGTTCATGTTCCTATATGTGGATGTTTCAGGAAGATACTATTTAATCTGATAGATTAAGAGAATATTATGTGTCAATTCAGCATTTATTTATAACCATGTGGTTATAACAGACCCTTAGGATATAATGATACATAGGAGATTTCTGCCTTTCAACAATATGCTTTACAGTGAAGGAAAACCAATTACCTAACAGTCTTTAAACAAGTCTTTAAACTTGATATATTTTAAAACTATGTATGATTCTATCTTGCTAAGTAAAACCAGTGAACTACAGAACAGCCTGTCACTTCTTTTTTTTTAAAAGATTTATTTTATTATTTTTATTGGAAAGGCAGATATACAGAGAGGAGAGACAGAGAGGAAGATCTTCCGTCCGATGATTCACTCCCCAAGTAAGCGCAACGGCCGATACTATGCCTATCCGAAGCCAGGAGCCTCTTCCAGGTCTCCCACATGGGTGCAGGGTCCCCAGGCTTTGGGCCATCCTCGACTGCTTTCTCAGGCCACAAGCGGGGAGCTGGATGGGAAGAGGTGCCGCCAGGATTAGAACTGGCGCCCATATGGGATCCCGGGCGTGCAAGGCGAGGACCTTAACCACTTGCGCCACAGCACTGGGCCTTAGAACAGCCTGTCACTTCTAAGAAATGAAGGAATTTTCTTTCTCTCACTTTTTCTCTCACACACAAATTTCTGTGTTTTTACATCTCTCAGCCCAAGTAAATATGCCAACATGAACTCTCATTATACAGAGGACTGTTACTTAATACATTTGCTTCATGTAATTCTTGAAAAAACAAACAATGAGATCCTGGAGCGGCTACTCCATGTCCACTCCCATGTAACAGGACAGAGCGTGGATGGACATTATTCATGAATGAAGACAGTATGATGAGCATCTGGGTAAACAACCTGATGTTGATAATGAAGAAACATAGTAGTTAGGACTCTGCTTGAGAATACCTAATGCACTTCTCCCCTAAAGATATCAAAAATGTGGGCCCAGCGCGGTAACTTAGCGGCTAAAGTTCTCACCTTATACATGCTGGGGTCCCTTATGGGCACTGGTTCTAATCCCAGTGGCTGCACTTCCCATCCAGCTCCCTGCCTATGACCTGGGAAAGCAGTTGAGGATGATGGCCCAGAACCTTGGGACCTTTCACTTGCATGGAAGACCCGGAAGAAGCTCCTGGTTCAGGCCTTTGGATTGGCTCAGCTCTGGCCATTGTGGTGACTTGGGGAGTGAATTAAGTGACGGAAGAGCTTCCTCTCTGTCTCTCCTCCTCTCTGTATATCTGACTTTTCCATAAAGGAAAAAAAAATAGTAAAGAATGTAAAGCTGTAATTCTGAAAATAAGAACCAAAAGAAACGCTTATTAAAATTGCAGCATATTTTTCTCACGTCAGGAACGTAGAAACTAAACTGATGGAATACAACTGATGTTGACTGTAAGTGCTACATATATGTGGACATGTGTGTAAAAGCATGTACTCAAAGGCTCAGATAGCACTTGCAAGTGACTTCAGAAGCAGAAGGCATTTCAGCTCTTCAAGTTTTTGTTTTTTAAGAAAACTGATGTTTACAGAAGAGGCTTAGTGCTCAATAACCAGCAATTAGAAGGCGACAGAGGTGAAAATGAGCACAATTTCTGCCTCTAAAAGAAAGATTTTCTCTTCTTTTTGTCAGGCTACCAACATGTAATAATGGAGTACCTATAGGTCCCTACTGAAACATAAAGTGTCTGTTTAGCTAAATGCCTGGCACACAGAAAAATCACTCGGTAGCTTAATGGGTTTTCATTTCTTCATATTCTTCATGTTAGCCGTAACATTATACTTATCTTAAGTGAGCACAACAATGATCATTAGAACCTTGGTCTTGCTAGCACTCTCACTTCTCTATCCTCACAGCATACACAGAGGGGAGAGGATGTGGCATGGCAGGTTCAGCCACCACGTGGGACGCCTGTATGCCACACTGGAGTACTGGTTCAAGTTTGCTTCCAATATTAACTCAATCTGGGAGTCAGCAGATAATGGCTCAAGTAGTTAGGCCAGACTTATCCAGTGTGGGAGACCTGTCCAGAATTTGCGGCTCCTGGTTTCAGTCTGGTGCATCTCTGTCTATTGTCAGCATTTGGGGAGTGAACCAGCAGATGAAAAATATTTCTCCCTATTCCCTTCACGGCCCCACCAGGTAGATGGAAATAAGTTTTCTGTTAAAAACGGATACAAAGGCAACTGAAATTATTGTTCAGATTATATGGAAGGCAAAGAAAGAGAGAGCAAAGCTAGGTGCCAGCAGCATGACTCAAGTGGCTGAAGCCCAATTATTTGCACCATCACCATAACATCCCAGGGTCAGCATTAGCACAAAGCTAGAGTCATGAATGGAATCGGGTATCCAAGTCAGACACAGGTCATCTAACCAGCATCTTAAGCATTCTGCTAAACACCCACCCCATGTCTCAACAGTTTGGCCTACCCTCAATCAATATCTGCAAAAAGAACTGCCTACAGGGAAGTCCCAGTGGGAAGTCACTCTAGTTCACCCTATTTGCCAGTTTCAACATACTCCTTCCGATGCAAATCAGTGCTGAGATGTGGGAATCGCAGTTCACTTAGGAACCCAGCTCCTAACACATCAATGTATTAACACATGTCCCTAAAGACGCTGCCATTACTGATCAGATCCAAATTATCTTCATTTGGGTATCGCAACCAGTATCCACATACCTAGAGAATTAACACAGCATGCATTGGTTCCAAAGTGGTAGGATCTGAATCCTCCTAGTGCCAGAGGAAATCTAATTATATCCATTGTTTTTGCTGTTTAAAATATATTGGGCAGGCTGTCTACTCAGCAAGAAAATCCCTTCTTTTATTCAGTGCACCTCTTATGCGAAAGGAGGGGGGATGTGGGAGGATGCTCCTCCCTCCCCCGTTCTCCACAAGGAGATGTGAGGAGGCTGAAGCCCCGTTGATTTCCCAAGCCCAATTATTTCATCGTATCCTCTCCTCCTCAACAGCATACTTTACCCAGGGACACGGTCTGCCTAAACACCACACACTTAATGGAGTCCCCAAAGCTGTCTCAATTTCATTGCTTCTAACTAATAGGCTGTGATATTTTCTCCCTTAACACATCAGAGCTCTCTTCTCACTCCACACCTTCATCCTCCCGAAGAAAAGGGAGGGGGAGCGACTCTGACGAAGGAGTATTAATTCCTACTGCTGTACCTTCATTACTGCCTAATGCCTGTGCTTTCTAAGAGCACAGCAACCTCATTTAGTTCAATCCAAGAGCATCTTTTCTCCAGATAATGACAACAATAGGTGCGTTGTTATTGCTGTGAGTGGTAGTCCTGCACAGCAGGAGTCCCCGCTTTGCAGTAGTTAACAGGCAGACAAGCCAAACTTCTCCTTCCTTGAAAGACCTCTGAAATTGATTGCCCAGAGAGTATTATAGGACTGAGCAGAGAAAATAAGGCAGCAATAGGAAAATGATGCTTTCTTGAAACTCATAAAGTTTTTAGAATCTATTATGGGAGGTCAAAGACAAGGATTCAAAAAATTCTCCTGCTATCTTCTACTCTTCAGAATAGGTTCAGTTTTCATATTAAAAGGCTCACTCCTATTCTGATTTTGGTTCATGTTCTTGCAAAAGTATCTGATTTCCAGGGGTGGGTGTCACTGTGTCAACGGCTCTGGGGCCCTGGAGGGATAGAACTGACGGAACTTCTTCTTTATATTTAGCATTTACATTAATGACTATGACTTGCTGAGTTTTTCCTACTCCATAATTTAAGTATTCTGGGAAGGACTTTCAGGAAAAGTCTCTCTGCTTTTGTAAATCTAAATTTCTTAAAAAGACGGCCCATAATTAAAGATACCATTCCTGCCATCTTCCCAAGTTACAGAAAAGTGGAGATTACAACAGAAAAGGAATGAGAAATCCAAGTGCAAAGGCGTGAAGAAATACCAGGTCTGAGGTCTGAGCACCGCAGTCCTCAGAGACGACGTACATGCTACCTGAGAGAATGTGTCTTACATCAGTAGTTCTCTAGCCTTGCTAGAAACCAGCAACTTCTTCAAGGCAAGACAACGCGGTAGGCTCCATTCCATTTGATATTTAACTTTGGGATTGTTTGACTCCAGCCAGTTAAACGATGTTCACACTCAAGACGCTGACTGTGATTTTCAGACTTAAAAGCCCTCACTGTTTGGGATGGGAGTGAGGTCAAACATATAGTAAACTAAAAAGTCTCATCAGGGGAGGCATTGTGACACAGTTGGATAAGCCACCTCAAGGGAGGTCTACACCCCATACGCAAGTGCCAATCTGAGTCTTGACTACTCTGCTTTTGATTCATCTTCCTGTTGCTGAGTCTTGGAAGGCACAGGATGATGGCCCAAGTCCTTTGGTCCCAGCCACCCACATGGGATTTCTGGATGGAGTTCCTGTTTCCTGACCTTGGCCTGGGCCAGCCCTGACTGTTACAGACATTTGGAGAATGAGCCAGGGGATAGAAAGATCTCTCTCCCTTTTTCTCTCTCATTCCCTTTGTCATTTTCAAATAAACAAATAAATCTTAAAAATGAAATAACAGTATCATTGCAGTCCCTCAACAAAACACCTTCACCTCCCCGATTATAGCTCTTGTTGAGAACTTCGATGGCTGCGCTCAACCTACCCACCATTTGGAATGAGCTTTCTTGGTTCACGGTTAGTCCAGAATGTACCAGAAGTGGATATTACAGAAAAGAACGACTGTGGGTGTGGCCTCTGGCCAGAATGTCTGCTTACTCTTACTCAACTTATAAACTGACACCCAACACTTTCCAAATCAACAGATGGACACTTTGGTCATTTTTTTTTTTTTTAGCATAAGCACATATTTTTGATGAATTGGTGACAGAAGAGATGGAAGTGCTTTGAATATTAAATACAGATATGAACAAAACCAAGGACTAACTGAATTGATTTTGCTGAAAAATATTGTTCACACAAAAGGGCGAAACCATAAGAATATACAGGACAATAATAAAGGATTATTAAAGTAAATTCCATGTTGGGTGTGAGATTTAGACAACCCTGGCAGCGGGTGATATGAACCACTGCACTTTCTTCCCCAGAGGCACAGTGCTCTGTAATAGTCAGGGCCTGGCACAGTCCTGCTTTATTACGTGAGAAAATTATGTCGGGTGAGTTTAATCCCGAATAGCGCCCTCTGCAGGGTTGAGTATTTCTTTACAAGTGTCTTCCCATTGTAGGGCATTTTTGCCTTGTCATTGTGAAAAATCAAGCATCCTTCTTCGAGGCTCCTCAGTGAGGCCCTGAAATCAGTTCACCCACTAAGTGAGTTACTTAACCTCTCTAAACCTCAAGGGTCACACCTGTATGATGAGCACACCACAGGAGGCCGCGCTGTCACTAACTGCGTTCGAGCAGATTAAACATTCAGCACTGTACTTAGCACAGGGGAGGCTCACTGGTCTTGGCTTCCGGTAGTGTTCCTGTGTAGGATACAGATCTCTTTTTCTATTTCCTGGATGTATTGTGATTGCTGTTAGTATCTTCCAAAGCAGTTTCTTTTCCTCATTATATCAAATAAGGTGTGAGCACATATTTTAAATAAAGCCAAGCAGTCCCACTCAGCTCTGCTTAGTCTAAGGAGCACGGATTTGGCATCAGCACAGCAGCTCCAGATGTAGTCAGACTTGGTCCAGATGGAAGACAAAGATGGTAGAATGCCCTTCACCATCACCAACCTGCACTAAGGAAAATGATCACCAGGCTTATCACATTCTTATCAATTGGCTTCCTTCCCTCTCTAGATATCCTGGCCTCTGATGGTCAGAGTCTGGAACTGGTGTTTTCTTAGGGTGCAAGTCTTCCATGCTTGTTGTTGGTGGGTCAGAACTTACATCAAAATACGATTTATCACATGGTAAGCATACCTTATCACTGATTCCCCCTACGACAATCAGCATTCATTTGCCCAGACTCCAGGAGCTACAGCAGCGGTCTCTGGGGCGGTGGAGTCTTCAGGTTTGTTTCTATGCCTTAGCCTTCACTTCACTACATCTGACATGCTCAAGCCATGCAGGATTTGCCCATCTCTCATTGACAAGTGAGAAGTGAAAGTTTAAACATGCTACAAATAATTAGCACCTCCGGCTTGAAAAGTCTTAGGTTCATCTTAGCTTTTATCTTACACTCTTTTGTAGTGCCATGGTCCCCTCTCAGCTTCTTGATTTGCACATCTCTGTTCACTTGGCGGAGTGCTGCAATTAACAAACTACTATTAACACAGCCTTTGTTTATTCAAGCTAAATCACACTTGACTTGAAAGGAAAACCAATTTCTTAGGGTGAAATTTAGCAGACTTCTCTTCATTTAGCAAACTTATGGCCAAATGAACTCAAAATCAGTATCCTGTTTGTCAGAATTTAGAAGGCCCACCCTAAATGAATGGATTTCCTAAGAAATTTTATGGGACAAAAGGATGCTTCCACTTTTCATGACAGAAGTATAATCAACAAATAATGGAGACCGTCTTCAAATTAGAAGGAAGGTACACAGCATTTCCGAGCATCTGTTATGAATAAGGTAGAAGGGTGCTTTCACCAATTATCTCATTCTACCTGTTCACTTTTGGGAAAGTAATACTGGTCCCATTTTTACAGTGAGACTGTGACCCAATCAAATCAAATTATTTGTGCAAAACTACAGTTACTTCAAACCATTTCATCATCCAAGTATCTGAATCCAAAAAGCTTGTCACATGCTGTCCTTTATATAAAAAAGTCTACTTAAAAATTGGAACTGGTAAAGCGGTTAGTAATTAACTATTGCATTAATCTAGATGGAGGTAAGCACAAACAGTACCATAAAGATCTGAATAAATCTGTTAATATTTTTATGACTGTATAATGATTCAAGAAAAAAAAATGACAATTCTAAACTAAACGGTAGATTTTCATGCAGTTCCTGACTGTGACATAGCATATTAAAGGCACTGATTTTCTGTATATATTTTATTTATTTGAGACCAACGGAGAGAAATGAGTGCTCCCACCTGCCTGTTCAGTCTCCAAATGCTTGTAACACATAAATCTGGAGGTCGCTCACATGGGCAGTAGAGAATCAAACACTGGAGCCAACCGGGGAAAGCATAACTCATAGCTTGGACGGAATCTGGAACTGTGAGCACAGCCAGGGCCAAACAGAACTTTGGGCATTTACCAGTTCCCACAAAATTAGAAAAGACGTGGATCCACACCATACCAAACATAACAACATCTCAAGTCAAACTCAGTAGTGTTCAATATATCGTATATTTTTAAAAAAATGTTCAGAAACATGCTGTGTTGATGCTTCTTGAAAGAACAGATCATCAACTCGCAGGGGTACAAGTACCTACAGTATTTTCCAATAAATATTATAAAAATGTTTTAGAGGAAATATGACTGATTTATCAAACATGAAATAGTAAACCAAACTGGGATGAATACACAGTAGGTGAAGTGCCTCCTCTTTCCTTTATGAACAAAATCATAAGAAAATAAGCATATATAATAGTGTATACTATAAATCCTAAGGAAACTTCTATTTCTTTGTAAGCATAGACAAAACTATGTTAAATTAAACAGAACTCAAGTATCAGCAAAAGGAAGAGTAGTCCAGTTGGCAATCCATGCCTCTACCAGACGCCCACATCACGCTAATCAACTCCAATGAGAGATGATGGGAGTATCACCTTGTGACAATACCCTGCCTAATGACAGATAATCTTGTTACCTAAACAGGATAACTAGAACTCGGCTCGGCCTAGCCGGTTAGACGTTCACACCCCGCTGTCAGAATTTAGATCGTCAAAAAGGTAGCAGGGAGGAAATTAGTGAAACGAGAGCTGAGTAAGCAATTGACAATTAAGGAATTTAAAACAGCTGCTAGAAAATGCAATGAGCCAACTGGCAGGAAAAAGAGTTTTATACTAATTATCATATTTGAACGAAAACAGCCGCACCCCCTTTATTGTTGAATGTGCTGTATTTCTTTGTTCATTCAAGCATCCACCTTGGCAAAAGAAAATCTCCCAGGCACTACCTATTGAAAGTTTTAACATGATTAAACACGAATCAACATTTATTGGCCTATTATTGGCTAAAACCTCAAATATGGAAAGAAATAGTAAAAGGAAATGATAGCAGAAAAAAAAGGTGCCCAGCTAGAAAAACAATATTTCTTCTTACTGTTGATTTTTATTTGGAACGTAACATTTTCCTCTGTGGTCTCTGGTGCTCAGAAGACATCTAAATGTTACTATATAAACATTCTGAAGGATATTAAGCACACAGCAGGAGCCATTCCACCTATTATTCATCCTTAACATGTTCCACCTCAAACCACAATCAATACTGGATCAGGGCCAAATAACCCCTTCCAGCTGCTACACTGCTTCACAAGCAGAAGACAAGTGGGTCACAGCACAGAGTGGCCAGCAGTCGGGTGGCGGACCAGCCTCCTGAAAATAACATGTCAGAATTTCTTCTTTCAGGCCCGGCGCAATAGCATAATGTTAAGATCCTAGCCTTAAATGCACCGGGATCCCATATGGGCACCGGTTCTAATCCCGGCAGCTCCACTTCCCATTTAGCTCCCTGCTTGTGGCCTGGGAAAGCAGTTGAGGACGGCCCAAAGCCTTGGGACCCTGCACCCGTGTGGGAGACCCAGAAAGAAGTTCCTGGCTCTTGGCTTTGGATCAGCGAGCGCAGCACCGGCCGTTGTGGCCACATGGGGAGTGAATCATCGGACAGAAGGTCTTCCTCTCTGTCTCTCCTCCTCTCTGTACATCTTCCTTTCCAATAAAATAAATAAATCTTATTTAAACATAATTTCTTCTTTCTCCACAAAGTTAAAAACACCAAGAATAAAAGGAGTTTCAAGGCTGCTTAAGAGGAAAAAAAAAATTAACGAGTCAAGTGCCAGCCACCTGACACATAATCTCGTTTAATATCTCACAGTTCTGATTTATACTCATTTTGCAAAAAAAATGAAGTCAAGGTTTAGGCAGGCAATATTTCACCCCTTTTAATATACAAAAGGTCCTATGAAAAAAATACTATGCACAGCTTTGAAACTTTCTGCATCAAAACAAACGTATCCTTTAACCCTGTTTTCCCCCACTTTTAATGAAATACCCTCATATTCATTATCATCCAAATGGCAACATTAATCTGGCTTAAGCCAGTTGGGAGACATATCAAATTCCACCAAATAACTGCTACTTGCTCATGAAATGTGTATTTGGCAATGTTCCTTAGGAATAAATCACAATCATGGAAACAGGAATGACTTTTACTTTATTCTTCCACGAGAATTCTTGCTTTTTAAGCAAGCCAAGAAACTATGGCCTGGCCGAGATTCAATGACATCGTGGGAAGTCTGGCTTCCACACAGCACAAGCCTACAGTTCTTGCTGTCCTTCTGTGGGATCTCATGTCATCTTTCTCCAATTCCTGACTTTTCAAGTTGTGGTTAGAGGATATTGCTCTTCGAATTTTGAGTTACATCATTTCACTTCATTATCATCTAATTACAAGTGGAAGGGTCGGTTAAAAGCACATTCTCCTGAGAAATGAGGAACAGGCCTCTGAGTCTGCAGCAATAACATTACCTTGGAAGATGCTACTGACCGTCTCTACATCAGCCCATCACTACCACTGACGGATTCTGGTGGCTCCTGGTTTATTTTATACACGATCTGGAATATTCTAGTTTAGTTTCCTAGAAGTACTTTTCCTTTCCTGCACAAATTTGTATATAGACTTTTAGACAAACAGCTAACATTGGATGCCAAAAAAAATCCATTTATACCCCCTGCCTAGCAAATGCGGCAATTCACGCCAAGAGGGCACAGTACTCACATGAAATAAATGGTGACAGCTCGAGTATCTGGGTCCCTAACAACCATGCGGGAGACCCTGATAGATCCTGGCTCCCAGTTTCAGCCTGACCAGAATCTGGCTGTTGCAAGCGCTTGGGGATAGAACCAGTAGGTAGAGGATCTCTCTCTTGCTCTGTCTTTCAAATAAAGCAAAAATCAAAATTGAAATAATGGGTGAGGGTCCCTTTCATACAAAGTTCTCAAGAAAGCCAAAAAGCGATGCACCCTGTATTATGTCAGTTCATTCACAAACCTAGAAGCTGTTCTACTTCAAGCTCTCACGTGATAGGTGAATGATTTCAGAGGGCCCTGAGATAACCCAGCTCATTTCCAGTTCTACTGACTGCATTAGGGTTATTAATGAAGTTGATGGGATAAGAAAACAAGCCTAACGCTGACCACCGTAAATAATTAACTTTTGGGTTTTGATAAGATTTCATTACCAGGAATCTGGATTTTACTGAATGAAGTATTATGTCGTCAAGGCTTTAGGTCCTTTCCCATATGGAACCCAAGGGGAAGTCACTATGAAGGAGCCAGGATGACTCAACAGGGCCATCCTAATGTTACAAAGATGTCTTACAGTTACAAAAATAAGCACTGAAATTCCTTTTCTTGCTGTGACCTCAAAATAAAGTCAAACGAGTATGCTCAGACATCTGCATTTTTCTTCTTAATGCCAATGCTGATTGTACCATGACTTATCGATATCAGAAGAGACTTTCAAAGGTTAGGCAGTCTAAGAACCCATTACCTGAATAGTAATTTCTGCTGACTTTAATGGCTGAAGCAACAGTGCTTGTAGCAAAGTCTTCCTCATAGGCAACTGCAGCTGCAAGGATCACTTTATAAGATGGCCTCTTACCCAAAGGGGGAAACAGCTCCCTGTACAGATATTAAACATAATCCAGTCTATATAAAAGTCCTGAAATGTATGTATCAAAACCTGAAGTCAGCATATGTGACCCAATTGATAATTCTTATTTCATTTCCATGTAACTCACGATCATGAGAAAGTGATCAATGTTTATATAAACGTATCCCAAACTCCACTGTAGTAGTAATAGAAATGTAGCTATTAAAGAGAGATAAAACAAATTACAGATGAAATGGGAACCTCTTTACTGTCACTAGTTACAGTGACATCTCATTAAATAAAACAGACTCTTTGGAATGTCTTCCCTAGTGATCTGCTGCTAATCCACTAAACTTACTCCAGCTGAAATTGGCTTTGCAAAAATAGTGCACAGAAGAGTGTTAAACAAATGGATTACATAGCCAGAACACCCGAGCCTGAATTCTATGTCTATCACTTAGTAGCTATTAGCCTTTAGGCAAGTCATTTAACCTCTGCGACCTCCATTATCGTATCTGGAAAATAGTGCTAATAAAAATAATAAACTTATAGAATTACTCTGAGATGTAAGTAACTTAGGAAAATTACACATATTCAGTAGCATATATTGGATACCATCATCTGCCTTTGCTGCAAGTGGACAATTGAACTTCGCTTTAGAAATGGCAAAAAAAAATAAAAACAAAAACCCAAAACCAAAGTTCAACATACACAACATCACATTTTCACAGCAATGCCCTAATACGTGCAAGACTATCTTACTTTTTAATAGAAAGGAGACATTATCAGTGGGGATTGGATCAGCAGACGGAAGATCTTCCTCTCTGCATACCTGACTCTCCAATAAAAATAAATTAAAAAGTCTTAAAACAGAGAGAGACGTTATCAGCCCTCCTGAAGTTTCTTATCTAGGCTAATAAACATCATCAGCCAATTAGGAAGGTTTTCCCTGTGACTTCCAACAGAAGCCTGTAGAACACTCCTGTAAACCAGTGAGTATAATGCTTATCCAAAGTCATTTTTAGAGTTTTTTGGACATTACCCCCAAATTCCCCTAAAACGTATTCCCTTTATATATATAGATAAATGGATACTACACCTCAAGAATGGCAGTGCCAAGGAGAAATTGTCTTTGTTGGTATAAATGTCAAAATTTCATCCCAGTAGATCATCGTCATTTACCCTAAACTATTTCCTGTGCTGATAACCTCCAAAACAGACAGCGTTTTTGGAAATCCACATCTCTAAACAGATCTGCTAGTTTTCTATGAAAAATTTTAATAATTTACATAACACCTTTCCTTTAATAATCTCTCAAATCTCTACTTCATACTATTCCCAGGTTGGCAAGCAGGGTGTTCACTATGCCACCAGTGACAACAATACTCCAAGAACAGTGTAAGACTTCTCACGTCGTATGCCACACAGATCTAGTGGTCTTTACACGTATGGGAAGACTCTAATGTCCAAACTACATAGGCAAGCTGCCACGCTACTCATGCTCCAGACACGCTCATCATAATATGACGGCAAAAAAGCACAGACGAATTTTAGCTTATCTCTTTTCCAATTAAGATTACATACTTTAACTCTCTAATGAATGTGACATATGTCCTCCAATCACAAACGATAACACAAGTGCCATCAAACTAGAAAGGGGTATTGGTCTGATGCTAATTACCATCAGAACACATGCGCACACACACACACACACACACACACACACACACACACACACACACAGAATTTAGTAATTTCTGAGCCTAAAACAAAATCATTGCTTTTAACAGTTTAAATTATTTGTTTTCTCTAACGGATAACAGAGATGCCAAGGGCATCGCACATTAATTCTCACAGTAGTATCAAATCACAAAGAACCTATTATGTGTCACCTTTTGCTAAGCAATGAGCTAAACATAAGTAAAACCTTATTTCAAGAAGTTTACAATCTAATAGGGGAGAGATGGATATGCCGAGATAACTAGCATGTAAAAGTATTAAGCAGTAGTTTTAAAGCATCTAACAGATTTGGTGGTGGACAAGTATGTTTTCACTTTCACATTTAATTATAATTAGGATGAAGAGCTAGCTACAAGTATAGATTACGTCAAAACACATGCTTCAAATAAATGAAACACTGATAGTATTCAACTACCAAAAAAATGAGATACTAGGGGCTGGTGCTGTGGCATAGTCAGTTACACTGCCTACAATGTAACCTTTCCCATAAGGGTACTGGTTCAAGTTCTGGTTGCTACACTTCTTATCTGGCTCCTTGCTAAAGTGCCTAGGAAAGCAAAGGACGTTGGCCTAAGGAACTGGACCTCTGTGCCCAGGTGGAAGACCCTGAAGAAGCTCCTGGCTTCCCTAACTCAGCCCTAGTCTCTGCATTCATTTGGGGAGTGAACCAGTGGATGGAAGATCTCTCTCTTTGTCTCTCTTACTTCTTCTCTTTCCCTCTGTAACTCTGCCTTTCAAATGAGTAAATTAAATCTTTTTAATTTAATCTCATAACAAAAGGACCTTTCCATGATTGGGTTTCCCTAGAGCCACATTTCTAACTTCTGAAAGACAAAGAAGGGACACTAAATCAGAGTGAGATTCCTTCCTCTTGGTTTTAGACAGCCTTTGAACCACTAAGTAGAGAGGCAAAGAAGCCTCAAACTTGTATAAATTGACTAACCCCTGTCAAGTCTATAAGTTACACGGTAAGATCCCTGTTTACCCATTCTGTCAAAAAAAAAAAGATTGACCATGAAAAAGTCATCTGCAGAGAACAAAAGATGCAACTCTCCATTTCTAGATAAAAAGACTTGCATATCAGAAGGAGAAATTTTCCTTCCCAGGGACAAAACTCCCAGGAACTCTTCCTAGGCATCCAAGCAGGCTCTGTCTTTTAGCTACTGCACCTGCTGTGTGGCTCATCAGGAGTTACCATCTACATTCTGTCCACATTCTGTGGCTACTCATCTTTTTGAAGGTATCTAACCAACTGCCTTTATTAAGCCAGGCACCATAATTCTATTTATTTTAATATGGCCTCCAGCAAAAGAACAGATGCCTCTCAATGGAAAGTTGTTGGCTGAAGAACATTCTCAAATACACCCAAGTTGCAGATGAAAGTGAAATAGACTGAGCAATTAATTCATTAAGATCATTCTGACAGAAATGTAAATTTCTCATGTAAATTTCCTTCCATAAGCCACCATCGCTGGCCAAAGCTCCTTCCTCAGCAAATTATCTACTGAGTCCGACGTTCTATTAAACTGCCTGCTTCACATGTGTGTTCTTTCCGTCGTTACAAAACTGTGTGACTAAACGTTTCTGTGGCCCTAAGTTCTTTTTGGCGTAGGACAGCCAGAGAAAGACTTCCCATATTCCGTGGTTAATTAATAGGACTATTATATGCAGACTCGTGTTAATCTTGTGGGAGATTTGCAAGCCAAGGCCTGCCGATGGGGTATGGAAGCAGCAGATAATGCTTCTACTCTACTTTTCTGTGACGTCCTGAGAGTGGGTTGACTTTAAATAAGCACAAAAGGTGGTGCTCACAAAGAAAGCAACTGAGAAAACAATTCCCCAATTCAAAAGACTTGTACAGAATTATTCCCACAACAGTAAGTTAAACGCAATAAGTTAAATGGCACTTGTTACAAAAACAGTACTTACGCTCTCATTGCTTGACATTAATGCCACCCCTTTCCTAATGAGGAGATTAAGGCAGGGAGCAGTTTAGCTACCTGAATTCAACCTTACCCAAGACATTAGGTATTTGGATTTCAAGAGAGTTGATAATGATTGGGTTTAGAACACATTACCCCTCATCCCAAATAACCTGACAAACTGAAAAAAAAAAAAACCCTGTAAATGTAGGAAGGTCTCTCTGACTTTCTTAAATTGCTCTTCTTCCCTGAAGCAAATTCATAAAACTTTGGAAGGATTTTCTTCATTTCCCCTGAAGCAGGCAGTAAGATTGAAAGGCTCCCTCCCTATAACCAGAGGAAAAGGATGCCTTCTCTCTGAGAATGAAGAGTCACTGAGAAGAACTTGAATATGATATCCAAAATGACAAGCGGAAAAGATATTTTACTTCCTACAAAGCAAATAGGTTTACATGCATACATACACCTTTTGGAAAGGGGTTTAAAAATTTGTTTCGATAACTGTTTTCAAGTGAGGCAAATAGGAAATGGATGTGGGGAAGATAAACTCTCATAGACTCCCAACAAAGGGAGGAAAGGGATGCCCACAGAAAGAGATGCCCACAGCCCAAGAATTCCAGAAAATTCTACCCCATTAGGAGAATATGAGACCTAGTGATACGCAATGAAGCCTGCTTTGCATGGTAGCTACCAATGCAATTACAGCAGATGTGAAAGGACCAATGCATTCTCAGAGCATCCAGGGACCAGGCAGATGGACAATCATAAACCCAGAGTCATCTACTGGGCAAATCTTACTTAAACGTGGAGAAAATAGCAGCTCACCAAGCCTGTCCTGGCACTTTTAGGGAAGCCTCCCTCCCTGTGGATCTCTACCACACCCATGGATGCATTCTTCTATCTGGGTTTTTACCATGCTTCACCCAAAGTCTTTCACCACACACTGTTTACACTGTAAACCTTGGTCGTAAGCCTGTATTATACACCAACACAATCACAAAAGTAAAATTGACCATTGTATTAACAGGATTCTTGGGAAATTACACATGGCCCATTGACCTGTGATGAGGGTAAGAGTTGTGGTTCAGGAAGTAGAGTCAGGTGGGGTTGGTCAATATTTTTACTATGGCTAATGGTCAGCAAGGGAAGTGATGGTGAAAACACAAGAGAAGAAAAAAGACCAAAAAGAGAAAAATGAAACAAAACAAAAAAAAAAAATGGAAGGAAAAGGGCAATTTTACCTGCTAAATCTCTTTGCCTAAGACAACCTCTGCTTCTAACCTTCTCCAGGGGGCTATTTAGAGTGAAATGGCCCAGTCAGGGGTGCCATTTCCAGTTATTAAAGAAGCAAGGAGAGCTTCTGGCTCTGAGCAGCACTTGACCCAAAGGGTGATGGGCAGAAGGAAAAGGAAAGGGAATTAACCAGCTCCCCTGTGGCTGAAGTCTGCACACAGCAGGCCTGATAACCATGTCCCGCTCAGCACGGCTTCCAAAGAACAGTTCTTTGATTGCACAAGTTACCGCTGTCCAGGGCTGAGCTGCAGGAAAGGACTAGGGGCCAAACCATGAAGGGAGGGGCAGCTGAGAGAGGTCCTGGAGAAGAAATGTAATAATTAACACATTTGTCACCTGGTGGTGTAGAGCCATAAACCAGTGATGATAAAATAGCAGCGATGTTGGCGTAATTACCCTCTCCCAACCAACTGGCAGAGGTCTGGTCATTAATCAAAGTCTCTCCAGGCATTTCTCTAAACAAGGCCAACCTCCGATCCTGGTTAAAACCCACATGCCAGCTTCTGGGAATGAGAAACAGGCAGTTGACTTGAGAATCTTTTTTTCCCCCCCTCTCATCTCAAGAAACATGAATAAATCACACTTCATCAAGTTTATCATTTGTCTCCTCAGAGAAATATGAAATATTATAGATCATCTCCAGTACATCAGCTTCTTCACACTCCATTAGCATGAAGGGACTATTTTTGATATAATTTATCAAACCACTGGCCTCATTTCTCCCATTTCCTGCCACATGGAAACATGGGCACAGTGGACTGGGGCTCTCTGTTATCCACAAGCAGCAGCTATCTGCCTTCCACCCGGGGGACACAGGAGAGGACACGGGTCATTAGTGACAGGTCATCAACCTGTACGGCCACCCAAGTGGCTGCAGACAGCCAACCAAAGGATGGGAACAGGAACTGAGTCCCAGGTACTTTAGTTGGATTCTGCTGAGGTGAGAAAATGGCTACTATTGATTTTTTTTTTTTTTTTGACGAATTTCTTTCTACTAAAGTCAGTTTTCAGGTCAACCTATTCCACTTAGATGGGGACAAGGCTCCACTTGGAATGCCTGCCTGGTTATTTATCCAAGAATTTGCAAAGATCCAGAAACACTTAACAATTGCAATAGAAACTTAAAACATTCTCTTTCTCCTTTTTCCTGCCCATTAGGACTGCTATAGTTTTAACGACAAAGCTGAGAAACAAAAAAAATCCATTTAATCAACTTGCTATTTTCCTAAATATGGTCTTATACGTTCAGGGTGATTACCATGTGACTCCTGCCCCTACTCAGCTAACAAATGTTTACCTAACTAGTGGCAGAATACAGTTGGAATCACATACAAGTTCAAGAGCTTATACGGCTATGAAATCATTTCATATCGACCTTGAAAACTGCATCAGATTTCAACATCTTGGATAAGATTCCAAGTAGGAAAGAACACCTAAGAGGAAAAAAAATATCACTCAGGGGCATGAGAGAGAGATGGTACAACCAAGCAAGGTTGTACAGACGTAAACAGGAAACAAGCTTAAAAAGGATTAGGCTATGATGATGGCTAAATGGTTCTTCAACGGCAAGCTGAGTAATATTAACTTACCACATAAGCAACAGGGAGCCACTGAATGTTTTCAGTCATAACAGCACTTCTTAAAAACTGCATTTAAGAAGTCAACCTGAGCAACATTTCTCAGATGACAAAGGGGGATTGAAGTGAGTCTTCTGAAGGAAGACTCCTGCGAAAGAACTTAGCTGCGTGTCCTCTTAGGACACAGACTCAAAGATAAGGGCCTTATTTTAGACAGCCCTTGCTCAATCACGCAGGCATCAATTGCTGTTCAACACGATTTGCTGAAAAATGAATAAACACACACACAGGGAGACTCATACAAGCAAAGAAGCATGTGTATAAGAGGAAAAAACAGGAAAACGATTTAAATGTTCAGAAACAGATGACACAAATGATGGCTTGCGCTTAGAATACTACACACACTAAAGGAAGAGCACAGCACATAAACACGAATTAATCTCACAAACAGAATCTTCGGTTTAATAAAGCTGCAAAACAGGAAGGTATTATTTCTTGAAACAGAAACATCTACTTATTATTTGTCGAATGCATGCTTGGAAATGCATAAGGAAATTTATAACCTAAAAAGCAAATCTGGAATTATAATCATTACCCCTGGGTTGTGAGAAGACCATGATCAGAATTGTAATGAGGAGGGCGGTGGTGGTTAAGGTTTCTGGAAATATCGAGGGTTTCAAGCTGGTGTTAGCTCTATTGATGTTTATCGCATTACTTTTCCTAGTGTTATTTAATTTTAAAAATTTAAAAGTGTAAACATAATACTGAATAGTGGCGCTTGACTGAGAAAAGGGAGTGAAATGGGAAGCAGCAAGGCCTGGGAGAATGACAGGCAGGTGCACCTGAAGAAGTAGAGAATGTAGACTGCAATTAATACACCTGGTCCAGATTGGCCAGGGAGACAGGATGAGCCAAGCCATTGAGAGAGAGAGAGAGAGAGAGAGAGAGAGAGAGAGAGATAGCTGAGGATCAAGAGTCCAACTTGGCTGTGGCACAGGGCGTTAAACTACTGTCTACAGTGCTGGCATTTCAGATGTGCACCTGTTTCAGTCCTGGGTGCTCCATTTTTGATCCAGCTCTCTGTTTATATATCCAGGAAAGCAGCAGCAGATGCTCCTGTACCCACTTGAAAGACCTTGAAGAATCTCCTGGCTCTAGCCTGGCCTAGCCCTGGCTAGGTATTGTGGACATTTAGAGAGCGAACCAGCAGATGGAAGATCTCTCCTTCTCTCTCTCTCTCTCTTTGCAATCTACTTTTAGAATAAATACATACATTAGAGAAAAAGGGACAGAGGAAGAGAGACAGAAAGAGAGAGACACCAATGGACCAGCAATAAGAGCAAACAAAGAGGACCTAGTCAGAGAGCCAGGTGAACGGGGACCGTAGCTAAATCAAGTGAGAGCAAGTCTGGATAGGAATATTTCCCTCACAAGCAGTAGAGAAGGTATCTTCCATCAAGCACAGGATGAAACTGTGGGAAAGGGGATTTTGTTTTGAGACAATTCCATATTTGGCATCAAAACACTACCCCCATGTCCCGCTTTTCTTTCTGAAAGACTGAATTTTGTAGTGTATTTATTCTTCTACTGATAAAGTATTTTCTTTCATTTTAGGAATGATTTGGGGTGGGATAGCTTTGGAAATAAATTAAAGCAGAACAGGAATACACGTCAAGCTCTCATGTGTTTCTTTGTAAGGAAAAGTAATAGGGTAACTTAATTTTTAAAAAAATATGAAATGTATTAGCCTGGTATTTATTTTGGTTTCACTGGAGGGTGCAATTATGTCTTAGGAAGACCTGTGGCTAAGAGACTTTCACAATAAACTATTTCTATGCTTACCACATGTACGAGGAAGAGCAAAGTTTCCTTTGTGAAGCATTTTGCAGAGATGGCTCCTTGTATTTTTGGTTAACAGCATCATTTATTCTGGGATTAGAGTTCTTCCAGCCTCTATCCAAGCCACAGAGTCGTAGCCCATGGGAATTATACAAAAGGTTTATATTGAGCATCGAGCTAGATCTGAAAGAGTCTGAGAGTAGGAGATAAAACGCTACCCTGAAATAATTTCCTTCTGGCACAACTAAAGCATTAATCCTAGCAATTGCAATTCAGGTTACACCAAGCCTGGTAGCAGGCTCTGAAAGGCTGGTCTCTGAGTCCTATAATTGCCCCTAGACTAGAAAATTCATACTAAGCTTACAGATCAATTTTCATAAGAAGGTTGTGCTGCTAATTTTCTGTCTCTATTACTGGAGAAATCGCACTTCCTAAAGTGAGCCTACGGGCCCAGTTTACCACACTTTACCAGAACTACGAAAAGGTAAGCTAGAAATTTGCAGAAAACATCTGCCAAATCACCATATGATTGAAACAATCTACAAGGAAGCAGGAAGCCAGACATGAGTTTGAGGGTCTCTGCAGTTTGCCAAGTTAGCAGGTGACACTGCAGGAGTTGCACAGGAAAGTTATGACGTGCAGGTGTTAAAAATGCAAGAAGAGATAACAAAACAAAAACCAATGCGAGAGCTCTGGATAATCACAGCTATTCGTGAAGGTTGCCACATTTTTCTTTTGCCTCAGGGGTAACCAAAAATGCATTCCTCAGGACCACGACAATCAATGAGGAAAAGATATACACTTATTTGGTATTAAAAATATGTGTATCAGAATGTGAAGTACAAGTAGACTAAAAAAAAAAAAAATGCATTTTTCCCCCCTTTTGTCCAGATTTGGCTGGCCACAAAAAAACCATTGCCACCCAGAGTTTAGTTCCAGTGTTTTTGTAGCCAAAAATTGCCACAGGGAGATGCAGAGCTGGCATTATGGGCTTGCATTCCAAATGGCTCTGGTGAAACCCCTGGTGTCCAACTGAGTGGGGAGCGGGGGAGAGGGGGTGGCTGGCACGGTGA
Organism: Ochotona curzoniae; assembly: GCF_017591425.1. Classification (NCBI taxonomy): domain Eukaryota; kingdom Metazoa; phylum Chordata; class Mammalia; order Lagomorpha; family Ochotonidae; genus Ochotona; species Ochotona curzoniae. The sequence continues at coordinate 3,230,288 of NW_024465421.1, forward strand.
CAGCACAAAATAAACAGAGATGAGCCAGATAAGGGAGGCCACTGGGAGGCCCAGCCCATAAAAACAGTCCAAAGCAACAGAAAGACACACATTTCTCCATGAGTCACACTGGGCTGTTCAGATGCTCCCCTCTCGCATTCTGTAAGATTCTGTTAGGTAACAAGGGAGACACACTGGGACTTTGCAGGACATGTTGAAAGCCCATTCTGTGTCTTAAGAAATTCATTACTGTGGAAAATTGGCTATTCTTCTATGAAAACAGCAAAAAAGAAGTTTCCCTAAAATCCCTTTTTTTTTGCATCTGGAAGTTCCAGTCAATATCAGCAAAGGCCAAGGGGAGAGTCAACCCAGTGTCCCAGCAGTCTTACAGAAGAAATTCACTGGAAAAAAAAAAAAAGATTCCTTTTAAAGAGGCATCCAAGTGGCACTTCCATTCTTACTTCTCTTAAAATGGTTTCAAGACACAGTACAAAGAGCTAATGTCACAATAGGGACAACTCATCCTTCAGGGAGCTAAAGGAGATAATATTGGGTGTGTGAAACTCACAGGAAAATGAAGTTTTCCTAGAATGACAAATGAACGTAAGAGTGATGTGGATTGTAGAAGATGAAGCAATCAACCACAGACCACTCACAGGAAAGTGAACCACTGTGTGTCAGCCAGGACTCGAACCTCTAAGGACAGAAGGAGATGGCATCATTCCACCACAGAGCAGATTTAATTCCCAAAGAAAATCCTTGCTGGTGTGGGGTGGTACACAGGCAGTCTGTATCTCACCATACATCACCAACATTGCACTTTCATGGAGAATCTTCCTTTTTTAAACGAGATACCGACCCACCACCTGAACTTGGGTCATAAGTTTTGGACCTCTGGCCCCTCAATTGTGGCTGAAGTGTCATCTTGGGTTGTAAGTGTCTGCCACTCTGAGGCTCAACTTCCTCATGTATAACTTACAGTAATAAAATCCATCTGGGGCCTGGCATAGTAGCCTGGTGGCTAAAGTCCTTGCCTTGCACATCATGAGATCCCATATGAGTGCCAGTTCTAATCCTGGCCGGCCCCGCTTCCAGCTCCCTGTATGTGGCCTGAGAACGTAGTTGAGGATGGCCCAAAGCCTTGGGACCCTGCACCCATGTGGGAGACCTGGAACAGGCTCTGGACTCCTGGCTTCAGATCACCTCAGCTCTGGCCCTCTGGCCACTGCGCTCACTTGGGGAGTGAATCAACAGATGGGAAATCTTCTTCTCCTTCTTTCCTCCTCTCTGTATATCTGAGTTTCCAATATAAATAAAATAAATCTTTAAAAAAATTAAATCCACCTGGTAGAATTATCCACAATGAAACGAGACAATATAAAGGAGACTCTCAAACAAGACAAAGCAAAGCCCTTGGAGAAAACAAGAAAATTACCATGTCCTGTTCTACAGCTACCACATACATACACATAGGATGAGTGGTCAGACCTCATGGAATGGTGGTTGGGAACTCAGCTAAGCTCAAATGAAAACCAGATAATTACAGTGTCTTCTTTTTATCGATAGAGGCAATGTCTTCTCTGAAATTTTGGGGAACTATAGGCAAAGTACAGGGTTGAGTAAGTCTGATTTCTTAAGCATGCGAGTTCTGTAAAGACAGCGATGTCACGACAATATGTGGCACTCGTTAACGCAAAATGACATTTAAAAATTTTTCTAAGTACAGATCATGCATTTTTTAACTTCCTCTTAATGCAAAAGAGGCAAAACATCAAGAAAACAGGTCATATATTAAATTTATGTTATTAAAGAAACAGTTTTGAGATATGGTCTGAAATGAGAACAAATCTGCCCCAATCTGCCAGTTCGGAAAGCATTACACTCCAACATCATGACTGATTCTAATACAGAAGACATCGATCATCAGAGAGGTCCTAAAGTATGTCTGCCAGACCACTCTCTCTAAAATAATAATGTAAAAAGTAAGACTGAAAACATTATATAAAGATGTTTAAGGTCAAGCACATTGGAATAAATGTGTTTCCGAATCATCCAAATGTAAATGAATATCACTTCATTCTAGTAAACACAGATTTCACTGCATATCTTCGAAACCAAGAGGACATAAATATTATGAAATGCACGTGAAAGCGAGATGGGTTACTTTTTCATAGGCGCTCACATCCTGTAATCACACATTTGAATCCCACAGCATTGCGGAGGAAAATGGCTGTTGTAGATTGGGTAGGACAAAGCCACTGCCACTTACAGAGGACGGGACTGAATACCGGGAGGATGGACACTTTCTTTACAGTCAGGAACTCTGACGTCAATGTCAAACACGCAGGCATGCCAGGTGGACGTTTGGCAAAGTGGCTAAACTACTGCTTGGGATACTACATGCCATACTGGAGTGCCTGCCTCAAGTCACAGCCGTTCTGTTTCTGCTACAACATCCTGCTAGTGCACACCCCAGGATGATGGCTTAAGAGCTGGATCCTAGCCATCCTCATGGAAAACTCAGATCAAGTTCCAGACTCCTCGCTTTACTCTGGCATTTCTGGAATGGACTTACAAATGGAAAAAAAAATTTTCCAAATAAAATGAAAAATAAAATTAGACATCAAACATTCTGTTCTTGGTTCCACAGGATAGACAATGAGACTCCAAAGCCATGGTTAATGAAATATTTTTGAGGTCACTGCTTGGATTTCATCTTACATTACTATTATTATCATGCAATTGTTATGCTAAGAGTTTCTATAGCTTTCTTATTTGTTTCGTGAATTACCGCAATTACAATATTCCATCCTTCACTGGGAACTAATAAAAGCAATCTTATTTTAGCCAGCAGCTCTAATGAAGCCTCATTATTGTGATGAGAACATCTGCAAAAGCCATCAGTCTGTGGGTCTCTTCTCTCTTGCTGAAGCGGGACGTGAACTCCACAAAGGTTTTAAACTCTACTGGAATTTGAATGCTTTCTAGGTTCAGTTTCTGTAGGAGATACAGGAGTCAAACACACTACTTCTTAATGAAAATACTAAAGGAGAACTTATGAAAAGTCAGAATGAATGACATGCAAAAGGCAAGCAGGATGATATTTCGAAAACTAATGGTAAAATCATACTATGAAAAACTCCATAGATTCCAAAATTTGTCCATCAAAATGAACATATTGTTTCCTTCTTTAACGTTTATTTTTATTTACTTGAAAGGAAGAGTTATATAAAGACAGGAGGACAGAGAGATTTTCCATTTGTTTGTTTACTCCCCAATGGCTGCAACTGAGGGCCTGGCCAAAAGCCAGGAGCTTCTTTTGGGTCTTCCACATGGGTACAGAAGCCCAAGTACTGCAGCCATTTGCTGCTATTTTCCATGCACATTATTAGGAACCTAATTCAGAAGTGGAGCATTTTGGTCTGGAATTGGTGCCCATATGTCATGTAGGCATTACAGGTGGACACTTAACCTACTACACCGATAATAAAATATCTCTGAATTATTTGAAAGGCAGAGCTGAAGAGGGGGCAGGGAGGAGAGACACACACCCAGAAAGAGAGAGAGATCTTACATTTGTTGTTTCAATCCCTAAATGATTGGAATGACTAGGGCTGTGCCAGAACTAAGCCAGAAGATGGCTGGCAGAGGCTAAAGTACTTGGGCCATCTTTTAAAGTACTTAGACACACCAGTCAAAAGAACGGATGGAAAGTACAGTAGCTGAAACTTGAACCAGTGCTCATATGAGATGCCAGCATTGCAAGCAGTGCCTTAACCTGTTGTGTCCCAAATAAACATCTTTTGATTTCGTTTTTCATGAATTTCCAAATTCTTTCTTGTTTTATTTGTTTGAACAACAGAAGGGTTATAAAGAGGTGCAAGAGACAAAGTTCTCCCACCCGCTGGTCTATTCCCCTTAATGGCATGGGCTGGGCAGGGTTGAAGTCAGGAGCTGGGATTCAACATAGATCTTTTAAAAGAACATGTTTAACATGAAGCTACAATCAGGACCAGATATGGGATTCTGTAACAGGTAATCCGATATGGGATGCAGGTGCATCCCAAGAGGCATCTTAATTGAGATGCCAAAACATGCATCTTCCATAAACTTTTAAAATTAACCTCATATATATTTTTCACTAAATATATCACGTGCTGTTTCTGCTCCCAATTAATATCAAGAAGTATTCCAAAAAGTGCCAAGACTGGAATAGAATACCTCATACCAATACTATCTCAGAAGATTCCCCAAATACTAAGCACAAGAGACCGATTTTAAGCACATTTCAGTGGAAGGAACTGAAAATCCATGGAACATGAATATCTGTTCACACTCCGAGCAGGTCACTTAGACAATGTTACTACGCTACATGAAGTACAACAACAAAAGACTGGATGTACTCTGCAGTAAAATGGAGTGCATGGTTCAATTTCCAGCTACTTTGCTTCTGATCCCACTCTCTGGGAATACGCCTGGGCAGTATCAGATGATGGCCCCGGCACTCAGGTTCCTAACCACCCACATGGGAGATGTGGATGTAGTTTTCTGACTTCCGGTTTAGCTTGGCCTAGGACAGCTGTGGGCACTTGGGGACTAAACCAGTGGATGGAAGATTACTCTTGCTCTCTCAGGCAATCTGCTTTTCAAACAGTTTGAACAGCAAAATACATGTTCTTCATCACCTTAACATCCTTATTTTTTTCTTTGCTTCTATAATTTTTGGAGGATTGGAAAGGTTTCTGAGTCATGATGAATTTCTTGGGTCAAACGCAAAGACCTGAGAGTCACCAATTACCATGTATTCATCAGCCTCAATTATGATTACGATCATATATTGTGGACATAATAATAATAAGGATGGCAATGACATATGCTTTCAGTAATCTTTGGCAGGCAGTATCATCACCCAATACGAATATAGCTAAGAAAATAGTTTATGGCTTTGAAAGGATATTAAAATACACAAAAATGCACAGGGGGAAAAAAAAGCATTAGAAATACATACTTCCAAGTTATTAAAAATTGAAAAAACATAAAGGTGAGATTAATGTTACAGAACCTATCTGCATCTCCAGAAATGAAGGGTTTAGGTTATATGAAATATCTTTTTTGCTCTCAGAGATGTACGATAGCTAGCGGGAGAAACCTCTGCATAGAATTTGAATGAGTGATGGGCTGGAAAGCCTCAGACGAAATTGAAGGAGGAAAATAAAGAACAGTCTTTAATTATGAAGAAGGTTGTCCGGGATTAGCCTCCAGAAACCTTGCAAATCCTTGTTCCTTGTACTCGGTAAAATGAGAGTTACCTGGGAAGCTGTCTTGCTCTCTTGCTCTCTTGGGCGCCACAGGCACAAAGGACTGAGAAGCAAGCAGCTGTAGAAGCACAGATGTCCTGCAAAGGCTGAACCACAGAAACGGGAGCCCTGGCCCCCTCACTGGTCAGCGGCGGGGGCCTCCAATGCCATCAGCCCCAGGCTAGCTGCACAGAGGGGGGCTCGAAGAGACAGAGGAGCGTGGAGGGGAAGCTGGGTGGGGAAACACTGGGGATGGCTGGGGGGATTCTTCAGTCATGAGCCCTGAGGTGCAGGAAGAAATATAGTCTGTCTTAAAAACCTCTGACCAAGAAAAAGAAGGGGGGAAAAGACTACCAAAAAAAAAAAAAACTTGTTTATAATAAAGACTACATTCTGTAGCAATTTCCTAGATTCCTGGGGTTAGAAATCTAGATTGCCAATGGATAAGTGAGCCTTAAAATCACATCCCTGCTGACAAAAATTCATTTCTTATAACCGTCTCCATTTACCGGAATGCTGAATCTTTCCCATGGGGAAGGAACAAATGAAAATGTTATTTCTCTGCTCATGAACTCATACCTTTCTGTCTGCTTTTCACTGTTGGCAATTTCATTCTCCTCCAAATTTGACTAAAGCCCGTGACCTGAGGGAAATAATGTCTATATAATAATCTTCTGAAACTCTAATTCTGAGTCATGTTTTTTTGGATGTTGCCTCGCAGTTTATGAAAATTGCACTGAGCTATGAAATGTAAGTGATGTGATGTCTTTGCCTAACACAATCATTTTGCTGCTGAACATGTTGCAAATACTAATGAAAAGGAGGCTCCCACACAAGCCATGAAAGCTGGCTAATGGCGACAATCTAGCCGCAGTGGCCCCCGTCTTCGGCGTTGGCCCTTCCATTCCTCTCCGAATAGAACTGCAAAAGGTAAAAGCCAGGTGGACAAAATTGGCGCAGAAAGAGAAAAGGCCTCCCCCACTTCTGCTGTAACCCCTCTTTCATACCCACTTGGATGAGATTTCTGCCTGTGTAATCTGACGGTTGTAGAACAATAGTGTACTGACTTTCCATTTTAAAGAACACCTCAATTTTTATACAGGCTTGGTTATCTGTTTTAAGCCATTTTAGCCATAAAGTATCACTCATAACAACTTCTCCGAGAGATATGCACCGTATTATAGTGCGTGACAGTGGACTCCGCAGGCTGAAATTTCTATCCATCATTCAGTGAATTTACCACACCCAGAAGGGACTAGGGACCATTCTTTCAAATCTTCCTTACACTTCTCAAGCTATTCAAATTGCAAGAGAGGGAATTAAAGAAAAGGACAAGTTATAAAGACAACTTGCCGCTGCTAAACCTGCTCTTAAACAATGAATCCAGATCTTTCAACATAAATGTCTGTGATACAGGATACCTAGTCACCTACTGCTGCTAATGAAAAAGAATGGAGAATAATGAAGATTTAAAGCTTGCATTTAGCTATCAAAATGCCTTTTTGAGAAACTGTAGATTTTTTTTTTTTAAAGTAGAAGGCTCAGGACCGGCGGCGAGGCCTAGTGGCTAAAGTCCTCGCCTTGAACACCCCAGGATCCCATATGGGCACCGGTTCTAATCCCGGCAGCTCCACTTCCCATCCAGCTCCCTGCTTGTGGCCTGGGAAAGCAGTCGAGGACGGCCCAAAGCCTTGGGACACTGCACCCGCGTGGGAGACCCGGAAGGAGTTCCTGGATCCTGGCTTCAGATTGGCATAGCATTGGCCGTTGCGCTCACTTGGGGAGTGAATCATCAGACGGAAGATCTTCCTCTCTGTCTCTCCTCCTATCTGTATATATGACTTTCCAATAAATAAATAAATCTTTTTAAAAAAGTAGAAGGCTCTAATATTTGAAATTTCCTCCATTCTCCTGACTCTTAGCAAAACAATGATTTTCATAGTTTACAGTTTTCAGGCAGAATCAGTGCAACTATATTTGCATATTAAAGTTATTTAAGGAATGATACAATGTTTAAAAAAACCACACAAGAAATAAACTAATTAAACCTTACACATATTGTGGCACTATTATCTAGGCTCTGACAAGCCCCATGTATCCAGTAATACTAGGAGAAAACAATCACCAAATGTCATGATCAAGTGCAAAATCAAGTCCCTTAATATTCATTGTGAAGACTTTTAATATCACGAATGATTTTTAGGTGAATCATAAGCATAAGAAATTACTTCTGGTTTTCACTGAATGTATATCATGAACCCCGTGCATTCTACTGCCATATGACACTCATGTTTTTAAGGAAAAATCACAGGATATAATTAATAACTGAAGTCTTCCCAAAGCTAAAAAAAAGGAATTGGATATCAGTTGGTAGTATGGCAGATGTATAACTGTTTTTAAAAAGGGGTTAGCAATTATTTGTCATAAGGTCTGTAGTATTGTACCAAAAATAATGCATTTTAATTACTGAATACAAACATGATCAATTTTTCTTAAACAAAATAATTCTTCCTTGAAGAAATTTTGCAAATGGGGCAGTCCTGCTTATTGTACACAAATGATCAAAATATACCACTAATCCTGAGACCTAGTTTTACATATACCGTATATAGCTTACCTAAATTTGCCAGGGCCATCTACACAGATTTGAAAAATGGCAATCTTTTATTGGAATAATTAAAATCTTCATCCGCATGGTGGGATGTAATCTGAAGTATACATTTTTTTCTTCTTCTATCAGAGAAGAATTGCATTGTGGGTATGAGGAAATAGCAGTTGAATATTTAGGGCAAAAATATTATAACCATAATAACTGCTAGTGGACAATATGTATTTCCAGGAATAAAAAAAAAAGATCACTCACCAAGTCATAAAGGACTTTATGTTCTTTTATGTTCTTTTTATTGAAGTGTCATAAATAAATAATACATTAAAGCAATATAACTTTCCAAAAACCAAGGCAACTCAAAACCTCAAAGCCTTGATCTAGACACCTAATAGAAATTGATGATCTTACTGTTATTACAGTCACATTGTTCTTGAAATATATACGCGACTTCTGTTATCGAGAGGTTGTGCTCCCCGGCACTATCAGCTGTTGCAGCCCATGTGGGCAGCCAGAACACTGGCACTGTGTGGAAATGACCACAAGAAAGGGTCTGTCGGCTAAAAGCCACAGTTTGTTGACAGACTGAAGCAACTCACATGGCTGTATCAATCAGAAAATAAACCAACACAACCACTGAAAGGTAAAGCTAAAACTAAATTTGTGTCCGTTTTCTAGCTAAGGAGCACTAGAATACTATCAAGTGTATTTTTTGCAGTCTGATCAACTAGTAAACTTTGGTTATTGCATTTGATCCAAAGGCATCGCAATCCCCAAACACCTCAGCGAAGCAGGTGTCCCTGAAACCAAGTGTACTTAAAAATATTATATAGTTACGTGCAAGAGAGAGTATGCCTTTTTACGTTTTTTAATCGACTACAGATAAAAGGCATTTAAATGTTAAAATCAAATTAGATTTGATATTTCATCAGTTGATGGATTATTTATTAATGTGTTTTAATTTGAAATATGTGGGAGATATTCCAGGTGTATTTTAGTAACTGGATGCTAGTTTAAGTCTGTTCTAAGTTCAGGGTGCATAACTTGTACCTTCTTTTTCCAACTTGCAGGCAGAGATACAGAGATGGGAGACAGAGAGGAGTCTTCCAGCTGGTCCTTCACTCCAGGGAGGACCAATTCAATATTTTATACGTAACGAAATTTTTATAGCTCAAAATAGTCAATGTGTCATTGAAAATCTGGTTCCTGTTGTTACGGGCAGAAGTCCAAAAAGACCAGCGAAGCATCAGTGATGTGTACTGTGCCTCCCGTCTTATGTGTGCCTCATAATTTGTATTGCACGGTTGTATCAGTTGGCTGAGCGAAGGGTGTTGAGATCTCCAAGCACACAGGTGTATGTGTCTAAGGACTTCGTGTATTTGGAGGTGCTGTTACCAGACACATACGCCTTCATCTTGGTGACTTTGTCTTCCCGTGATTCTCCTCCTCTTCCTTTCTGGCTGGATTCATTGCTGCTACCTTTATGCAATCTGTGACTCTGTGCTTGGAGCTTGGTAACAGTCTACTTCCACTGATGAGGATGATCGCTACAGTTTTTTTTTTTTTTCATTAGGTTTTATGTGATATACTGCTCCCATTCTTTAAATGTTAACAGAGCTATGTCATTATGTTTTAAAAGGGCATGTGAGGACCCAGCATGGTAGCCTAGTGGCTAAAGTCCTCACTTTGCACGTGCACAAGGTCCCTTACGGGCACCAGTTCAAATCCAAACCGGCCCCGTTCCCCATCCAGCTCCCTGCTTGTGGCCTGGGAAAGCAGTCAAGAAAGGCCCAAAGCCTTGGGACCCTGCACCCACGTGGGAGACCCAGAGGAGGTTCCTGGTTTCTGGCTTTGGATCAGCTCAGTTCCAGCCTTTGCAGCCACTTGGGGAGTGAATCATCAGACGGAAGATTCCTCTTTCTCTCTCCTCCTCTTTGTATATCTGACTTTCCAATAACAGCACATAACAGATTTTTGTTTCCTGCCTGATTTTATCATCTGTTTTCTGATTGACATTTACATTTAATCCAGTTATTGCTAAGGATGGGTATGTTGCAACCATCAAACTTCAAAATACTATTTGATCTGTTTATTTTTGCCTTTGATAATTATTTTGCCTTTAAATTAGTTGAACACATTTATTGTTGAATTTTGTCTTTTATTAGCTTGTTAGCTATATTTTGCTTTATCTTTTTCTGCAATACCAATTCTAGAATTCACAATGTACATTACTAATTTATGCTAGTGTATTCTGAAATTTTATTATACAACTTCAACAGAGCACAGAAAGCTTTCCTCCGTTCTCTCCTCTGTGTTACTGCTTATGTCTTATTTTGACATAAGCCACAAATCCCACAATACATTGTTCTGCTTTTTATTTACATCAGAACCAAGTAAGCACTACTTTGGGTAACATATGAGTCCTGTTGCATATTCCATGATTTTCTTATAATCCTTTGAAAATATTAAACCATTCTTAGGTTAGGGAGTGTACAAAAACTTGTTGGACTTGGCTGATGGTACTTGGTCAACCTGTTTTTCTCCTTTCAGGAAATTTAAAAAGAAAAATGTCTTCTATAATAACTCACATTTTTACATTTCTTGTATCCCTCATTCAAACAGATTTTTGTTATATTTTACACAGGAACATTTCCTCACAGCCTGAAAAGCTTCTTTAACATTCCCTGTAGTGCTAAGCGACTAGCAAATAATTTTCTTGAGGCAAATTCATCTGATGGAACCCTGATTTTGCCTTTCTTTTGAAAGGGTATGTATTTTTCTGGATACAGAATAGAGAATTCTCTATTTTTCTAGAGAATTCTAGATTGAGAATATCTGATATCTCTTCTGTCAGTGTTTTTTTAAGATGTCCTTCCACTGTCTCCTGGCTGACATATCTTCAGATACAAAATCTGTCTGAGTTATCTATGTAACTACGTGTGTTGAGGGTTTCCTTTTCTTCTTGGGTTTTCTGCAATTTGACTTCAGAGTCCACAGGCGTGCTTTTTCTTTGTCATTATTCTCACTGGATCTGTGGTTTGCTGTCTTTAATTTCGGGCAATTCTTAGCCGTTCAGTCTTCAAATGTGCCTACTTGTTGATATCCTCCCATTCAAATGTACTGGACTGAAGAGTTTTCACAGTGGTATTTTTCCTTCATTTTACTCCTTTTGTCCTGTTTTAACTTAAAGATTTCAGCTAATCTGTCCTTAGAGTCACTGATTGTTTCTGTCTGGTTTGTTGATAAATACACGGGGAGAGGGGAATCGTACATGATGCTCTCTCATTGCTGGCATTTATAACTCACAAGTATAGCTTCCATTTTTTCCCACCAAAAATCTCTTCTGTTTCATGTATAATGTCCGCTTTTCCCATTAGACATTCATTTCAATGTAGTCATACGAAGAACATGAAAGATGGCACCCTCAATTAATTCTCTATCTGAAGCTTGTGTGTCTGATTTTCTTGATTGCTTCACCTATAGAAAAATGGCTCTTTTTCTTTCTGGTTGTGTGTGTGTGTGTGTGTGTGTGTGTGTGTGTGTGTGTGTGTGTGTGATTTTTTTTCTTTTTTAACTAAACTAGAAAAATTGTGTGTAAAGAAAAACTGAGGCAAATAGTAATTCTGCCTGGAAATGTGTAACTAGATTCGCAGGGCAGTTAGCAGGAGTGTGGGAGGAGTGATTGAACTCAAACAATAGCTGAACTGCATTTGTTGTTAGAGTGAATTTCCAGCATTTACATTCAGGTTAAAAATTACTGCCCAGACAGAGTACTGCAAACTATCCTGAGAGTCCAGAAGGTTCAAACCAGAGGCTGACTAAATGTTTAATCAAGAAAAAATATGAAAAAAGAATAATAAAAGAAAACCTTAACCAATGAAGGAACATTCTAGAAAATACCTGACCAGCACCCCTCAACAAAATGAAAAACATCTGAAAAACTGTCAAACTCTAGAGGGGTATAAGGAGAGACATAAGGACTAAGGATATGATACAGTATCTCAGGTGACCAGCATGTTAGAAAACAGACATTTATTCAAAAACTAAACAAAAAAATTTTTTTTCAAGTAATGTATGAAGCTCAGTTAATAATAATAATGCAGCAAACTAAGCTCCTTAGTTGTAACAACTGAGGGGCTGTATATTGGAACTCTACTACCTAGAGCACCATTCTTACATCTAGAAGCATTCGGCATGAAAAGTTTTTATGTTAAAGTCTGTCAAGGAGTTTCTTGGGGGACCCTCTCAGAAGTACTCCGTGGTCCGTGTGTCCCTCCCAGAGTCTGGTCACTCTAGTGGCAGCAGGCACAGCTACCACTGAGTGTTTCTCACAGTTCAAGGCTTTCAGTTCAGGGGAGGAATGGGTGGAAACTCGCAGTTCTTTTGCTCCAATCAGTATTTGCCTAGTGCTATACATCTGATCCTCAAGAATGGAAGACTTTAAATTTCTGCCTCTTGGGAGAGCTGAGAAGAAAATCTGTGCTTCTCTACTAAGCATAGGACATAGAAGCCACATTGCCTGCCCAAGTTCTGCTCGCCCTGTGCTGCGGAAGCATCTCGGCCATAAGGTTGCTTCCCGTTTCGCTGCTTTAGACTACAGTCTTGGTTCTGTACTACGTAACATTCTGAGTACATAAATCTTTTATCTCAACAGCTAATGGGTTTTGTCCTCTTCCATTTTTAAATGGGAAAAGCTTCTCTTCTTTCTTAACAGCTAATCTCTCTGCAGACCTAGGAGGGTAGACAGGTTTTTCTTTCATTTCTTAGATAATGCCGGGAAGTGGAAATTCTAAATATGAGTTGAAATCTAAATGTTGGGCTTGGCACAAGTGTTCATTGGCCTAATCTTAACTTTGCATATGCCTGGATCCCATCTTGGCACTGGTTGATATCCCAGATGCCTCACTTCTCCTCCAGCTCCCTGTCTGTGGCCTAAGAAAGCAGTTGAGGATGGCACAAAAGCCTTTGGACTCTACATCCATATGGGAGACCTGGAAGAAGCTCCTGGCTCCTTATTTTGAAACAGCTCAGCTCTGTCCATTGTGGCCATTTGAGGATTGGATCAACAAGCAGAGATCTTTCTCTTGGTCTCTCCTTTTTTCTGTAAATCTAAAAATCTAAATGTCATTTTTTTTTTTTTTTACTGCAGTATCAATTGTGAAATCCATCCAAAGCCTTCCCCTCCCCAAGCCTATCATTTATTATAAATGTGCCTATCATGGGATTAGAAAATTTTATTTGTTTATAGTAGCTACATACTAGACTTAGATTAACTCTTAGTTCTAGAACATCTTATCCTGGTTGTTTAAACATATTAATAATGTAAACAATGTTGATACAATTCAGTCTCTATTAACATATCCAGGCCAAATCTTGTGGCTGGCAACCACAATTCTTCTCAATAGATCTTCTTCCTAACTAATGCTCACTAGCATGCGCTGCCTGAATGTTACAGCAAAGGAGGTAATCCATTAGGAAAAAAAAAAAAGAAACAACTTGTTCAGTGACACTGTCTCCACTGAGTGTAACATCTTTTGGTAATTAGAAATCAAGCAAATATGGTCATTACACATCCATATACGTTAACATTATGAAATTAGCATTTTAGAAAGACATCTAACTTATGTACAAGGAGAGGCTCACCCAATGTTGACACTAGTCATTTGTGGGAGGAGGGCAGGATCTGGATTGGTACACTTAACATGGTCTTGTGTGTTTTTCTACCATGTAAACAATTTACAATGATGGTGTTTCATTTTTTTAAAAATGTTCCCTCCTTTAGTAACATTATTTAAACACAATAAGCAGGTTGGGAGCCACTGGGCTCTGCTTACGTGGCAGTCTTAGGTGGCTTGATAAAATCCCAGGGTTGATACAACAGAAGGCTTTCAATGGAATTCACAGCACAAGCATCAAGGTGGAGGAACAACACAGAGCTTTTAACATAATGACAAGCTCACACTAAACATTTGCCTCCGGTTGTTAAACATCTGAAGCAAAGATCCAGAAAATTCTACAACGTGTGTTCTTTAATAAACGTGTTCTCTCTCTACAGAAAGCATCCTCAGTTTTCTATTTTCCTCTGATCTGAGAATAATTGAAGTTGATCTCATCAGAGGCTCTTATTCCTCTATGCAAAACATGAGCAAGCATTCTGCTGGTTATCCCATAAAGGGGTATGTCAGCAACTATTTGTAAGGTAATACACTCAGGAAACCTCGTCCAATAACTCCTGGAGTGGTTTTCTTTGACAGGCAATACAGCTCTTGTAATTCTTCTTGGATATTTCATTAAAAAAATTACACCATGAGGCCGCTGGATGTCACTGCAGGTTTATAGAGTGCTACCCACCGGGGCTTAAACTAGGCTATAAATAAAGGGATTCTTAAAGTACTCCAGAGGGGTTGGGAAGTAAGTTGTCAGGCTCTGAGGATTTACAGGTACAGCACGGATGCTGGTGATACAAATATGCCAATGATAAAGCTTTCTTCTTGACCTGAACAGCTTGCAGATAAAGTGAGGAACAGATATTCTATGCTAAACTGAACTAATGGTTCAGTGTAAGAATATTTAAATAAGCATAATGAGTCAATCAAAAAAGAACAACTATTTGGAACATAAGAAGGTATTAAAGTCAACAGTGATGCTATGTTCCCAGAAATCTTTTAATCCACCCTTTTTTGGGGAGAAATAATCAAGTAACCATGAGCTGGGATATCCCAAAGAAACTGGTATAATTGACAGGACTGCGCCATTTATGCGCCAATGTTGCATATTTCACAAGTAACAAAGATTGCATCACCTACTATCTCATAAACTTTGTGCCATTCAGAGGGGAAAAAATGAGTGAGAAAAATGGGGACAAGAACCATTAAATAAACATACCAAACTAAACAGGAACGGCCACACATCCTCACAGAGGGAGCCCGATACTTCATTTTCTTCCTGTTTCCTTTTTGACATCTCTTTATCCCCACAGAAGTTACTGTTGAAAGACTCAAATGGGACTTTTTTCTTCAAGGGGGTGCGAAGGAAGAGAGATTTAAATCTATATGAATGCCCAATTCCCACGGAAATAAAACTCCATGGGATTAGTTTCAGCATCGTTATACGAGGAATGCACAAATTCTCCTTCCATATTGATTAATTCCAGCCGAGTTACAATTTGCATGCCATTTACAATCTTCCCTTCCACAAATGTCTTCATTTAGTACTATTTTGAGCTTGGCATGACAAGAGTATTGCAAATCACAATTCCATTAAAGAAAAATCTACTAAAAATTTACAATCCCATTGGAAACACGGCAACACAAAAGGACTGGCTTAGCAGGATAAACACAGTTTTATGTCGCTAGCACACTATTTTTCAGTTCACTAGTGTCAGACATCGATGAAAGCCCTTTCCCAAATGTCTTGATGTTGGAGTGTAGAAGCACCCTCTCTCACACTGGCAGCAGGAGTGGAAAAGTCAACAGTAACCTGATAAATCTGCAGTGATAAAGGTTAGAAAGCTTATAACAGTGTGAAAACAAGGAATTATTTGTATGTTCACCTTTTCCAAGTGTGAAATTTAGGAACCAATGTCACATAACAAGCCATCACAAATATATTCTGTGAGACTAACTGTGAGTTTCGAATTGTTTAATGAGTATGGAGTTGTTCGACAAGCCCTTGGTACAGAGTTGTTTTTCTAGTAAGTCTTGCAGAAGACAGACTTTGACAAGTCCTCAAGAATCCATATAATAAAAATAAAAGTGGACAGAAAGCTTTCCACTGGAGGAAGATGTTGCAGCATTTGTTAAACTAAGAGTCATCAAGGGGCTGGTGTTGTGCCATAGTCAGTAAAAGCAGCCGCCTGTTACACCAGCAGCCCCCATGAGCACTAGTTCGTGTTCTGGCTACTCTACTTCTGATCCAGCTCTCTACTAATACGGAAAACATTGGGAAAACATCCAAGCACTTGGGTCCCTGGACCAATGTGAGAGACCAGGATGTTCCTGGCTTCTGGTTTTGGCTTGGCTCAGTCTCGTCTGCTGTGCTATTTGGGAGTGAATCAGCAGTCGGAAGATGTCTCTCTCTCTCTCCTTCTTAGTTCTTCCTCTTCCTGTCAGCAATTCTACCTTTCAAGTAAATAAAATAAATCTTAAAAACACACAGCCATCAAAATCCTATCTGCCTTTCTATGCATGGTTGGCTACCTTTCTTAGGTATGTTAGCAATCACAGCACGGCCCTTCAAATGTCCAAATATTTTTGCCCATTGGAATTTTTAATAATATACTCAACCAAACTGTTAAATATTGTTGAATGAAGATGAGAGACATGTCCGTCCAAATATCAGTTAAATTATGTACATTGCTAAAATTAAAATGTAAAGAGAATATTGTTTTGATTAATAAATACAGAAAAAAACAATCTAATGACTCATTGATTACGCAGAAGCTCTTGGACAATCATTAAGCCACAAGAAACTGGGAAAGTTTCTCAAGATCATCACTTAAGACTTCAAACAGCAGGGAAAGTCAGTCTAAAGGGGAGACTACACTGACATCACGTATTCCTCACCTTGATGAAGAGAATTAATAAAATTTATTATTTTTAAAGATTTATTTATTTTCATTGGAAAGACAGGTCAGAGTTTGCAGAGAGAAGGAGAATCAGAACGAAAGATCCACCACCTACTGGTTCATTCTCCATATGGTCATAGTGGCTAGAGCTGAGCAAATCTAAAGACAGAAGGCAGGGGCTTCTTCCATGTCTCCCACGAGGGCACAGGGTCTGAAGGCTTTGGGCCATCCTCTACTGTTTTTCCAGTTGATAAGCAGGGAACTGGATTGGAAATGGGACAGCTGTGACATTTGCCAGTGTCCACACAGGATCCCAGTGCTTGGAAGGTGAGGATGTAGCCAATGAGCCATCATGTCAGGCCCAATTAAATCTTTTTATGTCAGAACTACAATAAAATTCTCAGAGTGCGATCAGAGAGATATCAGGAATTAGCGCTGATTGTCAGAGATACATGGCTTAAACTGCACTTTTTCATAACTCACAAACTATTTTTTAAATAAATAACATAATAAGCTGCTTGTGTTCTGCTTGGCATTCTGTAGTAGCTATTCCCAGCACTCTATGGCATGACACGCTAGACTCCTCTGTGCTGTAGTAAGTATTCCTTGTTTATAAAGTCATCAGCTTTAATCTTAGGAAACACTGATACTTACTACACTCCATTTATCAATCTGAATGATTTCCTTCACTAAATACATATATTAAAAAATGGACCTAGAATGTTCCATGTACTTTTAACTCTCTAGAATTCTAAAGTTTCCTTCAAAATTCATGTAGTATCTAAAGCTACTTTGTTTTGATTGACACACAAATTCAGAGAAGTTGAACTGCATGTATTTCACACTGCATTTCACACTGGAGTCTGGCCAACACTTTGTGACACCCACAAATGGTCACAAGAACTAGCCGAGAAGATGATAATGGTTTAAAACACGTGTGAGGGATGCTGCCGGGACAGAAACATGGCACCCTCTAAGAATGGCCTAGCACCATCAGCTACACGCCCTTAAAACAGGCTTAAGGAAACAGAAATTCACAGGATCCTCGCACGCAGAGCTGAAACATCAATTTTCTGAGAGGAGATGATTAAAATAAGATGTAGGTTGATGCTACAGCAAAAGCAATCAAAGGAAAACAGAGCAATAAATAACTTAAAAAAGGAAAGCTATTCATCTAGAGTTTTCTAACATTATGCTATGGTCCAGAGAAACATGTAATATGCCCTCAATAATAATAATGAAGAGAGATCATCATGGATAAATGTTTATATGTTTAGTCCATGTTATCAGGTCAGCTCTAGAGTCCTCTGGGAAGTCACAAAGAGACAAGGATCTCACATGATCAATACTTGTGATAATCATCTCAATTCCTGCTCTTTCCAGAAAGGGAAAGGGGGATCCAGGAGCAACGATGTGCAACCTGGAGTCCTCTCGGGGGTGTGTGCTGCTCCTCGGAACTCCAGGCTCGTCCTTCCACAGAGCACACTGTCTCAGACGAGATGGAACTCCAGGGGCAGACCTGGGATATGAGTCTGTGTTCTGCATCCCTCCCCTACGCTGCCTCTCTTGCTGAATCACACCAGCAATCACTCAGCTGAACAAAGATGACCTGTCTGCAACCTGGATGCCTCTCTAAGAGCTCACTGCCATATTTACTCATTGACTCAGTTCTGACAATCGGATACCCTAAATATCCTCAGAATGGTTCCCTTTCTCTTCCGATCACTCTGACATTATAATTATTTGTCTCAGAATATGTTGTGCCTGCAATCTCACTCTTGCCAAGCCATTTTTCACAGTATTGTCTGAGTGATTTAAATCTCATACTCACCAATCTATTTAAATCTCACTTGTAAGAGTCCTTCAGTGGCTGTTCATTGCTTTCAAAACAAAATGCAAACTCTTTAGCAAGACGCACAAAACTTATCCGTGATCTGGCCCCTTCCTCCCTTCATTCTTGTCACCTGACAGAATTTCAAACTCACTTCAAATGTCAGGCCCGGCCTTGAGACCTTGGAACCAGGTGTTTCAAGGAATGCACCCTGCCACCATCACAACTTCGTTCTGTTGTAGCCCGTTCCCATGTGTTCACCATGAATCACCAGGCAATCATGCCTGGGTTAGCAGTATCCCTAAAAATAATGGTTTGCTCCCTCCAGTGTCATCACATGATTATGTTGGTGGTTCTAAAATAAGGCAGGGTTCCATCAGGTGTAATTTTTAAACTTCTTACTAGATATGCCAATGTAAAAATTCAGCCCTAACTGGTAGAGACTGTTCTCATTCATCGGTTACACTCAGACCTTGAGTAGTGCCTGGGTCATTACAAGCTCTAGAGACAGTGAGATGAAGACACAATAAGAAAAAAACACAGTAATACAGACAGAAAAAAAATGCCAAAGAACGTGAGCAATAAAAAAAAAAAGTGATGAGAGCTGACTGAAAAGTGATTTAACAGAGAAACAAGTATACTAGGTGGTACAGCCTTAGAAAATTAAAGGAAAATACAGTCAGATCAAATAAAAATGTTAATTAGATTTGGTTTTTCAAAACCACATGGAGAATCTTTTATGTGAGGCAGGGCTACAAAACTGACGAATTATTCTCCAAATGTATTATTCTCCAAATTATTCTACAAACGACTGAGCAAAGCAGAGAGGACATAAACAGCAACAGAGACTTTGCAGAGATGCTAATGAAAAAATCGCAAACATCCATACAGATACAGCAACCAAAGCAGTTCATGCCATTGTGTGTCTTGGAGCACCACAAAAGGACTGCTTGCTATAGATGCTCTGTCTCAGCCACCAAAAAGCCACCGACATAACTCAGAAACCACTTGGGCTGCATCTGAGTCTTGGAAGATACAAACCCAGGAGATCTGGGACCATCTGCAACCCCACTTTCTAATTTTCTTCACCCAACTGAGTCCACAGCAGAGCTCTTTCTTCTGTCCAGCTTATTGTTGCCCCCCCACACCGAACTGCTTTCCAATTCCCCTAAACTGAGCACTCTGGGAAAGCAATGGCTTTGGCTGAAATTTGATAGGCACAGGTGGCATCACCAGCTGCAAGTAATTTAGCTCTCACTGGCATTACTACTTCTCCTGGACTTCGCATACTCTGTATCAACAGAGAGAGGGGTGTTAGAGAAGAGGAGCCAAGCAAAGAAGGAAGTGTGGCAGAGAGGGATTGGCACCTTGAAGGATCAGGTTCCTGGAGGCAGTCACTTATGTCCATTGTACTGCAAAAATGGGATAGATAAAGCTGTGCATGGAGACAATTAGTTTAGAGCTGAGGTCAGCAGTTACCACATTAAAAAAAAAAGGCAGTCAGCTGCCTCCAATGGCCCTTCCAAGCCAGGAACCAACACCACCCTCTGGCAGGCAGAGGTTCCACTCCAGGCGCAAGTGATTTCTGTACAAATGAACCCACACTGGTTCCTTTCTCATCTCCACACACGCCTGATGGTCATGCCAAACCCTTTATCTGAGCTTACGAATGAAAGGTCACCATCAGCAGAATACAGCCCTGGGCTTCAGTGCAGAGAATTCTAGCCTGAGGGAAACGACAGCACTTGGATATTTGGGGGACAAGATCAGAATTAATCACTTATTTTTCCTGGAAGCCATTGTGGCCTTTGAGACAGGACTTGGAATAAGAGCCAAGCAGCCATCATCATTGGAGACTTCCTTCACAAGAGTGCAAGTTTTGTCCTTCCAAGAAACCCAATCCCATGATCTCAGAAAGGAAGGAAGGAAGGAAGGAAGGAAGGAAGGAAGGAAGGAAGGAAGGAAGAAAGAAAGAAAGAAAGAAAGAAAGAAAGAAAGAAAGAAAGAAAGAAAGAAAGAAAGAAAGAAAGAAAGAAAGAAAGAAAGAAAGAGTTACAAAGGTTCTTCAAGGACTTGCTGCACATAAATGTATTTTGAGATCATACTAGAGTCAAGAATTGCCTGCCAACAAGCACCTGGACACTTGATAAGAAAAGCTTTCCTCTTTCACAATCGCCTAGCTCCAAATTCCTCGGAGCCTCCCACTATTTCTTAAAAGTTGGGTTTTTATTCTGGGATTCCAAGGGAATATTATTCTTATTCTCCTCCATGCTTTCCGTGGTTCTGCTCGGAGTGTTCTCAAAGGCTGAACTGCTCTTGAATGAGGACATTCTGAAAAGACAGACGTCTCATTTTACTGGTGCCACTAAAGAAGGTCAGTTTCTAGCAATATTCCTGGGCAAACAACATTCCCAGGCTCATTCTGGAACGAAGCATCCACTGGGAATGGACCAAACCAGACTGGCAGCAGGTGGTGTGCTTGCTGGGCTGTCAGCTGCTCACTTACCAACCCTGAAAAGCAGGTCCTCCACAGGGGCTCCAACAGCTGCTAAAGACAACCCATCCGTCAGACCCATAAGTCTATGATGTGATCCAAGAAAGGAATGATCAAATACACCCTTCCAATTCAACCTGTTACAAAAAAAAAATGCCCAACTAATCACAGCCAAAGAGACAGAAACAGTGTGTCACAACCTGAAGCTGATCCAGTCCATCTTACGCCATGTTCACCCTCTTGGTTCCATACTCTATACTACACCACAAGTCAGACAGCACTGATCCCCTCCACGTGGCCATGGTATTTTCACAACCATTATTTGGACAGATATAATGTGCTCAGTTTAGGACAGCAGGTTGACCAGAACCTGAAATGAGTCCTTGAGGAGACATAAACTGAAAATATTTTTAGGTAAAAGTAATCTAACAGAAGAGGAATAAAAGATATTCACATTCTTTCACTTAAAAAGCAGTGAAAAAAAAAGCAATAGTTTTTTTAATCATTCTATGAAAATTTTAATTGTTAGCGTGTTGAAAAAAACCAATGTGTAAAGATTCTCTTCATAAAAAACGTATCCAAGGAAGGACATTTGGGACTGCAGTTGAGATGCCCAACTGCATCTGAGTATCTGAGTGCATGGTTGAAATAGTGGCTCCTTATTGTCAGGTAAATTCAACAATTTCTTGGGGAGACCATCTCTGGTCTGAATGCCAAGCTGCCAGAGTATCATCCCGATCAATCTAAAGCCACAACATAACATCAATGACAATTTACAACATTATGGAATTAATTGTAATGGTATTGAGTAATACAGCAACAAGGTGGAGGAATACACCATGGGGAGAGGGTACAGGGAGGGGTTAGGGGATTCCCAGAGCCAATGAAACTGTGTCACATAATGCAATATAATTAATAAATATATATATATATATTTTTAAATAGAAAAAAACCTAAAAAACAAATAGTGGCTCCTCTTCTAACCCAGCTTCCTGACAATGCACACCTGGAGGCAGGAGGTGGCATTACAGGTTCCTAGCTTCAGCCTCAACCCTGGCTACTGTAGGCATCTGAGGAGTGAACCATCCAATGAAGGTGTCTTTCTCTCTACCTTTCAAATAAAATGAAAGTTTTTTTTTTAAAATCTATCTGTAAAACAAAACCCCAGTACTGCTTTTTAGCTCTGGTCAACTCTCAAAATTCCTTCCACGCAAAGTCAAAGGAAAAATTACTTTTCCCTTTCCATCTCCCACTTTTGTTGGCATACCAAGATTCCAGCCACCCAATACCCTCTGTCCACCATCCTCCCCACCCAGCCCCCCCAAAATCCTACAGAAATTGCTTGTCTGAGGGACACTTTTTTCTTCAGGAAATGACATAGTGACATAGGTAAAAGGTGATTCGGATAGACTGCTGTGTCACAAATTGTCAGGATCTGATTTAGACACCTTGCTTTTGTCAAGAAAGACAGTTGGATGTCTGCTTTAAAGAAGTACTGGGAATATTTTCATCAAAGGTTTGAATTGAAAAACAGTAGGAGGTAAATATCTCAGATGCTGCCGAGAAAGACTGCCCGTATCTGTGCAATTACCATTAACCGAGGACAGCAGTGGTTCAATGAAGTAATTCAATCTGGTGGCCTACATTTTATCAGACAGCAATTTTGAGCTCTGACATAAAAGACTGCCCCCAAAGCGAATGGGCTCTTTTTGTATGCATTTTCTCTCTCCTAATTCTATAAAACAGGATGTATTTGCTTCATCAGACTCAATCATGAATCTCTGAACGTTGGACAAAGGATGATGGGATATATCTCTGATGAAAATATGCATTTTGACATCCTTCAGAGTGAGTTTTTATTTTCTGTTTAGTTTTTTGAGAGGTATTCGGGTGTAATAGGCTGGTTTGTTTAAAACACACAAGAAGACTGAAAAAAGACAGATCTCAGGGCGTGACAAATAGCAGAGAAATAGCTTTGTAACTGGTTTAAAAGCAGCTTTCCCGGAGTACACATTTAAAGGGTACAATCTGACAAATGTTGACATGTACCAGTGACGCCACTATCATGATAGAGATGATCCACACTATAAAAGCACATCCACACTATAAAAGTTTACTCATGCTCCCAGGGGGATTCTCTCTCCAAGGTTCTGCATCTCCCTTTTCAGGGAGCCACAGGTCTTCTGCATGTCCCCACATCCGCTGGCTTTTCTCCTTTCCTTTCTTTTTCCTTAAGAGAAAAGACATCATCTAGCACATTCTCCAAATGCCTGGGATTGTCAGGCTGGGAGAGCCTGAAGCCAAGAACCAAGAACTCAACCCTGGTGTCCCACAGGGAAGGCAATAGGAACCCAGAATGAGAGTTATTATTTGCTGGTTCCAGGGTCCCCTCAGCATAAGCTGGGGATCGAACCCAGGCTCGCCAATGTGAGATCCAATGTCTTAGCCCCTAGACCCAACTGTCACAGCCATTTCATGTGTCCGCATTTGTTCCTCTTTATGCCTGCGCAGTATTCTCTTGTTTATGTAGACCGGATAGTCTATTATGCAAACAATAATAGGCACTGGGGCAGTTACCCATTTTTGACTCTTCTTCGATATCTTCACCAACACTAGGTTGCACCAAGTTATTTTAATTTCAGCTATTTTCATAGCTGGGCAGTAATATATGAATGTGGTTTTAATTTAGTTTCCTGTAATGACAAAAGGCTCAGAATCTCTTTCCATGTGCTTCTTTGACACCTATATACCATTTTCATGAAGCATCTGTGTTTGAATTGGGCTGTTTTCTTCTTTCTGAGGATCTGTATGTCCTTATATATTTTAGATACAAATCCAGTATCAAACAAGTGCCTTACAAAAATTTCTCCATTCACCCATCAGTATTTTTAAGGGGCTACTTCAGAATTCACTAGGTATACGTTTTAGCTTGGCACATTTTCTTTTAATAAAGATGTTGCCTGCATTTTGTGTTTTGGGAACAAGAAATCTGCTATGATTATTATCTTTGCTGCCCTGTAATTATATGTCTGTCCTCCTCCAAGCTATTTATAAAATGTTCTCTTCTCTTCATGAGTTTTGAAAAAAAAATCCAATTATATTGTCTTGGAGAAATTTCCTTCATGTTCCTTGCACTCAGACCTGCACAAGTACATATTTCATTAAATTTGGAAGTTTCTCACATATTATTCCTCCATATATTTTTATTCTCTCTCCGTTTTTTTTCTTTTGAAATTTTTTTTTTACACGTATATTAGGCTGAAAGAAGATGGCAGACCACTCACGAATATTCTTCATTTTGTAAACTGCTTATCGTGTGTCCCATTATGGACAATTTCCACTGCTATGATTTCAAATTCCCTAATTCTCTCTTCTGCAAAATCTACTCTACCACTAATTTCATATTTTTGGCACAAATCTGTTTTTTTTTTTTCTTTTTGTTCTGCAGGTGCAAGTAGTTCTTACTCTACCTAGTTGTCTTAGTGTATGAAGCACAAAGTCTGCAACATTTTAAACGTCTTTGCTAATTCTTACATTTGGATTGGGTCAGTTTTTGTTGACTGTGTTTCTCACCAGACGTCATTTTCTCTTTGTTCTTTGAACGCCTTGTGATTAATTTTTAATAGGATGCTAAATAATTGTTGGAAGATTTCATTAGGAAAGGTTGGAGCTTACTCATGCTAGGGCTCGGTAGTTCTGCAATACTAAGCTAGGACTCTACACATACATGATTCAAGGCCTGACATAGGGAACACAACGTTCCTTACTAAGTGTGGGCGCAAGGCAGTTTTCTTTCATGCTTTTCAGTGGTTTTTTTTTTCCCCAAGCTTCCTGTAGTTTGCTCAAATGCAGGACAGAATTAACTAAACTCCATGCTGAGTAAGTGACAACTGAATAAGTGAAAAAGTGAACATTTTTTTTTTTGGCACCACTTCCTCTCTGTCAAAGAATTGTAGGTGTCCTCTTCCTTCCAGACCCCTCTGTCTCCCAGTATCGACTCAAAATGCAGGAGGGGGGTCACCGGGCTCCAGTTCATTCCCTGGAGTTGCTTCCACTTGCATGGATGGCTGAAATTCTCTCTAGGCAATAAGCTGGGGGTCACTCTTTGTTTACGTTCTCTCCTAATCAATGCCTTTCACTACTTCCTGAGGCATTGTCTTGTAAGCCATTATTTTATAATATGTACTGTGCTTGGTTTCTTTCTCTCTCTCTCTCTCTCTTTTTAATGTTTGTAAAAAGAACGAAGTTTCAACTGGTGGTTGAAGCCCATATGTCTGGATCGCCACTTCTATTTAGAAACTGATTACCTGGCATTTTATGAATTCATCTGATTTAGTCACCAGGACCGAGACTTTATGTGCTTACTGCTGCTGTAT
This sequence comes from Ochotona curzoniae, assembly GCF_017591425.1. NCBI lineage: Eukaryota > Metazoa > Chordata > Mammalia > Lagomorpha > Ochotonidae > Ochotona > Ochotona curzoniae. Next base: position 3,255,436 of record NW_024465421.1, read on the forward strand.
CCACAGATCCTAACATAGCCTGACACACCTCCGATGAATTCATCAATGAGAATGCGAAACTAAAAATGATGAAACAAAACAGAACAAGAACAACAAAACAGAGAAGCTTTTCCAAGAAAGCGTTGAAGAATAAGTGTAAATTTTTTATCACTTCAAATTCTGGTTAGCCTTTTCTGCTTCTATATTTCTCCCCCTAAATTCAAAAACTTAATAACTATGTGCACTGGAAAGAAAGAAGCTCTCTGCAATCTGGAACAGTAAGTTTGGGGGGGGAGGGAGTTTCTCTGTTCCCCTTATTTATAGTGAAAATTCTAGAATCGGAGCTCTAAGAAAGACTTTTAATTTCCAGTGGACATGTATAACGTCTTCCTAGTTGCGGATACACTAATGAAACTATAAAATACGTAAAACTCAAGTTTTATTTGACTAAGTTAACTAAATATAAGTGTTTATATAAACTGCATAATCCTAAAATTCCAAGGAAATTTAATTTCTACAAAATTAACTATGTTACATTAAAAATACACTTACATAAATCAACTCAGAAACATTTTACAAACTTTTAAGTTTACTTAATAAGATACAGCTTTGCTCAATGAGATTAGTTCAGTAAATTTTGTTTTAATAGAAAGTTATGTCTCCTCTAATTAATCAGCTACAAGAGTAATATGAATGCACATTTTAAATCTATTTGGGATATTCGTATTAAATCAATACAGCTTTACTGATCAAATAAAAAAGCATTATTTCTATTTTATGATCAACTTTGCTTGCCTTTAGGTTGTTTGACCAAACCAAATCAATATTCTGATAAACCAATAATAATTATGATACCTAGAATGTTAGTCTGAGGTTAACCTCTAAGATTTTAAACTGAACATCTGAGTTTGGAAATCGAGGCAACCAATGAATATTCACTGCCTATGTAGACCATCAAGAAAGAACTCTGTAACACTAATCACTAATCATTAACTAAAACTTTGTTTTTTTTTAAAAAGAAACTACAGATAAGTTTGTACTAGGACCTCAACATGAGTCAGGGTAATGTGTCCTGTCTGTCATCTTTTTGAGGTTGTAAAAGAGATGGTGCTAAAAAATGGTGACACGAGAGGTATCTATGTAATGAGTATCCCAATCTACATCATGCACATGTACAAGTATGTAAATGCATGTGTGTGTATGTATATATATGTACATAGTCTGTGACATAGAAGCTAGATTGGGTTAAGAGTTTTAACTAATGTAAGCAGTTAATACTGTCTTTAGGCACAACATTTTCAGAAAAACTGAACTTCATACGTGCTGTTGTTTCTCAGGGGAGAGAAAACTTTTGCCTTAAATCTGTATTGTTGTCGCCATTTTAAGATTTTTTTAAAAAAATATTTTCTATTTAGCATTATTATTGTTTTAAGATTTTTTTTAAACTCCATGCATATTTCACACTAAGCAACTCACTGGAGCTTCTACTGGTCTGTCAAGAGTTCCATCTATTGATATGAACAGCATCAAAAACTGGGGTTAAAAATTTAAATACTTACTAATTTATTTCAAAGTAGCAATAAGGAACACACTGTATGCTGATAACAGTTAAGTAGTATTACAGCAGAACTACTTATTTGACCTCATAGTTTCCAAATATTCCTAAAGTTTCCGAAATGTTAAAAAGCATGATAGGGCCCTGCGCAGTAGCATGATGATTAAAAACGCAAAAAGTTTATTCACCTTGATTTTGTGATAGCCAAAGACCACAAAAGCACTAATATGCTGTTCCACATAGAATTTTCTCTAAAACTTGTTTTATTATTTGCTTTATTTGTGCATGGAATAGAAACAGCCAATATCCTTGCTGGTAACATTATTCATGTCATAAGCTCTCATCATGCTCATTTCACTTTAAAAATTGTAAAGGAAAATCAGTCAGATCCACTTAAATTCTCTATAATTTACACACAGGCTTTTCCTTGTTTCACTCTACTGATCATCTGAAAGCTAAGCATTGTTCTATAGGGCAAGACAGACCCTAGACTTGAATATTCCATAAATAAGTCAATGTCCAGCCTCCTCGTCAATAAATAATGAGACCAGGTAGTTCAAAGTAAGACTGCCAAGCAGAACTCAGGTATAAACTTCCGATCGGCTTCCCTGATTCCTGGACCTGCTCAATCGGCTCTCGGGATTTCCTGGCCCACTTTTTGCAGAGAAATTCATGGGGTACATTTTAAGATTAATAACCCAAGATAGAATGAAGTGAAAATTAATGATAAAGGACTGAAAGAACTAATTGCTGTTTTCCTTGTGAGCACCAGTAAGATTACTTTAATGCCTTTTTGTGTGTGTCTGTATAAAAAGATATCTTCCTTTTTCTTAGCTTTACGAAACTCAAAACTATTCAGCAGGTTAAAATAGTTAAAATACTAACATGTATTAGTGAAAACCTGAAGCAATACATTTTTAACTTCTCATCGGCCCCCTCCCTCACTAGAATCCAGGGACACATATTATTCCCCCTTTTCACAGCCACATTTGCACAGTTTCAAGAAGAACTTACCTTCCTATTAACCAGGGTGTGTAAGGAAAAATTTCAAGGCTTTGTGTCAATGTCTTATTTGAGAGTGGTTTTTATTTGACTAGATATTATTAGACATTTAGGAAGGATTCAGGGTGATTGTACAGAAGTGTGATTTATAGAGCTTCCCCAGAAAAACTGCTCTGATCCTTGGCTACACTCTAGCCTGACAGATGGGAAGGAAGATCACCTCCTGGCATGCTACCTTGGGGTATTTTGGAATCCTCAAGAAGAAAGAAATTTACCCAACTTACAAGTAATTACAGTTGGATAAGAGAGTTTCTTATGCTTTGTTTATCCTTAACATGGCAAATGATACAGAAATAATGGAATTTTTAAAAGGACAATAAAAATATACCTTGTAAAAATGTTTACCAAATTAGATAACAGATCTTGAAAAATCCATGGGAACCAACTTGGATGAAAAAACTACGCATGGATTTGAAAAATATTTGAACCAAAATAAACTCACAGTTTGCTTCCTCTTCCATAAACTCCTTAAACTGCAATCCTATAATAAGTCAATATTCTTTGCTTATCCATGTAAATAATTGGTCAAAATTTAATGAGTTAAAATTTCATAATTTCTTTGTGAAAACAATTCTTTAATAATATCATCAACCCAACCAATTATTGTAATAGAAGGATCTTATCATTATATCTACAAAAACTCTTGAACAAATTCCTTATTTTAGAGCTGTTTCATTAGAACCTTGGGGTGTTTTATTTTTTAATAATTTCCTTGAAAGTCTTCCATGCTCACAAAACATCAGTCACCAAATGACATGCAGATAATAGGTTTCATGATGTGCAAACATGCAGGCTGCATCCAACAGGAAGGGTGCAGGCAGACTGACAGGAACCTAGTTGAACATGCATTTTAAAATTTTTCAGTGAAATTATATTACTACACAAAAAATATGCACTGCCTTTAACCAAACTCTGAAATTGTGGGTGATCTTTGCAATGTGCAGAGATATTCTTCTAAAAAAAATATATATATATGTACACATATATTAGTAGTGAGCTGTAATAATACCTGGAAAAGTATGGAGCACAGATTTTTTGTGATTTGAAACTGAAGCCGTAGGAAGTGGAAGGCTTTATATGTGACAGCTTAAATGCCTGCAATCAAACTAATTGGCAGCACGATGACCTGAAATGAGTTTTCAAGTACTGTAATATATGTTTAGCAATCAGTGAAGCAATCCTTTATAATTCAGGCTCATGTCTGCAATTTTGTGATGTTACACGAGCAAATAAGGGTAGGTTTTGGAAAGCAAAAGACTGAGAGAATGGAAAAATACATAAATAATTCCATTGTTTCAAACGGTAAGTGAACAAAACCTGAGGAACAGAAAACAAAAAACTGAGTTAAAATGTAAGAACATCATTTGGAAGAAAATCATGAGTGAACACATTAACAGAGCTATCTGTGGCTTTACAGATATCTTATCTCCAGAGAAAGTTAACAAAGAATACAGATTCTGTATTCAAAAATGCAAAACTTCACCAATTTTCATAAACTGTAATTTCTGTCATCTTCCTGATTTTCCCAATGATGAAAGTATCCTAACTCTGAATGCAATAAATGTCCTTCTATAGATCAAGACTCCTGCAAAGAACTAAATATTTATGTAAATATGTTATATATGACATATGTAACATAGATGTAAATACACATGAATTTTCAAAAATAAGTATGTTTTTAAAAATCACGCACCCAAGGGAGGTACTGAGGCACAGCAGAATAAGACAGCACCTGCAACACAGTGTCCAGTATCACAGTGACTGGTTCAAGTCCAAGCTTTTCCACATTTCCAATCTACTTTCCTTGTAGTGCAATATCTAGGGAGGCAGCAGATGACGGCTCGGATACTTGGGCTCCTGCTCTCTATTGGGAAGCTCTGTCTACACTTCCATCTGCTGGCTTCAGTTAGTTCTAGACCAACCTGCTTAGGGAAATGGTTAAGCGAGTCAGTGGACGGAAGCTTACTCTCACACATGTTTTCTTCCACTCTGTTTCTTTTTGTTTTCCTCTCTCCCTCCCTCTATCACTCTTTCAAATAAATTTCTTTTCTCTTATATCCTTCACTGACTCACAGATCACACAGTAGCATCATTTTATTCAAGAAGCTATTGTGTTTTCCTTTTCATTTCTTCATTGATACATTAATTATTCAGTAGCATGTTGTTGAACGATATGGCCCCGTAAATTTTTTGTTTTAATTCCTTTCCTGTTGTTGACTTTGTTTTGTGGATTCTCATTTGAAGGAATGTACAGTGATGGCATAATAGAGACTATGATATCCACATGTATACAACGTAGTATGCATCTCTACTTCCATATCAAAGAAGGATTCCCAATGAAACTGTTGGATGTATCTTGACAAAAGGATGCTGGACTGTCTGGCATTGTCTGTACCATCAATGTTAGGACACGTTTAAATAACAGACTGAGGGACTTATGACTGCTTATGAAGGACTATACTATTTTAATAATATGGGAAAAATCAGTCAGCAGGTAGGAATTTGGGGATGAAGTAATCCTATGGAATTGTATCATAAAAATTTTAAAAATAAACTAAAAATGTTTAAAGAATATTAAAATAAATATTCTTAAATTCAATAAGAAAATTATAACTGCTAAAGTTACTTTTAAGCTGCATAACATACAGGCATATCTCAAGCCCATAAATACAGAATAGGACTGACTTTCCCAAAATCACAAATCAAATACTTCTAAATGGAAAATGGAAGGGGCCAACAACAAAAGGGATAGACTAAAAAAGCAAAAATCTTCCTAGGAAACAACATACTTTTAAGTGATATATGGGTCAAGAAACAAAAATTTCAAGAGAAATGTAAAGATATTTTGAACTAAATAATAGTGAAAACGAAGTTCATCAACATTAATAGGCTGCAACAAAGGATACACTAAGAGGAACATATATATCATCAAATGCAAGAAAAGACACTGAAGACAAATCGTCTATAAGGTAGAAACCTTTTTCAAAGCAATTCAAGTTCAAAGTAAAATTAAAAACATTAAAAATTAGACAAGAAATCAATTCAACTGTAAAAAAATAAAGACAGTAAATACAGAAGATCAATGAAACCAAAATGCAGTTCTTCGAAAAAGATCAAGAAAATCCCAAAAATCTCTACTCACGCTAAGAAAAAGATGACACAGCTTAGAGTAGCAAATATTAATGTGAGGATATCATTGAAAAATCACATGGGCACTTATCAGATAAAAGAAGAATATTATAAATAAGTCTACCCTGATGAATTTGGTAACACAGATAAGGGAGCCAAATTATTGGGAGACACACAATCAACTCACGCCCGAAGAAGCAGACAACACAAAATCCTCATTTAATAAGTTGAAGCAAAAATGAATGAGCTCGGGCCCGGCGCAGTGGCGCAGTGGTTAAGGTCCTCGCCTTGCACGCCCAGCATCCCATATGGGCGCCAGTTCTAATCCCGGCAGCCCCGCTTCCCTTCCAGCTCCCTGCCTGTGGCCTGGGAAAGCAGTCGAGGATGGCCCAAAGCTTTGGGACCCTGTACCCGCGTGGGAGACCTGGAAGAGGCTCCTGGCTTCAGATCGGCACAGCATCGGCCGTTATGCTCACGTGGGGAGTGAATCATTGGTCGGATCTTCCTCTCTGTCTCTCCTCTCTGTATATCCGCCTTTCAATAAAAATAAATCTTTAAAAAAAAATTAATGAGCTCCCAAAAGCAAAAATGCTGGACCCAGATCATTTCACTGGTGATTTTAAGAAATACTTAGGAAAAAAATTTTTTAAATTCTCAACGAACTGGTTTATTATGAGGCCAGTGGTGCCAAAATACCAAAACCAGAATCATTATACCAAAGAGATCCGGATACTTGGTCTTCTCAAAAACAACAGATACAAAGAACACTGGAAACAAGCAAATGACGTGTAAGATGACGGATACGCTGCAATCAAGAGGAATGTATCCCGTAAGTGCAGAGTTGGTTCAATATTTGAGTATCAATTCATATCGTCCATCATATCAACAGGCTTCTGGAAAAATCATATGACTGCATCAACAACAGATGCAGAAAGAACACTTGACAAAATTCTAGAATATAATGAAAATCATGGTAAACATTCTAGAAAAGAGAAATTGGGAGAATTTTGCAACTTGATCTATAGTTATCCCAGTTCCAATCAAAATTGGCAAGTTATTTAACCACATTCTAACATTTATACAAAGAGGGAAAAAATACAGAATTGCTAACTCAATATCAAAACAAAACACCAGTAGTACTCATAACTTCAAGAAAGCTCTTTCAGGAGTTGGAAGTTAACCTAATTGGCTAAGACGTCAGTTATGACACTGTGCCCCACTTGAGAATGCCTCATTAGATTCCCGGCTCTTATCCTGAATTCAGCTTCCTGCCATGCAGGCCCTGGGAGGCTACAATGATGACCCACCTGAGAAATGGGAACTGAGTTTTCTGTAGCCAGCTTAGTGTGTGCGGTTCCGCCATCACTCACTGAGAGTATCTGGTATATTAACCGGCAGATCAGAGCTCTCTGTTCTGCTAATCTGCTTTAAAAGACATTATATTAATCAAGACAGTGTCAACTTAAAAGAGAATGGAAAACTGTAGGAAGCTCAGAAATAGACTTATATGATAAAACCAACTTGGAAAGGGAAGAAATACAATATATTGGAGCAGCAAATGGTGTTGGAATAACTGTACACTCTAATTATAAAAATGAAACTAGACACAGGGCTTAAAACCATCATCACAATGAAAAATATATAAGTGCTTCAACATGATAAATGTAAAACTTTTACCTAAAAATAAAAGAAAACCTAGGTGGCTTTGTATATGGTGGTAATTTTCTAGAAACAAAGACCCAATCCTTGAATGAAAGAATTGATAAGCTAAATGTCATTAAAAATAGACTTCTGTTGTGAAAAAACTATGTCAAGAAACTAAGCTAAATCACAGACATAGAGAAGATATTTGTGAAAAACAAAACTGATAAAGGTGATTTTCTAAAATCTATATATAAAAGTTTCCAACTCAGTCCTAAGAAAACAAGAACAGGTGTTGAGCCTACTGGTCAAGTTTCCTGTGTCTCACACATTGCAATTCCTGGACTGGATCCCCAATTCTGACTGCTGACTGCAGCTTCCTGCCAATGTAAGTCTTAAGAGTCCGTGGTGACAGCCCAAGTCATTGAGTCTCTGCCACCCGCAAGGGAGAACTGGATTGCATTTCTGGTTCCTGGCTTCAGCCTCAACCTAACCCCAGCTGCTGCAGGCACTGAGAGAATAAGCCAGCAGAAGGACCGGTTCCTTTTCTCCTTTTTTTCCCCTCTTTACCTTCCAATTATACATAAAAACAAAAATGATACTTTAAAAAGAAAATAACCCACTTAAAATGTGGAAAATATATGAATGGCAAGTAAGCCTTTAAAGACGTTCACATCACATGTTATCAGAAAAGTGCAAATTAAAATAATGGGACCCATTAGGCTGGATGGACACTTGACCACAGCATATGCTGCTGAGGTTGTGAAAGGGCAGAGACTGATTCATTGCTGATGGGAAAACAAAACAGTACAGCCACTCTGGAATTGAGTTTTATGATGCTTACAAAGCTACATATAATCTTACCATGCATTCCAGTAATTGTGCTCTAACGAACTGAAAACTGAGGTCTACACAAAAACCCACACAGTTGTATTTATAAATGCCAAAACTTGGAAATAACCAAGATGCTTTTTAGTAGAAGACTGAATAAATAAACTGTGGCATACCCTGATGATAGAATATGATTCAGAAGTAAAAAGAACGTTGTTTAAGCAGGTCTGGAAGGACAAGGATGAAAAACAAATATACCGCTAAAAAAAAAAAAAGGCCAAGGTAAAAAGCCTAGTATATGAGGATTCCAGATACATGACGATCTGAAGGGAGAGATGGGAAAAAAAAAACATTGAAAGAGTAAAAAGATTAGCAGTTGACAGAAGCTAAGAAGGAGAAAGAGATAAATAGTTGAAGTAAGGAGAACTTCAGGGCAATGAAGCCACCCTGAAGGATACGACATCAGTGAGAGAAAGTCATCACATATTTGTTTAAACCCACAGATTGGGCAACTGAAAATGGACCCTAACATAAGCCATGGATTTTGAGTGGTGATGATTTTTAACAGTACATTTATTGATTATAATAAATGTTACCAATGACAATGGAGGAAGCCACTAGGGGATGAGGTTGTACGTGGGGGGGGGAGCGGTAAGAGGTTTTTGTGAACTCTGTGTGTGTGTTTGTGTGTGTGTTTGTGTGTGTATAAACTTAGAAATGCTTTGAAAATAAAGTTCACTGGAGAGGGAAGGAGCAAAAAGCGTTGAAGAGAAAAGGAGAAAGTTCCTCTTCTCACAAGCCTAGCGTAGTTGACTTCCTTGTATAAGTCACATTTTATCTCGAGGCGTACACATGTTGTAAAGCACGGCTTCAGGGCTGTTGAAAGAAATGCTAAGCTTCCAGACTTTGAAGAAAAGAGTAATAACGCAAGAACCCTCTTGCTCAATGTCTAAATAATACGATAAAACAGAGGCCGACTTTACTGGCTAACATATATTCCCGAAACACTGGGAGAATAGGCATTCCTATTTTCCCATTGTTCATTATTCATAGTCTCTCTGCAGAACCATTTTGTTAGCAGGATTCGTTATTTACTTGAACTGTTCTTACTCGTATGGATCGAGGTATATTACTTACCTCATCTGAACCTCAGTTTTATTACCCATAGTCAAGGTATAATACTTCAGATTCCAGAAGGTCGCTGTACGAAATATGAGTAATTAATATATGCAAATAGCTTCAGATAGTATCTGGCCCATAGTCAGCACTCAATAAACACTTATTCCTAATCATGTCTTGGACTTAATTCAAGTATGTAATGAAGAATATGTCATAAACACAAATATACAGAAGTGAAAATCGTTACAAAGATCCATGCTAATTAAAATCATTACAATGACAGCCAAGGAAGATCAAAAAGGTAATAAAAATCACACCAAGTAGAAAAATAACACAACCTGTACACACGCCACAGCAGAAAAACAAGCAAGGCAGGCAGCTTCCTTTCCCTGTCAGAATATTACAAACTGCAACTCTGAGCACTGAAGGCCATCGCCAAGCCTCAGCAATCCGCCACTGAGCTCTAGTCCAGAAGACCCAAACTAGGAGACCCAATTCAAACCACTCCCCCAGCTTTATCATGAAAGCCTAAATAAAAGCAAAACTCTTACAGGGTTTCTATAAGTCACTGGCTTTGCATCGGTTTTATCCTTGCTTGCAGATATTTCAAGTAGAAGAATTCATGTGACTTTAGCCTATTTTAAGTTCAGTACGACAGTGTTCCGACAAGGACTAACCCACACCCTGACAGGTACAAAGGGCTCCTGGGTAGCCGTGGCCCCTTAACTGCTAGTACGGTGGTACCATCAGCACGTCGGCAGATGAGCTGACACTGAAAGACCCCTTTCGAAGCAAATCCTGAACCAAATCTCCATTTGAACAACAAATAACACAGAATGTGACCATAATAGATGCGCAAATGTGAAGGTGACAGAAAGTCCACTAATTTCATGACTCAATTCAAAATGCACAGTAATTTTAAAACTAAATTTATCATCTCTGCATCAAAATTTAAAAGCAATTCACAAATCTGGAACATCATTTTTTAGGAAACAATGAAATATAGCATAGATCTGATATAAATAATGCCAAGTTTTCATTGATCTTTTCCAGCATATCTATTAAGATATTAATATTATGGAAGAGTATCCCCTTATGATAGTCCTTCATGTACTTCAGATCATCATACTCTGTGGGTTTTAGAGCAATTTTTAAAGTTTATCATAAATGCATACACTTTACAACTAAAACCTGGATGAGTATATTTTAATGGCCAATTACTTTGTCACTGGGTAGCTCAGTAATGAGCTCTGCATTTGCCCAGTTAATTTACTGAAAATGAATTAGATGACTATGATAAAAAGAGTATACTATGTTAACTACTCCACAGGTTATTTGAAAAAATCTTTCCAAATGCATCTCTGTCTAAAGAAAATAAAACAGGGGAAATGATTTCTGTTGAAGTACCAGTTAAAAATCAACAATGGAAACAAACACACAGAACTACCTGACAGGGTCAACCAGAACACCGAATCCCTTGAAGATGAGACATCACAAAGACGGCAAGAAATAAAATCAACCAGTAGTGAAATCTTACTGTCAATAGGCAGACTTGCAGCACTGGGTGGTAAGAACTAACAAGTAACCAAGAGAGGCAACAGCAGAACCAGAGGACAGAAATGACATAGGTTGGGATAACAGGCTACATTCGAAGTATATGTAGTGTTTAGAGTACTGATGGCACACCATGGTGAGTTTCAACAGTAAGACTGACAATCCAAATAGACTTTTGGAGAAATAAGAGTCGATGGAATAACACATGGAAAAGAATGAAGAGTTGTTACCACCCCTTTCGTCAGAAAAACAGTGTGGCATTGCTGTCCCGAATGGAAGACGGTCTCAACAATGAGACGGGACACTGCCTGCCCACCCTACCAGTATTTCACTTTCTCGGTTGTGCTTCAGATTGGTGGTTGGACATGATAATTTTTAAGGTCCGTTCTGACCCAGAGGTTCTATAACTGTAAGCCTATGTAAAATCAAAGTAATTGCTCTATTTCAATTACTAAATGAATAAAGTGGGCAACTTATCAACATATAGATGAAAGCAACTTGTGACTATATTATATGCCTTTGTACAAATGCAGCTCAAGGTTTCCACTTGATCAGCTTGTTTAGTCGTTTATTATTTGGTCAAAAGAACATACTGGATTCACCAGCTTCATTTGCTTTGCAGAATGTTCCAGCATAAATTCCACCCCCCCCCCTCAGAGAAACCAGGTTCTCATATCAGAGTTAGTTCTGATGGAAAAACGTTTTCAGAGCAGAGGATTGTAGAGTGGATTTCTGTCTGTAGGCATTTAAAAAAAAATTCTAAGGAAACGAAATCCTTTGTGTTCCCCAGATTTAGGGTTGAGATGCCAACTTCACATGAGTTTCTTTACATGGTACAGAATACTGCATTTTCTAAGCAAAGTTAGGCCAGTTTCCCACAAAGATCCAGAGAACAGGAGGCTATTCGATTTTCTCACAAAAGGGAGACGACGAATGCTCGCTTTAGGCAGTAAAACCGGAAAGGGGCAGAAACATGGCATCTTCCAGGTTTGGCTGAGTTATTGGGTGAGTCGGCACAATGCTACTACAGAACTCGGAGTTGCACACAATTTTCTTCTGAGGCAGTTCAGTTAGCAATCGTTCCTCGGCCTGGGCAAGATTCTATGAGATGTAATGAGTCCAGGAAGTCTCAGTAGCTGTGCGGGAGGAACTGCAGCTGCTGTGCCTTGTTGCATATTTAATAGCTACTGAACACAGCAGCACAGTGAGACATGACACGCTGCAATTACCTGGCCTCACCACTCCATTCCAGAAACCGCCACTATATTACACTGCATAAACCCTAATGGACAGTTCGTCACCTCTGGCAATGCTTCTACTTAAAAACAGCTACAAGGCCTGCATCTAGATTTATTACCAGGCAGCCATCAACGAAGGCTGAAACATTTTTTTTTTTATTTGTTTGGTTTTCATCCTGCAAATAAAACACCAAAGATTTCAGGGCAGACATTTAGTGTAAGAAAGTTACATTTAACGTGGCTGTTAGCATAGTTAATTACTAAAGGAAAATTGGAGATTATTCCTTAGCCTGCTAAGCAAATTAAGGTTTGTTACTGGTGATTTATAAAGACCCATCCTTGGATGCAGTGCTGGTATGTGTGTAAAGGACCTCACAGTTTATTAACTGTGCTGTATCTAGACAGCTTGTCACCAGGGTGCTTTTGTTAAAATGACACTGAATGCTAAATGGATAAACATTTTTACACGTGCAAAATGCATTTTAAATGTTTGACTTCAGAAGTCAAGTAGTGGGAGATAAGTGAAGTGTCTCAAACTATCTAAGCTTCCAATAACTCTTCTTTACTGCCAGAGCTGACTATAGGAAAATGGAACACTTGGAGTTAACATAGCACTTCTCCTCCTTAATAAGCCCCCGTTGTGGTTTTTTAGCATCTTATAAAACGGTGTTCCTGGTGTCTACCAAGCTGTAAGTTTCTTATGCAATAGATTGGGGAGTATTTCATTTATAATTTCAGGAAAAATATCGTTTAAAGCAGTTAAGCAAAGGATAAGCGCATTGATCCGAAAGATTCTGATGGGCCACTAGTAAGACTCCAGGATACTAAAATCTGTCAAAACCAAGGTGGTGTGGGTCAGCAGAGAAAACCTGGAATTGGGACGCCGTCTGTGGCTCGTTTTATGCAGGTCATCTCAACCAATGCAACATCTCTGTAATTTGGAAATGTCTGACAAGACAACCTTCTTGAGTATCAGGAAAATAAAAAAATAAAAAATCAATATGTTAAAAATAATGCAAGTTCCATTCTTCGAAACATCTGGGTTGAGACAGCATCAATGACACGTTCAAAAAATAACAAACAACCAAACAATAAATTACAGGTTAAATCAAGGCGAACATGTGGTATCTAATCTTTTGGGATTCACTCATTTCCCTTAGCATTATAGTTTCCAGTTGTGCCCATTTAGCCACAAAGAACTGCATTTTGTTTTTTTTAACAGCTGAGTAGTATTCCATGGAGTAGATGAACCAAAGCTTTCTTATCCAATCTTCTATTGATGGGCATTTCGGTTGCTTCCATGTTTTTGCAATTACTGATTGTGCTGCAGTGAACATGGGGATGCATGTTGGTTTGTCGTAAAACAGGTGTTTTGGATATATTCCTAGGAGTGCTATTGCTGGGTCATATGGTATGCAGATTTTGAGTTGTTTGAGTGTTCTCCAGACTGATTTCCATAAAGGCTGTACCAATTTGCAGCTCCACCAGCAGTGGAGTAGGGTTCCCTTTTCCCCGCATTGTTTACCCAATACTATGTCAATTAATTCCATAATGTTGTATATTGATACTGAGGCCTTGTTGGGGCTTTTAACCGACCGGATCTTTACTCTGTTAGACCTATCTTCAGACCATAGAAGGTCTCCCCAGGAGGCCACTGAACTTATCTGGACAATAAGACGCTGAACTTTATGCTAGGCATGTGTTTGCAAGCAATGAATCTCAACTGAACTTGAACTATGGTTATGCAGCAAGGTGGAGGAATCCACCATGGGGGGAGGGGTATGGGGAGGGGTGGGGGGAATCCCCAGCGCCTATAAAACTGTACTACACAATACAGTGTAAGCAACAATAAAAAAAAAAACAAATAAAAATATATTATATATTTAAAAAAAAAAATAAAAAAAAATAAAAAAAAAAAATAAAAAATCAGTTTCAGAATTCCATGTTGTGACCTGCCCATTCCTTCTGCACTTGTCAATGCACCATTCTCCAGCTTTTACTTCTCACATCACCTCCATAACCAATAGGACAAACTAGCCCAAGAACTGGATAAGCCAACAGTCTCGACAGCTCTATGGGACTAATCCTAAAAGAGGGATACGAATACAAATTAATTTTCATTATTCACAATTATGTGATTAATGAGTTAATAAATCTATGAATAGCCTCAAAGACAGCCACTTGGCCACTTTGTTAAAGTCTGGACTCTTTCTGGTGCTCACTATAAGCAGTAAGGCAACAAAAGTTCTGTATTCCTGTGGCTGAAAAGATAGCAACAAGGCCAATGCGGAATTCTCCAACGGCAGACAGTTAAAGTACGGTGCTGAGGACCTGTACAGTACCAGAACTAAAGGCCTTAGAGCAAGTCTCACGTCAAGCGGCTCATCCAAGCCATTTTTTCCCTGCCGCATCTATGAAGACCACAAGAGGAGAGAGAAGGATTGGTTGAGAAGTTAGGGAGACCACGGTAAGGAGTCATTGCCACATGTCTGTCAGTCACAGCCATCCTGTCCTCTCATCTCTTAAACTGGAGTTTGCAACTGCAACAATCCTTCCTGAAGACTGAAAAATTATTCAAATTACTTAGTCTATTCCTTTTCACAAATGTTAAGCAGCTATAAATTAACTGATTGCCAAATTGACACAACACCCGTTTGTTTCTCACATAATTATCTTATACGCCAAACTTATCAGTTATCTTATGCTGAATGAGAGTGCTGAAGTTGAACATGGTGTGAATATAGAAGACAATTTCCCAGGGTGGTCTAAAAAAAATCTTCCAAGAGTAGCTATCCTACAAATGATTAAAAGCCTATGCATTGGAATTCCACTTGTGCTCATCACTGAACCATGGTATGTCTGCTCCTGGCTCGCCATAGATCCTATTACCCAAATCAGAATGCTAACAACAGATCAAAAACATGACCAAAGGGTAGGAATTGGAAACGGAAAATAGAACTGTATTTTCAAGCTAAGGCCCTTGAAATTATAGTTAATCTGTGCCTACATAGAGACTGCGAGAAGGCAGATGCTTAGTCTAGTTCTAAACCAACTCTCCAGAGTGAGCAGATTAAGCCCATGATTCCTAATATTAATACAACAGCTACTTAATATAATTCTTAGTTTTGTTACTAGGAGGCAAACACAGCTCAGGGTAGCATTTCCAAAGTTACGGTTAAAAAACACAGTAAGTTTTAACCATTAGAATGAGCAACTAATTTAGTATGTGAAACAAAATGTTTCTATATAACATACAGGTAGCTTCCCAAGTAGTAGTAATAGCTTAGATGTTAAGTGAATCTTAAACGGACTTTCAAATTTTCAATTACCTATGCTAGCTACCACACGGATTACCGTGCTACAATCACATCTGTCCCTTGGGGATCCCAGTTCCAAGAACGATCACGGCAGTCCTTAATGCTAGATTTCAGATTTCAACATCTTTTTGCTTTTAAAAGTAGTAACTAGGTCAAGTTCATGTTTACCAGTAAGCCATAACCCATTCCACTCACCCAACTCCCTCTCTGGCTTTATACTACATTTCCCACCAACTGAAGTCCCATCTTCTTCCAGGGATATGATGTAATTTAACCAACTGCACTCTGTCATTGCACTGTGCTCCTCAGCTGCTCATTTTGTTTCAAACTTGGTTCTCCCTCCTCTTCACCTGTCGAGTACCAAAATGTTCATCAAGTTCTAACCAGCTTAAACTTCCTACATTCACTGACTGAATATTCTCCAAAGAGCTCCACTTAACTTCTTGCGAGGCTCATCAGCTAGTCTTGCTTAAAACTCAACTACACATCCTTGACTTCCATGGCTAAAAAAACAGCTAAGGGAATATGTCTGAATCATCCTTGTACTTTCCATCAGGTCAGCTGATTTCTACTTTAATCTTTATCGAATATTCTAATGAGAGTGGTGGAACCTGATTGGTATTCTAATGGAATTTAGACTTAGAAAATATTTCCAACATAATGGACTGTTACCAATAAGTTAATTAATTGATAATTAATTCACCCAAGATTAATGAGTGATAAATGCCCACTGTTAAGTATTTTCTTGAAAAGTATTAAAAATCCTCAATGTTATTTATCTTGAGTATAAAGTATTTAAAAGATTCTTAGTTGTAAAATTATGTTCCAGAATCGCCAAAGAATAAGTAGTAGCAGGGAGGGGGAAAGGCAGCTAATTCTTCTTTGGAAAGTCTGCAGCCAAGGCCATGTTGCTATATCTCACAACTTCTGGAAATAAAAATATGCACAAATACTATCAGTAAGCATGTAAGGTCCTCTAGAAGGCTTCTCTTATTTAAGTACTATATGCTAGTAATAATTAAAAGTTTCACAAAAAGGGCGGGTTTAGGGTAGCCTACATTCCTTGAGACAGACAGCCATAACTACAGTGCCACACCCGGAACAATGCCTAATACAGAAAATGCTTAATATTTACAAAAAGTCAGAAACGTCTGTTTAATGAAAAGTTCATCTTCTAAGAAAAACAGAAATGAAGCAAACCTCAGTCTTTGAGCAGAAACCAATTCTTCTCTGGCTTAGTCACAAAATCTACCCTGAGATTTAAAAAGCAAATATGGTTACATAAAACACCACACATCAGTTAGGGGAGTTATGACAAATTACAGCAAAGGCAAACAGGAGATATTTGAGAGGTTTATGGTCAAAAATGCAGACAGGAGGCCAAGGATCTGCTCTTTATGACCATTGTAACTCCAGATGGAAAGACATAGGTACTTGTGTTGCATCTATTGCATGTCACCAGCACTATAAATACAGCTTAATTCAAAGGAAAACAGCAATTACCCAAATCCCATTTAACCCACGTACCACAACACAATTGCCCTTTATTATATAATGTGATATCTTTAATGGCTAGGTAGAAGTGGGTTGGTTTCTTCGCTAACTTTAAACTATGTTGATTACTACATGTGCTCCAGTTGAGAAGGATGAAAATTATTAGTTGAAAATACTTAAGAGAAATTACCAGAGTTTACAAAAGCAGACTGAGGTAACGGCCCTGAGACACTTAGATTCAAGCCTGCTTGCAGGCTGTAAGCCATCCAGAGAACAGGCGTGACGAGGCACTGCACTTCCCTCCGTACAAGTTCAGCCTGGCCAGTCGGTTGGCAGCAGGGCTCTGAGCTATGGAAGCCAGTGCTTTTGAGGAATGATCCTGATGTTTGCTGGGAGGACACAGCTCACAGGTCTTCCCGCAGGACTCCCTTCAGTTACATAATAGCTATTCTGGGCCGACCGCCTTCTATGCCAGACAGTGGCCAGAGTGTGATATGCCCTCTTCTAATCGGAATGGGCTCAACAGGTCTTACTCAATCTTCCAGCCTAAACTGCGGAAGGGTTAAGCAGTGCGGGAGAAAATCAACATGCAACTTAAACCAAAACAGGGACAACGCTATCATGTGGATAGTCTGTGGAAGAGCTCATTTCAAAATGAACCAGCTCACGTAAGCGACTGAGGGTAAACTCCGTATTTGTTTTACGGTCACAGAGGGAGTAACTTGTTAAGTAGCTGACCAAACCCAAACTCCCGGGTTCTTGAAAAAGCTAGTTAAAAACATGATGAGAATAAAATAGCAGTATATAAGTATAAATTACAAAATTTAGTTTTTCTCATCAATATTAGAAATGATAGCATTGTATCGCTAAAAGAATATGCATGGTTTGCTATCATGCAGTGCTGTTCTCTCTGTGTTAAATATATCACCACTCTATTAGGTAGCTACTGAAAAGCAAATGGACACAAAGTAATTAACCTGATAGTGGGCATGCAGCTGTTGTCAAAGAGCATTTTGGATTAAACATTATGCATAACGAAGCTATAAGCACATGTTGAAGAAGAAAACATAGTCTAAACTACTTAGATTGAAAATATGTTCACTGCATTGATGTTTTAAAACGAGGGGAAAAAAAAACCCACATGCACTCCAACAAGCTTCAGTGCTCCTGCCAAGAGGGGAAAAAAAAAAGGACAAGAAATTGATTCCAACTAGTTTATACTTTCATCTGTATTTAGAATTTGAGCTGGAAATGAGTATGTACTCATGAGTGTGTGTGTGTGTGTGTGTGTGTGTGTGTAACACGTACATTATTTAAAAGCGCCCAAAATGTGGAAAGTTTGTTCCAATCCTTCTCTATTTTGTCTACTCTAAGGATTCTTTGCAATATGCTTATGTAAATACTGATCTTAGCTGCTGTTCTCATTTCTCAAATCTTCTGCTTTTAAGTGGATTGGAAAAGTGACAGACCCAGGCAGACTTCTTTGGAACACAAAACCAGGGAGATATAAACAAATATCACCAGATCAAAAACACATGCTTCGTCTTTAAGCCTTTTAACTTATCCTGACTGATACATTCAAAGAATTGAAAGTATAATGTTTTGGGCTTGGGTAAGGCTGAGTGTGTGCATGTGTGTGTGTGTGCGTGTGTGTGTGTGTGCATGTGTGTGTGTGTGTGTGTGTTGTGACAAGCTTATACTAAAGTGATTACCTAATTAATACAGTGAACAGCATTTTATCTTAGTTCACTAAAAGTTCTATATAAAACGTAGCTAGCTGCAGTTGCTTAGCTTAGAGTGCTACTGTGACAGAGGAGACTGTTGAAGAAGAAGCAGTTCCAGGCTGTTAAACCCAATAAGTCATTGCCTTCAGTTTCCTTAAGCCAGAGTTCGAATTATGGTGCATTTACGGTACCAGCTCATTAAAATAAACAGTTGATTCACCTCCACCCCCCATTCCAAAGAGATGCTGAGGTGGATTGAAATAGAGCTGAAAGATCAATGTTCCACTTACCTGCCTGTCTTCTTTTCAAACAGAAAGCTACCATGACATTAAAAATCACAATATTGCACAAAGAGTATATTGCCGGGTTAGCAAAAGTTGTGAACATATCATTTCCACTTCAAAGTACGAAACTCATCAGTGTGGAAGTTAGTACCTAACCCTATGTGTTACATGTGTTAGTGTTGGGAAGATTTTGAAAAAAGAAGATATTTTTTGATGAAGATTTTGCAACAATATCAGTGGATTTTGTATTCTGATAACAGAACAATCACATTATTGGAACCACATTCTAAGTAGGACATTTTTGTCATACTTTAACTGAATACACATCTGGTATGTATCTTCTCCATGTAAGCTAGTAAGATGACTGATTTTTATAAAAGTAACATAATTCTACAAGCAATTTTACCAAATAAGAATAAATTTTTATACATTTAGCCCATGGTGAAAAAATCACTTTATAACTAAATACTCTTTACTCATAGGAACGTATTGTTAGAGAATAAATGTAAACACTTCTAGAATCGCAGGGAAAAAATGCATCATGAAAATGTTGATCTGGCAAAAATGACTTTGTTATTTCAAGAGAGTCTACTAAAAGTAAGAAAACAGAAAAATCTAGAATGTTCACTGAAAAAATGAGCCAGGACTCAGGTGCCAGTATTGGCCTTGTATCTGCTGAAAAAAGCAAAGTGGGAGAACTGAGCTCTTGGCTGAAGGACAGGCACTGGCCGCCTCCAGATTTCCCTTCAGCATCTCCACCCAATCCAGCCTGGTGTGAAGAGATGGCAGAAGGGCCTGCATCTGTTCTTTCCACTGCGGGTGCAGAGTGTCTCCTGCTTGCTTCTGGAAACATGAATATCCGTCCTTGATGAACAGGAGCAAGCATAAGTATGCTCATTGTATTAAGGCGGGCCCAAGTCATCTCTATCCTTCCTATCCTTAGAGATTAGGATTAAAATCACCCGGGTCTAGAAAATACCACTCTGCCAGACAAGGAATAAATATCCCGTATCCCGGAAACCCAGTGTATACGTCAGATCGACTTAGCAGCCCAGCAGGTTGTGGTTAAACGTAAAACAACTGCTGGTAAAAGGAGAGAAGAAAGCAGTCTGCTCTTTGGGACTGAGATGGAATTACTGGGTTGTTCCTATTTTCATATCAGAAAAAAAAATCTCATTCAATGAAATGATGCTGGTATTTATACATTTAATATAAACAGATCAACAAAACTACGTTGGCAGAAAAATCAGCAGAGTAACTGTTAGCATGCTGGGGGTTAGGGGTTAAAAGCAGCTAAACTAAATCGGAAGCCATTTTCCAGTTTACGTTCAGGGTTTGGTCAGTTTCCCTAAACATGTTCAACAGGCATTACAGTATCACTGTGCATCGGGTTCCTTGGAATGTGACAGTATATTTCTACTCTGGCCCGTCATCCTGTTTTGTAAACAACGCTTCCTTACAATGCTTCTACAATTATTTATTGAAAGGAAAAAAAAAGTTTTCAAGCCAAAATGGCAATTTTGGTATAAATAAATACAAGAATGTGACAATTTACCCATGTATGAAAGCTACCGTGGTTAATTCTTGAATTACGCCTCCCATAGCCAACTCTCTCAAAGGACACAGGATAAAGACCAGAAGTGGAATGATACACACCTCTGTTTGCTAAAATGAGGAGTTTGATATGGTTGAACGAACACCTGAAGGCCTTCTAGCCAGACGCTGAGGGGGGCTATCCATTGAAAACACCACATCTCATTCACATTTTAAAAATAACACCCAACGCATATGGAGGGAAATTCTTCCAGAGATTTTCAAAGTGAATTCACATCTCAAAGCATAATTGGAATTGCTTCTCCTCATGGTCCTTCTCACACGTGTGCACACACACTACGGAGAAGCAGTGGCAGGAACCAACCAGGCTCCCTGTATCCCCTGGCGCTAGCCGGCAAGGAGGGATGCTGGGAAACCAGTGCACACCGCAGACTGACTGAGACACCTATGGGCCCAGCAGGTTGTCTTTTAAACACGAAACAATTGCTAGTAAAAGGACAGAAATCAGACTGTGCATTAGGACTGAGAGGGAATTGCTTAGATTTTTTTTTCCCCCCACATCCTAACAAGCATTCATTATTGAAGCAAATCAATGCCAATGCAAGGCACATATGTGGAAGTTGAGATAGACTTACGAAGTAGCCTGTTCCCAAGCTGGAAGGAGCTGAACTCTGCAATAAAGCATAAAGACAAAGTGGAAAATCAGCAATGGTTTTTTTAACACGTTCCAATCCACACAGCTCATTACCGCCCTTTGCAGGCTTTTCATCACTACATCATATCACCAGTGTGTGCTGTCCCTTGTCAGCTGCGACTGATACAAACACCGTGTTGCTTAATTTTCCCCTTTACATCTCTCAACAACTCAGAGATGCTAACGTGCTATTTACTGAATTCCAAGCTTCTGCGGTGGACGTAATTGCCAATTTATTTGACAGGCAGCTGGGTAATGAATTAATGATGGCATTTCGCCCTGTGCTGAGACTAAACAGACACGCATCAGCCTGCCTTCCTGACTTGCTGACATTCAATGCCCTGGTCTCAAGCTACTCAGTTCTGTGGCCGCAAAGGGGCAGGCAAGAGGAAAAAGCCCAGACTGACTGAAAAATAAAAAGCCCAGTGGGTTTGGATGACTTTTCTAGTATATGACCTAGTTGCCAGTTTATTCTCTGAGGGCACCAGTTAGTACACACACAGTATTTTTCAAAAAAATGAGACATTTTGTAAACATAATTAGTGGACTAAAATGCAAAGAATGTGTGGGCACAGAGAAGCAGTGAAAATACCATTTTTTTCTTAAGGATTTATTCATAAGAATTAACATTGGCTGCCGTTGTTTTGACACATCAGGAAATTCAAAAGCAGTAATACTGAAAAAGACGCCTGGTGGGGGGGGCATCACTTTCTTTGGGTAAGGAATCACAGCAAGATTATTTTTAAAGATTTATTCATTTATATTGCAAAGGAAGATTTCAAAAAGAAGGAGAGGCAAAATTCACCCATCTGCTGGTTCACTCCCCAATGGCTTCAATAGCCAAAGCTGAACCAATCCAAAGCCAAGAGCCAGGAGCTTCCTCTAGGTCTCCCATGCGGGTGCAGGGGCCCAAAGGTCTGGACCATCTTCTGCTGCCCTTCCAGGCCATAGCAGGGAGTTGGATTGAAAGTGGAGAAGCTGGCAGCAACCATATGGGATGCTAAGGTTTGGAGGTGGAGGATTAGCCAGTCAAGCCAATGCAGTGGCCCCACCCACCCAAAATATTAGTGTTCTAAACTTCTGAGTTTCTTTTTTTTTTTTTATTTTCTGGCTGTTATTATTTGTATGCTTGTGTCTTTCTGCTTCAAACTTCTCATATATATATATATATATATATATATATGCAAAGATTTAATCTTAAGCGTGTGCTTTCTGATTAAGGGAGGCTCCACGTAAGACTGGAATGAGAAGGAAGCTGATGCTTTCGGTTTCCAGCTCTGCTAGGCTCCTGCTCGCTGCAGACAGCCCTTGTCCCTGAGAAGCCTCAGAGAGCCTTGCACCTTCCCCAGGGCCGCCTGACCTCCACCTCCACCTGACACATAGTACTCAATCCACCTGTAGCTCTTTCACCTGCACGCCCTGTCCCCTAGTCTGTCAACCACAGGTAGCACGTACCACCTGGCCTGTACATCATTGCTGCTTGAGATCTTAGCACACAGGATGCATTTCCCATCTGTTATATTCCTGTATAAAGAAACAAATGGGTACCGCAGGAAAAAACAGCTCAGAGAACGACATCTCTGAAAAATACGGTAAGGGTGATTCTTCAATTCTAAGCTGCAGGAGAAAGAAACATGAGTGGTAAGCACACGTCCATAAAACGAAAATGGTAGTAGGCGTTGGGGCAATCCTAAATACAGTTCTCAAAGCTCAACGTTGTTAACGTCAGTGACTCCAACAAGCTCAGGCGAGTCAAGTACAGCTGACATGTGATCTCGCACACTGGACGTGGTTTTAAAAATTCCTGCTGTGTTCTTGATTGCTGCCAATAGTATGGAGGGAGAGCCACAGTAGTCATGGAGACAGCATCTCCCATCAGTGTGACATGTGACAGTGTCACCTGTTCTTGGCACTCACAGCCCGCCATGGAGCATGGGAAGGCAAAAGCCAGGTTAGGTCTCCACCAGCCTGGAGTCACGCCCCTGGGAAGTAAACTGATTCTGGCAATGAATTACTCAGAGGGACCATGGGATTTGTTTCTTTTTGTGTCTCCCCTTTCCTTGCCTTTTATCCTAGAAGAAGAACCCCTTTCACAATCACCTGCACGCCCCCATCCCCCCACCCCACATACAGACACATCATATTGTATACCAAAGAAAATTACATCCATCAGGCCTGGGAAGGCTCTGTTATGCTCATTTTGCATATATATTGTACATTACTCAGGGAGCTGGGTGGAGGAGAGGGTTTTGTTGTGCATATTTGTTCTGGCTATTGTTTATGCAGGTCTGACTGAATGAGGGAACAGTGGGTATCATTTCAATTTCTGATGTCAACATCAAATTACTTATTTAATTTCATGCCTGGCGAAGCATTGTATAGCTACACGCAGAATCATTTCACTTCATTTGTTATGCTGTGCTTTCGTGGCGATTGGCTTGCCTTCCAACTGACAGCTTTAATTACGACACGAATTTGATTGCACTGCTGAGGAATTAACATAATGCAACAAAGCATTTAAACACCCTGCCTTATATCCCCCCTCCCGCACACATGGGCACAGAGACACAGACGCGGGAAGGGACGCACGCACCAGATCCTCCTCTACATGAAAGGTCTGCTGGAATTTGCTCTTGCAATCACAAGACAGCACAGGGAAGCTCGGCGACAGAGCCTCTCCTCACGTGCCAGCCCACCATGCTCACCTCCTTCTTCACAAAGGGAAAAGAGATGTGTGGCATGAAGTTGTGACTTGAACGGCAGGCAGAAAACTTTGTGGGCAAACTCTTCTACATCCACTTAGCCAACTGCCTATGGCACTGTGTGGGAAACCATCCCTGGGGTATCTGCCGGCTACCTGGCGGGCGTGACCTAGAACGTGTGTCTGCCCCGGTCTAGGGTGTGGCTTCCAATCCTGTATATAGAACCTGATCTCTGCTATGATTGGAAGATCAACAGGATTAGGCGTCCCTTTCATCCAATCACACTGTCATCCCTGGGTGAAGGAATGACCTGAAAAACGCCCTCTTACTCTTCCTTTTCTTAGCCCTTTATAAACCTGGAGCTTGGGCTGAATAAATCGACATTCCTCATCAGCTTGTCCCCGGTGTTTCTTGGGTTCTTCTTGTGGCCAAAGAACAACGTCGCCTCCCCCTCGGTGACCTCGGGACCCTGCTGGCAGGTCCAAACCCCAGGAGCACTTATTTTCTGCCCTCTCCATTCTTTCAATGATCTATCTATGCTATGTGCCAGCTCCCGTCAATTACAACTGGACAATCTGTACTGAACAAACATTGCTCTCATGAACAGACCTTTTGTGTAGTGTTTTATAACCTCAAGCCTCTGGCTCCGGCCTCGTGCTCAGCAGATGCTACCCTACTCATCACGAGTAGAACTCCACAGTCAGAGTACAGCTAACTCTCTTGTTGCTAGTAACAGAAAATGTGTGTGATAAGCACCTTACATCTTTGACTTCCTGCTTTACAAAAGGTCCACAAGAGTCCTAGTCCTACATGACTCAGTTATGCCTCTGCCTAAAGATAGCAGACAGAAGATCTGCCACTATTTGGTCATTTTGATTGATATTACAAGACAGAAATTATAGGAATACCTCTAAACAACAACTGGTTATGCTATAAAAATGGAATAAGTGTTTAGAAATGGCATTTATGTTCCTTGAAATCTGCTGTTTGTTATTCATTTGCAGATGTGTATTATGGAATTGACATGGTTTTCTCTCAGGATGAGAGGGCAGACACCAGTAAATAATGGCATAAGAAAGCAGACAGATGGTAATGACCTATCAACTAGTGATCATTTTTTTTTAAATACTCATTTATTTCCATTGGGAAGTCAGATATACAGAGAGGAAGAGAGACAGAGAAGATCTTCTCTCTGCTGATTCACTCCCCAAATGGCCACAGCGGCAGGAGTTGAGCAGATCCAAAGCCAGGAGCCAGGGGTTTCCTCTGGGTCTCCCAAATGGGTGCAAAGCCCCAAGGCATTGGGCCGTCTTCAACTGCTCTTTCAGGCCACAGCAGGGAACTGGATAGGAACTGGAGCAGCAGGGATTAGAACCACTGCCGATATGGGATCCCCACAGATGCAAGATGAGGACATTAGCCACTAGGCTACCACACCTGGCCCCTGTAGTGATAATTAAATTTTTTTTTTTCATTTAGTTGTCTTCATTTGATTCGACATGCAAAGAAACAGAGAGGAAGAGGAAAGGACGAGAGGCTTGCCACTGTTGGTTTATAATACCCTGGCAGGGGCCCAGCTAAAGCAAGGAACCCAAAACTCATTCTGGGTCTCCCATGTGGGTGGCAAGGACCCAAACACCTGAGTGCTCTTTCCCGTGGATGCTACATCAGAAGAGGAGCAGCTATGATTCCAACCGGATATTACAATATGCAACTGTCCATGTTACATTTTGGGGTGCAAGTGTTCCAGCTCAATGTCTGATCCTCTATTTAACAATTTAATAGAATCTTTCTGCAGTCATGGGGTTGAATTTAACTTCCTCTGTTTCCTCAACTTAAAACAAATTATTATTTTTATTTCAGAGAGAGAGCTTCCATCTGCAGGATTTACTCTCAGAAAAATCTAAAGATCTAGACTGGGCCAGGAAAAAAAAAATCAGGAGTTGAGAACTAAATCAAGGTTTTACATAGGAGTAAGCAGGGACCCAACTGCTTGAGTCTTGCAGCAGGAAGCTGGAATAGGGACTGAAAGCAGGCTTCGAGTCTGGGCACTTGCATCAATAGGAGATGCAAGCACCTCAACTACTAGGCCAAACACCTGCTCCTCCCCGATCTTCTCCTGAAGTTTTATTTGTTTGAGAGGTAAAAGAGAGTGAGAGGAAGGGAGAGGAAAGGAGAGGAAAGGAGAGAGGGAGAGGAAAGGAGAGAGAGAAAGGAAGGGAGAAAGGGTGGGAGAGAGGGAGAGGGGGAGAGAGAGAGAGAAACCTTCCATATGCTTCTAGTTCACTCCCTAAATGGCCACAACTACCAGCTGAAGATGGGTCAGGCATTAGACAGGAGTCGGAGATGCCTTCAGCATTTCCCACGTTGAGTGCAGGAGCCCATAGATTTGAAAACCCTCCTCTGCTGCTTTCACAGTCTCTCCTTGCCAGGATAACAGGGAGTGGGATTGCAAGTGCAGCATCTGGGATTTGAACCAGTGCCCATACAGGATACAGGCAACTCAGGCAGTGCTTTAACCAGATATGCCGATTCCACCTGCCCCTCCCCCAAATCAAATTTTAATGCAAAGAAATGCTTTCACTTTTCCTGCTTGGAGACCTCAGGTGACCTTTGTCCAATCTGCTGGCAAAAAAAAAAAAAAAAAAAGTGGCCTCAGAATTCAGAAAAGGTTGTCAATCAAACTTTTGTTATTTGAAAATTTGAGGAGGCTGCACAGAAGAAACAAAAGTTTCTTTGACTTCAAAAGTATTTGAAATAATATTGAACACCCAATCTAGGCAGGAGATTCTGTTGAGTAACGCAAAGGGTTTCGTTTCTTTTTCTGCAACTGGTGGACTTGCCGATTCATTCAGAGTTTCAATACAGCAGGCAGCAATGAGAGCTATTAAGAGGTTGAGAAAAGAGGGTACGAGAATGCATTTAGCGGTTTGCCCGAGAAGACAAGGATATGAAGAAACGCCAGCCGACTGGCTACCCAACATGCTGTTTCTGGGCTCATTATAAGCCATCTCCTGTTTGACATGGTGCTTTGTTTTTGTTTCTGCTTTTTTTTTCCCCCCCTAGATTTGACCACTGCTCCAGCAATCTCTACAAATTATCCACCTCGATCTCATTATAATGTAAAGGAGAGCTTTCTTAGAAACACTCAGTTTCAGTTTCCATGCTACTGTGGGCTACAGGAATAGTAATGGGATGTGCAGTTGAAAGACATTTTCCAGGAGGGAATATGTTGCTGCTGACATTCAAGTCCATGAGTGGATATTCATTAAATACTCATTCTCCTCTTTCTCACTGCCCTCACCTGCCTCTCGTTCCATCCATGTCACTATGCTATCACCGAGGCTACTCATTAAACTCATGAAGATAACATTTCTGTTTTAACAGCTTACCTACAACAAGGGACTTCAAAATTGATTATCCATCCAAAATAGATGTGCTCCATTCATTATAGAGCCACAGAGAGACACTTTGCTACTATTACCAAGCTCCCCCAGATATTATATATAAATATATAATACATATAACACACACATATATATATTCCCCCAGCTGTTAGGTGAGCATGTATGTTGTGACCCTTAGGCAAATTTAAACTGTATATTTTACAATTCTTGCAAATCACCAATTGTGTCTGACATGCCTGCCTACCTGCCTCTATGTTGGTCTTTTCTCTGTTAGGAATAAAAATGAAGAAAGACTATGCCAGGAATCACACGGACAATTAAATTCCTTGCAAGGGTCACCAAACAAGCTAATTCTAGATTTTTCCAGAAGTTCTTTACAGAACAATGCCGGGGTGGGTGCTGACCATGCTGGTTGAGATGATGCTTGGAGCCCACATCAGAGTACTTAGGACCCTGCTAACTACGCCCTACGAGAGAGCAGACCAAGGACTTCAGCTCCTGCCACCCATGTGAGAAACAAAAGGGATTGCAGGCTCCTGGCTTCATCCGGACCTAGCTTTAGCTGTTCTGGGTAACTGTGAAGTGAACGAGCACATGGAAGATTTCTGTCTACCTCTCTCTTCCTATGTCTCTGCCTTTCAAACACATCAAATTTTCAAAAAAAAATTAATGATAATGAAAATGATCTGAAATCTTAATCTAGAGATATGTGGCATGGAGGCAAGATTATTAAGAGCTGGAAACAACAACAACGGAAAAAGGAGCCAATGGAGTAGCACCATATATTAATCCTCTGCCCTGTGGCACCGGCATCCCATACGGGTGTAATTTCAAGTCCTGGCTGCTCCAGCTCTGATCCAGCTCTCTGCTTATGGCCAGGGAAAACCAATGGCTCAAGTCCTTGGGCTCCTGTACCTACCTGGGAGACCCACAGGAAATCCCTGCCTTCCAGCATTGCAGTGGCTCAGCTCTGGCCATTGTGATCATCTGGGGAGCAAGTCAGCAGATGGACGAGTTTCTCTCACTATCTATATACTTCTCTCTTGTTAAATCTGCCTTTCAGATAAAATACATCAATTAAAAAAATAAGTCTGTATGTCAGAAGCCAGATTTTCCCTCTTGAATAAATCCATCAAGAATTTTTACAAATTCAGTTATTCTGTTATTAAACGTTTTCCTTACTGATTGATCTAAACATATGTCTCCTTGATGTGGACAACTGGAAAGTTCTTGTGGCCAATTATCCCTCCTGGCAATAGGGTTGAGGAAGACATAACTCAGGAAAACCAGGCACATTCAGTGGTTTGAAGGCTCGACTCATGAGTCATATTCTCCAGCTACACTGTCATGTTTAACTCTTTTCTGTTATGATTCAAAGAAAACAAAGCCTGAATCGTATAGTATTTTGATTAGCCTCCCTTGAGAGTAAGTCTTCTAAAATGATCCCTTAAGTTGCTGAAAAATTGATAAGAATTTTTATCTCAATTGAAAAATGAGCAGCGGACATGATGTATTAACAGGTAGCAACTATCATCTACTTTCAGCAACTAAAATAATCTATAAAAAAAAAAGATATGCAAAAAGAATTTGTAGCAGTTGGGCAAAACTACAGGACAAAGTTACTTATCAAAAAGGAACAAAGAAAGGTGACCCTGGCAGTTTTCTTAGCTTGCTGCCTGGAGAGCTTTCCTGCCATATACTACGGAGAGCAGGAGGTGACCTAGGCAGGGTCCAGCAATGACCTTACGTTGAGAAGACAGGTAGGTGTCAGGGGAGCTCAAGGCAGCAAGAATTAGCAAAGGACTACAGAAAAGTGAAGACCCTCACAGACAGTAAAAATCAGGAAACCTGTAGCACCACTGTGCTCAACAGCATGGGTGAGGGAGGAAAAGACTTGAGACAAAGGGAACAATCACTGGGGAGGAGAGCGCACAACTGCCAGAGCTCACATGAGACCGACCATGCTGGATTCCCTCCCTCCCTCCCCAGTCTGTCAGTCACGAGGCAGAGCATTCACTAGTGGGGGAAACACTGCTTTTAGGCCAATGCTGGACCCACCCAACAAATCATGACAACAATCCCCCAAAGAAAAGACGTGCAGGTAGCATAACCTCATCCCAGAACAAATAATTCATTACAGAAATAAGGAGCATCCCACCATCCAACAAGGCAGAAATGCATTAACGTGTGACATTCAATAAAAGATTATCAGGTAAGCCAGCAAACAAACAAATCCAAATCATAATGAGGACAACCAGGCCAGAGGAACTGACACTACCGGCAGACGAGCGCATTAAAAGCTATCCTAACTTTTCTCCAGATGCTCAAGAAGTAAAACCAGAATAAGCGGGGTAGCAGGTGACACTGGAAGATGCTATGGAAAGCATATTTTTTAGAGATTATTTTAGTTGTTGAAAGTAGAAGATAGTTACTGCCTGTTAATACTTCATTTGCATTTTCTGTAACTTTCTGAAGATTCCTCATGTATATCAAATTTTGTTTAACTATCTCAATCTGTTGGTGAAATACCGTGTTTCTACCTTTTAGCTACTGCAATTTATGCTGCGATTAACATTAGTTATGAGCATCTAAATTTTGTTTTTTTAAATATATTTTTTTGTATAGGTTTAAAAGTGTAAATGCCGGCTCACATGGTAATTTTCTGTTTGGCTTTTTGAAAAACTTCCAAGCTGTTTTCTACATTATCATACATGCTCACCAGCAATACATCAGGATTCCCTTTTTGCCATATTCTCTCCCACATTTGTTATTCCTGTTTCTTTTTAAAAATTGTATCCCTAACAACCAGGTAGAAAGTGGCAACTCCTTATGATTTTGATTTCCATTTCTTTGGCAACTCATGATTTTGAACATTTCTGTATGTGTTTATTGGCCCTTATTTGCAGAATTGTCTATTCATATTTTCATCCATTTCTAGGTTGTAATTCTCCATATAAGTCAAACATTATACAATTATCAGTTATATGATTTTCAAATACTTTCTCACACTGTGTATCTGCCTGATCTCACTTCCTTGAGAAAGCATTCAGATGCACCAAGGTTTGTCATCAAGCTTAGTTCATGTGCTTTCCTAGTTGTTATTCGTGCTTTTGCTGTACGTGTAACAAACCAGCGCTTAAACCAAAGTCAGAAAGATGTATCTGCATGTGTTCTATTAACGTTTCCGTGGCGGTAGCATATATGTAGGGTCAGGGATCCATTCTGCATTTATCTTAGTATAAGTATGTGATAAAAGATCCAACTTCATTCTTGTCCATGTGGAAAGTCAGTTTTCTCACACATTCTGTAGGAAAATTCTCTTGCAGAATATTAGTTGCTTCATAGATTTCTGGGTTCTTCGTAGAATTCTGTAGATATCTAGATCCTCAATTCTATCCTGTTGGTCTCTGTTTCTGATGTTATGCCTTTACCATACTGCTTGCATCACTGCAGCTTTGTAGTAAGTTTTAAAATCAAGAAGTCTGACTTTTTCAACTTCATCCCTCTTCAAGATCGCATCAGTCATCCTGGACCCTCATTATTTTCCATACACATTCTAGGATCAGTTTTTCCACGTTTGCAAACGAGACTGCTAGAATTTTCAGAGTAACTAAGTGGAAGCTGCAAATAGTTTAGGAGTATTGACATCTACATAAATCGCAATGCTTCTATTCATGAAAATATACCATATTCATTCATTTTTTTTTTCTAACAAAAAGTGAGTTCTGAGCAAGTCATTCAATGATTTCAGTGACTTTATGCCTATCTTCACGGACTCACATGGCTTACATTTCTATCACTCATGTTCCCAGACTTCAACTGTATCCTTTATTTATCCAACCGATACTGTACTGCAGGACAACTGATTAGATCTGTAGGAAAACTTCCGATTAAAGAGAGGACATCAGGAAGCCTTCCTTGCCAGTGTGGAGCCAGGGCCAGCTGCCATCGTGTCAGGTATCCTCCAGAAGCAGTCCATAAGGACATGCACAGGCTGGAAACTCCTGGTCCTCAGGTTTGGATAACGGATCAAAGAGAGGTGCTTCCTCCCCCAGGCAGGGGAACAGAAACTAACAAACCAAGGAAAGGCACCTGCTAGACAAACTGTTTATTAGTAAACTCTTACTGTCGATCCATAAATGTCTCAAAGTCTCCTCCCTATGCCGAATGACCCTCAGTCCTTAAGTCTGACGCTGTTAAGGAGCCTCGACTACTGACCCCCAGTGGGTAGTCCACACGCGTTAATGCCAGCTCTGTGCACGGTACAGCAAACAAGTGCCACGACAGAAGGGGGGGAAACTATTTACAACTAATGCACTCTCATGGAGAAGAGCACGGGTATAAGTATACTTAGTTTATTCCACTGAATTTTTAAAACAAGTGAATTTTCCATGCACCAACAGTCACTCTAAATTTCATAAACTCTTTCCTGAAAGTTGTCGGAAGGTGCTGGTGTGTTCGGGTTGTTAGCCTCCTCACTCCCAGGGCTGAGTGAGAGCAGTGCGGGGTCACTAGAGAGACCTGGGGGTGCTGTGATGCTCTCCACACTGCTGTCCTAGCGGACATCTCTCAGCAAATAAAGCGCAGAGTATGTATTCCTAAGATACGTGCGTCTACAACTTACACACTCCCGTAACACTTATTGGTTCAATAAAATATAATTCTGATTTGGCTTTTGAATGGAATTCCAGGGCCTTCCGTATTCAGTGGGCCACCTTGTACGCTTTAATGAAGACTGCTGCTGTGGAGTACCAGAAACAAACGAAGGCAGAGGCGAAGCGTTCTGTTCCTCACGATGTTCTCCCTGTCGCTGCTTCTCAGAGACCTGAAGATTCTTCTTCTTTCTCGGTACACTCATTTTTTTGTTCTTGTTTTGTTACTATCAAGGATGAAATGTTTCACTAGTTGGTTCATTGTAGGAGAGATCCTCAAGGGTGGCTCTAACATTAAAGCCAGATTACTAACAGTGACACACAGCATGCAAGGGAAGAATACAGGAATACAAGGGGAGAAGAGCAGTGTGGTAGTTGGCCCTCAGGAGGAGTTGGGGAAAAAATCTGCCCGGTGGGGTGCTGGAAGCTAGACCACAGTCAGAGCCAGGCGTGGAGATCTGAAGTGTGGAATGGGCACTTGGCCTAGAAGATGACTTGCCTGTGTCTCACACGGGGCTGCCAGGGAAAACCACCAAGCTCTGCTCCCGACCTGAGCAGATCCCAGAGGGGGATCGGGGCAGAGTGGCAATGGTTCAAAAGATGAGGCTCCTGCCCTCTACGTGCGAGACCTGAGTTCCACGGTACTGGCGTTAGGCCTGATACACATGGGAGGAACGAACCAAAAGGTGGGAAGCTCATTTCATCTGTGTCTCTGCTTCTGAAACAAATACGGTAAAAGAAAGAAAAAGAAAGAGAGAAAAGGAAAAGGAAGGAAGGAAGGAAGGAAGGAAGGAAGGAAGGAAGGAAGGAAGGAAGGAGAGAGAAAAAGAAAGAAGGAAGGAAAGAAAAGAAAGAAAGAAAGAAAGAAAGAAAGAAAGAAAGAAAGAAAGAAAGAAAGAAAGAAAGAAAGAAAAGAGAGAAGGAGTGGAGGAGGGAGGGAGGGAAGGAGGGAGGGAGGAAGGAGAGGAAAGAAAAAGAAAAAAGAAAAAAAGGGCCCGGTGCGGTGGCCTAGTGGCTAAAGTCCTAGCCTAGAATGCGCCAGGATCACATATGGGCGCCGGTTCTAATCCCTCTGGCTCCACTTCCCATCCAGCTCCCTGCTTGTGGCTTGGGATGGCCCAATTCCTTGGGATTGTGCACCCGTGTGGGAGACCTGGAAGAAGTTCCTGGCTCCTGGCTTCTGGCTCCTGGCTCCTGGCTCCTGGCTTTGGACTGGCACAGCACCAGCCTTTGTGCTCACTTGGGGAGTGAATCAAGGGTCGGAAGATCTTCCTCTCTGTCTCTCCTCCTCTCTGTATATCTGACTTTGCAATAAAAATAAATAAATCTTAAAGAAAAAAGAAAACCGGTTCATGTACCAGCTGCTCCACTTCCCACCTAGCTCCCTGCTTATAAACTTGGAAAATACAGTATGATGGCCCAAAGTCTGGAGACCCTGCACCTGCATGAGAGAACTGGAAGAAGTTCCTGCTTCCTTCCTTGTGATAGGCTCAGCTGCAGCCATGGCAGCCACTTGGGGAGCGAACCTGCAGATGGAAGATCTTTCTCCCTGTCCCTCCTTCTCTCCATAAATCTGATCTGCCTTTCCCATAAAAATAAAAACATGTTTTTAAAAGTCTGATTATGTTCTCACAAGGCTTTCCCCACAGAAGCCCCTCCTTATTGTTATGCCCAAAGAAATAACACACAGTCATCCTCTAATCGATGTGAATTCCCCAGCTGTATCACTGTCTGCCACTCCTTTCACTTGTAATATTAATAACAAAGGTGTCACTGCTGCTTTTTGTTCTACAGAAACAAATATTCCCATCTATGAAACATTTTGTTTGTTTTTTTCAAACAACAACAACAAAAAAGAGCAGCAAGAAAGTGAGAACTGACACTTGTTGCATTCTTGTGTACGCAGCACGACGCACAAGGAGCAGAGGGCACGCAGCGGAGACCTGAGTCAAGGGCGTGTGGCCAAGCCGTTCTTACCTCACTGAGCCTTTCCCGTGAGCTGCTCCGGTGGAAGCCCTTGGATTCTCCGCTGGCACTTTCGCTGTCACTGTCTCTGCAGCTGTTCTGCCCTGGTTTGAGCTGAAAGAAAAAGCAAGAGTACAAAGGGAAGTCAGTGTCTTGATACAACTGTGCCTTAACACTTGTTGCCCTGCATTTCAGGCAGCTCCTTGCCATCTCATGTTTACAATGCCAAGATGTTACCAACCCAGGTGCACGTCAACTGATGACAGATCAAGCAAATGTGATATTGTGGGTGCCCCTGGATCTCTGCCTGCTGTCTGGTGGGTGTAACCCACTGCCTACCTGCCAGCCTATGTAGCCTGTGACATGGCTAAAGGGATAGACGCGACTTTTAGCCTATTACCGTGCCATTCTTGGGTGGTGGGACTGGCAGGAGACACCCTTTAGCTTTCCCCTTTCTTGGTGTGTATAAGCTTGTGCTTGCATTACAATAGACAGACATTCTCCATCAGTCTGTCTTCAGTGGTTCTTGCAGACGAACACTGTGGCGTCACCCCCTCGGTGGCTTTTGGGGCACGCTGGCAGGAAAAAAACCCCAAGAGGTATGTATACACTATGACATGCTACTCATCCACAGAAACGAAATTTTACCTTTGCAACCAAATGGACCCATCTGGAAACAATTATACTTAGTGAAATACATATTCTCTCTGCTCTATGACAACACACAGAACACAAGAAATGCAATCTCTACATGAGATCCTTACATTTTTCTGTCATCTTACTTTTACCGATCCGTTGCAATGCTAAGTCTGTTACTATGGCGTGAACAAATACACTAACATAGTAATTTGTGAAAAAAATAAGGGAGTAGTTGGGAGGAAGATGGAGGATGGAGAGGGAGGAACGTAAATCTAAATCTGTATCATAAAAATACGTGAAATCTATCCATTTCAAAAATAAAACGAGCAAGCAGTCAAGCTCTCAGTCTCTACCACCATCGACCAAGTGCCCACAAGCTGCTGCCTGGACAGAGCTAAGCATGGCAGTGTGGCGAAGGGAGCCAGCAGGAGCCAGCAGGCTGGAGCTAAACTAAACACCCCTGGATCTGATGAAGTTCATCAACTTGGAAGTAGTTTTCACTTGTATTTTCTTCTTATGCTCCACCGTGATTTTTTTTTCCAACAATACAGACACCCCAAAATACTAAAGGTATGATACAGCAACCATGACTTCCCGGCTCACTGTGTCTGCTCTCATTTCAAAAACATAAACAAAACACATCAAAAGCCGAGGATCTCCTCTTGCGAGAAAACATGGTAAGACGCTGAGAAGTTGCCCTTTAGTCACCGGGAATGCATGTAATGACCTTGCTTGCTTTGACAACATTCTGGAGGACTTAGGCCATCTTTTTTTAAAGGACCGATTAAAGACATACAGCTTCAGTAAGTTAAATCAGCCCTCAGTCAACCACTACACACTTAGTGCCTTCTTTGTGTTGGTTCAAAGTACTGGGAGACATACTACCAAACACTGGGGAAAAAAAAAAACTTGAATAAACTGTTTCATTTTGATTTGCACACATTTACCCAGTTGTGGTACGGGTAACATATGGGATGTTCCAAACACGCAATCCAACAGCTCTGAAATTCATTTAAGAACAACAACAACAACAACAAAACGCAACTGAAAACCACTGGTCTATATGAGGCCCTGGGTCACACATACCCACATGCGGACGCTACGTTTATGACAACCATTGCCAACGACATGTTCAGAGTGTCTGGGTTCAAGTTGCGCCTCTAGCCTAGATTCCAGAAAGCACCCCGAGAGGCAGCGACCGGCAGGTCAAGGACATGGTCCTTTCATTTCCAAGGAGAAAACCTGGACTGTGTTCCTGCTTTCTGGCCCTGGCTTGAAGCGTCTCAGCAGCTGTCAGTGCAGATTAGTCACCATCAGCGGAAGGGAGATCTCTATTTCTGCTTTCCAAATACATAAATATTTAAGTAAATGAATGCCAATTTTTTTTTTTAAAGACTACAGATTCTAATTTTGGTCACATCACTCACTTCATTTCTCAAATCTCTAAAACTTCAGCCTTTCTACAATCCCTCTCTTACATTCTGTTCTAAAGTCCCTTTGTTTTTGTTTCCAGGAAGGTTCTGTAATGGAGATCAGAGAACTGATATCAGCTTGACTCTGTATCTTCCTAAGACCTTAAGTCTTTTATTTTCTTCCATGTTGAAGCTGTGCCCACTAACTCTAGATCAGATGCCAAGCTGTAAAAGCTTCTGCTTATACACTGGAATTAAAGTACAAGATACCATCTCTTGGGGCCAGCACAATAGCCCAGTGACAAAAGTCCTCACCAAGCATGTGCCAGGATCCCATATGGGCACTAGTTTATGTCCCAGCTGCTCCACTTCCCATTCAGCTTCCTGCTGGTGACCTGGAAAAGCAGTCGACACTAGCCCAGAACCTTGAGACCCTGCACCCGAATGGGAGACCCCAAAGCAGCTCCTGGCTTCTGGCTTCAGATCAGCTAAGTTCTGGCCATTATGGTCACTTGGGGATGAACCAGAAGATAGAAGCTCTTTCTCTTGCCATCGCAAAGATACTTAAAGTGAACATGACCCCTTCTCCCTCTTCTCCCATGCTTGAACATGATGTGTCCATTCCTGCCCCCAGATCATTTCGCAGTCGCTCCTGTCCTTCTGAAATGTTTAACTTTGCTTCTTCAAGATATCTAAAGACTCAGATTTTAACTCCTCCACTATGATCGTTGAAGATTTCTTCCTCTCTATGTTTATTGTTTTCAATATGCCTTCAAAGCTTAGCTAATACGTCATTCTTTGTTAAACACTTTTAGTAACTATGATACATTTCAAGTTCAAAAGGCCTTTCCTAAAGTTGTTTTGGTATTATAGTTATATTGGTAATAAAATCTGTAAAGAAGGTACAGCTTTTACAGAGGTGTTTCTCTGAGCTATAGCTCCAGTGTACTAATGTAGAAACAAAGAAAGTAAGGAGCATGCCCAACTACTGGGGAGATTTAGTTTAAACCCACGTCCCTGCAGCCTTATATTAAACAAAAGCAACACACAAACTTCACACACACACACACACCCCGCTATAGTTTCTCACATCCTTCTGAGAATTAAGGTGTAAGAGTAACAAGGCTTTTCTGAATATCCAACCGCTTAACGAAATCTGGACATTGCACTTGGGAGATTTTCCATGTTTTCTGATGAAAGGTAAGTGATGGTTTTAAACAAGGCCCCCAAACAGACTTCAGTGGCCCT
This sequence comes from Ochotona curzoniae, assembly GCF_017591425.1. Taxonomy (NCBI): domain Eukaryota; kingdom Metazoa; phylum Chordata; class Mammalia; order Lagomorpha; family Ochotonidae; genus Ochotona; species Ochotona curzoniae. The sequence continues at coordinate 3,292,636 of NW_024465421.1, forward strand.
GATGCAAATTACCTTATTGTTGATTTAGGTTAAGAGCAAAACCCAAGGACTAAAAACTGAAGCAAATTGCTAGTCTTCCCGCTACCTTGCCAGCAAAAGCACTTCAGCAAATTCTCTTCAGTCTTACATAAAATGCACCCCTACCCTACCCCTTTCGCCGCCAAAGCCTATCTCAAGTTTAAAGGAAATTCAGGATTTGAAGTTGTCAGACAGCTCAATATTTCAAAGAACTGGACTGACTATAGTAAGTACTAAAGCTAAACCACAAGATTTCAGGCAAAAAAAAAAAAAGTGTTCATTCCTAATCCCCTGAATATATTTTCAAACTGGCATTTTCAGCCACATCCAATGGATCATTTTGCGTAGCGTAACTACCCACAAATTGTAATCCTTCACCTTCGATTCCCAGCGATTACCTACAACCAAGAGACATTACAAAGGCCAGGTGCCAGCTTAAGCATTTAAAGACCTAAGAAAAATTGATCTGCTTGCATTGATTTGTCCCAGTATTCAGGGAGGGTTATTATAAGCAGCTTAGTTATAACTGCAGCAAAGTCACTTCTTACTATCAGCCTGTAGATACCTCAAGACATTGTTTATTTAAAAATTACTATAATCCATGCCTTAATTTGAGAAACTTATTCCCATTGGACGTGAGCATTTCAACAGAGATGACAAAATGAAACGGGAAAAATCTCACACCAGCAACATTAATCTAATCCATAAAACCGACTTTTATAGAATATCAGGAGCTAGCTTTGCGTTACATTTCACTATCAACTGTCTGTCCTCCTAACTTTGAAATCATGATCTCATTATACTGTGAACCACTGTTAATGGCTGATTAGGAAAATAATGATCTATGTTTTCATCTCAGTTAATGACCATGGAACAAGGTCTTCTCGCCCTGAGCGGTGTGAGCGAGGAGTGATTCTGTGAACATAAGTCAAGTATTAGTGAGCTCACTTCATCTCCACTCAAGCTTTGCAAAGTTCAAACAGATGACAGAGGCTCAGCAGGTATCATCAACCCACTGGACAATTTTTATAGAAGGATAAATTATATGGCGAAGGTATCTTTATCTGGAAATGGGGAGGAATGACGTGAATGACACATCCTTCCAGTGTCGATTCTTCAAATTAGGATATCCTATTTCAGACAACAGAGTTTTCCTGTAGTGATCTAAATGGATTCTACAAACTGTTTTTAAACTGTCACTAAATTAAAAAAAAATCATTATTTTAAGTGAAAAAATGTTTATATATTCATAGGCTACATTACCTTAAAAGTAGTCAAGTATGTAATTCTACAGAAATATATTTTTCCTTTCTCGAATTAACATTGTACTCCAAATGTTCATATATTGGCTATTAGTTGTACTACTTTACTCATTAAGTTTTTAAAATATTTACTTTTTAAAAGTTCATGGACTTGTTCACCCCAGTCAGCTGCAATGATGAGGGGTCAGGAGCTTCTCCAGATCTCCCACAGGACTGGCAGAGACCTAAGTACCCAGGCCTCAGTGCCCACTGCTGCTCCCAGGCCAGGAGCAAGGAGCTGGTTCAGAAGTGGAACAGTTAGAAGTTAACCTGCGGGCCCAGCACGATAGTGTAGTGGTTACAGTCCTCGCCCTGTACGCACCAGGATCTCATATGGGCGCCGGTTCTAATCCCGGCAGCCCCACTTCCCATCCAGCTCCCTGCTTGTGGCCTGGGAAAGCAGTCGAGGACAGCCCAAAGCCTCGGGACCCTGCACCTGTGTGGGAGACCCAGAAGAGGCTCCTGGCTTTGGATTGGCTCAGCTCCAGCCATTGCGGCCATTTGGGGAGTGAACCATTGGAGGGAACATCCTCCTCTCTGTCTCTCCTCCTCTCTGTTTATCTGACTTTGCAATAAAAATAAATAAATCTTAAAAAAAAGAGATAAATCTGATGAGAGACACACGATCCAAACTGAAAAGATTAGTAAAAATAACAAAGAAAAATAAGCTAATATGAAATAAAAACTACAACCTCACTAGAAGGTAGCATCCTACCAAAAACAAAGCATGAAAACAAAACAGAAAAAGAGATTTCAAAAACTCACACAAAATGAGTCTGCATACAATACATTTGGTCACTCGATTTCTAAGGCTACTGTGTGACTTCTCTAACTTTCACACATGCGCAAGAATGTGTAATATTTGTCTTTCTCTGCCTTGATTATATCATTTATCATAGTGATCCCAAGTGTTATCTATTTGGCTGCAAATGTATTTTCTTCCCATTTTTCAAGGCTGAAAAGTGTGTGTGTGTGTGTGTGTGTGTGTATGTGTGTGTGTGTGTGTGTGTGTGTAAATATCCATCCATGTTGACCAAGGTTGAGTCTCCATTTTCCCTACTGGGTACAGTGCTGCAATGAATGTGTGACTACACACGCATCTTCGAGATGCTACCATACTTTCTTCAGGTAACACATAAATATTATATCCAAAGCAGTGGTCAAACTGGTGTGTCTAACACAGCAGTGCTAACAGAAGAAAATTTACACCAGGAAAAGAATAGGAGACAAATATTTTTAGGATCATTTCTGAATTCTGACTATCATCGAGGGTTTAAGAAGACCAGGAAAGAAAAATTCCTAGAAAGCCACACATTAAAAGAACATGTTGGGCCTGGTGCGATTGTGTCGAGGCTAAAGTCCTCGCCTTGCCCGTGCTGGGATCCCAAATGGGCACCAGTTCTAATCCCAATGGCTCTATTTCCCATCCAGCTCTCTGCTTATGGCCCGGGAAAGCAACTGATGATGGCCCAAAGCCTTGGGACCGTGTACCCGCCTGGGGGACCCGGAAGAGGCTTTGGGCTCCTAGCTTCGAATTGGTGTGGCTACAATCACTGTGGCCACTTGGGGAATGAATCATCGGAAGAAAGATCTTCCTCTCTGTCTCTCCTCCTCTCTGTTTATCTGACTTAAAAAAAGAGAGAGAGAACATGCCAACAGAGGGAACTTTCACAGATGCAAAGTGAAAGGCAGGATCTGTGGATATGCTTGAACTTCGAGAAGTCATTTATCTGCATTAGCAACATTCCCAAATAAACATTTAAGGTATAATTGCACAGATAATGACTTGGAGGTTGCGCTATTAACTGCGAAAATGGAAATTATTGAAGTGCTTCCACTTGCCAAGCACACACATTATTCAACATTTTAAGGGGATCAGTGGGTTTCGTTTCAGTGGGAACAAAAGCCTTTAGTTAATAAAATAAAAAGGAAAATAAGCCAAGATCAATGTAAATGCATAGTCTCCAACATAAACAAGGAGCAATTAAGGCAATCAGAAGCAATCTGGCTGACTTTGATATCCTCACAATAGATGCACTCAACCCAGACAGCAGAACAGAATAACGTTCCACTGCTTATCAGGAGAATCATAATTCTGCAATTCGGCCAAAAGGTCACTGTGATATTATTTCTTCATAAGTTAATACTACCAAGGTAAGAGATGGAAGTGCAAAAAAAAAAAAACATTATTTGATATATAATCCACCCCTCCATCTTCAACTTGGGTGCTATTCCTAGGCTGAATTACATTGGCAAAAGACAACACACCTGATTTCCTGAGGTACCAGAAAGAAAGTCTAAGGTATGGAACATAAGAACAAGGTACAAGAATAGGATTAAAAACAGGAGCCAACATGAACAGAAGATGCTGGGCGGACCTTGGACATAACTGGACTAGAACATGATTCAGTTGTCAAACAGACTAAGAAACAAGTAATACACGTACGCGATGCTACAATACTTGATGAAGGAATATTTAGGCTGAAAAAATTAGAGCTGCTTAGCAAAACTTGCTGAAATAAATTATTATTTTTTTTTGAAGATTTATTTATTTATTGGAAAGTCAGATATACAGAGAGGAAGAGAGACAGAGAGGAAGGTCTTCCGTCTGATGGTTCACTCCCCAAGTGAGCGCAACGGCCGATGCTATGCTGGTCCGAAGCCAGGATCTAGGAACTTCTTCTGGGTCTCCCACGTGCATGCAGGGTCCCAAAGCCTTGGGCCGTCCTCGACTGCTTTCCCAGGCCACAAGCAGGAGCTGGACGGGAAGCAGGGCTGCCAGGATTAGAACCGGTGCCCATATGGGATCCTGGTGCGCTCAAGGCGAGGACTTTAGCCACGAGGCCACAGCGCCGGGCCCATGAAATAAATTACTTAATATATGGGTTTTATTATTCAAAACAACTCAGGGAGGTCTTGGCACAATAATCCAGGACCCCGTGTGGGTAACTGATTTGTGTCCTGACTGTTCTGCTTATTCTGCCTCTTGCCTGTGTCCTGGGAAAGCAGCAGAGGATGGCCCCAAGCCTTGGGATCCTGCACACATGTGGGAAACCAGGAAGAGGTTCCTGGCTCCTGGCTTTAGATCAGCTCAGCTCTGGCCTTTGTGGCTACCTGGGAAGTAAATGAGTGGATGGAAGATCTTTCTCACAATCTCTCCTTCTATTCATATATCTGATCTACCTTTCTGATGAGAATAAATAAATTTTTAAATGTAACTCAGGAAGAGGAACAGCAGCTAATGAAAGAGTAGGGATATGAACAAGAGTAGCCATATCCTGGTAAGACAGCCTAGTGGCTAAATCCTCATCTTGCATGTGCCCATATGGGTGCCAGTTCGTGTCCCAGCTGCTTTCTCAAAATTTTCAATTCCATTTCATTTCAAATTGTCAAAAATTAACATAAGCAAAGGTTAAGGCCTCTTCCTTGTCGTTTGGTACCTGTTCTTTAGAATGCGATCACATCTGAAGGTAGTGTCATTAAAAAAGTAAGTAGTTACAATGGAGGCCTTTAGGGTAGCGCTACGGTCTCAGTATGTTCCCCACAGCTCATGTTTAAAAATATAATCCCCAATGCCATAGTGCTTGGAAGGGCCACACTCTCATGAATACATTCAACTCATGGACATGGGAGCAGGCTAGCTACCAAGAGAGTGGTTTATTCTAGAATCAGGCCCGTTTTGTCTTCTCTTTGGTTTGTGCTCATCGGCTGCTCCATCGTGTTATCCATGGAGGCGATTGCCAGATGTTGGCACCATGTCCTGCAGACACGCTAAATAAACTTGTATAGTTTCAAAGCAGTCAGTCAGTGAGTGACATTCTGTTACAGCAGCAGGAAATGGACTGAGACCAGCGGGTCACGACTCCCATTCTAAGAACCTGTCACTGGAAAAGACACCAGAGAAGCACGCATACAGAGAAAATGTCATGTGAATATACACGGAGAGGACAGCCAAGAGGCCTAGGAGAAAAAGAAACAGCTCAACACCTTTGCCTTGGTCTTTCAGAATCCAAATGCATTTTTAAAAATATACTTATGCTTTTTAATGGTTTATTTCTTTCATTTTCTGTACATGAAATTTTGAGAAAATATTCAGTGATATCAATTCTTCCCTCGGGGACCCCTATTGCCTGTTTAAGCTTAGCCTGGTGAGGTTCTTCTCTCCACATGCCATGAGATGAGCAACAGTTTTCCCACAGCATCCAGAGTCCTCAGGGCGAAGGATTCAAACCCTCTGCCTAAATTACATACAAGCCAGGCCAACGGTATTAAGTACATCCTGCCTGCCTAGCTTGCATCAACGACTACGTATGATGCCAAAGGCCAGGCTTTCATTTAGAATTCTGCATTCCTTGAATGTTCTTGGAGGAACGTGGCAGTGGAGCAGAGCTGGCCCCTGCCCTGTGCTTTTCGTTTCCAACCTGTAATTCTGCACCTCATCTCTAAATGTGCAGTCTATACATATATTGACACCCAAGCCTGACTTGCAAGCTCCGAGTTTACCCAATTCCCCCTAGCAAGGCCGCCTGCATGGGTTTAGGTACATGTACAACTTTTAAGAAGATGGGGACAGAGAATGTGCCGTGTTTCAGGCTGAGGATATTTTCGCTAACACTAGGTAAGCAGTGGCACTATGTAAAGCAGGAACAGGAGGATCCAAGTGGGCCCATACGTGGCCCTCTGACCTCCTCCCTCCAGGAAGCCATCTTCTGACCCATGGAAAAACACGCCTTTCGCCTGGTTTTAAGGGTAGCATCAGTCAGAGTTCCTCCTCAGTATCCATCTTATTGATTTAACAAAATCACCTGACACAATTAATCACTCCCTCTAGTTGGAAGCATGTCTGCTTCACTTGCACTTTTCCTACACCGTCTTTTCTCATTCCAGTGAATGTTTTGCTGGGCTCTCCACATGTCTTCAATTCTGAAAGACTTGGTCCTCTTCTCTGTCTGTACTAAGAATCCTTGACGAGCTTATACCTTTAAACACCATCTACGAGCAAAAGTTCCCTAGTTCATAACTTTTATCATGAAGTCTTCATGCATCCTAGTCTCTTAAATCCAGAGTCACCTCTGTATTCCACTCTAGATGTCTAACATGAAACGACTGACAATAAGTTCTCAAAGTTCCCGACAGCCATCAACCTCACCATTCCAATTATGTATGCAAACTAGCCACACCCTTGTTGGGTACCAGTGTGCTTGATGCTTCCATCACCTCTTCCCTCCATCACAGTACCTTCTTCTCTGATCTCCCCAACCTCCTGTTAGTGCCTCTCTATCAGGAATCTCTATAACGAAGAGTCAGTGAAAACTCTCACTCGTCTTAAAGTTCTAGTCTCTCCCCACTGTCAGAGCGAAGACCAAATTTACTCCATCAGCCTACAAGGCAATACTGTTCCTTGGCCTCTTCCACAGCTCCTCTGATCTCATCCTCCACCGCTCTCTGCCTTTATCATCACATAACAGTGTTCCTGTCTCCCCCGACATGTGAATAAAACTAGCGAGCGTGCTCCCATCTCAGGGCTTTTGCAGTCACTGAAATGTCTGACTCCTGAAGGCTAACTGCCCCACTGTTTGTACATTTTCTCATGAGGGCTTTCTGGACTATTTTATTTGTAATTGTGAACCTGCCCGTACTTGACACTTTCTAATGTAGAGCATGTTCTACTTTTTTTTTTAAATCACTTTTCTCCTCTAAACTCCACTTATCACTTTGTAACCAGAATATTGCCTGCATGACAACCATATATTTTTAAAGATCTAATTATTTTTATTTGAAAGGCAGACGCGCATAGGCTCAGACAAAGAAGTCTTCCATCCACTGGTTCACTCCCCATGCAGCTGCAACATCCAGAGCTGGGCTGGCTTAAAACTGGAAACTAGGAGCTTGTTCCAAGTTACACCAATGGTGCAAAGTCTCAAGGACTTGGGCCAGTCTCTGTTGCTTTCCCAGTCCATAAACAGGGAGCTGGGTAAGAAATGGAGCAGATGGAACATGAACCAGTGGTGATATGAGATGTAAGTACTACAGAAGGAAGATTAGCTTGCTAAACCTCTGTGTCAGGCCCCCAAGTACCAGAATTTTATCTTTGATTCTTTACTATATACTTACAGTGCGAAATAATGTCTAGAATTTATTTAGGATATGTTGGTTTAAATAAGAAGTATGCGTAATCTTTAAAAATTTTTATTCTTTATTTGAAAGGCAGATATTACCGAGAGAAGGAGTAAAAAAGAGCTTCCATCTGCAGGTTCACAGCCAAATGGCTGCAGCAACCCAAGCTGAACTGATCTGAAGCCGGGAGCCAGGAGCTTAGCTTCTTCCTGGTCTCCCATGTGGGTGCAGGGTCCCAAGGCTTTGGGCCATCCTCTACTGCTTTCCCAGTGTATAAGCAGGGAGCCAGATGGAAAGCAAAACAGTCAGAACTTGAACGAGTGTGCATATGGGATACTGGCACCACAGGGTGGAGGATAAATCTTTTGTGCCACCACGCTGGCCCCAGTATATATAATCTTTTAAGGTCTGTTATTCCCTGATGATCTTTAAAATTTCACTTACATATATTTCTATATTTGAAGCAAAGGGATAGGGTACCATACCTCCATGGGTTTGCTCCCCAATATCTGGGGCTGAGCCAGGTCAACCCAGGTTTACGTGTGGGTATGAGGGGACCTATAACTTACACCATTACCATCTTCTCCCAGGGCACACATTAGCAGGAGGCTGAAATAAGCAGCTGGACTGGGCAACAGGGATACTCCAATGTGGGATACCCCAAAACAGTCTTAATGATTTCATCAAGAATGGTTCAGCTACCATCAAAGAATATTACTGAGTTCTACATATATTGAAAAATATCTTTTCTTCTGGGACAGACCAACAAAGACGATACAAAAGCTAAGTAGCAACGTGGAAAGAGGCATGTGATGATCTTGGGGAACTAGTAATAAAACAAAAACAATCCTTAGAATCATTATTCTTCAAAATGTGCTATCACTGATTCTGTTCTTGAAAGTGATCATGTGTAATTGTAGATACTTTAGATAGTTATATACAGGATTATAAAGGAAGAGTAGCACATAATTACATGGTTAAGATATCTTCATTCTGGCATTTGAGAATTTTAAAAGTACTTGTTCAGGAAAGGTCAAAAATCATTACCAAGAGAAGATAATAGCCCCCCTAGTATTATACACACTTAGTGAAGAGATTGACACTTCGGAGCAATTTGGATAATATGAAGGATTTAAAAGTCCTAACAAGTGTTGCTTTTTATTATCTTATTAATAAGCAAAATCTTTCTTGCAACATATCCTATGATGGTTAAAAAGATTTAGAAATGCATACTTTTCAACCATTGATTGCTTAATAACATTTATAAAACAAACCCAAGAAGTCAATATGGTCTACTGGAAACATTTTTAAACAAAACTGTTTTTTTTTTTTTTTAATGAAGACGGGACAAGATAGCTCTTATCACAGAATAAGGATGGGTCTACATGACCTCTCTACCAGCCACTCTGTCTGGCAAGGGGATGTCCTTGAGGAAATAAAAATGCTAACTGGAATTAGCTCTATAGTTTATAATTAGCCAAAAGGACTATGTCAAGGAAATCCCCCGACTCTACCTTGTCCTACACATCATATATTTATTTACATTACCAGTCTGACTCAGTTAGACTGGAGGCGTACAACAACCTTGACTTTCATATAACAAGTCATTTTCCATCGGCTCCAGAGGAGTTAACACGTCTCTCCCATTTTCACTCTGGACAATGCACACAGTGAATCCAATTTTGCATGTGGACCAGTAAGGTAATAGAAGCTTATATAGAGAACCATAAATTTCCCAATTGCCATTGATTTGTCATCTACAGCCACAGCACTTCTCCAAAATGCAGAAAAGATTCAGAAATGCAAAAGTGTTCAACTCCTGGCAAGATTTTAGCTTATTTTCATAAGTTTAGAAAAAAGTTGACAATTATTCCTAATGAAACTCAAAGATGACAAATATTAGGCACCCTAGAAACATTAATGCAGTTGTAAGAGTAGTAAGTTGATTCTCTCCATTATAGATCTATATGTCAGCTACATCCTGAGGTGAGATTTTCATTTTGAGGGTAAAAGCCTCAACGCACTAATGTTGAGTCCTCAGCACAGGTCAGATAAGGGGTTTGCAGCTAACCCTGGCAGCTACAGTGCTAACATATTCTTAATGGCTCTCAAAACATCTCTGCATGATTATCTACAGGTAACAAAGAAGTCAAGCAAATATGCCAAGTGATGTAAAACCAATGCCTGATCTTCACATACTCTTTTTGAACATCAACAATCTCTGCAGACCAGGCATTCAGCACAGTGTTTAAGTCATAGTTTGGGACCCCCTCTTCCCACACTGGAGTGCATGCATCAAGCCCCAGCTTCCCCCACAGATGATCAAGCTTCCAGCAAATGCCCATCCTGGGATGCTTTGGATGATTGTTCACATAGTTGAGTCCCTGTCACTCAGCAGGAGGTTTGGGATGAGTTCTGGATATCTTGCTGCAATTGCCCTTATCCTTGCAGTCATGGACATTCAAGGACTAAACCAGCAGAGGGGGAATCTGATTTTCAAATAAAGTAAAATGGATTTAACTTAAAAATAAGAAATCTGAATCATGCTTTATTTCTCAATGTAAAGATGCAAAAATTCAATGATAAGAAAAAAAAAACCCATCTGATTCAAGTCCCAAGAGGAGAACCCATGCCAGCCAGTGCCCACAGAAGGAGTGGTGGGGCACACAGAAGAAACACAACCAGTTAAAAACTTGAGCTTTCCTTCATTACTCAAAATGTCCGAGTAAAAAACGCATTTGTTAAACCCACTGAGTGATCACTCTCATCACGTCCAAGGGAAAAAGACAAAGCCAACTCATCCTACCTTAGAAACAACCACAACAGGTGTGGGTGTTTAGCTGTTGGGGAAGGTGTCCATGTCCGTGACCGGGGTAGTCAGGTCAGACTCCTAGCTCCAGCTTCCTGCCACTGCCACCCAGGCAGGGAGCAGTGACAGCCCAAGCCAACCGGCTCCTGCCACCCCCGTGGGAGACCTCAACTGTGTTCCCAGCTTTTGGCTCCAGTCCTGCCACCGGAGGGTGAAACCTCACACAAAAACTCATTCACTCCACTCTCCTCCCCCTGTCTGTTTCTCTGTCAAACAAATAGCTGTTTAAGAAAAAAAAAAAAAAGAACATATAAAATCTATGCAGCAGCTAGGAACAACAACAACTGAAGACAAACTTGAGCTATTTGGGACATGGATGTGCTTGAAAATTTATTTTTACTTCCACATTCCAAACTCCCCATAGTCCAAACAGATCAAAGTTTCACAGATTATCTCTCAGACAAAAAAAAAAAAAACAAGAAACACAAATTAATAACTATTTAAGCATTCTGTTTCATCATGATACCAAACAGATGGTTTTAATATTCTAGAGGCTAATTCCTGAACAATTAAAAACACAGCGAGACATTAACATCTAATGAAACATTTTAACTACCAGTATATGCATCTGCCATTAATTCCCACACAGTAAGGCCTTGGATCTCCTCAATCTGTTCTTTATTAAGGAAAGTTTTTCCACTCTGGATTTACTGAAGTAGAGAATTAACAACTGTTTTCAATCAGCAATCAGCGGGATATTTCGCCAATGTGTACTGAAACTATGTACATTATCAGACAAATTTATTCCTATGATGGCTTTGATGTATACAGATTTGCAATTTAAGAACAATTCTAATTTGCTAATTAGGATGCCCCCCTTATCTCCCCCCCAAAAAAGTATGCCATGTTATCCTTTGATAGAACAACAGGAAGTGTCACTGAGAAGTTACTGAAAAAGGGATCCGCACCGACTCAGGTGTAACACTTTGCTCATATTGCCAGGAAGAAGCAAGTTGGTAGACTCTCTCACTGTGGCCACATGTCAAGACACCTGTCCCAGAATGACAGTAAGGACAACAGGGCGACACACTCATGGCTCCAGTAAGTTCACAGAGCCAAACGGTCCATTTACTGATCTCACGTGACTGATGATAATGTCATATACACAGTCTACTGCTATATGATTTTTCCAATGATATCTAACTCATTTCATCTTTACGTAAGTCTTCTGAAGCAAAGTGAATTTAATGTTTCCTCTTTACACATAAAGACCTTACATTTCAAAGAGAGAGAGAGAAGCCAACCAAGGCATCAAACGACGGAGTGGTAAGCTGGGCCTAGCATGCAGATCGCTGGCGTGGGGCTGTACACCCTGCGCCCTGCTCACACTGAAGGCAGCACCTATCACTCACTGCAGGCTTCTCTTACAACAACCGTGAGGCAGATACGGTGACCAGAATCTGAGGATTCATTGCATGGATGCTCATGTTGACAGATGGTAAGCAGCGGACTTGGAAATCACAGCCGGGCTTTCTTTTTTAGCTTTTTTCTTTTCTTTTTTTTTGTTTTGTTTTTGTTTTAATTCCAAAGTATAGGTTATTCACAAAACATGCTACCCTCCAGAGTAACATAACTCATGATGATGTGTGCATGTTACCATCAATTACACTGCATTCCTGTGGGTACCTAACAGTTCTAACATTTTTCTAATTTCATCACCACCAGATATTTGGGCTAAGTAATTAGCAAATTACACAGAAATGATTATTTGGCTGTCTGTAATGAAAGAGACCAAATAAATACCATCACATATCTGGATGATTTTATAATGATGCCTTTCAGTTTTGGATGGCTAACAGATAATCGAATGTGGCTGATTCTTTAATACATTTAATTGTGTTAAGCTAAACTCTGTAGTACTGTCTCAAATTTCTTACAAGAATGACTAATGACCGAAGCACTCTTTAGCACTTTTTTGGGGTCACATTAGGCCCAGGCAACACTTGAGTATACACCTTCACTTACTTCAGCCACTGCAGTAAAAAATTTGAAATATATTAATGATTGAGTAAAATACTATACAATCAAGTGAAGTTAACTGTGCTTCTTACTCAAAGAATACACATTCCAAGCAGTTTGGCAGGCATTCTGTTGGGGTGGAGGGTGTGTGTGTGTGTGTGTGTGTGTGTGTGTGTGTGTGTGTGTTTATAACTTAGCTTTGCCTGTTAAAGGAATAAAAACAAAACAGTTAAAAGACTTATATGCCAGCCCACTCAATCACAGAGATTTGCTAAATGCCAAGTCTTGGGCATTCCACATAGAAATGGACATGCGTGGTATGTGTGAACATTAACCAAGCAAAGAAACCAGAATGTCAAGGCTATCTACATGGAAATGCTAGAGAGGAGCCTGTAGCAAAACTTAATCACCACTGAAAAGTAAGATTGTAAGGGCTCTCCCTAATGCTTTGCCATTGTTCTACGAAGGCACCATCACGTCATGAAGCTAAATGGACAGAGGGATATAAATACACAAAGTTATTACAAAAACCATAAAGCAGTTGTAAGATTTCTACCAATCATTCTTAAAATATGGTATTTACTGAATACTTACTCAAATAACATGGAGAATATTTGCCAAAAGAATACAAGCATATCGACACAGCAACGACTAGGAGTGACACAGTAAGGAAGGATATTGTAGTTGGGAGATGATAATTTTAAGTGGAATGATGTTTTATGCCTACACACACACTCTTCCCTGAAGACACATTAACAAGTCATTACGGATACACACTCTTTACCGCTTTTCGGAAAAAGGCAGGGAGAGGGAGGCTGCACCTTTCTCTTCCCCCTACTTTTTTTTTTTAACCAGTTCTTATGAAAATTCATAAGCCAGATGGCATTCAATAAATGTAAAGAGCTAAAGAATTTGGTTTTATAGAAAAACATCAATTAGCATAAGAAAATTAGCAATTAAGCAATCATTACAGAACATATATCAATATCACTAACGAGTGAGCATCTACACTAGGAGTCTAACATGAACTCTTGCAAACCCGCATCTACTTAGAGCACTGCCACTTGCTCAGTACTCATCACCCCGTCCTTGCGCTTCCCACATTATCATCCTGATGTAACATATGCTTCTCTGTACCTCCTCCACAACTGACCTTGGCGCCAGAGTCATTTATCATTTCTAGTGTAAACCTCTGACGTCTGCTTGCTCACACTGTTCAGGAAATTCAGTCTGATCCTGTTGAATAAAAGAATGGTATCACCATGGCAGCTCGCACTTCCTGTAGACTCGCCGGTCAGGACTATGGAATTAAACCAATGGGAAGAAATTTATTTAGATTCTACCCTTCAAGTTCTAGCTACAGAGGCAATGCTAGTCCTAGAAAATGCCCGAAAGCAGAGAGATCATTTGTAAAAAGATGGTTACAACAAAGCTGAAACTTTAAATGAACATGTCGAAATGTGAGCATTAAGAATGAAGCCAGGGCCTGGTGGCGGCATGGCCTAGCGGCTAAAGTCCTCATCCTGAATGCGCCCAGCATTCCATTTGGGCACCGGTTCTAATCTTGGCAGCTCCACTTCCCATCCAGCTCCCTGCTTGTGGCCTGGGAAAGCAGTCGAGGACGGCCCAAAGCCTGGGGACCCTACACCCGTGTGGGATACCCAGAAGAAGTTCCTGGATCCTAGCTTCGGATCGGCATAGCACCGGCCGTTGCGCTCACTTGGGGAGTGAATCAGTGCACGGAAGATCTTCCTCTCTGTCTCTCCTCCTCTCTGTATATCTGACTTTCCAATAAATAATAAATAAATCTTTTTTTTTTTAAAAAAAGAATGAGGCCAGTAAGAAGCTCATGAATTTGAGTAGGAGCTACAATACTTGCACAGTTATACTGCACAATGAGACCTCTGAAATAGTTGATACAGTGACTAGCTGAAAAGTGACTTACTGAAATAAATGCTAGCATTAGGGAATCTCTGACAGTTGATGCCTTTTAAATCCTGGAATGCTATAAAACATTTATCTGCCATTTTTTTGTGTGGTTGTTGCTCTAATCTCCAATTTTCTGTGATGTTGTGCTTGCCAACAAAACAATGTTTTTCAACACATAACAAGTGATTAAGCGAAGGGTGAAAACTACGGAACACTTATACCAAATTATGCCTCCTGTATCATTTCTGTTCACAAACTAATGAAATGTATCTTTCCTGCGTTGTGACTAGAAATACGAATAGGAGAAAATGTTTGCAAAACTTGGTCTGTCTAAAAAGACCTTGAAAGTCAAGTATACAGTTGAATAACCCTTATGTTTAAACAGAGACAGTAACAGATATATAATGTTCTGTCGTACAAATGTTTTGAAATTACATTAAATTAAAACTGCTGATCTGTGCAGAAGCATAAGCTGTCTCCTACTTTCTAGTATTCATTTTATCATTGGGTTTGCCTGGAAGAAGACAACTCACCCTGAATCACTGCCAAGGGAAAAAACACAAGATTCCCTGAGTAGTAAGAGTTGATGCGATCTCATGATGCCCTACCAACATCTTATTCATCTCTAGAAGCTTCTCATTCCACAGTTACCTTCAGAAGAAACCCAAAGTGAGGATGGTGTGCAACAGTTCTAACTAGGGCCCAGCATGGTAGCCTGGTAGCTAAATCCTCACCTCGCATCCACCAGCATCCCATATGGGTGCCCGTGCGCATCCCAGCAGCTCCACTTCCCATCCAGCTCCCCGCTTGTGGCCTGGCAGAGCAAGCAGGATGATCCAAAGTTTTGGGACCCTTTGGAAGACCCAGAAGAAGCTCCAGGCTTCTGGGTTCAGATCAGCTCAGCTCCGGCTGCAGCAGCCACTTGGGGAGTGAACCAATGGACGGAAGGTCTCTCTGTATCTCCTTCTCTCTGTATATCTGCCTTTCCAACAAAAACAAAGAAATCCTTTTTTTTTTTTAAAAAAAAAATTAGCTTGGCATTTGGCTCAAAGGAGGATATTAAAAAAGAAAATAAAAATCCATCTTTACCTATAAAGTTTGGCCTTCACTTCACTCTGAACCTCCAAATGCGGATTCTACAGTTTTTAGGGTCAAATTCATAAGAATATGTAATTTTTGATCATCTCCTAATTTTGGTGCCAGACACATGAAAGAAAAAGACTTTTTTTTTTTTAATAAAAGTTGGCAAAATTGCACTAAATGACTGAAAGGCATCATGATAGATAGGAATTTACAAGTACCAATATTCTAAAAAACTAAAGAGAGACGCTCCGGTGAGGTGGGGAGTTTGTAGGTAAAACAAATTGTTAATAAAAAAAAAATCTCTGTAATCTTGAGATTAAGGGAAAAATGAAAAGACAAGGTCTTCACACCAGGTACTGCAGAGCTACAGAAGTAAATTTTTTTTTTTTAACACAAAACTTTGAGACAGAAGACACTGTGAAACTCCAGGCTGTCAACCACCAGTACCCCACAGTTAGCCATGGCAACAGCTGCACAGCTCTGTTGCAATAAACTGGAACAATTTAATAGCTTTTATTGTTCAGCAGTGGTGTCTGAGCACAGCCACTCTCCCCTCGTAGGACTCCAGGGCCCCGCAAGGGCAGCAATGAGAGAAGATCTCATTTACCTAAAAGCACTTATAAATTTTTAATTTGCTTTAACAAGTAAATTAACAAGTCCCTCATTCAGGCAAGTTTTATGGCTTCTTGCCACTTGGGGAAGGTTGTAAAAGTTTTATAGATAATCCAGAACTACTGAGACCGCTCATAATAAATTGTCTGTTTCCTGTTATTTTATCAAACCACCGGGCTCCTAATGACTTAAAGTCACAGTTGCTTTATATTCATGCTTTTTATGAGGCCATATTTATAAACTCCAAAGAATTCCTTAAATTATACTGGGTCCCTGCTCACCAGCTCCCACCTCTCAACTCACACACCCAAATATTTTTAAATGGGAGCTTACAGCTCATTAATAAATGCTGCAACACGGAGTGGAGAAAACATGCCCTTTTACACATTATTTTGGAAGCTGCCTTCCCATGGTTTTTATTGACAAATACTTGAAGCCATATATAATCTACTCTGTTTTGTACAGAAGACAGTCCAAGTACTTAAATTCCTGCGTCCACGTGGGGAGACCCTGAGGATGGTCCTGGCTTTGGAACAAGCTCCCTGCTTGTGGCCTGGGAAAATAGTGAAGGATGGCTCGAAGCCTTGGGAAGCCATGGGAGACCTGGAAGAAGCTCCCGGTTCCTGGCTTTGGATTGGCTCAGCCTGGCCTTTGCTTGGGGAGTGAACCAGTGGACTGAAGATCTTTCTGTTTCTTTTCTTTGTGAATCTGGCTTTCCAGTAAAAATAAATAAACCTTAAAAAGCAAAGACAGCAAACTGGTTCACTTCCCACATGACCACAATGGCCAACAATGGACAAGACCAAATCTAGGATTTTCTTTCAGGTTTCCCACATGGGTGACAGGTGCCCAATCACTTAGGCCCCACTGCTTTCCCAGGGCATTAGCAGGGAGAATGACTGGAAGTGGAACATCCAAGACTTGACCCGGCACCTCTATGAGATGTCATAGGTTGTGAGCTTTATCTGCTGGCCCCTATGACCCTCTCTTGAATTATAGCACCTCATCCAAAGTGGCAAAGCCAGAACTTTCCGGCCAAGGTGTCAGAACTTGGTCACTCAGAGTACATTTGCGGTGATTCTTCTCTATTGCACCCCTTGCAAGCAGAACAAACAACAAATGATAGAACAAACCACAGAGAAAAAGGGCATGAGATACTAACACTTGCTGTTAAGGAGGCCCAAGAACACAACTCAGGTGTTGTGCACATATGGTGACACTGAGCATTCTACCTTAAGAAAAACTTACATCTACTCTAAGTTCAGTATTATCTTCTAAAGCTTCTGGAACATTCTGCGTGAGAAAAGATAGGATGAAGCTTAAATTCTACATGAATTTGGAATCATTTTCCAAATTTGGACAATATATGAAGACCAGCTATGTTCTTTCTCTATACAATATATGAAACAAAAGCAAAAACGATGCAATCTCAAATGAATGTCAACACTGAATCATTACGTTCATAACACCATGCAATCTTAAGAAACTTCTGAATGAGCATAACCATTCTTGTTAGTGCAGGGGTAAAACTCAGCTCAGAGATGCTGAGCAGTCTCTGTTCATAGAGCTAGAGAGAAGACTAGAGTGGGAGAAATCCTTGGCGTATTTTGGGTGAATACATCAAGGTTTATACGCAACGACAACGGAATGCTACTCTGCTGTCTTTAAAACTGTGTGCTAACTTACTATCTCAGGTTGGAGTACGGCTGCTATAGAAATGAGCGGCTTCACCCAATTTCATAATTAAACATGACCTTGGGAAAACGGCACAATGACCGACTTCAAGGGAAACGAGGCAAGGAGCTTTTTCATCAAGAGCCTACTAGAGAGTTCAGATCACCCAGCAAGTCTCATAAAATGTTTACTGAATACGAAGCAAATATTAAAAAAAAAAAAACTGGTTGTATAAATTCACAATGATTTGGTGGCTTTTGTTGTTGTTGTTGTTTTTGCTTGTTGTCTGTGAAACTATGAGCCTTTTTTCTTTAAAGATTTATTTTATTTTCATTGGAAAGGCAGATATATAGAGAGGGAGAGACAGAGAGGAAGATCTTCTGTCCGATGATTCACTCCCCAAGTGAGCGCAACGGCCGATACTATGTCAATCCGAAGCCAGGAGCCTCTTCCGGGTCTCCCACGCGGGTGCAGGGTCCCAAAGCTTTGGGCTGTCCTTGACTGCTTTCCCAGGCCACAAGCAGGGAGCTGGATGGGAAGCCGGGATTAGAACTGGCGCCCATATGGGATGCTGGGCGTGCAAGGCGAGGACCTTAACCACTGCGCCACCGCGCTGGGCCCGAGCCTTTTTTTTTTTTTCTACCACACTTGTTACTTCAGTGCCTGGCTAGAGTCCTCACTAAACGTTCGAAGAATAAATATATACACCCACAGATGAAGGAACTAAATCTCCAAAACGTTTCCAAAATGGCAAGTGCAAGGTACTCTCTGAAGAGGTCACAATCCTGACTCTGTAGATCAGGACAAGGACTATCTGACAGGCTCCAAGAAGTTTCTGCGATTTTCTACTTATATAAAAGTATGCACATGTTGGGCCCGGCACGGTAGTGCAGTGGTTAAGGTGCTCGCCTAGCACGCCCGGGATCCCATATAGGCGCCGGTTCTAATCCTGGCAGCCCCTCTTCCCATCCAGCTCCCTGCCTGTGGCCCGGGAAAGCAGTCGAGGACGGCCCAAAGCTTTGGGACCCTGCACCCGTGTGGGAGACCTGGAAGAGGCTCCTGGCTTCGGACTGGCATAGCATTGGCTGTTGCGCTCACTTGGGGAGTGAATCATCGGACGGAAGATCTTCCTCTCTGTCTCTCCTCTCTATATCCGCCTTTCCAATAAAAAAATAATAAAAATAAATCTTTAAAAAAAAAGTATGCACATGTCTCCAAAGAAAGTCATAACCAAGCACAGACTCCCCTAATCTATGATCTAATCCTCTTAAGTTTACCAGCGATCGTCTTTCATCAATCAAAATCATCAAAAAATATTTGCCCATCTCTTGCTAGTCTTCTGTAGGCAGCTTGCCAAATGATGTTTCCACCTAAGTAAATGAGTTCCTTCTTTGGTTGCACCTAAGTGCTTTAGAATTCGGGAGTTTTTCAGTTCACGTTTCAGGTTAATCTTTT
Source organism: Ochotona curzoniae (assembly GCF_017591425.1). NCBI lineage: Eukaryota > Metazoa > Chordata > Mammalia > Lagomorpha > Ochotonidae > Ochotona > Ochotona curzoniae. The sequence goes on from NW_024465421.1 coordinate 3,311,653, forward strand.
CCTTTCTTAAAGAACAGAATATCCTCTTTGCAGATCTCCCCGAGGGCTTGGTATTTGCAACATCAAACAGAACACACAAACCATTGCACCCACTTCCAAAAGCCTATTATACTGTCAACTGGCTTTCTAACTGCAACCAGGGGAGAAGGCTTACAGATTCCTAAGCTCTTTTCTCCCCCCAGGCTGCTGGAAAGGAGCCATAATTTCTCCAACCTACCACTGCACTTTGTTTCACTAAAGAACCTCTAATAAGACGGGCAACATTCCAAAGAGGAAAAAAAAAAAACAACTGGAACTAACTATAAATCTCACCGCCCTCTCACTTCTTTCCACCCCTCAAATTTTCAATGGTTAGCTAGCTCTGAGGATGGGGTAATGTCATGCATGGCTACTAAAGGCTTTCCCACAATGCTTAACGAATTATAATACAATGTAGACACACACACACACACACACACACACAGCCCAGGGCCGGGCAAGAGCTGTGTTAATGCCTCACAACATGCCTTGATTCTCTTCATTACTTGGATTTGGATGGAAGAGTGAAAGTGAAAGGGCTAAAGAAAAGGCACAGACAAGTCTTTAACTTGTGTAGTCTACGTGTTCTTCTCCTTTAGAATTAACCCAAATTAATAGGAATCTGGGGCCGGCATTGTGGTACTATAGGTTAAACTGCTGCCTGTGATGCTGGCAACCCATGTGGCCACCTGTTCATGTCTTGGCTGTTCTACTCCACTCTGCTGGGAAAAGCTATGGAAGGTGGTCCAAGTGTCTGGGTATCTGCCGCCCATGGAGGAGAACGGGATGAAGCCCCAGGATGAAGCTCCAGGCTGAAGTTTGGCTCTGTCCTGCCTACTGTAGTACCTCTCTCAGTAACTGTGCCTTTCAAATCAACAAAACAAATCTCCAAAAAACAAAACAAAGTAATACAAACCCAATGGGAGTCGAGTCTATGGCTACTGTCAGCCTGTAGAAACAGAAGAGACTTAACTTCATTAATTGTCAGCAGAGTTGAGAAATACCTGTTCCCAAAAAAACTCCATTAACAAGGCACATGCAACACAAGGTTTTCAAAGCATTCATTAATACACAAGTATTCAGGGAACACACACACACGCACACCACACACACATCACACACACACACACACACAGTGATTTCCTTTTTCTGGCCTCTAAGTACCTCTTCCAGGAAGGCAGAGTGAGTTTGACAGAGCTGCGAAGGGTTTAACACTCACCAAGAGTAGTCACGACTTGTAGACACTGAATAAATTCTGGGCAAAGACTTCAAAGGCTATTGAGTTTAGATCCTGCACAGAAGTTCTACCGTCACACACTGACATGCTCTATAAACAGCTTACATGTTCCATGCCACCTGTGTGTTAGGAAGGGTCACTTCTTTTTGATACAGGATCTCCTGGCCTTGAGCCCAGGCAGCCTAGCAGCTGAAAAAGAGTGACTCAGTCACTGTGAAATGCATTAGACACAGCTCACCTGGACATGCCCTTCATGTCTCCTCATAATCTCCTCTCTCTCCATTTCTGAGTTAATCTTTCAGCTTATGAGTTGATAAGAAATGCATTCACTGTGGATAATTTCTTCCCTCCAGAGACGGCTTTTCTCTCATGCAAAGCCTCGCCATAAAAGTGAAGGAAATCAGACCTCTGAATTGTCCATCTTGTGTGTGTGTTTGAAAATCCTACTGAAAATATTACTGAAATAGGCGGGGGTTATCGAGCCACACAGGGACTACCACCCACAACTGTTGATCTTTTATTTTTATTTAACATCTCATTTGCAGAACTGATGGATGGAGGCAGTAGACCTGGAGCGATCTGAACCTGAAGTCCTATCAAGTTGGAAGGTTATGTCAGCTGCCCAGCCTCGAAATGGAGGCCTTCACAGCAAGAAAACGGTGAGAGATTGGTTACAGCCCTAAGTAATTGATCTGTCTGAAAATATGGGGCTATGAATCGTGGGATTAATGCTGGTGCTCCAGCTGGGCGGCACTGCTCACTTCCCTCCAGCTCACGGACAACAAAGACATGCCTCTTTCTCTAGGGACAAGAAATTTTTATTAAAATCTTTTATACAACTTAGCAGGCAAAGACTCTAAAAGCATCCTAGAGTTTCAGGGAGGAGGGAGGTGCAGCCATCATAAGGAAACCATCCTACAGTTTGCGTTTGATCTGGTTTTCATTTCAAAGCAGTTACCAGCCTGTTTCCCATGGCCAAATGTACTTGCCCCTGGAGCTCTGCAGATAGATGGAGCGAGCCCCCTGAGTGGCACGCTTAGCTGCAGAGATGCGGCTGAGGAAAGCAGTGGAGGGCTGCAGGCAAAAATAAAGTGGGAAGGCATCCAAAACTGCAGCTGTGCTGGCCCATTAAAAAGCTGAGACTCATTCTGCTGTTCGACCTCATGCTTATCACCACATAACTATTCATCAAAGAAATTTCAGTGCAATTAATTAAATTATTCCCATGTCTGTGCCACAGAGTCGTTATTCCAATATCAGCTTTCACTCACACTCTCTTAAGCTCATGTCTGCATGCCAAGTCACTACTCTGGGGTTGTCCAGTCTCAATAAAGCTGTGCTCCTCACCACTCACACAGCCTATCATTTCTCTTTTTTATTGCCATTTATTTTCCACTAGGATTTTGCTGCCAGTATATTGGCAGGACTTCCAGTATATGGATGTAATGAAATCTACCACAGACACTTAACACGGGGTCAGGATGGAGCTCAGCTCATGTGAAGCTGTAATATAATAAACAAATGCTTTCAGAAGGAGGATTTTATCAGCTCAAAAATAGAACTTGGTATCCTCTGATACCCAGTGCACAAAGAGTTGGAGTCGTTTGAAAATTCTTGTAATGATTAAGTTTATGGCTGAAATAGGCCTAACGTGAGAAATCTGAGCTACAGCACAGATTTCTTTTCATCTGTCAGATCTGGTTTATTGAAAAGGATGACAGTACTGGTGAAATTATGTTTTTAAAACAGCCATCTCTTTAGTCGCAGACCTGTGACTGGGCCTGTGGAACTCTGCAGTGACTGTAACATCATGTAAATGAGATTAGCAGAATAATCCCCTCTCCTTGGTAGCCAGCAGATTGAATATTTAAGTCTCTTGCTCTGGTGTATCACCAAAGCACATTACAGGAATGAAGAGACACTGACTCAGAAGTGACTTTTGCATTTCCTTAAGATGGCAGCCTACGTGCACACCCCCAAATGGGTTAGATGTAGCGAACAGAATCTCAGGAAGAAGCAGGTATAGGGGGAGCTCCGTCTCAGGCATCGGTGGCATCTCTGCCACACCTAACTGCAACGTTCTCAAAGGGTAAGAAAGCGAAAAAAAGGAGAACCTGAGGCTACGGCAGCAAAAATTTCAGTCCTTGAGCTTCCTGAAGACATCACTGCACTCACAACTTTCTGCCCCGTGGGTCAAGAATGGATTCTGGGATTCTCCACACTGGGTTCCTGGCAGGAGTTTCTATGTGACATGTTCCACTTTAAATGTGTATTTGTCTGACACATGCAGTGACAGTGTCAGAGGGAGGTGGAGAGATCTTCCATTGGCTGGTTCACTCCCAAATTGCCACAATGCCTGGGGCAGGTCTAGGTAGAGACCCTATCTGGTCTCCCCACTAGCAGCGGGACAACAAAACCAAGAGTTGTAGTTAATAAGCCAAGAGAGGAGGTAAAACAAAATAAGGAAAACACCAAAAAAAAAAAAAGAGGAAAATGAAAAATCAATGAGATATAACAACAACAACAACAACCAGAGGATGAAATATCCAAACCTGACTTCAGCAACAATCACAAAGCAGGTAAATGTTTAGTCCAAATATCCAAAATTTTAAAAAACTGACACTGTCATTACATTTTTCTTAAAACTTAAATATTCATCTAGACAAACAAAAGGTGTTCTCTATGAGAAATACATTCTAAATGCAAAGAAACAAATCACTTAGCAGCAGAAATATAGAAAATGATACTTATCGCAAGTAAACCAAAGCAGTGATATCAATATCAGAGGACATACATTTAAGAACAAAGAATAGTTCATAATATTAAAGTACAAATTAGCCAAGACAGCAGGGCAACTTTAAATAAGTTAATGTGCCAAAGTTCCAAATAAATCAAGCAAAAACTCAGGGAAATGAAAGACGAAACAGACAAAAAGTACTTGGAGATTTAAATATTCATTTCTTAAGAATCAATAAGACAAGCAGATAAATGATCAAGATGGGTACAGATGTTAAGAACATCATGCACCATACTTCACATTTGTAGAACAGCCCATTAAAGAATAATACAGCACTTACTGATTTCAAGACACATATTCATTATTTGCCAACAGAGACCACAGTTCCGTATATAAAACAAATCTTGATCAATATTTAGAGTCTTCAGTTGATACAGAATACATTCTCTAACCACATTAGTGCTAAAAGAAAAATTAGAATGTACTTTGATTTGCAAAATAATAACAAAACATCCTATCAAAATGTGTAGGGTGAAGCTAAAATACAACTTACGGGAAGACGGATGGCATTAAACTGTATGAGAAAACAAGTAAGACTGCAGCTCCATGGCTATAAATCAGAGCAAAAAAAAAAAAAAAAGATAGGACACAGGAAATGAGGAGAAAAGCAGATATTAATAAAATACAGTGGCAATAAAATTATGATAAAATTACATCTAAGCTCTTTAAGATGGATGAACTTGACATATCTCTGGCCAGGCTAATAAGCAGGAAAAAGAGACAAACCCAAATAATCACTAATAAGATGAAAGGAACTAAGATTGTGCAAAGCCCATAAGACCTTGAGAAGCCTGCATTCTATAGCACACTATACTGGAGTGCCTGCTCTGAGATCTGACTCTGGCTCTGAGTGTCACTTGTGCCTAATACACACCAGATTGTGAAGAGATGATAGTCTGAGTGTGGCAGTCCTATGAGGGAGATCCAGACTGAATTCTAGCCCCCTGGCTTTGGCTTGGTCCATCCTTCCCCATCACAGCAATTTGAGGACTGAATCAGCAGATGGAAGATCTCGCTGCCTTTTCAGTAAAAGGCTAGTAAATACACAAAAAGATTTGCAAAAAGAGTGGGAACATCAGGACTAGTGTTATGGCACATCAGGTTAAGCCAGTACCTACACGCTGCCAGACCATACGGGTGCCAATGCAAGTCCTGGCTGCTCAACTTTCAGTCCACCTTCCTGCTAGTGAGCCTGAGAAGGCAAGGGAAAGTGGCCTAAGGGACTAGATCCCTGTCATTCATGTGGGAGGCCCAGATGGAGTTCCAGATTCCCGGCTAGGGCCTGTTCCAGCTCTGACTGTTACAGCCATTCAGGGAATGAACGAGCAGATGCAAAATCTTTCTGTCTCTCGCTCTCTCTCCATATTTCCTTCTCTCGGTAAATGTGATTTCAAAATAAATAAATATATATATATATATATTAAGAAAATGATCTTATCTATCAGTACATATTCTAGAAAGATCAAACAAATAACTAATGATTCACTTTGATAATGGAGAGAAAATGGACGAATCCCTGAAAAGACAGAAACTGCCAAAGGTCACTCCAGAGGAGCTGAACAATCCTTTATCAATGAAAATAATATTTTAATTTGATGAAAATTCTCTCCCCACTCTGTCAAGGACTCCAGGCCTGAAGCCATTGCTGACACAGAGTATTAAATATGTGAAAAACAAAAACAAACAAAAAAACCCATCAATTTTATACAAGTTCTATTAGAAAAGAGGAGAGAAGATAGTAATTCCCAACTCACCTGTAACATCAAGATTGTTCTGATATTAAAAACAAAGACACTGGGGCTGGCTGGCATTCCAGCTTGGTCAGCTGGGTATCCACCTGTGATATCGCCATCCCACGTGGCATCAGTCCATATTCCAGCCACTCAGTTTCCTATTTAGCTCCCTGCTTGTGGCCTGGGGAGTCAGTGGAGGATGATCCAAAGCCTTGGGATCCTGCACTCATGTGGGAGACACAGAAGAAGCTCCTGGCTTTGGATCAGCACAACTCCAGCCATTGTGACCATTTGGGGAGTGAACCAGTGGGTGGAAGACCTCTCTCCACTTCTCTTTGTAACTTTCTGCTTTTCAAAGAAAAATGGGATAAAAACAAGCAAACACCCCTCCCCCCATAAATCAAAACAAAACAAAAAACACCAAAGACAATGAATGAACTGCAAAATAATGAAGTTCAACCATGAAGAAAGCACCATGATGGAGTGGTACTTATTCCAAGAATAAAAGCCTTATGTAACATCCATCATCAAAATGTACCATATTAAAAAACTAAAAAAGAAAAGGAAAACCTCTATGCTTATTTCAAAAGTTTTTGGGAACAGCATTGGACCACAAAAGCAATACTGATTCCTGATAAAAACCCTCTATGCAAGAAATGTATAGAAATTCCTCAACCCAATAGACTGCATCTATCAAAAACATATGCTATAGTTGGGGTCAGTGTTACAGTCTAGCTGGCAATTTCACCAGCATCCCATATGGCCACTGATTCAAACCCTCATTAAGCCCACTGATTAAAGTCCTCTTCTGATGCAGCTCCCTGTTAATATGCATGGAAGAGCAGTGGAAGACGGCCCACAGTACCAGGGCTCCTGCACCAACATGGGAAACCCGGCAAGAGTTCCAGCTTGGTCCAGTCTCAACCTTTGCAGACATCTGGGAAGTGAACAAGCAAATGCAAGACTTCTTTCTGTCTGTCTCTCACTCTCTCTTTGTAACTCTTTCTTTCAAATAAATACATCTTTGCTTTTAAAAAAAAAAAGCTATAGCTGACATAATAATAAAAATGGTAGACCATCTCATGTTTTCCCTACACAATAAGTAAAAAATACATTTACTTACACTACTACTTATACTGAAGCTAGAGTTCCTAGCCAGCACAATAAGACAAGCAAAAGAATAAAATTTAGAATAAAAAGAAGTAAAATTAATCATTATTCTGAGAGCCACACTATGTATACTCAAAGAGCACCAGCACTAATAAATGTGTTTACTAATGTTGTATATGCATATATGAAAGTACTTGCATATGCTAGCAAGAAGCAGTAAGAAATAGCAATTGATGAAACAATATAACCCTTAATGGCATCAAAAATTATTAGGAATAAATCTTACAGAGGATGTGAGAGACCTGAACACCAAAAACTATAACATAACACACTCTAAATAAATACAAAATTACACTTTGTTTTTGACATAAAATACTCATTAGTCCCAAATCGATCTAAGATTCTAAATAAAGACTCCAATGCATTTTTTATTTACAAGACTGGTGTTACTTGACAGGCATTTATACTTAGAGCAAGAAAGATAGAGAGGGAAAGAGGGGGGTGGTATACCAATCATGCATCTGACGGTATACTCCTCAAATCACCACAGTACTGCAGCTGGACCAGGCCAAAGCCAGGAGCCTAGAACTCCATTGGTGCCTGCTATGGCTGTGTCAGCAACCCAATTACTTAAACCATCCCCATTACCTCCCAGGATTTGCTTGGGCAAGAGCTTGGAGTCAGGTGCTGGAAGTAGAGACGCCAATATAAAAATGTGGGGCAGTTGGTTAACTGCTAAATAGATACAGAGAGAGAAAGTGTGGTCTTCATTTGCTGGTTCACTCTCCAAATGCATCCAACAGCTAGGGTTGAGCCAAGTCAATGCCAGCAGCCTGGAGTTCAATCCAGGTATACTGTGTGGGTGGCAGAAGCAGTCAAGATGGTACTTGGGCTGCCCATACCTTCCTGTATTCAACTCCTGACTCCACTTCCCACCCTGGGAAGAAGTTGATAACAGCCCAAATAATTGGGTCCTTGACACCCATGTAATAGACTCTAGGAGATCCAGGCACCTGGCTTTGCCTCTTTCCAACCATGACTAATCCAGGCATTTGCAAAGTGCCTGGAAGTTGAAAGATGGGTCTCTCTCTCTCTGCCTTTCTAATAAAATAAAAATATAAAAATTTAAGAAAAAACCTAGAAGGAGCCATCATTGATTTTTATTAACCAATGGTTAGTGCATTCATAATACCGAAGAGCAGGGTGTTAATAATGTGTAAACAAACACAAAACTGTACGTTTCACAATTATAAAGGATCAGGTCTGCCTCCATTACTAATGTATCCTTAACAGCACATCACATACAAGGTCCTAATGCAAAGTCAGGTGACCGGATGGATGAGAAATCAACACAATCACTCAGTTTAATGCCCTTAGGAATTTACCAATGACATCACATAGAACACTTTTTAGACCAGCTGGTTAACTGCTACACAGGAGGCCAAGAAGTATTTTGTTAACAAAAAGTTCAAGAAACACAGGACTAAAAGGCCATCTTTCCCATCCAAGTTTCCAAAAAGGATTAAAGTCTTTAGACCCACCATGTTCTGTTCTTGAACTTCAGACACTGTTCAGATTATGTGGAACAATCTGGATCCTTTGGAAATTCCATCATTAAAACCAGAGGTGAAGTACTAAAAGTCCAGCTGTATCTAAAAATATTTTTAAAACATATGCAACAAGTAAAACCTCCTTTCTTTCCTCCAGGGAGACACGATCTAAGCCTGACTCCTGCTCTGAATTAGAAATGCTTCTGCCCTTTAACATAGGGTGTTTTCTGAAAAACTTTTTGAGATGAATTTCCATGTAGGAGATTATAATAAATCACTCATATACCATAACATTTATTTTGGAAGTTCCAGGCATTGGCAAATCAACATTTTAAGTATGTAGTTGATACAGGATTGAAAAGCTATTTTATTTTCATACTTAAATTCTTAGTCATTCTAAAGATTAATAAAATTATTTTTGGATTGAATTCTGGAGGTAGGGAACTATAATTGTTCATGATACCTCCCCCAACACACTCATAAAGCAACAAGCAAGACAAAATCAGATGAGCCAACACTTTTAAACATGATCCCTCACAGAAAAACCTACTTTCTAGGAGGTTAACAAGTACTTGCATCAGACTTATTATTTTAGCATTCCGGATAAAATTCTGAATCCCATTTGCTAAAAACGACTTTCAAATGATTAGATCATCTTACAGTTCTACATAAAAACTTTAGTAAGCTCTGTATTATTTCCAGCTAAGCAAGGCTAAACAAAATATTTTTGAGCACAGTCTAACGAATGGAAACATTTCTTTCAACCAAAAATTTCTCCCCCAAATATTTTTTTTGAGATATTTTGGCTGGTTAACTAAAAAGAGACCAAAGATATTTTTGTTTCAGACTTCTAATCTTTTTTTTTTTAATCACTTTCTTCATGTTTTAAGACTTTTCACTTATGATAACAACGTTCCTAGGATCTCTACTGCATTACCTCTTAGAATAATACAAAAATAAAAGCTGGTCTCCATTTTAACCCCACTCCTCAAGGATTAGGTTCTGAGAAAAACCACAACTAGATAAATCCTCAAGCATTCGGTACTTGACATAAATGCGTTGGATAACTAAATTGCCTGCTCTGTGTTTTAAGCTCCTCTTTGCTCAATTATCCTTCAGTGTGTTGGACTCCAAAGCTTTTCTAAGGTTCTAATGGTATTTAGCACCTCTCTTCAACATGCTCTAATGTTCTTTCAAATACAGTAGAGCGTGCTTAAAAGCCCCCAAGCCCTACAAGTGTTCTACAGTCACTGGCATTCACAAACACTGCCTTTACTTCCTACATTCCAGAAGGTTGTCTAGCATACATTTGCCCTCTGTGTTGAGGGAAACATCTCACCGTTTATACAATATCATCACTAATTCTAGGCCCAGGGCTCAGTTCTCATTTGGATCTTAAGCTGTGCCAGCAAAAGATGTTTGTTTGTTTGTCTGTATGTATATTCGTTTTATTATAAATTATGCTGATATAAAAGATGTAGAGCAGATATTCACAAATATAACAAAGTGAATGAGAAAGTTTCCTGTGAATTCCAACCAAAAAGCCAACTTTTATTGAAATATGAAGAACTCTTACTTTCGCAGTTAACCTATGATTATATCTGAAGAATGAATGTTATTTTTATGTGAAACTTGGGTAGCAATTTGAAGGTGGAACAACTAAGATATGAAAGTTAGGAGTAACTTCAGGTTAAGAACATGAATGACTTCTTTGTCGAGCCAGAAAATAGTTCTAAAACACAAACAGACCTTCAATTCCTCAAATAGTATGCACTGCTAAATTTAGTCTGTATTAACAGGGAGATTTCCTCCGCTGCTGTTATAAGTTTAGGAAGAGATCAAGTTTGACTTTGTGGTTTACCAGCGGTGCAAGAACTCCTAGCAAGGTTGACTTCCAGCTACTCACTACTAGTGAGGTCTCTGAACACAGAGCTGGAAAGAAAGATCCAACAGTACACTATTATGTAATTTTGCACCATAAAGGGAGTGTAAGTAACCTGGACTGCACACATAATCATAAATGTAGCTAAGTAATAAGTAATATGCAGTAAATACTTCTTACAAGCATGAAAACTACATTAAGAGCACAGATGAGCTTATGTAACTTTAATATTTTAATAAGCTCTGTGCTTTACTATCAACTTACAAAACTGACCATTTAACAACTGGGTAAACTTAGAGCTGTTATAAGCCAGTTCCAGCATACCAAAGAAAAATCTTTGACAAGTGGGCCTCCTTGGGCCCAGTGCAGTCGCCTACTGGCTAAAGCCCATGCCCTGGGTGTGTGAGGATTCTAAATGGATGCCGGTTCATGTCCTTGCTGCTCCACTTCCCATCCAGCTCCCTATTTGTGGCTTGGGAAAGCAGTATAGGACAGCTCAAAGCCTTGGGACTGTGTACTTATGTGGAAGACCTGGAAGAAGTTCCTGGCTTCAGATTGACTTAGCTCTGGTTGTTGTTGCCACTTGGCAAGTGAACCAGCAGATGGAAGATCTTTCTCTCTGTCTCTCTTTCTCTCTGTACATTTGACTTTTCAGTAAAACAATTTAAAAATCTTTTAAAAAGGGAGTCTCCTGCCTGGCAAACATTGCTGGGTTTCTTTTTGCTTGTAAGTGGGTAAAAAATATAAAGCTGCACATTCTACAAGGTTCTACAAACAGGCTGCCTTCCTTGAAGACAATGAATCAGTAAGTGAATGGAAAACAGAATTTTTCTCCAGGCAAGGATGAACCTGGCACCAACAGTTGACAAATCCCAGTTTTCTACCAATTGAGCCAAGAATCTGAAGGAACAAGAAAGCAAAGAAATACTTCTGATCCTATCAGTTATTTTACTTATCAGAAATAGATATTTCTGGAAGCTCTCTTTGCTCCACCTCACAAAAGGAAAATCCCATCCTGAGAACACGCAAGAATTTACACAATAGGACCCACAAATTATACGCTCTATCAAAGTCAAAATTCCTCAGTGTTAATGTCGCTTGAGTAAGGAACAAGATGCCTCCCTCATTTTCTGCTTTCCCCATCACTTTATTTCACATCACCACTCCTCCAGTATCCTCATCCCTTCTTCCTCCTCGCATCCTTAGGAGGCAGGAGTTGCCAGTGAAACAGAATCAATTACCAGATCTTGGCTGTTCTTTTTCTACTCTACTAAAACATATTACCCAGTCAGAAAATGGCATAGAAAGTGAAAACATGTGGTAGATAGAGTGTAGCCAACACAAAAGGGGGAGAAAATCCTGCCTCAAGGAACAAAGAAACTTCATTTAATTCATGTCGGGATGTGAGAAAAGCTAAGCAGAGTTTTACTGAAGCTAACAAATATTCAATCATCACCCACCATATACCTGACCTGAACACAGGGCACGAGGAATGCGGTAATAAATGGGCTGGGAGACCTGACCACTAGCCCAAGTATAAAACATCAAAGAGTAAGACTCTGGCAGATCCACTGCCAATCCCAGCATTCAACCCTGCAGAACAACAATGACAGAAGATGACTACTTTTGGAATACAATGTTCAAAAGACTGGTAAATATATTCCAGATGCCCAAGGCACTGCAATTTAATACAGCGAGGATGGCTGCAAAGAAAACAGTAATGGAAAAAGTAGACAACGTGTAACTATCCACAGGAATGAAAGAGTCCTAGTCAGGGAATACAATCTCACTACTTCCACTGCTGGTAAAATGTTGGCCTTTGTGTGTGGTGTGTGTGTGTGTGGTGTGTGTGTGTGTGGTGTGTGTGTGTGTGTATGCACTCACACGTGCACACATAAGAGAAGGAAAAAAGTCCGGGATTATTCCATCTGTGTCATAAATGCATTAAGAATCCACAGATACGATTTCTGATAATCTTTTAACAGCTGTCATTATGAAACCAGGATCAAACAAGGATGTTTAGATGAGTCTGTTACCCAGTTCACTTCAGCTACTTTTCTATCCACTTGTTAGACTTTGTGAAATTTCAAAGGTGAACACAACAGGGTCCTAATCAACATCGTGAAGATGACAAGTACACATGGAGTACGTACTTTCTGCACTTCAAACACAAAAACAGAGCAGGGATTCTTGATTCTGTCAACTGCTGCCATAGAGCGAAGCACACGTTCCCTGGACTGACTTTCTGTGAACTCTGAGAAGGGGAAGCACCCATATCCAATGATGAATCCAAATCAGCATTTCCTCACAATGTTGCAAGGTCAGCAACAGGTGTCTACAATATTTCCAGTGGTCTAAGCCCTCCAAATAATACCCATCCCTCTTGTGGACAGCTCAGATTGTTAGAAAGTTCTTTATATATTGCATCTACTTGTATCTTTCACCCACTGCTCTTTGTACTGTCCTATGGGGCCCTCTAGAATAAGTCCAATTCCTCTTGTACATGACAGTCCTTTAAATAATTGAAGACAGTTATCATATATCCCTCCAGGCTAAATATCTTCAGTTCTTTCAGCAGTTTCTAATGGGACATGAATCAGTCCCTTTGACCATCTGGATAGCTTCCTCTGCATGCACTCTAATTGGAATTCTTCTCTAGCTTTGTTCAAACAAGCTGTTACTAAATGATATTTTCTCTATCTGTATTTATATTTGTACTGTCAATATGCATTTTAAACTCTAGATATAAAACTTCACAGACTGCCAGGGGCTGGTGCTGTGTTGGAGTGTGTAATGTTGCTACTTGCAACACCACCATCGCATATGGGTAATGGTTCGAGGCCCAACTTTTCCTACTCCCTGCTATTGTGTCTTCGAGAGTCAGAGCAGACAGAACAAGTGCCTGGGCACTCACCAACCACACAGGAGACACAGAAGCAGTTTTTGGCTCCAGGCTTTGGACAAGCACAGTTCTTGCCATTGTGGTCATTGGGAAAGTTAACCAGATGATGAAAATCTTTCTTTTTCTCCCTCTCTACAATTCTGTCTTTCAAATAAATCTAAAATTTATTTTTCACATTACCAGATTTAAACTGTTGTTCCAATTTAAGACTTTTTTGGGGATCTTGTTCCAATCATCCAGTTTGTAAATGATCTCTATGATAAACTGTCCACACATGAGCCATAAGTCAAAGTCTGCCAAGTCACAAACAAAAATGCTAACGTATCTGAATCAATATATTCTGTAGCATGCAACCACTGACCAGTCTTAATTTTTCCATAATTGTTTGACTTTCCATAGTTCTGCCTAGAACTTCAACTTTTCCCATGTCTTTTGCAAAGAATTTGTGAAATACTTTGTAAAATTACTTGCAGACATCCAGGTACACAACATTTTTCTATGGCAGGGCTTGGCAAACTATGACCTATGGATCAAATAGGCCTACTGCCTATTTTGGTAAACACGGTTTTCCTGGAACACAGCCACACCTATCATTTACATATTTTCTTTGGCTGCTTTCATGTAATACTGGGAAAAAATGACTAGCTGCTACAGAGACTAGATGGCACAAAAAAAAAAAAACCCTAAAATATTTATTAATTGCCTCCTTACAGGAGAAGTCTGCCAATCCCTGTTTTGAAGAATATAGTCCTGCATAATACTTGAGTGAACTTCTGTCGTTTTCCAATGATAATTTAGTTCTCTTTAGTAAGCATTCAGAAAGCATTATTGTCTTCTATGATTTGCTCTGGGTCAACATGAAACTTATGTGTCTATAATTTCTAAAATTTACCTTATCCTTTGAATATTGGAACTATCCAGGCCTTTATTTTTCACAGTAAGTACACTGAACAGATTCTGTCTTGTGGCAAGAAATTCTGAGGCAACCACAGCCATATATCTGCAGTTTATGTCTCTGTAGAACAGAGCTAGTTCACATACTCACAGACCACGCTAAGTAAATACTGTGTGGCTTTAGGCAGAAGTATGCATCAACAGCAGGTCAGCACAAGAAAAGTGGAAAGGAAACATAATCTGGGCTATAGAGGCCAATTTTGCAATGGTACCATCGTTCTCTTTCTGCCAGGAATCTGAAACGCAATACAAACGGGTGGGCTGAACTCAAGGGTGATGCTGATTGACTTGACAAAGAACCCAGTATTGTCCTAGGGAATGTGTATGCCAACAGCAGTTTCTTAGCTGTGTTGATACATGTTGCCAGTGGAAAAGCAAGCCTTTAATGTCTCATGGGGGGAGACACGCTCTGGATGAAATCCATGCCTGAGCACAAACTGAAAGCAAAAGAGAGGCTGGCAAAGGCAAGATATCACTATTTCAAGGCATCATAGATAGAAATCTGAGGTTCCGAATGGCTATTATAAATGAGAAGAACTTGAGAGGAAAGTTCAGAGAAGCCCTTCTAGTACATGAAATGCTGACCTCAAACGCTGCAATTAATGTTAGCCGCCACCAAACGGGCAAATTCCTAACACCTGCCAAGACTGGGGATTGAATTAAGTCAAACCATGCAGGAACAGGTGCATGTCGCGACACGTAAGCACGTGTTCTTGCCTACCTTAGAGCTGACCATAGCTTCTGAGCCAGTCATGTGCCTTAGAAACAATATTACTGTCTACATATGCCATGATGAGAACATGGCTTGGAAGCACTGGATCCATGTCAGCCTGCAGATAATGACTCTCGACTAACAGCTATGAGGCTGGACAAAAAGGGGTGACTGTGGAGCAGAGAGGGACATCACAGGAAATAAGATGGCAGAAGTCAGCCAGAAACAAACCTCAAGGACACCAGTCCTGAGCAGGGTTCTGAAGGAGGAGGCTGGAGAGGCTTTCCAAAGGAAAGAAAACACTTCAAAATAAACATGGTGAGAAGAAATAATAATCCTTGCATAGTCAGTGTGTACTCAGGAGAATATAATAAACACCAAAATGGTTACACAGGATCCAGTAACCAGTTACCCAGAAAAAGGTAACTCCCGAAGAGACTAAGGGAAAACTTCTAGATATCAAAGAGTTTCTTAGCAGACAGGCAAAAATGCTGCAAAGGTTATTACAGCCAATGCCACCGTGTTCTTTCCAGGAAAGCAGCAAACTGCAAAAGTCAGCTAAACATAATTAATTCACACATTTTTGTAGGGACCCATAATGTATTCAGTTGACAAACAGTTCTGCCAAGTAGCTCTTCTACATGTTGATCATGTCAACAAAATTAATTTGACATTTACAGCTATTTTGAGAATAAAATGCAGTTGCTTAAATTATTCTGTGGAAGCAACATGAGACAGAATTATTCAGTTGACAAAATCTAATTAGGTGTAAATTATTTCAGGTCATATGAATTATAAAACCTTTCACAGATAAGTATTTTAATTCAAAGTGGCTCCAAGTGCTATAGAATATTAATAAGTCCACGGCCACTTGCAATACTTTCACATTTGCGTCTGCAGCAGTGCCACGTATTCCCTGTACACTGTACACTGGCCAAGTTCACACTCCGCCTTCTTCGGATGAAATCTCTATGCTAGAAACTTACACAAGCCAGAACCAGAGAGCTGGACTGGAAGTAAAGTAGCCAGGACCCGAACTGAAGCCCATATGGGAAGCCACAGGATGGAAGAGAAACCTGTGAAGTCACGGCACTGGCCCCAACTCTTTTCTACCACCAAGTAGAACCATACAAGAGGGAAGACTATGGGCAGTCTAAACCAATACAAAGGAAGAAAAAGAGAGCCACAAGGACACTAGGGGAGGGAAAATAAAGCAGCCAGCCAGGCAGCTCATCCAGAGGTTGATACAGCTCACCTCTGATTTATTTTCAAGACTGTAAGTTTCAATGAGAATTCTGAAAATACAACACTGAATTTATTTTTTTATTAGAAGAATTATATATCGACTTGACCTTCTTTGAAATATGGATAATAATAGTTGTCCCATCCTAAGAGGCATAAAACTAATAACAAAGTTGTGGAGAAAAGTTCACTGAAAATTCAAAGAATGCTTCAAGGGCCCAGAATGGTGGCCTAGCAGCTACAGTCCTCACCTTGCATGTGCAAGGATCCCATATGGGTGCCAGTTCTAATCCCGGCAGCCCTGCTTCCCATCCAGCTCCTTGCTTGTAGCCTGGAAAGCAGTATAGGATGGCCCAAAGCCTTGGAACCCTGCACCCGAGTGGGAGACCTAGAGGAGGCCCCGGCTCCTGCTCCTTGCTCCTGGATCCTGGCTTCAAATCGGCGCAGCTCTAGCAGCTGTGGTCATTTGGGGAGTAAATCAGCGGGTGGAAGATCTTCTCTGTCTCTCTTCCTCTCTGTATATAAATAAATCTTTAAAATAAATCTTAAAAAAAAAATGTTTCACAAAGCCAATCGCAGCCAAACAGAAAATGCTTATTCCAGACAGTGTCCCATTGGAGGCCATAATGAGGTAGGACAGAGAGCACAATTAAGGGCAATGATTTTGCATTCCTCGATGCGGCTAGCAGCATCTGAAATACAGGACCCTCTCTATTGTACTTTAAAATCATTCCTGTTTGGAATTAGTGCCACAATCTCTCTGATTTCAGAGCATTATTCCAGAAACCCAAGGAACTAAGAAAGCTCCAAGAACTGAACAGAGCCTGGCTTTCAGGGAATGGAGAAGGAGAGGAAGCCGCCCTCGTGAAGCAGCAGCTGTGAGTGGCCCGAAGGCCAAGTTCAAGTAGATACACAAACACATTCTACCACATTCTACAGTGTGGCCAGGCATAGGCTGCCCTAACAGGATTGAATAACTCAGGCCTCAGCCTGTGAAGTGCACGCCAGCTTAGATCTTGACTCTTACCCTGGAAAAACAATACCGCCATGATCATCGGTAATGAGAAGGGAGGAGCCAGCAGGGATCGGGGAGGGAGGAAGGTAAGATAGGAAGCAGGGACACAACAGAAGTGAAATTACAAAGGGAGAGAAGAAAGCAAGCAGAAAAAAAACCATTTGTATTCGTGAAGTCATGTCCTCGCTTTTGTCAGTGTTCTCGCCCAATTCTCCGAGAGTTAAAGGCCGCCAAGTAATAGGGCCTGCAGAGTTTTCCCTTGGGCCACAGCCAAGGCCAGTAACCCTGCTATTAGAGACCTGCCAAGCTTTGTCAATGCAATCTGCTGAATGCCTTGAGTGACAAGCGATCAATATTCTCCCCTCTCATGGGTCATCACAGGTGACACAGCCTAAGTAATAAAACAGCCCTGGCTGCCTCCTCTAACTTAAACGCTTCCCCAGCCACAATATTTCTTTTTTGTCTAAACGCCTCTAGCTAAATTTCTCATAGATCGAACCATCTGATGGGGATAGAGATTCTAACAATTGGAATGTGTCTGAATTGATGCTAGCCAGTGAAAGCTCAGCAGACTGGAGAAATAGGTTCAAATAAATCGAAAATGACTAGCTACAGAGTTGTAATCTGCCAGCATCAGACCCTGTAGCAACAAGCCAATACGGAAAAAAAAAAAAAAAAGCATGCCGACAACCAGCCGCCATCAAGTCACCTGCTGGAACGAGAAGCCATTTGTCCCCTCCCACCCGTGTTGTGGATGACAGGCACTTTCTCTGGGACATCTGAGGAGAGGGCAGTGGGGAGAAGGAACTCGTCCACTGCGGGAAGCAGTGAGCATTGGATTCAATCAAGATCAATCACTGTTCCGAGGAATGGCCAAAAGTCCAGAGAGATGCTCTGGGGGGGTGGGGGATAAGCGGTCTCCAGGGACCCCACACCAAGTATCCGCAACCTCCTTTCTCAAGATGCTCATTCCCTCCAACTCCACAGAAGAACAGGGGCTCCATGAAGTGAGACCTCCCACTCAGATTGCCACTTGGCAGAAGAACTCTTGGCCAGGAGTTTCCGAGGCACAAACAGGAGGCTGAAGCCGAGACACCACTTCGCCAGAATGGTGAGTTCATTGGAAAACACCCGAGACCACAAGAGTCCGTTCTTTTGCCTCCAAGAAGCACTGTGCTTTAATCCGTAACGATTCAACCAATTTTTTTTTTTTTGAAAGACTTCACGTTCTGAGGTGCTAAGGTTTTCTACTGGAAATTCATCTGGTGAATTACTTGTTCCGTGTTAATAATTAATGTTCAAGCTGAAATAAACACATATTCCCTTGGCACACATCTAATATCCCTAGATGAAATGACATCCCCAGCTGGCTGAACAGGAAACCTCATCTCTTCACCCTCTCCCTTTGGGGCTTACTTGAAGAGGTAAAAAATGACAAAACCCTACTGATGTTACTGCTGAGAACCAAGGCTTCCCAATCAGGTGCACCTGCAGAAGTAACAACGGGGTATTTACCCCACACGGAACAACAGAACAGAAACTTGAAAGGATTACAATTCATATTCATGGCCGCATTACCTGTTCTCATTTAACTTCTCACTTTATTTAAATTCATCATTATTCTGCATTTTTATTTCCCTGTCATAATTATAAAAAAAATGATCTACATTTCAAAAGCCATATCAAATGTTTTCCTATTATAATGACTGGATGGTCCCCAATGATGCAAAGTAGCTCAAAGAGCATATTTAATATTTTATATCCTGAATTCATGCATGAAAATTCGAAAAAAAAGGATAAAATAAATTAATAAGAGATCTCTGGATCATTAGACAAAAATACAGGTTTCAAAATAAGTTGACAGAGGACTCTACACAAGGAAAAAAAATGCTGGGGTAACGGGAGTAGACCTGCTCCACCTAGTAATAAGGACGCTGGTCAACACATCCACATTCTATAGCGCAGTGTCTGGACTCCACTCCTGATTCAAGTCCTCTGTTAGCACACACACACTAGTAGGCAGCAGTGATGGCTCAAGAAATTTGGTTCCTGCCAACACAACATGTGAGAACTTGACTGAGTTCTAGTCTCTTGGTTTCAGGTTGCCTAAGTCCTGGTCAGATAGGGCATTTGGGGAGTGAACCAGTGGAGGGGATTTCTCTTTATCTGGCTCTCTGTGCCTCTTATGGAAACAAAATGTTGAAAGCGGGGCCAGGCACTTGGCAAAACAGCTTAAGATGTTGGCATAAATTTCATATAGAACTTCCTGAATTGGGTCCTTAGCTTCTCCATTTGCGATCGAGCTTCCTGCTAACGCACACCCTTGGGGAGGTAGCAGATCATGGCTCAAGTAGCTTAGAACTCTCCACCCATCCAGAGACCTGGATTGAGTTCTGTTTTTAGCTTGGTGCAGTCTTGGTTATTGTGGGCACTTGGAGAGTGAAACAATGGACAGAAGATCTCTGGCTGTGTGTCTGTCTCTCTTCCTACCGCTCGCTCTGTCTACCTTTCAAATGAAACAAAATGCATTTGAGACAATTGTTAACTTGTGCTTTTGATGCAAGATTATTAATTCCTATTTATAGGAATGATACTTACTGACGGGAAGTAACTGATTTAATATGTAGCAATGCCAGCTGATAGACCTTACACAGCAACATGAATGAAGAAGCTGAATGCAGGACAGATCTATTGAGAGAGACATTAATTGGTAACATGAAAGCCAGGGCAATTAGGATTAATCACAAAGGAAGAATCTGACCTAATTGATCCTACTTTACACAGCTAGAAATTAAATCAAGCTGTGGTCCTAAAAGAACAAGCGATCGATAAGGAATGTGTGAATGTAACTGTGACACTGTCCTGACAAGGACTGGCTCAGCAAAACATAACACTGAATATCTTGCCTTGACAATGATTCTGCAGTACAAGTTGCCTGGCTCTCACACACCATGAAGTTTAGAAGCCCAGCTCTGACCCACCATATGGAGAGTGAGCTCAACCCCAGGTACGCATTCTCGCATTCCCAGCAGAGGTCATTTCTGTCTCTCCAAAAGTTAATTCTCACCAACCCCAATGTCCTAGAGCTCCACCCAACACTTGGAAGCCTTGGGGGGGAGGGGAGGACTTGGGATGAGCTGTTCACATACTTCAATGGGTGTAGAGCTTTTACCTTGTCTCTGAATGCTTTTAAAAAACACACAGGAACAATAACAAGTAAGTGACAGCCAAATGTCTTAGTGCTGAAAAGAAATCTCTAGTCCAAGGTGACGATGTGAATCCTTCTGGATTATTGCTCCTTGCAGCAAAGTCTCAAGTGGAGAATCGCCCTTCTACAAAAAGTGAAGACGCCCAAGGCAAGACAAGTGATCGCTTGGATTTCATTCTGACATGTGTGAACACTTCCCTGTGGTTAGTTACATACTTCTGCTTTGGTAAGGAACCATGTCAGCCCAAGATCTGATAGGAAGCTGAAGTGCCTCCATTCATCGCCGGTTGATATGGTTGCCTTCTTTTGTTAAATTACATTCATTACAAAACAAATCCTGTCAATTCCAATCTGAAGATACAGGCCTATGTCCCAACAAGTCCCAGCCACTGAGGCTATGATGAGTCAGAAGGAATACAAAGTGGCTTTACAAGATTCTTGGAAACAAAATCACTTCGGATTCTAAAAACAAATACACACAGGGAATATAAAACAAACCCACTTAAGTTTTGCCAGTTTAAAATAATCATTGTAGGGCCCAGTGGCGTGGCCTAGTGGCTAAAGTCCTCACCTTGAATGCCCTGAGATCCCATATGGATGCCGGTTCTAATCCCGGCAGCTCCACTTCTCCAGCTCCCTGCTTATGGCCTAGGAAAGCAGCTGAGGACGGCCCAAAGCTTTGGGACCCTGCACCCGTGTGGGAGACCCGGAAGAGGTTCCTGGTTCCCGGCTTCAGACTGGTGCAGCACTGGCAGTTGCGCTCACTTGGGGAGTGAAGCATCAGACGGAAGATCTTCCTCTCTGTCTCTCCTCCTCTCTGTAGATCTGACTTTGTAATAAAAATAAATCTTTCAAAAAAAAAAAAAAGATCATTGTAAATATTGGGTTATATTTTGTTTCACTTCTTGATTTATACTCTCTGGCTTTTTCCATGAGCTATTGTGTATACATAATTTTTAATAAAAATAATACACAAATATTTCCCTTGTCATAAACATGCCTTGAAAGTTTCCTAACCTCTGTATAGTATTACAACATAAAAAAATGTATTAAACATGCGTTGGCATAAACATGCTTAGATAAAATTAAGTGAAATTTTCCTTACAATAATAACGTAGACAAAGAATTCATGGATCAAAAGGTGTTAATTAAAAGAAAAACACATCTGAAAGGCAAAAGAACAGTGAGGGAGAGAAAGAAAGATAGAGACAGATGGGGCCGAGAGCAATGGAGAATGCTTCCATTCCCCAGTTCACTCTCCAAATGGCACTAAGACCCAGCCCTGGGCAGAGTCAAAGCCAGCAGCAGGGAGCTGCCTCCAGGTGTTCTGTGACAACGGCCTACTAACGTAGCCATCACCCGTCTTTTGGCATGTGTGTCAGAAAGACCCTGGAATCAGAAGTGGAGCCAGGACTCAAATTCAAGCACCTCTAAACGGAATGCGGAGGTCGCAGGTACAGTCTTAACTATGGTGCCCGATGCCTGACCCCACGGTATTAAGATCCTGAAAAAAATATACTATACAAGAACTTTCAAGTGGCATGCTAAAGTGACTACCCTGTGTGTTCTCCCAGAAGTCAGTAGCTTTATTTCTACAAATCTTGTTCAATTTCTTCAGTAGGAAAAAAAAACAAAGAAACAAAAACAGTACCTCCTTGCTACTTTTAATTGCATTTCTTAATTATGTTACTGCTTTCCTACACATTTAATTTCCATCCTCATTCCAAACTTAGCATTGCTGACTGGTAGTAAATTGAACTAATTTGACTGAAAGAAGTTAAATGCCAGAAGCTTCCTGAGGAATTCAGCTCTGATTAAAAGGCAGCAATTGGAAAGGCATTGTAAGTTACTCTAGCTTTACCTGTCTTCTCTATTAGCCCACCTGGAACTTCTTTTTGGAAGAAATAAAGAATGATGATCACTAAGTACCTTAGAGGAAAGATAAATACCAGATGTGATATCAAAACCTAAGTAACGAGGTTCAATACTGCGTGGTGGATATTACTATTATACTCTAAAATACTATGCAAATGTATATACGGGGTAGGAGTGAGTTGGAAAACCCCTAGTGCCTTAAAGTTTCATTTAAAACAACAGAAAATGGTTTATCATGAGCTATTTTAAATGCAACTTTGTAAATAAAAATTGTAAAAAGTTAGCAAAATTGGTCAAAAGAATAAAGCGAGGGCTGGTGTTCAGAAGTAGACGGTGAAGCCACAGCCTGCAACGCAAGCGTCTTGTATCAGCGGAGTTCATGTCCTAGTTCAGAGTCCTAGTAATGGCATGGAAAAAGCAGAAGAAGATGTCCCAAACGCCTGGGCCCCTGCTACCCATGTGGACACCTGGAAGAAGCTTCGGTAATCGCAGCTACCAGGGGAATGAACGGAAAATCTTAAAAATCTTAAAGACAGCAACAAAATTCAAACTGTGCTTCGAGGGCAAGAAAACAAAGCCCCAAATAAAAATAAGTAAAAGGCACAGGCATTTGTCTTAGCAGTTTAGACTCACGTGTACTATGTAAGAACGACTGTGTTCTTTGCTCTGGTTCCAGCCAATGCCAGCCCTGCGAGGCAGTAGCTGAAGGGAGGCACTGGTGATGGTGCAAGGGACTGTATTCCTGCCACAGTATACAACTGTATCCCTGCAGTACAGGCATTCAGAATTAGATGTGGTGCTTTCAATGTGTGGAATTAAAAAAAAAATCTAGATAAAGGAATTGAAGACATATTTCTCCAAAGAAGACAGGAAATGGTAACCAATTATATAAAAAAAATTGCTGAGAATCAGTAATCATTAGGGGAAAGAAAATTAAGGTGATGATGTAGCATCATCTCAAACCTGTTGGAATGACTTATTAAAAAAAAAAGATAAGGAGAAAAAGAAACTTTCTTATACTGCTGCTGAGAAAGTAAATCAGTATGGTCATCTTTCAAAAATACTCACTTATTATTTTTTAAAATTTGGTTTAAAGGCTGAGTGACAGAGAGAGAGTGAGAGAGCAAGAGAGAGAGAGAGAGAGAGAGAGAGAGAAAGTCTTCCATCTGCTGGTTCACTCTAAATGGGTGTCACAGCCAGGGCTGGGCCAGGCTGAAGACAGGACGCACCCACATGGGTGGCAGAGGCCTCAGTACTTGAGCCATCGCCTACTACCTTCTTCCCCATGTTCACAGGAAGCTGGATCAGAAGTGAAATAGCTTGTACTCCAATTGGCACTGCTAATATGGGATGCCAGTGTCCCAAGCAGCTGTTTAACCTGTGGCACCACTGTATGAAAATCACAAACACACACACACACACACACACACACACACACACACACACACACACACACACATTATCTTACCTAGCAATCCCTCCTCTGGGTATCACCTTTCAAAAGTTTTGAAAGTAAGTCTATCAAAAAGATAACAATGCAGACCCAACCCAAGTGTCCATCACACGAGTGAGGAAAGAAAATCTAACATAGAGACATAATGGAATATAACTCAACTTTTTCAAAGAACAAAGTCCTGTTATTCGAAAAAAGATGAAGTTGGAGACACTTATGGCAAGTGAAATAAGGCAGGCTTAGAAAGACAAAAAGCATACACACGCTCACATGTGACATGTAAAACAGCCAAACACACAGACGCTGAGGGCGGAGCGGGGGGGTAGCGAAGCTCGGGGGAGACACGGAATGCCGAGCAGTGAGTACAAAATCTCAGGCAGGAGGATTATGGTTTTCCTTCCTTTTTCATCTCTATTACACAGTACAATAAATATAATAACAGAGCACTGCACATCACAAAATTGCTACCAGTGAACCTTCAATGTTTTCACAACAGAAATGTTAAGTATTAGAGATGATGTCTCCAAGAGTAGTTTGATTCAATTATTCCACACTGTATTCCTAAGTCATAATACCATTTTGTATGTCATAAACGTATGCATTATAAACTGTCAACCGCATAAAAAGAAAAAAGCCACAAGGTACTACACATGTGATTTTGTGATTTTATAAAATGTTTGCACGGTAGAATTATCTGCCACTGATCTGTTTCCTCCTATTAGAGCAATAGATATCCCTGTAGGACGCAAAGTTCAGTCAACCGTCTTAGTACCAACTCTCAACTGACCTTACCAGGCTTGATTTCTTTCTTTAGATTTATTTATTAACTCAAAATTACAGACAGAGCAGAAGTGACGCATACAGAGTGGTTTGCTCTTCACTGGAAGATTCCTCAAATGGCCATGACCAAAGTTGGGTGGTCAGACTGAAGCCTGTGGTGACAGGGGCTTCACCTGGATCTTCGACCTGGGTTACAGATGCCCAAGCACTTGGCCCCCCTCCCACTGTTTCCTCAGGTATGGAGCAGCCAGGACACAGACCAGCACAGATATGGTATTCTGACCATGCACAAAGTGGGTTAACCTGCTACATGCACAACGGCGCTGGTTCCAACTTTGCAATCTCAGAATACAAATCAGAAAAGGAGCTGGCTGACAAACTCTTCATCTTATTCCTTTGGTTTTGATATGGAAAGGATAAATGATGGCTTCACTCAACGTCAACAAAGTGTGCTGTTTCGGCTACTTAACTGCAGTTACCAAGGCAGACCAGAAACCATAAACCGAAGCGCAGTATATCTCCAGAAGGTATCTAAGCAAGGGCTGGGGTTAACAAGCTGGGAAAGATGGCAAGAAAAACAAGTTTCTAAGAGCGATTTGCTCAGATGCTGTGTTAGCTCTTTGTCTTCAGAAGCAGAGAGACAAGTGTCCCAAAACCACACTACCGTTCACATTTCTGTTTCATTCATTTGTGTGACTGCTCGATCATTCGAACATTCAACAGTGATTGAACTCTGGAGTTGAGAAAGCAAATATAATAACAATCCCCAGGCTAAATCTTAGCAGAGAAAGACATGCAACTCAGGGACACAGTAACTTCTATAGGGGAGTCAGCAACAGAGGAGAAAACGACTCCCGAAGCCCCCCGTGTTCCAGCGGTTTTGAAGGTGTATGGGTTTCTAGGCTCCGAGGCGCAATTTAAAACAGGGTTACTTCCTGAACGTTATGACTTCAAAAGCATCTTCATCAACGATACTGAGAACTGTCTCCCCTACATAGCATCGGTCAACCACCATATTTCCTTTTATGTCTGCACAGATTATAATCCCAGTTTAAAACAAAGACCAGCACTAAGCAATCCCCCACTCGGAAGCCATCCACGTGAAGGAAATCTACGGCTTGGACTTCAAGAACCTTAATCTCTATAATAAAACGACAGAGTCGCCGGTGGTGGTGTGCAGTGAAGATAAACCCTTCTCTTTTGTCCTGGGGTGTAAAAGCAACCACCGTGTACTATGTGCTTGAGGGATTTGTGCGACGTCTATGGCCCATGTGAAAGCAGCTATTTCTGGAGCTGACCCCTGCATAAAAGCTGGGGTGAGCTGAGCTTTGCTGCCTATTAGAGCCAGCAACGGAGCAGAGGGTGAAGCTATCTGAGTAGCAGGGTCAGGGAACACAGACGCTGATTCAGGCTGAGCTGGCAGCACCAGGCGAGCATTTCTAATCTCCCCAGTTAGCACTGAATCAGTGCTGTCTACACAAGCCCTTGACAGAGGACAGACACACAGGACTCCCTGAAAGGACAAAAGTGGCCTGGTGAAGCGCAGGCGCTGAACACAGTCCAGATCCTGCATTCCTTAAGCTGAAGACGCTTTACTGAAACACACACCCATTTGGAACAAGTCTTGGCTCTTCTGCAGTAAAATGACACCTTCCAGTCTAATCTTGGAGAAACGGATTCTGCTCATTTCAAGAATTTAAAAACCAGCAATTCAAAGGCACACTTTAGTCTCTCACTCTACCCTCTGTGGCATGCAGAGAAAGTCAAGTCCAGCCAAAAACTAAGAAGATGCCATCACAACCATTGTCATGATCAAGTACCAGTCAATGCCTGGTCTGGCCTTCTTCAGACCCTCCTCACAGCCAATCGCACTGAGCTAGACAACAGGAGACAGATCCGAGCAGGGCGGGGAACTTTACTGCAAGGGATTCTTCTCAGGGTTATAAACACATTTAAAGACAGAAAGAGTCAAACCAAAAATCAAACAAAATCACCCAGAAGGGAGCACGGCCCCTCAGGTGTGACACTACCCCATAATCCAGACTTTCTCTAAAACACGTGTGTGCTGCTCTGATGAGGCACATTGCTATTCGTGCAATCTGCAGTGCTCTACAAAGTGTTACCTCTGAGATACTGCAGTTTCTCGTTTGCCACCAAGGAAACAGACGCTGCAAGATGTTAGTTAGAAGGCTTGTTCACAGTCGCACAACTGTAAAAAGCTGGGGTTCTAACTTTGCGAGGGCTTAAGATTCTAGAATTTTGGTTTTCATCATTTTTGCTGTACCAGCATAACATGATGTTAAGTGTGTGCTAATTTTTTAAATGTCAAATCTCATTTAGATATAGCAGAGAGACTGGCTCTTAAGACCTAGTTTTATTTATTTGAAATGAAGAATAACACAGAGAGTGGGAAAGACAGAAACAATAAATATCTTCTACCTGGTGGTTCACTCCCCAAATGGCAGGCTGGGATGGGACAGAGCCAGGAGCTTGCAACTTTCCAGGTCTCCCACACGAGCCATGTCTTGTTACTTTCCCAGGTGTATTAGCAGGGAGCTGGATCAGAAGTAGGGGATCTACGACTGGAACAAAGGCACATCTGGGAAGCCAATGTCATAAACTGGTGTGCCACAGTACTGGTCCCCTGTAAATTGCTTCCTAATCTTTTTTTTTAAAGATTTATTTTATTATTTTTTTTATTGGAAAGGCGGATATACAGAGAGGAGAGACAGAGAGGAAGATCTTCCGTCTGATGATTCACTCCCCAAGTGAGCGCAGCGGCCGATGCTATGCCGGTCCGAAGCCAGGAGCCTCTTCCGGGTCTCCCACACGGGTGCAGGGTCCCAAAGCTTTGGGCTGTCCTCGACTGCTTTCCCAGGCCACAGGCAGGGAGTTGGAAGGGAAGCGGGGCTGCTGGGATTAGAACCGGCGCCCATATGGGATGCTGGGCATGCAAGGCGAGGACCTTAACCACTGTGCCACCGCGCCAGGCCCCCTAATCTTTTTAAAATTTCAATATTGCTTACATAGTTGAAAGAGATGCATGCCCATGAGGGCTTCTGATTACAGTGGGAAAGGTTGAGGCATGCAGGGATACACATTTCAGTTTTTTTTTTTTTCTTATTTCTCCTGTATCCACAGGGGAGAAAGGGCTGTCAAACTACTTCAGCACCTGGGGATGGGGGACAGTCACCTAACGACGCGTTAGAGACCCCAATGTGGAGAAGAGTGTCCCAAGGGTGTTACATGAGAAGTTTTGATAGTTCTGAGATGGTGTCACCTTTACTGCAGCTGGGTTGAGAAAATCTTCCTAAAGTCTACTGGCTGACCAAGTCCACCTTAGCATCCACAGACACAGGAACATGTGGCAAAGCTTAGCCAGGAGAGTTTTCCACCCTGCTTAGCTTTCCATCCTTTGAAGAGACAACTTGCTGACCCTCAGAGTGAACTGTCGTAAAAGTAACAGCCCTCTCTTCCCGAACCCCCACCCCGCAAAAAAGTATCAGCACCCTTAATGATCACCCCCTCGTTTTTCTTCTAAAGCCAGGGTGCTTTGCTTGCTTGTTTATTTCGGTAATCAACTCTGATGTAAATAAGGTTCACTGGCAAAAGCTGAAGGTGCTATGACTGTCAGCTGGGAGAGAAAAGTGATGAGAGGATGGGAATGGTAGACGAGCTGGGTTACACTCCAGAGAGCAGTCTTATCCTGGGCAGACCCTTACACGCGGCCGTGGCTCCAAGGTGCTCCCTCACACTTCACTGGTTCACACTCCATGCAAAGGCTGCTGGCCTTCTCTCTAGAATAAGGAACACAGATCTCCCCAACACAGCAAGCTGAGAGGCTCTGGTCCTCAAGGAAAGATGACAAACCAGCTCCTAAGAGAGATGCAACTGATGGGCTGGAAGGAGAGACCGGCAGGAAGGCAGTGCACTGCAGGATCTCCTACCATCCAGTGCACAACCCGGGTCTTCCCCAAGCTGACCCAGGTACACTTCAACACTGACCTCTCCGCTCAGAACAGCAGTGGACAGCTCACTCAACTCTTCACTCGCACCAGGGTGAGGTGAGTCTGCATTTTACTAAAGGTCACAACAGCCAGCAGCACCAATTCTATTTTCTAGAGCTCAGGTTATAATGCTTACCATTCAGAGACCTGAGCCATAACGCAGTAATGTCATAATGGGGATAAAACTCACTAGAAGGATCAAACTGGAACTTTCAGGAAACAATGTGCAATGCGACAAATATGTGTCTTACTTCTATAGGAAATCCACAGAAGCCTGACTGTGACCTTGTTAAAAACAAAAACAAAAATAAAAGAACAGCCAGAATATTTCAAAGCAGAGTGTATACATTTTCTCCATATGATAGGAAAACCTACAAGAGAAATTAGGAAATAACTAATTTTTGAATTCTATTCACACATTTAAAAAACAAACACTTAAGCCAATTTTTTGCCAAACTTTGATGTTACAGTCAGATAATTACAGATAATTATTAATTATCCCATATCTACATTATATTTACTGGTATTACCTCAAGAACCCTTTACGATTTAAATCACAGATATTTTTAACCTACCATCACTAAAGCTTTGAATAAAAAAAATTTTGTTTTTGGAAAGAAGCCCTGTATGGTCGATTTGCTGTGGACATGTTGCCCTATTCTTTTCCTCTGCAATAAATTTTAATGGGAAGTTTTAATTAATATTTTAATACACATGCAATGCCTGCCATTCGCTCCTCATGAGGAAAATTAAAGAAGTAACCATTTAAATTCGCAGAAAAAAAGTTGCTAGAATCAGAAATGAGGCAGTTTAGCTCTCAGAATTGAGGGACTATCATTTATCAAACACTTTCCCGTCCTGTCAGCCACTCCTTTAAGGCTAACACACATGATGCCATTTCTTCACATTCCTACCAGAAAATGTTGTCTCCATTTAACCCACAGCAAGAATCTAACAACTGTGATACCACATTCTGCTCAATACTGAATCCGAATGTGCTTGAAGAGGTTACCTGGCTTCACCAACTGCCTCTAATTAAGTGTTAGATACAGAAAAAATTTGGCAGGGGGAGCCCCGGAAATTGATCCAACTTTTCATTTTGCAATGAAAAAGCGAACCACAAACATGCCTAGACACCAGCTTATGGTCACAAAATCTGTTCACGAACACAGGAAAATGAAATTTCCAGGTAGCCTATCTTTTCTCCTCTGCTTTTCCACTACACCGCCTTTACCAGGGCAGGAAAGCAAGACACCTGCCTTACTCGGAGAAGTCTGGCAAAGCAGCGGGAGGAACATGGAAGTAGGCAGCTTCGGGGTACAGGGACTACAGTGAGTCCCTCTGCTGCCTTCTAGAGACTGTGTATTGTGATGATGACACAGAAGGGCTCAGAGAGAAGCAAGGTCTGCAATGAAGCTTTGCTATACCGCCTCTTAAATACTCATTATTCTTATTGTAGATATACAACTTGGTAGCTTAGTGTGTTCTCTCCTGCTCTCACAGAATACCACAGATTTGATCCCTGATAAGCCATATCTTATCAGACTCTTAAGTTTGAAGGGCCTAGTGAAGGCCTTCTCTCTGCCTGGAAAAAGTACCACATGGGTAAGAAAAGATACAAACTGGCAACTGAAGCTACTTTACAACTGGCATGAATCCAGCATGATGGTGGTGTCACATGACTTACACACTGCTACACTGGGGATGATTAAGTTTCCAACACATGCTTTGGGGTCAAGGCAGACACATGCAAATGATAGCCCAAGGCAGGTGGTCAGTACAGGGTGGAGTACGACTCCTTCACTCTTCTGCAAATGAAAGCCGTCCTGCCCTGGCCCCAACGCCATCTCCAAAGCCTTAGAGCAGTTGTTGTCACAGCAAGTGCAAGTCGCTAATTTCAGGGGTCGACTAGGAAAACTTGCGTTCCCATCATTTTCTGAGGCAAAGCCAAGCGGGCCACACTCTTTCTGTGACAGTTTTCTGTTTTAAAATCTCGCCAGGTTTGCGTTCACTTAGTTACCCTTGTATGGGGTTGGGGGGACTATGTTGTCCCTTTCCTCGACTATTTCTTATCCTAAGTGAAATTTAAAGCTGTTTGCTCAGATGGATGAGCAGAGGGAGACCAAACGAAAACATTTCTTAAAAGATTAATTCCTGCTTCAAAGCTATTACAACCTGCAGATCCCCTAAATGTCAAAAAGAATGGTTCTAAATTCTGTAGAATTTTACTTTTATGTATAAAATGACTCGCAATTTCGGTGCAGAAGATCCTTTACTAGAATATTTCCTTTTTCTGTTATGGGAAAATCTCATTAACTCAGACCAACTACAGGGAAAGTGAATCTAAATTGGCACAAAATTAAAATGATGAACTAATGCTCCATAAATATGATTTTCATTATTTTTTTAACTCAATTACCTAAACATAAACAAGGTCAAGGGAAGGCTAAAAAAGCTGTGTAAACAAATGAGAGACTCTACTCCACCACGTCTCATCTCCAAATATCTGTCAGAGTTCCCCAGGGTCTCACTGGGGAAGTAAAAAGTGCATTACTCATCATGTTCCACTTGACTTTCCAATCAAATACTGCGTCTACTACAGTCGATGCATCCAAACCAACACATCCTTGTAAGGTTCCACTCTCACTGCCTCATCACCATTCTAATAAGCGGTGAATACAGAGACCTCCAAGGATCAATCTGCGAGTGAACGTGGATGAGCACGTTTCCTTTTTTCTTAATGGTTTATGTTTTATTTTTGATACTTTTTACGTATTTGATTAGGGTGTGGAGGGGCAAGGGCTAGAGGAAGTGGGTGAGACCATTGTTTTGACATTCTCTTTTTTCCTTCCCTCATCTGGGGGGAGGGGATAGAGAAGGGGAGAAGCCACACCCAGCCTGCCAACCATCCTAGTATCCCCAGTGTGGGGCATATCCTGAGGGTCCTGCTCATGAGGTTTTGATAGTTCAACAGTTCTGTATTGCTGCCGATCTTGCCACTTCAATCACAATGAAATCTCTTCAGACTCCATTGATTGACATGGTCCACCGTAAGAGTCTCTGTTTGCCTAGGTATTCACTGCCAACACTTGATTGGACTGGTTGATCAATGTTTTCTGTCCTCTGTCTTCTGTTAGGTAACAGGTGTTCTCTAAAGGCTCCAGTGTAATGCCATATCCTCCCCTGTGCACTTGGATATGCTATCCACTGCTCTGTTGAAGCCACTGAGGAGGCCCAGCTCTGACACGTGATTCCATGGAGAGATTATGGAACTTGCAATTTCTCCATGGTTGGAGTTCTGAGTCCAGTGGTTCAGTTGGGGGAATTCCCAAAGAAACTTCATCTGAGGTGATCCCAGATCTGATTCTTGTTTGTGCAGGTGACTACAGGGTTCAGAACAATCCGCCGCCCAAATCAGCCTACGTGCACACTGTTAGTTGCAATTGCTGGGTCAGTTGGCTGCAGCCCCGTGTTTTAGACAAACTAATGGGTATTGCGGTCCAGTCCAATCCTGCCCACTGTACACTCAGCTCCCATGCAAACCAGTTGGAATTGTAGCCAAGTCAGAGTGACCTGCAATAACTCCCACCAAGCCTGCCTTCTTTCCTGGTTCCTGTGGCTTGCCAGAATACACAACAGGCTGGTCCTGTCTGTCCCACATCCCATTTAGCTCTCATATGTGTCAATGGGCACTGAAGCTTAGTTCAACCCAACCAGCCCCACTATCCAGCCCACACATATGCTAGCAGATGCCACTCTCTGTCTAACCCTGCCTGTCCCAGTCCTCACCAATCGGAGTGGCAATCTAAGAGGGAGGTGCCCACTGTTTCTCTTCTGTGTCCTCTCCCACTCTCCAGTGGTACTGCAGTTTAGCTCAACAGTTCCCCACCCTGCCCCACCACATGCCAGCATGTGCTAGCTGATGCGAGCACATTTCTTAACAGTTACAAACTCTTGAGAACTTTAGAGCAACGAGGATAGTCTTCATTAGGTTAACAAGCTGTGATACATTCAGACAGTTGTTCAGTGGTGGCAAAAACTCTGCTACCAAGCCATTAAGACATGCAGGAAGCTTCAGTGTTTGTTATTAATGGAAGAATCCAGTTTGTAAGGCCAAACACAATACAATTTCAACTAGGTAACTTTCTTGAGAGGGCAAGATCTATGGAGGCAGTTAAGAGATCAGTGGTTGCCATGGTTGGGAGAAGCTCAAACAAGTGAAGCACAAAAGCTTTTAAGGCAGTAACATAGGATATCATTGTACATTTACCAAAACCCACACAGTGTATAATACTAAAAACAAAGCACACACAAATTAAGTAAGTTGGGTTATAAGACATCAATGTTAAGTTCATTAAGATATGTTAATAATGAGGGAGGTTGTGTGTGTGTGTGTTGGGGGCATGTTGATAGTGGTGTTGATGGTAGTTGGGGGAGGGTGTATTTGGCAAACAGATACACTTCCTGCTCAATTTTGGTACAAACAAAAATTGCTCTATAGAAGTAAATTCTGAGGGAAAGCTGTTAGCCCAGTCATTAAGACAGCCACAGTTCACATTCAGTTCCCTGTTCCAAACACCAGCTTCCTGCTAATGCAGGCCCTGGGAGGCAGAAGTGACCGCTCAAGTAATTGAATTACTACCAGGTCCCAGTGGCAGCTCCAGTGCTCCAGCATAAGTGCCATGGACATTTGAGAAGTGAAATGGCAGAGCAGCTTCTATACCTCTCACAACAAAACAAAACACACACACACACACACACACACAAACACACACACACACACACACACACACACACACACACACACACAAGAAATGAATCCATACACTTTTCTGATTTCATCCAGGCAAGTCTAACATTTTAACTAAATCTTTAATAACCTGATTATTTTTAATAAAGACAGTATGAAGGAACAAATAAGAATTTTGATTCAGGCTATTTGAAAAATAAAAAGCAACCAGCATGTCCTGATGTAGAAACACAAGCTCATCTCTTCCTGCAGGACATTACAACTCCCTCAGGTCTGCTTCAAAATCATAGACCTCCTATAAGGACATCCACACTTTTTGAAGGGTTTACTCCAATCATTATATAAATTGATTGCAAATGTGCCTACCCTACCCCCCCCCCAGTCAAGTTCAAATAATGCTCTTTTAGGGCTCCCCAGAAATCAACTTTCATTACTTTCCAGGGAAATTTATCTGGAAATCAATGTTACTCAACTGATTTTACACAAGGCCATAGACGGTTCTGCAGAACTGTAGACATGGTAGAATGCATGGGTCAAAGCGAGGTTGGTTCCTTCACACAGCTTGTTCCATCTGACACTGAAGAGAATGTCCAGCTTGGCTGCATTCCTGGGCTCTTACAATACGCATTTCAAATCCCAAGGTTTAAAAAAAAATCACGCTGTACTGAGTGGCTTCCATTAGTTTCATTAATTCCTAGTTTCAGCACAATTTTTCATCTGAGAATTATTCCAAAATATAGAAGGTACTGTCACTAATAGGAGCCATTCCAATAGGACATATGCTTCCTTAGTTTTATTCCCATGACTAAGAATCTTTTGCATGTCCTTTCATTTACCCTGACAGACGTATCACCCCCTAAGCACAGACACAGCATTCAGATTACTCCCTTACCATCAGAACAATTTCAAGTTTTGTTAACTCTTCGCAGACAGCATGGGAGACTTTCCAGAAAGAGGCTAAAGACTGATGCTAACATTTTGAGCAGTTACTGTATCAGTTCTCTACTTCGTTGTCTCCCAAGGACATTACCCCATTATGGTAGCAGATGCATTTCATAATTCAGGCCAGGGAAGCAGCAAGGTTTGGGGACCCCATAAAGCTTTGGAAAGGGAATCAGAAACAGTCATGTACTAAGAAGATGATTTTTTGCTTTAGCTCTCTATTATTAAATTGGGAATGAAAACGTTTATCTCCTGGGAATTATTTTTGGAGAAACAAATGAAATAATACTGATAGAACAAATGACTACTCAACAATGGACCATTACTCTAGCATTTGTTAAGTTGTTTTGCAGAAATCTTAGGCTTCTCTGAGAAAACAATAGATAGATATCCACAAAGTATTCTTTCAACATATGGCGCTCACTTTTCTCAAATGAAAACCTCACTAGATCTGCTGACATCAATACTCTTGGGATCTCCACAAATCATGTGCTAAACATTTGAACCAGTCCACTTTTTTTTTTTAACTGGAAAGTCAGATTTACAGATACACACCAGAAGGATTTTTTTGTCCACTGGTTCACTCCCCAGGTGGCCACAACGGCTGAAGCTGAACTGTTCCGAAGCCAGGAGCTTCCTCTGGGCCTTCCACGTGGGTGCAGGGTCCCAAGATTTTGGCTCATCATTGAGTACTTTCCCAGGCCACAAGCAGAGAGTTGGATGGGAAGTTGGAGCAACTGAGATACAAGCTGGGACCCACATAGGATCCTAGTGCGTGCAAGGTGAGGACTTTAACCACTAGACTACTACACCAGGCCCAAACCAGCCCACTTTCATAGTTTTGGCAGTATTAATCATTTGAACTTTTCTCAGTAAATTGCTTATAATAAAAGGACAAACAAAAAATCTGGGCCTTAAAAAAGACCCCAGCAAATCCAAGCAGATCTGAAAAGAAACAGATAGTTGGCAAACCACAACAGATGAGCAGATTTCAAAAACACTGCTTTGCATTGCTGTTCAGGAAATAACAGGATCCATCCCAATGAAACAGGAAACTTTAAAGCCATGGCCCCTGAGGCCAGGCTCGAAGAAAATCCAAATCCTGAGTATGTAAAGAATTCTGAAATAAGGACAAGCTTTTGTAGTTATGATAATATATAAAGAATAATGCAATAAAAATGTTAGCAACAGTAATTAGAATCAAAGCCATCTAGACTTGTCTTAAGAACGAAAAGGTCTGTAAATCCAGCTCCAACTTGTGCATTCTGGATTGGCACTCCATTTCCAAGCCCCTAACACCTTTTTACCAGCGCCTGAAACTTGTGATGTCTCAACTAGCCTAGACAGAGGACTTCACTATCCACCATGACCTTTATCTGTTGTTCCATTTTGGAAGCTGCCCACAGCTGTCCATAGGACACCTGAGGGGTGGAGGGACACAGGACAACACAGAAAGGACCTGCTCCTGCATAGTCACCACGCCTTTAACAAAGCTCTTCTCAGGGGCCGGCACGTGATATGGTAGGCTGATCCTCTGCTTGCAGTGCT
This sequence comes from Ochotona curzoniae, assembly GCF_017591425.1. Classification (NCBI taxonomy): domain Eukaryota; kingdom Metazoa; phylum Chordata; class Mammalia; order Lagomorpha; family Ochotonidae; genus Ochotona; species Ochotona curzoniae. The sequence goes on from NW_024465421.1 coordinate 3,347,368, forward strand.
GGCGTCCCATAGGGGCACCGATACATGTGCAGGCTGCTTCACTTCCAATCCGGCTTCCTCCTTCTTTCCCGGGAAAGCAGTGAAACATGGCCCAAGGCCTTGGTCTGCTGAAACCATGTGAGACACCCAGAAGAGGCAGGAGCCTCTTGGCTTTGGTATGGCTCTGATCTAGCCATTCCAGTCATTTGTGGAGAGATCTTTCAGAAGATTGCTCCTCTCTCTCCCCACTGCCTCACCTTCTTTCTGTAAATATGCCTTTCCGTTAAAAATAAATAATTTTTTTAAAAAATGCTAATTTCAGTAGTCCACTTCTCTCATTCATCACCTTCATGCAGGCTGCAGTAAGCTCTTCATTAATACATTAATATTAACTTAGGCTGGTGCCCAAGCCTGCCAAACACATACTTTGCAGCATTATTTTTCTAAATATACATATGTAACAACTATTCCTTGAGCACTTATCACTGTTCAGGTTGTGGTCCTGGGAAGTAAGAATATAGCACAGAAAAAGTGATAGAAAAATCTTCTATTCTTGAAGTACAGAGAAAGATACAAATGTTGAGTGACAAGTGCTAAGCAGGAAGAATACAGCATGAAGGTGATAAAAGAAGTACTTAGAACATTCCTCAGAGGGATATGCAAATGGCTGAACACATCTGGGGCATGCAAACACCACGCCTTAGCAGTAACAGCTGCAAAGACTAAACTGGGAAAAGACCCGGTACCTTGAACTTGGCAGATCCTTGTCAATATTCACCTTAAAAACCTCATGACCAGTGGTGTAAAAACCCACTTAACCTTTAGAGGCAAAAAATTGCTTTTCTGTCTAGTGTAGTTAGATGATGAACCACAGTGAGTTTCTGTCTGGGTACTGGGAATAGCAAGCGTTCTCCAGCACGCTGGTAACCTCTGGCACAGAGGATTCTCAGTGGAAGAGTCTAGCAGCATAGCAAAACACGGACTCGCAGATGGACAGTCACCGTCCCTGAAATGACCTGAAACCTGGCTTCACATCTAGAATCAAAATGATACAAATCCCAACACTGAATGGAGAAAGCATTTAAACGTGGGTGATGGGGTGGGCTTTGTGGTACCACATATTAAACCACCACCTGAAATGCCTGTATCCCATATCAGACTTGTGATTTGAGTTAGACTGCTTCTAATCCAGCTTCTAGAGAAGGGACCTTGAAAGATGACCACTCCTGCCTCCCTTGTGAGAGACTTCACAGAAGCTCCAGGCTCCTGGCTTCAGCCCAGCCCAGCCCGGGGTAGCTGCTAGTACTTGGGAATACACCAGCAGATGCAGGATGTCTCTGTCTTCAAGTAAATGAAAATTTAACAATGCAAAATTTTTTAAAAAGCAGATGGAGGCGCTGCCATGTGACCTAACAGTTGAAAGAGCACTTAGGGTCCTTATGGTCCACAAGGGAACCTGCAAATTCCAGTATTGGTTCTAGTCCTGAATCCAGTTTCCCATAGTGAGGCACCCTGAGGTTCAAGTGCCTGGGAGGGAGCCACAGACTGAGACCTCAGCTCTTCACTTCTGCCTCAGTGTTATAGGCATTTCAAGAGTAAACAAGCAGTAAAGAAATTTCTCTTTCTCATATATATTTTATGTATTATATATATATGTAAATATATAAAATACATATACATATATATACACATACCTTCTCTAATTTTTCAGCTTTTCAAATCCAATAAATAAAAGGGAAAAAATGAAGTAGGTGCCCTTACAATAATCTTGATGATAATACTATGCGCTCTAAAGTTGAAGGAGAGGAACTATAGCTATACAGAGAACCACTAGAATTCTGATTTAAGAAGATTTAAAAGGAAGTCATTCCCATTAGAGGGAGGAGAAGCACAGCAGAGGAGATAAGGAGAAGGAAGCAAGGAAATGCATCAGGCAAGCCCCTGACTTGGTGGTGCCAGCATCCCATACAGGTGCTCCACATCCCATCCAGCTCTTTGCTTATGGCCTGGGTAAGCAGCAGAGGATGGCTGAAGTGCTTGGGACCTGCACCCATGTGGGAGACCCAGAAGAAGCTCCTGGCTTCTGGTTTCAGATCAGCTCAGCTCTGATCACTATGGCCATTTGGGGAATGAACCAGCAGACGGAAGACCTTCTCTCTTTATCTCTCCTGCTCTCTCTATAAAAATCTGCCCTTGAAATAAAAATAAGTAAATGTAAAAAAACAACAACAAAAAAAGGGGGAACCATAGTAGACTGAACTATGAGGGTCCAGCTTAGAGCAGGATTTCATCTACCTGCTGAAGGTAAGCCTACAGCAAAAACTTACAATGATCTGACAATCCTCAGTAGAAAAAGCAAGCTTGCATTCTGCTTATGAATGGCAGTTTCTTGGGTACGATACACATTATACCTGCTTTCATTCAATGGAATTTGGGAACACAAATAGAATCATATCACAAAAGTAAATACAATTTCTGTTTTGATAATCTTGTTATCTTTTTTTTTTTTTAAGTTTCTGATTAGTTAAAAACATCCAAAATGATGGTTGCCACAACATCAGACAGTTGTGGCAACACAAAGAACACAGTGAAACTCCAAATGCCAAAGAGGACACATTGTTCTGATTTGGACTTTTACAGCTCATAATTGTTCACTTTCATGCCTAACCTAAGGATGGGACAAAGAGTATGATATAAAGGCTTTCAATTTAAATAGAAAGTTGTTTTCATTATCACTCACAGAAAAGTTTAGTATAGGCCTCAGGTCCAACTTAGACTCTTTCAAGTAGACGCTTTTGAAGCAAGGGACAGCAACTTGGGAAGTGAATGTGACTTCCATGAGCCATAAAACGAGATAAAGAAATGTGGATACCTACTTAACAAAAATTTATAATTATTCATTGTTATCTGTCCTCCTATTTGCATTAGGTAATATGCATTGATGTTGTTTTCCTGATTGAATTATAAATTTATAGAAAGTTGAGATTTCTACATTTCTTGGTTGTAGAGCAAGTGAGCAATTAGTAAGATGTGTCAGAAAAAGCTTGGTTGAGGTTATTACTTATCTCAAAATCATCTTTCTCAGTGATCTGACACATAAAGTACATAGGACTTGGAAACACACATCCGGGAGTCTCCCCTGGCTGGGTCTCTAAGAATGCTGGTGTCAACTGCCTATAGCCTTCAGATCAACTGCATGGATGCCACTGTGAGATCTTTGAGGAAATGGTTTAGGTAGGATAGTGGTGAAAGAAATCCACTTGCAGAAGGTCTCCTGAACAGGACTGCTGTACAAGGCTCTCTGTGCCCCTACCTCTTAACACCTTACGCCTGCCCTCCACACTTCTGTGTTTCCAAAGTCTGGCGCTGAGGCCCAGGCAACTGAGATGCTACAGTGCATCATGGGGAGGTAATAATCGCATGCTATTATAGATCCCGTTTCATTCTGAAACATTATACACACTTTGAAAATATTTAAGATCTTAACATTCTCAACAATTGTTCATTCCATTCATAGATTAAACTTAATCTCCAAAGATTAAATCTCCAAAGGCTCTTTATTTAAAAAATAATACAAATACATATTCAAACCTATACAGAAAATAAGAAACATTGAAATACTTATCGAATAAGCCAAAGTGTTTAATATACGACCCTACTTAAGGCATTAGTCTCTGAGCACCTGTCATGACACAAACAGTTAAAGGTTTGTGAAGCTGCCGTTTGTGATGCCAGCATCTGGCACCCCACATCTCAGTACCAGTCCCAGCTGCTCCATCTTCCAACCCAGGCTTCCTATGAATGTGTCTCTAAAGGCAGCTGAAGACAGCCCCAGGTTGTGGGTTCCCGCCACCCATGTGGGAATCCAAGATGGAGATGCTGGTTCCTGGCTTCAGCTTGGACCAGCCAGACCATTGCAGTCATTCCAGCAGTGAAGTAAGGAAGACCTCTCTCTTCTCCAGGATAATCTTAACTAGGCCCTCCTATAGTGAGCCACTGCACGATTATACCCGCTCAACACGTACATTCCTCTAGGTCTTAGGCTCTTCATTCCTGAAAATACACACAATGTAGCTCCATGGACTGTGGGGAGGATGAAGCAGGGTCAATGAAACAAAGCACCTGCTAGGATCCTAGAAAAATTAGAAGCACGCATCTAGGAAACACTCTGGCACCCCTGCCTCTTTCTAGATGGTCCCTATGAAGAATGGATTATACTCTGCCAGTGAAGGCAGTTAATGATCTCCAGCACTGAGCAGTGCCCGGGAGCTTGTGAGTTGAAGTGAGATGATGACATACCACACTAGCACTAAGCTCCCTCCTGGTACGTCACACTGCACTGCACAATACTAATCACACCACCTGCACCTTCTACATTCCATCTCTTTCTAAATTGATTGCTTGTTGTGGCCGTATATTGTAGTACACAGGACACTAGTTTTAAATTTCACTCCATAAATTCCATCTGGGAAAGCTTTTAAATCCAGCCAATGGCTGCTCTGGGTAAATAGAATCTTAGCCACACGAATGAAACTCTAAGCACTACCATCATATTCAGTCATTTCCACTCTGGGAACAAATGTGAATTCTTTTTTCCTAAATTAAAAACTCATTTTAAAGGAAAGCAGTATTAAACTACTCCATAAACATAATAAACCACACTTAAAATCTTGGTTTCAATAAATATCTCTGGTCTACAGTTATTTGATTCCAAAAGTGATTTTCTAAGTTTGCCAACAAAGCAGTGCATTTATCCTGACCATACTTTGCTTTCTGTGGTTTGATGTTCTCTTGTATTTCTCTATGAGGCTTAGGGAGAGGGCCAGTCAGTCCAGAAACCTGTTACAAATTTACTCAGGGGAAGCAAGCACTCCAAAACATTACTGTTTCATCATGCAGGGTCAGCTTAGGTCTTCAGACAGTAACATCAAATGGTACTGCCTGTCCTGTTCCCTTGCTTCCTCAGTTACTGATTAAGGCTCAGCAAAATCACCTGGAAAATGAGAAAAACCACCTGGTAAGATTTGTCAATTCCATGTTTCACTCTGAGGTCTAGCGAGTTCTTCATCATCAGTTCTGGCATACATTTGCTCAGCTATTAAAAGGTTGGCAAGGGGTCGGGCTGGGGTTACTCTTTTATGAATAATCACTTAAATTAGCTATTCAGTGTAGGCAGTAAAGGTAAAAAAAAAATGTCTTCAGTACCATAAGTAGAAATTATCCCAGATCCCAAACTCAGTAACTGGCATTTAATACTTGTGGGCCTACACTCAACATGTCACCCTAACAAAGCTCTGTGTTGGATGGAGCTGGGAGACCGTCACAACAGGGACACCAGAAGGTGAACTAACGACACACAAGAACAAGGCAATGCATTTCACATCAGCACACATGTTGCAGCCAACATGGCCCTAATCTCCAAGTCCAGGAAACCCATTTTCCTCTGAATTTTTAAAAATCCTTGCCATTATTCATAAAGGTTTGTTTCTAAATTGAACCAAATAACTCAGATGCATAAAAATTCTTCTGTTTGATCATTGTTCCAGTACTAATCTTATCAGTTCTATGCTAGCAAGCTGGATTATCTTAATGTTTTTAAGTTTCGGGGCATTTGAGACCTAAACCTACAATGACAAGAACTCAACTAGTGGTAGTGTTTTAAATTGGCATTATTTTTTCCAAAACACACTCTGCCAATACAAGCTGGGAGAAAATAAAATTCCCTTTTACCAAAAGTGTTCTAAATAAAGATGAGAATGACAGCACTACTAGATCATTAATGAAGTTGTATGTGCGTTGTTCTATATTTTCTGAAAGGCAAAAAGGGAAAGACAGAGAGAGACTCTCGTTGGCCAAGTGCATAAAATGGCTGGGGCTGGGACCCGGGAAGTCAGTCAGGTTTCCCACGTGGATGGCAGAATCAATTACTCAAGCCAACCTCTGTTGTCATCCAGGGCCTGGAAGAAGTTGTGATCAGAGGCACAGCCAAGATTTGAACCTGTGCTCTGGGGTATGGTATACGGACATCCAAAATAGCATCTTTATCACTAAGCCAATGCCAGTACAATTTCAAAAGCAGAGATCTACTTCAATAAGATAGATGATGCTAGTTATAATTTCTATTTCTCCAAGTTCTTCGAGCTTTAACACCTAGTCCACATCTTTTTAAGCTACGTCATTATATAGCGTCAAACACCAGAGTACAAATGACTCAAAATTTAGAAGTGAGAGCAAATGTCCTTTCAGTACTGCCACACTGCACTAAAATATGTGCATATCTCTTAGTTGGCATCCCCTGTGAGCTCTTGGAGGGATTGTTATCTGCCTGGAGTATTGTAAGTGTCCAATAATCCGGCTTGAAGAAGTGAAAGACGCTCAAAAACCAAGCAAAAGAACTGAATGGTCACTTTGAATGAGATGTACAGTGAAAAGCATCAGCTATTTTATGTGTGACAAAATTCTGGCCTAAGATTTTCCATGATTAATTTATTCCTAAGGACTGTCCTCTTTTTGAAAAACAGATTCTCCCTTGGGTGAAGTTCATCACAGTGTTACACTTCATGACAATCATCGATGTCACCATGTCACGCCTACCAGCACAGATCACCCCCAAGCCACCCGTCAGCATAAGAGGCTGGGGGCTATTCAGGACCCTCACCACATCACAAATTTTAATCACCAAATGAAATGCAATGGATGTTCAGGCTATGTAGCCCTGTGACAGATCACCCTGAATGATTGCTTGAACTTGTACTTAAATGTATACACACACTACTTACAGTTCAAAGAATTCCAGGCTGATGTAGCAGTCATTCTATAGCTAAGGATTCTGAAATTGTCCTCTCTTCACCACAATACAATAAGCCCCGAAACATAGCTTCCAAAAGCTGAAAACCACTGACATGTAACAGGAAACAGGATTTTAAAAAATATAGCACACATGAATTCATACCAAGTAGCGAACTGGTTTAATCTACGATCACCAGAACTTTCATTTTGCAGAATGTTCTAATCATGTGTCCCAATAAATGATCTGCCCCTTTTGTGCATTTACTATCCAGTTTTTAATTACTGCCTGCTGTTTCTGAATTTCAACAAAAGTACCAGGCAAACTGCTGAAACACAACAGAGTGTGCCTGCTTGAGAATTTAAGTTTGAATAGTCTATCCAAGTTGTACATAAGTCAATGACAACATGATGAGCACAGTAACATTCCTCACTAAAATAGAGACGTGTGCAGTAGTTTCATGATGAATACAGTCCCAGTGCTGTGCTTTAGAAACTTTATTTAACATTGAGAACATTGGAAGGTGGGTTCTCACATCTCCATTTTTATTTTACAGATTGGGAAACCAAGGCACAGGGAAGCTAATAACTTCCTTCAGAAAATGCATGTTACATACTATGAATTATTCCCAGAAATAATCAGCAGTAAGCAGCTAAGTGGGATTCCAACCTAGCGTTCTGCAATTAACCTCCACACTCTATCAAATAATATTTCTCCATTAAAATATGGAGGAGGCTTGACCTATAAGAAAGAATACTTCAGTACAAGATATTTCAGTGTTTTTTTTTTCTTCCTCACAGATTTTGAGGTTACATTGAAAGAATATGCCCAATTTAACTCATACTGTTTAACAAATTTTTAAAAAATGTTTTATTTCTTTGAAGGAAGGAAGACACAGACACACACACACCATACACACATCCCAGAGAGAGAGAGTGTGTGCAACCTTGCATTTACTACTTCACTCCTGAAATGCTGGTCACAATCAGACCTAGACAAGTGGAAGTCGAAGGACAGGAACTCGGTCCAGGTCTGCCATGTCTCTCCAGTGCATTCCAGGCCTCCCCACTAAGAGCTGAGCTATTACTGTCTCCCAGCGTGTACACTAGCACGAAACTAAAGCTGGGACTTGTCAGGACTCAACCTCAGACGCTCCCATGTGGGACAAAGGAGCACCAAGCAGCACTCTAACCACAATGTCATATGCTTGTCCCCTTGTTACTAATTTCAAGCATTAATATTTTATCAGAAAATATTGGACATTTCCTTAAATGGATAGTTTTGAAAGCTTTTCTTAGCATAGTAGTCCATTATTACCCCACTCTGTGACACAACTTTGAAACAGCATGAACTTAAATTCCATGAACTTAATATATGAGTGCTATCTACTATCTGTGTGTGTGTGTGTGTGTGTGTGTGTGTGTGTGTGTGTGTGTGTGTGTGTGTTAGGAAAGGCAGTTTTACAGAGAGAGAGAGAAGAAGGTAAAAGGTCTTCCATCCTCTGGTTCACTCCCCAAGTGGCTGCAAAGCACAGAGCTGAGCCAATCCAAAGCCAGGAGCTTCTTCTGGGTCTCCCAAGCAGGTTTAGGGTCCCAAGGACTTGGGTCATCTTCTACTGCTTTACCAAGCCATAAACAGGGAGCTAGATGGGAAGTGAAGCAGCAGGGATACAAACCGGCATCCATTGGGATCCCAGTGTTTGCAAGGCGAGGATTTAACCACTGGGCTATCACACAGGGCCCACTCTCTATGGCTCTAAATCCTTCTAGTAACCACACTTAGACACACACACAGAAAAAGATAGAAATAGGCACAATTAATTTAAGGATACATCTTATTTAACGTATTGGCTCCAAAATGTCATTATACTAATGTGTAATCAATAAAAATTAAGGAGATACTTTACATTCTTACTTTTATAATGCAACTACAAAATGAAGTGTGTGTTTTATATTTACAGCATGTCTCAAATAGGAATAATCACATTTCATTGTTCAATAGCCACGCACAGGGTAGTGGTTACACTATTAAATAACAGTCCTAAAGCACATTTCCAATTTTGTGGTGCAAATACAAAAAGATGGCTCCAATTGCATGATCCTTTTAGATACTCTGCCACATCTCTATCTTGTTTAAGTCGGGAAAGAAAACAGCTCTGCAGCACGTCCTGGCCACGTGTGATCAAACTTAAATTGCTGACTGAAAACGCAATATATACTTCTAATGCATTCAGTGAAATGGAGTACAACCACGCAGTCTCAACACCCGATTCCTCTGTGGAGCCGAACATGAGTTTTGAAGAACTGAGCAGTAAAACACATGTAGCTACTTCTTGAAAAACATGTTGCGGGTAAGTAAAATCGTCTTTTATTTCCAACAGACAACATTGCTCTCTCTATGCAATTACCTACATGGAATACTGCAGAATCTGGTCATCCTGCCCTGATATTTTCTTCAGTTAAAAGTCTATTTCACTCTAAATTCCCAGTCTGGGTTTTTGCTCTTGGTGGTTGACTTGACTCCATCAACAGACAGAGCAGCGGGGCGGGGCAGAGGAGAAAGGCAGTCCCCAAAAAGCAAAGGGTACTTCTCCCCCACATGTTTTATTTACTCAAGAATTAAGTACATGTTAATCCTACCACCTTATAATCAAGAAAATATGAAGAGTTAATTTGAGCAAATGGTTTTATTTCCCCTACTTTCAAGTCAAAATAACATCTAGTATTAAAACAAAAATCTAACCTGTGTGGGAGTCTGCAATTTACATGGTAAATCAACTGTTATTGACAACCACCATTCTACCCCCTACTCCCAAGCAAAAGGCAGAAGTGTGCGTAAGTGCGGCGAGGGTGGGGGAAGAATGTCAAAACAAAAGCCTGTGCTAGGAACTTTACAGGGGGAAAAAGAGCAAACATCCTCTTTGGGAATTACTCTAGGCAACACAGCAAAGAATTATAGCACATAAACTGAGGTTACATAAACACTCTAATAAAATCCAAGGCTTGATTTATGGAAACGGCCTGTCTTGTGCTTGTTTCCACAGAGAGCCGTGGCTCAGCCTGGAGGACCTGAGGCTGTGAGCAAGCACATCCACCCCCTCTCTGCCCCCCGACCACTCCAGCAAGTTGTACCTTCTACCCAGTGGCTTTCGGGTAAGCACTGAGGGAGAGGAAGCAGGGCATCAACTGGACTTGCTTCCTTTTAAAGACAAAGATAATTTCCTTTGTGTATTCCCGTCCCCCTCTCCCTGCCTCCCAAACTGCATTACCGCCAAGAGCCAGACACCACATGCGAAGGGGGGAGGAGTTTAGCACCACATCATAGTACTCACATAGGGCTGCACTCAAATCAGTCTCAGATCATATTTCTTTTAATAATACCAAATATTGAGCCTAATTATGGTATAGGTTTTTTTTATTAGATAAAAAAAATAACTGTTCACTCCTAAAGATTTTTTTTTAACTTTATCAGTAATAAAGATACGGGCCTTGCTACAGACCTGCCTCTCTCAGAAAACAATATTATCAGAGCTCTTTGATAATTAGACTCTACGTTAGCATTAGAAAGAGTGAGGAAAACTTCCCTAAAGCCCATTTTCAGAAATAAATATGCCTGTGATCTAATACACCATGATAAAACATTTTAAATTCGGTAATTTTTTTAAACCAGTGTGCCCGTGGAATCGCTGTTTCCCTATTCTATGAAAACTGGCCTGTAAAAATGAGTCATACTTAGATAAATCAAGCAAAACACAGGCTAAACTGTTAAGAAGTACGTAGCTGTTTAGCAGCTGGTTTATTATGCCCACCTCACAGCAAACACACAACTGGAAAGAAACATAAGACCTCAAGTAAACAGCTTCATTTCAGAGTCAATGGTCTTTTACAAGCATTCATAAAGACTTCATGCAAAATACAGAGGTGTCACTGGTAAGCCTGCATTAAAGAAAGTTCCAGAACAAGGCTGTGAAATAGAACTAAACAGTGCCATCTGGTGCGAGAAAAACAGGAAAAATATTAGCTATGGAGTTACAAGGCAGCGCCTCATTTTAAACCTCTAGTCATATCAGAAATCATGCTTTTCCTTAGGAAAAAATGAATGTTTTGTACACAATTTCAGAGTGTTTTCATGTATTTGAGAAGCAGAGAGACAGATGGCCAAAGCGCCCTTCCACTGGTTCACCCTCAAATGTCTACACAACAGTCTGGGCTGGGCTAGATCCTGGTTGAAGCCAGGGCCCAGGAACAGAGTCCACACACCCCCACAGGTAGCAGGGACCGACTCTCCCAGCGACCAGCCTCCACCACTGCCCCCACCCTGGGCTCTGCCTTTGCAGAAAACTGTAATCAAGCTTGAGCTAGTCATTGAACTCACATACTTCAGTGTTGGATATGAGCTTTCTAACTGCTACGGCGAGAGGAAGTGCATGGCCCACAGCCTGCCAGAGTAGCTTAAATAACACTTTCAAAAAATACATCAATTCACAGCTTCAAAATAATTTCTCTTGAAATTATTCTCTTACACCCTGTCTCAATAAGTACTTCCTCTTTTTTCCCCCTCCAAGAAATAACACAGTTCAAGTAAATTGAATCTAATTGTCATAATGTATATCAATCTTTTTTTTGAGTGGGGAGAAGGTTTCTTATAGTTTTTAATGGCTTGTCAAGCGCCTATCTGTGCATCCCAGCAACTCGTAACCACTTGGCAATAACATAACTGAATAAAAGAGCAATTCACTAGCAATTTACAAAGAAGGCAATTATTAAATTAATCTTAATAAGCGATTTCTAACAGAAAATTGCCACTCTACTAATACCATGAATACTTTATACCCAGTTATTCAAAGATTTCAATAAAACTCCCTATGTTGCCAAAATTAACATTATCACTGACAATGGGAAAAGAAGAAAAATAATGATAAATGATATGAAAATACTGCCTGTGCTCTCACCACACTCAAAGACAAGTTTCTCAGATTCCCTTATAAAATCATAATCTATGCTGAAACTATTTCTGATTACAGACATTTGGGGATGGAGAAGACTAGCTATAAATACACACAAAGACATCCAAAATTGACACAGGAATGTCCGTGACTATTTGTTTTTTCCTCTCAGAAGTACATGATACAACAAATCCTTTGATTTATACAAAAGATTTTGAAAAGGTCCCTTATTGGCAGGCATTATGACTCAAGTCTTATTGCATCAACTGTGGCCTGGAAACCTGCTGGAATCTGTAAGAATTCCATAGTCCCAGCTACTGTTAAGATGCAGAGAAATTAGCGTGAAGATGAAGACTAGAGTCCTACTGAGAAATGAATGCACACAAGATGAAAAACGAATATAAATAAAGAAAACGGAATTTATAAAAATGCGTTTGAAAGTAGCAGTAAGAGGCTTTTAAAATGTCCTTTCTACAGACATTATGCATTTGAGAGCCACGGTTTTTCCTCTTCTGTAGCCTGTAGATGGTGCTACAAACCTGTTTTTCTTTTGCCTGAAAATTGTTGCAGTTTTATCCATAGAGGAAGTTATTCTGTATCCGTTCATTGCTCAGGCAGCAGGCCAGCATGGGGGGGGGGGGGGTAAAATGGGGGGGGCGGGTAGGCAGTGTATTACCTTACCTGTACACTGATCACTCTATACCTGAATTTCTTTAGAAAACAGTTTATAATGGAAATCTATGCAAAAATGTTGAAAACAAATCATTTGAAATACTTAATGAATGAACTGTTTTTAGTTGAGATCATCTTCTCTTGTGCACCTTCAGCTTACACACACACACACACACACACACACACACACACACACACACACACACACACACAGATTAAAGGTATTTTCCCTTTACTGGTTCACTCCCCAAACACCTCCAACAGCCAAGGTGCATTAGCAACAGGAAATGGGATCAGAAGGAAAGGCACTTAATCCTCACTGTGGGATGTGAGTGTCCCAAGACAAGGCTTAACCTGCCTTAACCTCATCACACCTGAAAAGAAATTTTATTTTTTAGAACAGTTTCGGTTCACAGTGACATCCCCAATCTCTTCCACCATCAACACTGCACTCCACTGTGGTGCCCCGATTACCATCAGAGAGTCTACTTGGACCTTCCTCACCACCCAGCCACCCTACTTCTACACTGGGTTCTCTCGGTGTTGTGCGTTCTGCGGGTTCAGACAAATGTATAACAAATATGCTCCACAGCAATACAGTTTTCCACTGCACTAAAATGTCTCTACCTCTAACTCCCTGGAACCACTGATCTTATTTTTGGTCTCCATATTTTTGCCTTTTCTGGACATTTGAAAAATGTTACGATTCTCTGTAATCTGCTCCACCGCCCCCTCCTCACCCCCCAACAAAAATTGCATTCCTTGTTTTGCATGGTCTTTGAGAAAAGACATGATGTTGCTTCTCAGTGTCCCATAAAACTGTTGCTTTGTCTAAGTTTTAATATAAAGATCAATTTTAAAATGTCTGACAAATTTGCAGCTAGTTAAGAGGGTTCGAAAGAAGGTAAAAGGCACAAATCATGGGACAAGTTTTCTCTTCCTGGGACCAGTTATTTGTGGCTCAGGAGACCAACATGGCAGCAATGCTTGAAGGTGTGTTTATCCTGGTTTTACAGTTCTTAGAAAACGAAACAAAAATATATATATACTCTGGTTTCCCTTTCATTTGTAAACAATGACAATGCTGTAAAGACAGGATAAAGGAAGCTGTTAGTTAACTCCCTTGTTCCCAGGCTGAAGGGAAGCCAGGTCGGAGCTGAATTTATGGAACACCGCCAGTCTCCTGCTTTCTGAATACGGTCTCCTCTCCACCTAGCACAAACCACTCCACCCCAGCCCGACAAAATCACTCCTGTCAGATGCCGGTGGAGCTCCCGACACATCCTTCTGAAAGAAGGTTCTCCATTGACCAAGTAAACACTAAGATGTGCTTTTCACAGACGAGAAACCGGCCGGAAAGCATGTGGAGCAGGGGTTTGGATGCACACAGTCTGACTCAATGACCATAATTTTTACCATCATCAAAATGCCTCTGTCTCCAGATGTTTCCAGTTTTAGACAAAACAGTAGTAAAATTCCAGCTGACAATCTGTAAAGAAGCATTTGACGATTTATAAAGGAACGTAATTTTAAATAATTATATTTAAAAATATGTTAATACATGGACAATTTAAAAAGTTTTAAACACTAGTCTAACAGGTTTTATTGTGCATATTTAACGCATACATCACGAGTTACACTAAAATGATGAGATACAGTACAAGGTTACTGCAGTAACACAAATGAACATGTCCCATCATCTTACATAGTCACCCACTTCCCTCCTCTTTGCATGAGCAACTTATCATCCGCCCGTTTAGCACAAGCACGCATCACAACGGCCCAGCAGTATTAGCTACACGCAGCAAGTTGTCTAATAGGTCTTTAGACCCATTCATCCCAAACACCTGCTCCTTTCCATTTAGCCCTTGCCGTTCATGTCCATCTTCCCCTCCACCTGATTGGGTTCTGGGAGTCACTGCTGCTTTTCAGTATGCCGTTTTTGACTGCTCTTTCTGAAGAATCTATCAAACCAGGCTGTATATACACACACAGAGATATTTTCATTTTTGGCTTATTTTCTTAAGCGTAATGCCCTCTAGGTCTATCCATGTTGTGGCAAATGGCAAAATCTCCTGCTTTTAAAGTCTTAAATGAGACTATTTCATTGTACTGGAAAAAATTAGTTTTAATAAACACCTGTCAACTATTTATCAGAATTATATCCAAAATGACTTCTACAGATATATATTCTGGGCACCAAATTAGATTACGATACAGGACAGAACCTGTCTTCCTTTCACGTTTTTCTGTCTGCATTCCCACTGAATATCAACAAAGCATCACCTGCAGTGAACACACCTGGGAAACTCATTTAACTCATCAGCTGAAGAATCTGCAAGGCTGTTCCCATTTGTGTCAGCCCAATCAAGGTCTCAGTGCCTGCGTTGGCTGTGCCGGTGACATAAATTTTGCTGAACTGGCTCTCGGATTCCTTCTGGAAGAGGCACTCCTCTTGAACATTTTGGCAGGCCCTCTCTTCTAACTCATCTGCAATTCCTAGACCTCTAGAATTACAGACCCACAGGCTCAAGGGCCAACTGCTATCTGAAAGTTGGCAGATGTCTAAGTTGCTCTCACTACGTTTCAAGGACCTGAGGACTGTGGATGAGAACAAACAGTGAGCCAACTCAGCAAAGCGGTAGCTAGAATCAATGACACAGAAAGGGGGAAAACAAAAGAGGCAGGAAATTATAGAAAACAAAGGTTTCTCCTCTGATGAAATAGTATTAACTAACTTTCGTCACAGAATAGCCCCTACCTAGCTTAAAATAGAATACACTTCAGTTGTAATACGTGATTCTGTCTTAAGAGTGACATGGAGGGCCCAGCGCGGTGGCGCGGTGGTGCAGTGGTTAAGGTCCTCGCCTTACACGCCTGGCATCCCATATGGGCGCCGGTTCTAATCCTGGCAGCCCCGCTTCCCTTTCAGCTCCCTGCCTGTGGCCCGGGAGAGCAGTCGAGGACAGCCCAAAGCTTTGGGACCCTGCACCCACGTGGGAGACCCGGAAGAGGCTCCTGGCTTCGGATTGGCATAGCATAGGCCGCTGCGCTCACTTGGGGAGTGAATCATTGGACGGAAGCTCTTCCTCTCTGTATATCGCCTTTCCCCCTACTCCTGCAATGGCTGAATGCCTAAATCCTCACTTTTCAGGTGCTGGAATCCAGTGAGTGCCAGTTTGTGTCTTGGCTGCTCCACTTCCCTTCCAGCTCTCATGGCCTGGGAAAGCAGTAGAGGGTAGCCCAAGTCCTTAAGATCCATGTGGGAGATTTGGAAGAAGTTCCTGGCTTCAGATTGACAAAGCTGGACACTTGGGGAACGGGCCAGCAGATGGAAGATCTTTCTATTTCTCCCTCTCTCTGTAAACTTGATCTGCATTTCCAAAAAATAATTTTTTAAAAAA
Organism: Ochotona curzoniae; assembly: GCF_017591425.1. Lineage (NCBI taxonomy): Eukaryota > Metazoa > Chordata > Mammalia > Lagomorpha > Ochotonidae > Ochotona > Ochotona curzoniae. The sequence goes on from NW_024465421.1 coordinate 3,363,155, forward strand.
TAATAACAAAAGAAGAAATGGCTCAGAGCCTCTGCTTCTTCCTTTCAGGTACCCACAAAGAAGTATATTCTACAAGACAGCTCATACGCCAAGTGTTTTCCTAAACCTTCAATGCCACTGAGCCAATAGCAGCAATTCCCCAATTACACACCAAGAAATGGAAGCTGAGTTACTTATCTAAGGTGACACAGTTGCCAAGTAGCACAGCTAAGAGATTAAGAAGCCAAGCAGCAAGATTCTCACACACGGCAGAATTCACCGAGAAGACACCCAGCTCATGGCATCAAAAGCATTCTACTGGAGTCTGAAGTTCTTCTGTGGGTGGCATAAAGTAGGAAACGGGAATGCTAATGTTCTCGCTTTGCAGTCTACACGGGACAGAACTGTTGGTTACACAAACTGATTAATCCTTCACAGAAATGTTTGGGAGCCAAAGTGTTTCACATGTCAGAATTTTTGGAGCTTAGCATATCTGCATAGGCTTTCCCAGCTGAGCATCCCTGATGGAAAATCCAACACCCAGGATGCAAACGATCTGAAATGACTTGTCAGCACTCAGAAAAGTTTCAGGTTTCATTTTGGACGTGCTCAATGTGTATCTTTCCACAGTGCAAGATTTACAGTCTTGTCATTTGTTAACTGCCAAAATCATCACCAAGCACAACATGATTAGCGTAACATACTGGAGGTGCTTCTACATTTACCATAGATGACAACCAAATACGGTAATACTATCCAGAAACATAAACAATATTGATGCAATGACTTTTACTGCTCTATAACAATCAAATTTAGCAAGAGTTAACAAAAATCCTTGCATATATGACCCTACAGGTTTTTTCCTTCTTCCCTCCCTTCCATCCACCTTCCCCGCCTCACTCCCTTCCCTCTTCCCTGCTTTCCTTCCTTCTTCTTCCACTCCTCTCATCATCCCTCCTTCCTTTTAATACACATTTATTATGTACCTACTGAGTACGCCATAATGGGGATCATTATAGCATTAGATCTGCAAGTGCTCTTCTAAGGGAGAGATAAGGAAGGAAGCCTCACAGAGCTGCCTATTCAACCTAACGTGGGCAGAAGCAGATCATAAATCAACCTCCTCAAGTCCTCACTGATGTTCTCAAGGCATGGGATTCATATTTCCCATTACACTGAGTTTCAGCAGGTCCCAGGCAGACACCAAACAAACAAAATTTCCACTTATCTACTACCATTTGCGTCCACAATAATGGTCCTAAAATGTTGTTGTCCTTCATTCTAGGAAAACAAAACATATATAAATATGCTATATATTTGTATATATGTTTGGGATATATATATATCACAAATCTAGATTTCTAACAATAAATAACAGAAGTCAACATTTCCTTCTGTGTTTGTAGCACAGTGAGCTAAGTAGCCACTTGCACTATTAGCATTTTACACTGGAATATCACTTGAGTTCCAGCTGCCCCATGTACAATCCAGTTTCCTGCTATTATTTCTTAGAAGCAGCAGAGAATGACTCTGGTATACAGGCCCTGCCAACACATGGGAGACAAGCCAGCTCCAGTTATTGAGGCCACCTGCGGGCGTGAACCAACAAATCCAAGACCCCAGCCTGTTCTGTCTCTTTCTCTTTCTCTCTCTGCAAATCAGTGAAGTAAATACTTTAAAAATAAAACTCAAATACATCTTTAAAAGTATATCCTAATTCTCTAACATTCAAGTATACACACTGTAAATAATTTCACTCGCATTTGAATTCCATGTCTTATACTTAAAAATTAAGCATGCTATCTATCTACTCATGCACACACACACGCTCCTTGTGAAGAACTTTGCCACTTTGGCAATACCATGTAGTTAAATGAACTGGAGTACCTACTTTGAAATAATAGTCTCATTGGGATCCTCTCTGGAACCAGTATAGGGTATGATGGTTTAATGGCTGAGCCCTTACTTTGCATGTACCAGGATCCCAAATGGGTGCCGGTTTGTGTCCCAGCTGCTCCACTTCCTGTCAAGCTCCCTGCTTCTGGCCTGGGAAAGCAGTAGAGGATGCCCCAAAGCCTCAGACCCCTGAACCTATGTGGGAGACCCAGAAGAATCCCCTGGCTTCTGGCTTTGGATCAGCTCACTCTGACCATTGCAGCCATTTGTGGAGTGAACCACAGCTTCTGCAGGGAGCTACTAGAAGATGAGTCTATTGGAGCCATCAGGACCCTCTTGCTGGCCTTCACTGCACAGATCCTAAAAGGGCCCCAGTGTGGCTCTATCTATCATTGCTACACCCCAGAGCTACTCAGCATGTGCCTAACTCCTGAGAGAAGCACTCAGGCAGATTTGTTGGCTGCAATCCCACACTAGTTCCAGAAGGGATCTAAATGTCAGCTGTAGCACTTCTCAGCTGCAGCGTACAGAGTTTTGCCTGCAGAGAGAAATGCTGAGAGTCTTGGTGTTGCTGCCACTGGCTTGGGCTTGACAACACCTAGTCCCACAGCAGTGTAGGAATCAGTGTTGAGGCTCAGTTTCAGCCTCCAGCTGGGGTCCTGTAGGAAAATACGTCCAGCTGAACCCTAATAACTGGAGTGCTGACCTCTGTCCCTCTGTATACCTTTACGTAGCTCTGGTTCTTGGTCTTCAGCTCCTTAACCTACAAACTGAGTGCTGCTCCACCACCTAAGAGATCTGGACAGAAGCAAGCACTCCCACTAGTACCCTGCAGCCCATCCCAAGCACAATCTGAAGGCAGACCTGCTCACTTCACAAGCTCCTGGGAGACATGGCTATCCAGGACTCCAGAGACTGGCCTGAACATCTGGATTCCTGTTGTGGCTCGTGGCTCAGGACCAGCACAGTCCTAAAACTTAACAAGTAGAAACAAAGGATTTATTCCAGAGAGAGCCAAACCATTACCCACAGGGTAACAGACCTCTGTGTTTTTGTTTGTTTTTTTTTTTTTTTAGATGATGTTTACATAGTTGATTAGGATGGGAAGGGTACAGAGTTAGGGAAAAGTGGGTGTGATGACTGCTTCCAAACTTTCTATTTCTTCTTCCTGTTTCTGGGGAGGGGGAAGAGAAAAGAAGGGAAGCCATATCCAGCCTCCCAACTGCCCCAGTACCTGAAGCATCTAGCTACGTGAAACAAATATTAACGGGTTTAAAGGGAGAAATAGACTCCAATACGATCATAGTGGGAGACCTTAATACCCCATTAACACAAATGGACAGATCAAAAAAACCAGAAACTCAGCAAAGAAACAACAGAACTCACCCAAACTCCAGAGCAAATGGACTTAGTTGACATCTACCAAACCTGTCATCCTACAGAGAATACACTTTTTTTTCATCAGTACATGGAACTTTCTCCAGAATTGATCATGTTATAATTCATAAAACAAGCCTCAGTAAATTTAAAAAAGCTGAAATCATACCATGCATCTTCTAAGACCACCAAGGAGTGAAGTTAGAGACCAAGAAGTCGAAACACCAAGGAAGACTTGCAAACATATGGAGACTGATTAACATGTTACTAAATGAGCAATGGGTTAGATAGGAGATCAAAGAGGAAATTTAAAAATTGCTTGAAACAAAAATATTAATAAAAAACTTGACAAAGATGGAGAAAGATATAAACACTCTGGGTAAGAAAGGCCAAATGTTATCAATTAGACGTGGTCCAAACAAGATTTCAGCAATATATAACACAATGCAAAGGTGAAAGCAGAGAAGACCCTAAAACCCACACAAGGGAGTTCTAAATACATGAAGCAACAGACATGTCAGCAGAAATCTTACGCTATCAGAGAGTAGAATACCGCTAAAAGAAAAAAACAGCCAACCAAGAATACTATACCCAACTCAGCAGTCTTTCAAAAAATGAAGGAGGGATAAAGGCAAATGATGGAAACAGAAGGACTTTCTGAAGTTTAAAATAAAAAAAGCTGAAAGAGTACACAGGAGTTTGTTTAAAGGAATGCTTCAAAAAGAAAGACAAGGATACTGAGAGCTGCACAGAAACTCCTCAAACTATCATTCGCTGAGAGAGGTGAAGACAACAGCCCTTCAGTCCACAGGCACTGTACCTAGGAATTCAGGCCACCGAGGAGCACAAAAGCATGTTTTAAAATTCTTCTTCAACGAATAATTTCTCTTTTCTTATGACCAGTCCTGAAGCAATGTAACAACAACTCACACAGCCTTTACATCGTGATGGGAATCACATGCAACCTCCACACCAGTTAGAGGATGCAGGATGCTCATGTGGGTCACGTGCACGTACCACTCGGCTGCCACCAGGGACTTGAGCGTCTACAGACTTCTCTACGTGTGAGGCATCCTGGAGCCAATCCTCTGCAGAAAGCAATTGATGACTATACAGAATCAACTTTAGAATACTCTAATATCTGTGTTCTGCAAACCATATCCTTTCCCACAAAAATTAAGTCAAAATGATTAAAACAATAGTATATACAACATTAGGCCACAAAAAGTCTGTAAAACTTCCAGAAGGTTGAAACAAAATCAAGTATTTTATTTATTTATTTTCAGTATGTTTTATTATTATTTTATGATACAGCTCTATAGGCTCTGGGAATTCCCATCTCCCTCTTCAATGACCAAGTATATGTGCAGTTCACAATGGCATAACTAGAAATTAGTAAAGGAAGACCTTCAGACACTTCAAAAACACATAGAAATTGTTTAAAAATACAGAGAAATTAACAACATGCACCTGAACAACTACGAGGTTAATAGACAAAAGCGACATCTTAAAACTTCTTATGACAGATTATACTGGCAAAACAACAGGCCAAAGTTATGAAGTACAGGAAAATCAGTTCTAGGAGGAGAGTCCAGAGCCATAAACACCTACATCAAAAAAAGAAGGATATCAAATAACCCCATGTTACACCATTAAAAAAGCATATATATATGTGTGTGTATGTATTAAAATAGTAAATTTTTCATATTAAATATGTAATATTAAAATACTATTGAATGATTATATTCCAAAAATATTTAATCAATATTTAATAATATTATTAAACTATTAATATATAAAATATATATTTAGAAATAACTGGCTTGACTTGCACTTTGCATAATATCTTTTCTTTTTCTTTTTAATCTGCCTTGACCTGCTCATGCAAGTATGACTTCCAGGCACCTTCTCCTGAAATGATCAGGCTATAAAAGAAGGCGGAAAACACTACCAGGAAAACTAGGGGGTTTTAGCTACATGGGTCCTTCACAGCATCACTCTACCATCACACACTGCTATGGTTCACTTTGGGAAAAGCGCATTGACATAGAAGTGTGTACGTACAGACTCACAGGGTCAACAAGAAGCCATAACCGGGTCACTCACTGAATACTTAACTCTCTTGGTAGCTTTTTATTAATACGATCAGCATAAGATTCAAACTTGAGATTCAGCATCTAAATTGAACTAAGTGTCTCACTGATACATTGAACGAGACAGAGGTATCAATTTACATGGGAAGGTTTTGTTCTTTTGTTTTGTGAAAAAAACCTCAGGCACTGAAATAGTCCCTAGGAAGCCCTTTGAAATTTTACAAAGACAAGTGGAGGGAATGTTAATTAAATGTTTCATTAATGTTTGCTATATAGTGAGCCTATTCATTTCACTGAGGTCAAATTTATGATACAGCAGAGTTAGAATTTTATGTGCTCTTATGTATACTTTATTGTGCATTGGGGCACCTCATAAAATTCAATTGTACAGTACATTTGTGCCCTTTCTTTAAGGACTTGGACCATAATTTAAGTTTTTAAATGATTAGAAAGGATTATAATTTCTGTCTCTTTGCTTTTATGAGCCACAATGAGAAGAACACAGTGGGTGCCAAGATCTTAGCCAGAAATCTCATTCCCAACGACTATTGTATGTTTTGGACATAGTATGCTTCCTCTGCAAAGCTGATTTCTAGGAAGACATTATGCAAAAAGCAACGGCTGTCATTGTAACGCTTTCCCAGCTTCTTGATTGTGGGGTACAGGAGCAGACTCTGTGAACTACTTTCATCCATTTCCTAAGAGACTCACAGTGTATAGTAGCTGCTGAAGAAATAGATTTTGAGTTTCACCAAAGGAATACACAGAAAGGGGAGCAGCTGTACTGCTCTTATGAGGAGGCAAAAATTAGGGCATCACTCAATTGTGCAGGGAATCCAAGGCCCCTGATCCATCTTGTGGGAAAGTCTGTTCAATTACTCAATATCCTCAAAGCGCCTTTCTCAAATGAGCACGTTCAGGGGCTCCATCCATCTTCACTGTGCGATGCCAGATGAACTGTGCTAACATCTAATTCTTTTTATAAAGCAGAAAATGTTTCTCAAGCTCTTTCTGGCTGATTGAACTAATTTACTGTGGAACGGGCAGCAGCCTATCTTTAGATAAATGCTAATCAGGCCGTTAGTGTTCTCTTTGGTCTGAGTGCCACTATTACACTGCAAGGGAAGGTCAACAGCTAATAAACCCAGTTAACAAGCCATTGTGAACTTCACTTCAGCTGAACACTCTGCAAAGTTGCAATCATGACATCCATAGATTATTAGAGGCTGCCCTCCCGTTTCCAGTGCATACCAAAACAAACTTTCAGTACAGTCATTAATTGAATGAACATTGTCTAATCCAATTTTATAGAGTGTAAAATGAGACAGGACCAAGGGGAAGATCTTCTCAAATACCCTCTGAATAGCCAATGGGAACACGGCCATGCAAGGTGAGGCCTTGTCATGTCAATGGTTTCCTCTCCCTGACAGTTCTCCCTTCCATTCTTTCCCTCTTACAATCTTTCAACAAGTGGAAGAAAGGCATTTTGTAGTTCCTGGAGGATAGTTTTACGCTGCAGAAAAGCCAAATGGAAAATCACTAAGGCCACTTGTATCACAGTCCCATACAGCACAGGATGACAAAGCAGTCTCAGAGAGGCACAGTGGGATCCCTTCCCCCAACAGGAGCAGGAGAATGAGCTGAGTACCAGGCCTCTGAGAGCCAGGTCCTGCTGTGATAACCCAAGGGCTGCCCCAACATTCTAATGCAAAGCCAGAGGACTCTCATTTAGATACTAAAAGCATTCCATTATTTTATATGCTGGAGTTTTCAGGTGTTAAATGATGGGCAGCACACTGATTTAATCCCTCGTTCATGACAAATAGTAGGCGCTCCCACTTCCACACACAGGAAGGGTCGCTGGTAACCTGTTTGTTTTCCGGTGATCAACCTCTCTTTCTCAGGAAGGAGAAGGGTATGTGATAAACTGTCTACTTCAAGTGGTAATAGTCTGCTTCTCTGTGGATACCAAAAAGAGCAGCTTCAAGTGGCAAACGGAAAACCTTGAGCTTAATCATGGAAATCTGGATTGACCATCTAAGGAAACCATATTCACTAACATAGGTCTATTCATGACTGAAGAGTATTACTCAGAATAAGTCTGAGCATTAACAAAGCCCACAGCTATTGAGGCTGAGAATATTGCTACTGTTTCACCTGACAGGGTAAGAACAGGTGATTGCTGGACTGTGACAGCCTATGTCCTGGTACTGTCACCGTGTACCACAAGCCACACTTAATGTTTTCTTTCTTCAGAAACAAACATTCCAACTGACATGCTCACACAATGCAGGTACACAGGTCCCAAAGACACCAACAACATGGGCAAATCTGGCTGAGTCCGGGCCAACCTCAGCATGCCCATTCTGCTGCCAGTTAACAATGCAAGAAGGAGAACATGACACAGCCTGAGGCCACACAACTTGAAAGGAATCTCTTCGTATCTTCTAGCAAAGGTTTGTTTATAAACACAAATAAATATATATAATGAGAAGTTACGCAGCTGTTTATTTTTGGATCTGGCACCTGAAACTGCTGCAACCAAAAGTGTCCTAAAATGATGAATTTGTGATCTTCGTGGTGGGATGTAAGTTACAGGCTGTCATGCTGGTTTTATAAAGAAAGTTTCACTGAAACACAGCTATGCTGTGCCTAAAATGGCTAAGGACAAGACTAAGGTGGAGAGCTTCATTGCTGACAATAAGATCAGGAAGCTGAAGACATTCAACGTTCTCTACAGAAAAAAAGCTTGTTGACAGCTGATTTTGATTCTCAGCTGCTATTTTTTTCCTCTTCTCAATATTTCACCAATGTACTATACTTGAGGACATCTGTATGCTGGCCACAAAATACTAATTTTCTTTCAACATAAGGTGGAAACTAGCCTTTCGAATTATACAGCTTTCTCGGAATATTGCTATTCACGGACCAGATGGAAGGTACTACAGTATTTCAGATGAAGCATCTTCTGGATCTAATCCAATCTGACCAATGTTTATCGCGTGCTCACCATGTGCTACGATGTAAGTCTGAATAAAAATGCCATTTCTGTACTTGAGCTCACAGAGAAACATGAAGCGTCCAAATCCACAAATAGTCTAAAAAGGGAGGTGGAGTCATCTTTCCTAGATTCCTTTTAAAAAGGCAGGAAAAAAATACCACTGTGTATAGAATCTATTTGAGAATGTGCATTTTTGAGAAATACGTTTTTGGGAAATACGTATTTGAGAAATACATTTTTCATGGTAAAAACTGAGACTTTACCATGTGCCAAGTAGGCAGGCAAGTATTAGAGTATTGCACATTACCTCTCTCTAAAAAATATTTATTTATCTATTTATTAGAGAAGGAGGAACTGAAGGGCAAAGAGGGAGAGAGAGATATTTTATCAGTGTTTCACTCCCCAAATGGCTGCTAGAGCCAGGGCTAAGCAAGGCAGAAGCCAGGAACCTGGAACTCTATCTGGGTCTTCCATGTGGGATGCTATCTTCTGCCATTTTCCCATACACATTGGCAAGGGGCTGAGTCAGAAACAGATCAACAAGGACACGATCCAGTACTCATACGGGACGTGGTCTCGTAAGTGGAGGCTTAACCCATAGTGCCATGGTGCTGCACCCAATACTAGTTAATTCTTAAAAACAACAACCTGTGAGGTAGGAATTCTTGCTGTCTACATTTTTTCAGATGAGAAAATGAAGCACCAAAAGATAAAACAACACATACCAATAATATTTAGCTGGGTTGAGATTTGAAGCCCCGTCTAGCTTCAATGTACATATTTCCATGGTATTTACATAATGAGAATGAGAGGAAATATATTGAAATATGAGAAACAACAACAAACTCAGAGATTTTCAGTTCAAAAGTATGTGGGGCAAGGATGCACTTGGAGAAATGACCATTGGATGTGAAATATGCTGTGCTGTGCTGAGTGTTCATTGAATACCAAGCATAGTTGCATTTATAAAAAACAAAGGTAGGGGTGTCATGCTCAGCAGGTACTAAGTGAACTACCAGCACAGTGGGCCTGCCATCTGCTGGGTGGCCCGGTTCCACCCTACTGAAATGTTTGCTCAACAACCTGAATTATGAAATTGTCCAGGTGATACCAAAATAGGGATGGAAGATGCCTGAAGTTGAAGAGGTGTGTGGAAACCGCAATGTATGAAGTGCAACAGAGAGGGAGCTGAAAAAAGGCACAGAGTATAACGGGGAGGAAGCCAATGAAACAGAAATGAAGACAAACATTACTGGGCCGGCAGATGGGGGAGTGCAAGTTGTGGGTGGGGGAGTGAGTAAGTACAGCTGATGAATTAATGTAGACAGAACCTGGCAACAGATCACGCCAACCCGCAAAACAATCAGGTCCGCTTCATATGAGCCCCTTTGGAAACACGGTTCTCCACCCTACACATTCTCTCACTATTCAAAACAAAGAATCCTTAAGGCAATCAGAGGAGGTCTTGCTTCCCTGTACTTTAGCAGGAGGACAAACAACACGATTTCCCGTATTGTTCTGAGGTCTGTGTAAGTTTACAGTGTGTAGATTAACCAAAGAGCAAACAGGGAAAGTCTCACTCATTCAACTAATGACAAGCCTGTTTCTATTACAGGAGAGCTCATTTCCTAAGCTCAACAGAAATGTCGCCATTAAAAACAAAATCTTGACCAACTTTACGCATTAGTGCGCTCTTCCACAAAATGTAGTAAACTGTCTCCAAGGAAATACACCCAAAAGTAAATGCATAATTCTTTTTCACTGAGTATCAGGTTAGGTTCAAGTATTTCCACAAACTTCTCAAGTGTGACTGATGCTGCAGGTGAGATGCACTGGGAGACCCAACAACACAGGAAGTGGTTGAAAGCTTGATGGTAAAGGTTAAGTCCAAAAATCATGAGAAGTGACGGGGGACAGTCAGGAATATACACTACATAACACGATCATCTAAGCCCCATCCAATGAAGAGGGACCAAACAAAGACAACAAAAAGAGAGCAGAATGAAACAAGATGTGGGTGACATAGAGCAAATCAGGGACCGTTTCAAAATGGAAAATGCAACAAGATCCTCTAAGGAATTCAAAGATAAATACACAATAGCCCAGTTGAAGTAAACAATCAATAAGGAATCAACCAGCCCCAATATGCCAACATCTTAACTATGTGGGGTTACATCTGCTGGCCAGGCCCCTCACTGTCTCCTTCATATCCATCCTCCTTCCCTCTGTTGTGCCAATTCACAAAATAAAAAGGAAGAAGCAAATGAGTACACTCAATGAGAACTTAGGAATGCCTATTTCCTTTACAATGGCAAACTCCACCTGCTGGTTATTAAGCTTCTCAAAGACCCATAGTCAATTGAATTCAGGAATCTTTTTCAAATTGTCACCACAAAATCCACTGAAGCTAATTTGCCAGAACTCAAGCTGGCATGGTAGGAGGCAAGCACCATTTACAAACATCCAAAATGTTCTGCGCCAACCTGTAGGATACTGCCAACCTAGATCTCCAATTACGCATTGGAATAACAAATAAGGCCTTCCACTGTGTGCACTTAATATCCTTCAGCACTGCCTCCAATGTGTTCAGTGAAAAGCCAAGCTCCACAGAGGGACCTTGCGGGCAGCTCTCACCTCTGTCTATCCAATCCTACTTCAGAGTGCCAGCCGCCAGCCAAAGTTGCTGGCAATGACGGAAGCTAAGCAAGACAAGATGGAAGACAATGGCAAAGAGCCACAAGGAGAGGAGAGAATATGATGGGAACTGGTGTCTACAGATGAGGCCAGCTCTTCAGGGAAAGAGCTTGCCCTTCTCGGTAAAATCCTTGTTGCTGATTTAATAACAAGTAGGCAGTACCTAAAACCTTGCAAGTCAGAACTGCAGCTGTACTACCCATCGCGGAGGTGGATTCATCTACGGGTTGGACCAGCACATGAAGGGCTTGGCAGCAGCAAATGAAGCAATCTAGCAGTGATAAGGCAGGCTAGAGAACACCGAGGGTGGGGTGCAGGTGAACCTCAGTGACCCACACCAACAAAAATTCTTCACAAAGAATGGCACTATAATGTTTTTCAACCAAGCTGAAAATGGGGATAGGGGTTAGAAACACAAGAGGAAACAGAATCAGCAAGAAAACCAACGAGGTTTAAATCTTGTGATCCAAAGAGCCTCTGTGCTCAACCATAAAATCAAAACTTCAGGAAATCCACAGAATTACTGAGTTTGACATGAAGAAGACAGTGGATTGCTTATTTTGAAGTGTATTCGGTAACTCAAGAATTCAGGATTTTTTTTTTTATAAAAAATCCAGGATCCTATATGAGTGTCAGTTCATATTCCAGCTGCTCTACTCCCCAACTAGCTCCCTGCTTGTGGCCTGGAAAAGCAGTTGAGGACATTCTAAGGCCTTGGGACCCTGTATTCAGGTGGGAGACCCAGAGGTAGCTCCTGGCTCCTGGCTCATTGCTGCTGACTTCAGATCAGCTCAGCTCTGCTGTGGCCAGCTGGGGAGTGAACCAGCGAATGAAAGATCATTCTGTCTCTCCTTTTCTCTATAAATCTGACTTTCTAATAAAACAAATAAATACATCTTTAAAAAGTAAATTAAATACATCTTTAGCATTAAAAAAAGTTATTTTGTAAGGCTGATTGACAAGCACGGTAAACTCAGGTAAAGAAGATGGACATTTTTATGTAAGATCTTGACTTACTCAGTGGAAGATTTCAAGAGAAAAAAAAACAGATTTCTGTGGAAGATATTGGCTTTTAAGAACGCACCAACTTCCGCCAAGTTTCCAGACTTGGTACATTTTGGGCTTGCCAGCACATCACAGTCAAGCAAACCAATTCCTTCCAATAAATCTCTCTTCTCTTTCTTCTTCCTCTCCCTCCCTCCAGTCTAAACTGAAGCAAAGAGAAGCAGATATGTAGGCCAACAGAAATAATGACAAAGCTAAATTAAGAGAAAGAGGAGAAGAAAACATAAATCCAGTACAACTATTTAAAGAGCATGGCCCAGGCACCTATATCATCACTCCATGATGAATGAAGAGCTCTCAGCTCTGCCCTCTGAAGTCAGTCAACACTGGGTGGATGTGACAGGCAACATTCCATTACACTGCTTTGTTTTGTTTAGTTTTAACGTAATTCCATGTAATACATGTGATCTCCATTTACTAACTACTTGAATCAATTTTCCACCCTGTACCTTGTAGCTTCAAAGTACACTGCTGCAACAGAATTGCATTAAGACATAATTAGGATTGCATTTTAAGTAACTTAGTTTCTCATAAGCCCATAACTGCCTTTTCAATTCTGGTCTTTTATTAAAAGTCAGGCAAAAATGTTCATCATTGAAATAAACACTTAAAAGTCACAAATGAGAGACCCAATGCAGTAGCCTACTGGCTAAAGTCCTGGCTTTACAGCTGCCTGGATCCCATATGGGCTCTGATTCATGTGCTGGCAGCCTCGCTTCCCATTCAGCTCCCTGTGTGTGGCATGGGAAAGCAGCAGGAAACAGCCCAAAGCCTTGGGACCCTGTACTTGCATGGGAGACATGGAAGAAGCTCCTGGTACCTGGCTTCAGATTGGCTCAGCTCTGGGCCACTTGGCGATTGAATCAGCAGACAGAAGATGATCATCCTCTCTGTCTCTCCTCCCTTCTGTATATCTGATTTTCCAATAAAAATAAAATAAATAGGTCTTCTTAAAGAAAAAGTCACAAATGGGGAGTGAGGTGGGGGAAGAAGGCATCATGGATGCAAGTGGCACGGTGGTAATACGAAAGCCCTACTCTTGTGTTGGACACGCACCTGATCCTCGCGTCTCTTGAATAGCTTGTGTGTGCCTCTTAGCTATATGCAGAGTATAGCTTTTCTCTCAAGGTACCATATCAAAATTTGGCAACTAGAAGAGAAAGTTTAAGGATATATGATCCACTCCTTGTCCACATCTGCTTAATTGTATGCCAACTACAGTTGGTTACCCTGATTGGTAGTAGACTGAAAACCCAGAGGAATCCAACCCAGTTACTCCATGGCTGAGACTCCTCTGCTATATTTCTTATCTTCCTTGAAAATAATTTTCATGAAAGTAGTATTTAGTTTGGTTTGGTGAATGCTGCTTTCAGTGCTCTAACGAAATAATAAATAATTCATCATTCGTGTTTACTATGGGCCAGGAAATCTCCTAAGGTGTTGAAAATATATTCACTGATTATCACCCACCTTAAATATGAGTAAATTAGGGCATAACAAGGTTGAGAAACTTACTCCACATCTGTTAACACTATTGCTGGCTCTAAAGTCTGCATACTCACAGCAAAACCCTCCCATCAATACACTACCCACTCAGCTCAAAGAACAATCCAATGGGAAACAGAGCCATTCCTGTCATCAGAGATGAATTTTTAAAGTGTTATTCACCAGAAAGTTGGGCAGAAATAGCATAAGAACTGGCAAAGCCATTCCTTGGCTTTCAAAGTGCTAGGAAAGTCATTTGGCATGGAGGAAATAGATTTCAGTATCTGCCTGGAGGACAGTGTGTGCAGATGCAGGAGTGGAGTGGGAAGTGATACTTGCTCTTCTGGGGTTCCTCTGGATCTAAGAGGGTGCATGGATCTCTAGGGAATCACAAAGTTGATCTACTACAAGAATTATAGGACCTGGGTGTCAGCTTTCTCCAGTGGATCCTGAAAAGCCAAGATAGTTAAAAAAAAATTTTTTTTTGAAAGATGCTTATGGGCCATGACCAAGTACCTGGGTTCATTTCCTGGCTCCAGCTTCTAGGTAATGCAGATCCTGGAAGGTAGCAGTGTTGGCACAAGTACCTGGGTTCTAGTCACCCACCTGGAACACAAACTGAGTGCCTGGCTCCCAGCTGGGCCTTGATTCAGCCTTGGTTGTTGAAAGACTGACTATAGGGCTCCCAGGTTGGCCCTTGGTTCAGCCCTGGCTGTCGCAGGATTGAGTGTCCAGCTCGCAGCCTTGGCCCTTGGTTCAGCCCTGGCTGTTGCAGGACTGAGTGTCCAGCTCGCAGCCTTGGCCCTTGGTTCAGCCCTGGCTGTCGCAGGACTGAGTGTCCAGCTCGCAGCCTTGGCCCTTGGTTCAGCCCTGGCTGTTGCAGGACTGAGTGTCCAGCTCGCAGCCTTGGCCCTTGGTTCAGCCCTGGCTGTCACAGATATCTGAGGAGTATGCTCTTGTGCTGTCTACCTTCTCCCTGACCCTCTTTCTCTCTCTCTGCTTTTCTGATAAATAAACAAATCACCAAATAAAGGGTTGTCTATACAAAAACTTTTCCAGTTATGAGTTAAACAGGAACATATAAAGCCAAAATGGCAAGCACCTGGCTGGCACACTGCTGGTCCACAAAGAATGTCTCTTGCCAGGCTTTTCACTCCCTTAATTGAAAGGCTGGGTACTTAACTGTCCCTTTTGATGTGATTTAGCCAATCAAAAAGGTGTTAAAATCTATTACCCTGTGTTAAAATCTATTATCCTAACACCTACTGAAGTCAGCGAACAGCCTTTGTGGCAATAAATGAGAAGGGCCTTCTTCCAGACACTAGCAATTTGCTCATCAGTATTGGCTTTTAGACAGCTCCGAAGCTCTCATTCAGTCTGTTATTCACAAGTCTGTCTTTTCTCCATTTTTTTTGGGGGGGGGGGCAATTATTGCGGACTGAAAAATCCGCCATCTAGGTGGCCTGCTTTTACATCAATATTTGATTGTTTTGCATGTAAAACATGCAATTAAGTTAATCAGAAGTTTACTCTCACCACAAACACCTTTTTATAAATAGGTCAAATTATAAAAATCCATGCTCTGCGCCTCTAGGGATTAGGACACTACACCACACATTAATGTCAGTATGCAGATTAAACGTTATTAAGTGCAATTTGTCACCTACACACATTTATCTCAATCTAATAATTACCTAAAGGTCAGAGAAATAAGCCACTGTATTCCAATCTACACATCCTCTCCTAAAGGAGAGGGAAGGCAGGGCTGAAGGCTGTATGCAAATACAGGTAATTTTCTTAACGACACAAACCAATTTGGAAAAATTCAACAGAATTAAAAGTAGCAGGGGGCAGTGACCCAAGCAAGGAGAAGCCAGCAGGAAGGAGATGCTGTGCGGATGATGCTCCAGGCATCATACCCTTAGGAAATCATCCTTTCTGTTTTGCACAAAGATGCTCTGCTCTCTGCACTGTTTTACTACAGTGAACATACAAGGGCGTGCTACGATCTGGATGCGCAACATCGCTAACATACAGAGGAAAGCTTCAAGACCGGTGAGTTCAACATGTTCCTGGTAGGATTGTGGCGTCTTCTCGTTTTGGCCCCATCTCTGTAATTCACTGCGCGCCTCAGGACACACACCTCTAGTGAAGAATAATCCTTGGCCCTAGCGTGACAAGCTAGCGGCTAAATCCTTGCCTTGCATCTGCCAGGATCCTGGGAAAGCAGGAGAGGATGGCCCAAAGCCTTGGCATCCTGCACCTGCATGGAAGACCCAGAAAAAGCACCTGATTTCTGGCTCCGGATTGGCTCAGCTCTGGTCATTGTGGCCACTTGGGGAGTGAACCAATGGATGGAAGATCTTTCTGTCTCTCCTTCTCTCTGCATATCTGCCTTTCCTATATATATAGTAAATCTTTAAAAAAAAAAAAAAGGAAAGGAAAACAAGTCCTGTAGGGAAATAAAAACTGATATACTCCAGGATATTCTGGCTATCATATCAACTGTATTGGAAGAAGAGCTATGACAGAACCAATGTGGTAAGATATGCAAGCTTTTTAGACATCTCTGATAAACAAATGTGAAACTGCATGTGAAAAAAAAATTGAAGATTTATTTATTTTTATTGGAAAGGCAGATCCACAGCAAGAAGGAGAGACAAAGATCTGTCCACTGATTCAATCCACAAATGGCCACAATGGCTGGAGCTGAACCCTCTCCAAATCAGGAGCCAGGAGCTTCTTCCGGGTCTCCCACGTAGGTTCAAGGTCCCAAGTCTTTGGGCTTTTCCCAGACTACAAGCACAGAGTTGTATAGGAAGTAGAGCAGCCAAGACAAGAATTGGCACCCATATGGGATCCCAGCAGATACAAGGAGAAGACTTTAGCCACTAGGCTATCATGCTGGGCCCCTACATTAAAAAAAATCAATTTATATCAGACATACTATAAGCTAACATTCAATGAACACTCATGTATGGTCAGCAGTATGCTAATAGTTTTTTGGGGACTGGCACTGGTTACAGACGCCTGTTCAAGTCCTAGCTATTACACTTCCAATTTGTCTCCCTGCTGTGCTTTGGAAAGCAGTAGAGGATAGCCCAAATCTCTGGGCTATTGCCATCAACATGGGAGACCCAGAAGCTCTTAGCTCTTGGCTTAAGCCTGGTCCAGGTCTGGCTGTTGTGACCATTTGCGGAATGAACCAAAACATTATAGAGCTCTGTCTCTCTCTGTAACTTGGTCTTTCAAATAAAGAAATAACTTTTTTTTAAAAGAAATTGACTGTCATTAACTCCTTTGCTCCAGAAACTTACGAGGAACATAGTATGAGTGAAGGAGTAAAAATATTAAGAAAGACATTAAGTAAAAGTAACAGAGCTGGGAAGTTTGAGGACCAAGGTTGGACCGGAAGTTTTAAGTTCAGAGCCTGTGATGCAATCACCTCATTCAGTGGCCAATGATACTTACATCGCCACCATGGACATCACTGACAAATCGGGTAAAGAATAGAAATATTATTAGGGAACCCCAAACATAACATGCCAAGAAAAGGATGTCCACAACTACGTTTAAGCAATTTTAAAAACTTTCTGTCTCCTGCCCTTTAGCAACTCAGCAGTATGAGACTTAACATTTTTCATTTTTCAGCAGCTTAGGATAAATAATGATCAATGATAGGTGTACCGAGCACAACCTGCTGTTTACAAGGAATCTGTGAAATGTTTGCAAAGCCAAGATCATCTCTGCAGAGAAACAAGTCCAGGACAGAAAAAGTATCATCCTCAAAGAGTCTAATCAGATGGGCTTCAGCCTTGAGTTGTTCTGGCAAATTACCTTCAGCTGGTCGCTTCACCTCATGGCTCTCATGTCCTCATTTGTAAAATTAACTATGCACAAGTTAATCATCAGGTCCCTGGATTATCTTTCAGTCCTCAATCAGTGGGATTTCTGTGAAAGCCAGATCACTGATCTGACGGCACTTTATTACAGCAAAAACATTCCAGTTATTCCAACTGCGAATGCCGTACCCCGCAAATAAAAAAAAAAAAAAAAAAGGAAAATGCAAGGACGTAAAGGAGGAAAAAAAAAAAAGGTTACAGAATCCTATAAGGATAAGGGACAAATTCCAAAGGAAGTGTAAAACAAATCACACAAAACTATTTTCAGATATGCCAAGTTAACTAGGGAAGTAATTTGCATTTCTATAAGAGTCTTAATGATGGTTTGATTCTGGAACAGAGTCCATGGAACTGAAATGAGCATCTGAAAAAAAAAAAAAAACAAGCTAAGAAAACAAAACCTAAATCCTATTCTCAACTCATGTCTAAGGCTCCAGGGATGAATTCTGAGGAGAAAATTTCCCTGTGCTTCCATTTCTTTCCAAAATTTCCACTTCACTCTTCTTAGAATTCAAAACATAACATAATTGGGTTTCCCGTTTTAATTCTAGAGACGGCCTTGCTGTGGGCACGTCGCAGTGAAGGGCAGTTTGTACATGCAGAAAAAAGCCAGAAGCAAAACCAACAACAATGAAAAACTTGGAATCACGTGTGTGCAAGGAGGGAGAACTTCTCAGATTGAAGAGGCCACCCCAGTAGTCTCCTGGCCCTCTGGGGGACGCCCCAGCCCGTGCCCTGCAGGGAATGGAACCAGCTCCACGCCTCAACAGGGGAATTGTTGTTTGCACAAGTCATGGGCATTCAGCCTTTCATGAGATGACAGCACAAAGCTTAGAAGAGAAGTGCTCTGCCCCGCAGCTGTGGCCGAGACTGCGATGTTTAAAGGTTAGAGTGATTAAGGACTGTGATTAATTTAGTCTCAGCAAAATCAATTCCATTCAACCACACATTTCTAATTTACATATTAGAGCAAGCTACACTTGATTCTGATCAATACGATCTGAAATTCGGTGTCCCATTGCCCCCTCCCTGTCTAAGGAAGACAGAACACTACATTACGGAGAAACAGAAAAATGTGCATTAACTCTGGCAAAGTGGATGTGCTCTTTTTTTTGACAGCCTTTTGTTGCTTTGATTTGATCATATTCCACATGATGAAAAAGCATTAAACTTCAAGTTACATTGGTGCCTAATGTCCCTTACTGTTGCCAACTCAGTCTTCATCCCATGTAACAGTTCAGAAGCATTTAAGAGTGCCACCAACCTGTTCTGCCAGGTACCCTATTCCAGTGGGACAATAACCACAGTTTGTCTAGGAAATGCACCGCTTTCTTCCTTGCACTCCATGGTGGACTGCACAATGTGTAAATAGGAAAAAATGAACCATGTGACAGAAGCAGCTGAAATGAGATCAACTGTGCACAGCCCCAGTCTCCGAGCAATCATCCATGAATTTCTGCTTTGTCTTCTCAAAAACGTTAGCCAAGACAGGCCAAGACAGAGTCAGCTTCATAATCGCCTGTCTCCCAAATTTGTCTCAGAAAGTGAAGTCCTTGTGGTGGAACAAGAATGGGGCAGAGGCTCTACAGAAAGAAATACTGGAAAATCTTCCCTTTAGCCAACAATAACAGTGTCAAATACGCGTGATAAAATGAACGTCAGGATACTTCAGTCTGTCAAAAATGACACCCTGAAAAGGAATCCAGTCCCTTCTGTTTTCTGTCAACTCTGATCACTGCTACCATCATCTAGGAAAATATGCCTTCTTTCATCTACTAACCTCTTTTTCGAGAAAATTTACATGGACTTAAAACCGCTCTGCAGCTTTCTTGGCAGCAACAGATTCACCTTCCTTGCCTGTGGAACCAGTCTTCTGGTGGGGATCCACGGCCTCGCTCTGACACTCAGCAGCATTTGCAGATGTGCAAGAACAAACTCACTGAGACACTGAACCCAGCCCGAAGGGAGAAGCTGTGCTCTGGAGAAGAGCAGACAGCGAGCCCAAGAAGTCGCAGAAGTTCAGACTGGCACGGCCCAGGCACAAAACAGAAAAGTGGCTAGCAATGCTCCAAACCCATGAATATTTACAGAATTCATCCAGACGGGACCAGAAAAGACTCCCCCTGAGCCATAACCTGTGAATACTGCACAATTTTTTTTTAAAGATATTTTTATTGGAAAGTCAGCTATACAGAGAGGAGGAGAGGCGAGAAAGATCTTCCATCCACTGATTCATTCCCCAAGTGGCTGCAACAGCTGCCACTGAGTCCATCCAAAACCAGGAGTCAGGAGCTTCTTCCGGGTCTCCCGCACAGGTGCAGGGTCCCAGGGTTTGGGCCGTCCTCGACTGCTTTCCCAGGCCACAAGCAGGGAGCTGGATGCGGAAAAGGGCCGCTGGCATTAGAACTGGCGCCCATATGGGATCCTGGCATACCAAAGGCAAGGAGTTTAACCATTAGGCCACTGTGCCAGGCCTCACAATTTCTCTTTTAAAAAGATGTGGATAATCCATTCAAGAATAACTTTTCATTTCATGTGGTATATATTGCTTCTTCGCATGAACTATGAATCACAAAGACAATTCACTCACAACCTAGTTAGAGTCATCTCAACTAACTCTATTTTACTGTCCCTTAAAATTTGTCGGGAAAGGGTTCTTATAAACAAAGTTAGGGAACAACAACTCATGAAGTGGATACAAACAGAAGCTGAGAATTCACACACCTGCGTTTAAGTCCAAATCCAGCCAATTATCTGGCAAATTTGTGCAGTTACTTGAATACAACTTTTTGTATCTAAATCAATAAAAATGATATTTCACATGGATTTTTGTGAAGACTAAGTGACGTTATGCCGTAGAGACTATAATGGCTGGTTTACTGTAAGTAGTGAGAGCAAGATGTTTATACTTTACATTTTGCTTTCTGCAGATCAAGTAACTAAATTAGCTCTCAGTAGGCTTGAAGAGAAAAAGTACAATTTAACAGCATCGTGGGGGTGGGCGAGCAAAGGAGTAGGGGCTGAGCTGCATCTTTCTAAACTTGAGATAATGTTGTTGGGTTACAATGAAGCAAGTGACAACTGTTACCCCCACAACAGCTGGATATTCAGATTTTCCAGAGATGTTAGCGAAACATCATGTTCCTAATTTTCCAGTTCCGAGAAAATGGCAGCAGTTTAGTGTTGCACACACCGTGGCTGACTCGCGAGGAAGACACCACATTCACATCACCAGCAGCTTGTTTGAAAATGTCTGCTGGAAACCGCTCGCCAGAGAAAAACCCAATAAAAACTACTCTGTGAAAGTCCCCCTTGCCTGGATAGAGTATTCTGGAATGAAGTATATTCTCAAAACAGCCTGGACCCACACAAGGAGGGAATCCTTTGACAACAGGGCAATGCAAGCTGTTAATCTTGCCTACAGGCAGGTGTCATTTGAAGAGGTGCCCGTGAACACAAAACAAGCCAACACGAATGTGAGCGGGTTACAGGAAGCACACAGAGTGAAGGACAACAAAAAGAACTCCAGGAAAATCGAAACAAGAGGAACAGCTACAATGATTTCGAGGAGGAGGAGACAACGAAGTCAAGTATCGACACAGAAATCTCAGTTCAATCAATAACAGTCGTGTATCACTGGGCAAAATAATAAGGCGAGAATCATACAACGAGAAAACAAGAACGCTTCAACTACTTCTGACCGTACTGACACTAGTTTTGAGGTATTACCTCCTTTTCCATTTTCAAAAACACCCTGAGTAGGGCCTTTATTGCAGTGCACCAAGCAAAGCCTCTAAGAGCAAGTGAGACGCCCTATATTAAAGCATCAGTTTGAGTCCCACTTCCCTGCTAAAAAGCCTGGAAGAACCTGGAAGCCATGGAAGACGGCTCAGCATTTGGGCCCTTACCACCCACATGGGAGACGAAGATAGAGTTCCAGGGTTCTGGCTTCTGCATAGCCCAGCCTCAGCCACTGCAGTCATTTGGAGAGTAAGCCAACAGATGAAAGGCGTTTCTTTCTTAAAATTATATTTTTATTTATTTGAAAGGCAGAGTTACAAAGGGAGGAGGAGAAATACAGATATATTCCGTTGGCTGGCTCACCGCCCATAGGGCTGCCATGTCTGAGGTGGGGCGAGGCCACAACCAGGAGCTGGGCCTCTCCTCCCGCTTTCCCATGTTGTGCAGGGGCCCAAGCCCTTACAGCGTCTTCTGCTGCTTTCTGTGGCACATCAGCAGAGCTGGATCACAAATGGAGCAGCTGGAGATAGAACTGGTACCCTTATGGGATGTTGGCACCGCAAGCAGAGGCTTAATAAACTATGCCTCTATGCCAACCTCAAAATCTCTCTATTTCTTCGTCTCACCCTTCCTACAACTCTGTCATTTTGCCTTTCAAAAAATTGAATCTTTAAAAACAAGGAAAGTGGGCCCGGCGGCGTGGCCTAGCAGCTAAAGTCCTCACCTTGAACACCCCGGGATCCCATATGGGTGCCAGTTCTAATCCCGGCAGCTCCACTTCCATCCAGCTCCCTGCTTGTGGCCTGGGAAAGCAGTTGAGGACGGCCCAAAGCTTTGGGACCTACACCCGTGTGGAGACCTGGAAGAGGTTCCTGGTTCCCGATTTTGGATTGGCGTAGCACCGGCCATTGCGCTCACTTGGGGAGTGAATCATTGGACAGATGATCTTCCTCTCTGTCTCTCCTCCTCTCTGTATATCTGACTTTGCAATAAGAATAAATAAATCTTTTTTAAAAAAGCTATATGCATTTGCATGTATTGTTTAAAAACAAGGAAAGCAAGACAGTAAAAGAAGTGGGCATCTCAGCCTTTCCTTTTCCATTCTTGCCTTCCTAGGTGCTTCTCTACATGTAAAACACTTACCTCCCTAAGCTCCCTTCTCCCTGTGAAATAAGGGCTGGGTTTAGATTTAGGGGCATCCAAAGCACAAAGGAATGTGTCTCTCCAACAATCTTACAATATTTTAAGTATATTATATTCTGTATTTTTTAGATTTATTTATTTTTATTGGAAAGTCAGATATATACAGAGAAAGAGAGACAGAGAGGAAGATCTTCCATCTGATGATTCACTCCCCAAGTGGCTGCAATGGCCACAGCTACACCAATCCGAAGCCAGGAGCCTGGAGCTCTTCCAGGTCTCCCACACAGGTGTCGGATCCCAGGCGTTGGGCCATCCTCTCCTGCCTTCCCAGGCCACAAGCAAGGAGCTGGATGGGAAAGCAGGACTACCAGGATTAGAACCAGCGCCCATATGGGATCCCAGCCCATTCAAGGCGAATACTTTAGCCGTTAGGCCACTGTGCCAGGCCCAGTGTATTACATTCTAATTTTATCGTCTCATATCACACTCTAATCTTACTTCATATACCTATTTTAGTAATGCAATATTTCCTTTTGAGCAACTATCTACCAAAAGAAAAAAATAATGAAAAGCAAACAAACAAACAAAACAAAACAGTAACTGCTGAGTAACTGTTCCAAGCTGAAGAGGGCAGAAGTATGTTGTCCTCGTCTTGGTCGTTATCATGAAGTTGGCCAGCGAGGAAATTAAAAACACCTCCAGTTGATCCCGACACCCATACCCATCTCCAAGGCATCTTTGGGGGACCTGGACTGGACTTCATGAACAGACTGCCAGTCACAGAACAAAGGGAATGAAAGGAAGTCAGGCCAGTGTGATGCCATCCTTGCAGCCATCCACCTGGCACACGGTGAAGTCAGGGAGTAGACAGTGTTCTGGAGCTAGACAGAGTCCCCAGCTCTCAGCGCCTGGGGTAGACATCTCTCCTGCCTGCTCAGCTGGGAAGCTCTGCCTTTAACTAGATGTGAATTTCAGGGGTCAGGGTTGCTTTTTCCCAGCCCAAGTTAAGGTTTAGAGTGTCCGTAAATTGTTACCACAGGCTGTAGAAAAGCAAGCAAGCTTTGATTCACTGAAGAGATTAATAATCAAATCGTATTCATCACATCACAGGTAGATGCAGCTGCAAGCCTGTAGCACAAATAACCTTTCCTTCTCCAGCTGGGTTTCCATAATTTTTGCCCATTGTTGGATCAAACATTAAAGAGAACTGAATTCTTCCAATAAATTATGTTTTCACTGAAATGTGCTAGCTGTTGTAAAAGGCAACCATATGGGAATTTTCTATATGCAATATTCTTTCTCCTCATTTTTCCATACCCCCATCCAAAAGAAACATGCACACATACGCAGTCACATTCATCTATTCACCAGCACTTACTTCTTTATAACTATAGAAAATATGCTCATTATACCATCATCTGTTGTACCTTTTATACCAATAGCAGAAAAATTGCCTAAATTATAAATACAATACAGCTATCTGATGTGACAAGCCATTATCACACACTGATCATATCACACAGTTCTTTTTCAGCTTGGACAAGATATTTCTCAGCGCTGGCATGCCATGATTTCAAATATTATGCTTAGCCTAACCTTCGTAACGGTGAAGACAAAGCCAGTGTCTTGTCATCAGTCACTGAGAAGTTATCTTAAGGGATAATAAATGACTACCCAAGCATGAGGCACCTCCCCTGAAGATGGAGGCCCATAACCAAGCAAAGCAGCAGGGGTCACACATTAAGGAAAAGACCAGGGAGAGCCCTAAGAGGAACAGGAAAAGAAAGCTTAGGAGTAAAAAATAGAGAGATAAGGGGGGAAAAGAGAGAGAGACAAAAAAAAAAAAATTAGGAATGCAAATAAATTCTTTCAGAACATTCAACACCGTCAAGACCTGTTATCTTCACATGATTTGAGCCCCAACGTGGATCTCCACGGTCATGTGTGAGTTAAACAACAAATCCACATGTTTAGAAAGGGGCTGCTCAGAGGGGAGTACCACAGAATACAAAGCCCGGCCATCCTTACTTACCCTGGACTTCAGAGTCCACGGTCAAGACAGCAGGGTGGGGCTCCACCTCCTTCTGTCTCCTCTGCTCAGGTCTCCTTCTCTGCAAATCCCCCACCCCAAAGTGTCCAGAGAGGCTGTCAAACACTGTCTGTTTGTCACCTCTCTTCACTTTTCCCCAAGATCTACATGTCCCGACTGGTACCTGTCAGAACTAAGGCAAACACAGAAGTGAAGGAGTCAAAAATCACAAGAGCAACGTGAAGAGAGACGCGCCTGATGTCAGCTTTGCTCTGTCAAGGTTCAGATCCGTAAGCCCATCAGAGCTGGATGTCAATCCAGAACCAAGAGACTCAAGTTTTTCATCAGCCAAAAGGACTGGGTGACCTTTTGCATTCGAATGACTCTCTTCGTATTTAGTCATGCTTGAAAAGTAGGCCCTGGAGAGAAATCTTGTCCTTTTCCTAATTTTAAATCAACGCACAAGTAGATAGTGCACTTGTTTGAAATGTTTACCTCCTATAAGATTACTATAACCTGGCAGGCCTCATGACTAAAGAGCAAATAAAACGCAGGCTAAAAGTTACTCGCATCAAGTCAGTCTTCCCCCTTGGCTGTCCAAAAGGGCACGGAGCCCTCCTGGTGTGCATTTCCTCCCCATTTCCGCTTCTATTTTGGGAGCACTTTAGCAAGGACAGATCTTGCAGGGCAGGACAGCAGACTACCCAATTTGGGTCACTTCTGATATCCTTAGCTAGAACCACCACATGATTTGTATGATGCATACTAAGTGTATTCTTCTCAGCCTGTCTGTGGGGACAGCTTAGTGAATGCCATGCTGCCAACCACAGAATCTTTGCAGACAAAAACAACACAGTCTGTTTTCTTGTCCACACTGTATATCTGCTGTGATGTAGGCTCTCAGCTGCTCACGGCAGCAGAGTAACCACACACTTGAACACCACTATCCTTCACACAGAAGAAAAGAGAACTTGACCAAACACACACACACACACACTGACCCTCACATTTCAATGGCAAGATGAAGCCTTGGAGCCACCCAAAATACAACCGGCCAGAAGGGCTGCCTGCCCAAATGATGACGGGAAGAGCAAGTCAGAGTGAGAAAATAATCACACTACAGTATGTAATACTACTTTGGATACATCTGAAAATGAAACTTCCAAAATACAGATGAAAGAACTGCTATTTTATTTTGTTTTAACACTGTTTGCTTTTATCAAAAAAATAAAAAAACAACCACACAATTAGTTTGCAGGCAGAAGACAAAGTGGTTAAATCTCGCTCAACTTGTCGTGTACTTCCGTACTTTCAATTAGTCAAGGGTAAATGGTGATTATTTCTCTTCTTATTTAGAAATGTCCCCTTGATGCTATAACAGCACAACAGCTGCCTCCTGTAATGCCAGCATAAATTATGGGCTACAACTCAAGTCTTGGCTACTGCACTTCCAAGCCAGCTTCCTGATAACAGTTTGGGAAAGTAGCAGTGATGAACTAAATAGTTAGGTCCCTGTCACGCACACAGGAGACCTGAAGGAAGCTCGTGATTCCTGGCTTCGGCCTGCCCCGGCCACAGCCACTGCGGCCACTGAGGAGTGAACCAGCAGATATAAGATCATTTTCTCTCCCTCTTCCTCCTTTAAGTACTTCAAATAAATAAATTAAAATCTTTCTCTAAGAAAAAAAGAAAGAAATGTCCCCATGACATGGCCAAGCATCTTTTCATAGGGCAGGGCTCAATCATCATACAATATTGTAAGTTAGCACATTCAGATACAAAACAGGGAAGACAAGTATCAGTTATCTCACTGCTAGTCCCTGGAAAGGAACAGAGACATCGCCCTATATTTGAACAGTTTAAACAGATGCTAGTATATCAAAGAAAATGTACTAGATTACTTCAAAATGTTGATGGAACATGTATGCTATACAATAATTTGTTGAACTTTCTACACTGAACAAATTTCAGATTAAATTAAAGGTTGCTATAAATGAGAAAACCATTACAAAAACAAAAGAAGCAGAGTCTAAAACTGATTTTTCAGAAAAGAATTTCAAGAATTATAAATTCAAGGGATCTAATTTCTCTAGTCATTGAAAAAAAAGGGGGGGGGGCTAATGTAAAAGCAAAGCAATCATGCAACTCAAACACTTGGTAAAGGTGAAACGTGCCTGATGGCTGAAGATGGCAAGAGTGTAGGAAGCCTCAGGACAAAACATGCACAGTATGAATATACAGAAAAAACTGGGCAATTCGTAATCGAGTCTTTAGGGAAGTCAGATTTCTAAAACAAAAAGGGAAACGACGATTCCCAGCTTCTGCTCTCAAACACTGCGAGGGCTTAGGCAAACCACCTGATGTTACTCAGCTTAGATTTCTCATGTCTAAAAACAAAACAAACGAACCTTTCCCTAACAGTGATGTCGGAGTGGTAGTGTGTGCTGCACGTAAATAGCCGTCACACTGACCGTCACATAATAAACGCTGGATGAATCTCAGTCAGTACCACCACCGTCACCACCACTATTACCACAGAGTTCGTACTGGAAAACAGCCAAAATATGAATGCAAATCTACATGTTTGTAAGAGAGACAAACATGTCTAACTCTGAAGAAAAACACAGTGAGGAGATACATGAAATGTAAGGGTAGTTAGTACAGAATTAGGAATGGTCGTACTTTTTCTGTAATGTTTTCTACAAAAAATTGTTACTTGCACATCAAGAAAATCAGTTACTCATTTTGGAAGGAGGAAACAAGCTCGCTCTTTCAGATTATCATTATTTTAATAACAAATGTAAGAAGTGTTAAACACACAGTTGTCCCATAGTTTATTTTTCCAGTGTATGCAGCACTTTTTGCATGGATTTCTAAGCTCCTATTCTCAAGGATGAGCGTAAGAGAGATATTTAAAGTAAGAAGTGTTCTAAGAGCAACTGACTATATACAGCAAGCTGTGTGAAGAGGAAGACGGTGCACAAAGTGTCCACAACTCTGCAGTGCCAAGTCCTAGGGAGTCAGCCTAAACACTTCTGGAACTCCTATCTTGAGTTCAACGCAGAGGGAACCCTGACCAATCCCCTAAAACCTTATGGAAACAAAGGCACCACAGTTCACCTTCCCATCTCTTCCCCTTTCCTGATGAGACGGATACATCTGTACAGATGCATTTCCCACATCACAAAAGCACGTTGACCTCTAGCCTCGGTCAGGTCTCTGGAGCATCCTCTCTGCACCCCTGCAGGAGAGAGTGATCATTCTAGAAAGGTGCCACACCGCCAACGGCCTTATAACTGGAGGGGGGAGGTGGGGAAGATTATCAAAGCTCTTGTACCATCTGTCTGAGGAGAAGGGGGAAAAACACAATAACAGCTGGTGCAAGAAGTAGCAGGATGTTGGTCCTGGAAGTGACAAGATGGGAAATGACAGGAAACAGCTTTTCACTCCTCCAACAGCAAAAGAAGCATGCAGCCCGTGTCCCAGTGTTTGAAAGCCTCCAGATGCTGCTCTCGGCTCACATTTCCATAGCTTTGTTCAGACAACATCTGAAAGGTTGCCCTGCTTTTTTCAAGCACTCTCTTTCTTTGGAGGAACATACAAAGCTATCAAATGCAGGCTTCCTCCCTCCTCCTTTCTCTACAGGCAATGTGGAATGCATTTTCACTGTCACCACGGAAGGAAAAAAAAAATGTGCAAATGGCATCATGTGAGCCCCTGTGAAACTTTTTCCAGTTGTCTTTCTCAAAAAAATGTTGTCATGTGCTCTGGTTTCTGTCATATGGTAGCTAAACTAGATTTTGAGTTTCTTAGTGAAATCGAAGAGTAAAAACATCTACAATGAGCAGTGCTATGGCAGGGGACATCTTATGCATGAGCTGGTTTGCTGAAAACCAACTTATGGACTCTGACTTCTTTTTTCCTCACTGCACTACAGCACTAACACAGGCACACATTTGTTTCCACTTTAAATGCTAGATTCTGATGTCACAAAGGAGGTAATGTTATAAACAACATATACACACTCCATCATCAGAATTTCAAAGGCCTAGCATGTGACATTCATCAAATATTCTGACTTTGAGTGGCCCCATATGCTAAACATATCAAACCAATTTTCAAAGAAGTCTGGGGTATGCCCATAAAGTACACTAAAATTACACTTATGAAATTTTAAATTCTACTTGATGCCATGAATCACATTTGGGAATCTTTCTGTTTCAGGTTCCAACATCCTTTCTCGGCTTTTGCAATTGTGCACAGCTGGTACCTGGCCCAATGTGCCCCTGTCTCCACAGCAGGTCATTCAGCATTGAAAAAGTTAAGTTGCATCTCCCAAAGTTCCTTCTTGGACCAAGAATTATTGCTGTGCACTAACGAGCATATGTCTGTTGCAACAGCCCTCTCATGCAACAGATTTGCTGTTTGGAAGTTCATCTATCATAACTTAGGGTAAGCTACTACGTGTCAGACGTGAGAGTCTGAATGGAAGGTGGTTCCTATCACTCATGGGGTGTAGCACATGGGATACACCTAGATGCATAAGTAAAATTTACAACAATGCACACTTTTTACAAATAAGGCACAAAGAAGTAAAAATCAGACCATATGCCTGTGGAAGACATTCAATCAATTTCTCATAGATGAAAATGTATCTATAATAGGTCCAAGAGTTGAAGGTGCTTATCCACGAATTCCACTGAGCTCCAGTATCTCGGAAAGACGACTGTCTTTTCCTGCCTCATTTTCAGGCTCAAAAATACACTAGGCTTAGAATACACTATGTACTCAAAATTCCTTCTGCAAGAAAATTAGTAAATCATACATTAATTATTTCATCCATGTAATGAGAGGTGCTAACATTTCCAGGGAATAGTCCCTTCCGCTCACATTCTCCATCTAGCCTGTAAATACTATCACCCCTTTCTCCAAGCCATGACCCTCACTTCTCAACACTCTGTCTAGCCCAGTCTAAGCCACGTTGTCTCTTGCCTAAATGTTTACTGTTACCTGCCTCATCCATTCTCCTTGTTACCACCTTGATGCCTACATTCCGCAAAGCAAACAGAGAGATCATTTTGAAAAGTAAATATAGCCTATGGCTGCTCTACTTGTAATCCTCTCACAGTTTCTCAGTCGAAAGCCTTTATGGTGGCCTATAACAACCCACTGAGTTTCTCTCTACTCTGCACTTCGCCCCTGTTTTTTTCCTTCGTAATCCACCAGACTAGGAGCCAGAAGCTTCTTCCAGGTCTCCCACATGGGTGCAGGGTCCCAGAGCTTTGAACCGTCCTTCATTGCTTTCCCAGGCGATAGCAGGGAGCTGGATGAGAAGCGGAGCAGTCGGGACACAAACCAGCATCCAAATGGGATTCAGTGCTTGCAGGTGAAGAATTAGCCAATCAATTTAGACTATCCTTTTGTAAACTCCCGTTCTGTAATGAAATGCTGGGTCAGATCAGTAACTGAAGATTAATTTTCTTCTAACAAATGGGATTTCGGTATTGATACCTAGACTATTTATCTCAGTATTGACTTATAATATTTGTTAGATACCAGTAATGTGTGAAGCATCGTAAAGGAGAAAGAAAGATAAAAAAAAAATCACCCTACCTTCCAGCAATTTCAAACATACGAGATGGCAATTATGAATACAAAACTCCTAGTGAACTAAATTAAACATACTTTATAAGACATCTCGGTGTTAATCCAGTTTTCTGAGATGAAAGTAATGAGTTAGAATGAAATTATCCAAGCACCAAATTAATTTTAGAACTAGAAGGAAACTCCATATCAGAATCAAAGTATTCTAAGTAGTTAATAAAGGGCAGTTTCCAAAAATCAGTTTCGAAAGTCTGCCCCTTAGTTGGTCAAACCTTCAGTCTCGTGATGCCCATTCAAGTTCTTCTTGCTACAGTGGGAGTCAGAACCCGTTCCTGATCTGCCGGCCAAGCTTACTGCTGTACCTTGAAGCCTTTTAGAGTTTCTTCTAAATTGCGTTATTAGTTTGTACTGAACCGGAAGTATGTCTTTTATTGGCTCTGAGTCCTGAATAACTTACAGTGTATTATGTACAAAAACTCATACAAAACTGATTTTTTTTTAAAAATATACAATACAATAAAATATCACACCCACCTACTTGAAAGATGTTGTCAGTTTCCTAAAACTTTCATCGAACAACTTAATTTTTGCACATATACTCCAGGACTTAAAACTGTTCAGTCAGGGCCCGGCACGGTGGCCTAGAGGCTAAAGACCTCACCTTGCATATGCTGAGATCCCATATGGGCGTCGGTTCAAAAAAACACAAAAGATTCTGCTCATTTAGTAGCCCCCCAAAATAACATCATATAAGTTAAATGTCATTATATCACTCTCTGAAAATATCTCTATTGACTATGTCTTACCAAATTAGCCTTTAACCCACTGAGCTTTCATACTTACTTGGGTCCTTTGGGTGTAAAGATCAATTTGCAAATAAGGTAAAAAGTGGAGAATGTGAACATCAACAGTTTGTGTAGCTAAGGCAAATGCTACCTTCAATTTTCCCATTCCCTGTTCCTCAAGTTCACACAAAGTACTGTCATACTCACGAAATAGATTTTTTTATTAACGTCCTCAGAAATGTCATTAGCTTTACTGTCAGGCAGCGACACTGCTGACTCATGAAATGTGTCAGTTAGAAGTCGCAGGTCTCGTCTCTCTCAATTCTCCAATCTCACAGTTGCATTTTCAAACATACCTTGACTTGTAGTTCTTGTGAATCTTAATTTGATTACTACCACGACAGCGAAAATCCACATGTGTCCTGCTTCTCTACCACATTTATGATCCTTTCTACTTCTGTATCATCTGAAACTGTACCTTTACCTCAGTCAAGGACAAAAGAAAAGCTGGATAAAATACAGCCAAGGACAGACATTAATGGAGAAGTTTGATAAAGTTTTATCTAAAGCGAAACAATAATTTTCTTAACTCCTGTTCTCAGAAATAGGGACAAAATAAATTACGATCCATGGCAGTCGTAAGAAAATTCAACCTATATTTTTCCACTTGTTCACAAAGAGATTGAGGGAGACAAGGCCAGAAAGCTTGTCGCAGTCTAAACAAATTATGTCTATGACAACAAGCACCTGAGTTACTGTCCCAGAGCCTTGTTAAAGAAGACCTAGAAAATTCACGTTACCTTTCTGTAAACATTACGCTCACACCTCATTTGCTCTGAAATGCTACCTATGAAGGTAATGAAAGGCCACAGATTTCACTTAGATTGCTTTTATTAAGGTCAAGTGTATCTGCCCCAGCCATGACAATGAGTCCGTAATCCACCATGCTTAGGAGCCTGGAACCCTGTCTTTCGCAGGTGGGCAGATGTTCCCCAATGATCTATACTTCCACTGTGAACTTTCATCTCATATGTCAAACTTCTTTTCCCCTACTTTTTGGAAGGCCATCTCCCTCACATGCAAACTTGGAATTAATGAATTCTGCATTCTGTATCACCCAGCGCAATAGCAGTCACCACTGGCAGTACCTCCATTGCTTCCTTGCTAGCAAAAACACAAACAAATAAAAATAACACCTTCTCACAATCCATGGTTTATATTTTCCTCAGACTTTTGGGCTTTCCAAAAGTACTTTCTAAAAGTGCTGGCTCTTTCCAGCTATTACTGACCATTCTTCCAACAGCTAAAATCCCAAGCTGAATTCCACCAAGCTTTCTGTTGTTATATTCATGCAATGCAGAAGGTTGGGTTGAATGCCAGGCTTCTGTCTAGTCCTCAGGAATTGGTACTGTGGCCAATAAGCATCCAGTCAAACATTATCAATTTGGTTGTTGTTCTTGTTGTAAAGCAGGCCAGCAAAAGAACAACCCCCCATAAAAAAACAACAAGCATCAGCGGCACTGGCCAGGGACTGGTGCCACGTGCTCATGAGGGTGGAAATGAGGCTGAAGAGAGAAAGGCTGGATGTGGGGCAGATGGGCCTTGCTCATCATCTGCTCTTATTTTCTTGCTCCCTGTTTAACAATCTGAATGAATGAAAGACAAATCTCTGCTCAAATAAATATTGCCCAGCAATATCACTCTTACAACGCCAACAGAAAGAAACATTCCTGCCTGCAATGAGAGGCGTTTCCTCACTCTCAACGGGACTGGATGTCTCTGCTGTTCCCTCAGTTCTGTGAGTACGTTTACTTTGTACAAGTGTATGCAACTCACATGTGTAATGACGCAAACTCAGAACTTTAAAAGAATATTCAAGCACAGGACCAGAGGATGGGAAAAGATGACCACAGCACAATCTGAAGGGTTTGAGTCACATGTACAAGCTTCCTTTCGATCCAACCGCTAGGTGTTTCCTCCTAACACTTCTGTCATGTTACCGTTTGTAGATTACTCTCTAGTCAGTCCATTCTTTGTGCATTTGCCTTACTGTATTACACAGAAGTCATGTTTTTCTTACAGATCGTTTTGATGGAAGCTTATTTTTTGAAAACATGAATTTATTCCCGGCTTGATAGAAAAGGAACAATTTGAGTATAATCTGAATTTTGTATTTGCTTACGTTCTATTTCATCTGCAAGAAATTCCAGTAAGTAAAAACACTGCAGCCAACTGAACCAAATTGTCAAGCATGCACAAAACACACACCTACACACACCTCAAACATCTAACAGTTACCTCAGCCTGTGCATATTAGAACATTCCTGATCTAAATAACTACTTGCTTCCAGATAATCTTTCTCCCTCCACCTCTCCACATTTCACAAAATACACCCTTATTAATAACAACTTCCGCAAGTAAACACTGGAACTTTTTCAGTACAGTATCCTACGCTTAGTACAGTGACCATGCTTGTTTATTGTCAATCATTCAACATGTATAAAGCCTCACCACTACTTTCATTAGGTTACTTTTACACTTTAAAATGTTCACTGCTAAACCAATCAGACAGATGTACAAATCAGACCCACAAGAGACACGTCTTGCTCCAAAACAGGAAACGGAAGGAGAGAACATTAGGAGGCAATGAAAATTTATCAGGTAGACATCAGTAATGGGTTGTTGTTCTACTTTTCCACAACATTCTGAAGAACCCTTAAGCATCAAAAGTATGGAAAACTTCCGGGGTTTCCATGAAAGGCAGCTTTCCCTCCCAGGCAGTCCACTGAGAAGGCTCCATCCAAGTTTCATCTAGGGAACAGTTAGAAATAAGCACTTTAAAAAAAAAAAGTGAGTGTAACAAATTCAAGGTGAATTTTCTGCATATCATCATCATCATCACTATCACCATCATATTCATCATCCCTACAAGACAGAACTAAATCTCCCCACGTCCCACCCCCCAGGATATAACACCTCATAGCAAGTCCTTCGAAGACAGGAGGTGGGAAAGGGGAGGATAGTGGGTGCATTCAAAGGCAAGTCATGACTGAGACAACAGAAGTTATTAAACACATACCAAAGTTCTTCAATGCAAAAACCGAAAACTGTGGAATCTCAAATTAATTCTGCCCTCAAATTCACTGGCAGCCTACTCAGATTTATAGGTCAGTAATACACGCCCCCATTTTCAAGCCAATTCTCTGTTTCATTGAGTTGAACACAACAAATGTACAAAGTAAATCTGTAGTTATCTTTATTTCAAAAGGATCCAGCATACAAATATTTGGTTCCAGAGTATATTCAGTGGTCGATTCTAAATCCATATCAAAATCAATGTCTCATACATAGATTGTAACCATCAAATAAAAAACAGGTATGTGTATATCTAAGATGATGTTAGTATTATAACATTAGAAGAAGCAATTTTCATTGTTGATCTTTAGTGCCTCACACCTCCACAAACTCCTACACTTTGTAATCTGAAAACACAGCTAATACCAGCTGTGCCTCACAAGGTTATTGAAAGGATTAAAACATTAAATCAGTTCATGCAATAGTGTTAATTTCAGGCATTAAGACACACCTAAACAGTTAAATCCAAACCCTGCCTGCACATTTAGAGTCACCACCGAAGCCTTAACAGAGGACATCCAGGGCCATCCTTCCAGCAGGTTGATGTAGATTGTACCTGTGATCTGAAGTGCTCCATGTTATCACAACAAAGAGCCAGACTTTGAAATTCAACATTTAGATTGCTTTAACTTTAATGAACTTAATTGGTTTTAGCTTTTGCTTCAGAATTTTGTTTTGTTTTGTTTTAGAGATTTATTTTATTTTTATTGAAAAGGCGGATATACAGAGAGGAGAGACAGAGAGGAAGATCTTCCGTCCGATGATTCACTCTCCAAGTGAGCACAATGGCCGATGCTATGCCGATCCGAAGCCAGGAGCCTCTTCTGGGTCTCCCACGTGAGTGCAGGGTCCCCAAGCTTTGGGCCGTCCTTGACTGCTTTCCCAGGCCACAGGCAGGGAGCTGGAAGGGAAGCGGGGCTGCCGGGATTAGAACCGGCGCCCATATGGGATGCTGGGCGTGCAAGGTGAGGACCTTAACCACTGTGCCACTGTGCTGGGCCCTGCTTCAGAATTTTGATGTAATACCTGGACTTTACAGTTCTACAATGGGTTAGAGAAAGCTTTTATTTCAGATAAACTATGTAGATTCTATTTTAGTAGGAAACAGACTTACAGAAAGTATTTGGTAAAGACGCATGCTTTACTAGGAATAACTGTTTTAACCAATTTCAAAACCATTTTTAGAAAAAGAATTCTCTATCTTGAGTTGGTCTGAAATAACTTCGGAGGAAAAATGAAAGGAAGGAAGTTGGTGAGATGCAGAGAAAAGGAGAAAAAATGAATTCATGTAAATATTGACATTGAGCAGGAAGGGGGCTACTTAGGGCAAATCCTTTCACGAAAAACATACCTAAACACTTCTGGTTTTGTCGTAAAACAAAAGTAAGGTGAAGATATTTATAAGCTCCGGCTATATGCCAAGCCTTCCATACATACAACCTCAGCCAGTGCTCGCAACAGTCCCTCAAGGGAGTCCTCGCTATATACAAGCCATGAAGGACATAATCTACACAAAGCTAAGGAAACAGTCAGATTCTTCAACTAGACTCCAAGAGGCTTAGCCACTTGGCCCTGCCTGCAAGTGCCTCTAAAGGAGTAAGGCAGCAACGGCTGTGGTTCCACAGAGCACATCTCACCATGGTGGCAAGCCTGCTACACTGGTTTTTGAAGACTTAAGAAGGGGATTCCAGAGTTGCCACCTGCACTTCTTTTCGTAACATAGCACCTCTATGATCCTATCCAATAGATAAAACAGCACTAATGGCAGGGTCAAACACTGCCATTGAGGGAAAGCAGCAACTCCTGCAGAGGAAGTTCTAGGCAAGAAAGCTTTATTGGAAATGCACAGTCATTCTTCAGGGAGAAAGCATATACATCTGACTTTGTACTGCAAAGCACCTTCCTCTAAGGACAGCACAGGGGGTCTGCCAACTTGCTTTCCTGGACCTATCTTGCAGATACTAACTTTGAGAGAGATGGTTGAATGACTCAGGAGTGTAAGGAGGCAGAAGCATCTTGATGGGAGACTCACAGGCTCACCGAAAGCAAGCTGGTGGAGACGCATACTTTGCTAGGACACAGAGCCTAAAAAAATGACTTGGGGAGCAGCTCCTATTTTGTATCCCAGCAAGCAGAGGGAAAGCACACGGATATGACAAACAGGAGGAGGGAGAACCCTTCTAAAACATATCCTCCTTCACAGTCTCAGCAGGTATTTGATTTCTAATTTTTCCCCATCTTTGAAATCACAAAGACAAGTCTTTCAGTCAAATTAGAATGCAATAAAGCATTAAGTCAGCATTCAACAGGTTTAATCACTGTGTAAATGAAAGAAATGATTATTCATTCATGACATTTATTTCAGATCCAATGCTGGCTGTTTTTATATAAAGTTGGGAGCGAAGAGAGAAAAACTTAGATGGAAAGAGAGGAACAAGAACGAGGGTATAAAATTACAGCTATATTCCCTTGCCAAATATTAGTAAGCCTGAACAACAAGTGCTTGTTTGCCCTCTTGAGAAGAAGCATGTGATCTGTCAGCAGTGGATCCAAAGTCACCCTTTGTTGACAGGCAGCCAGGCTCTGCTAGGTGCACCAACAACAGGGGCTTCCTAAGGCCACAAAGCCTGGTACCGCCAATTTGATTGGGAAGTCCCTGAACTCTGGGAACAATTCTAGCAGTCAAGCCCTAGGTAGTAATAGAAGCCCCACTGCAACGTGAGAGATAAAGGACCAGTAGATGCTATCAGAACTCTCAAACAATGGATCTTTTCTAATGAATTTCCACAGAGTTTAAACACCTCCCAACAAATAGGAAAGAGAAAACCCACACAGACTCACACATGGGCACATACAAACCCTAAACAAAAACACATGTGGCATTTTTAGCATTCTTACATGTCTGCCTATTGGCAGGGATTACTGAAGGGCACTGGAGAGACTGACTCGTCTCTCCACAAATCAACACATTACTAATTCAGAGATAATCTGTTATCTGACTCAGTGTTTAAAACACCATGACTGT
The DNA here is from genome assembly GCF_017591425.1 of Ochotona curzoniae. Classification (NCBI taxonomy): domain Eukaryota; kingdom Metazoa; phylum Chordata; class Mammalia; order Lagomorpha; family Ochotonidae; genus Ochotona; species Ochotona curzoniae. Next base: position 3,400,110 of record NW_024465421.1, read on the forward strand.
ATCAGAATTTAGTCATTACACAGTACAATCCCACAGAAATGCTTCAAGTTTTCCAAAAAAATACTCAGAACAGAGCAAAATGTCTAATCAAAACATATCCTATTTCTCCTCCAACATATTCACACAGACACATGGGAACACATACACATAAACACACAGATATTTTTGGAACAAGCTAATCTTAAATCTTCTCTAAACCTCCAACCATGAGCATTTAATCATTACAAATGCAATGTCAGTTAGAAATTGGCAGTAACAGCTTCAGTTTGTTTCAAAACCTGAGACCACACAAGTTGGGCACAACAAATTATTGCTGAGGAATTCAAATTTAAGGATGAAGCACAATTCTGCAATATAATGATAATGAAGCTGTCAAGATGGCGGAATAGGGTAAGGACACGTTTAAACGGATGGAGAAACATTTAATCGGGATGAAACAGAAAGGACATATTCTAGGAAATAGGAGAGGACAGAAAAACAGCAGAGGGGTACCTGGAGACTGACAGACACGGGAAACTAGAACACCAATTTAATGCATAAGAGCTGGTAAGAAAATTTTAAAGTTTCGACATACTTTAATATTCCCTAAGAGTTTCTTAACTAGGCTTAAATTATTTTTTTATTTTCAGTCCCAATTCTCCAAACTACCAATGGAAAGTACGTTTTTTCCTAAGGATAAAGGAAATAGCTCAAGAACTATCTGCAAGAAACTAGGAGTCTGGGGTCCAGCATGGTGGTATATCAGTCTGAGCTTCTGTCTGTGGTACTGGCTTCCCACACTGGCACTGGTTCCAGTCCCGCATGCTTCACTTCCAATTCAGCCCCTTGCTAATGGCCTGGGAAAGCAGCAAAGTAGGACTTAAGTCATTGGGTCCCTGAGGCCTGGGTCCCAGCTTTGAGCCAGCTCAGTCTGGTCATTTTGGCTCCTTGGGGAGCAAACCTAGAAACAGAAGAGATCTCTTTCTCTCTAACTCTTTCAAGTAAAATAAATCTCTTTAAAAAGTATTAGTCTGAAGAAAAATGTGTTTATGCATTACCATTGTAACTATGGTTAAATAGTGGTTAAATACACCCCTTACTTGCACTGGGATCCTATATGAGCCCCAGCTCATATTCCAGTTGCTTCACTTCCCATCCAGCTCCCTGTTTGTGGCCTGGGAAAGCAGTGGAGGATGACCCAAAGACTTGGGAGACTCCATCAATGTGGGAGACCCAGAAGAAGCTCCTAGCTCTTGGCTTGGATTGGCTCAGCTCTGGCCATTGCAGCCACATGGGGAGTGAACCAGCAGATGGAACATCTTTCTGTCTCTCTTCTCTGTATATTTATCTTTACAACAAAGATAAATTAATTAAATCTTAAAAAAAAAAAACCCTCCATGGACCCGGCTCTGTTGCACAGCACATGAAGGCACCACTTTTGATACTCCAATAGAGCATCACCTCCCCCACTTCCTGATACAACTCCCAGCTAATGTACCGGGAAGACAACAGAAGACGATCCAAGTACCTGAGCCCCTGATGTGCACATGGAAGATACAGATGGAGTTTCAGGCTCCCAACCTTGGACTAGCCCAACCCTGGCCATGTGGGTAGAGAACCAGAGGATGAAAGACAGATCAACTGACAGATATATCGATAGGTAGGTAGGAAGGTAAGTGGAGGAACAGACGACAGGCTAGGATATAGATCCGTACATCAGGAAGCTACACTTGCCTGAGGCCTGAAGCCACTACCTTTATGACGTGTATACACAATGCCAGGTTCTTGTCTTCTTCAAACCTTTTGCTGTTCTGAAGGTCCTTGTCCCAATTTTGCTTGTCTTTTCACCCTGCCAGGAGCTACTTGTATTTCTTTATTCTGCATGAGGCTTTCAAAGAGATCAGTATATTCCCCCACTATCTTTAGGAAAGGAAAGTAAGAATTCAAAAATATGCATTCTTTAGGTTTTTATTGTTTCTGCCACCTGCATTTATTCTTGCAGTAACTTTCATTCATTCTTTTATGAAAATCATTTGAACAATTTAATCTCCTTGAAAAGTCTTATCAACTTAGTCCCAGCAGTCTGGATAGGACTGGGGTGGGGAAGGGCATAGAGTCACTTAAAAAAAAAAAAAGACACAATTGTGACACATCTCTGGTAGGCACTTTCAAGTGACAGATTTAAAGATGGCCACATACCTCAAGTGGGACTGCGGCAGAGTGGCAGCAGGATTCTTGCTGGACTCAATGACAATGAGCTTTGCTCATTCCCAAGATGCCAAGTTGGCCCGATATTAACACACAGGAAGCAGTGCTGAGAAATACAGATATACTGACATCGATACTGCAGAGTCTCTCAACTCCAGTGTGTTTAACTCAGTTCACCCCTAAGCTCCTTGGTTCTTTAATAACATTTTGAGTGAGGGCTAAGAAGCCAAGCTATGTCACCAATTTATATTAAAGGAAAAGCTACCTCTGATTCTACAGCTCTGTTGCAATTACATTTGCTGTCAAACACCCAAAACATTTTCCCATTATGCTCACTTTGCAGAAGCTGTCCTGTACAACGTTCCACACACACGCAGCAGGCACCAAGGCTGAACGGCTCCTCAGGCCCGACCATCGCCAGCCAGCTGAGCAGCAACTACACAAAGAACCTCTCTTTCCATCATCACACATCACCAGTTCTCCTGGTTCTTACCTGTGGCAGCCAAGTTGAGACATATCTTTAAAAGCACAGATTTTAGATTCAGAAGATTTGAGTTTTATCTTCATCTTTCACTAGCTCTCCACTAAAGATTTCTCTAGCCCTCTCCTGAGATCTTTCATGATACATTAGTCATATCTGCTTTAAATAACTATACCAAAATTAATATATGAATACACTTAGTAAACACAAAAGCAGAAAGTAAGTAATAATGATGCAGTATTGATGTGGTGGTGGTAGCACAATAAACCACTGCCTGCAATGCCAGCATCCCAGGTGAGCACTGACTCAACTCCTTTGCGTTTCTTACTGATGTGGCAGGGAAAGCAGTGGAAGACTTTCCAAGTCCGTAGGTCCCTGATACCAACGTCGGAGACCCAGATTTTGAGGTTCCTGGCTTTGGCCCGACCCAGCCCTGATTATAGCAGCCATTTGAGGAGTGGACAAGCAGCAGACCAAAAAAAAAAAAAAATCTTTCTGTCTCTCCTTAACACAACCAACTTTGAAAGAAATACATCATTCTGAAGAAAGAGTCCAATGCTTTCTTCCCATGTGATATGTACACAACCGCTAGTCTTACAATGGATTGGAACATTAGCTAAAAGGCTGTGAAAATATGAACAGTCAACCAATATAAATTTCTGGGCTCTTGGATAAGACAGAACTTAATATCTGATATTCTTGTGGTATTGGGTCTGTTGAAGAATATGCTTAAACAACTGTGCAAAAGTCACATATGATGAAAGCATCACCAGTTACGTGTTACCTTCTGATACACATATGGTTATTTTAGAATGCACACAAAATATTCACTAAAGCAGAAAGTGTTTTGAGATCAAGGCAAACTATGTACTTTACAATGTGCCCCTGGGAGAAGTAACTCCTCAGCTTTCAGCCTAGGTTTCAACCTTTTGGGACTGGACAAGTCCCATGGTCTAACAGTTCCCCTGGGTGTTCCGTTACAACTTTCAACTCTGAAATGATTTAAATTATCATGTCATGAAACATTTACTTTCTTCAATGCACTCTTCAATGTACTTCAACTGATCTAAGTTCACAAGGTTATGTCCAAAGTTCCACTTCTACCGCCACACAGTAAACAGTGGGTAATTGCTCTTCAAATGTGGTAACAGCAATTTTTTTCCTGAAATATTTTAAGAAAGTTCTTATGTGATGGCTATCCACCAGTGTGCCTATGTGGAGCACAGTGATGGACAGCCCATTCTGCTGTCATCAGACTGCTTTTCTCACAGTGAGCTGCTGCTAATCCTGACAGAACACCTGGGTGAATGGGACAACCCTAAAATTCACAACTCATTCAAGAAAGGCAGAGAGGGTAAACATTGTTTCGTTCACACTGCAGAGGCCATCTCTTCATCATACCTTTTTGAAATGCTTTTCTATGCTGCATCAGCTCAGTATGTCTCCCTAGATCTTGAATCATTTACGCACAGCATAAATAAAGTGAAATTCTAATACGCAGCAAGGGGAAATGGAAGAACAAAGAGGTTCCTGTTGTGGCTTGCGTGCAAGGTCAAGGCAGACCTTGGCGGAAGTTGTTGGGTTTCTAGCTCTCTGCTCTGATTCCTACATTTGCTTTCATTTTCACTGATTGAGGACTTTCCATGAATTAACAACAAGCTTCGTCATCTCTTCACCAGATCTCATCTCCTCTGGAGACACTCCCCCTTTTTCCTTGCATTGCAGGCTATCTTTTAATTGCAGATAAAATAAATGGTCTCCGCAGAGGACACACACTGCAGTGGACACCCAGGACAGATGTTCCAGACTACAGGAACAGCCCCAGCAGAGGACACACACCGCAGGGGACACCCAGGACAGATGTTCCAGACTAAAGGAACAGCCTCCGCAGAGGACACACACTGCAGTGGACACCCAGGACAGATGTTCCAGACTACAGGAACAGCCTCCGCAGAGGACACACACTGCAGGGGACACCCAGGACAGATGTTCCAGGCTACAGGAACAGCCTCCGCAGAGGACACACACTGCAGGGGACACCCAGGACAGATGTTCCAGGCTACAGGAACAGCCTCCACAGAGGACACACACTGCATGGGACACCCAAGACAGATGTTCCAGGCACAATGCCGCCTGAATCCTTTTTCAGCAACTACTTCATGGGATATCCACCAACCAAACCAACCCTGCATGGTGCATATTAGCAACCTGAATCTCCTAATGTGAAAACTTAGAGGTGGAGAAGTTAAAGGAAGGTTGCAAACCCAGACAACAAATTTGTGTTACTGTTTCTGCTATTTAAATTACTTTTCTTCTAAAGAGAAAGCAGAAGGAATCCTCGACCCCTACCCTTGGTCTGCTTGATGTTCAACTGCACACACCTGAAAGGTAGCGTCAACTATCAAGGTTATCGCTCAAACCTTTAAAATGAAGACCACTTACAGAGCCATGAGCTTTGCCTCACTCACTCACAACTTAAACACCTACAGATACATTTATTCCTTTCATCCCTCCTGTCTCACGCCACAAACATTTATTGCATAACTATTATGTTTCAGACACAATAAAAGAAACCGTTCTGAAAGGCTCATTGTTTTCATTTGAGAGCCATGTATTTTAGCAAATTCATAGGTAAGCTACAATTCTTTCTACAATAAATGAATCTGACCCTCCACATTTTCTCAGAACTCTTAGAGCGTCAGCATTTTCTTAAAGCTTTAACCAAGGAGTAATGGATAAATAACAGTAATTGACATAAAACGAACTGCACACGGGGTGAGAGCATTCTGAACTCTGAAGCTGGTGCTTCCTACAGAGAAAAGCAGCTCACCCTCCTGAAATGTCATGAGTGCCCACACACAGTGCTGAGAATTCAACAGTCATCACATCCAAGCCCTGATCAGCTTGAGTTGCAGATGATTACACGGTACAAATTGTCAGGACCGCAGAACCATGAAGGCATTTGACGGACCATACCATGTCGTTTATTTCCAAAATATTTCTTAACCCACATACCAGAGGAACTGCCCTGCTCAAAGCCATGACACACTCAAAGTATCTCTGCATCTCAGAATCCCTTTTTTTTTTAACCTCTTTCTTATCTGTACACTGTCCCCAGCCTAAGAAAGGAGTTGCTGCAATCATTTGCACCAAGTTTCTTAAACTGCACACGTAGAACTTCGACCACGATTACTCTCCAGGTCCTAGGAATTAAACAGGCAGCTTATATTAATTTTTCTTACAGCAGACTGCTTGCCTAAAACCCTCGCACATGGGCTGCCATCAAGCTATCCCTACTCTGATTCACTCGCTCATTCAATAAATGTTTGCTGGATGGCTATGACCTTCCAGCGTTGTCAGCATCAGGAAAAGAGTGGTATGCAAAACAGACAAAATCCCTGCCCTTGAAGAGCTCCCCGTTTGTAGAGGAACCTGTACAAATACACAACTGTACAAGCAACATGGTATTATGGCAGTAGGAGTTCAATGTCATCTATTCTTGGTAGATACAAAGAAGCTGAGACACTTGTGATCTTGTTGAAATAACACGACATGACACACCACAGAGGCAAGAATCAGCCGAAAATTCCAGTCCCAGCACCAGCCAGCTGTGCAGTCTAGACTGAGTAACAAGCCTTCTCTAAAAACTCCAAGTTGCCTTTAGAAACCAAAGAGAATCTGAGCTACAACAATTCTCATCTTTTTAGAAACTCATGGAAGATGTGTCACAAAGAAGACTGTTCTGCATGAGACACGCTGTAAAGAGGCAGACATCATTCTCCATGGCATTAAGAGTGACACAATTTTCAAGAGATTCCACATCCCTGAAGCCAGACAGCAGACATGTTACCTGTGTTATCAAAGGTACACTTGAAACCAAGGACATCTCTCTCTCAAGTTTTGAGTAGCAACGCCTGGTACAATATGAAAACAACTGGGAATGGTCGAGGCATGGAGGTAAAGCAGATATTTCAAAACCAGTCAAAAAAAAAAACTCCCTACAGAAGATAATAAACAAAACAGGTAAAACTTGCTTCCCTCCCTCTGAGTGTATATGCAACAGGTTTAAAACAAAATACTTTCCTGCTGGCAGGTGACTTCCACTTCCACTTAGCGCTTGAAATTAATAAGCCACTTCATTCCTCTCTACCTTCCTCATCCTGATAACTCATATCCCAAGGAACATTATTTCTCTACTCACAACCATGTTAGAGCAGTTTCCACTAATGTACCCTTTAGACGCCATTTCCTCATCCATCTAGATAAATAAAGATGGGCAGAAGAGTCAGCCTGTGACTAGGGAGAGGCCTTTTATAGAGTCTGGAATTACCGCAAATCACTTCAAGTGTGGATGGTTCTCCAAAGTCAGTTTCTCTTTATCAAATCTCCCCCCAAGACATTTTAATTAAAAAAAAATTCACACCAGTGGGAATGTCGACAGAGAAGTGTAATGATACCCTTCACTCATGTTCACTAACTGTGACATATTCTGGAAAAATATCATGATGTAACATTGTTACAAATGTCAACTCTCCATTGCCTTCCCTCCATGATATCCCCTTGCTTTTTCTCTCCCTATCTTCTACACACACACATACACACACACACATACCTATTATTTTATTGAACATTCTGGAAATGTTAACTCTGATACTTCATTTCTTCACTCCACCCTTTAATTTAGCATGGGGCTGAAAGCAAACACATTCTCCTCTACAACTTGAACACGAGTAACACAATCAAGAGTTTGATATGCATTTAGTATTATAAAATATAATCCATATTCATCAGCGTTCTGTTATCATAATGAAATAACTGAGGCAACTAAATAAACAAAAAGGTTTATTCAACTTGATGTTTCTGAGAATTAAATCCAAAGACAGCCGTGCTCATTTGACTTTTGGTGACACCTGGGGCAGGAAACATCAGGGGTGTATGTTAACACAAGTTGCCACATCTCAAGCCAAGATGAAGAGACAGAAGCTGAGCCAAAACTCAGGCTCTTACAACAACCCTCCTGTAAAAGCTGCTGTCTGGAGCAGTACTTCAAATACCTAAGAACCTCTTACAAGACCCATCTTTCTTGATTCCTACCAATTCCAAGAACTGTCACCCTGGCAACTACCTTCACAACACAGGTATTTGGGAAACATCCAAACTAACATTCAGACCCTAGTATGGTCCAACATTCATGTTACCCTAGCGGTCCTCAAATGACCTTTGAGCATGTCCCTCAACTCAGGATTCAATCTAAACTCACAATGCTTTCTTGATTATCATTGCTTGCTAACCTCCTTTAATCTCAGAGTTGTCCCCATAATCTTTTCATTTAACACAGTTATAGATCCAACGTTGTATGATGGTATGACGGTTAAATGAACTGTATTATAATAACACATCTTTATAAATAGCTATGGGATGCCTTAATCCACCTAAGAGAAATTAGTGTGTGATGTGGGAAAGCTTTACATTTTACAGACTTAAAACTCTGAGTTTTTTCATCCTAGTATCCTTGAGCTTCTGGTCAAGATACACAGCTGAAATGCAAAGCCGATCTCCAGGTAGTACATACCTAATCCTGAATTCCAAACCTGTGGTGCAACTTTCCCATGTAAATCATAAAACAAAAAGTAACTTTGGGAAATGCCTTTAGGAGCCACCAGCGTAACTCAACACGAGACAATCCCAAATCAACCAAATAACTAATTTGCTCCTTACTTTAAATCAGAATCTCAGACAAGGTGGCACACAGGATAAATGACAAAGAGGGTCATTATTTGATCTGGTGGTTACTAAGCAAATACAGATAGCTGTTCACACAACTATAAAATTGTAGCTGTGGCATCTATTGTATCTTTAAAAAAATCAGTTCTTCAAGCGAAAACTTTCCTATGGAGAACCCAGACAACCTTCAATACAACTCAAGAGCATGCACTGGCCTTTAGCCAAAATCAATAATGTTCTGACCTGGAAATTGACTTCTCTGCCTAGAACAGCCATAGAATGGGAAATTATGACCCACAAGATTATTTTTCCAAGTAAACCTGACCCTGAGATTATGTAATGGCTACCAGCAGTTCCAGATCATGAAGAACACTATCTACAGAGTCTGAGCTCGTATTTCTAAATTCTTTACACAATTCTTGTCACATAATAGGGACTTCTTTTATTCATTCAGACATTCATTCAACCAGTCGTTATTGAGGGAAGTCATTCTGTGCTAACTATGGTCCAAGCATCAACAAAAGCGACAAAATTATGCTTTCTAGGAATCTACATTCATCGAACAAACACACACACACAAATACACGAAACAAGTAACAAATAAATAGTGCACAAACCAGAAAGAAGTCCATAGGAGGGTATAATCTTAGATGTGTACGGGAACAAAGCAGAGAATGACAGAGTACAGAATAAGAAGGCAAACAGAAAAGGGCACATTAAAGAGGGTATGTATGAAGTGACATTCTGCCACAAGATGGATCAATGCAAAGAAAACAGGAGTAAAGGAAGCCTCCCAAACTGAAAGGAGGCCAATGAGTAGGGCCTGAGGCTCTGACAAGGGAGAGAACCTTATTTCAAGCCAACATTCATTTGTATATTTGCAGCATCATGCGCAGGCCACACAAAATTATTACCTTAAAAGTTAGCCAGGTATAGATTTATTGAATTTCAAAAGTCCTGCCTGCAGGTGCCTTGGCAGAGCCAGGCAAAGTGACTTCATTTGCAGGTTGGATGTTCCCCACCCCTGGAGAAAACACTGGAATGAAAGTGGTCTGGGGCCCCTGTGGGCTTCACAAACAGGACCAAGCATTTGGATTTTATTCCCAGAGTGTGAGATATCTTAGGTGATTTTAAGGAGGAGAATGCTACAAAGTGATCTGAGTTTTGTAGACCATATTGGCTGATCAGTACAGAATGAAAAGGCTATCACCATAACATGTCTCCACTTCCGTTTCCAGAACAAAGAAGGGGCAACAAGCACAGGTTCACAGCACCGTGCAGACAGCAGAGGTGGAGTCACACAGCTGTTAGAGTTGCTTGCTGGCCTTTGCAGGGTGAGTGAGTGGACAAGAGTGAACAACAGAGAAACACACACCACATACCCTCCTGTAGTGCAAATACACTTGGAAACCTTTTCAATGGTTTCAGAGATAGAGCTGAAAAAAGAACAGCGTTACTTTAAGCTCATCAGCTTCTTTCACAGACAGCTCATCTGCTGGCCCACACAGCATGAAAACCCTGAGGTTGAGGCACTGATGTGGATCTAGACAAAGTCACTTGGGTCCATGACAAACGGGAACCAGGAGAGCCGAATTGTCCCAGATTGGGAAAGGCATTTCCGGAGATCATTCACTCCTGAGTCGCTACTCACCACAGCCAAGGATGGAGAAGGTATGCAGCATATGCAAAAATTAATAGCATTTAAAACTCAAATATTAGGATTGAAGCATTCGTTCCCTTAAAAAAATTTTTTTAAAGGCTGGAAGGAATGTTCAAGTCTGATTGCATCATCAGTTTCTAGTAGAGGAAACAGAATTCCAGGTAGGGTCTCCCTTCAGGCCACTAATGTCACCCGTGCTCACTGTCGTGTCTGTGGACTGAAGAGGCTGGAGTGCCAAGCCTTTCAGCTCAACAGCTCTAGTACTTTCTGCCATCTGGCTAAGTAGGAAGTCTTCCCTTGCTTCTTGCTGAATGGCAGTCATCATACCGAAGCTCTCAGACATCACAGGAGAAAGAAGAGTGCCCACGTTCTTCCCCCTCTAATTGTCCCTGAAGGTGTTCAACCAGTTGAGTGTATAACACTCCAGAGTTCTTCCCCAGCCTACTAGCAAATAGCCAGACCACGGCTTTATCATGTGCTCAGACAGACGCTCTGTCTCTGGCAAATTGTTAGGTTTGCTGCCTGGAAAAAGTAACTGGACAGAAGCAATCTCATTGGAGTAATTTTTCTTCATTTTAGCTGTGGGTGATAACTCCCACTGGTAGGCACTGCCTGGCTCTCGCCTTTTATTTTTCTCGAAGACACACATACATAACATGTACACCCCAGAGGCGCAAAGAAAATACTCCTTTCTTTCTTTCTTTCTTTTTTTTTGAATAGCCTGAAGCAGGAGGGGGAGAAGAAAAGAAACAGCACACAAAGCTTTCCTTGTTCTCTTAATCTTTCTTAGACAAATTCAACATCAGAGAAAGCCACAGCTCAGGATTTTACTTCAGTAGTGTTAAACACTACTGAATTCCCTGGAGAGGGAAGGAATGCATTCCCTCCAGTATTCACGGTGCTAAGCTACGGCTTTCCTGAAAGACAATCTACGGGAGTAGTCAGAAAGAATAAGCACAGACCGGGACACGGGCACTCAGCTTCACTCCTTCCCAGAAAACAAGCCGACGACAAACATGTTCTTAGAACCAGTTCTCTTAAGGCCTGTGTACAGTAATTCAATAAATTAAGTCAGGCCATATATTTCTATGTCTTTAAGGATAATTCTACAGTTTTATCAGCTATATTAAAGTTACCAAAGTTTAATTATTTTTCTTACCAATAGCAAATCACAAAGTATAATTAGAAACAAGGTATCAACCAGGGCAACCACAGAAAATAAAAACTAAAAGGTAATGAAAATGCATAATGTTTTAGTATTTTCCGCGGTACGATTTCGTGCATTGTAGGTAACGGCAATGGTGGCATACGCAGTATTATATTGTCAAGGTGTACTTCTAAAACACTCTCCGTGCTGAAGACACCACGGGAGAGTAAGACAAGATTCCTTGTCCTCAAAGACTCCACGTCTGAATAAAAGGCAAAACTAACAGATACACACAAGATGGATGAAAAAATGGAGAGTTTAGCCATAACAGACAAAAATTCAAGTTTAGCAGCTCACATAAACAAAGCAACTGAAAATAAATAAGGTGTACGCATCTCAAGTGCCAAGACAGTCTGCGTAGGGCCCAGCGCGATGGTGTAGTGGTTAAGGTCCTCGCCTTGCACACCTAGGATCCCATATGGGCACCGGTTCTAATCTCGGCAGTCCCGCTTCTCATCCAGCTCCCTGCCTGTGGCCCGGGAGGGCAGTCGAGGACGGCCCCAGGCTTTGGGACCCTGCACCCACATGGGAGACCAGGAAGAGGATCCTGGCTTCGGACTGGCTCAGCTCCAGCCGTTGAGGCCACTTGGGGAGTGAATCATCGGACAGAAGTTCTTCCTCTCTGTCTCTCCTCTCTGTATATCCGCCTTACCAATAAAAATAAAATAAATCTTTAAAACAAAAGACAGTCTGCGTAGATTCATAGGTCTGACTGATCTCCCACTTTACTGAGAACATAACTGCACATTAAACACTGTCAGAACATCTTATTAATAACATTTACTAAAAACTGGACTTCAGTTGTATATATTTAGAATACATATTCGCAACATGTAACTCAAAGCCCATTATGCTATGGACAACTGATTTCAAAGTTCTGAAGGCGGGGTGGATGCTGTACCACTGCAGCTTCACTGTCATTTAGGAATTCTGCACCCCACACTGCAGTGCCTATGACCATCTGTGCCCTGGCCATGCCACGTCTCACCCAGTCCTGCGAAGGTACCCTAACCGCTCAAGAACTCGGGTTCCTGCCATCCACACAGGAGTGTCAGCCCAGCCCGGTCCCGACTGGGGAGTAAACCAGCAGATCAGTCGGTCTCTTCTCATTCTCTCTCACACTCATTCATTCACTCGGTCATTTTGCCCTTCACACACACACACACACACACACACACACACACACACACACACACACACAAACCCTCTTTAACAATGAATGTACTGAAGGTCAGTAATACATATCATCTACATGATTATGATGATCATGACCATTGGGGCATGAAACTTCTCACTCTTGAGATAACTGTGATGACACCGTGCACAGTACTAACACTGAGATATTACCCTGAAATCCTAAGTAAGAAATTAATATGAAGAAATAGACAATGTCATATTCACTTATGGAATAAAAATGAAACATTTCTCCTTGTTGTAAATGAAAGCTACTTGACTTAAAATCAGGCCTATCACACACCTGGTACAATAAATGCTCTTTTAACTCAGAGATATCACTTCCATAGAAATCAAACTGTACGTCTGTAAAGATTTAATTAAACAGAACCTAAAAATAGCTGCTGGGGGCCAGCATGGTGGCACAGCATGCTAAGCCTCCACCTGCAGCACCAGCTTCCCACCTGGGTACTGGTTGGAGTCCCGGTTGTTCCACTTCTAATTCTGCTTCCAGCTCAAAAATCTGGAGAAAGCAGCAGAGGCTGGCCCAAAGTCTTAGAATCTATGTGAATCTATGTGGAAGACACAGAAGAATTTCCTGGCTCTGAGCTTCAGACCAGCCCAGTTCTGGGTATTGTGGTCATCTGAGGAATAAACCAGCGGATAGAAGATCCTTCTGTCCTCTCTCACTCTTGTCTTCTATAACTGCTTTTCAAATAAATACAATTAAATCTCTTTTTTTTGAATTGTTGAGTCAAATGAAGAAACTACAAAATGAGTATCTAAACGGGATTCTGTATTCAAACTGTTCATATAAAGGTAAGATGCTTTATTTTAATAAACTGTTACAGTCAATCATAGCCAAAACATCATGCATGTAAGTTTGTTAAAAAAAGATAATAAAAATCAGTGGAGCTGTTCTCAAGTCCATCCTCCCTGAGCGTTGTCCCCAGTCCCCATACTTGTGCTACGAAGCAGACAATGCTAGGCAAGAAGCAGGCAACCAAACAACAAAACACAAAATATGTAAGCACATCGAAATCCCATTCGTCTTACAAATATTCTACTGGCAAAATCTACTAAGTGAAATGAATTCCAAACAACACTTCTGTAATTGCAAGAAAGTTTTTCCTCCTTCTTTCTGGAAAGAAAAAGAACTTCCCCCTATCCATCCTACATTATAACAGTTGCAGATGCTCCAGTTTACTCTAACAGTGCTCCGGCCCGTTGTAACAGACATCAGGGAGAAGAATGAATTTGCATAGACTGATGGTGGGGGTTCACTGGTAGGGGGGTTTGGTGGCACCTTCAGGAGAAGTAGGCAACAGGAATGTGTCCAGAACAAAAACCTCCAATACAGGAAACACAACTAATTGGTTCTTTTCCCTCATTTATTCATGAAGCATTCTCAATAACGATTATACACTTCTAGCTGTTTCAATATTAAAAGTCTATTCAAAATAGCAACATGGAAAACAAAGCCAGCGTGTGAGCCCATATCCTCCTTTCATCCCCCTTCAGTTACAAGTATGCAACAGGCGGCCTTTCAGTCAGGGGCTTGTATCACAGCCTGTAGAAATGGATGCCTATGGTGGTACACAATGATGCGTGGCTTCACGAAAGCCACGTTTGAGGCACGCTGTGCTCTGCACTGACAAGTGGCTCAACCGCTGGCCGCCGTTCTCCTCCGACTCACAGGAAGCAACCCGGAATCAGGTATTCTGAGGTAGACTGGCTGTATCCTTTACTTCCTAAGCACACTGGGAATAATGTGGTTTTCAAATTTCACATTTGAAACTTGGATTTCATTTACCTTCTTGTACTTACTTGGGGAAAAAAAATCACTGTAATTGAAACCCTCCCATTGCAGATGAAGTCCTCAGAACTTCTCAAAGGTTGCTCAACCTAATGGTTTTCATTTGAGTTGTCAACGATGAAAACGAGTCCACTTCAAGGAGGATGAAAAATTTACAGTGAGTCTATCGGAAAGATCACGTCCTGCTTGTTTCAAACAACAAATTTTCCTTCAGCAAATAACAAACAAAGGACAGAGGAAATAAGGTTCTTCCCTATTCCACTTCCTCCTGAATGAGCCCAACGATTCAAGGGGCCAGGCTCTGCAGCTAACGAAGTGTAATTTCAACATCTTTTGATTCTTCTGGTGGCTCTGAGACAAAAATCCAATTCTCTATCCCAACGGAAAAACTCCATGGCATAAGACATTGCTGCCACTTTAAGAGTAGTCATCATGATGATAAATCCAGCATACATAGGGTGCAAGCAAATTTCAAATTTAATTCTGAAGTGAAAGGAAACCTAGAATATAATTTAAACTTAAAAACAGAGCCTAAGGTTTTCAGGAAGGCTGGCAACGGGGTTTGATAATAATTACAACAAACTGAGGGTAATCTTTCAAAGGAACATTTCTCAGTTTGCCTTAAAAAAGGTTTTCCCTCATTCAGTTCATTATCTCAAGGAACTGTACAATTGAAAAATGAAATATATTGCGTCCTATACTCTCCTCTTTCCTGCTGAGATAATAAGAATCTGTCCCACTAAAAACAGAGTTAGTAATTCCAATCCTACTGAAAAAATTCCTGGCCAAACTCACTTGGGAAAGGAAAAAACAATATTCAAAGATTATAATGTTCTTAGCAATCTATATCTTGATGGGATAGGGACAAAGAAGCAAAAATTAAAAATACTGACCAGTGTTCCTCTCGATGATGCAAAAGCCCAAGACAGAAATATTAACAAATAAAATTCATCAACACCAAGAAATAATTATATAATGAGACCAAATGCAACTTATTCCAGGTATGTGAAAGTTGCTCATGTAGGTGACCATCAAACAGTGTGGTTCAACATTCTAACAGGCCGAAGGAAGGACCAACTGTAATAGCAATTGATGTAGAACAAGCACGTGACAATCCTCAGCATCCACTAACGACGGGAACTCTCAGAATGCAAGTACTAGCAAAGAAACCACTTCCATTTGATAAAGAACATGCACAAAAATCCTTCAGCTAGCAGCTGGCTTTTGGTAAAACACAGAATGCTTTATCTCTAAGATCACTCTTACTACTTATCCACACAGTACTCAAAGTTCTATCTAGTACAGTAAGACAAGAAAGGAGATAATAATAACACAGCAAAAAAAAAAAAAAAAAAGAGAGAGAGAGAGAGAAATCCATCTCAATATGCAGGAGCTATTATTTTCTACTAAAAGAAAAATCAAAGACTCTATAAGTAAATTTCTAGAATTAATAACTTCCTTTATT
Source organism: Ochotona curzoniae (assembly GCF_017591425.1). Lineage (NCBI taxonomy): Eukaryota > Metazoa > Chordata > Mammalia > Lagomorpha > Ochotonidae > Ochotona > Ochotona curzoniae. The sequence continues at coordinate 3,415,823 of NW_024465421.1, forward strand.
AAGGTTGCAGAATATAAAAATATACAAAATTAGGTTGTATTCTACATACTAAAAGCTGTATGTGAAATTCAAAGTGAAGAAACCATTTCAACTGTTGAAAAAAGGAAATTACTATAAATATAACCAAATACATTTAGTATTTCCATGCTCAAGACTAAAAACTGAAGAGAATTTAAATCAAGAAAATCTCAGTGGGGGCAAACGCAGTGGCATAGTGAGCTAATCCTCCACTTGCGGGGCTGAAATCCCATAGGGGTGGCAGGTGGAATTCCGCCTGTTTCACTTCCAATCCGGCTTCCTGCTTTTGGTCTGGGAAGGCAGCGGAGGATGGCCCAAGTCCTCACCCTATACACACACGAGAGACCCAGAAGTTCCTGGCTTTAGTCCACCTCTGCTCTCAACACTGTGGCCATTTCCAGAGTGAACCCGTGAACCAGATCTCTCTCTCTCTCTCTCTCCATTTTTTTTTCTTCTCTCTCTTTGTCTCCCATTCTCATTGCAATTCACCCTTTCAAATCCAAATAAAATAAATCTAAAAAAAAATAGAATCTAAATAAATAGAGAGGCATAATTTATGCATGAATAGAAAGACCCAACACTATAAAAATCCTCAAATCAATATCCTGGTCTAACTTGGTGGGAATGGTTGTCACGAATAAGTGACAGTGTGAGGAGTGGTGTTGCTATGAAACGACAACACGAGAGATCTTTTTGAGGGTGGAGTTGTTTTGTGTCTGGCTATGTTACTGTCAACATCCCAGCTGTGGTATTTTACTATAGTTTTACAGAAGGTGACCATTGGGGTAAATCAGGAAAAGGGCACATGGTATCTCCCGATTACTGCTTATAACTGCACCCAACTTTATTATTATCTCAAAAGAAAAGACTGAATCAACAACAAACTAAGTTACAATCTCCCAAACTTAACACGCAGATGAGGAAAATAAATTTCAAGAAGTTTCAACAAATTTTTCAACATCACTGATGGATGGCTGAAGCAGAATTAAGAACCTAGATCTCCCTGACTCCTAGGAAAAAAATCATAGATTTTCACAGCATTTTTTAAAGATTTATTTATTTTTATCAGAAAGGCAGACACACAGAAGGAAGCAGATAGAGACAGGAAGATCTCCAATCTACTGGCTCACTCCCCAAGCAGCCGCAAGGGCTGGAGCTGAGCTGATCTGAAGCCAGATGCTCAGGCCTCTTTCAGGTCTCCTGTGCAGGTGCAGGGTCCAGAGGCCTTGAGCTGTCCTCAACTGCTTTTCCAGGCCACAGGCAGGGAGTTGGATGGGAAGTAAAACAGCTGGAACAAGAACCGGCGCCATATGGGATCCTGGCACATACAAGGTGAGGACTTTGGTTACTAGGCTACTGCACTGGTTTCAGATTTTCTTCACATATGAGGAATAAGAATTGATAATCTGCTGCTATTATGGATGTGAAATAACAAAACAAGACATTATAGTTCTGTATCTCTATAATCATACAGAGCTACAGAAGGTAGAAAATGGTAAATCGGCCATTAGAAGCAAACGCACCGTGACTAGATGAGGCCGAGTGCTTGTACTGTTGACAGAGAATAAGAAAGCATGCTCAGATGGAGAGGGCAGCCATTAACAAGCAGGAAGTAAGGGACAGATGGACCTTTAATGAGGTCACTCTGGTTTCTGAAGACTGGCTGGCAACACGCATCAGCAGGCCCAGTTACGTGGGCCCTCTGAGCCACAAGGAGCCAGTGAGACCTGAACTACAATGGGGCCATTGGGAACTCTGGATCCACTAGATCATGTTAGACTAGGAAATACGGCAGGAAAAGAAAAACGCCTTATTTTAGAGACACTGCATTTGAGGTATCACTTGAGCTTTAGGACAAGTATCTACCAGGCAATTACATTTGTCTCTGGAAATGAGAGAGAGACAGAGAGAGAGAGAGAGAGAGAGAGACACTAAACTAGCCACATAATTACTCAAGGACCTACAGAAATAGCAAATTGCTCAGGCAGGATGCCCAAAATGAGAAGGAACAAGAAGGCACAAAATAAACTTACTGTAAGAAACCACCCTTAAAAAGAATGATGGCTGGGACCCGGCATGGTAGCCTAGTGGCTAAAGTCCTCAACTTAAATGTGTCAGGATCCCATGTGGGCGCCGGTTCTAATCCCAGCAGCTCCACTTCCCATCCAGCTCCCTGCTTATAGCCTGGGAAAACAGTGGAGGACAGCCCAAAGGCTTAGGACCCTGTACCTGCATGGGAGACCTGGAGGAAGTTCCTGGCACCTTGCTTCAGATTGGCACAGCACCGACCGTTGCAGTCATTTGGGGAGTGAATCATCGGATGGAAGATCTTCCTCTCTGTCTCTCCTCCCCTCTGTATATCTGACTTTGCAATAAAAATAAATAAATCTTTAAAAATAAAAGAATGATGGCTGGATATGAACCCAATTAAAGAAGAATAAAATGGTTGCAATAATAATGAAAATTATAATGGAATTTTTTACACAGAAGTGTGAGTTTATTTTCTGATGACTGCAAATGACTTTTCCTATGATAATAATTTTGATCACACATCACACATGAGCATTTTAACTTTATTTCTCTCTATTGATGAACTAGAAAGCAGCCACCAGAGATGTTATGTATTTTCTTACTGCTGTGGACAAACTTCACAGGAGAAATACCATTCTTTTCTTTTCTTTTTTTTTTAAGCTTTATTTTATTGGAAAGGCAAATAAACAGAGAGGAGAGACAGAGACAAAGAAGAAGTACCTTTCTAAACAACAACATATTTACAACCAATCAAATGGTTAGTGTTTGAAAATGGAGACAGAGGTTTCTTTTTTGTCTTTAAGATAGTGGAGGAAGGAACTGCACAATCTCTTTATAAGAATGATGGTTTGGAAATGCGAAAAGAATGGCTTAAATTTGTCTCACAAGCAATTTTGTTCGTGTGTTTATACTAAGACCCTTTCTTTAAAATCTTTCCAGATGAAACAGATGAGTATTTGGGCAGGGGGGACCTGCCATGTAAGACCTGATTCATTCTTCTGAGAACCACGGGGATGGAGCAATCATAACCGTGAAAAACTAAGATCTGGACTTCCGTTTCTCTTTTTCTCCATCCTGACAAATGCAAGAAGAAGAGACTCCAAGGAGGTAGGCGGTTTTGCATCAGAGCCCTGAATGCATCCCCTCCTTGCTAGATAGCTTAAAAAGAAGAAAAAAAGAAAGAAACATGAACCAAATGTAGCAATTAACTTATTGTCCCCTTCTCATTTTTAAGTGAAAATCCCTTGAAACATTTTAAATGTTATTTGTGTTCATTAACTCTTGCATTTCATATTCTCATAAGAGAATATTCCAGATTAAAGGATAAGGTTATAGGGTAAGAAAGCAGGGTGAGTTTTTATGTGAATTCACAGCAAACAATGGGTCCTAGGCTTCTTAAGGCAAAGTAATATGAATAAAAATCTCAAATAATAACGATAACTTTTCTCAATCCTGTACACTAATTCTACTTCAGTTCTAATAGTTTTAACAGCTCACAAAGCAATGGGTTTAAAATTGAGGCTGGGTCTGCCTGTAATTGCATTTTGGGCAAAGAACAAGTGATTTTGATGTTATTAAAAACAACAGAAATAAACTATTCGGGAAAAAAAAATAATGCTGGAACAATGAACCACCATTTTTTAAAAACGTGTAAATGTGAACGGAGGAGGGCTTGTTTCCGGACCATACTTAGGTTATAACTATAAAGAATAAGAAGGCCACGACACAACTGAATTGGAAAGCCTCAGATTAACCCTGCTGCCATTATGCCAGTGTTTCCAACCAGCAAACTGGAAATGGAGAGGTTTTGAATGAGAGGCATTTAACAGGACCCTGGAAACATCAACAGTATAAACAACCTTATAAATTCCCAACCAAAAAAAAAAAAGTGACATGTAGGAATCTAGCAGCAAATTTATACCCAAGTCAGAGAAGTTGCTATAGGAAGTACAGACTTTCCCCTTAATATTCTGGCACTTATATATTGAAACAGAACAGAACTGTTTAGCATCAAAAATTTGGAATGAAAACTTATTCTTTTTTTTTAACTATAAGCCTCTGACAGTAAAGAAATAGTTCCACAAGAATAGACAATATGATACATTTTCCCATGCTAAATATTAAAAAGCTCTTCTATATGTAACTAAGGTCAATTAACTAAAAAAAAAATCAGTAGAAACTTCTAAGCATGCTACACGTAACAGCAAATGAAAGCTAATTCATTTCAAAATCAAAAATTGCGACAAATTCAGTGCAATATCCCTTTCAAATCGAGCATACTGTCTTGTCACTAGACTTCCATTATTTTTCCTCTTTAAATGGTCAACACAGCCTCTCCAACAGTCTCAAGGTTCCCTCCTCCTGGTCAGTGGCAATGTAGCAACATCAGATCGCAAGCATTGTAGCTATGTTTCACTCAAAAAGGCGTGAAGTTAGAGAAACACACTCAAAAACACAACTCCTGGGCTCCACTGGCTTCCCCAGTGACCTGCCGCAGCAGTCAGCAGGGCCAATACAGAGGGAGGCGGCAGACTTCCATCAGGGGTCGGGGATGACATCTTGACTTACCTTCTCTGCATACTTGAACTTGACATAGAACCAGTTTGACTTGATCATTGTCTCACCGCCTGCTCTCAGAGGAAAAGATGAAGGTGGGAAAAGACGGAGGGGGGTGGGCAAGAGAGGAAGCCCGCAGTCCAGGAGGAAAAGCTCTACCCCAGCAACGCCTTCCTTCAGATGGTGGGTTTTCCAAAGGATGACACGAACTCAATGACAGCAGGAACAAAAGGAGGAGGGGAAAATACAGGAAAATGTAGTATTTCGAATCTGTTTTCCTTCCCTTTTTATGTTCCTGCACACCTTCCCTGCGCGACTAAACACTGTGTGTGATCCTGCTCCGGAAACTGCACTCCAGGACTGCCGTGCCAAGCCGCCCGCTTCTGCCTCCCGCCAGCCCCCTCTGTGTTCCGTTCTTGGCTGGCTGACAAGAGAATTCCTCAAATGGACTTCAGCTGCCTTTATCACCAATGGCACATGCCAGTAAAGCCAGGAGGCAGGCCTTGGCCCTGGTACCCTCCCAGGAGGACAGCCTCCTCCTCCTACCCCCAGCTACCCTCCCATGGGATGAATAATGAATTCCAGCACTCCCCTTAGGACACGGATTAACACCTGGCCAAACATTATTCTGACAAGAGCCTGGGTCTGGGGAAAGGACTGCCACAACTTTAACCCCACGATCTCCCAAACAAGATCAGGAGATGACCTTTCTCCATGCCTACAGGAGATTACAACATTTAAAACAGTCCAGGCTCTTTGGTAAAAAGTGAACAGGAATCCAGTTTAAATCGCACAGCTGAAACAACATCTCCCAAACTCCTGCAGCACACAAAGAGAAACTAGGACAGCCAGCTTTCCCTGACGCTTCTCTAATTTCTCCTCGTGTCCAGCGGGAGCTCCTGGCGTTTAGCAGCAGGAAGCATCGTTCTGGATAAAGGATGGACACTTTACAGACTTTATTCTTTTCAGAAACACAAAGTGTGGGGTTTTTTTTGTTATACTACCACTAATTCTTTAAACATTAAGATTTCAAAACACAAGTTGTCACATGGCATCAGCACCCATGTGACAAGATGTAAGATATGGAGAAAACGGGGGTGAAATTCATCAGCACGGGTGAGTCCGGGTGAATGGAGAGGTGCAGGTGCTTCTAAGGAGGGTGCAGGGACAAGAGCATTTTTATGGCAGTTATTAACAAGATGCAAGTTACCGCCAAAAAAACCCAAACAAACAAAAAACATGTCACCAAACACAGCATCATTTAAATCCATCTGTATTTAGAACTAGTTTCTAGAGGATGCTGTAAACGCTCTCCACTCCCAAAGATAGAAAGGAGACACGTCTGAACACATGAAGTTAGAACCTCCATCAACCAAAGTGGAGTGAGAAAAAAGTCCAAAGCCTTTTGTCCCTCAGTCACTCAAGTTTTATTTCTAAAGTGAATTGAGCAGTGTTTATCATGATCAGAAGGCGGGGGCTCCGTCTGCAAAGGGCGGAGGTCACAGCTTTGTTTCAGCATTCAAAATTTTAGGAGTGATTGTCACTGCAAGACCCTCCTGATAAATCTTCACAGGACATCCAACCGCTCACAGCACTTCCTGACCTTCTCGCGACCAAGTGGAAGCAGCATCCTCCCACAAAGGGGGCCCAGGACCAAGTGGAAGCAGCGTCCTCCCACAAAGGGTGCCCAGCAGTGCTCACAGCACCGCTGCAGAGCTGCTGTAAGCACGGTGCCATGAAGCTTCATGTTGAGATGGACAGCAAGTGAGTCAAAACTCACAACAATGGAGTTCAGTGAATTCTAATGCAAGCTAGTAATGCAGGGAGGGTAGAGACCACACGGTGCAGGGAGGTCCCACATTGGAAAGCAGATCTCTGGCCTCTCTTACCTCCTGAAATCTTCCCGCATCCAACATCATCCTTTTTCTCCATTAAATCTCTCCATTCTCTTAAGACACGGTACTTCTGCTTGGTTGCCAAGAAGTATTCCTTCTCACCCTCCAACCTGAATTAGGTGCAACTATACAGCATATTGAACTCTCCCTTTCTTAACTCACACCAGCAAGGCTCTGCTGCCTGTCTACCCCTCTGTGTCACCCAGTGGGAATACGGGCCTCTTGACAGCAAGTCCCTGTCTCAACCACAGCAGGCGGGGCCTGTGGTTTGGCGCGGTGCCTGGACACAGCTGATGTTTAGTTAGTATTGCTGCATGACTGCATGGCAGGAGGGAGGTGAAGGCGGGACATACAGTAAGGACGCAGATGCGCTGTTCATCTTTGATGCGGTATGTTCTTGATAATCTCTTAACTATCGCTGTGGCCTTGAGGAGAGTGGGAAGAGTTTAACAGTACTATCAGGGGAGCAGGAAAAACGACTTAATATGCTGACAGAAAACGCCAAAAAAGCCTATCAGAGTTGAGGCCAGTCAGAGCTGTGATGCTCCCAGCTGAAGTACAGTCTCAATTAGAAGCAGCCAGCTGACATGCATGTAAGACGGAATGCGTAGGACAAGGGCTTCGAGGGGCTGAGGCTGCTGCTGAGGCAGGCAGGGGGAGGGCTGTGTGTGCAAGGCATGCTGACGGAGAGAAGACATGAGGCTACAGCTCTTGGTCTCAGTGAACAGCTTAGTGCTAAGGATTTCACACTAAAGGTAGGAGGGAGTACGGAAGCAGCAAAAGTGACAGATGACCAATGACCAATTAAATTTGAGACAAGACGGTAAAAACACATGTTTTCACCAGAGATTCTGGAGAAGTGGTTTTTTTTAATGTCAATTCATTACCTCGTGATACTCCTCCTTTATCATAAACACAAATGTTCACAGAGAAGGAAGAAAAGATTCCCCAAAACCAAAATTGGGACAAGTACTCAGACTCCCTGGCAGGCTTAGTGAATACCTTAAAAGGTCATGAAAATTGGTAGTGTCTAACCTTTACTAAGAAGACTGTTTTTAAGTAAAGAAAGGCCCAACTGGCAGAAGACAGCAAGGCTCGGGAGCTACAAAGAAGTCCTTTCTTCCTATAGGAGTGTGTCACCCGATCAAAGTCTCTTATTTTATCTTATTTCTAATATTCTCTGGAGAATAAGAAGTCCACAAAAATATACACAGTGGTACAAGCAATCTGGCAATTGAGCCCTGTGAATAAATCCAAAACTACAACCGAGACAGACTTGTACAGCAATGCATTCTCATTTCCCGGCATAAACTCCATCTCCTTCCAACTCCCACCCACCTTTTTTTGTTTTGTTTTAAACAGACAATTTGCTGTTAAAACGGGACAATCTGTGTGGAGGAACTGCTTCGGCTGCATTGCAAGAACTCTGTTCCCATTGCAGCTGCTCTGGCAGAGCGTCGGAACACTTCTGAGAGAGAATGAAGAGGCATGATGGGGGCTCGAGGACTCTTCCCCTTCTCTGCGACAGCGCTGGTCACAGCTCGGACAAAACCTTCCGAAGGATGTACTGATCTTTTCAAAACTCCATAGCCATCACGCATGGTTTTTCCTCTGCTGTGTATGATTTTCCTCTTTCTCCCGTTGTCCACATATGAGCAAGCATATTTATTTATGTAAAGATTGTGTGTATGAACACACACATACTCACATAAAAACTTTAACAACGTTCTTCATGTAAGAGCTCAACATTGTACAAAAGCTTCCCTGGCCCCCCGAGAGTTTGCAAAAGGAAAAAACAGAAAAAGAAACCCGCATTCTCTCCATTACACAATACACTCCATCGCGTTCTACCCGCAGCGCACAGAGGAACGGAGAAGCAGCGAGCCCTCCTAAAGGCAGGAGGCAGGCCTGGGTTATCTGCATCTGACCTCCTCTTAGCTCCTGAGAGGCATGGGGCTGAGCAGGAAAGAAGCCAGGGCCCACTGCCAAGAACTGAATCCAGAGACACTCGCAGCGCGCGGAGCATTTTCCAGAGTCCTTCAGGGAACCAGGCTGGAAGCCCATCCGGCTTGAGTTCCTGAGGTGGCAGCATGTTCCCGGGTGACTCCAGCCTGCTGTGGAGGATCCCCAAGGACACAAGCAGCATCTCTGAGAGTTGGCTAGACCAGGGTTCCCTGCACTGCTATAGAGTCCACTCCCGAGTAAAGGTTCTCCTTTCTTGTAGTCATTAACAGTCACTCAAACACAAGTTATTAGACACAGATACACAAGCAGCGTCCAGCTTGACTGTGCTGACGTGCAGCAAATGCTGCTCCTGAATGTTACTTTCATAAAGACGAATTCTGACACTTGCAACCCCTTAATGTTTTATTAGTTGTATCCTACTTTTTTTCTCAGAACTTCCCCCAAAAAGCACTCACATGCATTCAGTTATTGACAATTAGGTTAAAGGAAAGAAAACATGCTAAAACAAAGGTCATGTTTTGAGGGGAAATGCACCGTTTATAGCTGACATTCTGCCTCTACAATCAATACAATAACGAACATTGTATTTATTCATTTTTTTTCTATTATAGAAAGATGCCCACTTGTATAAACTAGTTGAATAACTTGGCTGTGCCCAACATTAAGGAGCAGGGAATTTTGAGCTAGGAAATCATTTTAGAAATGGCTCATGTTTTCTTTGCTATAAAAGGAAAAGACAACAGATGTCCATCGTTTTCGAAGAACAGCTCTATATGCCAAGGGAATGATTTGCAATATGCTTGGATTACAACTAAGAGCAGGATCAATGTTGCAGAGATTTATCTAAAAGGTTCCCAAGAATAGAATCACTGTGACCCATTTTCAAATACATAAGTATCTATGCTATGAGACAATCATATTCCACTTCAGATCATCTCCGTTCCAAGCCGAGGTCTGTCTCCTGACTCCAGCCTTCATAATGTAGTCTCCGGGACTTGGCAGGTGAGGGCTAAATATCGGAGTTCCTGACACCCTGCAAGAGTGTAACTGTGTTCCTGTCTCATCATGGTGCACCTGCCCGGCCAAGGTTGTTAAAGACATCTGGGAAGCAACTCAGTGTATGTGAAAGAGACATCGCCCCCTCCACCAGCTTCTTTCATAAACTGAAACAAAATAAATGTGCACATCAAACACGATCCATTTCAACAGACAACACTAACACCTTTGTCCCGAATTTCAGAACTTGTCAAAGAGTTACTTGCATCATACTGCAAGCCATACGGCAAATTTCAGGTTACATATTCCATTAAAAATTCTATATCAATAGCATTGGACTCTTTACATTTAACGCGCTATTTAGAACCACAGATAACCAAAAACAAACCTTAATGATATTATATTAAAAACTGGCAGCAAACGGTGTACCATAGGAAGTCACCACCAGTGCATACACAGGACCTACCGAGGAGGAAGAGCTCCATGAATAGCACGAACCTTCTCCATGTGGGACATAAGACACTGCAGACCACAGACAGGTGCAGATTCACCTCAGACCTGACATGGCAGTTTGAGTGGGAATGCTGATTCCCCTAAGAAATGACTCGTAATATCTTCTTATAAAATACCCAACCCAAGAAGAGCAAATCAATACAAGCAGAAGGCAGTGAGAGGGAATAGAAGTAGCTGGGAAAGATGCTCCATGAAGGTAAATCTGGAGAGAATACAGCAGCTGATTTGCTCAGAAGAAGGACTGAAACATCCCAGGTCCACACACACGTAAAAGGAAAGTCAGAAACCGGGCTCTTCCTAGCAATACCTATTAGGCTTTTTAACTATTTCTGCTCACCTCACCTCTGTATAAAATGCCCTTCAAAGTGATTCTGAATTTGGACACTGCGTCTTTTTATTGAAACACGGGTGTATAAGTAGTTCTATACAACTGGATTCATATACCTATTCCCTTTATACCCAGAATTACACAGATCAGTGGCAGCCAAGTCATTTTAACTGGTTTTGTGATACGAATTCAGAATGATTATAATTACAGTTTCTCTTTTTAAAATGAGGTTTTGTTCTTTAATATTCATTGACTACTAGCTTGCTTCCCACACACAACACATTATTTACCCTGCAGTGGCTTGGTACATCAATTATGGTAATAGTTTGTGAATAACATTCACATTATGGAAAAATGAGCCTGGTTACTTAGCTCTCCCTCTGGAAAACTGTCACAAACATATGTATCATCTGTCTCTACTTAGAGTGCAGCAATTAGTAATTATAGCTGTGTATACTTTTTTAAACCAAAGGGAGGAAATAGACCTGAAATGTCATGTTTCCAAATGTTCTAAGGATACTGTCTAAAATTATTTAGTCTGAACTCCAGTTGAAAAGAGAAAATGCAGTTAGACAAAATGAAAAATTATCGGTAATGACATACTGGGTATGGAAAAACAGACAAAGCTCTTCGCAAATGACAAACCCTATTGAAACACTCCTTCTCCATGCAGATTTGACCGGAAATGAACAGGCCTCGAGCTCCGGAATACCCGAATACAGCAGTCATACTGTGCGGCCAAGCAGATCCAGACTCCAGTCCATGTCTGTCTTTCTCTAGTTCAGCTAACCGTTATTTAACATGAAAGAATTATAGAGACAGAATCATCCATTGGCTGATTCATTGCCCAAATGGATGCAAGAGCCACAACTGAGCCAATCCGAAGCCGGGAGCCAGTTTCTTCTGGGTCTCCCACATGTGTGCAGGAACCCAAGGACTCAAGCCATCCTCTGCTACTTTCCCAGGTCATAAGCCAGCACCACAGGCATAAGATTATCTTTATGACACCATTGTGCCAGTCCCCAAAGCAACTGCTTCTTTTATATACGTGCACACAGCATGTACACTTTGAATAAGCGGATATGTGAGTCTATACCTGATTACTGAATAGATTGCATTTCTATCTGTGACAACTGGGCAGAAGCTTTTTTTTTAAGATTTATTTATTTTTATTGGAAAGGCAGATTTACAGAGGAGACACAGAGAGGAAGATCTTCTGTCCACTGACTCACTCCCCAAGTGGCCATTATGGCCAGAGCAGAGCCGAACCAAAACCAGGAGCCTGGAGCTTCTTCTGGGTGCCCCCCCCAACTAGGTCCCTCAGCATGTAAGGACACAAGGCTTTGGGCCGTCCTCGACTGCTTTCCCAGGCCACAAGCAAGGAGCTGGATGGGAAATGGACACACACTCTTGGGAGAGACAAATATTCTGCAATTTGCCATGGGCTTTTTTTTTTTTCCCCTGCGTAATATGATGAGGAAGCTTCCACATTAACACGGTATCTACTCAGCAGATGAAGTCATGTCAGGGGCTCTAATCTAGCTTTAAGATTCCAATTACGACAGGAAAATAATGTTTTTCTTTTCTTCAAGGAAGATCTAAACTAAAAGACTGATTGTATTAACGATTTGGCTGGGGGTGGGAGATGTTTGATGAGATGGTTAACATGCGTCTTGGCAAGCTCACATCTCATATCAGAATCCTTGGTTTCTCTCCTAGCTCTCTCCCCATCCCCCTACCTCTCTTTCTGCCTTTCCCATAAAAACTTGAATTTACACAACATAAAAACACAAAAGCACAAAACAGAAAATGACCATAAGCTATGGTTTGTCTTGTTTTGATGAACTGTCTTGGGAGGAGTTGGGTTCATACGACGATTAAGATGCATTTGGGATATCCCCTACTTCATTAGACTGTCTGGGTCAAACTCTGTCTCTGCTTCCAAGCGAGCTTCCTGCCAACACACACCCTGGCAATACAGCAATGAACTCTAATCATGTACTGGTTCCATGTGAAAGACCCAAGTGGGCTTCCCAGCTCCTGGCTTCAGGCTGGCCCGGCCACTGCTGTTGCGAGGCATTTGAGGATTAAACCTGCATGCAGAAGAGCATTCTCTGTGCCTCTCAAACAAAATGTAAACAAACTTTTCAAAACAGAAAAACAAAGTTGTGTAAACGTGTTTTAGGATTTGTCAAACAATCAGCAGACATTCTCTATGTATTCCGTCCTGGTCTGCGATACAGCTCTCCGAAGGAAGAGGCAACAAATGTGCGTTTGAGGTAAAGGCAGTTACTCACTATGGAGGTAGGTCCATGGGTTCTGGCAACCACAGAGTAACTCCCTGCGTATACCATCCTGCAAAGTGTCTGCAGACCAAGGCCAAGGGACAAACCAGTCTATAACTCCAAAGGAGAAATTCAGCTAAGGCTGCGACAACCCCACGTCACTGCTGACCCTCATTGAGTACTCTCGACAGCAACGGTAAAGCTAAGAGAAGGACTGAGGTCACGTGAATGTTCCTCTGAAAAACGAAATTGTAGAATCAAGAAACTCCAATTGCTTTCAAATCACATCAAGAGTTCTAACATCTCTGCCTGCAGTTTCCAGCACAGGCTGGCACCCCTTCTGGGGAACGGGAAATGAAGAGAAGGCGGGGTCCCCCCAGATGTTGAAGAGCATTTCAGCTGTGGAATACAACCTGTTTGTAATTTACTACTCAACACCAGAATGAAAACACAAACCTTCAGAAAAGCGGGCCCTTAAACCTCCTCCTGACCGCTGTTAGTGGTTGCTTTAATCTTTTAAGCTCTTGGGCTTAATACAGCAGCTGCCATCAAGAGTACTTATTGTCGCTGGGGACAGGAACAAAGGAAAAAAAAAACCCACTAAATTCAGAAACACAGATTTCTATTCTGCCAGAATCCAGACTGAAATGGGAGACAGGAGCAACGCAATGGTAACGGGCATGAGGAATACAGAGTCACCTTGCAGAAGCAGCAAGGGAACTGACCGGGGGCCATTGCATGTGCCTTGGGTGCTTCTGGAACAGCTCTGGCACCCCACACTGCATTCTGCTCTTCCAACACTGAGAGCCAGCATGTTAGAAACGATCAATGACCGAGTTCTTATGCAACAGCACTGAGACAGCTCAAATGCAGACAGGACACAGAAACTCTCTCCAGAAAGCATCGCTCATTAAGGAGAAGGAGGAAAAGTCAAAATGTAAGGATTCCCAACAGCAGCACAGTCACATAATGGGAAAAGAGGAAGATGTCACCTACCATTTAATGCAATAATCCCAAAATGTCTTTACCGATGTGCCTTCAACAGTGGGGAGAGGGATTATAAGGGACCGCTTTCTGTAATTTGCCAAAAGCACAATACAAAAATTCCTTAAGATTTGATGTTAGACCTTCAAAGCCATACAAAAACACACAAATTCTCTAAGTCCTTAATATATATTTGCTTACTTTATCACAAGCCTTATGTAAAACAGAAATGCAAGAAATGTAGAAAGACATACATGCTTTACTGATACTAACACACGATACAATTCTTAGAGTACTGCTCAATTTCCCATGAACATATGCAGCAGGGAACCATAATTTCGTCCAGTGTTGCAATTTTGACAGATGCGAAAAACATGAAAGAAAGCAGCAAAAACTCTTAACCAAGTCAGAAAACCCTCCATATAACACCAAGTTCAATGCAATGCACTTCCCATTAATCTTCAATGCTTCCAAAATGTAGGTTTTAATAGCCTAATAGCTAATGCCCTTGCCTAGTATGCACTAAGATCACATATGGTAACCAGTTCCTGGCTGCCCCACTTTCCAACCAGATCCCTGCTTGTGGCCTGGGAAAGCAGTCAAGGACAGCCCAAAGCCTTGGGACCCTGCACCCACATGGGAGACCCAGAAGAAGCTCATGGTTCCTGACTTCAGATCAGCTCAAGTGTGGCTACTGCAGTCACTTGGAAAGTGAACTAGAGAATGGAAGAGCTTTCTCTCTCTCTCTCTCTCTTTTTTTCTTTGTAAATCTGACTTTCCAATAGAAACAAAATAAATCTAAAATGTAGGTTTTAAATAATAAGGATAATAGAAAAAAAACAATTCTACCACACCACTCAAAAAATACACAAGCCTTGCTGATGTTTGTGGGAGTCTCCATACATTTTGTACATGAACTACCTGCATTTGGAATCACCATAATATCTTGGTGATTTAACTAATGTTCAGTTTACTAGTGTTTTTGTATCTTTTTTTTCCCCAAGAACTGCATTTATAATGCAAATATTTAAAAAATAAATTCCAGGGGCCGTGCTGTGGCTCAGCAGGCTAGTCCTCTACCTTCAAGGGCTGGCATCCAATGTGGGTGCTGATTCATTTCACGGCTGTTCCACTTCCCATCCAGCTCCTTGCTTATGGCCTGCGAAAGCAACATCCTAAGTCCTTGGGATCTCGTACCCACTTCAGAGGCCCGGAAGAGGCTCCTGGCTCTTGGCATCAGCTGTTGGGCCTTTGGGTAGTGAACCAGCAGATGGAATGTTTGCCCTCCTTATCTCGCCTTCTCTGTGTAAATTCTGCTTTTCAATAAAAGATAAATAAATCTTTTTTTAAAAAAAGTTTTGAACTATAAACTTCATACACAAAAATGTTTACCTTTACATTTTCTTTAGCAGTTTTTGGAACAGGAAAATCACAAATGTCACCCCATACAGCAAAAATGATATAATAAATTTTAATCCTTAGAAATAAGAAAACTGCCAGAAAAGAACAGAGAAATAATCACAAACAGAATATCTATAAAAGCAAAAATTGAGCAAGCTTCTCTTTAGAGAAATCCAGTAAAACTATAAAATAATAATTTCAAAAATGTAAGATATTTTTTCTTCTTCTAAACAAAAGCAAAGGCCTTTGAAATCAGTTTTCCAGATTGTGGGGAAAAAGTTATCAAACGCATCCCGCATATTGATAACCAAGAGGTAAAATCACATTTTTCTCTGGGAAATAACTACGCCTATTTCTTACTGTACATTGTGCAATTGACACTCTAATGAATTCCTGCTAAAGGGACAAATCAGCTAACAGCATACTTGTCAGTGAACGTCCCCAAGGAACAATGAAAACCCAGCTGCCATCTTGGAATTGCCTCCTCTCATGAGACTCCCCACAGTCATTTTCAAAAGCATAAAAGTGTTCATTATCCTACTGGCTGTTTCTCAAAAAGCCTTAGTTAATTCACTGTGTGGATTTACTGAGCCCTCAAAGGAACCAAATGAGAAACGGATGGCTGCTGTCCACTCCCAGAGAGCTACACGTGAGCCTCGCTCAGCTCCCAGGGGTTTCAGACACTGTGTCAGCCAGCAGCAGCTCTCCCTGGCTCTGCCATTTCAGAGCACAAATGGACTAAACGTAAATATAGTCCTGACACAAAGGCAGAATTCAGGTAGCACAACCCTTCCTGCTTTCCGCAGACGGAAAAAAATGTAGAAAATGATGATGCTAGAAAAGAACCAAGAGTCCAGAAAACACCCATGTGATATTCTGCACACCGGACTGCATTCAATCGAGAAATACTTGAAGTTATTAAAGTCGGGGCTTGCAAAATCAACAAACTCTGGGATAAGCCCCGGTTTCACACAAGATACTGAGTTTGTATCCTGGCTGCTCCACTTTCCTTCTGATTTTCTTCTTGTGGCCTGGGAAGGCAGTGGAGGATGGCCCAAAGCTTTGAGACCCTGCACCTGTGTGGAAGACCCAGAGGAGGCTCCTGGCTTTGGGTTTCAGATCAGTCCAGCTCTGGCCATTGTGGTCACTTTGGGAATGAACTTGCAAACAGAAGATCTGTATCTCCTTCTCCATATAAATCTGCCTTTACAATAAAAATAAATCTTCAAAAAAAGGAAAAGAAACGTTTATTAGTGTACATATACAGGTCACAGTTTTACTTTGTTCGATAGGTTAGTACTATTGACAATTTTAGCAAAAGAAAAATAATACTCTGTCCCAACTTCTGCAGGAACACCAAATCATCAATTTCTAGCCTGGAAAGAAAAGGATCTGCATAGGGATTCAGTGCCCAAACAACCTTTGAGAACTGATGTATGCACCAGAAGGTAAACACCATAATTAAACTCAAGCATGTGTTAAGCATTCAACTCAAAGGACCCCTAGTAGCCATCTACCATGCGGCCAACACCACGGCCGGTGCTGACAACCTCCACCGAAGGCTAACACCTGAAGGAGACGGCGTGCTCCTAAGGAAGTCCAGAGGGAAGGCAGAGGATGCTACGAGCTCATCCACGCAGGTTGCTGCAGGGACACGCAAAAGAACAGCAGCAGGGCAGTGTCACAGACAAGGTGCATTTTGACTCAGGTCTGAAAAAAGTGAAGGGCACATTTTCTGACTAACAGTAGAAGCCACTGGTGTTTCTAAACAGAAATGAATCTGGGAGTAAAATACACATACTAGTAGCTTGAAATGGGAAGAGAAATCCCAATGCAAAACTTTTTATATAGCTCATTTGGAAAAAGCAAAGCCCACAGGGCTTAGAAACACTTTGCTTGGCTCTACGACCACAGGCAAGTGGTTCTAACTTTTCTAAGTTTCAGATGACTTATTTATAAAACTGTGGATGAAACTTCCTATTAGGATGGTTGTAAGAATTAGATGAGATGGGCCTGGCGTGGTAGCTTAGTGGCTAAAGTCTTCACCTTGTCTGTGCCAGGATCCCATATGGGTGCTGGTTCTAATTCCAGCAGCCTCATTTTCCATCCGCCTCCCTGCCTGCGGCCTTGGAATGCAGTCAAGGACAGCCCAAAGCCTTGGGACCCTTAACCTGTGTGGGAGACCCAGAAGAAGCTCCTGGCTCCTGGCTTCAGCTCGGCTCAGCTCTGGCCATTGTGGCTACTTGGGGAGTAAATCACAGAAGAAAATCTTCCTCTCTGTCTCCCCTCCTCTCTATATATCTGACTTTGCAGTAAAAATAAAAACATCTTTAAAAAAAAATTAGATGGGATGATTCACATAAAAATATTTGGCTAAGGCATCCAGTGCATTTTATCTTCGCTGAGATATAAGACATCAAGGAAACAATTTTGCAGGCACTTTTTCTATTCATCTTCATATGTTACATCCATACATAAGTTCATATCTACTATCATTTTTAATCTTCTGATAACAGATAAGTACAAATCATAATAAGGCTATGAGACCAGTAAAAACAAACGCAAAGTCTGTCATTCTTCCTTTCAAGCAATATCACAACTTATTCCAAGGCAGCGAATACCATCATGTCTTAATTTCCCTATTTTTACATGGAAATCATGGCAAAATGAGTTTGAAGACATGGTAAGATAAGAGACTGCACAGAGGGAAAGTTCAGCTCTTCATTCAAGCTGGAAAACAATCCTTTTGTCCTCTTCCTATTTGTCAGAATTCTTATAGGAGTAGTGACGTCTCACAAGGGAAAATCTTAAAAGGACAAACAGTATTAGAACAGGGGAATTTTAAACTAGTTTTCTTGCTTTCTAAAAGTAGAATTTTCTATTTACTTCAGTATAATTATCGGTAACTTTCCTAGACGTTAAGACAACTTCTTTTATACATAGGCCACAGGTATAATGCTCTTGCCCATGAGATTAATAAAGGAGAAACAGAGCATCTGCGATCCCACATGTGTTGTAATTCACTCTGAAAAGTTTTTTTTTTTTTTAGTATTCTTCTGCTGGAGGTCTGCCCAAGTCACCACTATTTCAATTGCACATCCACTTCTTACCTACTTGCCTACTCAAGGGACACAAATAAGCAACTGAGTTATCTGTGGTCGCCATTAAAAGATGCCAAGCACAACATAATTATAGTTTATGACTATTCTACTTGTATAAAATTCCCCAAGAACTAAACCATAAATTTGCTTTGGTTTGTATACAACTATGGGAGATTTGGAAAGAAAATCCCACAGTAAGACTTGAAAAGTATAAACCTTTATAGAGAAGAAGTAATGAGGAGAAACGTCGCTTATACGGAGTGTAACCTTGGCTCAGCTATGTAATCTCTGGGCCCTGGATCACTCATCTATTGAAAAGGTGAGAAAAAACTGAGCCTACCCTGGTTCAGTGACATAGTCCAAGACAAATTCACTGCTCAGTACGTGTTAAGTTGCAATTAATGGTTTGTCTTTATGGAACAAGGTAAATGAGGAAAATTTATGCAGCAAAGTTTATCTTTGAAACAGCCACTGCTCAACAGTGAGTCTTTGGCCTAGTGGTTGAAGATATCAGTTAATGTTCTCAGGCATCCTATGTAGCTTGATCTTCTGACAGGGAGGCAAAGGTGTGGGTCAAGCAAATGGATTCCTTCCACCCACACGAAAAATGATCTGGATTCTGGGTCAAAGAATCCAGTAGCATGTACAAGATCCATGGCTGGGAGCAGGCCTGGCAGGGGAACTCTGGGGACTCCCCAGCTAGGCTGCAGCCCTCAGTGGTAAGCACAAGAGCAGGGGCTGGGACAGACTGGGTGAGCCTATTGCACCTGTTGGCATGTGTGTAGGTTGGGTTGGGTTTAGGGACAGGTTAGACCAGGCTAGGCCCCAGCAGCCATTGACACTTACGAGAGCCAGAGCAGGTGGGAGACAGACCAGGCTAGGCCATGACATCCACCAGATCACATGACAGCTAATGTCTGGCCGTGGGTCAGGCTAGATTAGACCTTTAGCACCTGCTGTCAGGATCTAAAATGGATGCAAACTGATTAGGCTAGGCTGCAGCTCCTGCCAATATCATGAGAGCCAGGACTGGAGGCAGGCCAGGACAGAATGGACTGTAGCACCCATTAGCATACACATGGGCCAGTCCACAGTACACACTGGCATGAGCAAAACCAAGATGGGGGGTAGTCCAGACAGGGTTAGGCTGCAATATCTACCAGTTCACATAAGGGCTGGGGCTAGAGGTGGGCCAAGTTGGGCTAGGCTATTGCACCTGCTGGTAAGAGTTGTGACTGGTGGTAGGCCAGGATAAGACAGCTGCTGCTGCATGTGCCAACAAATGCCAAGACTGGGGAGTGAGTCATGCCAGACTGGGACACAACACCTGCTGGCATATGCAAGACCCAGGGCTGGAAGTAGGCCTGATAAGAGACCTCTGGAGACTCCCCTGTTAGGCCACTGTTTCCAATGGTGAGCATGATATCTAGAACTGGGCAGATCAGGCTGGGGTGGCTGTTGTACCCAATGGCACACGCGAAAGACAAAATGGGTATGCTGGCAAGTGCCAAGACTCAGTGCTAGGCATGTCAGGTTGAATTGCTGCAGCCCCTAGCAAATGAAATATCCTGGGCTGGGAATCGGTCTGGAAGGGAAACTGTGAGCAGTCTCCTACTAGGCTATAGCTCCCACTGCTGGGCAAAAGAACCAGAATTGTGGGCAGCACAGACTGGGCAAGGCAGCAGCACCTGTCAGCACACGTATAGGCCAGGTTTGGGGGAGGGTCAGGCTGAGAGACACAGCATCCCTAAGTGTGCATGAGAGCCAGATAGGATGTTGGCCAGGCCAGGCTACACAGTAGCACATGACAGGACATGCATAAACCAGTGCTAGGAGATGGGCCTGGTAGGGGTTCTTGGGGGAGGTCACACTGATTAGAACACAGAACCAATCAGCTGCTGTAAGGACCAGGTCTGGTTTGGGCTGGGCTGGGCTAGAGCGAAGCACCTGTCAGTAAGTGTAAGAGATGGAGCTGGAGACTGACCAGGCAGCTGCATCCACCAGTATGTGTATCAGCTGGTATAGGCAACAAACTGTAGCACACATTCTGGACAGCAGCTGGCGATGATCCCTGCCATCCATGTGGAAGGCCAGGACTGATTTTCCAGCTCTTGGCTTGAGTCTGGCCAGTCTCAAATATTGTCAGCGAGACAGCTACTATCTAGGCCAGAATGCAAATAGCTTTACATTCTTATTTACAGCTCTGTCTATAGTCTGCCTCTATTGCCTTTTAAATAAATAGATGAACAAAAGTTTTAGTTGAAATGTTTTAAACGAAACCATTTGTCATTTAGTAACAAATTATATTTTTAAAACCTCAGATAGTCACGTTAAGATAACCAGTGGTGCCTTTTGTCAACTTTCTGTACTTTATAAAGTCAGCAAGCAGGGGCCTGAGTAAGCCTTGCTGCTTCCCTCCAACCCATGCACACAACATCAGTGCTGTACGCCTTGATAATGATGTCACCACTCATGTTCGGAATGAAGATCATCTGCACTAGATCAGCTGGCATCTTGTCAGCTGCAATCCTTTCAAAGGCGGCTCCAGAGTTTTCTCAAGAGCATCTGTGACAAAAAGCACTGTTGCTAACACCTGAACACTTCTGACTGCTGACAAAATCAATGCGAATTCTACAATCAATTGAGTGGCCACTCACTGTCTTCAGAGCCAAGGACCAACACGGCAGAACTGGCAGACAGACACTCGACTCAGTAAGACTGCTCTCATTGCCTCAAAGAACAAGTCTGCCCAGCATCGGTGGGGCCGGGGGCAGGGGAGAGCCTACTGAATGTATATTGCTTATATTTAACAAACATAAAGTTTAATTTAGCAATCAAAAAGAATGAATATTATAATGGCTGAACAATATTTCATTGTTATATATGCACATACAAACATATGTATATATATTCACTTGTGGTTATGAAATGGCACATCAAAGTTTATTTATTTTTCAATATGTATGTCTTGGCTACTGTGAATAATGCTTCAATGGATCTAAGAGTACATCTCTCTTTCAGATACTGAATTTTCTTTGAGTTTGTGCCTTGTAGCAGAAGTACGGGGTACATGGTGAGTGTGTTGCCATCCGTAATGCTATGCACATTTACAGTCAACTGAGACCGCTAAAGGGTTCCCTTTTCTGGATACTTTTTCATATCCAGCCATCTGTGCCAACAAGTCTGGAAGATGCTATGCTTGGTGAGATAAAAAGACACAAAAACACTAGATGACCTCATTTGTATGCACAACCCCAAACAGCAGAGCTAGTATACAGATTGGTTTGAAGTGCGCTTCCTTGATGAATAGGGTCAGCATTCCCCAGACCCACAGAGTCCATGCCCCTTTTGCAATTGAGTAACTGCCCTGTATCCCAAAGACAATGCAATCCCACAGTCTCAAAAACTCATCATAATACTAAAAAAAAAAAAAAAAAAAAAGCCTTCTGCAGTATCCTACAGAAAGAAACCGTTTTTTTCTTTTCTTTTTTAAACCTGTGAGTCTGTGAGTTAAACCATAAAAACATCTAGGATGAAGGATGCCCAGAACACAGTGCTCTGAATCTAAAGACACTGGCTTCCTTTGAACACACCAAACCTGACATAAAACATATGTGTGACACTCTTCACCTACAACAAAACAAGAGAAACACCACATGAGGAATAGCCAGCAAATTACATTATGGTGTAACTCTGGGCTACACTTTTTCTTAGAGTTGAGGTGAACATTAATTTTTTTAAGATGTATACATTTTTACAAAGAAGGAGAGGTAGGTGGAACTTTGATTCGCTGGTTCACTCCCCAAATGGCCACAATGGTGGGGACCAAGCAGATCTGAAGCCAGGAGCCAAGAGTTTTTCCACGCATGAACTCAAGGTCTTGGGCCATTCTGCTGCTTTCTCGGGGTGTAAGTAGGAAGCTGCATCAGATACGGAGCAGCCAGAACTAGAACCAGCACCCATATGAAATATCGGCACGCAGGAGCCAGAGGACTGGCTTGCTACAGCACTGGCCAGTACTGAAGGCAACATTCCAAGTTCAAGTGTTCTGCTTCCATGTCATCTCTGTTAACAAATAATTCCTGGGATCATTATTTGACCCCCATGATATTCTAGTTTTGTACACTTTCACTAACCAATACTGTGTGCTTTACTTTCTTTTTCTGGGCCCTTTTCTCCATCTAAAATTAGTTGAGCTATGGCAAAAATTCCTTGCATTTTTTAATAGAATGATTGTTTCTGCATTCTTAAAAAAAATCAAGTATTAAAAATAAGAAGGAAGCATCCTTTAACTCACCAGTTTCTACATTCATCTTGACTAACACCTTTCATTGTCTTCCCCCAGGAAGCACTATCCACTGAAGCTCCTTGGAAATAATACGTGCCCTGGTTTAGAGTATGCCTAGTGAGATGTGATCTAGCTTCTCAAAATTTTTACATTCTTTTGTACAGCTTTTTATCTGGTAACTTAAATATCTCAGGTATATTTTTTCTGAATAAATGGGACACTGGTTATCTTTTAAATCATAATTAAGATCCTCAATAAAGTTAGTTCAGACTTGACAATGAAAATGACACTTTCACTGAGACTATCTTCTCTCTAGGGAATGATTCAGAATGAAAAAATATTTTACTATCACATGAATCAATATCATTAAGGTATTCAATAAATGGCTTTGATTTTAAAGCACAAATATTAGCACTTTCTGTATTGCCTGAAAATGATTGAACACGTTTTTGAATCAAAGTTGATTCATCAAATGAATTATGCAATAATTGAGGCAATGTCAGCCTGTTGTTCAATATAAATTTTTATTGGAAGATACGATAAAGGAACAACCTGCTATGGTGAGGCTGACAGAGAGGATGCATTTTAAAATAATAAAACTACTATCTGTGGAGAATTTAGTATGTTCTGGGTACTTATTGACTTAACACATATTGATTAATTTAGTGATTACTACTAGACTGAGAGGTAGGCAGTAACAGATAAGGAAATCCCCAACATTTCCACATCACAGTCTATAAGAACAGTCTATAATCTCACGAATATGTATGAGGCACCCTGTGAGCACATACAAATACACATAAACATACCACAATGTAACCCTACTCGGGGTATGTGTGTGTGTGTGTGTGTGTGTGTGTGTGTGTGTGTGTGCGCACATATGTGGTAAATGTACAAATAGATTTGGCTAAGAAAAGAAAACACATATGGTCCCAATTTAAAGATTGGAATTTAGCATTCTTTCAATCAGTGTTCTTGATAACCATATCTTTCCAGCCAGTAAATACAGAAAAATAATCCTAGCGTCAGTGTTCCACTAGCAAGCATAAGATTAAATTGCTGACATATGCAAATTGATTTTCACAGCTCCAAGTGACTGATAGCTTTAGACACAAGTCACGTAACATTTTTGTTATGACTCCTGTCATAGAGAAATTCAGACAAATCATGCAAAATCACCCTTTGAAATATGTTACGCTTGCCACTGCCAAGAGATGCCTTGCTGCTACAATTCAACTTACTCTACTCTTGGAATCCCACCCAACAAGGCAACTAACCCTCACCCCCGCAGGGGCTCAGGATCCCTGTAAGGGTCTTTACATGATCAGTCCCCTTCAGACACAGGGACGTTAATGCTTCATGGGTGGGCTAGAAGGAAAAACTCCACCACAGGTGCAAGACAAGCAGACACGTACCCATGCTTGTTTGATTAAGTTCCACCTTAATTATGAAGACGTTTTCTCTCCAAAAAAAAAAAAAAAAGTGCAAAACTTTTCCAAGAAAAACTGCCACGGATTTGTGGTGAAAACTCAGCACAAAGCAAAATCAGATGCATGTAAACAGTAGATAGAACCCTAAGCTTATTTCATAAGGTCATTATTTTTATTGAGATAAAATGCCATGTGCATTTACTTGGCTAAAATGTATCGAGTACCCACTCCGTGTCAGGTGCGCTCTAGGTGCTGGGCATATGCTGCAGCACAAACAGACACCTGTTCTCACAGACCTGTGTTCCACTGGGAGACCGAGACCACCACCAAAACGAGCTGCAGCTACTTGTTCAAGGAGATCAGAATCAAATAGCACAAGGAACACAAGAAAAATCAAACAAGCAATGTCAACCTTGAGTCAGTAAAACAAGGCATCTGATCAACTGCTTTTCCCTCAGAAATGTACACTGTGGAAGACCCTCATTTCCCAGATTTTCAAACACACTCAATCCTCAGCAAAATAACTTCCCCATAATGGAGGCTAAACCTATGCCACTGGCAAGTGCATACCCCCAACCATGACTACTAAAATAACTGCCACAAACTGAAAATTAAAAACTCCAAAGAAATGTCAAAACATTAATTCCTCAGGCATGTGACACGCAGCAGAGGGGGAAAAAATCCCAGAAGGTGCACAGGCCAGACTGGAAATGCTGCCATCAGACCACAGCAGAGAAACTTCCACCTGCCCAGAATTGATCTCTTCTGCTTATTCCAAAGGTTCAGCAGAAAAATCAAATCATAACCAGTAACAATCAGAAGGAAGATTTCATAGAGAAAGATATTTATAGGTGAACCAGAATGACTTTGAGAGAGGCAAAAGCAGAACAGATACTCATGTTGGACAACTGCCACTTGCCCATGGATCCTGGTGGCAGGTCTGTAAGGATGGGACATTTACCACCCCCCCCACTCACTGTTGTGTAGTGTTGTCAGACACTGCAAGATCATTCTGCACTTTGACTCAATGGGAAATGCAGAATGATGGCTGAATTGTGGTGTCGGCACTGACTGATATTACCACAGGCAAATAAAGTATCTGTATACTACTTTAAGTCAGAGGTGAAACTTGCAGAAACTAGGGTGTGAGGGGGGTGGGGGATAGGGCACCTGTGCATAATTATTCCATAATTGGGCAAAGCAAAGCATTCATTATTAACTTGAGAATTGTTACTGGTTCCTTTCCTATCCTGGTTCCTGCATTTTTTTTCCCTGCATCCTAAGAAGTCCCACCATCTTCTGTCATGGCCAATCCCCAACCACTATCACCTCTCAACTAAATGACAACATCACTTCCTCACAGCACACTCTACATCAACTGTGACCCTCTAGCACGCGGACGTGCCTCATCACATCACTGCTACAATTCTATAATATTAATGCTTCCCTTTGTCCTTAATCCTTTCCACTTCCCTGACTTGTACTCGTGAAGCAGGACCCTTTGTGATCCGGCTGGTGCCAGCATCATTCCATGACACCTTCCTTCACTCCTTCCATCTCTTGTAACACACTTCTTCTGGTTGTTCCTGAAAACCAATGTATTCTTCCGTCTCCAGTCTCAGGACCTGCACATGCTCTGGAGTATGTTTGCCTACCATGCCTCACCTAGAAAGCACCTAAAACTCATTCCTCGTGTTTCACGCCAAAGACTATTTCCCAGTAAAGCTTTCCAGCCTTCTGCTTCGTAAGGCCGAGGGGCTTCTGTGACAGACTCCCATCCTGGGAAGAATGCAACTCTCTTCCTTCATTGCCATGAGGGGTTCAGCACAGAAATTAGGATTCCAAGTTCTGAGAATTGCCTGTGCGGTGTTTGAATCCTAGGAGGTCTTGGACAACCCATTTAACCTCTTTGTGCCTCCATCCTGCTACTTACAAGAAGAGATAAAATTGTACCTATCCTCTGGCTCCTTTTGGAAGTAGAATAGGTGAAAACGTTGAGAACAGAACCTTGCATACCGTAAGCCCCTGAAGGATATCAGCTGGTGATATTATAATCACAGTTCTTGTGTATGATAAGCAAAATATCTGCCTAGTCCCACAAACTGCAGCAGGTGCCCTTATCTGTGGCTTTCTGTCCAGGATTCCAGTTGCCTATAGTCAACTATGTTGAAAATATTTATCTTTTTCTTTATTTCTTCAGGTCAGAGACCATATATAGGTCACATGACTTTTAAACAGCATACTATTATCAATGGTATACTGTTACAGCTGCCTTACATGGCTATTAGCTATTAGTATTCACCTCTTACTCTACTTTATAATCAAATGTGATCGTAAGTATTTTTACATACATTGTGATATCACCAAAGTTTCAGGCAACTACTGGGGTCTTGTGATGGCTGCCCTGTAGTTAAAGGGGGCCACCATGTAACTCCAATGCCTAATGTGTGGACACTAACTGATCCCAATTGTCACTCAACCTGTGCCATTCAGAATCCTTCTAAGAAGTACAGAGTTCTCTCTACAACACTGTAAGAAGTGACAGATATTCATTACAATTCACTAAGTTAACACATCACCCTTGGTAGATGAAAGGGATGCAATCAGAGTAGACACAGAGGTTCATTTCTTGGTGGGAACCATGATCATACCTCTCTCCACTGAAAGGGTTAACAAGAACATAATTTTAAATTATATACACCTCATCCAATATTCATGGATTCAGAGGTGCCCCTTCATCTTCTCTTAGCTTCAGTAGGGACGCTTAGGGATCAAAGCACTCACTTCACACAGATAGTGTTTCCTGAAAGCAAAAGGTATCACGTTTCTCCCCGGCAAGACCTGAGTGGGCTGAATCTGCCTCACTGCTGCTGCAACACTGGGGAGACTCGGGCCAAAATGACATGGTCTGATCAAACAAGCACAGTTCTTAAACTTCCAGTTTCACACTGATTTTTTTTGTTTGTTTGTTTGTTTGGAAACAAGAGTAACTGAGACCTTAGAGAAAGTCAAATGCTCCTTTTAAAGCATTTCCCTAAAGCAAAAAAAAAAAAAAAAAGAAAAAAAAATCACTTGTCCTTCAAAATGAGCCAAAGAAAACACTGTTAAATTTTAGTTCTGGGGCCCGGCGCAGTGGCGCAGTGGTTAAGGTCCTCGCCTTGCACGCCCAGGATCCCATATGGGCGCCGGTTCTAATCCCGGCGGCCCCTCTTCCCATCCAGCTCCCTGCTTGTGGCCTGGGAAAGCAGTCAAGGACGGCCCAAGGCTTTGGGACCCTGCACCCGCGCAGGAGACCCAGAAGAGGCTCCTGGCTTCGGATCGGCATAGCATCGACCATTGCACTCACTTGGGGAGTGAATCATCGGACGGAAGATCTTCCTCTCTGTCTCTCCTCTCTGTATATCCGCCTTTCCAATAAAAATAAAATAAATCTTTAAAAAAAATTTAGTTCTGGAATGACTGACCAGCTTCATTGCACACACGCTAAAGCATCACAAAAACTAAGTGAAGGGGGCTGGCACTGTGGCATAGTGGGTCAAGCTGCGACCTGGACCACAGCATTCCATGCAGAGAGTGGTTCATATCTCACCTTCTCACCTACTTCATTTCTCAACCAGCTCCATGGCAATGTGTCCAGGAAATCAACAGAAGATGGTGCAAACGTTTTGGTCCTTGTACCTAGGTGGGAGGCCTGAAAGAAACTCATAGCTCCTGGCTTTGGTCTGACCAAGCCCTGGCTCCTGCAGTCATTTAGAAAGTAAACCATCAAATGAGAGAGCTCTCTCTTGCTCTCCCTGTCTTGTTTCCTCCCACCTCCTCCCTAGAACTGCCTTTCAAATAAATAAATTACCTTTAAAAAGAAATTAAGCTTAGAAAATGAGATGTCCCCTGTATTCACAGTTATAAAAATTAATACAAATGTGGAAGATAATATAATGTGCTAGCTTTACAAGTGCTTACAATTTCTAGATTCTGTGCAAATATGGTGTAAAGTGTGGCTGAAGTCTGAATCTTTATACATCGGATTTTCTTAAATCAGATATTCCTCCAGCAGCATCATGTCCCAGCTTAAGACATGATCAGCAGATACCATGAGGCTGGCACTGATCTGTCAGCAAGCCCTGTCTATTCCTTGTTTGATATATCTTCCCCAGTCACCATTCATCATACTTCCCACTGTGGGCAAGGCTGGCCTATCCCAGCAGTTTCTTCTGGCTGGTCTTGTAATTCTCCCTTCCACCCACCCCACACACTGCTGTCTAACCTACTCACACACCTACAGTGGAGCCCCATCTCTCAGCACGAACTCCTTTCTGAGGTTACCAAACCATACACAGTTTGCTTCTGGGCCACCCAGCTGACACTCCAACCCTATACCCCTGGGACTTGATGCAAGTGGCCTGCCTGTATCCCACAATCCATGCTCACTGTCTCTCCCTGGGTTGCCTGGTACTGTTTATGCTACACCCTATGCTACCACCCAGTCACTATAACAGAGGTTACCCATGTTTAATTTTTTACTGAACTACCAATGACTTTCATGCAAAATTATGTCTTGAATTTTCCAACAATGTGGAATGTTTATATTTCTATAAAGCTGATAATTATCATTCATTAAATGGATCACTCACAATACCTATCTTAATGATATTTTTCTATAAAAAGGTCACTTCTGCTTTTAAAAAATCATTCTTTCCTCTTATAACAGAAGAACATTTTTTAAAAACAATTAATATGTTCAACAAATCAAGAAAGCATATAGGAACATGGTCAGATGTGAGTGCTGAATCGTATAGTTTCACCAACTAATAGAAAGAGTTCCCAGCGGATAAAACTGTAACAGGCTAGCTAGGGACTAGACCAACCCCAGGAAGAACAGGGGTCTTAGATGATGAGTTGAAAGGTCTTTCATGATTGGACCCATGATGGCTCATACTGCAGAATTTGCTCCTGTAAATAATGGGCAGTCACCACCGTAGGTTTTGTGAGTTCAGGGAAGCACTCTAAAATACTGAACAGAGTTGTTCAGAGAATTTTCTGAAAGCGTCTGAAATGCATGCTATGGGCTTTTCTCCCCAAATGCCTCATCACACTTTCCTGTACCACAATTCCTTGAGCGCATGCTGTCTCTCTGGCAAACAGGAGTAAGCGACAAAGGACAAGGGCCCCATGGCTGGGGAGGTGAGGTTTCTCCAAACAAGGAAAACAGAAGGAAGGAAAGAACCCAAAGGGTTTCAAACACTGCTGTGTTTTCCTTAATCTGGTAACGGCATTTTTTTTTCCTCATGGAAATATTGGCACCAGATGACATAATAATAAAAAAGAAGCCTAAAATGGCAGCCAAAGCTCTGAAAGGTAATGAAGGAGCCCCACACAGCTTCCAGTGTGGGGCAGCCTACACTCCCAGGGCCGGCAGATGAGCCTTTACAGAATGCATCCCTCCAAGTGGCCTCCACAAACTTCCTTCAATTCCTGACACAGTTGAAAGCATCCAGATGAATAGTCCCTCTCTTTCCTTTCCCTCCAGACAGATCCCACTGTATTTCCTTGCAAACACCCTTGCCATGGTCAGATTGGTGGGCAGCCATGACATGCCATCCCTACAGACAACACAAGTGAAATAAGGAAGCCTTAGGTTTCGGAGTTGTGAAAAATCATGGGAAAATGGTTTTTTCCTCTAGGACCAAGCCGGCCCCTCCCCAAATATATGTATTTGTCAATCTCTACAGTCTTGTCTATGGTCGGAGTGATTTGATGAGCTGCTTTCAATCCCGTCTCAAGTGCTGTGTCAGCCCAAGGTAAAAACAGCATCCAGATGACGCCCTTTGGTCAGCCACAGCCTGGGAGGAGGCTGGACATCAGAGTGTCCCAATGCTTCCTAAGTCTTCCCTCGTGGTCATCTGTTCAGTCTACTACAACCACAGCTGCAACATTTATCAGTAATATCTAATACAACTGGGATAAGAAGGAGGAAAAGAGAAAAGGAAAACGTTCAGAGGGAGGAAAAAGAGGAAGAAACAAAAGAAGGAAATTCAAGAATCATCCTTTCGTTTTCTGAAGTGATCTGCAGTTTCAGCTTTTAAATGGAGCTTTCACTCACACCTTAAGATTCTTATCTGTGTCTTCACAAGTGACACTCACCTTACGACTTGTATTAATAAGGCTGTATTTCATCTGACAATATAAAACCTACAAGTAGCCAGGCATCCCTGGGTCCAAAAGGAAAGATGCTACAGGTGCACAAGTGAAGAGGGAACAATAGCCAGACTGACTAAGCTGGGCCAGAGCACCAGAGACAAGGAAAATGGAGCTTTCGTTGCTTTCTAGAAAATTTATGCTGTTGGATGAATGTGCGGGAAGAAATTACACATATTTCTTCTACTGGGATGAAGCAAATCCAGGTAAAGCTCTTTCCAGGAAGACTTTATCCCAGATGAGGACAAAAATTCCAAGCTGTATTCCTGAGGACCTGATTCCTAAAGGGTGAGTATACACTATCAGTTCTACACTGTACCCTACTGCACAGATTCATATGGGTTCTTGGAAAAGAGCTTCCTGGAAACAATAAACACACTAAGCAACTTTCCTAGCAAGTCATCATTTGTGAACTTGATCCTCCCCTCTACCAATTCTACTGTGAGATAGCGAGCTTGAGCGAGGCAGGTTCCTGTTTGTAAGGAATAAATCAGACTAAAACACCTAACACTCTAACCTGTGTGCTCAGCTTCACGTGTTCTGAATTGACTCCAAACTTCACAGTGAGATTTACTTATTAATAGCTCTATGATCCACTCGTATTTTGAACTCTTGCTGCCCCAAATGGAAATTACTATGCAGCCCTCAAACCTGTTCTGCTTTTCTGGATTCTTCTGTAAAATTGCTCAGTCTCCAACCTACCCCAGTCCCTCCCTGGAAACCTCACTGGAAATCTCAGCTTTTCCTTCCATCCTTTTGTTCTTCCTAATCTCTTAATGCATGATTGTTTGCCACCCTCAATTCAAGATACTTCAATATGTCTGATTTCTTTTCTACCCAAAACTGCTCTCGACAACATCCAAAACTTCTCCACACCTTCCTCTCCCAAGCCGACACACTTAGGGCTCCCTCATCTCCCACCACTCTGTATACAATCCCACCGTGCACATGCCGGCAAAACACTTTCCCAAAACTTATTTATTTTTATTTGAAAAACAGAATTACAGAGAAAGAGTTAGTTAATTAGTTCTTCCATCTACTGTTTCAATCCCCAAACTGTCACAACCACAGCTGGGCTGATTGGAAACCAGGAGTCAAGAGCATCCACCAGGTCTCCCATGTGAGTGCAGGGGCCTATGAGCCATCCTCCACTGTTTTCCCAGGCCACAAGCAGCGAACTGCATGGGAAGTGGAAGAGCCAGGACTCAACCCCGTGCCCATTTGCAATGCTGGCACCACGGGCAGAGGTTTAGTTAGTCCATCATATTGCTGGCTCCAGCAAAACTCTTCTTAAGTACTTCATTAAAACAACTTGAGGAGGCTTCTCTCGTGTTTTTAAAATCATAATGGTGCCCAGCAGTCTTCCAAATCAGCACACAGCCTAATCCCACTAAGCAGCTCTCAAGTCACTTTTTCCTTCCCACCCAATGTCTCACATACATGCTGTAACTACTGAGCAACACTACCTATACAGCCCGCCTGGGAGTCACCCTTATGCCCCTACACAGCCCCAAGAATCCCTCGTTCCTCTTCATTCCCAGAGTTCACTGTGTACGTATGGACTCTGGGAATGTATACAATGGGGCAGTTTGCATTTCCTTCTCCCCAAGAGACACAGTGAGCCTGCAGGGGGGCAGGGATCCCTTATGGAAATGTTTAATCTGTCATGCATCTCTTGTCGAAAAAGCATCAAAAAAAAAAAAAACTCAGGATTCACAACATTCATCTAAACAAGCAAGACTAAACTTCGCTTTTAGAAATGGCAAAAGTCAAGAAGGTAACACACATAATGGTGGAGGATATCTGAGCTCAGGCTGGTACCTTTCCACAGGTGCACAAGCGCTTCAGTTGAGGGCACAAGCAAGCACAGCTGGTCAACAGCCAACTCCCGCTGAGTGGCCGTGTTTGTCTTGCTATGGGGTGGCAAGCATCGCATCTGTCAAGATTCAGACTGAACGGAGGAGCTCAGAACCAAGCAGGCTGTAACACGATGCACCAGTATCTGGTTGGAGTGCAAACAAGGTACGCTTTCTTCCTCTAGTACACAGCAGGCATCATGCCAAACACACACAGCGTTTGCTATTTTTGCAAGTCTAATAGGGTCCACTGAGGGGAGGGGGAAGAGACCAGCAGTTCATAATGACACTCATTATGTCTGGTGCATTTTGAGCCAAGATTAGACACTAGACAATCCTCTGTCCAGTGTCAAGGGCTTTCAACTGCCCTTTCGTCAGGATAATTCCACTTCAGCCTCATTTAGGTTTCTTATAACCCAAGTTACCAAAACCCATACATGTCACTGTTTCAGCCCCCCCAAAAAAGAGGTCAACGTCTGCTCCAAATGGAAATGCAACCCTTGGGGTCAGGCTGTGGCTACAGCCCACAAGGAAAGAAAGCTGTGTGGCAGCTTGAACCCGCACCGTTTTCTCCTGAACCCCGCGCTGGCTGCATGGCAGAAACCCTCTGAAAACACTACCACCACCTCCCACCACCACTGTAGTGTCACATCCACCATTACACATTTGAGCCCCTGCAACTTGCAGCCAGGGAAATCATCTTAGGAGATCACCAAAAAGAGCGAATTCCCACCAAAATGCACAAGGTTATATGAGATTCACTCCGGGATAAAAACTAGATTCTACAGCTAACCATCTTTCTTTGTAAGTCTAAACAGCAAAAAAATAATAAACCTCTACACTAGAATTTAACAGCCAATTAGAGAACAAACAGTACAAGCCAGTACAGAATTTTAACAAGTATTCACTACATTTTCAAGCAGTGCTTTCCAGCTTTATTCTTCTAAGTATAGAAAGCATATGCTGACAATACGGAGGAGTAGGGACCAAGGTTTCAAGAAAATGAAGATAGAAATTATCTAGTTCAGGCCAAGATATGAAGCGAAAGTGTAGATGGATAATGAAACTGGCCACGTTCTTTTCATACTTCTTAATCTAAAAATGTAAAATACCTACCGTCAACTAAAAAAAATGCATTGTCACTTTGATTTCATAAAAATTGATATCTTAACAATTTATATGGCACTTGTACAGAGCTACAGAAAGCCACATCCACAAGCTGAGTGAAGCCAACCTGTGAAATAAGCAAAGCCCCAGCCAGTGTAGTGGTACAGCAAGTTAATCCTCTATAGGGGTGTCTGCATCCTGCATGGGCTCTGGTTCGAGTACAGCTGCTTCGCTTCTGACTCAGCTCCCTGCTAAGGTTTAAGAAAGCAGCAGAGGATGGCCCAAAGCTTGGCCCCTGCATCCACATGGGACACCAGAAGAAAGCTCCTGACTCCTGTCTTCAGTAATTGTGGCCATTTGGGAACTGACCGGTGGATGAAGAATCCCTCTCTCTCACTCTCTCTTTCTCCTTCTCACTCACTAACTGTGGCTTTGGCTTTCAAGCAATATATAGATAAATCTTCTTTTAAAAAAACGAGAGCCATGTTTTAAGAACCCAAAAAGTTAATTATGAATATGGATCCTCTAAAAGCATGAATTTGTTTTACAAGCTTTCACTTTATTAACTAGAAGCCACCTTATATATCTAGATGCGTACATGTTCTTTGCTCTTTATAGCAGACACAACATGGCATGATTTAAAATGGAAACTGCTTTGCTGAACAGGCATCTGTGTATGTGCCTGAGCCATTAGCTATATAAATAGCATTCTGATTAATATGCTAAAGAACAATAACGTGTGGGGGTTTTTTTCTCAGAAACTTCTTGTTTTTCTCACTGAAATATAATACAAAAATATTTTAAAATAGCAGTGGAAGTATCATACTCACACTCTTAATACACTTGTGTAACTAACACACAAGCCAGCAAATAGAACACATGAGCACCCCCCAAAAATGCTGAGGAATGTATAGATTTTACTTCCCTGAGGCAAAATATGTCCAGCAATTCTGCTTTTGTTGTCATGGAGTCATCATAGGACAGCTGACTGCTGCTTCAGAAATTTCTATGCTGTGAGGCCACTGTTGTGGTGCAGCAAGTAAAGTTGCCACTCGGGATGCCAGAATTCCATTTGTGCACCAGTTCAAGTTCCTGCTACTTCGCCCCTAATGGCCTCACAGAGCAGCAGCAGCTGGCCCAAGGGGCTCGCTCCCTGCACCCACATGGAAGTCTCTGATGAACCTTCTGCCTCCGGGCTCTGGCCTGGTTCAGCCATGGCAGTTGAAGCCACTTGGGGAGGGAACCAGAGGATGAAAGATCTGTGTCACTCCCTCTCTCTCTTTTAAATAAATAATTTCTTTGAAAAAGCACTTCTATGTTATAACACAAGCTCTAGGTTTCTAAGGAGAACTATATTTTCAAAAATACCTTTAAAATCAGCAATTTGTAGTCATGAAAATACACTCATGAAACTGGACTGGAATTTAATAGTTGATCTGACTCATTCTTTTCACTAAATCAGGAACTTGAACCAACCACATAACAAGCCCCTGTCAAGAGTCAGTGAACATTCAACAGTCAAGCCAATACTGTAGGCCAAACTCCAAATTCAAAGATACGGTAACCTAACAAAACAACCATGGGAACTGTAAAACAACTCCAGGAATTTTCTAATGTGCAGCTCCTTAGTATCTCAATGAAAGCTTACATTAAAGACCTGGAATTATACCGGCTTACAACCTGTCACATCAATTTTGCAATTGTGCTTTGCTCTTCCTCACCGTTTTCACCTCTTGAAGCTCTCAAGAAACATGATTGGGACAGATGTCAAATGACCTCAATTAATTCTTGCCCAAAACAAAATGCACTCCTAAATGTGAAATGCCAATCTATGCTTGCATACAGTTGGGATGCTCTTCCCTCTAAAAGGAAAGCTGAGAGCTGGCTTTTTCAGCAACAAAGGACATCACAGCACTTTTCCACTTGGGGCTGCAGAGGGAGCCAGAACCATGCAAAGCAAGCAAGTTATAAACCTTTCTAGAAGTGGATGAATCCAAGGAAAGTGGAAAACACATCACATACCACAGAGGCAGGCTGACACCCTTGTACCTACATCAGATCCAAGGAGATTCTAAAACAATAACATCTGTCTAGAGAGGAAATATTGTATAATTTATTTTGGGTGGAGGAGATAAGTAACAAGAGGAAAGGGAAGCAATTTTGCTCATCAAGGGAACAGACTGGATTAAAAAGGGAGTTATGAATTTCCAAGATTTCCCATTTAGAGTTAGTCAACACTCTCAAATTAGCAGGCAGTGGAAAAGGGGTTGGGGGTTTGGCTTTTAACTCCAGGACTTCTTCCTGTAGTATTTCTGGAACGGAGCGTAGTAAAAGCTGACCTGTATAATCTTTTCCCTCTACAACAGTACTGGGTCAGGGTGCAGATGGAGAGGAGCAGGAGGTAGGCAGGGTCAGAGAAGGTGACAAATGTTTCAAAAAGCAAGACTGCCAAAACCAAAACAGAAGGACTAAACCCAGGATTACTGCCACCAAATGAGTTATGTTGGGACACGACCATACAAGGAGATCCAACAAGCCTCGCATCTCTAAGACTGTCTCTGATGAAAGCACAATGGCACAAAGAACACAGCAGAGCAGAAAAGGAAGACATTCTGATTAGGCAAAACAACAGTTAACTAGTCATTCCAAGCAGTCAAAAGCTCATTCTCTGACAGCTCTTTCACAACAAACTAAAGACATATAATAGCAAGCTGCAATGGTGTAGATGTGGCTCATGCTGTAATGTAGACAGCTGGGATTCTGTATAATGCCAAGATTCCAGGTAAATCCCCAACAACACAGGGAGCCTGAGGCTCAACCAATATTACAGTACCTGGATTGGAATCCCGGCTCTTGTGACAACTCTAGGTGCCGGCTCTATATGTGCCTGTGAGGCAGCAGACCACTCAGAAAGGTCACTCTTTGCCCTGTCGCCCACATGAGAGACATGTATTGAGTGGCTCACTCCTGGCTTTGGAATATCACAGAATCAATTGTTGTCAGCATTTGGAAAATGAACCAGCAGATAGGAGATTGTCTTTCAAATAAATAAAATAAATGAATTTTAGAAATTAATGCATGAAAGTAAATATATTCATGCTGAAATAATTACTCTGTACCAACAATATTTGCAAATTTTATACCAAATTAAAATATATTGAGAAATACACCCTAAGTACTTACTTCAAAGTGCAGGAGAACCAAATTCTGAAAATATTCTGAATATATTCTAATAATATTCCTCAATCTCATGACATCCATTATTTTTGGAGATAAATGAATGATATTGATGTTTCTCTTGAATATTGCTATTATTAAATGCAAAAGATGTCTCAAATACATTAGAAAGCACTAATGGAACATGAAAACCAAATGAATGCACCAAAAGAAAAGACCAGAAATGATCAAACCTGTAAGCAAGACCTCACAGGAGAGGGATGAGGACAGCAAAATAAATAAGGGTCAGCCATGTCTAATCAAAATGGGAGTCAGAGTTCAGACATTCCCTGCTGCCTGAAACAATTTTTTAAAAAAGACTGGAGAATATGTGCAAAAATAGTTTCTAAGAAGTAGACCCTGGCAACCAAGGACAGCAATACCTGAGAGCCTGAAATTCAAGAAACTAAGGAAAGCATGATGACCAAGTCCACCGACTCCCTGAGGAGATGCCAGCACACATGGAAGGAGGTGGAACCCAGCAGGACCAAGAGAACGCTGAGAGTGGAGAGGTCAGAGGGTAATGCATGGTATGCAAGGCTAGTGAGATCAGAAATAATGGCTGCGAGAACTACAGCAATCTACGGAACGTACTACTGACTCCGCACAGAGTACGGAGGAAGACACTGGCAAGCGTGTAGGAAAGAAATCCCCTGAGGGATGAGAAGCGGTCTTCCCTGGCGTTCACACAGGAGCACGGCGTGGGCCGGCTCCCATCCGTGGGACTGGACTATCCCTACTCCCTCGCAGGCTACGGGGTGGAAAGGCACAGGGAAGTCTGGCGAGAAGACCCAGAGATAGTGCCTTAGCCTCAATTACTTTCCAGGCTCCTGTTAAAAACTCACAGTAACGAAATGTACAAGGATCAGCTCCATCCACGAGGTTTTATTATGTCCAAGCACTGTACAGATACAAAACTATCTAGGATTTAACAGTATCAAAGTAATCATCTCAGGCATCCAATCAAAGATCAACCTGTACAACAAGGCAGAAAACACATGACCTGCAATGAGTAA
The DNA here is from genome assembly GCF_017591425.1 of Ochotona curzoniae. NCBI lineage: Eukaryota > Metazoa > Chordata > Mammalia > Lagomorpha > Ochotonidae > Ochotona > Ochotona curzoniae. The sequence goes on from NW_024465421.1 coordinate 3,453,004, forward strand.
TCAATAAACTGAAATCGACTGAGAATTGGAACCACAATTAATTATAAAGACACTGTAACAATAATAGCACTTGCCTTCCATATGTTCAAAAGTTAACTACAAAACTAGAAATACAAAAAAAAAAACTCATCAAAGCAAATCTCAAGAAATAAAACTACAACTTCAAAGATGAACAACATGTGAGATAGGATTAATAACATACATACCAGAAGAAAAGACTGATGAATTTGGGGAACAGCAATAGGAATTATCACGTTAGAAAAAAGAATGATGAAAAATAAAAATAGGAGCAGCGAATTGTGGGAACACTTCAAATAAATAATATCTGAATCATAAAAGACCTTAAAATGTTGAAGTATGTGAGATCAAAAAACAAAAATCCTTGGCCAAAATTGTCTAAACTCAATAAAAATTATGAACCTACAGATCAAAGAGGCTCAAACAAATCCAAAACATAAGGAACACAAGGAAAACTACATTAAGCCACAACAACCTCAAAAGCTCAAACACAGCCATAAAGAGGAAAATCCTACAAACAGGAAAAGACATATTAAATTATAAGGCAATAAGAATGAGAAATATTTCTGCTCTCAAAAATGAAAGACAATAGAATAACACCTTTAAGGTACTGTACTGAAACACAAAAGTCTACGTAAAATTTCATACCAGGTGTATATGTGAAAATAGGGAATATATAGATACATTCATTCTAAAAATAAAGCTTTTCCAGGTGGACAAAAGCTGAAACAACTCATCACCAGGAGATTCCCTCAGCAAGAAAAGTTAAAGAAAAGAAGCCATTCAGGTGAAAGACATGCAGATGTAAAACATACGTACATAAATGAACCAAGGGGAACCAGAAATGGTACACACATGGGGAAATGCATGAGATTTACAGTGCTTTTAAAAACCTCTTTAAGGAGCCTGGTGTGGTAGCTTAGTGACTGAAATACTCGCCTTACATGCACCAGGATTCCATATGGAATGCAGGGTACAAGGGTTAAGGCCTTCCTCGACTGCTTTCCCAGGCCACAAGCAGGGAGCTGGATGGGAAGTGGAATAGCTGGGATGTGAACCAGTGCCCATATGGGATCTCAGCACATGCTAGGTTAGGATTTAGCCACAGAGTCATCCTGCCAAACCCAGCATAGTTATTTTAACAATCTTATACATCAGGTGATAGCATACGAAGATCTTATAAACGGCTATATATAAAACTATATAGATAGCATTAGTCCTAAAGCAACCATGAAACAACAAAGAATTAGCTAATAAGCCAGAAAAAAAAAAAGATAAAAACAGAGTATTTAAAAAATCCTTTACTCATTCCAAAACTGTAGAAAAAGAGGAAAACAAAAATGTAAAAAAAAAAAAAGAAAGCAAATAAGTGAAAGCAGGATAGTGTCAATTCTAGCCACAACTAAAGGGCAGCAAAAAGGCTGACATTGTGGTATACAGCAAAGCCGCTGCCTGAGATGCCAGCAAGCCACATGGATGCCCACTTGTGATGCAGCTCCCTGCTACTGACCTGAGAAAAGCAGCAGATGACCCAAGCATAGGGTTCCCTGTCACCCATGTGGGAGACGCAGATGAAGCTCTTGGCTTCAGGTCAATATGAATCTGGCCAGTTCAGCTGGCTGGAAAATGAGCAGTAGACAGAAGATCTTACTCTGTCTCTCTGTCTCCATAATCCTGACTTTCAAAAATGGAGAGACAAGGAAATGAATTAAGTCTATAAAGTACCTATCAAAAACAATAAGACCATCACCAGGGTTAGACATGCTCATACTTTATAACAACTGGATAACTCAATCAAGACAGCCTAATAACCTTAACTGCTGATGTAGCGAATAACAGAACTTCAAAATAGTAACAAAAACCACAGACAAGTACAAAACCACCATGATGGAGCCTTCCACACATCTCCAAATAGAACAATTCCTCTAAAAACATCAGTAACAATAATATAAAATCGAACAACACTATGAACTAACTTGAATGCTGACTAGCCAGTTAAAAAAGAAAACTGTGTTCCTCTCAAGTGCACAGGGAACAAAGACAGACCATGTGCAGGGTCATAAGATGAGTGCAAATAAATTTAAAAAGAGCAATGTCATATAGAGAAATTTTTAAATCACAATAGAGTGGATTACAAATCAATACTGGACAGTTCTCTGGAAAACCTTCAAACATGGGAAGAGTAAATAGCATACTTCCAAATATCCCACCAATCAAGAACACATCACAAGGAGAGCAAGAAAGTTTTCTCTGATGCAACATATTCGGATTTCTGAGGTGCTGTTAAAGACATGATGGGATTAACTGTGTAGCATGAATGACTATACCGGTCAAGGAGGGAGATTCTGGTGCCAGTGCTGTGTTGCAGTGGGTAAAACTCTCACCTGCACTGCTGGCAGACCGTATGGATGCCGGTTTGAGTCCTGACTGTTCCACCTGCTATCCAGCTCCTGTGCAGGGGATAATGGTGTGGGAAAGTACTGCAAGACAGGACCAAGTGCTGAGCTCTGGAAGAAGCTTCCTGGGCCATTGCCGCCATTTGGGAAGTGCTCCAGTGGATGAAATATCTCCATCTTTGTCTCTTCCTCTCTAACACTTTCAAATAAGTAAATAAGTCTTGTAAAAAACAGACGAGAATGAAGATCTTAAAAAAAAAGGTTTAACAAATAGATCTGAGCTTGTTCAATACAACTGATCTTTTTTTTTTTTTTAATTGTGTACTGGAAAGGCAGATACATGTATCTACAGAGAGAAGGAGCAACAGAGAAAAAGATCTTCATCCACTTGTTCACTCCCCAAGTGGCCACAAAGGCTGGAGCTGAGCAATTTGAAGCCGGGGGCTTCCTCTGGTCCTCCCAATGCAGGTGCAGGGTCCCAAGGCTTTGGGCCATCCTCTACTGCTTTCCCAAGCCACAAACAGGGAGCTGGATGGAAACTGGAACAGCAGGGATACAAACCAAACCCCACATGGGATCCTGGTGCTTACAAGGCGAGAATTTAGCCACTGAGCCATCACACTGGGCATCCAGCTTTTCTACTTTTGACCCAGATCCCTGCTGACGGCGTGAAAAAAAAAAAAAAGCAGAGGATGGCCCAAGTCCTTGGGTCTCTGTACTTACTTAGGAGACCAATAAAGAAGCTCCTGGCTCTTTCAGATTTGCTCAGCCCCAGCTGCTGTGGCCATTTGGGCAGTGAGCCAGAGGTGGAAGACCTCTCTCTTTCGTAATCTCTCTCTCCATAAAAATCTGCCTTTCAAATAAAAAAATAAACCTTTAAAAAATATGTCTCAAATGCACTATGAAAACATTTTTTAAATGCCACAGAGAATGGAATACAAAAAAAAAATCAAAATGTTATACAAAAATAAACTAAGTGATAAAATACTGTTATGCCATGCTTCCAAAAGACTTTTGTACAACTATGTTAATGAGTTTTGGCATAACCAAACAGTACTCTAATATAATATAAATAAGAAAATGGGCTTCATTAGTAAATGTGGAAATCTGTAAAGGGAGAAGAAATCATGGTTACATCTTCAACAGGGGTTCCTGAGGTGGGTATAATCAAAAGCCACCCTGAGAAATGAAACAGTATGAGTCATGAGAGAACTAGACATCAAGTTACCTTCCTACACTGATGTGTACCGTATGTACCAATCCCACATATAAGGACTTAGACATTCAGAGTGCTAAGAAAGCAGTGACGCTGAAATAAGTCTGAATTCTAAAGTGCTAGAAAGCACGGAGTTAATAGTGAAGTCAACTCTATGCTCCAGGTTTTACCAGGAACAGAATCATTTTTGTTAAGAACAAATTAAGAAAAGGCGATCGCTGCTTCTGATTTCCCCCCAGTGATGTGAGGAAAGAAGGTCTGGGCTGCTGCCACACGCACGGGAACCCGGCTGAAGCGCCAGGCTCCTGGCTCAGGCTTAGCCCGTAACTGTGGCCATCTGGGACATCTCTCTCTCAAACTCTCTCTCTCTCTTTTTTTTGGTCTCTGCTTCTCTCTGTGTAACTCTTTCAAATAAAAATAAATAAGCCTTAAGGAAAAAGAGCACAGGAAGGATCTGTTCGCGTTATGTGAATAGTAATAGTGTAAACAGATATAAATTGCTCCCAATGAACTTCTCCAGGAGTAGAAACAGGACGGAGCTGGATCATAACAGTTTATATTTAAACACATGACTGCTCCAGTCAGAGACCCAAGCCTCTACCACACTGTGTGCACGAAGAAGGGGGGGGAAAAAAAAACGCAGGTGCTTGGATGAGTGAGAATTCTGCAAGTACTAAGTACAGCGCAAACACATTGGGGGTAGTTAACATCTAGTAAACTCAACAGCATCAGTGAGACGCACAAATAGACCCCGAGTTCCTTGAGTTTTATGTTTCCTACCAGCATGTGTTTTATTTCATTTTACTTTCACACTCAGCCTTAGTAATGGCAGCTAAGTGAAAAGTCTCAAAGTCCGAATGCATCCCAGTTGGGAAATGTCCTTATCTTCAGTCAGAAATTTTCACAGTTCACACGTTTCCTCTTAAGAAGTCAATTCAAAAAAAAAAAAAAAAGACAAAGAAACCACTTACGTATTTATTTTTTTCACATATTAACAGTAAAAAACAACAACAACAACAAAAACCACTTGCACCTCTCCATCTCTGATGAGATGATGAGAAAGCCATAGGGAGACCTGAATGGCGGCAGCTCATAAATCCTTACCCAAGATCACAAACACAGCTGTGAGGAAACTTTCCCCTCCCAAAATATGAGGCATTATCCAAATCGCACAGGAGGTGAGTGAAATACTAAGGGCCTATCCATCATCCAGCATCTGTACAGAGTATTTTTCAGTTACAGAATTTACACCATCATAAAGTAATTAAATAATCCCAGGATAAAGCCTGGGACAACGAGAGTCCATCCTCTATGCTGCTCTGATGTCTTTCATAATAACAGAGACTTTGGAGAGTGTTGCAGTCTAACATAGAACCTTCCGGAAAGGCAGAAAGCCCAACTGAAATAGGGAGGGCAGTCCAGTAACTGCCTGACATCCCAAAGAGGACATGCTGCTTCTTACTGATGTCTGCTCTACAGAAATGGGGTACAGGGAAAGGTTTCCAAAAGGTGATGAATTCATGCCTAAGATTCATGGACTTACTAAAAATCAGGAAGATAAACCAAAAGGAAACCAAATGTCTAGAAACACAGTCCAAAACATAAATAAAATAGAATTCTGAAATAACATCATTATATTGTTTCACCAAGGTTTTTTTTTTAAGATTTATTTTATTTTTATTGCAAAGTCAGATATACAGAGAGGAGGAGAGACAGACAGGAAGATCTTCCATTTGATGATTCATGCCCCAAGTGACCGCAACGGTTGGTGCTGTGCCAATCCAAAGCCAGGAGCAAGGAACTTCCTCCAGGTCTCCCACGCAGGTGCAAGGTCCCAAGGCTTTGGGCCGTCCTCGACTGCTTTCCCAGGCCACAAGCAGGGAGCTGCATGGGAAGCGGGGCTGCCGGGATTAGAACCGGTGCCCATATGGGATCCTGGCGCGTTCAAGGCGAGGACCTTAGCCACTAGGCCATCATGTCAGGGCCCCACCAAGGTTTTTAAAAAGGTAGAATTTTGTAAGTTATTTGAAAAATTTAAAACAAAATTAGGATGCCCAGAAAGCTACAAAAACTATGACCCTCAAACACAGAAGTGCCAGTATCTTATATTCATCTTTCATCTTCAACCATCTACAAAAAACCAGCATGCATCTGCACACTCCCTTTAAACTTTGCAGTCTAACATACCTACTGTGGTAGCAGTCCAATAACCACATACAGTATTATCAAAGCGAATCACTACTGCAAAGTACAAAACTTGAGATGTTAACCTTTGTAACTATTGCATATTTAAGAGCAGGTTCATCTGAAATATTAACGAGCAGATAATTTGGGGCGTTTTAAAATCAACTTTTTTTATTTCCTTCAAGGAAAAGTATGAAAGTATTCCAGAAGTATATCTTATACACACATGCAATAGTTACATTCTGGTCAGAGAAGCATAGGGACTTCGGTAAGGACAGAAAACATGCTGGTAGTGAGGCTGAGCCTGCGGACCAAGAGTCCTGACTTCCAGTCTCTTGCTACTGATGAGAGCCTCCATCATACTACGGCAAGACCACTGCACAGTCACAGTGCAACTGATGCTGTGTCCTTCTCACTAGATGCAGGATGACAAAACAAAACAAAACAAAAAAAAACTTGAAGACAAGCTCCTCTTCTTGCGGCAGCCAATACGAGACATCTCAGAGGAATGACTGAAGTACCCTGAGGGAAGGAGAACTGAAATAGCACTACCAACAGCCACAATTTGTACAAGTGTGAAATACACCTTTTTTGCGTGTGTGGTTTCCCAAGCTCTGAATTACAGCACAATCAATTTTATAAGTTCTCTCCTACAGGACTTCCAAGCAAGGAAAGGTGAGCGAGGCTCACGTGTGAGAACAGCTGATGAGCACACCACAAGAGTGAAGAAAAAATATTTCTTATTTCATCACTTCAGCCACAGTTGTGTTTCTATACCCACAGTGTAGCAAATTAGCAGGAAAATACTTTCCTTAAACTGCTGCTTCATTTAGTTTTAAACAGTTCACCTGTGCCCTTAAGAAAAAAAAAAAAAAAAACCTTCTTAAAAAAGCTTTTGGATAAGCAATGTGGAAACTGAAGAAAGTAGACAAGGAAGAACCAGGACCACAGCTCTAAGCACCATTCTCTACAAACACTATAATTATACCGACTTTCTGCCTTGACTCGCTGAGACAGAAGATGAAATAATTGTGCCAGGGGAGCTATAATGCTGTGTTTACTTCAAATAAAACTTTTAGTACATCTGGGGTCACTTTTTCAGGCAGCGTATTTATTTATTTATTTAAAGCAGCAGCAGCCCCTACAACCACTGCCCATATTAATCACATCTCAAAATCCTCACAAAGTTCGTACACCTTACTGGTAACACCAATGTCTTTACATCAATGGAAGTTTCCATTTCAGTACTAACTTGGCAGCATGATCAGGTTTATATGATGTCTAGCTTCCCCTGCTTTGGGCCGCTGCGCTCTCATTCACGCAGAAGCAAAGCTGCCCCAGGAAGACGGGGAGCAGACAATTCCCAAGAGCTCCGTGCAGTGCAGTCTGTGATTGGAAACTCCTAGTCCTAAAACGTATTTTCCTTCCCAGCAGTCCTCTCTGGTCTCCAACCGCGATGCCAACACAGATGCCCAGCTCTACTGCCTAACTTTTGAAGTGTCCAACCAAAATTTGAGCCAATCTTTTATTAAACAACAACAACAACAACAAAAAAAAAAAACTGGCCCTCCAACATTTTCATTTTCTTTCCTTGTACCACATTAAATTCTAGCAAACGAAATGCTTTTTCAATTGTAAAAAGTGTTCTTTTCAAAACATGTTATTCTAACATGTGCAACAGCCCATTTTCTCACTTGTAAGTAGGATGCTTCTCAGGCGCGGCTAAGGCCAAGAGAATCCCATCTGCAAAAGAAGGCGGAGGAAAGCATTTCAGGAAATAGATTCCTAGGAGGTGCTAAGGGCGCGGGGAGCAGGCAGCGCCACGAAGGAAAAACAGACACAAAAACGAACATAATCAAAGCTGAAATTTAACCGCCTAGTCAGCGAAAACTTCTTCCAGCAAGTTACAGGATTCAAATGTCGTCCAGAACACTTCCGAAGGAATCTGGAGGATGGACTGAAGAACAGGCAGGGGAGAGGATGAAAAACCGGGGAAGCAGGTCAGTCCGTAACACAGCCAGAAGGGGCTGCAGACGTGATGTAGTGCACCGAGCCTCTTCACGTACACACGCTGCACCCCACAGCGGTGCTGCTGCTTGGAGGACTCACTGCTCCACTTCCCATCCAGCTCCCCAGTTAGTGTGCCTGGGGGGCAGTGGAAGACAGACCAAGTGGTTGCATTCCTATACCCACATGGGAGACCCAGAAAAATGTCCTGGCTCCTGGCTTCCGCCTGGCCCTGACCCTGGTCCTGGCCCTGGCCTAGCCATTGCGGCCATTTGGGAAATGAACTAGCAGATGAAAGACCTCTCCCTCTGTAACTCTGCCTATTGCATAAATGAAATAAATTTGCTTTAAAAACAGAAGAAAGAATACTAACATACTAGCGGAAAGGACAGAAAATAGTGACTGAGGAAGGATGGAAAAACACCGGACAAATATTCACTGAGCCTGAGAACTGAAGAGACCAAGACTGCCAAGCTTTTGGCACCAGCACTTTCATGGCTTCCGTGCTTAGAGAACCGACGGTCTACACACTAAGGGAAGATATACAGGAAGAAAAAGGAATTTAAGGAAAACGTTATAGAGTTAAGGGTAAGGCACAGTAAGTCTCAAATGTTTGTAGATGGTCAGGCCAGGCAGAGTGGGGGAGTGACAGGCGGCTGGGTTTATGAACATGAAAATGGAGAAGCAAATTCTGTGTTGCACATGTCAATGGAAGCTGACAGGCTGGCGACTGCCGCATTGCACATCACTCCAGATGCGGTGCGTTACATCAGCGTGCTGGGGCTTGAGTGTCACCTCTGCTTCTGATCCACCTTCCTGCTCACGTGCCTTGAGGGCAGCAGATAACAGCTTCAGAACCAGGGTCTCTGCCACCTATGCTAGAGATTTAGACCGAGTTACTGATCCCTAGTTTAACCTGGCTCCACATCAGCAGATGGAAGACCATTCATTCATTCTCTCTCACACTCTGTGTGTGTGTGCACATACATAATTTTGTTACTATTTCAATTTATTTAAAAATTATAAAATATAAATATATGGGGACCCAGCACAGTAGCCCAGTGGCTAGAGTCCTCGCCTTGCATGTGCCTGGATGCCATACAGGATCTGGTTAGAGTCCTGGCTGCCCCAATTCCCATCCTGTTCCCTGCACATGTCCTCAGAAGGCAGTCGAGGATATCCCAGGGCCTTGGGGCCCTGTACCCACGAGGGAGACACAGAGGAGGCTCCTGGCTCCAGGCTCCTGGCTTTGGATTGGCTCAGCTCCAGCCATTGATTCACTTTGGGAGTGAATCAGCACACAGATCTTTGTCTCTCCTCTCTATAAATCTGACTTCTCAGTAAAAATAAATAAATCTTCAAAAACGAAAAAAAAAAATTCACAATTTTTAAGGGAAAGAAACTTCTGGCAGATAAATTTATAGTCTATTTCTGAGATCATTGAATCATTTCAGTCAGGATTCTTACTATAAAATTGAGTATAAGCTTTTATTCAAATATTCATATGTTCAAATTCTACTTGAGTGAAAATAATCTTCTATTTCCAAGTAAACAGAAATGACAAAAAGTGACAGCATTACTGGTCTCTTCCAGCATGAAACATTCCACTGCTACACAGACACAGAATGCATTTCTATATGAAAAATTCCAGGAAAGTGTTTAGAAGAGTGTCAGTCACCACAAGCAAAATCATTTCTAGAGAATTTATCTTCTTTCTTGATCAATGCTAAGGAAATGTGCTTCTAAAAATATGAGACAGTCATTCAGATTTTTAATCCTCTGAAAAGCGCAGGTATAAAATAATAGATGAATTATTCTCAATAAGTTGAACCTGAAGTAAAACACGGATAGCCTGAAATCTTTGTAAGAATAGGGATCTAGGGCCCGGTGGCGTGGCCTAGCAGCTAAGGTCCTCGCCTTGAACACGCTAGGATCCCATATGGGCGATGGTTCTAATCCCGGCAGCTCCACTTCCCATGCAGCTCCCTGCTTGTGGCCTGGGAAGGCAGTCGAGGACGGCCCAAAGCCTTGGGATCCTGCACCCGCGTGGGAGACCTGGAAGAAGTTCCTGGATCCTGGCCTTGGATGGCGCAGCACCAACCGTTGCGGTCACTTGGGGAGTGAATCATCAAATGGAAGATCTTCCTGTCTGTCTCTCCTCCTCTCTGTATATCTGACTTTGTAAATAAATAAATCTTCAAAAAAAAAAAAAGAATACGAATCTAGAAGAACTGACAGACATCACAGCACTGTTTCTCACAGGAATTGACACCTCCAAGGGCATACAGCATCATTCTCCAAAGCTCCTCTCAAATCAGGGGACTGGCCGAGAAAAACACCTCAATGGGACAGCAACTCCTTTTTTTTTTTTTTTTTTTTTACAGAACTTGAGCATGTCTAACTGAAGGTATTCACTCTTTGATGAATGTTTAACCATTTCTCTCTCTGAATCGCACTTAATCCGCCAGACTCAGCTGCACATACTGTTAAGGATTCTGCACAAGGTCCAGGTGGACCTACCAAAACACAAACGCGCTAAGGGCAGAGTTCCCATGTTCCCTTTCTGTCACCTAGTGTCTGTACACAGAGAGTGCTCAGCCAATGCTCGCTGAGGGGGTGAGTGTCCGGAGAATGAATGTATGAATGAGGCCACTTAAAAAGGAAATACAGCTGTTTCATGTAAGACCAGAACATGTCAGGCAGAGGGCACGCAGGACAATAATTTTAAAGAGAAAAGACAAGTCGTTCATCTTTGCACCATCCATAGGACAAAACTAGAGCTCCACACAAATATTTGCAGGTAAAGTGGTAGTGAATTCTGCTTTTTTTTTTCCCCTCATCTACATTCTTCTGTATCTCTGATGCTTGTTTGTCTCTTCCGAATTACCCTAAAAAGACACAAAGCTGCAGTTTCCCTGGCCCAACCTCTCCTGCCTGCAGTGGCAACTCTACCATCCTGGCAAGAGGGACAATGGGAAGACAGACTGCTTGCCACATTCCCTAGAACAGCAGACAACATCCTTCATCGTAAATGAAAGCTTGTGCTAAACATTGATACAGAGAAAGAGAACCAGTGACAGCCCTGGCTAAACAGTATGGTCAGCAAAAGTCCTTCTGACGAAACGAGGCTGAAGCAACGGGGGTACAATTCGTGCAAAAGACAGAGGGACCACTACTTGGTGGAGAGAGCATCCTGTTGGGTGTGCCCAAGGTAGGAGAGAACTTGACAAGTTGGGAGAAAGAGGCAGAAGGCACGGTGTCCCATTCCAGCACTACACAACACTGTCTGTGAGAAGCCACCGAGAAGATTTCCATCTGAGGATAACAGGATCGAGTGTCCCTTTGCACAGGATCACTTCGGCTGCAGTATGGAGACCGGATTGTAAAGAGACAAGAATGAAACTGTGCTCTTCACATCAAGAAAAGTGGCGAGTTTTAAGGACTCAAAGAACCTAACCAAAATGAAGACGAGCTCCCTTGGCGTGTTCTAGAATGGTGCGCCTAGGAGTTCAGCATCTGGTTGGGAATGAAAGACATATATACAGCCAACTCTTGAGAGGGTCTCATATGAAAATGGACAGACGTAAACCACCGAGAGCGGCTATATATTCTAGCTTTTTAGGAAATGCAAATGTATACTTATGTCCCAAGACTATCCGTATTGGTGCCCCCTTTCACTCTCAGTGAATGTTCTAGATTAGGCGACAAATTTGGGGAGGGCAGTCATTACTGTAATAACAAAGGATCCTAAGAGTATTAAAGAACAAGCAGTTACTTCTAAGGGAAAAGATCCCAAAAGCAGGAAGGAAGAAGTGACGACAAACCAGTCACTGTAGGACAAATCTGACAGACAGAGATGGATCTTTCGCCTCTGGCTTTTCTTCCCAAATGCCAAAATGTCCAGGGCCAAGGAGCTCCACATTCTTTCATCCCAAGCCTGTGGGATGCCAACGGGCTTCCCTCTGGGTAGAGAACAATGAGGGTATCTTCAAATACTCCTGAAATGGTCCCAACATATCCCATGATCCCATCTAACTCTACACTGGTACTAGAGAAATAGAAATGAAACATTGACAAGTGCAGGAACACAGAAGACAGGTGACAATACATTTCTCAGGATAACTGAAGTTTGAAAAGTCACCATTCAACCTTCTAGCAATGCACGCCAGGCCCCATGCCAGATTCACATTTCACAACCAGCTTTTCCCACTATACTTACTTATTCTTAGGGAATGTGATGATAGCATTTTTTAAAATCATAAGTCCTTATTGCTAGTCTTTATCAGAGAGTGTGATAATTTCATCAGTAACTGTTGAATAGATAATTTTGTACTCATCTCCAAGGGAACAGCATTTCTGGTCTCACAGCAATGAATTAAAAATGAGGCTACCTACTGTTGACACACCTCAGGCAATTGTTAAGTCCTAAGTGTAGGTTTTGCTACTTAAAGAAAAATACTTCTGGGAGTTTTTTTCATTCTGTTTGGTTTGAGAAAGCAAAATATTTCCTTTTGAGTGTGTGGAACTAAAACCAGGGATTCAAGTATAATACTTTTATTCAACTGAAGCTTGTTTTGGTAATGAAGAAAATGGCTAGAGATCCTTGGCCCCCACAGACACAGTGTTTCCAGGTTCCACCCACACTTACCCACTCTTCATACCGCCGCTAAACCCAATCAAGCTCTGTCATTTGGAGGATCCGTAAAACTTTTTAACCTTAAGAGCTCAACATCATGCTACACAGAGGAAGACGGGAATTATACACTGAGAAAATGAGAAGTCTAGTTAGCATATTCATAAACAGCTGGTGGGCCTAAGCAGAGAAAACTGTAACATTATTACTGCGTTAGGGTCATTCTAACAAACTCTCGGGAAAAGAGTCAGTTTGAAACTTTACTATATGTATAACATTTGGCAGAAACATTTCTTTCTTGTCATAACATTTTGGAAGCAACTCAATTAGTCAATGCACAAAATTCTATTACAGATAAAAATAATCTCATGCAGTTGCATTCCCACATTTTTAAGAACTGTCACAAGTTTTGCTAGCCACATAGCAGTTTTTAAATTTAAAATGTAGAAAGAGTAAGTACAATTCCATCTATTTAACAGTACGACTCTCGCAACACCTGCACTGGCCTCGCCTAAGGAACTTGCCGACACATTCTGACACCCACCCAAGAAATCCTGGCACTGCAAGTCAGAGGCGATGGCTGTGAATCTGCATTGTGACCCAAGTTCCAGAGCTTCCCTTAGATAGGTGGTCCAAGGACCACCCTTTGAGAAACATTATTCTGTGTGTTCCCTACTCAGGAAATGCAGCTAATTGCTTCTCAAACTAATTACAGCCTATCTCAGCCCCTCAGAACCATCACCGGCAATTAGGACCTGTCCAGTTTTGTATTACATGATCTCAAGATGTACGACACAAACACTTCCTGAGCAAGTGCAGGTGCGAACAGTGATTACAGAATGGCCTACTACATCAGCGTCACTGCAGGCAGATGCGCGGGACAAGTGGCAGCTTCTGCAGAGCCGTGATCAATGAATACAGGTAAAGCAGTCCGGCAGGCTCATCGGGCTCCCTGACAGCTATGCTCTCACAGGGCTGGCTTGCTTTAGCTCAGAGCTATGCTGATCTCCATGCCTGCATTTGTGTGTGTGTGCACGTCTGTGTCCAGCAGATGCACATGTCCAGGTGGGAGGCACTCCGGAATGCCCGCACGTAGTTTGTTATATCTGATCAGTATAACATTATTCACGCCTGTACCAACAGGCAGTGCTTCAGCATTCATTTAGAATATTCATTCAGAATACCAACACAGGCTCTTTTAAACACCATTATGATCCAGAAGTGTTTCAAATGCATTCAGTTTCCTGTGGTAAAGCAGTCCTAATGGTTAGGCACAGCAAATTCTAAGAATTAGGCACAGCAAGCGGTGTGACATCAAGGTCCTTCTGCCTTAGCCTGGGGGTGGTCCCAGTCAAACAAAGCATGGCTTTGTCCCAGAAGACATTCACTAAAATGTTCAAGGGAAAAACGTAAAAAAAAAAAACGCAGTAATTTTTTGTTCTATCTTCATATTTAATTAAAAAAAACATATTTAATTTTTTTTAAAAAAGGGGGAGCTAGCAGCATTTTCAAAAGGGAGGCCATTCCTTGTGCAGCACAAATTTTCTCCATGGAAGGCTATTTTGAGAATGGACAATAAAATAATTGAACATATAGACACATACAACAGCTCACATTCCAGTAATTCTATGGAAGCTTTAGTTAGCAACTCTGAAGGTGTGGTACAAATCACGATTCTGCAACTGGAGACAGATCACACCCACAGTCCAAGTCCTGTCACACCACCATCTCCTTTCACTGTGTCTTAAAGCTTTAGTTGAGCTTATGGGAAGAAACAAGAACTTGAATATAATAATCTCAAAGTCCAAGAGGTCAACGAACCATTTTCTCCTGCACAGTTACTGACTAAATAGCTGGAGGAAGAAAAGAGGGTAATATCCCATTATAAGCTCCCGGCAAATCCAACAAGATGTGACTATATTTGAAATGAGAACCTTGTACAGTTGAACATGTTTAAGGAGAGTCAAGAAAAGGTGAGCCTAAGGGCAGACAGCCTGGATGTTCAAGCCTTCCCCTAGGTTGGTTTCCAGGCCGGTCAGGAACATTTGATTCTTGGGTAGACTGTGACATTCAGTTCTGCTGATGTGCACGGAACTGAATCATCTTACACATCTCTGGTTTTACCTCCTGAGAAAACGAGTTACAAATCGGGAGTCAAGACATCCAACAGTTCTCAAGTGTCACGTAGAGCTGCCTGTGCCTGCTTGTCTTAAAGCCCACCCACAACTTCATTTTCAATTAGCAGCTCCTCGAAAGGCAGTAATGAAAGCAGTTGCTAAAGAGCATTCAGATGTCACTGAAAGACTGCAAACCCAAACTGTAAATAGCACATTGTGAGTTGCCTGTCACCACCATCAACTCCCACGGGAATATCACAGCACGTGGCTATCACAGCCATCTGCTCAACTCCCTACAAACACCACTGCGAACCACACAGCCACCCACCAGCTCCCAGCTCCCACTCATTACCTGTCATGTACAGACTTGTGGAGAGATGGGGTTGCTGGGAACAGAGATCACAGTGCCCAACACATTGAGGTTTATCTCACAGACGTACAACTGCGATCTGGTCATGTGCAGATAACGCTATGCCATCAGCAATGGGGAAAATACAAAATTAAATACCCAGGAAGGTCTTAAATACAGTAAGGGAGCTACATCATACTGTCATTAACTATAGACTATAATTATCATTAACAAAAACACATTGGTCAGACCTTGTTAAAAGAGAGAGAGGCAGGCATTCATGCACCAGTTAAGACCATACTGTGTACCCTCACACACCGTATCAGAATGCCTGGTTTCAAATCACAGCGCTGCTTTTGATCTAGCTTCCTGCTAGTATGTAATATAAGAGGCAGTAGTTGATGGTTCAAGTACTTGGATCCCTGTTACCCAGGTGAGGTAATCCTGGGAGCCACACTGAGTGTCAGGCTGCTGGGTTGGACCTGGCCCTGGTTCGCAGGTGTTTGGGAAGTGAGCTTGCGAAGGGAAAAAAGGGAAAATTGCTGTCAACTATCTGCCAAATCAAAAAAGATGAAAATTATGTAAATATTTTTTAAAAAGAAAAAGCCTGATTTCCTCATCTTTCATCTCAAGCTATTATTGACACACACTCCAACAGTCACTTGTCTTTCTTACCACTCTACTATATGAAATTGAAATGACCCTTAACAAAATTCTACGCACACACACGCGCGCGTGCAAACAGTTTCTTACAATGGGACACACAAAGGGTCTCAAAGGGTCTCTGCTTTATGGAATACTTCCTAAATTATCAGGATTACCTAAACTGAGCAACTACCACTTACCTTCAATGCAATTCCTTTTCCCAGTCGCCCTATTTTCTCACAGTTCTTTTTAATCATTTAGGTTTTTTCTTTCTTTCTATTTTTTTTTTGAAAAGCAGAATTACAGGTAGATAGGATGAGAGATAGATCGATTTTTCCAATGCTGATTCACTCCCTAAATGTCTTTGAGAATGGACCCAAGGGCTGGGCTTCCCTGAAGCCAGGGGTAGAAATCTTGCATCATCTTCTGCTGCTTTTCCAGGTGCATGACCAGGGATCAGGACAAGAAGGAGAAGACCCACGCTTGAGACCCGTGACACAGGCAGTGCCTTAACACTCTGCCTCACAACACATTCCCTACATTCTTGGAGAATATTAACAAACATCAAACCCCTGATGCTGAACTCAAGTGGCGTGTGAGTTCCCTCTTCCCAACATCCCAGCCTCACAGGGTACATCCCAGAGAACGAGATACGGAGTCAGGAAACAGAAAACCAAGAATTCCAGGATGTAAAAAACAAGCTGTCATTGCTTTTAAGTGCCCAAATTATTAATTTTTTAAAAATCACAGAACTTGTCATTTTATCATTTCATTGGTGTGCAGTTCACCAACTTCAATGGCGAAACAAGCCCACCAATATCATAGGCAATCATTCCTGAATACAGACAGACCAGGTTGGGGTTCCTCAATAAAAAAGCAGAGCATCTTAATCATATCTCATTCAAGTCAATCAAGATTCCATGAAATTAGAAATCATTCTTTTATTACCCAAAACTTTCAAGGTATCTTCACTATTTATGGTTTAGGTAAGGAGAAAAAAGTAACATGCAACTTAAATTCATAAAGGAGAAACTAAAAAAAAATCGACACTTGAGTTTGTTATCTTCTTGTGACTGCTCAATTTCTGAAAAGCAAATGGAATCTTAAATTACAGGTTACACTCGAGATGCTGAAGAATGAATAGAAACAGTCTAATGGCAGCTCACATTTCTGAATATTAGATGAAGATACCTGCCAGCATGTAGCCATAACAAACCCATTTATGAGAAGCACATGCTAGAGTGGGCATTGGGGTGCAGCAGTTTAAACTGTGGCTTGGTAACACCAGCACCCCATATGAGCACTGGCCCCAGTCTTAGCTGCTCCTCTGCTGACCCAGCTCCCTGATAACATTCCTGAGAAGCCAGGACAGGCTTTGAGACCTAAATCCGATTGGGAAACTCATAATAAGTTTCTGGCTCCAACCTTGGGGCTGGTCCAGCATGACTTTTGCAGCTGTTTGGGTAGTGAACTGGCAGGTGGCAGATCTTTCAAACAACAAATCAATCTCTCGGCCTAAATCCATCTTTCAAACAAATCTTAGCAAGTCAAATTCCAAATTATAGTCATGTTTTAAATACTATGCTTTCTAGAAACCTACACACTCTAGAGTCCAGAAGATACACACACCTGAGGAATTTTGGACTAGATTTTTAATCAAAACTAACTGGCAGGTTTCCAGAAATGTAGCTTCAACTAACGTGTTTAATCAACATTCTTCATTATAAATCCTCATTTTCCAAGGGTTATTTTTTTAGGATTTGTTATATTTTTATTAGAAAGTCAGATATACAGAGAGGAGGAGAGGAGGAGAGGAAGATCTTCCATCTGTTGATTCACTCCCCCAAGTCGCCGCAACAGCCGGAACTGAGCTTGATCCAACGCCAGGAGCCTCTTCTGGGTCTCCCATGTGGGTACAGGATTCCAAAGCATTGGGCTGTCCTTACCTATGTTCCCAGGCCTCAGTCAGGAAGCTGGATGGGAAGCAGGGCTGCCGGGATTAAAGTGGTGCCCGTATGTTCCTGGGGCATGCAAGGTGAGGAAAACCTCCTGAAATAAAGCAACATTGCAGCCTCTGGGTGCCAACACTGCCAACAGGAGGGAGCATGGGCTGTGAAAGCACAGCTAGTGCCTTGGTCACCGGCTCACTGGAGCCACAAAGTGAGACCAATGCTAACACACAAAGCACATGCAACCATCATGCACAACTCTAATTTTACAAGATGTGGCACTAGGGGCTGGCACAGTGGCATAGCAAGTGAATTCTCTGCCTACAATTCCTGCATTCCCTATGGGCCCTGGTTCATGTTTCACATGCCCCATTTCCAATCCAGTTACCCACTTATAACATGGGGAAGCATGACCCAAGTCCTTGAGCCACAATATCCATGTGGGATACCCAGAAGTTTTTGGTTCCTGGCATGTCCAGTGGCTGTAACCATTTGGAGGGTTAATCCGTGGATTTCTCTCTCTCTTTCTCTTTCTGTCTGTAATTTTGCTTTTCAAATGAAAATAAATAAATCTTAAAAGAAAAAAGAAAGATGTGGAACTGAGTTCTCCTGGGCATTCTGATTATTCAAGTTTACAATATCCTCTGTAAATCTTCTACCAGATTGACTCTGCCATACCAGATTTTCAGAGAGAAGAGATTTTCAATATTTATAAGCAATACCTCTCAACATCATCTTGGGTAAGCCACCCTCCCTGGTAAGGCTAGAGGCCACCTTCTGTGCTCTTAGAATATCCCCAAATTCCTTTACTTTCCTCTGAAGTGGTGCTGCCCTACAAGGAGGCATCTCTCAGCTGAGAGCCTCTTTCTCTAAGAAAATCTTCCCTTAGACAAATAAATGACTTTTTCTTCTAATCTAAAACTTTGTAGAGGATGACTTCAGGATTTATTTTAATGATACATCCTAGTGCTTCTCAAAAAGAGTGCCTACAACCTGAAATGCCTTCCAGCTCACGTAGCCTTATTCTCCTCTAGAGAGAAAGAACAGACTCATGGCCTAAATACCGACTAGAAATCAGGGCTAGATTTGAGAGTTCCTTCAACTCTCATCAACTTTTCATCCCTGCTACTCTATTTTAAAACCCCTTTCTTCTGTTTTAAACTACAAAACACTAAATTTTTACAGCAGCCCAAAGGCCCGTAAGTTAGATACACTGAAATAAAACTATAACCTATAAAGGGTTACTCTTTGCTAAAATCCTTCTCTGAAGCGATAATTTGGCTTTTAATTGTGGCAACATCCAACTTCCTTGTGTTCTTCAGTGACTTGGGCTCTCACCAGAAAATAAAACTGCGTGAGGAGAGGAACCGGGTAACTTGTTTTGATTGTTCACCTACAAATCAAAGTAGCAGGAAAAAGTGTGATCATGTGCTTATCAGCAAAAACAAAAGCTTATGAAAATAATACCAAAACATTCACGCTTTAAATAAACAGTTCTGTGTAGGACAAATATAAGCCTAGACAAGTCCAGAATGAGATACACTGCTCTGCATGACAAGTAACTTGATCTTTTTTTCAAGCATAATTTATCCCTTTGGAACCCTCAGGAGTGTTAAAATCTGCCATATCAAAAAAAAAAAAAATGTGATCACTTTCCAAAACAGTAGCCAGCTAAGCATCTTGCACATTAATGTGCATTTATACGCACAGTCAGGATCCAACAAATAAGTGTCAATTAAAAAGCTTTCTTCTGATTGAATTGGAAAACATTATAAGAGCTGAGTTTTTATACATAAGCACCCAAGAGACAGAAAGCACTGTCTAGTTTTAGAAGTAAAGTTCTTTTCTTAAAAAGTATATAATTGCATTCTCAAGACTAAAAAGATTAGTCGCCTTCAATGGATTCTCAGAAAAAAATAGAATCCTATTATTTCCTCTCTACCGAGGAGTAACATCTCATAATTACAGGAAAGCTGTGCATTAAGTTGCCCACTCAGGAAGTACCGTTTCCTAATAAGATGCAAACTTAATTCACTCTCACCAAGTCAGCTACAAAGAGTAAGTTCTCACCTCCCACTGTCCTCTTTCATCTGTAATTCTTCACATTACTTCAATAAGAGGCACTAAAGACAATCCATTAATCGCAAGATCCCCTCCCATCTAGATCATACCCATAAGAAGCAAAGACAAAAGAAGATGTAATTGTGTCATGAACAGCCATCCAGCATGATAGGAAAGCAATCTCAATTGTTCTTAGGGCGAGTTTAACTGTGACCATTGGACACTTGTGTATCCCTTCTTACCAACAGATGGCCCTTGTCTAGGGCTGATCCACAAGAGCGGCCTCTGTCCCTCCCACTACAAATACATCTCGCTCTCCTTCAACGCCTTCCCAGAGCCTTTCAGTTACAAAAGGATGTGCTGACAGACGCCAAAACTAACTACCTTAGAACCATTACGGTCTTCCTTTACATATCTCTTCAACACTGTATTTGTCTGTGTTATACCTAATTTAAAGAACCATGAACTCAGAGGGAAGAAACAGGGAATTCTTCTGGCCTGAATCCATCATCTTCCAGATGGCCAGTCACAGACAGTGATTTGTGCAGAGTTCGATGATAACACACATGCCTCCAGAAACACTGCAAACAGGAAGTATTATGGCCTCTTTTCAATGACCAACTTCTGCTTCCCTTCATACTGGAAATAATAACCCTTGATTGGAGAGTAGCAACACTGAAGATAATAAAATACTACTGTTTTTTAAAAACCTTGCATAGGCCCAAAACGTGACTCACTATTTATTTCTCCATTATTCATAGAGATTCAAAACAACTCAGTTTGAGTTGTGGTCCCTAAAACAAGGACAGCTTTCATTTCAGTAACATCAGTAGCAGAAGGCTGACCCAGACGTACTCAATTTCAAAACACACAAATCCTAGTCCTCTCTTATGATCATAAACTCTTTCACTGGGAGACCCTGAGAAGTCCACAAAGCAAGGTTTCACAGTGTAGAAAGAACTTGGGAGACAGAGAGAATAGAAATTCAGATCGGGTCTGGGAAACGGAGGTTCAGGACAAGAATCCATGTTAGCATCAGTTATCAAGGAAACAGGTTTCCTGCCTGGAAAAGTATCAAGGTTTCCTCCTACATCATTGGGAGGCACAGGCCTGTGTGAAGGTGGTGGCGACTCTCCCAATTGGGAATAATTACACTTCTCACATCTCTCAGAAACAGAGGTATGCGTGAGACCTGACAAATACCACAGGAACATCACCTCTGATAGAACATACCCTTTCCTTTCTCTCTCCAACACCCCTGCTTAAAAAAAAAATCACACACATGCGGCTACTTTCAGTCCCTTCTCTGCTCTGAACTCTTCAGCGTAACCGCTTTCTTCTTGTTCCTTTACAGGCCATTTCTAGGATCAGACGTCACACTGTGAAGCAGTTGCCAGAAATATTAGAGACTTTTGATCTGCTCATACGATCCTTATCGCATTTAACAAGGAAGGTAGACTACAGGAAACAAACAGGAGATTCTAAGTTCTGGCTCGCTCTTTCACTGTTAGTTGACCTCAGGCAGGTTGCTTCTTTGAGTCCCACAAATGACATCATCCGCTGGGCCGGGTGCTGCATGAATTACCGATTGAGCCATGGCAAGCTCCCTCGCTGTAACAGTGATTATGGCTAACATTATGCGGCTACATATAATCAACAGATTAGATTTATGCTAGTAATTACTATGATAGCTCCACTCTAGTATCTTTAGACACACCCAAGCCTTCAGGGTCAGATTTGAGGGCAACGATGCCAAGGGGTTCATCTGAGGCCATGATGAAGAAGTCACTCCAGATGTTTTTCTCAGGAACATATCCTTCATCATTCGGCACTGTGAACTTTGGCACCAAACGGCCTGCTGCATTTTCTTGATGCTTTTGGAGCCTACCAATCAGGGTGGCCCTTTTCAAGAGAGAAACAAGTAAAAACTGCAGATTTTCTTGGTCCCTAGGGGGCAGTCAAGAGTCTGCTTGTGGTGAGGTTCCTGATTTGGGTATAACCGCCTTGTCAGGTTTTGGACCCTTTGTTTCTCGTGATCCCAGAAACTCCCCCTCTACAGGGGAACATCTACAAACCAGAAATTACCTGTTCAGCTTCTAATTAGCAGCACCTGCTCTGTGACCACGCTTCTTTCCTCTGCTTCCTTTAAGTGGTAGTCAAACCCCCACCTGGACATCTTACCAGCAACAAAACACATCCCAGGACACAGGTAGCTCCACAGGAAATAAAGCCTCTGGATTTGTGCAGAAAAACTGCTATAAACAGCTTCGTTTCTTATTATTAATCCATCTCATGTGGGGATTTCCACAGGCGGAAAGGCTCCCCAAATGCCAGGAGCTGTATTTTCTGTGGATCATTGAAACCTAATTCTTAGCAGGCCAGTAAGCCCCACTACCAGACTTTCACACCATCAGCAGATCACAGGTAAGTCCTGAATTATGGGCTGTGGAGAACAACCAAGGCACTGAAAGGCAGATTCACTTCTTTGCCACAGCTTCCCACATGCCACGACACTGGAGTTTCCCCAGAAAACGTAAATCTTACGCAAGGCACTGTTCACACACAATCGTTTTTTCTGCATCAAGGCACCAAGACATGCACAACGTACACAACTAAACCTGTCTGTTGTCGGCACCTGTCCTCCTTATGAAGGCCTTCCTGCTCCAAGCCAGTCCATCCTGACAACGCTCAGGACTTGAGTATGCCGTCAACCTCAACAGCACCAACATCAATCTTTGCTACATGCAGTACATCTGTCTGCAAGGGTACCATGCAAAGTTTCAAATCCAACTTCAAAGAACAGCAAAACAACTTGTACTCTCAAAAGCCAGCACAGAACTCTGAGGGGCAGCCACTCCTCAATCCCACAAAAAAAAAACACAAAAAACCTGTTCTCTACCTGTGAAGCGGAACCACAACGAGCCAACATCTACAGGGAGAGGAAAGAACCCCTCGAGGCTGCTCACCTGCCTGAGTCCCTTGGGTGTTCTCTTTCTCTTCCCGAGGTGCTGGCAGAGGTTGCCGTCATTCTCCCGATCCGAGCTGTAGTGGTGAGGGTGGCTCAGTCTGCTCTTCTTGGAGTGAAAGGACAAGCCATTGGTAAGTGCTTCTCGTTTCTTCTTGGTCAGGGGAGTCTGGCGTTTCTCCACGCGTTCCTGAGGCTTAAGTGCTACATCTTTCTGTAGAAAAGAAAGGAAGGGGAAGGAAGTGATGGTTACATAGGTAGCTAGGGTCACCTTCAAGATATAGATTATTTCAGGGGAGAGAAGAGCAGGGTGTGAAAGCACCCAAAACCATGAAAGATGGCCTTCAATTTTTTTTGCAGTCCCTAGCTCCACCACAGATGTATCCATTCTCTCCTCATTGGACAGAATACTCCGCAAACAATCTGCCCATTCAAACTGGTTCCCCGGCCCCCGAGAATACTGGCTTTTCTGTCTGAGTCGGTCCTGGGTCCAGCAATGATGACATTCCCCAAGGACACTCGATACATTCACTTCCCATGTTGGCACATCAACTACTACACTTTTGAGGAAAAACAAGTGCTAAGTGCACTCTTCGTTCCAAAGAAATCACAAAGGACTGAACACACTGAAGCAGAAGTGGGCCAGAAATAAACTGTCCGTTCATGTGATTAAGATGTTTTCTTAATACATTATGCTTTTACCACATGTTCCTCTGAGATGTTATCTTCTTGGGAAAATGAAACATCAATAGCATCACCAACACCAAAAGAAGCTTTTCATTATTCTGCTGGGTGGTTGGGACGGAGGGTGGATAGAAGCGAAATCAGTGAAGTGGGGATCTGCACCTGTACGAACAGGGCCTGCAGGCAGCTCCTCATACACAGACACACCAAGAGGCCAGTCTACATAAAGACATCATTCATCAGCAGGCCGGGGAGTAAGCCACTGCAATAAACAGGCTCCCAGAGCATCAAACGACCTAGTACATGCAGAAATGCACAGAATCCTAACATACACTATACACACTAAGCACTAAATGAAAATGATCCGACACTTAGTGCTTGATAAGTGAGTGGACATGATTCTCTTTATACAGAAAACACCACTTAATGGGGCCTCATCCCTCATCATATCTCAACTCTGTGGCCCTAAGATACACAGTGCCAAGGCATAACAGCCTACACTTTCACTCATGGAGCCAGCATCCAATATAGGTTCCAGTTCGAGTCCCAGTGCTCCACTTCTGGACCAACTCTTCTCTGCTCGCTGGGGAGTAAATCACCGTTTGGGAGACCTCCCTTCTTCTCTCTCTGTAGCTCTGCCTTTTCAAATAAAAATAAATAAATCTTTAAGAAAATAAAAACTTGGCCCAGGGTGATGGCCTAGTGGCTAAATCCTCAAGCTGTAACCACGAGGATCCCATGTGGGCACTGGTTTATGTCCTAGTTGCTCCACTTTCCACCCAGCTCCCTTCTTGTGGCCGGGGAGGGCAGTGGGGGATGGCCCAAAACCTTGGTAACTTGCACCCACGTGGGAGACCTGGAGAAAGCTCCTGGATCCCGAATCCTAGCTTTGGATCAGCTTAGCTGCAACCGTTGCAGTCACTTGGGGAGTAAAACAGCAGACAGAAGATCTTTCTATCTCTCTCTAACTCTGACTTCATAATAAAAAAAAAAACTTTTTTTTTGTTTTGCTAAAAAGTTCATGCTTTCTTTTACACATTTCTCATTTGCAAAACATCACTCATTCTTCCCTCTCTTTCATATCCAACATTCTCAACATAGCTATCTAGTCTGTGGCTTCTCACTATCTTGTAACTGCCTGCTTGCCATCAAGTGCTGGACTATATCCCCAAACCAGCCATATTCATTATTTGAAACCTTCGGCCTTGCTATGGCCCATCTGCATATCCCCCAAATGTACTCAAAGTGTTGATATTAGGTGTGGGGAGATGTTGTGGAAGGCAACTGAATCGTAACAGTAGAGCCTACAGGCCTTATCAAAGAGACCTCGGGGAGCTTACGGGCCCCTTCCAGCACATGAGGTGACAGCTGAAAGGAACCACCTACAAGGAACAAGGCCTCCCCATTCAATCAGCTGGCATCTTTGTACCTCCAAGCATCCAGCACAGTGAGAGACAAACGTTTCCCAATTATTAGCTGCTCACTTCACAGCATTTTGTTGAAGCAGCCTGGGTGAACGAAGATAGAGCTTAATGCTGTGGTTTTGCTTTGGGCTCAGAAGCCCTCAGGTGCACACGCCTCTGTTCTCTAGTTCCTCCCGGGGAAACCTTCTTTGTAACACCAAGCTCTCTGTGCTCATGCCTTCACTCACTCAACACACTTCTGCGCATCTCTAGCGTGTCAAATACGAAAACTTAGCCTACATAGGAGGCGAAAAACAATGGTGTGGGGAAAGCTCCAACCTTACACAGCCTGGAATTTGGGGTCAGATTCTAACCAAATCCTATAAAAGTTGAATTACTGCTCTAAGAGAAAGGTGGAGGGTGGGTGCTAAGACAGAGAGGATCCACCACAGAGGAGGAAGTGGTGCTGAGCTGACGACTGTCATTTGACCTAGATCCCAAAGGCAGAGCTCAGAGAACAGCTTGTTCAAGGGCCTTGAGGCAGCTGGTAGCATAATCCCTCGAAAACATGTTAAGGAGGGCAGGGACTAAGTAGTTCAGCTCAGGAACTCCAGAGTTTCGCACAAGCCAGGCAAGCAGTGTGGGGACAAAGTATGCTTGTAACATACACATAAATAATCATTTAAGACATCCCAAACTACAAAGCACAGGAGTGATTTTAAAGTACTCTAACCTACCTATAACATCCAAAGAAGCAAGCAAGCAAAGATGATTGAAACTGGAAACCAAGGAACCCCTGAGCCACTGCTGGCATGAGAAGGAAAACAGCA
This sequence comes from Ochotona curzoniae, assembly GCF_017591425.1. Classification (NCBI taxonomy): domain Eukaryota; kingdom Metazoa; phylum Chordata; class Mammalia; order Lagomorpha; family Ochotonidae; genus Ochotona; species Ochotona curzoniae. The sequence goes on from NW_024465421.1 coordinate 3,478,461, forward strand.
AACTGCAAAAGGCCCCAGCAAAGGGAAAAGGTCTCATCCTTGGAGGGGTTTCTGGTCTACCTGGCAGCTGTCTTTCCCACACACAATGCCTTCTGCCATCCAAGGGGCATTCCTGAGGCAAGCAACATATAGCAAGAAGCGCTTGAGGAAGATAAGCTAAGATGAAAGCCACAGCATATGACCACTGATTCTGCAGTTCCAGAGTCTGTCCACAAGGCTACCACACACCCAATGTTCAGTCAATGTCTGCTGAAGTGAATCCTTTTGGTGTGTGTCCACTTCCTCAGTGGGCTATGTCAAATCATCTGCTCAGATCAACAAATGTCCTCTGTTTTCCTATCCAGGCAAGACAGCTCTCATGAAAATGCATGCCTGAACCGTGGCAATGCTAGCAGGAGAAGCTGAGAGAGGTCCATCATGGGCTACTCCGATATGCTATGATTAAACGGTACCACTTCTAAGGGTTATAGAAAAACAACCCACTGGCTAAAAAAAAACACTTTTCTTTGTCACACAGCCCACTCACTGCCCTGCATCGTATACATGTGGTCTATCGGATTTACAAACAAATGATATTTAATAATGTATCAACTGTGCTTTTTAAAAAAGAATTACACCATTCTCTTTGGAAACCAAATCTTCTTTCATACTGAAGGTGCCTCCAAAGTATATTGAAAATTATGTGCTATTCCATACAAATTTGAATTAATATTTATGAGAGTGTGTTATAATTTCTCCCAAATCCATTTTATTTTCATGTAGCATATTAATCAAGGCATTCTCAATGCACTACAGAATAGCGACACAGAGCAAATGGACCCCATGCCGTGACATTAGCTTGTAAGAGACCTGCTGAAGTCTGAGCAGCAGCAGTACAATCATCTTAGCTCCAATTAATATTGAGATTTTCCACTCTGGAGGGTGGGGGGTATAGAGAGAGGAGAGAACAAGCATCAGTGTATGCAGAGGTGACTTAAGAGGCAATATGAAATGAAATGATGTAAAAAAAAAAGGTTTGAATCCAAGAGGTTTGTACTTTCAAAGAAAACACACCGATTTTTATTTTCGGAGGGTACACAGCTGTGTACAAATTACTGACCCTTTAAAATAAATTTTGAAAAAAAAACAACAGTGCTGATTCATTCCCTCCACAAACAGGTTTGGCTGTTTGCAGTGTATAACATAAGATGACCATTTAACTCGTCATTGTCCTTCATTTGGGGGTGGGGGAAGGGATGACAAAAACTGGCCCGTATTGGCAGTGAGAATCACAAGCAAGTCTGATCAGGAAACAACTGCCAACGCCCCCACTCAGAACACCTGTGCGATGGCGTATCTGTAACGTACACGCCTCTCTTTAACACACAGGAGAAGCCCTCCCGCAACCAAACAGAAACACTGAAATAAGAACGTCCTGAAAGAAATCTGGATATTCTCTACAGTACTGCTACAACATGGGGCAAAAAAAAAAGTGAATCTGGCTTATAAAATAATGTCGTGGATCAATGGACGACATAGTTTTCAAAGGCATAAACAACCCACCGTGATGTACGTCAGTGTCCTCCAAACCCCTAAAAATGTCCATCAAAACTGTCCACGGGTCCTTTTTGAAAAACACAACAAAAACAAAAACCCAAAAAACAGATGGCCATATTTCATATTTTGCAAGGGAAGTATTTAACGAATGAATGAAAGGGGGCAGAACAAACTACCCCCAAATATGCCACTTTAGTTTAAGGATTATTTTCATAAAGGCATTTGAGAAACAAAAGACACCAGAAGGGCCCTATGCAGTTCAGCACAGCAAGAGAAAAGAAATTATCACCACACACATCCCGATAGGAGAGCAAACTCCTCTGTGGAACACCCTCACTGTCGCAGGAGACGACACATTTTCTTACTTCTAGAAATGACAAGTCTTGGTAAAACAAAACAACCACCACAAAACCAAGAAAAACAAAAACAAACAACACAGGAGAAACAGATCTTATTAAAAAATATTATTTATCTGGTCCCATACATTTCTGACTTTTTCACAACTGCCATACCCTTCAACCTACTAGTTTTCGTCATTTCTTTCCATCTCCATTTCCCTACAGGAGCCCTATATACATGTGACAATCTTTATGCTTTTCTCCTATCCATCTATCTGACCGTAATTCACTGCTCAGATCCAGTCAAGAGATCCTTATAATGTGCAGAAATCAAAACTTGCACCCCCTGCATAAAAACGAAGAAGAAAAAAGCAGAAGGGTAGAAGGACTGGGGAGGGACCTGGGTGGGAGGGGAAGCTCTTAAGGCATTCACTCAACAATGAGAAAAAGCAGCAAAGCCAGCCACCCAGGCGGCCAGCCACCAGCGCAAGGCTCATGGTAAAGGAAAAGATTTAGACATATTTGCTGGCAATAGAGGGGGTAAGCGGACAAGCCATGCACAACAGATGGGAATAGGTTTCCAGAACGGCTGAAATTATGTGATTTTTAGGTCACTGGTGATGGAGAGCAGGGTCACCGTGGCACATCTGCTGAGAGGCTCGGCGACTGACTAGCCCAGGCAATTTCCTCCAAACCCTAGCCTCCTTCAAAACAGGTGATCCTGCTCTGCTCCCAAATTACAATCTTCCACCAAAGGCTTCTTCTTCTGCCACTCTTGAATTGCAAAATGAAACGGTTCAGTGTTGTGCAAACTAGAGGAGAGCAACAAATTGCAGATGAAACACTGTGCAGGCTGCAGGGCTCCATTTGCTGATTACAGACGAAGCCAGAGACAACAGAAAATGAGGACACCATTTGCCTGCCTTGCATGAAATAGGTTTCACAAAGAGTCTCCATCTGATTTTTCCGACCAAACTAATCCGAGGGCAGCCCATCGCTTACACAGCAGCTGTGGTGTGTGTGTCTGCATGTCCACATGTGTGTGCGATAGAGGGAAGTAATTGTAAAAGAATTCCATCTGTTATTTCATCTTAGGAACTTACAAAGAAGCCAGGAGAAAAACAACATGTATTTTACGTGTCGTCATCCAGTGGCACTAATGGCTATGCAAGGTCTTTCTAGTCTGTCATATCTTTTCTTGGTTTATTGGAAAGCATTTGTATTTGTTTTGAATGGTTTTAGAGATGCTAATCCCACCGACGCATCACGGCAAAAGAAATAGGAGGGCCTAGTATAATAAGAAGCAGAAAAATAGAAAGCACAAAGCTTGCTTACAACTCCATCCTGCCTAGATGTAGCCACACTAGCTCCCTACTTTGCACTTTTAAGTCCAAGGATTTACGAACAGATTCTCAGGCATCAAGATTTTTAACAAGCAGAGGAGATGGTGTGCAGGAACTTACAGGGTACACAGTGAGCGTTCAAACACGAATCTGTAATATTCACCTCTTTTCAAATCTAGTATCCAAACTCCTACTACGTGCCATGTGCTCCACCACGTGTAGCATTTCAAAACTCCAGCCACTTAGGTAGCGAAGAGCAACTCCAGGAATTATGATCCTTGTGTATACCAGATGAACATCCAGGAAGGTGTCCCCCGTACCAGCATCAAGACAGAAAAAAATAGCTGGACGGAACATACCAGAGCACTCAGACGAGACCTACACCTACACAGAAAGTTGATTTTCTGCAAAAGTACAAAAGCAGGTCTGTAGAGAAATAGCTTGCTTTCTAACATAGTGAAAAAAATGGGTAACTTTAAACAAAACTGGTTATTTTTTTATCTATAATTCAATATAGTCAGAAAAATCAACTCAAAATACATTGTAACCCCCCAATTCCAAGACTGGTAGAAGAAAACATTGGACAAAACTGTTCAAAATTTAGGCTAGGCAAAAATTTTGGGGGGGAGGGAATATCAAATATGTAATCCATGAAAGAATAAGCTGATAAATACCACTTCATCAAAAATTAAGACTTGCTTATCAGAAAACACTGTTAAGAATAAGACAGAAGCCAGCACTGTGGCATAGCAACTCCTGCAGACCATACTGGATGCTGCTCCACTTCTGATCCAGGTCCCTATTAAAACACCTGGCCAAACAGTAGAAGATGGCCATGTGCCTGGGACCCTGACACACTCGTAAGACCCTGACGGAGTTCTAATCCTCTGGCTTCCTGCTGGCCTACTCCTGGCCATTGTGGCCATGTAGGGAGTGAAAGATGAGACGAAAGGCATTCATTCTCATGCTCTCTCTTTCTTCCCCTAGTGTGTGTGTGTGTGTGTGTGTGTGTGTGTGTGTGTGCATGTGTGTGTCCCCATCTCTACCATTCAAATAAATAAATCTTTTGTTTTAAAAAGACACAAACAGAACAAAAGTATTTGAAAAATATACATAAAAACTTTGTAAGTAGCATATATATTAAATATTCTCAAAACTATTAAATAAAGAGGAAACAACCCAGAAAGCAAATCTGTGGTTGCCTGGGATAGATAAGAAGAAATTTTACAGGTGGACATGAGAAAACATTAAGAGTGACAGACACATCGTCTTGACTGTGTTAATTATTATATGGGAACAAATACATAGCAAACAGTATGCTTTCAATTTTACCCCAATGCAGTTTTTTTTTTTAATGGCAGCTCTTTCCATTAGAAGCAGCTAGCTTGTCATAGTTACTGATAACCAGGTTATACTCAGTCATCTATTCAAAGAAGCTTGCCTTTCACATTTCTAACACGAAGGGATGCCCACACTCCAGAAGGACTGGCTTGAGGCCAGGATGTGGCAAACACTGCCACTGAGACAGCCCCGCTGGCAACACTAAGTTCTCTGGCAGACTTTCACATCTTACTGTCACAAGGTAGAGTTCATATTATGAATCTCTTTTCCTTTATGTCCAACATTCCACTCTCCGTGATTGTTTGGATACTAACATTTTGTAAAGTTTTGTTCTTTTTGTTCCTGGCATCCTGATGACTATTGGGCCATATCCTCTCTGAGGATGAGCATCATGAATTCAGGAAGCAGCAGAAGGAAATAGAAGTACAATTTTACCCTGAAGCATAAAACATGGAGGTAGCTTATCAAGGTGTAATTAACAAATGATAACACACAGGAGAATCTAAATGGAGGGAAGGAACAGGTTTAAAAGAAAAAAAATTATTCTGTATAAACAAACATCTGCCAATGGTTTGGTGTCATTGTCAGAGGTGACGGGGCAAAGAACACTGGGATGAGATCACAACGCCCGGTTAAAGCACTGGTTTTGAACACTCTGAGCATTGAAATTGTCTCAGCAGTACCTCCATTCCCATAGATAATTGAGAGTTTGGCTGCTGTAAGGCCCTAACACACTCGAAGTGGTTGAGTCCCTGGCAAGCACATGTGATTGCTTAAAACAGTTTAGGCTCTCAGCCCTGAAGGATTCCTAAAATTGGATTACAGTTCCTCCAGATAATCTGAGAAATACAGCATGACGAAAAGGAAACCTTCAAAAAATAAAAAAAAAATTAACTCCTCCAGAACAGCAAAACAGTCAGAAAGCTGAGCAAAGCATGACTGAGACAGAAAATCCCATCAGTGAGGGCTTCAGGGCAGTAATGTGACAAAGGATCAGTCTAGGACGGGGAAAGGACACACGCCACAGAGGAGAGGATCGTGCGCATGGCCAGAGAGAAAGTTGGCACCACAGGATCTGTGGGTCTCTTGGAGAGCAGAGGCCACTTCCAAAGAAGAAACACAGATGCCTAACACTGAGAAACTACTCAATAGCACAAACCGCTGGGGTTATGCCAATCAACTCACATCAGGATATATGCCATCTCAGGGTTAGGATAGTGGGTGCTCTTTCCGTGTTTCCCTTAAGGTGAACTATTCTTGCATGAGGAGCAAAGGGACATTTTGTCTACTTTGGGGATACAAATTGAATCAGCCACTATTCGGCTTTTTGGTTGGCCATTCCATGCAAAAGATGAAGCAAAGTTGAATTAATGTATTTTTCTATAGTGCAGGAAAATAATTAGCAAATGAAACTTATTGATAACACTCAGAATAACCTCCATGATTAGAAAAGCTTTTGTCATGCCTGAAGTAAAAGTGTGGCAAACTATGTTTGGAAATATGAATTAGGGGCATGGGGATGTTGTGAATATTCTGTTATTCTTGAGGTAATCCCACAAGGTTCAGAACTGTACCAGATTTTCTTCCATAAACTTTCAAAATCATTATCTAATTCTACTCCCACACCCATACTGCGGGGAAATCAATATTGTTAGTTTATATGGTAAAAGAGAATGAAGAAACACCTAGAGACATAACATAAATTACTTCAGGAGAAGCCAAAAAAGGAAGGACCACAGGAAAATCTCTGGACTTGCCATCTGCTTTGTGCCCAAACTGTCATTCACTGGGTCTCAGCCAGGCAAAACCACATTAGTAATGAGGCATACACTTTGTTTTTCTTCACTTTATCACCCTGCCCAGCTACTCACACGCCTTAGTGCTAAATGACCCATGTTCAATGTCTCCAGCTTACTGTAAGTGATATGTAGTTGAATGGTTACGTCCCTGCCTTTGAAGAGTTCTAGAGGGAAGCTGGATAGTCTTTTATTTGGAGACCTTCTCTGGGTCTGAATTTTCACTACAAAAATAGACAAGATGCTGCATGTACCAGGTCTCCAACCAGGAATGGCAACACCTGGCCTCAGGTGACTCTTTCTACAAAAGATGCAGTGCAACCTCTAATAAAGTAGAATGGAATTACTCACAGGTGGCACAGAAAGCAACAGACTGGGAGATGGAGAATTCCATTCCTCTCTGCCCTACTACACTGTGATCAACGGGTCCTTCTAATTGTGGCCCCTAAGAAGGCAGGTTTGCATAAGCAGGCAGCAGAGAACACCATGCTTGACCTTGGTTAGGTCTGGTGGTGCTATCCAGGAAATGGTAACCACTTTTCAGGTCCCATTTCCAAAAACAAACTGACAAACACAGAGAACAAAGGGGAGGAAGGCAGAGTTCGCTCACTCAGCAGACAAGAAGTTTTACGAAATGTGATTTAAAGTTTAGATCTTCTCAGTAGCAAGAAAACGACTTCTGGAAGGATTTGTTATGTGGTTCTGAACACAGTTTTACATGGCATATTAGGAAGGATGAGACAGATGGCAAACAAACCCTATGGAGTTCAATGTTTCAAATAGTTCTATGAGGCTACTAAAGAAAAACGAAATGAGTATTATTGCTGGTTTGTCCAAGAAAGAACAAAAGATGGCCAGGATAACTGGGCCCTGTCAACCACAGAAAGACCTGGCTCAGTCCCAGTCCTTGCAATCACCTGGGGAGTGAACCAACAGATAGAACAGCTCTTTCTGTCCGTCTCTATCACTCTGCCTTCCAAACAAACAATTCTTCAAATATATAAATATTTGTGAAATTTCTATTTACCTTTCAAGTTCTTTTATATTTGTTTTATTTTAAAGATTTATTTACTTGAAAGAGTTACAGAGAAAGACTGAGAGAATGAGAGGGAGAGATCTTTCATCTACTGGTTCGCTCTCCAGTTGGCCTCAATAGCCAAGGCTGGGCCAGGCCAGAGCCACAGCTAGGAGCTCCACAGGAGTGGCAAGGGCTCAGCACTTGTGCACCTAGAGACCAGAAGTATAGCAACCAGGTAACCAACCAGTACCCATAAGGGATGCTGGCACTACTGGCAGCAGCTTTACCTGCCACACCTCCAATGCCAGTGCTTTAACTAAGCCGTGATTTGAGAATTACATATGATTTGCAGAGGGGTCTGTTTCTGAATAAAAGGAAAAACTGATTTAGGATTCTTCACAACTTCTGACATTCTTAGCAACTACAGTTGCAAAGGTGTTCAGTTCCTTTCAAAATCATTATCTGACTAGATTTTCCTAATAACTTTATAAAGCAGCCACTGTTCTCATTTTATAAAAGGAAAACATAGAGGCTTGATAAACAAATGACTTCTCAAAGTCAGAGGAGCAGGAACGAGGCACATGCATCAGGAGACTTCACTGCTTTCACTCCCCTAACACTAAGTCGCTATAGCTTGATTTCTGTCAGGATTATGGTCTTTTTACGAAAGGAAAATTATGGCTTAATTTTGACTTATGTTTAGATCCTTCTCCACGCCTTCACTTCCCCTATGAAGGATAATTACTGAAAGGCTATGCCTTTTTTATCAGATACCTGAACTCCTTCTGGGAGAGGTTAAGCAGGCAACAGAAATTCCAAATAGATATAAAAGCTCAAGTTTTCTGCTAAAAATGACCAATCTTCGCATTTTTACTTCAGGGGTAAAATGTGGTGGAAAAAAAAAAATGATACCTTCTGATCTTAAAGGAGTTAAGAAGCTGCACAGAGGCTCCAGGTTCTGAATTCTGTAAGTTCTATCAATGTGACTCAATAAATATTAATGGGTAATGACAAAACTTATCATTAGTCACAGGTGCAGAAATGCCTGCTTAGCACTTCTGCAAATGCCTCCTCAGTAACTGAAGCACACAGACGGCCTTCATGGCAAGCTCTCCAGCGTTGGGGCTTTCTCACCCAGCCCAGCCCGTGCCTCTGCACTCGCCAACACTGCCCTTCTTCTCCTCCAGGACTTCTATTTCAGGATTTACCCACACAGGATTTTCCTCCATCTGGCATCATATAGGTAACAATAAAACAGAACTACCCTGAAGGTCTGTAGAGATACATATAGAAAAGCACTGAAAGATGTACCCACAGACCTAAGACACAGACCAAATAAACTTTTCAGCCTGAATCTATAATGAGAGTGAATTAGAGTCTACAATTATGGTCATGGGAAGAAAAGAAGCTTCAGTCAGCCACTATATTGACTTTAGACACGAAGAACACTGTCCATTTGGATAAAGGAATGAGGTAATTAGGTCACACAAGGATGTCTAGATTTTCAGCCTGTGTCTTGAATAAGCCATGGGCTTCTTTATATACCAAAGTTTCCTATAGATGGATTTAGTGATGTGTAGACACTTATTGGTTCTATCAGATTTGATAATAGAATCAATCTCTCCCTTTAGAAGCCCTGAGTTAATGGCAAAGTTTATTAAACTGCAGGCAGTCATTCAGAAAAGATCAATAGAGACATGATTACAGAGTAACCAGAGGATTAAACACGAGATTTATCACAAAAATAAACGGAATTAAATGTTCTCTGACAGCACTTCAAATGCTGTCAATACTTTTAACTCATAATCTATGTTTTCTGTGTTTACCTAATAGGCAACAGGGATGTCTGATTTGAGAAAATGACTGCTCTACAGAAGCATAAGCCCCGTAGATTTGTGCAAAGCATTCAGAGGCCCTTCTGAAAACATCCCCGCGTTTTTAGGCAGCAGCGGTTGCTTCGATGCAGAAAGAGCTGTGGGCAGTGAGCTCAGCTGAGTTCTGATGAGTACATACATGTTCCATCTGTCCGTTCTTACGTCTGTGCACCCTCACAGGCACACCACTGGCCCCGGGTCCCATGAGCGATGTCATCCAACAAAAAGATATCAGCCCTTCCCCATCCAGAGAGGAGTGACTGACTGGTGCCACGACAAGCCCAGCAAATTACATCCATAAAGGCAAAAATCCGCAGCGCAGCCTAGGAGAGGCGACCACTCACTAAACAAACTGGCAATGGCGCATGCACTCACCATCAGCACGGGAGTCGATACACAAGGTGGCTGTTAAAGCCGACACTGATGCCGCAGTGGGTGAGAACGGCTCTGCAGGACTGGAATGATAAAGGCCAGGCCTGCTGTGTGAGGTTGGGAGGGTGTGTACTTGAGCAGATGGCTGGTCGGGAAATCAGTTTGGGGGGAAATATTGAGCCTGTGGCTTAAAAAGTCCCTTGGATGGCAGGCTTTTTGTTGTTGTTGTTCTTGTTTTCTAGTGTCTAGCTGCCATCTCGCTGCTAGCACACACTCCATCCTACAGATGGCACTGGTGCTGCCTGCCCCTGCCCTGGTGACCAGCAGGCTCTGGTGGTCTCTACAGTGGTCCAGTCTGTCAGCTGTGCTGTCCAAAGTGAAGAGCTGGATCGGAAACCAGCCCTTCATCAGGGTCGTGCTTCACACCAGAGCAGCTACTTTTGTCCTTAACCTCCATCACCCAAAGTCTCTCAGTTTCTCAGAGGACAGGAGTGTCATCCTGCCTGCTTATAAGGGGATCCAAGGGGCCAGCACCATGGGATAGCAGCCTAAGACTCCAACTGTGGTGTTGGCATCCCAAGCGGCTTGCCGGTTTGAGAACAGGCTGCTCCACTTCTAATCCAGCTCCCAGTTGATTGCCTGGGAAAGCAGCAGGAGATGATCCAAGTCCTTGGGCCCCTGAACCCACATGGGTAACCAGAAGAGGCTCCTGGCTTCCAGCAACAGCCCAGCCCAGCTCTGGCTATTGTGGCCATCTGGGGAATAAACAGGCAGATGCAAGATCTCTGTCCCTCCTTCTCTTTAACTTTGCCTTTCAAATAAAAAGAGTCAATCAGAAACAGAAGCATGAGGGTGAGGGAAAGGAAGAAAAGAAGGGACTTTAAACTTGACCCCAAAAGCTAGAGTGGCTCTGAAGAAGAGAGACCAAGCTTCTTATATCTGGACTCTTCGCTGATAAAGCTCCTATCGGTTTTTTTATGCACTTGACACTCCAGAACCTTCATCCCAAGGAAACAGACCACCTCCACACACTTCACTCACTTCTTCCGCTGTGGCTTGGCTGCAGCCAGCACTGCCACAGACACACACTTAGGTGGCACTCACATCTGCCTCTGAGGACTGGCTTTGCTATTCTGTGCCTTTCTGACTGAAGAAATCTCTGGGAACATAGTGACAGAGCTATGAAGAAAATAAAATGCGATATCCCTGCCACAAAGGAGACCAGGAAATAAGTGATAAATAACTTACAGCTCCATTTTCCTGAATATGAATAGCAAGACCTTAATAATGTAAGAGAAAAGAAATTGAGGGTAGGTGTTGTGCTATAGTGGTTCAGGCTGTGGCTCGGGATGTCAGTACTGCCAATTTAGAGTACCTGGTTCAAGCCCCACCTACTCCAACCTTCTGGGCCAGAACTGAATCAGTTGATGATGGGCTAATTCTTAGGTTTTCTGTTATCCAGAGTTCCTGGCTTTGGACGGGCTCAGATGCAGCTATTCCATTCATTTGGGAAGTGAACCAGAGGGCAGAGGGTCCACTGGTCGGAGTCTCTTTGTCTGTCTGTCTCATTCCCTCCACCCCCCTGTCCCTCCCTCCTTTCTTGCCTCCTTACCTGCCTCTCTCTTTAAATGGACATTTCCAATCAAAATAAATAAACCTTTACGAAAAAGGATGCTGGGACTACAGGGAGGCATTTGGGGCAGTAGTTAACATGCTGCTAGGAAGCCCCACATCCCATATAAAGGTGCCAGGGTTAAAGTTCTCCTTCTGCCACTGACTCCATTTTTCTGCTAATGCATACCCTGGTAAGCAGCAGGTGATAGCTTAATTAATTGGGACTCTGCCACCCCACACTGGGAGACCCACACTGAGCTCCAAGCTCCTGGGCACACAGAGAGTAAACCAGGATATGGGAGTTCTCTATGTCACTTTGAGTATCTATCTCTGCTTCAAAAACACATGTGTACACACACTGAAAAGTTCTTACAAAATGCTACATGGGGCCTGGTGCGGTGGCGCAAGTGGTTAAAGTCCTAGCCTTGCACGCCCAGGATCCCATATGGGCACCGGGTCTAATCCCTGCAGCCCCGCTTCCCATCCAGCTCGCTGCCTGTGGCCTGGGAAAGCAGTCGAGGACGGCCCAAAGCTTTGGGACCCTGCACCCACGTGGGAGACCCGGAAGAGGCTCCAGGCTTCGGATCGGCATAGCATTGGCCATTGCACTCACTTATGGAGTGAATCATCGGACGGAAGATCTTCCTCTCTGTATATCCGCCTTTCCAATAAAAATAAAAATAAATCTTTAAAAAAAATGCTACATGGCATAAAAGAACTCCTGGTAGGGTCTGTTCTCTATATATTCTCACAGCTGTGTTACTGAGTATCTTTGAGTATGGCAAATGGTACAGTAGATATTGTATTTACAATATTCTTTTAATTATCAAAGGATATTTGGCTTTTCACATATAAAATTGGGGCTATTCATAGCACCAAACTTACAAAGCAGCTATGAGGATTCAATAAGTTAATAGAAATCCTGGAATATACCAGGAGTTCAATCAAAGTTAATTATGTTCATTACTATTAATTAACTTTTCCAAGGTCACTGAACTGTGGAAAGACAGTGCCAGGGCTCAAGGCTGATCTGCATGGCTCTGAAGTTGATGCCTTTGTAACAGGTGGGTGAAACAGAATCAGAGCTCTGGATGTGCTGCTCTGAGCAAGGACCGTAAATTACCATCTGATGGGAAGCTCAATGCCCCTATGCTTCTAGTTTTTTTTTTTTTAAATATAAGCATACCACTTGGTCTATTTAATCTGAAATAATGCAGAGAAAGTATAACTTACTCCTCAGAATTACACAAGGGCATAAATTTTTAGTATTTCTTCCTAAACCTGTCTTCTGTAATTTATGAGACATGGAAACAAGACAATGTTCCAAGAAAAAGAATGGGGCAGGGACAGGTGGGAGGGAGAGGGCAGGAATTTCCCATCACCACATGGAGCAGAAAGGTTGAAAGCTTCAGGAAGGTTGGGCATAGAAAGAGAGCAGTACTTTATGCTCCTGATAGATCCCAACTTCAAAAGCCTGCCATGAGACAGGCACGAGGAAGCCTGGAAGAGCACGTGCAACCAATTCCACCGTAAATCTCTTCTCAGCTACTTCCCTGCTGATTTTCCAGAAGACATAGCTTGTCTATTTCCAAAAAGAAAGCAAGTGCATATAGTTTCTAGGTCCAACAAAACATGAAAAAAAATTACCTGTGCGGCCTTCTGCCAGAGCCAAAACTTTTCTTTTTTTTTTTTTTTTAAGTGGGGGTTGTGAGCACTTTTGGACACTCTACTAGGGAACTCCTCAACGTTAACATCTGAAACGCTCCCGCACCGGCCTTAATGGAACAGGGAGAGATGACGAAAGGAGGTGGAGAAAACCTCTCCTTCCCAGCTGAGCTCTGACACATACAGCACCGTTTGGGAGGCGACTTTATGTGCTCTTAGGAGTAGATTAATGAATGTAATTACCTAGCATTGTGGCTGTGAATGCTGCAAAAACTATAATTTATAGAGTGCTGTAAAGTTCTAATGTGTTTTTATGTCCATAAGCTGCTTAACCATAATCTAATGCATTTGTACAAGAACCGCCTAAGTGGCTCTCAGCTGAGCAGTGAGCACAAGTGCCTGAACCTTGGCGATTCCACTCGTACGTCTTTATAACCCAACCCCGTGTGGTAAGCATCGGAAGGAAACAGCTGCTGAATTACACAAGTAATTCCACAGACAGTGACAAGCCTCTCCGCTGCTTTCACCGTGGGAGGAGTATCCGGCTGACGAAGGGCCACGGGCCTTAATTAAATGCTGGAGTGGTGCGGCACATGCACTGGGTAGCTTTTTCCTTTGCTGTCATTTTCCCACCAGCTCTGCTCTAGCCCTGGACTCCCCTCACCACGGTCCCCTGCAGTCAGGAAAGGGGGAGGCAGGAGGGATAAAGCAATGTTAAACTAATGTCCTACTTGACATCCAGCCTGGACCAAAGCTGACCGCGTCCATCCAGTTTTCCCTCTTGTTCTGCAGTAACATTTGCAAGGAAGGGCAGCTACAGCTCCACAAGCCTGTAGCAACTGCAGACGTGTTTCTGTTCAGACTGCCTCAGTAGTGGGCCTGAAGTATCTCTTGGGATTCTTGGGAGAGATGATTGTGATGAAGATGAGAGTGCTACTGTCACGGTGCTGGTTAATGCTTATGAAGAGCTTACTTGGCACCAGAATCTCATGCCCATGAAAACCCACAGCAGGTACTAGCACAACAGTCACACTGAGATGAAGGTACTGAGGCCCAAGATTTGTCCTGGACAGCTCACGTTTTCAATCAGCTTCTTATTTCACATCTGCTGTTCCACTCAACAGGTGAGTTACTTAACCCTGTCTTGCTCTGTATCTGAGGACACTCCCCGCATAGGATTGCTGTGGGCACTTTTAAAGTCCAAATGCTTAGAAAATGCCAAGACAAAAAAAAAAAAAAAACTGTTCACTCCACACTGTCCATCATTGTAATCAGTAGCAATGGAATATGCAGAATATGAATATACTTGCAAATGGAAGGAGGGGAGGCCCACATTTTGGGGCAACAAACATTCACAGCCTCAAACATCTGCCACTGAGAGTTCTCGAGGCGTATCTTGAAATATCAACAGTACCAAGTAATGGAGAAAGGAGCAGCAGCAAAGTGCAACAGGTTAAGCTCCCCTCTGCACCCCCAAAGCACAAGCACGAGCCAAAGGCTCTCCCCAGAGACACTTCACAGGTTCCCAAGCGTAGGAGCAAAGCAGAGTCCCAGCAGCAGGATTCCCTACGTTCTCCTCAGCGTTTTAATAGGAACATGATATGATATCTCTGAGTAAATATTTTAGTACGCATTAAAAAAATAACAGCTTCAGGAAAACACAAGACTAGAAAATCTGAGAGCTATTGGTTGAGTTTAGAAACATAATGGCATTACATCAGTGACTATGCGGGGATGAAAAGCCAGCTCCAAGACACACACTCGGAGTAAATTAGTATCATGGCTAATACATAATTGATATTCTTCCTAGTAAAAAATGAACTGCTCTCCAGCATTCACAGGATGAGAGATGTGATTTGGATTCAATTAAAAGCTCTATCCTGTACAAGGGAAAAAATTCTGCCTCTCAGAGAGAGAGCCATGTGGCTGCCTCTTTAATTCTTATCCCAGATTGGCCTCTGGAAGCATGGAGATCCAGCCTTTTCAGCAGGCTAGGTTTCCAACACCATTCCCCTCACCTTCAGTCTCATGGACACATCTCAAGACTCTGTCCTTCAAGATTCCAGAATAAATGAGCTGACTGCTGTGGGAGCAATTTCTAAACACACAGCAGTTCCACACCCTCCCTGCTACCTTTATCTTTCCTCTTTGCCACTTCACGATTCTCATCTATCCTGTCACATTGTCACATATTTCTCTTTTCCCCTGTTCCAGTGCTCCATGGTGTCCAGTCACCTTCAATAAGTCCTTTTCTACCTTCTGACTCGCTCTAAGAGGCTGTGTAACTCTCCAGTGCGTGCACCAAGACAACAGTACCGTCTCTGTCTCCATGAGCCCTGCCATGATCCATTGGTTACACTCAGCACCCCAGTCCTTCTCCCTCCAGGTGAGAGGATGTCTCCTGCCCAGACACCTCTGTCTCTCTTACAAGTGGTTTGTGAGTCACTGCACTGCAGGGAGTCTACAATAAATATATTTTAAATGTGTTTCACACTGTATCCCTTAAGAATTCCAAATTTTTAAAATGGTATGATATATATAATTAATGAACTATACCCTCAGAAATATTATTCAAATAATATATACTCTAAAATCACATATATATAAACACACATATATATGTGCTTTTTACAAAGGGCACCTATTTTAACTGATTTTTCTAGTAGCAGTATACAACGAGAAACATGGAGACGAAGGGCTTGGAGAAATAAGCTTCCTAGTGGCAAAAATCATTTCCCATAGTTCTTTAAATATTTAAAGTTTTTAACACTGGAATATGTCACTAATTGGTTTATTGCTTTTAGACACAATGGTGTACACTCCCAACAAAGTAAGAAGAGGTATTCAAGGCCCAGTGCAATAGCGTAGTGGTTAAAGTCTTCGCTTTGCATGTGCCATAATCCCATATGGGCGCCAGTTCTAATCCTGGCAGCCCTGCTTCCCATCCAGCTCCCTGCTTGTGGCCTGGGAAAGCAGTCGAGGATGGCCCAAAGCCTTGGGACCTTGCACCCGCGTGGGAGACCCGGAAGAGCTCCTAGCTCCTGGTTTTGGATTGGCTCAGCTCCAGCCATTGCACTCACTTGGGGAGTGAATCACAGACGGAAGATCTTCTTCTCTGTCTTTCCTCCTCTCTGTTTATCTGCCTTTCCAACAAAAGTAAATCAACCTTTAAAAACAAGAGGTATTCAAAGAAACCAAATCCTAATATTTGGCAAATAAACAAATCATTAATCTATAAGAAAGAATCCATATTCAGAACAAGTGTTAAGGGATCATCTTTTATATTAACAGCTCAATGCAGACTTCAGAGTACGCAGACCTCTAGGTGACAAGTTCCCAGCTAATCAGAGGGGAACCACCAAACACGTAAAGCATCATATGATCTAGCCCACAGATCTCTTTGAACAAAACATCAGGGATTAACTTATTTGAACAGGATATTGTACTGGAACAGAAAGGCAAGGAAAGATGGGATCATTCTTACTTAATAGAATGCTTTTATAAGTGGATAAAAGAAATCCAACATTATCCTCCAACTGCAAGACCCATGGTGATCTATGTAACCAGCTGCTTAGTTGGGGAAACTCCACATAGCTGCAGCACCATGACACCACATTACTATCGACTGGAGAAGAAGCTAATTCCTTACCCCATGACCAATGGTAAACACATTCAAATCTAGACCAACTGGGTAGTTTACATAGTTGTCAATACTGCTACACCTGGGATATGAACAAAATGGGAATACCATTGCACATCCCATCACAATGCTAACAGCACCACATGCAGCATAAACACTGAGAAACAAGTTTTTGAGAAATTAAAAATTTAATATCTGGGCTAAGAAGTTGTACTAATCAGATTCTTGTCTGTATCTAAAACAGAGGGTCCGCCTGCATGTGGATTCAAAAACAAGCCTGAAATCAGAAATCATCAATCCACATAAGCGGCCGGTTGTAAATGACTGCTCATTAATGTGCTCCTAGGTGTTACTATGAGAAGATGAAGACTGATTGCAGGGTTGTTCGCTTCCGCACATGCGGCTGGGTTGATGGAGAGGGGTCGCTGAGGCGCTGACCTCAGCCAGAAGACGCATTTGCAGAGTCCTGCGGTCCAAAGGCCTGAAATGCTGATGGAAAGCAATGATGCTCTCATCAGAGGGCTCAACTGAGCCACCTACTCTATGCTTCCAAAAACAATGCTAGAATAGATCAACACTTCTGTGCACATAAGCCATTGGTTATCTACCAAGCTCTTCATGTCACAGCAAGACCTATGAGCCATTTTCATCGCATCAGCACTACACAAAACCAGTGCCAAGCCGTGGACATAATACACCAGTGCCTTGACTCTCATGTTGCTGATCTCATGACGACAACTGACTCAACAACAATAATGATGAGTATACTAAGCTAGAAATACTTGCACCAAGTCTGCAATCTAATTGGGACAGAAAAAGTGATTTGTTTTCCAAATCAAGAAACCAAAATTTAACAAAATTATTATATCCTCGATTCTCTTCAGGAAAGTACAAAACTAGTACCACTTAGATACAAAAGAGAAACGAATTCATAACACACAGTAGATCCCTTAGACTAAAAAGTAAGGTTCTCTGTAGTGTTTGAGAAAGGCTGACTTAGACTTCAAAGACATATGTTTATCTGAGACACAGCCAAATGCCTAAATATTTCAGTGCAATAGTTTAGAACAGGAAAAAATGGGATTACAGGAGAAGGACAGGAAACAGGGCAGGAGGAATAAAGAAATTTAAAAAGAAAAGTTTGGGGCCAGTTACAGTCAATAGAGCCATTGTAAATTTTTTTAAGGCAAGGGCACGGGGAGCATCATGAGTTGAAAAATGTTCATCTCAGACAGTCATCATTAAATGGGCTCAAGGCCTGGGATTGACTCCAATCCATTGCACCATTTTAATCTATCTGTCCATCTCCCCAACCCCACTACCATACCTTGATTCAGACCTTGTTGTACCATCTTCTATTAGCAATACCCTCTTCATTGCCACTCCACCTTAGGATAAAAGCATCAGAAACACAACTTCCAAGCATGTCATTCCTTCGCTTGAAACCTTCAATGGCTATCCACGGACCATTTCCAGCCTCCTTGCTCTTTCATCATTAAGGCACTGGGTATAGCTCTACTTTCATTTCTGTTCATGTTCCCCTGTACTGTGTGTACACACACACACACCTCTCACTACCACTACCACTGCATATGTACTTAACACTGAAAGTATAAAATACTTCCAAGTCACTTTGAAATTATAATTTTCTTAGCCAATAACACCCGACCTGCTTAGCCCAGCCAACCCTCTCAGCTTGGCTCTCTGTTACTTAGCTTTAGGATCCCCATGATCCTTAGCAGAACACTTGTTCTTCTGTTTTACAATTCATTCCATTATCATTCTACGGACTAGTGTAGGTCAGAATCTTAACAAAATGGTGATCATATCACAAAGACCTAACAGAACTAAGGAGTAATCAAATGTCCAAAAGCATTACATGAATAATAAATAAACCAATCTTTTCCTCAAAGGTATGTATTTCTAGGAGAAATCTGGTACAATTTGGTAGGTACAATTCCAGCCCTTCTCTACCACACTTACCCTCAGGGCAAACCATAATACATGCTATTCTAATCAGTCACAAGATTCTCTTAGGATAGATACGATTTTATTCCCTGCAACATTTTTTTTTTTTCACTGCAACATTTCTAACAAGTCAGTACAGGTTCCAGCTTGAGAAATACATGCGCCAAAATCCCATATGGGCACCAGTTCCAATCCCGGCAGCTCCACTTCCCATCCAGCTCCCTGCTTGTGGCCTGGGAGAGCAGTCAAGGACGGCCCAAAGCCTTGGGACCCTGCACCCATGTGGGAGACCTGCAGGAAGCTCCTAGCTCCTGGCTTCGAATCAACTCAACTCTAGTTGTTATGGCTATTGGGGAGTGAACCTCAAATGGAAGATCTTTCATTCTGTATCTCCTTCTTTCTATTATTCTGCCTTTTCAAAAAAAAATAATAAATCTTTTTTTAAAAAAGAAACGTATGTGTCCATACGGCCAGCACTGTGATGCAACAGATGAAGCTGCTGCCTTTGACACAAACAATCCACATGAGGCTTATGTAGCTGCCATGACACTTCCCATCCAGCTCCCTGCTGCTGTCCATAGGATATCCACACGCTCAGGTCCCTGCCACCCACATGACACAAGTTAAACTGTCATCATTTAAGAAACAGAGAATCTTTTATCAGGATATAACAGGTGACAAGACAATGAATTTTGATTGCTAAGGAGAAAAAGGCTAAATTTATTATTTTTTTTAAAGCCACCTTAAAAATGTTTTCTAAGATATTCCACTTCACAAACGAATTGGAAGCCAAATATATGAGCCCTTGGTTTTAATTTCAGCTCTTACAACAGAATTAAAGTTCACATTCAGACATAATACTTGATACTGATATATTAAGGACATACTCAATATGAGAAGAGAGAAAGGAGGGGGGAGAAAACACCGAAGCAAGTTACAGATAAAGAAGAGAACTGCACAATGGATTCCTGCCGCAACCTTTCCCACTTTTGAGGCCTGAGATTCCAACAAGGAAATATGAGACGATTCCTGCTTTCCTCCTCCGTCTCCGCTGGGCTTCCTTATCTGTGAGGGTCAGGGGCAGCTTCATGAGTGTGTGACCTGGACAACTGCCCAGTGCCCCAAGTGCAGAGGGCTTGGCACTTGGTTTAGTGCTGTATACTTTTATCCTTGAGCTCTATTTCGTAAGTGACATGGATGTGACAGTGGAACATGAGAATGAACAGAGGAAATCCACGCTGCACCATGTCCACCATTCCCTGCTGTCCCCGGTGCCCATGTTCACGAACCTTCAACACTTGGGTGTATAGTAAGAATAAAACGCAGCACAAGGCAATGGTGTCACTTCTATACCATCCTCAGTGGTGTTACAGCTCTAATGATACATGTGGAAGTGTACGCATTTTCTTTTCGAAGCAGAACTGACTTAGAAGAAAGGAGGCACTCTTGTTCTAAGAAATACAGAGGGCCAAGGAATCCTAATTTATGATTTCATACTCATAGTATTTTCCCCATATTAACCAAACTATACTGAAAATAATGAAATGAAAAGGAAAAATGAAAAGGGAAAGAAAAAACAAAAAACAGTTCCTCTGTTTCGTGCTTTCCTACCATTTCATAAACAGAAAGCAGACGGCAGTAGTTGCATGTATGTAGATGCCAAAAAATCAAAAAGTGAAACGAATACAGCTGAGTTCATTTTGTGTTGTATTTCCACTGTTCTGCAATTGTAACACAATATGTGTAGACGAGGTATGCCATAAACTACCGAAACGTACTTATTCTGCATGTAAGAGGGATGCTCTTACACTGTACTTGAAACTGGCATTGCACAACAGAAATGTAAGTGCTAAAATTCATATTAGCAATGAAAAATCTGAAGTTTTCCTGACTTCCAACGACATTAAACAGAAAACTGAAAATATCATGAAAAGTTCAGAGATAGCCTTTAGAAGAAAAGAAACTATTTTCTATTTCAGCTCCTTTACTGGTCCTTTTCTAACCATGGCCTCACATTTTTATTTAGCACAGAGTCACATAAACTATGCCACCAGCCCAGATGTCACAGTATCATGTCGCTGTAAGGAATGTCAGGATACCTAAGCAAAGACCTTGTATTTTAGCTTTCCCTAGCATTCTCAATGGCAAATATTTTACACACAGTGTTTCATATTTTGATTCATGAAGTATACTTAATTTTACACATCACTTTTTACTTAATGATTTTGTATTATTTTTAACATAAATATTGACTCAGCATGGCTATCAAAATGTAGCTTGAACTTAACCAATAACATTTATAAAAACATGGATTACTGTAATGTCTATATTTTTTATAGTACACTTTCAAATAAAAAAAATGAAGTTCTTCCAAGTATCTAAAAAAAATCACTTTATGCGTCATGCAGCAGTTTAAAATGCTGAGGATACATCAGGGTCCAACTCAGACAAATGCCTTGCCCTTAATCAGTATGTTAAAACGTGCTAAATGCTGTGAGGAAAAGAAACCAAAAGGAAGGAATAAGGCTAGGTGCCTGTGTCACGGTGATGTATAATTATACCATTTTGCCCATTTTTTGAACCCACATCCTCTTCCATAAATTAAGAGCCTTTGAATTATAAAAGAAAGTTAACAAGCTTGAATAGCAGACTAAGAGAGTCTCAAACTGCACATCCAGGAACAATTAGAAATTACTCAAGTACTTTATAAGAAATAATTTTTAATCATGTAATGCAAACATTTTTTCTAATGTTATCTCTGAGGAAGCAGCTGCCATAACATGAAAATGGAAGCTCTGAGGCTGTATCTGCCCTTCATGTCACTTTAACGGCCCAGATTACATACTGAGAAAATGGAACAAGTCTGAGCAACACGCACTGCCTTGCTTTCCAGTGTTCAGTTGAAATGATAGTTCGTGTTCCATCCAGTCATCCCCACTGCCCTACTTTTATCCCACCACAGAATGAGGGAGCCTTTGAGATGAGCAGATAACCATCATCAACCATCAAGCATGATGTCATTTCATAATGAGGGTGCCCTCCCTCTAAGACAAAATACTTCAGTTACCCATCTAATACCTTTCCTGTAATTTTACTGATAATATATAGTCCTTGATCTCAAAGATATAATACCACCACTAAGAAAACACACACATATACACGCATGCACACACACAAACACATGAAAATTACAAAGGGAAAGGGCAGAAGTGTCAAATAAGAATTAAAATACATAAATTGAGCCAGCAATGTAAAGAGCCCCTGAGGTATGTGAAGGATTATGAGGGGCAGGGCTGTTGAGCAGGCCGTTAGCAGATTATCTAGCAGCTCAAAAAGCACATTATGGGTGCTCAATAAATTCTGATAGAATCTCCTCCCTTCCCAGCTATCCAACAGTTCTATAATTTTGAGAATGTCATTTTTTTCATTGCGTAACTCAGAGCTGGAACCACATGTTTCAACAAATCCTGCCTAGACAGTAACAGTGTAATGCTTCAAACGCACAGGTCAATAGCAACGGACCTGCTTCATTCAGAACGCATGCTTGTACAGGAGTATCAACTATGTCTTACAAGAACTGAGGTGTATTATAGATATGCAATGAACCAAAGGCAAATACCTCTTCCAGCACAATGCACAGGCAGGAGGACAGCTCTTCATTTTCCAAGCTAGCAGAGGGGAACACTTGTGCAATTACTCCTAAACTGCCTAATCCCCAAATCACTTATATTCAAAAGTCAATAGAGATAGTGGAAAAGGCAGTGGCCCAGAAGGTCTAAAATCAAGATTTAAGAACTGCCTGATTTTACAAAACCCATTTCAAAAATTCAAATTACTCTTTTATAAAATGAGGAAACAAATCACCACAGATTGTCATGAGATTCAAATAGCAGTGTGTATATAAGTTTGGTATAAACCAAAGCGTGGAATAAATGGCATAGTATTATAAAGCTTTGGCATAGTCTTAAATTACTTAACATTTGTTTCGCTTTCGAAGTAACTTGTATTCATTCTATACATACCATAGGTGGCACAGAGAATCTAATCTCAAGTTTCCAGAGCAGCCATTGTGGCACAGCACATTAATGGCCGGTTGGAATACCCAGCACTTTACGGTGCCTGGAAAGGAGTCCCACCCTCACATCCAATCCAGACTTCCTGACAATGAGCCTGGCAGTGGGAGGTGTAGTGCAGCTACCCACATGGAAGATCTGACGGAGTTCCAGGCAACTATGGCCCAGCCTCAGCTGAGGCAGCCATCTGGTATGTGAGCCATTGATAGCATCTCTTCCCCACCATCCCACCTTTCAAAGACTCACATTTAAAATCTCTAACACTCTTTTCCCCCCACCACGAGTCAACTATCTTTGTCATCAATATATCTGGCTAAGGATATTCAAAGTAGCAAGAAACTATCAAATATGAGAACTGGGCACCATTCAAGTAGGGGGGGAAAAATCCTCCAAATTTAGTCTTTAACACATATTTTTGATGTCCATGTGCAAGCAGGGTCTGGTACTTAAACATCTCCTTGAAAATCAGCAGCATCTTCTTAGGAAGCCAAGAGATAAAGCTAAACCCTAAGATGAATGATTTATTCCAATAACCAATAAAAGCTGATAGTTAAGTACCCATTTTATACACCTTAAAAACAAATGGTTTCAGAATTATTTTTTTTAAGATTTATTATCTCTGTTGGAAAGGCGGATTTACAAAGAGAAGATGAAACGGAAAGAGAGAAATTTTTCATCTACTGGCTCACTCCCCAATGGTCACAATAGCCAGAGCTAAGTTGATCTGAAGCCAGGAACCAGGAGCTTTTTCTGAATCTCAGTGGTGGATGCAGGAATCTCAATGCCTTGGGTACCCTCTGCTGCTTTCCCAGGCCATAAGTAGAGAGCTGGATCGGAAATGGAGCAGCCAGGACGAGAACTGGTGCCCATATGGGATTAGCCTGCTCCACAGTTTCAGAACCTGTCCAAGGTTTTTTATTTTTGAGAAACCTAGATTTTCTTCTTTAAATTGCTTTCTCAAGTGTGCGTTTTCCCATGCATTGCACAAGACATACTCATTTAAAAACTAATTTAATTTTTACTTATCCAAATCAAATGTAACTAGGTACCACATTTTTTATTTCATAATTCTAAAATTGTTGTTTACATCAAGTGATTTTATCAAACCACGTTGGTTTCATTTATGGGGAAAAAATAGAATGGAAGGAGAGAGGACTGGTGGCACAAGGCAATGGAGTGGCATGGAGGGAACGATGAATAAAGGAAGCCCGTCATTAGGAGTCTTCACTGCGACGAACAAGGGTTAGAGAAAGTAAATATGGTTTTAACACTGCAGTCCTGGGTCAATGAATTAGAAGGGAGGTCAGGCAAAAGAAGAAGGAGATATTGTCTTAGTACTTAAAGCGAGAAAGTCATTGCCCTGTGGAAATGAAAGCAATGGAAACTACTCATCATCACATACAAAAAAGTAACAAGAACAGATGCCTCTATAGTTCAGGAATATGAGAGGCTTTTAAAAAAAGAACAACTCCCACAGGTTACTCACCTTGTTTGCTCACATTAAATGGGATTCAAAGTAATCCACTTATTAAATCATCTACATGCACACTGCTCAGTGACTCATCGTAGGCAGGAAGCAGAGCAATGCAAAGCCCCTCCTCCTGCTGCCGACCTCCTCCGGGCAGCCTCGCAGCAAGGAACCTCATGCCACAACCTCCTGCCCATTCCTCACCACCTGCCTGCTGCCAGGACTCCACACCAGCAGCGGGTTCAAGGAGCCCGGACTCACCTCCAGCACTTGGAGAGAAGCCTACTGACACCAGGCTCAGCTGGACTGACTCACAACAAAACAGACACTGCAGGGTGACACACCTCTCACTGCACCTTCATCCAGAGAAGGCCAGAGACCACTGCCGAAGATCGTGCTGAAGGCTGAGTCTGGCGTGAGACCTCTGCCTCCGAGGCGACTTTCGTTAGCTCAAAGCAGCTGAGGGACCTCGTGGTGATTGCTGAGATGCACCCTCGGTGATAACTGAGATACAAATCCACGTTCATGTTGACAGAAGCAACACGTGGTTGAAGGAAGGCCAACAGACCAGAATCCCAGGCTGCTAACACAGGTTCTAAATGCCAATAAGACACATGGGACTACAATGAAGGCACTGCCGAGTAAACTGCAATCCTGTACCACATTAGGAAACTTCTGGGAGGATGAAACTAAACTCTCCCTAGCTCAGTTCTCACAGCCTAGCGAAGCCAGCTCAGGCCATATGCTCCTGCCTTTCTAACCAGCTGTGTCCTGCCGGAGTACACGGCTCCTGCTGTGACACGAAGACAGACGAAGGACTAAAACACGAACACTGGGACTTTATCTTTCCTCCATTCTTCAAAATTAAAGTAGTAAGTAGTAAGTGAAATGGCTTTCCCTACAACTTATTTAGAAAAACAGGTACTTGTAACAAAGTAAAGAACGTAAAATTAATAGACCAGGCCATTTCACAGAAAATACAAAGGAAATAAAATGATCCCTGCTATCAAAATGGTAATAATCTGGCAAGCCCAATATAAAAACCTTAATTAAATAACCACACAGTGTGATAGGTAGCCTAACCGCAGTGTCAAAGGGAAGGGTCTTTGGTGCAGCAGTTCCAACACTTATTGGGTCACCCACATCATGCATCAGAGTGCCCGGTTCAAGTCCCAACTCCTCTGCTTCCAATCCAGCTTCCTGCCGATATTCACCCTAAGAAGCTGTAGGTGATGGCTCAAATACTTGTGGCCCTACCATCCAAGAGAGACAGGGCTAAGGTTCACACTCCAGGACTGGACATGGTGCAGCCCTGGCTACTGTAACTCACTTCAGGAGCAAAAAAGCAGGTCTCTCTGTATCCCTCATTATCTTAAAGTACCCACCCCCTCCAAAAAATATGAGAAAGAATTTTAAAAACGGGGTGAATCTTATCCTAGACAGTGTAATTTCCAGACAGAGATAAACAGATATGGAGATAAGAAATAAGTTTTTGACTGGAAATCAAATTTGGCCCTTTATTTGTGTCTTGATCATAGACGTTGTGCACTGATAGGATATGCAAATCGGGGAAACGAAGAAAACAGAATTCAGGGCAGCACACACATGGAGGCGCTAGAAAGGGAAATGAGGGGCCCCAGCACGATGACAAAGCAAGCTCATCCTCAACCCGTGTGCCAGCATCCCTCATGGGTGCCAGGTCGTGCCCTGGCTGCTCCACTTGCACTTTTCTCCTTACCCCCTGAGAAAGCAATGCAGCATAGCAAGTCTGTGGGCCCCTGCACCCACATCAGAAACCCCGAAGAAGTTTCTCATTTCAGATTGGCTCAACTCTGGCTGTTGTGGCGATTTGGGGAGTGAACCAGTAAGTACATGAAGATTCATTCTCTCTGTTTCTGTCTCTCTCTCTCTCCTTTCCTCCTTCCATAAATGTGCCTTCCAAATAACACAAATAGGTATTTTTTTTTTAAGAAGAAAGAAAATGAGGACAGAAGAAAAATTGGTTTTGGAGCAAAATACGACTAATAATGACAAATAGTGTGTTGTCACAGAAGCCAAAGACAGCAAGCACCTCAAGGAAAAATCCAATACTTTTATCGAACATTAGAGACATTTTTGTAACAGAGTGGGAGGAATGAGAACGCATCCTTGAACTAGAAAACTAGAGTCTCTAGTGAGAACAGAGTCCCCAGTGAGATTTCATCCTTATTGACATCAAAGACAAGGGTGGATGCCAATGGCGCTGGCAGCCTCTGCATTGGAAAAACCAAGTGAGAAATTCTGAACAGCAATAGATCACAACACAGAGACCTGAAATAAACTGGACACAGGCCTAGGCACTATCTGAAGATAACTATGAAAGCCACAAGCACATTAACCGCAAAAGCCACGCCCAAGGCCCGGACACCAGATACACACATGTTGTCATGCAAGGACCGTCACTCCAGCTCCCCAACCTCACTCCCACTTGCTGTTTTCTCCTCCCTGCAAGTCACACTCATCTCTCATTTTAAACAAAACAATACACAGAACATCAGCCTAACCCTACAACTCCCCCTTTTCAAAAGAGCCTATGGTATTCCACAAGAGACATAAATCTTCCTGTTCATTCATGTCTGACAGTAAGTGGGGGAAAAAAAAAAACAGTTTGCAGCAGATATATGAACTTCCTACCCGCCCTGTGGGATATTTGTATTACACTGAGTAAAACTTACATAATGTAGGTACAGAAGAGCAGATGGGCCCTCTGATAATTGAAAATACAATCCCACACTTTTCCTTCTCTCACACTTTTCTTTTAGTTCTCTTGTTGCTTTGTCTCTTTCCAGGAATAATCCCCTTTTTGACTCAACTCTCATCCAGTTGGATAGATCATTAGCATAACAAAACACAGCATTACTGGTGCCAACCCAATAGCATTACCAGATTTACTGCATGGCACCTGGCATTATTGCTCCTGTCATCTAATTTGAAGAGCCACTATTTCAAATATTTTAGATAAAGCGTGTTTTCCCTCTCAGTATACAGAATGATAAATGGTTGGCAAATAAATGCGACTCTCCACTTAGTATGCCAATGGGTAAACAATATTCCTGCTGTCGTGGCCCCTTTTATGATTTGAATCCTGAAGAAACTGTTCTGCAAACAGCATGGCTGCAAGATGACATCTGTGTGTTCATTAATGCATCATTTCCTCTGCACAGAAGCCCTACAACTGAAATTTAATTCTAATCTTTAATTGAACAAAATTGCTTTCAGATGACAAATTGAGGAGAAGGAACCACACCCCGCACAGGGCTCCAGCAGGAGAGAGCTGCACTGTCTCTTCCCAGCATGGAGGAAAACAGCAACAAGAAAACCAATCTTGATTTACTCTCCTGTGCTGCACTTTGGGGGTGGGGAGTGGATTTGCTTTGAGCAGGTATTTCCTGAACAGAGCGAATGTGGGAGTGTTTAAGCTCAAAGTCTCAGAGCAATCCACCTAATGTTAGGACAAGGTATGGGTTAGTGAAGACATGGTACCTGCTGCAAAGGAGTTCCTTCTGGTTTTGAAAGTAGAAAAGATGTTATGAGAAGTCTGACGGGAGCAGTGGTGTATTTTGTTTAGAAATAAGACTCCATTCCCCACACTATTTCCTGGCATCAGGAACTAGAGCCAAAATGAGAGGGGAGAAGTCAGGCAGAGCGACAGCTTGCCTGACAGGACAACACAGCACAGGCTCTCGCCAGCCCCAGGACAGCTGCACGGCCGGGCACAGCGGTGCTTTCTGTTCTCCTGCGCCTTCATTTCAGCAGATCTAGAAAGTACTCGGCTCACTCAAACACAAGGCTAGTGCACAGCTTCCCCCGCTGCGGAGCAAGGCTACCACATGACTCAACCCCAGCCATCACCACAGCAATAAACACTGGAATCAGGTGGCTCCTTCACCTAGACTCTTCCTTTTAAGTCATACCGGGGGAACATACAGATTAGATTCAGAATAATTAATGAAGACACAGTTTCTGTCCTTGACTCTCAAGGGGAAATCCAAAAAATTCTTAAAGACCACGAGCCTCCAAAAGACAACAGGCCCTTTAAAACTGCATACAGTCATGGTGCACTGTAGCTGCCTTAATGCCACTCTACGGTCAACATAGTGTATGCATACACAGAATACACAGCCATTTACATATCTACACATACATATAGAGAGAAGCATCCCCTAGGACACCCCTAGAGAGCAGATCCCTTAGAGCACTCAGGTAAATGTGAAAGAGAGGTGTGTATTAGGATTGGGTAGACCCCAGGCAACGTGTCTCAGAAGTCCCCTCACACATCACACACAACTTCCTGGCTAAGAAGGACTGGCCAAGACATCAATTCCAACAGCTCACCAAAAGAAAAGTAGGACTCTCCTTTTCATATCAGGCGCTAGACTTTGCCCTCCAGATAATCTTACACAGAATCCTGCTGCCTTTTCCTGGCTTTATGAAAGAGCAGTTACGAGGGAAGTGCCTTATCAAGAGTAAGCACAGCTCACTTGGAGCTGTAGCTCATCTCAGTGACCTGGATCTACCAGCCCATCTCCGTGGGGATCCTTAAAGGTCCCTTCCAGAATGAAAAATTTATCTCTAATCTGCCTGGGAGGTACAATATCATTCTAAAGAACTGGACTAAAATCTCACACAAAGCTGTGCAAAGCACCTATTTCTGACTCTGAAACAAGCAAGAGATTAACTGGAACGCCTTTCAGGAGACTGTCTTATCCAATGTGGACACCTACTTGAGTCTTTGCTGACAAGGCATACAGCTATACAAACAACTTCTGTTCCTTAGAGGAACAACCCTGTCCCTGGCCCCTGCTCCCGGCCCCTGCTCCCAGCCCCTGCCCCTGGCCCCCCGCCCCTGGCCCTGGCCCTGGCCCCGCCCCTGCCCCTGGCCCCTGGCCCCTGGCCATGGCCCCTGCTCCTGGCCCCTGCCCCCAGCCCCTGCCCCTGGCCCTGACCCCTGGCCCCTGCCCCTTGCCCCTGGCCCCGGTCCCTGCCCCCTGCCCCTGGCCCTGGCCCTGGCCCCTGTACCCTGCCTCTGCCCCTGGCCCCTGGCCCCTGCCCCTGCTCCTGAGAAAGTCTGTCTTGTGTTCATTTGTGGGTTCAACATTGCTTCAATGCAAGTAAATTTTTGGCTTTTGTTTTTAAACTTACTGAACATCTGCCTGGTTCCCACACTGAATAAATCTTAACATATGAGTGTGTGTGTGTGTATTTATATAATATCTCTGTAATAGTCACTGCATCACCTGCTTTGAATATAATCTTTTTATAGCTATTATGAAGAATATATTTTGAGTCCAAAGAAAAAGGGGGAAACAAAAATCTCCCACTTTCATTATGAGTAGAATTAAGAAGGTCAAATTATTTGAACAGTAAGTTCAGGAAATTAGACTATCCCTTCAAAGCACATCACCTCCAATAAATCTTGCAGAAGTTCCAAGCCAACTCATCCCAAAAGTCTTTTTAAAAACAATGTCCAATGTTAACTAATTCAAAAACTTGGTGAGGAGACCAAGGTTCAGGACCAAGGAATCCAGTCACCTTCTAAAACAGGCAAGAAGCCAGGAGAGCAGTCATACTGGTCTCCTAGCTAGTACCATTCCCCAAAACGTGAAGAAACTTCACTTGGGGTCTGCCAATTCTGGCAGTCTCCAAAGAAAAAGCTTCAGATGTATTAAGAAATAATCATTTATCTGAATTAACATTCCACTCCAGGTAAGGTAATTAATTAAGCAAAAGAAAACAATCCGTAGTACTTGGCTCTGATAATTAACAGACGTTAAAAATCTGCCATTTGGAATTTACTACACTGGGAAACGGAACATTTCAATTGTTCAACCTCAACCTGCAAGGCTTTTATCTCCTTGCAAGCTTTTTTCAATAATCCTTTATCGGCTGACATTAAGGAAAGTACAAAAGCAGCGGGGCACTGCTCAAGATGCTTACTTAACCTTTATAACTGTGAGATAGTACAGTGTGTGCATTTTTCAAATTGACAGGCTGCTGTATAAGAACATCCACGGACAAGAGAAAGGAGAACCATGGGCCTCCACAACGAGAACGGCACCCTCCTTATTTTCCCAACCCCCGCTGCAGCACATTCGTGTAATTCTATGTTAATCCCTGCATGAGCACACAGCCAAAATCCATTGACAGGTCCTTCAAGCATTGCTTTCAGAACGTGGTAAAACCTGAAGGGAGGGGGGAGGGAGGGAGGAGCAGCCTTACTTCTCATCTTCTCTCACAAATCAAAGGGAAGGACACACCAAGTCCTGCTTTTTCAGTTACTTGAAGCGCTGCATAGGAGTCTGCCTAACAGCTTCAGCCTGGGAATCCGTTTTTTTGTTTTGTTTTGTTTTCTTGTTTTTGTTTTTGTTTTTTAAGCTGTACTGGCTATGAGGTGGGCTTTGGGTGTGGCATTAGCTAACATTTTCAGTGAGTTGACCCCCAGGCTTTGACTGCCTCTATCAATTACAAGGAAATGCAGACCTTTCATTTAATAAAATCATGAAATCAGGCATCTGAGATTCTTCCAGAGGAAAGCTAACTGTATAATTAAGACCTTGGTAAATAGCATATGGCATGAATATGCTTCTGTATGAAGCTACTGATATGGCAAAAAGCAGTGCCCCCAGAATCCTCAAGAGATTTCCTGGGGGAGCCCGCACCTGGCTCCAAGTGTCAATGGCAATGGCACAGAGAACTCACTGGAAAAAGTTCCAACATTCTGTTGTGCTATTTGCTTGCAATGAAGGAATCTCAACTGAACTTGAACTGTGGTTACGCAACGGGGTGGGGGAGCCCACCATGTAGGGGGAGGGTTATGGGAAGGGTGGGAAGGCTATGGAACTGTGTCACATAATACAATGTTATTAATTAATTAAAAAAAAAAAAACGCAACATGTACTCTTCTGTTTGCAATAGTTCTTTACAACTGAGTCGGGGAGAGGGCCTCCTCATGCAGGACCAGCCATAGCTGGACCAGCGCTGCAAGCTGAAGGACAGTGCTGCAGTGTCCTGAGAGGGGAGGCAGGTGGCTGCAGGACAAGACTGTGAGAGAACTCAGAGTGATCTGGGTAGTGCAGACATCAAAGTACACACATATAAACTAGTCTTAAGTTCAGCGCGTTTTTATTTCCTTCTGACTGTACCTCTCATAACGAAAGAGTTCAAAACCAATTTTTAAACCCCTAATTTATTTATTTATTTATTTTAAAGATTTATTTTATTATTATTGGAAATGCGGATATACAGAGAGGAGAGACAGAGAGGAAGGTCTTCTGTCCGATGATTCACTCCCCAAGTGAGCGCAACGGCCAATGCTATGCCGATCCGAAGCCAGGAGCCTCTTCCTGGTCTCCCACGCGGGTGCAGGGTCCCAAAGCTTTGGGTCATCCTCGACTGCTCTCCTGGGCCACAGGCAGGGAGCTGGAGGGGAAGCGGGGCCGCCGGGATTAGAACCGGCGCCCATATGGGATCCTGGGCGTGCAAGGTGAGGTCCTTAACCACTGCGCCACCGCGCTGGGCCCTAAACCCCTAATTTAAATCAGGGTCTTCCTGTGCTCCTATTTGTATGTCCCCAACATGTAGTAGAAAGTGCATCAGGCTTCAGGCCTCGCCAGCTGTCTGACCTAATCTATGCCTTTTTGTACCCCAGCTATCATTCTTAAAGAAAGGGGGACAGGAAACCCGGAAGGGCAGCGGGATCAACACTCAGAGCTATCCAGCAGGTAGGAATGTCTCGAAGACTTCTGAGTTGGACCCTCTCTCTAGTCTCATTGTCCACAGCTGCTACTGAGCGTCCGTCCGATTCACTCACGTGTGCATTTGGGAACCTTGTTTTAGATCCTAAACGTTATTTTCAACCCTAAAACTCTGGTTTTCTAAAAAAAAAAAAAATAATCTAGATATTCTATCATGATTGTTTTCTCACTCCAGTTATAACACAACAGAGGAATTTAACCAAGTAGCGTGCGAGCATCTATTTGACACAGAACTATCCAGTGACAAATATCCTCACACAACTCATCAGGCTGGCTTCTGAATCCAACCTGCTGGTCACAAATCCTAAAATAGTTAACCAGACATGCTTGCACGTTCTTGTACTCCTCAATCCACAAAGCAGGCATACACAGGAGCTCAAGTTTTAATGACTGATTTTGGATAAGAATGAAGACGCAAGAGATCAGAACCCAAAGCCGCAAGAGCAGACTCCCCGAATACGAAGTCTGCCAGTTATTCTCATAGTCTTGGTTTGTCCTCTGCTGTGACATTTCATCAGCTGCTCAGCAGAGCTTTCAGAATTCTCTAAAATCAAGTTATTCTGAAAAACAAAAAATATGATATGGTAGCTAACAAAAACTTTTTCACAATTAATCTTAACACGACCTTACATGTAAAACTCTTATATACACTGTCTTTCCGTCGCTACTCAGTTCTTTATTTAATATCTTTTTAAACAACCTTTAAAAAACTATGAAGAGACTTCCTACTGTTGAATCTTCAAATTTCCTTTGGTTCCCTTAAAAGCACAATATTCTCACAAAATTATATCCAGCAGTTAATAGTACTGCTCTCACATCATAAATGTTGATAATGACTGTCCTGACAAGGTTCTCCACTTCAGTGAGTACAATATTTGGAATGATGAAGATGCTACAAGCATGAGCCTTTTCTATATAATATTTA
The DNA here is from genome assembly GCF_017591425.1 of Ochotona curzoniae. Classification (NCBI taxonomy): domain Eukaryota; kingdom Metazoa; phylum Chordata; class Mammalia; order Lagomorpha; family Ochotonidae; genus Ochotona; species Ochotona curzoniae. Next base: position 3,511,225 of record NW_024465421.1, read on the forward strand.
ATATAATAGTCTTGTTCACTTGACAACTGCAATGATTCCAGGAAGTTAAGCAAAGCAGAAATAATTAGTACCTACACGATGTCCAGTCCCATGCAAGGCGCTGTCAGTGTAAAGAGAGTAAATCCAAGACCCAGTTTCTTGTCACAAAGAACAGAGAATACGTACCCAGATGAAATCCTCTTACACAAAAGCTTAAGTCAGGCCTAGTGACTAACCTGTGAATCACCCTAGCCCAGAGCTGCACCCAAGGTGAATTTTTGCTTAGTTTCTTCGCTTGAAATGGCTGTCTGCTTTTTTGGTTATCATTCTTTTTGTTGTTAGTACCTAATCAGAGCAACACAAGGCAACAGAGGAGAGAGAGAGGGTACAATTCTACCCATTCTATTAGAGCCTAAAGCAGTTCAGGAGCGGCAGCATTTCAAACTAAAGACCTGAAGATCTAGGACCCACCTTTGAGTTTCAGAGCAAGTCAGAGAAAGAACCTAAAAGGCAAACTTTCCTTTCCACATTTAAGGAAGACCAAGAGAATGGGGATTATCTTAATAGCCAGGAGAGATGGGCTTTAGCTCCTACCCAGCTTGAGGCTGGAAACACATGGTAAGTAAGACCAGGAATGCTGCTCAAGGCCAATGCTCCAGCCTCATGTCTTTTTCACCATTATTGAAAACCCCAAGGCACAGAAATGCAGGTGATTATCCAGCAGCGATACCAGCAATAAAGGTTTCAACTACCTTGAAAAAGCATTTCAAGATGATATTCTGTATCTACTACACATAGGATGTGCACATTGATCTAGCTATCCAAATGCATCGAAAGTGTCCACTCATCCTCCTGAAGACTAAGTCCTTGTGCATTCACATCCATTAGCCAGTTTGTAAGGGTTGGGGAACAGGAAAACCCTCATCTGATGTCACACCTGTGATACCTCTGTTCAGAAGACGATGGTTAAAGACTGTCTCAAAGTAGCACACAGTTATGTGAGGAGCCAAAAGTCGCTCCTGAGCTTGATGTTCCTAAGTGCTTCATTTCCGCTTTCACAGAGCTAAAGGGACCCCCTTAACACATACGAGCTATCCATCAGAGGAAATGTGTCATGGAGTAGTTCAAAAGTACACATTTGATTCCAACTGGTTCAATGTCTATCTAAAAATTAAATCTACTTCAGTTCCCATGTTGTCAAGGGTATTAACCAGCACCCTTGACAACTTTGACCCACAAACGAATCATCCATATCTCTAAGACAGTGGGGAAACAAACCTTTCAAGGTCTCACCATGACCCTATTTTCCTCCCTTCAGAGCACTAAGCAGAAGCAAGGACAACCCACCCAGTAACAATAACAAAATGTTCTGTCTTTGCATTGTCCCAAACAGGGTTTGGCAGGCAAGTCTAGTGCCAGAGCTCTGAAGGAGAGGTTAGACAGTGAAGATAACTCCCTGTGATTCTGCTGTATCAGCAGGACCTTCATTTGTACAACACTGTCAAAAGAGGCAAATCAAAAGCAACACACAGAAATAATAACGAGTCTTAGGACTCGTTTCCAGGACTGCCTGCTTTATTTTAATGCAGAATGCAAGAGCATCGCTTTTATTAGACATTCCAAGGGGCCTGCTTCACTTGGGGGAGGAAATGATGAGGCCTCTGCAAGTGTACATCTCAATACACATCGGAGTCCACAATTCCATCACTTCTGGTGCCTTGGGTCAAAGGAACAAGGCAAAGAGCTTAAGAATTACTACACATATGCAGTAGCATGCACTGATCCAAATGAAAAAAATTGCTCATGCATCTCCACTTTTTCACCTGTAAAATTTACGGCCTTTTAAAAAGGAAAACAGTAGTTCCATGAACAACCCCAAATGTGATCATTTAAGACGTTTCTTAGTCCAGAACCCCTATGTACCTTAATACACAACAGGTTAGGAGCAAAGAGAGAAGATTCTGAGATCCTAGGGCAAGCAACTAGGGAAAATTGTCCCAATACTATATACTTGATCAATATTCTACAGAAACAAGGAGACTGTACTGAGATGACACTTTAATGTTCATGAGGCATTCTCACATGACTTTCTTATTGATCTCCTGTGCAGGATTTATGGGACGCAGGACACAACAGACAAATTAACGCTTGGCAGCATAAGTGACTTACTCAAGATTGTGTATGCATTATTAGTCAGTTTTGAGTCACCTGTGAGGAGTTACTTATGACGTAAAGAATACAGAAAAGTTGGTTTGCTTAGAATTGTAGAGGTTTGAGTCTAAAGCAGGTGGCCCCACTGGTTTGGGAATAGCAATGGCAGAGCATATGGACTGGTAAAAGGACTGGAAGGTGAGCCAGGAGGCAGAAGCAACAACTATCTCAGAAACTCTCAGAAGAATGACTTTCTAAGGGTATGCCCCACAAAAGACAGAAGAGTCTGCCAGTAGGCTTCACCTTCTAAATAGCATCCACCTGAGGACAAAGACTTCATTCATGCATCTTTGAGGGATACTCAAACTAATATTCAAACCACCACATTACACGAAAGGTCCATCTATGCAGCTTCAGTCTGTAATGAGATCCAAGAGCTAGAAGACCAGGAGCTTCTTCCGGGTCTCCCACATGGGCACAGGGTCCCAAGGTCCTGGGCAATCCTCCTCTGATTTCTCAGGCTACAAGGAGGGAGCTGGATGGGAAGTGGGGCAGCAGGGACACGAACCGGCACCCATGTGATGCTAGTGCCTGCAGACAGACGATTAACATGTTGAGCCACAGCAGTGGCCTTGGGATGTTCTTTTTAAATGTAAGTCATCCCAAACAGAAAGGATCCAATCTAGAATCCTTAACACTTGCCCTTCTTGATGACTGAAGAGCGATTAGCTGACAGGAAATGGAGGATGAATACCAAGATGAGGTATTCATCAAGCATCCATAATTCTCAGTTCTTCCATCTCATGGAACAGCAGTCTACCACCATGGCAGTGTGGGTTCCAGGCTCAGCCATTCCACCCTGCCTATCCGGCTTCCTTCAGAAGTTCCGGGGAGGCAGTGGACGACTGCCAAAGGTAACTTCATAAATGACATCAAAGTTGTGGATCATACCTAAAGCAGTGCTAAGGGTAAACATTTGGAAATAAATGCCAAGATTGGAAACCAGAGCAAGCAATCATAAAAAGATCGTACAGAAAGGAAAATTATAGCTACTCTCTCTCATGACTAGACTTGAAAATCCTGAGCAAAAGACTACCACGTAAGTCTTAACAATATGCCAAGAATTGTATGTACCTTATGATCAAATGCAATATGTTCCACAGATGAAAGATTGTTTCAATATTCAAAAATTATTGTAACCCATCACACCAAGAGGCTCAAGGAATCACTTGATCACATCAATTGATGTAAAAAAAAAAGCTTTTCATAAAATTCAACACACACTTATGAAAACTAAAAATAGAAATTTCCTCGATTTAATAGACAACACTGAATGCTGGACTCCTTAAGACTTGAGAACACACAGCTGTTCAATGTCAGTGCTGTTATTCTGTGAAGTTCCATCAAGTGCAGTGAGGCAAGAAAGCGTAATAAAGCAGGCAGTCAGAAAGGAATTAATGAAACTGTCATGGGTGCCATGACTGCTTGCATACAATGGCTGAACTCCCCAAAAGAAACTACACACAAGTGAGTCCTACATCCTGAAGCGGTTAAGAACATCACGCAAAACTGAATGTATTTCAAAACACTTGAACACTGAAATTTCATTTAAGAGTCTTTTGGGGACCAGCACGAAGGCTCAACTGGCTTATCCTCCACCCACAAGGCACCTGCATTCCATATGGGCACTAGTTTGTTTCTCAGGTGCTCCAGTTTTGATCCTTCTCTGTTTGTGACCTGGGAAGCAACAAAGGATGGCCCAAAGCCTTGGGATCCTGCACCTGAGTGGGAGACCTGGAAGAGGCTCCTGGTTCCTGCTTCTGACTGCCTCAGCTCCCCCACTGCAGACATTTGGACAGGGAACCAGTGGATGAAAGATCTTTTCTGTCTTTATCTCTCTGTAAATCTGCATTTCCATTAAAATAAATAAATCTTTGAAATAAAAAGTTTTTTTAATAGCTCAGCTAAAAGCATGTACAGGACTTAATACACTTATACTACAAAATGGTGGTGAAAGGAAATTTTAAGATGATCTAAATAAATGAAAAAGGATGCAGTGTTTATGAATTAGAAGGCTCAATAAAACAACTGTCTAATCTCTCAAAATCAGCACACAGAACTAATTTCTATTAAATCCTGAGATCCTGCAATAGACAAGAACATTCTAACATATGTGGAAAGAAAATTGTGTATTATAAAGAACTAGACTAACCAAAACTACTTTGAAAAACAATAACAGTGGGGTGGCCATTCTATTCAAATTTAAGAATTCAAGATTTATGTAGTTATCTTAATCAATATTATAAAGTGATGTTGAAGAAATCCAATTCCTGTATCTTACATAAAAATTCACTTTAAAAGTGTCACAGATTTAAATGTAAAATGATGATCTACAAATGACTCAGATAAACACAGGGGAACAAATCTGTAGTACCTAGGGATGACACCAAGAGATCACACACACACACACACACACACACACACACCACCAACAGATTTATACTGACCAAAACCCAAAAGTTTTTTCTGTAAATAATCCTATCACAAGAATGAAAAGACAAGTGACAAAACAAGAAAATATCTGCAAAGTACTCATTTTTATCTAAACACATGAGACATGCAACACTTAAGAATAAAAGCAAAAAGAGTTCAAAAGGCATTCAGATAGATATTGATGACCATTTTACCAAAAAGGAAACACAAATGCAAAAAAAAGAATATAAAAAATTGTTCCAAATCACAAGCCAGCCATTAGGGAAAGGCAAATGAATCATGATCAGGTTCCTCACATACCCATTAGAAAAGTTAAATTATAAACAATAAAAACAACAAATCTTGGCGAGGCCTATGATAAAAGGATCGGCTCACATACAAACTGCTCCTTGAAATGTACATTACAACAGTCCTCCGGAAAAGTTCGACTTTTCATAAAAAACTCAAGAAACACTCACCGTGCTACCTGTTAGGAGATAAGGGAAGGGGGTGGCGATTATGAAGAAGGAGCAGCATCTGGGAGACCCTCATGATGGTATAAGACTCCCATATCAAGACTGCAGTTACACAAATTTGTATGTAAAGCCACATATTTATACTTGTTGTTCTAGGTGAAAAGCATCCTAACTAGATAGCTATCCCAAGTTTTAAAAATTATTTAAAAGGGTAATAGACACAAATATCCTATACAGTTTGTCAAAAGTCACAAAATAAACAGCTAACAGTTCTTGAATACTGGTTATTTGGGTTTTTTTTAAAAAAAATCATTTTGTATCAAAAACACTGAATCTGATGCCATTTCTTCTGACAGGCTATTTAATAAGTAACACCAATGGTGTTGAAAAAGAGCGAGGAAAGTCCACTTCAACTGTAAACATAAAAGTCAAATAAAAAAAAGGGCTAACTCAATTTTGCAGACAACTGAACATCAGTCACACTGGATGTATGGTTTATCTAACACTCCTTCCCTAGACAGTCTTAAGAGAAAGGAGGAGTGAGTGAAATGGGACCCATGTCACAGAATCCTTTGAAGTGGAAGAAAAATGTAATCCAATAAATATTGCTTTGGAGATGCACACATAGCAGAGACAGATAATGACAGGTTTAGCTGGGGGCACTCTAATTCATACGGCTCTGCTTACAGGTATTCCCCAGCGACCCAGTGTTGTGACTGTTCAGGAGAGGGCATGGGCCTCAGGTAAGTGCCCACACACACACACACACACACACACACACACACACACACACACAGCACTTGTTTAGTCACAAGCACTTAAAAAAGAACAAACATTTAATTCCCTTGTAAAACAGATGAATGCTTTATAATTTACTAGCAGCTGCTGGCAGCAACGCGCTCTGCTCTCATATTCCTATTAAGCAAGCTGTGGCTGATTTATTAAAAGCTTGGTTACATCAAAACAAATGACTGAGACATCATTATAGTACTATTTACAACCCCTTAATGGGGTTACGAGTGGGGCCACTATAGTACAGACAGCAATCGCCTCCCCTTCTGTTACAACGAGGTGCTTCCCCTAGATGGGAGCTAGTCTCAGGTAGAGACCCAAGCCAAGTGGGAAGACGGTCGAAGGCACCCATCCCAGTGTGGCCAATCACGGCCACTTGTTTCTTACAGCAGACGTTGGGATGTGTCATGACTCAGACCATCCCTGAGGAGTTACAGCACAAGGTCCAGATGTCTACCATCTATCCTGCACCTTGACTTCTGTCTCTGTAGGATCAAAACACTGCCCTCCACTGCTTTCAGAAACAAAAACAGTGGGAAGAGAAAGGCGATGAAGGTAAACTGAGGGAAAGAATGTGGGAGAGACTGAAGGGGGAAAAGCTCACGGAATGCCTGGATGCGAGCAGAGCAAGAGCAGAGCTGTTTCCAGCTAGGGACCAGTGCTGAGTCAAGCTCACAGCCCTCCAGCTTCCAGCTGTCCTCAAGCTCCATCAGTGGCCCCTCCCTACTCTCCGTCTCAAAGGTATTTGGCTGAGCTTTCTACTCCTGCCCTCCATAAAGTGAGATCTGAGCGGACTTGAGTCTTTCTGTTCTCTAGTATAGAAGTAAGCTCACAGGTCCACATTCCCTCTTTTGAGTAAGAAATCTGGCTGGGGAGCGGGGAGACAAGGAGGTGAGACAGAATCAGAAATGTTAAGTAGATTTTCAGAGGTACATCGGGGCTGAGATTCAAAGCTAAACCCTTTTCAGAGCCTGCCTGGGTGAAAGAACCTCCAGTGCAGCTTTCAACCACGCATCCTGTGAACTCCCCAAAGGAAGGATGCTAGGTCTTGTTCCTCTCTATATAACCAGCATTCAATCTAGCATGTCAGGGACCCCACAGTGATAGGAAGACAGGGAGAGGGGTAAAGTAATTGAACAGACTCCACTACTTTATAATTCATCATTCCTAAATACTATATTAAGGATTGACCCAATGGCTCAACTGGGTAGTCTTCCATTTGCCCCCCCAAGAATCCTAAATGGGCATCTGTTCATGTCCTCCACTTCCAATTCAGCTCTCTGCTTGTGGCCTGGGAAAGCTGTAGAGGACGGCCCAAAGCCTTGGGAACATACACCCACATGGGAGACCTGAATGAGGCTCCTGGCTTCTGGCAGTGGGCTTTTAGTTTCAGATGGGCTCAGCTCCAGCAATTGTAGGCACTTGGGGAGTTAATCAGAAGATGAAAGATCTTTCTTCTTGTCTCTCCATCTCTCTTTTAATCTGCCTCTTCAATAAAATAAATAAATCTTAAATAGTACATTCTATAAAAACAACTTGAAATGGTAGGATAGGTAGCATTTTAAGGCAACTATATAACCACAAAGTGGAGAAGGGGTGAAGAAATTAGAGGGAGCAAGAGAAACAGGAAAACATATTATGTCTCACTGCAATGTTAAATCCTTGCTCTCTACCCAACTGCCTAGATTATAGTCCTACCTAGAGCACCAGTCACTATGTAATGCTGTTCAAATTACTTAGCTTCCTCAATATCATTTCCTCATCTACAAAATGGGAATCAACAAGAATTAAAACTGCACTGGGAATTAAAGGACACAATACCTAGAAAATGCTTAGCATAATGCCTGGCACATAACCAGTTCACAAGATACTAAAATGTAAGCATTATCAATAGATTGGATTCCAAGCCTACTGCTACACACAGACGTAAAGGAAAACAGTCAACCAAAGGAAAAACAAGACAAAGACACATCCTGTTGCCCAAGTTTACATAAAGTCCCCCTTCAAATCAAGTATTGCAACTGCCTGCAAACACTCAATAAATGGACTGTGCATTTGCAAATGCCCCTCCCTGTAATGATTTATTTAGGAAGAGGCTAAAATGATCAACTTCTCCAGAACTACTTCTGATTCATGTCATTGTGGTCACTTAGTAACCAAGGAGGAAAAAATAACCAGGTAATATCTGCTCTCTGCGGGGCTGGCAAGGTGGTTCAGCAAGCTAATCCTTCACCTGCAAGCATCAGCATCACACATAGGTGCTAGTTCATGTGCCAGCTGCTCCACCAGCCTGGGAAAGCAGCACAGGATGGACCCAAGTCCTCAGACCCCCACAGGACAGAACAGGAAGAAACTCCTGCCTCCCAGCTGCAGATCAGCTCAGCTCCGGCCATTGCAGCCATTTGGAGAGTGAGTGAGCAGACAGAAGGAGATGCTCGCTCTTGCTCTCAATGTCTTTCCTTCTCTCTGTAAATCTGCCTTTTAAATAAAAATAAACACTCTTTAAAAATACTCTCCAGGTACCTTTACTTCACACTGAAGTTCCTACGAGCATGAGTGCGGCAGACTGCACCCATTCCTCTTCTTTGCTAAAAAAATACTGCCCAGAGCGTAGAAAGGAGGCAGCGGGACCAGCTCCCAGAGAACGAAACAAGAGCCACCTAAGCCAATCACGGTCTTGATTCTCTTCACCAAGGACTGTGGCAGGAGGCAAAGCAGTGGGAACTTGACATTAAGTCTGCTCAAAGAGACACACAGGCAAGTGTTCTGGAGGCTTTGAGAGGAAAATCCTTCTTACTGGAGAGAGGAAAACAAGTCCCAGGAAAACGCTTTTAGTACTACATGCTGCTTCTTGCTCTGAATGACACAAACACATTGTTTTTACAGACTATCAGCCACTTAAGACTATGAGGTCACAAGCCAACATCATGGTGTTACTTTTTTTTCCTGATTATGTTACTGATTCTGTTTTGTGGTTTTTCATTTAAGGGGATATATAGTAACTGTGTAAAGGAGACTATCATATCTAGCAGCGTGTTATCTAACTTCATGGCATTGTAAATTTCGATTTGTCTTCCTGTTGTGGATCCTGTATTGTGGCTTTTCATTTAAGGGGATGTATAGTAACTGTGTAATGGAGACTATCATAAGCAGATGTGATGATACAACGCAGTATACATTTCTACTTCCAGACAAAGATGGACTCCCAATGAAACTGTTTACTATATCTTAACAATAGGAAGCTGGACTCTCTGCCAATTTTCCATGCCCACAATGATGGACATATGACTGTGTATGAAGAACTATACTATAGTAATGACATAGGGGAACCCACTGAGGGAGGAGGGAATTGGGGAGGGGATAAGGAAAATCTCGTGATCTATGGAACTGTATCATAAAATCATAATAAAAAGAAGTAAAACGATTTTTAAAAAAAGAACTCTGGCACACTATGGAAGGCAGAGGCAAAGGAGGGTTGAACAGAGCTCGAACCTTTGCTCTTCTGAATCAATCTTGGGGCCTTTTGCTCCTGACACTTTGTTAGCTGTCTTTTCCACTAAGTTACACCTGAAAGCATCCTGCTTATTCTTCCACAATCCTACCAGGCCCTCTTCACAGGATGCAGAAGATGGATTTCTTCTAGAGAGAGAAGTAACTCGATAGTACCGAAATGACACTGTGCACAAAATCCAATGTTAGGTATTATGTAACACATTTCAGGGTCAAATGAGAGGAGTGTGAAAGGATAAAGACTCCCAAATGCTAGGAATAAGACCCATCCATAAATCTAAAGCAATTCAAGCATTCCCCTCTGCTCTAGTGAAAAACAGAGCTGGAGAGCTGAGGTCCCAGGGGTACCAGCTTGTGTTCTGGAAAAAGCCTGAGTGTTTCACTTAGTCAAATATTATGCTTCTGCTTTTTAAATATTTCCATTTAAATGTAGATTTTGACCTTCTCTCCACTGAAATATTAATATGAGTATAAAATATATATTACTCATCATCTGAGAGACGGTCTCGTTCCAGTGTCTGTCATGTTTTCTCTTGGCTGTCTTGGGATGACTTCTGAAAACCATGACAGTTTAATCGGCTGAACCCATCTCTGCCAAAGGCTTCACGGAATGTCTGAAAGCCAGAGGACCACACAGCCTTCTCAGACACACGTTAGACAACAGCGAGATCAATGTCCTTAGAGCAACAATCATTTAATCAATTAAAGACTGACTCCACAACACAGTGCCAAGAAGACAACAATGTCATTTGACATATCTCCTTGATGAAAAAAACAAAAAACTCTATATTAAGATTGAGATGTTATTACTTTCTAATAACGATGACGCATTTAGTAGAATGGAGGATGTTTTTAAAAACGCACAAATTGTTCTACTTATTCAGTTCTACCATCTTCATTATCCAGTCACCTGAAAAATACAATGCCAGGGGGAATAAGCAAAGCAACAAAGAGAGGCCAAAATGGGAATTTTCACCTATGACATTTTTTTTTCCAGCTGAATCACTGGAAATGAAAACAATTCCCAAAACAAAACTAACAAAGCAAAAATAAAGTTAAGCACTGAAGGACCAAGTTCCAGGTCTTCAAACTTTGTGAGCTCCTAGGCTGTGCACCTTCATGAAAATTACAGCATGAACATTCTCAGTTTCTCTGAAATGGATACAATATGTTTCTCAGTTCTGCTACAAATGATTAATACTGGAGATTATGCCCATCCAATGGTTCCCTTATTGATACACACTGCACCTGCTACAAGCAACCAAATAAAACAACAGAGGTGGTCATACCTATCCACCTTTAGGCACCTACTCAAAAAATATATTTATTCAACAAATATTTATTAAATGCTTGCAATGTTCTAACCACTATCTATTGCTGAACAATACTGAAATACTGCCTGCTCTCATAGGCTTTAAGAGCCCCCTCCAACAAATGTCAACTGGTGAGCTCTTCTATAAACCTTTTGTTGAAGCACGTGGCCCCAGGGACAGACTCCCCACCTGTTATCACCCCTCATTCCAGTATGAATGACTCTCTACTGGTTCTGGAACCTAAAGAACATAATCAATTTTGTTCCCCCTTGAACATACCCACTGAACGTTGGCTTTTTTTGTTTAACATTTCTTCATTATCTGGTGTTGACTGACCACCTCCTGCAGGTTCAGAGTCCAGCGGTATTATCATGAATGCCTCCTTTCTGGGCACAAATGCTGCCCTGGAATCACAACCTCATCTTAACCAGGCCAGAGAGAGCAGAGTTACCTGGGACACGAGCACTAAATGAAGCCATCTGCACAGACTCTGTGAACATCATCCTGTCACCAGCTGACAAATCCTCCATTACCAGCCAGTATACACTATATTCTGGCCCCTACCTCCTCTGAGTAAACCACACTCACTCCACCTGGCCATCAAAGAAGCTGTACACTTGTTGGGAGCCCAAGGCTGAGACAGCCAGTGTGTAGAAAGTCTCCTGTTTATTTCTGGTGATGCTACCACTGTGAACTTGATATAAAACACCTACATCAAGTCTAGCTGCTATGATCACAGAACCATAAGCTTGAACAGAACCCCTGACTGAAGGAACAGATCCTGTGAAAACAAGACTCGCACAAGATTTAAAGAAAAAAAAAAGGAAGGGAGAACACTCACTGATAATTATCAATGACATAAGTTGGAGAGTTTCAAAAGCTGAACTTCCATTGAAACACTCCTTTTGAAATTTCCACTAGTAATGTAGAGGGGCAAAAATACACCACCATGCCCTATCATTGTATACCTCTGTCATTCAAAAATGAATTATCAATTTTAATCACTTACCTTATGAGAAAAAAAGGGTACAGGAAACTTTGGCTATTTCTAAACTCCAGCTCATCTTAAAGCTCTTACGGTCTTAAAGATAAAGTTTGGCACAGTAGTTCGTATGCTGATCTCAACGTTGGTCCCCCAAAGAGAACACACTAATGAGGAAAAGCTGATATGGCTAAATATTCATTACAAAATCGAGTTCTCTTGTGCATCTCATTTACTTCTTTGCAAGTCTTTTAAGAAGCTCATTGAATTTTTCTTTAAATCAAAACATGGCAATGAGACACCAACATTTTTTGGCTAAGGAATTTTTAATGCCATCCAGACTTCTTTACAAGAAATTGCAGATAAGTCATTATTAAGTGGGAATGTAGGCCTGTTCTACAAACTCTCAGAAATGACACACTGACTCTTCTGTGAATTGATTACTGTCATGAGTCAAGTTATAATCCCAAAGTTTCAAAACATCTTATGTTATTCTCCATGCTGAATCAATAATCCAAGAACTGAGTTGCGTATGCTTACAAACACATCATCTCCCAGCTAACATTTCTTGAGTATTCAGGTTATGAAAGGTACTTAGGTTCCAGGAGCTATAGTTGGGAAGTTAATATTAACTATCTCATTTCATGACCTCACCAGCAGTTTGTGGTGGTAAAATTATCATTGTACTGAGCTTTCTCTGGAATCTGAAACATGTTAAATAAGATAATTGGGGCCAGCGTTCGGGGCACAGAGGGTAAAGCCACTGCCTGCCACCAGACTAGCATCCATGAGGGCACCAACCTCCTTGCTCAGGTGCCTGAGAAGGTAGAAGGAGATGAAAGAGGCACAGGTGTGCTCAACTTTGTAGCACCGCACCCCTGTGAGACACCTGGAAGAAGCCCCTAGCTCCTAGCTTCAACCTCACTGAGCCCCAGGCCATTTGCAAACATCTGGGAAGTGAACTAGCAGGTAGAAAAGCTCTCTGAGTGTCTCTCTCTCTCTCTCCCTCTCTCACTTTTACCCTCCCTCTCTCCCTCTCTCTCCCCAATTCTGACTCTCAAATATATAAAATAAATCTTTAAAACCAATAAGGAACTTACTCAAGGCTATGACATTTGGAAACGACACATCAATATTTGAATCCTCACAGCTTGTTTCTGTTGGAAAACATATTCACACAGATTGAAAATATAAAATGAACACCCACATGCCTACTATTTAGAGTCAAAATTGTTAACATTTTGCCAAATTTGCATTATCTATGCATTCATCTTTTTTCCCTCATGGGATTAAGTGTGGTGAATTGCACATATGATACTTTCATGATCAAAATGTTTAATAAGCATTTCCAAAGAATAAAGGTATGCTTCTAGCATAATCAAAACATTCAAATTTCTACAACTTTCTCAAATATCTTTTCAAGCTATATCTATCAAGATTTCAGCAAGGAATTGGCTGACTCTTTCTTGCTCTCTTATAACGCAAAATAATGCCCATTAGCAATTAATTCTTCCATGATCCAGATTTTCTCAAGAGATCAGACGAGCCAGTTTCCTTGAAAATGTGCCATATTGTAAATCTGCCTTATTGTGTAGATTAATATGTTTTTCTAACCCCTGCGTTTTCTCTAATTCTTGTTATAATAAGGTTAAACATGCTGGGCAAAACCACTCATTAGGGATGATGTATGTTCCTAATTCCATCACATCGGAAGGTCCATACCCATCCGACTGTCCTACCATCCTTGATGCTAGATTTGTCCACTGAAAATGGTAACCACTCCTGCGAGGGTGTGACTTCCTCTTCGTTAGGAATCAATGGGACATTTTTTGATGCCATAACATTGCGCTCTTCGCAAACATCTTCTCACTGAATGGTTTTGCATTGATGGCTCCCAGCTGAATAAAATCTTCCACTACAGACGTCAAGCACTGACGTTCAGTGTTTCCTTCTTCATTTCATTTGTGAGCATCCATTTGTTAAGCAGAGCTTTCTTTTATAATCAAATACAAATGAATTGCTCATGAAAGGTAGGCTATGTTTAATTATTTTAACTTTCAGTGTTTGGAAAGAAATGCTGGCATAGCAGTTACTTCCAACAGTGCAAGAGCTTTCTTCCACTGCCCACCCCAACTCCCCATTTTTCTCTCCCTTATCACTAGGGACTCATGGATTTCTATTTATTCATGGTTTTGCATCTGACAGCAGTTGTTCTCGTTAACGTCCCAATCTGAAATCTCAGCTCCCTTTAAGCTGTGCTGGCCAGGGTCCTTAAGGATCACACTCATCATTGTTGGGATGAAAACTCTAACAAAACTTTACTTATTTGCTTTGTCTTAGTATCCTGTGGCCTTCATAAGAATTCTCCTAGCGTAACACTTAACAACTAAGAAGCACTTCCTCTACAGATATCAGACATTTTAAATTAGTACTAAACAAATGAAGCAGCTATTAATAAACTCAACCCTTGACAAGAATCTTAATTTGGTTTCAGAGCTTAACTTAAAGCACAGGACATGTAACACTATTAATTATTAAACATGTAATAATGAACTCTAAGAAATGTTTTTTTTTGGGGGGGAACACAGGGAGGCTTGTTTCCTCGGCAGTGCTACTGCACAATGACACATAATCAGAGTCTATTACAGGGAGGAACCAAAATCTAGAACAACTGGAAATATTCAACTTAGGAAAAAAAGAATGAGGGCTAGCAAAGTTGTGGTTTTCAAAGCTTTGGTGACTCCCCTTCCTAACCACCCCCTTACACAAAGACACACACAGAGTTTCTGGTTCAGTAGGTTTGGGGCAGAACCAGCAGCTTCTAGGTGGTGATACCCTTGTTGGTCCAGAGAGCACCCTGAGAACCACAGATCTAGCTTGATCACTGTTTCTCATCTCTCTCCTTCTCTCTACACACTGTCTCCTCTTCAAACTTGCCAAGCTCCTGGGTCTTTCAACAAACACAGCTAGACCAGCAGTGAGGCAACAAAGAATAAAAGCTGACACCTTGATATGATTCTGCTAGCGTAAGATCTGCTTTTCCCAAATTCTCTTCACACTGATTTTTTTCCACAAGCTTTTTAAAAAAGTCTTTATGTATTTATTTATTTGAAAGGCAGAGCTACAAAACAGGGAGGAGAAGAGGGAAACAGAGAGATGGACTGATTTCATCTAGTGGTTCGCTCCCCAAATAGCCATAATGCCTGGGGTTCAGCAGAGCTAAAGCCAGGACCCAGAAATGTCTTCCACATGGGTACAGTTGTTTAAGAACTAAGGCCGTCTTCCACTGCTATCCCAGACATACTAGCAGAGAGCTGAGTTAGAAGTGGAACAGCAGGGACCCAAATCAACATTCACATGGCATAGTGGTTTCCCACGAGGCAGTGTGATTAACTCATTATACCACAATACTTGTCTGCTACCCACAGTAGGAAGGAATAAACTGTTTGATCAGGGAAAGGGAAATCTACATAGTTCCTCATTTTTTTCACAACTTTCAAATGAGATATGAGCTTCAGGGTGTTGTTGTTGCTGTTTCACCAGATTAAAATCCCACATAAACCAGATCACATCCCTTCATTCCATTACAGGTAGCTAAAATACGAATCTATTACAGGACACTAAGTTGTATTTAAACTGCTTGACTTTTGTACCTATGCCTCCATGTAAGAGCCCTAAAAAGTGATTCAGAAAATTCCATCAGCATTTTCTAAACTATTAATTTGTTCTAGAAGCAGACCTCAGTAGCCACAGAAAGAAGATAGGATCATAATGTAGCAGGAGAGACAGCACATCAGTAAACTCAACCAAAGTCACGTGCAGCACAGTGACTCAGAAGTACTACAAGATCTCCACGCACAGAGATAGACTGTGTGAGGCAGCAACTCCCACAGAGCTCACAAGGCCAACTCCACACCACAGATTTCCAACGGCCACAGCGATTCAGACTTTCAGTGGGCACACACCTTATCCTGATTATCACCAGCGAGCCTTCAAATGCAGTTACAGATTTAGAGTGTGCCTGCACTAGATATAGACATAGAGAGAGGGAACAAATCAGACCGGAGATGTCTGCTCCCTGTTATTTTAACTGTAACCAAAAAGACATCAATCTGAAGTCCATATTTTAACTAAAGCCAGACTTTACAATTGTGCCCCATGTGGGTTTCTCCGAAGCCACAACAAGGGCTGAATAAATGGAACACATGGCCAATGACCCTCTTGTCCCACTGAATCCATAGCAGCTTAGCTTGTACTTTGGTTACGCTATCTAGTAATATCTTCATTGAAAGAAGAGCTCCACAAACAAAAGATGCTTATAATTCCCAGACATTGTCTAGTCATCAAATGACTGGGTTTCTGGTCCTGGACTTTTCCTGCCCCTATCTGTGACTAGGAACAAGCTACAGTGTATTGACTTGACAAGACAACGAAGGTTCTAGAAGCAGGCATCCTGAGGACAAACCCCAGTTCTACCACACACCAACTGTGTAACACGGGCAAATGTCTGAACATGTGTGTGCCTCAGTTTCCCCCATCCATAAAATGAATATATAATAACACTATCTACTTGAAAGCCATTGTGAAGACCAAACAAAGTAATATGCAAAAAAATCTGAGTGCCTTTAGTATGGAAACGTTTAGTGTTATGGCTGCTTTCCTGGTCTTCATTTGTAGTTCCCATCAACAACATCAGCACCATCATCACGATCATCAGCATGTTTCCTTGTACAGGAAGTCAACAAATGATCTCAGAGTCATGGAACGGTCAGAGCCTCAAATTCTGCAAACTTCAGAAAATGTCAAATCGTGGCCATTCCACATGGCCAATTGCACAAAACACAACAATTCGAACCAGGATACAGGATCACAAATAAGCCCTTCCAGTTGCCACATCAGTGTTACTCCATATCCACGAGGTCTGTGAAACAAAGCAATGTACGCCTTCAATAAGGAAAAGAGGAAATCCAGCCCGCAGACCGGGCTGCAGGTGGAGGACTCTGTGATCCTCCTGTCTAACAAAGGTCCTCACGCGTTACAAAGCACACGAGAAGCTGCTGTGCAATTCCCACTTTATGCTGGATTTAACTAGTCAAAGGTAAATGGAAAACACGTGTATTATTAATAAAAAGCTCAGTATCACTTCATATCTTATGCTAAAGCATAATCAATGATGTCAGAGAGAACTAAGAGCTTTTAAAATACAACATGGGGTCCCTTAACAAACATGATGCCTTTTGATGAACACTTCTCTGCTGGTGTCCCCGGCAAATAAGCAAGAACACGCAGCAAATTGCTACATACGAATAGCATGTCCCCAT
Organism: Ochotona curzoniae; assembly: GCF_017591425.1. Classification (NCBI taxonomy): domain Eukaryota; kingdom Metazoa; phylum Chordata; class Mammalia; order Lagomorpha; family Ochotonidae; genus Ochotona; species Ochotona curzoniae. The sequence goes on from NW_024465421.1 coordinate 3,528,221, forward strand.
TTTCCTCTCTGACACAAATGGCTAGGCAGTGACTCATGGCACGACCAGGAGGCAGGGAGAGGAGGGGCAGGCAATTGCAGACTTCTCTCAGTGGGGTATTTAGCTGGATAATGAAGCAGGAAGCAGCTGGAATCATCTTGGGCCTCCTGAGTAGCATAAAGAGAACAAAAGGTAACTAGGAAGGAGACATCTAGATTCGAAGCTTGGCTTTGCCAAGTTTTTTTAGCTGGATAACTTAGGGCAAATTAACCTCTAAGTATCTGCAAAATATACCACTACTGTCTTCAGAGGCCTGTGGCTGCAGGGAAGCAACAACCAGTTACACAGAAGAGTCGTCACCACCTCCGAGTTCTCCATGACCGTGGTAGTCACGCTGTCCCAGCACCTGCATCTCGAGGAATCCCAACAGCAACAGAGCAGCATCCTCCATCCATTTCCAGATGAGAAAGTGAGGACAGGATTCATCTCAATGGCCCACTTAGCAACCAATTCAGGTGAGATGAGGATCCTGCCTTGTTTCTTCTGCATGAAGCCCGGAACAAAGGCTCCGGCAGGTCATTTCCCAGTGTCTCTTACAAGAGCACTTGCCACCTTGCACAGGCACAGACTCCTACAGTGTCCTGATCATTGATTTGCTTTTCTGTCTTCCCTACCACAACAAGCTCGAAGTGGAAAAGACGGATTTTATCCTAAAGCTGTCACAGACCTACCCAATACACGCTTTGAGCCATAAGTGAATGCTATCACCATTATTACTGTTCGAGTGTTAAAACTGTTTTTCTGGCCATTCAGGTATTTGGGCTATTTGAGACAGAGTGTACATGTGCAAAGGAGAACACGGGTTTCCTGAGCACCTATGACAAAGCTCGCTGTCCGTGGCCCTAAGGAGCTTAGTCAGTGATTCACTCCTCAACAGCTACAAACTGGAGTGATTTAACCTTAGAAGAATCCACCCTATCCAAACAGATTACACTGAAGGCTTTCAAACAGGGACACCAAAGGGCAGCAAGTGGGGGGATCACTACTACAGGATTTGCTACAGAGTGTTTTTACAATGAATGTCCCCTAAATCCAGTTTCAATAATTCCATTTACGTAACTTCTGCACAAATGCGGTATCTTTACTGCATAAGGTCGTCCTTCATTCAGTTTTATGTCCAGCTACTACTGTTGTCTCTTCATGTGGCCACAACTGATGTTTTCTGCAGTGAGGATGCTCACCTGTCCTCAAAACATCCCAGACAGAGGGCGACTTCCGTCTGATGGAGATGTCACATTTCACAATCATTCCTAACAGGCTAACACGCTGAATGTCATCCAGGTAGTGTGGATATGTGTCGGTTTAAGCTATACAGAGGAAAATATCAGTTTTGTCTGAAATGCTCAGATCTAAAAAGAAGGGCAACGAGCAGATATATAAAAGCGTACAGTTCTTGGAACTCAAGTTTTTCACTTGGACATATCTATTTTTTAATAACTGTCTGATGGTCAACTGAAGCCACAGATGAATGGTGGCTGCTACCAAGGCCTTCTAGCAGGCATGTCAATAAATCGTGGCCAGAAGGCAATTTGTTCTGGGACAACGAGCTGCTCCCTGCTGCCGTGCCCAGCTTCTGATTCTGTCAAACCTCTTCACCTTCTTCCTAACCATCCGACTGTCACCTCGGCACCTGAATTGATCAACACCTTCCTCACTTCTGTGGTACGATACGCAGCATTCAATACTTCACATGATTTCAGGAAACAGATGTCTCCAACCATCGACCTCCAGAGAGCCTTGCAACCTGGATCAGTCCCTCCGCTTTCCCTCCAATCACCAAAATAATTCTTCCTCAGTGGTGATCTCGAGAAATCATATGTCCTCACTGCCTGGGTTAACAGACAGTCAAGGAATAGCTGCAGGATCTAGGAGGGTCTGGGGGGTCCCTGCGCACAAATCTCCAATCCTGAATCCAAAGAGCTATCTCTAAAAATGACATTTATCTCTGTAGTATTTCCTCGCAACAACAATGCCTGATAAGCTCCTAGGAGGATGAAAATATCGTTCAGTGGCATCTGGGTTAAGAGAAATCAGAACAGATTTGGGAAATCTACTGATGACAAAAGGTAACTGTCAGAGACATGCCATGGATTACACTGTTTCCGGATTCTATATCCCATTTGGTGAATTCTAAGGCACAGCCCTTGTGACTTCATTTCCAGCGCACTGGCTGTACCAAACAATGAGATTGAGAATGAGCATCAGGCAGAAAACACAACGTCATAAAAGCATGGCTAACTGTCAAATTATATACTCCTGAGAAGTGAGAGGCTTACTATAAAACACTGAAAAGAGAGAGACAGACAGACAGAGAGACCGGAAAGAGATGCAGGAAATAGAGGGAAAAGAAAGGTAAAACTGAAAACAAAAATGAGTACATACTTTATAAGGTGGGAAAAAGGCAAAAAGATACAAGAAAATCAAAAGGGGAACTGGCCTTTCTTTGGTTGCTTCAGGCATAAGCTCAGTAGGAAATGTAACAGGATTGTCAGGCCGCACCACTTGCTGGCTCTTCTCAGGCGCTCAGCAACAGTGATGTTACGTGCCAAGCATTATCATAGACTTTTCTAAAGCAGTTCTTATTTGGAGTCTGCACCAAGACTTGGTTTTAGTTCTGGGCCTTGCATACTAGCTGCTATGTACATAAAGCTGGGATTATGCTGGCAGTAGCTGAGGAACACAGAATCTAACACATCAGAGTTAGTAGAGTCTATCAGATGAAAATCGTACAGCAAAATGTCTCCTGTGTATGATTTTAGAGCCAAGATCAAGCGATCCAGTAACAGTCATACTGTGGATAACGAAGGAGTGGCCTGGCTCTTTCCTAATCCTCTGAATGGCGGAAGGGTTGACTACAGGAGTGCTCTGGAATTACAGTCGGCCTGCTCCTTCACTTGCAATGAGAAAGGGAAATGGACACCTAAAATAGAGAACTGGAGTACAGACAACTGACTCAATTTAAGCAATTTCATGTTAAGATGATTTAAACAGTAAGAATAAATGTCTTGCATTGCATGGGTAACAGTGTGCTGGAGTGTTTGGCTAATGTAAAGTTGAAGTTCATGTTCAGAACCAGAAATCCACATAAAATTGGGTTCAGCTTAAAAACAAGCTTTATTAGGAGTGTTCCCAGGCAAAGTTCACTGGTCTGCTACAGACAGTGGGCCAGGGAATCAGACCTAGAGAATGTGAAGGGTTGATTTTATTAGGGGGTTATATGAGTGGGGGTTGGGGAACACAGGAATGTGCCTTCTAGAGTATCATAGGTTCCCTTTGACCTTGGTGGGTCCGTACGTCACCGCTGGTCTGATGGCCGAGGAGGGAGCTGTCCTCTCCTGGTGGGGCCTTATCAGCCACTCTTCTCCTCCTAGTCTGCCCCTCACCCACCCCGCCTGGGCCTTACACCTAAGTCCAGAGAAAATAGTCTCCAACATTCCTGAAAAGGCTTGCAGGAGGGTACAAAGTCTACAGGAGGAAAAGGAAAAGCAGCAGTGATGGTAAGCGTAATAGATGTGCCAAAGCCCTCGGGTGCCCTAGGTACATCAAGGGCTTCCCTCAGCAGTGCACACCACTAGAATCAAGTGGGGAAAATTGTGGTAGGGTGCTGGGGTCCACGCAGTAGGTGTGGATGGCACAAAGTGTGAAGAGAACAGCTCCCCTGCTTGGCAGGGCCCGGGGGAGCTTCCACCTGTTTGGCAGTGCCCAGCGAATTTCTCTCTGACCACCTTGACACAGTCTCACCACCTTTTTGCATGGAAACTCAAGCACCCCACTGTTTGCCTCTGTGGGATGGTTTTTGCCACCAACGTGAGCTTGAGAGTTAATGTTATTGATAATGTCTTGGTGAGTGGGCCTTTGACAATTTACACACAGGAGTACAATTAAACCCATACCATTTCTGGACACCTTATTGTGTACCTACCCACTGCCCTGAAATCGGGCCCAGACATATAGCATGCCTTCTGGGAGATGGCTTAATAAGAACTTTACAAAGTAATGGAAGTGATGGGAGTGAGAGCCGAAACTGCTATGGCAATAAATATAGTTATTGTTGTCTCAAAGGCTAGCCTGTCTTTGCAATTTTTTGGAGCATAGAAAATGTGACTGTTCTAGTTGCCTTTATAATTTTTAGCTAGAGAAATTCAGGATGGTTTTATTAAAGAAAAATGCTTTTAATTATTGTTTTATTGTTTATGGGGTTGTAGAGTCTATAGTTGTAGGGGGATTTAATATTTGGAACTTTTGTTTTAGATTTTGCATTTTTTCCCTTGTAACCTATTTTCCCATTAAATGATGGGTAAATTGTAGAAATAGAAATGTGGTAGGAATGTATTCCTGATTAGCAGGTAGTCGTATATGCCTTGGCCTTAGAGTCCTGGCTGTCGCTCCAAGGCTACTATTGAAGAATGAATAATGGCTTGCTTTGAAGAATATGAATACAGTATTTTTGCAGAATTATCTTTAGGGGCACCTGCTTAGCCCTGAAGTGCAGATGGAATGACCAAATGTCTGTACATGTCCCCTTAGTCTTGAAGTAAAAATAGAACAATTAGTTGCTTGTGTAGAAGCTTGTAAGGTGTCTGAGTAAATAAAAAGGCCAGCTTTTTCTTGAGCTGGTGTGAAAACACACCAAGTGTCTGTGTCTGTGTCTTTATCGCCGACTCCACGCAACCTTCCCAAGCTCCGAACTCAGCTGGAGCTGGACTCTGGCAGTACAGTATATTCCTGTCCCCCATACACAGATTCAGATCCAATCAGCCTGGGATGGAGTCCAAACTCAGTAGGTTTTCCTACACCTTTATTGTAAATGTGGTTCTAAGTTTCATGTAGTAATTTTTCAGTCAGATTATTGTAGAGTAACAGACATCTGTATTTTTCGAAAATACTCTAGGACAGATTTCAAATATGAGCATGCTCTTGCTCATCAATAGGGTAGATTACAACACAACAGAGTTCTCACTGAGAAAGACAATTTGCAATTGAAATATGATTGGCAATTTATCAGGAAAAGAATTCCATCTTCATTATATAACAGTCATGTCAACAGTGAAGGAAAATGCTAAGAACTGCCCAAACTCACTCTGGCTGCATAGATATGGAATAAGGGGGGGGAGGGAAGTAGATTACACACAAGAGTGATTCACTTCTTTAAAAATACTTTCATTTGTATACAAAAAGTAAAAAGGGAGAGAGTAATTTCCACTTACTTGGTTTAATAACCCAATAACCCTCATCTTCACCCACGCCAAGAACTTGTAACAGCCTGGAATTCAACCCATGTGCCTCCATGTGAGGGAGTTGCAGCAGGGCTCCAACTACTTGACCCACCACCCACTGCCTCCAAGGATGTGCGTTAACAGTAAGTGGGACTGAGAGTAATGAGGGCTCCAACTGGTATACTCTGCTAAGGGAGGCAGGCATCCCAAACGGCGACCTCACCATGGACCTAATGTCCACCCTCAGAACCAGTCCTCAAGATGGACACCAGGGTGTCGATGAAGAAGCAGTCATAAATTAAAATTCCCAGGCTGGTTTCCACACCTATCAAACTGGAGTCCAGCAATCCGTATTGTAATAAAGTCTGCAAGGTGGGTCTGTTCAAAACTATAATTTGAGCAACACTGAGGAAGAGTAACAACACATCACTAAATTTTTAATAAAGTATCCTGAGAGCTCCTGGTGGACATCCAAGGGGGTAATTATATTTTCTCTGCAGCTTAGGAATTCCCAGGCAACATTTCACAACATGGGCAACTAATTAGTATTTATTGTCATGAGGACTTTCTTCTCAAAATCCCCCTTTGATCTCCCTGACTTTATCCTCAGGCAGTTTATACTTAATGATTTTTTGTTGTTGTTGAGGATAATAAGTGGTTTTCGGTTTTTCCAAGAAACAACAGGTAAGAATATCTCTTTTAGGAGGCAAAATTCTGGCAGTCATCTCAAAGGAAAATGAAGTACTAGATCTCCTAAGCAGTACTCTGATTTTATCCTCATCAGCCTGTTGATGACTTATCAAGTTACAACACTCAATGTCTCTTAGTCTTCAAAGGGGTAACACTGCAATGTACTATCTTCCCCGATATCCACCACCAGTTGAGAGACAAAAGCATGGGGGGCTTACAATATCCAACCATTGAAAGGCTGGTCAGCATTATTCTGTATGGCTCTCCAGATGTTTCCCAAGTGTTGCAGGAGTCAGGGTCTTCTTCCACATGCCAGGCCCTGTGTAGCCGCAGTAGTAACCCCATTTACAGCCACTATCCACACTCCTAATGCCAACAGATATATAAACAGCTTCAGAAAACCAGCTTGCTTATTTTTAAATCAGTCAACATTCTGTTGATGCTAGCTTTCACATGCACTTACAAATAGATGACTAGAGGAAGAAACACAGATTCAGATACCACACTCTCAGCACACGCCTTTCTTTGGGGGAAAAGAGAAGGCATGCTAGTCCTTCTCATGGCATTAGGACAATGACTACCAAAGAGATCACCACTAACAATCTTTGATGATGTTACACAAAATACTAATGCTGTGCAGTGCTGTGCTGCTAAGTCAATTTAATGAATAAGTTAAATTTCTGAAAATTTAATCACAAAGCAAGACTTAGTATGACTGTCATTTGAGTTGTGCCAAGGACCAAAGCCAAATACCTTTCGATTAAAGGGTAGGGTGATGTGGGAGATTTTTATCTTAAATCCTACAAAGCTCATTCTCTCAATACCCTCAGGGAAAACATTTAGGGTACAACAGGAAGCCTGGTGAGATTTTATTTTTCATTGTCCACAAGGATGACTCCAATGTCTCCGTGTCACTTAGTGTAGGTACTCCTCAGAGCTCTATCATCTGGGATGACACTGAGACCTATGACAAAGGCACAATGCTCTCAGGAAATAAAATCCTAACAGGTCAGTCAGTAGGGTCCTGGCTTGGCAAAGTCAACCCTGACTTTAAAATTTAGAGAGATAAAAACAACACAAATACTACTTTGGGCCCTTCATTGATTCCCTAGCCACCCGGGGAAGATCCAACTATCCAGTGCATGAAGAGTAGACACTTCCATCCCTAGAAGGCAGCAAGAAAGACAGCCAAGATGCTGTTGAAACTGTTTCTCTGTGGTTTTCTGCCCATATGTTTGGCATTCCGCAACCACCAGAATAAAGTAATCCTGAGGTCTGGCATCTCACTCCCAGTGACAGTGTCCCCAGCTTTCATCAAGATAGAAAACTCTTCTGCAGAAAACAACTTACAGAACAAACACTGGCCCATGACTCCATGACTGGAAATGTACTAAGAAAACTGTTCAATCTTTTTTTATTCAAGGGATGGGGAGGCCACGGGGTTTAGAGTACTCAAGTGGGAACCACAGTACAGAAAGCAGCAATTTATTTGATTCCAGAACTCTCCTGTTAAATATTGATTACAATATTTTGTTGTCTAGGAAAGTCTTCCTGTCCTTTCCTTCCAGTAATATAGAGGTTCTTTGGCTCTCAACCTCTGAAGGAATTACATTTAGTTTCATGCCAAGAAAAAAAAAAAGATGAAAATCATCAGGATGCTTCTAATCAATATCTCTGTCAGCTACCAAAATCTCCTCATGGCCAACAATGAAAAATAACGTTACTCCAACTTAACGCTCATTACCCACAATTCTCTGCTCCTTAAGCCTTCTTTTATGTGTGTGGGAGTCCTCTACACAAACCGAAAGAAAATTATGCAACGATCTGGCTAGCTTTGAGTAAGAGCTCACTAAATGTATAACAAGCAGATAAACGAGTGAACACACAATATGCTCCCTTAGAGGGCATTTGGGGTTGTCACTAAACCAATCAGAAACGCTTCCTCAGTAATAATGAAATCAAACATGATTAACTGCTTGCAGTGAAGATGTGTCATAATTACTGATTTTTAAATAACTAAAATAAATAAAATCCAATGAATGGCATACTGGGAATTTTAGCTGAAGCACTATTAAGCATTTAAGTTGTACTGGAAGCCCACTGGTTAAATAAGAAAATGAGAAAAAAAAATCTTGGGCTCCTTTTGAGTCACTTTTCAGTGACAACAAACAAGTCTATGAAGAAAGAACAATTGGATGTCTCAAACTAAGTTCCAAGAATTATTTATGTTGTCAATTTCTACAGATAAGGATATGAAGGGGAAAAAATTAAAATGCAGGAGTTTTTTTGGTTTGTTTTTTAAATGACCCTTTTCAGAAGACAAAGTCACAGAGAGACAAGCAGATCAATCTTTCATCCACTGATTCTCTCCCCAAAAGTCCACTAAGTCCCGGGTTCCCCAGGCCAAAGCCAGGAGCCCAAAACTGCAATTCTGTACATGGACAGCTCATTCTTTGGAAACAAGACTGGGACTTAAAACACACACACTCCAATATGGGATCTGGGCATCCCAAGCTACAGCATAACCCCTTGCATCGTAACAGCTGCCTCCAAAACAGCTTGTAAATATCTTATTTTCATTCTTATTTCCTGACTCTACTTTTAAAAGTTGCTAGCGAAAGTGACAAGCCAGTGAACTGTGCGAACACTATAAATTACAAACCTTTACACGATCAGTGATGTTTATGTTAACCTGTGTGTCCACACTCATAAAACCATGTCCATAGTTTCCTCAGTTTCGCTCACACCATTTTGGCTAAGAATGGCTAAGAATTTCTCTACTAAGCACACTGAAGGAAACATAAAATGTAACCAAAATCGCATAAATAATAAAACTTTCTTCCTCACACATAACAGTGAGTCCTGAACTGCAATGACTTCATGCTGGGCAATCTCAACAGTATCATGAAAGATAATATCATTCCTATAGCTCTGCTGTCCTCCAAACGCTGCTTTCTCCTTTTCAGTTAGCTCATGTACCAAAAAAGGCTGTAACCAAAATCAAGGCACCAGTTAGAGGCAACAGATACAGAAACTGTACTTGTTTTCTGTTCTTTAAAACAAGGAATTTCCCACCCCTAAAACAAACGGTCTATAGAGGTTTAACCTTACATTCAATGAGTCAGAGCTGGATCTTTCTAATAATCCAATAACCACAAGTCCACAAAGAAAATGAACACCTGAGTAAAATCAGAGTTCTGCCAGCAAGAATGAGGGAAACACCTGTGATTTCATTACAGGTGTGGGGTTTCTACAAAATGGGTAGATGAGCGCACGGTTGTCCATATAAAAAGAGACAGGAGGGAGGGGGCGGAAAGGGAAGAGAAGGGACACACAAACCAGAAAAGAACAGACGAAATCATAGTGCAGGTGTCTCCTGTAGGAACCAGCACATTCAACAGCTACAAAGCTGCAGACAACACGGAATGAGCAACGCGAGAGAGTCCATCCAGGATTTCAGTGACTTCGCAGAAGCACAATAAATAAATGATAGAATCACTCTTTTCTCCTTCCAAGAAACTTTAAAAGACCCCAAAATGGCAATCAAAAAGATAAGCTTTGTTTATCTTCAACACAGCTGTTGAAGTCAAGTGCTTACTTCCCCAGAAGAGCGAGGAACGCTTTTCTCTCCAACCTTTATAAGTCCTCGTGTTTGAAGTAAGAAGAGCTTCCTATGAGGTTCTAGCATCCACTTCATGTTCAAAGCCTCTACTGCAGCCTTCTTCAGAATCCAAGATCTGTCCCCTCCTTCCTTTTTTTCTTCCTCTTGGATAATAACACATCGACATTGGATGGGCTGAATGGGCTACGCTGATACACAGGGAAGCAGCTCTCAGCGACAATAACCACTTTTCTGTATGCATTTGATATCAACCTGAATGTTTTCCCTACATTCAGACACAGTCAATGGTCTTTCTGAGATGAAGGGAGATGGGGCATTCGGGAGGAGGCAGAAACGATAGGAAAGAATTTAACATTATCATTCTAGGTAGACAACAAAAACTGTGAAAAATACTTTGCTATAAATAAAATATCACTGTGCCTGGAGGAGTAGCCTAGGCCCTAAAGTTCTCTCCTTGTACACACTGGGATCCCATATAGGCGCCAGTTCATCTCCCAGCAACCCTGCTTCCCATCCAGCTCCCTGCTTGTGGCCTGGCAAAGCAGTCAAAGACGGCCCAAAGCCTTGGGACCCTGTACCTGCATGGGAGAAATGGAAGAGGCTCCTGGCTCCTGGTTTTGGATCGGCTTAGCACCATCTGTTGCGGCAACTTGGGGAGTGAACCAACAGACAGAAGATCTTCCTCTCTGTCCCTCCTCTTCTCTGTAAATCTGTCTCTCCAATAAAAAGAAATAAATCTTCAAAAAAAAAAAAAGAAAAGAAAAAAGAAAAAACTATCACCCATCTGGGATGCCAACATTTGCAGGAAGAAGACTAGCTTGCTAAGCCATGGTGCCTGTCCTATTAGCGTAAAGTTTCTGCTTACAATTACACTTTACCACCCTCTTTCTAAAATCTGACATTAGAGATTGCAACTGGCCTCCAGAGCAGATCAGGAAATGTACAGACAGGCAGCTTCAAAGCTCAATTCCACTGGTAATTACCAGGAATCACCCACTGCTCAAGCGCAGTGTGTGAATTATGAGCACCATGGAAACTGTCAAGTGTACCGATCCTCTACTCGACTGTCCCTTCCTCTGGGTCTTTCTAAAATGAAGGGAAAGGTGGTGGTGTCCCCGGGAAGGAAGCAGAGACATCCCAGTGGCCTGTTCAACAAGGATGGTGCTGACAAGCGAGGTATTAGCAGAACTCACAAGGAGAGACGCCACAGTCCCATCAAGGTAACAACAAAATCCAGGGTGCGTTTTGATTCTCCAATTTGTTCTCCTGCCACAACAATGGACCAAGAGGTAGCAGTTCCTACCATCACAATGATGATTTATGATATAATTAGCTATCACAATTAATAATGGCTATGATTTATTGAGTAGTTATATTCAACGACTAAGCTTATCACTCAGTACATGTTATGACACTAAATCGTCATAACAACTCAATGAAGCAGCTATTATCCTAATTTAATAGATGAAAAAAAGTCAGGCCAAAAAGAAGGTCTTGGTCAAATTTCACACAGCTACATTTTAAAGTCATTTTTTCAAAGCAAAGCATTCTCAATGCCTCTGAAAGCACCTGACCAAAATTACCGCAGCACTCAACACACACTCTCCACTGTAACTGACCATCCCCTCCCTTTAGTTCCACCCAGCAATCATGATCTTCTCCAGGATTCAGTAAGTGCTTCCTCTTGTGGGCACATAAAAATCCATCCCAGGATGTGGTAGGGTGGCATGTGCTGAAGTGACCCTCCAAGTAAGTGAAACCTGTTGGTCAGCTGGCCTGTCAGAGCAGTGTTAGCCTGCCGAATAAAAAGACCACTCAACAGTTAAGTACACAAACCAGTAAGTGAGATTTGTATGAACAGCAGGGCGAATGTACTCATTTTCCCAATGCTGATGGACTGTAGTTGCTGTGGGATGTGTGTTTGAGCATCTTTTCATCACTGCTGCTGGACATACAACTCGACAAGCAGGCTCCTTTCAAGGGCTCTTTAAACAAATCCCCTTGCCTCTAGGAGAGAATTACACGACCTGGAGTTCAGAGTTAGAGAGACATGCAACCTTACATACTCCTAGCCAAGTACTGTCCTGCACAATCGAGCACCTAGCATGAAGCTCTGTACTTGCAGCTCTCCATTCAGAACAAGGAGCCAAAGAGGCACAGCAGCACACTACATCCATGAAGCTGAGAGACAAGGTAAAACACAAGGAGGGTATAGGAATGGGGACTTGGGCTCACAAAGTGATGGCTCTGTTTTATGTTTTATGTAAAACTCAGAACTCCGAGGTCTGCATCACAGGTCCACAAAGCCGACGGCATGGTCCTGGTTTCCCTCATACCATCTTGAGCGGGTGAGGCAAGATGCCACCTCTGCGTTGCTCAAACTCATCACCACGCACTCCCATGTCCGCGCTACCATTGTCTTTTCCTTCACACCTCTTTCCAGCAGTCGGCAACTGCCCACTGACCAACACAATGTACCATTCTACTTACTAAAGTTTGCAATCTAAAGATAAGTATAGAACTTTATGGAGAGAAGTGACTCAAATCTTAAATGCACTGCTTCCTAGCTACACAGCCTTCCAATCTTCTATAAAAAAAAAATGGATTTTGGTGTTCCTAACACGGTTGTAGCTAAAAGTTCACCAATTAGAGTTGCAAGGATCTTACTACACTGATCCTGGAAGACACCAGCCAGCACAGTAGCTGATCCAGTAAACTGCCACATGATCTTTCCCTTACACCTCTCACAACCAAGACATCATTCTCCCAAAAGCTGCTTTGATCATCATTTTCCTAAACTCAAAACCTGGCCGTGTTTCACTATTATAATAATTTTTACTTTTTTGTATTTATATCATTTTCATTTTATTCCAAAGGTATATAGTGAGAGAGACCAAGACAGACTCCTCCATTCATTGGCTCACTCACCACGCGCACACAACAGAGGACTGTTGGAGCTACAGCCGGGAGCCTGGAATTCAATCCAGGTCTCTGATACGAAGTTCAGGGTTCAGATCAAATAAGTTATCATCTGCTGCCTCCCAAGCAAGACAACAGCAGGAAGCCGGACTAGAACCCAGGCACTGAGATACAGAATGCAAGCCTTCAGTGCCCTGTCTGACCTGCTTTACCAAGTCTCACCCCTAGAGTAGCCTTGAAGCCATTCTAATTGCCTCCAGTCCCCAAATCTGCTTTAGGTAATATTCATGAAATATCACGCTGTGTTATTTCCCTGCTCAGTAACTGTCAGAGGCTCACCTCTGCCTTTAGAGGAAAACCAGAACTTACTAGACTTACCTATGTAATTCCTCGCACGGCCATAATGTAGAATCCACTCCCACCCTAGCTGCAACTGCAGCGCTCCAACCCCCAGCACACATACAGCACTGGCCAAACACTGGGTACTGAACCTGTGTCACGCAGTATTCTCATTTACACGATCACCCCTGTTTTTCAGGCCTATCAGGGGACCTCCCATTTTTTAAAGCAGTAGCCTTAGGCAAATAAAACCCCTCTCTCGAGAGCCTCACTCTATGAAGCCTCTCCAAATGCAAGAGCTCTGGCCCCAAATGCTTACACCCCTGTCAGAGGTGCTAAAAAGAGATGAACTCACACTGGGATCCAACTTGTGAGGAACATGTTTTCTTCTTCACAAAACTGCCAAGGTTCTATACTTGATTTCGCTTTTTTTATTTTTTAGCCAAGGGTTTTGAGTTCGTTGTGACTAGGCTCTTACAAGAGCAGAGCCTTCCCCATCAACATCTGTTTCCACTTGTGCTCTTCTCCCTCTACTGAATCCTCTTTCCTCAAAACCTGCTTCATAAGCCCTCTCTCAGAACCTGCTGCTGCCCTGAAAACACAGCTCTCTCCTTCCTCTGAGAACTCTCCCACATGAGATGCAGTTTAGCATTTCGCTGTATGGCATCCTCCTCTCTCCTTGTTGGAGCCGCATAAGAAGGCCTTGATACTATCTATGTGCCTTCTTTACTCATTTACTCCTCTTGGAAGTGATCAACTTTTACCATTGGTTGTTAATCTTTTTACATACATTTGTATTGCGGTTGGAATGATTTGATCTCTAAACTCATTCTGATGAGTAAATTCTAAAGTTAAGAACTAAGTGGTTAAAAACAAACTCCAACAACAGAGTTTAAGAAGAAGGGGCTTAAAGAAGTTTCCACAGGACATTGGCAGTTTACCATCACAAGGCTATTCTGCTGAGAGGGTTGGTCATACAAGTCTGAGTTGGGTCCAGCCCTGTTTTGCTTCCTAGATCATCAGGCACTCAGTCATTGCCAGCAACACCCTCACCAGAAGCCAAAACCTATGAGAATGCCCAATCTTGGACATGAAACTCCAAATCGCTGAGCCAAATAAATCTTTTCTCTTTACAAACTTAGTTGCCCCAGAAAGTTTATTTCAGAATTAAAAAAACAAAAGATGCCCAATACAACTAATTCTTCCATAGAGTTTAATGAAATACATTGTCAACCACACTCTAGGAAATTCTCTTTCTGTTGAACTGACACCTAAGAATCTGAAATTCTGACAAGTTCCCAGAGGATGAAGACTTTGCTGGTCTGGAGGACTCACACTTGGAGACCCACTGACCTAAACATCATCCTCCACACTGGGATGGAAGGTACTTTTGGAGTCTGGAACACCTATTTCAGTGTGGCACAATGCTGGACAGAGACCAGGTTTTCAAGACATCCCTGGCAGCGGACCTCTGTGCCCCATTTCCTCATGCTACTTCAGTGAAGGTTTCCTCCATTCTCTGTGAGAGCAGCTCTTGATCAACCCTGTGTGTACATGGCTTACCCACAGCACCATCTGATGTAAGCAGGGCAGAGGGAAAAAAAAAAAAAAACACCTCATACATTCCATTAAATGCAGCAGCAATTCATCTTTCAGGACAAGAAACCAAGTCCTAATAATATAGTCTCCCTAGAAAAATATGTGTTCTAGCTACCTCAATACTGGCTCCTACTTGGGTTATAATAAAGCTGGCTCGGGTCTAATAAGCTTCTGTGGTGATGCTGATTTTCTGGCAAGTTTTCCTATATTCCACCTAGTAAGTCTGTGTCCCTTGAAGCAGGCAGCCTATACTATACACAAGCAGCCCAGCATACCTGTCATCAGTTCACAGGGATTTGATTACTTCCTTTAGGAATAATTAAGCAACAGCCTCAGGAGAAACATACAGGCTAACAGAGTGCCTAGAAATTCCTGAAGAAATATTTAAAACAACCACTGAAGGTAGGACACAGCTCAGTGTACCTTTCCAACAATTAATCATACCTTCTTATTTCTTCAGGCTTACTTTGGAAATGGGAAGAAAGGATGAGAAGGGGGCCAACAGTCCCAAGATTTGGATTAAAAAAAAAATCATTTCTGTTTTAAAAAGAGAAACACAAGATCACTACCTGGGTTGACTGAACCTGTTGTCCCACTCCCGTTCCAAAGTCATTTCCAGTAAAAGCCACTTTGTCAAATCCAAAAGCTGCCCTTGGTGGGTCCCACTGCACTGTCTGCCTGTAACTTGAGCACGGCCTCTCTACTTCTGTCCTTCAGAAGATCTGCCCCTGTTAGCAGGTTGGCTGTTCCGAGGAAAACCAACAAAAGGGAGGCTTCCCTCCTGCTCAGCAAAACCTCAGAAGCTACTTACTAAACACAGTCAAATTTCACCAGGCACCACAGTGATGACCCCCAAGCGGTAAATACCTTCAAAACACAAAGGTCACAGACCCGGGTGTTTATGGGCACAGAAGATGTTTATAGCTATCCACTCAACTAGAAATTTGCCTTCAACCTTACTCTCTCCTCTTTATCACCAGAGCATTGTTATTATTTTGCAATTATTTTTGGAAAACACAGAGCAAAGAGGACTATAAAAGAGCTTTATGAGACCATTGAGCCACATCGGTATGCCAGAAACAAATCAATGCTTCAAAGAGTTGTGAATACAATTATAGGCAAACAATAGTTCCATGTATCTGGTAATCTCCCTCCAAAACATTATTGCATAGATTAAAAGATTATAGATATTCCTCACTGCTCCTCGGTATTAATAGTGATATAAAGCACATTTAATACACCCAAACTGCCACGGCCCTCAGTTGGATTAGGGGGTCTGGTTCTTCATAAACTGACATGTACATGCAGACTCGGTTTAATAATATACAATCTCCGGTCAATCAAAAACTACCCTCACCAGCTCTCTATTGATTATCGCTTTTGCCACAACCTGCACCCAATCAGATGCTGTCCTACAACTCTCATGGCTGGCAGCTGCACAAAAATCTGCACAGCATCAGCATGACAAGTGACAGGTCTCCCCATCAATTACAACTCTGAAGGAAAGACAGCTTCAGCGGGGACGTAACCCCACAGTCACACAGCACCTTAGCTTCTGACGGACCAGCAGATCAGAAAAGAATCTGTCATCAAGGGAGAAAAGGAACCCAGCTCCTCATTAGCAAGGGTTTTCTTTTCTTTCCTTTTTTTCTTTTCCACACACATCAAGGAATAATCATGGACCAACTCAACTCTGACAGCTCCTTATGTAAATGGCATTTAAATGAAGGCAAACAGCTCACAAACAAAGGGGCTGCAGCTAGGTTGCAGCTCAAAGCCCTACTCAGACCTAGTGCCTGTGCTGTAGGGTCTCTCTTAGGTTTCCTCTTGTGCCAAAGGAGCAGAAACGCCACAATAAACACAAAAGCAGCTAGCAGGGGCTGGGGGAGCGGGGGGAGCAGGAGGGTGCATCCTGCAGCAGTCGTGGTATAATAGCAGCACCGGCCCTCTCCACCACCCACCTCCCTGGGCAACACTGTCCATCCAGCAAGGTCAGGCTGTACTTAGTCCACCTGTGCTCAGCATCTTCATCCCTTTGCTGCTCTCCATCTAAACCCTCCTTCCTGGCCAGCTCAAGGCCTATGCCTCTCCCGAAGCACTCCGCCCTCTGTGACCGGCAGGAAGCCGCTCCCACCCGATTTCCTTTGGCACACATACAGAACACAGCGCAAGACAGCACTGCCATCTGTTTTATCCTGAATGGTCCTCCAGTTGTTAAATATAGGTCTTACAACCCCAAACGGCCACGACCTTCTCTTAGCCAGACATATTCTACTTCTCCTTTCTCCTCACTGACAACATGCACAAAGGGCCCATAACCTCCAAAGGAAATGTGACTAGAGGGGGTGGAGGCAGTAAGCAGAAGCTGTCACAAAGCTGGATTCTTGGCAATGGAAAGCATAGGTGTTGCGTTCTCTGAGCTCCCCGAGAACTCCACTTACACTTGGACACAATTACATATGGTGACAGATCACATCTAAAAGTTACTGGAAAACTGGAAATAAAAGATAGCTTGATGTAGGTAAAAAAAAATACTGAAATCCATACTTACAAATATATTCTAAAATTCAAAGCAAAATACACATTATGAAACTGCAGAGATTTCAATTACTTGCACCAAAATACACTTACTTTTCAATTTTGTGTTCTTCTATCTAGAACTTTATGATGTTTTCATATAATTGTTTATTTTCTACTTTAAAAAAAAAAGAATTATTTTTATTGGAAAGATTTACAGAAAGGAGAGACAGAGAAAGATCCTCCATCTGCTAGTTTACTCTCCCAGGAGGCCGCAACGGCTGGAGCTGAGCCAATCTGAACGCCAGGAACCAGGAGCTTCTTCTAGATCTCCCACATGGGTGCAGGGTTCCAAGGCTTTGGGCCATCCTCTACTGTTTTCCCAAGCCACAAGCAGGGAGCCAGATGGGAAGTGGAGCAGCCAGGACTGAAACCACGCCCATATGGGACCCTGCACGTGTAAGGCAAGGATTTAAGCCACTTAGCTATCATGCTAAGCCTAGTTTTCTACTTTTATATGTGATTCCAACATGAGAATAAATGATAATCAATTAACACATTGTAGTCACTATTTTGTTTCCCTAGTGAATTATATAAATGAGCAGATGATAATATAGAACTGTTACTACTGTTTTAAGCATCCCAGAGCAACCTTGTTAGTTACTACAATGACTGTATCATCCCTTTCCTGATAGGGAAACTAAGGATCTAGGCCTAGGGAGCTGCTATTGGATCCCATCTGTTTAATATCAAACTCCCTGCCACAAAATACCTGCTGGCTGATGAACAAATGACATGACTTGGGCAGAAGGTGGTTGCCATCAGGAAATACGAAGAGTGGCCATTGCTGCAGCACAGCTTGTAGAGCTGCTGTCTGCAGCCCCGACATCCCAGAGGTATGCCAAGGGTTCCACTTCCTTCTAGGTCCCTGCTAATGGGTCTCAGAAAGCAGTGCAAGTTGGCTCCGTGCTTGTGCCAACTAGGAGACCAAGAGGCAGCTCCTGGTTCCTAGAGGTGGACGACCCCAGCTGCAGCCTTAACAGCTATGCAAGCAGCGACACAGTGGCTTGACCTCCTCTGCTGTGTGTGTGTGTGTGTGTGTGTGTGTGCACATGTGCGTGCGTGCACATCTTTCTGCAGATGCTATCTGACTATTATGTCTCTCCAGCTCTCATTTTGTTTATATGCAAAAACAACGAAGATACTAAAACCCACCTTATAATTTTCATGTGAAAAGGAAATATTAGCGAACACCCTTGGTCAACTTCAAAGCATCTATAGCTATCAGTCAACTACATCAAATATCAGCACTCCATAAGGATCCAAGAGAAATATTATTCAACTTCAGAGATGAGTATGGCAACCATGAATGCCACATGTGCAGTCTCGGAGCACGACAAGTTGGAGAGGCAATTTGTGTGAAGCTGGAAATCACTGCCGGCCCCTCTACCTAGACTTCATTCCTGGACTAAACTGTGATCTGAACCCAAACTGAAACAAAGCAAAAACTAACCCTAACTAATTCTACTCTTTGTGTGTCTGGGGAGGGTAGGATAGGAGTGGATATTTTAATTATTAATAGCCCCAATACAAATACTGGAAAATGTAAATGATGTAACTGTATGTCACAATAGCTGGGAATTTGGCTAATACAATAGCCAATCAAAACCTGATTCTCCATTCCCTTGTGGAAATCAAGAGATAAAACTTCATTTATTTGAAAAGCAAAATGAGAGAAATTGATTTTTGATTGATTTTTTCTTCCATCCATTGGTTCACTCTTCAAATGGCTTCAACGGCCAAGGACAGAGGCCTGGAACTTCATCCAGGTCTCCCACGTGGGTGCAGGAGCCCAAGTCCTTGTGCCAGCTTCTGCTACTTTCCCAGGCACAGAAGCAGGGAGCTGGATGAGAAGTGGAGCAGACAGCACTCACATGGGATGCTGGTGTTATAGGCAACTGCCACACTTGCTGCTGTGCTTTACAACAGCCCCAGGATAAAGCTTCAAATTACTGGAAAGGTTCGGATCCAAAGTTCCCCTCTCCCAAAGGGGAAAGCTCTGTCCTCACCCCCATCTGCACCTCCACCCCGAGTGAGCAGCTGAGCTTATAACCTGAAGATTCCCATACCCAAGCACAGGGCCTTGTTTCTAGCCTTTGTAGCTCTCGGATTTCAGAGGCCAAAGGGCTCAGCTTGCCTTCCCCACCAGGATGCTGTGCAGCAGACGACATGATCTCTATTGGTTAGATTTAGAGTGACAGTCACCCAAATCCAAAACCCAAACGACCACTTCCAACAGGAAGTCACTGATTCAAGCCTCTGAGAATGGGTCGTGTGGATGGTTCTGCTCTCACCATGCACATGCAGAACATGTACACAACCGAGATATGGAGGTCATTATCCGAAGTTTCATGTAAGCATTTACAAAAGCGGTCATGAGGAGATCTGGAGAAGGGCAGCCCTGAGCAGAACACTTCCTCCAGCATGGTAAGAACTTCTATCACTCTCGAAGGTCTAGCATCCCACACATGACCTGCAGATGGCTGCTTCAGTCCTTCACCCTGACAACTCCCTCCCATATTAAACTCACTCTCACATTCCTATCAAATCAGAGAAAGAAAAATCGCCAATTTCAATTAAAAAAAAAAAAGCTGTGTAAGAGGATGTGTCAAGATGCAAGGTAAAGACAAGTGAGACTCACTGCCTTTCAGAAACCATACCCATTTTCTAGCTAGAGAGGAAGGCCAGTTCACTGCAGAGTGAAAGTGCCTGAGGCCTTACCAAGGTATGCCATACTATTTCATTATTCAACAAGGTAGAAACTTAAAATGCCAGACTAGCTGAAAATGTGTTTATGGTGAATCCAGTGTCCTTTGCAAGTGAGAAATCACTGTTAAAAATAATAATAGTAAATTTTAACCAAAACATAATTGACTTCTCCCTCCATTTGTAAATGGAGACTAGCTAAAGAAAATGCTTATTATTCTTGAAAAAAAAAAAAAAAAGAAGAAACTGCTGCTTTTCATTAACATGCCACGAATGCTTTTCCTGTCGGCCACAGCACTGTCCAGCGCAGCACATTCCTGGAAAATGCTGCGGAATAAAGGGGACAGCCCCTCCTCTGCAAAGCACCGGGTCCCCAGCCATGGCCTGAGTGCTCATTCTGTCCCCCCCCCCAGGCCCCCCTCTTCTGGGCACACCCTGTGCACACACCAAGTTTCTGCAGGTTTTTCCAAGTGCCCATTCAACCCCAAAGTGCACATTCACTGCGCAAGCTGAAAGCAGGGCTGCAGGTGACAAAGGAAACACAGCTCCTATTCTTTGCAGTCCTATTCAGCACACTGGGTTAGAGTGGCACCAGACTGTGCCGGCCACTCTGGTTTTGAGGCTCCTCACACGGGTGGTCTGACTCAGAGCTGGCCAGTGTGTGGTGGGAGAGGCCAGTCCATACAATGGGTCCACATCAGGCAGACAGCCTTTCAGCTCAACCCTTTCTCTCGGCACCCCCTCCAGTCTGCTCACAAAGTGCTGTTATGAATACAGCCTCGACCTTCTCCTGACAATCTATCTTCCTCATTCTGAATTTCTCACTCCCAGTGGCCTGATCAGAAACCCAGAGAAATTAGCAGAGCAGAAGCATCACCATTGCCATTAAGGAAAATAGGAAAACAAATGACGTGGTACAGCTTTTCACAACGCTTATATGTATTTACAAGACAGACCAACGGGGCTTAAAATATGTGTTGGCAAGAAAACGTTAAAGCAGAACGTACAGCTCCATAAAACTGAAGAATCTTTAAACCAGAAATTTACAATAGGTTTTTCTTGGCAACAAGACCCTCCGTGGAATAATGGTGAGCCTGTACTCACTCTGAGGATGTAAATGGAAATACCACACTTGCTGGCACAGGCCGAAGTCCCAAATGCCCTGGACTCAATTGCCATTTTCATAAATGCAGTCCCTGTTGAAACACTAGCAGCACAACATGCTGCCCTCACTCAGCTACAGACTTCTCCCTTCTCCTGCTTACCAAAATCCCTATGTTCCTACAGAACTACACAAGTTGGTACCTAGAGTCCAATCCAATGATTAAAGGCAGGAAGACCTCTATATTCCTAAAAGCTACCACTTGCAAGATAAGGGGCTAAGTACTTTATATACAGTCAGCACTATTGATAACTACTTTAGAATTACATACGAGATTTAAACCATTCTTAGGCACACACTCCTTCTTTGACAAAACGTGACTCCATGACTAGGTAGCTGGATGCTTGAGAACAAACTTTCAGCAAGTCCCCAGCAGGATACCTAAGGCCAAGCACTTCACAGGAACTGTTGGTTCTGTTCTTCACCATGACCCTGAACTGTAGGCATAATCTCATTTATCCAATAAAGAAAACTAGGCTTGGGGGCAAGCACAGTGGGGAATGATTAAAACACTGCTTCGGATGCCTGTGTGTCACATACAAGTGCCTAGTTCAAGCCCCAGCTCTGCTAACATTTATCCGGGGAGTCAGTAGATGATGGTTCAAGTACTCGGGTCCCTGCCACCTAAGAGGGAAACCAGGAATGAGTTCTAGGATCTGAGATTTAGCTTGGCTCAACCCTGGTTATTAAGGGTATTAGGAGAGTAAAGCAGTGGATGAAGATCTATCGTTCAAATAAAATAAAAATGATTACTTAAAAAGATTAAAGTATGGACAAGATGTTTCCCAGGGTAGAGATAACTCTTATGGAAAACATAAAAGAAACCTATGCTAAAGCGATGAATAACTCTCCCAATGTAACCTCCTATCAAATGTGGGGCAAACCCAGCAATGTGCCCTAGAGCCACTGTCCTCCTTCACTAAGCCATGTCCCCAGTTCTGCTGTTCACTCAGGCCACCAAGATTCCGTGAGCACTTCCATGGGCCAGGCAGGAGCCAGCACAGGATCTCCCTATCACAGAGTAATGTTAATACTTCAGCAGAGGCTTAAATAAAGTAGGGTAGGGGATGAGCCTGGCTGGGAGTACAGAATATCCCAGCGTAAAGGAACCATAATGCTCGGGCTCTGAGAGCAGGAGGGATGCTTAGCTTGCTTCAAAAACAGCAAGCAAGCTCAAGATTAAATGGAGAGTGGAGGGGAGAAGGCAGGGAGGCAACAGGTGTAAAAGAACAGGCATGAGACCATGCAGCGTCCTGTCAGTCATGGTAACTAAGGTGTTAGAATTGAATTCTGGATTTTTTCCTTTTTTTCCCTAAAGATTTATTTATTTTTATTGCAAAGTCAGATATACAGAGAGGAGGAGAGACAGAGAGGAAGATCGCACATCCACTGATTCACTCCCCAAGTGGCCACAGTAGCTGGCGCTGAGCCGAACCAAAGCCAGGAGCTTCTTCTGGGTCTCTCACGTAGTGCAGGGTCCTGAGGCTTTGGGCCGCCGTCCTCGACTGCTTTCCCAAGCCACAAGCATGGAGCTGGATGGGAAGTGGGGCCATCAGGATTTAAACTGGTGCCTATATGGGATCCCGGAGCATTCAAGGTGAAGACTTTAGCTGCTAGGCTACCACAGCCAGCCCATTTTTAGTGAAATTGAAGGTGCTCTGGAAGATTTTCAACTAAAGAGAGATACAAACTGAAATACATTTTACAAGGGCCATTGTGGCTGCTGAGCGAACACTCTGCAGAAAAGCCAACAAGGAACAGAGACTAGCCCAGAGGCCATCCAGGCAAAAGCCAAGAACAGCACAGACCAGGGTGTGGACACTGAAGCTTTAAGCTTTAGTAGCTCCATTATGTTCAGCCTGGCTTGAGTCTTCGGTGGTTACTAACTGATAAAAACAAAAGAGGCAGTACCTCAGAATTATCCCACTTTATCATTGATTATGACTAATTATCTCTAAAGTATCTTGTTCCAGAACCCTAGAGGTAAAAAGAACCAGGCAGACATCGGAGGTAACTAACAATAAGCAAAACCCAATGGCAAGTTTGTAGCCCACAGCAACCGGCTCGCTGATGGCATCCGGAGACATCGAAAAACTGGCACTTGGAGAAGAACGCAATTATGGCAAGCTTAAGTCAACTGTAGCCAACAGCACTACCTTCTGAGTAACACCTTCCAACCTGCAAGCACTGCTAACAGCCTTGGCAATCCTCACGCCCAAATTGACCACGCAATGCAATCAGTAACAGCCTCAGGTCTGGAAGAGGCTGGAAGGATCGCATGCATTGGCACTTGACAGAAAATGTAATCCCCTCTCCCCACCTTTCCAATAGGAAGACATATTTTTAAACATAATACCACTTGTTCTTTGCTGGTGGGTTTTTTTTTCCCCTCCCAGAAATACTCTAATTATCATGCTGGAGAGTTGGGGAAAGATGGCTTTTATGTGGTTTTATCTCCCAAACACAGTATTGTCAGGGGTTTATTTATTTGTGTTTTTACAATAACATGATGCTCTCCTGTAATTGAGACTATTATGGAGAGGGTTGGCATGTGTTTTCCACAAGATTAAAGGCAATTTCTGCTTTCAAAGCCACTACTGCTTCTTAGAAAACTCCCTTCCTATGCTAAACTAAATCCAGTAAACCAAAATTCTACATTCACCTGGTTTGTATTACAGCACTGCAAACAGGATGGGGGGAGGCGATTTCACTCATGCATTGATTCCAGCAGCATTTACTAAACCACTATTGCACCAGACACTGTGGGGGTGCAAAAATGCAGCACAAAGTAAAACACAGTCTTGGCCCACCATGGGCTCTGATTCCTCAGGGAAAACACACAGAAATCACTATGCTACAAGGCAGACTGTGATAAGAGGTATAATAGAAGTAAAACACTACGAAGGAACCATCAGTCCCACCTGGTGGGCAGAGGTGGTTTGGAGAAAAGCTGCAATGGGAAGTGGACCTTCAAGTCCCACTCACCCAGGAAAGGCATCAGTGGCAAGTGATACAGCAAGGTCAAAGGCACAGAATTAGAGTAAAAGCTGGACTGTAAATATCTTGGGTCCAAAACACCTGAGGAGCCTTGAATCTGGAGAATAATTATAATGGATGGCAGTCAAGGAGCACGAAAGTAATGGGAAGCAGTGAGATCACAAAGACAGAAGGTCCCATGGAACCACACGCCCCTCCAACCCACCACCTTCCATTTCTAAAACCCTTGACCAATGGCACTCCCAACCCCCGAGCAGATCCTAACACCCAAGTCAGGCCTGCTCAGAGTCAGTCCTTCCCCGAGAGAAAAGGGGATTTGTCTTTTCCTACATGGCTACTCTGCCAGGGGCTTTCCACACATGAATGCAGCAACAGCAGTATTTGTGCAGCCTAATCAGGGGCAGGCACTGCGCTAAGCATTTTAAATATGATCACAGCTAATCCTCACAAGAATTCTGTGAGACTGAGGGCTTCTTTCTGTGTATGAGGAACCTGAGACTCAGCAATGGCCAGAAAGTTGCCAAAACTCGTACAAATACTAAGGCACAGAGTCAAAACCTGCTAAGCCCTGAGCCCAGGACTCTAGGCTACCATCATCATCATGGTGGGCACAACAAAGGAGGCAGGGACGATGGGGGGTGCAGGAATCAGAGCTGGCCTGAGCCTTTGGATGTGTGTGGAGCGGCAAGCAGGACACAACTCCTAGGTCAGGCAGGCAGTGTGGGCTCC
This sequence comes from Ochotona curzoniae, assembly GCF_017591425.1. NCBI lineage: Eukaryota > Metazoa > Chordata > Mammalia > Lagomorpha > Ochotonidae > Ochotona > Ochotona curzoniae. The sequence goes on from NW_024465421.1 coordinate 3,552,816, forward strand.
ATCGGAAAGCTGAACATTGAACCGGAGCATTTTACATAGGTCAGGGACCTGTTCAAATTTGTACGTGTTAGGGAAATTCCCTCTCGTTTCCATGCAAAGAATTGATTTTATTGAGACAGAGGCAAGCCTAGAGGCAGACAGAGGGGTTAGGAGGTTTTACATTATTCTAACAAACAGCTGATGAGGGCAGTGGGAAGCAGGGTTCTTCCTAGGTATTCAATAAATATTTGTTAATTGCAGTATTGATTGGTTACAAGCACAGCAATCTGTTGTACTTATTGGGGCATGTCAGCTCTATCACACGGCTGTTCCAGTGTGTGATCACAGAATGGGCACAACGTCTCTTCTGTTAAGACAGTTTCTCTTTGCAGACAGCCAGGACTGTGTTAACTACTTCTCAGGCTTTAACTCTTAAGATGGCACTTGTGTCAATCACAGATTTTCAGATGAAACATTGAGAACCAGCTTCTTAGAGTGTGTATTTATCTGTCTTTGTTGGGGATGGGGAGCAATTCGTTTGAGTATTGGATTGGTATGCAATTTTGAAGAAGAGTATGTGGTTCTGCAAAGTGCTTCCACCATTCCCCACAGGTAAAGATTCCAAACGCAAAGAGGTAGCAGCAATGGGAAGCTAACAAGCAGATGGCTAACATGGAGAAGAAGGCCCGAGTCCCCTAGCAAAAGAGGGAGGAGGTCAGCACACAGACATGAATGCCACACAGCGCCAGGAAACTGTCATTAAAAATGGAAAGGGTATGCTGCTCAAGCGAGACGAGTTCTGAAAGACAGCCATCATTTCCTTTTCTATCTCTTAGACCTCCCTAATCAAACACGCCACCACGGTGACCAACAAGCCAAAGAGACTTCTCAACCTCTGCCCTGGCCATCATGGCTCTTGAGATCAAAACCTTAAGACAGCCTTTCATTTGACGTTGCCCAGCCACCTGCTCCATTTCCTTTTACCTGGGAGCTGAAGTTCCTGCTTTGGCTCTCTAGGTTGGTCAGACCTCACAAGCCAAATCCGAGTAGACTCATCAGACAGACAAGGTGCAGAAGGAAAGGCAAAGGCAAAGAACATCCAGGCACAGAGAGCGCGAAGGAAACAGCCGATGATGAGTGCAGGAACCCAAACTGAAAATGCCCACTCTTTTAATACCATTTTAAATGTGTATGCATTTATTTGTTTGACAGAGCTCTCTCATCTACTAGTTCACCCACCCAAGTACCCACAACAGCCAGCCAGAGACCAGGAAGGAAGAGCCAGAGGCCAGGAAGGACGAGCTATTACCTGCTGCTACGCAGGGAGCACCTTAGGAAAAGCTGGAATCGGGTGCAAAGTCAGGCACTTCAGAATGGGAGATAGACATCTCAAGCAGTGTGCCAAGTGCTACAGCAAACACCTGCTCCTTGGGCCCATTTTTTCCCTCAGTTGTTGAAACACATGCTGTATTACCTACATAGCACGTAACTGAATGTCTGAAAACAAACTCTGAATATTGAGAACACTAACTAGATGAAAAACATTTTTGGCTTTTTAAGTAAACCCAGTGTGACATGACAGTATCCACTTACTTTAAGGATATTCCCTGATACCAGCAGCTCTCTCTTTTAATCATTTGGCGGATTCTTAAAAAGGCAGATCACCCACCTAGCAAGTGTGACTAAGCAGGTATGGATTTGGGCCCAGTGAAGTGGTTAAAATTTGTCTACATATTACCTGACACTCCTCCCTCCAAAAGGTGAACCATATTTCTCCTTCAAGTACAGGGTCTTTTAGCGACTTGCTTCTCATCATAGAGTGTGACAGAGCATCATTTACAAGATGAGGTCATTAGGTTTCTCAGTCTGGGAAACCAGCTGTTCTACCATGAGGTTCCCTAGGGAGAGTTCCAAGCAGTGAGAAACTGAGGTCTGGTGCCCAACCCCACGTGCAGCACATTGGGAATGGATTAGCCATCTCTAGTCAACCACTCAGGTGACGGCAGCCTTGGCAACCCTCCGAGCCCAAGAGCCACCCAGACCAGTCACTTGGGAATTCCTGACCCTGAAATGAACACAGTAAACCTATGCGGTTTTAACACAGTAAGACATGAGTTTCTTTATTACACAGTCACATGTAAGTAATACAGCTGCAAATTAGCATTTTAAATTTAATCTTGGCGATGTACAGTAGAAAATATAAAGACCCTTAGCAGCAAAAATCAGAATTCCTGAATCATTGTGATCTTCTTCATTAAAAAAAAAAAAAAAAGCAGGAAAAGCAACGACTGAAACAGAATTAGATTGTGCTTATCTTATTCAAACTCATCAGACTTATGATTCATTTCCTCTCGGTGAAATTCCTGTGCAGCCCTCTGCTCCATTTACACATTTCAGAAGCAACATGAGGTTCATGAAAATAAGCATTAAATGAACAAGTTGCTTAACACTTAACTACAAATGTTCTACATTTATGTTCACATTTTCAAATGTAAAAAGAATAGCTCTCTCAACAAGGGCAGAGACTTCTTTTTCCAGAAACAAATCCTGTGACGGGTCTTTTATTGCAGCAAGATGCCGGGTTCAGCAATTTTTAACATGGAATCCCAAGAAAGATGCTACGTGAGTACAGTAGAGTATGATGGTTACAGGCAATGCTTTGAGCTAACAATACTGAAATCTAAATCTTGTTTACTAGCCTGTGACCTTGGGGAGACAGCTCACCCCTCTCCATGCTTCCGTTTCATCAGTTATAAAATAGGGCTATTAGAATCTAGCTGACAACACTGTGTGGGGGGCAGGGGGAGGAATGCATGTAGCACATGGAAATCCCCGAGAACAGTGTCTCACACACTGAAGCACTCAGAAAAGAGAAGCTATTATCATGTTCAAGTGCAATATCCTCTCCTACTGAATGTTTATGTACTTATCCTAAGAAGTAGAGGAAGAAAATGAATTTTACCCTCGTATCCTTTTCCTGTGCTGTTTTGTGGCTGCGAAGCTGGGGCAGACAACCTTGGTGGGATTTAGTCAAGAAAAGGGAAACTTCCTGTCCCTGAGGTTATCATCCGATATTAACTTACTGCTCACTGAGGGCATCACGTTACATTTCCTCAAGGAAATCAAAGTTGCTTCTGCTTCCTACCCCTGTCTCAGGAGCATAAGGATCCTTGCTACCGCGATTTTCAAGAACAATTCCCAGCGTCGCGTCGGTGGATCCGGTTGCTCAGTTCCATCCTGATATACAGATTTGCAAAAACCTCCAAAGAATCAGTATCTTCCTCTAGATTTTTTTTTCCAGGCGCTTTCCTCCACGCGTGTCCTAGTCCACAGGCTGGCATGTTCCCACAGCTGCACTCCATTGCCACATTATCACACTCTTAGCATCTACTCCACTCTGGAGACAGTCTCTTTTGCCCCATCACTGGTTTTTTTTTTTTTCCTTCAAAACGATAAATATAAAGAAAGTCTGCCTTTTAGTATTACTATCCTACTCCTTGGCAGTCTGCGTGAAGTAAACGTACTCTCACAAGAAAACTTCCGGGCAGAGGGCAGAGGTCAAGGATGATTTAAAAAGTGCCAACATTACGCAAAGCACTTGACCACTCATGCAAAGTCTGTGTGTTTTGAAACCTTGCCCTGTCACCTCACAGTATCTTTGCAGATTTATCTCTTGTTACCAAGGCTGCAACCTAAATCAACAAGGCACCGAGCTGAGACTATAAACACTGTCACTGCGGGTCACAGTCGCTCTCCAACCTCACATCAGCATCCGACAATCAACTGCACCAAAGAAGAGCTCAGGGGAAGACATGGCTGCTGTCCCTCATTAAAAAAAAAAAAAAAGTCAAAATATCAACCGATGCAAGCTCAACAGAGTAAAAGGAAGAGAATGACTGCAGGCATGGGATAGTCAGAGCTTCATGAACACCCATTAGAATCAGGGCTTAACATGTTATCTCTCAGGTTACTAGCTGTCTCTGCAACACTCCAAGGCTTCTGATTCAGGTAGTCAGGGCAGAGCCCTTGGAAATTTGCATGGCAACCAAGTTCCCAGGTAAGACTGACAACACTGGCCTGAAGAGCAAACTTTGATAATCACATTTCTGTACTCTCGAATCAGGAGGAAGCCAGAGATACCACAAACTGAGAAGAAAAACGCGCTCCCCAACTCTGCACGATTCCAATAACAACTCAGGTTTGTCACACTCGTGCGGCAGAGTCCTGGATCCCACACTGCAGCAGTTCAGGAGGCATACAACAGACCAGGAGACTGGCAAGGCTGTCTGGCCTAGTAAGTACCTGTGAGTTAACTCCCCATTAAAGGCATCCTAATTACCACAGCAAGTCTTCACTAACAAGCGTGGTATCCACTTCACAAGCTGCATTTCAGAGAGGAGGCAGTAATGAAACTCCGTCATGCTACAGAAATCACTAACACTTGAATTCCATATTATCAGCATGGGGTGTGGGGGGTTCATACTATGGAGGCTGAAAGCTGACTGCCCAGTGGGGACTGCTGAGCATCCTGTACTTTATGAAGATCCGACAGGAGTGAACCACACGAGTGTGTACATATCTGTGAGTGTGATGGTTGCCGCACCCTTCCATCCCCAGCAGCTCTCCTATCTATTCTGCTATTTCTCTAAACATTGAGATGTTACTGAAAAATATTAGTAAGTCCCAAAGCGGCAAGTATGTGTCACTGTGTTAAGAGGTGTCTCAGGTAAGACCTGAGAACTGTTCAGTTTAATCAGCTGCATAATAAAACAGATTCTTTTTTTTTTTTTTACTCAAGTTTGTACTTTCCATCAACTATCAGGACTTGAGAAGGATGTCCCAAAAAGCAACTATGAAATTATCCCAGGGCAGTAAAGCCAATGAGTTTTGGTTTACTGGCATCAGAGGCTTCCTACGATGGTCTCTCCCAGACCTCATCTGACAGTGACAGCATTAATTCAAGAATCACTTCCAAGTAGAGCCATTCCGAGTAGACTGCCAAAGAGAAATCAGTGCACAATACATCAGCAGTTTCAGCTACAGAATTCCAAGCCAAGCAATTCCTAAGGCAGGTCATAAAATGTAAGCATTTATAACTGTGCGGCCGAGACATAGATCTGATTACTGCCCCTTGTGGGAAGGGCTAGAAACCGCCCAGTTCAGCACCCACAGTTGAACCTGGCTTTTTCATTCTGACTTGGGAGACTGCAGTTTTCCTGAAATGAGCAAACAGATTTTTGAGGAATTGTTTCCCGCATGAGAAAGAAAATAATGAAATTTCAAATGCCTGGGAACTGATGGCGTTTAGGCCATGAACTGTCAACATATGATTCTAAAAAGTGATGTCAACAAAGAGGCAAGCCAGTATTCTATCCGAACAACTACAATCAACACTGGCTATAGCACATGCTCTGTGAGTCAGTTCTGTACGCTCAAGAAAGACCCTTGCATTCTTCTCTAACTGAAGTCAGAAGATGGCTGTACAAAATAAATAATAACAGAAGCTGGAATCCCATTAACTAGTGAAATGAATTCACAGCCGGTGCTGCAGGACAACAGATAAAGAATTCATCAAGTGAGACCCAAGTAGACAGAAAAGCCCTTTCATTATCAGCCACACTAAGTTATCAGGTCCCCATGCTAGGGACAGCATGATAAGACATGTGTAAGCAGTGTAAACAAGAAGTGTACCATGCCCTCAAGGAACACAAGACCTGAGAGAGGTGACTCCACCACAGACCAGAGCCCTAAATCACAAGTGAAAAAACAAACACTTTCAGACCCAAGAAACAGAAAACAAGGGCTTTCCAGGGGCCTTTTATGTAAAATCAACCTTCTTAGAGGAAATTAATCTATCGCCATTGATGAAACATCTTCTGGCAAAACTACAGTCAGGGCCATTGGTCAAAGACATGAAGGCTCAGAGTCCGGCCTCGTGGACTCTTTACTGTCATGAGCAGGGAGAATGAAAAGCAAGTTACAAAAGGCCAGCCACACTACCAGCCTCACTTCTGCCAGATACCCACGTGGCTTGGTACACCACCCCTGTGCAGGTACTCACTCCAACTGCCTCCTCTGAGACTCCTTTCCTGGCAACTCAATCCAAAATCACATCCTGTCATCGTTACTTTATCCGCCAAGACACACACTGTCCTTCCTGTCCCCCTTCATTATGCTCCACAGCTCTTGACATTTCAGAATATTCTAGATATCCAACTTACATCATGTCTTCATTGACTTTGTCTCCCTGTAGAACATGTACTCTTACAGATCAAACATTGCCTGTGTTGTGAACTGCTGCATTTTGTACAATCAGCACACAGTGACTAACACATAGCAGAAAAACAATTGAAATGGTTACGTAGGTAAATGAACAAAGTCCTGACGGTACTGACACGGCTGAGAGATGGGGATGTGAGTGTGTGTGTGTGTGTGTGTGTGTGTGTGCGTGTGTGTGTGTGATAGACAATGTATTATGCAGTAAGCGCTTTACTAGATGATAATGTCTCCCACCTGATAAATATGGGGCTGTCCAAAAGCTCAGGAAAGTGGGTATCATATTTTTATTAATATTTATTTACTTTTATTGCTAAGTCAGATAGAGCTTCTTTGGGGGTTGTCATGTAGCTGCAGGGTTCCAAGGCTTTGGGCCATCCCTGACCGCTTTCCCAGGCCACAAGCAGAGAACTGGATAGGAAGTAGAACAGTTGGGATATGGACTGGCACACATATTGGATCCCAGCACATGAAAGATGAGGACTTTAGCCTCTAGACTATCACGCTGGGCCCAGTATCATATATTTTTAAAGATTTATTTTTATTAGAAAGGCAGATTTACAGAGAGGAAGAGAGACAGAGAGGAAGATTTTCCGTCCGATGATTCACTCCCCAGGTGGTCACAATGATTGGAGCTGAGCCGATCCAAGCAAGGAGCTTCTGAGCCTCTTCTGGGTCTCCCACTTGGGTGCAGGGTCCCAAGGCTTTGGGCTGTCATAAACTGCTCTCCCAGGCCACAAGCAGGGAGCTGGATGGGAAGCAGGGCCACTGGGATAGAACCAGCTCTCATATGGGATCCTGGCCATGCAAAACAAGGACCCCAGCTACCATGCCCAGGCCCCCAATATCATATTTTTTAAGTTTTCTTGTATCAAGATGTATGCTTCATTTTACTGCCCAGTTGTTGTAAACTTCCATTATTCAGAAGGGTATAAAAATAAAGATGTTTTTGCCAACAACAACAACAAAAAAAGGAGTCAACAAAGCAATTTAACAGAGATCCTCCAAAACCCACATATAAAACTTCCGGGAATGTATACACATGTATAGTACAAGTAAGTCCATCAAGGCAGAACTTTGCTTACAGAAAGGTTTGCCCAGAAACGGGTCATTATCAGGAACACAAAGGCTTCTGATCTTACCAAGTTCCATCTCCTTTCCACTTATTTTTAACCATTCTTTTTCAAAGAAGCTAGCAGTTAAATCTACTCACGTTAGTGACTACCTCTGAAGTTGGTAAGTACATCCTAGCTAATCACTCCACTATCTAGTACACATTATTTTACTTAATATTTAGTTAAAAAAAAATGTACTGGGATAACCCATCACATCCCACTCCTTATGGATCAACAGGGATGAAGTAAGACGAGTCTTTATCTCAGCAAGTGCTCTTGAGTAAGTAAGCATGAACCACAAAATACGACAAAGTGATTCTAAGAACATAAGTGGACTGCAGAAGTAAGCAGGGCAGCAACGATGATCCTAATTTAGGAAGATTGAAAAAAGATGACTTGTGCAGATTTCTCTGAATATACAGGGATCAGCCACGTGAAAAATAGATGGATCAGCCATGTAAAAAGATGAAGGACGAACAGATAATGAATGTGGCGAGCCAAGATGCAGTTTGCGACACATAAATCGCATGTACAAATGGCTGGGTTTGGATTCTAGCTCAGTTTTCCATTCTTGCTTCCTGCTGTCTGTGTACCCTGGGAGGCAGCGGGAGATGGCAGTGAGTAGCTGGGGCCCTGACATCCTCCCCTCCAGTGGGGACAAGCACTGAGTCCTGAGCTCCTACCATGGCCCACCCTGGCTGTTGCAGGCACTTGGCAGAGTGAACCAGCAAATGGAAATCTCTGACTGTCTTTCATATAATAATAATAATAGTAATAATAATAGTAATTTAAAAAATTAAGAAAATGTTTGAAGAATTTAAACATGAAGAAGCTAGAGGTACTTCCCCGTAACAATTTAATCAACAAATACAAAGGCTCAGAAACAAAATCAGAGCTACCCCAGCCACAGGTCAGCACAGGGTGAGGAGGGCTGAAAGAAGAATTTGTGGCTGGAGTGACAGAAAAGGCCTGTCAGGTAGGGCCTTCTGAGTCCTAGTGCTTGAATCAGCTCCCGTCAAGAGTAAGTATGCCCCCAAGGCTTGTGCAAGCCGTTATCAAGGGAGCAGAGATGAACCAAACTCGCTCCAATTCCATGATCTTTGTCACATTCACTGCCGGGGAGACTGAAAGGACGATAAAGGCTCGTCAAAGTGAGAGGTTGACCAAAAATATCAAGCCAGTGTAAGGAAGTGGGCCAGGGTAGCGTGCAAGGTGTTAGGGGGACCCAGTCCACCAGGCAAAGGTCACTGTGGACTTCCGTAAAGCAGATCCCAGATGCAAGTGTGGGCTTCCCCATTCCTGCAGCACAGCTGCTTCCCCCGCGTGGCCTGCTGCTCTGATTTCCATTCGTTCAGCCTTGGTCTTGTGGTTTACTCTTTAATGATCACATTTTCTCAAACGGCCTACATTTTCAATGCGCAGATGTGAGTAGGGGTTTTCGTGAAGCGTGGGACCAGATAACCCCCAGTGGCCCTGGGTGCGGGGTGAGCATGCTGACAGGGAGTGAACTGTCGCACACACACATTTACAGGGAACATGCACAATAACCGGTGCACAGACCGAGCCTGACACACCTCAAGCTGCTAATGTGATTCTGCCAAATGTGACTTGCTAACTAGTTTTTCTTTAAATTATCTTTTGATTGTAGAAACAGTAAAAGAAGTGTCTTTTATCTACATTGATGTAAAAGGTAAGTAGGAACTAGCCAGGTTAAAAAAAGGGGGGGGGGCGGGGGTGCACAAGTGTGTGGAGCAGCAAGTGAAGCTGCCCTTGGGACACTCATATCCCACATCAGAATTCCAGAGTGGAACCCAGCTGCTGTTTCGGGTCCAGCCTTTTCTAATGCGCCTGGAAGAGGGTGGGGGTGGCTTACTGCAGCAGATGACGGCTCAAGTACCTGGGTCCCTGCCACACATGTAGGAGACCCACCCTGAGTTCTAGGTTCCTGGTTTCCACCTGGCCCACCTCATGCTGCAGGCATTCGGGAAATGAACCAGCACAGACCTCTCTCCCTTTCAAATAAGTCAGTCATCCAAGGAGAAAGAACACAAACAAATGGGAAGACTAAGAAGGGGGAGGGGGAAAAAAAGCTCAACTCCAGAACCGTGCAAGGAGGAACTGAAGAAAAAAAAAATTGATTTCTGAGCAGAAATTCTGAGTGGGATAAAGGGACAAACACTTGGAGTTACAAATACAAAAACCGATCAAGAGAATTGCCAAGGAGTTGTAAGAAATTCCTATGTACAGTTAATTTTGTATTTGAGAGCCCTCCATACATCATTCAAATGAAAACGGCCCTTCTGATTTCCCCAGGTGCTCAATGGACCACCACTGATTCAGGAGTGGCCGCTGAGCCATTTCTGATGCATCGGTGTGGGGCGTGCCACCCCAGGTACCCAGGATGAACATTCTGAGTCCTAAGGCTGGAGGTCCAAGTTTTAACTCCACCACAGCGCAGCTCAGTGGGCATCTAAACAAGTTCACATTGGATCCAAAGACAGAATACACTGACCTACCGTGGTACCGGAAGAAAAATGCGAGACCTTCCATTTACAGTTTCTATACTCTCCTGATGTCATTTATTTCCTACTTGGGCTTTACTGAGGTACATGTTGACAAATAAAGCTATATTTAAGGTATATAATACCTCAACACAAGAACGTGATCTTTCTTTTTAAAGCTTTATTTTTTTTATTGCCAAGTCAGATATACAGAGAGGAACATGTTCTGTCCAACGATTCACTCTCCAAGTAACCACAATGGCCAGAGCTGCGCCGATCCGAAGCGAGGAGCCAGGAGACTCATCCAGGCCTCCCACATGGGTGCAGGAACCCAAGGCCCTGAGCCATCCTCAACTGCCTCCCTAGGCCACAAGCACGGAGCTGGATGGGAAGTGGGGATGCCAGGATTAGAACCAGTGCCCATATGAGATCCTGGCATGTTCAAGGTGAGGACTTTAGCCACTAGGCCACTGCGCCGGGCCCAAGAATGTGATCTTAATACAAGAATGTGATCTCCAAACCGCCTCCAAAGCCAGAGAGAAGACTTTGTTTCACGTACAAAACTATTTTTAAAAAGCTGCATAAAATTACCTTCAAGCTATGTGTACATGAGACATGAGTGAATTTCCTGTTTAAACTTGGGCCCCAATCCCAAGACTTCTCATTGTACATGTGCAAATATTCCAAAGCACCTAAACACTTCAGGTCCCAGCCCTTTCAGATGAAGGGCTGGTCAAGTTGCATGACTTCTCACACACCCACCACCTCACATGGTGCCTTCTTCTCTGGGTGTGGTGACTACACTGAAGACGTGCTCTCAAAACCTCTCAAGTGCTCCATGCACTATGGACAAGAGTTACCAGGCTGCTCTTTTTGCAACCTTTGGCCAACATGTCCTGTGTCCTTTCCCGCTGCCCCCTAAGCGAACACCGCTCTAGTCTCAGTCACCTCCATTGCTGTGCCCATCTGCCAACTCAGCCACAAGACACACTCTGTCTTCTCTCCACCTTTCTGGTATGTACTTGCAGACTTGATATATTGATGCATCAGCACAGAATAGAAAAAGTTTTAGCACTTTTAGAGTGCTTTTCTGGAGTGACTTACTGGAGGGCACAGTTAGCACTGTTTATGCCCAGTGTAGCTGAATGAGCCAGTATTACATGAAAAAAAGGAGAATATAGAACCCACAAGCATAATATCTCAGCGAGGACAAGGCAAGGCACTGTTTAAAATGCACGCTCAGGGGAAAGGTAAATCCTAAGAGAAACAGTCCAAATTATACCCCACCCTTGGCAAAAAGCATCTGCAGGAGGCTCTTTCTAATTTGCAAATTGAAAGAGCAAAGCACACACTCTCCTAGGTTCCTCCCAGGACCGACCCACTGCAGTTTTACAAAACAGCACCAAGAGGCACCCTGAGCGAAACGAGGACGAGCCGTGAGTACTGCAACTCACAAGTTTGAAAACCATCCACAAAGTCCAGAGAACACCCATCATGCGCAATCAGCCAGAAAACTCAATGAGGAACATGTGTGCAGATCCGGGGCTCTCGCACTGTGCGCACAGCACACAGCCGCCAAGAGGAGACTTCTGCTGACCAAGTAGCCCCAGGCAGCTGCTGGCAGTGCCAACGTCTCCAACCCTCAGGGTGCGGCCCTCTCACTAACAACACCAGCCTCCTTCCTTTCCAAAATAAAGATTTTTAGGATGCCACAGACCCAGCGCTCTGAAGATAAATGAATAAGGCCCATTCATTGTTCTCAAGTATGATTTATGTTTTCAACCTTTAGAAAAAGGGAAAATAAATGTTCTTGGATTTGTTTTTGCCTCATCCTTTTTTTTTCAATCTAGGGGTACCAGTGAAGACATGAGTTTATAGCATTAGAAAAGAAGATTTTTAAATATCTTAAATAAAAGGAGGTCCAGCAGTGCTGGGCCAGGGCCAGTGGCTACCAGTGAGGCTCCCAAGAAGCCTGTTGGAGAGGGAGATCTGGAAGTCCCTTCATGTTCAGGCAATTCCTGAATAAGGTAAGGCTTTCTGGAGGTGCAGATGTCAAGGGAGGACGCCCAAAGTGGACTATGGGCATAGCTTAACTATGCCCTCACTCACAGCAGAGAGACAGAGCACAATGATCTACCAACCACTGCTCAAGGCGCTCTGCACACACAGCAAAAATCCTCCAACACGCAGGTAGACTCCGTTAAAGCCCAAACTGCAAGGGTAAACTACACTCAAGACAGGTGGAAACTAGTTTTGTCTTAAAACAGAAAGATCCTCATGTCATGCCAAAGGAGAACATAAATGAGATTTCAAAGTGCACTATGAGGCAAAGATGTTCAAAATCCAATATATTTAGTATGTTCTTACTGCATTCCTAACCACCACCACCCCCAAAGTCCTGCCAGGCAATATCTGATTATCCTTGCTTAATTTACCCCTCTAAAAATAATACAGCAACATTTCTTTCTGGCTGTTTTGTAAACACGTCTGCACCGTTCACACATCGTTCAGTGTAGCAAGGTTTGGCCATAAATGTTTGGCTTCTTCTAAAGCACACCACAGAAACCCCCAGTTGTGGAAAACCATGTAAGATGGTACACCCTACTCGCTATTATCAACTTCTACTCCAAGCCATCCATCTTCAAGCAGGCTGCATCTTATCACTACGCTGTCTGCTGGTGGCTGGGGAAGGTGAGTGAGAGCAGCATACTCCTTCTCTAGACGCTAAGGAGCAGCCACAGCAGCTGACAGCTCAGCCTGCCACAGGAGCCTTGACCGTTCCCATCCGTGGGCCCTCTCAAGGCAGTGCGCCAACGCTTACAGCTCCGTAAGCTTATTCTTTAATCAAGGCAATTTTGTGCATGAACCTAAGCTCCACAAAGCAATCAGGTGGAGAGAGAGCAGTCAGGCATGCCTCCAGAGCTAACTGGGTCCCGTTTACAACGAGCCACGTCGAAGCAGAGAACAGAAACAATCGAGCTCCGTGTTCTGGCATCAGCCCATCTACCTCCTGTGACCGTGATGATGTGCACTGAACCAGCCTTCCTCTCATCAAGAATGGAGATAGTTCCAGTTCCCAAGTAATCACCCGTCATCCCTTTTCAAGACCGGTGGAATGGACCTGCAGAGCAAACCCCTTGCTCCCCACTGCAAGTCTCCCTTGCTGTTGCCACTACCTTCATTCCTTTCCCTGATGTGTTGTACCTTGTACTGTCACAATACCCTCTTGGTACCAAAGTGCAACAACAACTCTTGGATCCACAAACAAGACCAAAACCTGAAGGGCTTCTGCCTACACATCCTAAAATCTGCCCTCATGGCTTCCGATGAGCCAGCTTTACCTCCCTTTCAAATCTTTTTTCTACCAATAAATTCTTGGGTGTCAAAACTAAAAGCCAGTAAATTAGATGCATCTGTTGATGTATTTTCTTTCTTTTTTTTTTTAATTGGAAAGTCAGATATACAAAGAGGCGGAGAAACAGAGAGGACGATCGTCCATCTGCTGTTTCACTCCCCAAGTGGCCACAATGGCCAGAGCTGAGCCGATCTGAAGTTAGGAACCAGGAGCTTCTTCAGGGTCTCCCAGGTGGGTGCAGGGTCCCAAGGCTTTGGGCCGTCCTCGACTGCTTTCCCAGCCCACAAGCAGGGAGTCGAATGGGAAGTATAACTGCCGGGATTAGAACTGGCACCCATATGGGATCCCGGTGTGTGCATGGTGAGGACTTTAGCCACTAGGCTACCACTCGGAGCCCCAGCTGATGTACTTTATTCATAACAGTTAGTAATAATAACAGCAGCAAACATGGAATTTTCATAATCCAGTCTACTTTCTAGGTAGTTAATGTGTATGAATCATCTAATGATCCAGTCCATAAGGTGCTACTGCTACTATCTTGATTTTAAAGTGAAACAAATCAAAAGCTTAAGAGGATTCCAGGATTTTGAACTCAAGTAGCTTGGCTTGAGAGTCTGTGTTCTCGACTACCTGGGCTAACTTTTCTAAAGCAATATGTAGATATATGGGTGGGTGGATAACAGGCGAGTGGACGCATAAGTGAGCAGAAGAGCGCATTACTGAATTGGTATGTAGACGACAGTACTAGATGAACTACTTTAAGGTCTGTGGTTGTCAGTGTACAGCCCCCACACTAGCACTGGAGGAGAGTGAGCCCTCTTTTATTTCTTGTGCCTACACCAGAAAGCAACCATCTCACACACGGCCCTCCTCACGGCTGTGTAGCTGCACCTGTCCTATGTACCAAAGTGAGTCCTGCAGAATGCAATGACTTCACCTGTTATTGTCAACAGAGTGACATAAAAAATACAAGCACTGAGCAGACAAATGAAAGTGTCTAATGAAGAGGAGAGGCTTCAAGGGAGAGAGAATAAACCAAGTATATGAACCGTACATATTTATAGCACCTGCAAATTAACTTCCTGGAAACAGCAGTAAACAGATAAAGTACCAGTCCTTAGTGGAATCAGACACAAAATGGATGCAGCTGCAGGAACACAGGAATACACTCATTTTTACTTACAAACATCTGCCCCCAGTTTGCCCAGCAATTTTCTCACATTATTCTCATAGGAGTCCAGCCAAAAACTGACAAACATCACCATATCCTGCCCAACACCAAGAGCGTCTTGCTACCCTGACCTTTAATTTACCTTCCCTTGGCTCTGACAAAACGAACCTGCCGAGGAACAGATGCCGAGGGAAAGTGTTAAGCGTGGTCTAAGACTGAAATAGCAGGTCTTAGAGAAAGGCAAGAAGGACGTTCTCCAGGCTTCCCTCATCTTCATAGGCAGTAAAAAGGGGGTTCCCAGGACAATGGGTTACATGTCTCCCAGTACCTTGGCACAGCATTTTAATCAAAACTGAACAAAACTTCAAGTCTTCCCTCTGCCCTCACTCCGGGGAGCCCCTCATGTGCACTACACCCTTCTCATGCAGCATGTAGCATGCAGCATGCTCCTCCACCTATCCTCACAGTTGGGATGCTCTTCTAGCTCTACCCACTCCTAGTCCATTTGTATTTCTGCAAGAGCGGTTCTAGTTGTAAATGCATATTTAAATCATGCAAGGGGCTTAAAAATATCAATGTCCAAACCTCAAGGTAGGGGCTGGTACCATGATGTAACATGGCAAAGCCTCTGCCTGCAGTGTCAGCACCCCTGATGGGCACCAGTCCATGTCCCAGCTGCTCCACTTCCCCTCCAGCTCCCTGCTTATGATCTGGGAAAGCAGGAGAGGCTGCCTCAAATCCTTGGGATCCTACAACCCCGTGGGAGACCTGGAAGAAGCTCCTGGCTCCTGGCTTCAGATCAGCTCAGCTCAAGCTCTTGCGACCATTTGGGCTGTTACCCACAAGACAGATGATCTTTCTCTTTGTGTCCATCTCTCCTTCACTGTGTAAATCTACCTTTCAAATAAAAATAAAACAAATTTTAAAAAAATTCCCCAAGATTATTCTAAAGCATAGAAAGACTGAGAGCCATTATGCTAGACCTAATCTAAAGTCATTCGTTTAAGAAGTCTTTTGCCTCACCTGGATATGCTACCCACTCTCTGCCCTGGCATTTTATGACACGTTGTTTTGACTTTGAAAGACATTTTCAAGCAGCCAATTCTAGCACTTTTGCAGCAGGTCTGTGTCAGGACTATCTACATCAGTGAAACAAAGCCATCTGAATGGAGCCTGGGATCGGTTTCATTCATTTAGTTATTTATTTCCCCCTTGGCCCAGTTTTTCAGCCTCAGTCACAACTCAATAAATGTTGTATACATTTAATTGAATTGTTATTCTTATATACTGTGCTCTGAAAGGCCAAAAACATGAACAGTGGTAGAATTTTCAATGAGTTTCTAGGGGAAACAGAAAGCATCATAGGTCCTAGGTAGTTACAAGTTCACAGCTGCAGGCAGACCACCTCTTCCCCTAGAGGCCTGGAGTGAAAATTACTGGACTTGAATTTTCCTCCCTTCTATCAGTAAGGGAGGACAAAGCAGCCAAAAAGCCTAGCCTTTTTTGTATCCACAGAAAGCAGAACCAACCAAACCACATCTGCCCGTAAGATATTGATGCCCAGGGCCCCGAGCAGCAGGTTCACATTTCCACAGGGCCTCCTCAATCAACATCACATACCCACTGGAACAGCCCTGCTCCCGGAGAACTAGGGGAGTCTCAAATTTGTAATGTTATGTAAGAATTCCTCGGTTGCTTGTCAAAATTCAGATTCCTAGGTTACGACCCCTCTAACTACAAAGCAACTACCTCCGGGTACAGCACAATACCCAACCCGGAGAACCTATGTCTCCAGGTCTGGGAACTAACTGGTGGATCACACTTTCATCAACAGTGGTCTCAGTTCTGACAGCCTCACAGGGAACCTGGGAGGAAGATCTCATGGGAGAAGGCAGCAGTTCTCATACCAACAGAATTGATTTGGCAGTGGGAGGCAGCATAGGTGTCTAACTACAGTAGACCTTTACACCAACATCTACTACGAAGTTTACAGAGACAACCACAGCTGAGAGGGTCTTGCCTGGCAGTAGATACAAGTTACAGAATGACAATCATAATGGTCCCTTTCACAACCTCCATCTGTGAACATTGTACCTTTAACGCCTCTCTCAGAAATCAAGGAGACAACAGCCACCTTCTACTCTAGTTTCATCTTAAAGAAACAGCATTTGAACTTCATTTGCCACTCCCTGTTCAACATACAGGTGCCACCAACACCGTCCCTATTCTCTCACCTCTCAGGGATGCTAAGCCTAACTAAGGAGCCAGCAAATCATTACCAAGGTCTTCAGCAGTAATACAGTTTGCGCACCACGTACCTGTGGGAAACTGGCTACCGGTCCTTCATGTAAAGGAGGAGTTCTGCTTTAGGCGAGATCAAGACTCACACATTCACAACGCCACCTCTGGTTGAAGGCCTGGAGAATTTCCCAGCCAGACTGCGTCAGTTAATTTCTAAGGGAAGGGACTGTAGTCATTCCTAAGTATTTGAGAATTAAACCATAAAAAAGACCCAAGCATTTCCTTACATTTCCTTACAACTGCTTCACTACCTCTCTTCTTGACTCTGGTCAAATTCAATACCATACGCATCACCTCCTCATGGGGAGAAGGAAATTCCCATATTTTGGCCATATCATAGAAGCCTTCCATTTTTCAGATGCATGTCATGACATGACCGCACACTACAGAGAGAGGCTGAGTCTCAAACACCTAACTAAACACAGGGAGAGGATTTGTGCTACTTAAATATAATTACTGTGCTATATTCAGATTCTTAATCTCATGTTTTTCAATTTCATTATGAAATCATAGTTCCAAACCTCTGGACACAATAGCAGCTTTGTCACTGTAATCATTACCCACGTTTGCTCGGAGGGAACACACAGCTCTATCGGAGGTCACCGGCCAAGTGCACTAAATGCAGGCTGCACAAAGGCATTCTGCAGCAGCAGATCCCATTCAGTCAAGGGAATCTGAGCAGAGGACAGGCTGTCAGCAATTTAGGGCTATTATTTAAAGAAAAAAAAAAAAAGCAAAAGAGCAGGCTTGGGGCTGAGCTGCATCGATTGGAAGACAGCATTTGAAACTATGAGGTCACCCGCCCATCATAATCAGATTTTTGCTCAAAAGCATGGGTTCATATTAGTGAGGCCAAGAAGTCAACTGAAGAGTTCAAAGATAGGAACTGGACTAGACACAGAACAACTTGAAACTCGCACTGAGGAGGGGACCCAGTTGGATCTCCACACATAGGCAATCTCACTCAGCAGTAAAGCATAAAGAATGGAGCTGAGCCAAACATAGGAACAGGAACACCGGAAGCCCAATTGCCCTAACTGCTAAAGGCAGAGGAGGATGGCCCAAGTCCTTGGGTCCCAGATCCAAGTGGGAGACCTGGAAGAAGCTCCTGGTTCCTGGATGGGGTTGAGGCCAGCTCTGGCCATTGTGGCCATTTGGGTTGCAGACCAGCCAGCAGATGGCGTTATCTTGTGTTCTCTCCATCTCTCCTTCTCTGTGCCTCTGTCTTTCAAATGAAAATAAAATAAATCTTTTAACAAGATTCTGCTCCCCCCACCCCCCGAAAAAAAGAAATTCTGGAACAGTTCCTGTGCTAGGTACTCTTTTTCTAAATGGTTTAAAATCAGTCCCCCAGGCCTAGCACAGCTTAGTGACTAACTTCCTTGCCTGGCACGAAATAGGATCCCAAATGGACACCGGTTCATGTCCCAGCTGCCCCACTTGCCATCCAGTTCCCTGACTCCTGGCTCCTGGCTCGGACTGGCTCAGGCCAACTGTCGAGACTGCTTGGGGAGTAAACCAGCAGACGGAAGATCCTTCTGTCCCTCCTTCTCTCTGTAAATCTAACTTTCCAATAAAAATAAATAAATATTTTTTTTAAAATCAGTTTCCCTTATATCTTTCAAAACAAGCTTAGCAGGAAGGCATTACAATCATCCAGCTGAATCAGGAGCAAAGATTGCACCTTATCCAACACCATAAAATCAGGACGTGGTTAACAATTAGGATACCGTTACCATATGTGTCTTAATACATGATTTTATTGTGATTCAGATCTCAACAATTTTATATATTCATTCTGTCTCATCTCTTCCCTTCTGTTCTGCTGTCCAAACTCACACTCACCACATTTTCATTATCCTATATAGTGGGTACACACAGAAGCATAATTTGGACTCTGATAAAAACTTGGATTACATAAGAATGATTCTCTTCTTTAGCACCATAATGTATGTCCACTTTTTCCAGGTTGAAAAATAAAGGAGGTCATCTAAACAAATACTATGATATCAATTTTGTAAGATAAACATTCAGGCATTTGATCTAACAATGGTAGGCGTGTTTTCAATTCACAAAGAGGAATTAGAGCACACAGAAACAGCTCCTTGTCTCACTGGAGCGACAACAGTCGATGCTCCAAAGGCAGCAGCCTATCCACTTAGCTCCAAGAGTCATCTTGTACAAGAATCAGAATATCTGCTCCCGGGTATGTTTGGTTCTCCTCCTACCTCTGCAAATTTTGATTCAGTATCCCTCTAATTCTTCTAAGGGGAAGATGATATACAAATATTGTTGCTGAGTGTGAACTCAGGGTACCCAAGTGCAGGATGTGAGGAAAAATCTTTATTGCCCACGCCTGGGGAGAGCAGCTCCTGCTACACTCCCAGAGCCACAGCCCAGCATAGCTGGAAGCCAGGGGTTTTTAAGCTCTCATCCATCCTTCAATCAAATTCAGAGCAGTACAGAACAACGTTTCCATGTATTCAATTATCAAGTGCCGGAGGCAAGAAGTGAGCTACAGGAGCCCAAAGTTTTCCTGTAGTTAACCTAACGTAACACAACAGGATGCAGGAGAGGCCAGGTGCAAGGAGCCATTGGAGCCATTTTCACCATGTCAACTAAATTAAATGGCAGAGGAAGCTAGAGAGAACGGACACACAAGCAGCCTCCAAGCAAGCTTTGCCCATCCAATCAACTTGAATGGAGGAGAGAAGTTAGGAAGGGTGAGGTGTGGAAACTCAGTTTCCATTATCAATTAACCTGACAGGCTGGTACTAGCCCCTCAACAGGTGCACCCCATCACAGTATCTTTTCTGAAATCTCTTTAAAGTTCATTGTGGGAATAGACAAAAGCAGAAGATACAGGTAATGAAGGTTGATTTTCAGGGACTCTTCTTTGTCCCGTGAGAGTTGCATAAAAATCAAGGGTGTGGAAAGTTTTCAATGAATACTCATACGACACAAGAGCAATCCCAATGTAAGTAAGGACTTTTGAAAACTGAGTAATATTTAAGTTCTTACGCTGTTTATCTCTATTGGTCTTTTATGCATGAAGGTGCTTGAAGAGTGAACCCTGCCCAGACCTCAGAAACTCCAATCTCAAAGGTGCTGTAGCCTTTCTCCTAAATCCTCTATTTCTGTTTCCCTCAACCCCACTACTCTTCGCAACATCCAGCTCCTTCCTCTGCACCCTCTTCCACAGGGCTGGAACTAATGAGCCTGCAAGCTGGTGGGGGGGAAGGGGGGCCCACATCTCCCTGCAGCTGTCTTTTCAAGCAATTATTTAAGGACAGAAAAGGAAGTCATTAACAATCCTGGGAGACAGCCAGAGACAGCTCAGCTGCACAATGCACTAGGAGAGGGCCCTCGGCCAAAAAGGTCCCTTTTTATTGGGGGAGTAGGGGAGTGTGAGGTAGGGTGGAATGACAAGGTAATCCAGAAAGGAAGATGGCGGGGGGTGGGGACAGGTTTCCACTGTATTTTTCTGGTACCCTTGGTAAGAATACCTTCTGTGCACAAAAGTCTAGCTGAGAGGATCAGGAATTCAAGACTCACTCCAGGCAAGCAGGAAGGGACGCCAGGGAAAACAGTGCCTCTCGACAAGTCTGCCATGAGAGCCAAAATAGCTGCCCAAAGCGGTAGGGAAAAGTGTCACCTCATTCTCAGGAGGTTGTGAAGAGAGCAAGACTGATGTCAACACCTGACAGCAGTAGTTTCTAGAATAAATGATAGTGAAGTTTGAGTCATATATATATGCCTGACTAACAGGAAATCAAAACATTCTACACAGGATGGCAAGGCCCTCCTGTTACTGGCTTTCTCTATTTCCACACAGTGGGCTCCCCAACCCCAGGTTTTCTTGAATGCTCTACAGAGAGATCTTGATCTTATCTCTGGTTGGAATTTCTCATCTTTGATAAAACCATTTCCCCCTTCCCCCTTCACAGGAAAAGAGCCTGTGGATTTTCCTTTTTGATGAACAAAAAATACATCTTTCCCCCTGCCCCTTTTCTGGTGAAGCAGACCAAGTGGAGATACTTTGAGATGCTGGCCACTTGGCCCTGGTCATCTGGGGACATGTTCCTGCCTCTCATTTTGGAGCAATGTTAAAGGATGTCTAAGTGCCTCTGTGAACTCCAAAGTTTGGAAAGTAACTCTAGAGGAAAATTTCTGTGGGAAACTCAACTGCTACATGTTGGATGAAATGTGGAAACCCCAAAAGACCTGAGTTCAAATTTTACTTCAGGTTATAAGCAATGTTCTTAAACTCATAGTCCCACTTTACTTATAAAGCAATACTTCGCCTCACCTGCTAAGCCTAAGTTTTTCACAGTTTTTAGAACAAGACATTTAATAACCCTATATCATTCTCAGTACCTGGTTTGGACACATGCACATAAAATATACCTAAAACGAGTTTCCTAAAGTGATACATACTTAAAGTAAGATAAACTCTGAAAATGGCTCTGTGGTTGAATTTTTTTAAAACGATGATTGGCATACACTAGAGCAGTTCCGAAATGTTGTTTTGAAAACCACCATTGAGAAGGCCAGTGTTGTGGCACAATGGGTTAGGCCCCCTGATACAATGCCAGCATGCCATACTGGAGCAATAGTTCAAGTCCTAGCAGCTATACTTGCAATCTATCTCCATGCTCATGTCTCTGAGAAAGCAGCCAAAGATGGGTGCCTGGGCCCTGCCACCCATGTGAAGGTTCCAGATGAATTTCCAGGCTCCTGGATCAGCACAGCCCTAGCAGTTACAGACGCTTGAAAATTGAAAAAGTGGATGGAAGATCTCTCTGTGCCTCCCTCCTCTCCTGCTGCTCTTACAAAGCAATAAAAGAAAAAAAGGATGAATAAAAAATAAAAACCACTGAGAAAGATGGTCTTGTGGGACCGATATCATTTTATTAAATATCAAAGAGCCTAGCACACAGTAGGACCAGGATAAATTGGGATTCCATTTTCCTATGATGCTGTTCTTTCATAGAAACTGACAGCAAATGTGACTCCTGTTAACCAAGGCAATCCAGGGGACACAGCCACGCCACTCCATCCTTCTGACAGTGGAAAGCTGACGCACTGGGCAGCGTTGTCAAACTGCGCCTGAGTGATGCCTGTGGCCATGGGCCCTATGCCTGGCAGCAGGGATTCTTTGTTTATGTGCTATTTGTCACTCACTTCAGTTTCATGGAGGGGACTTGCATTCCCAAAAGCTACTCATTACTGTTTAAAACCAAGCAACCACTCTTCTGCCAAACATCCCTTTGGCCTGAGCTCTGAGTTACACAAAACAATCCCATAACAATTTTATTAAAAAACAGACGCTTAAAACCTCAGACTTCGCAACCCACACTGAAAGCAACCATGAGGATCCACTGTAATCCAGCAATGAAGGCTGAATATCCAGGGACTAAAAAGGAAACTAAGTCCTTAAAAAACCCTCAAAACTTGACAGAATAAAAAACTACCTAGTCATGCTTACATTCCATAGTAAGTTAAAAACTTACTAAAACTCACATGTTCAAAGTATTTTAGGTTATAAACATTGGAATTTTCTCTATTAAATGGCCATTTAGTTCCTTTATTGTCTTTTATAGACTCAAAACCTCCCTCTCTTATTCTCTTTCCTTCTGCCATTCTCCACACTGCCACCATTATAAATCAATCTTCACCACCATTGCTTCACCAGAGTTTTGGCATCATGAGGGCAAGGGCCCTCTCTGGCTTCTTGTTAACCACTGTAACCCCAGAGAAAGACACAAAAGAAACAGGAAATTTAATTTAAATCAGAGAAAATTAAGTGAGTGGACTAATGGTTTCCACACTAGAATTCAATGCAACCCACCACATGTCTGTTCCCTCTAGAAGACAAGCTTCTGTTCTCTTAAAGACATCAGCCATACATCACACAGTGCTAGTTTACCAATGTCCACTCCAGTCTTTCTCCTACATTTACAGATAACAACTCCCCCAGCTCCCCTGCCCACTCTCTGGGTCTACCAGCTGTTCATTTCCTGTTAAAGAAACAATGGACCTGTGAAATGAAATCACCCCTTTTGGCTGTGTCTTCTTCAAAGACCACCTGATGTCAGAAGACCTTCAGGCAAAGCCAGAAGCTCCTCAGCATCAAACCCCAAGATGGAAGAGGCCTACAGCAGATGGGCAACATCAACCAGAGGCCTCTGAACTGGTGTGTTCCAGACAAACCAACTGACAGCAGCTTCGCTGTATACCCCCTTCCTCTTCTTCAAGGGCAGCTGAAGTATCACAAAGAGAAGTTCTTCTCTGGCTTGGTTTCACTAAGCAGTGAGCGGGAAGATTGCGCCAGGATACAAGGTCTTCCCAATTGGCAGTTTGATACCAATTTAACATCCAAACCTCACCCATCCAACTGATTGATCTCTCCAAAACTGATATTAAAGGCCACATAATCTTTCCTGTAATAGCTCGATGGATATCCAGGACCTCTTGGTTTCCAAGCTCTATGCTAATGCTTTGACGCCATTTGGAGAATTTTGACTGCTATTTACCCTGGACAACATGCCTCCCATGTTCCTGGTGTAGTAGTCAGAAGTTAGAGTATAATAAAATAGCATAGTATCTAATATGCACAGTAGCATAATAAAAGCAAATGATCTGATCAAATCAGGAGATGCATGCTTAAATCCAAAAGAGAATTTGAAGCAGAAGTGCACTGCCAACTGAAGAAGTCACTTTAAGGGACATACACTACAAATTGGCTTTAAGAGATATCTGAACCTGCGTGTGTATTCCCTGTTGAATGGTAATACTCATTCAGGGGATCAAAAACAGAGCATCCTTAAACTCAAAGCAAATCCAGACCTCAGAAAACAAGCAAAGGGGGTGGGGGAAAGAAGTTCAAAAGTGAAAAGGCAGTAAATGTTACTCCTAGGACCAATCTCCCTGACACGCCTCAAGGTTGCTAACAGCATTTCTATGCCACAGGCATGCTTCTTTCCTTTGCTCTCGTTTTATTTCACACAATATCCTTTTGTCGTAGCCAGAGAATATCCAGAGGAAAAGAGCGAACGAGGGCAAAGCACTCTGCCATCTCTCCTGCTTGGAAAAGACTCAGGAGCCTGGAAAGAGGCCACTGGAATCAGTGTGAGCATAACAAACAACAGCGGCCAAGGAAACTGAATCCCAACAGGAAATCTGCCAAGAGAGAGCCACTCGCTAACTGCAGAATAAGCTTCTACTTAAATGGCCAGCAGCCAGCTCAGTGCAAACTGTGTGGCTACAAGGCCCAGAGTAGAAATCCTACCTGAAATCACTATGGGACTGTTCCCTCCGAAAATGATTTCTGACAGTCCCACTTGTAAAAGCCATTCCTTCCTCGACAGTGCACAGGATTACATGGATCTCATACAAATAGATTCTCAAGGAGGGAAAGCACAGAGCCCCTGGAGCAGTACTGCATCAAGTCACAGCAGATGTCAAGTAGGATAAGAGAACAACAACAACAACAAAAAAAAAAATCAAATTGTACACGTGGCAGCACTGAGCATGTGCAAGGACCCCACAGCATGTGAACTGCAGATTTGGATATGGGTAAGAAGTAAGACCCACAGGGAAGGAAACTCTAAGCCAGTACTGAAACAAATTCAAACAACTACTGCGCAAAAAAAAAAAAAAAAAAATCCTTATAGTCCATTTACATCATTCCTAGCAAGTCAGAAAAGCAGTTCCAAAAAAGGAGCAGGAGGGAAAGTCCAAATATGTACTGCTGAGCCTAACTAATTTCACATGTACAAGGAACGTGGTTCTTTCTCAATTGAGGCTGTCCTCCAAAAGTTACACCTGATTACAACTAAGATACAATTTTCTGTTTAATGACAGATTTCCCTACTCAATTGGATTTTCTTACAGTCAAGAAGAAAACGATACTTTAGTCCCTGGGTGCATAGCCACTGGGGAGAGCTTAGGACTTTAACCCAAGAATCCCCTAGGGGGAAAAACTTTCTGGGGCTGAAAACATTTACATGGCAAACCACTGAGAACTGACAGTATCAACAAGCGAATTCCCTGTGGCCTGAAATTCATTTTTTTGCTAGTAAGGACCAGGCAAAAGCCATCAGGATTAGATGAGATTCTAGCAATTAGTACAATCAATCTTCCAAAATGCGGATCCAGACCTATTGCACCTGAACCCACAAAGGTAGGATTTCAGGAGTCTGGTGTTATTTTTAACAAGTTCTCCCAGGTTATTCCAAAGGTTTAAAAACACTGAGTTGGGCCCGGCGTGGCCTAGCGGCTAAAGTCCTCGCCTTGAATGTGCCAGCGATTCCCCATGGCCGCTGGTTCTAATCCCAGCGGCTCCACTTCCCATCCAGCTCACTGCTTGTGGACTGGGAACGCGGTTGAGGATGGCCCAATGTTTTGGGGACCTGCAGGCAGTTCCTGACTCCTGGCTTCAGATCGGCAGACACAGACACCAGCTGTTGCGCTCACTTAGGGAGTGAATCATCAGATGGAAAATCTTCCTCTCTGTCTCTCCTCCTCTCTGTATATCTGACTTTGTAATAAAAATAAATAAATCTTTTAAAAAAAATAAAAACATTGAGTTAATCTACTTGCTCCCACTTAAAGACAGCGGGTAGGGGTATAGGGGTGGTTATAGTTATTCAGGTAGAGACCCTGTTGTTCTGACCACAGCTTGGTGATTTGGAATGAATGACTCAATGGCATAAGTTCCAGCAGCCACATATGGCTGGCCATAAGGCAGCCAATTCCCAGGCTACAAAGCAGCTGCGCGTGGGGAGTGATGCATCGGAGCCGCCCCACATATGATAGGCCAAGGGCCCCACGTGTGCCGGCTGGCCGAGGGCCAGGAGGCGGGGTTGTTCCTGCCAGTAGGCAAACAGGAAGTCAAGGGGATAGGGTGATGCGATTATGTCATTGCTACCAGCCTATCAGGTAGCGCCAAGTGGACCCCCGGGGAGAAGTGATCAGTGGAGAGCTGAATATAAGCAGCCCGTTTTCGGCAATAAAGGTTGGTTGGTTCGTTGTGTGTTCGTGTGTGTGTGCGTTCGTTGTGTGTTCTGGTTGCAGTGGCGCTTCATGTTTGTCCAGACCCTGGAGAATGTGCCTCGTTATTTAGTGTCGCTGCTGGGCGGCGGCGACTAGTGGCCAGTACGGGGCACTAAATCGGCCAAAGGCAGACAAGAGGGAACACGACAACTGGTGGCCAGTATGGAGAATTCCCAGCCTGTGCCGGCGTAAGTGTATAGAGTAAAAGTTATTTTATTTTCGCCTAAGAGGCGGTGAAATAGACCTAAGAGGCGGGTCAACCCTAAGAGGTGGTGATATAGCCCTAAGAGGCGCTGGTTTTTTGTTTCTGAGAGGCGGCAGGATTGCGCTCCATCTTATTCACTCAGATGGGGTCTGAGGTTTCACGTGCCCGCATGGAGGAGCCGTTAAAGGAGTTGCTAAAGGCGAATGGCTCTCCCCTTGAATTGGCCACTGCCCGTGCATTTTTAAGGACCGTAGGTAGAACAGGTGAGTCCGTGCTTATTAGAAGAGGGCCTCCTTAATGTGCTTCAGTGGGAACACCTGGGAGACGACTTAAGGAGAGCCAATAACCAATGGCCTCTCCTCCCTGGGGACAGAATATTTCAACTGCTGGCTTTACCCAGCTGCCATGGTTTATTTCCAGTTTAAAAGCTCTCAGAATGTCCCGTTCGGTTTCTGGTCTGTATCCTACTATCATTGTGGTGCCAAGGAATAGATTATTTAGTTAATAATTTGGATAATCGTACTGCTTTTCTTTTTAGGCCCACTCCTGTGTGCCTGAGGCCTCCGTCTGTGTTTCTTGTTAGCAGTGCTAGTCAGGCAGGGGACTCGCTTACCTGTGGAACAGATTGTTTTGTTTCAGAATGTTGGAATGCAACCAAGTACCCATTGGCTGTGGGGATGCGTGTGCCCATCTATTTTCCCAGGCCGATGACGGTTAAAGAAGACCTGTCAGTCCTCCTGCGGCCGAAGCAGGACTTCGGGGTTACTGCTTCCATTGTGACGGCAGTAGCTACGGCTGCCACTGCCACCTCAAGGCCACTGCAGACCAGCGGCTATGACTGTCAACATCCTGGCGCGGCAGACCTCCGTGGTTCTTCAGACACAGGAGCAGTTTAACCAACATGTTTGGACTGGTTTGCTAATCATGAACTAATGAGTAAACTTGATTTAAGAATAGGTGGACACGTTATCTGAGGTCCTCTTTCCAATTTGCCGCTAATCTGTTTAGAAGCCTTTCAGCTTATTTGAATGGGACTTGGGATGTTCAGTTTGATAATCTTACACGCTGGCTGCGCGGGCAAATTGTGACCATCAATGCTACTCGGGTTGAGGTGGAACAATGGGTTTGTCCTGGGTACAATCTGTGGTCCATTGGGGCAGATATTGGCTTGGGTTTTTGTCCTTTGGAGGGTTATTGTACCTCGTGATCTTCCTGCTTGACTGGTTTGTGATAAATGTGCCTGAGACATCAGCAATATAATGCCATTATGCGACAGGCCCTGATGGCCCTAGGAGCAGGGGCCTCCCCCCAGGTATGGTTAAGCATGGTAGACCAGTAGTCAAACATGGGTGAGACCTGCAGGGGACACCTAGCAACATAAGACAGAGTGTAGAGCTGGAAGCTCTGCCACCCAATGACGGGTAAGGAGGCAGTCCTGCTGTGGGTGACCTAAGACAGGCACAGCCTCGCTTAAATAAATAGGGGCAGATGTGGGGAGTGATGCCCCAGAGCTGCCCCCACATGATAGGCCGAGGGCCCCACGTTTGATAGGCTGAGGGCCAGGAGGCGGGGTTGGTCCTGCCAACAGGCAAACAGGAAGGCACAGGGATAGGCTGATGCCTTCGCTGCGATTATGTCATTGTTACCAGCCTATCAGGTAGCGCCAGGTGGACCCACGGGGAGAAGTGATCGGTGGAGAGCTGAATATAAGCAGCCCGTTTTCGGCAACAAAGGTTGGTTGGTTCGTTCACTTGTTCGTGGTTTGTGTGCGTGTGTGTGCGTTCGTTGTGTGTTCTGGTTGCGGTGGCGCTTCATGTTTTTCCAGACCCTGGAGAATGTGCCTCGTTATTTAGTGTCGCTGCTGGGCGGCGGCGACTGGTGGCCTGTACGGGGAACTAAATCGGCCAAAGGCAGACAAGAGGGAGCACGGGAGTAAGCTCCGTCTCCAGAGCTTACTGTGTGGGCTTTGAAACAAGTTGGAAGGGTAGAGAAAAACAGAAAGCTGCCACTGCGGTCTGCATGGAGGTTAGATTACAAGCAAGGTGGGGAAGGGCCTTCAACAAGCCTGCAAATGCTCTAACAGACATGCCTGTCAATTCAGCGCAGAAGAATCAGCTGATAAAACGTTAAACAGGTATTCTTGTCTTCTGCCCCACGGCCACTGAGGGCAGGCAGGAGAGTGCTCTCTCCAGGGCTGATGCCAAGGCCCCACTGGGATTTACACTGCCTCCAGCCCATGCCCAGTAACTACTCCTTCTGTAGGATCTTAGCTGGCTCCGGTACTCAGTACCTAGACAGGCTCCTTCTGTCTCCAAAGAGGTACTGTCCTGATTCCTATAAATCCATTAGCATAGAAGGAATTTATGTTAAGACTTTTTTTTTTAATGCAAAGGAAACAGTATTACATAATCTTCACCTGGACTGCAAACAGAGTTTAAAACCAAACATGGAAAACTGTATTTGAATGACCAGACTAGCATGGTAGAAACAGAAAAGACTAATGAGGCAGGACAGTGCAGATCCATATTCCAATTACAGTTTCACTGCTCACTGTGGAACAGAGCGGGCTCTCCAGCCCAGCTAGATCTGCTTTCCCACTGGGAAACTGGGAAATAGAAGGAGAAGGTGGTTGAGTCCCTCTGAAATAGAATTCTAACTAATTCCAAGGTTTGTGAATAGCTCTTTCAGTTGTGATTGAAATCAGTATTTGAGTTTATCCAATCCTATCAACCTCAATTAAAAAGTAGAGTTTAGGGCCCGGTGCGGTGTCCTAGCAGCCAAAGTCCTTGACTTGAACACGCTGGGATCCCATGTGTGGGTTCTAATGCCAACAGCCCCGCTTCCCATCCAGCTCCCTACTTGTGGCCTGCAAAAACAGTCAAGGACGGCCCAAGGCCTTGGGTTCCTGCACCCATGTGAAACACCTGGAGGAAGTTCCTGGCTCCTGGCTTAGGATCAGCACAGCACTGGCTATTGTGGTCACTTAGGGAGTGAGTGAGTCATTGGATGGAGAATCTTCCTCTCTGTCTCTCCTTCTCTCTGTATATCTGACTGACTTTGCAATAAAAGAATAAGTCTTTTTAAAAAGAGTTTATAAACGGTAGTCTTGTAGTGCTTTGCTGTTTGTTTCACAGGGGAGTCAGGCAATGAAGTGAGAGGGACGAGTCTCATTGAACTCCAAGCAGTGACACTCACCAATGACTATTTGTCCTTGCATTGCGCTTGTCACTGCACTCCAATGACTGCCATCCTTTCAGACTCCTGTGTGTAGCTACAACCACTTACAGCTCTATAAATAACAACGGTCAGCCACACAGTGACCAGCCACCTGTGAAATTAGGTTCAAATCCTCTGATCAGGTTTTTTTTTATCCACCTTTTCCTCTTTGCCCTGGGCCAAAGTCCCACATGGAGTTGTCAGACCGGAGTTCTGTCCTGTTTCTTAGAATCCGGGGCTGGGGAGTGGTCCTAGCTCCAGTTCAGGAAAGCCATTTCACTGCATATCACTCCAACGGGCTTTAATGGAAGACATCAAATTGCAACAGGCATCCAATCTCCAGTGTTTATTTCAGAACTTCTGAACCTTATGAAATTTACTACAACAAAGGCTCAAGTAGTTCCAAGAAATTAAACACAGACTTAGTCTTGCAGTGCAAGTTATTTTATAATCAATTAAACTTAATAAAGTTAAAAATAAAATTTAACAATAGCACTTAAAATTTGATGTGGTTAAATATCTGTTGGAACTAGAAAACATTTCTTTAGTTCACAGGGAGCTGACCAGTACACAATAAAAAATGCATTTTACTCTATATTTGTTGAAATTAAACCCTTTTATTCTGAATACAGCAGACCTCTTGGCTAAATTAGGAAAGACAAATGGTCAACATTTTTTATAAAGACCAGGAAGCAAGTTCATCCCGATCCTTTAATTTTGTTTTATTTGTTAGGCAGAATGATTACTGGTGGGGGAAGGGGGCACAAAGACACAAAGAGACATTCCATCCTCTGATTCATACTCCAAAGACAGAAGATTCCATGTGGGTCTCCCATGTGGGTAGCAGGTGCCCCCCCAAGGACCTGAGTCATATTTCTTTGCCTTCCCAGGAACATAGCAGGAAATTAGATTGACTGGAAGCACAATAGCTGAGATCCAAACCTGCATTCTGATATGGGATGCTGGCATTCCAAGCTGCAGCTTAGGGTAGAACCAGGCAAGTTCAAAACAAGGAACTAGGAATCTCATCTGGGTCTCCCGCAGTTAATGAATAGGTTGACCTGCCCCTAGATCATCCCTTTAAGGAGCACATCCTTTTCTCTCCACTTCACATCCTTTGATAGTTAAGAACTCTGCTCTGCTTTGCTCAGGTCTATGTGAACCACCACAGCTCATGCTAACAGCGGCTGTCCTAGACTGAAGCTCTGTTTCCGACATGTGAGACAAGGAAATCCCAAACACGGCTGCACATCGCAACGAGCCTTATTGGGAGATCCACATCTTACTTGTGTTTGTTTCTTTAAAATGGTAAGATTGCATTTGACAAAAATTCTGACCAAGTTTGTGAGCTGTTCTGGGGTGGGATTATAGGGTAGA
This sequence comes from Ochotona curzoniae, assembly GCF_017591425.1. Lineage (NCBI taxonomy): Eukaryota > Metazoa > Chordata > Mammalia > Lagomorpha > Ochotonidae > Ochotona > Ochotona curzoniae. The sequence goes on from NW_024465421.1 coordinate 3,583,369, forward strand.
TTTTTTTTAACTCCCTGGGTGACTCTAATGTATAGCCAGGGTTGAAAAGCACTATATCCTTTCCAGCCTGAATTTCTCCCAGTGTGGCTGCTGGATCATCAGCAGGACCTGCATGAGGGAACCGAATAGAAATGCAAATGTTCAAGATTCAGACCAAAAAGAGTTCCAGAAATCTGGGGGCAGGCCCAGCAAGCTGCATTTTAACCAACACTCCAGGTAATTTTGGCTTATCACTAATTTTTGAGAGCCACATAGGACAACCCAAGGATCTTGAACAGATATTTTACTGTCATTAATTTTTAAAGCATGTACATATTATCTTTCCAATTACACTACAAGCTCCTCAAAGGCAGAGATCATGTTTTCTATTAATTTCTAAACATTTCTGTAGCTGCTACGATACCTAACACAGTGTTTCATTACTATTCGTTGGCTTGCCATCCAGAAAGCTTTCTGTGGCAAAATAACCCAGAGAAAGGGGTGACACTGGGCTGCCATGAATGCAGTGTTCTCACTGAATGCCAGCTCCCTCCCGCCACACACAGGTCAGCTCTCCCAGTACTATCCGGAAATCCTCTACATCCATCAACTGTTACAAGGAGGGTTTCAGAAACAAATATCCTGGGTGGAAAATCTACTCCAAAGTCTACTTTTTAATAAGAAAAAATATTTAGAAAATTCCATATTCAATAAAATTCACATATTGATCAGCTATTGAATACAAAGCACTGCACTAGCATCATTAAGGATACAAAGATGTCTTGACATCAAAGCTAAAAGGTCTTCAAGAGTAACAGCAGTGCCTATAAAGGCATTATTCTAAAACAGCTTCCCAAGGAATGGTACATAAAAGGAAAGCATTTCTTGGAACTCTTCAACAAATTTGAGATTTGTTCACTGGGAGCTAGATCTTCAACTGAGGAATTTTCTCAGAAGACTAACATAATACGATTTGAAATAAACACAAACATCCTATTAATAAAACCATAAGTTGTGAGAAATAAGGAGTAGAAATTCCTGAGTGACTACTCAGAAAAAGGCACGGGGGACAGGAGGGAGGCGTGTAGACAGCCCCCATTCATTACACTGTGCCCACACAGGCATCCCTTCATGTGCCTACAGCCACACTGCTGGCATCACCTGGAAATGCCCAAGAGCTAAAGTCAGACATGCACTACTCAACAGCCCTCTAGGTAATGGTGTGCTTATTATGTTCCCAGAAATGACACACTGTTCTAACCACAGAAGGGCGAGGAATGCAGCACAGGTTATGAGGGTTACTTACAGCACCACTTGCTGTACCTGGGCCCTCGATGCACGCTCTTTCATGACGGCTACTCCTTCCTAGGCTGCATGCCTCTGTTGGAGAGGTAGCAGTCGAGTAGTGTCTGTTTTCTCCCAAGAGCAGATGACAGATACACTAGAAAAGGCTGTGCATGTCACATATGGTAAGAACTGTGCCTCCAGCACACAGAAGTGAGGAGGAGTCAGGCAAACCTAAGCATTTCAGAGGAAAAGGCAGGAGGAGACAGAAACAGAGCAGTACATATGCCAGCACTCCCCCTCAGCTCAGCACCCAGGGCTGTGTCTGACGTCTTCTGACATTAGTCATCTGATGACAATAACCCAATCACACACAAAAACAGACAACAGAAACAAGACCACCTAAGTAAGCGCTGGGTTCCAAGAGGGCTAGAGTCCTGTAAGTGACCTAAGGACCAGACGAAACTCTCACTAGGTCATAGAGACAGGCTGACAGAAACTGACTCTGAGACTGACTGACCAGAGGGCCAGGCAGGGGACAGAGAAGGCCACCCTCACATTGCAGTTGTTACCAGCTCTGCCCTAGGAAAATGATCACAGCATCCTGAAAGTGATGCTACAGAATGGAAGCCAACTCCAAGGACAAACTCCTCTCCCCTCACTCTGCTATACTCATGTGGGTGGATCAATCATTCCAACTAAGAGTCCAGGCAAAGACAGACAACATATGTAGGCCTGACTCACAACACAGAGCTGGAAATGGCTCATCTGCTAGGGGAGAAACCACGGGTATCCTTAGCAGGGCTGGGAAACACAGCCTAAGCGGCACTATGGCAGCCACCAGGTTAGACGAGGCCAAGAGGAGAGGCCTGAAAGCTGTGATGACTGCATTAGGGATCATTTCCTAGCTTGTGTCAGAGCAGGATGCTGGCAGAAATCACCACCCTCAGGGAGGCACTGCAACAAATGATGGCTGCCAAGGCGGCAGCAGCCCACATGAGCACGCACGGAATACACTCTGCCATTAGCTACCAAAAAGCATCCTGAGAGAGGGCAAAGACAAAGGTGTGGCTCAGTGGCAGAAGCAACAAAACCCATAGCACAGGGCAGTGTGTTATATTCCCAGCATCACAATGTACACCTTCTAAGGACGTAACATTCTTAATGTTGCCCCACAACAACAACATACAAGAATTATTTCCACGTGGGGATAACACACTTAATGGTTTCTAATTATGTATTCCGTTTATTCTACAAGTACTTATCTTGTATTCATAATTTACCAGAACAAGTTTCTATTTGCACAGCTTGCTAATAGATCTACATTCTGAAGAATTCACAACCAGCCTGGATTACTCCGGGGAGATCAGGCTTTCCCAAGAGCCTGTAAGCTGCTTCGGAACCACCCGAAGCATTTAAAAGAAAAACATCTTGGTTCAACCTCAGACCTACTGAAATAAACCATGAAGGAACAAAGACTGTTCAATAAGACTGGCAAATGTACGTATCACAACCGGGAACCATATTTTCATCACCCCCGCCAACTGCCCTTATGAGAGCAGTGTGCTTGGCATGGGGGTTAAAATGCCACTAGCCATAGGTAGGGAACCCAAATCGCCTATCAGAGTGCCTGCGGCAAGTCTTAGCTCTGTTTGGGATTCCTGTTTCCTGACCATGTGTCATCCGGGAAGGCAGCAGGTAACCAACCACTCAAGTATTTCAATTCCTGCCACCTGCAGGGGAGACCTGGACACAGTTACCAGCTCTTCTCCAGTTATTCCCTCTTCCTTCTTCGGCCTAGAAGCGGGTATTTGGCAAGGAAGCTGCCATTTAGGACGCCGGTGCATCACACTGCAGTGCCTGGGTTTGACATCCAGTTCTTCATTCCAGCTTACTGCTAATGGAGGCCCTTGGAGGAGGCAACAATGGTGTTAGGGCCAAGGTTGTTAGCTCACGAAGAAGGGCCTGAAAGGAATAGGGCTGCTTTACTTTGGTAGAATTGACAGTCTTGAGCTGCGTATTTTTCAAAGACACTCTCAACCATGCTGGTGCACCAACATATGCAGAAACAGTCACACTATTCTAGGGGATAAGCAGAAAAATCAGACTGAGCGTCTCCACCCAGCAATTTCACAATTACAGCTAACACTAGGCACCAGGCACCTTACCAAATACTTCATTTGCATTAGCTCATTTTCTCCATAGAATAACTTATACGTGAGTATGATTTTTATCATTTTTTCATGCAAGAGAAGCAAAGCTCTCAATTTAAGGAAATCACTCAAGGTCACAGAGCTCATAAATACTGCAGCTAGGATTCAAAACCAAGCTGATTCCCAGAGTCCTTATTCTTACATACTTTGCTCTTTCACACAAAGCAAAGCGTATAAACCTACCTTTATTCACACATTTTTTTTAAAAAATTGATCCAAACACAGGAAGGCATTATCCTCCAGTAATAAATAAAGTCCTGGGACACAGGAATCAGAAAAGCTTTGCCGTAGGCTACGAATCCCGAAACTCAGTGGCCCTCTTTGTGGGTTGAGAGGTGTAGATCATTAAGGCCTACCTTCTTCACCTGGCTCTTCATCATCTGATGTGAGCCTGTGTTTTCACAGTTAATTCCCACTTGAAGAGTTTAAATGTCCTGACAAGAACCACCTGATACCTCTGTCAGCCTGCAAAGCTGTCTATAACCAGCTCAGTAAACATGTATGGGACAGATGAGAGAAAGAATGAATCCAACAGCAGAGAACCCACAGGCTGACTCGGATGTAGAACGGAAGCGACACCACGCTCACTGAGGCGGAGTGGCTACTGCTAACTAGCCATGTCCACTCCAGGTCCTACAAGCTTAGAGAGTATTTTAGAGCACTCCCGCTTCTTAGGACAAGCAAAATCCAAAGTGACAGGGAGACTCTAGCCTCTCGCCTTCCACGCTCCGTAACAGGCAGGTCTGAGAACTAAAACCAGGAAGACGCGCTCTCTGGACTTGACATTCAGCTCCCACTCTCTCCAGGAGCCCCTATTTCTCAGCACTGGAGCTACTGCCGAGTTTGGCACTCTCTCATATCCTCCAAACCACCTCATCCAGAGAGTCCTCCTAGATACCCTTAATGCCTGCCACAAAGAAGCAACATCACACCTTCTGCCTTCCATCTTCTTCCACTGCTGCCACGTGCACAACGCGCTGGCACCATTCACACTCATGCTGCACTGAGTTCTGAGAGCAGAGACAAGGCCCACTCACGTCAGTGCTCTACCAGAGCCTGACACTGAGCTGCATTCAAGGCCTGTTTTTGTCTAGGCATCTCAAAGACATGTCATTTTCCCTTTGGAATCAGAAATCCACATTCTCACTCCTCCTCTTTTTAGGTCCTCCTCCTTTTAATGCTATAAAGGAAACTGCTTCAAAAGTAGGTCATAGAACAGAAAGGCAAATGATCCACAAATAACCTGTGGGTACTGGCAGACAGATCTGCGATACTGTGGCACGCTTTAGCCGGGAAGGAGCAGTGTGTAAGATCCTGTGCAGGAGCCGGGAGCGCAGCACAGTGGTGGGGTGACTTCAGCAGGATAGTTATCAGAGTTCTTCCTGCCTCCAGAGCTCTGCCTGCCCCAGCAGTTTCTCCAATTCTGTAAACAGTTTCCTGGACTACAGGGTCAGCAGGTGAAACCACTTCTCCTTTCGTGATCTATTCTAAAACCAACTGGCCATTCGATTATCCAACAGCAAACTGTCCTACCTTATCTGAAATCTTTTCTTGAAGTGCAACTTACTGGCATTCATGAATGGATCAGTTTCACATTTATCCTCTAATTTTAAATGGTGCACTTAAGCCTTTCTGAGTGCAGCTGTGCTGGGCGGAGGGGAGCTAGAGCCCGAGGAGGAGAAAGTGGAACCAAGTTATTATGCAAAGTAATGAGAGACAAGCATTTGGTCTGGATGGGGAGAATGCCAGGCTTCCAATGCTCTCTAGGTCTCTTGAAATCTTTGCTTTGTAAGGCACCTTGTCTCCAAAATTCACAAGTTCTTATTCTGCAAAGCTATGCCGGACAATGGTCCAGCTCATAGCATGCCACGTAGGTCACACTCAACAGCGCAACTGGCTCAAGTCAGAACTACTGACTCTAACCATGCTGGAGGCAGGAGGCTGGCACCTCAAGACACGCCTCATGCAGCCAGGAATGTCCCCAGTGCTGCTCTTCCACCTGCCTTTCTGGAAATCTCTGTGAAATGAGGGTTCAAGGTGGTGGCAGGAGGGTAGCACACCTTGAGCAAAAGCCTTCACCCAAAATGTTGCATATGCATCTCTCCAGTGCCTGGTTCATAATGGGCCTTACTGAACACAAAATGATTAACAAAATGACATTCTGAGGCCTTCCCTTCCATGTAAAATTGCAGATACTTTGATACATTAATAGAATTGCCAGAAATGAATCAAACTATTCCGAAAAATCAACCAAACACAGGGAAAACACCCGAAGTTCACCAAAATATGAAAACATAATAATAGCTCAACAAAAGATGGTAAGTGTATACTGGTTATAACATGGCCTGACATGTTAATTCCAGCAAACCATGTAGAAGACACCAGCACCACCACACCAGCCAGATACCTGGTCATCCTCTAGGATTCTGACCTTCAAACCTTCCTACGACCACCCACCACAAACACAAACTACTTAACAAAACAGAAACAAATAATATGGACTGAAACACGCGCTACATGTTACACTGTACCGAAGGCTTAACTTGTAGTTCCTTCTCTCACAACAAATCTGTGAGGTAAAGACTGGAATTTTCTCCATGCTCTAGGTTCAAGCCACCTAGGTTTATGTTCCCCTTTGAGTTGGGAAACACCAATGGCCCAGGATGAAAACTACACCACCCTGTTCACCTCAAGCTCTAGACTGCGTCATTCATCCTCAGCTAGCAAAGGCAGCAGCTGGATCCCAGAAAAGGAGGAGAAGATACAAACAAACGCATCATAACCTGAGTAACAATTAGGTCTCCAAGTCAGATGGTTAGCTATTTCCAGACAATTGCAAAATGGTGCATTTCCATCGCCATTAACTTCAGGAAGACAGCAGCTAATTTCATTGAATTTATAAATGAAACTCTGTGAACATTACATAAGTCACCCCTCAACCTCCCATTTCCTGGACAGCAGTCAATACTTGGAAGGCAGTCAACTTCTTTCTCCCCCTGGAGTAAGGAAATTTCAGGGTTACTGTGTACACACTGAGAAATATTCAGTAAACTTGTCTGTTTGTGATTTTATTTCCCACCTAATTACACTCAAAATAATATAATATGATTTACGCTCCTTGTTCAAGTGTGACATATTTAATAGATTATTCAATATTGGTTTATCTAGTTATGTCAGACTGACAGTAGCACTTAATGTTAATCAGGGGTATGAGTATGTATCAATTTTGAGCTTCACACGGTTCAATGAAATGATCAGAGTTTGCAAGACACCATCAATATGTTTTGATCTATGTGTCAAGAGACTTGGGGTGTTTATTAATTTTTCTTTTGTGTTCCGCTTCACAGCTTCACACGTAAATGAATGTGTGTATGACTAGACTGCCTCCCATGTTTCATGGTCTGGACTCCCGTAGGTTCAATCTGTAAAAATAGCCCAAGTGTTACTTGCAACATTGAGATTCGCTGATCAAGCCACCTTCCAGAAGCTATCTGCAACCCAGAGCCCTCGTTGTAGGAATCGGTATTTTGCAGACACCTCACTTACCTCATCTCCCCCATCCCTCCTCCTACTGGGGCTCATTCTCCCCCAACCGCCCTCCCTTCTAACCAAGGGTACTAGAGCCCCCAAAATGTCTGTCCAAAAGCACATAATCTCCTCTGTCACTCTTCCTGCACTGATCACTGCCTGCCAACTCCTTTACTAACCGCTCTCTGGTTCTCTGAAGGCTGTTCCCTCTAGTTTCCCCTGCTAATTTGTCGGTTCCTCACAGGTTGCAGGTCCAGGGTTGGGGTAGCGATGTCCTGCTTCTGCAAGGTTATAATCAGAACATGATCTCACGCGAAAGGAAATACACGTTCAGAGGTCTGACCACCTGAGTTTGAACAGAGACGGTAACCTTTCTTCTCTTATCTGCTCATTATCCATAAACCTGAAGTGCACTCCACTGAATTATTGTAAAACTAAATGAGTTAACATAACTGGAGTGCTGCTACATGGTGAGAGCTAAAAATCTTCACCTATGTTCATTCCTTCTTTCAGTTCACCAGATGGCACATGAGGAGTAGAGCGGCCTCAATTCAGTGAGACAGTCGTTGGGGGCCAGGATTGAGGATTCAATTCGTTCTTACTGCATCACTCACTTCTCTGGCAAACCAAACATTTACAAAGCAATAGCCAGGGACAGAGAAATCCACCAAAGACTGCCCAAAACACAAGGGGCAAGAACAGGACTAAAACCATAGCAATTCTACAAGGAAGCATAAAGACTGGTGGGCAAGACTGTCTTACGTTACAGATGCTAGGGCCAAAACTTCTTTATCAACGGCGTTTGAGTTCAAGGGATGTTTATTCTTCTTCCAGGGCCTGCAGTCTCCCCGATGGTATTGGTTTCCCACAACCACATAACCACTTGTGTCCTTTTCTTGCCAGCAATACTCATGTTACTACAAATAGGGCCTGCCTGATAGGTGGTTTTCTACATGTTCAAGTTAAACAAATTTTATATTTGTTAAAGTGCTTTCCCTACAAAACGCAAACCTCCTAACCCGGCTAGAATGTCAAGTATCACTTCTTTTTATGTACCTCACCAAACACACTCAGCACTTGTATTTAACTCAGTACCTTTAACCCAGGTGTCAGCCAGCCAAAATGTTCTTACCCCAGTCCATTCTAGGAACTGCTGGGGAACGTCTACAACTGGCCAGTTCAGCCCTGCACCTCATTCATTCATCATCATAGGAATTCGCTTACTAGCTTTCAAACAAAAAAACCACCTAACTCTGAAACAAAACCTGCTGCTCTGGCAGACATTCAAAATTCCAGGGCTCATCTCAGCTAGCAGGGGCCTATGCTATATAACTCATGCTCCATCCACTTCATGGCTCTTCAGGAAATTACTGCCTCATATCAACCTGGTCCAAACAGCTCCGAGAAATACCAAAAGCCATCTCATTTATGCTAGTGCTACAAGAACACAGCCTTGAGTGAATGGCCTCCTTCTGAGGCCACTCAGTGGGTAACCAAGGGCGAGCAGCCCTCATGATGCTGCCTCAGGAGTTAAGAAACAAATAAAACCTGACCCCATTCAACAGGAAGCCTTAAAAAAATCACAGTGAGAATACACTTTGAATCCTTCACCAAATTCTGTAAGAACTTCATTCATGGTGCACACTGGACGCTCACCATCCCCAAAGTTGGTGGGCAGGAGTGAGAGGCAAGTGCACTCAGCTTGGAGAGATGCATCCTAAATTAAGGCAGACACTAAATAGACCAGCCGATCAAAGCAGAGTTGCTGCAGGGTACCACGGGGACAATGGAACAGTGACACTGTTAAACAACCACGGTTCAATGTCAAGCACAACTGCAAGGACATCCTATGCACTAATGTCTATCACTGACAATCTAGGAGTTGATGTTCCTATCACCTCCACTTTACATGAGGAAACAAAAAATACGCAGAAGAAAAGCAAGCTGCCCACACAAAAGCAGTTATAAGGAATTGAGCTGGGATAACAACCAATGCCGCCTGCCTGAAATGTAACAGAAAAAAGATGACACCCATTTGGGGGAGTGGTCAGGAAAGAGGCGCCACAGCTGGAGGGGTCTGTACGGTAGATACAACCCATTGGTGTCTTATGGATCCATTCTTATGAGTTCAGTCACTTACAAACAGATATCAGTTATACTCATACAAGCCCTGAATCCTACATACACAGCATGCATCTGAGTGGAGAATGAGACCCCAAAACTGGGGGCAACTTTATCCAACCACCTTCAGTGCGTGGCTGAGCGACAGGGTCTCCCAAGCCCCTTTTGAGCACAGCACACACTTTACCCTCATGTACTATTCCATTCATGTACTATGTGCTGAGGTAAGGGAGCCCTCCTGATGAAGGTTCACCCCAAATATTTTAAACTGTCTTATCACAAAGTGCGATGCAAGTATAGGGCTACACTATTATTATTTTTGAGTTCATTCTCTGCAGTCACTCATCTAGGAGTAGGAAAATAAAACCTGTGTCTCTTTCTTATTTCCCCCAGTCCCACTGGCTAACAGGCTTATCTCACGGCATTCTGTCATGGTGCATGGTGGAAGGAGCTCTGCGTTGTGATTTCACACAAACCACATCATGTTTCTCACACCGGGATGAATGTCTCCCAGGAACACACGGGACACCTACAACCAATCAGTCACAGGATACAAGGGAAGCTCAAAAGACGTTACAGCAGGTGTATGCATTCAGAATAAAAATATCTCCCTAGGATTGCTCCTTTCATTTTTAAAAATTCGTGAAATCATTCAATTTTCCTGTTCTGTTTATTTTTAATCCTATCCTATGGCAATCTTTTCAAAAGACGGGGCTCATCATTGCAGTTTCAACAACTTGTCTCCACAGCCTGGAGCGCTTGTGGGGGGCGGACATCAGACCCCCATAGAACAAATACCAGCTTGAACTTTCACAGTGGTGGGAATGGAAATACTGCTTTGGAAGACCAATGATTATTGCACCTTTTAAAATCTGTACAAGGACATGCAGCAACCTCAACTCTTCAACAACTTTTTTTTTTTTAATTAACAAGCAGACATTAATCACTATGACTAAACTAGCCAGAAGCTCAGATCAAATTAAAGGTAACTAGGATGAAATATTCAGAAAAATCTAAATGATGATAAATAGCAAAACCGGAAAGGACCCTGTAAGTCACAAGATAATGGCACAAATTCCTATTTACACAGAGAGGAATACAGAGGGTCTAACGAAAGGCAGTAACTCAGACACTAACTAGGACTTGAATTCCAGCCTTTGTTCTCCAGGCAAGCCAGCGTGCCATGGCTGCCGCAGCTATGGCTGAGGTCTTCTCACATCAAGTACACTGGAACCTCAGTCCATGAGGTTTATGTTAACTACCTGGGGCTATACATTTTGTATGCTTTATATACCATAATAATCTCAGGACCAAAAATGTAGGCAAAATAGGTACTACTAGCATTTGTAGCACAGGGCTTGTAGCAAGCAGACAAACATTAAAAGCAAGCCCAAAATCTGGTGTTATTTGTTTGCTTGTTTTGTTTTTATTTTGTTTTTTGTTTTTGTCTTTGTTTTTGCTAAGGAAAAATGTAACCCAAAATTCTTGCTTCTGATTCTGGTTATTATTAGTTTGCCCAGCCAAATTCCCTAGTATGCGTACAGAAAGGTTTTCCAAATTTATCTTATGGTTCAAAGACTTTCCACAATATTCAGAAGAGCCCTCACATTCCCCAAACTCCCATTTGATTTTACATCAAAGTTTCTCCCCATTTTCTGTAAAGAATTATACCTTTCCCCAAGTCCTTAATCCTGAAACCCATTAGATCAATGAAATAATCACAAATTAAAAAGAAAGATCATTTCACAAAATGGCTAATAGGACTGAACAACTAAAAAAAGATTCTTTTATTTATATCTGAACGGCAGATTTTACAGAGACCGAAAGACAGAGAAAATCTTCCATCCACTGATTCACTCCCCACAAGGCTATACCAGCAGGAGCTGAGCTGATCCAAAACTGGGATCCAGGAGTCTCCCACGTGAGTGCAGGGTTCCAAGGACTTGAGCTATCTTCCACCACTTTCCCAAGCCACAGAGAGATGGATAGGAAGTGAAGCAGCTGGGACATGAATCAGTGCCCATATAGGATACCAATGCCACAAGGCATTGTTCTACTACCAGAACTGAAGTGTTTAATACTAGAGCCAAAAAAAAAAAAAGGTACTCTAAGTAAATCAATAAAGAAAAACAACACATACCATTATCCCCTATAGTCAAGTCACGGCCTCAATAACAAACAGTATGTATCAATCTCAAATTCAGCCACAGCAGACAAGCAGACAAGATAACACTTGTGGGTGCTACATTGACAGACCGACAAATGGGATGGCTTACAGGATTCCAAAGACTAAGTCCATCCTAATGACCAATGCTGGGGCTCAGTCCCTCTCAGAGCAGCACAACAAATCATCCGTGCATGACATCACCAGGTGGTCCAAGCAAGCATTCACCAGTCTTGTAAGCTATTGATTTTAGTGGTCAGAGGAATCCAGTGTGCCAAACAGACCCAACCAACAGAAGGGAGATGGAAATGCGACCATGAGCATCCCATCTGCAGTGAGCCAAGACACAAAGGGCACTGAATAGCTCACTAGGAACATTCACCTGCCACTGAGTCTGTGCACAACCATCCCCTCTGGTAAGAAAGGAAGCCAAATAACTGCAACGACAGATTTTGTTTTTTGTTTGTTTTGGAATTCTGTAACTGCCAATATATTGTTTTCCAGGATGTTTTACTGGTAATTTTTTTGAGTGGGCGGCAGCTCTTTGCATGTATATTATTCACAACAACAAAAACAAAAATAGGAAAAGATGATGAAAGCACAAAAGAGATGAGAAAGTACCAACATAGGTAAGAACTGGAGGACAAGGTTGATGGCAGCAGAGTCCTCAAGCACACCAAGGGCTTTTGCTGGACAATCCTGAGCATTTCCATGGTTCTCCTTCCTGTGTGAGGCCTGCGTGTAGGCATTTCCTTCTATTGACTTCGGACATGCCTTCCTCAAGTCAGAAGCTAATGCCAATGTTTTGCTTGCTGGTATGTAAGCAAGAGCTTAGCATTCCTTAAACACACAAACACTGGTTTCCTCCTTGCTAGGTTTTAACAGGCTGTCTGTAGGCATTTCTTTCCCACCCTGTAATTTTTTCTCTTTGTTAAAACTGTAAGCACATCTGCAAAAAGACTAAACTTGACACTGTAAATGACTGTCACTTCCTTCTCTGCCGTTCTTGGCATCCTGACTGCAGAAACCATGTCACTTCAGCAGCATTTACTTAGGGTTTCATCAGTGCAGGTGGCCACTGGACTACCTTCCATGCAAACAGGCACAATGGCAATGCTACTTCTCTTTACTGCCTGTTTCTAGGGAGAAAGCAGGAGATGGCAGAGGTTGGCAAAGATATAATCTCTCTCCCTCCCTCTCTGTAATGCAAGTTAAAAATCACGAAGGTGCACGGCATCCAAGGACAAGCACTAGCCTATTATAACATCAGTCACGCTTACAGTTCAGAATCCCTGGCCTTCACTTTCCCCTTGCCAGATACAATCCCAGCAGCCCCCACGACAAGCTACTCAGTGATCTATTTCTTGACTCCCACATACCCAAAGTGTCCATTCACATCCAAGCAAAAGCTCTAGACCCATTCTTACGAGTCAGTCTACCCAGTGCATCACTGTCAAAAATATCAATGATAACCAAGAGATGCTGCCGACAGGCAAAAAAAAAAAAACACCGGGCCACAACATAATTAGCAGGGATTTCCCATGGCTCTTGTCATAATGTTATCCTTTGTCATGCCCCAAATATTCCTGGAACAAACAACTGTACCATTAGGCTCATAAAATCAAACGGAAAAAAAAAAAAGTTGAGTCAGATAAATTTCTCATTAAGACCAAAAATATAATTCTCATGCCAAAGGAAATAATTCATTGGTAAAACCCTTCTCAGGAACAAGTCCTCCCACCTTCACTGCGGTGTCTGTGCTTAATGAAGATGATTAGTTTTTTAGTGTGGGTGACTGTCGTTTTAATTAACGACTATGCTGCAGGAGAGATTTTTGATTACAAAATAACTTCAAGATACCACCATGCTCTTTGCCATCTCAAACCCCAGGCAGTTGCCTTGTATGTATCTCCGTGACATTTTTTTTTTTTTGTATCTATGAACTGAAAGACTGGATTTATAAAACACAATTGGAATTTTTTTTTTAATCTCTATGGTCTCACCTTCAAGTCTTCCCTCTGCCTTTCCTGCCTCAAACCATTTGATGGGTGACCTTGTCAAGTCACTTAACCTCCTCCCGCCTCCAATCCCTCAGCTCAACAATTAGCTGGTCTCCCTCATCTCACGGGAATGTGGGAAAGATCACTATTAATACACCAGTCTATGCAAAGGTATTGCTTAATGTAAAACCACTACCTGAAGGCTGTGTCCTAAGGGTCACTGTTAGCGTGGTGGGTGTAGCCAGGTTTGAATCCTGACCACAGGATGTACCAGCTGCCCATGAACTTCAGGAAAAAGATTTTCTTCTGAATTTCAGCTATATCATTTGCAAGATACGGGTCAGGAGAAAGCCAACCTGCCCTCCTCAACACTGTCAGAATCAGATAAGCTAATGTATACAAAGTGTTTGAACCTCTTCAAATATCAGTTCCCTTTACAAGCATAAACTTCTTGCGACTTCCTGACACCTGCAGCGGCAATGACCTAGATAAGCCTGACATGACCTCCCACCTGAAACACTGCCACAATCTTGTACGTTCATATTTCCAGTGTCCTCACCACACTTTCTCCATCTTACACCTTGCATGAGCACGTGTACCCTCCGAAAATGCATCTCTCACACAATGTCCCTGCCTAACATCCTGCAGCAAATCCCTCTGTCATCCAGAGTTAGAGTCCCAAGCCTCACAGAGATACAAAGGGATTTGTACTATCAGCTGTAGCCGACATAACTTCCTACCCCCAAGCCATTATTTGCTCCTTTCTCTCACTACGCTCTCTTCTTGAGACTCACCTTGGCTCACTGTTCACATGGTACACGGTCCCTACCACGTCTCTACCAGGGGAACACCACTTCCCTAAGTGCTACACGTTAGATCTAGACACTCAAGTAAGAAGGTACATGCTCACCAGCTTTAGTCACCTGTGAAGTCCCACAGAAAAAACAAGCAGAGACATGGCATTCTGCACAGAACATCAAAGCCAAGGTAGCAAGAAGGAAAGCAGCTCCAGCTCTTTCTAAAGCTCGCTGAGAAGGGATGTCACAGCTTAGGTAGAGAAGTGGCCACTGTTAGGCTGCAGGTGAACAGCAGAAAGGAAAAAAAAAAAGTCTGTGAGATGCAAAGACCTAAAACACAGCCATGGCTATCAGAGAAAGCCCCTACATCAAGTCTTGCAGGTCTGAGAACCTAACTCAGGGACACGTTAAACTCTACCAGAAATCCTGCGAGCCGGTTGTCCTGCCTCCTAGGTTTAAGCTCCTGCAGCTGGAGACAAACCTTTCACCTGTGCCATTAACGGCTGGCACACACCAGAAGTGACTTTTGATTAAACACTGCTGCCAAGTTACAAGGATGAAAATACACAGGGTTGTGGAATTCCCTCCATACTGAACACTCCCAGCTGCCCTGTTAACAGCAGCCCCATCTTACTGGCAAAGTGCCATCCCTGTAATCAAATGAGCAGAGACCAGCTCCTCACAGTCCACCAGTCCTCACACAGTCCAATCCGGCCACTGGGGAAGAGTCACCCTGGAACCTCTCCAGAATGAGACAGGTTCATGACCAACATCTCTCAGCAGGTTCACCAAGCACAGACACCCAAACGAAAGGTTACATTCTCCAACTTGCTGCCCTGAGGAAATCCCTGTTTTCACAAGTGACAGTGAATCAGGAAAACCGCAAAACAAAACAAAAAGCCAGAATCCTATCTGAGCACCTCCCATGTGCCAGGCAAGATGTTCCACTTTCTCCTAAGTGACTGTGCTCAAGTCTTCCCTCTGGGAAGTGGCTATCTTACTCCCAATTTCAGAACTCTAAAAAGGGAGAGTGCAGGAAGGTACTGACCCAAGCCCATTCTGTGGAGCCAGGATCCATACATCTAATTTTTTCAAACTCAGCTTGTATTCTAGGAAACACACAGAGACTTCAGTCAGGACCCTGACTTCTTTGGAGAAAAGTGTGCTGCAGACACAAAATTACAAAAAAAAACGTCACCTAATACACAAACATGCGTAACTCCAGCTGAACAGATCCAAAAACCACACCTTCGTCTCCCAACCAGCCCTGTTCCTCCTTCATGGACTCCATACAAATGTACATTAGTCTCATCTCTTTTCCATTAAGAAAAAATGCTTTACTCCTAAAAGCCATATTTTTCTGTAAGTGACCTGAAGGACAACTAAAGAGCAAGAGAATGCTTATGAAACTGACAATGTTCCATTCTCTTCCGCAATTAAATCACCCACGAGTCAACCATGAGTGCCACCATTTCAAAAACCATTCATTTTTTTTAACCCAACAATTATCCTGATCAAAATAAGTCTCACACAAGATTCTGACCTTAAATACTAAGTGCAAGCAACATTGATTAAAAACCTTCAACGTATCCTTTTATTGGCAAACACATTCAAGGGGCAGTTATTCATGGCATCTGGTTCACAAATTAGATACAGAGTTAACTGTAGATTGATTAGTGCTTAGTATAAGGGGGAAAAAAGGACTAATTCCTGCATTATTCCTGGCTCAGCAAGAGACAGCCATGGCTGAGATCCATGACAAGAGACCCAGGGAGACTCTCGGTCCCATCTGCACAATAGAAACCTGGGCAGGCCAAACCTGTGTTCTCAAGTGGTGCTTCCTTTCCACTGGGAGAAAGAACACCTCTGCAGAGAGCCAGGGCCTGCCAGCCTGTCCTCCTCCCTTCGGTCCAAACATCCTCTCTGGGTAGAAAATGGCCACTGCCAAGAGCAGATGACAACACAGGAAGGAAAAGGCTCCTTGGGAGCACAGGGGGAATGGGCCACTACCAATGAAGAAAGGGCTACCCAACCAGATGGGTTGTATCAACCTCGGCACCTTTCTGGAACACAGTCACCCTTCACACCAATGGGTTGTGCTTACTCAGCTCAGCAACCAGACAAAAAATATCCGAGGGGAGGAAAAGCCTGTCTAGTGAACATTTACACTCTTTTTATTCTTGTCATTATTATCTAAGCAATGTAAGAGCCATTTATACAGTATTCACTGTAATAGGTACTGCAGGCAGTTAGAGATTGTGTAGCAGAGGGTACATACAAGTTAGTGTATGTAAATCCTGTGTCCCTTTGTTTCAGGTAGGTAAGCATCTGATGGAATGATGGAACCAACCCTCTCTGGACACGGAAGGACTTTACACTGTTTATTGGGCACAATACGCCAACAAATGTATATGAATTTAAAAGGATGGTTTAAGAAAAGAAGTATATTTAATTCAGGCATCTCTGTAAGTATTGCTATCACCACTAGTCTAATAATAAGCCATCCAAGGCACAGATCAAGGAAGGTGAGAGATCATATCTACCCAGAAAAAGGTGGAGGCGATGTTCAAACCGAGAAAGTCTGGGTTTCATGCTCCTGTCATCTTAGACACTGTAGTGTACTTCTTCACAACGCAAATTGGCAATAACACATGCAGATGTAATAAAGAAGCATATGCTAAACGTCTTTGTGGACTAGAAAGTTTATATGCTGAGAAACAATCCTGAAGGCCCAACTACTTACAAGCAAAGGGAGAATGGAAAGAAAAGTAAGTCCTTTCCACCTCCCAGTGTTTTCTTTTACTCTTCTTCCCAAAGATCTCTATTAGCATAACCCCTCCCCCCCCCAAAAAAAAATGTATGAACAGAACATTTGGAAAATAAACAGCAGTAGAAGCCAAAGAACCAATGACCAGAAAACAACATTCAAGATCCAAAATGGGGCAGATATTTGATGCAGAGGTTAAAATACATCTTGGGACATCCACAGCCCCCCAGGAGTCCCACCTTCCCTCCTGACTTAGCTTCTTGCAAACGCGCACCTTGGCAAGGAGCGAGTGATGGCTCAAAGTGCTTAAGACCCTGACAACCAGAGGGAGACCAAGTTGTGTTTTAGGCTCTGGACTTTAAGCATTGGCTCAGCCCCGGCTGCAGCAGGCAGCAGAGGACTTGTGGATGCCTCAGCCTTTCAAAACAATGAAAATAAACTAGAAAAGTTAACAAACAGAACCAACGCTGAAGCCTAGCTATAGTCTTAAATACCTTGGATAACCAATGTGGGTGTTATTTTATTAGGTACTGACTCATCAATATACCTATTAGAAATTTTTTAAGGTTCAAGGAGATGTTTCCTCTAATCAATAACAATTGATCAGGTGATATTTAACACTCACCCAAAACAAAACTTTACAAGCACTGTTACTTCAGTAGTTTTCTAGTGGTTTTTTTTCTTTAATTTTGTTAACAAAGTCCTCAAAAAGATGTACAACCCATTTATATGAAAAAAAAAATATTCTTGCCCTCTTGTTGTTTATCATTGTCCCTTCATGCTTCTTCTCTAATGCTGGCCCCATTTTTCTCTTCTCTCTTCCATAGCTGATTTGTTAAAATGGAAAGGGAATACGTTCTTAAGTCTTGAATCCCTGGGCTTTGGTTTCTCTAGTTTCTGTGTGAGCTCTGGAACTCCGTTTTCCTGCAGTCTGTATAATGGAGACATGACCACCAACTTTGTATGGCATACATGGAAACAATGCTTGTGCAGGGATCTGGTTTATAACAGAAATGCCACACTTGCTAGCATCTGCTCTGCAGGAAGCAGTGGGTTAGCACTTCAGATTGAAAATCACCGGTTTCTCTCCTCACACTCTTGCTTTCTCCCAGTTTCTAGGGTGCTCCTGCCGCCCTGACACTAGCCAACTGCATTTATGGCTCTGTCAGCAAGTCTTGGATTCCAGTCCTGTCGCCCACAGAATGAGCAGCAAGCAGATGTACCAAATGGACTCTGAAGTCCACACATGTGATGGCTGTGGACACAAAGAGACTATCTGCAAGGTATTCAGATTCCTTGCAAATGTATCCTCCTCATCCTCAATGCCTGACATTCCAGATACTTTTCAAGCTGTCTATTCAAGCAGCCCCTTCTCCCCAGTTCAAAGGATCGAAGGAGGCCCATTCTTTTCCTGCAGCTCTCCTGCCTCCTCCTCTTCTCTGCCTGTAATGCCAGGGTGGTTTTTAAAACAAATGAGAATGGCACTCAAGAGGCAAAATGAATTCACTTAGCTCTGTGCTCCCCTCTCCCTTGCTGTTATTTATTTTTGTGGATTTCACTAGAAGCAACATTTGTCAACATGGCAGCAGAGAAGCTGCAAGCCAGGGAGAGCTGTTTTTGTATAAAACAAATAACTTAAGTAGTACAGGAGTGGTTCTGAATAAAGCTGCCATATGAATGGCTGCAAAGTGCAAAATAGTGAGCCCTTGTGTTAGCTGTGGCAACCGTTTCAGCATCCAAAAATAAATTTAAAAATACATACATACATACAAGGGTAGAGGGGACACAAAATTGGCTATTTACAGAAAAATTCAAAGAATTTCAATCATAGGACCCAGCAACAAGCAACTGAGCAGAGTCCACCACTGAAGAGAAGAGAGCAGCAGGAAGGTGGGGCCCACAAGCTGGGGCAGGAGGAAACTGGGGGTGGCTAGGGGCTGAAGCTTTCTTTCGGTCTGGTAGCTGCATGAGTCTGTGAATGCATTCACATAGATTCATGTTTTTGGAGAAAGTGAACTGTGTAGTCCATGAATTTCAATTCAAAAAGGTTGGGAATATGTCTTATGGATTAACAAAACTATGCATCTATAAACACAAAACACACCCCAATGTGTCCTCTCCAATCTTTAAGATGCCCGAAACCTACAAACCTCATCACCATTTATTCATATGCAGCTACCCTGTGTATACTATCTCATTTATTTTTAACAAGCAACACCTCCAAGAATACTCTCCATTTATAGGTGGGGAAACTGGGACTTAGAAATGTCTACTTTTCGAAGCTATTTGCCTCCCCGACCTGCGCTTATTTCACATCACCCCGCTGCCTTGCTACTCATATGATCTCATCATTGAAGTACACTGGATTTATGCCATCTCAGTATTTCTTCTTTGAAATAATTTAAATTTACCCCAGAGCAAACTGTTTTACTGAAACTAAACTTGACAAGATCTTTCTGAGACACTCATTATTTCCCTCTATTCTTAAAAAAGATTGTAAGAGTAAGCCCGTCTCTTTCTTTTTGATGACACAATTTTCTCTAAAAATTTAAGTCACTACACACAGTGTCACCCTCAGGGACTTCCAGGATTGTTAGGGCTCCCTGTTTAGTCCAAGTGTCATATTTTTATCTTAATAGCTATTGTGTCTCTTCCTCCTGCAGTCAAAGTTCCTTATAATTCTCTGTGTATATTCAGAACATAAAATTTCTCTTAAAATCTCCACATAGCTGCTTGGGTAAGGGGCTACAGGGAGCATCATCAGGAACTGCTTACTTCTGAAGTCAAGTGCAGAGTGCCAGTTCTGAGGCCCAGCTCCTTCTGGGCAGATAAATGATGGCTCTTGACACCCACATAGGAGACCCAGAAAAGCTCCTGGCTCCTGGCTCTAGCTCAGTCTCAGCTGTTTTAGGCATCTTGGCTGTAAACCAACAGTTAGATCAGCGGTTGGTCAATCTCTCTCTGTCTCTCGCTCTCTCTCTCTCTCTCTCTCTCTCTCTCTCCCTCTACCTGCCCCCCCACCACCTTTCTTCCTTACCTACGGTGCTCTGCGTTTCAAAAAATTAAAATTATAGGTTTTTTTGATGTTATAATCAGATTTTAAAGGCATGAAGTTGCCAATTTTCTGATCCATGGATAACTGAGAGTTTACACAATAATAACAATTACTATTTAATCTGACTTTTATATAATGCTTTCAACTTTCCCTAGGAATTCTTTTAAAAATTATATTTGTAATTTCCTACACTGTCACTTTCCCTTGTATAGATGCCTTATCAAGGACATTTTGTTCTGAAAAGCATATGAGTTTCCTCAGAGAGAGGACACGGTCTCTCCCTCACAAGCCAAGACATTGACAGCAAGGTAAGTCCAACACAAAGTACAGCAGCTTGGGTGTCCTATTCAGAAAGTCCCATGTAAAGCAAGTTTCAGCAAGCACACTCTCTCTGGATTGAATTTGGCTTTAAAATGTTTTCAATTATGAAAAACCACAAAACTATTTTATATGCTATTCAGTCCAAAACCTCTGTGAATTCTGCCTACTTCATCCCCGTTCTACAGATAAAGAGTGGTCAACCCAAGATCTGAATATTTGTTCAAATGATCTCTCGCTCTATATTCTCATCCACCTGAATATATGCATATGGTGGTTGTGTGTGTGCATGTGTGTGTGTGTGTGTGTGTGTGTGTGTGTATCGCAGGTTCAATCTAAATCTATAAGATAAATAAACTAAGCAGTCAAAGCCAGCAACTGTAGTGTTCTGTCTCAAGTTTTGAAGCCAGAGAGAAAGGACTCTGAACATCAAGCCTTGGTTGTTCCCCACACATAAAACATGCGCTAATAGTACTTCCCAGGTCCTCCTGAAAACAAGATCTTATTTACAACACACATAGCTCACAACTTACTTCTAGCCAAGTGTTCATGAATTATAAGCTTATTTCCTCACATCATTTTATACTTATATACCATGGTATAATAGCCAGCATTTACCAAGAACTTACTACATATGAGAAACCATTCTATGTGCCCTACCCAAGGTCACACCAGAGTGAATGGCACAACTGGGACTCAACCCAGGCAGTTTGGCTGAGAGCCCGGTTTACTACTATTTTGTAAGGCCAAAGTACGGAAAATTAACTTTGCTGCTAACAACACAGCAGCTCCCATTTTGCAGAGCAGTGCTGCTCCAAATATGGCCTCTGACTAACAGCAGTGACACCTCCTGGGGATGAGGAAAGAATACAAACTCGGGGTCGGGCCCCCCAGTTCCCCTTCTACAGGCTACCTGAGAATCACCAAGAGGACCTGTTGCTGAACCCCAGCCACACAAACAGGCTTCTAACACAGGCAAGAAAAACACAAATGCCAACTATAGCGGGCTTGTCTATTTAACTCTGGTTTCATTTTGGTGGCAGGCAACATCTAAGATACAGACCTTCACCAGCTGAGGACCTTCAACTGAAAAACTGGTTTGCCTCTGGAAACTCCATTCTTAACACGCCAGTCTACTTAATACTCCTTTATCCACAGCTCCCCCCCTCCCTCAGAGCAAAGGCCAAAATCCTTGTGTTCCTTACAAGGTCCCATAAGATCCACGATACTTCCTAACTTGGCTACTCACGACTCTCTGTCCCACCTCTCCTCCATTCCACTCCAGTCAAGCTGCTACCTTTAATTCTCCTTAAAGGCAAAGGCCTGCAGAGAGAACTGTATTTGGCGGTCTCTTCCTCTAAGAGAAGCTGCCCATCATTTCATCTCCTTCCTCTCAAGTCGCTGCATAAACAGTATCTTAGGGAGGCCTTCTCTAAAAATTAACATCTCCAAACCAGCACACCTTGTTTCCAGACTTAGAAGTAGCTTTCTCCATAGATTCTATCACCATCAGAAATGACAAATGGCTACTTCTTCACTAATTTGTAAAAGCCAAGAAGAGACCTAGGTACCTATTAGGCATCCAGAACCATATGTTCAATCAACAAACAAATGGAAGAAACCAGTGAATCACAAAAAAAAAATTGCTAATGTGAAGACTAGCTCTGATTTTGTCAATAGCATACTTGGCTAGTTATCTTCCAAATCACATAGAACACTCAAAATTCCATTTCTCTGGAAGAAACACCTTGTACCCATACAAACTGCAAGATTACTTTTTCTAAACCCACACAAATATTACTTTCCCCCTAAATGTAATTTCTAATTTACAGCTCCAAAATATAATCTGTATTGGAATTTGCATGAAATTCAACAGACCTGCAGCAAGATATTAAATTTTAAATTTGCATGCAAGAATGGCCAAGTAATATTAGTCTAGCAAAGGAGATCATGTCTGTAAACCTGAGAGCTTGCAGATGTAATGAGAAGAAAAATCGTACACTTGAATGGAAGCAAGTTGATTAAAATGCTCTGATGCAGCTGTAACAGTGCACAGGAGGCAAAGTACATTTCAAATTTCATAACCTAGGCTCTGATAACATAAGATGAGAATCACTCTAGAATAGGGCAATGGAACACAGGGCTATCCACTCTCTCTGTAAATATTACCAGGTGACAAAGGTGAATAGAGTTTGAATGTGCCTGCCTGAACCTACACTCCCGGAAGAGCTCTCCAGATCAAAAAGATACATCACCAGCTGTGATTTATAACCATCAGCAAGGATTCCTTTTTTGGTTGTTATTACTAGAGAAAAAGCTTCTTGCTTCCCACTGAACCTCAAAGGCAGATGCCAATGCTGATGGAGCTAAAGCCATGAGATCTAAGAGGTCTTGAAGGACTGGACCTCAGGGGCCAGGACCAGGCTCTCCCAAAGCAGCTAAAAGTGGCATACTGCTTTGCAAAAGGCAAAAAAGCATTCTGTTACAAGAGTGCAGTTCTGCTAAAGACAACAGTCAAAGCGGGACTATCTGAGCTTCCCCAGGAGCCCATGTAGATCACTTTAGTCTGGACTGCTTATATAGAGATTCTAATTCATTTAAAAAATATCTGAGGCGGTGCATAGCATGTAAAGTATTGGTCAGCGGAACAGGTCCAAAGCCAGGTCAGAAGAAGCAGCAGCAAACACCAGTGTGGGTTTGCTGCCCCCTTTTTGGCTCTGAGATTTGGTTAACGCCATCCCTCCAGGCTCCTCGTGATTAGTAAAAAGAGGTAAGGTGGCATGTTTCTTTGGAACTGGAAATTCTGCTGCCAGAGAAAACATACCTACATAAGGATCTGTACATGAAGACAACAACCACCTTACTCAACACAGCCCGAAACTGGAAATCACCTGTAAATACAACAGCAGAATGACTAATCACACTGCAGTGCTCACAACACTGAGATCCCATAGAGCAATTAACAGGTGCAGACTGCTGCCAACTGTATGCTCGTATCTCAAGACAAATTCCATTCATGGAAAACTCTAGATAAGAAAATATTATACTAACGGGAACCAGACCAGGGCTTGCCTCTGGCTGGGTTTAACGATAAACTGACTATAAAGGAAATAAGAGGAGTTTTTAGGATGATAAAAGTGTATCTTGAGAACAGTGGTGATACCAAAGTTATCAGGATGTAAAGTTGCAGTGGGCATTTAAGATACATAGTGGCAAAGATATCAATTAAGATGTTCCTGCCTCACCACAGACTACCTGGCTGTGATACCCAGACCCCAACTCCAGTTCCCCGCTCCTCTAGACCCTCGGAGGCAGTAGTGATGGCGACACGAGGATCGTGGCCCCTGCCACCACAGAGAATTGGTGGATTGAATTCCCAGCTCACAGCTGTGGCACCTGACCCAGCCCTGCGTGCTGTAGACATGCAGGGACTGAAGCACCGGATAAGAGAATTCTCCATACATCCGTCTTCCTCCTCTCCTCCCCCGTCTCTCAAATACATTAAACACAAAGAAGGACTATAAAATTATGTGAAAATAGTTAAGAAAATTTCATATCCCTCCAAACCCAGTACAAGGTTATTAAGGAAAAAAATGAGACACATTATGTTCAAAGTATTAAAAATATGCTCTTGAGATTACAAAAAAAAAAAGAAATGGGATTTAGGGGTGTTTGATCTTTTGTTTATTTTTTGCTCTGAAGAAAGAAACAAGAAGGCTTGTTACAAGACTAATGGAAGCTAAAATATTAAGAGTTTCCTCTGTGTTCTGGGCTGTTCTAAGTTCTTTCATGATCACCCAGTTACTACAACAATCCTGTGAGGAAAGAACAATGCTAAAAGATTTATTTATTCCTTTGGAAGGCAAAATACCAAAGAAAAACAAAGAGAAGAAACAAAGAAAAAGAAAGAGAAGGAGATCTGCCATCACTCAGTTCACTTCCCTAATGGCTACAATGTCTGAAACCGGGCTAGTCACAAGCCAGTAGCCAGGAACTTCAACCAGGTCTCCCACATTAGTGCGGCAGCCCAAGAACTTAGGCCTTCCCTTGCTGCGTTTCCAGGCCAAAAGGAGGGAGCTAGACAGGAAGCAGAGCAGCCAGAACTTGTACCAGCACCCAGATAGGATGCTTGTATCATAAGCAATGGCTTTATCTGCTATGCCAGCATGCCTACCCCAGCAACAATTATGAGAAAACTGAGATACTGAAAGGCTGCTGCTTGTCCAAGGTCACAACCAAAACCATGGCATACAGTTTTTAGGTAGGCAGGGGAAACAGCAAAACACTAGAAAGCTGAAAGACAATTAACAAAGTGCTGTGTCAGAAACAGAGGCTCCGGTCTGCAGAAAGGCATCCCAGTGAGCGGAGCAAAATACGCACCTCTTGACTGATGCAGGAAGTAGTCATGAAAATAGAAAAGCTGGTAACATTTGTACGTAAAAGTGGTTCACAGGCTACAAACTCCATAAAAAAAAATCACCTGCTATGCGAGCTTTTGCTAAGAGATTTAAATGCATTTCCCTGCAACCTTCATGAGCATTATTAGAAAAACAAAGCAATGGGCTGACGCTAAGGCCACGGTAAGCTAGGCCTCCATCTGAGATGCTGGCATCCCATGCAGGCGCTGGTTTGTGTCTCAGTTGCTCCGTTGCTTATCCAGCTACCTGCTTATGACTTGGGAAAGCAGCAGAAGATGGCCCAAGTCCTTGGGGTCCCCACACCTAGTGGGAGACCCTGATGAAGATCCTAGATCCAGCGGCGATTTGGGGAGTGAAACAGCAAACAGTAGATCTCTCTCTCTTTCTCTCTCTCACGCACATACTCTCTCACTCTGCCTTTCGAATAAACAAATCTTTACAAATCAGACATTAACAATAACCATTTTACAGGTAAAGAAACAGAGTCTTCACTAAATAACATGCCACAGGCACAGGCTCATTTAACTAGCCACAGAAACCACAGTTAAATCAAACACGGTCACTCTAATCTCGGTGAAATCACTATTTCAAAAACATAAAAGAGCCAGTGAAAGTGAGGACACTCTAACCAAGCCTGAACAGTTTCCAGTTGTTCAGCATTTCCCTGAGAATGTAGCAGCCACAGTGACTTAATGAGCCAACATGCAAATCACAGTGCTAAGAGGCTCAGGCAGGAGCTCACACACACACACACACACACACACACACACACACACACACACACACACACAAAACTTGCTTATACACCCAGCCTTTCCAGAGAAAGGACAATGTAAGGACATTTGAGATAAACAAAGAACAACACTTACTACTAACAGGCACTCACTAAAGGAAATACTAAGGGATATTTTTTGGGAATAAAAGTAAAATTAAGACATGGAGAAAGGTTTGAGATGTAAAAAGTCATATTGGGATGGGCATTGTAGTGTAGAGGGATGGCCTGCTATACTGGAATGCTGTTCTGGGTCCCAGCTGCTCCATCTCTGATCCAGCTCCCTGCCAATGCCCCAGGAAAGGCATCAGAAGATGGCCCCAGCGTTTGGACTCTTCACCTTACATGAGAGATAGGGACGAAGTTCCTGGACCGTTGTTTCAACCTGTTCCAGCCTTGGCTGTTATGACTATTTTGGGAGTGAATCAACAAATGGAAAATTCTCTCTTCATCTTTCCCTCCCTCTGTGTTTCTGTCTTTCAAATCATTAATCTTTTTTCAAAAAGTGAAAAAATCAGCAAGCACAGGGATAAGTCTAAACTTTTGTTAATGAAAAAATGCCTAAATTGCATTTTAAAACAAAAGCCGTAACAGACTCTAGACTTCGTTCAGGGGCGGGAAGGTGCCTGATTAGATTTAGTGTGATCAGTTATAATGTGCAAGGAAGTCAAGCTTTAGAGTAACTACAGATTTCAGGTTACCGTGATTACATTTCCAAGGTAACTATTTAAAAATTTATATGTATCTTCAAAAGGAAGTCAAGGTTAGAGGTAAAGGGGCGGTCGAAGAAGGAACAAGGAGAAAAATGGTGGTGGTGGTGCTGGGATTCGAAACCAGAATGCCAGGCTGCCAAACATACTCACAAGGCATTCCACACAGACAAGTCTCAGGGAATCACATTTGTCCTTCATGAATAAGCCCACAATTCCTGCTACCATCTTTCCTACAGATTTGAAAGTCAAGTCCTCCACAGATCAAGTTGATCAAAGCCTTCCAATCAGGTTGGCACATCAATGAGATGGTAACCAGGTCAGAATTTTAGAGCCACGATGACCCCAGCCCATTGCCATTTTAATTTTACCTAACAATGGGCACTGCTGCCCCAAAAGGACTCTGTCACAGCCACCGGAGCAGGCGTCTACTTGTGCCTGCACCCTGGATCACCTTTTTATGGCAAGATGTTTTTGATTCAAGGATGTTTTTGTCAAGAATGTTTAATTATGTTTCACAATTGCTATCTTCCTTTCTTTCAACTGTCTAGAATTTCAACTGCAGTGCCTCAGAAGTAGATTAAATAAAGATAAGCTCGTGTCAATCAGCAATGCCTGCCTCTCCCACACCTCTGCTGGTTCCTAGTCCCAAATGCTGCCAATCAAGGGGAATTCTTACACATCAGCTGTCATTCATCCCTGTCTGAATGATGCTGGTCAGACTTCATTAGAACAGTGTCCTCCTGATCAAAAGCTACAGCCAATCATGTCCACAAAACATCCAACAAACAGCTGGTCTTGTCGAGCTGGTACCTGGCACAATTCCCATTCCTAATGGTGACAAGCAGGGCCAGTCACACCTCCCTGGGGCCACACAGACAGTGAGGGCTGTTTCTGGCACGTTTCAGGCTGCTGCAAACTCCCCATCTTTAGCTGATTTTGCTCCCACCTCATTGGCCCACGAAAGACAGTCACAGACGTTGTTAAGTCCTCTTAGCATGAAGACAACTGGGAGTCCAGCAGTCATCCAGTTCATTAGCTGGTTATGCCACCAAGGGACTGAAGCCAAGCTGCTTACTAGTTTCAGATCCTCTGTTAGCAGGTTCAACTCTTCCCTCCTCCATACACACACAACACACACACACACACACACACACACACACACACACCCCACAATCAATGCATCCACACTCCTTCAAAAACTGAATAGGAAAAGCCTGGGAGAGATCCAATTCTTTCAAGTTGAATGCTTGTCTTCAGCAGTGCCCATACTGTATTGTTAATGGCATTGGTTAAGATGGAGAGACAAAGGGAGCGAAAGATAGGCCCTTCAACTCTTAAGGAAAGAGCAGGGTAGAAAAAGAACACAATCTGACAGAAGTGCTTCGGATCAGTGATTTCTCTTAAATTTGCAGCTCCTTATTCTCCTTGGACTAACACAAGCTGCCCCTACAGTAGAGTACAGAAGGCTCGACAGCCAAGATTCACCATACCAGTGAGGCTGTTAAATCCCAGAAGTGTGCAGCCCATCAAGAGGGTGACTGGGTGGAATGTCTCAGAAGTGAGCCACTCACGCCCTGGCAGGCATTTCCCTGAGTTCAGAGTAAATCAGAAGTTTACATGTAAGTACACAAATGGTTACATAAACGTATGATTTCATCCTAATAAAAACTAACGGGAGACAGAATTTGCATTTAGCTGCCTAGTAAATACTTGGCTCACTTTCCATACCTGAAGGGTATGAACGAGATAAGGTTTTCAGGGCAAGAGGGGAGGTGAAGGTGGTGGGTTGCTGTTCCTACGCTCCTCCCCGACTACACACTACACTACACACACACAACAAAATGGATTTTATTATTACATTCCTTTCATTTAGTGCTTTTTAACAACCTCCACCCATCCAACCAAGCCCCCAGGCCAGAACCTAATAAAACATTCCATCTTAGAAAGCAAACAGTCCAGTACACCTCAGAAAACCACCCAGGGACACCACAGAACATCTTGCATGCTCATTAATAACTGCAGGATATCTGATTAGGAGAATGCAAAATAAGAAGCCATTAATAGCAGCCCTCATCTCCCTCCTCCATGCTGATTACCAAAAGAACAGCAGCAGCTGAATCACAGCTAAATCCTATTCATGAGGGACCTGGGGCAACAAAGAGGAAAAAAACCGTTACAATGGTGCTTCTCCAGGGAAGCTGCTTTAAGTCATTTTGATTCTGGTGTCAATCACGCCTGCCACAAACCAATGAGCATGTGTAACACAAGCAAAGACTAGACTCCATTCCCTCCCTCCTGGGGCTCAGCACAGTGCACCTTGTATACTTAATTGCCCTGCCAACCAAACTGCTGCTTGCAAGGCCTGTAGAGGAACTCCTGGGCCAAACACACACACACACACACACACACACACACACACACACACACACACACACACACACACACACACACACACACACACACACACACACACACACACACACACACACACACACACACACACACACACACACACACACACACAGTGACTTTCAACCAATCCTTCACTCTCTGTGCCTCAGTTTCTTTATCTATGGCATATCTGTCCCCTGGGGTTATTATGGTGAACAAATAAATGAATATACATGGAGCACTACTGAACAGCCCCTAAATCAGAGTATGCACTCCCTCAAGGTCTCTGTTTCGCTGGCAATTTCCACAACCCCATCCAGCCTTGTCTCTCCACACAGTGAGAACAGGGAAGGACAAGAAGAGAGGCAGTTAAAGGGGGAAATGGAAGAGAGGTGA
The DNA here is from genome assembly GCF_017591425.1 of Ochotona curzoniae. Classification (NCBI taxonomy): domain Eukaryota; kingdom Metazoa; phylum Chordata; class Mammalia; order Lagomorpha; family Ochotonidae; genus Ochotona; species Ochotona curzoniae. Next base: position 3,612,285 of record NW_024465421.1, read on the forward strand.
AAGAATGAAAGAAAGCTGGATCTGCAAACGAGGTTTAGACATACTAGTTAGTGTACTAGCCTCCAACACTGAACTTGACCTCCACAGGTATCTGTAAGTCTCTCCTTTCAAAGGCACAAATTTCCCTTTCCTGGCCCAACTAACAATGGAAAAAAAACAGAACCCATCTTTGACTCAAGAAACCCTAGCAAGAAAACGCTAGAGTTCCCACGGCCCAGCATTTCAAGATCGGTGAGGGATGTGTAGATCCCCAAATTTTCTCCAAGTCAAAATGAATTTGCTGGTAGAGAGCAAGGAATCCAATTTGACTAGACAGAGTAAACCCAGTTAGGATGTAATTACCAATGTACTGTCAATGAACAGTTTAGCTATCGACAATACCTGTTGCAATTTAATTTCAGGTGTCGGTGACTTATTTCAGTTCATTGTAACGTGGCTTTTATGCATGACAAGTAAGCATTCTGGAACAACAGGATGAATGATCAAAACAAGAGAGTGGAGAAAATCAATAAGTACTACGGAAGAGGCTGCCTTTTCCATGTGCCCCTGTGGCTCTGACTGCCCTGAGCAGGCAGGCTGCACCTCCCGGGAGCAGACAGAGGGTCCAAGAACATGTCACCATCACGTTCTTTGTCAATGAAGTCTGGAGAGAAACAAACCTAGACAAAGATGCCGGCCCAAGCAGAGACTCAGAGTATTCCACCATTAATTTTGTCACAAGAATGACTTTTGACAAGCTATTTAATACAATTTTGACTGCATTTCCTCATTATGACCATTAGGGAAAAGTTTAGGACTCTACAAATAAATGCATTTAGCACAATGCCTGATACCTTAATAGCTACTCAATAAGGTTGTTAACTGAGTGATATCACCTTTAAAAAAAAATCTATACTCATCCAATATAACAGGCTGTCCTTCCTTCAACTCTCCATAATGTAGAACCTTGAGTAAAGGTGATCACCCATCCAACAACCAAGAGGTGGATGAAACCTATGACAAACAGAAACACTTCCTCTGGCTGCTGCTTTCTCTCAGCGCCACTTGGAGTGAGGCGTGGAGCTTGCCTGGATGCTGCGCGACCCTCTGATTTTCTAAGAATAATCCCAAAACTGAACTCTCATGTGAAATTTTAGTTTTTACATGCTGACAACTACTCTCAAAGGTTTCCGTCAAATAGGCCAAATGAATCACACCTACTGCTGGAACAGGTTGATACACTGTGAGTCTCTTTGGTGCAGAAAGACTTGGTGAAAAGAAAAAAATCCACCAAGAGCTTTCACTCATTTCCCAGACAAGCGAAGCCTTCCCAGAGACCAAAACCACAGAACAGCTCATATGGAATGCGGGTTCTTCTCTGAACCACAGGACAAGAGGTTAACTTCAACCTACTAGAAGGGAAGTGGAGGATTTGTGAATTGCAAAGGTGACAGAAAACACTGATTAGCTTTAGGCTGGCACTGAGTAATATAAGCAAATCTGTATTGCCTCTAAAATAATTCACATGTTTTTCATGTGGAAGAGCAGGCAAGGATACAGATGAAGTGATAATACTTCAAGAGTTTCACAAAATATTCCAATTAATCTAGGCAGAAACTGACCGCAAGTCTTCACTTCTCTCTGAGATCAGGAATGTATCACGACAACTGAACACTCACAAGAAATACCCAAGTCAAACACATCAGCCAAGTTTATGTTACCAAATTTATGCGCCAAGAGAATTTCAACGTATTTGACATGATTATAGTCTACCTCTCTATCCTGAGTCACCTTAATCTGCCTTCGCCACAAATGGGTTGCCAGTGAAGAGACGAGAGCCGTGAAGGGAGGACAGGAAGGGAAGGAAGCATGAATCATTGGTTAAATGTGTGGTTAAACCACAGTTCGCCAGGGCAAATGGTCCACCCAGAAAGCATCATTTAAAAAAATTTCACCTTCTCTAAAAAAAACCAAAAACGCATGTATGCAGTAAATATTCACCAAGTATTCACTGCCAGGTGCTGTTCTAAAACCAAGCCCTGGGGTGGGTGTTTTGGTATAGTTGCTTAAGTTACTGCCAAGGAAGCCCTCTTCCCATATAGAAGTGCCAGTTCAAGTCCCAACCAGGTGGCCTCGAAATCCAGCTTTCTGTTAACGTATTCTGGGAGGCACCAGGTGACGGCCCATACTCGAGCCCCTGCCACCGAGGACAGAGATACAGACTGAAATCCGGGTTTCTGTCTTCAGTTTGAAGCAGTGCTGTCTGGTGTAACTACCTCTAAAGGGAAAGATCTCTACGTCTGTCAGTCTGTCGGTTGGTATGTCTGCTTATCTCTCTCTCTCCATACCTAATAAGATTTAAAATAAAATGTTTCAATTAAAAAAAAATAGGGGCAGGGCTGGCACTGTGGCATAGCATGCTAAGCCTCTACTTGTGAAATCAATATCCATCTGGGGGCCAATTTGAGTCCCAGTAGCTTCACTTCAGATTCAATTGCCTACTAATGTGCAGTAAAGGATGACCCCAGTGCATGGGCCCCTGCACCCATGTGGGAGACCTGGAAGAGGCTCTTGGCTCCTGGCATTAGCCCAGCTCTGACCACTGAAGCCATCTGGGGAGCAAGCCAACGGAGGAAATTAACTCTCCCTTTACCTCCACCAGCTGTTCTCAATCTGTAACTGTCTTTCACATAAAAATAAACTAATTGATTTTTTTAAAAAAAATCACTCAGTGGTAAACGCAAAATAGTCCCTCCTTAGCATGCATCCAACAAAGTAACTGTCCCCTTTGTACCAGACCCTCTCACAAAGAGGCTGGGAATCGGCCTTACTGAGCTCACAGGCTCCACGCAGCCACCTCCACTGAACAGAAATCACCTCCCAGTGCCTTCTGTGAAGTCTATGTGGAACCCAAGGCATCTCCCAAAGAGGGCTACTTCTAGGTTTGGACAGCACAGAAAGTTAATGCCCTCGTGCCCTTCAGCCCACTTCTATCCAACTGGCTCCCCTTTTCTGCTATGAAGTGATAGTCTTAAAAAAAATTTCATCTCAGGAAAATAACATCTGAACAAATGTAAACATAATTGGTGGAAGACAAGAGCAGTATTGTGAAAAGGTTGCTCGTCCACTGGTCCCCTCTCTTCCATTGTGTACGCTCACCCCACGGCAGCGTTTCCACCAGTCCCAGGACTGCTCTGTGAGGCCACTAAGAGCAACTGTCCTCCAACAGACACGTCAGCAAGCGTGTGATAACTACACCTGGGTGACCTGCCTCACTGACCAAGCCCAACACCCATCGCTCACAAGGACAGATCCCTGGGCAACTGCCAATCCAAGCGCTTCTTCATTCGTTCACCATTATGGTCCGATAACTGCACTGCAGTATATGCTCTAGCAGTTGTGCAGTCCATAACAGATAGAGAATGTTCTATACAAGAAATCACCTCACAAAATCATGCTGGGTCAAGGCCTGACGCAGGTGAGGAAAAGTCAATGCTACAAATTTTATACGGGAATCTAGAATTTTCACAAGCCCGCCAGAGTTATCAGAATATCAAATAGGCTTAATCATACTAGGTCCTTTTCAGATGACTAAGTCAGAACTTCCAGAGAAAGAAGCCTGGAAACTTAATTTATTAATGTGTGCTCCACATGGTCTTTATTAACATACACATTTTATCATAATAAGTCTATTGAAGCAATTGAGTAAAATACAGAAACAATGCTTTTAACACCTGTGGCTTTCAGGCTCGTGATTTGTTCTCTTCACTATGACACTGGTTTCTACTTCTAATCTGTTGCTAATTCCCTCTGCCACACTGATATGGAATCTGCTAAATACAGGAGACTGGATTCTCCTACACTGAAACTAAGGGAGGGGGAAATCAGTCAAAGACAGCAACTTATATAAAAATGTTTTCAGAATGTTTATTATTTCACTGACCATCTGTTGCACCAAAAGTTAGCCAAAAATTAGTGGTGCTAGGTAGTGGCCCAGCAGTAGACACTCTGGAGAAAAGAAAACGTGGAGATATGTTTTCTCAGACATGGAAGTGTGATCAAAACCTTCCAATGCACGGGTGGGAGCATGAGGGACCTGGGGGCTCACATCCAGGTAAGGAATGGCTTCTGAGGGACATGCATCAACAAGGCCACTGCACTTGCAGGTAAGCGAGAGGGCGGAGAACAGGCAATCTGGAATCCGGGGAAACTGGAGGAACTCTAAGGGTCAGGCCGAAGCACCAGCCTTTCTGGGAGAACTGAGCAGGACTAGTCAGCATCGACCATCACAGACTACCATCCTCTGGCGCACACTGAAGCTAGGTCTGGGGGCCTGCCTGGCAGGCTGTTCCCCATCCCCAGGTACTGAGGCGGTTGGGAGGTTGGGTGAGACTTCTCCCCTTATCTTCCCACTTCTCCCAGATGCAGGAGGAAGAAAAAGAAAATTTGGAAACAACATTCTCACCCACTTTCCCCTAACCCTCGATCCTTCCCACCCTGATAACTATGCAAACATCATCAAAACTAAACATAAAATAAAACTAATTTACTTAAAAACACTCAATATACAAGACAGAGTGGTAACACATTGTGCAGGTGAGGGAAATCAAACATCTAGTCTGACAGCAACACTGGGTTTAAAAAAAAAATGATGTCCCCAGCCCTGGGTTCCAGTGGGAATCCTTCATCGTGGCTCTCATCTCCAGGGATCCAAACTTCAGTGAGAACATGAAACTCTACGGAACCACATTTTTAAAAAAATACAAGTCCCTAAGCCCCAGAAGAGACATGTCTTTACCTAAGACATTAAGAAACAAAAACCAAAAACCTAGAGGAAAAGAGTTATTATTGGTATCTCAATCTGCAATATCAGGAATATGGCAATTCTTCAGACGCAACACATGCAAGAACTCTTCATCTTAGGCTGAAAATGTGAAATTAATTTTCCAGTCTCTTGTCTAAGAGACAGCTTTTAAAAAGGTATTAACCTACATTTGGAGATTAATGCAAACACAGCCATCTTGTTTTAGTGGGTACAATCCAACTTTTATTAAGACAAAGACGGATTCAGAGTAATTAAGAGCTTGTCCAATATCCAGAATTTTATGACTCTAAATATTAGCGAAGCTGGCATTCTCACCAGCTTCGCCTCAAAGCTATTGCAGTATAAATCCACAGTAGTAATGAAACACCAGCTAAAAAGCGGTTGAATAAGTCTCATTTAGAAACCAACCTTCCCATGGAGAGCTATGCTGGCTTTAACATAATGTATAGCCTCTCTTAGAACATTAATACTGCTGGAAAAAGGTGAGCAGCCTGGGATTTGCTATTAAGGAACCCCAAAGAAGGTAAACAAACCAGAGGAAGTAGGTTTTAACCAGGCTGAAATGTTGAGACTCCCTGATGTCAAATTCTTAGAACACCTTGACAATCTTGGAAGAAAAAGGACAACAAACCCATGTTGGATGTGTCCGTGGACTCACATTCTTAACACTATGCACTATTTATACCACGTCGCTGAGCTGTGGGCACTGTTAAATAGAAAAGCCTTCAAGATGTGTAACATCTCATTTTAAAAACACCTTGCTGGGCTGCTGTCTTCTACTATGCAAATGTACGGTGTCTGACTGGTTTGTGACAGGCGGAGAGCAAGGTGGAGAGAGCAAGAACAAGACTATGAACACCTTAAACCCGCTGCCCAGATGCGCTCTGCAGATGCCCCGGAAGGCCAGAGCATCACTTTCTCAGACCTCCCTCCTGGACACTGCTGCAAGTTGCTTCTGTACTCAAAACTCCACCAAAAACTACTCATACCATTGACTATATCACCACGTAAAAATCAATTCCCTCTCTGCTTTCTTCATATTTGTGACCCACTGACTAAACACGGGGACGTCAAAGGTTCCTGAGTTTCAGCCACCAACAATGATTATGCTAACAATTACAAAAAATAGTTCATCATTTCTGCTCCCCTAACAAACGGTACATCCTCTCTAGTCACCACACGTGAGTCACAACTAACTTCCCATATGCCAAGACCGTACATAAGACTTGACGGAATGGACTAGGTAAAACATATCATGCTACAACTAGCAATAATAATAATAATAACAATGAACTGATAATAAGAACAGACTATGTTCTCAGTACAAATGACCAAGTAGAAATTAAATGCCAATATATGGGATTTTTTTTATAAAAAGTATTTGGTTTATTTTTATGTGAAAGGCAAATTCTACAAGAGAGAGGTCTTCCATCTGCTGCTCCACTTCCCAGCTGGCTGTAACAGTCAGAACTGAGTTGATCCAAAGCCAGGAGCCAAGAGCTTCTTCCAGCTCCATGTGAGTTCAGGGACCCAGGGACTTGGGCCGTCCTCTACTGCCTTCTCAAGTCACAAGCAGGGAGCTGGATGGGACGCAGAGCAACTGGGACACGAACCAGGTTCTGTATGGGATGCTTTCTTCACTGTGCTGGCTCTCATACGGGCTTTTTTTTTTTTTTAAGATTTAGTTATGCTTATTAGAAAGTCAGATTTATAGAGAGAAGGAGAGAAAGATCTTCCATCTACTGGTTCACTCCCCTAGTAGCCACAATGGCCAGAGCTGAGCCAATCCAAAGTCAGGAGACAGGAGCCTCTTTGAGGTCTCCCAAGAGGGTATAGGATCAAGTTGTCCTCTGCTGCTTTCCCAGGCCACAAGCAGGGGGCTGGATAGGAAGTAGGGCAGCCAAGACATGAACTGGCACCCATATGGGATCCTGGTGACTGCAAGGAGAGGACTTTCAGCCACTGGGCTACTGCGCCAGGCCCTGTATAGGCTTTTTTGAAAGATAATTTACTCAATAGTGCTAAAGAAACATCTTCCATTCACAGGTTTACTCCTCAAAGGTAAGAATAATGAGGCATGGCAAGGCTGGAGCCAGGGATTCCTTCCTGGTTGCCACATGATGGCAGCGCCCCAAGATACTAGGGCCATCTTACTCCTCCCCTTTGCAGGTCCATTAGTAGGAAGCTGCATTAAGAGCAGACCAGAACTTGAACCACAACTACCACACGGTACGCCAACATCACAGGTGGTAGTTTAACCTGATGTACAGCAACCACAACACTGGTTCCAACACTGTATTTTATGAAAAGTTCCATTCTGCACCTGTCCAATGGGCATCCTGTACCCCAGTATGAAATGGTGTCTTCTTCCAGAAGCCATGAACCTAGCAGAATAAGAACTATGCCAGGAAGCAGGAAAATGTCAATGGAGACATCCTGCTTTCTTTAACTACTCAAAGATACTGTCAGAGTAGTACAATTTCTCTCTTAACAAAGACACCATTTTCCAAAGTAGACAAGGAATTTTCTATTAAACACTTTTGCTTTTATTCTCCATAATATGACTTGGCTTCATACTCAAGAGAAAAAGGTCTATTTTCATATTTGGGCCTTTTGTTGAAATTAACTTGAGCCAAGATTTCAGCAGTCATTTAGGAAATCAAACTGGGGGAGGAGGATCAAAAAAAAAATAAGAAACATCAGACCACAAAAAATACACCTGTGTGTCATGTGCATTGCCAGGAAAAGGAATCAATAAAGTATTCCATGTAGCTAGCATTTAAGGCTTGCTGAGTGCTGGACTCTGCCCGAACACCCCTTGAGACGGCCTCCGGAATCACATACTCCGAAATTCTTATTTCATTACAGATTAAGTTTGCCCAGTGGCTATCTGTAACTATGCTCCACCTCCTATCCTTTACAACAGCTTGTTGTGGTCCTGGGCAGCTAGCTCTGGGTCATTAGCTTAAAAGCTGCACGTCCCCCAACCTATGTGGTCCCTTCTGCCCACCTGTGATGTTTACCTACCATCGCCTGGGACCTGAGAGAGGGCAGTATTAAACTAATGCATAACCATTCCTCTCACCAGTCCCCATAAAGGCCCATGACGGGGAGTGGCTCTCTCTGTCACCTGCTTCCTTTGCTCTTGGCCTGCCCCAGTACAGACTCGCTCTTTGGCTTCCTGCAAATTCTGAGGGTAGGGGGCCCCTAAGCGTGGCCCCTGGATGCCTACATTCTTACCCTCTGTTCACTACTTGGGCAAATCAGTGAGGATGTGACTGCTAAGACACTTTGGATTCCTAATTTGTGTACTTTCAAAAGTTCCAGGAGAAGCGAGGTCTCGCAGGGATGGCATGTGGACAGAGGAGCCAGGAAAAGGTGATATTTACAGTTTTGTGTGTTAGTTGTTGTGTGTCCCTTGGGATAATTTATATTGCTGGGGAAGCTGGAACATAGGTCTTTTAGTTTAATGAAGGGACTTCACGGTAACGACCATTTGTTCCTCTCAGGGTTTCTATTCAGACTCAATTGCCACAGTGATCTCTCATTTGCGAATTTCCATTGGGCACTGCCATCACCAAGCTTGGTTAATAAAAACTCCTTAATATATCCAAGACTTGTCTGGCATGATCTCTCTTGCACCCCACAACAAGCCAACCAGCAAACAGTTTAAAGGCTAGGTTCTGCAGTGTTACTGTCCTGGCACAGCAACCAGTGTGGTGAACAGTCCCCAAAGAAAAACTTGTACATTTTTAACACCTGAATTATGACGCTAGAACTAAAACCTGAGCCTTCAAAGCCAATGGACACATCTTTTCATCACCTACTATGGATATGAGGCGAACCAGGGTTGGGTTCAACTATCTGCTATGTAAAGTACTTCCTCATACAATGCTTAACGTAGTTCTCACAAGAAATCTGTTGTTCATTTCCAGATATGAAAAGAGAAGCCTTGGCAGGCCAGAGACTAACTTGCCTAAGATCACTCACGTAAGAAACAGCCACGTCCTCAGACTCTATGCTCCAGCTCTGGGTACAGGGACAACCGAACTGAATAGGACACAATCTTTGTATTCAACATCAGGCTTTACAAATTCATTTAGATAAGAAGGCAGCAGCAGCAGGAAGGTACATGACAACTGCCAAAATGAGTGTGCTCAAGCTCTAGAGGGACCCAAAAGGGAGCCAGCTGAAGGCAATGAGTACAAAGCTCACGGTAAATTTAAACATCCATAAGGACTCAGGACAAACGACTAGCAACACAACGAAGCGCTCTGTAGATGACAAGTGTTCCACACGCGTCAGCTGCTAGCGACAGTAATAATAATAATAGATGTGATTTGTTGGTTGTTACGAGTCACCATGTTTACCATTTCACATCCTTTTTCTTATTCAATTATATCACTCAGTTTACAAAGGAGGAACGTAAGTTGAGATAGGTTTCTTTACTCAGCCAGCTCACAGTAAAGTTGGGTTACATAAGTCTTTCTGTCAAAACCACACTTTTTAAATCAGTATTTGTACTATCAATGTTTATTTCCACGTAAAATCATTGTTTCATAGTCCCCAAAGTTCTCACATCTGACTTGTACGCTGTATATTTCTGATGATCTCAATTTGCAGGGATTTTTTTTTTTAATATACTCAGATTTCCCCAGTGTCTACAGGGAGTAAGGTCATGATTCATTTCAGAAAACACCCAAGATCCCATGTGGCTTCAAGCTATTCAGAGTACAAAAAAGAAAGAAATAAATGATGGTGCATACATATTAACAATCAAAGGTTACAGCTATTTGGTATTTTAAACACTTCCAACTGGGGTTCTTAACCGTGCTTAAGAGAAGGCTTAAGCGCATTTAAAAAAATTCTCTGTACATTTGTCATTCTCATCCCAGCTTTATCAGTGAGTAAACACAGACTTGTAGACATTGCTGAAAGCTGAGACAGGAATTCTGTCTGTTTCTACTCCTCCCCTAAGACTTACAAATAACACAAGCTGATTTAACCCACATTTCCTCTTACTACAACAGGTTAAAGGCAGGCAGACATATCAACAGAAACTCAGAGTTAAAAATTCTTTAATTAGAACATAGGAAATACGTGAGGGAGGGCTGTATTGGTGGGAGACCTCTGAAAGGCTGACAGGTTTGCTCCTCTGGGAGCAGTATGTGGAGACCCAGCTAGAGTTCCTGGATCCTGGAGTTTCTGCCTGGCCCAGCACTAGCTATTGTAACCATTCTGGGAATTAACCAAAGCAGCTGATGGAAAACCAAATGAGAAGTCTGCATGTCGCCCTCTGGTTCTGTAACCCTTTTAATTAAACAAATCAATACATCTCCAGAGGAATAAAGGAAAGTTTGCTCATCTTAACATGGCGAGGAAAAAAAAATACTTAAAAACTCATCAAGTTCTTGAGAGTGAAAAAATAAAAAGGAACTTGGGGAGATATTCATGACAGGTATCAGAACAGTAACTACAAAATTCACTTCGCTGCTATTCTGCAAGAGAGTACACAGTGAAGAAATGAGTGTGGATTCCACGCACAAATAATTTCCTTGTGGTTCAGCAACACAAAATTGAAAACATACATCATTAGAAAAACATAAGTACAGCACAGTTTGATATACTATTACGCTACCATTAAATGACTGATACGAAGCTATACAACAACATAACAAATGGCTCTAACATTGAGACAACATAAAATTATTTCCATGCTAAAATTGCACCACTACAAAAATGAGTTTTGTATTATTTATGAATCCTAGAACTGAAGGTATAAAAACTGAGGGGGAAAGGAAGAGTAATTTCCTAAAGACAAGTGTGTGAATGGCTGTTTCCTGCATACAAAAGTGTTACTAAAAGAAATGTGTGTGTAATAATTAATGAGGAATGGAAAATGATCCTCATGGCTTCTTGCTTCCTCTACCTTTTTAAAAAGAAAAAAAAAATACTCAGAAAAGAATTGCAAGTTGCTAGTTTCAAAGCCCCTTCTTGACAAAAATGGCTCACCTCTCACAGAAAAGTCAAATTTGAAGTTGGATATGGTATATTTCAATCCCATTAGGAACAAGAAAATAGAACAGCCAGTATGTCACACACACAAAAATATAAATTTATCAGAGATGCTTGCTTTCTCCATGCACTGTAACATCTAGCTCACTAAAGGATTTTCCATGCTGTTCCTACTAGGAAAACACTAAGAAATCCAATGTTCATCTGAATTTTTTAATATCCCATAGCAGGGAGATACTGGCTATTTTCTAGAGAGGATTTTCCATAACACTGAGCAGAAAAGTTGAGATTTAAGCTTTGCTAGCTCTGACTGAAATTAATTCTCTACAGCTGTTCAGGGAACTTGTATCTTGGGGAAATGGAACTCAGCCGACTAGTTCCAACCTCTCTCCAAGAAGAAAAACGTATTTGTATTTCTATATATTTAGAAGTCACACTGAGTACCTACGAGCCTATATAGTTTGTATATTTCCAAAGAACCATATGATTTGATAGCAACTTTCTGTCCCTCTTTTCTTTAAAAGCCTTTTAAGCAAGGTATCACTTCATTACAAACTATTAACCCAGGGGAAGAACGAATGAATCAGTATTTGTCTAAATAAACTAAGAAAAAATACAAAAAGCAAGAAATCCATATAATTATTTCTAGAGTGTGCCTACTTGATTAAGCAGATTTCACACACCTGTCCCTAAACCAAGGGAAAGCTATTCTCTGAAACACAGCATGCAAGGGGGTTACTAATAGCCTTCCCTAGCTCGGTCTGCAGCTCCCATTCTGGCAGGTTTAGGATGAGAATATTCTGAATAATCAGGAGGGCAGCAACACAATGTCCCAATGGGAGTGGAGAACTCTCTCTCTCCTGCACAGTTCTTCATTCCTCCTCCATCTTTTCCTCATTCAACTTTCCTGCAACATCATCATCAACAATCCTTTCCATCTGGTGCTCATTTCAACTCCTACACACACTCACATATCCTACTGAGATGACTCCTACCCCATTAGCCACGACAGAATTTCTTTCCTAGTACACCAAACCAAACTGTATTAGTATGTTACTTCTTGATTATGGATGTGCTTAGAATAAAAGAGTAAAATAATTTCAACAGGTGGTCTTCCTTGGGCAGATTCAGTTAACTGGGCTTTAACCTCACAGGATCTGATTTAACTGGCAGGGAAGATGATATATCATAGAACTCTGTGAACAACTTCAAGTATTGTTTTCCAGAACTGGAGGGACACACATTGTGATTCAACAAAATTAAGCCACTGCCTGCAATACCAGGAACTAATACGGGCATAGGCTAGAATCCCAGCTGCTCCATATCCATTCCAGCTTCCTGCTAATAACTGGGAGAAGAGCAGAGGAGGCCCAAGTGTTTGAGCCACTGCCTCTCGCGTGGGAGACCCAGGTAAAGCTCCTGGCTTCAGCCGGGTCCAGCGCTGGCCACTGAGCCCATTTGGGGAGTGAGCGGATGAAGACATCTTTGTGTATGTCTCTTTCTCTAACTGCCTTTCAAGTAAATTTAGTCCTAAAACCGATACAGAAAAACAAAGGATCTGGAAATATTCAAAACAATCTTGAAACAGCACAAGGAGGAAAAGATTCACACTACTATATTTCAAGAGTTACTGTAAAAGTTATATAAACAAGACAGTGTGATGCTGGGATAAGAATAAACAAACAGATCAACGGAGCACAACACAGTTCAGGAACAGATCTAAACAGAAAGACACATAAACAAGTAATTGATTTTCAACAAAGGCACCAAGGATCTTAAATGGGGAAAGGAAAGTCGTCAATAAAAAGTTTCAGCACAAGCGAATAAATGTATGGGGAGGGAATGCTCCTTTACCTCACACACACAAAAGTCTGAGATGACTCACAAGTCAAAAATAAAGACAGAAAGATTCTTGGATAAAACAGGAAGAACATTTTTGTAACCTAGGATAAATAAGCAAAACTACACTTTATCAAAACGGAGTTGGAAAAGGCAAGTCTGGGGCCTGCGAGGGTACTCACATTATTATATATCTTTCAAAGAATGCACAATCGAAACATACAAAGAACTTTCATAAATCAGTTACACAAAATAATTTTTAAATGGCCTCAAGACTTAACCCAAACACCTTAAGCAAAAAAAAAAAAAAGAAAAAAAATAATGTTCACAACAGTATTAACCACTAGGGAAATGTAAATTAAAAACAAGAGAACCATCACTTCACAGACACTACAATGGCCACAAACAAGAAGACCGAGCACACCAGATGTTTTTGAGGAGGCAGACATCCAGAACTACTACACAGTACTGTTGGAAGTACAAAAAGATACAATCACTTTGGAAAACTATTTGACTGTCTCCTATGAAACGAAGCTAAGCATATGTAGCTTATGACACAATTCTACCTTTAGTCAATTACACAAGACCTATGTAAACATACACACACACGCACACAACTTACACGATATTGATTTCTATAGCTTTATCCAAAATAGCTGAAATCTTAAAAAATAACTCAAATATCCATCCATAGGAAACTATTTTTAAAATTGTGCTTGATCTATGCAACACAGAACTCGGCAATAAAGAAACAGCACATAACATTCTAAACACATGTAGGTAAAGCATCATGGCATAGCGGCTTTTAGCTGCCACTTGGGAAGTCTGCATCCCATATACAGAGCACCTCGTCCCAGTCCCACTGTACTGCTAGCTCAGTCTCCTGTCCATGTGCCTGGAAAGCAACAGATGATGACCCAAGTACTTGGGTTCCTGCCAGCCCCCGTGGAAACCGGGACAGAGTTACTAGCTTCTGGCTTCATCCTGGCATAACCACAGATGTTGTGGGCATTCACAAAGTAAATCAGAGGATGGAAGTTTTCCATTTATTTTTTCCTGTTTGGCTCTCTCTTTCTACTACCTAACAAATAACCCCCATTTTTTAAAAAAACTACATTAGCAAAGGAAGACACAGACAAAAGAGGACAATAAGGCTTTCCTAATAAGGCATGTCTCCCGTACGGGCACCAGTCCTGGCCGCCCCATTTCTGGTCCAGTTCCCTGTTAACAGGCTTGGGAAAACAATGAAAGATGTTCAAGTGTCTGGGTCCCTGTGCTCACATGGGAGACCTGGAAGCAGCTCCTGACTCCTGATTTCAGACCAAACCAGCTGCAGCCAATGCAGCCATCTGAGGCATGAACAAGCAAATCCACCATGTCTCTCTTGCTTGCTCTGTGTCCCCTCAAACTCTACCTTTCAAATAATTAAATAAATCTTTAATAGAGGGAGAAGAGAGCGAGCTGGATGATTGTATTCACAAGAAGTTCAAGGGCAGGCAAAAAGTAAGCTATGGTAACAGGAATCAGAGCAGTGGATGCCTGAGAGACAGGTGGCTAGGGATTGATTGGAAGTGGAAAGCAATACTTTGATGTTATGACTATATACCATGACTTACAAGTATGTGATACAGGCTATGAACTCTGGCCAAAGTTCATTGATTTAGACACTTTCATCCTGTGAATTTTCACTACCTGTAAACGATCTAAAATTTTAAGATCCCCAGGTGAGCTTCAATCATGTCCACTTTCCCACCATGCACTGCTTGCATGGTGGGAAGGTATGAATTCAAAATCTCTTTCTAGCTCCCCTCATTTGAGCTCTCCTTCAGTCAGAATTACAAGCAAGCCGGGATTATCACGACGAATATCCTATATTTTTGAACAATATCGTAGCTACATGGTATACACCTCCTGCCCAGATTCTGAATGCTCATTAATTAGATCAGGTTCATACTATCTGGTCATGGTACTTTCCCATCACAGGTGCCTACCTGTCTTCCAGGAGACATGGGCATCTGCGGCTCTCCTCAGTCTAATTCACCAGCAGCACACCTCCCCTTCAAGTCAACTAGCAGTACTCAGAGTTCACATTCCAGCCCTGGATTCACATGGAAATTTAAGACAAATCCAACTGTCCAACAGCACTGCACCACTACTTTCCGGAGCCTAAAAACAATCAGGCATTTATTTCCATGTTCAGACTTTCTCCCTGGTGGATCAACTCTGCCTACCCACTTTGTATATTCCTTCCTTAGATTGCAAACATCATGATCATGCCATCTTCTTCAAGAAGCCTTCTCCGATCTCTGCAAGCCTCAAATGCTCTCTTTTCCACGTTCCCAGGCTATTCAATAATTCCTGTCTGTCTTTCTGTAATATAGACCATGCAGTAAGCACTCTGGTGTATAGCAAAGTATGTCGTCACACTCCTAATCATGTCCACTTTTCCAAAGCTCTGTACCTAACGCAGGTGGCCTCCGTGACAGCAGGGACCTTCTAATGCAGTATTCCTCTCCACTCGTCTCACAATCAAATGAACGCCAGTACACTACTCTCCACTCCCCTAGAGCAGGGGTGAGCAAACTTGTTTGTTTGTTTGTTTTTCCTTTTTGCCAAGGGTCATTTGGATAGCTACAACTACATTCCCGGGTCCTACAATATTAACAAGTTTTGAAAAAGCAGCCTGCTATAGCTTTACAGCGTTTCGAGTCCCACCTACAATTGCCTTTCAGGGCCAAATCCCGCAAGTCGCCTGCAAGCCATACATTTCCCTCATCCAGTTCATAAAGCAAAGCCAATCCATCTGTAGTAGATCAGAATCAAAGAAAAGAAAAAAGTTTTATTTAAAAAAGGTGACTATATGTGAGTATAGTTTAAGCTGTGGTGATAATCTGTTAGTACCTAAGAAGTCTCAAACCTAAAATATTCTTCTCTGAAAAAGTGAAATGCAAACAAAACAAAACAAAACAAAACAAAACAAAAAAAACAAAAATCTGCTCTTAAATTCTGTTACAAGTCCAACCTCTGGTGACTTTTCCTCAACATATTTTCTGTTAAAGACCTAGAGCAGGACCTAGACACTCATCTAAGAAACAATATGCTGTGCAAATCAAGAATCCAGAATGGATTTTTCTCTCTGGACATGAACCTCCATCCCCAAAAACTGCTCCTCCACAATCAATTATGCAAGTTACCCAGTTCCTCCACATTTCTCACATTGTAAGTCTTAGACCATAATTTGAAAATCTTTGCAAAAAGAGGAGTAAAACGATCCCTGAGGGATGTGGTTACTAATAGTTATCCCTAAGCAATAACATTCAATCAAATCATCTCATTCAGCTCAGCAAAATCAACCAGTTAACCAATTTTGTAACTGTAAATCCCGATACCGCAGCCATTCTGCTTTCTGTGCTCTTAAAAAATGCAGTGTTTTCATTTCTTTACAAAAGTGCTGATCCAGAGAGCACAAGACAACAGCGGTGCTGTGGAGATCATTTGTAAGGCGAAAGGGAACAGGAGAGATGAAGCAGACAGCTCCTTCACAAGTCCAGTGATGGAACGCTTCACGGTTTTTTTGAACAAGAAATTTCTTGGGAATAACAACAACAAAATAAGACTAAAGATTCTCACGTGCCCAGGTCTACAGGGGAGTCATTCTGTAACACTCCTCACAGAGTTATAAGAAGCTAATGAAACTATTCGAAGAGTCTAGAGAAGAAAAAAAAAAATCAAGAAATCATCTCCTCATTTTACAGACAAATGAAAAGTCGCTGAGGAAATATGACTATCCCATGGGGACTGTTCCGTAACACGTGGGCCGCAGGTCAGGCGTCACATGCCAAACAGTCTGGCTCTTACTGTTCAGTGGTAACACAGGCCCCGTCTGGTGTGCACTAGAATCAACAGGAATGCACTACTGCCGCCCACCCACCAGAGCCCTCCCAGGGTGCCAGAGTGTCCAGGTGACTCCAGACATTCCAGTCGGTGGTGGCTGCACTCTGCATCTCCAGCTGAGGCGGTAGGCAGAAGCTACTCATCCATTTCGCTAAACTCCCATTAGAATGTAATGAGTTGCTTCTTACACAATGCCAGGGGACTGGGGGTGTGAAGCGCAACAGTCCATTACTTACCCGCTGAGTCACTCCTAGCACCCTGCCACCTAAGCTATTCTCTGACTTCTCCTGGTTCACACACAGCCAGCAGAAAAAGACGTGGCTTTGGTCAGGCCTTCCTGCAAGGCCTGAGAGTCATCAGTGGCTCTAGGGAAGGCCAGGATAACAAGAGCTAACAGATGGCTTCTCATCTTGCCAGTCTGTGGTCCAGTGACGTACAAGCACTTAGGCCCCACAACCACCCCAAGGAGAGGTGCTGTTCTCATCCTGTTCTACCAACGAGGGGAAACTTGCCCATGCTCACAACTAACAATAGTGAAGCTTAATTTGGGACCTAACCAGTCCATCTCCAAGAACTTCTTGGAGGCTGTTCTTTGCTCAAGTTAAACCCTAAAAATAGAACCCACTTCAGACGTCCTAATGAAACATTCTTTTTCTCTTCTCAGGGAAGAATTTCAGTAAGGAAGCCATCTTCTTATATATTCCATCGAACTTCCTGTAATCTAAATAGCATGGGGCACATACACCAGACCACAACTGGCATAACAAAATGACCAAGGCTAAAGTGGCGGCAAGGTCTGCTTCCTGTTTGTTTTGGCAAGTTCTTACAATAGCCCTCATCAACTGCTAACACAGCATGCATTTTGCTATCAAGAAAACAGAAGTGCACTGCTGCTTCTCAAGCATCATCCTTCAAAACTGCAGGCAGACAGGCCCAGCAAAATGGCTCAGTGGCTCAACCCTCACCTTGCAAGTGCCATGATCCCATTAGGGCACCGATTTGTGTCCTGTCTGTTCCACATCCCATCTATCAACCTGCATGCGGCTTGGGAAAGCAGTGGAGGATGGCATGAGGCCTGCACCTGTGTGGGAAACCCAGACAAAACTCCTGGGTCCTGGCTTCAGATCAGTTCAGGTTCCTGGCTTTGGATCGGCTCAGCTCTGGCCACTGCAACCACTTGCGGAATGAGCCAGCAGACTAAAGGATCTTTCTCTCTGACTCTGCTTCTCTCTATAAATCTGCCTTTCCAACTGACACAAATATAAACACACACACACACACACACACACACACACACACACACACTACAGGCAGAGCACATATTTAGCCTAGTGGCAAAGGCACTGGTTGGGATAATTTGCAACCTACATCACAATACCTGGGTTTGATTCCCAGCTTCAATTTCTCTCAAAGCAACAGCCCCTGGCTCTGGTTTGGCTCAAGTAGTTGGGTTCCTGCCACCTACAACATGGGAGATGCGGACTGAGTTCCCAACTCGCAGTTTCATTCACCTAGCTACTACAGGCATTCAGGGAGTAGACCAATGAATTTCAAAGAGAGAGAGAGAGAGAGAGAGAGAGAGAGAGAGAGAGATTCTCTGCCTTTCAAATGAATTTAAAAAGTAAAGGACTCTTAATACTATCCAATATTTTAACACAATTATTCCTCTGCTACCCAAAATAGCAGTACATTTTGCAGATAAGCACATAACCACCATCCTTGAAAGGAGAACAGAAGCATGGGGGTATGAACTGACCAAGACTATACAGCTGTGTAATACACAAGCTATAATACAAATACCTCCATTTGCCAAGGCATTTTTCCACTCTAAGACCAAAATAGCCTCGTATTCTTATCATATCCCAATGTCACAGTTCTGTCCCAACTGAAAAAAAAAAGTTCCAAGAATTATTACTGTCTTTCATCACCACTCACATTTGGTTTGTTTAGGTGCCCAAGGGTAACTGCTTTATATTATTGTCTTTTGATATGAAGATCTCCAACTTTCACATTCAAGGCTGGGGAAGTCATATCCAATCTTGCTCCACATCACATCACACACTCTTACCTCTTGCTACCTCCCTTCCTCAACATCATCTGTTGGACAGTGGTACTGCCATGCTTAAAGAGTTTGGGGAAACGCCATTTCCCAAACAATAAGGTCCAAATCCGCTTCATGAACTTTCCCAATCAAATCTCAATATTTGTTTTAAATTTATATTGGTTTAATAATTTTTTTTGAAAGAAATGGAGAGAAGGAGCCATAGAGAAAGAGAAACCCCATCTGCTGATTAAATAGTCAGATGCCTACAATGGCTGGGGTTGAGTACAGTGATGCTAGGAGCTGGGAACTCAATTCACATCTCCCACATTGGTGCCAAGGATCTGAGTTCTTGAGCCATAACCTGCTGTCTCCCATGGTCCAGGGAGTCAGGGCTCAAAGCCATGAGATGCAGGCACATCCCAAACGGTGTCGTAACTGCTATGCCAAATGTCTGCCATGCAGTGTACATTATACATTGAATGCTAATCTCGATCACATCTCCTAGTTCCCTCTGTCACGCTTCAGCATTCACCTGTGCTTTAGCATTCTGGGACTTTTAGACACAAAATTCATCTCTAAATCTTTCCGATCTTGAGAGCATCCTTCTGTGTCTCAACCACCAAACAAAACTCCCTGTTTATCCTGTAAGGCCTGATCCTGTGATGACCATCTTAGCTTATTTCTCAGAGCTCTGAGTACTGCATGTTCAGGCTATTACAGCATTCTAATTGCACACTACAATATGTAATCTAGGACAGAGATCGAGTCCTGTCTTCTTCTCTGTGCCAGCTCTTACCTCAGTGATAGAGGACGCCCTTAAGATCTACTCCACAGACTCTTACACACTATGTTCCAGGGATACAGCGGTGAACAAAATAAACTGTGTCTAAGTTGGCATCCATGTTTTTCTATTAGAGAAAAAAAAATGGCAGGAAAGGTAACAAACATATGCACAAAGTGGCGAGGACTGCGATGAACAGCAGCTACAGGAGTGTGCCCACTTTAGATGGGTGTGACAGGGCAGAGCAATTACTGAAGGGCACTCTCAGGAGGGAGTGCCCAGGGGAAACACGAAGGAAAAGGCTGTGAGGGTCAGAGCACTCTAGGGGGAGCAAAACAAACAAATAAATGTTTGCGTTGGCCTTGGGCAGAGTGGAGGCCTCCAGTGGAGCCTGAAATGATGACAGTGACTGCAGGTGGCAAACCACCAGCGGCGGATTTCACACAGAGCCTCCCACTCGCAAACGCACCCCAAGAACTGATGCCTCTCATTCCCAATCCCCGTTGTTGGGCTGAACAGTGTGACACCTAGAGAAGGTCCTCTGGCCGCCCACCTCACTCTGCTCTCTTTCTCCTGCTGCGACTGCTGCTCTCTTTCTCCTGCTCCGACTGCTGCTGTCAACATCCTGCCTTGGCTTCTCAATATTCCACAGTTTTTCTCAGGGTGAACTCGATTTCACCTTATTTATTTTTTTACTTCTTTTGGTTTTCTTCACATCAAATCCTAGCTCACGCTGTGTGTGGTCCTATTTCCTCCCTCCTTAGAACATTTCATGGCCATTTCTGTGGCAGGATCCAGGAGATTCTATAAATCTCCCAGGAACACACTGCGTAGTTTCTGCCTTTTCGCATCAATAGCAGAAGCTATCGAAATTTTTAAGCAGAATTCTCATCTCTCTCTCTCACACACACACACACACACACACACACACACACACACACACACACACACACCGAGCAATATGCTCACTTTCCACAAAATTAGGTCCCATTTTTGATCCATTATTCTAAAATTTAACTGCTACGTATCCCTACACTTATTTCAATTCAAAGAAAAGTTTCTTTGATTTAAGCAAAACTTAAAAATAGACTTACGAATTTACTCAAAAGATAAATTAGGTATGACTTTGGTTATAAAAGGATATTTCACTGCAGAAAATGATTCATAATACCACTACTATAAATGGCAAGCTCTCCCATTTCATCCTAAATTTAGGAGCCAATTTTCACTCACACCTTTGAGAACACGTCACTAGGTCAGATATACAATCCCTGCACAATGGGATCTTCTTTCCAAGAGCCAGCCTTGGACTCCGGTCATACAGTCTTCAGAATATTGTATTTAACCCAGATCCGTCTCAAATTTTTTAACCCTCAAAGGCTACTTCACAGTCATTTTATTATGAAAAGTTGTAATTCCTGAAACATGGACCTCAACTCCAAAAATGCTCAAAAGCTTAGCAATTATAAGTTTGTCAAATTAAGCAGTAATCAATTCTCTCCTAGCTGGGATTCTGGACTTAAAATTGCTCAGGTAGCCAGCCCACTAGCTCTCCACTTTTTCATCACACATTCCCATGCCAAAGACATGCACTGTTGTCTGTCACTTCTCAGAGACCTCTTCCTGGCCTACTTCTATGCTTGCAATGTCTGATCATCACCGTGCATGTCAGTTCCTTTTAACTGGATTCCACCCAACCAGAATTACAGCTGCCTCTCTCTAGGAAAGAATCAGTGATTTTATTTTCATTCAACAAAGCCAGGGTCCCTACCAGGGAATCAAACTGTCACTCCACTTGCTGTTAATTATCCTGTGCTATGCCACTGTTTCCCTTCCTCCACAAAGCTCTGAACCATATTCCTTCCCCCTGTGATTATCAGCAGTCACGATGATGCCTTACATCCATTGAACCAGCACAAGAGGGAAATCCAGGCAGCAGGCAGAGACGACAAGCAATGACAAGAACACTTTAAGCAGAGTATTTAACTAAAAGTATTCTATACGAAGTGTATGAATTCTGGAGCAGAAAGCTTGTCTTGTACTTTTCCAAAGCAAAAGCTCCCTCAGCATGCCACAGTAGTCGACAAGGCTGAGAGGTTTCCAGATACCAAATCCGTGGCGTTAAGATGGGACTCTCGTCAGCCACAACTTAAGCGTGTGATTTCTTGTTTCCGTGGTGACAGGAAAGGTGTCACTAGTCTCGCCCCAATGACAATTCCCCCTAGTCTTTAAAGGCTCCTATTAAATCTTCCTGTAGTCTCCCCTTCTTCATGTTATATCACACTCTGGAGAGAGACTAAGATGGAGGCAACTCTCAAAACAGTGTCATGTGAGACACAGTTGAAGAAATTGAGATTTTCTGAGTCTGAATGCTTAGGGGATATGATAGCTGTCTTCAAAAAAAAAAAAAAACTCTCAAGGGCTTCAAGTGTAAAAGAGGAAATTAGATTTATTCAATATGACCCCAGTGAATAAAATGAAAACCAATAGGTTCTACAAACCCACAAAGAAAAATTTCCCCTCAATATAAAAGCAGCAGCTACCTAAGAGCAAAACGCAGCTGTTCAAAGAAGGCATTATCTGCCGAGGCAGCCACCCCATGTAAGCACGGGTGGGACAGTCATACAGAAGACTTGACAAGGTGTCTGTCAGTCCCTGCACGTCAGCCGGTCAAGAGGATCTCTAGACTGACACGTGGCCAGATTTTTTTTTTTTCACAATGAAGAAAGGTGAGACAGTTGGTAGTGAGGAGCCTACATCCACTGGTAGTCATTCATAACACAACAGATTGGACAGAGGACACTATGTAATTTCATATGTCATTTCATTTGATGGAGGACAGAGGGAAGTCTGGAAAGCCTCCCTACTGTAACAGGAAAAGTAATGGCTTCCCAAAGCTGCCCACATCCTAATTCTGGGAGTCTGGAAATACACTGCTTTACAGGACAAAGGCAAAGTGAGACTGTGGCTGTGACTCAGGATATTAGCCAGCCGGTCTTAAAATAAGGTAGTATCCTGGATTGTTTGGGTAGGTCCAATGTCACTTCAAAGGTTCCTAAAAAGTAGAAGATACATGAGTAGGGAAGAGAGAAACAGAGATGGCATTATGAGAAGGACTCAACCTCCCTTGCTGCCTCTGAAGACAGAAAACGGAGCCTAATGACAAGGAATGCAGGAATCCTAAAGCGACCAGCAAATGCAGAGCCAGACAATCTCCTGCAGAGCCTCTGAGAGAAACTGGGTCCAGACGAAAACTCCCTTTAAACTCCTCTAAACCTTCTAACCCACAAAACGGGAAGATCAGTGTTGCGGCCAAGTGCACCTAGTAGAGAAACCGGCAGATGAGAAGCCGCTATCTTGTATCAGTGGCTTGGTAGCCACCTCTGGCTCTTGATTCTGGCTCCCTGAATGCAGACCCAAGGAAAATGCAGAAAAACTGCCATGGATTTCCATACAGAGCTTCAGCTCAACTCCCACATTCTGTAATGCCCGCACTCAGGGAGTTGGAGGCTAAGGCCACCAGGAATGCTCTGATAGCTGAGGCCAGCAACGATCCAAAAACTCCTTGTTGTAAGGGCTATGATACTTACCCTTGATCCCATGTAAATTGATGTGGCCACACTGCCTCCTGCCACATTCCCACGGAACATTCAACTACACTGTGATTTAAGCCTGAACCTCTTCACCTGAGAAAGAAGTAGGAAACAAATGTGCAGAACACATAACAGGCGATTGTGAGAGAGAAGAAATTTATGAAATGAACCTTTTACACACAAACTTCAATACTGGAGAGCAGATTCTAAAGAGCTTTACATTGAGGAATTCGAACATGGAAATGTCATATGTCTCTCTTATTTCTAAAAATAAAGACAACCAAATTTCTAGGTCCTTGAGGCAAGGACCACACTAAGGAAGCACAAGAAGTCCTTGTATAACTGGATTGAATGGAACCAAGCAACTGTCAGATAATAAGCTGGAAATTTAGCCTCGGCTATTATATGACAGACTTAACGCAGAAATGTCCACAGCACCACAGGTGAACAGTGGTTTTTGCCAAGGAAAAAATATACCTTTAGTAATTCCAATCTCTGTGCCCAACCAACCACTCATGTGGTTTTCATGGATACAGTTCCTGGTTCCTGGCTGTAGCCTGGCCCAGCCCTAACAGCTGTGGGCCATGTAAGAACGAACCAGTGAACAATGAGCTGATTCACTCATTTGCTTGCTCTCACTTTCCCTCTCTATCACTGTATTTCAAATAAATCAAGACACAGAGAGAGAAATGAAAATGTCCACTGCCAGGACTAAGCCCTCCTCCTCATCAAAGTTTCTCGTCTAAGTTCTGACTCCTGCATCGTCACCAGCTCATATTCCCTAACATGATTTTTTTTTGTATGAAAACCTTGGGATGCTCTCTCTCCTGGACCTCAGATGTGACCCACCGACCCAGGTACTGGAAGGCAGTTTGCTACACTCCAAGAATCAGGCTATACGCTTCCGTTTCTTTTCCTTAATGCCAAATATAACTAGAACATAAGCTAGTAACAAGCTTAATTATAACAGTGGGCATTTTAATTGCTTTTGGAAAACTAGCCAACAACCTGTGGTATACAGCTTCAAAAGGATGTAATCTCATGAGCTAATTAAGATCTAAACCCTGACAAACTGTAGCTCTCACAGTGATATTCAGTTGCAAGCTGTACACAAGTAAGGTATAGAAAGGGATAAATTAGAAATTACTTAGGGGACTTGTTTAATTTGATTGTGCTTTGTTCTGTTTCAACAGGGAGCTAGAAAGTGATCTTATGACAACTGAGAGGGCTGGTCTTCAAGAAGAAAGTCCCCCAAAGGTAAAGTCAGAATTACTTGGTTTGTTTAACCCACTTTAGATCACTTCATACTCCTTCATTATTTTGGGTTCGTTTATTTAACTGACTTGAAAAATGGTGATTTTTTTTAAGAAGAAAAATGTCATATAGAGCAATAAAAAGAGAAGAAGAGATCTTCCGTCGTCTGATTCACCCCCACAAATGCCCGCAAAAGCCACGGAGGAGTCAGGCCAAAACCGAGGAACCCAGTACTGAAACCAACCTGCCCTGGCTCCCAGGCTGCAACAGCAGAGAGCCGGACCCAAAGCGGAAGAGCCAGAACCGGAACCAGCACTCCAATACACAATGCACCAGCTTAACCCGAGATACCACAACATTCCCCAGAGCACAGACTCCACAAAGGAAGATTATTTTGTGCAATATTATTCAAACAATGAGTTACATGTGCTCAAATGAGTGTTCGAAAGCTAAGAGGGTTGTCTAAAGAAAAAGGACAACATTTTGCATCATTTGTAATTTCTCTGAAAAAGTTCACAATTATGCCTCCTTTAAAGAACAAAATTCTTATTGGAAAAAAAAAAAGACTCGGTAAAGGAAAAGCCTTGGTTTATTTTCTTTTTCCCCTTCCACTGAGAGGCAAAGCATACTTACAACAAACTGGGAACAGAAGTATCAAGTTATCTATACTACCTCGCACTAAGAAATGAGTTGAGTTTTAAGATGTCAGCGAAGGTCTCTGATCCACCATCTTGAACAACAGCCCTCGCAGGAGTTAAACTTCACCCACATGATCAGAATGTCCAGGACTACATTACTCAACACTGAAGGTGAAAAGGTACAGTAAATATATGGAGTTTAAAAATCTTGATTACAGGGCCAAGTGCCTTAGCCTAGTGGTTGAAGGTCTCACTTTGCACGTGCCAGGATCCCATACGGGTGCTGGATCGTGTCCTGGCTGCTCTGCTTTCCTGCCAGCAGTTGAGGACAGCCCAAGGCCTTGGGGCTCCTGCACCTGTGAGAGACCCAGATAAAGCTCCTGGCTCCTGGCTCTAGATCGGCTCAGCTCTGACCATTGCAGCCACTGTGGGAGTGAATCAGTAGATGGAAGATCTTTCCTCCTCTCAGTAAACCTGCCTTTCCAAATAAATAAACGAACGCCTGTTAAACTATCTTTTTTTTTTAAGTGTGGATTTCAATGCAGAACTCAATACACTGTCACCTCCTGGTGTCACTTTGCTTCCCACCTGGCCAGCAGCGCTGGCGGTCTGTGATTTCACAAAGCTCCTTCCTGTGTTCCATGGCAGTCAGTTTAAACCCAGAGGAGCCGTGCTACCCCATTCCTGGGACAGGCACAGAAAGAACCTCAGTCCGCATTCCCACCACAGAGGAAGAGAGGATTTCTCCAAATGCTTCCTCTCTGGATTTAAACCAGTTCTTCCAAGGAATTCTAAGCCTGACCACCAGCCGGCTTTGTGCAGTCCTGCTAGGTCTGCTCCTCACGGCAACCCCGACAGCAACCGGGCTTTGGACACGTCCCTGGTCCTCAGCAAGGATGCAAGTATGTGCTCAGCACTCCGGCTCCCTCCGGCCGCGCAGGCAGCGTGGAGGCGTCGGCCATGGCCAGGTTACTTTGGGCAGCTCTGGCAACCCTTTTTCAGCTTTGACAAAATGTTCATGTCTCGGTTGGAATAAATCAAAGAAATTCAATAAGACTGTCAGAGATAGCCAATTTTCTCAAAGCATCCTCAGTAACCAACCAAATTACACATCCTTCCAAAGAAATCCACCACATAAAGAAATCTAAATCAAATTCAATAAAATAAAAACATAGAAACATGCCATTCTCCATTATCACACATTATTTATTCCCTTTCAAAGAGAGTACAGGAAATAAAGAATGCAAGTGTTGCCACCACGTAATGAAATCCAAACTCTTTTCTATTAGTCATCCAAAAATGAAAAGAAAATCTCAGGTAGGTTTTTCTTTCACTCATGCAACCATGGAAAAGAATTTAGCACAGCTGATCATTCAGATGCCTTGGAATATTTTTCCTGCTTTGTGTTTCTGTAGATATTAACAAATGAATGATATCAGGCAGGGTCCTCTCTGAGTTATTCAGACTTCAGTTGAATGAACTGGGCTTTCAGGAAGAGATTCAAAGGATGCAATATGTCACTCAGACAGGCTCTGAGCCTTGTTCAGGAACCTCGGCCAGTGACTTGGAGGACGAGCCTCTGTAGTTTGTATCTCAACAGCTGGGGTCCCAAAGGCCCAGATGCAGAAACCCTAGCCTTTTCTTTTCAAAAGTCGAAATCATACAAACGAACGGCTGTACACAAAACATAATGTATCAACAAGTATTGGGGAAGGGCTCTAAGAACTGCCGTGCAATGAGGCGGAAATGGGGCTTCAACGTACTGAACAAAGTATCTTGAGGTATTTACTTCAGCTAAATCTCTTTCCCCCCTAAACGGTAGCTATCATGTGCTCCCAGCAACTGGAGAGTCAAAATCAGAGTCAGATGCTAATCCCCTAAGAGTACGGATTTATTCCATTTTGCTGAAATGTATGCCCAGTGTCCTAAATAATGCCTGATACACTTGTGTGAATTCAAATACTTGCTAAATTTCATTAACTCTCATAGCTAGCAGGTGGCAGCACGACATCTCGTCTCAGTATGACCTTATAGCAGACTCACACACACTGATTACACACTGTATCTCATGACTAGGCAAACCCTTATTAACAGCCTATGCTAGCCCTGCAGGTACTTAATGTGAACCTCTCTACCTCTTACGGTTGTTTAACATGATTAAAAACAGCCATTCCAAACATTTAAAAAAAAGCCTACAACTAAAACGTACATTTATTATAAATATAAATGTACCTCTTAAGCTATACTGCTTGCTGATATAGCAATTGCATAAAAAATATGTAAGGTAAAATGTCATCAAAATGCAGAGGCGCTAACTTGCTGGATCCATTTCTGAGCTTTCTCCCGATGAAACAGAAGTTTTAAAATGTGCCAACTGATCTCAAGTCAGACAGCAAATCAGGTTTTCCATATCAGGGAAAAGGCAGGGGCATTGAGGCGCAGTCTACTAAGCCATAGCCTGTGACACCACTATCTCATAGAGGCACTGATTCTAGTCCCAGCTGCTCCAGTTCCGATCAAGCTCCCTGCAAATGTACCTGGGAAAACAATAGCAGATGACACAGCTTGGGCCCCTGCCAACTCACATGGGAAACAAGGATGGAGTTCGTGGCTTTGGCCTGGTCTAATGCTGGTCCTTGAGGCCATTTGGGGAATGAACCAGCAGATGGAAATTTTGTTCTCTATTTCTCTGTCTCCTCAACTCCAACTTTCACATAATTTTTTTTAATTAAAAAAAAAAAAAAGAGTAACACATGACACAAAGGAAACACCAGAGGACAGGAGCATCAAAGGGTGGCAAAGGTTCCAGGCCTGATCGGCCCAGATCTCTTTTTCCTGGGAACATACCGGCCTTTGTGCACTGCTGAGAGCAGAAGCTTCAACATCCTTTCACCTTAGGATGTGTGACGTACCAGGTAACCAAACAGGGTGAGCTGTAATCTCGTCACACAACTCCAGCAGCTGTGAGCTCCTAGTTAGGGACAGCAGCTCGACTCAGCTGCATACCTGTAATTACTTAGTATCTAGTTAAGCTTGTCACCATTTAATAAATTACTTGATGATTACAAAGAGAACAGAAAGAAATGACGCACGCCACTCCTGAGGAGTACAGAGAAGAGCAAGACTTAACGACAACAACAACAACAACAACAACAACAAAACAGAAGATTTAGGGTGGGCGGGGAGGGAACAAAAATAAAGCCGGGTAAATAAAGTAATTTCATTTGATAAATATTTCATAAACACCTGCTAGGGGTCAGGCAGCGCGTCCAACACTGACCTGTCTCTGACCCTGCCCTATGTGTGTTTGCCAACTCTCCAAGATACTTTTAAGAGGAAAAGTGAAAAGATAAAGGGGAGAGAGTTCTCACTTTTCCAGGCTGGCTCACTTAGAATAGATACTCACAGAACTGATACTTCCCAGGCCTTCCATCACAGAGCCCGCATTCATCCGGACAGGAAGGCAGAACAGAATGTGCTAGGACAATGCACATCTATGGGCAATACAAAATCTCCTTTCCACCAACAGCTTTAAACACTTCCCATAGCAGCTGCTTCTTAAATCACACCCAGAATGCATTTCTTTCTTTCTTCCACCTTCCTTCTCCTGACCTCCCTTGGGTGAAATAAATTGTCAGAAAGAACAAAAGAAAAAAACGAAAAAGGCAGAGAGCAGAAACTTCCACTGTGACTATCTGAATTATGTATGCCCAAAATTCCTATGAAAGAGTTAGAGCTTTGACCTCCAGCACCTCTGATTTTGGAGATAAGAGCTCCCAAACTGGGTTTTTAGAATGGGCTCTAATCCAGTATGATTAATTTCCTGAGGTGGGAAAAAATGGAAGTCTCAATACAGACATAACATGCCCAAAGGGAAGACCACAGGTGTACAAGACAAGGAACCACTTGGCAAGCAAGAGATGGGCCTCAGAGCACACCAAACCCACCAGCCTGAACCTCAGCCTTGCAGCATCCAAAGCTGCAAGAAATTCGCTAGTGAATGTCTCTGGTAATCTTACGGCAGATTCACTAAATGAATAGAGCCACAGATCAGACAATCAATTCCTTCTAGAAAATGAAAAGAAAAAAAAACTACTAAAGCAAATTTCTTGAATAGGTCCACTCCAATTGTTCAGCTGAATTCCTCCAGGAATCCGAAGGAAACCATGTGTTGGCATTCACTCCTTATGAGCTGGTTCATCTCTGAGAGCAATCTGACACAGCTGACGGTGAAATGCACTCAAAGGACAATGCAAATTACAGCAGGACTCAAGCACAGAGACTCCGCACCCCTCCGTCCCCCCAGGCATCCTCTCCTCCTACTCATCCATCTGTAACACGGAGGAAGCACCTATAAGAAATGAAGGACGCTCAAGATCTGGGACCAGCATGAGTACGATTCACCAGAGCTGACACAGACTCCGGGAACAATGGAAACACACTGCTGTGAGTACCCTTCCTTCTCCGAAGGGAGAAGAGGGCAGCCTGCACACAGAGAACACCACAACACTCACACACACACACACACACACACACACACACACACACACACGAAATCTGCAGCTAGAGGAACGACACTACCACCTCTGACACGGGGGCACAGGACTGCACTGTGCTTCTCAACTAGTGTGTCCAAACATTCATCAAAAAATCTTGCATGGTTCCCACCAATTGCTACTGTTTACACATGGTATAAACTTCAAAAAGACTTCAAAAAGTTTACAGAAAATAGACATCTATAATATTTTATTACGTGGAAGGTAGAATTAGAGAGGCAGACAGAGAGATTCCACAACCACTGGCTCGCTTCCCAAATGGCCGCCACATCCAGGAATGGGCCTTGCCAAAGGCAGGAGCCAGGAACTTCTTCCAAGTCTCCCTCTTAAACTGTAGGGTCCCAAGACCATAGACCATCTTCTGCTGCTTTCCCAGGCATATCAGCAGGTAGCTGAATGGGAAGTGGAATACTCAGGACTAGAACAAGTATAAATATCCATGTGGGATGCTGGAGCTGCAAGTGGAAGCTTAAGCTGCTGAACCACGACACAGGTTCAGAAAACAGAACTTTGAAAATTTATTTTTGGGGCCAGCATGGCAGTAAGTAGGCTAAGCTTCTATCTGTGGCACCACTATCCCGTAAGTGCAGCAGTTTGCACCCCAGCTGCTCCACTTACAGTCCAGCTCTCTGCTTGTGACCTGGAAAGCAACAGAAGATGGCTCAGGTCCTTGGGCCTCTGCACCCCTTTGGGAGACCTGGAGGAGACTTTTGCCTCCTGGTTTCAGATCAGCCCAGCTCCAGAAGTTGCAATCATTTCAGGAGTGAACCAGCAGATAAATCTCTCTCTCTTCTCTGTAGCTCTTTGAAATAAAAGTGAAAATTAAAATTAAACTTTATTTTGGTGCAAGAAAAACTGAAATCCATGCTGTTGTTTTCATAATGCGCATTTTCTATAAACCTGATGAAGATCTACCTTTCAGATGCTGTTTATTCAAGGAAAGGCAGACAGTTCTGTGGCTTAAACTAGTAGCAAGATTTTTCAGATGAGAAGATTCTCCCGTGGCACAGAAGGATGCTGAGAAAACTGTGTTTTCTACAGATTAGATAAGGCCAAGGAAGGCTGTTGTAGTCCCCAGTCTTCATGTGGGCTGCACTGCTGAGACACTGTTGTACTAGCATAGTGAACAGTTAGGGGAGATGGAACCAAGTCAGAGGAAACAGCAAGCAGCTGGGCCAGAGAAAGGAGGACAAAACACGGGACAGATCAGGTACGCTTGAGAAGTAAAATAGGACAGGGTGACCTCCCAACACGAAATGTGTTCCAAAAAAAAAAAAAAAAAACAAAGGATTTAATTAGGTTAGCCAGCATCGTTACAATTTTCCCATTCTAGAAACGCCTGCCTTTGTGATTAACTTATATTCTGAACTGTTTGCATATGTGCATGGGAAAAAATAAAAACAAGAGAGGCATGTGACCAAAGGGACAGCACTCCTGACCAACATCCTTCAAGGACCAAACAACAACAGAAAGCATTTATTTTTAGCACTTAACATCTCCAACGTTTACTGAAGTTTATAGTTCCTCTTCCCTGGGAGTTACTTTCTTGTTCACTGGACTGTATTAATATTCGGACTTTTACCCTGATCCAGCCAGCAGATGAGAGCAAACAGGTTCTTCTGACTCTTCAACCTGCCATTTTCATACCTGCCCTACTCTAAAAGTGCTAGGCTTGAAGGTGGAGTACTACAGGCCTGCACAGCACTGACACTGCTCTCAGGCTGAGGCATGGAAATTCAGTGACCAATCAACTTTTTTCTTTTCTAGAGGAGTAGCTTTGCAGGCTTTTAAGAAGAGGCAGTGTGGGTGAGAGGAGCTCCAAAAGGAGCTGTCCTGCCATGACTCATCCTCAGAATTCTGACAGTTCTTAGGCCGTTTATCAGGCCAAGTGACACGGGAGGCTAAACAGGTTTCAGACAGGTCTTTGTCTATATTCAAGCCGTTGTCAGACCACCCTCAGCCTTGCGAACAAGTAGCAAGTCACAGATTATCCAGGACTCTTCCCATGACGTAATGTTTCCCCGCACGGCACAGAAACACAAGCACTCTACACACTGTGCAGGTTCTGTGTCTCTCTCTGTACCTTCAACACTTCCTATCTCTGTACTAATTGTGTATAAACAATTTTGTCTCCTCATCAGACTATAAGCTTCTGGAGAGGTAGGACCTACACTGCAGCTGAGCCTGTGTTGAGCCTACACAACAGAAATTCAATGTTTGGTAAACAGAGGTTAACCACATAAGCAGCGAACTAAGGAGAACCATGAAAGGCCTCTGCACTAGCAAATATTTAACATGCAGACAAACAGCTTGCAGAGTCTGTTAAAACACACACTGCTCAACTCCATCCCCCAGAGGTTCAGATCTAAGCAGACCCCCAAGCAATACTGATGTTGCTGGTCCATTCGATCTCTGCTTTGAATGATTTAGAAATGGTCCTAATTTCAATTCTGAAAAAAATCCTTCCGCCCCCTGCCAAATGCAAGTAATAGCCACTACCTTTGTGATGAAGTTCACATACAGCCAAGGCAGTTCAGATCAATCAACTGCTAAACACTCTTTCCCACATACAAGTCACCTCTTTTACAAATGACTGCCTCACAAGCGATACGCATGCACCTGTCACAAAGCTCTCACTGGGTTCCAATCAAGTCACTGGCTCACTCACCTTTCCCTTCTCAGATGCTCCTTATACAATAACCATACATGGATACTAAACGTCCACGTGTTCTTCCCAGAAAAATGTTTCAGGATTTATGTGTGTGCTTCTTAAGCTAAATGTCTTTCCCTCCATGACTCCACCTACTTTTAGCAGGAAGGTTCCCTCCATGCCAGCAACTCCTCAATCCCCAGAAGACCACCCATGAACAGCCAAGAGAAGCTCTGCTCTCCACAGAGCTGCCTGCTGGCACTTCAACCTTTGCACCGCTCAAATGAGAAGGCTGCACCCATCCCAGGCTTCCCAGCTTGGATGACCGCAACTGTCTCATCTCCACCCAGAGGAAGCTAGCATCTATTTCAGGTTTCCCTTTGATTCTTCTTCTTAGAGGCAATTCTCTTACTGATGCCAGCCCCATTCACTCCAGAGACAAGAGGAAAACAACCTGGAGATTCAGAGGCAGGAGACTTCAAATCCTGCCCAATTTCACGTTCATTTGGACAGTCAGATAATCTAACCATTTCTCCATTTTGTCAGGTGAAACTTGGGGATAAAAACATCAAAGTTTTGTTTATATGATTTAACTGTGGTAACTTGAAATATGTCAGATGATTCCCAAATAGCAAAATCCTCCAGAAATTTTAATCTTATCAATATCTAGACTATTCCCTCTATCCCTATTTTACCTGTTCACTATGCACGTCTTCTTCACCCTAGTCAATTAACGTAATTTCTCTTTATTTTTACAGCAGGTTTATTAAGGATGACCATGAAGATAAATAGCCTAGCATCTATTTGTAGGTACTTATGCTCAGGTTCCTATAAATTTTAGGCATTCCAAGGGCTCCTTGTGGCAAGTCCCATATCCCCTTACTAAGAGTTTGTCCAAGTACTCAAAACTGGCTGTGAGCATAGTGTTTAAGATGCAAGCTGAGAGTCCCATATTCCAGACATTAAGAACCTGGGCTCAATTCCTGGCTTTGCCCCCAATTCCAGCTTTCTGCTAATGTGCACTGTGGAAGTCAGCAGATAAAGACTTAAGTGGTTGGGTTCCTGCTACCCAAATGGGAGACTTGGATTTACATTTCTGGCCTAGTCTCAACCATTTGGGGAGCACCTGGAGAGTGAACTGGCAGAAAGAAGCGCTCTGCCTCTTTCTTTGCTGCGTGTGTGTGGTTGCTCATGCGTGCACACATGTGCCCACACCTCCCAAACAAATGAGTAAGTGGCTGAGTAGAGGGCAGCTCAGTTAGATTACAACTCCTCAGACAGAAAAGGATGAGGAAGAAAGACAGCTCAGCCAAAGTCACATGATACATAACCACAATTTTATTCCATGGCCTTTGAAATCATCGCCCTTCGCTATTTTTAAACCATTATTTATAGTGGTTTATGAGCCTTAATGATGTTCTAGTCCTGTGCTAAGCACTTTCCATGTATCATCACATTTAATCTTCACAACTACTCAATGAGGCAAGTGCTATTATCCCCCTTATATAAATGGAGAGAGTGAAGCACAGAGAAGTCACTTGCCCAGGGGACACAGCCAGCAGTGGCAAGAGAGCAATCTGAATCCAGAAGGACTTATTCTAGAGCCAGTGCTCTTAACGTCCAGGCTTGGTGGCCCTTTGCAGGGCACAAAGGCTTAAGGCTTGCCTCCCTCTAAGCACCTGTGCCTCCAAGTTTCCAGTCCTTATTCCAAGAACGGATTAATGGAACAGAATGAAGAGCATCAACCTCCAAAAAAATTGACAGTTACTCAACCTCTCAATCAGCATATGACTGGGGCCATGACATGGGGACTACCACCAAATATTTAATATGCTCAAGACTCTATCAAACAACTCAGTCATTTGAATACCGCATGTATTATTGGAAGCAAATCCCAAGAAACACAAACTTGAGGCAACATTTTCACTTCAACAACCTTCCCAGTGAATGACTGATGCCAGAAAAATAAGAATCACGGAAGAAGGTCCCTGAATGGCATGGCTCCTAGGGATGACAGGCAAGGGTTGGCAGACTCCTGCAAGTCTGCCATTGCAGCCCAGAGTCATGAGTCAGCGATACATGCTTCTTTGGACTAACATACCTATGAATTCCAGAAGCCCTGCCCTTCCCTAAGCCATCTAGCATGATTTTAAAAAGCCAGTGACAGCATAAGAAAATGGGGGAAGAAATCCCAGTTATTTGCAACTTTTCTGCAAGTCTAAAAGTAGCCCAAAATAGAGTCAAATATTCTAAATCTTAGAAGAAACAACATTAAAAACCAACACAAACACCGGCAAGGAGTATGTCCTGACTACTAATCATACAGAAGTAAATACCATCAGATCTTGAACATAAAGATGTTCAATATTTCCCATAAGAAAAAAAATGCAAACTGAAACCACTATGAAATACCAATTTTTCTCCAATAATGTTGGCAAAAATTCAAAAGTCAAGCAAAAAAAAAGTCTCTGTTGACAGACTACGGGAAAATGAGTAAAAATACAAATCGGTACAACTCTATAAGGGGTACTTGGCAGTAACTGTGGGAAATCCAAATGTATAAACACCTTAACAATTTGAGTTACAACAATTTCTCCTGCAAATGAACATATATCCACAGATGAAACATCACACAACCTAAATTATTTCTTAAACATTTTTTTTTAAGGCAGAGTACTCGGAGGATGAGGATCTTCCATCCACTGGTTCACTCCCCAAATGGCCACAATGACTAGAGCTGGCCTAATCCAAAGCCACGAGCCAGGAGCCAGGAGCTTCTTCCAGATCTCTATATGGGTGCAGGGGCTCAAGGATTTAAGCCATCTTTTACTGCTTTCCCAGGCCACAATCAGAGGAGCTGGATCTGAAAAGGAGCAATCAAGACACCAATAAGTACCCATATGGGATGCCAACACCATAGGCAGTGGCTTTACTTGCAACATAATGGTGATTTTGTTGTTTGTTAAGATTTGTTTAGGCTAAACTTCTATCTTTGGCGCCAGCATCACCTATAGGTACAAGTTCAAATCCCAGTTGTTCCGCTTCTTATCCAACTTCCTGCTTAAGGCCAAGAAAGGCAGCAGATGATGGGCTCAAGTCCTTGGGCTCCTGCACCCATGTGGGAGGCCAAAGCAGCAGTCCACAAGATGGTGTGGCATCTTGCAGCAGAGCAGTCAAAAGGACAAGGCCAGCTGGGGATACCAGTGATGCTACCAGGAAGACTCCAAATCCCAAGATGCTGGTACTGTACACGAGGGAGGCCATGACTCAGTAGTAAGACAAGGCATGCACAGCTGACCCAAATGCTATCGAGGGAAAATTACCTGCTGTTTTTCTACTAGAGCAAAAAATAGTTAAATAAAAAGTCAGACACTAGAAATGATCAATCAATAAAATGAGAAAAAAAAAAAACACTGAAACCTGGAACCTGTCTCCGGCTTAGACTACAATCTTTGTTCCTATTGATAGAACTACTAACTATACCAGTTACTTTTTTAAACACACACACCCACCTATAAACATCCCACCTATTAATATTTACATACCTTATACCTTACTGTGCCTAAAACTTTAATGGCCCAAGATACCTCTTAAGAACACCAAGACAGAAGATCATCCAAGGAGGAAAATTTGCCCGACAGCTCCTTACATAACCCAAGTTATGCATCGCTTTGTTTTACATAAGTCGCTGAGTAGAGTTAGACAAACAAGTTTCAAGAATGTCATAGCTGTGATTCCAAAAATACAACGACACTAGGCTCTCTCACTCCTTCTCTCTTATTTTATTGTTTTCATCAGCAGGGTCGTGACCTAGAAGGGAGCACTGTAAACTGCTCCACGGTCACCGATGCCTGACCTAGTTGAGGAGGCAAAAGGAAAAGCAGCAGACCAAGAGAAAGTTCCCCTGGTACACCTCATGCATGTTTGAAGGTATCTCAAAAGTCAGTCCAACAAGATCACTTCACTCGAGCTTGTCACATAACCTGCTGCCCCAGCGGGTAGTGAAGGGAAAGGGAAGGACTCCCACAAAAGCTGCAGTAGAGAGCTGACAGTGCCAATTCTAGAATGTCTAAATGTACGAAGCGGGCTGTACGGGAACTCAAATACGAAAGCAAGCAGACTTAACACCGTACGTTCCTGAGAACGCTCGCATATCCTTCTAGGTAAAAAGTGACAGAAAGCTTACACCAGCGCTTATAACATTACCAGAAAATCTATCAGATAACCCTCAACTGAGCATGTTTCAGACAAGATGGTGATGGCTGAGCTTCCTGTCTAACTCCCTCCTAAGTTTGAGTTCCCTAAAGGTAGAGACCATTGTCTTGACGACAAGAACCTCACCAGGCAAGGCACCATAGACGCAGTATATTTGTTGGACAAATCAGGATGGGGGTAGAGGTGGAAGAAGACTTCTACAATTCAGCTCCTTTTAACAAGGCAAGGATCGAGGTCCTAAAGGAGCATTTCTCAGTAAAGTCCTAAAGCAACTGTAACAGTATCACCTGGAATCTTTAGAAACGCAGAAATACCAGGGCCCATCTAGGCACACTGCACCACAAGTCAGGGATAAGTCTAGCCATATTCTTTTTTCTTTTTTAAGTTATTTAAAAGCATAGAGACAGAAAGTTCATGTGCTGGTTTGCTCCTCAGATGCCCACAATAGTGGGGGCTGCACCAGGACTGGGTACGGTATAAGGCAGAAGGTGGGAACAAACGTAGCACGGTTGCAGGGACATACCAGAACCACCACCTATTGCCAGAATGCACATTAGCAGGAAGCCAAATTCAGAACCCAGATCAAGGACCCCATCCCAGGTACTGTGATTTGGGATGCGGACGAGGTCCTAACCACTGTGGGCTGAATACTGACCCCCAACATGTACATTTTAATAAATCCTCCTCCAGGTGGTTCTAAAGCAATCTGAAACTATGCTACCATATACATGGTGCTACATCCGAACCCACTCCTCAGAAGCCAGATGGCTGAATCAGATAACTAGAGACATTTCTTAAATGTTTGGAAATCAAAGTTCACACGCAGCATAAGCCAGCTTCTCTGGTGGTGCTAATTAATTACAAATGCCCTCTTGGTTCAGTGGTTTTTATTAATCTATTTCTCTCCACTCACAGCACAGACATACATATTTTACCAACGAAAATACGAAAGTCAGGCCAACAGCTGAGACACCAGAAAAATAAAAAATCCTTTTACGAACTGACCTGAACACATTAGAAAATTAATGTTATACAAAGTGACAAAAAGGTCAGGCGTTCAGGGCAGAAGGGAGGTCACTCCGCATTCATCTCCAGCTGAAACAACCAGAGACAGCAGAGACCTTGCTCTCCCTGCCCATGCACATGTTAATGGCAGCCAGTTACCTGCTGCTAACCCAGCTGCTAACCCATAAGTGAAGAAGTGAATCAGAGTGCTTAATGAGGGAGGAGCATTTTTTTTTTTTCACTTGGAGATGTCCACAATCAGCATGCCACTACTCTGAAAACAATCCTACATACAGGATGGGTCTGGAGAAAAACATATTCTATACCTTGAAGAGGACTGACTGTGGAGATGGAAAAGCTCAGCTTGGGTACCCTTAGCCAGCATAAAGCAGAATGGCGTCAGTAAGGAAAGTGATCTGGGATACTGTCCCCTACGGATGGGACCCCACCAGGGGGAGTTCGGGGGGTCCGGTTCAAACAGCAGGTTCTTACATATTTGTAAAACACATATTTGTAAAAGAGCACATCTACGCATCTCTACTGGACATTCAGTTGTAACAGAGTAATTTTTAATGTGATACTAATATCTGCCAGGTAAATACCTGGTTTGTCTGTTTATTTTGAAAACGAGTATTTAAAATTATATGTTTAGCTGAATATAACGTTAATCAAATTTCAGGTAAGAATTTTAAAACAACTGGGCCTGCAGTGACGATCTAATCCTTGCCTTGGATGTGCTGGGATCTCATGTGGACGTTGGTTTGTGTCCAGGCTGTTCCACTTCCAGTCTGGGTCCCTGCATGCGGCCTGGGAAAGCAGTGGAGGACGGCCCAAGGCCTTGGGATCCTGCATCCATATGGGAGACCCAGAAGAAGCTCCTGTTTTGGCTCTGGCCATCGCGGCCACTCGGGAGAATGAATCAGTGGACAGAAGACCCTTCTTTCTGTATCTCCTTCTCTGTGTAAATCTGCCTTTCCAAGGAAAATAAATAAACCCTTTTTTTGAAAAAGAAAGAATTTTAAAACAACTGTTATAATTTTTTTATTAAGCTGATTAACACAGTAGAGTAGTTTACCTGCATATCTACCAAGAAATGTATTTGTTTTCCTTTGTGGATACATTGAAAAAGATTAAACAAGCGATGGATGTCTGTCACACAACACAGGCTACCACTTTTTTTCCCTTGAAATGTTCATTTCTAGAAACTCTCAGAATGTTCCCGTAGGATTTTCTACTTTGTAAAACACTGTATTATTAAATCTGCTTTTACTCTTAATTTCAAAGCCATTGTCTTTCTGCAAAGTAAGAAACGGTGATTTTATCTCTCAGTGCCATACTTGTACTAAAACTATAAACAGTAAGGGCACCTTGTTAAATAATGAATTCCAATCTATGCTGAACTCCCGGGCCTGTTCTGCCACTGTAATTACTTCTTTCAGATAGTGCCTGTCCATTGAGCACCCACACACAAAATCAAAGACGCACTGTGTCACCAACAGAAGCCTCCAGAATCTGACTCACGACCCACTCTTGGTTCCTCTGATAGAGTTTCTCCATAACCAAATCACCTGGACAGCTTTCTACAGCGAAAGATTTACCCTCTGCCCACCTACTGGTATCAGGAGTTCCGAGAGTGAGAACAGGTGCACAAATTTTAGAACCACTATTTGGGAGCAGTGCCTAAACAAGCAATCAACACCAGTTTTATCTAAACTGCTCCAGTTAACAACCACATACAAGTCTCAGGGATTCACAGTCACAAATCGGAACAGTGTTAAAAGGAGACACCTGAATGATGGGAGGACACACCTGAAATTTACAGCGGAGCCCTAGCGGTGCCCATGAGACTCCATCGGTCTGCACCCTGCCACTAAATCATACGAAGCCCCAAGCGCACAGTTCCCAAGCTTTAACCGGCATCAGAGGCTTCAGTGCAGGGGGGCGCTGAGGGGTAGATGGTGGACTCTGCCTGTTTAACAAGTTCCTGGATGATGCTGCCAGTCCAGCACGCATACTTGGAGAATTTCCAGACAAATCAGCAACGTTGTGAACATCAATCTGCTACATTCTCACCTTTGTCACTAACACAGCTGTACAGCTCTGAGCAAGCCCCAAGTTCTAACTTGTGTCTTTTTCTTCCTCTGAGACAGAGTGAATTGACACCAAACCATTTCCCCAACTCCCTGATCCTATGACATATAAATCCCAGCTGGATGAGCATACGAAACTGCAGAAATCTTAAGGGTAAAAGGAAAAGTTCCAGTTCCTGTGACAAGCAAGGAATTACATTAGCAGCCAAAAATAATACACATATCCAGAGGCAACAAATTAGTCTTTTTCTGTTGTTGTCAAAAGCCAAGAAAAGCTTTTGCTCACCCATATGGCTGAGGAGAGAAAAATTCCTTTTATTTCTACAACCTCATGCTCTTCCCCAAACTGCCCCACCACCACCACCACATACACACATCTCCTCGGGAAAAAAAAAAAAAAAGCAGCTTGTCATGACATGAGTTAAATTTTCCTTTGGCATCAAGTAGCTCAATTATTTGCCAAAAATGTCCTGTGGCTTTTACACCCAAAGTGGGAAACAGGCTGCTAAGATTTACTGTATGTCCAAAATACACCAACGACGGACAGATGTTTTCAAATCCTGTCGCTCAAGTCTCCACATAACTGCTGAAATGAATACAGTCCTTCTCATACAAATAAAGACAGAGGGACTCCAGGAGCGTGACTCGGGACACCATCAGGATAGAGTCGGGTTCGTACACCTCCAAACTGCTCCCTCTCTTTCAGGGCCACGGTCGCCTCACTATTTTCACCCCTCCAGCCTTTAAAAGGCCACGAGAGAGATGTAAAAGTTCAAGCGCAGAATGTTCTGGTTTTTCAGGTTACCATTGCCCAAGGAGCTCCTGAACACTGAAACCTAAAGGGGCTTACAGAAGTCTGTTTTTTTTTTTTTTTTTTTTTGACCGAGAGACAAAGACAGTGATCTGCTTTCCAATAGATTGCTTCCCAAATGTCTGCAATGGCCCCCAGCCAGAACACACCTGGACCATCACCACTGCCTCCCAGGCAGCTCATCAGGTGCCAGAGGTGAGCGTGAAAGCAGAGCCCTCTGATGAGGCTGGTTAACATCTTAACCAGGCCCCATAACCCGCCCAGACTGTG
Source organism: Ochotona curzoniae (assembly GCF_017591425.1). Taxonomy (NCBI): domain Eukaryota; kingdom Metazoa; phylum Chordata; class Mammalia; order Lagomorpha; family Ochotonidae; genus Ochotona; species Ochotona curzoniae. Next base: position 3,652,744 of record NW_024465421.1, read on the forward strand.
GGAGGTTAAGCAGTTGGTTCACCTTTCATTAGAAGTTGGTCCTACAAAAGCCAGCTGCTTCTGCAACTCATTTCAAGGAGCATCTGCACTGGTGTAGTTCTTTCCCCTTCAGTCCTATGCATGCAAGAAATGTTGTCCTCTCTCAAGATCTGGGACTGAGCTAAAAATGCGATAGGAGTCTGTTTTTCTCTGGGAGAGGGCAGTTTTGTGAAGGGCTGTGATGTGCAGACAATGCCACTACTCCTCATATACCCCCGGGCACACAATCCCTAGTGCCACTGAAGATCTCTCCTGGATGGCACAGCCAAGGAATGGAGCTAACGAAGCCAGGGTGCGGAATCTCAAACACAGAGTCACTTCCCCGGCCTCAGATCCGTGGCTGCAGTCTGCATGGCTAACCTGGTCATGCCAGACAGTAACGCAGGAGAACACGTTACAAGATCCTCTCTACAAGAAAAACACCTCCTGTCTTAGTCATCCATACATGGAAAATTACCCCTTCTGTCCTAAGCATCAACCTAGTGTAAATCTCTCTGCGTGACCAGCACTGAACATTTACTGTTCTAAGAGCTATGGGTACTATAGTAAACAAATATATGTGTGTGTGTATATATATGTATATATTTTAACATATATATATATATATATATTTTAAATCTATCTCTCCTCCCAAGAGAACTTCCCATCCAGTGCAGACATGTGAGACTGATTCAGGTGGCTAGACGATGGGTAACAGGAGGAGAGCAGAGTTTGAGAGTAACTGGAGAGAGGGAAGTAGCTATTTAGGCCAAGGAAAGCCTCTCCGATGAAGGGAAACCTTTATGACAACATACAAGCAGCCATTCACGTTTTACAAATGAAGAAACTACAGCTCCGGGTATGGGACTCACTTGCCCGCGTTTGGGAATGATTCTACAGCCCACGGCGGTGGCCTTTTCCTATTACACAAAAGGGTCGAGACACCACCTGCCTTGATCTCCAATGGAGGGTCTGCTTTTCCCAGGGGCACACCCAGGAAGGTTACAAAAAGAAAAATATCTCAATCTTTTAAACTCCTAAGTTTGATTAAGCTTTATTATGTGCAAACTGTGAGATACATGTATAATTCAGAAGCAAACACAGAAATAAACATTGTTGATAGAGACACATGAAACTTCGAGGTTACTGCACAATGATACACTTTGCTGACAGAGGTGTACGAAACTTCAACTATAGGGTATATAAATTTCAATTTACACTGTATAGGGTAGACTGGCAAAAAGAAATAAGCTCTTACCACGGGCAGGTTCTATGAGCACAGCCTGCGTTCTATGAGCAACAATTATAAATTTCCAAGTAGAAAATGAAATAAAACAGATCGTTCACGTGACTCTAAGATGCAGTTTCACTGTGGAGCGAAGACGTCTTACTCCAGTGCCTCATTCAACCAACAGAGAGGCCTCCAGGGTTGAGAGCCTTCCTACTGACGATTCCACGGTCGACTTCCCTGACAGGAAAACCTGCTTGCCCCACACTGCAGAGAATCCACCAATTCATTACAAATTGGTCACCAGACAGATGCTGTCAACGGGTAATAAATTTTGGTCACTCCCTAGCTGTGCTACTTCATGTACATGTAAACATAAGTTTCATAAATTGTTCAAATGCATATTTACTCAAAATACCATTATGGGTCCATCAGAGTGTTACAAGCTATCAGCTAAATAATATGCATTTTTTAAAAGCCTTGGCAGCTTAATACATATTTTTACTGCTCGTGTAACTCAAAAACAGCCTCATAGTAAAATGTTTAATTTGACACATAAATAGTCCATTATATAGGCTAATCCTCTTTTGTGTTTTCAGAAAGGGTAGAAAGTGCAGGGTATTTCAATTTGATAGGAGCAGCAGAGCAAAGAGGATGGAAAAATTATTCACACAAGCTGTTGATCTTACTCTAGAGCCACATTTAAGGGAGCTGAAAAATAAAGGAGTGTTTTAAAAGAAAAGGCATCTGCTTATCAGAAACATTTAGGCTAATCAGTGTTTTAAAAGACAGCAAAAGGGCATTAGCAGATAGTCTCCTTGATATTAATCCTATTCAAGGTCTTTAATTTCATTTACCTGTAAGGCAAACCCATCAGACTACTGTGTATCAACTCCTAGGAACCACTGACAATGTCATGTGTAATCACGGACATTTACTGCGTGCCTAATAAGTGATTAGAGGATTCCTAAAAATGTGTGCTGGTAAATTAAAATCAACTTAGCAATGTACACGAAGAACTGGTCTATCAGGAACTTGGGTTGCTACGCACACAAAGTACAGTGAAGTACCTACTGTGCACCCACAGGTAACAGTTCCCAGCACCTCTCAGGACGATCACCAGGCCCTAGAAAAATAATTTATTGCCACTGTCACATCAGTGTGGTCTAAAGTTGGTCAGAGTTTGCAACACGGCTGTTCCTGCTTTTTAAACTACATGGCTTTTTTATTACAGAAATTCAATTTGTTGAAGCTTAACTGGTCATTTGTTCAATGTACACATGCATTGCATGTTTGCATCACTTATAGATCTACTCTGTAATTTTCAATAATGAGATTTTAAGACACATGTGCGGTATGGTTAAAATAAAACTAATCCAAACCCCTACAGCTAAAGTAGATATTCTCTCTGTGTGTCTCTTTCTCTCTCTCACACCAATCCTTAAGAAAACTATTCATACAGTAAACCCTCATTTACGATTTTACATTCTCTAATTTGTTACCCATTATCAAATAACAAAATCTACTTTACAAAATAAAATCTTTATATAGATACATATTTTATATTATATAAATTTGTACATGTCATATATATGTGTGTATATATATATATATATATAGAATATGCTCATTTTATATATCCTGACATTACTCAAGAGTGGTCAGGTAAGTGCCCAGCTAAATCCAAGAAAAGCTCAGAACAACTACTCCAAACCAGTGGTCCTGAACCTTGTCTGGATCAGAGCCACTGATGAGAAACCAACCAAAGCTAAGAGACTCTTTTACAGAAAGGTACACATTCATTCAATGTTGCAACCTTGCCATGTTTCTAATAAAAAAAAAAAAAGAAAAAGAAAAAGAAGAAAGTTCTTCAAATCCAAGATACTTAACACTAAGCCAATTTTGTAGTCTCACTTTACTATTAAGGTCCCTCCAATACAGAAAGGGCAACACTGGATGTGCTTTTTCAAACTACTGAACATGACTCCACGCAAATGCAGCAAAGCCCTTCTCATTTTCAAATCCTTCACCATCTCCCACCTCCCTCCCTAAACCCAGCACTGAGAATCCACCATTCTAAATCATACTTTGTTTCATCATTAGGTCAGTACCAACTCGGCAATCTGTGGCTATTGTGCTTTTCGATCCAGGCCAGGAATGATCCCTACGCTGGACACGCAGAGGCCAGTGTACGCCACCGAAGCTCTCTCTGGAACCTTGTGGTCAGAGGGTGACCCTAGAACAATGAACTGCTCTAAAGGTCTCTGGCGTGTCCGTGTCTGTGCTCCTTTTGCTGGTCACACCCAGTCTTCACACCAGGAAAGCTACCATCTCCCAGGGAAATCCATTTCATGTTTTCACTCCCTGAGTCTGAAACCTCACTCCCTGTCACCTACACCCAAGCAGTCTGTGTTCACGCAGGGAGAAGGCTGTTACAGCTGTTCCTGAAAACAGCCTTTTGAGCATTTGACAATAGAAGAAGGCTCTCTTCTCTTCCACCCATCCGGCCCTCAGGTCTCCAGGCTCATCTATCGTCCTGGTACTTTCCCATGAATATTATAGTTTTATCTAGGTCTGACAGCAACACTCCAAGACAATTTCAACAGCAGAGTAAGGAGACCTGGGCCTTTTCCTTATAATATTCCACATTTACCAGCGCAGCCTAGGACTAAAGCAGTACCTCTTAACGCTGTCAGTTTCATTTCAGTAAGTTTGTATCAGAGAATTCTCTCATCTTAGAAAACAGTACTGTCCTCAAGGCCTGACTCCCTGCCAAATCAACTTCCACTGGTGAGAAATGCCTGCAGTCAACCACTCTGTCCGTGTGGACAAGCAGCCAATGGGGAAGGGGCACAGGGGAGGAGGGAGGCCCACTAAGAGCTGCCTAAGGTAGAAGTGCAATAGAGAATGATGGCGCACTTTCCATTTCTCCTCTGCTCCAAAAGGAGCAGGCCCTGTATCTATCAGAGAAAGGGCTAAAATTAGGCAGTGGAGCACCGGCTTTGGATAAACACATGTTTTTTACAACAAGGTCATTTCACGTCCCACAAGGATCTGAGTAGAGGCGCAAGGGTGAGAAAAACCCCAGCATGTTCCAAAGGAAAGGAGTCAACCACTGTGGCTTGAGCAAAAGACAGACTTATGGAACTACCTTCCAGAAAAACACTGGAGAGGGGCAGAGGCAGCAGCACAGAGCCCTTTCAAACACAAGAGTACGGACTGGGCATCCAAGGGCAGCAGGTACCTGTGACCCATATGAATCAACGTGCCTAGGCTCCAGTCCCAGCTCTCCTCTGGACCCCAGCCTCCTCCTAGTATGGACCCTGGTAGAGGGCCCGGGGGGGAGGGGTGTGAGTAGTTGGATTCCCACCTCCCACACGGAAGACCTGGACCCTGCCCAGGGGAGTTAATCAGTGGGTGAGAGGTCCATCTGTCGGGGTCCAGCTCTTCCTCTCCATTCCTCCTTGTACAAAAATGGGGGTCAGGGGACAGACTGTTAGTATAACTTTCATCCTAGAAGCAGTGTAGAGTCACTCAAGTTTGTAAGCAGGTAGAGTAACAGGATGAAAGTTGTATGGTAGAGTCAACAGAAGCCTCTGGACACACCAGGCATTTAATCAATGATGTAGATGGAACTACAGATTCAGACTGCCAGGAAATAAGCAAACTATGACCTAAAACTTACAGAAAAATACCTCCCTCCCCTATTGAAATCCACCTCAGCAACAATGCATCCCCCCCCCCTTTTAATTTAATTTTGTACAAAGAAAAGGAAACCGAGAACACAGTGGAGACAAGCAGACAAGCTAACACTGTCTCTAATGTCCAAGACACTCATTTCCCTTCTAAATCAAAACGCATATTTTGCAGTAAGCTAAAAATGATAGAGAAGCATTAAATATTTACCTTTTCCATTTGCTATTATTTTTTGCTAGTTACTCAGCTGTAACAGTCATTAACATGCTGAAAAGGAACTCCATGTAAATTCATCACTGGTCTGGGAATACTGCAGCTCTGATGTACTGGCTGCAAGCTATGCCCAGCTCAGAGGCGCCATTTCCCTACAGGCAGGGCCAAATGTCTAGTTCACTCACAATTTACAAATGATTATTTTTCTAATTAATCATTCATCAAAAAACATAAACGGCAACAGGGTGTGAAGACAGCATTAGCAAAACACAGAAGGGGGCATCGAGCCATCAGTCCCCCCTCCTGCAACAGGGCAGCAGGCTTGCAACGAACGGCCCAAAGGGGACTGCCACTTAAGGGGCAGGCTTGACCCTGCCCCGGGGTACAAGTGCCCCTCCAGGGCTCTGCAAGGGTATCCCACCTCATATATGAGTAACGACAGCAGCCTCCTCAATGGTCTCTCCTTTCTCTATTTGCTGCTCCAGCACTTACCCAGCCTCTCCCCTCACCACGCGCAGCTACTGAAACATTTCTCTGAAAGTCTTCTTCATGGCACGAGGAATAACAGGACTAGTTCCAGTCCTGATACTCTCCAAATTATAAAATTTTTACATATCTCCAGCTGCAAACCCGTCACAGTTTAGTTGGGGAAAATGAGACACAGGCAAGTTCCACCACTGTCCATTTCTAGCTAAGTCTTCTCCTTTCAGTTCAACAGAACTGCCAACTGCTGAGTAACTGCACCAGGGCTACCACCTCTGGGAGACAGGAAAAATCGATTCTACCTTTGAAAAGGCTGGCTTAATTTCAAAATCACCAAAAAAAATTTTTTTTTGAAGTGGCTACATCAAAGACACAAACACGAAGTAGTAAGAGTATGAGCAGTGAAGAGGCTAGTGTGAGCAATAAATGACAGTCGATTAGGGACACCCAACACTGCTTCGCCACCAGGAGGTAAGCAGCTACATCTTGGGCTACAGAGAAACTCAACGGATCCCAGCTTAGGTCTACCTGAAAGCTTGGCTATAAACAGACCAAAAAAGAAGAGACTGTAGCGGGAAGGGATATTCTAACTGTATCAGGCCCTGCAGTCATTCAGCTGGGCCAGGGAGGGCCTGGTTCTGCTCATGAGGGTTATCATCACAGACGTATACAAAGAAACACTCAAACACAGAATATTAATGAAGATGACCTCTTAGTTTACGGTCATCATAGCAGAGATACTGCACAATGACTCGAGTTACATCCACTCTTCGCTCATCACACGCCAGGCACCACGCAAACCACTTGATGCGCATTAATTCATCTGAACCTCCCCAGGTACAAGTTAACAGGAAGTCCATTTCACAGACAGGAAAACTGAGACATGATCATTCAAGCAATGATCCAGGGTAACCACCTAGTGCTAGGGTTCAAATGCGCTTTGTTCCCCCATGCTCGAGGCTTGGTCTTCAGGACAGAGATGTCAGAGGTGGTGTGGAGCTCTGAAGAGGGGAACCCAGGAGAGCCTCATGAAGAACTCTAGGAACCTAGCCTCTCTGGCTTCCTGTCTCGTGGTATCTCTCCCTCACTCAGTGCTGTGTCCTCGGATCTCCAAAACTGCGGGCCAGATCAACAGTCCTTTATAGTCTACCTTGGATATTTTGTTACAGTCATAGAAAACAGAATAATACACCTGGGTAAATGAAATAGCAAAGAACCGAACTCAAGCATTCTGACTCACTGCCGACAACAAACTAATCCTCACTTCATCTGTTTGTGCATGGGGCAATAAAAGGATAAGGGGAAAAAACAAAACAGAAGGCATTTAATAAAGAAAAACAGGACAGTATTGATCCTACAAACAACCTCATCTACTAAATAAACAGTTCCAACCTGCATACACGGCATCTTTTACAGAAGCTTGGGTTCTAAAAACAGAATTTCAGAACAGGGTAAAATAAGGGAGAAGTACAGTTCCCTGGTTTCATAGATGACAACAGTCGGCACGAGTGCTGAGGTGTCTTGCCTGAGATTGCTCACAGCAACACCAGCCTAGGATAGCACAATGTTCTCTGCCTAACTCAGAGCCAACCTACTGGCCCTGGTCCAGCAGTGTGACCTTAGCAAGGATAATTAACGAACACCGATGAGGCTGAGTCAAAGGGAACAGTAAAGCTTAAAACATGCCAGCCTAACCTTCAGAATTTTCCTCTTCTCCATGGAATGACGGTCAGTTAAGAAAGTGCTATTTAACCGAAAAGGCTAGAGAGAACATCTGCATATCCTGTTGGTGAGACTATAACATGGCATATCCACTAAGGAAAGCAACACTGACATTCTTCTAAAAACCAAAAATTAAAACAGCATCCCCAAGGGGCATCAGTCCACATGCCAGCTGTCCCACTTCTGATCCAGCTCCCTCCGATTAGCCTGGAAAAGCAGCAAAAACTGGTCAAGCGTTTGGACCCCTGCGCCCCTTAGGAAAGACTGGGAAGAAGCTCCTGGTTCGTAGGTTTGGCCCAGCCTAGTCCCAGCTCTTCCGGCCATCTGGGGAGTCTCCGATTCTATCTTTCCATGTAACTCTTTCAAATCAATACATCTTTTTAAAAAGATCCTATGATCCAGGAATCCCACGTCTGCGTACAGTCTTGAAGATGTACTTCCATAGCCATATTCATAGCAGCACTGTTCACAACAGCCAACACAACAGCAGTTAGAGAAGCAACCCAAGGATTCATCAAAACACGGAGAGATAAAGCGTGTTGCACACCTGTACATGCAACGAAATGTTCATCTTAAGAAAAAAGGAAATTAAACCTTATCACATGCTCAACCATGAATGAATCCTGAGAATATTACACTAAATGAAGTGAGCTAGTTACAGAAAGTCACACTGAATGATTCTACCTATCGGAGGTAGCCTCAGCAGTCACCTTCATAAAGCCAGGAAGCCGAAGCATGCTCACCAAGGACGGAGGGGAGCAGAGAGAGAAACTCTAGGGTGTACAGAGAAAAGCCCGGCAGGCCTGTTTCACAACATCAACATAACACCACTGAAGTACACACTTATAAAGGGTCAGGGGAGTCAACTCTGCAACACTGGTTCACTAAAGTAATCAACATAATAATGTGTGTGTAAAAGCTAGACAGGTGTGGGTCTAGTCAGCAGCTATTCAAATCCATGCAAGACTGTACTTGAATTCAACTTGAATCAGACAATATGTGTCGTCTGGATGTAACTGCTAGACAAAATAACAAAGAACCAACTCCCAAAAATACTCCTCGCCTGAAACCACAATTAAACATCTACCAAATGAACTGATTAATTAATCATAAAGAACAACTATAGGGGGACCCGGCATAGTCACCTCACAGCTAAAGTCCTCGCCTTGAACGTGCCAGGATCCCATATGGGTGCTGGTTCTAATTCCAGTGGCCCCACTTCCTAACCAGCTCCGTGCCTGTGGCCTGGGAAAGCAGTCGATGAAGGCCCAAAGCCTTGGGACCCTGCTCCCGCATGGGAGACCCGGAAAAAGATCCTGGCTCCTGGCTTCAGATTGGCTGAGCTCTAGCCGTAGCGGCCGCTTGAGGAGTGAATCACTGGACACAAGATCTTCCCCTCTGTCTCTCTTCCTCTCTATATATTTGACTTTCCAATAAAGATAAATAAATCTTAAATATATATATATACTATAGGATTTCTACTTAGAGTAAGGAAGTGAGTCTGAAGCCACTTCCTCACAAGAACACCACAGTCACTGTTGTCCAATACAACAACAGAAATCAGTGCTATCCCGAAGCACACCTGACCAAAAAATACATCCATTTAAAGATAGATTTAAAAAAAAACTGTAACATCAAAAACGGTGACTGTCTTCAAAAGGTCCTCTGACACTGAGAAAAATATGATCTCCCTCACTTCAGCTGAGCGATGCAACACCTAAGCATTCTCATCCAGTTACGATCAATTAAAACAAACACCCATGGCCAAAAGAATCCATGACACTGAAACATACAATCACAGATTGTATAAACCAACATGTACAACTGCAAGACTTATACACACTGTCCATTCTTCTCCATTTTACCTGATGTGGAACATTCTCAGCAATATTTTTTCATTCCTTAAAATTAGCAATCCAGTATGATCTTCATGCAAGCAGATTTGTTTGAAGTGTCTGTAAAACAATCTACTAGGTATCACATGTCATCCATATTCCATGAAACCAATATTCATTTTAGTAGCATGACAACTAAGACTCTGGCACTTAGTTTTAAGTGCCTTACACGCATGAACTAAACTTACTTCTCAGTGTTAGGAAGTGTGAAAGGGTTTTCCCTTTTACAGATAACGGACGCACAAAGGGTCATGTAACAGGGCACAGTGCAGCCTCGACAGAAATCCTGGCTGACTGGTTCCAGAACCCCTGTTATGAACCATTACCCGTGCTATCTCCAAGTAATGCCAATGAAAGCCACGGACTGACACACCTGGTAACTCTGCTGAATCTGCACAGAATCAAACAGAAGCCAGAAGCCTATAGCACTCGGGCCTGGGGTCAACCCCACACTCTCTCGAGTTGTTTTGCTTGTTGTGAAATACGTGCAGTACTTCTGTGCGATCATTTCGTTGGCTGAAAGTAACAAAACTGAGGCAAGAGGCTGGCCTGAGAGCAGCCCGTTTCTACTTCTCATCCAGACAGAGGTTTTCCTTTGCCCGATAAACGTCTCCATCTCCACAAAAGCAAAATGTGCAGCGTTACTGCCAAAAGCTAAACAGAAGGAGTCAGCATCTCCCCTCTAAGTTGTGTCCCCGTCTGAAATATAACACAGCGGGCAGGTTGTTTCTTTGAAATAGATGGATCTGCAGTTCGAGGGCAGCATGAAGCATAAATCTGTCCCCACGAACGGCTCACGCCATGTCTTTCTCGTTTTGTGTGTTATTGTGTGCTATCTGACAATATATCTGTCACAGCTCAACTTCCTCCCTTCCAGAGGAACAAAAGTTGAAGAGACTGGAAATACAACCCTAGGCACAACCTTATAAAAGCCGCAATTGAGTTTCTGAAAACCACAGGCCTACTCCAGCCAAAGCACCAGTTTACTTGTCTGTACACAAGGCAATTTGGTTAAGTAATAACCCCATTTCATCATCTTTTTTTTTTTTTTTATCCTCCTCACAGCAGAAATCAGATCAGAGAAACCACCGCTTGCCACAAAACTATTTGAAAAAGAGTAACTTGGTGCTGAGACCCAAACAGGATATAAATTGTACTTTTCACACAATGGTCCCATTTCTATCACCCACGAGTCAATTCAAGAGCACAAGGACAGCATGGCTAACTCCAGATTCCCCCTGGAACGTCTGTGCAGCCTCAACAGACAATGCAAATTGCACCAGCACTCTCCTGGTCTCTGGCTTAGGCCTGGCTTCCTCCAAGAAATGCCTATACAAGGATCAGGCAAGGGACAAGTTACCCCAAGCAAAAGCTCTGAACAATCAGCTCTTCCAACTTTTATAGGTCAGCCTGAGAACGTGAAAGAGTATTACAAAATCATTGCCTTTCAGTTCCAGGAATCCTAAAGATCGCTCCAAGAGTTTGCTTCAGAATAACCACCATCCAGAAACTCAAAGAGGGCGCTCCCAGAGAACGAACAGAGGTCTGTAGGTTTCAATTACTGATCCTAAAATTCAGCACAAAACCCATGACGGTTTTCGAAAACTCCACTTATGCAAACCACCATTCAGGCTCGAAGCTACGTGACTTGCAAATGCTCCCACTTCTGTCTAAATCTGCTCTTGGTGCTCACAATTCAGCCAAAGAATGGAATTTAATACAACTATAAAATTAACAACAGATGGTCTAGTACATTTAACCTAGAGGAGTAAACAATGTGAGCAACGGCTCCAAAAACCAAATCTCCCCAGGAAGGCAATAAGAATATCATTTTTAAAAAAAAAAAAACCCACCAACATAGAAACTGGTGGTTTCAAAAGCAAAACTCCCAACAAGATTAAGATTACATTAGCATGGGAGTGTCGGCATTTCCCTAACCAGGAGTCTCAGTTTCCCTTTCAGCCTTGTGTGCCTTTTGTTATTCAAATCAACAACTTTCTCCCTCCAGTCCTATAAAAAGCAACAAATTCACTATTATCTGGCAAAAGTTGGGCTAATGCCTGTTTTTTTTTAGTTAAGCACTCTGGCTTTGCAATTGCATAGAAATAACAATCACCAAACAATCAGTATTGTAACAGAAGATGCTCTGCATGGCCCTCAATAATGTAGTGTAGCTTTCCTTTGAAGATGCAGAGGCCCTGGGGAAAACAGGGGCTTCTGAATCACTGAAAACCCACTGTCGTTATCAGAGTTCCCTGATGGGCAGCTCAGAGAGCAATAGAGAACCTCTAACCAAATCTCAGTATTGGTCAAGCCACCTCATTCTCTGGGCTTCTGGCTCTTCGTATGCCAAGTTAAGAATGGAATGTAGAATCCCTCTAAATTCAACCACTTCTGATCATCTACAATGCTTTGATGCAAAAAGCCCCACCGTGCAGTGGGCTTTTGGCTTAGGTTTAAGATGCCTGCACCCCATTTCACAATACCCAAAGTCCCAGCTTGGACTCTGCTTCCTGACGTTGGCTTCCTGCTAAGGCAGACAGACCCTGGGAGACAACAACTATTGTTCAAATATCTGGGTTCCTGTCACCTTCATGAAAAAGCTAGACTGAGTTCTTGACTCCCAAGTTCACTTTGCTCAGCCCTATTCTCTACAGGCTAACTTGGGGAGTGAATCAACAAACTGGAGCTTGCTGTCTCAAATCAAAAATTAGGATCTGGTACAATGATTCAATTGGCTGAATTCTCACCTTGCAACTGAATCAGCGGCGGAGTGAAATAGTACATGGAAGATCCTTCTGTGTCTCCTTCTCTCAGTAAATCTGATCTCCCTTTCCAATAAAAATAAATCCTTTTTAAAAAAAATGGTGTTTTTTTTTTTATTGGAAAGTCAGATATACACAGAGGGAGAAAAAACGGAAGATCTTCCATCCCCTAATTATTCCCCATGTAGCTGCAATGGCCAGAGCTGCGCCTATCCGAAGCCAGGAGCCAGGAACTTCTTCTGGGTCTCCCACATGGGTGCAGGATTCCAAAACTTTGGGCCATCCCCAACTGCCTTCCCAGGCCACAATAAGGGAGCTGGAAGGGAAGCAGGGCAGCTGGGATACGAACTGGCACCCATATGGAATTCCAGCACATCCAAGGTGAGTTTAGCCACTAGGCTACTGTGCCGGGTCCAAATCTTTTTTAAAAATTAAAATTAAGAGCCTGGTGTGGTGGTCTAGTGACTAAATCCTCACCTGGCATCCTCTGGGATTCCACATGGGCACCAGTTCGTGTCCCAGCTACACCACTTCCCATCCGGCTCCCTGCTTGTGACCTGGGAAGCCAATGGAGGATGGCCCAAAGCCTTGGGACCCTGCACCTGCCTGGGAGACCTAAAGAAAGCTCCTGGCTCCTGGCTTTGTATCAGCTCAGCTCTGGCTGTTGTGGTCACTTGGAGAGTGAATAAACAGATGGAAAATCTTTCTCTCTGTATCTCCTCCTCTCTGTAAATCTAACTTTCCAATAAAAATAACAATAAATCTTAGAAAAAAATAAAATTAAAAGCCGAAGATAATAAATCTCTACATAACATTGTCCACATAGACAAAATGTTCCTGAGAATCTCTCTCAGGAATTTTCTATAGATGGTAGTGCTCAAGGAATCTCCATAAACATGTACCAAAACTGTTCACTATGTTTTTACTACTGAAGTAATAATAGATGTGTCCTTAAAACCTTCAACATATGAAAAACCATGCACTTCCCTTTCCATTTCTAACGGGAATGCCCCTTGTGTACTATGCTTAGTCAGAACGTAGAGCAGAGTCTCAACAATGAAGAAGAGCCTGGAGTGGAGAGTGGCATCTAGTAAAAAAGGAATAAGTCTGATAAGATTTTTCTTTCTTACTTTTTCCCCATAAGTACTCACTGCAAAAACCACAAAGAAGCCTGCCAAAACACGGCTTAGATCACCTGACATTTTTAACCGAACTGTAATATATGATACCTCAGTTATCTGCATCTCCAGCCCAAAGGCCTAAAACGTATAAGAGCAAGTTTAGGACCCAGTTTAGAGTCATTTCTACATTTGCATTCTTAAAAGCGCAGATCAAAATCTTAGCCTTGCCTCAGCCACACCATAAATACTGAACGAGTTGGAGAAAAGTGACCTCCACAGAGGAGAGAGTGTGTTGAGGGACACCGCCCCAGCCCCAGGGATGCAGGGCTCGATTCGCCTGCAGAGTCCTGGGGTCACACCTAGGGCTGTCCCACTGGCTTTTGTGATTTTTCCAGTGCTCCACCTTCTTTCTAGTAAAGTGTATGGTATATTCTATTTTGGCAACAACAAATCGTTTCTTATTTTAGAACTTTATAACACGAGGCATCTTGCAGAGGAACAGGATATATTTCTGAGCACTGCAATCCTGGCTTCAAGAGTTGCTGAGTGAGCTTCGGGGATGTGCAAACACTGGGCTCATGACAGGCCGTAGCCTTCCTTAGAGCCTCCCTGACCACCTACCTTCCCCAGGCAAAGGGGGCTTTGCAAAAATGGTAAAAGTGCACTCCCTCGCATTCCCTTCGTCTGCCAAGTGTATTCATTATCTCAGATGTGAACACATAAGCATACACATATACACACCACAGGGCTGTGGATCCAAAAGCCAAACAAACCCTCAACCCAAACCACCCTGGGAAATGACCAAAGTACAGGATTCTACACAACAGAAAATCGTGAGAGACTTAAAAGTCCAGCTGAATGTTAAAAATCATAAAGGTTTCACTGGACCTGTAGCAGAGCGTACTAAAAAGAAACTTAATTTTCAAAAAGGTTTTTTTTTTTTTTTTGGCAACAATATAAACAAATTTCAAGATTCAAGTTTCATGCAATACTAGAGTAACATCAAAGCTGGCTTCTTGTCCAGAAAGTAGGCCACACACATACACACACAAAACAGGTCATGATCCACACTTGGGTCATCTACAAAGGGCTAGTGTCACCAGAGACTCCTTATTAGATTTGGTAAGATTCCCAGAACACAGAGGCAAGAACCTTCTCCCTTTGTCTTACTACTACAAAAGTGAAAGCATTATCAAGGGCAAACTGCGGTCAGACCAGTTTCACTTCCATTAAAGAACTACACTATAGTCAATTACTATCAAAGAGTTAAAAACATTCATCTAATAATAAACAGAACCAACTAAAATACGTGGGATCGCAAATATATGGCAACTATAGGCAGTCACCGGCACCTGTGCCTTTGGCACCTGCTGACCGCATGCCTGCCCCTCTCACAGTCTCACGGCAAGGCGTTTCGCTCAGCTCCTCCCTACCCACCCAATGTGTCAGCGAAGCACACAGCCCATGGTACGGGAATCTGGGTAAAACAGGTAGATCACCCCCAAGCACCACTGGATACCTGATCTCACTAAGCCCTCCTAACCTGGTTCCTTATGAATCCAATAAATATTGAGTTTCTCAGCATTTAACCTTCATCCAATAACCACCACAAGGTCCTATGATGAACTCTGAGGCAAACTACACACCAAATAATAACAGAATACACAGCTCTAAATAATGATGATCTTCATGCACCAACAACTGGCATAGAGAAGCGAAGACGAAAAGCAAAGGAGTCAAGATCACGTGTCAGACGAGCACCCAGAGGCAGTCAGACTCTAGATCTCATCTCTCGTAACTGTCACGCCACTCTGCTTCCCAAGAGGGACAGCCAGAACAGAAGACACTCAAACTCTGGAGAAAGTATCTGGGAAACATTTTATGTATTTGCCTGTTTCAGCAGTAGGTCACAAAATTCTTTGCCCATTAAATTAGGAAGCTTGATAAACTTGAACAATGGCTCAAATGACTAATCCTCTACCGTGCAGCACTGGCATCCCATGGTAGAGGGTGCTGGTTCCTGTCCTGGCTGTTCCACTTCTGATCCAGCTCCCTGGTTATGACCCTGGAAAGCAGCGGGGTATGGCTCAAGTGCTTGGGCCTCTCTGGATTTCAGAGACCCAAAAGAAGCTCCTGGTTCCTGGCTTCAGATCAGTCCAGCTCTGACCTTTGCAGCCATTTAGGGGAGTGAGCCACTACAACAGCAGACAGAAGATCTTTCTGTCTTTTCTCCTTTTTCTAAATTCACCTGTTTGATAAAAATAAATAAATCTTAAAAAAAAAAAAAAAACAACGGCATTCTTTCTGGCCTTGTCTCCAAAGCACTGGGTGATTAATCACTTTCTATAAAATGACTAAGTGATTGGAAAGGCAGAGAGACATATTTGCAACTTCTGGTTCCTCTGCTAATGGCTGCAAGAGTAACTTCAAGCTGGTCTCACACGAGTGGCGAGAGGACAAGTGCCTTCCCAGGCTCAGGAGCAGGGAAGCCGCACGCTTACCTGGAGGCCAAGCAGCCCAGGTTCAAACTGGCAACCCAGTGTGGGTCATACAGCAGAGGCTTAGCCCACTGTGCTTCAACACCAGTTCTCACGAGCTTTGTTACTTTCTAAGTATGCCTTTGGGTCTATATAAAATTGGAGTATGGCTCCCTGGTCTTCTTTTATTATTGGATGGTAAATATATAAACATACACAATAAACATATCGCAGTACGCAATACGCAAGAACTTACTTAGGAACCTAAAGCATCTATCAAGAAAGTGATGCTCCAATGAAAATAAGCAAAATCAATAAACCCTTATTTCAGATTTTTAAATTTCAACATCAGATTGATATTCTCCACATACAAAGCCGTAGCAATCCTCGCTTTGCCTGAGAACCATGTTCTGGAATAGACAACAGACGTCAGAAAGTTGGTGTGGCATGTGTAATACCTTACGTATTTTTAGTTGACCAGGTTACTTTGTAAGTGAAGTTAAATTTCTATGAATAAGGAAAACAAGCTTTGGACAGAACACGGATACAGCCTTATTTGGATTTTATTTTCACGGCAAATTCTTCATGAGGATCTTTCCCCTAGTTAGCAGCAACTTCTGCAGATACAAACTTGGCCACAGATGTCGGTGAGGTTGGCTTCTGGCTAAGCCAGGAAGGAAGCAGTTGTCCAGAGCAACCCTAATGACCCCATAGCAGGTTTCTGCCTGCTAAGCTCCTAACATACGTAGCAGAAGGAGAACAAATCTGTCCTCAGCATCCCCAACGGACAGCCACGTAGACAGACCATCTTTCTAGAGTCAGAAAATAAGGTCATGTGAGGATCAGAGCTCTCTTTAATATAATCCCCAGTCAGTCTGTCATTCCTTTTCTTTTCTTACTAAAAGTGCCAGGGACAGGCCTGCCAATTTCCTTTTTTAGTGTCACAATCTCTTGCCTTAACCAGACAGTCTCCTTCTGTGTCCCAGTAAAGCATAGAATTCAATCCCTGTTTTTAAAACACAGTCCTTCTGGGGATTTTTTTTTTTTAAGTGGGGGAGAAATGACAGGGAAATAGAAAAGCAGGTGCAAGGGCTTACGCTGAATTATCCAGTGTAAGCATTTATCCACCATTTGATTCCAATAACAAACTCTGAAAACACAAGGTGCTTAAATTCACTCACTCTGAACTATGAACTAAAGTAATAGCTGAACAGCCATGTAACAGCTACTATAAAATGAGTTATTAGCAGCCTGAAAGTCTCCAGTGGTTCCCGTTAGAGTCAGCAACCTCCCCAAAAAATCAAAACTGGCATTTGGCTGTCTTCTCCAGGAAAGAATTGCAACATGTCATGTGTGTGATCCTTGCAAAATAACAGGTATGCTGGTATCGAGGAAGAGAGGAAGATACCAGG
This sequence comes from Ochotona curzoniae, assembly GCF_017591425.1. NCBI lineage: Eukaryota > Metazoa > Chordata > Mammalia > Lagomorpha > Ochotonidae > Ochotona > Ochotona curzoniae. Next base: position 3,669,774 of record NW_024465421.1, read on the forward strand.
AGGAAAGACACTTAACTCCTGAGTCTCTAGGATTCTAGCCAATTCATGGGCCAACACACCATTGGAAATCTTTCAGCTCCCAGCTGGGTTAAGAAGTATTTGTGGAAGACTGCCGGAGGACAGGCAGCCTGTGCTCTCCTGGACATGTCCTCAATGTTGTCCTTGGCTCTCGCCTGTCTTTCAGAGCTGATTACACGCAACGCATGACCCTGACTCCATGTCATTACTCTTGCCCTGAAACCAGGCTTTGTCTGTGCACTGACAGTATGAACATAACTTTAACATATGCCTACTAAGTGATGGGGTTCTTCTTCTCTAATATTTCCAATGAATTTACTTATTTGAAACAGTAGGGGTGCTCCCATCTATTGGTACCCTGATGTGAGCCGTGAGAATCCTAAAGACTAGCCTAAACGTCTATCCCTGATATGTGCTCCGATGGGCAGTCTGCGGCCTCATCCTGTGTGTAGAGTATACTTCTTAGGAAAAGGAAATGCCCTGGGAATCTAAGCATGCGAACTCATCTTTGACCTATTGCCTAAACCCTATGCTGCAATCTCAGTCTATCGGTCTGGTGGCCGTATGGTATTTTCCATGCTCGTATTTCCTTTTGTTCTGGTTACTCGGCTGTTTACATTAAGTCTGTGGCATTGTATGTGTTTTACAAGACAGCTCAGGATTTTTCTGAATAATCGTGAAAACGAAGCAAATTAGAACAAAACAGCCCAACAACTGGGATTCCCTAACCAAATGACCTTCAGGGAGAAGGCCAAATTGAGCTGTCCTAATAGACCAATCTTCAGGGCTATAATTTATCCAACTCCACATCATTCACCATCAAATTAAAAAACAGCAACAACAACACTGATATTCATCTTATATTTATACATACACAGTAGGCTTCCAGAGCCTAGGTGACACACACATATGCGCGCACACACACACCCATCACTGCCATTGAATAAGAACATTGCACACCAATTTCTGTTCATTCTTTTTCTCCTATATCTAAGGATTACTTTATATAAGTACACACTCTGAGAGCAGTTTTAGTTTTTTCCAGTGTGTTGTGAAATAGGTCATTACTCCATTCTGCGGAAGGGACACATTCCTTGAGTGACCAGCCAGGAGCATCCATTTGCACGCAGAGGTGGCAGAAATGAAGTACAAAAGTCAGAAACTGCTTCCACGCTGCTGGATTCACTGAACTCTGTAGCACTGAACTCGAGGAGGACACATCTGTTCATTAAATTTTCCAAATTTTCTCAGCAAAAGAACTCACAGCCACTATTTACACAGACCCAATACTACACCTTTGTCTTATTCTGATTATGAACACTGCTTTCAGGAACCCTACAAGTGTTTTTACAACAGAATAGTCAGATCTCAAAGCTCAAGCTACAGGCATCCCTTCAAATCCAAACCTGCAAAACAATGGTCTTTCCTTTAATGGTGCATAAATACAATAATTCCACACCAGTTAGCATGCAGAAAATAAATAATCGTGCTTCCAATAGCAGCCTGATATCCTGGGATGGGCAAATGCACTATCCCCCTATTTCCTTCTTCAGTCTGTATTTAAACTCCTTGCAAAGTCCAGCTCATATCTCAAAAAAGAAGGAATATAATTTTTCACCTCTGATACACATTTAACGTTTGAGAAAGCATTCAGTATTAGAGTCTCTAGAGGCATGAGTATCATAAAACTTTAGAATCTTAGAGCCGAAAGGTCTTTAGCAACACTCAGAGGAGTTACTTCACAGCATTTCATCAGTCACGCACAAGCTGGGTAGGAAAAGGTCATTCCCTTTCTGCCCTATTCCCTTCTCACCCTCCAAACTCTGAATTCCAACACCCAACCGTCAACACAGAATCTGGGGCTTGGGGAAGGCAAGAAGGAAAAGATTCTCTGGTACCTATGTGTTTAAGTCGCCTGTTTCATGATAGAGACCACACCAAAGTATCCAAGTAGAAATATAGAAACATCCAGATCTGTGACTCGACAACATCACAAGCCCTAACATTCACTGTCCCCAGAGGACACAAACAGAAACGAGGTCTCTCTGCCCAGATGCAGAGGGCGGCACCGAGTGCACAGACTCTCTTCAATAAATGAGCTCCATACGTGAATGAATGAAACAATTTCACAGCCAACAACAGGGCATAAAAGAGTCAGGGTCATTCCCTACTCACACAAAACAAATGACACTTCACAAAGAGAATGGGGAAATGCAGGGAAAGCATCTTTCAAGCGGCTTTGGAAACTAGTTATTTTGCCCAACAAAACTGACCTTTTACGAAATGTCTACATATGAAAGAATCCAATTTAATCTAATTTTAAATATTCACAAGACTCTTCTTTATATTTACATATGAGAAACCAAATATCAAATAGATGTTTGAATAAACAAACTAGGATGTTTCCAAACACTGGCCTTCTATATAGCCATTAAATTTAATTCTACAGAATTAGGAAAGCAAGTATGTACTAAAATACAGTATAATAAATTTTCAAACTCCAGCTTATATACACATACATGTATATTTAAAATAAATTAATTTTTATAAAAAGTAGAATCCTGGCAGTAAAAATATAGCACACCTAAATACTAAGAGATATTCATACACATAAATTAATGGAAAAGAGGGACAGGTGCAGTGGTGTAACAGCTAAAGGCACTACCTGTGATACCAGCTTCCCATATGGGTACTGAAGAGTTCAAGTTCATACTGCTCCACTTCCAATCCAGCTCCCTGCTAATGTGCCTGGGTAAAGAGCCGAAGATGGCCCCATTGCTAGAGTCCCTGTTACCCATACAGGACACCTGGGAGAAGCTCTTAGCTCCAGCTTGTCTTTAATTTCCTTTTCCACAAGATGAAATTTTGAAGCTCCATAACAGCATTCAGGAAAGAGTACAAAGCATTCATATTTTCCAGAAGAATAATCAAATAAACATGGTCATGGTTAATAAACAGAACATTGCCCTGTATGTCCCTCAATGATCAAATCCACTTCCCCACCACCACCATCCTGACTCTTATTTTGCTACTATCAATACATCATATTTTCATTGATGATCAGCAAATTAAAATGGCAGATTCCTCCTACGGGTACAAAGATGCTGATCATTTTAAATCAGAGGTAGGGAAAAATAACATTAATTCACACAGTAGAACTAATTCACACTTTAAGTGGAATATGATGTTGATATCTCGTCTGGGGTATTTGTATCAAATCATCGCACCTCTTCATCTGATCTAAATAAACATACTGACCCAAGTTCAGAAAAATGGGCAACGTGAGACAAAGACTGTTACAGCATCATTTTTTTTTAGCCAAGTAATATAACCAGTCACAAAGGAATCTTAACAATAGTTCTGCAAGCACCATAAGCACACTGGCTATTGGGTTCATGAAAGAGAGAAAATATTTATTTATCTTGACCATCAACGTTTGTTCACAAAGATTATTGCATGCTAAATTTTAACTACTACACAGTAAAGTGAATAGGCAGTTCCTCTCCTTGTTCAAGCAATGTTTAAAGCGCCAGGCACGATTACTATGTTTTGGTAGAAGGTGTGGTGTACCATATGTACACTTTAGGAAATTAGTTTCATACACCTGAGACTCCGAGAAACTATTAGTGATGATCGGTGTAAATTATTAAATCTGGACTATAATCCTAACTTTCTTCACAATTTGTAATTTAACATTTCCAAATGTTAGCCACATTGACTACATGAATCAAAACAGAGCCACAGGAGCCAGCGCAATAGCTCAACTGGCTAATCCTCCATCTTCCAGTGCCAGCATCCCATATGGGTGCCAGTTTGTGTTCCGGGGTTACTCCACGTCCAATCCAGCTCCCTGTTTGTGGTCTGGGAAATCAGTAGAGCATGGCCCAAATTCTTTGGACTCGTTATGCACACAGGAGACCCAGAGGAGGCTCCTAGCTCCTGGTTTCAGTTCTGGCTTTTGCAGCCATTTGGGGAGTAAACCAGTGAATGGAGGATCTTTATCTCTGTATGAACCTGCCTTTCCAATGAAAATAAATAAATCTTATGGGGGAAAAAAAAGCCACAAAGAAAAGAAAAGAAAAGAAAAGAAAAGAAAAGAAAAGAAAAGAAAAGAAAAGAAAAGAAAAGAAAAGAAAAGAAAAGAAAAGAAAAGAAAAGAAAAGAAAAGAAAAACCTGCATAGATAAGCAAAAGCCAAACTACAGTCATCAAGAATGACCTAGCCAAATAGAGTATCCGAAACAGCCAGCTTCCTCCTCACCCCACTGTGTAGCAGCTATTTAGGAGAGTCACCTGGATGGGCCCATCTGTTGAATTACATACCATTTAAACATTTCATTTGTGGCTTGCCATCAGCTGTCATGCCATCAACTGTGACAGTAACTAAGTCTCAGACAAAAACTGTATTGAACAGCAAGAGGATGATTAGACTTTCTGGTATGTTTGGAAGGCTGCGACTGCACCAGAAAGACAAATGAGAAAAGTACAGCCATTCAGCCGATAAACAGAAGTCTGAGTTCAGGTTATGGTAGAAGTCAGGGCACAGTGAGATGGTCAGGAAAACAGCCCAACAGCTGGAAGGTTTGCCCCAACAGTAATTACTGCTTTTGGATTGGAAATGGGAGCCAGGGGACCAGCAAGTTCATTCATAAAGGTAATGGAACAGAGCAAAGAGGCAGAATAATGACAGGAACTCCCCAACTATGCCCCTATTCCTACAGTGCTACCAACAAAATCCTAACGAGGGCATCTTCTTTCCTTGACAGATACCTACTGGTTTATCAGAAAGAATGCCAGATCTCACAGAGAAGGGACTGTATGCATGGCCCCTCCATTTCCTTTTATCAAAGCAAACAGAGAGCAGTGCCCAACTGTGTCTTCCATGCACAGATGCACCCACGCTTTAGAAGCCATTACTAACTAATGTATGTATATGTACTTGGAATTCAAAAAATCCAAAGGAAATCAATGCAAGTTTTCTAATATACATTTTGCATGAACTTTCTTAAAATTTTTCATATGTACACATAAGCATATATGAAACATTAAAATACCAGATTACAGAACCAGAGTTAAGAGTTGGTTAAGCTCCTGCCCGAAAATGGATTCCGGTTCAAGTCCCAAAGGCTCCACTTCTGAACCAGCTCTCTGCTAATGCACCCGGGAAAGCAGAATAGGATGATTCAAGGGTTTGGGCCCCTACATCCACATGGGAGATGTGAAAGAACCTCCTGGCTCCCAGTTTGAGCCTATGGCCTTTGGGGAGTAAACCAGAGGAAGGAAGCTCTCTGCCTTTCTGTGTCTCCCTCAAGCTCAGTAACTCTGACTTTCAAATAAATAACAATCTTTTTTTAAAAAGACTTCAGATTATTTTTAATGTTTTGCAAGACAGAAACAGGCTTTGATTACAGAATACTCAGCTCTTACATTCAGGACTCTACATTCCAATTCCTTGACAGCAATTCTACAAAAATCACAGTGATAGGTCCAAGAATATTCACTTTTGATGCCCTAACTTTACCCAAAGACAGAACTCCAGAGAATCTTAAAGAAATTAACAGGTAACAAAATGTCCAAAAAAAACAAACAATTTCTGTCAAAATTGCCTGCTGTAAAGATAGTTTCTGACACAAAAGGTGGGGTAGGGGTTTTGGGGAAATCATTTGAGGGAAGGCGAGGTTCCTGATTCTAATTCTAATGACGTTTTCTTTTTAAATAAAGCAGGCTGTCTTAATGTTAAATATATACATGTATATGTGTATACATGTATATATATACACACATACATATATGTATTTTCAGGTGCATATGACAACTTGTACAATTGTATAAAAATTATGATTGTACTCTTGATTATTAACTCCAAAAATGCTGAATATCTGAACAACCTACTGAGATCTGATGCTTAAAAAGTTAAAAAGAAGGAATTTAGGAGGCAGGATGACGATATTGAACCAAAGAGACTGCAAACACACGAAACTTCACGGTACTAGGGGAAAAAGCGGACAAGGAATAGAAGAAATCCTGGTTTGCAGTTGGAAATCTGGATGGATCACAATGTCACATGGCCCTGCCCAGTCAGTGCAAGGCAGATACACAAGTACTTCTACAATCAGGTCGCAAACACCTGCAGTTCTAAACCTGCAACAACTGGTCTCATAAAAGGCTATACAGACTAAGACCCTGAAGAATGTATGACTGTCTGAACTAGGACAGTCTGAGTTTTATCACAATCCTTTCCACTGAGCAGTATAAATATCACTTTTGTTGTTGTTTCAGATTTATTTGTATGAAAGCTAATTACAGGGTGCAAAAGGGATACATGGAGAGATCTTTCATCTACTGGGACCCTTTCCCCAAATGGCACGATGGCTAGGACTGGGCAAGGCCAAAGCTGTATCAGGTGCACAAGCACAGAACTGGATCAGAAATGGAACAGTCAGAACTTGAACTGACACCCATATGGAATGCCAAGTTTGTAGGCAGCAGCTTAGAACATTATGCCACAACTCCAGTTCCAAATCTCATCTTTTAAAACTACTTTCTGTATATGTAAAATTTAACGGTGGTCCAGGTAGAAATACAAATGCAAAATAAAGTATAATTTTACTGAAGTTAGTAACAACAAAGTACATCAAACGTAATTTATCGAAGGAAGAAGATCATCCAAACCTTCCCTTTCTTTCCATTATTTCTAACACTAGTATTTGAATCTATCTCCTAAATGAAACACAAGGAATTTAACAATAATCCCAGAGTCTTGTGAGCTGGTGTTATGGCACAGTAGGTTGAACCACGACCTATAACACTGGCATCCCATACAGGGAACAGTTTATATTCCAGCTGCTCAGTTGCTCCACTTCAGATCTGGCTCCCTGTTAATGTATTTGAGAAAGTTGTAGAAGATGACCCAAGTACTGGGGTTCATAAAACTGCATGGGAGACAGAGATGAAGCTCCTGGTTTTGGTCTGACCCAGCTCTGGCCATTTAGACCATGAGGACAGAGAGTCACTACATGGACACACTCCCTTGTAAGCATATTTATTCCTTCTCTCTCTCTCTCTCTCTCTCTCTCTCTCTCTCACTCTCTCTCTCTCTGTCTCAATTCTGCCTTTCTAATAAATGCATAAATATTTAGGAGGGTAAAAGAAAAGCCTAATTCCATCCCTAGTGGCCAACTCTTTAATCTAAGAAGCCCATTACAAATCCTACAATGATGCTCAAATGAAAGAAAGCAACATAATGACCATGTTGTAGCATTAATCTCTTCAACACAACAATTTACAACAGATGCCCAAGTCTAACCTGACAGCCTGTTCAGAAGGGGCCAAGTGACTACAAACCCGCTCATCCACACAGTTCGGTCCTAACGCACAGGCTTTCTGGGCAGCAGCCTGAGACAGAGTACACCTTGTACGTATCACTTGCCTTGTCTCCCTTGAACAAGCAGGGGCTCTGAAAACCACAGCAATACCACCACGGTTAGTGTAAAATATTAATGTCTCATTTGTTCAACAGTTTTGTGGAAATTAAAACTTTTAGGTTAATCATATACTGAACAATTTTAATTAAAACAGTTATAAAACAATTAATCCACAAGAGCTAGCTTGGAACTCTGCCAGCCTTATTGGTTTAATGCATGTAGGCAAAACTCATTTTTTTCCCTTTTGACTTAATGAATGCTAATATGTGACACAAAATATGCATACTAAGCTCCTAATAACAGTTAGTCCATCTGGTTTTTCTTGCATTCACTATTTGTCATTTTTCTTTGATACTAAAATTGAAAATGAGTTCTCTGGGTTAGAAATGATAATGATGCCATGTGTTGTGCTTCACTAAAAGTTGCTCTTTGGGAATATCTTCAAGAGTGAAACAAGCACCCACCTTGCACATCCTCATTTTGCTACCATAGGGTGGGGAGAGAAAGGAGCGATGGGCCAGAGACCAGGCCCGGAGCCAGGGCTGCTCTTTAATGCCACTTTCAATGGTTCTTGCCTTTCTGAGGTTAGACACAAGATGAAATACAAGTTTAAATCTCTACAACAAATCATCAAATATTTTAATTTGTTCCACATTACGATGTGTTTGATTCATTTGGGCATCTTTTTTAGTGCTGATAGGAAGTTGAAGTCAAAAACTAACGTGATCTTTAGGGGTTACACAGGATCCATACTACATAAGATTGCACATACGCAACAGTTTAAATGTCCCCTTATTACTGATGCTTGAGAGGAACAATCCACTGACTGATATACACAAAGGCTGCAGCTCTAACAGGTTCATGACCATCCCGTGTTCTCCTCTTCCTAAAGCTGTAATTCTCAGCCAGGGTGACTCTGCCCCTCTTCCTGGGTGTGCTGTAGTAACTGCTGCACAAAGGCCAGTGGTGCTACAATGCTCTGACGAAAGAATGATCCAGCCCAAAGGGTCAGCAGTGCCACCACCCTGCTAAAGGGCCATCGGCAACATGAATAACATCCAGAACACATTCAGAACTTGAGTAATCCTCAAAGACACTTCTCTCCCTGGGCCCTTCCAGGAAACAGTTACTGACAAATGCCTGGATTCCCTTCCAGCCCCACACACTCCACCATGCTAGAATGTAAAAATCAATTATTAATTAAAAAAAGAGAAAGAGAGAGAGAGAGAGAGGAGATGGGTCAGCATTATAAAACACAGAGTTAATCTGCAAATTGTGAAGCCAATATCCAAAATTAAGTTCGAATGCCAGCTGCTCTGCTTCCAATGCAGCTTCCTGCTAATAGTGTCTGGGAAAGCACCAGGAAATGGTCCAGATGCTTAGTACCCTATTGCCTATGTGCAAGACCAAAATGGAGCTTGTGCTGTCTGACCTCGCTGTGGCTTCGACCTGGATTTTGCTGCCATTGGAGGAGTGAATCAGTAGGTGGAAGATCTCTCTCACACACACTCTCTCTCTAATTTTCTCTTTCCAATGCTCTGCACTTCGATTGCATTTTAAAAACAAAACAACAACAACAAAAAGCAGCAGCAGCAGCTCTGAGCGTCTTTATTACTAGGAAGTCTATAAAGGGAAGAGACAGAGAAAAAGGAGTACGTATATAATGGGCAGGAGAAGGGGAGGCAATACTCACATCAGGACAAGATAAAAGGAGCAAATAAAGAAGAAAAATCGCCCTCTCCCACAAACCTGTGAAAGCATTTCAAATCATTGCAATTACATACGCCCAGGAGAATCCCTCTTCACATTCATGAGGTATTTTCTCCTAACCCTCATGCTATTTCAAGCTAAAATAACACTGTCACGAAGTGGCTGTGCAGTACCATTACGGGTGATAAGTAAATAGCAAAGAAGACACAGCCCCGAACTACTCCCACGCAGGACACATAAATACATGTGCAGCACTGCAGCACCCTTTATCAATCCCGAGAGCACCCCGCTCCTAACTCCACACGATCCTAACCGCCTCCCACCTTGCCAGCCCATCTCAATGAATCGTGGAACACAGAGACAGGAGTGTCAAGAGTGTTCAAAGTTCCTTTCTTGCCCAAGATCATAGGCCATAAACCCTAGACATGAAAGACAGTATCACAAGGGAGCCAGCATCACTACCCATAACTTTGACATCCCCTTATGGGTGCTGGTTCAAGTCCCAACTGCTCCACTTCCCATCCACCTCAGAGATAATGCTCCTGGAGGCTGGCGGGGAGGGGAGGGGGGCAGAAGCAAACAAACAAAACCAGCAACTTGGGCCCCTGCCATCCACGTGGGAAACCCAGAAAAAGCTTCTGGCTCCTGTGGTCAAGTTGGGGGAGGGGGATGGACAACCAACACATCTTTTTCTTTCTAACTCCTCCTTCCAAATAAACATTTTTTTTTGAAAAAGCAGTATCACATCCATTTCTGTGTTGCTGAAACTTATGCCTTACGTGTCACAGGACGCAGGACACCTCCCACACAAGATGACCAAGGTACCTGTATTTATAGAAGCAGGACACGGATCTCAAGGCCAGAGGCTGCCCCCTCTTTCTCCCACCACCTTAGTTTATGCAATGAGAAACACTGCAGGAAGGATAAATATTTCATGCTCAAATTCTATCCTTTCCCATTGTTCCTTTTATCACATATGTCCTGCCAAGTTGACTCTGCTTACTTTCAACTTTCACAATACGTTGACAAAGCAAGTTCATCCTGGAGAGAAATCTCTTCTCCGAAGCCGTGTCCCTCCCAAACCCATCCTTCCAGGCTTCGTGTCTTCTCTAGTGAGCAGGCATCACGCACACGCACTCAGCTGGCGCTGGAGGACAGCTGCATCCCATATGGAAGTGCCCACCTCAGACTTCCGGCCCCACACCAACTGTGCCCTCCAGGCCTACAAGATCAACAACAGGCAGACACTTCTCCAGTCTCCCCTCGGCTGCGCTGTGCCTTGTTCAGGTGGCTTTGCCTGCCAGGTTCCCGAACGTCACAAGGAAGCCGTGGGTCACTCTGTGCAGCTAAGTATGTCTAGTGAACACGCACTATCCTTCTATATTGACTCAGTATCATTTTGACATCACCCAAGTCCAAGCCAGTATCTTTTCCAGATCACCTTCTCACCGACAACACAGAATCACTCCCTGAAATAAGTACATCTTAAATCTGTCAACAGTTAGGATCTGTATCCTAAGAAATCAATACTAACTAGTTTACTTCAATATACCCGCTGCTTCCTGTCTCTTCCCAGACATTCACTTCTTTTTTTTTTATTCTCTCTCTGCCTCTCCTCTCTCTCTCCTGGCGGCTGCCACCATTAAAGTCCAGAAAGGTTCAGAAGCAAACCTATCAAAAATAAATAAATAAAACTCTGTAACTATGTCAAACATCAAAATTTGAAGAGGAAAAAAGCGCCTGCAAAACTCAGCGGTATAAATGATGAAAGCTGTTCTAAAAAGCCCCAGGAGCACCAACCACACAGACACAAAAGGAAAGCAGCAGGAAGGCAGGAGGCAGGTGGCCCAGGATGGAAAATTTAGTAGGAAAACACAGGCGTCTTTGAGGACTGCCAGGAAATCTCCCACCAGAACCCAAGGAATGTGGAGGCGCTCAGACTGGAATGCTCTTTCTCAATCCTTCCTCTTCTAACCCATCCAGCAGCATCAGGATAGAAGGATGGGCACACCCCAAATGTAAGATTTCAGGTACCCAGAGCCTACTGAATTTGCCAGTGTTTAGTTACAGTTTTTCTTCCTATTCAAAGTCCTCCGCATTCAGTAGCAAAATCAACGAGATGCTCATTGAAATGGTGACTGTCCAAAGGGGACACGGGAAACCTGCAAATCAAAGATGTGCAAGGCAACAAGGAGGAAAGGCAGGTGGCTGACTTGTGAAGGGGGAAAAGATCTGTTCAAGGGAAATGATGAAGCTTTCAGCTGGAAAGCTGCACCTGACAATGAAACATGGAAAACAACTACCGTGCAGGTAGAGCAGCAGAAGGAACACGAGGGCTGGAGGTGGTCAGATCTGGCCTTTAAACTTGGCTCTGGCTGCTAACTATCAAACCACAGGCAAGTCAATTAAAACTCAGCTTTCCCATCCATAAAATAGGGATATTATCCCCATGATGCAGGACTGTTGTAAAGTGGCAAAAATGCACTCAGTATACATCCCAGTTGGATACTCAATAAAATAGGTGTAAGGGTGCTTTGAGAAAACCACTACTTCTAGAATTGAATTTTGCCTCTTTAAATCATTTTAAAAGGAATCAGGCCACATTAAGAATGGCACAGGAAAGAATCTATCATGGCCCTAGATCTCTACAAAAGTAAACCCCTATTTCTCCACGCTGCCCATCCCCGATCCTCCCTGGCTAGTTCTCTGCCCTCTCACATCCCAGCATACTACATAACTAGCAGTTCAATTCCCAAACTCTACAAAACATCGTTTCTCGCCGTTTTCTGTCAATACTTCAATGCCTCCAACTCCCAGCACTATACTCTTGGCCCAGGCCGTCTAGCAGACGAAGTCTTGGGGCTGCTGTAGTGGTGTAGCGCTCTAAACTGCTCCGGGCAGCACAGGCACCACACAAGGGCGCAGGTTCACATCCCGGCTGCTCCATTTCTGATCCAGCGCTCTGCTTATGCTATGCAGAAGGCAGTGGAAGATAGCCCAGACTCCTGCACTCGCGTGGGAGACCTGGAATAAACTCCTGGCTCCCAGCTTTGGATCAGCTCAGTTTTGGCCACTGTGGCCATTTTGGGAGTGAACCAGTGGATAAGAGAACTCTTTCCTTCTTTCTCCTCTTTTTCCCCATCTGTAAGATCTACCTTTCAAGTAAAAACAAATCTTCCCCCCAAAAATTTAAAAAATGAAGTCTCAAAGCAGACTCATGTTTCAAGGTCAATGAGCACCTTTGCTGTCTGCCTCCTTGTCACACCGATTTACTGTCTCACGAGTAACTTTACTTGTACCTCCTGTGAAGCCCCTTCCTTCACAGTCAGTGGAACTGGAACCATGACCTTCACAAGCATACTCACTGAATTCACTAAAAACTTCACAGTCCTCGAAGGCCACACCGTTTACATTTGGGAACTGCCATCCTTCTCTGCAGTGTTTACTTTTTAAATCATGGATTTCACATATTTGGAAATGAACTTCACTGGTGATGAACTGAACAACCCACAGACATGCTGGAAGAAATTATAGCTCCAGAGAGTATTATAGCTCCAGAGAGTAGTCTGCTCATGAATATACCCAAGCTTATGTGAATTCTCCTTCATTATAAAAAACTGCCTCGGCCAAATAGCTCAGGAGGAGATGTCTGCTACTTGGCCCATGCAGGCTCTCGGTGCCCCTTGGTGTCTCCCATTCCACAGAATGGGTTCAGAACCTGAGAAAAGAGTTAGTAAGGACGAACAAAACTCTTCACACTTATGTTCCTCGAAATGAACAAGAGTGCCACTATTCCCTCTGTCATGGTACTAACAAATGCATAAGCAGAAGAGCAGCTCTCTGTTTACTAAACTCAACATGATGCAGGACAAAAATCTAGAAACTAGGTTTGTATTGAAATAATTCAAATCATAAGCATGGGTCATTAAACCACTTCTGCAACTTGTCAGATACCAAATCTTTCAAGCTGCGCGGGCCTGTACAATCTCTGTTGCAGCTACTCAGTCCTGCTGCTGTTTTTGTCACAACACAAAATGCAGCCATGAACATGGCTACCTTCCAGCACAGTTTTATTGATGAACAATTAAGTTTAACCTCCACATAATTTCCATGTGTCAAGAAAAAGCCTTTGATTTCTTTAAAAAAAAAAATCATACTTAGCTCTAACCCTATATATAAAAAACAAAAACAAAAAAACAAACACATACTGGCCTCATTCGCCTATGGATCACCTTTTGTTCCTGATGGGGAGAGTCGGACATTTAGGCAGACATCAAGAATAATTAAGACAATTCCCTTGCTCTCTAAGACATAACAAGATAGGTAAACCACCAATTACAGTGCAATGTAATAAACAGTAAGAACAGAAGTATGCCAGTGTTACAAGAGGCAGGCATGGAATAATTAGGGAAATGTTTCCTAAACTGCCTAAGATGTCTTGATATAAATACTAACGTAATCTAGTTTTCTGTAATAAACAAAGGAACCGTGACTTTAAAAAAAAGGAAAAATCTTCACCATTCACATCTGCTAAGACTGTATCAGAATCTGCCTGGGTGTGTTCTAGAACGTCTTTTTAAATTATCATTCCAGGCCAGGACCTCTGGCAAAATCCTTTAGCCATTGATCTGCCAGGAAGCAGGCATGTCCCAGGTGGTGGCCGACTGAAGACTCTTAGGGCCAAGTCCGCAGGTCCTGCCTGTTTATTTCACCCAAGTCCTTTAGCTGTCACAGGTAATAGTTTTCAAGTATTGGCCGACACGAGGAATCAAACAGGTCCCCACTCCCGAGTGAAAGGTCAATGGAATAATAAGCTTGTCCAGAGTCTCAAATATCTGCACCCCACATTAGGTTCCGCCTAATCAAATCAGCTTTATTAGAGGAGGTCACCTCTAATCAGCACTGGGTCTTATCTGCATTTGGAGATGCTTAGGCAGATTTATTTTAATTACCTCAGAACATGTAAAGCTTGGGCCTTGAGACTTAATTGTCACAACTGTCTGCCCATGCCCGGATGTTTTGTTCCAAGAGGGAAGCCGAGGGAGCCAGGAGCCAAGCTGACATCATCAGCTGTGTATTTAATTAAAGCAAGATGAAGGGCAGGCAGGCCTGGGAGGACTGTGGGCCGGCCTTCCTGTCCCGGTACAGAAAGGCCTAACAGGCTTCGAGCATCCCACTTATTGGGAGAAAGACCATCTCTCCTGAGGTACAACAGAGTGCACCAGAGTGAGCCTCTGACTCTCCCATCGGCCCTGGTACAAGAAAAAAGGAATCAGAAACTACTACCTTCTAGACCCCTTAGAAGAAAATAAAATCAAGAAAAATCACATACGTCCACATAAAGCCTGATGTTGGGCTTGTAGTATCACACTCAGGTACTTAAGCAAGTTCACAAGTTGCCCCACTGCAGGAATTGGCGCCTGGTGCAGTGGTTCAATGGCCCTGGAAGCCAAGCTAAGCTGCACCCGTGGCTTCCTGCTGACATGCAGGCTGTGAGGGTTCAAGCATTTGAATCCCTGCGAGGCTCCAGGCTTTTCCTAGCCCAGCCCTAGCTATTAGTGCCATTTAGGGAAGGAGACAGCAGAGGGCAAGTCTTTCTAGATGACTACCTCTGTGTTTCTTCGTCTCTCTGCCTCTAAAATATAAATCGGTGTATTCATTTAAAGAAAAAAAGAAAAAAGAAAAATCCTTCATTTGAAAAACCCGGACAATACAGTGAACCCAAGATTTGGATGATCCTTTTCTTGGTCTGTTTCTTTCTCTCCAAAATCCATCTGCTCAAAGCCAGACAGGACAGGGGCCATGTCCCGTTCATCTCTACCTCTGCAGCTTCCCCACATTAAGTTGGGTGAGAAAACCAAAGGACTGGATCCACTCACTGGCCAACATGCCCTGCCATGTTCTTGTTTATTTGTTGTGTTGTTTTGTTTTTAAGAGAATGAGAGACTTCAACGTACACACAGGCAAAAAAAAAAAAAATCTGGGCAAAGATAAAATTTCTAAATGTGAGCAAAATGAACCAATCTGAATAAAAACCAAGATGTTCTTGCTTGCATCAGGTTATTTGCCCAACAAAGGCAGTGTAAGTCTGGCTATCCTAGGAGTGTCAGGAACTCCAGCCTTGGTGGTAATGTTACTGGAGAACTCATTTCACTGTGGCCAGGAGCTCTGATTTCCCATGAGGCCTCTCCAGGAGATGCAGTGGTCGGCTGTGCAAGGACTTCCAATGTCTCTGAAATGAACCTGTGTCAGTGCTGTAGCTGTCACACACACTGGGGTGAAAGTGGACAGGCCAACTGCCTAGGGGACCCAGAAAATGATTAAATAAATTCCACCCAGCAAGACAGCTGGAGGTAGAAAGATGAAATAAAGAGTGAACATGTAGAGAAAAAAATCCTATTCTGCCCCCACCCCACTCCTTAACAATGGCCAGTACATTACAGCACAGACATCACTAAGATTCTGCCTGCGAGATAAGAGGGTCTGTGTTTTTGTCCCCATGCCTTTTCTTCTCCGCCAAGTACAGCTGGTGGTCTGCCAGAGCTGACTATTCCCATGCAGCCCATATGAGGAATGAAATCTCAAAATCAAATTGTGCCTTAAAGACCAGCTTGTTCCTCAAAGGTTGATAACAAGCCTCTAACCAAGGCCCTGGAATGGCACAATCTCTCCGAAACACTCCATGGATGCGCTGACACAGCAGCGAGCTTTCACATAGTTTCAAACTCTAATCTCAAACCAACTCCCCCATCTTTGGGAGAAGCGCAGTGCTCACACGTAGAAGAGGCCAAGGGGTGACTCCACTTTCCTTTCTTCCACGCTATTCCACCAACCTGCACCTTTTTTTCCTAAGCTTCATAATACAGGAGAATCATCTCGAGAACTTAAATCTCTTGAGCCCAACCCCCACATTGTCCAGTTCAATAGGTGTGGGCTGACGCTCCAGGATTCTAACCGATTCTAGATGATGCTGCCACCTCTGGCCTGGGGAATCATCATTTCCTGCAGTAAATTAACTAAAGAAGAAAGCCAGGCAACTGCATTTTTAGATTTAAAAAAAAAAAATGACAGCCCCCAAATTAATATAGAGCCTCGAGCTTTTTATATGTACAAAACAGCTGCCAAAATTCTGAAGTGTTTGCTTTGCTCTAGGAGTAGCCAGTTGTGATTTTGAACTCAACCACAAAGCAGGATTGTGGATTTTTTTCATTAACTGGAGGATTTGCTTCATGTCTGCATTATTGTTTTACAGTTTCTAATTACTGGGCTGTGAACTGCCAAATGGTCAA
The DNA here is from genome assembly GCF_017591425.1 of Ochotona curzoniae. Taxonomy (NCBI): domain Eukaryota; kingdom Metazoa; phylum Chordata; class Mammalia; order Lagomorpha; family Ochotonidae; genus Ochotona; species Ochotona curzoniae. Next base: position 3,686,214 of record NW_024465421.1, read on the forward strand.
CAAACTTCCCCATTGTTATTCAGGTGCACCAACTGGTGCCAGTGTTGAAGAGGGCCTTATGTTTTATGAGACTGCCGGGCATACACTTGCTGCCCATGGATACTCACATATTACAAGATAGGAACAAATTAACCACAGAAACACAATTTCTAACAATTAAACTTTCCAAAGCAAGAACACTTTCAAGCCTTGTTTCCTTGTTAAGAGCCCTGTGACTATCGGTCTACCTCTAACATTTTTCTTTCTGGTTCCTTTTAAAACACACAGTTGCCATCATCAAATACCAACCCAAAATATCACATCTAGTGAGTGAACTGAAAATAGATATGAGGCTGGAGCCATGGTATAACATGTTAGGCTTCAGCATACGACACTGGCATCCTCTGAAGTCATCAGTTCGAGTCCCAGCTATCCTGTTTCCAATCCAGTTCCCTACTAACACACCTGGGAAAGCAGAAGATGGTCAGAGTGTTCAAGCCTACACACTCAAGTGAAAGACCCAAAGTGGCTCCTGGCTTCAAACTAGCCCAGCTCCAGTAGTTGTAGCCATCTAAGGAGTGAACAGTCAAATAGAAAACCTGTTTCCCCTTTTCTTTTCTCTAACTCTGCCTCTTAAATAACAATCCACAGATCTTTTAAAAAGATAGGAAGTGTTTATATTGATGTAAAAGAGCATCCAAAAATAGCATCCAAGAACCCAACTCTCTTGATGCCAAAAATCCCATTTCCTTGAGCTTTCCTTGGAGCTGGCTACCTAGTTTAACAAATGATTTCATCACTCAGCTCCAGCTGTGAACATAGTAGCAAGTTACTGAACCCTCAGCATCAACTTCCTCATCTGGATAATGAGGGCAGTAATAGTACATAAACTTCATTGTGCTTGCTTGAATATTACATGATATCATCTACATAAAGTGCTGTTCATGATGCTGGGCACATATTTTAGAACTCAGTATGCTTTCGGTGTTAACACTGTTCTCTGTGAACATCTAGGGTAGGCCATGGAAAGGTCTGAGTCCTCCTCCTACTTCAGATGTCATCAAACCATGAAGAGCAGGGACAATTTCTCTCTGTCTCAAAGCAACCAAGCAAGGTTAGGAGTTAAGACTGTGAGAGACTGAGAACTGCTGGTGTGGGAAGTGAATGAAGATGACCTTGGAAAAGACAAAGAAATAGCTTATGAAGAATCGGTGGATGGGAAGGTATTTGCAGTAGCCAGTAAAACACCCCTTGGGATGCCTGCATCCCGTATGAAAGGGCCTAAGTTTTGAGTCCCAGCACCATTACATTCCAGCTTCCTGCCCTTGTGTACCATGCTTGGCAGTTAGTTCCACCCCCATGGGAGAGACCCGGACTGTTTCTGGTCCAAGGCTACAGGCTACTCCAATCCTAGCTGTTGTGGGCATTTGGAAGTAAACCAGAGGATAGAAAATATCTCTACTGCTCTTCTTTCAAATAAAATGGAAACTAAGACTATTTCAAAATAAATAAAAGGGACTCATGAAGTTTTCACACACACTAGCCAAGAAAAAGATGTAGGGACAAGGTCAAAGAGCAGACAGAGCTGTCCAACAGCTGTCCACAGAGCCCAAAGGCCACCATGTCAGTATCTAGTGCTACAACAGGCAGGGCGAGCCTGAAGTCGGAGGCACCAGGGCAGTAAAGATCTCAAGTACAAAATGAGCACACGCTCTCCCAATGGTGGCTTCCCAACAAAGGTAATCTGAGAAGTAAGCTATCAAGAATCAATAAAAGTAAAAGGGGGGTATTCCTCCTTAAAGAGCACGGGAGGGGAGAAAAAAAACTGAGAGCATGTGCAGTCACATATAAAGAATTAAAAGTAATTCTTAGTGCACTTAGAGAAAATTACATTTCTGGCTTCAGATGCTTTTGCTCAGCTATTCTCTGAAACTCAAGAGTGAGAAGTGTTCTGTCAATGACCCTGGCTCTTGAGAATACAAGTGCTGTACAGGAAGAGAACACCGTGCACTTGATACAAAGGAGCGCTGAGAGAGAGATTATCGTCAGTCAATGGGCTAGTTGCATTTTTCTTCCTAAAAGCAAATCAGCGCTATTAATCAACCATAACTGTTCTTCGGGCTCCATATTCAGAACTCACCTCAAATTCTCTTTAGTTTTTGAAGGCAGGACACAGACAAGATTAAACTACATCGCTTTACGCACTGCTCAGCCTCACCGGAGTAAGGGAATAAAAAGAGCCTCCATGCACTCCCAGCTCCACCGAGAAGGAAGTCCCCCTGCTCAAAGATACCGGAAGCCCAAGGTCAGGGTCCCAGCACAGTTCCCTCCGGGGGGGAACCTTCTCACAGATATTCACAGCGAGGCCAGATACAGATGCCTTATTATCTGCTCCCGAGCACATGAACTCATTCATCATTCTGGATATCGGACACAGCCTCCTAGCTAAGGCACCATGAGCCTTTTTAAAGATGCTTGCAAAGTCCAGTGCATGCCTAAAGCCAATCAAGTAAGTAATCATCACTGTGGTTCCTCAAGCTATTTACATCCAACCCAAGTACCTTTGGCAAAGACCGAAATCAGATTTGCCTTGTAACTCAGATCTTCTGGTAAGCTGGATGCAACAGACACAATAAACATACATCCAGGACGACGTGGTCCCGGTTTCTTCCCTCGCTTCCTCTTCCAAGAGATGTGAAATGTGTGATACAATTTGACGATCCTTACACAGGCTTTTGTAAAATTTTGCTTGTCCACTAAATCATACATTGAGAACAAGCCTGTGATAAAAAAAAGGATGTTTTGCTTCGTGAAGAACTCATTGCCAACTGCAGGAAAAGCCATTAGCCAACAAGCACTTAAACACATCCAAGAAATCACGAAGGAAGCCTCCAACATCCAGTCCAAGACTCTTGATTTTATTCCCAAAACACAGCAGTTATCTCCATCACGCTACAGATTCAGCACAAAACGATTTGTGATAATGTCTCAAATGGATGTAGGCTGAAAAGATGATTTCAGGAACCCTAAAAGTAAAGTTTCCACCTGTCCATCCAACCCCATACCTGCCACAATGATACAGCAGTCAATTCTGCAATTATTTCCATGCATATCTCCTGATACTTCCCATAACAGTACTTAAAAAAAAAATCTTGGAGCAGATGTCTGGCACAGCTGTTTCAACTGCCACTTAAGATGCCCGCATTCCATGTCAGTGCTGGCTTCTCGGCTTCTGGTCCAGCCTCCTGCTGACATGCATCCCAAGAGGCAGCAGATGATGGTTCAAATACCTGGGTCTCTGACAACCAGAATGGAGAGCCAGACAGAATCCTGGTTCTTGGCTCCTGGCTGCAGCCTGCCACAGCGCTGGCAATGGCAGGTATTTAAGGAGGGAGCCAGTGGGTGGATGGGTAGATGGACGGATGTGTGTGTGTGTGTGTGTGTGTGTGTGTGTGTGTGTGTGTCCCCACATTTCAAACAAACTGAAAATAAACAAATAATATTCCAAGAATCTCTGGCTTTAACACCAACAGCCATCAAACCAAAAGGCAGCCAGATGACACATTATTTTCCTCAAAGAAATGTCCTCTAGACCAACTGCAGATATCTGCTTTCAAGTTATTTCGAATAGTGTATCTGAAACCAACAAAATCAATCTATTCCAAGAAAGTTGATATGTCAGGCTCACCGTAACAGCCAGAGACCACCAGAGTACAAGGGCAATGCTGCTTTATGCAGACCTAAAATCTTCAATAAGATTAACTTTTCTAATAGGATTTAGGGACGCTATGACGGCCATTATGGTGTCTCCTACAAGCCAGAGGCTCCAAAGGCTTTAACCATTCGACTTAATCTAATCTGTCCTAATCTGATCAGGGCTGCCTCCCTGCATTCTGTCAGTGGGCTCTGAGCAGTGATCTAAAAAACGAAGGAAAAACTTCCACCTAAATCACACCATGTCAACCCGACACACACATACAAGCCTTTATCTGCCAATCACTGCAGACCTGGCTACAAACACAGGGGTGAGGGAAGGGGACAGGAAAGGGGAGGAGTGTCTTCCGTTCCTCTACTTTGCTATGATCTACCTGAACTAGCAAGTCATTGTATCACCGACTTGCTACTTACATTCTAATTATACAGCTCAAAGCAGTTTTCACATGTTATGTGTAATCTGGCTCAAAAACCCACATGCTCTTTTTCAACTGACTCTAAGAGGAGCGGGGGTTCTAATCCAGCAGCAAGTTCCCTGTGTATATAGGCAGGAAGTCAAAAATCAAGACAGACTTCATAACAGAGAAATTCTTCCAGACTAACAGCCCATGTCTCATGTCCCTGCACAAGGTAGTTTCCATCCCCTAAGATGCTATATGCACATACTCCAGACACCAGGCACAAAGGCACAAGCCTGGGAGATGCTAAGCTTACCTGACCCTTATACCCAGTCCACTAAATCTAGCAAAGAAACCTACATTCCAGATCATCCATTTTTCCAACTTGGAATCAACACGCCAATCACAGGCTAGCAAGTACGAGATAAAACAACACAGACAGGAAGAGAAAAAATAAGCATACTTGCCAGTATATCTTAGAACTATACTGTACAATATACTGTATATACTGTACGCTGTGTCAGTAACACAGGTGGAAAAGTAAGTATCTCATTGATCATTTTTACAATGACATATTTTGAAGAAGGATTAAAATCGGTTTGATACATTGGCTTAAATGAATTACTAAAACTCATTTCCCATGATTTTTAATTTTGGCTACCAAAAAGTTTTCAGATTATGTGTGTGTGTGTGTGTGTGTCACACACACTTCAACTGGTCAGCACTGTTTCAGATGTTCTGTTTACTTAGGATAATTTCAAAAGAGAGGTATGTACATTTTTCATTCCATTAACTCCCTCAGGTCAGGGTCAGATGATAATCCTCAGGGTAAAAATAGAACAATCCCTGCATAAATATTTACTTAAGGAGGCCTTAGGAGGAGCAGAAGATTCTAGTCCTGATTCAGTCACTTCATATTGGAATCACCCCCAAAATATTCTGCTAAACTTCCCTGAGTCTGCAGTTGCTTATCCATCACAAGATATAGCGGTTTCTTGGACCTCTTCTCCACATCCATGGCTACCTCTGGTTAGCTCGGGGCACAAGTGCAGCCAGTTCGTTCAGTGTAACAGGCACAGCCTAACTTCCAGCCTACAGAGCAACATCATCATCTATCCAGCTCATTCAGCTTTGAGGAATTCTACAGAACACATTAGTTCAAGCAAGCTAGAATGCACCGGTTCCACATGCCAGCCACTAAAAGCAGAATGGCCTCCTTCCCACCACAAGCAATATTTCCTCCAGTCTACTAACGATGCTTACGAACTTGTGGCTCAGAGAAAGCTGTTGTTCTCAGGAACTCGAAGGTCAATGACGAGTTACAGAAAGAAAACACTGGTTATCGATAGGAGGGTAATGGCCATCAAAGGTGTGAATCGCAAGGACGCAACCTAGGTTCTCCTGGCGCCTGGCGTTGTCTCACGTCAGTCATGCCCAGGCAGCCCTGGGCCCTCCACACGGCACTGTTAGGGCAATGTGGCCTCCAACACCTCACTATGAACCAAGCCCACATTCTTAGTGGCCTGTCACCTAATTCAGCGTGCAAGTTCAAGCATTTTACTCAACCACACACAAAACCAAAGCACAGCCTCCTGTAAGGTCACTGAGGAAGAGTGGAGCGGGGCCCTTCAAGCACACAGTGTGATAGTGACAACCAGTACAGGATTCTAGGACAGTAGGCACAAAAGACTGAATGATCCTGGGTGAGAATGGATGGGTGAAAACCAGCATTCCACAGAGACAGATCCAAGGAGCCAAGGCAAAGAGCAGTGTGGTACACAGGGAACAGTGAGCAGTTCATCCACTGCCAGAGCTTTTTAAAAAGGCAAACAGGAATATCAGGCAGGAAGAGCTTCATGAACTTGTCCCTTGCACAGCGCTCCAGAACACACACCCAGAAGGCTCCCAAAACCTGCTTTAATGTTCTGCTATTGTTATCCTGCAGTTTCTAAGACACTGTTCATAATATTTATTTCACTAAAAGGTAGAATGACACAGAGATAAATCTTCCACCTGCTGGCTCAAAACCAAAATGGGGCAAAATCCAGGAGCCAGGTTTCCCATATAGGTGGCAGGCACGCAAGCACTTGAACCATCATCTACTGCCTCCCAGGTGTAACGGCAGGAAACTGGACCAAAAGTGGAACAGGCACTGGGGCCAGTGTTGGGGTGCAGCAGCATATGCCCCTCCCTGTGATGCACAGCCATCGCATTTGAGCACCAGCCCAAGTCCCAGCTGCTCTCTGTCTGAACCAGCTCCCTGCTAACGCACCTGGGAGCAGAGTGGAAGATGGCCCCAGTATTTGGGTCTCTGCCAGCCATGTGGGAGAACCCCAATAGAGTTCCATTTTAGGAGTGATCCAGCAAATGGAAGGTATCTCTCTCTCTCCACCCTACCCCTTTCTATATCCAGTCTCACACATGCTCAAATAGTAAAATGTTTAAATCTTTATCAAAATATTTTACTTTTTAAAAGAGATTTATTTATTTTTATTGCAAAGTCAGACATACAGAGAGGAGGAGAGACACAGAGAAAGATTTTCCGTCCGATGATTAACTCCCCAAGTGACAGCAACGGCTGATGCTGTGCTGATCTGGAACGAGAAGCAAGGAGCTTCTTCCGGGTCTCCCACATGGGCGCAGGGTCCCAAGGCTTTGGGCCATCCTCGACTGCTTTCCCAGTCCACAAGCAGGGAGCTGAATGGGAAGAGGAGCCACTGGGATTAGAACCGGCGCCCACATGGGATCCCAGTGTGTTCAAGGCGAGGACTTTAACCGCTACACTATCGTGCCAGGCCCCAAAACAACTTTTTTAAAAGGTGGAGCACCCAAAACTGGATCCAGGCACTCCGATTTGGAAGGCAATTATCCCAAATGGAAATTTTCCTTGCTGTGCCATAATGCTCACTGTTCTTGCTTCTGCTTTTCTTAGTAAGATGCTTTGCCCTGGGGAGGGTATGGTGGCTTAGCAGGCCAAATCCACCTGCAGCTCTGGCATCCCACACAGTCACCAGTTCATGACAAAAGGCTGCTTTAATTCCAATCCAGCTTATTGCCTGGGAAAGCAGCAGGCATAGCTCAAGCCCTTATGCCCTGCATCCATGAGGGAGACCCAGAGGAGGCTCAAGGCTCCTAGCTCCTGGCTTCAGATTGACTCAGCTTTGGCTACTGCGGCCTTTCGGAAAGTGAATGGGGGCGGGGGGAGAATTATTCTCTCTCTCTCTTTACTACCCTCTACAAATCTGCCTTTTCAATAAATATTTTTAAAAACTTAAAAAAAAAAGGAGGCATGCATTTCGATTTTACACAAAGACGTAAAAATTACAATTGATTCTGGTGGTCAGAGACAGTAACAAATCCATGAGGACCAAGAAATCTTCACCTCCAAGGTGTAGAAGAGCCAATTGGTGGTGCATCCCTTCATGCTGGGTGGTTCCTGGGAGAGCTCTGACAGTGACCAGGAGCTCCACCGATAAGATCCTAATCCAACAAGGCCTAAGTCTGCAAGGCTACAGAAAACACATTTTTAACGGGCTTCTGGCATTTCATATGTCAGCAGTTTGAGAAACTCTTTCTAAAAAGTATCATCCTAATCCTTTCTTATCTCCCACAGTGAGAAGGGGGGTCACAGAAAGACTTCCTTCAGCAAGCGTCTCTTTGCCAAGGCCTTAACCTACTGCAGACGTGCACAAGGAAGGGTCTGGGCAGAGCACCAGGCTTCTCAAAAGGTCACCAAGCACAATTTTAGAGAAACAGCATGTCAAGAGTCCAATTTAATGAGTTAATCATCCAGATAAAATAAAACTATCATCTTTTGTTATCTAATTTATACTCGGCTTTTAACTCCTTCCCACAGCCTCCAATCTCCAATCATTCACAATGTAACAAAGCAACCGGCCCACCAGGGATGCCAAAATTGTGCTATTGCAAGATTTTGCTGGGAAGAGCGCAGCTAAGGAAACAGTAACGAACAATCATTTCACGGCATACTCTTTCAAAGCTCATCTCCTCCTTTCCTCCTCCTTCCTTGCTCATGCCCACCGATCCTTCCAAAGTTCACTGAATATCACTCTTCAAACCAGCCCTCCCTGGAATTCAGGACTGGGGGAGGACCCCCTGAAATTCCCTCTCACCGTCTGTGATAACTCGTTATATACCCCTCATCAAATGAAGGCCTTTTGGTTGCTTGTTATCTGCTTTAGCCTTTTTCTTGTCTCTTTTAATGCTTATGTCTGACACTAAACAACTCTGCAGCAGCAAGAACTACTTGGCACCAGGGGGCACTTAGTACACACCCTCACAGTGAATGAATGAGAAAGGTTAAAGGTTATAAGTCTTTGGTTTTAAGTCAGTCATAGGAAGGAAGAGGAGATGACACTTTGCTCCCAAGGCAAAACACAAGCATACAGCACACGGAAGTGGTATAACTAGACTTGGGGTGTTGGCAACTGTTTGCTGTCTCTACCTTTTAAGCAATTCTGGAATGCTATTGCCCCACTGGAACACAAAGCTTTGCGTAACAGGCAATAGGAGATAAGTTTTGCAGATCGGCTCATGGGTTGCTGAAGCCCAGCCAATCAGAAGCCAGTAGGGTTTGCTGAACTGCCTCTTGTTGCCAGAGCACCAAGACAGCAAGACAAACTACTCAGTAAGATTACCCAGCCCCTATGTTCCAGGGAGACTAGAGAGGTCGGATACTAGAAAGAGACAAAGTGTGACCATCCAAAGGACATCTGATTGTCTAACAGAGCCAAAGTCAGCAAACACGCTTGCGCTCAGCACAGCTCAGCTCAGCACACGCCATGGAAAGTGACCAATCTCCAGAGGCTGTCGTGTTCGCTGTTTACTCCAGGGAGACCAGTCCAAACACTGGCCATACCCCTGGCTTCCTCCACCTCAGAACCTTTTCCCAGCCATCCGGCTGAAATAGTGCTGAGTTCTTAATTCAAACACACTCTAAAATATGATGAACAGCCAAATCCAGGTGCTGCCTCAGCCATTTGCATTTATGTCACAGCTTCCCCCAAGAAACTCAGGACATTTTACAAACTTAAAATTATCTGGTAGATATTAATTTGCATGGAAACCTCAGGAGAAAAACAAGAATCTGAGGTGCATAATTCAAAATAGGGCTTTACCTTCACACAGCCTCATCCTCTCCCACACAGCTGTGCTCTGCTGAGAAGTCTCCCCGGACCACACACCTCTTGTACAAAATCATACTTAGTACCGATGAGATGCCTCAGGAAGCTCACCAAACACAAAGCTCGCAATCACTGTTCCATCAGACTTTTACAAAAGGCATCAGATGTTTTCTTTCATCTCTTCTAATCCATAATTGGGCGGGGCAGGGAGGGAGGGGAGGGAAGACACTCCAAAGTAAAACTTTCAAGGCCAACGTAAAGATGCACTTTGAGGTTAAAAAATGTAATTGTACACACACATACACACCACTGCCCTTCAAGCTTCCTTGGCTAACCTCTACCTCAGAGTCAAACCTGTGGCTCCCCAGGAGCTCCGATATATTGGTGATACTTTGTTTCCTAAGTTGATGGTAAGTACCTGAGCTGATTTTCTTTTTTAAGCCATTCAGATTTACATGTGTATCTTACAACTTTTTAAAAATACTCCTGATGAACTGTTCACAGGTGAGTCGGGAACCATGCTGTGGGAACCTGTGTGGGCTGCATCTGAATCTCCTAGGCACTTTGTAAAAGAAAACCTTGTGATGGCTCTATTTTATACAAACATACAATATGTAAATATAGGTTAAAGTCCTCCGCACCCCCAAATACAAGCCTATTTATAAGGAAAGAGTAATGCTACCGATGAAATCCATGAGCAGGTCACAGTGGTATGTCTCAAGTCCCAAATCCAGCATGATTTGTGTCCTTAGAAGACAGCCATGTCAGGCCAGGTGCGGAAGCGTAGAGGCTAACGTCCTTGCCATGCACGTGCCAGGATCCCATATGGGTACCGATTCGGCAGCCTTGTTTTCCATCCAGCTCCCTGCTTGTGGCCTGGGACAGAAGTTGAGGACGGCCCAACGCCTTGGGACCCTGCACCCACGTGGGAGACCCAGAGGAGGCTTTAGGCTCCTGGCTTTGGCTCCAGTCATTGCAGCCGCTTGGGGAGTAAACCATCTGACAGAGGCTCTCCCTCTGAGTCTCTCCTCCTCTCTGTATATCTGACTCTCCAATAAAATATTAGAAAAAAAAAAGACGAAGACTGCCATGTCAAGGTACAGAGTGAACACTAAGTGATGGTATGAGACTAAATTCCTGCAACTGCCACCCAAGGAAGGGCAGACTGTCCACAAGCCACCGAAGGTAGAAAGAGGCAAAGGAGAGCATCACTTACAGCTTTCAGAGACTTCCAGCCTTCAAAACTGTCAGGCTGCTTCTCAGGTGCAGCCAGCAGCTGGCGATGTCTTAGGAACTAATTCAAGTGCCTACTAAGAGAAGCATCTCATCACCTCATCTAACACTGAGAAGGTTCTAGAATCCTAATACTTGTGGAGGAAATGACCTCTAATTTTATTTTTTTAATATGCATTTATTTTTATTGAAAAGTCAGATTTAAGAAGAGAGTCAGAGAGAAAGATCTTCCTTCCATCCGCTGCTTCACTCTCGAAGTGGCTGCTACAGCCAGAGCTGAGATGATTCGAAGCCAGGAGCCAGGAGCTTCTTCTGGGTTTCCCAAATGAGTGCAGGGTCTCAATGCTTTAGGCCGTCCTTTACTTCTTTCCCAGGTCACAAGCAGGGAGCTGGATAGGAAGTGGAGCATCAGGATACAAACCAGAGCCCAGATGGGATCCCAGAGCATGCAAGGCAAGGACATTAGCCACTAGGCTATTGCACTGGGCTCTCTAATTTAACAGATTCTTTTTAATTGCTTGATTTAAACAGTCTGACATTTCCATCATTAAAAAAGCAAGCTATTATTTAGAGAATGACAATACTTTAAGAACACTGAAATATCTTAAAATGTGAGACACCAAGGCAGGTAATTTCTTAAAGCAAATAGGAAAGAGTGTTAAGGTGCTAAAGAGAAGACAAGCCAGTCTTGACAGGTATTCCGGCCCTGCCAAGTCTGGCCTCCCAGCTCTGCAAACGGGGGGAGAAAATGCCTTAGGACAAACAGCGCTGCATGAGTAAACCATAAAGAACTTGTTGAAATTATTCTCACTACCCTCAGCTCCTATTTGAAATGAAAAGGTTCGCGGGAACTCTGACCCTGTGTCTGGTCTGGTTTAACCATATTTGCAAAGAGCTAATATTTGGAGGAAAGCTATCAGGAAGAAGCTATTTGATTCCACTATCCAACCATCTGTCCCTTTAAGTGTCTGACTATAATCAACACAGACATACTTAGCAAACTGTAAAATACAGCCTCTCAACATTGTTACAATTAAGTCACTCCAAAATGTCATGAAAAGCAATCTCCTCCCATTAAAATCTTCACACTCTCATTAAAAAAGCACTTACAGACTTGAAAATGTTCCTAATACATTATTTAAAGACACAAGATGTACAGTGACTAAAATCCTTGTATAAGGAAGAATAGTAACAGTCTACTTTTTTAAAAGATGTGCAAATTTGCATCCTAATTGGATAATGGGCGGACTGCAGGTAGCAGTCAGATTGTAATGTGCTAGTTTCAAAAGGTAGTCTTCCTCACCCTGAAATTTCAGCCCACCCAGAACCCATCACATTGATGATACAGACAACACATCCTAATCTAGCAAAGGATCCCTCCTTTCTCCCCTGATTTCCAAACCAAAGAAGGGGAAGACGAAAGAAGAGAAAGAGAATCCAGATTTTTTTCAGCTGACCCTCCCATCAAGGTCAAGTTCTGACCCCTCGGCCATGTGGTCTCCTCCCTTTCAATTAGGGGTCACCGTCACTGATCTGTTGCCATGTTTAACCAGCCCCAAATCCCAAGGAAACATCCTGAGCCCAAGGCTGGAAGTCTGTCTCCTGTCCCCGCTCTCCCTCAGCAGCCACCCACCCTCACTAACTGCTCTATAATCTACCTTTAACTTAGGAGCCAGGGGACTCCGTCACTGGGATTCCCGAAGCAACTACAGCATCTCTCTATGGAGACGCCCCATGGCTGACCCTCACCAGCTCAGGAGGGTTTCATGGTTCTAAAAGTACTTAGTCTGTTTTCAATGAAATTACTGAAAATGTTGAATGTGTAGGAAAGGCAAGATTTACGACTCTACTTCCTCTCTGCATGACTGTATGTCAGCGTGCACTGCCCTCATCCTCTAAGCTATCAATCGAATGGTTGGGCATTTTAAACCGTCACCATCCTCCTTCTCAAGCACTTGAGAGCCCTCTGCTTACAGATCCATGCTTGCTTCCAAGTACAGTTACCTGTCAGGACCATCACGACTGGCACTGCCTGATCATTTTCATGACAGTTTTGGAAAACAAATGTGATGTGCCTCAAGAATATCTAAATAACATTGTTCAAGAATTCAAGGTTCCGTGTCAAGAAGGAGAGATGGTGTGATGAGAGATCTTCTTAATTCGGCTGGTTCCACGCCCCGCGCTGGCTCTCTTCAAAGATCTTTAGTAGAGGTCAGGCATTGCTGCCAGAACCACACTGCACAGATGAAGGCAGCAGGTCATTCTTGTACAGCTAATCATATTTCCATTCAGTGTGTAGCTTTTCTGTGCTAAGAGCTTCACAGGCGAATTTCACATGTGAATGATCCAATTTTACCATGGGATGAGCTGGAGAAATAAAGGCAAGTTCACCAAAGCAACAAAGTTGGAAAACTAGTGGAAGGCTACTGAGCCCCCTGCATATCTATTTACGAATGGATAAACAAGCAATCAGCTTTAAAACAAAAGGAGCAAGCAGGACTCACAAACTTCAAAAACTACGAATTCACTATCTTACTTCTGACTATCAAGGGTTTTCAAGTGCAACATTTTTGTTTTCCTCAAATATTCCTGGTTGAGCAACTGTATATAGGGAATTATCATTTTGTCCAGAAAAAAAAAAAAGTTCTAGGAGCCCTCTATCAATACTTAGGACGAAGGCTCAGAAAAGGATTGGGAAGGCTTCAACTGAACACACCCACCTCACCAGCTGCCGGGAGGGTAAGTGCCACCCTTCAGGCTTTGTGATTAGTGGTCTGTCTGGTTACAGAGAGGAATGGGTGGTATGGGGGGGGAGGGCTTATCTTAGCTCAGCCTATCAAAGCAAACCACCAGAGACTGTGCTGCTTAAACAATAAAACATGACTCGCACTTCTAGAAACTGACAGATCAGGGTGCCAGCATTGTAGGGTTCTGAGGGGGTGGGGGCTCTCTTCCAGCTAACATGCGGTAGGCGTCTCCCTATGGCCTCACCTGGTAAAGGAGAGAGGCTAGCAAACTCTCTGGGGTCTCACAAAGCTATTCATTTCTGTATCAGAGCTGTGGCACAGCACGTTAGGCCACTGCCTGCAATGCCATCAATGTGGGCAGCTCTACTTCCCAGCCAACACCCCCGTCAAGCGCCTGGGAAAGCAGCAGGTGACAGCCCACGTGCTTGGCCCTCTGCATCCACACTGGAGACCCAAAAGAGGCTCTGGGCTCCCGACTTCAGCCTGGTACAGCCCAGACCTGTTGTGACCACTTAGGGAGTAAACCAGCAAACGGAAGATCTGTCCAACTCTCTTTCTCTGGAACTCTGCCTTTCAAATAAATAAAAAGATACATTTTTCTTAAAAAAAAAAAAACCATCATGAGAGTCCTACCTGGATCATCTCACCGAAACCCAGTATCTCCCAGAGACTCTATCTCCAAATACCAGGGCATCGGGGTACAGAGTTTGCATTCGTGGATTTGGGAAGGACACGAGTTGAGTAAACAGCAGGAAGCCTTTTCAAAATAAGTCAGTGCTGCAACTGGAATATGGCTGAACACCTGAGGCCTGCGGGGGCTGTGCTGGGCAGGGAGAGGAGCAGCAGGCCCCCAAACCTGTCATTGGTTATCTGTGGACTCAATCAAATAAGAAAATGGCACAAAACACACTCTGACGCTAAGAAGCTTCAACGGAGCAGAAGAATTTCTGATCAATCCATGTTTAGTAAGGCTCCATTAATGAAGACGTGTATTCAGCGGATGAAAGGAAGAGATAAATGTGTAAGTCTAAATGTAGTGTCAGTCTCTCACATACAGGACTGGCAAGACTGAAGGTGACTGCCTGTCCACTGGTGCCATGCTTCTGCGTGACCTCCTGAGGGTGGTAGGAACCTGGGACTTGTCCCAGACCGCAGACCAGAGAAAGATGGCAGATACGCATGGCTCCGTGATTACATCACGGTAGTAGCACCTGCCTTGTTCTCACCGTTAGGGAGTCACTTCACATATTTTTACTTGCAAAGCAGAGCGACAGGGCCCGGCGCGGTGGCGCAAGTGGTTAAAGGTCCTCGCCTAGCACGCCCGGGATCCCATATGGGCGCCGGTTCTAATCCCGGCAGCCCCGCTTCCCTTCCAGCTCCCTGCCTGTGGCCTGGGAAAGCAGTCGAGGACGGCCCAAAGCTTTGGGAACCTGCACCCGCGTGGGAGACCTGGAAGAGGCTCCTGGCTTCGGATCGGCATAGTATCGGCCCGTTGCGCTCACTTGGGGAGTGAATCATCGGACGGAAGATCTTCCTCTCTGTCTCTCCTCTCTGTATATCCGCCTTTCCAATGAAAAAATAATAAAAATAATAAATCTTTAAAAAAAAAAAAAAAAAAAAAGCAGAGCGACAGACAGAGGAAGACAAACAAAGACTGTCCATCTACTGGTTTACTTCTTTCATATCCACAACTGCCAGAGCTGGGCCAGGCTACAACAAAGAGCCTGGGACATGGCCAGGGTCACTCCCATGGGTGACAGAGTCCTAAGCACATGCATGTTCCCTGCCATCCCCCGGGATCCATCAGTGACCAGGACATATCAGCACTACAGATGCAGGGTTCCAAGCAGTGGATGACCCTGTGGTGACAGACCTCTCCTTCCTACTGGGCTTTGAGGAAACCGCCACCTTTGTTTAAGAAGCTCTCTTCAGCAAGGGATGTGAGCTCGAGAGAGAAGAGGGAAGTCCCTGGACAGTAAGAAAGCAAGGCCCTCAGATCCACAGCTGCAAGGAAACACACACCGAGGATCAGAACGCACTGCGTAGCAGGTCCTTGCACAGCTGAGCGTTCAGGAAGGACACAGACCCTAGACAAGGTCTTAATTGCAGCTCTGCCAGGCACTCTGCTAAACTATGCCCACACTCCTATCCCACAGAAGTAGTCAGGTAATAAATGCATGTTATTTTCAGCTACCAGGTTTATGGTAATATTATTATAAATCAATGGATAACACAAGATAATTCCTTGAAGGTAACATCAAGTGTTTTAAAAGTCCCTCAGTCAGGATTGCAAGGAGGAGAACCAACCTCTCAAGAAAGAGAACAAGCAGGGGCCTAAAACCTTCCCCCGAGAAGTATCAGTAATCAGAATATCAAAACAGCGGAGGACACCAAAACCCAGGATGGTTCAGTGACTTACCCAAAGACACCAATGACACGGCTCCTCCACCCCGGAAGCCCTATCAAACCAAGGCATACTCCAGTCTCAATTCTTGTTGATGTGGCTACATTTTTACTTATTTGAAAGGTAGACACATCGCCTGTTCACTGATTCACTCCTCAAATGTCCATAACAACCAGGGCTGGACCAGGCTGAAGCCAGGAACTAAGAACTCCATCTGAGTCTCCCACGTGGGCAGCAGGGGCTCAAGCACTTGATGCGTTGCCTACCAGAGGCACAGCAGGAAGCCGGATCAGAGCAGAGCAGTCCAGCCTCCAGTGGGCACTCTGATACAGGATTCCAACATTGCCAGGTCAACCTGCTGTACTACAATGCCCACTTGTTTCAATTCTTATATCTAGTACGATTCGACCTGTATTTAAATGGTAAACCAGTGCAGATGTCGCAACCCAGCAATTCAGACCCCACAGTGGAATGTCTGCATAGGTTCCCTTCTACTCCACTTTCAATCCTGCCTCCTGCTAACACACACTCCGGGAGCAGCACGCGATAGTTCAGATGCTTTTTGGTCTCACATGGCAGACCATGATGGGAGCCTGGGACTGTCGACTTCAGCCTGGCCCAGCCTTCACTGCTATTAGCATGGGGAGTGAACCACTGGAGGAAAGATCAGTCTTCCTGGCCCTGTCATCGAGTTTCAGACAAAGTGAAAAATAGACTGCTATTTAAAAAAAAAAAAAAAGATAAACCAAACTCACTGAACATGATTATATATACCGTGTATAAAGAAATAAATGGATCTATACGGATTCACAGACACAGACAAGCTCACATTGTCAGTTTTCCTTCCCATAAACATAAAAATTGGGATAAGCGCTGCAGCCTCTTAAGAGTTTCAACAAATTTGGTTCTACTCCATGACAAGCAATCTTACTGCTCCAAAATGAGCTAAGGGGGGGAAATTAAATGAGCAAAGCCATTTAACCTAAAAATGTATCCACGTTTAGCCCTCCTTGGAAGTGAATCCTCCCCAGAGAATCACAGAGCCTCACAGTTAAAAAAGACTGCTAATTCTGATTCAGCCTCCTCAGTCAGAGCAAGGTTGAGAGACCTGCCCAAGGTCACAAAAGAAAATCAGCTATAAAACCAAGTTAGGCTGACTTCCCGGGGAGTTGCCTGCTGCAGCATAGGAGACAGCAATCGCTCTGGCAAAGGGGAATGGACACAGGCCCTTTCAGAGGAAACTCCATCCATTCGCATCGTGAGGCCTAGCCTCAACTAGAGGCACAGTGAGGAACAAAACACCAAAGTGAACTTCCACGCATGATGCTCCAGCCAAAAAAAAAAATATATATATATATATTTATATATGAGTCACATTAAAACTAATGACTGAGGCCCAGAGCAGTGGCATAGCAGACTAATCCTGCACCTGCAGCAACAGCATCCCATATGGGCACCAGTCTGAGTCCCAACTACTTCACTGCCCATCCAGCTCTCTGCTAATGACCTTGATAAGTAGCAGAGGATGCCTCCAATCCTTGCCACCTTGTATCCATGTGGGAGGCCCAGAAGTTCCTGACTCCTAGCTTCCACTCAGCTCCACTCTGGCCATGTAGCCACCTGGGGAGCGAACTGGTTGAAGGATTCTCTCTCCATCTTTCTCTCTCTGTTCTTCTCTCTGTATATCTGCTTTTCATATGGTAATAATAAAACCAGCGACTACAGAGGGTTTGTGTGAAAGAATACTTCCTGATGTGGAGTTGTTGAGTTCCTCTTACTTAAATCTTGAAACTTAAATTATCCAGGAGAAAATGCTAATAACATGACTAACTTCCCAATGCAGTAAGCGCATCCTGCATGCCGCGGTTTCAAGCTCTGTAGGACAGGCAGACAGTCTCGCCCAGACTGCAAGTAGTTCAAACACAACACAGACCGTGCAAAGGCCAGTGACAGAGACATATGCTATGCCCTGCTGGAAATTACTTCCGGGTCAGGGAAAGAGTCAAGCCTTGATCTGCAAGTAGGATTTTGTGTAGGGTTTGAAAGGGTTGGCTGTATACTTGGTTTGGCCTCATTGTATGAACAGCAGCCCTGTTCTATGTTAAGAAAAAAAAAAAACCCTGTGTTCCATTTCTGTTCTTTACACTTGGAGTCTTTGCTGCTAGCATCTATTTACACATCTGTCTGTCTGCTCCGCTGGACTGACTGGCGGCTCCTCATGGAGCAGACACTGACTCCCCTTCATCAGAACTTCCCTACATGCCCTACTGGACAGCCCGGGACACAAGTGACAACTCCACCGTTCACTGTCCAAATCACCTGCATCTTCCTTTGAGCTCTCCTTCCACCTAACTTGAGGCCTACAATGAGCACGGTGATTACAAAAAAATTTTTTTTAAATACTGTCCAGATCCACCATAATTTCACACAGGGCTTTCAGAAACAATGCTTTAACTTACACACTATGGCAGTGTTAGTTCAATGTTTTAAACTAGTGTGCTGATGCTATCTATTCTGTAGCAGGACTCCCCGTATCGAATGTTTTCATCTCACAGGTTAAAGTTCTAAAGAACATTAAAACTCACTGCCTCCAAAGTGCAGCAGACAGGATTTTGAGGTCAAATAAATTTGGGAACTGCTGAGTTAAAGTAAGTTATTTTAAAGCAGATATACAAGTGCATTCAATATGCAAATATTAAAGAAAATTTCCGAGAAAGGAACAACACAATTTGAGGGTACTTCCAAAAGTCATGGAAAATGCGCATTATGCAAAAAACATGCAGATTTCTAAAAAAACTTTGCACGAAAATAAGCTGATCTTTTAATTCCATTTTCCCACCAACTTTCTGAAGTACCTTGTATTTTAAGAGTTTTTTTCCATTCTCCTCAGATCCTCTTGGCCCCACCCTTTTCCAGAGACTGGAGTCAAGTTAGTTAACATTCATGGGTTGAAGGAAACAGCCCATCTCAGTGGGACATCTTTGTAAACAGAAGCAGGACTGGCGGCTGAATTCCTTCTTTCACTGGCACAGCCAGTATCGCCTGGGCCCTGCCTGCTGAAGGCACCCCCTCACTCCAGCTGGAAGAGGAGTATCCCCCCCATCTCCACTCAGGCAGGTAAAGAAGGCTTTCTCCTTAAGGCTACTCTGTATTTGTTTAAATCCCTGCACACCTGGTAGGATGTCTATAAATAACGGTTAACAGCTTGATCACAGTGAAAGCGCTGTAGACAGAGTCCAAATTTCCATGAAAACTACCAAAACCGGAATAAAATGGACAGTCTGAATTCCATGTTGCGTTAGTTGATCATGTGGAAAAAAACTTTTATGAAAATAATGATTCTAAGCCTCGAAGGTTTGTTATAAATATCTACTTTAACCTACCCTGAATTTCTTAAGAGATAACTAGGAGGTGAGGTGTTTGACCAAGATTAGACAGGAAACATAGAAATCTAGGTTGAGATCCAGAATCAGAAATTTTCAAAAATAATAAAATGAAAATCAGAAACTCCCAGATTGAAGGCTACATAACATGATAAAATCTCACAAGGCAACTTGCAAAACGTGCCCACCCGCCACCCGGGTCATCAGTGGTTGAGTGAAACCACAGTCCCTTTATGGTCTTTTGACCGCTTTCTTAAGGAGGCAAGAAGTTGTGTCATCAGAGGCAGGTCTCTAAGCACCCTCCCGACACAGCTTTCCTTTCAGCCACGATGCACAAACCTACCCTCGGAGAAACATAGAAAGGTCCACAAAATCGGGAAAAGTGAGCAAGAGGGGAGCTTTCAGTCACCCTTGGGCACGATAGCAAGTTTCAAACCAACAAAACATCAAGGATTATGCTCTTTTTACAGAGAGATTACACTTAATGTTTCAACTATGACCAGCAAATGAAAAGAAGCAAGAAAGCAGGCATCAAATCCTAGGATCTAACCCTCATCTTCTTTTCCAGCTTGTGGATGATTCTTTCCATTTGCCAATCTAGACAGACCAGATATTATAAACGCCTCTAAGATCTCAAATTCCTTTAAATTAAATTTTTTTTTTAATTTAGCAGACGCAGAAACACACAAAGGAGACCACAGGTGCACACATGAGACAATGCTTCCCGCCACCAAGGAGCTCACCCCCCAACCACCCACATGGTGGCAACCCTGATTTGCAACCAAGGAATGTCAACCAGGTCTCCCACCGCAGGGACAGAAGTTCCCCTACTGGAGCCATCACTGCCGCCTCCCAGGGCCTGCATCACACGCAAACAGGAATCAGGAGTTGGAGCCAGAAACCCAGGCATGCTGATGTGGGCACCCGGCTGTCCCAACCTGAATCCTAACTACTATGCCAAATGTCACCCTTAAGGGCTCCAATTCCATGATTTTTGCTAAACTTTTCCACCACGGAACTTTCCATTACAAGTGGAGCCCATCTCCCTTCTCTTGGGTTATTACCAGTTTTGTTCCTTTATGAATCAAGATCTGCTACATTTGCAACAAGTACTGAATGTAACAGTACATAAATTAGCTAAAGTACTCTCCAGGCACATTTTATGACACTTCCTATCATTTAACCTACCATAAAGAGATGTACTACGAGATACTATGGAATCTCAGAGTACAGTATCCCACGCTGGTCCACCTACCCTGTGTCTAATCTCCAGAACTTCCATTGGTCACAAGACCCTGTGACAACTCCAACGAGGAGGAGAAACAGCTCAAGTCAAAAGGAGAACAAAGAAAACGTGAAAACTTGTTGCCCCTTTTCTGCTGGTCTCTCTAATCAACTTTGCCTTCCTGGACATCATCTGGCACTGGCAAACTGAAAAATCCCCAACAGAAACTGCTCAGAAGCAGCTCCTTTCCAAGGAAAAGTGTGCGCACCCGACTCTGAATTGCCAGGGGAGCGCACGCCGTACTGGCCTTCAGAGAAGCCTTCGCTTGCACCGACCTCTGCTCCCACCTCAATCCCTTGTCTCCAGGGCCCTGCAAGGGACCTGCATGTGCCTTTCTAAATAAGAGGGCAATTCAACGCGTTCTGACGTCCAGATGGCAAACTGCGAGGAACAAATTAAAACCTCCACTGAGACTGAAATTGGATAGGTGAAAATATGGAAACAAAAGAAAGGGGGAAGAAATGTGTTAAGAGTGTGTTGAATGAAAAAAATTAAAAAAAAAAAAACCTGAAGCTATTTCCAAGCAGAAAAGGAAGAGCCAGAGAAACTGTGTGAAATATGCCACAGGAATATTACTACTAATTTAAATATAATCATACAGAGTACCATCAGGGGAGAGAAAGGGTGTCCTAGTGTTACAACGATAAAGAGAACTCCAACTTCCGCTAGGATCATTACCTTCTTCTTGAACAGTTCGGCCCTTAATATCTCTGAACTTAGGTACGTTTTTGCCATACGGTCGGGAGGAGGGGTGCATTCCTCCAGATGACCTTACACACTTTTCCTCTTTAATCTCCCTGCCCTGCGTGTCTATTCATTTAGCCAAGAAGGAGCAGCTGCTCGCTGCAGCATGTATACCAAAATCCAGACACCACAGAGGCTCAGATGCACCACCAGCTCTTGACATGTGCAGTTTGAGAATTACAGAACACAGTAGGTACACTCCAACAGAAATGTACTGACAGCTAGCACGGCTTTTTCCAAAGCAACGCTTGATCAAGACGCCAGATGGATTTTGCTCACCTCCAAAAGGTTAAGAAACAAAAACACACTGGGCAAAATTATCCACTTCTTGCTTTGCTTTCAGGCCACTGGTGTGCGTGTGTACGTGTGTTTTTTAACAGTGCCTTACATAAGTATTTTTTTGTAATGTCTTATAGAAGCAAATACTTCTTTTCTACAAAACAGAGATACTTTTATTCTCCAACTTTCCCAAAAACAGTATGTCACCATGAAGAGTAAGCAAAACTGGGGCAGGTGCTCTGGGTACAACGAGGTAAAAAAAATCACCACTTCAGGTGCCTGCACCCCACACTGCAGTGCCCGTCTGGAGGCCAGGTTACCCTTGACATGCAGCTTCCTTCTAACGTGCCTGCGCAGTAGCAGATGGTGGCAGCAGACACCTCGGTTCCTGACACTCACAAAGGGGCCCAACCTCCCCCATGCCTGGCCTAGCCTGGAACAGCTCTGGCTGTAGTAAGTGTTTGTGCTGTGAATCAGCAGGTGGAAGATGTGTGTGTGTGTGTGTGTGTGTGTGTGTGTGTGTGTGTGTGTGTGTCTCCCTCTTTGTCACTTTGCCTTCCAAATAGATATTTTTTACACAGAGAACCGATGACTTCAAATTTTTAAAGCATAGGCAGAGTTATATTGTTCTATGCAATGTAAGTTGACTTCTTCGACTTGTTCTGAGTATTTTTAATCTGGCTTTAATTTTAGAGGCAACAGTAAAATCACTGATCAACACAGAACCCACCTCTGAGTCAGCAGTCTCCATAAGGCTCTCCTGAATTCCAAAAATAAAAACAAAGCTTTCATATGCTGGTACAAAATGTGAAAACTGGTGCAACTGGGCAGAAGACATAGGAAGGAAAAAAAAACTAAGAACACAATATCCTTTCCAAATAATTCAACCATTTATCTGTAGACCTGTTGCAGCAACTATTTTTTTAGAAGTTCATGAAGGTTTAGCAGTTAAGATGCTTGTTCATTAGGGCCAGCACCTCCAGCACCCAACGTCTCCTATGGCCACCGTTAGGAGTCCTGGTTGCTCCACTTCTGATTCAGTTCCCCACTCACGCTCCTGGGAAACCAGGAGGAGATGGTCCAAGTCTCTGAGTGCCTGCCACTCACACGGGAGACCCCAACGCTTCTGCCAGGCCCCACCCTGGTCTTTACAGTCATTTAGGAATAAACCAATGAATGCAAGATCTGTGTGTGTGTGTGTGTGTGTGTGTGTGTGTGTGTGTCCCCTTCTGTCTCTGTAACTCTGTCAAACAAACACAATCATTTTTAAAAAGCAAATCCCTGCTTCTCACATCATAGTATCAAAGTTTCACTCCTGGCCCTGGCCCTGGCCCTGGCTCCTGACACCAGCTTTCTGCCTTATGCAAGAAGACAGCAGTGATGGGGCCAGTAATTAGCTTCCTGCCACCTTGGGTGAGACCCAGATTGTATTTCCAATTCCTAGATTCAAGCCCAGCACAGGCCTGGCCATTGTTGGCATTTGGGAACATAAATAAGATTTGGTTCACTCTCTCTCTGCCTCTGAAATAAACGTTTAAAAAAAACTTCTTTTCAAATACAAGCATATATCACAGTGCTGATTTCAAAAGCCTGGAAAGAATTCAAACGGATAAAAATAAAGTGGCCAAATATGTTTTGGTACATACAAACAATGGACAGATATTTTAAATGTTTTAGAATAACAATATCCTAGGAAATAACAAAGGTGTTTCCAAGTTATTAGGTGGGAGAAAAGCAGATTAAAAAATAGCTTATACTGTGTGACATCAGTTTTGTAAAAATAGGACAAACAAAAACTTACATACAGATACATCCCCTCAGATGGGGAAAAAGTACAAAAAGACAGATATCTAAGAGTGAATGGCTTTCTCCTTTATTCTCTATCCTCCTTATCTATCTCCTCTGGTTTGTTTACATCAGAGCTACGCAGCTTTACCTAGCATTTTTAGAGGCTTTTAAATTACAAAAACTAAAATAAGCACAGGGGATTTCGGTGCCAGACTTGGGAAGAAACAGAAAATGAGGGCTGTCCATACCACAGAAGAGTCCTGTGTCCTGCCAAAGATAAATGTAAATTGTTTGGCCGTCTCTGCTACAACCAGTTCAATTAGCGTCAAAACAAAGGCTCTTTAAAAGGCCACGCACACACTGTATGGGCTGGAGTCTAATTGAGCTGGTTGCAAATTAATTACCTAATGCTGTCAAAATGGACCCCCAATCCCTCCCAAAAAAAGGGGAAAAAAGGGATTCATTCCTTCCACAGTGTGACCTGACACTGATCCTAAAGGTAAGCAAGAGAGAAACGTTTGGAGCAGCCAATGTTTAGTTTTGTAAATTATAGTGACAACGGCTTTCCAATTCACTGCTGATTCATGACAGATTTCCCTGCCAAGGCTTGATTTGTTAACAACCCCTCCTCCTCTCCCAGTTTAAGTACCTCCTCTGGCAGAGAAAATGGATGCATTTCCATTCTCTCTCGGCTTAATCCTTAAGACTTCAGCTCTGAGATGAACGCATCAGCGCCAAGTAGCTGAGAAACAAGATGCTGAATTAGGGCTCTGAACATTAATCCATGGAACTCTGTGACTGTAGGACCTCAGAATTCATGTCTGCTTCCTCACTAACACTGGCCCCATATACACACTCCCAATGCTGCCTTCCCCCGCAAATCCTCTCTTTGCAAATATCCACTTGCTGTAATGAAGCATTACCAGTCGAACTGAAGACTGTATCATTACTCTCAAGACATGCTTTCAAATATCACAAAACATTTTTTCCAGATCCTTTGAACTGACAGGCCGTTGTTGTTGTTGAAGAGGAACGCCAGGAGAGTCCAAAATAAGCAAACACTGAGTATCTTCCTTGAGATCCCTGAAGCGACTTGAAATGTAAACCTGGATATCCCAAACGACTCAGTTCTCTTCTGTTTGACTTGCAGACTACAATAGGGAAACCACCAAAGCGCTGCCTTTAAATTACCTTGGCTTTAAACAGCTAAAGGGGCTGGGTAAGACTGGTTTGTTCCAGTTCAACACACATGAAAACCATGGCACTAAGTACTAAGCAATCAACACCCAAACTGATTTCTTAAAAACATCTGCGAGCAGATCTAGACTTTGACACGTGACTAGACAGAACCAGAACACTCAGCCCTGAAAATCACACCAGTCTCTTTGGCAGAGACCTCAGAGGTCACTACTCCTCCCCTGGAAGCTGCATGACCGTAACCCAGGGGACCTGGCTGAACACCTTTCAGCAACTCAGTGCAAGACCCGTGCAAGACCCAGACACAGCACAGCACTGTGAGACAACAGTCCTTGCGCAGAATCCCAAGTGGAGTCTCTAAGGGGAGGAGTGCTGACCACAGGGAACTAAATCTCCTGACATCAAGTCTGTAAATACTCTGAGAGCCACAGCTGACCCTGAACCACCTCTTGCACTTCTCACACAGGCAGGTTTTCTGACAAATCTCTTCACGGTCTGGCTCCTCCTCCCTCAAGCTCAACAAGCCCAGATTTTACCACAGCCACTGGTCCACCAAAAGCCTCCGGTGTCCCCTCACCCACCTTCCGCTGCTAAGACTGCCCCTGTCTGGGACAGATTTAGACAACATCCACATTTTTAGTCTTCGGGTCCCTCTCCTATAATCAAGTCTATGGTGAAATCTCCTTCCTTTTCGATAGCGGGAACTGCCCCAAATTAGCAAACTCCTAGAAAAACCTCCTGACCTTGAGCTGACTGAAGCCGAGGCAACAAAATCAAAAGTAAATAAACAGCACTACATCATGCTAAAAATCTCGAGCGCAAAAGCACACATACATACACAAAGGGGAAAAAAAGACAATATAATGAAAACCAGCATCCTACAAATTGGAATTTATAGGGAAACATTTGCAAACATACACACACACATACGGTTTATACATCCCAAATTCCCAATAACCTCATACAACTCAAAAGAAACAAAAAAACTCAATGTAAAAAAGGATACGAGATCTGAAAAAAGAATTTCACAAAAGAAGACATAAAAATCAGCAACAGGTTTACGAAAAAATACTCAACATCTTTAATCATCAAGGAAATGAAAATTAAAAGCCAATGTGAAATACTACTTTTTGTCAGTTAAGAGAACTTATCAAGGAAATCAAACTGATTGGAGGAAAGAGAACCCTTACACCCTGTTGACAGAAATGTACACTGGTACAACCACTGCATGAAACACTATGGGGATTTCTAAAGAAAAGTAAAAATACTAAGAGAACTATTGCATGCACACATTAATAATCTCTCTTCTGAGTAAATACTCGAAGAGAAATATTCACTTCATAGTGATACCTGGACATCCACCTTCATTACAGCACTATGCGCCAACAGCCAAGACATGCCAATAATCTGTCCATTGACAGACAAGTAAACAAAGAAGCTGTAGCAAACGTGTGAGGCTATGTCAATAAGTCCGTGGAAATGACACTAAATGGTAGGTGTACATCGGTACAAGCCCAGATAATTTTGGCATGATTAATACAACAAGGGGTCAAATAAGTAAAGTATCGTCCCATCTCACTCACACATGGAAACATTTTTAGAAAGATTTTATTTCTTTGAAAGGCAGAGTGGCACACAGAGAAAGAGAGAGAAAGAGACAGAGAGAGAATCTTCCATCCACTGGTTCACTCCCAGAAAAGTCACAAAAGCCAGGGCTGAGACAGGCCCAAGTTAGGAGCTAGCAGTTTCTTCTGGGGATCAATTGCATGGGTGCCAGGGCCCAAATACTTGTGACATCTTCCACTGCTTTCCCAGGCTCACTAGCAGGGAGCTGGATAGAAAGCAGAACAGCCAGGACTCACATTGGTGCCCATATGGAATGCCAACGCTGCAGGAGGCAGCTTTGTCTACTACACCACAACACCAGCCCCACATGTAGAAACTTTAAAAAGTATTTTTTTTTTTCAGGACCAGCATAGTGGCATAGCACACTAATTCTCTGCCTGCAGCACTAATGTACCATATAGGAACAGACCGAGTCCCAGGTAATCTATTTCCATTCCGAACCCCAGCTGGTGATCTGGGAAAACAGCAGAGGACGGGCCCTGTACTGATCTGATGTCAGAGACCCAGAAGAAGCTCCTGGCTCCTGGCTTCAGACTGGCTCAACCTTGGCTGCTGAGGCCATTTAGCAAGATTGATATTCTCTCCTCCTGCCCTCTTTCCTCTTCTCTCTGCAAATCTGCCTTCAAGTTAAAAATAAGTGAATCTTTAAAATTTTTTTTTCCCAAATATACACAGAGAACAAAACAACGGCTACTGGGGCAAAGGTAAGATGAAATAGAGACGAGATGGGAAGATGCACGTCCAAGAATTTGCAGCAGCATCCAATAGGATCGACAAGTGTAGAAGTCTAATAGTTACAGCCCGAGAATGGAAAGCTGATAAAGCTGATGTAAACACCTACGCATTTAGCTTGAAGGCCAACTGCTCTTGCCGCAAAAACAATTCAAAAGCTGTGATAAGTAATTTTACTCTAAATAGACACAAGGGGCTGGCATTGGGGCACAACAAGTAAAGCTGCTGCAGACAATGATGGCATTCCGTATCCATGCCAGTTCAAGTCCCAGCTGCTCCACTTCCAGCCAGCTCCCTGCTAATGTACCTGAAAAAGCTATGGCAACGTAGTCCAAGTACTTGGGCCCCCGCAGCCACATGGGAGACCCAAAAGAAGCTTCTGGCCTTAGTCAGGCTCTGGATGTAAGATACCGCTGGCTCTCCCCTCCCCTCTCTCTGTGCAATTTTGCCTTTCAAATAAATAAATACTTAAAATATGTGTATATATATATATATATATACACACAATTTTTAAGTACAATGAAGCATAAAGATTCAAGTATCATCACATTTTCTTTTCCAAATGAAAATACATCACTCTATCATTAAATTATTTTTGTAACTGTGAAATTCTAGTTGCTTAAGACTTGAAGCAACTAGAAAATACAGGTACACTCCCCTGTATGTGAACATTAATAAAGAAAACAACACCGACCTAGGAAACAGATCTGATCATCCATGTTCACCCTCCTACTCTTCTGCGTGTGTGTATCAGGCTTTAATTCCAGATATATTCCATCTCATCTCAGGAATCAAAGACAGGACTAGTCGACAAATCCAATTACTCAAATATTCACTGAGTGTCCACTGTGTGCTCAGTATGCTCAGTAACAGCGAGACTACAGACGCTGGGAACACATAATCAGTCTAGGAAGCTACAATCAACGTGGGCAGACAGAACATGCGTGAAAAACAGTCATGATAATGAGTAACACATTCATGTAAAAGTTCAAAATAAGTGATGCACATTTAACTAACCTAAAAAGACATTACAGGAAGGAAATACACCCAAATCAATGGGCCAAGAGTCTCACCCATTAATAACCGTCAATCCTATTGATTGCTCTCTTCCTTAAAACCAACCCAATCCTAAAACATGGCATTCATTACCAGAGCAACGATACTTGAAAATTTCTGTTCGCTGTGTATACCAGAGAAGAAAAAATGGGAAGGGCCTGCACTGAAATTTCTTGGGGATCAGAACGTTATGCATATAAGGTTCTCATATTTTGTTAAAGAACTCCCTGTAACAGTTCAAGGCAGACTTCCCTAATATCCAATTTAAAAAAAAAAGTGTTAAGAGATTTTAGGAAATAAGAAAAAAGGTATTAGCAGTGTAGCTGGTGCAGTTATTCCAGAATTAAGCAACTCCATGGACATGCTGGGGGCTAGACTGCAACAAAAATAGGACAATTAGTCTCTCTGTGTATCCAGGAAGTAAACAGTCATCTATAATTTGGCTAATTATATGCCATAAAAAAGAAACTGGAATGAACTGAGCCTTACACTGTTCTGCTTCACAAGCTCCTCCACCAGGCTGACCACTGGGCTATTTCACTCAGGAGCTCCTTCACGCTGAATTGTATACAGTTCGCCAAATATTTTGTATATCCCTTAGTTTTGTTTTGGTCATGACCCAGGTGTTAAAACCATTTTCTGTCTTTCTAAATAGTGTGAGGCAGAAAACAGGTGCAAGCCTCAAACTGCTATTGCTTCTCCAAAGGTCAACGATATTGTAAGTGGCAACAAAAACACTGCCCTCATCCACTGCTCCGAGAACAGCTGTGGGAGCTTGAGGCCTTGGTTCTTAACCTTTTATGGGTCACTGACCCCTTGGAGAATCTGATGAAAGCAAGAACAAGGTGTGTACACAAAATCTGCTATGACTTGGGAAACTTGTAAAGTCTTTAAAGCTCTAAGCTAAGTTGAGCGCTTTTGAGCCAGCCTGGAAAACCTATGGGGCAGGGATAACCTTCCAATTCCAGGCTCTAGGCACCATCACCACCACCTCGCTTTTTTTTTTTTTTTTTTTTTTGCTTTTCACTTTTTAATTTTTCTCGTTTTGCCTGACAGAGAGAGCAAGCTTCTATGCACTGATCAGCTCCTGTAGCGCCCACAACCGCTCATGCTGGGTTGGCCAAAACCGGGAGTAAAGAACTCAAAATAGGTCACCTACCGAGGTGACAGGGACCTGACGACTGGACTCCCTCGCCTGTCTCCCACCGACTCTACTAGCAGGAAGCAGGACTGGAAGTCAGAGTTGGCTCCAGAAACCAGCCACTCAGATAAGGACCGGGTAAAGCCCACTCACCCCATGCCCAGTTCTTAAGATGAACAACCCAATCTGACCTCCTCAAGCTACATGGATAAAACACGGAACAGCACAATATTGTCGTGCTCTGCTTTCCGTGGCTTCCAAAGCCAAGCCATCACAGAACTGCTTGAGGTGTTCCTCCAGATAGATTTCCGGACGCCTGACTTCATAAAGTTTTGAATTCAGTAGGTCTTGATTGGCACCAAGCAATCTCTTATTTTCATAGAGTTCCATGATGATTAGGAAAACACAGATAGAGCTTGGCTCATTGGAGAGAAACAATTTAGGTTCTCCTAACGTATTGTCAAAAAGGAATTCACACGTGTGTGTTAGTCAAATGAAAATAGGGGAAGGAAGTTGTCTCAACCGCTCCAAGTGGGTCTGACAAACTGCTAAGTACCAGTGTTTACAGTTCGGATACTGAAGAAAATCCAATCCGTGCGTTTGGTGGTTTGCTTGTTTTGTTTTCACTGAAAGGTCACGCTGTGATTCACAACCAGGCGTCTGCCTGTGGGCCAGTTTACATCAAGATGTTTTAGCACGGCTGCCTGTGAGAGCTCCACCTCGGCGGAGGCAGCTCAGCTTCACAAAACCTTCCGGACTCCATAGGCTCAACTCGTGAAACAAGAATGAATATACTGAAACTTAAAAAAGAAATTTCTGACTTGGATAAAATCTGGCTTCACAATAAAAATGTTGTTGTTTTGGCATGCAATGCCTTCGGCGTTCTATCACTGACTGGAGGCCACCTGGGTGGCCCACAGCCCACACCAGAGTCCCAGAGTCTGAGTTCCAGCTCAGTTCCGCATTCTAGCTTTCTGCTAGAGTTGTAATTATACTTACTGCTACTATGTCCTGATGAGTAGTAGTAATGAGCTCTGTGTGGTTAAATACATTTTTAAACAAATAAATAATGCCCAAATTGTAAAACCTGCTAAAATGAGAGGCTTGGCTTAACCATCATACAATATGAAAATTGAAAATACTTTGCTTCCCCTTTCATTCCTAACTTCTCCTGCTCATGCCTGCCATCCTTCACACAACAGATAATGCAAGACCCTGAGAGTGTGCCAGATACCCCAGAACCCTGCACAATGCAAAGGCAAACCTGGGCCAGGTGCCCTTCCCCTGCTGCCTGTCACCATCTGGCAATTCACCACACGAAAACGCCCAGCTCCTTGCTGGACTGACACTTCCTACCTTGTTTATTGAATCAAATGACGACCTGTTGAGTCTGGCGAAAGAATAAGGACTACACTTCCTAAAGAGAAATGGAGCAGCCCTCATTATAGTGCCTACCATCTTCCTCATCCTCACCAGTGCAGGAACTTGCGAGATAGAACCAGGGTCTCAGAATCTAAGAGGCTGGTTCCAGCCATAGCCCCCAGGTTTCTTCAGTGATCCTCTGGTGTGAACCAATTGGTAACAATTCCACCTGCCAATCGTTAAGAATTAACAGCGTTATTGCCGGGATCCCACATGGGCGCCGGTTCTAATCCCGACAGCCCTGCTTCTCATCCAGCTCTCTGCTTGTGCCCCGGGAAAGTAATCAAGGATCGCCCAAAAGCTTGGGATTCTGCACCTGCAAGGAAGACAGGAAAAACTCCTTGCTCCTGACTTTGGATCAGCACAGCACCAGCCCTTACGGTCACTTGGGGAGTGAATCATCGGACGGAAGCTCTTCCTCTCTGTCTCTCTGGACATCTGCCTTTCTAATAAAAATAAAATAAATCTGTAAAAAAAATTAACAGCATCTATCAGCTAACTTAGAAACATTATCTTCAAAATGAACTCTGAGGAGAGGCAGAAGTATGTGCCTGAATTACACAAAATAGAATATGCTCAGAAAAGTTATGCAAGATAGTACCCAGTGGGCTCAGAATTGCAAGACAGTTCTAAGACTAAACCACACAGGAATTCCATAGTTTACAGACAACTGTTTTCTTCCAAACTGTCTGAGCCCTTGGCAGGTGCCACAGATCTTGAGGCGCTAAAGCAAAATGTCCTGAAGTCATGCAAAAGCATTCACATAGCCACCCCAAAACTTTCAGTCCAAATCAACTTGATCTGCCATGAGGTTATCACGTACTCCCTCCCTCTGACAATAAAATGGAGAGAAAAGCTGATCACACTGTCTCAAAGGGCTATGGAAAAAGATACCAATTAACACTAAACGCCTGACTCAAACACAAGTAATAGCTTAGGCCCCAAATCCACACTGGTGCTGGATTTCAGGCAGGTTCGTGAATATCTCGGTGCCCCATTTTCTGCACCTGTAAAATGTGGATTACACGAGTAGCAACTTCACAGTTACAACAACGAACAGCGCCTGGAATATACTAAGAGTTCAGTGACGTTTACTCTGACTTTGATCATTATGCATGGCCTCTAAATTCAGCTCTCAGGCGTGGTGTGTGGCACAGTAAGTTAAGCCGTTACTTGAGATGGCAACATCCCCTATGAACAAGCCTCAACTGGAGTTGTGCCTCCACTGTCTGTACATCCCAGAAGGCAGCAGGTAATGGCTCAAGCACTCGGGCACCCAGCACTCACATCAGAGACCCACAAGCAGTTCCTGGCTGTTGCCAGCATTTGGGGAGCAAACCAGCAGATGAACAATAACCTCTATCCACTCCCACTTCCACCCCCATGCACCATCGTCACTCTGTCTTTCAAGTACATAAAAAAAAAAAAGCCTTTCAATTCAACAACTGTCAGTGATCTGGCACGCGAGGAATAAACAAATTTCACTACTGCTAAAAATTACAGAAAACATTCTTAAAATCTATCTATCACACACAAACTGTTCCAAAAATACAATCGTTAAACTAAGGATTAAAAAGTGCCCTCTGCATGGGTCCGATTCGCTGCCTACAAACCCAGAGTCCAAGCACACTTCAATTAAAGAGCAGTCACTGGCCGGCACCGGTTTGCCCAGCTCTCCCAGCAGCTTTCACACCTCTGGATAACGTGCATAAACACTTCTTCTTGCTTCTGAGCAGAAACATTTGTAAATGCCCTTTGTAATCTTTCGACAATGGTGCTACATAAGCAGCCGTTACTGCAGGCATTATAAATTAAGCATGTGGTTACACATGACAATGCAAGGAATGCCTGAAACACTTTCTGCTCCTCAATAGCCAATGGAATAGCAAACATCATCTCTCCTGGGACAGGCCTGTTACAATACCAGCAGCAACAAGCCCAACCAAAGACTGCCACGTTCTTTACACGCTAATCCCGCCACAGCATCCCGCTGCGGTAATTCATGTGACCTTCCTGTCAACCCTAGGAGGATGCAGCCGTCCTATGGCACGGTATGAGGAAACTGAAATGGGGTAGGTCATACATGGCAGCAGGGTAATCCACCACTCGGGACACACACACCCCATGTCGGGGTCCCAAGCTGCTTGCCGTGTGAGGCAGCAGTTGATGGCGCCAATGTTTGGGTCTATGCTACCCAGATGGGATACCCAAATGCAGTTCCAGGCTCCTGGCTTGAGATTGGCCCAGCTGCTGCTGTTTCAAAGATTTGGCAAATGAACTAGGCATGGAAGATCTCTATTTGCATTGACTTAAAAGACAGATAAACATTGCAAAAAAAAAAAAAGAAGGAAAGACACTGAGATAAAAGGTCACACAGATAATGAAGTGGCAAAGCTGTGAACCCAAGTGATGGGGCTGTAGGAACCCGCTCTTCAGGCCACCATGACCTCCAGAAGCCAGGCTTCCCTCGCTCTTGAACCACAGCGTAAGCAAGCTTTCTCTCATAACTTCCCAACCACACAGTCAACACCGCAGCTCTCCACATTCCACCAAAGCACCTGCTTGAACTGCTCTGCAAACCCAGATTCTGGGCCAACAGATCTGGCCTCGTCTGCAGTTACTCCAAACACAACACTGGTGCTCAAAAAAGTGATGAGCCAATTAATTGTAAGACTGATTTATTTAACTTCAAAGTCAGTTACAAAAAGAGAGAGTAAGATCTCCCATTTGCTGGTTTGTTCCCCAGGTGGCCACAACAGTGAGAGCTGAGCTGATGAGAAGCTGGGAGCCAGGAACCGCCTCTGAGTCTCCCACATGGGTGCAGGGTCCAAAGGACTTGAGCCATTGTCCGTTGCTTTCCGAGGCCAGAAGCAGGGAGCTGGATGGGAAGCGGAACAGCCTGGAATCAAACCAGCGCCCATACATCTTGTTGGCACTGCAGATGGAGGATTAGCCTACCAAACCACCATGCAGGCCCCTGAAAGAACTGATTAAATGACTATTACTATTATACATCTTATCACTCAAGGAAACTTAAGTTTTTAAAATACTTCCTCTATTGCACTTTAATATTAACCTGCATTTGGGGGTTAATGTTTTGCTTTGTTTTCTTCCTAAGCAAAACTAATCTTATTTTCTCTGCTCAGGCAATACATTTCATTAATTACTAATTCAACAGACCAAAGAAAAACAGGCAATTCAGCTGTCAGATCACACAAGACCTTTTTAATACTTCAGTCTTGCGGAAATTTTTTAAGCAGAAATTTTTTTTTTAAGATCCCATTTCTGTTTTAATGACTTAAAAAAGAAATTGCCCTTATGGGGGAAAGGAGCATATAAAAGGTAATAAACATTTAATGATCCAATAATTGGTTATATCAGAGCAATCACTGTTCAGTAATTAACTTTTCTTTCAGCATGTTCACTTGATATTTTGAGCACCTTTGATAGGCCAGGAATTATCCATATTATTTATATAGTCAGCTAACGCCTTACAGAGGAGCCTGAAACACAACAGGGTTTACAGTCATCCACGCTTGTATCAGCAGAATTCTAGCATCATCTTTGAAAAAACAAACAAACAAACAAACAAAAAAACAAAGTGATCAGCCAACCAAAAGCACAGACGCCTTCAACCACTGAGGCACAACTGACAGAAACGGCTTTACGCGACCATGAAAACACAAACAGTAAACCGGAACTTCAAAGACAGAAAAAAAAAATACTAAATCACACCACCAGTAAATACAGTGAACAGCTGGTATGTTGTTACTATGCAAAATTACAATTAAACTCAGGTTAATGTCATTTCCGACTAATTACCCACAGTCGGTCGGAAGAGACCCGCACTAAGAGATTTCGCTTTACCTGTTCCAACCGTTTCCCTGGCTGCATCTCTGACATCCACAAGGCTCCAAGGTTTCTTGAGCTTTTTTTTTTTTTTTTTTTCTTAATGTCACAGCTGCACAGGGGCACCCATCTCATTTCCGTCAAAGGGGGTTCCTCCCATCCTCAGCAGATGTTAGGAGCTGCTAACGTGTCAACACCTTCCTTAAGTCACACTTTCTGCATGCCACTTCCTTCGCACCAAAATAATGTTCACAGCGCTTCTGCATAACCCTAACTTCCTACGTTACACTACACTGTCGTCCTTTCTTTTCCCACTCCACCGGTTCCCACCGCCCGCGCCAGGAGCCTTCTCTAACGCTCTATACGGTATAGCAATCATTACTCAAGTGCTTAAAGCTGACATGCAGATGATTCCAAATAACACTTCCTAAATCAGCGGTGTCTTTTAGCCACATGCTCTTCTAACCAGCCCTGAACCCTCATGTCCTCATGCAACTCCCCCCAAATACACACACACACACACGAAAGGAAACCTGCCAGTACCTCCAATGGCACAATTCCCATCATTCTGCCCAATGAGCTGTCTCTCCAGCAACCGCCAATTGAAAGCATCTTGTAAATAAACACAAGGAGATGGTATCTCACGTGGGGGGGGGGGGCGGTGCGCTGTGGCAGCCACACCTGACAGCAGACACAGAACTACTTCAAGGCCAGGGACACCCTCTTCCTCTCCAAGTGAGCCTAGCTAATTGGAAACACCTTCCCGAGTCCACCTCTGCTAACAGTTGAAGGTCAGAGAGAAAGGTCCGACAGCCCCAAAGCAAGAAAAGACTCTTCTCATCTGAACCACTTGGGCTTCTCCTATCATCCCTACACCTTGGGCACTGCCCCGACGGCAGGCGTGACAGCACCCTCCGGCTTCACACACGTCTGAAAGCAGGGGTCAGCTCATTCATCTGCTCCTGGCACCTTTGAGAATCTGTGTGCTGGAGAGCACAGAGAGGGAGGCAGAGGGCGAGAACAGGCAGGAGTTCCTCTGCTACTCACGGACAGATAGCTACAGAGCGCTGTAACCGATTTCAGCCCCTTTGTGCACGCCGGAATATTTATTTAATCAATGTACTGTGACAAAACAAGCCTCTGGTGTACTTTTGAAAAGATGGAAAGCCATTCGGAGCACGGTGATTGGAGCCTTGTCACCTATTTAGTCGACGGTGGGGCTCACCAAGACCGGGGAGTGTGAGCAAAGGCACGGAAGGGGACCAGCTCTTAGCAGGCACAGAGCACCCAGGCCTGCCAGCGAGGACCACATGTGCAGCTGTGGGCACACAGCTATCAGCCATCACTGCCAAGGGCTGTGGCCAGCTCACTCCTCACACCTGCACAAGACCCAAGCACAGGGCCCGCTCCAGGTCCCTTTCCAGCAACAACACACATACACACACTGCTGGAACTTCTCCCACTACCAGTTGAGAGATTCTTCCACCTAAAAGAGAAAGTGGGGTACGGGGCATCGGCAGAACCAACCCTCCATTACTGTTGCCTACAACATTCAGAGAGGCGATTCGAGGACAAGCAGGCAGCAGGAAGGAACTCCTGCCCGTGAACCAGCAAGTACCTCCTGGCATGCACTAGGCAGTCACTTGAAACAGCTTGGCCAAGGTACCTGGGCAGTCACGACAAGACTGACCGCCACACCTGGAAATCTGTCCTGGAGGATTTTCCAAAACGATTGTGGGAATATTCTCAGAGAACGAGATGTCAGACAAGATAGAACTTAAGAGTACAGTGTTGATACACGCTACGACCATCAAGCGGCGCTGTCAGAAACCGACTTAAGGCTACGTTAACACCCAGACCAACACCACAGACGTCACATCACCAAAAACTTACAAACACAAGGTGCACCTAGTGCAAAAAGACAGAATGTTATTTTCACCTGTTCCTTATTTTATCAGGTTTTTCACATACTTGTAATTTGTTGGAATTTGGGGGAGGGGAGTGATGCCAGGGGAAACTTGAGGAATGTAGTCAAAAGTTTCGGCCAATGTTCTCTCTGTACCTGGGCAACAAGGTGCGTGGGGAAGCACTTCAGAGTGGTTTTCAGAAATGGTATCATAGCATAGAAATTAAGAGCTGTTTTTAGGCTACAATGCAAAAGCCTAGTGGTTAAATCCTCGCCCTGCATGTGCCAGGATCCCATATGGGTGCCAGATCATGTTCCGGCTACTCCACTTCCCATCCAGCTCCCTGCTTGTGATCTGGGAAAGCAGTGGAGGATGGCCTAAGGACCTGGGACCCTGCTCCCAGGTGGGACATGCAGAAGAAGCTCCTGGCTCCTGGCTTCAGACTGCCTCAGCCCAGGCTGATGTAGCCACTTAGGGAGTGAAGCAGCAGACGGAAGATCTTTCTGTATCTCTTTCTCTGTATATATGCCTTTCCAATAAATTAATAAATGTTTTTAAAAATACTATTAATCCGAAAGTCAGAGGGAGAGAGAAGCAGAGAGAGCCTTCTACCCATTGGTTCACTCCCTAGGTGGCTACAGCAATGAAGGCTGAGACTGTCTGAAGCCAGGAGCTTCTTCTGTGTCTCCCGCGCTAGTTCAGGGATCCCAGCTCTTGGGCCATCCTCTGTTACTTTCCCAGGCCATTAGGAGAGGGCTGGACTGCAAGGAGAGTAGCCAAGAATCCAACCAAACTCCATATAGAATGTCGGCACACCAGGCAGCAGCTTTTACCTACTACACCACAACAGTGGCCCCAAAATTAAATACTTTAAACTACCACCCTTACTCCAGTCCCATGGAAACATTCCAAAAAAAAAAAAAAGTGTTTTTTTTTTAATAGTGATTCCAAAGCTTCCATACACATAAAGTGAAAGAACTCCTGGGGAGCCTCTTTCAAAAGGGGGGAATGGGGTTGGGAGGTGGAAGATTCACAGAAGAGGGTTTAACTTTTTAAGTAGATCAGGGACAGGGCCTGGGGTTCTGTAGATTTAACAAACGCTCTCGGAGGTGATTTGCAGATCGGACAGCACTGCATAAAACACGACTGGAAACAGCCCGAAACCCACCCGGTTCTGATTCTCCATACAGAACCTGAGTGCCAAAAAAAAAAAAAAAAAAAGTGGAATTATTTATGAAAGTTTTGCTGTGGGGTGAAAACTAACCGTTCTCTCACCACATATAAAAATACTCGGTCAAGGCGCTCATGAATATTTTTCTCACAGTTATAATCTCTCTCCTAAAAGGAAGCTGATATGCTATAATCACTATGTAACTCCTACTGGGAATCCTATCCTGCAAATTTTAAGAATAGAAACTGTGAAATCAAATTACTTGTCTATAGCCACATGGGATTCCGGGTCATGGGCAATATGTGAACACGTGCTTCGCACAGAACAGTCTGGGAGCCTGTTCTTATTTTCATCATCATTATTGTGTGGTGGAGAGTTTAGATTTCCAGAGGTTTAACGACCAGACCAAAGTCATTTAGCTACAAACTCGAAGACAAACCTGAGCCCACAGTTTCTAATCCCCAAAGAAAACTACCCATTAAAGGGCAGGTTCACATTAGAGCCCTTTGAAGGGTCAAATCCAATCCACATTTCCCCTTTCAAAGTCACATTCCCTAGTTTAGATAACCACATGAATCAGTGTTGCCAGCTAGAAAGTAAACCGAACTTTTGCAATTCAAAGATGGAAAGAGCACCACCCTGGGGTCTTTCATCTGAGAGAACAATCAGGAAGCCTGCAGGATAATTTGTTTTAGAACACCACAGCACTTGTTTTTAAACAAAGCATTAACCAAGGAAAGAGGTTACAACAAAAGGAATCAGGGGACCAAAAACCAAAACAACCAAGAACAAGAAGTCCCAAGGTGGGAACTCTGAAATACCAAAAATCAAGGTGGTTCTTGCTTGTGTTCTAAAATCTATGCCAGACAGTCACAAAGGAAGGATTACACTTAAACCTTTTATTTTATTTATTTTTTAATCTGGTTGTGTCTAAAGTGAAGAATCTTAAAGTAAAGCAAGCACTTCCTGGAGTGCACTGACCACGCAAACTGAAAACAGATCTTCTTCTAAGTGCTGTCCCTCCACTTTCTAAGTAAGCCTACCGAAGACTGGAAATACATCCTCAGGAGTAGGTCAGATAACCCCAGAGGCAAATCAGTTAAATTTCTAAAATGTCTACCACCCTCCTCTCGAGGGCAAAATCATGCAGTACCTAGCTATTTTAATCAAGAGCATCCACAAGAGTACAGGTGACACAAATTAAGTTTATAAATTTTTAGTTCAGTTAAATGTTTAAAATATTTTTAATGGAAAGAACACAGTGCAGTGGGAAAAGCAGTGACCTATATATTACAAAACCTGGGCTCTACATCCTTTTTTCCTACCACCAACTCACCAAGTCATACAGAACAATTACATAACATCATTTTTCTAGATCTGCTTTCTCATCTATAAAAAGGTGCCAACCTAAGGTGTATTTGTGACCTCTGAAGTCATCTATGGAAAAGTTGACAGTGAGGGAAAGGATGAAGGCCGCAGTAAAACAACATCAGGCATCAGGCCACACACAGGCACACACACACACACACACACACACACACATTTCAAGAAGCGTTATGTAGTGACTCAAGCCAGAGGTGGAACGAGAATGCACAGACTCCGCCACCGACACAACTGCTTGACCATGGGCAAAAACTCTTCCATGCAAAGGAGGGATGGTCAGAACGCCTACCTCATAGGCACCTGCACAGTGCTTACATGACTTACCCTGTCCAAATGACACATGGTAAGCAATCAATCAATGCCAGCTTCTGCCATCTCCAGTGCATAAACACTGTGCTGGCGGCGAAGCAATGCTTGCAAATAATTAAGCACTTCCGTATCTAGTGATTTCTCATCAAGGGAGAAACAAAGAGATCCTTTGACTGTCTAACATGAAGTTCTGCTAAAATCTTCCCTCTATGAACACTAAGCAGTACTTGCCCTTATGCCCAAACCCGGGAACGCACGCCAGTGCACAAGCACTGTGTTCACCTACACACACTGTCCCTAGGTACCCACAGATGTCAAAAGCCAGCAGATGAGCCCACGGAAGAGAGCGTACCCATCTCCGGACTGAAAATACAACTCTTTTTCCTGTCTTCCTATCCCCTTAAGTCAAAATCTGTTTTAGGGAACAGGCACTTGGCACAACAGTTAGGATGCTGTATGCACCGGATCCCATATCCCAACAACTCCTCTACTTCTTATTCAGCTTCCAGGTTGCATTCATGCGCACCTTGAGAAGTCGCAGATGATGGCTCCCTGCCAGCCAAACGAGAGGCCCTGACTGCCTTCCGGCTCCTGGCTTCTGCCTGGACATTTGGACAATGAACCAGTCAGTACCTGGAAAATGGAAGGCATCTCTTCTCCACATCAAACAAAATTTTAAAATAATGTATTTATAATCTACTGTAGGAATCTAAACGGTGAAGGAATAACATATTCTTGCCTTTTAATTACTTTTTTCAAAGCTCAACGATATAAAGAATTCTTGAAACAGTGGAATTTTTCCCTTCTCTTTAATCAACAACCACGTGTGACAAAGATGAGAATCCAGAAAAGAATGCAAATCAACCACTGCTTTCTTCCTCCATTTATTCCAAAAGCTCTAACATTTTCCTTCACGAAGTTTTTCCCCCTAAAACCATCCCTTCTCAGGATTCATTTTATTTGACTCCCCCCTCCAAAACTGCCTGCAGGGCATCCTTCCAGCCCAAAGTCCAGCGGTGTTTTTACTCATTACTCATCAGTGTCCAATTCCCTGTGGACAAGTGCAACCAAGTTCAGCTTCGCCTCTGATGATGTCTTTCCAATGAAAGTAGTCTGATGACCCTGTCCAGCAGAGAGCCCTCAGAATAAAACTTTTATTTTTTGCACTCTTCTTTCCTCCAGTGTATGTGCACAGACGTGGACTCGGGGATTCCGCTTGGCGCTGTGAAAGAATCCAGCATAACTGTTTCCTCAACATCTTTCCTAGGCTTAGACTGTAACTGGGCCTCATTTTCATCGTGCTAAGCTGCTAATAAACTAAAATTCCACTGATTCCAAAAGTCCCTGCAAACCTTAAGTGCTCCAGTGCTTAACCTGTCTTAAAGAAACACATTCACAATCACGAAGGCATTTGTAATCCAAGCCCTCAGAATTAAAAAAAAAAAAAAAAAACTTAATTTAAACCATATTAGGCAAAGAACACTTCCTTAATTGCCACAGGGCTCCCCGTCTGCTGGAAGTGTGGCAAGGGGCTCAACTCATGCAGAATTAGGCTCTGCAGAATCCACAGCGGAGGGCACTTCCAATGTCATGATCACAGATTTATGGGCAGACA
Source organism: Ochotona curzoniae (assembly GCF_017591425.1). Classification (NCBI taxonomy): domain Eukaryota; kingdom Metazoa; phylum Chordata; class Mammalia; order Lagomorpha; family Ochotonidae; genus Ochotona; species Ochotona curzoniae. The sequence continues at coordinate 3,726,720 of NW_024465421.1, forward strand.
AATAACCACTCGGACAGCAGGGCACATTTGACCATGTGTCTCACTGACAACACTGTGATGTAGGCCGAAAAGACCCCAACTGTCACCACACACCCAGAGTTTCTAAGAGAAACCTGATGCCCTCAAGGTAACTCTACACTTTTCCTTTCACCCAAACACTTTAAAGAGTTAGGAACCCAATGCTTCTGAGGTACTCTAAGCCTCAGGGCAGACACAAGTGTCCTCCATTTGTCAGAGAGGAACTCTCCGATACCCGACCCCTCAGAAGCTCCAGCAAAATGTGCAAGAATGACAACAGCAACATGAGAAACCAAGGCAGGAACATCTGGGAGAACCCAGTGAAGACAAAACGAACACATCCTTCAAAAGCAGTGGCTCTCTACCCAGAATCCCCCAGGGGGCTTTCAGACCTCCTCAAGTAGGAGTGGGAGCTTCAGCCCCCTCTCTGTCAGGTATGGGGGCTTTTAAATACTCCCCAAGGCATTCTAATGAGAATTGCAAGCTTTAAAGCTTACCAGAAAGTTCTTCTTCAAATAGAACACACACACACACACACACACACACACACACACAAATTATGTTTTCTGTAAATATGGTAAAATGTTAAGGTTTTTCAAGGATGTTTGTGGCTAATGGGTGTTGGCTCTGTTATGCTTTACATCATTTCATATTTATAAAACACTTCAGTCTCATATTCACTTACATACATATAAACACATTTTTCTACAAGCAGATGTTACAGCAACCTCACAGGATACTGGTCTTCCACAGTACAAGTACTGAGACATGACTTTGCTTTCCCATGGATCACAAACAGCGCTGGTGTATGGGGTGATTACTTCGCTGGGGGAAGACGTCAAGACCAATTCAATTAAGCCTGCTTACTTGAAAATGCTGACCTGCATCCTAGGACACATTTTACAGTACAGGTCCTTTAAAAACGCTGTACTCACACTGCTGTGGACGTCTGAAGAATGTCAATTCTGAAAGACCAGAGGTATCTATCTGCTTAACCAGCAATTCATCCCAAATCAGCAGGGTTGCCAGGACTAAGCCAGAAGCTGTGAAATCCTGTACAGAACCAAATATTTACAGTCACAGTAGTGGGTTGTGACAAGACAATAGCACTCTCAGGGCTTTGGCTCCTGCGCCTTCTTGAAATGGAAATGTGGGAAGCTTATTTGCAGGGCTAGGGTTAGCTAGAGAAGTCAAAAAGGCAGTGTCTGGGTTCCAATGTTGACTCCTCAACCTACTAACTTGCTGACCTCACTGCTCCGTGCCCCTGAGCACCGGCTTCCCCATCTCTGAAATAATAACAGTATTGTTACCGACTTGAAGGTGACAGCCCACTGAAAGCAACATCACACCCAGCAAGCCTTTGATAATTGTGAGCAGCTGACATCTCTAAAATTAGGCTCCACGATGGACACTGGGATAGAGAACTTAAGACACCACCAAGTTGAGACATTTGCCTTCCACAGGCTGCCCGGGTTGGAGTGCCAGCTCCGTTAGGTGTACCCTGGGAGGCAGCAGACGCTGGTTCAAGTACTAGGATTCCAATCACCCAGATGGAAGCCTGCGGCCTTCCCTCTTCCTCTCCTCTCCATCCACCACCCTTCTCAGATTTAAAAGAAAAAAAAAAAAAGTTTCCAAATGGTAGGAGATTCTGACAAGAACAAACAAAGCTGTTTTCCAGTTTGTGTTGATTGGACATTGAACTCTGTACATTCTTGAAGTTGCTGTTCAGGAGAAAGCATACAAACATACCTAAAAACAGCAAAGGAGACACACATCCCCTGCTCTCTCGCTCCATCCGATGCACCCTCATCCCTCCATCTACAAGATACTCACCCAACCAGCCACCCCTCCCTGGAAGCCTTCACCTTTGCTCCTTCTTCAGTGCTCTCCCTCTGACTATTCACGTGTCTGCCTCCTTTACTGCCTTTAGGTTTCTGCTCGAGTACTGCCCCCTTAGAGAAGTCTTACGGAAAGCAGCCGCAACAAAATAGCACATAAGCACACACAAACTACCTTCTGCTTTATAAACTCCCCTTCCCTACTCAACATATTCATGGATCTATTTACTGCTAAATAAGCAGGAGGTGAACTCCGGAGCAGGTCCATGCCTCTCTTACTACAGTGTGCCCAGGTCTAGAGCAGTGCCTGCCCGGCACAAAGAAGCCACCAACAGTCATTTCTTTTTCCTCCCAAAGAAGATCTCATCCTAACACATGAAATAGCCCAAGATGGAGATTTGGTTGAATGAGGTCAGGATTTCGCTCAGCTGTCCCTTTTTGGTTTCCAAAATGATGTCCTAAATCTTTAACTTTCTGGAAGTCTCTATGTTCACATCGCTTCTTTTGGACTCCATAACATTACCTCTGGTGAATGACTGCATTCTGTAATTGTCGCTTCTTAGTCACTCGCAGGCACAAAACAAGGAACACCATCTCCTGGATTCTTACATCCCCAATATGTGCACAGCCAGGCAGAGCTGGAAAACAATTCCAACTACAGAGTGGGATGCAGACTGCGGAGTGGGGAATCTCCTATGCTTTGAATCTCAAAACTGCCAACAACCTACTTCTAGTGGGAAGCATACTGGGGTTTGAGTAGAGACACCTACTATACAGACGAAAACGCAAATCTGGGCAACATGGTGGTTTCTGACTCTGCTACTTCAGCAGGATCCCAGCTAATATAATCCCTGGCTTGACCCTCCTTAGATTCATATTCAGGAAAGTCAAGATTAAAGCAGTATTGGAGCCCAGCGAGGTGGCCTAGCGGCTAAAGTCCTCACTTTGCATGCGCCAGAATCCCACATGGGCACCGGTTCTTATCCCAGCAGCCCTGCTTCCCACCTAGCTCCCTGCTTCTGGCCTGGGAAGACAGTCCAGGACAGCCCAAAGCCTTGGGACCCTGCATCCGCATGGGAGATCCGGAGGAAGTTCCTGGCTCCTGGCTTTGGATTGGCTCAGTTCCAGACACTGTGCCAACTTGGAGAGTGAATCAATGGATAGAAGATCTTCCTCTCTGTCTCTCCTCCTCTCTGTACATCTGACTTTCCAATAAAAATAAAATAAATCTTTAAAAAAAAAAAAGATTAAAGCAGTATCCTAGAAAATAACTTGGGACCTGTGCTGTGGTGTGGCAAGCTAAGCCAGCTAAGCCAGCACTCTTGACACTGGCATCCAAAACAGACAGAGGCTGGAGTCGCAGCTCCTCCACTTCTGATCCAGGTTCTGGCTAATGCACCCAGGAAAGCAGTGGAAGATGACCCATCAAACTGGACTCCTGGCACCCACATGGCAGACTCAGATGAAGCCCCTGCCTTCAGCCTGACCCAGCTCCGGCCTCTGCGGCCTTTTGGGACGTGAACCAGGTGATGTAAGCGTCTCCATAACTCTGCCTTTCAAATAAAACAAATTCATCTTTAAAAAGAAAAGAACTCTGTACAAAGCACAAATAAGGGTTAAAAATACTCTTACAAAACCAACTGGCTACAATACTGTGATGAGGACTAAGGCACAACTAAATCATCTTCTCACACTTGCAAGTAACATGGAAAATATACTCAGCAAAGCGAATGCCTGCAAATCTCCATCCTCCAATACAGCAATGCTGAACTGAGCAAAAATCACCGATTCAAGGCATGGCAGTGACCCATGCTCTAACACTGGAATCTACTCCTTACACTAAAGATATCCGAATGCCTTTGCATGTCCGTATGTCTCCTAACGACGCCACTGCTGTCAGCATGCTGGGAAGCGCTTCTCGGAAGATGGGAGTAATGACAACGCACATCATTGGGAAAGCAATTAGACGCAGTGCTAACCATTTTACAATGGCCATATGGGCTGTATTTCAACAATGTCATTTGCCAATCAGGCTGAGCATACATATGTCTTTGTCCCTAATCCCAGGTACGACACACGAAAATGAATGAAGAAGTCCAACTGAAATGCGGGCAGTGGATGCAGGAATCTGCAAGCAGAACGCTGAAGACACATGCCCCCATGAACCACAATCAGAGGATGCCCACTGTCCTGGAGGAAACGACACACGGCTCTCTTCATGAAAATCGCCAGCGGGACAAGGAATGGCACGAGGCAAAGTTAAACATACACAGTTCCCAACCTACGAGTTTACAACTTGAGACAGGCCCTCGAGGTAATATAAAACTTGCATTTTACAAATACATAAAATGAAAGCGTAAGACATCACCTTTGAAACCCTGAATTTGAAGGTGTGGTTCTGATTACACTAGACTTTTATAGATACAGTTCAATTTCGGAGGACATGCTTTCGACGTGGGGCTCCCCTATAATGACAATCTATCAAAACAAAACTCTGCTGTATTTCCATTTTGGATGTGCTAAAAGATAACTGCTCATGGAAGCATTTCAAGAGCCAGAAGATGTGAACCAACGGCTGCCTCTCTTCAAGCGGAGAGCCTCTTCAGAGAAGCGTTTAGCTTAACAGATCTTCACACGCACCTACACATGCCTGAAGGATGTGTCCCTGTCTTTATACCATACCCCATGGTCTCAACAGGTCTGAACACTGTGGGATGGCCACTTTGAGCCCAGGAGAGATGTGGAGGGGGCTTGGTACTGGAAATGCAGTTGGGATTTCCATAAGAAGCGAATCTAACAGTCACAGTCATTAGCATATTCTTTGTAGCAAAAACAAACCTCAACAGGACAGAGCAGGGAACGGGGGAAGAACAATTTGCAAATGTGCTTAGAATAATGAAAGAAACAATGACAGAGGAAATAATGGACTATTTGTCACCAGGTATCTTCAAGATATAGATATCAAAAGCAAAGAGCTATTTAGAATGGTCTTTCACTAAGAAGAATAGAGTGCCTATTAGTTTAAAAAAAAAAAAAAGGAAAGAAAGGAAAAAGAAAAAGAAACCAAGCTCTAGCAATGAGGTCTCTTTTGTGGCAGAATAGATTCCTGAGAGAAGTGCCACTTCTTGGAATACTTTAAAAGCAGACAAGATAAAATGCTTGGGAATCTATAGCAGAATTTGGCTTAGCTGCACAGCAAACTGTGAAAGGGTGCCAATTCTTTCTCCAATTTGACACTTTTGTTCCAGAGGGCTGTTTTAAGAACTCAATGAACTTAAGTATGTGCATGGGTTCAGAACAGGGACTGCTAATACAGTAGACCTCAACGAAAAGAACAGAAACCCTGGCCTTTCCAAAGGCTTAAAGTCTACCCAGCTAGTACCATCTGGCAAAAAGTCAGATCTTAATAAGAAAAGGATTGAAAAGACTGGCAAGGTATGAGGCAGCAAGAGACTACACTATTTGAGCAGCAGCCACCCAACTGTAACTTCCACCCTTAAAAAAAAAAAAAAAGAAAGAAAGGAGCCCGGCGCGATGGCGTAGTGGTTAAGGTCCTCGCCTTGCACGCACAGGATCCCATATGGGCGCTGGTTCTAATCCCGGCGGCCCCGCTTCCCATCCAGCTCCCTGCCTGCGGCCTGGGAAAGCAGTGGAGGACAGCCCAAGGCTTTGGGACCCTGCACCCGCGTGGGAGACCTGGAAGAGGCTCCTGGCTTCAGATTGGCATAGAATAGGCTGTTGCGCTCACTTGGGGAGTGAATCATCGGATGGAAGATCTTCCTCTCTGTCTCTCCTCTCTGTATATCCACCTTTCCAACAAAAATAAAAATAAAATCTTTAAAAAAAATTTTTTTTAAAAAAGGACTTTGCTAAAGATGGCAATACACTGCCCCCACCCCCTGCCAAAACCCTATTATTATTCCTAGAAAATCCTTTGTAACCAATACAATTTTGAGCTGTAACAAGAAACAAACAGGATCTACGAGAAACCCATTTGAGATTCTCTCACAAAATGAAAAAAAGCACACAGAAGAGTGCTTGGCCTTGAGGTGCCACCACACAGAGGTCAGGACACAGAATCTTGTCTCAGATTTGTGGCTGCACGCAGGGCTCAGGTGACTGAGTCCCTACAGCCCACAGGAGAGACCTGGCTTGAGTTTCTACCTCCCGGCTAGAGCTTCGTCACCCAGCCCAGGTCGCTGTGGGCTCTGGGGGGAACTAAATCAAAAGATGGAAGCATGTTCCCTCTCCCTTTATCTCTCCCCGGTCCCCGCCTCTAGGCTAGATTTATTTTAGAATGGTACATGGAGCCCAAGGTTTCATCGGAGGCACAAAAGGCTGCATTTCACAGCTCTCTCCTACAGACCTTGGAGAGAGGACCTCACCGCTCTGGGTATCAGTCTTTCCAACTACAAAGTCTCATTCCTTTTCTCCCGGCACAGGTGCATGTGACCACACCCATCTGCAAGCACAATACTCAGCACAGAGCAAAGACGAGTGAGAAGCAGCCTCCTGTTCCACAAGGGTTTCTCATGGAAACAGGTGGACTGCATGTAAGCACTCCCAGTACCTACGACCGGGGGAGTACAGAAAGCAGTTATTCTGAGAGCTTCAAGCACACCCAGAAAGATGTCTGCAGGGAGAGCACAGGGGTTAAAATGCAAGAAAACACGGGAAAATCAAACGAGATGTTCAGAACACAGGGAGAAGGCGCTGACTCCAATGCTCCAGGCGCAACTCCCCAGCGGCACCCGGTATGCCACTACACGGGATGTCACAGACCAGGAGAAAATGGAGAGCACTCAAACTTCCCACCACATCCCAAAGAAAACATGAAGCACATCCTGTCATATTCCCACCAGATCCCAATGGAGCGCATGACGTCATGATTAACACTTCAAAAAACCTAGAAAATCTGTTTTAAGTTGGCCCTGAAAGTTCAATCCATTGGAAAAATCACTTCAGAAGGTGAAATATCCCCAAACCAAGAAACAGAGCATTTCCCTGACCTAACATGAACGTCAACATTATCTATATGATCCACAGGGCTGTTCTTGTTCTCTGTAATTCTGGAAACAGGTAGTAGCTGCAGTTGAAATTAAGCCTGGGTTTCACATGGAATGAAAAGGATGGTTTTACTTTATATGTTTAAAAGTTTCAGTGACTCAAAAGTGAAAGGCTACTTTGCCAAAATATCTTATAATCTTTAGAAAGCGACCAAGGGAACAGGAGCAGGGCAAATATTCCGAATTTAAAAAAAATTTCTGATTCTAGCAGTCGTGTGTAAAACTGCTTTTACACATAGGAACTATCCCCGGATCCCAGTGCACTTCAATATTTAAAAACAGTTACATTCCTTCAACTGATGGTGACCTGGAACCATCTGGTCTGTTTCTATATAAGACTAATAAAACATTTTAAAACAACGCAGCCAACACAGCAGGTTTTGGTACTCAGGTGTGAAATGGTACCTCCCAAGCACGCTGGCTGAATCATCCCCCTGCCGCTCACCTGCAATTACCATGGGCTCCTTCCCCAGGTGGCTCGCAGCCATCACACAGCCTCTGCAGCTCACATCTGGAAATACAAATTCCCTCTGCGGGGCTCACATGCTAAGGGAGCCAGAGGATGACAAAAACAAAAAAAATCATGCTGCTTTTAGACAACTCCTGGAGACCGCCTTTTCAATATTCAGTATAAAGGCAACTTACAAAAAAAAAAAATCAAAGCAACTTTCCATCACCAAGAACCAGTTCAGGAGGAGTACTTTCCAAAAACAACAACAACAACAACAAAAAGTTACATGTACTTCTCAGTTCCTGCAGAGACCACCTCCTTCTTCTATGCAGGCCAGTTTCAAAACTTTAGCAAAGAATGTGTCATCAGTTGAGAGGGCATAATTAGATGTTTCGATTAAAGCATTTTCCTTCCCTGGTTAACAAGATAAAACAGATGTCACCAACTTCCCTAATAACAGTACAGCCCTGCTTTGTGGCACCCTTACAATTTTAAAACTCAACTGTCATATAGAAAGATTATAGCTAGGGTGTCTATACCACCATGGCTCTGAAGAGGCTGTGACATGCCTGGACTCCCTAGTGGAACAGATGTGGAAATCATAGTCCATATTCCATGGCCACAAGCCCTCCTTAACGCGCACTTGAAGACTAAGCGCTGGAATCTGCATGATGGGGACGGATTCAAATCACCACCAGTTATTCCTGGATGCATCAGGCAAGCAAGGTGCGAAACCTGAACGGAAAATGCAAATCTCACAGTCACTTCCTTGCAGGAGCACAGAAACACAGGCAGGAGAAAAGTCTCTCAATGAGAGCAAAGTCCACCGAAAGTGTCTGGCTCTCCTAAAATCCCAGCTTCCTTGCAGAGAGGAGGAGTACCATACTTGAGGAAAAAGGACAGATTTTATGTTTTTTTTTTTTAACAGCAACATTTCCCTGGTGCCTTTGATCCAATTTACAAAAATTCGATGCATGCCGATTTTGTCAACATATCAGTCCTCAGAATGTAACTACAGAGAGGCCTGCATTTTAAATGGGAGGCAGAGCCACTCTGATTGAAGTTCAACTCAAACATCCTGGTTTAACAACTCCATTAATGACTTCAAGCGAAGATCTAAAGATTACTCAGCCCCTTTGTCAGTCGCCATGTGTTATTTATGGGACAGCATATCAATCATGTCTTCCCCTTATTATTTCCTACTTTCTGGTCCTAAGCTATTCGGTCTGCCAAATTAATACATTCCATTGCTGCTGCAAATCTAAACAACGCTTGATAAAAGATTAATAAAATAGGTTCTTTGCAACCACATGCTTACCCAGGGAAATTCATCAATGTCTTCTGATTTGCATATTTGGCTCACTGCCCCCTGCAGCCAGTATGCAAGGCACAATGCTCAGGTATCCTTGGTGAACGGTTTGCATTTAATTCAGGGTGTCAGTCTGCCTCCGCTTTAATTACATCCATCTTGATATGTTATTACAATCCCATGAAAACTTTTCATTATATGAATGGTTATAAATACGCACACATGACAAACAGTTGTTATAAATTTCGTGGTTCAGCAACACGCAGGCAAGATACCTCCGCCAACACATCATGTGCGTTTGACGTTCTGAGCATTTCTTGGGAAGAAAAGTTCAGTTCAGTCATACTCCCCAAGTTCATTTGTTTTGTATGTTCTGCCACCAATGTTAAATCGCTCCGAGTTTCCCCGGGTTGGTAGGTTAAAGAAAATTATTTAACCCCCACCCCAAAAAAATGCATTAAAATGTTATGTGTCTCACATTCAAGGTTCTTCTATATCCCAATACTTGTTTTATCTTTCCACTGATATTAAAAAGGAGAAACCTTCAAACCATTATCTTTATATTTCCTTTCCCCCCCCCCCCTTTAGCACTTTCATTAAAGAGAAACCAGGGGTTTGGGGGGGAGTTAAAAAATACAAAGGTACTTACAGAGAAAAGCCAATGAATTTCAGGATCATACACTGAGGAGAACGCAGGCTAAAAAGAACCCTTTTAAAACATCCCTAATGATCCGTGGCTATCAGAATGTGTCCTGGAGAGATTGGGAAGCCTTAGAAATGCGTCTCAACCTAATTTGTACTTGAAGAAGAAGAAGTCCCCCGCCCCAGGTGCTCAGTCCCTGGGGCACTCCCACACTGTGAAGTCTCCAGGCGTCACTAAGTTAGTAAAGAGCCTCTGGGTCCCGGGGCTATCCTGAGCAGGTCAATGATCCCCACAGGCTGCGTTTTCACTTGCAAAACGGAACTACTTTCCCAAAGACCCCCGAGGACCAGCTGGGATGTCACAGGGCTTAGAAATGACATCAGCCAGCAAAGGCTGGTGTGAAACTGATCCGAAGTCAGGGTGTGTAAGTTAGGACAATACTTCCCATAGATTTAACCCTGTGGGTTCATCTCAAAACTGCATTTTTAACAATTAAAATGACCACCAAAACAAACGAGGAAGCAAACTGCAATACGCAACAACGTTCAATACCAAATGCTTGCTTCTCCCCTTGTCCTACCAAAAGTATAATTTCACTTCAACCATGGAAAATCACGTCTCAGTGCAATTCAGAACCTTTCTTGTTCTCGCCAATTGAACATGTACGCAGATAATTCATGCAGATCACTGGAATTCTACCGCGAGGCTGGAGAAGAAGTGACAATGCAACATCCAACTACCCTGGTTTTTGTATCTCTTCCTGCTTCATTTTTATCTATGAAAAACTATTTACCGAGAAACACTCAAGACGGCAAGGTTGAACCAGCAAGCACAAACAAAAAGAGACCTCAAACTTAAGAAAAAAAAAAAAAAGTCACCTTTGGTTTAACATGAGAAATAACTGAAATAGTGAAGTACAAGCACTTAATTCCCTGTGTTAAATTCTAAAATCTCACTGCCTTCTGAAACTTCACAGACCCTGAAACGAGACAGGCTTTATGGTGGAATGAGGGTTAGCTGGGAGGAAAAGAGAAAGGAAAAGGACATCATACACACGCCATGACAACTTGACCCTGGCAATGACTCACATTCATAATTTAGCCACAGTGTGAAAGCATCAAATTTCACCCATTTAACCCAGAATCAAACTGTGCCTCAGTGAGCAGCCACCACACAGTATTTACAATTTGAAAACTTTCTGCCAAAAAAAATGGATTCTATCCGGCACAAGCCATTTTCCATGACTTACAAACTGCGGGCTTTTCCCTTCTCTGTGACTCCATTTTATGGAGTCATGTGAGTGTCTGCAGGCCTCTGAAGGCACCAAGGAGGTAGGGTACCTGGAGGTACAGCGGGCAGCAGGCCACAATTATAGTGAAGTCTTTTCAAAAAAATATCTGTATGTACTTGGTACTTTGTGATGTTTGTTCAGGCAAATCCTAACTGGAATCCAGAAGTGAACCGAGCAATTAGAGAGCTCAAACAGCCTAGAAAACTGCAGCAAGCAACTCAGCCTCACAGCGCTGCTGACACTGACCGCTACGAACAGACCTCCAGACTGCAGGAATGTAAATAACAAAAGTTCGGAATGAGAAAAACTCCACATTTCACTCACAACGTCCCAAATCCATTACCTTGCACTAACTGCCTTTACAGCTTTGAGAGCTCCACCTCAGGAAAGAGAGGGAGGGGTAGGAGGGAGGCAAGCAGTGGGTGGGCGGCTACGGCTTCTAACCGAACCCTAGGATGAGGCCCCATACGCACTAATGGACGACTTGAAAAGACTCCATCCCACAGGACTAAGACATCAGAAGTCTGCAATGTTTAGTCCCTTCCTAAACAAGCAGACACAGCCAGTGTGAAACCCATTCCTTTCCTCAGATACTAAAGGTATAAAGAGGGCCTAGTCTTTAATATTCACTGACAGCATAGCAAGACGCACAAAGCTAGCAACCAGCCCCAGCCTAGCCCAGCCCAGCCCAGCCTCAGCCCCAGCCTCAGCCCCAGCCCAGCCCCAGCCTCAGCCCAGCCCAGCCTCAACCCAGCCCAGCCCCAGCCCCAGCCCAGCCCCAGCCCCAGCCTCAGCCTCAGCCCCAGACTCAGCCCCAGCCTCAGCCCAGCCCAGCCCCAGCCTCAGCCTCAGCCCCAGCCTCAGCCCAGCCCAGCCTCAGCCCCAGCCTCAGCAACAGCCCAGCCCAGCCCAGCCCAGCCCCAGCCTCAGCCTCAGCAACAGCCCAGCCCAGCCTCAGCCTCAGCCCAGCCCAGCCTCAGCCCCAGCCTCAGCCTCAGCCCAGCCCCAGCCTCAGCCCCAGACTCAGCCTCAGCCTCAGCCCAGCCTCAGCCCCACCCCCAGCCCAGCCTCAGCCCCAAGTCTGATACATAGAAGAAATGAAAGAACACAGCTCACATTGACAAGAGAGAAGACATCCTTAGGGTCTCACCATGCCCCTCAGTGAAGTTCTATGTCATAGAAAATGAATGCACAATATGGAACAAATATAGATTCTCTGAGACAGACAGCTCTGTCTCAATTGACAATGTCCTCCAATTATTTCTACTGCTCTTTAAATTACATATGGCTCACCCTAACTTCAATTACCAGGATTTTTAAATCAACCTGAATCTTTCAGAACTTTCTTAAATACCTGCCACTGCATTCCCAGATCTTTTCTCAAATCTACAGCACAGTTAATGTGATTGTAAACCTGAGAAAAAAAATATATATATACATATACATATTCCTTCTTAAAGAGAAAAACATGGCAGGAGGCACTTTTACAAAATTAGGCTACATGAGCCTATTGTGATTCCTATACACAGGATGAGCTAAAATTGAAATGCACCCTCCTCTGCATACAGACACAACCTCTTCCATCAGCAAGTGCTGCAAGATCTATTTGTCCAAAGGTTTCCCGTTGAGCAACCTGATTTCTATTCCTAACACTCTCAAAAAAAAAAAAATCACCCTCTAGTTGTGACAGTACACACAACTGTTGTGTAGTCTGGGAATGTCCTCAAAACCCTCAACACTCCAAACGAGTTTATGTCTCCTTGTTATTAAACTCTTGTTCAGCAGGGAGGGCTAGAAAACACACCTCTCACACAGGATCCAACAGTCCAATCATTAACTTCATGGTTCATTTTTTTTTTCATTTACTGACTCACTCCTATCATATCTACTTCCAAAATTAAAGATGAAACAGTTACAATCCACAGCTCCCACGAGGCTCGTGGAGTCATCCTATCACAGCCTTGACCTCCCCTCATATAAACACTCATCAAAAAAAAAAAAAATCTTCTGTCTTGTAGAATAAAATTCTGAAATCTGGTCAGAATACTTAAGTTCATCACCCTGTGCACTTTCAATAGTGAACTGCCGGACATACCCACGCTCTTCAGCAGTCCCAAACCCAACATCCCAACAAAGCCAACAGCTTCGCAGCTTTCCCTGGCTGTGTCAGAGCAGAAGCCAGGTCCCACCCCTTTCTGAACTTGCACTTCACACACACAGCTAGCAAGAGCAGATCATCTGAAACCTTTGTCTTAACATCAATGTCAGCTTCTTCCCTCCAAGAACCCTCCTCTCCATGTCGCTAACAAGCAACAACACAAGGAACCTGGAAGGGAACGAGGATGGATAAAACACATTGGCTGAAAAGCAGTGTGACGGCACCCACTGGGCTGCTTTTGCAGGGAGAAGAGCTAGCAATGAGCATCACTGGCCCATCCTCATCCCGTGGTGGAGATGCTAAGATCAGTGAAAGGGCTGACACCAGGGAGCAAGGGAGGCAGGGGGAAAAGGTGCAGGAGTCTCCCCTCAGGATTTACACCTCACCCTGCCCTTGCAGTTTCTGCTTTAGCAACAGCCGCCCACACCAGCCTCTGGGCCTTTCAGGTCATCCACCCTCAGCCCGCTCATCCCAGGGGCACAGGTCACCCTATGCCAAAATCTGGACGGATTTTTATGAGTGCGTTTCCAGCAGTTTCCACACTGTGTTACAGATGATAAAGATGAGAATAAAAGTGTCTTGTGGTCAAAGAAATGTAAGTAAAGGGGATACTGCAGTACCTTATCTGATATTTAAAATTCCCAACCCTGTAATAAAGACTTTTATTCTGGCACAGCAAGTCATGCATTAACTCTGTCCAAGCCATCAAGCCCCAAAATCTGTTTGAAGGTAGCTCACTCCACTTTGACCTGGAGAACCACCCCTGGACATCCTGAAAAGCAATGGTCCCTTCCAGCTCAAGAGCTAGTTCAACTACTTGCAACAGAAAAGCTGTTACACTAGGCAATTACTTCTCAAGGAAAGTACTGGCTAGAAGGCCACCCCAGACCTCCCGACCCTCACCAAGCACTCCTGCCTAATCACCCCACATCTCCTGCATGAGTTCGTTTCTGTGCCCTGTCACTGCACCTCTGACAGGGTCCCCTTGTACCCTACTTCCCCTGCCTATCCAAACCACTTCATCCTCAGAGGCCTCACCTCTTCCATGAAGATGTCTCAAACACCTGAAATCCCACTATCTGGTGCCTGAAAGCCTATCGCTCTTAGCTTGATTGCAAGCATTCAAGCACTTGCTTCAAAATTATGTTTTATAGATGTTGAACCTGATTTGCCAACTAAACTGCACAGTCCTTCAAGACAATGCCTGTGTTTTTCTGTGCCTGGCACGTATTAAACACTCCATAGTTACATGCTGATTAATGCCAGGAGTATAATTAATATAGTTTTTAAAATGATTAAGTGATATTTGATCATTACAAATTATTGAAACCTATTAACACGGACTGTTGGAAATACATTCAATTCCATACAGCCTACTTACACCACTGTCGTGTGGGTAAGACCTAAAACACAGCCAGCAAATAATGACCACATCCAAGACCTGGGCTGACACATCAGAAATGAGCCTTCATTTTCATAAGGCTGTAACGGCCTTCACTGGCCCTCTCAACCACGAATCCCACCAACCATACCCCTTGCTTCTTTGGATCAGCTGTAGCAAAAGAGACCGCTCTAAGAAACCTATGCCCAAAAGATAAGTAAAATATTTACAAAGTCATATTTTCAGCTATGGCTTCCTGATTTAAAAAAAAAAAAAAAAAAAAACAAAAAACAACTACACACACACACACAGAGAACAGAAAGCCAAACTGTCATGAATCAGGATACTCTGGTGGTAGCTGAGTCCCCAGCACTGTCATTTGTCATTTGTGAACTAGGCATGCCTGTTTGAGGGTCTATACTCTTATCCTGTCATTCTAAGAATAACCAAATAAACAATATCATATCCAAATAGTAATTCTGCTCCTCCACAGCATAACGCGAAGAACACCAAGTTCAACTTTAGCCTCCTCACCTATCCTCTTATCTTCTATCATGAGACTCTTCACAATGACACACTTGAACTGCAGGGCACAATTACTCAAGTCAAGTGTCCCTGCAGAATATGAAACTACCTAAGCCAGTTTCACTGGCTGTAAAAATCTAAGGCTTTCACCACCTTAACAATGCAACAACTGCAAAGAACACCCAACCTAACAATGCAGGTTCTCATGACGCAAGTTTACTGGTTTTACACAAGTCTCAGAACAAAGTATGGCTAGAGCGGAACTGGTCACAGCAGCATATTTCATGATGAATTAGGAGCATCGTTTTTAAACACAAAGTCCAAAGTCAGCCACTCAGGACAAAATCAGTCAGTGTGCCCATATGAACTGAAAGTACAAGCTTCTAGAATCTGCCAGCTATTGCCCTGGGCTGCCGTAAGCTAGAAAGCCTAGCCGTGCAAGCCAGTATTTCTGGTTTCTCATCACAACACCATCCTGGCAGCAGCCTTGACAATACATGGTGACAATTGTTTTCAATTCTAAATGCAACTCACAAAAAGACAGTACGCATTTTGGGTAACCCTTAAACATCTAGACTAATTCTTAACATTTGCAAACACTCCTGAAACACACATATGTGTCCCAGCTCACGGCTTGGTTGCCAATTTCCTAATAAGCTCTTACATTTCTTGATAGTTCGGTGAATTTTCCAAACTAAATACAGTGGAACACGAGAGGTGTGAACAATCATTACACACATGTGTTCTAACCACCCAGCGTGGACACAGTGAGATAACCAGGAAACATATCTATCTTCTCCCAAACATCTAGACATAGGTGACGATTGTTTTAAATTTCCTACTGGTTTTAATCTGAAAGAGTTTATTTATAGCTCTCCTATAAAACTTGGACTTCATAAAGGTGAATACTGACAGTACACTTGATATTAGCGAACTTGGTCATTTATTTAGGATAATGACACTGGGGTTTTCAGTGGGGTTTTTTGGGAAATTTTCGAGTCAAGAGTCATACGGAAATATTATCAGATGAGATCACATCACAGAGGGAGGGGGGACCGAGCAGATAAAGAAGAAATAAGAGGTTTAAGTTGGTGGTGGTTACAGTAAGATTCATTACACTTTTCTGTCTACCTATGTGTGTGCTCACATTTTTCTATAACATTTTAAAATAAATTGAAAAAGTCTCTTAGAGGCACACAGGACATTCAGATGTGAAGGCGGTCTAACACTCAAACAACCCAAATAACCTGGGCTTGAATCTAGAAAAGTGGCAGGCCAAAAAAAAAATATTAACAGCAAGGGAAGGAATGCTAGCAGCAGCACATACTGGACTAGGTCATGTTTAAAAACCAAGTTGTTCTATAACGGGCAAGTTTTTTTCGCAAAAGCCAAATGGGATAGATGTGCATCCCCCCACCCCCCCAGCCCAGTCACGAAGGGTAATCAGAAACATGTACCTAGGTGACTTCTCTCCCTTCCAAGGGAATCTGAAGGCCCTTCCTGCTCCCTGCAGAACCACTTGTAACCAGCTCTCCCCAGCACTTCCCTAAGCCACCATCACACTTTCCTCACCCACCTTGGCAGAGCGAAAGCCACAGAATTAGCCCGCTAAGCGATCAGCCTCATCACTCAAAATCATAGCCTAAATAAATAAATAAGGTGCCAGTCCTAGAACCAAAAGGTTACTGATTCAGGTCACAAACATTAAAAATCCCTGGTCACCACCAAGACCATCACCACCACCAGCCACTACCATCATCACCAGCAGCAGCCCAGCCAAAAGGAACTGGAACAGAAAAGTGCAACCCTGACAGGAAGAGTTGTTGCTGTTGTTTAAATATTAAACCTGAGACCAAAACACATACTCAGAATCAAACATCTAAACCTACACGATGAGATTTAAGCTATCATTTCACAAAGCTTGTGTCTGAGCATCTGAGACAACACTGTAACAACAACAAAAACCAAAAGAAAAGGGAAAAAGTTTCCTTCGGGGATCTCAAACCATCACATCAGATGTCTCAGAGGCTAAAAACCAACTTACATCTTGGTTTTGGTGCCTAAGAAAGCCGGACCAACTCTGCAGAATCTCAAAGCCTCAGTGTGTGTGTGTGTGTGTGTGTGTGCACGCTGGGGGTGGAGACAGGGAGGAAAGGAGATGGTTACTTTTATAGTGCCTAGTGACCAATCCTAGCACCAAATCAGATGTGTCCAGGCCAAAAATAATTTCCTCCTAACCCCTGGACGGTCTTCTCCCCCTCCCTCCTCGCTGCCCCCACCCTCCCAAGAGCTGACAGGAAAATGTGCATCTGGGAATCAGGGCTGCCGGCAGGTGCCCAAGGAATAAACACACACACACACACACACACACACACACACACACACACACACACACACACACACAGAGCCAATGGCTCAGAAGGGTGGGGGACAATTGGTGACAAGCCCTTCAGATGGATTTATCCTTCCTCCCCACCAGTTCACCCTGTACACTGCACCTTTTTTCTGTCCTTTAGTTCAATTGCTCGTGTGTACACACACAAACACACACACACACATGTGCATCTGCATGTGTATAGCTAATATTATCATTAACCCCTTCTGTAGCAGAGCCCACACAGAATACAGGAAAGCTATTCCATCCTTTCCTCCTCTGCTCTCTCCCCTCCTCCCTCCCTCCTTTCTCCCAACCAGGAGAAAACGCCCCCTTCCCCAGCTTCACCAAAAAATAAATAAATAAAACAAAAAAGGGGTGGAGGGGGTGGCCAAGGCACCACAAAACCCTACAGCCTCCGGTCCCGAGGACACCCAGGCCAAGTCCACACTCCACAGACACACACACGGACATACGGCTCTGTGCCGAGCACACAGACGACCGTCTACAGGCGCCCCAAACCCACCAAAGACACTTGGACCAGCCAAGAAGCCATGATTGGGGAGGGAGGGGAGGAAGGAGTGGGGGCAGAGCTATCCGAGGAAAAAGGGGGGGGCGCATTGTTGTCATGCCTGAACCCCTTTCTCTCTGCCCACCGGCTGGGAAGGGAGGGGGTGCAGGCAAGGGGGCGCAGGGGAAAGGCGAGCGAGAACGAGGAAACGCGACCAGGCAAGGCTGCGATTCCCTCCTGCAGGCTGCCTGCCTGTCTGCCCGCGCCCCCTACTCCCCGCCCCCCCTGCCCGCCGCCCCCCACAAAAAAAAAAAAAAAAGAACCTCGGCCCAGACAGACGGACGGACGGACGGACGGACGGCCCCCGTGCACGGCAGGGGGAGGAAACGCGAGAAGCAGGCGCCCGCCGAGTGGGGTCGTGCATAAAGAGAAACCCGGGGGGCGGTAGGGGGGTTCCCCCCCTTACCTCCAGCGCTTCAAAAGTGACAAAGCTGGTCATGGCAAATCCATCAATGATGTCCTCTTCGGCCGACGTGGACTCTCTCCGCTTCCTCCGCGGGGGTCTGGGCCGGGACGGGGCGGAGGACGGGGGCTTCCCATTGTCTTCCTTGTCGGAGCCCGACGACGAGGCGAGCGAGGGCGCCCGGGTCCGGCCGGCCCCGCCGCCGCCCGCCGCGCCTGCCCCGAGCCCGCCCCGGGAGCGCCTCTCCCGGTCTCGCTGCGATCGCGACCGCCGCTTTCTGCGGAGTCCATGGCCCCGCGCCGGGCCATCCATGGCTCTGCCCGCGCCGGGGTCTTCCCCGCTCGCCGCCCGCCCGCCACAGGCTCCGGCCGCGGCCACACACACGCGCGCGCACACACGCGCACACACACACACACAAAATTGACACCGAGTCCTCCCTCCCCCTTCACGGCTTCCCTCCGCCCCGGCGGCGGTGGCCGAAAGAAGGGAGAGAGAGGAGGAGGGGGGGGGGGGAAGAAAGAGCGGAGAAAGAAAAAATAAAAAGGGGGGGAAGGGGCGGAGAGAGGGGAGGAGGGACGCGGAGCGAGGGCGAGAGGCGAGGAACCCAAGTGGGGGGCTCCCCCACAGCACCGAGGGGTCGGAGGAGCCTGGGAGCAGCGCCGAGCAAAGTAATGGCTGAACACACAGGTCTCCTTTAGAGGGGAGGAGAGAGGGAGAGAGAGAGAGAGAGAGAAAAAATAAAAACTCACCAAGCAGGCAATAAATCAGAATAGCGGAATGCTTTGATCAAGAGACTGGGAGGCTCCGGGGAGCCCTCCCCGCGGCCATTCTCCGCCGCGCCCCCCGAAAACGCCTGCGTCCTCCCCACCCTACACACACACACACACACACACACACCTCCTCACCCCGCTTGGCGAGCCCCCCAAGCAAGGTCCGAAAAAGGTCTCGGGGGGGGGGTGGGCGGAAAAAAGTGGGGGCAATGAACTTCACCCGCCCCTCGCGCAGGGGAGACACCCCCGCCGCCTCTCTCTCACGCACGCCTCGGAGCAAACTCACTCCCAGGCTCCAAAATTTTGCAAGAAATGAGTCCAGGGGAGGCCGGGGTTCGGGAGCGACCGGAGAGGGGCGAGACCCCCCAGAAAGGGAAGCATAATAATGCGTTCATTAGCAGAAGGAGAGGTGGAGGCGAAGGGAGGCGGAGGAAGGAGAGGAGGAGGATGCTGGAGCAGTTGTGGGGTTTTGCTTTTCGGTCTTCGAGGGGGGGGAGGAGAGGGAGATGAAAAAAGAGAAGCAGCAAACCCTGATGCTGCCACCCGGACCCCACCACCACCTCCTTCTCACAAAAAAAAAAAAAAATATATATATATATGTTTTCCAGTCTCAGAGAAGAGGTCACCCTTCCTCAAAAAAAAAAAAAAATTGAAAAAGGGAGGGGGTGAGCCAGTCAGTCAGTCGGTCGCTGAGGAAAGCAGAAAGAAATCTCCAGCGGGAGAGACACCGGTGTGCCGCCGCCGCCTCAAGCCGTGGCCGCTGCCTCTTCCCGTCGCCCGGCCGGAGGCAGAGAAGCGCTGCCGGGAACGCCGCTCTCGCCGCTAACGCTGCCGCCGCTGCCGCCACCGCCGCCGCTGCTGCTGCTGCTGCTGCTGCCGTGGCCGCCGTGGCCGCGAGAGCCCCGAGCCGGAGGGTGCACGGCGTGTCCCCGGGCGGCTGCAGCGGGAGCCCGGCCACGGCCCCATCCTCCGCCCGCCTCGCTCGGCTCTCCCGCTCCTCCCCCTCCGCGGCCGCCTCAGCCCAGTCCCCGAGAGCGCGCGTGCGCGTGCGCGTGCGCGCCCGGCCTCGCGCACTCGTCCTCCCCGCGCCTCGCGCCGCCGCCGCCGCCGCCGCCGCGCGCGCGCTCCCGCTCCCCGCGCCGTCCCCAAGCCCCTGGATCACGTGAGCCGGCCGGCCTGGGCTCCCTCCGCCCCCGCCCCCTCCCCAGTTGTAAGAGTGTTGTAGAAAAAGCAAAAAAAAAAAAAAAAAAAAGGCTGGGGGCTGGCCGCGTTCACGAGCCCAGGGCATGCGCGCTGGGGCGGCCGGGCCTGCGCACTGGGGGCGGAGGGGCGTCCTCGTGGTGGGAGATGGGGGCGAGCGGGGATGGATGGATGGAGGCAAGTCGGGGGGTCGCGGCCCGCGTGGACGGTGAGGGGGGCGGGGCGGGGTGGTGGGAGACCGCGCAAGGGGCGCGCGCGTCCGGGGCGTCTGCGGGACCGTGCGGCCCCCTGACCGCTCCCCGCACGCGCGCGCGCGCGCGCCCCCAGCCCTCTCCTGTTCCCCGTCCCGGCCGTGGCACCTGAGCTGCCTTCCGCCGACACAGCCCCTCCGCACCTCGCCGCCCCGACCAGGGCATTTTCCCGTGCGCAGCGGGCTAGTGAAAGAGGGCATGAGGAGACGGGGACGCGCGGGGGAGAGGGGTGGCCCGGCGACCCTCGGAGAGGGCTTTGGGGGACGCGCCTGCGGGGCGACAGGCGAGGGAGCGGGTGAGGAAACGCGGGGCCTCGTCTCCGCCCCAGCTCCCCTCTGAGAGAGGGCCGGCCTGGCCGAGTTGGAAACTTTTCCCCCCACGTGGTGCCACTAAAAGCGTGGCCGAGTGACCTCGCGCCCGGATGACCCCGGACTCCTCGCCTTGCAGCGGGGGGCCCCTCGGGGTCGCGCCGGCGGCGTCCGATTCCCTCAACGCCGAGGCTGGGCTGGCCTGAGGAGGCGCCGGGGACGAACTTGAACCTGGGCGGGCGGCGGCGGCGGCGGCGGCGAGGGGGGCGGGACCGCCCCGGCCTGAGGGCCCGTTAAACCCGCAAACCGCAGTCCTTTGCCAGCGCCTACTTGGGTGACTTTTGCGAGGGGTGAAAGGGGGCTTACAACTTCTTCCCACCTGCCGACCCCTCCTCCCGCCGCGAAGTAGCTGATGCTTATTTAAAAAGTTGTGTAGCTGAGAATCTATCAGCAGAGGCGATCAGCTTTCCTGGATGAAATAGTTGTGTGTTTTCGGGGGAGGGGGGCGCTGGAATTGATCTACGCAGATCAGAGAGAGGCTCCACGACCCTCTTGCAGGACTCAGGTAATGTCTGTCCAGGCACATGAACACCGTGGCATGTCGCGCGTCATCTGTAGTAGTTCACACCTGGGGAAGGAATAAAAGCAAATAAAAAGTTATTAATCTCGTGCCTAGAATCACTTGATGCCTGATTTCTTCCCTCTGCAGTGATTTTCCTCCCCTCAATTCCACACGTTTTTGCTGGTACTATTGCAAGAGAGAGAGAAGAGGCACTTCCCCGCCCCCCCCCCATCACAATCTGACCTTGTTCCTTTAACAGGTGTTTGTTGGGCAGGTATAAATGCTGGGGACGGAATGGAACACAAAACAGAGAAAGGAGGTGTGTTTCTTTGGAGCCTGCCTTCTCACAGGCAAACCTCGGGAGAATCCTTGGCTCCCTGGCAACTTTACTGGTTTCTCATTGCCCTGTCCTAAGTCTCCCTCAGCTTCCTCACTTCTGGATCTCCGTGAAATCCAAGTCCAGCCGTTGGGCATGGAGGAGAAGTTGTGTGTGTGTGTGAGAGAGAGAGAGAGAGGCAGAGGAGGGTATCGGGGTAGGCAGGGTGCCATAAAAAGATGGGGGAGATGTCCAGGGGAAAGAGAAAAAGAAGACAGGCTTTGTGCCTATCCAGGAACCAACCCTTTGACCTTAAAAACTGAATGACCACTTTTCTTATAAGATCAAGAAGACTTCGCTTAGAAATTCAAAAAGTTCCCTTTCTCAACAACTTTCTCGAAAGATGACATCTTTTTCAAGTAGGTCGTGTGCTTTCTTGAGAGGAGTGACTGCTCCGTGAGATCGGATTCCATTTATCAAGAACACAGAACCCACTTCCAAAATGACCTCAGGTGGCTGCACTCGGGGGGCCCCTGGACCAAGCCGCTCTGTACGGGGTGCACCTGTGTTGGCTTCTAGGTCACTCCAGCTGCAGCCGCTCAAGGCCACCACACTGATGAGCTAAAGGCAGGTTCTTTGTCATTTCATGTGGGGACTTGGCAACTATCCTTTTTTTTTTTTTAGGGATGTCAGACAGATACGATCCCAGAAAATCTAGGAACTAACATTACAGTTGCAGTCACTTTTCAACAACTTTAGGGATGGAGTTGAGCAAAGTGTGAAATTGGCAAATATAATAAAAGGTATTATATTAGTGACTTTCCGGAGTAGCCCGTGGCAGTCCTGTCTTTAAAGAGTAATGTCTGGTAGGAAAAAAATGAATGGTAATACACTGCATCCAAGAACCTTGCCTCTGGCAAGAGTAATTTGCAAACGCGTTTTGGGATAATGTTTAAATGATTTTTTTTTCCCAGGGTCCAACTGTAGCACTCGCTGGAATTGGTAATGCCTTCTGGGTCAGAGTTTCATAGTTTTCTGCCATCAGAGACCTGGAATTGTTTGTGGATTATATTCCCCATATCCGCTTCTAATTCCTCATTCTGGTTTAGTTTAAATTACTGCTGAATGACCGGTAGCTACCATATAATAAGCTAGATATTCACTGTGTGCCAGGCATGGTTCTAAGTAAACAAACAAAAAAAAAGGCGGGGGGGAGAGCATATCATTGAATTCGCATAAATTTAGAAATTTATCTTACACCTATTTTATAGTTGAATAAACTGAGGCGTGAAGGTAAGAATCGGCTGTAACGGAGCACACCTGTTTAGTGGTAAGTTGACGGTAGTCTTAGAGATTCCAAAACCTGTTCTCTTAGTAAGGGTTCTGCTGCAATGGCCTGCCTTACGGTGATTGCGTAAATAGCACAACCGCCTTAAAACCTGTTAGGCATCACCTACCAAAGTTAAATTCCACAGCTCTTGATAGTTCTAGAATTAGGAATATGCCAGTGTCAGATGTATGTAAGATTAAACCACTCAGAGAAGCACCGTTCAAACCCACCAAACTGGAAATGATCCGGGCATTCATCAGCGGCAGTAAAATAGGTAAATATCCGATCGTGTATTCACACACTCCACGCATAGAGATGAGCAATTTCCAGAAAGAGTAACAGGTGAATCTTGTAAATGCCACAGCGCACGTGTGGCAGCGTATGTGCCACGACTGCCCTTACAGCGCAGACACAGAAGACGAGAAAGCTGAGCGGGAGCCCCTACCCTTGGAGGAGAAGGCCATGAGTGGAACTGAGGACACGTAGGGATTCTGGGGACCCGGGCATGCGCATTCCATGGCCTGACCTGGGTGCTGGTGCCTTCAATTTGCAGGAACTCACTGAGCTTATTCATTGTGATAAACACATCTTTCTGTGTGGGTTACAAGTCAATAAAAAGTGTATGTGGGCATTGTGTGTGTGTGAGTACCTGTTGACGTTCCCTCCCGTGTGTTTGTGACACTAGCCAAATGCTCACCGACAGTGAGATGGGTAAGTAAGCCTGCCTTCCTCACTCAGGACTACCTCGTGTGAATCCACCATCAACCGGAATTTACATGGGTTAAAGCGAAGGATAAAGCCTGAACTAGAAACAGGCAATAGGAATGAGCTGATAAGTCAGCAAAAGCTTAGGTGAATTCTTTGCCTGAAAGATGATAGCTGATACAGAGGGAGGCTAGAGAAATACTTCCAAAAGAGGCTGCTTGTTTACTGGGGGGAAAGCTCCGGAGCCTGTGGAACTCACCAATGGAAGAACTTAGATCTGTGTTCAAGAATAAAATACTTGCTCTCCGGTTTTCCTCTTTGATTTGAATCGATGATTAATACTACATCTTGAACATTTATCCTTGACCAGCCAGAAAAATACAGTTACAGCTCAACAACTCTTAGCCTGCCTCTAGTGAAAGCTACTTTTGGTACCAGACTTTGTAAATTACTAAAATTTTATATTCCTCTGTCTGGGACTTTGCACTCTGCCAAGATGGCAATTATTAGCACATCATTCTTGATATTACATATTGGTATCTATTATTTGAATTGAATTTATTAGGAAAATTGATTTTTAACTCAAGGCAGCTAAGGTTTATGTTTTAGTCATTTATAACTTTCATTTGTGTGTGTGTGTGTGTGTGTGTGTGTGTGTGTGTGTGTGTGTGTCTGCACTGAGAACAGGATAGAAATTAGCTAGTTAATGGGTCCATCGCCGCGCCATTTCCAGATGAACAAGTGAAGAGACTAACAGGTTTCCTGTCGCTGCTTCCACCCTCATAAGTTGTTTTTAATAATAACCATTCCTGGGGAGCAGTGTTAGCTTTCATTAACTGAAAGGTAGCCCATCAGCAACACCATTGCTGTAACTTTGCCCTAATTATCACCTGCTGTTTTCATTTTTTTCACATTGGAAGTTATTGTTTGAACTGCAGTTTTAATGTTAAAAAAAAAACCCGGGAAAATACATGTGGTTCAATTTTCTAAGTGTTGTGTTTCCTTCCATAATATTGTTCAATAAACTTTCATCATCTCTGCAGGTGTCTCTGATGAATGACACTTCGATCAACACATATTCCTCAGAATCTGCCGTAGGAAGCCAACGGAAGATACCTGCTGCTGACCAAATGATGCTCGTCTAGAGGTGTTTCTGGCAAATTTAATAAGCTTTAGATTCTCAGAAAAAAAAAAAACAAAAAAGGCAATGTTTCTGTCCCTTTCCGTTGTAATCTTTTCTATTTGAATATTTGCCTGACATGATAAGTAGGAAATTGGAAGCATAGTCATAAGAAGCAGTGTAAGCTGACTCCTTAAAGTTACCAATATAATATCTCTGTATTTATTACTGATCATGAACCAGGGGATCAATTTGTCTTAGTAGATTTGGTGATTTGTGCTTCTGCTTTTTCTTTCTCTCTGAAGAACAGTATAGATCTGCAATGATCAGATTCAGATCAGATAACATCCTGGTTATAGGAAATATTCACATTTAGGATTAGTGTAAAAACATATAATAGAGGCGAGCATTTGGTGCTTAAACACCCCATATTCACATTGGTGTGCCTGGATCAAGTCCCAGCTCTGCTACAAGCTTGATACTGATGGGCATACCAGCTCAGGGAGGTCCTTGCTGTATCTTTGAGAGACCCAAACAGGGTTCTGGGTCTCTGACCTTGGTCTGGACCTTTATTGCGTGCGTGCATCACTCAATTCCAAGCAAATAAAAAAGACATTCATATTATGTTCCAGACCTAATTGCATCTTCCTATTTACAAAACCTGGTCCTGTAATTATTTTGAATTTCTGCTGTGTTCAAGGCATTCTACAATCTGTTCCCAGTTAAGTTACCAACTTTCTTTATTCCAGCATATATATTTGTGTTGCCTCAGCTTTCCCCCAGACACCTCCACGCAGGTGCTGGTACTGGGCCATCATCCTAGAATCTCCTTTTCTGTCATCTAGTTTTCCTAAATCGTTGCTTATCCGTTAATACTGTGTTAGCCACCAATGCCAGTTCCTCAAGAAAGCTTACTCTAGTTACAACTTTCACTGAGAATTAAAAGCTTCACCCGTGCTTGTATGCTACTTTGACTCCTGTACTTGTGTGTATTTTAAAGCATGTTAAAATATTTCAAAACAGTGTAATGAACAACCACTATAGTCTTTCAACAGCTTAGGAGATAAAACATCGGGGCTGGCACCGTGGCATAGTAGTTTAAGCCTCCTGAAACACTGGCATCCCACATGAGAGTGCCAGTTTGAGTCCTGGCTGCTCCAGGTCCAATCCAACTCCTTGGCAACATGATTGAGAAGGCAGCAGAGGACAGCCCAGGTGCTTGGGCCCCTGCCTCTCCCGTGGGAGACTGGGATCCTGCCCACTAGCTTCAATTTGACCCACTCCTCACCATTGTTACCATTGGGGGAGTGAACCAGTGGATGGAAGCTCTTTCCCTCTTTCTCCCTGTCTTTCTGTCATTCTGCCTTTAAAATAATTAAAGTAAATCTTGTTTTAAAAACTTTCCCAAATTATTCAAGCTCTCCTTGTAACTTATTGTGAAATGTTATCTTCTTTCCCGTTTCCCAGTCCCACCAAGAATTCTTTATCCTGGATCCCATGGTTATCTCTCAATGCATTTATCTATATTTTACTACCCTTGGAAATATCTCTAAACAAGGCATCGTAACAGTTTGTTTGAAAAACCATATAAACGGTATTAATCTAGATGAGTTTTTCTCAAACTTGTTTGTCATTTTTCATGTTGGATTTGTGAAATAAATGTGTTGATGTTGATAATAATTCCTTTGCGTTGCTTTTCACTGTAGCCTAGTATTGTACCCTCTGAATATTTTACAGCATCCTTATCTTATTGATATATGTTTAGATCCCTTATAAATTTCTGTTATTTAAAGTAACACATGCGAACGAGGAGCCCATCCACTCTTCCACCACACAAGGCTGTTACAGGACTTACTTGTAAGAGACTGTATGTACCTCCTTCTCATTGTCACTTGATAATTTCTACAGAATAGAGGACTGGGTATTCAATAGGAATTGCTCAGTAAATATTGACTAATTTAATGACCTCTATTGTCTGTACTTAGATTTTTAAAAAGATGTGTTTATCTGAAAGACTGAGTTACAGAGACAAAAAATCTTTTTAATTTTTTTTTTTATTGGACAATCAGATTTACAGAGACAAGGAGAGACAAAGAGAAAGATCTGCTGGCTCACTCCTCAAGGGGCTGCGATGGCTGGAGCTGAGCCCATCCAAAGAAAAAGGAACCACACACAAAGCAGTGTTCTTATGGGATCCCGGCAGATGTAAGGAGAGGATTTAGCCACTGAGCTTTTGTGCTGGACCCAAGAGGAAAAAAAAAGAAAAACTTTTCCATCTGCTGGTTCCCTTGCTGAAAGTCTGCAGCCACTGGGGCTCAGCCAGGCAGAGGAGAGGAGCCAGGAACTCCGTCTGAGCCTCCTACATGGTTAGGAGGGACCCAGGCACTTTGGCCATCTACTGCTTTGCCATACACATTAGGAAGTAGACCAACCAGGACTGGAAACAGTGTTTAAATGAGATGCTGGTGGGGCCTGGTGCTAGAGCGTAGCTGTTAAAGTCCTTGCTTTGAACCAGTTGGGATTCCATATATCCACCAGTTCTAATCCCGGCGGATCTACTTCCCATCCAGCTCCCTGCTTGAGCCTGGGAAAGCAGTCCTGACGGCCCAAAGCTTTGGGACCCTGCACCCATGTGGGAGACCTGGAAGAGGCTCCTAGCTCCTGGCTTCGGATCAGCTTAACTCCAGCCATTGCGGCCGCTTGGGAAGTGAACCATCGGATGGAAGATCTTCTCTGTCTCTCCTCCTCTCTGTATATCTGACTTTCCAATAAAAAGAAATAAATATATTTTTTTAAAAAATTAGATACTGGCATTGCAGGCAATAGCTTAACTTGCTGTGCCAATGTCAGTCCCTTGAATTTAAATTTTGTAGACTCAGGTTCCTGGCTTTTTTTGCTGTTGTTGTTTGTTTTGTTTTAAGATTTATTCTAGTTTTATTGGAAAGGAAGATCCACAGAGACAAGGAGAGATAGAAACTTCACTCCCCAATTGGCCACAGTGGCTGGAGCTGAGCTGATCCAAAGCCAGGAGGCAGGAGCTTCTTCCAGGTCTCCCACACAGTTACCCAAGACAGGGTCCCAAGACTTTGGGCTGTCCTCTACTGCTTTCCCAGGCCACAAGCAGAGAGCTGGGCAGAAAGTGGCGCTGCAGGGATTAGAACCAGCGCCCATATGGGATGTGGGTGCTTGTAGGTGGAGGATTTAGCCTGTTGAGCCATCACATCAGGTCCTGCTGTATTTTATAGATGAAGAGATAGATTTTTGGCCTTTCATATTTGTACTCAGATGCCCTGAAAAGAAGGCTGAGGGAAATCAATATTAAGATGGAATCCTATGCTACCAAATCACTGTTCTTAGAGTTGGTAGAGGGAAAGGGAATGACCTGGGTCAGTTGGTTTATGCTGTGCACGTATATTGAAATATTGGACGATACTCCACGAGAATGCAAAAACATGTTAATTAAAAATACCTAAATATAAAACAATGAAAATATAAGAATTAGTGCTAATTCTTCTGAGTTCCTGAAGGCCTTGGATTTTAGAACACAGCAAATGTTTCTCTGTGAAATTATGCAGCAATCTCATGTCTTCAACTGTCCTTATTCGTGCAAAGATTCTGCACAGGAAGAAATATCTTCATCTGTGATGAGTTTCTCTTTTTTTTTTTTTGCTTTTAGAACAAACATTTTGTTCTTAGAATTGTCCAAAGTACTGTATAGATTCTAAAATGAGCAGATAGGAACTGGAAGTTCTAAGACATCCTTCACTTCATTGCGGAGCCGTTTGGCGCAGTAGTTAAGATGCAGTGTAAGGTCCCTCTGTCCCATAGCGGACTGACTGGATTCAAGTCCCGGTTCTAGTCCCAATGTCAGCTTCCTGCCCCTGCATGCCGAGGCAGCTTGGGACCCTGCCACCCTTACAGGAGCCCTGCATTGACTTGCCAGCTTCCAGTGTCGTCTGCCTCTTCTCTTGCTGCTGTGTGCATCCTCATAAGGCAAAAAGGCAAAAAAGGGCAGATTTATATCTCTCTCTGCTTTTCAAATAACTAAGGTAATAATAAAAACAAAATGCTAAAATTTTAAATTAAAAAAATATGTAACTAGGACTTCCTTGGGCAAACTAGACTGGTCCTTGTTAAGAAGCTAGATTCCAGGTTGGTTTTTGTTTTTGTTTGTTTGTTTACTTTGAATTTCATCTTTCCACATTGTTAACTGCTCTTGGAAAGTGGAACACAAAGTCTGAAAGAGACACCCTTCTACTAAATTAGCTATTCACCTGATATCCATTTCAATAAATGAAATTACTCTCAGTACACATTAATTGACATAATTACTGAAACACCAAAATCAGATTAGCCGCTGTAGCTAAGAAAAGACAAGAAAACATGACTCCATCAAATTGCCGTGGTGTTAAGAACGGGGACGAGGGGTGTATGTTTCAAAAAGATTGAAGAGAGTTTTAACTAAAGTTAATAAAACATGGCCGTCTCATTACCCATTCATGAGACAATTCTGGGTGCTTAACAGTGTGTTTTGGTTATACTGCAGATTACAAGTCAGTTTTTATGATGCCCTTTACTTTGTTATTTGGTCTTGTAATCTCCACTATGTGTATTTCAGAGCGACAGCCCTCCTTTTCCTACACAAATTGTATCTACCACTATTTCTATTTTCATAATTAACAATCATACAGTTATCCTGAAAGCACACCAGCAACAACAATGACGTCTTTGTGCTTGCAAAAAAAAAGCTTACTTTTCAAATTCCTGGCTCTTCTTGCTTAAACGCTGACATCATAGTAAAACATTGTTCTCCCTGCTTCGAGTTCAAATCTCTGGATAAATCAGGGAAATATGAAGACAGCAACAACAAAAAGCCATGTGTTAGAAGAATTCTGCTGGATTTTTTTTTTTTTAAAGTCTTTGTTAATACGTATGTGTTTTGTTTGAGTACGTGGAATCTATTGTTTCTGGTCTCCCTCCCTTATTCCCTATGTGGTGCCATTGTTGCCACTTAAAATGTAATCTCTGGCATAATTCTCCTTCTATGCTTTCTGTTAGAAAACCTTAGCTTTTCAGGATCTTTTATCAAAACTCATTAGCATTCTTTATCATCGTCAGGCTTATTGCTTTTCTTTGTAGAATTCTTTGCAATCCAATAAGTGGTTTGTTCTCCCTATCATTTTTTTTAAGATGTTTATTTATCCAAAAGACAGACTGACAGGAAAGAAGGGTGGGGAGGAGAGAAAGAGAGTGTTCCCATTTATGATTCATTCCCATTTATGATTCATTTCCAGAACAGTCTCCGTATCCAGGTGTGGTAAGGGCTGGAGCCAGCAGGCTAGGAGCAAGGACTGATTCCTGGTCTCCCATCAGTTGTGTCATAATGCCAGCTCCTCTGCTTCTTATTTAATAACTTATCCCACAGATTGCTATCCAATTCTGTTTTTATTGAAAATTATCTCTGGCCAGTCAGAGAAACACAAACACAGACATATTGTGCGTGTCTTCAAGGTAAAAGCAGAAGTGTGATCAGGGTGTCTGTCAATCTTCTGTGTTGTGTGCAATCAAGCACCTTTCCTCCCTGCAAAATCTGTGGAAGATGTTTGCCTGTCTTATGTTATGGACTACGAGTTGTGTTTCCTAAAAGCAATTGCTATATTTCATCTAACAAAAATAAAGTGAAATGATAAGCAGAAATACAATGAAAGGACAAGTAAAACGAGTGAAGGGAAGTTACCAATCACCATTTAAAGACAAAAGATTCCAATATGTTGTTTGTATTGTACGTACCCATTAGTTTCAAGCTCCAGTTTTTGCCTGGTCCAATGGAAACATTGCTAAGAAGGAACTAGTGTGTGGGTTTGTTGTGTTTAATGTTGAACAGAAGTTCACTTTTCCAAACAATCCACTTCAACACTCTTTGAAATGCGAACAGCGTGTCACTTTACCTGCTCACTCTACACCTGCCTCACCCGTGCACCTGTGCGTGATCACCCACACAGGGGCAGATCCATACTGACCAGTTCTTTTCCTCCATGCTGCCAGAGATGTGTTGATTGTCCCAATTCTCCTTTGAAGAGGAGAAGTGTGTGTGTGTGTGTGTGTGTGTGTGTGAATCAGTCTTGCATTTCCCAAGTAGTTACTGCTATGTATATGTGTGTGTGTAGACAGTAACTCTTAGGAGTTACACACCTCAAGGTTTGGGGACGAAGAGTCAGGACCCACGTAATTCTCAAGTGGCTCTACAATACCTATGTGTCAGGCAGGGAGAGGACGAAGAAACAGAGAAAGCCAGTATGGCAGAATGTTAACGATTGGGATGTAAAGTTCTTCACTGCAGTAGGCCTGCAACTTTTCCAAAGAGTTAAAAATGTCACAGCACAACAAGTCTGGGAAAACCTATTAAGCCCAAGCTTTGCATTTCTTAGGAGAAGTGTTGACATTTGTTATATATGTTAAACCAACAGGCTTTGCTATAGGTCAAAGAAGTCAAAGAAGTTCCAGGACTGGGGCAAAGGTCAGCAGCACGAGCCAGCAGGACACTGCTAGGCAGATGGGGCTCATGACACACAGTCAGCCATGCATACCCGCGAGCTCTGTACCCACAGACTTGCTGCAGGCAGAAAATTTCTAGAAAAACAGCCGCATTTGTATTGAACAATTCCATACTTGTCTTTCTTAACATATTCCCCAAACTATCCAGTATAACAACTACTTACGTAGGTCTTAAATTGTATTAGGTATTATAAGGGGCCTACAGGTGCTTTAAAGCATGTGGGAGGTTGTGCTTAGGTCCTATGCAAATACCATGTCATTTTATATGAAGGAGTTGAGCCTCCACGGACATTGATTATCTATCAGAGTCCAGAAACAAATCTCCTGTGGGTACCAAGGAACTACTGTACATACTTATTACAGGACAATCAGTATAGCATTTCCCAAGTGCTTAATGAATAGTGTGGAGGACTTGCACTGTGTGTGTGGTGTAAATGAGTGCTACCCAATATTAGCTTCCTCTTCTACAAATTCTCTGTGCAAATGCAAAACCTCAAGACTTTTGAAAATTCACTACTGATAAGCCTTTAACAGGACATTATCAGAGACAGAAAATGCAAGTTTGACACCATGCATTTGCAATAATAAAAGTGACTGGAAAGGAAAATAGATTAACCATTATCAACTACAGAGAAATTATTCTCTGTTTTCAAAGTTGAATGAATGTTTTTTATTACAGTCTTCAAGATGTGGTTTACAACGTAATGGAATTTTGCCTTATCGGAGAATTAGTTAAATTCTAGCCTTAAAGCCTCTTCCCACCACTCTGCTTAGTATAATCTATGGTTTTCACTTCAAGTTCCACAAGCATTCTTAAGATGCAGACGTTGTTTAAGTTTTCCCCATCAAAGATTTTTTATTTTAAAAAAGCATTTATTTCTTTTTATTGGCAAGTCAGATATACGGAAAGGAGAGGAGAGAGAGGAAGATCCTCTGTCTGTTGATTCTCTCCCAAAGTGGCCACAACGGCAGCTGATCCGAAACCAGAAGCCAGGAGCTTCTTCTGGGTCTCCCACGTGGGTGCAGGGTCCCAAGCCTTTGAGCCGTCCTCGGCTGCTTTCCCAGGCCTCAAGCAGGGAACTGGATGGGATGTGGGGCTGCTGGAACAGGAACAAGGTGAGGACTTTAGCCACTAGGCTGCTATGTCGGGCCGCATCAAAGATTAAAAAAAAAAATGTTTATTTTTACTTGAAAGGCATATCAGTAGAGAGAGAGAATGATCAGTAGAGAGAGAAGGTCTTTCATCCGCTGGATTACTCCTCAAATGACTGCAGTGGTCAGAGCTGAGCTAGTCTGAACCTGGGAGCACAGAGCCTCTCTAGATCTTCTATGTATGGGGGACCTGGACCATCATCCTGTGTTGTTTTCACAGGCCAAAGCAGAGAGCTGCAGCACAAGCAGAGCATCCAGGACATGAACCAGTGGCCATATGGGAGGCTGGTGCCACATGGTGGAGGATTATTGAGCCACAGCACCCGCTGCCACTGTAGTTTTCGACTTGAATTATACTTAATTCGATTGTTATTGAATCCACAGTGAAACCCAAGCTCCTTGCTCCACTGTCACCCCTGTCCCGTGAATCCTCAACATTGGCAAAGAGATTCAGGACAGCATGGAACGAGCGACGGGGGGCCTAAGACCTGCAGATACTGCCCAATACCCTTCTCTTTCTTACCAGTCCTCTGCAAAAACGAGACTGCAGAACAGCAGAAAACAATATCAACACCACAGCCCAAGTGACCTTAAA
This sequence comes from Ochotona curzoniae, assembly GCF_017591425.1. NCBI lineage: Eukaryota > Metazoa > Chordata > Mammalia > Lagomorpha > Ochotonidae > Ochotona > Ochotona curzoniae. The sequence continues at coordinate 3,759,612 of NW_024465421.1, forward strand.
AGCAGGCAAACCCTATTGTTTGAATGGACTAGATCTGAGCATTGTTAGTCATTCTGGAGGTGACAGAAGAATACTTCTTATTAGATCCTCAGAGGAAAGACCTTTGCCACGTTTGTCTCCAGTAAGCAAAGAGAAGGTGACTCACATTGACAAGAATGCCATGTCCTGTTCAGCTTTGCACAGAAGTATTTTGTATGGCAGAAAGGAATCTGAACATTAAGTTAATCTGTGTCATTAAACCAACCTCAATCCTTCTGTCCCTCAGGCTGCTTCTATCCTAGGTGCAACGTATGGAGTGCCTTAGAGAACTTTTCTTTTTCTTTTTTCTAAGATTCTTCTCTTAGAAAAAGTGGGCAATATGTAAGAGGTTTTCAGCAAGTTCTTGGAAATGAAATGAAAAGATTTATGTTAGTTCTTATTTTCTTTGTGGCTGGCATTTGGTCTCGTGATTACATTCCATATCAGAGTGCCTGGGCTTGAGTCTCATCTGTACTTTCCATTTCAGCTTCCTGCTGAGGCCACCCTGGGAGGCAGCTGGTGATGGCTCAACTAGTTGGGTCCCTGCCACCCAAATGGGAGATGGAGTTTCTGGCTCCCAGCTCCTGATAAGTGCAGTCTTGGGCATTGTGGAAGTGAACCAACAGCTTGGCTCATTGCATCCTTGAATCGATTCTTTATTGTCCCTCAAGTGAATACAATCACACACACACACACACACACACACACACACACACACACACACACACACACAATCGAAACCCATCCTTTTTTCATAATATGCTGTTACAGTGAACTTTTTGAATATTCCTTCATGAATGAATGGATTACAATTTTTTTTGGTACCAAAATAAACTCATTACTCCCTTTCCCCACAAACATTGTGAAGTATATTTGCAACATTTGCTTCCTTCCTCTGATACAGTCCTGGAATAATTTAATTACTCCTGCCTGGAATGATCAAGCTTTGCATTCAGACACCAGATGCCATATATTAAAAAAAGATTTGTCAATCTACAAATCTTAACTCTTTCTGGCCAAGAAAAGGCCATTAAGTACAGGTATGATACCAGAATTCTAAGGCAAAGAATAAAGATGTTTTGGCCACATTAAGAATAATTTTTTCACACTCAGCTAGACAAACCTGGAGGAAGATTAGAAGTTTCCACATTCATCATCATACAGTCAATCAATATATTCACTACACATTTCCCCCGACACTGTATTAAACCAACCCCTCTCCCAAGAAAATAAAACCCTTTAAATAGAAAATAAGTAGACAGTGATGAAAGTAGTATTATCCCTGGCTATCACTGAAGTTCCTAGGACTTTGGTAAACTTTGGATCCTCTTCTGCACATATAAAATTACATTTCCCCAGTTCTCTGGAGAAGATAAATTGAAGGACTTGCTTTCTCACCTGAGGTTTACATTCTAGAACAGAGGAATGACTTCCATGCTTGGCAATGGTCTAGGCTTGTAAACATAAGCAATGTGATGTCCACTAAGCAAGGAACCAGTTTGCAATTGAGGTTCAGGGCACTTGCATGAGAAACTGAGGGTCATCGCTACAAGAGTGAACCTGTTCATGAGCGTTCTCTAGAGAAACAGAACCAGCAAGAGATACAGCTCTTATACGTTATACATGAGAGGGAATGTCTTATTCTAAGAATGTATCATAGGCTCCATGCAGATGAAGAGGCACCATCTGCTCTCTGTAGTGTGGGGACCAGGACATTTGTGGGTACAGTCAAGTCCAGGCTGAGGGACTCCCGAACCAGGCAAACCAATGAAGTCAGTTCCAGTGTAAGGCAGAGGGAGACTGAAATCCCAGCCTAAACACACAAGCTGAGAAAGAATTCCACTTTCCTTCTCTTTCTGGCTGTTAAGCATGTCCTTGATGGCTTGGATGAGGCTGGCTCACAGTCATGAAGACTATCTTCTTTACTCAGCCCACTGAATCCAGCACGAATCGTTTCTCTTTCAATCTTCTGAAATTTCATGATAAACTTTGCCTGGATGTTTTTGTTTTTGCCATTTATAATTCCCTCCATTTCATCTTCTGTTATGTATTCTGTCTGTGCTTTCATTTTATTTTCCAAAGGATTTCTCCGATTCTGTCTTGAAATTCTTTTACTGGAGTTACTTGCTCGATTTCAGCCTTTAAGAATGATTTTTTTTTTTTTATTGTCCATGCCATTTCCTTGGCTCCCTACTCCCGTTTTGTACATGTTTTGTACTTTGGTTCCTGTCACCAAGGCTGTTGAAGTTTCCTTGTGTCCCCTGGGTCTTTGTTTTTCTGTTTGCGTATCTGACTCCGCTTCTCATAGCCTGCCCTCGGTGTTTGGCTTCAGTCTCTGTCTTTCGTGTTTGAGGCTTTCCTCAAATGGCCAGCTCCTTGGCTGCCTATTCATATGAAAGGTCATGACAACCACAAGTTAATTGGAAATATCAACTTCCATGGAAGATTGGTGCCTGGAAAGACTCATCAGAGGGTGATGAGTTCAAACTGGCCTTGGCTCTGAGTGGACCAATGAATGCCGGTATTGGCAGGCCTTTTGTTTCTGAGGCTGTTTAGTTTCTGTCAAGGATTCCATCTCCTGCCAAGCTGATGGTTGAGGGGGAGAGACTTGTAAACTTGCCTACTGTCATCCTAAGCTTTCTCGAGGCAGGGGTGGTGGATCTAGACCAATGTTACAGACTTCAGAGCCACTGTAATTCCTAAGCTGAGTTAAAAGGTTCTTCTTCTGCCTTTTTCTCAATATGAATTCTCAGAATAGAAAACTTGAGAAACTAAAATAGCTCCACAGCATATTTAAATGGAGGAACAGGTTGGCCTTTTATCACAAGGAAGCAAAATATGTCTGGAAAAGGAGAAAAAAAAAAGCCTGTTCTTTCTGGAGTTTGCCAGTTTTGATGTTTTTCATGCCCCAGGAGCTGCTGGTAACAGCCCAGCTTGGTAGGGTGAATAAGAAAGTGTGGATCTGCCTGTAGATGTTGAAACTTTGAAGCTCCGCCAAGACATGAAGTCATTTTAGGGTCCGAGAGATGGGAGCGAAGGCGTAGAGCATCACTAAATTGTAACAGATGAACTGGATTGCAACCAAAAATCCAGATATCTTACAATATTGTGTTCACAAACAAGTGTCTAGGCGATTGCACTGAGAGGTTAGAGAAATGCAAATGGAGAATGAGGTTTTTACTTGCGGCTGCCAACCAAAATATATGTTTTAGAAAACAACAGTGATGGGTATTTGAAGGGCAGAAAGAAAGCAGGTCTGTCTAATGTTAAAGTAAACACACCTGCATCCAAGTAATTATCCAGCAGGATAAAAATATCGTCTGTACAATATAGTGCAAATCAAAAGGAGCTCGGATCTTGTTGAGTGTATCATAGCATAATGAGAGATGAACTTTCACCAGAAATTAGACCAATATTCTCTAAAGCATCTAACATTTTGGACAAATCCCCCAGTCTTATGCTTTATGCTCTTACAACATACATTTTTTTTTAAAAAAATTTTTATTTATTTTGATTGGAAAAGTTGATATACAGAGAGAAGGAGAGAGAAGGAAGAAGATTCTCTGTCCACTGATTCAGTCCCCAAGTGGCCACAATGGAGCTGTGCTGATCCAAAGCCAGGAGCCAGGAACTTCTTCCAGGTCTGCCACATGGGTGCAGGGTCCAAGGCTTTGGGTTGTCCTCAACTGCTTTCCCAGACCACAAGCAGGGAAATGGTTAGGAAGCAGAGCTGCTGGGACATGAACCGCTGCCCATATGGGATCCTGGCTCATGCAAGGTGAGGATTTTAGCTACTGGACTATCACACTGAACCCTGCAACATGCATTTTTAAAGATTTACTTTTTTGTTTGAAAGATTAACAGAAGGGGCAGGAGATAGACAGAAAGATCTTCCAGCCACTGATCACTACACAAATGTCACCAAGAGCTGGGGCTGTGCCAGGCCAAATCTCCATCTAGATTCATGTGGGTGGCAGAAACCCAAGTAGATGGGTTACTGTATGTGATGCCTTCAGGATGCACAATAGCAAGAAGCTGGATCAGAAGTACAGAGTAGCTGGAACTCAAAGACACAAAATCCAGGTCAAGTTGGGGCTTTCCCTACTGTGCCCCAAGACCTACTCTTCTTCCTACCACTATTTTAAAAATCGAGATTGAGGGGCTGGCACACTGGCTCAATAGGTTAATCCTCAGTCTTGAAATACTGGCATCCTGTTTGCGTACCATTTCTGGTCCCAACCTCTCGACTTCCAATCTAGCTCCTTGCTTATGGACTGGGAAAGCAGCAGAGGATGGTTCAGTTCCTTGGCTTTTTGTATTAACATGGGGAACCTGGAAGAAGCTCCTGGCCCCTGGCCTCAGATTATCTCAGTTCTGGCCTTTCCTGCCATTTGGGGAGTGGCCATTTTCCGATTTTGAGGAGAGGCCATTTGTGGATGGAAGATCTGTTTTTCTTTCTCTGTCTCTATGTTGCTCCTCTCTGTAAATCTACCTTTTAAATGAAAATAAATACATCTTGAAAGAAAAAAAAAAACTGAGACTGGGTTTCTAGAGTGGGATATTCAACCTGGGAGTACTTAGAAGAAGCATACTCCTTGGCTATTCACTGTTTGCTTTTGGCCTACTTTAGACACCGCTATTTTTAAATGATGAACTAACACTGCATTCTGAGTCTTTTATCCCAAGTGTTTGATCAATCTTTTTTTTTAAAAACAATGTATTTTATTTCTTTTAGAGGTAAAATTAGAGATGGGGGAAGGAGAGACATACAGAGGAAGAGCTTCCATTTACTAGTGACTCCCCAAATGGCCTCAACATCCAGCAATGGGCTGGGCCTAAGCCAAAAAGCAGGAACCGTATCTGGACGCCACCCACCATCTCCCACCCAGGATAATAAAGGCCCATTGCTCAGGCCATCTTTTGCTGTCTTCTCAGGCACTTTAGCAGGGAGCGTGATCAAAAATGGAACAGCTGGGACTCGAACCAGCACTCTGTGTGATGTTGGTGTTACCGGCAGTTGTTTAACTACAATGACAGTCTATTATTCCTTTTTAAAAATTATGTTTGCCTATTCGTTATTTAAATGGCAGAGACAGACACACAGATGGTACCATCTCCCATACACTTGTTCACGAGCCAGATACCTCGCAACAGCCAGGACGGAGCTGGGAACTCAGTTCAAATCTCCTACTCACGTGGTAAGGACCCAACAACCTGATCCATCAAAGGTTCTCTATTTCAGGTTGTTCAGTACCAAGACGCTGGAATTGGGAATAAGAATCAGGATTTGAAGCCAGGCTTTCTAGTATGGGATACAGGTGTCCTGAACAGCATCTTTAACCACTACGTCAAACACTTGCCCCTGAATCCTATTCTTTTGAGATACTATAGTCCTATATCTGATTGGAGTTCTAGCTGCTCTGCTCCCAATCCAGTGCCCTACTAATGTGACTGAGAAAGCAGTGAAAATGATCCAAATATTTCAGCCCTTGTCACTCACGCAGGAAACCCAGATGAAACTCCAGGCTCCGGGCTTTGGCCTGGCTCAACCCTGGTCTTGGTGATCATTTGGGGAATGAATCATTCAATGAAAGATCTCTTTCTCTTTTTTCCTATCACTCTGATTTCTTTCTTTCTTTTTTTTTTTTTTAAAGATTTATTTTATTTTTATTGGAAAGGCGGATATACAGAGAGGAGAGACAGAGAGGAAGATCTTCCGTCCGATGATTCACTCCCCAAGTGAGCGCAACGGGCCCATGCTATGCCGATCCGAAGCCAGGAGCCTCTTCCGGGTCTCCCACGCGGGTGCAGGGTCCCAAAGCTTTGGGCCGTCCTCGACTGCTTTCCCAGGCCACAAGCGGGGAGCTGGATGGGAAGAGGGGCTGCCAGGATTAGAACTGGTGCCCATATGGGATCCGTGCGTTCAAGGCGAGGACCTTAACCACTGCACCACCGCGCCGGGCCCTCTGCTTTCTTCTTTTAATAATGTTGTTTAAATATTTATTTTTTATTTGGAAGTCAGAGTTGCACAGAGAGAAGGAGAGACAGAGAGACAGAGAGTGAGAGAAAGATCTTTCATCTTCTGGTTCACTCCTCAACTGGCCAGAGCTGGGTTGGTCTGAAGTCAGGAGTGAAGAGCTTCTTCCAGGCCTCCCAACATAGATACAGAGGCCCAAGCATTTGAGCTATCTTCTCCTGCTCTCCCAGGTTGTAAGCAGCAAGCTAGCCTGAGAGTGAAGTGCTTAGAACATGACCAGTGCTCATACAGAATGTCAGTGCTGTAGGCTGAGGATTAGCCTGCTATAGCCACCAGGTATGCCCCATAATATAATCTTTTTTTTTTTTAAAGATGTTTGTCTTGCCACAAAAATGGAATGGTGACATGTGAAATGATGGCAATGTAGGTTTACTTTGATTACTAATCATTTCACTACGTTTATAAGTAAAGACCATGCTATACCCTTAAATATATATTAAAGACACTTAAAATGATTCGGGGATGGCGTTGGAGTTCATAACAGATGCTGTTTGGGGCACCTGTGCTCCATAAGGGGTGTCAAAGTTCAATCCGCAGTGCCAGCTCCTGACTCCGGCTGCCCGCTGATGCACACCCTGGGAGCCAGCGGTGATAGCTCACCTTCTCAAGTTGCTGTCCCCCTGTGAGGGATCTGCACTGAACTCCTGGCTCCCACAGTGCCCAAGTCCTGGCCTTACAGGCTGAATGGAGAGTGAACCAATGAATGAGAACTCTGCCTCTCAAATAAAGGAATGTATAAAAGTTTTCTTTTAAATAAAAAGAACGGTTCACATCAAACTGCTTGGACTTAACGTTCCATTTTTATTATATATAGTTTAGTCCTGGTGGAAGGAATTCATTTCATTTCTAGCATTTTCTCTCAGCTTCTGTAATTTTCCACAAAGTATGGGGAAAACAAAAACCTTTTTCCTCTCCTCCTTTTATCTATTGGGAAGTACGGAAATATCTTTTCACCTACATGAATTTCTCTTTTTAAGTAGCAGACTAAGAACTGCAAAAGGAACTATCAAGAACATACAACAAAGAGTTTAATTAACAATCCTGGAGATGACTTTCAAGAACTGAAGTTTACATTTAAAAAAATAAAATTGGATTTATAGTTGGTGATATTTTCAACTTATTTTTAAAGTTTATTATTTTTATTTGTTGGAAAGGCAGAGTTACAGAGAAGGAGACAGAGAGGTGTTACAGAGATAAGTAGAGAGACACAGAGAGATATTCCTTCTGCTAGTTTATTACATAAATGAGTTCAAAGGTCAAAGCTAGCACAGGTCTGCATGGCGTGACAGCCTAGTGGCTAAGTTCCTTGCCTTGCAGGTGCCAGGTTCCTATATGGGTGCTGGTTCCTGCCCTGGCGGCCCTGCTTCCCATCCAGCTCTCTGCTTGTTGCCTGGAAAAGCAATCGAGGACGGCCACGCTAGGTAAGAACAACCACTGGCACACGTGAGATCTGTGGCTGGAATCAGGCCTGGTTGGGGAGCTAAGGTGACACCCTGGCTTGGTTGTCGATTCCACTGGTGAGAGTGAGGGCCAGAGTGGGTGCTGCAGTCTGGTCTGGACATGGATGCAATTTCCCTCGGCATGGGTGCGGACTGGGTCTGGGGTATGCCAGATTGTCCTAGACTCTAGCACCCACTGGTGATCGTGAGAACCAGTGTAGGTGTAGGATGGGCTGAGCCATTCATGAGCTGTGTCTAGGTGTGGACCAGGCTTGCCTGGGATTTAGCACCCAACAGTAACAACTGGACTGAGTGAGGGTCAGTCAGGAAAGGCTACTGTTACTGCTAGGTCAAGAGGTGGACCAAATAGGGTTGGCCCATGGACCCACCACTGGGCGAGAGATCTGGCATTGGGAGAGGTTCTAATGGAGCAGTTTGGGGAACTCCTTTGTTGGGACACAGGTGGCTGAGCGATCCAGACACAGGCACTGCTGCTCAGACTTACCTGGACTCCACCCACCAACATGGGGCAGTGGGCGGAGCCACGGTCCTGAGCATGCCCAGAACTGTCTGAGATCTGCCCTCAGCATGGTCCTTGTGGGTGAAGGACATTCTCGGACCTCAGGCTTGGACAAGCCCAGGACCATCCCTCTGCCCAGCAGCGGTGAATGGGGAGCCAGGATCCCCAGCAAAAAGCCTGACCCAGTATGTGTTCCTCCAGCCACAGCAAAGAGGCTGGGGGATCCAGACACCGGAGCCTCTGCTCAGACTTACCTGGACTCCACCGCGCAGTCACTTTCTTGTACAGTTTAGAGGCGTGTCACTTTGCTGGTAGCATTGCATACGCACACACACACACACACACACACACACACACACACACACGTCACACGTCTCTATCTTTGAATTAAAGTGCACCACGTGATCATTCGTTCTCCTTTGCAGATTATTTTTCCCCTGACATATCAACAACAAGACCTTTAAATGGGAAATCACCTTCTAAGAAATATCCTCTTGTAATCTTCTCACAAATCTCTTTATATGTCCTGACAGTGCAATCCATCCCTTTACAATTTGAACATTTTTGTGGGCTTTTGAATGTTTTCTTCTCACTTGGGTCCTCTTTTGTTCGTTGTACTTTAGATGTTAACGCTGCCCTTCAAATTATCTAATCAGTAAGAGTCTTATGTATTCTTTATTTTTTTTCACTCTGTTCTAAGGGTAATTCTTATCTTCCTTCATGGCTTGATTAATTCTATTTTCTTGCTTTTGCAAATGTCATATTTAATTCTGACCATTTTTGTATCTTTTCAATTGCTTGACTCACTTCTCTTCCTTAGCTCAATTTCCAAGTTAACTCTGAATGTTGTTTTTCCTAAATATCTGTCATTTATTTACATCTCCAAACTGTTACATCCCTTGTACATCTCTGAGTAATTACATCATTTTCACCCATTCGTTCAGCGTTTTGAAATGCTTTACAGAGTATTTCTCTATGTTCACAGATTTAGTCTCTTTCTATATTTCATTTATAGAATATCATTTCTTTGCAAGCAATTGGTATTTCCACTTTCTTCTAGACAGACGTTAGCATCTCTTATTAATATATGATTTATAAAGAACTACTCTACCCCTATGCATCTTGGGAAGTCCCAAGTCAATGCACTAGTTTCTTAGAGAAACCAAGAAAGGCATAAAACTGATGAAGAATGGTGAAGAGAATTGTTCCGGAGGTGGGCTTTTGGCTTAGTGGTTTAGATGCCTGCATACCTAAGTTTGATTTCTGCTTCTGGCTCCTGATTCCATCTTGCTGATGAGGCAGCAGTGATGGCTCAGGTAACTGGATTCTGGCCATTCAGGAGACCTGGATTGAATTCCTAGCTCCTGGTTGTTTTTCTCTGCTTAGCCCTTATTGTTGAGACCATCTGGGATGTGAAACAGCAGATGGGAAATACTGCTCTTTCTTTCTCCTTTCAAATAAAGAAAAAATTAGAATTTTCCTAGAATGTTATGATTGCTACAAGATAGCCTTGTTCACTTTCCAAACTCTACACGACTCCAGGAAGGTTGAAGGATATCAATTGTAGATGCTTTTGAGTTGGCCATGCGTTGCAAGGTTGATGCTACAGTTGGCCAAGTGTTAGGTAGCAGAGACACCAGGCCTGGAACTGGGGTTCTAAAACCCTCTAGTGGAAAGAAAAAGAGGAACCCTTCTTTCATTTTCATTTGCCTCTCCTTTCGTCTGCCCCTGCTCTCCCTGGCTTCTCATTTGCACTTTTATCCCTCACTCCCAGTTCTCAGAATTCAGTCTGACACTAGCAGGCTTGTGAAGTTTAAGGAGTTTTATTAGTTGAACACAATTGTATGGGACAATTTTGGACCTCAGCCATTGGTTATTACATTGTTGCCTTGAGAAAGCACGTTTCAATTTAAAAAGGAAAACAAAGAAAACAATTGTTGAATGAAAACAAGGAACACAATTTATTTGTAAACCATGAGCTCTTTTTTGTTGTTGTTGTTGTTTCTTTGGGAGGAGGGGTGGGGTTCAGGCTTAGAACCTCCAGTCTATTTCCAATTTTTTGCTATTCCTCAACTAAATATGTATGCCTTACATTTTTCCCCCCAAAACTATGTGAACAATGAATGCTTTAGAATTTCATTTAAATCTACTTCTATTTGGGATATATCATAGTTGCATTGTTTTTTCTTCCTCTCCCTTCTCTTCTTCTTCTTTTAGAAAGTCAGTCTTTACAGAGAGAAGGAGAGAGAGAGAAAGATCTTCCATCTACTGGTTCACTCCCCAAGTGGCTTCAATGGCAGGAACTGAGCTGGTTTGAAGTCAGGAGCCAGGAGCTTCCTCCAGGTCTCCCAGGCAGGTGCAGGGTCCCAAGGCTTTGTACTGTCCTCAGCTGCTTTCCCAGGCTACAAGCAGCATGGAATAGCTGGGATGTGAACCAGTGCCCATATGGGATCCTGGCGTGTGCAGAATAGTAACTTTAGCTGCTAGGCTACCACTCCAGGCCCAGGACTATTCTCTTCTACCCAAATTCATTGCACAGCCAGTTTGGGCCTCAGGGTTTTTAGTTGTTGTTGTTGTTGTTGTTTTGTTTTTCTATTACGTTATCCACATCTGCCTTTCCCTGGTCCTGATGTTGCGTCTCAGGCAGTGCCTTTTGGACATCAACAGTCCAATTCCCTTATCCTATGTGTGTGAAAGTTTTATGTCCACTCATCATTTATTCAGTGCTTGAAGCACCATCTCTGCCCTCTGTGATCCACCTGTTTTTTTTTTCTCCTTCTCAACATGTTGATCTTTAATTATATTTTAGTCTCCCCTGCTACCATCTGCTTTTATGAAAGATGTATCTACCAGATTGAAGCTAATAATTCTTTCTTGCTTTTGTTTTCTTCTCTCCCTCCCTCCCTCCCTTCCTTCCTTCCTTCCTTCCTTCCTTCCTTCCTTCCTTCCTTCCTTCCTTCCTTCCTTCCTTCCTTCCTTCCCTCCCTCCCTCTCTCCCTCCCTTCCTTCCTTCCTTCCACAAAACCATCTTCACTTATGCGGTGTGCTGCTCCCAGGATACCTAATTCTATCCGTAATTTCAAGTCTAAGAGTGCTAACTAAGACCTTGGGCCAAAAAAAGCTTGGGTAGGCACCACTGTGTGTTCCCGGACTGTTGAAGCATTATGTGAGCAGGACACGGTTGGTGACTCTTTCCAGGGAGCCCACATTCATTAATGATTCTGAGAATTGTGTTCGTTCTTTCACTGTGAAATGACAGCCTTCTGGGGCTAACGAGACAATGGGAAAGATCAAACGCTAGGGAAGTAGGCAATGCCTTTTAAAAAATTTTTCAAGATAGGAAAAAAAATCCTTTGTTTTCTTGTATTGGGGTGATTGTATGGCAAGCATAGAAATCATGCACATTTGAAAAGTGACAGCCAAGATGGTAAAGAAGAGATCGAGGTGTAGTTTCCTCTTCAGATCTCTTTTCTTGCAATAAAGTGTCATTTTATCTTTTAGTCTTTGATGCTCAGGTGTAGTCTCTAACGGCCTTCTCTTCTGTTTAAATAACACTAGGACTCAACAGTGTATTACCAAAGATGATGGCGACAAAGATAAAGGCTTTGTCTCACTGTGTGCTCCAATACAGTTCAATGTTATCCCACTACAGTAACACATGCTGACATGCCTTAGTTATGGTTATTTTAGTCCTAATGAATACATCAATTTAGACTTTTATAGTTCACATGCCCTTGTATTCCTTTACAAAGTTATTTCTACCCCCCTTTATTCAAAGTAAATGACACATTCTGTGTTTGTGTTATATTTGCGAAGCACACACCATGTGTATTCCACATTCATTGTATCTAGCAAATTACCTGGCAAATTTTGTTTTAGCCTTATTGAGAGCTTTATTGAGATATAATTCACATGCCATACAATCCACTCTTTCCAAGCGTAAGATTCAACCATCTTGAGTATTTCCAGAGCGTTATGAAAGCAGTGTTACTTCTAGTTTTAGAGCATTTTCATCTTCCCAGAAAGTAACCCTACACCCCACATTTCCTGCCCTGTGTCCTCTCCTCTTTCAAGTCTCAGGCAAGCACCATTCTACTCTCTGTCTCCGCGGATTTGCCTGTTCTGGACATTCCATCTATGTAAGTAGAGTCACGTAGCACGTGGTCTCTTGTGATTAGTATCTTTCACTGAGAACACTTTGAAAGTCCACCCATGTTGTAGCAGGTGTCAGTACTTCATTTCTTTTATTGTTAAATGCTATACCATTTATTGTAGATACATACCACATTAGTATTACCTGTTTTTCATCACTGGAATACATATCTGAGAGATATTTTCTTATGACGTAATGACTTGTATTTTGGCTCACAGTTTTGAAGAATCACAGTCCCTACTGTCTTGGTCAAGAGGCAGTGTACATGATGAATTGGTGATCAGAGAGAGTGACTGGGCCCAACATAGTTTTGTTTTTTTTTTTTTTTAGATTTATTTATTTTTATTGGAAAGGCAGATATACAGAAAGGAGGAGAGATAGAGGGGGAAGATCTCCCATTTGCTGGTTCACTCCCCAAATGGCCTCAATGACAGGAACTGAGCTGATCCGAAGCTAGGAGCCAGGAGCTTCTTCTGGGTCTCCCATGGGGGAACAGGGTCCCTAAGCTTTGGGCCATCCTTGACTGCTTTCCCAGGGTGCAAGCGGGGAGCTGGATGGGAAGTGGAGTTGCCCGGATTAGGACTGGTGCCCATATGGGATTCTGGCATGTGTCAGGTGAGAACTTTAACCACAAGCGTATTGCACCAGGCCCCTAATATGGCTTCTATCATCAACCCTCTCACCAGAACCACCTTCCAAAGGCCGATCCCAAATGAGTGAAGAACCTTCAGTAAGCCCACCGCCTAAATGCCTCAAGAGGATTAGGTTCTTGCTCTCTCAAAAACTTTAATTCATGACTTTGGGTTTAAACATCTATGTGATTTCAGGAGCCAAATCTTGCTCGAGGTGTTGTCACAGTTTATACCTTCACCTAGTAGTGAACATTTAGGTTGTTTCTGCTTCTTTGGCTTTTGTGATTAATGCTGTTACAGACATTTGTGTGTAAATTTTTTTGCACAGACGTGCATTCTTCATTTCTCTTGAGTACACACTTAGTGCAATTGTTGACTTCAGTAGTAACTTCGGTGTTTAACGTGTTGAAGAAGTGTCAGACTTCTTGCCATCATTTTACGTTCCCCACCAGCAATGCATGAGGGTCCTGATTTCTTCACATCCTCACTGATATTTTTCACTACCTTTTGATGATGTCTGTTCTAGTGGACATGTTGTGTTACCTGCTGTGATTTTGATTTGCATTTTACTAATGGCTAATGAGGTTGAACATCTTTTTTTTCTGTGCTTTATTGGTCATTTGTAAGTCTTTGGAGAAATACCTCTTTGGATCTTTAATGTCTGGCCTGTTTTAAGTGCTCATTAAATTTTTTCAAATATTTAGATTGTGCAAAAATATAATCACCACAGCGACCATGTTAATTAACTTTTATGATCTCAATTTTGTAGATAAAGATTAGAAGGGGAAATGATTTACTCAAGGTCGTACTGGTGGAAGGTCAGTTACTTATTTAGGAGTTTGGAACCTGTTTCTCTGCTGTTCAGGCCAAGATGTGCCAGGTGACGGTCTCACCATGTACCTATAAAGAACACAGCATGCTATCTAAGTGTTTCTGATGATTGCTACTTTTATATTTTGCCCACTGAGTTGCACAAAAGCCTACACATAAGGAGATTTTACCTTGCGTTTATCTGTCTGTTCAGTATACTTCACTCTTGTCACTTTTGTTAATTTTTCTAGGCACCATTTTAGGCGTTTTGTTTTAAGATTTATTTATTTTTATTGGAATTTCAGATATAGAGAGAGGAGGAGAGACAGAGAGGAAAATCTTTCGTCCACTAACTCACTTCCAAAGTGGCTGCATCGGCCAGAGCTGAGCCAATCCAGAGCCAGGAGCCAGGAGCTTCTTCTAAGTCTCCCATGCAGGTGCAGGGTCCCAAGGCTTTGGGCCCTCCTCGACTGCCTTCCAGCCACAAGCAGGGAGCTGGTTGGGAAGCAGGGCCACCTGGATATAACTGGTGCCCATATGGGATCCTGGGGTGTGCAAGGTGGGGAGTTTTGCCGCTAAGCTACTGCGCTTCACCCAGCTTTATGCTTTTATAATTTGACTTAGATAGTTTCAGAGGTATGATTGAAAGAAAACTGTTGAATTTTGCCATCCCTTACTTTGAACATTTGTAGGAATACTCTTCCTTAGGGATGCCAAACATCACTTAAATGAGTTTATGGGCTGGCACTGTGGTGCAGCAAGGTAAGCCACCATGAATCCTGATCCCAGTTGGTGTCCTGGTCCCTGTTACACACTGCTAATGCACTTTGGAAAGCAGCAGAAGATGGCCCATGTGCCCTGGCCCCTGCTGGGGTTAAATGGAATTCTTAGTTCCTGGTTTTGGCCTGGACCAGTCCTGATTATTACAGACAATTGAGGATAGAAGAACAGTGGATAGAAGATCACCTTTTTTCTAAAATCACTCTTTCAAATAAACAAGAGAAGAAAAAATGCATTTACATCAGTCTCAATAAATTACAGCATAAGTTACAGAGCAGTTAAGGCACTCCCATATCACATCAAAGTACCTGGGTTCAGTTCCTGGCCTGACTCCAACTTATTGTCCATGCAAACTCCGGGAGGTAGTGATGGTGGTTGATGTTATGGCATGTCTGCCACCCACATTCCTAGCTCCTGGCTCTGGTCCTAGCCCAGTCTTGGCCATTCTGGGCACTGGATGAATAAATATGTTTCTCTCCCTTTCAAAGTCTGTCTTTTCCTTTCTGCCTCTCAAAAAATAAAACCAAAAAGACAACAAATTATAAATTTCTAGAAGCCCTGTAAAGGCAAAAAGAATACTCCTTATAGTTGGGGCATTTTCTTGTAAGCTTAGTGCTTCTAAATGTTTGTGAATCATTTATGGTCCAGCCTCTCATTCTCTCACTCTGTTTCATTGTGTTTCTAAAGTTCCAGAAGAGTGAAGGATTTTTTTTCTTCCCCTTTGAATTTGCCCAGAAAGGGCACATCTGCATAGTTAGGAGCCTGGCATATTTCTTACCATGCTACTTGATGCCAGAGTTTCACCAGTCCAGAAGTCCAGCAGCCGTGGATGTCAGCCAACGTAAGTGGATGGAATTCTCCTACAGAGTACCACTGATTGGGGTATTGAACTGAATCCAGATCTTATTTTGCTTCCTTTAAGTTTTCACTGAATATTAGATAACAGAGATGGGATCCTTATTACATATGCCAAAGCGTTCTTCTCTTGGCCACGGATTGGTTATGTATGGAGCAGTGTGTTCATTCACCAACCCCAGGTGTGTTAGTAGAGTTTTGGTTTCTCCCAGATGCATTAAAATTACTTGAGTAAAAATAAAACCGAGTTTAATTCTGGACCAGGCAGCAGGATAGCAACGTAACACCAGAACACAGGACACATAAAGTGATGGTGGGTTTCTATGGGAAGATGTTCATTTGGACGGTGGATGAAACTGTGTTATGTGGGGTCTGTATCATGGTATAGCGGCTAACACTGAAGCTTGCGGTGCTGGCATCCCACATGGGAGCCATTTCAAGTTCCAGTTGCTCTACTTCTGATCCAGCTCACTGCTCGTGGCCTGGGGAAACAGCAGAGGGTGATCCAAAGTCCTTGGGCCCCTGTACTCCATGTTGGAGACCTGGAAGAGGCTCTTGGCTCCTGGCTTTGGATCAGCCCAGCTCCTGCTATTGGAATAAAGTGAATCAATGGGTGGAACATCTCTCTCTCTCTGTCTTTGTAACTCTACCTTTAAAATAAATAAATGCATCTTTTAAAAAAAAAAACCTGTTAAGTGCTTTTTTTTCCCAAAAAATTATTGGTCTGTTTTCATTTTATTTGAAAGGCGGAATAGTCTTTTCTCTGTTAGAAAAATAGACTCCACTATGAACCTGAAGGATGACCTCTCAGTACCTGCTGAAACGCTTCTTGGCATGGGTTACTCCTTCACAGGACACCTGTTTCACTGTTGGGTTCTTCCGGTTCTTAGAATGTTCTTTCTTATACTGTATCTTACAGAGTATTCTCAGACTTTCCTTTGAAAGGCAGCCCTTTTTTTCCCCCCAGAAAAGTAATTTGTACAGAAGATAAATTTTTGAACTTCTTACATTACAAGGTTCAATGGATAGTGAGACTGCAAATATCCCAAAAGCTGACTCCCAAACCAGCCATGAATAAACAACTCCAACATACTTGTTCTCCAGAAATGAAAGTACGCAGTATTTTGAGTATGTATGTTATGCAAAGTATTGTTAGCCTAAATTGTTGGTCTAAATGCGGGATATTGGTTGTGGTGAAATGGGTTAAACTGCTACTTGGGATGCGTACTTCTTATAATTGGAAAAAGTCACTTTAAATGCAGTTTCACTGTGATTATAGAAATACAAAGTAGAAGCAATCTGATGTCAGAAATTCACAGTCATTCAAAATAGTTCCTATGGGGAGGGGTATTGGTTTGAGAGATATAAACAAGGAGTAAAATAAAATTCATCTGAGTCTTTAAGTCATAATCTACTCCCTTCCAGAGCATGTACTGATGGGAAGCTAGAATTGAACATGAAGCCAGAACTTGAACTGAGGCTCTTTGGTAAGTAATGTAGGTGGTATCTGACTTAACCACTATGCCAATGTGTACCCTTCTCTTTGAATTTGAGGTGGTCATTGAAAGTTTTTGGATTACTCTGGGATGAAGGACCTTATTAATAATATTTTAGTTGCTCTTGAGGTGACACACCCTTGCAAGGTATCTTATTCAGTTTAACCTGTGCCCTGGCACATTTTTACAATTGGAGGGCACTTCAAAAAGATTATAGACAATGAAATTTAAAGGATAAGTTTATTTTAGCACACAAAAATTTTGAAATTCCTGCAATGTGAGTCACCTTCAAAGTTCATTCAAAAGATAAACTAAAAATACTGCACAGATTTCACTTTTGTTTTCCCACCCACATAAACTTATTTTTTCATTCCATTTCCCTAAAAACTTTACAATGAACCTTGATAATTTGTAGGGCTTCCCTTGTTACAATTCATTCAGTCCAATATTCTCCTCTCAAAGAGGGGAGAATTGAAGACTAGGAAAATGAAGTGGTTTTCACAAGATCTCTCACGGGAAGTTGGTGAGCAGTGTCTGGGTTCTATCCTCTCTACCTGTCACAGTGGAAGCGATCCCTCTGCCTGCGCGAACAAGCTTTTCTAGGGGACGGCTTGTGAGTTCCTACGAGGAAGACGGCACAAGTGCTAAGAGAGGCAGCAAGGTAAGCCAAGTGCCCCATCAGCGTGCAGGTGCTTATTATCATGGAAAGAGCAGTATCAGGTCACACCTTTGTGCGTCTCTCCTGCAGTCCTTGGGAGCAGAGCTGCTTTTTCTGTTTCTACAAACTTTGTAAGAAAATAAGCATTTTATTCCACGACAGTTAAAAAAAAAAAAAAGAGCTGGTTAATGATGATACTAGGCTGAAGAGATGAAAAAAAAAAGTGTTAGGGATGCGAGGTATGAATGACTTAACAATGGCAGCTGAAATGATAGTGGTTTGAGCCTTTGAGACTGAATGTTAATGGCTCATTGCCAGGAGATCCCTGGTGTGAAGGGAAAGCCTCCTGGTGTCAGGTGTAGGGCAGAAGGTCCCATTTCATTAAACACGCTTCTGTCTTCAGAGCAAAAGCTCAAAAATCTACTCCTTTTTGTGTCATTGAGTTTCTTCCTGCCTCTGCTGACTTGGATGAATATCCGGAGTTTGATCTTTGTTGTAACATTTACACACATTTGAGGCAACTTGGCAAAGGTCCTGGGAAATAGAATTCAATGATACATTAATACATTCATTGGGCTGTAAAACATTTTGAAATCCATGTGGGGTTTTTTTTTTCTTTAAACATTTTTTGTGAACTTTTAAAAAGTAGATATATTTATTTTTATGGGAAAAGTGGGTTTACAGACAGTAGGAAAAGATACAAGGAGAAAGATCTTCTATCCACTGGTTCATTCCCCAAATGATTGCCAAGGCCGGAACTGAGCCTGTCTGAAACCAGGAGGCCAGGAGATTCTTTCAGGTCTCCCACGTGAGTATAGGATCTCAAGATCTTGAGCCATCCTTCGTTGCTTTCCAGGCCACAAGCAGTGAGTTGGATGGGTAGTGGAGTAAGCGCAGCACAAACCTGTGGACATAGGGGGTGAAGGTGCTTGTAGGTAGAGGACTAACCAATTGAACCATAGTGCTGGCCTAGCCTCCTTTTGTGAACTTTCTGAAGACCTCTTGTAGGCATGGCTTCCAATTTTGTTTTGCAACAAAATAAACTTCCCTTTCAATTCCATTTTGTGGCAACATTTTGAAGTATCCTTGTTTCACATGTGTAAGCGGCTCAACAGATGTTGGCAATTCTTGCAACTAATAAGAGAAGCGGGAAACTTCATTCTACATATCCTCAACTTTGTATTTAGCCAGCAATTTGTGGCTGCTTCACCAGGCTGCAGAGAGGATGTGGTCACTGAGGGGAAACCAAGGAACAAGGGAGGGAGTGCTTTCTTCTTGTCTGAGGATGTGGCGGGAGCTACGATGCAAAGTATCCCACAATGTCACAACCATTGCTCACAGACTGAAAGGAAGTGTTATGTGCATTTCACAGGCCTCTAACTTTTCAAGCCCATTGCGATGGAAATATATTCATATATTGAGTGGGCGAGGTGGTGTTGAGGTCATTACTGAAGACCTTCCAAAATTCTGGGTCCCCAAAACTCCTGTTATATATCTGGTTGACTGTCGTGAAAGCCAACTTTTCTCATTGGCCCACAGCTGCCATTGCCAATGGAACTAAGCACAGAATTAGCTTCCTTTCTGGGGTCTCATTAGGATTAAATGTCCTGACTCCTGGCAGTATAAATCATGAACTACATTCAATTCTGTGTACCCCATTTCCTCTAGCTACAATATCTTTGAGTGGTATCACTGCCCTTCATTTAAGACCAAGCTCTTGACATCAGACTTGATCTCCCCAACTGGAAGCTCTCCATCCATCTTCTGAAATCCTCCAGAACCTTGTCTCTGCCAGCTGCTGCTTATAATGACGATGCCTTTAATTCTCTGATGAAAAAAGAAAAATTGTTAAAGAAAAGATCCAAATTGTGTGTGTCTTCATGTTCCTCGAAAGGCTTGATGCTTTGCTTGGCATATGGTAGGTGTCTAGTGAATATGGATTAAATAAGTGGATGATAAATAGAAAATGCTTAGCAATACGAGTGAGGGATGGATGCTGCTTATTTTCCCTGAGTGTATTCAGGGCATTTCATATGTGCACAGAAGAAGAATTCAAAAGGCATTTTCCCTCAGGTGCCTGTGCAGGTTGCTGTGATCATATGAAAACTACAGTTTGATCCCTGAGTTCATGTATACGGTTCCTGCCTGGTTCACCACGAAGACATAATAAACTCAGATATTGGGATTGTTGTTCCTTTGTTTGTTGTTTGTTTGTTATTCTTTCGGCTAAATGTGGTTGGACCAGTGTGTCTAACCTGGACGTGTGAAATCTGGAAGATGCATGTAGCTCTTCCCAAGTGCTAAACAAAACAAGGACATGATTATGTACATTTTCTTTTTTCCTACAGTGCAGTTTTACCTGTTCCTTCTTAGTTTGCTGTCTTGTCAGTCTTTTAGGTAGGACAAGCATTTTTATCCTAATTAGACAATTACACATCATGATGCACTAATTTGTTAACCTATGTTCACAAATCATTTAATTACCACTGCTGGCTTTGATGTGCTGCTATTATTCAGTTATGGGAGTAAACAATTCGGCAGCTAACAGGAAGAA
The DNA here is from genome assembly GCF_017591425.1 of Ochotona curzoniae. Taxonomy (NCBI): domain Eukaryota; kingdom Metazoa; phylum Chordata; class Mammalia; order Lagomorpha; family Ochotonidae; genus Ochotona; species Ochotona curzoniae. The sequence goes on from NW_024465421.1 coordinate 3,779,564, forward strand.
ACTCATTATTTCCTGAGAGATCTTGCTGTTGTTTTCTATGTTTTAAAAACACTTTAATCAAAACTTTAAAAATATTTTAATCAAGACTAAACAAACTCTCACATTGTTTTTGTAACAGGAGTAAGTAAACAGAGTAAATAGTAAATTGCTTTAATCTGGGCCATTAAGAGGGGTGCTCCTGAATTTCACAGTGAAATAAGATTCTTTCTGTTTTAAAAGATTGCTTAAAAGATTGGGAAAGAAAGACTCCAACATTCCCTCCAATTCTTGGCTTTCCAATTGGCCATACCCGTTGGGACTGATTCAGAAGTCAGGTACAGCATTCAGGTCTTCTCATTAGTGGCAGAGACTCAAACATTTTGAGCTCTCATTCGCTGTTTCCTAGGTGGATCTGCAGGGAGTTGGGTGGGAAGCAGAATAGCTCGAACGCACATTCCCAAATGGAGTGTGGGTATCTCAAGCAGGAGCTTAACGTGCTGCACCAGAATAACGATTCTGATAGAAAAGTTTAAAAGATGTTGTTTTTCCCAAGACGCTGTCATTTATAAAATGCAGCTTCTATTATTGATTTGTGAGGCACTTAAATGACCAGAGACAAGAGGTACAATCTCCTTCCTGCTTGATGCAGCTCCAAACTGCCACTCAAAACTTTCTTGACCTTCTGGAACCGTTAATTCCATTTGGTAAGCACTGCGAGGCTCTGTTACATCCCAAGAACTGGAGGTATTTTGGGGGTCCTTCTCAGGGCTCCTTGATGAGTAGGGAAACCAAACTGCCAGGTGCAAAAATCCCAGCAGGTTTCACAACGGTTTCTGCTGGTAGTCTGTATCCAGGATCAATAATATCATTATGCATTTATGTGCAAACATCAAAATTATCCTCAGCAATTAAGTTCCTGCCTTCCCTGTATATCCCCATTCATAAAACACCTAGGGAAGAGGGAGAGATTTCTACATGGGTTTTTTTTTTTTCTTTTCTTTTCATTATAGAGATTTATTTATTTTCTTGAAAGGCAGAGTTACACAGGGAAGGGGAGACAGAGATCTTTCATTTGCTGGTTCCTTCTCCCCAGTGTCTGCAGTGCCAGAGCTGGGCTGATATGAAGCCAGAAGCCAGGAATTTCTTCCAGGTCTCCACGTGGGTGTAGGGGCCCAAGGTTTTGAGCCATTTTCTGCTGGTTTCCTAGGCCATTAGCAGGGAAACTGGATTGAAAGTGAAGCAGCTGAGAGACGAATTGTCACTCACACAGGGCCCTGACGTCATAAGCAGAAACTTAGACCACTATGCATGGCGCGGGCCCCTACATGAGCTATTTTAATAGTATTATCGGTTTACACTTTGGTCATTTATTGTGTAACATATGTTCATGAGATAGAGGGTGCAGCCTCTTTAACTACACCGAGTTTCTTCATGACATAGACTGTATCCTTCATCTTGTGGACTTTCCATATTACTCAGAGAAGCAGCTGGCACATTGTGTGTTCTCAAAGAAGTAATTTTTGGTTCATGGACAATAATTGTGATTCAGTAGGGATGGGTATTGTAATGGATCCATTTGGGATGTCTGCATTCCATGTCCTGGAGGTTCTGCTTCTGATCTAGCTTCCTGCTACGTTGTACGGGAGAGGGCAGAACATGGTTAAAGTTCTTGGGCTCCTGACACCCATGTGGGAAACCTGGATGGAGTTTCTGACTCCTGGCTTCAGCCCGGTCCAGCCTCACTACTGTGGGCATTCGGAGGATGGCAGTGGATGGAAGATCTCTTTGCCTTTCAAATAAACAGATAGACAAATCACTTTAAAATGGTTTAATAAATGAGGTAACTTTTTCTCTTGCAAGTCAAGGTGTAATGGTCTATGGCTGTATATATTCTTATTATGACAGAATATCCCTTTTCTGGGATTTTCCTGGGGGACTTTTAGGTGATATTACTTGCTTCCTCAGAGTAAAAAAAACCTCAGGTTTCAAGTACAAAAGCCCCCACCAACCGAACACTAATCCAGCGCATAGAAGCACAGACCTTCCTTCCGTCTCCTCTGTTAGGATTAAAGAGAAGCTGATCTGGTAGTACTTTTGCATTCTTCGTTTATCCTCTATCAGTCAGCAGCTTTAATCATAGCACACACTTACTTTCTGACAGTTTACATCTTCATTTCGCCCAGAACAGCAAGTAAAATGACACTAACAGGAAGGGTTGAAGACAGCTTGCTAACTCTAGCAGGCTGGGGTGGGAAGTTTCTGGAATATCCTGTCTGTCTTCAGCAGTATCAGGTGTAACACCTTGTAACAAGAGCAGGGTTACACTGCTGTTCTTTCTCTTGAGAAAGGCATGGAGTTAGATAGTACCATAGACCCGGGTAACCTGCAGGTACAGGTAGCGGAAGGGTTTGTCACTCATTGTCACATATAAGGTGTTAAGATTTCAGTGCACGTTTAAACATGAAATTATTCTGGGTATTATCAGTTAAAGAACTTTTATTTTTAATTTATGAACATGGTGGAGTTTGACAATCTCTTGATTATTACTTTCAGTCTTTAAGCTGATTTGAGACCCTTGCGGTTAGGTCTTATCTTTGAAAATGCTTATGTTTGGAGACTTTTCATAGAGTAATTGAATTAGCTGGGGAATTTGCTAAGTCTCTTGGTCTCAATCCAACTGAAAAATGTGCTTGCCACTGAAGAGTTTCACTCTAATCTGCAAATGTGTTTGACAGTGTCAACTGGGAAAGTGAGTTGTGGGGAGAGGGACTGAGGTTATGTCCACACATGCGTGCTTCAAAAGCAACGGTGGTTAAGAGTCGGATTCCAACCCTCCCTTTCCCCCGACTTACCTCTCATGCATTATGATTCAGTATCCTAGCTTGGGCTCTGCCAAAATCAGAGCCTGACACAAGGATGTGGATGCAAGATGAGGGGTGCTCCTAGGAGGTCTGTGGCAGGAAGGCAGGACAGGAAGGACAAATCCAGTGTTGTAAGTTAGGACAGGGCAGCGTCTGCAAAGCAAAAGCTTTCCCCAAAGAACCAGCAGACTTCCCTTAATTCCTTATTGACCAGAACTGAGTTGTCCAGCTACCCCTGGTACCAAAAGAAGTAACTACAGATGCTAGCATTGTGGCACAGTGAGTTAAACTGACACTTGCACCATTTGCAACACTCATTCATGTTTCAACTGCCCTACCTCCGATTCAGCCCCCTGCAAACGCACCTAAGGAGACAGCAGAAGATGGACCAAGTACTTGGAGCCCTGCCATCCTTGGTGGGGGTAGAGGGAGGGTGGACATCAGGATGAAGTTCCTGGCTCCTGGCTTTGGCTTGGTCCACACTTGGCTGTTGTGGCCATGTAGGAAGTGAACCAGGGGATGAAGAATCTCTTTCCGCCTGCCTTTCACATAAAAAATAACTAAGTAAGCCATAGTTCCCAAAGGCAACCAGGTTTCCGATTTATTTATTTAGTTTTTTTAGATTAGTTCTGTTTGTCCTAGAGCATCATGTAAATGGACTCACACAGCGTGTACCTTGTGTAATACTTGAGATTCTGTGAGATAACTTACAAGAATTGTCTCCTGGAGGCTTGCAATGTGGTGTAGCCAGATCAGCTGCCTCCTGTGAAGTCAGCAACACATGTGAATTCTGTTTAGGTACCAGTTACCCCACCTCCAATCTGTCTCCCTGATGGTATGCCTGGGCAGGCAACAGAAGACAGCCCAGGTAGCTGGGCCTTTGATACCTACCTGGACTGGAGTTCCAAGTTCCTTTTGTTCAGACATGGCTCAAACCCCATTTTGGTGGCCATTTGGGGATGAATCAGGGGATCTCTTTCTATGGTCTCTCCCTCCCTTGTTAGTCCTGTTTTTCAAATAAAGATTAATTTTAAAAAACGGAATTATCTCCTCTTAGTATTTTCAGTGCATCTACAGTTTTCTGAAATACCAATGGCAACTTTTCATTTCTGCTTATTGTTACTCAGCGCAGAAGCGGGTACGTTGTAGGTACTAATTGAGACATGCTGTTTTGGAGTTATCTAGGAGTGAAGTTCACTGTGAGGTCGGGCTCCTGATGGTTCTCCTCAGGATGTCCTCCTTTATTAACAAGAGCATCCGAGAGTCTTCGTTGTGTTTAGGCAGGCCAGGTGGTGGCTTGCTTTCCACACATCACGGCTCCATAGTCTATGCCCTGTGAGAAGCAGGCAGAGTGTGTTTTCACAGCTTTTTTTTTTTTTTAAGATTTATTTATTTCTATTGAAGAGGAGGAGAGACAGAGAGGAAGATCATCCATCCCCTGGTTCACTCCCCAAGTGGCTGCAACGGCCAGAGTTGAACTGATCCAGAGCCAGGAGCTTCCTCCAAGTCTCCCATACAAGTGCAGGATCTCTAGGCTTTGGGCTGTCCTTGACTGCTTTCCCAGGTCACAAGTAGGGAGCTGGATGGGAAGCCAGGCTGCCGGGATTAGAACAGGTGCCCATATGGGATCCTGGCACTTGCGAGGGAAGGACTTTCATCACGAGGCTATTATTTATTTGAAAGAAGAGAGAGATTGACACACCCACCCACACACACACGGAGATAAATAGATTGATAAATGAATAGAAATATTATCCACCTGCTGGCTCATTCTCCAAACGCCCATAACATCCAGGGCGGTGGCCAGGCTGCAGTTAAGAGCTGGGACACCACCCGAGTCTTGTATGCGGGGGTCAGTACTCAACTATTTGAGACAATAGTTCCTGCATCTCAGACTGTGCATTCACACGAAGTTTGATCAGAAGACGAGGCGTCACAAGAAATCTGGGTCTTTCCTACTCTGTGGGTGGGGCATGCCTTCCTCTGCTGCCAGGCAATCTGTATTTCTCTCCAGACTGTCTTCTGTCCCAGGATTGTTCCTTTAAGAGAGGGTAGCATCTCCTCCTGCCTCTGACCTCCTGGGACCGCTTGATGGAGCTTCAACTCACCCTCATTTTCTTCACTTGGCGGAGAAACAAACCCCAAAGTGGAATGCCTCTCAGAACAAACAAGTCTCTGAAAGAAGGTTATGCCCTCCTCCCCCATTAACCTCTATGACAGAAGAGTGGGCACAGCAGTTTCCTGGATGCCCCCTGTTAGGTCAGTGCCTCTTCCTCAAACACCAGTCCTTTCTGCCTGTCCATCTGCCTTTTTTTTTTTATTTTTTTTACTGACCCTTTTGAATCCAAAGTCCAAATGAGATCTATGGCCTGCCCTTGCCCTTTATACTGAAAAATAAACATGAACTCATTGGTAGACCTTAAATCCTGCAGAAGAAAACAATCCTGCAACCTGGGATAGTGACCGGAGCAGCATCCGGCTGTATTTTGGCCTTGGCTTTGCAGCTGACACTGTGATTTTGTAGGGGAAAGCACTTCTGTGCTTGAGCCTCGGTTTCCCCACGTAGAGGATGTCCTAGATCACTGCCAGGTCTAGAACTGCGCAACCTATTCAAAAGTCAGGTTCAATTTGAAATGTCAAATTTGGGTTCCACATGAAAAAGATCTCAGCTGGCAGATCAATAAGGATTCCAAGGAGGTCGTTTTTCACCTGTGAGTCCTTCATTCATCATTATCTTCCTTAATCATCTCATGTCCGTTGCCAGCCTGGGGCCGACAGATCTGTCCAGCTGCACAGTGCATGCCCTTCTGGCTGAGCAGGAAACACTGGAAGAGGCAAACCCAGTTCGGTTTGGCATGGCACGGAGCGAGACGGAAATATTAATCAACACAGAAGTGGTTGCTGGCAGGAGATCAGAAGGCTTTGTCCAGGTTCGTTGAGTGAGGAGAGAGGCCGTGGACAGAGGCAGGAATGGTGCCGAGCATGAAGGCATTTGTACGGGGGCAGCCACCACAGCGTGCTCTCTGCAGGGACACAGTGGCTGGAACACCTTGTCCTTACTAATGAGGCATAGAGCACCATGTGTTTTGTGTAAATGCAGAAGGCTAACTAATGGATTAACTCGGACAGCTTGTCTTCTCAGAGTAAAGTAAGTAGTGACTGTAAGGGGAGAGCAGGGAGGTAGCCTGCTTTGAAAGTGGGAAGCCAAGAAGAACAGAAATGTCCAGCTCTCACTGTCTCCTGGAAAACCTTTCCTAGTCTAGTGCTCAGACAGAGGGCTGCCCACCTGGTACATGTTATCCATTTGTTTTCAAACAATGGTTCTTTTTAATGTTTATTTTTATTTTATTTGAAAGAAACACAGAGATTTCCTTTTCCTCTCTACTGCCTCGTCCCCCCCCCCCCCGGGGGTAGGGGGCTGTTAACAAGTGAAGCTGGGAGCCAGGAACGCAATCTGGGTCTCCAGAGGAACTCAGCTGCATGAGCCATCACTGCTCTCCGTGTACGCTGTCAGGAAGCTGTCTTGGAAGTAGAGTAGCCAGGATTCGAACCAGGCACTCTGCTATGGTGTACAGGCAGCTCACGTGATGCTAGACCATCCCCCCTCCCCCGCCGAAAATGGTTCTTAATTAGAAATGGTTCTTAACTAATGATTTGCGTTTTAGATGCATATCATACTTCCGTTTCTGATGAGAGCACACTTTCTCCACCGTCTACTGCAGGAAGTGGCTTTGGAAGAATGATTTCAGACGCTGGGATGCAAAGGGGAAAGTGCTTTTCAAAGCCGAGGGTACTGTAAGAAAAGACTGAAAGAGGAAGTCAAGTGTGAGCCTGTATCAGAACATCTCAGCCGTTTCTTTACTCTTCGTTGTGATTAGGTACAAATGCCATCTTGTGCCTCATGGAAACCTCATAGACAAACATTTAGGTGATTAAAAAAGAATAAATCCAGGAGCATTCAGGCTCTTTATAAAAGGACTCCTCACTTTACTGGAAGATTGCCTTGAGGGGCTCTTTTATCATCATTATTATTTTAAATAACAGCTTCCTTGAGCGCTTAAAAATACAATCTGATTTACACACCTCAATTGATTCTATTTCTGGTTCCTAACTTTAAACCATCTTCGCAGAGGCAGGGGAAAAAAATGCCTGTTTCTCTTTTTCCCTCTCTCTCTCCCTCTTTCTTCCTTTCTTTTTCCTTGTCTCTCTTCTTTCTCTCTGCATCCCTTCTCTTTGCCTCTGTGTTCTGAGGAACCAGGCCTGGGTTGGCCGAAGAGACCTGCGGAGCCAGGGCTGGAGGGGCCAAGAGGTGATCCCAGTCTTGGGTGGGGTTCCAAGAAGGCTACGGTGACTTTCCTGAGATTTCCCAGGCAGTTGGTGCTGTTTCTGTCCCACAATATTATCTCCTTCCTATGCTACCCCTGCTAGAAACCTGCTCCTTCTGACCACTATCCTCAATGCTTCAGGCTTGTTAAGGACTTTTGAGAGCGAGCAGGTTAATGTCAAGCCCCAGGATGTAAACACACCTCAGGCTACATTCATTCACTTTCAGCTTAGTGAGAATTGGTTCACCAGGTCCTTTCTCAGTAGGACAGCTCTACCCACAAGCAGCTTGGGGTACCGAGTAGCAGAGATTAAAAGCCAGCAGGCAGAGAACATGAGGTCAGCCCGGGTGGGGCACCTGAGAGCACCAGGGGTGGTTGAAAGGAGAAGCTGGCAGAAGAGCAAAATGAGATAAAAATGCAAACAGATGTTTGCTTTTGAAGTAGTTTCTCATTGAAACTCAAGATTGGTTTTTATTATTGAGTATTTGTACACTGTAGCCAACCCTCTGTAGGTTCTGCCTTGGCAGATTCAACCAACTACAGGTTTGAAAATATTTGCATCTGTACCAAACACATACAGAGTTTTTTTCCTTTGTCATTATCCCCTAAGCAAGACAGCGTGTGAGCTATTTGCTTAGCATGTACGTTGTAGGAGGTTTTATAAACCATCTAGAGATGCTGTAAGTGTGCAAGAGGATGTGTGTAGGTTATATGTGACACTGTGCCATTTGATTTGAGGGAGGTGAGCATCTGTGGATTTTGGCATAGCCCCAGCTGATACTGAGACACCACTGTATGTTCTATTGGTTCCATGTGGCTGGGAAACTAAGTGTGCTTGAAAGCCAGACATTGAAATTGCTACTTCGTGGTCTCTGCGTCTTCATCTACCACTCTGTGTGCAACTGATGGCAATGTAACTTCCGATCTTAAGGTCACAGGGACCTCCAAGATCTTCAGTTCAGTGATTTGTTTTTATCTCTCTTTCTTTTTAAAAATTCATTTATTATTCTTTTAATTGGTAAGTCAGACATACAGAGAGGAGGAGAGACAGAGAGAAAGATCTTCCGTCCACTGATTCTCTCCCCAAATGGCCACAACTGCTGGAGCTGAGCCAATCCGAAGCCAGGAGCCAGGATCTTTTTCCGGGTCTCCCATGTGGGTGCAGGGTCCCAAGGCTTTGGGCTGTCCTTGACTGCTTTCCCAGGCCACAGGCAGGGAGCTGGATGGGAAGCATGGCTGCTGGAATTAGCACCGGCACCCGTATGGGATCCTGGCGCGTGCAAGGTGAGGACTTTAGCTGCTAGACTACTATGCTGAGCCCGTAATTCATTTTTCAATCCCCGTGTTATTTTACTTCTCAGTGGCACTTGACAGCACAAGTCTCTCAGTGTCGAAAAGCCCTTCCTTTATCTTCTGTTCTCTTCCTGGCTGTCATGCCACTTTTTCTTTCTTTCCTCTCTTGACTCATATCCCTCCACCTAGCTGTTCAGTGTTGGCATCTCCCAGGCCTGTTTCCTGGACCTGTCTTCTCACTTGGTAATCTCACTGTGTGTAATTTTGTCTCATCCACATCTGTCGCTCCACTTGTCACCTATGTGAGAATGACTCACGGCTTCGCAACTCTAGTCCATATCTCTTTATTCCACCTCCACAGTTCAATTCTTCTGGAATCTCTTGTGGGATGTTTGAAAGATCTCCAATTCAACATGATCAAAACTAAACTCACGATTTACCTCCCACCTGTGTGTGCCTCTTACCTCATTCTCAGCACCACCATGCCATATTGGGCATTTCTCTGTACTTACTCCCTTTTTGTAGCTTCCCATTACTATTAGAAAAAATGCGTTTAAAGCCGTTCATACAGAAGCTACTATTCTTGTGGCTGATGCTGAACCACTTTCTTCCAAGCTGTGTCATTGAGTCACATGGACTCTGCGTTAGCGTTTTGAGCTCCTACCTAACTCAGGGCTTTTGCAAATACTCTTTCCTCTGACTGGAGCACCCATCTTTCCATTTACTTATCTTCTGTCTCCCACTCTCCCCTAGGAAAACCGTGCTAGGTGTCCTTGACAAGGTCAGCTTCCCCATGTTACAGGTTTCCAGAATATTTGATAGCTGTCCTTTTCATAAACAACCTGGCATTTTGAGGTTTACAATACATGACAAGGGCCCACTGCAGTAGCCTAGTGGCTAAAGTCCTCACTTTGCACACATCAGGATCCCATATGGGCATTGGTTTGTCTTCCAGCGACCCTGCTTCCCATTCAGCTCCCTGCTTGTGGCCTAGGAAAGCACTGAGGATGGCCCCCAAGCCTTGGGACCCTGCATCCTGGCTTTGGATTGGCTCAGCTTTGCCATTGCAGCCACTTGGGGAGTGAACCAGAGGATGGAAGATCTTCCTCTCTCTCTCCTCTGTGTATATCTGACTTTCCAATAAAAATAAATATATCTTTAAAAAAATGACAAGCACAGTATTTGGCTGAAATACACAGACTAAAGTTACATCACATTTGGTTGAAATCTTACATTTATTGGTAGAGTTATTTGTCTATTTCTCAACTAAATAGGAAGAAATGAGAGGCAGGATTGCTTTCTTTTGGTCATTGTGTTCTAGCCCTTCATGTACAGCTTAACATTAGGTATATCATAAACATTTGGATACCTTCCTATTAATTGTACCTCCATTTGCTGGTCTGGAACGTGGACATAGTACAGTGAACTCCAGCTGAGTCACAGGGCCTAGGACGGAATCTAACATTATCTGTGACCATGCCTTGACAGATGAAGGTGCTGTTCAAATATTAACATGAATTACTGATGCTACTGAAGGAAATGGATCAGTCACGTTTACCAGGGGAAGAATATGTTAAGACCATTTTATCTCCTTCAAAAATGGTCTCATATCATATTCTAAACGTTGGAGGAATTTTCACCTTAAAACTGAACCTTATCAGACAGCTCCTTGTCTCAAATTGATGTCGACGTTGACTCTAGATTTGAGGTAGCTTAGCTGATGGACAGTTTCTTAGCTGATTTCGTCTACACAAGATAGGAAAAAGCTGGGACTGGAGAGTGTTCAGTTGACGACACAAGTGGAGTATATAGTTGTCTTTTTTTTTTTTTTTTTTTTTAATGCTAAGCCCTGCTTAATCTCCACAACCACTCAGCATGATACAGGTATAAGTACCTATGTTCCAGATAAGACTCCCAGGGTTCTTTGAAGCTCAATCCTTCAGTCCAAAATGACAAAGCTAAGGATGGAGAAAGGAGAACCAGCTGGTGTAGAACACAGACCTGCTTGATTCCGAGTCTGAGCTCTTCACTGCTTCGAAGTGTAGACAGGAAACAATATCCAACACCCCCTGTCCCTCACCCCACACACCAAAATGGCTTGTTTGACTCCAGGGCCTAAGCCCACCAGGCTTGCTGCCTGGTCTCACAGAGGAACATGAGGCAGAGTTCCAGTCCTTTCTGTCTCTAAGTCTCCCTATGCTGACTAAAGCATCTGTTCCTTACCATTCACCTGTGTTGGGCTCACACCCCTTAGACATGTTCTGCTCCAAATGGTAGGCATGCATGTTATCAGTTACTGCTCAAGATCACTGCGTTTTAATGGAGAGAACAAAGCTGTCCCTGAAAAGTAGGGGACACGGGTAGATGTCAGTGCAGGATGCTCGTGTTAGGGAACACTCACATTTCTGGGGGTAAGTCTGAGTCCTTGGACCAGGACCCAGTGTTCATAACGGGAAAGTAAGGACCAGAGTGAATCCTGAAACATCACCTCAACAGTAGCCAAACTTCCACATGTTCGTAGGTTCCAAGAACCACATGCGCTGCTCTCTGTTTAAGATTTGTAGATGTCCATTGATAAATTGGAACCTTTGAATCTGTACTCATTCTCCTACCAGTCTGTGAGCCAATGTGGCCTATAAGGCTGCATCCCTCCAACTGTCCTTCATTTTGAAACTCAACCTCACTTCTTTATGCCCTGGTTTCCTTGCTGTGTTAGTGAGGCTTATTATTATTATTATTGTGATGAAGTATCTGATGCAGTCATCATTGCCCACAGAAAGGGCTGACTTAGCTCACTCACAGTTTTGGGAGCTAAATCCAAGATCAGGCAGTTCGATGGGTTTGGTGTCTGGTGAGGATGCTGGCACGTGGGCCTCACAGAGATCTGAGACTGGGGCCAACTCAGGCTTCGCTTTTATAAAAATAAAAAAACCTCGCCAAAAACCACCTCTGAAAATTTTCCACAATGACCTTAGCGTTTCCCTCTAGGCCCACCTCTTGAACATGACAATTGGATTGAATTTACATCCTCTGGTACACTGGATGTATCACTTTAAGGCTTAAGCACCCATGTGAATCTGGGAAGCGAAATGATAGTCAAACCATAGCACTTACTGAGAAGGCCTACTTGGCATGCCTCATAGGGTCACTGAGAGGGATGAGATAGAATTCAACAAGGGAAATGATCTCGTGAATCGTAAAACTCAATCACAGCAATTCACTGCTATTATTATTAAGAGTCTACATGAAAATCATACTTATAAATAGTCTTAATGATTCATTAATGGCCAGACATTAGTTAGGGAACAATATCTCTCAGATGACTGGTGGGGGCGTGGTGTGGAGACAATGTTTCTAGATTTAGTATTTTTTTGTCCAAGTGGTCCTTTTCTGAGATTTCTGAAAGGTTTTCCAGTGTCCCTCAAAGGAATGGGGGCTCTCTGGCTCAAACATAACTAGAATAACTAGAGAAGCAGCGATGTGGGGTTTCACTTGTAGGGGTGGGATGCTCTGAGCATTGTTTCAGCTGCTGACCCCAGTAGGGCTCTGGCCTTTTAGCCACCGGGTCCATTAAAACACTGAGAAAATCACGTGCGTTCACCATGCCTGCCGGGTTTTGGGGGATGGAAATCTCTAATTAAGAAACAGTTTGGGCATTTGCTGGGTGCACATGAGGTAATATTTTATAAAGGCACCATTATCAGAAATATGAAAAAAAAAACCCACAGAAATGAATCAGAAGCACAAAAGAAGAGGAAGCAAGACTGTTTGGAAAAAAGCATGGGAACTCTTTTAGCTGAATTCTGTCAGTGCAGAGTTTTGCACCTGTCAGTGTCTTTTATGTGCTTCTGTGGGAGAGATGCCTTCAGGCACATGCACGAGTCTGAAATCGGCAAAATATGCATGGAAGTCCATTTGCGGAAATGATACCGTGTCTTGCCTAAGACCTGAGGGTACCGTGAGGGCCAGTGGCTTCCATAAGCAGTATTCCACGTGCCAGGGAGGAAGGTGGAAGAAACCCACGCTATCAGAGAGAGGGGGAACTTGGACACAGGGCCAGAGATAAAGGGAGAGCAAAAGGAGTGTATATTTGTAAGAAAACTGCAACAACCTGGGAATAGATACACCATCGTCAAGGTTATGCAGTAATGACAGACAGAAAGGGGATCTACACTGGACTGTCCGGGCAGCAGAGCTGAGGCGAGGCAGTGACCTTCAGAAAACACAGCCAGGTTGTCGGAGGTTAGACGCCAAGAGGGATTTCCTGGAGGCAAAGTCTGGCTCTGTTCTGAAAGCATCAGGACCATTTCTTGAGAAATTTGAAACAGCAGAATAGGCCAGTACCAGCTTAGTTTCTTTGAACTAGTCTCTTCCGCCCACTTTCTGTTTTTCCTGGTACACTTGAGTGAGCTGATGTCGATGGATTTGAAACCAGGCCTGGCACCTGCTTGCTAAGGCAGACCCTGGGAAGCAGCAGCTGATGGATCCAAGAATGATGCTCCCCATCAATACAGGAGATACAGATTGATTTCCCAAATCCCCACTTCAACCTGGCCCAGTCCTGTCCAATGTGGGCATTTGGGGGAATGAACCCAGTGGATGGAAGCTTCCTTTGTCTTTCTCAAATAAGTAAATAAATAAATAAACAAATAAAAACCAGCTGGCTCTATGGCTCAACAGGTCAATCCCCTACCTGCTAGCACCAGCATCCCATATGGGCAGCAGTTGGTATCCCAGCCACTCCACTTCCCCATCAAGCAGTCTTTTCTGAGCACCTTGGCATCATTGATTGAAGTAAAGACATACATGTCTGCTATGATGAGGATGCAGTTTGTCCCCACCAAAACTCATGCTGTGCTCCTTTTCCCAATGTAAAGGCAGTAAGTGGGTGGGGCTTTAAGGGAGGGAGACAGGTTATAGGGCACCACCCTCGGGAAGGATTAACGGAATTCTTGATGCACAGGTTAGCTCCTGCAAGAGCTGGTTGTTATGAAACAATGACCTTGGCCCTTCCCTGGCCTCTTGCTTCTTCTTTTTTTTTTTTTTTTAAGATTTATTTTATTTTTTTATTGGAAAGGCAGATATACAGAGAGGAGGAGAGACAGAGAGGAAGATCTTCCGTCCGATGATTCACTCCCCAAGTGAGCGCAATGGCCGATGCTATGCCGGTCCGAAGCCAGGAGCCTCTTCCAGGTCTCCCACGCGGGTGCAGGGTCCCAAAGCTTTGGGCCATCCTCCACTGCTTTCCCGGGCCACAGGCAGGGAGCTGGATGGGAAGCAGGGCTGCCGGGATTAGAACCGGCGCCCATATGGGATCCCTGGCGTGCAAGGCGAGGACCTTAACCACTGTGCCATCGCGCTGGGCCCTTCCCTGGCCTCTTGCTTCTTATCTTGCCTTATGAGCTTGTCTCTCACTCTCTCTTTCTCTCGTGCTCTTCCTCCCTCCTGCAACTGTCTCTTCCAAGCACTCCTGCCATAGAATGCAATTGGTCTTAGTGACATGCCCAGAAGACCCTCACCAGAGGCTCAAGAGACAGAGCTTCTCAAACTTGGATTTTAGTCACTGAAACCCAGCGTAAAATAATCCTATTTCCTTTATAAAGTGCCCGAACTCAGGTATTACCCTATGGCAACACAAAGCTGACCAAAATGCTGAATGTTTTCTTGTGTTGCTCTTGGCTCTTGCCATTCAGGTTTAGAACCCAATGACTCTGTTTTCCTAGTCTTCTCTCCCCATCTAATAATAATCTTGCTCAGGACCCTGACCTGCTTTTGATCTTTCACCATCACTCCCAGCCAATTGCCACAGGCAGGTGTACTATCTCATTTTTTTTTTTTTCAGTTGAGAATGTTCTTTCTGCATCACATGTGCATTTTTAAAGTTATTATTTGGAAAGACAGAGTTGCAGAGAAAAAAGGAGAGAGAGAGAGATTTTTCCATCCACTGATTCACTCCTCAAATGGCCACACCAAGCCAAAAGCTGGGCTGGTCTGAAGCCAAGGGCCAGGAGCTTCTTCCAGGTCTTCCATGTCGATGCAAGGCCCAAGGACCTGGGCTGTCTCACCCTGCTTTCCCAGGCCATGAGCAGGGAACTGGGTCAGAAGTGGAGCAGCAAGGACTTGAACTGAAACCCATAGGGAATGCTGGTGCTGCAGGTGGAAGATTAGTTTGCTATGCCATGGTACCGGCCACTATTGTATTTCTTTTATTGTTCTCTCTGTAATATGTCCAGTGCATGTTTCCTGATGTCAGCTGTAAAGGTCACAGAGCTATAGGACTGCAGTGGTTTCTCAGACTTTAGTCGTGCTGACACTCTAGGCTTGGTTCAATTGCAGATCTTGAATCTGCAGGTCATGGATGGGACTCATCTAGCAAGCTTCCAGCTTTCCCACTGCTGGAGGCAAGGACACAGATGCGGGCTTGTGGAAAAGACAGCCTAGGCTAAAATATCTGAAGGTCTCAGTTCTGACAACCTTGGCCAGATCAAGCCACTGAACTTCCCAGGTCTTCAAATGTCATCTTTTAGTAAGGAGTTTGGTTGATCTCTAAGACTCTTTCTGGCTCTAAAAATTAATCTGTGATTTGCTGAAGTTAGATTTGGCAAAAACATTTTGAGAGTCTTGAAGAAAAGAGGCATGTGAATTCAATCCATTATAGTTACTAATGTTACTGATAGAGGGGCCATGGCTTGAGTTCCAGTGGATTAGAAAATAATCCTTTAATCCTCCTAGCCGAGTCACTCACCACTTGGCATGGCACAATGTAGATTGTTGCTTTGAATGTGCTGAGTTTAAACAAAAATCTCAAGTTGGGGGATCCTGTTGCGTTTATACTCCAAGCGCGGCCACACTGTTTGGGATGCACGTTGAAATAAAACTTTTCAATCTCAAAACGAGTCTCCATTTAATTTCCAAAATAGAATTTCAAAAGACGTCTATCCAAATGCCAAATTCACCATGGTCTCCAGGAAAGAATAGGTGCATCTGAGTGTGGCTTTTTGAATTTCAATGTCTCTGCCTCAGGATTCGGAAGATGTGATCCTTGGAAGTTTCCGTCCTGCTACTGTACACGGATGAAAAGGATGGATAATGAAGAGAGGTATAATCGCATTGGTTCTGGGCCTCTATTCCTGACAGCTCACTGGAGTCACAATGCTGAAGACCAATGAAGAGGTTAACCATGTCTTTCTTTTCTTCTTTTTTTTTTTCTTAAATACTGATTATTCAAAGCAGCAGCAGGAGAGTCAGAGAACAGCATCACAATAAAAGAAAGGCAATGCAAGCTCTCCATGCAATCCTCCTCTCAGGAATTAACAAGCTGTGCATTCTTAGGACTGGTTGATTTCCTTTCTCATGGACGATGAGGACTGAAAGAAGCTGGGGAAAAAAACGCTCCTCAAGGGCCAGACATACTGGCTATGGGGGTGTACATGTGTGTGCTGTGGAGGGGGAGGAACAGAGGAGGAAGAAAAGAAGGGATTGGCCCTAAACACGCACCAACAAACCTCAAAAAGAACTTAATGTCAGGGGCAGGTGTGCAGCCTAGCCATCAGGACACCCACCTCTCACATGGAGGGTCCGTGGGTTCAATTCCTGGCTTTGACTCCTGATGCCGGCTTCCTACTGAGGCAGAACCTCAGAGTCAGCTGTGATGGTTCAGGTAGCACCTGTTCTTTGCATTCCCAGCTCCTGGCTTTAGCCTTGCCCATCTACAGCTGATGCAGGCATTCAAGGAGTAAACTAGGGATGGGAGTGCTCTTTCTTCTCTTTGGAACAAATTTTTAAAATTTTACTTGGGTTATGAACCAGCACAAGGAGTGTTCGCATCCCATACGGGTGCCAGTTCAAGTCCTGTTGGCACCACTTCCAATCCAGCTCCCTGCTTGTAGCCTGGAAAGGTAATGGAGGAGGGCTCAAGTCCTTGGGCACCTGCACCCACATGTGAGACCTGGAAGAAGCTCCAGGCTCCTGGCTTCAGATTGACCCAGATGCAGCAGCCATTATGGCCATTTGTGGAGTGAACCAGTGGGTAAAAGGTATTTTTCTGCTTGCCTTTCCGTTTCTCTCTGTACTTCTACCTTTCGAATAAAAATAAAATGAATATTTTTAAAAAAATTACTTGGATCAGAGATAATATAGACCCTTAGTTTCAATCGAGCTTTTAAAATGTTTGTCCTTCTTAGGGAATTTGAGTCAGTTTATGCAATTGAAACAAATACATTCAGTTTCCTCTTTCTTGCTTTAAGTTACAAAATTTTTACCCAATCTACCTTCTTCTATTCTGCCAGCACAACCTTTTCTTTGAAGTGTGCTTGATATCAATGGGGTTCTTTCCCCTTCTCGACCAGGCTTCTCAGTCTATACTACAACTCAGTCTAAGCTGACGGCAGTGGTGAATATGTTATTATGCATGTCACAGGCAAGGCTGTCTTGCCTAACCCCCTAGCCTCCCTGGTAGGGACTCTTAACCAACCTCACTGTCCAGGCATTTTCAGGAGGTCACATCATTCACCCTACAGGGCCAACCCTAATTCTCAGACAGTCGCCTCACGGCCAGAAAGCTCTCACCTTACACCCCAGGCTGCTGACCTCATCTGGGGTGATACTGCTTATGTTGGGCTGTCATTTTCCACAAATGCCCCTGCCTGAATTTGCACTTCTAGAAGGGTGCCTTTGCCTGGTGCTGATGTAGTGTCTGCCCTTCCCTCATCATCTTGCCCACACAGCAATGGAAGTTGATTTCCTCCTCGTCGTCTTAAGCCACCAACTTCTTTTCTACCCTTCTCTTTCCAGAAACTTGAATTCACTTCCCTAGCCATCCCACTTCCGTTCGCTTAACTCCTTCCTTCTCCTTGGAGTTGGTTGATCAATTTGACTTCAATGTTTGCCGCAAAAACATAAACAGACATGTTCTTGGGGGAGGGTATTTTCTCTCTTCTGTTTGGCAATACAGAGTAGGAAGTAAGCCCATACGTATTTCAAAAAGTTTTGGAAAGCAGAATGGAAAGATAAGTTCGGGGCTTGGAATGGTAGCTCAACTGGCTGATTCTCTACCTGTGAATGCTGGCATCCATATGGACACTGCTCCGTGTTCTGGATGCTGCACTTTTGGTCTGGCTCTCTACTTAAGACCTGGTGAAGGTGGAGGATGGACCAAGTTCTTGGGACCCTGTACCTACACGGGAGATCCGGAAGAAGCTCCTGGCTTCAGATTGGACATTCTGACCATTTGGGGTGTGTGAACCAGAGGATGGAAGATGTTTTTATCTGCCTTTCTTTCTCTATAAATCTGTCTTTGCAATAACTAAAAAAAAAAAATCTTTAAAAATAATTTAAAAAAGATAGCCTTATTTTCTTGAAAAAAATTGAAATCCATGCATAGTTTTCCTAAAAATGCACATTTTTTGTGAAGTTTTTTTAAAATGAATTTAATTTCTCTTTAAAATCTTTTGGGAAAAAAATTACTGGGAAGGCAGAGAAAAACAGCCAGAGATGGTTCACTCCCCAGATGGCCTCAACAGCTATGTGCTCTGCTGGGCAGGGTTAGGAGTTCAGAACCCTGTCCTGCTTGAGTGTCTAGGTGTTGAAATGAATTGCTGCAGCTGGAGTCAGTGGCAGAGCAAACCCGGCGTATCTTGTGGGGCCCACAGGCAGCATGGGAAACTGTGAAGGCATTTCCCCGAGTGCTGTCAACTAGACTGTGGGCTTTGCCTTATGGTCATGGACAAGCCTTGCAGGTCTCAAGGGTTAAGCAAGCTACTTCATGGCACCCAGCCTCAGTCTTCTCATTTGTAAAATGGGAATGATAATGTTGCCTATCTCACAAGTTTGCTATATGAACTCATAATTGAGGTGGGCATTTGGTAGAGTGGTAAGGATGCCATTTGAGATGCCCACATCCCATACCGGAGTGCATGGGTTCAAGTCCTGGCTCTCCTTCTAATTCTAGCTTCCTGCTAATGGGGACAATGGGAAAGCAACAGATGATGATGGCTCGGTACATTCCTGTCAACCACATGGGAGACTACATGGAATTCAGGGTTACTGGCTTCAACTTGGTCTAGTCTTGGATACTGCAGCATTTTGGGAAGTAAACCAGCAGATCTAAGACTCTGGTTGGGGTTGGCGTGATGGGGAAGCTGGTTAAGCCATCACCTTTAGTGCTAACATCCCTTATGGGTGCTCCTTTGAGTCCCTGCTGCCCCACTTCCCATTCAGCTCCCTGCTAATGCACCTGGGAAAGCAGATGATCCAGGTCCTTGGTCTCTGCCCCGCATGTGGAAGCCCCCAAAAGAAGCTCCTGGCTCCTGGATCTGGCCTAGCACAGCCCTGGCTGTTGACACCTTTTGGAGAGTGAATAAGCAGATGTAAGATGTTCTCTCTCCCTCCAACACCTGCCTTTCAAATAAATAATAAATACATCTTTAAAAAGACTTTTGTTTCTGTCTCTCTGATTCCATGTCTTTCAAAAGTAAATATATAAATATTTTTTTTTAAAAGAAGAATGACTAATTATAGGACTTCTTGACTTTCATAATCAGAGCCAATTTCTATAAATTTTCTCTTACACTGTATCTATGGAGTACATATCTTATTAATTCTGTTTTTCCAGCCAACTATAATACAGAGGGAAAAAGGAAATGACTATTGCATGCTCCTGAATTATTTGATTTGCTTAAACATTTATGCATTACTCTTTTAGCAATAAAATTCAGTGACTTTTTAGAATGTATAAAAATATATAGACGTTTCAATATTAAAAATTAAAGTCTCATGCCATCGTGGTGATTGGTCAGGATTCTACTTGGAGTGTGAATAGTTTCTGAAAATAATCCCCTCCCATAGAATCTACTCTTTTCTCCCACACCCCTCTCTCAACATCCCTCTCCCCGGCCGACTGCCTGGCCCTGCCTTGACCACATACAGCCTTGAAGAGTCCAGAGACAAGGGTAATGTCAACTGTTAGTTTTCCTGCTGCAATCTCTGCCAGGCCAGAGCTACCCGAGCGAACAATAACTATTAGCATCTCTGACAATCTGTGAAGATTAGCTATCAGGAAAAAAAAAAAAACCTGAAACATTGCCTGCACAAGTTATAGTTTGTGTCTCAATTTTAAAGTCTTGGTGATACCACAGGGCACTGTAACACACTGCTATTCATCAAAGGCAACGATCAGAAATGCCAGTTTGCTCGGCACATATTTGTGTCTATAAAAGCAGGCTACGTACTGACCTGTCTGGTCTCTGAATCTATAGTGCTCTTTTGCCTGGATATCTTAATTTCCCCCAGTCTCAAGACCAAACAAGGCAAGTGACAAAGAGCTATTTGCTTCTCTGAGCAGAGTAACAGGCTGTCCCAGCACAGTTTTGCTTGTGGGCGGCCCACATAGGAGTCTGCCAGGGCTCTTGGCCCAAGGGGAAGGCTGAGGTCATGGTTTGGAGCAGGGTTCCGGCAGAGCACCAGCTCCCTGGGGGGTACTCCTGGAAGGCTTTCTAAATACTCCTGGGGGATCATAACGAGAGGGGAATGCCAGCAGGGTCAGAAGTCTGACAACTGCGCAGGTGGAATCTGGCACCAGATATGTGGGGTTACTCGTTTATGTAGCACCTTTTGTCCTCCAACTTCATAAGACCTGGGAAGCATGCGGGATTGCAGGAGGAATTACAGCTGTTTTCCCTACCCTTTAGTTTTGACTATTTCTAACAGTTATTAGGGTCTCAGGCTGATGGTGGGGGTTGTCTCTTTCAGACCTACTGCGCTATTATGAAATACATTTGGTCTTCTTCCTATTTCCTGGCATTCAACCCTAAAACCTAGGGACTTCTCAAAGTGATAAATGTTTTGTATGGTAATGGATGGCTGTCTGTTGGCCACCCTTAAGGAGCTCCAGGACCAAAGCTGAGGACTTTCAACCCCAGCGCTCAGTCGCAGGTAGAGGAAAAAGACTAAAGTTTGAACAGATGACCAAAGGCCATGATTTAGTGAATGATGCCAGTTGTAGTGAAGCCTCCACAAAATCCCACAGGTACAGGGTTGGAAGAGCTGTTGACAGGCTGAACAGGGGTTTCTAGAGAGTGACATGCCCCTTTAAACTTTGTCCTATGCACCTGTTTGTTTACATCCTTTATAATAGCGTTTATCATATGATGGCATCCGTAGGTGTATCCCTGGGTTCCATGAACTGTGCAAATGAACGCTGCCTGTGAGGGGATTGTGTGAGCCCAGTGGATTGCAGGTTGTTGAGATGCTCAGGGCACTAAGGCTTACAGCCAGCATCTGAGTTAGGAGAGGGCACACCCCTCAACCTGTGGGAAGTAATACTCCTTTCCAGGTGGATTGTGTCAGAGTTGAACTGGGTTAAAGAACACCCAACTGGTGTCTACTCCAGAACTAATCGTGCCCTTGATGGCGAAGAGAAATCCGCACATCATTTCGGCGTATAGAGTGATCTGCAGGGAAAGAAGATGATGGTGACAACAGAGTGACTAAGTAAGAAATGAACTGTATCTCAGTGAGATGGAAATTTTGCCAGTCTTGCACTATAACTGCTCCTGTAGCTGTTGATCAAATATACCCAAATTTCCAGGATGCACTTGTATTGCATCCTGGACATGGAAGGAGGGCATGCCATGATAAGCATATGGAAGTTTAAAGTCCCAGAGAGCTTCATATATGAAGAGATCTCACCCCATTTGTTTACTCATTAAAGCGCCACCCGCCTTCTTCGTAAGAGACTGAGAACGGGGGCGGGGTGGAGGGAGGCTGTCTTGATTAGCCCTTGTCCAGGCTCAGGGGCAGTGCTTGGGTTTCTGCTCTGTTACTCCTCGTAGACAACCCTCAGACCTGCTCACGACAAGCGTCTCTCTGCAGGGGAGTGGGCACACACTCCCATGTGTATGCACCTTTGCTGTTCCACATTTGGTTAAATCCTGTTCTTACAGTGTCATAAATTATACTTCCTCTTTGAATCCCTACCTCTGGGGGAGGAGGGCGATAGGAATCCGGAATAAAGGTCATCAGCTAGACAACACTAAGCTTGTTTTTTTTTTTTTCGCGCACCTGTTTTGTTCTTGTTGTCCACCCATGTTTGGAGTTTCCAATACATGAGTTATCCTAGAGAGCTGGTGATTACAGGTCGGAGAGCGAGCCCACTTTATTCCACAGAGGGTGTCTAAACCCCTCTCCATCCCTGACTGGATTCATCTGTCTCCAGGTGGCAAGACCCTCCCTTCCACTTTCCTACCTTTTCACCTGGACAGACTTAGTTCTTTTTTCCCTCTCTATCCTGCTCCCTGCTTGTCAAATTCACTCAGAACTGGGAGAAGGATTCATGAGTTGCTTGACCCTGCCAGTCTCACCTACATTTCATCAGTCCCACCGTGATCAGCAACCCCTAGGGGACTGTGGAGAGGGAGAAGCTAGGGCTCCTGAACCCTAGGCAACTCCTAAGCTTGATAGGACTTGGCATCATCTCTTATAAGTTGAAGCATTTGTAATCATTTATAATCTCTTAGTATTGATAAGAGGGCATGCACAATGATCACTGTTTTGAAAAAGTTTCAAACTTATTTTATTTCTCTGAAAGGCAGGAGAGAGAGAGGATAAGAGAGAGAAAGAGAAAATGAGAGAGATGAGAGATGAGAGTTCAGAAGACATACAGGTGCAGTGTCGGAAATGTTCTTGCCTAATGTAAGGACGATCTGCCTAGGCAATGCAACCTGTTCCCAGTTGCCACAGTGCCACTTACCGTGGGCCATTGGCTGATGGCCATTCAAGCTGTAGCCATCCAGTTTCAGAAATGATTCTCATGAGCCTCATGACTTGCCCTAACTGTATGCCATGGTTGGAGAGGAACTGGTGATACCAAGCCCTACTCTCAAATCCCAGTTCAGAGAGTACCTTGAGCTTGCCTACTGCTTGTTCTGATCTGTAGCAACCTCCTCCCAACCAGAGGCAGACTGACCTGAGTGCCAGAATGTGGTTTTATAACAAGAATGATTTATTACAACCTTTCCCTATATCAGATCCCTCCCCCGATGATTATCACAAAGTTAATCTCATCTACCTCTTTTATCCTTTATCTTATCAGCTGGGGAAAGGTAAAATGCTTACAGAATACACACACATATGCTTGGAACTGGATATGAGCCTAAGCATATGAAATTCTAAGTTTTATTTTTATTGGAGACACACACGCTCACACACAGCTCTTATTCACTGGTTCATACCCCAGATGCCTGCAATGGATAGGGCTGGGCTAAAGCCAACGCTGGAAGCTTGAAGCATAATCCAGGCCTCCCACTTACATGGCAGGAACCCAATTACTTGAGCCATCAGCACTGCTTCTCACGGTCTGCATTAGTAGGAAGCTGGAGTTAAAAACTGAAATTAGGCACTCTGATGCGAGATGTGGGTGTCTCAACCACTGGGCTAAACACCTGTCCCAGGCTTTAAGTTTTTAGGTTTTTTTTTTCTTTGTTAAAGCTATATTTATTTGAAAGAGTTATGGGGTGGAGAGTAGGAATCTTCTACTTGCTGATTCCCAAATGGTTGCAATGATCAGAGCTGGGCTGGTGTGAAACCACATGGGTAGAGAGGACCATGCCATGTGTTGGACCATCATCTGTTGTTTTCCCAGACACATCAACAGGGAGCTGAATCAGAAGTGGAGCATCTGGAACTTGAACCAGTGCCATATGGAATACCGACTGTGTTGGCCATGACTTCACTCTATGACCTTAACCCATTTACACCACACCACTTTCCCAAGGAACTTTGATTTTTAGAATGTCAAATAACTTATATACACTAAAGTTCTCTAATAAGGCATGTCTCTGAAAAGGGCTCTGCTAAGTAAATATCCAAAAATGAAAAATAATATTTATGTATAAAGATGTTCATCATAGCACTACTGAATACATTAAAGCATTAGAAGCAAACCAAAAAGTTGGAAACATTGCTAATAGGTCAATCTAAATATAGTGCACGTTGAAATCTGTACTGAATTCCAACTTTTTCTGAAACTTTTCGAATGAAAAAACTCATAAAGTATTTTCCATAAAGGATTGTTACACAATAATTAGAAACGGTGTTTGTGGTAAAGAGCTGGTAATACTGCAGAACATTTTGGAAGCAAGCTAAAACCAGAAGATACAAAAACCATACAACTCTCAAAATAGAATGTGCTGGAGCTAGGTTTCAGAATTGCAGTATGAGGAGCATTCTGGACCCTCTGCCCAGCAAAACAACCATAACTGGTGAAAATTAGTTACAAACAACCATGTGAAATCTCTGGAAATTGCCTTAAAGGCATGCAACGAATGAAGAAACATTCAAGGAAACTGGTAAGTCACAATAAGACCAATGAGACTGTGGTGTTTGAGATGCGACTTACTTCCATTTCCTGCTTCACTCCTTGCCTCGTTGCCCTCGAGTTCACTGTGGTTATATTTTGGGCAGGTACAACCAAGAGCACAAGGCTCTCTCTTCCCTCTAACCCCAGGGGAGGGCTGCTGCATTTCCCAAGAGGGCCAGGTCACTGGTTTGTGTCTCGTCCACTACTTGCAGCTGTTTGTTGTAGAACCTCTAATCCAAACAAGAGCAACTGAGGGATGTGGGGGCCTCTTCTCTTCACCCCACAGACCCCGCTTTTAGGCTAAAAGCTCTTCCTCCAGAAGGGAGTGGCAGACAGAACAGGAGGGCTACAGTTGTCCTGGCGTCTGCATGCTCACCAACCAGAGGTTCCGAGTTAGGGCAGGCATACTGAGAAGGTCCGTGGTTCTTGCCACTGCCCACCGCCATGCTCCTGAAGTAACACTCAGAAAGAAACAGACTACCAAAGTACCAAAGCAGTGATGCTTCGGGAGAGAAATAGACCATAAAAACACAACACTCAGCAGCTCTTCCCGCTGGAGCCGACTTCATGGGGAAATCATGTGTATGATGCAGAAAACGGGGATTTTGGCGATAGCAGCAGGGGAGCAGCAAATGCAACCAGAGGCCAGCTACGTCTTCACTAGAGAGAATCGGGGACAAGAGAGCCGGCAAGACCCTTCTTGGTGACAGAGTCAACTCCAGAGGTTGGTGGTGTGAGGCAGCAGGTTAAGCCTCTAGCTTAACCAGCATTTCACATTGAAACACTAGATCTGCTTCTGGTTATTCTATTTCCAATCCAACTCTCTACTAATGCACCTGGAAAAGCAGCAGAGGATGGCTCAAGTCCTGGGGCTGCTGTATCCCCGTGGGAGCTCGGGAAAGAAGCTCCAGACTCCTGGCTTTGCATTGGCTCAGCTCTGTCTGTTGTGGCCGTTTAGGGAGTGAACCAGAATATGGAAGATCTGTAACTGCCTTTTAAATAAAAATAAATTTGAAAAAAAGAAAGGAAGGAAGGAAGAAAAACTATCCAAAGATTGGCTTCAGAAACTACCCCTGCTTGCTCCAGGGTGTCTGTATAAGCAAATGAGCACTCAGCTGAGAAGTAACAGTGGGATATGAAATCCACAGAGAGAGCCAGCAAAGCATAACGACCAGGGCAAGAGACAGGCACAAGGGAAGGAGGCTTGCAGAGTCTTGATAAACCCACTGCCGTCAGGGGTGACTGCGAGCCCAGGACGCAGAGGACCAACATCAGAGGTTATACAGGAGAGAGAAACAGTTGTCACCTGAACGGCCCAGAAGTCACAAAACAAGCAAGCAGGCAACCTCAGCCAGTCCCAGAGATGGCTTGCAGTGAAGGGGATCCATATCCTGGGTTCCTTGGATGTTCCTTGGATGTTCCTTGGATGTTCCTTGGATGTTCAGGGTTTTTTTTTAAAAAAAAAAACATTTGTTTATTTTTGTTGGAAAGTCGGAGATACAGAGAGGAGGAGAGACAATGAGAAAGATCTTCAGATCTTTGATCTTCTGTCTGCTCATTCACTCCCCAAGCAGTCTCAACGGCTAGAGCTGTGCCCATCTGAAGCTAGGAATTTCTTCCGGGTCTCCCACACAGGTGCAGGGTCCCAAGGCTTTGGGCCATCCTTGACTGATTTCCCAGGCCACAAACAGGGAGCTGGATGGGAAGCGGGGTCACCAGAATTAGAACTGGCACCCTTTATGGGATCCTGGCATGTGCAAGGTGAGGACTTTAACTGCTATGCTACTGCACTGGGCCTGAATGTTCAGTTTTTAATAATAATTTTTAAATTACCTTAGAAGAAATGCAGGCTGATGCTGCAGTATAGTGAGTTAAGCTGCCGCCTACAGTACCAGCATCCTATATGGACACAGGTTCCAGCTATGGCTGTTCCACTTCAATCCGGCTCCCTGCTAATATGTCTGGGAAAGCAGGAGGGAATGGTCCAAGTTCTTGGACCAGGAGGAAGCTCCTGTTCGCTCCTGTTTTCTTAGCCCAGCACGGGACTTTGTGGCTGTTTAATGAATGAATCAGCACCTGCCTTTCAGAACATGAAATAAATCTTTTTTTTTTTTTTTAAAGAAACAGATAATATGAGTCCTACATCAGAATAAAGAAGACTGGCGAAATAAGCTGCTTGGGAGAGGACCCAAATTTAGCTAAGGTTTCCAAGAATTATACAAACCATACTTGAAGAAGTAATGGACGTTATGGCACTATCTGCTTACGTAAGCATCACCCGTAAGACAGAAGACGAATTCCTGCTAAGATACCTAGAGGGCAACACAAGACGGGTTAAGAATTTAGGCCTCTGCCACCCAAGTGGGTGACCAGGATGGTGCTGGTAGCTCCTGGCTTTGGTTTGGCCCAACCTTGCCCATGGAAGTCATTTGGGAAATGCATCAACAAATGCAAGATCTCTGTCTCCCTGTCTTCCTCTCTCATTCTCTGTCACTTTGCTTTGTCTTTCAAACACCTTTCTTTAAAACATTAAGCAAAGAAGTAGTATGAATGGTGAAAAAAAATCACAGTAGTGAGTAGAGGGGCCCAAGAGCAGATTTGGACGGACAGAAGAAAGACTCTGGTGACAGTGAGAAAGATGATTACATCCAAAACACAGAAGAGGCAAAAGTGAAGAAAAGTCAATAAAGACACACAGAAAGTTAAGACATCAGTAAGTGTGCACAGTACATTGAGTGAGTCAGAACATAAAGAGAAAGGGAAAGCAAAAACATATTAGAACACAGAATGGCTGAAAACATGGTCCATAAAAATCACAGATCTCAACGAACTCCAAAAGTGACACACCCCAGACATATGTTATAGTTAATATGCTGAAAGTTAACAAAAATCCTGACATGGCAAGACAATTGGTGTTTTAGGGGACCCCAATAAGAGCAATAGTAGATTTTTTTTTAATTGAAACTATGGAGGTAGACTCGGCATGATGGCTCAGTGGCGAAAACCCTCACATTGCAAGTGCCAGGATCTCATATGGGCACTGGTTTGTGTCCTGGCTGCTCCACTCCCCTTTCAGTTCCCTGCTTGTGGCCTGGAAAAGCAGTCAAGGATGACCTAAGGCCTTGGGACTCTGCACCTGTGTGGAAAACTTGGAAGAAGCTCCTGGCTCCTAACTTTGGATCAGATCAGCTCCAGACATTGTGAACACTTAGGAAGTGAACTAGCAGGTGGAAGATCTTTCTATTTTTTCCTTTTCTAAGTGAATCTGCCTTTCAAAATAATAAATAAATAAATAAACAAACCTCTAAAAAAGAACAAACTATGGATGCAATGGAATGATCTATTCAATATGCTTAAAAAAAAAAACCCTGCTAACCATGAATCTAATATCCAGCAAGTTGTCTTTCAAAAATGAAAGAGGAAACAATGACATTCACAGGTAACCCCAAATCCACAAGAATGTATTGCTAGTACAATTTCTAGTAGTCTTCCAAAAACTACTGAAGAAAATTCTGCCAGCTGAAAGCAAGTGACCCCAGAGACCCATTCAAGTCTCTACACGAAAAAACAAAGGACAACGAGAAAGACAATCAACTAGTTATAAAAGACAGCTGGTGACTTAAAAAAGCTTGTGATAGAAGGGATTTTAAAGGTAAACCATCTGGTAAACTGCAGACCTGTTTTTCCAGTTTCCCAGCAATATAAATTATCTTAAGAGACATGCAGTGAACAAAGTGGATGCACTTACAAAGCTGCAAACATTTGCATTTCCATTTCCATTTGCATCTTCACGGACTCACCCAAGGAGTGAACAGAGGGTGAGGAATACAAATGTACAGGGGCCGTGTTCAGGGGCAACCTGGATTTGGAGTCTGTACCCGGGAAGCCAGAGAGCAAGCAGGTACTGGGGAGGCCAACAGTCAGAGTGCAAAAGTGATAGAAGCATGTGACAGAGAGGAAGCCCCTCCCTATCATGGGCCTTAAAGGGGCTTGTGAGGGGAGTGGTTACACAGCAATGCAATACTGCCTCCTCTCAGATTCCAGGTGATGATAGGTGAGCATCACAGGTAGGCACAAAGGACCACATAGGTGGGGGAGGTGTGGCTTTCAAGCTTGTGACTCTGAACTAGCTGCTTAAGACCACAGCAGAGAAAGACATAATAAACCTTATTTTTCATTAATTTATTTTTATTGGAAAGTCATATTTACAGAGAGGAGATACACAGAGAAACATTGTCTGCTGGTTTACTCCCTAAATAACTGCAACGGCTGGAGCTGAGCTGATCTGAAGCCAGAAGCCAGGAGCTTCTTCCATGTCTCCCACTTAGGTACAGGATCCCAAGGCTTTGGGCCATCCTTGACTGCTTTTCTAGGTCACAAGCAGAGAGCTGGATGGGAAGTGGAGCAGTTGGGACATGAACTGGTGTCTGTATGGGATTCGGGTGGATTCAAGGTGAGGATTTAGCCATTAGATTACTGCACTGGGCCCCGAGTTATAATATCTTTAATCCACAGGAATAAATAAATGGCAAATAGATGGATTAATATAACAAACTGTAAGTACTTGTTCTTGTTTCTTCTCTGATCTTCTATAACAGACATATAAAGATTATAATCATCATAGAAATGTGTTGTGTTTGCGACACATGAAGATTTAACCTGCAACTTTTACCGTCTTGGCTATGAGACCTTGTACAGTGAACAGCTTATATAATTGTGCATGATAGCCCTGTCCTCCAGGATCTCTGATCAGGCTGTAGGTCAAAAACAGTGTCTATTTATGGATAAATGGATTAGGAATGTCATCCAATAAATAGACTAACTGAAGGGGGCTAGCCAGAGCATCAGAAGCTACAATGTGGAAAGTGGACTGGAGGACCAGAGGTCAAGGTGCACAAGTGGTTGGTGGATCCTAGAAGGATGTGTTAGGTGGAAGGGCCCAGGAACTTTTAGAACCTGCCCTTTAGAGAAATCATGTGGTCCTGTGCAGACAGGGAAGGAACTCTATGTTGTAGCCCACAGTGGAGTCCCGATGGTTTTGTGATAATAACTCAGTCACTTCCCTAGAGAACGGCCCAAACTGGGCATGGCAAGCAGAGCTCCCGAGCCCCTGCCTACCAGCTATGGCTTGAGGTCCTCCAAGGGGTGATGATAAGGGCGTGAGAAGCCCTAATGGCTAGAAACAGCTTTGGTGGCACCAGGAGCCCTTAGCAGTAACTGGACAGGAGCCCCAGAGGTGGTGACAAAAGGCCTGGAGTATCGTCTGCCTTCTGAACAGAAATGCCCCCAGGAAAATAGCTGGAAACCCCCCACTGTGTGACAGCACTTCCAGTGCCCATTTGTAAGTGATTTTGCAACCTGCCAGGCGGGTAGCAAAGGCTCTCCTTACATTTCCTCCGAACGGTTCACTTTCCCTTTCAAGATGTGTACGAAAAGGACCAGACTGCTGGAGAGAATGCTTTCCAGGTCAGATGGTCGGCTGCCTCATTCCTTTAGCTAAATAAAGGACACCATCTTCAAAGGATGAGGAGGCGAGTCCATCTGGTCTCTCTGATTGCACTGGTCAGGGGAGTCCAAGCCAAGTCCCAAGCGTCAGCTATGCGCATGGTCAACTCCTACCACCCAGAATCTACATCTGGCTGCCAAATGCACCTTGCTCTGGCCACCCACATGCATGGCTCCAATGAGCAACAGCCTCAGCATCCTCCTGACTGAACAAAGAGGGTGATTGCCACAAGCAGGGCTGTCGTTCAATTGGTATTGGCATCAAAGGCTTCAGGCCAGCTCCCCTTTGTCTGTCAGCTGCTATTCAGAGAGAAAAGAGAAGAAAAGCAAACCAATAGGTTTCTTGGAAAGAATCATCTGTGGATGTGGGACATTCACTGTAGCATTGAGCTAACGTGATTCTAATAACAACTTGTAAAGCTACTTAACATGGAGAACCTTACCAACACATATTCTAAAATGTCATGGTGCCTGGTTGTTACAGGCACTCTGTTTCCCACATTTAGAGCTGTTGAGAGTTGAGTCATCCCTGCCAGCCCACGTGGAACAAGATTTACACGATCTATGGAGGCAGGTTATCACCTGGACGTTAACCTTATACCACACGCCAGCATGGAGGACACGTCATGGTGTCCTTAAGCATCCTGTAGGAACCTCTTTCTTTCCCAGAATGCCAGACACTTCTCACCTGGCTCCATACCCATCTCACAACATGAATGTGGGTGAGCTTGTGACACCTTTACAAATGTCACAGCTTTCATTTATTTTTCTCTCCCAGAATCTTTCAGCTACATTGGCTTGTTTAGGGAAAGGCAGGTACAGCTCTCCCTGGCAGGAGGAGTATTTTGGGTTCTTTGGCTGGGTCCAAATCTCATTTGTGTTATCAAGTATTTCTGACACGTAGGAAAAGAACAGGCAGTAAAAATAGGAACTTGATGTGTAAAGAAATACAAATAACAATGACTTACATGTTTCCTTTTTATTGCATTTTAAAAATATATTTATTTGAAAGACAGAGTGAGAGCAAGTAAGAGAAAAAGATCTTGCATTCACTGGTTCACTTTTTTAAAGGTTGCAATGGTTGGGGCTGGGCCAGGTTGAAACAGGAGATTAGATGTTCACATGGGTCTCCTATATGGATGACAAGATCCATGCACTTGGGCCAACTCCTGCTGCTTTCCCAGATGCATCAACAAGGACCTGCATCAGAACTGGAGCAGCTCATAGGGGATGCCAGAGTGGCAGGTGTCTGTTTGATTTGTTGTGCCACAATGCTGGCCCTTAATGGCATCTCCAATGGTGTCTTACTTCCCAGGCAAAGGGATCACCTGTTCTGCAGAGTTTGTCATATCCACACACATTTGTATACCTTGGCATCATGGATCTAACCCTAGCCCACCTTACACACTTTAAGATTTTGCATTAATAACTTTATGCAACTAGTAGCATACTTATACTTTATGCAACTTACTACTTTGGAACTTGCCTAGGCTGACATATGAGTAAGTCCATTGAAGATTATACCCAAAAGAAAAGTTTATGTCAGTGCCAAAATCGTTTGTAGATCCATGCACAGTGGTTTTGTAATATTCATTTTCCAGAAACTGTTCACAAACTTCTCATTTGTGGCACTAGCTCCCTCCTTATGCTGCTTCTTTGTGATGTGTTTATTAATTCTTAAGTTTTGTTTGGTTTACAGAGAGGGGGAGAGACACAAGAAGAGACAGATCTTTCATCCACTGGTTCACTCCTCAAATGTTTGTAACAGCTGGTCATGCTGAAGCCAGCCAAAAGCCAGGAGGTTCTTTCAGGTCTTCCATGTGGGTGCAAGGGCCCAAACTCCTGGGTCATCCTCCACTACTTTTTCAAGTGCAGTAGCAGGGAACTGCATTGACAGTGAGTAGCTGGGCCTTAAACAGATGTGTATATGTGATGCAATTGCTGCAGGTGGTGGTTTTACCACTACACTAACCACTGTTTGGCCATTTTCATTAATACGGATCAGGTATTGTGGCATAGTGTGCTCAGTCCTGCTTAAGACGACTCTATATCCCATTTTGGAGTTTCTGGGTTCAAGTCTTTCCTCCGCCTCCAATCTAGGCTCCAGCTAATTAGCGTGCACATTGGGAATTAGCAGATGACGGTATAGCGCTTAAGTCCCGTCACCCACTTAGGATGAACTTTCTGGCTTCTGCCAATGGCCTGGCCCAGCACCGACGATTCTTTTTCTTCCTTTCTGTTACTGTGCCTTTCAAATAAATATAGCCAAACTTATTTAAAAAAAAAATCATCAATTCATTTAAAGGCAGGGAGCTAGTAATAGACAAGAGGTGCACAGAGCTCTTCCATATGCTGGTTTATTCCGCAAATGTAGGAAACTGCCAAGACCTCCCGGGGTTCACGATAGCAGGCAGCTGGAATCGGAAGTGTAGCTGGGACCTGGATCGGGGGAACTCTAACGTGATACGCAGGTGTCCCAGGCAGGGTCCTGGTCCCTGTGTCAAATGCCCAGCCCTGTTTGTTGTTCTCTCATTGGCACTACTGCAGTGAGCCTTCTCAGGATTACTTAGCTGCTGGAATAGTTTTAGGGCAGTTAGTGTGTTGGTAACAAGAAACAGATAGTCTTACTGTTTCTGAATTTCTAGAGACAATGTGCCCTTTATCAATGTTCCCCAGCATGGACCCTGCCGACCCTGTGCGCCATAATTGTGTCGGTTTCCTGGCTCGTGCCTGATGTCTTTAGCACCTGTTTCCTGAGTTCAGCCACTGTGGTCTCCCTAACTTCATGTGCCCATTCCCCCTCATACTGGCCTCAGACTTCCCTTGCCTCTTTGAGTATATGAGTTCCAGCGATTTTAGGTGAAAACCTCACATAGTTTTGTCCTCGATCCTGTTCCTCCTGGCAACCCTCCCTGCTGAATTCCTTAGGCCCTAAAAACAAACAGATAAGAAGGGGGGAGATAGGCAAGGTTTTTTTTCCTGAATCTGCTCTCCAGAGGGACGTGGTGCAGAGCAAAGACTTGGTGATTGAGTGATTTGCTGAATAGAAGGGGAGCATACAAATGGAATTTGCTAGTTGTGGTATAGGGTTGGGATTACATAAGATCCTCCTAACAATACAAGTAGATTTGACTCTCATTGAATAGAGAATCTTTTATGGAAACGCTGTGGCACACAAGCCAAGTTTTTAAAAGAGAGTATAATAAATTTGATGTTTCCTTTTGCCTGACTGCAGTGCTAAAGAACATTTGATGTTCAGAACCTACAGATACATACACACTAGCACTTCCATTTCCTTGAAAGGATGCAGTGATAAGCTATTTTGGGGCCCTGTTAAGCAATTTAAATAGAAGGCTACTGAGTTGTCTTTTTAAGTAAACTTTGACAGAAATACAACAAGCACAGGGTGCGCAAATCATGAATACACAGCTCGATGAATATTCACAAAGTAAACACTCTTGGCAATCACATTCCAGGTCAGGAAATAGACACTAGCTCCCTCTTGCCTCATTTGCGCCCCAGTTCTAACGTTATAATGTGTTTTGCTTTGCCATACTTTGAACTACAGACAAATGGAAGCATATTGTGTGCGTACTCTTTGTGTCCATTTTTTGGTTCACTCCCCAAATGGCTGCAATGGCCAGGGTTGGGTCAGGTTGAAGCCAGGGCCAAGAACCCCATCTGGATTTCCTAGAAGGGTAGTGTGGGTCCAAGTACTTGGTCCATCTCATTCTGCTTTATCAGGTGCATCAACAGCAAATGGAACCAAAAACAGAGCATCAGGGACTCGAAGGGTGTTCAGATGTAGGATACTGGTATTGCAGGTCGCAACCTGTCACACCACAATGCTTGCTCTCTTTATTTTTTTACCTGGTACATTTTCGTTTATTCACTATTTGTATGCATATTCTTTTCCTGAGATTTCCATCTTCTTTCTTTGTCTTTTGTTGTTCTGCCAGTGCCTAAACTGGACCATCCACTTATTCATTCAGCCAACACCACATCCATACGACATTACCAGGGATTGTGTACGGTCATGGGAAAGATAGACTTCATCCATGTCCTTCCTGTCTAGTGAGAAAGCAAGCACATCCCAGGTAATCTCCCACAGCACTGTGAAATTTACAGACAACAAGAGTTGTTGGGAAGGAAAGGAAATGACTAAAACTTGGGGACATCATGTGGATTGAAAAGTTTGAGAAAAACTCCTTCAAAGAGTCTGAGGTGAAAAGTTGAGGAAAGGCAAAGGGATGTTCGGCCAATCAAGTGCTTTCCTCCATCTGAGACTTAATATACAGTTGATCCTTTATCTCCCCCTGTAGGGAAGGTGGGAAGGTCAGTCTTGGGGCCCAAAGAGCAGAGTTGCTGTGAGACTAGAGGGTGCATATCAGAACACATGTGTTCTATATGTTATTGCAAATGTAATGGGAAAGCATTGAAAGCATATCAGGTAGAATATCCACCTGAACAGATGGGTTTTGTTTTGGTTGTTTGGAAAGAGGCAAGAGTGGTGTGGCAGGGAGATCAGTTTCAAGGTTATTATAGTTATTTAAAGAGTAAATGATGGCCAGAAGTTGGGCAGTATAGTGGGGATGGAGAGAGGTGGACACAGGGAGAGCAGACAGAGGGTTCTCCATTGGAAGTGGTGAGTGGGAGCTTGGTCAGGGAAAGAGTTGAGAACTAACTCCCTGATTCAACACTGGAACAGCTGTCTGGATGCAGAAGCAGTCTCCTGGTTAGGGAAGATTGTAAATGCAGGTGTTCTTTATTATTATTATTATTATTATTATTTACTGTTGGGCTCTCCCTTCCCCCTCCCCTGAATTTCCTCCCCTCCCCTCTGCTCTCCCCTCCAGTTTCACAATGCATGTCTTTCATAATGTATGAATTTTCCCAAGTCCATCATGCTGCAGGTGGAGTGTCTCCCAACCACGTAGGAGACTTTCATTTTTTTTTTTGTGAGTTCATTCTTGTATCCTAGGGCCCTAATGTAGGGGTGCTTAAGGCCTGAGTACATTTTGTCCTGCCTGGAGACACACAGGAGGATGGCTGAATGGGTAATTCTGTGCTAAGACATGTGTTATCTCTACACTTTGCCCTCTCAGCAGCTTGTGGTGCCCCAGGCCAGAATGAGGCTACTCAGGTCTTCCAGGAGGAGAATGGCCACAACAGAGAACAAAGGTGTTGACAATTAGATTACTTTTTTTTTTTTTTTAAAGCAGAGCATGTAAGGAGCAAACCTTCTAGGAACAAGGATAGATTCTGTGGTCAGAGGGTCAGGTTTGTGATTTGCTCTGTGAAGTAAAAGTTGGAGCACTAAGTTGTTTCCATCAGAAGCTTCAGGGGAGGGAGCATGAAAGAAAGGATGAAAAGGTAACATCCTTAGGCACCGGAAGGGCAAGTTGCTTCTCCTGCCCGAGGGGAAGCATCCGGAATGAGAGGTAAAGGGAGAAGGCTGAGCAGGAAGGCAGAACCAGCAGTGAGAGGTGGACCAGAAAACATGTGAGTTGTCACAGAAACCAGTGACAAGAACGATTTTTTCTTTTTAAGATTTATTTTCTAACTGATTAGTAAGAGACCACCAATGGGAACCATCTTACCTGTAGGTTCCCTGCCCAACAAGGAGGGGTCAGGGAATGCGTAAAACCCCGATACCCTTCCTCAAACCTTTGGTGTCTCTCTCTCTCTGTCTCCTTTTGAGAGGCACCCCACCTCCTGGCTTTCTGGAGGTGCTTTCCCCTTCCATCTCCCTTCCCTGCTCATCTGGTTCCTTCGCAAATACACTTTTCTGTCTGAAAAAAAAAAAAGATTTGTTTATTTGAAAGAGTAACAGAAGAAGAAGGAGGAGAGAGAAGAAAACTTGCATCTACTAGTTTACTCCCAAAATGGCCCCAGTGGCTAGGACAGGGCCAGGCTAGAACCAGGAGTTCCTGGCTCCTGGCTTTGGCCAGGTTCAGCTTTGGCCACTGTGGCCATCTTCAGAGTGAAGCAGTCCATGCGAGATCTCTTTGATGGTCTCTCCCACTGCCTTTCAAATCAGTCAACCAATCAATTCATTTTTAAAAAGAAGACAAGAACATGTAGGAGCTAGGTCGATGGCAGGACAGGAGGTGATGAATCTCATTCTGTTTGGCTCCTGTGGTGGCCATGGATACGGCTGGGCAGGACTGCTGTGGTGGCGATTTTACATGATGGTCAGGACTAATGCACTCCTGGGTCCTTGATGATGCCAAGCCCCCCCAGGTTGACCACAGGGTCATTCTTATTCATTTTTTAAAGAAAGCTCTATTTCTTTTTAAATTGGAAACTTAGATATACAGAGACAGAAGAGGCAGAAAGGAAGATCTTCCATCTGTTGATTCCCTCCCCAAGGGGCAGTTACAGCCGGAGCTGAGCTGAGCCGATCTGAAGCCAGGAGCTTCCCAACTTTGCCACAACCCAAAGCTATTGCCACCTGAGCTTTTTCTTTCTCTGTACATAACTGCCAATCACTACCCCCACTCAGCCACACACACAGTCACTCCTTGGAAAGCTTAAAAGCCAACACAGAGCACCTAACATTTTAAATTCCATTTCCCCTCACTAAGGAAGGGACTGACCCAAAGGACACGTTCCTTGGCTTTTACTAGTCCTTCCAGTACTGTAGTTCTGTGACCCTTAGCAGAATGTTTGAGTTCAGGATGGCAAACAGGTTACCTCTTTCCTGTCATCTTAAATCAATGGGTAGCGGCCAGCTGAAGGTCAGCTGGGGGGAAAAAGTCGGAGGCTGCACCTGAATGTCTCGGGAGAGAGAACTTTGATCAATTAGTGATGTCTGCCCTAGGTACCACCAGGAAAATTGCACTGGATGTTCTGGCTCCCTTGGAAACTTAATTTCCTCCTCATTCAAAAAGGGTATAAAAATAGCAGCTCTCTCTGTCCAATAGGTATCCTAGGAAGTTCAAAGGGAATAGGCTAAGAAGGCACTTTTACCACGCACACACACACACACACACACACAGTTCCCAACACAATGTGAAGACATTGTAGACATTTATACCCTGAACTGGCATGGGGATAACATAATATGTATGTGGGGAGAGTATGTTGAGGGTTGGGGGAGCAGGGAAACACACAGCACTGCCAGCAGGTTCTCGTATCTAATGAAGAGAAGCCCAGATCAACGTAGTCCAAGAAATTGGGTCTAGCAACATGCTCACGTACCTAATCCCAGCACGTGGAAGAAATCTGTCCTTATAAAGAATAAACCAGTTAGTGAGTTTTAGAAAATTTTCCATTTGGCTTTGTTTTTCCTTTTTTTATTTTTGTAAGCATTCATTTTCATTGGAAAGGCAGATTTTTACAGAGAAAAACAGAAAGATCTCCCATCCACTGTGACACTCCTCAAATGTCTGCAATGACTAGAGCTGAGCCGATCTGAAGCCAGGAGCTTCCTACAGTTCTCCCACGCAGGAACAGGGTCCCAAGGCTTTGGGCTATCCTCCACTGTTTTCCCAGTCCATAAGCAGGGAGCTGGATGGAAAGTGGAACAGCTAGGACACCAACCAGTGCCAATATGGAATGCCTGCACTTGGACATGGATTAGTCAGTTAAGTCAATGTGCCGGTCCCGTCTTTGTTTTTCTTTACAGCCCATTTATTACACGTCCTTGCACACATTTCATCTCTCCATTGCTTTTCCCCCAAACACTGTCCTCTTTCTAAGTCAGTTGGAGTTTCTAAAAGGTTCAATTTCTGCTGTTTTTGAGAGCTTTGGGAGGGCTGCTGAGTGCCACTTTTCCTTTTTATGAACTCCTTATGGTCTGACTGAATTTACTTCCTCTCTCTCACCGAATACCTCTCCTAGCTTCTCCCTTCTCTGCAAGTGCTCTGGCCACCTCACTGAATCTGCGATTATTGATTCCGGCAAAAGGCTTTGATTCTGCAAACCACAAGCTGTTACTCATGAAACTATGACAACTTGGTATTAGCTGCAAATCAATGAACTTTTTAAATGCAGTCGAAGCAACACAGCTCGCTTAGTGCTAAACCTTGATAAGCCCACCCCGGAACAGCGAAGCCTTTATCTTAACATCCATGCGATCTTCCCTGCTTTGATAGCCTCTTTGCTGAATTGATAAGGATTACACATCTTATAGACACTGTTGCCCTGCCTGCAAAGATGTCTAAAGTGGATGCAGCAGACTAGGCAATCCTTGTGGGGGAGCTGCCACAGGTCAGCCTTCTCAGACAAGCCCATTCACAGCCTGCCTCCTCTTAACCCCAGCTGTTCTTTAGAGACAAAATAAACAGGAGCATGTCAAAGAAGAGGCTCGGTCTCTTGGCCTGATGCATCGCAAGGGCGTATAGTGCTTCATGCTTCCAAACCAGTTTGCAGAACCAGCCCCTAGCTTCTAGAAGAGATAGTCCGTCTCTTTATGTGTGTCTTCACTCAATCAAGAGTGTGGAACTGGGTCACGGAGACATCTGGTGTTTGCTGTTGTCCTCACGACTCTTAACGTATGTGGGTCATTTTCATCTGAGGTTTACCTGAAGGTGAGTTTGGTTTAATTCAGAAGAGCAAGTGGGACAGCTGTCCTGGAGACATCCTTTGAAGGGGTCTCTGGCCACCAAGGTGTCAGCAAGCAGCAGCTGGGGATGGTCCCTGGTAACTGCTTGCTAAATTGCTAAATGGTCCCCTGCCTGCCACAGCTCAGTTTTCTGCCTTCATCCTTCTGTGTCCTTTCCTTGTGCCCCACTTCCCATCTTCTCACCTTTCAGGTTGCCCGTTACTGTGGCAACCAGCTCCTGGCAGGGCAGGTGAAACCCGAGAGCTCCTGGCTTGGCTATCCTGCCGATGATGTCACTTTGTCCTGGGCATCTCTGCGGACACAGCACTGAGATGCCCACAAAATTCCTTGGGCACTCAGTGTGTGGTTCTGGTTTTGTGTATCTGTGTGTGTCAGAGTTTTCAGATGTATTTATTGAGACAGTGGAATGATATACGCAGCAAGAGGTCTTCCATCCACTGGTTCACTTCCCCACTTGGCCACTGCAGCTAGGTTTGGTCCAAGGTGAAACCAGGAGCCCGGGACCTCGTGCCGTGGCTCAGCAGGCCAATCCTCCTGCCTATGGCACCAACGTATCCCATATGATCTTCTGACCAAAAATGTTCACCAAGCCAGTCTGTTGGGACCTCAGCATGGTTCTGGGACCCTTACCTGTTTAGGGAGATATGGGGGGCTAAGATTCCCAGAGGTCCCCAGAAGGGACATCAGCACCTTTGAAAAGCTCTGAGAAGCTCTGGCTAGTTTCCTAACATTTATCTTCCAGTTCACTCATTTTATTTTCACCCTCATGTCTAGTCCTCTGTTCAGTCCATCTGATTATTTTTACTTTATGGACTCCAGTTTTAATTTTCAAATGTTGTTTAAACTAATTTTTTCCCCCAAACTTTTCTATTCTTTTTCACAGTGTCTAGTTTCATCAAACAAATTCTCTTTACGTTACAATTTAAAAGACAATTATTTTAAAGATTAAAAATTGATGGACGTGATGCGAAGGCTCAGTGACTGAATCCTTACCTTGCATGCACCGGGATCCCATATGGCCACCGGTTCATGTTCCGGCAGTGCCGCTTCGCATCCAGCTCCTTGCTTGTGGCCTGGGAAAGCAGTCGAGGATGGCCCAAAGTCTTGGGATCCTATACCCGTGTAGGAGACCCAGATGAAGCTTCTGGCTTCAGATCATCTCAGCTCTGGCTATTGTGGCCATTTGGTGAATGAACCAGCAAATGGAAGATCTTTCTCCCTGTCTCTCCTTCTCTCTGTAAAGCTGCCTTTCCAATAAAAATAAATACATCTTTTTTTTTAAATGTTGATTCATTATATGTATTTCTTGAGCATCTGCATTCTGTCATCTGTGCTGTCTTTCACTGGGATTAGTTTCTTCATGAACCGTGAACAAGTGTAGCGTGTAATACAAAGAATAATTATACTTTTACTGATGTCGCCCTTTTCACTTGCCTCAGTTGGGTTAGCTTCTTCACTGCCTTAGGGTAGAACTATATGCAGTCCCCTTGTATTTTGTCTTTTTTAAGTTTCAAGTTATGAGAGATAATGATAGAGAACTCATTTGTCCACAGAGTTACACTCCGAATGCTTACAACAGCTAGGGCTAGATCAGGCAGATGCTCAGAACCTGGGACTTCACCAGGGTCTCCCATATAAGAGGCAGGACTTCAAGCACTTGAGCCTTGATCCGCTGCCTCCCAGTAGCATTAGGAGAAAGCTGGATTAGAGAAGTCGGTAGTCAGTGCTTGAGCTAGGTACTCTCATTACAGGCGATCCATTGCACCACAAGTCCAGCCCCATAAGCGTCTTGATTGTCGTCTATTTAATTCTTGACCTTCTCCTTTGGAGTTTCGGTATGCAGGGATGCCTTAAGATCAAATGGGGTAGGGGACAGGCATGTGGTGACATTTAGCTTGATCCTCTGAGGCACTGGCATCCCATGTGAACACTGGTTCTAGTCTCAGCTGCTCCACTTCCCATGCAGCTCCTTGCTTGTGGCCTGGGAAAGTAGTAGAGGATGGCCCAAAGCCTTGAGACCCTGCACCCACGTGGGAGCCCTGGAAGGAGCTCCTGGCTCTTGGCTTTGAACCAGCTCAGCTTTGGCCATTGTGGTCATTTGGGGAGTAAAGAGCTCTGTGTCTTTTCCACTCTTTGTGACTCTTACAAATGAATGAATCAATCGATTGGTTGATCGATTGACCAAATGTGGATCTATCAACATCCAATCTCAACCTGTTAAGTACTTCTTTCTTTTTTAAATTGAAAGCCCAGCTTGAGTGGAAATGGGTCTCAGAAATACCTTGACTGGATGATTCTATGTTTACTCCTCAGATTTCCCAGGCTGGTGAATATATTAATCTTCAGTATGGTACAGGAGTCCTCGCTGTGAACGCAGATTCAGCCTTCACAAATGGTACTACTGTGAGATTTTATCACTTTCAGATATTTTATTCCCTGGGACTCCAGGAAGGTGTCCTAGCCTGATAACCTGCAGAGGATGTTTTAACGGCTTCTGAGTCTTTCATTCAATTTCTCCATTAAACTTTTAGATTCTTTAAAAAAAATTTTTAAGGATATTAGAGGGGGTGATTTCTGATGCAAATAACAGCAAAGGCAACGAAAAGTAGCCTAATCAGAAAGCAAAAGTGGGAAGGATTTACCAATTCAGGTAAAGGTGAGATTAATACGACCTTGGGTGAGGCTTTTTCTGGGCGTAAACAATGCGAGCCCCCTGATTTCCTCCCCCAGGTTTAGTCCTAATCCTTGCAGTTGGCTTTGTGTATGGGAGGGCTTCCTACCTTTGGTCCCAGGTTGGCACTAAACTACTTCCAGGCATTGATTCTTAAGCAGGGTTGGGATGGGGGTGGATGTGTTTTTGCCCCCTGGGGGACATTTGGCAATGTCCACAGATAGTTTTGGTTGTCACTTTTCTAAGGGAGGGAGCTGGATGTTCCTGGCATCTAGACGGTACTGTTTAACACACCTCAAGGTCAGGGTGGCCCCACCATGGAGTGATTCAGCCCCTAGTGTCAGCAGGGCCAAGACTGAGAAACCGGGTCCCCGGTCTTCTGCATCCGTTCAGGAAAGGAGAGAATCCGTGTTGGAGAATTTCCTGAAAAGGTCTTGGTTGGACAAGTTTGGGAACTCACAGCCACATCTCGAAAGATCCTTTTTCCTAGCTGTGAAACTAGAGCCTGCTCCCTCTATCTCCCCTACTCCTCCAGCGCTTTGTTATGTTGACAGGCTGAGCTGCTTTGCTTCAATTCTCCTCCTAGTTTTTTGGCCTCTCTGCCATTAGTGGGCGGAGAAGGGAAGGCGTAGAATACACACATTAAATCTTGCTTTTCTCATTTATGAATACATTTATTTCACACGGCTGAGAGTTTGTAAAAACACATACACACACGATATTGAATGTCAAACTTCTTTTTCTTTAGATTGTATAACACATATTTTCCCATGCCTTTAAAGATTCTTCACAATAAATACCAGAAATTTTTGAATCACAGGGTGGGTGTTGGACCTAATGGTTAAAATGCTGCTTGGGTTGCCTGTGCCCCATAGCACAGCAGCAGGGTTTGAGCCTGCCTCTGATTCCTGACTTCAGCTCTGGCCAATGTGTGTACAAGCAATTAGCAGGGGTTGGCCAAGGGAGCTGAGTACTGGCACTCCCATGGGTGACCTGGATTGAATTCTTGGCTTCCGATGTTAGCATCGCCTAGTCCCAGCTGTTTTAAGCACTGGAAGAGTAAACCAGAGAGTTGGAACATTTTCTTTCTCTCTCTCTCTCTAAAGAAACTGGATAGATAAAATAATTCTAAATAACATTTTGTGATCTAGATAAATCATTGTTAAATTGATGCTATTTACTAGTTTTTTTTTTTTTTAAATTTGGTGTCATTCATAGTAAGTATCTCAGAGTGTGAGAATGAGTTGTTCACATGTCTCAGACTTCAGGAGGAAAGCAAATGTAGGCCATTTGCTTTCTGTGGGCTACGAGTGGAAGGAAAAATTTTGACAAGTAGTTTCCAAGTGGATGACGATCAATTGCATTTAAGTGATTGCAGAATTTGTTAAAAATGATACGCCTCTGATTCAGGCCCAGTGTGATAGCTCAATGGTTAAATCCTCACCTTGAAAGTTCTGGGATCCCGTAGGGGCACTGGTTTGTGTCCCGGTCACTTCACTTCCCATCCAGCTCCCTGCCTGTGGCCTGGGAAAGCACTCGAGGACAGCCCAAAGCCTTGGGACCCTGCACCCACGTGGGAGACCCAGCTCCTGACTTCTGCTTTCGGATTGGCTCAGCTGCAGCAGTTGCAGCTACTTGGGGAGTGAACCAACTGATCTTTCCTTCTGCCTCTTCATGTAAATCTACCTTTCTTTAAAAAAAATCCCCAAACAAACAAACAAACAAACAAACAAACAAACAAACACCTAGAGCTCTAGCATTTGACTCAAGCATTGCTGATTGAACATATCCATGTCAGGCTATGGCTTGGGTCCCAATATCCTAAAAGGCAGGGATAGGTACTCTCCCAGTACAGGAGTCAGCAGCAGTGGTGGCAAAAGCAAATGGCACTTCTGTTAAAGCGATGGACAGAACATCCAAGCTGTTCAGAGCTCAGAGCCGATGTCAATCATTTCCTTCTCAGCTCAGTTCTGTCACAGTTTGGGGAATGGCTCCTAGAAGCTAAATTCCAAACCTGGCTCTCCATCTTATAGTGATACCCAGCATCCTTGAAATGACAGACAATTCCACAAACAAACAGCCCTTTCCTTCCTGATTGACTATACAGAGTCAGCTTTCGTGCAATTGTGGGCCTATTGTATCATTACCCAATGAGGCAATAAACATGCATCTGAAATGCTAGTTGACAAGGATGACTTTCTAGCTGCAACCACATGGCAACAACCGTGTTTTAGCTCTGAGGCAGGGGTTTGCTCCACGGTACGTGACGGTAAGCCACAGGGTAGACCCTGGATGAGAAAATATGTCTTTTAAAATGAAGCTAGGGGTATACATGGTTGTTATTTGAAATTCTATCATGCAGAGTCTTCCTGGAACCAGGAAGGCAGCATTCTGGTAAGTAAAACAGGAAGCCTTCAGTGACATGCAGTGGCTCCTTAGGACTGCCTTCTGAAGCCCCCTTAGCAGCACAGAGTCCTCTGATAGGCCCACCAGGATGAACTAGCTAAAGATCGCACCCTCAGATTGTGGCATGTGTTAACTTGATGGATGGAACACTGTAGTATCGTCCATGTTAACATTGACATGTTCTTGCTGAAACCCATCACTTCCTTTGGCATAATCGAATTTGAACTGCTCTTTTTGGACACCGATTAGACAACAGTTTGAGCTGGGGCTTAAGGCTCTTCATGTTCTAAAGCTTCCCTCTTAGCGTACCTAGCTATCCTCCTGGTAATGGTGGTGGTAGGGCAATCACAGTATACATCTGGAATGAGCCAGGAGCTGCTTCCCATGTGCATGCTATAATGAAGCAAGACTCAGAAATCCCTGCTCCATCCTTACAAGTGTAATTTTTTTTTTGTCCTCTTTCTCATTTTGGCGATGATTATATGGTACAAGTTTGAAGCAATGCTAATTATCTGGAATTTTTGCCAAGGCCATTAAAATTAGAGGAGAGACGGTGTCTATTCACAAAATCAAAGGCTGATGAGAGACTTGTGAATGTGTTATGTAGTCATATGTTGTTCACAAATAACACCTCAGAAGGGTGTGTGTGTCTGTGTATGTGTACATATGTGT
This sequence comes from Ochotona curzoniae, assembly GCF_017591425.1. NCBI lineage: Eukaryota > Metazoa > Chordata > Mammalia > Lagomorpha > Ochotonidae > Ochotona > Ochotona curzoniae. Next base: position 3,823,200 of record NW_024465421.1, read on the forward strand.
GTGTCTGTGTGTATATATGTATACATTCCCCAAGTGGCCGAAGCTGAGCCAATCCGAAGTCAGGAGCCAGAGCTTCTTCCAGGTCTCCCACAATGGTGCAAGGTCCCAAGGCTTTGGGCCACCCTCCAATGCTTTCTCAGGCCACAAGCAGGGAGGTGGATGGGAAGTGGGGTCACTAGCACATGAACCGGCGACCATATGGAATCCTGGAGCTTTCCAGGTGAGGATTTAGCCACTGAGCCATTGTACCAGGTTCTTCTCTGTGGTTTCTTAAAGAAAAATGACAGTGCTGGATTCTGAGACTCAATCCAGCAAGTGTCTAAGAGCTTTGGTGGATGACAGGAAGCTCTCTCTGCAGTCTAAGGAACTTGAGTCTGAAGAGTGATTTTGTAGAGTTGGTTCAGTAAGGATTAGGGCCAGTGTCTACACTTTGAAAGATAATGATAGGTGTCATTGTAAAGGAGTTTCCCATACTCTGTGGCATTAGTCTGCCTTTTGTCACTACAAGGAAATACCTGAGACAACTAATTTCATAAAGAGACAAGATTTATTTAGCTCATTGTTTGGGGATTTCAAGACTTGATAGCTCTGTGGCATTGGCCTCTGACAAGGGCATTGAGTAGCAACTGACACAGCAGATGTCGAGGAGGATCATGTCAAGGTCAGGAAGCAGACAGCAGGACTGGGTCCAGTCAGGTTTTTATTTACTTTTGTTTTTTTTTTTATGTAAAGATTTGTGTATTTTTTTGTTAGAATGTCAGATTTACAGAGAAAAGGAGAGACAGGAAGAAAGATCTTCCATCTGTTTGCTCACTTCCCAAGTGGTCACAACAGCTGGAGCTGAGACAATCTGAAGCCAGAAACCTTCTCTAGGTCTCCCACTCAGGTGCAGTGTCCCAAGACTTTGGGCCGTCCTCGACTGCTTTTCCAGGCCACAAGCAGGGAGCTGGATGGGAAATGGAGCACCCGTACGGGATCCTGGCACACGCAAGGTGAGGACTTCAGTCGCTAGGCTATTGTCCCAGACCTGGGTGCCTGGTCTTGCTTAAGCCAGAAAACCTATCTTCTTACAATCCCCAGGTGCCCACTATCCTGGGCTGTTTGAAGGCCTTCCCTGGATCCCTACAGGATTGTGCTACCAGAGATTATTATTTATTTGAGCTCATCTTTTGAACTTTCCCTTCTACCATCAAAATAGTCCAGTGTATCTTTGCTTTACTGTCTATTCGTGGATCAGTGTGAGCCACTCATTCTGTTGAGAAGTGATGATTGGTAATCGTATGCGGCGCTACATCTGTCTGGAGATCTGTCTTCTAGCAGAAGACTCTTGCACAGTGCGGCCTCGAGGACAGAATACTCAGGTCGACCGTTAAGCAGCATGCAAGAACAAAATTGAGGCTGGTTGTCAGCAGGGCCCTGAGAATAGTCTGGCTTCATTTGGTTGTGCTTGTGACAGGTGCCTGGAAGTCGGAGCGCTCAGGACTGGAAGATGCACTGCTTGTTTTTTCTTTTCGCAGAAAACTACCCCCTAAGGACATGATGTATACTATTGATCTTGGCTAACTAATGGCAAAATTATGTTTAACTCATATCACTTAGCCAACTTTCAGGAAATTGGAAATAGTTAAATAAATCCCTAGCAGATTGCAATGCTGTTGTGATGTTGGTCAAATCAATAAATGCAAATCAAACCGGAGGACTGTGTTTTTTTTTTTTGTTGTTGTTTGCTTGCTTCTCGCCTTTTTATTTATTTATTTTTGAGATCTCCTTTAAAGACAGTTACAGAGAAGAAGAGGGAGGGGCAGAGAGAAAATCTTTTATCTACTGGTTCACTCCCCAAATGGCAGTAGTGGCTGGGACTATGTTAGGCTAAACCAGAAACCAGGAGCTTCATCAGGGTCTTCCAGGGGAGGTGGCAGGCACCCACAAGCCCTTAGACCATCTTCTGCTGCTTTCCCGAAATGTTGACAAGAAGTGGGATAGAAAGTGGAACAACTGGGATTTGAACCAATGTCCATATGGACGCTGGTGTCACAGGCATTGACTTTACTTGCTATGCTACAATGCCAGCCCTGGGAACCCTATTTTCAAAGAATATTTGAACGGTTTTAATCTCCGCCTAATGCTATCACCTATGGTCTTGTAGAGATCTATCTGAAAAATATTTAGCAACAGAAGATCTGAAAGAGCATTTTGCCTCTTTCTGAATAGATGGCAAAATTGGGCTTTCTAACAATTCTTCATCCAATAAATCATCCTATTGGGGGTATAAATCCTCTTCTTTATGCTGGTGCTTCTCCCTGGGTACGCACTTGGCTCTCACTGGGTTACGGAGTTGATGCTTATGGTTTTGTTTCTCTTGAGAAAGGAAGCTGCCTAAAACAAGATTCCACACTGTATGATTTCCATGGCTTGTATTAATGCAGACAGTACAGGAACTATAAAGAAGAAAAATTACCAGTGGAAGATAAAACTAAAATACTAGTTGCATTACAATCACATTCTAGTGCTGCAATAAATTGCATGAAGCCAATAAAGCAAAACTAACTGAAGATATTTGGCACAAACCAAAAATGAAATGAGAGTCATTACGCTGTCTGCTACAGGGACATGCCTCGATGTAGTTAAAGCAATAAACTACCTGGGAGTAATCTTTACTTATTTTAAATTGCATATTCCAATTGCAAAGCTGTTTCTGGCATTTTTGCCACACTTAGCTTTAGTGAGCTAAGGAAAAAATTACATGTCTGAATAAGTCGTGCTCCCCTAAATTTGCCTCCTATATCCAGTAACTCATAACTTATTTGAGTTATAATATTGTTTATTCTAAAAATTAATCATGACTTTAGACCATAGTTTAGCTTCTCTCTGATGGACTGGAACTGGATTGATTCCTAAATCCCATCAACTACTTCATCCGTACTTTGCAATCTTTCCTCACTATGACTGTCGATGTTCTGGCTTTCAGGATCAATGAGCTTTCCTTGTCATCCCTGTTGGTATGAGAGGTCATACTACCTGTTGGAACTTCAGATGTAAAATTTTATATAGTGTCAGATAGTGATCGAGGAAGACAGACTTCCCCAGCTGATGGGTGATTTGCCCATGTGTATTGTTATACATATGTGCCAGTTTGTATGTTAATGAGTCTTTTACCTTCATGAATCCATGAATCCATACTTCATGTTTCCATGAAGCAATAAACCAGAAGACCTGGAGCCATGGCCCAGTGACTAAATCCTCCCCTTAAACACTCAGGATCCCAACTGGGGCTGTAAGTTCATATCCTAAAACTCCACTTCCAATCCAGCTCTCTTCTTGTGGCTTGGGAAACCAATAAAGGAAGGCTCAAACCCTTGGGACCCTGTACCTGCATGAGATACTCGGAGGATTCTGGCTCCTGACTTCAGAGTGGCTCTACTCTGGCAGTTGTGGCCACTTGGGGAGTGAACCAGAGGATGGAAGATCTTTCCCTCTGTCTCTTCTTCTCTCCGTATATCTGCCTTTCCAATAAAAATAAATAAATCTTAAAAAATAAAAAACAACCAGAAAGCAATCATGTTTTTAGAAGGCTTAGCATTTGTAAAGTAGCTAAAATGTAGCCACTGGATTAACTCAGCAGAGAAGGGCACCCCTGTATTATGGGGAAAGCAATGATAAGGTTAAAGTTGTTTACTCTTTCTCTCTCTTTCTCTCTCTCTCACTCCCCTCGCCCTACCCCAATCTCTCTCCCTCGTTCAAACAATTTCTGTATGTTTAGGAAGGATGATGAATTCCTGGAAGGTGAGCAAGCCCTGAGCGGTTTCAATATTGGTCCCCAGTCCCAACTCATTGTAATTTAGTCCTCATAGTTTGAATTTCAGGGTGCTAAGGGTGGAAACTTGATTTGAATACAGAGTTTAGAGGTGGGGTCGTGATAGCATCATGGGGGCTCCTCTCTAACAATCTAACGCAATATAACTGCTTCTCATGGAAAGATTGGATCTAATCTTAGGGTGGTGCTTTCACGATCAAATCCCCATGGCTTTGTAAGGACAGACATGGACAGACATATACAATCCCTGTCCCTTATTGTGTGCTGCTCTGTCCCATTGTAGGACTCTGTCAACAAGAACGCCAACCAAGTCAAGGGTGCCTGTTACATCTTGGACTGTGGACCTCCAGCTTATTTGTTATAGGGATTAAAAATGAACACACGTGTGTTCTTCCTATGGTATACTTATTGCTGATTATTAAACATGGAATCAGAGCTGTCTGCATTCAGCAGCTAACACCAGTGTTGTGGTGCAATGAGTTAAGCTACTGCCTGTGATTTCAAGCATCCCATGTGAGTTCTGGTCTCAGTCTCGTCTGCTCCACTTCTGATCCAGCTCCCTGCTAACATGCTTGGGAGAAGCAGCTGTAGACATTGCCATTCACATGGGAGACCAGGATAGAATTTCAAGTTCAGGGTTTTAGCTTGGCCTAGCTCCAGTTGTTGTGGTTATCTGGGGGAGTGAAGTAGTGAATAAAAGATTGATCTTTTTATATTTGAAGAGCAGAGTTACAGAGAACAAAAGTCTTCTATCCGCTGGTTCACTTCCCAAATGTCTGCGATGGTCAGAGCTAAACTGATCCGAACCTGGAAGCCAGAAGCTTCTTTCAGGTCTTCTCCATGGGTGCAGGAGCCTTAGCACTTGCGTCATCTTCTGTTGCTTTCCAGGTCATAAGCAGAGAGCTGGATTGGATGTAGGGTAACCAGAGCTAGAACTGGTGCCCAAATGGGATGCCAGCACCACAGGTCTGAGTGCATTAGACTGATGCACCACCAAGCCAGCCTCCAGATCTTATTTTTGAAGAGTGGATTGCCATACTTTGCTAGTGTTGTTATGATGCAGGGCATCCTTTCTGGAAGACTTCTTGGCAGAGTTTATTAAAAGTCTTTAAAACAAACAGCCAATTTTGTCCCACTGGTTACATTTAGGAACTTATTCTGAAGAGATAGTCATGATTTGGAAAAAATTTGTTTGTATGGGAAACATTGTAATAGTGAAAAGCTAGAAACCACTTTTCTACCTCAGAACTGGAGACTGCTTGAATAAACTCAAGTGTATGTGCAATAGGGAGCAACGGATTTGCAGTTGCGAAATGTACTAGTAGAAAACTCAGGGGAAAACACTTGTACTTTGGGAAAAGATGGATGGAATATTACCCGAAAAAAACAGGATACAAAATAACAAAAATAAGATGCTGCCATTGCTTTGGCTACTAAAAAGCACGTATTCAGAAAAAAACAAAACAAAACAGAATTCACACATCTGACTATTACAGGTGATTGTGTCTGCTGTATTATATGTGTGACTTATTTTCTTCTTCTTAATGCTGTATATTCTCCTAAGCAATTCTAATGAATATGTAACCATTTTTGGAACCATGTAAAAACATGGCTTGAGAAAAACCCTTGATGAAATTCATGCATGACAATGATTCCAACATGAATTAGAATCCTTCCATCCATTTTTGGACTAGTAGACTGAGTCCTAGACAACACTTCTACTATTTATCTATCGCAGTCATCTATCAGTTCTTCACTTTGAAAGGCAGAAAGACAGAGAAATAGAGTTCACTGGTTCACTTCCCAAATGTCTGCAACAGACAGGACTGGGCGCAGACAATGTCAAGAGTTCAGAACTCAGTCCAGATCTCCAGACTCGCAAGGACTTGAGCCATCATCTGCTACCTCCCAGGATGTGCAGCAGCAGGAGGCTGGACTCTGCAGTGGAGCTAAGACTAGGCTCTAGACGCTCAGAGACGGGATATAGATGCCAACACCTGCCCTAGACAAAGAGCATCTTATCCCCAGAAGTGGAGAGCTGAGGCAGAGACAAGTCCGTGCCAACCAGCCTTGCTCACCTAACACTTTTTTTCCACAATTAACTGCCGTAGCCCCAACCCCTTTTTTCCTTATTGCATTTTCACAATTTACCACTCATTTTCCAATCTAGTGCAGAAGATCTGGGCCCTTACTGCTCCTTTGAATCTTCATTTGTATTGTGATATCTCCCACAAATTATTAAATAAAACCTGCATGCTTTGCTCTTGTTAATCTGTCTTACGTTAAGTTTAATTTTTCAGTTCAAATGGAGTTCATAAGGGGTGTAACTTTAGAGGTTTTTGCTAATTGCTTACAAAGAGGATTGATATTATAAAGAGAAGTATTTATTGATTGCTCATGTTTATTTAAATTCTGTGGTATAAGTATTATCGACCTGTTCATTTAATTCTAAGAACAGATTCATAGAGTATTCCCTATTATTAATATATTCCCATTTTTGCAAAGAATGAGCTTGAAGCTCAGGTGTCCACAGCTTTGCAGTTGTTGAATGGAAGGCATTTATTTCTTTACTTACTTCAAGCAAACTTGTAAGATCATTACATAATTTATTTGAGAGGTAGAGATAGATACAATTCTTACTTAGTTTACTCCCGGAAGGCGTGCAACATTCAGGTCTGGGCAGACTGAAACCAGGAGCCTGGGACTCAGTATAGATCTCTTTAGTGGGTGGAAGGACCCAACAACTTGAGCTAGAATTGGGAGTAGAGTTGGGACTTGAACTCTGGCCCTCTGGCACAAGATACATGCATTCAAATAGGATCTTAGCCACGGTGCCAAATATCTGTCCCTGTCCATTTTCATCCTTGTTCAATTTTCTCCTCACTCGATGACATCTGCGATACTATTCAAATGTGATTGTTGACACCAATGATTTAGAATTAATTTCTCTCTTTAATTACCCATTTCAAGGTCAAAAGCATCAACAATTCTCAGCTGCCCACACTGTTGCAGAATGCCAAACTGTGCATGTGTGGAAAGGACTGGGAGAAAATGCCCTCTTGTTGTGCTCAAGCTTCCTGATTTCAAGCCATCACCCAAACAGTCCTCTAAAAGAAAAGGTGCATACAGATAAGGTGGATGGAGCACAACGTGTCTTCTTCATTATGGACAAGCGTCACTAACACTAATTAATTACATTTTCTTTCTTGCCTTGCAAGGGAACTGCCTTTAAGTGTTTGTTGCCCTGAGAGCTCATTCCATTGTGTTTCCATCACATGTCATCCTTTAAATAGGTGGGATTTGCTTTTGCTGCTGTTTTACAAATGTTGTAATCCTGCCTACAGCAGTCCTTTCTGGTCGGGTTGGCTCAATGATCAAGTTCGCGCAGGAAGTCTGTGACATCTCAGCATGCGGGTATCACCTTGCCGCCCCTTTGAATCCTTTTTTGGATGTGCAGAAAGCTGTGTTTTCCTGCCAAGAGTGGGAGAAATCACAGCTGTGAGACTGACTTTTCCTTTCAAAATGAAGGCTTAAAACTGCCAGCCAACTGAAAAGACAATAAATACAAGGAAACAACCAACTTTCCAGTCCCAGCCTCCTTTTTTCCCTAAAGCCACAAATAGGTGGCAAAATGAATTAATTCCATCTTTTATTGCTCACTTATTGTAAGACATACATTATTGGCAAGTTGATGAGTGATTATAGAACAGAAACATCTCTATAATCATTGAAGAAACTTGGGCATGATACAGAATTACGATACACGTGAAACTAGGTGCACAAACATTACTGCTTCTAGTCCTATCTCAGGATCACTATTTCCACACTGCTACCACGGAGAGCAAACATTTATTGCACGCCTTAGTATGTGGCAAGCATTCTCTCTCATTTATCTCCCCCCAAAGCCCTATTGTGAGGTACTGTATCCAGACACAATTTTTTTTAATCTTATAAAAGTAAGGAGATGGAGGCTGGGAGATGTTAACGGCTCGAGATCACACTGCTGATCCCTGCTGAAACAGAGGTGTGTACCTCATCCTGCCAGATTGTTTGTTGAATGCATTTCTCCCCATCCTTAGAAACACCTGCCCGGTTTGACCCCTTTACCATACACTTTGCCTTCGACAATCTCAGCAGCTCTCTCATCAGTGCCTTTGCCACCAGCCCCTCCACCTACCCTCTGATTAACCTCAGTGCCAGTCCTTCTTTCCTAATATCTGTGAGCTTTGAAGAATTTTTCTAATTCTTTAGAAAATCGTGTGCATATGGATATATCTGCCCCCCCACCCTGGGGAGAGACTGAGCAGCTATCATCAGATTCTGAGAAAGACACTTGTTTCAGATCTTATTTATTTGAGGCAGAGTGACACACACACACGGGAGAGAGAGAGCAAGAGAATGTTCCCATATATAGGCCTACTCCCCAAATGCACAATGCCCCAAATGCCCCAGAGAGGCAGGAGACGGAAGCCAGGACTGGGCACTCGACCCAGCTCTCCCACGTGTATAGCAGGAACCCAGTTGTGATGAATCATCACTTTTGCCTCCCAGGGCTGTGTTAGCAGGAGCTGGAGTGAGATGGCTCATGTTGAACCCAGGTACCTTGATTTGGGATGTGGTTTTCTTAAGTGACCACTTAATAATCCTGTGCTAACGATCTCCCCTGAGACTTTTTTTTTTTTAATTAAAAAGGGTTAAGAAATGTTCAGGTGCACCTGGCACCTAGCTGAAGAGGCCAGGGTGAGCGTCCTACAGCACATGCTGATGTACTTAAAAAGGAATGAAAGCCCATATTGCCTCTAGGGCCAAATCAAAGTCATTTCTCTTGGCCTAAGACCAGTCAGTGTCATCTTTACTTGGAGAGACAGTGTGCCCAGCAGGCAGTGTCACCCAGCCTTCCTACGCTCTCTAACAGTGAGGAATGTTCGGGCGGCCCACATCGGCCAAGGAGAAGGTGGAGGGGCTGCACTGAATGGGACTTAAATGTTACACAGGGGCCAGGTTCCCTGCCAGTCTCCTTTGGCTCTTAGCTATTTGACATATATATCATATATATACATACAACTTATAATATTATACTTACATTCATATATCATTCATAACAATATAAAATAAATATTATACGCATATTACAATATATAGTTATATATAATATTATGTATAGATATAAGATTTATTTTTATTGGAAAGTCAGATATACAGAGACGAGAAGAGACAGAGACAGAGAGGAAGATCTTTCAGCCACTGATTCACTCCCCAAGAGGCCAAAGCTGAGCCAATTTGAAGCCGGGTGACAGGAACCTCTTCTGGGTCTCCCACGTGGGTGCAGGGTCCCAAGGCTTTGGGCCGTCCTTGACTGCTTTTCCAGGCCACAAGCAGGGAGGTGAATGGGAAGCAGGGTCACCAGGATTAGAACCAGTGCTCATATGGGATCCTGGCGTGTGCAAGGTGAGGATTTGAGCTGCTAGGCTACCGTGCTAGGCCCAGCTTTTAGCTATTTCGGCTTCTCTCCTTCCTGCAGCAATGCTGCTGCAAGGCAACTGCTTTGCAATCATTAAAGTAAAAACAAAAACAAAAAACAAACGGAAGCTGGCATTGCGGTGTAGAGCGTTGATCTGCTGCCTGCAACGCGAGCCTCCCTCGTGTGTGTGTGTTTGAGTCCTGGCTGCTTCACTTCTGACCCAGCTCTGAGCTAAAGCACGTAGGAAATCCGTGGAAGCTGGCCCAAGTGCATGAACACCTGTACCAACCTGACACACCTGGAAGAATCTCCTAGTTGCTGGCTTTAGACTAGCTTCATCATGGCCATTACAGCCAGCTGGGGAGTGGGCCAGCAGATGAAAGATCTTCTCTCTTTCTCTTGCCTTCTCCCTCTGTAAAATCTGCCTTATGAATGAAAATAAATTAATTTTCATAAGATAAAATAAACCGCTGCTGAGCTGGTGTTCCTGACAACTACAGCTTACGAAGTTATTAGACCCTTACCCCAAAACTCTCCAAGCCACATCTTCTCTCATCGTCTCCATCACGTGGTACTTCAGAAGCGTTGCTCGCCCTGGATGTGGCAGGTGAAGGCTTGAGTACTTGTGTCACTGCACTCACGTGGGAGACCCCGACTGACTTATGCTCCTGGCTTCTGCCTGGCTCAGCCCTGATTATTTTGACTGGCGAATAGATTATCTTTCTCTTTTTCTCTCTTTCAAATCAAATAAAATTAAAAAAAAAAATTCCATGATACAGTTCCATAGGCCCTGGGATTTCCTATCCTCTCCCAAGTCCTCCTTTCCCACTGATTTGCCCTGTATTATTATAACAGTGGTGAGTCCATCATCCTGCTATTTCAGTGTAACCCACCATTGTAGTCATGGACAATGGCAGAGAGTCCAGTGTCCTATTCTCATTCAACAGTTTCATTGGGAGTCCATCTTTGAAAAATAAGTAAGAAATTAAAAAAAAATTGCTTGTCAGATTTATTCTTTGTAAAGTTGTTTTATATCAGCTAGTTCACTCCTCAAATAGCTACAACAGCCTGGGCTGGGCCAATCTGAGCCAGGAGCCAGAGACTGTTTCCAGGCCTCCCATGTGGGTGGCAAGGGCCCAAGCACTTGACCCCTGGTCCACTCCTCTCTTAGGAGCACTCACAGGGAGATGGATCAAAAGTGGAGCAGCTGGGTCTTGAACCAGTGCCTACCTGGAGTGCTGGTATCACAGGTGCTGATTTTACATGTTATTCCACAGTGCCAGTCACATAGCTTCAAAATTTTTAACCTGTTAAACTGTGAGCGGCACCTGTGCCAACTAAACTAGTGCGCTGTTAACATAGAACTCCGTCTATCTTGACTCTTTCATTTTCCGGTTACCTAGATCTCTTTTTCTTTAATTTCCTTTATACATCTGTAGATTTAACTTCTATTTTGAAATAAAGATTGACGTATTTATTATTTATTTTGAAAAGCAGATTTACACAGAGAAGGAGAGATAGAGAAAGATTTCCCATGCACTGGTTTATTCCCCAAGTGGCTGCAATGGCTGGAACTGAGCTAATCTGAAGCCAGGAGCCAGGAGCTTCTTCTGGGTCTCCCATATATGTGCAGGGTCCCATAGCTTTGAGCTATCCTCCACTGCTTTCACAAGCAGGGAGCTGGATGGGGAGTGGAATAGCGGGGACACAAACCCATGTCCATATGGGATCCCGGCGGTTGCAGTGCGAGGATTTAGCCATTGAACCGTAGTAGCAGGTCCTAGCTTCTATGTTTTTAAAAATTATGTATTTCATAGGCAGAGTGGCAGAGAGACAGAGAGAAAGGCAATGACACAGAGAGAGATGGTTTACTCCAAACAGCTGCAACAGCCAGGTCTGGCCAGCCTCATTGAAGCTAAGAAGCTGGATTACCATCTGGGTCTCCCATGTGGGTGACAGGGCCATTCGTACCTGGGCCATCTTCCGTTGCTTTCCAGCTGGGACCTGGAGCAGAGGTGGAGCAGCCAGGACTTAGCTGACCAGTTTCCTGGTCAGTCTCCATTTCCTTCTGGGATTCTCTGTCTTCTGGTTAGTGTTTAGAAAACATTGAATGCAAAGTGTGGTAGCGTGGAATTCTGTGGGTTTTGACAAAAGAGGAATTATCCAACTCCAGGACCACACAGATAATGCCTCTGTTGTAAAATTCTCCCGTGAGCTCCCCTCTGTATCTCTTCCATGACTTTTTGTTTTTTCCAGTTTGACTTTGTCTAAATCCTCGCATAATTGCCTTGAATCCCGCAACACGCACACATTCACACACACAAACTGATAAGCAACAAATCATCTTAAGGGACCCACAGCAATTTTGCTCTTACTTCTATGACTGAAGCTGGATTTTGTAATGAAATATTTTTTTTTTTCAAATCTTCTCTCCAGACAGCTCCTAGGGACCAGGGACTATGCGGTATTCATTGCTATTTCTCAAGAGCTTTGCTTACAGTGAGTGCTCATTAAATGTTTGTGGTTTTCTGAATTGGATACATTATAGTTCATATTCAGATTAACCAGCTAATTAAATTGAACAAGTATTTATTGGGCACCAGGTAAGTTGCTGGCAGTTTAATAGGTGCTGGCTGTGGGGAATGCAAAATGAGTCTCCTGTTTGATAGCTTCTGTGGGTTTATGATGTCATGGAGGCAAGAGATCTTGTTTGCTGTGATGTGAGTTTGTCACCGGAGTATTGTGGCTGTGTATGGGCAGGGAGAGGACTTTCTTTGCTGTTTGGGGCAGGCAAAATTTCAGCAATCCAGATTTTAGATTAGGATATCAAGAAAAGAAATGTTCCTAAGATGATTTGTTTACTTACTTGTTTTAAAAAAAAAAAGTCCCGAAGCCAAGGACCCCAAGGTGACTAGTTCTTTCTGGGCATGTACTTTAAGGGCCAAAGGGCAGATTCCAGGCTTGGTGACTTTTCTGCTGAGCTCTATGGATGCCAGCAAAGGGGCAAAAGGAACAGCTGTGTAGTGGGTAATAAGGAATTTGCTCTGTATCCTGTGCCCGGCATGGAGCTTCTAGAACATGTGGAATTTCTCCAACAATAGGAGTGTCTTTTGTTATTGCAGAGCAGGTAGAGTTGCACCTGTAATTGCATGGCGGAAGTGACCAGACTTGCCCTTGTCATTATGGAGTTGAGACTTTGAGCTAAGCTAACCTCTGGGAAACAATAGAATTGGAGTTCATGCGCATGAGCAATGATCATTTTTTAAGATCTATTTATTTATTTGAAAGGCAGTTACAGAGAGAGAAGGAGAGATACATAAAGAGATCTTTCATCCACTGATTTGCTCCCAAAATGGCCACAACAGCCAGGGCTGGGCCAAGCTCGGAGCCAGGAGCCAGGTGCCAGGAGCCAGGTGCTAGGAGCCAGGAGCCAGGTGCTAGGAGCCAGGAGCCAGGTGCTAGGAGCCAGGAGCCAGGAGCCAAGAGCGAGGAGCCACGATTCTTCCTTGTCTCCCACACGGGAGGATGGCAGGGACCCAAGCAGTTGGGGTCATATTCTGTTTTTTCCAGGACATTAACAGAGAGCTTTGTCAGAAATAAAGCAAGACCAACACAAAGCAGTGTCCATACGGGTTGTAAACATTGCAGGCGACAGCTTTACCTGTTCTGCCACAATGCCGGCCTTGAGGAATGATAATAATAATAGTAGCAAAAACAAAACCAAAACAAAAATGTAGTCTGCTTATTTCTTTGAAAAGCAAAGAATGTAGAGAGAGGAAGAGGCCAGAAAAGGCAGAGGGGATCTTCATCCACTAAGGCACTCCCCAGATGGCTGCAAGAAGCAGTGATGGACCAAGGTGAACATGAATGGCAAGGACTCAAGCACTTGGACCATCTCTACTGCTTTTTCGGGTGCTCCAGTAGCTGGGAAGACAGTGTTCCATGTGTGGCTTAACTTACTGTACTCACCCCTGACTAATGATGACACCGTGAGCCCCTGATACAATCTCTGGACCCTGCGGCTCAGTGGGGTTTCCTGGTTGGTGAATCTGCTCTGCATCTGAGACCTTCCCAGACAACACCCTACATTTGTCTTTAGGACTCTAGGATTTCAGTCGTGTCTCCCATGTGGGTGACAAAGACCTTCGCACTTGAACCGCTCTCTGCTGTTTTCTCCAGCACGCCAGCAGGGAGCTGGTATTGGCAGCAGAACACCTAGCACTGCAACCAGTATGCCAACATGGGATGCCAGTGGTGTTTCAAGGGGCAGCTTAACCCACTATACCACAATGCTGGCTCCTATACTTACCTTTCTAAGAGAAAGAGAGAGAGAGAGAGCTATCTTCTGGTTCATTTCCTGAATTTGTTCCATGATCAGGGCTGGGTCAGATTTAAGCCAGAGTCAAGAATTCAATGTATATCTCCCATGGGGGTGGCAGAACCCCAGCTTCCTGATCCATCATAGCCACTTCCAGGAAGCTGGAATCAGGAGCTGCTAGGCGAAATATTTACCCCCTCCTATCTATAATCTCTTATCAGTTCTAACTCTTGAGAACTCTGACCTATATAGTAGGCCTGGTATATTTTTTTAAAAAGTATTTATTTTAATTTGAAAGACAGTAGCAGAGAGAAGATACAGAGTAAGAGATCTTCCATCTGCTGGTTCACTCCCCAAGTGGCTGCAATGGCTGGAGCTGCACCAGGAGCTTCTTCCAGGTCTCCCAAGGCCTTGAGTCATCCTGCATTGCTTTTTCAGGCCATAAGCAGGATCAGAAACGGAGTAGCCAGAATGTGAACGGGTGTCCCTGTGGGTTGCTGGTGTGTGCAGCCAGAGAATAGCTTGTCACTCCCCTCCCCTCCCTGCCCTCTGCCAGGACCTGGTGTCTTAAACCTCTGCAACTGACAGGTTGTCATTTCTATGTGTCCTTTACGGTGAGGCAGATGGTGGGTGAGCACAGTCTGGGAACAAGGTAATCTGTGAGCTTGGAGCTTGGCCATTCATTCATTCAGGAGACCATGGGGACTAGTCTGCATTCTGCCCCCCCCCCATGGATGGGGACCACGGATCTGTGGGTCCCTCCTACCTGGTACCTCACGCAGGAGATTCAGACTTCCAATTGGTGGATGTGTATTTCCTTTTTCTTCTCCAAAAGCAAACATTGTTGGTATTGATATCTAGGAACTGTGTCACTGAAAAATAATCACATGGCCCAAATCCAGCTCTAGGCTGACAGACCCAATTCAGGCCGAGCACAATTCACCAATCAATAAAGTGTTATTATCTAAAGTTCCATGCCAGGATCTAAATACTGCCCTAATTTAATATGACTCAACAAGAGGCTTTATTATGTTTCCACCCTTGTTCTGTCAGCTCAGAGAACACACAAATAACTTTGAGGGTGTGACACTGCAGGTGCTACTCTCCTTGCTCTGCTGGCATGGTGATTTTTGGAGACAAATTTGCCAAGCAGGAAAATCGGTGCTTGGGGCCTTTGCAGGCTTCTCCCCATCTTTCAGAGAGAGAAAAAAAAAATTAAAAAAAAATTGTTATTCTATTTACTAAATGCAAAGTTATATATATAGAGAGAAAGACAAGGAGAAATCTTTGCTGAAGCTGTACTTGGTTTTTTTTTTAAGATTTATTTATTTTTATTACAAAGTCAGATATACAGAGAAGAGGAGAGACAGAGAGGAAGATCTTCCATCCATGATTCACTCCCCAAACGACTGCAATGGCTGGTGCGGTGCCAATCTGAAGCCAGAAACCAGGAACTTCCTCCAGGTCTCCTATGCGGCTGCAGGATCCCAAAGCTTTGGTCCATCCTCGACTGCTTTCCCAGGCCACAAGCGGGGAGCTGGATGGGAAGTGGAGCTTCCGGGATTAGAACCAGTGCCCATATGGGATCCCAGTGTGTTCAAGGTGAGGATTTTAGCCGCTAGGCCACACTGCCAGGTCCAAGATTTACTTATTTCAAAGGCAGAGTGACAGAGAACAAGCTGCCAAATGCTGGTTCACTCCCCCAAATGGCTGCAACAGCTGGGGCTGGTTTGTGTCAAAGCCAGGAGCCTGGAACTCCATCCAGGTCTCCCCCGTAGGAGGCAGCAGCTCAGGCACTTAGAACATCATTTGTTGCTTTTGTAGGAGCGTGAAGGAGCTGGACCCAAAGCAGTGGAGCCTGACTGGATCCCCTGCCCTGAAACATGATACCAGCGTTAAAGGCGTCTGCTTAACTTATGCTACAATCCTAGCACCTAATGAACATTTGAAATTCATCAGAATGCTAAACTTGCAATTGTTATTAAAGGACTATACTGCTGTAATAATATGGGGGAAATGGTAGGAGGGGAAGATGGTTAAGGAAAAAGGGGAGAGTAAAGGAGAAATCCATATACCTACAAAAACGTATCATGGAGAATAATAGAAATGATTTTTAAAAATGTAATCAAGGCCTGGGAGCCTTCACTGCGGACCATCAGGTTAAATTGTTGCCTGCAAAGCCAGCATCCCGTATAGTTACCAGTTGGAGTCCTGGCTGCTCCACTTTTGATTCAGTTCCTTGCAAATGTGCCTGGGAAGTCAGAGGAAGAAATCCCAAAAGCTGGGACTTCTGTACCCACTGCGGAGATCCGGGCTAGAAGCACCAGCTTCTGCTCGGCCCAGCTCCAGCCGCTGTGGCAATCTGGGGAGTGAACCAGCAAATGAAGGCCTCTCTTTTTCTCTTCTCTTCTTTTCTTTTTCTTTTCTTTTTCTTTTCTTTTTCTTTTCTTTTTCTTTTCTTTTCTTTTCTTTTCTCTTCTTTTCTTTTCTTTTCTTTTCTTTTCTTTTCTTTTCTCTTCTCTTTTCTTTTTTCTTTTCTTTTCTTTTCTTTTCTTTTCTTTTCTTTTCTTTTCTTTTCTTTTCTTTTCTTTTCTTTTCTTTTCTTTCTGTCTCTCTCCCTCCCTCCCTCCCTCCCTCCCTTCCTCCTTCTCTCTTTCTCTCTCTCTGCCTTTCAAATCAATAAATGCATCTTTTTTTTTTAAAAAAGGCATCCAGGCTCTTTGTAAACTGCTGCAGGGAAAGTATGCCAGGAACAGAGAGAGGCGGCAAAGGCCCAGCATCAGCCAGGCCTGAGCTCAAATTTCACTTCTGCTGCTTTCCGGCTTTAATTCATGGTCTCCTATCGTGTAAGTCGCTTGGGGTTCCTTGTTGTTGCAGCTGAAGGCATCCTATCTGATAGTCCTAGTAGATCCTGAATGACCTGTCCCAGGGAGTTTTGGTGGGCTGGCCTTTGAAATATAGGCAACGTTGAGCCCTACAGAAGTTCTTGAAGAAATGTTTTCTTATTGTTTGTCCATGGGGAATGAAGCTCAAGAAAGCAAGGCTAGCTTCCTAAGGTCAAGGTCAAGACCCAGTACAAAATAAAGATAGTGATAAGAAGAATAAGAATCATTAAGAGTTTCAAGACTCTAACAGCAGGGCCTGATGCCAAGAAAAGGCTCTTTGCAGCACCAGATTCCATGTGACGTCACAGGTAAAGTCCTTCCTGCCACAGAAGGGCAGTTGCCGATGATTGCATCCTGGCCAACGCTCAGGCACATGGCTCTCCATGGGTACCTTCCAGGTGTCACTGCATCATTACATCATTGGGCTCCTGGGCAGACCACCTCTTCGGGGCATCTATTTCCTTGGGCCAGGTTCATTAGTTTTGACAGGCTTATCTGGCATGATTCTCCTCCAAAATTTCTCAGAAGGAAAGGAATCTGAAAGGGCAGAGTCCCTGCTTTTGCAACAGGTGTTTTTAACATGCATGGCTTCTTGGGTGGTTGCTGCAATCTTTAAGGAGAGAGCGGTTTTCCATGCCTGTGTAACAGATGGGCAAATGGAGATTCAGAGAGACACGAAGTGACTGGGGAAGTACAGTAACAACGTCAGCCCCAGCCAATCTCTTCCCCAAGCTCTACACTGTCTCCTGCACGGCCCTGGTCTTCCCTCCCAGGGTGGTCTCTTCCTCTCTCTAAGACTTCAGCACCTCTCTGCCTCCTCCAGCGATTAATCTCAAGTGAAGTGAGAGTGTGCAGGTGAGTGCAGCTTTCTCTATTCACTGTGGAGCTGGGATGGGTGGGGGGATGGTTGAGCCATTACTTTTCACTTTGTTTAACCCCATGGTTACTGTAAGAGAGTAACAATAAAGCAGGCTCGCTGGAATTTCCTGAAAGTGAGGCTCTCATCTAAACAGCTCTGTTGTGCTAGGCAGCCACGGCAGAGGCCTTTCCTCCCCATGACATGGGTTGGCAGGGAGATCCAGCCTGTAGACTGGAGCCCACAGGCTCTTGTTTTGTCCTAGGGTTTGGGCCAAGTTCCAAGCATCATTCCAATGGAAAACCAGAGCTGATGCGTGCCTTTGATAACCACCTTCTCCCAACTGCCAGTCTTTCCTCTTCGCATCCCACAAGGACTTCCCGGGTGTCCACTCTTAAGTGCTGTGCTACTCATGTGGCTTTGGAGTTGTGACAGTCTCTTTTCTCAAGGAATAAAGTCAAATTCATACAAACACAAGGGATCTTCTTTTTTTCCTTTTTTTAAAAAAGATAGATTTATTTTTATTGGAAAGGCAGAGAGAAGGAGAGATAGTGAGAAAGATCTTCCATCGGCTGGTTCATTCTCCGGATGGCTGCAATGGTCAGAGCAAAGCTGATCCAAAGCTGGGAACCAGGAGTTGAGCCAATCTGAAGCCAGGAACCATAAACCTCCTCCGGGTCTCCCATATGTGGGTGCATGGTACCAAGGTTTTGGGCCATCTTCTACTGCTTTCCCAGGCCATAAGCAGGAAGCTGGATAAGAAAGTAGAGTAGGTGGGACATGGGTCGATCCCCCTTTGGGATCCTGGTGCGTGCAGGGTGAGGATCTAGCCACTGGTCCATTGCACTAGGCCTAAGGGATCTTCAAGTATTTCATAGCAAATGTGTATTATGGAAAAACTGCAAATGGATTTCAAAAGGCTTTGGCATCAAAATGAACTTGCCTTTTAACCGCATGGGCAGTTTGAAGCCCACTTATATGAAACCTGAACAGACGAAGGAGGGCTGATGATGCTTTCTGCAGGCAATTGGAGGACTTCCAGAAAGGAAAATTTCTGAGTTGGATTTTTAAAGATTAATAATGGTTTCCATGTAAGCGGGGTCAAGTAGAGAATCTTGGTAAACAGAGGGGACTGCATGCATGAAGCAGCCCTGGATGTATGATAATCAGCTGTCCCTATGTAACGAATCCCCCCAAAAGCCACAACTTAAAGCCATCACATCTCCTGAGCTGTGAGCTGGCGGCTATTATTTTTAATAGTTTAATTATAATTAATTTCATTTTATTTATTTGAAAGAGAGAAAGATCTTTTGTCTATTGGTTCACTCTCCAGTTGCCCACAGGAGCTAGGGCTGGGCAAGCCTGAAGCTAGGAGGCCAGAGTTCAATTCAGATCCACACTGTGGGATGAGGGGGAACCAAATACAGCATTAGCAGCAGGTTGGATTGGATGTGGAGCTGAGCCTTGAACCAGGCACCCTGGCATGGGACGCAGCATCCTCAGTGCCCTGCCCTCGGGCTGGAGGCTCTGGTCTGGGCTCAGTTAGGGGCTGGTTCCCTTTTTGTATTTCTCATCTCCTTCCCAGCCCCAGAGAACTAGCTTGCCTCTGACACAAGGAAAACAACGATTGTCATTTTGCCTCGTTCTATCGGCCAGAGCAAGCAACAGTAAGAAGCCCAGAGTCAGTGTGTAGGGGTGAAGTGCTGCTGGTGATGGGAGAATTTTGCAACAATAAATATCTTAACTCACGGGTGGAGGGGTGGATGAAGATCTGGTAAATCAGTTTCTCAAAATGGTACTACTGACATTTGGGGCAGATTATTCTCATGCCAGCGTGCCCTATCAGAGCTCAGGTACTAGTCCCAGCTGCTATGCTTGGATCCACCTGTTAAGGTGGTTGGGAAAGTCGCAGAAGATAATCCAAGTCACCCACATGGGAGACCCAGATGGAGTTCCTGGCTTCAGTATGGCTCTGCTCTGGCCATCTAGGAAGTGAGCTGGCAGATGGAAGATCCTTCTGTCTCTCTGTGGCTCTTTTCGAAAGGATGTATCTTTTCGAAAGGATGCTCTGGCATCTTCAATTGTGACAATTAAATATGTCCTTTGTGTTTTAGAATGTCCCCTAGAGGAGAAAGCAAAATTGCCCCTCATTTGGAAGCCACCGTACCGAGATATATTTAGAAAATGCAGAGTCTTTCAAAATTGTCGGAGCATAAAATACATAGTGGGGAAGAAGGAAAGCGGGGGGGCAGAATCTAAAAATGCACGTGTAGAGATAGGAAGGGGGTGATTTTTCCGAGGCCCCCATAAGCCAATTTAGGAGTTTTGGGTGTATCCTTCAGACGATTGCCAGCTGCTCTGGGGATCAGACGCAGGGTCAGGAAAGTCTGCAAGTGTGTAGCAATCCAGTCCCTTGTAGCAGCTGTCTCCGGGGCTCCTGATGTCCATCTATGGCTGGCCTCATTGCAGGCTAGACCAGGGGCATCACACTTAGCAGACACAGCAGCTCTCTCAGCTTCTGGGGGAGTCAAGAATGAGGTTTACACAAAGGCTCCCACCTCTGAACGCCTCATGTGGCACGCAGCACTGGTTTATCTCCGCAACTGCATAAAGATTAATGATAACCTTTCGCCGAAACCTTCTGCTCCCGGGTCTCCATGAATACATTGTTCCAATAATCCCTTTGATTTTTCTCATCAGGGAATTTTGCAGCTGAGTAATAGCCCTCATATAAATACTTCTTTGCCTTTCAGAGAGCATACAGCCTCCTGCATTACACACTGCAATTTAGAAATTACACTCACATGTGGAATAATAGGCTTTGGTGTACTTATCAGGAAGGCTGGCATCAGT
This sequence comes from Ochotona curzoniae, assembly GCF_017591425.1. NCBI lineage: Eukaryota > Metazoa > Chordata > Mammalia > Lagomorpha > Ochotonidae > Ochotona > Ochotona curzoniae. The sequence continues at coordinate 3,843,387 of NW_024465421.1, forward strand.
TATTCAATTGTTAAAGATCCCCGGGTATTTCTATTATGGTGTAAATTAGCTAGTATTTTTCCTAGCTCATTATTGCTATTTTTATGTCCATTATTTATTTATAGGCCATTAGAGGGTATACACAGGTTCATGGCTTCACAAGAGGAATATCTTCTGATTAACTTGGCCTGGAAGGCCCTAGCACAGAGACACAATTTCCTTCTTTTAAAAGAATCTGTTTCTTTATTGTTATTTATTCAAAAGGAGAAGGATGGAGAGAGCGAGAGAGAGAGAGATAAGAAAGAGAGGGTGAAATTGATTTTCATCTTTTGGTTTATTACCCCAAATGCCTGCAACAACTGATATTTGGCCAGGCTGAAGCTAGGACCCAGTACTCAATCCGGGTTTTTGTGTGATGGCTTACGGAGGGCGAATCATCTTTCATATTGATTTGTTTGCCAAAGGGGGAAGGATCCTGGGAGAGTAGGGTGAACGGTGGCTTTTGACCTTGCAGGTGTCTGGTTTCCTTACATCGTGGTGGAGCCCAGATGTCCTGTGGGACTCTCCCAGGTGAAGGAATCTGGGCTCGGGATTTTGGGCTGTGTAGGATAATTCTAAGATGGCAAGGGAAGTGTTTTCCAAATATCCAGGATCCAGAGAATCACCTGGTGAGCTTGCTCACCATTCTGATTCGTGGGCCCCTTCCTAGGAGCCTGCCTATTTAAAAGCTCCCTAGGTGTCCTCTTAGGCATAGCTGATACTGCCTTTCCATTGCAATTTGTACAGGATGCAGAGTCAGGAATTCACTTTGCCTTGCATTATTTCCTAAATCTCTCTGGAATCTAACTTGGGGCATAGTAGATACTCAATGAATAGTCAAATGAACAAAGACCTACTATACCTTGCCCCCACACCCCGCTGATTTCACAGCTGCTGCTTTTTTTTTTTTTTTTTTTTTCTCCTGTTCAAATGTCAGACGCAATAAATCACTCTTCCTGGGGTCAGCGTTGCGACACAGCGGGCTAAGCTGCGGCCGCTGACACTATTCTAGAGGAGCGGCGGTAGGGTCCTGCCTGCCCTGCTTCCTGTTCAGCTCCCTTTTGATACTCCTGGAAAGGCAGTGGAAGACGGCCCACGCACTTGGACCTCTGTTGCCACATTGGACGCCAGGGTGGAGTTCCAGGCTCCCGGCTTTAGCCTGTTTAGCCTGGCTCCTTCCTGGTCATTGAGCCGTCTGGGGAGGGAACCAGATTGTTCTCTCCTCCTCCCTTCCCGCGCTCCTTCTCATTCTCTTGCTCTCTTTCTCCGCATTTCTGACTTTCAAATGAATAAACAAATAAATCTTTGAATCTCCTACCCCCCCACACCCCCAAATGCCTTCCCTGATTTCCCTTTATTAGAAGAGAAACAGGCTCTGGATTCCGGGTCAGTAGCTAAGTTAGGGACCTGGGACTGGGGGTGGGGGTGGGTGCCATGTTAGCATTTCCATATCTGACAGGAAACTATTTGGTGGGATTCCAAGGTTTACATGCAAATCTCAAACAAAAACCTTTCTTTTCTTACACTCTTGATCTCGGAGGTTCTCACAGAACTGATTTCTGATTGTAGTGTAATTACGCAGCATGGGAACCAGTAGGAGGAAAGGGGGTGCAATAATGGGGGTGCATCCGGGGCATAAGACATGACTTCCCAGGCTTATGATGAGAACAAAGTTAAAGAGCTTGAAAGCATTGAAAAGTGTAAAAAAAAAATCATATAACATGTCTCTTTACAAAAAAGTAGTCTTTCCTTTTGGGAAATAATATATTTTAAAAATAGGTGGCAAATCTGTAGTCCTAATCCAAAATGCCTCACAATTCCACGCGTATTGAGCATGGACATAACCCACAGTAAGTGAGAAGTCCACACTTGATGAGGCGATGCGTCCCAGTCTGAATGCAGGGGGACTCACCACGTGGTACCAAGTTGGTCCTCAGGCACTGCATCTATCCAAGGGAAATGAATTTGTGTTTTAGACTCTGCGCCTAGGCCCAGGTTATCTCATTATACACTTACAAATACTCTAAAATCTTTTCAAAAATCCAAAATACAAGACACTGGTGATCCCAGGCATTCCAGAGAAGGTGCAGAATTCCAGAACCCAGGTTTGGCTCTTAGATTGAGCTGGCATCCCTTATGAGCTCTGAGCTATCTGGAAACCCAGATTCTCACACTGCGGTTTAGAAAATCGAAAGGACGAAGGAGGCAAGGCGTACACTCCTGATGCATCTTCTTGAGGAGAGAGACTTTCTTGTGGGCATAAAAACAAGCTCAAAGTGCTTAAAGTGTGGACAATACACAGCGCCCAACTCTCACTGGGGGCTGGTGGGTCCTGAGTCCCTTGCTTCCAGGTGGGGAGAGAAAGTGGATGCTAATTATTAACTACAACACGCGTAAGACTAAACTTGTCAATTGAACGTTTTTGGCCTGTAGAATTCAGGAGCATTTTCATCACCCCCAGAGAGACCTCCCATGCATTAAATATCTCGTTCCCATCCCCTTACCTCCCTCTGTCTCCGGGGGCGGCCAAGGATCCTGTGCTTGCGGACTTGCCCACCCTGGACACCACATGTGCGGTGCCTAGCTTCTTTCACTTGACATCTATGTCCACGGTTTATTATCCGTGTTGTGGTACGATGGCTGATGAGAACACTGAGGCTCCAGAAAGATACATCAATGCATGCGTGGTCCCTGGAAGTCCAACTGAGCCCCCTCCTCATCTTTGTGTTTTTCACTAATCCTGGGCAGGTTGTAACCTGGGGAACAGGTGCCTCCGAACAGGGTTCTGATTGGCTAACGATGTTACTATACTTCTAAAGGCTTGTACTTCAGTTCCCTGCTAATGTGATTGGAGGAAAGTGCTGCGTCAGACCATGGGTTTGTCCGAAGTTCTAAAAATAAGCGGCGTTTCTGGATCAGCAGCTGCAAGGGCCATGGGGAACAAGGACACTGCCCTGGACACATTTAGCCCCAAGCTTTTGTCCAGTCCTCCATGGTGTGTTAGTTGAACTAAAATAGCATCTCTCCTACGAGGCTCAGATCGTGGGCCCATCCCAGACCTGCAATGGAGGGAGTGCCTAGGGACCCTGGAGTTTAATAAACACCCTGTCTGATTTTGGGGAAACACCTGGTACGCAAGGCACTGACAGGCATCGGCAAGGGAACCCTCCAGCCCGCCAGCCTCTCTACTCCATGGCTTTGGACTCGGTTCCTCCAACTCCTTCTAATGAAGAACGAGGCCTGAGGCACCAGAGCGTTACTTTCAATAAATATTTATGTTTTATTACCTCCTTGGTGCTTTGAGAAATGGTTACATCAAAGGTCTATTAATCTAGGAGCTCCTGGAGGACCAGGACAGATTGCTGGAGTGCCCTCCTAGTATGTTAAAAATTAGTGCCCATGATAACGACGCTGATGGCCGCGGTGATTAGACTCCCGCGCTAAGGGCCTGGAACCAGTCCCTAACTTCTCCGGGTGAAGTGTCTGCCTTTGTTAAATCAGGATAATGAGACTCTCCCGCTGTTGTTTGTGAGGCCAATTAACTACTGTCTTGGAAGGACCCAGACCTATAAACACTTGGTTAATCTATTCAAATGTAAAAAGCTTGTTGCAGAGGACTTCCGCGTGTGAACTTCAGCACACAAAAGCCAGCAAATGCAAATATCCAGGCCCCGCCTGCCCTGTGACTCGGTCCTTATCTGCCCTGAATAGCTTGGCTGGCCATTCAGACTCTCCGAAACAGGCGCACTAAGGGTTCTGCGTTTGCAAACAAACAAACAAGTGTAAGTTGGTTGGTCTCTATCAAGAAATCCTGTTGCATTTGTAAATAATGATTTGAAGGCTGTGTGTGTGTGTGTGTGTGACATTTTGGATTTGGACTGTTGTATGGATTTATTTGAGAGAGAGATCATCCAGCACTAGTTCACTCTTCAAATAGCCAAAACATCTGGAGCAGAGTCAGAGGCTGCACCAGGTCTCCCACTTGGGTGGCAGAGGCCCCAGGGTCATGGTCTAGGCAGGCAGCACGTTCAGGGTCAGGAATTTGAAAGCCATACCTCCCTCACCTGTGTAATCCTTTCTGCCCAAAGGATGCTCACCTAGCAATGTCTGGAAGCGGAGGAGGGCAATGCTGTGTTTTTATGTAACCACCCATCCTATCCCAAGCCCCATCCTCCTTTTAAGCCTGCATCTGGGGAGAGGGCCTTGCTCTCTTGCTCGCCTTTCTGCCACAGTTTCCCTGCCAGGCATGTTCCCAGCCCTGAATCTTGTGTCTGCCAGGGGGTACTTGGTGCCAAAATTCTGAAATCCATCCATATGTGGGGTTTTCGAACACACACAGTTGTGAAAACACTATCTGTGGATTTCTTAAAAAAAATATATATATATATTAAAAGTGTTTCTCTTACACTGGCAGTACATCTACTATTTGCATCCCCTAGTTTGACTTATTTATTTATCTAAGATTTATTAATTTTATTGGAATGACAGATTTGCAGAGAGAAAGATCTTCCACCCACTGGTTCACTCCCCGTGTGGTTGCAGTGGCTGGAATTGAGCTGATTTTAAGCCAGGAGCCAGGAGCTCCCTCCAGGTCCCCCAAAATGGTGCAGGGTACCTCTCTGCTGTTTTCCCAGGCCACAAGCTGGGAGCTGGATGGGAATTAGAGCAGCGGGGACATGAATACCATCGCCCCTATAGGATCCTGGCACATGCAAGGTGAGGATTTAGCCACTAGGCAATTGCACTGGATCCTCCCCTGGGTTAATTTGCAAATGGCCACAACGAGCAGAACCTAGCCAAATCCAAACCAGTAGTCTCTCACAACCCGTCCACTGGCCTTCCTAGGTGTGTTAGAGGGGAGCTGGATGGCAGCTGGATGGGCACCTGGGATGCCACCAGCTCAGGCAGCTGCAAGCTCCTGTGCCACATGCTGACCCCTTCGTTCCGTATCACAGGGGAGGTTGTTGAGTTCCAGGGGAGAGGTTTGCTTTGCCCCGTCTTCTCTGTTTGGAGTCACTTTGATGACAGCCCACTTTGTGCTTTGTGTGATGTTGGCCCTAAGTGAGCCAGGATTGTGTATTCTAGTAAGGATGGGTCAGGCAGAGTGTACTCCTCTTACCCACTAGGCAGTGCGGCCTGCAGCCCAAGCTTTTGCCAAGTCTTCTCTCCCTAAGGAACCATTCTTCAGAAGCTGCTGCCGTCCACCTGCCTTGCGATTTCAGCTTACATAGGACCATGCTGCCTTTAGCTTACTAGGCAAGAGGCTCACCTTGAAGTGCCTCTGTTCAAATCGCGGCTCTGACTCTTGACTCCAGCATTCTTGCTGATGCAGACCCCAGGTGGCAGCGGTGACAGCTGAAGTCATTGGCTCTTTGCCACCCACAAGGGAAACCTGGGTTGTGCTCCTGGTCCAGCTACTGTGCTCATTTGGGGGGTGGGGGGGGCTGAACCAGCGGTTGGGAGCTCTGTCTGCTTTTTAAATAACGAAAAACTTATCTTAAAAAGAGCATGAACGCTGCTCTCTGTAGGAGTTTCTGGCCCCTGCCCAGCTTTCATGCAGGCAGGTGGCTGCTTTATCTAGCCCTGACCTGGAGGAGCCAATAGGTGGCACCTGCCCATTTTCCTGGCGTAAATGGTCCCACCAGGTGTGAATGCAAACCGCTCCTGTGATGTAATTGACTTGGATCTGCCAAGAGGCATAGTGGCTCACCATGTGGGGTGTTGGCCTGACCTGAAGACAACACATGTGAGTGCGTAAGAGCAGAGACTATGCTAACAGTGAAGCAACCGGCAAGAGAGGAGTTTGAAGTATTTACAACTTTTAAAAAAATATATAGCTTGTTTAAGTGTAAATTCCTGTAATGCAATTTTTAAATTCTGTGGTACAGATTTCCTGCAAGAGCTGGCTCTAGGACGGCACTGACTTGAAAGCAGATTTTGGCCACGTTTCCTCATTTTTTTGTCTCATCACCTTGTGGGGGCTGTTATTGCCTGTGGGGGTTCGGTGGGATTTGGTTTTCCTGACTTGAATCGGTAGACTTCTTTCCCACTAGTCTGAGTTCGGAGAGCTCCTTGTTTATTCGAAAGGCAGAGTCTCTCTCTCTCTCTCTCTCTCTCTCTCTCTCTCTCTCTCTCTCTCTCACACACACACACATACACACACACACACACAGCAATCCTCTCTCTCTGCTGGCTCAATCTCCAAATGGGCAAGTGGGGCTGGTCCAGACTGAAGCCGAGAGCCAGGAATTCCATCTGGGTATCAGGTGTAGATGATAAAGTTCAGAACACTCAGGCCAGCCTCTCGTACCAGCTCAGGTGCACTAGCAGGGAGCTAGGAAGGAGGCATAGCAGCAGGGACTCGAACCATTGCCCCAGTGCCTTACAAGCATGAGCTTAAGCTACTGCATTTTAATGCCAGACCTTCTCGGCTCCTTTTCTGGGATGTCATCTGACTTTGGCTTTTGTAGTCATTTATTTGTTCAAACTGTTGGTCCCAGTGCTAGCACTGTCTGTGTTCGGGAGGGCAGAAATCTACACTGGTCACTCTGGTGTTGGGGATGCATTCACCCACGCGGTCGACATTTAGTCCTCTACAAAGTCTCCTTTGTACCCTCTCATTGGTGTCTCTTCTCATTGTCACCCGGGTGTCAGTTCAGGATCTCGCCCCTTGCAGCAACTTGCTGTTCCTTCCTCCTGCCTCTTCTTTGAACCACCCAGCCCTGATCTCAGCATCTTTTCGCCTTTCTGATGGTGCCTCTGCTATGCTTCAGGTTCCTCGGTAGGACCTGCTCCTTATCAGATCCCTTGGGTTATCAGTCCCCGTACTTATGTCCTGTTGCTGCGCAGGGTAGACCCAGCACTCCCCACATGGAAGGTTCTATGATTTTACTACAAGGAGGCTGTGCTCAGGGGATTGTCAGTCCCCAGCATCTTTGGTAACCAGAGCTGGAAAGAAGCCTTCCTGGATCATTTCTGTAACCTCTCTCCTCCTGGGTGTGCTATTTTTTTTTAAAAAAAGATTTATTTATTTTTATTAGAAAGGCATATTAATGGAGAGAAGGAGAGTCAGAGAGGAAGATCTTCCATCTGCCGGCATACTCTCCAAGTGGCCGAACTGGCTGGGGTTGGGCCTATCTGAAGCCTAGAACCAAGAGCTTCTTCCAGGTCTCCCATGCGAGTGTCGATGCCCAAGGTCTTTGGCCACCTTCTGCTATTTTCCCAGGCCATGAGCAGGGAGCTGGATGGAAAGTGGAGCAGCAGGGATGCAAACTTGAACCCTTATGGGATTGTGGCGCTTGAAGATGAATCATTAGCCAGTTGAGCCAACATGCAGGCCCTGGAACTTAGGAATTTTAATCAGCAGCACACAGGAAGACTGTGAAGGGCCTGGGTCTCAGTTTCCTCTGAGATGCTATGGGCAGATCCAGCTGGAATTCAGAGTCTTTTATTTTTTGACATATAGGGAGAATTCCTCTGAGAGGGCGAGGAGGGGAGGACATCAGAACTTCCTTGGCAGGCAGCGAACACTGACCCAGACTGAGGGATTTGGTTTGACTTTGGTGAACAACCCAGTTAAAGTAGCACAGCGGATGGATGCAGCTTGGTGCCGTGCACTCCCGTGTAAGACTGGGATTATGCAAAAATGATTTTTCACCTGAAGGAACCCACAGAATCGCAGACCGCTAACTGTAGCTATACACCTGAAACAAAAGCACCAAGGATTAAACCAATATACACTTTCTGTTTTCCCTCCTGTCAAATAGACAATCTCTATCCTGGAACAAGCTGGTCCCATGCAGGGGCACCCTTAGGGTCAGGGCACCACACAGGCTGTGTCACCTCCCTCTGTCCCTCTCCTCCCTGTGTCAGCCAGTGGACTCTACCAGCACCCAGAAAAATCCCTCTCCCTGGTGAAGGAGGCAGGTGTCTCAAACTGGAAATAAATTTGCTCAGGTAGCTGACCGGAGCTAACTGGAATTGATTTCAACAGTATGTTGGAGAGACTTTTTCTCCAAAAAGTACTATGTGTTTTTTTTTTTCTAAGTGGCTTGGAGCCTGTGATTCCCAAATGTTCTTGCATTAATGAAGTTTATTAAGTACACAATAATTAATTGTTTATTAGGCTCTAGATGCATTGTTATGTCTTTTTATAGAGGAAATTAAAAAAATAGTTAGCAAGCATTGTGGTACAGCAGGTTGGAAAGCCTGCATCTTATATCAGATATCCTAGGTTTTAATCTCACCTCCACTTCTGATCCAGCTGCCTGCTATTGTGTGTCCAGGGAGGTAGCAGGTGGTGGTTCAAACACGTGGGTCTTTGTGACCCACTTGATAGACCTGGTTGGGGTTCTTGGCCCGTCTATAGCCCGATCCTGCCTCTAGAATGTTGCAGGCATTTGTGGAATGAACCACCAGGCAGACAATCTCTCTCTCTCTTTATTCTTGATTTCTCAAATAAATGAACAATTTTAGAACTATTTAGCGATGAGTCTCACATGGACCTTTTGATTGTAGGATGGTGGGAGGTTCTGGGGATGCGGAAGAGTGGGACAGGGTTACTCAGGAGTGGCTTCCATTTGCTGCTCAGCATGATGGCATCACACACAGTTCCGTGCTATGCTCCTATGCTAACGTTTTAAACCCCATGACCTCAGAAGTGACTCTCTTTGGAGATAAGACCTCTTAAGAGGCCATCAGGTTAAAGATCAAGTCGTTAGTGTAGATTCTAATCTAATCTGTCTGATGTCTTTGTAAGAAGAGGGGAGGTTAGAGCAGTGGGTAAAGCTGTAATCTGCCAAACGGACAGACCATATGGGTACTGGTTCATGCCTCGGCTGCTCTATTCTGATCCTGCCCTTTGCTAAAGGCCTTGGGAAAAGCAGGAGAAGATGATCGGAGTGTTTTGGCCCCTGCCACCCATGTGGGAAGTCCAGATGAAGCCTTTGGCTCCTGGCTTTGTTCTCGCTTAGTTTTGTCTGTTGCAGTGAGTAAACCAGTGGATGGAAGATCTTTCTGTCTCTCCCACTCTCTGCAACCTTCACTTTGAAACAAATGAATCTTCATTAACAAAAGAAGCAGAGACATGGGAGAATGACACGGTGGTTTAGATGCTTCTTGGAACGCCCGTGTTTGAGTCCTGGCTCCACTTGCAATTCCAGCTTCCTGCTGATGCATTCCCTGAGAGGAGCTGGGTGATGGTTCAGGCAGGTAAGTCCCTGCCCACATGAAGGAGAGTTTTCCTGGCCTAACTCCAGCTGGAGCAGGCATTTAGGGAGTAGACCATCTGGGAGGCCAGGAGAGAGGCCTCAGCAGAAGCAGTTAATACTGTTGACATCTTCACTGTGAGCATCCAGCCTCGAGAACTGTGAGAAATTTCTGCTGTTGAAATTACTTCCTCTGCGACATCCGCACACACCTAACGCTGTTGAAACCATTTGGAGAGTGAACTAGCTGATGGAAGAACTTGTCTTTCCTTGTTCTTGTCATTCTGCCTTTCATGTAAGTAAATCTTAAAAATATATATATATATAAACTGATGTCCACTGACTGTTGATAGCTGGATGGGTATATATGTAGCGCCATATTATTCATCCTTCAAAAGAAAAGAGATGCTGATGTGTGTCACATTATGCTAATGAAATAAGCCCATCTCAAAAAGACAAATACTTCCTGATTCCTTCGGGCTCTCCTGGGAGGATGGTGGGATTCAAAGACTCAAGTACTCGAGCCGACACCTGCTGCCTGCCCTGGTACAGTTGGACCTTGAACCAGTTTTGTCATGGGCTGAGGTAGCCAGGTATTGGGGTTCAGCTTATGGGATTCTCATTTCCTTAAAAAGAGAAGCAAAAATGAATGCTTTACTGTATTTGGGGGCTTTTAAAAGTATTTATTTATTTTTTTTTATTAGAAAGGCAGATTTACAGAGAGGAGAGACAAAGATCTTCCATCCACTGGATCACTCCCCAAGTGGCCTTCCCAGACCTTAAGCTGGGAGCTGGATGGGAAGTGAGGCAGCTGGGACATGAACCAGTGCCCCTATATGATGCTAGTGCTGCAAGGCAGGGATTAGCCCATTCATTGAGCTATCACACTGGCACTCCTTTCGGGGTCTGATAGGCAGATGCGGTATCTGGAGCTATGGGGGCTGTCTCGTGCTCATGATGGAACTATCAGGAGTATCAAAGGCATAACTGAGACGTTATTCTGGACAGATCTGAGATCGTTGGACCAGTCCCAACTAACATCTATGCTTGGTATTTTTATTGTGTGAGAAAATAAACCCCTAGTTGTTTAAGCTGCTAAAGAATTTTCAGCTGGTACAGATACATTCCTTCCTTTCCCCTTGTTAATACTTACTTGGTCTTTGAGAAGTCCATGTAGAAGACACATTTGGTGAACACAGAGGCTACTTCCTTTAATCCACAAATGTTTGTTGAGTACCTAACCTGTTCTATGGTCTTTTTTTTTTTTTTTTTTTTGGACGCACAGAGACAGAGCGAGTGAGCCTCCAGTCACTGGCCTACTCTCCCACAGGCCACAGCAGCTGGGGCTGAGCCAGCCCCAAATTGGGAGCTGGGACCTGAATCCATGTCTCCTTTGAGGTGGGACAGAAACCCAACCACATGATCCATCCTGGGAACTGTACTGGCAGGAGTCAGAGGTGGGGCTCGAACCCAGCTAATACGGTGCTGGCTAAGGGCATCCTAACCACCAGGCAAAGAGCCTGCTGTCTAGGTTCTGGGTGTTGGAGTGCTTCTTAAAGATGCCTTCTGGGACCTCCTAACACGGAGTGACATGTTCCCTGATGGGACAGCTTCTGTCAGTGCTTCTCGTGGCATCCATCACAGTTGTGGTCACCACTTACGTAGACTCTCCTCTGGATGCTGCTTTGCTGCAGGTTGAGTTTGAGTTGTTTTCATAACCTGAGTGCGCAGCTTCCAGCTTCTTTGTGTTTGGGAATTCTCTCTCTCCCTCACATGCACCCAGTGAACGTTTCTCCCACTGGAGAGAGCCTTGGCAAGGCTCATTGCCATGACCTCACCTCAATCAGGCTCATGGAATGAGGAGGGGGAGCCAAGGCCCTTTATAAAATTAATTGCGAACAGGCTCTGAGAAGCCACAGCAGAGCTGCTGGCAGCCGGCATCTTAGCCTTTTGGCTGTGGGGATCGGACACTGCTGGGAGGAGCCGCGTAGGTAAAAATAAGCTAATTAGACCTGGCGTGCGGCTGTGCTTTTGAGAGCGTCCCGCGCTCCTGTTGCACATTGGCCCTCGTGCGTGCTGGAGAGAGGTCCTGCCCCTGGATCAGAGTCCTGGGTGTTTGGTTGGGTCCACTCAGCTGGAGGATGGAAACTCACTGGGTAGGTTAGAGCATGGGAGAGTTTGTGTGTCCTGGGCACTGACTGGAAAGGAAGAATCCCTCTCCTCCCCCAAGCCCCTCCCGCCACCGGAATGAACAGCTTCCAGCAGTTTCTTCACGTATTTGGCATCTGGGGCGACTGAAAGTCCACAGTGCAGGGCTGTTTGCCATTAAGACAGAGGGACTGTGCAGTGCATTGGTAAGAATCTGCCTGTTGGTGCCAGGTGGTCCTCCAACATGCTCTCCTGCGCCCGCTGTTACCACGCTCTGCTCAGAGGTGAGCCAGTTCTTTAGCAAGTTCAACTAGGCTGTCTGTGAAACAGACTCTGGGCTTCCCATCAAAGGCTGTTCTGAAGATGAAGGGAATGTGGATAAATGCCGGGCAACTTGTTGTCACTGTTTACGTTATTTTGATAATCTCTGCTTATTCCCAAGACTGTGTGTTTAGAAAACACACGGGTACACCATCCTCCTCCTTTTTCTTTTGAAGATTATTTCTCTGAAAGAATTCTAGAGAGCAAGAGGGATCTTCGATCTGCTGCTGCACTTGTCAAATGGTTGTACTTAGCCAGAGCCGGGCCAGATTGGAGCCAGGAACCAGGAACTTCTGCAGGTTCTCTCATGTGGGGATCAAGGGCCCTAAGATTCAGATCATCTTGTTGCTTTCCCAGGGAGTTGGATCAGAAGTGAGGCAGAGAGGATATAAATTGGTGCCCTTGTGGGGCGCTGACGTCACAAGCAGCGGCTCAATCCATTATGTCACAGTTCCAGTCCCATGTTCCTCCTAAAACGCCCAGATTTCATTTATTTTCAAATTTCTATTTCTTTTTCTTTCTTTCTTTCTTTCTTTCTTTCTTTCTTTCTTTCTTTCTTTCTTTCTTTCTTTCTTTCTTTCTTTCTTTCTTTCTTTCTTTCTTTCTTTCTTTCTTTCTTTCTTTCTTCCTTCCTTCCTTCCTTCCTTCCTTCCTTCCTTCCTTCCTTCCTTCCTTCCTTCCTTCCTTTCTTTCTTTCTTTCTTTCTTTCTTTCTTTCTTTCTTTCTTTCTTTCTTTCTTTCTTTCTTTCTTTCTTTCTTTCTTTCTTTCTTTCTTTCTTTCTTTCTTTCTTTCTTTCTTTTCCAAGGCGACAGGGGGAGGGAGAAGGAGAAAGTGAGAGAGAATGAGTGAATATTTTCCTCCTATGGTTCATTTCCACAAAGGCCTTGTAACAGGCAGGCTGGGGCCAGGCTGAAGTCAGGAGCTGGGAATTCCATCTGAATCTTCCATATGAATTGGCGGCGGGATGGGGTGGGGGGACTGAGGTATTTGGGCTGCCACCTGCTGCATCCCAGGGTGTGCATTAGCAGGAAGTTGGAATTGGAAGCAAGGCTGGAGCTCAAACCTAGGCACTGTGATATAGCAGGTGGGTGTCCCACATGATGGTTTCTCTGTTATGCCAAATGCACACCTTCCAGCTTTAAATGTCCGCTGGGGAAGGCTTACTTTGAGTGATTATCAGCTTTCCCTTTACCAATGTGGTTCAGTTACTAACCAGAACTCACAATTCCTGATTCAGGTCCTTGCCATTTCATTTGACCTTCAGCAACAACCTTGTCAGATCAGACCCCATCTCTCCAGTGGAGAGGACACCAAGACCTCAGTGTTCCATATTTGCCCAAAGCGTTGCAGGTTCCATTTCACCGAAGTTTTCATCCAGAGCTCTTGGCCCTAGCCAGGCCACTCTGTCTGCCACAACACTGTATCCCGGTTTCCCCACTTGCTGTGTTGTGTTTGCCATGTGCGTGTTTTGGTGACTGGACAGCCTTCTTCCTTTCTGACTTCATTGGACTCATGGACTCTGCTTGCTTGCATTCCGATCAGCTTGGTCTTTCCTCTAAGCCAGCTGCCTTACACAACAAGCACTCTGGAGCCCAAGGTTGCTGAATATTCAACACTCAAGGTCAATGTGCCACAGTCACCCAAAACACATGAAAACACAACCCTGACCCAGAGTGGATGGGAGAGAGGTACAGGGGACTGGAAGATGAAGCTTGGCGGTTGCAGTGGCCAGTGGAAGCATCATCAGACTCTCCTACTAAGTATAGTAGGAACGGGTAGCTTGGTCAGGAAAGAGAAATGCAACCAGCACAGCAACTGTTTCCATTTGCCAATGGCAATGACCTCTGGCAAGAGAGATTGCAAAACGCCAAACAAAAGAGCTTTTGATTGAGATGAGTGCATGGATGCTTCCGACATATCCAGACAGGTATAGCCTTGGAATTTGAGCCTGTGGTTGCAGTGAAGTGATGCTAAATGTTTGCTTCTGATCCTTGAATCCCCACTTCATTTAGATTTTCGGCTGGGAAGGTTCCTGTGTGAAGGATCGAGACACTTGGTCAGCCATGAAACCAACTTGTGTTCTGAATCTGAGGTCTCAGCTTGCCAGGAGTTTTCATTTTCAGGCAGCTCTAAGCATTTTTCTTCCTGCTGTAACACATAGGGGGTACACGGACCATATTTCCTTCTTAATTGCAGACAGAGAGGTATAAATTTGCTGAATGGAAATATAATGCCTGTGGATTGAACTGAATTGGGTTGTCAAGTTACATTCAAGAAAGCGTTCTTTAGTAGGGGAGCAGGCACAGAGGGCCAGAGCTCTTGGCTGAAAGGCAAAAACACAGCCGAGCGGAAATGCCAGGTGCGTGATATGGCTGTGATCTGCAACAGCAGAAGCCAGGCAGGGGGCTCGTGTGCTTGTGGGGAGAAGGGCTGCTTCCGGATACAGGCGTAACGATGGATGCCTCAGGTCTAGGAGGAAATGAAAGGAATAGGAAGGTGTTGTGGTATAGTTGGCTCAACTTTGTGTTTTTTATATGGGAAACAGGGTTACCTCTCCCATGTTCACTATCAAGAAATACTTCATGAGTAACTTCCTCTAACCAGGTAGTTCTCTGGGTCTTTCTAGTTTTGAAGATTTACTTAATTTAATTGAAAAGGCAGATTTACAGAGAACAGAGACAGAGCGAAAGATCTTCCATCTGCTGGTTCACTCCCCAAAAGACTACAGAAACAGGAGCTGAGTTGATCCAAAGTCAGCAGCCAGGTGCTTCTTGGGGGTCTCCTACATGGGTGCAGGGTCCCAAGGCTTTAGGCCATCCTCTACTGCTTTCCGAAGCCACAATCAGGCAGCTGGATGGGAAGTGGAACAGCTGGGACACGAGCTGGCACCTTTATAAGATGCTGACACTTGGGAGCTGGCACTTGAATCATTGTGCCAAGTCCTCCAAGTTTTTCCACTTTGCAGTGGGAAGGAAGTGGTATCACCGTTACCCCTCATCTAGAGTTTCACATGTTCCAGTTTCGGCTACCTCTAGTCAACCATGGTCAGAAAAGAAGTGGAAAATTCCATGGATGGGCATTTGACCTGGGAGTCATGGGGCCATTAGGGTAATTGTGCTCCATATTATAGCTCCTGGGTTCGAGTTCTGACCTTGCTCTTTGTTCCAGCTTCCTGCTAATGTGCTGTGTATCAGGTAGCAGGTGACAGAGGCAATAATTGGGTCGCTGCCACCCACACAGCAGACTTGGGTTGACTGTCTGGCTTCCAGCTTCAATTGTTGTTTGCATCTAGAATGTGAAGTAGTGGAGGGAGATCTCTGTGTCTTTCACACAAATAAAATAAAGAAATTATAGGAGATAAATAAGAAATCAGGATGGGGTTGGATGCCAACATCAGTGACGCACAGGTGGAAAGGGGTGTTGGGGCTGAGCTGCTGGAAAGAGAACAGAGAGAAGAAGCCTTAGTGGGAGGCGCCAGGGAGTGTGGCTGAATTCAGATCAGAGGGGTGCAGAGTCCGTGGGTGGGGAGCTGCCGAAAGGAGCGAGGGGTGTCAGCGGGGCTACTCTCTCTGCCTGAGAGTATCTGAGTTTTTGTTTGTTTTTGCTTTTTTATCTTTGAGGGTCATTACGTGATTTCATTTGATTCCTGCTGCCAACGTAAAACTTGAAAACCACGACACTAAGCTAATGAAGGGTAGTGGTGCTGCGACAGGCACCGCCAGAAAAGGGTAGTGGCTTCAGCAGGATGACTGGGGACCGGTTGTGCAGCAGAGGGTGGGGATTTGAAAATGTGTGGGGGCTGGCATGTGGCACAGCAGGTTAAGCTGCCACCTGCAACATTAGCTAGTTCTATACAAGAGAACTGGTTGGAGTCCCAGTTTTTTTCACTTCTAATGACACTGGCCACTGGCACCCATATGGGAATCCCAGATAAAGTTTCTGGCACCTGAATTTGGCCTGTCCTAGACCCCAGCTGTGTTCACCATTTGGGGAGTGAGCCAGTGGATGCCAGAGTGCTGTCTCTGTCCCCCATTCCCGGTCATAATAATAATAATAATATTAACTTATGCTTTGCATTTGAAATTTCAGAGAGTCCTATGGGACCAAATGATACCATCTCATTTTCTCACTGCATAAATAATTTTTGCCCAATGTTAGGTACCTGTGTAGTGCACGCACACACACACACACACACACACACACACACACACACACACACTCCAACTACTTCTCTGAAGGATCTTTCTGATGATAAATAGAAGACCTCAAAAATCCAAAATCCCAAAGCCAACATTTTCTGAGTACCAGCATGATGCCACAAATGGAAAATTCTATACCATAACATTTCATTGCATGCATAATTCATTAAAAATATTTCATAAAAAATACCTCGAGGCTATGTATGTGTGCAAGGTATATAATGAAAAGTAACGGAATTTTGTGTTTAGACTTGGGTCCCATCCCCAAGACATCTCATTACGTATATGCAAATCTCTCCAAATGTGAAATCTAAAGCACTTCAACTCCCAACCTGTAGCTATAACTCAAGTACTTGCTAAATGTGGTTGCGTGTCATAAAGGAAGAATACAATCTCGTCAAGCTGGAATAGCCTAATCCAGGTAAAGTCACAGAGGCCCATGATAAAGAAATGAGTGTATCCCTCCAAACTCTGTCCATCAGACACAGGCTTGTGCCATGTGGGCTTAAGTTCCAGAAACAGGACTCTTCATGGGGCAGGTGGAATATTGTGTACTCTCAACCTGTTATAGGAACTGACAGACCTGGAAGGGAAGAATCTGGAAGGGTGAATTTCTCCCAGGGCTCATGTGGGGATCAGGTGAGCAGACTGATGGAAAAGCAAGGATCAGAGGTTAGGACACTTCTTGGGATGCTTGCATCGCATGTCATAGGGCCTCTGGTTCTAGTTCCCACTCTGCTTCCATTCTGGCTTCCTGCTACTGCACACCCTGGGAAGCAGCAGGAGACAGAAGTCTCCCATCTACACGGGAGACTCAGATTGAGTTTTTCCTTGCTTCAGCCTGGCCCAGCTCTGGATGGAAAAATCTCTCTTTTCCATTGTTTCTTCCTTTCTCTAGAATTCTTTTAAGGAGATAAAACAAGCAAACAAACGAAAAACAAAATCCTTGAAGCTCCAGCACAAGGACATCAAAGCACCAAAGACATAGGGAGCTTTTATGCCTCAAGGTCATGTTTTGTGACTTGATGGCATTTAGCTTTAGAATGTGAGCCAATGAGTAAGACTTTTCTGTTGGTGAGACCCTGACACTCGAGAAACAGAGGAGCCAAAATAAGCCTAGACAAGCAAAGGTGCTGGGTTTCTTCCTCCTCCTCCTTTTTCTTGTTCTTAAATATTTGGGTCTCCTACAGGCATGCATGCAAGATCCCAAGGCTTTGGGTCATTCTCTACTGCTTTCCCAGGCCACAAACAGGGAGCTGAATGGAAAGTGAAGCAGCTGGGCATGAACTGGTGCCCATATGGGATCCTGGCATTTGCAGGGGGAAGATGAGCCAATTGAGTCATTGCTCCAGGGTCAGAATTTAATTTTTTTTTAAAAAAGATTCATTTATTTTTATTGGAAAGGCAGATTTACAGAGAGAAGGGGAGACAGAAAGATCTGTCTGCTAGCTCACTCCCCAAGTGGCTGCAACGGCCATTGTTGAGCTGATCCAGAAGCCAGGAGCTTCTTTCCGGCCTCCCACATGGGTGCAGGGTCCCAAGGCTTTGGGCTCTTTTCAACTACTTTTCCAGGCCTCAAGCAAAGAGGTAGAGGGGAATGGAGCAGCTAGGACACAAACCGCTGCCCATACAAGATCCCGATGCCTGCAATGTGGGGATTTAGTCACACTAGGCCCTATTTTATTTTTTGAAAAAGAACATTTTCTTGCTTTGGCAAAAAGGAAAGCTGGCAATTCCATTTTCACTTCCAAATCCTTTTTAGGAAAATGTCTTGGATTCTTGAGTTGCAAATTCTGGGGGAGTACAGCTTAAGCCCCAGGTGTTAAAAGGCTACAGCTCCAGTCTCGGACTCCTGGAAGCTGTGTCCGCTCCACTCCCTTCTGGACCCTCTTGCTCTTTCTGGATCCTTTAGTGTTGGTCCTTTCAGCCACCTGCCTGGTTCCTGATTGTGCCATTGTCCTTGGGACTTTCTGTGCTGACTTTCAGGGACTTCTTATTCCATATTCTGCTCTCAGTCAGCCTAGAATCATAGGGGAGCCCCAGAAGACAGCTGCAAGTGAATGTCCTGACTTGATGCTCTTACCTGGTAGGGCTGGAATTTCCATGCAGTTAGCATTCTGAGTATCCGCAGTACATTTCTGGGATGTCAAGTGTTCCCAGGAGAACTGAGACAGGAAGACTACGCCGGTTTTGGATGACACTTATTCCCCAAGGACCTAAGGTAGGGACAGGTTGTCACAGGGGCACATTTGTTTACCAACGTAAAAATAGTTGGGGGCACTGGAGCGTTGGCTGAGCAGTCAGCAGAGTTGCATTCGAGTTCCCACTTGGCTGTGGATGTTTTGATGCCATTGGTGAGTTGCAAGAAGCTGTCATTATTTTTCAGAGAATTTATTATGCAAAAAATGAAAGAAATTTGCCCATTTATTTTTATCCTATTTGAAACAGACACACACACACACAGATATTTTCTACCTGCTGATTCACTCTTCACATGTCTAAAGCAGCCATAACCCCATCTGAGTCTCCCATGCACAATTGGAAGCGGAACCAGGACTTGGACCCACATGGTCTGACATAGGAGGTGGCCATTCCAAATGCATGCCACAGACGTCTTTTTTTTTTTTTTTCTGGACCAATGAAATGAGCTGTGGGCTGGATGCTGTCTCTGAAGCTATACCGGTCTGCATTTCTGTGACAGCCTGCTTGGATTTAAAGTTCTTCATATTCTCTGAGAACCAGAGTTAGAGATCAGTGGTCATGAAAACTAGTGCCCAATGGGACCTCTAGCCTGGGCCCCAGCACAGATACGAACAGTTGAGTATGAGAAGAGGAACAGGTGGGCAACTGCTCCCAAGGGCCATCTTCTCTGCCACTGGGTGCTTCCTGTCTCCTTCCCCTTCAGCGGGGGCCAAATCCTGCACTCGATTGTTGTACATCATTACCCGAGCACTGGCTTGTTCTCCTTCTGCTGATGCTGCTCCCATGGAGGGCTGAGCCTGGAGCTTTCCAAGTGCTGAACAAGTGGCTCTTTGGAAAAGAAGAAAGCCTTCGATTTGTGGCATCTGCCCATTTCTGTATGGGACATTTCCCACGTTTCTCATCATGTGGCTGATTTCAAGCTGCCGGTGGGATGCCACTGAGGTGTGTAAGACATGGGCACGGTTACCTGTCTCTGGAGCTGCCTTGAGCTGTTGAAAGCTGGCTCCAGCATACATGCTCCTGGGGCTTTGGGAGCAGGCACTGAGCAGCAGCCGGGGGCTCTCTGGAACTGCTGCCGGCAGCATCTCCCTGGTGAGGTCTAGCCAGAAATGCAAGGCCAGAGGGAAGGTGCTCTGCACATGTGCATGTCTTTCCCATTTTTTGTCTGGGTCCAAGCAATCCCTGTCAAACACACTTTGTGCCATAGAACTCTTAAAAGTATTCAGTCATGGTGGGGTTGGTGTTGTAGCATGGCATCCCCTGTGTCCTGGCTGCTCCACTTCTAATTTTTTTTTTCCCTAAAGCATATTTGTTTACAGAGTTACAGAGAGAGAGAGAGAGAGAGAGAGAGAGAGAGAGAGAGAGAGAGAGATGAGAGATTTTTTAGCTACTGGTTCACTCCTCAAATGGCTGCAACTGTCATGGTTGGGCCAAACTGAAACCAGGAGCCAGGAGCTCTATCAGGGTCTCCCACCTGAGGGGCAGGGAGGTGTACTTGGGCCATCTTTTATTGCATTGTCCAGGCCATCAGCAAGAAGCTGGATTGAAAGTGAAGCAGTGGGCCCAGTGCCTAGCGGCTAAAGTCCTCGCTTTGAATGTACCAGGATCCTATATGGGTACCGGTTCTAATCCCAGCGGCCCCACTTCCCATCTAGCTCCCTGCTTGTGGCCTGGGAAAGCAGTCAAGGACAGCCCAAAGCATTGGGACCCTGAGCCCATGTGGGAGACCTGGAAGAAGTTCCTGGCTCCTGGCTTCGGAATGGCTCATTTCCAGCCGTTGCAGCTGCTTGGGGAGTGAACCATCAGATGAAAAATCTTCCTCTCTGTGTATCTGCCTTTCCAATATAAATAAATAAATCTTAAAAGAAAGAAAGTGAAGCAGCTGGGACTCCAACTAGCACTTCTATCAGCTGCCGGCACTCAGGTAACAGCTTTATGTACTACACCACAATCCCTGTCTCCAGCCTGCTCTGTTTCTGATCCAGCTCCTGTAAGAGCTTGGATCATCGCTACCCACATGGGAGACCTAAATGAAATTCTGGCTCCTGGCTTCAGCCTGGTCCAACCCTGGCTTTTGTGGCCATTTGGGGAGTAAACCAGTGGATGGAAGATCTCTGTGTCTCCCTCCCCTTTATTACGCCTTTTAAATAGGTAAGTTAATCTTTAAAACTATATATATTTCATGGCTTCTCATTTCTTACAAGATGAATGACAATTTTTAAAAATGTTCATTCATTTGGGGATTGATAGAGATGGCCAATGGCCAAGACTGGGCCAGGCTAAATCCTTGCATTGAAAGAGCAATCCGTGTGGGCGGCAGGGACCCAAATGCCTGAGCCATCAATGGCTCCTTCCCAGCGTCTGCATGAACAGGTGGCTAGAATTGAGAGCAAGTCAAGACTGTAATCCAGGCACGCTCATGTGAGATGACACCAGGAACCCACCCCTAATTGCTTGTGTGAAGTTTTCAAGTTCCTTAAGGGTTTGACAGCAAGCTGCTACTGCTTTCTTCCCTGGTGTTCCTTGGTGTGGGTTCTAGGGTCTGCCCATTCTGCATCCCCACATAGGTTCTAGGGTCTGCCCTCTCTACTGCCCTTCTACTTGACTGGAGCTGTCAACGTGTTCGGGCTCCTGACTTTTGCACATGCTGAGGTCTTGGCCTTGCTTGCCTCAGCTGGAACATTCTTACTCCTAAGCACGCAGGTGTGACTTTTTTTTGATGCAGCCAGCCCTGATATATCTTGAGTTGTTAGAGATCTCAACCCCTCAGGGTTAGTTTTTTTTTTATGATCCTATTAGGACACTCATTTTGCACCACAGCACATAAACCTGCACCAATCACGAGCTCCTTATGTGTAAAGGATGTTTCTTCTAGGGCGGATGCGATGACTCAACTAATTAATTTCATGCCTGCAAGTGCCAGCATCCTATATGGGGACTGGTTCATGTCCCAAATGCTCCATTTCTTATCTAGCCCCCTTCTCATGGCCTAGGAAAACAGTGGAGGATAGCCCCAAAGTCTCGGGCCCCTGCATTCACATCAGATCAGCTCAGCTCTCGCCATTGTGGCCATTTGGGGAGTAAGTTAGCCGATGCAGGATCTGGCTCTCTTTGTCTCTCCTTGCGTCTGCAAATCTGCCTTTCCAATAAAAACAACTAAATCTTATTAAAAAATAGGGTGTTTCTTTTTTCCTGTATTCCTTGCTCCTGGCTATGGAGTAGATGTGCAACAACCATATATTAACTGGTAAACCAGAGACATGGCTGGGTTTTATCTGCCTTCTCTCTCCCTGTCTCAGCTTCACCCACACAATCAGAGATTGACAGTGTTTTCCATTCTTCCCTCCCCACCTGGATTTCACCCAATCCTGAAAAACTTGTATGTGGCTGACTGCTGTCCTTCCAGGCTGTTGAAAGTGGTCATTCAACCCTCTTTTTCTTATCAACCTCTGCATGTGTCAGAGCGTTTGAAGATGGTGTGTGTAGGAGCTTCAGTTCTCTGGCGACTTCACTCGATTTAATTAGTCTGACCTTCTGTGATAATCCCCTTCGGATGTCCCTGGCCCCTCTCTCCACGTCTGTGCCATATTCAGGCTTCTGCCTCCATCAGCAAAAGAGCCAACTGCTCAGCTCAGCCTGTAGCATAATTCACAGCTTGGCTCTCCAAAATGAACTTTTACATGCACACACACAGGGAGCTGCTCTTAGCATTAAAATTGGCCTGAGAGAGTCAGGGAGGTTTATCTTGGAGCCAGCAGGGGGTCTGTCCCTCCAAGTTAAATATTTCTTTTTAAAACTAGAATGAGCTTTAGGGTGGCAGTACCACTGGCTTCCTGAAATACAGGGAGATCTTTCAACATTATCATTTGGTTCCAGCACTGAAGGCTTTCTGGCTGGCCTTTTCAGTCTCTTCTCATAGTCCCATCTCCCCTCTGAATAAATAGGGCTTTCAAACATGCTTTCCTTTTTATTTCTGTACAACCACTCTCTCTGCTCAGGAGGGTCAAGGCATTGAAATAGCTCAATACCGGGCTAATCAGGCAGCTATTTATTTTCGGTCCATCCTCATAGGATTTTCCCAGAGAAGTAGAGAAGCCACTTTAGAATGACCCAGAATGTTAAAGCAATGCTCCCGGAGTTCCCAGACTGTAGGATGCTGGGAAAACTCTAGGGAGTGTAGGGCCCTTCCTTCAGCCATCCCCAAACCAAGTTGTGAGTTGTAGGACTTTGTGACTGCCCCATTACCTCTTCCTCTCGCTGTTTTGGGGATACACGCGTAACGGCATAGGGAGGAATGGCTTCTTTCTCTGCAGCACAGGAAGAGATGAGGCTTTATCTGTGACTTGGATATCTTCAATGCTTGTTGATGTATATCTTGGGCCCGGGGTTACTGTAGCCACTGGAAATACAAGGATGAACATGCCCAAGAGAAATCTACTGAGTGGAGGAAATGCCAACAAAGGGTGTAACTGAGGCACATGAACAGGGTCTCTGGAACCCAGAGCAGGCTGTAGTGGAGGAGATGGAGGAGGGTGGGAAATGCAAGTCATAGAGAACAGGATCTTGAGCTGGGTATGGAGAATCTATGCTTGCCTACACCTGTTGGGGGCCGAAAGGAGCTTCTACGCAGTGCCATGGCCCCTTACTGAGCGGGTGTAAGTTTGGGGTGACTGAGAACATGGAGCCCAGGATTAGGGCATTGCAGGGTGCGACTGTAAAGGCCTTTGGAACCAGATTATAAAAGGTTCTTCCAATACTCAGGCAAGTGCTACACTGCTGGGAGAAAAACAGCCAATAACTGGTGAGCATTCTGGGCCTGGCTAATGCCAAATCTGTATTAATTATACCAGTGTGCCAGCACAGCTGCCTATTTTTTAAATTTCTTTTTTAAAGATATGCAGGAAGGCGGCAGATGCCAGGCCAGGATTGGCTGCCTGCCCCGTGGGCATGCCTTGTACCCCCTGGGCAGTGGAGAATTGCTAGGAGAGGGGGATCTGGGAAGTGTTGGAATGAGGGCTGTGGAGGGCATGTTTGACGGGAGAACAGTGACTTCTGGGGGCTTCCATTGGCTGGGTCATTGCACTTGCAGGTAGGCAAGGAGACTGAGATATAGTGGTTTATAGGGGGGGAACCAGAGGGCATGTCTCGGTCAGGCCAAGGCACTTGCCCATGTGGAAGACCCAGGCTAGGCTAAGGAACATTGCCCACTGCCCAGTGGCGCATGTGAAAGCTGGGGCAGAGGGATAAAAATCAGTTATTTAAGAATCAATGCGGATTTCCCACGGACTTTTAAAAATTATCTATCCTCTCTCTCTCTCTCTCTCTCTCTCTCTCTCTCTCTCTCTCACACACACACACACACACACACACACACACACACACAGTTTCTACCTGCTGCTTCACATATCAAATGGCTGCAATGATTGGGGCTGGGCCAGCCTGAAGCCAGGGGACAAGAATATCATTCAGGTCTCTCAGGTGTGCATCAGAGGTTTAAGCATTTAGACCATTAATCATTGCTTTCCCAGATTCATTGGTACTGAGCTGCATTGCAAACAGTGCTCTAATACATGATATTGGCTTCTCAAGTAGTGGCTTAACAACACTGGCCCCAAGAACTCACTTTTTGTTCCTGAGCCACTGTAGTTTTAGGACTCTTTGCTATCATAGCAAAACCCAGCCTGTCCTGACAAAATACTCTCCTGTCCAAGGCATGTGGGCCAGTGTCTCCTACCTGCAGGTGTTTCAGCTCCCGCTCCACCTGCTGAAATGTATGGAAGGAGCGACATGGCAGAGCGGTGATGCTTCTCTGCCCAAGAACACGGTGGCTACCCTGGCTGGAGAACATGACAGTCTGCTCAAGCTGCTGGCCCCTTGGGAGAATTAAAAAAAAAAATGATTCTATGGAGAAATGCCAGAGTCCTACATGATGCCAGAGAGATTGACAGCAATTCTTAGTACTCCTGGAGTATGTGTCATCCTGAGAAAGCATCAATGTATTACAAGCCTCTGGGGACAGGATGAAAGCTTTCATGGCCATCAATACTCTATGCCTCTTGTCAAGCCCTCGGGCAAGAAGGAGGCCCAGGTGGGAAGGGGATTCATAATCATGTGTTGGGAGAGAGATGGCTGACAGAACCTGCGGCTGCTTGTGGGTGGAGAGGAGGGGACTTGGCGGGGGTTACATGATTGTGTCTTTAAAAATTCAGGGGCTGTTATGTTAAAGAGAGAGTAGATTTGTTCCTGGCGGGCTGCAGGGCAGAGGCAAGTTGATGGTGGATGTGCAAGGAGGCAGACTGCAGCCCTGGAGAAGGGTCAAGGTGACTCACACAGAGATGTTGGAGGTGATGGTGTGGCAAGGAGTGAGTTTCCTTTCCTTGACTGAGCCTAGCCAGACACTGGAAAAGCAGCGGTTGGGGAAACCACTGTAGTCAAAAAGGAAAAGTGGACTAGCAGTCCATAGACCCAGGTTTAAATGCCTATTCCCCTTTTCCTCTTTCATCTCACATCAGTTTCACATTGAGCAAGTCAAGGGCCGTTTCTGAGCGGTTCTTCTTAATTGTGAACCACCTCCCAGGATTATGGCTGAATACTGGATGGGAACCATATTGACAAAGTTGGCTTGGAGGCGTGTTGTAATGTTATCATCAACAAGCTCCACAATGGCTGATGTCACATTTCACGGACACTGACTCTGTACCATCCTTCATAAACATCATCCCACTTGACGTTGACGATACCTCCGTGAGGGGTAGGCATTTGGCCTCACGGTTAAGGTGTTGCTTGGAATGCCCACTGCCCACATTGCAGCGTTTGGGTTCAAGTTCCGTGTTTGGCCCCAATTCTAGTTTTCCATCATGCAAAGCCCGGGAAGCAGCAAACAATGGCTCAAGGATTTGGATCCCTGTTGCCCTGGTGGAGGCATGGGTTGAGTGCTTTGCTGTTCGCCTGGGCTCCCGGGCCCCTTGAGCATTCAGAAAACAATCGGCAAACAGGGTTGTGCTTTATTCCCCTGTGAATCACTGCTTCTCTATTTTTAAAACAAAAATAGAACAAAAGCACATTGTGAGATCTTATCCTCATGCTATGCATGAAAAAATGTAAGACATGGAGGATTGGAGTGACTTGGCCAAGATCACATGGGCAGAAGGCGGTGAAGCTGACAGTCCCATCAGCATCTGTCCAACTCTAAAGTCTCATTTCCGGATTAGCAAAGTTGTTCTAGTTTTCTGTGGTTGACAAATATGGATGAAACATGTATAGTTGCTTGGAGTACTGTAATGGACAAGGTTTTATTTAAAAAGGCTTATGATTGAATAATTGATCTTTGCTTTCCTGTAAGGTTGTTTATATATTTATTTGAAAGTTTGAAGGACGGAGTGACTGAGTGAGAGTGAGAGAGAGAGAGGGGCACTTGCATTCACTGGCTTACTGATCAAATGGCCACACAGCCAGGATGATGGGCCAGGCCAAAGCCAGGAGTCAGGAATTCATTCAGTCTCTCACACGGGTGGTAGGAGCCCAAGTACTTAGGACATTTTCTACATTTGCAGGGAGCTAGACTGGAAGTGGAACAGTTATGACTCAAAATGTCACTCCAATATAGGATGCTGGTGTGGCACTCAACAGCTTAACCTAGTGCGCCATGCACTGGCCCAGGAATTGGTATGGAAGAGATTACATTTTCTTCTAAGACTGTGTACATGTTGTTTAATTATGTCATAGCTGATGTATCACAATGGACATATTCTAGTTGTACAATGCTAGTTAGTAATGCTAGTTAGTAAGCTACAGCAAAACATTCTGGAATGCATGGGTGCTTGATGCGTGGTTATGTCTCTGTTTGGGCCAACTCTATCCTATTTCAGAATGCCTGGGTTTGAATCCTGGCTCTTCTTACAATTCCAGCTTCCTGCTCATGCATACCGTAGGAGACAGTAGTGACTGCTCAAATAACTGGTTCTCTATCATTCATATGGTTGAGCTGAATACAATTCCTGGCGCCTGGTTTTGGCCTGGCTATTACAGCAATTTGAATTGTGAACCAGTGAATGAAAAATCTCTCCAGTCTCTCTCTCTCTTTAAATATTTCAAATAAATACAAGTAAACAGGAAGAAAAGCAATAATTCTTTAGCTATAATTATCTATAATTGTCATGAGGTTGGCTGAGCTCATCTGGGAGATTTTTGCAAAGTGATTGGGTGCGGCAGAGTGATTGGAAATGAGGGAAGCTGGGGTCATCCCAGAGGCTTCCTCCCTGCTTGTCTGGGGTTATTATTGTTGGCTGGGACTCTCACGCATGGCCTGGGCTTTCCCACAGTGTGGCAGTTCAGTTTTCAATATGAACAACCCAGGTGTTTTTTGACCCACATAGCCTCACTTCCTCCTTGGTTTACTCTCCCAGAGGAGCGATCACAGGGTCCACCTCCTAACGATGGGAGTGCCAAAATCACATGGTAAGAAGCATGTGTCAGATGAGGGGTATTAAGTAAACAATTTTCAGAAACTGCAATCTACCTCAGGCTGAAAGTAGACATTTGCTCAAAGTGCCATGTTGGGAGGGTAGTAAGAACACAGCCAGGGGAAGCCAGCCCTGAAAAATGTCTGTGTTGTTTCTATGATGTGGTCAGTTCATCTGAAAGAAAACTAGCCAGCTGATATTCTTCTATGGTTTTTGTTAACATTGGACAACCCCTCATATGCTGCATCTTACATATTGCCAATGTCAGCATCTACTCTTCATGCAAATTTTTGAAAAAAATTTAGATTTGAGAAGGACGGGGGGGCGGAGAGAAAGAAGAGGGAGAGAAAGGGAGAGAAAAAAGAGGGAGAGAAAGGGAGAGAGAGAGAGAGAGAGAGAGAGAGAGAGAGAGAGAATCAATCTTAAAGTTGGTTTGGTTCACAAATGCCCACAGTAGCTGGGGCCAGGCTGGAACCAGGAGCTTAATTCAGGTCTCCCACAAGGGTGGCAGGACCTTGAACTTGAGCTTTTGCTGCTAGTCCTCAGGTGAGCATCTGATGAAGTTGATATCAGGAGCTGGTGCTGGGATTTGAACCCAGCTGAGTGGGGGCAGACAGCTGACTCCTATACTATATTCCAGTATGGGCAGTGGGCGTCCTAACCATACCTTACAGCTTCAGTGTTTATGTTAAGTGTTGTTCTGTCTCAAAGGTCTCACTAGAAAATTTTCTGACAATGTTTGTTGATTGACTTTAAACCAAGCAATATTTGGTCAACGGCGGACTCAGTATATGGTTAATGAACCTTATTTATGCTAAATAGGCCTTAAGGGGGTGGAAAAGTGATGTCAGAACTGTGGTTGTGACAAAGTCCTAGCGCATTGTGGCTCTCACGTGTTTGTGGTGGTGCTGGCCAATGACCTTGCAGTCAACCACACAGAACCGCAGCATGTATAACTGCCTGCAGGACATACTATTTGATATTGATAATGCATGACTAGTCTGCATGTGCCTCTACATCTTATGCTGTATTTAAAAAAAATTTTTTTTTAATTTGCAACGCAAAGAGAAAGAAGGAGAGAGAGAGAGAGAGAGAGAGAAAGAGAGCGAGAAAGAATTTTCCATTTACCGTTTCAATGCCCCAAATGGCTACAATCATAAGGACTAGGCTAGGCTGAAGCCAGGAGCTGGGAGTCTCTTCTGGGTCTCCCACAGGGGTGTTGGAAGCCCAAGGACTTGAGCCATCCTCTGCTGCATTACCAGGTCCTTAGTAGGGAGTTGTGAAGCCATCAAGACTTCAGTTGGTGTACACTTAGGCTACTACACCAGGGTGTCAACTCCTATATTGAATTATTGATTCAGAATATACTCTTCATTATTAAAAATCAATTCATGGGCCCAACCTGATTAGCCTACTAGCTAAATCCTCGCCTTGCATGTACTGGGATCCCATAGGGGCCCCGATTCATATCTTGGCTACTCCATCTCCCATCCCGCTCCCTGCTTAAGACCTAGAAAAGCAGTCGAGGATAGCCCAAAGCCTTGGGACCCTGTACCCACCTGCAAGAACTGGAAGAAGCTCTGACCAGCTCAGCTCCAGCCATTACGGCTACTTGGGGGGTGAAAAAGCAGATGGAAGATCTTTCTGTTTCTCCTTCTCTCTGTACATCTGCCTTTCCAATATAAAGATAAACTAAATCTTAAGAAAAACCAATTAGTGATAACATGGCATGCTGCGTTACTCAGGCAGCAGCCTTATGAATCTTGTGTCTGCCATGTCTCTTGCCTGCAACAAGCAGTTCTGCTGTGTGGTTGACCTGCATCTTCCCAGTCTGTGTAAAAGCACAGAGATGCGGACACAACGGTGAGCCTGATCAGTGACTCATTTCTCAGACTGCATCACCATCATGAAGTGACACATGGGGTGCCCTTGAAGATGAGTTGGCAGGAGGATGGGATTAGTCATGGTCTAGCTGGTTGAAAGGGGGCAATTTGAAAAATGATGACACAAGAGACTGTGGCAGGTTCATAGCGTGTAGCATCCCTCTTTGTGGAATGTTCCTTGGTAATTTGTCCTCCTTCCAATGGTCCAGGACTGTCTTTAGCCTAGAGTCTCTCGGGCTGAAGTGCCATCCGGAGGCAAATGAGATTGAGCCTTGTCCTTTGGCCTTTTTAGTTCATGCTCTTGAAACCCAGGCCTGTTCCGTCATCTACTTTTAAGGCTTAATGTCTGGGTACTATGTATCTTTTGGGGAGCAGAGAGAGAGAAAAATCACAGAAATGTAACACAAAGCTGGGTTTGTGGCACAGCAGCTGGGATGCTGCCTGGAATCTTACAGTGGATTTCCTGGATTTGGGTCCTGGGTCTGCTGCTGACTCCTGCTCCCTGCTAATGTGAAACCTTGGGTTGCCGCAGGTGATTGGCTTGGGTCCTTGCCATCCATGTAGGAGAGCACTGGAATGGAGTTCCTGACTCCTGGCTTTGGTCTGGCCCAGCCCTGGCTATGTTACATGCTCTTGGAGAATGAACAAATGCATCTTGAACAAGGCAAAGCAAAGCAACGGGTAAAGCAAAAGTAAAACACAGAAATAAGAAGTCAACCTGTCTCCTCAAAAAGTTCTCAGAAGTTCCAAGGCTCTGCCTTGCCCTTTCTTCTGCAGTTGAACTGTCATGAAGGTGCCTGGGCTCTTCAAAGCTTCCTC
This sequence comes from Ochotona curzoniae, assembly GCF_017591425.1. Lineage (NCBI taxonomy): Eukaryota > Metazoa > Chordata > Mammalia > Lagomorpha > Ochotonidae > Ochotona > Ochotona curzoniae. The sequence continues at coordinate 3,872,646 of NW_024465421.1, forward strand.
TTTATATCTGTAATCCTGGAGCAGCTGGGCAGGGGAGAGCCTCCTAAACACTGCAGGCTACAAGGCAGTACCTTGCAATATTCATTTCAGGCAATGGCATGCCAAAGAGGGGTGGACTCTGTATCATGACCACAGGGTAGAAATTTACAGAAGAAAGCAAAGGCCAACGATAGCCACCTACAGTGTTCTGTTGGCAGATAACTTGGAATGTGGCTGTGTCTGCCTAGACAGTGACTTGGGCTTACAGCTAGGTGAGTGTTGAGCTGAAGTAGCTGAGACTTCTGTAAAGTGAGTTGAATATGAGCCTCTCTTTGGTCAGCAGTGAGACCTACGTAGGGAGAAGGAGAGAGAAATGAAGAGCAACAGTCAAAGGCTCTGCAAGCATGGTTGGTTTGGATTCTTAGAACCCTGGTTGAGAGAAATTAAATGTAAAAACACACACTTTCACACATGTAACAAATGCAGTTGTCCTGGTGAGTGTATTGTTAGAATATCTTAATACACTACCGTTTCCCTGATCTTCACTCCCCCCTCCCCTTACTCTCCTTCCTCCCTTCCACCATAATCTTATGGAAATTTCAATCATACACAAGATGAGATAGGATAGTGTAATGAACCATGAGGAAGAGGTCCTTTAATCACCTCTTCTTTGGGCCATTCACAAAAAAGGCCTAATTTAGAAAGGCTCCATTTTAGTACATAGTGAAGAAAAGTGGATTCTATGAAACAACGTGACAAAGGTATAAAGATCTTCTCACCCAAGTCAATAAGCCTAAATCAGTAGAGTATAATAACAATATTAGACAGTATCCTTCTCTACTTGTGTCTACTCTTTAAAAGATTTGCTTACTTATATGAAAAGCAGAATTACAGCGAGGGGTAGAAAGAGAGGCAGTATTCTTACATCCTTGTTTTACTTCTCAAATGGCCATGATGCTAAGGCAGAGTCAAGCCCAAACCAGAAACCCTTTACATCATTCAGATCTCCCATGTATCAGTGGCAGGAGCCCAAGCACTTAGGCCATCCTCTGCTGCTTTCCAAGGTGCATTAGTAGGGAGCTGGATCAGAAGTAGACCAGCTGGGACTCGAACCGGTGCCTATATGGGATGTTGGTATCATAAATGGAGGCTTAACCTAATGCACCAAAATGCCATATATAATTATAATTAAATAGGGTTGTTTTAAGTATCCAATCCTTTGATCAGTTTAAAGAATTGTGTTCCAGGCCTGGCGTTGTGGTGCAGCAGATGGAACTATTACCTGGAAGACTGACATTCTGTATTAGAGTTCTGATTTGAATCCCAGCTGCTGTTCCAAGTCCCAGATGCTGCCCCACTCCTGATCCAGCTCCATGCTAACAGACTGGGAAAAGCAGTGGAGGATGGCCCAAGTGTTTGGGCTCCTGCTATCCAAGTGGGAGACCCAGATGAAGCTCCTATCTGCTCATTTTGGCTTGGTCAGTCCTGGCATAGGACTGGCCATTGTGGCCATCTTGGAGGAGGGACCCAGTGCGTGAATGCGCGTGCTCTTCTTCTCTCCCCCTCTCTGTAACTCTAACTTTCCAACCAATCAATAAATGCAACTTAAAAGAATCCCATGCAAGTCTGTGTAACAAAGCTGGTGATGATGGTGATGATGATGATGATCAAGAACAGGGCTTAGCCTTTGCTCCCTAAAGTTCATAGGAAGCTTGGGGGATGGGGTGAGACATGTGGGGTCTGTTGCATCAGTTGTGCATCCCACCCACCACACATTTACCCACACTGCCAAGGACATCCAGGGCCCTGCATTGTTCCTACTGATTCAGCAGGTGTTCAAAGTCACCTTGGAATTGTATCTCGCATCTCTGGACCCGTCACTGTCACATTGCTCAGAAATTGGATTCTGCAGAGTGGAAACATGTGGCTCGTTGGCAAGGCAACTGGTTCAGAGCAGGGGCATTTCCAGGCGGAGGGAGCTTGCCTTTGTCAATCGGGTTAGAGCCCTCATCAAAACCTGTTTGTTTGCGTTCTTCTCTGGCTGCTCAGAGACGTCAAGCGGCTAGGGGAGAGCATGCTGCACGCGTGGCTGACTCCAGCTGCACTTCTCTCTTTGAGCACCCTAGCTGCTGAGCTAAGCTTGGGGCCCCCTGAGTGTAAGGGGTGCTGGGCTGGCAGTGCTGGGTTGATTAGTGTCTTTCTGTTCCTTGTTGGCACAGGAATGGCCTGGCACCCTGTGTATTGCTGATTTAGCTTCCAGGTAGAGGGAACAACTTGGGAGAGGGTTTTGCCGTTCCTGGTCTCCTGCATGTGATGGCATCAATCCCCAATTAAAAAGCCAAAAGGACAGCCTTCTGAAGTATTGAGCATGCCAAATGGAAATGGATAGCATAAGGGTTAGCTACTGAACTGTTGAAATCTGTTAGCAATGCCTCTGTGAAGGAAATGAAAGAAAAAAGTTGGACACTTCAGGCATGGTGGGATTTGGGAACTGATGGCAAATTCTCAGCTTAAGTTTTGGCTCTGTCATTTGCTGCCTATGGGATTTTGAGTTTAGTTAGCCTGTGTTTATGTATAGAAAGGGAACGATGAGGGGGTAGAAATTTAGCCTAGCGATTAAGATGCTTATGTCCGGGGTGGTCATGGTGGTGTAGTGAGTTAAGCCATCCCTTGAGATACTTGCATTGAAGTTTTAATTGCTCTGCTTCTGATCCAACTCCTTGCGAATGCTCCTGGGGATAAGTGGGAGATGAGAGAGAGAGCCGGGGCGGGGGTGGGGGGAGTCACTTATCTTTAGGTTCATTCCTCAGTTGACAATGGGTAGGAAGGACTGGGCCAGATTAAAGCCAGGAGCCGGGAGTTCCCATGTGGGGACCGTCTTCTGATAGTACATCTTCTCAGGTACGTTCATGGGGAACTGGATCACAAGTGGAGCAGCTGGGACTTGAACCAGCACTCACTTGTGTCATATGTGATACTGGCTTAACTCAGTGTACTACAACATGAGCCCCACAAAAAGGTTTATAACCCAGGAATCTAGACATCAAGTTCAGCTGCTCTATAGACTAGGCTATGGTGCCTTCATAAAGGCTCCTTAACCTTGATCATCAAGGTCAAAGTTCTTTCTTTCCTTTACTACACTCAACCACTCATTCATTTATTTGACAAATATTGATCGACCAGCCACTTTGTGCCAGGCTGTCTAATCAGTGAGCAAAAGAATCAAATCACCATCTTTCTCAGTTTAATTCTCACGTGGAGAGGCACAAATAAAGAAAATGTGGGAGTGCTATATTGTAAAGTAGAGCAGGGAGGAGAGATGGGAACTTGCACAGTGGGGTCCTATTTCAATTTTAAAGACTGGGAAAGGCGGAGTGTTGGTGTGGCGTAGCACGTGAAGCCGCCATCTGGCAACACTGGCATCCTATGTAGATGTCAGGTCGAGTCCTGGTTGTTCCATTTCTGATGCAGCCCCCAGCTAAAGACTTGAGAAATCAGCAGAAGTAGCCCAACTACCCTCCTCCTGCCACCCACTTAATGAGTTTCAGAATAAACTCATCTCTGAGCATTGGCCTGGCCCACCGTGGTCATCAGGGGAATGAATCAGCAGATGGCAGATCTCTCTCTCTCTGTTTCTCTTCCTCTGTAGCTCTGACTTTTTAAATCAATAAATCTTAAAAAAAATTAAAAAGAATAGGGCTGGAGAAAGGCTCTCCTGAAAGGGAGTCATTTGTAGAAAAACATGAAAATGTGGGAAGCAAGTGGTGAAGTCATTTGGGGAGGAACGTGTCTGAGGATGGGGAGAGACCCCGGGAGTACAGCTGGCCTGTTTGAGAAAGCGAGCAGGCTGATGCGGCTGGCTCAGCATGAGGCAGGAGAAGAGGGAGAGAAACAGGACATCTGTCTTCAGAGACAAACAGGTCCAGCATTGTAGGCAAGTCTGTTCCTGCTGTTCTCCCACCCCTATAGCTCCACCTTTCAATAAACACACGCATGATTTAAAAAAAAAAAAGGCACAGATCATAACATTTAGTTCCTAATCTTTTTTTTTTTTTTTTTTGGTATTGGAAAGTCAGATTTACAGAGAGGAGAGACAGAAAGATCTGCCATTCGTTAGTTCCCTCCCTAAGTGGCTACAATGGCCAGAGCTGAGCCTATCCAAAGTCAGGAGCCAGAAGCTTCTTCCGGGCCTTCCATGCGGTTGCAGGGTCCCAAGTAGGGCCATTCTTTACTGTTTTCCCAGGCTATAAGTAGGGAGCTAGGGAAGAGTAGCCAGGACATGAACTGGCACCCATATGGGGTCCTGGCACACGCAAAGTGAGGACTTTAGCCACTAGGCTACAGTGCCAGGCCCCTAACTATTCGTAGGTATGATGAAGTTAAGGCTAATCATAGTGACATGCAATCAGTCCCAAAACTCTTTTCAGAACTGAACTCTGTGCCTATTAACCAACAACTCCCCATTCTCTCTGGCGGCTAGCACCCCTCATTCGATTTTCTATCTCAGCGACTTGACTACTTTTGGTCTTTCTTGTGAATGGCGTGATTCAGTGTTTGTCTTTTGTGACTGGCTTATCTTACTTAGCTTCGCAGTTTCAAGATCCTTCAAGGTGGTAGCATGGGCTGCAATTTCCTTCATCTTCAAGACTGAATTACACCTCCTTGTAACATATGTAATGAACGAGTGTGTGGTGGGTATGGATAATTTATCCATTCCTCTGTTCATCTGTCAGTGGAGATCTGAGTGGTTTCACCTTTAGGCTAATGTGAATAATGTTATTATGGATATAGGTGCCTACATAGGTTTTGGAAGTCCTGCTTCCAATTGCTTTTGAGCATTGGAATGGCTGGGTCCCATAGCCATTTAACTGTTAAGTTTTCAAAGAGCCGGCATACTGTTTTCTAGAAGAATTGCACTGTTTTACATTCCCACTGAGAAGTTCAGAGTTATAATTTCTCCAGTTCCTCTCTAGTGGTTGCTGCCTCCCCCCTGCCTTCTTCTCCCTCCCTCTCTTCTGTCTTCCTTGCTTGCCTCTAGTCTCCTTATCCTAATGGGTGTAAAGTGGTTTCTCATTGTGGTTTTGATTTGCATTGCCTCAATCGTTCATGATGCTGAGTGTCTTTCTGTGCTTGTTTTGTGTATCTTCTTTACAGAAAAGTCTATTAATAGTTGATATGTAGGAGTATTTTTTTAAGACTCTGGATATTAACCTTTGATCAGATATATAACTTGCAAATGTTTTCTCCAGTTCAAGAGTCTTATTATTCAACAGAGTTCTTTGATGCACATGTTAAATTTTGATGTAATCCAATTTCTCTATTTTTACTTTAGTTGCCTGTGCCAATTGGATGAATCCTAACATATCTATATGTGTCTATCTGTGAAATCTTCATAACAATCAAGAGTTCACACATCCTACGCTGCATTGCTTTGTTCTTTCTTTGTTCTACTTCTCTCCTTTCTTATTACACGACCTTGAGTGGACATTGATCTACTCTATCATTACACAATACTATTCTAGAATTCCGTTCAATAGGAGTAGGCTGTAGCATGCACTGTTGCTGAGGGTGGGTCTGCTCCGGCTTCTTATTCGCAGTACAAGAATCTTGACATTCATCCATGCTGGGTTAGTAGTTCCTTCCTTCCACGGCTGAGTGGTACTCTGTCGTGTTCGTTCCATGCCACTATTGGTTCACCTGATTAGTTTGGATGTTAGTCATTTTAGCTTTTCGCTGCTACATACGAAGTTGAACATTCCCACAGAAGTCTTCATACAGACATCTGCTTTCTGTTCTCAGGGGCTACTGCTTAGAGGAGTGACTGGGTGGGTAGAAGTAAGTGTAGGTTTCATTTTGGAAGGAATTATGAAGCTATTGTCTCATGTGATAGTATCATTTTCTATTTCTACTAGTGTGAGATCATTTGTCCATATTCTTATCAATACCTGGTAAGATCAGCTCTTCTAATTTTAGTAGTTTTGGTAGCTGGATAGTTATATCTTATTGTGATTTTAACTTGCATGGCTCTAATGATTGTTATGTTGAGCCTCTTTTTATGTGATTCTTGGCCACCTACATCTTTGGTGAAGTGTCTTTTCAAATTGTTTGCCTGCTCTGAAAAACTAAGTTGCATAATTTTTATTAATGAATTTTAAGGGCTTTAAATTTTTTATTTTGCATCCAAGTTATTGTCAGATACATGGTTTGCAAATATTTTCTCCTAGTCTGTGGTTTGTCTTTTTATTATTTTAAGTGTCTTTTGAAGAGTAAATCTGAATTCTGGCAAAGTCTAGTTTATTAGCTCTTTTATGGATTTGTTCTTTTATGATGTTGACTCACTTTGACCCTAAAAGAGTCCCCCTGGACGCTATTTTGGGAAGAGAGTGGAAGATGGGAAGGGTGGGAGTCAGGAGAGCAGTGTAAGGCTGGTGCCAAGACAGGCAAAATATGATGCTGCCTTCTGTGGGATAGAGGTTCAGCAGGTGAGAGAAGAGAAGGGAGTTGGGCATACCTAAACAAAGAGCCAGTGGAATCTTTCAGGAATTGAAGGTGAGGTTAAGACAAAGAAAGGTGTCAAAGAGATTCCAGGGGAAGGCCTGGGAGGAAGCAGTTGCCTTGCAACAGATAGCAGCAGTATGGGGTTGGCATGGAAGATCCAAAGCCCGGTCCCTGCCATGTTGCGTTTGAGATGCCTGTTACTCATCCCACATGGAACAGATGTTTAAATCCATGGGTCTATGCTCTGTATGATTCAGCTTCTGCTCATGCTGGGCTCTGTGTCATCCTCTGTTGTTTTTCTTGTGAATTTATATCCTTTGCCGAACTTGTCACTTCCTCTTACTGGAGCCCGTGTACTAACTGCACGAGTTCTGAGTCATGTAGGCAGTTGTTCACTTTTCGAGCTCAACTTGGATCAGCTTCATTTCTATGCCTCAGTTCTATAGATGCTCATCGGTCTTTCAGCAGCCTGGGAACAGGCAGGACCTATGTGTGGAATGGCTTCTGGTCCTGTGGCTTTAAGATTTGTTGGCCACTGGAGGGGGAAAACTCACAATGTCTAGAAGGTTCCCTCATGACTCCATCGCTGTCTCTTGATGGTGGTCTACATTTCTCCCGTGGAGATTTAGACAGATCCAAGGTGACTTAATTTCTTCTCTACTAGCTTATGTGTCTTCACGTAGCATGGAAATGAGTCTTGTTGTATTTGTTGTGGATGTTTTCTCTAGATATTTCCTCTTTGATTTGGGCTATGTGAGGTTTGTTCAGTGGATGTGTACTGTTAGAATGGAAATTGTTAGTTGTGCTTTATGATTATTTTGGACTTGACTCATGAGGTTATCATCCCTTGTGCTTGCATTAGCAGAAAGGTAGAATGGTGCAGAGAAGGCAAGCAGGTCTACAGTGCAAGGTTGATACAAATTTCTCAAGTGCTGTAGTGGGTTTTTTTAATGGTATGAGAAGTTGATCTCAGTTGGGGCAGGTGTTTGGCACAGTGGTATGAAGTCACTGCCTGGGAAGTTTATATCCCTTATGGAAGTTTCCTGTTTCCTCTGGTTCCAATTCAGCTTCATACTACTGCACATCCTGGGAGGAGGCAGGTGCTGCGGCCTGAGTGCTTGCATCCCTGCCACTCACAAGACAGACTTGGACTAGGTTCTAGACTTCTGGTTTTGGCCTGACCTAAGGCTTGACTCTTGTGGGCCTTGAGGGAGTGAACCAGCAAATGAAAGATCCTTGTCTGTTTCTCTGACTTTCAAACAAGATGAACATTCAAACATTTATATGCATCTTGGCACAGCCGTTACACTCTCAGTACAAACGCCAAGCACCCCTCTAAAGAGCTGAAGCAGTTTCTTTACAGAGTTATGGTTTTACTTCAATCTCTCCTAGCCAAGTCTGTGGGTGATCTGGGCTCTAACTTTGTTTTTGTGTATTTTCACTTTATCAGGCTTTACAGAGAAATTCAAACCTGCCTAATGGACACTGTGTAGTCTCACCTCCTTTTGTGCTCTGGATGCTTCATTCAACATTGACATTTTTTTTTTGAATCTTTAAACCCAAATACATTTTTTAAAGAGAGGTTTTCCACCTGCTGACTCACTCCTCCAACGGCTAGGATGATGGGCTGGATCAGATTGGATCCAGGAACCAGGAGCTTCCTCCTGCTCTCCCATGTGAGTGGAAAGAGCCCAAGCACTTGAGCCATCTTCCAGTGCTTTCCTAGGCACTTTGGCAGGGAGCTGGATTGGAAGTGGAGCAGTCGGGTCTTGAACCTGCTATTCAATCCTATTGCATGCAGGCCCAACTTTTTTTTTTTTTTTTAGTTGTTTTCAGGAAATTTGCTCAATTCATTCCTTGGTTATCACTCTGTTTAGATTTATATTTCTTGGATTATTTTTTAGTAATCTACATTCTTTGTAGAAATGACTTATTTCATCAAGGATTTGTTTGTTAATAAACAAATGTGCATAAAAGTCTCTTTGGATTTGGGGGAAAAGCTCTGTTTTCTGTAAGTTGTTCTATCCTCTTTCTCATTTCTAATTAAAAGTATTCCCATAATTATATTTGTCAGAGTTTGTTTATTTTAGTAGTCTTATCAAAAAACCAGTGTTGGAACTAATTTAGCATTCTGCTGCTTTTTTGTTTTACAATTGAGTTCAGCTTTTATCTTTATTTAATGCCTCTTTTAAAATTACTTTTCCCCTCCATTTTTAACGATTGATTTATTTATTTGAAAGACAAGTTACCCAGGGGGGAGGGAGAGAGAGAGATAGATAGTATCTTCTATTTGCTGATTCATTTCCCAGATCGCCACAATGGCCAGGGCTGGATTGGTCTGAAGCAGGGAGCCAGTCCACATGGGTGCAGAGGCCCAAACACTTGGGAAAACTTTTACTGATTTCCCTAGGCTGTTAGTAGTAAGTTGAGTTAGAAGTGGAGCAGCCAGGACTCAACATGACATCCAAATGGGCACAATGTTATGGACAGCTTAACCTACTAAGCCACAACATCAACCTCAACTTGGATTGTCCCAGTCTGAGCAAGATTCTAAAGGTAGACCCAGGTGATTGGTCATGAGGAGGCTGCCGCCTCATCATGGCATGTGTTGATCAAGGACCAGAAAGCGCAGCATGGCCTACAGCAGCCGGCTGGCTATATGGGGAAGTGGAAAATGTGAGTGGGTTGGTGAATCATTCAAAAAAGAGTGACAGCAGGGCGTAGTTGCTCTCTGCCCACATGCAATTGAAGATGGAGGGGCCTTGGAAATTAGAATATCTGCTGGGACCCAGGAGTGTGGCTGAGATGAGAAGTCACAGATGGGGCAGGGATGGACCAGGACAGCGGGGGGAGGACTCACAATTCCCTTGATCGTTGTGCAAACACTGGCAAGATGCTGATAGCCAAGGGCTGATGGTCAGAGCTCCTCAAAAGTTTGCAATGTCTTTGTCTTCCCTCATAAAAACTACAAGGCTCAGAAGGCCATTTTCTACCAACACATTTGAGAGGGGAAACTAAGGCACAGAAGGGTGAAGGCAGCTGAGTGTCGAGCAGCATGTGTGTGGTGGAGCCACAGTGGGGATTCTGGCAGGCTGGTTGCACTGTGAGAGCTGTGTTGTGTATGGATGGGCACAACGTGTTGCCCTCCATCGCAGTTCTTGGCTGGGCTGGGGTGACCTGGGTGGTGGCGGTTCTTTCTGCTTAGGAATCCCCCAGAATGGGTTCAGGTTAGGGCAGCTCTTCTGTAGGTACAACAGTCCTCCTTGGTCCTTATCCCCTCGCTCCAGGGGAGGTCCTGAGTTAGCAGTCTGAAAGTGCTTACCGGAGAACCTGCAACCCCTCAACCAGCCAAGCAGGTGTGAGGATCAACTTCAAGTCCTGTTTTTGAGTCATGGAGGAGTCAGGTTCACTCTCAGAAGGGTTTGGGGGACTTTGCATGACATCTCCAGCATGGCCCTGCTGGGGAAGTGGTGGCATTGCGTGCATCTCTGTGCCAGACCATGGCAGTTCTGAGCATCATCTTGCTTCTGTTTGGCTCCTTAAAGCAGGGCATGCTGGGATGGCTCCCAATGAAGGGCCCCAGCAGATCCCCACACTGGGGACAGTCTGATCTCTCTCTTGCGAAGGTGTGGGAGAGGCGTAGGATTGACTTCCAGAAAACTCTTAGGAGGGTGACAGGGAAGAGCTACGGCACACACACACACACACACACACACACACACACACACACACACACACAGAGGCATGATTTTATATATTAGCATACAGTAATTAGCGTAGATTCAAGTGCCAAATTGAGTGATTCTAACAATTAGAGAACAGGGCACATGTTGTAAGACGTGGGTTACGTGTTATGAATAGTAAGTATGAAATGAGTTAGAGAAAGCAGATACATGAAAGCCAGGATGGAGAGGGAAGGTTTCTGGAAGGAGTGAGCTTTGATCTTGGTAGTGTGGGAAAACGAGAATAAAATAAAAACAAAACCATGGAGTTTGACCATGTGTTAGGCCCACCCCTGAATGCTTTTCATGAATTCATTTGATTTTCACATCAGTCTGATGAGATGCGTCTTATTAAGATTCTCATTTCACAGATAAAGAAATTTGGTACAAAAAAGATTAGGAATTGTTCACAGAGGAGCCAGTGTGGTGGTATAGCAAGCTAATTCTCTACCTGTAGGACTGGCATTCCATATGGGGTCACGTCCAGGCTTCTCCACTTCCCAACCAGCTCTCTGCTTATGGTCAGGAAAGCAGTTAGTGATGGATCAAGGTCTTGGGCTCCTGCACCCACTTGGGAGACCCAGAAGAAGCTCCTGGCTCCTAGTTTTGGATAAGCTCAGCTCTGGGCATTGCGGTCATCTGGGTAGTGAACCAGGTGGAGGGAAGACCTTTCTCTCTAATTCTCCTTCTCTCTCTCTCTGCCTTTCAAATAAAAAATAAAGACATCTTTTAAAGATTTGTTTTTATTATTTTTTCATTGGAAAGGCAGATATACAGAGAGAGGAGAGAGAGAGAGAGAGGAAGATCTTCCGTCCGATGATTCACTCCCCAAGTGAGCGCAACGGGCCGATACTATGCCGATCCGAAGCCAGGAGCCTCTTCCGGGTCTCCCGCACGGGTGCAGGTTCCCAAAGCTTTGGGCCGTCCTCCACTGCCTTCCCAGGCCACAAGCAGGGAGCTGGAAGGGAAGCGGGGCTGCCGGGATTAGAACCGGCGCCCATATGGGATACCTGGGTTGCAAGGCGAGGACTTAACCACTTGCGCCACCGCGCCGGGCCCGAGACATCTTTTAAAAAGTAATTATTCGTAGTAACATACAAGGGAAAACTTGCATTTGAACCCACAGTCATGCAGCCATAATGCTTAACTAAGTATAGAAATGGAATTTGTTTTTGCAGAACACTTGGCAGCCCCACTGTGTGGGTTGAGGGAAGGTGGGCCAGAGCCAAGTTATGGGCAGTAGGACACGAGGCCAAAGAGAGGCCAAGAGATGAGGCCAATGGGGCATTTGTCATCAGGTACCAGGTAGATCATCCACCCGTGTGTCCATTTGCAGAAACTGAACAGAGAGGTAGAAAACAAGCATTAGTTGCAGGTGGGAAGTTAGAAATAGCTGGCCTGAGGGTGGGGGTTTCACAGCCTCACCCACTGTCTTCCATAATGACCTTCCTTTCCAGGTTCTTGGCCTTAATCAGTCATGTGTACTGGTTTTTTTTTTTTTTTTTTTTTTTTGTCCCAAGATTTGATTCTGGAAAATTTCAACTTAAGTTGGTGAAAGACATTATTCCAGGCCTTTTGTGTCTCCTGAAAACTCACAGTGTGGCCTGTGCTTTTCAAACTGTTGGGTAAGAGTCAAGGACATGCTCAGGCAGGGAGGAAATAGTAAATCCAACGGAGGAAGCCAATTCAGGCAGGGAGAAAGGAAGCCATTGCTGTAATGATGCCTTCCTGAATTCCTATTTGTAGCGTGCAATGACAGCTTTGCTGCCACATGGACCCACCTGTGGCTCAGACAGGACAACGGAGAGTGTCTGCCTGTGTGTTTTCACTGGAGACCTCTTTTTGAGTCCTATCAGACGAATACATTTTGTTCTTCTGCTGGATTCTGCTCTATGGGGCTGCTTCAAAAGTGATACATGTTAAAATTATTTCCTTGCTCATTTTGAAATTTATTTGGAGAGAGAGAGAGAGTACATCTATTTGTTGGTTCACTTCCCAAATGCGTGCAGCAGTGAGGGCTGGATCAGGTCAGGTCAAAGCCGGGAGCCCAGAACTTAATCCAAGTCACCCAAATGGGGGTAGGCTTGAGTCATCAGCTACTGCCTCCTGGAGTGTGTATCAGTAGAAAGATAGAATTGAAAGCCAATACTCGAGTCCAGGCATTCTGCTATGCAGTGCAGGTGTCCCAAGAAATTTCTTAACCACTGCATCAAACGCCCGCCCCTGCCTCCAACACCTTGGCAAACCCTAAATCTTCACGTTGTCTTTGCTGATGTCCAAGCTTAATGACCCTGCATCCCATCACTTCAGGATTTTGGATGAAGCCGTAAACTAATTCCGGCTAAAATGGGATAGTTTGATAAAGTAACTCACCTCACAGATTTGCATTTTAATGGAGCCTCTCAATGCTTCCACACAGAAGGGTTATAATTTCAGGCACCCTGGTAAGCAGGTTGGGAAAATATTTTTTCTCCGGAGGAGCGTTTTAGTGCTCCTTAAATCTTATCACATTGCTCTGTAGACAGTGTTGACTGACTACCGGCTGATTTTTGTCACGTTCCAAGCCGGAAACCTCCCGGAGAGAGGGTGAGATGACAACCACACGGGCCCTGTTTTCTTAAGTATATTGGCAGCAGAAGAAAGGAAACTCGTTCAGTGGAGCTGGACTCAGGTGTGCAAAGGAAAACAAATAAACCATCCCATTCCTCTGTCCCATGATACGACATCCATTGGCATGCGTTGCGGAATTAGGCTGCTTCCCCTTAGAAGACAACACTGGCTCTTTTTTTGTGGAGTTGTAGCAACAGCTCTGTCTCTTCCCTACTGTTTGACATTTTCCTTGCTTGTTGTTAAATCTTTGACAGGAGCATTAGCTGGGCTAAAGAATAATAGTGTTGTAAGAAAGCTGATAATGGCCCAGGGAAAAAAAAAAGTATGTATAATACATACCTTGACATTGAATCGCTGAATACTTTAATAAGTAATGCACACAAACGGAGGCCTTTTGTGTTGACAGAAAATGTAAGCTCTACCTTTCTTCTCATTGAGAAGCACAAAGAACAGGAGAGGAAGATAGATGGAAGAAGATTCAAATATTTTCCTTTGGGGACTTTGATGTGCCAATGCGCTGTACACCAAGATTTTTTTTTTTTTGAACTTCCTTAAGTGTTAAAGAGAGAGTGAGAGCAAGAGAGAGACAGGAGGTAGAGTGGGTGAGGCATTTCTGGGCGTCTTCCAGCTGCCGGTTCCAGATGTGAGGATCTTACTCTAGCCTCAGGGACCCCGTCGGCTTGTTTGTAGAGAGCCAAAGGGACCATAACCACAGTGGCTGAGAGCAGCCTGTGGTGCCAGAATGAGCTCAAATGGCCTGAATTGCAGCATTTCCGGGCAGAGCCTTTAAGGTGGAAAATGATCACAAGCAATGAAAAGTAGTCAAATGTGTGAAGCAGGTCTCAGTGACTCCAGCAATGTGTTTTTTTTTTTTTTTTGGCTTAGATTCTTGGGGCAAAACAAGCAAACAAGAAACCCCAAAAGACAAAAAACTGAACACATTTCCATTGTGAAGATACTCCTCTTGTGGTTGGCACAGTGGTGCAGCAGGCTGATCATCTGCCGGTAAGTATTGGCACCCCATATAGGTACTGGCTCATGTCTTGGCTGCACCACTTCCCATCCATTTCCCTGCTTATGGCCTGGGGAAGCAGCGGAGGATGGCCCAACTGTTTGGGCGCCTAGAAGAAGCTCCTGGCTCCCAGCTTTGGACCAGACCAGCTCTGTATTTCTGCCTTCCAAAAACAAACAAACAAACAAATAAATAAATCGTTAAAGACGTTCCTGCTATTACCAAAATCTCAGTCTCTATCCGTGGGACTGAATCCAGTAAAGTGGACAAGACTCAGGAATAAAAGAAAGTTTCTTTCATTGAGAGATGAAGAGGTAGCAGACTCAGGGCTCCAGAACTAGCATCCTGCAGAGTGAGGCTGTTTTGGGATGTTAAGGAGGCTGCATGAAAGGAAGGGGAACAGGTTATGGGGGTGATTCGAAACACAGTGAATCAATGGGCAGTATGTTCAGCTTGCATCCAAGTTTCTGGTCGGTTAGCAATGCTGTCCTCTTCTTAGAATTTTTATGATGGCCAAGTTGGCCTTACTGTTTTTTTTTTTTTTTAACCTGGGGCTGGAATTTCCCTACCCAGACCTGAAAGTCCCTTAAACAACCCCACTGGATGTGACAGCAGCAGCTATCCAGGCATTATCTATTGGAAAAGCAAATGAACCATGAGCCTGGGGTCATGAGTCTCTTGTAGGGCTGCTCTCTCAATTCAGTGAGCTGTGTTGAGTGCCTTCAAAAGGCAGGGCAGGGGCACTTTAAGCTAAGGGAGGGCAGCCGGGAGCTCGGGGCCTGATGATGGGGCTTGGAGTCACTACTGCAGGGATAGAGAAGAAACTCAAAGCCCCTTTATGTCTTTCAAGTTTTCTTTACTAAAGTTGTGAGTGCCCTATTTCCTTCCTTTCATCTTTCAGGCACTTCTTGAAATGCCTCTTATAGAATGATAGTGATTTATCAGCTTCCTGACGTGGAACTCTGATTCCAAACACGCCTAGTTATCTTCTGCAAATACACTTCACCTAAATTAGCAGTGGGTCCTGTTTGGCTGTGCTTCTGGCTACAAGGGCTGCAAAGCAAGACTCACAGTGGCCTGGATAATGACATTTCTTTATCATCTCACCTAAGGAGAAGTCTGCTGTCAGGAGTTCTTCCGTGGGAGTTATGACTCAAAAAACACTACCAAGACCGGGCTCTTTGTTATTTCCTGCTTTGCCATTTCTGATTATGGGAATTTGGACTTCATGATTAAAATCTCTTAATCGCCAGGTGGCTGCTGTTGCTCTCTGCATTCAAGGAAGGAAACAGATGTCTGAGTGACAGCAAAGACCTTCTTTTCATCAAGGAGGGAAATAGTATTTTGTAGGGGTACATGAGCAGGGTAGCATGCACTTCCTCTTTTCTCTCAGATTTATGCTTTTATTTGAGAGAGAGAGAGAGATATCTTTTAACCACTGGTTCACTCTCCAGATGGCCACAATGGCTAACAGTGGATTATGCCAAAGCTAGGAACCAGAAACTTCACCCAGGTGTCCCATGCGGGCTGCAATAGCCCAAGCACTTGGACCATCCTCTAATGTTTTCTCAGGCCATTATCAGGAAGCTGGATTCAAAGTAGAGCAGGCAACACCCAAGCATTGGCACCCATTAGGGGATGCTGTTGCTTTACCCACTATGCCCGGCACCCAACTCTCATTTTGAAGGTGAAGAGGTAAGTTATGAGGCTCGCTACTGATCAGAAAGCTGCAGAGCGGCATCACAGACTTGAATTCCATCCTCTTTCCTCCGATGCTTCTGTTCTTGCTGGCCTATCACCCCTACCAAGGAAGGACTCAAAATTATTTCATATGTGATGCTGCCACAATTTTATAGTCAATTCTGCACCTGGAACCTATGGCTTATTGGCTTATCCCTTACTCCTTTCCTTATCAGAACATTTATCTGAATGGAAGATTTCTCATGAGATTCATCAGACCATTCCTACAGCTTCTTGAATAAGTGCATTGGTCCACAGAATCAGCTATCACAGTTCACTACAGAGTAGCAAGACGAAAAAGAGCATAACCTTAATTAGTCCTAGGCTTGAACATTTACTTACTGGGGTTCACAATTTTGTGGAAGCTTCTGTGAAATGAGGTTATAGAGAAACTTCTTAATGGTAGACGTGTGGAACTTTCCACCTGTAAGGGGAAGGGAAAGGGTACTAAGATTGCATTCATCAGCCAGACTTCTTGGAATTCTCATGTAGCTCCTGCTCTGGATGGTGCAATCGGAAGGATGAAGAAGGTTTTTGGTGGTAGAAGGGCGGAAATTCTTCTTGACAGGGGGCTACATGTTGTGAAATCTGCAACATTCAAGGAATATGCAAAAACCCAGGGATTCTGTGGCGGGAAGGACTTATTTCTGAAATGGGGTCAGGAGAATGCTTCAAAGTCAGGGTATGCCCTTTGTGTAGGGTTCCATGGTGAGCAGAAACTTAAAAAGGGAACACAGAGGATGGACTTTCTGTGCCTGTGTAAACATGCAGTGTCCAGGGGAGCAGTATGATTTAGTCTTGTGTGCAGAGGCAATCCTAATTGTGATATGGGACTAGATGGGAGGTTGGAAATGGCAATGGAGAGGTGGCTGGTCCAGCAGAGAGTTTGTTTGATAAGTTAGTTTGTACATCATCCCACAGGCAACAGGACATGTTGAAGAGTTTTCAGCAGGTTGTTAACTGGCTCAAGAAGAAGACGCCTTGGATGGGGACCATTCTGAAGGCAGGGATTGGTTAGGGCTACTGCAGTAGCTTTTATGAGACAGATTTCCTTTAGTTAGAAGTAGTGGGGATAAGGAAGAGGAGAATAAGACAACAGGGTCTTAGGGGGCAAACTGACAGGATGGCTGATTGGATATGCACAGTGGAGAAGAAGAAAGAATTGCAAACAATCCTTAGGTTTCACAGACAGGGTGCAGAAGTATAAGAAGAAATTTTCGGTCGTGTTTGGCAAGGGACACAACATATCTGATGATACTGGCCCTTGACTTGAAATTTTTTGATGGTTAAGAGAGAATTCGCTAAGGCACCAGACTGACAGTCATCATTCTGATGTCATTGTATTGGTTTTTCCTGTTCAGTAATGAGAGACTCAAAGCTGTAAGCCAGGAATACTGAAGAAGTACATTTGTTGGCTTTTTGTGCCTAAGAAAGCCACCTCGAGCACAGGGTCTTAAGACAACAACAAATGGTTGTACCTTGTGGTTCTGCAGCTTGAGTGGTCCTTCAAGTGGGCCAGGCCAGCCAAGGCCAGACGTCCTGGGACGGCCACTTTCATAGTCAGAAAGACATGGCCACATGGTCTCAGCATCCCACATGTTGGTTTGGGATCCCTCACACACAGATGGTTACAGGAATCCCAAGAGAGATGAAATAAGGAAGAAGAGATCCAGTGTCTAATCCATCCACCAGTCTCTGTGTCTCATCTGCTATGTACCATTTATCAGAGTCACTTGACAAGGCAGAATCAGCAGGATCGAAGGGGTTTTGATTCAGAAAAGTAAATTCTTGGGTGTGGTGGCTATATTCTCTCAGATGTTCCCCTACAGGGGCATAGCAGGTGGAAAGCTGGCTTGCAACATGCTTTCACTAAGCGATTTAGAGAAGGTTAGAGGGGCTGGAAAGCAGCTCAAGGTCACATTTACTGAATGAATGAGCTGTCACTCAACCTTGCTGTGTCTGGTTACAAAGTTAGTGCTTGATCATATTCTCACCGCTTTGGCCTAATTAGGACAAGCTCTTTGCACCCTCCTACCCTCACACTTCACAAAGGACCCTTTTTGCTGCAGCTGAAATAAACACTGAAGCATGAAAGAGTAGAAGAGCTCCTTTAAAACTGTGGGGATGGGGCGAGGCGCTTGTATTTTACCATTTGTTCTTGATTATGACTGAGGTTAATTGTTTATCTTACGGCTGGTTAGGGATGTGGGGACATTAAATACTGTTCACACACTCTGGGGTTTGGCGCATTTGGCTTGGGATGACTCATAGGCAGCGTTAAGCTGGCTCCTCAGAGGTGTTTATTTTTCCCCCATTAAATCTTTGTGAAAGCTTTCTGCAAAGGATGATTTCTTCCTCCAGGTACACCAGAGGTGTGTTGATGCAACCTCACCCACCACGGGTCTCTTTGGCATGGATAGCTCCCGGTGGAGACTGTGTGTGGGATTTTTTTATTGCATAACATAGTGTGACATGTGAGGGTCACTCTGAGGCTATGGGGAATTTCTCCCTCTCATAGTAACTCATTTCTTTTGCCTTTGAAAACGTGAGAGGTCTGAACTAGGAAATGGGTAGGTCTGCATCCACCTGCACGGGTTCTTGGATCATGACTTGTAGTTCTTACTTGGGATGTCACAGGAGAAGATCGAAGGTTTGAGCTGGATATACGGTGTTGTGTGTGGTTCTGACCCTGAACACCTTTAGGGTCTCATTTCCTGCTCTTCTTCAAGGTGAGGCTGTGACACTAGCTGTTTCCTAAACACCTAAGTGCTCTTAAGCTGTCATAACTTTGCACCTGAATTCCCTTTTCCCCCAAGACACTGCTCCCAAAGTGAGACTTTCTTCTATTATCCTCCCAATCCCAGCCACAGCCCCAGAGTCACCAGCCTCTGGGAAATCATTCTTAGTGTGCCCCACCCCACTTAGAGCCCCAACAATTCTGGAAGCTCTGGCCCCTACCCTCTGTGTCCTGTGCGCATCTTTAGGGGACAAAGTTCACCCTGTCAGGCTGATTTTATGTCATGTCCTTGGATTGGGAAATTTTGGGGGGAGTCAAGACTTGCTTGGGTCTCTTTCTAGATATCATAGTGCTTGGCACCTCATGCTCAATGCATGAAACATTGGACAGCAGCACCTCTTCTATCCTTCAGCCCTTTTTCTTTTTTTGGAGAGTAACATAAGCTGTATTCCACAATGCTGGGAGGAGGATGAATCGTAATGGGCACTTCTCACTAAGCCCCGGGTATTCTGACTTTACATTTGCTAGAAAGATGGGACACTTTCCAACTTTTGGATACCCGTGATCCAATCACAGGAGAGTTCCAGCTTCTCATTCTCAACTTTTCACTAACTTCTAGTCTGTGGTGACTTGAGGTGCTAGAAACAGTCATGTCCTAGTATTTGCAAAAGATGACCAATGGCAGCTCTGGTCTCTGAGCCCTGAGAGGAGCCAAGGAGTATTCCAAACAGAGTGTAACTGGTGGAAGGCAAATCAGAAGGCAGGGGAAAGACACAAAAAAACCTCACGGAAACCACAGGGAGCTTCCAAGCTTGGATGATGGGAATGGTGGGTGGACATGCCATTTGCAAAAGTGCCCAACAAAGGAGGAGGACTGGGGAGAGCAGGAAAGATGAAAAATGTTTGAACGTGCTGAGCTCCAGGGGGCTGTGCAATTCTAATAAGCTTCAGGAGGGGACAGGCTGGAGGGCAATGATCCTATTAAGGTTTGGCTTACAGAAGTTGAAAGACGTTGGGATTTCCAGGAGTGAATGTTAGGCAATAGGGAGAAGGTGGTGAGTAAATATGTCTTAGTCTATTTTGGGATGCTATACCAAAATACTTGAGATAGAATACCTATAAAGAGATTTATTAATGGGGAGCTGGCACTGTGGCTTGCAGGCTAGTCCTCCACCCTGTGGCATCAGCATCTCACATGGGTGTCAGTTCATGTCCTGGCAATTCACGTTTGATCTAGCTCTCTGCTTATGGAAAACAGGTGGAGGACAGCTCAGGTCCTCGGGCCCTTGCATACATGTGGGAGACCTGGCAGAGGCTCCTAGCTCCTGGCTTTGGATCAGCTCAGCTCTGGCTGGTGCAGTCATTTGGGGACTGAGCCAATGGATAGAAGATCTCTTTCTCTCTCTCATTGTCTCTTCTCTGTAAATCTGCCTTTCAAATAAAAATAAGTGAAACAGAGATGTATTTGGCTCATGATGCTGATGGCCAAGGAGTCCAAACAGCCTGGCACCAGTGTCGTTGTGAGGATTTCTCAGATATGTCACGACCTAATGGAGAAGCAGAAAAGGGAAAAGTCCTGTTCTGGAGTGGCCAGGCACATGGGGTGACATTGCTTTATAACAAGCTGCTCTAACAGGAACTGGCTCTCTCCTTGAAGACTCAGTCCACTCTGAACGTACAATGAACCCATGCTTGGAGGTACAGCTCCCATGAGCTCACTAACTTCCGGTAGACCCCAGGGGCCAGGCTTCCCACACCTGAATCTTTCAGGAAAGCACTCAGGGAATAATGCTGGGTACTCAGAGAATCTCTCTCTCTCTCTTTTTTTTTTCTTTGACGATTTAATTGAGAAGCAGAATTACACAGAGAGAAGGGAAGACACACACACACACACATACACACACACACACACACACACACACACACACCCCTTTCATCCAATGGTTCATTCCCCAAATGGCCGCAACAGAGAATGAACCAGCAGGTGGGAGACCTCTCTGTTTGCTTTTCAAATAAAATATATAAATACATAAAAAAGAAAATTTCGTGAGCATTGATTTTGCTAAGTGCTTCTAGCTGTTCTTTTTCATTTTATTTGAAAAGCTTAGAGAGAGACAGACAGGACAGAGGGAAAGGGACTCAGACATAACGGATCTATCTGCTGGTTCATTCTCCAAGTGGTTGCACCAGCCAGGGCTAGAGCAGACTGAAGCCAGTATCCCAGTGCTCCAGTGGGATTTCCTACCTGTGTGGCCAGGACACAAATGACTTGAGTTCCCACAGTGTGTATTAGCAGGAATCTGGACTGGAAATGGAGTAGCTGTGATTCAAATCAGCTACTCTGATATGTGCTTTGGTGGTCCCAAATGGCACATGAAGCTGCTGAACCCACCACCTGCCCCTTTATTTATTTATCCATGAAGGTAAACTATACGCCAATTACATCAATTCACAAAGCTGTGTAACTGGTTACTGCTCCCATCTCCATAACTTTTTTATCATCCCCAATGAAGTTCTGTACCTGGTACATAATTGCTTCTATTCTGCTTTCCTCCCGGTGCCTGTCTGCAGAATTGCATAGTACTTGTTCTTTTGTGTCTGGCTTACTTCACTTAGCATATCCTTAGGAATCCTGTACAGTTTTTTGGAATTTGGCTGCTGCCACGGCTTGGATACAGATTTCTGGAGTATGTGACATAATTTTCCAGTTATTTTTCTCAGAGTTTTGTTCTGCCCATTCTTGCAATGTTGAAAAAAGAAAAGTTTCTCTCCGAAGAATTGGAGTTTCTCTCCATCTTACTCATTTCAAGTCCAACCTCCCATGGCAACAGTTGTGTGAAGGGAGCCTTGGAGGGAGGGGTGTTTCAGTGTTTATTAAGAGCCTCCTAGGGGGTGATGGTGGCAGATGATGGTACTGACCCACTAGCGAGGTGCCCTCCTGGGCATGTAGGGGCACTGGAACTCCTCCTCTGTGCGACAGGTGACCTGAACTCATCTCTCCTGAGCAGTCACGACTCTCGTTGCCTGAACACCTGTCACCTGTCAAAACATTTCTTCATTTTAACAGCTCTAATAAAAAGTTTTACAAGCCCCATTTTTTTTTAAACTGTGATATTCAACAGACATGAAGTTACTCTGCCAAACTACTATAAAAGTTTCTCAATCCTTTTTCCCCATCTCTGGAATGATCTTGGTGGAGCCCAGTAGCATGGGACTCTCCCATAATCATATCCTAAGTAGCCCTGTTGCGGGGAGCTGCTCTCGTGGGGATGGTTGCTAGGAAGCTCACTCACTTCATTAGTTTTCTTGGAAAGCTATGTTCTCTCAGTAACACGTTTCCACGTACTGACTCTCCGTCCCCTCAAGCTAGGGGAGAACCTTGATTTTCCCGAATGAATCTCAGACTCCTCCCCAGCTTCCCAGGGAGAGGTTTTTCCTCCAGCTGGTCTGCATCACACTCGTGTCAGGAACTCCAACGTGGGCTGCGATTCTTATCTGGAGCTTTACAGCTGTCTCAACAGCTGGTTTTCCCAGGGCAATGAGCAGGGGCTTCCTTGTGTTCCACTCCGAGGACGAATCGTCATTGTCCCTCCTGAGACAATCCTCTTTCTCTCTCTTACCTTTTTGAGCTACGTGGCATAGCTCAGCACCAGAGCACCAGCTCCTGGCCTTTTCTAGATGTGTCTTTTTTAAATGTACATTTTCAAATTATTTATTTTCTTGTTTGGAAAGGAGGGAGGGAGAGAAATATAGAGATAAAGGAGATAAAGATCCCTTCTCCATTGGTTTACTCTCCAACTGCCTCATCAGCGAAGGCTGAGCTGAAGTAAGGGGCTACAAACTCACGCATGATCTCCCACATGAGTAGCAGAGACATGGCTACTTGAGCCATCACGGCTGCTTCCCAGGGTCCGCATAAGCAGGGAACTGGAGTCAGGAGCTGGAGTCAGAGCCGGATGGACAGTTAGGCCGTCCTATGTGGGTTGCAGGCACCCTCCCTGGCATTCCACCTGCGAGGCTAAATGCCTGCTCCAATACTATTTAAGTCCACGAAGAATTTATGATGTGGATAGCATTGATGTTTTTAGCAATTCTGTAAGTTAGTGTGCTGTTGAATCTTACATGACAAGGTAGAATTAAGAGAAGCTGGAATGACAAAAGTCCTACAAAAGGTCTAATGTTTTGGATCCACATCTCTGAATGTAGACTCTTGGACATCAGAGAGCCTCGTGATGTTGCAGGAAATCTTAGTGTGGCAGTGTAGACTGGAGTCTAGTATGTTACTTTATCGTTTGGATTCTATGTGAGTTTGGACGGGCACCTTACCCTCTCAATGTCCCTTGGACTAAGAATGTTAGGAGGCTCTATAAAGAGTTTGGCATCTGGTACACCTGGTATATGCCAGCACTCATAGGCGCTGATTTCCTTCTTCTGGGGGATTTCTATACCAAGATCCAGAAAGCGGTGTTTGAATAGTCAGGTTACAGGTGGGATGCACAGTCAATTACCTCACAGTAGTGGTTGAGAACAGGTTGACACTGCATGCATTTTTTTTTTTTGAGAGTCCACAGTCCTCCTTTTTTTAAAGAGATTGTATTTGGTAGCAATCAACAGGCTTTTAGGGTAATGGCTCTTTAATCCCATTCAAGCATATTCTGCACTCACAATACAAATGCAAATGGGCTATCATGTTTTAACTGTTAGCTAGGTAAGGATCAAGAGTTTGAGACCACGCTGGGGAGAGAATGGTTCAGGACAGTAGGCTACTAGGGGAAGAGGAAAAGCAAAAGAGCATTTCCAGGGAGCAATTTAGCCATGTTTATCAAAACCACAAATGTATATTTCCATTTCCAGAAGTATATTTATACTTGCTCATAGGTAAAATAAAATGCTTGCTGATACAATATGCTCTTCAACATATGCATGTTCAAGATAGATTAAACTCATTTATCTTCATTTGAAAGGTAGAGAGGCAGACAGAGATTTTTTTTTTTGGTTCCTTTCTCAAATGCCCACAACTGGTAGAGCTGGGTCAGGTGGGAACCAGGGGCTGGGAACTCTATCCAGATTTTCCATGGGGGTGCAACTATCCAAGGATTTGGGCCATCTTCCACTGCTTTTCCAGGCACCCTTGCAGTGCCTGGGTCAGACATGGGGCAGTTGAGACTTGAACTGGTGCTCATATGGGATGCTTGTGTAGGAGGCAGCAGCTTAACCTGCTGCATCACAACACTGGCCCCGTTCTGATTTTTTATAACACAAAAATTGTATTATGTGAGGATGAGCATGTGCCCGTGGGCACACTCATATACATGGCATGAGTTTTAAGTCTAGAAGGACACATTCCAAAAGGTGGCTTTATCTGGCTATTGAGATTACTAATTTTTGTTTGCTTATTATTATTTCCTATGATAAACAATGATTTTTTTTTAAAAAAATTGTCAATAATACTGATCTATACTCACAAATTCTCCTTTCCAATGACCTAGCCATTATCTTCTCCTTTACACTATTGTAGGTACCTTCTGGCCATCGATCATCAGGTCTTGGGGCCCCAGGTTTCTTGCTGACATCATCTGTGAGCCTCCAGGACATTCACAGGGAAAATGGGGGGACAGTGATCCACAAACTCCCCATTCTCATTGCCGAATTTGTTCCACCACATGCTCAGTGGAAGGCGGCCCACTGCTTCTTCCTTCCTTTGCTTGCTCATTTGACATTTGTTGATGGGGCCAGGCTCTGGCCCAGGTGCTGAGATGCCAAGAGCAATCAAGCAGACCCAACTGGACCTCATCTCCTGCGGCAGAGTGCTATCAAGATGCCCATCTACAGAAAAGGTCAAATATGATACCACATTCCTGCAATCACTGTGGCCCGTTTGGTGAGTTTCCACAGTTAAACATGTCTGGTCAACCCTGTGTATATATGCGTGTGTGTATGTTTAAACATAAAGATGAATGTTTTTCTATTTAGCATAAATACTGTATCTGCTGTGCAAGTTTTACAGGTCCTGTATCTCTCACATATCTGCATACACTCTGTATCCATTCCTTAAAAATGTATCTTCACGGGGAGAACATTTGGTGCAGCAGTTAAGATGCTCCTGAGGAGGGCAGTGTGGTGGCACAGCCAGCCGATCCTCTACCCATATGGGTGCTGTTCCACTTCTGATCCAGCTCCCTGCTTAGGGCCTTGGAAAGCAGCAGAATGTATCTTCCCAAATGGCTACAATAACTGGGGCCTGAAACTCCATCTGGATCTCCTACATAAATGGTAGGAACCCAAGCACTTGGGCCAGCTTCTGTTGATTTCTCAGGAGTGTAGCAGGGAGTTGGATTGAAAACTGAGCAGACAGGACTTGAACTGATACTCTAATATGGGATGCTGGCATTGCAGAAGCAGCTTAATGTGCTGTGCCTCATTGCTAGTCACTTGATGTAAACAAACAGTGTCTTAATTTAGCCAAAATTCCTTGGAAGCTAGTGCCAGGGCTGAGGAAGTAGTTGATGTTCAGTAAATTCAGGTGGATAGCTTGACAGCAGGAAGGTCTTCCCCATGCTCTGTCTTACTTGGTTCTCTCCTCTACTCTTGTGTTTCCACTGGGTGATCTTAGATGTATCGCCATGGCTCTTCTCTGCCCTACATCAGTTCCTTTTGTGGCAGCAAAGGGATCTCTCTGAGTGGCAGCTTGGTAAGAGTCAGCTGGACATGACCATCTAAGCCCAACCTTCCTGATTCCTTTGCAGATGACTCCACACCCTAAGCCTTCATTTGTCCACCCCCTTCCCACTGCTACAGACCAGTGCGACCTGGGATTGAAGGAGTCATCTGACCCCCAGTTTGGGGTTCCGAGGGGAAGCCCATGAATCTCTTGGTCTATTCTGCTGTCTTAGTTTGATTTCTGTTGCTGATAATACGACATGGCAGATTGGTCCCTCTTGGCTCATGGCTCTGGGCCAAGGTCAAGGGAGTGCCTCTGGTGATGACCTGCTTGCTGACCAAGTCCCGAGGTGGCATGAGATGTCACACTCAGAGAGTGCAAGAGAGAGCCAGCCAAATTGGCCTGTGGAGAAGACCTCACTTCGAGGTGATTCTCTAAGCCTGGTTCAGCTCAGCTATCCAAGGCATGGCATGAACAGATTGATCCACTCATGAAGGCAGAATCCTGATCATGTTTCAAAATGAGGATTCAATATAAGGGACTAAAAATCTCACAGCTCATCAGAGGGTCTGCCTTCCAAGCTGGCCTCTCCCAGGAATGCAGGTGAACATTCTGGCCTCATCTTATCATTCAGTTTGTTTCTCTACCTATACGTCTGGGGAAGGGAGGTATTATTTTTTTGATGCCTCCTTGGCAATCTCAACAAAGGTCTTGAGCACATCCCAATGTCATTGATGCAGGAACTGAGGCTCTGAGTTATCCAATGATGGGACTATGGTCTAAGGGTTCCCAGGCCCCAGCGTTAGGCCTCTCACTCCTCCAAGGAGGTAGCTCTGTTTTCTCCATGTGAAATGTTTTGTGAGTTTCCTTCCTGCTGTCTAGACTGCGAACTATAGCTGGAATCCCCCCAGAGGACAAGAATTGGAACTGAAGCATGTTGAAGGGTCTTCCAATTGGAGTCTGTAATTCACTTTCTGGGCCGATGTTGGAGAGTCCTTTTCCTTGTTATTCATCCTGGTGGTGCACACACTGAACTCTCTGTAAAGGAGTGCATACCACCAGCCCGACCATTTAAACACAAGGGCCCGAAAAGAACGGGATGTGTACATACTCCCTGCAGAGGGTGACCAAGGGGCTGTGAAGTCACATCTTCAGTTGGGGAAACATTGAGCAAAGGTTTTCTCCATTACACCCACAGGGACAGGTCAAATGGACACCCATGACATCATCCGCGGGAACAAGGGGGAGAGAGGCTGGTAGGTCCCCAGTCGCTTCTTTGGGTGCCTAGACCCAAAGCTTCTGGAGAAGTTTTGCAAAGAAGCTCAGCTTGGAGGAAACAGTTTTCCTTTCCTTGCTGTGTGTTTTCTGGGGTTGTTGAGCCCATGGGTATTTTTGAGGGAAGCACACTCCATATGTTTCTGATTTACTTACATTTAACTTGCCAGAAGTTTCTTTTGGAAAATGTATTTCATGTCTGGGAACCTTTTCAGCCTGTTTTTTTTTTTTTTAAACTTTTCACTCCAGATCTTCACACTCAAAAGGAAGCAGAAAATTGAAACAATTACTGGGACATAACAGGGATCAGCAAACTCCGTTGGCCTTGGTTACCTGAGCGTTTCTGAGTGAAGGTAAAGCCGAGAGACTTCTGGCCCCAATATAATTGCCCCTGGTGCTCCACTTCCCATCTCATGTGTGGACAAAATCCTTAAAGACTGCTACCTTTCTCCAAAGTTCCACATGCCAAGTCTTGCTTTTCTTGGTTACGTTAATCTTGGCTAAATGTCCCCGGTCTGTTTTCTATTCAGAAATCTTGGATTCTAAGTAGGTTATAAATTTGATCAAGTGCATTTATTTATTTATCCTTTACTTGGAGAAGAAAGCAACATAAATCCAAGTCAAAATAATGTACATAAAACTTTCACACTGTGCTGCTAACTTTCCGATGATAAGCATTATTGTTTTTATTTGCAATAAATGTCAAAACACTGAAGAGTGGTTGGGAGCCTTGAAGTGGTCGGGCAGAGAATATGTTAGCGGAGACATAGAAAAGCCCATTTCAGAAACAGGAACAACAGATGAGGGCCAGTCTGCTTCAAGATATGTATTAATTTAAGGAGCCAACCCCCTGGGTCTACAGTTGGGTGGAGGTCAAAGGCTGGTGTGAAGAACTGAGACCTGAAAATGGAGCAGAGATCTTCACCCCAAAAACTCCAGCAGGGCTGGGCCTGTCACCTACTGGCAACTGCCCCCTTGCCGTCAACATTTGGCCATGTTTCCAATTTTCCCCTTCAAATTTCAGGACATTTTCCTAAGGTGAAATTCTGCTGTGAGAACCTTACATTCCACTTTCTTCATTTGCAAAATGGGACGTGTGCTTTCCCTGAGAGGAGCGGATGCTGAGTTGTTCTAGAAATTAGAACTCATGAAGAAGAAGTGACCCGTGATATGTAGACAATCCTGAGTGAAAGCTTTCTGGGAGGGAGCATGAGCTACTGAAGGAGAAACTGAGCTTTCAGATCAGGCCATGTCCTTTAATGTTCACCATGGGTTGAATCCCAGAAAGGAAATATATGCACAGCTCTCAGTTTCTTCAAGTGTAAATTAAACATACAGGATTATAGGATCATTAAACAAAAATTCCTCTTATTTATTTGAAAGGCAGAAACGGGGCGGGAGTGGAGCTTCCATATGTGGAATTATTTTCCAAACACCAGCAGCCCAGGGTGAGCCAGAACAAAGCCAGGAGCTAAAAATTCCATCTGGGTCTCCCACATGAGTTGCAAGAAACCGTAGGTTTTGGGCATCATCTGTTGCCTGCATGAACTGGCAGGAAGTTGATTTGAAAGCAGAGCTGGGACTCCATCTCAGGCACTGGAATATGGAGTGGAGGTATCCCAGCTTTGCAGCGACACCTGCCTCCATTTCTTGATTTAAAGTCCATGGCTCAATATTTTCCCTCAAAGACTAAAAGACAAGGAAACAGTGACAGATGCCAATATAGCCCTAAGTTCTGCTGCAAGGCTTTGCTTCAGAGAAGGAGCCAACAGCAAGGAGCCCAGTGAAGCTAGCCTGGGCCTCTGTCCAAGGTCCCCCGAGACCTATCCTAGTGTCTTTTCCACAGCAGCAGGTGCCAAGATGGAGTTTGTCCTCAGAATGCACACAAATGCTCACCGTTGGATGACATTGATACTCCCATCATTTGTTATTTAACTAATGTTTTGCCAATGTGCTCTTTTGGGTTACTGTACAATTTGATATGCCTCGTATCACTTGAATCTGGAAACGCGTATGTTGAGCTGGTATCAAATTAAGGATCCCTGCTCTTCCTCACTCCCTAGAGCATACCCATTTTCTTGCCTGCTTAAAACGTTATTTTAAAATATGAAACAACGTGGGTTTTTTTTTTTCTTCTCCCAAGTTGAACGAAGTGAAAGCTTAGTCTTCATCTTACGATTCCTTCTTTGCAACTGTGCTCTCCTTCATCAGGACACCTGCTTTTGCACACGGCATCAGTCACTCCACAGGCTATAAGAACTAAACACGATCCCGCCTTCACCCCTCCAGGTTGGACTCTGGACTCCCATTTCGTTCTCTGACGGAAGCTGTATTGGTGAGTTTCTTCCTAGTATCCCCTGGCCATCCTCAAGGTGGATCTTTCCCTTTCCCTTTGGGAAAGACGCAGGAGAGAAATGTTTTGTCGTTGACCTAGATTACTAGTGATTGCGATCTTTCACACAGGAAAAGAGTAAAGCAATGACTGCAGGAAACGCGATCACACTATTTTTGGGAAACTCGATCCGATAACACAGGCCGGTGCTCATCTTGCAGGAGAGAGCTGCGCCTTGGGTAGTACTGTGTGGAGCGATGCATCGGCACGGTTGTTTTGACATAGTGTGCTAACATGCTATTGAATTTCTAACACAGGCGTTTCCCATGCAACACTAAGCTCAAATCCTCTTTCAGAAATAATCCCAGATTGACTCCATATTTGGAGCTGGTTAAGAAGTATGCATAAACACTTAGGTACAGGGGACACAATGTGCAGCGCTGTGATCTCTCTGAGAGACCAAGACGCAAAACATGAGAACAATGCCTCTTTCTGAAAACAGAACATCGCCACCGGCTTCTCCGTGTGGCAGCTAAGACATCATGTTTTGAGTTTGCTTCTGCATCACTCCTGGGACCCCGTTTTTGTTGTCCAATAGGCTACATTTGTGTATGTCTCACTGTGTCGAAATGATGGCATGCAATAGCAGTTTACAGTTTGGATTCCAGTCGTCAAAACTTCCTTCATTTCTTAAGGCCCCTGTTTTGGATGTTGCTAAATAAAAAATGCTTTCTGGTGAAGAAAGAAAAAAACCATGCTTAAGAGAAATTTTTAATGTGCTTGAATGCAAGCAGGTGTGAAAATTAAGATTCCGGAGGAAGTTAATGACAATGACCAAGAGAACACCGGTTCCAGTGCTTCTTTTTCTAGCAGGAAATGGCCACTGCAAACAGGATGGAATTGCCAAGGAACAACCCTGGAGGAGTGACCAAGCACCCTTGGATCCTCTCTAGTTCGTCCTCCCTACAGAGCAGTCAGCTGCCCCTCCCCTCCCTGCGACACACCCATGCTGGTCTTCACCAGAACTGCACTTTGAGTCTCAGAGTCCCGTGAGGTTGGACATTCAGCTCGCCTGCATCTACCTGTTACGTTCTCAGAGCCTTTTCAGACCAGGAGATGTGGTTGAGTGTGCTGCCATTAAGATGCCTCCTCCTGGGACCCTTGCATGTCATATTGAAGTGCCTGGGTTTTGGCTATGTTCCTGATTCCAGCTTCATGTCACTGTGTACCCTGAGAGGCAGCGGGGATCTCCCTGTCTGCAGGTTCTCAGCTCTTGTGTAGGAGATTGGCATTGAGTTCCCGACTCTTATGTAGATCAACACTGAGTTCCCAGCTCTTGTACAGGAGCTCTATATTGAGTTCCCAGCTCTTAGTTTTAGTCTGGCCCAGTCTGGCTGTTCTGGCATTTAAAATAAGAACCAGGAATGCAAGATCTCTCTCTCTCTCTCTCTCTCTTTGCTTTTCTTTTTCATTGAAAATTTATTTATTTTGAAAGCATTATGAAGAAACTGGGAGAGAGAGAGAAATCTTGCAGTCACTGAGTCATTCCTCAGATAGCTTTTACAGCCACGAATGGCCCCATCTGAAGCCAGGAGCTTCATCTCAGCCTCCCACCCAAGTGGCAGGGGCCACTCTCGACATATAGGCCACCTCCTTCTTTCTTAGGCCATTAGCAGTGAGGTGGAACAGGTGTAGAGCAGCAGAGACATGAACTGGTGCCTATGTGTGGGTGGTGATATCACAGGTATTGAGTTTACTGTTAGGCCACAAAGTGAGTATTGGGCTGAGTAGTCATAGCATCTGCTGCTTGAAAGAGAGGTGAGAATCCCAGCACAACACTGTGTGTGTGTTTGGGGCGAGGGGAAAGTGGGGAGGTGAGGCTTTGCTGAGGTCTGGGTCTTTTGGCTCTTCAGACAACGTGCGTCTGCCTTCCCTTGGCTGATCTGGGATTTCAACTGTGCACCTGCCAAGATGCTCTAAACTTTCCACTAGCCCCCTTATTCTTTTGTGCTTTAGTCCTGACACTCAAATCATTTTGATGCTTCTGAGAGTCATAGCTTATATGTGGGCACTTTAAAAAGTTAATAGAGGGGTTTAGCCTATGGCACAGAGGTTAAGCCACCATCTGTGACACCAATGACCTAAAATGAGGTACTGTTTTAAGTGCTGGCCGAACTGCTTCTGATTCAGCTTCCCACTGATGTGTCTAGCAAAGTAGTGGAGCAAGACGTGCATGCTTGTGGTCCTAATACCCATGTAGGAGATCAGGTTGGAGTTTCTGACTCCTGGGTTTGATCTGGTCCGGCCCCCCAGCCTGGTCATTTGGGGGAGTCAGCCAAAGATGGAAGCCTTCTGTCTGTCACTTTGCCTTTCAATAAACAGAAAGAAAAAACTGAAAAAAAAGTTTCATAAAAAATTATCCTAAAAGGTGAGTGTATTGGGGCTGGTGCCATGATGCAACAGGCTAATTCTCTACCCTGCAGTCCCTACATGGGTGCTGGCTTATGTCTTAGCTGCTCCACTTATGACTTAGCTTCCTGCTAATGTCCTGGAAAGCCACAGAAAATGGCCCAAGTCCTTGGGATCCTGCACCCACATAGGAGATCCAGAAAAATCTACTGGCTACTGGTTTCAGGTTAGCTCAGCTCTGGCCATTGAGGCCATTTGGAGAATGAGCGAGCAGATGGAAGATTTCTCTCTGTCTCTTCTTCTCCCTCTGAATCTACCTTTCAAATAAAAATAAATCAAAATCTAAGTGTATTTTGGTGGCAAAAAAAAAAGAGTAACCCATGCATAATTTTTTCACAAGAATTTCCTACAAATTTTTGGAAAATTTCCTCATCCATACAGACGTCAACATTTTTTTAAAAGATTTATTTATTATTTATTGGAAAGTCAGATATACAGAGAGGAGGAGAGACAGAGAGGAAGGTCTTCCGTCCGATGGTTCACTCCCCAAGCGAGCGCTATGGCCGATGCTATGCCAATCCGAAGCCAGGATCAAGGAACTTCCTCCAGGTCTCCCACACGGGTGCAGAGTCCCAAAGCTTTGGGCTGTCCTCGACTGCTTTCCCAGGCCACAAGCAGCATGGGAGCTGGATGGGAAGTGGAGCTGCCGGGACTAGAACAGGCACCCATATGGGATCCTGGCGCATTTAAGGCGAGGATTTTAGCCGCTAGGCCATACCACCAGAAATAAACTTGCCTAATGATACCATTATCGACCAGAACCTTGTATTTGTTTAGTGTGGTCCAGGTGTTAAACATCATGGTAAGTGCTTACTCTGTCTTCGTCTCAGCACGGTTTCACAAAGGGAAAAAGAAGCCTTTATTATCCGTGTCTGGTCATCAGGGATGCAAGGCTGGAAGTGTTGGAAAAACTAGGCCTGATATGTGGCAGGGCACAGTTGCTATGCTGCAGCATTCTTGTAGTCCGATCCATCTGTGGCCGAGCAGTAGGCAGTTTGTTAGGGGCACCGGGAAGTGAACTTTTCACATG
Source organism: Ochotona curzoniae (assembly GCF_017591425.1). Taxonomy (NCBI): domain Eukaryota; kingdom Metazoa; phylum Chordata; class Mammalia; order Lagomorpha; family Ochotonidae; genus Ochotona; species Ochotona curzoniae. The sequence goes on from NW_024465421.1 coordinate 3,904,711, forward strand.
GGAAGGGGAAAACTTTGGCACCAGAAACCACTCGGTTGAAACATTCTGTGGCTGTGAGCAGGATGCAATTAAGTCAATCATCTCTTATGGGCACCTGCAGAACCGTTTGGAAATGAGAACTCTTTCCAATGAGCAGTTCAGATTATGTAAGCGCTTGTGTTGGGTACTCATAATGGCTGTGCTTATCAATTCGCATGGCTGAGCAGCAAATACCTCTAAGTGTCTTCAGTGCAGTCCTGAACAATTAGAGCCATCTGAGGGACCCTCCGGCCACTTGCAGTGCAGGCTTTTACCCACACAAGAGCCTCTCAGGCAATAGCTGTGTCCGTTCCGTCAGGGCAAGAGAGCAAGGTGGCCTTTGCCTTTGGGAAGCACACTTTACTGGTAGGATGGTGACAAGCTGGAGAGCTCCACTCTGTTCTAGCCCTCAGCATAGTGACATTATCTCCCTGCTATCTTTGGTCCCTCAGCCCCGGGATAGAAGGACATGCTCAGGTGGGGGTGGCGGTGGAATTTGCCTGCTGATGCAGAAGTAACTCAGGAAGGCAAATAGGTCAGTTGGCGTGAAAGAAGGAAGAAAAGAATGGAAGGAAGGAGAGATGAAGACAAGCAGGCCGGGAGAAAGGGAGAGAGCGAGGAAGGCAGCAAAGGGCTAATATTCTTTATTAAAGGGTTATTTATTATAATTTTAAAGACAGAATTGGGCCCAGGACGTTAATCTAGTGGCTAAATCCTCACCTTGAACATGCCGGGATCCCATATGGGCGCTGGTTCTAATCCCGGCAGCCCTGCTTCTCATCCAGCTCCCTGCTTGTGGCCTGCGAAAGCAGTCGACTATGGCGTAAAGACTTGGGACCCTGCACCCGTGTGGGAGACCCGGAGGAAGTTCCTGGATCCTGGCTTCAGATCGGCTCAGCACTGGCCTTTGCGCTCACTTGGGGAGCGAATCATCGGATGGAAGATTTTCCTCTCTAAGTATCTGACTTTGTAATAAAAATAAAATAAATCTTGTAAAAAGATTTTTTTTTTACGAGTTACAGTAAAGGAGAGGGAAAAAGAGAAATATTTTCCACCCACTGGATTATTCCAAAAATTGCCACAATGGCCAGAGCTGAGCAGATTTGAAACCAGGATCCACGAGCTTCTTCCAGATCTTCCATGTGAGTGCCAGGGCTCAAGGATTTGGGCCATCCTCTCCTACTTTCCCAGGTCATTAGCAGGAAGCTAGGTTGTAAGTGAGCAGCTAGGACTTGAACTGGCTCCAATATGGGATCTTAGGAGGAGGCTTAGCTTGTTATACGCTACCATGCTGGTCTTGGGGTTAACATGTCCACTCAACTTTGATTATCAAGGCAAGGAAAATATGGTTGCCCTAACTCACTGGGTAACTGTAATGTACCAAAGGCATTTATGATTAGGAATTAGACAAGGTTGGGTTGAAATTTCCACTAGGTTATAATTTAGGACTGCAATTTTTTTTTTAAAGTTATTTTTTATTTTATTTGAAAGGCAAAGATGGGAGGAGAGAGAGTCAGAGAGAGAGAGGGAGAAAGCAAGAGAGCCAGAGAGAGAGATAGGGAGGGAGAGACACTCAGAGAGAGGGGGAGAGAAAAAGAGAGAGAGAAATAGAGAGAGAATCAGATAGAGAGAGAGCCTCCAACTACCACTCCCTAGTACTCATCAAATGACCACAGAGGCTGAGGTCAGGATCCTGGCATTCCCTGCACGTTTCCCTCTTGGGTGGCAGGGGCTCAAGCACGTGGACCATCTTCTGCTGCTTTCCCAGGTGCATTAGTAGGGAGCTGGATCAGAGGCAGAACAGCCAGGAACTGAGCCCATATAGGATACTGGTATTGCAGGCAACAGCTCAGCTGGCTTGGCCATAATGCCAATTTCAAGACTGCAGTCTGTCCCAGTGTAGTAATAATTTTTGAGTTCCTTTAAGTTGGTGATAATCAAGCAGTGTCTGTTGTAGACAAACTTTATATTTATTTCGTAGGAAGGTGGAGGGTCTGTGTCTCTTCCCCTTAAGTCAACAGAGACAGAATATGATAATAACGGCCCATCCTATGGAGAGCCTACCATCTTGCAGGTCCTATTCCAAGTGCTTGCCCTGAAGCACTTATCACAGACCCAGAGGGAAGCATTTATTAGGTAACTCTCCATTTCACAGAGAAGGAAAATGAGGCAGAAAGTAAGACACCAGAGCTAGGCAGCCAATGGCAAGACTGGGAATTAGGTCCACTCTGTCATAGTGCCCCATGTTAGTTGCCCATCCACAGATCTGGAAGTCAAAGAAAATGCTTTTTGAATAGGAGAATTTAACTAGCTGTTGCCAAGACAGTGGCTTTGAGTTAGTGCTTGCCCTGTGAGACCCTTCCACACTGTGGCTATGCGTGGGGAAAAGGGGAAGTTCTCAGAAAGGTGAATTTTGGGAAATTTTGGGTCTCTTCGGCAAGGCAAGGATTGGCAGAGGGTGTCTGACACAGAGGAGGAGGGGTCCCCAAGGGCCCTAGCCAGGTAATGACCTCCAGCCAGAGCTGGCTTCCTGGGCAGAGGAGGCCAGTGTGGTGTGCCAAAGACTTCTGGGTTCTTGGTGCCACCTACTCCTTCTTACCTTGTCTCCAGTCAAGCCTTATTCTGACTGGCCTTCTGCCTGTTTTGAAAGGTTTATTTATTTATTTGAAAGGCAGTGTTAGAAAGAGAGAGGTGAAGGGAGAGAGAGTGCTTTTCTATCTTTCAGTCAACTCCCCAAATAGCCACAATGGTTAGGGATGGGCTAGGCTGATGCCAGGAACTTGGACCTACTTGCGGGTCTCCCACGTGGAGATCCAAGCACTTGGGCCATCCTCGGTTACTGGGAGAGTAGTATTGCAAGTAGAGCATCCAGGATATGAACTGGTATGGTATATCCCATGGACATACCCATGGGATGATGGCGCTGTATCAGCAGCTTTACGCACTATGCCATAGCACTGGCTCCACTGCCTTGGCCACCTTAAGACCAGGACTGCTACAAGTTGTTCCATGTCCTCCTCCTCTCAGATCTTGCATTATTCTGGCCTCCGTCATGCCCCATGCTGATTCTCGGAGTGGCATCTGCAGGGAACTTTGATGTGGGGATCAGTCACCCTTATAATGGGGCTTGTGACAAGAGTCCATACGACTTGACATGCGGGTACCAGTGTCTGTGCTGGGGAGAGCAGAATGTTTCGGTGCAGACTTGGGGAAAGGCTCTGTGGACAACAGAGGGAAGTGTAATCTCGGGATGGGCATCTTGCACCAGGGAGCAGATGGGGCTTCCTAGAGTTGGTAGCATTCCCAGGCACAGTAAGCACAGCAGAACCAGGTGGAAGATACAGGCCAAGTTTTGCAAGCAGCTGCAGGTGGCCCATTTGCTTGGGGGTCTTGGCGGCCATGCTTATTCCTCAAGAGGGAACTGAGTGACTACCCTCAAACAGTAAGAGCAACGAGGCAGGGCTGATGTCTTAGGACAGTGGGTTGCAAGGGTTGGGGGATGTGTGGGGAGGTAGAACAGGCTCAGCTGCTCTGTCCTGGTGCTTCGGTAGAGGGTGTGAGCTGGAGGGCTAGCAGACTCCAGATGGTGGGATGAATCACCATCCACGTCACTACAGGGTTCTGCCTTGAGTGTGCCAACTACAAGACCTGAGCCATCTTCCTCGGAGTAAACTCTAAGAGAGATTGCCGATGGATGAGACAGCATATGTGTGCCAGGGCAGCATTTTGGCTCATGTTGCATCATGGACTTTCAGGATCCTGCGGTATTAAAGACATCTGAATGATGGTGCTTACCCTGTGCTGGGGCTGCCACAGGTATGTCGGAAGAATTGTGGAGATAGAGATAGGGAGAAAGTGAGCATGAGAGAGAGCGAGATAGAGGAGGGTATTTTCTGCACTGCTGGAGTTACCCTCCTTGACTAGATGTGTGTTTGAGGATGCATCTATGCTTGCTTACCCACATGCATGTCCAGATGTGTCTGATTATGGAATAAAGGGAGACTTTGTAAAGAATATAGCGACTGTTCCCTGCCTCCCCGACACCCCCAGCAGAACAAATCTCAAAAATTTAGAGAAAAAAAATGGAAAGGAATAAGGTATGTGGCTATGATATAAAATAGGCTTGGGAATCTATTGACCTGTTGTTGTATTTTTTTCTAAGATTTACTTATTTGTTTTGGGAGGGCAGAGACAAGGAGAGATGGAGAGAAAGATCTTCTTTTTGCCGATTAACTTCCCAAGTAGCTGCAATGGCAGGAACTGAACTGATCTGAAGCCAGGAGCCAGGAGCTTCCCCTTGGTTGCCCACATGGGTACAGGGTCCCAAGGCCTTAGACCATCCTCTGTTCCTTTCCCAGGCCACAAGCAGAGAGCTGGAAGGGAAGTGGAGCAGCCAGGACATGAACCAGTACCCACATGGGATCCTGGATATGCAAGGTGAGGATTTAGCTACTAGCCTACCACACTGGGTCCCTACTGACCTGGTTTGAATCCCAACTGCACTGCACTTCCCAGTTGCATGATCTTTTGTGGCGCTCATTGAACTTCTCTGACCCCATGATTTGTTATTTTGCATATCAGGCCCATCACTGTCTTTCCATAGTTGGAGAGTGATGAGGCTTAAATGAGCTAATTCAAGAAAAACATTGGGCACAGTGTCTATCCCAGTGTGAAGGATGTAGAGATGTTTGTTACAGCTACAACCAACTGATACCTCTAGCGGATGCTCAGGACTTCCTTGTAGAGGGGTGTCACATCTTTACCCCAATCTTGGCTGAGTTTACTCAACGGGCATCATGTTCAGCCCATTGTCGTTAGTTGAACGTAGCCCTCTGGGAGGATGTTCTTGAGCAGCTGGAGGTCCCTGTCCCTCTGCTCAGTGGAATGTCTCCCAGCCTGGGATATTCAATACTTTTTTGCTTCTCTGGTCTTACTCCAAGTGGGGCGGCCTAGTGGCCATGGTTAGCAAAACTCTCCTTGTGTAAAGGATTACAATTGTTTCCTTCCAACATTAGTGCATGTCTTCTCCCTGGTAATTTTAGTGTGTTGCCCATTGAATGAATCATGCAAATGGCAAGCCAAGTCCTAGAATGAGATGTGTGTGGAGTGTGGCCATGAGGATGAGTGAGTGTGTGTGTGTGTGTGTGTGTGTGTGTGTGTGTGTGTGTGATCACATGGGGGTGTTTAGGTCTGGGGGCCATCTCAAGGAGTGAGGTGAAAGAGAATAAAAGCCATTAATCCCAGGCTGCTCATCACGCTGCATCTTTAGAGTTTGAGTCTGAAGATTGTAGCTGAACTCTGCCAGTTCATTCATTATTTAATCCTTTAATTGATGACTGTGGCAGAAAGATGACAGCAGTGCATCCTTGGCAGAGAGGCCAGTTCCATTTATTTGTTTATGACTCTTGCACAATTTATCTAGTGGAGAGCAAGTGATGGGAGGCCACGGATGCTTCATGGTTCAGAGTGTTCTAAATAGCAATTAATCCACTTAGGCTGGCCTTATTCAGCCTGAAGAATCTTACTAGAGAGAAAAGGTTTTAGTAAGGGTGTTGAGGAACCTTTTCCATTTCTTCCACTGGTCCCAGTGTCCTGTTATTTCAAAGGAGCCTCAGGGTTTCCAAGAGGATGTGTATTCAAGGGCACGGGCACCTACATGGGATCCCAGCACGTTCAAGGCGAGGACTTTCTTTGTTAGGCTTCTGCGCCTGGCCTTAACTGGGAAATTCTCTGAACCAAGCAGGGGAGAGAATTCTCAGAAATGAGACTCTTTTATTTTTTTGTAAGTGACACAGAGGGGACCTTGGAGAGGGTTAATAATGTTGAGTTCACAGCACCCTTCATATGGAGGGCCTTGCTCTAGGAGGTTGTCTTTTCTGGAGCACTAAACCCTCACCTTTCTGGAAAGTTCTTGCTTGGATCATCCTCCGTTGCTTTCCCAGACTATTAGCATACGCTGGATTGGAAGAAGTGGTGCAACCAGGACTGGGTCAGGTGGTCACATGGGATGCCAGTACAGAAGGCAGAGGATTAGCCACTGCCATTCCTTCTCAGAATCTGAGCAAGACACCCCCGTCCTGCCTACTGACCCATTTGAACTTGGCCATGTTGTGTGCAGTCAAGAATTGGATTCAAGTCTCTGCGCACCTGTGGTCCTCTGTGCTTTATCATCTTCTTTTTTTTGTTTCCTATTTCTTGGCCTCTAGAACTGATAGATATTGAAGTCAGAAGTATGATTGTTGATCCTCTTCTTTCTTCTTAAAAAAAAACTCAATATGGAAAAAAATAAGAGCCTACCTTGAAATTTGATGTCATGATTTTACGGGGACATGGCCTGGATATCTTACTCAGGTTACCTCCCAAGTGGAAAGCACAGGCTGTTAAAGTCTTTTAGATGGCAGGTCAGGGCTCTGATGAGAATCTCCTGCTGGTCTGGGACATTACAGCAAAGGTACCGTCAGCCCCTGTTCTCCAGGACTTAGCAGTCTTTTCTGTACAGCGATAAATGACGAGTGGCTGCTTTGTCATGTGACTCCCAAGATAAAGCAGGCGCACAGTGAAGCCCTGCATGTAAAATAGGAAATCATTTGAATGTCACGGCCATTGTCATCTGATCTATGGGAATGCATCCTGTGCAAAGCTTTTTCATTACTAAAACAAAAGGCAAAAAAGCAAGGATCTTTCTCGCACTTATTTATTCAAGGAGCCTTGAAGTGCAGGTGGCAGCATTCCGAGGTCCTCCCCACTGAAGGGTTTCATTGTTCAGGGTTGTACTTGGCAGTGAAAGGGAACTCCACAGCGAAGGAAGGTATTGAAACACTCTGAGAAAGCCTCCATAGAAAATGGCTTGCAGTGGCGCATCGCCTGCTTCCAGGTTCAAACTGTCTATTTTCCTCCTTGTGTTTCTAAAGCTGCAAGTGTGAGCCAGTGACTCATTCCTGCCCTTTAAATGGCTTTGGAGTCATAAATAGAGCCCTTCTCAAGTTTGTGACCACCTGACTTCAGCCCTCACCATCTTTTTGTATCAACCCTTGAAGCAGTAGAAATCTGGCTTGTCTCCTGAAACTCCTGAAAGTTACGACAAAAATTAGGGTAGGTGTTGTGTTGTGACATAGCAGGTGATGCCACTGCTTGGAGCACTGGCATCCCATATGGATGCTGATCTGTGTCCTGGCTGCTCTACTTCCAAAATAGCTCCCTGTTAATGCACCTAGGAAAACAACAGAAGATAATGGCTCAAGTGCTTGGGCTCCTGCACCCATGTGGGAGTCCCAGATGGAGCTTCTGGCTCCTGGCTTTGGCCTGGTCCAGCCATGACTGAGTGCTATGGTCATTTGGGGAGTGAACTAGTGGACGGAAGATCTCTCTGCTCTCTATCTTTCTCTCCCTCTTGTCTCTCTCTCTCTTTATCTTCCTCTTCCCTCACTCCCACCCCATAACTTTGTCCTTCCTTCTATAGGCGATGGAGCAAGTCTTTGAAGCGTTCCAGGAGAGGAAATTGGACCCTGTATAATTGAAAACAAACAAATCCTGTCAGATTGAAGTCTCCAATGGCCACAGGTGTTTGTTGAGAGTTATGGTGTGTGTGAGTGGCTTGGGGAGCTGGAGACAATTTGGATTTCCAACCATGAAAGGAGAGGGAAATTTTATTATCATGCAGGGATGTCTCCTGGAAGATTGGCAGGCTGGCCTGCGAGATGTTGAATAAGAAGCTTCAGACACCCACTGCGTTTTGTAGTGTTCGTGTCATGGGTAATGCTGTAAGGCAGCACAGGGTTGGACCAGAGAGAGGACAAGTGAGTGCAATGGTTACTGATTAAAGAGCTCTCTTTGAAAGGGGCTGATGTAAAAGTCAATGTTAATCCTGTGGGAAGTGCCTGGTGAAATGCTTTGGAGCTTTCAACTTTTGCCTTCTGATGTTTTGCTTTTTAGTCTGATTTCCATGAACATACACCAAGAGGTTTCTTACATGAATATACATCATGAAGTTTTTGTTAAATGATCAAAATAACCTACATCCAGAATGATGTAAACAAAAGAAGCAGGGAGTCAGCCTCCTCCAAGGCTGGGGGACAGGTGCTGGTCCAGCTGCTCATGGCTGGACACACTCGATTGACCAGCTCCACACATGAGAAGGACTGTCAGCTGTCAACGATGTGATTGACATGACTGAGAAAAAAAAGGAATGTGACCCTGGCTGGCGCTAAGGCAGACGTAAGGATTCTGCTTCAAAGAGGAACCAGCGGGGAAGATAATGGAAATGAAATACCGTAATGTCAGTCTTACTAAATGTGAAAGTAGCCACGCTGAAGGAACAGCAGCAGCAACAGTGTGGATCTAAAGGAGGATTTGCAGGGAGAACCTGTGAATGCAGTGGTGGGCCCAGTCAACATGGGAGCCAGGAATATAGTAACTATTGGGATCAAAGCTATGTGCGGTCAGGATTATGGTGCCTATGTGGGGCATGAGTACACCGGTTGGAACAGCTCCTCTAGGTATGGTGGTTATAGCAACCAACAGAGTGCGTATGGGAAAGTATCCAGGAGAGGTGGTCATCAAAACAGTTACAAGCCATATTAATTTATTTCATTTACGACTTGTCCCAACAAGGAGGGAAGCAGTATTTTCCAATTTCAAATTCATTTGAAGGTGGCTCCTGTCACCTGCTAATGGCAATTGAAAGTAAAATTTCTTAAAGACTTACTTTACTTTTTATTGGAAAAACAGAATTACAGAGAGAGAGAGAGAAAGAGAGAGAGAGAAAAATCTTCTGTCTGCTAATTCATTACCCAAGTGACTGTAATGACCAGAGATGGCCAGTCTGAAGCCAGGAGCCAGGAGTCAGGAGTTAGGAGCCAGGAGCCAGGAGTCAGGAGCCAGGAGCCAGGAGCCAGGAGTCAGGAGCTTCTTCTGAGTTTCCCGTGTGGGTAAAGGATTTAAAGAATTGGGCCGTCCTCCGCTGCTTTCCCAGCCCATAAGCAGGGAGTTGGATGGGAAGTGGAGTAGCTGGGACATGAATGAGCACCCATATGGGATGCAGGTGCTTGCTTGCAGGTGCTTGCAGGTGAAGGATTAGCCAATTGAGCCATCACGCTGATCCCGGAACAGACTTCTTTCTCCGGGGCAGCCACAGAGCTCTGCAGATCTGCATCTGGAAAGGCTGAGTGTGAGTTGCCATGAATGCTGCAAGAATGTTCGAGGATTTTGAACTTCACATCATGATGGAGAACAGGTCTGGGGAATTTCCTACAGACCAGCCGAAATTCACAACTCTTTCAAGTGGGTTTTTCCAGCTGGGACAAAGATGGAAATAAAGAGAGGAATTTTCCTTGGAAGTAGCTATTATGAGATGCAGGCTGAAGCACTGCAGAAATGAAGGAAAACGCAACAGCCGCAGAACCAGAAATAGAGCAGTGTGAGAAGTTTCGGCGAGCCTCCGGGTGGGAGACATCCAGAGCACAGGGTGTGCCCCTGGGATCAGGGGGCCTGCGTGGAGATGGATGGTTATGTTAGCAAGTCGAAATCCACTTGGAACAATGCAAAGCTCCAGATGTGTAGGGTGGAGAGGCATGGAGACAAGCACGAACAAGTTAGATGGGGAAGATGAATGCTTTTGGGTGGACCTTAAAGCAAAGGTCTTGATGGGAGATGTGGACCCTGGTTCTTCCTCCATGTCTAGAAGATGCTTCAGTATGAAGTGGGAAAACTCAGATGTGTAGCAACTTGACAAGTGGAGAACCTTGAGCTCTTCCCAATTCCAACACGCTGGAGGAACTGAATCCCTCCTGGCTGCTTCGTTCCTCCATTGCTTGTGAAACATTTTGGCTAATCCCTTCCCTAAGCTGACTCGATTTATGATTGGAAATAGCAACAAGGATCTGGGATTATGTGGAGTTTGCATTTAGAGAATGTTGTATCTACTTGAGAATGGATGTTACAATTGCAAGTCTCTGTAATGGACATATTTGGTTTGAGCATGAAGTGATTTTTCTAAACATTGTGGCTAGGAGCCTCCTGTGTTATTCTATGGTATTTCTTAATCATTCCCAGGAACTCTGGAAAGATCTAACATTCAAGATAGGGGAGAAATTACATTTAGGAATCATTGCTGTTCCTGTGAGAAACAGCCCAGCCTGTGAGCATGGAGAGAGAGAAGCGAAGGACCATGGGAAGTCCAGTCACTGGGAGCTGGGCAGTCCTGGCATGTCGGGAAAGCAGCAGGCAGACTGTGTGTTACTGAGGCTTCTGCTGGAGTGGAGGAGTGCGGCGGGAGGAGTGAACACAAGGAGACTTAAAATGTTTTATTTACTCTGTACAGTAATATAAAAGGCACACACACATAAAGAATGAGAGAGTCTAGGAGAGGTATCTTTCACCTACAAAATGCCTGCAACAGCTAGGCTGGATCAGTCCTAATCTAGGAAGCTGAAACACCACGGAGGGCTTCCACATGGGTGACAGGGATCCAGGTAATTGGCCATCTTTGCTGCCTCCCTCCCAGGATGTGCATCAGCAGGTGGCTGCATGGCAAGCAGAGTCAAGACTCAAACTTGGCATTTCTATATGGGATGCAGGTATTCCAAGAGGCAAGTTAACTTTAACATCAATAAAAATGCTGAATTTTTTTTTTTTTTTGGTAAAATCCCAACTTTCTCATTATACCTCATTATTCTTAGACTTTACTGGATTCATCTTGTTAATATATTTTTTCCCCTTTTTTAATGTTAGCGTTACCAGGGAAATTAACCTGTAATTTGATTTTTTTTGCACTAACTTTGCTGTTGGTATCAGGTACATTGCATATTCTCTGAACGGTATAATGGAAGGCTGGAATTGTATTTTCCTTGACTGTTTCGTTGAACTCCACTGCAGATCTCAGTGAGCCTGACTTTGTCGTTGTAGAGGATAATTTTATAAAGTCAATACCTTTGATGATATAAGATTGTCCCAGTTTTCTATTTTTTTTGGCATAATTTTGATCATCCTTATTATTCTATAATTTTCTCATTTCACCTAATTTTTCAAGTGTATTGCTTTCTCGTATTATTCTTTTCATTTCGAGTTCTGTTTGTATTTAGTCATGTGCCATTTCAAAAATAAGTTCTACAGTGTCTCGCTGGTGACTTTTATCTTTCTGTCTCATTGACTCTTACCAGAAATTGTATATTTTATGGACTAAAGAAATCAGTTCCGGAATTTGTTTCCTCTATTGGAATCTTGTTTTCTGTGATCATTTCTGTTCTTACTTTTAGCATCTCTTTTCCCCCTATACTTTTTACGTTATATGTATTTAATTTTTTTAAAAAAGATATGTCTATCTGAAAGCCAAAGTGACAGAGATAGAGAAGATCAGTAGGGAGATGGCACACAGATGGAGCTCTTTCATTCTCTGATTCATGACCCAGGTCTGGGCCAGTTGGAAGCCAGCTTCCATGAGCTCCGGTCGGATCTCCATCTGGGCAGCAGGGGCCCAGGTCCTAGGACCACGTCCCTCTTCCTTTCCAGGTGTATTCACAGGAAGCTGGCTAGGTAGGAGAGCAGCCGGGATGAACTGGACCTCTCCTGTGGGATGCTGCTGGTGAAGGGTTACCGTGCTGCACCACCATGGTTCTATTCGTGCCCGCTTATACCCTCCACTCTACCCAGGTTCTTAAGCTGCACGGTCAGCATCTCCTTTATCTTTTAGCCACTTTCCTTTATATTATTATTGTTATTGTTTTAAAACATGCAGCTGTCTCCCTTGGGGATCTCATTGAAATGAGATATGGTTCCATGAGTCTGGGGTGAGTTGAGGTCTGTTTTCCTTATGTTGTATTTTACTTTTTGTTAATACTGTTTCATTATATTTTTGATTGACGTGTAATTACGCTACCCTTCCTTTTTAGTGTCAGATTTTAAGGTTATGCGTTTCCTTCTTCCTGCTCCTTTAGTTGTTGCACTCTTAATTGGATATAAATTACTTTCATTGTATTTAATCATAAACATTAAAAAATGTTCTGGGAATGTGTGTTTGGTGTAATGATGAAGACAGCAGTGGAGATGCGTGCATTTCTTGTGTGAGTGACTGGGTTTCAGTTCCTGCTAGGTTCTAGATTCCAACTTCCTGTCAATGCACAGTCAGGGAAACAACAGGTAATGGTTTAAATATTTGGGTCTTATCACTCATCTAGGAGACATGGATTAAATTCTGGGCTCTGAGCTTTGGCTTGACCCAGCCTTGACGGTTGTGAGCATTGAGTGTGTGGGGAGCTGGCAAAAAATAAATAAATAAATAAAACAATAATGATAATGATGATTTCTATCTTGATCCATTAATTACGGAAAATTCTGTCTTAGAATTTGTAAATTAGTTGATTCAAAAATTGCTTTATTTTTGGGGCCAGCACTATGGTATAAGCAGGTCAAGCCTCCATCTGCAATCCCCTGCAGCCCATATGTGTGCGGCTTCGAGTCTCAGATGCTGCACTTCTAATCCAGCTCCCTGTTAATGGCTGGGAAAGCGGAAGAGGCTGACTCAGGTCCTTGAGTCTCTGCACGCACATGGGTGATCTGGAAGAAACTCCTGGATCCTGATTTTGGATCAGTTCAGCTCTAGCCATTGGAGTGTCAGCTAGTGGATACAAGATCTCTCCCTTGATTTATTTTCATCTTGAAAGGTGGAGACAGGAAAGGAGAGGGAGAGAGAGCGCATGACTTCTCCTGGCTGCTATACTCCCTGAACAGAACATCCAGCACTTGGGTGGGCCAGTTGGATTCTGAAACTCTACCCAGGTCTCCCAGGTAGCTGACAGGATCCCAACCACCTGAGTCATCGTCCACTGTGTCCCAGGCAGCACTAACTGGAAGCTGAAACAGAAGCAGAGTAACAGGAATCTGAACGGTCACTCTGATGTGGGTCACAGACACAGGAAATGATGGTATCACAACTTAATTTTTTAAACAAGTGTTAAAATTGGTTATCACGTTTATCGACCTGTGGTTAGAGAACTTGGACAAGGTAGCATGTGGTTTTGGAGGACTATTGTCTAAGTAGTTTTGGAGACATTCTATACATTCTTGTGTACAATGCTTACACATTAGATCTAACTCATGAGATGTGTTGCTAAGATCTCCATGAAGATAAGACAGTATCTTCCATCTACTGGTTCACTCCCCAAGTGGCTGCAATGGCTGGAACTGAGCTGATCTGAAGCCAGAAGCCAGGAACATCTTCCTGGTCATTCATGTGGATGCAGGGTTCCAAGGCTTGGAGCCATCCTCCACTGCTTTGGATCTGGTGTGAAGTAGCCAAGAGAGGGACCGCTGCTCATATGGAGGCTGGTGCTTGCAGGTGGAGGATTAGCCAACTACGCCATCGTGCCAGCCCCTGGATTTTGTCAGTTTTGTCGAAATCTATGACAGGAAATAGGGCGTCCAGGCCACTTCGGTGTGAGGATCACAAGTTCAGCCTGTCATCCTCTCTGCATCGTTTGGTGGATGTTTATAAGGCAACGATGATAGATCCTACCAGTTCCTGGTAGGAAAGACCTCAAGGCAGGTACAATGCCTGTTGAAATAAATGGAAGTCATCCTATGAAAGCCTGGGAGATGACAAAAATCAGACCTATATTGAAAAAGGAAGACTGGCTTTCTCATAAGGGACCTGGAAGCCTCAGGAAATAATGTATGTTCTTATCACTAACTGCATCTCGTTCCTTACTCTGGAACTGGCTTGCTAGAGCACGTGCTGTCTGTTAGCTCCCAGTGAGCGCGCGTAGGAAGGCTCACACGTTTCTAGGGAGTCCTGGGACCACGACTCCCTGGCAGTCCATTTCTTAGTGTCAGTCCGAATTTTGTGATGAGTTCCTCTCCTCATTCCCACTCATCACTCCTGGCTTCCACACACCTGCTTCCACCGGCAGCCGCCCGATGCTCTAGCCCATCCTACATTTATGGGCAATCCCAACGCTTCCCTTGATAGGCTGAGAACTGAGAAAGGGCATTTTAGAGAGAGCATTCCTTTTTCCATTTTTAACTCCATCTCTTTTCTCACTCCTTTACCTGACGTACGGAAAGGTGGTGCTGCTGCTATTTCCTCTGACTCCTCCGCTTTGAGCTGCTGTAAGGGATATCCTGGATGGATATACACAGTGGACATCAACTTCTCTTAGCTCTGGAGGCTGGAAGTCTGGGGGAGCCCACGTGGCAGGGTTCTTACCCTAACTTCACATGGGGTAAGGAGAGTGAACCAGCTGATTCCATTATGAGGACTCACACCTCGTGACCCCCATCACTCCCCAAAGCCCTCACCTCATGTACCATCCCATTGGAGATTCAATGTCCATGTAATAATTTTGGGGGTGGCAAAGACATTTAGTTCAAAACAACCCCTAATTTTTTTTTCAGATTAGGAAGACGAAAGTCAGAGAACCTATAATTCATGTCAAAGTCATATGAAAATACAGCAATTAGAAGAGTGCCTGACAGAGAGTAAATGAATATACAGTTAGCCCTTTATATCTGCAGTCTACCCATTTAGATTCAATCAACTGAAGAAAGAAAATGTTTGGGAAAAAAAAAATCCAGAAAGTTCCAAAAAGCCAAACTTGAATTTACTGACTATTGAACTTAATATTGAACCTGTGCAAAATGAAGAGCAGTTCAGCGACCTCCAGATGCAGCCCTGTGTCCTCGGTCTTCAGCACTTGTTGTTGTTTGAGCCTCGTTGGCCTCACATTTGAGCTCCTTCTTGCATACTGCAGTTAAGGGTGCAAGAGTTGTTCTGCATGGCACACACACTGACCTTAACCCTTGTCATTATTCCTTAAACAATATAGGGTGACAGCTATTTATATAGCCTGGACGTGGTGTGAGGGGTAAATCCTTCAGACATGATGTATAGTGTTGAGAAGGATGTGTGTAGGTCCTGTGCAAATGTTGCCATGTCAAATGAAGGACCTGGGCTTTCTGCAGACACTATGACTGTCATCGGTAGCTGACTATAAAGGAAACCCATGCCGGGGGAGGCTCCAAGTCCGTGCTCCCCAAGGGTGGGATACCATGTACCATGAGTGATGTCAGGCCTCACACCTATGGGATAAACATACTCGTGAAGGCGCTCTGTTGAGCGTCTGGTGCTACAGTATCCTTTCACTGACCCCTGACCCATTCATACCTGTTGATGGGCTGTGTTAGCATCTAAATCCCTTCCTGGGATACAGGGTTCTACCTGTCTTGTAGGTACCAGTGACTATGCTTCTGTCCAGATGTCCCTAATGAATGACATCCTGTAGTGTAGTTCTGGAATCATCCATCTCATTCTCTGGCTTCATGGCACTGGCTTATTTTTTGGTACACTGGGTTTTCACTTTTACCTTTTCCTGGCATTCGTAGTAAGTGGTGATATGGGTAGGATGTACTGAATGTGCTTCAGTACTGAATGTGTACTGAATGTGGGGATAAGGAAGGGGGAGGAGCAAGGGGTACCTGTTACTTGGCAGCCAAGAAGTTAAGAGTTCGGTTTCCCTCCAGGGTGCTGTGGGAAGCGCAGGCTAAATAAATATTCTAGAATAGACTCCTGCAGACAGCGGGAATTTTGGCTAAAATGCAATGGAGACTTGGTAGGGAGGTAGTGGGGGTGGACAGGCTGTCCTGTGAGATGTGGCTGGCTAGTTGTGCCATGGAGGGCACGCAGAGCACAGGTGTTGTCAGGAGGCCCAGGGAGGCTGGGGCTTGCAGTTTCTCTGGGAGCACTGCGGGAAGGTGGGGCCTTATATGAGATCGAGTGTCTCCATGTACACAGGGCTAGGGGAGGTGGGGCCAGGCAGGCTGGCCAGCCTTAGCAGGAAGTGGTGGGTGTCCTTGCTTCTGACTGTGGCCAGTGTACTTTCCCTGACCACACAAGGCAATTTCTTTGAAGTGCTCAGCTGGTAGAGCAGGTGGTGTTCCTGCGGACAGCGCTTAGGGGATGTGCCAGACTCCTCAGCTGAGAGTCTGCTCACCAAGTTCCATGTGGCCAGAGGCTTTCTTCCTGTTTGATCCATGAGGTTTCTTCCTGGTCATAAGCAGTGTGGTGACCTCTGGTCTCTAACTTTACCTTTTTTTTTTTGTTACAAAATTTATATTTTCCCTCAAATTACTTGCCAAAGCTCTCATCTTCAAAGCTATAAAGCATATAGGCAAATACTAGGAAGCAAATGAAACCAAAAGTGAACATGTAGTGTTCCGGATGCCATTTCTGCTGCGGTGAAAGGTTATCAGCTGGACCTGGATCGAAGCCCTGCCTCCCCCACTGGTTAAATGTTTGATCGCAAGCAAGTCACACAGCCTCTCTCTACCTCATTCTGTGACTTACTTCGAGCCTTCACACACATAATTTTATCACTTGTGGATGGTCTTCTCCATAACAAGAATGAAACGGCAAGGCAGTACAGCTAAAATGCAAGGTACAGTGCCCAGTATTCAATATTCAGCTTATTTTAAAAAAAATAGGGATTATGTGTTATATGGTTTAAAAACAACACACATTTAATGGTACAGTTTGAGTACTTGATATAGTAACCATACTTTTCAAAATTGTATTCTTTTACTTGAAAGTCAAAGAGAGACTGGAAGGGCATCCCATCTGCTAATTCACTCAAATACCTGTACCAGCTGGGGCTGGGCCCTGTGGAAGCCTCAAGCCTAGAAGGCATTCCGGATCTCTTATGTAGCTGGCCATCACCTGCTGCTTCCTGGGACCTGCACCTGCTAAAACAGTGAGCCAAGCTGGGACTAGCCCCTCAGCACTGCTGTGGGATGTGAGTGCTCCAACCTGGACTCTATTTATTTATATTTCTTTTGTTTTTAACAGATTCAATATAGTTCTTTTGATACAGTTCTTAAAAATTTACATTATTACTATTATTATTATCAATGATACAGTTCAGTCAGCCCTGGGATTTCCCTACCCACACCAATCCGCCTGCCTCACTGAGTTCCCCTATATTGTTACTATAGTATAGTTCTTCATACACAGTCATATGTCCATCATTACGAGCATGGACAATGACAGAGAGTCCAGCATCCTATTGTCAGGGTGCAGTAAACAGTTTCATTGGGAGTCCATCTTTGTCTGGAAGCAGAGATGTATACTGCATTGTATCCTCACATCTGGAGTCCCCATTACACAGTTACAGTACATCCTCTTCAATGAAAAGCCACAAAATAAAATCAGCAAGAGGAAGAAAAAAAAGAAATTAATAATACCACGAAGTTAAAATAACATGCTAATTCCTTATCAAATAAAAAAATTCAAAAGGTAAAAAACTAACAGATTCTAGTTTGGAAGGAAACTAACTACTGACTAAGTCACGTGCTCATCCCTTAAATATTCTTAAAAAGCAAGTCATTAAAAGTCTTGATGACTGCTATTTATAAGATGCCAACTAGAAAGTGTGAACAGCTGAATATACTTAAGCCACGATTCTTAAGTCTGTTAGAGGGGAGTTTTATATGTTGAAGCGCTAGGTTTTGCACTTGGCAAATCTGGAGTCCATTGTCTGATTTTTTATTAGTAGAGTCCCTGCAGTTGAAATTTACATAGGAAATTAAGAGCAGTCAGATATTCACTAATGACATTTAAAATTAGGTCTTATTAAAGCATGATTCTGTTTAATACACACATGGATGCTATTGATGCTGGCTCAGCTTTCAGGTGAGTTCTCAGATGTTGTAACCACGCTGTGTAAATCAAAAACAAGTAGAAATCATCAACTTTACCACATCCACAGGATTTCGTGAAGTGAATGATACAGTGGGGTGGCTTTGAGTTGTTCTCAAATGTGTTGATTTTGGAGGTGACAACTGAACAATAGAAATGAACCAATTGGGGAGTGGCACCATAGTGTAGCGGCTGAAGTCCTCGCCTAGAATGCGCCAGGATCCCATATGGGTGTTAGTTCTAATCCCGGTGGCCCTGCTTCCCATCCAGTTCCCTGCTTGTGGCCTGGGAGAGCAGTCAACGATGGCCCAAAACCTTGGGATCCTGCACCCATGTGGGAGACCCAGAAGGAGCTCCTGGCTCCTGGCTTCAGATAGGTGCAGTTCTGGCCATTGCAGTCACTTGGAGAGTGAATCATTGGACAGGAGATCTTCCTCTATGTCTCTCCTCGTTTCTGTATATCTGCCTTACCAATAAAAATAAATAAATCTTAAAACAGATCTCAGGTGTTTTCATTGTGTGGGATAAACCACTACCAATATTTTTTCTTTACATGGAACATTTGATCGCTGTTTAATGCAGATTCTTTTTAAGTACTCTATTGGGTACCAAATATCCTAGATTTCAAAGCTGAAAGTCGGGAACTCAAGCTAGGTCTTTCCCACGGGTGGCAGGGATCCTAGGAGACTTGGGCCTTCTCCACTGCCTCCTAAGGTCTCTAGGGAACAAGCAGAAAGTGGAGTCGAGAGCTGGAGGTGAGAATCCAGTGCAGTCGTCCACAGTGAGATGGACTGCTAGGCTGACCACTTCCCTGCTTCAGAACGCTTGTGCTTCTGTTTGTCATGATTGCTGAGATGTGCTTCTTCTTAGGCTTTAGTCTGTAGACTCCGGCGGGAGCTATTTGAGAATTTCCCTGCTTGGAGAGCTTCGCAAAAGAAACATGTAAGAATCAAGTCCGTATACCTTATCTGTTCATCTGCTAACAGGCTATATGAGGTACCTGAGGTGGGTCCTCCAGTGATTGCATGCAACATTGAAACATGCAATTTCCTTCTTAAAGATTTATCTACTCATTTATTTGGACAGCAGAGACAGAGAGAGAGAATGAGAGAGAGAGAGAGAGAGAGAATCTTCCATCCATTGTTCCACTCCCCAAATGGCAGCCACAGCCAAAGCTGGGCCAGGCTGAAATCAGGAACCAGGAATCCTGGTTTCCCTCAGTGAGTGGCAGGGACCCAAATACTCAAATCCTCTTCCGCTGCTTCCCATGCACATTAGCAGGAACCAGATCGGAAGTGGAGCACTTAGATTCAAACCAGCACTCAGATATGGGATCTTGGCATGACCAGGGGTAGATTAACTTACTTCATCACGACGCTGACCCTGTGACCTGGCATTTCTGAGCCTCTTCTTGGCCATTTGCATTGACCTGATGGAAACAGAAAGGCACAGGCCATGCCCTACTTCTCCCCGCTTTGATGGAGCTGGTTTGCATTCAGCCATTGGCCTCCCCTCCATGCCCTGGGTTGGAAGGAACTCCTCCGTGTCTCCTGTCCACTTGTTCTTACAGTGGCTACCATGCTGTTCGCAGCTTTCATCCTCGTTGCCTTTGTGTGTTTTCCAAATTAGTAGTTTGCTCTTGTGTGTTGACCTTTTTAATATTCTGTTTTTTGATTGGTTGGTCTTACCACTCTCTTTCATTTTCAGCCTGGCTAACCCTCTAGGGAAGAGAGGAAACAGCTATCCAATAAAAATACAAAATACTGAAAAGGTCAAAATGCACTATTACAATAAATTACCATAACTCAAGCAGGGAAGCAGGCATTAAAATTCTGATATGTACAAGGATAGAGATTGGTGTGAGAGTTGAAAATGGCACCACGTTAACGTGTCTGGACATCAGAGTTCACCCAGAAGGGAGACAACACGCTGAGTCGGAATCTGCATGCGATCTCATGACTTTCCCAGGTGGTCACACCCCGGTGTTGTTGAGTAATCAGTGATGTGCCGGCTGGACACACTGCTCTCACCCTTTGGTCTTTCTTCCCCAGAAGTGGAGACAAAAAGAGGAAGCAAAAGGGAGGAACAAACAGAGTCTTTGCTAGATGAAATCCTTAAATCAGCCTGACTCAGGAGCCATTCCAATTCATGGCCAGTCAGGACATAGGACATCCAGTTTTATGGGTCGTGTTGTCTGGGATCTATGGCTGTCCCTTGGCAGAAATGCCATGCACACAAGACAGGAGTCCAGTTTCCAAAGTCCTTTCTTCTCTCCCCAGCCAGGATATTGCTTCTTGGGACACCTCTTAATCAGTGACAGAGCCCTTGGGCTCAGGAATCAGGAGTTCCAGCTATTGCATACCTCTGCTGTGCACTTGCTGTGACTGGGCAAGCACAGTTGGCCCTTAGTGTCTGCATGACCCCACATCCACAACAGACTCAGTGTTGATTAAAAAATAATCCAGAAATTAAAAGATAATGCTGCGCTGGACATGTGGAGTTTCGTTTATGCCACAGTCCCCTACAATATAGTCTAATAACTCAGTATGCCACGATGGCATTTATGATGTATTAACTGTGATAGGTCACTTGGAGAGGAATGGCCGGGGGCAGGAGAATGTGTGTCATCCATGCAAACCTATACCATTTTATGGAAGGGTTTCTATTATCTAAGACTGCAGAACCAGTTCCCTGTGGATTCTAGACCTGAGGGGGTGCCCTAAGGTACTGGAGAACAAAGTACCTAACACAGGGTATGTCTTTTCTCCGGATGTTGAGCAATGCACACGATCCCTTCCCCACCTCCCAAACTCTGTGATCTTGGGGCAAGTTCCCTGCCCTCTCCGAGCCTCGGTGGGTCATCTATTTTCTAGAGCTGGAGGAAGCCTCGCGATAAAACACATGATTCAGTGACTTACCAAGAAGTTCTCCCTCTTCCCTCCCGTGCCACGTGAGACGCTGAAACGACACGAATCGAATCTGCAGCCCGCGAGGCTGTCTTGTATCCGTGAGATCAATAGGAACTCCATTTTTCCTGACTCGGTGCCAGCGAACCTCACTGGTGGCTACTCACAGCCTGGCTTGCCAGCAGCTGTGCCCCCCACCCTACCTGCCTGCCTGTCACCCTGGTAATGATGGCAGATCCCCGCAGGGGGGGTACCGGTGGAATGCCCTATGGTAGTTCAGGGAGACAAGGGTCCCTCCTGCTCCTGGGTAGCCACAATCGAATCGGCTCCTGCTTGAACAAATTACGTCCTAAGTGCTGGCGTGAAGAGAGCTGTGTTAATCTAGTAAATCATCAACATTCCCTGCAGTGAGAGCCGCCATCCAGACGGATACTAATCGGCAGCCGCACTGTCAGTTTGGGTTTTGACACCAACACTTTGAATTGCCAACAGAAAATCGTATTTGACATTTAATTCCAATCATGCCGTGCCTTTCATTGAAAGCACTGTCAGTTTACCTTTATTTGGGAGAAGAGGAGACAATATGCTCATGACTTTCGGTAATATATTTTTTTTTTCTTTTGAAGGAGGAGGGAGTGGAGAGCAGATAGGAGAAGGAGAAAAAAAAAAAGAACCCTGCAGCTTCAAATAATGTCTTCCTTGAAAAAGTCCTTTATCCTTGTGTCACACTGTTACTGACTCCACTCCCATGGGCCTCAAGCTTGTGAATTCTCGCAGTTGCTGCATCCTAGTCCATGTCCACTATTTCCCGCAGGTCACCTGATGGGGGTGGTGGGCGAGGGGGCACTTTGGTCTGTGGGCACACAGCTTTAGTTAAATGGAAGCAGGCGGAGCTGGCACAGGGGCGTTGTACTGATCTCAATATCAGTTCTCACTTCAAAATAGTTTAAAGAGAGCATGTTATGATAGTATGTGTTAATTTTTAAAGAAAATATTTATTGAAAGGAAGAGCAACAGAGAGGGAGGGAAGAGAGAGAAAGGAAAAGAGCAAGAGAAATAAATCTTGCTTCCACTGGTTCACTCCCCAGTTGACTGCCAACAGCCAGGACTGGGCCAGCCTGATGCCAGGAGCCTGGGTTCCTCATGTGGGTGGTGGAAACCACGCTGCTGGATCATCTTCTGTCGTTAAATGTTCTCACCTCAAAGGCAAGACGAGTATTAGAAGTGATGGGTGGATAGGCTAATTAGCCTGATGAGGAGGATTCTACAATGTAGGCATGTATGCATGTATACATGTTGTGTGTGTGTGTGTGTGTATGGGCGTTAGAGCATCACACTGGAGGCCAGTGCTTTTTGTACAGTAGGTTAAATGCCACCCGTGACAAAGACATTTGTCAATTAAAAAATAGAATAAAGCTTTAGTGGGATTAGTCAGCACAAACTAGCCAGGGATATCCATGTGCCAGCAAACTTTCAAAAATAACTTGCTCTTATTACGAGTTAGTATTTGCCAAGGGTGGGACCCCTGACACATTATGAAATTGCAATCACATATTGGACAGGACTGGAAATGAAGAAAAATGTCAGTTTTAGCAGTGTTTAAATCTCACCTGTCATGAAAATGTCTCCTTTCTCACATGAAGTCTTGTGGGAAATGAAGGGACAAATGAAAGGCCGCTGAGAGGCGACATGTTCAGGGAGCAAGAGGGCTCACCTCCCAGACCAGAGCTTCTTCAACTCCAGGACTTGTTAAAAACAGACCTTGGGCTGCAGTCATGGTACACTGGGCTAGGCTGCTGCCACATCTGGGCACTAACTGAGATCTCGATGGCTCTGCTTCTGATCCAGCACCCTGTTAATTTAGTGCCTAGGAAGGCGGCAGAGTGTCTCTGCTGGGACTCTGCCATTCACCTGGGAGATCCCAATGGAGTTCCTGGCTCCTGGTTTCCACCTGGCCCAGATTAGCTGTCATGGCCACCACGTGGGTAGTCAGCCAGTGGATCGGACAACTCCTCCTCCTTCTTGTGCTCTGTGTGTATATGTGTGTGTGTGTATGACCCTGTTTTTCAGATAAATTCCTGGCTTCACCTCTGGTTCTGGCTTGCTGAGAATGTGTGCCTGGATAGGCAGCAGGTCACAGCTCCAGTAGTTTGGTGCTTGCCATCTTCACAGGAGATGTGGCTTGAGTTTCTGGCTCCTGACTTTGGATTGGACATTTGTGCACAGTTGATGGGGACGAATCAATGAATGAGAGGTCTGATAGTTTGGATCTTGGCTTTTTGACTGTTCTGTTCCTGGAGCTCTCCAAGCCTCAGAAGTTCCATCTGTAAAATGAGAATGCTCATTCTTCCTGCCTGGAATAGCTGTGTGGGTTCACTGAGTAAAGTCACCGTCCTGGAGGAAAGCTCCACACGGCAGCTGCTACACAAGCACTTGCTAACTTCCTCTCCCACAGCTGCTCATCATTCAGGACACTGCTGTCTTCAGGCGAGAGTGGCTGTGTAGATGTTCATCCCACGTGGCCGCAGAGCAGAGTCCTTCTGATGGGGAGCACATCTGGTGCAGAGTCCCCACCCTGGGGAGAAGATCCCGAGAGGCCACTTGGCTGTCTGGATCAGGGAGAGAGAGGTGACAGAAGACAAATTGGAGGAGAGGAGGGGGAGGTGGCCTCCTCTCCTTTCAGACTCCAGGGCCCCATAACGACAGCTAACGCTTCCCAGCAGTCAGAGATCCATTCCCATCCTGTGACACCCAGCTATGCCACTTGGAAGAAATAACCCACTCAGATGATTTTGCCTCATTCATGGCATTCTATCCCCATAGCAACAGACAGAAAAAGGCACAACTTGAACTTGACTTTGGAAGGCAAGTGCGTCTGTTGGCTTCCTGCAGCCACACGCTGGGGCTGACCTGAGCATTGTAGCCCTTGGTGTCTTGGCCACCAGGGATGAGTGCCAGACCACTATGGCTGGTGTGTGTGTGTGTGGGACGGGGGGTGGGAGTCCACATTTGTTGGCTCAGGGCCTTCTCTGGGGACTGATAGTTATGAGTGCACAGATGGATAAAATGTAACGTCTCCAGGGACCTTGTCCCCGGAGGACTGGTTGGCCGAGTATGGGGACATGTAATTCCCCCAAATCTTTTATGGTGCGGAATATGCTGTCATAGAACCAAAGTGGATGCTGAATGACAGGTAGGCAGCCACCAATTCAGCAGGAAGGGTTCAGGGCTTTCATCAGACCCTTGGACAAACAGCGACAGGCAGTTATGGAGATAGTAGAAAGATAGGCTCATGTTTTTCAAGATGTATTTTACTTATCTGACAGGCAGGAAGAGAGAGAAACCACTTTGGGTCCAGTGTAATGGCTCATCTAGCTAATCCTCCACCTCCAGGTCCCAGGATTCCAAAGGTACTGGCACCCAGAGCTGCATTTGTATATTGAGTGACTTGATCTTGAGGAGGGAGGTTTGCAAAACAGGACAAGCAGATTTCTGTCCTGGAGAAACTGGCATTGATCACCAGGGGCAGTTCTCTAAAGACACTGGGTCTGATGGGCAGAGGCTGGGCCACAGAGGCCCGTGCGGAAGAAGCTGAGCTCTGAGAGTTAAACTACGCAGTCTGAGCAGGACAGGCTGTATCCTGAATGCGCAGAGTGGAAGCTCAGCTTTTCAATTCTCCCCAGTCCATGCCTGTTGTTAAGGATGCTCCCAGTCTATAAGCTTGGGAAGAGGTGAGCCTTTCTCTGGTTGCAGGAGGCTCAAAGAGGGTTTGGCCAGGCAGGGCTGGTGGGACGCCCATGTTCCCTCTGGTTGCACTCTGACATGGCCACTCCTCCATTGCAGCAATATCTCAGGGACAGAGTTGCAATTCTCTCTCTCTCTCTCTCTCTCTCTCTCTCTCTTTCTCTGTCTCTCTCTCTCCCCCATCATGACCATTGCCTTGTGTGGTATAAGCATTTCAGCTTGCTCCCCAGGAATTAAAAAAAAAAAAGAAAAACTTCCCTTGGTATTTCCAGTCTTTTTGTCCATTCTTGCTGCTGGATTGGTCTCCTTTATGGTGCTGAAGCTAAGGGGTCAATGTAGCTCACAGTTTCAGAGGTTAACTGAGTGTTACACCTCTGAGGAAGGCCCTGTTGTCTGAGTCATCACATGGCGAATGAGGACATGGCTGGAGTGTGAGCAAAGAAGACCTCACAGGGTGAGACAGGAAGCCAGACAGGGGTTCCTGGGGCCAGGTGAGCTGGTTCATACCCATTTGCTTCCTCAAGGACTAATTCATCCAGGTCAGCAGCGTCCTTTCCTTCTGAGGGCAATGACTGCAGTGACCCAATTTCTTCCCATTGGGTGTCACCTTTTAAAGATCCTGCCACCTTTCAGTGTTACTACTCCAGGGACCTAACACACGATCCTTTTTGGGAGACCTTCATGCTACATCCAAATCTTAACACCTGCCATTTCTTAGGAGTGGATAAAGAGGTGTTGGGATTGTACGTGTGTGTGTGTGTGTGTGTGTGTGTGTGCAAAGGCATGAGCCTGCTGGTGCGTGCACCCTTCTGGTAGATGTCTAATACTCCTCTGGTTTTGAGAAGACTGGGAGGTAGTGGCAGCAGCTGTGGCAGCGGCTACCGTGACAGCTGGGTTGACATTGTTGAGAAACAGGGAAGAGGTGTGAACTGTCCATTTCACACTACTCCGTGAATGCGGAAATCCTCCCCGGTGATAATGAAACAGGAGGAGGGTAAGGATATGGTGTTTGCGCTTCCTGCCTCTTGCCAGGGCAGCCGGCTGCTATGCCGTCTTAGGACAAGTGCTGCCAAGCGAGAGCCACCTGGCCAGGTGCTGGAAACTTCCTTGCCACAGACGTGTCTTTTTATTTCTTTGTAGCCATGTCATGGCTTAATGAGAGTGGAAGGGTGCGATTGTGACTAATAGAGCAACTTGCTTACAAGAATCAGGGCAGTGAGAAAATGGGCATTTTACCCGAGGAGCAATGGAAAGGATTTCGCCTGGAGAACCAAAGTCCTAGGGGAGGAGTGGTAGATTTCTTTGCATATTGGGAAGCTCTTTGGGGAAAGATTAATGCAATATATTCCGTGCAGTTCAGAATCAGGGTACAATTCAAGTCGTACTTGATGGGCCTTTTTACGTTGGGATGGGCAATCCAATTACCAGATGTGTGCTCGAGTGGTGGCCATCAGCAGGTGGGAAGTGGATGTGATGATCTAATTGGGCTCCACACAATTATGTGTTCTCCGAGCCTCTGAAATAATTTTCTTTTTGACAACACAGGTAATTTCCAGTCATTTGGAGGCAACGCGTGTGGCGATTTAGACACTGGCCTGAGCCAGGTACAGGATCTTCAGCAGGACGCCGTGGCTGTCGCTTGTGCGGTTCACTAAATATTGCTGTCTTTTCTCCTCCGCGGCTCACAGGGGGACGGCACTTCCATGCATCCTTAAGAAATTGGTCATGGCCATGGATTTTGCTTAGACCGATGGACCGTGAGCAGCAGGTGATGTGTGTGACTTCCGAGAGGGAACTTTACGAGCTGATGTGTGATTCTACGTGTTTCCTATCCTGGCTGTGGTGGCTGAGAGCCTGTGCTGGGATGAAGCCTCCATCCACCTGGCTTCCGTGTGGGCTGCAGGAAACAGAGTCCCCCTGCTGACCCATATTTGCTCGTGTGTTATGACTGAGAAGTAACCGCTGTGAGGTTTAATCAGTGAGATTTTCAGGGTTGCTCATTACTGTAGCACAAGCTAGTCTAGCTTACCTGCTGTGTCTATAACACCCCTTCCCCCCACCCCAGAGGCAGTGAGTTCTGGCCACCAGAAATATGTGAGTGCATCTGCCATTTGATTTTTTTGTAGTAGTAGTTGTTGTTATTGTTGATTTATCTGAGAGACATAGAGAAAGAGTTGGGGTGGGGAGTGGAGGAGGGACAGTGAGAGGGAGGGAGGGAGGGCTCCCGTTTTCTAGTTCTCTCCTTAAATGCCCACCGTGGTTAGGCCTGAGCTGGGACTGAAGCTGGAATTTGGAAAACTCAATCTAGGTCTACCACATGGGTGGCAGAAGCCCAGTTACTTGGGCCATCACTGCTGTTTCCACATTAACAGAAAAGTGGAGTTAGGGGCCAGAGCTGCACATGGAATGAAGATACTCCAGTATGGAATATGGAAATTTTAACCTCAATCAGTGTCTTAACTAAGAGCTTAACTGCTTACTCCCACAAACACTATTTTTAAATGTTTCAATAGCCGTTTTTTAAAAAGTGTAGTGAAGCCAATTTTGATAATATACTTTATTTAATCCAATATACACCCAAATATCATTTTAAGCTGCAACCAATAATAAAAACGCATGTGTGATTTTGTGTTCTTTTTGCATCCAAAGCCTTTGAACTCTGGTGTGCATTTTACCTATGGCACATCTCCAGTTGAGCTAGCTGCATTTCAAGTACTTAAGAGCCCCAGCAACACTTGTCTAGAGCTGCTGAAAATGAGCCATGGCTTTCTTAACGGGGTGGTTCAAGGGAGGCAATAGGCTTTTTTGGCTCTGTGTTGTTAACTGGGCCAGTGTTTCTTGTGTGAAGGCGAAGATGAAACCTTTAGAGATGAAGCAGAAGTTTTCTTAGGTTGATGTTTGGGTAAGCTAACGCACAATGGAACCAGATTGTACTACTTATTGAATCTGAAAACGAAACAAACAAAACAACCCCCAAAAACCAAAAACCTAATATTATTAGTTAGGACCTGACTTAGGGCCCTTTTGTTCATAGGTTTTGTACTTTGTCAATATATTATTACAAATCATTTGAAGGCTCTCTGTTATCTACAATTGATCAACCATCTATCTTTCTATATCTACCTATCATCTCCATTTACCCATCATCTATGTATCTGTTGCCTATCAATATAATAAAATTAACACATCATGAACCATCCTGTCAACATGTAAGCCATAGCGTTCCGTAGGCTTTTGTTCTGTTTTGTCTTTGCTTTTGCCAGTGGGGAATGCAGGTCGTCCAAGTGCACCTGTTTACACACATGTGTGTACTCTACAGTGGGAGGCCCCTTCCCAGCCTGCTCCCGCTTTGCTCGCGTTCCTCACCTCCACCATAACAACATTGTCATTTCCCTTGTCTGGGTCCATGGTATCTTCATGAATGCCGTGAACACATAAAGCAATGTAGATTTTTCTCCAGTTCTTAAAAAAAATACATATCTTTAAAAATTATTAGAGTGGTTTTAGTTACAAAGCAAAATCCAGAGGAAAGTACAGAGGGTTCCCCTGGACTCCCTGCCCGCTTCTGTGAATGAACATCGCCCACCAAACAGGAACTGCCTTGGTGTGTGGATGCTGAATGACTTTCAAAGAGCCAGCTCTTAAAGGTTTAGTACTAAAAAGAGGGAAGCTTCATCCACTTTGGTGCTGGAAGGTAGAGTCTCTGGGAGGTGATTGGATTGGGTCATTAGGGATGCCACTCGTATCAATGCCATGGCTTCCTAAGAGAATCTCTTACAGCCACATGCAGGCTTGCTTTTTGCCATGTGACATTCTGTGCTGCCTTGGGATTCATCCAGCTAGGACATCATCATCAGACACTAACTCTGTATAATCTTGAGTTTCAAATTGCCAAAACCTTGAGCCAAAAATAAGCCTCCTTGCTCGTCTTGGATATTTCATTGTAGTTGGGGAAGCCTAATGAATACAGTTATGTTTGTTATAATTAACGATCCCGTATTGGCACATCACTAATCACCTGGAATGAGCAGTTGTTATTAGGGCTCACTCTTGGCATTTGCGTTTTGTGTCGCTCTACCGATGTATCACGGCGTATAGAAATATCCATGAGCACAGTGTCTTACAGCGTGGTTTCATTGAAGCATCACCTGTGCCCTCCATTCCTTCACTCCGGATCCCTGGCAGCCACTACACTTGTGACTGTCTCCAGAGTTTTACCTTTTCCAGAATGTCATGTTACACAGTTTGTAGTCTTTTCACAATGTCTTCTTTCATCTAGTACTATGCCTTTGCATTTCCACCAAGTCTTTACCTGGCAAATGCGAATTTATAGTCTTATTTACCTGTTACACAGAAGGAAAGGCACTACGCTGTTGAGTACTTGGCTTATTTTTTTGTCTGTTTCCATTATTTTTGTTTCCATTGGTTCGCAGAGCCTCATACTTCTTTCTTTTTTCTTTCAGCGTAGCGCACTGAATTGTTGCACCATCGTTTAACTAGTCCTTTGTTGATGAACAAGAAAGTTGTCCTTTCACAAACAGCACTGCAACAAGTAAGTTGTGTCCATGTCATTTTCTATGTGGGTAGGTAACAAGGATAGCTGAAGACTCCAATCCTGGAGGTGGCATTGCTAGGTGAGAAAGACCAGAGATGTGTGTTGCTCTATTGTGTACTGAAAAAAAAAGGAATTAGAATCTTTAGACGTTGGTAGGTTGTGGTCTATGTTTCTGTATGTCTTAGACAATTTCAAATTTAGGAAAACTGTTGCCATGTAATCAGGTGTGTAAGTACAACTGTTAAATATCAATTGTGTGTTGAACTCATTAGTATTATAAAGAGCCCTTTTGTATCATTTAACACTTTTTTAAATCTTAATGCCAGTTTGTCTATTATTGTCTATTGCTATTATTATTAGCATCGTAAACCTTATTTTCATTTCGTTTGGATTTGTCTGGGATTATCTTTATGCAGCCTTTGGGAGGTGCTGGCATCATGGGAGGTATGCCCTTGGAGGATGTCTCTGTCAAGAAGGCTGATTATCACTGGAGTTCAAGTTTGGCTTAGCTGATGTATTTCTGCCTTGCTATGTGATTGGTCACCCACCAGTGACTATAAACTCTGGGCTGCAGGAACACCTGATCCTGAATGGTTCCCTCCAAACTGCAAGTTCTACTTCTCTCAAGTATTTTAGCTCAAATCATGTAAAGGAGACTAACACAGTGCCTACTTAATAAATTAATCCACACGATCTCTAGGTACTTGTATATATAAGTAACAACATAGTAGATGTAAGTACTTCCAAGAGGCCACGCAAGATGGAATTAAAAATATGTTTGTCTTTAGGCAACAAAACTTAAAATCCATGCCTGTGAGGGGGGTCCGCTGAAAGTTCATAATTATAAAAAATCTGAACACGAATTTCAAAATCTGTGTGTCAAAATAAGCTGATCCTTTAATTCTATTTTCCACGAAGTTTTAGAAGCTCCTTGACTGTGGGGTTTAGTGCGATCCAAGGTCTCAGGCCTTCCCTAGAGAATTTGGAACACGTACCCTACAGATAAGTGGGACTACTGTGCTTGATGGATAATTTGGCTCAGTGGAAAATTCTTGGCTCTGCTTTAGAGTCCTTGGGGACTTCAAGGCATTTCTCCAGTATTTCAAGGGTTGAGTGTTGCCGTGGAGAAAGCTGAAGTCAGCCAGATCGGTTTTCCTTGTAAGCCTCATCAAAGGGCGCTTTTCAGGAATTCAGCTTTATTATGAGATCAAAGACCTAGCCAATGATCAATGCTCAAAAATGCTTACAAAAAACTGGAAACAGCTTAAATGTTCAAGGGTACCAGTTAAGCCATAGTGCATTCTTATAAAAAAAATAGTGGCCACTTGTTAATATAATTATTCTGTTAACATTTTGGGGATGTGGGAAAATGCTTCTGATACTATGTTAGGGTAGGGCATAACAATTTACAGAACAATATGATCTTATTTGTATAAAAAGTGGCAAGAAGACCAACTTGGAAAGTGTTAATAACAGTTGTGGAGCTGTGGAAATGTATCATTGTCTCTCTCCTTGGCTGTGTTTTGAAGTTTTTCTATAATGAGCCTGTCTAATGTATTTTACATTATCTTTCTATTTTTAATTTAATTCTAGGTAATATATTTCTGTGGGACAAGATTAAAAAGGCATAAGCATGTTTTGTGAAAGAGATATAGCCCAATCTCTGTCTCTCACTCATGCATCAATTGCCTTATTTCTCTTCCCTGGAAGCAACCAATATTATTTTTATAAGAGTTCTTTTATTTTTACTGGAAAGGCAGATATACAGAGAAGAGAAGAGACAGAGAAGAAGATCTTCCATTCATTGATTCACCCCCAAGTGGCCACAATAGCCAGAGCTGAGCCAATCCAAAGCCAGGAGCCTCTTCCAGGTCTCCCACATGAGTGCAGGATCCCAAGGCTTTGGGTCATCCTTGACTGCTTTCCCAGGTCATGGGCAGGAAGTTGCATGGGAAGCCAGACTGCTGGGATACCAACTCACTGGTGCTCATATGGGATCCCAGTGTGTGCAAGGAGAGCACTTTAGCCGCTAGGCTACTGCGCCAGGCCCAAAAACCAATATTACTGACTTGATGCACATGCTTCCAAGGATATTAAGTGCAAACCCAAGCTAAATCTCTCCGCGCATATTTTTGTTCTCCTTTCTTATTCAAATAGTGGCAAAGCTATAGGCACATTATCCTGCTCCTTTTCTTTCACTTAAAAACATTTATATATTTACTTCAAAGAAAGAGAGAGAGAGAAAGAGAGATCTTCCATCTGCTAGTTCACTTCCATCAAATGTTCACAACAGCCAAAACTGGACCAAAGATTCTTCCAGATATCCCACTTGGGTGCAGAAGCCAAAGCAGTTGGACCACACTCCACTGTTTTCCTAGGCACATTATTGGGGATCTGGGTCCGAAGTGGAAAAACCAGGACTGGAACCAGTGCCCGAAAGGGGTGCTGTGACACAGGAGGCAGCTTAAGCTGATATGCCACAATACTGGTCCTTTCTTTTCTTTTAAATGTAACAGTTGGAGTGAGTGTTGTTGCACATCACATTAAGCCACCATTTCGGTCACCTGCATCCCATACTGAAGTGCCTGGGTTCAAGTTGGCTTCCAGTTGAGTCCCGCTGATGCACACGTTGGGATACAGCAGCTGATGGCTGATGTGCTTGCCACTCAGCCCTGCCACTCACATGAGAGACCCAGGTGGAATTTGAAACTCCTGATACCAGCCCGGACCAACTCTGGCTGTTGTGAGAATTTGGAAAGCAAACCAGTGAATGGAATCTTTTTCTTCCCTTCTCTCTGTCACTGTGCATTTCAAATAAATGCACAACTACATCTTACAAGAAGTGGAACTCCCCATTGATGTTCTACTGTTGTTATGGCACGTCTCTGTGGAGCTGGCAGTTGAGGCACTTACGTAGAATTGATCTCATTTGACACTTGTGATTACTTTGTGGAATGGGGTAGGGCATTTAATAGCACCATTTCATGAGTGGGGGTAATTAGCAAGAACTCAACTCCCATTTGGCTACCGTCCCAGCACCAACCTGAGCCAGCACGCTCTGTGGTTCCAGCTCTTACTCTCTCTTCTTTCTTCCTCACCGTGATGTGCATTACAGCTTTAGCTTTCTTGACTTCTTTCTTCTGACAACCATTTATTGCAAGACAACTCATTTACTTAGTAGGAGCAGTATTTCACCACCGGTTTCTCTCGAAGATTTTTTTTACCAGGATGTCACATTGCTTAAAACCAGACCTTCTCAGTGTGATTTCTTCATTGAGGTTTTATGACTCTGGTGGGTTCTTCCTGATGGAAAATATTGCAGCTATTCTCATTGGCATTGAACGTTAGGGCTTCTGTCTCCAATTTATCTCAGTGCTAGAGCCGACTCAGAGCTGTTTTCTGAGGCAAATCCTGGCTCTGCATGGGGGCTATTCGCTCAATTCACCTCTAGCTTACATCCTGCTTGGGCTCCTTTATTTATAGATGAGGATGTCAGAGATGCTGTGTGCTACACTGGCTGTGCAAGCATAAAGATCA
The DNA here is from genome assembly GCF_017591425.1 of Ochotona curzoniae. Taxonomy (NCBI): domain Eukaryota; kingdom Metazoa; phylum Chordata; class Mammalia; order Lagomorpha; family Ochotonidae; genus Ochotona; species Ochotona curzoniae. The sequence goes on from NW_024465421.1 coordinate 3,937,151, forward strand.
GTCCTCCACCGGCCACATGGAGTGTGTATTCTCCAGGTTCTCAGTGGAGGGCAAAGCTCTGACGTTCCTGCTGCTTAATTCTTAACCAACACACAACAAAATCCCGCTTGCCTATGGGGATGGCCTTTGGGTCCTTTTCTGCCAACTCTCTGTAGCACCTGTATCTTCACTGGGTTAAGCTGATGGGACAGGGGTTCGGCCACTGATTACGAGGCAGTTTGGGACACGCACCCCTTGTTGGAGTACCTGGGATCTCATCTCTTGATCCTAATGTCTTATTAACTCAGACCCTGGGAAGCAAGAGGTAATGACTCGGCAGTCAGGTCTCTGTCACCAAGGTCACAGACTTGGGGTGAGTTCATGGCTCCTGGGCATCTGTGGAGTGAGCCAACAGATGTGCACTCTCTCTCAAATAAAATAAATGAACAATTTTAGACACATATATGTATAAAAACCCCACCAGGCTTAGTGTATTCATGAATGAAATCAGCACACAGATATGGAGCACTGAGTGGTATACTGGGCTCCAGTCTAGGTGATGGGAATATAGCAAGAGCTAAGATAGAACTCTTACTTTGTAGAAGTTTATATTCTAGAGAAATGGGACAGATAGACATTAAACAAACAAGTAAATGTGTAGTCTTAAATTAAGACAACTTAAGATCAAGGAAGTGAACAAACAATGTGTATGTGCATCAGTATGGATGTGTAAACACTATTTTTTATAGGTGGGACTATGACAAGGTGCAGCCGGGTGATAGCACCCCCTAGCTGTGGGCAGATGTGACTCCATTTTGGTTCTTTAACTTAGTTACAAGCATTGCTAACTGCTTCTGTAAATACACTTGCCAGCTAGTTGGCTTAAGGTGTGGTCTGAACGTCTGTTGATTGAATGGTTTTTAATGGCTGCCACGTGAGTTGATTGGATGGTTCGTCTTGTGTGCCTACAGTTTGGTCTGCTGATTGAACGGTTTGAGAAAAAAAAAAATCCCTGGCTACTTCATACTGATGGGAGCTTAAAAACCCTTGACTCTGGCCATTCCTGGAATATAGTACCAAGCTTGGCTAATAAAGACTCCCTTTGCACTACACTTGGGTCTGCTTTGATCATTCTGGCTTTCCATGGCATGCTTGCGAAGGCTTCATGGACATATGGACAGACTTGAAGGAGGCGAGGGTTTGAGCCACTCAGATCCTAGAAGGATGACCAGATGAGGGCCTCTGCCATAACATGGCCCCCTGGCCTGGGAGGTCCTGAGGCTTCTGTGCTGGAGAGCAAGAAGGACACTGGCTGAGGCAGAGCAAGTAAAAAGAACACCAAGAAGTGAAATCAAAGAAATCATGGTGGTACAGGGGAGGGCAGTGCGACAGATCACATAGCATCTACAGATCACCTAGGGCAGATCACTTAGCACTTGCAGGTGTCAGGTAGGGTTCCCCGGAGAAACAGAACCAATGACAGCGCGCGCGCACACACACACACACACACACACACACACACACACCGTCTTCCAAAAATTCATGGAAAAACATTTCATGATAAAAAAAAAAACAGGCATGGATTTTGAAATGCTTTTGCACAAAAATAAATCTACTTTGTGACTTCATTGTCCATGACCTTCATACAAATCATTCATTTGCTTGGAGAGACAGACACTTCCTGACTGTTGGCTCATTTTCCAAATGTCCTGGAGCAGGAACTTGATCCAGATCTCCCACGTGGGTGACAGGGACCCAACTACTTGAGCCGTCACCTGCTGCCTCCTAGGGTGCACGTTGGCAGACAGCTGGAATTGGAAGTAGAGCCTGGGACTTGAACCCAGATGCTCTGAGAAGAGATGTGGCATCTTCGCCTCTACCTCAATCACCTGCCCCTCCACACACTTCCTAATCGTCCCTCCTAGGACTGTTTTATGTGGTTCTCACATGAACTCTGCAAGCACATTACTAATTCAATGTAACAGGGTAGCTACAGAGTCTGAAATCATTGGGTATTATTATTATTATCATTTGCTACAGAGCAAAGATGTCCTTGATGCTGTATGTTTGCCTCAATTTCTAGATTTAGAGACACCCTGTAGATGAGGCCTCTAGATGAGGTAGATACAGGAGGTCCAGCAACTTGGCTAAGATCTCACATCCACAAACCTAGCTCTGGCTTTGGTACCCAGCAGGCATTGAGTGAGCAACTTTATAGGTATTTGAGAGGCCAATCATGTGCTAGACGCATGGGGACTAGGAAGATAGTATTGAAGAGGGAATCCAAGCCACTTCCTGCTTGAAGCTTGGGTTGCCATGGAACGGTATACTTTGGGATGATGAGTTTGCTTTTGGGGCTTGAGTTAGTAGGTAGGGGTTGGAGAACTGAGACTCTTGTATGGCCAGGTGAGGAGCTAAAGCTTGAATAAATTCAAGAAGAGCCAATACCGGCAGTCAGGTAAAAGCTATGGGAGTTCTGGGAAGTAGGATGACTCAGCAGGTGCCTCTGCAGCCCATCTGCTATTTCTTTCCTCCCTCCCTTTCCTCCATGGCAATTGCAGAAAAATACTGGACAGGTTGAGAAAACCCTCTGCTCCTTCCATCAGGTGCCTGGCCGACATGACATCTCCTCAGTGGGACATCAAAGCAGGGGGCTGATATTGGCACTGTGGCTGTCTGTGGCTGCAGCTGAGGGGCGATGCTGCAGCAGGCTGCTGGGTTTGCAGACGAGCACATGGCTGAGCCTGGAGTGGTCCTTAAGAGCCAACAGCTGCTCTGCCTCTGCTGCTGTCCCCATCTCTCTGTCCCCTGTTCCAGTGCCTGGCCCTCTCATTGTCTCCTCCACAATCTGCTCTGCAGACAGAGCAGAGTTCCTCTCTCCAGCTGTAGGGTGCTGGAGGAAACAGACCTGTTCTTTTCAGGTGTAAGGTTGCCTGTTGGCACCCTGGGCCAGCTAGACAATAGGCAACATTGGGAGTGCTCAGCTTTCTTGCTGCTTCTAATAGTTTTGTGACAACAACAACAAACAAAACAAAAAACGTGAAATGGAAACAGCTTTTAGGCAGTAACTGAATTTTGAAGTAAGGCCCGGTCAACTGGGGCATTTACTGTGTGGAGGGAGATGCAGTGAATGAATGGCAGTAGAAAGCAACACACACTTGCATACTGATGGGCTCTTTATAAACTTGATTCTCATTCTGCCCTCTGCTTCAATCTCTCTTATCTTGCAGACTGGCCAGGATTTGTCCTGGGAACCTCAACACGGGGAGACATGAGGGCAGTTCCCTGGCGAGGAAACCGGTGCTCCTGTCCACCCAAGCTAAGGAGTGGTCTTGGATCATTACAGCAATGTCAATATCAATGATTTCCCCATTCCTGATGATCTCCACTCTGGGTCTAATTGATATCAAAACGGCGAGTCAATTTAATCAATTTACTCAGTCTGTTGTTTGCGTAGAAAATAAAAAATCAATTAAATTAGTGGTTTGAGTGAATCGACGGGTTCTCCCTTTCCCTGCCCCCTGGCTCAGTTGAGTATGGAAAGCCTGAGTAGTTAGCTTCAGAGCTGACATTGCCACCATCCTACTATGGTTAATTCTTCAAAAGGGCCACTGCTCAAATACAGCGATAAGAACAAAACCCTTTCTCTGAGCTTTCAAAGGATTATTATTCTTAGCTGCACAATGATGATCTAATTGTGTTGTGTCAATATCTTCAGGTAATTAAGACAGCCAAGGACACCGAGTCAGAGAAGCTAAATAGGACATTTTTGTACATCCAGCACAATAGCCCTGATGATAACGATGAGCACCCCCTGAAATATGCTAGGACTGAAGTTAGGTAGACATAGAGGTTAGCTGATTTAATTCTCTCATCACATCTAAGTGGTAAGAGCCGTCCTCTGGATTCGGGGAGGAATGTGTCAAGGACAGAGATGGGATTCATATGTGTGTTCGTGTCTCTCTCAGTCAAGCCCAGTGCACAACAGAACCGTGAGAGCATGTATATGTGAAACATCATTTGCCAAAGGATATTCACTGCAGCTCTATGACTGCAAAAGAACTGAGGCTGAGTGGGAAGCAGCTCTGCACAACCCGCCGATAGGGTGAAGCACTTTTGTGAAAAAGAGTTGAGGAGCTCTCCCTGTGGCTCTGGGGAAGTCTCCACCAGGAGCAGAATAAAACAGAGCGTGTGGCGTGCTGTGTTGACTTAAAAAAGACGGGAGATTGTTTATATGCATTTTGGATACCTGCGTCGGGTCTACACTTACCTGCTCGTGTGAGTGTTGGACACCTGCGGGCCAGTCTGCTCTCATCTGTAGTTTCACTTTCTCAAGTTTCAGTTATCTGTGATCAACTGCAATTTGAACATACCAAACGGGATATTCCAAGATGAAACAGATTCAGTTTGAATCGTGTGCTCTTCTGGGTAGCATGGCGAGATCTTGTGTCATCCTGCTCTGTCCCACTCAAGGTATGAACTGTAACTTTGTGGAGTGTATTCACAATGTACAGGCTATCCACCTGTTAGCCACTTGGCAGCCATTGCTTTCCCAGGCCACAAGCAGGGATCTGAATTGTAAGTGGAGGAGATGAGCCACGAATTGGTATCATACGGGATATTGGCACCGCAGGTGGAGGATTAGCTGTATCACCACATTGGGCCCCAAGAAACACTTTAAAGAAATCCAGGAAACCACCATTTGGTATTTCCTTCAATATAATAGGCTTTTTTTCTTTTTGAGGAAAAGGTTAATGGAAGAGGAGAGAGGTTAAAACAAGATTGACCTAAGTTGTTAATTTACTGAAACTAAATGAGCAACATAAAAAGGATTCATCGCAGTCTTCTCCCTGTTGTATAGTCTTAACATATTCTATATAAAAAGCCAAAAAAAAAAAATAAAGAAAAAATTGGGAAAACATCCCGACTGGATCATTTCTGAGGCAGTTTTGTCTTTGTGTCAGGGTTAACATTTCTGAGCTGATTTTCACCTGTGATCCAGATTCCAGAATCTTCTGGCATTTTCCTTGATAACCTCCCCCTATGAGGTCTGGAATCCTGTCTTGCTGGAGAGCTCTTGGCTGGTGGAATGAACTCCTTTCCTGGTGGTAGAGTTCATCTCCAAACTTTCCCAGTTACCTCGGCTTCAAAGTAGCGAGATTTGTTTTCCTATTAGGTTTTCTAATTTCCCCAGTTGGTTTGAAACTTCGGGAAGCTAATAGCCATTTTGTGTTTGACTTATTTTGCCCTCGAGGCCTTGGAGAATGCCTGTCAATAATGAGCTGACCCAATTTTAGAAGCAGGGTGCCAGGCTGCAGCACTTCCTCGTGCTTTCCTTCTAAGACGGTGTGCCTTGTCTTCCTGGGCTCTGTGTGGGGGACTCGGTCAAGATGTGGAGACAAGTCTGTAGGAGGGAAGGCAAGGGAGAAGTTCCCTAGGGGGTCCCTTCGACCCTCTTGCCTGAGCAGGATGCAGGACAAGGACTGTGTCCATGGAACCTAAAGAAGCCGCAGGAAGGATGGGTATGCCAATATGACCCCAAGGGCAGCAAGCCAGATGAGGTCAGAACATCCCGAGGTGCAGGGGCAAGCTGTGTCTACCAACTGTGTCTAGCTAGCCACCTGCACAGTCACACGAGGCCCTGTACTTGCTTCACAAACTTGGAATTCTTTCTTTATGTGTTCAACAAGAAATCTCACATTCTCATTTTGCACTGGGCCTCTGAAATCTCTTCCGGTTTAAGAGGATCAGTTTTGTTGGTAACACCATGGGGAGGGTGAGATTATCTCTTGATCTAGTTCCGAGGGATTGGGTGTTGACTTTGAAGTCCCAAGAACTTGAACTGTCATCTGTGGCCTCCCAGGTTGCATACCAGCAGGAAGCCAGATCAAGTGGAGTAGCTTGGTCTCCTTCCAGGCACAGTTACATGAGATATGGGCACATCTGAATGTATATAGATATTACATACACATCCACAACCCTACATGTATTTTTAAGTCTCCAGGTTCTAATGGCAAACAAGACAGAGAGGTGTTTGTTATCACAGTGTAGGACAAGGGCACAGATAGATGGGATCATGGTGAGCGGAGGTGAGGGTTTCAGATAGTGTCAGCAAACTTGGGCGGTGGACCTTTCCCCGGACAGTCATCCTTGGAAATCTTGACCCAACTTTGGAAACGATCAAACAGCCGTTGCTTCCTTTCTTTTCAGTAGGCCAGATAATATGGTTTCATAAAAAGCAATGTAACTTAACATTATCCTAACAGGCTAAAGAGCTTCTGAAAATTATAACAGTGAGATCCTGGGACCAGCAGCATCTGCAGTGTCTGCCAACGTACGGGAAATGTGAGTTCTTGGGCCCCGTTTGAGATTTGTCAAGTCAGAAGCTACTGGACTTGTTCAACAGCAGTGTGTTTCAGAAGCACTCTGATTTCCAAGCACGGGGGGAAGTTGAGTTGCTGTTATAAGCTCCTCCCCTCTACCCCAAGTGCTGTGGAATTATGGGTGATCCCGATATTTGAGAACTTGTCCTTTGACAAAGTAAGAGCCCCACACTTGCCACCTCCTGGATTCTGATTAAAGCCCAAGAAGCCCTGCAGCCCCTCTAGTGACTGCCTCACTCTTATAAGCCTTTCACAGAGGTCTCTAGGCATTATCATCAAGCCAAAGAACAGAGGGACAGAAAGGGAATGAAGGGCACCTGGGGAGAGCCTCTAACGGAAGCAGGCGGTTAGCCCCATCATGGAGACACCTTGCACATGGGAGTATCTGTTGGATGCTGGGCTCTGAGTCTTAACTCCAGGCACCTGCTGATGCTAACCCAAGGGAGCAGCTAACTGGGGGGTGGTAAGCATTTGGGGGTGGTGTCCCAGTGTGTGGAGACTCTGGTCTCTCTACCTGCCTAGCTCTGTCTCTGACTCTCAAATACATTAATTTAAAAAAACTTAAAAAGGGAAGAAAGGATGCATTGAGGTGTTTGGTTGACTTTCAGAAGCTACTTCAGTTCCACTAACTTTGTCCTTTTGAGAAAATTACTGATCTGTTTATTTGAAAGGCAGAGAGAGAGAGAGAGAGAAGTAAGAATAGAGGGAAATTTTGCATCTATTGGTCCACTCCCAAAACAGGTGAAAGAGCCAGGACTGGGCCAGGCAGAAGCCAGGAATTAAGAATTCCATCCTGGTCTCCCCTGAGTTGGTGGCAGGGCCCAAGCACTTGAATCATCTTCCTCTGTTTTCCAAGCACTAGAACAGTGAGTTGGATTAGAAGCAGAACACCTGAGACAAACTGGCATTGTGCTCTCAGTTCAGCCCACAGCACTGTGCCAACTGACACATCCTTGCGTATCTTGACTTCTCATATGACTGCCCATTCATGCTGTACTTGGTGTGTGTTTACCTTTCCGTCTAATCATTTCAGAGGCTGTGCTTCTGTCACTCCGTGCTTCTGTGTACCTGTCTGTCTGAACATCTGTCAGTGTGTCCAAATGTCTGTCTAGTACAGATAAACAGAGAGAAGGAGAAACAGAGAGGAAGATCTTCCATCTGCTGGTTCATTTCCCAAGTGACCACAGCGGCTGGAGCTGAGCTGATCCAAAGCCAGCAGCCAGGAGCCTCCTCCAGGTCTCCCACGCAGGTGCAGGGTCCCAAGGCTTTGGGCTGTCCTTAACTGCTTTCCCAGGCCACAAGCGGGGAGCTGGGTGGGAAGCGGGGTTGCTGCCGGGATTAGAACTGGCATCCATATGTGATCATGGTGCGTGTAAGGCGAGAGCTTTAGCCACTAGCCTACTGCACCAGGCCCTATATTTGTTTTTAACTGACATGAACAACAAGGGGAGTGGAAAGGGAGGTGCAAAGGAGGGAAAAGGACCTAAGTAAAAGCATGCATCTGGTTCTCCAGCTCTGGGAGGAATGCATGTGGGAGAGTGGGTGTGAATGTCAAACTCTCCAGGATTGTTACAAAACTTTGAGATCCTTCTGTAAGTTACCGTGCCTGGCGGTGGAGTAGTTAGTGGTCGGTGAAGGGATGTGGTGACTGAATCTGAAAGGAGAACTGAAGGGAAGTGAGAGGCTGAGGTTGGGATGGAGGGAAGGAGAGATCCTTCTTCATCAAAGAGGCAGCCTGGGGTACCGCTGGGAGATGGAAAAGAGAGATGAGTGAGGAAGGTGGATGGGAAATGGAAGGTGGAAGAGAGCCAAGCGGCATGGTCACAGATGCCTCAAACACCAGGGTGAAAAGCACAGCTGATGGCCACAATTAAAGAACCTAAATGAAAGTGTCTTTCAATGAATTGTGTTTTATGTTTGGAGGGTGGGAAGGTGCCGAGACTGCCCTGACTGGGTGGGTTGGGGTGAGGGGAGTGCTCCCCACGATTCCGCTCACTCCCCATCAAGCTAGGAAAATATATACCTGCTTTCCGTTCTCCATCGCGCCCGCCAACTCATTATCTGTAGAGATTCAAATCATGAGCTGAAACTCCGAAGCTTTTTATGGGCGCTCGGGGAATATTAAATGGGGAGCTTGGAAGCCAAAATTACAGTTTCCCCAATAGGTTTTTTTTTGAGGGGGTGGATTGATAAAAATCTGCTTTTAATTAAAAATATAAAGCAACCAAGCCCTACTCTGCATAAACAGTCAAGTCTTTGGGGTCTAGTCCCAAGTGCAAAAGCCTAGAGATTGCCTGTTGGGATTCTGGCTTCTGCTTCAGGCCGGGGTGCGGGGGAGGGAAAGTGATGGATGGGCCAGCGGCGTATTGGGCAAAGAGGCAACTGGCAAGATAGACTCACGTGCCTCTCTGTGTCCTGGGGAGGGAGTTCCGTCCGGCCCTACATTTCACATAGAGCAAGTCTTGGCAGGGCCTGGTGAGGGCAGGCATCTGGGTGCTTGGCTCCTGGAGCTTGTGGTTGCACGCTCTTGTGCAAGCAGGACGTGGGCTCAGAGGGGACACAAAGGCAAGGGCCAGGCTGCAGGAGACCTTCCTCTCCCGGGGGGGAAGGTCTTGCTGTCGCCTTGGCTGCTCAAGTTCCAAACCTGATCTTTAATCTCTATTAAATCCATTCCTTTTTTTTTTTTTTTTCCTACCTGTTTCTCCAGTACCACGCCATGAATCTGTCACGGGTCTCTCTTCCCCAGCCTTTTAATTCATCTGCCAGTTCCTACTCTCCTCTCTCTCTCTCTCTCTCGATTCAGCCTCCCATGAAAGCCAGAACAATTTTTTTTTTTATGTGAAGTCTTTGGTATAGCCTAGTACCTACAACAGGGACCAGAAACCCCATGGGCTTGGTTGGAATTAATAAGTAGCGGCTGTGTGGGCTTGGTAAGTACTTCACCTTGTGGGACTCAGCTTCCTCATCTGTACAGTGAAGACAATGGTACCAATCTCGGAAACAATTTTGAGAATTAATTTGTAGAAACAATGTACTTACAACCCTCTCTGATATTAGCATTAGCTTATTATATACACATGCCTTGTGTGAGTCAACTTTTTTGGTTATTGTAATAAAGTATTCCAGGCAAATCACTTTCTAAAAATTTATTGGAAAGTCAGAGTTAAAGAGAATCTTCCATCGGTTCATTCACTCCCAAGGTGGCCGCAACAACCAGAACTGGGCCAGTCTTAAGCCAGGGTCCAGGAGCTTCATCTGGCCTGCCATGTGGGTGAGGGGGCTAAACACATGAGCCATCCTGTGCTGCTTTCCTGGATGTATGAGCAGGGAGTTGGATAGGAAGTGGAGTAGCCAGGACTTGAACTGGTACCCATCTGGAATAACTTTTTAAAAAAAGAAATTTATTTGTTTATTTAAAGATTTATTTATTTTTATTGGAAAGTCAGACATACAGAAAGGAGGAGCAACAGGAAAGATTTCCTGTCTGCTGGTTCGCCCCCAAGTGATTGCAACAGCCAGAGCTGAGCCAATCCAAAGCTAGGATCCAGGAACCTCCTCCAGTCTCCCATACCAGTGCAGAATCCCAAGGCTTTGGGCAGTCCTCTACTGCTTTCCCAGGCAGGGAACTGGAAGGGAAGTGGGGTTACTGGCGGAATACAAACTAGCACCCATATGGGATCCTGGAGTGTGTAAGGTGAGGACTTCAGCTGCTAGGCTACCGTGCTGGGCCCTAAATATTTATTTTTCAGAATGTGCTCAGAGCTCATCAGAGTTCAAACTCCAGAAGGAGGACTAGCTCTTTGGTTGGGTTTGTTCCAAGTTCTTGTGACCACACGAGGAAAGAACTCAAAGAAGGAGACATGAAGGTCAACAGGAAAGTGAGGTTTGTTGAAAGGGAAAGTACACACTCAGAGGAAGGAATGGGTGTCACTGCCACCCAAGTTGGGGTTATGCTTTTCTGGGGTAAGCAGTGGTGCCTAGGGCAGAACCTAATTGAACGCTCAGAGGAGGTAGAGATTGGGTGAGGCAGAAATGCTGTTTGCTGCCATGTGCCTTTTCTGGGAATCTCAGAAGTGTCGTGGTGTGTCTGTCCTGTGTGATGGGAGATGAGGCTCAGGTGCATGAGGGGGCGTGGCTGTGCAGATCCTGCAGCTGTGTTGGATATTTTTGGCTGAGCTGATGTGCATGGAAGGAGGTGGGATTTGGAGTGTGCCTGAGCATGGGTGCTGCTGGCTGTCCTCGACTTCTCCCTCACTATCTTCCTGCCTGCCCCCCATCGAAGGGAGCCCCCAGTGCAAGGTTTAGAAGCAGGTGACAGCTGCAAGGAGGCCCAGGTGGGGCTGCTGGGCAACATTGTCATGTCTGCAAATTGCACCTGTGGCTTTGTGTGCCTTGAGTTTTAAGGGACCACGTGGCCAGTGGGACTGGAAGGGAGGAGGCAAGTGCCTGGTAAAGGGGAGAGGACTAGACTCCCAATTGTCGATGACACACAACTTGTGTAGGGAATGTCTTTCTGGAAGGGGAGGAACAAGCTTGCCCAGGCAGGGCAGCAGCTCACATTCCGGAATGCCCCAGGGGTGCTGGGTGAGGAGCACTCCAGAGCTGTGATTTCCACCCACAGCCCGAGCAGATGGGTTCAATAAAGCCAAGGGTTATTTACATCCCTGCAAAGACTGCCCGTGTTTATTTCTGGCTCCTGGGGTCTGGAGAGGAAAAGGAATGATTGAAACGAGGAACGTGCTGAAAGGGAAAAAAAAAATGGACAATCTTACAAGAAAAATATGTTCCTGTTGAGCACAGTTCCTTTCATCCCAGGACCTTGGAGGACTTCGGGGGTGGGGTGGAGGGGAGCCGCTGAGCCCTTGGAAGACCTCAGACCCATGCCAGCTGTGAGGACAGTGAAGTTCCTGGGACAGGAATGGGTAGGAATGGGAGAAGTCTGAATGTGTGCTGGAGTTTGGATTTCGGCCACCCCTCTATTAGCTCTGTGACATTGGGCGAAGCCAGAGCCAATCTGGGTTTCAGTTCTCACGTTTGTCAGTGGGGTTGACTCTGCTGGCTTAGAGTGTGTTTCCAATGCAGTGAAGTGGCTTTCTCTGTACCCATGGCCTGGCACCACAGTCCATACTCTCCAGAGAAGTTAGGACTCACAGCCCACCATGGCAGCTGCTGCTGTCTGGTTCTTTCCAGCAGTTGGGAATAGGCGTGGGCAGCATGATGATACTCCTGGCTGGGCAGTCTAGCACTAAAGATTAGGAAAAGTCATGTTGCCAGACCATCTCAAGCTCCCAGAGGCAGGGGCTGGCTGTACTGGTGTAGGAGAGAAGCAGAACTCAGCAGGAGAGCTCATGGGGAGCAGGGGTTGGGAATACTTGCACTCTGAGAAAGTGCTGAAGGGTTTCTGGCCAAAGATCGCCTGGCACTGCCAAAAGAAATGCCCTCTTTCCCCCTGGGCAAGGGAACCTGGCAACAGCCCACTTTTCCCACGTGAGCCTTGCACTGAGGCTGCTCAGCTCTGGCTGTCAATGAGGGCTGAGCTGGTGGGAGATGCCTGGGAGAACGGCTGTGGCTTGGAGGGGAGGTGCTTGAATGCTCCCATAAATCTCTTAACTCCTACTTTTTTTTTTCTCTCTCTCTCTCCTCAGTAGAGAAGGAAAGAAATGCAAAGAGCATGTCTGGGTTTCCGAGTCTGTAAACGCCCTTGTCCACAGCTCTCATGGGCTCCTTGTGAATTGGGCCCCAGCGGACTCGGTGCCAAGCACATGGCTCTTTAGATAAGCCCTGGCAGCTCCTCCAACCGAGGGTTTTATGAGCTCTCTGATGCTGCAAATGCTTCACCAGGGTCTCACCATGGGAAGGCAGCCTCTTACTGGCATGCCTGTCCTCAGATCCCGGGTGTGGGGCGGCTGGACTCCGCTCCCCTGCTGCCTCCTGACAATCAGAAACCGCTAATGACCTGGAGCTTCCAGGAAGTGAAGGTCTGCTCACTTTCCTCGGTTTTGCCTCCTACAGTCATGGGCTGAAGAAAGGCTTTTATGTTTTTGCTGGAAGGAAACTGATTCGGATTGCAAAGGCACAGCAAGTGCTAGCCCCTGAACAAGCTCTGCTATGTCTATGTACATTTTTTTGTAAAGGCAACACTGTCCATTTTTTAAAAAATTTCTTAAAGATTTATCCTTGTTGCAATGGCAGACTTAACAGAGAGAAGGTGAGACAGAGTGAGAAAGATCTTCCATCTGCTGGCTCACTCTCTAAATGACCATAATGGCCAGAACTGAGCCATTCTGAAGCCAGGAGCCAGGAGCTTCTTCCAGGTCTCTTACACGGGTGCAGTGTCCTAAGGGCTTGGGCCACCATTCATTGCTTTCCCAGGCCGTAAGCAAGGAGCTGGGACAGTAGGGACATGAATCAGGATCCACATGGGATTCAGGTGGAGGACTGGACAGTTGAGCCACGGTACTAGCCCCTGCTGTGTACATTCTTCAGTCCCGGCCAGATGATAGGAGTTTCTGCAATGGGTGGCACTTAAGGCATGGTCTTATTTGATGAGTCCTAAGGATTAAGATCTAATATGACAATTCTTACGGATTTTTGTTTTGTTTTCATTTCTGTTTTTGCCTTCAATGTTTTTTGTGAAGCAGGGAGAGGAAGGGAGTGATTGTCTATTTGCTAAATGGACAACAGCCAGGGCTGGGCCAGGCTGAAGCCAGGAGGCCAGATCTCAATCCAGGTGCCCCACCGTGTAGGCAGAGGAGACCCAGGTACCTGAGGTCGCTGCTGTCCTCCAGGGCGGGAAGCTGGGATTGGAAGCAGAGCTGAGAGTCCAACCTAGGCACTTGGGTGTGGGCTGCCCATGTCCCAAGTAGCATCTTCATTGCTGTGCCTTCTGCTGTCCCTAAGACACGCTGGTACTTGTTCCTGAACTATCGCTCTTCCCCAGCACCTTCTGGCACCTGCTTGGTACTAACATATGATGGTCCAAATAATGAGTGCACAAAACCAAAATCGACAGAACTGGAGAGAGAAGTGAGGGAAACTGTAGGAGGGTAGGGAGTGAGTTGGCTCAACTGAAGGCTGGCCCCCCACAAGCCTGTGTTGATGGGGGAAAAGGGAGATTTTGCTGTGCTGATGTCAGAATCCCAGGGACACAGGCAAATGTAACACATCTAAGCTGCCTTTAGTTTCCGAAGGCTCCCCAAACCCAAGGCTATGGTCTGCAATAGGGACCATTGTAGACTGCCATAGCTATTACATTGGGTGAGTGGTAAGGCTCATCTCATCTGAGCCGAAGTTCAGGTGGTGGCCAAGGCTTATGGGGCAGGGCAAATCGCGACCTCACAAACATCGATGTGGCAAGAGTTAGGCAAGGTGGGCAGGACCTCAGCAGGTTGGTTCGGGTTCTAGGAGAGATCTTATTATACCTTGGATGGTTGCAGTCTCCTCTCTGCTGAAACCCAGGAATCCTCACATTGATGGTTTTGGAGCTGGGACAGCATGGAGGTATTAGGTTTTGGTGAGGTTACAAGGTGAAATTCCTGTGATGGGAGCAGAAAGAGGCAGAAGCTCCGTCTTGCTCTGTGAGTTAGGACACAATGAAACAACACAGCACACTGCAACCCAGGAAGACAGCCCTCACCAGGATTCAAATTCACCATCATTTTCATCTGGGACTTTTCAACCTCTAAACCACAAGCAATACAAGGTTGAAGTCACTGCTGCTACTTGGTTAGAGCAGTCTGAACTAAGACAGATCAGTGGAGATGGGATAAGGACAGAGAGCATGGAGGTAGTGGTGGGGGGAATTCAAGTGCACAGGCACGCGGGTACCCATGTGCATTCTGGAATTCAGGCACTGAGTTGAACTACAGAGTTCATGCTCACTGTACACACGTTTGTGTGCACCCAGCAGGCACCCTAAATGTTTGAAACCTCTGGCTCCTATGCTCATGTCAGGGCATGAATTATCCAGAAATGGTCACTACGTTTTGCCAGTAATGCCTTCCTCCTTTTCTTCACTCTGCTGCCCCATGGGAACTCCAAGTCCTTTGCTGCCCAGGGTAAGAGATGTGATGCACACACTTGGGGCATTGTCTATATTACCTTCACCTGCAGCTTCTTTTTTTTTTTTTTAAGATTTATTTTTATTACAAAGTCAGATATACAGAGAAGAGGAGAGATAGGTGACCGCAACGGCCGGTGCTGTGCCGATCTGAATCCGGGAACCAGGAACCTCTTCCAGGTCTCCTACGAGGGTGCAGGGTCCCAAGGATTTGGGCCGTCCTCGACTGCTTTCCCAGGCCACAAGCAGGGAACTGGATGGAAAGTGGAGCCGCCAGGATTAGAACCGGCGCCCGTATGGGATCCCGACGCATTCAAGGTGAGGACTTTAGCTGCTAGGCCACGCTGCTGGGCCCCACCTGCAGCTTCTTTGGGCACTGCAGCCCCAGCTGCAAGCTGTGCCTGAAGCTGCTTGTCTAAGATTTGTGCCTTCTAGAAACTATCTAGGCAGAAAGCAATGGGCTGCATGGAGCCCATTTTCCCCTAGGGTCAGGCAAACCTTCAGGAAGCCCTCTCCCTTCCTCCTTGTCACTGTTAAACCTGATTGAGCAACGCTTGTAGTTCTTCATCCCTCAGGTGGGATACTGTGAGATGTCTCTCAGGACTGGGCATCAGAAGCAAGCTTTCGCAGTGCAAAGTGGTGGCTTGTTCTAACACACCTCCTCTGTTGGCATGCTCTCTCCCTTCCTTACTTCCCCCGTCCTTGGCTTGTGTTTCCTGGATCGTTTTCCCAGTAGATGACAATACACCTGGATCCTTGCGACAGGGCCTGTTGCTAAGGATGTCTCAACTTTGGTACTCACTTGCCTCATTCTTTCTCTCCACATGCTTATGAACTATTGGGTCAGGACCCAAGCAGCATGGAACTGGAACCTCACTTTGAAAAGTGGAGACTGACACCCTACCCCTCAAGCATGGGCGCTGCCATGTTATGTTTCCAAAGGTGTGGCTCCAGGGTGGGGTGGAGAGCTGAAGCCCTTTCTTGAAATGACGCCAGAGCTATTTTCAGCTCTGTTTACCTATTGTATCCATGGGACACCATAAGCTAGTGAATCTACCCCCATGCTAGCTCTTTCTTAGCCTGCTTTTATTGCTATCATAGAATAGTGGGGACCGGGTCATGAACAAATAGCATGCATTTATTGTTCTTGGATTTAGTGACTGCAAAGCCAAGAGCATGGTGCTGGCATCTGGCGAGGACCTCTGTGCTAGGCTACAGCATGGCGGAGGGGCAAGCAAGAGACAGAAGCAAGGGAGGTGTGGCCTTTGGAACAAGCCACTCTCCTGCTAATCGACCCACTCTGTCGGCTACAAGATTTTATTTATTTTTATTGGAAAGGCAGATATACAGAGAGGAGGACAGACAGAGAGGAAGATCTTCCGGCTGTTGATTCACTCCCCAAGCGTCCGCAACGGCTGGAGCTAAGCCAGTTCAAAACTGGGAACCTGGAGCTTCTTCTGGGTCTCCCACACAGGTGCAGGGTCCCAAGGCTTTGGGCCGTCCTCAACTGCTTTCCACAAGCAGGGAGCTGGATGGGAAGTAATGCTGCCAGGATTAGAACTGGCACCCATATGGGATCCTGGAATATTCAAGGGTAGGACTTAAGCTGTTAGGCTATCGTGTTGGGCCCATCTCATCACCTCTTATAGATGCTGCTTCCTCACTTCCTTACAATTCAATTGTAATTAAATGTCCACACTTTGGAGGGAACATCCAAGCTATGGCATCGCTTTGGAACCATGCTCCCGTTTCGTCCTTCACTGCGGATATCCCTAACCTCCTGTTTGAATATACACAGTAGCTTTCCAAGCTGGTTTCCATGGCCTTCCTCTTTCCCCTCTCGCATTGGTCTACCTTTCCCAGCACTTCTGGAGGGGACCCCCGCACCGCCCAGGAGGACTGCTGACCATGGCCTTCCTCTGCTCAGCACACTTGCTGACATCCTCTTCAAAGTCCTTAGCCTGACATTCAAGGCTTTCTGCGATTTGGGTTTCCATCATTTCTTGGCATTTTCCACCCACATCTTCTAGAAATACCAGGTTTTTCCTCACTCCCTAAAAATGCTCATGGCTTTCTTTGTCGCAAGAATACTTTCCTCCATTTGTTTGACTGCCAGGCTTCTGAAAATCCTCCCCCACAGAGCCGAAACACCTTCTGTGTCCCATTCTTCAACCACTCTGGTCCCTGGGCCTCCTGCAGCCATTTGTCAAATGCTCACTCAGCTAACGTTCACATGCGTGCTGGGTGCCGGGGTTCTAAGGTGTGTATGATTTATTTTTTTTTCCTGATTTGTTTGTTTAGTTGTTTATTTTCCTTTCACCATAAAATGGTGAGCTCCATGAATAGATGGAATATGCCTTCCAGTGGGGACCATGGCTTGGAAATGAGCAACACGGTGCTTAGTAAACCTTTGTAATTCAAATTGAACGAAAATGAATTAGATCCCGGACAATACGAGAGTCACCTTGTGCCGCCTATGAATGTTCAAGTTCAGCAGATGTGGAATACGGCATAAAAGGCACTTAACACACTAAAGCGCCACTGAACATAATTTAATCTTTCTTGGCTGATTCAAAAGCTCTCCAGGCTCCTGTAGTGCTGCTGCAGGGTCATCAGCGTGAACATGCGTCCTCGTGTGGAGCTGTCAGATAGACAGTTTAGGTTGGTGGAGTTCTGGAAAAATCGGAGCTCTCCCTCTTCTTTGCTAAACCAACAATTTGTTTAAGTATCGTTGAAGGGCGTATTACAGTTTAGAACGTTTTTTGGCTAGAGCAGCTTAATGCTGGTGAGCTGTTGGGTGGATAAGAGGATAATTAATAGTAGTTATCTGGGAGTTGAGCTTGTGTAGTCCAGTGTCTGCTTAGAAGAGGCCCTCAAACTTTCTGCACAGAAAAAAAAAAAATGCCAGCATGTCTTAGGGTAACAACCCCAGGCCGTGAGTTTGAGACTCACACAGGGCAGACTCAGAGTCTTCTCTGTTTTGTGCCAGTTGGTACAACAACTTTTTCTGGATCCTTCTGCAAACTGAGGTTGACAGGTAAACCACTGCCTTGACACTTGGGTAGAAAATTCTGAGAGCGCACACAGTCAGGATCTGTTTCCTGCAATCCAAAGCTGTTGGATCCAGAGCTGATAGGAGCCCTATAAAGGTCATTTTGGTGATTCTGGCAGGTGGCGAGGGGAGATGAATGAAAACAGTATCCTGAGGGACAGGGCAAGGAAGCCAGCTGGAAATGTTCTGTGAGGAGGAGCCCACACTGAGTGTGGTATGCAACAGGGTTTGATGATGGGCATAACGGACTAATCTTCCATCTGTGTCACAGGTGTCCCATATGGGCATCCACCTGAGCCTGGCTGCTCTGCTTCTCATCCAGCTCCCTGCTTGTGACCTGGGAAAACAGTCAAGGATGGCTTAAGTTCTTGGGATGCTGCACCCACATGGGAGATCTGGAAGAAGCTCTTGGCTGCCAGCTTCGGGATGGCCCAACCGTGGCCATTGCAGCAATTTGGAAAGTGATCTTAAGGGGTGAAAAATTTTCCTCTGTCTCTCCTTCTCTTTATGTACTTTTGTAGGTAAAATAAATAGATCTTTAAATATTTTTAGAAAATGTAATTGGTGTGCTACTAGGAGAGAAGATGGGATCCTATACGTTGCTTAATTAAAACCACAGTGGGCAGAAAAAGAGAGAGAAAAGTAGAATAAATGTAATGAACAAATGCAGTAAATATTAATCTAATTAAATGGATAATCACTTCCCGTGAATGGATCAGATAACAGCAATATAAATGACAAGGTTTGTCAGGGTGGAAAAAGAAAAGACTCAATTATATATTGTCTGCAAGACACTACCTTTCTGTATAAAGACATAGTTAAAAGTAAAGACACGGAGAAACATACACTGTGCTGACGCTAGCCCAAAAAACCCTTAAGCGGTTATATTGATTTGAGATATAGCAGACTTCAGAACAAGGAAAATGATCAGGGATAAAGAGAGATATTACTTTGTGGTCAAGGGAACAGTTCTCCAAGAAGATGTAACTCTCCTACATGGCTAAATGTGGATGCACATGACCACCTACCACACGGGCAAGGCAGAAGCTGGCATTCTGCAAAAAGAAGTAAGTAAATCCACAGTTAGAGCTGGAGACTTTGGCATTTCAGTAACTGATAAATCAAGCAGGCAGAAAACCTGTACAAATGTGCCTGACCTAAAATAACCTACTGAGTTACATCAGAAACATTTTTTCTATTGTCTTTTTATTCCCCCAACCTCTTTATGTTGCTTCCCTGGCCTCTTTGAAGTGTTTAAGAAGACAAGCATTCTAAAGTCTGCAAACATAGGGCTTTTATCAGATTTGAGACATCCTTGTTGAAACAGATGATTCTCTTTGATTTTTAACCATGTGATGGTAATTCGATGACTTCTTGTTTAATTTGACCAGTTGCTATTTTATCTGACAGTCCTTTTACAACTCCTCCTTCGTGTGATCCTTACAACCACCATCTGTAAGATGGGTATGAAAATTCCCTCTGGGCAAGTGGAACAGGTGTTTTTGCATCTATTTTATTAGACTACCGAATTCAAGATGCAAAGGGATTAAGAGACTTGGTGGCAGTGGCCCAGCAAGGAAGTGACAGCTACAACTAGGGAACCCTATTCTTGATTTTCACCGCACAATTACATTCACACCACTGGGTTGCCTCTCCAAATAACTGAGTTCGGGAGAGATTTCCTTGCCCACTGCTATTTTGGACTTTGTAGAGATACCTCCCACCAACACACTCCAACATCTGGACTGCACTCCCCTCCAAAGATGCTTTTGCAAAACACCAGCTAGTGTTTATGAAGTCATCCTGCATCTGACAGGATACTGTCAAGTGCTGCCTGCCTCCCGCCTCCCATGCAGCGATCCTCGGTACTGCTCCACACCCACCTCCTACAGACCACTCTGTTTGAAGCTTCCGCTGTGGGGAGAACAGAGTCAGAGGGAAAGAAACTTCAAATGCTTGGTTTTTGAGATGCATTCCTGGGTAAGTCAGAGAGCTTCTGAGAATAGCTGCATTTTGTTTTTTTTCTTATTAAAGATGAAACGTTGAAGAAGGGGAGCTGTCACTGGGATGGGGGATAAGATGGAATGTCAGG
The DNA here is from genome assembly GCF_017591425.1 of Ochotona curzoniae. Classification (NCBI taxonomy): domain Eukaryota; kingdom Metazoa; phylum Chordata; class Mammalia; order Lagomorpha; family Ochotonidae; genus Ochotona; species Ochotona curzoniae. Next base: position 3,956,716 of record NW_024465421.1, read on the forward strand.
CCACAGGGGAGATGCCAGCACTGTATTCTGCCTTTCCATTGATTTCTCTTATCCCTCACTGCTCCAGAGAAAGTGACTGAACCCACTTCCCCGAAAACTTGACCACTTGAATATAGAAGGGACAGCTGCTTTTCAGGGGGCTGTGCAGAGGAAGTCTGTGCATGGTACAGAGTAAGTCTGCAATGGCTCTGACCCAGTAAGTCCAGAATCAGTAGGGCTCCAAGGGCGGGCTGGCAGGTGGCTGAGGGGGTGGTGTGGGTGGTAGGCTGTTGGTGAACCCAGAGACTGAGGGATCCTGCCATGCGAAGCACACCAGGCTGAGGGTTGGTCAGCCCAACAGCCGTGGATGTCCGCACTTCCTCTGCCCCTGTCCAAGCTAGGAGCTGTAAGTGCGCAAGGTGTCTCTTCAGCTTTCTCTGCATCTAGGAGGGGCTATGATGCCACCAATGGATCTTCATGTTTTCTGTTCACCTCCATGGCTTTTAAAAGACCCCAAATGTTGGGCCTGATACAGTAGTCTAGTGGCTAAAGTCCTCGCCTTGCATGTGCCAGGATACCATGTGGGTGCTGGTTTGTGGCCCTCTCTGCTTATGGCCTGGGAAAGCAGTCGAAGATGGTCCAAAGCCTTGGGATCCTGTACCTACGTGGTAAACCAGGAGAAGGCTCAGGCTTCCTGGCTTCAGATTGGCTCTGCTCTGGCCACTGCGGTCACTTGGGGAGTCATTCAGCGGACACAAGAGCTTCTTCTCTGTCTCTCCTCTCTGTATATCTGACTTTCTAATAAAAAATAAAGAAACCTTTTATTAAAAAGCCCCCAAATGCATCAGGATGCCCCTGGCGGGAGGGCGGGGCTTGAAATAGCATAGGTTGATGGTTTTGATTCTCTAGAACATGACCTCAGGTGACCTCGATACTTCTGGTCTAGATACCAGACTTGTGGGAATCACTGGTTTTACTCATTGTGATACAGGCCAGAAAGTATTCGCTGGAACACAAAGCTAACAGGTACAAGGCCATATCCAAGGTCGGAGACAGTGATGGGGTGTCTCAAAGATTGGCAGTGCAGCAAGCTGACCACACCTGAGAGACTGATGCTCCATCTTAAAGGATGGGTGTGCAAATCACCCTGGCAGGGAGATGCAGTGGGGCTAGAACCTGAATGTTGAAGTCAGCACCAGGGAGGGCAGGGGAGGAGGCACAGAAACGAAGAACCCTGCGTTCACGGTTACAAATGAAAATGGGAACTTGGGACAGAAGTAAAGTCCACTTTAGAAAACTGAAGTTGATTTTTCTTGTAGCCTTTTTGAGTAAAGGGTTTGAAAATACACACTTATATGTTTGCAAAGGTCTTCTTAATTTGGGGGAGAAAGAAATGTGAAGCCTCCAGGGAAGTATTAAATGAGTAATGTTCAACTTAATTTACTGTTTATGATTTTTAGATGAGTGAAAATTGACTGTAATTGGCAGCCTGAAGGAGGATAGTTTAAAAATTCATTAAAGCACAAGCAGGTCAAATCCACACAAAGGGTTGGAGTCGAATCCCTTCGTCACTAGTATCTCAAAGTCCCACACCTATTGTCCTCCTGTTTGAGACAATTTGATGGAACAGACTGCCAAGGTAATGAAATTACTTGTGCATTATTTGATGATGGGATTTGACCTGTATTGTATGACACTTCACGTGTACACACACGCTTTCCTAATTTGAAGAATGAGACTTTGAGAAGCACGGCATAATGAAATGTCAACTCAACATGATCCATTCCCTGCTAGAATAGATGGGTTTCGGCAAGTATTAATTCTAGATTGGGTTGTGTTCAGAGGGGTCCAAGGCGGAAAGATGCAAAGGCAAGAGATAGGTGAATAGAACCTTCCAGGCCAAGGCAAGTGTCTTGAGGTGGGACAGTCTGATGACCGGGTCTTTAAGGTGCAGAAAGAGCAAGCAGAGGCCCGGTCTGAGGCAAATGAGGCCAGTCAGGGCAGAGCCTTAAGGACTGCACTGATACCTGGGCTTTCACATTCATGGGGCATTGGGAAGCTTTACAAAGTCTTTAAACTATTAAACGCATTTGAGAGACAACAGAGACATTGAGACGGATGGAGCTGGGGACAGACAAGGCACTCTCCATCCACTGACTCACTCCCCAAAATGTCCATAATAACTGCAGCTGGATCAGGCTGTAGATGAGGGCTGGGAGGGGGTTCAATCTAAGACCTCCCCTGGGTGGCAGGGATCATTGCTGGTACCATCACTTTGTGGCTTCTGAGAGGGCACATCAGTAGGAAGCTGGAAGCAGGAACTGTGGCTAGATGCTCCAAGATCAGATCTTTTGTCTGCTGATTCACTCCCCAAGTGGCTGCAATGGCCAGAGCTGAGACAATCTGAAGCCAGGAGCCAGGAGTTTCTTCTGGCTCTCCCACGTGGGTGCAGGGTCCCAAGGCTTTGGACTGTCCTTGACTGCTTTCCCAGGCTACAAGCACGAAACCAGATGGAAAGCGGGGTTAGAACTTGTGCCCATACGTGATCTCAGCGTGTGCAAGGTGAGGACATTAGCCACTAGGTTACCATGTTGGATCTTAGAGATTTAAAATGTAAGAGAGGAGTGAACAGATTCTATGTGAATATCATTTGTCTATAAGGGATTTGAGTGTCTGCTGCTTTTAATATGCTTGGGGGTCCTGGAAGCAATCCCCAATGGATGTGGAGAGATGACAGCAGGTGTTTTGCAAAAATGATTCTGATGTTCTATGCAAAGCATCCATTGGCAGGTGATTCCCTTACCTATCTTTTGTTGGACAGCTCCATTGCTTACAAACTAGTTCCTCCTGATAAGGCACATGGCTTTGGAGGTTTGGAGGTACCCAGCACAGCCCCAATTCCTCCACCTGTTTCTCCTGGTTCTTGACCTAACAACCCCTCCTGACTCCCTGGTATTCCCGCTTGTGCTCTCTTTCCCCACCTCATCATATCCCCAAACCTGTTACAGTCCAGTCCCTGAAGTGTGGACCTGAGAAAGAACCAGGTGTCGATGGGCTGCCCATCCCACCTTTCTCCCTCCAGAAGCCGTACAGCCAGTGCACACCGAGACTGCGCTCGCGCATTCAGCAGCCAGATCACACAACTGACCCGCGTGGAGCTCCCTGACCACACCAAGTCCCCTGACCACACCAAGTCCCCAGCCTTGCCATGTAAACTGCGGCTCTGTTCTACTTCCTCTAGCCCCACACCTGTGCCTTTTGGACCCAAGGGCAGAACTGAACATTTGTTCCAATTAAATGTTATCTTGTTAAACGCGGTTCATCACTCTCTCCTGTCAAAAATGCCTGGAGCCCTTATTAGGTTCTCCAAAATATATGCTGTACTTCCACAAGTTTCCACCTATCAATCTACATGCATCTGAATGCCTCTTCTATGTTAGCTCTGTTTGCTGCCTGGAGGATTTAGAGCTGTTTAAGACCCTGTCAGTGCCTGCGGAGATCCCATAGACCTATTGAGGAACAAACAGGAGGCAGTGTAGAGGGCGCTAAGAAAGGGACACGGGGTTTCATGAAAGCAGGTAGAAAGGGACTCTGTGTCTAGATCTGGATGATGGCATGCAGCATATCAGAAGGATGTCCCTGCAGCATTGACACTGGTCGCCAGTCCTGCTTATGGAGTGGAGAGCAGACATTGCATGCTGTGTTATGGCACCTTCAGAAGCCAGAAGGTATATGGTACCTTGGGAAATGTAGGGAAAGGTGTGTCCAGGTCATGGAAGGTTGCAGGCTTCAGGCTTTTGACTTCATCCCTATGGTCATAGGGTTGGAAAGCCCTCTTCCAAACTCATGCTGAGAGACTGATATCGTGGCACCGTGAAGAAATCCCAGATGAACACAGGTTTGAGTCCTGGCTGTTCTACTTCTGATCCAGCTCTGTGCTAATGCACCTGGGAAAAGTAGCAGAGGCTCCTGGTACCCATGTGGGAGGCCCAGAGCAAGTTCAGTTGCAGCTGCTGTGGCAATTTGGGGAGTGAAACAATTCTCTCTCTCTCTCTCTCTCTCTCTCTCTCTCTGTGTGTGTGTCTCCCTCTAACTCTGCCTTTCAAATAAATACATAATTTTTTTTTTAAGAAAAAAAGCTCTCATGGTAAAAGTTAACTGCCACTGTGAAAGTATTGGAAAAGACAACCTTTAAAAGGTACTTAGGCCATGGGGTCCTGTCTTCATGAACAGACCAACGTGGGGATGGCTTTTTTTCCTCCTGGTGACCTTGACGCAGAGTGTGGGGATAAGAGAGCTCTCAAGGATGTGTTGAGATGCACTGCACTGTGTTTGGATGGGGCTGATGTGATAAGAGTACTTTGCAATGTTTATACCAAAAAATGGAATTAAAAAGAGAAATGTATTTTGTTGGAAAAGATTTTGAAGTTCATGCACATTTATTTTTTCAGAATATTCATTGTCTGTGAATTTTAGAAGACCCTGGTATTTTCCAAGCTAGAGAAAAGACTTGAAGATAGAAGTAGTTTTTCTTCTTGTGTGTTTAGAGGCAGGGCTGAAGTCTCTTCTTCCTCTACTAGAAAGTAAAAAGCAAGAGATGGTCTAGGGCAGGGGATAAGTGGAGCTCTCAAAAGGAGGACTTGTTTGGCTGTTGCACCAGGCCCAACGAAGTCCTGTCCCCAGAGTCATCTGTGCTCTCTTGGTCACTCCTACCTCCCCCAAGTTTCAGCAGGAAACTTCTGGAATTACCTCTTGCAGCTCCAGCAAACAAGGCTGTGTGCCATCAGGAACCTTCAGAACTCTGGGCCAGTGCTGCCTTCTGATTGGTCGTTGCCTTTGCTTTCTGGGTGATCAATGATGTTTGCATTTGAGGGAATGGAGAACGCAGCTCACACATGTTCAAGTCTGCTCTTTGCTGCACCTCCTACTGGCTTGACAATCCAATGGATTTTTGGAATTCCCTTGGTGTGCACTCAATGCAGGAGCCATGTCCTCTCAAGAGTCTGAGGGCTCACTTACAGAGTGCACCCTCCTGAGCTCTGGCTCTTGCTTTTCATTGTTAATTTCATCTCTTTATGAAGCAATAGTAGTCCCTTCTGACAGATGCCAGGGATGAAATCAGGAAAGACAGAGGGTATTTCCGGTAATGGACAAATAATGAACTAATGTGTGCAGGCATTTGGGAAATGGGAGGACTTCAGGCTTGTGGTGTATCCACAGGAAGGAAGATTTTGCAGGGTGGGAGAATGGTTGCTATGGTTTGAATATGATTTGAAGTCATACAGACATGAAGAAGTCCTAAGGTAAATGGTACAAAGAAGGTAAATGATGTAATCTGGTTGTGGTATTGAGGGTGCAGTCCAGTGAGAGGCCCATGGGTCACTGGGAGGGTGCCCTTGGAATACATTTACTATAAGCTTCCCTGAGGTCTTAAGGGTAAAGGGAAGCACAGTTTTAACACTTTACCCAGCTTTTCTCTGCCAACATTGATCTCTCTCTCTCTCAATCTTTCTTCTCCCATTTCTCTTACACACACACACATACTTTCTCCTGGGTGACCAAGATGATGTTAAGACCTTGCCCTTGTGCACAGATTATTCTATATCCTGCCAGACACTCATCCTGCCTCTGTACCACACCCACAGGATAATTAGCCAAAAACCACACATTGGTGAAGGCCTTTCAAAAACTTTGCAGAAAAGCAGAATTAAAAGATGCTATTTTCTTTTAAAAAGTGCTGAAATCTGTACATAGTTTCTTCATATATGCATTTTCCACAAATCTTTTGAAGACCTCTCTTGTGATAACTCTTGCTAGATGACGGGGCTAATGGATAGAGATCTCTGTGTCTCGGTTAATATATCCATATCAGTCTATCTATCCATCATCTATCCTGTACTGATCAATGCATCATGTATCCATCATGTATCTATCACTTATTTATCTATTTACTGCTCTATGTTTGTGTCCAACTGCTCTTCTACCCACACTCCTGCATACACAATCACTTAGCTTACCGTTAATGAATATTGGCTTGCTAATGGTTGCTGTCTAGAATAGTCTGAGATTGGCCATACCTTGTCAAACTCTCCCGTCATGTTAGAAGACAGGATTTTGAAGAAAACCTGTAGGAGAGAGTATCCATTCTGTAGATGAGACTTGTAGTTGCTGAGGTTGAAATCCTGTATCCCTAAGAAACCCTCCAAATAGCCATGAAGCTGAGCCTCTTACGGTCAGTGCCATGCTAAGAGTTTAAGAACTTTAATGTGGGTGAGAAGTGAAGTCTCCAAATCCAGTGTCCTGTGTCTTTCAGCTGCGAGAACTCCCCCATAAACACAGCATTCGACTGGGGAAAGGTGGGCATGCCTTCTGTGACAACAGGTCCTTGTTAGTGAGTGCAGATGACTCATGGGCAGCCACAGCTCCTGGGCATTGAGCAGCCGCAAATTGGCCCCACTGGAAAGGCGTGCTGGCAGGAGCAGAGCTGTGCAACAACGCTGGAGTCGTCAGCATGAAGCCTTGCACAACACCCCGCACTCCCACCCTTGAGCAGTGCAGGCCCTGAGGGAGTCTCCTAGCATTGTGGGATACAAATGGCTTGATGGGCACAGCTGCCTGTGCTACATGAGAAGTGACGCTGTGGATCTCACCCATCCAGAAGGAAGGCAACCAAATGCCACTTCCTCCCCCTCGTACTGCTCCAGGGATTGCCCTTCTCTCAGTGTTACTCCCCTTCCCAGGCTGGAGTCATCCCTGTTGGCTCTGACCCTGCTGCCACTTCCTCTTCCCCACAGCTGGGACTTGGCATGGCTTCATCCATGGTCTGACTTTATTTATTTAATCAACATTGGATCCTCCTTCTCACCCAAGATTGTGCAGATGTGGGGCAGGGAAACAGCACGTGTGGATGAAAGCTGACCTGGCTCCAGGCATGTGAAGGCATTCACTGAGCTCTAAGAACCCATTAGGGGCTCTGTGTCATGGTGCAACAGGTTAAGCTGCTGCCTGTGATGCCGGCATTCTGTATGAGAACTGGTTGGAGTTGTGGCTGCTCCAATTCTGTTCCACTTCCACTGGCAAAGCAGTGGAAGATGGTCCAAGTACTATAGCCCCAGCTACCCATGTGGGATAGCTGGATGGAGTTCCAAGCTCCTGGCTTTGGCCTGGTCCAGCCCCAGGTCTTGCAATCATTTTGGGAATAAACTGATAACTGTTTTTCCTCCTCTCTCTCTCCGTAGCCCAGCCTTTCAAAACATTACGTAAAAAATCTCCTCCTCCTCCTCCTCTTCTTCCTCTTCTTCTTCTTTTTCCTCCTCCTCCCCCCTCCTCCCCTCCTCCTCCTTCTCTTTCTTCTTTTTCTGCTTCTTCTGCTTTCTTCTTCCTCTTCTTCTCAGAACCCATCAGTCAAGGGAGTGTTGCAGAAGGACATCTGGGTGGCAGTTAGTTGGCGGCTGTGGATAGCAGTAGGCAGTGATTAGAGTACTTGCTCAGTTCATGCAGAACAGAGCAGCAGCTTACAGGTCAGACTCTGGCCACAGATGTGCCTTGGGGCCCCAGGCAAGGTGTAGGACCTGTAAGCTGGGAGAGGATGAAGGCGTATTAGCTTTCTGAGACTATAACAAAAATTGTGATGTGAGCTAACTTTATAAAGAAAAGAGGTTTGTTTCAGCATTTGGTTGTGGAGACACAAGGTCCAGGGGCTCCTATGGTGGACTCATATTTGATGGCAGAGTCCTGAGGTGGCACAGAGCATCACAAGGCAGGAGTTCTAGAGCAGATGCATTTCCACCTGTAATTCTCCTTATACAAATACCAGGATTCAATTGTGGAGGTTTGCCCTTAACAATTCAACCTAATATAATCACTTAACAAAGGCGTAACTACTAGATACCATGATCAGATTAAGCTTCTACCCTCCGTTACACCCATAGTATTGAATACAGGTCTAGTTGGCCTCAGTGGAGAAGTCATCATGGCTACTAAGATTCAGGATGGCTCATGCCAAGGCTACAGGGCTGGGGAGCAGATAGGCAGCCTCACTTTCTTGGGACTGACTCAAGGAGCATCAGGTTTTAAGTGCGGGCTTTGGAGCCAGGAAATCTTCAGAACTTGGCAGCCTGGGGCTGGGGGAGAATGGAGTAGAGTTTGGCAGTGCCTGAGGCTGCATCTGTTGCCTGGCTCTGCTGCTCGTTTTCCTCTTCATTCCCATTGCCCCTGCTCTGGCAGTGAGAGCCACCACTTTGTCCTTTGATGGTAACTGTCTGCATTTCCCTTCCCTTGTTCATGACCTGGAAAGGTAAGGCCACCCCAACTCTGGTGCCAAACACTTAATCTCACTGTGCTTCAATCTCTTCATCTGTCACATTAGGACAGCATAAGTTAGAGTAGAATCTACTGACCAAAGCCTTTAAACAATGCCTGGCACACTGCACGTGCCATATTTGATGCTGCCACTGCTACTGCTATCGTGCCTCCTCCTTCTCCTCATTTTCCTCCTCTGGCACACACTCCAACCCCTCCAAGTCTCCCTTAGCCTCCGGATGAAAGAACACACTGGATTCTGTGGTTTGTACCATCTCTCCTTGATTTCAACCGTCGCCACGTCACTTCCAGCCCCTATTACCTCTTGCCTCGCAATGGCCTTCAGATTGGCCTCCTTTCCTGCAATCAAATCTTTTGAGCCATTTTCCAGTCTGCCTCAAAGAGGGCTGTTTTTCGGAAATGCAAATTAGATGGTGCCATTTTTGTCTTACTTCCAATAACTCTACACTTGCCCACAGAACAAAGTTCAGGCTTTGATCCCAAGCCATGTTCTGAATTCTTTCTCTTTGTACCATGTGCTCAAAATACATCTAAATTATTCCCAAATCTGTCTCCATCTGTTTCGCCTTTCTTCCCTCTCTCTTCTCCCCACCAACTCTTTCTTCCTTCCTTCCATCCAGCCAAGTAAATTGTTAACAATGTTTCTAAACTTTTTATTTATTTTCAGGTTTTTTTTTTTTTGTGAGAAACCCTTAACTGACTCATCCCTCAGTAGCCTGCAATCACTGAGGATGTGTCAGATTGCAACCAAGAGGCAGAACTCACTCCAGGGACCCCAGGGTGTGTGGCAGGGACTGAAGCACCTGAGCCATCCCGTGCAACCTCCTCGGGTACACAGGAACAGGAAGCTGGAATTGGAAGCAGAGCGAATACTTATATCCTGTAAAGGATGGCAGGCAACCCACCCACATTTTAATACTCACATTGAGAGAAATCCTCCCCAGTTCTTTCAATGTGCCTATCCAGTAAACAGCAATCCTTGAAGACAAGCATAAAATCTTCCTCACATAACTCACACAGGAGTTGGACTGAAATGAATGATGGAGGTGGTGTGCCTGTGAGAGTTATGGGAAAGGAGGGAGAGTCAATGATATGTGGTAGGGAGAGACACTTTCCTGGGATGTTTTTCAATTCTGTCCAAAATGTCAGGTGCCTTGTAACAGCCACAGAAGAAGATCCAATGACAACAAGAGGACCAGAGGCATGGGATGTCTTTGTACAATGGGTGCATTTTCGTATCAGGAGTAGCTTGGGTAAGAGGTTTAGGAAAAAAAAAAGAGGTAGACTAGTTCCAATTCCAGCTGTTGTGTACTGCACTCTGGGCAGCTAGAGTCAGAGCCCCTAGAATTCATTTGGATTTTTAAAAAGCCACGGTGAAGTTCACCTGCGTTAGTGCAAATGTGAATCACTATGGAGACTGAGAAATGAAGGCGAATCTGATGGATCAAAGATAACAGAGATTCCAAGAGTCGAGATATCAAATCTGTGTATGTTCTGGTCCCTGCTGCTGAACAAGTCACAGCAAAGCTTAAGAGCTGCTCATACATTTGCAAGTTTTTGTGGAAATCTAAAACGAGACAGGAATCTTGTCTTTGCTCCATGTAGCATTAGCTGAAAGCTGGAGAGCCTGTTTTAAGTTGGTTTTCTCAGTGGCTGGCAAGTTGGAATGCTCAACAGGGTCTAGGAGCCAGAGGTTTCAGTTCAACTCCCTGAGCTGCTTGGGGTTCCCCAGAGCATCAGAAGGAAACCCAGGGGAACAGCACAGGAGCAATGTTTAACGCTTGACTTCCTGGAGTCTACAAATCCAATCATGGAGAAGGGAAGACATGCATGCAATTGGGTGCTATGACTTTCAGCACCTCACAAGGTAGAAATTGCCCTGGCTAGCCCAGTGAAGGTCACCTAATGGCCCTTGTTCTGTTGTCCGTCAGACAAGACCAAGTACAAGAGATGGAGACTCCCATCAATTGATGGGAAGTGCACCAAATCTCCATTGTAGAGACAGGTGTTACATGGGTGCCTGAAATCCATATTACATCAGAGTGCCTGGCTCGAGTCCTAGCTGTTCCTTTTCCCATCTAGCTTCCTGCCGATGCATCTCCAGGGAGGCAGCAGGTGATGGCTCCAGTACTTGGATCCTTACTACCTATGTGGGAGATCCAGAAGGAGTCTCTGGCTTTTGGCTTTGTCCTGATCCGCCGCCTCTGGCTTTTATGGATTTTTTGGGGGGTGGTTAGTATATGAAAATTCTCTTTTTCTCTCTCTTTTCCTGCCCTTCAGGTCAGTGAAAGTAGATAAATAAACTTAATAAAGAAAATTTCCGTTGTAGGAAGATTTTGTAACTAGCAGATGAATTTTACTGCCAGGTAGAAAGCCCTCCAAAGAAGCCAGGGGGGCAAAAAAGTTGGTGGGGGTGCGGCAGGTGGCAAGACAATAGGCATGTGACCTCTGTGTCATGGAGAGGAAGGGGGCGAAGAGGTGACTGGTCAGCTGGAGACCCCCGTCCTGGAAGAGCCAAACGCTTTTAGCGCCAGAGTCAGTGCCCTGATTATTTGTTCACAACCTCAGGTTTAACTGTTTCCCAACTTAAGGGATATTCACAGAAATAAATCCATTCTTGCATTTTACAAAAACATATTATTAACTTGCAAGCCTGTGTGAAAAATATAACAAGATGTGTTTTGGTTGCCCTTAATGAAACTGGCTTGAATACACATAGAACCCCAGTGATACATATTACTCAACCACAGGGGATGATAAAATCTTGTGATTTGAGATAATGTGGTTGGATGTGGAGGTTATTATGTTAAGTGAAATAAGCCAGGCACCGAAAGACAAAAACTTCATGATCTCAACCACGTGGGGAATCTAAGAAAGTTGATCTAGCAAAACTGATACTTGAATTGGTACCCATATGGGTACAAAGCATCAAAGGAGGCATCTTTACCTACTAGACCACATGCCAGGGACAGGCAATAAAATTTTTAAAAAGAGAGTTACCTGTAATGAGTAGGCCCAAGTGTAATTTTCATATAGGATTCTGAGAGGTAGTGATCCTAGAGACCGATTCCCAAATGTTTGTGAGCTTATCTTGCATTGCAGAATGACAGGAATTCCTTGTATGTGTGTGTAACGTGTTCTATCCACATATCCACATATGTATCTATGTAGAACTGGTGCATCATAGCATTATTCAATAGCACTTTTTAGGTGAGTGAAGTAGATGGAGCATGGTGCAGTGTGAATCTCTGTCCCCAGGTCTCAGAATGCGGAGTTGACCATGCAGTTGGCTGACTTAGCCAAAGATCACACTTGGCTGGTGCCCATGAGGGGCTCTGATGTCCACTTCATACTGCGCCAGGGCACTAGGCAGTAACTCCCCCAAGGGGCTTCAGCTTCATCCTTCCAAGATTAATCAGCCAGTCTTCAGATCACCCAAATCCTGGACTCACCTTCTTGCTGGGATGGCTTTGGTAACATTATTCCTGCCAGAGCAAAAGGAAGGGATGGGAGGAACAGTGGCAGTCACCGTGGGAAGTTTCCATACCTGCTGGAAGCAACGACTACAATTAAATATATGGATTATTTGTGGGTTTCATTATTCAGACGATGCCTGTTCCCCACTGACACAGATAATTGGAAATTGACGGTAGTAGCTTCTTGAAATGATTATGCAAACATAGCGAGTGACGGTGGCAGCTGGATGAAAAGGAGTGTGGGTCTTGTGATTCGGGACCCACGTGTGCCTTCAATGAACAGCTTTCAATTAATCAATTAATATTTACTGAGCACCTTCCAGCTATAGCTAGGGAATTTGGAGAAATGGGTCACATCCTTAGATTTCTAGAGAAGTGGCGTCTGCCCCAAACATGATATGGTTCTATGATAATCCAGCAGCCACTCAAACAGAGGGGGCAAGCCAAGAATTAACTGATGCTTAGACAATAGCCTGTCTACGTCCTGATTTTGCACAGACATAGTCCTGCTTAGCCTTTACAACAGCCACAGACAGGACTTTTATAGTCTCAAGCTTGCTGTTAAAGCAACCGAGACTCCAAGTCAAATGACTTGGCCGTGATTCTTGAATAGAGTAAGATTGACTTTCATTACCCTTCCAGCTCTACGCCCAGCTCTTCTTTTTGTTACCCATGAATCTTCAAATTCTGTTACTGAAAAGTGCACATTAATAGCCACACGATTTTCTTCTGGTTTTGGCTCTATGAAGCTTGGCAACACTCAGGCCTGGAGCATGTTGAGTTTAGAGCAGCTCAGAGAGGAAGAAGGGATGGAGGTGGGAAGTTCCCTGGGTTGGTTGGGGGAGATGGAAAGTGAACTAGCTGGTGACGCCAGATATGTTGCTAAGTGGCTGAGACGAGAAAAATCTGGAAGGGCTTCAGAGAGGAAGGGTCAACACTTGCACTGCAGCTGAACAAGTGGATAGTAGCAGGTGAGGCGAAAGGAAGTGGAGTGGGGTGTGTGAAGAGTATTCCTGATGAGTTGGACCCCTCCAAAAAAACCCCAGCAATGTGTGCCTCGTTTGAAATATTTTTAGCTTTGAAATATGTGTTCATTCCGATTTGGCTAATTAAGAGATATGTAAAGGACTACTACTGCTTTCAAAAATCAAATAGCAAAGCAATTTTTTTGTACCAGAAAACCAGAGTGTTTGGAGTAAAAGGTTTGGAAAAGTGGGTTGTTAGCAAGAAGATCAGCTAGGTTAGCTAGAAGCAGGCTGTAATAGACCTCATAACCGGGTCAACCAATGAAATCTTCCTAAAGGAAGATGTATTCAGGAGAACTTGGGAATGCTACTTGTTGTGTTCATGCCAGGCTATTGTGTCTGTGGAAAACTAGTGTAGCTTCCTTATTTAATATTTGAATATGAAGGTGTTGCAAACATCAAAAAGGTGCAAAAGTACAGCGGTAGTTCAAGAAATTCATGGCAAATGGAATTAAATGTGAGCTTATCTTTATGTACAAAACAGTTTGAAATCCATGCATATGCAGAGTCTTCAAAAAGTTCACCTACATGCATATTCTAAAAAAGCTACATGTGAATTTTGTGGGTTTCTTCTGCCAAAATAAACTGACTGGGGTGAGTCTAGCGGTTAGACTCTGGTTAAGGCGTAACCTTAACGAGCCTCGATTGGAGGGCCTGGGTTTGACTGCCAGTTCCAAGTTCAGCTTCCTGCCCAGGAAGACCTTAAGAGGCAGCAGTGGGCCTCTTGGCATCCATGTGGAAGAACTGGATCGAATTCTCAGGTCTCAGCTTTAATACAGATCAGACTGGGACCTTGTGGGCATGGTGGCAGTGAACCAACATCAGGGAATTCTGCCAGTTTCTCTCTATGCCACTAAAATTTTTAAAAAGAGAATCTTTAACTGTATTTTAATAAAATTGTATTCTTTTCCTAAGAACTGTTTGAAATACTGTCGCTGCAGCTCAGATTAAGTTTCTGAACGACCCCGTCCTCTCCTCTATGTGGTTCTTCCCAGAGCTAGCTTGTCCTAACAGCTCTCTGGTTACGAGGTTTGTTCTGTGCTGTTGGCTAAGAATGGAAGGAGCCACACTGACACACTTCATTCTGTGTCCTGCTCCTCTGGAGTCCAAAGCGGTTATGCCATATGAGCACAGGTGGCCTTTAGAACACATGAGCACAACAGGTTCTGTTGGGTCCTTGGACCCCAGAGTACAGGACCCAATCACCCTCCGGAAGCAAAGGGATATGGTCTTGGAAAGGAAGCTCACCGTAGCCAAGCCAAGACAGCTATATCCAAGCAACTTCCTGGAGATCTGGGCTAGGCATCACCAGCGGATCTGCATTCCAGTTCTGTCTTTCTGGTCTTTGTGCACAATTTTACTCTCCTACAGATTAGCTTTTTCTTGAAAAAAACAGTGGCTGCTCCCATCTCTGTATGATCTTTCAGTTGTAGCACTCATCGCCTCTGATGGCAGGAACGTCTCTGGTTTTTTTTTGTTTTTTTTTTTGTTAGCTTCAGGTTGCGGGCACAAGATGGTTCCATCAGCTTATCTGCCCGAGTGAAGCCACACAAGCTGTCGAGGGACACTGGTGTCTTTGGGTCACGTGTGAACTGTCGTTAAGGAAGATGGGGAGGGCAGGTTGGGGAGGGTAGCAAGGGCAGGTTGAAGATTCTTTCAGGTAGTGCCAAATTACCCTCCTAGCATTTCCTGTGCTGGGTGGTCAGCTCCTTAAGGGCATCCAGCTTGGTATTCAATATATAGCTTGATGCTCGGTAAATGTTCGTTGGTGTTATTGATTTTTTTTTCCCTCCCTGGTTGGAAGATAGGATCCTCCAGAAAGTACTGAGAAGTCTGCACTGCAGGCATGTATTGAAGTGCCATGAAGCAGTGTGGTGAATTAGTGACTGCCAGGAGGTAATGGTTTTGGAGCAGGAGCTTGTGAACAGGATCAATAGATTATTTTCATTACAAAAACAAGACCAAAAAAAAAAAAATCCTGCAGAAATAAAGAAGCCACAAGGCCAGAAGATTTTCTTTGGATAGAACTTAACCATATATATAGGTAGGCCTCTTCAAACTGTGGCAGAGTGATACACTCTTTTTGAAAATTATTTGAAAGGCAGATTTTACAGAGAGAGGGAGAGATGGAGAAGGTCTGCCATCCACTGGTTCACTCCCCAAGTGGCTGCAGCAGCCAGAGCTGAGCTGATCCGTAGCTAGAAGCCAGAAGCTTCTTCTGGGTCTCCCACCTGGGTAAGGTCCCAAGGCTTTGGACCATCCTCTACTGCTTCTCCAGGCCACAAACAGGGAGTTGGATGGGAAGTGAAGCAGCCGGAATTGGAACCAGCATCCATACGGGATGCCAGTGCCACGGGGTGGAGGATTAGCCCACATCACCAACACGTCGGCCTCAAAGTAATAAACTCTGAATTGAAATAACTTGGAAGGTGGCCAGCCATGGTGAATGATAATTCTGAAGTTATGACAAGCGTGTAGCTAAGTACACAGCTTGCCTTAATGACTAACTAGATAAGAATGGTTGATAAGAGCACAATGCTTATACACAAATGGTAATGATAAAATGATTGCCAAATATCCAGAGTTAATTTTCTTACAGATTACGCATCTCCCTTCTTATTTTGCTACAATTGATAATTTAATTTGCAAACATATTTCGAAAATTATTCCAAATCCCAGAGGAGCTAATTTGGATTGTGTGTTTATTTATTTTTTAATATTTACTATCAACTTGTGAGTTGATAATCGCCTGAAATTGCATTAAATTCTCATTGTTTTCCTGTAGAAAAAATTGTTCCTTGAGAGAAGCAGTGATTATGCATGAGACACTTATACTCTGTTAAGTGTGTGTGTTTCACTCATATTCAGTCCTTTTTTAAAAACAGGATTTATTTATTTAAGAGGCAGAGAGAGAAAGAGAATAAAAATGTTCCTTCCATTGGTTCACTTCCCAAATAGCTGCAGCTATTTGAGAGTGAGGTCCGTCTCAAAAAGTCCAAGGAGAAGGCCAAGTAGAAAAATGCGAAATTCAATTGAAATTGGCTGCGGTCGTGCTTTGCATCTTAAATTGTTCTGTGACAACCTGGGAGAGAAACCAGTTAGCAACTGTGAACAGCTGGAAGTCTTCGGTTGACTTCAAGCTTAGGATGCATCAGCATCCTGATGGGGCATGAGAGGTTTGCCAACCAGAGAAGGGAAGAAAGCAGCTCCACCAAGCAGTTTGGATTCATAGAGGTGAACTGTGTGGAACAAGCAAGGTGACATGTCCACTCTGCCTGCTTAGCATGCCTCAGCTTACTGCTGGAGCCCTGTGCTGCGTTCTGGGGGCTGTTCCAAGCTGGGCCCCAAGACCTGAGGTGTATAGGATGGGGTGAGTCAGCAGGTTCCTCGCATTTTCAGGTGTGTTCCAGGATCTCAGCTCCCAGTGGAGGTGCCACAACAAGAGCAAAAAGCCGTGCTTCATTCAGCACTAAATCTCTGAGATGAGCTGAAAAGCTGAGATGTCGAACTGCTCCCCTCCTTTGGTCCCCTTCGAGGCTCTGGCTGATCCCTGGCACTGTGTTTGTGTGTTGTCATGTTTTTGCTAAGTTTGTAAACCTAAAATGTTGTAATTGCAGTTGATGGAGACTGCTATCTCTTTATGCTCTGACTTTCCTTTCATTATTCTTTTTGACTTGGGTATCATTGAGTGTCATTGGATGCTGTTGAAAGGGGTAGTTGATTAAAAATATGTTTTAGAGAAGTTAAAATGTTATATAGTTTCTTATTTTTTAAGATTTATTAATGTGAAAAAATGGCAGAGAAGGGAGAGAGAGAGAGAGAATATTCCATCTGTTGATTCACTCTCTAATGCGTGCAACACCAGGGCTGGGACAAGCTAAATCCAGGAGCCTAGAACTTTCTCCAAGTCTCCCATGTGTGTGGCAGAGATTCCAGTATTGTGTCTGTCTGTTGCCTTTAAGAATGTGCACTAACAGGAAGCTGACTCAGAAACAAAGGCCAGCACCCAAATTAACACTCCAATATGGAATGCAAGCCTTGCAGACAGACCTAACCCACTGTCTCTTGGTGACTTATCCAGGGTTCAACGGAGCAACATTCAACAGCATGAATCCAAATATTTTGCTATCATTTTCTATGTGTAACTTGATTCCTGGTAGCCTTACTGGCATATGTATGGCCTTCTAGGAATAATCTCCCAGGTGTTGGCCCTAACAGTTATGACAACAAGAGGTTATGAAGTCAGGAGGGTATGGGAGATGACTTGGTCTTACAACACCTAGCACAGAAGTAAGCAGGAAATGGAAAAGATCAGAAATGTATGTAGGCATTACCTGATCTGTGAGAAATTCTGTGAAGTCAAACACATCAGCAGCTAGGAGAAGACTGGCTCCTTCCTTCCACGGCTAGACAAAGTGGAATTTCTTTCCTGTAAGATAGCGTAAAACATACTACGTCACTCACTACAGTGCACACAGCGATGACTCATGGGTACATGGGGGTCACTGTGACACTATGATTTACATTTCTCTCCTCCCCACTCTTCTGTTTCCTGGCACACAACTCCCTAAACCTTGGCATCTGCAATGATAAGTGTCTTTGTTTATGCTAATGAGTGGCTGCTGGCTAGGGCTCTTGGGCAGTACCAGGCCAAGGGGCTGGTTGCCAGGGGAACAAACCATGTGATTAGAGGGTTGAGTGGATCACCAGGGGCCAATGATGCAATCAACCACACCTCCCTAGTGAAGCCTGCATGGAAACCCAAAGTTGGTGGTTTAGGGAGATTTTAGAGGCTGAATAGGTGGGGTCTGCAGAGAACGAGTCAGGAAAGTCTGAACTTTTCTCCCTTCATGCTCATCTGCATCCTTTGTAACGTCCTTGGTCATAAACCATGACACAGAAGTTAAGCTTCTCCCGGCTCCTGTGAGCAGTTCTGCCAAACTGGCCAAGCCCCAGAAGGCAGAGTCGCATGGGAAGATCTGATGAATTAGTGATTGGTTAGAAGCACAGATCACAACTCTGGCTTGTGACTGGCATCTGGAGTGAGGAGTGTTCCGGGACTAAGCCTTCATCCGGTGCAGCATCAGAGTCGCACCCAGCTGGGGTCTGTTGAGGTGGGAGCTGGGGTGGGTGGGGAGAACAACCCCTGCTCCTGGAGTCGCAAATGCTGCGATGAAGGGTATGTGAGAGTAGCCTAAAACACCTTGTTTATTTCCTGCATCTCAGAGCCAGCAGGTGGGAGAGTCTTTAAAATTCATCCCTACACAAGGGATCTCCCCAGTCTCACGGCTTTCAAAGAAAATAACTCGATAAACACAACACCACCGCTAGCAGGTCGTGGTGCACAAATAAACACTTCTAAACCCACGTTAACAACAGAGCAAGTTTCTGTCAACCCTGTTAGCTGTCAAGACGGCATTGCATAATTCTTACTGCATCAAAAAGCAATCAAAGAAGACAGAGCCGCAGAATTGGAGGTTAAGCATGAATGCACAAGGTACCAACCACAGTTACGGAATCCAAGAGTGCGCTTTTTTCCATGGCTTTGTTAAATCTGTCCATGACACAAATGTGCAATTTGCTGTGCGTTCCATCTTCAAATGAGTATTTACGTTGTACCTAATCTGGTGCTTATAGTTTTAGATGAAAAAAAATTTTTTTTTCCTTAGGGAAGCTCTCCACAATTGTCTAAGCTACAGAAGCGCACAAAATTTCTCTCTACCAAGTCTGTCTTAGAGAAATTCAAACACATGTGTCCTTTGTCTGGGTGATGCAGGAATGAACATCTGGGAGAATGCCCAGGACAGCGTGACGGAGCCTGGATAAAATGGTGTGCAGTTGCTGTGGATGGGGAGGTTTGGAGGGTCTCTGGGGACCTCATCCCCAGTGACTCAATCTCTTTCCTTACATTCACAGCCCTCACAAACCAACGTCCTTAAAGTAAACGAGGGAAACCCAACCCTTCGGTAAACAAACTGCCTGCTCTGAATGGACCCTTCATATTTGTATGACAGCTGCCCAGGCCCAAAATGTCTTTCCCCTGCAGCCAAGTTTGGCGGTGTCAAGAAGGGGGCCGTGGATTCCATCTGAAAGACGTGTGTCCCCGTCTCCAGCCACAAGAATTTGGCTTGATTGTTGGACCTCCCCTCACCTCTAGAGAAGAGATTCCAATGCCAAGAATGGTCAATGTCAGGGGCGAAGGACAAGGGTAAAATACACACCAACTGTGGACAGATGTTCAATGAGATCTATACTGACCATCCTGTAAGATTTAGGTTTGAATGCTACCAGCTTCCTCTGTCCATCATACTCCACTCCCCTGTTCTTTCTGGATTGAGTTTGCTCTGTCATTCACTGACATGATCATTCACCCTTTTATTTCATGACTATTCATTGAGCTCTCTCTGGATCAGACACTTGCTTTTTCCCGATGACATACATAGAAGCTGGCAGTGAGCTTATTACTTCACACTTGTCCAGGGCTCAGGGGCAGTTCGTTTTCTTTCGGTTGGACAGTTGTGCCTTTGCGGTTAGGGAGGATTTGGATCAGGTGGGGATGGACGCGCCTGGCAGACACAGGACCAATTCTGTCCCTTCCAGGTTGTGATTCCACTCACCCTAGGTGGATGTTGCAAGTATCTTGGGAGAGCCCTGGAAGAATCAGGGATGGTTCAGCCTTACTGCTCGAAGTTCTGTTCTAAGTGACTTGGAAGGAGGCACCTACTGCTTTTTTGAAAATCCATTTATTTTTTATTTGAAAGGTGGACTTTACAGACAGAAAGGAGAAAGGAGAGAGAGCGAGCAAGCAAGTGAGTGATACACACACACACACACACACACACACACACACACACACACACACAGATCTTCTATCTACTGGTTCATTCTCACAATTGCCACAATGGCCCTAGCTGAGCTGATCTACAGCCAGGAGCCATGGGGCGTCTTCTAGGTTTCTCATGTGGGCACAAAGCCCCAGGACTTTGACCATCCTCAGCTGCTTCCCCAGCCCATAAGCAGGGAGCCAGATCAGAAATAGAGTCGCTGGGACTCAAACTGATGCTGATATGCGATTGTTGGCACAGCAGGTACAGGCTTAACCTACTATGCCACCTGCTGTGCTGGCCTAGCTGAGTGACTTTTAAAGCTCTACTTCCCTTCTAGGTGGACGCATGAACTTGTTCTTGTTAAAGCAACGTACTTGAGATGGACAGATCTCTGAAACACAAGGGTTTATTGAGCTGATACAGCGCTGGTTAGAAAGTTTCCTTATTCCTTAGTCAACCTGTAGCAAAGCCAGAGAGCTGTTGGAGTGGCACCCCATTGGACCTAGGACTAAAAGTAATTTTTACAAAATTCGGAGTAAGATGGATGGGTGTGGGACACAGGGGTTGCATGGCTACTTGGGAGGCCTGGACTCTGTGTCTGAGTGTCTGATTTGGGGCTGGGCTCCTCCGCTTTCAATTCAGGTTCCTGTTAGCACACACCCTGGGAGGCAGCAGGTCATGGCTCAGGTAACTTGTGCCCCCTGTCACCTGTGTGGGATACCTGGGTTGAGCTCGTAGCTTTGACCTTTGTAGGCATTTGGGGGAGTGAATCAGTGGAGGGACGCTCTCAATTCCCTGTGGCTCTTTCGTATTCGCTCTGCCTTCAAGTAGATGAAAAACAAACTTGCAAGAAAGGAGAGAACTCCTAGGCCTTCAGAGAATCCCAGGCTCCAGTCCTCTTTTTCTCACCCCTCCTGGGTTTCCTTAGGTCTCTAATCGAATTTTTACAGCTCATTTGCGTGTGTTTAGTCAGCTCATTCTTGTGTTTCCTTTCCTTTCTCTCCTGGAACAGAACAGCTTGTTCTCCGGGTCTCCCACCTGTGATTATGGCTCCAAAGCAGCCACACTGAGCAGGGGGTTTAATAATGGGGTGCTACCCTGACAGCAGTTTGGAGGATAGCGGCAGGAAAGGCTCTCGGAGGGGTGCACTTGGCCAGGAAAGCATCCCCAGGTATCACAATGCAAGCTGTCCCAGGTTGCACCTGTAATTACAGCTTCTCAAGCGCCCCTTATACACCTCTCTTTCAGAGAAGAACTGTAGCAAGTGACATTTGCCACCCAAGTTGTGGAGGCAGTGGCTTCCTAAGCAGAGCTGGCAGAATTTGGGCAGGAAAAAATGAATATTTCGGGTTTTATCTGCCCTGCAGGTGCTATTGCTGCCAAAGCAAGAGCTTTGGCTGCCTTTGAAACATCACCCTTGGAAGCCTTCATGCCAGCACTCCCCCCATGGCAGGAGGCTTGTTGCCAAAAGAAATGAGAGCTCCCAGACCAGAAATATCATGCTTGCATTTCCATGAGCATGTTTACCTTTCCTTATGGGAACCCAGGCCAGCCCAGCGAGGTTCAGCAAGAGGATCAAAGCGCCAAAGCAGTTCCTGGGGAGATTTAGGAGTTGAATTTCACCTCCTTAATCAGCTTTGCAGGTGCTCTTATTGTTACTTTCCATTCCCTAAGTGTGCTTGTCAGTTGGGGGTCAGTGGGGATGGAGGATTTGAGAGGAGCAGGGGAGTAGGGGGTTGGATAGGCTGAGGATGGAGGTGCATGGTGTTCAGGGGAGCTTAGCACTGAAATTCTAGCTGAGAAGTTTTGTCACGGGATTGGCTTACCTGACTTTCTCATGCCTCCCTCTGGTAGGAGTTTGGTTCCCATCTAGTAGTAGATTTAATGTAGATTAGGGAGATGATTCACGTCAAAGACTTCATTTTAAAAATGTTTATTTATTTGAAAGGTGGAGTTACAGAAAAAAAGGCGAGACACAGAGAGGTTTCTATCTATTGGTTCACTCACTCCCCAACTGATCTCAATGGCTGAAAAGCTGGATCATTCTGAAGCCAGAAGCAATGAATCCTCATGACTGTAGTTAATAATAACGCATTCTGTATTTCAACATCACGAAGACGTGGCTTTCAGATGGACTCTCGACACAATGGCAAACCTGGAAGTGATAAATGTGCCTATAAGGATTTGAGTCACTTCTTCACAAAATATACGTAAGAAAATATCACTCTGAATATACGTATGAAGACATCACCTTACGTATAAATGCATACGATTTCTATTTGTCAATTAAGGAGGCAATCATACCTGATTTATTCTAGAAGAAACCACATAAGAGAACCTGGCTGCTGATAAATAGTCCGGAATGCTTAAATTCTAAGTGATTGTAGTTACAGGTTTGATCGATTGGTTGTGTGAGTCGTTCAGGCAGGACTCAGAGACTTCCCCTGCTACATTTGTAAGTCTTTTGTCTTTAGGGCACTTGGAATTTGGAGGAGATATTTAGAAACATTGTATATAAAGTGTTTGAGGGAATTTAACTAAGTTTGTAAACAGTGTTAATCACATGAAAATTTAATCTGAAAGCCCAGTGAGTGAATGTACACTTGATGAATAAATATGATCAGTTAATTTGAAATTAATAAGGTTATAAATAAAAAAACACACTTTTCTAAAACACAAGAGTGGGACGTTTCCCTGCCTCTTCCTTCCTTCTCTCTCCCTCCTTGCGTTCCTTCCTGATTTTCTGCTCTTTTTTTTTTTCTTTCAGTCTTTTCTGAGAAACAACTCCAGTTCATATCCTCACCTCTAAGGTGGAGATATTTGAAAGATGATCAAGTTACTGGGATAGAATCCACAGGGAAGGATTCATGCTGTCAGCATCTTACAAGGCCACTCAAAGGGGCTCCCAAGAGATTCCTGCCATGCAAGGTTGCGATGAACACAAAGAACTCTAGGAGAGGGCTCTCATCAAGCCATCTGCTAGCTCCTTGAGCTAGGCCTCGCAGCTTCCCCAAGTGTAAGAAAGAAATTTCTGCCATGGATAAGTTTATGGTCTCTGTTACAGTGTCTACTACCAAACCAAGATAAGAGGGACTCATCCTCTTCAATGTTGGTGAAAACAAACATTTCAGGGAGAAGGTGATAAACAGGGAGGAGGAGGTAGGGGAAGGGCCTATCGGGAGCACACACCTGTGCCCTGTTGGAGAATTTTGATTTTAGCCAACTCTTCTCCCCTTTGGGGACTGCCTTGTCCCGCTATTCTACCAAGCTCTGTTTGTACCCATTGGCTTAAGGGTGGGAGTGAAGAGCAGCCAGGGCACCTGTGGCAGCCATGCCACTCTTTGCTCTGTGAGCCAGAGGAGGTGAAAGCCACATGTCTGTAAACAGTCCATGAAGCGCAAGAGGAGACCGTGAACTCCTGTGCTTTCCTCAAGCTTTCCCCGCATGCTGCATTATCCCAGGGCTGGCTCTTGCCCTCTTGGCCTCACTTCCAGCCCCACTAACCAGCTCTGGTTTCCACCAATAGGATTTATGCAGAAGCACGAAGGTGACTGGCAGGGAGTTCAGAGGCATCCTGTCCACCTGCAGTGCTGCTTGGGGGGCTGCTAGGCTGGGTCTTCCCACCCCAAGTGTGTGAGTTAGCGGGGTGGGACTGTCAGAGGCATCTTGGTTCAAGTCCCGGCTCTGCCTCTTATTAGTTGAACTTGATGAGTAACTTAATCTTCAAGACCATGTTTTCTTCATTTTGTTATTAAAAGTACTTACCTCATCGACTTGTCATGGGGCTTAAATGAGATAAAGTACCACACGTAATGTGCTTAACACAATTCCCAGGAAATGTTCAGGGAGTGAGAGTGGTTTACATCACAATCCTGTGTAATTTCCTTCCACGCACTATGTTGACATGATTTTTTCTCCTTTTTCCTTTATGGGAAAAGTAAGAGGAGAGCAAGATTTGGAAATACGGAGGCAACTTAGGGATCAGGGAAGCAGGATCTATACATGGAAGAATTTCATGTTCATTTCCTCTGCCCGTCTGTGTTTATTTATCCTGCAAATAAAATGAACTGGTGCTGTGGCATAGGAGCTCAAATTGCCACCTGGGACACCAGCTTCTCATGTGGGAGCTGGTTTGAGTTCTGGCTACTTCACTTCTGATCCAGCTCGCTGTTAAAGCACCTGGGAAAGCATCAGAAAATGACCCAAGTTCTCCGCAGCCATGTGGGAGACCAGGCTGAAGCTCTTGGTTCCTGGCTTAGACCTAATCCAATCCTGGGATTGCTGGAGGGAAGGGAGTCTGAGGTTTAGGATTTCCATCCAAGCTGGGAAGTGAGATATTAACAAGATGAGCAGGAACTGGACTCAAACAGAAGAGAAATGGAAGGAGACACTGTAGCTAGATGGGTGAGTAGGGTGCAAATCCAGCACCAGAATAGGTTCCAGAGGAGAGTGGGCAGAGGAGCCTCAGCAGTGGAAAACCAAGAATGAATATCAGGGTGGTGGTCTGGCATGGGTTAATGCCCCTTCCTCCTCCTAACAGTTTCGATCTAGGCAGGAAGGAAATCAAATGGAAAGCCACAGAGGTTGGGCACAAAAATGAGGTGGTGGACTGGAGTGATCAGTAAGGGCTGAATTGTACCCATGAGCAAGGCTGATGGCCCTGACAGAGGCTTCCAATCTGAGAATGGAGCAGATTACACACCAAAAGCAGTGTGACAGGAGAGG
Organism: Ochotona curzoniae; assembly: GCF_017591425.1. Classification (NCBI taxonomy): domain Eukaryota; kingdom Metazoa; phylum Chordata; class Mammalia; order Lagomorpha; family Ochotonidae; genus Ochotona; species Ochotona curzoniae. The sequence continues at coordinate 3,981,070 of NW_024465421.1, forward strand.
GGAGGAGAGGAGAGGAGAGGAGCGGGGAGGGGAGGGGAGAGATGGGGAGGGGAGGGGAGGTGAGAAGGGAGAGGAGAGGGGAGGAAAAATGAGGGGAGAGGAGGGGGAGGAGAGGAGAGGAGAGGAGGGGAGAGGAGGGGGAGGAGAGGAGAGGAGCAGGGAGGGGAGGGGAAAGGAGGGGAAGGGAGGGGAGGGAGAGAAAAGGAGAGGAGAGGGGAGGAGAGGAGAGGAGAGAGGGACTGTCAGCTTACATGACATCTACCTACCTGTAGACAGCCCTGGAGGATGTAGACGGTAACATTCAGGGGAGGATGTTGAGGCTCCAGGAGCAGGTGCCTCATTCTGAGCCTTGATATCACTCAGTGGCAATGGTGATAAAGGTTGTGGATGTCTGAACCCTATTGCCTAGGCTGTTGTCGTTGCACTGCAGCTAGCTAGGAAACAGGGCCCGGAGAGGGTTTGCAATTGACCTGTGTGAATGTTGTACACATGTGTATTTCACAAGCCCCATACACTCTTGGCTTCTCCCCTTGCTAAAATCCTATTTATCTGAACACCTGAGAACCTGATGCTGATTTGGAAGAGCTATTCCCTATTCATTGTTGGCTGTGAGTCACTAGGAAGGAGAGGAGCTGAATGGAGCTGATCGATTGCATCATGGAGACGGACCTGGCATTTCTTTGCTTCTCATTAACAAATGGCAGCTTTCTCCATGGAAACTTATTTATGTGGAAGCCACTGCAGAGAAGAAACCGTGTACCACCCATGCATCACAGATAGTAGAAGGAGATATAAAAGAAACGAACCTGCAGACTTGGGGAGTTTGTGAACATCTCCTGTTCTGAACAGGGACACAGTATTTCTGGAGAGCACCATCGATCACACCTGGGTTCCTGATGCCTTGGGCTTTTAGTGGGACCTGCACATCCAAAACTCATTCTGGGGGGCTGGCAATTGGTACCAGGTTCAAAGTCACCACTTGGGATACTCAACTCTCATATGGGAGCACCTGAGGTCAAACCCCCCCCTCTCCCTCTATTTCTGCTTTCTGTGAACACACATTCTGGGAAGCATGGAGTACCTGGCTCCCTGTCACTCAAGTTGGAGACCCAGGTTGAGTTCCTGGCTTCTGGCTTTGACTGGGTCCAGGCTGGGCTGTTGTGGACATTTTGGGATACGCTAATAGATAGAATTAACCTCATCCGTCTGTCTGCATTTCAAACAAACACATTCAAAAAGTCATTCTGAGAATCACCTATGGCAACTTGACATTTGTGGGTTTGATTGTCTTAGAGTGACCTCCCCAGTTCTATGGCTTGCAGAAATCCGAGCATGTGCAGAAATGGGAAAGTTATTGTGTGAAGTACCCATGGTGGGAATGAGGATACCAGTGAGCCTAGCTGAATGTCCAGGGCTTGTACACCGTGACTAGTCTCTGATTCTGCCTCATGCAGGGTATGGAATTGCTATTCTGGCGTGGTGATCATGCAATCAATGAGTTAAGAACCTCTCGCCCTAGTCCTTCCAGATCCTCGCCTGCCTTCCATGCCACATGTAGATTGCATGCATAACACAAGCCATCAGCTCATATGACACATGGCCACCAACAGGTTACCAGCTCCCTCTGATAAGGCTGCTCTGCTCTCGTTTTTAGCTGCATGACTTCGAAGGGAGAGAGTAGGGCACCATTTTTGCTCTGTAATGACAGTGGCATGTTTCCAGACACTAAGTGTATAATCTCTTTGGTTCTGCTGTGTCTGCCAAGCGAGGATATAACAACGGTGTGTCACAGAATGGAAGCAAGAGAAAAACAAAAAGTGCGACATGGTGATTCTGGGAGCAGGCTGCGCTTCAGGAGGAATGAACACAATGTCATTAGCACGTGTGCTGGCCCTGCTTGCTCTTTCTACTTCTTAATATTCTTTATTAATTTGAGAGACAAAAGAGAGACAGAGTGAGCTCACATCTGCTTATTTTTATTCACCTACCTGAGTCTCAATGGGTAGGTTGGGCCTGGGCTGAAGCTGGAGCCAAGAGCTGGATGCTCAACCTGTGTCCCTCTTCTATGAATGGCAGGGGTCAGCCACAGGTGCCACCCCCACTGGCTTCCAGAGTCAAGTTTAGCAGCAGGGTGGAGTCAGGAGCCAGCACCAGAAATTGGACCAACTTCATGACATGCTGTTGGATGTGGGTATCTTAACTACTATGCCCAGTGCTCACATGGTGAGTGAAAAGATAGAGGAAAATTTGGTAACCAGAAAAGTTCTTGGTGAACTATGTCTTCCTCTGGTGTTTATTCTGGGAGGTGAATGTCTCAGCTGGTCAGCGAACAGGGTCATTTTGAAGGTGGACAGTGATGGAGGGGAGGTGGTTGAAAGAAGAGTTTAATCGTGCTCTGTTTTCCCCTCTCTTCCTCCCTAGGGCTGGTGTTGCTGTGGAGAGCTTTGTCAGCAATAGAAGGTACTGGATCTTACATGGAGATATGGACAGGGACTAGGCAAGTGAATACCTTAGGAATCATTGTGCTTGACTGCACAGTCCTGGAATCCTCCCGAATCTTCTAAACCCAGAACTCTGCCCCACTTGGAGCACTTGCAGGTCATACGTGAATTGGTCTTCATCGCTTATGAACATTCACAATCCTCACCCAGGCTCCACAAGGCCTCTTGGGGTAGCCTCATTGCCACAGTTTCCACACAGTGATGGATATCTGCAAGAACCACTTGTTGCTTACGCCTCACTGCAGCCCGTTCAACTGTCCCTGCCACCTCTGATCTGCATGGCAACCCCATCTTGGTCAAATCCACTCCTAGCATTCAGCCTCTGTGCTGTCACAACAGGAGTCATTTTACCTCCTGTGGCTCTGCTCCCTGTTATTCAAGGATTCTTAATTTGTGTGATTTTTAACAAAAGATTTATAGAACAGTCCTGAACATTTGGCCTCCACGTTTGGAAACTTGGGTATGTGCGGCTTACTTACTTTCTCTTATCAGGGGTGTTATCCAAAGGAGAAAAAAGGACAACGAAAGTTGAACTTTACACTTTTGTAATTAGGTCAAACAAAGAATCACAATGAGCTGCCCCAGTCTTGGTGTCTGCCTTGGGTCAGTGTTTGCTGTGTATCACATGCCTGAGATGGCAGGGAGTGGGGCTCGAGGCTGCGATTCAGTGAGGAGCATGTTTAGGAAAACAGAAGTTCTACAGTATGTCATGAAGTATAGTTTTGGTGTGAAATGATTTGGACAGTTCACTTTCATTTGCCACATCCCAATCTTCTACGTCGTAAATCCACCGTTTGAGTCATTTAACAAACCCTTTCAGGGCCCATTTTCCTTTCTTGATCATTGTTCTTTGACAGTGGATTTGATTCAAGGGCAGGAAATAAAACAGGCATTTCTGGAAAGTGCAAATTGAGCAAAATGCAATGTGCAGTGTTGGAATAGATAAGCAGTGAGCATAGCAAACTTGGGGTTAAAACAGAGCACCAGTCAGCCCATGGAAACTGTCACCTTCTGTGTTACTCATTGGTTGCAGTCAGTTGAATTCATTGTGAAATCACCCGTGCTGAATTCTTTCGAAGAATTATGGTACATTTTGAACATACCTTTTGTATTTGAAACTTAGAGAAATTCCCCTCTAACATTTTAGCCCACACCTTTGATGAAAATAAAACTGGTGAGTTAAGGGTGTGTATCCCATTAGTATTCAACTATATTTCCCAGATAAACAGCTGGAGGCCATCTCTTCAGTGACAAATGTGTTTGATTTGACTTAATCACTACCACTAGGCACATCATTTGCCAACATTTGCTCTAGTGCATTTTTAACAAGTAGGGTGATTCACCCTGGAGAAGAACAAGACTGCAAAATACAGAGGGACAGAGAGGTATGAGATTAAAAATATTTTTTCTGCACCCTAAAAAAAAAATCAAATCTGACTCGTATTGAAGCAGGACATGCTATGGTGGGCCAGCACCCAGGCCAAGGAGCAGAAAGCACCAAGCAAGCCACGGCCTATCTATATTCCACGTGCAAGCAATAGAGGTCCCTACCATTTGGTTTGCATCTGAGAAGACTGATGAGCAATTTCTAGCCAAGCCCTAGTGCCCAGATCCTTGGTATGCTTGTAGAGGAAGGTGTCTGTGACCTAGGAACTAGACTAGAATGCTGTTTCCTAAAGCAGAAATTGGAGCTGAAAAGGGGAAACAGGGCTGTCAGGAGTCGTGACTCTGCTATGTTAGTCCCTGCGTGTTCAGGGGAAGCCACACAGACCTGCTGGTTTTCCCTGGTGTGTGGGCACAGACCAGCATCCAATCTACTTCGTTTCTGGGTTGCTGTAGGTTTCCAAGACCATCCTGGGGGGTAGAAATGCTTTGAGCAACTTGAAGAAATGTACAATTGTGACATCCAGTAGCCAGTGTGATGTGCAGAGACCCTGAACGCATAGCAGAAGGCAATCACACACTAAGCCAGCCCCAAAGAGGCCCTTATCCTAATGGGTTTAAGTGACTCTACATGTTCATTTGGATTTGGAGAAAAGCCATTCCTCTAACTCTTTAGGTCACAACCCAACAAGGGCAGAATCAGAAAAGAATTTGCAGAGGATCAAATTGGCCTTATTCTGTAATGTGGCTGTTGCTGTTTCCCCAACTACATCTGATTGATCAGAAATATGAACTATTGATTATGAATCAGATGAATCATAATCTAACAGGTTGAAATTAGATGATCAAATTATCTAAAAAAATCAAGAAGTTTTATCTATTGATAAAGCATTATTTTTGTATGAAGGACAATCATACAATCAATCACTAAAGTGGTAATGGTCCTACTGTGCTTTGCCCTAGGGAACTTTGCAACAAAGATTGATCCATATAAATCCTTGAAGACAGAGTGGTGAAGGAAGTGGTCATTTTCTTCACCCAGTGAGAACTTCATTTCCCAGCAAGTTTTTCTTACCCCAGTTGGTTTCTTTTTTTGCCCCCCAATATTTATTTGAAATGCAGAGTTTGAGAGAGAGCTATCTTATACCTGCTTCTTCACTCGCAAATGGCCAGCAAGGCTTAGGCTGGGTCAGGCTAAGGCTAAGAGGCAGGAGTATCATCTGGGTGCAGGAGCTAAAGCAGCAGCAGCATCTCTCACTGCTTTTGCTGGTGCATGAGTAGGGAGCTGGATTGGAAAGGGACAGCCGGGGCTTGAACCGGAGCCGTATGGGATGCTGCCAATGCCTGCTGCAGTTGGTTCCTTTTATATATTTGGTTGCATTTTTATCTCTGTTCTTTAAGCTTTTCCATTGCTACGTCATAGACATCAGATGTTGTCTAGAATAGATTTTCTTAAAGTTCTTTGTTTGTTGCAGAGATTTGCTCATTGTTTGAGCCCAGGTCATTTACATTTCTGCTTCATTGGGTCTTCATGTATTATTCATTTTTGGACGTGTGGCAATGGTGATGGTGATAATGAAGAAGGGATTCAGTTTCGTCATGGTGCTCACCAGTGGCTGGCTGTGTGCACTGCCTGCTGTGTTGCATGACTCGATGGATGTAGCTCCGAAGACCAACTAGCAGCAGCATGAGCTTAGCATGTACTTGGGAGGTTCTTCTAGAAAACTGTGTCTTTCAGCACTGCAGCTTAAGGCTCCAGCTAGTGTAGAAAGCTATCCCAGCCTTTGGTTGCCACAATATATACACTGCAGTAATAGCTCTTGGGTGTATCATTTTCTTCAGGTTGCATTGGACTCCTCTACCAGTATCAACCTATCCCATCTGGACCAGTTGTTTTCTTGGAGTGGGGGTTGATAAGAAAGCATGAAAGGGAGAATGGTATCAATGCTTATGGTCTCAAAAATGAACATTCTTGGTGGGGCTGGCATAGTGGAATATCATGCTAATCCGCTGCCTATGGTGCTGGCACCCCATATGGGTGCCTGCCCAAGTTCTGGGTGCTTCACTTTTGATCCAGCTCCCTTGTACTCCTTCATCTGCATGGGAGACCTGGAAGAAGCCTTTGACTCCAAGCTTCGGACCAGCTCAGCCCAGCTCTGGTTGTTGTGGCCACTTGGCGAGTGAATCAGCAGATGGAAGACTTCTCTCTCTTTGTCTCTTCCTCAATCTTTGTAGCCCCAACTTGAAAGTAGAAGAAATAATTATTTTAATGGACATTCTTATGGCAAAAGAGTTGCTGTTTAGGCTTCTTTAGTTCTGTGAACTGGAGTAAATACAGGAGGTAATTGGGCATGAGCCTGAAAGAGCTACCACTTGTCTTTTCTTTCTAATTCCACTGGCTTCATAAGGGGCAAATTTCCCCAATTCTGCCTAGAAGCTTCTGGTCTAGTTGCTTGTTTTCATGGAGTTGTGCCTTGGGGACCATATATATATATATATTTTTTTTTTTTTCTTCTTTCGCTCTTAACACCTTCATGCTTTCATGGTACAATGGCACTGTGTAATGTTTACCTTATTTGTCTTAGTAACTCTCAGTCTTTTAATGCACAGTCAGATGCAATAGGTTAAAGTTTGCACTTCCTTTTTTTTAAATATTTATTTTTTTCCTGTGGTACAGATTTATAATCATAGAGAATCAATCCTCCCCTCCTCCCTTCTTATATTCCCTTCCTAATTATTTGTTCCCAAGTTATTACAATGGTATTTCACTATTACAGGTTCACTTTCTGATATGTAAATGTAATATGATATGGCAAGTATAAGGAAAGAAAGAAAATACAGTAACTTGATGGAAAAGCATAGTTAAAATAATAATGGAAATCCTAGTATTATTCGGGAATAAAGACTCATGCTTCATTTATCTGTTGTTGTCCCGTATATTAAAAAAAAGCGCTTGTACTTCTAAAAGGGTCTTTGATAAGTTAAGAGGTCCTTGGCCTCATCTGTGTTTGTCCTAACTCCCTGGCATTCTCTCCAGCCTCCCTAAATTTAGAGACACCCAGGCATTGAGAGTTCTGTAGCCTGAGTTGTAACTCCACCTTTCTCCCAACCCAGGACATGCATCTTCAGCCCCCTTGTTAGCTCATCTTCCAAGTCAAAGAGGCACCACAAAGTTATAGGCAACAGAATAGTCCTCTTGGCTCTTCTCTTTCCCACCCCGATTCTCCAAGATCTATATTTTGTCTCTTCCAATCGAAGCAACCTCACACTACCAGTTGCCTAAGCAAAAGCTCTTGAGCCATGTTAGGCTCTGCTCTGTCACCTTGTATTCAACCCATCAGAAAATACCTATAGCTCTGAATCAACTGCATCCTGAATCTGCATACGGCTTCCATCTCTCCTGCTTCTCTACTGCTCTCTCACTCACCTCCTAACAGGCTTCTCATTTCCACCCTTGACTCCTTGCAGTCACCCCCTCTATCATCCACCTCAAATGCCAGTTCTACCAGGTCCCTCCCCACATAGCTCCATGTCTCACTGAGAATAAGATTCATGCTCCTCGCCCTGCTGTAGAACCTCCGTGTGCAAGCTTGCCTTCGGCTCCTCCTCCTCGCTCCCTGTCTGCCTTACTTAGTTCTCCAGACTTGTTGAAACATTCTCCTACTAGGTGTTTGCATGTTTCAACCTTTCTCCCTTAGGTTTATTCACATTTCACTTGATCTGCCACAGCTTTCTTCACAACCCTGCTAAATAACACTCTCAATCGCCTTGTGTTTTAACCTCACTTCACATTTCTTCATGGCATTTGACATGTTGCGTACACACATCAGTCCATGTGTTGCCTGCCTTCTTCCCCTCCGCCCCTTATTATGTTCATTGCTTTGTCTCTGCTGTTTTGAAAAGCTCTGGGCACAATTTGTATTTGACGAGTGTGTGAACGAACACACGAGTACATTGCATTTGCGCTTCCCAGTTCATTAAGTCTCTTTCCTCTGGTTTCCAACTACTTTTCTGCCATAGAACACGCTGTGCAAACAGAGCCTGATGAAGACTGCTAATGCACAGCAGATGTAATTGGAGTGACCTGGTTGAGTGGAAACCTGACAGCGAAGGTAGAGAGGTGCTCTCCTCCTCCCTGCTAGCTCCAACCCTTTACCGCCTGTGATCAGCATATAGAAAACCACCAGAGCAGGGTATTTCACATCTTCCGGAGGAAACAAATGTCCTTACAGACACTTCTTAGATGGGGTAAATAATGAGATGCAGTACACTGACCAAGACCCCGTGGTCAGTAAGTCCTGTGACCAAAGAGTGGATGTCAATTTCAGGCTTCCAATTCCAGAGTTGGGTCTCCTCCCCCTGCGCTTCTTGCTTGTTCCCTGAAGGCTCTTCCCAATGAATTATTCTGGGCATCTTGCATCCTTTCTGTGTCTTCCTTTCTATTTGCACTGTTTTTAATTACAAGTTTGGGGGCTTTTCTTTTGGGGAACATTTCTGGCCTGCGTCCTGATCCTTCCCTCCACTGATCCGCTGAGATCTCTTTGGAGCCGAGAGTCATATTTTTATAATTACTTTCTCAATTATGATTTCAAGGTTATGTACTTCTTCTAGCCCCTCACCCTGTGATTCCTCAGTTTGAATCATCTTGATCTGTTTTTTAGAGCCATCACTCACCTACAGGTTAGAAGGTACCAAGATCCCTTCTGTTTTGCTTTTTAATTGCTTCTTTGAAAAGTGCAGAAACACATAGATACCATCCTTCATCCACTGGTTCACTCCCCAAATGGATACAACCGTGAAGAAAGCTGCCCCTGCCTCCCGTGTGGGTAGCAGGGACCCGAGTAGTCAGGCCATCTTCAGTTGCTTTCCTGGGTTCATTAGCAGGGAGCCAGGTCGCGAGTGGAGCAGTCAGGACTCAACTTGGTGCTCAATTATGGGCTGTCAGTGTCACAGGCAAAGGCTTAACCTTGTGTGCATGGGATGAAAGGCGTGCTGGTCCGGTGAGCATTCATGTGAGAGATTTACCCAGGGAGAATTCCGATTCAGCCTTACACTCTGGAGCTGAAGTGCTTCAGCGGATGGCATTACCCTGACTAACATGGGGATTTGTATCACTTGCAACTCAGCCAGTGGTTTAAGAAGTTCCCTTACACGTTTTTCTTCCTTGAAGTCTGTCTCTTACTGAGCTGCTGATATAAGTGGGTTTCAAAGGTTCATGGAAAAGAGGGATTAAACGATGTTGGTTTCAGTGCAAAAATTCATGCACAGTTTTTTAAAATATGCATTTTACATGAACACTTTGATAAATTCTTGTATTTTTCTCTTCTCGCTTTTCTTTCCGAGTAACACATACTTTGACTTATTTCTTCCTCTTTTCAATATTCTCTTTTCCAAGGCTGTGATATTAGTATTGGTATCTTTTCTGGCTAATGTTTCATTTTGTCTATTTTTAAAATTTATTTATTTGAAAAGGAGAGAGGGAGGAGAGAGAGATCTGGTTTACTTCTTTTTTTTTTTTTTTAAGATTTATTTAATTTTATTGCAAAGTCAGATATATAGCGAGGAAGAGAGACAAAGAGGAAGATCTTCCATCCAATGATTCACTCCCCAAGCAATGGCTGGTGCTGTGCCAATCCGAAGCCAGGAGCCAGGAACCTCCTCCATTTTTCCCATGACGGTGCAGGGTCCCAAGACTTTGGGCCGTCTTTGGACTGCTTTCCCACGCTCTAAGCAGGGAGCTGGATGGGACGCAGGGTTGCTGGGATTAGAACCGTTGCCCATATGGGATCCCAGTGTGTTCAAGGTGAGGACTTTAGCTGCTAGGCCACCGTGCTGGGCCCTGGTTTACTTCTTAACTGTTCACAGTAGCTTGCCTGGGCCAGGCTGAACAGCGAAGCCTATAACTCCATAACTCCATATGTGTCTCTCACACGAGTGACAACCCCCCTATTTGCAGCAGCATTATTTTCTCTCCCAGGTGCATTAAAAGCAAATGGGATTGGAAGCAGAGAAGCCCAGACTGAAACTAGCACTCTGACTCTGATCATGGATGTGGCCTTGGGCCACTGTACCACCACACCAGCCACTCACCAGCTCTCTGTCCTTTCCTGTACTGCAATTCCATACTCAAGAAGGAAGAGGCTCAGAAAATCTCCAGCCAGCAGCACGCAGTATTTGGAGGAAGCTGAGATGTCTTAAATCCCTTGTATACACCTTTTCAGCTTTCAATACTACTCTCCCTGGGTCACCAACTGTTTCTCCCTAGCACAGGGGTCTGCAGATCTCAAAAGGAGTTTTGGTGCACAGCTGAGGCATTCACTGATATGGGAAGACGACGCTGATCAGAGAACCACACACTGCTTCCAGCCCAACATCTTAGAAGCTGCATGACTCTGCCCACTTCACCGTGACTCTGTCACTTTACCATGCTTAGCCCATTAGGGGGATCTCTGGAAGGACCAGATCTCTGTATACTCTTGCCATTCCTAGTTTACCCTTGGTTGGATGCTTTGTGGTGTGGCTGACAACCAATATTCTACCCTCCTCTTTTCCTTAAAAAATAAATGGACAGAACTCCAAATTCAGACTCAAGGTGCCGATTCGTAGAATGTTATTCTTTTAATGAATTTTCCTTTTGTGAAGAGAAATTTGCAAGCACTGTCTTTGTCTGTTGGATTTTTCGGGTGTCTTGGAAGAGTAAAACTATAAACCCTATCTTCTCTCTCCCTCTCTCTCTCTCTCTCATTAGTCCTTAGTACCAAAACTTCAAGTTTTGTGTCCTGCAGTTTTTTCCTAATTTAGACATGCTTTGTTGAGCCACTAGTACCAAGTGGTGCTTTCTTAGATAATAGGATGAATTATATTAAAAAAAAAAGAGAGTCATACGAGAGGAAAAACAGCCCAGGAAACTTATAAGGAAAAAGTTGCTCTCCACCAGGCTGTGTGCTCTTGCCTATGGGAGACCCTGCAGGGCACAATGTTGGGGACACTTGAGAAACAGAACCTCCTGAGCTGTGCGGGTAACATGGAGACACCCAGAGCTGAAGCCTCATTTCAGAGCTTGATAACAATTAAGCATAAAAGACTCTTCTGCTCCACAAAAAATGGAACTATAGGCTGGTTGGCACTGAGAAGTGCCACCTCTAGTGACTGCATTACTGACTTCCAGCTCTACCCAACAATCACTCCATGGAGCAGTTACTCATCACATTGACGAGAGTTCAGGAGCGTGTGTGTGCGTCTGGAGTCTCAAGGCCTTGTGAAACACCGCTGGGCTTCTGACTCTTGGCCTAGAGTCACGGTCTTTAGGAACTCAGTTTGCTTTCTGATTCTCGGGCAGGGTCCCTGCACACATTTGGCTTCGCCAGGCTCTGCCAAGGGTGGGTTAGACAGAGACTTCGTGGGGGAGGAGGAAGTAGAGACTTACTTCCTGTGTGCGTCCTGTGGACGTCTTGTGCCCTTCCTGTGAACCTCTTTGTGTGCTTCCTGTGGACTTCCTATGTGCCTCCCGCAGACCTCCTGTGCACTTCCTGTGGACTTCCTCTGCTTCCTGTTACTCAGGAACAGTCTCCCAGCTGGACTCAACAATCCCTGCCTGCCTCTTGCTGCTCACCAGGAGGCAGTTTCCTCCAACAGTGAATAAGGCTGTAGCTAGCTGAACAGGGTATAGTCTCTGTCTTGGTTTCTACTGGATCTCTTGTCTTTAGCCCTTTGGGAAGGTCTCGGTGAAGCCTTCAGATGACAAGCCTTTGGCTGCAATCCAACAACAGATCATTCAGAACCACCAAGGTGCTCCGCTCTTGATGTTTGAGCTGCAGGAGCCATGTGAGATCATTTGTTTGTTTTGTAAATTTATGCTGTGAACCCTGGAGGTAGTTTGTTGCCCAACAATAGATCACTGTCACATCTGTTGAGTTCTAATTGCTGTTCTGGATGTCAAATCCTTCAGATAGTTTCTTGCTTTTGTGGAACTTAAAGTTTTCTCAAGGAAAAGCATTATATTCCACCCCCACCCCCCCGCCCAAAAAAGAAAAGCCAAGGAAGACAAAGTTAAGCTTTATTAGAGATGGTTCAAAGAGAATGAGTTGATGAAGTCATCTAGGTGGGGGGGTGGGCGGTGATACTTGGGTCAGGATTAGAAAATTGGGAGGATCCATGAAGGAGATCATTATAGGAGAGACTTTGGCTTGGAAGAGGGAAGAGCCAGACCAGGGTGGTTGAAGAGTAGAAATTGAGTGCAAAAAGGCACAATGAAACCAGAGGAAGGATAAAAGTAGGATCACATAGGGTCTCTAGCTTTGTTGGGATTTTATTGGACGCAAAGTACAGTGGGAAGCTATGGAAGCAGATAAACAATGCCATGAGATTTAATTTTAAAAATGGTCTGAATCACAGTTGGCATGGAGGATGGGTGAATGGTTTGTGTGTGATGGGTGAATGGTTAGTGTGGGCAACGTAAAGACAGCAATGGGGGATTCAGAGAACGTTTGAATGGATAGCAGTACTACTCATTCATTAATCTTTCTGACTCGCTGTCTGTGTCACTCTGTTTTTGAAATGAATGAATGAGTAAATGAATAAACAAGAAAGCAAATCCTTAAACATTTCCTCAATCAATCCTTTAAGGCTTACCTAAATTTACTTGATGGATTTTTCTTGCTCCATCTACTTTCGTTGTCTCTCTCTGCATGACCCATGCATGTAGAAAGATCTGAATTATAAACCTCAATACATGGAATTTTATGATGCAAAATGGTAGCAAATTTTGGAGCACTTCTTGGCTTTTAAGTCATCCTGACTGCAGTGTGTAACTTCAAATATGAACCAAATATTTTTATTAAAGGAGAAAATATCTGATAATTCTATCACCTTATGATAGCAATGGTTTTCAGCTTTAAATTCTGTTCCACTTGGTCTCTATGTGTGCTTTATATGCCTGTAATCAAGGTATCTACTACCTACCTGTTGCATTTCTGAACTAATGCTTTACCAGAAATTTTCCTTAATATGATATGGTCTTTATCATTATTTTAATAGCTACATAATATATCATCAAACTGATTTCTCTTTATTTAGTTAATTATTCTTGTATTACTAGATGTTTGGGTTATTTGCAGTTTCTCAATATTAGAGTTCTGAAATCAGGATTCTAATGCATATACTTTCTTGCTTCTCAGACTATTTCTTTACAACAAATCTCAGAAACAGAATTATTGTGTTGAAAGATGTATTTATTTTCATTGTATGTTTTTAAAAGGTTTATTCGTTTTTATTGGAAAGTCATATCCACAGAGAGAAGGAGAGACGTAGAAAGATCCTCCATCCATTGGTTCATCACCTCCAAGCTGCTCCAATGGCCTGAACTGAGCAGATCTGGAGCCAGGAGCTTGTTCCAGGTCTCCCGCAAGAGTGCAGGATCCCAAGGCTCTGGGCCATCCTTGACTGCATTCCTAGGCCACAAGCAGGGAGCTGGAAGTGAAGTAGAGCAGCTGGGACACAAATCAGTGTCCATATGGGATCCAGGCACATGCAGAGTGAGGACTTTAGCTTCTAGGCTACTGCACCAGGCTTTATTATACTTTCTTAATTTTTATTCTTAGTCGACAGCTAATGGTATAGATTTATGGGGTGCAGCATGAGGCTTTATTCTATATACAGATTGTTGAAAGATTAAATCGTGCTCCTGAACATATCCTTATCTGTCACCTCATTGACCTGCCATTTTCTGGTGATAAGAACAGTAAACTTTATTTTAGCAATTTTGAAATAGGCAGCATGTTATAAACAACTGTGATCACCACACAAGGGAGTAGATTCCCCAAAACCTACTTCTGCTGTCTAGCTGAAACTTTGCACCTGTTAAGCAGAATCTTCCTTTTCCCGTCTGTCCCATCCCCAGCCTCTGCTAACCACTCCCCAGCTTCTAGTTCTATGAAAATGGTTTTTGAAGATTCCACCTATGAGATCATTCACCTGTTTGTCTTCTTCTGCCTGGCTCATTTCACTTAGCTTAATGCCCTCTAATTCCACCCACGTCGTCTCAAGTGGCAGAAGGTCTTCTATTTAATGTTCCACTGTATTTACAAGGTACTTCAAAACATTCATGAGATATTCTGTAATGTTTTGTAAGTTGATTTCATTGCCAAGAGGACTTGTAACTCTTGATGGTTTTTCTGTAGCACATATTTTTCTTTTTTTAAGATTTATTTATTTTTATTGGAAAGTCAGATATATAGAGAGAGGAGGAGAGACAGAGAGGAAGATCTTCTGTCCAATGATTCATTCTCCAAGCTGTCGCAGTGGCCAGAGCTATGCTGATTCACAGCCAGCAGCCAGGAGCTTCTTCTAGGTCTCCCACGTGGGTGCAGGATCCTAAGGCTTTGGGCCGTCCTCGATTGCCTTCCCAGGCCACAAGCAGGGAGCTGGATGGAAGGGGGCCCACCGGGATTAGAACCAGCGCCCATATGGAATCCAGGCACATTGAAGGTGAGGACTTCAGCTGCTGGACCACCGTGCTGGGCCCCGTAGCACATTATTTTTTTCATGAACATTTTGAAGACCTCTGATATTCATCACATCTTTAAAAATATATAAATCATATATATGATCATAAATATATATATGCTCAAAAGACAGAGTTCCAGGCAAAGAGGGAGACAAAGAGTGAGATCTTCCATTTACTTGTTCATTCCCCAACAAAACAAGCATGGCCAAAACCAAGAGCCAGGATCTTCATGTGAGCCTCTCACATGGGTGGCAGGGACCTAAGTATTTGAGCCCTCATCTGCTGCTTTCTCAGATGCATTAGCAGGAGCTGGTTTGGAAACAAAGCAGCTGGGACTGGGACTAGTATTCTGCTATGGAATACCAGAGAGTAAGCAGTGAGTTTAAGCCATTGCTCCCTAACACGCACCCTGTGTGTCGCATTTTCTAGCACTTGGTGCACACTGTAGTATTTTCCCGGGCAGTTGTCCCGACATGAGATGCTAATAGCGAGAGCATGAGTGTCAGCACCATTTCACAGTTCCACTTCCAGTGCCATAGGGGTCAAGTGCATGTCCTTGTCGCTGTGTTATCTGTGACCTTCCTCTGTCCTGTTTCACAAGTGCCCTTTGCTTCTAGTCTGGAGAGGAGGGAGTGTTTTTCAGGTGTCAAACATGCAGCAGCTGGGCAGATGAGCAAGGTTAATGCTCATTGGGTGGCACCTGTGGGCTGGGAGAACTGGTCACCCTGCAGGATAGGGGGCGGTGCTTGCTGGGAGCTGACCCTTAATGATTCCTCTCCAGGGTTGGGGTCCATGAGTCTCCACTCCACACTCCCTCCACGCCCTCATTCCGATAAAAGGAGCTGGAGAGGAGAGGAATTGTTTCTTTGAATACCTGACTTTCATCAAGCTTAAAGCTAGCCTTTGTTGTGGGTTAAGCCGGGTCTTTTGTGAAGCCCCCAACAAGGCTGGATGGGAAGTTGGATGTGTGGGATCCTTACTGCTAGACTGCAGTGAATGAAGGATTGAGTCAGATTGTTCACCAGCTGTAGCCGCCCTGGCCTGGCACTGCCCTACTACGACTGAAAAAAGAGCGCCCTGCCCTTGTGTGTGTCCTCCCTCTGCATCTGGAGTGCTTTCTCTGATGGAAGACCTCCCCCCCGCCACCCCTATTGTCTGTTGGGGATACAAAACAAAACACTCTGCCAACTCAACTCTCTTTTTAAGAAATATTCTTAAAACACACGTAAAGTTGATCCTTTTAATGAGTGTCAGTGTCAAGTTCATTCACAGAGTGCGACCATCACCAACGTCCATCTCCAGAGCTGATGAGGGTGACATCCTCATCACCCCACTTTAAAATTGTATCTGTTAAACAGTAGCTCCCCATCTCTCCTCCCCCAGTGCTGTGACTGTGCTGTCCCTATCAATGTGACAGGTTCCTCAAGTAGCCTCTTTGCAACTGGTTTATTGCATTCAGCTTAACCATCTTCAACCTTCAACCGTAGTGTAACAGGTGTCAGAATTTCCATTTTAGTGAAAAATCCAAAAACATGGTTTGAGCTATTTGAAAGACAGACAGGCAAACACACACACACACACACACACACACACACACACACACACACACCACACACCACACACACACACACACTTTCTGTTCGCTGGTTCACTTTCCAAATGATCACAACAGCCAGAGCTGGGTCAGGCTGCAGCCAGGAGCATCACCCAACTCTCTCATGTGGGAGTAAAAAGAATCCATTTACTGGGGCCATCTTTTGCTGCCTTCCCAGGCACATTAGCAAGGATCTGGGTTGGAAGTGCTCCAGCCAGGACTCAAAGCTACTCTAATAGGGTACGCCCTCATTCTAAAAAGCAGCTGAACCTGCTGCACCAAATGGCATGCTTCCTCTGCATCTTCTTAATGTTTAGTTCCTCTGTGGCCCTGAATAAAATGCCAAATACTCTGCAGGCACAGAAGATGTTTCAGCACTATTTCCTGCTTGATCTGTTTTTCTGTGAACTTCTGGTCCAGGGGATAATCCTAAACACAGAGAGGATGCTAAAAGGCAAAAGAAGTGAGGCGATTGAAAAGTTACAAAAAGAGCTTTGGAATGTAGGGGAGGGGAAGGTGCGCGTCTCTCCTTTGGAACCTGGGTCCCAGTTGTCAGGGAAAAATGTTTCCGAAGGGATTTGTTTTGTATGCCAATTATTGTCAACAAGAAGCTGAGCTAGAAGCCTTGCAAGCTGTCCTCTACTTAGAGATTCTGAAGCGTCAGCGTTAATGTCTGCTGCAAAATAAACTTGTAACTTTTGCAAGGATGACCCAGTGTAATGCTACAGGGCTTTGTAAAAGTCTTCTCACTCTTACTATTATAAATATCAAGAACAGTAGGGGGGCCTGGTCTGGTGGCATAAAAGGCTATTCCTCTTGCCTGCAGTGCCAGCATGCCATGTGAGCCTTGGTTTCTATCCTGGCTGCTCCACGTCTGATCCGTCTCCCTGCTTATTATGCCCAGGGAAAGCAGCAGAGGATGACGGCTCAAGTCTTTGGGCTTCTGCATCTGCGTGGGAGACCCAGAAGAAGCTCTGAGCTCCCAGCTGTTCACTCAGACTGGCTCAGCCCTGGCAATTGTGGCCATTTGGAGGATGAACCAGCAAATGAAAGAAGGCTCTTTCTCTACCCCACAAACTTACTTTTTGTTTTAAAGAAAGAACTATAGGCCCTTGCCACAGGGACCTGGAATGTGGCCCTATTGCTGGCCCACTTGTTCCCCTTTGTTCTGGATGTACCATCATGCAGATCTGTTCCTGCCTTCAGGGATGACAGGTGTCTGGGCAGGTGAGCCAATGGGTTCCTGGGTGCTGGAGACCGGCAGGATAGGCCCCGAGGCCTTGCAGTCGGTGGAAATATCTCTGATATCTAGGCTAGTACAGGCATTCTAGGGAAAAGTGGTTAAAAAAAAAAAAGCTCTCAGAGGCTGCTGCCTGATGCTTTTTCATTATGTTTCTTAATATCAGCATCAGTGTTCCAAAGTATTCTCTAATTCTGAGGCATTACTGCTCATTCATTTTTTATTTGCATTTGGACAGGGCTTAGAGAACAAATTTGCACACACGTTTAACTTTGGCTCTTTAAGATTTGGAATTCAAATGATCTGAACCCAATCCAATATTAATATACTGCAACCACTGTGCACTGTGCTTCGGAAGCCTTCCTAAACACCCTCGGGGAGACGACATTCACAGGAACAACGTGGGGTCAGCAGGCTGGGTTCTGGTTCGAGATCTCCCTCCAACCACAGGAGAGACCTTACAAGACCGATTCTCCTCTTGGGCCTCAGTTTTCCAGTTTCTGAAATGGGCACATGAATTTGCTGGTGTTCTGAGGTCCCTTCAGCATGGACCTTTTCATGACTGTTAGCAGCAGTCATTGCGGCATAGCACAGGGCATTCGATCATCAGTCTCAGAGCAAACGAATAAGAGACAATCTGTGAGTGCTCAGAGCTTCCTGTTTCGTGTTCAATTTTCCTGATGGGTCAGAATACTTGGAGTCCACACTTGCTTCATCAAATTGGGATTTCAACTATTCCTCTTAACGGTGGCAGGCTGATAAGCGAAACGAGCTGTGACTGGTTAACGTAGGGTGTGTTGCTATGACCCAGGTCTCAGCCAATGCTTTATGGAGAACAGAGGTCCCTAAGTCTTCCTGCCTAGCAGGATGGCCTGCAGGGCTTGATTCATTGCAGAGGGCAGAACTTTGTTCCTGGAGTCTCTGAGTCAGCAGGCCTGTGGGCAGGGCAGGGATGGCTGCATCTTCCCTTCCTCCTTCCTCCCTTTTCCGTGTACTTCTTCCAGCTCCCTCCCTGCCTCCTTCCCTGCTTGTCTCCCTCTTTCTTTGCTTGTTCCTTTCTCCCTCCCTCCTCTGCCTACCTGCCTTCCTTCCTCTCTCTCTTTCTCGCTCTCTCTCTTTCTTCTTCTCTTTATTCTTTTTTTTGAAGACAGAATGATAGAAGACACACACACACACGCAAATACCTCCATGTACATTAGCAAGGATCTTAACTGGAGGTAGAGCAACCTGGATGTGAACCAGCGGTGCCCCTCTTAAGCGAAAACATAGATGAAAAAATTAACTAGTTTGGAATGAGTTGGGTTAAAGAGATTAAGAGATATACACGAATATTTCATGCCAATATATGAAACAGTGAAAGGAGACATGTTAGAGATAAATGGATGTGGCTTTGTTCATATGTATTTTTTTTTAATCTTACAGACTGTTGTTTTGCTTGTTACAGAGGGCTAATTCTGAAACGCAAAAATTGGGTCTGACTTTCATCACTCTGTTCAAAAAAGAAGGATACAAGGGCCTTACAGAACAGGAACTGTAGCTTGTTGGGGAAGATGAATCATCAAATGATGAATCAGACCAGGGGGATGGACGCCACCAAGTCACCAAAGCAACCTGTCACAGGAAGCTCCGTAGGAGACGGAGGGCTTGTCACCTCCCATCCATCTCACCTGAGGTGCCTCAGTGTGCTTGAGGAGTGTGAAAATCCTGTGGTTGTTACCCAAAGCTTCTTTGACCCATTGGGAAGCCATCTGTTCCCTTGCCATCCCCTGGAGCTGTGTTGTTACTGCGAGGTGCTCAAAACGGACGTCCGTGTCTACGTCCCTGCTGCCACATCCCAGCAGTGTAGGGGAAGCAGCCACTTCTTGTGGCCCTCTCTGCCCTTCTCCCAGAACTCACCACAAGCCAGCTGAGCAGTCGCTCCAGAATGCTACCCCTTGAAGACGGCTAGGTTATGAACACAGAAGTGATAAGCCATGGGCAGGAGGGTGCCGATATGGTACTGACTTTGTCAGGTACTTACTTGGAGAAACCAGATTACTGAGCTGCCTCCTGCTTCCTGTTTCCTAGGATTGTCTCCTGACACCCGGTGAAAAACTCAGGGTGGAATTTTTTTAGTATGGCTTGGTTTTTTTTTTTTTTTTTTTTTTCCCCCCCGCTTGGGTAGGCTCTCCAGTCTGAGTTCGCGATCTCTCACATTGCAGTGAGTTGTCGGCCAGCATTCTCTTCTGACGGCTGGTCATTCTGTTCCCTGTCACTTCCACCCATCTCCTTAGCGTGGATTAAACTTGCGTTGTCACCCATACTGCCTGTCAAACTCATGCAAAGATGAGCGGACGGCGCCTAGAAAGGTGACTTCCAACAGTGACGAAGTCAGGCAGCGTGCGGGCTGGATGGAGTCAGGGAACACAGCGCTTCCTCATTCACTGAAGACCTGATTTCTGTGGTCGCAGGGGCCAAGGACTTTTCCCATGTCATCTTCATCGGACGCCATGCTCATTTCCATACACTGGGTTCCTATGATCACTGCTCTTAATTGGTAGTCTTCACCATTGAGTGTTTTCATGCCTTGTTGCAACTAATCACTTCCAGGTAAGTGTAAGGCGCAATGTTCCTCAGTCAGACCTGATTCCCGTTACAGAAGAGGTGCAATAGTTCAGTAGCTTAGAAGACAGGATCAAGTAAGTTCAGTTGCATTTTTCCTTCTCGGATGAGCAGTGCTTCAATTGTTCTTCCTTCTCCTCTTCCCGTGGTCCCTTCAGGATCCCTCTTTGTCACATCACTATTCTAGATTCCAGAAGCCAAAAAGATGGCTGGGAATAGTGAAGAACCTGGATCCCCTCCTGCCTACCCTACCTTCTGCCCCAATTAGAAATGTGTGAATCACAGTCCTAGGAAAATATACTGGGTAGAGAAAGGAAATTTATGGGGAAAGAGGAAAAAAAAATGCTCAAGCAAGTTTCCTGCCAACTTGTGCAAGGCATCTAGCAGACAAGCTAATAACTTAAGACAATGTCTGACAGGTTTTGGTATGCCAGGCTTGCGTTCCTGAAAAATATTTTGGGGCCCAAAATATAGCAGTGCCTACCTGCCATGTGAAATTGGAAAACTTAGAAATGGCAAAGGAAAAAAAAAAGCTGGGGGAAGACTATTTCTGATTGCATCTATCTATTTCCTGGTTCAAAGAAGCTGTTGATTTAAATGAGCTATCATCCTGCTTTCTCCATGGGCTCCGTCCTCAGAAAATAGCTTGCTGGCTGGACATCCTGTGGTGTGGACGACTGTGTCTTGGTTTTGTTTCTCTGCTCATGAACTCCCCTGGCCCTTTATGTTCTAGGGGCTTTGGACAGAAATCCCTGCTTCTGCTATAATGGACTGGCCTTGCAGGTCACCTCCTGGCATGCAGGACTGCCACACCTGTGGTCTTCGGCCTCAGACAGCGTGGAGGCCCCATACTTTTTTTTTTTTTTAAGATTCATCCATTTTAATTGGAAAGGCAGATATACAGAGAGAAGGAGAAATAGAGAGGAAGATCTTTCATCCGCTGATTCACTCCCCAGGTGGCCACAATGGCCAAATCTGGGTCGATCCAAAGCCAAGAGCCACGAGCTTCTTCTGGGTCTCCCGGGTAGGTACAGGATCCCAAGGCCTTGGGCTATCCTCTATTGCTTTCCCAGGCCACAAGCAGAGAGCTGGATGGGAAGCAGGACCACCGGGATTAGAGCTGGCACCCATATGGGATCCTGGTATGTGCAGGGTGAGGTCTTTAACTGCTAGGCTACTGTGCCAGGTCCTCTAACTCTGACTTTTAAATAAATAAATAGATCTTTAAAAATAAAATAAAGGTGGGAGAGATTTTCATTCACTGCTTTGCCCTCACCCCCACTCTGCCCTCAGGTACCCCCAACTATCAGAGTTGGGCCAGACTGAAGTCAGGGGCCCAGAATGTTGGATCTTTAGCCGGTCCATCAGAGATTCAAATAGTTGAACTATCATCCGCTGCCTCTCAAGGTTTGCCTTAACAGGAAGCTGGATGTGGAAGTGGAGCCAGCATGTGGCTGTTAGGGCTTGGATACAGTTTGAGTGTCTTCCCCAGAGGTTTATGTGTCAGAAGCTTGGTCTCCAACATGGCTGTGTTGGGAGGTGATGGGACCTTTCCAAGGTGGCACTGCATGGGAGGTGATTAAGTCCTCAGAAGGGATTAATATTGGCCTCATAGAATGAACTAGTGCTTACGGGAAAGAAGCACTCTTACCCTACAAGCCAGTCTTACTGCTACTGTGTGACTTTGTCATGGGCTGCACAGATGGGGCTGCCCAGTCTCCGACTTTCGTCCCTGCAAACTGTGGCCTTCATTAACGTTTTTTCTTGCTAAAGTCCACAACTCAGATATTTTGTTATAGCAATAGGAATAGGACCCCTCTAATGCTCACCCCCAAACTCCTATAACCAGTAAGTTTTACTGTGGCCTCTGGGTAAGGTCTTCAGGGGTCACGGTCTTCCCTCTTGGAGCTCAGGTCTTGGTATGCATTGGGGTGAGTGTGACCTCATCATTTCTGGTTAAAGAGACTACATGACATCCATTCTGAGGAATGCTGACCACCATGCAGCCATGAAGATGCAGAGTCAGGGCACGAGGCAGCCAGGAGGACTGTTCCCTGGAGTTGCCTCGTGTGTGTGCAGCTCCTGATGACTTGCAGTGTGATCTGCCCATGTCTGGGAAGCCCTGTTCTCCAGGGACTGGTACTGGCGCTCCCACTGCCACGGTTTAGATTCCTGTACAACATCTGTTTTACATCCGCACTCTCCATCGAAGTGCATTGTTGGCCACCTGCCTGCATTCACTTTCCCCTCTTCCCTCCCCGGCCTCCCCTCCACCAATTTGGCTTTTTCTCTTTGCAAGAACCCGCTCATGTCTCTCTCCCAGTCAGGTCCTCCTACAAAGGGAAATGCCAGATCATTCCGAAAGCAACCTTTGACTTGTGTGTCTATCCTGCGGCCACACCAGGGAAACTGGGCGAAGAATTGCCTCTGGAGGTTCTTCCCATTTTTATGTTCACAGCCCTGCTCTCCTGTGGGGCTTAGAATGGTCTTCCTGACGATGATGGAAATGTGACAGTGAGCTTGGGCTGCCTCACATGTCACCGGTGAAGGACTGAATGCTTGATTCTTTCCCCTCTCCCTTCCCCCAGCCACTCCACATTCCCTTTCTGGCCTGCCTTTCTAATTGGAAAAATGAGAGTGGGAGGTATGGCTAAAGCAGAGATCCTAAAATAGGTCAGGCCATCATGCAGGTTCCAAGATAAATGTCATTAATGCCAAATCACTGAACCATATAGCCTGAGCTGACAGTGTCTTATTTGCCTTCTGCTTCCGTCTTTGGATTTTAAACACACAGTGAGCACCTGTGTCCAAGACTTACAAAAGTGTCTCAACAAATATACATAAAAGACAGCCACTCTTGGGATGAGTTGGGGACGACACTCTTCCCTGTGCTAGGATTTCAGTGCAAATCAGAATGACTCCTTTGCAATTTGCATTGCTGTTTGTGGTTGTCAACGTGGGGGTTTGGAGGGGGTCCAGGATAAACCTACCTTCACCCCAGTGCAAATGTGAGCTTGAAGAGGCTACGCAGTGAATACACCATGGCAGGATTAGAGGTTCAACTTTCTGTCACATTGTTCTTGTAGGTTTCTTGCTGGGAACGGTGGTGCTGAGTGGTTTTGCCATTTTGGAGCTTGAACTGCAAGTCACTAGAGCTGAGAGGAGAAATCTGGCCCTGGCACAGCCCGGTCTGGCAGCATCCCTGCGCTTCTGTGTGGCACCCACAGTCTGTTTAGCCTTACACACGCAGTGATCACTTTCCTCGCTGGGCTCCCAGGAGCCACCCTGCATACAGGGCAGAAAGCACTCGGTTGCCTAGCAACCAGCAGTGCATTACAACACCAGATAAAACGAATCAATATTGCTCTCAATACTGAACCCTTACATCTGATGGGGTTGTGGGGGAAGCCCTCCAAGCCATGACCCTAACTATCTTACTCCTACCTCTCCTAAATTTAGCAGCTGAATGGGGCCAGCTGGTGTCTTGATAATCTGTGGACACCTCCAGAAGGAGCAGGCACAGCAGCATGCCAAGTTGTGCAGGGGAGCCAGGCTGTGGGCATTCCAAAGAGGAGACACCTCAAGCCTGAGTCCCCAGGAATCTGGAACCCTCTGCCCAAGTTGCTAGCACTGCAGTAAGGTCAGTTTTGCCAAGTTCCTTGCCTGCTGGGTTCCAGTCAGGAATCATTAAAGCAGAAGAGACAGAGGTCCTTTGGCCTCTGTTTCTTAAAAATGATTTTGATTATCTATTTGTTCATCAGGGAGAGGTAGGAAAAGATACGTCGCATCCACCAACTCACTCTCTAAAGGCTTCCAGTGGCTGGGACTGGGCCAGTACTAAAGCTGGGAGGAATTCAAATCAGATTTTCCGTATGGATGATGGGGACCCAACTGCTTAAGCTCTTCACCGTTGCCTCCTGGAAGCTGCATGCTTAGGAAGCTGGAGTCAGAAGTCACAGCTGGTATGGAGCCCAGGTCTGTTGTTTTGGGATGGGAAGTGTCAAACACAGGAACCAATGCTCTCCTGCCAGCAGTTTGCATAAAGAGCACCCGGAGGGAGGCATGTACTGACTTCCCAGGAGGAGCTGTCCTGTGGTCCTCCCCACTTTTTTCTCTTCCCATCTCCAAGGATTGGGGTGGGTTGTGCCTTCTCTGTCTGCTAAGGCCCTCTCAGGTCAACATGTTGAGGCTTCTATTTTCTCACGTAGGTCCCCTTTGGGGCTATTTTAACCAAACCCCTTGAACCTTGTTAGAAATGAATGCAGTTTGGGAGGGCTGTGGCCAATGTCCCACTGCTACAGTCTTCCGGTTATCATTGTTGCCTCCTGTAAATGGTGTTGTGCCCTATTCCTTAAGAGGACCCTTTCAAATGAGGGCACAGGATGCATATTCTAGAACAGCTTTCCAAGGACTTCTGCACTTGAGGCTCCTGCCTCAATGTTACTGGAAGAACTGGTTGGTTTACATGCAAGCCGAGATTTCTACTGAGAATGAAGTAGCACAAAGTTGTGTCAGGATGTATGACCATAACTTGTATATTCATCATTCCATCTTTATGTGGTTCAATATGTGCAGTGGCTGTGATGATGATATTGTTCCCCCCCATTCCAGGCCCTTCCAAACTCCCCATTCATAACCAAATACAGCAACATGGATGGCAAAGGGAAAAGTTGAGTTTACATTTAAATCCTAGTGCAGGAGGTTTTTGTTAATTTAACGCATAACTAAGCTTTTAAAAGATTTATTGATATATTTGAAAGGCAAATTTATAAAGAAGGAGAGCAGAGGCAGAGAGAGAAAGACGAGAGATAGCTTCCATTGGTTGGCTCACTGTCCAAATGGCTGCAATGAAAGCCAGGAACTAAGTCTCTCATTTGGAGCAGTGGTCCAAGTACTTGAATCATTTTGTTGCTGCTTTCGCAAGCACATTAGCAGGGAGATGAATGGGAGGTACAGAATCCAGGACACACACTGGTGCTTACATGGGGCTCTGGTGCTGAAGGCAGCTATTAGCCTACTGTGTCACCGTGCTGGTCACTTATTCACTATCTTTTTAGACCACATGTTATTTTAAAGATTTATTTGTTTTAAAGGTACAGTTACAAAGAGTCAGGGAGGGTGACAGAAGAAAGAGAGAAATCTTCCACTGGCTGGTTCACTCCCCAAAGAACTGTGATGTTTGGGACTTAAACAGGCTGAAGCCAGGAAATTGGAAATCCGTGTGGGTCTCTCATGTGATTGGCAAGGTCCCAGTCCTGGCCATCTTCTTCTTCCTTCTAGGTACATCAGCAGGGAGCTGGGTCAGAAGTGGAGCAGTTAGGACTCAAACCAGCATTCATATAGGACACTGGTGGTGCAGGATGCTTAACCATTGTGCCACAAAGCCAACCCAGAGATATCATTTTTTAAATTTACATTTTATTCAAAGGCTTCATGCCAACATTAAAGAGTTCAATACATAAAAAATGAAATAATAAAACAGAAGCATAGTCCAGCAGGAAAATATCAAGGGTTGTAGATAATAATCAAATGAAAATCTTGAACCTCACTCATAGAAAGTAAATCTTAATCATAAAATTATTACATCCAGAGCAGTGTATAATTTCCAGCAATGTGTTTGATGAAGATTGAAGCAAAGTGTGACAAAGCATGCGGTGGGGTCTCTGTTTCCCACATCCCATCTTCTCCTCTACCTCACCCCGAAACTGCCAGCACTTTTTTCTGGAGGCCCCTTTGATGCTCATGTAGACCCTGTGCTGCCTATGATGAGGTAGGAACTCTTCTGCGGTGCCACAAGGTGAGATCTGGAAGGGAGACAATCATAGTGCAATTCCAGGCTTCTCTCCAGTCTTCCTGGGGCCACTTGAAAAGGATAGGGCTGGGCAAAGGGTCCCTGTTTGATTCCCATTGGGCTACACAGGACCTTTGTGGAAAAGCAGAAGAGGACTTCTTAGGGTTCTGCATGATCTTGTGGAGGATCCAGGTCTCCCCTGTGACCCTAGGCAAGAGAGGGGTCCTTCCATCCTACCAGGTCAGCCAGCTCAGGATTTCACTCTTGCCAGACTCAAGTGGAGCACTCTTCAAATGGCCAGAACAACCACATCTGAGCCAACCCAAAAGCGAAAGTTAGGAATTCTATCCAGGTCTTCAACATGGTTGGCAAGAACCCATGCCAACTTTAAGTCATCATGCATTGCTGTTCTGGGCACATTAGCAGGAAGTTGAATTGGAAGTAGAGCAGCCAGTACTTGAATCCAGTGCCTGGACATGCATTGCTGGAGTTGCAAGCAGTGGCTTCACTTGCTGTATGGCAACAGTGGCCTGTAGAATATTTTTGTCTGGTTAAGGGGAGTCATCTGGACAGAGAGCCAGAGTTGTAGGGGAAAGAATGGATTCCAGGTTATTGGCAAGGAAAGGAAGGAAGGGATCCCTTAGCTAGGACTTCTCTGAACTTTCTAGATCTGTCATTGCGCTGGACAGAACATTATGTCACATTAAAAAAAACAGAAAATAATGTAAGCCATACAGAGGTAAAAAAAAAAAAAGGTGCAATTGAAAAGCAGGGAGAGAATAACCTTTCACACTGGACGGAATTACTAGCTTGATTCAACAGCCCTAGGGCTTGCATGGCTCAGCCACTTCTGGCCACCTCCCTCTGCCTTCTTCTAGGTGAAGCTATTCATGCTAAGAATGAAGGTTTCCTACTTGGCCCAGGTGCAGGAGGGGGTTCAGAGCATTTCAGAAGGAGGAGTACACTTGAATTCAACCCTGACAATGGTAGAACCTGTCAGAGAAATGGCCATAATGTGCACACCCCTATTATGATCATCTTATGAAGATGATAGCATTGTGTGATGTTTTGTCTTGGGTATAAGGATAGAATTGTAAAAAGAGAACTGTTAAAAAAAAAGAAAAGAAAAGCAAAAACATTCCAGACTAGTAATATTCTCCCAAAGGGGCTTGGAAGATTATTAGACTAAGCTTAGAAGACAATTATGCAACATGGAGAAAGCAGGTAGGTATTAAAGACAGAGTAAGTTAATTTTAGTCCATGTATTTCAACACTGATTAAACCTCCCGTGCAATTAGCTAAAATAACTGAAAGAGGGGAGTGTACAAAGGCCATGCCCATATACACTAATTAATGATTCAAATTAAGCAGAACTTACAAGCCCGTTGGCAGTAACTCGTTGGGCCCGACTGCTCTTTCTGTGGTGGTGAAGCCTGGCCCTGCTGAACGACTCAGTTTCGGAACCAACACTTGACTTACAATGTGCTGTTCAAGAAAACTCAGCCAGGCTCACGGGTCCTAGCTCCAAGAGGGAATGTGCATCTGACCTTCTGAGTTATCTGTGAGCACAAACTCTGAGCCGGGACTGCTGTGCCTCGTTGTGCTGGTTGTGTATCTGGAGTTCCTTCTATATCTTTATTCTTCCAGTAGACCTATGGGTTGACCAAGCAATTTAGCCTTCGTCCATGATTCCCTCTCCTGTCTGTCACGAAGAGACACAGTTCTAGCCAATGAGCTGTAAACAGAAGCCTCTGGGTGTCAACAGAAGCTACGCGAGATGTGGGTTGGGATCTTACTGACTGATGGAACCGTGCTGGAGCTAGAGGTAAGCTGAAGGGCAGAGCTGGTTTGGCTCCACTGTCATGCAGGAACTAACGTTCTCCTAGGAACAGCTTAGTTCTCATGGAAGTCGCTTTGTTACGAGTGAGCTTGGTGAGGCTGGCATTGTGGCGTAGCAAGCTTAGCTGGGACTTTGAGTGCCAGCATCCAATATTGGAGCACTGGTTCAATTTTTGCCTGCTGCGCTTCTAATACAGCCTCCTGCGAATGCACCTGAGAAGGCAGTGGAGGATGACCCAAGTATTTGGCTCCTGCCACACTTGAGGGAGACCTGGATGGAGTTTCAGGCTCCTGACTTTAGCCTGATTCAACCGCAGCCATTGTGGCCATCTGGGGGAGTGAAGCAATGGCTCTGCTCCCTTTCACTCACTCTCTCAAATAAATTAGAAGAACAATTAGGTCTTGTGCATAAGTTGTTTTTCCGCTTTCCTTCCACCGTGTTATGATGCTGCCCTAGCATCTCAGTGGACATCAGCGCTACTTCCTTGGACCAACAGCTGCCAGAATCATGAATAGAATTAACTTTTTGTTTATAAACTCTTCATTTTGTGATATTCTTTTATGCAACAGAGACTAAAACAACATTTTAATTTTTTTTTTGTCACTTTCCCTCCTTCCTGCCTAGCATGCACATGTGACACTTAGAAGGGCGGTAGCCAGGGCGGGCATTTGACTTGGTGGCTAAGACAACCATTGACATGCTTGAAATCCCATTTAGAGTGCCTGGGTTCAACTCCCAGCCCTGGTTCCTAATTTGGGCTCCCTGCTAATGCAGCTCATGGAATAGTGTGTGTTCTGCCATCCACATTGTGCTGCATTGCTGGCTCCTGGCTTCAGCCAAGCCCAGTCTAGCCCTGATTCAGCTACTGGGTGTTTTGAGGGAGCAACCCAGCAAATGCAAACTAGCACTCTCTCTGTCTCTTTCTTTCTTTCAGTCTCTTAAACAAATAATAATAACAATAAAAGGGCAATAGCCTTCTTGTGACCACGAGACCACCAGCAACGTACACTCAGGGGTACAGAACAAAATAAAGGCAAGAGGCATCGCTCAACAGTGCTTGGGAACTGGTTTGCATCAGCTTGGGCCAGAAGCCTGTTCAATTTTCAGAATTTTCCTATGCCATTATCATAAATCACTTTCTATAAAGTTAGAACTAAATAAATTCTATTTGTACAAGATCATATTCGGAACTCATAATCACCAAACTGCTTTAATATTTTCCTATAATCTAATGCTCTTGAGGATACTTACAAAAGAAATAGTGGAAAAATGGCATAGTGGTGTGTGACTGAACATTTCTTCCCAACTCTGGTCTACCACAGAAATTGGCAAATGTGTTATTCTGTGCAGATTTCCCACATGGGTGGCAGGGGGCCCTAATATTTAAGCTGTTATCTGCTGTCTTTTGGGCTGTGCATTAACAGGAAGCTGGATGCAAAATAGAGCCAGAACTTGAGCCTAGACACTCTGAGATGTGTAATATCCCAGGTGGAGAATTCACTGATGAACCACATGTCTGCCCCAGCGAAAGACAGCTCTCTCCCTTAGAGAACCATGAAGTCATTGATTTTATTTTGGCAAGCACAGGTGGAAACTACTCAACATAATACTATGTGATTGCAGAAGAAGGAAGAAATCCTACTTGGAACTTAGGTCAGACATGTGGAATTTGCAGAGGAAAGTCCTCCCAGCCTGTGGCTTTTGAGACATTACATAAACATCTTGATACTCAACTTATCACTGTTCCATGAACTTGGTGTCAGCATGGAAATGTTGGGCTGCAAAAGTAGATAAATTGATCTTCCATTCCCCTCGTGCTAGCTTTCTCCCTGTCACTGATGTTTCTATAGTGACCCATCCTGAACCCAGGTGCCAATCAGTAAAGCAAACATGTTATTTTTTAAGACATTATGAATATAAAATGATTTCCTCCTTTCTTCAAATCTATCCAAACATTCAGAAGTCCCTCCCATAATCTAGAAGTTCTCTGGCCATAAACCTTTGCTATGTTTTATGAGTTGAAAGAAACTTTGAAGCTAAGAAGGAAGGTGCTGGTTCATCTACGTTGTGGCCTGGCGTGTTAACACTCAGAGACATTGCCTGTTGCTCAAGATGGGAAAACAGAAAGTGAGGCTAGATCACTGTTCTATCTTCTTGCTGCTTTTTCTTCCTTGCAGAATCCTGTTGAGGTGTTCCAGTGTAAATATTGAGTTTGGATACATAAAACTCATCTCTAGTGTTGAAACAGGATGGCTGGATTATTTTTTTTCCCCTTCTGGCATGTCTTCTCAGGCTGTTGAGAAGAGGCAGAGTTCAAGTATTTGGGTCTTTAAAGGCAAAATAAAATGCTGTCAATGGAACTAGATTTCTACTGGGGTTTCTTGGAAGCAGAAATACATTCTGGTTGCAAGAAAAGTTTCTTTTTAACCTTTTGCCTTCTGCTTATTTTCCTACTTACCTTTTGTTGAATGAGTGTTGACTGAACACATATTATGTGATGTAGCACCTACTGTGCTCCTGGGGAACACAGCGGTGGGGAAAAAAATGTCCTTTCTCCATGGTTGTGGTGGTGAGGTTGGGTAAGGAAGATGATTAATGAGTCAAGAAATAAGCACATGCCACTGCCAGAAAATGAATGAGGCAATGTGCTACAGAATGGTCAAATGTTGTGAATGGCTTATGATGGTTAGAGTTGTGAATGGCTCATTTGGCTACATCCTTTGGAGTGGCTGGGAGGAGATGTTTGAATGATGTTGTAGTCGATGCTGTTATCACAGGTCCCATGATGGGCTGTGTGTCCTATAATTTGTCACAGTGCAGGATGGGTGGAGACCCAAGGTCTGGAGGCCAGAAGTAAAGCCCTCTTTCAGGAGATAGATGGCCATCTTTGTGTTGTATCCTCACATATGCAGGGGAACTCTCTGGAGTCTCATAACAGCACTGATCCCATTCGTAAAGGCTTTACGCTCACGACCAAATTACCTCCCAATGTCCTCTCTCTATCTCTTTTTAAAAAATTATTTTAAAGTCAGAGTTACAGAGAGTTACATTTCACTCTTCAAATGGCTACACCAGCTGGGGCTGGGCCAACTTGGTGGAGCCAGGAGCCTCTTCCAGGTCTCCCACATAAGTGCAGGGGCTCAAGGACTTGAACAATCTTTTGCTTCTTTCCCATTAGCCATTAGCAGGGAGCTGGGTCAGAAGTGGATCAGCTGGAATGTGAACCAGGACCCCTATAGGGTGTTGGGGCTGCAGCTAGAGACCTAGCCTGCTATACCAGAGTGCTGTTCTCCACCCCTTTGTTAATATAGGTACATTGAAGGTCAAGATTTCAGGATACAGATTTTTTTTAAGATTTATTTTGTTTTTTATTGGAAAGGTGGATATACAGAGAAGAGAGACAGAGAGGAAGATCTTCCGTCCGATGATTCACTCCCCAAGTGAGCACCAATGGCCAATGCTATGCCGATCTGAAGCCAGGAGCCTCTTCTGGGTCTCCCACGCGGGTGCAGGGTCCCAAAGCTCTTGGGCCGTCCTCGACTGCTATCCCGGGCCACAGGCAGGGAGCTGGATGGGAAGCAGGGCCCCCCGGATTAGAACCGGCGGCCATATGGGATCCCGGGTGTGCAAGGGTAGGACCTTAACCACTTGCACCATCGCGCCGGGCCCAGGATACAAATTTTAAAGGGACAAGAATATGCAGACTATTTCAAGTGGGATGTGGGTAACAATGATCCTGAAAAGACAGGACACTGGGAATGGATGCAACAGTAAGTGCCAAGTCTCCAAGGAAGCAATGAACTTGGTGTATTTAAGCCAAAGGGATCCAGAGTGGCGAGGTTGCCATCAGTGTGAGTAGGTGACAAGAGATGAAGTTGGGGGATTCGGGAATTAATTCATGTGACTCTCCTAGGCCTCTCTGTGTTTGCCTAGTTCCACTGGGAAAGCCACTGAATATTTTTTTGAAGATAAATGACATGAACCAATGTGTATTTTTTTGTCAAACGAAAGACCTCACAATGTAATGCAAAGTATCATCTAAACTGCAAGAAGTATTGATGGCTGAGAGTGGTGGTTGTGGGGAGAATTTGAGGCCCGTTGTTAGCAAGAACCACAGGAGGTAATGATAGATTTGATACATGGAGGGGCTGTGTCAGTCAAATGAAGCATCAAGGATAACGCTTAGGGTTTTGGCTTGTATGACTAGTGATGTTTACTGAGCTGATGGGATGTGGGACAGAAAGATTTGGAAAGAAAAAGCTCGGGAGTTCTTGTTTGCATCCTCGGCTAAGTATCACTTAATTACGGTGAAGCATCCTGAAAAATACAACACTAGACAGCTTTGCCCTTAGACCCACATTGTAGACTGTACTAACCCAAAGCTCAATGAAATTTCCTACACACTGAAGTTACATAGTACAGTGTATTGTTCCTAGGTTAAAAATCAAACAGTATGTTCCTACAGCAAATACTGCAGGCGGTGGTAACATGACAGAGATTACATCTCCTGTTGGCCAAATTAGTAAGATCAGTTGAATCATCACCAGGTCTTGATTTCTTCTCAGAACCAAATCGTGAAGGTAAAAGAAATACCCTGCACTTCTCCTTTCTTCCTTTACCATGCAGAAGGATTTATTTAGCTATTAGAAAGTAGTTTCCTTCTTCTGTATTTCCAATTCCGGAGCCTCCAACAATGTTTTGTCAATAAACAACTCACGAAATGTTTGTTGAGTGAATGACTGGATTAACACGGGGCAGCTCTGTATAGCTTGGATGATTTGATAGCGAGAGTGAATTTTATTTAACATACAAGTTGATTTTAATAAAAATTGAGTGGCTAACAAAAGACTTTTCCTGTCCCGCTTCCTCGGGACCCAAGGTTCTATCACCATGGCACCATTCATTGCAATTTCATGTCAAGATGCAGCCCAGTGGGATAGTGCCACGGCTCCAGCCCGCGTGCATTTCAGAGGATGATGGCTTTCTGTTCCACTCTCTTATTTTGATCTAACTTTATCTCTCCCAGGATTGAATGATAGAATTCATTTTCAGTTGTTATCTAACTTGCCATTCCCCCTGAATCCCAGGATTCTCCTTTTCTTCTGTTAACAACTGGAGTGAGTGGATGAATAAGCCAAGTCAGACTTCAATGAGAAGAATCAGGTGAGACCCGTTCTTGCCTTGAGGGTTGTTCTGGAACTCGGTGTTTTTCTGGTAGTCAATTTGAGCCACTGCCACAACAGTCCACTATTTCATCTTTCTATGAATATATCCCAAAGAAATAACTAGAGAAGTAGTTAAAGATATGTGCATGCATATTCCTTATAGCTTGAAAAAAGAACCGTGCAAAAATAAACATAAGCAGGCAGCATCTAATGATCGATTAATAAGACAGTTATTCAGTTTGCTCTCAGTCTTTGTGGGGTCTGTGTCCATGTATTCAACAAAAGATGGAAAGCAATTGGGAAAACTATGTCTGTATTGAACGTACAAAGGCTATTTTTTCTTGCCACTGCTTGCCTAACCATAAAATATGGCAACTACTTACATAGCATTTTATGAACATTAGGTATTATAAGTCACCTAGAAATAAATAAAAGTATGCAGGAGAGTATGCCTAGGTTCTTTGTAAATACCACGGCCTTTCATGTAAGGAGCTCAAGGATCCTCATGTATTTTTGATGTCCCAAGGTTTTCTGATTATCAAGAGCCCATGGTGACTGGAGAACTTCAAGGCCAACTCTCAGATTCTTGACGTTGGCTTCTGCTAAAGTGATGGCCACGATGGCTGAGATCCTTGCTCATCTCAGAGAAAGACATCGGGGTGGCTACCCCAGCTGGCTGGTCCTGGGAGGCTAGAGGAAAAACCCCTGGGAGCAGAAAACTAGAAAGTTCTCCATTAAACCACCTGCTATGTTCCCAAGGTCTCCTGTGTTTTGTATGGGTGGAGAGAAAAGAGAGGAGGGAAGGGAAGAGGAGAGAGGAAGGGAGAGAGCTGGAAGCACAGGAAACAGCTTTCCTTCTTGCTCACTTTTCAGCAGCCAAGATGAAGATTTCCACTGTCTGGCAGGCAACAACTTAAGAATTTGAGGTTTTAAAAGGGACTGCACAGCTTTACAGCAGGGACTGTGATACCATTTATAGGTTTCTACCAAATGGGAATTAAATAAATCTCCTGCCTGGGCACACAGAATAATTGCTTGCCAGGAGGGGACTGATGATTCTGGGGGCCCAGCCTTTGCCAACCGCAACCACACAGCTCGCAGTGGGCATCAGCTTTCTGGCCGTTTGTGTATCCATAGGAGTGACTGTGGCAGCCCAGCTTCTGCCAGCCATTCCCATGCAGGCTGAGGCTGGGAATGTGGGGTGAGGGGATGTGGGGTGGGCACATTCTCTTCATCCTCTAAGCATCAGCTTCCTGCCATTTGTGTGTCCATAGGAGGTACGTGCACCCTAGAAACTCCCCCTAGATTCGAAAGACCCGTTTCTGGTTGGCAGAATGCAGCATGACTTGTTTTGCTATGATGCATCAGCAGGTCCATTTTCCCTCTATCGCCTCGTGGGCAGCCTTGGTCTTATTACTATTCTTTCAAATTTTCTGCATCCTCTCCCCACTGCTTCCCCAAACCCCTGTCCCATAGTCAATACCTGCGTAGTGTATGTTCTCAAACAGTGTGTGCTTGGTCCTGAGTTTTCACAGCTAACTCTTTCCACTTTATTCTCCCAACTGAAGGCATGAATTGGCCTATTGCTGCCCTAAAACCACTACCCACTGAAACATCAGTACAGAACTTCCATCGCTCAGTAAGTGGGTAGGTGTCAGGAGTCCTTGGACCTTCCTTCTTGATCCCACCCCCATAGCCTACCCTTCTAGAAAGCCTGGGGTCTTACACTGAAAGAGTCTTGAGAATATGTACTGTATGCTCTGCCTCTATGGTTATTTCCCCCACAGGTATTTGAAATGCAGACTAAGGGGTGGAGCCATGGCATACTAGGGTAAGTCATCTATGGCTCCAGCATCTCATATGGTTGTGAGTTCTTGTCCTGGTTGCTCCACTTCCAATCCAGCTCCTTACTTATGGCCTGGGAACACAGTGGAAGTTGATTCAAGTCCATGGGCCTCTGTACCCACAAGGAAAACGCTCCTGGCTCCTGGCTTCAGATCAGCTCAGCTCTGGTCATTGCGGCCTTTTGGAGTAGCAGATGGAAGATTTCTGTCTTTCTTTCTTTCTGTGTTAGTTCTGCTTTTGAAGTAAAAATAAGATAAACCTTAAACAATGCAGAATGGGGACAGGTACTTGATTCAGTGGTTAAGACGCTACTTAAGATATCTGTGTTTCACAACAGAATGCCTGGCCTTGTATCTCAGTTCTGACATTCTGATTCTGTCTCCCTGCTGAGCCAAACACTGGAAGGCAACAGTGATGGCTCAGGTAATCCAGTTCCTGCCACATCCATGTGGGTGACCTGGGTCATGTTTTGGCACATTTTGGCTGTTGCAAATATTTGGGGAGCAAACTAACAAATGGAGACTCTCCCTGTTTCCTCCCACCACTATCTCTGCCTTTGCCTCTGAAATAAAGAAATAAAACATTTAAAAAATAATGTACAATAGATTACAGAATTTCCACAACTTTACTGTGGGTAATGCTAGGAGGCCCCACTTGGAGTCAGATGGGATAATGAACAAATGTTTTGTTTTTTTTTTTTTCAGGGGGATGGCCAAGGTTTGATATCCAAGCAAACTTGAGCAAGTCACTCAATGCAGCTGTGCCTCCACTTCCTCATCCACAGATGGGGACCAGCACCATCTTTGAAATGAAGTCACTGAGAGCCGATAGTAATCCTAGCCTCATGACAGAGGCTCAGCAAATGTGGTTTCCTTTCCTCTTTCGTTCATTTTCTGCAATTTGCTGCAGTTGTTCTGAATCAGGACACAATGGGCAATGAAGACTTAATGTAGATGCCAGTTTGTAAAATCCCTGCCTGTTGATTACTTGTGAGAAGTTAAGATGTCCAGGTCAGGAAGCCTATGGGTGGTCTCTGTGGAGTGGGCATTTCAGTGTTGTGGAAGGTGACCAAGAGGAAGAGCCAGGCAGAGGGTGGAACAGAGGTTGCCCCAGTCCCGATGCCAGGGAGAGCCTGACCTCTGAACCGAGGTCACCGAGGCACTGAAAGCTTCTTTTCATAGCTGCACCGAGAGACATCGCCCCTACTTTCATCCCCTGGTCCTCGCAGGGAAAGGCTGACAATGATTGGAGGGGGGACAGACGATGAAGACTTTGTGAAAGGAGTCTTAGAGTCAGTTACTAGTGCTTAAGGGTGAGCCTATTTTTCTCCATGCTGCACAGGGAGGATAAATCAACTGAGAGCCAATCGATTATCTCCCTGAGATGTCTGCCCCACTGAGAAGGAGGCAAAAAAGCTGGTGAGAGTTGATCTGTCCGAGGAATTGTGAGAGGCTTGTCACTGCTTGTGTGGTTTGGTCCTGGGTTTGCATTCATATAGCAGGAGCTGTGGCTGGCCAGTGGGTCGGGGCCAGACCATAGAGACTGCTATTGGAGTAGTGCTCTGTAAGCCTATACTTTCCATCCCACAGGCTGGAAAGGCTCCAGGCTTGTGTGAAGACCACCATGGTGGGGATGGAGCAGCCCATAAAGGTGGAAACACTTGTATGATTTTCCTAAACATGGTGTCGGCAAAGTCACATCCCCTGTGCTGGCAGCCCTTCCTCCACCCCACCCCACCTGGCACCATTTCCAGTGAGCATGTGACTGGGTGTCATCTCCAGGTGTGCCATCCTTGCTAAAAACAAACAAACAAAAAAGCATTAGGAACCACCATCATCATGAATGCAAACACACGGGACAGCCTAGACATCCTGGCAATGCTTTCTGGCAAGTGTAATGAAAAAAATTAATTGAATAATCATCCCCTGTAAATAGATTTCAAGTGAGCTCCTCTTTTGGTGGGAGGGAAGGGAGGCAAGGAGGAGAATCCTGTGATTTATGGCGTTGAGTGGTATAATGAATTAGACCGGTGTCTCGCTGTACATCTGAGCATGCCTTGGCCTGCATTATGAGGTGGTTACATCATTTTGAGCAGCAATGCTCAGGTGACCCCTTGCAGGCTTGAGCGATGGAGGCCATTAAACCTGCCATGTGGCAGGAACTCCCTTTATAAAGAGACTCAGAGGTTAGCTTTACAGAGTAAAAGCTTTTCTTGTTGGGACAGGAGATGTTCTGTCACTTAGGGGGACCTGGTGCAGATCCAAGCCCAAGCAAAAATAATGGAGAACAAATGGACGATGGGGCAGGGAGGACTGGAGAAGAAGGAGGAACAGTGATAGGAAAGCTGCCTGCCATTCGTGGCTGAGGTGCCCCGAAAGGAAATGATAAATGAGTTAATATCAAGTAGGAAATACCGACACATGCAAGAGTCTCAAAATTAGAATCTTGGAATCTGCACAGTCTGTGTGGTCCAAGAGAAAGAACTGGGAGTTGTAAGGTTGAGCTATTAATCCTGGTCTAAAGACACTTGAGCGTGTCCTTAACTTCTGCTAAACCTTCGTTTCCTTGGATGCAAAACGAATACAGATTCCAACAGGTAATTTTGACTATCAGATGCGATTATGGATTTGCAGGCTGTGTGTTTATGCATTTTCCATGCATTTATTCACAGGAAATTATGAACTAAACCCAGGAAGGCACATTCTGCCTGCTCCCTCTCCGCTGAAGGACAACCTCAAGATGTCTGAACAGGATGGCTGAATCCCAGCTTGGACCAGTCTTTGAAAGCACCACATATGATGGATTCATTGAAAATCCACCAGGCTGAGAGCAATGAACAAGCATCAGAGGAAAGTGGTTTTTTGTTTTGTTTGTTTGTTTGTTTGGCTGGGGGAACCAAAGGGCAAGAACATGCATTTGAAGAGATGTGTTTTTCTATTGTCAATCAGTCTGGGATGACAAGGGAGCTGTGAGACGGTGCCAAAGACTGTAGCCCAGGGACATGGGGTACTGTACTGTGGGGTGGATGAGATGCATGCATGGTCCCTGCAGCTGGGAAGAGGAAGGCTGGCTCATAACCTGGTCAGGGTTCCAGAATCTTAGAAATGAAGGGCCTACTCTCTAGCGGCCCCAGGTCAGTACATCTGAGAACAGCCACGTGCAGTGGTCTGTGTCATCTTTCTGGTTCCTTCTACAGCTTTTATAAAGCTCAGTTAAGCCTATGCCATTGGACCAGGGGAATTGGACCATGGGGAAAAGGGGCAGAGTTACCATGGCTACACCTGCAGTGATTCAGAGAGCGTCAGCAGCTCAGGAGAGACTGTGGGAAGGTGGCTGCCACCTTCTGTGTTTCTCCTGAGCTCTCGGGAGCAGATTGCAGTTTCCCAAGGTAGCTCCCACAACATCTCCCATCCCACATCCATGTGACCTTGACAAACCTCCCTTTTAGAGGTAGACTTGATGTCTGCTCCAATTTGGGAGGACTTTGCAGTTGTATGGTGGAAATGGGTGCCAGACCACTTTTCAGGTAGGTCATTGCATTATCATGAGCTTCAGCCTTGTCCTCTTGGGATTCTTGGTCTTGGAAACCAGTCACTGCACTGGGAGGAAGCCTAGGACACAAGGAAACCACATGCAGGTGTTCCGGTCAACTGATTCATCTGAGGCTCTGGCCAGCATGTGGACAGCATGTGGACAGCAAATGTCTTCTGCTTGTTTCAGCCTTAAGCTCTGCAACCTTGAGAGTTTCCAGCTGACCGTGGAGTTGTTGCAGAGCCGAGATGCTTGATCTTGTCTTGTACTCAAGTTGTACATGTTTAGAACTCAGGGCTCAACATAGCAGTGGTTTCATTACATTCACTCTGGCTTTGGTTTGCTATACCGCAGTGGGCAATGGAAACACAATGTGCTCATTTCCCAGTGAAGACTCCCTCGAAACTTGAATCTGAAGTCACCGCTCTAATCTGCTGAATGATCCAAAATAATGAAGCCAGAGAGAGCAAAAATATGGATAGAAAAGACATGAATTGGTGGACAGAACTGGGGGTGTAAATGAGGAAGATGGAAGACTAGGCGTTGTCCCAAAGATTCACGAGCTCCAAACAGAGGGAATGATTTGTCCCAAAGAAATGTCTCTTAAACGTAAGAGGAGCTACTTTACTTAAAATAAGATTCTGTTTTTACTACGAGCCAGAATGCAGCTTAACTATAAACCAGAACTAACCACATGAATTTACTGAACCCTGCCTGAACCAGTTCCAAGTATCACTTTTATTTTTAGTGAACCACAGGCCAAATCAAAGTTGCTAAAAAAAAAAAAAGGAAGAAATAAAAGGCTACTATGAAAAGAAGTATTCCATTGAAGTAACCTCCAAACCTCTACTCATATACCTCCTTGCTAAGCAAATTTTTGCCATTTTAAAAATTAGACTATCAGGGCCCTTCACGGTAGTCTAGTGGCTAAAATCCCCACTTTGCATGTGCTGGGATCACATAAGAATGCCAGTTTGGGTCCCGGCTGACCTACTTCTTATTCAGTTCCCTGCGTGTGGCATGAGAAAGCGGTCAAACACAACCCAAGGTCTTGGGACCCTGTACCCGCATGGGAAACCTGGAAGAAGCTTTGGATCAGCTCAGCTGTGGCTGTTGCAACAACCTGGGGAGTGATCCAGGGGTTAGAAGATCTTTCTGTTTCTCCTTCTCTCTGTAAATCTGACTTTCCAATACAAAGAAATAAGTCTAAAACATTATACCAAGAAACATTTTGCTCGTTTATAAGATGAACCTGAAAAGATTCTATAAATGAATGCTATTGTTCAAGTCCCTTGAAAGTATCCATGAATTCATTCAAACTGATTGGTAAACTTGGAAGTAGTACATGATTCATAGAAGGTGGGGGTGGGATGTGGGGTCATTGCTTCACACATTGGTTCCCAATGAGCTTTAACTGCTTTGTATATCAAAGGGGCTGTACACGCACTGCACTTGTTCTGGACTGAGAAGATTCGGGAATTTAGAATCTCAGTGGCCAAGATCATTATCTCAACCCATTTGCCCTGAGCTGCAAAAAATTTACAACACTGCTCATGGTCCATTTTATTGTGAATAAAATAAAAAAAAGAGGCTTATTTCATTGGGTTTGTGCATATGTGTGTATGGTGTGTGTGTGTGTGTGTGTGTGTGTGTGTGTGTGTGCAGCTATACATGTGTATTTGAGAGAGGGAAAGAGAGAAGAACAGGAAAGGAAAGAGAGAGAAAATTTGTTGGAGAGAAGGCTTATTATTCACTCACACACACGATGCTTCTGTTTGTTTAGTTTAGTTTGTCTCTAGGCAGAGTCCAGCCAGGTGTTTTATTATTATCCCCTTTTGTGTCCAGGTGAAGCCTGGACTAGTCTCACCCTGTGCACAGACATGATCTATGGGCAAATGAGCTGTAGCATCTTGGATGTGGCTTATAAAGCAATGCTGTCTCTTGTGTCTTCATTGCTTTTTTATTAAATCTTTTTATTTGAAAGGCAGACAAAACAGGTAACAGGTAAACAGGTAACCATCTTCTGATTTCTTTCCCAAATGTCTACACCAGCCAAGGTTGGGTCAGGAGCTGGGAATTTAATCCAGGTCTCCACATGGGTATCAGGGACCCAACTACCTGAGCCATTATTTCATCTCCCAGCCTCCATGAGCAGGAAGATGACATGGAGAGCAGAGTCTGGACTCCAGATCCAGCCCTCTAATATGAGATGTGGGTATTGCATGCAACACCTTAGCTGCTACACAAATACCCATCCCACCCATCAACTTGTGTCTTCCATATGCTCCTTCTTGCTGTTATGTGATTTAGCTTGGGAGTTCAAGCAACACGAGACCCTCATAAGGACATTTTAAAAATTTCCCAGTCCCCAGAACCTGAAGCGCAAACACATTTCTATTTCTTATATACCACCTGGAGTCGGATATTCAGTCACAGCAGCAGCAAATGAGCTAAAATGCAGGTCAATGCTTGGAATTCCATGGGTCTTTCTCACCCCCTTTCCCCCCCCTGCTTCTCAGCTGGGAGAAGGTTGAAGAAGATTCCAAGGTCCTAGGAGACAGTGTAGTTCTTGGCTTCTGGCTTCAACCTGGGCCCGATCCGGCTCTTGCAGCTATTTGGTAAGAGTGAACAGCAAATGGAGTATCTCTTTCTTGGCAGCTTCCCTCTCTCTGTGTTACTCTGCCTTTTAAATAAACCTATAAATATTCAGCAATAGAAGAGGGTAGCCACTGAGCAACAGATACCCCCCCTGGCCTTCTTGCTGCCAATGAAAATCCCAAGCATTGCAAAAAGTAAAAATGTGCATTCCAGATAAAAATGTTTCATTTTAACACAGCAAGAGCAAAGCCAAAGGTAATATAATTTGTTTCTTTTGAAATCTTGTGCTTTAAAAGCATGAAATTGTAACAGAATACCTAGTGGACTAGTACGATTTTTAATTTTCTATCTCCCTTTTATATCAGCCTTGTGTATGATTAGAGAAATTGCTTTCATGATGATTTTGTGCAATTAATTTTTTTCTTGTCAATAACATCTAAGGAAGTCACCCAGTTGTCTAAAAAGCAGCTGTTACAGTTGAACGCTAAGATGCTTTAAATGCTGATAGCAGTCAGCCTTGGAGAACCATACCTGTCATGTCTGGTGTAGTGGTTAAGACCCTGTCTGGGATCATACTGAAGTGCCTGGGTTCAAGTCCCAGCTCTGCTTGAAATTCAGGCTTGCTGCATGCTCGTAGTGGGAGGCAGCAGGTGATAGCTCAAGTTCTGGCTCCCTGGCCCACACGTGGAGAACCAGCATTAGGTTCCTGGCACTTGGCTTTAGCTTGGACCAGCTCTGGCTATTTTGGGCATTTGAGATACGAAACAACATGCGGGAGATCTGTCTCTCTGTGTATCTCTGCCTTCCAGAGAGAGAAAATAAAACAAAGGACAGCTTTAAAATAAAGAATGGTGTTCTGAAATGCTCGGGCAGAAAACTCCCTGGCCAGTGCTTTGACCTTTGGGGTGCTCATCATTTGTCACATGTTCTCTGATGATTTAGTACTGGAGTGATGACTACAAAACAGGTGGACTGAACTGCTATTGAATCATCACATAAACTGGTGGGCAGTTCCTAAAAGTGGCAGCCCCGAGGGGGTCGATGGGGAGGAATAAGCCCATTTTTAACGAATAGATGTAACAACAGAGCCTGGGAACCAGTACTGTGGCATAAAGGCTTGACATACTTGTGATGCTGGCACCCCATGTTAGCACTGGTTTGAGATCCAGGGGTCCCACTTCTGATCTAGCTCCATGCTAATGTGTCTGGAAAAGCAATGGGAGAAGACCCAAATGCTTGGGCTTCCGTGTGGGAGACCCAGATGGAGCACCAGGTTCCTGGCTTCTGTTTGGCCCAACTAAGACTTTGCACTCATTTGGGGAGTGAATCAACTGAGAAAAGATTCTCTCTGTGTAGCTCTTTTCTTTCCAAATAAATGAATAAATCCTTAAAAACAGAGAAAAACACAAAAAGCAAAGGCTGAGGTTTGAGAGCTGAAAGTCTAACTTTTAATTTAAAAAAATATTAGAAAGGCAGAGCTAGAAAAGAGAAGAGAGGAAAAAAGAAGGAGAGAGGGAAATTTTCCATATGCTGGCTTTCCAACTGGCTACAACGGCTAGGTCTGGACTGGGCTGAAGCCAGAAGCCTGACGCTTCATTCAGGTTTCCTACAAGGAGCCTAAGCACTTGGGATAATTTCTGCTGCTTTCCCAGGTGCACTAGCAGGGAGCTGGATTGGGAGTGGAATAGAGGGGACCTCAACCTTCGATTATATGGGATTTCAGTGTCTCAGATAGAGGTTTAACTTGCTATGCCACCATGTCAGCCCCAAAGTCTAAAACTTCATTGGGAACGGCAAGGCGAAGGTAGCAGGGGCGAGGCAGAAAGAAGAGCGCAGGTGAGGATGTGTTGCCCACTGATCATAGCTTCAGCGCTCGGAGGGAAATGGGGCGAGAATTGCTCTATTGACCTCCATCTCAGCTGTTCAAAGATGACCCTGTGCCCTGGGTTTAGCAGGTGCTTCAGGGTCTTGCATCTCAGAGGGAGTATGAGAGTTCCAGAATGTGGCTTTGTAGCAGGGGTCTCTAGTGCCAGGACCTCGAGCCTATTCTCTAGGGACGAAATGGACCAGCAGCTCCCGTCACAATGGGTGCTAGGTCTGTAGAGCTTGTGACAGTAGCAGCCGAGTTCTTGTTCCAGGACCAGCAGAACTTCAAGCCAGAGCTGCCTCAGCGAAGAAAGAAGACAGTTTTGCAGACCTGGAGCAAAGCAAAAACGAAACCTAGCCAGTCCACAGGGGTGGAGTTTTTAATTAAAGCTTCCAGAATGATGTGCTAAAGCAAAATCTTGCTGAAGCACTCCTAAACAGTGAGGTGTGAAACCCCCATGATGCAGGATATACGTTCAAGCTCTCCCCAGCCCCGGGGAAGCTTTGCTTTTGTTGCAGTCTCCCGCTGGCTGGTGACAGTGCCAGGCCAGTTCCCACAGGTGCCCTGTGGAGAGAGGAAGCAAAGGAATCCATGTGCTGTTTCTCCTGTGCCTGGTGATTGGGGCAGAGAAATTTACTGAACCCCCCAGTAACGATGCTAATACGTTTGTTCTAAATGTGGACATGGCAAGAGCAGATGGGCCAGACTGAGGCTGTGCCAGGGAGCTTCAGGAAGCTCAGAGAAAGAAAGTGGAACTGAAAGATAATGTTTATTGGGATGCAAAATGTTTTTGAAACTCTGGAATAATTTTCTCACCACGTGCATTTTCCCATGAACTTCTGCAACATGCCTTGTATTGCTTCCCTGTACTTTGTGTCTTCCCTGTGTCTTCTCTTGCCATGAGTTCCAGGCAACCCAGAGTGAAAACGCAGCCTCCGATACCTGGGAAATGGTTCTTTGATGGGTGATGGAAGAGCTAGGTGTGCACACCTGGTCCTGGCCTTCGCAAGGCTATGAACTTACTTTTAGTTTGGATAGCCCGATGCCTTGTGCATTGGGCGCTTCTAGAGAGAGCTTGGGATTAACTCTGAGAGAGAGAGACCGTCACATGGGTGACAGGGACTCAGCTGCTTGAGCCATCGTCGACCAGCTGACCCCCAGGGTCACAGTAGCAGGGAGCAGGGATCACATGCGTTTGGATCTTGATTCAGGCACCCTCATTTAGGATGCGGGCACTCTCAGCAGCAGCTTAACCCACAGTGCTATTGTGCATCCTACTCCCCACTCCTGGGGCTTTTGAGATCCACTTCCTGTTTCATGAGAAAATCCGGGTGATGGGATATCTTAGTTCCTAATCGGAATGGCTGGTGTCTTGCATGAAGTTCACTTCTGATTGAAGCTTCATCAACAAGCAACACCTGGCTTGGCTGTCACATCAGCGCTGCTTAGGAGCTGTGATCCTTTTGGTACAGAAACATCTGACTAGGCGGTTTTCTCCAAGAAGTTGTCAGATTTGGTAGCCTTGTGGGATATGAATGGTTCAACTGTACATAATGCGCAGGAACAGAAGAACTCACACAAACTGAAACATGAATGGTTTTCGGGACATTTCCATGAATTTGTCCTTTGTTATTGTGTCAAAGATTGCTTCAGGGACTTTCTTTTTTTTTTTTAATTTATTTTTATTATTTTTTCATTGGAAAGGCGGATATACAGAGAGGAGAGACAGAGAGGAAGATCTTCCGTCCGATGGTTCACTCCCCAAGTGAGCGCAACGGGCCGATACTATGCCAATCCGAAGCCAGGAGCCTCTTCCGGGTCTCCCACACGGGTGCAGGGTCTCAAAGCCTAGGGCCGTCCTTGACTGCTTTCCCAGGCCACAAGCAGGGAGCTGGATGGGAAGCGGGGCTGCCGGGATTAGAACCGGCGCCCATATGGGATCCCGGGCATGCAAGGCGAGGACCTTTAACCACTTGCACCACCGCGCCGGGCCCCTGCTTCAGGGACTTTCAAGTTGTCTATTTTTCCTTGAGGAACTTTGACAGACTTGTTTCCCAAGGTGATGCCCTTCTATTTCCAAATGTGTCAGCATTAAGGTGTTTAGTACGTGTATCATCCCTCTTGGTATTTTTATTTCATCTACTCTCTTTAGATTCTGCCTTTCCTCATTATGACATGTTAGCTTCATTCTATTTCTTAATATCTTAATTGCAGATCATTTATTTGTTTTTAAAAATTGCATATATTTGAGATAGGCCATACAATGTTTTTTAAGATTTATTTATTTATTATTTTTTTTTTTGCAAAGTCAATATACTGAGAGGAAGA
This sequence comes from Ochotona curzoniae, assembly GCF_017591425.1. Classification (NCBI taxonomy): domain Eukaryota; kingdom Metazoa; phylum Chordata; class Mammalia; order Lagomorpha; family Ochotonidae; genus Ochotona; species Ochotona curzoniae. The sequence continues at coordinate 4,025,858 of NW_024465421.1, forward strand.
GAGACAGAGAGGAAGAGCTTCCGTCTGTTGATTCCGCTCCCCAAGTGACTGCAATGGTTGAAGCTGAGCCGATCTGACACCAGGAGTCAGGGGCTTCCTCCAGGTCTCCCACGTGGGTGCAGAATCCCAAGACTTTGTGCTGTCCTCAACTGCTTTCCCAGGCCACAAGCAGGGAACTGGAAGCAGGGCCTTTGGGATTAGAACCAGCGCCCATATGGGATCCTGGCATGTTCAAGGCAAGGACTTTAGCCACTAGGCCATTGCGCTGGGCCAGACAATGTTTGTTTTGATATACTTATATATGTTCACACGATAGTGAAAGCATTATTATACTCGAGTAAATTCAAATATTCAAGATCTGTTCTTGTGAGAAATCTGAAATCCACTCTCAACAAATTTTCTCTTTTACTTTTCATTTTTCATTTTATTTGAAAGACAGAGAAAGAAGCAGAGAGAACCACACACAAAGATAGAGAATTCTTCCGTCTGCTGGTTCCCTTACCACGTGTCTGCAACAGAAAGGACTGGGCAGGCTGGAGCCAGGAGAACTCAGCATCTCTCACGTGGCTGAGAACCAAGCACCTGAGTCATTGTTGGCTCTCTCCCAGCATGCACATTAGGTGGAAGCTCTTACTTAAGTGGAGACTTAAAAACAGGCGCTCCACTATGGCATTGTGGCATCCCAAGCAGGGTTTTAATCGCTGTGTCAAATGCCTACCCTTCTCCGAGAAAATTTCCAGGATGCAATTGATATTTTTGGTGGCAGCCTTTATGCTGTACATTCCATATCTAGAATTATACGACTTCATTGTCACTTAGTACCCTTGGACCAACATCGCCCCATCAATCCTCCCAACCACTTGTAATTTGACCCACAAAATTACATATTGCTTGATTTTGTTGAGTGAGTGTGTGTGTGTGTGTGTGTGTGTGCGTGTGTGGTGATCATCAGGCTTGGTGGTGTCAGTGTGAAATTGATATTTATCTTTGGACATTTTCACCGCAGCAACCTTTTAAGATAAAATGCATGCTTGTGAAGTATCTGAACACATTGATGTAAAGAACTTTATTGTGAATTGCTATGTACTTTGATTTGGTCAACATGGTCCACTAGACGCCACTTTGATGAGAAATCCTAAAGGTATTGTCTTGCATGTCGTCGGGGCTTAATGCTTCATGAATGGTTGAGGAGACTATGATTTTCCTATTTGGTACAGGGATGCCCAGTTACACATTCGTTAGGTCAAGCTTCCTAATTGTGAGGTTGAAATTTCTATAATGCACTGCTGGCTTTATTTATTCCTAGGAGAGATGTATTTTATTCTCCATTTCATTGCAATTGTGTAATTTTTTGATCTTACAAATGAGACATTATCATTAATTGTGAACAAATAAGGGATCGGTGTATCTTCTTGATTGATCAAGCCTTTTATTGTGGAAACAACCGTCTTCATTCATGACAAGGCTTTTTATGTTGAAGCCATTTTCATTTGCTTGCATACCGGGATGTTGCCACTAAAAAAATATTCATTCTAACATTGTCTTCTAACTGGTGAATAATTGTCAATTTGTGTTTGTACTTGCAACTGACATATTTAATCTTTATCATTTTTACTTTCTTTTTGGCCCCACCTTTTGTGTGCTTTAACAGTTCCATTTCTTTACACTCTTACGAATTTCAAAATGTGATTTCTCCTCCACTCTTTTTGAAATTTTCTCTTTCTTAGTCTGTTAACACTACCCTTAATTTTTTGAAGTGCATAAAAAGTGCATCAAAGCCCAAAGTACATCAGACAATAACATACCTCAGAATCCTTTAAATGTGACCATTCACCCTGTGTCTTACAAATTATTGTAGCTCAATGTTTAAAGTTGATTTTTAAAAAAAGATTATTTATTTTTAATGTAAAGTCATATAGAGAGAGAGAGAGGAGGAGAGACAGAGAGGAAGATCTTCCGTCTGTTGATTCACACCCAAAGTGGCTGCAAAGGTCGGAGCTGAACTGATCTGATCCAAAGCCGGGAAACAAGAACTTCCTCCAGATCTCCCAAGTGGGTGCAGGGACCCAAAGCTTTGGGCCATCCTCGACTGCCTTGCCAGGACACAAGCAGGGAGCTGGATGGGAGCTGCAAGGATGCAGACTGGTGCCCATATGGGATCCTGGCTCATGCAAGACAAGGACGTTAGCCACTAGGCTACTTGCCGGGCCCATAAATAAATGTTTTTTTTCAGTTTTAGTTGACTCTTTTCCAACTCTATATGGTTCTTCTGGAAGGCAGTTGTGCTCACTACTAAACCATCAGTGCTATATCATTGCTATTTTATAAATTCTCTTACTCTTCAGTCTTTCAAAATTATTCTGTTTGAGCCAGATCCAAGGCATTGTAGGTCAAGTTTCTGCCTCTGCCATTGACATCCCAGATGGGTGCTGGTTTGTATCCTGGAGGCTCCAGTTCTAGTACAACTCCAATATAGTTATGCCTTGGGAAAGCAGCAGAGGATGGCTCAAGTGCCCGAGCCCTGACATTGTCATGGAAGCTCTGGAAGAAGCTCCTGGCTCCTGGTTTTGGATTTAGCTCTGACTTAGCTCTTGCCATTACAAATATTTGGGGAGTGAACCAGTGAATAGAAAATCCTTCTCTCTATATATAACTATGCCTTTCAAATAAAAATAAAAATAAAAAACGAATCTTGAATTTTTTTCTGTTTAATTCAGTTGTTTAAAAACCATCATTTTGCACTATGTGCCTGGTAGCTATAGCAGTAGGAGTCCTCAAGAGTCTACTGTGTATTATTCTTGATGACTCTCCTGTGTTTCCTGTCTTTGTCATTTTCAGCTGTGAGTTCAGATGTGACTGGCTTTTACATGTGCTATCACTGGAGATTGTGGAGTGAGAGTTTTCTTCAGAGTAGAATCGGTTTCTCTTGGGTTTCTGGATCACTGTCAACAGGACGCCACTACGGTATGATGGGTTATGTTGGGCTCTCCTGCAGGAGTAAGAGTCCATTGAATCCCACAGGACCTGGTTACGTGTTCTCATGGGATACCTTCTCTATTCCTATGTCCTGGCCAAGACAAGCACGTGTTGCTTTGGATTGGTGTTGCTTCACTTTCTAGAGGATTTTCCCCTCAGCTCAGCTCAGCTTTTCATCACCGTAGTAAGTGTGTGTGTGTGTGTGTGTGTGTGTGTGTGTGTGTGTGTGTGTTGAAGCTCTGCATGCGACATCCCCCTTTATCTCTTTACTTTGGACATATGAAAAACTTGCTCTCCTAGCTTCCCCTAGAGTCATCGCAGCCCTAGTGCAGGGTACCGATAGCAGCCAACTCCTGAGGGCAACTTCGGGCTCTGGATGAGCTTAACACGCTGGCATCTGTGTCTCCTGCAGTTGGGTCCCCAAAAATTCTCCTTAGTTCGGAGTGACTTTTGCTGTGCATCTGGTAGTACGTGGGCTGTCATGTGCCCTGCCTCTGTTTATTTTTGCAGTGAAGTTTCCCAGAATGTCTATCCTTTTCTATGACCTGAAGCAAATTGTTTCCTGTGTTTTCCTGCTATTTCTCTCCCTTTTATTTCCTCTACACGAGTTACGTAACATCGAGTACTAAAACTTCTGCTTCTTTCCCACCTGCTTATGTTTCTTGTGGTCAGCAGGGTATGTTCCAACAGAGGCTGAGTAGCTTTTTGGATGCTCTATTTGTTTCTTGCCTGAGCTTGCAGGATGTTGAAAAGCAGAGGGAGAGTGGGAGCAGGCGATGGAGGTGACAGGAGAGAGCTTGACAGTGAGTGGCAGGTTCTGTGTTTCCGTCCGCACGGGGGTTCCAACGCCTCGAACTCATGGGATCGCTTTTGAATTTGAGGTCCAATTCTCAGTTCCAGGCAGGGTATGCAAAGTCATTTTGGACAGATGTTTAGTCCCAGTGTTTCTCCAACTTGCCTGCACACACCTCTCCCTAAGCAGCTCGCTTGGCACCATTCCCAGCCTGTGAAAGAGGCGGAAGATGAAGGCCAGAGAGCTTGGCCACAATATTTGGATCCGAAAGGGAGGAAAGTGGTTCTCTCTGTGTTTCTTTCCCTTCCACGGCTCCTCCTCCCTCAGGAGATTTCATCTTATTTATTTTCTTTACTGTGCTGTTAAATCCCTGTTATTGCTGAAGGTAATTAGCTTGGAGCAATTATAATCATTCTGTCTTCCCCCTCTGGCCCTCCTCTCAGTAAGGGAAAAGCAAAAGGGAGAAAGAGAGATTATAGGGAAGGGCTTCTGACTGTGAAACTTTTATCTGCATCTTCTGGACCTTTTACTTGTTTTACAAAGTAAAGTCCTCGCCTTGAATGTGCCGGGATCCCATATGGGCACCAGTTCTAATCCCGGCGGCCACACTTCCCATCTAGCTCTCTGCTTGTGGCCTGAGAAAACAGTCAAGGATGGCCCAAAGCCTTTGGACCCTACACTCGTGTGTGAGACCTGAAAGAAGTTCCTGGCTCCTGGCTTCGGATCGGCACAGCACCGACTGTTGAGGTCACTTCGGGAGTGAACCATTGGACGGAAGATCTTCCTCTCTGTCTGTCCTCTTCTCTGTATATCTGAATTTCCATTAAAAATAAATAAATATTTAAAAAAAGTAAAGTGGTAACTTCTTTAGGGTTTTTGTCTACTCCCTATGTTGTTTTGGCTTTGTTTTAAGCAGGAAAGGAAGTAGTGACATACAATGTTAATTTCTTTTTTATATATATAAAATAATTTTTTATTTATCTGAAAGAGTGGTGGAGAAAAAAGAGAAAAGATCTTCCTTTCACTAGCTCGTTTCAATTATCACTGAAGTGGGGGGCCCAGGAGCTCCATTTGAGTCTCCCCTGTGAGTGGCAGGGGACCAAATACTTTGCCTATTTTCTACTGCTTTCCAAAGATGCATTTGAATGGATCTGGATCAAAGGCAAAGCAGGTGAATTTGAACTATGGGATGCTGGCATCCCAGACAGTGGCTTAACTCACTGTGTCACGATACCAGCCCGCAGCGCTACGTGGCTTTAGAACTAGAAAGACTCCGATTAAATTTGCAGATCCTACTAGGTGGAACCAGAAGGCTATGTGAAATCAGTGTCTGAAAATCACAAATGTCCCCTAGACACATTAGTAAGGAGCTGAATCAGAAACAGAACAGACAGGATTTGAACTGATACTCATTTGGGATGCTGGCATTTCAGCCGGTGGCTTCACGGGCTGTACTACAATGTTAACCATTGTTTTAAGACTATGCCCTCTGTAACTATTGGCAACCCAACAATGGATGCCATGAGAGAGGAGGGGAAACAGCTGGGGTGTCCATCAGAAAACTCAACTTGTTCAGGCAAGAGTCGATAAGGGTCTTAGCCAGGGTATGAATCATTTAATACAATAAATAATTAGGACACGCCACACACTGTGCTATGACCTGGGAATAGCACGTGGAAAAAAAAAAGACAAAAATTCTTTTGCTCCCAAAGTTAACCAGTGCTAGGTTGGACAGGGCAGAAGTGACTCCACCACCCTGCCTCAATCAAGCAGGTACCTTCTTCCAGGAATGTTTGGAAGCCAAATCACCCTGACCTTGTCTCAGTGTGCAAAGGTCAACACCCACCGACCATGAGGGGTATTCCTCCCTTACACATCACACACAAGCATCCACCAAGAAGCTGCTACCTTGTCCCATCCCCTGAGCCTAAGATGTTCTGCATACCCTCACGTGGTCATTCAGTGTGCAAGTCGTCCGTCAGACTCTCTCACGACTATTAAACTTGGCCTGGACTAACGGTCTCTCTCTCTCTCAAGTGTGTCTGAATGCCCTCTAACCTCACAGCCCATAGTGGGGCAGCGAGGTAGGGGGCAGAACAGATCCAGTAAGTTGCTTTATTGTATTTAGCGGAGGATGCGTGCACGCCCCACTCCATAATAAGAGGCATTTAAAAAGAAATCACCAGAGAAATGCATTATTCCGGGGGTAAAAGTTTTTGGCAACCGGAGAGCATACAGATGACATTGGCTTTGCTCTCTAAGCATCATTGAGCGTGTTAGGAAGTGGATTTTTCTCCCCCTTTGTCTCCATTAGAGAAAGCCTTCGTGTGGGCACTTTTCTTGCTCCCTTGGCATTGTGTGATTGGAGTTCAAAGCACAAAGGGCTTGCTATTTGCATCAGTACCGCTTGCTTTCTTTTTGAGGTGGAGAGCCGGAGGATTACGGCAGTATTCTTTTCAAGTGCTCTCAGTCCCTGATCAAAGCAAGGGGTTTAGAGCCTTAGCTAGCCTGAGATTCCATGGAAGGCTGTTTCTGGGGTTTGGGGGGTTTTGTGTAGAGCAGTTTTGCTTAGGCAGCAGAGAGAAAGAACCCAACCCAATACCTCGTAAAACTACAAAGTCCCCCGCAAATGCCAATTACTTTTATTATTTCAAAATAGAGTTGGGGATTTGAGTCGTATTCAGGAATCAACCATCAGCGAGGACGTGGTTTCGTCGGAAAGCGCATTTTCTCATTGAATGATCTGCTGCTTTACAAAGACAGGCTAGGGTGCCTCTGCATGGCATTTTTTTTGCCACTGAAGGTTGCCTTTCCTTTCTCCTTGCTGTCAATGAGGAGTCGTCGCCGTGCCCTGACTGGCCTTGTCACCCCCTGTCATCTGGCTGTGGTGCCCACTGCTCTTCCGGAAGGCATCTTTCTGAGTCATCCTCATTGGTGGTGATCTGCTAGCAGAATCTTTGCGCTCAACGTTGTGCTCGAAGGGCTGGGTCTGTGCAGCATTTGGTGCTGGTGCTGACTACCTAGTTGTCTCAACTTGGATCTCCTCTTTGATTTCTGTGCTAATCTGCTCGGCCCTTACTTCCCTACAGCCTTTTGCTGTCTTCTGAGAGTAGCTTTGCTGTCTGCCTCTTTCTTCATTGTAAACTTGGATGTTACCACCTAGATTTTAGATCTTCATCTCTCTCCTCTCTTAGGACCCTGTCATTTCTTTCCATGGCCTTGAGAGCTGTGCTCTTTAAAATTTGGACTTTCCCAACAGGCCTGGCATAGAATAATACACAAGTCTTAGGATAACACGGTGTGAGGCGGGTGTATGATGCAGTAGTTGAGCTGTCACTCAGGATACCCATATACCACATCAGAGATTCATGTGTGTTCCAGCTTCTGAACAACTTCCTGCTAATGTGCATCTTAGTGGGCGGCAGACGATGGCTCCAGTCCTCGGGTCCCTGCTGTCCACAGGGAGATCAATCTGACTTCCTCTGTCTTGGCTTCAGCCCAATCCAGCCCTGCCAGCTGTAGGCATTAAGAAAGTGAACCACTGGATTGAAGAGCTTTCTCTTTCTGGCTGGCTTTCTCTTCCTCTCTCTGACTCTGCCTTTCAAATAAAAAGAGAATTAGTAAGTAAAAACTCAAACAGATCATAGGACCCCAAGTGATGTGTTCCATTGCGTGGAAGTGTTGTTAAAACTACAGAGGTTTGAGACTGAGTCAATATCTGACTTCTGCTTTACTTGAGATGAGTGGAAGTCCACAAGAGACTCGCTGTGTGATCCAGAAGCAGCATTATTTCAGGAGATGTAAGCAGTGACATGAACTTCAGATAACTCAAATAAAGAGGAAGGACATTATTGAAGAGATGGGTGGTGCACGTCTGCCTGGCATTGAAAACGTGGAAAGACATTAGCACTATTCTGGAAACCTGGGCTACAAAAGCACGCAAGCCACGCTATACCCAAAGCTAGGTTTAGAGGCAGCCCCGTCCTAACTTCAAGGACAATGATCTTCCTCACTCAAGGACCACAGCCATCCACCACAATGGAGAAGGTGAGCTAGTGGTGTGCACGGACCAGTTCTTAGGAGGCTCTCGATACAATATTTCTGAATGAAGGAAACCTGTGAATCAGATTACTAGCCTGATGAACTTGCAACTGAAATCCCTACTCCCAGCACTAGAACTCTCTAATAGGCTTATGTAACATTCCTGGGTGTGTTAGCCTGGTCCACTTGGGAAGGAAGGATTCTATGCCTTCCTTGTGGGATGCACACGTCACCCTGGCCATCACCAAACCAAATGAAAATCAACCCATGAGGAGCACGCATGCGCACATCACATTATTTTGTCACCGACAGGAGCATTCTAGGATGTGCAGCAATTCCGGGGACGATACAATCATGTTCTTGTGGATATAGAACACTTGAGATTTGACAGTTTCACATTTTTCTTTATTTCTGTCAAGGCAGGATCCTGACAGGGCTATATTCTGCCACCTATTTTCGCTGTTTTCTGTAAACGGCACAGAGCGAGGTGGGGGTGGGAACACAGACAACTTATTAATCAGCTTGGTTACAATCTTACAGCACTCTACCCAGCAGGATATACTAAATGATTAGTGTCAGTCAGAAAAATACATGGCACAAGTAAATTAAAGGTTGAAGGACTCTACGGGTGGACAGAAGCTAGACCTTGGTCGGGCAGGCGTTGCACTGTGTGTTCAAGCCTGGTTGGGTAGTGTCTGCTGCCCAAGACATGAAGTAAATAACCCCATTGATCTGTCAGTACCTACTGTGGCTGCCCTTGCTGCTCTTCTCTTTCTTTATTTTCTTTTCCTCCTCCTTCACCTTCTCTCTCCCTCTCTCTCTCTCTCTCTCTCTCTCTCTCTTTTTTTAAGATTTATTGATTTTGGGCCTTGCGCAGTAGCCTAGTGGTTAAAGTCCTTGCCTTGCATGTACTGGGATCCCCAATGGGCACTGGTTCATCCTGTCTGTTGAATAAACAAATGAATAAATAAGTGCAAATACACATACTTTTGTAAACAGAAGCCAAGTGTTGGGACCTGCTAAAATTAAAGGGGTGGAGTTCCCACTCTAATGCAAGTACTAGGGGTTTTCCTCTTCAGGGGGCCGCCCTAAAGGCAGATTTGGGGAATCCCCAGGAGAAGGTGACTTTAAACAGTTATGCATAGTATGTCCATAATATGCATATTCATGAGTCCCTCATATACATGAATTCTTTTTTTTTTTTTTAAGATTTCAATTTGAAGGCAGATTTTACAGAAGGAGAGATCTTCCATCTGCTGGCCACAATGGTCAGAGCTGAGCTGAGCTGAAGCTAGGAGTCAGGAGCTTTTACTGGGTCTTCTAGGTGGGGAGCTAAGAACTTCAGCCATCCTTGGTGCTTTCCTGGGCCACAAGCAGAGAGCTGGATTGGAAGTGAAGCAGCCAGGACATGCACTGGTGCGCATATAGGATGTTGGCACATGCAGCTGGAGGATTAGCCCATTGCACCACTGCACTGCCCCCAGGCTTAAAAAAACAATTTTGCATGAAGTGAATAACAAGTTTGTTTTAATATCACATTGCCCATGGACTTCTGGAGTCCCTTGTACATCACTTTTTGTACAGTCTGTGTTTGGCTGCATCTCTCATGTTCCACTTCCCTCTCCTTGGTATCCTTAGTGAAACTCAAAGTCACCCTGCCCTGGCTGTCATTCTGTCCTCCCTGCCTGCAGCTCCCCTGCCCTCCCTTGCCCTGGCTACCACCCTGTCTCTGCTGCACCTTTCTTTTTGTCCACATCACTTGGCCTGGAGAAATGCCACTTGTTTCAGACCTTGCACACACAATGCTTCTTCAAGTCTTCCCGACACAGGGCTCTCTCCTTTATATAGAGTCAACCTAGGTATCCATCAGTGGATGAGTAAAGACGTGAAATTTATTCAATTCCACATAGGAACAAGGTCGGGGAATATTTGTAAACATCTCTGCGTTTTCCAAATGTAAACATCTAAAGAAAAAAAAAAACCTTACCATTTCTTAACTGACAATTCTTGGGCTGTGAATATTTAAGAAATGGCCATCTCTCAAGCAAAATTTAATTCTGTAACTTCATCCATCCATGGCTTGTCTGATAGGGAGGCGTACAGCCTCTTGATGAAAGAACACAACAACGTCAAAAAATGAAATTGCTTTATTGCATTGTTACTTTGCGCATTGACTCAGCATTGTAAGAGCTATTTTCTCCTTTTTTTGCTTAGTGTGTTGGGGCAGGGTGGGGGAGTGGTGCTATGAAAAGACCAACAGTTATACAAGCTTACACTGTGAAATGATATGAAGAATCAAGGGGAAAGTTAAGATAATTTGGGGTGGACTTTCGATGTAGTAGTTGTGACACCCCTTGGGACACCCACATCCCATATCTGAATATCAGTTGGTCTACTTCCAATTCTAATTTTCTACTCTTGCACACCCTGGACACAGCAAATGATGATGGCTCGGGTTCTGGGTCCCTGTCCCACAGTGGGAGATCTGAATGGAGCATTGAGCTCCTGGCTTTGGCCGAATCCTGGCTTGGCTCTGGTGGGCATTGAAAGTGTGAACCAGGGGATGGAATTTTCTCTCTCTTTCTGTCTTCCAAATACAATAGTTTTATGGCTATCTTTTGAGCTTTAAAAATTGTTTCTCAGAATTCAAGAACTTTCTTATTGTACTTTTAAAAATATTTATTTTATTTTTATTGAAAAGTCATATTTACAGAGAGAAGGAGAGACAGAAAGTTCTTCCATCCACTGATTCACTCCCCAAGTGGCTACAATGGCTAGAGCTTTGCCAATCCAAAGCCAGGAGCTTCTTCCAGGTTTCCCACACGGGTGCAAGATCCCAAGGCATTGCGCTGTCGTCAACTGCTTTCCCAGGCCACAGTCAAGGAGTTGCAAGGGAAGTGGAACAGTCAGGATATGAACCGACACCCATATGAGATCACAGCACATGCAAGGCAAGGACTTTGGGCACTAGGCTACTATACCAGGCCTTTATTGTACATATTAAAAGAGAAACAAAACATAAATAACCAAGCATGTCATACACCATCCTGGAATACATGTGGAATTTGGAGAACTTAAATGTTTTGTTTCTTTGTAAGAAACTTATCAAGTAGGGTTTGAACTGTGCTTCTGTTTGGGTAACGTAAGATACACAGAGAACATTTTAGTAAACTGCCATAATTCTTCCTGGGTTTGAATTGGCTTCCAACATCTTATTCTTTGCACTGTCAACATCTTGAAATAGCTTCAAGGATTGCTTTAATGTGTGGTATTTTTGCCAACGTTGTTTCCCCTGGGGTCTCTTCATAAATCCTTCTTGACTATTGCCTTGTTTGACCCCAGCTCAGAATATGTGCACTGGCTAACTAACTCTTAGCTGCTCTGCACATTTCAAAGTTTTCTGGCATCAAAATACACTTACCTTTCAATTCCATTTTCCATGAACTTTGGAAATACCTTGATGTATGTTTTTTTTCCCTCATTAGCCTCTCAGAAGTTGCAGAGGTCATGGCATTTGCCCCAAATTATTTCACTGCATGTGTCCTAGGATTAAGAATATTTCTTTGCAAATGACATTCTCATGATTACACTTGCAGTATTTATAGTAATCTTGTGGTTTAATTGTCATGTATTAATTTCTTATCCATTAAAATTTTCTTCTCAAATACCTTTTCAAACCTTTTCCTTTTTGTAAAGTTTTATTTGCTTTACTGGGAAGAATTACAGAGCGAGAAAGAAGGAGACATGAAAGAGAGAGAGAGAGAGAGAGAGAGTAACTTCCATCAGCTATATCACTCCCCAAATGACCACAAAGACCAGAGCTTAACCAATCTGAAACCTGGAGTCAGGATCTTCTTCTAGGTTTGCCATGTGGGTACAGCTGTGCCTTGGGCCATCTTCTGTTCCTTTCCCAGACCATACGCAGGGAGCTGGATTGGAAGCAGAACAGCTGGGATTTGAACTGGAGTCCATATGGGATGTTTGCACTCTAACACACAGGTTTAGCCTGATCAACCACTGCATGAGCCTGTCTTCAAGTTGATTCTTTTGATCGAGATCCATTCAAAAGTTGTGTGTGTATTTTCTTATTTTTGTCTCTCTGGATTCCTTTAAGTTAGAAGACACACCAGTTTGGTCTGCCATCTCTACCATGACATCAGTTCTTTTATGTGAAAGTCTATAATTATTGATACATTACACATGAGAGTTGAATAATGATCTGAGTTTGAGCCCTTGCTAAGGAAGTAGTATGTCCAACACTTGTGAAAAGTTTTAGTCCATGTGTCAGTCCTGGAAAGGTTGGATAAGGCTAACAAAGAATACTCATGCGAAACTTTTACAAGTTACAAGGGCTCTAAAGTCTCAGAAATATCATTTAAAAATAATTTTAAAAGTCATAGCATTATTCTATTATACAGCAGTTATCATAAATTAAGTTTAAATCCTAATTTTAGAAAATTGGGTCAAGAGTTGTTTTCATTCAAAAATAGCAAGCTGCATATGAAGCGAAACCCTCTTAGAACTTTCCCATTCACCCCCCTTTTTTTTTTAGCAGGGAGGGGCACCAGGAGTTTGGGTTGGGGTTTTCCCCAGGCTCTGGGTTGGGGGGAGGGGACGGTTATAGATGACTGACAGAGTGGCTGAACATGGGCAGCAGAGAACCTTCTAGATCCATGGCCCCCGGCTGGGGTCTGTCGGATGAGTTCACAGCTGTAGCGTCTGTGCTGTGCTCCCTGTCTTTGAGTCCTGCTCCCACATGAAACCCCCGGAGATTGGGTGTGTTGCCCAGTTCTGTCCTCGCTCGTTTTCTGGTTGATAATACTCTTTATGGCTGGGTTGGGCTGCTGAGGTCTGCAGCCACAGCTGGAATGGGTCTGTTGCTCTGTTCAGTTCCAGTAGTTTGGGTCCATACACTTGGAGGCTGGGCTGATTGGCCTGTCTACCGGGAGGGCTGTTGTATCTTCCTGGAGGACAGCCTTTGGACCTTTGGACCATTATGTAATTCTATGTATATGTGTGTGTGTGTGTGTGTGTGTGTGTGTGTGTGTATGTGATGGGTTTTGTGGTCTCGTGGTCTCATAGCCAGGCTGATAAGTGACTTAGGAATGATTTTTCTCTCTAGGTCTCAGCTTGGTTTATTCAGATTGAGGTTGATAGGCACCGGGCCACTGTCCTGGCCCAACTTCTAAGTCATTTGAGATCTAAGGCCAGGAGGGAGCCACCAAGTCTAGGAGACCTTATCCAAGTCTGGGTGAACAGACTCATGGGTTGAAAGGATTGCACAGCCTTGAGTGACTCCTGGATGTATCCCATGAAAATGAGGAACCATAGAGGATGGAAGCAAGCACTGATGCTGTGGCAATGCAGGTTAAGCCACTGGTTGTAACACCAGACATTCCATACATTGGTTTTTGAGTCCTGGTGGCTCCACTTCTAATCCAGCTGCCGGCTAATTTGCCTGGGAAAGCAGAGGAGATGGTTTGAGTCTTGGGCCCTGCCACCTATCCTGAGTAGGAAACCCAGATGGAGATCCTGGCTTCTGATTTCAGACTGGCCCAGTTCTGACCATTGTAATTGAGAACTGAACCAGCACATGGAAGATCTCTTTCTCTTTGTAACTCTGCTTTTAAATAAATCTATCTCTGAAGAAGAGGAGGAGGAAGAAAGGACCCAGAGAGAAAGGAATTCAGTTGATGAAGTGCCCCATCCTTAAATGCCCTTGGGCTTAAGCTGTTTATCCGGGAAGCTTCATTGCTTGCCTTTCCTAACCTCTGCTTTCTTGTGCGTTAGATGTCCCTCTGAAACTCTTTGAATCCCAAGCATTTGAGGGTGGAGACCAAGAAAGATAATAGGAAAATCCTGTTTCCGAAGAACTAGGCTGCATCACATTCCTAACAAGTTAGACTCTGCCAAACCCCAAACAGATTAGATTGACCAACTTTCACCTACCACTTGACTTGCAGAACTGCATAGATAAATATAATCCGTGTGTGTGTGTGTGTGTGTGTGTGTGTGTGTGTGTGTGTGTTAGTACTTTGCTCTTAACCAAACACCATGTTCTCAGAGTCTTAATGAGGTCCTGGAAATCCTTTCTGTCTTCTTTATAATTCCTTCCTTCCTTCCTTCCTTCCTTCCTTCCTTCCTTCCTTCCTTCCTTCCTTCCTTCCTTTGATTTTTATGTTCGTTTTACTCAATAGGTAGAGAAACAGAAGCTGCTGGACAGCTCCCGTCCAATGGCCCAGCTAAGACGTGGCCAGGTGTCTCACATGGGAGGTAGGAGGTCTAAGTGCTTAAAACATCCCTTGCTGCCTCCCAGGGTGCACCTGGGCAGGGATGTGGACATGGAGGAGCCAGGACCCTGCTCCTGCATCAGATGGGGGCAATGGTTTGCTCTGCTGGATACATTCCTCTCGGAGCATCAAATACCTCCTTTGTACTCTCCGGTGGCACACACAGGTAGGCTCTGCTCTTTTACCCAGAAGGGCCACACAATCCACTTGGGCTGGCAGCTCTGCCTGCCTCCCTTCCAGAGGCAGCTAGGCACCTTGCACCTGGGCAGAAGCAGAATCTACAAAAGAATGTCAAGGTCAGACTCGAAGCCACTGATGGAGGGCACGCTTTGCCCACAGCCAAATTCTTTCTGCCCAAGTACACTCGATTTGAATTCTGAGACACCAGCTCCCCCGTGCTTGGGCCTTGCTGAAAAGGTCAGGGCAGACAGTGTCAAACACGGTCTCTGAATGCTCTACAAGTGCCCAGCTGGCCACGCATAACAAGCTCTCACACTGGCCACCAACCGCCAAGCACTTTCTGTGTCTCTGATGGCAACCGACGATTTTTTTTCCCCCAGTCTTTTTCTTTCCCAGCCCCATCCCCTCTTGAATGCTGATTCACAGCTGACTAATAAGTTTTTTTTTTTTTCCAAGACACGGTGAGGATAAGTGTTTTGATCTGGCTCCATGCACAGCTCTCCTCTGAGCATTTGCACATTAAATATAAATGGCAGCAACTCCAGGGGCACAGAGGCCTGCAGGCAGCGCTTACCTTGGAGAGCTTTTGGTATAACACAAACCTTGTGATCTTCTGCCCTGTTTTGCTTCAGGCAAAGATATGTTGAGGGTCTGTTCTTTGGGCTTAGAATTTAAAAAAAAAGGCAAATCCTATCTATGATTCTTATGGAAACAAACAGTGAGTTTGTAGTCTGGGAGACTGTGGGGTAGAAGGTTGGGACTTTTCCAAGTTTGGAGTATGTCCTGTCTCCCGAGGATGCCTTGTAAGAAGAAGGGGAAGGAAATGGGACTGGATTGAGGAAAGGGTAGGGCGCGATTCAGTGTGGACTCCCACACCCAAGGGCTTCAGGGTTGCCTGCTGGAGTGACTCATGTTCTGTGAAAAGTTCTGGATCTTTCTACGCCCGTCTTGATTCAGAATGGAGACCAGAGGTGCTGCACGGTATGAGAGAATGGCTCTGGACAGTTGGTCTGGAGAGCCTGGAGCTAGAGGCTGCGTGGCTGAGCCCCAGCACTCCTGCTGGGAGGTCAGTGGGAGTGGAGACAACACACATCAGTAACTCCCACAGGAGGATTCAGGTGCAGTGTTTCTGGACCAGCTGTTGTGGACCTTGAGCAAGACACAGTCTTTTTATGCGTGTGTTTGTTTATTTAAGAGATAGTTTTAGTTCATACCCAACTGGCAGCAACAGCTGTGGCTGGGCCAAGCCTGAGCAGGAAGCCTTGAATTTCGTCTGCCTCACCCATGTGGATTGTAGAGGCCTAGGCACTTGGACCGTCTGGACTTGAACTGGTGTGTCTAGTGCAAACTAATGGCTTCACCTGTTGTGCTACAATGCCAGCTCCGGACAGAACTGCCTGTTCTGTCACAACATGGAATTGAACAGAATGATCCCTGCAATATAATAAGAAACGTCTTCTTTTGTTTTAATGATTTATTTATTTATTTGAAAGTTAGAGTTACAGAAAGAGAGGAGATTTTCTACTCCCTGGTTCATTCCCTAGATGGCTGCAATGGCCAGGAGCCAGAAGTCTCTTCCAGGTCTCCCGTGTGGGCACAGAGACCCAAGTATGTGAGCCATTTTCCACTTCTTTTCCAGACCTTAGCAGGAGAGCTGGATCTGAACTGACACCCATATGAAATGCTGCTGTTATAGGCTATGGTTTAGCCTGCTGTGCCACAGCACTAACCCCCCTCATTGATTTTTATATGATTTGATTCTTTTATTGCCTAAGTCGTTGTTTGATCCATGGGGAAATCCTGGGAGAGCAAGAAAGAGAGAAAGAGAGAGAGAGAGAAAGAGACATCAAATTGTCCAAACAGGCCAACATATTTTCTTTTGTTTTTATTTTAAGATGTATTTATTTGTTTGAAAAGCAGAGCTACAGAGACAGGAAGATACAAAAAGAGATCTTCCCTTATTGGTTCGCTCCCCAAATGGCCATAGTGGCTTATTGGTTCACTCCTCAAATGGCCATAGTGGCCAGGGCTGGGCTAGGATTATGCCTGGAACTCAGAACTCAATATGGATCTCCCACATGGGTAGCAGAGGCTCAATGACTTGAGCCATTACCTGCTGCTTCTGAGGCTGTGTACAAACAGAAATCTGGAGTCCAGGGGAGCTGAGACTTGAAGCCAAACATTCTGACACGGGGTGCCCAAGTGATGGCTTAACCGCTGTACCAGATGCCTACTAGAAAAACAAAACAAAAACATTTAAATGAATAATCTACTTTGTTTGCTGCGGAATGATCCAGTGCTAGGATTTTTGCTAGCATTGAGACAGCTTCAATATCTATCTGTTGGATGAATGAGAAGTGTTTCATCTATGGCCGCCCTGCCAATGTGTTTCCTTATTAAGATCCTGTGTTTTGCTGTTGTGTCATGCAGGTGTGTACTGGTGTGACTCGTGTTCTTCGATGAGCAGGTGGGCCTTGGCTCGCTGTGCTATTCTCCCAAAGCAGGGCATAGTGGCTTGCTTATTAAAGAGGAGGGTCATCTCATGGCTGATGCCTTTGCCAAGAGTGATAAGCTAAGAGGCTGCTTGGTTAAACCTTTGTCTTCCACATTCAAGCCTTGGAGGAATGAACTCAACTCAGCAGGCCCCGTTGGGTCATTTTCCATGGGTTAAGCACTGCCTGGAGAGAGGTAAATTACGAGATAATGTTCCTGGGATGGTGTTATGGCATAGTGGGTTGAACTATTGTCTGCCACATCAGCAATCCTGTACGGAGGCTAGTTTGAGTTCCTGCTGTTCTACGTCCAGTGTGGCTTGCTGCTAATGCACCTGGGTAAGCAGGAGATGATGGCCCAAGTGCTGAGGTCTCTGCAACCACATGGGAGAATCAGATAAAGCTCTGGGTGCTTGCCTTTGGTCTGGCCCAGACGTGGTTGTTGCAGCCATCGGGCGAGTGAACCAGCAGATGGAGGTCTCTCTCTGTCTCTCACTCCCCCTGTGTAATTCTCATTCTCAGAGTATATAGATACATCTTAATAACAATGAAAAAAGACGATATCTGTGTCCTCAAGTGTCCCAAGGGAGATTAAAAATCCAGCAAACTCCCATAAAAGCGGTGAATAAAACCACTGTGGAGGTATCCTGGAGTGTCAGGGATCACACACAAGATACCTGTCACCCCTTTCTGCAGTGGGGTGGAGGTTCCTTAGATGCCACAAGGCCTGAGTGAGTCTAGAACACCTGCCACTTCTGCCACTAGGAGCCGAGAAACAGCCTCTGTACACAACCAGATGGCTTGAGCTCGGGGCTCATGGGAATGAATGGACAAGGCTAGAAGAGAGGAGAGGTCAAGGAGAGTCAAGGGCCCTCTAGGCTCACAACTTTGATTCTGAGCAGGGTAGAGGCTCCATGAAAGAAACGGCAAGGAGGAGGGTTGATGCTGCTGCCCCATGCATGATGCTCAGGAGGAGGGGCTGGTGGCAGGTGCCTTTGGAACTTAGAAGATTCCTCCTGGAGGAGGAATGGCTGCTGAAGGGTCCAGAGCAAAAGGCTGGCACCTGGATCCTTTAACTGATGATATTTTTTTGAAGATTGACTGCCCTGCTTAGAGGTAAATATCACCTTTTAAGCTGGTTTCATGGCTTCGGTACGGAATGGGGGATATTGAAAGGGTTACCCAATGTACATTCAAGCAGATGGCTGGCATGGGAAGCACCAGGAGGTGGCAGCTAGTTAATCATGAATTTGCCCTTGGTTCTACTGAGTCAGAATATTTGAGGTAAGATTCAGGGATATGCATTTTAGTAATTTTATTTGAAAGGCAGAGGCAGGCAGAGAGGAGAAGGGAAGAGAGAGAGATTTTCCATCTACTAGTTTACTCCCCAAATGTGCACAATAGTTAGCATGGGGCCGGGCCAAAACTGGGAGCCCAGAACTCAGTCCAGGTCCCTCCTGTGGGTGGCAGGAACCCAAGTACCCGAAGCATCACCTGCAGTTCCCAGGGCACTCATCTGCCCACAAGAAACTGGAGCTGGAAGCAGAACTGGGACTCAAACCACGCGCTCCGATTTGGAACACATGCAAATCAAGTGGCCTCTTAACTACAGGGCCAATTTTCATTTCTTTTTTTATTTTATTTTCAAAAGCTGTTTGTTCAGATGTACTTTGGGATATGCATTTTAAATAAGCTCCTCATGACTCTTGAGATCCACAGCTGTAGCTGGTGCTTACAGCCATGGATAGTCCCATTAGACAACCTCTTAAATGTATCCAGATGCTTGCCTCGCACAGGGTGTTGAAGGGTACTGGCGGAACTGTGGCTGGCCACTTGGAGCGAGAGAAGGGCTCACGAATGACACATGTGTGGGGACCACAGGTGCTACTCTTGGTTTAGGAGGACCTGGATTTCTGTCCTGTAAACTTGTCACTCCTCTCTCTAGTCCTGGATTCTGATTTTTTTTTTTTAATAAAGCTGCTTGGATATATTTATTTGAGAGACAGAGTGAAAATAGAAAGGGAGAGATAGAAAGAGAGTCTCTCTCTTTTTTTAATGTTTTTTTTTTTTTATTGAAAAGGCAGATTTGCAGAGAGGAGAGAGAGAGAGAGAAAGATCTTACATCTGCTGGGTCACTCCGTAAGTGGATGCAATGGCTGGGACTGAGCTCATCCCAAGCTAGCAACAAGGAGCTTCTTCTGGGTCTGTCATGTGACATGTGGGTACAGGACCTCAAGGCTCTGGGGCATCCTTGGCTGCTTTCCTGGATCACAAGCAGGGAGCTGGGAAGTAGAGCAGCCAGGACACAAACTGGTGCCCTTATGGGATGCCAGCCATTACAGGGTGGAGGAATTAGTCAATCGAGTTATTGCACCTGTCCTGAAAGAATCTTGGTTCACAATATGAATAGCTGCAGTGGTTGGATCTGTGTTCAGGTCTCCCCCATGGGTGGCAGGGGCCCAGCATCCACTGCTTTCTCATACATGGGGCCTCCAGGACTCAACTGATGCTCCAATATGCGGGTTGCTGCCTTCAGAAGTAGAAGTTTACTTACAAGCCCTGACACTGGCCCTTGGATGTTGATTTTTTGTATTTAAGGTGGTCAGTCCTTTATTTATTTTAAAGCTTTGCCTTCCCTTTTCCCCACACATTGTTTCTTCCAAACAATTTGAATTCATCTTGGCAATGACATAGGCAGCAATGCACCAGGGTTGGAGTCAAGGCTAATTTGATCAATTCAGAGCTTAGAACACGAAGCAAAGTGGTGCTTCAACACGATGACCACTCAGCCGGAGCTGTCAGTTCAGTGCCATCATGCGGGTGGGCCCAGACACGCCCCCCCCCCCTTTCAGGCTTTGCTGAGATTAGTCCTGGGCGTGGAGGGTCAGGAGGTCTAACAGCCCCTCCCCCAGCTGGCACTCTGACCGGGAGCTGCCTGCTGCCAAAGTCTTTGGTGTCTGGGATTTGGTGGCCTTCTCAGCTGTGGATTTGGGGGAGGAGTCTCTCCCTGGAAATCACAGCAGACATCTTATTACTGGCACTTTAGACCTGGTGTCCCATTTGCCAATCCATATGATTTAGTCCCTGAACTTGTTTAGAGAGCATTTTACAAGAATTAAACTATGCACTCCACGGTCTCGAAGGGGAAATAAAACCAAAGGGGTTTAGCAACCTTTGTGTGTGCTCCTTTCGGGTTGCGCTGGTAGATGCTGAAATGGGCTCCAGCTGGGGACGCTGCACAGCTCGAATGGCAATGTATTGTTTATTTCTTTTTCTTCCTTTCTTTATTTTTTGCCGTCTCCATTAGTGTGTGGCAAACATTCTCCCAGCATTGCTCCACAAATAGGAGAATGCACAATTTTAAGTAGAGTCACACCTGTCTTCTCTTAGTTGTCCATGATTTTAATTCTCTATTGTGTGTGTGTTCTGAGGATGTGAGTAAATCAATGTCTCCATTCAGAAACGAGACCCCGCGTAGCATTGCTGGAGTGAAATCTGTATTCTCCACGTCCAACGTAATGAAGACTTCCAGTGAATAACTCTTGATTATCAGGTGCACACATCCTAGGAGCGGAAGAAGTGGAATAATTAGGAGCAGCACGAAGGTTTCCAAACCCTGGATTTCACAGAGCAATCGTGCTAAGTGATTGGCTGAGAGAACGAGGGTGCTTCAAAAGCACTTTCTGGAGGGTGAATGTGCATGATGCATTGAACGGAAAATAATCAGAAACATGCTTTTGACAGAAAAAGAGCAGAGGAAGGGAGAGGGTGTTGCACGAGGGGTCAAGAGGCCCTGATTCTAGGCTGTTTTCTGCCAGTCACTCATGGGAGGGGGTGGGCCAAGAGCCCTTCCAGAAACTTCATGCTCCTCATTCCTATTTCCACAGAAATGAAAGCATCCCATGTTCCCTTTTCAGATAAATGAAAACATCTGCAAAAATGTCCAACCGTGAGTGAGGGCAACAGCATTCACGCAGTCCCACATGCATCTCTTTTGGCAAGATGTTTATTTGGCTAAATTAGATATTTGATGTTTACTTGTCAAGCAGCTAGCTTTGTATTTTGTTTTTTCCTAAAAAAAAAAAAAGTCAAATCAAATCAGAATCCAGTGAACAGCGAACAGACATGCAGTCGTCTCACATGGGCTCCTCGTGTGAATTCCAGAACAGACACCAACTTGAGTGGCCATATTTCTCAGTTCTTCTAAGCACATGACATGACTAGGACCTTAACCACAGGACATGAGTTTCCTGCGCTGACTGCCTGAGGGTGCAGGGGAGGAATTCTCTGCCAGAATCTTACAGAGTCTTTGGCCAGTACAAGAAAGCAGCTTTGAGGTTCTTAGACCCTTGGTATGTAGAAACCCATGTGTCTCCATCTTTCTCGTGTCAGGGCACACACACAATAGAGGTGATGACACCGGATGACCTACAGGGACAATACCCTGAGATGTGGCCAGATGCCATGGCCTGGGAAATTAAGATCTTGGCACTGTGACAACTCTTGCTGGGTCTCTGCAGTGTTTAAGAGTGTTGAATATGCCTTTCTGAAAATTTTTTATCCAGGGATTCTTAGTCAATTTGGGATCACAGATATCTTTTAGCTTCTTAGCAGACCTTTGGATCCTTTATCATAAAAAAAAATAATACTTAAGCAGAGTGGACTTTCATACTAGTAATTAAAACACACACTTCCCATACTGGTAGCTGGGTTCAATTCTTGGCCCCAGCTCCTAAGTACAGCTTCTTGCTACTGCAGGTCTTGAGTGGCTGCAGGGATGACTCAAGTATTTGGGTCCTTGCCACCCATGTGAGAGACCTGGAATGAGTTCCTGGCTCCTGGTTCAATCCCAAAGGTTGTGGGATTAAAGAAAAAAAAAAAGCTATTAAGAAACACAAACACTGAATATTATCTCCGGGGAAGTGTTCATGGTGTAGATGCTTCTCCTTATGGGACCACAAGTTCCTGACTGTTTTAGCTGGTGTTTTTCATGGTCTCCTCTCTGCCTCTTTCTTTTTAAGATTTATCTATTTTTATTGGAACGGCAGATCTACAGAGAAGAGAGACAGATGGAAAGATCTACCTGCTGATTCACTCCTTAAAAGGCCACATGGCTGGCTGGAGCTGAGCTGATCTGAAGCCAGGAGCCTTCTCTGGGTCTGTGGTGCAGGTTCAAGGTTCTAAGGCTTTGGGCCATCCTATACTACTTTTCCAGGCCACAGGCAGGGAACTGGGTGGGAAGTGGAGCAGCCGGGATTAAAACCAACACCCATACGGGGTCCCTGAATGTGCAAGGCGAGGACTTTAGCCACTAGACCATCCTACTGCGTTCCTTCCCCCGCCCCCGCTGCCTTTCTTAAGCACGTATTTCTCTTCCTGCTTCAGCATTCAGGACGCTCCATCTTCTTTCCCCCATTCTATAAACTCTGTGTATCACTACACACTCTTGCTTAAAGAACCTGTAGGCAAGGAACCCCAACGCCATCTTCGTTTTCCATCTTTTTGGGGACAGCATGGGTGAGCTCTGTGGCCTTTCTCCCTCCTGCAGCAAAGCCCTTCTGTCACCTGGCCGTCCCATCTCATCCTCTTTTTGCATTGTTCTTGGCACAGACTCATCTACAGAAACCCCACCTTGTTCTTGTATTTTCTATTGCCCCTTCTGCTTTACTTTCCAACCTCACTTCAGTTCATCTCAAAGGGGTCAGAAGAAGCTCCTGACCTCTAGGAGGGGCATGCCAAGGCTGGGGAAGTGTTCCTTCCTACGTTCCAGAAGGTTCTGTGTGTGCCTCTCACTAGACACTCCTAAGGGCTTGAGGGGCCAGTGAGTGATGAACAAAACATACAGCAGGCCCAGGCGATGTTCTAGAAGATGGTTGGTTGCTCACACGTCTGTTTGCTTCAAGAAGCAGTGAATGCCTGGAACATGACCGTGTATGTCTCTTTCACACATCAGTTGCAAAGCACTTGAGATTAAGCCCAGCATGGACTGACTGCCAGGGCATACCTCACCTGATGCCAGCACCTCTCCCGTGAGCTTTGTAGCTACAGGAGCTGATGCACGCTCCCTTGGTAATCTGAGCAGGATTGTGCGTCCCTGTGGTCTAGTGCATCGTGGTGGATATGACACATCAGCATTCTTTACCTGCCCTTCCATTTCTGTCACTCCACTCCCACCTCCCCTAGTTTGACTTGATCTCACATGTTCTGCCCATGACAGCCTCTTACGCTTTGCTGGGCTGACGGCAAGAGAGGCTTCCCTTCGTATCTGAAAGTGAAATTCTGCAGACATATGGACTTTATTTGCCTTCTCCTGCTATACACCTCCTCCTTTCCTAAAGATTGAATCAAAACATTAAAGCAGACCATCCTTTAAGGAAAGTAATGAAGAGTTCCAAATTGGAGGCCAAGGTCATTAAAAGTCCTGGATGCTTGCCTAAAGACGATTTAGGATGAGAATGGTGCAGCTAGACATTTACGCTAGGAAGTACTGAATTCTAGCAAGCAAGGGACCGATCTATGGGACAGAAGGAGACAGACCCCCCGTGTGTCTTTGTTTCTACTGTCCCGCTCACCCAGGTGACGTGGAGGCGGTGCGATCCCCTGCCGGGCTTTAGTCTGGTCTGTGAAATGAAGGACGAGAAGTAGATGATGACCCAGGTCCTCTCTGGCTTGGAACGTCCATGATGTATAGTGGTTTGAATTCAATTGATTATATCCAGGCCCGCACAGATGCCGGCTCAGCCCCAGCTTTCTCCGCTCAGCCTTTCTGACAGTGATAAGTTGCAAAGTCATAGAGGAGGGAGTTTTCTGTCTTCAGTGTGGGAGACATATCCAGCTCTATTACTTGGGGTAACTCAATTCAATTCACATTTGATTCAATGTTGACTGAATAGTGACTTCAGCCAAATTACCAAGGAGTCTCCTGGCTTCCCTGGTGAACCTTGGGAAGTCGCATGAATTTCCACTCTCTCTCCTTCAATCAACACACCCTTATTGATTGTCTACTGTAGGCCAGGTCTTGAGCATTCAAGATAAAATAAAATGGAATCTCTTGTCTGTTGAGGGAGTATCAAACAGTGTTTTTACATGCTCTGGTGTCATTCTTATCTAGGTTGGATTCCAAGTGTAGCTGACCTAGCTGAAGTTTAATTTCATTTAATTAAGTTTGTTTCCTTGCTCCGTGAATACGAAAGTGACAATAGATTAATCAGCCCTCTGTATCTACAGAGGCAATCATCCACGAATCAAAACTTACTTGGAAAAATATTGTGCCTGCACTGAATATGTGCTGGAATTTATTTTGTCTGCATTTCCTAAACAATGCAGAATAGCAACTGTTTTACGTAGTATGGGCAGTGCACTAGATAATGCAAGTAATCTAGAGATGCTCCAAAGTTCATAGATGCTCATGGGTTACATGCAAAGGCTACTGTAGTTCATGCAAGAATCCTCCAAGGAGTTCCTCAACAGCAGCTCAGAACGATCGAAACCACTTAAGCAGTACCCTCAGAACATGCTTCACATAGGGGAATCCAAGGATGACATCGAGTGGCCATCCCCCATCCCTGGATACTAATGCAGTTAGGCTGCATTGAGCAGCTCTTTTAGCTTTTTTTTTTCTCCACTTCCTCCACATACAGGAAAAAAAAAATTAGAAGCAATTATCTTATCCACTTTCTCCTATTTGTCCACACTTCCCACCCTAATTCTTAGCTCATATGGGCACTTCTCAACTATGTAAACAATATCAAAATTTTTTTAAAAATTAATACAAAAACACAAGAATCCTTTAAAAAATTTTTTTAGTGAAAAAAGTTTAAGGCCAAGCACAGGTTTTTTTTTTTTTCTTAAGATTTATTTTATTTATTTGAGATGGAAAAGAGAGAATGATCTTCCATCTGCTGGTTTACTTCCTAAGCGCTGCACTGGTTGGTCTGGCTGTTGACTTGGGGCCACATGGTGAATGGAGGTGCTGTCACCTAAGACAGGACTCAGGATACCTGGTGGATTGTGTGACGCTAATGGAAGAGCAGGAATTTTATGGACAGATATTCATCTTGCAGAATTGGAGGGCCTGGGTTGGAGTCCCAGTTCTTTTATTGCTTTGTTTTTGCCTTTTGAAAAAATCATCAGTATAAACAGAACAGATTTCATACATTTCATAGATAAGATTCTAAGAAGATAACCATACTACTTCCCTCCCTCCGCCTCCTTTTAATTCCTTCTCCTCCCTTGTTCTTTGTTCCCTTCAGATTTTCACAATAATACAATGTCAACTTGCTGTTTTGATTCTAGCTTTCTGCTAATGTGCAGCCTGGGAAGCAGCGATCTTTGCCACTCTGTGCAGGACTGAATTCCTGGCTCCTGGCACAGCCTTGGTTGTTGTGGGGAACTGGTTAATGAACCAGCAGACAAAAGGTATACCCCTCCATCTCTATCTTCCAAATAAGTAAATAAATAAATAAAAATAATTTTGTTTGGTAAAAGCACTTGTGAAGTTATTTCCCTTCCTTCCTTCCTTCCTCCCTTCCTTCCTTCCTTCCTTCCTTCCTTCCTTCCTTCCTTCCTTCCTTCCTTCCTTCCTTCCTTCTTTCCTTCCTTCCTTCCTTCCTTCCTTCTTTCCTTCCTTCCTTCCTTCCTTCCTTCCTTCCTTCCTTCCTTCCTTCCTTTTTGTGGTTCAAAATATGTTTACCATATCCTGTTAATTACTCTTGGAGCTGGGTACACATTACAGAATAAAACAGACTTAGAAGCTGTGGTTGGAGACTCTATGATTTTGACTGTGAACTTTATGGAGATGTGTGATACCATAGGAAACAACAAACAGGGAATCAAGGAGGCATAATACCAGCACTGGGAGTGGAGTCTACTTAGTAAGCTCAGAAAGCATTTCCTTGAGAAGCTGGAGGCTAATAATGAAGCTAGCCACTTGAAGAGAAGGGAGCAAAGTTTTCCCGAGAGAAGAACCATAATTTTAAGGGCCCTGATGATTCCAGCAAGTGGAAGGAGACCAGGGAGGTGGGTGAGCAATCGGTTAAAAGTTAAGATGTAACGTGGGGTTGTTGACATCACTCGATTTAGATTCAAAAAGAACTTCCAAAAAGTGCAACCCAGGACACTGATTCTTTCATTTTAGAGATGATAGTGGGTTGTAAGGGTGGTAGCATAGGGCAGAGCTGGAGGAAGAACAGAGACCTGTTTGGTATTTGCAGCTCAAAGGATTTTTTTTTAATGAACTGGATATGGATGAGAAATGAGAAGATGGAGGAATGAAGGATGACACTAAGCCTCCGCCATCTGAGCAAAACTTGAGATTAAGGCTAGAAAAGAACAAGAGAAAAGCCCCAAATATGGGTTTCCAGTGTGATTACTTTGAGTTATCTGTGGGACAAAAGACCGTGGGTACATACATTTGCAGCACAAAGAAGTGGCCTAGACAGATGATAAGATTTGCAAATCATAAAAAAATTACTCATTTAATAGTAGGCATTGGACCTTCGCTTTTTGCTAACAGGTTCTAGGACTAAAGCTGTCCACAAAAACAAAGGACCTGTTCTAAGCAGTTTACATTCAAGTAATGGAGATGAGCAACAAACCAGCAAAGAAATGAAATGCTGAATTTGATGAGTGATGAGCTAGCGTTAAGTGTGGGAGTCCAAGTAGATTCTTTCAGTGGGAGAGGACCTACATAGGAAGTGGTAGTTGAGAACAGGCCGTGAAGAGGAAGAATTGAGGGAAGCAGAAGTGTGAAGCTGGAAATCCAAGAGCCAGGAGAGGACATGGCACTCACACGCCACTCCAAGATGGCCATTGTTGTCAGATCAAGAGCATCAGAAGGGAGTGGGCAGTCCAGATCTGAACTTGGGTCCTCAAGCCTTCAGGTCAGTTAGGAGGAGAGGAAAGGACCAGTGTATACAGATATCAGCAGGTAATCAGGAGCTGGGAATCAGGTTTGTGATAGAGTTAAGGGTGTAGGTGTCACAAATTCTAATCTTGTGGCTAAAGGCAATGTGCCATGCTAGATGTCTAACAAGGTTGTATATGGAGCAAAATGAGAAGGGAGCCAAGCGCAGAACTTTGGGAGAGAATGAACACGCCCCAAAGGAGACATGGAAGAAGCAATGTGAGCCGCAGGAAGGAAACACAGGCTGTGGGGAAGGGACCACCATGCCAAGGCCAAGGCCAAGGCCAAGGTGGTCTCTATATCAAGTGCAGCTCAGGGGTCAAGTGTGTGAGAGAAGACAGAGCATGAGAAGCAACAGTAGGACGGGAAGTCAAATTGCAGGGGAGTCATGTTGGTGCAGGAGGTAGGAAAATGGATTCAACACTGGGAAACTGAAACTGTTTGCAACCAAAGAAAAGATAGATTGGGTAATAATTGGAGAAGGAGGAGGGATTGTGGGGAGTTTCTGTTTTCAAGAATTTGTTCCTTAACCTCAGAATGGGCCCCATGCCCAATGTGGGCCTCAGTGCTGAGGGAGCAGATTTTCTTGGCTTTTCAGAAACCCGATGATGCTGAGGCTAAAACAGGCACTCTCTGCTTGGCCCCCAAATGCTTTCTTTTGGCTCGCATGTAGTGTAAACAAATCAATGGAGCCAACAAATCAATGGTGCTTGATCCAGAATATTCTCTAAGCTTGAAACCATATTTACTTTAAGCTAACCAGAAAGTCCCATCATTGTATTGCAGGTTGATGATTTGCACACCAGTGACTTTTCACTTAAAGTTGTGCATGAAAAATAGCAGTGATCTGGTTGGATGGACCAGATGTATCAAGAACTTCGAGACCTCCCTGAATGAACTAGTAGGGTCTCATTATAGTTCAAGTTTTTTTTTTTTAATTGAAAGATTTGTAAAAAGGAGGGACAGTGAAAGATCTTCCATTTACTGGTTGATTCCCTAATTGGTTGCAATAGTCAGAGCTGAACAGACCTGAAGCCAGGAACCAGGAGCTTCTTCTAGGTTTCCCATGTGGGTGTAGGCTCCCAAGGACTTGGGCCATCCTCTTCTGCTTTCCCAGGCCATAAGTAGAGAGCTAGACTGGAAATGCAGCAGTTGGGACACAATCTGACATCCACATGGCGCTTGCTGGTGGAGGATTATTCTGTTGAGCAACTGCACCCACCGCAATAGTTAAGATTTTTGGCGTGTCATGCATGAGCTCACGGAATCCTTCCAGAGAACTTGTGTTTGAGTATTGCCATGCCACCAGTTGTTCTTCTCAAGCCTGATAAATTTTCTTTGCCAACCACCTCACTCTTCTAATTGCATTTAAGAACAGATAATTCTCCTAAATAGCCAGATACTGTCAAGTAGCCAGTACTAGGGAAGTTGAAACAGAGTGTAGCCCATGTGTGTCTGCCTCCTCTGAGATTCAAGATGTCAAACTGTGTTACTTGGGTTATTGCTTTAAAGTATTTCAAATTGTGTTACATTATATCATGCCACTCCGGAATATGAAGTGAGCCCCAAACTGTCGGATAATGGGCAAACACAAGGGTTGCCTGACAGTATGAATTATCCTTGAGTGGTTTGGCATCAAGGCATCACACCACTCTATAGGGAGGGGCGGGGGGAAATACCCTGTGTCAGACACTCCGGACCCAATAGTGCACTGATAAGATTTACTGACCCGCTCAGGCAGGCTGCCATCCCAGCATCCCTGTTGTGCACCATGAACTACCCCCAAGCACACCTGAGCCTAAAGATAGAAAAGCTGCTCCCCACCTCCACCCCCCAATCCCCCCAGTCAAGGTCCTTCCTGATGAACAGAGCTGTTGCTCAGACAGAAAGGCAAATTAGGGTCAGGTGCACAACCCGCTGACTGCGATTCCTCAAGCAGGCCTGTGGCAGCCTGATTTGCACACCCTGTCTCACTGTTAGAGCAAAATGGTCCATTTTTGGGGGGGACAGTATGATTCACAGCTTGGAGTATGCAGCTTGGTTTTGCCAAGCTTTGGCATTTCACAAACTGTTGGTTTTGTGTGTGTGTGTGTGTGTGTGTGTGTGTGTGCGTGTGTGCGCTGCTTTATTCTGTAGGCAAAGACATTCTATTTTTACAAGTGCTTTTTATAATCTGGATTTGCATCTCTATTAAACACTGCAAATAATGAGCATTTAAAATGTGAGCTACAAGGGCAACTGTTGATGGAAGAGACTTGAGAGAAAAATGTTTGAGTGGAGCAATCGGAGGCCCTGGTGGTGGGGAACTAGATCACATTCCAGAAGCCTGCCCCTCCCTCCAGCTTAAGCAGAAGGGAAGTCTGGTCACAGGGCCCCCTGAGTCAGACCAGAAAGGGTATTTTGAGGCCAGTCAACAGTGTGAGGAGCCAGGAATTTTAGGAACAGCAGTAAGGTCGGAGTTAGGCATGGACATTGTCAAGCGCTGCAGCAAGGCTGGCGTCCTGGAGTGAGTCTGCAAGGGGTGGCCTGAATCAGGGAAATGTTGAGAATGGAGGCTTGCCATGGGAGGCATTTGTCGAGCTTCATGGGAGGAGTTGAGCTTCCTGGCTTGGCTCCACATTTGCCGGGGAACGTGTCCCAACGTGTGTTTTGTGATCTAGTAAGCGGATCTCCTTGATATGCACCCTCTCCTTTCTCTGCACACCATCCTTTGTTTCTTTAAACTGTGTCCCTTTGCCAAACTCCTCCATGACTCAAAATGAACAGCCTTTCTTCAAAGCATGGCTGGGGAAGATTTGATGGTTAATTTGAGGATCATGTAGAGATTGTGAAAGCGTTGCCTGCATTCTGTGTGTATATGTGCGTGGCGGGGGACAGGGTTTCAGGAGGAGTCTGGCTGATGAATCCGAGAATATGTTGAATGGGGCAGATCTGGCTTTAGTGTGCAGCCTCAGCCTTGATACCATCAACTGGGAGTCTGCACAGAGCAAAGACAGAAGAAAGTGAAGCCATCTCTTCTCTGAGAGCCGGGACGGACTTTGTTTCTGCCCCTCTGCAATGCTGGTATCCCATAACAAGAGTTCTCGGTTCGAGTCCCGCCTGCTCCACTTCGGATCCAGCTCTCTGCTGATGCACCTTAGAAAAACAGCAGAGGAAGATCCCAGTGCTGGGGCCCCTGCCCCCACATGCAGCACTAGGATGAGGTTCCTAGATCCTGGCTTTGACCCAACAACATTGGCCATTGCAGCCATCTGGGGAATGGGCCAGACTGTTATTCTGCCTTTCAAATAAATATACAGATCTTGTAAGAAAAGCCACCTAGTGTATGGCACTTGGGTACAACTGCCTAGATAACTCGTATAAGTACCAGTTGGACTCATTCCTGTCCCTGAAATAGGGGCAGTCTGGAGGGAATGTGAGGGCTGGGCTAGGCGCCTGTGGTAAGGTAGGGACCCAGACATCCAGCAATGGAATTTCCTCATGCTGAGAGTCCTTAATGTTGAATACTTCCTGCAGTACTAGCCTTCCTAAAGTCAGGGACAGAGCTTGTCCTGAGCCTCCGGCGGGAATCAAAAGCACCTGTAACCCAACACGTTGTGTCTCTCTAGATTCTGCATGCTTCCCTCCTGGCTGTGCGTGCCTACCCCCTTCTTTAGCCCTTCATCTTGGGCTACTGGAGCGTTTCCCAGATGCACCCGACTGGAAAATATTTTGCCGTCTGTGTTCTCCCATTGAGTAATCCTTCCCACAGGCAGTGTCTGCAGGAAGAATAAATTGTGAAGGACGTTATAGTCCTCGTGCAATATTTTCCAATGGCAGGGAAGGCAGAAGCAGGGCAGAAGCAGAGAAGACACCAAGCAAGCGTCCAGGTTTGAAGATCAGCCTCATCTCATGGGGGAATCCTGATAATGGAATCTGTTGCTATGATCATATTTGGAAATTGAGTCCCTGCATATGTGGTTAAGTTACAGGTCTTTGAGATGTAAAGAGAGTTCTGGATAATCTGAGTGGATCTCAAATGGGAACATTCCTGTCCCTAAGAAATTTAACACATGCAGACGAGGGGGAAGCCGAGGCTGAGCCAGCGCACCACAAGCCAAGGGCTGCCAGCAGCTGTCAGAGACTCCAAGTGGCCAGGAAGGGTTGTTCCTAGGGATCTGCAGCTCAGGTGTATTCACAAGGACCTTCCGACTCGTGAGAGGGGACGCTTGTGCTGTTTGTAGCGGTGAGTGGGCTGCGGTCATTCACCTACCCTTGGCCCTGGGGTCCCTACAAGACTTGCTTAGGGACGACTTTGAACACAGGTGATTCGTGGCAATTAGGAGTCAGAGAGGCTGATTGTAATTCTAACTCCGTAAAAAGATGCGTGACTCAAGGGGGCGTTTGTCATTTTTATGTTTATTATTTACTAGGAAGTTAAGGGACGGCGGGAAGTGTGGGTTCACGTCTCATCCAATGGCCTTCCACACACAGCAGGTCTAATTTTTTTTTTTTAAAGATTTATTCCTTTAAGTAAAAGAGTTAGAGAGAAATAGACACACACACACACACACACACACATGAGATCTTCAGCCTACGAATTCCATTCCCCAGATGGCTACAACAGGCAAGGCAGGGTCAGGGTAAAGCCAGGAATCTTAACTGAAACTCCATCAGGATTTCTCATGGCGGTGCCAGAGCCCAGATATCTGGGCCATCTTCTGCTATTTTCCTAGGTGCCTTAGCAGGAAGTTGCACTAGAATTCAAACTGGTATTCACATGGGAGGCAGTGTTGCAGGCAGCAGCTTAACCCGCTGCACTGCAACGCCAGTTCCTGCATCTGGTTCTCACTATACATTCTCGGTTTACTTAGGAGAGGCCCAGGCAATGCAACTGGAACGTACACTAGCGCCAGTTATCAGGCACCCGTTTGGTTTAGAAAGAAACAGAGCTGTTGATTTGTTTAAGCATGCTCTTAAAGAGCTACACTAGGGTGCCATGAATGAATTAAACCGAATCTATTCTTTTTAAAAAAATAAAGATGTATTTATTTTTATTAGAAAATCTGATATACATAGAGGAGGAGAGACAGAGAGGAAGATCTTGCGTTCATTGATTCACTCCCCCAGCGGTTGCAACAGCCCGAAGTCTCCTACATGGGTGCAGGGTCCCAGGACTTTGGGCCGTCCTCGACTGCTTTCCCAG
This sequence comes from Ochotona curzoniae, assembly GCF_017591425.1. Classification (NCBI taxonomy): domain Eukaryota; kingdom Metazoa; phylum Chordata; class Mammalia; order Lagomorpha; family Ochotonidae; genus Ochotona; species Ochotona curzoniae. The sequence continues at coordinate 4,057,719 of NW_024465421.1, forward strand.
GCCACATGCAGGGAGCTGGATGCGAAGTGGAGCAGCCGGGATTAGAACTGGCACCCCTATGGGATTCTGCGTTGTGCCAGGCGAGAATTTAAGCCACTAGGCTACTGCACTGGGCCCAGGAACTCAATCTATTTTTGAAGACCAAAGTATGCTCCTCTTTGTGGACCCACACTAACAATCTGAGCAGGAATAAGGGCAAGACTAGAGAAGAATTATACGAAGCTGCTAGCCCAATGTTCAGGATAAAGTGCAATTGTTCATGTGTCCACTTGCTCATGGAAAGCAGTCCATCATGTATCGAGTTTCACGGTGGTGTTTGCTGCTAAGCAAATAGCATTATGCTCAGGCTCCTGCGGTGAGAAATACTCACTTTGCGATTACTCTGCTCTCAAATATCTGAACAGCATTTTGGTGAAATTATTATCGGTTCAGAAGCTCCATACTGGGGTGCGGGGGGGGGGGTGAGGGAGGAGGAGCCCTCAGTCTTGTGTTAATTGCTTCCACCGGAGGGGCGCGGTCTGCCAGGCAGGTGTCCGTCCTGCTGCAGAGTGGCTCCTGCAGACAGGAGAGTCAGACGTAGCGTGTGCTGAGCCCGTGACCTGGCACGCGGAGAGTTCCCCCCGCAAACATTTGGCTTCCAGCGTGGGTTCAGCTCAGTTCAACAAACACAGCGCGGCCCAGAGATTCCGCTGTTGTCACCGGTAGAAAGTGGCTCAGGGTTGGGTAATAAAATCTACCTCTGGCCACTGTTGATTTTGCATAAATTAGCCTTGTCGATGAACCCAGAGCCTGCCTGGTGAGTTGGACCTTTGTTTGTTAAGGACTCAAGGAAATAAGCCCTGGCATTTCCAGTCTCATCAGACGTCTCAGAGCCGTCGTCCAGTTTTCCAGCTCCAATATCTCGATGACTTGGGAGCCGAAGCCCTGGCTGGGAGTCAGAGGGTTTCTCACAAGGACTCTATTTTCTTCATTTCACTGAGCCCAGAATTTCCTTTCTTTTCTTTTTCATTTTATTTATTTATTTTTTCTCAGCAAGCCCACCTCTTTTTGGAGGACGCTGGCCTAACGTGCTCAGATCTTTTCCCCAAATTGTCTTTGCAATTCTCACTCTTGGCCTGCCTGATTGCATCACTCATTGCCCCTTGTCCCTGTCCTGTCTCACTCCGGCTCCCTGAGGCTGCCTTGGTTCATCACTGGTCAAGTCCCTCCTTCCCAGGCTGACTGATGACTCCAGCGTGGTGGAGCCTGCAATCCTTCTTTGTGCCCGTCTGTAATCAGAAGGCCGGTTGGCTGGGTCTCTCTCCCTTTCCTCTTGTTCCTTCAAAGGTTAGAGATTGCACTGTTTCTGCTGTTAACTCCTTTGGAGGAGAGAAAGGCATAGACCAGGAAATCCAACATGTGATTTCGTTTCCCTTCTTTCTGTTAATTCCCTCCCTTATTTGTGGTGATCGGCCTTGCAGTTCCCTTACACCTGCTGACTTAGCCTACGCTTCAGCACGGTGCATTCCTGAGCCTTGCTGTATTGAGACCCATTGACTTAATATTAGCTTCATTGCTCTGTTTGAGGGTTTGTTTTTTTTTTTTATTCTTTATCTTATTTTAAAATACTTCCTTTTTATTGGAAAGGCAGATATGCAGAGAGACGGAGAGATACAAAGATCTTCCATCCACTGGTTCATTCCCCAAGTGTCACAACAGCTAGAGCTGAGTTGATTTGAAGCCAGGAGCTTCTTCTGGGTCTCCCACGCAGGTGGAGGGTCCCAAGGCCATCCTGAGCTGCTTTCCCAGGCCACAAGCAGGGAGCTGGGTGGGGAGTGAAGCAGCCAGAGCCCATATGGGATCCTGGCATGTGCAAGGAGTGGATTTATCACAGAACCATCATGCCAGGCCTGCTTTTTATTTTATTTTATTTTATTTTATTTTTAAGATTTATTTTTATTATTTTTTTATTGGAAAGGCGGATATACAGAGAGGAGAGACAGAGAGGAAGATCTTCCATCCGATGATTTACTCCCCAAGTGAGCGCAACGGCCGATCCGAAGCCAGGAGCCTCTTCCGGTTCTCCCACGTGGGTACAGGGTCCCAAAGCTTTGGGCCGTCCTCGACTGCTTTCCCGGGCCACAGGCAGGGAGCTGGAAGGGAAGTGGGGCTGCTGGGATAGAACCGGCGCCCATATGGGATCCCGGGCATTCAAGGCGAGGACCTTAACCATTGCGTCACCGCGCCGGGCCCTATTTTATTTTTTAAAAGATTTAGTTTATTTATTTGAGAGGAAAACTAAGACAGAGAGAAGAAAGGATAGAGGGAAAAGGAAATCTCCCATCTGCTGGTCTACTCGCTGAATAGCCAAAATGGCTGAGGTTGAAATGAGGAACCTGGAACTCCATCCTGGTCTCCCATGCAGGTGGCAGAGACCCAAGAACTGAGATCAAGTGCATTAATGGAGACTGGATCAGAAGCAGAGCATTGAGAATTTGAGCCAGTGCTCCAGTGTGGGATAATACTGGCGCTGCAGGCTGCTGCTTAACGTACTGCACCACAACACTCGTCTCCAGGACCTTAGTTTTGAACCATTCTCTGGGAGCCCTGATCCTTGCTATGCTGCCTGCCAGGGCTTGCACCTGCTCTCACAGCCTTACCACGCCTCCTTTGCTAATGGAATTCCCGGGCTTGTATCCACTAGCCTCTTCTCATTGTCAGTCCTTGCAGCAATCCCGGTCTCTCCACGAACATGGAGACTCTCGGTCATGCCCCTCCTGCCCTCTGGCCAGACCTTCCCCAGACAACAACAACGAACTGTGGGAGGGTTCTTAGAGTTCTCTATCAGCGTCCTGTTTGCATGGCCCAATAACTTGCATGTCGCCTTCCAATGTCACCGACACTCTATGGCATTGAATGTAATGAGAAAATGCCAAGCTCTTCAACACAGGGGTTGTGTCTGATTGGTTGACCTTTCACCTCTGACCTGGCTGGTACCCATCCCTCTTCCAATACCCTATAGGTGGATAACTACCCCTTCCTCTCCGCTGTCTTATTTCAGAGAGCACCCACAATTCGTGGAAGTTGACTTCAGATTTGTTTGTTTCTGGAGCATGGAATTTGAAGTCATCCAGGCAGGCAAAACGCAAGCAGGAATGCACAGTGAAATACAAGAGAGAACAATTCTATGCCATATGGGTGATGATACTGAAACTCATTCAGAAATATATTTAATGCCTCAGATGTTGTTGAATGTTTTTTTCTTTTTTGCTCTTAACACTTACAGTTGACTGCAATGGCTTTCTGCTCCTGTGTTTCTCTGTTCTCTGGCTGTTGTTTTTAGATTCATGAGTCATGATTTATAAAGGAACACAACTCTGTTTTGAAACAAATGTACCACTTGGGTTATTACTAATTTGCACCATGCTTCATGGTTTGCAAAGCTCTGTCTTACACTTGAGGATAATTCATTCAGAGGCATAGAGCGCTTCAAGGAAGTCTCTGGGGTTTCTGCCTCTATTTCCAGTGTTCCAGACATTGGGCAAACATTCTAGAAATTTTTATCTGGGTTATGAGCTGCAAAGCGAGGGACCCTATTACACCAGCCTAGAACATGGATGCAAAATGTCGGCAGGTTATCTGTCAAATTGTGCTTTCCGTTGCTTTAATGAAAATTCCTGAAATGAACTACTTGGCAAAGAAAAGATTGATCTTTGCTTATACTTTGGAGATGGCAGTCCACATTGTCCCATGATCCAACACCTCTGGAGGCTGGTTATGGGGGATACCAAGGAACCATCACAGAGTGAATCAGGAGATGGGAGGAAAGAAGAGAGAGAGTCAGAGAGACTTGAGCTCAAATAATCATCAACCCTATTTGAAGAATTCCCCCTCTGAGGCATGTCCGCAGTTATCTAAATACCTTCCACCTTACACACCTGTCAGACACCAGAATTATGTCAAGTCTCCTCCCTTCATCCTTCCATTATTATGTTAAGACATCATAATGTAGAGACTAGCATGCTGGTGTATCAGGCTAATGCTCTGCCTGCTGTACCAGCATTCCATATGGATACTGGTTTGAGTCCTAGCTGCTCCATTTCTGATCTAGTTCCCTGCTTACGGTATGGCAAAGCACCCTAGGATGGCTCAAAGCCTTGGGGCCCTGCACTCATGTGGGAGAACCAGAAGAAGCTCCTGGCTCCTGGCTTTGGATCAGCTCAGCTCTGACTAGTGTGACTATCTGGGGAGTGAACCAATGGACGGGGAAATCTCTGTTTCTTTCCCTCTGTAACTCTGCCTCTCCAATAAAAAAAAAACTGCGAATTTTTATAATAATTTATTTTCGATGATGTTTACATAGTTCATTAGGGTTAGGGGAAAGTGGGTGCAACCATTGTTTCCACTTTTTTCCTTCTTCCTGTATCCGGGGCTGGAGGGAGGAAGAGGGGAGATAGGGGGATAAGTCACACTCAGCCTTTCAAACGACTCAGTGAGCGGGGATGGAGAACGGCCACCCGATGTCATCCCAGGGTCCCCAATGTGGAGCATGCTCCAAGGGTTCTGCTCTAGTGGCTTTGATAGTTGGAAAATTCTGTCAGTCTCATTCCTCCAAGGATGAGGAAATCCTTCCAAGGTCAATTGGCTGACAGAGTCCACCTTAGAGTCTCCATTTGCCCAGATATTTGCTCTCATCATTTGACTGGGGTTGTTGTCCAATTTGTTCTGCCCTTCTTCCTCTGCTATGGTATCAGATGTCCTCTGCAGGCTTCAATGGACTGCCATAATCTCCATGTGCATCTGGGTATGCCATACACTGCTCCATCTTAGCCACTGACGAGGCCCGGTTCTGACATATATGCAAACTCTCTGATTCTCATGGTTGGAGTTCTGAGTCCAGTGATGCAATTGCTGGATCTGTCCAGGGTCCTGCCTCAGCACATCACCCACAGCAGCCTACACATACACACTGGTAGTTGCAGTTGCTGGATCAATTCTGTCTCCAGCCCTGACACCAGGGGGAGCTGCTGACTAGTTAGAGTGACCTCCAATAACCCCTGCTGGCCCGCCCCTAGCCCTGGTTCCTGTGTTTGTCAGTATGTTCAGCAGACTGGTCCAGTCTGTCCCGCATCCCATTAAGCTCTCATACACATCAATGGGTGTTGAAGTCTAGTCTAGCTCAACTGACCCCACTACCCAGGCCACACTCATGCTGCTGGGTGCTACCATCTGTCTAGCCAGGCCTGCCCTGTGTCCTGGTTCTCATACTCACCAGTGGGAATTACAGACCATCAGAGAAGTGACTGCAATTTCCCTACTGGGTTTACTCCCAGTTCTGGTTCTTGTACTCTTCAGGTGGTTCTGCAGTCTAGCTTGACAGGTCTTGCCTCCAGTCTGAGCTCTTGCCAGCTAACGCTGAGACAAAGTCCAAGCAGCCTGCACTTATGCTCATGCGCGCAACGGTGGGTACAGTCGGTTAGCCTAGCCTGGCTCTCTCCTTAACCCAGTTCACTTGCAGGCCAACAAGTGTTGTAGCCCTGCCTGACCTGGTCTATACCCAGTCCCAGTTCTCACATTTACCAGTAGGAAGAGTGGCAGCAGAGCCTGTGCTGACCCTTGCTGGGCTTACCTACATCCCCGTATCCCCCCTGGCTCGCTCTCATGTGTGCTGGTGGATGTTGTGGCCCATTCTGGCATGGTCTGCCTCACCTTGGCATTTGCTGGTGGGTGCTGTAGCCTGGCCTGGCCCTGTCTGCTCCTGGTTCCAGCTCATGTTGGTGGGTACTGCAGCCCAGCTCAGACCATCCAACTCCCAGTCCAGGCCCTACTGTGAACTGGCTAGTGTTGTGGCCAGACCTGGCATGTCCTGCACCCCTTCCTGGTTCTCGGATCTGCCAGTGGGTGTTATGAACTGGCCAAGCCTGGTCTGGCCACAGACCTGACCCACACATATGCCGGCAGGTAGATAAATAAATCTTTAAAAGCAGAACAAAGCAAAACAAAATAAAAGACAAAAGAATTTAAACATCTTGCTGGAATTTTGGGGGGAGGAGTCAAAAACTGTAAAACATATAAATATTTTCCGCCCCCCCCAATTGAAAAGGCAGATTTCACAGAGAGAAAAGACAGAGAAAAAAGTCTTCCACTCACTGATTCATGCCCTAGGTGGCCTAAGTGGCTGATCTGAAGTCAGGAGCTTTTTCCAGGACTTCCATGCAGGTTCAAATTCTCACAGTGTTGGCTCATCTTCTGCTGCTTTCCCGGGCCATAAGCAGGGAGCTAGGTGGGAATTGGAGCAGCTGGGACATGAACCAGTGCCTGTAGGGATCCTGGAACATGCAAGGCGATGACTTTAGCCACCAGGCTACCGCATCTGGGCCCTGTAATTTTTTATTTTTAAGGTTCCCAGATACTCCCAGGGAGTGTGTTCTGATTGCTTGGGTCCCTGCTACTCATGTAAGGGACCCAGATAGAGTTCCAGGTCCCTGGCTTTGATTTCGGCATGGCCATAGCTATTTAGGGTGTGAAACAGTAGAGAAAAAGTCTCCCCATTTCTGTAGCTATGTTTCAATTAAACAACTATATCTTTAAAAACGAATGGTGTATATATTTTTTAAATGTGCTGAAATAAACTGATGTTTTATTTTTCTCACTTTTTTTCCCCAAAGATTTCTGTAGTTTCATCAGAAAGATAGATTTACAGAAAGGAGAGACAGAGAATAAGATCTATCAATTTGCTCACTCCCCGATTGGCAGCAATGGCCAGAGCTGAGCTGATCTAAAGCAAGGAGCCAGTAGCTTCTTCCAGATCTCTCACACAGATATAGGGTCCCAAAGCTTTGAGCCATCTTCATCTGCTTTCCCAGGCCACAGGCAGGGAGCTGGAAGGGAAGTGGGTCAATCAGAATACAAATTGATGCCTATATGGGATGCTGGCTCATGCAATGCAAGGATTTAGTCACTAGGCTCCCATACTGGGCCCTAGTTTTAAAGTTTTATCTGTGTATTTTTAAAAATTTGAGAGAGGGGAGAGAGAAGAAAGAGAGAGAGAAAGGGAGAGACTTCCCTATGATGATCCACCTTCCAAATTCTTACATGCTTTCACAGACACAGTTGAGCCAGGCTGAAACCAGGAGCTTGGAACTCAATCCACGTCTCCCCTGTGGGTGACAGGCAACCATACTGAACCACCATCATAGCGTTCCATAATACCCATGGAACAGGAAGCTAGATTTAAGAAAAGAGCTAGGCCTTCAAATTAGGTATGCTATTAGGGATGCAAGCATCCTAATTGGGACCCCAAGCTCTAAGCCATCATTCATCCAAAATAAACCTATATTTAATTCCATTTTTTCTCTAAAGGACCCTTGTATAACTTAGCATGCCATGGGAAGCTTCATAAAACCTGAAAAAAAAATGCCTGAGGGCCATACTGAATGAATGGGACATTGGGGAAATGGCTCAACTATCTCTGGCAAGGAGCAGGCATATTTATTCTCTGTGCAGAAAGGAGGGTACATACAGGGGCTAATGGATGAAAGAATCAACAGGATGCATGGTCACTAACTGTCCACCGAATTCTTGGCTCTTTGAAAAAAAAATAAGAGTTTTATTGGGTTGCCCATTTCCTTTGGCATCTGAGTGATTTGCCCAGAGATGTGAGTAAAAAGGCCATTTGTAGACTAAGGAGGTTAATAAATAGTTATGCTTTTCTCTAGTTGATATTCTCGCCTACTTGGAAGGCATGGGAAGATCTGAGGACCATGAGACCAGGGCAACTATGAGCTAGAGGACGTTTTAGATTCCCGAATCACCTGCTGAGTCATCAGGAACACGTGCCAGGGACTAGAACTTGAATGCGAAACACATTTTGTAGGTATATGCTATCAAAACTTTCAAGGCCGAGGTTACTACAAATAGTCTAGCTAGGAGTGAGAATTTGGCCTGGCAGTTAAGATGCTCTCATTTCCTTGGGTTCAACTCCCAGCTCTCGTTCCAGGTTCCTGCCAGTGTCAGTGTTGGGAAGCAGTGGTGATAGCACAGGTGGTTTGGATTTGTGCCGCCCACACGTGATATTGGATTGAATTTCCAAACATTTGTCTTTGACCTAGACCCTGACTCTGCAGGTATGGACGCTTGGGGAGATGAAAGCTTTTTTGTTTTTTGTTTTTTTCTCTTTTTCGCTTGTTCCTTCTGCCTCTCTAATAAGTAAGTTCTAAAAATAATTTTACAAAATCTGCTCACAAAGAATTTTAATGAGCTGATTTGGTGCCTACCCCATGAGAAGAAGACATAATCCAGTTTCATCTGGGGCCATGGGAAAAATAGGAAGAGAACAGTCATTCTGTAAAATATTTGCATTGGAGATTCACTCTAGACTACTTACTCTTGGTATACACACACACTCACACACAGACTGTGCACACACACACATGTATGTATGCACGCACATATATACGCTAGAAGAAACAAACAAATAAAAAAAACGCATTTCATTTGCCACTGGTTATGCTGTGATGACAAATAATTGGAAACTTTAATCAATCTTGTTTTGTCAGCATGACTTTCATATCAAAAAGAGACTGCATTTTTTTCCCAGAGCCCCAAATAAATACAAAATTGAGGACTGTGAAGCATCAATAATGGGCCATAATGACGTTAAGCAATGATAGCTCACAACCCTTTCACCAGACTTCTTGTGTGAATCAAATTCTTTTCCTCCACACTTCTCTGAGTTTCCATTTGCACACAATTTTCGTTTATGTATTTGCCCTTCGTGTCTTATGAAGCACTACTCTTTCACGGGTACAGCTGGAGGAGGGTCTTGACAGTGTATCGTGCACCTTTTTCAGGTTGCACTTAACACGTTCAGAACCAGAGTTTGAGCTACACACGGCTAAATTCAGATTTCAGTGTTATCGTGTCCAGATTTGTCAACTTGAGCAAGTTATCTCATCCTTGAAGTGCAAGTATCTTTCACTATCCATGAATCAAAGATATGTTTACCAACCTTCCAAAGGGCAATCGAGTGAGGTAATGCACACACACACACACACACACACACACACACACACACGTAATTTGTACTTATATAGAAGATCCTGAGAGCATTGGTTCATGTCCTGGCCCCCTTGCTTCCCATGTGGCTCCCTGCTTGTGGCCTGGGTGTGCAGCCAAGGGTGGCCTGGGGCCTTGGGATGCTGCACCAGAGTGGGATGTGCAGAGGAGGCTCCTGACTTCGAATCAGCTCAACTCCGGCCGTTGTGCTGTGTCAAATGCATGCTGTGGGGTTAGCACTCTGGTTTCATGGATTCTCTTTTGAGCCTCAGATTTCTTAGTAATTTGTCGCAAGGCTACAGCCTGAATCACATAGCAAATAACTGAGAGATCTGAATTTTAAGCTCTGGTCCCAAGTCTAATTGTCTTGATACCAAAGCAAATGCGTTCAAGGTTGACCATGCCTGCTACTTGTTTTGTATTCATCAGGGTATCTCCAGTGTGAGTCCATGTGCTTCACATGTAATTAAAACTTAATGAATCTTGATTAAATCATTGGTAAGGGCATGTGTGGATGTTTTCTAAGAATCTTTGCTTCCAACGTAATTCCTCTCCTTCAGAAATGCCGAATGGACTGCAACATGGGAAGTGATTTAACGACATGCTTCTGAATTTTGAGGATATTTTATGTTAGCACTTTTGATAAACAGGATTTGGGGGTAAACAAAGAGCTTGTGGTTTGCTGGGATGATTTTTTAAAAAATGCTTATTTGGAAGGCAGAGTTACAAAGAGGAGGGAACACACACACACACACACACACACACACACACACACACACACACAGTTCCATCCACTAGTTCCTTCTCCAAAGGCCTGTAATAGCTGGGGCTGAGCCAAACTGAAGCCAGGAGCCTCTTGCTGATCTCCCAAGTGGGTATCAGGCACCCAAGGACTTGAGTCATCTTACACAGCTTTTCCAGGTGGATTCGAAAGTAAAAGGGAACTGGATCAGAAATGGAGCATCTGGGACTCCAATTGGCAGCACTCAGGTGGCAGTGTAACTCACTGTGCCACACACCGGGCCCCATGCAAAAACTAGCTTAAAGTCTGGCACCAATTGGGGAGCCACTGAGGATGGGCTCTGAGTCTGAGGACCTACTGTCTCATATCTAGGTCTTGCTGATGCTGTGTGAAGATTTTTGACATGATCCATACACCAGTCGTTAGAAGCTCTGTGATCAGAAAGCTTGCTTTGGTAGGTGAAGGATGCCCCTCATCTAACAACAGTATAGGATAATGGCTATTTGTATGGCGTTCCTCTTGTATTTTGTATTTTTAAGTTCTCTAGAGATGGTTTAAAGTAGACGAAGGCTATGTCCACATAGGTTCTATGCAGACACTGTGCCTTCTATATAAAGGACTTGAGCATTCTCTGGCTTGGCATCCCCTGTGAATGTCAAGACCCAGGTGTGTCCCAGGTCACATGACTCCAACTTGGGCCTTCTTTGTCCTATCACTTTAATGCCTGAACAGAGGTCAGTAGAAGGATGCAGATATTGAGGAAAATAACAAGACATTATCCTTGAATTAGAGCAGACATCATATCACAGAGAGAGAAGGGAGACAGAGACCACCTTCCCTCCCGAATCCAGAAGGAGACAGAAATTTGAAGTTGATTAATTCCAACAGCCATCTCTCATTCTTGCCCAGACTTAAAGGAATAAGAGAAAAAAAGCACTACTAAGAGCAAAAAGAGATGGAAAATCCACACCCCCAGCCTAGTGACCCAGTGGGTATGCTTGGAGTTGACCAATACATGTGAGAATTCTTATGAAAGGGCCATTCCGTCAAAGGAATGCAAATGTTCCAAGTGGCAGCTTAACCTGCTGAGCCAGAACGTTCATCCCAAGATAATTTTCTCCTACATTGATCTGCTAATTTAATGCAATTCCAATAAAAATTCTGCAGCTATTTTTGTAGGTATAGAAAAACTCATTCTACGATTTGTGTGGAAGGGCAAAACAACCCGAATGACTGAAGCAATGGCGAAAAATAACACAACGTAAGAAATGCTACTTTCAACTTAAAGCCTTGCCATAAAGGCTGTAGTTATGAGGAAAGAGCAGCATTGGTGGAAGGACAGACAGACATCAGATGAAGAGAATAGAAAACGCAGAAAGGAATCCACACAAATAGGACCAACTGGTTTATGACAGCTGCTAACAGGCAAGTCAGTAAGAGAAAGTAAATCTTTTTAGTGAATCATTTTCAGACCACTGCGCATCTGTGCGCAAACAAATGAACCTTAACTTGATGTTTATATTGTGTATAAAAACTAACTCCAAATAGAGAGGATCATCAATGTAAAGTGAAGCTTAGGGGTGGAAGTTATGATATAGTAAGTTAAGCTTCAGGCTGTAGTGCTGGCATTGTATGTAGCTGCCAGTTTGAGTCCTGGCTGCTTCACTTCTGATTCAGCGCCCTGCTAATGTGCTTGGAAAAGCAACAAAAGATGGCCTTGCCACCCATGTGAGAGACCTGGAGGAATTTCCAGCCTCCTGACTTTGGATCGACACAGCTGTTGCAGCAGCCACTTGGGGAGTGAGCAAACAGATGGAAGATCTAATTCTCTTTCTAGCTCTGCTTTCTCTGTAAATGTGTCTTTTAAATAAAGATTTTTAAAAAACCCATACAATATTGGAGGAAAACACAGGAAATAATCTTTGTGATTGGGATTTGATGAGAGTTCTTCATCCTGAAATCAACACATGATCCATTAAAAACAAAAAAGTTTGTGAACTTGATTACATGATGACCAGAACTTATGCTCTTTGGGAAACATCATCAAGTGAATGGAAAGGCAACCTATGGACTGGGGGAGGAGATTTGCAAACCACATGTCAGACTATGTCAAGAGCTCCTGAATTGCCCAAGAACTAAAATCAACAAATTGAATCAGACACTTCTCCTAAGAGGTTAGACAGAAGTGGAGCGATTGTATGAGCCATGCCAGATCAGTGGACATCAGGAAAAGGCAAATTTAGGCCGTGATAGAAATCGCCGCATCCTTATCAGAATGGCAGATAAAGAAGCAAGACAGGAAGTTATTGATAACACCAATCAATACTTAGGACTGAGACAACCGAAACTCTCCTGCACTGTAGGTTGGAGTGTAAAACGGCACAGACAACTCCAGACAACATTTTTTCTTTTAGCAATTCTTCATTAAAAAAAAAGTCCTTGTAAAATTAAATATATGGTTGTCATAGGCCCCGACAATTTTGCATCTAGATCATTCTAGAGAAATCCACACTTAAAGTCACAAAACCAGGCGCAAGAAGATCCACCGGAGCTTTGTTTCCTAACTGCTAAACTGGAAGCAGCATGGATATCCTTCAGTGGCTCAGTGGGTAAACACACCATGGTGACTGCGCACCGTAAGCACTCCTCTAGAAACGCTGGTAAAACACAACAGAACAATTGACATATGGCATGACTCGAGTAGATGGCAGGTGCACGAAGCCAGCGAAAGCAGCCGATTTCAAATGCTTACAGACTATCTGAATCTCTTGTTGTGACTGTGATGACATGCTGGATGTGTCAACTTGAGTGGCCCAGGAATTGCCTCGGCTTGTGGGTCAAACGTTAGTACACAGTTTCTGTGAGGGCATGTTTTGGGGCGAGAAGACTCGAAAAGTAGATTGTCCTTCTGAATATGTATCACTTATTCCTGAGTTAAAGGCCTGTGTGGAACAAGAGGTTCAGATTCCTTTTAGGATGACACTTCCCCTTGTCGTACTGAGCTGGTGGCATGGATGAGGGAGTGTAACTTACTCACTCCGGGTCATGAGTGTTGCATGCATGCTTGCTTTTGTTTATTTTTGGAAAACAGATGTTTATTTCAAAGGCAAACTTAGAGAGAAAGAGAAAAAGAGAGAAATCTTTCAGGCATTAGTCCACTTCCCAAATGATTACAATGGCCAGGACTAGGCCAGACTGAAGTGAAGCTAGAAGCCAGGAACTTGTGTCAGGTCTCCCACGTGAGTACAAGGGTCCAAGGACTTGGGGAATCTTCTGTTGCCTTCTCAGGTATATGAGCAGGGAGCTGGATTATAAGTGGGACATTAGATATCTTCCATTTGCTAGTTCAATTCCAAAACACCCATAAACTCCGGGGTTAGCTGGGCAGACTGAAATCAGATGTCAGGAATTCACCCAGGTCTCCCATGTGGGTAACAGGGCTCTAGGTGGTTAAGCTATACCCACTGCCTCTCTGGGTGTGAATTAGCAGAAAGTTGGCACTAGGAACAGAGCCAGGCCTTGGAGGTAGATGTGAATTGCAGGTGTCCCAAGTGGCCACAGGACTGTGTGTTTTACAATTTCCTTGAGACAGTCACATACTGACTCCTGGACTTGGGTTGCATTGTTGCTTTCTGATCACCAAGCTTTGGCTGGTCAAGGTCAACATGGGATGTGGCTCTCAACGTTTGTGCTACATCAAACCTTGTCATTTGATTCACCCAAACAGTTCAGTACAAGATTGAGGCAGCGAGCTTTCTAGGTCGACCTCCTTCCTCAGAGAAGGGGTCTTTCCTCTGGCCATCTGCTTTTGTCATCTTTATCACATGTCTGTCTCATTTCTTATTTCCTCCATTGCATATTGCACCCTAGCCAACCCTGTTCATGCCATGTGGGTGGTGGCAAAAAGTATTAAGGAAATTCAAAGAACTGTGAGATCAGGAGATGCATGGCAAGTGAGGGAGTCTCAGGATGGATTTGGAGCACAGCTGGGGTTTGAGCTGAGTCTCCTGGGAATAGAGCCTCAGTAATGAGAGGAATATGAGACCCGGAGGTTTGTAGAGGATGGGATATGCCAAAGAACCAGAATGAGCACAGGGATAGAACGTGGGTGAGTAGTGGGCACAGAGAAGAGAATGAAGAAGGGGGAACAGTGAGTGCCACATTGACATGGATTCTAAATATACAGTTAAGACCTTCCTGCCTGTTTTTTTAAAAAGATTTATTTTTTTTATTGGAAAGGCAGATATACAGAGAGGAGGAGAGACAGAGGAACATCTTCCGTCCAATGGTTCACTCCCTAAGCGGCCACAACGGCTGGAGCTCAGCCAGTCCGAAGCCAGGAGCCAGGAGCTCTTCTGGGTCTCCCACATGGGTGCAGGGTCCCAAGGCTTTGGGCCGTCCTCGATTGCTTTCCCAGGCCACAAGCAGGGAGCTGGCTGGGAAGCGGGGCCACCGGGATTAGAAACAGAGCCCATATGGGATCCTGGTGCGTGCAAGCGAGGACTTTAACCAATATGCTATTGTGCCAGGCCCCTGCCTGGTTTTTGATGGCATTCACAGAGAAGACTTCAAACTAGAAATCTAGGGGGAGTGAATGCCAGAGGAATGGGAGAGGACGATGCTAGAAAAAAAAATGTCCTAGATATTCATTTGTAAGACTCTTTCTTGAGTTTACAAATAAGACCTTCTATAAAATATTGTACTTACCAGGGAAATAATTCTGGGATGGATCTAAATCCTTTGGTCTCCAAGTATTTATGTTAACATCTGTCTCAGTCGGAGTCTGATCAGGAAACAGATGACAGAAGGAGAGATTGAAGAAAGCTGTGTGATGGGGGCCATTGACACAGACATGGGCTGGGTTCAGGGAATCCACAGGAATGAGTCAAGGGCTCTCTCAGCTGGCATCCCCCAGGGCTGGAAGACCCCAGAGAATGGTTTTATTAACTCTGCCAGAGCTGATGCTATGGGAGAAATCCCCTGAGGCAGTGTTGTCTTCAGTGGAGGAACCAGCATTGCCCACACACAACCTATTGGGGGGTAGCTGGGAAATGAGCACCCTGATCCCACCCCCGGTCTCTTGCAGGTGCTGAAGCCCAGTCCCTTTCCCAATACCTTTGATATAGACTTTATCTCTCCTGCCACCTACAGTTCCTTTGTAAAGAGTCACTCATAGAGGAAGGGAGTGACACAAGGGCCAAGTCAGTGTCCAAACCCCGAATCATAAAAGTCAACACCTCAACCTCAACCTCAATTCTCAGTTTTGAGAAGTTAGCAGGAATACACGGGTCTTGATCAAACAAAGTAATACTCCATCTACTTTGAGAGCCAGGGCCCAGAGATCACCTTTGCCATCCAAAGGAAACATTGAGACCCCTATCACTCTCCAAAGGATGGTTACACGCCATGTGGACCAGCCATAGCCCTCCCCCCCCCCACTCACACTGTGTGTCTCCTACTTTCAGCTACGGCCTTTAATTTGCCAGAAAGTCCGAGCATTGAGTGGTAGTGGTCTCACTCCTTGCTCTGTGCTCCTCTCACCAAACTCTTGCTTCCTTCTCTCACCTCTGTGTCAGTCATGGGCTGGCTGCATGTCACAACAGCAGCCAACCATCCTGTCACCTTTGCAAGTGTTCTGTATCATTACTGTCAACTGCTTGCAACACAAAGGGAACTAGAGGTCCCAAGGATAGAGTCCATCAAGGCCAGTCTCCTGGGAACTGGAGGTGCGGCGAAGAGGAATATTCAAGAGTGGATCTGGAGGGAGTGGAAGAGAGATCCAACACATTCTTCACTTGCTGTTTGCGTTCTGGGGGGAGCTTAGTTTGCAGGGGGCTGCAGGAGAAAATGGAGATGGTGGAGTGCCGACTGGGAAATGCCAGTTTGACTCGCAAAGGTTTTGTCAAGTGTGGGGAGCCTGTTGGACCCTGGTCAGAAATTTGACCATGGGTCAAAATTTCTCCGTGTCCTTGAGTAGAGCCCGGTGTTGTCAATGCCCTTTGTGGATCTCCCCACGGAAGCTTGAGTAAGCTGTAGATTTCTTGCTGAGAATTGGATGCCTGGTTACACAGGCCTAGCACACAGAAAGCCCCTTCGCAAATACAGAGAAAGTGAAGGTGAGTTAAGTCGGAGCTCTGAGCAGGTGTCTGGATCCTGCTGGGAGGTTTCCAGTTGTTAAGGACTCACATTTCCGGGCAGGCACTTGAGGCGTTGCCTAGGGACCCAGAATGGATGCCTCCTCTGGCTGCCTTTGTCCCACTTTACTTCCATCAATCAGGGTTAAGGAGCGCAGCCTGAACTAATAGGACGGAGCACCAAGCACAAAGCCATAGGAGTCAGGAGAAATTGTGGAGGAGCCCTGGGCCCAATGTGCCTCTTGCTACATTGTTTCCAATTAGCAGCACAGATACACAGGGGACTCTCAGAGACCAGCTAACGACCATTAACTCTGTGAGAAAACACCACCGCCACCATCACTGTCCCCGATGCTCCTTCTGGGATCCTCCTGGGACGCTTGTTTCCGTGGCAGGTTTTGATTGGGGTGCAGGCTTGATTGGTTACACCAAGGATGCCCCAAAGCTATGCCCCTAAACTGTGCTATGACTGATAGAAACTGTGTGGGATGGAGAGGGCTGGCTGGGTCATCAGATCAGGAGACAAGACAGGTAAAGGTGAGAGTGTCATATGGTGGGAGACAATGTTCCTGACAGTGACGCCATATGAGGCAGGTTGGTGAGACCGTCAGGGAGTCCTCCAGCCACGGTCAACCATGTAAAGGGTGTGTCCGGCCGCAAGAGCTCTGCCTTAAGGTCTGTCACTGGCGGGGAGCAAAGGCAGAGAGCCTAGAATTCAGGCGCAGCAACTGAGACTCTTGGTCCATTAGGTTTCTTGTAATTGGAGGCCTGCAAGACATTTCTCATCACTGCCGCAGAAACATAAACCAACAGCCTGGAAAGATGATTTATTTAGACTAATTAGAAGCCAGGTCGCAAACAGTACAGCCAAAGCATCTGAGCCACTAGGAGGTATAATCGATTGGATTTAATAATTGATGGAGCTTCATTATGGGGCCGTTATGGAGCGCTGTTCAAGTTGTGCACTGCACAATTGATTTGAGTAGCTCAGCCTGGGATCCACGCTGCATCTAACTTCTAAATGCTGAGTGTCTGGGCCAAGGTTTGATAGATAATAACTATTTACTAAGTGCATACCGAATGTGAAAAATACAATTCCTGCCCACCAGGAAGTCACTGTCCAAGGAGAGGTGATGTGTGTAAGAGTTAAAATTTTACACGTAGCTGATAGATGCTTTGAAACCAGAAACATCTCTCCCATGTCTGAGCCAGTCACACAGAGCTCAGGTTCCTACCATTTACCCCCATTCACCTTTCAGAAACACCAGCTATGATGGTCCTGGTCCCGTGGAAAGAGCTGGGGATTCAGTGACAATTGAATCAGACTGCTGAAGCCCTTGCCCTCCTGGGGATGTTCACGGAATAAATAATCAGTGAAAGGATACAGTGGGGGTGAAGAGGGCTTGCTGCCCAGAGGGCTGAGTATGCCCTTGGGACTCCTGTCTCCCTCCCCATGGGAATGCTGTCCTCTACTTACAACACGGACCCCTGCTAATGCCTCCCGGGAAGCATCGGTGGATGAGCCAAATGCTTGCGCCTCTTCCACCCACATGGGAGATCGGGATGCAGTTCCAGGCTCCTGGCTTTGACTTGACCTAGTTCTGGCTGTTGTGGTCATTTGAGGAGTAAACCAAAGGGTAGAAGATCTCTCTCTCTATCTCTGTTCTGTGTCTTGATCAAGTAGATAAAAATAAATCATAACCATTAAAAAATACAATGTTCAGTGAGTGAGAAGGAGATAAAAAGATGGCTCAGGGACATAAGCAATATATCTAGTGTGCACGTTTGCAAGATGCGGAGAAATTCAATGCTAAAAATCTTTGTGCATTTGCTTCCGTTTGATCATAATGGTTGGTGGGGCATATGAGGAAGAGAAAGAGAGAGAGAGAGAGAGAGAGAGAGAGAGAGAGAGAGAGAGACATTTCTGTTCGTTCACTCTCCAAATAGCAGCAATAACAAGATTGTCCAGGCTGAAGCCAGGAGCCTGAAGCTCCATCCCAGTTTTCCACATGGGCAACTAGTGCCTAAACACTTGAGCCATCTTTTCTGCTTTCTCAGTCACATTAACAGGTAACTGGATTGGAAGCAGAGTAGCCAGCACCCAAACCAGCCGTCCTATATGGGTGGATGACATTCCAGGCATGGACTTACCCTTGCTGTGCCCCAGTGCTGCCTGATTCAAAAGTTTGGACCTGGTGCCTTTCAAGGTGTGCATTAGCAGAAAGCTGGAACTGGAAGCAACTTGAGCCAGGTTCTCTAAAATGGCCTGTAAGTGTCACAAATGATGACTTAACTGTTGCACTAAAACCCCAATCCAAGTTTGCTTTAAAAAAGCTCAAGAAGGGTTCCCAGGGAAGCAATTGGGCTGTTTAGATCTAAAAGAGGTAGAGGCACAGGCTGCCAAAAGCTGTAGGAAGACCAGGCTCTGTGGTGGGATTGGGGATGTGACAAAGTAGGCTGAGATGAGACCAAAGAGTGGGAGGCTGGGCAGGCTGGTCACAGTCAGGGCCAGCAATTTCACTTTGACGGACACAACAAAATTTTTGGAGGATGCTGAGCACGCGGAGTGGTTGTGGACTGTCGTATTTCTAGTTGGGCTTTACGGTTGACAAAAGACTAAGGGAACAAGGGCAGAGGCGGCCCATCAAGGCTGTGGTGGAATTAGAATTCCAATGCAGAACCAGGCGAGACTCTGAAGTGTCTTCTGAAATGCCAATACAAGATTCAATTAGGCTAAGTAGGGTTTGAGTGCTAAATGCATTGAATAAAAAAAAAAAGAGGCAAATTATTTGAAAATTGATCATCAATTTATTGCACATGTGTCCACTCTCCGAAAATGAAACACTCTCGGTAAATGGAGATTTCTAATTCCCCAGCCTTGTTCGTGTGAGCCATAGTGGCTTACTTCCCGTTTCCATCTGAGCACTGTCGTTCTGTGATCCCAAGCTTTGTTTAACCACACGGACAAAATCCTTATTTAATTTTGCTTTCTCAAACATTCTGTTCCTGCAAAGAAGCAAGTGCTCTCAGAAGACTCTGCTTCAAAGGTTCCCAGGAAAGAACTTACGGATTGTGAAGTGCACGTGTGGCTAGCATCCTGTTCTTGCCAAGTAGCTGTCACCTTTCTGGCTGCCACCCACTGGAAAACCCTTCTCATCCCTCACTGTAGAGAAAGTTTTTTTTTTTTTTATCTTCAGATAAACTAACCAGAGATTTCTCATGCTTATGTGTGTTCAAACAGAGGGAGACCTCAGGGTTCTCTTTAGCCAGAGAGAGCACAAAAAATTGGAAGCAGCAGTGCAAAAAAGAATCAGAGTGCAAACAGTTGACTGATTGGTGGAGAGGGTGGAGTGGGGTGGGGCTGCGACATTGTAAACAAGGGTGTCCATCTGTGTCCCAAGTGAGATGGACACTGGAAACCTCAAGGTGTGAGGACACCTTGAGGCAGGAAGCTTTTAATAGCACACTGTTCTAGATGCTCCTCAAAGAGAATGACCCTCCTCCACCTCCAGAAAGATTTTAGAAAGAATTAAAAAGGAATGTTAGGATAAGGCCTTGAGAGGGTCCTTGCATCAGAGTAAGTTTGAAGGTGAATCTTGGTCATGCTCAATGCAGGCTCCTTTCTTCTGCCTGCAGTTGTAGAACCTACAGCTCCCAGGAATGCGTTACTAGAATCACGACCAGCCTCTTTCTTCTTACCCATAGAGCAATTTCTTGCTGGTAAGTTGCTCATGGCACAGGTTCAGAGTGGTTACTCGGGGATGCTGAGGGCCAATGGAAGGAGATTCATTCTAAGGGACTGACTTAGCACTTGTCTTTCTGTGGCTCGGGCTCATGCCTAGCATGATCCTGGCTCATTCTCTCAGATTTGAGGATTTGGTCCCTCTCTTTCCCTAGGAACAAATATCTTTTATCTGAGCTTGCACATGCCATCTTAGGCTGGTGGCTGGAATGATCAGGCTGGTCTATCATGGCAATGGTTTTCTCTCAAGAGTTCAAATGAGGCAGTGGGGAGCACTCACCTTTCGTGTTAGGCTCTGAGATTGGGGTGTATGCCCAAAGTAGCCAGCATATGAGCATTTCAACAGTGTTAAGCCAAGCAGGAGACTGAGCAGCCCAATGCTCTCTGCAGTACATCTGAGGTAGATAGCAATAGCCATGGCTTTGGCAGTGCTTTGAGGGGAGAAAAGCCACAGCCCTCTCTCTTGTCCTGTTGCAAGCTCAGCTGGGCCCCTTTTCTGAGCATCTGTTTCAGCAGTTTACTTCAGAGTCCTTGTAAGTATCAAATGTGGTGGCAACTCTCCAAGACTCAATAAATGACTCAATAAAAAAGTCAGTTCATCAATAAATGCTTTTCCCGGGTCTATGAGTAGAGCTTGCTAAGTTGGAGCAGGGTGTTGGCTGAACTTCCCGTTCACAGTGTAAAGGTTGGATCCTGCTTGCCTGCCACTTCCCTACTCATCCGCCTTAGTCAACTGCGTGGGTTGACACTGCGTGTGGCCAGATGGCCAGACTCCCCCACCTCTTCAGTGACCTTACTGTTTCTGTTTAATTACATCTCTGACATTGGACCTCACTTTCCTCCTCAGTGAAAATGAGACGATTGCAGTCTCCCCCTTTTCCAGCGTTTCAATCACGCAGGAGAAAACTGTGGTCTGAAAATGCTGAACGGGAATTTTTCAAAACAGTGGGTGAGTTTTAAGCCCTCTGCCATTCTGAGCATCATGATGAAATCTCACACTGGCTCCATTAATTTAGGACATGAATCTTCTCTTCATCCAGTGTATCCACAGTATATACATGCACCTGCTTAGTCCTTAGTACCATGATGGTTAGCATATCAACTCTTGTGGAATCTCTCTCTCCAGAGAGAGAGAGAGAGAGAGAGAGAGAGAGAGAGAGAGAGAGAGAGAGAGAGAGAAATCTTCCATTTTCTGGTTCAAATGGCTGCATCTACCAGAATGAAGCCAAGATCCAGTAGCCAGGAGCCAGGAGCCAGTAGCTGAAAGCCTGAAGCCAAGAGCCAGAAGCCAGACTTTTTCTAGGACTCCCTAGGTAAAGAGACCCAAGCACTATGCCATCTTCCACTGCTTCCCCAGGCATGTTAGCAGAGGACTGAAATGGAGCAATTAGGACTCAAATAGGCACCCATTGGGATACTGGCCCGTCAGCCACGGTTTAACTTGCTATGCTACAGCGCCAGCCCCATGGGACCCTATGTTACTTAATGAGGCCCTATGATTGCTCCTGATGGTGTTTAGTTTGCAGAGGGGGCTGGGTGGTTATTTTGTAAATGTTTTTGACCCCAAACACAAAAGTACTGATGCTGGCATACCGGATATGCTAGAGAAGCTACAAAGCATTTCTCTTAAACATGTGTGGGAAAACAGTACCTTCGGGATACTGTCCCGAATTTCTACCAGCAGCCTTGGGATCTCTCATCCATGGAGAAAGGGAGATTTGTAATAGCAGTACCTACACCTGGGCAAGAATTCCATGGGGGACAAGTAAGAGACTGTTTTATGATAATCATGTAATATGCTAGGCTGAGGGGCTAATGCTGGTTCCAGTTTATGCCCTTCTACTTGTCCTTTTATTTCTTTATTTATATTGGGAAGGCATCTTTTATATATATAAAGAGAGACAGTGAAAGATATTCCACCTGCTGCTTCGCTCCCCAAATGGCCATAATGGCTGGAACTGAGCCAGCCCAGATCCAGGAACCAGGAACCAGGAACCAGGAGCTTCTTTCAGGTCTCCCACACAGGTGCAGGGTCCCAAGGCTTTGTGTCATCCTTGGCTGCTTTCCAGGTCACAAACAGGGAGCTGGATGGGAAGTGGAACAACCGGGACTTGAAGTTTCATCCATATGGGATGCCATGCTTGTAAGGTGGAGGATTAGCCCATTAGCCATTGTACTGGGACCGCTTCAGCTCCTGATACACCTGTCTGCATGTGCCTGGGAAGGCAGTGGAAGATGGCCCACTTGGACCCTTGCCATCTCTTTTCGATATCAGGATAGAATTCCTGGCTGTGGACTGGGCCAGCCCTGGCTATTGCAGGCATTTGAAGGAGCAAAGCAGTGGCTCTATCTCTGTTTCAAAGAAGGGTAGAAGCAAATAAATAATTTTTTTTAAAAAAGCTTTAAGTTTAGGAATGGGTGTTTGTTTAGCCATGCAGACACTGAGTTAGGATGCCAGTATGCCATCTCAAAGAGCCTGTTCTTGACTAATGGCTCCACTCTATTCCAGCTCCCCGCTAATGCGCTCCTTGGGAGGCACTGGTATTGGCTTAAGTAGCTGACTTCCTGCCACTCTTGTGAAAGACCTGGAGGGATTCCTGGCTCCCAGATTGGGTCTGGCTGAGTCCCAGACACTTCAGGAGTTTGAAGGGAGCCAAAGAATGGGAGCTGTCTCTGCCACTGAGATGAGTTAACTTTTTTTTTTTAAAAAACAATGTTTATTGCAATGCCAAAAAACTTTGCAATCCATGCATGGTGTTTTTGTACTACATATTTTTCATGGATGTTTTGAAAGCCCGTGTGTGTGTGTGTGTGTGTGTGTGTGTGTGTGTATCTCAAAGCTTTTGCACCAAAATAAACTTATCTTTCAGTGACCCTTTCTATGAAGTTTTTCAAGTTCCCATTACCGTCGTATTTGATGTTTACAAAACTCCTCGAAGAGAACAAATAGACACTGTCATTCTCAGGTCTCAGTTGACAAAGCAGAGGCTCCAAGAGGCTGAAACAGGACTTGAACCACAGTCTCTGGGTGTGTGATCATCTACACCTTGTGCTACTCACCTGTGGCATCATTTTGTGCTGCTCCGTTTGTGATAGTCGAGCCAACTGGGTAGATGCTCTTTGTTCATCCCTGTTGGAAGCATCAACGTGGCAGGTGGCTCTTCATTTAGTGGGAGTCAATTTCCACCAAATAATATAACCCAACAAGTTGTTCTGGGCTAAACATCAAGATTTCTTATTCTTTTTTAATTTTTAAAAAATTTTTGTATTTATTTGAAAGGCAGAGTTACAGAGAGAGGGATGGAGGGAGGGAGGGAGGGAGGGAGAGAGAGAGAGAGAGAGAGAGAGAGAAATCTTCCACCTGCTCATTCACTCCCTGAGTGGCTGTAATAGCCAGGGCTGAACCAGGAGGCAGGAGCTTCTTTTGGGTCTCCCATGTGGTGGCAGGGGTCCAAGCACTTAGGCCATTCTCTGCTGCTTTGCCACGGGCATTGGCAGGGAACTGAATGGGAAGTGGCACAGCCAGGACTCAAATGGGAGCCCCTATGGGATATCATTTTTTTGCATGCAGTAGCTTTATCTGCTACCTTACGATGCTGCTTCCTACTGCTATTATTTCAGTATCTAGGTGATTGTACTTACCATTCATAAGCCCCCTGATGTCCCCCTGATGCTCACATTTGTCATTTAATTGGAGATTGGGATGGCCGTGAGGATGACAGTGGATCTGCATCCTTTATGCAGAAGCAGGACTGAAGCATGCAATCTCTTCCCTTAGCTGTACAGGTGGAGGAGGGGGAGTTTGGAGAGCTCGCCTATGCGGCCCACCGCAGAGATCACTTTGTGTTTTCACAGCCAGGAAATCTGCCCTCAAATCCTCATCAAATCCCTCTTTCTGTTCTTGACGTCCTCATTTTGTTTTGTTGTCCGTGAAGCGGAAGAAGCAGGAGGCTTTGAAATGTGCTCTCTCCAGCTTGCTGTGGGATTCCCCAAGGTCTCAGAGCCTAATGCCCAAATCTTAATGACCACCACATGGCTCCCACGTTGGAGCTGATAGAGCACGGAGTTGATCTGGCCATGGTAAAAATAAGACCAGCCCCTGGAGGATCCCAGCCTCACACTATAGATTTCATCTGTTACTCACTCCCATCTCTCACGTTCAAGCCAGTGCTCTGCATCCCCCCATTACACTCCAGATAGCCATATAGGCACAGATCCTCCACCCCCATCCCATGCAGATGCAGAAGCCCTTTGCATTCACACTTTCTTTCATTATCCATTCAATCCCATCCCATCCCATTTCTGAGCCACTTAATTCCTCTTGGGTGTGTATGTATCCCACTTCCCTGCCTCTGAAGGAAAACCACTTCCTTAACTTAGGGTGGAGGAAGTCCTATAGGATGCCTGCATCTTTTGTCCTAGTACCTGCATGTATTCCCACCTATTTTTCTGGTAATTCTTACCCTGTAGAGCAGAAGGTTATGGTTATGGTGTTAGCCATTGGATTCAGTATGAGTAATATTGATTGAGTTGCTAGATATCTTAGCTTGTCCTTTCCTGGACCAGTGCAGATATTTAGGGAATGAATCGCCAGATGGGAACGTTTTTGTTTTTTTCTCTCTCTTCTCTCTCTCTTCCTCTCCTCCATGGCCTTCCTCGGTGCTTGGTGATTCTGACAAACATCTGCACTCAACTTTTTGGACAAGTGGAGTGTTGTTGGGACCAACAGGTCTCGTCACCCAATTCCCGCACATCCCCCCAAGGAAGGACAACGGAGTCCACATCTAGCAAATGGGACTTCCCATAGGGTGTAAGCCATTCCATAGAACACAGGGAACACAGCTTTACATTCTCATGCACAGTCACTGTGCATGGGGATGCTTGCCAGGGAGCCACCAAATCCCATTGTACCACCAACCAGGACAAGTACTCACTATTTCACATTACATTCATTCAGGACAATAGAAACGTTCCTGTGAGGAGTGGCTTCCCTGGCAAAGGACCAAAGTGTGAGTGAGCCGTCTGGCAGGCAAGTCCGAGCAATGTCAGCAGCCATGGCGCCCCTGAGAAACTGTGAGGCAGACACTTGTGACATGAAGTTGTAGTTTCCTGCAGAGACAGACTTTCTGGGTCATGTTGTCCTATAACAGGCACTTCACTTAGCTCATTTGTCCATTTTTAAGGTTTTATTGTTTATTTGAAAGGCAGAGCAATGAAGAGGAGGGATAAAGAGAAAATTCGGGGCTGATCTTGTGGTATAATAGCTCCTGCCTGCAGCACTGGTTTCTGGCCATTAGTTCTAGTCTTGGTGACTCCACTTCTGATCCAGTTTCCTGCTAATGCACTTGGGAGAGCAGTGGAAGAGGGCCCTGCCACCTGCACGGAATTCCTTGCTCCTGGCTTCTGCCCAGCTCAGCCATGACTGTTGCAGCTTTTTGGGAACTGAACCAGTTGGTCATTTCTCTTTGTCTCTATCTCTCTGTAATTCTGACTTTCAAATAGGTATCTTAAACGAAAAAAGAAAAATCTTGCATGTGCAGGTTCACATCTGGGTCTCCCATGCAGGTGGCAGGGTCCTAAGTGCTTGGATCATCCTCCACTGTTTATAGTAGGAAGCTGGACCACAAGCAGAATGCCCAGGGCTCAAGGCAGGGTTCCCCCGTGGGATTTCAGCACTGTAAGGAGCAGCTTAACCCACTATACCACAAGGCTGGCTCCTCTGATGAACTTTCTGAGCTCCTCTGGTATATGTGGAGGGAATTTGAAAATGGCAAGGCATGGGTTAGAATAAAGCATCGTTATTAACACCCTTTGACCCTTGCTTTGATTCCAGTTGTGAGTATACTCGTTATTTTCAATAGCATTTGTGAAAACTGCAGGTGGGGAAAACATGACGACCAGTTAGGGAGTGTAGAAATGCCTGTGGAATCTGAATGTGGCCCAGGACGCTGTTGCAATCATGAATTCAATAAAAATCTTCCTTTAGTTATGCTAAAATATTTGGGAAACTGTGAAGTCATATTCAGATGTAAAACATCCATGGAATATTAACATTGCTTTAGCTATACTGAAGGACAGGCTACTGCAGTGCAGAAAAGGGTGTCTGGAGCCCCATCTCCTTGGCCTAGCTTCTCCCTCATGTTTCCTGGTTCAGACAGTTGGGGCAGGCATTCTCTCTGTGCTTCAGTTTTCTCATCTCTGAAGGGAGATAATGATGATGATAATGATAATAGTAATAATAATAATAGAATTGTGAGAATTTAGTGAGCTTAATATGTGAGGTTTAAAATTATTTTTAAGATTATTTTATTTATCAAAGAGAAAGAGAGAGAAGCCAAAAACTCAATTGGGGTCTCTCACATGGATGGCAGAAACCCAGATTTTTTGAAGAAATTGTTTTTCTTTGAAATTTTAGAGACGGAGACAGGCATGCATGTAGAGATATTCTATATGCTGATTTAACCCCCACATAGCAGCGATAGCCAGGACAAGGCCAGGACAAGTCGAGAGCCTGTAGTTAAGCGGGGTCTCTCTCCCATGTATTTGTGGCTGAGATCTGATTGCTTGAGTCATCACCTGTTGCCTCTTATATATATATATGCACTATCCGGAAGCTGAAAAAGAAAGTGGAGCCAGGATTGAGACCTGAAAACCGTGACACCATGATATGGGATGTGGGTGTCAAAGGATGTGTCTTAACCACTATGTCAAATCCCTCCTCAATCTTCACACACACACACACACACACAGCTTTTACCCTGTGAGAGTTTTAGAACAGGCCTGGACATTTTGTCTTAATGACTGATATAGGAAGTACAATAAAATACCCCACGTGGATATTAGTTTGTATTCCAGCTACTTCATTTCTAATCCAGCTTCTTACAAATGCAACTAGAAAAGCATTGGAAGATGACCCAAATGTTTAGTTACCTGTACCCATGTGAGAGAACCAGATAGAGTTCTAGACTCTTGGCTCCAATAGATTTTTTTTTCAATTGGAAGAAAATCCACAATCCATAAAATGTGGCACTTAAAATCATTTAATGGGTTTCATTTTTTTGATGTGCATATTGCAAAGTGGTATAATCGTCACCATTATCTAACTCTAGGATTAAAGAAAAAATCTTGTATCTTTTGATTCACTCCCCAATTGACCGTGCAACGGGGGCTTGGCCAGGCTGAACTCAGTAGTCAGGAATTACATCCAGTCTCCCACATGAGTTTCAGGGCCCAAGTATTTGGCCTAGTTTCTACTGCCTTCCTAGGTGCATTAGCAGGAAGCTGGGTTGGGAACGGAGTAGTCAGGACTTGCTGGAACCAGCCCTCTTACAGGGGTTGCCTATGTTGTAAACAGAGGTTTAACTGAGCTGTGATATTGCTTCCTCCTGCCAAGACATGTTCCTTACCCCAAAATATGCCATATCATTAGCACCCACTCCTTGCTGTCCTCTTCTTCCAGCTGCTGGAAACCACTCACTTTTTATCTCTATGGCATTGCCTGTTCTTAAGGGAGGGATTCATTTAACCCGAGAATCTCATGTAGATGTATTATTCTTACATTAATTAATCCATTTATTTATTTATTGGAGAGACAGAGAGAGCTCCCATCTACTGGTTCACTCTACACATGCCTGCAATAACCGATACTGGTCTAGGCTGAAGCTGGGAGCTGTGAATGCGATCTAGTTCTTCTATATGAGTGGCAAGGATCAAAGCACTTGAGGCATCACCAGTACCACCCAGAGTCTGCATCAGCAGGAAACGAGTCAGCAGCTGAAACCAGGTGTTGAGTCCTGGTATTCGGATGTGGCATCTCAGTCTGTGATTAAACAGCTAAACTATCCCTCCTGTATGCATTTTTGACCAACTTCTATAATTAATGTGTATTAATTACTAGAGAAGGAGAGCGAGAGAGAAATTCCACCTTCTAGTGTACTCCTTGAACGCTTGGGAATTAGGAACTGCATCTACCTCTCCCATGCGGTTAGCAGGGTCCTAACTACTTGAGCTGACACCTGCTGTCTCCCAAAACGAGCATTAGCAGAAAGCTGGAAGTGGAAGCAGAACTTGGACTTGGACCCAAAGGCTCTTCTGTTGTGGAATGCAATGGCCCTCAGTTGAATCTTAGCTCTTGAGTCTAGGGCCCTTCCCACCTTGATAAAGTTTGACCACTCAATTTTATGCTTTGAGTACATAGTTTTACATTGATTTTATTCATTCTCATATTTGTCTGTGTTTTTGTGTTCATTCTTCCTTCCTTCTCCTCTTTGCATTGAATAAATAACTATTTATTAATCATGCATTCCCCTGTGGCGAAAGATGGCAATAGATAGAGTGAAAAACAAAACAGGTAGCAGTAAATGCATTTATACCTGCTAAACACCATGCAGAGAAGGGACACAAAGATTCTATCCTAGAACACAGGGAAGCCTGGCCAGGAGCTTCGAGAAGAGCTTCCCTGTGGAGGTGACATAGAACCTGGACCTTGAAGGAGGAGCAACATGAAGAGAAGCAGGTGAAGAGAGATGCAGGTCTTACAAACTACATTTCCCAGGATCCCATTCGAAGCCAGGTTCTGGCTCCAACTAGCCAGTAGGAGGCAATGGAAGGAGTGCAGAGGATTGGAGAAGAGAACAGAAAAGATAAATTTCCCCTTCTGTCTCATCTTTAGGAGACATCTATATTGTGATTGTGCCCTGTCTCTGCCTCAAGTGTTAGCCAGACAGCCCTTTTTCTAAAGTCCTGGTCAGGTGTAGAAGCCACAGTATCTGGGTTTTATTAACACTGCCCACTGCCCCATCTTGCCACACCTGGACGAGGTGATGCCTCTCTGCAGTTTGCTAACTTCTGGGTTGCCTCACTTTCTCCGTTTGCTTTTCTAACTGCTTTTTAGCTGATTCCCCATAATGGAAACCTTCTACTGAAGTGCTTGGTGTGGGTTCTGTTTTCCATGGATGAAGTTGGCTGTTTGAGGGCATGGGTTTGCCTGCCAGAAAGAAGTCACAGCTCAGCCAAGGTCATATGCCCTGGAAAGAAGCTATGAAGACTGATAGGCTGTGGCTGGAACACTGAGCTCCTTGGAGAGACAGGCAGACAGCAGGCTTGGCAGTTGGGCAGGGGCCAGTTCACGTTGGGTATTTTAGGCTAATAAAAAGCTTTTGGATTGAATTCTCAGTGAGAACTCTCCAAAGGATATAAAACATAAATGTGGTGTGATCGCATCCCCAGTGGATCGCAGTTGGTTGTCACCCTGGTGTGATAGGATTTATTTCTGATGTGACTTATGTTAGATAGTAAATTTCTTCACTTTAAAATTACTGGCTATTTCTTTTCATTGATTTGAAAGGCAGAGAGAAGGAGACAGACAGAAAAGAAGAGAGAGAATCGTATACTGGCTGATTTATTTCTCAAATACTAAGGCTGAGCCAGGCTGAAAATCCGACAGCTTGGAACTAGGACTGTCTCCCACATGGGTGGCACAGATCCAAGTTCTCTGTGCCATCACCTGCTGCCTTCCAGCGTGTACGTTAGCAGGAAGCTGGAATTACAAGCGGAGGTGGGACCAGGACCCAGACACTCCAATACGGAAGACAGACAATGCAGGCATCATCCTAACCACTGCATCTGATGCGTGCCTGTTGGACCTATCTCTTAAAGGAGCTAGGTATTCTCATTCCACACCTGCCAGGATCCACACAGCCAAACTCGCACACCCGCCCTCCCTTGCCAGCCATGTGCTTGGGATCTGGGTCCCTTCCCTGTAACAAATACAATTAGTCAACTTTCCATGTTTCTTCCTTCCTCCCAGGATCTCCCACAGTGAAGGCCACCTGAGGAAAGACAATTTCATCTTGCACAAAAACAGATTTATCTTCGTTCTTCGCACAACAATGCAATGAAAATCCCAGTGATTTTTTCCACATTTGGCAGCACTTAGAAGCTTTTCATCAGTACAAGAATAAAGAGGAGTGCTATTTTCCTCATTTCTGTTTACTGCAGCGATACAGCTGAAAGAAAACAATTTAAATCTATAAACTACTGAGATGTTTTTGAGTTAAAACAAACACCAGAGTCTCAGTCATTATGTGGAATCATAGCTTGACTGAGATGAAAGGGGCCTAAGAGATTCAGCCATCCAGTCAACGTGAGGTTATCTGTGATGGTTCTAGACACTGGTCCTCTTGGAGACTTACACATGAATTTTAATAGAACTGCAGTAAAAAAAAACACAACATCCACATCGAATCAGTCATTTCTGCCTATAATTGCTGAGGATAAACCAGTCATCAGTAAGTGATCGACCAAAGTAAGGCGATTTCAGAAAACGTTAGCTGAAAAATAAGCCTGAACATTGTGCACATGTGGTAAAAGTCGTGAAAATGAGACAAAGTTTGGTGATTCACCATTCCATCCTAGGATGCGAGCAGGAAAGAGCGGTCACTCCACCCTAGATGGGCTGAAACCTTAGGGGAAGCGGTTGGAGAGTTATGGGCAGTGTTCAAGGAACCAGCCAAGCTGGTGAGGCACCTAGAGGTGAGCTGGAGGAAGTACTGACGGTGCAGGTGACTTGGTTTTTCCCACAGGGCCACTTGCTTCATCAAAATACCCATTTGAAAAAATGGGCTTCACTTGTCCCCAAATCTTACTAGCTAATCCCACAGCCAGCTAGCTCAGGGTCTATACAAGGCTTTGGTCATCAGGCTTGTTGATTCACCAGGAGCCATTGATGTTACAATTTGCCCCACTGTTCCCAATGGTGCAATAAGGTCAGGGGAACTAGGGTGAGGGGTGTGAAAGTAAAGATTAAATATATCAGAAATTTTCTAGCACCTACTGTGAGAATTCAATAAGGAACCCTCTTCTTAAGAAAGTCACATTCTAGGATCGTAAATTTGGCATGGTAATTAGGGTAGTGCTGGGGACATCTGCATCCCACGCCTGAGTTTGAGTCCTGTCTCTATTTTCCATCTTATATGCCTACTTATGCCCACTCTGGGAGACACTGGTTGATTGCTGAAGTAGTTGGATCCCTCTCACTCATGTGGGGAACTGGGATTGGGTTCCAGGCAACTGGCTCCTTCAAATAAATGGAAAGAAAGAAACAGCAACGTAAAAACAGAAATTCTAATGAGGACACACAAGAAAATAAGTATGATCACAATTTGGTAACAACTAATTTAAATCTACTGGGATGAGAACATGCTCCATCTATGCTTTAAACATTTTGTTGAGTTCCCCCAGTGCATGGATTCAGATCAAAAGGCTTTGAATTGAATCTGGATGGAGGTTATAATTCCTGGCTTCAGTCCCTCAAACCCAGTTGTTGCAGGCATCTGAGGGGGTGAACCAAAAGAAAGGAGTAAAGAAAACTGGCTCTTAGAGGGACTCCAGGAGATGACCTGTCTGTAGCTTGGCTGTCACTTTCCTCACCCTTTGAAATCTAGAATCTGTGTCTCTCCCACCTTAGCTTTTCCCTTTGATTCTGACCTCAGGAAACCAAGGGGCATGGAGCTGACAAATTTCCAATCAACACATATCAGCTTTTAGTGTGCCTGGGAATTTCCTGCCTGGTTTGTCACAATGTACGGCAATATCTGAGTCCAGGGGACCGAGGTGGGCTTGAGACTCTGCATCCCTCATTGGTCCCCAGGTGGTATTCTTGTGGTTAGCTCTGAGACTACACCTTGGAAGAAAATTTCAGATTTCTGCTCTGTGCCAGCCCCTGCAGATGGAATGATGAGCGAGATTGGAGTCATTCCTCAAAGTATTGACTTGGTCACTAATTCGCTCTCAAAGGGTCAGCTGCCTCCTCTGTAATCTGAGAGTAATTATACGTACCTCACAGGGCTTTTCTGAAAATGAAGCAATGTTAAGTCACAGACCTTTGCTATTTTAGAAGGACATGTCCGAGACCTTTGCCAGTCCCCAGTTCTGTGACTACTATTAAAACATGTAATTTTCTCCATAAAATTTAGTTAAACATAAGCGAGAATTTCAACTGACCCATTCAAGCCCTTAATGATCCCCTAAATAGAGGATTAAAGCAATTTATAAAGCAATTAAAATAAATTCTTGCTGGAGCACTCAGTGAACAGTTTCAGAAACCACTTTCTCTAGAATTTTTTATATATTATTAGGTGGGTCTAATCAACTCCCAACTTTAATATTTTACCCCTAAATTAATCCAACACTTCTCACTTTCTCTTTATCTCTGTTATTTGTACTTGTGATTGGCTTGTAAGTGGAATTTTTTTTGAAACACACAGAGAGAGAAAGAGAAGGAGAGAGTGAGAAAATGAGAGATAGATAGATTTTGTGTCCACTGATTCGCTCTCCAAATGGCTGTAGTGATCAGGGTTGGGTCAGGCCAAAGACATGAGCCTATAAATTCTAGCTGGGTTTCTCATAAGGGTGGCAAAAGTCTAAGCCCTTGGGTCATCATCTGTTGCTTTCCCAGGTATATTAGTAGGGAGCTTGAGTGGAAGTGGAACAGCCGAGATTTGAACTGACAGCCGGATGAGATACTAGTGTGATGGGCTTTGACTTAACATACTGTGCCACAGGACTGGTCCCTGTAATTTTTTGTTCTCTTCTGTATCACAGGTGCTATTGCATAGAAATAGCAGCAAGATCCCATCAAGGTAGCTGCTGCTGGGCAGTGAGCAAGGCTCATTGACTAGCTCAGACACTTGTAGATTTGTCAGCCACCTGCATAGGGCTACCATGCACACAACTCCAAAAAAAGATCATCAATATTGCAGAATGTATAAGTCATGTCCCTTAGAGCTTTGTAGCATGCCCTGCTGCCTCCTGACACGACCTTGTGGTAGACCTTCCGGGTTGCCCGTAAGATACTGAAACCACTGTAAACCCTGCCAATGGGAGTACATGAGCCTTTTGTAGTACCTGGGAACATCACCGAGATTCCCCAAACCTGGTTTCATCACTTGTACTTGAACTTAAGTGTATCTTGTGTTGGTTGTTTTTTTTCCATTCCTGGCTTTTGACCAATCCCTCTCCTTCACAGTTTACTTTTTTCCCTTCGATTAGCCCAGGTTTGATTTGCCATTGTGGCTGCCACTGTCCCAAAGCTCTCATCAAGACATTTGGCTGTCTCAGTCTATAATTTCCTAGGAGGAAAAACACTTGACATTTTGTGCCAACTCAGCCATTGCCATTCATTGTATTACCCAGAGTGAGAGGCAGAGCCCGTTCATGCTCCACTGGTTCCTCTTGGAAAATAGGTTCCTATAAATGGCTTGTAATGGAGGAACAAATAATAGGAATGGATCACGGGGCCATGAAATTCACTTGCCAATTCATTGACACTGGCTAACTGTTTTTGTAGTATATGTACAGAACAATTAGACTTCGATTTTTTTTTTCAGGAAAGCTATTTTTGCTTGCAGTGGCATCAGTAGCCTACAAAAGCTGACCTACTCTTATGGCATGAACATAAGAGATTTCTGGGTGCCCAAGGTATGGCTTCATGTTTTGTACAACTTGAATATCCTATATCTGAAATTCTTAGAAGAATTAAAATCTTAGATTTTGGAATATTTTACATATGTGTAATGAGATAGATATATTGGGTCTGGGACCCATGTTTAAACATGAACTTCATTTGTTCTGAGAGCTTTAGGTGTGAACAACCTGAAGACAAATGTATGCAGTAATTTGGAGTACCTGTATGTTGACTGAAACCTGCCGCGTGAGTTCAGATTAGAGAACACTCAATCTGTACCCTGCAAATTAAGTTTGTAATACAACATGGGATTTCCTATTCTCTTCTGTCTTTAGGGGTTCGAATCCTGCTGAACAACCTAAAGGAAGATCCCTTCTTGCTCTGGGTTGCAGTTCAGTTCTGAGGGAACCTTCAAAGCCGTCTGCGTGTGGTCCTCCTTGCCCGATTCCTGATAGTTGGGATCCTCCGGGTGACAGCTGTGTGTAAGCTGGGGAAAGGCCAGAACCTGTACAGGATATTTTTGGAGCCTCTTGAATAATTCACCGAGGCAGCTAAGCCGCTGCTGCTGCTCCTGGATCTGTCTGCATGCTTGGGGCGGTGTGCCTCCCGTGAGTGATGGACTGCAGTGACGGACACAGACACAGGCTGTCCATGCACCCTGCAGAGACACCACTCACATCTGAATCTTCAGAAAGGGCAGCACACATTAATGGGACTGTTTAAAAATTAAAACACATTTCTGGGTGAGTCTGTTAAAAAAGCAGAGGGCTTCGGTTCAAGGGAGAGCTCAGATCCAAGGCTGCAGGGAGAGATTCTGAGCACCCCAAGAAGGACTCCCTTCCTCACAGGCCGGAAGCTGACTTTGGGAGCCTGACTCTGCCTCTGGATACTGGCAGGCCACTGCCGTACTCTGACCTAAAGTTACTCTTCTCTTAGCTGAGAACATCAATTCCCAATGTGATTTTTCATATCCTACTGTCTCGGCTTCCCGTCCTCCCTTAATCATTGTCTCCCAAATGCTGTGGATTACCTACGTCTTTCTTAAACTGGAGATTTTAGAAGTAATCGGTATTGGCCAGCTGGCAAAATGCATTTTTTTTAAACCAAAGATTTAATTTTTATTGGAAAATCAAATATACAGAAAGGAGGAGAAACAGAGAGGAAGATTTCCCATTCACTGATTCACTCCCTAAATGGCCACAATGGCTGGAGCTGAGTCGATCCGAAGTCAGGAACCTCTTCCGGGTCTCCCGCGCAGGTGCAGGGTCCCAATGCTTTGGGTCAACCTTGACTGCTTTCCTAGACCACAGGCAGGGAGCTGGGCGAAAAGAGGGGCTGCCGGGATTAGAACCGACACCCGTATGGATCCTGGCACATAAAAAGCAAGGGCTTTAGCCACTGCGCTACTGTACCAGGCACACCAGGAGCTTTTTGAATATGTGGATTTTAAAATCTCTTTGCACCAATAGAAACTTACCTTCATTCTATTCAATGTAAGGTATCTTTTTGAATAGATCTATCTATTGGTTGATTTGAAAGGTGTAGTTATTGATAGATAGAAATAGAGGGAGAGAGATCTTATATCCTCTGGTTCACTTCTAGAATGAGTGCAATGTTCAAACCCGGGATCCAAGAACTCCATCTGGGTCTCCCACAGGGGCACAAGCACTCAGGCCATCCTTATCTGCTTTTCCAGGTGCATTATATCAGGAAGTGGGATTGAAAATGTTACCCCTAGGGCTTGAACTGGTGCTTATGTGGGATGCCAGTGGCCTAACCAGTTGTATCACACCATGTTTTATTTTTTTTTTAAGTAGTGAATTTAAGTAGTAAGTTCATTTAGATAGTGAATCTATTTTTTTCTTTATTTTTAAAGTATTCATTGATTTGATAAGGAGAAGAGAGAGAGAGAGAGAGAGAGGAAGAAGAGAAAGGGCAAGGCAGAAGGGGAGATCTCTTTCATTGATTGATACGCTTCCCAAATGTCTTCAGTGACATGGACTTCCTAGACTGAAGCCAGGAGCTCAGAACTTCAGCTTCCTTCTTCTATAGGTGGCAGGAGCCCAAGTACTTGGGCCATGATCTGCTTATTTCCCAGGGACATTAGGAACTGGGATCAAAAACAGAACAGCTGAGTTTACACCTGGCTTAACCGTCGCACCACCACACCAGCCAGGTCTTGCCTGGATTAGCCTATGATGTAATCCCTTGAGTTGGATGTGTTTCATGTTATCATAAAGAGAGGAAGAGACAGAGGTTCAGAGACATTTGCTAGTGATCTCAATTTTGTAGGCTGATAAGGTGCAGTTTTCAAAAGGCCGTGTGCTTTCCTTTGCACTCTGTGTCCTTTTGGTTTGGATAATCAGGTATTATAACTGAGAAACTTATTGCTGTCATAAAGTTGAAGAGTTGGTATTTACAACAGGGATGTGACTTTGAACCCCAACGGGAAAATATGCAGGTGGGACACTTGAAACAGGTGCACTCTAAGGCCCTGATAAATACAATCTCCCTGGCTCCTAAGTACTGCAGTTTTTCCAGATGGAAGGAAAGCCTGTGATTCTGTGTCCCAGTGATGGCAGAACTGTCGCCAGCTTTTGTAAAAGTAAATAAATAAGTAAACAAAAGCAAAATGAGAGTAGTTCTGTGACGTGTCGTGCCAACAGGATGCGGGACTCTGTGTTGTCAGGGCATTGTGGGCATGCTCTCCACTTGACTTTACCAAACAGTGCAGGAAGGGCACAGTTAGATGCAAATCTTTTGAGTGTTGGTGGGCATCCTGGGAGTCTGGGGTGAGTCCTTTGGATTTCATGTCTTGGAGGTTGTGAAGGTGTCGAGAAAGAAATAAGCATCGTTTGAGGAAATGGTCTGGGCTGGCTTTCATTTGCCAAATGGAAAAGTTGGCTTGGTATTGTGCAGTGTCAAACACACTCCACCCGTGTGCTGGTTGACAGGTCTTAAGAGTGTCAGCGGTACAGCCTCAACGTAGGCTAATATGTCAATAGATTGTCAGGGATTCATGAAATTATCATCAAGCTAAGCGGCAAATCCCATAATTATCAGTATTCCTTTCATGTGCTGTAACAGTTTGCATAATTTCCTGTGGTAGACTGCAGAAAAATCAAAACAATAAACGAAGAGATCTCCCAATTCATTGGAGCACAAAATTTAAATCTGTGTTTGCTAACAATATTTCAATTTCTGGGCAAATCTAACATGGAGAGACTGAATAATTATATTTCCATCCTTACTTTGGGAGGAGGCTGTTTATTTGTTGCTTTGCTTGAGAATGCTAAAAACCTGGAACTCTCCACCGTGATGTTTACCTTTGTCAGATAAATTCATTGCTCAACATTGTATTGATTTGGTCTTACAAACGTACTTATCAATGGATGGCTCTAAGGGCTCAGAGTGAAAGACATTCAGCGTTCGGTTTTGGCTTTTTTGGATGGGGAAGTTCTCGAATGAAGAAAATAAATGTAAATGAATGTCAGCAATCAGTGACACATTGGCTTGGAGTTTAAACAGCTTCAGGTTCCTGACCTGGTCTGTTTCTCTCCCAGATCACGGAAGTAGAAGACACAATTTGTCATAGAATATCTTTTGATGGTTGCCATTGTTCTTCCTGGGTGTGTTTTTGCAGAACTACTAATTTCACAGAAAAACCTCTGTTGGCCATCATAGACTCTGAAGAGGTTGTGCTCTTGGAGCTTACTTATAGATTTAGCTAGACAAAAATGAAACGGATGGATATCAAAATGTCTAGCATTTTACCTTTCAGGTCATTACCCAAATACTAAGTATCTTTGAGAGAGCAGGTATTTTCTTTCATTCACAGTTCAAATCTGCTTGAATAATCAGTAAGAAACAGCCTTTAATTTCAACAAAATTGGCCGTGAGTGCTGTCTCTATCCACGTGATCATATTGCTCTTTTTTTCAATTTTAATTTCCCTTCCTCTAAAATATGGACCACAAGGGTATTGCCTGATAACACTGAGGGTGGGGAGAATTAAGTAAAAGAATGGAGGCAGAATGTTAGCACAGACTGTAGTGCATCAAAGGGAATAGATGACTGATTAAATCAAATATTACACTACAATGAGAACTGCTGTTCCGACATTTGACCATAGCCATCAAGGACATACTGACTTTTTTGACTGACCATGTGATTAAAACCCTACAGATGGCTTGCAACTTATCCCAACTTGGCTTATGGTAGCCCAATTTGTCTCTATTCTACCTGACAATGATGTAAACCAATGTGCATCCAGTAGAACATACACTGG
Organism: Ochotona curzoniae; assembly: GCF_017591425.1. Taxonomy (NCBI): domain Eukaryota; kingdom Metazoa; phylum Chordata; class Mammalia; order Lagomorpha; family Ochotonidae; genus Ochotona; species Ochotona curzoniae. The sequence goes on from NW_024465421.1 coordinate 4,095,125, forward strand.
GCATTTTGAAACCTTTTAAAGTCAGAATTGCAGAGAGAGAAAGGGAGAGACAGAAAAGAGGGAGAGAAAGACCTTCCATAGACTGATTTTCTCCGCAGATTGGACACCACAGCCAGGAGCTTCATTTCAGCTCAAGCCCTTGGGCCGTCAAGGAGCTGGATCGGAAGTTATGCAACTGGGCATGACTTGGTGCCCCTATGGCAAGCTGGGTGTCACAGACTTTTAGCTAATGCAATGACGCATTACACAAAAGTTCCACATGGAAGCCCCACATCAGTTCCCCATGGGCAAAAATCCTCAGAGACATTCAGGTCAATACTAACTCTGAGGAAAAATGACCAGAATTCAGATTTGGTATTGCTTCTTGTGGCTTTCAGACAGCCTCTGCTCACCTGGCTGCATGGAGCGGAGTGAGTAGTTACCACACAGAGGCAGGAGTGAGGCTAGAGCCACTCCCAGCTCTGGAAGTAGGGGGTCTACTCTGCCCAAGCTTCCTCTCCTCTCCCGTGGGTCTTGATTCTGCCTCCACACCGTCACAATCCCTTCTGATGTTTGATTCTTGGGGAAGGAGATTTCCTCCAAATGCCATCTGGATGCAGCTCAGTGTAGGCTCCTCTGATGGAGATTGGAGGCTGGGAAATTGCAGTGGAGTTCAAGGTTGCTAGACCCTAACAACTCACAGCCCAGTGCACTGGGGATGTTCCTAGCAGGGCTGGTGGACACAGGCTCCATTACAGCCCTTATCAGATGCACTCTTTCATGGCTGGAGTTCCCAAGCCTACTTTGAAGGAAGCAAAGAAGCAGAAAAATTCAAACGGGGAGATCCCGAGAAAGCAGAGGTGAAAGAGAATTCCCAAGTCTTGACCCACTGGAACAAATTGTAAGGAGTTTCAGGTGAAACTAAAGAAAAAAATCATTTATTTTGTTTCAAAACAATGTAAAATGTAAGCACAGTTTTTCTCATCAGACTTAATTTCCAGAAACTTTAGAAAGATACCTCATCTAGGTGGGTTTCAAAACCCTTCTGTACCAAAAGGAACATATCCTTTAATTCCATTTCCCGTACATTCTGGGAAGCTCCTCCATTCCTTGGCATGGTTTTCTCTACTGTTCTCTCCATGCCTTTCTCCTTGGAGGACATAATTTTCCTGGTCCTCATGGTCTTCTGTGTTCAGACTCCATCCTGGAAAAGCTCTTGAAAGGGTGGGGCTGAGAAACATGAAATCAGATTATCTTGGGATGGTCAGATAGGGGAATATTAGATTCATCTAAAAATGGCCTGATTTCAAGAGCTGTAAATTAAAGAAGAAAGAAATGTGAGGAGGGGGGGCCTTTTCTTTTTCGTTCTTCAAAGAAATCCATAATGGGTTTTCCTCATAAACTGCAATTATTTTTAAAGAGCGCTAATGAATAATTTAAAGACCCACTGGGTTAGGCAATTAGTTTTAAGTGTGGATTAATTGCTTTCTTTATAATATTCCAGATTCATTTTTTTTTTGCATTAACATGGACAGCTATTTTGTCTTCTTTTCAAAAAAATATTGTATGTTTTCTAAAACCGTTCTGATAGGTGAGAGAAGCAGCTGCTGTCGGCCTTGTAAAGTGCGAAGCACGTGGCTCAGAGCTTGGATCTCCCCCTGCCCACAGGGAACCGAAAAAAATCACCGCGGTTTCTTCCCTCTCCCCCTCGTCCGGTCACCTGAGAGGCAGCACGTGGCTCCGTGACAACCTTTCACGGCTATTTACTGAGAGGCACACACACACACACACACACACACACACACACACACACACACACACACACACACACACACCATGGAAACCTATTTTCTGGTTCACTCCCCAAATGTCTACTACAGCTGGGACTGTAGGCAGAAGCCTGAAACACCGCCCAGGTCTTCCATGCCAGTGGCAGGAATCCGAGTTCTTGAGCCATCACCTAGAGCCCTCTACTTTTATATTAGCAGGAAACTGGAATTAGGAGAGGAAATGACACTTGAACCCTGAGACGCCAACAGAGGAGATAGGTGTCTCTTTTTTTAAGTTTTCATCGGAAAGACAGACTTACAAAGAGAAGGAAAGGCAGAGAGAGAAAGGTCTTCTGTCTGTTGGTTCACTCCCCAAGTGACTGCAACAGCTGGAGCTAAACTGATCCGATGCCAGGAGCCAGGAGCTTCTTCTGAATCTCCCACATGCGTGCAGCGTTCTGAGGCTTTGAGCCATCCTCTACTGCTTTCGCAGGCCACTTAGATGTGGGCTGAATGGGAAGTGGAGCAACCGGGACACAAATCGGTACCTATTTGGGATCCAGGCAGTTGTAAGGCAAGGATTTAGCCACTAGGCTATCGTGCTGGACCCAGGAGGCAGGTGTGTTAACCAGCAGGTCAGATACCTGCCCTTTGTGACCTGAAATGAGAAATTGTATCTCTCCCGCAAACACATGCAAATACCCCCATTCTCACTCATGACGTAAGCTTACACATAGCAGGAATGTCAGAGTACAAGGCTTAGCTAAACTTGATGCCCGTGAACCATAGCCACCCTTCTCTAACTCAGTGCACTCCACTCACAGCAGTAACTTTGGAGGAAGGAGGTAAATTCCTCGGGCACTGACCAAGTTTGATTTCTTGACTTGGGTGACATTTACCTTGTAAATTTTCATTCATGCTGAGATCATTTCATGCAATTTTTTTCCCCCTGCGCCTTTTTTTTTAGTTTTCTACAACGAAGGTAAAAATAGATATGTTCTAGGGGTGTGTGTTGTGGTGCTGAAGGTTAAGTTGCCACTTGGGGTGGAGATACACCTAGAGGGATATCTCCAGCTATTCGCTGCTCCTGATCCAGTTTCCTGGGAGGCAGTGGATTATGGCCCAAGTACTTGGGTTGCTGCTTCCCACGGCGGAAACCTGGATGGTTGGTTGGGATTCGGAAAATGAATCAGTGGAATCTCTCTCTCTCTCCCCACTCTCTCTCTCTCTCTTTCTTGTTGTGTGTGTGTTGCTGTCTTACATTCTGTTTTTCAAGTGAATAAGTAAATCTTTTAAAAATACTCACTCTAGGTTTTAGAAGAATATGGTCCCCGGGGGGGCTAAGCCTGAATGGATTTTATTAGAGTCACTCGTCCGCTGTCTGTATTGTTCAAGCAGTAATACTAAAAAGTATCTGGTTTTAGAGAATCCCAGCTTGCAGAGGCAGCTAGGCGTCCCCTCTGTCCGTGCTTTGTGTGAGGATCATGGGGACTTTAGGAGCTTCATCCAGGAGCCTCATCGTCAGGTCCAAGTCTATTCGCACTGGTGAACTTCCAGACTTAGTGGACAAGACGGGGGCCCAGCCAGATGGGATAGCATCAGGCTAGGGTTTACAATAGCTCCAGTAGAAGACATTTTGCCCAAGAGAGAGTAAAGAGATGGGCAGGAAGAGAGAACTGCATCGGGCGTTTTACTGTTGGGCATTCCAAACTCCAAATGGTCTTTCCACCCTGCGAGGGGTGGTTGTAGGAGGCATCTGGGCTGACTCGAGGAACCTGCAGAGAACTGGAAGGGCATGGCTTTGGTGCGTGTTGGAGGAGATCAGCATGTGAATCTCAGTGGACTGAGAGGGCAAGGTCTGGCCACATGAAGGTGGGCACCAGGCTATCAGCTGGAGGCTCCAGGCAGAACAAAGGCAGAGCTAAGGGCCACCGCTGTCTCCTGCAGCTGAGGCAGGCTCATCTGCTCTTGGACTCAGAGCCTTGGGTTCTCTGGTCTTTGTACTCTAAGACTTGATGCAGCTGACCTTACGGTTCCCAGGCCTGAATAGCATCCCAGGATCCCTTGCTAGAGGCAGCTTTTGTGGAAAATCTTGGCCTCTGGAACCATATGCATCAATTTCCTGAAGAATGGCCTATCTATCTATCTATCTATCTATCTATCTATCTATCTATCTATCTATCTATCTATCTATCTTTCTATCATCTATCTTTCTATCATCCTCTTTCTTTTCTTTCTCTATCTGTATCCTATTGCTTCTGTTCTCTAGAGAATTCTGTCTAATATCCCTGACCCCAGCTGCTCAGTCCAGCTTCCTGCAAATGTAGACCCTCAAGAGGTGTCAGTGGTGGCTCAATCAATTGGAATACCTGGCTTGAGCTGCCAGCTCCTGGTTTTGGATTTGGCCAAGCTTGGCTGCAGCAGGCATTTGGGGACTAAACAGCGAGGTGGGCTTTCATTGTCTCCCAGACTCTCAAATAAAATGTTAATTTAAAAGAACTCTATTCATTGGGGGGGGGGGAAACAAAATTGGATACCTTTACATCAGTTAAAAACAATCCATTTTATGTCTTTTGCTCTGCAAGGGCACAATGAAACTTTTTATCTCCCAGGTAAGAAAATGGATTTTTTTTTTTCTTTCTGAGTGTTGAATAGAGTGTAAGATGTGGATACACAGTGAATAGGTGAGCGATGTGTTATACGTCGACCCATAGCCACTTAACCCGGGAGAAGTACTTTTTTCAGCTCTTCAGTCTGTTTGCTAAGTAACCCTATTTCGTGAAGCTTTGTGTTAACTCCGAGATTTTGTCCAGTGGAGATGAAAGTAACTTCTGTTTGATAGAACTGATGGCCCAGAGGTCACAGCTTATCACTCGGTTGGATTTCAAATGGTTTGATATTTAACCAAGAGATCATATCCTAACATTTCTGTAGTAAATTCTGCTTAAATGTCTCATTCTTCCAATGTTCTTTGAACCAGTCTTCCCATGTTGCTAGCTCCCTCACTAATGAACACGTCCAATAAAATTTTGACATGTGTTCATTTTCTATTTACATGAGATCAAGATTTGATCGACTTGAAAACTGTGATTTTTTTGTAGTTTGCTCAACAGGGATGCCCAAATGCGTAACCCGACAGAGCCAGTTCAATGGAGTTGCCAGAGAAACGCATCTCCAGGGCCACTTAAGCACAGACAAGCCTTTCTCCTGGATTTTCCAGTGAATCTCAAGTGGTGACTGAACTCTCGTTGCTGGCTCTCTGTTTTGCTGGATCTCTCGGTGGTTATTTTCATGAATATAGATTTTTAAAAATTTTTGCTTTGTTCTGGGTGCGTCATTCTGATTGACGCAATAGTAATTCAACAATAATTTTAAATTTTGATTTGCAGTCTGTTTGGTTTGTTTTATGGATGGAGGGTGGGGATCTAGGATGGAAAAGATGGAGACCCCGGTGCGGTAATTTAAAGCTAGTGTTGTCTATCTGTGAGGATCATTGAAAGAAAGTTCAGGCGATGTGCAAAAAACAGTTTTTTTGAGATATAACCTAGCGACTTTTTTAGGTTTCAGAAATTATCTTAAACTTTGAAATTGAAAAGGTAAGCTCTGCCTGGTAGGAGCTCTGTGTGTCTACCAATCACAAATATGAAATGTTTTATTGCTTACACGTTAGACTGCTGCATGTCCTCAAATAAGGGAACTGTTTCTGATTGGTTTTTAAAAAATTGACACATAAATCTCATATTGCCCGAATTTGCAGAAAATACAGAAATTAATACTTTAAAGCATGAGGTTGAAAAATTCTTCCTATTGAAAACGTTATCTCAAAGACTTGTCAGTGTCAGAGTCCAAGTTCACACAGCTAAGATAACTCCTTAGAAAAACTGGACTGGCTTAATTCATTTTGGATTTAAAACATAAGTGATAGTTACACATTTTCCCATCTGAGTCTATCAGTAGGGAGATTTGAGAAGAGAGTATGAAAAAAATTATATTTTGTTTGGCTCAATGAAAAACATTTTCATTGTAGTTTTATAACTTAGTGGAATGTTAACTTTGTAACAGTTTCCAATGTTTTCAGATGATTTGAAGCTTCGAGTTCATATTGAATTAATTGATTTATAATTATTGATTATATGTTCTTAGTAAGAATGGATAATGAAGCGATCCTAAGCCTACACGATGTGCTCTAGAGTGGCTATTATTTGGTCATGTTAAGGGACCTCTTGGATTTTACTGCATTAAGAAGGTAAGAATGTCACTGCTCTAGAAAGTTCTTTTCACTCCAATTATGCACTCTGAGATTCACCGGAGTGTGTATGACAATGCGTTTTCAGTCAACTTCCTCTTGGATTTCTCTGTGAAACAAAAGTGAGTTATCTTGGTTAAAATGATGTCCAGTTTTGTTGATGAATCCTCCAACGATTCAGCATCCTCCCTGAGGTTGCCTGCACCTTAAGGCAAGAAAAAAGACACTCAAAGAAGTAGAAGGAAGGAATAAGCGTTTTCCTTCTCAGATGGTGCGGTTGTCCACATGGAAAATTCCAAAGGATATACAAAATGGTTATTAGAAGCAATAAATATGCGCAACATGAATGTAGCATAGATTAATCATTCATATATTAATCTATTGGCAACCAACACTTCAAAATAGAAATTTAAAAATACATTTTACAAAGTCACAAAATCATGAAAAATCTAGCTATAAATCTAACAAACTATGTCGCCTGCATACACACGCTGATAATTACAGAAAAATGGTGAAAGGAAAAAGTAATCTAGGTAAATGAGGTCATGTTGGTAGGTTGGAAGACTCAACATTGGCAAGGTGTTAGTTCTTCTCAAATTGACCTATAAATTCAGGGCAACGAAGGTAGGGCTTGCGTGGCAGTTGTGAAACTGATTCTAAAAGTGACGCAGAAAGGCAAAAGGAAACAGAACATCACACACACTTCACAAGGAAAACCATGTTAGAGGAAACACACTACCACACTCTAGCCATTCTGACGTTACATGAATCAGAATAATATGGCATTGGCAAAAGCGTTGATGCCAGATCAATAGAAAAATTGATAGAAACAGAAAAATCCAGAAAGCCTGGATATAAATGCTGTCAACTGATTTTGACAAAGGTGTAAAGATCATTTGTCTGTTCAACAAATGCTGGAACAATTAGATTCCCCTATGCAAAAGAAGGGATGTTAATTCACGCTTTGGACCACACACCAAGAAGGACTGAAAAACTGTAAATGTAAAGACAGACCTATCAGGACTTCATGAAGCTCATGTGGAAAAAAAATATCATCTAGAGTGAGGCAATGATTTCTTAGGTATCATACTAAACCCATAATCCTTAGTAGGAGAGAGCAAGAGAAATCATACTTAGTCAGAATTTAAAACTTTCTTGCGGGCCCGACACAGTGACCTAGTGGCTCAAGTCTTTGCCTTGTATGTGCTAGTTCTAATCTCAGCAGCCCCGCTTCCCATCCAGCTCCCTCTTTGTGGCCTGGGACAGCAGTTGAGGACAACCTAGGGCCTTGGGATCCTGTGCTAGGTGGGAAATTGGGCGGGGGTTCCAGGCTCCTGGCTTTGGATCAGCACAGCTCCAGCCATTGCAGTCTCTTGGGGAGTGAATCATCAGACAGAAGATCTTCCTCTCTGTCTCTCCTCCTCTCTGTATATCTCATTTTGCAATAAGAATAAATAAATCTTAAAAAAAAAAAAAGAACAAACCTTCTTGCAGAAGATACTACTGAAAAGACAAACTGTAGATGAATGGAAAATGATTTCCCAAAAGGTATCTGATTAAGATCTTGCTTCTGGAATCTGAAAGGAACTCCCAGGACTCAACAGAAAGGAAGCCAACAGTCAACTGAGACGATTGTCAAAGGGCCGGAGCAAATATTTCAGTAGAGCGGATATACGTAAGACAGATAAGCCTGTGAAAATTGTTCCTCATTAGCAGTCATTGTGGCCATGCAAATCAGGACCTTGTTAATAAGGGCTATCATACTCATAGGCTTATTGGAAGAGCTAAACTCCACCACCACCAACACCAACAACAAAGTCTAAGAAATAACAAAACTGTGACAATATCAGGCGTCCCAGGGATGTGACGAAGCTGGTTCTGTCATACGTCTGTGAGGACAATAGAAAATTACAGTCACACGGCCAGCAGTGTGACAGTGGAAATCTACCCTGGTTAAAAAAACACAGCGACCTCGTTCCTATCTATCTACATCTAAGTGAAATGGAAATATCCAAAGGCCTGTGCTCAAGTGTTCGATGAGTCCTCGTGCATCAGCTTTTCAAAGTGGAATCCCTCGAAAAGTCCTGCAGCTTGAGAGTGGATGAATGCGATGAACTGCTCGGCCATGGAAAGGCACGGATTGGCGGGATACTGAATGACGCGCAAGAACCGCCGATGCGTCATGCTGGGTGCTGGAGGCCAGACTCCAAAAGCTGTAGCGCTCCGTTTATATGACATTCGCTACAGCAGAGGCAAAACCATAGGGATGAAAACACAGATCAGTAGTTACAAGGCCAGGGTTAGGGCGATGGGCTGATTCAAAAGAGACAGCTGGCGGAATTCCATTCTGTTTTTCAAGAGTGGTCAGTTTGTCAAGAATACAAGCGCTTCACAGGAACGCATGGCAAGATGTACAGGCTAAGAAGGGATTTATCTGCTTAGGTCTCTGTTTAAAGCTGTGTTTATTTGAAAAGAACAATGACAGAAGAAAGGGGAGGGAGAAAAAGCAAGAGAGGGTAAGAGAGGGAGGGAGAGAAAGCTCACTGACCTTACAAAAAGCCGCACTAGCCAAGGCTGAGTGTGGGTCTCGCCCCAGCGTGGGCACCAGCTCTCCGACCACCCTCCGCTACAACAGCAGGGAGCTGACTCAGAAGTGGAGGAGCTGGAGCCCTGAGCAAGAGCTTCAATACGGGATGGGACTATCCTAAGTGACAGATTCACCTGCTTTGATTTGTTGGGGTTTGTGATGTTGTAGTTTAACATGATGATGTAGGGCCCGGCGCGGTGGCGCAAGTGGTTAAGGTCCTCGCCTTGCACGCCCGGGATCCCATATGGGCGCCGGTTCTAATCCCGGCAGCCCCGCTTCCCTTCCAGCTCCCTGCCTGTGGCCTGGGAAAGCAGTCGAGGACGGCCCAAGGCTTTGGGACCCTGCACCTGCGTGGGAGACCCGCAAGAGTCTCCTGGCTTCGGATCGGCATAGCATCGGCCGTTGCGCTCACTTGGGGAGTGAATCATCGGACGGAAGATCTTCCTCTCTGTCTCTCCTCTCTGTATTTCTGCCTTTCCAATAAAACTAAAATAAATCTTTAAAAAAAATGATGATGTGAAATGTGCTAAAATGTTGATAGAGTTTGGTCAGTTTGGATGGGCTAACTTCCAAGGTTGGATGGAAAAAAGAAACACGTGTGAGATTTGTTCTCTCCAGCATTCTAGAAGCCTCAACTTGAATTTGACTTTCTGCTCAAACGATAAATTGCTTTTACATTTCTTATCTACCCCGAGAGCAAAGCACCCATGCCTCTCCACTATAATTTTCTGGCCTTGACACTGACATTATGTTATCCTTGCCTATTTAAAAAAGTGTGATGAATAAAAGACCTTCTCTATAAACGAACTCAGAGGTTCCTGGTACTTATATGGCCTTTGAAAACATTTTTACAAGATTTTTTTTTTGTCACTTTGGTTTAATAAGAAACAACTTAACAATGTATTTCATGTGTCACCCTATCTTAATTCAGTGACCAAAAGTCCTGTGATGAACCTTGAGTTTATCTAAACTTGAATTTTAAGCTGAAAAAAAAATATTTAAAACAATAGTTTGGGAATTTCTTTTTTTTTTTAAAAGACTTATTTTATTTTTATGCAAAAGTCAGATATACAGAGAGGAAGAGAGAGAGGAAGATCTTCCATTTCTTGATTCATTCCCCTAGTGGTCCAAATGGCCGGAGCTGCACCGATCTGAAGCCAGGAGCCTGGAGCCTTTTCCAGGTCTCCCACATGGGTGCAGGGTCCCAAGGCTTTGGACCATCTTTGACTGCTTTCCCAGGCTACAAGCCATGAGCTGGATGGGAAGCAGGGCCACCAGGATTAATACCAGTGCCAAGAGGGATCCCAGTGCATGCAAGGTGAAGACTTTAGCCGCTAGGCTATTGCGCTGGGCCCAACAGTTTGGGATTTTCAAGAGGTATGCTAGTTATCATCAAACTTTCTTATTTCACCTTATAGAAAATACAAAGAATAGAAATTGTGGACTTTTTCTTTCTTTTGGTTTGCTGCATTTCTTTGAATTAATCCCACGTTCTTACAAGCTCTGTCTGGGAAGCATTGTCAAATGAAAAGAGAATGTTCAGCCTTCCCTGGGTGAGGCTTGCATAGTTGAATTGCTATGCATTTAAATATTTCCCAAATGGTATACATTTTTGCAGGGTTGCCCAAGAGAATGGTCACCAGCTTCACTGTCCACAATAGGCTCTTCCCCCTCCCCCCGGGGGGACAAGCCATCAGAGCTTGATGAAATAGTTACGCGCGCTGTCCCAATAGAGAGCCTGCCTCCGCACCCGGATGAATGCTATTGACTTCCGTAATGAATGAGGCACAGCCACACAATGTCCTAATAAGATAGGTTTGTACTTTCATCTCCAGCTTGCCTGAAGGTTCTACAAGCTAGAATTTGTCTTCCACAGAAAGGTCAGCAGCAGAGCCTGGCCGAAAAGGATTATCACCCCGACAGGGAAGACACTGTAGTCTCTTTTCGTTACCCATCACGAGGCCCGTGGCTGACATCCAAAGAACAAACAGAGGATGGAGCAAACAGCCACGCATTTGTAGCCTACGAAGTTTGTCACGGTAATAGGGAATGTTACAGCAGTGCAGCCTCGAAGGTTCAGGGGAAATGATTTTTATGATTGATTTGATGAATGAATGAAATGGACAGTCATGGAGGCACGTGACTGCATGAGAAGGGGAGCTGGTGATGTCATGGGAAGAAAGAACATGGCTGCTTGCTCAGGTCTTCTTCTGTGACTCTGTCAAATTCTCTACTTCCCACCCCTTCCCCCTGCCCGGGACAGAGGGGCTCACACCTTACTACAGGACGCGTGAGATCAGAGCGTTTCTTTCTGGTTGTCTTCGACATAGAAAAGTTGGGGGACGAAGGAAAGCAAGAAACAGAATGGAATTTCAAAAGCTTGTGGAAAACGGAATGAACAGAGAAGTTACAGTGCAGGAATTTTGAAATCCATGCATCCAGAGTTCCTGCCAGAAAGAACATGGGAAGTGTGCACCATGAAAAACAAAATAATAATTATGCAAGATTTTAAAATGGGCTCCCCCCCCAAAAAAAAATACCGTTTGTTAAGTTCATTTCCATGAATTTTTGGATGAACCTTTGTATTTCCGGTTTCTCTCCTTTTAGTATTTATTTATGCATTTGTTCATTGGAGAGGCAAAGTGACAGAGAAATGCTGCCCATATGCTAGTTGCCTGCAACAAAAAGGAACTCCCAAAGGAACTCCCTCTTGGTTGCCCGTTGCAGGTGGCAAGGATTAAAGTACTGGAGCCATCTGCTGATGCCTTCTAAGGTGCTTTCCGTTGGTACTCAGATATGAAACACAGGGGTTGCAAGCCGAGGTTTCATTCCCCATGGCACAGGCTATCCTCTCTTTCTGGGGCTTAGAAGTTGCCTTGGTGGAGAGGGGTTCTAGCGATTATAAGGAAAGGAGCAACTCTGGGTTCTGTATGGCTTCAGTGAGAGAGAAGACAGAGCAGCAGAAGGTCAGTATCGTCATGCTCCCCTAGCTACTCGTGGGGCTCTCAGCATGGTACATTGGATGTCACTGAATGTTGGATCTCCAACACTAGATTATGAAGACATATTCGCTCAACAGCACGGTCCCCGTGGTAAACTTGAGAGTCACTGGGTCTTTAGCTGCAGCATCAATCATTGTCATCTCAGAGAAGAAGTGTTGATGGCAAGGAAAAAGGCATAGACAACGATCTTAGACGAAGGGTGATCCAACAAAGGAAGAAGGGGGACAAAATGAGGAAAACGTGGTGACCCAAAGCCCAGAGAAGACAGGATTTCAAGGAGGGGTGAGTGGGTCCAATTAAGGGGTGCCAGCAAGGCCTCTCTCATTGGCCGTGGCCTGGCGTAGGTCATCTGTGGTCAGAACTCTATCAGAGAAGCGGGAGGAAAAGCTCAGCTTCCCTGAAGTGACTAAGAACGTGGGCTTGTCCTTTAGCCAGATGACAATAATAGCCACCGGAAAGGATGATTCAGAATCCAGCAGGTACTTTCCAGATCTTGTCTCAGAAGGCAATGCCATCAGATCTCTTCCATGGATAAAGAAGTGGAAGGCTGCATCCCGGAATCAGGAGCTCTTTGTGTTAGGAGCCACCCCTGAACTGTCTCATCAGGCTGCTCCTGAAGTGTAAGGCCTGGCTGTCCTACTGACCAGATGTGTAATCTGGGGTAGGTTACTGAATTCCTTTACTACTTAGTGTCCTGTGGCTTTAATCAAATGGGGATGCTATACCTAGAATGCTGGTAAGTATTAGTGGAGTTAAAACCCCCAACACAGAACCTGATACCCAGGGCATGCTATTTTAATGCTTAACACAACCTACTTATTCAACAGGTAAGCAGACCAGGTCCCTGGAAGGTCAGAGAACTTGTCATTGGCACACACACACACACACACACACACACACACACACACACACACACTCACTGTGTTAACACCCTGAATGCCATCCCCAAGTACTGAACATTAAGGTGCTTGGCCCAGCTGTCTTTGTTGGAAGCCTCCTGCATAGGAGTGAAGGCAATATTTCATGCAGTCCCCATGTGCCCGTGAGCTGCTCCAAACAGTCCCTGCTCTGACAACAAACAACCCGAGGTGTCATTACCTGCCTGATGCCTTTTGAAGCAGTGCAGCTCCCCAGAGCAGTCCGTCACCACAGTGACAGTCCCTCATGTGGTGTAGCTTCCAGGAGAGGACTCTCCATGTTTGTGTCTTACAATGCCCAAGATAGATCAGAGAAAGTGTCAGTTCGTTCCAGAAAGCAGAAAGTACAGCAGAGGCTGTCCGATGCGTAAACGGAGGAAATGAGAAAATATCTGATAACAAATATGTATACATATATATATGCACACCCACACACATATATATATAATAAATATAAAATCCATTTTCATCTGTCTCAGCTGTGATCTGATTATGACAAAAAGAATTTAAACATGGGGTTTTGAGTCTGGATGATTCTAAATGTAGGTGGGATCCATGGTGTCTGAGACATAGGACTGGGGGCTGTGGTTGTGTGAAGGACCCTGGAGGCCCTTGTATGTGGAGCTGGGGGGTGGTCTATGGGACCCCCACCAAGAAGAGGTGCAAGAATGGGAGATGATGAGACAGGAATCACACACTTGCTTCCTACTTCAGTCCCCAGGGTGAAATAGCCAATAGTACCAGATGCTACATACACTGCTTTTCTCCATCGTGTAGGATTAGGTTCATCGTATCGATTAGGTGCATCAAGGGCTGAGCAACAATGACTACAAGAGTAACTATAACAATCGGTAGCAGACTAAAAGTTAACACCAACTGTGGTCTCTACCTCTGCCCCAAAATGTCTTGCCGCACCACACTCACCTTTCTCATTGTGATAATATACAATCTGGTGACTAGGGGATGACATGAAGTGAAGTGAATGATGTAAGTGATTCAAGTGCTGGGATGTAGCATTGGGCTGTATATAAGGGCTTGAATGACAGCACCGTGAAGCCACACCAGTCACGAGATTGGTTTTTTTCTTCTGATGGTTCGTTCCCCAGTTAGCCAATTGTTCAGGCTGAAGCTGGGAGTAAGAATTCCATCCAGGTCTGCCATGTCGGTGGCAATGAGTGACATTCCACTGCCTTCTCATGCGCATGAGCAGGGAGCTGGATCGGAAGAGCCCCAATTGTACCTCCTGCCTGGGATGCGGGGATCCCAGCTTGACCTACTACCACAACACTAGCACCTGGATGACTGCGCTCTTTGGCAGAGAGGGTCTGGAGGCTAAAACAATGGCTTAAACTACCTGTTGAATCTGACCTTTTTATCTTAGAAATGGAGGGAATGTGCGAAATGATTTCTCTGTGAGGGTCAGCTTGTTTCTGAGCTTAACCAATGCTGATGTTCCGTAGGGCTTTAATTTTCCATCCCATGGGATACTAATTGGCTTTTATTCTTGGATCTAACTTCTGGAGCAGGAATCAATAAATTTTTTTTTCTAAAAAATCCTAAGTCAGGAGCAGTTTCATGCTTGCCTGTGCAACTACTCAGCTTGGTCCTTGGAGTGCAAAGCAGCTGTAGACAATACATAAACAGATATGCATGGCTGTGTTCCAATACAGCTCTAGTGAAAATGACACAAGTGAGAGTCCAGATTTGGTCCATGGAGTTGAATTTGCTGAGTCCTATTCTACAGATCAAGAAACTAGCAGGCTGTGGGGTGGTGGGACAAAGTTGTATAGTAACAGCGGGTTCCACTATTGGCTAGTTCAGCCAGAAGTGGTGGATCCTAGGTAGGGGAGAGATGGACAGACAGATGGCTGAAATTATGATAGAGAATTTATCTGGATTGCAACAGATAGTCACCCAGGAAGGGAATGACAAATCCTGCCTGAGACCTTGAGTGGGACCTCAGGGAAGACATCTCAAAGAGGACGTAAGTTGAGCTTACGAAAAGCACTGTGTCATGAGAGGAAGACCATCTTTGCGCAGGAAACAGCCCATGACTGGACTCCAGAGGGAAGAGTGGGAAGGCCATAGGGGATTATAGAGGCTTTGTGTGTCCTGTTGGGAAGATTAAGCTTTATTCTAAGGGCTATCCAGAGCCTGTTAAGGGTTTTGAAACAGCAACATTCTGTAGTGGTTGATGTGGCATCACAGGGCAGATGTGATGGTTTGGGGCAGGGAAACAAAGACTTGTGAGACACTACAAATGAAAAGATGATGGGTCAAGTCAGTGGCTGTAAGTGTACGGCATTCTCTGCCATAGAAATCCCAACTAAGTCTTCTCGCTGAGTGCCACAACTCGGTATTCCAATGTTTCATGAACGTGGGTAGGTAGCCAGCAATTGGGTCTCTTAACAGGGGCTGGTGATGTTCATAGATGTCGTTGATTAGAACAGAGCTTTGGCAGATGAAACCTATCCTGGGGTGGGAAAACTAGCCAGGCCTTTGAAGTGCACACAGTTCACTGATAGCATTCTGGTTTCCATGTAGGGCCCACCAGAAACAACTCCGAAACACCTAGAAGAAAGCAGGCAGACATCAGAATAACACAGGCAGACACAAGATCAGCCCACGGAGCTGAGGCCAGAAAAAGGAAAGTACAGATGACAGATGGCTAGTCATGAAGGCAAGGGGATGAGGAACAGAAGAACCAAGAAGGAAGTTAAGATGCTTCAGAGAATGGCTCTCCTGAAAATTTTCTCCCAAAGTGATGGAGGATGCTGTGGCTGCTGCAGTGATGGCTAGGGTAAGGTTCCGTTGCTGGAGGGAAGGCTCCTGACCCTCAAAGTCAGAGATCAGGAGGATCAGGAAACTCCAGCCCAGAAAGCACCTGCTCTACAGATGCGTGGCAAGAGAGTATGAGGAGCTGTGTGGAACATGCTCATGGTTCTCCTTGGCAATGTTGGCAACAAAAGTCAATGAAGAAAGGTCTTGGTGTGTGATCAGGAGTGAGTGTTGTTTTTCTTGAACTGCTTGGCTACTGGCTCAGAGCGGAAGACTGAGTGCTTTTCAGCTGTGTGACCTGGGGCCTGTCCCTCAACCTCCCCAGGTCTCAGGTGTCTCCTCCTCCAATGACGATCCCACCTACTGCCAAAGATTATTGTGCAGATTGAGCAGTATCAGGTATTAAAGCTCCACTTTCAGCTCTGTTCCTTTATTATTAGTATTATTATGTATAAATACTCAGCAGTATGTTCCTTTGCATATCAATGGAATTCTCAAAGTGATTAAGCCTGAAGAGGGATTTAGCTTCACGCTGATGGGCCCCCGTTCTCCATGTGGAAATCCACTGTGGCCACGGCAGATCATTAAAACATTTCTCGTGGACCGTGGGGATGGTCTGAAAGGCCTGAGAATGGATTTTAAGATGTCTCCTAGGCAGGGATTTTAATAAAATGTACTTTCCTTGTAAATTACATTGCTCACATGAAAATTCACTTTCTGCTACAAATAGAGATGGCTGCTCACATCAGCGCTAAATGAGGGTTGTGTTATTGTAAGTTTGATGGATGACGTTCTCTTGTGCGATTCTGAAAGCAACAGCATGGAGTCAGGTGACTCCGCACTGGTTTCGGGTGATGCTCAGCGCGGTGATTGTTTGACAAAGATGTTCTCCTTCAAGTTTAGGAGGTGTCCTGCCCACACAACCAGATTCAAGTTCACATGGAAGGGTGTGAATGGTCATTTATTTCCAGTTGCCACCAAGAGCCCTGTTGCTATTTCTGATGACAAAGGCCTGCCTAGTCTATCCACTGAAAGTCCTTAAGAATATGAACAGAGAATCCTTACAGAATCGCTATTGAGTTTTTAAACATTTGTGAAGTACCGTAACCGGCTTTTAATTTTAACTCATGTTAAGTAGATTTCATTATTAGCAAGAATGAATGCAAATGAAAATGAGGTCATTAGCATCCCAAACACACCACAATTTGAAAAAAAGAGGCAAGTTGGAAATAAATTGGAAAATGCACTTTGCAAAAAACACTGCTAAAACTAAAGAGAGAGAAAAAAAATCTAAATTTGATTGTACTAAGGAAGCCACACTTGGTTTACAACCTTTTTTTAAAGTTTTGAAATCCACATACAAATGTTTTCTTTAATGGGCATTTCTCATGAGCTGCTAAAGATCCCTTCTCTGGTGGAGAAATATTATTGAGCAGAAAGTGAATTGGGCTGGAAATCTGGAGTGTGAGTTCCAGTTTCATGTTAATCTTCCCCAAACCAATTTACTGTGAGAAGCATATGTTCAATTGCCCAACAGTAAACTCAAAGTGTTTACCAAACTTGCCAAAGATGTATTTATTTTAAGTTGTTGGATGACATGATATTTTTCCAAATGCTTAAAAAGGTTCTCTTAAAAAAATTATTTATGTATTTTAAAGCGGAGTGATTGAGAAGCAGACACACATAGATTGAGCTGATTCGCTCAACAGAGGGTGAGAAGAGGAACAGTAAGAGGAAGACCCAAGAACCAGGCTATGGATGGGAAGGTACCTGGCTAAGGGACTCAGTCTTCTTATGTCCCTGCTCGTGGCTCCAGTAGGAATTTTGCTACTGGGGTTTAGAAAGTGATACCCCCAAATTCAGCACTTTGGATTTCAAACTCTTGAAAGATGTTGGGTTTTCAGCTGGGTTTATTACAGGTTCTAAAGTGTCCACAAAGACGCGCAGGACAACAATATTTATTTTGGGCAAAACTGCAAACTCAAGAACCAAGTAGTTGCATGAAAAAAAAAGTTTCCCCTAAAAGCTAAGGCTTCCGCTATATACTTTCCAGGGGCCTAGGCGAGATGGTCAGGGGTAGGACTCAGTTGAATATTCAAAAAGGGATAGCGCTTTGGGTCCGGGCAAATTTCATGATGTTTATAGAAAATAATGAAAGTGTCATGGTAGGAGCCAGCATGTCCCCATGGTCACTGTATTGTAATGACATTATAATGACCTAAAAGCATTAGAGGGACACATCTGGCAGCCATGTTGGATACTTCCAGCTAGCACTGGTTCCAAGTTTGCAACATTGTAGAGCTTGTAGCTCCAATACACAGAGAGCGGCAGAGACCTCCTGGTGTGTGGTAACTGTGCCTGCATGATGCTTAGAAAGAGAGACTTGACTTGTGCAAGGAAAAGAGAAGTGTGTTTTTGGATGGTACACAGAAAGGACTTGCCATGCGGGTCACCCCAGGCTCTAGTATGTGCTGGCTAAGACTTTCACACACACACTGGCTTTATTTGTCCCAGTGTGGTTTGGCTGTGAATGCCAAATCGGAATTGCCTGGAACTGTCCATCTCTGACTTACACAGCCTCACTAGTCAAGAAGGAGTTGTCCAATTGCATGCCAGCTGGAGCTCTCGTATCTCCTCTCCTCTAGCCTCCTGTGTCCTCACAATAAGCTGACAACGACCAGGCCAACAGCAAATGCAGGGCAGGGTTCTCTCTCCTATCTATATGGAAGACCAAATCTGAGGAAGAGGGATCAAGTGGATTTCACATCTTCTTACGGAAGTTTCACTTGCAAGGGTGATGAGGCTCAGGTCACTGAGAAAGACACTGGGAATCAAACATCACATTTTTAGGCCCAGGCCGCGCTTACTCATTTCCTTTGAAAAGAGCCTGTATCTTCTCACTGCCATTCTCTTCTCCTTATTAAGGAAGGGTGTTTAAGCCTCACTGATCCTTGAGAACCACATTAAGTTTGGCTTCCATGTAGATGTGCACATCGATGCTTTTGGAAGGTTTTTAAGAGCTAGAAAATTTAGAAATCAGACAGAAAGCAAGTAAGTCCAAGGTAGCTAAGGACCAGGACATCCCATGTTTCGGAACACAAAGAACATAAATCAGAATAGAAACCCTGCTTTCCTCCTCATTGGGAAAGCTACCTGTGCCACAAGATCCATGTGGTTAGAGGAGAAACAGCTCCTACGTGTTAGTGTCTGGAATGTGTCATCTAGGTTAAGTAGTTCAGCAAAGAGGAATTAAAGCGGCAGGTGGAATCAAGATTGCCCACTACCTGGCCTTAAAACAGAGGGATTACCCTGCAACATCTGACAGTCACTGTACTTATAAGAATCCTTCAGGTAGAACAGGTGGTTGAAGAGATGTCACAGGTGACCTTGGCAGGATTTCAACTCAACATCACTGGTTTTGAAGGCAAAGGAAGGGACCACGGTGTCACAAAGGGTCATCGTTTCCAGAGAAGCTTACAAAATGCAAGAGAGGCATACTGCCAGCCAGCACCAGATCTTGACCTGGTGCCTGCTTTGGTGTATGTTTGATTTACTGAAGTGTAAGAAAATAGATTGACATTGTTTTAAGCCCCTGATTGTTGGTCATTTGTCACAGCAGAAGAAGAAAGTGAATGAGATTGCATAACCTCAGCGACAGTCCATGAACCTTTGGCCAGCCAGGTAAAGAATTTACATTTTAGAGTTTCTATATCTTTTTGGTTTTGGATTCAAACCAGAACGCTGGAGTGCATGTGCTACTTTTTCCTGTTCACGCCTCATTGCTGTTTGGGAGCGTGGTTTTCTAGTGATTTTCAGACTTTGCTTTACTTGAGGTGTGTTATAAAGTCAGCATCACGTCACCTGGCAATTTTGGCTTTGCCTCAGCAAAGTCTGTGCAAAAAAGCAAATTGGTGTTGGAACCAACTTTGCTAAGATTGTGAAAGATGGTCTTGGCGGCCAGCAGAAGTCGCCTGGGAGATTCCATAGGAACAATTGTTTCTGAATCAGGAACAACCGGCTCTGACTATAAAGAGCTAAGGCAGAGAAGGCAGGGGAGACAGCTACCTCTTCCTTCCTTCTCATGAAGGGGGTGCAGCTTGAGGTTTCCTACCAATACTGTTAGCTCAGCAGATGTTGTGTGCTGCTCTTGCTTTGACAAGAGCAAATGCGCGAGTTCTAGCCTCATGCCAATAGCAGCCTGTGGGCACTAAGGGAAGCTACAGGACGACCTGGAGACTCCAGTGTGTTCAGTCATGGAGCTTGGTGTGATCACACGAGAACTCGAGTGCACTGAGTCTAACAGTGTTCCCAAAACAGCCAACAATGCAGTACTGTTCCACTGGGCCCAGACACCATGATTATGAAGATCTGGCTGTTGTTTCCCAAACCAGGTGAGAGAAGGATTTTCTATTCCTCAGACTCTAGCAAATGGCCCTTCTTCCTGGAACGCCAGCAGCTCAGTGCACACTTGTCATTCACCTTGAGTCAGCCATGCCTGATCTAGTCTAGACCCTACACAACAAGATGAATCCAATGCTTCTGATACAACAAGTAGGGTGTGAATGAGCAAGGACTAATGCTGCTAGCAGCATCTATTATGCAGGCTTGCATCACCCACACCGCTATTGTGCCAATCCAACAAGGGTGCAGGCTTGACACATCATCCCCCATCGTGTCTCTGAGCCTTCCTATCACACACAAAATGTTGTGGCAGTTCTGGAACTGACCATGTGTGTGCTTAACTCCAACGTGCTCCTGCCATTGTGGTACTTCTGAGATCCGCCCCCCAAAAAGAACAGAGTACCAAGTGGTACTCCAGCCACCCCAAAAGTTTGTTCCAATTGAATATTCAATTATGGCACCACTGTTTACCCTGTAAAGGGAGAATTGCAGTTTTGATATGGGAACCAGCCCTCCCATCCTTATGAAGAAAAGTTGCCTGCATCATGTCTGTGTGTGCACTCAGGAAATCATGCTATCACCTCCTTGGGTTCTTTCATACATGGAGGAAAGAACTTGCCACAAGCCCTGCCATTGGTTGAGCTGACCACGATACTCTGGTACTCGGTTGTTGTAGCTGCCTCACGACAGATTGAACACGCTCGCTGCTATCAATTTCTGTCCTTCTCTCTGGCTAGGTCTGGCCAGAAATTCTGGTTTCTATTTTTCACCTACATGTAAATAAATGTTGGGGCTTTGCTTTTGATTTTTCTTATATATACACACACACATATATATACATATACACACAAGATGCATATGTATATATCATATATATATGTGTATATATGTGTATATGCATATATATGTCACATAGATGTAATATATGCATATATACATATATTTATGCAGTACAAAGGGGTTTGTAGAAGTTTATGGAAAATGATGGACTCCCAATGAAACTGTTAAATTTATCTTGACAGTAGGATGCTGGACTCTCTGCCATTGTTCATGCCCACAATGATGGATTTATGACTGTTTATGAAGAACTATACTATTGTAATACTGTAGGTGAAATCAGTAGAGGAAAAGGGGAATTGTGGAAGGGGTCAGGAAATCCCAGAGCCTATGGAACTGTGTCATAAAATAATAATAATAATGATAATGATAAATGGGAAAAACACACAATAAAAGACTAAGTTTAAAAAGCATTAAAAAAGAAGTTCATGAAAAATAAAATTATTTTGGTGCAACAAAAGTTGAAATCCATGCACAGATTTTCCCCTAACACATGTCTTCCATAAATTTTTGAAGATCTGTTGGTATAATCCGCAATGCATTAAAATCTGTTTTCAAGCCTACTTCTGTGATATATTTGATGTCCTTAACAACACTGCATCTGTAGGATTGTTTATAACCAAGTCAATGACCAAAATAGAATGAGTCAAGTGGGTAATTTAGACAGAGGCAAGGGAGTCCCACTGCTCTTGGTGTTTTCTAACAGTCAGCACTGGATTGGAAACCAGTCCTTGACCTTCTCACCCAGTGTTCCATGAACCTGATGGTTTAGACCCATGGGATGGAGAAGGCTTCCAGGGAAAGGTTCCCTTAGAAACATCACTGCAATTGGGAATAAGTTCAGAGGCCACTAGTCTTCACACAACCAGGAAATCCAGCAAGGCCTGCACCACTGCTGGTTTAACTAGAACATTTTTTTTCCAGTGGCCATTCATTGGTATTTGTGGTCAGCCTCTTTCTATGACTTCTGGTGTCTTCAAACAGATATATGTAACTCCAAGACTGGGATGGTAGTAAATGTAAGGAAAATACCATCAGTAACAAAAAATGAAACTTGTAATACAAAGAAACTTCCAAACATTAGTGGAAAAAATTGAATTAAAATGTGAATTGATGGGACTGGCACAGGCAGACTAATCCTTTGCTTGTGGTGCCAACATCCTCTACAGATGCTGGATCTATTCTAGTCCCAGCTGTTCCACTTCTGATCCAGCTCCCTGCTATTGGCCTGGGAAGGCAACAAAGGGTGACTGAAGCCTTGGGACCTCACACCCATATAGAAGACCGAGAGGAAGCTTCTGGATTCATCTTCAAATCAGCCTAACTCTGGCCAGTGTGGCCATTTGGACAGTGAGCCAGCAGATGGAAGAATTCTCTCTCTCTCTGTCTGCAACTTTGACTTTCAAGTAAAACAATTTTTTTAAAGACACAAAATGTAAATTTATCTCAGTGTAACTTTTTTTTTGAAAACCCATGCCTGTTTTGTTCCTAGCGCATGTTTTCCACAAACATTTTTGCAGAGCCCACAGAGAAACCATTGCTGAGTTTTGTGGGGAAAGAAAGGCACAAATTCTCTAATGCAGTGTTATTTTATTAATTTAGACTTCTGGTAACATGGAATTATGCAGTGGTTGGAGCCTAAATGGTGTCAGAAGAGTGAAGTAACTAATAAAGCTATGTACCTCAGCATCAGTGCGTTTGTTCACTCAACCAGTATTTACTGAGCAAAGAGACACATGCCAAAAACCTGTGGCTTACTTCCTGGTCCTTATCTTCCATAGCTTCCATTCTGTTGGGGAGACATCATGCTGGGCTGCAACCATGTTTTGCCTCGATGACAGCCATGGTAGAATATACCAAATCAAAGTGTGAGGTTATTTCCAAAATGTCATGGAAAGAGTAAATTAAAAGATTAGTGTATTTTTGCTGAAAAGAAGTGTGAAATCCATGCCATCTATTATGCTATGTGTTTCT
Organism: Ochotona curzoniae; assembly: GCF_017591425.1. Lineage (NCBI taxonomy): Eukaryota > Metazoa > Chordata > Mammalia > Lagomorpha > Ochotonidae > Ochotona > Ochotona curzoniae. The sequence continues at coordinate 4,117,615 of NW_024465421.1, forward strand.
GTTAATTTTTTTTTTTAATTGAAACAATGATGAGAGAGAAGAAGCAATTGGAGAGAGAGGGAGAGAGAGTGATATGACAGAAACAGGGAGAAAGTTCCCATGTACTAGTTCATATTTAAAATGCCCACAAAGGCCTGGCCTTGGCTTGGCCAAAGGAAGAATACCATATAAGTTTCCTATGACGTGGCAGTGTGCCAGTGACTTGAATATTGCCACTGCCTCCCAGGGTCTACATTAGCAGGAATTGGCATCCAGAGCTTGGACTTGATCCCTGGTATTGCAACACAAGATGCAGGCTTCCTGACTGGCTTTTTAAAAAAATAATTTAATTTTTGATGTTGTTTATGTGGTTGATAAGCATTCAGGCCAATGAAGATCGTTGTATAGGGTTGAGAGGGTCTGAGCATGGGGGGAGGCAGGTCTGACAAATCTTCCAATTTCTCTGTTCTTCCCTTTTCGCCTGTGTCTGGAGAGTGGCAAGAGAGGGAGAGAGGACCACTCCCAGCTGCCAAACTATACCAGTACTTGATGATGGGACTTGTCCATTTGATGTCATCTTAGAAACCCTGATGTAGAGAGGAGTGTTTTGAGGGTATGGCTTGAGTGATTTTAATTTGAGAAGGTTGAGAAAATTCGTCCAAGGTCAATTGTCAGAGTTCCACCCTAGTACATCCACTCACCCAGACACTTGATGCCAAAGCTTAGCCAGGAGAGCTGTCCGATCTATTCTTCCATCTTCTTGCATGACACTTGACATCTTCTGCAGGCCCAATGAGCTGGAACTTTTATGCATAAAGCTGTCTTCTTTATGTACCGGCACATGTTGTCCACTGCCCTCAGCAATTGAGGAGGCCCAGTCCCAACACGTACACTCCAAGTTCAGACCCCAAATCCTATGGTTTGGAGTCTTGAGTCCAGAGGTCTAGTTGGGGAGTTCCCTAAGAAACCTCATTTAAGGTGACCCTAGACCTGACTCTTGCATGTGCCAGCCAGTACAGGGTCTGATTCAGTCTGTCCCTGGTATCACCCTATACACACACCGGTGATTGTGATTGCTTGGTAATCTATCTGACATCTTGACCACTGCACACACGCACCCCTTCCCATCCATCCACCACAAGCTTTTTCAAGACATCTTGCAAACACGCATCTTGAGTTTTCATTCCAAAGGACCTTTACTTTTATTTCATCTTCCACAAACTTTTAAACATGCCTATGTGCAAGCCAACTCCGCATGGGTCTCCCAAACGACCGGAAGTATTCCCTAGACAGGAGCCAATGGCAGAGCTGTGGAAGACCAGCAAGTAACACCAAGACCATAGAGGGTTGAGCTATTCTGAGTGTGGCTGCAGTTGAATGGGAAAAACCAAACCCAAGGAGGTGGGCTGCTTCCTGCTGTTGTTAATCTCTGGGTTGGCTCTTCTCCATGTTTCCAGGCGGGAGACTCCAGTTCCCTGATTCAACCCCTGCTTTTATGTTCCCTTGGCACGACATCTGTTTTCTGGGAGAGCATGGAAGGAATTCAGCAGTTGGTCAATTCCCAACAAATGTCTCAACTCTCTTTATTGCCTGTGGAATGGCCTGCCACGTATCTGTACAGTCACTGTCACTGGAGTTGTGTGACTTTCCGAGAGTGGGCATGGGGGAGCTTTGCAGCCAAAAGGGTTGTCAGGAGGCATTGGCACTAACCTGCTCGTTGTGACATCCTATGAATGGCTCTTTGTGCTGCCGTGGACAAGGAGACATCTTTTCTTGTGATGACGTGCCTGGAAAGAACAGGGACTTCTGTTTTGTGGGGGCCAGGGGGCCTCCCAGAGGCCAATGAGCCAGGCTGTCATGCTTCCCCAGGGTCTAGGCAGGGTCCTGCTGTGGTTATTCCTTAAACAGGCACAGCTCATCTGTCCCTCCCCCTCAGACCGTCCATAAGGGAGTGAATTCAAAGGTGAACATGTACATATGGAATCATCTGGCTGGACTCAGAGCTTTGCCACCCTTCTTTTAGGGGCACATGGCTGACGTGTCTGGAATTTCTGTGTTACAAACATGCCAGACCACGACACACAAACCCATAACATTTATGCTTTGAAATGTCAGACCTTTGAGTCTAAAAACAGACTCCAAAGAGCTTGAGAACCTGGCAATTAATCAGTGCTCTCTGCTCAGGATTAAAGCACTGAATAATTTGTTGTGTCTCGATACACAGATGGATATGCTGAATAGAACGTGTATTTTTCTTCTATCGTACTCAAACACCCATTTGCCTGATATTTCTACCCATTGTGTAATGTATTGTTTGGCACTTGGTAGGCACAACCCCATGTGGCAGTGGGTTTTCATTTTTTTTTTTAAACCCAGTCCTGGCTGCTGTTGTTTTCAGAACACCATCCGTCTGCTATGTGTCTGAGCACAGCCAAGGTCAGGCTCTCCCTGTCTTGTGGTTCCTGTGCTGCCATCTGGATTCTGTCACTTGGTCTCCTGGTTTCTGTCTGAGCAAAGTGCTGAAGCTTCTGCTTGTCCCCTCTGTGAGTGGCTTGGATGCACCTGCCTTGCCTATTTATCCCAACACATGGACATACTCTCCTAGGCAGGCTCCACACACTTGTTGGTCCCAGAGTCAGGATGCGTGAGCTGAACTGTTCTTCATCTCTGGATGTGAAGGAAATAAGTGGCAATGACCACTGCTGGCCCCAGCAGGCTCTCAGGGGACAGGCAGGCAGGTGAGGCTGGATGCCCTTCAAGGGAGAACAAGGCAGCCAGTGTTGGGTGCCACCACATGTTGGGTTATGGTAGAGAGTCTGATAGAGTCTGGGAGAATTTCCTCGTTTGAAGTTTAGCTGTTCTCCCCCTGGTTTAGGATTCAGGTACCACTCTTTAAGGCAATTGGATTTCTATTATCTTCTACCACTGAGGCTGGAAAGAAATTTTAAAAAAAATCACACTTGGGGCTGGTGTAGTGGCATGTTGGGTTAAACTGCTGCCTGCCATACCACTATCCCATATGAAGCACCAATTTACCCAGTAGAAAACTTTTTTTAGCATTTCTGATTCCAGGTTTTAGCTATTTGGGAGAGTGAACCGATGGACAGAAGGTCTCTTACTCTCCTCTTGGCTCTGTAACTCTGCATTTAAAACAAATGAACTAACAAACCCCAAACAAACAAAAGTCCCACTCAAGGCTGTTCAGTTGGAGTAGAGAGAATTTTTTTAAGTTTGTGGATTTCATAGATCCTGGCTTTAGTTTGTTTTCCACCATGAAACTTTTGTGAACTCTTAAGCCTCTGAGCCTCAGGTTTTCCTTCTGTATAGTGTCGTTACTGGCATCGTTGTCAGAATGTGATAGGACATCGTATGTACAGAGGCTGTATCACTGCATCAGCGAAGTTTTGCTTATGATCAAATAACTAACCATTTTGACATATCCACGAGTCACCAATGTCCTAATAGATGTCAATATTAAGATTCACAAGATAGAGTTACATTCTTCATTTGTACATCTGGAGAGAGAGAGAGTGAGAGAGAGTGAGAGAGAGAGAAAACTCTGCATCAGTTTGAGGCAAGGTTAAAGCCCAGAGCCAGGAATCCCACCAAGGTCTACCATATGGGCAGACAAGGACCCAGATCCTTGAGCTGTCACTGCTGCCTCCCAGTTGTGCATAAGCTGGAACTGGCACAAGGAGCTGGAGCTGTGACTTGAACCCAGATACTCCATTAGGGGGAGATGAATAGCTTCATCCATGTCTTAGCCACTGCAGCAAATGCTCATCCCCCAAAATACATGTTTATCTTGAAGAATGGCCTCATTCCTTGTGTCTTCTCATTGCAGGTGTTGCTCCTTTGAAACAGTGGTGAGGAAGAAGCATGCCTACTGCGGTGGGAGAGAGGGCCTTTTGGATTTATTTTTTTAATGACAAAGGGCATCCCCTTTCTCTGTAATGTTGGGAAACATTGACGATGCACTGGGAGGAGAAGATGTGGATGATTCCCAAAACGCCAGTCTCTGTTCTCTGTTTGATCTGGTGCAGGAGCCCACACTGCTCAGCAAGTCCCACCAGCTTGGGAAAAGCTCAGTCACAGTGACCCACATTGTGCTTCTGAACACAATGGGACAGTGGGACATTGGCTTCTGTCAAGTTTGTCTCCGCAATGTCCCAGGGCAGATGCTGGTCACAGGCAGGACACCTCTCCAAAGAGGCTGGAGGAGGGAGAGAGGTACCCTGGCTGACAGAGCTCATTTGGAGCACACCGGTGGCTAGTGCACTTTCTCATTTTCCTGTTTTCCCTACTTCCTCTCTGTAGGCTGTCATGAAGGATTGGGATTCTTCACATCTTTCCATTCCCGGTGCTTGGTGAGCCCTTGGGAGCTTTTTCCTAAATAATTCTAGTGTTGACTCTTTCATCCCAGGATTACAGACGGGCCTTCCACTTGCCTATGCATTTGTGGCATCCATCCTAATATTTCTGGTTCTTGTGTCTGCCCAGCCCAAATCACTTTAGGTCCAGTACCAACCATCCTCATCTGGAATCTTCAACAATTCCCCCACAAGTAGAGATGGAGCCATTGTTGCCTATGAGACTGTGCTGTTCCTCTTTCCACACATAAACTCTATAATCACCCTTGGCAACCCCTTAGGGTTTCAGTGGTTGAATCTGAGGAGTGATACAGACAGCAAACTCTATTTCCTGCATGAAGCAGGCGCCAAACTGCTGTGAGAACAAACGTTTGGGCCCTGTATGTTGATATGGCTCATATGAGTGCAGGTTCAAGTCCTCGATGCTCCACTTTCAATCCAGCTCCCTGATAACATGCTTGGGAAAGCAGTAGAGATTGGCTCAAGTCACCCTGTGTCCTTGCACCCACACTGAGGTTGAGAGAGAAGGATCTTCCATCCACTGGTTCAATCCCCATTGGCTGGGCCTGGTGCAAGCCAAAACCAGGCACCAAGAACTGCATGTAGCTCTTCCATGTGGGTGTAGGGCCCCAAGCTCTTGCATCACGTTTCACTGCTTTCTCAGGTTCATTAGCAGGCAATTGACTTGGAAGCAGACAAGCTGGAACTCAAACTGACACTCTAATATGAGATGGTGATACCAGCTTAACCAGTGTACAACTCTGGCCCAATCCTTAAGGTTTAACTCAAGCTATACATGTCTCTTCATAAACCTGTCAATTGTGTGACCATTTAAATATAAGTCCAAGGGAAGACTCGCCACATTTGCTTGAGTCCAAGATACACCTGTACTGAGCACTTGGCTGCAATTCACCAGCACCGATGTTCCAGGCTTCCGTGTCACTGGGAGTTGGCACAAACAGAGTCATAGGGACAAGAGCTGGGAGATACACAGATGGACAGCAGGTTCCAGGGCTACCTGCTTCCTGAGGAGAAGCTGGAGTTCTGAGGAGGAGCTGGTAAGGTGGCTGCCTCTCCCTTCCCAGGAGAGACCTTGCACCTGCCTCATCGCTGCTTTTCTGGTGTCCTTTCTTTGTCCGACAGCTGACACCACTTTGAGATGCTCCCCGAGTCCTGACTCACCATTTAGGTTTTAGGAAATTTGATTTGAGAAAACACATCTTGTTCTGCTTGTGTGCTTTTTTTAAGAGCTGGCGCCTTTGAAAATGAGGTTCAGAGAGAGGCCGTGTGGGCCTGAGGCCAGAAGGAGCTACCTCGGAACAGAATGAGTCAGCTCATCCATTATGGATGACTCTGAGGTCCTCTCAGCAGCTGTCTCCCTTGCTGCCCCGAAGTTGACCCACATATGTCCTGCTCAGTTCTGCCCCTCCTCTTCCAGCTCCTGCCATTATCCATGGCTCTCCCATCTTTGGGCCCTTGCTGCCAACCTCATGGATCACACACCTTCCCTCCCTCTCTCTCTCTCTCTCTCTCTCTTTGGTCTGGTTTCTGTGTTTTCCTGATTTTCATGAGGCTCTGCCCGAGGCTCTTGCATGCTGACACTCTTGCTTTGCTTGCTGGCTGCTATAACTTAATCTGTTCATTTTAGAGGTGGATTGGGGGAGGAAGGTAATCCTGTTTGGCTCAAATGTACAGCATTCTGTCAAAGAGGAGATGGCACCATGGATCAAAAGCTCTAGGAGCAAGGAAACCTTAGGAAGTGGAAGAAAGGTGAATAGCTATTTTGGATGTAAGGGTGCTGGAGCCAGGACATCTGCAATTTACCTCCAGGCAGTACCAGGTGGCCTCCGTGGAGCTGGCCATTTGGAAAATTGTTATTTGCATCCTGGAGTGTCACTTGGGTCCCCTGTGGAAAATAAAGGATTTCTTTCTCTGCTGTTAGAAGCACTGTAAAGTGACAATTCCCAACATTCACTTCTCTGTAGAAAATGCTTCAGCCTTGTTCTGGATTGCATGGCCTTCCTGAAGCAGCTTGCATCTGATGACTGATTGATGGAAAGGGATACAGGTCTTTCTTAGTTCTTTTATGCAGCTCTAGCAAAACACCAAAGGCCGAGCACTTTATATAGCAGTGAGGTCTTTTTGATTCATGGATTTGGATGTTCCAGAGCCTTGCCCTGGCATCTGCTTGGCTCTGTGAAAAGCAGATGGCATCCTCTTGGTGGAAAGAAGATTCTGAGTAGGAGCCAGGCTTCTTGCTTGCAGCAACCCATCTTTCAGGAGCTATTCTAGTCCTAGAAGGCCTGGCCCAGTCCCTTTGCAGACTCAGCCCATTCATGAGGGTGGAGCATCCATGACATCATCACCACCTCCTAAAGGCCCCATACTGCCACACCGTCACCCTGAGGACCAAGCTTCCACTGCTGATCCGTAGGGGAGGCAAAGGATATCTGAACTATAGTACGGCCAACTTTTTTGTTCCTCTCCAGACATCTGTGAGCTCTGGGGCTCCTTAAGATCTGCTGTGCCCTCCTTGAGGCTATGTGCAGCTTCAGCATCTTCCTCTGCCCCGTTCTTTTTCATGTCCTTCCTTTGCGCAGGTATAGAACCTGGGGGCATGTCCTTATAAAGTCATTCTGCAATTCATGATCTGCTTCCTGGGAATCCTAACTGGAAGCACCTTCCTTTACTGTTTTTCCAGGACGAGGGATTTTGATAAGTGAGAAGCCCCGACTCACATACACAGCTCATCAAGGTCAAGTCGAGTGGGAACTGAAAATATACCCAGTGTGAATCTCCCAGCTGGGTGATATCACCGAGCATTTGCAAGTGGCCTCAGTGTATCCTGCGAGGAAGGAGGTAATAAAATTAAAACCAGGTGTTATGAGTCAATCTTCGTGGGAGATCTGGTGTCAGATGGGCTTCAGTTTAGAACTGGATATAGAAGGCGTCCCCAAGATGTGTAAATGGAGATTTAGATTTTGGTATTCAAAGCAAAGTATAAATCTATGGTTGATTTGGGGTCATTATTGAATGCTAGGCAGGAAATATTACATTTCCTATAATTGAATTGGAGATGGAAGCCAGGAAAACGCTGAAGGTCCAAAGCCCTCCCTTGACTTGGGGTCCTGACAACCTCTTAGGCAGGAATAGAAGAGTATACATCATACGGAGTGGGCTCATGCGTTCAGGAATGGAGGAAGCTGGTGGTAGCAGAGCCAGGAGGCCAGCTTCCAGCCTCGGAGGAGGGTGGGATGGGGTGGGCTGCATGGTTTATTCTGTCTCTTATGAGTGGTCTCTCCAGCAAGGATGCGCTAATCTGAAGATAAAAACTGGGGTGGCTCGGGGGCGGAAAGGAACTTGGGCAGTGCATAAAGTATAATCCAAGCTGACTTCTCCAGAGTCCCCTGACTGGGGTTTTAGAGTTGGCTTTTGCTCTGGCTGTTAGAGAATAGCTTCCTGGTGATGATGAATTGTGGATGACTTTTTATTTCTGTGTGTTGTCTGGGTGGCCTTCCACAGTCCCATACGGCTGAAACACCCACTCCGTCATTTGAGTCAATCTCTTGGAACTGCCGGGTGGGTGGAGAAATGAGGTGGAAGGAGTTGCTACGGGTGGTTTATTATTTAGATAAATACATTGGTCTGGCATCTGCATGTGGCATGTGAGAGCCAGGGGATGGGTGTGATTTTGCCAGGAAATGCTTTCCCAGTTCCCTGTTCTACCTCCCTGAATGTGTGCAGGAGGCATATATGAGAACCGAGGGTTAAAGAAAGAACTCAAGATGCATTTACAGACATATTGATGGTTCCTGAGGCATTGTGGCACTGAAAGAAGGGCAGGGCTTGGAGGGGGCCAAACCCAGACAGCAGAGCCCCGAGGCCTTTGTGTGGTCCAGGAGGTGTCTGGGATCTCCCCGCGAGAGCTGTGAAAAGCTCTGGAGGGGCTTTGAGGAAGCGATGACACTGATAGATTTGCTTCTAGAAAGATCACCCTGTCGGACACACAGAGAAATTGGGTCAGAGTAGAGGAGCAAGAGGAAGTTTTAGTGATAATCCAAGTGGACAAGTGATAGTGACCTCAATCAAGGTGGTGTCAGTGGACTGCGAGGTTAAGTGCACCGCTGTGAGAGAGCGAAGAACAAAGTGAGGTAGGGTGAGACGGTGAGTCACGGTCTGTGGGTAGCTCCCAGGGCAAAGCCACAAGGAGGCAAGCTTGGCCGCTGAGCCAAGAGCCAGCCAAGCCTCTTGTGATGGGACTTGACGTTGAAAAAAAAAAGATGCATTGTAATTGACAAGACTGAACATATCCAAGGTATGTAGTGTGATGAGCTGATGTACAGTTGCATTGTGTAATGATGACAGCAGCCTCATTAATTAACACATCCGTCAATGCCTTGCCAGCCCTCATAACGCACACTGCATCTCGTTCCATCTTCTGACTGCAAGTCCGCACCCTTTGTTCAACATCTGTCAAGCACTCTCTCCCTTCCAACCCAAGTTGCCAGTGGAGCTCAGCTTCCCAGAACGTAACCTTTTTTAGATTTCACAAATAAGGGACTCATGCAGTGTTTGTCTTGTGGTAGCTGGCTTCTTTCACTTAGCACAATGTCCTCCACGTTAGTCTTATTGTCCCCAACAACAGAATTTCCTGTTTTATGGCCCAGTAATATTTAGCTGTACTCCTTAATTAGGTTCTGCTGTAAAACAAACAAACAAAAAAATGCTTATTTGGAAAAGAAAAAGAGAAAGAGAAAGAGAGAGAGAGAGAGAAAGACTCTTCCAGTTTCTGGATCACCCTGCAAATGGTTGCAACAGTTAGGCCAGGTTGAAATCAGGGGCCTAAAACTCCTTTCTGGTCTCGCCGGGAGTGGCAGTGCCCAGGACTTTGCTTTCCCAGATGCATTTACAGTGGTTTGTATTGAAAGTGAAGCAGCCAGGACTTGAAGTGGTGCTTGTGTGAGATGCCAGCTTCTGAGAACAGAGCTTATTTCACTGTGCCCTAAGAGCCAGCTCTTCTTGTGTTCTTTCTCATTAGTCATTCATCCATTGGTAGATATTAGGTTATCTGCAAAACCTGACTATTTTGAATAGTAGGGCATGGACTGTGGTTTAAACATTGATTTCCTTTCTGCTGGAAATATAGCCAGTATACTGGATATACTGAATATGGATACTGGCTGCCTTTTATATTTTGAAGGGAGCCACAGGCATCTTTGGAGAATTTGGGACCTCTTGTAACAACAGTGAGTTTCTTTCGGACGTCAGGGCTTCTTCCCAACTTGGTGTCTGCTCCAATTCAGTGTTGCTCTTGGCATGTCTAGCAGGCCAATGACAAAACGGTGTTTCCTGACAAGCCAGTGGATGCACGCTGGCCTAGATCCTTGGAACTGGGTGATCTGCTTGATTTCGATGAAATTATCTGGTAATGATCTGGCTGCCCCATTTCCCTATTCTGTTTGCAATGGCATCCTACTTGTTCATTTAGGCAGCGTGGTAGAGATTGTAGCTCAAGTTCTGGCATCTGAAAGAGCAGAATAAGCCCCTTGATCTTTCTTTGTCTTCAGCTCTCACATCTGCAAGCCACAGACGGTAACAGCACGCACTTTTTTATGTGGCTGTTGTGAAGTTCAAGGTAACGAGTAACATTCTCAGAGCAGCACATAAACCTCCGTGAATGCTTGCAGGGGTGAGCGTTATTACGTGGCCCTTGGCGAAGGAATGTTCTGGCCTCTTCAACTCCTTCCAGCTCGTTGGGATGCATGTGTTTTGAAGTGCTGTCCCTGTTCTCAGATTCATGGTGAGATACTGACTAGAAACAGCAGCCCCGTGTGTTGTGCCTCAGCCAGCTGTCCCCCCTCCTGTCTTCCCACTCTTGTCCCTCCACCCCCCCACAAGATCCTTTCCTTCGTGTTTGGAACGGTTGAGAAAACCTGTTTGATTACAGCCAAAAGTCTCTCAGGGAAGTTCCAGCCCTCTCAGAGTAATTTGGCATAATTTTAGGGAAGTGATCCTTGGGGAGAATCCAAATGTCAAGCGTAATTTGGTGCTTGAGACAGGAAAGAAAAGGCTCTCCAATTTGTTTCCATCTACATTTCCTCCCTGCACTCTGTCCAGCCTTCTGTCTCCTCTTTCAGAGGGGGCTGGAGCCGAAGTGGCCAGGGCAGGTGGCGACCCTTGCAGTGCTCTCGCCACCAGCCATGCTGCATTCATCCTCACTGGCTTACCCTGGCACCTCTGCTGAACCCCTATGTGTTCCAGGTGCTACCAAAGTATGTTGTTGTAGGAAAGGCCCAAGACTATGCTGAGGGACCAGCAGTCCTTGAGATTAGGTTCTGTGTCTGTTTTATTTCAAAGAGCACAAAGCCAGGACAACATTCCATGTTAAAGATGGCGGATGCACTGCCTTTTCCCTTCTCCTTGTCCCTGATTGGAGACTGGGCCACCTGTTCATTTATCAAGCCCTAAGAGTTGAAATTCCAGCCCCACCGTGTGCTAGGCATAGAGCAGGTAAGTCACCTCACATGCTCACCAGGTGTGCCCATAGATGAGTCATGGTATCTGAGAGCTGACCTGGAGCCTGTCTCCAAGCACAACCTTCTGAGCAAATAGCAACTGTAGCTGCCATCTGAGATCCACTTTCCAAACTTTATATAAGAGATCTCCTGCAAACCAGGCTTGCTCAGAATAATATAGGAAAGGGAACCTGGGGAAACGTCATTGTACTTGCTATGGTTTGAATATGGTTTATCCATTTGGAAGCCCAAGTTGAAATAATAACAATAACTTATTTGTTTCTCAAAGTGTCATCCTTGGACCAATAACATTTGCATCAGCTAAGAACCTGGGTGAAATGCAAATGATGAGGGTCCACCTTAGACCTTGCATGTCAGGATGTGTGGCGATGGGACCCAGCAAACTGACTACATGCAAGCTCTGCAGGTGGCTCTGAAGTCAGCACTGATGCTCCAGAACTGAGAACAAGACTGATCTCCTTGGCAGGTGTACATTTGCTCAGCTGGCGCGTAAGAGGGGGGTTGTGGTGAGCTAGCACATTCAGACGAGAGAGGAAAGCTTCTCTTAGCATCCATCCTCATCCTTTGTTTTCAAAGGTGAAAACATGGGGAGGAAAATAAGAGAAAGGGAGCTGCCTCAGTTCCCACAGTTGGTTGCAGGCATCAGAATAGAGCTTAGTTCCCTGGATTCCTGCTTTCACTGTTGCTATCAGGCTGGGAACTCAAGGAATGTTGGAGAGATGAATGGATGGTGAGGCGGTTGGCAGAATCTTACGTCAGATCAGCAGCTTATTCCAAATCTGCCATTTGCAGGATGCAGCTAAGGGTGACTCACGGCCCACCTCTGTGGTCCTCAGTTCCCGCCTTTGAAAAATGGGAGCCACGATCCATGTTCTGTGTGTGTGTCTCCAGTGAGGCGCAAGGAAGATCTGCAAGCGGTAGGCAAACTCTGCCCACAAGGCAGCCACTGCTGCCTATTCTAACAGCATCCAGCCAGCCTGCCTGGCTGATGGGAGCGTCTTCAAGGAGGCCACAGAGCTTTCACCTCGCAGAGGAATTCTCTTTTCCTTTCATGGACTAATTCAAATGACAGCCTTTCCCATTCTGTTTCCAGCCCTATCGCACCCAGCAAAACAACCACTTATGTGATAATCACTTTATCACACAGCTGCTATTGTAAATAAGGGATGGAGGCCCCAGTGCAGGGCCATCTTTACAACAGCTCCATCTAAATGCAAATGCAGATCCCCTGCCAAACACTGAGGTGAAAGCTTTCCTATTAGCAGGCAGGAGATAGGAGAGTTAATTTAATGCTAAAACATTCCCATGCAAGGCAAGCAATTTCCCCTGTTGAGCAGTGGACTCATTTTCTCTCTATGACCACCGTGCTCATAATATGATAATTTTTACCTTTTTAAACTTTGCTGAAGGAAAAAGGACAGTCATCTGTCTTTGGAAATGGCTCCTTCTGCATTCATTTGATCTACAAAAATGCAGATATTTGTCTATTTGGCGAATGAATGGTCTAGAAAAAGCTGAAAGATGAAGATGGCTTTGGTGCTGTGACATGTTGGGATTCAATGTGGGCACTTGACTTTATGAACTCCCTACAGGCAGGCTCGCTGTGTGATGGCTCCTGCAAGATCTGGACTAATCGGCTTCTTTTCTTCCTCCCTGGAAGCCAATAACCTTGGGCTGAGAGAAGAGAAATTGAGAATGGGAAGGGAAAAAAAGGAGCAAGTGTAGCCAAGTCCACTTGTATAACAGCTCTGTTTTATTATCACCATGAGCAGGGTTGGGAGGGATTAAAGCAGGCCCTACTTTCTGAACATTGGATAGGATTCTGCTAAACTATGTAGCTTTGTGCTATTCCTTGGCCATGCAGAACATTCTTAGCCCTTGTGGGGGATGGAAGTAACCATTGCATGTGCATGGAAACAGAGAAGAGAATGCATGTTTTCTGAGCTTTTTTAAAAAAGATTTATTTCACTTTTATTTGAAAGGTGGGAGTTGCAGATAGGAGAGACAGAGAGAAATTCTATCCACTAATTCTCTCTCTAAATGTCTATAATTTTTTTGGATCCGGTCTGATCTGAAGGCAGGAATCAGGAACTTCTTCCAGGTCTCCTGTATGGGTGCAGGGTCTCCAAGGCTTTGGGGCATCCTCTGCTGCTTTTTCAGGTGTATTAGTGGGAAACTGGATCAGAAGTGAAGCAGTTGGGACTAAAACTGGCACCCATATGAGATACTGCACTGTGGGTAGAAGCTTAGCTTCCTGTGCCACACCTCTGGCCCCCTAAGCCCGTTTTGCGAAGCTACTGTTGTTTTCTTCCTTTGCATCATCCCCGTCACAGCTACTGCAACTCTGAGAGAAGCCTGGTTAGTGCTAATCCTATTTTATAGATCAGAAAATAGTCATGAGGGTTTGTTTTCCTCACAGCTGTCCAGCTAACCAGGCAATTACAATCGATCACTGTGACTTATGAACTCTGTGCTTGGACATTTCCTTACTGCTTAAGATTTGACTGCAACCACAGAATCAACACTCGGGGCTTCTCAGTGGTCATTTGCAGATACATGACAAATGGCTCAATCTCTGAGTTGTCCAAAGCACACATCTGCAGCAGGTCCAAGAAGATGGCCACACCTGCTTTTTCTGTACTCTGAAAATGTACTGGCAGAAGCCCAAACACTGGAGAGGGTAAGTCTCCTATGCCTGCCTTACCCAGTTGTAACAAGCATTGTAATAATTCCCTTAGCAGAAACAGAGCATGAGGGTGGCTATTAGGAGAGGTCAAGGAAGACAGCAAGGAGGGTCCACTGGAGAGACTGGAGGAGAGCGAACTGCATGGGATTCATCGTGGAGGGATGCCTCATGGCCAAGGGACCTCTCCAAACTGGGTAACTGCCTTCACAATGTCTCTCGTAGATTTGAAGGGCAGTTGACTCTTCAATAAATTCAGGCTATGAAACACAAGCTTCTTGGTCCCAGTTGGTACCTTGGCATCTGGGCTGTGGCTGAAAGTCTGGGAAGGGGTTCATGGGAGATGGAGGAACCCCGCCCCCTTTTATGTTCAAGCTGTGTTAATTGGATGTGGGAGTCATGTGCCACCAGTCATCTTATTATACTAATGAGTTGAGCAAACAATACTTAGGAGTTAAGAGACTAGCTATTCTCATCTATCTTTCCTGTTCTCTCTCTGTGTTGGGGACAGTCAAGCAACTTCAATGATCTAGAACTACTACCTATTAACTCTTCTGGAAAAAAAAAAATCCAAGAACAGGCCTGGCTTTCTATTGTTTCTTCTGGTTTGCTCAGTTTGTCATCAGATCCTTTGAAAATCATCATCATCAGTATCAACATCTCCGTCATCCATGCCATCTCCATTTCTTTAAGTTTGTTTATGTTGTTTCCTATTATTAAAAATCAGGTGAATTGAAGAAACACACAAATGCACTTTTTTAAAAAAAATATTTATTTATTTGTTATTGGAAAGGCAGATTTACAGAAAAAAGGAGAGACAGAAAGACCTTTCATTTACTAGTTTGCTCCCCAGATGGCTGCCACAGATGGAGCTGAGCCAATCCAAAACCAGGAGCCAGGAGCCTCTTCCTGGTCTGCCATGTGGATACAGGCTCCCAAGATGGTTCAGGCTCATCTTCTGTTGCCTTCCCAGGCCATAAGCAAGGATCTGGATGTGGAGAGGAACAGCTGGGACATGAACTGGTACCCATATGGGATCCTGGTGCTTGCAGGGGAGGATTAGCCATTAAGCAATTGCACACCCGGCCCCCCAAATGCACTTGTTAACCTGGTTCACCACTGTATGTGGGGTTGCTGGTTCTGTTGATTACAAATCAGTTAAGACATTCAGGGCCAGGCTCTCCTGCTTTCTAAGGCACGTTTGTTGGCTGTTTTTGTTTAGCATTTCTCAAAGTAAACAGAGAGACTGGATGAGTGCCAGTCATCTTTCTGTTTTTATTCTGCAGTGTACGAGCTGAACCCACACCACCCTAGTGAGAATCAAAAAGGCACCTAACTCATGTTGAAACAAAATGACAGGAGTTGAGGAAGACAGAAACCAAACTGGTGAATGTCAGCTCCCATGACACAGAAGTGATTTAATATGGCAACGGACTCTTAAATAAAGTGTGTTTACATTATCTATAATATCCTTGTGATACGTATATTTCCTAGAGCCACCATCGGCACACATGTCTTCTTTTCCTGGCTAAATCAAGGCAGGTGCAATATGACCCCCCTTTCCTGGTAGTATCTGATTGCTTTTCTTTCTCAAACCAATGTTCCTATTAGGACTCCAACTGTTCTTCCTCAGCAGCTCATGAACTCATCTCCTCTGCTTGTGATCTTTGAATAGTGCCATGCTAAGGATCTTCCCAGGAGCTCCAGGCCTTTCTACTCTCTGTCCCTCTTCCATAGAGATTTAGAGTCTGTGGATCTGAGAGTGTTACTGAGGAAACTTCACGTTTATTTTGAAGAACAGAAGGACAGACAGACTGATCTCATGTCTACTAGTTCCCTCCCCAGATATCCACAACAGCTGGGGTTAGATCACGAACTTGGGACTCAGTCTGGTTCTGTACATGGGTAACACAAATCCAAGTATCTGAGTCATCACCTGTTGCCTTCTAGAGTGTATATAGGCAAGGAACTGAGCCCAGATAGCCCTATAAAGGATGAGGATGCCCTTAGCGATGTCTTCATCAGTGGGTCAAAATGCCCACTTTTGGGAAAGGCAGGGTTTATGAACAAAAGAATCATACCTCAGGTTGATGCCCTCAGAACATTTTTATGAATTGGGAGTGGACTTGACAGCAAAAACAAATTTCCTTTGCTTCCTGTTCCCTTTTTGAAAACTGAAGCTGCCTTTTTGTTACCATTGTCTATGGGATTGTGACACTTTTGCCAAAGGTGATTACTTCCAATAAAATGTCAGCAGAGTTTCACTAAAAACACATGTGCAGGAGACACAGGTGGTTCCTAAAGTCAGGCCACTTGGCGGGGGGGGGGGGCATTGGAATCCCATCAGCACTTCCCATGCTCCTTTGCTGGATGTTTGCCAGCCCTCCTCACCCTACTGGACCTCTGTGGCAGCATTTCACAGGATCTGCAGAGAAAAGCTACAGTCTTTCTGGAAAGGTCTGGGTGTGGGGATGCAGCCTCAGGGAAGCTTGCTGAAGAGCTACTTGGCTGTGGAGTGTTTCCAGTTGTCGGGAGCCTGCCTACTCTCTCCTCTTCAGCTCTTTCCTTGAAAGGGATCAAGGCAGGAAATGGGATTTGAAGTGCCATTGATTCTCTTGACCTAACTCTTTTATTTTTCTCTCCCTTTCTGTGCCCAAGAAAAAAAAAAAATCACCAGGGAATCAGATGTTGGATAGATTTATCTGAAAGAGATGCCAAGGGTGAAGCAATGTAATGAATTACAGAGATAAAAGACATGCCTCAACAATATACATGAAGCTGTTCCCGTTTGGGTATCTTTGCCCCAATTAATACTTCCTACAGCCTTGAGGTAAGATTATCAAGGAGGTAAGAAGATCCTTTAAATCCTACTGTTTTGAAAGAATCCTTCTTGTCTAATTCCCTTGGCTTTTCTGTAATACTTTCAGGAGGTTCCAAAGCCCAAGTTCCTGAAATAGAGACCTCCTTCCCCTTCTGCCTGGAAGATAATTCAAAATAATTGATTCTTCAGGGTCCTTAATTTGTCAGGATTGTAAACCGAATCCTCCCAAGATTGGGATCCATTTGTTACATAAATGTTTCTAGGCTGAGAAAAGCTGAAGGCAGTGTTAAGATTTGAGTCAGGTAGAGGAAGGGCTTAGAATTATCCCTTCTGTCCTGTACTCAAAAGTTATAAATGGTTTTTGTGCATGTAAGAATGCATAAGGCTTGGGGCAGGCCAGTCAGCCCTCGAGCTCTCCCATTTCTGTTTCTTTCACATTGTCTGTATATCCAAGGGCTCTGAAATCAAAATCTGTTCCTGCTTTTTGACACATGCTCTTGTACTCTTTCAGGAAAGGACTTTGTTTTGGTTTGCAGTAGAAAACAGAATATGTTGGAGGGTTATTGGATCCTCACAATGTACTGCACGAAGTTGTTCTTCATCCCCATTCACGTACTAGATTCTGGGATATGATCATTAATAAGCCATTATGGCTAGCTTTGAGAAGCTCAAAGATTGTAGGGTTTATGTACGTATACACATCATTGCGTTAAACTCCATGGGGCAGGGAGTACTTCTTTCTTTAATATTTAAGCTGTCACCTGGCTTTGTAGGACTCCAGCCACAAATAAGACAGATCCAACTCTGCCAAGAAGATCTTGTTTTCTTAGGTGCATTATTTCAATGTTGGGGAGAAAGGCTTTTCCTATCTGCCTCATTACATTTCTGCTTGTTTCCAGAAATGTGACATCTGCATCTTTGTCTTGTGATGAGACACCGGTGCTGATGGCAGTGTCCTTATTTGCACGTGTGTGTGACTGTGAGCGTGAGTGATGATGACAAACACATGAGCCAGTCCTCAAGAGGTATGCCGGTGCACTGGGACACACATTTACCGAGAGCAGGAATAACCATCTTCAGGAATTGGGTTGTTGTTTATCCTCCTGTGGACCTGAAGTCCTTCTACTTGCAGAACATTCTGGTTAGTGGTCTTTCATGTACATGGTAGAGACCCAAGTACGTGAGCCATCATCTGCTGTGACTTACACCCACCGTGCAAGATAATTGCTGTGTAGATATTTGTTATAACACAGGCACACGATGTAGTCGCAAAGCCACGGATCTTTGGATAATCCCCGTGAGAAGAGATAGGGTGGAGTGAGACCCAGCTTCAACTTGGTTCATCCTTCTGACTGAGGTTGTCACAATCCTTCAATTCATCCCATTTCAGCTCTGATGGGTAGAAAACACTGTCTTACGCAGAGCTATGACACCTGCTGCTTGAGCTGTTCGGTCGATGAGCCCTGAGGCCCTCAAAGTCTGAGAAGATTCCTTTTTCTATTTATTTCCTTCAAATGTTCAAGATGGTGCAAATACTCTTCTCCCCCTTGGTCTCAATTCTCCTCCGGCTCTGTCTTCTTCCCTCTCATTCCTTTCTTCTACCTTCTAAACATCGGTTTTAAATCACCCCTTTTCCCTTTGGACTTATCATCCCCCTTCCTTGATATTAAATATATTCAGTGCCCAGAACAAAATACTTCTGTTTTTACTGGATTAAAATGTAACTTACTTTTTCAGTTGACACTTAACTTATTAGTAGCCATCTCTTTGATGTCTTTCTATGTCCCTGGACTTCATTGGCTAATTTATGCTGAGATGTTCCCACTTAAACCAAAGTCATCAAATACACCTGTTGTTGGAGATGGGCCACCCATAGCTTTGGGGCTGCAGAACGGTGCTGATAATTGCTGAAAATATCCACGCTCATAACGGATCAGAGAGGGAATCATTTTATCTTCTCACATCTAAAAAAAAAATCATTGAAGCTGGGTTCCAATTAATGAGATGCTATTTATAATTTTCCTGAAAAATCAACTGTTCCCTCTTAAAATTGCCTTTTTTCCCCCTTTTACAATAGAAACAGTGTTTCGTTTGGGAATGGATTGTGCTGAGGAAGGCTACCTTTTTGTGTAGACAGCAGGAGGGGATTATTTGGATTGGGTCTGTGTTTGCTAGCCTCCCTGAAGCGATTCCTGAGCCCCGGCGTTGGGAGCAAGCCTTGATACAGCACAGCAGATAAAGAGAACATGCCAGCTATGGCTTACTGCCTGTCTCCATCTCACACAGGGTTTCCAAGCAGTTTCCTCTGAATAATTCAGGACTAAAAGGCAACCAATGTCTTCCCCAGCCAGGTTTAGGAATGGAATGAAACAGAAACCTTGACACACGGAGGACTCTTGAGTTCTCATTCAGAATCATCAGAATTGTTTCTTCTGTTCAGGACAGCAAGGAAAAAGAGAAGGAAGGCTCAGATGGGAGAAGAAAGCAAATGAAATATTGAGTTATGCTTCAAAATTAGGATGCTTGGATTATGCCTTCCTTACTATCTTTCTAAATACAAGGGCTGAAAGGCAAGCCTTCAGACATCACATTGAAAGTCTTTTTTATTCAGAACTCCCTAGTGGTCTTCTTATTATTTTGAGAGGCAGAAAGACAGAAAGATATAAATAAATGCAGGGGAAGAGGGAGAAAGGGAAGGAAGGGGAGACAGAGAGAGAGAGAGAGAGAGAGAGAGAGAGAGAGAGAGAGGAGCCATTTAGTGGTTCACTTCCCAAACACAGTTGTGACAGCTGGGTGAGCCACAGCAGTGTCATAGCCCAGGAACTCAGTCCAGGTCATCCCATGTGGGTGCTAAAGACCTCAATACTGCCTCTCAGAGTCTACATTGACAGAGCGCCCTCGGTAGCTGGAGCCTGGTATCGAACCCAGGTCCTTGAGAGGACACGGCCAACCGCTCAACACCACTCACACCAGCTGTTTATGCCATGGAACAGCTGCACTGATATCTATTGGGGAGTGCGAGAGAGATCACGCTGGAACCAGGTAGAGGATGTTAGAACAGTCTTTATTTCCCAAGCTTGGTGACAGCAGCTCCTGCTACACGGCAGAAGTCACTGCACCTAGCAAGAAAAGTCAGGGGTTTTTAAGCTCTCATCCTCCAGTCAGATTGAGAGTCACGCAGCACAAAATTTCAGGCAGGAAAGGAGTTACCAGAGCTCAAAGCTTTCTTATAGTTAACTAAATCAGAGTGGCAGAACAGGAGGCAGGAGGGGTCAGATGCGCGGAACCTCTAGAGTAATTTCCACACTGTCAATTATTCTGAATGGTGCCGAGCACAGGAGGGGCAGGGTGTACTTTTTGCGCCTTCACTTAACTTGAATGGTGGAGAGGGAGTACGAAGGGCGAGGTGTGGAAACATCATTTCCTTGCCCTGTCTGCTGTCAATGAAGCTGATAAACGGCGCATGCTATCAATGATGGCGCCCCATTACAACAGAGAGAGTGTACATCTTTCTCCCACTACAAAACCAGAAATGAAATGCAAATACACAGTTGTTCAAATAAATCAAAGAAGAAGGGAGGAAGAGAGGCAACAGAAGAGGAAGTAGAGAAGGAAGAACTTGAACAAACTCGCCAAGTTGGAGTCATTCATTATGTCCAATTCAGACTTCCTTAGCACTTGCTGCAAAGTTTCAGGGTCTGCCTGGATTCCTTTCTGAATGCCCTGGCAGGTGGATTAGCTTATCTTGTGAGTTTTCAAAATCATGCATGAACATTGCATCGTTTCAAGCCCTTTAGAGAATTCTCTGAAGGCTTCAGTGCAAGGGCAATCACAGAGTAGTTATCACTTAATGGTAGAATGACAGAGTTAGGGAAAAACTCAATCCTAGTAAGATTGCTCCACTTGGCTTCTTAGATGTATTTCTGTTTTATGTTTTGGAGGTAGGAGCAGCTAGGTTGTACAGAAGAGAGCAGAAAAGATTTTCTTGCTAAAATATCTGTTTCAGCAGTCATGAATCATAGAACAATTTTTGTTGGCCACAGAGATATGTTGAAGAAGAGTCTATATTGACTCTCAGATCAAGGCATGTGCCTACAGTGGGACAACCATAGAAGAGGAAAGTAATTTTGTAGTCCAGAAGGCTTGTCTGTGATGAAAATTTATTAACAGTTCTAAGATTTCATAGGCATTCCATCGCAGCATGATAATGTAATCCGTGAACCATGTTTCTGCAGTATATGCATAACTGCTAATATTTCTGAGGCTAGGCAGAAAAGTGGACTTGTCTATCTGTAAGGTCTGCAGCCTTGGCAATGGTTCTGTCATGGATTCATCAGCATTTGTTTCCTGGCCTCTTCTCTCTGCATGACTGTCAGCTTCCAGGGCCACAGGCCTTTGGTCTAGTTAGAGAACTCTTCCCTTCACATTCTTGACTTGGGCACAGGAGCAACCATGGGGTTCCATAGTACGGAGTCTACAAAGATGCCGTGGCTTCGGGGGCATCTTCCACCTGCACTTCCCAGCCTGAGTTTCTCTTCTCACTCTATCTTTCGCATCCTACCAACACTCTTTCCCTTTCTTTATGCCACCCCTCACACCTTATCTTATTGCTTGAGAAAATATTCTTAGCTTGTGTGAATGGGTTTTCTGAACTGTTATTCTGCTTTTAATTATGAAGTAGCCAAAATATCAGCATAGCCATTTCTCAAAAGAAGAAATACAAATAGCCAATAAATATGTGTGAAAATGCTCAATAGTACTAGCCCTTAGGGAAACATGAATCAAATTCACAAGAAGATATTATTTTACTCCAGTTAGAATGACTATTACCAAAAAGATTAAAATGACAAGTGGTGGCCTTACTGCTTTTAAAAAGATGAGCTTTGGTGCCCTTAGAAATTCAGCAAAGTGGACCCGGCACAGTAGCCCAGTGGCTCAATCCTCACCTTGCATGTACCTGGATCCCTTGTAGGTGCTGCTCCATACCCTGGAGGCACTGCTTTCCATCCAGCTCCCTGCTTGTGTCCTGGGAAAGCAGTAGAGGACAGTCTAAAGACATGGGACCCTGGACCCATGTAGGACACCTGGAAGATACTCCTGGTTCCTGGCTTTGGATCAGCTCAGCTCCAACAACTGCAACTGCTTGGGAAGTGAATCAATGGACAGAAGATTTTCCTTTCTATTTCTCCTCCTCTGTGTATATCTGAATTTCCAATAAAAATAAATAAATCTTAAAAAAAAAGAAATGCAGCAAAGAAAACATGTAGAGTACACTTTCTTTTAACATTTGAGACATTTTCCTGTGTCAGTTCCTTGAAAGAATTGCAGAGTGTGGAACACCCTATGAACTTTCTTCCCTGGGAAAATGAAGATAATAGGTGCTACATTTGTATAATGACTTGCCTCGAAGCCTGGCAGATGGCAAGGTATCTGTTTTTTTTTTTTCCAGGCTTCTATTGATTGAGAAGGAAAATTAGACAATTGACAATTGTGCAGGTGTGAGTCAAACCAGCTGTAGTTTTAGGGTCACACATCAGGATGTATTTTTTCACATAGCTGGGAACAAGGCTCCACGCATTGCAACTCTCAAGAAAGAAATGGAACTGTGGGTTGTGATAAAGACTGAAGGCTTGCTTAAAGGTTACGTTTGTAAATGGATGGTTTATGGGGCTAGAAAGAAAGAAAAAAAAGCAGAAACTGATGATGGAGAATAGCAGAGCCGTCGGGACTACGCGAATATCAAGAAAATTGCAAACCAGAAGGGATGATGATGACCAGGTCCATGTACTGAGTGGAGGTGTTGGGTGACAGGGTCAGGAGAGAACAAAAAGTCACTGGTAGGAAGGCAGGCACCTGGCAACAACTGGGAGTGTCAGCACAGGCTCATCAAACGTAGGATTTGTGTTATCTCTTCCATGGGTACACATGTGGAATGGGAGACACACATGATTTTTATAGTATAATTTTAGAATTCAATCCTAAGTTTCATGGGTCCTTATAATATATATACATACATACATATATATATTAAAAAGCTCTATACATGAACATTAATGAATTAAATTAGAAGAGGACCAGTGTCGACTCATCATGGACAGTGGGTCATTAACCAAGAATTATGATTAATCTAATTTTGTGCTCAATGGTTCTAAAGCCAGTTATTATAAATTACATGTAGATTCCAGCAAATGAAATGGTCAGAAAAAAAGGCAAGGTATTTGGGAGCCTTGAAAGCTGTTCATGGGAAAAACACATGCGCACTCTGTAGATCACAAGTTTATTCTGTACTCTATGCTTGGTAGATGCTTGCAATGAAAGAATCTCAACTGAACTTGAACTGTGGCCATGCAGCAAGGTGGAGGAATCCACCATGGGGAGAGGGTTTGGGGAGGGGCGGGGGGGAATCCCAGTGCCTATAAAACGGTGTCACATAATGCAATGTAATTAATAATAATAAAAAAACAGTAAAATGGTATATTTTTTGCATGTAACCTATTTATATTCTCTTGTGTATTTTAAGTCATCTATGAATTACTTGTAACACTTAACACAATCTAAATGTTATGCAAATGGTTGCTACAGTATATTTTCTGGGAAGCAATGGCAAGGAAAACAGCTTTTCCACATTCAACAGAGATGCAATCTTTCCCCCAAATATTTTCTTTTTTTCTTTTAAAGATTTATTTTATTTTTATTGCAAAGTCAGATATACAGAGAGAAGGAGAGACAGAGAGGAAGATCTTCCATCCGATGATTCACTCCCCGTGACCGCTATGGCCGGTGCTGTGCTGATCCCAAGCCAGGAGCCAGAAGCCAGGAACTTCCTCCAGGTCTCCCATGCAAGTGCAGGGTCCCAAAGCTCTGGGTAACCCTTGACTGCTTTCCCAGGCCACAGGCAGGGAGCTTCATGGAAAGCAGGGCTGCTGGGATTAGAACTGGTGCTCATGTGAGATCTTGGAGCATCAAGACGAGGACTTTAGCTGCTAAGCCACTGTGCCGGGACCTCCCCAAATGTTTTCAATGGTTGCTTGTTTAAATGCCTGAATGCTAGTTCTGCACAAGCACATAGAAAAGGCAGATGCTATTGGGCCTTCCCCAGTGGGAATTGCCATTCTTCCAGCCTTCAAAGATCGTCTCCTCCCTATAGGTCTGTGAATCCTAAGGAATTCTGTCAATTTGAAGTTTGAGTTGTGACACCTCATTTATTGCAGCCAGTTGATGGTCAGTCGGAACAGACTGATGGTCTAGATGTGTCCAACAAAGTCAACTTCTCAGTGGAGACGCATCTCCTGTTTATGCGTGGATTAGCTCTAAATCCTCCCCCTCCTGAGCATGGGCTGATGTCGATGCTGCCTTCACCTTACCGTGTGTTCTGAATACAAATAGTTACAAACTGGACCCATGCCCTGGCTTCTTAAACGTCCGTGTGGCAATGATGTGCGCAATGCCCTTCCTTGTATTTCAACAACTAAAGCCAATCATGTGGCCTTCTTTCCTTTTCTCTAGCAGGTGTCGTGTCTCTGGGAAGTGGTAAGAAAGATGAAGGATCTTCAAAAAGCTCTTGGAAAATGCATATGATGAAAAAAAACCAAAAACTCCCCAAACCTGTGCTTGTATTTCAAACTGTGTTTGCAGCAAAAGGAATTTCTCAATTCTGTTTTCCACAGACTTTTTGATGTACCCTGGTGCTTGGGAGAATGGAGCTGATGACTCCCACAGTCACAGCAGCTGATGCTGACACTTTACGTTGCACTATGCAAACGCAGTGATTGGCATGGCTTAGCTCATTTGTTTCTCATGATTCTCTGGAGCCGAGGATGGGGAAACCGAAGTACAAGGGAGTTAAGAGGCCGTATTGCTAGTTTGTGGTACAATCATGATTCTAACCCAGGCCTTGCGCCATGCTAGTAGACAGTCTGGTCAGGCAGTCGATCTGAGGGTTTGTTTTCTGTAACTAGCTTGGATGTCAAGATGCTAACTTCGTTGGCCTGTGAGTAAGAGACGAAACATGATCCAAATCTTGTCATTGCAGCAAGAGTGCTTTGGTGGTGGTGGAAGCAGTGGTGGGGGGATGTCAGGGGTGCACTGCAGAATCAGAGAATGAACAGGGAAGATTGCAAACTCTTGATCCAAGTGGGAGCACTTACCAGATAGTTGCTTGCCTTTGAGCAAATTGCTGTTTCTAAATGTGTAAGGCTAAGGGCAGAGGCCAGTCCTTGAGGCACGGATGGCTTGCATTTTTGAGACTCACTGAAGAGGCTCCCAGCTGGACAGGTGA
Organism: Ochotona curzoniae; assembly: GCF_017591425.1. Classification (NCBI taxonomy): domain Eukaryota; kingdom Metazoa; phylum Chordata; class Mammalia; order Lagomorpha; family Ochotonidae; genus Ochotona; species Ochotona curzoniae. The sequence continues at coordinate 4,142,282 of NW_024465421.1, forward strand.
TGTCAGCAGGTCCCTGAGCAAGAGTCTGTGCGAGGAGACTTTTAGCACCCTGCTTTGCCTCTGGCGATCCAGCTGTCTGACCTCCGCTCTGCGGGGACTGCCCTTCTCCTTCACCAAGACAAGGAATTGACTTGTCAACACGTCTCCGTAGTGCCGCACCCCAGCAGTTTCTTTCTCTCTGCAAGCTGCGCATCATGCTCTCAACGCCAAGCACTGGATGCTGCCACAAGCAACACGCAGGATCAAAGAACTCTCTATTTCTTCTCTTTCTGACACATCCAAAATGTCAAGACCAGAGGGAGTCATTTATTTATGTGACTGAAGTGTGGCTGCAAGGAGCATTTGTATCACAGATTCTGTTAGCAACTCAGGACCTTGAGATAAGCAGTTACAAGGTTCAACGTTAAGGACCACATATGAGTTCAAATCAGAGGTTTACGGAGCTTCTGGGTGAGTATTGCAGGCATTGCAAAGGACTCTCCCACTCCCATCAATTAATACATTGCATTCTGTACCCAAGTAAGAACAGCACCTCAAACCCCATCGGAGAGCTACTCTAGGTCATAGCTCTATCTGATATGTTACCAGGTTTTGAAAGACTTTTTAATGAGAAAAAAAAAAAAACAGGTGGAAAGACATTTGTCTAGGTCATAAGCAAATATCTCACTGAATTGTTAACAAACTGAAGCCATCTGTTGAATCGGCACCCAGATCAAGACAGAGAACACAGGGGCAGTCACAGCCTATCCATGAAGACATCAGTGGAGATGCTTGTCCTCCATATTAGAGTTCCTCACTTGGGGTGGGTATTGGGGTGCAGTGAGTTAAGCTGCTGCCGGCGGTGCCAGCATCCCATATTGGAGTGCTGGTTCCAGTTCTGGTTAATCTGCTTCCATTCCAGCCCCTGGCTTAACAGCAGAAGACCGCCCAAGTGTTTGGGTCTCCTCTGACACACCTATATGTGAGGCCTGGGTAAAATTCTAGGCTCCTAGTTTCTGCCTGATTTAGCCATGGCTAGTGTGATAATTTGGGAAACAAATCAGTGGATGGCCATTCTGAACCGGTTCTTAAAATTGAAAAGTCTGAGTGTATCTATTTCCTTTTTGGTAATAATGGTTCCTGTTTTCCAGCTGCAGAATTACAGCCAGGCACCTGCTCAGGACTTAATAGGCATTGCTTTGAAGTAAGCTGTATTATTTTACCCATGTGACAACAATAAAAAGAAGACCAGGAGTTATATGGCTAACTAAAAGAGACTTGTGGAATTCAGATTTTGCTCAAACTGAACCCAAAATTGCTTGTGTTCTTAAATCATAATTAGCAGATGGTGTGGGTATTGGATGATGCCTTTATGTGCTTACTAAAAATGACCATTTTTTTCTTCCAGCTAAGAGCTAGGGGGCATAATTATGTCATTTGTGTGTGTGTGTGTGTGTGTGTGTGTGTGTGTGTGTGTGTGTGTGTGTATGAGATGAGAGAGAGCAAGAGGGAGAAATGATGATTTTTAAATAGAGTTTTGGAAAAAGATTCATTTATTTATTGGAAAGGAAGATTTACACAGAGGAGATAGAAAGATGTTTCATCTTCTGGTTCACCCTCCAAGAGGCTATAATGGCCAGAGCTGAGCTGATCCCAAGTGGAAAGCCCGGGACTACTTTCAGGTCTCCCACTTCAGTACAGGAGCCCAAGCACTTGGAGGCATCTGATGCTTTCTCAGGTGCACTAGCAGGGAGCTGTATTACAAGTGGAATGGCTGAGTGATGAACCAACCCCCAGATAGGAGGTAACTTTACCTGCTGGGCCACAGCACCAGTCCCTGGATATGATTCACCTATCAAGGGTACATGTGCCAGAGGCTTGGTCCTCAGTGTAGTGGCACTGAGAGGCCGTGGGACCTAAAAGGCGGAGGGAACATAGAGAGAGATCAGTGCAGTCATAGCTCTGGAGGGCATCTCCCCCAGAAGGCACCAATGGCTGTCTCTTGGGCGTGGATTAGGTTCCAGGATTTCCCTGGTAGCTACAAAAATGGGTTTTCATAAAGCAAATTTGATTTTCTAGGTTCTTTTTTTGCTTCTTTCCTTTCTTGCCTTGGGACCACTCATTCTCACATGCTCCTGTTCAGGATGCTGTCTGCTGTAAGCTTCAGATCAGAAGTCATGCTAGTCAACCCTTTTCCTTGATCAAGAACACAGCCTCGAGTATTTCTTTACAACAACGCCAAAGGGGTTAAAATGAGGGACCTAGATTGGAGCCCTACTGGCGCCAGCAGCATCCCTACCTGTCCCTGTGAGCAGGTTAGAGAATGGAGCAAGAAGTCAAGAGAGCATCGGCAAGAAGCAAGGAACTGGACACTTCCCTCCACTTGGCTTCAAAAGTTATCCCTTCATGAATTTCACCTTGACCAGCCCTCTGCTCCCGCCTCTCCTACAGCCCCGTGAGTTCTGTCTCTCCCATTTAATTGAGGTCAAATACATATAGCATAAAACCTGATATGGTAGCTGTTTGGGAGGGTCCAGTTCAGCCGGTGTTAAGCACATTCATAGTGTTGTTAGATCCTTGCCATCAATCACCTCCCAAGCTCTCATCTTGAAATACAGAAGCTCTCATCCTTAAACAGTAACTCCTAGTTCCTGGGAATGTCTTACTTTCTCTGCCTGTAATTTTGGCTCTACTAGTTACCCACTATAAATGGAATCATAGAGAACTTGGTTGTGTATGTGTGTGTGTGTGTGTGTGTGTGTGTGTGTGTGTGTGTGGCTTGCTTCACTTGGGGATCCCTACATGGTTTATTTCTTTATTTCTTTTTTTGTTAGAATCTCCTTCCTCTTTAGGGCTGAATGGCATCCCGTTATGTGTATATAGCACATCCTGCCGTTTGATTTGCATCTACCTTTTGGCTCTTGCGAGTCATACTGTTACGAACAGGTGTCTAAAAACCTCTAAGAGACTCTGCTTTCAATTCTTTCGGGGCATAAGCCCAGAGGTAAGACTGTGGGCTCCTATAATATTTCCGTTTTCAAGTACCTGAAAAACATTGCTTTGTTATGTTTGCCAGGGCAGCTATGCTGTTTGCCAGCCCCACCAACAATGCCCACAGGTTTCCACTTCTCCGCAGCTCTGTCAGCCAGTGTTTTCTTTCTCTTCTTGGTGGTAGCCATCTTCACATGCTATTTGACCAGAGAGTAGCTTATGCTAATTAAAAAAAAAGATTTATTTATTTTTATTGGAAAGTCAGGTATACAGAGATGAGGAGAGACAGAGAGGAAGATCTTCTGTCTGATGATTCCCTCCCCAAGAGACTGCAATGGCTGGAGCTGCGCTGATCCAAAGCCAGGAGCCTGGAACCCCTGCCCAATTTCCCACCTGGGTGTAGGGTCCCAAGGCTCAGCTTGGGCCATCCTCAACTGCTTTCCCAATCCACAGGCAGGAAGCTGGATGGGAAGTGGGACTGAAGGGATTAGAACCAGTGCCCATATCAGACCCTGGCGTATACAAGGCGAGGACTTTAGCTGCTGGGCTACCATACTGGGCCCAGTTTATGCTAATTTTTAAAAAAGAACTTACATATTTTACTTGAAAGTGAGATTTCCAAAGAGAAAAGAGGGGACAGAGAAAGAGAAATCTTCCATCTACGGATTCACTCCCCCAAATGGCCACAATGGCCAGAAATGGGCCAGTCAGAATCCAGGAGCCAAGAGCTATCATTTGGGTCTCCCATGTGGGTACAGGGGCCCATTCTCTGTTGCCCTCCTAGGCCATTAGGGAATGGATGGTGCCTTCTTAGGCGGGATGGGAAGTGTAGCAGCGAGGACTTGACCCTGCATTCACATGAAATGCTAGTGCCACAGGTAGCGGATTGATACGCTGCCTCACCACACTGGCCTTATGTTACCGTTTCATGCCATTGATCCCTGAGTTTCCTGCTTCTGGACAGCAAATTCCTTGGGAGCATTCCAGAGAGTCCACCCTCACCCACAACCACGGGCATCAGCGAGTGTGTTTGATCACGGGTCAGAGGAAGTGAGGCACCCAAAGTTATGCTCTCTGAAGTCCTTCAGATGAGCCTCGGGTGTTGCCATCTGCTTGATAATCCTACAAGCCGAGTTCATTCTGGAAACTTACCTTTCCTTCCTTCAGAGGGTTAGGAAATGAGATGAAGAGGGAATAAACCCGTCATGAGAATGGAGCATAAAGATGAACTCTGACTTAGCTGGGCATGTGGCACGATATTTCCTTTGCTGAATTCATTCCCACCAGGACAGTTACAATATCTAGATCAAATAAAAAAGAAAAGAAAAGCTGCTTCTCGAGGGGGCCTCCCAGTGAGCACTGGCAGCTTAGCAAAGGGTTTTGTAGAATAGCAAGGTGTTGATCGTTCACATTCCACGTGCCAGCCGTCTGCTTAGCTTCTGTTCTGTGTTTCCACCATTTCCAAAAATATGTTTCCTGAATTATCCGCCTCCACTGTCAGGGAGAGACTAGAGGGTTGTTTAAAGGTTTCTGCCTATAGGTTGTCTCACACTCTTTCCAGATACCACCATTTCTAACGGAAGATAATTGCTCAATTCTTACAGCAGAAATGGAGAGGTGGGAGTGATTCAAATAACACCTCCCAGTTCTTGTAAGAATCACTTTATATGTATATAAAGTTATATATGTGCTGTGCTGGCATGATGGCTCATCAGGCTAATCATTTACCTCAGTGCCGGAAGTCCATATCGGCACCGGTTCATGTTCCGGCTGCTCTACATCCCATCCAGCTCCCTGTTCGTAGCATGGGGAAGCAGTCGAGGATGGTCCAAGTTCTTGGTCCCCTGTACCCACGTGGGAGACCTGGAGAAAAAGTCCTGGCTCCTAGCTTTGGACTGGCCCATCTCTGGCCATTGTGGCCATTTTGGGAAGTGAACCAGCAGATGAAAGATCTCTTTAATCTCTATCTCTCCTTCTCTTTGTGAATCCAGCTTTCAAGTACACACACAAACACAAACACATACATATACACATATATATCTTTTATACATCTCTTATATATATATGTATATATATGTATTTTTTAAAAAGGCATGTATGGGGAATAGGCAAGGGAAAAACAAAAAACGACTCACACCCAGATGTTTGTGGCCTTAATTCAGAATGGAAACTAACAGGTAAGCTTCTGCATTGCTTCGTTTTACCCCTCCTCCACTCAGGATGCCAGCATCGCCAGCAATGTCCTTCTGGCTTGTAAGCTTCCAAACAAATTCACTTTGGTCACTACAAGGCTCAGAAATGTTGCTTTTCTGCACATCAGCAGGCAAGGGGCTCCATAAAGGAAGGGGACTATGGTGGTGCCTTACTTCCAATGAATGAGACAGGTTACTCTATGGTCATTTGCTTGTCAGGTGTGTGATGTTCTTATTTCATTTCTGGAATTATCTCCTTTTTTGGAAAGTTTTATTTTATTTGTTTGAGAGACTGACAGAGAGAATCTTCCATCTATGAATTCACTCTCCAAATGGCTGCAATGGCCAGGATTGAGCTAAGCTCAAACCAGGTACCTATGTCTCCATTCTAGCCTCCCCCATGACTGTGGGGTCTCCAGCACCCGGGCCATCCTTTGCTGCATTCCCAGGGGTATGAGCAGGGAGCTGGATCAGAAACACAGCCATTCAAACTCAAGTGAACACTTGGATACAGAATGCCCGGAATGCTAGTACTGCACATAGTGGCTTAACTCGCTGTGCCACAATGCTGGTGTCCCAAACTACATTTCTTGTGATGAGATAAGAGACATTTTTTCCTCTGAAAAATCTTTTGTGGGCTGTTTGACTTATGCTTTCAAAATGATGTCCAATCAATGTTTCAGGAAAGCAGGGATCTGACTGTGGGAAGCTTGAAACTCGACTCTGAGTAGGCAGCACTTTAATATTGTCTAGAATTTACTTGCGCTTTCAGTAGGGAGGAGTAAAGTGATTTTAAGGGAGAAAAGATGTGTGTGCAAAGTTACATGAGAATCAGTCAAGGTGTCTACGCCCATGTGTGTCCTGGGGAGAAAAAAACCATCCATTCAGGTTGCTATGGGATACGTGTGTTTGTGTGTGTGTGTGTGTGTGTACAGTTATGTGTGTCCATCAGGAGGTTGCTGGAAGAATATGGGCGAGAAGCCTTAAGGGAAAACTTCCTGGGTTTAGACACTGTTTAAATGGCCTGATCCAAGCCGGTTGGAATTGATGGGAGCAATTAAAGCGATCCAACTGCTAAAAGCAAGGTCGTGGCAGAGATTTGCCAAGTCAGGCAGAAATTCATTGGAAATCCATATGACAAGAAAGGCACGTGACAGGGCTGAAATGGTTTTGATATTGGCAGGTTTCCATTTCTCAGCCTCAGTCACCCAGCTGAGACGTGTAGACGCCACACAGGGACAGCTGACAAAATAAATGTATTGATGGAAGGACGGGCTGGTTCCCTGCCGGGAGACAGAAGGATGCCAGCTAGATTAGAGGTCTATGGTCAATTATCTGAATTGGTCATCATCCAAGCTGGCCATCATTCTCACCACTGAGCCGCTGGAAAGCAAGTTCTTTGAGTATTGAACACAGGTCTCCAGTCCATTCAGTTTGACAGAGTTAAGGAAAGGCAGGAAAGCCCACTCCACAACTAGCAGACAGTCACACAGGGATGTCAGATGATGAGATGTGAGTTTTCGGGGGATTAAGAGGGAAGGGAGGCTGGTGTGGGATTGAGATGGACATGAAGTGTGTCCTGATCATGGTCGGAAAGGCTGAAATCCAGGCAGCCGCGTAAGCCCCACAGCCACTACTCCCTTCATTATTGAGATGAGCACACGAATGTTACCAAAACCAGAGGAAGTAGGCAGCATTGAGCGTGCGATTCTCACACTGTGTACTGTGGGATGCGAAGCGTCTGCAGCCCAGAGAGCGGATGGCTAGGTTTGAAGTGGATTGGGAAAGTAGACGGCAGCTTGGCCGTGAAGGAAGTTGGCAGGGTTTTCCTTACAGCTTGTAGAGCTCCGGGTGTGTGGTGAAGATGGAAACCCAGGACAGCTGTGAGGCCACGCATGAAGGCAAGCCTTGCCTTCTTGCCCAGTCAATTCTCTCTGTCAGTATTTCACTCACTGGCTGCTCATTTAACAATAAAAACTCTATATAACATGTATCGTACTTCTTAATAAAACTTTGTAGTTCAAGTGATTTTTCAATAATTCAAATAGCCTTAATAGTACCCATTGAGATTTATGCTCCTGGTGACAGTCCGTGAAGTTAATTATATGGAGGCATTTCCAAACATCATGTGGAGCTGTGCTAAAAGAACACGGCCATCTCTTCCTTGTACCCTGCATCTGTCATTCAAGTATTTATGAATTCATTCAATGGACAGCTACTGAATTAAGTTAACCTCAGTCCGTGTGGACTCGAGATTAATACATCCTAACAGGTTGAAAATGGAAGCCTAAGTGTATTCTCAATATAAGCAGTAGACGGAACAGAATTTTTTTTTCATGACTTCTCCAACGCAACACACTTCTTGGCGAATCTGTCCTGCATGCCAGCACAGAACTTTATGGTTTGCAAATGTCTCTACATAATGCCAGAGGCCTTGCTAGTAGGAAAAAGTGCTGCATACAGCCTTGGCTGTTGTTTTACTCTATTGGGTAAATCTGCTACTCAACTCAGCACTTAGCAGTTTGCATTTTCATTTTCACATGCATTTGTTTGGTTGTCAGCACGGCAGCATGAGCAAATGGGTCACTTATCCTCATCATAATCAACAATATCATCATCTTCACCACTACCACCACCATCATCATCACCACTTCATCATCAATAGCATCACTATCATCATCATCCTCAACATAATCAACAATATCATCATCATCACCATTATCATTATCATCATCATTATCATCATCGCCACCATCATCATCATTTTCATCATCAATATATATCTTTTTCTCTAGTAATTGTTCCCATTTTGGGAGGAGGGAGATAATTGAACATAGAGGCAAAGATCTTGCCACTGGATGGAATAGACAGCTCCCTGTGCATTCTCTTTCAAGAGCCTTCATAGATGTTCTGCCAAGGGGACTTGGGGACCATCAGAGATCCCGGTGGACTAGCTGACCTTTTGAACTAACTTGGATGGCCAGAGTGTATGGAGGGAAAACATAGAAAAGAAAATCAGTGTCAACCCCACAAGTCCTCTTTGCTTGTTTAAATCAAGGCTGTAGTTTCAAAAGAGGCTGTATTTCCATCTGGTGGAGGAAGCGGAGTCAGTCAACGAGAGTTGTCAGGGTGGCTGGAAGAATGTGTTCCGTGTAGGAAGAATCCTGCTGGCTGGTAGACAAATTCCTGCTATGAATGAAGTTAGAGATCTCAGGCTGTCAAACGGGGTGATGTTAAGATCACCCCCAGTCTCTGAACAGTTCCAGGAGGCCCCTGAGACCCCAGAGAGAATGGCTTCTTCCCTTGTAATCTTGCCTTTGGGAAAGAAAGCAGAACTCCACCCATATGTGGGGAGAAAAGGCATTTTTTGGTGGGCTCAGCACAATAGCCTAGTGATTAAAATCCTCACAGCACATGTGCCAAGGTCCCAAATGGGCACTGGTTCATGTCCCGGCAGCCCTGCTTCCTAGCCAGCTCCCTGCTTGTGGCCTAGGAAAACAGTTGAAGATGGCCCAAAGCCTTGGGACCCTGCACCCACATGGGAGACCCAGAAGCAGTTTCTGGTTCCTGGCTTCAGGTCATCTCGGCTCTGGCCATTGTGGCCACTTGGGGGATGAACCAGCAGAAGGAAGATTTTCCTCTCTCTCTCCTAGTCTGTATATCTGACTTCAAAAAAAAAAAACTTAAAAAAGGCATTTTCATTATGACTTGCAAAAGAGAAAGCAGACTCCTGGTTTACTGACAGATGCTGCGAGTTTGGTTTGCAGGTGTAGGATTCCAGAGAGACCAAAAGTTTGGAGATCCTGTCCTAACGTTGAGCTGACCTCGAGAGAGATTCTGCTGACCCTACTGCAGGTTATCCTGGGCATGTGTGAGGTCAGTGTGTGTTACCAATAGCTGTCTGCCAAGACATCTTTCCTTTTTATTTCCTTTTTAAAATGATTTTTTATTTATTTGGAAGAGAGAGAGAGGGAGAGAGAAAGGGAGAGAAAGGAGCAAGAGAGAGAGAGATCTTGCATCTGCTGGGTCACTCCTGAAATAGGTCAAGTAAGATTTAGCCAAGCTGAAGTCACGAGCTAAGAATTCCATTCTGGTCTTTCACATGGACCTGCTGCCTTCCTGCACACATTAGCTGGGAAGCAGTTCTGCCCTTTAGTAGGAAGAATGCTCATGGTTAGGAAGGGACTTGGAGCCCGGCTGCAGCACAAACCTCAAATCAGGTGCTGAATGAAACGATAAGCAGAGCCTGGCCCACAGGCACAGTACAACAGTGCATTGAAACACTGTGGAATGAGTGAAATGGGCTTCCTGGGAACCCAAGAAGGAGCCAGAGCCCTGGGTGGTACCAGCAGAAGGTCTTGGATCACAACAAAGTTAGAACAAAGTCAGGGCAGAGCCAAGTCCTCATGGAGTCAGAGACCGAGCGCAGATCTGGAAGCTGGGTTAGTGCTGCCTTTGAATCAGGCTTCCAGAGAAACAGAGGAGAGTGGTCTAAAGGCCACAGCACACAGAGCCCAGAACCGTTCCCACCCTGGTGGAAGCTGGCAAAAAGAAGAAAAAACAATCCCACCCAGAGGCTCAGATTACCTGGCAATGGCCTGCTCACCATCTGGGTGGAGTTGGAGGAGGGGAAAGGGCAGGTGGTGTGTATGTGTTGTGGATAGAAATTATTATGGGGAGAAAGTTCTCAAAATTATTACAGGGAGAAGGTGCGGAGCACAGGACCAGAAGGATGGAAAATTAGAAAATAACCAACTAAATGTGGCATCCATATGCAAAAATGAGAGTGTGCCTGGTGGAGGAAATTACAGGTCTATCAGCTTAATATTCACCAAGGCTAGGAGAATGCAAGCTTCCTGTTGTACGTGGGAGTGTAATTAAATCAAGGAGTGGGACTAAAATTGGCAGCTGGAGAGGCTCAGGCATTCACGGTAGCTGCTGAGGTGCCCTGTCGCCCAAGCTGTGCACCTGCAAGGCTATGGTGGAGCTGACTCAGCTCTGCAGGGGTGCAGGGGAGCCTCCCAGGGAGGAGAGTTGTAACTTGACTGCTCCTTCTGTTTCAGTCGTCTAACATGTAAAGCCCAGTTGTCCCCAGGCCAATTGAGGACATGAAAAGCACAGATTCAGGCTTCCACATGAGGGGGAAAAAGGCCTTTCTCTCTGTCTTTTGTTACTTGAAATAGAAAAATTCCATGAATGAGGCTCTGCCTCTCCCGACCCAGCCGTGTCTGGAAGTAATGGCAGGCTCTGACCCTGATGCTGGAATGCAGGTACCACACTTTGAGGGAGGAGGCAGCCCATTCCTGTTGCTTTCATCTTGGCAGTGGCCCTTGATGGAGAACATGGCTTCTCTTTCCAGGGACCTTACTGATACCAACAGCTTGGGTCAATATGTACCATCCTGGTGAGCATCTCTTTCTGTCTTCTCTTCTACATTCCTGGGTCTATTCCCCGGCCTGTTAGGACTGAGTGTGGGTGTGCCTGTCCCCTCTTCTCAGCTTTAGAGAGCCCATGCAGCTTTAGGAAATAGCCAGCAATCTGACTCCTTACGGCCTGGGCTTACTCCAGCTGTCTGGGTCCCTTATTGAATGACCACCGTCTGCCAAGGACTCATCACACTCAAGTACTGATGTGGAGGATGAAGATGGAGCTGTTTCAGACAACAGCAGAGATTGGCTAGCCACGGTGCTAGGAACTGTGAGCAGCAGTGCCAGTGTCGGAGCCTCACTGTGTGCTTGGAATGTGGATAACAAGCCCTGCACACAGATGGGCACATGCTCTCTTGAGAGATCTTATGAGACAGAAGATAGAATTATTAGTCCCATGGACTGAGGAAGAATGAGACTCCAAAAGGTTAAGAACATGCTCAGAACACTGGAGAGCTCCAATTTCACCCAAACCCTGTGAATTTCAGGATTCCAAGATTTATTTATTTTTATTGGAAAGGCAGATATACAGAGAGAATGGGGAGACAGAGAAAGATCTTTCATCCACTTGTTCACTCCTCAAACGGCCACAACGGCTAGAGCTGAGCCAATCTGTACCCAGGAGCTTCTTCCAAGTTTCCAACTTGGTTGCAGGGTCTCAAGGCCTTAGTGCATCCTCGACTGCTTTCCCAGGCCACAAGCAAGCAGTGGGATGGGAAGTAGAGCAGCCAGGACATGAACCGGTCCCCCTATGAGATCCTGTAAGGTGAGGATTTTGCAGCTGAGCCATCATGTCGGGTCCCAAGATCTGTCCTTTGTATGCCTTTACGGTTGGCTTTGCTTAATCCTTCTCTCTTCTCATATCATGTCTCAAACACTGCTTCTACTTTGGCCGTTCTTTGACAGACCTGCATGACTCACCCTTGACCTTGGTAGCTTGTTTTACATTCCTCTGCTTGTTGGAGTCCTTCTCCAACTTTTCCAATCCACCTGATCCCATTCTATGCTGGGCGACACGTATCTCCATTCTAACAGTACACCTGCTTATTGCTTTTCTTATTTCTCATCTCCCTTTCTTGACTAGAATGTAAACTCCACCAGGGCGGTGATTTTTGTCTGGTTTGTGTTGTCAGTTGTGAACACTTACAGCATTGCCTGGCATGCGGGAAGAACTCAATAAATGCTTGCTCATAGAATGAAGGAATTGGCAGTCACTGCAAAATAAAATAAAGCCAGATAAAGGTGCTATCTTTATTAAAGCACTTGTTCCACGATGGCTTCCAGAGCTAGACCTTCATGGTGATGTTGCTGGGAAGACTTGGCTTCTCCCCAAAATGCTTGGAATTTGGATAGCTCTTTACCAGGCCAGATGTTCTGCTGATAAAACAAAGAAGCCGGGCCCGGTGCGCTGGCGCAAGTGGTTGAAGGTCCTCGCCTTGCACGCCCGGGATCCCATATGGGCGCCGGTTCTAATCCCGGCAGCCCCGCTTCCCTTCCAGCTCCCTGCCTGTGGCCTGGGAAAGCAGCAGAGGACGGCCCAAAGCTTGGGGACCCTGCACCCGCGTGGGAGATCCGGAGGAGGCTCCTGGCTTCGGATCGGCATAGTATCGACCCGTTGCGCTCACTTGGGGAGTGAATCATCGGATGGAAGATCTTCCTCTCTGTCTCTCCTCTCTGTATTTCTGCCTTTCCAATAAAAAAATAATATAAAAAAAAACAAAGAAGCCCAAGTGGACACCCAAAATCCAGCCTGAATGGCAGGTGCAATGTGAAGCTGGATATCCAGAACTTTGAACATGATCCTGTTGACTCTCCTGGGAATGACCACTCTGGCTGAGAAGCTCTGCCTCCTTTCCCCTCCACGAACATTTTTTACCCTTTTTTGAAAAAAATTTATTCAATGTAAAGGCAGAATGACAGAGAAAAGGAAAGAAGCAGAGAGAGAGAGACTTTCTATCCATGGTCAGGGCTGGGCCAGGCTAAAGCCTGGAGCGTGAAACTCCATGTAAATATCTTACATGGATACAGGCTCCCACAGACTTGGACCAGACTTGATTTCTCAGGTGCATTAGCAAGGAATGGGATCAGAAGTGGAACAGCTGAGATTCTAACTGGTGCTCATAGGGGATGCTGGTGTTTTGGGCAGTGACTTCACCCATGGCACCACATGACTTACATCCTCTCTGTGTCACTCTCTGATCTTTAAAAGGGAAATGGCATTTTTACCCTTTGCTGAAGGCCACATGAGGTAGTGGATGTGAAACACTTAGGACCGTGCCTGAATGTGTAGTCGTTGGCACTCAATAGACGTTAGCCATCAGCACAGCTCTTCTGCCTGGATGGGCTGTGGGATCCACCACTCATTCCAGTCGGCTGGCTGTGGCGTTTCCTGGTTGAAGTCCTAAGTGAAAATGGATTCCTAGCTGGACAGGACTGGCACCACCCTCCCTGACCCTGCCTTGGTACCATTATCAGACAGCCTTGTTGATGGCATTAGCTCAGGGATTGTCAATGTGTGATCCATTTTTCAGAGGTTTTTCAAAGGCTACAAGAGCCATCTCAGGCACAGACTATGCCTGATAAATGTTCATTACTGTTGTCTTCTTCCTTTCCCTACCTGTTTCCCTTCCTGGCAGGCTCAGCTGCTGTGTTTCTGTCTCTAGGGCCTCTGCCTTTGAGGAATAGGCATTCTCCACCCCCTGTTGGGGAGGTTTTAAATAGCAGGGAGCAGGTGGCACAGCATCTCCCGCCCTTCCCCCAGGTGGATACAACTCCACCTTGGCATTCTTCACACGGTTTGAACATGAAACATTTAAAATCCTGTTTTCCCAAGAGGTGCTGTTGTTGATTAAATGAACTAATGCATGTCAGGCACTTAGGACAATCCCGAGTATTGAGGGAACATTATTTAAAAAAAAAAATGTTTATTGTGAATAAAACTATTTGAAACATGTCTCAAAGTGCTCTGTGCTGGGGATGTTGAAGATAAAAGGTCTGCTTCAGACCTCAGCAGACTCAGCAGGATCCCTGGAGTTTTGGTCCCTAGGTCCCTGTGGATATCATAGATTGCAGATACAGGGGCTCCTGTTATCCAGTAGCTTAAGTTTTGCATCTAACCCAGGCAGTCAGCTCTAGAGCACCCTTAATAACTAATGCAACGTGACTCTCGTCGTTTCTTACAACGTGTGGGAGCAAAAAGTCCTGACTTTCACATAGATTTCTTCCCCCGCCCTCACAGTAATTCTGGGTGCTGGTTCGTGGACTCCACAGAGCTGGAACAGGTGCATGGAAGGAAACTGTCAGTGCATTGAGATGGATTTGCTAGTAGCTCTGATTGAAAGGCTGGGCATACTTGCCTGAGTACTTCCCCTCGGTGTTCCCACCCTGGATTGAATCCTCCTGGTCAATATGTTTGCAATCCCTGGGTGCTTCCTGCAGGTTTCCACACCTGTTGGAGACAAACAGAACCATTGCAGCTAGGAGTGAGGGTGGAGGCATAGTGTTTGGCAAAGTGTGTACTGGATGAACTTGATCTTGGTAGCAGATATTAAATTTACAATGATGAGAATCTGAGCAAGTACTTCAGCACCCGACACACTGTGTCCTCATTTCTAAAATAGAGACAGAATATCTCACCCAGAGGGTGAAAGAAAATGAAATAAGGCAGCCCTATGAATTGGGCTTGAAATGCAAATACAATTTTTTTTCCCCCTCACACACTAGGAAAATGACTCATTATCCCCAGGGTTTAAATACCTCTGAATAATTATTAAGTTATAGTCAAGCTAATCTTCCCAGCCTTACTATCTTCACATTCCTCATTTCTCTCTTTCAGGTTTAACGATTGCTGTCTAAAATGTCTTCTCATGCCCTCATGCCATTCACCTCCTAAAAACCCTCATTGCTTCCTTTTTTTTTTTAAACTTACTAATGGGCCCAGTATTGTGGACAGCAGATTAAGCAATGCCAGTATCCCAAAATGAGTGCTATTTTTTGTGTTCTGGCTGCTCTATTTCCCATTAAGCTCCCTGTAAATGCTCCTGAGAAAACAATGGAAGGTGCCTCACGTACTTGGTCCCTACCAATCGTGGGGGAGACCTGGATGAAGTTCCTGTCCAGTTCCTGGCCATTTTTGCCATTTGGAGAGTAAAGTAACAGATGGACACACTTCTCTAACCCTATCAAATAAGTAAATCTTTTTTAAAAAATTGAAAAATTTTACTTATTTATAAGGTAGAGATCTATAAAAAGAGAGAAATTTTCCCTTAGCTGATTTACTCCCCAAATGTCTACAATAGCCAGGGCTGGGCCAAGCAGAAACTAGAGCCAGGAATCCAATCTGGATCTTCCTTCTGGGGACAGGGTCTCGAGTACTTGTGCTATCCTCTGCTACCTGGAAGGAGGCACCTTCACAAAAAGCTGGAAGGGGAGGCAGAGTTGCGATCTGAATGCAGGCACTCCCATATAGGACGAGGGTCCCAAGCAGCACCTGGGTTACTCAGCACTGAGCACCTGCTTGTCTTCCCCTCCTCCCACTCCATCCTTTCCCCGGCTCGTGCTGCCTTACACTGAACCATGTGGCTCGCCAGCATGCCTTGTGTTTCCATGCCGCTGGGCCCTTAACTCACGGTCGTTTCTCAGTCTTCTCTGCATTTCCGCTGTGGTACCTGCCAGGAGGTTCCTCCCTTCTCACTGATCTAAATGGGATTCCATGAAGGAAGTAATGTTTCTCTTTGAACTTTCCCAACTCAACAACAATTTCTCGCACTTCACTCTGGAACCTGCACTTCTATCTCCGTCTTGCTCTGGCTCCAGTAGCTGTTATGAATATGTATGGCTCCATAGGAAGTAGAAAAATGAATGGGGCCAGCTTAAATTAAAAAAAAAAAAAAGGTGTTTGCTTCCCTCATGGAACAAATTATCCAGGTTTTGGTAATAAATAGCATTGATTCAGCGTCTTAATATTGGGGAGCTAGAGCCTCTCTCTTTTAGTGCTTTGCTACTCTTGGCATGTCTGCCGTCATTCCTAGGTTTGTCACTTCCCACTAATAAGATGGCTGCTCTGTACCAGACATCGCATAGTCTATGTCCAACATAAAATGCACAAGATATGATAATAGTGACTGTGCTTTTTTTTTTTTCAAAGGTGTATCCATCCTCATCCCATCCCAGCATTTGTCTGCATTGATTTTCATTAATGAGCAAGACAGAGAGAATATTTCCTGTTCACTGGCCCACTCCTGTAATGCCCACAACAGCCAGATCTGGGCCAGGCTAAAGCTAGGTACCCAGATACTCAATCTGGAGCCCCCACACGGGTGGCAGGGCCCCACCTAGTTGAATCATCCTCTGCTACCCTCGCATGGTCCACATGAGCAGGAAGGAGGTATCAGGAACAGGACCGAGACTCGCAGCCACGCACCTGGCATGGAACACAGGCATCCCTAGTGATGTTTTAATGTCTGAGACAAACACCTGCCTGGCTCGTGTTTTATTGTTACTCCCAGCTTTGAGGGAAACTGGTAAGATCAGGGTAGAGTCTGGCATGGTACCAGTTCACATAGAGTTGGCATTTGTCAGCAAGAGAAGGGATCGCCCTTTGGATAAATGCTATTCCAGTTTTGTCGGTGCCTATTTTGCTCCCTGCCAAACAACCAGGCCTCTCCCTGGCATCTGAAGGGCCTGGCAAAATAGGGAACTTGTTAAGCATTTATTGAGAAAACAAGTGAAAACTACATAAATATCCCCACTCCCCCACTCACCATCAGTTTCTGAATCTTATAAAGACCATTTTTGTTCATACCCAGGAAATAGCTAGGTGTTGTGTTCACTTTATACGCTTGCTTCTTTGGGCATCGTGTGGCTGAAGCCAGAGCCTCCCATGAGGGCTTAGACAATTTTCTCCTGGGGAGAGCAAGCCTATTTAGGATCTGCAGGTTGTCAGTTCCCAAAAGTCTGCATGTCATTTTGTGCATAAAACAACAAAGGTGAGGTGCTAGGACTAGAACTCTCCGGCTGCTGCCAGCGGACACAATAAATAGCATTACATTAATTTTCTGTTTAATAAAGTGCATGAGAACCCTCCACCTTGGCTGTGCCTGTGTGCCTGGGGGAAGCAGAAAGACAAGATAGAGTTTCACTGAAGGCAGGGGACCTGCTAGATAAAGGGAATTTAATTGAAGTGTGCAATATGCTTACCTATGTAGTTGGCTGATAAAAACACAACTGTCTTTTTCCCTTTGCACAGGACCAAAGATAAAATCGGAGCCACGAAGTCAGAATCATATTTAACAGGATGCTTTGGTCCTGGTCTGAGTCCCTCTGTGTGTTGTAAGGCATCGCAGTGTCAAAGAGTAGTGTTGTGGAGCATGTCGCCAGGAGCTGCAGAGAGGGTCTAATTGTAGGCTCACAGGAGGCAGGGGATGGCGGGAGGGAGGCAAGGAACTGCAATTTGCATGAAAGCCGAGGTTCAAAACTACTCCCAGCTTTCTTGCTAGAAATCTGAATAATCTTTTAATTTGGGTTAAAGAGTGCATATAATTTCCTCTTCATGCAACTGGCTCAAACAGATAATGATTAGGTGATAGATCTAGATTGTACCTATGTGAGTCTTTGGCCACTAGACTGCAGGTAGCTTTATTCTTTGTTTTTAACAGCAGTTCTCAAGGGGGTCCAGCCTGAAAGGGAAGCAGTGATTGGAAGGTGTCTTACAATGTGGCATTGTCATTTCCCCCCTGTGCCGGAATTACTAACAGGATTAAGGTGTATTCACAAGAATGACCTTTCCTCCTGAGTCAGACATTGTATCTGGAGCCAGACACAGCCTGCTCAAGCCCCTGGTGACAGTGATGGTTGCAGCTGGATGCAGTGTTCTCAGTGACAATGCAAGGCTTCAACAGTGTCCATCAGTGGGGAGCTCAAAGATGCTCTCATCCTAGTCTGTCTCTTGACTCTCCCAGCAGAACCATTCATTGCTTCCAACATGGGGATTTTGCACCAATGCTTCAAGAGAACATATAACATCAGTCCATATTTAGTAATTTGGACAATATGAAGTCTTGGAAATTGGTCAGATTTCTTTTTTATTCTTGCTCATCCTGAAACCATACGCGCACTGAAGGACAATCCCCTTCCTTGGCTGAACAGCAAGCCTTGTAACATACTCACACCCCATAATAGTTTTGTCTAGCTTGTTGCCTGGTAACGGGCTATCCTGAGCAGGTTTGTCAGGTTTCTGCTGTCTTTCAGGAAGGGCCCTGGCAAAACCAGTCAAAACCAGCCACAATCAAGATGGTGACTGGAGCCTGTGCAGCCCAACACAGACCAGCCATTACCCAAGGCTCATGCTAATGCTAAGAGGCATATGCCCAAAGATGGCTGTCTTTGAATACTCATGACCTGCTAAGGGTGCCTGCTTAGGGAAGTTTCTAGCCCCTTCTTGAACCCACCTATCAAGATCAGCACCCCAGTTTTGCCCAGAAATGCAGTTATTTTCTTAACCTTTTATGTCTTGAAACACCTTTTTCCATGGGAAGATGGATTTTGGTTCCATTCCTGATTCTCTTGCTTAGTTATAATAAATCTCTCTCTCAATCTCCATCTCTGTCATTTCCGTTTCTATCTATCTGCATCATCCCTATCTCCATCTCTACATTGACCTCCATATCCAGCTCATCGTTCACCACCTCCTGCACCTCCTTCTCTACCTCCTCTACCAACTCACCTCCACCACCACCACCACCTTCACAACCTCCACCACCACCACCGCCTTCACAACCTCCACCACCACCACCGCCTTCACAACCTCCACCACCACCACCGCCTTCACAACCTCCACCACCACCACCGCCTTCACAACCTCCACCACCACCACCGCCTTCACAACCTCCACCACCACCACCACCTTCACAACCTCCACCACCACCACTTCCTCCACCTCCTTCACCTCCACCAGCACCTTTACCACCATCTCCCCCACCTCCTCCATCTCTACCACCTCCACAACCACAACCACCTCCTCTACCTCTACTTCCTCCACCTTCACTTCTTCCACCTTCACCACCACCTCCACCACCTTGATTTTTGCTGTTGCTAAACTATGAACATTACATGCCACAAGAAGTCCAAGGAAGGGGAAACTGTTCATTTCTTTTTTTTTTTTTTTTAAAGATTTATTTTTATTATTTTCTCATTGGAAAGGCGGATATACAGAGAGGAGAGACAGAGAGGAAGATCTTCCATCCGATGATTCACTCCCCAAGTGAGCGCAACGGGCCGATACTATGCCGATCCGAAGCCAGGAGCCTCTTCCGGGTCTCCCACGCAGGTGCAGGGTCCCAAAGCCTTGGGCCGTCCTCGACTGCTTTCCCGGGCCACAGGCAGGGAGCTGGAAGGGAAGCGGGGCTGCCGGGATTAGAACCGGCGCCCATATGGGATCCCGGGCGTGCTAGGCGAGGACTTAACCACTTGCGCCACCGCGCCGGGCCCGAAACTGTTCATTTCTAAACATTAATAATCCAAATAGGGCCCAGCGTGATAGCATAGTGGGTAAAGTACTCACTTTGCACGTGCCAGGATCCCATATCGGCACTGGTTCTAATCCCGGTGACCCTGCTTCCCATCCAGCTCCCTACTTGTGGCCTGAGAATGCAGTTGAGGATGGCCCAAAGCTTGGGACTCTGCACCCATGTGGGAGACCCAGAAGAGCTTCTGGTTCCTGGCTTCAGACTGGCTCAGCTCCAGCTGTTGCAGTCACTTGGGGAGTGAACCATCGGACAGAGCTTCCTCTCTGTCTCCTCCTCTCTGTATATCTGCCTTTCCAATAATAATAATAATAAAAAAAACCCAAGTAACAAATTGTAGTTTTTTTCCAAAAATGATTTATTTTATTTTTATTGAAAATGTAGAGTTATAGACAGAGAAGACAAACTTGTGTGTGAGCGTACACACACATACACAAACACACACACACACACATATCTTCTATCTTCTGGTTCACTCCACAAATGACCAAAGTGATCTGAAGCCAGGAACCGGGGGTTTATTCCAAATCTCCCCTATGGGTGCAAGGTCAAGGACTTGGTCCAGTCTCCCATGCTTTCATAGGCCATAAGTAGGGGAAGCTGGATCAAAAGTGGAACAGCTCAGATATGAACCTGGGCACCACAGGCTGAGGTCTAGCTTACTACACTATCATGCCAGCTCCCTGCTGCCCTCCCTCCACCCTCCAGTGGTCATTTTAAACTGAAAAACTTTAAGGTTGATCTTAAATTTCTGATGAGTTATGGGGGAGAGCAGAAAGAGAGGAGATAATTTAAAATGTTTATTCCTACCCAGAAAATGGTCCGTGACCACAAGCAAAATTTAACTTCTCTGCTTGTCTTTCCTATTCTAGTCAATGCTAAATGTCAGAATTGTTATGCTTTTGTTGTAAGTGAAGATGAGTCTAGCTCCATTCACTTTCTTCTTGATATGAGTGCTATTTGAATGTAGACATTGGGGGTTTCAGGTCTGGGATAATGCTGGCGGTTGGCTGCATCTAGTATCCTGTAGACGCATGATAACCTCATCCATGATGAAAGGAGGAAGACTGAAAACCGGAAGGCAAAACTTTTGCTATTTCACTACAGCATAGTGTCCTAAATGGAAAAGTGTTAGTAAAGAAAATATTGAAACTTAGTCAAATGAGTCGGGAGGAAACGTTGATGCTCTTGGCTGGAATTCGCAAGGGTCAGTGTGTTTTGTAGGAAATGGTACATTTACATTCTAAGCAAATGAATCACAAATCAGTCTACCCTGCTCCCTTGTTCTCTCCAAAGGCACCCTTCTCTCAGCTCTTGTGTGGACCAAAGAGCATCTTCCTTCCAAAATGGTGCCAAGGAAAAAACTTATGCAAAGAAAGATCATTTCTAGTGTATTTCCTCCCCCTGCAAGATGCAATCTAAAAACTGCTCACTATTAGGGCTTGGAATAAGATACGTGATTCAATGAATGACAGAAAAATAAGAAGACATCCATCAATGTGTCTGTTTCCTTCCTACACCCAGAGCTTTCCTAGATCCACAGAATGTCAACGCGCAAATCACCAGTAAGGCTGTCTAAATAGGAGGAACAAGTCACACAAAAGGAAAGACTTACAAATCGTGTCTCTTGCTGTTAATTTAATTGCTCATCTTTTGGCAGTGTTGTTCAAAGGAGAACATACATGGCGGTAAGTTGCACGGGGAAGAGGGAGTGGGCTCCAGGGCTCAGAGTTTGAGCAAAAGAGTATTTAGCAAGGAGCCAGCTCTGGGACATGACTGCATTTGCATTTCAGAGAAATGAATCAGGATCAGGTCAGTCTCTAAACAGGACACCTTTGTGCATGTTCCCAGGTATACATCAATACCTGTGCTTTTCCCCGATGTTGTTGTGTACCCACACTGAGCCTGCTGGCAGCTGGCAGGAAACACCTTGGGGAACAGTGCGTGTCTCATTTCAACACACTATGAGGAAAGGGCCTGAGAGAGACCCAAAGCCAAGCTCTGTCTTGCAAACTGCTGTGGGAAAAAGGTAGTGGTTGTGTCTCAATCAGTGATAGAAGGGAGAGAGGCAAGGAAAACAAATCTTGCAAAATGAAAATTCTCCCCCTGGCATAGTTAAGGCTATGAAGAAAGGTAAATTTCAGAGTAGGCTAGGGACCCAGCTGTATCCCCTGAGGACCGCCCCAGGGAAGTGCACTGTCTGCAAGAGACGCCTACACAGGGGACCTCAAGGAGGGAAGGGCAGAATTCAAGAATTCCTTCAATGACTGGGAGTGAAGTCCAGGGAAGCCTTTGTCTGGGTTCTGACTGTTTAGGAAAGCAAACTTCTTTCTGTCACTGGCTGGCTTACATTATTAACTTTTTGGTAAAATGAGGATAAGGATTCAAAGTCGCTGGAAAGCATTATCCAAGATGCTCCTAGAATAGTGAGAAGTGATGGGGGTTTGCATGACACAGGTCGCACATTTAAAATTTAGTTCCCGCCAGTTTCTGAAAGGAAGTGAGGGGCATTTCTCAGTGCTGGCTGTGGGCAGAGAACTTTTTGCACACTGGACTTCAGTGATTCAGAGTTACAGTTTTCTTTAAAGTTCGTCATATGCACTGGGTATTATTGCCTTTATTTTCTTAGATGATGGGAGCTGGGGCTCAAGGTGTGGTTCCCTAATTTGTCCAGTAGTGGACTTGGACTGACATCCAAGCACATGTTCCTCCAAAGCCTGGTTTTTATCCACTACACTGCAGGAGGGTGTTTAGCATCTAACTTTATGAAGGAGCACCCTCAGATCACATTGCTTAACATTTTCCCCCCTTCTTTTCCCTTTGCCTTCTTCCTCCCTTCTTTCCTTCCCTCTTTCGTTCCTTTCTTTCTCCATCCCTCCTTCCTTTCTTCCTGCCTCCTTCTCTGTTTTTCTCTTTCTCTTTCTTCTTGCTTTTCATTGGTTTTCTTCTTGGGATTTGGTGGAGTTTTTTCCCCCTACTAGCTGTGCATTAAACATGTGCTGCATCCGAAGCATTGCATGGGAGCTGAGAGGGTACAAATACCAGAACAGGAGTATAACAAGAAATGTTTATTCTAGTAGGAGGGGTAGATGTGTAAATTATTTCTTTTAATGAGTCAGTACATACTAAGTCATTTTGAGGATAGAGAAGGATTGAGTGTGAAGAATCAGGAGTATTCGGGAGTTGAAATCTAAGATGAATTTCTCAATCTGATACATCCAGAGCGAATAATGTAGACAGAGAGTTTGCAATTGACATTTACAGTGGAGGCAAAGTCCATTAGTGTTGTGAGTCTGTAGTACTGCCACTCTAAACAGTGTGAGATGTTCCGTGAGTATCAAGGGCTTTTGGAAATGGAAAATGAAATGTCTCATTTTCGCTCATGGAACGTTATTCTTCATGAAAGCATGAATGATGCCAGAGGCAAGACAGAAGCAAAGACCGTTCAGAGCTCATTGTCAGACTATGTGAGACAAAAGATCAAGCTCAACCTGGCAGCACAGGATATGGGTAGCAGAGTGGATTCCAGAATGACTGCGTGTATAGGTTTAATGCCACTTGACAGTTGCGTATGTACTGGTTATAGAGTTTAATTGATATGACAAGTAGACTTTGAATATGCCATGTCATACAGGCAATAGAAGAGCATGTTCTATTCATGTAACGGTTCTGAGCAGGTGACAAGTTTAGGGAGGCGCATTTAGGGGTTTGTACTAGAAGATGTCCTCCCGTCCTTGACACACTTCTGTGGCTCTCTTGAATTTCAGGATGGCATGGGGATTGGACAGTCTGGAAAGTCTCTCCAGGATGGGAAAGAAGTTTTAGGTCTGAAAATGACACACATCCCTTCCATTAGTGAGCTCTTGCTCACATAATTGTATTTAGCTTCAGGGACATCTGGGAATTGTCATCTCTTCGTATATTCAAGCATATCAGGGAGGTAGGTATGTTGCTAAGCAGTTGGTCATCCTGGCCAAAGACTGTAAAAAGAGAAATGTGATTGAAGATACAGTTTTGCTCTGGAGAAACAAGTCTGAGATGTGAAGATCAGCTTTGGCCTTAAGAAGATAAAGGGCTGAGGACATGAGAGAGAGAGGGAGAGAGAGAAACAATATATGAATGGACTAGGTGCTAAAGAAGGGAAGACTATTATAATCAAGATTCTCGGAGAGTTGGATCTGTGAGGAGGTATTTGCCATGTTACGGTAAGAAAGAAAGGACGAGAAGCAGAGCCCCTGAGTAAACATTTTGAGATCTTCTGTGAAGGATGGCGAAGCAAGCGGTGCATGACACAGCCCCAACAGAGTGGGAAGTGAAGAAAATGATGCTCCCATCAGGAGAATGGAAATACCACGGAAAAGACCTTGAAGGGAAAGTTTGAGAACCAGCAAGTGATGGACAGGTAGATGGGACCCTTAGAACTGGATGAGAGATAGTCGGGCAGGTACGTGAAATGCAACTGATTGGCTGGTTGATTCCATGGCCATCAATATGACAGGACATGGAGGAGGGAGAAATGATGAGATGGTGTGGTCTCACTGGTTGTGGCAGGAGACCTGGAGGATGTTTGTCTCATGGGATGCTGTGATTGCCAGAGACACAGTTGAGTCTGCATCCAGTCTGCATGAGAGAGAGAGAGAGGGAAGCTGACTCCTTGAAGGGTCCTGATGTCAAGCACTACAGATGGAGCTGTGGTGCAAAAGCAAGCCTGAGGGCCCAGGTCACAGTGCAGTGAGTTACACCACTATTCTGAGTGTATGTGTGTTTTTTTGTTCTTCTTTACAGCTTTCCTATATGTTGCCTCTTTGTACAGGGATGAGTGTGTAGCAATCACAGAAGCGCCTAAACCAAGCTCCCAACATCCGAACCCCTGTGGGGAAGGGAGCATGGTTTTCTTATGCATCTTTCTCCTAATTTAAGGCTGCCCCCTCCCCCCCCCATAAAGAGCATTAAAAAAAAAAAAACAACGCTGGCTATAGCTGCCAAGCCCTGGTCGCTCTGTGGGCTCATGGGAACCTAGCTCTCCATAGTCATCTGAGGGAAGCAGAGATCCTCCTGCTCGTCCGCTGCCTACAGTTAGAGGTGTATAATATTTTCAGTCTTTCATGAGCTTTCGATAAGCTGGCAGAGGAAGCCCGTGTGACTCAGACTGCTTGAATGCCACCAGCTAAGAAGATGGCAGTTGCCTGCTGTTCTCTGCCTGTAAGAGACACTGATTTATCATCAGTGTTTCCATTTCCAGCTGGAATTTTCTGCCGTACCACGCACTGTATTAGTTATAGCCTAGAATGGAGTTTGATATCAAATAGTGTATCAAGTACAACTCTGACTGGATGCTAGCCTGGTATTTATTGTTTGGTGATGCTGGTGTCAAACACTGAGATATGTTTGCATGTGACTTGAAATGTTTAATATCCTCTAATGAATCATTGTATCCGCTTGCAGGCCAGAGACTAAGAGAGATCTTCAACTGCTGGTTCACTTTCCAAATGGCCACAACAACAAAACCTGGGTCAGACAGAAACTTGGAGCCAGGGACTCCATCTGTGTCTCCCACATCAGTGACAAGAGTGTGAGTGCTTGGGCCATCTTCTGCTTTCCCGGATTATGAAGGAGCTGCATTAGAAGAATAACCTCAAGGACTTGAACAGGTGACCATATGAGTAGCTGCTTTTGGAGGAGGTAACGTGAACATGGGGCCACAACATCCACCCCTAAATGCTTAGTCTTTGAACAATCTGCAATGTAGCGGGTCATTATCCCAATTGTACAGCTCAAAGAGGTCAAGGCACACACACACACAAAAAAAAGAGGGCACAAGATTGCATCTGGAAGGATTGCTTAAATCCTTGCAACTTCCCATTTGTTTCCAGCAGTAACAATAATAAACTCAAACCGCACACAGCACAGCCAACACACAAAACAGCCTTTGGTTCTGTGTGTATCCTGGCTGCTGTTTCTAAATTAGAATGTCTGGAAGGCAAGGGAGAAGATGGTCTCAAGGGAATTTGATTTTTCTCCCAGGAAGCTATGAGGGGTGATGGGCACGCTAGCCTGCCTGGCTCCATCTCATTTTCTTCTTCATAACATGGGGGGTAGCGTGGGGGGAGGGTGTGGGGACTGTTTCTCTGATTCACTCTGAATGTTTGTGGTTGGGGACAGTGGGACTGCTGCTGCCAAAAGTCAGCATGGCTGCCATCTGCCAGTGTGGAGATGCTTTGGTCAGAGAAAGATCTTGGGTCTGGAATTGCCACAGAGAGGAAGGGCATGCCGCCATGCCAGGCGGCTGCTGATCACGCATGTGATGTCTAAGGGCTGGGGGCAGGGGGCGCTATGCGTATGTTAAGGTTAAGTTTATTTCCAATCATGTCAGCTTACTCTTCCCCATTATCAATAGTAAGGGAGCTTGGAGAAAGTTAATGCCGGCAGCTTGTGCAGCTTAGCAAATTCCCTGGCTGGTTGTCTGCGCTTAATGCAGCCCGTCTCATCAAAGCTAGCCCGTTGCAAATTCTTAACGAAAGGCCACACTGCTCATGAACTGGGGAGGCCGGAGATGAATTCTCATCTACTCAGAAATGGAAATACAGACACTTGAATAAATATTTCATGCTTTCTTGTGGTAGCTAAAAACTCTTCAGCATATACTTGACAATGCTTCATTAACTTGTTATTCATTCTCGGGTGAAGCGATGAATGCCAGCAGAGCATGATCACGTCTCCAATTCCAGGAGAGTGGAAGATTTTCCAATAAATTCTGAGATGTTCCCTATCACTTCTCACTTAAAATTTTGTTCGAATAATACGCTACACACAATTTTATTTTGAAATACGATGATCTTACTATATTAACCTTTACAGCTTGCCTCCTATATCTGTGGGTTCCTTGCCTATGGATTTAATAACTGGGGAGCTATTTGGGAACAATTTCAGAAAGTTCCAAAACGCGCAATTATAATTTCGTGTGTGCAAATATTATGCTCAATCAATACGCATCTTAAAACTCTCCCTGGCCCTGTCCAGGTATCCAGTTCCACTGCAGCTTCTGCAATTTCAGGTGTTTGTAACAGTAGCATTCCATTACTGATGCCAGTAATGGAATCTGCCTATATTGGTCGTGGTTTCATGCGCTTCTCACAATCCCTGAGGCTAGCCCTAACTTCAGATGAGAATCCACTTGCTCCTAGGTGGCCGTATCCCCCATTGTCTCTCTTGTTCCTCTTTTCTAATTTTATTTGTGAGGTCGCCAAGTGGAAATTGGCTTGCTTGTGGGTAAAAAGCAACTTCACATGCTTGACACTGGTCATGTAGCAAGAAACCAAGTTTGCTAGGAACAGCAAAGCCAGATATAGAATGCCAAGGATAAGAAAAAAGAGAAAAGAATGCTGGCTTTAAGAACTCAGCATGTTCCCAGGATTGTAATAGACCCAAATCTAATCAGTGACTATTTGCTTCTGCATTCCTACTTGCTTGCCCCTACCAGTGCCAAACAACACAACAATTTACACAATTACCCTATAAAATATGGAGACAGGGAGGATCTTGGAACCCAGCCATTGTAGAGTGATCCAGGCTCGTTCCTCTGGAGTCAAGGCTACTTCCTTTCCATAAGTGTTAAGTCCCTGGTGGTCAATTGCCATGACAGTCTCACCTTCATACCCTAAAGCCTGCCTCCTTATTGCACTACTTTAGGGATCAGGGTTTTAGCACAGGGAATACATGCACTCACATACCCTAGCTCTGGTGTGGTGTGGGTGGTACTGAGTGTGCATGTCCTTGAGGGCACAGTCTGCGAAGACCCAGCAGAAGTGCAGGGAACAAAGAAAGGAGGGCAAAATGCAGATATCAGCCAAGGGGTGAGAGAGGGCACAGGAATCACTCACCAGGTATCAGAGCATCTTTTCATCTTGTTTTGCTTTGTTTTCTCAGGGTGGTTTTTCAGCGTGAAACTCATGAGCCCTTGAAGTAAAGGAGGGCGTTGGAGAGTCTATTTTCTGCCAAGGGCCATTTGGATATTGATAACACTATTTGCAGGCCCTACAAAAATATCAACTTAAAGAAAATCAGCCTGCATGTAGATGTATTAAATTTTGAGTTCTCCTTATTGGCAGGGCCAAACTACATGATCTCAGCAAGTGTATGTTCAATATGGGCCCCTTGTTTGGAGAAAATTCAGATTCCAACATTGCACTTTCAGCTGTATGAGCCCGTCCCAGCTACTCTAGCTCCCTGGGTCTCAGTTACTCCTCTGTAAAATGAGGCGGTCATTACCCTGTTGTAGGGCTTATGACAAAATCTGATGAGCTGGTGTAAGTTCCAGTGCAAGGTTTTCAAATTCTCATTGCAGTTTCTAAGTCGTTCAGTGTGGAAAATCAGGTACCTGCCCATCAGTCCTCATTGGACAGAGGGGGAATGGCAGGTGCATGCATGAGAGGTAGCACACCGTTGGGAAGGGAAGGGAACAAGGCCCACTGATGCAGACACACAAATGGCTTCAATGAGCTCACATGTGACTTCGCTCACCCGGAAGAGCTGCTGTGCACACAGCTGAAAGCAGCAGCTCTTAACCAGTGGAGTGAATGTTCATCTCACTTCCTAGTAGCTAAAGAGCAGCTTAGTTGCAATGTAGGGTTTGACCAGAGACAGAGCACTAGCTCTCTCAATGCCCAACTACAACTTCAACAGCATATGCAAATTTCTGTTGACATTTGTATCTTGTTGAGTTTTGTATCCTGCTATGGTCTATCTGCAGGGAACACCCGACTTGAAACTGAGCAACTGTCTGGGGGTGTGCTCCTTCCTTCTAGATTGGCCTGTCTGGGGACTTGTGTGACGTTTTTGATCTTCTATGAGTTTTCTCCTCTCCAGTTCTGTGAGTGAGGATGCCTGGGTAGACAGCAAAGCTGAAATTCCTTCCTAAAGCTACTCGTAGGGCACACAGGGATCCCTAGCAAGGGAAAACAGCCCCAAGCTGTTGTATCCTTGACTACATTGAGCTGTCTTGGGACTTAGTCCATGTTTGCAAGCTACAAGAAATAATTTTAGAGATTTTATTGTTGTTCCCAATGATAAGCAATGCAGTC
Organism: Ochotona curzoniae; assembly: GCF_017591425.1. Classification (NCBI taxonomy): domain Eukaryota; kingdom Metazoa; phylum Chordata; class Mammalia; order Lagomorpha; family Ochotonidae; genus Ochotona; species Ochotona curzoniae. Next base: position 4,170,472 of record NW_024465421.1, read on the forward strand.
ATGACAACAACAACCGCACAGTTCTTGGTGGGACTTGAGATGGCACGTTGAGAACTACTGGCATGAAGAATCAGTGGAGTTGTGATAAGGAGTCCCTAGGGCCAGTGGCAGTTCCCAAGATGCCACCAAACAGTGATGCTTTGTCTTCACAATTTGATTAGAGCATGTTATCTGGAAGGTTCTAGAATTTACTGAATGACTTTATTAGACTCAACAAATGTGTTTGCAAGCACAAAGGCCCTGTCCACAATACTTCTTCCAATATTATGTATTTAGTCTCCTCAACAATGGTGTTTGGTAAATGTTATTTTTTATGGAAACAGCATTAAAAGAGCAGGCTTGGCAAAGCAGCATTTTTGAGACCTGTGCCTATGAGTAACCTTGGGCTGAGGAGAACCTCTGACTTCTCTGTTCCTTTGCATCTCATCATCAACATTAGGAACAAAGATTATGCCAACTCCTTCCTGGGATGGGAGGGCATCTTCATGTTGGCCGTAAACATTCTAACAGATGGCCAACACAAGGCCCAGAGGTGTTAACTGATATCCATAAGACCACATAAGCAGAATTCAATCTAGGAGGAGCTAAAGGCTGGTGCTTCAAGAGATGGTGAAGACTTGGGAAGTGTGCTGGCTGGGCAAGGTGGATGTGGATAGGTAATGGAGTTCTTCAGGTTCCCTCCAGAGAGGGCTCTGAAAATAGCCCTGTCATTTCTTGGTCATTGTAGAACAGGTTCATTTGTAAGAGGAGTAGTTAGTGCAATGTGATAGGTCCCTGTGGTTATCCTCATAAGGCACCGGGTGGGCAGAGAAGCTGGAAGACATTTCTGCAGGGCAGTACATGGAGCCTTGGCCACAGGGAGCCAACTTTCGCTGTCTGCAGGCTGGGCCCACCTCCCGCACTGTTCATAGATGGTGTAATTGCTCATGGCTCCTCTTCGCAAAGGGGCCTTGAGTCACAGCAGTGGAGCTGTCTTCCTGCTCTCTGGGAGCTTCAAGCCTCCTCCTGTCTGGGTTCAGTAATCCTGGCTGCTCCAACTGGGGCTCCCCTACTTCCTTGAACTTGAACTTGTCCATTACAATGAAACATGGCCACCAAAGGGTGCACCATCCGTCATTGCCTAGTATCCATAAAACCTTCACCTCCAGCCATTTACCTTCACTGTTCTATTCTAAACTATCCAGCAGAGGAATTCATGCCCAGGGAGCTGTGAAAATGGACATTTTCCTTCTGGTGAACAATTGCAAAAACAACTTTAAGAAGCAACTTTTAAAACTTACTTTCTTTTATAAAAATATCTTTATGAAAGGGTTACATTGTAGATAAGGCAAAGAAGAACAATTTTATGGGCTATGATCTGACCATCTAAGATAATCATATTTATGTATGTGCTATGATTCAGAACAGTTTTCTCTGTAAATGCAGCTTCTTAGAAAATGTGGTCATTCTTTACTCATTAGTAACTGGCTTCTATCATTCACCAGTGTATCAGACATGGCTTCACACCATTGAGTGTTCTTCCCCAGTATCAAATAAGGGCAACATATAGTCATGCTACTGTGCTGTTGGATATTTACGTTGTTTCTTGCATTTTTTTTTCTTTCACTGCAGAATCAAAGAATAGCACTGGGCTCCTTGCTTCCAAAATTGAAGTGTAGAGATTTGGGGTAACCACCCATGGGCAGAAACAAGTTTGTTCTTTGTTGGAAAGAACTCACACATCTCAGGCAAGCTGATAGGCCGTGCTCCTAGCTCCTGTTGGATTACCCTCATGGAATCCATCATTCTTGCTGGCAGGTGCTTTTCTAGCCAAATGTTAGCTAATCGTTGTCTGCCAGTGATTGCCCAGATGGGGACGATGTAGGGCTGTGCTGTAGGCCACACTTGGCACTCTTGCTGGCTTAGGTGAGCTTCTTGTTTTTCTTTCTTTTCTCATAAATTTAGCAAACATCTATTGAGAAACCAACCTATGCTAGCCCTAAGGGATGTAGGGAGAAATGAGACAAGTCTTGATATCTCAAGGGACCCTAGGGGTAACATTTTGGGCAACACAGTTCTTTTCTCTTGGGAGTTGCTTTCTGTTTGCTGATTTCATTGGAACATTTGGTGCTGAACCTAGCCTGGTTCAACGTTCACACCTGCCACAAAGGAGTAGTGTGTGTCAAACCATCTCTTCTGCCAAAAATAACTGTAGCAGAGGGATAAAATTGCCCCCGCCAGAAAAATAAAAGCTGCTAAAGCTGTTTAAAGGCACCGAAACGAACCAAGAGTGCCACGACCCAACAGGGTCAAGATCTCACCAATCCTTAGCTGAGGAAGCTACCTGCTTTCTGCTGATTTTATCTTCAAGGCATTTTCTAATAAGCCAGTGACTAGAAATCAATAGCAGACAGACAGCTGTATAAATTTCATGCTTGGAAAATTGGCAATACAAGTTCTAAAAAAAAATTCCACACATCAAGGAATCAATATGAGAGAATTAGAAGATTTTTTTTTAAATTTTAAAAAAGAAATCAAAGATAGGAAATAGCTGCAAGTGGTATACAATATACTCCCGTATCGTCTTCTCTTAGATTCACCAGTTTTAAGACCTTGCTACATGTGGAGAGTGTTTAGAATGAGGCTCGTATTTATTTAATCTCTTTCATTTTATGCATAAGGCAGAGAGAGAGAGAGAGAGCTTTCTTCTACTTGCCTTAATCCCCCAATTCCCATACTAACCAGGACTGAGCCAAACCAAAATCAGGATCTGGAATTCAATCCAGTTGCCCATGTGAGAAGCAAGGACTCAAGTACTCAGACCACTGTTCCAGGATGTGCATGTTGTCAGTAACCTGGAATTGGAAGAGGTGTAGCAGAGACTTGAAATAAGCACTGCGATATGGGATAGTCATCCCAAGCGGTGACTTGAGTGCTGTGACTAACGCCCTCCCCCCGCAACCTAACATTTATGTTGGTGAATTTGTAGTGAAGCAAAGTACTCTCCGGCATGTGAGCAGACCTCATAGGAGAACAGGATCCACGTCCCCAGGCAAGGGGGAACCCCTACTGCTTCTCAGCCTATTGGCTAAGGTCAGGTGCCGAGAGAGTTCTCCACACAGGCTACCTTTGTTATGTTTTCTGCACACTACAGTGTTGGGACTTGGTCTTCATATATTCAGAACGCCTTACCATGAATACACACATACGCATATACCTGTACAACACACACATACACACAAACCAGTGTACACTCACTGACATATACACACAGGCGGATACACAGGCGTATACACACGTGTATACACTTAACATACATACAGCTGTACATGCACAGACATACACACAAACTCCTATCGGATCTGTTGCTTTGTTTGTAGTGCATGACTAATGCTAATTCTGCTTCATCCATGATTCTGATTTTTGCTAAAACACTTAACAGCAAGTTAAATACATCACAGTCTGTCACCCTGAAGTTACCCAGGATTCATTCTTGAAGAATAAAGTCATTATTTTAAATAACCATTATGTAATTCAAAGGATTGATCCTGGATTCAGTAGTACATGGCTCATAATGAGATTCACCAATTGTGCCAATGTTGTCCTTCACGGTGATTTTCTCCTTTCCTAAGGAAAAATCAACTTGGCTTCATGTACCACATTTGGTTGTTATTCTCTGTAGTTTCCTTTTGTCTGGAACAAGTTTAAGGTTTTCTTTGTCTTCATGACATTATAATTTTGAAGCATACAGGCCAGTTACATTGTAGAATCTTTCTCAATTTTGATTTATCTAAGTGTTCCCTTATGTGTCTTTGGCAGGAATATTATGCAACTGGTGTTGATTTTGAATATTGTATGGGCAGGCAAATGAATGTCACTTTGTCCCGTCGTTGGAATGCAGTGCTTAACAGCCTAAGTACTGTCCCCCAAATCTCTACTGTAGAAGAATTCCATTTTTTAATTAATTAATAAAGTGATCTTCTGGCAGATAATGTGAGACGATGAAAATGCTTTCTTACTCAATAGTTGTAGAATCCATGATGAGTTTTACATGAATGTATTGACATTGTAATTTACAAAATTGTGATTTTTCTCTTTTCTGTTACCTCTTATTAGTGGGATGGGACGAGGTGTGTCGTGAAACAGTGCAGTAAGCTGTTCCCTAAGGTAGTGGCATTCCACATGAGTGCAGTTTTGTGTCCTGGCTACTCTGCATTTCATCTGACTCCCTGCTAATGCTTCTGGAAAAGCAGTAGAAGATGGCATCAATACTTGGGTCCCTGCCATGCATGTAGGAAACCCGGATGGAGAGCTGGGCTTCTGTCTTCACCTTGGGTCATCTCCAATCACTACAAACAATTAGGGGAATCAACCAGCAAGAGGGAAGCTCTCCATCTTCTCGCTCTTTCTCCTTCATCCATCACTCGTTCAAATAAAGAAGTACATGTTAAAGTATAATTTCAGAACCTAAATCCATACCAATGATCTACCTGTTAAGCAGAGTTTAGGATTTCTTCTCATCCTGTTTTCGTTAGATTGTTGAGATACTATTTTAAAACAATTATATTCGCTGTGAGCCATATGCGATGCCCTGAATTTCCTATGTAAAAATCTCTGAACTCCAATAGGACTGCACTTGAAGATTGTTCTTTAGGGGTTCCACGAATATGAAATGGCATCATAAGGCTGGGGACTTGATACAATTGGATTAATGTTGGTGTGAGAAGAGACTCATTGTCACTCCATATTTCACTGGAGTGACATACATGTTAACTTGGAGTTCACAGACTTGAGAACTAGAAGCAATCAGTGTCTGTTGCTAAAGTTACCTTGCCTGTGATAGATTGTCATCATGGCCCAAGTAGACTATAACGGGTTAGTATTTGTTTCTGGCCTGTGTGGCAAGGTTGTTAACAGGTTGAGCTCCATTTTACTGCTTATGTTAATGTTTGGTTTAAAGAATTTTTAATTTTGTCTTTGATTGCTTTGTTTGTTCAATATTTTTAAAAGACTTATTTATTTTTATTGGAAAAGCAGATCCTGGAGCCATCATCTCTCTGACTTTCAGGGTAGGCATGAGTGGGCAGATGGGATGAGAGATGGAATGAGGACCTGAATACAGAGATCCGGGCATATGAACACCTGGTGTCTTAACCACCGCCCCACACACCTGCCACTGTCGCTTGTCCTTGAGGAGTTAACCTGGCTAGACCATTTCCTGGGGACTTGGGGGCGGGCAGGGCTGTTTATTTCTCGATGTGCTTGGTCCTCTCACGATGCATTTTCTCTCTGAATGTTCATCCATTGACGTGAATGATTTGTGCACTCTACTCACATGATATGTCAAGAAAACATTTATTAAACAAATAATGAAGTCTGGGTTTTCTGTCTCCCAGATGTCAATTGAATTTTTGAAAGTGGAGAGAGAGGCAGGGGAGTAGGGATAAAGTCATCATATTTATTGAGGATTATTGAGTGCCAAGAACTGTATTGAGTCTATTCCATACCATTTTGTCATTTAATCAAGGTAGCTGTTAGAACTCCCACGCTACATGTGGAAATTGAGATCTAGAGAAATTAAATAACTTGCCTAGATTACTCACAAGGTAGGAAGCGGTCCCAGAGTGAACTCAGGATTTAGTCCAAAGTACAGAAAGATAGAGGATTGTCACGATCCGCTGCCAATCTTATGTGTGAGAAGGAAAAAGAGAGGTTTTCTTTTTGATGTGAGACCAACAGGTGGAGTGGGTGATATGAGGGTACTTCAAGAAGCCTGTGGAAAATAGAATGAACATTTTATGCAAACATTTGAAATCTGTGCATAGCTTTCTTACAGTAATATATGTCTTTGTGAACTTTGAAGATGTCTCACATACATAATTGTAAGCATTTTTACACTCATGCATACACACTCATGCACAAATTAAGAGCAGACATCAGAACCAGCATTGTGGCACAGCACGTTGAGCAGCCACCTGCAATGCCAGCGTCGCTTAGGGGCACTGGTGTGTGTCCTGGATGTGCCACCATTTCAAGTGGTTGGATTACAGCACTGAAATCCAAAGATTGTTCCTGGCTCCTTGCTCCAGCATAGCCCATCCCTGGCTGTTATAGCTACTTGGGGCGTGAACCAACTGATGAAAGATCTGCTTCTCTCTCTCTCTCTCTCTCTCTTTCTCTCTCTCTCTCTCTCTCTCTTTCTCTCTCTCTCTCTCTCTCTCTTTCTCTCTCTCTCTCTCTGCTCCCCCCATACTGTCTGCAACTACATCTTTAAAATAAACAGACTCTTAACAAAGACCAGAAGTTATACAGCTGAACTCACAGAAACACTGCTATAACTGACCAAATTTCCTCCACCAATAATTTCAACTCCAAGAAGTGCTACTTGTTGAGTGGATTTTTAAGATGAGTAGGTTCAAAGTGTTGCCGGCTGCTTGCCTCTTGTGAGGTTTGTCTTCCTCATTCAAGGTTGCAAGATGTCTGCTTTAGCTCTTTCTGATACAGCCTCACTCCAATGTTTCTTATCTTGGGGAAAAATTGATGCAAGAAAAAACTCAGTGAATCTAAAGAAATGATATGATTTAAGTTATTTCCCTGTTCCCATGTGAACCAGTTTGTTGTTATCCTGACTTCTAGTACCCAAAATGTGACAGAGACAGTGTCTTCAGAGAAGTGAGTGAGGGGAATGATACCAGATTCCTAATTCAACTTGACTTGAAATTTATAAAGCGGGGAAAGGTGGGCACAGAGACAGACACACGCAGGAGGGTGCCTAGGGAGAAGAGAGCTCCCTGTAAGCCAAGCACAGTTCTGACCATTGTTGGAGGGAGTCGTCCTGCTGGAAAGCAACACTATTGCAGAAGCCGAGGTCCAGTTGTTGATACTTGGTGTGGCATCCCTAGCCAGCTCTCACACCTCTCTCTCCTGCAGGCTTTGTCAGCCAAGAGAGCTACGAGGGATCCTGGGAGAGTAGATGTCCACCAACAGGGAGGTCATGGACATCCTGTGTGGCTACACACATCCCACACAAGAACTGAGAGATGAGAGCTGCTCAGTTGCCTAGCTGTCATGTCTCAGTCTCACCCCGCTGCTTTGCAGTTTCACTCAGTATAAATCACTGGAGATTTACTCCTTAGACCTAAGTTGATAACTTCATCTATTATTCAGCATCCTCAGATCCTCCAACCTCCAAGTGGCAGTGGCTTTATTCAACAGAAGTTTGGTGTCTAACTCAGGCTACGTGTTCCGTATCAGTGGGCAGAGTTCAATTTTATTGTCTTTTGGAAATCTAGAATGATAGTGGACCTTTAGGCCTCCTCAGCTATCACTGCAGGAGGAGAAGAGAGGAAGATCTCAAACCTGCAAACGGATGCTTGGGTTCAGCCACATCCTTCCACATGCATATGTTAGGGAGCATTGTCACCTGACATGTCCGCACTGGGCAGTATAGTGACATGACATCATCTAAGTTCAATGGATGGGAACATCAATCATGTGTTCCTAGACAAAGAGCAAGAACAGACACAGGTAAATACTAGAAGACTGAAAAATGCAACCTGTGGGGCTGGCATTGGTGGCATAGCATGCTAATCTTAGGCTTACAGTGCTGAAATCTAACATAGATGCTGGTTCCATCCTGGCTGCTCTACTTCTGATCCAGCTCCCTTGCTTATAGCCTTAGAAAGCAGCAGAGCATGGTTCAAGTCCTTGGGAACTTGGGAATTACCCTCATGGGAAATCCAGAAGAAGCTCCTGGATCCTTTTTGCATTGGCTCAGCTCTGGCATTGTGGCCCTTTGCAGAGTGAGTCGGAGGATGGAAGACCTCTCTGTCTCTCTGTTTCTCCTTCTGTCAATGTAAAGTCTTAAAGAAAGATGCTAACTCAGTGCTGGTGTCATTATATAGTTAAAAACAATCATCTCCATCAAGGAGAATTTCATCAGGCTGCAAGTAACTTGAACAGCAGTAGAGTAGGCTGTGTGGGAATATCATGTTTGCGGAACCAAGGGGTGCATGGCTCATGGGTGGGTACAGTCACTCAGCAATGCTAGTAGATTCTGAGCTTCCCACCATCTTTGTTGAGCATCCTTAGCATAGTGATTTTTGCTTCTCAGACTGACTCCTTTGTGAGCTTGGAGAGCCTGGAGCTATAGCAGTGAAAAAGCAAAGGATCCACTTTGACCATTAGAAGACCCTCTTCCCAGGGAGCAAGCCCTCTGTTCCACATTTCTCTTGTGCTTCCGTGTCCAATATGGGGCCTGAAGACCATACCTAAACACAAGGATTCCTGGAAATCACATTACTTGTGACAAAAAATACAGTAACCTTTGTTTTCTTAAATCACTTATAAAATTGCATCTTGGACCTGTGCACATATCATCCTGTTTCACAGTGGGCTTGAAAGTATAAGAAAGAAATCTGGGGTGCCTTGATGGGGGCCACAGTCTACCCACAGTGTTACAAGGTGTCATCTTGCCTAAAGCACCTGGAGTCAGGAATATATTCATCATCTTTATAACAGTAGCTGGGAAAATTCTGATGAGTCCCAGATGCTGGCATCCACTGCCCCCTGGCTGCTCCAGGCACATTGATCTGTCACCTGCATTCTTGGCAACCACTGGATCCAGGATGCTTCTTCTCTGTCTGTGCTCACTTGGGATATCTATGGGAGCCACATCAGGTACCAGTGAGAGGTCAGGAAACAGGGTCTTTTGGAGGGACTTTTGCCTCCACGTTCTGCCAGTAAAAATAAAACTACTACAGCTCACCATTGTTCAGTGATGGGAATACTTCCCTAAAAATGAATTATCATTAAATCCACCATCGTGTGATTAATGAAAAGTGTCCCACCTATTGAGTACAAGTCATTTTGTGTGCTGTGGCCTCTTGAGGCAACTAAGAGAGGCAGAAAACGTGAGATGCATAAGACTGCTGCTGGTGTAATGTCACATATTGTTTTACAGTAACCCTTGTATTTATTTGTAAGGAATAGACCAAATGAGAGAGATGGGAGGGTTCTCATCCTCTGATCCAAAATGCTCACGCAGGCCAAGGCTGGGCCATGGCTGCAGCCAGGAGCCAGGAACTCGATCCAGCCCCTCGCCCATTTGACTCATTATCAATGCTTCTAAGAGTGCACCTAGCAGGAAGCTGGAATACAGAGTGAGTTCAGACTCAACTTACATACTCGGATATGGCATGTGAGGGGCTCAACCATCATTCTAATATCTGGTTCAGACACTCATCCCAATGTTTTTCTCTAAGTAGAATAAGCATTCTGTAATGTAAGGATGAAAGTGTGATATAGTCAGCACACAAACCAGTGACATAGTTATTTATTTTTAACTTTTGCTTTAATTTTATTTGAAGGGCAGAGTCACAGAGTGAAGAAGAGACAGAGAGAGAAGAAAAAGAGGGAGAGTGAGATCTTTCATTTACTGGTGTACTCTGCAAATGGCCACAACAGCTGCAACTGAGCCAACCCAAACTGGGAGCCAGGAGCTTTCTTCCAGGTATCTCACATGAGTGTAGGGTTCCAAAGACTTGAGATAGCCTCCATTGCTTTCCCACGCCACAAGCAGAAAGCTGGATTGGAAGTAGAGAAGCCACGACAGGAGCTGGTAGCTGTAGAGAATGCCAAGGCAGCAGGCAGAGGCTTAACTTAAAATGTCATCGAGCCGGCCTCAGTTAGAATTTTTTCAAGTAGTATGTGCTGTAGATAACTGTGTGTGCTGCACTTGAATGCCACTGGTGGCACAGTAGGGTGGTGCAGCAGGGTGAGGATGACCATGGTATCATCAGCTGTTAGGTAGTTTTCAACCCCCCTATAATCTATGGCATCCCCCTTTAACATGTGGTCCATGATGGGTTGAGATAGTTGATATGCCTACACACCCTATAATAATAAAATGCCGACATGCCACAAAATTCCTTCCAGACACTGTTTTCCATTAATATTCATCCAATGCAACTTGCGTCTTATTTCATGCAGCATGTCTGCAGAGAATGGGCAAAGCTTTATGTGTTGGGAAGTGAGACCCTGTCTGTGTGTGGAGACCTGTGGGACAGAGGCCTGTCCCAGTCAGGACTTGGCAGCAGCATCAGAGCTGCACATCTGGCTTCCGGCATGCAGACCTGTGTTGGTAGAATGAGCAGGCTGAGCTCAGTTGGTATCAAAAACAATGGCGAGAGAGAGGCGGGTTCCCCCCACCCTCTGGCTCCCCTTGTCAAATCTGAAACATCTGGAGTTCTAGCTGTCTTGTAAGGATTTTCATATTTAGTCTGTAATGCAACATGGGAGCTCTGATTAAAGCCAAAACATTAACTTTTAATCAGTGGAAGTTTTAATTGAAAAGACTCTTCAGCTTTGGCTTATGTAATATTAGAGTGTATTGTGTATGTTAACGTTTTGAACCAATTTTATGCATTTCAACTTAATGCAGCAGAACCAAATGCACTTCACAGACGCTTTCCTCTGTAGCTTGCACACACGCTGTTCTATTTTGAAAATTCCAGTTTATTTTTAGTGCAATTTGAAAATCAGAGAGAGAGAGGAGAGAAAGAATATCTTCCATCTCCCAATTCATTCCCAAATGCCTCCAGCAACCATGTCAAATTCAGGAGTCAGAACTCAATCCGGTTTTCCTATGCGGGAGGCAGTGCCTTTCCAGGGTGTGCATCAACAGGAAGCTAAGTTGGAAGTGAAAAATCCAGCTCTGATATGGGATGAAGGATGTTCCAAGTAAGGTTTTCCCCCTTGCCGTATCTGACTTCCTCCCCTCTTCCAGCACCATTCAGTCATCTAAACCACTGCTTCAGGAGTACAAACTCAATTGCTTTTCCCAAGAACATGCAGTGAATAAAAGAAACCATTGCTAAGCTGTTAAACTTTAGGTCAGTGGCTTATCATTTTTAAGAGACATGGGGCTTCTTTCAAATGTCAATGAAAGCTATGAATCCCCAGTTAAAAGCAAACATTCATTGGACCCAGGCTAAAGTCCTTGCCTTGAATACCCCGGGATCCCATATGGGTGCCGGTTCTAATCCTGGCAGCTCCACTTCCCATCCAGCTCCCTGCTTGTGGCCTGGGAAAGCAGTCGAGGACAGCCCAAAGCTTTGGGACCCTGTACCTGTGTGGGAGACCTGGCAGAAGTTCCTGGAACCTGGTTTCGGATCGGCATAGCATCGGCCGTTGCGCTCACTTGGGGAGTGAATCATCGGACGGAAGACCTTCCTCTCTGTCCTCTCTATATATCTGACTTTCCAAGAAATAAATAAATCTTTTTTTTTAAAAAAAAAAAGCATACATACATTTAAGGAAATTTGTGTACTACAGGAGTAACCAGGGATCCTTAGCAGCAAAGTCCTGAGGACCCAGGACAAGAATGTTTGCCTGGAATTCAATGGGTGTGGAATGTTGCATTCATCAACACCCAGTCTTTTGGTCTCCTCCCTGCCTGGCATATCTGCAGGATGTCACCTGGAGGTTTTGGAAGCACAGAGGAACCAGCAGAGCAGGACAAGTGCAGGGGTTCTGGTCATTTCTTCTCATGAAAGTGGTAGTGTCAGGCCATTCTGAAGGTGACCCAGTTAGCATAGGATTACTACACCTAGCAGTCTGGGTTCTCAAAGCAACAGAAGAAGTTGTCTGTACCGCTATCTGGCTGGCACAGGAAGTGTGCTGGTTTTGGCGAGGACAGAGTGAACCATCATGTGCTACTTTCCGAAGTGCATTAGCAGGTGCAGGCTCAGGAGCAGAGAAGCCAGCACTCGAACTGACACTCATCCAGGACAGCAGCACATGTGGTACCTTAACTTGCTGCACCACAGTGCTGGCCCCAAGAGCAGGATTCATGTTGGCACCCAGCCCAGAGGAAATGGGACAATGTTCTAGAAAGTGGATGCTAGTTGTAAAACTCACTAGTATAATACACGAGATAGTCTCCACTGGGCATACAGACACTTTGTTCAACCAAATAGCATGGCCTCCATTGGTCCTACATGTGATTTTTCTGCGAAAGATTTTGTATCACAGACCAAGTCTCCCAGGTGAAGCTTTTGAGCAGGCCATCTTGGCTGTCATCTCTTCCTTTTTCTTGGCACCCACTTTAGTCACCAGCCTCCCAGTGCTCATGGGCTTGGACTCAGGCTGCCATTTGGTCCCTAAGAGCTTCTTTTCTTGTGGCTGGCATCCCTCAGCCCTCATGCCAGCTAGCAGCCTTCCACACTCCAGCATTCATTTCTCACCTGTACTCTAATCTGTGTGCTTTGTTTCCATCTCCTGCCTGTTGGCATAGCAGGTCTGGCAAATCGCTGGTCCCAACAGGTAATAACGGATTATTATAAGTGAGTGGCTTTTGTGTTCGAGACTTAGTGCTTTAACCCATAAACACAATGCCTTGCACATGAGCTTCCACTAAAGCAAACAAAAGTACAAGCCCTCGATATCTCCTGGCTATCTGTGTAATAAATCCCTTAATAGGACATCCAGGCCACGTAGGACAGGTTCCTGGGATCTGCATGATCCAGTGTGTCCCACTACAATCTCTCTTGCGTCCTTGCTACTATGCCTTGCTGAACTTTACATTCCTCCCACTCTGTTTCTCTCACTTGTTTTTGCTACATCTTCTAGCTGCATAGATCTCCATTTCCTTAAGGTTGCACCTGAGAGAGCACTTGTCCCATGAGGCTTTCTAAACATGCTAGCTATCTCCCTGTGTTCAGTGGTGAGTTCTTCCTCTCCCACTTTTTTTTTGGTCCATTTTTACAATTCCTCCTTTATCCACTCACCCATCCCATCCACAGATCATCCATCTACCCATCCACCTATCTATCTACTTGCCCACACATCCATCCATCCATCCATCCATCCATCCATCCACCCTTTCAATCATCAGACCATCCATCCTTCTATCCATCCATCCATTTATCTTTCTATATTCTTTTCTGCCTTTTGTGCTTTGCCTCTCTCCATCTGTCTGTTCATCCATTCATCCATCCATCTCCTTGCTGCAACCAATCATTAAGAAAATGAACTCCAGGAAACACTAAGTTCTGGGTATAAGCAGATCCAGTTCTTGCTTCTGTGAATTTTATGATCTAATGGGGGTGAGAGGCAAACCAAAGTAATCAGATGATTACACAGAGTTTTATGACTTAAAGACAGGAGACAATTGAATTTTATCTCTGATTTCAAGGAGATCTAGGCCAGACGTGGGTGATTATCTCCAAGACAGCATTCTTGCAGTCATCAGATAAAGTATGGCTGGAATGTCAAGAAGTCACAGACAATGAAATGATGACATCTGCTTGGGGATTCAAGAAAGGGATTATGAATAAAGAAAAGTAATGCACTGGACCTAACAGGAGGAACAGCAGCATTCTGGGTGGTCAGACTGAGATAGGACCACCACGCTCCGTGCAAAAGGAAGAGAGAGTACAATGCATCTGGAGGACCAAGTGAGAGATGAGTCCGAGCAGGAGGTGAGTATATGGGCAGAAATGTCTGTTTCTCCAGGTGTCAGTCCAGCAGCCCTCCCTCAGCCAAGTCTATATCTTTCCTGACAACTGTCTGTGCTGCCTGGTTTGGCTGGCCCTGTCATGGGGAGGAAGCTAACAATTCCAGGTGGCTGTCTACAGGAACCTCAACCCTCTCTGGTCAGGTTCACACTTGCATGCTAGGGCTGTGATTCTAGCAGCCTCCTGCATCCTTCTCCAGACATAGGATGCTGAGCGCCCTGGTGCCTACAGTGTTATCACTGCACACCTGATCGTGTCGTCTGTCTTGTGCAGACCCAGAAATGGCTGTTTAGGGGGCACAGAGCAACTGTGGGCTGCTTTCTTTGATTGGCTTTATTAGTGCACGGGGAAGAAAAACATCTTCCCTGTGGTCAAAAAGAAAAAAAATGGTCTCCAAAGAGCTGGTTGGATTCTGGCCTGAGCTGGCCACTGGTGCCTTACAATTGCCAGGATTCCCCACACTAATGGGCTGCTTCTATTCCCAGTGGCTCATTTTGGACAGAAAGCAAGATAGAAAGATTTTGATTATAAGGAGTGATTTTCAGATTCTGTGCTTCTCAGCTCTAGAGAGTGTTTCACCATTTAAAGAGCTAGAGGCCCAATTTTACTTCATTTAAAACTTTTCATTGGCCTGTCATACTTGTACATGTTTATGTGCTATAATTCCATGTATTCATGCAGTGTATAACAGTCTGATCAGGACCATGGATATTTGCATCTCCTCAAACACTCATCATTTTTCTGTGTTGGAGAAACTTCACAGACTCTACTTTTCTAGTTGTTTTGAAATATAGCAGACTCCTTGGCTACAGAAAACAAGACTGCATTTGTCCTATCCATTCTATTGTGGTACCATTGTCTAGCCCTTCACCAGACCCTCTTTTCCCTCCTTTTCCTTGATTTCCTTCTTTTTAGGGAATCAATTTTTTTTTTTTTTTAGTTTTCATAAATGCATGAGGACTTGCAGTACTTGCCTTCCTGCTCCAGGTTTAGCCTGCTTAACGCGGTATCCTCCAGTTCCACTTCCATGACCCCAAATACCAGGCTTATGGATGAACAGAATCCCATTGTGTTTATATGCCATGGTTTCATTACCCACTCATCAATTCATGGTCACCTCGATGGAGTCCAAGTCTTGACTATTGCGATTATAAATAGGGGTATGCAGGCATCTCTTTTTCTAGCTTTTAATTCCAGAAGAAGTCTAAATTTACTCAACAACATTGGTAGAAATGTGTGTGGAGTTCCCATGTAACTTCCACCCAGCTTCTTCTATATTTAACATCTTATACGGTATGTTTCTCACTATCCATAAACCATCTCAACTTCCCCTTTTTAAGCCTGAAGTGTCTCTCCTCTCCCTCCTAGATTCTGGGAATCATCATTCTGTATTCATATTGGCAAGATTTTTTTTTCTTAGTTTCCACATATGGGGGAGAACATCTGGTATTTATCTTTCTGTACTTATTTCGCTTACATGATGTCCTCCAGTTCCATCCACTTTTCTGCAAATGACAGGATATCATTCCTTTCATGGACAAATTATATTCCAGTGTGTGTGTGTGTGTGTGTGTGTGTGTGTGTGTGTGTGTGTGTGTGACTTTTTCTTCATCCATTCAACTAATAATGGACGGTTTGGCTAATTCCATGTCTTGGATCCTGTGAATAGTGCAGTAAAAAAAGTATCTCTTTGCATTAATGATTTTATTTTCTTTAGAGATATACCCGTGGTAGGATTGCTGGATTGTGTCATAGTTCTATTTAGGTTTCCTGGGAAGCCTCCATGTTTTTATCCGCCGTGACGGTACTCACTTGCATTCCTATCAACAGCACATAAAAGTTCCCCATTCTCCACCGCCTCCCTGGCATCTAATGTTGGTCTTTCTGAGCACAGCTGTTCCGAGTAAAGTGAGACAATCTCACCATGGTTGGGCTTTCATGAGTGCTAGTCTGGCCTTTTGAGAAGAACAAGGAGGGAAGACCTGTTTCTGACCAGTGCTACAAACACAAGTGGCTATTTCCACAACCCAGTGACAGAGCAGGCAAGAAAGGAATCAAGTACGTCACTTCACAGCTCTGTTAGCTGCTTTTATCTTTGGTTCTCAAGACAAATTCCACTTGGTCTAGAATTCATTTTTAGAAGAAATTGCATTTTTAACCTTTTCATCTTTCTCCCTTTGCTTTTTAGACACTGGATTAGGCGCCTATATTCTTTCATTCTCTTTCAGTACTCATTGCTAGGAGGAAAGAATTAATAGTTTCCCATTAATAGCAGATGGTCCAAGGGTTACATGGCTTGTATGGATTTGAACCCTCTTGGCTGTGATTTCCAAATTACCTTCAAACAAGCTTGCTTGTGGTGTCTAATTCATCTCTCGCCTTTGGCACATACAGACCTTCGTTTCTCCCAGGCCTGTGTGATGCCCTCTCTGTAGAGACTGGCTGGATAGGATCACAGTTGTTTCCATCATCATAAGCATGATCTTTACTTTTACTGAACTCTGGCAGCCATCCTAAACCCTATGGCATGAACAAAGTCATTAAGATAATCTGCTGGGCCTCGTACAATGGCTCAGTGGCTAAACCCTCACCTTGTACTTGCCAGGATCATGTGGGCAGCAGTTTATGTTCCGGCTACCCCACTCCCCATCTAGCTCTCTGCTTGTGGCCCAGGAAAGGAGTGGAGGATGGCCCAAAGCCTTGGAACCCTGCATCTGCGTGGGAGACCTGAAAGAAGCTCTTATCTCATGGCTTCAGATTGGCTCTGCTCCAGCTGTTGTAGTCATTTGGGGAGAAAACCATCAGATGAAAGATCTTTCTCTTTGTTTCTCCTCCTGTCTGTAAATCTGTCTTTCTAATAAAAAGGTTTTTTTCTTAAAAAAAAAGAGGGATAATTTGTTACTCTTACTTGTTGCCTGGAAGCTCTCACAGATGGAACTCAAGGTTCCAGGCTTCAGCCTGGGCCAACCCTGGCTGCTCCAGGCATTGGGCAATGAACAAGTGAACTAAAGATATCTTTCTGTCTTTCACACTTGCTCTTGCTCTGCCTTTCAAATAGAAGAAACAAAATAAGTAAACATTTTAAAAAATAGCATTCTTACAGTTGCCCTGACCCAGTGTTTGTATAAAAGCCACCTAATGTGTGCGAATCATTACTGCATGGACATGAATCATAGGAATGTGAGATATTTGGCCAGAGGAGGGGACTTACATGGGCAAACATGCCCCTGAGAAATGCAGAAGCTCATGGTAGTCTGTGAAGACTGTGGATAGTGTAGGCTTTTTATGGGCATGTTTTTGAAGGGTCTGAGAAAGCAGAATTTACCATGCGTATGATGTTTAAGCTGTTCTAGGTTGATCCCTAGGGATGGGAAGGCTGCTTTTAAGCTCAGTCCAGTTGTTGGACAGGATGTGTATGATGTTGAAAAAAGAAATAGATGGGTTGGCAGAGAATGACTGCAACCCTGGATAGTGTCCATGGGAAGGACTTCTTTGTGACCCTTTAACATTGCTCTGATGTTGGATCAAGTTCAGATCTTGCCTACATCGCATGAGGCAAGTCTTGGTTGTTGCTGAATTCTCATTCCCCATTTTCACTCAGTTCCTGCATCTACTGTATGGCTAATTTGAAAGGGGCCCTTGTAGGACATGAATATTCTCTAGCAGGAAGCATGGAAAAGGGCTAAGACTTGCTGGCACAATCCCTAGCCTTGAGCACCTGTCCACCTGGTGGCTTGCCAATGCCACTACATGTCACCAGTACTGTATGTGATCCCTCTGCCAAGGTGCACCTTGGGTGCCTGGTCAGGAAAGCACCTGGGAAGGAGCCGAATTTAGATACACTACTGAGAACACCAGCTCCTAGCGGTATCCAATGCCCTGGCCCACAAGGAGAAACTGACCAAGACTTTGCCAGTCACTGTGTGCACTACGGGTTGACAGCTTTGATCTATGGTAGCTCAGACCCTCACCGTGAATAAGAAGCATGAGGTATGCATATTTATAACAGCGAAGCATTCTAGCCAGCAGGTTATTGACCCCTGCGCTGCAGACCTTGTGGGGTCTTATTACTTAAATGAAACCGCCTTGCCACTTACAGCGGTAGCTTTGCTGCCCATGATTTCTCAAGTGCAAGAAAGGAGTGGTTCCATCCTTATTCAAACATGGTTGGTCTACAATCAGGTCCAGCAGGCAGAGCTCAATGATCTGAAAGCTGTCAGGTTAAAACTAGCCACCGATTCTAACCGATGTGAAATGGAGGGAAACCTGGACAGTGAATGGATACAAACCAAGTTATGCAGCTTTGGCCCACTGGATCCACTGGTTGTGAGTAGTGATAATCTTGCATGGTGGATGGCACAATAGCAAGCAGAGAAACGGTCTACATTAGGGAAAGTCTCTCGGGAGCTGCTTTGGGAAGATAAATAGCTACATGAACTTGAGATGCAATTAACCTTCTATCGTGCATGCATTCATATCAAGCACTTTGGGAACACGAAAGCAGATATTTCGTGTAGGTGTCTGTAGGTGTCTCAGTCCTTAGTCAGTACCTTGCCCCATGCGAACATCAGCATGGGTGGATGAGTGTTAAAGTAGGAGGGAATATAGCAAGAGGGGAAGGACTATTCCTCAAACACAGTGGCTCAGTGACAATGCCTATCTCATGCTTCTGTCCCACGGCTTAGCCCATATGCGACAATGCTTAGCCCATTCAAGCAACATAGACCTGATACAGGCTTCAGCGAAGTCGTTAGAAGAAGTGTTTGTATATTGAAATACCTACACTTCGGAGTTCCTGGAGACTGAGGTTGGAATTGGACCTGGACCTGAGTTATACACTGGGTGGACTGTAGCAAATACCTGGGAGTGCTAAAGTAGGTCATAGGGCTACCATGCCATTTTGGTGTTAGCTTAGGCATCACAGATGGACACAGTCTTACTGTACCAGCCACAGTCACAGCTGCTGTGTCGCTTAACAGAAATGATGCTGCCAGCCTTGTCTTGCTGGATGGCAAAGATTTTCCATTATTAGTCCCTACAAGAACATCTGTTTGTTTGTCATCACTGTTTTCTGATGCTGTTTTTGCTGCTCCTTCTGCTGAGGTGTGCTTTTGAAGCCAGGATGTTTTTACAGTGAGCTGAGTTTTATGCACAGAGCTGTAGTGTCCTTAGAGTGGACAACTTTCCCTACAGACAGCTTTCCCTATGGACTACCCTACTGGACCAATGCCATAGCATGCCACTAAATCCATGTGGAAACCTGAAAACTCACAAAAGAGTGGGAGATTGCAAGAGCCATTTATAAGAGGGCTAATAGGCAGAGATGTAGCTTGACATGATTGCTGCCATGTTGGTCATCACCACAATCTCGCCCTCTAGGTGACCCTGGCAGTCAACTGCAAACCTTGCAGGGTAAACAATGTCATTAAGCTAATCTGTTCCTCTGGTCTGACGCCTGGCATGTTTCTCAGCTGCTGTCTGGAATTTCTTTTATAAATGTTAGGATTTCTTGAGAAAGTCCAGGTACTTTTCAGTCAGTCCCACACCACCATTGTCCAGCTTATTATACAAAACGCTTTCTCTCCCACACAGTATGGAGATTCTCACAACTCGTGTTCTCTCAAGATAGTAAAGCATCAGCTCATGAGGTCTTAAGAAACAACAACGTATGTCATTCTGGACTTGCCTGCCTCTTCGTATGGTCCCTTGGACCCTTCTGCTTTTGATGGTCAATTCTCATTTGCCAAGTTTTCTGGAAAGAATCTTACAACTCACTTTGGTCTCTCCCACTTCTGCCCTGGGTTCAGTTTGATGATGTTAGTTCCTTTCTTTTGGGGGTGTTGCAGCCCTTCGCTATCCCCAGTGAGATAAGATGTTTCATGTGTGGTCAGAGTAACTGGCTTTCCTTTGTTCTGTACCTATATCATCAGTAGCTATACCATCTGTTGCAAAGTCCATCATTACCTAGGTGGAGCATCAAAAACGGCATGGCCCTAGTGGGGAAGGGCACAGAACTTAAGTACTGGAGCCCTCAAGTCCGGGGCTCCAGTACTGGGGGAATGGCCAGCTGAATGGTATCTCCCTGCATTTACTAGCCACATTTCCTTGAAATGTGTCCCAATTTTCCTGGAGAAAGAATATCAGCCATGGACTGGCAAGAGTTAACTTGGGCAAGTGGAAGCCTCAGTTATTTCCATTGTTTTTCATCTGGACTGTTGAGGGTGAGGACTGTGGTTCATGCACCTGAACCCTGGCAAATTGTCGGCTATGGAGTCAGTGCTGCTCTCACTTCTGCTCCTGGTTCATCATGAAGGAGAAATATCTGACTTGTTGAGAATCTGAGATGGCTGATGGTGCACTCCTTGGTGACTTAGCAATCGAGTCTCTTTGCTTCTCAGCCTTTTGGTTAAGATCAAGGGTAGTAGTTGAGTCTTAAGTCCATGCAGTGAGGAAAAACCTGAGGATGGTGAGGGCTGCTGAGAAGGACACCTTGCCTGCAGGGAGCCATGCAAATAGTATGCTTAGGTGTAACCAGAAATAGCATGCACAAGAGTTAAGGTTGAGGTGAGTATGTCAATGTGGTAATGGATATAAAAGTGGATTGTAAACCGTCAAGTGAGGGCATACCCTTGCTGTTATTTTTACACTGTTTATTCTGCTTCTGTATTGCATGGACCTAGGAGAGCCACTTTGAAAACTTCCTTGTAGATGGCTACCATATGTTGGCTAGCCTGCTGGGAGCACTAGAAGCATTTGTGTTTTTCTCAGAAAGAAATGGCTGGGTGCCTTACAGTCTTTATTGATTTACATTTGTAAGCCATAACTCCTTAGCTCTTTTCATGCTCTTGATATCACAAGTGTCCGTTTGTGTAATAGATTAGTCTGGCCAGAATTGATGCCAAACCCTAAATAACTAGAGAGGGAGTGTTGATTTGTGTTGAAAAGACAGTTGGGAGTCTGATTATTGGATGCCTTTTTCCTTCTCCCCTGTGTCTGTGGAGAAAGAGGGGCCAGTGCTGCTTCTCTGTAGGGTCCCCAAGATGAATCATTTATGCTTTCTAAGTTCTTGGAGATTCTTGGATGCTACATAAATGTGAAGCATAATCATTATGAATTATACGTGAGGCAGACGGAGGTTTTAAATTAAATAGCACCATTGTGTTATTTTTCATCAGGATTCAGAGCAGCCGACCTTCCCAGCAGAAGTAAGTTAGATAATTTGATTCTCTCACTTAAGCAGGACTGATCACTGCAGGGAGAGAAATTAATTTCTTGAAAAACAGCTGCCGGTTTTCCTCCCCACCAGCCTCTCCCCACGTTTTGCAAATGCAATTGTAATGAAACCGTGGCAGAGGTACCTCTGGGTGGCTTGTTCTTTCAACAGGGACTCAGTGAGTGGTTTCCCAGTGATGGATGGACCTAGAAAATGGTCAGGACATGCATGCATCCACCATCATGGTCCAATCTTCCCATGCCATCTCAAATGTTTAAAGAGACTTGGTGGTGTGGTGGCAATGTGGCTTAAATCACAGCTTGCAAAACTACTGGCCCATATCAAAGTGCTAGTTCTAGATTGGCTACTTCCCTTATGATCCAGCTCCCTGTTAATGTGCTTGGGAAAATAGAAGATGATGTCTCAAGTACTTACCACCCACATGTTAGGCTAGTATGAAGCCCCTGGCTCCTGGTTTTGACCTGACCTCATCCTGGCTGTGATGAACACCTGGAGAGTGAACAGATCTCTCTTCATGTCTCACGTTATCTTTCTCAATTCAGTCTCTCTCTCTCTTGATTTGGTATCTATCTCTCTCTTTATAACATCCCTGGATAGCTAAATAGAAGAGGAAGAGATGGGTAGCTAAATCTTTCTGAAAATAAACAAGGAGCTTGCTGCTGTACATGCAAAAACAATTTGAAGCTTTAGTAAAAAGAGGCTCAAGGCAGCAGGCAATTTGTGTTGCAACTCTTCCAAATGACCTCAGTGAGGGACAACGTTGGCACTGTCAGAAATCACGCTTGCCCCCTATGCTAGACAAATCAACAGGAGGGTGGAATGTGAGCCGAGTTCAACCTTGGAGATTCAGTTGACAGATTCTGTGACACACAGGCAAGTTGCTGTTCAGTATAGCTGAATCAGTCATGGGCTGTCAGCATGGATAAGAAATAGTGGATATAAGCTTGGACAGGAAGAAGGCTGAATAGATGGAAGGAATATAGAACATAATATTTATCTGAGTGTGCATTCCAAGCCTGTGACATCCCACTTTCTGCTCATCCTTGGTTTCTGCCTCTCTCTGGCTGTGAGACCTCCTGGGAGTCATTTTGCCTTCTGAGTCATAGTTTCCTCATTGGGCAGATAAGCTCATAAGGATTTTGGGGGTCCTTCACATAGTTCTTGGAAAAAGGGATCCATAAGATAAATTTATTTTGGCACAAAAGGGCTGAAATCCAAGAACACAAGGCATCTTCCAGAGGTCATGGAAAAATACAAAATTATTTGAAAACTCTGCACACATTTCAGATTGTTGTTACTGGGTTCCATTTTTAATGAACCTTTGGCAGTATCCCTGTAGGTAGTGTCTCAGATTCACTCTGATCCTGGGACTGCCTGCTGCAATCTATGAGTATCACATTGAAGAAATAAGAGAGAGCTAAATTTCCCACCAAAAGATTGTGCTGGGAGATATCAGTCAGGCCAGTGGGTTACTACAGCATAAAATAAATGTTCCTTACACACTCCCTTAATACTCTTGTATCTTGATTTCTAAACCTCTGTGGTCCAAGCATTGAGCAAGAACTCAGATACTCTCTGACAATGGTAGATCTGCCTAGTTAAGAGCAGGCTGGTAAATAGCATTTTCCCCAAAATTCAAAGTCAAGGTCTATGTTTGCTGCCCACATCTGACAAGGATACTACAAAAGCAGAAGTTGAAGAAGACAGCTCTGTCAGTCCTAGGCTGTAGGGATTGCAACATTAAGATTAATAAATTTGGGACCAGTGTTATGGTATATTGAGTTAAGTTACTGTCTCTTTCATGTTTTGGCTGTTCAATGTTCAATTTAGCTTCCTGTTAGTGTACCTGGGAAAACAGCAAAAGATGGCCCACATCCTTGGGTATTTGCAACCACAAAGAAGACTAGGATGAAACTCTTGGCTTTGGCCGGGCCCAGTCCTCTTCCATTGCAACCATCTATGGGATGAAACCAGAAGATGGAAAATCTCTCTCTCTCTATCTCTCTCTCTTAAATATTTATCTGTTTGTATGTGAAAAGCAGATTTATAGAGAGGAAGAGAGGCAGAGGGAGAAAGATCTTCTTTTCACTCACCTGAGATGACTTCGATCCATAGAACATGATAGAAGTGTGTGGTCTGCAAGAGTAGATCACAGGACATGGGGTTTCCATCTTGTTCTCTTGGTATGTTCATTCTGGAGAATAGCCATCTGTTCCCTAAGAACTCAGAGTATCTAGAGAATATTCTTGCTAGGTAAGCATGTTTAGGTGCTTTGGACAGCAGCATCCCTACCTTGTGGTCCTAGGTGGCACTTGGCATCCATTCATCAGCCATGTGCATGTGCTATCTTGGATGTTCAGCCCAACTGAACTCTTGGAGGACTCTGATTCCAGAATCTGACCAGAATCCCGTATAAGATCTAGAATGAGAACCAATTGATTTTTTGTTTTTACCAATACTGGGTCAAAGTAATTATATATCAAACAAGAAGGATTCCTTAACAGTTAAATTTTGGAGTAATTTATACAGCAGAATATGAAATATGATATCAAATTCATAGTGGTGAAGTAGAGCTCTTGGGTGGGAATAACGGTTCCTCTAAGAGATCCCATAGGACAGGAGGCTTTCCCATGCCAGGGCATGCTGAACCCATGCCTTCTGCATTTCATTCTTTATTTTTAAGAAAAAAAATGATTCATTTGTTTTCATTTATAAGAAAAACAGATGTTACAGAAAGAGGAGGAGAGACACAGAGAAAGATCTTCCATTCACTGGCCCGCTCCCCAAGTGGCTCCTACGGCCAGAGCTGAGCTGATCTGAAACCAGGAGCCAAGAGGTTTCTTTAGGGTCTGCCCTGCGGGTGCAGAGACTTGAGGCTTTGGGCCATCCCCTGCTACCTTCCAGCCCACAAGCAAAGGGATGGGTCAAATCTGGAGCAGTTGGGACAGGAGTCAACACTGCTATGAGATGCCAGTGCTGCAGATAGTGGACTGGCTTCCTTTGCCACCATGCTGAGCCCTTTTGCTTCCTTCCTGTGCCTCGCCAGCAGGTGAGCACTTGTCCTACCCCACCAAGATGATGCTGACAGTCATAACTTAGCGAGTTCCAGAATTGGCACTGGCTTGTAACTTAGGGTGAGGGTTTAGGGGTTTGATTGACATCTTGTTTCTTTCTACCATAACATAAGCTAATTTCTGTAGTCTTTTATGCTGTTTATCTGAGAAGCAAAAACATGATCGATTGTCACAATTCCCTGGACTGGGCAATCAATGCGCACCAGTTTAAAGGAGAAAGGAATGATGGATGGGGAGTCCATTGAGTTCCGCACGGATTGACGATGTGCTGCGAGACTTCTGCCTTGGTGAAGCTGTAGTTTTCTACAGAAGCAAATGCTGAAACTTAATGGGGTTTCATGTCAAGAGGAAGAGTAATATGTTTTTGAGATGACATTTGAGGCCTCTGATTGCAAGGGGAGATTGGTATGCACAAGATCTATTTGCCAGAGAACACCTGTGTTCCCTTCTGAAATCATCTTGGCCCAAACACTTAATGTCTCAGAGCTTAATTTTGCTCAGTAATTGATGATAAGGTAAGGCAATAGAAGAAGAAAAAAGACACATTGTAATCCCATAAGGAGGTACATTTGACACCATCATCTATATCAGAGTCGGTTACATGTAACTGAGAAATCCAATCTACTGTTTTTATAGACTAGAAGATTCTCTCAGCTAAATGCAGTCTGGACTTGGCAGCTCAGAACTGGGAGTGGCAGTATCAAACCCCAGACCCCCACTTCGAATCCCTGCACCTTGTTTTTCAATGTGAGGACTAGAATTCCAGGTATCACATCTGCATTCCAAATAGGGCAAACGCCCCTAATAACATTTACTTTTGTAAAAAAGGAAGAAAGAAGAGAGATTTTCTCATAACCTCTGCCACCAGGAAGTAACAGAGAACCAAACATAAGCCTATTTGACTCATGGATTACACTCAAGCAATTTCAGAAACACTAAGTGTCTGGGGTATCTGAGCTGGGGAGAGAGAAAGCTCTGGCTTTCATATAAGCAAAAATTGATTGTAACAAAGAAAGCAATTAGTACATCTCAGCGGATTCAGATGCCAGGGTGGCCATGGTTCCAGAGTGGAGAATATCTAGCAGGACAAGAAATCTGTGGGCTCTCAGACTCTAGGATTCTGCAGGATAAAGCACATATTTGCATGCAGACACACAACTGCAGTCGTCAGAGACAGGGCTCACAGCAATGGAGCGTCTGTGGTCCTTGAGAAAATTGTCAACCTCCCCTCCGTGAATTTTTATTGAGCAGCTGGTATGCTTGGCATTGAGGAAGCTAAAGAGAGAGAGGCAGGGCTTACCACCTGTCCTCAGGGAGCCTCTAGCCCAGCCCTAAGCAAGTGCAAGATTAATAGGGCAGAATCCCATCTGCTCCAGAGTCATCTGGGCACAGTGCAAGATTAATTTCTAAATGTGTTCTTCATGTGTTAAGTATGCTCTGGCCCAGAGTTTCTGCAGAAAACACCTTCTCCCACTGTTTCATGACACATTTTGCAGCCTTCACCTCCAGTCTGGCCATGTGTGGGTCAGACACACATTTTATTAATGGCCAAACATCCTTGTTCTGTTTGGATTTGCTGGCAGGATTTCTGTGCAGTTGCACCAATAGGGTTTTGCTACAGGTGGGTGCACGGATTTCTTTGTGCTTTCTTTACTGGAAGCTCAGAAGGTAGAGGTGTGGAAAGCAGGAATCTCTGGTCACCATGTTGGGTGTTTGGTTAAATCTGTCCCAACTCCCTCATCCCAGGATGTGTCAGAATACACTGTGAACTGGTTGGTGCTGGAAGGAGAGAAAAAATTTTGCATAGAGCAGAAATTGCTGTTCTCAGTTGAAGCCAAAGCGAGTGCACAAACGTGAGAAGTTCCCTTAGTCTGCAGATGGCCATGACCTGATTGTGCGTCTTTCTCTTCAGGTGCCTTGGTTGATGTTCAGACTCAAGTGGTGTGTTCAGAAGGGTCATACCATCTGCCCTTACAGATTGTTCTGAGTTATGCGAGTTAACCTCCCACTGCCTGTGAAATAGAATTCCTATTCATCTTCACCTGAGAATCTGTGGGAAGGTATGTTTCATAGACCTATTCCGGTGTCAGTGCAGTTTGGCTCTTAGCATGATGTGGTTTCTAGTTGGCTGCCTACGTCCCAATATATAGGGAGATAGCGCATACACAGAGTGAGACCTGTCTGGGACAGTGGCTTGGGAGGCATGCAGTCCATCCAATGCCAGCTCTGCAGGGTGGTGAGACGTGGAGGTAAGGAGGAGAGAGTCGGAGGAGAGGACGTGTGTAGTACCCAGGAGAAAAAGCAATACAACTTGCATGTTAGGTAGTAAGTGAAAATGGAGGAAAGGGTGGTCCATTTCACTGCTCTAGGCAGAATTCTAGCTTTTTTTCTTTTCTTCTTCTTTTCTTTTTGAGGTTTATTTTTATTGGAAAGGCAGATTTACACCGAGAAGGAGAGAGAGAGAAAGAGAGAGAGGGAGACAGAGAGGGAGAGAGAGAGGGAGAGAGAGAGAGAGAGAGATATCTTCCATGCTGGTTCCCTCCCCAAATGGCTACAAGAACTAGAACTGAGCTGATCTGAAGCCAGGAATTTCTTGCAGGTCTCCCACATGGGTACAGGGTCCCAAGGACCTGGGCCATCCTTTGCTGATTTCCCAGGCCATAAGCAGAAACCTGGGTAAGAAGTGGCGTGGAGCAGCCAGGGCAAGAACTGATGTCCCCATCCCCTGGCAAGATCCCAATGTTCAGGTGCCTAATTCCTTCCCTTTGAGTGTGGGTGGTGATACCCAGGAGTATCATGAGATGCCGATTCCAGGACTGTGTCATTCACATGGCAAGAGAGACTTTGCAGTTGTAATTCAGTGTCCTGTCAGTTGACTTGAAATTTACAAGAAGGGAAAGTGATGTGGGCTGGTGTGATCTCAGCAGCTGAATCCTTAGAGGCACTGGACCTGGCCCACAGTATCAAGGACCCGGTGCACAGAGGCTCTGGGATGCTGACTGTGCAGACAGATGAGGCTCCTTGGCAAGGAAGGCTAATAGCTGAGAGCAGCTCTGCTAACAGCTGGCAGGGGCTGGATCTCACAGCCATCCATACTTCTGCAAAGAACTGAGTTCAGCCAAGAACTTGACTGACCTTGGGAACAGATTTATTTTCTAGAGTTTCCAGAAAGGAATAAAGCCAGCTGGGTTGACCCCTGTAAAGTTTTTGAAAGACCCTCAGCAGACAGCCCACCCATGCTGATCAAATGCCTGACCTAAAGCACAGCTAACACATTCGTAGTGTTTCAAGGACCCTCTTAAGGATCTGTTGTGACTCAAGAAGAGAAACCCAACTGTAATCATATCAAGCACATGAAGAATTTGGACTGAGCTGCTGCCATGCATTTTCTGCTAATGCTGTGATGAATGACCACAAAGTCAGTAGCTGGGAACAGAAACTCATTACCTTCATGTTCAGAGGTCAGAAGTCCAAAACGGCTTTCAGTGGGATCAAGTCAAGGGGTTGGCCAGTAGTTGCTGTCCATTCATTGGGGGCGACTCCAATTGCTTTGCTTTCCCAAAGCCTCCAGGGGAGAATCAGTGTCTGGGTTTTTCTCAGCTCTCAGGAGCGTAGAATCTTTTCTTGGATCTTGGTCCCGTTTGGCCCTCAGTGTCATGAAGGGTAATTTCGGTGTTTCCCACATCACATCGCTCAGGAGCCTCACACTGTGGCTCCTCTCTTCCACATGGTGATGACTCTATTGATATGGGGCCGGTATCCAGGGTCTCCTTCCTCTATTTAGATCAGCTAATGAACAACTCTAATTTCACCTCAATTCTTAACTTTCCTTCACTAGGTCAGGGAACGCATTCACAAGTCCCAGAAACCACGATGTGAATATCTTTGAGGGCCATCATGTTGTCTACTGCCATTATCATGGATCTAGAAACTCACTTCACCCATGTCATGATCATGGGGTTCCCAGTATGTGGCCTAACCCCTCTGAACCTAGTTTTCATATATGGACAATAAGAACTCTAAAGCTGTGTGCTTCTACAAATGGTTAAAAATCAAGCACAAGAAGTATAGCCAGGTGCACAATAATTGCTGCCATCCACTGTGTAACTACTTCAATTGTCCCTCATTTGTTTTTTTTTTTTTAAAATTATTATGTTTGAAAGTCAGTGTTAGAGAGAAAGAGTGACACAGAGAGAGAGTTCTTCCATCTTCCTATTTACTTCCCAGATAGTGGCAATAACCAGCGCTTGGCTTAGCCATAGCCAGGTTCCTTGCACTTCCTCCAGGTCTCCTACACAGGTGGTAGGCTTCCAAACACTTGGACCATTTTCTTTTGCTTTTCTCAGGCCATTAGGGGGGGGGCTGGATTGGAATTAGGGCAGCCAGGACATGAATTAGTCCCCATATAAAATGCTGCCATTATAGGATGCAGCATTAATTTTTTTTTTGAATCATGAATCCCCAAATTTATTATTTTGTTTTGTTAATGACCCATAGCCCCAACTGACGAACATACACAGGGAAGAGTCCACTTTTTTTCATTGAATTGTATCAGCATAGGTGGGCACAGTTGCCTTAGTCCCTGTCTATCTTTGATTTTTCTGTATACAATCCTTCTGAGGTTCGTTCTGCCAGTGAGGATATTCCAGGGTGGACCATGACTGCCCAGGGCCAAGTCACCTCCTGGAAGCTCTCGCCTGAGTGGCAGCCTGCCTTGTGTGTTAATTCAGACTCAGAGTTATGAACACTGTTGACATTGTTAAGGTTAATGACCGGAGGACAAGCACCAGGGAACAGGTTTGCAATAATGGTTGTGCTGATTGCTTTGGTGATGAATGTGGAAAAGGCCTGGGAGCGATATGTTAAACAGCTCCAAGTGGCTGCCTTGTGACCCCTTAGTCACGGGCGCCAGGATTTAGAAAATATTAGAGAGGCTTTATTTTTTTTTTCCAGGACAGGAAGATTTCCTTGGAGATTGGTGTGGTGAAGAGCGCAGATGTACGATATGTGAGAGCAAAACATTAGAGGGTTCCCTCTGATAGGGCACATGTGAGCATGTACACACACATGCAGACGCATTGGAAAATAAAAGGAAGTGGAAAGAAGTGGGGAGAAAACCAAAACGTGAGAGAGTCAGGCAGTGTGGCCACCTGTGGTAGATGGGTCAGACTCAAAGTTTATCATTTGTGTTTCTGGTCCTTTACATAGGGACGTCTTCCTCTTTTGGGCTGTAGATCCCAAAGGCCAACCATGGACAGTGCTATCCTGTAGCTCACTGTCAACCTGTTGACTTTGCTCCCCTCTCAGTGGTTCTTTCTCTCTCTCTTTTTAAAGCTTTATTTATTTTTATTGGAAAGGCAGATATACAGAGAGGAGGAGAGACAGAGAGGAAGATCTTCTGTCCGATGATTCATTCCCCAAGTGACCGCAATGGCTGGAGCTGAGACAATCTCAAGCCTGGAGCCAGGAGTTCTTCCAGGTCTCCCAAACAGGTGCAGGGCCCCAAGGCTTTGGGCCATACTCGGCTGCTTTCCCAGGCCACAAACAAGGAGCTGGTTGGGAAGCAAGACTGCTGGGATTAGAACCAGTGCTGATATGGGATCCTGGCACATGCAAGGCGAGGACTTTAGCCATTACACCACACGCCGGGTCCTCAGTGGCTCTCTTGCCTGTGGCCCTCACATGTTGGTGACATGAAGATTACAAGGCCCAGCCATATCCCCACACTCTCCCAGCTTAGACACTTAACTGCCCACCATTGCAGATGCCCTGTCATCCTTGAGGGGTCCTTTCTGACTTCCATAAGGAGGACTCCCTGCATCTGTCTGTTCTTAATTTTTTATCCCATTTCCTCCCTTGTAATCCTTGAGCCTGGGATCATGGAACTTACTGCCTGCTTGGCTTCAACCTCACTCTGGAAGGGGGCTGGGCAGTGACCCAGCCCTTACAATTAGAGTGAACGGAGCCAGATCCATCAACAGGGACAAAGGGGAAAGAAAACACAACTCGGTGATTCCACTAATAGAAACTCTCCTTCTGCTATTCCACTAATAGCATGGAAAATAGATGTGCCATGTGACAGTGGACACCCTGGGGTACCTTAGGCTGCAATTACTTGAAAACTGGAGGTGCTTCATGTAAGTAGAAAGTGGGGGAAAGGATGAAAAATCCAATACTGAGAACAGTAAATGATCCAAACAGGAACCATGCCATATCTTTTCATCATTGTAGCAAATTGTATGACATTCATCATATATCATAAAATTATTCATTTACTCATGTATCAGTTCTTTCACTTACTGCTTCTGCTTGCCAGGGATGGCACTGTGCTTCTGATTAGTACCTAGTTCCTGATGGAGGGAATTGTTCGCCTGCTTATTGGTTACAAAAGTAGCAGGCAGGTAGCTGACATGGTGGCTCAGGGAGCTTAACCCTGTCTCTGATGCTAACATCTGTGAACTACAATTTGATTCCAGGCTATTCCTCTTCTAATCCAGATCCCCGCTGATGTGCCTGGGGAGGCAATGAAAAGTGGCCTAGGTCGGTGGGCACCAGCCACGCACACAGAGACTCAGATAAGGCTTAATTCTTTGTATCACCAACCATGCATTAGGGTAAACCCTTCCTGACCTTTTGGGAATTGCAACACTCTATCATTCAATTTTGTGCTTCTTAAGGAAGGAATAAAATGGTCCTGAGTGGTTTTTCATTTACATTCTGAACACAGGGTAGGGTACATCATTTGCACATGCTCCTTGTTTATGTGGTTGTCTTATCTTCCCTGCAAGGACAAGGTGGTGGTGGAGGAAAGGTAGGATTTGAGGAATCTGGCAATTTTGGTAAAGGGTTGTGGCTTTGTAGAGTTTGCTTCCCCTCATGGAGATGACTAGACTAAGGGGTGGGAAATGGCTCTCTCGGTCCCTGGTTGGCCCAGCTGGGTTTCCCAAGAAGCCAAAGTGAGAGCACCCAGACACTAGAGATCAACTTTATCTCCCACAAAACACCAAGGCAAACCCGCAAAATGTGAAGACATTAAGTAACCAACATCCACTTCTTCCTCTTCCTCCTCCTTCTTCTTCTTTCTGAATGAAGTGCAAGTGTGCTTCAACACATTCAAGGAATATGCTTTATGAAAAAAAATTCTATGTGAGATTCATCAGTTTTGTACCAACATAAACTTACATTTTACATGAATGTTTTAAATACCCTTAAAGAGTCACCAAGAATAAAAGGGGACTCTCCTGGATTAAATATTTTTTTTTAACCAGGAGTTCTTGTGAGTGCACATAGAGTGTGTGAATGGAGAAACTGGCTCAGACCATTAGTCACTGTGGTGTAAGGAGGACTGAGAGAATCTTCCTTTAGTTTTTACAAACGCCACACTCCCTATGAAGTCTTTGCCAGTGGTTCTAGGAGTTGCGTGCAGGGTAGGGGTGCGAGGGGGAAGGAGCTGGTAAGGGAACGGGAGGGAGGAGACATGGAGAAAGGGGAGTCAGATGAGAGCTCCATTTCGCCTCCTGCCTCCAAGCTGAGATGTACTGTTCCACGTGGCAGGTTATTATCTTTACATAGACCTGACTAAGCCATTTTGTTGTTTTGCTGCACACAGACAGAGGCTGTTTGCTTGCCAAGTGTAGCGAGAAGTTTCATGTTCACCTCTCTGGGAGCCTGAAATGCCAAGTTAAGAGGTTCTTGGCAACAATTTTCCCATAAACACTGCAAAACATTATTTACGATTCAGAACAGGCCGTGCATATTAGGATCTGACTTCTAAATTTAGAGATGATTCATGTAATTTGGAACAGCACTGTTTTGAGTCGTATGTAAAAAAAAAAAAATAACCATAACAGGTGGCCCTTTGTGTTAAAATATTGGTTGTATTTTTTTTTTCCTTGGAAGAAGACGGAACTTTAGAACCTCAGGCTGGTCATCCAGAGAGATGGGAGGATATGTGGATTTAATAAGGTGATGCCATTTGGGGGTAACATGACTGGCTCCCCTTGACCTCCATGGATTTTCACTGGTTCTCTCTACTTTTAGGATGTCTCTAGAGACCTTACAAGCTTCTGTTCATGGGTTCGAGGAGAATTAATGAAAATCAAGGAACTTGGACACATCAAGAAGTCCACAAGGGTGAGGAGACTGAGTTTTGTGGAAATTTTGGATGGCTATGGAAATGTCGGTCAAACACAATCTGTCCTCAAGTCTGCCTTCCTTTTGCGTTTTTGGATCATTTTCTCTTTGACAAAAAGAAAAAAGCATTTATTTTTAATTTTGTATTTGAAAGGCAGAGACAGATGGATTGACAAAGACAGACCAACAGACAGAAAGAGCAAGAGATTTTATATTTGCAAACTCGCTCCCCCAAATGCCTGTCAACAACAGGAGCTGGGCCAAGTTGTAGCCAGGAGTCTGGAACTCCGTCCAGGTCTCTCACAAAGGTGCGAGGCAGGAAGCCAACTACTTAAACCGTCACTCACTGCCTCCCTGGGTGTGTACCCACAGGAAGCTGGAGTCATGGGAAATCTGAACCTCGAACGCAGGCACTCTGTAATGGGATATATGTCCCTCAAGCCATATGTTATTTTGTTATTATTATTTATTTTATTTTCATTAGAAAGTCAGATATCCAGAGAGGAGGAGAAACAGAGAGGAAGGTCTTCTATCTGCTGATTCACTCCCCAGGTGGCTGCAATGGCTGGAGTTGTGCCGATCAGAAACCAGGAACCCGGGGCCTCTTCCGATTTTCCAATATGGATGCAGGGTCGCAAGGCTTTGGGCTATATTCAACTGCTTTCCCAGGCCACAAGCAGGGAGCTGGATGAGAAGCAGGGCCACTGAGATTAGAACTGGCATCCTGGCCTGTGTAAGGTGAGACTTTAGCCACTGGACTACTGTGATGGGCGCTCAAGCCATGTCTTAACTACTGTGCCAAATGGCTGCCTCCTGTTTTCTGTTTTACTAACTTGTCTGATTTTTGGATATTCAGAATGTTAAAAATGAGGGAGAGGCACAGTTGAAATTTGATGGTAGACTAGAAGCTGTAGGTGTTGACTAGTTACAACCCAATTTTCAAACCTGTATTGCTTTTATATTGAACCAAGTCGTAGGTTCCTCTCCAGTAACATCTAGACGTCCAGGATGGGGAACACTTTCTAATTCTGCCAAGGGCCATTTAGATATTTGCATCATTCTTGGGCCCCACAAAATTAGAACTTTAAAATCAGCCTGTCATTGATTTGTTGGCTCTTGTGTCTCGATCCTATCCCCTCCCAACCCCATCCTGACCTTGTAGCTGCCTTGACAGGGTCAGACCAAGTGACTTGACTGGCCTTAGACCGTTCAAAAGCCAGACATTCTCTAGCCCTTGGAGGGACAGCGAGTAGACATAGCCTCTGCCTTGACAATGCTTCTTAATCAGAGAATGCCTTTACAAATCATCAGGCTGAACATTTCCAGAGATTCATACCCAGTCACACCCTGAAAGATGATGCTCAGTATGGGCTTGAGCAGTGAGCCCAGGGGCTCTGCACCAAGCAATTCCCTTCCACACGCCTGGTGGAAACGCGCATGCACGATGGAACCTCCATTGAGTTCATTCACTGTTATCTGTGATGCTATCATCATGCCACGGAGCGGTACATATGGTTCCAGAAGGATGGCTTGGACTCTCACTGTGCTTGAGTGGTGAGTCATTCCTGCTTCACCACAGGGCTGCCCAGCGTCTATATAAATGTATAGGCTAACAAGGAGCACTGTATCGGGAGGGAATTCATGCACGCTTGCCGATGGCTCCAACTATTCTCCAAGTGCATCTGGAATCTGCTGGGTGCCTGGCTGTGTAATGAGTGGGGCTCAGTGCAAGATGAAAATTGGAGACCCATTGTGGGAAGAATTATTCAGAGTCTGGTGGCAGAAGAATTTGGGGCCCAGGAGGATGGCTCAGTTAGCATGGCCAAGGGGCCAGCTTCTCTTTCTTTTCAGATTTCTTCTTCTTATATTTTTCAACCTTGTTCATGAAACAGCAAGGTGAATGTGTTGCAAAAGGCAGAAGTGAGCAGCCAGTTTGGTAATAAAACAGTTAAGACATGGTGACCTTGATACGGCAGTTATCTCTGCTTGTAGAGTTAGAGAGAGAGAGCAATGGACAGATCTTCCATCCACTGATTCACTCCCCTACATGGCCACACTGGCCACGACTCCGCCACTTCAAAGGTAGGAGTCAGGAATACCATTTGAATCCCCTATGTGAGTGGCAGGGGCCCAAATACTTGGATCAGGTGCGGTAGCAGGGAGCTTGATCGGAAGTGGAAAAGTCAGGAATTGAGCTGGTGCTCTAATAGGAGATGTCAGTATCTCAAGTGGTAACTCAACCCACCGTGCCACAGTGCTGCTTGCCACCCCTGAGCAGGTGGAAGACATTCTGGCCTCATTCACCTGGGGTCCATATCAGGGCTCTAGAACTGGTGCTCTCTAGAATTTTGAGAAAAGTTCCTTGAAAAGTAAGTCCTAGAAATGGCACCTGAGAATTCCAGACCCTGTGAGAAATGTCCTTGCGGACATAATTAAGGGTTTGAAGGTGACCCTGGCTCACTCGGGAGTGAACCGCAGTGAATTCCATGGTGAGTCCTTTAAGAGGGAGGTAGAGAAAGATAGACAGATGCTAGAGGAAGAGAAGGTGACATGAAGACAAGAGGGGGAGGGGGTAATACAGCTATGACCAGGAGTGCCTTGAGCCACCAGATGCCAAGAGAGCTGGAGACCTAACCTCCCGCAGAGCCTGCTGTGGCATGCACTCCTCTTATCCCTGCCTTTCTGCCTGCTGGGCTCTGGGATTATAGAAACTACTTCTTGTTGGCAGCCGTGTAGTCCGTGGCAACTTGTCACAACAACGCCAGCAAGCAAATCTGATCTCAGGACTACATGGCAGTAGGAAAATTCCAAGAGCCCATTAGCTGGCATAGGACATAGCTGGTGCCCTGACCCGTCTTTCCTTGGATCCCATCTTGAGTTCCCTTGAAGTCTCCCTGAGAGTTACTGGGGGGAGAGGAGACTTTTCCCACCCATTTCCCACTCACTGCTGTTACTCAGCTCCCAGTAGGTTTTTTTTCCAGGACTCTGAATACTTGGTCTAGGGCAGTATATAAATACCAAGGCATTTGATATTTCCAGGGTCGCTTTTAAGAATTAAGAAGCGAGAATTCCGGTCGCAAATTCCCCTGATGTGTATAACCATTACATAGTGGACTGGTTCTGGGGAGTACTGTAGACCAGTAGGCCACTGCTGCCTGAAGTCCAGGATGCCCACAGGGCTGCTATTGCACAGCTCTCTGACTTTTCCCATGTCCCTGTCTTGCCTTGGTTGTGTTTCTTGAGAATTCTTCCCCAGTGACATCCTCAAGGATGTTCCAGAATCCTTCTGGGGAGTGGATCTGAGCTAAGATGCCGGTTTGTGTTATGATTTCTCACCCCCTTAATACAAGTACCTATTTAGGAACATATATATAAATGAGCTATTGAATTCACTACACATTGATGCAGAAGACTGTTTACTTCATTTGCTTATTTCACCCCGGGAGGGTGCAGCTCTCATCAAAAATCATTATCATCTCTTCCAAATTCCAGGAAAATGGTTCAGGCTGAAGGCAGCTAATCCTGGGTTCTTGGGGCCAAAACTCAAGTAATGGAAACTTTTGAGACTTAACATAACCAAACAAAACTCCATTTGGCAACCTAAGTTTCTGAATACCCCTTCTGTTCCTTTGGGAAGCTTGGTGAGAGGATCAGCTGTGAAGATAAACACAGCAACTTAGAGTGTCTCAAGAGACATTCGCCTGGCTGCTGGCACGGACACGACGAGTCTGTATCCCAGAAGAGGCATGGGAACCTGGAGACTGGGTCCCATGTGCGGTTGGGAAAGATCCTCTTTGGAGTGCTAAGCAAGCTGGGGAAGGCGGCATTCCCCATGGGTGGGCTGAGGAGGCTGCCAATCCAGAAGAGAACACACAGGATGGATTAAGCACTGAGGGAAGATTTCAGAATCAACTCACTATATCTGATTTTAAATATATGTATAACTTATTTATGGGAAAGGCAGGGAGACAGAGAGAGAGATCTCTCATTTGGTGATTTACTCCTCAAATATCCATAGTAGCTGTGGCTGGCCAGGTCAAAGCCAGAAGCCTAGAATTTAGTCTGGGTCTTCCCTGTGGGTGGTAGAGACCCAAGTGCCTGAGGCATCACCTGCTGTCCATCAGGATGTAACTCAGCGGGAGTTCCGTGGGGAGCAGAGCCAGCACTTGAGCTACAAGGTGAGGCGCAGTGTTGCAAACCGTGCCTTAAGTGCCAGGTGGACATCTGCCACCCAATACGGCTGATTGCAAATGAGGAAGTGGACCTGAAGACATCTCAGAGAACATTTTGTCATTTGACTCAGGGAGGCCAGATGACCCCTGTACATGGGGCAGTCCTGATCCTCTCTGACTATAGGGTAACCACTCCCATGTTTCCAGTCCTGTAGTCACCTCTGCATCTGGATCTTCCCAGAAACCCTTGCCTGCTTCCCTAGACTACAGCAGGAAAGGCAGACAAGAGCGTTTGCCCTGGTAAAAGCTAGGGTTGAGTCTCTACGATGCTACTCAGTGGCCAAGGGATCTCATGCCAGTCCCTGACCCTCCCAGCACCCAAGACCCCAGCACCTGCTAGCAAGGATGACCATTTCTTTGGCTACTTAACAGGGTGGTGTGAACTCAGCTTGCTAACAGGTGTAAGATGAATTGGGAATAAGAAGGCATCGTATCTTGGTCACAGACCGATCTCAACTTTTTAATTTTCATTTTGAGGATTATTTTTTTCTCCTACTGCTGCTGTTGTAATTTCCATGTGCCTCCAGGGTAACAGTGCCTTTTCATGTTATCTTTGCCAGTAGGTTCCATGTTCTGATTTTCATTGCACTAGGTGTAAAAGAATATCGTTTTAAATGTAACTTTGCAAGCATTGCTTCTCTTCAGGTTTTTATTTATTATTCATTTATTTGAGAGGCACATAGAGAGGAATAGATGCAGAATTCCTTCTAAACTAGTTCACTCCCTAGATGGCCAGGGCTGGACTCAGGTAGAAGCTGGGAGCCAGGAACTCAATCCAGTCCTCCCGTGTGGGTGGACTTGATTAATTGCACGGACACCTGCTGCCTCCAAAGGTGGAATGGGAAGTGAAATTCGCAGCCCAACCCCGGGCACTCTGGCGTGGAATGTGTCTACCTAAAATGGCGTCCTGAGTTTGAGGCCAGATACTGACCTGGTGACAAAATGAAATGTATGCTGATCACAAATACACTCTGCTCTTGGGAATGACCAATAGGGATCTGACCAGGCAGGCAACTAGTCACTAGCTTGGGTGAAACAAACAAAGAAACAAAACCAAAACAACAACAACATAGCTAACCTGGGTTGGGAGTGAGTGTAGTGGGTAGAAAAGATTGATATTCTTTCTAAAACATTTTTATGTTTTAATTTCATTTGGAAAGGAAGGAATAAAGGCTGGGGAGAGAGGAAGGGGGAAGAGAGAAGAGAGAGAAAGAAAGAGAGAGAGAGACTTCCCCTTCACTGATCTACTGTCCAGAAGAAGCAGGGGTGGACCAGACCTAAACAAAGAGCTGAGAGCTCCATCAGGGCTTCCTAATTGATTGCACGGCAGGAACCCAAGTTTTCAACTTCTTCCTTCCGCCCAGCAGGAAGCTGGAATTAGAAGGGGAGCTGGGACTTGAACTCAAGCCCTTCGGCCTGGGATATGGCATCTTGTGCTTAATGCCTGTCCTCATTGGGATTCTCTAGATGGATCAGTCTGGCTTCCCATTTCAGGGGTGACCAGTAGCAGAAGTGTCCCTTGGGGCCATTCTTCCCAGTGTGGACCCTCTGCCCTTCTGCTGGGGAAATCCCTTTCTCTGACAATGGTGTAGGAGCCCAACATTCATTTCTTCTTTCTGCTTGAAGTTCCTTTTGGAAAGGTGGGATTGCTGGCCAAGCCAAGTATGTCAGATCCTAGAACGTGGTAGTACTTCATGACAATTATAACTTGGACTGGAAGAGTACTGCTCTGGCATATCCCTAGCAAGAACATTGCAGATGGCTTTTGCTTTTTGTGGAGCCATTTCCAAAAAAAACAAAATTGACTGAATAGACAGTCTCTCTCTCTCTCTCTCTTTTTCCCTACACACACACACACACACAGAATCTTTTATGCACAGGTTCACTCTTCATCAGCAGGTACATCTAGGGCTGGCCCAGGCCACAGCTGGAAGTCAGCATTTCCATCCAGGTCTCCTGTATGGTTGGCAGGGCCTTCAGTACTTGAAGCTATTATTAGCTGCCTCCTAGGTGCACTATGAGCAGTGAGTCAGATCAGAAACAGCAGCTTTGATTATCAGACTGCAGTGTGACAAGTAGTGGCTTAACCCACTTCATCACAATGCCAGCCCTTGTGTGGATTCATTTCTGAAATGACAAACCTCACAGGGGTTTTCTTCACCTGTGTTCCTGCTCACTTGAGAATCTTGGTTTGGCTTTCCCATCCATTCCTCATGGGAATCTCAACGGCCCTCTGGCTGTTTCTCAGAGAAATCCAGGCCATAGTCAAGCAGAACCTTGGATTGGGTTGCCAACTTTATCTTAGGCTGCACGGCTCGCAGGAATGACAGGCATGGGGCCTCATAGAAGCCTGAATCGGTGTCAGGAGTTCTTGACTTGAGTGCTCAAGTGGGCTCATATGGTGGGCATGTGAGTGGGAGAGCGATTGCTTTTCACTTACCAAGACTTATTAGGGACAAATGCAATCATCTGAGGATACAGCCGGGACAAGGACCTGCAGAGGTAAGTGTGCTCTGACTGCCTTCACACTGTTGGGGGCAGAAAGGCCTCTGCCAGAGTTGAAGGGTGGCTTGGGAGAGCAGATGTCAAAAAACTAGGAAATGCAGTGTGAGGGGCTGGTGTTGGGACAGAGTGGACTAAGCTGCTGCTTGTGTCTCTAGCATCTCCTATCAGAGGGCTGGTGCTTAGTCCCAGCTGCTACACTTCTGCTCCAGCTCCTTGCTAACGCATTTGGGAGGCAGCAAGTGATGGCCCAAGTGCTTGGGTTCCTGCCATCCATGTGGGAGACGCAGATGGAGTTACAGGCTTCTGGTGTTGTCTTAGCCTGGCCCTGACCACTGAGGCCATTTGGGGAGTGAGTCACTGGAGGATCACTCTCTCTGCATTTTAAGTAAATAAATGAATCTTTAGGGGAAAAAGAAAAATAACAACAAAGAAATGATAGTACGAGCTAATGACCTGAACCCTTGAGCAAGCTTTCTTGGTGGCTAGAAGTCATGGAGATGATTTCTACTACGAGGGAAAGGTAAGACTCTTTGAAGGCATTGGGGCATTTTCATGAGAGACTCTGTTGTCTCTCTCTTTTATCTAGTGCACAGTTAGCCCCTGAGTACATGTGATTTTTGTTTAAAGATTCATTCATTTAAGAAGCAGAGTAACAAAACAGTAGAGAAGCATCGTCCACCTGCTGATTCGCTCTTCTTATGACCACAACAACCACAGCATCAAAACCAAGAACTAGAAACACTATCCAGGCCTCCCATTTGAGCAGCAGGGGTTGAGTTCCTTGACCTACCCCTGCTTCCCAGGTGAATTAGCAGAGAGCTGGATTGGAAGTGAGGTAGGTGGGACTGCAGCCAGTACACTGCTGGGCTGTGTAGGCATCCTGGGCTTGTTTACTCAGGAGAATCAGGGACTGAGAACACAATGTGGGTCATTCCCACTAGCGATCAATTTCCTAATTCTTTCTGGGGTGTGCATTACCAGGAGGATGAAGTTGGCAGTTGGTGCCAGGACTCAAACTCGTGTTCCAGTAGGGTTATGTGGGTCGTTTAACTGCTGTGCCAAACACCCACCACCCCTGAGAAAAGCTTTGAGAACGTCTAATATTACATCCAGCCACAGGAAAGGATGATGCTGGATGGGATTATAGGAGATTACAGGGGACTATACAGGAAAAGTACAGCTGCTTTAGGAATCTGCCTTACCAACTCTAGTATTTTGTTAAGATGCTGCGGTTCATAATTAGGGTAATTATGGCATCCACTGAATAGGTGTGGAAGGTACAGGGTAAAGTGGTGAAGAAATAGCTGCTACTGTGTTTCTCCTACCATATGAGCAGCCTTAGGCTGGATCATCCATCCACATCCTCACTGAACTGATGTTCTTGGGCAACGGTCAGTCCAGGACCTTGGTGTAGGTACTGATGCCCACTTAGGATGGGACATCATGGAGAAAACCTCAGCAGAGAGTGCACACACGGCTCAGGTAATCCCGATACCGCATCTGCTGAGCGGTTAGCATGGGACTGGACATTTCCATCAACTCTTAGTTCTGACACAACTGAGAAGCAGATATTATGATCTGCTTCTTATGAATAAGGCATAGTTCTTAGGGACTGTGTTGTGGCACAGTGTGGTAAGCTGCCTTGTGTGACACCAATGTTCCATGTGAGAGTGTGAGTTTCAGTCCTGGCTGTTCCAGTTCCAATCCAGATCCCTGCTAATAGGTCTAAGAAAACAGTGCATGCTAACCCAGATATTTTGGGCACTGCCATCCATGTGGCAGACCCAAATGGAGTTCTGGGCTCCTGGACCAGCCTGAGTTATTGTGACCATCTGGGAAGTGAATCAGGCAATGGAAGATCATTGCTCTTTCTAACTATCTCTCTGTCAGTTGGCCTTTCAAACAAATATGTAAATCTGAAAAAATAGTCCTAAAAGATAAAATAAAAGAATAGGGATCAATTATAGCCTACTCCATTGATTATAGCCTACTCTATTGATTCTTATAGATAAAGGATACAGGACATATATCACATGTTCTCTCTGATATAAGGCAATCTTCATACAAAATACAAGATCAATAGATGCATAGGCAAACATGTGCATACATGTAATTATCCAGACGATCTGTAGAATGGAGTCTACTGACCCATGAATTGGAGATATATTGCAGTAAGCATCTCTACTTCTGAAAAAAAAAAAAAAGATGGACTCCCAATGAAACTGTTAAATCAATCTTGACATTAGAATGCTGAACTCTATACTGTTCTCTGTACCCTCAATATCAGGATATACTTAGAAGAATGCTAGACTTGTGGCTGTTGTTGAATGACTAAACTATTGTTTCAATATAGGGGAAAACAGCGGGGTGGGGAGAGGATGTGTGAGGATGGAAGAGGAAATCCTTGAGCCTAAGGAACTGTATAATGAAAAATAAAGAATTAAAACAAAGTAAGGATAGCAAAAGAGAAATAAAAAGATACAGGGCCAAGAGAAATGAGGCTTTGTTTCCCAGGACACAGCTTCTATTCTAACAGGAACAGGAAGTGAATGTTCGTGTTTGATTATGAAACCCATACTCTTTTCATTCCCCTCTGGCTGAGTTACTAGAATTCTCATTCTCTACTAATGTGGCTTTGGAGGAGGCATTACCAAGATAGCCCGTGTTCTCTTGCTCCAACCCCCTTTGCTTAAGCTCTTTGACAAGAAGAGATTTTTGTCACCAAGGGAAAGTAGGCAGTGGAGAAGGCTTGGTGGAGTAGGCTATGTGTGTCATTTGCTTTGCTAATGAGACTGGTGTATTCTCCAGCCTGCTTCACCCCGAAATAATAGGAGAGAGATTAAAATTGATTTCTAACTGAACAGTGCCAGGGAACACCTCTCTGGACTGCCTTCTGGGAGCTAATCTCCCGGCCTGCTTCTGCAGAGAGCTTGGATGCCATTTACAAAGATGTCAACATGCTTGTCCTTGATGGATGAGCTGACTTAACAAAACCTGCAAGCATCATATGGGCCACAGTGTGATCAGCTCCGGAAGAAACTCAAGCCGCCTCTGACTGCATTCCAGGGGCGGGTGGGGCATGGTGCCGGGCCAAGGAGGGGACGGTGCCTAGTTTTGGGGGTGCTAACAAGACTCCATTTGGTCAGAAAAGAGGAAGCAGCCATGTGAAGGATCTGGAATTCAAGTGGTGCGATGAATAGCTGAGTTCAGCAGTGAGCTTTTCAGCCACAAGTAAAGAAGATTTCAGGGTTCGAAGGCCGTGTTGGGGCTCAGGAGGATGTGAACAGCAATCACAATCCTTTGCTTTCACCCAAGGAGAGGGTTTCTAGTGATTGGCACTGCTTGACATCGGAGCTCTGAACCCCTCAGCCTTAGAGTCTGTGCCAAGTCCTTGTTGCTCATTCCCCTCTGGGAGATAAGCTCCAGGAAGCTCTTTGCACCTGTGAATTCACCCAGATCTCATATAGCTACGTCCTGATCTAACCCCCTTTGCTTAAGCTCTTTGACAAGAGCTAATGCTCTGCCTGGTTCTCTTGGACATCAGCCCTCTCAGCTCTCAGCACACTCACTTGGCCTCTCCTCTTGTCTTTACAGGACCGTTGTCCTCTGAGCGTCCCTTCAGTGCAGGCATTGCAAGCACCTCCTCTTGCCAATCCTCTCCACTTTCTCCCAGGTTTCACACCAGTATTGGACTTGAAATCTGTGTTGGAGAACAAGCAAAACTGCCAAATTGAATTCTAGTTGTTGAGCCAGCAAGAAATTCTAGAGGTGGGTAATTGAAGGTATTAAGAACCCAAACAGCCAAAAAATGACCTCACTAGATTCAGAGCCTGACATTTGCCTCAAGGATCTGTGTGAGAATTTGGGGGTCTGGTCAACACATCAGAACTCCAGGCAGCAGCAAAAGGAGGGCATGGCGAAGCGTGTCTCTTCAGGAAGACTTCCTGGAGTTCCCACAGGACCATCTGTTTCTATTTCACTAATTCAGTCTTTCAAAAGAAAATTGTTTTTTAATTTCAAAGGCAGAGAGGGTGGGAGGGAGGGATGAGAAGAAGGAGAGCCTCCACAACACCAAAATGGACCAGGTCAAATCTAGAAACCTGAAAGCCCATCTAGATACCATATGTGCGTGGCACAGGTTATGACACTTGAACCATCAAGTAATGACTCCCAGGGTGAGCCTTAGCAGGAAGCTGAATCAGAAGTATGATAGCTGAGGCAGGAGCCAGGTACTTGAACGTGGAATGCAGGTGTCCCAGGTGACAACAGTCTGCTATGCCAGAATACCCACCCCTGCCTAGCCAAATCAAAGACTTGAAAGTGTGGTCCTGTACCCAGGTTCAAGTCTTCTCTGAAACAGTTGAAGCATGTTCCTGAAATGGAAGAAACGATGCAGAGTTACACACCTGACATCCACCTGCTGTAATTCCAAGATGGTCAGCCCAGTGGTCCCTCTGTCGATCTCCAGCATAGTATCTGTCAGGCGCTAAAGAGTGATCTCAAACTAGATTTCCCCCCAGATAACTCAGAATTCCCCTAGGGCCTCTATTTCAGGAACTGGCACCTGTACTCACCCCTATGCCCAAACCAAAGCTTGAGTGTGTTATGATGCTGCCTCATTTGCCCCAGCATCTTATCAGTCAAGTGCAAGAATAAGAGGGGTCTTATTGAGCTAGATCTCTCCCCCTGTTCGGCCTCTCTCTTAGCTTACATCATTTTCTCTGACCTGAGCACTCAGAGAAAATTATTCGTGGTCTTCTTCCTTTTAGAACATCATTGGAATGTGCTTAAAGCAGGGTTTTTCGTTTCTGGCTTGTGTGCTATGCTCCTCACGAGCACACCTTGCTGTCACTCCCATTTGGCTCTCCTGTAACTCCTCCCCTGCCTCTGCCTCTCCCTCTTCTCTGGGAATCATTCAGTGGCCTTCTCTCTCTAAACACGCCACCTGCTTTCCATTTGTCCGTGTTGCTTCCTCCCACCTCTTTTGCTCTCTGGTCCTAATTCAACCCTATTATTCATTCTCCCAGGTCTCCCTTTGAAAGCCATTTCCTGCGTTGTCTTAAGTGAACATTTATTGAACAGGTAATATATGCATACATTTATAGACATGATCTCATTTTATTTTGTCCAGTCTCTAGGGAGTAGGATTGGTCATTCTTCAGGCTTTATGGAAATTTGGAAACTGGAGGCA
Source organism: Ochotona curzoniae (assembly GCF_017591425.1). Taxonomy (NCBI): domain Eukaryota; kingdom Metazoa; phylum Chordata; class Mammalia; order Lagomorpha; family Ochotonidae; genus Ochotona; species Ochotona curzoniae. Next base: position 4,214,337 of record NW_024465421.1, read on the forward strand.
CAGGTCAGGTGGATGGTAGGTGGTACATCTAGTGCTCTGGGGCCGAAGTTCTGTTTTCAACTCTGACAGGCTGAGGTGCCTCCCTGCAAACATTCTGCTGCTCTTGCTGTGGCAGACTTTGCTGTGGCTTGCAGGTGCCATCAGGGATGGCCACTTTGATGAGCATCTCTGACTTCCTGATGGACGTCTTGCCATTCCTGAAAGCCAGTGTGGTTTCTAACACCTGGATACTGAGAGCCTCCTGTGGAGGACATTTGAAGTGCACTGTGGGAGAGCAGGCTTGGACATCAGACAGGATGAGTTCTTATCGGTTTATTGCATCCTTAGTCAAATGCTTTATTTGTTGGGGCCTGTGCAGAATGTGTAAGAAACATGAAACACAGGCGTAAAGCTGCCTTTTATAGAGGGCTATTCTGAAGAACAGGCAAGGTCATGCATGACAAGTACTTATTAGGTTTTGTGGTGCCTGATGGGCTCTCCATGGGTTAGCACCTGCTACTTACTGGTTTTATTTTATTTGAAAGGCAGAAGAATGAGGCTGCCATGGCATAAGCTAATGTTCCGCCTGAAGTGCCAGCATCCCATATAGACATCGGTTAGAATCCCAGCTGCCCCATTTCCAATCCAGCTATCTGGTGATGGCCTGGGAATGCAGTATGGGATGGTCTAAGACATTGAGTCCCTGTAACCATGTGGGAAACCAGGAGAAAACTGCTGGCTCTTGGCTTCAGACTGGCACAGCTCTGATCATTGCAGTCATTTGCGGAGTTATCTAGTGGATGGGAGATCTCTCTCTCTCTCTCTCTCTCTCTCTCTCTCTCTCTGCATACCAGCATAACTGTTTCTTTCAAGTAAAATAAATAAATCTTCTAAAAACACATACTTAAAGGCAGGGGACACATACAGGGAGAGAAGGAGAGATTAACAGACAAGGCAGAGAACTTCTGTCTACTGATTTATTCCCCAAATATCCGTGATAGTTGAGGTTGAACTAGGCCAAAGTCAGGAGCCAGGAACTTAACCCAGGTCCCTTGTAGGCATGGCAGGGACTCTAATTCTTGGGCCTGTAAGGTTGTGGAATAGCTGGAAGCTGAACCAGAAGCAGGAAAGCTGAGATATGAATAGTACGAGGTATAGATGGTGATGTGTTACCCAGAAATCCAGTCTAAAGAAGAAGCAATAGAGAGTGGAGGTTGGGGGACATGAGCAGATGGCTGAGTGGGCATTGGGGACACAGTCAGAATACTGGGTGGAAGTTGGGGACACAATCAGATGGCTGGGTGGAGGTTCAGGACACAGTAAGATGGCTGGGTGGGTATTGGGGCACAGTCAGATGACTGGGTTGAAGTTGGGGACACAGTCAGATGGCTGGATGAGCATTGGAGATGCAGTTGGATGGCTGGGTGGAGGCTGGGGACACAGGTAGTGGACACTGGGGATGCAGTAGAATGTCTAAGTGGAGGTTTGGATCACAAATTGCTTAGCCTTTGGGTGGGTCACTACTTGGAAGCTCAGTCATCAGGATCTCTCATTTGCTCAGATTTCCAAGGCCGCAGGTGAGCACAGTCTTGCTATGAAGGTTTGGATGATATTCAGGACATTCCTCTGAGGGGAGCAGCAACAAAGCTGTGAAGTGCGTTTACTACATCAGAGCCAACCACAGGTGGTCTAGGGGAGTCATCTACATGAAAGCTGTCCGTGCAGGGACTGAGAGCAGAGTCTGGGGAGTAGACCACGTGGGTTCCAATGTTGGTAACTCGTGATGTTGAGTGGGCAAAGTGACAATTCTGAGCCTCAGTTTCCTCATTAACATTAGAACTAAACAGGGCTAATTAGTATTGTTGGGTTAATTGTAATTAATGTAGAACTTCCTTCATTGGAGTATGGTGAGAATTGAAACATGTGCAGGCCCTGCGCAACAGCATAGTGGTTAAAGCTTCACCTTGCTCAGGCCAGGATCTCTCATATGGGCACTGGTTCTAATCCCAGCGACCCCACTTCCCATCCAGCTCCCTGCTTGTGGACTGGGGAAGCAGTCAAGGATGGCCCAAAGGCTTGGGACCCTGCACCCATGTGGGAGACCTGGAGGAACTTCCTAGTTCCTGACTTCAGATTGGTTCAGCATCGGCTGTGAATTGGGGAGTGAATCATTGGACAGAAGATCTTCCTCTCTGTCTCTCCTCCTCTCTGTATATCTGACTTTGCCACAAAAATAAATAAATCCTTTTTTAAAAAAAGTACCACAAGAGGCCTGGGGATCTAGATTGGCATCAGAAGCACAGCAAGACTTGCTCTGACTGGGCCAAATGAGTGGAGGGCAAGCTGTTTTGGGGTTTTCTTACAGGGATGGACAAGATCTGCACTTGCTGGTGCCAGGTTCCAGGCGCTAGGCTTCCTGGAAAACATAGCCATAAGCAGCTTCCCTCATGTAGTATCCATGATCCTAGAAAAGGATAAGAAAGTTTCGAAAACTAAATCCTTCTGAACTCTCCATGTAGAAATCTTTCATTTCTTTTTTTTTTTTAAGATCTATTTTTTTTATTATTTTTTTTTATTGGAAAGGCGGATATACAGAGAGGAGAGACGTAGAGGAGGAAGATCTTCTGTCCGATGATTCACTCCCCAAGCGGTCGCAACGGTTGCAGCTGAGCCAATCCGAAGCCAGGAGCTCTTCCGGTTCTCCCACGCAGGTGCAAGGTCCCAAAGCTTTGGTCCCTCCTCGACTGCTTTCCTGGGCCACAGGCAGGGAGCTGGATGGGAAGCGGGACCGCTGGGACTAGAACTGGTGCCCATATGGGATCCCACCGTGTGCAAGGCGAGGACCTTAACCACTGAGCCATCGTGCTGGGCCCAAGTCTTTCATTTCTAAGCAGGCATTGTGCTACATATTCCTAAGCATGGGTTCACAGGCTTTTGAGAAGAAGTGCTACTGGAAGAATTACTGCTGTAATTTTTTATGTGCCTAAAAGTGGACTTCCTTCCTAGCTTTGTATTTTCCTTTTAAGCAAGGCATGCTTCAGATGCATAAATCTTTGTTCCCCATGGGTCATAGAGTTTTGCTAGGTTTTCCTAGAGCTCAGGGAAAGGAAAAATGATTTATTTGATCGTGGATGAAGCCAAATATTTGCACACCTTGCAGTTCACCTCTTTCTCACCTGGTGGTTTGGCCATGACTGAAGAAGCCTGCAGCCCTTGGGGAACAGATTAGCTGAGCCGGCCTGGCGAGCAAGTTCAACCTCCTCTGCTGTTTAAACATCCCTGACCTCTGGGAGCCCTGGAGAGATGAATGAAAGTCAGCGAAGATCATTTCACCATGCACAATGCTTATGTGGTGGCTGCTGTTTGGAATGCCGCAGACAGCTGCTGCGGCACCTGCCCGGGTCCTGCAGGTAATTGCTTGCTGTGGCCAACCCAGGGTGAAGCAGGTGGAGTCAGTGATTGCTGCTTGCTGATCCCTGAAGGAAGGGAGGATTGTGTTTCTGGCAGGAAACACTGTACACTTTGGGCTTCGGTTATCCAGCCGGCTGGGAATTCCTCTAATTGCACACTGCCTCACTTGCTTCCAAATAGTATTGTCCTCTTGAAAGTGTCTAAAAGGTGGGAGTCCTAATTTACAGGCATAGAATTTTGGAGCAGAAAGGTACATGTGGACTATCACGTTCATGTACTTGGTCAAGGTCAATGTGAGTGTTCATAGGGAAGTGTGGACTAGAGTCCAGGATTGTCTTTTTTTTTTTTTTTAAGTAAAATAAACACGCGGTGCCCTTCATCGCCCCTTACCTGTTTTCCTAAAAATGCGATTGCTAGCATGGCTGTGCTGAACTGTGTCAACACAGAGTCTTCTGACAACTGTGAGATCAGTGGAGGTCTCTCGGTCCTGTGGTGTGGACAGGGGTGGGTATACTCACAGTGCCATCCTGGTAAAACGGAAAGCTTTTGCCATGCTGTTTTCACCTTCTGTAAGACTTGGATTCTCATGGTTCTCTCTGCTTCTGGGTTCTGGGCCTCTAAGGTACTCTGTGTGCAGTTTAGCATCTTCCTTGCTGTCTATTTCAAGGATTTTATGTGTGTGCATATCATTCATTTGAAAGGAAGAATTACAGAGAGAAAGAGACAGAGAGTACAAGGGAGAAGAAGAGAGAGGAAGGGAGGGAGATAAGGCAAGATAGAGCAAGAGAAGGAGGGAGAAGTGAAGGAGGTATGGTGGGGGAGGAAGGAAGGGAGAGAGAGAGAAGGAGGGACTTTTCCATCTGCTGGTTATCCTCCCTCCAAATGGCTCCTAAGAGCCAGGGCTGAGCTAGACTAAAGCCAAGAGACTGGACTTTTTCTGGATCTCCGATGTGGGTGCAGGACCCCAAACACTTATACCAGCTTTGGTTGCTTCCCTAAGTGTGTTAGCGAGGAGACGGATCAAAAGTGGAGCCATCAGGTCTTCAATAGGCACCCATATGGAATGCTGATGTCACAAGAAGATGCTTAATCCAATATGCCATAATGCTGGCCCTGCCAAGGTTGTTTGAACTTTAAATGTATTTCAGTGAAGTCTTAGGGAAGGAAGGCATGACATATAGCAATGGAAACAAGCATTTAACAGAAGCAGTATCAATCTCCATCATGGCCACCTTCCTTTAGATCTTACTTTTTAGGAGCACTTTGAGGTTCAAAGCAAAACTGATCAGGCAGCTCATAATCCCCCGGCAGCTCCCTCCCAACAGTCCCCCCACTTCCTACCCTGCATGGAGTGGCACGTTTCGTACAGCTGAGGACAGTGATGATGCTCTACTGGCACAACCCATCAGCCAGAGTTCACCATTCGCATCCTAGTGTTCACTTGGCTGTTTTTCATTCTGTCAGGATCCACCATCCCAGGATCCTCCAGAGGAGTCTCCCGGTCCTAAACATGCTGGAAGCTCTGTCCATTCATCCCTGCTTCCCCACTAAGCTCTGGCAATCACTGAATTTTTTTTTTCTTATGTATCTCCATTGCTTTATTTTTTTCAGAGTGTCATACTATATAGGAACTACACAGTATGTATGTAGCCTATTCAGGTTGACTTCTTTTACTTAGTATCCTTGAATTCAAGGATATCCTGTGTAATATCAGGTTTCTTTAAATATGTGTATTTACTTATTTTCTACTTGAAATGCAGAATAAGATGAGAGAGAGAGAGAGAGAGAGAGAGAGAGAGAGAGAGAGAGAGAATTTCTAACTGTTAGTCCACTACCCAAATGGTCACAATGATTGGTCTTGGGCCAGGTCCAAGTAAGGAGTCTGGAATTCCATCTGGATCTTCCATATGGGTGGCAGGAGCCCAAGCACTTGAGTATATTCTGCATCTTTTCCAGGCACATTAGCACAGAGCTGGATCAACAGTGGAAGAGCTGAGACTCAAGCAGGTGCTCAAGCAGGATGCTGGTGTCACAGGTGACGGCTGAAAGCGTTATGCCATGTTGCACAACCTTTCTACTCTCGTTCTTGAAAGGACTTCCGCTACACTTGATAACCTCATTCATATTATTTTTTTAAACCATGTGCTTGGGTTGGATTGCTTTCTGTTTCCACCACTTGCTGTACACTCAGTTTTTTTTTCCATCTTTTCTGTCTGCCCTCAAAGCTGTCATGCTCCAACACTGTCCACTGGAACCTTAGTATGTGTCTTAGTTCAATTGCTATCTTTCCCCAAACCTTCCCTCCTTGCTATAGGCTTTTCTAAGAGAATACAATTATAATTTCATTTGGACCCTTGACATTTCCCCATCTACTGTGTATTGGAAAGCCCTCTACCTTGAAGATAGAAGGCTCCTCAAGGAAAGACGCTTTATATTTGTTCATCTTTGAATCATTTAAAGCCAGCGGTATGTGCTTAAATGAATCATTTCCTAAGATTTACTCAAAGCACCTTGCACCCCAAAGGAATGAAGCAAAAGGATGATGACTCTTGACTGTGTTGTAGGAGCCAGAAGCAGAGCATGCAACGTCTATCCAGGTGGGTGCTACCAAATGAAGTGAATCCTTGCTCAGAGCCATTGCCCCTTGGGCTGGGGAAGGTGGATGTTATCCATCTCCAGCTTGAAGCCGCTGCTTCCAGCTAGTCCCTAACGTCAGAGTCTGTGCACATGACAGGGCTTAGCTCAGAGAGAACATGTGATGTGCTGGATTATTCATTACAGCGAGGACAATGGGGAATTCTGCTGGGGAGAGCCAAAGAGTTTACTGGAAGCCTGTGTTACAGCTCATAATATTATACGTCCAAGTCTTCTGTGGAATGTAGCTCATTATCATCTCCCTGGAGTGACTCAATGTCACAGCATCATGCAATGTTAGGAGTTGGAAGGCGATTCAAAGTGCATCTTGTCAAATCCCTTAGTTTTATGGATAGAGGAGCCGAGACACAGAAAGGTTAAATAACTCCCCCAAGGTTACAGTGAGACATGTAAGAGAGCCAGGACAAGAAGTGAAGCAAGGGAAGAAAAAATCACTTGCCAATGCTTACTCAGTGCTGCTGCTGAGTGGCAACTCAATGAGGAAACCTTGCAGTTGTCACTTGCAGGCAAGGTGGTTGCTGCTTTCTCTGATTGGTGCTCCTCATTAAATGATAAACAGGTCACATAGAAGCCCTGGGTGGAGTTCCTGGCTTCTGCCCAGCTCAGCAATCCATCCCCATGGACATTTGGTGAGTAAACCGGCCCTTTAGAGGTTTCTCTCTCTCTCTCTTTCTTTTTCTCTCTGCCTCTCAAGCAAACACACTATTTCAAAAATACGTGAAAAAGATTCAGTGAATAAGAAGGTGTTTCTGCAACATACACAGATCTCTTGAGCATTCCTTTCTCATGACAATCTTATCTGCTCTGACCAAAGACCCTTGGAGATTACAATGACAGTTCCCACCTTGCAGATGAGTAATTAAAGTCCAATAGGCCGTGGCAGTCCTCCCAAGATAGCCCAGTGTATACCTGATGCAGCTGGACTGAGAACCAATGTCTGTGTACCTCTTTAGTTTCCTCATGTGCAAACATAAGCAACCTCGGCATTTCATGCGGTTCTCCTTCTCTTTCTACTTCTGTAACAAGTATTCATTGAGGGTTAGAGTTGACCAAAACAGCTTCGTTCTCTGACTTCCTAGGGGTTGGACATTTTGTCCCTTAAGGACGCTTACTGTCTGGTACTCAGGAAAATTGCTTTTACAACTCTGGGCCAAGATGATGCTCTGTGGGCACTGTGGGTTTTCTTAGGTAGAAAGCTGGGGACTACAGTGTGATGTTTTCAAGGATGCTTTCTCCTGAGAGCTGAGTTTGGGGAAGGAGAAAGTCTCTAGATACTGCCTTGGCACTCACGACTCAGGCGGATGGCCTGTTCTAGATCCTCTTCATCTCACCTGGAGAACATGTATGCAGGCGAGGAAACCCAGGAGCACTGCTGATAAGAGTGTTAACACGAGCATGGAGGGGGATGCGAAAGCCACCGTGAATCTTGTCCCAACGGAAACTGTAATTGTGGTCTTGGAGCTGTAGCGCAGCATAAGCAATTCAGTCAATCAGAGATAAAAATACAGTCTCAAGTGTACCAGTGTAATAGGTGAGAAATTTTAGAATGTGGCCATTGCAGCAGGGGAAGGAGATGGCTGTGTGAACCAGTAGATGTTTTTGGGTCACTTTGAGAGTCAAGGATTTGTGAATCCTAGCTTTGTACCTCCCAGACAAAACCCAAGTGTTTGTGTGTGTTCCTGATGAAGGCAGTAGTTGAGTTTGGCCAGATGCTCCTTTTATTGGGCAAAGGCTGTTGAGTATAATAACTGATGTTGCCCAACTCAACATTCCTCTGATAACTGATCATTTACCATCTCACAGAGCTAGTGGAGACCAGATGCTTAACCCTTTCAGTCTGGGTCACAAACCACTGCTCCGTTGTGGTCAGGAGCGCCTCCTCTTTCCTGTCTGCCCTCAGTTCCACTACTGAAGGCAATTGAGGCCCTAGGAAAAATTCCGAAGCTTTATGACTCTACTTCCTAAACGATTCCTTTTTTAAATAATTCACTTTTGTTTTTATTTTAATTTGAAAGGCAGAAAGGCAGAGATCTCAAATGTCCACAGCATACCAAAGCCAGGAGCTGGAGTTCAACTTGGGTCTTCCACTCGAGCATGAGGGAGTCAGTACTTGGCCCCACCTCCCAGGATGCACGTTAATAGAATATTACTAAACCGAGGCGTTCTGATATGGGATCTGGGTAACTTAAGTGCAGCACCAAATTCCTGCCCTGTGTCTTTACTTTTAAAACAAGTCGATACCGAAGAACTTCAAGCAAGGAAAAAAAAAAACACAAAAAACCTCGGGTATGTTTGCAATGAAGTATTTGCTATACATTAACCTTTCCCTCCTTTTGAAATGATGGGGTTTGGACTCCATGTTCACCTGCAAAAGAACTCGCTTCAATCAAAGTGTCCAACTAGGATGTTAAATAGAAATCCTTGCATTCCAGTCTGAACAATCTAAATTATGCAAATGTAGCAACATCAAATGCAAGTCTGGATGAATTGATTAGCTAAATGTGAACAAATTTTCCTTCCTAGGCTTTCATTTCAGAAAAAAAAAAAAAGGACGAACTTTTATGTCTTATATAAAAGTCACAGTGGACTTGATTATTGTAAGGGTGATATTATTTCTCATGAGAGAAACTGACAGATCCGTTTTTAAAGCAAAAAATAAATAAATAAAATAAAGAATCACAGCAACAACAACAAAAAGCCCTCATGATGCTGTTTTGACGGCAATTCCAGCGGAAACCGAATGGTTATTCCCTATATAATTAACATTATCAACAATTGCAGCATTTAATGAGCAAATGCTATTCATGGAAATCTGGACAAATGAAAACATGCTTCAGGATTTTCAGGAGTGTTTTCACTGTTTTGTTCTTATTTTTCTGAGACATACACACACACAAACACACAGCATCAGAGACGGACAGGGACAGAGAGCAGCATCTCCTGTCCACTGTTTCATTATCCAAATGGCTCTGTAGGTGAGACTTGGGACCTGGCAAATAAGTCCAGGTCTCCCACACAGGGGGCATGAACCCAATAAGGGGGCCCATTGCTGTTGCCGCTAGGGGTCTACATTAACAAGAGTCAGTACCAGGGACTTGGTTTGAGGGTTTCTCGAACAACTGTTCTTTCAGTAGTGTTATTGCAACCCTTGCATATCCTGGCTTTCAGAAAGTGCTGAAAAGAAGATGATCTCTCTGCCTATATTTACCTCTGTCTAGCTAAACATCTCTCTGTATCTACCATCTACCTTTTTAAGAAGATTTATTTTTTATTCAGTTATGTATGTTTATTTGAAAGCTAGATTTTACAGAGTGGAGAGACAGAAAGATTTTACATCTACTGGTTCACTCCCCAGATGACTGCATCAGCTGGAGCTGAGCTGAACTGATTTGAACCTGGGAACCAAGAGCTGCTTCCTGATCTGGCCTTCAGAACTGTAAGAAGAATCAAATCTCTGTTCTTTACAAATGAGCCAGCCTCAAATATTCCATGAAAGCAGCTCAAAAAGAACTAGGATCATCACAGTGAAGTTACAGAGGTTTCCCACAGTCATAAGGTGATGTTCATAGCTTGCTGTGGACCAACCATCAATCTGAAGGTTCTGGAATCTCAGCAGCATTAGTTCATCTCCTCCCTTAAACCAGTGTCACGGGGAGAAATAAAGCCAACAGCTTAAAGTCACAGACTGAAACAGCTCCTGAAATTGTGTTCGTTGGACTGCAGAGGGTATCACTGTTAAAGCTGTGACTGTGGCGAGCCCATGGCCAAGGGCAGGTTCTAGGTGTGAAGGTGTGTGCCTCCCCCAGACTTAAGGCAGGGCTGTCTGTCTCCTGATTACAGCATAGGCAGGTATGGCATGGGCAAGGTTCTTTTCTGATCTTCATCTTTTCATGCTTCTCTACCACATTTCTGGAACTCAATCATAAAGGACTCACACTCACCCATGCTCAGACAAGCATCAAATCCTTGCTACAGGGCACAGAATTAGTGTGGGAGAGTAGCTCTATCCTCTTCAGAACCTGCTGTTGGTATATCTCATTGTGGGACCCAAGTGGGTCTTCAGGCCTCAGATACAGGACATGGTGCAAACATTGAGCTTGGAGCCTCTCTTAGCTTCCACCTTGAACCCCACCATGGGGTGACCCTTTCCTTCCTATGTGAGAACACAAACCCCTCCTTGTCAAGACTGCCTCCCGGCTCTTACAGTCCCACCCTTCCACTCTCCCTGCTTGGATCTGCTCCAGCTTCCTGCTGTTCCTACCACCAGCCCTGGGCTGGCAGTAGAGTAAGGAGAAAGAGTCTTGATTAAAACCCTCATGTGTTAGCTGGGCAATCAGGTGTTCATTATCTCCTGACGCTGGAGGACTGAAATGGAACATTCCCATATTTTAAACTTGCAGAGATTTGTGCTTTAATGTAATTATTTTTGAAAGAGTCTTCATCAGAAAGGTTAATAAGAGCAATGTAGGTTAATAGCAGCACCAAGGAGCCTGACATCAGCTGATAACTGACCTTATTGATATGGAAAGTGCCCGGTGCTTCACCTTGGGGTGGCAGGCAGCTGCTCTCTCCAGTCAATTGCCTTCTAATGATGCCTGCCTCTCCAGCACAGCTGCTGGATTCTGGAGCTGTCTTCTACAGCCCCTCTGAGCTTGCCTGCTTTCTGATTCACCACACCAGGATGGGACAAAAGTTGGGGAGGTGATTCTTACTAAGCACAGCCATTGTGAGACCCTGACTGGGCTCTTTGGCAGAATTTGATCTCCTTAAACCTCACTATCCACTTGTGGGGCAGACTTGAAAATTCAGGCTTTGCAAAAATACCTAACATGCTTCAAAGTGGTGTTGTTGACTGTGGGGCTTTCTAGTTATTCAGCTCTTACTGAGTGGGCTGCACCCCCAGGAGGCTGTGCATGCCTTAGTACAGCCCAGAGACAGGGAGGGAAGGAGGCCGACTTGCTTCTTGCATTTGTGTCCCTATAGGATACTGTGTTGGGACGAATGCATGGTTAGGTGATGGAGGCAGGTGTTGAGATGCTAGATGGCTCGTTCTCAGTCAGGGTCTTTTCCAAATGGAGTATTTCACCGAGAAAGCCATCTGAAGCCACAGAGTCTTTTTATCGCTGTTTTTTGGCCTTGGCTGTGATCTTGCATGGAACACTAATGCTGACAGCTTGATGGGCCCCGAGTGACTGCTGTGAAACAACTCAGAGCCACCTGCACCCTGAAGCATGGTGCACAGCAAACAGGTGGCACTAACCCAATGTGTTGCTGCTGTCCACTCTGCATGCAGTTCAGTGACTTTCTCTCTGGCGCTACCATGGGTAATAGTCTCCAATACTTTCTAGACCTCAGTTAATCAATCATCCAATCTCAACCAACAGGTCATTGATCCAAGATATTTCTAGAATCCTCCCTGGTCCTGGCCCAGCAGATGAGGCCTCCCCAGACAGTATTGCAGGTTACCAATTCCCACATGTCCCAGGTTGTAGAAGATGTTATCTAGGGACCTTTTTCTGGGACGGGAGTAACTCAGTGCTCACCTCTCTCTTTATTCCTCAGCAGGACACTGAGTTCATTCTGTGTTGGGTCAGCTAATGGGGAAAGAGTTGTTCGGACCATCTTATATGTTTCAGAGTTGGTGGAATGAAAATCAGAGGACAGAAATCCTTCCTAGCATTTGGGGAGAAAAATAGAGGTTGGGTTGGCAGGGGAGACTACTCTTGAGAATCAGGTGTTTTCCACTTCCTGGCTCCTAAGATGGGTGTTAAGGCATCTGTGCCATCGTCTAATACACTGAACTGATATTAACTTGTTGTCAACGTGAGTGGGACACACCAGGAAAGCATAGTCAGGTTCTAGTATTACAGGCACCGTGCTGAATCAACTCCCCACACACTGGGTCCTGGATGGCTCATTTCTAGCACTTTGTCTTGTCCAAATGGTGTGGAAATTCAATAAGGCAATTCAAATGAACCCTGCTTGGGGACTAACATTGTGATACAGCAGGTCTCAGAAAGACCAGACCAACCTTCCCTCCACAACTGCCTTGCACAGAATCCTGGTTCATTGCCCAGAATGCAAGCTCCATGATTCATGATGGTTTACTCTCTGGCTTACCAGATCCAGTGTTGGTCTCTGCTCCTAGAACATAATCTGTATGAGATCAGAGAGCTGTCGTTACTGTCCAACAATAGCCTTTCAGCATTTTCTGGATGCAGCATTACCTTTAACCTAGAACCAACTCTTGTCCTTGACCCTATTTCATTTGTCTACATTTCATAGGAAGCAACCAGGTTTTAGGCCAGACAGTAAATTTATTTATACTAGGTTTGATGGGTCAAATCGGCCTTGTGCTGCCATTTTCTAAGATTTTGAATCTAAGCATCTGGATTTGAGAAAGACCTGCACAAGAGAGTAGCTTTAGCTACTTTTAATGCCATTGAAATCTCCTTTTCTTCAGAGAAGCCAAACATAGCAAAATTAGACCAGTTGAAAACTTTATGTGGCATGTTCTTACGGTGGAACTCATAACCATAAGGTAAGTATTTCTGCTGATTAATTAAAAAAATTACACAGGTGAAATTTACACAAGGTAAAATTAACCATCTTAAAGTGAAAAACTCAATAGCATTTATCACAGTGACAATGTTTTGCAACCAACATGCTTGTCTAGTTCCAAAAATAGTTCCACCACTGCAAAATAAAATCCTATAGTTGTGAAGTAGCTTGCAGGTTTTCTACTTCCATCCACTCCTAGGTAGCTGTTACTATGCACTCTGTCTCTATACATTCTCAATGTTACAGATAACTGGGACTACATCACACAAGACCTTTTACATCTGGTTTCTTCTACTTAGCATAATTTTTTAAAGATTTAGTTATTTTCATTGTAAAGTCAAATTGACAGAAAGGAGAGACAGAGGGAGCGATCTTCCATCTGCTGGTTCACTCCCCAAGTGACCTCAATGGCCAGAGCTGAGCTGATCCAAAGTCAGGAGCCAGGAGCTTCTTCTGGTTCTCCCTCATGGATGCAGGGTTCCAAGGACTTGGGCCATCTTCAACTGCTTTCCCAGTCCACAAACAGGGAGCTGAGTGGGAAGTGGAACAGCTGGGATATGAACCAACATTCATATGGGATCCCAGCACATGCAAGACAAGGACTTTAGCCACTAGGCTACGGTGCTGGGCCTTACTTAACACAATTTTAAAGGTAGCATTTATTACAACTTCACTTCTTTTAGTGGTTGAATAATATTCCATTGTGTGGGTATACCACAACTGGTTTATCCGTTCATCCAATTACTTGTTGATGGGCAGGTGGGCTGTTTTCATCTTTTGTGAGCGGCATGGCTATCCATATGTGTGGCCATGCACTTATTTGAGTATCTGTTTTTCAATTCTTTTGGCTTTATACTTAAAAAGTAGAATTGCTGGGTTACTTTGTATTTCTACCTTCAACGTTTTGACCAGATGCCAAGATGTTAGAGTGAGCCATTTTATGTTTCTACCAACAATGCACGAAGGGGTCCAAATTCCCCACATTCCTACCACATTGATTTATGTCTTGGTTTTCAACATTATTTTAATCCTCCCAGTGTGTGAAGTGGTGCCTGACTTCCCACCTACGGCTTAACTGAGAAAACTCACTTTTCCCTAATAAATACATTTGGATGATTTTTGGTTGTTTAGAAGAATGACTTTATTATTATTATTATTATTATTATTTTCCATGTTGCAAATTTGTAGGTGTAGGTATTCCTCCAATTATCATATATTTTCTCTGATATAAAACAACCTTCATGCAAAACACAAAATACATAAATATATAGGTGACCAAGAAGAATGAATTGCTAAGGTAGATATGAAAAATATCACATGGGTGACATGCAGGCTGGTATAGAAGTGAGCTTGCCTTTTGCTATGATGGCACAGCTAGATCTTGAAGAATATCCATTGAATTGTTTAATCAGCAAATATCACCTAAGTACCTGAGGCGAAAGTTCTCCCCGCTAGATGTGGGGGATGAGGACACGAAGAGTCTGTCACTGATGGGGCCTGTGGTGCAGCAGCTAGGACGTCACTTAGGTTGCTTCTGCTCTATGTTGGAGCCTGGGTTCCAGTCCTGGCTCAGTCCACGGCTCCAGTTTGCTGGTAGGGCAGACCCTGGGAGGCAGTGCTGCCACCCAGATGGAAGCTGAGATTGCACTCCCAGATCCCAGGTATTTGGTACATACAATGAATGGGTGTTCTTACTCTTTCTCTGTGCTTGTTAAATGCAAAAGAGAGAAAGAACATATTTGATCCCTGCCTTCAAGGTGTTCAGAGCCTGTCGTAAGAATTAGGTTTTGTGAGGTCATCAAACTATGGAGAAGGGTAATGGGTAGTCTCTGCTTCAGGCTTCCTAGGGCTCAGAAAGACTCTTCTATCAGGAGACCTCAGGATGCTTCCCACTCCTTAACCCTGTGGGTTATAACTCCTAGGGAAGCCAGCAAGATAGAAACCAAAATGGGATCAGGTGCAGGTAGGGCTAGAGCTGATTGCTCCACTCTGGGGTAGAAGGAACTGAATGCCCTCAAGTGTCCTTAAGATGGTGTGAGTAACAGTGTGGATGTCACTAGTTTTATTTTCAGGTTCCAAGCGGATCAAGCCCAGTGGGTGGAGAATGGTGTAAGACTCCAGGCAGCAGGAGGGCAAAAAAACTTTATTTTTGCATGTACAGAGAGGTTCTGGTCATCTGTGGGACATGTGGGACAAAGTCTGACCACCAGGACAAGGACGGTGTCAAACCAAGTGACAGTGGGTCAGTTGTGCTGCCTGCAACTCAGAGCCACGCTGTCCAGCTCTGGCAAAGAGTTAAAGTATAACCACAAAGCAAGATGTACCCACAAGTATTGATGTGCGTTGGAGAAAAGCCAGCGCTCAGAGGACTGCGATACGCCAGATGCTGAGGTTATGGCAGTTGACACAATCAATCCTGTTCCCCGCTCAGTGGTAGAGTGCAGGCTAACTGCTTTCTATGACCCTGAGCTGGTCTGTACTGGCTTGGGAAACTGGCAGGGTGGCAGCAACAACAATGTTAGTTTTCCTGACACCGTGAGAGCTTCTCTGCTCCTCTGTGGGAGCATGACTTCGATGTTTGAGCTCGACCTTTATGCCAAGTTGAAGGCTGGTAAAAATGCAAGTCATGATTTTTTTTTAAAAAAAAAACATGTAATTATGGGTTTTTACAACCAAAGGTCAAATGTTCTCACTCAAAATTACAAAATATTAGCCAATTCAATTGGGTCGATGCTAATAAATTATGCACAAAAAAACTGACTTTTTCATTTCCTTATTTGAGAAGCAGGAAAGCAAGAAACACACACAAGTACACACATACACTTTTTATCCACTAGTTCACTCCTTTAATGCCTGCCACAACCAGGACCAGAATGAAACCAGTTCTGACTGAATTCACACAGGGACACAATTGCTGGAGCCATTATCTGCTACCTCTTGGGGAATGCATTAGTAGAAAGTAGGGAATCAGAGGAGATGCTGAGTCCCAAGCCCATATGCTCACATTTGGACTGTGGACACCCAAAGCAGCATCTGAACTCCTAGGTTCAATGCCTGCCCTAGTTCTTACACATCACTGCCACCATCAGCATCACCACCAGTTCATATATTTTAAGGTCTTCCTGTACATCAAGCATTATAACTAGGAACCAAACACAGAGGAAATGTCGCCAGGGGCTGGATTTACCTTTTTCAAATCAAGTCAGGCAGAGAATGCAGTCAGTCCCCTTTTCCTATCAGCAACAGGTTGAGATTCAGATTTCCAGCATCGCATGCCCTCATGTCAGCATGAGGAATGCCCATAAGACAACCTCCAACTTTGGGTTTTAACCCAGCACTCCACATTCTGCTGAAGGGGAGCAATGTCTCGGTCATGTGTTATCCTCTGATAGTAGTCCTTCCAGACCAATCTAGCACAATTCCAGAAGTGATCACCACTATATCCAGGCACTGGAGAGTCAGACTTCCTATTGACCATCAGGAGTTCTAACATTTGGAAGCAGCTCACATTCCTCTCTTGTGGACAAATGCCAGAGCCTAAAGAATGCAAAGAGAGGTCTCCTTTCACAGTGATGGCTGAGTGGCCTTTTGTAAACAAGGTGGTTGAACATGGCAGAGAGAAAGCAGAATATGTTGAGAGTGTCTCAGAGAATAGTAGAGTACAGAGTCACTTTGGAAGGTGGAGAGTGAGAATTTAGACAGCAAAGGACTTTGGGATAATCCTTTACTGATAGGGCCCAGGAAAGCCTGGTGTTTAATGCATTGGAGGTATGTTGAACTGAATTAAAGGAATTGTGCTCATGTATGACCAGCATGACTGGCCTGTAGGCCTGATCTCCTCTTGGTTTTCACGCAGCCTAGGACTTTATAACCTTTCAGGATGCCTAGACTGGGCCCATGTTTCACAGTGAGCTCATTCCAAGCTGCCAGAGCTGGAATGGGAGCAGCAAAGTGAAGAGCCATGGCAAGGGAAAGCCAGGTGCTAATATTCACTGTGTTGATGAGAAGTGAGACCTAAACCCAGCGAGAGGTGGGCTAGCACCGGGGCCAGGTATGGCAGGCCATGTCAAATCCAAATAAGGGTAAACCGAGAAGCACTGAGATGCTGAAATCCCTTAGCAAAGCATTGAGGAAACCGGCAAGGAGGAAAGATGTGGGACCAAAGCCATGCACAGTATGCAGGAAATTGATGCCACGGAGTGAGTTGCATTTGAAGGGCTGATGACATGCACCAGCTGACCAATTTGATGGAATCTTAAATCCTCAGGATTAGATGGAAGTGTAGGGATCGGGTCATTCCAGAAGAAAATCTGGTTCTAAATCATGAAGCTCTGTGTATTTGGGAGGCAGCAATATTGGCCTGGCTGAGTCTAGCCACTGTGCTCACCTGGACACTTTGCCAATGAGATTTGATATCATAAGTCTAGGAGAAGTAACCTCAATTCTGGTTCATTTTCCAGCGTCAGCCTCAGCTATGGAAAGGATGAGCAAAGGGCTTCAGAAAAATAGGAGTTATTTACTTGTTCTTTACAATGTGTCTGTGGCTGTATGGGTGCCTTGAGATTTTTTTTTTTTTTTTAACATTAGCTGCTTTTAAATCAAGTTGGGCACCTTATAAATCAAAATGATAAATGATTGATAAATAAACTGTCATTGCTACAATTAGATTTTCTATTATACTTGTATGCTATAATTTAAAATGTAATTTCCCCTGAAAGTCATAAAGGCACTCCTGTAATAGGGTGTCACAACGTATTAGGGGTATGTGTAAGCATTGTGGCTGAGCGTGCACCTCGAGAGGCAGGAATGAGCAGTAGGGATTTTATGTATGGATTTCACGTGTTTGCTGTGAGCTCAGGGACAGATCATGCAATACTTAAGGAACTAGGTGTTTTAACCAGGCAGGTGGGATATTTAGGAAGAGACAAACCATCCCAGCAGGCAGAAACGTGGATTAATCTAGGCCTGGCTGTTGGACTGGCAGCCAAAGACTTCAGTACTGACTGTGGCTCCTTAGGATCCCAGAATATCCTATTACTGCATTTAAAACCTGTGCTTCTCAAGGAGAATGTGGAGTGATATGAACGATTAACAGCCACCAGTCCGTGTCTCCTTTTGGGTGATGAGAGAATTGGACTTCGGAGGAGCACTCAGACCCAATCTGTGGGTTTCTGGGATTCTCCTGATTGTGATCCTGGGTCATTCTGATGCAGCCAACACAACTACTCTAGTCTCCATAAATTTGGAAATCGTACACATAATAGGTCATTCCTACACCTAAAAAGTAGAATGAAAGTTTCAAAAGCCTAATCTTTTTTTTAAATACATTTTGCCACCTATGCTTCATATATAGACATCGCATGCATACACATACTATTTTCTTCTTGGAAACAAATATTAGTATCACAAAATGGGGGCATCATGACCACAAATGTAACATGGGAAAAGAAAGGTAAATTGTCACATAATGTTCATATTCCTCAGTTTGGCTTATTTTATTTAAAATAGTGATCTAAAATAGTGATCACCATTTTATTCCACACGTCAATATCTCATTCTTTTTCATGGTTGATTGACATCCCATCAATGGATGTATACTACATTTTATTCGTTTATAATCTTAAGGTAAGTTCTACAAACACAAGGATCAATACATTTTCAGACAGCGTCCCAAGATTTAGTCAAGTAAATTTGTATTTACGTGTCCGTGTAGACATTTATTGTAGCTTTAAGAATTTATTTTTCCTATCTCAAAAAATGTGACTTTATGTTGTAGGGTGCATCATGCTTGAATGTACAGACTACTTCAAAAAGTTTGTGGATAACAGACTTAAAAGCTGTATTTATTTTGGTGTGAAAAAGTTTTGAAATCTGTGCTCAGGTTTTTCCATAATATGCATGTTCCTAAGCATTTTTAAGATGTTGCATACGCATGTGTTTTGAAAGTTTTTACACAGCAATGAATCTGTCTTGTTCAAAAAAAAAATCTTCTCTCTTATTTTTGTTTTGAGAGACACAGAGATTTAGAGAGAGAGACAGAGAGGAGAGAGAGAGAGAGAGAGAGAGAGAGAGGGTGTGCTCTCTCTTCTACTGAGTCACTCCACAGTGATCTGTGATGGTCAGGCCTGGGCCAGGGCCAAAGTGGTGATGCAAGATTTCCACCCGTTTCTCCCTGGTAGTTGTCAGGAATCCCATGACTTGAGCCAATGGTTGAGCTGTTACCCCTGGCTCTCAGGGGCCTGGATTAGCAGGGATCTGGCATCAGGAGCTAGCGCTCACAATCAGATCTCTCACACCATTGTGGGACATGGACATCTTAACTGAGTCAAGCCTTTATTCCATAAATGTATGCTTTAACTCCATTTTCCCATGGACATTTTAAAAGTACCCTCCAACACACTGACTGATTTCCTCCTATACCTTTCTGGGGCCCCTTCCATCCACACTTCCATGAAGGAATATCTTCCAAAAAAAACCTTCCCATGGATGCCAGTGTTCACATTGAGTCCCAGCTTCTCTAGTCGTGACTCATTACAGTACCAGGATTGGTGTCTCAAGCAAGATGGGCGGTTTAGGAAGGCAAAGAGTTATTGCCTCACTGTCAGAGAAGCGCCAGATTTCCACACACACATCTTATTTTCCTGCCCTCCCAGACCTGGATCCCCCACCTGATGCCTCATTAGTGCCTTCCTTCCATTTCCAAATTCCACCCAAGACTGAGCAGAAAGATGTGTTCGGGCTGGTGTTAAATAACAAGTCTCTGAGCTCCAGAGCCCCCATGACCTAAGCTTTCTGGAATGACCCCAGACCATTACAGACCCAACTGAGTGTAGTCCTAGGTTCTGGTTGCTGTCAGCTACTCTTGTACCTATGTGTAATTTCTCATGTAGCCCTCTTTTTGTCCCCAAGTTGGCCATCATGTGGCTCAATTGACCTTAAAATGTAGATTGTAAATTATAACTTGAGAAAACCATAGATTCCAAAATGTTCTTTTCTCCCTAATTTTGCCCTTAACATGCTATACATTTTTTTTTTAAAATTTCCCATTGATTTCCCCCTCCCCTCGTTTGCGAAGATACATTGGCATTTCACTCCAGCAAGCCCTTGTTAGCAAGGGCTCTTGTTCAGAGTGTCCCAGCTATTTATTAAAATTAATGAACTCAGCTTTCTAGACCTTGATTGGACGTTCACTCTGTGTAAGAGAAAGTTGTTCAGAATTACTGTGGGAAAGTCTCACTAACTTTTGGCTCAGGAACCTATGGGGGAAATTAGACCTCATCTGATGAAGTGGAGGCAACCTTAGGACAGTGAATTAGTTAACACGTGGCAGAGCTAACCCACGGTTCCGGTGTTCAATAGACAGTGTGAAATCGCTGGGCTCTTCCATGATCCCTGCCTCGTCAGACTTGATTCAAGGACCGACTCAGGAGCTGTCTGAGGCTCTCTGCTATCATTCAGTTAGATATTCTCTTCCTGCATGTTTTTACTCTTAGCTTGTCTTACTTTTTTTCTCTACTAGAAGCTTCCAGGGAATGATCCTGTGTGGGTCTCATGGGCATTCAGAACTGGGCAGGTTGATTTTATTCAATGAAAATGTGTACGTCTGCAGGTGCATTTGCTTCATCGGAATGAATCCAATGGGGAAAAAAAAGTAGTCACCAGTAGGGACTGAAAAATTCATGAATGCATACATCTGAGAAAGCCTGAGAAGAAACTTGGCGGCGTTCCTTTATCACGTGACAAAAAAAGGCAACTGCTGCATATCCTGCAGATACTATTTGCTCATGGTCACTTAGATAGATGTAGGCAGTACCAGCAGGACACACTGGCCCCCTGTTTCAGTTCTTGCCCCATCTTCTAATTTAATAAATGAGCCCAATGCTATGGGGATTTGGACCCCAAAGTACGGAAGTTTATGCATTCTGTCAACATGAAACTCAGCAGAGAAAGTTATCAGAGAGTCTAAACATTTGAAAGACAAAGGAATTGTTCTGTTTAAATGAACCGCACATTCAAGTCTTTCACAAAGCCAGGGGTCCTTTCCTATGTGAATAATCAAAAAGTCATCAATGTTGGGTACTTTTCAAGTGAGGAAAATGAGAGCGTCCTCCTGGAGGAGTGTCACGATGAGGGTAGTGAAACTTGCTGAGTGATGGGGACGTTGGGGTGCCCAGCAGATGGAGCGTTGTGATCCTGCAGCATAGAAATCTCCTTCTTGCCTTTTCCATCCTCTCCCATTTCTTCAGTTTTCCCTTGGATGACAGCAAAGTGAGCACGGCACATGGAATTTTGATTATTTTCTGCTTTTAGTTTCAGGACACGACAGTTCCCTGTCGTCGTTGTTTTTGTTGTTGTTGTTGATGTTCCTCTTGGCTGAAGAACAGGAAAGGATAAAGGATTCAAGCCACTGTGCTAGGCTCTACATGGGGACCCTCAGCAAATATTCATCCGTGCTGTTATAGCTACTGCCCTCCAAATTCACACATGCCTCCAAAAGAGCCCAGGATCAGCACGTTTTAAGCATCTCTTTCTAGAAGACGCTCTGCTGGTGACTTCAGCGACATTCAAAGAAACTTCTGAATCCTCTTTCTGGGTTCATAATTTCACCCGCTCTTCCTTCCTTCCACCTTGGAGAACTCACACCAGTGAAACTCAGTTTGACACACATCTGCCTTTATTCAAGGCAAACAGTTCAAGACAAGAAAGTCATGCCATGTATGCAGAGGCAGAACAGCTCAGCCACGCCCTCAGAGGAGACAGCAGGAATTAACATGCAACCTGAAGGCAAAGCTAGATATAAATTCCCAATCGCTCAGTGGCTGGAGTGGCCCCAAACCTGCTGCTGCTTCATATTCAATTGTTTCCTTTGGTGGCACCCACTTCTCTTCCCTTTTTCCGTATGTCCAACCTCCTGCTCCTTTTTCTCTCTCTCTTCTGGATTTACTTTGCTTTATTCACATTCTAATCACCTCGTTTTCACTCTTGGACTTTCTCATAACTTCACCAGCGTCCTCCAAATTGCCAAGTAATCTAAGTCTGGATGACTTGGCCTGGACACTGCAGACCACGTAATGTCATTGTCCTGTATGCTTCAGTACCTCTGTGCCTGTGTCAATCATGAAGTCCAGTGCTACCCAGTAACTGTGGGGGGTTACTGTTCATAGGAAACTTTAGGTACAGAGACATCTCTTCTGACCCTATTCATACTTAAGCTTCCAATCAGGAAACAACTTGATGTAAACTTGGGGTTGACATGTGGGTTTTCTGTCCTTTCTGACTCCTTTGAGCACACAGGTGCCGTTGATCTTCTGTGGTTGATAATTCTGATTCACTCTGTGACCTGCTGGAGATCACGCCTGTGTCTGATGGTTGTATCTTTTTCAGAATTCATTCTTCCTCTTATTCAATAACAGTTATGCATTTTTAGAGATGGTCCTTTGGTCTCCTTGGAGGACTCAGTTGCTTTCTCAAAAGCAGAAACTCTGTGTAGCTTGGGATCAGAGACATCTATACGGGGCTGGTAATGTGTGTGTGGATGGATCAAGGGCTCTGACTGTCCAGCAGACCTGCCTGAACTTCTTGGAGTATGGTCCATTGCTCATCTCTGTCACTGACCTCAGTATATCTCACTGGGCAGCACCATGTTCCTCCTGGCAAGTACAGTCTAAAGTTTCTAGAATATTTTTATGGGATTTGCTTTTCTCATATCTTCTTGTGCACCTGTTTTAATCCACTTGCTGTTGCTATAACAAAATATCAAGGCTAGACACTTTTAAAGAAGAGGTTTATCTAGCTTGCATATCTGGAGGCTGTCCCAGACTGAGCCGCCCCATTTGTCAACCTCATGTGATGACATCTTGACATCTTAGAGGCAAGAACTTGTGTGGAAAAAAAATCACAGGGTGGGAAGAGAGCCAGAGGATTGAAACACCAGGCTCTTTCTTCCTAAGATTTTATGTATTTATTTATTTTTGTTGGAAAGTCAAGATTTATAGAGAGAAAGATCTTCTGTCCACTGGTTCACTCCCAAATAGCCACAATGCTGGAGTGGAGCTGATCAAAAGTCAGGAGTTTCTTCCAGGTCTCCCACATTGGTGCAAGGTCCCAAGGCTTTGGGCCATCATCTACTGGTTTCCCAGGCCACAATAAGGAGCTGAATGGAAAGTGGAGCAGTTGGGACATGAACCGGCACCCATATGGGATCCTGGAATGTGTAAGGCAAGTTCTTTAGCCACTAAGTCACCACACCGAACCCATGAGTCTCTTTATTTATATAAAATACATCATGAGACCAGTTTTAGGCTGTTAGCTGGAATGCCAAAACCCTGGTATCCCTTATCAGAGCAGTGGTTCAAGTCCCACGTGCTCTTCTTTCAAAAAATTAAAGACGTCTTAAGAAACATTTTGAGGGAACTCATTAGGTTCTTGAAAGAAACGAATTAATCTTTCAGGGGCAGTTTCCTCCACTGGCCTGATGATCTTCACTTTGGCCTCACCTGTTAAAGGGTGCAACACATGAGCACTGCTGCACTAGCGCTGAGCTGCTAGGATACCAACCACAGCAAAGGAGGTGTATGAGATGGCCGGTCTTGGAACCAGGCCCTGGAGGCAGACTTTCAGAGACTGGGGAAGAGACCCACTATGCTCTTAAGAGGAGGGGAAGACAACAGAGTGGGCTTTCAGGGAGAGCTGCAGAAGACTGGGCATAATACCAGGAGGCTTCTGTAGAGTGATCTGGACAACGCGATTTTCCAAGACAGGAATTCCAACAAGAGGGCAACCAGAAGACTGGAATGCCTAACATGGCATACCCTAAGTTATCATGCACTCAAAGTGTGGGCTGGGGTCAGAGGCAGATTGCCAGCCATGTGGATGAGAGGCTCAGCTGCTATCTGAGGGTTAAGATTCCCCTAGTTCCATTGGTGGGGAACTGGATTCATTCTAGCCCTGACTGAGCAGACCAAGAGGAATTTTGTTTTGAGCTTGCTTGTGACACTAGATTTGTCATTGAGAGAAGGACTATATGATGGGGCAGTAATTATCAAACCAGATTAAGAGTTGGAGAGCACCAAGTAACATACAAATTCCATTTCTAAAAAAATTACTGGTTTCTTTTAGAAAAGCAGATATACAGAGAGAGAAGGAGAAACAGAGAGAAAGATCTCCATCTGCTCCCCAGAGCCAAGCCAATTTGAAACCAGGAGCCAGGAGCCAGGAATCTCCTCCAGGTCTCTCACATGGGTGTGTGGTCCCAAGGTCTTGGAACATCTTTCAGTATTTTCCCAGGTCACAAGCAGAGAACTGGATGGAAAGAAGAGTGGCCAGGACATGAACCAGTGCCCATACGGGGTCTCTGCACATGTAAGGCAATGACTTTAGCCACTATTGTGACAGTTATCATACTGGAGCCACAAATTCTGTTTTTAAATGCATGTCCTGCAAAGACCGGCCAGCTGCAGGGTAGCCTGTTATCAGTACGTGATGACACTAAGGCTCAAAATGATTGGTGTGAGGTCAGACTTTGTTAGTAAGAGAGTTAGAATTCCTTCCATCAACAACATCCACAGCTAATAAAATGATAACAGAAAGGACAAAAAAAAAAACAGAAATTCTTTAAAAAGTGTCATTTGAGAGGTAAAGCTAGAGAGAGAGAGCCTATTTGCCGGTTCTCTCCTAAATTGCCCACAATAAGTAAGGCAGGGCCATAGCCAGGAGCTAGAAACTCAGTCTTATCTTTCCATGTGGGTGGCATACACCGAGTTGACTGAGCCATCACCTACAATGGCAGGAAGCTGGAAGCAAGAGCCTAGAATTAGAGCAGGTTCAATATGAGACTCTAGCATGTTGACTGCTAGGTTGAATACCCATTCCTCAAAATGATGTACTTTTCCAGCCTCATGGTAACAACCATGCCGGAAACACTTACTGATACATGTAACATTCCAGGAAGAATGCTGACCACCTTCTATGCTTCATTGAACTTGTCCCTACTGGGATGAAAGTGAGACATTGTCTTACTTACTGTCCCTTTTCTCTACTTTGCAGAATGGAAATCTCAAGATCCCAGGTACATTTTCTCCAGGATTATAGCCCACAGGAGTTCATAGACTCAGAAATGGAATCCAAAGAACCTCACTGAAGAGCTCAGACTCCTAAACACCACGCAGCAAGCGTGTGTTCATTGTGTTTTAACAATGGAGAACGCTTGCCCAATGATTGACACAGGGTATCCAGGAGCTCGCAATCCACCAAGGGGAAGGGTGTGAAAAATCAATCATTCCAATGGACAGTAATTAGTCCTGTAGCTGGAGCAAGTAGAGATGCTGTGGGAATGTCAAAGGGAGAACCTCAGCCAAGGGCACACAAACAGGTGTCAAAGATGAGGCCCCAGAAATCAGGAATCACCCGAGGGAGATGAGATTACCAAAGTTGTCAGAAGGGCATGATAGCATCATTGACGGAAATAGAAATAGAGGATGTGGAGTTTATTGAAAAAGGACGTGAGCGTACAGGGGACTGGCCAAAAAAAAAAAAAGTAGATTCAGGAAATTAGTGTATTTTCAAACAAGACAAAACATCCCAAGCTGTGAATAGAGTCCACTAGTGGCAATGAGGATTTAGCCAGCACCATGTGCCTTGGTCAGAGGTTGGCAGCTCATCAGAGATGGTCCTTGTTGCCATTGGCTTCAGAGGTGGAGATAAGCATGAGGTTTAGCAGAAAATAGCACAGTGGGACACGTGTGGTGAAGAAAATCACGCAAGCCAAAGGATCAGGGTGCTGGAGCAGATGCACTGAGAAGCATGTAGCACACTTTGAGTTCTACAACTTCTGGCCCAGCAGGACTTTTCGAACTCATTGTCTTGGACTTCTCTGCCTGGGCCAGAATTAGCCATCTCTCCTGGTGAGGGGGTGGTATTTGAAATCAAGGTCTGGTGCTGAGGTAGACCCTTGTAGAGCACAATGCCCCCCTCCACACACACACACTCACACACCAGTCATCCATACTGATGTTTTGAATTTATGTTCAACAAGCCAGATTTTCTTACTTTTTGACCAAATAGTTAATTTATATATTTATTGGAAATGCAGAGTGACTGGGAGAGAGTAAGATACATAGCTAGTGGTAGAGCAGAAGACAGAACTTTTCACGCCAGGGGCCAGGAACTCCATCCTGAACAGCAGGGGCACAAGTACTTGGGCCATTTTCTACTGCCATCCCAGATGTTTTAGCAGAGAGCTAGATTAGAAGTGGGGAGACCGAGACTCGACCCAGCACTTTGATCGTGCAGGCAACAGCTTAACCAGAAAATCCACAACATCAGCCCCAGGGAATAGCCTGTTCCTTAATTCATTGGCTGTTGTGCAAAAGTGTCATTGGCAAGAGAAAATAATTCCTCATAGTTCCAGACACTGGAAATTGGTGACCAGGGCACCAGCCTGGTTCTGGTGGGAATTCTCAGACAGGATCCAAAAAGTTGTCATATCTTTGTACCCTTATGTGAAGAAAAACTGGCAAGGTAGTTCTCAGTGGCTTTGTATATAAGCACAATGAGTCCATTCATGCAAGGCTCACTTACTTGCAATTTAAAACAGAGATCATAGAAATGCATCGTTGGGATTTGAACCATGGGCTGGAATAGGTTGGCCTGAAGATAATTAACCAGCTGGTATGTATTTAAATCCTCTCATTGGTATAACCTATGGCCATTAAAAAGAAGAGCAATGCCAATCATTTCCCATAATTCAGCTTTGTTCTTGGGACAAAGATTTTTTTGTACCAAATTTATGGAAAGCTTTGTTGACTTAAAAGTATGCTGCCTTAAATATTTTGGTATTCTGCTAATAATCGCTAAAGGCAGGAATAGGATGATGATGCTAAAGAAGTTTTATGTTGCTGTGTTTTGGAGTTTACATTCTGAATTTATGGCTTCAGAATTTATTTTCTATGAAAAGACTTGAAAAGACAGTGCTCAGGGACATCGGACTGTCTGGTGTAGTTGCAGGCAAGAAGGGAAAAAAAATGCATAGGAAGCTTTAGAAACAGAGGAACACAACGTCTTGTCCTTCCTGGGTTGGCCTCTGTCAGTTCACACACACAAACCACTTCCCCAGCAGCAACACAGTCCCAGCAGTGACTTCTTGCTCTGGGGCCTCAAGTTTACCTGAACCAGTAGGTTCAGGCAACAGACATTTGGTTCAGCAGTGGGGCTCGTGGGGGAAGTGTCGGGTAGAGATGAGTCACGGGTGTGCGTGTCAGCATGTAGACTAAACAAAGCTGACTTGCAGCAATAAATATGGATGTGTCCAGGATTCCAACCTTGGTTCCAGTCCCATTCTCCCTCTGTGCTTCCAAATTCGTGTTGCTGGTTTAGATCACTCCCTCTGCACAGATGACTTGTGAATATCAAAACCATCTCACTCAGCCATGAACTTCCAGCTCACGTATCCTACAGAGCACGTACTGTAGAAGAACATTCAGAATCTTGGCTATTGTGGGAGACGTAGGCAGTTGAATCTTCCCTGAAAGGCGCCGGGAGCAATTGATACGGAGATGAATGAGCAGGAAACATCGTGGTTCACAGGTTTAGATGAAGAACCTGCTAGAGGAAGAGGTTGTGTTTTGGGGAACTGTCCCTTGCTGTTGAGATAGATGTAAATGTTTCAAACCCCTCTTCCCTGGATGCCTACGTGTCAACCTCCCTTTAAAAGTCTGATGCTGCTAATAAACTTGGGCTTTTGACCACCAGCCAGGAGTTCACACGTGTTATTATCCTCTCTGTACCAAGTTGCTCACTGCAGGACAGTGATACTGTGCGCTGAGAAAAATCACATGGGCACCTTCAGTGTGCAACCTATGCCTGCGTAATGGACCAACCCCTACCAGAGCTTGTGTCACTGTCTGCCAAAATATGGATTTTCCTCCTTCTCCATATACGGTTTATCTCCATGCTCTGCCAATTTCCTTCCTAATATTCTTACTGCAGTCAAATGGATATGACATGACATTTATAACCTTAACCCTTAAACGGGCAGTTCAGTGGCATTCCTACTACTGTTAACCATCTTCAGGACTCTTTCCATCTTGCAAAACTAAAACTCCAAACCCACTAAGCAAACACTCTACAATTTCCCTTCTGCCCAGCCCAGGCCAACCCCTACTTGACTTTCTCCCTCCATGAATCTGACACCTTGATATCTCAGATCAGTGGAATCCGACAGGATTTGTCTTTCTGGGACTGGCTTACTTCATTAGTATACCCTTAAGATTCAGCTGTGTTATCACAGTGCAGTACCCTAGCGGCTAAAGTCCTCACCTTGCACATACAAGGATGGGTGCACGTTCATGCCCTGGATGCTTTGCATCCCATCCAGCTCCCTGTTTGTGAAGGCAGTCAAGAATGGCCCAAAACCTTGGGACTCTGTAACTACATGGGAGACCCAGAAGAAGCTCCTGGTTCCTCACTTTGAATCAACTCAGCTCTGACCGTTGTGGCCACTTGGGGGTAAAGCAGAGGATGGAAGATCTTTCTGCCTCTCCTCCTCTCTGTGTATCTGACTTTCCAATAAAAATAAAAGTATCTTGGGCCCGGCGCGGTGGCGCAAGTGGTTAAAGGTCCTCGCCTTGCACGCCCGGGATCCCATATGGGCGCCGGTTCTAATCCCGGCAGCCCCGCTTCCCTTCCAGCTCCCTGCTTGTGGCCTGGGAAAGCAGTCGAGGACAGCCCAAAGCTTTGGGAACCTGCACCCGCGTGGGAGACCTGGAAGAGGCTCCTGGCTTCGGATCGGCATAGCATCGGCCCGTTGCGCTCACTTGGGGAGTGAATCATCGGATGGAAGATCTTCCTCTCTGTCTCTCCTCCTCTCTGTATATCCGCCTTTCCAATGAAAAAATAATAAAAATAAATCTTAAAAAAAAAAAATAAAAAAATAAAAAAATAAAAGTATCTTTTTTAAAAAAGTGTTCATCTGTGTTGTAGTTAGTGTCAGATTTTCCAGCATTTTATGGTCGAACAATGTTCCATTGAATGGGGGTTGGTGTTGTAGTACAGCAAATTAAAAGAGGATTGAGCAAACAGCTGGAAGATATCTCTATTCCTATAATTGTGTCTATCAGTGTATCTTACATATGTATATGTAATGCTATATATCTATATATCTATATATAGATATCTCATTTTTATCATGGCTATCATCTCTCATATCTATCAGCCATGTATGTATCACCTATGTATGTCTCAATCATCTCCATCACCTATCATGACTCTAATATATCTGTGTTTCCACCTCTTCCTTTCAAATCCATTGCAATTTTGAAAATTAAAAATGATACCCTGGCATGAAGACCTTGGAGGCGAACTCTGGCCCTGATTTTCTCTTGCTCTTAATTTCTCTTTTTCTTCTGAGGCAAGCCATGAAAGCTAGACCTGCTCTTCTGTAATATAGCTCATGGAAACTAAAGCTCCTGCAGCTGCATTACGACACAGCAAGTCCCTACTTGCGGTATGGGCCTACAATGTGAGTGCCAAGTCAAGCCCCAAGTGCTTCACTTTAGATCCAGTTCCCTGTTGGTGGATCTGGATTGCAATGGATGACAGTCCATATACTTCAACCCCTGCCACCCAAGTAGGAGACACCATGGAATTCCCAGTTCCTGCTTTCATCCTAGCCCGATCTCAGCCATTGCTGACACTTGGGGAGTGAACCAGTGAGTGAAAGACTCTCTCTGTCCCTCTATCTGTCGTTCGGCCTTTCAAGCCAATTGAATAAATAAATTAAAAAAAATCCTAAAAACAACATTCGCTAAATGTAACTGAACACACTTTGGGTTCATGTATGGCCCCATCTGGTCTATTCTGGGAAATGCCTCATATGAACAAGAGGAAAATGAATATTTCATTGTTGCATAGGTTGTTGTTGATGTGGCTGCTAGATTGAGCTTGTTTATTGTGTTAAGTCCTCTGCCCCAGTCCTTATCTTCTGTCTGTTCTACTCATTGTTGAAAACAGGGTGTTGATGTCCTCAACAATTTGCACGTCAACTATTTTTATGGTCTGTTATCATGAGTATTAACATTTGTGATCCTTACAACTCGCTGTATGGCGTCTTTCAGGAACATTGGATGCCCTTCTTCATCTCTTGTAAGCCTGTTTTGACAAAGTCTATTTAGTCTGCTTGAACATAGCCATGCTTACTCTCATTTGGTTGCCATTGCATGGAATAGCCTTTTCTATCCTTTCACATCCGATCTATTTCTGTCTTTGGACCTAAGGCAGGTCTCTCTCGCAGACATATAAGCTCTGACAATTCTGATCTCTCAACAATTTCTCTTGGATGTCTTGATTCTGTGGTTTACTCTTTGAGTTTCCAGTCATTGGTCTAATTTAGGTTTTTATTACTTTTACTTGATCTATTATTGTCACGGAGGAACTGGTTTTCCCATGTAAGCATCGTTGCCTTTAAAACCATCCTTCCCACCGCAGCCAGAGTAAATTACCTTAGCACTGGCTTTGACCTTGCTGCTTTTTCGTTCCCTGCCCTTGGTGACTGTCTGTTTTGCTCAAGATCATGCTCAGCCCTCTTGGCAGGGCTTTCAAGGCTGTGTTGAGAAGCCTCCCTGGCCTGCCCTGCGCTATGCTGGCTCCTTGCAGAGGAATACAGAACAATGTGGTGACTGCCATAGAATGTGCCAGGAGTTGCTGTGTTTCCTGCTGCAGTGCTGTGGTCCTCATCTTTCTTCTCTGTTCCAGCTCATCCTTGAGGCCAGATTGGGCAGAGAAGAAACACCTGCTAGAATGTTTGTCAGGCTGCTTGGCATCCCTCATTCGAATGTGCTGGGATTCTTGCATTCCCATAGACCTGCATTCTCTGGTAGACAAAAGAATGTATTCATTCCTCCTGGGTAATTTTTAGTTGTCTGCTAGTGACATAAAAAAAAAAACACTACAAAGTCAGGCTAGCATCTGATACAGCAGGTTGAAATGCCTGCATCCTGTTTTGGAGTGTGTGCCTTTAAGTCTTAGCTCTGCTCTTGACTCTAGCTTTCCACAAATGCAGTCAGCAGGAATTGCTGAAGTGGAGTTCCTGCTACCAAAAAGGAAGACTTGGACTAGGTTTCTCAGTCCTGGCTCCGGAATGACACAGTCAGGATCACTGGGAACACTTAGGGAGGGAAGCAGTAGATGAGAGCCCCGTGGATCCCAAATCAACTGATTAACTGAAAAAAAAAAAAAAACATGTAAAATGAAAGTGTGGGATCTTTTCACGATCTATTTTCTTTGAGCTTCAAAAATCCACACATCCTTTTTCTTTTGCCAGCACTGCTCAATAAAGTCACATTGGGTGGCGTGTTACTATGTGTAACGGCTCAACTTCAACAGTAAATTCACAAGGAAGGGCAGGGATGGAGGTCGCCAGAGTGGAGGAACAGTGCCGGTCTCAGAATCACATGGCCGCTGCTCAGCTACCTGGAAGACTGAAGATGCTGATCCCTACACCTCAGACCTGGCCCTAGAGGCCAGGGTAGGAAATTTGATTCAAATTTTTTTAAAAAAACATTGATTTTTATTTGAAAGGCAGAATTACAGAAAAAGGGAGAGAGAGAGAGAGAGAGAGAGAAACAGAGAGAGAGATCTTCCATCTCCTGGCTCACTTCCCAAAGGACCACAATCACTGGAGCTGAGCTGATCTGAAGCTAGAAGCCAGAAGTTTCCTATGGGTCTCCCACATGGGCACAGATGGCCAAGGTCTTGGGCCATCCTCCACTGCTTTCCCAGGACATTAGCAGGATCAAAAGTGCAGCCGTCAGCACTAGAACTGACATCCTTAAGGGATATCACAGATTGAGAATTAGCCTGTTGATCCACTGTACCATCTCTGGAAATCTGTATCAAACACAAGGGACTCTAGATCCTCTGAATTCCCAGGTTAGAAAGCTACAATTGTTGGGTCTGTGGTTTGTGTGCTGGAGTCCTGCTTTGGCTACTTATTAGGTCTTGGAGTCTGAAGCTCAGAGGCTTGGAGGAACTTGCTCTGTTTTCTCAAAATGAGATTGATTATTTTTTCTGAGTTTCTCTCAAGAGAATATTTTGCAGATTAAGTGAGACAGATGGAAAGGAAAGCTCTTTGAATGCTGCAAAATACTTCATAAAAGTTAGCTTTTATGAGACTGTCAGCTCCTGGTAACAAATTGTGAATGTATAATACATGTAGGTAAGGCACTTGCTGGTTTTCTTACTGTGTGACAATTTAAGGGGAGGAAGAATGAAGGGTGCCTAGGGCTTTGTGCACCTGCTGTTCGTGAGAGGGTTTTCCCAGAATATCTGGGGGTTCCTATCTCTTGGGACCTGTTGGCTCCAAGGGGCTGCTCCCTGGTAGCCACTGCCCTCTATCCTCTAAGGACCAGTCTCTCTCTGTTCCTTTTAAAGCATCCCCTGAGCTGACTCAGTGACCTGCGATAACAGCTGTCCTGGTAGAGAGACAACAATCTCAGAGCTGCTACAGCCTGGATGAAGGGCTCAGTGCAGGCGACACGTGGCAGGGCTGGCAGCCTGCCAGCTTCTGGTTTTCTGTTTTATGTTCCTCACTTATAACTGTTTATTGTGACAGGTAAACACTTGTTTTGAAAGCTTGAAGGCATACTACTAAAACACAAGTGTTCTTGACACAGTCAAGCTGGGCTGCAAAATGTTTATCTTTTTGAATGACAAATGCTGGGTTTTCTTCCTCCCTTAAAATCTTCTTTCTCGTTGTCTTTGCCTTTCATCTCTTCTTAACCTACTTCCTTCTCTTCCCGGCTGCTCCTGCTGTCTCAGAAGTGACCTCTGGCTTCAGGTTGAGGTCTGTTGTCTTGTCAGAATGTGGCTGAAGAATGATTGACCTGGGAAATCCAATTATCAATCTCAGCACCAGATAGTTGGGGCAGGTGTATGTAAAATCGATCATTGAATCTACGCATTGCCACCAAAGCATAGTTCAAAGTAAAGAAATGAACAATACTAGATTCAGCCAAAGTCAAGAACTTTTTTTTAAATTGTACTTGACTCTGATGCAATAACATAACTGGGAAAGTACCATTAGAATCAACCATTGCAGGCAAGAGGGACTTCTCCCTAGTTCCTTCTGCTCTAAAGAAACCTGACTCTAAACACACACACACACACACACTCCTGGGGAGATTGCTCAATGGCTAAATCCTTACCGTGCAAATGCCACCATCCCACATGAATGCCAGTTCATATCCGGTTGCTCGTTTATACATTTCCACATACAAGTTCTGATTTGGTTGGAACTCTTTTCCCACATGCAAGCTAAGGTCTGCCTTGTTCTACCTAACACACAAACCCCACTTAAGTATGTGGCTGGATGTTTCATTCTTTTCAGGATTTGCTCTCTGACTCATATGTTGACTGCAAGTTGGAAGCATCAGTATGCTGTGAAAAACATGGAATTTGTTCCTCTTATATAAAACTTTTTAAAAAGGGAACGGGAAGCTATTTGCACAAAAGCGTGGGTAGGAGTAAGTATTGAGGGCTTCATCCTGCTTAGGTAATTCATCAGTAAAAACATCCTAGTTAACCTTGGATCAGCGACAAGAAATGTGGGGACCTGAAGCCACATAGAAGGCAGCAGCAAATATCGACGAGACCCTCCGTGCCCTTGTGTGGAGCCAATCCATCCATTGTCTAGGTCTGTCTGCCCTGGTCTTGGTGTTAATGTCTGTAATGTTGATTCCATCTCACACCATGGCAGTCTTGCAACGTGGAAAGACAGTTCCAAAAATTGCTTTTGGATGCGCTATTTCTTTGAACGAACCATTTACTCATGTTTTCACCGTGGAGAGGGATCTTGCTACTCTCCTTGGCTTCAGCTTGCATGGCTCTCAGGCCCTCAAACCATGGTGCCCCGAATAAAAGAGAACAATGCCATGGACATGATTTGGCCCATGTGGATACACAGGCCGCGGTCTTTCTGGATGAGCTTTTTTCTCCATTAGCCCTCCTGGCGTCTCCAGCCACTCGCATCCGCATCGGCACTGACCTGCTCTAAGTTGTAGAAGAGGTTGCTCCTGCTCCCAAGGTTTTGAAAGACTTCATTATTTTATTTTCTGATAGGCATTCACAGTGGTATAATTTTAGAAGCCATCAGTGAGAAAATAACCGGGGACATATGTATGCCATTATTTTCCTTGTATTGTGGAGCACTGCTCCATAAGAGGTGTGTGTGTGTGTGTGTGTGTGTGTGTGTGTGTGTGTGTGTGTGTAACTGACAATGGGGTCCCTTATTTTGTATGAACATAATTTAACAACCTGATGAAGCTGTGACAACCGAAACATTCAAAATGGTGTCAGTTTTGTCAGGGCCATTAGGTCTACATGAGTCTCAGAGAGCACAGAAAAATAAGTGTTTATTTAGGGACACACATGTGGACATAGGCAGACATTCTGTTGTCTGCCTTAAGACTTGGGTAACTGCAAAACTGGCTTCTGTAAACCACACTTGTTTGCTTACTGGCTTGCTTGCTTCAGCTCCTCACAACCAAACAGGACATAGCTCTTAGTCTGTATAAATACTTGCCCACCTAATTAATGGTGATATTGTTTCTCCTAGTGCACCTGGCAGTTGAGTTGTAGGTGGTCAACCTTTCCTTTATTCTCAGATTAACACTTGGCTGTAAAGTTTCCCCTGAGAGCCCAGACCAAAACACAGATCTTATACAACCCAGGAAAGAAAGAGTGTTCAACTTTGAGAAGACAAGAAGAAATTCCTGAAAGTTTCTCCTGTGTCTTAGTTGACTGGATAGTTTTTCATGCCAGTGTCAGTTTAAAAGCCCCTGTGACTTTTCAGGGTTGCTCCCTTCTTTTACTTGTAGTGGTACAGGACAGTCCGCAGGCCAATGAACCAAGATTCCTGAACTTCTAAAAGTCTGCCTCGGACTCATTTTTGGAATAGAATCTATCAGCTCGCAACAAAAACTAGAATGAGTTGGGAAAAGCAGATGCAACAAAAACCAAGATTTGGAGCAGGGCAGAGGAGGGGCATAGCCTTGTGCATATAATTATAGAATCACAGAATATTGCAAATCGCGACACACACAGATGTTGAATAATCTCCACCCAGTTTCCCTTCATTGGGGTAACATCTCACCTGACCATGGTATAATAGTCCAACTGTGAAACTGACATGAAAACAACCCAAAGATCTTCAGACTTCATCTGTGTGTGGGGGGTGTGTGTGTGTACAGGTGTGTGTAGATGAATTTGATTTCAACACTTTTGATCTGTTAGACCTGCCTGCCTTGACAGCATCACGACACTACAATCATGGAACTGGGCTGACTGTGGGTGTCCCCAAGTACTCAACTTGCTGTCTTAGCTGCAGAATGCCCATGATTCTCTTGACCCTCAGTTTTCACAGGGTTAAGCTCATGACCGGAAAAGCACTTTGCAGAATGTGAAGCTGCAGTAACGCTTTGTCCTCTTTATTAGCACATCATTCTCTTAAGAGAAGGACGACTCTATTCACATCAAACAGGACACATTATACTGTATTTTGTGTAAGCAAGCTCATTGCATTTGATGCTATTGAAAGGAATGGCATTTCTAGCCTGGTTTCCCACTCCCTTTCATCTACAAAAACATGCTTCTAGTAATTAAAATAAGGCATTCAGAGGAACAGAAAATAAAAGTGCCCTGTTAACGTTAAAGAGTAGATTGAGAAAGTTCAGGGGAAGAGTACAGAAACCCTCATTGAGATGAATGAAGCCTTTATGATGCAAAGAGTTCTCACAGCAATTAAATTGGGATGTCAGGTTCAATGGGCAATCTGGTGGGGAAAAAAATAGGCAGAGATCCTTATTTCCAGAATGACTTTTTTTTTCTTTGGGATTGGGTATTCTGTTGGAGTGGCTGGAGGCAGGTAAGAGAGAGGAATTGACAAAGGAACTGCACTAGGCAATGAAGAGCAGGTGAAAGTGGAGGATGCTCTTGATGGAGTAGAAAGGTTAACATTTGGGTTCAGGGACAGACTCACCATGGCACAACTTGACAAAGGACTTTCTTAGGTGGTCCAGAATTCCTTCAAATCCAGTTATTTTCTCAGGAATATTATGACACTGGAAGATGAACATAGAAAAGGCTTCAGATGAAGGTTTATGTAAGCTCAGAAATAATAGATCTGCCGTACAAGATAAGGGGGAAGGTGAAAGTATTCAAAGGGTCACTTTTGAGGTTGGCCCCAAGGACAGCATCTGAGGTACTTGTCAAGTGCGGAGTCCTGGGATGGAGACCCAGTGTGCTAGCTTGGAAAAATAAGAGACTACTTGTGCTGTTCCTGCCTTGTAACATTTACAGTGTAGTCAGAATTGAGAACTCTACAGTCACCCATTGCTTTATGGATGTTAGATCTCAGGACACTTTCTACAAAGGAATCCTCTAAGGGAATGCATTTCATATGCAGTAGGACACACTTTTTTCTACTAATCTCTTCTCCAGGTTGTCCTTGGATGGGAAGATGCAATCTTTAGGAAGAGAAATAGAATCTGGACATTGCTTTGAACTAAACTTTCATGCTACTGCTTTTATTTAGTCTTCTCTACTTTGGATTTTCTCCTTAAAGGGTTTGCATGTACTGAAAACCAGCATTGGCATGGTAAGCATACAATTTAATTCCACAATAATTAAAATTAATATCTGTCACAAAGTTATTGTGCCAAGTGGCAGGGATATGATATGATTTAACTCATGGTCTGTGCGTCAGTTCTGGACAGGGGATTTTGTTGGTGGCAGGTCTGGTTATGGAGTGGGGGGTCTTGTTTGTTCCTTTATGGAATGGTACCCTCTGAAACATTTTTCCACCTTTTCATTTGGATTAGAAATTGATTTCTGTAGGTCTTTCAAAGCAGTATGTCTCTCACCCAATCCATAGCCTCTGAGTTGGTGATCTCCAAGGCTAGTCTTGGATCTGATGATTTCCTCCAAAGACTTTCAGGCTTTTGTCTATCATTGTATTCATGCCCAGGAATGTATGCCAGTGGAAGACCACACAGCACAATCACCTAAAGGAAAGGACGCAATTCAAGGAAGCCAGATTCAAGTTCCCAAGACTCCTCTCATAGTGGAGTCACACACACAGAGCACACTTCATTCCTCCAGCCAAGCATGGTGTAAGCATGCAAAAAAAAAAATCTTGCCAGAAGAAATCATCAGAGACTCAATAGGGGAGGGAGGGTTGGATATATAGGAACTCCCTGACTAGAATGTGCCAGAATTTCTGGACTCCCAGAAGGAAGTAAAGCTATGAACATGAGCCACATTGTAGGAAACACTGAGAGACACAGTGGTCCATGTTCATCCATCAGGGGATGGGTAGAACTCATTCTAAAACCAAATTCTAAGATAACAGTCACAGTCCAAGCTTGCAAGTGAATCTAAAGATGACCTCTCACTCCGTCCAGCCTCTTACTCTTTCACTGCAGTTTCTGCTAACTTTGAGCTACCCTCAGGCACCCAGTTTTGGAAAACACCGTGGCGTATAGTGACACCACTGACTTGGGAGGCATAGATGAAAATTTGCATTCGTACACTTAGAAAAGTATCTATGAAATCACAGAAAAAGCATACATTAGGCAGATCATGAGAAAATACGATTTGCGATGACTAACAGGGAGCCAACCTGGAATGGGTAGATTTGATTTATTCATTGTCAAAAATCCCCTCGACTTGCAGAAAGACCATGCTTGGTTCTTAAACTTGGGTGTTTCAAGTTCTTCCTTATGTTTTAGATTCAATTTTGATTCTTCATTAAGTGATATTTTCCCCAGTGTTTGTGTTCTGTATTTCCATTTTTAAAGGAGCCCACGGCAAAGAATAAATTGTGTAATAGTTGCTGAGAAACAGAGAAGCCAAGATTAATTCAAGTTGCTTTGTCTGGGCAAAGCATATTCATTTATGGCAGAGCAGCCTGTCTGTAGGCAACGCTTTCTTCCTCATGGAGTTAGCACCTTCTTCTTTGGGTGGTACTCCATGGGGCCATGATTGTCAGTCATTTCAAAGGAGTGTGGCAAGCTTTTATTGTGAAATTTAGGTAAGGAAAAGCTGTAAGGTGCCACCTTGGAAGTGTCCAGGCATTTCACATTTGGCAATCTGTATATCCATCAACTCTTGTACAGGTCATGTGCTGAGTTGGGCAACAGATGAGAGCACCAATGCGCGAGACAATGCGCGAGTTAATCAATAACCTCAGTCCAAGGTCATTTGTGGTCATCCATTCCCCTGCAGCTGTGCCCTGGTTCTGGTGCCAACCTGAAGTCTTCTTTCCCATGCCATCTCATTCCCCATCACAGGGGCTAGATACCAAGGCAAGTTCATGAGCAGGATCAGACATGTGCATAGCTCTGGGACCATTGCTGACAGATGAAACCTCATGGTGACGAGATGCTGGCGACAAATCAAGAAATGTGTCTGGATCAGAGGGGCATTTTAGGGCAGCTGATCATGGTGCCCCACCATGAGGGACCGTTTCAGCCTGACAGGGGGCTGCTCTTGTCTGGGAGAACTGCAGTGGTTACACAGCATTAGTGTCCAGGTGGTATCACAGCATCATGTCTAACCATAACCAGAAGCCTGGCGGAACTGAACAACTTGGTGCAGGTCTGTGAGTAGATCACTGGCCTTTTGCATAATTTACACATGTATGTATGTGACTGTGCACGTATGTATGTCAGTTGAGAGAAATCCCATGCCAGTGATGGGAGCAAAGAACACAACAAAGAAAAAGTGATCTCCAACCATAGCCTTATCTCTCCCATCCTGCTGGTAGACCCTGGTTCCCACTTGGAATTCCATAAAAGATCTTAGACAAACCACTTCTACTTCAGTATGACTTTAATTTCCAAGGGATTCTCAATGCCGTGATTACAATTCCCACCTCTCCTTCATTCAAGAAAACCCTTAGGACGACTGAAGGGTAAGGGTGTCATCTGAGGCAGAACTACTTTACTTCGTAGCTTTGAAAAAGGAAAAGAATTCCTATGTCTAAAATGTGCAGTTCCCTGCAACTGAGCTTCTGATTTGTCAAAACACACCAGCATGTGAGGCATTTACTGTGGAGACCTGTTGTGTAGAATACTTGGATCTGGAAGTCTGAGGCATAGTTTAATTTTTCTAAAATTGTTTATTTATTTGGAAGCTAGCGTGCCAGAGAAAGGAAGAGAGAGAGAGAGATCTTCAAGCTGCTGGTTCACACCTCAAGTGACTGTGATAGCCAGGTCAGGGCTTGATGGAAGCCAGAGGCAACAATTGCATCTGGTCTTTCATGCGAGTGGCAAGGACTCAAGCACATGGACCATTCTCTTCCTACTGAGGTGTGTTAGAAGCTGGATCATAACTGGACTCACGCAGCCAACACTCAACTAGGCACCTTGTATGTGGGATGCTGACATCACAGATGGTAACTTGACCTACTGTGCCACAGCTCACATCCTCCAAGAACCAGCTGTGAGTTTAGTTGCTGATCTGGTCTGAGCTAATGGGCCTGAGCTGCTGCTTTTGCAAAATGGGAGGCGTGGGCAGTTGTCCTCACTCAATTAGAGGACTCTGGTACCCTGGGCAGGACCAGCAAGGCAGGGATACCCACCACATCTGTGGATCTGTTGCATTTGGTGCTTGCTATAGACGGTGTCTTATTTTAAAAATAAAGAACAACGTTGTTTGTTTTTCCATAGACCCAAGACAGCTCTGCACAGTCAGAGTCCAGCTTGGAGTTGATGCGTTGGAGCGAGCAGGTGCTCCCAGAGAAGCACTGGCAGGTGAGTTCTTTCCTTTCTTTCAGAGACTAACCTCGCCCAGGACCTGCCATTCTGAAGGCCACCGAAGTGACGGATGAAGCGCAATTGCACCTAATTGTCGACACCTTTGAGCAAAAGCAGATTCATTTTCTCTTTCCCAGCTGATGGGTCAATGTCACGGCCAAAGCTATAAGGCCATAGCAAAAGCAAATTATGCCTTGGTGATGGCAATTCTGCCAACATGCTGGGTTAATTGCCTTCACAGGCCTCTGGTTGACACAGAGCAAAGAAGAGAAAAAATGATTTAGACTCTCAGTAATCTCTTAGGTGTGGCGCCTTTAACTACTTAAAAGAATCAAAAAAAATTTTTTCTCAAAATTTAGGTCTCTTTTTAAATTCCTGCCAGGCTTGCCCCATCTATCATGCAAGTGGAAACTGCTCTTATGATGTATGGTACATGGAGACCACACTATATCATCGGAGTTCTGACATTGCTGTGGTTCTGTAGCAGGTTATAATGCAACGTAACAAATTACAATGGTGGACATTGACAAATTCCGTTTTGGAGGAGTTTAAATTAATTCTGAGCTGCTTCAAGTTGGTTTAGAAAGTAATTTTTAAATAAATCAT
Organism: Ochotona curzoniae; assembly: GCF_017591425.1. Classification (NCBI taxonomy): domain Eukaryota; kingdom Metazoa; phylum Chordata; class Mammalia; order Lagomorpha; family Ochotonidae; genus Ochotona; species Ochotona curzoniae. The sequence continues at coordinate 4,254,356 of NW_024465421.1, forward strand.
GGGTGGAGGAGGAGAGAGAGCTCCGAAGACTCGCGTGTGCATAGCAAGTTCAGGGCCAAGTGTGGTTTGAGCTTTTTGAGAGGAGTCGGAAGCAGAGTTTCCAGAGAGAGAAAAGATCTGAAAATCACGTGGCTCATTTGATGGAGTGTTCTCCAGCACTCTGTGGGCTGTATTCACTCATTTGCCTTCTTAGAGGCAAAAAATGGGAAGTTTTAACATGGAAGACACATCACTTTAGGGGCCAGCGTTGTGGCGTAGCATGGAAGGCCACAACATGCAGTGCTGACATCCCATACAGGCACCAGTTTATATCCTGCCTGCTCCATTTGTAATCCGGTTTCCTGCTTAACAACAGAAGATGGATCAGGCGTTAGGACCCCTGTTAAGTCACATGCAAGATACGGTTACGGCTCCTGGTCTCAGCTTGAGCCTGATGGAAACTTTTCCCTGGCGGTGGTCTGGATGGAGAGCGAAGCAGTGGATGAAAACCTCTCTCTGTCTTTCCTTCTCTATTGCTCTCTCTAACTCTGACTTGCAAATAACCAAGATATTAAAAAAAAAAAAACATAGGCAGCGTGAATGAAATGTGGCTAATCTGAAAAGCAGTGGGACCTTTTGATGTATTCCGGAGGGGGGTGTGGTAAAGCAGTCAGAGCACAGAGCTGGGAGCCAGGACACCCGGAGTACTCTGTGCCACAGTTTCTCCATCTGACAAGGAGCGTATGCATGTGGAAATGTTCCCCTCTTTAGGAGAACCAGAGAGCATGGTTGTCATTACGGCTCTTGATGTTATCCCAAGTGAAACATTCTGGAAGCGTGGCATCCTAATGTGGTTGTTATCTGGCCAGCATGATTGAAAACACACGTTCACACACAGTGGTGGGAGTGGGTGTAAGAGCGTATTGTGAGGTTAAAGGAGGACACGGGAGCGACATGGGGTGCAAGTTACTGACATCACTGTCTGGCATCCTGCAAGGGGAGAGATCGCCTACTCCTGGGGAGAGAAACCACTCCTCTCATGCAGTGACAAAAAGAATTCACTTAAGTGAAGCTTCTCATTTCTCACAAAGAAATATTCATTTCTCTGTGCATGGGGGAATCAATTAGCCACAGTGCCGTGTTCAGGTAGACTTTAGATTAGCTTGAGCCCACTCCACTATAGATAATTAACCTTCGTACCCAAATTAGCAGCGAAATAAGCCAGTTATTAGTTTTCATAATGAACAAAATTGAGTATTTTGCAAAGTTAAACCCCTAGAGCTTAAATTAAAATAAGCATCTGGTAGAAATCCCTAAAGTATACTTCAATTCATTAATGCTACAAATTCCACAGTAGATTGAACTGACAATGTGCCTTCTCTAAAGGAAATTGAGTCCCTCAAATAATCATTTGGACTGACCTCAGAGAGTGATTCTGTTCGATGCTCAGAATCGTAAAGACCCACGGAATAACTGAGCGGATGGCCTTGTCTCGCCAAGAGAGGTAGGGAAGGTGAAAAGATTGGTACGGGACACGGAAGCAAACAAGTGGCTTTTCTTCAAGATCTGAAATAAAATGGTCCTACCCACAAACCCCACCCACGGCAGGTTTGGCCTGACACTCATTGCCAGAGGCCAGAGCCTGTGCTTCCTGGGACTGAGTGTCAGAAGGTTTTGTACTCTCACTAGCTGGCCCTGTGACCCTGGAAATACTGTTGAACTTCGCTGTTTCCATTTCCTTCTTGGCAAAACAGGAGCAGGTAATGACGGCCTTTCCCATTTCACAGCATGGGAACAGTGAGGTCCACACAGCCCTATCCACAGGCAGGTACAGGCAGCCTGGACACAGTGTTCTTTTGTAGGCGAGAGGAACAAAAATACACACTCCTGGAGCTCACACCCCACAAACCTCCAAATGAGATTCCAAACACAATTAAGGCCGCGTGGATTCAACAACATGTATTTAAGATATTTGTTATGGATTATTGGTTTTAGTTCTCTCATAAAATCGCAACAACTCTTATGCCTGTCACTAAAAAGCCAGATATGGGCAGAAGCAAAGCGTGAGCCACAGGCCAGTCCTGCTGTAGAGTCATGTGCCTTGTCATGCTGCAGTGAACCAACGGCTGTATCAGGGATGCCAGAGGATCCATTATGCTGGGAAGGCTCCCATATCGTCGTGAACTGCAATGTGAAACCCAGGATGTCACGATGAAACCAGAAGCCAGAAAAAGAAGGGAGAACATGGTTCTGGTGCACACGGGCGCATTACCTTTATAAGGGAACTGTGCTACCAAGGAAAGACAGACTGCATCTTACGGAGGAGGTCAAGGAGGATTAGGTAACTTGCCCCAGCGTTTGTAGCCAGAAGAAGTAGAACCTTCTGGCAGACCCAAGGATCATCGTGATGTCCTGGCCTATTGACTTCCCAATGAAGGGCCTTGAACCAGTCCAACCTGTGCTCAAGAGGATTTCCCTGAAACCAAGCCTTGAAAGGCAGAGTTACAGAGAGAAAAGAAGCAAGAGAAAGGCGGAGAACAGCAGCTGAAGAGAGAGTTCTTCTATCCCCTGATGTATTCCCCAAATGGACACTATTCACAGGACTGGACTGAGCTCAGCAGCTAGGAGCTTCTTCTGCATCTCCCATGTGGGTGCAAGGGATTAGGAACCTAGAGTATATTCTTCTGCTTTCCCAGGTGCATAAGTATGAAGCAGGATCAAAAGTGGACCAAGCTGGAGCTCAAATTAGTACCCCCTGTAGGAGGGCAGCAATGTTGGCCATGGTTTAAGTCAGTGTGCCACGACACTAGTCCCATCTCTCAGATTTTAAGCAGTGATTTACAGCATGTCAGCAGGTGTCACATCAGTCTCAAGTTTCTAAGACCAGTACAGAGACTGGAAAGAACTAAGCAGTGACTGTATTGGCCTAGTCTCAGATATGGCAGCTGGGAGTCAGTTGAGGTCATTCTATCATTCTGCCCAGGCTTAAACTCATCTCTTTAGAAACAGGTTGATCAGTCTGTGATGCAAGGTTCTGGTCTGGTTGTGTGTGTATGGTCCAAGATCCCTTTGTATGGCTGGTGGCTGCAGTCCTCTGCTTTGGGAAGCCTTCTTGTTACCTATAGCTTCTTTGTTCAGAAGGATAACCAGTGCACGCCAAGAAGGTATGAAGTGAGCCAACTTGTATGCTACACAGGGAGTTCATATCTGACAGGAAGCAAGAAAAAAAAGGACAGGCTAGAACCATGGTGAGGCTGCCCGATGGATAAAGGTGAAATTGGAAGCATTTCTCATGCACATGGAGTGCAGGAAAAGGAGACATAGTAGCCTCTAAGAGGAGACAGGATAATTTATTGAGGGGAGCAAAACCATGAAACAGGAATTCAATGCATATTTGTCTGTGCATTCAAGAGGAAGCTTTAAACAGATTCTTGGATTGAGCACACACACACACACTGCAGGCAAAAAGCAACATAGAAAGAAATCAAGGCCAAATTGGGAAAAAGATGATGAAGGAATTAGACATGGGGATGACGAATGAAACTTGGACGCTCGTGGATTCAGATGAGAATCCAGGCCTTTGGAAGAGAGAGATGCATGAGGATTCCTCCCCAGATCAGCCTCACACCACTCCCTTGGGTGCAATGAGGGTGTGGACAACCCTTTAGCTCTGGCTTCAGGGAGTGGAGGCCAAGGGACATTCAGGAACCAAAACGCTGGGAGTGAACTTCCAGCTTACATCCAAGGGTTGACTTCCAAAGGTGCAAGGAAAAGAATAGGGAAAACAGGGCTGAGCGGAATGCAGGGGTCACCAATGGACGAGTAAAAAATACCAGAAGGCAGGCCCAGCACAGTAGCCTTGTGGCTAAAGTCCTCGCATTGCACTGGCCTGGATACCCTATGGGCACCAGTTCATGTCCCTGCCACCTCACATCTCATCCAGCTCCCTACTTGTGGCCTAGAAAAGCAGTTGAGGACAGCCCAAAGCTTTGGGACCCTGCACCCACATGGGAGACCTGCAAGAGGCTCCTGGTTCCTGGCTTTGGATCAGCTCAGCTCTGGTCAATGCAGCCACTTCGAGACTGAATCAGCAGACATGTCTTCCTCTCTGTCTCTCCTCCTCTCTGTATATTTGACCTTCCAATAAAAATAAATCTTGAAAAAAATAGAAAAAATAAAGTATAAAAGATCCCAGAAGACATGTGGCCTGCCAGGGTTTCAGGATGAGCTGAGATACATTGGGAAGGTCAGATGGGACGAGAGCAAAGGTTAGAGCTCATGGGTAAAGTCTGGTATGCCAATGAGCCCTGCAGAGACTCAGAGACGGAAACACACACTCTACTGAACAGACCTTCTTCCAGGGACGACACTCACAGGACTAGCAGGTGTATGAAAAGGTGCCCAGCATCGGTCATCAGCAGGAAAAGACAAATCAATGCCACAGTGAGATAGCCTCTCACACCCACGAGGATAGTGACTCTCAAAGGACAAGAGAGCAGGACTCACTGAGAGGTTGGAAAAGAAAAAACTCCTCTGCATTGCTGGAACGAACAAACTGATGCAGCCATCGTGGAACACAGCTTTTGGTTCCTTGCCCAAATGAAATCCAGACCTACTCTAGGACCCAACAGTCTAACGTCTGGGCGTGTATCGCAAGAAACCTGTCAGTTCATGGGGAATATCGATGCTCAAAAGGTATTGAGGTTTTGTTTTGGGCTTTTTAAGCATTATTTAAATAGGCAAGAAGAAACGCACCAAGTGTCCATTGACAGACAAAGGGAAAATGCAAACAACGAAATATCATTCAGCCTCAATGAAGAAGGCCCTGTTCCCGGAGTCAACTTGGGGGAACCCAGAAGACATGACGCTAAGTCAAAAGAAGCTAGACCCGGAAAGAAAGAAGCCACATACGCGTACACACTCTGAATGGCAGGCAGGATCTAAAAGTCAAGTACATGAGAACACACAACAGAACAGCAGTTGCAGGGCCATCTTTCACTGTTTTCCCAGGTGCATTAGCTGGGGACTGGATAGAGCAGCCAGGACTCAAACCTGCACGCACATGGGATGCAAACATCACAAGTATTAGTTATTTTGCACACTTAAAGTTCTTAAAATTCTTATGTTATTATGCACAGCTGATGCCCACAGCCTGGTTCTTTCACTGTGAGCCAAAAACACAAATGCAATGGGTTATTTTAAGAGGTTTATTCCAGTGGGGAAGGAACGCGATGGAGGTGGTGGGAGAGAGAAAGGAGGGAGGCCCGAAGGAGAAGAAGAGGGCAGAGCTGCACCTGGGGGCTCTTGTATGCCATTCAGGGGAACCCACAAGGTGTGTGTGTGTAGGGGGTGGATTGGGAGGGATTGAGGCCAGGCCCCAGGGGATTGGTGCCTGAGACTGTCACAGGTGATTGCCTAAAGATGATTGGTAAGTGGATGGGGTTGCAGAAGGGGTTGGGTGATATTGGAGGTGGGATTCTCAGGTGAAATGCCGGGTTACATCTGATTGGTAGATGGTTGGACCAGCGTGAATTTCGTGAGCTCTGAGGAGGAGGCAATGGAGCTGGGTCCAGGATGGGATATTCAAATAACTCCTTACAACAAGTGACAGTTTATTCCATTAAGCCATAATGCTGGCTGCACCAGCCTGCCTTTCTAAAAGCCTGATTTTATTTCTACTCTACTTCTTCCATGTCTCATTCAAATTATTGCTGCAGGTTCCACCCCCTCCTGCCTGTGCCACCTGCGTCACCCCAACACACCATGCCATTCCTCAGTGCCCTCATTTCCAATTGCGCCCAGGGCAAGGTCCTTGATAGGGCTTCTGCTGTGGACAGAACCGATTTTGAACCCTGATCTTGCTCTTGGCTAGATATTGTCCTGCCTATCAAGCACCTGACCTACTGTATTCATTTCCTGCCGCTGTTTAAGAAAGTGCGACAAACTTAATGCTTTCAAACAATTCAGTTTTATTATTGCACAGTGTTGGAAATAGTTCTCCTTGGGCTAAATCGAGGTGACTATAGCGCTATGTTCCTTCCTGAGACCTGAGGGAACTGTTTATTTCCTTGTCCTTTCCAGCGTCAAGAGTCCATTCATACTCCCAAGCTCATGGCCTCTCCCCACTTCTCCTGGGGCAAAGTCAGTCATGGTCAGTGAGCCTTTCTTAGACTGCCTTACTAGAGCACCAACTTCTGCTTCACTGGTCTGTTCAAGAGAACTCTCACTGATTGTATTGAGCCTACTTGGAAAAGACTAGATAAGCGTCCTTCTTCAAAGTCAGCTGGTGGGCAACTTTTTCTCTGCTCTTTCGGCTACCCTTTGTTGTATCCCCCTATATGTTCAGAAGGACATCTTTGAAGGGATGTTTACCTGCTGCATTTACTTCTATTTCAAAAGGTTCCTCATTTCTTCGGTGCTGCACAAGTGCTGTTGTCTATCGCTGCAGGGCTGGATAAGGCTAGACCCTGGGATCTAGGCAGGAGCACTTAACCACTGGCTGCAACGTGAGGCCCCCATTCAGAAATCTCACAGAGGTGCTATGAAGATGAAACCAGATAAGGTATTTAAAGTCTTTTGAACTGAATAAAAGTCCATAAATGGTTCAAAGAATTGAAGTGGATATTAAAGAACAATAAGCAATATCCTATTTATTAATTTCCCTCAATTGGCCCTGCCTGCTCTTGGAGACATTTTTGCCCCGATTCCCAGAGAGGCGTGGACACAGGCATTTTACAACCTGTGAAGAGTATGAATAATTTGGCATGGTCTTAATTCGTTTCATGATGCAGTTCTGCCAAATCTACAGAAACTGCTTCCAGCCTCATCCTTATAAAAGGTGCTTCCAAATCAGTCTTGACTCGGTCTTGCTCTATTTGATCATCTTATTATTCCGTTCTACTTTATTATTCGGTTTGATTCCGCACGGAGCAACCTAAGGCTACATGAACCATACGCATTATATCTTTAAAAGTTTGGTTGAGATAAATTCGTATGTGAAAAGGCTCTAAAGCTGAATCCACGTCATTTAATTTTAAATCTGAGAATATTGCACCAGGAGCACAAATCCTTCAAACCAATTGTTGAGTCATATGTACACCTCAAAGAATATGCCCGCGGTGTGTACAATGGAATGTGACAGCATTGGAGCATTTTTCTTTGGAACACTGCAAGAGTTTATCAGCAGCTTTCAAAGCACAAGTGGCTTTGTCCTCAGGTTATTTATGTTGCTAAGACATTTTATTTATAGCTGGTGTTTTGGGTGGCGCTGAAAGAGTCGGGGTGAAATTGAAGGCTCCTGAGGGCAGCACAGCACCTCCCTCTTTCTTCTACCTCTCACTTGGAAACATTGAAACGATAAATATTCAACATGTAGCTGTGAAATGGTGACCAAGGGGCCCTGTGCCATGCATGGCTCAATGGTTAATCCTCTGCCCTGCAAACGCTGGAATTCCATTTGAGTACATGACCCCGCTCCTGCACGTCCCATCCAGCTCCCTGTTTCTGGCCTGGGAAAGCAGCAGAGGATGGTCCAAGGTCTTAGGACCCTGAACCCATGTGGGAGAACTGGAAGAGGCTCTGGCTTCAGATCAGTTCAGCTTCGGCTTTTGCAGCCATTTGGGGAGTGATCCAGTGGATTGAAGATCTTTGTCTCTCCTTCTCTTTTTAAATCTGCCTTTCCAAGAAAGAAAGAGAGAGGGAGAGAGAAAAGGAAAGAAAAAGGAAGGAAGAAAGACTGACAAGGAAGGTCTGGGAATCATCCAAGTCTAGCGTCAAATCCTAAGCCTGCTGCTTTGTAGCTAGGAGCCCTTTGAATCTAATTTCAGTCCCTTCTGCTTGGTTTACTGGGAGGTAAAGTGAATAAACCTAGCTCCTAGGGCTACTGTACATAACACATGGAGTTTTCCTTATCCTCATTGTGTTCAGCAAAGTACCTGGCACATCCCAACCTTCAGTAAATCAGAACTTACTTAAATCAAGTCTGTCCCTTTGATATCGAAACCTTGTACTATAAAGGCATGACCTGTCAAGACATATCTGTCTTCTCCCTTAGCCTGTTCTTTACCCAAAGGAATTCACTGATTTCAGGGCAAGATCCAGTTGACCTGACAGGCTTCTAATCACAGAACTCAAGGAATCATTTGCTTTACCAATAGTTAAGAAAATCAATGGACAGTATTGTCCTGGGGTGATTCCAGTAGGGAAATTCCAGATCTGGGTAGAATGTAGCTGTCACATGCACAGAGCATCATGTGAAAATTCGCTGCCTAACTGGCTGTAACAGATGAGGCAGAAGATAGGAATGTCATCTGAGCATCCTGCAAGGTGGCAGTGACCCAACTCTAAGGGCCACCTTTCCTCAGCTCATCAGCAGGGAACTGACTCAGAAAGAGAGCAGCTGGGATTTGGTCCAGCCCTTGTGAGGGACCCTTGCATCATGAGCTGCAGTTTAACCCACTGTGCCTGCCCAGAGTGTACAAACTCTTGGTGGACATATGCCATGATGCCATGATGCCAGCTGCTGGTCTTACCAGTTTTGAAATACTGACTTTTGGAATCCTCTCAAGAGCTCTCCACCTGTTGGCTGAGATTCAGATAAAAAGATCACAATGTTTATGTTATGAAAGAGGGAATTGAAGCATAGAGATAATACATCCGCTGCTGGTTTCATACCGATAGGACTCACATGGGGTTGCCTCTTTCCGGAGTTCTATTCGCTAGTCACCATCCTAGCCTGCCTTTCTGCACCAAGACTTTAATCGAGGTTCCTTGCAGACATTAAGATCAAATGATTGGCTTGAAAGACCAAACCGTTAATTTTAAAAGCAACTGACTAAATTTCAACTTGTTATTTTAGTGACTGGTAGACATGATTAATTTGTGCTAAAGAGGTTCTGCCTGCCCTTATCTTTCTCATACACATATGTTTATTGTTACAGCAAAACAAAGTAATCTGGTTTGCATGTGAATTTACTCACTCAGCAAACAGGTATTGGTTCTACCCAGCATGCAGAAGGCAACATTAACACACTATGAGAGACAAAGATTTGGAAGATGTGTTCCCTGACCATAAAGGCATTTATTCACAAAGTAACCCATCATTCAGGAAGCTCTATAATCTAGTGCCTTCTACTGTGTAAATTAGGTCTATTCGGTTAAAAAAAAAAAACAGCAAGAGCTCATGCGATCTGCTAAGTTGAGTCATGGTTTGGGCCACACAGTTCTATCAATGGGCTTTAGCCAATGGCAAATCTGCTGCTTTCCAATCAATGTTGCGTCTGGTGAGCAGCAGTTGAAGGCAGAGGGAGATCCAGGGAGGCAGGTGTTTACAAAATGTTGACAAAGGCTGTGCGCAAAGCTGCCTTCTGATTGCTCTGCCTTTGAACATACCTTTGTTCCAACAACAAAAGAAGGCCTGATATCATTATGGGAAGAAAGGCTCAGTGTTCAGCATTCTGTATCATGGCATGTTCACATTTGGCTACCTGCGTCAGCACCTTCACTCCTGGGAAAACGCGGCTGGTGTTTGACAGTCTACTCACAATGAGGGCACTCGGCTTTCCATAAAGCTCTAGCGTTTTCAAAGCCTCTTCACATTCATAAGCCAATTTGATTCTCCAAACAGTTCCCTGCACTTCGCTGGGCAGATAGCATGTCCTTATTTGATAAATGGGTATTAGACACTTAGCAGGGTAGGCACATTTCTCAAGGTAGTTGTTGTGAGGAGGTGTTGGAGCCACAAGTAAAACATAGATTTTCAGATTTTGACTGCCTGGCTGTTTTTCTCAAAGTCCTCTAGTGCAAGGTCAAAGTGTGACCCAGACCGTAGTTTTCAATCTCTGCCGGCCGAAAGCTCTTGAACAGGATCCTGTGTATGACATGTTTCATTGGAGATAACAAATACACACAGACCCACTCTCATCTATGCCCAGGGCACAGGGCACTGACCCACTTGGTATTCTCGCCCACATGGAAAACCTCTGTTCTTCTGGACACAATGTCCTCTCTAAGCTTGTGTGTTTGCAAGCTCAGTCCTCAAGGTGGTGCATCAAGAGGTCGTGAGACCTTCAGGAGGTGGAACCTGGAGGATGTTGGTTAGGTCACGCAAAGATCTCACCCTGGGAGATATTAATGTGATTCTCCTGGGGCCTTGGTTGGTTGGTTTCTGCAAGAGTGAGTGGTTACAAAAGCGTGAGCCTGCACTTGTCTCTCTCTCCTGCTTCCTACCTTGCTGTGAGGATCTGTTACTATAATGCCATCCGCCATGTTGTGACACAGTCAAGGGGGCCCTTGGCAGAACTAGTTAGATGCTTGTCCCTGCTCTCGAATGGCAAGAGCTAGGAACTGAATACATCTTTTTTCTTTACGGGTTCCTCCAATTCGTGTATTTGTAGTAATGAAGGAAAATACACTGAGGCACACTCTCAGCATGCCACCCTGACATCCTTTGTGGAGTGAAGCGGAGAAATGCTGCTGCTTGCATCCAGGAGTAGGTGAAAAGCAGAACCTAGAAGCCCATTGGTCACTCAACTGGTAGATTCCATGTGGTGAGTAGAAGGTTCAGGAGATCATATTCGTAGGAGAGAGACAGAGAAATATATATAACCTCCATCCATTGGTTCATTCTCCAAATGCCATGCTACCTGAAGATGGACCAGTGCAAAGCTAGGAACTGGGGACTCATGCTGGGTCTCTCAAGAGAGTTGCAGGGACCCAACTTCCTGCACCATTACCTGCTGCCTCCCAGGTACTTTAGCAGGAAGCTAGAATCAGGTGTTGGTTCAGAATGCTGATCCATACTGTCTAACATGCACCCCTAGCTTTGGCTTAACCTCTGTACCAGACACCCAACCACTCTTGGTTTAGTTTTAAGTGAAGTGTTGGAGTTCAACCAAGACCTGCTGAATCAAGTCTCTGAGGGAGCCACCCAATTTTGCTGAGCTGATTCTGTTGCAGCAGGTCTATTGCTTGGAAACCGGACACAAGGACCACTAAGGTTCTCAACCTAAACGTCATGCCTCTCCGCAGCCCTGATGATCTGACATATCACACACGATGCCTCATGGGCTCGGGAGTTTCTAAATCACACTGAAAACAATTAGCCAAAACAGGTGAAAGAAAACACCCACTAGCCTGCCAGCTGCACATTAGTGGCAAATTAGACTTCCCACGTTAGCCGTTTTCTCGCCTGTATTAGTGTTACAAGCCCTAATGTATTGTATTTTATACTTTGGAGAGCTGGAAGAGAGTACTAATTACATGCAAGTTTTCCAAGATTTCAGCTGGGAGTATTTCACATGAAAGTTAATTGTTCTTTTGGGGTTTTTCCACTGGTTTATCCAATTAACGTGGAGTTTGCCTATATATCATGGTTTTGCTTACAGAAGGGAAACGGTATTATTCACTTGAATAAAATGGGGCTTGTTCTTAAGATTTTTTTTAATCAGCCCAATAGCCTCTGGAACTCATAAACAATTGAGCTTGCTGCTGCTTTCTGAGCAGGAAGGAGGTTTGTTCTCTTTGGGAACAGCAGATGAAACATAGGGATAAAGAAAGAAGCCAAGCAAAATTGGCTTCCAAGATTCTTCTCCCTTACTGTTCTCTCCGTAAACTTGGAAATTGTTTTACTTAGAACAAGTGTCTCAATGGCAGCAGCTATCTTCCTCTATGTATTTCCCAGCGTGTAGTCAGCTGTGCCTTCACTCATTTGACTTCAGGGAAATCAATGTAGCTGGCATCATGATCCCCGTTTTGTTCTGGGGTGCAAGAGAGATCACATCGAGTCTAGGGTGTGTTAACACTCTTTACAACACAGTGCCCACTGGAAATTAGCAAAAGAAAGGTCACCATGGCAAGCCAGTCTGACTCAAAACTCTGAGAGGAACAAATATCCATTACTGGGAAGTCTGTCTGTTAGACTGAAGACCTGTATCCCAGCTTCCCCAGCAATTTAGATTATCTTAAAGACATACAGCGAACAACCTGAATACATTTAAAAATTGCAGACATTCACTTTTTCCCAGCTTCTTCAACTCACATTCCTTTATTGCCAGGTTTCATCTATCCCAGAACTCTTCAAAGTATACCAATTAGGAAAACAAAGCATCTTAGCATTCACATCTTCTCTCACTTGCTCAAGCAGTGAACAGAGGGTGAGGAATATAGACAAACAGGGACCATGCTCAGGGGCTACCTGTCCTTGGAGTCTGTCCACAGGAAGCTAGAGAGCAAGCAAATTCTAGGGAGGCCAAGAATTGGAGTGCCTACGCAACACCACAATACCACCCCCTCTCAGGTTCCAGGTGATGATAGGTGAATGCCATTTGATTCACAGGTGGGCAAAAAGGCTCTGTCAGCAACAGGCACTGCAAGGAAATTGGGAGCTTGCAGGAGTAGGGATGAAGCCCTCATTCCCTTCCTTGCTTATGTATGGCTTCTATTCCTGTCATGCCTTGGTACCCTGGTGATACTCTTATAGTCCTCCAGTGGAAAATATAGGAATCCCACTGAAAGTTGACTTGGACACGTGCTTGTGAGGGGAAACATCCGGGGTTGGTGAGAGCCCACAACTGCATACTTGTGGTGCTGTCTCCAAATGCAGTGATATCTCCACCATTCCTGGATTTCGCAGACTTCTCCAAGGGCCACAAACACACCCAGGATGCTGAAGCCATTTGGCACTTGTCTGGTCTTCATAGGCCATGCAAGCAGCATGTACAGGACCATGTTCTCTAAGCCCAGTCCCGTCCACCTTGTTAAGTAGAAACTCCATCCCCCTATAGTGCAGTCCATTCACTTGGAGTTTCCTCTTTAACACCTTCTTTTTCCCATCATTAACCATTAACAAGGGACTCCAACACAGCTACAGGCATGCCTGTCCAGCAGCAGCCATTCCTCCCATCACTCTGCTGCTAATGGGTTACTAGCAAGCATCTGTCACCTTTGAAGGTGGAGCAGGTGACTTTCATTCTTGGATTCCTCTCCCTCAGCCTCCACACTTGTCTGTCTTCAGTTCTGAGTCCCTACCGTTGTGCCTCTGGGACCCATCCTTGGCTCTGGCTGTTTGATGGAAGAAAGACCATTACTGTCCGTGCTCTTTGTGACTTGTATGATGCTCAGGGCATAAATGGTCTTCTTCTGCTGACTCCTCTGGGTCCTATCTAATAATGGGTGCAGGGAGAGCATGGGGTCAGTGTCTGAGGGATCCAAAGTAATGAGGCAGAAGGTAGCCTGTTCTGATGCTAGGTGAGTCAGAAGGAGGGCTGCTCTCAGCTATGCAGGATGCAGGTTGCAGAGGTGTGAAGACCTCCTCTTAAATGAGCTTGAGTTCATGATGTTCAGAACAGTTCTCTATGATTGCAGTACAAGATCCATTCCGATTTCCTGTAGTGCCCACTTTCCTTTGGGACAATGATTGTGAATAAACTATCCCCAAAGACCCAGATGATAGAACATTCTCCGTCTTCTAGGGCTTCCAGGATGCTTTTCAAACCTGAACTACAGTTGGCTTTTGATGATAAATAAATCCCATACATGCCATGATCATCTTCAGTATAAAAGCATTGGGGCAAAGGGCTGGGCATTTCAAGCCTAGTGTTAAAGATGTCAGTTAAGACACTCCCATCCCTCACTGGCATTCCTGGATCTGATTCCCACAACTAGCTTCTAACTGGAGCCTCCTGCTAATGCAGACCCAGAGAGGCTCAAGTCATTGGGTTCCTGCTACCCACACGGGAAATCTGGATTGAGCTCCCAGCTCCTGGATTTGGCCCTTGCCCAGCAACCGTGGGCATCTGGTGGAGAGAATCAGTGAAACAGCAAAGAATTCCTGTATTCCCTATCTTATTTCCCTCTCCTGAAATCTGAACAGCCAGGAGATTTCCACTGAATGAGGACAGCAGTTGTGCTGTTGTTGGCTGTTGTCCAAGTCACCTCCCAGGATCTGTGATTGCCAACAGGTGGATGCCAGCTGTTCCTTAGCCTATTGATGGGAAGCAAGATCACATTGTATATGACTGTCAATGAGGGAGACAAGAAGAAGAAAGACAAGGATGTTTCTGCCCTCTTCACAAAAGATCCTCTCCTTTCCCTAAGTTTGGCCAGGAATGAGGGAATAGGAGGTAGAGGCTGTGGTGATTAAGATGGTCCTGTATATATGTTTCTTATTGCTCTTAACTCACAGGAGTAATTCTGACTACACACTTCAGAAGGTTGGCTGGAAATCACCCACAAAAGATCTGATTTGAGTGATCCTATCCTTCTCACAGCCCTGGGGTAGTCTGAGGAAGGCCCTAGTGCCTGGGACCCAATCTCGATGGTCCTAAGAGAACTGATTTATGTTCTAGTAGACTCAATATTTGTCATACCTGGGTGTTCCTCCTGCAAAAACGACAAGCCAGGCTCCCAGAGTCAATCTTCCATTTCTAGGAATACATATCTCATTTCTCCAGAGGCTCCTTCCAAATGCATCAAGCTGATTACATAAGGCAGGACAGAATTTAGAACCTGGGGATGTTCATTTAGTGTTTTCACTTTATCAAGGAAGCAACTGAGTATTTGAAAGGCTAAATGATTTAGCTAATACAACATTGTTTTGGGTAACATTTCTGACACCCCATTGCTCAACTTCTCATCCTCAGCTGATGATCCTTCTATCTGTGGACAAATGTAGAAATCAGAGGTAGGAACTGCTCAAACATGATGAATATTATTATTGTTACTCTAAATAGGCAAGCCACAGGGCCTAGATTTATCTTCTATTTTAATAATATTATTCTTCTAATAACATTTTTTCCTATTGTTACACATGTTTGAGAATTCAGGAAAAGCGCAGATGCTCTTCAACTACAATGAAGTTCTGCCTTGATAAATCCATTGCAAGTTGCAAATGCTGTGATTCTGAGATGCACTGAAAATAATTCATCTACAGGGCATCACAGTTCAGCCACCCAGCACACTGAGATACACTGGTGACTTCCCCTTGTGACCAGGAGGCTTGGTCATGGTCAAGTTCACTGTTGCTATTGACCATCACTACCCCAGAAGAATATCTGAATTCAAACTGCAAAGTATGTTTCTACTGGATCTATATTGTTTATGCACCACCCTTTAAGAATATTTATCTCCTAATGACTTATTTATTTATTTTTATTGGAAAGGCAGCTTTACAGAGAGGAGAGACAGAGAGAAAGATTTTTCCATCTGCTAATTCACTCCCCAGATAACTGCAACAAGCACAGCTGAGCCCAAGGCTTTGGGTTGTCTTCTACTGTTTTCCCAGGTGGGTGCAGGGTCCCAAGGCTTTGGGCTGTCCTCTACTATTTTCCCAGGCCACAAACAGGGAGCCAGATGGTAATCAGAGCATCTGGGACACTAACTGGTGCCCGTGTAGGATCCCAGCACTTGCAAAGTGAGGATTCAATCATTGAGCCATTGCAGTAGGCCATGTTTATCTTCCTGATAAGTGCAGGGACAGGGAGGAGATGGAGAGAAAGAACTTGAAAAAATCTTCCATTGGCTAGTTCACTCCTTGAATGCTTGCAACAGCCATCAGGCTGAAGCCCAGAGCCCAGCATTCCATGCACATCCCTCATATTTGTGGTACGGGCCCAAACACCACGCCATCATCAGAACGCATTTGAAGGAAGATGGATTGGACACTGAGCAATTGGGATTTGAATTGGCACTCTCATATGGGTCTCAGGTGTCTCAAATCCTGACAGTCCACCAAACCGCAATGTCTTCCTCTTAAAAATAATTAGCCAATCTTAAACAGGAAGCAGTACAAATTGAAGCATCTCAGGTGATGGGTAATTTAAACAAGGAAGAAAATTAAGTATTCCCTGGAATTTTATCATTGAGAGATCAAAAGTTTGAATACTTCAACATGTGCCCCCATATATCCTTGCAGTCTCAATTTGCAACACTTTGGAAAAGATCAGAGAGACTGAGTGACATGTTCAAGGCTTAGGATGCACAGAAAGGAAGGGTTGTTTGAGGACTGGGAACTGGATCTGCTGGGCTGCATTCAGGATTCTTTCTGTTCCATTATGCTTCATTACATTCACACAGAATGCAGAGAAGGATGCTGTATTGGTGCTTCAAGGTGGACCAGCAAGGCAATGCCAAGGAGTGCCTCACACCCCCCGGAGCTGTTGGATATCTAAGGTGATGAAACCTTACAACCACTGTGAAAGTAGAACATCCCCTTCCCTCCCAAGTCCCCTGTCTCATTTATTCAGTAAGTATTTATTGAACATTTTATACTATGCAGGGCACGATACCAGGCTCCAGGGCAAACAAACCAGGCAGGATTCCAACACTGGACGAGCCTACGATTCAAGGACGTATGATAGGTAAGGCTCAGGTGGATGTGAGCATGGGTGCATGTGTGAGTCACCAAATTCTTCTAGCACATTCCCTTCCTTGTGACCCGTCTCTCTCCTGTGAGGGACACAGTAGGGTCAGAATTTTCTGCACAGAAGCCAGATAGAACATTTGTGTGCCTTATTCTCCACACCTGTCCTGGCTCTGAAAAAAAATGGAACACGTCCAGACAAGTTTTAGGTTGAAAAGATTTTTTTTTTTTTACCATGATGATCTAGGTCAACCCCTTTGTTTTGCAAGGGAGAAAATTAAGGGCCACAATGTCACCTCCAGAGTGTGGTATGGAAATAGGACTTGACCTTGCTGCCTTTTGATTGTTTTTCACAATGCTATTTCAATCAGAGGAAGAAAGGAGATTACAACTGCATTATGGAGCAAAAAGAAGCCAGCGCTAGGTGTCTGAATATGAACAGCCAATGCTGATTGAGGATGTCCTGTGTGCCAGGCACTGTTCCCAGTGTTTTGCATTAAATTTCTCATTTCCTCTTACAATGGGAGTTTAGGGACACAATGCACAGAGCGTTAAGAAGTCTGTCCAATGTCACCCAGGTTACAGCCGGGAGGAACAAGGATGAACACAGTAACTTTGTCGTCCATTGTTCTGGGATGACTTTCTCACTGGGAACAGAAGTCAACATCCAGCAGGCTCAGAGTGAAGTTTCCAGACAATTTGGGCCATCTTTACAGAGAGACTTGCAGACTCTATTAGCTGCTCCCCTTGACAGTAGGTCCTGCTCAAATCCTGCCTTAGACTAGGATTATGGGATCTGGTGATCAAGTAGGCAGAGACTAGTTCTCAGGCTACATTCCCAGTGGCCAGACAGGTGGAGTTGATGGAGATGGGCTTTTGTTTTGGAGCAGCAGGGAAGATCACTGAGGCTTCCCTGTACTAATGGAGTAATTGGCTGTGGAATCAGAAGACAGGGGCCTTGGGCGGAGGTGGAAGGGTTGGGGATAACTCTGGCCCTTGGGGAGTGAACCAACAGGCATAATACTCTGTATGCCTCTGTTTCTCTACCTTGTCAACAAACAGGAACACTCGAAAGAGGGTGAGTGTTTGCCTAGGATATTAAGATGTTGCCTGCGACACCATTGCCTAATGGGTGCCTGGCTCAAGTCCCTGCTCTGCTGTTGCTGATCTAGCATTCCTGATAATGTACACCTCTCTGGCTCTCCCTTCCACTCCCTCTTCTTTATCAATAACATGAACATTTAAAAATAACAATGTGCAAACATTAGCTTAAGAACTAATGAAAACATTTAAAAAAAAAACGTAAGTTGATTTGGGTGTCTCCAATTTTAAAAATCTGGGCATGCTGCTTGTCACAATATTCGTATCCATGAGCTTTTAATAAGTATCCCCCTTCTGTAGAGATTTTATCCAAGAACCCTCCTTCTACCCCGTGTGCATTTTTTGAGGATGGTCCCCAGGACATATGGTGTCTAGGACTGAGTCACGCAGGTGCAAAGGAAAGCTGTGAGTTTGCGTTCTGACATCAAGGACAAGGGAAGAATGGACTTTGGCTTGGCCACTAAGTGCTTCCCTGTGCTGTATGGCTTTAATGCAACAACTCCCTCCGTGACTACAGGTGTCTTTCCCTTTCTACCAAAAGCCCTGATGCTTTCTAGGGGGCCACCCTTTCCCTTGAGGAGACCCCAGTGAAGGGGAAGTTACATGAGCTAGCCAGATACTTGTGTTGCCAGATCAACACAGCAGGGAAACATCCTTAGCAATGTTGACTTCAACTTGAGTGTTGTGTTTTTGCAAAACAGTGAAGATCAAGGAGTCCCTTCACTCTTTCACAGCCTAGAAAACAGCTCCTACCCAAGGACAATCCTAAGCCGTATGGTGTAGACAAGACTCACAGATACTCCCGTGTTTAGCCTATGGGAAACTACTATGGGAGAGTTAAACAAGGGCCCTGCAAATGCTCATTCTTTGCCTCCCTGCACTGTGTTTCAACCCCACTGACCAATCAAACCAAAATCCCTGCTAATCAAACTTGGGTTAATATTCTTTCTTCTTCCAGGCCACTTCACTTTAGTGTCTCTTCATCTTGACAGTTCAGAGGACAAACGGGCCTCAAGGTTCAGGTGAGATCCATGATGCTATTTTGCTAGCCTTTCCTCTACCTTCTTCTTTACTGGTTTGCTTTATCCTCCTGTTTAAAGTAAATCCCCTGGCATATGTCCTGAGTTCTTGAGTTGCTTGCAGATTTTGAGATCACAGTGCTCTTGAAATTGCATCTGCCTTTTTATTTCCTTAAAGAATCATTTATTTTGATTGGAAAGACAGATTACAGAGAGAAGGCGAGACAGCGAGAAAAATCTTCCATGCACTGGTCCACTCCTCAAACAGCCGTAGAGCTGAGCCTATCTGCAGTCAGGAACCAGGAGCTTCTTTCAGTTCTCCCACATGGATGCAGGGTTGCAAGGCTTTGGGCTATCCTCCACTGCTTTGCCAGGCCTCAAGCAGAAACCTGGATGGGAAGTGGAGCAAAAACTGGTGCCCATATGGGATGCTGGTGCTTGGAGCTAGAAGATTAGCCAGCTGAGCCAAGGTGCTGACCCCCCGTGTATCTGTCCTTCTTGTCTATTATAATCATTCCCTTCCCCTTTTTGGCAAAGCCTTCTCTTTTTGCGGTCAACTCTTTTCTGCCTTCCTGCTCCAACACACTGTTGGCAATAAGCATTGTGAGGCAAAGTCTCTTCTACCCACCTCTAGATTATATCTGTGTCTAACAGCCCCAAATACCAGAGGGCATTGACAGGCTCCTGAGGGCGACGGCCTGGGAGCAGATTTCCTCCCTGCTCCTGTTGCCAAGGAAAGCTGAGTCACTCTTCTCCCACGCAGCCCGGTGGTCCTGTGACTCTTCCGCCCCTGCAGGGCCCTTAGTAGTGGACGTGGAAGTTGGCACAAGCACCTCAAATGACCTCGACAGTTAAAAATATCTGTGACTGTTTCCACAGCTCTTCCAATGCATGGTATAAAAGGTTTGTTGTCAGAATTATTGTGGAACCCTGGGGATAAGCAAAAGTCACTGATACTTTCCTGCAGGATTTTCCACAGCCACTTTGCGTTGGGAAGAAAACACGGCATATACAATTTCTCCCCAACGGTTTGACAACAGAATGCTTTTATTTGCCAAACACCTACGAACATCACACAGAGCCTCTGAGAAACACTGTTATTGTTAAAGTCTTTTCTATCTTCTGCTGCAATTGCCTGACTCCCTGAAGTCAAAACTTGTCTCTGAGCTATCACAAGAAGAGGTGGAGAGCAGATCAAGTCCCCAGGGCCAGCAGTTACAGCTGCAAGGTGGCATCAGACACTCTGCGTCCTACCGGCTGATGTTCTCCAAGTGAGAAGTGTGCTAAGTAGCCTTTCTCCTGGGGGGGAAACACAGCCAATGAGTCAGATTTCCCAACAGGAAGAGGCTGTGTTTAAGACACATTTGATTTACAGCAGCTTTCACTGTGACCTTGGCTTTTGAGTCTACAAGTAATACACAGTTGTGAATTTTTCATGGCAAGGCATGGATTTGTGCCAGTGGCCTTCTGGCCAAGAGGAAAAAGCATGGAGTATCAAGAGCCACATAAATGGTTAGGTAAATCTTTATTCCCCCCAGACCTCCCGGCAAGACCCATTATTTGTGTCCCATTCAACAGCTCATTCATTTACAAACATTTCCTGAACAAGTTCCATGGTTAAGATCTACAGGGGATGCAGTCAGGTGAAAAGCAACGTGGTGACAGAAGTGTTCCGGCAGCAGGTGCAAAGGAGAGAAGAGGAAAAAAATTTAAAAAGCTGTGAGCGAGATTCCTCTTCGGAATGAGTATGCAAGCATCTGGGGCCTACAATGTATGTGCTTGTCTTGTAAAATCAAGTCTGAAGACTCCTCTCCGGGGACGCCTGAGGGATCCAGTGGCAGGTGTCTTGTATAGCGTTTCAGCCGCAGGTATAAAACCTTAAGCAAGTTGGCGAAAGCTCCGTGGTGTAATGCTTTGTGACAGGAGGTCAATGGAACTCCTAGCACTTGAGGCTTCCTCCACTTTCCAAACAAGATAATTCAGAAATAGAGAGACACACATATGTGCGATTAGGAGTACACATACAACGGTATACCTAACGCTCAAGTGAAAAATGAACTAAAAAATAAGTTTAGGAGGAGAGTGTTGTGGTGTAGCCAAGGAAACCACATTTGCAACTCCGACATCTCATATCAGAGTTCAAGTCCAGGCTGCTCTGTTTCTGATCCAGTTCCCAGCAAATGCAGCAGCAGGAAATGGTCCAAGTACTTGGGCCCATGCCAACTATGCCAGAGACCCAGTTGGAACTCCTCTTCTTGACTTTCACTTGGCCCAGATCCAGATGCCACAGCGATTTAGGGAGTGACCGGCAGATTTTGTCACCCTCCTGCTCTCTCTCTCTCTCTGTTGTTCTGTCTTTAAATAAGTAATTAAATTTTCTAAAAATAAATCGGTTAGGGGCAAGTAATTAATACAGTAGTTAAGACGTTGCTTAGGTGACCTGTATTCCACATTGAAATGCCTGGCTTGAGTCCTGGCTCTGCTTTTCATTCTAGCTTCCTGCTAATTCATACTTTGGGCACCAACAAGGATGTCTCAGGGAGCTGCATCCCTGCCACCTGCTTGAAGATCCTGAATGAGTTGTTGGTCCCTGCTTTCAGCTGTTGCAGTCATTTGGGGAGCAAATCAGCAGATGGAAGCTTTCTGTCTCTCCTTTCCCCCACCCCACTGATCTTTTCTTAATCTCTCCTTTCTCTGTTGCTTTGCCTTTCAAATAAATAAATATTTAAAAGAAAAAGAAATGACTGTGCATTATCAGTGTTGCTGTAAATATAGTTCACCAACCTGTTTTATACCATCATCAAACCGATGATTAAGAATGTTAGACTATTGGGCCCAGCGCGGTGGCGCAAGTGGTTAAAGGTCCTTGCCTTGCACGCCCAGGATCCCATATAGGCGCCGGTTCTAATCCCGGCAGCCCCGCTTCCCTTCCAGCTCCCTGCCTGTGGCCTGGGAAAGCAGTCAAGGACGGCCCAAAGCTTTGGGAACCTGCACTCGCGTGGGAGACCCATAAGAGGCTCCTGGCTTCGGATCGGCATAGTATCGGCCCGAGGCGCTCACTTGGGGAGTGAATCATCGGACGGAAGATCTTCCTCTCTGTCTCTCCTCTCTGTATATCCGCCTTTCCAATGAAAAAATAATAATAATAAAAAAAGAATGTTAGACTATTGCAGTTTTAATGATTTGTGATTGCTTCAAAATTTACTGTGAAAAGGGTCATTTTTCCACTTAACTATTATTTGTAGTATTATCTGTGTTCCCACTAAAAATGGGTTTCTTTGCTTTCTGCTGTTATACTGCTTATTTGGTGAAGTATTAAGTCCTTTTACAGTAACATACATTTAAATTATATTATCCCAAAAACTAGAAAAAGAGAGAGAGAGAAAAGGAAGTAAGATGAGAAGCAAGGGAGCAAGGAAAGAGACTATATCATTACATTCTTAGAACTGTGTCTACAGAGATGAGCTGCCACCTGCCATGCCATTACCCCATATGGGTGCTGATTTGAGTCCCTGCTACTCCACTTCCTATCCAGCTCCCAGCTAATGTGCCTGGGAAAGCAATGAAGGATGGCCCAAGTGCTTGAGCTGCTGTCCCCACGTGAGAGACCCAGAAGAAGCTACTGGTTCCTAACTCTACTCTGACCCATCCTGGTCATTTCGGAGTAAACCAGCAAAACAAACATCTCCCTCTGCCTTGTCTCTGTCCCTTTACTATCTACAATACTTTCAACTAAACAAAACCAAATCTTAAAAAGATAAAAGCACGTAAGATTTCTAAGAACATTTTATAGGTAATTGGCAGTGAATTGGGTGTGGATTAGGCTTTCTTCTGTAAAATAGTTGTGAGAATACCTGACATACTATTTAAATGTCTACCATATGCCAGAGTTATTAAGGGTTTAACCTCACTTCATCATCTCACCACAGCCGCCCAGCAAGCTGAGTGCCATTTCCAGCCCTGCTTTATACACAAGTAAACCAGATCTCAGAGAGGTACCTGCCCAATGCCATGGACTTTCATCCTTTTTCTGTTGCTACAGAACAGCATTGCATCATCACAACATCGCATCAGGTCATTTATAAAGAAATGAAACTTATTTCTTAGAGTCCTGGAGCTTGGAAGTTCAATGCTGAGGGACAACAGTCGACACCCTAACAACACAACAGAAGGCATCAAACAGAAGGCTTAGTTGGGTCTCTCTTCCTCCTCTCCCAAGCCAGAGCGTGGCCAGTCTGGGGGCCCCTTCTCATGACCTCTCTTAGGGCCAGTGACCTTCTAAAGCTTGCAGTTGCTCCAAACACCACCAGCACATTGATCATAGCCACAGTTCCTCACTCTCTGAACATAGGCAGCTACCAAGTTTCCTTCTGTAGGTTTCTGAGAATTATTAACCCAACCACACCACTTGTCTAGTTGGGAAGCAGCAGTCACAGTCTGGCCCAGTGTTGTCTAGATCTAGAACCTGAACTTGAAGCCTTCCCCAGCAGATAACACAATCAAGAGACGGCATTAAACATGGCACTGAGTTGGCTCAGACTGAAATTTCATTCTGCTATCTGCAAGTGGCAGAGACTCAAGATCCACCTCAACCACTGGCCAAGAAGTAGAGCTTTCCTCCTGGTCAGCTGGCTGCACTTGTCCTTGTCATGTTTGGGTGTCCTCCAACTCCTGGGACAAATTCCAGGCATCTTTTTTATTGTTGTTCTTTCCAGCATCTAGGACCATTAAGAAAAGTCAACTCTTTGCTCTGTAGCTGCACATTATGCAGACCTGTTAACTGCCTTGCTGTCTGGCCCATCCCTTGCCAAGAACAGTTGTGTGTGTGTGTTGGGGCAGAGTCTGGAGGAGTGTCAAATGGGGCGAAAGACCTGGGATGCTCAAGAGGACAGCTTGCCACTTTGCAACTCTTTGTCCACTCCAAGGCCTTCTGCATCAAACTATGTCTTTCTGTTTCATTGCCTCCCCCACCCCCATCCCTTTATTTATTTTTTTTTTGTCTTTCTCTGTTCAAAAGGTACTACCTGTTTCTTTCATTTCCCTCCCCCCTCAGGAATAGAAACCTAAATTGCTTTGTAGGGAAAACCAAATTATTGAGTTACAAGGGGGAAAATGAAATCTATTACTCCTTCAGAATGAAGAAAAATACCCAGCTTGTGGTATCATGCATCCATTTGAGTAGTAAATACAAAAGTCAGAAATGATCTTTAGAGAGAGGAAAGAAACCAAGACATCACATTCCCATTGAGAACAATAAAGATGAAGCAGGAGGCAGCATGTGGGATACCAGGATGGAGTTCCTGGCTTTGGGTTCTAGCCTGGCCAAGCTCTAGCTGTTGTAACCATGTGAGGAGTAAACCAGTGGATGGAAGATCTCTCTCTCCTTCTGGAAAGCAAGCATGTAGGTGCCTGATCAAGATCCAGTGACAGACCTGAAATAGAGGGAAGTAGATTGGGGAAGCAAAGTCTTTGGGGAAATTGGAAACCCTGCTGCCTGTCGCTGGGAGCAGCCCTGGGAGAGCCCATAGGGTGCCTGTGGACTTGGTCCAGCAAGGGCCATATGAGGTTGATGGCCATCCTGGAACAAGGGCTCTGTAACATTGCACGCCCTGTGTGGATTCCTGCGAGCTTAACCTTTCTGTGATGTAGACTATTCCAGATTCCTCTGGGAAGGGAGGAGTCCTACACTATGTGGCCAGAGAATGGCAGGGGAGCCACCCAGGGGTGCTTGCCACCTGCAGACCTGGGTGCTTTGGGTATTCATCCTAGAAGATACACTCTCCTGGTGGCAGTGGTGGTGGTGGGTGGTCAGCAGTTCCCACCCATGCCATCATGATCACAGAAGAAATCAGAATGAAAACACAGACCATTGTGTTACACCTGTCTGTAAGGGGTGGATCTCAGGATCCTGGGAATTATTTAAACAGAGGGGACTGCAGTACCTAGACAATCTGATAACCCCACAAAATGGGTACCAAGTGATCACGGAAGGGGAGGGTAGCATACACAGGATGAACATTCCACTCAGAACAGCCTGACTTCTACATTTCAAATTGCCTATTTATGGGATTTTGTTTTCCACTTAAGATTTCCAGACTCTGATTAGTGTGTGTCTGCGACCATGGAAACCAAAATCATGGATGAGGGATGAAGGATGGAGGGGAGGATGCCAGCCCCTCCACCAGGCATGCTGTGATCCTTCCAAAGTAGAGGGGCTGTCACTCACTCCTCCCTTTGTGTGCTCCCTCTTGGGCTCTTCACTTTGAGCCATTCTACGTCAAGTACACCTCCATCTCCAGCTTTTGGAGGGCAAGAATAGCATTGTACATAAAGTGAGACTTTCTTTGGAAAAAACATTATTTATGTAAAGTGAACACGTTTCATGTATTTCACCATACTGATTTAGCAGCATAATAATATGTCCCATCCTACTCACCCTTCTGCCCACATTCCCTACCCACCCTTCTTTCTCTCTCTCTTTTTCTTTCTTTCCTTCCTTCCTTCCTCCCTTCCTTCCTTCCTTCCTTCTTTCTTTCCTTCCTTCTTTCCTTCCTTCCTTCTTTCCTTCTTTCCTTCCTTCCTTCCTTCCTTCCTTCCTTCCTTCCTTCCTTCCTTCCTTCCTTCTTTCCTTTCCCTTTTACAGTATCATATTTTCAGTTCACCTACGACCCGAGCCTCAACTAGGACCCTTTGATGAGACTAATGTGACTGCACTTTCACTGTTATCACAACCCCTAATAATTTGATGTAGATGACTTTAACAATGGTTAAATTCCTAAATCTCACCCTTGTATCAGCAACAGGGTCATGATGCCACGGTTTCCGTGGGAAATCATCAGGCATCCGATTTACACATTTGACTTGACTCTTTTTGACTTCCGTTTTAAAGATCTGTTTATTTCAAAGGCAGAGGAATGAGGCAGGGGGTAGAGCTAGAGGACAAAGAGAACTGGTGTTTGCTGTGGTCACAGCTGGATCAGGCAGAAGCCAGGGTAGGGTGGCCATGGCTGGACCAGCCAGAAGCCAGGAGTTCAAGCATGTGTTATATATACATATATCTCCCATAAGAATATATATTCTTATATTCTATATATAATTACATGTGAAATTATGTATAGGTACAATATATATAATATAATATATATATAGAATTATACATACAGAATTATATATGTTCATGTTTTAAACTAGCTTTGAGGGACAAAGATTCCAGTTTAACCATCTTCCACCGCCTCTCTAGGTCCATTGGCCCACTGGTGCTGTATTGTACGTGGAACAGGTGGGACTCAGACCATTGCTCCGCTATGGGATTCTGGCATCACGCCTTAATCTTCTGTGTCACAGTGCTGCCCCCAGGGTTTCTGGTTTCCATGCCTCAGGTAGTGGAAGAGGAATTCTTGTTGCTTTGGCTCTTTTCAGTGAGAGGGATGGCGGACAGGAGGCATGAAAATGTCTGACACGGAAAAAGGAGGCAAGAAAAAGGCATCTGCTACGGATGCCTTCATTCAGAGAGTCACTTGTTTCCATTTTTTTTTTTTGAAAGACTTATTTTTATTTGAAAGGTAGATTTACAGGAAAAGGAGACATAGGTACACACACACACACACACACACACACACACACACACACACACACACACAGAATCTCTGATGCACTCTCCAAGGAGCTGGTCTGAAGGCGAGAGCCTAGAGCTTCTTCTGGTTCTCCCACATAGGTGCTGAGGCCTAAGGACCTTGGTCATCTTTCACTGCTTCCCCAGGCACATTCACAGGGAGCTGGATGAGAAGTGGAGCATCCAGGCTGATGCTGATCTTCCGTCTGCTAGTTCATTCCCCAAATGCCTGCACTGGCTCAGGCTGTGGCAGAATGAAGCCAGGACAACAGGGATCGAACTGCTTGAGCATCACCTGCTACTTGCCAAGGGTGTGTATTGGCAGGAAATTAGGATTGGAAGCAGAGATGAGACCTAAAACCAGGTGCCCTCCTGTGGGATAAGGGCACCCCAAGCAGCATCCCAACTACCGGGTGACTCACTTACTTTTAGGGTGTCTTTTTTTGAACCTCAATAGTAGTCCTCAGTTCAGCAAAGGCTGAACCATTTATGTGCCCCAGGGAAAAGAGGAAAGCATTTGGCGAAGAGCTAGCTGGCATCTGCCACAGCCCCTAAAGGCTCTGCAGTGATCGCTGCTGCGTCTGAGTAGGCACAAAGGATGGCAGCATCTAACGAGTGTTCTCAAAAGCGCTTATTAGGAAAAGGCACACACTGGTTTCTGGGGCATACCATGCTTGCTGCTCTCTTTTCTCTGCCAATTCTCTGCTTGTGACATCAGCAGCTGGTATCAGCAGTTCAACCAGGAAAGAAAAAAGAAATTCCCAGAACCTTCACCACCAGCCAGTGTGCTTCTATTTTTTTTTTTTTTTCAAGAGGGCTGCAGCTGGGATGTGAGAGTGCGAGCATATGGCTTCAGGGAGGCCCATTTGGTTCACTTAGCAGAGTTCCGTGGCCTGTGAATGTTCAACACATTTTAGCATTAAAGTCATCAGGCAGCTGGCCCAGTTCCTGCCTCCCTGTGTCTGCTGGCTCTGGGACTGGCTGTGCAGAAACAGGCTCAAGGGGCAGATGATCTCCTGCAAGGCTGATGGACGAGAACGGAGCAAGGGGCTTTCTCAGTGCACTGTGTGCACCAGAGCATCTCCATTCAGGCTGGATGCAAATGTCATGTCATTTGCTGAGACACGGGGGGCTTGAATGCCTTGGAGTGGAAGCTGAGCCAGGCCCCTTCAGTCAGGGGGCTTCTTTGACGCAGAGGGAAATTAGGACACATGCCAGACGTACCTTGGCCTTAAGAGAGGAAAGACAAGCCGTGGAATACATTTCAGCAGGATTTGCAGATAGAAACATAGGTGCATCTGCCTGATTGGCAGAGTTTAAGTACAGGGCATTTATTGTCTCCTTGAAGCTCCCAACTATCCCAATATTTCTGGCTGATGGACAGGGGTCATTATGTTTGCTGGACAGAGCACTGGACAGGCGCCAGGACCCCAGTCACTCACTGCAGATGCAACCAAGGCTGCACGAAGGTTCCTGAAGCCCTTTGGCTGATCAAAGCTCTGGGCTGGAGACTGGACAGATGGAGAGCTCAGACATCTGAAAGGACACAGGGCATCGGAATCCCAGGAATTGAAATTAAAGACATACACCTAGCAGGGAGTGGGGTGTTGCCTACAGAGTGAGGACTGAGTGCATGGGGGCTGTTGATCCTTGGTAGAACTGGATGGAAGCAGGTGTACCATGCTTTCCTGGAGGGAGACCACTTTCAAGGTCAGTGACCCCTATCTGTGACTGATGTCCTTTGACCTTGCTGAAAATTTTTTGATATTCCAAGGGTAAGGCGTTTCCAAAGATTAACTTTGAGTGAAAATCCCTTCTTCACCTTTTCCTGTATTTCTTTCTTACCCTTTGCATTGGCTTCCTACATGAATAAACAAATAAAAATTAATCAAAGAGCTCCCTTTACATTTTGGGGGCTTCAGACTGGCTCAGCTGTGGCCATTGTGGTCATTTGGGGGAGTGAACCAGCAAATAGAAAATCTCTCTCTCTCTCCTTGTCTCACTCTGTAAACCTGCCTTTCAATTAAAATAAATAAATATTTTAAAAATAAGAATCCATTATGAGCAGCTTTGCATTCAAAGCTCACTGCAGATAATCTGTGAGCACTAGCAAAGCATTGCATTGTCTAGAAAGCACTGAGGGCAGCATGACCGGGAGCTAGTACTGAGACTGGGAACAGCTGGGTTCCTGAGAAATCGTGAATCTCTCTTTGCCCTCCTCGTAGTAAGGTTTATAAACTATGACTATTATAGTACTGAACACATTTCTATTAATGCACATTGAGTATGATCTAAGCCTCTGTGTGGAAGACTGCACTGGTGGGATTAGTTCAATCCTTAACACACAGAAGAGCTTCTTGAGCGTCTATGGATGGAGCCCAGGAATGCCAGGACCTGTACCTGATCTGGATAAAAGTGGTTTCAGGCTGGGGTCGCCCCAGAGAACTGTGGGAGTACAGTGTGTTGGAATGACTTATCTAAAATGAATTCCAAGAACACATGGGAGATGTCCCCAGGAATAGTGTTCAGTATCTGTTACCACTTGAGTGCTCACTCCAGGAGATGTGGAGGGTAGACACCAGGAACAAACACCTATCCCTTCTGTGCCAACATGCTAATGAATGCTACAGAGTTCAAAGTGTGCAAAGCATGATGGAGAGAATAGGAGTGCAGGCACAAACTAAGAGCTCTGTTCAAGTACCTCAAGATCAAATCTCTCTGCTCTTCTGAAACGTATGTGTTGGGATCTGGCATGATGGCTGAATGGCTAAAACTTCACCTTACAAATGACAGGATCCCATATGGGCACTTATTCATGTTCTGCTTGCCTCACTTTCTATCCAGCTGCCTGCTTAGGGCCTAGGAAAGCAGCAGAGGATGGTCCAAAGCCTTTTGCAACCCTACACCCAAGTTGAGAGACCCAAATGCTGTTGCCTTTACCTTGGACTTCTCAGCTTCCAAATTATGCACAACTTACTTCTGCTGTTTATACATTGCTGAATCTAATATCCAAAATTACAACTGTCCCCCAAAAGCTATGACAAACATGACCGAATTTTGTGCCAAAAGATGGAAGAGTTGTCTAACAATGGTACGCTTCTGAAGACAGTGTTCAGACAGTGAAGCAGGCCAACTCTCATATTTTAAGACAACTGGGATCCTACTGTATAGCAAGTGCTTGTCGTAAGAATATGATTTTAGAACTCAAATGAGATGAACAACTATAATGATGGTTGAGCCTTTCTGCATCCAGGAAGTGTCAAAATCAAGATCCTTGGAGGCTCAGAGGAGAGGTGAATCGTGTTAGCTTGACTTAGACAACAGAATACAGCAATGATAGAACACTACAGACCAATGATAGAACACTACAACACAAGCACCAGGGGGAGCCTTGAGCACTGGGGTTATCCTGGGGATGGGCATTGCATGGGAGAATGCAGCTCAACCAAGGTTTCCACTGGGCAAGTGCTGGATGTAGTCAGTGTGCTGGGGATTACGCTCTACATCAGAGAGCCAGTCAAGCAAGCAGAGGCCATGGAACTAAGGGGGTGTGCATGTAGCAAGTGAAAGGATTGAATCAATTCACTTCCATTCTTTTCCCCACCCTTCTGTTCCAACATCCTAGAAGCGAGTGCCTTCAGAAGGCTCTGCGTATAAACAACATGTAATGAATAAGAGCATAGATGTGTCAAGTCTTCTTAAAGAGATCATCTCCCGGGCCAGTTAAGGCATGATTGATTGTGTTAGCATATTGAACAAAAAGTTACCCATTTGTCAGTCATGGAAGCATGATGGGGCAGTCAACAGATGAGTGCTGGCAGGGCTATAGGCATGGTTCTGTGGAGAGGGCTCTGCTTTGAAGGTAGCCTTGTGGAGGAGCTATAGCTCCCTGCGTGGAAATCTTTTAAGATAAGCTTCTCACCCTCCCATCCCCCAATTCTACAGCCCTGCCTCAAAGTTGCTCTTGAAACATTGGATTTAGGGAAACAATGTTCAGGCTTTTACCAATGTCTCATCAGCGTGAGAGACACTGATTTTAAGCGCATCTCATTCTCCACCGAATTTCATCCAAGTAACTCAGTTCTAGGAGAAACCCTTTGGGTTGTAACACCAAGGACACCAGATCCCACGCTGGATTGAATTCACAGAGGTCCCACCTCTTTTTGGACTTGGATGTGCACCCAGATGGACTCAGGCTAGTGGATACTGCGCTGGTCATTTGCATTTTCGCTGTCAGAGCCACCGCCTACCCTTCTCTCTGTGCTGTGGAACAAAATGATATTTTCCAGGCATGGCTTGACATCCAGCTTCTAACTGAGATAATGCAGTAGGGGGCAATGAGTGAGAGCGTAAAGCAGGAATGGGAAGAAACTTTGGTGCCTGCTGTTGCTCTTCTATGACTTCATACCACACTAGAGGTGCATGGTGGCTGCGGTTCTGTAGGTGGACCAGAGTGTAGGTTCTAGCAGCCCTGCCTCTTCCCTTCTCTCTCCAATTCTGGTGCTGGGGCCGATAGCAGATGGGGTAGGGAAATGGATGTTTCCTGCTATTACCCTCTCAAACTGTCTCACTGTCTCTCTTTTTTTTTTTTTTTTTTTTTTTTTACGTCTGGATTCTTTGCTGCCCACTCTGCATCCAGTCTCCTATGTAAAATTTTTTAAAAGTAATAACTGCAGTAGCATCTATTTTCCTAACTGGATTCTGATTAGGACAATTTTCTTTCAACCTTTTTCCAGTGTGCCTCTCTGATAGAGGATGCTGACATTGTGAACAGAGGCCTAGCTCACTCTGCCACAACGGGATCCCCTCAAGATGAACAATGTGGAACCAACAGATAGGAAGACTAAACTCAACTCTGTAACACAAAACTTTAGTGGCCAGTGGTGTGGCACAGCAGAAGCAGCCACCAATAATGCTGGCGTATCCCCTTGTGTCTTCGATGTTCTACTTTCAATCCACGTTCCTACTAACGTGCCTGGGAAAAGCAGTGGTCCAAGATGGTCCAAGTGCTTTGGCTCTTGCCATCCACATGGGAGACATGAATGAAGCTCCAGCTTTGGTCTTGCCCATCCCTGACCTTGAAGCCACTTGGGAGTTGAACCAGCAGGTGCAAGAACTGTCTCTCTATGTATAACCTGACTTTCAAATCTATAAATAACTTTTTTTTTAAAGAAAGGAATACAAAAGTTGCCATGGATCACATGTACGTAGATGATCTTGCCTGTCTCCCAGTAACATTTCATAACAAAAATAGATGGTAGCCAGAGTTTTATCCCTATCCTGGTGATAGGCAACGATGGTGGCAAGATAATTAAGGAGAATCTGAGGTTCTTCATAAATAAGCATCTGAGCAGCTGACTGAAGCTGTGTTACAAGGCAGATACCAAGGAGGATCTTCAGTGGTTAAAGGAAAGCGAATCAGTTAAATGTCCATGTTGGTTTTCTTACCATGATCTCCAGGGAAGATAAAGCAGGTACGGGGGATCAGGCAGGATAGGAGAAGATTCCAATGTTCATGTCTCTTTATGAATCTTTGAAACCTTGGGCCATCATTCTTCTATGTTTTCCCCCAGCACCTGTCACCCTTCCCAGAAGCACTTGTGTTTCTCGTTTACTTCTCAGCTGCACCATGTGTCATAAAGCTGGGCTCTGAGCTGATGATCTTTCTGTTGGATGGAGAAAGTGGCTCTAGGCTTCTCTTCCAGTTTCCAGGGACTGCCACATTGCATGTGGGGCAGCTGGGAGGGATGTGACTAATTAGCATTTGTGAAGTGATTCCTGTGGCTGAGGTGAGAGCCACCCAGAAGGGCCTGGTATAATCATTGTTATATCTGTGGCTTACATAATTTCTCATCCACCCTGGAATGTTTTTTTTTAAGTGTTGTTAATTGGGGAATTATAGTGTGAGTGCTGAAAACCAGCTGTGGTTTTAAGTGGCACACACGTTTCCGTAGGTGGTAGAGAGCTGGGCATAAATGTTGATGGCTTTGTCAGAGAGGCCGTAGTAGAATGGAATGGATAGCAGCTGGGAAGGGATAGTGGAAAAAGGACATTTCAAAAGAGATACACAATTGGCAATTAGATGATTTGAGATATCATCCAATCAATACTTATGCAACGATGACGGAAAGGGGCTCCTTGTGTTGTGATCTCGGTGAAATCAAGACATCTGTGAGAATTCTTGTAATGAACTCTGAGACCAAAAGTTAAAGGACAGGGACCAGTGTTGTGGGAAAGTCACAGCTTGCAATGCTGACGTTCCTTATTAGAGTGTTACTTTTAGTGCAGGCTGCTCTGCTTCCCATCCACCTGCCTGTGAGCGTGCCCTGGAAAGCATCAAAAGATGGGCCTGACGCATGGGTACCTGATACCCATGCAGATTTGAACAAGAAGATGGAAGAACTCTGTTTCTCTCTCTCTCAAT
The DNA here is from genome assembly GCF_017591425.1 of Ochotona curzoniae. Classification (NCBI taxonomy): domain Eukaryota; kingdom Metazoa; phylum Chordata; class Mammalia; order Lagomorpha; family Ochotonidae; genus Ochotona; species Ochotona curzoniae. Next base: position 4,286,848 of record NW_024465421.1, read on the forward strand.
TATCTTTTTAGGAAATAGAAGTTAAAGAACATACATGGAACAAAAGTGACAATATTTGGCACCCTGTAGGCTCTTAGCAAAAGGTTGAGATGATATGAATGGATGACACTGTGATGCTGTGAATGAATGACATTACAGAGTTGGGAATGAATGCATGATGTTATGGAGCTCCCTATAGTTCTTCCATGAGAGTAATTTTTTTTTCACCAAGGATTACTGTTTTGTGGTGAGGCTCCACCACTAGCTCCAGAATTGCTCTTCAGGCAACTTGGTGTATTCCAAAGTGGCCCCTTGGCCTGCTGTTTTGGGCCATGAGTCCTCAGCAACTACTGCCCTCCTTAGTGGGATGGAGTTTTGTAGGAGGTTTCAGAGCTATGGAAGCCAGTGGTGGTGAGTTCTTGCGTAAACCAGGCATGGTGCTGCACCATTGCAAGACAGCCCCTGTACCTCTCTGCGATAGCGCCATGACTCAAAACTGTTAGCTGGGCAGTGAGTGTTCAAATGGCTCCGTGATGTTTCCAAAGTCGCAGTGACTAGCAAGTGGTTGAGCAAGATTCAACAATGGAGGGTTCTAGGTCAAGTGCTTACTGCCACCCAGGAGCCACAAACTTGTGGCCCCTTTGCAGGGGTCAGCAGATGAGCATTTATTTATTTTTGGATAGCCATTGGTTTTCAACTTGAATTTGAATGCCCTGAGGGAGGCATGCTCCCTGCATTTCTCTTGGCTCTATTGTTGCCCGTTCCTTTCACAATTGATGGTTTTCCTTGTTTGTGTCAGCTCTGAAAGCATCCAAATGTGAATAAGACAAGTAAGCTCTGCCTTCCCCAACCCTCTCCTATGCATCACGAACCACATGCGCCATCTTTCCACTCCAGTGGCAAATTCTTCCGCCCTTGCCTGGTGCTTTCTGACACTCCTCTCAGCCCTCGCGAGGTCTGTTAGTATTGTGAGACGTGGGTGGAACCCTAAGCAACTCCACTCTGTGTTTTCAAGAGACAAATGATTACCCTTGACACTCAATGGGTATGGTGCTCAATCCGCTGTGTAACTTAGGCTGCAATGCCAAGTTCTCCATCCATGCGAGAAAGAAAACATTTGTTCATGGAAAACGGACCAAAGTGTGGGCTGAGGTTAGAGGTGGAGGCCAGCCACCTAACAGGGCGATGCTGATGGATGGGACTTGAAAAGAGATGGAGAGTCAATGGCGCCTGAACTTTTAGCTAGACTGTACCAGCCAGCTGGACGGCTGACAGTAGGTGCCCTGCCCTCACCCCAGTACCCCTCCACCAGAGCAGGGAGGCTGAAGCCTAAAGCTCTGATTGGCAGTAGGGAAGCAAGGAACTCAGTGGAGTTGAAGGAGAGAGCTAGTATTTTTGGGGGGTAGGGGTGACTGCTTGGCAGTTCACATGATGATCTTGAGCTTAATGGATGCGGCAGACTGGCTCTTCTCGTAGAGCCAAATGGCGTTCATGAGCTCTTTTCCTTTGAAGGAAACCATAGAGGCAGCACTGGGCAATAGAAACACCTCTCAGTGTCTGTCCTTCAGTGTCTGTCTTTCAGTAGCCTGGCCCAGCCTTGTTGGTGTTTACCTGCGTAAACTACGGACTGATTAGATAGCCACTGCTGGGGCTAATCAGCTTTGTTCTCTATGCAGATGTCCTGGCTTAGGATTGAACATGGACTAATGCCCAAAGCAGGAAAGAACAATGATGACATTCATGAGTCAGCGTTAGTTCAGCCCTGCTGCTGTCAGGCTCATGATGTGTTGCTTTTAAGAGAGATGCTTTGCCCGTAGCCAAACTGCTAACACCCGTGGGGAGGGGAAAATGTATGCGGATTTGCCCTGGCGTGTTTGAATTCTGACTTTTCTCCTTTTTTAGCAATAAGACTTAGTGGGAAACCACAGCCACAAGACAGCCATCTGCTGGTAAGGCAGGTGCTGAGCCCTTCATGCCCACTGCACTGGGTACCAGTGCGCATCTTCACTCACTTTTTTAGTTACAACCAGGAGGCTGCTCTGAGCAAGAGAGAAGGGGAGACTGCCCTGGAGTCCACATGACTCTGGGTGCCACGTGGAACCTGCAAAGGGGTATCCAGCAGTTTCCACAGGGAGAGTTTATCCCTTGCCTTTGATGGGTGACAGCTTTCCAAACGCAAATTTGCAAAAATATAAGGGAATTTGATGATTTTTTTTTTGGTGAAAATACATATGATGGTGAAACCATGTGTGATTTTCAAAAACTTTACACATCACAGTGAGTTTATGATTATTGATTGATTTGTGAAGAAAGAGAGGAGGGTGAGCTCCCATTACTGTTTCATTCCTCAAGGGTCTGCAACGGCTGCGGTTGGGCCATGCTGAGGCAATAAACTGGCAACTGTGCTCAGGTCTTCCCCATGGATGGCAGGGACCCAACCCCTTGGTGTATTACGTTAGCAAGAAGCCGCAGTCAGAAGCTGCAGTCAGGCCTCGAGCCCGGATGCTTTAACAGTGCAAAGCTCAATGACCGCTCCAAACTTCAGTCTGAATCCCCCTGTTCTCCCTTCGTATATTATATTCATGCAGCATCAGGCCCTTTGATCCTTTTAAGTTTAGTAGGCCAGCAGAGATTGGAGCTCTGTTAAAGGTGCAGTGAGGGCCACGGGCTGGGCGAGATACACACCTGTGTCATTACATCTCACAGCCTGGCACCGTCCTAAGACCCACCCACCCTTTGATGTGGGTACTACACGAGGAATTCTTAAAAAAAAGAAAGAAAAAGAAGATGTTAAAATTTCAAGGTGGGCTTCAAAGAAATCTTCACAGTTCCATTTGATAATTGCTTATCCTGAATGATGAGCAAAACCTGTCATATTAATCTTGCACATCTGATAAATAAATATGCCACCACACCACACTTTGTGTATTTTACGAAAACTAGAAAAACCCCCAAACAGCAGCGGCAACAATCAATACATCTCGTTCCAACTCAACACGTAACTCAAAGCAACGTGGCTCTAAACACATGCGCACGGTCGAATTTCTTTTCGAATAGCCCCTTTGCAGAAAGAGACTAAGGTACAAGAACAGCAGTGAGTTTGCCAGACGAGTGTCAGAAGAGAGTTCATTGCAAGCCCTTGGCTCCAGCCCCTTGGCAAACAGCTGTTTGTCAGGAGTTTACAATGGGCGAGGCCTGGAGAAACTTGAGTAATTAAAAGCAAAACCAGGAAAAAAAGAAAGCCTCCTCTCCATCCATAGCCTTGCCCAAGCCTAGCTGGGATTGCAGCTTGTAACGTGTTATTTATTTTTGGTTTTAATTGCTGGCAGTCCCAGAAACATTAGTGTTATATATAGTGCTGGGCTCAGCAGGAGTAATTAAAAGGCAGGGGCCCTCGTGGTCGGTAGTAAAATATCAACTGCAGACTGTTTAAGAAAAAAGGAGGCATTGATTTGCCATCAGCACATGCACAGGGTGGCAAGGAGAGGACAGGAGGAGAAGCCAGGGAGACAGTCACACTGCACTGGGAAGGTTTACATGTGGGCCAAGGTTGATTGAGTTTTAGACAATATAAATTAATAAATACATAAACTGATTTGGTTTAGTCATCTATGAAGCAGCATTGCTCAAGAAGAAGAACCAAGGTTTATTGAATGCACTGCCAGGTGCTCAAATCTGCATAAACAATCTCACTGAAAACTCCTGCAATCTCCCACCATTCTCAGATGGGGGTGCCTGCTTGTCCCGGTTCCTCTGACCCCCAGAGGATAGGGCCTGATCGTGTCCAGTGAAGAAACTCAAGCTTGGTGTTTTCACAGGCTGTCTCTGGGGCATGGACCATCAGGGACCATTTGTTTTTCTCTTACTGTGGTCCAGCCAGACATTTTGGTAAGAGAAGGGAAGGGAGATATCTGAGATGACAGTAAAGTAAGAATTCATGAAATTATCCTATTTACAACCAGGTGGTCCCAACTAGAGACCATTATGCTCAGTGAAACAAACAAATACCATATATTCTCTCTTATATAAGTTAAACCAACATGAAAAGTGTAACTCCAACAGCCCAATCCATACTTATTTTTTTGATTATTTGTTTGCTTTCTTGGCTGCATCCCATGTGTTATGATGTTTTTTATTTCAGTTTGGTTCATTCCAAATAATTTCTTTTCTCTAGTCGAATTCATCATGGGCTCATGAATTAGACGATGGCATCAATCTTCCTAAGAGACTTCTGTGTTTCCTTTTTGTCACTCATCTGTTGGTTACTCAGTGGCGCATTTTTTTTTTCATGGTGCTGTAATTTGCTGTTGAAGTTGTTGTTGTGGCTGTTCTAACTCATACCAGTTGTTGACCTTGTTTCATGGCTTCTCACTTATGGTAATGTATAGTGATGGAGTCCTGTGTTCTACCAAGTACAGATGTGGAGGTCTAATGGAACTTGCATCCAGATGAAAGATGGCTTTCCAATGAAACTGTTGGACATGTGTAGATAATGGGATGCTGGATGGTCTGACATTGTCTGCACCAACAATCTCGGGGTACACTTAAAGAAGAGAATTATGATTCCTTATAAAGGACTACACTATTGTAACAAAATGGGAAAAATCTGACAAGGGGTGGGAGGTTGTGGGGTGGTGGATCCCAGCCTATAGAAAATGATACTCACAATTCAAAATTCAAAATAAAAATACATTTAAAAAAATCCTGAAAAGATTTAGAAAGAAGAGGGAGGGGATGGAACTGTAACACACGAGCCCTGTGCGGGCTACAGTCAAAAAACTCATGGAAAATGGGATTGGATGATAGCTTTGTTTTTCAAACAAAAATAACTACAACCCAGGCATAAAAGCAGTTGTTAAAAGTTTATGAAAATATGTATTTGTGAGAAATCTACATATCAATTTCAAAAAGTTTTGGCACCAAGGTCAACTTACTTTGCGTTGTAGTTTGCCATGAAGTCTCTGAAGGTTGCTACTCACCTTGCAGAAAAAGGAGAACATGGTACCAAGAGTATGAAAGAACTTGTCAAGATGCACTTGTGCTATTGCTACTCCGTGCACTAAAGGCACAGCTAAGAAGTATTGCCCTCTTCCCTTTGCTTAGGATTGATTTCCTGGCTACTTAAGCCTTATGTCCAACTTGGAAAAAAATATATATATTTGTTTATTTGAAAGGTAGAGTGACAAAGATACACACGCACATAGAAAGAACATTCATATAATGGTTCACTTCCAAATTAATGTATTGGCTTGGATTGAGCCAGGCCAAATCCAGAACCTGGACATATGTAGCAGGGGTCCAAGTACTTGGGCCATCAACCGCTGCCTTGTAACTAGTGTGGGACAGGATTGGAAGCAGAGCAGCAGCAACTTGAACTCATTAACTGGCACTCTGATACTGGAGACCAGTGTCACAGGCAATCGCTTACCTTTCAGTGCTTGTCTCATAAGTAATGTTTAACCACAAAGAGATGTTGAGGGCACAGAGTGGAACAGTTTAGGCTATAAATGGCCTGTTATAAAATGTCTTGTATTAGATGGATGCTCAATCATAGTTGTAATAACAGTTAATACATAGTGCGGAACACGTGCTAAGTATGATGTGAACAGCCATGGCTCTGAGCGCTTTGGGCCTTGCTTGACTTAGTACATCTTTCCAACAACCTTGTGTGGTTAAGACAACTACTGTCATCTTACAGACGAGCCAATGGAGACACCAATGAGTGTCAGAAGTGAGACTCCAATTAAACACACAGGACGGCAAGCATCTGGGACTACATCCTGGAGAAACCCTCAGAAAGTAACTGGGTCATATTTTTATAGTTTGCTTTATTTTGCTAATGTATTTAGAAAATCTTAGTGTTTCCTTTTTTAACAAAGAATTACATGAATTGATGGCATATGCTGTGATCATTCAATGCTTATTCAAAGCATACTGAACAAATCAGAAAATTTCCTTCACATCATTTCTTTCTTTGGAGCTTACAAGCTTTTCTTCTGATAAAGCTTCATAAAATATACCAGTGGAGAAGCAGCTGTTTGGAATTGCAATCAAGATGTTTCTTGGGATGTTAGTATCCCATATAGTAGTTCTTGTGGGAGGCAGGAGGTGATGGCTCAAGCACTTGGGTCCCTGTCATGGGAGATCTGGACTGAATTCCTAAGTCCTGGACTGAATTCCTAGCTTCTGGCTTTGGTTTGGGCCAACACTGACCATTAATAAATTATTCCAGGAGTGACTCAACAGATCAGAAATACCTGTTTCCACTCTCTTTTTCTGCCTTTTGAAATAAAAAAAGAACCTAAAATTTGAAAATGCATACTACCAGAATAGATAATTGTAAACTAGTCAGTGGTCGCACTGTGCTGTAGAAAATTTGGTGCCCATTATCCAATGTCCATCTGGACAAGCTGTTACTGGTCTCTTCCCTTCTCTCATTTGCTCTTCCGGACTTCCAGTAACCATTACTATGTTTTCTTCTACTTTGAGCTCCACTTAAAAAAAAAAAAAGATTTATTTATTCCTATTAAAAGGGCATATTTACAGAGAGAAGGAAAAACAGAGAGCAAGAGCTTCCATTTTCTGGTTCACTTCTCAAATGGTATAATGGCTGGTGCTGAAGCCAGAAAGCAGGAGCTTCTTCCCGGTCTGCCACATGGGTACAGGGTCCTAAGGCCTTGAGTCATCCTCTGCTGCTTTCCAGGCCACAAGCAGGGAGCTACATGGGAAGCAGGAGAAAAGCTTGTAGGCTCAAAAGAAAGAAATGGTGTGAAGGGCATGAACTGGCATCTACGTCGGATGCTGGCACTTGAAGGTAGAGGATTAGCCTGTGGAGCGAGGTTGCCATGCAAGGAGCTCTACTTTTTTAGCATCTATATTTGAGGCAGAACATGCAGTATTGAGCTTTCTGTGTCTGACTTGTTTAAGTGCCCATCAACAGAGCTTAAAGGAGAGTTAGGAGGGAGATTGATATTTGCAAGAAAGCCCATCTCCCAACTTGCCTGTTTTTGTTGTTGCTGTTGAGAGATGAACCTTGGGTGAGTGGAGGGCCAGATCCTTTGTGCTTCTTGCATGTTTCAGTCAATGCCCAGCACAGTATTGGCACTGATAGGCCCTCCATCACCACTGGCTGCATGGGCTGTCTGTGAACTGTGGCTCTGCCAGAATTCTGAAGGGTTTCCTGGCACTCAGGCTTTCCCATGGCAGCTCTGGCAAGCCAGGGGATGGAACAGGAAGTGTGCTGCCCACAATGGAGCATAGGAAGCGTAGGAGAGTCTCAGTCTGGGGCCTTTAACGAGCCAGCGGGGAAAAGCAAATGTAATTTCTCCTCTTGGTTTTGCCTCAAATGCATCACAAATTGGAATCGCTTCGTGTCCGAAGGCTCATTAGAAAATGTTTCTGAAAGGCAAAGCAGCCCATTAAGGCTCATTCTGAAGAGCGGTTTTATGTTCTTCACGTTGGTGTCTATATTTGTTAAAGATCAAGTTCAATTTTCGAAATTTCCAGATGTCTTGGCTCAGCATCAGATCCCAAGTGAGAACTCTGGGTGGCTACTCCACTTGGTAACAGGAAAGTTTCCTTTCCTTGCAAAAGCCAGATACATTAGCCAAAGGTCTGAATTTTGGATCAAATTAATTTTATCAAAATCATTTTCTGTTAAATGACTGGTCTGAATTTAACTGATCCCAGCTGCCTTGCCTGCCAGGAATCACCTTGGGGTTGTTTCTGAGTGTTTGCTGGTTCTTGGAATTTGTTGATGGGGTTCAACCTTTTTCCTTCCTAATTCTCTTGTTCTTCATCAGTTTTGGCCTGAGCTATAAATGGGAGTTTGGGTTTTTACAACAAACTGACATGGGATACTATTATCTGCAATTTAAAAATCTTGTATTTGTGACTACCGCATAATAGTTGTATATATGTGTGGGATACAGTGTCGAGTTTTGATTCATGTATATAATGTGTAATGATCAGATTAAGGTCATTAGCATATTATCCACGTTAAGCATTGAAAATCATCTCTTCTACTTATTTTAAACTGCTCAATGCATTATTCTTAGTTATAGTCACCCTACTGTTTAATAGAACACCAGAGCTCATTTCTCTCTCCTAACTATAACATCTTCACTTGTTGACCAAGCCGGTATCCCCCTCTACTCTAGCCCTTCTTCCCAGCCTCTGAGAACCACGATTCTACTCTCAACATCCTCCTGGGTGTATATCCAATGGAAATGAACTCGGTACCTGAAAGACGTCTGAATTCCCATTTTGATTCCAATAGCCATGAGGTGAAATCATACTAACTGTCCATCAACTGAGGAATGGATGAAGAAGATGTGCTTTACTGGTGTCTACGCAATGCAATAACTTTCAGCTTTCAGAGGGTGTGGGGCGGGGAGAATTCTGTTGCTTAGGACATCAAGGTGAACATGGAGGAGATTGCACTCAGTAGAATTAGCCAAGCTCCAGCAAAACAGTGTGTGACGATTTCATTCCTGTCTCTCAACAGTGTCACTTTCTGGACAATTGCAGGCTTTCGTGATTTTTCAATAGAGCCTTCCCTTCCTTACTCCCTAACTCCCTTCCTCGTCTTCATCAGTTTAAATTTTTTTGGCATTTTCAGTTGTAAATGGCAATGAACATAAAGCTGCTGTTCTTCAATTTGTCTAAGAGGAAACGATGGCCAAAAAAAAGAAATGAACCCAAATCTTAAAAAAAAAAATCCAGTAACTTCATACCCATTCTATAATAAGGGTTCACTGTGACTCCTAGGAGTGATCGGAAGCAGAGGAAACCAAGAGGATAAGAGGAAATTGTGCTTTGAGCTCTAGCTCTGAGGACTGGAGACAGTGACACCCAATGTGTGCTCAGGACCAGTGATGAATACAGACTTGGGAAAGCATGACTCGTGGAAGGCAGACTCGTGGGAAAGCAAGAGACGTGGAAGGCAGAAAAAGAGAGAGGCCTGCCAAGTGCACAGGTTAGGGTTGCTGTCATTTAGACTGACGGGTGTCCAAGGATCTTGGCTGAGTCCAGCACTTGGTGGCTGATCGGCTGGATTGCAAATCTCTAGCCAGCTACCTGACATCACTTGACATGTGGAAAAAGAAAGAGAAAGAAAAAGAAACTACTTTCAGGCACCAAGGGCAGTGTAGGCATGGACTCCGCAGAGCAGATATAGAACAGATTGTTCTATGAACTGTGCTCTGATTTCTCAGTTGATACATGTCTTTATTCGCTATTAGCAGTTGGTCATAGAAATTTTCCAGGAAAGTATAAAGGCCTTGGAATCTACCCAACCAAATAAAGGAATGAAGAAATGAACAAAGGGATGAGCAACAGTGCAAGTTTTCTGAGACTTTCATAGATAATAGATATTCTAAAACCGTAAAGCTTAATTAGGCCCTCAGAAATTACTTCCTCCAATTAAGCCCATTTGAACCCCTGGAAATAACAAGCCCCAGAGACCCAATAATACCCCAGCTGGTCAGTGACAATTCCTGGAACCAATACCAGCTCCCTTGCCTGTTTTAGATTTACTGCCTCCGGTAGCGAAGTGTTAACCCTTGCTACACTGACATTCTGATCACAATTGTTTCCAAAGAGGCAGGATGAACTGGCATGAGTTGAGGGCTTTGTTAGGATAACGGGCATAGAGAAGCTGGCTGCTTTAACGTCTACCATAGGAGGTGCTCCTCAGAATTGCACACTGCTTCTTTTGTGGGGCTGTGACTCAATGGATCTGAGTCCCTCTTAGAAGTACATTGCACAAAACAGGACAGCAACAGATTTCTTAGTCACCAGGATAGCCAGGTGTTTGTAACACCTTTTTTTTTAGGATGGGATATCTGATGGATTTCCTTAGAGGGTGGGAGAAAAGACTTGCCTAAGAGCAAGGCAGGCACAAAGCAGCTTTGAAGATTAGGATTCACACATGGTTTGCTGAGCCTGTACAGGCTGCAGATCAGACTACTCATCTCAAAAGCCAAGCGAGGGTGCCCAGAAGTCTGTAATCTTGATGTCAACAGAAGCCCTGAGAAGCTGGGTGGGGTGCAGAAAATTTGCATTGTACTATGGGGTCTGTGAATAGGTGGGGATTCTCTGGGATCATCTGGGCACCTCCAGAACCGTGGCATTATCTGTTAGGACCCTGTAAAATTGAGTGTATTGATCACCGCCTCTTTGAATGGCCCGAGAAAATCACAGGCTCCATGCCTTAATGGAACACAGCACCCTCCTGAAGACAATCGCTCTGCCCTTGGTGCGACCTAGGATGCCATTGATCTTGCTCCTGCAGCAAGCAATCCACAGCTAGACAGTGCATCTTTCTGTCCCTGTTCAACTCTGCCTGTCTCCAGGACCGTGACAGTGCTGTGGTGAAGACATCTCTGCATCTGGCAGCAATGTGTACTCAGATACAATCTGTCCTACAGACAGATGTGTCTTTCAAGTTAGATTTGTTGGAGGTAGGTCTGCGCACACTGACGGCTCACTTGACAAATGGCTTTCATGAAATTTGTTTATGGAGCTTTTGTTCCAAATGCGTTTAAAATACAGTTTCATTTACAAGAAAAATGAATTTGTATTCCAGTGCTTGAGAAATCTCCGGGTATCGCAGGCAAGAAGTGCGTCTGTATAGCAAAAGCTGTTGTCAAAAGGAGAATGGCAGAAGAAAAAAGGGATCTTGACCAACATTTTGCAACTCTAAGGCTCTAACGTGGGGTGAAGATAAAAAAAAAATACTAACCATGAAAGCGTTCTGCAGACATATGAGAGTATTTCAAAAGTTCGTGGAAGGAGTGGTGTTGTAGCTCAGCAGACTAAGCCTACATCCCATAAAAATATCATAAAAAGAACTGGTTGGGTTCTTGCCACCCATGTGGGAAACCTGGATGATGTTCCAGGCTTCTGGCCTGGTCCTGCTGCTTGGGAAATGAATGCATTTGGGAAATGAATCAGTGGAAGGAAGATTCTCTCTCTCTCTCTCACTCAATCTCTCTTTTCAAATGTCCCGTCCAGCAGGACAGTCAACAGGGATCACAACCAACCTAGGAGAGAACGAAGGAACAAGAGACACGAAGAGTGGACAGCAAGACAGGATGTCTGATCAAGCTGTCAGTTTATTGATTTTAATTGAGGGTTTTTATATTCTTCAGTGACTAAGGCTCAGGGAGGAAAGGAGAAACTGGGACACAAGCCATGGTCTCCAGACCGATTGTTCTTGAGCAGCCACCATATCAACCATAGTAACCAGCCTATCGACAATAGCATAGGTAATCAGTAACAAGATGTCAGCAAGTACAGCATAAATCACATTCTAAAACAGTTGCTAGAAACAACTGCAGCTAAGCGTGTGATTAGTTTCATAACTTTTTTCCACCGGCCCCCAAAGCTGTTTACAATGGGACCAGTTTCCTTCCATTTCCTTCTGCATCCAGTTGCCTCCTTCTCAATTGCTGTGCCCTTGACCTAGGATTCTTCTTCTTCCGTTGCCATCAGGACATTGCCCTCTTACAGGTCTCCCCTATCTGATCATCTTTCTCCATTCAAAACAGCCGTAAGCCCTCTCATAGTCCCTCCCTTCTATCTGCACGACACATTTTTCCCCATGGCTCTCACCAGCATGTGCTAAGTTGTGTGTTTTATTTCCTTACTGGCTTCACATCTGTCTTCCTGCTATAACCAAAAGCCTAGAAGGGCAAGGTATTTTTCCAATTTGATTGTTTTGGATTCTGTAGCCCTTGAGGCGCTGCCTGGCATATCCTGAGAGTGCAGTAGATATTTCTGAATGAAGGAATAAAAGAGGGATGGTACAGAGGCTTTGTGAAGATGATATGAACTCTAGCATGCCATCAGAATGTTTCCAAAACTTACTGCTTATTCTGTTTAATAATAGATTTTGATGGTCTCACCATGACAGGACATAAAGAAACACACCACTCTCTTTTAATGGCTGCAATAGGATTCCGCAGTATAGCTCTAATAAAGTGAGTTCAGCCAGCTTCCTTGTGATGGACTTGTTTGCAATTTTTCTGTCTCACTAACAATGCTGACTCTGTGTGCATTCAGGATGTTTCTCTAGGATAAACACCAAGAAGTAAAATGGCTTGATGAAAGAGGCGAGATAAAATTTGACACCTTCATTTGCATTTCTACTATTTCCCCTCCTAGGTGAGAATGTTTACAATTCTGTACCCTCTCTCCTTCTCTGTTTCTTTCCTCCCTCACCCAAGGTGGGGAGAATGTTTACATTATTTCCTGAGGTCGGTACAATTGATGGGAACATTCTATTTTCAACTGTTATAGACATATAAGCCATGAGTTGACTCTTCAGTAGAATCATCTAACATAAGTTTTATTTATTCTTTGCTCAACTCCTTTGGCATTTAAAATCCATTACTGCCCAGACTGGGGTTTGATTGTACATTCTCATGCAATTAATCTTATTCCTCAATCAAAACGTGAACTAAAATGGCAGAATCCATTTAGTCCTGTGATATCTTGCACATGTCTTCAGAGGTTGAACACAAGACTAAACACTTTGAGAGTGTTCACTGGTTTTTCACACCCTTGTGACTGCAGGGCACACAGACCCAGGCCTCACTACATAGTAGGAGATTTCAGAGTGGCCACAGTGTTTAAGCAGAGTCTCGAGGGAAGAGTTGAAAGTTTCTCATAGAGCAAAAAGGGCAGAAAGTTCTAGAAAGTTCTAGACATAAGGAAGGAGAACGCATACACATCGTGGGGTTATAAAAGGGGCTGGGAAAGGTACAAGACATTCTGGAGGGTAGATTGAGACACTTGTAACTGAAGGCTCATGACAACATCATGTACAACGGAGGATATTTGTGGTCACAAGTGTCAGAGACCCATTGCACTTGGCCAGAGTCAGGACAAACATCCATTGTTCCTCCGGTGTACAAGGACCGACGATACTTGGAGGCTGGGGACCAAGGCCATCAGAGCTTTCTCCCACCTGCTAACATCTTCCTACCTTCACAATTATCAGAAGAAAGCCCCATCTCTGTTTTCCATCTCAGTGACGTGGGCCCTAAGGGAGCCATCCTTGCCTGGTTCACATTGCACCAGTTCTCCCATGTTCTGTCCCATTGGATGATTGTCAGGAGCCAGGTGTGATGAAATTTGTATTTGAGCTATATCTTCCTATGGGAGGGAGGGAGCATGTTTCAAATTAAAGAGGACAAAGAATATGACCTTGAGAACACCCTAGCTTTATATTGACTACAGTGGCTTGTAAGGCTTGGCTCTCTTTCAACATAGTGAAATGAAGATCTAGCTTACTGCTCCCTGATGGGCCCAAACATCTCTAATCACCAGTGTTTGGCAGAGTTAAAGTGCCTATTAAAAAGAAACTCCTTACTTTCCAAATCTCTAAAATTAAAACCCAATCAGTGTTATGTGAGCCTTGTCTGGCAGTGCGTCTGGCTCCAAGATGTAGTTGAAGTCTTGGCTCTTGCAAGAGCCCCCAGTGCAAGGTTTCAGCTCCTTCGAGTGCTTTGTCTGCAGTCACAGCTCAGAGGGCTGGGATTGGAAATCTGAGCGAGGGCAGAGTCTGTGCTTTCTTTTCCACTCAACTTTGGAAATGCTTGAGCACACAGGATGAGTAAGCGCCTGTCCTGAGAAAGCAGAGGTGGTGCATAGTGCATAGTAGTGCTCTTGGAAAAGTCCTGGATACCAGGACTTGAGATATCAAAGGTAATAGATTCGAAAACCAGGTGCTGGCATCATGGATGAGTCACATGGTAGTGTCTGGAGCTCTGGAGCTGTCATAGTCTCATTTAGAGTTAATAACAATTTGCATAGAAGTTGTTTTCAACTTTTGAAGAGATTTATGATTTGCTTTACTTGGAAAATCAGAGTTACAGGGGCGATGGAGAGAGAGAGAGAGAGAGAGAGAGAGACAGAGAGACAGAGAGAGACACTTTCATCCTCTGGTTCCCTCCCCAAATAGCCGAAACAGTCAGAGTTGGGTTGGTTTGAATCTGGGAGCCAGGAGCTTCTTTCGGATCTTCCACATAAGTGCAGGGGCCAAGCACTTGGGCCATCCTCTGCTGCTTTCCCAAAGCATCATTAGGGAGCTGGATGGGAGGTGGAGCAGCTGGGGCATGAACCGGTAATGGAATGCTGGCACTGGCAGGTGGATTGCCTGCTATTCATTTTGTAGATGAACACCTTGCAGATCATTTTGCTCAGTCACTTTCATTTTACATCTGATCCTCCCTCCACCTCAAAACTGCTTGTCCCCAACTATTGCACTCTACCCAGTAGCAAGATCAAGGCAGGCACCTGGGTCCCTGACTCCTGTGTCTAGGGCATGGCTGTCTCCTTGACAATGGCTGAAGAGTTAATAGTATATGACAGAACACCTTGGCCCAGAGGGCAAGAGGAAGCAGGAGGGAAACAGCAGCTTCATGGCTGCCAGCAGTTGAGTTTAGAAGAAAAATCAAAAATGAAATAAGAGAAGTGACAGCAGAGAACATAATGAAGTATATAAACCTGGATAAAGCAGTGCAATGGGTAATAAAAAGTGAAATAGGGCGGAGGGGGTGAGTGAATTACAGTCACATATATCATGAATGCATTAGGTAGAGGAGATGGTGAGGGAGGCAGGAGGAGAGTGCTGTACCATCCCAGAGAACCTGCTAAAGAGTCTCCAAGGGCTTTGGAGGGAGGTCACTGACCGAGGCTTAAGATTTGGTATGTTGATATTTTGGTGGTTTTCTCAAAAGTTCTGTGTTCTGCCAGGACTGGTACCAACCCAGGACTTCGTACTAAGAGCTGTGTAGACCTTAATTGGTTTTAAGGTTCCTGCCAGTGTATCTGTACCACCCAAGGAGACTTCACAGCTCCCACCCAGCCTAGGACGGCTTTGGTGGCCGTGGCAATTTTCAAAAGGCGGGCATTTCCTGTGACATTGACGAGGAAGAGCATTTGGTTTTGTCTTTCTCAGAGGCCTCAAATTTGGTGCCATGCAGAGTTCACCTGAGAGGTCATTCTTCAGTAGTTATTTTTAACAGCTTTTTGGAGGGGGGAAAATAATCTTTAACCAGGAGACAAAGGAGCTCACACATAAATCTTCCTAAGCAAACCTGTGTAAAGAATTGATGCACTTTATACGCTGTAAACTAGGCTTTTATTAGCCATTTATGAGCCATTTTTATGATGCAAGTTTAATATTAAACTATAAAGTTCACAATGCACTTATAAAGACAGATAGACTCATTCACTTTATAATTCTTGACTCAGATGTCTGGCAAAAGCAGACCGTGTCATACCATTTCAACAAACTGGCCCAGCTGGGAGTTAGGAAACTGATGTAGAATTAGGTCTGGGGATTGACAGCACTGGGGTATGGTGCAGGCAAGACTGGGAGGGAAAATCAGTGGCAGCCATAAAAATAAATGCACACACTGGGAGGTAATTTTTCTTCTGACTTTTCTGGAGCGTAGGGCCTTTATAGCCATTTAGAAAGAGAGTATTCTCTAGAGTAGCAATTCTTTTTTAGAGCAAAAGGAATATATTGCCACTTGATTTTGTGTAACCTACCTTCTTCCTAATAGATCAGTGTGGCCGCTGTTTTTTTTTTTAATTTTAATCCAATATGATGAAAGTGAAGTTTGTTTTGAGAATTCAGTGACTTGTAGCTGAAATAATGAGATAACTAACAGGATGATCAATTTGGGGATAGAATTTTTATTGTTCCCTAGGAAAGCAATAGTTGGTACACGACAGTGGTTGGCCCTTGGTGGATCTCAAGTTAAAAATCTCAATGATCGTTTCTTTTTCCACCTTCTCCATGGAATGTTGTTCTAATCACAAGTCAAACAGTGCACTGAATCTGAAGATTTCTTCTTTTACTAAGTTTTCCTTTAGAAGTGTTTTAATTCATTTAATTTATTTCTGCCTTATTTTAAAGGCAGAGAGATGAATGCAGAGAGAGATTCTTCATCTGTTGGTTTATTCCCCAAATACCCAAAACCATGAGGGCCAAATCTAGCTCCTTGTATCAGTTTGGGCTTCTCATTTAGATGGGTGGGGATCCCAACACTTGAGCCGTTGCCTGATGACTCCAGGGTGCACATGAGCTGATGTTGCCATCAGAAGCTGAGCTTGAACTTGAACTCAGACATTCTGATGCAGGGAGACAGATGTCCCAAGCCATGTCTTCTCTGTTGCGTCAAATATTCACCCATGAAGCCTTCTTCTCTGAGCCATGCTTTGAACCCTGGACTTTGGGAGAATCAGCAGTCCTTACAACACTCACCATCCCCTTGGGCTATAAGATTTAGCAGCTCTTCTTTGGATGACTTTGTAATAAGAGTTGAGTACCCTGCATTCTCTCAAGAAAACATTTCCACGTGTTTCAATATCCCCACAGCCTTCATTAGCTATTCTTTCACTGTTGAGCTTTGGTCATAGGCAGGCTCTTCTGTTGGTGTGAAGACATGTGCAGAATAAAATTCATCTTTATCACAAGTTACTAGAAACCTTTCTTCATCTCAGGTTGTTTTCTGTGCCTTCCAAGTGTCAAACTCCCCATAGAGTTCCATTTTTTTGCCTGAAAGAATATAGTGGTTTGTAGAGACACCTAAGGGAAACTGAAATTCCACCTTTGGACATACACGATAATGTGTTTAGAGCTCTCATTCTCAAATCCCTTGGTCCTCCGTGGCAGCCTCCACTTCTAAAAAAAAAATCTCAGGGCCACTTCCACCCTCCTTCATATCTCTGGGGTCTCTAAACCCACAATGCCCAGATATTCCTCATCTGTTGGTTCTTATTTGCATGTTACCCTTGTTCCCTCTGACCTTCTCTTCCTACAAGCCCACTTTCCCAGGAGTTCCAAAGTTTTCTGAAATGTGATCAGAACATGGCTTCTGCAGGAATCATTGCTTTCAGACCTTCCAAGAGGAGGGGGATAAATCTTCCTTGTCCATGTGGTCCCCATCTGATGCCATTTCCTGATCCTATGCCCGTCCAGCCAGGAAGCTGACTGCCAACCTGTGGTTCCTCTCTTCTGTTGTTTTTGAGACCTGGCTCTCTGTCTTCCTCTCATCCCTCTTGTTGCCAACATGATGGACATCTGATGTCTGTCCTCCTGGATGTTAGTTTTACTGCTTGGAATCTCCAGACTGGCACTTTCCTCACCAACCGTCGTCTTTTCCTTCTCCACGTTGCAGCCACTCTCTCCCAAGCTGATTACTTTCTCAACACTATGAACACTTGAATCAAACCATTTTGTTTTTGTCTTTTAGTAGATTGGCTTTGTCATCTCACTGCCTTCTGGTCTTCATCCTTTCTGATGAGAAGGCACTGGTTAATATTATAGGGGTTCAGTTGCAGAGGGTGCCTTGTTCTTAAAGTTTGAGACCTTGTCTTCATCTTTCTGCATTTTCACTCTGATAAGCCCGAATGTCTCTTTGCCATTATTTTATTTAGAATACACTGAGTTTGTTGGATTGGTAGGTAAAATATTTCTCACCTAATTTCATAAATTTCAGTCATTATTTCTTCAAGATTTTTTTTTCTTTATTTATACTCTATCTGTGGATATATTGGATTATGCCTTCCTTTAAGTATTTTTTTACTTAGTTGATCACACTTCTAGCAGCTTTTAAAAAGTATTTGCTAATCTAAGACCTCGATAAGTTAACGATGTTATCTTCTTCTTTTCCTTCCTGTGTATGGATCATATTTTCCGTCTTAGTTGCATATCTGGTAACATTGGCTATACATTTTCATTGAACTTGATTTCATTGAACTGATACGGCAGCAGCTGCTAAAAATCTGTTGGAAATAAAAAAGGGAAAATGTAACAAACTCTTTTACAAGATTCTTTAAATATCTTAAAATTTTTGTTTTATTTCAAAAGCTTGAATACAGAGAGACAGACAGAGTGAGGTCTTTTCTCTTACTGATTCTTTCCACAAATGACTGAAACAGCTGGCTTGGACACTGACCATAGCTGGCTTGAATGTCCGCGCAAGCACCTCTCTGCATGACTAAGCTTATGAGGGTAGAGTTTTCTGTGGGAAAATATGGGTGGGTGTTTTGGTGTAGATGTTTAGAAACACATGGCTTACCCACATCCTGTTTTGGAGTACCTTAGGTCTGCTCCCAATTGCAACTTCTTGCTAATGTACACCCTGGATGGCAGCTAGTAGTAGCTCAAATACTGGGGACGCTCACTCATGTTAGAGCCTGGACTGAGTTCCTGGATCCTGCCAGGCCTGATTCTGGCTGCTGTGGACATTTGGAGAGCACGCCAGTGGACGGAATGCTGACTACCTGTCTCTCTGCCTCAAGCTTAATTAAGTTTACCACGAAGTTTTTTTAAAGTTTGTAGAGAAGGAGAATTAAAATTCAAGATTCTTTAATGTAAACATCTTGAAATCCAGGCATGATTTTTGCATCCATATCCATTTAAAAACAAAACAAAACAAAAAACTCTTAGAGTTCTATGCCCTCACTTTGGCTTGTGAAACCTTGATGGAAACTCCCGAGTGCTCCACCTTTGATACATAACACCGGGTACTCACCAGGAGTCCTCTTTTCCTTGCAATACACCTTCCATCAATCCCTGAGGGTCTGGAAGACCAGTTGACCATGCGACTCCACTTGCCCAGTCAGGTACATGGTAATGGAAGGAAAATTGGACTCGCCCTAGACCAGACACAAGGTAGTGGAGTGGAGCGGAGTTGAGTCTGAATGTACTTGAACTAGACCATTGCAATGACACACAGAAACACTGCGGAAGTTCCTCTCGGGGTACATCCCTGCAGTGTCTACCACCTTGTCTTCTGCAAAGCCCAGCTGATCTGCTGTTTGATGTTGTGGCCAACTTTTCCAGTCCTTTTCTCTAAATTCCTTCTGTGACTATACTCCACCAGAGTGGAGGTGGGTATCTGGCAGGCAGTTCTGCCTGGACTGCTGCAGAAACAGGCACGGATTTCGGTTTGACTCTCGGTGGGGCTTGTTCTGGTGATGGTTGGTTTTCTGCTGAAGAACCGCTGCTCCCTTGGGGCTAGGATGCTGGAACAGTCACCACCGGTGGTACAGCATCCGTGTGTGACCTGTGGAAAACTTGTGCAGTGAGCTCTTCCCATGCTCTGAGCACCTGTCACTTGAGTAATTTGGAGTGGAGCTAGAGAGGACCCTTGGAGAAACTTGTGCCCTGGAAATTTAAATGGAAAGCATAGCTCAGAAATGAAAACATTCAAATATTGTCTGTTCTTCCTTCTACATGGGGATCAAAATTGATCTATATGATTTGTACACACATATATGTATTGGAAACTAGGGATGACAGTAGTTTGAATTTCAAAATAGAGGGGAAGCTTGGCGTATTTCACTTACTGTGACGAATATTGTAGCATGAGATAGCAGTGAGGGTAATAGGATAAAGAGCATATGGGAACTAATTACTTTTGGGCTTACAAAAAGTAATATAAAATATATTTACATTCTATTTATATATTTATAAAATATAAAAGAAGTATTTGGGGTTTGGAATCTCCTTTTGAAGCAATGAGAACGTTCTGGAGCTTCGTGATCAAGATGTTTAGCATCAGGGATGCGCTAAATGCATTTTGAAATGAAAAAAGTGATAAGAAATGACTATGATTTGGTTCATATCTTTTATTGAGACTTACTCTGAGTTAATTTCACCGGGGAATTCAAGTAGACGGAAGACAGTATTACCACCTAAATAGTTTGTGTTTCAGCATTCACAAAACATGATCATTGTGGAAAACAGCTTAATATGTGAGAAATTCCTGGATGCCCATAGGTAGCATAAGGAAAAAAATCGTTATATTTTATTTTTTCTATTTTTTAAGATTTATTTTATTTTTTACTGCAAAGCCAGATATACAGATAGAAGGAGAGAGAGAGAGGAAGCGCTTCCATCCTATGATTCACTCCCCAAGTGACCCAGGTGGAGCTGAGCCAATCTGAAGCCAGGACCCAGGAACTTCTTCCAGATCTCCCACACGGTTTCAGGGTCCCAAGGTATTGGGCCACCGTCTACTGCTTTCCCCGGGCCACAAGCAGGGAGCTGGATGGGAAGTGGAGCTGCCGGGATCAGGACCGGTGCCCATATGGGATCCCGGTGTGTTCAAGGTGAGGACTTTAGCTGCTAGGCCACCAGGCTGGGCTCTTTTCTGTCTTTTTTCCCCCCCGTTTGTAATTTTTTTGTTGATTTTCCCACTCAGATTCTCTCACTCTCTCCTGTATTACCTGCATTCTGGTGTTCCACGACGTGACAGTTTATTTCAAATATTGCGTTTCTGACTTACAAAGCATTTCGCTTTATTATTTTTTTTTATCTCCACTTGCCCCTTGTTTTCAATGATCTCTTTTTTCAACAACACCGTGTTCTCTTTTATTTTGTAAAGCGTGTTTAGACAGTATAATGATTTTTAAATCAATGTCTGTGTATACTGAACAAGCGCATCACATCAGGGTTGCCTGCAGATCAATTCTCCCGTGGGAATATACTCCATCTTCTTCCTATGGATGTTGATTTTTTTATCATATTTTTAAATAATTTTTCTTTAGTGACTATTATTTTTCTTTGGGTGGGCAATTTGGCTGGACTTCAGCCCCCCAGTTTCCTTCCTTCTTGTTATTGCTTTTCTTATTTGTTGCATTGATTTTGGTCAGATCTGCAGATATTCACCTGGGCTTATTTAACTGCTGTCATGGTTAGCTAGAGTTAAGGGAAGCTGAATTTTAGGAGTCCCTCTCTGGTATTTTGTCTCCTTCTCCAATGGTTGCAGTTAATACAGATTCAATATTTTTCCTTGCACAGAAAGTTCTGGGTTTCCCATCAGCATCCCTGTTCCTTCACACCTGTGCCAGTCATGCTTGATTTCAGGCGAAACGTTGAGGAAAAACGAATAATTCCATTCAACTTTTTCCTTCTGCGCATGGACCCTCCAGTGGAAAACTGTTCGTTCTGAGTGCTTTTCAGTGCTTTAGGGAGCTGCCGGTTTTGTCTTACGGCCACTGTTTCTAGTTATAATCTACAGGTGGGCTGTCTGGTTGGATCCCACGCAGCCGCTATCCTCCAATAACTTTTCACATCCGGTTTTATGCTTGACACGATTGTACTCAACTCTCAATCGTGACCTTTAAATAATGATCTTTTCAAATTTTTAAAACTCATCGCTGGCAAGAAAACGTAACCCTACTAGGAAGGCATTCAGCATTTAAGACCGTTTTTACAACTACTCCCACATTTGTAGTTGTGGAAACGTATTTAAAGGAGCTGATGTCTCCTCTGTTTTGCACTGACAAATTAATGTTGAAAATCTTTGTGATAATGCGAACGGATTTCAGATCCAATGGAGCGCTTTCATACCAAATATTTCAAAGTACTGATGATGCCCTAATTAGCAGCAAACACATGCGTTGTTACAGCAGTCGCCCTGGAGCTAGCCTGGATGCCATGAGAAGGGTGCACTAGCTGCCGAAGCATCTGATACATGTGAAAGGAGAGTCAGAGTTCCCTGAAACTGCCTGCTCTGCCCAGCTACACCTGCAGCTACCTAACCCTTCACTCCCACACCTTCACCAGTGCACCTCATTTCCCAGGTATATGGATCCCTGGAAGGTTGGGGGTCACCTTAGTGTTGTATCTGGTGTGGCTGACCAGTACACAGAGCAACAGTGCAGCTTCTTGTAAGGGAATTGTGTCACGTGAGAGATGTTGGGTGTCACTCCTCATACTTGAGATTTGATGGAATTTAGAGATCTGCTGTCAGGTCTCCTTCTGGTCTTCCCAGAGCCAACTTCTCAGGAACTCCATATTAATGGCTGCTCATGGCTTCCACGTGTATCGATGGGTTTCTGGGGGCTCCAAGTTCATGTTATAAGCCCACAAGGCTAAGCAGAGGAACATACAATGAAGGCCCTGTAACTTTCTCATAGCCCTTTAGGCACCTCAGAAGCTGGCTTCCAGCTAGTAAATTTCTGCAATTGACTCTGTTATTAAAACGTCAGAATTCCACAGTGGGTAGTAAAAAGTCATGGCTTTGCTCACTCAACACTCCTTTTCGCAATGCTGAAGTGTTGCTGCATCATGCATCAAGAATAGGGTCATATTCAGAACACTAAATTGAAATGTACTGCAAGGCACCAATTGGAAAATTCTGGAATGGCCCAAAGGTTATAAGTATGGAATGTAGGGCTTGGTTACAATAAATTCAAAGTATATGATATTCATTAAGTAGCTTGTAATATAAGGTAATTCTGGTGGTAGGGGGTGGTTTGCATCCTGGTGCTGCAGAATCAGCTGCTGTCTGCCAACACTGGAATCCCATACTGGACCATGAGTCAAGTCCTGGCAGCTCCATTATCAATCCAGCTCCCTGATAATATACCTGGAAAAACAGTGGATGTCTGCCCAAGAATTTGGGCCTCTGCCACTCATATGGGGAGACCCAGATGGAATTCTAGGCTCCTGGTTTTAACCTGGTCCAACCCTGGGTATTGCAGCCATTTGGCAGAGTGAATAAGCAGATGTGTCTCTCTCAGTTCTATAAAATAATTCTTCGAAAATACAATGTGGGGAGGGGTGGCACAACAATAGTGTAGTGGTTAAAGTCCTCGCCTTGCACGGGCTGGGATCCCATAAGGGCGCTGGTTCTAGTCCCAGCAGCCCTGCTTCCCATCCAGCTCCCTGCCTGTGGCCTGGGAAAGCAGTCAAGGATTGCCCAAAAGTTTTGGGACCTGCATCTGTGTGGGAAACCCGAAGAACCTCCTCATTCCTTGCTTTGGATTGGCTCAGCTCCAGTCGTTGCTGCCACTTGGGGAGTGAACCATTTAATGGAGAATCTTCCTCTCTCTCTCTCCTCCTCTCTGTATATCTGCCTTTCCAACAAAAATAAATAAATCTTAAAAATATATATATGGGGTAAACGCTCTATGTACCTTACTCAGTAAATAGTATGCCTTTCCTACTCAGTTGTTAGTTAATGAGATAACACATCTGTGAATTTAGAACAGCACATTTCACCCATGAACATTCAATGAATACCAGCTATTGTTATGACATAACTTCTTAAGTTGCTTACAAGCTTCTTGTAGATATGAGACATTTCCCAGTTACAGAGAGACATTAATATAGAACCTGATAAATTGTATATACTCAAAATCCAAAATATTTGGTTCTCAAAATGAGTGCTAATCTAAGTGGCCTTATGTTTTGAATTTTAATTCCCCTTCATCATTGCTGGTGGTGTCTGAGATAAAGACTGATTTTTGGTACCAGTCATCTTATTTCTTGCAAGTTGGGTCACAAACTTGAAGAACCTTTAGGTTTTTGTTTTGTTCCTGGGCTTTTAAGTCGCTTTTTGTTTATTTGGGACAGAGAGATAAAGTGTGAGTTCCCATCCATTGGTTCGCTCTCCAAATTCCCACAGTGTCCAGAACTGCCCAATGCCAGGGCTCGGGAACTCAATCCACGTCTCCCTCATGGTCGTCAAGGACTGAACTGCTTGAACCAGCACCGTTGCTTTCCAGGGAATGCATCTGTAGGAAGCTGGGCCCAGAAGCTGAAACTTCCGCTGGAATCCACATACTCTAAATACGAGATAGAGGCACTCCAAACTGTATTCACTTCTACATTAAATGGTTGACCTTTAATTTCTAAATTATTCATATTAGATACTTTTACCGAGCCAACCATATCATGTGCAAACAAAGGCAGTTTTATGTCTTCCTTCCCAGAAGGTACACACATTTTATTTCCTTGTCTTACTCTATTACATTAACTAGGCCTTCTTCAACAATGTTGAAAAGCAGTAGTGAGATGGAAAATCCTTGCGTTGCTTCTGAACATAGGGGAGAAGCTTCGATTTTCTGGCCACTCAACACGAGGCTGGCTGTGGCTTTTTGTAGATGATCTTCATCAACTTTAGGAAACTCTCCTCTGTTCCTGATTTACTGAGAGCTCTAGTTTTAATCATTCACTGTGTTGAGTTTTGTCAAATATTTTTTTGTGCCTATTTTTACATCAGTGTGACTTATCTTCTTTCTCCTATTGTTGGGGAGGGTTACAGCCACTGATTTGTGAATGCTGAGCTAGCCTTGCCTACCTGAGATAAAATCCTACTTGCTCTTGATGTGTTGCAGTCGGTTGGCTAATATTTTGTTGAGAATTTTTGCACGTGTGTTGATAAGAGCTGCTGGTCTCTGTAATGTGTTTGCTTGGTCTGGGAGTGTGTAACTCAAATGCCTTGTTTCTTTCTCTCCCTTTCCTGAGTCACACTTGGCTGCATGAGCATCATCCTAATGAAGCCCCACATTGCCTGGAAGGACCTCACAGCTATTTACTCTTAGAGATCTTGTCTCGGGGCTCTTTATCCATAACAGAAACCATTTCCAGGTGTAAGAGCAATCATACTACCTAAAAAGAGCCTTGTGAAATGTGATTGTCTAGAAAGTGAGCAGATAGCTCTTAAGAATTGCAGTCTGCTATTGAAATTTCTGATGCTAGACAAACCTACCGGTGATCAGCATTGAGCCTCCATGGATTTATTGCAATCCTTCTAGAAATTTTATAGATATTTATTCTGCACAGCATTGCCCTGCTTCTTATCAGTGGTATAAAGAAATGCTATCTCCTTTTTTTGTCCTCATATTATCTTGTTCATGTTTAAAAATGGAAAGAGAGGGAGGGAACAGCTGATTTTACACTTTGGTGAGCATCTCGACACCCGTTCTGAGAAGCACAGATATTGGAGGAAACATCCCTCTCTTTGTTCTTTGGTGCAGTGCTGTGGAAAGCATTTATCTTCCCACAAAACACACTTGTAACTTGATCTGTCTATTTCCGCTCTGTCTTCAGAGACAAATCTTACAAGAACCAGTTGCAAGGCATCAATTTTTCTGATACGATAAGCAAGGTTTGTGACAACCGCTGAGATTTCCAAGGATTTGTGAAGATCGGTACTTGTGTTTCTGTGCTTTTGTTTCAGATGGCAAGATGAAACCTTATTGACCTCCATCCTTGTGGTGGTGAATTAAACCCACAATTGTTAGGCCTTTCTGATTTGGCTGTGATGGAATCAGAGAATCGGGGGGTGTTTCACTTTGGCTCAAGTGGATTTTTTCGGTTTCTGAGTCTGCTTTCACTGTAAGGAGACCATTTTTCTTCTTTTTAGTTTAAAGATTATTTGATTTTTTTTTTAGAAAGGCAGAACAGGACTTCTGGAGAAGAGAGACAGAAAGATCTCTCCGTTGGTTTACTCCCCAAGTGACTGTAACTGCTGGAGCAAGACTGACCCAAAGACAAGAGCCAGGAGCCTCTTCCAGGTCTCCCACACAGGTGCAGGGTCCCAAGGCTTCGGGCTATCCTCTGCTGCTTCCCCAGGCCACAGGCAGGGAGCTGAATGGGAAATGGAGCAGCCAAGACATGAACCTGTGCCCATGTGGGATGCTGGTGCTTGCAAGGTGAGGACTTAGCTATTGCACTGTTGTGCCGTGCCCATAAGGAGACCATTAGTAAGTGCTCAGTCTCCTTGCTCTTCACAGCTTCAGCTCATGGACACTGTTTTCTCTGTAGATATAAACTCCATCTTAATGTCTGTGTTTAACTCACCAGAACATGAACTCTGGAAGAACAAGGTCAAAGACTTAGGTCTTTTTTTTTTTTTTTTTACTTAGGGTTATTTTTACTCATACTGCCCAGCACACTAACCACTTAGGGATCAACATTTGAACTGCAACGACAAACGTATGAAATACCAGTGGTTACCCTATCGTGGACTGTGGATATGCCTTTTTGAGAACATAGTTGACTTACAGATGGATACCAGGTTGTTCAGTGTAGGTCTCATGGCAGCCATTGATTCAGAATGCTCATGATTATTCTTGGCTGTCTTACTAGGATTCATTCCAGAAGCAGTTGAGTTCAGGATGTATACTTTATTTGGGAGTTGCAGCAACTTGCAAGAGGAATAAAAAGGTCATATGCAGGACAGTGAAAGAGTAAAACAAACAACATACAAACAAGCAAACACAGCAGAAATTGCTGTGAGCAACTCTCTAATCCTGAAGGAAAAACTCAGCATTTCTATAAAACATACACTTCAGGTTTATACTAAAGGAGGTGTGTATTTATAACCGCACCCTCATAGATCATTTCTTAAGGAGTGTGAGCAATTGGAAAGATGTTAGTTCGTGCTTACTTCTGTCTTCCCTAGCACACAGACCTGGGGGTTACCATAGCTAAGAATCAGACGTCTAGTAAGGATATAGATGCTGACATTAAGAGGTCAAGCCAGAACGCACAGCAGGATGCCAGGGGATGTGCAAACACCGCCTGCTGCCACAAAGGTCATGACATGCTCAACCATAAAGGAGCATTTACTGTGTTGATTCTTTTACTCTCAAGATCAAGCTCTGGAGTACGAATTTCGGACAGTGGTTAGGACACCACTAGAGCCCACGCACCTGCTACAGTGGATTGTGTGGATTCAGGGCCTCCTGTTGGTACACATGGGTAGGCAGTGAGTGATGGCTCAGCAAACTGTTTCCCTGACACCAAATGAGGGACTTTGGTTGAGTCGTTAGTACGCAAGAAACGAAGGAGCAAAGCTAGAGGCTGTCTCACTTGTCTGCACATCTGTATCCCTGCGTCTTTCTTCCTCTCAAATAAAATAAATAAAGCAGCTCAAAAAGACGAATCTCTGCTCCTTTTATATGGGGAAACATCTTGGAATGCATTTTCTATAAGCTGTAGAGTGTCATCTTGTCATTATCATTATGTTGCTGCTGATGATTGGATAAGAATCACCAGTGGCCAATATTACTACTTAAGATGTGTTTCTGTGAATAAAAATGAGATGAGAGA
Organism: Ochotona curzoniae; assembly: GCF_017591425.1. Lineage (NCBI taxonomy): Eukaryota > Metazoa > Chordata > Mammalia > Lagomorpha > Ochotonidae > Ochotona > Ochotona curzoniae. The sequence goes on from NW_024465421.1 coordinate 4,313,705, forward strand.
TTTCAATGTACTTCTAGTTACATGTAATCAATAATGTCCAAAGTACGAGCCTAGTGCCTGGTTTGAATCAATTTAGAAGTTTAAAAATGAAAACTGCAAGATTGTTCCTGTGTCTGTGTGCTGTTTCTCTGCTGGGTGACTATGGCCGTTACAGCCATGAAGACCTTTGGTAGCTGTGTGTGTGTGTGTGTGTGTGTGTGTGTGTGTGTGTGTGTGTGTGTGTTTTCATGATTTGTCCTTGAGAAACACACAATTAAAAGTGAGTTTGACATTCAGTGCGATTCATTTGCTTGCTGCCCAACCCGTGCCTTGACTTATTTGAGCCCAAGCAGAGATATCTGAAGTGTGGATTTTGACATCACCTTGGTATGGTATATGACCCTCTTACAGTTTCATGCCTGTTTTTATGTTTGGTTTGGTTTTGTTTTTTCTCCCTGGATGAGCCCATTTAGATAAATATTCTGATCTGGGATGGATTCATTTATTTTTCATTGACAATAGTTAGTGATTTGTACCCCTAGCCCACCTCCAGGAAGCTCTACACTTACCCCTATACCTGTTTTGAAATCTACCATCTCAGGACTCTCTGTGTATTCCTCCGTCTCCACTGCGACTCCCAGAAGGCCTTTCTGTTGGGATGACTCACTATGGAGGTTCCCACTTGAACAGCATAAGTAACAGCAGGCAGGAAGGGAAAGGGTGGCTATGAAAGCTCGATGGGAGCTGGAATTATCAGGCTTTTGACTTGTTGCACATGAAAGTCAGGGAGAGAAAACAAGGGTGAAAGATGATGAATTCGGTGTGTGTTAGTGCCTTCAAGTGAAACAGAACATCTGAGGAGAGAGCAGAACTGAGCACAAGGACACCTCGATAGGTACACAGAGGCTATTTCTCCACATCGAGTAAAATGCAGACGATGGCAATTATTGATGAAACCACACTTTTCTGTTGAATGATGCAATTGATTGACAGCAGAGTTATAGAGGGCAGATCCATCGTGCCCATAGATCTGAAATTGTGTAACATTCAGATAACTACTAGGAGTGTTTCCTATGCTGATAGAATGCCTGGGGTTTCAAGAATATTGTCATTTAGTGAAAAGTACAGGCAAAGCATATCATAGTTGTGATCAGTTACATTTAATTAGAAATAATAGAATCTCCCACATTTAACCAGAGAGCTGGAAGCATCAGAGTGGATGCAATACAGACACATTGCCAAGAGTTGGCTGAAGAGACCTAGAGAAGGAAGTCTGATCTTGTATGCTTTTTGTCCTAATGGATCTGCCGTTGCTGATACAATTAGGTTTCATTTGATTTCTTGCTTAATCCTCTGGCTGGCCTGTAACTGAAAGCCTGAATGTTTGTTCCTCTGACTATTGTCCTCAGACAAAGACCTCTTGAATTCACAGAGCAAGCTATAGTGTAGCTATCCATTTTCCATCTGCTCTGTGTATACCTTAACTGATAGCTATTCAGGCACTTATTTAAGACAGCAAACCGAGGGTCCCTTTGAGTCTGGGCTTTTGAGATCCAAATTGGTAGCCTTGGAAAATCATTCTTCCACAAAGGTCTGTTGAGGGCTCCTGTCATCTGGAGGAAGAAGGGGGAGAGAAAAGACAGGCTTACAAAACCTTCCACAATCCCCTTTCATCTATAGAATTACTGAGAATGTTCTTGGAAGAATGGCCCACGCAGATTCACCTGACGCTCACTGGTATAGGCAGTTTCTGATGATTTCTAGTGTCTCTGTTTGTGTATGACCCAACAGAATCATTTTCCGCTGGGCGGAGATGATGCACTTCTAAAAGAGGTATAGAAAAGAGGAAAATGAATGTGTGACTGAGGTGCCAGGAAACAAAGTGTTGATTCTGTCCTTGGAGGGTACAACCCAAGAGGACAGTGTTGGCAGTAGAGAGGTTATTGACGATCTTGAGATAGAAGTGACCAAAATGTGGTAGGCTCTATAGCTTGGAGACTGTTGCCGGAAGCACCTAGTTGTTCCAATTGGCCTTTCCCTGCCTTATGTGTGATAGTGGAGGTCCTATTATTCTGATGGACAGAGGAATCACAGCAGAGCAAGACAGGTAACTTTATTGGGGTCATATAGTAAACAGGTTTCCACAGATCTGAGCCCAGCCTAACTAAGGAGCTGAGGCTGTAGCCACTTGGTGACATTGCCTCTCTTTGCCACAGTCTAGAACACATGTCAGAGGCATAAGGGACAGTTCAATGACCTCAACTGGAAAGAAAAAAATCTCCTTAATTCAGGACATTGAGTTGGATCTACTATCTTTGGGGGCGGGAGGAGGAGATAGGAAACACTTTTAATATCGCACAATTTAAAATGTGAAGATGAGAAGAATTGATCCTCACGTTTGTAACCACGGTAAGTCCTAGTCAATGCTTGTTAAATTAATTAATGCTCTTTGAGTGAATAAATTTCAGCGACTAATTGGTAATTTGTTATATTTTATTATGAATATGCCCACTCTCCACAAATAGATGATAAGGAATCCAGGCGTGTCTCCCATAGGCCTTTTTATGCAACTTACGGGTTTGTAGAAGTAGCTCAATAAATATTGATTATATGGTTAGATTGATGGCTGAAGATACCGATCCATTGAGCAATCATTATATATGACTGTGCTAATAAGCACACACATTACTTTTGCAAGAAGAGATACTCAGTAAATGCTGTTTTTAAATCAAATCTAAATATTTTGCATGAGAAAAAAAATGCTGCATTTTTTTTTAACCGGATGATAGCAGAGATGGGGTGTGGGGGCTAACGGGCGATGGGTTGAGTCAAAGTGGATTGTATGGAGCATGAGTTAAATGGTACCGTGGTCAGCTCTTGAATACAGGTTTACAGAAACAAAATTAAGTGTTGGATTTCTATTGCAAAACAATAAGCCAATTGAAGGCCAATTATCCTAGCTCATCCAAAAAAAAAAAAAAAATGCTGGCGAGCTGCGGAGAATTTTGCATTTCTGAGTAGAACGACTTTTCAGATGAAAGAACTTATTACAAGAAATTGAGAACATCTGGGCCATCAAAGACAGAATGCAGTGAATAATTGGACAATCATAGACTGGCATCCATTTGAATCAGAGGCACTTCCTCAGTTCCCACTAGGCGAAGGGGAAATTAAGCCCCACTTTGAAAGTATGATTTTTCTATATCTGGTCGCTATTTGGTTGTGAAAGAGATCTAATAGGGGAGCTTCCGTGAGAGCGAGTTGTTCTCGTACCAAGAGCAGGATAAATTAGCGGAGACATGGTCTGCTCTGCTCTCTTTGCTCTTACTCACAGCCCTGGTAGGGTCCCAGTAGTCATCTCATGCATACACCACAGCAATTCTGCCTCTCGCTACTCTCCTCCTTTCTGCTCTCTGACTCCTCCATACTCTCAGGGGTTACCTAACACAATCTGACAAGTGACAGATAGGTAGATGTTTATAAACAGCATAGGAGTCCCTGCCCCGGTGAGCTTTGGGCTGTTCATGGTGGTGGTGAGTGGGTGAGATCTCCACTCTGTGTTGGGCACCTGCATCCTTCAGTTGGTATGTGTTCAGTTGGTATGTGTGACGGTGTAAAGGAGGTCCCTTTATTTTCTCCTGCTTTAGATTAAGGCCAGAGGCAGAGGGTTTACACACTTCCGTGATTTCCAATAGCTTTAGTAGTTCCTCTAGGTGGTCATTCTCATTCCCTTGACAGTCCAGGTGACTTAGAAGCTATTTACGTATTTCTCACTCACATTCCACGTCCACTATAAGTTGGCAAGTGGCTGCTCTCACAGCAGTTGCTTGGGGACCTAACCTGATAGAGCAGCCACCACATCAAAATAATACCAGTCACTCTGCAGAGGCAGAGAAAGCTTGGGTGAGCATCTTAACTTCAGCTGTTCAGGGCTTGGCCCAGCAATGGCATTTATTAACTCTGCTTACAATTTACTGGCTAATACTGGTTCTGTGATCTTGACTAACCGTGGTGCAGAGGCAGGGGAAAGAAATGTCTGCATAACTTTTGCTGCATGTTCCAGAACAGAAGTGTTGTTGAACAACACTGGAGGAGATGTGGACAGCGTGGCATTGCTGCTGCAGTGTAAAATGAGGGTCTGTGGGGAGTGGTGTTGTAGTACCATAGGTTGTCACCACACATGACTCTGGCATCCCATATCAGAATGTTTGTTGAACCTCTGCTGCTCTGCTGATGCAGCTCCTTGCTAACATGCCTGGGAAAGCAGTGGAAGATGGCCCCGGTGCTTGAGTCCCTGCCATCTAAGTGCGATGAAATTCTTGAAGCATGGCCCAGACCTGGCCATTGTGGCCATTTGAAGAGTGATTCAGCAAGTGGAAAAATCTCTCTCTCTCTCACTAGTGTGTGTGTGTATGAGAGAGAGAGAGAGAGAGAGAGAGAGAGAAAGAGAGAGATCACTCTGCCTTCTGAATATGTAAGCAAGCATCTCTCTTTGAAAAGGAATTCTATGACCTGCTTTAGCTATGGAACCCTGGGCAAACTTTCGCCTTCCTAACTCCCAGTTTTCTCATCTGTTCAAACTTCCCATGGAGTTAACAGGATGACATTATTGTGTACAGCTTCAATACTCAGGTTCCTGCCATCCATATAGGAGACATGCATTGAGTTCCTGGCTCCCGGCTTTGACCCAACCTAGCCACCCAGGGTAGTACAGGCATTTATTTGGGGGGAATGAGCCAGCAGGGGGAGAACTCTGTCTCTTTGCCTCTTGAATGAATAAATGAAAATAAAATGATTGAACGTCCTAGTTTTCGTTTCTCCTCAGAGTTCACATTCCTCAGGAATGCTGAGGCTTCTTTCTTAACTCCCTTTGAGTCACATGACAGATCTTCCCTAATGTTCCTGGTGTGCCGCTAACCTTTATGGAAGAGCCTGTAAAATGTCACCTTACTTGGCTGTTTACTGCCAGGAATGGGTTTCGAGAAAAAGCCTGTGAGGGGGAAAAATGAATTAAAAGATCATTGTATTTTAGTGCAAAATAGTTTCCGAAATCCATGCAGCTTATCCTGACACACAATGTACATGAACGTTGGTAAAATCTTTATCTCAAGGGAGAAGAAGAGACACCAGCACATGCCTAGAATGTCCACGCTAGCTAGCTCCGATATGAGATGCAGTGTCACAAAATCAAGTGAACCCTTTGCAACTGAGTGCCGGCTGCAAATTACAGTACTCTTGGCTGAGATGACATTAACTAGCATGAGTGACAGTCAGTCTGGCCTGCTGATGTTTTTCTCCCTGTAGCCCTTGCTCCTCCCCAGCCCTCCTCCTCTGCTCCCAGGCACTGGGTCATCACATCCACCTCTCCTCTCTGGGGGCTCCAGCTCAGAGAACAGGTATAAATCTGGTACAGATGGCATCTTTTAGAACCTTTTCTATACTTAGACTTTCATCTCATCTGAAAATGTTATTTTTTTCTTGTTGGTTTAATATTTGTAGTTTTTATGCTGCATCAGGTTCCTTGCAGAATGAGGTTGTATACCAAAAACTGAATTCAAAGCATATTATTTGTCCCATGACTGCAAAAAAAAAAAAAAAACAAACAAACAAAGAAAGAAAGACACCATATGTCTTAGGATAAAATACAGGAACATTAAAACTTTACCACTATCAACTTGACAAATGATGGAGAGAGTCCTGTTATATGATTTGGTATCTAGTTGCTGTTCCTTTAACAGTAATGGCTACCCAATTAAACAGCTCATCAGTTACTGCATCTTCTTGCCCATTCTCACCTGTGCCTCATCTAACTGCTATAAGGACCCACAAACTCAAAAGCAAAAAAAAAGTGTGGCTGGGACTCCAGAAATTGCATGAGAGTTAATTAAAAAAAAAAAAACACCAGAAATTTTTCATTGCAGAGTTTTATCTGTCCATTGTCAAGGATTTCTGGGAATCCTGGCACATTGTTTCAGGGAATCTCCAGTCTGCAGAAGGATGCAATTAGCAGGTTTCCTGCCCCAAGCTGTCCCTACCTGCCCCTCCCCACCACAGAACACTCAAACTTGGGGAGACATCGCAATCTGCAGGTGGTCTTCTTAAAATTAATATTAGTGAGCCCAATCCAGATTTTCTGATTCAGTAGATCTGAGATGGGAACCGTTTCATTGTCAACACAAATGTGTATTTTCAATGGGCTGCCCATCTAAGGCCGTGCTTTCAGAAACAATGGCTCACGGTAACACACCTGTGAAACAAGTGGTTGCTATGAGTAGAGAGACCCAAAGTACCTTGTGGAAGCCCACAGAGGTTAGTCCTAAGATTTCTGGGTCCAAAGTTGAACTTTTTAGCAAAGACCATTACCTAGCATAGACCTCCCTCATCAGAATGAGATGTGGGAAGTGGTTATGTATGAAGCTTGCGACTGCAGGCATGTAGTCCTCCTTGCTGACTACCACAACCACTCTTTTAGTACGAGCATCTTCTGGTTTCTATATCACCCCAGGAGGTGCATATTGGAGCACATGTTCCAAGGCAACTCCCTGCTCATGCACCTGGGATGGCAACCTCACAGCATGGTGGTGGTAGAGACATGTTACCTTCCCATTTTCTTTTCTAAGTTCATTCTTCCAATCTACCACATATAGGTGTTTCCGCAATTGAAATCATGAGTCTCCCTAAGTGACCTTGCTCGCTGCCATGCTCTCAACTACCACCTGCCAGCCATGTCTGTCTTGAATTTCTGAACTTTTTTCTTCCAAAGAATCAACGTATATAATGTTTAAATGTATTAGTGACTCCTTGAGCCTATATTTTAATTCGTGGGGCCTTCACCCACCAAGGACCCTTCTGGATTCTCCTCCATTCTTCAGCTTCCTGGTCACTCTGTCACTCTGTTCTCCAGCAGTTACCATGTCATGTCTCTTCCTACCACCAAAAATGGTAACTTACAGCATTTTCTAGATAAAAAATTTTCAAGCGATTGTATATATCTCTGTAATAATCTACACAATTCTTTAGCAAGGGATCAAAGTCTTGCACGACACAATTGGCCTCTTTGTTCTCTCATATGAGCTCTAAATTTCAATGAAGAATAATTAGTGATGTTGTCATATTCTTCCATTCTACCGTCCTTGAGTAGTTTCTCTCTCTGGATGGAGTATTTCCTACCCTTCTGTAGTCAGTCTGCTTTGCCCTTTTATACCCAGCTGGCTTGTCCTTGCTGCTAGGAAGACTCCCTCAGAGTGCTGGGTTGAGTTGCTTATTCTCCCCTCTGTGGCTGCTTGCCAAGCCAATAGTGGCTTGAGTCCATCATACAACACATTGCAATCATTGTCTAACTCTGTGCTGCATCAATACCTCTAGTGAAGTGTCCACGTCTCTCTGGACCACAGTGTCTTGCATAGAGCCAGGCAAGAAACAGATGCCAATGTTCATTTGTTGAGTGACTGCTTTCGATTTCATGCTTCAAGAAATGCAACCCAAGGAGATGTCAATCCCTTGCCATGGCATTTCTTTGCGTAAGTAACAGACAATTCAATACATAATTTTTCACGATTTTCAGTAGCATAAAATAAGCGATGTTTGGGCATTACCTAGGAAAATGTATTCAATGTTTCTGTAGTCTGGATCGTTTCCAGCATGTATTTGTGTCAGAGTCCTCTTGTCTGTAATCCTGCTTTTGGATGAAGATGTTCATTTCATACTTTTATTGCATGCTTGTCATGAGTTGTAAGCGCTATAAAAGAATCTCCCTGCATTCATCATAAAACTGGAAACTGTAATTAGGAAATGCACAAATGCTCTGGGATTGGCTCCAAGCAGATGACTACCACTGAGAAGCAAGCAGAGAGCTGAAGGGCCCTTTGGTCTACAAGAGGGACGGGAAATCCTGAGTAGGAAAGGCAGCCTTTAGCAAGATGGGGCCACTAGAAACAGCCATACCAAGGCCCTGATGCACGACACAGCATTTCTCTGTTAATCTATAAATTTCCATATAAAACTACAAAGCTTGGTAGAAGATACAGACTTCCTCGGTGATTTGCCATGAGTTGTAGGAGGGCCATCTGCAAAAAGTGACTTGCAGTTCCATGAGGAAGATAACTCTGCTCAACCTTAATTTTCCTGCCTCATCGCCTTGCCCCTAGAAAATGCTGCCACCTAGATAAATAGGACCATTGCTGCCTATTTCTTGCATAAATCATGTGTCAGACAAATGGGTTCGTGCAGAACTTATTACATGCAGCTTTGCAGGCTGGGCAGTCTAAGATGGAGGTACCAACAGACTCCAGGCCTGGTGAGTGCCTCTTTCTTGCACATGACACCTTCTTGCTGTTGTCTACTCCATGTGGAATTGGCAAACCTGTACCCACTAAGCTCTTTTATAAGCACATTAATTCTATTCATGAGAACTCTACCTCAGGGCTGGCATTGTGGTGCAGTGAGTTGAGCTGCCATCTATGATCCTGCCATCCTATATGAGTGCAGGTTTGAGTCCCAGCTAGAAAATTTCTGATCCAGCTTCTTGATAATGTGCCCGGAAAGTAGCAGAAGATGGCACCAGGGTTTCAGTCCCTGACATCTGTGTGAGCATCCCGCATGGAATTCTGGGTTCCTAGCTTTGACTTGGTCCAGCCCAGGAGAATGGGGACTGAACCAGAGCATGGAAGCTCTTCCTCTCGGTGTGTAAGTCTGTCTCTCAAATAAATAAATCTTTTTTTTTTTAATGAAGGGAACTCTATATCCTCATGCTGTAATCACCTGTTCCAGACTCCAGTTCTGTTCCAGACCCCAGTTCTTAATTCTATTGCACCTGAGATTATGTTTTTGACATACGTATTCTGCAGACATGTGCATTCAGACCATAGCAATCTCTGTGTTAAATCATGAGCTTCCTCGGTAAGTTTTTCCCTTTCATCTCTTTTCTTCCAGGCTTTGAGTGGGTGTTACAAGGATGTAACTCCTGTAAGAATTCTCCAGGCTGAGATTTGAAGGAGGCGGACTCAAAGAGCAGCAGAAATGTGCAGTTTTGTCCTGATTTTCATGGCTTGTTGCACAGTCATTCACATGGTTCTTTGTATGAGCAATATAATAACCAGCTTTCAGAAGGACAGACAGCATAATGAATGGATTGTAAAACAGGCTCATAAAAACAGTGGAGTGTGTCTAGAAGTATGTGTTATCTGCTTTTGATTTACTGTGCACCCTGCTTTGCATTTTCACATCATTTGCACATTTTTCTATTAAAAAATACGCATTTAATGGGCATGCAATTAATTTTAATTTTTTCTTTTTTTCCCCCAAGGTGATAAAATAGGCTGTATTTGGTGGTGGTGCTGTGGGTGCATTTTACAGTCCTGGCAGAACACTGAGATTATAGCCATAGAGTTCATTACAGGATAATTAATGCATGTTAAGTATCTTGTAAATATTATGTGTTAATAGCTCTAAATAAATACACACTCCAGTTGGAAAGATCTGCTCCACCCCTGCCACGGGGAATGAGATGTTCCTAATTAATGCCTTTAGAAGAGGAGTCTGTGTCACCTTGGATGGTCTTGGGAAATTACAGCTTTGGTTTGTGGAAGCCAGTAGCGAGTGGTTAATTAAGAAGCTTGACATGCTTGCTGCCTGTCCCACCTGGGCTAAGTGGGTTGGACAGGCCCACCTGGCTGGCTGGCACTCCTGCTCAGCAGTCTTTGGGAGCAAGCAAGCAGTGCAGCTACAGTTGTTCTGCTGGAAGCCAGCTCAACTCCAAGAGGAAAAGCCGGAGAGAGAATGTGCTGCTAGGTGCTTCTTCTTCTTGGTCTCCTCTCTGATCTCTTCAGTGCAGAAGTCAGGGTTCCACCTTGGAAGTAAGGGATCTGCTGGGGTTATGGTGTTCTGGTGTTGGTGAGGACAAGTTCAAATCTCATTTCCTCTTTGACCTTCTGCTTGGTTTGCAGATGGTCTCTGACACACATCTAAGGCTCAGGGTCTCTTCTTAGCACTTGGTTTTAGGTTTCATTACCAAGATCCCAAGTGTTTCCATGATCATTGTTCCACAAGACCTTCAGACAGAGCAGAATATGACACTGAAGAAAAAGCATCTTTGGGCCTGATGTGATGGATCCGTGGGTTAATATCCTCAACTTACAAGCCCTGAGATCCCATATGGATACCATTTCATGTCCTGTCTGCTCCATTTTCTGTGCTTGTTGCCTGGGAAAGCAGTATGAGATGGCATAAAACCTTGGGATGCTTCACCCTTGTGTGAGACCTGGAAAAAGTTCCTGGCCTTACAGCTTCAGATTGGCTTGACTCCAGCTGTTGCAGCCATTAGTGGAGTAAACCAGCAAATGGAAGATTTTTTTTCTCTGTCTCTTCTTCTACCTCTGTAAAAATCTGCCTTTCAAATGAAAATGTCATGGAGAAAGATTTTCCATTCCCTGGTTCCATTCCCCAACACAAGCAAGAGCCAGAGCCAGGCCAGGATGAAGTTGAGCTGGGGACTGAATCGAGGTCTGCCATGCAAGGCTCAGGGAGTTAACTACTTGAACAATTACCTGTTGTCTCCCAAAGTGTGAATTAATAGGAAACTGACATCTGAAGTGCTGCCTGGACTTGAATTTAAACTCTACAAATACCAGAAGTAGGCAAAAAAAAAAAAAAGGGACTTTTTAATGTTATACTAATATACTTTGTATGTGTTTGAAAGAGGGTCATCTTACTGTTTTTGGACTATAACTGAGTTTTACCAATAATTGATTGGGGGCTATACATTTTATAGTACTGTAAAGTGAAAAGGCAATTTGTGTGAAATTGATTAGGTATTAAAATTTTCTAATATCTGCGCTATGGTTTAAATATTCATAGTCCTTACTTCAGGAATTTAGTCTCTAATGTCTTCTATTAATAGTACTAAGATAGTAGAAACTTAATCCAGTTTGGTGTTTAGATATGGGACCGATGATAAGAGATTCTATTGGATATGAGTGCTGGGGTGGAGCTAGTGTGACTGGCTCCATTTTAAGGGAAGATGGAGACCCACAGGAAGGCACATCTGCGCACTGTCCATTGACATGAGACACTTTGAGGCTCTGCCAGCGAGACGGGCATCCTGAGAGCTAAACCACGGGTACTCCAATGGGAATCTCCCATCCTATCAGCCGAAATAAATCCCTTCCTTGTGAAATCAGGTAGCCACAGGGATTTCAACACAACCATGAAAATCCAGCAAATGCATCTTGGAAAAGACGACAAGCCCAGAGAACTTATGCCCTGCAGGACGCTAACCAGTTTTGTACCAAAGTTGGCAGTCTGACTTCAGACTTCATTTCCCCATGGAATCTCAGAAATCCAGGTTTCTCATATTACATCAATTCATTTCTGTCATTCTGCTGGTTTCCTCAGTGAAGAATTAAATAAAATTCTGACATGTATTCATTATCTATTTGTGTGAAAATTATGTTTTTAATGATTTGAGAATTACACTCTGACAGGCTCAGAAGTGGCGGGGAGGGGATGGTGGGATGGAATATGTGAGAATGGAGTTGGTTTGGTAGAACTGTGACTGCGAGGAGAGAGAAGGGAGTCGATGTTTATGCATGAAGGCGTAAGTGTCAGCCAAAGGGGAGCATAGCAGGTGTTGCTAGCTGGCTAGATACAGACCATTGATTTAGTAATTTAGAGGGAAATAATACAGTTCACCAAGTACTCGAGTTTGTTGAAATTGTCAACAATCTTCTATGGGGATTTCCTACCAATTCCAGAACCCTGAGAGAGAAGGCAAGAGTAACACACACACACAGAGAGAGAGAGAGAGAGAGAGAGAGAGAGAGAGAGAGAGAGAGAGGTAACATTATATATATATACCAAATAAGAAATAGGAAACTCTGTAGTGTAATTTGAAGTTTAAGGGCAAAGGATTGTCTGTCCTAGCTATGTAATCTAACTTCTTTTACAAAAACTTTCACCATTAGTTGTTCCTTTTGATTTCAAATTCTGAAGATTTTGATTAAAAATATGGAATTATCAGCTATCATCACAGCTAAGCCCTAATTGCTTTTATCATATAAACTGATCTCGCAGGAAAGAAAAGCATGCTTGTTTTTACTGTGTTGGTAATAATTCACCCCTAACACACACTTCACTTTTTTCACTGTTTTAAAGTATACAGCTTAATGTCCTTGATTTGCGATATGGTCCAGCCATCACCACTGTCTCATTCCAGAACTTTCTCATCATCCTAGCAGGAACCTCTTTACCTAATCATCAGTCACTCTACATTCCTCCCTCCTGCAGCTTCAAGTAAACTAATCTACTTTCTGTCCCTGTGGGTTTGCCTCTTTTGGATATGTCACATGAAAGGGACTCTTACAACATATGTTTTTTTTTGTGTGTGTGTAGTGCAAATATTATCAAAATTGTGGATATTATTATCACTAGTTATTGAGAGGCAGAGATATTGAAGAAGACAGACACATACACACACATACACACACACCTATGGCTCATTCTCCCATGTGGGTGACTTTAATCAAATCACTTGAGCTATCACTGTTGCTTCTCATGGCTGCTTTGGGCTGAGAGTCAAACCCAGACAATGTCAAATATGGAAGTACTAACCACGAAACACGCATTCCATACACAAGTGTTTTTTAATTAAAAATGATTTCTTTGAAAGAGTTTCCATCCACTGATTCCCCAAATATCTGCAATCGTTGGTAATGGGCTGTGATCAAAATTAAAGTCAGGAGCCAAAACTCAATCCAGGTCTCCCACACAATGACGGAGATAGAATCATTTGAGAGCTGCCATTGGTACCTTTTCAGGAAGTTGGAGTGAGAAGCCAGAGCCAGGCATCCTAACTGCTGGGCTAGACACCTGCCACTCAAGCGGTTTGATGAAAGGAAGTGAAAGAACTGGAAAGGCAATGCCTGTCGGGAGGAAGAGCCAAGATGAAGTGGATGATTTGGGGTAGACAGGGTGTAGTCAGAGGGAATTCAGAGCTGGCAAGAGGTCAGGAAATAGATGTGGAGGGGGAAAAAGCAGGTTCCTTTCTTATCTTCACATGCCTGTATCCATTTCTGATTCCCAAACACAAACGTTGAGCATGAATGACTGTGCAAAAGATGTGATTTTTATGAATAATCCCAAAGTGATCATAGCCTCTAAGTCTGTTTAGAAGACACTGCTCAATTACATGGGTCAGTTTTCTGCCAGGAAAGAATCTGCACATCCTTAGCTTGGTGTTCCAAGCTGAGAGCAGGAAGAGATCCTGGGGCTGCCTTGATATCATCCTTCCCGTGGTCCTCTTTGCTCTTTCTCTGGACTGCACAGTGAGAGAACTTCACTATGCATTGTGCATTTTGAGTTTCCACCCACAACCACACAAACCCACAGCAGAACTGCCAAGCAATCTATAGACCTGCTGAGTTTCCATCACGAGGCACAGCTCAGGGGGTTCCTTTTTAGAACCAGGCATGCTACGATCAAGCCACTCCACACACCCAGGTCTCTAAGAGTACAGAAATCAGTGGCAATCACCCATACTGTTCCTGTACAGGTGGGCTTAATAGGATCCAATGCCTCTGTGGTGAACACATTTTCCTTTATAGGATTAAATGCAGGCAGACATCACCTGTTTAATTAAAAACAAAATTCTCTAGCCAACAATTTGCTCCCTCTCTTGGGTGCATACTGCATATGTACATTACTGATGTTCCCTTGAAATCCACTGATTAGATATTCCTCAAGTAATTTCTCATTGTGACTGCCTACATTTGGGAAGATAACCCATTGCTCCTGGCTTCTCTTTGCTCAGAATCCAGAGCTCCTGTGTGTCGCTTGTGAATAAATACAGGGCTGCAGGCTCTGAGAGGCAGGATGATTCCCTCTTCCAATGGTAGCTGATGAATAAACACTTGATAATAGAGCTGGAGCTGCCAGTCCGAGTCAAGAAAACAGTCCCAAGTACCTGACTTTTTGGAGGAGTTTTTGGCAACTTTCTCTGCCTTATACGCTTCTTCTCTCCTGAGCCCTGGTCTTGGTTGAAATCCTCACCAAAGTGGGTAAATTCAGAGCCACTTTTTTCTGTTTGAGGGAAAACAAGTCTCTGAAACCAATGGGTTGCTTGCTGGCACTCTTTCCAGTTTCCACCTCCGAGGAAAGTGGACTGGGGTTATTGTGAACTCAGCTGGGAGCAGGGTCAGGTGGAAGACGTGGCATCACTAGATGTCACCAGCTGTCCTCAGGTACCGAAAATGTCCCTGTTGACTCCTTTTGGTTATCAGCACCTTCCAGTAAACTGTTTCTTTCTTGCTTGAGGTCGTGTCACTCATCTATACCCCAGTGCACCTGATAAGACATGGATAGCCAGTAGAAAGAGATCTGAGCAGACTAATCCGACAAACTTGTATGTGGATCAGTGACTGGAGGTCACTTAGAAATGAAATTCTTTTAGTGGGTTGGTTACCAACAACACCAGATGAATTAATCAGGGTCAGAGGCCTCACCCCCACCCAGTCTGCCTGGTGGTTTTGTGGTTCCCAGTAAGCCTCCCATTATACACACACAGACCTGAGAAAGGAGACATGAGAAATTGGCAGTGGGAGACAGCAGATTAAGCCACCACGTGCAATGACATTATCCCATGACAGAGTTCCAGCTCAAGTCCTAGCTGTTCTGCTTCCAAACCAGCTCCCTGCTAATGTGCCTAGGAAAGCACAGCAAAATGACTCCCTTACCGTGCCGCTGTTATTCATGTGGGAAACCAATAGAGTTCTTGGCTCCTGACTTTTATTCATCGCCCAGCCCTCGTCATTTGGGCAATGAATCAATGGATGGAGGATCTCTCTTCTCTATCACTCTGCCTTTCAATTAAGTAGAATGGATATTTAAGGAAGAAATTAAGACATGATTATAAGGGCTTTTTTTCTGGTATGAATACCCGAGGTTGTGATCTATAACTTCTAACTGTCCCAACAGACACTTGGTGACTACCTTCAATACTATGTAGGCCCAAGTTATGTAACATAGAGTCTACTAACTACTCAACACTAGTAAACATTAGAGAAACATTTACCATTATTTACACGAAGGAAAATATTCATTAATAATGGTCATTATGAAGGCAAGCTTTTGAACTGTGCATATGTACTGTCAAGGGTCTATCACTTTTCTAGTTGGACTCTGGAAAAAGAGTCCTTGGTCAAGCCCAAGTGTCAGTTCACAGCAGTCAGGAACAAGTGTGTGTCATTGCTAGCAACACTTTTCCTGACCTTAAGGAATAACAGATGCTTCTGCAAAGGGTGGGTGTGAAGACAGCCCTTCTCAAAAACACACATTTCCCTGTGCACATAGACTACCCCTAAGAAATTCTTCACTGTTAACTGCGAGTGTATCTGAGGCCCAACCCTCCCGAATGTGGAAGAACTCATTATCAGAGGATCTGGAGAGTTGGTGTGGGTGGATGGCAGAAAAACGAGCTAGCAATGGTCACCCAGATGAAGACCTCAATATGACATTGTAATGAAGGTCTGGGGAGAAACAACAACCAAAAAATCACGTCTCACTTAGGAAGCGAAGGTGACAGAGAGGCAGGCAAGGCCCTTTGGAGAGGGTGTGATGGGCAATCACCGAAGCAGATGACTGACAAGGGTGGGAAGTAGGGGGATGAAGCAGCTGCTGTGTGTCTGACCGTTTATTGAACACACGGCTCGCAGTTTCCTGGCAATACTAACTTCTGGGGATCTGGAGGGAAAGATGAATTCAATCCTATATATGAGCAAAAGCAAGGAAAAAAAATTGCTCGGCTCAGAGGTTGCAGCAGGAACTCTTTGTCTACTTTAGCTGGGATACAGGCTTTTCGGAAGGGATGGTGAAGGGATTGTGGGAGCAGGAGCCAGATCACAGAAGGCTTTTAGTACAGGAATAAGGGTTTTGATGAAGGAGGACCCCAAGAAGGGTGTGATCAGATGGACAATTTAGAATTCTTACTCTGGGGCCTGTCTGGTTGTGTACCAAGTTAAACTGCCACTTGCTACATCTGCAACCCATACAGGACCTCCAACTGAGTCATGGCTGCTCTGGTGGTGATGGAGCTCCCATGATAATGTGCCCCTGCCACCCTGGTAGATTGCACAGGTGGAGTTCCTGGCTGCTGATTTTACCCTGGCTTGGCCCTGTCTGTTGTGGCCATGTGTGGAGTGAATCAAAAGATGGAAAGTCTTTTCCCCTGTATAACTCTCCCTCTCTCTGCCATGCTGCATTTCAAATAATTTTTTTTAAGTAGAACACTCACTCTGGCATTTGTGTAGAGAACAACTTTGTAAGACAGAGAACTAAATATGGTAAGGAGGCTGATATGATCATGGAGAATGAAAAGGCACAATTATTGGGGAAGAGTTGTAGTAGTGGCCGAAGGATAGGCTTGATATCTTGGATGGATATGAAGGTAATAGAATGGAGTGCCTCCACGTTAATTTGTGAGTCATCGTTTGGATGTAGAACTAAGTGGATGACATTGCTGTTAATGTGGACAGCAGGTACAGCAAGAAGATCCGACTTAGGAGGAAAAAAGTGAGGTCAGTGTCTAATGATTGTCAGGTGTGTTGGCTACTGGATGGGATCATGGTGGGGTCTGGAGATCAGGAGAGTGACTTGGAAATCTTGATGTGTATATATTCAATCTACACCTGGAGGACCAACCTCACAACAGGTTGAAAGTGCCCAGTCTCCAAATCTGGAGCTCCCCAAGAGAGACGGTTGCTGACCTAGTCTGTTTTCTGTTGTTATAAGTAAATATCTGAGGCAGGGCGATTTATTAGAGAGAGGTTTATTTTGGCTCACAGGCTTATCGACTGGCAAGTCTGAGAGCGTGATGCCAGCATCTGAATGGCATCCAGCGAGGGTCATGTGCTGCCCTAGGCATGATGTAAAAGTAGAAGGAGAGGCAGTTACATGTAGAAAAAAAAAATGTGCTGGAGAGAAACAGAGAGGAAGCTGACCTACTTTAGAAGCCGCTTGTCCAGGGTCTAATTCATTCTCTCAGGACTTGTCTCACTCCCTTGAGATCTAATTCATTGGGAAGAGAACAAACCAAGTCTCTCCAGGAAAACATGAACCGATTTGTTGAAATCGGTGCCCCCGTGATTTGAATACCTTCCCTAGATCCTACCCTATAAGGCCCCCAACAGGTAGACCAAGATTTGAGAATACAGACTGTGGGGGACAACTGATATTCAATCATGGTGGTTGCCCTACCAATTACCAGTGTCCTGGGGTATGCATCTCTGAGTTTCACTTTTCTCATCTCTGAGGTGAGGTGAGCCTTTGAAGACAAACAGCTGTGTCTTAGAGTTCCTAGAACTTTCTCTCACATAGCATTCGATTGAAGAAGAAGAAATACATCGACTATGGAACCCCAGGAGTCAGTTAATCCTAAAATTGTTCACGGAGGAAGATACCCCTGAGATGGGAACAAGTGATCATTAGAGTGACAGTGACCGTCTGGGTAGTGTAGAAACTAGGGCAAGAGAAAGGAGACAGTCGAGGCGACAGAAAGAATATCCCTTGTCTCTAGGGCTCATTCACAAATGATCACAGACTCAGCTCTCACATGCCTTTTTGGCGTCAAGGATTTGGACCTGAGCAAAGACACCGAAGACCCTCTCGTTATGGGGCGTGCATTCTCATGGGGTGGGGGTGGGGGGGCCTGCAGATGACACACAATGAAGTGCATGGTATACTGGAAGTTGGTGATTGCCATGGAAACAAATAAATCAGGGACAGGAATGGGGAGCACCCAGGAGCGAGGCAGGTTGCTATTTTAAAATGGAGTAGGTCTGTATTCTAAATTGAGGGATTAAGGAAGGGCTCATTGAGAAGGTGACCTCGGGTTGTGGCTGTTTACGGAGTAAATAAGACACGAAGAGATGAAAGCAGAAAACGCACAGTGCTATTTCGAAACTTAGATGAGAGAGGGGAGAAATATTACACTGTGGCTGGAGAGTCTCTCCAGGTCACAGGACAAGCTACATTTCAGATCAAAGAGACTTTAGCCTTCTCGTTAGGATGCCCACTTTGGAGACGAGCAAATTCATAGGGCATGGAATTATTGGCTCCACCGTCTACGAAGCTGGTAAGTAGTAGGGCCAGAATTCAAATCTCAACAGGTAGGCTACTAAAGCCTGTTAGCTTCAAAGGGAAGCCTCCCTGAATCACAACCGCACCTGCTAAGGTCGCTGGAAATGTGCTGCTTCTCCTGCTGAAATACAAACTTCATTCCTCCGCTTAGCTTTTTCTTCAGCTGCCTCTCATTCTGCATGCCAGCTGCTGGATGAAGTTAGCTTACTTTTCTACAAACTCGTTTGCAGGGTCTGTGAAGCTCACGAACATGGGGTTAAAGGATTAGAAGATACCACCTAGAGAGAGTTTAAAGCAATGGGCCCTTGCATTTAGGTAGGATGGAGACAGAGGCAGGACCACAAGCCTGCCGGAGCAGGCCCAGCACTTGCAGTCAAGCTGATCGAGGCTTCCATGGTAAAGGTTTAAAATGAGGCCTTCAAGTCGAGGGCAGACACCACTGGAAGGCGATGATGTTGCATTTGGCACTGGAGGGAAAGTTGTCAGCAATTATATGAGCTGTTAAATTTTGCCTTGGTATCTGAATCATGTCTAGCTACCAGAGCTGTTTCAACGTATTTAATTTTCTTCAGAAGTATTTTTCACCCATCTGGTTCACAACATCTCTGTCTTCCGCATCTTTGTGCTTTTTTTTTTTTTTTTTTTATCCTTTATTGGGGCCTGGACCTTGTTCCTACTCCGCTCCTACCCGCAAAGCTTTAAAAGTCAGGGTGCTTCCATTCCTGATTCTGGTTTCAACAAGAATAGATTGTCCAAGTTCATTTCTCCGTGTCTCATGTGCATTGCATATGCAGATACAATTTCCCTTCCTTTGAACTTCACCTAAATATAGATTACTTTATCGTGATGGGAAAGCACTCAAACAAAATAAATAAAGCAGAAGTCTGGCTTCAATGGGAAGCAATGGAATTGATTCTACTCTGATTTTGTGCCGATGCTTTAAAAATCTTCTTAATGAGTCAGACTTAATTTGGTTCCCCATTATAGATGATGAATGAACCGAGATGCTGATAGTATCTTTCTACCAGTCTATTCTTTTGGATTTTTTTCTTGTATTATGCAATCTTTAATTTGTCACAAGTTTATATTTAGTCACCCGGGTAATGGCATTCCATGTTTTTGTCAGTATTTTACCAATTTTTGCCTTATGTGAAATTCATTCTTTGGTATCTTGTTCAAGAAACACTAATAAAGATGTACTGTCTGAGCACTTGTAGGGCCTGTTTTTGTTTTGTCTGTAGTTTTATGCTTGAATGTCAGTTTGGCTGGACATGAAATTCCTAAATTAGACTCCATGTCTGTTCCCCAGTTGTTTCTTAGTGGTGAACATTGGTGTGGATGACAACAGGCCAATCTGATGTGTTTCTCTTTGTAGGAGAAATCCATTATTATTATTATTATTATTATTATTATTACTACTACTACTACTACTATTATTGCTTGGCTATGTTTTTAATTTCTTTGTTTTTCTTTGACGCTTCATAATTTTATTCTCATAGTGATATTGATTAGAAGGCAAATTTTTCCATGGACACAAGATAAATCCAGATTTTACTGACCGAAACATTTCTTGGATGATTCCTTTAAAGATAGCTTATGTTCTTTTGTGCAGTTCTGCTCTACAGAGTACCATCATTTTTTATCTTCTACAATTTCTAAAATTCCCATCTTGAAGTTCACTTGCCAGTGGGATGGTGTTCAAGAGGCAAGGAGCTGATTAAGCCTCGTGTCTGGGTTTAGGGATCCTTCTAAATGGCTTGAAGGAGAGGGTTTCTCTGTCTTGGCTTTCTACTCGTCCAGATGCAGTGCTAACCCCATGTTTCTGCCTCATTTCTCCTGCATGAGCACACAGCACCTGCCCCCTTCTGTTGCAGGAGGGTGGAGCTGCAGGTGCCATCGTGGAAGGAGAGAACAGCCCTCAGCAGACAGCTAAACCTCTTGGCACCTTAGCCCTGAACTTTGCAGCCTCCACAAATAAATTCCTGTTCTTTATACTGATGTTACAGCAGCACAAATGGACTAAAATACCACTGATTTGGCTGCACAGTCTTGTGTGAATGGCCTAATCTCTCTGTCCCTTCATCTCCCCACACACACAAGAAAAGATAAGTAATCTCAGAACATCATAGTGAAGATGAATTAAGCTAATGCATATGAAGTGCCCTGAACTGCGTCTGAGGTGTGTTATGCATGAAGGTACTTGGTCTGTTACCTATCCTGCCCAACCTCTGCAGTTACCATTTCCCTTCTGGTCAAATGATAAACAGTTCAGATGTTAGTACAGAGCTGAGCTGGTTAACAGGATCCTATTCTTTTTATTGTTAATAACATTCTATTATGTGATACAGTTTTATAGGCACTGGGATTCCCCCCATCCATCTCACAACCCCCCCCCATGGTGGATTCCTCCCCCTTGCTGCATAACCACAGTTCAAGTTCAGTTGAGATTCCTTCATTGCAAGCATATACCTAGCATAGAGTCCAGCATCTTATTGTCCAGATAAGTTCAGTGGCTTCTTGGGGAGACCTTCTCTGGTCTGAAGGTAGAGCTAACTGAGTAAAGTTCCGGTCAGTTAAAAGCCCCAACAAAACCTCAGCATCAATATACAACATTATGGAATTAATTGACATAGTATTGAGTAAACAATATGTTAAAAATAATACAAGTTCAATTCTTCAAAACACATGGGTTGAGACAGTATCAATGACAGGTTCAAAAATAAACAAAAAAGTCCAGGTTAAATCAAGGCAAACATGTGGTATCTAACCTTTGGGGATTTGCTCATTTCCCTTAGCATTATAGTTTCCAGTTTGGCCCATTTAGCCACAAAGAACTGCATTTTGGTGTTTTTAATAGCTGAGTAGTATTCCATGGAGTAGATGAACCAAAGATTTCTTATCCAATCTTCTGCTGATGGGCATTTCAGTTGCTTCCATGTTTTGGCAGTTACTGATTGTGCTGCTATGAACATAGGGATCCTATTCTTAATGGCCCCTAAGCTGGATCGTATTTGATAAACACATTAATTTTGGCACAATACTTATTGCTAGAAAGTTCTTTGTATACCCTTTAGATAACGATTCTATAACTTCCAAGCATTGTCCCTACTTGAAGGCTTATACCTATATTAGACAGAAGAAACATTATAACAAAGAAACCAGAATGTTAGGTTGAGTCCTGGCTGCTCTTGTTAATGTGCCCAGGAAGGTGGTAAAAGTTAGCTCAAGGGTTTGAGCTCCTGCTATTCATGAGGGAGACATGGAGGAAGCTCCAGGCTCCAGCATTTAACCTCATCTAAAACTGATTATTGTGGTCATTTGGGAATATATCACTTGAACATCTCTCTCTCTCTCTCTCTCTCTCTCTCTCTCCTCTCTCCCCTTTACTCTGTAAAAAGAAAAGTTAAAACAAAAATTAAAAGAAGAAATAAGACAACCCATGCAGGCATGAATTGTTGGGGGCAAAGCAATTCTGGGAAGTTGCATACTGGTTTAATTAGGTAGGGCTGTGTTTTTCAAGTTGTTTTGGATAAGAAAAACAGCAAGGATGAAGAATCCCAACTGGAGCCAGGAAAACTGAACTGAGTGCTGAGTCTGTGAACTGGAAAGTGGGAAGAAAGAAAGCTTCTGAGCTGCTTGGATTTGGAGGCCCAATATTAGAAGGAATGGGAAGAAAATGGTTCAAAATTTGGTGTTCTTTTTATGACTTTGGATCAGATTTGCCCTGCTCAGGTGGAAAAACAGACATGACTGGGAAATACAGAGCAGATCCAGTAGGGACTTTCCTGATCCCTCTCTGGGGATCACGAGGAAGCCATGGCTTTTCACATATCTGGTGTTGTCTGAGCTGCTTAGCAACCAGAGAGTCATTTCATCCGTTGCCATGGTATAGGTAAATTAATTGTGTTTATTAATGAGCCATCCCCTTACTTTTATTTTTCCCACTTGCTCTTGTGCATGAAATCACCTCAGTGTTTTGCTTCCAAAGGATGGAGGGAGGTTTTCTCTAGCTAGGTTTCAGTGCTAAAATGTCTATGAGAAGCCTGGAAAAAGACCGGATATAGATCTAGAATTTGAGTATTATCCTCGTCATGTTGATCTTTTTTTTTTTTCTAAAGATTTTGTTTTAAGGCAGATTTGCAGAGGGAAGGAGTTACAGAGTGAAAGGTGTTCCATATGCTGCTTTATATATCCCCAAGTGGTTGTAATGACAGGAGCTGGGCCAATCTGGAACCAGGAACCAGGAGCTTCTTCTGGGTGTCTTACATGGATGCAGGGTCCCAAAGCTTTGGGACCTCTACTGCTTTCCTAAGCCACAAGCAGGGAGCAGAGCAGCCAGAACATGCAGCACTGGTGCCCATAAGAGATTCCTGCATTTGCTGGACAGGTTGATCTTTAGTTAGCAGACAAGGAAGGGAAATTCCTGTGGACAGGTGGCATGAAAGGAGATCAAGCATAGAAATAAACAGTGCTTGTCACTTGAAGTCTGGATTTGTAAGGATTGTTCTTGAGACGAGGAGCCTCAGCCAATGACTTCAGGTAATTGAGGCAATATTTCAAGTGATATATGCATATTCCTACTTGACAGATCTTCCCCTCTAACTAGCCATCATCCTATTTTATAATGTTATCATACTTTTAATTATGTTGTACACACTTGTTTACAGCTATTTGCCATATATCCAAGGTGACGTTACAGTAAATTAGTTTTTACCCATTGCCTCTGACTATTCCCTGCTTCAAACTGAGCCATAAATATTGCACCTGAGAAAGCTCGTTCAGGTTATTTATCACACTGGTGTGTGACCACAATAGCAAACGCCTGGTGGCAGCAAGTCCTGGGAGGAACCCCTGGAACGCAGCGTGCGTCTCACGTTAATGCATGCGCAGTGAGTAGGGCTGATGCCTTGTTGTATTGGGTATTTGAACAGGAACTCATGACACCAGCACTTCTAGTTCTTTCTTGACTGCTGGGGAGATTGAGACAGTAGAATGCAAGGCAGCTGACAAACTAAGGATGCAATGCACCTAGCATAGTGCTTGGGAGGCTTCCAGACATACCAATGTGTTTCCTTGTTCCTGCACTAGCAGAGGAAAATGAGCCAGAGACAGAGGAACACACGGTTAGCAGAATGCCTTACCCAGGCTCCATTCTGATGCAATCGTAAGTTGATAGGAGTAGCTCGGTTGGGCAGAAATCTACTGATGTTTCTCTGGTTGTGGTTTCCCTGTGTTGTTAGGAATTGGGATTTTTCCTGTTCCATTGTGTCCAAAATTCCCTTAAGGTATCAATTATAATTACCATGGCTGTTTGAATGTATTGAGTCTGTTTTATGAGCTATGTGTTATGCCAAGTGTTTGATATGGAACATATTGCTTCGTTTTCACACCAGCCCAGGGACTGAGATCTGAAGGTGCTAAGTCATTTTTTTCTCACACTCACCCAGTGAGTGATGGACAGAGCCTGCAGGGGAATCCTCAACAACACGATGCTAAATCCCACCTCTTTACTTTTCCCATTACGGTTTGTTTCTACGTAGTTAAACCTGTTCCCCAGGGATCACCTTTCCTACCCCTCCACAACAGAATGCTCATGGCTCCAACCTTAACAAGTCCATTTGGGTTACTTCTTGGAACTCCCTGTGACGCTGGGAAGAGGGGCACAAAAATGAGGCACTTTGGGCTCTAGCCACTCCTGAGAGATGACAGGCAGCTGCATGGGGCCGATCCAATTAAAAAGGAAAAAAAAAAAGAAAAACTTGGGGAAAAAGGAAATAGAGATTGTAGCAGAAAATGAAACTGAATAAATGAAACTTATCCCTGAGAAGTCATCACTGGAGAAATGAGGGGATTCGATTCCGTCTTGGCATAGACAGAATCAAGGGTCAATACTATGTCTAGTGAAGAATGTTCGGAGACAAGGTCATTGCTATGAAACACAATCAAGTAGCCAGAAAGCCAGCAGATTCATCAGAAGCCAATGAGGGGCATTTCTTGATAATGACATCCTATGGGTAATGACGATCTGGACTCTGGCTCAGGCTGTCCTGAGAAGATGATGGAAGATTTTTTTTTTTTTTTAACAAAAGAGGTAGGCAGCTGTTGAGATCATCTGGTCACCTAAAATTCCCAGGATCTTTTTAGTAGAGGTTTAGATCCTTGCCTTTACATCACAAAAGATTAAGAGCAAGGGCAGGATGGGAAGCCCTTCACACAATTTAAAATAACCTTAGGCACCTAGTAGGTATTTAATAAAGGCTTCATTGAGTTCCTTGGATAAGGACTAGCCCCATTTCTATACCCTTAGAGGGAAATCCTAATGTTGCACGCGGGAGCAGCAGGGCATCAAAGAGATGTTTCTGACACTTTAAAAGCTGATTTCAGGTGCTCAGAGAAATCTCATGGTGCATTTACTCGTCTGCCTCAGCAGTGTCTATGATACATTCACAGCGTGTAGGAAGCTGCAAAATTCTGCCGTCACATGGGGTTCACGCTTTGAAGGAGGCAGGCTGAAATTCTAATAGAGGTTTTGCCAAAAGAGAAGGGCAGAAGACAGGATCATCTGGTTCTGAATCAAATCCCTGGACACAGACAAGCAACGATGGAAGAAGGACTCCGATCCAAATGTATCAGCCGCTGAGCTCAGAGATGCAGACAGCTGGAAAACAGCACCACTTCCACCCTTACGAGAGGAAAACCCAAGAACTGTTGAAATCAATTAAGCAGAACTCTTGGAGCATGCCCCTGGGATAATATTGGGTGGCCGCTCTCCATCCCTGGGTACTTGAGGCAGTTGGGAGGTTGGGTGCAGCTTCTCCCTTCTTTCCCCCTACCCCCAGATACAGAGGAAGAAAATGAAAACTTGGAAACAATGGTCTCACCCTAACTCTCTAATTCACCAAATCTTGATCCTCCCCAGCATGATCAACTACATAAACGTTATAAAAATTAAAAATAAATAATTTTGAAAACATTTTGAAGTTTATGCACACACGAACTATTCCAACTATTAATGTCTTTCTCTGTAACTCTTTCAAAATAAATAGAACAGAATATCTTTTTGTAAAAGAAAAATTCACAGAAATGCATACTTTGAAGAAGGCAAGGATTTCAGGTGTTTTGGACCAAAATGGACTTGTTCCATTTCCATGAACTTTTACTATTTTATTTCTCTGAATGAGAGACAGGAGGAGGTGGATAGGAAAAGGCTCTCATCTGCTGGTTCACTCATTAAATGCCTGCAGTGCACTGGAACAGGCTGCTGTTGCGATGCAGGAACTACCATCCAGGTGTCTCCTGTGAGTGAAAGGAGTTTGAGGCACTTGAGCCACCATCATCATCTCCTGGTAAGAAGCTGGAGTCGTGAACCAGAGATGAATATTGAACCTAGGCATGCCTATGTGAGACATGAGTCTCTGAACTGGCATCTTAACCACTGGAGCAAGCGCCTAACCCTCCACAGCCATTGTGAAGTAGCCATATATTAAATAAATGTTTGTGGCATGAATATTAAACATGCACATAAATACACAAATACCATAACTGCAAGCACTCCTGCTCTATTGGCTCAGCCCTACAGAAAATGCATGTGCTGTTTGCCTAATCCTACGTGCCTCATCCTTGGACAGCTCAGCAATGATGTGATTTATTTATGCAGAACCCATTTTGCACTTGATTTTATGCATAACTGGATCATCAACACAAGTAAAGAGTTGGAACAGCTCTTTCCCCAGTGGGGATAAACGGCTTTCTTCTCTTCCCGCCTCATATTCCGGAAGTGTCTAAAATATGCTCTCATTATCCAGCTGACCCTCACCTGGAGTTGCCTTCTCATTCTGCTGATGGAGAGCGTCTGCCAGATGAAAAGGCTGAAGCTTTTTGTCACTATTGAGCAACTGATGGAACTGCACTCGGAAGCTTTACTCTGAGGTCCTTCAGGGACAGATGAGCTCCAGGTGTCAAAGAGCTTGGAGACTTGGCCACTCCATCAATGCCCAAGATTTGAAGTTAACAGGGTTGCTTAAAAAAAATGAACTCTGCAGAACTGTTTGTGGAAGCCTGATCCCTGCCCACCCCACGCACACGCTCTTTTTTTTTTTTTTTTTTTTAGATTTGTATGCAGCGCTGCATTTACTAGGAAGTCTGCTCATCTTCACAATAGAATGTTACATGCTGCGTCCTTGTCACAAGGTACAGCTTGTTTCCTATCAACGAACTACTATTTTGGAAGTTTTTGTTGGGAAGAGTGAGGGAGTGCAGCACCCACAACGTCTTCCCTATTGAATAGCACTGACTTGTCTGGATTCTGGTTTAATGATACTTGCGTTTGAGCTATTAACATTCAAGAGGGAGATAGAGTGCCGATTTTGGAACAATCACTTTTGTGGCCAAAGGCATGAACATGAATGCAGTTCACTGTGTTCGTGGTGCTAGTCTCTGTATGTGCTTAGATCCAGGCCCTTTGTCATGTGACATCCCTTCTCTCCCATAAAGTGATATAATATCTTCCCAGCCCCTGGAGTCTCTTTGGGAGTTGTTAGCATACACAACAATAGAGCGGACTTTTAATAAGTTCTGTATGATTGGACTTGTACTAGTACACCTGTGCTTTGAGTGCCCTGAGAAAAGGGGGAAGTGGAACCAAGCCATTCCTTTTGAGTTGGAAGGATTCCTGCCATCCACATGAGACTCCAACTGAGTTCTTGGCTCCTGGTTTCTGCATGGCTCGACTTTGACTGTTGTAGGTTTGGGGGGAATGAACTAGTAGGCAGGAACTTTCTAGCTGCTTATTTATCTGCGTGTCTCTCTCTGACGCAAAGTGGAATTTGAAATAAAGTAAGGAATGGTCAGAGGGAACTGGAATGAGTGTTTAAATTCAGAGGGCAGGCATAAGTGTAGTGCTAATCATGGTTCTCTCACCTCGTTGCCGCTGGGACCAACTCTGACTCTTTATTCAAAAGAGAGAGGCAGACAGATGAGGATATACTATCAACGGATTCAACCTCAAATATCTGCAACCAGGAGCCCAGAACTGTATCTGAGACTCCCAGGTTCTTGAGCCATCACCTTCTGCCTCGCAGGTGCATGCTAACAGTGAGCTGGAATCAAGAGCACAGCCAGGACCTGAACTCCAGTGAGGGATGCACGAGTTCCAGGCAGTGGCTTCATGGTTATAGCAAAAGCCAGTCTCTGGATTTTTAACTGCTCACGTTGTATTCCATGATCTTGATAATTCACTAGTTAGAGTACATTGTGTGCTTACTCGCCATGACTTTCTGGGTACACAGATGTTAAATATCAGTGCGGTGACTCAGTGTGAGAAGGTATGGTGGCGTCCTGTCTGAAGCCATGAATCTCTCCTCCCACAAGTGTTGCTGTCTTTCTGTCAAGAGCTGATGCTACAATCTTTGCATCTTCAGCCTCCAAAACAGCCAATGAAAATGAACTATTTTCTTCATAAAGTGAACTTGCCAGGGATCTTTCGCAAGAGTAATGAAAAACTGTGCAATGCAATAAACAATTCCACTCCTTTCTTTCTAATATAGATGCCACTTGTTTCTTTTTGCTATTTTATTGCACTGGATAGAAATTCCAGGGCAATGTTCAATACAAGCGATAAGAGTAGGCCTTTTTGCCCTGGTTGCTTCCTGTCAATACTATTATATATAAAAAAAGCAATAACACTTCTTGAAAATATTTATTTATTTGAAAGGGTTATAGAGAGTAGGAGAGACAGAGATACAAGAGCATACACAGACCTTCCATCTACACACATCACTTCTATTTTGACTCCATTATGAACAATCAGTCATAGTGCCCCCGTGTAGATGCCAGAGGAGCTGGAATGTCTTTTCATCCCCAAGAATTTAACACAGGGACGTAGGGAAGCATTCATTTTATTTATTTATATTTATTGTTTCCCACAATACGTTTTTTTTAGGTATAGGGATTTATTCCTCTGCGTCCCCTTCCTTCCTTCTCCATTTCCCTCTCCTCACCACTTTTTCCCATGTTATCATTACAGTATAGTCCCTTATTACAACTTTAACTTTCTGACATTTATATGTATCATGGCATGATGAGTATAGGCAAAGACAGACAACTTAATATTGTATTGTAGAGTACATTTTAAAGTTTCATTGAAAGTCCAACTTTTATTTGGAAGTAGACAGTTCCCAGTGAACTAGTCTCCCCTGAACAGTTCGTGTATATTAATGCATATATGTGCATATATATATATATATATTACTTTGCATATTCATTATCTTTTCACATATGATATTTATCCTTTTTGGATTGGCCTAATTCACTAAGCATAATGGCTTCCAAATGAGACCATTTTGTTGCAAATGGCAAGATCCCATAGAGTAGATGTGATACAGTTCCTTCATCCTCTTTTCTGTTGATAAGCATCTGGGTTGTTTACATATCTTTGCTATTATGAATTGTGCTGCTCTAAATATAGTGTTTCGGGTCACTTTCTTGAATGCAGATTTCATTCCCGTTGGCTATATTCCCAAAAGTGGGATGGCCGGGTTATAGGGTAAATCAATTCTCAATGGCCTGAGCACTCTCCATCTGGCTTCTAAAGTAGTTACACTGGTTCACATTCCCACCAACAGTGGATGAAGGTACAGTTTTCCCTACATCCCCCACAGTTGTGCTCAGATGATTTCTGCAGGTAAGGTATTCTCACAGGAGTTAGGTGGAGCCTCAATGTGGTCATTATTTACATTTTCCTAACTGTTGGAGAACCTGAGCCTTTTTCCTTGTGCCTCTTAGCCTTTTGAAGTTCATCGTTTAAGAAATATCTGTTCCTGTCCTTTGCTCATTTTGTTTATTTTGCTGTTGATTCCTGGAGCTCTTTGTAGACTTTGGATATTATTTTAGTTGGTACAACTGGTTATTTACTTACTTGAAGACTTGTGTATGCTGGTTCACTCCCCAGATGAATGCATCAAACAGTGTGGGACAAGGTTAAAGCCAGGAGCATGGAAATCCATCCAGGTCTTCCACGTGGGTTCCAAGGACCCAGCAGCTTAAGCCATCATATTCTGATGGCAGTGCTATCCGCAGATGGAAGGGAACAAGTCAGGGTGCTAGGAACCTACTTAGGAAGAATTTTTTTTTAGGAATCTTCTTTGAGGAAGTTCTGAACTGGAAAAGCCATAAGGAAATCTCAGAGTCTAAAAATAAAGTGAAGTTTATAATCAAACAGAAAAGTCTGTGTGATGGTGGCTGTGGCATTGCAAACATTTTCCAGAAGCCCCTTTGATCGTCATGCAGTATAGGATGGCTAATAGCAGATCTGAGATCTCCAAAGCCCATGCTGTCATTGTGAGAATAAGCTCGATAGAAATATCTGCTCCGCATAAGGGGAAGCTAGAAATCCCCGTGTGAGCTCTTTCGTGGGTGAAAAGAACAAATTTCTCTGAATGCATCTTTGCAAATTGGGCTTCATGTAGGTTTGCTATTCCCATCCACCTACCTGGTTGGCCTCAAACTTTCAAGCTGAGATTTTATTTTACAGAGATCCAAGGTTAGTAGCGTCTCCTACGCCTCCTGTGGAGACCTAGATAAATACTTTTTAGAAAACATCTTCAAATGAAGTTCAAAGAATGCCCACCGATAACATTTCATGGAAAATGAGCTCGTAGACAATATTCATAAAGCACACAAAGAAAAAGTACGGTCTGAGCTAACAGAAAACACGGACAAAAGAAACGTGCACTCCACAAAATTCAAGTGGTGGGATTAGCAAATCGAAGTTTACCGCGATTAAAGACATTTCTTAAGAAATAGAAGGGGAGGTTAAGACTGTGGGTGTAAAGTAAGAAATGACCAAGGAGATTTTTAAATCTAATAGGGTATCCAGATGGCAGAATTGTTAATGGAGTTTTTGTGGCTTGTTCTGTACCACTCCAACAATGTACAACTTTTGAGGAAGATCCACCTCCATGTAGACAAGTACTTTAAGTGTCGTCTGACTCCTGTTTTTGGTTGCTTCACAGTCCTTGCACGGCATGCATGTATGGGTGTATATGTATATGCAATCTGGAGTTTAGATAAAGTTATAATTAGTAGGTGAGTTCAGTCATAAGAGGGAACCCCACTGTAGTGGAACTAAAACTTTCTGCTATAATACAAGGTCAAAACGACTAGATCAATAGTGATACAATACCACATATTTTACTGAAATTTCTTGAGTTATTCAACCGCTGGTTTAGAATTGAAACTAAGGTTACATACTGCCCATAGTTAATTTATTTTCCCCTAATTTGGATTTATTTCAATCTTATTTGAAAAATGAGGGCAGGAGGGTTGTGGAGAGGTATCTTTCATCCATCGGATCTGATGGGGCAAGGGCAGAGGCCCAGTTCTCCCATTAGGATTCTCTAATGCAGTCTCCCTCACGACCTTTGGACTACATTTCAATAGACCTTTGTGTCTCTGGCAGCCATCTGATAGGATCGAGAAGATCGCTTCCAACTTTCCTGCTTTTCCTTCTACCTTGAGGGAGGGGGCACAAAACCTATCAAGATTCAGAGTGCCCTACAAAAGCTATTGCAGCCCCTGCCCACTTCTCTGTCTCAATGCCTATACCCTCAGAACATTCCAAGACCCCAAAACTATCAAAAGCCCAGCCTGCTGAGGAACTAGACCTTTTCTGCCATGTGCTTCCCCTGTCTGTGCATTAGTAGTTGCTCATTTCGTTGTATTTGTTTCTCTGATAACAAATACAGTTTGACTGTGAGTCCACACCCCATCTCTTTGTTCTGTGATTTCCAACTGGCTCATTCCTTCAGGGTCTGCATCAACTCATACTGGACCAGTTTTAAGTCTAGAGATCTGAGCCTGGAGCTCAATCCAGCTCTTCCATGAGGGTGGCAGGGACCAAATACCGAGACTATCACCTCCTGACTCCCAGGTCATGCATGAGCAGGAAGGTGGGCTGGGAGTGGAGGAGTAGGGGTTCTATCCAGGGCATACTGATATGGGACGCAGTAACACCAAATGGAAAATTAAGTGCTGTGCCAAATATCCAGCCTTGCACTTAGCTTTTATGTCTCTCTTTAGCGTCTTACGAAGACTCTTCCTCAGTCTTTGTCTTTCATGACCCTGACACTTTTGTAAGTGCTAAGTGGTTATTGTGGAGAACGACTCTCAATTTGGATTTGTTTCATGCCATGACTTTTGTTCAGCTGATGCATTTTTAGTGAGTTATGAAAGTGATGTTCTGTCTTTCTCAATGCAACATATCAGGAATGACATGATATTGATCCTTCTCCTACTGGTAAGATTGGTGCCATGAAACCCCACAAACTGTTTGGAGGCATTCTTGTAAAATCCTCACATGTGGCCTGTTCAGCCATTGCACGGAAAGTACAGGGTGGTGGAAGAAAGTTGTAGGTCTTTATTGCAAAGTGCCGATCAAGGGACCAGACAGCGAGTGCTTAAGTACTGGGCTCCCTGACAAATTAAAAGTATGTGTTTTGATAGTTTGGAATTGGGGCTGAGAAATGTGTGACCAGCTCATGTCCAAGTTCCTGCTTGGTCAGGGGAATTTGTGACCTTCTGCTGGTTGGTCAGTGATGCTGTGTTTTTTTTTTTTATGGAATTTGTAATAGACAGGTGGGCTTCCGTTGGTCTTGCAGTTCCACAAATGTAGCAGTTACATTCTGCCCAGGCCTACCAAACCTCCCTACCTAAACAATACCATTGTTGTTCTTATCTATTGGAGAAGCAACGGACTCACAGATGAGTGTGTAGGAGCCCTGTGATTAGAAGCCTGTAAGATCGGCGGGTTCATCTCTTTAAGTCAGTGCCTTCCTATTGCAAAGACATCTGAGGTCACGGACAAGGGCATGAGGCTGGGCCCTGGCTTTACATGCAAGGGTTTGTTTTCAACGTTAACTTTGATTCCTTAGATGTCTACTTTTCCTTTTGTCATTAATAAGTGTCTTCTGGCAGAAATAAATTGTTACACGAAAACAGCCTTTTTATATTGTCACATACAATTTACTTGGATACTAAGTCTGGTAGATTTTCATCAATTGCTAGTGAATGCAAAATTGGAAACGAATATAGGGTGGGAATTTGCATTTTTGTTCCTCTAGGAGATACCTTTTGCGGATGAGTGTGACCTACGTACTCACGGGAGAAGACTCATACTATCAGTAAAAGGTTGATCTACCTAGAGAAACGGTAGCCAAATACTTACGTGGTTTAGCCAGAATGCCATCTCAAGACAATTTGGGGCAATTTCTCATTTACCGAGGATTCATTTCTTAGCCACCAGAGAACAAGTTTGTAACAACACTGTGACGGCTATCGTATTCATCCACCTGGTCATCTAGTTGCAGATCCAGTAGATGCGGAATGGAGCTAGACAATGTGTATTTCTGCTATCCCAGGTGGTGCTGATGCTTCCAGCCCAGAGAGTACTCTTCGAGCCCTACCCCCTTGATGTCTCATGCCAGCTGTCTGAAACAATATCAGACATATTCCTAAACAGAGGCTCCTTCTAAAGGAAGCGCTGGGCGTTCCACTGCATGCTCTAGTCATAGATGCTAGCTCGCAGCTACCATCATCACAGATTACAGCACAGAAGAAAGATCAGCCATGGAGGAGAATTCTTAGCTTTTGGTGATACTTTTGCTCATCCTGAAAATCAACCCCCGCTCCCCTCGACAATCTGTAGACTTGTACATGATCAGAAACTTAGCCATTTGAACTACACAAGTGTTTTATCAAAGGTCATAAATAGAACTCACTTTCACTAAGCTAAAAGTAAAGTGTTAACAAGGGCTGTACCCTTTTCTAGATTCTCTAGAGATGAAGTTATCTCCTCAGGTTTCCAGATTCTGGCAGCACCCTGCATCCCCCCCGATGCATGGCCCTCTTCCATCCACAAAACTAAAAGTAGCAGGTCTAACTGATCTCCCATCGCATCACTGAGCCTTGCTTTGGTTTCCATGTCTCCTCTGACTCTTCCTTCTTCTTCTCCAGCATTTAAGGACCCTTGTTGTTGCACTGAACCATCGGGTAATCATCTCCTTGTTTCAGTCAATTAGCAGTCTTAACTGTCCTTTGTACTCATAATCTAATATATGTGGAAGTTGATGAGTTTTGGGTGTGAGTATTCTTGAAACATACTACTCTGATATTACACATGCACCATGTTTGAGGATCAGGTTTGTCTTCTTCACCTCCAAGTTTTGATGTCCAAGTGTCTTAAGTAACCATGCCTCTTTCTTTACCTATACATCCCTGGGACCTGGGGGAATGCTGTCACTACTCCCTGGCCAGCCACACAGTCTGGCTGTATACCAGCTCCCTGTCAATCACACTCGCCCTGTGTCAAACATTCCTCAAGTTCCACAGTGATGTCATCTTTTACTGATTCATCCCGCAGGTGCAATGCACTTGACACCACTGCTGCTGTCCTGAGGTTGTTCTCTCTTCATTATATTGGACAGTGCTGACAATTCCATACTGTGATAGCTGCCCTTGAGCTGGCTTTCTAGTCCCCTATGCCTCTGTGGGGTACCCCACACCAATGAGCCTCACCTTCCTCTGCAGCGTGAACAAGGACTAAAGAAATATCCACACGCCGGGCTCTCTTCCACAATATGCATGTGAGAGTTTCCAAGAGGACTTCCCTGCCAGGCTCCTGGACTTGTCTGAGACAGGTAAGCCATGGCGGGGAAGCCACGGAGAGGAAGTCCTTGATGGGAAGCCATAGAGAGCAAGAGACAAATAAGAACCACCTCCCTGCTCCAAGAGGAAAATCCCAGAAAGCAACAGTCATGGTGTGGAGCAGATTCACTTGCATTCCCACAACATACATTTAGTTCCAACCCTCAGTTCTTGAAATGTGACCTCATTTGCAAAGGCCCTGTCAGGGTGAGTCCATATTGGATTGATCTGGACCCTGTTTTCGGTGATCAGAAAAGGAAAATGCACAACAAGCTGCAGGAAAAAAAGGAGATAAAGAAAGAAGGAGGCCACAGGAAGATGGAGGTTGGTGTGATGCTGTCACAAACGGGGGAATATCAAGGATCATTGGGAGGCACCTGAAGCAAGAAAGGGCAGTGAAGGATTCTTCCATGGGGCTCTCATTGGAACAGCTCACCCATTACTGCCTTGATTCCAGACTCCTGCTTTTCAGAACAGTGGGGAGATACTCTTCAGCTGGTCTCAGCTACTACAGCAGTGTATTATATGATAACACTCCCAGGAAACTAAAAAAAAGGAGGCGGGGGGCACTTGGCAGACAGCAGAACTGCAGTGGACATAGCCACACTTCTACACTTATTTAAAAATGTATCACAAATGTGTGCGTTCTAGAATATACCTCTCTCCCGTGGCCTGGTTTTCTCTGGATTATTTATTTCTCTGTCTTGTTTATTGCTGTCCTGTTTAAATGAGGTTTTACTCCTGGTAATTTCATATCAAAGAAGAGTTTAACTCAGATGTGCAGTTTAACTGTTGAGAAGGTTTGGGCTGCTCCAGGGGATCCACACCTCACCGTGAAGTTTGGCTCATCCAGGACTCAGATCCCACTAAGTTCCTGTCCTGATAGCCAATGTTCCCAGACTGAATTGCAGGCCATTGTTGGGTGTTTTGAGTTTCTCCCATTCTTGCGGCCATCAGAAACTTGTTACCTCCACCTGGTGTATTCTGCTTAAATTGTGTCATCTTGTAAGCCTAGTGGCTGTGCTCACTCCTAGTTTATTGTCTTCTGCCCCCAGCATGAGCCAGGATCAAGAGGAAAACAATATTTGGTGAAGAAAAGTCAGGCAAGGTTTTAAAGCAGGGACAGGGCTCTTTTCTGGCATAGCACGATCAATATTCACCTGCCGTCAGGAGGTCACCATCAAACAGCAGCAAGGAGAGAAACAGTATGTGCCTCAGGCTGCCCAAGTTCTTTGTGATGTCAACTTCATATTAACTTCACCACATGGTATGGCCTTGCTACGTTGCCCTGGGAAGCTTCTGTTTCAAGACTCCCAGTTCCTTCTCATTCCAACTCTTGCTACTTTATCTGATGGACTCTGACAGCCTTCTCTATTGTTCTGAGTGTTTCCGTGGGGGATTCGGAGAGGTTCAAAATTCCACCACTTAGGGAGGACTCTGGGAGTCAAGTTAGCAGTGGGGACACTCACATTTTACTTTGGAGTGCCTGAGTTTGAGTCCTGCCTCATCTTCCATTTCAGTTTCCTGCTAATGTACATCTTGGCCCAAGTGCTTGAGTCTTCACCAGCCGTGTTGGAGATGTAGTAGAGTTCTTGGCTTCTGGCTCTACTGCTGTGGACATCTGGAAAGTGAATCAGCAGATGAAATCTCTCTCTCTTCCTCCATCCACCTCTTCTCCTCCACCACCACTCCTCTCTCACATCTTGCCTTTAAAATCAATCAGTAAGAATAACCTTACAAAAAAGTTAAGCCACAACATCATCTTTCTAGAATCCTTTCAAGATCTTAGATAGCCATGTATCAAAGAATCAACCCACCTTGCAAGAGATGAGATATACAGCCCAACGTTATTAATGTTGAGCTCAGCCGTGTAACTTGCTTTGTTCAATGCCATGGGAGAAAAAGGGACAATCTGACATTTCTGAAACTATGGCTTCTTGTAAAGCAGCTTAGGAGGTCTTCTATGGGTGCTAGTCACTGTTTGGGGAGCTTCTGACCTTCACTGTGAAAATGCACCTCAACTTACCATTGACATTCTTGCTTGAACCCCCAAATGAGATGTGAAGCAGTGAATCTCCAGCCAACGTGAATGCCTATGAGCATGAAAGCAGGCGTTCATTGCTGCATAATATTTGGGTTTCAGGGTCATTGGTACACAGACTTATTTTGCATTAAATGCTCTATTTATTTGATTCCTTTATTTATCATTGGAGAGGAAGACAAAGACATGTATCTATGTGTTCACTTTTTGAGTGTCTGTAGCGTCCAGACATTTTGGGGAGCCAGGGTTGCAATCTGTGTTACCCATGAGCATGGAGGGAATCCAATGGCTTGAACCATTCACCTCTGCCTCCCAGGGTTTGCATTAGTAGGAAGCTGGATTCCAGAGCTGGGGTTAGGTATCATGTAGGCATCGTGAATCTTAACCAGTATCTTAACTGATGGGCTAAACAGCCACCCCTGTTGTCTATTGCTGACATAGGGTATAATAAAGTAAAATAAGGGTTAACATAACATATTCCAGCCCTTTCACATTGCTCCTGCTTTTGTAGGTCCTCGAGTTGAGAAAAGCTTCTACATTTTTAAAGGTTACGATTTCTTTTTCCACAAAAGCAATAGATTGCATGTGGCCCACAAGGCCTAAAGTATTTAATATCTGTGTTTTTTTATAGAAAACGTGTGCCAAGTTTTCAAGTACAGGAATGAATGTTAGGTCCATGGCAGAGGCCTGGATTTTGTAGATACTGACATAGGTTATTGAAACTTTAGTTTCCCCATGTGGACAATAAGGTGCTTGGATTGCAAAGTCCTTTTGTGCAGTCTTCGGTTTTAAGCATGCACATGAGCTATAAAAGATTCTTAGACTTGAGACGTTTGTTTGGATAATAATTGTGCCCTCACATTGGCATAAACTCTGATAATTAAGAGCCACTAAAATGAGATGTAAAAAAAAAGAGTTCTCATGGCAAAGGCACCATTCACCGCAGAAGACACTATTGGAGCATTGAGCTTGGAAGAGGGGTGAAGGGAGACATTCAAGAGCTGTGCACTGTGCATTCGTTAACTGTGTTCTCTGCCTAAGGGAGCCTTGTGACTCAGACTACGAATCTCTAATCTATGACTAACTAGCGAAAGAAAAAAAAAATAACATACCGTGTGTGTGTGTAGGTGCATGCAATGTCTGATTTGACTACAGCAGCAAGAAATTGGTGTTTTGCGAATTGATGTGATTTAGAGATGCCTACAAAATAAAAGTATGGTACTTCAGGAAGAGATGAATAAAATACCAGTGTTTTATTGGAATGATGCTGTGCAGCTGAAAAATTGTTGAGTTTGGGCAATGGAGAAATTGCATCTTTCAGAGTGCCAGCGTGTGAGAGTGTACATCGGAAGTCTGCTATTTGGCTGCGCTTCAGCTCATATTAAACAGACCTAATATTTTTCTGTCTCTCTACCCTGCTAGGCAGATTCGGAAAGGCAGCTGGGGGAAGCCTTCATCAACATTGTTGGTGACTTAGCTTTTGGAGAAAAGCAAATCCTGTTGCACAAATACGTGATTTAATGTCCTCTCTTCCTTGGAGGGAAATTCAATTCATTTTAGTGTTTTGTGAAAATGCTGAAGGATTGAAATGCTAACAGAGAGTTTTCCAGCCGGCATTTTTTTATGAGAAACATCTGTTTGGAATTTTTTTTTTCTTTCTTACTTTATTTCTCCTCTTAGTATAGAAGAAAATAAATGCTACAACCCCCGAGAAGAGGAGCCCTCTAATTTGGAAAAGGTAAATAAATCTAGAGATAATTACTGGGACCAAAGTGGGTTTTGTCTCACTGAACATGAAATGTAGAGCAAGATTCTTTCCTTCATTTCTTGGTATTTCACACTGTTATCAGAAACTGCTCAGTTTAGTGTTTTATGTCAATCAAGGCATTGACTAAATATTTTCAGTGTAGATGTTATTTAGATAGACTAAAGCTTAAGTGAAAAAATTCTTTTCCATCTAACTTTCTAAACAGATCGTATTTATTTATTGGCAATAAGATTCAGTCACTTACTATGAGGAAAGAACCTATCACAGCTACTTGGTTTTCCAAATGTAAATAGTGCATGACTGTTGTTTGCAAAAGGAAGAGTAACAGAGGGAGAGACAAAGATGGAACGGGATCTTTCATCTGTGGTTCATTCCCCAAACAACTATAATGGGTGGAACTGGGCCAGGTGGAAGCCAGGAACCCAGAATGCCATTTAAATCTCCAACTTAGGTGTCTGGAGCCAAGCACTTGGGTGTTTTCCTGGGTACATTACCAGGGAGATGGATTAGAAGTGGAGCAGCTAGGACTCAAACCTGTGCTGCTATGAGATGCGGGTGCATCAGCTTTGTCTCTGTGTGGGAGACTGGATTCATTTAGGGAGGGTGGAACATATACGCATTTTTTTTTGAGAAATTTTTAGGAAATCGGACTTGAAAGGTAGTTGAAGGGGTGGAAGTTGTCTTCACTGTCTAAACACCGGTAAAGAAGCCAATGGTCCCACAGGCATGTGTGGGTTCTAGTCCTGGCTTCTGGCTCCCAGTCAATATAGACCCTTAAGGAGCCAGTAGTGATAGCTCAAGTGGCAGGGGCCTTGTTGCCCATTGGGAGACCTGGACTGGGTGCCCAGCTTCCAGCTTATACCTGGCCCAGCCCAGGCTGGGTCATTGGGGGTATGTGTAGAGTTAGCCAACAGATGGGAATTCATTGCTTGCCTGCCTTTCTCTGCCTCCTTTTTCTCAAATAATATAGATTTTTAAATATAAGTTTATTTTAATGTGATCATTATTTTGCAATCTCTGCACAGATTTTTAACAATGTACATTTTCCATGAACTTTTTGAAGAAACGTTACATGATTGGATTTCAAATATGCTTGTACTAACAAACTTTTAATTCCAGATTTGAATTGCATTGAACAGAGAAGTTGGAAAGAGAAGAAAGATACCAGGAAATATAATTTAACTCTATGTTCCATGGCCAGGATTGGATGAATAAAGCCTTCAGTAAGTCCCCAGTCCCTTGTGTCAGCCCTTTTGAGGATATCACATCGTCTAGTCTGACCTGTAGGTCATTGCTTCAATGAGCTGTGTTCCCACTGTGCTTGCCACAACCCCACAAACAGGACTCAGAAAATACAAGAGCAGGGGATATGCCTTTGAAATTGCAGTGTGGAAAGTTTAGGACCACAGAACGAAGTTCCACTTCACAGAGTGAGGAACTCCATTCAAAGAGGGAGACTGGGAAATATAAATGTTCCTTTCATGCTTGGTTCAGGGCACTTTGCAGAGCTGGGGGCAAATTTTAAAGTGATTGAGCCTGGCTGGGCAACTTCAATGGTTGGATTATCAGTCTGACGGCTGGAAAGCAAGGAGTAGGTTTCCTTTCTGGCTAGTCTAACTCCACCTAAGGTGGGTTGCTCGACTTGAATCAAGAACGGCATCGGTTTATGTGTATAAAAGACAAAATGCTTGCCGGCAAGAGGATGTCAAACTATTAAAGGGGAAGATGAGGAGGAGGTTTTGTCTAGTCCACAACCATCAATCAAGAAGGATTCACACAAAGGTACAGGCATGGTCTGTATTGTTCATATAGAGTGAGAATGCAGACTGCAGCAGTTTGGAGAGTAAGGCAAGCAGTTAGACGTCATGACTGTGTAGCTGCACAGGTAACCGTGTAGGTGGTGGCGTCCTGCTCACCTGCTCAGGAGGCTCTTCCCTAACTTTGGCTGAGTTCAAGCTGTTGTTCTCCCTTTATCCCAATGGATCTTCCCAAACCCAGTTCTCCATCTTCTTATGATGCTCTGAACTATGCAATCTAGGTTCGTAGTTTTTATTTTTTTTTTCTTAGATTATTCTAGGTTAGTTTCAGAACATGACTAGAGCCAAATGGATTAGGAATGAGGAATGTGAGTGAGAATGGTACAAACCGTGTAGCTTGGAATGACAGGATACAATGACCACCTAACCTGGGGTCTTTTTTTTTCAATAAAAAGATTTATTCAAAGATTGAATGAATGAATTATTGATATGAAAGGCAGAGTGACAGAAAGAGGAAGAAAGAAAAGGAAATTTTCTTCCCACTGGTTTCCTTTCCAAAGGGCTACAACCTGAAGGGCTGGGCCAGGCCAGGAGGACTCAGGTTCATTATAAGGCCTGCTGCACAGGTAGCAGGAACTCAAATGCTTGAGCCATCTGCTCCTTGGCAATCTTAGCAGAGAGCTGGATTGGAAAGGAAGCAGCACCCTTCAGCTTACACCACTGTGTCACAACAGCTGCTCACTCGTGTCACATCTTTAAAAGAGGATATGACTCATGGAAACAGATTAGAATGAGAAGCTTGAAAACTATAATGTCTTTGGGATGTAGTGGTTGTTTCTAACAAAGACTTGTTCCTGAAAGAGAATGATGGCTTGAATGTATGTCAAGGACAGACACCATGCTTCATTAGGCCAGGCTAATACACACACACACACACACACACACACACACACACACACACACACACACACAAGAATACTCAGGTCCAGCAACTGAGGTTTTAAGAGAGCCAAAACCTCATTGGAAGATCAATGCTTTGATTGCTGAATACATGTGAGATGATTTAACAGCTTTGCTTTGTCTTGTCTATGAAGCTAAGGCATGATCAAGGAAGACTGGCATCCAAAGACTGGAACATGGATTTAGGGGTGAATGCAAAGCACACTGAGGCTAGAAAACCTCCAACTCTGTATTAATCTCCCGCACCAGCCAAAGAGACTCCTTGCTCTAACTTTGAAGATATTAGTTGTCATTTTATTGTGGTCCTATAATTCGGTTTCTAGAATCATAGAGTCACATCCATGCCCTCAGGAGGAAATTGTAATATCAGAAATGTGAGACATTTGCAAAATAAAAAGAATAGTAGGAATAAATTGCTATACAAAAGAGAATAAAACTGGGGAATATTTGTGAAAGTGGATTCTAGAGGAACTTGACCTAGAAAAGTATAAAGTATTAGATCGATCCAAATTTACTGATGTTCTCAGAGATTCTGGATTCAATTTGCCATCTCAAAAACGAATAGCTGTGGTTCTAATTTTCAAACCTTTTTTTTATTGGTTAAGTGAAATGTAGGCTCAATATTTTCCCACTCAGAGTGAGGTTTGTGTGTGACAAATGACTTGCAACACAGAGAATTCCAAGTCATAGCAGTTTTGCAGCTCTAGATTTACTTGGAACTAGGTCTCAAAAATACCACAGCAAGAGAAATCTCTTTTTGCGGAGGAGCCTAGGGCTACTTGTCAGGTGGCTCTCTGAATGTTGACGAGTGCCTATGAGTAAGAGCTGATCCTGGAGACAGTAGAGCATCCCTGTATTCCAGCCATCAGCTTGGGATTGTATCACAAGTCCATTGCAAAGCTTCCTTTTGGATTCTTACAGGTTTGTTTTTTTTTTCCAATTCTCTTTCCAGTATTTTTTGTCAGTTGTTACATAATAGAATCATTGTCCTTGTGTGTTGAAATAATTGCTGT
Organism: Ochotona curzoniae; assembly: GCF_017591425.1. Classification (NCBI taxonomy): domain Eukaryota; kingdom Metazoa; phylum Chordata; class Mammalia; order Lagomorpha; family Ochotonidae; genus Ochotona; species Ochotona curzoniae. The sequence goes on from NW_024465421.1 coordinate 4,355,048, forward strand.
TAGTAATGAGAGGGCCAGATCCATGTTCCTGAAGTTCTTGTTACTCAGCCAAATAGCAAATGATTCCTGAAAAATCAAAAAAGAACAGCATCACAATCAATGACAGGAAACAGCGAAGGTTTGGCGCATGCCAGGATGGAAGGGATTCAAAGAATGACGGGAGATCAGAGCAGTGCAAGCAGATGTCGATTCCAACCGCAGTTGCTGGCTCAGATGTAACTGTGTAAGCAGATTGGCTACTGGTCTGGCAAATATTTTATCTCTACCTCATTAAGAATATCAAAACCAGCTTTCTTCCTCTAGTTAGGGCTATCAGTACATCTTCGTCTTGTCTCGGGGTTAAGTCATTTATCCCAATCTGTGCTACATAATTTATTCTTCAGAGACGTTAATTATCTCACCAACTGGTCTGCTACACTGCTGAGTGAAGATTGATTAAAAATGGAAGACAAGCACACTTCATTCACGAAGGCAACACAAAGTGCCTCATTAGGGTGTTAGCCCTGAGATGCTTGATGGGGCCTATCGCCAGTAGGCAGGGTAGCTGACTGGGGGAATTTGACACCCTAACATGCAGGAGTATGGGATTAGGGTGGAATGGATGCAGATGGCGTTGCGGGCATCAGAGATGAGGTTAATAATTGCTATACTGGGCATGAAGGCTAAAGTAGCAATCAAAGTGCCTGGACTTGTAGGTGTATTTTATGATGGTTTAATCATGGAGTTTCTAAGGTTGAAACGGACAGGAGGCTGGCTCAAGTGTTGCTTGATTTGCATATTTCAGGGGATAAAGCGGAAGACTCCAGACAGTTACGGATCTGAATCAGTTCATAGACCCAGAATTCATGGATTTAAGGGAGGCTTGAAACCCCGAAGAAAAGAATCTACATCATCACTACAAAATTATCTAACTGTGTGTATCTATCCATATTTACCAATAATTTATTATATATCTGTCATCTGACGCCTTCCTGTAATTTGTCATCTATCTACATCATCATCATCATCATCAATCATTTGACATTTATTTTCAAATCTTTCCTGAAGGGAGTCTTCATCTCTCCTTACCAAGGTACCTAAGGTATTTAGATGCCAAAAAAAAAAAATGATAGGAGTTAAAAGAAAATAATTCAAATCCTGCAAATGGCTGTGAGAAAAGTGGTGATTGGAGTAATCCATAGGGATCAGATGTTGGTTCATGATGTGTTTGATGATTCAAGAATAAGATCTTTGGAGTAGAAACCAGTTAGAAAATGGTGTACTTTGGGTTCCCAGATTTTTATGCCTTCCTTATGCCACAGTAAGAGTAGGAGATTATAACTACTGAGTAGGGAATGGTATTTTGATAGGCATTCAAATATCACAATTTGTCAACTCACCAATATAACTGCAAATGAAATTCAAAGAATCTTCAAAAAAGTTTATGGAAAATGCATACGAAAAACTACAAAGATTTCAAAAATCTGTTTTCTGCAGTTAGGAACATTTATCTTTAATTCAAATTTCCATGAACTTTCTGAAGTAATCGTGTAACTGTCAACTGGTAGAATTTTCATTTTTCCCCTTAATTTTGGATCAGAGACCAGAATCATAAGGAAGGCAAAATGAAAACTCTTATGGCAGAGGCATGTAGAAGTCTTCCTGCTTAGAGGGACAGCAGAGATTCATACAACATGAAATGTTTGCATGAGGCAAGGTCTTGGTGAATTCTCTTTTCAATAAGATTTTCTGGCTTCTGAAAAACCAGATCTTGTCACTTAATGATAGACTACACACTTAGTGAAGTGATAATCCCAGAATATTCTTAGGTGGTACGTATGATACCTTTTCGTAAAGATTTATTTATTTGAAAGGTTGAGTTGCATGGAAAGAGGGAGAAGGAGACAGAGAGAAAATCTTCTATCCGTTGATTCACCACCACCAAATGGTCACAATGGGATTCATGGCTCTTGTCCTAGACCCTGATCGAGTGGAATGACCCATCAAAGACTTAGCTATGCCACTCTCTGGGACACAGCTCTGGAAACAACAAGTGCACTGAAGTTGTTTCTCTAGGAGAAGTAGGGTTGCTGCTGCTGCTTCTGGAGACATGAGTACAGTCTAATGTACTGGCCAAACTGGGGAGGCTGTCACATCTCCATTTGATGTAGAGAGGATTATCAAGTGCTCAGATATCCCAGGAACAAGGTTAGATCCTCCCAAAATACAGAAACTTCCCCATTTACCACTTCATCTGTTTCCAGGGTGCAATGAAAGCGTAAGGACTGAGAGTGGTGACTTGTTGTCTACCAAAGGAAATTTGACCTCCAGACCCTCTGTGACCCAACTGGATGATGTGAGTCATGAAACCGTGTGAGGATGCTCTTTGAAGGTGTGAAGGAAAGATTTACAATTATAACACAGAATAAATAATTAATTTGCTTATTTATAGTTTAATGAACATATCATACTTATACTTCTGGGGTACAATATTATAATTCAATACATGCATAATGATTACACATACATAACGTGTAATGATCAAGTTGGAGCAATTAACATTTTCAAGGTAATTAACATTTTATCATTTCAATGTGTTGGGAAATCTTTTCCCTTAGTTGTTTTGCAATGTACAATTAACTGCTGTAGGCTGTGGAAACCATAGTTGTCTACAAATTGTTGAGACTGTCTCCCTCTTTGAGCTATCTTCCTGTACCCATCATCAGTTCTTTTACTATCCTCTCTCCATTGTACCTCTTCTAGCCTCTGCCTACCTCTGTTCCACTCCTCCACACCCACATGATCCACTTGTTTTGCCTTCTACAACTAAAAAGGAACAGGTGGAATTTGTCTTTCTGGATTATTTCACGTAACATAGTTTCCTCTGTGTTGCGATAAGTCAGAGAACATCATACGTTTGTATGGCTGAATAATGTTCCATTAAGATTGTATGTCACCCTTCAAAAATCCCACTGATGTCCCACTGATGGACATCGTGGCTGATTTTGTGTCTTAGCTGTTGTGAATACTGCTGCAGTTAAACATGAATGTGTGGACTTCCCTTTGATATTTCTAATGAAGGCAGGATGATCACAAGAATGGCTAAGTGGATTTCATATGAACAATGCGTGTGTGACTTTCTAGACATGACATTTCAAAGTTGTTTCTTCGTTCTCCTTTTTCCTTATTCTGAAATGAAAAGCAGCCAGTTAGTTCCTCTCTCCACATCCCAGAAGCCAGTGCAGGAACTGTGCCTCATGCTAGCAGAATGAGATCATACAGCCAGATTACTTTACGTTTTGAAAGATGGTTCAAATAAAGTGCAGAGGAAAATGAACAGTGACAGGACAAGGAGAGTTGTAGAGCTTGGTGGTGAGAATGCTGATGTCCTTCTGTTTCATCAGCTGGGTTGAGCAGGACCCTGGCCGCTGTGTGATTTTCTACCCTCCGTTCTAAGTTTGTTATGTCTGTCCATTCCATTTTTACATAAGCTATACAGCATTGATTTCTATTGCTTGCAAGAAAGCCATAGAAGACAAAGAATTAAGGCAATTGCAGGTCTCTATGACTAATACTAGATCTGGAATAAATTCATGATGAACTCCAAAATTGTCTTCCGGGTAAGGGCTAGAAGGAAGTCTCCATGACTATGACAGGTGAGTTAGGTGGGCAGTGTGTAAGTTGAGTTGACTTTGCAGTCCCTCTGTAGTGATTTTGTTTTGAGTCTCTGAAATAAATGGTTGGAAGAAATAATCCAGGTAAAATCAGGTGTGTGATGCACAGCACTTATATTTAAATTCCAAGTGGCTGCTTTTAAATAGAATGAATGACAGGCTTTGTGATAACCAGAGTCACACGACATAAAGATATTTGTTGTTATTTTTTAATTCTTCGCGGATCTAAAATGTAAGGCTGACAGTGTTTTTTAAGAAAGAGACTTTTTGTTGAATTTATGAATCAAAGGACATGAGGTCGCCAACTTCTTTCAAATTAAAGAAAGAGGGGTTAGGAAACATGTCAAAATATTAACAACTGGTGAACTCGAGGGAAAGGGGCTCATTGTACTCTTCACACATTTTTTTTCCAGGGAACTTGAATTTTTTTAAGTCCAAATGTTTGAAAACATGCCCTCGGGTGATATCACATGTCATGAACGTCTGCATTTTTCCTGTGAAGTGAGAGGACTTTTATGTTCTAGGCTGTATCAGCTTGTTCAAAAGACTGGGTGCTGAAGGGAAACGCATCTGACAGAGCCGAAACTCAGCTGTTACCTGCATGACTGTACACAGTATAGACTGTCGGTACCTGTCAGGTATCTGAGCAGTGAAAAGCCATATTGGACACGTATCCATCACTGACTATAGACGAGGCACTGTACCAAGATATTTTCATGTGTTTTGCCTTAAAACATGGATCTCTCATTTAGCTCCTACCAGAATATCGTACGGTGGAAAATTCTATCCACGTATCTTGTGAACGATGCGAGTGAGGCCTACAGAAGCTAGGAAACTTGTTAGAGATGACATGTCTGGTATCCCAGCTTTGAGCACAAGTCCCTAGATTCTGTCCCTAGGCCTGTGGCTTCGTGTATTATACTTGCCCTTTGTGTTTCAAACTTAAGGTGAAGAGGAACCACCTGGAGAGTTGGTGCAGGTGCAGATTTTGGTTTGCGAACTTGGTGAAAGGTAGATTCGCATTTGGGAGTGCTTATGTATGCTGGAGCTTTCTGGGCATGGCCGGGGTGCTGCTGACTCGGCGACCATGTAAAACACAGGGAGGACCTTAAGATGTGAAAACTCCTTGTGGGTGTGTGTGTGTGTGTGTGTGTGTGTGGTGGGGGAGGGGGGTATGTGTGTGTCGGGGTCATCTAAGCTGCTTTTCAGCTTCTATCACTTATCATCTGTCGATTTCTACCTCATCCCATTCTGTCCATTCGCCAGGTGCTTGATAACATCAGCTCCTCCAACTGCTCATGCTGCTGTATCAACTCACCAGGTGCTCTGCACCGCAGCTTCACCTTGTTATTTCTGCTTGAAATGAGCTTGTCTCGAGATATCACCACAGGAAACGCTTTTCTGATGTCTCTAGTTGTGCCTTCTCCCTCCGAACACGGCTGACTTTTGCGCATGTCTGCCACTTTCAGCTGATGGCGATCTAATGGAGGGTGAGTGTGACACTGTCCTGCCATGCGCTCTCAGTGTGCAAGAGGGTCCAATCACATATAAGGCACCAGGGATATATTTCTAGAGTGATTGAATAAATGACCAAATAGTTGGATACATATAAGAATAAATGAGGGCCCCGCGTGGTGGCGCAGTGGTTAAAGTCCTTGCCTTGCACGCCCGGGATCCCATATGGGCACTGGTTCTAATCCTGGCAGCCCCGCTTCCCTTCCAGCTCCCTGCCTGTGGCCTGGGAAAGCAGTCGAGGACAGCCCAAAGCTTTGGGACCCTGCACCGGCGTGGGAGACCTGGAAGAGGCTCCTGGCTTCGGATCGGCGTAGTATCGACCCGTTGCGGTCACTTGGGGAGTGAATCATCGGATGGAAGATCTTCCTCTCTGTCTCTCCTCTCTGTATATCCACCTTTCCAATAAAAAACATAATAAAAATAAATCTTTTTTAAAAAAAAAAAAAAGACACTGCTTGGGACCCCACATCCCGGATCGGAACGCTGAGCCCTGGGTTCCAGCTCTGCTCACATTTCCAGCTTTCTGCTGAGAGGTGTCCCAGGAGACCATGGCGCTGGTGCGAGTACTTGGGTCTAGGTCACCCAGGGAGAGACTTGGATTGAGCTGTAGACTCCAAGCTCTTGTCTTGGCCACCCCCTACTCTCATAGGCAATTGAGGGTTAAAAGAGTAGATGGAAGACTTCTTTCTGCTTGTCTGCCTCTGCCTCTGTACCTTTCAAACAATTAAAATAAACAAAAGCTTAAAAATACATATATTTAAGGGATTCAAGAAAAGCAGAACAAAAAGAACAGGGCAGAAAAGACGATCAAAGAAGTCATGCAGAGTGTTTTCCAGAATGAAAGAAGTGCTGAGGAAGAACATCTCTAAGGTTTAGAACAAAGAGACGAAAGGAATCATTTGAAAAGGTTCCAGAGAGCAGACCAAAGGCTCAGAAATAAACAAGGGCCTCTGACTTGTAGAATAAAGCGTGGGAAACTAAAAGACAGTGGCGATGCATCCTCAAAAGTTGGAGAGAAAACTGCATCTAACCTAGAACCTGTATGTAACTGAACTTCCTGAGTGCCTCAAAAGTTTGTGGAAAATGCAATTAAAAGTCATTTGAGGGGGGAAGAATTTTTTGGTATGAAATTCATGCATACTTTTTGAAAAGATTTATTTATTTTGTTACTACAAAGTCAGATATATTTTTATCAGAGAGGAGGAGAGACAAAGAGGAATATCTTCCATCCGATGATTCACTCCCCAAGTGGCCACAATGCCTGGGGCTGAGCTGCTTCGAAGCCAGGAGCCAGGAGCTTCTTCCAGGTCTCCCACATGGGTGCAGGATCCCAAGGCCCTGGGCCGTCCTCAACTGCTTTCCAGGGCTACATGCAGGGAGTTGGATGGGAAGTGGAGGTGCCAGGATTAGAACCAGTGCCCATATGGGATCCCGGCATGTTCAAGGTGAGGACTTTAGCCGCTAGGCCACTGTGCTGGGCCCAAAATTTATGCACACATTAAAAATAATATACATATGCCTAGATGCATTGATTTTAAAAAGTATTTCAAACATTGATTTGCTTATTTGAAAGCCACAAATACAGACAGAAAGGCAGAGTATGAGGTTCTGTATTGGTTCATTCTCCAGATGGCTGCAATGATTAGGGTTGGACCATGCTAGAGCCTGAAGCTAGAAACTTCTTCCAGCTCACTCACATGGCGTAAGCGGCCCAAGCTATTGAACTATACTCCACAGCCTTTCCCAGGCATTAGCATGGAGCTGGGTCAGAAGTAGAGCAGCCACGACTTGAACCGGCATCCTTACTAGGGTGCCAGCATCCCAAGAGGTGGCTTTACCCATGATACACATTGCCAGTCCCTCAAAAAAACATTTTGCACCCAAGTAAACTTATTTTTAAATAAGATTTATATATTCATTAGAAAGGCAGATACTACAAAGGGGGTGGGAGGAAAGAGATTTTCCATCAACAGGGTCACTCCTCAAGTGGCCACAAAGGCCAAGATGGAGTCAGGCCAAAGTCAGAAGTCTGGAACTCTACCCAGGTCTCCCATGAGAGTGAACAGCCCAAGGCCTAGTGTCCTCCTCTGCTATCTCTCTAGGTCATTAGCAGGGAGCTGGATCTGAAGTGGAACAACTGGGATTTGAACATGCGCCCACGTGAGATGCTGGCACCTCAGGCAGAGGCTTAACCAACGATGCCACTGCACAGGTCCAAGAAGAAAAAAATTTTAATAGGAGTAGCTTATATAGCAGAGAAGCGTAATTACAGCAAAGGGAGAGGATTGAGCTAGAGAAAGAGAGAAAGAAAGGTCTTCTAATCTGGGCCAGGTGGAAAAACAGGAGCCAGAAGCTTCTTCCAGGTCTCCCACATGGGTGAAACGGGCTCATGCACTTGGACCATCTTCTTCACTCTTTCCAAAGCCATTTACAATGAGCTGGATGGGAAGTGGAGAGGGGATTTGAACAAGGTCTCACATGAGAGGCTGATGGCATTACAGGCAACAGCCCTACCCACAATGCCACAATACAGACCTCTAAAATCTACAAAATGAATGGCTAATGAGCATAGGATTACAGATGGGTAGAGGGAAAAACTTGCGCTGGTCTCTCCCGCAGTGAGATAACTGTGACTGACAGCAATTAACTGTATATTTCAAAGTAATTAGTGGAGAGGATTTGAATGTTTGCAACATGAACAAGTGATAAATGTTTAAATCATGGATCTGTCATTTTCCCACTAAACACTACAGAATTGCACGGAAATAACATATTGTAACCCCCCTTCTGACGTGTGCACTTAAATGTATACTGATTAGAAATTGGGGCAGGCATTTGGCATGGCAGTTAAGACACTCAGTGGTTCCCAAATCCTAACAGGGACTGCCCGGATTGAAATGTCTCTTTGAGATCTAGCTTCCTGCTAATGTGCACCCTGGGAGGCAACAGGTGTTGGGTCAAGTATAAGGGGAACGTGGATTGAGCTCTGCCTGGCCTAAGTAGCTTCAGATTTGGGGGAATAAACCAGTAGATGGAAGATACCTCTCTGTCTGTCACTCTGCCTTTCAAATAAAATGAAAGAAAGAAATAAAAATGGGGAAAAAAAATGAAGCACACACACATAGTTGAGTATCAGGGAGTGTGGATGCCACATATGTCACAGTTTAACTCTCCTCCCTGGGTTCACAGCCAGAGGTGGTCACCATCTATGTCCAGATTTAGATTCTTTGATCTATTTCATGAGGAACACGTGATTACGTTACTATTATTACTATTTTGAGAAGCAGAGACAAAGAAAAGACTGGCAGACAGACAAAGCAAGAGCAAGTCCCACTAAGCATTTTGCTCTCCAGTTGCCCACAGCGGCCAAGATAGGGCCGGGGCCAAAGCCCAGGAGCCAGGAATCCAATCCAGGACTCGTTCATGGGAGGTTAGAAACTCCTCACTTGAGCCATCATTGCTCCATCAGCATTGTCAGGATGCTGGAGGTAAGAGCCAGCGTCAGGAATTGACCCCATATCTTCCAGTGTGGCACATGGACCTCTTTGCCTCTAGGTCAAATGCTGGTCCCTCAGATCCGAAAGTCACTTTAGGAATCATGCTTGCCTCCTCCAAACCTTCAGCCGCTAGAGATCCTAGAGGCATCCCTGTGGCTTGGGTCCAGGATCCTCATTTGCTTTGACAATGGATGCAAGGCTCTGAGATGGTGAATGATTGGCCAAGATAGCACAGCTCGTTGCTTCTTGTTTCCAAGCCCAATATTGAAACCCTGGTTGCTACGATATGCCTTATTATACTCCAAGCCAGAGGTATGTCTATTTATATATACTTTGGAGTTCTTCTCAGCTGGAGGCTGAGCCCATGGAGAAGCAGTGGAGCACCAGCTGTCTATGGCTTATACTGTTAATTCATTAAACTTCATGCTTTATCCTCTCTGGAAATCACTGGCGAACAATAACACTGGAGTTGCTTGCTGCTGCAATTGCTGACAATATCAATTATTTAGTTTTCTGCCAATTCCTATTAGACGTTTCCTAACTGGAGAATTTACACTGTGTTATTGAATTAAAAACAGTGGAAAGCTTTGGGGAATTTAAACTAATTAGCCAGCATTTGTAAACCCTTTTGTTCGAGATAATGTGTTTACATGACGAATGCAACCTTTTAATTATGGGGGTCCGCACGGACCACGAAAGGTGCCACGGCAGCCTTCCTTTGCTGGGGACAGGGACACCAACATGGTGCAACTCATTTTGCTTGGTGATGAGGTCTGACGCCCTAGCTCCCGAGCACTCCACCTATTAGCATGCTTATAATGACACCTGAGAGAAACCCCCAGCCTCTGAAGTCTGGGTTTTGTTTTCACACATGTGAGTGGGCAGCCCCCAAGCCCTGCCTCGTCGCCTTTCCACCTTCTCATAGCATTCACATATTTCTTTGTCTTTCCAGATTCATGATGAATTCTTCCACGGGAAGATGCTTTCATACCCCCTGTATGCATGAGACCGAGAATACAAGGCATTGTTTATGACCTCATCTGGGTGTAGCCATCATGTTTATTGCAAAGCTTGGATTCTGGCAAATTCAGCAGCTGCTGAGTTCTCGCTGGTAAAGGAAGATGGAAAAGGCTGCAATCCACTCCATCCACTCTGGAGGGGATGACAGCATCCTTCTACCCAATATACGCAGCCCCGTTGCACAACGCAGAGGAAGTAAAGGAATGGGGTCCAGAGTACAGCAGCTGTCTGCGGGGTCACTCGGCATCACATTATAGCAACTGTCTCGATGATAGGCAGAACAGGGATGTGTGTTCCTGAGGGCGACTTTCACAAATGGTACCAACTCAGCTCTTCAGCGAAGATTTAAGAATCCTCTTAACAAACAACTTTAGCATCAGCGCTCCAGGCATACCTGCCCTCCTCTCATTCGCCGGCATCCACTCAGCTCCTCTGAATCTTAAAGGAAAGGTGGGCTGATAAATAATTGAATATGTGAATGATACTTTTAATCTCTTTCCATTTGCTAGGTTCAATGAATAAATGATCACCTGCAGGATGCAAATTAATATCCTTGGCAAGTATTTCAAAGCATGTTATTCATATTCATAGGGTTGTTGGGCTTCTTCTTCAACATGCAACCATTTAGGGTTTGCTCTTCCGCATTCTCTGCTAGGCAGCTTTGCTCCGTAAAAGGGGGACAACCGCGTTTGGTGGCATTCATCTCGTGAGTTCTGTGTTCTGTTTCGAAGGCAGTTAAGGTGTCTCCCATTCTGTAAACCAGAGGGGCTCGCAGGATGTGAAGATTGGGGCTGACAAGTCAAAGGAGGGTTTGAGCTCTGTGTCTGCATGAACAACTTCACCCCCTTAGGTGTGTGCTGATGTGCCAAGGAGTATGGGCCCTGGAGTCAGGACACACATCCCGCTTGTTATGTAGGCACATACAGCATACGTAGACATTATTACGTGTGATTCTGCAACAGCCCTCTGAGGCAGGGTGTGGTCAGGATCCTTTCTGCAGGAAAGAACAACGACAACAAAAAAATACAAGCTGATTTGAGGAAAAAGATACCAGTTTCTCTTAGTGGGAAGGTCTAAAGGTAGACCTGGCTTTTGGGTTTGTTAGAATCAGGTTCACAGAAGAATTTGCTTCCCAACCCACATGCCCCACCCTGCCCTCAACCCTGGAAAATCTGACATGTATTAGCGTACATGTTGGCTTTCCTCTGAGAGAAGATACACACTCACACACACACACACACACACACACACACACACACACTGCCTGAATCATCCTGCAAACTGGAGTAATTACTGCATCTTCAGAATTTAGGGCAGCGTCAGGTACATGTCGATGATTAATAATATTCAATGGGGCTGGTGTGTTGGTGCAACAAGCTAATCCTCTGCCCTGTGGTACTGGCATCCCATCCATATCCCATCCCATTCCAGTTTGTATCCCAGTTGCTCCATTTACGATCCAGTTCTGTGCTAATGGCCTGGGAAAGCAATGGAGGATAGCCCAAGTCCTTAGGACCCTGCACCCACATGGGAGACCTGAAAGAGGTTTCTGGATCCAGCTTCAGATCAGCTCAGTTTTGGTGGTTGTGATCCTTTGGAAAGTGGACCAGCCCAGAGAAGTCCTTCTATCTCACTTCTCTGTAACACCTCCCTTTCAAATAAAAATAAGTCAATCTTAAAAAGTAAAACAATGCTGATTGAATGACAATGCAGTTCTCTTTGACTCAGCGTAGCCTAGTCAGCAGTCTGCTCCAATTAATTTGTGTAACTACAAATGAGGTTCATATCTTTCACCCCAGGAAAATCAGGAACCAATGTCAGAATGAGGGAAATGAGCATAGAGCTGACAAGGCTCACTTGATGTCTGTGACCATGCTGTGGAAAGCTGTTACGTTGCATGTCATGTTGTGTGACAGTTACTTCCTCTCTGGTACCAGGGGTTCTAGAACTCTATCATGTGTAGACACACGGGGGTTTCTAGAACTCCATGGTTCATAGACACAGAAGAGTTCAAGTTCAAGAAGGAATCTTCCTTTGAAGGAAATCAAGAGGCAAATATCACGGAACAGGACAGGGAGGGGCAGGCTTTGTGGTAAAGCAGATTATGCCACCTCCTGCAATGCAGGCATTTCCTATCAGAGCCCTGTCGTAAGTATTGGGTTGAAGCCCTGAGAGTTCTCCCTCTGGTTAGGTCTCAGTTAATACACCCAGGAAGGCATCAGTTGATGACCCAAATACTTGGGCCCCTGCCACCCATGCAGGAGAACCAAATGGAGCTCCTGACTTCAGCCTGGCCCATTTGGTCATCTGGGGAGTGATCTAATGGCTCTTGTGATCATTTAGGCAGTGAGCCCAGATGTGCTCTAGATGCAAACTTTTGAGACAAGGTCCATGGTGCATTCCACTGGAGATCTCAAGTGTGTAACTCTGGAGTTGAGATGCAGTATCTGGAATGGAAATGTAGGACTCACAGGCGTCTGGAGCTCTTCCCCATCATGACAAGAGATGGATTTGCTAAGAAAGTGATGGCACACACCAAGGGGGCAGACTCAGTGGCTTTCCAGTGCAGAGAAATAAGGAGGGAAGACTCAGAGTGGGGCTTCATGAGGCAGGATACTACAGAAAATGTCCTGGAAACGAAGATTGAAGACTTGCATCAGATGTCCTGACATAGGCTAGATGAGAAGGAAGAGTTGGGCACTCAATTCAACAACTCAGAAATCACTGGGGTTCCAAACAAGAGTTGTCTCGGGTAGTCGGCAGGGATCAAGCCTGGTGTTGAAGAGCTAGCAGGAGTGAGGGGGAGTAAGCACAGGGGACTTAGGCCAGCTCTCCATGAAAACCCTTGATTTCACTTGGTGAGTAGACAGAGCTACCCTTCAGCCTTGCTACAGCTGCCATTTCCTCCTAAGCAAAACCAGGAATGATGGAGTTCCATTGCCTTGATGCATTTGTCTCCTCCAAATCCTAGCCTATGGCAGGCTTATTAAGAGGGAGATCTTTGGGGGTGGGGAGATTAGACACTTGAAAATATATATTTATTTATTTTTGTTTGAAAAGCAGGTTTATAAAGAGAAGAAAGAAAAAAAAAAGAGAGATTTCATCTGCTGGTTTACTCCTCAAATGACTGCAACACCCAATGATGAACTGATATAAGCCAGGAAGCAGGACCTTTCTCCGGATCTCCCACATGGGTTCAAGGGCCCAAGGACTTGGACCATCCTCCATTGCTCTCCTATGCCATAAATATATATAATATATATATACTCAATTACTTGGGTCCCTGACACTCACATGGGAGATCCAGCTTGAGTTCTAGGCTCCTGGCTTTAGCTTGGCCCGGCCCTGGCTGTTGTGACCATTTGAGAAGCGAATCAATAGATAGAGGAACTCTCGCTGCATTAGTTACTATGCCTTTCAAGTAGCTGAATAACCAATAAAGGTTTTTAAGTCATCTCTCCACAAGATCAGCATTCGTTTTTTTTTTTTCAATATTTGTGAGTTGGTAGGTCTGAGCTAGAGAAATTAATTTTAAGCATTTAATTTAATTTCTGTGAGAAGTTTACATTTCAAGGATAAATTTTACTCTGTATGCCATTCTTTAGCAATGTTTAGCTTCTTTTTTTGTAAACATGAATTATCATTAAGTCTAATGAAATCTGGGATATATCAGAAGTCTCTACAGAAAAGTAGTTTTATAGGGTAAGAACTAACTTCTTAGTTCTTTTATTTTTCCTGTGCCAAGCCATTTTAATTGTGTTTTCTTAAGATTTATTTCTTTATCTGAAAAAGTGAAAGAAAGATCTTCCCCTATTTCACTGCCTAAAAGGCATTGAGGCCCGGGTTGAGTTAAGTCAAAGCCGGGGATCTGGAACGTCTTCCAGGTCTGCCACATGGGCCAGCTACATGTTCCAACTCGTATAAGAGTGTGAATACACTTCCCAGGTGTATTCGCAGAGAGCCAAATGGGAAGCAGAGAGCCAGGTGCCCATGTAAGATGTTAGTGCCGCTGACGGTGGCTGAACTTCCTGCACCATAACACTAGGTCTTCATTTTAATTGTTTTGATGAGAAAAAAATTAAATGAGTAAATAAATATAAATATATCATATCATCCAGATTAATTAAACAATTTGGTAATCTAGCGTCCTTTCCAGCAGTAAGGATAAATGAGTGGTCAACGTTTTGAATTTGCTTAGAAACCATTCAGGCGCTTAAATATCCTTTATCAATTAAATTCAATATTTGTCTGACGCGTTGCAGTTGTGGTTCTAAAAGTGATAATTGTGTTAATATATTAAATCCTTTGATGTGTTGCATTGTAAGAATTGCATGAAATGAAACCCTTTAAAGAGACATAATGCTATTTTCATTTAGGTGAAGGTAATTTTATGTGCATAAATTATTAATTTTACACATGCTAAGGAGACAGCGGTAATTGACGTAGTCATAAAACCACTGCAGGCAATTTAGAAAGTTTAAATATGAGACATTTAACTCTGTATTTAAACAAATACACTTTCGTGCTGTCGGCATTTTTGATAGAGTAAGCTGAATTTCAAAGCTTAAATCACGACCCAAACTCTTGTCTTACCTTGGAGCTAAAGCCATTTCCCCTTGCCTTAGAGCTTCAGTAATGAAGTCTGCAAAACAAACATAGTGTTTATTGTTCACAAAAAGAACCATTGCTTGTTAGCTCTCTTGTTCCTTTAATTCATGGTTGTCCAGATAGTTCTGTTGTGCCACTCTAACAATGGGGCTGTTTATTTAATAAATCTTTAACTTCTTTTTCCCTAAAAGGGAGAGAAGGAGAGACTTTAAGAAAAACACTAAGCATGAAAAAAATGACTGCAGTTTGCCTCAACCTGCTATATATTTACTAAGAAAGTAGAAAAGAGGAGCTCGAACATGCCAATAAGAAAGTCATGGCCAGGAAATCATTAATCAATGAATGCAAATTAATGCGATCTGATCCTACATATTCTCTATGTACTGAAATATCCCACTGTGCTCCACTAATATATACAATTAAGGTTCATAAAATAATATATTATTTATTTATGAGATTTTTTTGAAAAAGAGCTTCCATCCATTGGTTCCCACATCAAAGACCCCCAACAGCCAGGTAGGGACCCAAACCCAGAGCAGGGGACTCAAGATACATGAGGGAGATCAGGGTCAGAAACCGATGACTGGTCACCGCCTCTGTCTCCCAGGGTCCACACTCGCAGGAAGCTGGAGTCAGGAACACAGCCAAGATGTGAATGCTTCCAAGCACTTCCATACGGGATACGGACATCTTCTGAAATGGGAAGCTCACCTCCGGAAAGAATTGTTTGAATGTATTTGAGGAGATGAAACTGCTCGCTCACCTGATGTGATCCCAATACTGAACACATTTGTTGAGTAAATCATTGTGTACCCTGTAAATTTAAATAAGATAAAATAAAACCAAGGAACAAAATGGTGGATTATGGAGAAAAAAAAAAAAACATGAGAGGCGGTTCGCTTCAGGCAATTATGAAATTATCACTGTAAAAGTCTAATTATGCTTTCTCTATAGACAAGAGGGCAAGAATTTTAGATGTTGGAAAACACACAAAGAAATGACATACAGCTGGCTTTGATGGACTTGGGCTCACTTGAGGATTCTACCAAGCCCAACAATGACAAAGCCTGCAATTGTTACTTTACAGATTGTTACTCAGGCAGAGGAAGGGCTGACTCCCATATATCTTGTTTTGAGGCCAATAATCCCTTCTTGGGGTTGTTTTTTGTTCAAAGGGCTCTTTCACATGTACTATCTTATTCCTGTCAAAATTCACCTCCTCCCAAGTGCCCCTGTGGCTTTGAATGGTCCCTGGGGTAAGTGCACCAATTAAGAGAGACATGAACAAGTTAGGATAACAGTCAAGAAACAAGAGGACGTGGTGGGCTTTGGCTTAGAGAGTTGACAACTGTAGAAAGAGAAGAGAACACGTGAGAATGGCTGTGACTATTTAGGGTGGTCCTTGTGTGACTTCTTTCCTCTGGGTCCTGGCCCAAACCTGCAGCCCCGAGCAGGGAGTCGATTACGCCTTCTGGTCCCAGGCACACACAAGTCAGCAGACATTTTTTCATGGACCCCAGGATAAGGCGGGAGATGTTTTCTTACAAGGTTTGGAGGAGTCAATCAACATCCAGGTTTGTTTCCAAGGATGCTAATCGCAGGGAAAACACATTGACCTCCCTTAAGGGGAACTTGAGGACCAATTTTTAGGCTTATCCCCAACCCCAACCTGTGACCAATGGCAGCACTGTAGTCCACTTGGATAAGCTCCAATCGAACTCTCCCGTCTCCTTATTTAGTCAAGCACTAAATTTTGCACTGCTATTGAAACTGAACCCTGTAATGTAAAAGCAAGACACAGCCTTCTGTCTGTCTCCCTTAGTACTTGCCTGCCTTTTTATGATCCGGCTGACCGTACAAGCTTCTTATCACAAAACTCAAGGAGTCATTTCCTTCTTCAATAGATAAGAACATGAATGCTCAGCATTGTCCAGGAGTGATTCAGGTAGGGGAATTCCAGGTCTGCACAGGATGTAGCTTTTGCATTCATGAAACCCCCAGACCAACCGGAGCCCACCTGCACATCACAAATTCCCTAAAAAACATGCCATCACCGACTAGTCAAAGGAAAGTCAGGTGTTCCGATGACCAACCAGGAACTTGGACACAAACTGATCATGTACCTCTCAGCCCAATTTCAACCTACGAAATCTTAACTCATCAGGGATCCCAGAAATGAAACAATAATGGCCTGGTTCTTTGCTCTGAGCTTTGCAATAAATGCCTATTTTTTCTCCCACCTCAGTGTCAGTGATTGGCTTTCTGTGCGATGTGTGAGTGGACCCAGTTTGGGGATTCTACAGCAATGACTCCAACCTGTTTGAGGTGTTGTTTGGCAATACCGTGATGGCGTTTTCTTACACTAGTTAAAATTGAGTGTGATGTGTGTGTGTGCGCACGTGCGAGAGAAATAAATTGAGAAAGAACCCTCACTCACCCAATAACTACAACTACCGGGGCTCGGTGAGGCTGAAGCCAGGAGCCAGGAAACCCATCCAGTTTTCCCATGTGAATGGCTGGGACACAAGGGCTTGCATGCTCATCTTCCTGTGTGCAGCAGAAGGAGGACACTGGATCAGAAGTGAAGGCAGGACTCAGAACCAGGAGCTGTGACGTAACGTGCAGGTGCTCCACTCTGCCCCCATATCCACTTCAATGATCTTAAATGGAAGGAGTGAGCTTAGGTAACCTGAATTACTGAATTTGGAGATTTCAAAAGTTGGTACATTTTGCATGATGAGATTCTGTCCGATGCCAGAAGCTTCCATGTGGGCCCAAGAGTTCTAGCCCAGCTTTCTGAGAGCATACTTTGCCAGCCCCACACATGCGTGAGCTCCAACCTGGATATAAATCCCTTGAGCCCAGTAGCCTCTCCTGGTTCTATATCTCTCTATTGCTTTTTTTCCTTTTATAGACAAACAATACTCAAAATACTGGGCAAGCAGACAGATCTCACATCCATTGTTCAAAGGCTTAGAAGCAATTCCACCAAAAAAAAAACTACAGAAAATCTGATTAGATAAAAAGCTCAGAAAGAAACCCATGCCCAGGGAAACACTGAGAAACGTAATACCCCTTTGGAGCTCAACTTAGTGAGACATTATCTCTCAGCATTACATCTTGGGGTGAACGCGCATGGTCCCAGGTCTAGGGTCCCAGTTCAGGCAAGCAAGAATTGTTTAGCCTTGGTGGCTAATCAATAACCCCATCCAAGCAACAGAGGAAGTGACTTATGGTTGAACAAGCTAGGCTTGTTGTTCATTGCAATTGAAGTGTGTATAAGTCCTGGGCAATGCCTGGGCAAGCCTGTAAGAGCATGCTGGAAAGGACTTGGGCTTTGGCCATTTTGACAAGTTCTTAGTGGAAAGGGCTTGGTTATGGTTTGTGTGTCACCAGCAAGTGCAGGCTCTTCTGTGACTGTCTCCCCCAGTCTTCTTTAAATGCTTGTGTTTTGTTCACACATTTTTCTAGCGTCTGAGATTATAATTTGACACTTGTGTACCATGTGTCATGATCCAATCTGGATCATGGACACTCCCAGTGCCTCCAGCATGAATCATCGGTATGTGTTGGGAGACCTCAGACTCTCCTAGTTCTTCTGATATACAGAATGCATTGTTGTAAACAAAGTGCAGTTACCCCACTGTGCCATAGAACACTAGAGTAATTCCCCCAACTTAATTGTATTTAGATCATCTGCTGTCCGACCTTACTCTTTCCTCCTGCAGCTTCTTGTGAGCATCATATTTCTATAAAGTAAATTTTTTAGCTTCCACAAAGGAGAGAGAATACGCTAGACTTGTCTTTTGGGGTACCTAGATTATTTCACTTAACATCATATCCCCCAGTTCCAGCCTAGTTGGCACAGGTGACAATCTCATTCAATTGCATGGCTGGAGAATATTCCATGGTGCCTGTAGACTCCATTTCCTGACATCTCTGTGAATGCCGTGGCTTGGCTATTGTGAACAGCACCGTTCTAAACATGGGAGCTCAGCTGTCCCTCCAGGAAAATAATGGACTTTGTGTATTTGTCCATTGCATTAAGAAGAAAGGAAGATGCAAGTGCTTCAATATACTTGGGTGTGTGTGGCGTGTGTGCGTGATCACAGAGCATCGGACCCCATTCTGATGCTGGTGTTTTATGACACGGGTAACACGTGACAGAAGGACATCATGGCCCTTGTTAACACCACACCAGCTCGGCACAGTTCCAAGACCACACGTGTGAACTGTCAGGCAGGTTCCTGGCTGTCAGAAGCTGGCAGTTCTCTTTCTCGGTCCATGAACTGAAATTATTTTAATTTGCTTTGGTCAGTGATTTATTTTTAAATATAGACTGCTATAGACAATACAATATTATTATATGAAATTTACCCCCAAATACAATATAACCTTGTGGTCATTACTAAATATAACAGTGTATTAGAAATTACATCTTGGCAGAAGATGGAAAGGAAATTTTGTTTTAGGTCATGCATCTGTGAATAAATATTGCTTATTCCTTAAGTCAAACGAGTCACTATGAATTTTACTACCCCTTCTGATTTTGTTTATGTGTTAAGCAAACTCATGCTGTTAAATGAATAAAAGGAAGCAGAAATTAAGAACAAATAACATTGTTTTTTTTTTCAAGTTATCTCTAAAATACTCATTTTGATGTGGTAACTACATTTCATGATCTGTGTCCAATATGATCAGATCATCAAACTGAAAGCAAAGAATCAGAAAATAACTAACTTGTGACCTGGTTTTTCATCCGGTTGTTAGAACTGGTATTTCCTCAACCTCAACACTGATTTTTTAAAACTCCCCATCATTTGTAATCCCAGAAGACCTTTTTTCCCACCCTCCTGCAGCTTTCAGGGCAATAAGTTTGCTGGTCTTGTTGTTAAGTGGGGAAAAAGTAGGTTGTTCACCTGAGGGTCCCTGCGCCATCAGCTGCAGGTGAGTTACTAATTGCAAGGCGTTTCCCCAAGAATACAAATGGAAAACAAAAACTGGAACTGGATCCCTAAAGCTGTATACACTGGGTACCTCTGGCAAGGCTACAGCTCTGTCCAGGCTCGCCTGCACTTTCCTTAAGAGGCTCACCTAGGCATCAACAGCTCCCCCTGTGATTGCTGCCTTGCCCGTAGGAGTAGGGCTGTTACCGGCACTTGCCTTTTTGTTTACGGGCTCATAATGCTTCTCTGATGCACTGGTTTCACATCAATGAGATTCCCTTTAAGTATGGGTTACAGTAAAAAACTCCATTGCTCTAGGGAACCACCTGCAATTTTAAAGCACATAACCAATGTGTAGCTTGAGTACAGGAGCCTGGCCTAATCCCTGCAAATCAAATGATGGACAACAGAAGTTTATAGATTAAATAGTGCTGGTTGTCATTTCTGGAATATCTCTTAGGATCTACCACCCATTTACATGTGTGAACACACACCTTCATACACGCACACACACACACGATCAATACCATAGCCTGAGAATAACGAAGTCTTTTTTAATAAACACTTCAGACACATTTTGCAACTTCTGCAGACATAGAACAGATACATACATTCTATTTCAGTCAAGAATACATGTTTGTATTTTTAATTTGAAATACAAAGAGATGGAGAGAGACCAGGGTTTTCTTCTGTCTGGGATAACTGGGGTTAAGTCAGTTCAAAAGTTAAAAAGTTGGAACTCAATGCAAGCTTCCAGGGGGGTGGGAGGGACCTAACTGCCTGAGCTGTCACCTGCTCCCAGGGTGACCGTCAACAGGGAACTGGGATTGGGAAGTCGTGTCCAAGTGTGACCCTGGGCACTGGGAGACTAACGTGGGTGTTCCATGTGGTGACTGAATCGTGCATGGAAACACCTGTACCAGCTACTATTTTCTTTTTCACATTAGCTTGCCTTTTCATCACACCTGGTTTTCTTGAAGGACTGCATTTTCTTAAATAATGGGAGGCTCATTTCTGTCTTCTTAAAAGGCAGAGGAGGTACAGGGTTTTCTTGGACCCGTAGAAGTACAAGACTAGAAGTAATAGACAAACGCCAACAGAGAAGGAAGAGAAAATACCTCACATGGTCACTTTCTCCCTCATATGGTAGGAAAGAGATAAATGTCAATCCATAGGAATCAAAAAGGATGCATTTTGCCTTTGGCTTGGTTAGGTGACATTTTTGGAGGACAGGAACATGTCCTAGCCATCAAACGAGCTATTTGGCTATCTTGAAAACCCTTCCCAAATGCGAGTCCCCTGGAAAATAATTCAGGGAAGGCATTCAATCCGGATTGCAAAGAGGAGAAAAATTCCACAGCTTTCTGTTATTGTGAGAAGCGGAATACAACCTGTAAATGGGATGTAATTGGGGCAGAGCAGCAGCTCCAGGCTGCCTATTTTACTCTCATTTCCTCAGCAAGTATTCCTATTTGGTCCTCGGGTGTGCGGGCGGGAATTAGAGCTACTCAAACTTCGCCTTTGAATCTGGGCAACCACTATTAGCCTGGATGACATGCCATATCAAATAATGATCTGATTTTTCCCGGAGCACAGCGCCCTGGTCTTTCATAAAGGCAGGAGAGATTGTATAACAGGAGTCAAAAACCGAGGCAAGCTTGTTCCATTCCTTGAAGTATTTGGGTTGGGGGGTTGTTGCATTCAGGAGTCTCTCCTGGGTTAGTCTACTTTGTAGCTACTTGTATTTTATTGATCCATGGATTTATACATGGAGTGATGAAGCAGGTTTGAGACTGGGACAATTTAGATATCCTAACGTATGACAACAAATCTTTATGCAAAAGGAGACTCAGAGCTCAGAGTCAGCAGTAACCGGATGAGCCAAACTCACCGAAGTCTGGACATCAGAAGGCTGCTGAAAAGGCTCCTCCCCTCTTCCCTCTGTGCTGCAGTGCTGAAGGGCTGCTTGGCGTCCAAGTAAGTGGTTGGAGGCTAAGGAAGCCTTCCTCTGCGAGTTTAGAAGCGAGTCAGTCTTCCCCCAATCCCCTGCTCCCCGCCTCGCCCTGGAAGGGTTAGCAGAGGCAGCCTTGGCCCCAGTGCAGTGGCCTAGTGGCCAAGGTCCTTGATCACGTCAGGATCCCATAAGGGCACCAGTTCTAAGCCCGGCAGTCGCACTCATCCAGCTCCCTGCTTGTGGCCTGGGAAAGCAGACAAGGACGACCCAAAACCTTGGGACCTTGCACCCATGTGGGAGACCTGGAGGAAGTTCTTGGCTCCTGGCTTCAGATTGGCACAGCTCCAGCCATTGCAGCAGCTTGGGGAGTGAATCAACGGACAGAAGATCTTCTTCTCTGTCTCTCCTCCTCTTCATATATCTGCCTTTTCATTTTATGTATATTAAGAGGCAGCTTTATTGATGAGGAACAAATAGAGTGTGGCTTCCAGTCTGCTGGCTTTCAGTTTTTTGGCTGCTTCACATGGAATCTCTGTGATCCACAAGAGGCAAGAAATTACGAACCAATGTCATGGAGGAGAAAAAAAAAAAAAAAAGAGGCCTCGTTTTGAAAACACTTAAATATTCTCCTAGATTTGCACCAGGATGTAATTGAGACTGCCCCAACTCTTCCCTCTGGGTGATCTTAGGAATGGTGATGACTTCCTCACGATGACGTCACATCGAATGTTCTGCTCACACAAATGACAATTAGGTTTCCGTCTGATGCTTACAGGCTGTTAGAGCGGATGGAAGAACCGCTATCACCGGCAAACACAGGGCTGGATCCGTTTCCTATTGCTGAGGCAACACATAATCATCAACTTCGAGGCTGCCGCAGTCTATGTTTGTACTGTTACAATTCTGGAAGGCAGGACACTAAGCACCACAACAGGACTGCACTCCTTCTGGAAGCTCCAGCACAGAGCAGAGTGGTGCCTTGCCTTGCCCAGGCTCCTGGGCTTGCAGCCCTGCATCCCTGATGTCATCATAGTTCAAGCCTGCCGTGCCTCTTAGAAGGACCCGTCTTTTGACACTGATCCCATCAAGAAAAGCCACACACATCTCCCCATCACATGGTTATATAGGAGTTACCTATAGCTGTTTGCTATACTTTCTGTTACTGGGTATTAAGAACTGCCCGTGATGAGCACAGTTGCTAAAATTATCTCTTCCATAGAAGAAAAGCTTCAACACAGGAATTGGCGTCAAGTACACTGATCTTGGTGGACCCAGGGCGAACCATTCACCAGGTGCCTGGTATGGCCCTTTCTGTAGGAGAGGAAATGATGGTGGCTGGGGGATCTGGGAGAAACTGAGATAGTTAATTCAGTCTCTGTATCAGTCCCAAAATAAATGACACTGGTTCTCCCTTACCTTCGATTTTGCTGTATGTGGTTTCAGTTAGCAAGGTCAACCACAGTCCAAATATATTAATATTTGTCTTTACTGCATGAAGAGACATCTCAGCCATATATCTTTTATTACAGTACGATCTCATATTTGTCCTTTATTATTTATTATGATGATTTCATACTATCTTAAATACTTTTACTCACTGCGTATTTATAGGAAAACACACATATGATATATCTCGTTTTCTACTGTTTGGTTTCTGTCATCCTCAGAGGTCTCAGAATATCTCTGCCCAGGATAAGGAATTAAAGACAATTGAACTCACTATTACTGTTTTTTTTTTTTTTTTTTTTTTGCAATGGGCCTCTTGGTGTTTAAGTCATCCTTAGTCCAATGCACAGTATGCTGGGAAACTAGTTGACCATAGCAGGCTGGGTATTTGACACAGCAGTTGAAGCACCTCTGTGGAAACTCACATTCCATGTGGGAGCGTCTGGTTAGAGTCTCAGCTCTCCCGCTTCAAATCCAGCCTGTGGAGCAGCGGAGAACGACTCGAGTGGTTGGGTCCCTGGTTCTCATGGGCAAGACTTCAATTGAGTTCTGGACTCCTAGCTTTGATCTAACTTGAAAATTCAATATTGGGACAGTGAACTAGTGGCTAGAAGACTGCTGTCTCTTTGTCTTCCAAATTTAAATATAGATATTTAATATATACATTTAATATTAGATATACATATACATATATATTTGTGTATATATATGTATATATATATGGGTATAGCTTTGGCAAGCAAAATGCAGCCAACTCCAGGGTGTTTGAGCCAATCACCAAAAAGCCACCCAGAAGAAACAGAATTCAAACCTAGTTGTGTCTGATCCTAAACCAGGGGCTCCATTTCCACCACCCCTTTTCTGGCCTCAGCTCCTCAATGCACATGAAAGATGAACTTGAGCCATGAACCTGGTGAAGTCGTCGCTTCGGCTCTTATGCATTCCGCATATTTCTAGGTGTGTAGACAGATGCTTCTTAGTAGCATTTGACTCGCAGCTAATGAAATGAGACGGCTACACCCAAAAGATGTGTGTATAATTTCCACTTTTTGAAATTTTAATGAATAAATAACAACTCTATTCTTTATTTATCTAGTTTAAAATGTTAATGAGTAGCTCCCCTTCTAATTGCCAAGCTGAGTATTTAAGAGAACCTGACACTTCATAAATATCGAACTGTGAGGTTTCATGCGTTGGTTTTATATAAACATAGGAATTGAGTAATTATCATCCCTGCTATTCATTAAAATTCAAAATTAGATCAACAATAAGCAGGAATGTTTTTGTTCATTATTATTCCTATCAAGCGCTTTGCTTATAATATCCCCCCTGCTTCTTCTCATGGTTTCTTTTGTGTGCTGTGTGTCCCTTCTCTTTGAGCACAGCCCAAAATAGACCACTTCATGAAAGAATGCTGTCTCTGCACTTTTCTTTGGCTTCCTTTCACTTATTCTAAGCGAGTTGTCAGTTTCTGCAGTAGGGCTGGTGGTCCCTGAGACATGTGGACAAGACCCTTAGTCTTGGTCTCAGTTCAGCTACTCCCTTGTAGCAAGGGCACTATGGTGTATCAATTACCCCCACGGGGCTTCTTTCCATTGACTCAGTGCAAACTGAGAAACTAGCACAAAAATGGCCAACCTTTCCATCTTTCCTTCAATAGATACTTGTGTTGAGTCTCTCAAAACCTTATTGGACAACAGGGTTGAAGGATGACTTTGTTGCCAAGGATCTTGAAATCCCTACAGAGCTTTTTCTGTCTTAATGGTCCTAATGGTGGTCATTGTTACAAAACAGCATGCATAAATTAGATACATGTAGAAATTAGAGGTTTGGATCCAGGAAGAACAAGGGATGTTCGTTCCCTGGAGAAAACGAGCTTGAATTATCTCCAGGATGAGTACAGGTTACCTGTACCACAATGTATTCTTCATGAACCTAGGCCGGCCAACCTGCAGAACTATAAATTCACAGTTATATGAGTAGGATTTTCATAGAAACTAAAGGTTTCATGAACACCCCCTTCCTGCCTTTCATATATAACAATGCACGGTTTTTATTTCAAGGTGCTTTGCTTCATAACTGCTTGCAATATTTAATAATTGCTTGCAATATTTATTTTATGCTTTATTTTTCATTCTGTGTTTTATTTTAGGGAATAGAGGCACATCAAAGGAGGAAATATTGCTGCTGTGGTAGAATCATGAGCCTTTGGCCAAGGGGAAAGGGGACCAGGAGAGTTCCAAGGGGACAGTAGGGCTCGATCAGTTTCCAGAGGCCGCTCTGAAGGTGGCCACAGGACCCACTCCAGGCTCCATGATAACTGCTATCAATGAGACAGTCTAAGAAGAGCCTGGAGGGAACTCCTTGTGGAAGTAGGGGGAATGGAAGGAATGATCCAGAACCTGTGGTCCGATCAGAACCTTCGGGAAGCATTTTAGGAATGCAGATTCCTGACTTACTTCAGGAATCAATATTCCCTTTCAGCAAATGTTCAGCAAAGGAAGATTTATCTATTTTTCTTGAGAAGGCAGATTTACAGAGAAGAGGAGAGACAGAAAGATCTTCCATGTTCTAGTTCATTCTCCAAGTGGCTGCACCGGCTCAGTCAACCCATAATCAGGAGCCAGGAGCCTTTTCCAGGTCTCCCACATGGGTGTAGGGTCCCAAGGGTTGAGCCATCCTCTACTGCTTTTTCAGGCCACAGATTGGGTGCTGGATGGGAAGTAGAGCAGCTGAGACACAAACTTGTGCCCATATGGGATCCTCGCACTTGCATTAGGCCATCACACGAAGCCTGCTATACTATATATTTAAAACAGCTCATTTGTTTGACATGCAAATTGACTTGGAGAGGGAGAGAGAGAGACCTGTTTCATCCACTAGTTCACTCCCCTAATTGGTAGCAACAGGAAAGGCTAAGTCAGATAGAAACCTCCATTTAGATCTCACCCATGAAACAGCAGGGACCCAAGCCTTTCAGCTGTCATCTGCTGCCTCCAGGGCACATTAACAAGGAACTGGATCAGAAGCAGAGTATCCAGGATTGGAACAGGTGCTCCAGTGTGGGATGTTGGCTTCACAAGTGATGTCTTAGCCTCATACCCCACAGGGCCTGTTCCATGATATACTTGTTCTAACTGGAAATACTGAAACTGAAACGCTATAATGTAAGTGCATGGACCAGAGCCTTGCTCTTTCCCCAGTCCCAGGTGTTCCTGTCTGTCTCCCTCAGCAGGTTTCTTTGCCTGCCCTTTATCAAAAGGAATTCACTAAATTGAGAGAAAGGAAACTGATCTTACAAGGTTTTGACCGCAAGGAGTCACCTGTTGTTTGTAGGTAAGAATCTTAAAGGGCAGTATTGTCTGGACGGAAATTATAGAGAACATTCAACTACATTCATGTGACTCCCCACATGGGTTGGAGCCTGCCAGCATTGTAAATTTCCTAAAGATCACAGCATCTCTGGCTAATCAGGGACCTTGCACATATATACCTTTCAGCCCTAATTTTGTCTCTGTAACAGCCGTCACCCCTACCTCCTCTGGCCGGGAGTTAAACAGTAGCTGCCTTACTGCTTGCCCCACTGCTTGCAAGAAAAACCTGCTTTCTTCCACCACTCCAGTGTCAGCGTTGGGTTTTCTGTGCATCAGGTGAGCGGACCCAGTTTGGGGGTTCTACAAAAATTGCTTCTAGCCAGCTTGGGGTGTTGTTTGCCAAAACACCATTACTATAGGCCATGTCTTCATAACTGAGTCAACTTGCACAATCCTCTTTGTCCTTGGACCCACAGCCCCTCATTCACTAACCACCGCCCGCCGCCAGCCCCTGGTCACCATCACTCTGTGTTATGTGCCTACAAAATGAACTACTCGAATTGAACTTGTGTTCCCTACCCTTTGACCCCCGCCAAGCTTGTTTCACTCAGCACAGCACCATCAGGTTGGACCAAGTTGTTGGAAATGGCAGGGTTTCTTTCGTCTTCAGATGACTAATATTCCATGGTCCCTGGGCATCACATGTTCTCAGTTCATTTGCTTGTCAATGGCTGTTTGTGTTGGTTTCCATGTCTTGGCTGCCCTGAGTGTCATCATGTGGGCATACCAACTTCATTTCCTTTAGGTAAACACCCGGAAGTAGAATTGTTTAGTCTCACCAATGAGTACGGAGTTCAGCGAAAAGCCGTTCACTTCTGGTCAGTTTGGTGCAAATGGGCACTATAATGAGATAATTCTTCTGTGTGTCAGGAAGGCTGTGATCTAAAAGACAAAGGAGAAGGATTGACCTGGAATTGGTGGTGGAAGAACCCTTGAATCCTGTGGGTGGGGGTGTAAATTGAGGCAGTAGCTATGGAAAACAGCTTGGAGAATTCTTGAAAAAGAAACTGGATACTTTTAAAAAGCTCCCCAGAGCGTTCCATTGGAGAACTTTTTTCTCTCTCCTGATGAACATGATCCTACCTTCTGTGCCTTGGCTCTGGTTTAAAAAACAAAAAAAACAAGCTATAACAAATATGGAAAGACAGATTGTTGTAGAAGTACCCATTTCATTGCTTTTGCATATTTGAAAGAACTTCACAGAGTTTATGGAAATGAAATTTTAAACGCCTCTTTTTTTTGAAGGGTGTTGGTGCAATGACTTAGTAGGATGAGCTTCTGTCTGCAGTGCTGGCATCCCATATGGGCATCCAGCTCAAGCTGCTCTGCTTTCTTTCCAACTCTATGACCTGGGAAAACAGCAGAGGATGGCCTAAGGCCTTGGACCCATGTATGGTAGTAGAAGACCAAGATTGGCTCAGCTCTGTTCTTAGCAGCCATCTGTGGAATCAACCAACAGATGAAAATTCTCTCTCTCTCTCTCTCTCTCTCTCTGTATCTCTGCTTTTCACATAAAGCTAAAATAGTATTTTTAAAAAAACAGTGTTTTTTTTTGCAAAAAAAAATCCCTGAATATAAGAGGTCTTCAGAGATTTCGTAAAACATATGTGCAAAAACTATGCATAAATTTATTTTTGCATTAAAATTAGCATGCTTCAAAAGAAAGATTTATTTTATTTTGTGAAGACAAAGTGGCAGAGAGAGAGAGAAGAGAGGGAGCCAGAGGGAGAGAGAAGTCTTCCATCTGCTGGTTCACTTCCTAACTGGTCGAATGGTCACAGCTAGTCCACAACAACGGCACGAGCCTAGAACTCCATCCACTTCTCCCAACTGGCTGTCAGAGATGAGGAGTCTGCATCTGGAGAGTTGGTTTAACTCATCCAAAAACTAGCCGTGTTGCAGCTTAAAGATACACAGCTTTGATTTGGGAGGCAAACCTCAAAGCTTAGGAGGAAAAAGAAACTCACAAAGCTGTTTTACCTCCTGTGATGAAAACTCTTCCTCTTCTCTACAGGAGGCTAGGAATAGGAGAAAGCCTCGGGCCAGGTTCCAAAGGTTCTTTATACTTGGGAAGTCAAAAACATGGTTCTGAAGCACCTGCTCAGCAGTGTCAGGGTCCCTATTCCCCAACTCCCTTCCCCGCCCAGAGCCCAGGTTCTGCTTGTTCGTGGTGGGAGCCTTTCTGGCTAAAGCATTCTTGTGTAGGCCACCCTCATATAACACTTAAGTGCACCCATCTTCACAATACAATTGGAGGAAGGACAAGATTTGGTTTGACAGTTAAGATGCTCATCGGGATGCCCATTTCCTGTGTCAGAGAGCCTAGGGTTCAAACCCTGACTCTGCTTCTGCCTCCCATACCCCCTGGGGGGTAGCACTGATGGCACAAGAATGTAGGTCCCTGCCACTCCTGGGGCAGAACTGGTTTTGTCCTGCCCCAACCCTGATTGTGGACTCCTTGTCCACTCTTGCTTTGATCAGACTTCTACATTGTAGCAATTGCAATGGGTATAGTGTGGTAAGAGCAAATTCCTGTTAACCAGGAATAGGTTGCTAATAGTTGCTTAACAGATGAGATGAAACAGCTTAGTAGATGGGATGGATCTGGCTGGTGTCCAGCAGCCTGGAGTTAAAGGGCTGTGTCTGCATTGACCTTGTGTGTTCCAGGTGTGTGTGAGCCACAAGAGCAGGAGGAAACGCCAGCGGGGCCGTGTGACTGTTGTAGTGATCCTTCCTGCAGTGCTGGTCACAGGTAGACATGTTTGCAATTTCCGAGGAATCTAGGAGGTGGAAATGGGATTTGCAATAATAAGGTCCCTGACACATCAGGCTGTATCAGCAGGCCTGCTGGTCACACTCGGAAGAGGATCACAGGCAATGAGCCAGCCGGCTGGCGAGGCAGCTGCAGTCCACTTTTGTCGCTTCTTAGGCTGGCTTTCCAAGGGCTTAATGAGGCTTTCCCAGGCTCTCCTCTGCAGCTAGCTGGCAAAGCAGGGGGCTCAGCCAGAGGGTACTGCTGCTGAGGCTGTGCTTTGAGAGCCCACACTCATGTTCAGAGCCTGTCTGATGTCCTCTGTGCCTGATGGAATTGTGGAGCGGGGGTGAGGGAGTCTCACAACCATCCTCCTCCTTCACAAAAGCCTGAGACCCCTGTTATTGGCAGGACCCACAGGCAGGATTGGCCTCGGCTTGCCTTCGGTTGTGATTTCTGCAAAGGCTTTTAATAGGATCCTGAAACACTAAGTGATATTCCAGGGAGGTTGCAAACCCCAGATGGAGCCTGGCTTCCCCAGACTTGGGATGGCAGCATCTCTGTCTATGTGTTCCCGCCTATGCCTGGGCTCTTTCTAATCGAGCCTGCTATGTGACTAAAACTGAGCTGAAATCAGGATTGCGAGAAGGTTTGGATTCTGTTTTCTCGGGGCCCAAATGGAGCCCTCTGTATGTTCAAGACCTTGAGTCTGTGACAAGTTCTCCCTCTTGTCCAGCTCTTTGGAGGCAACATCAGATGCCAGGTCCATTTCCATGATGCCTGGAAAGACTCCACTCCCTGGCTCCTGCTCCAGGCCTCAAGCCCCTTCTGCCTAGAGACATCAAAATACATTTGTCCTGAACCTTGTGGCTCCGTGAGAACACAGGGTGAGTCATCAAATCTTCCTTCTCTTTGCACCCACGATTGGGGTTTGGAGAACTACTGCAGCTAGGCCTGGTCATCATCCATGCCAAATCCAGTGGCGTGAAACACTAAGAGTTTTGTTGTGCTCACAGATGCCATGGAATAGAAGTACAGCAACGCACTGCAATGCAGGCAGCTTATTTGTGCTCCTGATGGCTAGAAAGGTGGGGAGATTCAAATTGATATGGATAGGCATGCAGCGTGGAGCTATGGACAGCCTACACCCCATACCCAAATCCCGTCACCTTCTGGGACAATTCACCTTGGCTGAAAGGCGTGGCACACTCACTCCATATCATGTAGGTAAACCTCAATTTCCAGATGCCATGCTATTCCCCTGGAGACCACCACCCCACCCTAATCCTTGCCTCTTTCGATCTGCAATTACCCCTTATCCTTTAAAAAGGACTCAGCCTCAACCTGGGTGGTGCAATTGACCTCCATGATGTTGCCTGCATTCTTATCCAAGTGTGTTCTTTCAGCTCTGCAAATCCACCTGTTCTGGCACTTTATTTGGGTCTCTGGTTCATGTCTCAGGGTGAGCCAAGAACTTGTACTCAATCAAGTTGAGACACAAATGTCAAGGGAGGGCTCTGGTGGCTCTGGGATCCTGGGAGGGATTCTATACACATAATTGGAGTCCCTGGGTGGAAAGGTTCATTAAGCGAACTGTGCTGAGGCTGTGGGCCACAGTCCCTTTGCACAGCCTCACCATGGGACTTGGGTTTCCAATAACAGGGCAGCCAAACTTCCATGGTGCACGGGAATGCAAGGAGTAAGCTGGAAGCCTTTGAGGACGCCTAGGAGGACTTTTACCACCTGTGACTAGGTGAGGCAGTCACAAACGATGCTAGATCTGAAAGGGACAGAGTGGCTCTACTTTTCTCAGTGGAAGTATGGGTGTACTGTCATTCAATCTATTCTCTTTTTAAGATGCATTATTTACTTATTTATCGGGAAGGTATATTTACGGAAAAATGGAGAGACCAACAGAAAGATATTCCATCTAATGATTTACTCCCCAAATGGCTGCAATGGCCAGAGGTGAGCCGATCCAAAGCCAGGAGCCTGGAACTTCTTCTGGGTCTCTCCACAGGTGCAGGGTCCTAAAGGCTTGAGCCATCCTCCATTGCTTTCCCAGGCTACCAGCAAGGAGCTGGGTGGGAAGTAGAGCAACTAGGACATGAACCAGCACCCATACGGGATGCTTGCGCTTGCAGACAGAGGATTAGTCAATCGAGATACTGTGCTGACCCCACAATCTGCTCCCTTAACTCTCAGTAGAAAGCTTCCGGACTAGGAGAGTAGGGGACCAAGGACTTCAGCCCAAAAGCCATGTGACTCTGTTTGTTTCTCAGAGTCTTCCTGGAAACCCTCTCAGGCAGTTTCCACATCCTCCTTTTGCAAAGGGCAGCTCTGGGACCACAGCTTTGGAACAGCTAATGGAGAGGACCCAGTTAAGGGTTGGGACCCAGGTGGGGCCCGAATCCACTTAACAGAAAAAGAGTTCTCACTCTGAGTCTGAAACAACAAAAACAAAATGTGCTGGAAGCAGCAGTTTTCCAGAAAGAACTAGATGGAATGGCAGGTAGTACAGGCTGACTCTGGAGCCAGGCTAACAAGCGTATGTGGACATAGCTGCTGCTCCTCCCTGGAAGGACTTTGAACAATGGTAGCAGCCCAGTTCCATAGAAATCACATCAAAAATAAGTCAGCAGCTCAAAGCCACCCATTGCTAATGAGCACCCTCCCACTCAGTGCTCACCCCACCCCACCCCCATCATCATACAGAAAACTTATGAATTTTTAAGCATATGGAAAGCACATTGTTTGTGATTACATTAGGCCTTCCCCAGGAAGCCAGCACATAAATTTTGAGATGAATGGCCCAGCGTTGGAAGCCTGCCTCTCTGCTTGACTTCAATAACTTATCTCAATGAATCCCCAGCAGAAAGCATCTTACATCCTTCAGTTGTCACGAAGATGAGACGTGAATGCCGGGGAATTATAAGACAGAGGGGCTTTATTGCGACAGTGAACAAGCTGAAAATTACAAGGTAATGGAATCGCAGTAGGAGGTCCTCGTACCCTGCCATTAGCTAACTCCGACAACGATTGCTACAGAATCGACTGGGGCTCTGCCAGCACTGCACAAGGTCTCTATACTTTGCATTCTCATTGGGCTTAGCCCAGAGATAATCACACTTGAAGGCTGAGGGTGCACCGAGGCTGCCAGTAGCATTGACCTCATGGAGAAGTCTCTACAGGATCACCTGCCACAGGAAGCCTTTATCCTATCAGAGATGATTTTATTTGGACTTGTCTGGTGCATTGGAGCTCGGAGATGCTCAGAAAAGGAATAGTTGGGTCAGGCTTGATGGGAGAGGCAGTTGTCTCTGGAGGAATCTCTGCAGGTTCTGTGGATGTTGGGGCATCACTCAAACAGATGAGCGCCTCAACAGTGACCCCGGTCAGCAGTGTCTCTCCTGGGTAGGGTGTGGTGGTGTGGCAGACCAAGCCACCACTTGTGAAACCTTCATCTCCCATAGTGGAGAGTCGGGTCGAGACCCAGATGTTCTGCTGCCAGACCAGCTCCCTGCTAAGCGTGCATGGAGAGTAATGGAAGACGGCTCAAGAGCATGAATTCTTGCCTCCCATGTGGTTCAGCTTTTGTGACCTTTTGGGGGTGTGAAGCAAAATATAAGATCTCTCTCTCTCTCTTCCATCATTTGGATGAGTAAAACAGACGATGACAGATTTCTTTCTCTGCCTATGTGTCACTCTGGCTTTCAGACTATTAGACTTACGAATAAATATATTTAAGCTACACGGTTGTTCTTTAAAGTCCCCTGTGCCACTAGCATGGAGACCACACATTCTGCAAGGTAATTCAGAGCAGCAGCTCATGGCCCAGCGCCTAGCGATGAAGACTCTGTTTTAAAAGCCAGCATTCATAGTAGAATAGCTGCGTCCGATTTCCCGGGTTCAATCCCAGAAAAATACAAACAGTTGAAAGGGTTAACATCCACATAGGCAAGTAATTTTACTTATTGGACTTATATTCCTAACCTGCCTCTCAAGATCAGTAACTTGGGCGGATGCCACAGTTCCAGTACGCATTAATGAAACTATTTGGTTGCCACGTCCTTAGGATCTCAATTGTCATTATCAATGGTACTGGATTTTATGATCATCTCCTTAACCAGACTCACCCAAGACCAATATGTCAGCCTGTAGGAAAGCCTAAGCCATCTCACTGGATACATTGGGGATCTTGTGTAGGCCCTGAACTCCGTTCTCTGATTAATATTTCCTATGGAGACGTCATTGATGATAGCCCTATAGGAAGTCCACGGAGTCGCAATACCCAACAACAGCTGTATTGGGCGGCCCATAATGATCCTCTTCAAATGAGAGTAAATATCCCAGATTCCATCGCATGGCATGCAGGAGGCTGCTCCCCTCCAGCATCTAAATTACCTCAACACCCTAAACAAATTTATCTGTGGAAATTAGTAATGGTACTCAAACCACTTGAGATTTTGGTAGAACAGGTTGCTAACTAAAGTGGTTCCTTTTCATTTGTTATCAAGAAAAATCAGACAGTCCCCATACAGGCTTGTGCTCATTTACCTTTTATCCTTTTAGTTGGTACCACCATGTGGAATTGATCATCAGGTTTAGTTTCCTATGCAAGGTGTTCCTTTGACACTTGCTTAAATTCTAGCATTAACATTAATTTTTTTCACCCAGTCTCTTTATGTTTGAAGAGCCCGTATAGGTATTTGACTGCCAGTCCAGTTGTCCAGACCACCTTGGCATGATTCTTCATGAAGTAAAGAAGAGATTTAAGAAATTCGCAGGACTGCTAATTACTGCTCTCCTTGTCATTGTTGCTATTATGATGACTGCTCCAGTTGCACGGTTGCATTACATCAGACGGCACTAACAATTCACTTCACTCAGCAATGATATCAACATTCAGAAGCATTGTGGAGGGCCCGGCCCGGTGGCCTCACAGCTAAAGTCTTCGCCTTGAATGCGCTGAGATCTCATATGGGTGCCAGTTCTAATCCCAGGGGTGTCAGTTCTAATCCCTGAGGCCTCACTTCCCGTTAGCTCTCTGCCTGGGGTTTAGGAAAGCAGTCGAGAATGGTCCAAAGCCTTGGCACCCTGCACCTGCGTGGGAGACCTGGAGGAAGTTCCTGGCTCCTGGCTTCAGATCAGCACAGCACTGGTCATTGTGATCACTTGAGGAGTGAACCATCGGATAGAAGATCTTCCTCTCTGTCTCACCTCCTCTCTGTATATCTGACTTTATAATAAAAAAATAAAATAAATCTTTAAAAAAGAGAAAAAGTTGTTGAAATCACAACAACAAATTGATGGATAGTTATATGCAGAACTCACGGACTTGGAATCAACTGTGCTGCTCTTGGGAGCTCAACCATCACCTGTCAATCAAAGACTTTCATTAAAATGTGACTGCAATTATACCTCCTTTTGTGTTACTCCCACTCCTTGGAATCAACCTCTGTTCGCTTGGGATAGTGTAAAACATCATTTGTGGCACCATGGAAATCTCTGGTCAACTGTTTGAACTAGAATGAGAAGTTAGATCTACATTTTCAAAGAAGTTACATGAGGTTTCAGAGCTTAATCTTTTACCTGATTTTACTGAATGTATGTCCTCTGTTAGTTTTTACCAATGGCTTTTTTATGGATAAATAGGAATTATTATGTCGATTGTATTAACATTATGCCTTTTTGCATTATGTCTCTGTTTAATGCAAAAGCGAATCAAATGATACCAAGCAATAATGCGATGCCAATACGGCATCAGTGTGTTCACGCCTCATGCTTCTCTAAGAAGAGGGTTCATCCTAAAGGTGACCGTATTCCTGAAAGTCTGGAATCTCCGAGGAGACACCTGCATCCTGTCAGGAGCAAAGCTCCTGCTTCCTGAAACACCAGGAGGCAGACAGGAGACAGGGAGAATCTTGGAGTTTTGAGATTTACGGGAAAGACAGGTCCCTTCAAGGCGTGCTGTTTTATCACTGTCTGCGTTGAAGTGATATGATCGGGACCCCCGATCTATACATTGTAAATTCCTGTCGCATGCTTTCTGTTTTGTGTCACTGCTAGCCCCTAATCACGAACTTGCTCACTGTCACGTAGCTTTTGATTCCCTTACTATAAAATCCCCACTTTTATTTCATTCAGGGCTCTTCTTTTTTATTGCAAGAGGTTGCCCCTTGGACTAGAAATTAAAATCACTTGCCTTGGAGTCGCATTCAGATTCACTGAACCCCAACAACAATGATAATTTCAAAAAAACAAAAAAAGCGCAGGGAGGACCCAGCACCATGGTTCACCTGGCTAATCCTCTCCTTGCAGGTGTCAGCATCCTATATGGGCACTGTTCCATTTCCCATCCAGCTGTCTGCTTGTGACTGGAAAGCAA
Organism: Ochotona curzoniae; assembly: GCF_017591425.1. Classification (NCBI taxonomy): domain Eukaryota; kingdom Metazoa; phylum Chordata; class Mammalia; order Lagomorpha; family Ochotonidae; genus Ochotona; species Ochotona curzoniae. Next base: position 4,390,201 of record NW_024465421.1, read on the forward strand.
CAAAGATAGCCCAAAGCCTTGAGACCCTGCACCCACATGGTAGACCTGCGAGAAGTTTCTGACTCCTGGCTTCAGATCAGCTCAACTCCGGCCCTTGCGACCCTTTGGGCAGTGAATCCGCAGCAAGTGGAAACTTTTTTCTCTCTGTTTTTCATACTGTCTGTGGATCTGCCTTTTCAATAAAGATAAAATAAATCTTTTAAAAACCCTGTAGAGGGACCGGCACAGTAGCCTAGTGGCTAAAGTTCTCGCTTCAAACCTGCCTGGATTCCATATGAGCGCCGGTTCTAATCCCAGCAGCCCCGCTTCCCATCCGGCTCCCTGCTTGTGGCCTGGGAAAGCAGTTGAGGATGACCCAAAGCTTGGGGACCCTGCACCTGCTTGGGAGACCCAGAAAAAACTCCTTGCTCCTGGCTTCAGTTCGGCTAGCTCTGGCCATTGTGACTGCTTGGGGTGTGCATCAACGGGTGGAAGATCTCTGTCTCTCCTCCTCTCTGTATATCTGACTTTCCAGTAATAATTGATACATCTTTTAAAAAATAAATAATATTTTTAGAAGTTTATGCATAATTGTTATTATTGTATTTTGTTCTTATTTTATTACATAATATCATAGCAGGTACCAGTCTAGTGTCAGTATACTTTATCTAACTTTTTCAGCTACCTACCAGATAGGTTATCTTAGCTCTGCTGCACAGAAGAAGAGAAAATAGCCCATCAGCTCAGAGCACAGGACATTTGAATGCTCTTGTCTCCTGAAATACTGATTCCTGAAACAGGGTTCTTTAAGAATTATCTTTATGATTTTCCCATGATCACCTGTAAGAGTCAGACTTCTTCAGAGAAACTCATGTGGGTGGCAAGGACTCAAGTCCTTGAGCCACGTCTACCATCTTCCAGGGCACACATTAGCAGGAATTTCGGAACAGTGCTGGAGTCTGAACTCAAAACCTGCTACTATGCCATGGGCTTGGAGTGCCTGCTTCCTGAATTGAACGGCATTCCATGAAGCGCCCAACTGTGGTATGCAGTGGCGACTTTGCTCCATGGGAGGACTTGGCATGAGCCAAGTGGCACAGTGCTCGCATCGTGCTGAGCGCACTAGGACACTTAGCAAGTCAGGATGGACATGGAAGGAGATATAGGCACATCAAGACACAGAGAAGCCGGGACACTCTACAAAAACCCACTTGCCTGCTTTTGTTTGTTGCTTTTGGCATCCTAGAAATCAGAGTGCCTGCTGACATCTCACTTCTTGCTCTTGGCCAGTTCCAGAGAAACCCTGGCAGGTGGGCTACCTTTGCAGCTGGGTGTCTGAAGCCCCAGCTGCAGGGCCGGGGAGGCCTGAGGGCTGAGAAGGAGAGCGGGCCAACTGGCTCCTGCAGAAGCAACCTGTGCTTTTTTTTTGTTGTTAAGAAAACAAAGATGTGGTTTCACAGCCCCTGCGGGAAATGAATGCAGGTCAAGAGCCTGTTCATGTGAACAGACATGGTTGCTAAACACTCTCCCAGTGCCCCCCAGAAACCCAGCCACGCTCGCCTTTCCCTGAGACTCCCATGTGTGTGTTAATGAAAACTATTTCCAGTTAGCGTGTCGAAGCTCACGCCAACAAGGACTGCGCTGTCAGCCAGAACCAGGGGTAAACAAATGCAGTGAACTATGTAAAATGAGACGAAGCACTGCATCCAGAACCATTTAAGAGAGATGGAAGGAAGAGAAAAAGGCTGGGAAAGGAGGTGGCATCAGAAGGAATCATGGGGTCCCGGGTCCTCTCTGCAGCCCAGGGCATTTGGTGCTGCCTTATGCTTAGTTTGGCCCTGAGAAACAACAGGGTGAGCAGATAGCTGGCGTTTGCACTTCAAATCAGTTTATTGACCATTTTCTGCAAGCCTCGCATGAATTTTTTAAAGAAGGGAAAGAGGGCCAAGAGCAGTGGTGCAGCACTTGGGAATCCTGCATCCTGGAGCAGATCACTGGTTCAAGTCCCGGCTGCCCTGCTTCCAAGAGAGCTCCCTGCTAATGCGCCAGGGGAGCAGAGGATGGTGTCCTCAGTGCTGGAGAGACCTGGATGCATTGCCTGGGTCCTGATCTGGAGCTGGCTCAGTCTTGGCTGTTGGATACATCTGGGGAGTGAATGAGCAATTAGACAATCTCTCTCTCTCTTTCAATGAAATGAAATTAATTTTTAAAAAAGCAGAAAGAAGGCAACGAAATGAACTTGCTAATATAGGTTATCCAACATTATAATCCTAGTTGGATTATAATCCTAATTATTATAATGTCATACACAGGTTCTCTGATGTGTATCTACTTTTCTGAGTGATCTATGAGTTACTAGGAGAATATGCCCTGTCCACAGTTTGGAAAAGGAAGACGTGACATTCATTGAGCACCTGCTAGGAGCCAAGGACTGTGACAGACATTTGATATGAGCCAGTTCCTTTGGTTCTTGAATCCGGCAGTTTACACTAAAGCATGCTGTGGTTCCCAATAATTCTGCTATGCTACATGTTCTTTGCACCTCACCGAGAGAGCCAGGCTTAGGGACAGCCTTTGTCCCAAAGTCTCCAGTGATTGCTGGCAGACAGAAATCTCCCTCTGCAAATGGTCTATAGGAGCAATCGTGACAATTCCTAAAAGTGGCTCACATTCAGTTCTATTCCCATGTCATGGCATGTCAATCTTACCCAAGCTCAAGGAAAGCAGAACCGAGCAGGCCTACCTGTGCCCCATAAACAGAGAGAAGGAAGAATTTGATGAAAATACCAATGGCTTCCTTTATTTTCAAAACAAGGCATCACTTACTGAGTTGCTGTAGTGTTTTCATTGTATGGAAAAAAAAATTTCTGAAGCTAGGAGGGCATGATGAACTTAATCAGAATCAGAATAATCCTTGTACCTTCATAAACTCTCACCCTGCTGTGCCAGTAATTTCTTTTGCTTTTAGTGTTTGCAAATTCATAGTCCAGAGAAAGCTAACATATGGGTGAACTGATAAAATCCAACCTGTTTATCTTGCAGAGCGATTATGATTTGGAAGGTACAGTGACAGAGAGTAAGGGACAGAGGGAGAAAGACTTTCCACCCACCAGTTCCTTCCTAAAGTGGTCACAACAACAGACTAGGCCAGGATGAAGCCAGGAGCCAGGGACTTTATTCGGGTCACTCCTCACCCTTGGGTGGCAGGGCACCAGCACTTGGGTTATATTATGCTTCCTTCCCAGGAAGACAGGAAGCTGGACTGGAAGCTGAGCAGCCATGACTCCAACAGGGACTCTCACATGGGATACTAATAAGGCAGCCATCTGTTGCACCACAATGCCAGTTTTACCAAACTTTCTAAATGGCATGCTCTGTGCAAGGTCCAGTTCTGGTGAGCATTTTTTGCTGACCTCTTTCCTGTAGACACCTTTTATATTCCGCAGTCAGAACTAGGGAGGAGATCCCCAGCACTGAAACCTCTGGAATGTTCCAGTGGGTACTTTGATGGTTCCTTTCAGTTGTCAACTTTACCGAGAGAAGACATGCTCCGATCACTGGAAAAGTGCTAGGTCTGGGTGCCTCTGCAGGTGATTATCTGTGGGGTTCGTGTTTGAATCGATGGGCAGAGTGGGGGGAAGATCCACCTTTCCTCTGCTGTGTGTGTGGGCTCGATCCAGTTCACTTTTCCTCTTCTCAAGCAGATACCCTGATTTACAAGAGTGGTCCTCGCCAGTTCTCAGCATTCGACCTGGACTGAGAGTCATCCCATAAGTTGCCCTGTAGATGAGGTCTTTGCCTTGAACATGAGCCATGCTACCGTGCTACCTACTAGATTTCCTGTTCTTCAAATGGCAGAGGGCCTGTCATGGGACCTCTCAGCGACTCTGAGAACGACTGTCCCTAATAAATGAATAAATTAAAGCCTTTCTTTCTTTCTTCTTTCCTTCCATCCATCTTTCCTTCCTTCCTTCCCCTCCTTTTGCTTGTCTCTGCAGAGAACTCTGACTCATTTAGATACTAGAAAATCTTTGAATCAATAAGTTTTAGAGTAACACACTTTGAAATGTGTTAGTACACACAATATTGAGCAGATTTTTTATCACTACAAACTTTATTTTTAAAGGATTTGATGTATGTGAATACTCCTTATGACTCTACAAAGTGAGAGATGATGTAGCCCGAAGCTCAGGAAAGTGTCATCTTCACTCTTAAATGGGATTTCCATAAGCTTCTGTCAGGGTGCACTGTGTGTAGGGCTGAGTGAACCTCACTCTGCTGCAGATTAAAATCATCAGGAGACCTTACGGAACACTCCTGTTTGGGTTGTGCCCATCCCAGGGCAATCAGAGCCACCTGGGTCAGGAGCCAGCACCAATATCTTTTAAAGCTCTTGAGTTCATCTTGCTGATGAGACTGGGAACCTGGGGAAGAACCATCATCACTTTCTGCACCTCCCACTCTCACCTCCCACGAGACAGATTACAGTGAAGACGCTGAGCTCAGGCTACTCCAAAAGCAATTGCATTTCCTCTTTGTGGAGGTCAGTTGAATCCCTTGTGCTTAACGGATTCTGAGTCCCTTGGAAAGGATAGGAATTCTGGATTTGAACTTAACCATGGTTATGCTCGGATTAGGCATCCAAACATAGAATGACTAATTCTTTGGGTCTCAAGTTCTTGGAATTTCAACTACAATAGCAATCCTTCCTATGGGCTGCTGGTGGTAGTGGTAGTGGTAGTGGTGTGTGTGTGTGTGTGTGTAGAGAGAGAGAAAGAGAGAGAGAGAGAGAGAGAATATACATGAGTTCTCTGTGTGATACTTGGCTTACAACAGCTGTTCAAATGTTTGCTTCTAGTCCTGAGGCCTTTGGACTTGGGCTTAGCCAAGAGTTCTCTTTGCTCTTCCTTTACGCTTTCTCCTCTCCCATCATTCACACCTGAAAGTATTGACTGGTATTTATCGTCTTAAGACCTTCAAGACTTCTCCTAAAATAAAAGCTGATGGCATTGCCCTAGTACAACCACTGGGATTTGGGGTGGCGAGCGGACACAGAGTGATGGCTTTTACAATTTTCTGTTAGCTCAGGCTACATGATTATCATTCTTACTATTACTATTAGCATATTATAATGGCTTTTATTTGACTTGAGGAGTCTGAGTCAAATGTTCATTTAAATCAGTGATGCTCAACGTGAACAAATATGTGTGTACATTCTGCATTATTAGATGCACTAATTGCTTGCCCGACTCACTAAATTTTAATTAAAACCTTCTACCAGATGATTTTATTTGATCCCTTTCAACGCGTAATTAAAGCATTTACTGTCCAACACTCCAAAAGAAATGAAGAGGTTCTGCTTGGGTGTTGGAGGACGACAATGGGACCAAAGCCCCTGGGATACTGGTGCAGGTGGTTTTGGTTTAGTGGGATTGAATCCTTGTGGACTGGACATGATCTGAGGGTAAGATTCAGCTCTGTTCTGGGACATGACAGGGAGCTAAACTACAGAGTATTTCAAAAATTCAGTTCTTAGTGCAATATATGGAGCTTTCCTAATCTGCAAACTTGAAATATGAAATGCTCCTGAATTCAAAACTGTCTGATGCCACCAGTGAGAAATTCTACTCTCCAAGCTTCTTCACACACAAAATCAGCACCAGTATTGCATACAAACACCTCCAGGCTGCGTGCAGAATTCGGATTCAAGAATAAAGTGCTTAGACTTGGATCCCATTCCCAGGATACTCCATTATGTAGATGCAAATATTCCAATCTGTGAGAAACATTAAGAACCAAGCCACTGCGATCCCAAGAATTTGAGATAAAGAATACTCAACCGGAAGCAAAAAACTCACTTGAATCTAATCTTCATCAGTACAAGGATTTGCAAATGTCAAACAAAGCCACCCCATGGTTTTCCCAGAACTGCCCACTTGGATCTTCCCCACTCCTGCTTTCTTCCTGATTTCTGGCAGTTCTGAGCTCTTCAATGCATTCAAGACTCTTGCTGACTCCTCCAACAGGAGTCCTGGAGCTTTCACAGACTGTACTCACCACTTAGGGGTCACATCTCCTGCCCTGCACCACACAGTCAAGCTTGTCGGGATAAGGATCAGACAGACACCACCTCCTTAGCTCTGAGTTGCTGTTCCACCTACAGGAGCTGCTCTCCAGGACACAGAGGTAACTTCTGCTAACTCATCAGAAAAACTGATGCTCAGCAAATCAAGCAAGAAGATAAACTGTTAAATAACTAAAGCAAGACCAGCCAAAGTGGGCCAGCTAATGTTACAAGTGTAGATTTCAGCAAAAACCAAACATGAGCTGTTGTTTGTCAGTCACCAAGTTAACCGACATTAAGTGGAATCCATAATGCTAGTGAGAAGAATACAGAGGTGTTACCAAAAAAATGGAAATGATGCAGCCGGTGTGATGGCTTGCAGGCTAATCCTCCCTGTGGCACCAGTATTTATTTTTTTCACCAGTATTCTATGTGGGAGCCATTTCAGGTCCTGGATGGTCCACTTCCCATCCAGTTCCCTGCTTATGTGAAAGCAGCAGAGGATGGCCTAGGTTCTTGGGACCCTATACCCATGTAGGAGATCCAGAGGAGGCTCCTGGCTCCTGGCTTTAGATCAGCTCAGCTCCACCCATTGCAGCCATTGGGGGGGGTGTGGAGTGGACCAACAGATGAAAGGCCTTCTGTCTATGTCTCTTTTTTTTTATAAATTTGCCTTTCAAGTAAAAATATATAATTCTTTTAAAAATGGAAATTATTATCAACTTTTCCCCTAACAATTGTAAGACCCAGGACAAAAGCATTAACTGGAGGCCCATATACCGAACGTCTGAATATTTAGACGTCATCAGCGAAGCTAATCAGATGTTAAATATTTTCAACTTTTCTGTTTGACCAATGCATTTCATAAAACAACTTGGATTCCTAGCAATCCTTTGATAGAATTTAAGTGTATGGAGAGAATGATCTTCACGCTCCTGGGAGTTCTCCTACCCCCCCCCCATTTCTAGCTTCATCTATACTACAAGGGCTTTGAGCACCTGCCTGTGGATGCCTTGATTTCACATCTGAGACGCTAAGAAGTACCCACTGACTAAAGCAGGCATAACGGTATGTATGCTGCACTTTAGAACTGTCCTTGAGAAAATGGTTCTAGGGAAGAAAATCTTAGAAGCAGGCATAGTCTCCTGGGACAGGTAATTCTAGATTCCCTGCACCTGGAAAACAATCTAGAAGGTAGGACTCATAAGGTCCTAGTGCAACAGCGTTAAGACCCCTCACTTTTAAAGTGGAACTGAGAAAGGCCAGAGAGGATCCTCACAGAAGTAGGGGACCAGGTGGCCTTCTTATCAAGGCCAAATATGAATTGATGCACTCTTTCTAAAAATGTGTCTCAACAAATGGTAAGTGTCGATATTTCTACCTGGAGATTTAATCTGTAAGAACTGGAACTATATAGAAGAAGTTCAACTAACAAATGTAATACTTATGTATGGTACACAGTTTGGTAATATTAACAAACATCTTTCTCTCAGAAACGTAGCCTACAAATCTAATAGTAAATCATTTACTAAATCATTTATGGTAACCTTCATGGGTGCCTTATAATGTTTGGTGTCAAAAACAACAAGAAAAAAAAAAAACAATAAGAAAGATGTCTGCAAAGTTAATTGAGATATTTAAGTGTTTAATTCATGACATTATTTTTTAAAAAATAATGTGACCCTTTCCATATGTTGTAACATAATAATTTTATAGAAAATATTTAAAGTTATTTATGCCAGCATGGATTCACCATGTTGATGAATTGGATAGGATTAAGGGTTGAATAGGACTTGGCTCCCAGATTCACCCATAAGTGTAAGCCCTGGTCTTAGGTTGAGAGTTCATGAATGATGAATGAGGACTTGATTTAATGATGGCATCTGGGAGATGTTTAGATGGCTGGGGGAATGCCCTCACAGGTAGTTCTCTTGAGAGGGTAATAAGTTATTTCAGCTGACTTCAACCTAACTTCCCTTCTGCTTTCTGGCTCAGCCTTGGTGCACCTGCTCTACCATTGCCAGCATCTGACAGATGCCAGAATAACAGGGCCACCTGGCCTTGAACTGTGACCTTATAGAACGGAAGATAGCATACACTATTTCCCTCCCAAGAAGCTCCACTCAGGTGTTTATTAAGGCAACGAAGAGTTGACTAACAAAACTTGCTTCTAGAGAAAAATGGAGAAATTGTTGTAAAAATTTGTTACATAGAGTATAAAGACATAATTGATTGCCACAGATATTATTTTTTTGGCTTAGGCATTTGTGCTTATTGCATTTATCATAAATCAATAAACATAGGAATAACCAGAAAACCAGCAAATATCACATGCAGAGGGCAAAAATCAGTATGCAATGAGCCAAGATTGTAATGAATTTAATTCTGTACAGATGATGTCTGAACAGAAAAATCAAAATAATAAATTCACACTGAAATCACTAAATATAGATGGACAGCAATTCTTTAACTTCACTCCATCCACAGCTTCACTTTTTCTGATTTCAGCTGCCGACAATCAACTGAAGTGAGAAAGTATTCAATGAAAAAGTCCCCAAATAAACAGTTCATAAAATTTAAGTTTTTTTTTCAGCGTACAGGTATAATTTCAACTGCATTATTAGTTAGTACTATAAATCTTCAATTGTCCCAAACATAAACCGTACCCATGTGACCATGTAGGGGAAAGCATGATCTTCAAAGAGTTGATGGAAAATTAGTGCTACAAAAAAAGGCTGTCCATAAGTTTCACAAACTTTTAAAACCATTTGCTTTACTTATTTGAAAAGCAAAGTGACAGAGACAGAGGGAAAGACTGAGAAAAATGTCTTCTCCCCTGGCTCACTTTCCACAATGGCCATGGCTGGGCAAAGCCAAAGCAGGGAACCCACAGGAACTGGGTCACCCATATGGGTGCAGGAACCTGAAGATTCAGACCATTTCGGCTGCTTCCCCAGATGCATTAGCAGGAAACGGTGTGGGAAGCAGAGTAGCTAGAAAACTCAAACCAGCCCTATGATAGGAAATGCTGGCGTTAGAGGTGATAACTTGTTGCATGACAATACCAGCTCAAGCAAAGCTGTGTTTCAAAATAAACTCTTCTTTCAATTTCGTGTGTTCTTGAACTTTTTGGAAGTGTCCTCTTCTACATAAAGGATTGAACCTTACTCTCAGTGGTTTCAGGCAGCCAGAGTGTCTTGGATTACATCTCTTACAGATAAGGAAATATATCTGCAGGGAGAAAGGCAGGTGGTAAAAATAAGAAGAAAAGAAATCACCGGCTTGAAAGGAAACGTGACTGTGATTTTCACCCTGAGCTCGCTGGCAGCTACAGCAAAGAAAAGCAGCACTGACAACTCTCTCTGTTTGATATCAGCCCCTCCAGGGGTGAATCACTCCCCGTGTCCTCCCCCGGACTGTCTCTTTCATGTGTGTGGTGTCTGTTGAGTGTCCTTCGCATGCCTGTCTCTCTGTTGTATGAGAGTGGCACCACGATAAATAGTTTGAACTGAGCAATTGGTGACCTTTCATGCACCTTGTGTCTAAAAGTTGAATCAAGACATTTATCTGTTCTCCCAGATCCTAAGAAGATAAAAATAAAATAAAATAAAATAAAATAAGAAGAGGAAGAAGAAGAAAAAAAACTCAGTGTGGCCCTAGGCTGTGCTTTGCTTTTGCCAGCCACAGAGGAGAGGCGTGAATCCCAGTAAGAAGGCAGACCCAGGGATGAGTTAACCAACCAATGAGAATGGGCAAAGAGAGAAAAACAAAGTCCTCATAGGAAAAAGATCCCTGCAGATATTTCTCAAGCAGTGTATGGGACGGTGAAGACTACAAACATTTCCAAGATCTCTATGACATCAAGTTCTTGCCCCGATAACACGGTCGGGTTTGACATTAGCTGGGAGGACTAAAAAGGCCTTGGAAGTCAGAAAATTGGTGACAGTTTGGATTAACAAGGACCAAGAAGGGACTCATGCCTGTGGGATTGCAATATCTGCATGAGAACTGAAATGGTAAAAGTCAAGCTGGGAATGACCATGGAACTCACCAGCTCATAGGAACTGGAATTCAGAGTAGACCGGGTTGGCCCAGGCTGCAGCACCCTCACACATATCAAGAACTGGGTATGGCAGACAGATTACTCAGAAAGGCCAAGACTGGGGAGTGGACTGTGCTGGATGGGTCCTAGCACTCACTGACAGGCATGAGCTCTAGGTCCAGGAATGGGCCTTGTGGGGGAACTTGGGGAACTCTGCTCTGAAAAACATCAGAACTGGGACTGGGTGTGCCTGAGATCAGGTAAGGCAGCTCCACTTGTCAACAGGTGTGTGGGCTGGCTGGAAGGTGGTGGGGGAACTAGACAAGGTCAGGCCAACTAGCAGCACACACTGTTATGTGTGGGAGCCAGGATGGGGTATGGGCCATGCTGGGCTAGGCTTCTCTACTTACCTGTTTGCATCGGAGCTGGAGATACAGGTAGACTGGATAGGGCTAGTTTTCAGCACCTACTAGTGAGAATTGGGACTTGGGGCAGGTCAGGCCAGGCTGCAGTATCTGATGGCAAAGGCCAAGATGGGAGAAGGGCTATGCTGGGCTGAGTTGGAGCAACCACCAGCACATGCAATCTCTGTGGCTGGGAATGGGCCTGGCCAGGGAACTAAGGGGCTGTTTCTGCTGGACTGTGGTTCTCATTGGTGAACACAAGACTGGGATGGGGCAATGAATTACGCTGGACATGGCTGCAGCATTCCTTGACATGGATGTGGACTGGGATAGGGCCACTGGTGCTCACAAAAGCCAAACTGGGCTAGGCCTAGATATCCACTGAAACACATAAGAGTTAGGTCTAGAGGTGAACCAAGTGGAACTGGGCTGTAGCACTCACTGGTAAGAACCAGAATGGGAGTGGGCCAGTCAGGCAAGGCCAATGTGCCTGCTGGCAAATGCCAGGATAGGAAGTAGACCAAGTAAGACCGGGCCAAAACCCACTGTGCATGAGATCTGCCACTGGGAAGTGGCCTGACACAGGAGCTGGGGGAAATCCTCTGTCGAACACAATCCCTGCAAGTGAACACAAGAACCAAGGCTGGGAGCAGTCCAGATCTGGCCAGGTTATAGTAACCATCATCATAGGCATGGGTCAGGACTAAGGGGTGGATCAGGACTAGGGGTGGGCTGGGCTGGGCCAGTTCGTAGCACCCACTGGCAGATGTGAGAACCAATTTTATACTTTTTCTAACCAGGGTGAACTGTAGACCTTCAGCTGCAGTGGTTTCTAAGATCTTATCAGAAAGGCAGTCCTTTCAAGGCACCCTAACAAGACGCCACTCAGGAATGCTTCTGCACATAGAAGTTTGAAAGCCACCAAATATGTAGGCTTTCTCTCACATGCAACAGACTCTGGAAGAGCGTTGTGCTCTTACTGCTCCTATTACACAGATGATGAATTTAAGCACAACTGGCAAGGGTCAGATCCCAATTGAATTGGAGCAGTCAGCTGTAATACCTGATCTTTAAAGCCCTGCTAATTCTAAAAGAAGTGGCTTTGGTGATACACAGAGCCAGGTTCAAACAGACAAGGCTGAGTTCAAACATCAGGTCCTTTGTGATGGCTCTATGCCTGGAATGGTCTATGGAACCTTTCCGATCTTATGTTTTCTCATCAGTAAAGTGGGTCAAGAATAGCATGTACTTTCCAGGGCTTCGATAAGACAGAATATGAAAATGCATAGGAAGCACTTAGCAATCAATGCGCACTTCTGTTATGATTGCTGTGATTTTCATCATATCATCATCGTGATTATCTACATCGTCGTCATCACTGTCATCATTGTTAGCATCATTGTCATGGTTGTGATCACCATCACCACCATCCCTATCCTCATGATGGGGTTGGGTGGGGAAGGGTATTGCCAGGATGAGGTGCTGGCTTGGGGCGAGGCTTGGGGCTGTAAGAACTCGGAGAAGAATCACCAAGGAGCAAAATTTGAGATGAGTGTCAGTAGCTCCTTTTAACCACAGAGCCAATTTCTTCCACCTCCCTAACCAGGAGAGGTTTGTGACTCACACCCAGTACTCCCTCTGCTTCTGCAATACTGACAGCCCAGACTAAATATTTCCTGGGGATCATTAACTTGAAGGCAAGCTTCTCCCTAAGTTGTGGTTGCTGTGGAAACTGGTGCCCCTCAGGGACAGGGAAAAGGCTGGCAGAGACACAATTTCTCATGTTCTGAAAACAATTCTGCACCTTTTTCTGCAATGGTTAGTTAGTCTCCAGAAACATTCGGCAAAGGGTTTGTGTTGTGCAACCCCTATCCTAGCAGTCAGCTCTGCTTTGTGGATGTTGGCTTGGCCCTGTGCGTCTGCTGCTGGTCCCAGTGCGTTGAGGAAGAAAGAGTGCTGGCTGGATCTTTGTGATTGATTTTCTTGGTCTTGCCATGTATTTCTTTACAGCTCCTTGGAAATCACCCTCTTGTTCTCTTGTAGTCCCCGTAGGGGTCCTCCTTACCTTTATTAAAAAAAAAATCAGGGATCAATATGGGCAAAGCAGATGAAGCCACTATTTCGCAAAGACAGCATTCCATATCAAAGTGATGGCTCAAGTCCTGGCTGATCCAGCTCCCTGCCGATGCAGCTGTTAAGTCAGCAGAAGGTGACCCAAGAACACAGAGTTGCAGCACTCCTGGCTCCCAGGTCGTTACAATCATGGATCTCTTTTTTCTGTCTGCCTCTTTCTGTCACTCTACCTTTCATATAAATGAAACTCAGACTCTTTGAGATTTTGGCATTAGTAGGAAAATATTAAGGAAGCATATGATGGCTTGGCAATAGCTCTGCCACTGGAATTACACCTGCCTTGTTTGAACTTCTCCTATTGTCACTGTGCTGTCCTTGCTGGGGGATTTGTATGTACCTAAATCCACTGGTGAGTAACTCCTTGTGTGAACATCAATAACTTTCTCTTGTTTTCCCTAGCATGACAGAGAGAGGCTAAAGTCTTAAAAATGAAAAACCTAACCTACTGAAAAGAGGAGAAACAAGGAAAAATAATGGAGTCATAAAAGCCGGTCTAGCTTTGCTGGGCAGGTGACTCTATTCTGGTTCCAACATTCAGATCCAAAAATATAAGCTCCTTCTGGGTCCTTTTCCCATGCAGGCCCAGTCTTTCTCCTTCTGGGACCCCGCTGGCATTCCATCACAATGAAGATGGTGAACTGATCACTGTCAAATCAAAACCTGAATAGTGAAGGTGATGGATTTTGAGCTTCAAGATTGTCCTCATCTCATTTAGTCTTTGCTATTTGCAAGTAAGCCAGACTGCTGTCCCTTTTCCTTCTTCCTTACCCTCACGTATCCATATAACAAATGCTAAATTCTAGTTCTATGCAAGACATATTGGTTGCAGGTGCCTATCGACTTCCAATTGAAAACACATTTTTCATTTCTAAAACTTTGCAGCTTTATAATACCATACCTTGGAAAACGCGATGAGTCCCTAACAACGCACACTTTTTTTTTTTCAGGTGCAATTTTCTGCACTCCCCTCCCCCCCGTCCCTGGATGTATCCCCAGTTTGGGTGTACCCTGCAGGTGTGTATTTGTGTAGGTACATGTCCCAGAATGTGCGTACTCACATGTGCCTGTTTTCAACAGCTTGCTCAGCTTCTGCCTCTTGACTTGTGTTAGTTTGCTGCCCGCTCACCTAGATCTCTTTGGGAGACTACCTGGCCTCTCTTGTAGCCAGCCTTGAGCAGCTCAGCAGCAAACCCGCTGTCACTCCAACCTCTACATTCACCCCGCTGTGACACTCCTGGCACATTGTGCAATTCCAAGGGTCCAGGAAAAGTTGCTGGCAGGCTGCCTACGCAAGGTGCAGCACAGCTGCTTATCACAATTCAGACTGGTATAAGCTGTGCCCCACATTAGGGCACTCTTTCAGTCAGGTCAGAGGAAGCAAGTGGCAGATGGCTTCCCTGCTTTTCTGCTAAGCTAGCCCCTGGAGAAGCCTTGCCTCAGCAGCCACATTCTTATCTCCTCATACTGTTCTTGGCCCTCCATGTGCAACAGACATGGCTGACTGCCAGCTTCTCCTTCTAGAAGGAGGGACTCTCAATGAAGCAGCCCCCCTACCCACGGCCATCCCTCTTTCTCCTCTTAGCAGCCCTTTTACATCTTCCTCTCTATGGCTCCCTGGGGCTGCGTCTGGCTTGGGTACCGGAGGCATAAACTGACTCTCCATTAGAAGCAAAGACCCCAAAGAATGATGAGAATCATTTGCTTTAATGATGTGTCTTTCTTTGGGGGCAGTCCAAGGAGCTTTCAGCAATTAAATGCTATGACTGTAAATGGGAAACCAAGGAATACACACATTAGTTTCTCCAAGACTTGAGGCTGATCATGCTAAGAATCTAGTGCACCTGACTCTTACAATCATTGCTTCTGAAAGAGAGCAGCATATAGCCTGCTAAGTGAGGCTCACACATAGCAACAGGTCCCTGGTCCTCTTGGCACTTTCTCTCTCCTCCCCTGCTTGTCCTATAGGATATCACTCTCTCCCCAAGGGCTGCATTTATGAGTCCTCCAAAAGGTTATTCTCTAAGCAACCCTGCAAAACAGTCAGACTGCCTTCCTCCAAAGAATGTTCTCCTCTCTAAGCTTGAGCCATCCATCCGTTTACAACACAAGATGTCATCGATGCGGCCCCTCTCTCCCCAGGAAACTGTAGCAATATCCATGCCAACACTGATGCCACCACCGTCTGTGTTGTAAACCAAACTATTTGACTTGTATCTCCACCCACAGTAAAGGAATGAGCTGCAGGGCCGGGAAGTTCCTGTAATAATAAAGAGCATTTCTATTTTTATTTTCGATGATGTTTACATAGTTGATCAAGGTGGGAAGGATCGAGAGTTGGAGAAAGTGAATGAGGCCATTGTTTGCAAACGTTCTTCTTCTTTCTCCTGTATCTGGGAGAAGAAGGGATGTCAAGTGATTTTGAACAGTCCTGGTTCCTGAGCTTGCTATTATGTGCAGTCCGGTCCAGTCTGTCCCACATCCCATTCAGTTCTTGTACACATTGATGAATATTGGGGCCTAATTCAACCCAAATGATCCTACTATCCAGCTCACACTCATGCTGGAAAGTGCCACCATCTGTTTAGCAAGGCCCTTCCACAGCCCTGGTTCTCATGCTCACCAGTGGAAATTACAACCCATCAGAGAGGTGCCCACAGTTTCCCTACAGGACCCCTCCTTACCCAGGATCTTGCACTCTCCAGGTGGTTCTGCAATCTAGCTTGACAGAATTTGCCCCTAGTCCCAGCACTTGCCAGCTGATGCTGCAAAAATGATCAAGCAGCCCACTCTTACTCTGGCCTATGCATGTACCAGTGGATATAGTTGGTTAGCCTAGCCTGGCTCTCCCCCGCTAAACCAGCTCACATGTAGACCACCAGATGTTATAGCCCTACCCAGCCTGGTCTGCCCCTGGTCCCAATTCTCATGCCTGCCAGTGGAAGCAGTGACCCAGCGGGTGAGCCCATATTGCCACCCTACTAGGTTTGCATCCCCTGTGTCTCATGAATACTGTTGGGTGCTGTGGCTTAGTTTGGCATGGCTTGCCTCACCTCAGCATGTGCCTATGGGCGCTATAACCTGGCCCAGCCTCACCTGCACCCAACTCCAGCTCATACTAGTGGGTGCTGCAGCCTAGCCCAGCCCAGCCAGCCTGCAATCCCAGCCCTGTTGTGACCTGGCCTGTATTGTGGCCTGAAATACCTGTCCTGCTGATTCTCAGATTTGCCAATGGGTGTTGTGAACTGATGCAGCTTGGCCTACCTCCATACCTGACCCACAGTTGTACAGTTGGGTGCTGTAGCCTGGTCTGGTCTGGGCAGCTTCCTATAGCAATTCTGTTGTAACAGAAGAGTTCCCAGGTTTTTCTATCAAGTGTTCTCCCAGGGGCAGATCTCGCACACACCGGTAGATTCTTGGCCCAGCCTAACTTAACAGCATTTTTCCCAAAGTTATTATTTTTTCTATTATTATTAGAGTGAAAGAGGGGCTGGTTCACTCCCCCTAGTTGTATGGAAGGGGAATCTACATGGGTGTAAGGAACCTAAGCCCTTGGGCCATCTTCTGCCATATCGTACACGCAGCAGCAGAAAGCCAGACGGCAAGCAGAGCACCTGACACTTAACCCAGCCCTCCAACATGGGATGTTGGCATCTCAAGCCTGTTGGGCCACAACACCAGTCCCAAGAAGATTTCTGTTTGTGGCAAAGTATCTCACTTAGGTTATGCGTGACCCATCACAATGCTGATGTTTGTACCCCATGGTAAAGTCTACATAATATAGGTTAAAGTATCTCCAATCTGAACTGCTTTAAATCAAACGTGTTTTGGATTGTAGGTTTGCATTTTGAAAGTTTTGTGCATTCATAATTGAGATAGCTTCAGAACAGAACCCAGAGCTAAGCAGGAACATTACTTCATGTTCCCCCATGGACCTCATAGTCATAGCCTGTAGGTTATTCTGGCCACTACTTTAAGTGAACCAACATTATATTTGACTGGTCCAGTCTGCTATGGTCAAGCATCACATACAGTTAGGCATGGAGCTTGTTCTTGTCACCTCAACCGACACTCAGAAATATTCCAATTTAGAAGCATCTCGGATTAGGACTTTCTGATTAGGGATGCTCAAGCTACAGCAAGAGTATTAGGTATTGAAAAAATAATGTTCATATTTGAATATGAGTACATGTTATGTGGCAGCCTTTATGCTCACCACCTTGCATACCTTATTTTATTTATTTGTAGTCTCAGTTTTCCCAGCTAGGAACTGTTATCTTTCCCTTTGCTTGGTGAAACTGAGGCACAGAAAAGGTAACACATTTCCTAACATTCAATAAACACCAATCCTTGAACTTGGGATGTTAAGGATACAGACACAGGTCTGACATGCTAATCTGAGGAGTGCTTATCTTTCTGTGAAGAACTGAAGGTTATGAGATTAACTCTGGTTTTCCTGGCACACGGCCCATGGAGCCGAGAACAGGAGTGGAGCCAGGCTTGGTTAGGCCCACTGCTCCTGTCCTCTGTCCCCTATCTACACAGCTCCCTGGGGACCAACACATGTTCCTACAGTCTGTGCAGCTGCCTCCCAGGATGTCGAGCTGCGGTGGACATCCCATAAACACATGCACGTTCTTTTTATTGAGCTAATGGAGCCTAAATTAAATATTGATGTTAAATTCTGTGGTCCACACTCCTGGGAATAATAACGTGAGCAATTCAGAGGAGTGAATGATGACTCAATCAGGTATGCTTTGCTTTAATAATGCATTTATGTCTTCCTGGTTGACAATGGGCTTGCTCTTTATGGGGTTCATATCCTTTCCTGCAACATCAAGCTGTGGTGTGATGGTGTGACTCAGGAGGGCTTGGCAGGAACTATATCCCCTCTGCTAGTTCCAGCTGCCCTTGAGGATAAAGGCATCATTGCATATCTTGGGATCCCAGGTGGCCAGTGACTGTCCTAAGCGTGCAAATGGCTTTTGTTTGACTCACGCATTAGGTGGGTCTGCAAAGTGACTCTTCTCTACCCCCTCACTTCCTTCTCTCATTTCCTTTCTCTTCTCCCCTCCTCTTCCTCTCCTCCCTTCTTTCCTTCTTAGTCCCTGTTTTCTTTCCTCATCCCCCCAGCCCCTCAGACCCTTACACACGTTTCACAAGTAGAAGATCTGTTCTACATTTCTGCCTTTTCCCGAACAAATGATAATTCCTGGCAGCACAGCCCCTGGCTCTTCACACTTGGCAACTTCCTCCCAAGCAAATAACTGACAGGTTGAGCCCTCTACTTGGTCTCTGCCCCCACAGCCCTCTCTCTCCCCGACACTGAGGCTGGAGGTTAGTTGGTTATGCTATTGTTTCTCTGGTTCCCAGCCAATTTCTCAAGTTCCTGTAGTTGATCTAACATCTATTGGTGTTTGAGTTGGTGAGCCCAGTCTTGGGCAATATCAAACACCCAGCACTAGATACAGAATGTCACATCAGTTCATCCCCTGGTTGGCCTCCCTCTGCACCTGCTTTCTGGGGAATGAGGGAATCCAACATGAGATGCAATGGTTCCACCCCTAGTGTCAATCTCATAGGACATTTCAGAAAGACACAAAGGATACCTGACCTTGAAAATTAATGGCCAAAGGAGCCCAACCCTTTTACTACAGCCTTTTCAACTAAAAAAAAAAAAAAAAAAAGACTCCTTTCTACTGAAGTACATGATTGTAAGTAGATTCCACCCCAGACAGTTTATTTTAGTCTAACCAGAGCTGCTTTTTGGACTCTAATGTGCTTGCTTACCCAGCTTATCTCTCTCCGTGACGGAAGTAACAATGGATGTTTTGTTTGAGAAGAAGAAAAATCCCATGCCTCATGCCATACTGATGTTGTGTACACAGCGTGATTGGTTGCATTGTCAGAAGGGCTGAAGGATCAGGCAGCTGTGCAGAACGCCCAGGCATCCTTTGTCTTGCAGACATGGCCACGAGTCAGCAGATTTGTGTCAAGACACTGACACACATATTTTACAGATGATAGAATTGGCTCTTCTGATGAGAAGAACACAGGTAGTGTTCCCATTTCTTCATTCTCAAAAGAGAATTTATGTACCAGGCCTTTCCCCTGTGACTCAGCAGTTCCTTCCACCAATGCCACTTTATCCATGGGGTACATGTTCCTGTATCCCAACAAATACCTGAAACAGGGGACAATACCAAATCCCAGAGAGAGAAATAGACAGAGATATGTATAATATAAAATTGCAGAAATAAGCAGTTCTTGCATTTTACATAGAATACATTCCTTAGTATCCCAATGAAATGAAATGTATAATACATATGCATCACTAGTGTGTACATACATGTAAACTTAATCACATATAATAAAAAATTAAGTATAATTACTTCTGTGATACACGCACACGATCAAACACTGCGATTGTAATCATTTTTTTTTTATTTCTGTATCTGAAATGCAGAATTAGAGAGAGAGAGAGAGAGAAAAGGAGGGACAGAATGACATCTTTCATCCACTGGTTCTTTTTCCAAATGACTTCAATGGCTGGGGCTGCACCAGACCGAATCCAGGAGCCAGAAGCTTTTTCTTGGTCTCCCATGTAGGTGGCAGAGGCCCAAAAGCTGCTGCCATCTGTCACTGATTTTCTCAGGCCATCAGCAGGGAGCTGGGTATGAAGTGAAATGGCCAGGCCTCCAACCAACACCCAAACGGGACACCAGTACTGTAGACAATGGTTTGCCTGTGTCATTGTAAGCTTCGTAGTTTGAGACACAGTAGAAAAAGTAGCATGGATTTCTTCCTTCTGATGTACAGTTTCACGAATAGAAGATGTATTCTTATCATAAGCCTTAGCAACCTCACAATACAGTTTTATTTTTCCTGTTCACTTCAAGGAAGCTCTCGCTGACTTTCTTTGGCTTGTCTGAGTTGTCTTATGTGTTGAAGGCCATGGTTAAGTAAAATAAGAGATACTTGAATGTGTGCACTGCAGTATAAGTAACAATTGGTCTGATAACCAATATGTTCACTGAATAACGGGTAGGTCATTCCTGTAGCTTGAATCCAACATTTGAAGGGATGATCCACATCCAGGATGAGAAGCAGGACAGAGAGAGATTTAGTGCCATTCAATTTAATGTTCCTGAACTATTTATTTCTGGAATTTTCCATTGAACATTTTTGGACCATGATTGAGTGTCAATGAATGAAACCGTTGAAAGTGAAACTGTTGATAAGGGGTGACATGTCATCTTCGGACAAGAAATTTTGATAATTAGAATATGAATAATGGTGACAGTGTGCCAATTGCTCTCTGAGGGTTAAAGAAACTGGCAAATATCCACCAGTCCTGTTAAGTGTCTGCCTTCTACAAGAAGGAAAATAAGCCTCGGGCAGTCATTGTTCCTTAAGGCTGAGTGTTGGAGTGAAAATGTAAGAAATAAAACTTGAAACCAATCTAGTTGGGCTGAGCCCAGCTAAAGTTAGTCAAACGTAACCACACTTCAACCCACCAACTTGAAACAGACACCTGTTTCCCCAAACCACTCAGGTTCGTTTGTTTCACAAATCGGGGGGAAGGGGGAAGGACTGGTGAGAGTAACTAGTGGTTGGGGCAGAAGAGATTGTTTGTTCCAATTGGCCAATCACTGCACGTTTAGTGATGCTGTTGCAGGTGTATCGTTCATACTACCCTTTGCTTTGCAAACACACCTGCACGAAGAGGCCGCTTGCTATTGCAACCCTTTGCTGGATACTTTTGTGATGGTGTACGGAAGTCTTCATTGCTTCATTCCACTAGACTAGGTCTTTCCTCTTACTCGTCTGAGATCTCTATCATAGAAAAAAAAATGAATGAGAGAAAAATACATGAATTGATTTAATAAAATTTTATATGACATGGGAGGTTTCATGTGGCAATGACTGCTCCAAGCACAAGTTAAAGCTGGGTATTTTTATATTTGATTCAATGAAGAAGAGAGTTGTAGGGGAAATGAAATGGGACAAAAAGGGCTGTGAGCTAAGACCAGGGCACAGAACTATTCAGCAAAGCCTATTCGTTCAGATTTTTCCTGTGTCTTCTGTCTTCAGAGGTAAGGCTGCCCTTTTCCATCTGTCCTGTGAGGGAATCATGACATGCTTCAGGTCACAGATGTCTTTCAGCACCTGCTCTTCCTCAAGTTGGGGGACAATGCAACATGCTCATGAACTCTATAGAGAATGCAGCTTTGAATCGTGCACATGCAGAGGACAGAAAGACCTCAGCACACACCAGTGAGACTGAAGATTTGATGCTGGCAAAACCGGCTTCTGTGGATCTGTTGATTCAAGTTGTGTTTTACAAAGCGCTGGGGCCTTTCATGTTTGTTTTACTGGAGTAATTTAGGCTTTGATATGTGGCAGAGTTTCTTAATTATTTACCAATATTCAATATGACAGGGGTCTTATTTTGGGGTAGTAGGCACTTGACATGTCAACTCATATGTTTTTTTTTTGAAGATTTTTTTTTATTGGAGTAGCAGATTTATAGAGAGAAGAAGAGATACAGAGAGAGATATCTTCCATATGTTGGTTCACTCCCCAAATGGCCGCAATGGGCAGAGTTGATTTGCTTCAAAGCCAGAAGCTAGGAGTTTCTTCCAGGTCTCCCACATGGGTGCAGGATCCCAAGGCTTTGAGCAATTCTCTGCTGCTTTCCCTGGCCATAAGCAGGGAGCTGAATGGGAAGTGAAGGAGCTGGGACACAAACCAGCACCCATATGGGATTTCAACGCATGTAGGCAGAGGATTAGCCGATTGAGTCATTGCACTGGTCCCTCCTATGTTTCTAGAGCAACTGAAGAAACCCACCTCAACTGATTCATGTAATGAGAACCAAAAGTTTCCAAGCAGAAACTCAAAACTTCCAAAGAGAAAGAAGAGAAAGTGTGGTGCCCCTAGAAAAGGAACACAAAGTAAAGGCATTTTGTAGTTAAACAAAAGCTGAGGATCAACACCTTCGTTTTTCACCCACCCAAGAAGAATCCCAGTGTGTCTCAGTTCACCAAACTCCATCAGCCTCTGCCTTCCTGTCTACTACCTAACTCCATCAACGTATGCCTCCCCATCTTCCTAACTCCACTGGCTTCTGTTAGCAGGGTTGTGATTCCATGGGCAGCTTTGTGGAAGTAGTCCCCCTGGTCTCTTATCTGCTCATTTACAGTCAGCCTGTTGGGGTCACAGATAAGTACCCAACTCATTAGGCACTGACCCCTACTGGAGCAATCATCATAAACCACCATGCGCTCTTCCCAGTTCAATTGATGTGTAAACTATTTAAGGACAAGATGAAATGAACGGGAAAGATTTTCTGGTTTAGTTTAATTGCTTCTCAGGTGGCCTCTCATTTACCAAGCTCAGCTACAAGTAAGAGCCAGAACTACCCTAGTGAAACTAATATAAAAGACCCCGGTACTTTGGGGAAAAGGACTTGATTCAACACAACCCAGGGAGTCTGCATTGCCACAAAAAAGACTTTCTTGTTCTATTTGGTGTGTGATGAAGTCTTCCTATTCTCTCCATATGCATAATTTATACTCACATTCTCTTTAGTTCCTCTTTAGTTTCTGCGAGCGCATTGTGCTGTCCACATATTCCTTGCATTTTAAGGCCACAAGTAATGATGGCTGCTGTGAAAAGGAGTCAGTTGTCTCTACCGGGACGTGTTGTGAGGGCAGAAATAAACCACTGGCCTTAAAACTGAATTAAAAACAACAGTGTCAGAGGAGATAAGATTGGCAGAAAGCTGATGCTCACTGGAGTAACCCAGGCCCCTGTATATTGCTTTGTCTACCTTTGTGTATTTGAAATTCTTAATCAACTATTAATTCTGCAATTGTTTCTACTCCACTTTGAATTCAAACCTTCTTTGTGGACTTGGTTTGTGTTTCTAATGGAGTTTGTTTTCTCTTCAATGAAAAAATTGCTCCCATAAACTCGCAATTCGTAAAGCACTTTGGAGCCCGGTGTTCCTAAGCTTTCACTGCCTGGTCAGCCACAAACACAACTGGCTACATCTGCCTTTTCAGGATCTGGCCCTCAGTCTGCACTGAGGCACTTGTATTCCACTTTCTTTGTCATTTTTACAAGATTCATTTATTTATTTGAAAGTTGGAGCTACAGAGACAAAGAGAAAGAGAGAACAGGGCCTTCCAACCATTGGTTCATTTCCCAGATGGTCACAGCGGGTTGGGTCAGGCTGAAGCCAGGATCCTGGAGCACCATCCTGGTCACCCACGTGGTGACCAGCTGGGCACAGGGACTTAGGACATTTTTTGTCTCTTTCTTAGGAGCATTAACAGGGAGCTGGATCAGAAGTAGAGCTGCTGGACTTCAAACCAGTACTGCTATGGTATGCTTGTGCCGCAAGCAGCAGTTTAGCCTGTCCATCACCTTGATGCTCTAGTCCCATCTTGCAATTATCCTCCTTTCTCACACTAGGTGTGGTTGGAATCGAATAGGAAGGGTGCTCCCTGCAACTGGTCACCAAGAAAGCTTTGTTAAAGCCAGCTCCTGTCTGCCCCACAACTCCTGTCTAACCCACAGCTCCTAGGCTCTGCCTCTGCTGGGGTTCTGGGCTGCAGAATCAGAGTGTATAAACCTGTCCTGTTCTTGATCAGCTCTGACAACAGCAGGTCACACCCAAGGAAGCTTGATCCCAATAATGGGAGTGCTTCTGCAGCTTTGGATGCTATACCTGGGTTGGGAAGTCAGTAGCCCACTTGGTTGTACTTATCCCACAGTGCTTCCCATAATTAATCATTTGAGGTTTACCCTACCATGTCTGATTGAGAACGGACCTGTGATCTTATCCCCCCCGATATCATTTTCCGGGGGACACTGACACTCCATCTCAATGCTGTCCTCTCCCTTTTCAGGCAACAAGAATGCAGGAACTAGAGGCTTTTTAAGGGTTATCCTGTCCAAACTCTAAGAATTTTCCATCTTATTTGACTCCTAGCTGTTAAACTGGCATGTCTTGGTGACTACATCTGAGTCTATTGCATCATCGTGCATGGTGTCATTTGGGGTTTGGTGATTCTCTGCAAAGTCAGATCTACATTTGGTGAATTCTTTGTTTTCTGAATATTGTTTGTTTGAAAGGCAGTTGTGAAGAGAAGTAAAGGGGGGTGAGGAGGGAATCTTTTATCTGCTGTTTCTGTCCTGTAAAAGCCACACAGAACTTGGCCAAGATAAACCCAGTCTCCTACACGGGTGACAGCAGTTCAGGCACTTAAGCCATCTTGTGCTGCTTTCCCAGAAGCCATCGCAGGGAGTGTGATGGGAAGTGGAGCCTCTGGGACTCAATCTGGAGTTCCAATGTGGCATGCTGGCATCATGCACAATGGCTTAACTCCTTAGGGCTGGTGAATTCTCATCACCTGAGCCTCATTTGTCTCATGGGTAGGTTCCAGAATGACAGCAGTGGTCCTGTGAACACTGGCTCAATGGGAGATCAGACTTAAAAAACAAAGAGAAGAAAATGCAATTATTTCTCACTCTGATCAGTTGTTTTGTGTGCTTGGATGTTTGGTCTAGTTTCTTATTTGATGTGGATGTCTGCATCGGGAGGAACATGCGAACTGAGTGCAGTTCCTCCATTGATGACACAGGACTTCAAAATATCTGGGGTGCTTATGCGCAAGGATGCGATTTACTAGCCTGGAGAAGGCAAGGACTTTGCCATTGGGAAGATGAGGGTCCACGTCGTCCTGGCACTAACACTTGCTAGTGGTGTGTCTCTAAGGATGTGACTTAATCATGCATCTCAACGCCATCCATTTGAAGAATAGGAGGAATCATGACTACAGGGTAGGGTTCTTCACAGGTTGTCTCGATTATCCGTGCAATCTAAGTGGGGTGTTCCATGTGTGAAGAAGTGGAGATAAAAGGCAAATCATCCATGAACCCTTTGAGCAGCCATCACACCTAACTTCATCCCTGGCAGGTGCCGCAGCCTCTCTGAGCAACACCTGTTGAAAGGCTTGAGGGAGTCCCATTTTATAGGCAAAGTCAGGGGCAAGCCGAGGATCTGACCATCTCACACTGTTCAGCTGGCAGCCAGAAAAATAGTCCAGTGTCAAAAGACCTCATTCTTCCCCCTTGTGGGAAATGTCAGGGGGAAATTTCTTCACAAGAAAAGTAGTTTAAGTCTGTGTGTTCACAGATAGGTTGGTGGAGACGGAGGGACCTGAACATGCAATGCACAGTGTTGCACACATGTAGGTATGCGTTTTGTCTGGGAACCCATCTCTCTCCTTCCTATCTCCCTGCCTTCTTTGCTTTCCTCCTCCCTCCCTGCCTTCCTTTCCCCTCTTTTCTCCTTTACTCCCTGCCTCCTTCCCCTCTTATTATTCCTCCCTTTCTTCCTCAGAAATGGAATGCAGAAGTCCAAAACAGCATCTTTAGCTACTACATCAGACACTTACCTCAAGGAGCAGTGTGTGTGAGTGTGTGTGTGTGTGTGCGCGCGCGTGCGCCTATGCATGCTCATGAGTGTGCATGCGTGTGCACACACATATACAAGTGTGTGTGTCTGTGTGTGTGAGTGTGGCATTATGAATTTTTACTGATTACACTCAAAAACGTGAAGATCACCTCCAAATCCCCCCTGTACAAAACTCCAAGAAGAAATAGCAGCTGTTACACGGAGTGGTAAAGTGAGAAGCAAGCAGTCCAAAAGCCCCAGGATTTTGGCATGAGAGAGACCCACGTTTGAATCCTCAGCTTCTTAGCTGTGACGACTTAGAGAAGACACCCAGATTCTCCGAGTCACAGCAGATCTTGTGTCGGAGAAAGTCTTCCGGGGATGAAATGAGCATCAAATGGTATGGCTGGCTGACACCAGACAAGCGTGACTTCTGGAAGGTTGAGACAGTGGATCTGTAAACTGAACACACACACATAGACACACAGGCACCTGCACACACTTCGTGTGCTATCTCCTGTAATTCTATAAGGGATTCTTTATATTTATCAGAAGGTGAGGAAGTCAGGGGAGGGAGAGTAGACACAGTACTCATCTACTACTTGGCTTGTACAGCCAGGCTGAAGTCAGGAGCCAGGAATTCCATCTAGGTCTCCCACACAGGTAGCAGGAATGCAATAACTTGAGTCATTGTTTTTAAAGATTTATTTATTTATTGGAAAGTCAGATATACAGAGAGGAGGAGAGACAGAGAGCAAGATCTTCCGTCTGATGATTCACTCCCCAAGTGAGCGCAATGGCCGATGCTATGCCGATCTGGAGCCAGGATCCAGGAACTTCCTCCAGGTCTCCCACATGGGTGCAGGGTCCCAAAGCTTTGGGCCGTCCTCGACTGCCTTCCCAGGCCACAAGCAGAGAGCTGCATGGGAAGTGTAGCTGCCGGGATTAGAACCAGCACCCATATGGGATCCCAGCGCATTCAAGGCGAGGACTTTAGCCGCTAGGCCACACTGCCGGGCCCAATAACTTGAGTCATTAATGCTACCTTCCATGGTGTGCATTAGTAGGAAGTTAGAATCAAGAGCAAGAACAGGTGTGAAACCTGGGCACTCCGATGTAAGAGGAGGCATCTTTTTTTTAAAAAAAACATTTATTTATCTGAAATGCAGAGTTACTAAGAGAAGGAGAAACATGTTTTGAGAGAGAGAGAGATCTTTCTTCCTCTGATTCACTCCCCAGATGGTTGCCATAGTCAGCACTGGGCCAAACCTAAGAAAGAAACCAGGAGCTTCATCTCGGTCTCTCCATGTGGGTTTTCTTGCACTGCTTTTCCCAGGCCATTAGTAGAGCCATGGATCAAAAATGGAGCAGGTGGGATTCAAACTGAGACCCATAGGGGATACCAGTGTGGTAGGAGCTGGCCTTATCTGCTATGCCTCAGTGTGTGCCTAACATGCAGGTATCTTAGCCTCTAGAGCAAACTTTAAAACAGGGCAGGAATGGATGTTGAATGTCAGCATAAGAGATCTCTAACTGGGACAACATTAGTTTTGTGAAGGGTACAATCTCTTCCTTATTTCCCACTTTTCACTTGCCAGGGTTAGGCAATCTGTTTCCTTCACCTTTTGACTCTCCCGGCCCTACACAGGAACAAGACTTTAGTTGTCCATTTTACATGCAAACCCAAGACCCAGAGCAGTAAAGGACTTGCTCCCTGGAAAAAGATGACCAATCCCTTCCTTTGAACCCACTAGGGGAAGAGCGTGTGTCTTAGAAGCACATGGTCCAATCATAGGTTCTCAGTGCTAGCTACCGTTCTCTGAACAACATCCAATGTCAGCATTTCACTATAACATGGGGGGAGGGGGAGATAACTGATACTTCTTGATGCAGTGAACATCCAAGAAGGGAATGTGTATGTGGAGTTACTTGGAGCTTCCCCAGAGCTGACATGGACAGTGGTACAGGGTATACTCTGCACAAGAATGTAGATTCAATAGACAAGTGGGAATGAAATTCCACCATTCCATTCAGAGAGAGATCTTCCATCTGCTGACTCACTCCCAGAGCTGGGCTTGTCTGAAGCTGGGGACCTGGAGGTTTTCCCAGGTGTGTCATATAGACACAAGGGCGCAATGACTTGGGCCAACATCTGTGGATTTTCCAGGCTATAAGCAGGGAACTGGATGAAAAGCGCAACAGCCAGGACTGGAACTGGTGCCCATATAGAATTCCAGCACCACAGAGGGTTAGCCTGTAGCACCACCATGCCAGTCTCCACCAGCTACTTCAATGTCAAGGCCTACGGTCTACAAGCGACTCGAGCTGAGATGAAGAGTGGTTCCTAGGAGTAGTTTCTGCAGACTGAGGGAGCACTGTCTGTGGAAGTATAAGCAACCCTGAATGCCCTGAGCAAACCTTGCCCACCCCTCTAGACTTTCCTTTTGGTCACTGCCCATTTAGTGAACACAGGTTACAAGCCACACAACCCCAGCCATATGCACTGCCCCCAAGGAGAGAGGTGGACTGCTTCTACGCAAATGAGAGGAGGAAGATTTCTTGTTACCTCTAGGGCCCTGAGAAGGATTGGCTCTGTGTCTAAATGAAATACCCTTTCAATTGCCCTGAAATTGCCTCGCTTGTCTCAGTTAAGTGGAATCCTATGGACTATAAATCTGACTCGAAAGGGTTCAGTTTAATCTAAGATGCTACAAAGGGTTGACCAAAATGTAGAACATTTGTCTATGGAAAATCAATTATAACTGATTCATTTCACTGCATATCACCAATTTTACCCTGACACATGTGCACAGGTATGACCAGGTTCTCAGCTGAGCTCTTGCATGGAACAGCAGCTGGCGTCTTGTGCTATAGGAATCAGGTGATTGTGAAGCATGGTTTATTGACCAAAGATTAGCAAGTTGTCAGCCTGAGGCAGCTCAGCCTATGTGGTTCAATGCTGCCAGGATGTTGGCTCCTTGCATTCCAGCCACCCATGGCATAGGCTGGTTGTTCAGAGTTTATGAGAAGAGAGAAAAAATGGTCTTCTTTCTGACCCATCAGTTTGCACACCTTCCAGTGACACGGGGAAGAAGGCTACTTGTCCGGGTACAGTACAGCTGGTTTCAAAGCAGATTCACTTGATATGAACTCAGTGCAATAAAGAGATGGAAGGAAGTCTCCAGGTGCATGGATGCTCATTGTGAGGACCACAATAGAAAGTCAGTGGATGGGAAATGGATCCCTCAAACTGTCTCCCACCTGCCCAGGTGAATGCTGCCATACTGGCTACACAGGGTTGGTGCCAGGCAGTGGGGACCCAGGGTGATGTACAGAGTCACCGTGGAAAGGAAGGGGCTGCTTCTCACAGGAGCCAACACAGAGCGACAGGATACTGCAGACGCAGAGGGACATAAGTTGCACAGGAAAGGGCTCTGCTCATGGTCCACATAGTAGTAATGATGAACACAGCACAATAACAGCCTTGATATATCTATATCACATTTACTATATGTCAGGAGTGGTCTTAAGCCTGTCCATGCGTTATCTCATTGTACGATTTAGTGTGCATAACGACCACAAGAAACAGATTCAAAATGTTGTTGGAAAACTGCAATTACAAGAAAAAAATTGGGCACAGCTGTTGCAGCATAGTTGGCTAAGTCGCTGCCTGCAACGCTGGCAGATTAAGCACCAGTTCAAGTCCTTGACCACCCCAATTCTGATCCAGCTTCCTGCTAACACCTCTGAAGAACCAACAGAGAATGGCTCATGTCCTTGGGCACCTAACCACCCACATGGAAAATCCAGGTTCTGGGCTTTGGTCTGACCCAGCCTCAGGCCACAGAGAACATTTAGGAAGGACATGAACCAGTGGGTGGGAATATCTCTTTTTTTGTACTGTCTTCCCTTCTTTCTGTGTCACTCTGTCTATCAATTTAATAAATTTTTTATACATGTCAAAATGAATTTTCCATGAACTTTTGAAAGCCCCATGATATCAGCTTGGCATTCCTATAACAAAGCACCAGAGGCAGGCAAATATTGTTTTAAAAGGAGTTTTGGGGGGCCCAGCGGCATGGCCTAGTGGCTAAAGTCCTCGCCTTGCATGTGCTGAGATCCCATATGGGCACCGGTTCTAATCCCGGCGGTCCCACTTCCCATCCAGCTCCCTGCCTGTGGCCTGGGACAGCAGTCAAGGATGGCCCAAAGCTTTGGGACCCTGCACCCATGTGGGAGACCTGGAGGAGGTTCCTGGCTCCAGATCGGCACAGCATCGGCATCGGCCATTGCGCATTTGAGGAGTGAATCATCAGACAGAAATTTGACTTTGTAATAAAAATAAATAAATCTTTAAACAAAAAAAAAAGGAATTTTGGGTAGCTCAGAGTTCTGTAGTTAAAAGTTCAAGGTCAAGCGTGTCCCCTTGGGCCAACTTCTCAGGAAGGCCTCGCGATGGATTGGGGTGGTGATGAAGGAGAAAGGGTTCAAATCAAGGAGTGACTCAGGATTCAGGCTCAGGTTCTTTACACAACTCACTCTCTTGAAAATTCAAGAGTTCCATGAGAGCTTCCATAATCCCTTCTGGGGGCTGCTGCCATAGCCCCCAGAGGACTAGCTCCCAGGCCTCCCCTCAAAGCCTATGCTACTACACTGAGGACCACGCCTCCAACATATAAACCCTTTGGAGGAAAACCCAATACATCTGAACCATAGCAACAGCCCTCTGTGAGCATCACAACGATTATTTTCAAGCGAATGACACACAGCTATGTGACGAATGGAATCAGGAGCATAATTGAAGCTTGCTCTCTTAGTAATTATTGCACTCGGTAGGCTTCAAAGAGATTAAATGCCAAGGAGAAGTCATATGGGGAGGCTGGAGCCGGGCAGGGAGCACATCACCTGGTGACAGAAAGCAGAGAAACAGGTGAAGCTCTCCCCCTGCCTCGTGGGCTGTTGGGGAAGTGCAGGTCCGAGGAATGGGTGGACAAAGGTTGGCAATGAAGCCTGCCATCCCCACGCTCCTGCTTTCTAATGTCACTACAAGTTCAGATGTTTTAACTTCCCTGACATCTTCCGGTTAAAGAGGAGACTCCCTCCTTGGGGGAGACCCCTGTAGATAGCTGCAGAGTCTTCTGCCCTAAAACCCCCTTTACTCCTGGACCTTAAGGTGTCTAGGCAGCATGGATTTGAGGAGGTAGATAGGAAGCGTGGGTTTGGCCAGTCAGGAGTCTTTGAACATTGGGTTGCAATCTGGAGAAGCAGAGTGATGTTTTGACCTTCCTCTGGCCTTGCTCCAGGTGACAGGTGGTACAGGAATATGAGGAGAATGGATTGGGACAAGGGCCTACAGGATACACAGGAGAAGTGATCCCAGAGCACAGGGGGCGGTGGGGGAAAGGGTTTCACAGCAGGAAAATAGGAATGTGTGTTTTCTGCATCATGGAATTGTCAGAGAGGCAACGTGGCAGGCAACGCTCCTCGCTGTTGGCTAGAGAACTGTGGGAGATGAAGATAATTTGTTCTTTTACATTGCTTGAGTGACAGGCCCTGCAGACAGGGGTGCCGCCCTTGGCAGCTGAAGAGCAGTACATGAATGACAGACTTCTGGCCCTTTTTTATAAGGTCCTGGAGCAGACACTGCTCCACTCACTCCCTTGAGCTTTCGGGATCTGTGTGATCAGGCTCAAAGCAGGAACTTCCGGGGAGAGCAGAATCTGAGTTAGTGGTCAACCTCTGGGAGTCAGAAGAAGTGGGTGGAAGCCAATGGAAGTTGGTGGGAGCCAGTGGAAGTGGGTGGAAGCCAGTGGAAGTTGGTGGGAGCCAGTGGAAGTCGGTGGGAGCCAGTGGAAGTTGGTTGCCAGAGCGCTATTAACCTAGCAGAGAGCAGAGCTCCCAAGGAGTGGCCTTTTGCTGACACATTCTTAAAGCCTTCACTGCCATAGGTTTTGACTTATTGCTTGGTCCAATCTAATTGGAGGGTGCTTGGGAGAGCCAGGGCAAGGGAGAGTGGAAACCCTTCTCAGTGGTCCCCAGGGGCTGTGGGGACCAGGGAGACTCTGATTTGGAAGGAAATGAAGCAAGATTCAGGATGAGCATGTTCAAGTCTCAAATTTGAAAACCTGAGATGGACAAGGATTATCAGCAACAGCCAGGACAGAACAGAAGGAGTCAGAATGAAAGAAAAAAAAATCTACTCAAAGTGCATAGTATGGCAAAAGCAATGCATGTATTAAAAAAAATCTTGTGGAGATACAAAACCATTTTGCCATGGACATTTTTGCAGAATCCTTCTATAGCCAGAAAGAACAGAAGTCAAGGTCAGATACAGCGATAAGCAGAGGAAAGAAATCCAACATGCATGGAACTGGCTTGGAGGGCATCAGCAGACATTCCCCACCATGTACCCTTTCCTCTGAGGACACAGCCCTCCATGCCTAGGGGTTGGCAGTGTGCCCTACAGGGAAGGTATCAACAGACACTCCTCCACCATGTACCCTTTTCTCTGAGGACACAGCCCTCCATGCCTAGGGGTTGGCAGAGTGCCCTACAGGCAAGATCGAAGCTCAGGGAGTCAGAACTGCTGTTTTGTTTCCTAGAGAAACCAGACAGGTTTGGTGGGGGGTGGTTGTGGAATCCCGGGAAAGAACTCCTCATCTGCTCTGCTGCCTCTGTCCCTTGAAAGCCACCAGGCAACCTGAACTCAGGTCCTGGCGGCACAAAGCAGTCAAACATCTCAAAAGGGGACACTTAGCCTGGAGCCCAGGATGCCGATTAAGACACCTGTTTCCTAGGGGGCTAACAGGTGACAGAGCAGGCAAAACCCACTGTCTACAATGCCTGCATCCCATACAGTCATCTGTTTGAATCCTGGATGCTTGTCTTCCCAGTCAGCTCCCTGCTGATGGGAGCACCTGGAAAAGATGGCCCACGCAGTTGGGTTCTGTCACCCACGTGAGAGACCTGAATGGAACCCCTGGCTTTGGCCGGGCCCAATGCTAGCCACTAAGGTTGAGTGTGGAGTGAACCAGTGCATGGAAGATCTCTCTTTCCCATCCCTTTTCATATACATAGATAAATCTTTTTTTGTTTTAAAGGAACAATAAAAAAAAAAAAAACAACTGCCTGGGTCACACATCCGGGTATCGGGGTTTGATACCTGCTCCTACTCCTGTCTCCAGTCTCCTGCCAGTGCAGGCAGTAGCTGAGCCCCTGCCACCTGCATGGGAGACCCCAGCGTAGTTTCCCATCTGAATTCTGGTTGATCTGGGCATTTGAAATGGGAATGAGCAGGCAGCATTTCTCTGCTTCTCAAGTAAATTATTATTTAATTAAAAAAAGAATTCCACCAGGATGTATGTGAATGGAGTCAGGTGCCACCCTTTTCCCCTGAGTTCAGAATCCTGCAGTACCCTCCCTCCTTCTCCCAGTCCTCTCCTAAGACAGTTGCCCCTCCTCCCATCCCCCTGGAGCTCTAAAAGGAGCAAGGAACTTAACCCAGGCGAGGGCAGTCTTCAGCCGAGAGACTGCTGGCAGAGTTTGACTGACACGATGTTCTTAACACGAGAAGGGAAGGCTTTTAATGGCATGAAAATGTCTTTAATCACAGGAGTCGCACGGCATGCAGTGCAGGTTCAAGGTGATCGCTGTGCTGTAGTCCTACATCTGCATTTTCATCTCTCTTAGATTAATTCATATTTTAATTGCTTCTCTCCCTGATTGAAGTACCAGAAAGAAGCACTTTTATTCCTTTGATCTCCTGTTCTCCCAAGTACTGCCAAGGTCGGTGGTTACTGGGCACAAGAGTGGTGCTGGGGGATTTCTGAAGCAGGTACAAGGAGGGCGGCGGCCACCAAGGAGGGCGGTGGCCACCAGGGTGCTAGGCTATTCCCCAGGGGGAGGAAAGGCTAGTGGAGATCTCGCCAGCCCAGAGCCAAAATCATCCAGATTTTTCAAATATATGGTACAGGGCTGGCCTAGTTGATAAAACCTATGGACCTGGTGCAGTAGTCTAGTGGCTAAAATCCTTACCTTGCACGTGCTGGGACCCTGTATGGGCTCTGGTTCTAATCCTGACAGTCCCAGTTTCCAACCAAAATCCCTGCTTGTGGCCTGGGAAAGCAGTGGAGGACAGCACAAAGCCTAGGGACCCTGCATCTGCGTGAGAAACCTTGAAAGAAGCTCCTGGCTCCTGGTTTCAGAACAGCTCAGTTTCGGCCGTTGGGATCACTTGGGAACTGAATGGAATATCTTTCTTTCTGTCTCTCCAAGTGAAAATAAATAAATAAATGAATAAATAAGTCTTTTTAAAAATGCCACCTGTGATACCAGCATCCCACATGGTGCCAGTTCCAACCCCAGCTGCTCCACGTCGAACCCAGCTCTCTGCCGATGCACCCGGGAAGGCAGCAGAAGATGGCCCAAGTGCTTGGGCCCCTGCACCCTTCTGGGAAGCACAAATATAATTCCAGGCCTCACGGCTTTGGCCTGGTCTAGCCCCTGCTACAGATGAAAGATCTCTCTCTCTTTCTTTTTCTTCTTCTCTCTCTGTCACTGTATTCCTGCATTTCATATAAAAAATCTTAAAAATGTAAAATATGTATATTAGAGCATGTTTTAATAGAGCATTTTTTAATCGCATGTGGTGTTGCAAGGCACTGGGATATTCTAATGCATGAATACAGTGTGTGGTATTCAAATCAGGGTCATGAGCACCGTGACTTTTTTTTTAAGATCTACTTAATTATTTTGGAAGAGGTACAGAGAAAGAGAGAGAGAGAGAGAGAGAGAGAGAGAGAGAGAGAGAGAGAGAGGTAAAGGCAGAAAGAGAGATTATCATCCACTTGGTGGTTCACTCCTCACCTGGACACATGGTTCGGGCTGGGCCAGGTCCAAGCTAGGAACAAGGAGCTTCATCCAGATTGTCCACATGGTACAGGGGCCCAAGCACTTGGCTTGTCTTCTGCTGCCTTCTTGGCTGCATCAACAGAAAGCTGAACCAGAAGCAGAGCAAGTGGGACTCCAACTGATACTTTGATCTGGATGACCATCATCAAAGGAGGCAGCTTAACCTACCATGCTGCAACAGCAGCCCTGAGAACAAATCATTTCTCTGTGAAATGGGGAGGAGAGAAAGAGGAAGTCTGTGCTGGTTTTGCTGATGCACTAGTGTGGCTCTGCCCACGGTGTGTACCATAAAGACTTGGTACTCTGCAAGGAAGTTTGGTACTATGCTCCATTTCAGGCTTCAACTAGGAATCTTGGAACCATGGATTAACTGGTGACTGTGACAGACAATATGATCCCTAAAAATCCCCCTTCCCTTTGTACCCCAGAAGCCCCTCCCAGCCCAACCACTCTCCAAGCTCCCTTTGGGGTCTGTTTCTCTCCTTTCTGCATCCTGTCTCCAAGTGCCTGCCCTGTTGTCTCAGGGACCCCACAAATAAGCTTACAATCTGAGTAGCTTAAAATTCTAAGAGCATTTGTCTGCCTGCTGTATGGAGGAGACCCCCCAGCAAATCAAGGTATCAGACTCCCTCTGCCAGGTCCTAGCCAGCCTTGCCGCCCCCACTCCTAGGTAGCCAGATCAACCCACCTCCATCTGTGTCTCCCATCTTGTTCTCCCCGTGTCTCCTGTTTTCACACAGTCCTCTTTGCATGTGCCCAGGTTTTATGTGTCTTAGGGAAACATAGGTCATTGGGTTGAGTCCAGCCTCACTGGAGACGGCCTCATCTCAAAAGATTCTGCTTCCATAGAACGCTATGTTCTTAGGGGATTAGGACCAGAACACGCCTGTGTGTAAGTCAAGTCCAGAACATTCCCTTGCTTATGGAAACTTCCAGTTATTCCCCTTCCCTTACTGGGTTGAAGCCTTCAATTCTCTATGATTTTGATTTAATCTGTTAGAACCAAGCAGAATGTATGGGGAGGCAAATTGCAAGTACGTGAGAATAGGAAATATTTTTGCTTGTGACAGTTGAGGAAAGCATCAGTGTTTGCCCAACTGAATCATTTCCCTAAGATTTGTTCTAGCACATGTCTTCTTAACCACGTTTAGTTTCCCATACACTGTAGCCCTCACTGTTTAATAGTCATCTACTCTGCATGAGATAGGTTTCATTTGATTAACTCTCATATTCCTGAAACTTTCTCTTCAAAGATTTGGGAGTCAGGTTGCCGTAGTCTCCCAGTTACAACAAAGGCATGAATGGGACCTTTAGTTCTCATCCAAGTCCTTGTGTAATGTGAGGCTGATTCTGGCTCCCTCCCCTCCTGGCTCCACAGTCCGTGTCAAGACTGATACCCGCCAACCCCTC
Organism: Ochotona curzoniae; assembly: GCF_017591425.1. Taxonomy (NCBI): domain Eukaryota; kingdom Metazoa; phylum Chordata; class Mammalia; order Lagomorpha; family Ochotonidae; genus Ochotona; species Ochotona curzoniae. The sequence goes on from NW_024465421.1 coordinate 4,425,609, forward strand.
CCCGCCAAACACACACACACACCCTAACTTCTCAGTCTCCCTGCTTTGGTCTGATGTCCTGGCACTGCAGGGACTGACACTATTAGGGTTAGGGTGATTTGCTGCGGCAGCAAATCCTCACAGACTAGGTGACTTCAAGCTCGGTGTTTCTCATCTCTTACAACTCTAGGGGCTAGAATTCCCAAACCAGGGGCCCTTGGAGGAAATCCTGCTCTGTGTGCAGGACCAGGGGAGAAGCTGAGTTGCTGATGACTCCTGACATTCCAGGACTTTGAGACCACACCACTCCAACAACTGACTCTGTCGTTGCTCCACCTTCTGTGTTGCATTTCTCTGCTTCCATCTTATAAGAACACCTGTGATTGCATTTGGGACCCGCTGAATAAGCTGGATTATCTCCTCTTTCCCCAGCTCTTTGGTTTACTTACATCTGCAAAAACTCTTTGGATATATAAGGAAACACTTGCAGGCTACAGAGGTCAGACTGTGGACATATCTCCAGGGATCTTATTAGCCTATTGCTCTAACCTCGCATATCCTGCCTCATTCTCTGGGAGTAAGATGGGAGCAGGGAGGAAGAGAGGAGCCATGCCTGTGTGTGGCCTGCTGAGAAGTTCAACAGAGCAGGCCACTGCAAAGAATCCCCAGGGAGCTCTCTCTGCCTGGGTTATATAAAGTGTTTGCAATAATGCTTGCTTGAAAAGAGGCTGGAGAGCATGTGCTGCCGAGGAAAGTACAGGCTGTTTGGGATGGGAGACAGTCACTCAGAGTCTCCAAGATCTCATCAAACAGAGGTCTTGCAGAGCTGCAATGAGGCAATTATTGTCCTAGTGGGGAATGAGAATTCTTCAGAGAGAAAAGGAGGAGGGAGGAGGCCTGCTCTCTGGCCAACGGCAGGACTGAAGGTTATGTCTCTTGCTGAAAGTGGGGGAATGGGCACTTTCCTACACTCATCCTTCACAGATGGCACTCATCATTGTAGATTGGTCACAGGTGCTGGGGTTGCAAAATCCCCAAACATACGTCAAGGTATTCATGGTGCTGAAAAATCTGTCACTTTTGTTGTTGTTTTTGTTGACAGAGTTTTTATCGCAAGTTGATTTCATTTATTTTAGCTCCAAAGCATGAGACATTTTTTGCTTGGAACATTTTAGGATATGTGGCATCGGAATAGCTACAGGTCAAAGTCAGCCATCTAAATAGGCAGTCCTGGGTGAACTGCATGAGTTTGAAGTTCTTGATCTGGGATAGTGGCCACCTGGCTGTTTTAAACACATGTCTCAGTCCAACCAGAGTGGCTACGAATTGTCTTCAGCAAAGGGCAGGGGTGGTGGTGGTGAAATTGCACAGTGCATTGAGAACGTCCTTGTGTGGTAGAAACCCAGCTCCTGTTTTTGTGAGCCCTTGGGAGATGTTTTCACCGTGAATAAGCTGAGCATTCAGTGTTTGATCCAACAGAGACATTTAGAGAATAAGGGGAATTAGTAAGCCTGAATGCCAAGTGTGACTCTGCACAGTCTCAGATTTACTGCCTGACTCCGAAATTTACAGCCCTTTGTTGAGTGCTGTCATAGGGCACAACCACAAAACGAGTTTGCTCACTTCATTCACTTCCGTTGCTGTTTGCTTGGGATTCTGAAAAGTATCTCACCATAGCTTGACAGGAAAGTTTTTCTACATCTGATGGGCCCATGAGGAAGTTAAGAAGTCAGGCCTGGTGACTTCCAGCTGCACAGTAAATAAAGCTGAGGTTAGAGATTTCCTCTTCTTTCTGGAGGCGCCATCTCCAGGGTCCAACCTGCCCTCTGAACGCAGCTCACTGTCAACTTCAGAAGATTCTTCTGTCACCTGTCTCAGAGTGCCTGAGACTCTGGAAGATGACTGATGAACACGAGCAGACTTAGCTCCTGCCGAGACAGCACCAATCTGGGGATAACTTGCAGACTCACTGAAGGCGTCTGTAGACCATGTCTCCAAGCAAAAGCATGCGTCTTTGATGTGGACATTTCACATGCTTCTGTCCATTTTATCCGCAAAACGTTCAGCTTTTGGAAACTCACAAGGCTGAATTTCTATTATTCCTAGGCAGAAGAGGATGCAGACAACAGATGAGACAAGGAAAGAGACGAGAGAGAGAGACACTAAGGGGAGAGACAAAATGTGTCAGTGGAAGAGAAAAATGAGAAAGACTAGCATGCAAGAATGAAGAAAAGTAAAGGGGCGGGAAGGGAAGAGAAAAGAGAAGGGATGAGAATGTAGGGATGGAGAACGGGAGAGCAAGGCAGGGGAGAGGTAACAGGAAGACACAAGGATAAGCTGGTATTCCCAGGACCCTGTAGAGTTGATCTGTTGCACAGACTTAGCCGGAGACATTGTGAGGTGGGATGTAGGTATCCCAAGTGATTTTCTTTCGGTGCCACAATGCCTGCCGTTTATCAGGTTATTCCTATGTATAGTACTGAAAACACACTGTTCTAGAACACAGGTCTTCCAGTATTATTTTGCAATATCTGATCTGCCAGAGTTGTTTCATAACAAGCGAATCAACGACTCTGGAAAATGAAAGAAATCCAATGGGAAATAGAAACAGCAGGCGCGTGTTTCGAGAGTGACATTTGTCTTGGATCAGCATCTGATCATCTAATCTCCCCTTGGAGAGAAAAAGCAGAGCATTATAGAAAAGGCAACCAGGTGAGTAGATCAAAACATGACAAGCTGGGGGGTTCCTCCCCTGCGTCTGTGTTCCCAGTGAAATGTGAAATCAGGTCAGTACAAAGAAAAGGGGGTGTGAGAGGCTGGAGCAAGTGAGAGCATTGCCTGAGAAAACTGGACATTACTACAGCTCAATCGAGGAATCTTGGTCTTCCACTCAAGGCAAACCTGCCAAGACCGTTGTGTGGCTTTTGTCCAGCCAGCTGTTTTCTCAAATAAATCAGATGGCAAGAGAGAAAAGCAAGTTCATTGGGAGAAGTACAAGGGACTCGCGATTAGAACGAGGCATGGGATCCAAACTGGGCCAGGCAGACAGTGAACACTAATGATGCATAAATGGCCAGGTCAAAGGATTGGAGTCCCTACTGGTGAGAGGCAGGATACTGGGACAACGTGGCAATGGTTACTGCACTTGTGGTAACTACGATGATGGCTGCCCTCTGCAGGCATTCCTGTTGGCATCTGGGTGGTAATACTGAGATCTGTCATTTCCTTTGTCACATACTAGGGCTGGCTAAAGATAGGAGGAGGAACCAGGACCCATGGGGTCCAAAGAAATTATTGGACACTGTGTGGCGCCTTAGTTAGCCAACTTTGAACAACGGTAATAAAGGATGGGGGATAGAATTCAAATAGTTTGAACTCTGATAAACAGGCGAATCTGAGAGCAAGACACTAGTCCAAACAGGGATTGGAAGTGGCTCTGTGAGGACAGAAGGGGCAGAGGTCAGCACGGTGTAGCAGTATGCAGTGCAGACAGAGATCCGGAATTCTAAATTCATCTGAGAAGGAGGCAGGGGGAGGATCCATACCCAGAAATCTCCATCCTAGGATCCAAAAAGCTGAAAGGTGCCCCAACCTCTGAGATGTGGAGTCATTGTGCACTCAGGGTTCCCTTTGAAACGCAGCGTGGCTTCAGATGACCTGATTTGAGAAGAGTCGCCTGGACAACCAGATGTCCCTTGTACTTGTTCTTTCAGAGTTTTTAGGGACTTTGAACCTTTGTGACTCTCTGATCTTGGGGGGATCAGAGGGGGCGGGGGGACTATCTGGATCACTTGCTCATGTTGTCTACTCAAATATCACCCTCCAAGAAAACTTTCCTGATCACACTAGAACACCGTCGCGATCCCGAAGCCCTCTGAGTCTGTCTCATTAGCCTGTTGATCGGCGTCATGGCGGCCTCAGGTGCCCTGTCATGTGCGGCTGTTCTTGCCTCTGGAATGTCCAGGGTGTTCACACCTCTGTCTATGGTGTCCACAATGGCAGTTTGTCACAGAATGAATAAATGAATGAAGGACTGAATAGTTCAATGTGTGTATGTGTGTGTGGAGGGTTGGAACCGGGTACGGCGGGGGCTGTGGCAGCATTCAGGAAAAGGGGTGTAAGCCCCACATCCCTTTATGCTGAGGGACACAGAGCCAGACTGCCCCTGCCTGGAGTCTTCAATTCTGCTTCCATTTCCCCGAGGTCGGCCATGAGGCAACTGAAAGGAAGCTGGGTCAATACTAATTATATAAAAACAAGGAAATAAAGTCATTTCAGAGACTCCATTGGTCATGGCATTCTATGGTTTTATTTATTTATTTATTTGGAAGACAGAGAAGCAGAGAAAGATAGAAATCTTTTGGCCACTGATTGACTCCCCCAAATGCTTATAGCTGCAGGGACTGGTCCAGCCTGAAGCCAGGAGCTAAGGCTAGGAACTCGGTCCAGCTGTCCCACACAGGCTGAAAGCCAAGACCTTGAGCCATCCTCTTAAGAATTGGAAGCAAAGCCCAGACATTCTCATACAGGATGCAGGCACTGCTAACAGTATCAACCCTCCCTCTTCCTATGCCTTTTAGGTATGGTGATAAAATGTCACAAACTCCAGATCAACATAAATGTTCTGACCTATAAAATGTTTTTATAGAGGAAAAAAAAAGCCAAGAGACTTGAGATGGTAAAGAGAGAGTTGATGTGGGGTTGTAATTTTGAAGATGATCTTTTTCATCCTGACCTCATCCAGCGCTGGCTTGTCCAACTTCAGATACATTTGCACATCCTGTCTTAATTTGATTAGCGACAGATGCTATTATCTGAGGAAATCTAAATTGCCTCTTCCTGTGCTAATGAACTACTGTACCAAGTGTGTGGGGATTTGAGAACAGGATAGATTTATTAATGAGAGCCTAATTAAAGGGACAGTGACAGAGTTCTTGAAGAGGGTAGCGCTGGTGGAAGAGAGAGGGAGAGACTGTTTCTATTTCCTAGAGAGACTGACACTTTTTTTTTTTAATACCAAAAGGAAAATGTTTTACCTCTACGTGGAATTTTTAAATATCACAATTTAGAAACTGAAGGAAGAATGAAGTTTAATTAATGGCACTAGAAGGTGACACTTGCCTCCTGGTTGGGGATGGAGATCATGGACCTTGCTGTCGTACTTCTTCCCAGTCTCTGTACCATCAGCCTCCCTGCCATGCTGTCATCTAACAGTGGCCCCGACAACCCAACTCTAAAATGAATGACTTTGCTCCTTACCGAAGCACAGGTTGTTATCTGAAGTAATGGAGCAACTGTGGCTCCACGGTATTAGGCAGCCAGGAACTCTTAACGACGTCTTCCCTTTCACCTTCCATACTGACTATACACAAGAGTGCACGATAAAACTAGATTCATAAATAATCATCAGCTCCTTCATGCTGTTGGAAAGATATCCCGTTTCTGCTGGACTTGGAAATGACAAATGCAGCCTCAGCAATCTGGCTTTGAGGAAGGGGGTATATAGAGCAGAAGTGACAGAGAGGGAGAAACAGAACTACAGTCCACCCCAGTATTTGAAGAGTTGTGGTTAGCTCAGGCTTAGTGTGAAGCAATGTCCTTAGCAATACCAGTCTTCCAATGGTTGGTGGTGCCCTGGAACAGACCCCTCCTAGCCTAGCAGCTACTCTGGTTAGTGTCACACTATGGCTAGCAATATCTGGAAAAGTCCAAGAGATAGAGCTGGCAAGAGGGAAAGTGGACTGTTGTCTCCTGAGAAAGAAGCTCAGCTCTGGCCTCCAGGAAGAGGGAACCAGATAGTGCCCGTTTTCTTAAGGGATTGGAGTTCTGAGAGCCATCTTGGGTGGGTGAGAACATCTAGGCTGCAGGTGTCATGATAGGGGCCCTGAGGAGATCTAGTAGGTGAACCTAGATGCAAGATGCAACTAGACCAAATCAACTAAAGCACTTGCCATGGAAAGAAAATGTGAAGTGGAAGGTAATGGCAAAGCCCTCAAAAGACATAAAGATCTGGAGCATCCCCTTGAGAACAACTGAAGTGTGGCTCCAACTGGAGCAGGAGAAGTTGGAAACACAGCCGAGATTGCTTCAGAGTGGGAAGATATTAGATAGCCGCCCCCAGAAACAACATGCTACCTGACATGCTGACAGCTGGGAAAACTTCCCAGGGAGAAATGGGGGCACATGATGTTTCTCTGTTTTCAACATGCATCTTGCCACTCACTTGCTAATTCTCATCAAGAAATACGACTCCCTTTCTGAAGCTCCCAGTGAAAAGCATCAGATCTAGAATCAAAGTTTACCAGAAATAGAATCTCTTCAGCCCTATTTTTGCACAAATGTGACCCAAAAAGAGAAATGACTTTCCTTCAGACATGTCAGCATTATGCAGAGGAGGTGGGTTGGAACCCAATCTCTTAACTTCCGGAATATCAGTGAATGTTCCTCTAGGTGTGAAATATAAAGGCCACTTTGTCCCATCCCATGCCATCCATCTCGTCTCGTCCTATAGCATGAAGAATTCAGTGAGTTCACCAAATGATGAAGGTAAAGATGGGAATGGGATCCCTTTTCTGTTTCCACCATGAATCATTGGAATCTGGGGTCCTTTTATTTTTCTGTCATTTCCCCAAAAGGAAGTGGTTACTTCCTTCCAAAAAGGAACTTCTCATCCATTTTAACACATGTTGCAGAACCTCTCTGAATAAACTCAGGGTCTTGTTAACTGTCTGGCTAAAGTCACAGTTCAAATGCCACGTGAGAGGATTCCAGGAGATGGACCCTGCTTGACCTTGACCTGCACCCACTTTTGAGCCTAGCAGGCTTTTTTTTCTTACAACTGAAGCATGCGTGGCTTCTAGAGCTGCCTGTCACTCCTGAATCAAGTAAAAGTGTGCTACAAAGAGAATTTCTAACAGAAATCCACAGAAGAGAATTGACAATATATTATCCCAAGGCATGCAGGATTCAACTTAAAGCACATACTTGAAATCAACACTTTCTAGGAAGAGGAAATGAGCAGATATGGCTGCACAAGTGTCCATAATCTTGAGTTTTGGAGGAGGCAGGTGCATCTGAAGAACTGGTTAGAAAACCTGCTTTACCACATTGTAAAGAGCAGAAGACAGCACCAAAGGTTCTCACATGTAACCTTATGGGAAACTAACTCCTCTTGATTTGGGGTTAAAGATACCCTTTTTTTCTTTTTCCATCCTAAGACCTGAACAGCAATGTCTCAGGTAGAAGATCCTCCACTTCCAGGATAAGATGCGACTATTTCTGCTCTGTCGGCAAGAGTGTCAGCATGGAGTGGAGTTCACTAGCAGAACTGATGGATTTAGTGAGTGGGATGCTTCCTCTGCAAAAGCAAATTCTGAGCCTTCCTTTCTTAGTTCCCAATTGTTTGAAATTCTAATGGTTTGGGTGCAGGGAAGCTGCAGTTGTACAAATAGGTTGATGGTTTGAACCAGGTTACTAAAAAAAAAATATCAAGCAATAGGGAGGAATCTGGCCTAGCAGTCCCAGATCCCGCTCTCAGACCCAGCTTCCTGTGAGTGCAGATGCTTCAAGGAAGCAGGTTATCAGCTCCAGTACTTGGATCCTTGCCACCTTTCTGGAGGGAACTGATGCAGTTCTTGACTCCCAACTTTGCAAGCATTTGAGGAGTGAGACAGCAGAAGGAAGTTCTCTCTCTGCCTCTCAAATAAACAGTCTTTTTTTTATTATTAAGAAAGAGAATCTTTGTCATAAAGCTTCAGACTAAGCATGTTGTCTGACTTGATGAATCACTTTTACAACATCTGTTATTGAACTATTGAGTTTTTGCAGATTTGGTTATTCCCGACCCTCTTGGGGTTTCACAAGGTGAGGCAGACAAGAGAAGGCTACTACATTTGAAAGCCAGTTCATGGTAATCATCTCTGTAACAGAAAACCTCATGGTTATCCTAGCACTCAATCCCACAAACCCTAGCCCCTCTGGGATGGAATTCACACAGGCGTTTCTGTCTCAGCATCTCTTCACTGTATTCCCCAGATTACTTTACCTCAAGCCTTGAGGTAAGATCATTTTAAGCCCATATTAGTGTCAAGAATCACCTGGCTACGCATGAAGTTGTTAGAGTTTCATAGTCCAAATTCTCTGTAGAGCGCAGGTGACAATTTAGTCTACTAACATTCAACCAAGACACCTGTTTTGCAATGCACCAAAGAAACAACCAATGTGACAAGGGATGGATGGAGGGAGGAAGGGAGGTGGAGAGGAATTGAAGATCACAAGTCCAAAATCTGTAGGCTGGCCTGGTAGGCTAGGGACACATATTAGAGATGATGATGTACCTAATACCCTAGGACTACCTGCTAGCAAAGTCCCTTATTAGTCTAGGGAGAGCATTCTTTTTCCTATTTAGGCTTTCAACTGAGCATATTTCAACTGACCACACCCTATTGTGGAGAGGGCTCAGCTTTACTCGAAGACCACTGCTTTACATGTCAAACTCACAGTAACATCCAGAACACAGCCTGACTACCTATCCAAGCACTGTGACCCAGTTATGTTGATACACGAAATTCACCATCCCAGCACCCTTCAGGTAAATGAAGAGGAGAAACTTCAGATTCTCTGTAAACATGTAGGGAAGACTTCTTGGGACAGACAACTGTGGAGCTGAGCCTTGAGGAGCAGGTGTCCCTATGAGATACAATCCTGAGGAGGCCAGTAGCAAATGTGGAGTGTGAAGGAGGGGATGATTCTGGGAACCGATATTTCCTAACTCAGGAACACTCATGTGTGTGACCCCACGATGATCTCCAACATGCCAACTCACCATGAGCCCCAGCCCAGAGTGTGTGCAGGGCAACGCGCAGGTGCCTGGGCTGCTTCTCAGGAGCCTGCTTCAGTCTCTGCAACCTGGAGAAGCTCTGGGTGAGTGGAATCCCAAGCGGCAAGAAGCACAGCCAGGGCTCAGCCCTGGCTTATCAGCCACCACCACTTTGTGGGAGCCTGACGCGCTTCTCACAGTGCCGTCTTGTCACACACACTGGTGGGTTCATTCCTCCAAGGCCATGCATGCCGCGTTATTGATCCCTGTGCCTTTGAACCCCGGTTCAGCACTCTGGGATTGGCATGTCCCCTGCAAAAGAGAGGAAGTCAAAGGCAGGTGATAAGTTTTACTCACACTCTGCACTTTGTTCCTCTGAGAAAACTAGATTCATTTCCCCATTTAGGCCAAGTCTATGGCTGGCAGCACTCACCATCCTCCTCCACCCCTCAGCCTGACTTCCCCCAGCTACAAAGAGTGCAGCACAAATTAATATTGAATTTCTTACCATTTTGTGGATTACTTGCTTTTCCAGGCCTTGTGGCAGCAGGGGAATTCTTTCTTATTTGATTCTCTGAAATAAAGCAACCCTGAGTGCTGGCTTGCCAAGGAGAGGAACTCTTGCAAATGGGTATGTTTCCACAGGCCTACACAATAGGCCTAATTGCATGAGGTTGCTGTGTAAGCGGGCGTCATTTGATTACTATGTGTTTTGTACCATGAAAGTGCACATTAATTATTTAAGAGATGGACTTATAATTATTGTAAAGCCTTAAGTAATTACCTATAATTTTGGCAAGGGTTAGAAAAACTGATAGTCTAGCAAATTCAGGTTTTAGTCATTAGTAAGATCATAATTACATTTAAATTGCAAAATGAAAATTATGCAATTTATCTCCCCAATAATGCATAAACATTACAGTGATTGTAGGTTTTAATGGACTATAAAAACTAGACCAGCAATGGGCAGTCAGGGGCAATTTCAGTCCCTTGCTATTATTTTATATGTAACTGCTTCTTGTGCAGCACGGCTCTGTCCTCTCCTCCAGGGGTTAGCAGTGGGGCTACAACCTTAACTTCAGACCTGAACGCGTTGAGCTCTCTGAAGGAGAGGAAGAAAGTGAGTCTGAAGCCAGAGATCTCAGAAAACCTTAAGGAACAGTGAAGTGTTTGCAATAGGGCAAAGAAGCAAAATCTCATCTGAGACTACCGGAGCGTTTCCAAATACTTTCACACTCCAGTTGTTACTGGAATGAGTTGGTCATGCCTCCTCTGCAGTTAAGGAAACTGAGGCTTAGAGAGGGGATGTGACTGCTTGGGACCTGTCTGCCTTCATTCTTCATGACCCTTTTAGGGCATGGGTGTTTGGGGCAGTGGTTAAGATCTGCTCCCACATGGGAATACCTGGGTTTGAGTACCCACTTTCTAGTTCCAGTTCCAAGCTTCTGCTAGGTCTCACCCAGATGGCTCACACACTTGTGTCTCTGTGGCCCTGACGAGAAACCTGCTTCAAGTCCCTGGCTCCTGAATCCAGATTCATACATCTCAAGGTATAGTAGGTATTTAGGGGAGTGAACAGAGAGGAGATCTTTCCGATTCTCTCTCCATGTTTCAAATAAATTATTTTTTTTTAAAATCCAAAAGGTTATTTTAGTAGCATGAAAGTCATTGAATGGCTTAGTTGTGTCAACCAATGCAGCCATGCTGGATTTGAGCATGAAAAAAGGTGGCATTTCCGTGAGAAACTTGGCCTTCTATTCTGTTGGCAATAGCCTACTGACTGGTTAACTTATGAAGCAATCGAGAGCTTGATTTCAGCTCACAGTCTTGTTCAAGACTTTGTGTTGGTAGGGTCCCCGGGTGATACAGAGCATCACGTGACAATAGATGGGGAGCAGGCGCATGTCCTTTGATCTCATTCTTTCTAGGAAGCCATCAGGGCTCACTTATGGAAACTCCACCCTAGTCGACTTCTCTAAATCTAATCACCTCCCAAAAGCTCCACCACATTCACACTCAAGTCTCCTCCCTCTGAATAGTTCACAATGGTGATTAAAGCCACTACCATGAAGTAGAGGAGAAAAATTATATTTAAACCATGGTGAAAGACAGCCTTTTCGCTAATACACCTGTGAGTTAAAACTCAGATGCCTTCTTCCTTGGGAGGCCTTTTTGGGGAGAGAGGCAACAGTATTCGTCAATTCCCTATCTTGTTCACATATCACCCTGCTAAATGTCTCTGATAGAAGTCATATTTATTTAAAAAAAAAAGTGTAATAAAAAGGCAATGTCTCCCAAACTTGCTCATGAACCCTTGAAGGAAAATGCCCTGATTTAGATAAGGAGCCTTCTTCCAAAAGTTTCTGGAACTGAAATTAAAACGTAGGCTTCCTGCAGTGCAGAGAAATTCTGAAACTCACATATACAAGGAGTCTTCAAAAAGTCTTCTTCAAATGAAGAAACTATGCCTGGATTTCAAATTTTTTTTGCAGCAGCAGCAGCAGCAGACTAAATGAATATTTTACTTGCATTCTTCCAAGCACGTTTAAATACCCTCATATGCCTATGGCACGAATTGAAAGCTGAGGAAGCATCTACCATTCGAGCCCAGCAGGCCATCGCAGCTAGCTCACTACATTTGTTGGCATGTTGTAGATGCCCCTGCCTTGAAGAAAGCTAATAGTATCTCTCTGCTCACGGGTCTTGAAATCCACAAAGAGGAAGAAGCAGGAGATGAAAGACACAGTGACAAGGCAAACATATTTGTCATCCATGAACAAACTACACCAGTGTTGTGTTTGCTGAGATAAGCCATGACTTTTTTGGTTTTTTCCCTCCATTGGAAAGACCCTTAACTGTCTTGCTTGTTCAGATTGCCTTACCTAGCTGCAAGAAGATACATATTTCCTGTTGTCATTACCTAATTACAGAATGAAGTCAACAATAAGCATTGACTCAGTTTCTAACCTGTATTCAGACTCTGTGATGAGAAGTCAGACATCAGGCAGAGCAAACTCCAGGCAGGACTTGAGATGGCATCTTCACCTAGTGTCCACAGCTCCAACTGCTTAGCGCAGCCTGAGAAGTTGCTACAGGACAGAGGTGTATTGCTCGTGGTTCTGAAGAATGAAAAGTTCAAGTTCGGGCAGCTGCCTCTGGTGAAATCATTCTTGCTGCTGGAGACTCCCTGCAGCATCCCTACAGTGAGGCAGAAACCCTAGCTCTGATCTCTCCTCCCATCGGATGAGGGCCTGGCTTTTTGCTGCTGACTTCCCCCAAAGTCCCAACTCCAAAGACCATAGTCAGGTGGAGTGTTTAACCCTTCACAATGGGGAATGTCACCCAGCTATCAAAAAAAAAAAAAAATCTGTCTTCTGCAACAGAATGGATGTAACTGGAGACTACTATGCTTAATAAAACAAGCCAGTCCGCAAGAGACAAATGGCATTATGTTGACTCTGTACTTATATACCAGCTAATATAGAATTCAAAAAGAAGCTTATGAACGAAGCTGACATCTTGTGATGGTTGTGTCCATATTGCTGTTGAGTGGTGGTCTTTTTACTTCCCACTTGTTGGACATTGCAGCTACTGATACATTGAGCTTACGATGATCAGACAAATTGAACATATTAATATCTTAAGATTGCCATTTCATTCTTCTAGAATAGCTACCTCCTCATAGGAAGCCTGAAACTCGCTCTCCCGTTAGCATACATCCCAGATGTGTCATCATCTCAAACGTACCTCCACTCCTAGCTCAAGTTTTTTTAAATTTTTTTAAATTTTTTAGAGATTTATTTATTATTTATTTTTATTACAAAGCCAGACATACAGAGAGGATGAGAGATAGAGAGGAAGATTTTGTGTCCGATGATTCACTCCCCAAGTGTCCGCAACGGCTGGTGCTGCGCCAATCCAAAGCCATGAGCCAGAAACTTCCTCCAGATCTCCCACACAGGTGCAGGATCCCAAGCCATCCTTGACTGCTTTCCCAGTCCACCAGCAGGATGGGAAGTGGAACCGCGAGGATTAGAACCAGTGCCCATATGAGATCCCGGTACATTCAGGGCGAGGACTTTAGCCACTAGGCCACCACGCCGGGCCCCTAGTTCAAGTTCTAAAATCCTACACAAATGCTGAGCCCAGATCAGATGAACCCATGTGTGCACCACAGCCATAGACAAGGGGCCAAATAAAAACACAGAACTCCAAAACACACAAATGTGACTTCTAAAATCACATTTCCGGGGGGGGGCAGTTAAAGAATGGCATCAATTAGAAAGCCTATTTCCCAAGGGATGGACTGATGAAAAATAATAGATGCCTCAAAATACAAAATGGAAAGTGTTTGGAAATGTCAATGTAAGTCATGTTGTGGAGATGTTGAGTGCAAGCTTTGATCTAATTCGATCTGTGTCGTAGAGATAATACCAACCCTGGTAAATTTTGAAGAGAGTCCCATTACACCATTTCCCCTGGCTTTTCACTAGCTCTCCGTGAAATCAAACCAGTGTTGATGAAAGGGGGCGTATTAGAGATAAAGGTTGAGGATTTTATCACAAACGGAGGCAGGGCAGGTAAAGTAGGTAGGCTGGGGAAAATAGCACGAAGCATTTGCTCAGAAAGTATTTCATTTACACAGTCACGGCTAGTTTCAAGTGTGAATATCGTCACACCAGGAGGAACGAACAGAGTGGTATTTAATGATTTCTACCTCCTTGAAATACACCTGTTGGTTTCCTGACCCCATGGGGACTTGTTCCGGAGACACATCATGTTGAATCTGAGCTTGCTTAGCCTGTATATTAACTGAGCTGACAGCCAAGTTTTACTTCTCCTTTAATAAAGTGTGCCTGTGAAAGAGATTGTGAAAAATGTCGACTCCACAGGGACTAGCCATTAGAGTCTTCTTCTGGAGAATGAACTTAAGTTCTCCGCCTGCCCCCAAACACCAGAATTCCTCTAATGCTAGGACTGGGGAAGGCTTTGTGGGATTTCCTGCTGCTTTGCCAGCTGAGTCGCTTGGTGTAAAGAGAAAGCAGACTCAGGGTCGTTTTCCCAGGGACTAAGACTTTTCAAGTTGTCTCCTGTTACCGTTTCTGCACTAATTTTCTTTGAGCAAGATGTGCTTACAAAGAATTCAAAACATCCTGGTGTTTAAATCGAGGGTTAGCTTCACTTCTTGCATAGGGTGATATTTTATACTTGTAAGGGAAATGAGAAAAAGTCCTGAACTGGAATACTGACTGGTCCAGAAGTCACAAGTAAGTTGAGTCAGAAATTCCTTAGCATAAAAGAAGAGCAAGATAGAGTGCCAGTTACCTTCTCCTGAGTTCTCCAACAACAGTGGTCATGCAAGATCCTAGCACGAGAGTCAGTTCTAGACAAAAGGAAGGCAAGGATCAGACCTGCAAATGCTGAGGAAGGAATCCTCCATGTGATCAAGGATGGATGTGACCACGAGTCCATGAAACATGACATGTGTTGATCGCCCATGTCTGGGATCAACACAGAGTGGTTCTTAAGTCAGCTGCCTCAGACTTTGCATACTTCTGAGAAGAGTCCCATGTGTGGAAGGTGTGTCCAATTCAGGTGATGGCTCAGGTGTCTGGGAGAACCAGACTGAGTTTCAGGCTTCTGTCTCTGACCTGCTCTAGCCTGGAATGTTGTAGATAGTTCAGAAACAAAGCAGCAGGCAGAAGATTCTCTCTCCCTCACACCCTCTCTGATTCACACACACACATTTACGTGCAACATGAAGAAATAAGTAAAGTTGCAGATACTGACACGGGGTTAGACAGCTGAGGCATGGTGGTTGAAGGTGATGATGAACTCAGTGTGACAAGGTGACAAATTACAGACTGAATGTATCCATAGGTCACCGGTCAGGTTAGATTGGCCCTCCTCCCCAAAGGAGGAGTCAGGTTCTGGGAACTGAACACCATGAAAGATGGAACCAATTTCCAAGAAGTTAAACTGTAGCTATACCTATAGAATTGCTCATCTTGGCTCTAACTTGTTTTTTTGTAGCTTCTATAGCTTGTTTGTAGCTTGCTCGCCAGTGAAAAGGCCACCAGGATGTGGGTTTCTTTTTTCTTTTTCTTTAGAAGCTCACTACAACAACAGCTCAGGACTGTCTCCCTCAGACATGTTCTGAGTGAGGGCGGTCGCCAGCTGCCTAATGAAAACTACAATTCACTCTGACTTGGGTGATCTTTAAAGCAGCGTTCCACCTCACATCAGATGTGGTTGAGGAAATTCCTGTACCACCAGCATCTTTTTCCAGCATCAAGGAAGGGATGGCAGAACACATAGGGAAGGCCAGCTGGAGCTCAGCTAAGTAGATGAGTTCTCTCCACCTGCAACAGGAGTCAGCAAACTACACTCTGGAGGAGACCCAGAGATGCGCACTGCAAGTTTCGCAGGAACCAAGCAGGAATCAAGAGCTTATTTCAATGTCTGGCATTCAAGCAAGGGTTCAGACCCTAGACAAAGATCTGGTTGTGAGTCAAGGTGATTAGGAAAAAAAATACAGGGATAAAAGGTAGCGGCCAGGGCTTTGGTCGGCCACTGGAAGACACGACAGGGTTGTAGCAAGCTCCACTTCAGGACATTCATATAATAGGAACTCACTCCATTGTAGGTTGAAGTCCGGCTGATTCTATCCGAAGCGCCACAGCACACTGAGACAGACACTGCAGATCCGCTTTCTGCCTTGATCAGACTGGCATCCCCTTTAGCTTCTCTGTGCTGTCCCTCCAGGTATCAAGCACTGGAGGGAAAGGAGTGAGAAGACCAACACAGGAGCATGACCTTGGCTTGATCCTGTCACAGAGAATTTGTCTAATTAAATGCAGAAGTCTGGTGAGAGTGAAAGAAGATTCAACTGATTTGACTGCTGGAGCTTTCTTCAGAAGAATCTCATCTGTCACCTGCGGAAAGATTCTTGGTTAAAAGATAGAATATAATAATTTCTGGGGTCACTCCCAACTTCAAGATCACTTTTATTATTACTAGCCAATTCTACATAGCTGAGGTCTATAGTGTGCATTTAAAATGGCTTGTGGGTCAGGATTATGGTGCAGTGGATTAAGCTACACTTAGAAGGGAAGGGTTAGGGCATAGCACCTGCTGGTATGCACTGGGAGTGGGCCTGGTTGGGGTTCCTGGGGGTTACCCCAACTGGACTGCAGCAACTGCCATGTGAGAGATGGTGCTGGGAGTGGAACTGACCAGCCAGCTGCCTCCACTGCTGTGTGTACTGGGTGCTGTTGGTGACATAGCAGACCTGACCACACACTAGCTGGCACACACAAGAGTCAAATCCGAGAACTTCACAGGAGCTATTTCATGGGGAACCCCCACAACTAGACCACTGAAGAATGACAAGATACATGGTCCAATGTTGGAGTACAAGGATCAGGACTGGGCATCCTCAGTTGCTGGCACCCACACAATAAACAGCATAGCACACAATAGACATGACAGCCAGTTCATCTAAGCCAACAGAGGATGTTGAATACTTCATCAAAAATTAGAAGGCGGAACAAGTTAAAAAACATTCCTGGCCATGCTTTGTAGCAAGCAACTGGGTCTTTGGATACGCTGAAGTACCTCATCAGACAATAGACTTTAGGAAGATTTTCTCAACTCTGGTGCAATACAACTGACAACGTCTCAGAACTATCAAGACCACTCAAGCAACAACCACAAAACATTCTTCCCCACATGATAGAGATAATCAAATGACCATCTCCAACTCTGGGCACTGATATAATTTGACAGCACGGAATAGCTACCTATCTCCTCACCCCTGCAGACACAGGAGGAGAAAAACAAACAAACCAACAAAAAACAAAATTAAAACACTTACCTCATCCTCCTATTTCCATACCTAGACTCTCCTCCCCACCCTAATCAGAGGCCCACATGGACATACATCCCTCTTAACTATATAATGATATTAAAAATAAAAGAATTTTTTAAAAGGATGCTGGCATCCTATACCAGAACACCTGTGCAAGTTGTACCTGCTACACAGAAGCACCCATCCCTGGTTGGTCTGGCCATTTGGGGAGTGAATCTATGGCTAGAAGACCTCTGTATCTTTCCCTCTTCCTCTGTATGTTACTCTGCCTTTCAAATAAATAAATCTCTTTTTTTAATGCCTTATGTTACCTTTGGTTATAAATCAATCACATTTCTCATAGAACATACATACCTATGTCATCAGAGAACTTAGGGAGATATGCGCTAGTTTTCCAAGGTGATGCATGTTTCCGGAGTATAAATAGCTAAAAAAGGCAACTGGAATAAGATTGTGAAAAGTCAGATTATTTCCCCTGGGGCTTTGGGCACTACCTTGGGCCATCTGTCTGCGGATTTGAAGAGCTGATCTTTTCATTAACAAATGAAAGCCAGGCAAGCAAGGGCACAGGGGCGACAAAGCTAGAGATAACCACAAATATATATATTTATGTATATAAAGAACCCTCTTATTTTTCATTTCTACACGTATTTTCATACCTCTGTTTGAGCATAGACTTGTCTGGTGTATTTGAAAATTCACTTCAAAGGCAATAATGAAATCTTGGTGCAAGAGAAATTGAGATGCTTTCCAATTTCCTAACTTCAATAAAAATGCTGTACTGTGCATCTCGGAAAGTCGCTCTGGACAGGAAATTGACAGCAATGGTTCATTTCCAAGGTGGTGATGGAGGGGGCAGTGAGCACAGCTGACAGCAACCGCCAGTACAGACAGGGCAGGAATGGGGAGAAACTAGCCTTGCCAGCAGCAGGGGCTAAGGTTCCAAAACTCCACCAGGAAAAGAATACAGTTAATGATAAAACCATGCACATTTTGGTGTCAGTATTTGAAATGCCCTTTTTTTTTTAAGAAAAGGGATTTATTTGTTTTTATTTGAGAGGCAGAGTTACAGAAAGAGAGAGAGAGAGGGAGAAAGAGAATCTCCCATCAGCTGGTTTGTCTTCCAAATGTCCACAATGGCTGGAGTTGAGCAAGTTCAAAGCCTTCTAGAAGTACAGAGCTTCCTCCAGGTTTCCCACATGGGTACAGGGGTCTAAACATTTGGGCCATCCCCTGCTGCTTTCTCAGGCCACATTAGTAAGGAGCTGGATTGGAATCAGAGCAGCTGGGACTTGAACTAGTGTCCACTTGGAATGCTGGCACTGGAAGTGTAGGCTTAGCATGCTAATTCACCCCCAAGAATTGTCTTGAGTAGAAGATATGAAAGCTTCCATGTATTGAAGCAGCACAATGCTCATTGTCAGAGACCAGTAAGACCAGCCTGGCTTGTACCATCATTGCTCCCCTATAAGTCCATTGCCCTGGAAATCAGAATCATTCTCCCCAAGATCTCTAAAGATGTTGGATTCTTTGGATCCAAGTCCTCAATGACTCCCCTAGGGATCTTTCCAAAGAAACAAATTCTACTGTAAAATGGCAAAGGCAGGGTTCAATTCTGATAAATAAATAAATACACCTAATTGAAACTAAGAAGACAAGACCAGAGGCAACCAGGCTATGTTCAAGGTTGAGAGTTTTGTCAATGGGGAAAAAAATAAAGAATAAACACTCCAAGGACAAAGGGAAACCCAACAAATGTTCCATGGGCAGGTCATGGTTGAGTGGCCTGCAGACTTAATCATGCCTGAACATTAGCATCCCTATTTCTACTTGGTAGTTTGAGAAACATTTTCATTAACAAATGAAAGACACGCAACCAAGATGGGCCAGTGCAGTGGCTCACAGGTTAATCCTCTGCCTGCAACTGCTAGCATCTCATATGAATGCCGGTTCTTGTCTATGGCTTGGGAAAGCAGTGGAGGATGCCCTGAAGCTTTAGGACCTTCCATTCACCTGGGTTTTGGTGGAAGATCTTTGTCTCTGCTAGCTGTTTCAATAAAAAATAAATACATCTTTTAAAAAAAAATAGTGCCCAAGATTACAAGCCGCTAGTCCATGATATGGCTTCAGTCACTACTATGATGCTTACCAGAGAGAGGAGGAAGCCAGGAATCAAGCGAGACATGTGCTTTCATAGAAGGCAGCATGGAACTGTGGCAGGGATTCTCAGAAGGGAACTCCAACACATGAACATGTTCAGCCCCACTTTTTCTACTTAGATTTCTCCCAAATACTCCATTAACTGAATTCAGCATCCCAGGAACCACTGAAAACACTCCCACCTCTTTAGCAAAAAGAGAGAATTAGACAGCCATCAGCTATGCCCCACCTAGAACCTCGACCTGATGTTTAGTTCACCTCTAAATCGATGTGGGTATTCTGCAGACTATAAAATACAGGCTTCAGTGAGCTCCTACTCATCCAGCCTTTAAACAACGTGAGACAAAGAAAAAGAGGACAGAGGCAGGAAATGGGTGAAGATGCAAAACTTCAGTTCACTTGTGTACACCTGCCCTGCCTCTATGTCTACTTTCACACACTCAGATTGAGTCTCTAGTATTCCACCACAACTTTCCTAATTCTCCCCTAAGACTTAAGACCAGAGCTTCAGAGACATCCTAGATCTTCTCTTTCTCATACAGTGTCTGATCCACCAGCAGTATCATTGGGCTTTCTTTCCAAAAGCATCCAGATCCAATCAGTCTGCCTTGCTTCCCTGCTAGAACTTCAACACAAGTATTCCAGACCCTGCTGGTGGTACCATTACTCATCTGCCTGCCCTTCCTCTTGCCCACCTATACAGCCTTTTCTCAGAGTGGTAACCACATATACCTGATACAACACTGCCCAATCAAAAAACACTATCGTGCTCTAAGCCTTGGCACTCCCCAGCACCCGACAGCTAAACACTTGAACATCTCACCAGGTCCACAGATGCTCCATGAACTGGAACCCATGACTCCCCGACGTTACGTACCATCGCCTCCCCACCCGCACCGGCTTCTCACTCACACCACTCCAGCCAGCCAGTCTCTACATTATTTCTCAAACAAGGCTGACATCCCCACAGCAGGTGATGTGAACTGAAGCTCTCTCCTGCTTGGAAATATCCACACAGCCTGTTGCTGGTCCCGTCACCTGTCAGGGACACCTGACTTGATCACAGTGTTTTAATATCACAGTCCTCTAACACCCCGTCACCATCTGCTTTATCTTTCTTTTACCCCTTATCATCCTGTAGCATACCTGTTTAACGGATGCCCATAGTTGATTTTCTGCATCATTGTCTATGAAGAAGCGGGGGGGGGGGGGGATGTTGCCTGTTCCAGGCACTGCCCAAATAGTCCTCACCCCATTGGAGCTACTCAATGGAGATCTGGAGAGTGAATGAATGAGGTAGCACACTTCCCTCTTCTGAGAACCATTGTGCTTTTCTCCTCACTCTCCCCAACTCTGGAGCTGCTGGAAGGAGCTCTCATGAAGGAGAAGGTCATCTGAATCTGCTTCTAGAAGGTTCTATGCACTTGGTATGCCTGATGGTACAGGGTTACAGGGATGTCCATTAACCTATATGGCAGGTTTGAGGAGTACGGCTGTCCCTGGAAATCCTCTGAGTTCTGCTTGTGCTTTTTCTAGTCCCCATTATATAACAGCAGTCCAGCTCTCCCCCTGATAACAGCATCAATCATCCGAGTCAACAGGGTAACCACTCTTCGTGGGAAAATAGCAGAGAATATAAGGAGGCAGTCTCACCTTACAATTGCATCCTCTCTCCTGGGAAAGGCAGAATGATGGACACAAGACTAAAATGTAAGTGGGTTATTAGGAAGATCCATGCTTGATGTGTTTCCTCACATACCCTCCTCGTTCCTGCGTCCATTTGTTCCAGCCATGGGGGTGGAGGGAGACTTTGGTAGACAACCCATGGCAAGCACCAGATCTCAAAGGCGTTGCCTTCCAACTAGCCCTGTAATTGAGCCATCAGTGAGCCATTCCACCAATCTGTAAAGTCAGATGCAGCTGGGTGATAGGATTCATGATAAGACCGGATTGCATGGGCATCAGCTCATTGCCTTTCTTCTCTGCCTGGGGAGTACATTCTTTGGTCCGAAGCAATGTTGTATGAGACAGTGAATAATGTGTCTTGTAACTTGACAGATGACAGTGCTGGCAGAAGCCTGACAGGCCAGCAAGCAGAAGCAAAAATCAAATCCAAGAGGGAAAAAAGGCCTTTTCCAACAAGGACAAATGGTAGAGCCTTTTCTAACAGGAGGAACCCAGTATTATTAACCTCCCACCAGGTAGCTGGATAACCTAACATCAGGTATGCTGCTATACCAGCCCTCCCTCATGCCCCAGGGGTTCACTGACATCAGAGTACTAGTCAGTCTAGAATAGCACAAGTTGACAGGATGGAGTTGATGAAAGGACCCCCAGGTTGCGTAAACTGTTCTTGGTTTCCATCCTGGGTTCCTTGATCGGCATTGTGTTAGGAGTTTGTAGAAGAATAATTGGTGGTAAAGAAAAATGAATCCATCCACCTAACTATTACAAAAGAATTCTCGGAGGGAGGGCTTTTATAGAGAGTAATTACATTAAAAATAAATATTCTTGAACCAGCACTGTGGCATAGTAAGTTAAGTCTCTGCCTGCATCCCATGCAGGTGCTGGTTCGTGTCCATGCTGCTCTACTTCTGATCCAGCTCCCCACTCATGGCCTGGGAAAGCAGCAGAGGATGGCCCAAGTCCTTGGCCCCTGTACCGTTTGGGAAAACTGGAGGAAGCTCTTGGATCCTGGCTTTGGATCAGCCCAACTCTGGCCATAACAGCCATTGGGGGAGTGAGCAGGCAGTTTAAAGATCATTTACTCTGTCTCTCCTTATTTCTTTGCATATCTGCTTTACAAATTAAAAAATAATAATGAAAAAAATCAAAACAATGCAAATACTCTCATATCCTCACCCAATTTGAAAGTTCTATCTATCCTACATGAGTCTTTGCTACTGTTTTGGATACAGAGGAGAAGCTGCAAAGAACAGGACTATTGAAGGACAGGACTAGAGAGTGCAAAACTAGAGAACTCAAGTGTCAGAATGGAATGGACTTTGATAGCCATGGAATAACTGTCTTCATCTCCCCATCCTCAGATGGACCCTCTGATCCTATTGGATGGGGGCAGCCACTCACATTCATCTCAGAAATAATTTCTCGCTCCCCTGATTTGTGGTGTACCTTTTAAAAGGAGCTTCCCAGCCTCAGACATGTGACTCAGACCATGCATCCGTGTTTTGGACTGTCCTAACCCTCTGACCCTAACCTCCGTCTTGGATGAAGTTCACTACCAACTTCCCAGAATTGCACAACAGTCTGTCACATAGGAAAGACAAAGAAACAAAGCTTCTTTGCACCTGTGCTCAGCCTTGTGGCAGGTTTGCAGCAGGTGTTAAGGAACCTTGGACCTGCAGCCCCCGCAAGGTTTCTTTTCATTTCCTCTTGATCTGGCTCAGCCCGGGTCCTCCTAGCTCTGAGAATTACCGGAGGAGCTGAGTGACTCCTCAGTGATTCAAGTCTCAGAATCCAAATTAGAAGTGTGGGCTGCACGTGAGGAAGGAGGACAGAACACATAGCAAATGGGAGACACCGAGGGTGACTTGATTGTTCCAAAGCTAAGAAGCACTGTCTCAGCCTTTTCCCTACTTACATGGTGGCCTGATGAAGTGCCATCTCTTGCCAACATATGGAAACATGCTCACAGGTGAGCAGGGAGCTGTGACTTAGTTCTCACTGTGACAGCTGAGAAGCACAATCCCTCACTAGATTCTGCCCCAGCCCCAGTTTTGCGTGACACAGAATATTGCACCAAATAGCATCCAAGTACGTACAGGTACCCACACAAATAGACTTTCTGTAAAGTAATTTATCTACCTTATTTATTTTCATAGCCATGTTTGGAGTTTTGGCTTACTGTTTGGGTTGAAAAGCAACGCTATCAAGAAAGAAGGAGAGAGACAGATCTTCCACCTGCTGACTCATCCCCCTCAATGGCCACAACTGTTGGGGATGTTCCAGGCTAAAGCCAGGGTCTTGGAACCCTGTTTCAGTTTCCCACATAGGTAACAAGGAACCAAGTCCTTGGGACAACTTTTGGTGCTTTCCCAGGTGCATTAGCAGGGAGCTGGGTCAGAAGTGGAGCAGCTGGAAAGCAAGTCCACACTGGTGTGAGATGCCAGCCTTTGTACCACACACCAGCCCCTGACTTACTGTTATTACTCTTGCACCGCTGTAAAATGGAGGGTCATATAAGGAACTTGCTGGAAAATGGTCCAGCCAGCATCAGAATAGTCAGGTATGTTTATAAGGAGCATCCATCTAAGCTGAAGTGCTGTGCATTTTCAGGTATACCTGGAATATAGCAGCCAAGTATAGAAAAGAATGTAAAGGGTCTTTATTCAGGGAACTCTGTCCTTAGGCCTTTCTCCTTTGCATAGGAGAATCAGAAAGGAAGAGGGGAGCTCAGGGACAAAAGGGCATGTCCTTACCTGTGAATCTGGCTTGTCCCATGCATGGGAGAGTGATGGGATGGGGTCGGGGCCAAGGGCTCACTGCCTTGAGCAATCTTCCAACAATCTTGTCACAAAGAACATCTTCGTGTGCTAATAACGATTAATAATCCATGCCCCATCATGTGCCCCTTGGTTTTCTCACACCCTTTCCATGCTGATAGGGGGACAAAGCGGCCTGGAAGCGATGCTGCCTGCCCCCAGAGGGAAGCCAGCTGTCAACTGATTTATCATCTCTGAAGGTGCAGCCAGCCTGGTTCCTTCCTGCTGCAGGTGGGCATGACACCTGAAGGGGGGCACTGAAGGGGCAGTCAGTGCTGGCACCCAGGAGCAGCCTAGGTGGCTGCCCACCCCTGAACCTTTTGTTGTCTCCGACCTTTGCAGGGCTAGTCTTGAAGGAGCACTGCCCTGTGATTTTCTGGACTGAGTCAAATCCAGGCAGATCCTTCCTGAGAAGCAGACCTAGCAGCCTGTGAGGGCTTTTCCTATTTAGGCCAATGTCTGTGCCACCCTCCAGCTCGGAGGAATTTTCCAAGCCACTAATTTGTACATTGCTGGGAGACATGAGTGATGACTGGTATTATTTTAAGCTTGCTAAATTGGAGCACTGCTTTCGGGTACTCAATGTTCTCCTCTGCCTGTGTCCCTCCCTCGACTCAGTTATCTGGTCGCTTTGGCCTGGTTATTCACACGAGCAGTCAGCTTCTTCAGAGAAGGGCTCCTGGCTCCACTCCTTCCATGTGCTAAACGACAACTTCAGGCTCTTGTTATAACTCGGCAAATGTGTATCACATGCCTGCCAGATGCCGAACTCTGAGTCAAGAGCTGCAGAGGGGATGAAGATGGATGGTTCATTTATTCATCTAATTCTCCTTCCAGTCATTCACTCAACAAGCCATGATGGCACTATGAGTTGTCCAGATACTGTCAGGGGCTAAAGCTGGAGCTGTATATACTCTGCATCTCGGAACAGAACATCTAACAAGACTGCTTTAAATGAATGTCATCATTTTCTCACACGTTAGGGAGACTGAAGGCAGGTAACTGTCATTGCGAGTTAATTGGCTGCATCTCAAGAGGGAAGAGATGTCTCATGATCTCAAGATGGCTGCTGTAGTTCCAGTCATCACCTCGGGGCTGGCTCAGGATGATTTGATCCCGGAAACTTGAACTTTCCACACATGAGTCGCTTTTAGCCAATTCTTCCTTTACATGTCCAACTGGTTAGGTCAAAGTCACTGGATCACTCACAAAGCACAAAGGGGTCCTGAGCAGTGGATGTGATTGGCTTTGCTTGGTCACGCTCCATCTTGGCTGTCTGTGGATAAGAACAGAAGATAGCATTGAGTAAACAATGGGTGTCTGTGAAGGTCCAAAATGAGGCAATGCATTTGCCTTCAATGTGGCTGACAACAGAGGCAGACAATGAGCAAACATTTGCATTAGTTCTTACAACGTCACCACCTGCACTGACCCTGATGGGAGTGAAGCCTTGCTGTCACTGGGAGATGTGTGACCATGTCGAGCAGTGAGGGCTGCATGGCAGGACAGGGTGTTAAGGGAGGGAAACACCACAGCTGGGAAGCACTTAGCATGCCTGACCTCATCTGGTTCTCAATGCAAACCAGAGAGCTGCACAAAACACTGACATTGGTCCCACCCTGCAGAACCGATCAGCTGAATGCTGCGTTCTAGGGACTCCAAGAGTGCCGTGTAGCGGCCCAGGCAACAAAATCTAGGCCCAATCTCTTAGTCCGGTGCTCATACCCTGTTCTAAGCTCCTAACACACTATGACTTGCTGTTGCTCCCCCACCCCCAATGTATGATTGGAAATTCACTCCCTAAATTTATGCGATGCTGGTATTTGGAGCTGGGGTCTTTGACAGGTGCATAGGATCACAAGAGGTGAGTGTGGAGTGGTCTTTGAGGAAGGGGAAGCGAGACCTGAGCCATAAACTGGCCCTGTGTCACCAAGAGACATCTTCCATGGTGTGAGAGGGTGTGAGGGTGTGAGGGTGCAGCCCCAAGGCCAGAACCACAGTCTCAGCTTTTCCAGCCTCCGGGATCATGAGTCACACAAAATTGTTTTCTCTACGAATTGCACGATGCACAGCATGCAGGGACACCAATGCCAAACAGACAAAGACGACACGCAAGGCAACGATGGTCCCAACTCCTTCTATTGAAATTAGCACAGGCCTGAGCTCCCATGGTCTCAGCTGGAGCCTTATCAGCCTAACCTGCTCCCCCAACAGCTCGGTCCTCTTATGCTCACCCACCTTCCCACACCCACTCAGCTGCCACCAGCTGTGACATCAGTGGGTGAATCACACTAACAGGAAAATGTTAGAAAAGACTCATTGCTTGCTCTTAAGGGTCAGGTGTGTTTAAAGGGAACACAACCCATTCAGCCATTAGGCAGTCTGAATACTCATTCTCTTGATGTCCTATTGGCTAGAGGGTCAAGGGGCATTTCTACAAAGACAAAGATCTCGCCAAAGATCTGGCCTCTCATTCTGTTTACGTCTCTGAAAGTGCAAGGTTAAAATAGATTTGCCCAAAGCAGCCAACCAGGTAGGAAATCTTATCCTTCAGCCCCTGCTTGTGTCAGGTCATGCCTCTTAGGCAGATCTTGCACTGTGGAATTCCAGATTTCTCAGCTGAGCAAAACAGACTCATTCTGCCCAATTCCCAGGGCACTTGAACAGCTAAGGAAAACAGGAGGAGGAGGTTAGTAGTGCACATCTACTGCCTTGTTTCATCGCATTTTGTTTGCAGTTTGCCCTGTGAATACTGTGATGTTCACATGACAGTCTAATATACAGTGTTTGACCCATGGCACTGTTCAGATTATTTATACTCCAGTGACACAGTGCCTCCACTAATAGGGACACACTGGCATGGTCTTAGCACGAGCAGAAGCTGGGGGCTGATTCGACAGAACAGGTTGTCAAATTGTACATCTGTCAATGATTGACCCAGCACATAGGCACTCCACATGCACCTGAACACTGGAAGTTGGCAAAGATGGTAACGTTCTTCTGACTAGTCTAGGTGGGATATGCAAGTTAGGTCTGTTGTGTCGGGTGTGCGGGGTTGGTTCCAGAATTGCATCAATGATTGAGAAAATGAGTCACCAGTGGTTAATGGCTAGCATCCAATAAAATGGAAAATACCTAGAATATTTTTCCTGGGACCAAAATCTGACTCCATTCAAGCATCTTCCCCCTGCAAACTGTTGAAGGTGTAGAGATGGGAATTGGGGGACAGTGATGAAGACATGGATTGGGGCATTCATATGCCATATTGAAGTGCTGGGAGTTAAGACCTGACTCCACTTCTAGTCCAGCTTCCTGCAAATCCACACCTTGGGAGGAGAGCTCAACTGATGACTTGAGTAGTTAACAAGTAGGAAACATGTAGTTAACAAGTAGTTAACATGTAGGAAACACAGACAGACTTCCTCATTCCATTTTTGATCTGTGCTAGCTCTGGAAATCTGTGGGCATTTGGAAGGTGAAATAGAGCTTGGGAGCTCTCTCCCTCTCTTTCTAACATACACACACACATACACACATACAAACACACACACATGAATAAAATTAAACAGATAGTTACAGCAGGTTGAGGGGTTGAAGAAGATTGAAGGATTCAGCTATAACAAGCAGTGATGGGATTGGTGTGGGAAGTTGATACGGAATTCATTCCTGTTACACCATTTACTATCTTCATGACTATGGCCAAGACATTAAATTTCTAAGACATTTTTAAAGATTTACTCATTTATTTGGATGTAAGAGTCCCAGAAAAAGGGAGGGAGAACAGAGAGAAGGAGAGATTTTCCACATGTTGAAGTATACCCTAAATGAACACAGGGGCCCAGGTTGGGCCAAACCAAAGTCAGGAGCCAGGAGCTCCATCCGTACCTCCTACGTGGGTGGCAGTGTGCCTAGCACTTAGGCCATCCCTCCTCTGCCCTCCCCAGCACATTAACAAGGAGCTGCATTTGGGAGTAAAGGAACCAGGGACTGAACTGACCCTTGGGCATGGAAAGCTTGCATTGCAAGTGGCAGTCTCATCTGCTATGCCTCAATGCTGGCCCCAGAATTAAACTTGTACGAAAGTCATTTTGTCAAAACTAATATTGCCTTCCCCACTGGGCTGTGGAAAGGATCAAATCAGATATCTTTTTTTCCTCCAGCATCAAGCATCATGCCTGGAACTTAATAAGCCACATATAAATATTAGTTCTGTCTGAATACGGAGTAACACAAATCATTTGATGTACTTTTCAGAACATGACCATCCAGGTGGCACAAATTGGGATGCTGAGAGGATAATTTTGTCATTAGACAATCAGTTGGAATGTCAGTCCCCAAAATGCATAATTTTGAAATAAATCAGTAAGCTTCAGTCTAAGAGAAATTGTTAGATAAAGGCTTGCTATCGTGACTTTAGAAGTTGCCATGGGGGTGGAAGAGTTTACCTTTTTATTTATATTTCATTTATTTATTTTCATTTCATCTGAGATGTAGAGATAAGAAAGAGTTCTACCATCCACTGGTTCACTCTGCTAAATGACTTGCCACAGCTAGGACTGGGCCAAGCTGAAGCCAGGAACCCCAAACACCATCCAGGTCTCCCTACGGCTGGCAGCGATCCAAGCACTAGAACAATCATCTCTTGCCTCCAAGGATGCACATTAGTAGGAGTTGCAATGTAAGCAGAGTGTCAGGGATTCCAACCAGAATGCTTTCCAAGCCGTGACCCCAGACGAGCGCTCACCCCACAAATGTGGAAATGCACACAGCAAGGAAAACCACCAGAGATGCTATGAAATGAGGCAGTTGGTGATTCACATGGACTTAAAGTCACACCGACTTCTGTCCACTGAAACCCACGTACTCCCACCACCCTGTGTCTCAGGACTATAAGCACTCCTATTCCTCTCCCATGTTCCTGGTCTGATATAAACTCCCACCGCTAGCAAATATGTAAGTCAGAATCCGACAGTGCTGGGAGTTGTCGTTCTCAGATCCCGAGCCGATGCAACATAAGGAAGATCTTAAGAAAGATGGGAGGTGCCAAGAGACACAAGTGATCATCCTTATTCCAGGAGTTCATGTTTGCAAATTTACCAACTCATGAGCTCATTCGCAACTCCAAAATCAATACTCAGGGTGCTTCATGGGTTGTGTGCGGACAATGTGGAGCAGTTGAACCCTTCAATCTCCTGAAAGTGGGTGTGTTTCCAGCTGAGTCTGAACCTGGAGACACTCTACCCTCTGTTTCAGTTCTTGTGCTATAGCCAACCCAAACATTCTTTTTTTTTAAGGTCTTTTAGTTTCCTCATACTTCAAATTGCTGTGGTTTTCTTGTAGTGAATTCACTTCCTTAAAATGGCCACAAGTGTAGATCAGAAGTGCAAGTATTCCTTAGCGCAAGAAAGTTGGTGATTGGGAGCCAGGCTTGTGGCATGGCAGAGTAAGCCATCACTACTTTATTTCTTAAGAGTTATTTATTTTTATTGGAAAAGAAGAGTTACAGAGAGAAGAAGAGACAGAGAGGTTTTCCATCCACTGATTCACTCCCCAAACGGCTGCAATGGCCACAGCTGAGCTGAGCTGTTACGAGGCCAGGAGTGAGGAGCTTCTTCCAGATCTCATACATGGGTGCAGTGACCCAAGGACTTGGGCCATCCTCCTCCATTGCTTTCCCAGGCCACAAGAAGAGAGATGGATGGAAAGTGGAATTGCTAGGACATGAATCAGTGCCCATACTGGCATTTTCAGGGGAAGATTAGCCAATTGAGCCTTTATCCAGGCTCCAACCCATCACTTCTGACACCAACATCCCATATGAGAGCCTGTTCAAGTCCCGGCTGCTCCATTTCCTACCCAACCCCCTGCTAATACACCTGGGAAAGCAGCAGAGAATGGCCCATGTACTGGGACCCCTACCATTTACATAGGCAGCCAGAATCAGATTCTAGGATCCTGACTCTGGACTGGATCATCCTTGACCATTGCAGTCATTAGAGGAGTAATAAGAGGATGAAAGATGTGTGTGTGTGTGTGTGTGTGTGTGTACTCACAATTCTCAAATAGATAAATATTTAAGAAAGGAAGGAAGGAAGGAAGGAAGGAAGGAAGGAAGAAAGAAAGAAAGAAAGAAAGAAAGAAAGAAAGAAAGAAAGAAAGAAAGAAAGAAAGAAAGGAAGGAAGGAAGGAAGGAAGGAAGGAAGGAAGGAAGGAAGGAAGGAAGGAAGGAAGAAAGAAAGAAAGAAAGAAAGAAAGAAAGAAAGAAAGAAAGAAAGAAAGAAAGAAAGAAAGAAAGAAAGAAAGAAAGAAAGAAAGAAAGAAAGAAAGACAGGGACCTGGCACAGTAGCCTAGTGGGCACCAGTTCATGTCCCAGCAGCCCCACTTCCCATCCAGATCTGTGCTTGTTGCCTGGGAAAGCAGTTGAGGATGGCCAAAAGCCTTGGGACCCTATACCTGTGGGGGAGACCTGGAAGAGGCTCTGGGCTTCTGGCTTTGGTTTAGCACAACTCCAACCATTGCAGCCACTTAGGGAGTGAATCATTGGACAGAAGATCTTCCTCTCTGTCTCTCCTCTTCTCTATAAATTTGATTTTCCAATAAAAGTAAAATAAATAAATCTTTAAAATAAATCTTTTATTATTTTTTTTTATTGGAAAGGCGGATATACAGAGAGGAGAGACAGAGAGGAATATCTTCCGTCCGATGATTCACTCCCCAAGTGAGCGCAACGGCCGATGCTATGCCGGTCCAAAGCCAAGAGCCTCTTCCAGGTCTCCCACGCGGGTGCAGGGTCCCAAAGCTTTGGGCCATCCTCGACTGCTTTCCTGGGCCACAGGCAGGGAGCTGGATGGGAAGCGGGGCTGCCGGGATAGAACTGGCGCCCATATGGGATCCCGGGCATGCAAGGCGAGGACCTTAACCACTGTGCTACCACGCCGGGCCCAAAAGTAAAATAAAT
The DNA here is from genome assembly GCF_017591425.1 of Ochotona curzoniae. NCBI lineage: Eukaryota > Metazoa > Chordata > Mammalia > Lagomorpha > Ochotonidae > Ochotona > Ochotona curzoniae. The sequence continues at coordinate 4,455,897 of NW_024465421.1, forward strand.
CTTAAAAAAAAATAAAGGACAACTGTAATATGCCTTACAGAGAAAATATATGCGTTAGAAGGGCTTTGTGCAGGCATGAGTTATACCCCTGGTTCTGAGCTCAATACTCATGAATCTGATTCTTTTAAACATGAATATACCTGAAATGAGGTTAGGTATAGAACGGCCCGATGGCAATGTAATCGTAGGCTCAGAAACTTACCCCTGGAATTCCCATAGGAAAAATGAGTCAAGAAACTTTGCACTGCTAATCCAGAATGGATGGCAGTATTTAGTGCATGATCAGAGGTGCTGCAAATGAATTTGCAAGGCATATCTGAGTCGGTGGTCCTCTTCTCTGTGATGACGATCCACAATGCCCAGTCTTTGCTATCTTAGCATGTGTTGTGAAAACAGCCACATTGAGAAGTTAAAGAGGGAGGGGGCCATGGATAACTTGAAGTCAACCTGACACGAGCATGTCAAAGAGTCCACCTATTAATATTGGAAGAAAGACCCAAGGTCACGTGTCCAGTAACCTTTGTGTCCAGTAAAGCAGAGGCAGTAAGGGCAATTTACCATTTGAGAAGGTTTCCTTGCACCAGTACTCCACAGAATTCCATGTAGAGGAGAAGAAACACAGTGGGAGAAAGGCACAGAAAGATCCACCTGGCCAGGCAGGTGCATTCCCAGATCAAACTTCACTATGCAAGCTTGCATGGGACTCGCACATGGCCCATCTCCATCTCTCCTCTGAATTTGGTTCTCATGGAAAGACAACCTGTATCAGCTCTCAGCAGCTGCTGGTGTCCGGCATCCCCCAAGCTGCTGAGTCTGTTTGCCTAAGAAGCCGTTGCAGAGAACCTTGCTTTTAACCCTTCTTGATGATGCAGAAAGGTTGTTTGCTTTTGGGACTGGGACCAAGGCACTTTGATGAGAGAGATACACTGGCATCCCAAGTTTGCCAACCCCATGAAAAACACCTGCTCTTGTTCCTTTTTGCTGGTGCTAAGGTATAAGATTCAGCAATTTCTGCCCTAACCCTCCATTCTTCTTCTGCCTCTCAAAGGAAGAAGATGAAAAGATTCATGCTGTTCTTCTGGGAAGCGGAGTTGTTCGGGTCAGCCTACTGTCTTCCTCCAGCAGGAAGCTGGCACTTGTTCCACATATAAAACACAGGAGGCTCCGAGTGGTGAAGAGGTTTGCCTGGGGCCTCGGCAAGGCCATCAACCTCGGTGTCTTGCCTTTCAGTCTGGCTGACTTATTTATCCAACTGTGTGAAGTTGAACTAGCTGATCCCCGGGGTTCCTTCCAAACCTAAAATCTGATGACTTTGTCATGTTGGCATCGTTTAAGAGTCTGAAATGACTGTGATGGGGGCTGGGGCAGGGGTGACCAGGCTGATGTGTACAATGAGAACACAATGGCCATGCCACAGGGACTTTGTACGCTGTCAAGGAAATCATCATTGCACTTGTAAATAGTCTATGTTGATTTGTTTGAAAGGCAAAGCAGAGAGAGAGGAGAAAGAGATAGACAGACAGACAAAGGAGGAGAGAGAGCCATGCCTTGCGCTTGCTGGTTCAATCCCCAAAGCCCAAGACAGCAAGATCTGCACTAGGCGGCAGCCAGGAGCCAGGAATGGGAGGCAGGGGTTCAAGCACTATCAAGAAAGCTGGATGGGGAGTGGAGTAGCCAGACTAGAAAATGATCTGTGATGTTGGCTATGGGCATTACAAGCAATGGTTTAAACTGTGGCACCATGGCAACTGCTTGCCTCCTCCATCTCTTTCTTCTGAAAATTTCACTACTGACCTCTCTCTCCACCCATCTGATTTTCATGGCTGGGCATCTCCTGTTCTTTCCTTCAACACTCTCATAACCTTTGATTATTTTTTAGACATTTTGAACACTGCTAGTAGGGTGTATTGGACACATAATACAGAAGACTTTCAGTGTTGGAACACTGGGCCTGAATGCCCGTCCCCCCAGCCTTGGTGAAACTAGGTGTAGATAGTTCATCTAAAGGCTGGTGAACTGCTTATGGTAACAGAAAACCCTGGAGCATTCTAAACTGCCAATCCTTTGTGCATGTCCACCACAAACCTTGCCAGGTTCCCTGGGGTGCTCTTGTAAAGGGACTGTGCCTACTGCTCAAATGGGATGAAACCTCTTTTCAAACCATCTGCCCTGCGTCTGGACAGGCTAACCCCACTTTATTCCCTCCCTGTCTGTCTCCCCACTCCCATAAAGTGATATTTCATGAGTCACCTCCTTTGCTTCTTGGAACCCTAAAATCCTAAAAACCTAACAATTCAGCGTGATAACACAGAAGGATGCAAAGTTCTGAGCTACTCATGCACCTGTAGAAACCATCGCTACAAGGAAAGCAATAAACACATAACTCACCCCCCAAGAGTTTTTTTCTATGGGCCTCTTGGCAGTCCCTCTCCACACAGCCCACTCTAAGCAACCGCTGCTCTGTTCTCTGTTGCTGTGTCTTGGCGGTGTTTCTGCATCTCCTAGAATGTTCCACAAATGAAATCTCATACAGCACACCCTTTTTTTTCTGTCTGACTTTGCATGCAGCAGAGCTATTCTGAGATTCATTCTCATTGTTGTGTCTGTCACCAGCTAATTATTTTTAACGTGACTTTTGAAGAGCCCGAGATTATCATTTTGATGAAGGTCGATTTATGAATGTGTTCTTTCATAGCTAAAGCTTTTGATATCATAGCTAATAATTCTTGAAATAACCCATGTTCACAATGAATGTCTTTCTGTTTTCTTTGTCAGCAAAAAATCTACCAGAAAAGAAGTTAGGTTAAAGCAAGATTTATTTCAGAAAAGAGTTTGCAAACTGGAGAAACTCGGCCTTGGGTACAAAATGAAAGCGCCTTTGAAAAGATCAAGGGGAAGGGCCTTGGAGAGAGAGCGCCTACCAGTTTCCCACTAGGATCTGCTATGGAAATCAGGGTTGCAAGCTTATAGGGAAAGGCCTTAGTTCTGATAGGTTGATTTTTTTAAAAAACAGACATGGGTCTCTTCTCATCGGTCACAGGTGGCAGTGTAGTGAGGCATCTGGGAGGCAGTTGAGACAGGAACATGTCTGGGCAAGGGATACTAGGTGCTTCTTCCAAGGACACAGAGCATAGCAGAGTTCATCTGTAGTCTCTAGCCAACAGGTGAATGGCTGTGTGGCCTCCATCTGAATTCTAGTCCCAGTGAGCAACTCAAGATTCATCTTGAAATTTCAGCTTCTCTCAGGGTTCAAACATCCTTAAGATGTTGGGCAGTATGGGGTTTGACATTTGGTTATATGATCCATTTTAATTAAATTTTTCTAGGTGGTGTAAATATCTTGCATACAAGTGTGTACCTCTTTGGGACATCATCTGATGTGTATAAACATACCATTCTCCCCTAAATTGTCTTTTTAAAAAATTTGTTAATTTATTTGAAAATCCAATTTACAGAGACAGACAGACATGCACATATGTCCCCCCGCTCCACCTTACACACACACATCATTCATCTGCCGGTTCTTTTCTCAGATGACCACAACAGTTGGGGTTGGACCATGCCAAAGCCAGGAGCATCTTCCAGACTTCCCATGCCGGTACAGGGACCTAGAACTTGAGCCATTCTCTGGAAGCTGGATCAGAAGTGGCACAGCTAGAGCTGAAACTGGCACCCGTATGGGGTGTTGGTGCTACAGGTGGCAGCTTAACTCATTGTACCACACAGCGTTGACCCCTGAATTGTTTTATTTTATTTCTTTATTTTTATCTACTTGAATGGTAGAGTGACAGACAATTGCATAGGGGAGTGTGAGAAGTGACAGAGGTCTTTCATCCTACTTCCATCACTCCCCAGGTCTGGGTCAAGTGGGAACCAAGAGCCCAGAACTCCATCCAGATGTGCTGCGTGGGTGGCAGAGGCCCAAGCACTTGGACCATCATCTTCTGCCTCCCAGATTATCAGGAGGCTAGATTAGAAGTAGGGTAGCTGGGGCTTAATCAACATTACAGTTTGAAACAGAAACCCATCAAGTGATATGTGATGTCAGAATGCACCCCCCTATTATACACACAAAAAAAACACACACGCATGAATGCACACGCACACGAAGACACACACACACACACACACACACACACACACACACACACACACACACACACAATTACCTTTGTCTAGAACCAGGTGTCCGGGGCCCAGGGCCAACATTGTGATAGAGCAGGTAAGGCAGCTACCTGCAATGCCTCTATCTTAAAATGATGCTGGTTTGACTACCAGCTATATTCCATTTCTAATCAAGCTGCCTGGCCTGGAAAAGCAGCCAAGGATAACTCAGATAATTGGGTCCCCAACACCCAGATCAGACTTCTGGCTTTAGCTACAGCTTGACCCAGTCCTGGCCAGTGTGATCAACTGAGAAGTGAACCAGCAGACGAAAAGATCCTCTTTCTATCTCTCCCTCTGTTTGTAACTTTGACTTTCCAATGAATAAATAAATCAGAAAAAAAGCCCAGATGCTCATATATGTGTGGGCAAACTTCAGAACTCTATATTTTATTCCACTGATCTATGTCCCATACTTTCTTGATTAGTGGTGACTTTAAGTTTAAGCCTTCAAATGAAGTAATGTTAGTGCCAGTTTTGTTATTCTCTTACAGATTTTTTTAGCCATTTTGTGCTTTGCATTTGTATACAAATGTTAGAATCAGTTTGTCAATCTCTACAGAAAAATCTCACTGGAGTTCCTACCTGTTCCACGTTGAATACATAGGTCACTTTAGGGAGAGGTGATATCTGTGTGTATGTCCTGTGTGTGTGTGTGTGTGTGTGTAATATGTGGAATGCATGCATGCACCCACACACATGAAATTCTCTTCACTGTTTTTACTCCCTGATAGCCACTACAGTCAGGACAGGGCCAGGCTAACGTCAGGAGTGAGGAACTTTTTCAAGGTCTCTCAGGTCCGTGCCAAGGGTCCAAGTCCTTGAGGCATTTTCCAGGAGCATTAGCAAGGAACTGTATTGTAAACGGAGGAGCCAGAACTCAAATTGGTGCTGTGGCATGGGATGCCAACATTGCTGGCAGCAGTTTGGCCCCCTATACAACAATCCAGGTCCCAGTCTTGACATTTTCAGTCTTTTAATCTGTAAAAACAGGGCATTTCTTCATGTATGGGAGACCCCTTAAATTTCTCTCAATAATGCTTAATGTTTGGTAGAATAGCAGTTCAGTAGCCAAGTTCTATGTGTGTGCACCCAGAGCTGTGTGTGCCAAGAGTAAGGGTTAGAACATTGATTTTTTTTTTCAAGGAGCCACTCCTTGTACTAAATGTTCTCGAAGCCTTCTATTGTCAGAGTAATGTAGAAAGCAGTCCAGGAGCAAGCATATCTTCCTTGTCTGCTTGAACAAATGAGTGCTTACCCTAGAAATTCAGGCCCAGCTCTGAGAGGCAACCCGGGCTCACCTGGGGTCTCAGGGAAGCTTGGAAGGCTAAGGCATTAGATGACCCCAGGAGAGGGCGCTACTGAGCCAAGAGAGGCGTAGACTCTTCCCCCTGCTGGGCTCATGATGGTGTCCTTGAGGTGGAATTTGTTAACACCTCTGAGAACCCTATTCCTGTGCAGACACAATGAGAAAAATACCTCCTGTCTTCCTCCCAGTGTGAAAGTGGGAGGAAAGGAAGGCCTTCTGATTCATACAGCAAGGCGACTCTTTCCAGGGTACTTCCATTCTCTCTGGCAGTGCAAGTAGGCCAATACCAACGTGCACTTACAAAGCTGCCCAACCTTGCCTGCTGCTCCAGCTCTGCCCACCCCAAGTCTGTTATCACAGGGCTCAAGGGCTCCAAATAAGAGTAAATTATTAGACTTGCTCCATTTAGGGAACGTGGGATTAAAGCTTGTCTCTGTTCATTTTCTTGTCAAGTAACATTCGGGCAGGTGACAGAAGGTGCCGGAAGTTTCTTAAAGCATCAGGGCTCTTGACGTGAGCCTGCTTGGCAGGCATGTGAAGACGCTGAGTTTGCAGATCTGTCCTTCCAATCCTGTGAATTCAGGGTGATCCCCTTTGGCTGCGTTTCAGCAAACACCATGAGTCCCTGAGCCTCCATCTCTGGGTCTGCATAGTTTGGGTAGCTGGAGATTGGAAGAGCCAAATGCTTGCTTTGCGATTAAGCATAGCCTCGTCCCATATACATGACACACTTCTACTTCTAACATGCCCAAGGCTTTTGGCATGTCTGCTTCTGTGTGGCAAGTCTCTCTGACTTTACAGATTACTTTACCCTAAGAATGTTTTCAATTGCAGAGTCCCCGGGAAATAGGTACACATTTCTCACTTTGCTAAATGTGATTGAGAGCTGGCTCCAAGCCAGGTCCATGTCCCCTGTCTTTTGATAGAGAAATAATGTTATCTATCTCTCGTATTCTAAGAGGAGAGACGGGAAGGCAAATGAATGATGACATGCGTTATGATGCATATAATATGGGAATATGTAAAGTGCCGCAGACTTCAGAGAAGAGAGCTCTTAAATCTGTCCAGATCATCAAGGATGTCTTCAGGGAGGTGGTGGCATTTGGCCTGAGTCCCATGTGAAAACAAAAATAAAATGCAAAGGGAGAGATAAGGTGAAAAACAAAGCAAAAGAAGGAGAAAAGGAGAAAACAACAGAGGTAAGAAATTCACATCATAAATGTAAAAAGCTAAGGCTCATGAGGATTCATTCAAATCCAAGGTCATCGTTGCTTTCAGACAGAATAAGCTGGAAAGAACGCTTGTGTCACTTGCTTCTGAGAAGCGATCTTACAGGTGTTGGCTGGCACAACCATTCTGCAGAGTAATTTGTCAATGCTTGTTTGAATTAACTATACCCATGCTCTTTGCCCAGCCAACAAGCTCCTCGGGATCTTTGAAGGTGTTCTAAACAGTGCACAGACCAATGGGTTTTAAAGGGAGTGGGTGGTTGGCAGAGTGGCCCAGATGCCATTTGGGACACTAAAGTCCTTAGAGTTGAGTCCGGCCCCTTGTTGGTTTCAGCTTCCTGTTAATGAACACCCTTGGGAACATCAGGAAATCGATCCAGGACTTGATTCCCTGCTGTCCCATGTGCAAGATGCAGAATGAGTTCCTGGCTAAATACAGGGAACCAAATCCCAAGGTAGTTTCAAGAAACAATTTTTGCCTTTTCATGCTACTGGCTGTGCGATGTGGAAACAAAGACTCAACTCTCACAGGCTTGGAGCCTTTGATGGGTAATACCTAGTGAACCTACAGGAACAAAGGTGCCTTGCATGTCTCAGGAAGGTTGAATGATACACTCACCAAGGAAAGTTGCAAAGCAATGTGCCAGGTAAGCCTGGGAGAGCCACAGGCATCAGTGTACAGCTTCCATCAGCTGCTACAGTGGGCAGAGACCAGCAATGCCCTACAGACATGGAAGCCTGCCTCCTAGGCCACGAAGGACAACCCGGGCAGTCAAGGAGTCCTGGCTGAGACCTGTATCCACAGACAACTCCACTGGAACAATGCCTAGCTGAGCTGCAGACACACAACTGCAACCTGTGAGAACTGAAACCTAGGCTATGAGAAGCAAAGCCATGGAAGGAAGATTGTCCCTTCCCTACTGTGAGCAGGAGGCTGGAAATGGAGCTGCAGCTTCAATGTTGGCCCTGCTAGCTTTGTGTCTTGTTTTTGCAAGACCACGCAGATCTAAACCCTTTTCCTGTCCCACAATGGTATCTTGGGAGTTAAGAACTTGGATTTTCCTGAAAGATATATTAAGTTATTTGAAAGTCAGAATGGCAGAAAAAAAGGCAGAGAGAGGGAAAAATCTTCCATCCACTGATTCACTTCCCAAATGGCCAGGCTGAAGCTATGAACTTGAAACTCTATCTGTGTCTCTCATGTAAGTGGCAAGGGACCAAACACTTGGGCCATCTTCTACTGCTTTCTCGGACACATTGAAAGAAAACCAGATGGGAAGCCACATAGCAGGGACGGAAACAGGTGCTCATAGTGCATGTCAGCATTGTTGGAGGTAGCTTGACACATTGCAGCACAACATTAGCCCCCAATTTAGCCCCTTGAAATTGAATATTAGAAAATCCATCAAAAATCATGGAGATTGACCATTTTGGCACATTTACGAAGAACAGCCAATTGTGATTCTCAATGGATGTAAGCAGCATGGAGATGGATGGGAAGTAAAAGAACACAGAACTCAAGCCAGGCACTGAGTAACCCAAGTGGAGTCCTCGCAGCTATGCCGAACACCTGCCTCTTAAAGTGAGATTCTGGCCACTACTTTCTCATTGGCTCAACTCTCATGTGCATCAGTTGGCATGCTAAGTGCGAGAAATGCAGACATTAGTAAGCTTCTATTTGTTTTCCAGCATCTCACAGTGGACCTGGAAGAATGAAAGCATGGACCACATCATGAAAACTAGTGTAGAAACACCATGCCTGAATCAGTAAGGAGACAGGGAAGGAGGGAGACAGGGAAGGCTCCAGCAGAGGGAGTGAGGTGTGGGATAGACCTGGCTTCTGGTGGGCACTTGCTCATGTTATGAGCAGGTACACATCCAGCAGAGTCCATCTCATCAGTGAGAAGAGTGGATGCAGGAATTGTGGTGTTCAAGTGTCCTGTTGTGTACCAACAGAAGGTGCTTAGCAATCAACCCCCGCCGGGTATTTCTGAATCAGAATTCACAGTTCTGGAACTCAAAAGCAAACAGTATGACAGCTGTGGAATGAGACTTCTGTTTTCCCAAGATAAACCTCAGGCACTGGAAGCCCCCCACCCCTACTATCAAGAAGAGGGAGACTGCTAATGAGTCTGGGATGAGTACTGAAGCCAGAGTTCAAGGCTGCTGAGTTCAGTGCTGTGAGTATCTTCACTAGTGCACCCATTGCCTGGTTCTGGATGGCCTCCAGTGGCAGCCCTTATGCCCACCTGCCAAACTGCAAGCCTGTTGACCTGAGGGGTCGGAAGGACAAGGTAGGCAAAACCTTCATTACTGCCCAGAAACACAGCATAGGACAAATGCCAACCTTTCAATATTCTGTGTTGGGGAATTTCACTCAAGCCTATGAGTACCTACTCATCCGTTATATTCATTCATTCATTCACTCATTCATTCAGCTGGCATTTTATTGAGTAGGCACTTGCCCCACCACCACCCTAGGTCCTGCATATAAACCGTTCAGGTCCCCGCTCCAATGTGAACTCCCATCACAGTACCGGGTGCCAGGACAGAACAGACCACTGAAATTAGCCATGTGTTCAAGAGCTGAGCACAGCTTTTGTGCAGAGGCTAACGGCTGGAGAAATTCTAAAGAAGAGCTACTGTACATGATACGCAAAGTTTACTCTTATTAAACTCCTGATAAGAATGAAGCAGTGACATAGCCGCTTAAGCGCTCAGCTACCATGCCAGTTTCTCCTTCACACATCTCTTGGAGGGTCTCCCCCACAGATTCCTCTAGTACCCCATTGCTGGAGGGGGTGAACCTGCTGACTGCCACCCAGCCTCCCGGGCCACAAGAGACAAACAAACGGACCGGGGTTCTGTCTAAGCAGTTCAGATTTATTGGGGGGAAATTCAATTCCTTATATAGGATAAGGAATCGCCTCAGGCCAGGGATTTTAGGAATACCAGGAGGGGAGAAACCAGGAGACAGTTACTAGGAGCATAACTGCAGAAGCCACCTCCCATAGGCCGGCGTAGGACAGTGAAATGGCCCTGGCCAATCAGTCTTTTTTTTTTTTAATTGTTAATAACATTGTATAATGTGATACAGTTTTATAGGTGCTTGGATTTCCCCCGCTCCTCCCACAACCCTCCCCCCTTGGTGGATTCCTCCACCTTGCTGCATAAACACAGTTCAAGTTCAGTTGAGATTCCTTCATTGCAAGCACATACCCAGCAATGAGTCAAGCATCTTATGAGACAACGTGACCCCTGCCCTGGTTTCCGCCCAGGGCTCTGTCCTTGCCTGCCATCTTGCCCACCACCTGTAACCCAGGGACCTTGACTGTTGGTTGCCATCTTATTGACTTAGTGACCTCTTTGCCCCTGAGCCCCACAATCTCTGGTGAAGTCCCAGTTGTTTTACTTCAGTCCAGCTCCTTTCCAGTGCAGAGATTTCATGAGTGGTTGGGACCTTGCACCCACGTGAGAGACTGGGATGTAGTTCCTGGTTCCTGGCTTCCACCTGGCCCAGCCTTAGCTGTTGTGGCCACCTGAGGAGTAAACCAGTAGGTAAAAAATTTCTCCCTCGCTTTCTCTCGCCATTTCTCTCTTCCTGCCACCCTTTAACTCTTTCAAATAAATACACACATCTTTTAGGAAAAAAAAAGAAGAAGAATGAAACTCCTGTATTTTTCATGTATGTTTTGCTCTCAAGTGGTGAAATTAACAATTTTACCCAGATTTTAGTTTAAAGATTTTTGAAATCAACTCCAAGTCATGCTATGCCTTCATCTAAATCAGATGATCTAAGAGATTTTTAAATATGTTGGAAGATCACTTGGGGTTGCAGAATGAGGAGCTAGAAGGTTAATTTTGAAAATAAGCAGGAGAACTTGACATTTAACTACTATGGTAAAGTCGTATGCATTGTACGTATATGCTTTTGTTCTGAGATATAGCATTCTTTCTTATTTTGCAGCAGAGGCCTGGGGGAGCAGAAATAAGAAGTTGATTTTAAAATAAAGGTTATGAAAAATGGTAAGGCCCAGGAGACATTTTACAAGGATTTTCAAAGCCAAGAGATTGTCAGCTGGGGCCAAGAGGTCTGGGCCGTACTTCCAGGGCTGCACATGCTTAATTTTTCTCAAGTAAAACTGGGAATTGCATTCCCTCCCTCCCTCTACTTCCTAAACTAAAGTAGTTCAAGCCACCGGTGAGATCTCATTTGCCCATCAAGCCCCAGCAGCCAGCTGTGAAAATGTGAAAGACAGATTAAAATCATGGCTCTGTTTGCAGTGCTGATGGAGTGCCAATGAACTGGGATCCGTTTTCTTGCCCACTAAAACCAAAAGGTTTTCTGAACTCACTTTATTCAAATGTTTTAAAACAGGTCTCAGAGTAAAAAAGATAAATAACAAATTAAATTTAAAAATAACTACCAGCTTGCTTCTCCCTCATTGCTCTTGAGTTCCTTAGTTGATGGAGTTGTCTACTAGTAAAGCCACAGGCCACAGGGTTCCAGGTGGCGTCATCAGACAACTCCTGTGACCTCATTCTGGGGAGTTCCCTTCCCTGTTCCTCTAAGACCCCCCCCTTGCTATTGCATAGTCATTTATTACACATTCTCGTGGGTCACTGTGGCGTTAGTCTCTCTCTTCCAAGAAATTTTTCGCAGTGCTTTGTAACATACAACCCAGGCCTAGAAGACTGCAAGCTTCCCTTGGCATACAATGAAAACAATCAAAGATTTTGAGCATGGCATAGAAGCTCTTCTCCATCTGGCAGTAGCAACCCCTTATAGCCTCAACTTCTACTCTTTCCCACCATAGCATTCCTGGCTACAAATAGAATTTTTTTTTTTCTTCGTTCTGGGTCTAGACCTCTGGCTGTTGGCACACCTTGTTCTGTATGCTGAGGATGCTTGAAATGCATGTGTCCTGCACTCAGTACCAAAAGATGAGCCACGCATGACCACACACAGAAGCAGGTGCTGTCTCTCAGGGTGGTGCAGGGGCCTGGAAGTTGATGCTTCTCTACTTGGTACCATAGGTCCCTAAATGGCTTACCTCACTCCCTCGACCCTACTTGCACCTCATGCTTCAAACCATCTTGATGTTAGCTCCTGGAGATCCTGCTTTTACTCTCCAGGATGGAGAGAGTAGCGCCCTGTTTTTCAACTTTGCTTGCTATGGCAAGTAATATCTTTACATTTGTTCCCGTCTTCTCCTGTGCACAGTCAAATTTTGGTAGCTACTCAATGCCATTCATCAGACATTTATTGAGTGTTTAATATGACATACAAATTCAAACGATGGTGCTGGAGATGATTTGCTTTTATTTGGAAACCTCCAAAGTCAGTTCCTTAAATAGAGTACAGAACAATACTGATCAACATGTCGTATCTGCATTGGTGTGTACAGAGTCATAAGTTGACATTATATTTGTTTTCTGTATCTGTAACAGTGAACTGTTGTAGAAACCAGCCATGCATGTCCTTAATCTGAGATTCGTGGAGAATCCTAAAACACGGAGGCGCTAAAAATATTCTTTTGTTCTGAGGAATAAGGATACATGAGCATATCAACTATCTGAGAAATAATATGTGAAGATTAGGAGGAAATTGCCCTTTTTAAGTCCTACAAATTATTTTCTCAATTTCTTCAAAATACCAATGATAAGCAAATAGGGATTTAGTGGAAAGCCACCTTGCTTTAATTTCTTTGTGTATAGTCGATGTCCCATGATGCAGGAAGGGAAGTGGTACCTGTTCTTAAAATGTGAAGCCACAATGATGTAATCTCTTTAAATCCTGGATATGATTGATTCCTCTACAAAGAACACTCTGATAAAGAACTGGTTGACTGAGACTAGACCGCCACGGGCCCTGCTGTATCATGAGCTAGTTAGAGGCCACTCTGTGAACAATATCTATCCATCATGGAGACTTAAACTCAGTTCTGATGCACACATTTTCAAGTACGGATTAGAAATTTCATGAACATTCACTCTAAATTCACTCAGTGCTGTGTTCTTTTTAGTCAATAGTATTTATTATTTGGAAAAAATTATTTGTTTCTTACTTGTGTTGCCCTCATATCTTCAGGCTGTAATGCCACAAATCATACAGGGGGGCAGTCCTTTGGCTTAAACAACCGAAAAAACAGTGTCTGTATGGCTTCAGGCATACTAGGATCCAATGGCTAAAATGATGATATCAGAATCATATCCTATTTTTCAGCTCTGCTTTTTCTATCTCATCTTCTCTGTCAAATAGGCCAAGGCGGCCACCAGCAGATCCAGGATTGCATCTCATCAGCTTACAAATGTAAGAAAAACAGGATTTTTTTTTGCTTCAAAATTACATCCAAACCTTTGACTGCCACTCGCGTTAGTATGCATAAGCTTATTTTTCACCAAGTCACTACAGTGAGGGGGAGGCTGCTTAAAATATCCAGACCTGAATTGCACATCCAGTTTTGGAGGCAGAACTGGGATCTGATCCACCAATAAGCTTTGGACACTGAGATTTATATAGTTTTCAGGAATGACAGAAATATTCATTAATTCCAATGATTGACTTCTGTTTTCCCACTCATTCTCCTCTGTAGTAATATTTTTCAAATTTGCTATGAACACAGAATTAGTGAATACTAAATAATTGATCCCCAAAGAAACACAAGGTTAAGTTCCTGCAAAATTCTAGTGGCAACATTTTCATGAAATGAACCATGAATAAATAGATATCCCTTTAGTAATTCATTGAGGGACAGTGAGATCAGCAAAAAAAAAAAAAATCAATTGCAAATCACATAATATTTATTTCATGTGAAAAGGAGACAACTAGGTCCCTTGTTTACCATGTGAAAACTGAAATAAAAGAAGATTTTGTGGTGTGTTTCTGCAGATGACTGCTAAACCATCACGAGTACTGATTGGGGGTTACAAGCTAAATCAAATGAGTAGGTGAATTCTCAGAGATTAAATCCACAGATAATGAGGGTCTACCATCTTTGCTGCCCTTCACTCCCTTCCTTTGATCTAAGTTTCTATGTATTGTCATTTTCATTCAACATGAAGATATTGTTTTAGTATTTTCCTTTTTACGTCTGATGACTGTCTTTTTCTGAAATGCCTTTCTATTGAATTCGTATTTGGGGTTAGTTGTATCAAATAAAGAATTCCAGACAGACAGTTCTATTGTCCTTCCAATCATTGTTTTAGAAGGAAAATCAGCCATAAATAATATAACAGTCCCCTTGTGTGTCATGTCGTTTCCTTTTGGCTGATTCCAGAACATTTTCTTTATGCTAGCTCTCAAGCAATACAGCTTTTCTTGGCATTCCTCTTGTTTGAAGTTCTCTGCGTTTCTTGCATGTGTGCAATGATGTTTGCCCCCAAGTTTTTGGAAACCAACAATTGTTATGTCTTGAACACTTTTTTTTTCTGGTCCTCATGTCTTTTCCCTCCTTCTTGAACCCCAGTTACGCATATATGTTGGAGTAGTTGATGCTGTCCAACGTGTTTTTCAGAACCCTCTCAATTTTCTTCCAATTTCTGGCTCTCTTCCCAACTCACAATGATTATCTTTGACAGTGTCTGATCGCTGTTGAACTCACATACTGAACATTGTCATTTCAAACCTTTGTTTTTAAGTTACAGTGTCTGAGTTCTGCTTTCCTATAACATTTATTCTGTGCTGATATTCTGCTTCTGAACACTGACTTTTGCCATTTTCCATTTTACACCTTGATCATCTATTTAGCTACTGCTTAGCTGTTCTTGATCATTATAACATTGAGGCCATCTTTAGTCTTGATCTATTTGTTAATTTTTAGTGTGACTCAAATATCACTGTTTACATTTTCCATACCCAAAATTATTTATTGTGTATTTGATATTGTGTACATAATGCTGTAATTACTCTACTATAGAGTCTCTTTCCTTTTACTCTATGGAGTGATTTAATTATTGGCCATTTGCCTTGTGATTATGCATGCTTTGTTTTAGCCGTTTTAGGGTAAATTTGCTTCTGTTTTTCTTTTAGTATTAAGGTGAATCCAGAGTCCTGGGAAATAGTCTTTACACAAAAGGCTCGGTAGGCTTTCTTAGAAACCAAGTGAAAGACCAACATATTTACCAAAGCCATGCAACTGGATTCAAGCGACAAGCTTTGCTCCTGCTCAAGCACTTCACAGATGTGACTCTGTTCAGTTTTCTATGTGTTGTTCCCTGCTGGATATCTGGGCATCATTTACGTATCAGTCATGAACTGGGGGGTCTTATATGCCTGGGTAATTACCTCCCTTTTGGTTTTCCCATTCTTTTGTATATTCCCCTCAATCAATCTCCAGCTATTTGGAAACTTCAACTTCTGACACTTTGTATTCATCAGGCTGTACGATTGTGGATATTATTATTATTATTATTATTTTACTTGAGTTCTAGGCAAGAGAAAAGATATGTAAGATTAGATGTCATTGAATGTTTTTGGTTTCATTCAAGAGTTAAATCCTTCCCGAATGCTGCCTGCTTTTGGTTGTTCTCCTGTGCTATAAGAAAGGGTAAACCTTGTTTTGGGGTATTCTGTGGTGTATTTTGCTCTCCGTTTGCTATTTTGCTACAAGACATGGAATCAACTCTCAATGTCACAATGTGATAATGTGTGGCTCAGGCCCATGGGTGATGCCCAGAAACCATGTGGGATGGAGAAGCTGCTGTGCTCACTTTCTAGGGTCCATCTTCTTTGGGTGAGAGCTGTCCTCAGGGGTGCCAACCACCCTGCACTTCTACCCTGCCATACCATGAGATCACAGAAAGCCCTGAGCAGGGATCCACTGGTAACTGCAGAAGGACACTGTTGATCTTGGGACAGAGAAGTGGGCATTGCAAAGCTCGGGGCAAGGCACCGAAGTATCTGGTAGTTGAGCAACTGGAAAATGTTGTTTTCTGCTTATTGATTTGTTTGAAAGGCTGAGTGACATGTAGCAAGAGGAAGATGTCTTTTATCAGCTAACTCAATCCCAAGATGACTTGCAAGCCAAGCCTGAGCCAAGTGGAAGCCAGGAACCAGGATCACCACCTGGGTCTCAGATATTTGGATTACCCCTAATGATCGCTGATTATACTATCAAGAAGTTGGGTCAGAAACAGGGTCTCCAAAACTCAAATCAGGATGCTAATCAGGGGAAATAGGTGCTGTAGCATATCAATTTTATAGCATTTACATTATTTTTGCTATTATATGTCATGTAGAGATGGTTTAAAGCCTATGAGGAGAGATGTGTAAATTAAATGCAAATACCACACTTATAGAAGGGAATTGATATCTTCTGGAAGGAGCCCTGAACCAAATCCTCTGTGAATTTGAAAAGCATCTATGTTCTTGAAAGGTGATAATAATGAGCCACACGCCAAGGAAACAAACCTTGGGGCAGTCATTGGACTATCCAGTTTGCCTTGGCTAAGAGATAAGCAGTTCTGTTCCACCCCAGTGGATAAAGAGCAAGGAGTGGAAAAGGCACCATAAGGGATTGGGCAAGCACAAGTCTGGGAAGGGAAGACCGAGTGCACAGGAGTGTGCACTTCTGAGCCTGGTGCTAGTCCTGAGCAAAGTCTGTGCACAGGAAACTGGATTTGATCAGCTTCTACACCTTTGATCATGCCTAAGGATAATGGGTCTTGAATTTACCCATGGTGGTGGTAGAAGGGAGTTTGGGTATGGCTCATTCACGAATCAGAGTCGCTCAGCTTCTAATATTGGGATTTCCTTTTCTTACCACAGAACAAGTCCTGGGTGATGTTGTGGGGATCCTTTGTACCGTGGAGTTCTGGCTCCAGTGAAGTTTCACACACCTCCTGTCTCACTTTCCCCTGTCTCATTAGCTGGCACTCCTAAAGCCAGGCTGCCCACTTGGTCCATGATTCTAAATCCTTCAGACAGATCCAGACAATGTCCAGACATATATTCTCCCATTTGTTCAGAATCAATGAGAAATTTCAAAAAGTTGAAAAAGTTGGTTTTATAAAGCCTTGCAGCAAGAATGTAGATAGCTAGAAAATTAAACAGTAAGAAAAGGAAAGAATCATGTCAGGTAGCAGGTGATTAAGCAGAGTAGGAAATTACTGTCAACAGACTTGAAGCATGATTTACTAGGTTGATTGTTCAGAGCAAGGGGAAATTAGTTCATCCAGAGCCGCTGCTGACCCATTCAACCTGTACCTCTATTGTGGTTTTTCCAGGGGCAGGTGGTTCTTGTGTCTCTGGGAGAGGATCTCATTTACTGTGAAAAAAAAAAAAAGACCAGCACGACAAAGCATGGCACCTGACCATCTTTTGGAGCCAGGGTGTTAAACTGATTGGACGCACAGCTACATCTCCAGGTCTGCAGTGAAGAAGAGTGGCCTTCTTTCCCTCCTGAATGACCACCTTGAAGGCCAGTCTACTAGCGTGACAGGGGAAGAGAGAGAGCCATGCAGCTGAGCTGTCTGCTAGCAGGAAGGGGGGATTCAATAGCTCACTCCTCAGAACCCAGCTCCAGTCAGCCTGTCTGAAATCCAGTGACATTTCTGCCTATTAGGGAATGGGAAAAAGCGTCTTTTCATCCCTGAGCTGAGCTGTGTATTGTCTGTTACGTCCTAGCCTGTCTGACCTGATTGTTTGCTGAAGAAGGAAGGAGAAAAATTAAATCTTCCATTTAATTATGGCCTGTTTGGGTTTGAGGAGCTGGTTTGAAAACTACAGCATCTTACCACAGTAATGAGTATGGCTGCCAAGATTGATACATGAGACGAGCAGAGCTGAGGATATTAGAATGGATGTGGTCTTTGTAGGGTAGAAATACTGTTGATAAAATAGCACCACCTCCTCCAGAGGTTGGGACTTCTGCGTAAAACGGATATAGAATAAACACTTCTATTCCAGATGTCGTGGTAGACAACACAATCTAAGATGCATGGTGCACACTCATGACTATAATTATCTGCCTACCACCTTCTTGACAAGGGCTCGGTGGCCCTGCCTGCTTTTGAAACATCCAGGAGCTGAAAAATCAGTCACAACGGAGGCAGAGAGGCAAAGCACATGAGAGGCGACTGAGAACATTTAGCATTGTAGGGCAAACCAAGAATGAAGCCATAACGAAGAACCGGACACAGCTTTGCTCCGTTAAGTCTGGAGCAGAGCCAAGTGCTAATCAAGGCTGGAGAGTGTAGGTCAATAGAATGGGACGTCGCTCTTCTTGCAAGCTGTTCCTTGCAGATTTGGAGGCTCAGCATGGTCACGAGGCAGGAGCTGTGATGTGTGGATTTGTCCACTTGGTTCGAAGGGCCAGATGAAAGATGATTCAGATAATATCTAGGGATGAATACAAAGATGAAAAATGCAATGGGAAAGCCAAAAGAAACGTTATTCCAGTCTACAAACTCTTCATGGATATGGAGAGGCAGCTGGAACTATGAGTACTAACCTTCTATGTGCTTCCCACTGCCTTTCTCATATAAATATTGCAAGATAAAGAGTTAAGACAAGTGAAACGAGATTTCATTTTCTATTTCAGTCAGCATCGGCTTTCAACTTGGTTGAATAAATGGATGGATAAACAGATGGCTGGCTGGGCAAATGGGGTAGCACACATCCGAAATATGAACTTGTCTACAGAGTGTCTGATGAAGTTAAGGGTGATGGATGGATACTGGATTTTGACCCGAATTTCCCTTGATGTGTCCCCAGGAGACAGTTCTGAAGGGAAAATAGACTTCATGATTCTGTGTGCACTTCTATAACCCATCACAAAGCTTAGTCAGGAAGCAGATCTAATCTGTGAACACTCTCATTTCCGGTGACTAAATTTAGCCACTTTGCAGAAGTTTAGAACATATAAACACAACTCTCCAGGGAAAGTCATCCTATCACACATCTTGCGTGCTTGGGTTAAAGCAGGCAACATCACCCAATAAGAGTACAGACATGCCTATTCCTCTTGCTAGAGGTTTTAGCTCTCTGTTCCAGCTCTGGTGAAGAGCACATCGCCAGGAATGCATGCACCTGCTGGGAAGATAACCACAGGAAGCCATCTCATGCAGATGCTACCAGCTTTTATTCAGCAGGGATCTAATTTCAGCCTATGTGTGTTCTTTTCAATATCTCATTTTCTCTAAGATTTAAAAACAGTTACAGAGAGAGAGAAGACAGAAAGTTCTAGCATCTTCTGGATCTTCTGGTTCACTCCCCAGATGGCTGCACTGGCAGGGGCTAGACCTGTCTAAAGCCAGGATCCAGACAGTTTTTCCAGATTTCCCACTTGAGTGCAGGGGCCCAAGCACTTGGGCCATCTTCTGCTGCTTTCCCAGGCATCTTAGCAGGGAGCTAGACCAGAAGTAGAGCAGCCGGGACTTGAATGGATACCCTTATTGGACGTCAGTGTTGTAGGTTGCAGCTTTACCTACCACACCACAACACCAGTCCTGATCTTCTTTATTTTCTAATCAGTTATGGCATGGCTCATATCAAATAAAAGAAAAAGCACCTCCAAAATTTTCAAGAACAAATTCATAACTAGAGACAAGAGAATTTGTCTATTGATCTACCTTGCCCCACCCACCCCTCTTGAGAAACCTTCACTGGCTTGAGAAGGAGTGAGATGTTTATTAACTAGGTAAGTACACTGCATTTGTCTAGAAGCCACTTTTGCCAATATTCTGGAGAAATGTTGGGACCAAAGAAGTGTGCCCCATCAGAGACAATCTGCTATCTCACTTTTTTGGAGAGGCGTTTTTACAGATATTTTTTCAATAAGATCTTCAGCTAACTGTCGGTTGACACCAAAAAAACAGACATCAAAGGCCAGTTGCATAAGTGAGATATAAAAGATACAGGATATGGCATTTCTTATCCGATAATACTGTTGATCTCATCTCACTAAACTCCCCATTTCTCAATGCAACTTATTGGCCCACAAGAATAAAAAGAGACGCTCAGAAAACAAATTATAGAAACACAAGCCCCATGCGCATGACTGACTTAAAAACTCTCTCCACGTTGCTCAGAAATAGCTGTTCTTAAAAAGAAAAAAAGATAAAAGCCAAGCTTATCACAAATGTCTTATCTGTATGATAGCAGGTCACTCTTCAGGGTCTTTATGAGACAATGCTTTGTTGACCCTATTTTAATTACGCTGTGTACTTGGAAGAAATGAAATTCCATTTATTTTGAAATTTTTTATGATCCATAATCCCAGAATAATGATTTTATTGAGCTGCTTTTGACATTCTAGCCTCTACTTTCATTAAGAGAGGCTGTAATTTTCATTGCTCACCATCAGGATTCTGTTGAGAACACCATCCTTACATTTCTCATTGTCGAAGGGGTGATGAATTGGTTTTAGAGTTCCTTGATGGCCAACATCCAGCCGTCCTTGGGGATTTCTCACACACCTTCCTGTGGATGGCGAAGGGTATAGAACCAGCAGGTTCGCCCTCATCCGGGGTGATCTAGAGTCAGTTGGTGACTTTGAGTGTTACCAGTCTCCCCAGCCTTTTTAGATTTGATCAAGCTTGAGAAAATGTGGTTCTGTACTCGTTTGGGCTGGAAGTTTCCGCTGGCCTACCATTGTCCTTGGGGGAAATCCTTGTCCATGAAAGGAGAGAATACCTGTGTCATTGACTGCTGATGCAAAGACTCCTTCAAGTTGCTCTGTGCTTTAGAACTTCCCATGCTGAAGCCTTAACACAGGCTATTTGGAAAGCAAATTGCTTCCTCCAAGAAAGCAACTGAGCTTAAACAGAGTCCTAAGGATAAGGTCCTGCTATAGGACTAGTGACCTTGTCAGCAGACAAGGACTAGGCCAGGCCAAAGCCAGAAGCCAGGATCCAGGAACTTCATCCAGGTCTCCCACACGGGTGCAGGGTCCCAAAGCTTTGGGCCGTCCTCGACTGCCTTCCCAGGCCACAAGCAGGGAGCTGGGTGGTAAGTGGAGGAGCTGGGACTTGAACCAGCACCCATATGGGAACCTGGCACTTGCAAGGTGAGGATTTAGTCTTTAGCTATCGTGCTGGGTCCATTTTTGGCAAAGAGTAAGGAAGAGTTTCTCCTGGCAGAGTCAGCAGTGATCAGTGCATGCTTTTGAGTTGGAGAACGCAGAAGGCAGTGACAGGTGGTGGATGCACGTGGATGAATTTAGCAGGTATAAAGCTGATTGAGTCCTAGTTATATCAATGACTGGAACTCTTTCCTACTGGCCGTGGTTTGTCCTGAGCTGCCCCCGAGTGCTTCTGTAGTCACTTTGGAATCACAAGCAGATGGAACATGAAGTGAGCAAGGTTGGGGAAATCCCCCTGTCATGTCTGCTATTATTTGTTCTGTCTTCAAAGTTAGCATTCCGCTGACAATGGGAAACTGGTGATTAATAAAACTGTGGCTGTCTCTTGGAAGTACTGTTGAACATTTGTATTAATTAGAAGTCACTCAGAAGCACTTGAGAAAGAGGGTAGCTGCGTTGTTTCGCATAGCAATGAGTAGAGCAGGTTTTTAGGAAATTTGGCTCAACACCACCACAGGTAAAGGTGTATGAAGATTGTCCTTCATGCAGGGTGGGGACAAGGTGAAGGCAGATGAGTTCATCACAGATGATTTACTGTATAGACTCCTGAGATTTTTTTTAATTGGAGAAGACAAGGTGGGTGTTGGGTGTAACCTTGATGATGCTGCTTGGCACACCCACATTCAATATTGGAGTCATAACTGCATGTCCTAGCTGTTTCCTATTCCAGCTTTCTGATAACGGGTGCCCTGGAAGTCAGCGTGATGGCCCAAGTGCCTGAGCCCCTGCCCTTCTGCTGCTGGGGGAAGCCTGGCTCCGGGCTTCCACATGGTCCAGCCCCAGCAAGTCTGCTTATGAAGAGTGAAAAAGTAAATGGATAATGCCTCTCTCCATCTTTCTGGTCGTTGATTTGGTTTCCCTCTTTTGTACTTCTTTGTTTCAGCTACACCTAGCGCTCTATGCTGAGTATGATGACCCAGTAAGAAACATGTATTTGGTCTCTGAGCCTGGATTCTGAATAGAGTTCCTAAGATAACATGGGTCAGAAGAACATCTTACACGCAGCTCCTAGGTCCTGTCAACTTCCCTGGATGACAAGATCACCTTTTGTTCTAATGAGGTAACTCTGCTTGGTGGATTCCTGAACGGGGGCCTGGTCACCAGAAGAACTAAATTGTAGTTAGAAGCTTGGAACTTCTAGCTCCACACCCACAGCACCCCACCCCACCCCCAGTTTCTGGTGAGGGAAGAGATGGCCACGAATAGACCGATAAGCTGATCATGCTAACAGGATAAGGTGCCCATCAAAAGCCCTAGGTCATGGTATTCAATGAGCTCTGAGTGGATGAACTTGCCCAAGAGATGGGAAGCTGACGAAGCCCAACCCTGTGGGAATAGGTCTTGTTCTTTTATACCTCTTTGGTCACTCATTTACATCCTTTTACCAGTCAATTGGTAAGTGTAAATAATAATGCTTTCAGGGTTCTGCAAACTGATATTACAGATTGCTAAATGTGAAGAGGGTTTATGCAAGCTGCCAATTTGTAGCAAGATTGAATTAAAGTGTGGATACCCTGGGCATCCAATGCATCTTCTAGGGGGTTCATGTTAAGGTACTGAGCCCTGAACCTGTGGGCTCTGTGCTAACTGCAAGCAGCTGGATTCAGTTAAACTCTAGGATACTTGATGTCTACAGAGGATCAAACAATTGCTCAGTGAAACAAACCCATACATATGCTGTGGGAAGTGTTATGAACAAAGGTACCGTTTTCTTTTAAACACAGACAGAGAGGCATTTTATAGTGAACAGAGTCCAGATTCCAGATTCAAAGAACCAGGGCTGATTCCTGGTTTTGCATTTATGAATGATTTCACTCTAGGCAACGTATGTAAATTATCCTAATCCCAGGTCCCTTATATCTGAAGCAGGATGAGAATAACATGACGACAGAGGAGAGAAAATGTTCTCCTTAACAATGGCTAACGTTTACTGTACATTGTTCTATAACGGAGGGCGAAAAATCTAAAGCAAGATCTCTATCTTAAGGTGCTGGGGTTTGAATAGGCTCTCTGCCCTCCTTAGGATTCAGGTTTGCCAAGGTGATAACAGGAAGAGAGGTGGGGCCTTTGAAAGGTGATTATGCCAGGAGGGCTTCCCCTTTATGAGTGGGAACAAGATCTCATACCACCTTGAGTCGCAGCCCTCTGCTCTGACTCCTCTTTCAACCTCAGAAGGACACAGGCCACCTGCTAGTGCAGCTGATGGGGTTCTTACTCATGAAATTGCAAATACCAGCTCAAGTCTCCCTGGCAAGTTTGGGAATTCCCACAAGGTATCTGAGATGCTGATTCCTAAAGTATACACCCACCTCCCTCTAAGACTTCCTTCCCATCTCCCTGTACACTGCACAGAAAAAAAAAAAATAATGTTACTTCAGCTTCTATCCAAATCACCTCTTTGTCCTAATGCGAAACCCATGTGCAAGTTGCCTTAATAAATGATTTTTCCTCAAAGCTTCCTTCTTCGTTATGAGGTCAGTTTGGAAGCATGGCAAGCATTCTCTGGCAACCCTCAACCTCTGTCTAAGACAGTCTCACGATATTCAGCTGGCTGGCTCTTCTGTTTGTCAACCACAGGAGGATGCAGCAAGGAGGCTCTCAGCAGACATCAGGAGTCGGTGGCTTGACTTTGGCCTTCTCTGCCTCCAGAACTGTGAGAAATAAATCCCCATCCCTGGCTATGACCCAACAGAAGCACGACACAGACTAGACATAGGAGGAAAAGACACGATTCAGAAAAGATGCAGCACCCGTATATGTGTTTCCTAGAGGGACACATTCGTGAGCTTTGGCTTGCCTCCCTGGTCCAGCCATGGCTGACGCCCAACGCTGGACTGACTTAGGCTGAACTTGGACCTGAACTTGCTCTCCAAGGGCCTCTCTGGATGCATTAGCTTTGGAAGAACTGTATTTAGTTGCTTCTGTGGAGCAGCAGGGATGCTTGATTTTGACCTCCCTGCATCTGTCCCTGCCAGGACTGGCGGGTAGCATGAAGTTAAAGAAGGCATCTTGGGGCAAAACCTAAAGGTTCTGTCCTACTCTCATCTAGCATCCCCCAACTTAGCTTCCTGAATTCCGCTCTTTAGCACATCCAGAATTTGATCATTTTCTTGTGTTCTAAGATTCCTTATCACCACCACTCTTTTTAAAAAGATTTATTTATTTGAAACAGTTCTGAGAATATAGAGAAAGACATACAGAGAGAGAGGGAGAGAGAGAATCTTTCATCCACTGGCTCACTCTCCTAATGGGCATTACAGCCAGGGCAGGGTTAGGTTGAAGCCAGGAACCTAGAACTCTCTCCTTTGGGGTGGTAGGAACTGCCTTCCCTTGTGCATTAGCAGGGAGTTGGATTGGGAACCAAGACTTGAACCAGCACTTCAAGATGGGATGCTGACATCACAGGCTGTGCTACAATCCCAGCCCCACCCTACTCTGCTGGAGCTGCCACTGTGCAGCGATAACCTACAGTGCTAAAGTCTCACCTTGCAGGGGCCCCTCCTATTTACTCCGCTCCTTTGTGCAACTTAAAGACAAGTTCCAGGTTCAATGATGAATGTTGTAACTTAGGACGAGCTCTGCAGCTCTTCAGAGTGTCAGCCACCTCACCTTTGGCAGAGACAGGAGTACCTCACAGGCAGTGACAGAGCTCCCATACGTCAATGCAAGTTCTTGGAACAGTGTCGGATGTTCACAAACACTCAGCAATGCCAGCCACCAGGCATGAGACCTGGCCTCTGCAGAGTTTGGGCTTCAATCTGACCCTTAGTATAAATTATTCCATTTAAGGTCGTGAAAAATGGTCTTGTACTTTGTATCCACGGATTATATAGTGGCAGGCAATGTATGGAGGCTAAACCTACACCATCTAGTTCCCTTTTACATGGAAGAGGTCAGTAGCTATTAAAGCTATCTTTCCTGCCAGGAGACCTGCTGACACCCTGGCATAGCAGGTTAAGCATATACCTGCAATATGCATTTTCCATATGGGCACCAATTCAAGTCCTGGCTGTTTGAACTCCCTGCTAATGTGCCTAGAAAAGCACAGAGGATGATCCAAGTGCTTTGGCCTCTGCACACAAGTGAGACATCTGGAGGAAGCTCCTGGTTCTTGACTTTGAACTGGTCCAGCTCCAGCTGTTACCTTGGAAAGTGAATCAATGGATGGAAGATATTCTCTCTCTCTCTCTCTCTCTCTCTCTCTCTCTCTCTCTTTCTCTGTATGTGTGTCTATCTCCTTTCTCTCTATCTCTCCTAAATGAAAACAAATCTTGAGAGAAAAAGAAAGAGAAAGAGAGAGAAAAAGAGAGAGAGAGAGAGAGAGAGAGAGAGAGAGAGGAAGCAAACCTTCCAGTCCTCATTTCACAGAACCAAAAGCACAGAAAGTCAAGTACCTGGCCATGGTCTCTTGGGTCTGCCCAGCTTGGGTCTTCCCATTCCCCATGTCACAGTTTGGAAGACAGATTTATTGAAGGAGCTTGGGGAGCTAAGAGGACAGTGGGAGAAATGTATAAGAGACTTTTCCCACTTGGCCATTAAACGATCTCCCCATTTGTAGATTCCTACCGTCCGGGAAGTACCACCCACCATCCCCTGCAGGACACTGGCAAAGTCTAAGTGAAAAGCAGATGTTTAAGTGCACAACTCCTCCGTGAGTGAGAGACAGACAGAAGAGAGACCAGGAGACAGGGTGAGGCATGAAAGAAGCAGCTCAACTAAATAAAGGATCTCATTATGTGTGCTATTTTTATTCCTCAAATGTCTGTCTACCTCTCCCCCCGCCACCCCCTTGAGGTTCCTACTGAAATCTGACAATCAGAGTTCAACTTCACTGTCAGCTTCCATTAGGCAAATCAAGCAGGAAAAAAAAGAGAGCGAGTTTGGCCTTGGCAGGGAGCTGATTCAGCAGCCATAATCTGCGGGTTGGGAGGGGGCCTGCTACCAAAGGGTCTAATTAGTCAGCAAGGTGCTGACTCCGCCCCACACCCTCTCCCCTTCACCTCATCCTCTAAGCTGCAGAGTTGAGCCTCTCGCTGTCTCTAATTCCCAGGAACACAGCTGCACCTACACAGCAGGTACACAAAGCCATCCCTGGGTACCTGGCTGACCCTGTCAAGGGCGTTTCCTGCCTTTGCACTGTCTCCTTGTTTCCATCTCCTGGCTCACCAGCTGTCAAGGCAGATTTTCCCTCCAGGGAAAGCAACATGGCAGGCAAAGCACAAGTATTTACCCGCAAAGCACCAGGACGCCTCCTATTGCCACTCCTCAACCCTTCTCCATTCTCCCTTCTGCATTAGGCCAAGAACACCAGGGAACACGTGTTTAGCCTAGTGGTTAAAATACCTGCATCCCACATCGAAGTACCTAAGTATGATACCCAATTCTGGCTCTTGACTCCAGCTTCCCGCTAACACAGAGTTCAGAAGGTAGCACTGATGTGAAATAAACCAGCAGATTGGGGCATTCTCTCTCTCCCTCTGTCTCTCTCTGTCTCTCTCTCTCTCCCTTTCAAACTAAACAGTATTTGTAGTTGCCACATCTGTAACGTGGGAAGTGTTCTGTAGGAAAGATCCCAAGTTCCTCCAGTGAGCTGAGGATCTAGGAAGATTCTTTGGAGGCCAAGATCAGAACAGAGTGTAAGACAGGTTCTTGCCATCTAGAAGGATAAACTGGGCCAAGCAGATGATAGACAAGCCAAGCACAAGATGGTAAAAATGTAAGCAATAAGGTTAAGAGCTCTGGGAGCTCAAGGAGTTTAAAGGAGGATGACCCACTTCTAAAAACAGAACGCTTGGAGAAGCATCCTTAGAACTGGATTTTGAAGGCCGAGTATGATAGAATCAGAGAGGAAAGCGTGTGACCCAGCCACTCCTAGAACTCCCATCTCCTGGTGCCATCTCGTCCAGAACATCTCAGAACATCTCTGTCTCTGCTTGAAGCTCACTGGAAGCCTCCATTCATGGCCATCTCCCAGCCTCAGGCACATCTGTCTCTTCCATGGCTGCAGGTCACAGCCGCACCCTGCCATCGTGTCCCTTTCTCTCTCCCTGTCCTTGCAATGCATGGCCACATGGAAACCGTCACCACGAGAGTTGAGCCAATGATGTTTTTGCCATGTGCTTCCTGTGGCTCCTCCATGGGGCCTGCTCCCACATCAGTGAGAAACGATCCGATCGTCAGCTGTGGTGCACAGCTCTTTAAGCCCTCTGCACTAGATGGCTCAAATGGGCGTAATAACCAGGGCTGAGCTTCGGCCAGGAGCCAGAAGCTCCTCTGTGTCTCTCATGTGGGTGCAGGGAGGCCACAAGCAGGGAGCTGGATGGGAAGTGGAGCAGCCATGTCACAAACTGGCACCCATATGGGATCTCAGCACTTGCAAGGTTAGGATTAAGCCACTAAACCAGCTTCCAGGTCCTGATGTAAAGATTTTTAACAAAAACAAAATTATTTTATACATTTGAAAGGCAGAGAGAGGAGTGGCTTCCATCCTTTGGTTTACTACCCAAATGGCTGTGGTACTCAGAACTTGGTTAAGCCAAACCCAGGGGCCCAAAACTCCATCTGGGTTCCCCACATGAGTTCAGGAAGTCCAAAGACTTGTGTCACGTGCCGCTGTTTTCCTGAGCAATTAGCAAGGAGCTGGATCAGAAATAGAGGACCTGGGTCCTGAACCAGAGTCCATGCGGGTTGCGGGCATTGTAGGCTGCAACTTTACCCAATGTACCGCAACATGGTCCCCCACTCCCACCCCCCACCCCTTGCAAATATAGAACGTTCGCGTGACCAAACAGGTGCCAGGATTCACTTAAAGAATGGGCTCTACTCTCAGCAACCCAGTTATGAAGAGGAGTTGGTGGGGTGGGGGGAGCAGAACAAAACCCTGATTCTGCCTGCATTCCGCGAATAATCAGAACTTGAGGCACCAGCCAGGCCAGCCCTGTTCCGTTTTAGTCTTTCCTCTCCGATAAAAAGCCTTTGACACGGGGATGTCAAATGTGCACTCGGCAGTTGTGGGTAAATAGAATGGCTCGCGATGAGAGGCCCCGGAGGAGAAGGACACCAGCAGTTCAGACAGCACAGAGGAGCCGGTGGAAGTGGGTCACTTGTCTGCACCGGTTGTCCAGCAGCCGGAGCACGTGCAGAGCCGGGCAGATCTATTTTCTTTCCCTGCACGAAACCGGCTTTGGGTTGCCCTGGGCACGCATGCAGAGAGAGAGAGACGGAGGGGGCGGATCCGCCTTCCACACAGCAGTGCTCTAGCGAGAGAGAGCCGGGGACGTCCTTACCCTGCCATCCCACCATCCGCTCTGGCTTCACCAAATGAGTGTGAATTATGGGGGCCTGCTGAGTCTTTGATTTCCCTCAGCTGCCATCCCAGCAGCCACTTGCCTGGAAATTAAGTGCGTGGTTTCGGCTGCTTGCAGAGGGAAGGGAACTTGCAAGTTTGTCTGTCACTCTGCCACCAGCCTTCTGTTCCAGCTGCTCCTCCCTCCCGGGCTCCAGGGGAGCCCTTTCAGAGGCACCCAGCCATCACTCTCCTGGAAGCTGGCTGGGATCCGGAAGCCTTCCAATTAGAGAGGTTGCCTCCTCCAGGAGACAGGGCTTTGGGGCAAGCATGCCGCTTGTCTCTATTTTCTCAGTAACTCCTCCTTTTCCTTCTTCCTTCTCTCCATCCCCGTCTCCTTCTCGTTCTTTATTTTTTTGGCACTAGCGTCTAAAAGAGAGCTCCCCCGCCCCACCTGATTTATTGTCCTCCATCAAGGCCTCATCACACCAAGCTCTTGTGTATTTCCCCCTAGGCAACCTCAGGTGGCACCCCATTGCCCGTTGTATCGCCTGATTCTTTAAACATCATGCAAAGCCTTTGGATGATTTATTTATCGATACACTCAGTCAAGCAGCAAACATCGATTAAGGGACTTCTCAGGACCTGAGTCCTAATCGGTCTCTAGCTCCATCTCTTATCGCTCCCGAATCCTGCCCAACTCCACCTGCTCTCAGCATCACGATTTCCTTCTGTGTGCTCAGCTCTGTTACTATTCCCTACTTCTTATTCTACTTTCCAATTAGCTCCTCAGCATTCAAGATGCCCTTACTGTTTGTGCTAAGAAGCTTTTCCCCCAGTCCTCTCACAGCCTTAGGGGTTCGTGTCACCGTTTTCCATGACACTGGCGTTTCTCTTAAAAACAAGGCTGCAGGCTGGCATTGTGGCACCAGCAGGTTAAACCACAGCCAATGACAACAGCATCCCATAATGTGTCCTAGGGCTTCTACTTCTGACCCAACAGGGGCAACAATGGAAGAAGCACTGAATCCATGGCTTCTGATTACCAATATGGTAGACTAAGTTGGAGTTGCTGGCTCCAGGCCTAACTCTTCCATTCATCTGGGAAGTGAACCAGCAGATGGAAATCTCTGTCTTTTTCTCTCTCTTGGTCCCTCTCTGTTTCAGACCTATGAAATAAATGACTCTTTCAGCACACACGCAGGTCAGTAATTTCCCCACCCCCCATGCCACACACAAACACAGGATCAGAAACATAGTGAGGTGTCCACTGAGCATTTCAGCAGTGAATGAATAAGCATGGAAAAAAGAGACAGGTGCTATTTTTCCTCCTTGTTTTTCCCAAGGCACAAAAAACCCAATGCCAAAACTTAGAAAACTTCTTAAGTTCATCAAAATCCTGTTCTCCAATTAATTTTAGGAAATACACTTCTATATTGGAAATATTTTAGAGTTACAGGAAAGTTACAAAGATAATACACAGACTCACAGCCAGATTCCCTCCATATTAGCATTTAATGCTTTTATTAATGCTATGTAGATCACAATGAATGAACCAATATGTTACGATTAACTACATTTCAGACTGTTCAGAATTCTCTCATTTTTACCCAATCACCTGTTTTTCTGTTTCAGGATACCATTGGAATAATCATTCAGAAACAAGATTTAGGACCCGGCACAATAGCGTAGCGGTTAAAATCCTTGCCTTGAACGCACTAGGATCCCATATGGGTGCCGGTTCTAATCCTGGCAGCTCCACTTCCCATCCAGCTCCCTGTTTATGGCCTGGAAATGCAGTCGGAGATGGCCCAGAGCTTTGGGACCCTGCACCCACATGGGAGACCTGGAAGACCTCCTGGCTCCTGGCTTCAGATCGGCTCAGCACCAGCCATTGTGGTCACTTGGGGAGTGAATCATCAGAGGGAAGATCTTCCTCTCTGTCTCTCCTGTTCTCTACATCCGCCTTTCCGATAAAAATAAATAAATCTTTTTAAAAAGCAAGATTTAGTTATCTTTGTGTTAAAGGCAGAAAGAGAAGGAGAAACAGAGAGGTTTTCCATCTGCCGATTTACTCCCTAAATGGGTGCAATGAGCAGGGCTAAGCTAATCTGAAGGCGGGAGCCAGGCTGTTGCTGTTCTGGGTCTCCCATGTGCATGTGGGTCCCTGAGGATTTGAGCAATCCTTTGCTGTTTTCCTAGGTCATAGGCAGGGAGCTGGATTGGGAAAAGGAGCAACTGAGACATGGGATGCCCGGTGCCACAAAGTAGAGGATTAGCCTCCAGTGGCACTGCACCAGCCCCTGAAATAATCATTTCTGAGGTCCTGGAGTTACAGCATAATAAGTGAAACCCCACCGTTTAAGACACCATCATCCTGTATAGGTGCTGCTGGGTTCTTGTCCTGGTTGCTCTGCCTCCAATTCAGTTCCCTGTTAATATGCCTGGAAAAAGCAACGGAAGATGATCTCTGCCACCCACATGGGCTCCTGGCTTTGGCTTGGCCCAGTGCTGTTAATTAGTTCAAAACATCAAATATTAAAGAAAAAATTCTCCATCTATACCACCTGTTCCATATTCATCTATTTCAAATTCTCTAAGTATGCATTTCACTCTGACCAATAGAGGGCGCCCTCCCTAATGACTCCCCCCAACACACATACTCACTGTCTCTCTCTCTCCCTCTCTCTCCCTCTCTCTCTCAGTCATCCCTCACTCACTATAACGGCATTTCACCTCCATGCTTTCCCGCTCACCCCTTCTCTCTTTCTCGAGACACAGGCGCTTTCCTCATGGGGCCCTGCGTGGTGTGGCATGCTCCTCCGATTGGGAATTGGAAAAAAAGTAACCCTCTCCCAGGGCGTTTATATCTGTGTCTGTCTTCTACACCATCCCCTGATTAAAATAAATCCCAAAACAATTGGCATCAAGAGCAGGCTAGCTGGTTTGGTGGACAGACTGTGACCATGTGCCTCTAGACTGTTTCTGGTCTCCTGATTGAATTCCTCGAACTTCACGCATGGCCTAAAGGACGCTGCAGTCTAACAAGTCACTTGCCCATCGGCCGCCCACACCTTATACTACATCTAGTGCATTTGACCTTGGTTTCCCGCCATGCACACACAGTGGGAGAAACTTCAGGGCACCTACATAGCTTACAACAGCTTCCATCCAGGCTAACCATATATCCCCAGCACTGCATGCTTACACCATGCCTGGGGGGTGTTGCAGGCACAGGTGTCTGCAGCATCTTGAAGCATTGATGGACAGGAGTCAGAGCTGAGCATGAGCCTCCCAGGAGAGGCGAGGGCACGAGCTGGGCATAGCTTCTCTCCTCTCCAGAACATTTAACAGCAGCACCTTCCCACACTATGTGGTGAGGTCCTTTCCCTACACCGGCAATTCAGTTAGAATTTTTTCATTAGATTCTACATTCCATCTTGGGATCCCCAGATCTCCGGAGGGACTGTTTAAATTTGCAAACATTAAGGTTCACTCTGGATGATATAAAGTTCTATGGGTTTGAATAATGGTAAGATATCATGTTTCCATCAACACAGAATCATACAGATCCGTTTCATTGCCCTGAAACACCCAATATCTTTCCTCCATACGATTTCAACTCTGTCCAGCTCCCTGGACACTTGATCCTTTTCCAGTCTCTATAGTTTTGCCTTTTCAGAATGAAGGCCCTGCCTCTGTCCTTTTCAGATGAGCTTCTTTGACTTAGCAACGCGCATTTAACATCCATGCACTCAACGTCTTTCAGTGGCTTGCTAACCATTCCCTTTTATTGCCAAATAATATTTTATTGGCTAATGGACTGCAACTTGTTTAGCCACTCACCTGTTGAAAGCTATCTTGGCAGCCTAGTGCTTGGAGCCATTCTGAGTTAAGATCCTAAAATGACTCACACACAGTGTTTTGCAAAAACTCATTTTTCAAATTAGTCTAATATCAAATTGAGTATTAACTGATAGTTAAACACTTAGAGTAAATGTTCAAACACTTTGCTCAAAGCTCAGATGGCCAATGGTTCTCTGTATGAGAGAAAATTCTAAATTACCCTTCCATTGCATTCTTCCAAGAGTGGAATAATGGATCTTAGAGTTGTCCCAGGAAGAACAAGTAAGTTATTTGAGGGGAATAAGATCTTGAATGTGCAGAAATGAATGCCTGATTATGTTGGGGGCAGCTGTTTTTTAGGATCTAAAATGTAGTATTTGTAAAAGGGTTTCTGCAAACACAAACTGATTCGGAAATCGGCAGTTGATGTCAATGTTAAGTCATCTGCCTTCTCTCTACCTGCTTTATTCCCTCTGCAGTCAGGCTGGCGTTGTCCGTGTATACCCAATGATACACATTCTCTTTCCCTTGTCATTTGCTATACCCAACTGCAGCACCTTTTCTCTCCTCTACTAACCAAATCTGACAAAGTCCTTCCAAATTTGGTTCTTTCGCACTTTCTTTTAACTATATTAGTCATATCTCGATGCATCCTTCAGTTTAATTGAATACCACACAGCTTAGCCGTGATGTTAGGTAATCGATGGATTCGTTGAACACATTGAACACATAAGAATCTATTCTCCTCGAGGCTTTTTGTTGCTTGATTTGGCGGGGCATAAAATGTTTTCGTAAGTGGCCCATAACTCGTCTTCCGTTTTCATTTCTGTTATTTTGCATTTTGCAGTAAAATAAGGAGAGTTCCAAGAGACAGAACATCCTTTGGTCCCACATCTTCAAACAGATCCAGATGCAGATGCGTGCAATCTAAGAATGGCTACTGAATGTCCCCTGAGTGTTGCCACTGTCCAGAGTGAGGAAAGTATTGGTCGGTGAGTCGATCAGCAGGTGGCTGTCCTGACACACCTTCAAGTGTTCTCACCACGCTCAGGATATCACAGGCTCCATTTGACAGGCTGAGTCCTGAGTGGAGAAGTTGCACTGTCTGTCCAAGATTGTACAGCAGCTTAGTGTTCTAACCAGGGTCTGAGCTCAAGCAGCCTGACACTGCAACCATGCATGGCTCCCGTTCCAGTTCTTAGCTTCACACCTGCCACTGTCTAACCCTTACACCCGCTGGTCTCTGTGGCAAGATGTGTTAAAAAAAAAAAAAAAACTCACTGACTTCCCTAATTTATGTTGTGGAGTCAACCATGTGCACATTTCACTGGAAGCGGAACCCCAGAACTCATGCAAAAAGCTTCCCCAACAATATGTCGTGTTCCCCATCTTGAATGTGTGCTGGATTCATCTCCTGCAGGTGGCCCTGAGGCGAGCACTTTCTGAGCAAGGGTATTTGCTCATGCTCACTAGAAACTGGGAAGCATCCCTAAGGACACATCCTAAAGGAGGATGTGTCCATGGCTTCTGAGTGGGTGGAGACGTATGCATTTATTTATTTATCAATTCAAACATGCCCAGTTTACTTCAGTTGCATCGACTGCCCTGTGGCCTCTGGGAATGCGTGTGTCAGAGGCAATGTTGAAGCTAAATCACACTGAAAAATTTATCTTTAAGTAACAACTTACAGATCTAATAACCAAGGGAGGTTGCACCGAACAGAAATGTGGTAAATCTATTATCTTAAGTATCCGCTGTGCTGACACAATTTCCCCTAAAGCCTTGGAAATGTGAAATTTCTGCCAGACAAGCATACATGAATTCCAACGATTGGCTTGATGAATTGTTGTCCTTGTTTTTTCCATGACTCATACTGCAGGCTGGAATTATCCCGTAAGGAAAAGGCTAAACCCAGTAAACCAGATAATCGGGGCACAAAAACATCGGAATATGGTGAGATTTAAGCTAATGTGAAACTGTCAAGTCTGTTGGGATAGCAGAATTTAATCTGAGTGCATGTGTAGGGAGCTGGGCGGGTTTAGAAGGATCCTCTGCTTAGATGTGTTTTTAAGCGCACCTCTGCAGATTTCCAGAGGAAGTAACCAGCTGTAACACATAGGTGATCCAGTCCTGGAGAACCTTGGGAAGGTGCTGCCAGGAAGCAAGCAAGACAGGGGAGGGATACTGCTGAGCACTCCGAAAGTTAGGGTAAGCTTCTGTCTTGGCATCAAAAGAGGGAACATTAGTGTGATAGGAATTCGTCTAGAGCTGACACCAATACAAATGGCAAGGCCAATTCCCAGAGCTGGCCTCGAAGCTGGAGTCTCTTGGTTGTGTCATTCATTATTCCTGCATGTGAAATGGGAAAGAAAGACATCGGCATTCAGGAGCCAGCCTTGTGGTGATGCAGCAACCCAAGCCACCGTTTGCAGTGTTTACCATCCCATCCAGGAGAGCTGGTTCATGTCCCAGCTGTTCCTCTTCCGTTCTAGTTCCCTACTAACATGCTTTGTCACTCTACTGTTCAAATAACTAAGTCTTCTCCCCCCCGCCCCCAAATCACACCATTTCAGAGCTGGCAACTGTAAACCATCAATTTAATATCAAATAGACTCAGGCTCCAGATTTCAAGGAAAGAAAAACAGGCTAAGGAGATTGCTTGGATTCAGTGTGTGGGAACACCGTTTTGACACGGTGACCAGGCCACCGCTGCAGGGATGACATCCCATATCAGAGTGCTGTTTCAAATCCAGACTGCTCCATTTCCAGTCCAGCTCCCTGCTAATGCACATGGGACAGCAGCAAGCGGCTGGACCACTGACACTCATGTGGGAAACCCAGTTGGAGTTCCAGGATCCTGGCTTTAGCTTTCCCCTACCCTGGCAATTGTAGCCATTTGGGGGATAAACCAGTGGGTGGAAGATTTTTTTTCCCCTCTCACTTTCAAGTAGATGAAAATGATTAAATAAATGCTATTGATACATCAAGACCAGCCCCATCAAAACCAAAGCATCCACTAACAGCCCTTGTCCTGAGTTCTTCCTGCTCATAGCTGGGACATTTTCCAAAGCACTTGTGCCCAACTGTGGTCTTCCCAATAGGCACACTACAGAAACTCTAGAAGTACCATATCCTTGTTGGTGGTCAGCACTATTCATTTCTCCCCTGATGTTAGCCATATCAGTAGCCATGACATGGCATCTCTCAGTTTAAATATATGTTTCCCTGCCAACCACGGGTGTTGAAAATGTTTTTCACATAGTAGCTGGCCATTAATTTCCTATATGAAAAACTATTTCAAGAATTTTTCTGTAGCCCCTTAAGCATTGATCAAGTGGCTAACGTGTGAGCGTCTGAATTTGGAGTCTCATCCTATTTCACTGGTCTGTTTCAGGTCTAGCCTTGTGCCCGCCCCACTTGTCTAATCGCAGTTCATCACAAAGTCAGATTTGGCAGTCATTGTTTCTTTTTTCTTCAAGAATATCTTGGCTTTGTCTAGCCTTTTACATATCTGTTTATATCATATAAATTTAAATCTTAAAAATATTTATTCAGTTTTCTGATGTGTTTATCCATCCCCATATTTTAAAAAGAATGTTTTACTGCGTATCTGTGGGTCATTTAATATTTACCCAAGGACTCTCTCTAGAATTCATTTAAGTGAATGTTTATTGAAGAAAAATTTTGTTTTTGAGAGTATGAATATATCAGTGCCAGCTTTAAAGGGTATGAACACTGAGAATATAATTTTCAGTTAAAAATAGATGTTGGGAGCTTTAGACACATTCCATTGTCTTCTGGTATCCATAGTTTTTATCAATGAAACAGCAACTCTCAAGATACACACACACACACACATAGATCTCCTTTGATTGTTGAACGTGACTTGTCTTTTTTCCTCTGGTGCTCTTTAAAAGTTTTATGATGGCATGCCCACATACGGCCTTCTTCACGTTCATCCTGGGAGGAGGCCGTAAAACTTTCCGAAGGTTTGGTCTGATGGCTTTGTCAGTTTGAGAAATATTCAGGCACTGTGTCTTCCATGCGGCTTCCGTTGTGCTCTCTCTGTTCCCTCTTTGGAGGAACCTAACGTGTGTTCAGCCCCTTGCCATGCTCTGTATTTTGGCACACTCCTCTCCTTGGTTTTCAGCCTGATTTCTCTGTGCTTTCGTGTGTATGTTTTCCTACCAAACTGCCTGCTACAACACTCACCATTCCCTCTGCTCTTTCTAGTCTGCTGTTCAACCAGCAGATAAGCTTTGATTGTACCCATGACTTCTTCATGCTCGAGAATTTCTACTTAGATATTTTTGCAGATTCAAATTCTCTGTTGAAATGGTACAGCTTGTCATTTACTTTCCTAAATGTATTGATCACAGAATATTTTTTAAAATAATTTTTTCTTTGTATAGTTTCTTTTGTTTTCTCTTTTTCTCTTTGACTTTTAGCCACTTGCTCTTGTACCCTGGTTTGTAAGAAATTTTGTTTTATTGGGTACCAGAAACTTCATGTGAAATCCATAAAGATTTAGTAATGCTGTATTTTTCCAGAGAGAACTCAAATTTATTGTGGCAGTTAGACTCAAATGCTCTATTGCAATCATGAGTGCCAAATCTGAGGCTAGGCTTCAGGTTCCACATGGGCTTGTCTATTTTTTGCAGATATGCACTTATTTGAAAGACACAGAGAGAGAGATGGGGTCAGGAGAGAGAACTCACTCCGCATATACAGATTCATGCGCCTGGGCCAGGACGAAGTGAGGAGCCTGGAATTCTATGGGGTCTCCCATGTGAGCAGCAGAGGTTTTTCCTAGATGTTTTAGCCAGCAGCAGGATTAGAAGCAAAGGTCTTCAGCCAGTATTGCTCTATGCAATGCGGGCCTAGCCATCAGCAACTTATCCAGCTATGCCACCAGGTTGTCCTGAGCTTGTCTGTTTCTGATCTAGGTTTTATCCTGCTTGAATCTCAACTGAAATACACCCATGAGTGCTTAACCATCTTCTCAGCATTTCCTGAAATTCAGTGCTATTTTTCTAGCACCATGAATCTATACATGAATCATGTATACCTCTGCTGTGTACATGACTTCTGAGTTCTAGTTTCTGCTAGTTCTAGTTCCATGCCCTGATGAGAAGCGCAGTACTTGAGCAATGGAGAAGAAGCGCATTGAATCTCATTTGCAGTTCCAAGGTCCACTGCAGCAACAAGGACTGCAACTTGTTCTAGTAATTAGTCTCTTTTTCTGAGTGTCTTTTAGGAAGGGTGGCCTATATCCCTGGCGGAAATGTGGCAAGGCAGACTACGTGTGCTACCCATTGGTTGGGTTTCTTACTGCTGAGAGCCAAGGATGTTGTCCCTCTAGAGCCACCATTATTTTAGGTCTGAGGCCATTTCTCATTTATGTTTCTCCCACTCAGTTCATAGGAACAAGAGACAACCAGTACAGCTCCATTTCTTCAGAACATGGAAACCTTTTATTGAATGACTGGTGGAAGACCCCTCCATTGTCCCTAAGCAAAGCTTCCTAAGAACTTTTTTGCTGTCTAAAATTCTTCCCACCCAATATTTTGTCTATTCCTTATCTTATCCCAGGTGTCAGAGCTGCAGCTTGGTCTGAAAGGACTCTCCTCATATTTACTCCAACATATTTCTTGCAATGGCTAATCTTGTCTTGGCTTCTGATGCTCTTCTAGACAAATCTAACACAGACTAGAACATGGGGTTCTCACTGAACTGAGGTAGAACCACAGTAAAATAAGATGGTGTGGGAACACTCTGAACAGTAGAAAGAAAACATCATGCTGTAAACAGGTTTCTAGATAGTGTGGTTAATCATGTGTGGCTCTCCAAGATTGAGTTAGGTGAGAGCTGTGTCGGATCCAATGGACTGAAATGTTATAGCACATTGGCAGAGAAAGCACACAGTCTGGTTTGTTCTGGTATTTTGGGAAATATCTTGCTTTCCTAGGTTATTCATAACTTCACTTTCAAAGTGCCTTGGCTTCAACTGTAAATTTTATGATATCTGTTCTTATTATCTCTCCCTGCCTAAAAAAAATGACTGTCAAACTTCGTGAAATCGAGCAAACACCATTTATCCTCCAGGAAATTTCTGTGGTTCAGGTGTTTAGACATATCAACGGAAAAAGCACCTATCTCTTCTGTATGATAAATAGTGCGCCTGCTGGGAAAACTCATGTGGTGGAGACTGGAGACACTGGGATTGGGGATTAGCTTCGACTGTAACCCAGAGCACCAGTATGTTGGCCCTTCCTTGGCTTGGGCCTCCTCGTGTCCTGCAACCTGAGGGTCATCAGAATTCTTATATGGTTTCCCAGGTCTCTAAATATGAGTAGTCCAGTGAAAAAGAAGAAAGCTATGTGGACTGTCATGTCCTAGACTTGGAAGTCACAGCATCACTTTGTCTCGTGCTGGAGTATATTGCAGGAGTTGGCCAGCTGGCCTGGTGGGCATTTAGCCCGGTGGTTACAATGTCCACATCTCTTATGGATGCTCCTGACCTTGATTCCTGACCTCACTCCCCCATAATGCAGACCTTGGGTAATGGTTCAAGTAATCGTGTACAGGTCTGGATTGAATTTCAGCTCCCAGTGTCAGCCCCAGTCAAAGACTGGACAATGATGAGAGCATTTGAGAAAGGAAACAGCAGATAGGAGAGTCCCGACCTCTCTGTCTTGCAAAAAAAAGTCAATTTGTAAGTATTTTCAGGTTTTTTTTAATAAGAGGCAAAAAAAAAAAATCAAAGCTATTATGTAATTTCTTGCTTAAATAATTCAGATATTCAGCATTAAAGACATCAAAATCATTCTTAGCTCACATCGTTAAAAACCAGAGGACTGGTCAGATTTTGCCTCCAATCCATAATTTTTAAACTTCTAAAAATTGTGTTTTAGCAAACAGAGAGACAGATGGAGAGAGAGCTGCCATCTGCTTGTTACCTCTTCACATGCCTTCAACAGGCAAGGCCAGGATGGAGCTGGACCCAGAGGTGGGAAATGCAAACCAGGTTTCCCAGGGGAGTGTCAGCCACTCACCTGCGTGAGCTATTGACCATGGCCTTCCAGGGTCTGCATAGATAAGAAGGTTTGCCTAGCAGCTGCAGCCTGAGCTCAAGCAAGATATTCCAATAGGGGATGGAAGTGTCTCAACCCATGTCCTGACTGTTAGACCAAACATCTATCCTCATGTTCTTTTAACCATATAGATTGAAATTAACCTATACATCTGCAGGTTGTTTGTAACAGTACCTGTTTGTTACTCCAAGGTTGGCTGTAGAATTTGACCCTGGGGTAAATGTTCTAAGGGTGCTCAGAAGCAGGTCTGCAACAGAAGTTAGTGCTCAGGCAGTGCACTTGACATCGAAGCCAGCAGAAACGAGAGGAAGAGACAATACTGGGCAGAGGAAGCTGAGCTGGGATGAATTCACAACAGAAGTTTCAGGCCATCCTCTGGGGAGTTCTCAAGATGAACCAACCCTCCAGAGGCATTCCAGTTAGGACGAAAGGCCCTAGCCTCCATGTGCCCATCCTTCAGTCACTGTCCCAGGAAGGAGGTGCGGCTGGCCAGGGAGGCTCCCTACTTCTGAGGAAAGCATCAAAGGGATAGCCTACTGCTGGCACTCCCAGCAACCACCTCACACCATGGCCTGCAGGTCAGGAGCTCAGAGGGGTCTGAAATAGAGGAAGTTCCCTTTCTCTCGGGAGTCCGGGGGAGGGGAGCGTGTTTCATTGGGCTCAAGATATTAATTACCCAGGAAGCAGTGAACAAAGTATGGTATGGACATGTTTAAAAACAAATTATTAACATAATAATT
Organism: Ochotona curzoniae; assembly: GCF_017591425.1. Taxonomy (NCBI): domain Eukaryota; kingdom Metazoa; phylum Chordata; class Mammalia; order Lagomorpha; family Ochotonidae; genus Ochotona; species Ochotona curzoniae. The sequence continues at coordinate 4,495,648 of NW_024465421.1, forward strand.
CTACTTCTTTTAAGGCTATTTTTTAAAAATCTTTATTTTCATTTTATTTTAAGAAAGAGAGGTTCCTTATCTGCTAATCTACATCCCCAATGCTCCCAGTGTCCCAGGTCTTCGTGAACCAGGTCAAAATCAGGAGCTGAGAAGTCCAGTCCCATCTTCTATGTGACTGCATGAGTAAGCGTCAGGGACCCAAGTCCTTGAGCCACTGTCTGCTATCTCCCAGGGGCAACATCCACAGAAGCTGGCTCGGAAACAAAGTAGCCAAGATCTGAACCAGACACTGCAAGGTGGGTGATCTTACCAAGAATCTTACCATTAGGTCCAATGCCTCCTGTCCCAATTGTCTACCTTTATGGGATTGAGTGTGATGTTTAGTCCCCTTCAGATATTGGGTATAAGTCATTCCGAATCATAGGTTGTCTGTCATCTCAAACATTCACTATTTCTTTGTGATAACATTCCATAACCCATCTTCTAGCTATTTTGAATTATGAGATAAAACCTTGTAAAATATAATAGCCATTTATGTTATCAAAACTTACGAATCTTACCTCGCTATAACTCTGCATCCATTACCCAATCTCTCTGCATATGTGACTCGTATTCTTTTTTCTTATTCTTTTTCCTGTTGTTGAAATAGAGTGTTCATCTTCTGCGACTTCTGAGTGCCCTTGCAAACTGTTTCTCAGGTTTTGTTTTTTTAAAGGTATGTGTTCATTTGAAAGACAGAGTTATGGGCATAGAGAGAAGAATCTTCAATCTGTCGATTCACTCCCCAAATGGCCACAATAGTCTGGGCTGGACCAGACCAGAGCCAAGAACCCAGAATTCCATTCAGGTCTCCCATGCAGGTTAGCAGGGGTTCCAAGTAGTTGAGTCATCTTCTGCTTTCCCGCAAGTATCAACAGTGAGCTGGATCAGAAGTGGAGCAGCCTGGACGTGAACCAGCACCCCTATGGGGTACTGGCATTTCAGGCAGCAGCGGAATCTGCTATACAACAACATTGTCCTCCACTGTCACTCCAGAGAGTATGAGCTGTGTGCCACACACAAAAACTCTTGATGACATCATGTATCAAGCCACTCCTCCTATAAAAGGGAGCTCTTGGGCTCAGAGATATTGAATGCTTGCCTAATTTCACACATGGCTGGAGAACCAGCACCCGAACTCCCGCTGCGTCCAGGGTCCCCTCTCTGTCTCTCTTTCTCACTCTCTGTTCAACGTTGCATTGTGTCTGTCTTGTCCCAGTCACCCTTTAGCCTTGCAATCTGCTCGCTTCCATTTTTAACACAGATTGCGACATTGACTTACACAGATACTGATGAGTCCTTCGTTGTACAGCCCCTAATGAGTACAAACCAATTAAAGTATTATGTGGAAATAATTGATGGGCTGTGTCAAGGAAAAAATGAGAAATTCGATTTGCATAGAGAACTATTGATTAGTGGTGCTATATCATCTCTCCCCGGAAAGCCATTTGGGACAGTGTACAAGCGACTCTGAGACAGGAGGGAGACAGAGAGACACAAAATACCCAGAACATCTCTATTTGTGATCCAGCACAAATGTATCACCGATCCCGGCTGCTTCCACCACCTCTCCCCGGGCTGCCTGCTCTACCGCGCTGACAGATCTAAATATGAAGAAGAAGAATGTCTCCGGCAGGCTGTTATTTTGCTGCCTGAATTGTGTCAGGGAAGTGTAAATATAATCACATTTTATCCGCCAATCTGAAATGGATTTTGGAGGAAGGGATCACAATGTTAGGAGAACTCCGTTTCGTGGTAGCATGCCTTGATTGAAAATAACTCCCTTGTTACCATCAGTAATGCGTTCAAAGGAGAAAAAAGCAGTACAGTTCATGACAGAATTACTAGGCAATTCAATCAAAACCAACGCCTCATCGTTCAGGTTAGACCAGGACACAGGTAAGTCCAAGATTTGTCTCGAGAGCAGAGGTGCGTGATCTGGAGAGTCTTCATTCCCACGTCTGCATCTCCAGGTGTTAACGACCCTCGGTTACGCTCTTTATAAATCTTTATTTTATTTTTATTTCTTTGTTTTAAGATTTATTTTATTTTTATCACAGTCAGATATACACAGAGGAGGAGAGACAGAGAGGAAGAGCTTCCATCCAATGATCCACTCCCCATGTGACCACAACGGCCAGTGCTGCACTGATTCAAAGCCAGGGTCCAAGAACTTCCAGGTCTCCCACGCAGGTGCAGAGTCTCAAGGCTTTGGGTCATCCTCAACTGCTTTCCCAGGCCACAAGCAGGGAGCTGGATGGGAAACAGGGCCACCTGGATTAGAACCGGCACCCCTGTGGGATCCCGGCACGTTCAAGGTGAGGACTTTAGGCGCCAGGCCACTGTGCCACAGCCTTATTTTTTTATTTTAAAGGCAGTTACAGAGAGGAGAGAGAGGTCTTCCATCCCCTGGTTTACTCCCCGATTGACGGCAACAGCTGTGTCTGAGCCAATCCGAAGTCAGGAGCCTGCAGCTTCTTTCAGGTTCTCCCGGTGGATACAGGGACCCAAGGACATGAGACATCCTCCCCTGCTTCCCCACACCATAAGTAGAGAACTGAATTAGAAATGCAGCAGCTGGGACACGAATTGACACTCATATGGCACTGCTGGCACTGCAGGCAGACTTAGCCTATATGTCATAATGCCAGCCCAACACTGACCTATCCTAATGCAACAATTGCATCTCTTGGCTTGTACTGCAAGTTGCTCCTGTATCCTTTGTGGTGGGTTCTAAAATCCAGAATAAGTCAAATAGATGCCCCTTCTTCTTCTTGGGTACTAAGCATCCTAGCTAAATCATTCTTTCCATCTTACTTTCCTCTTAAATGAATATTTGAGAAAAGAATATATATACACACACACACACACACACACACACACACCACTTGGCGATCAGACCTTCTCTACATTTTAGAGTCAGGAGGAGTCCAACTCATTCCATCTCCCAACGTTTAGACACCCCAGTCTTCCCACCAGAATCGAAGCTTCTTGATGAGTGGGCGTGTACAAAGTAGTCTCTGAAATTGTCAAGTAATCATCAACCCTCTTTCTGCACTACTTAGAACTCTCAAAGCGCACGGGCTGACCTCGTTCAGCGAGAGAAACAGCGTTTAGGCCTGCTCGGGTTGTGTACCCAGCAAAGAGCTCCCAGACTGGGCTCCGCGTTGCTCTCTGCAGTCACAACACACGTCACGCTTGCTGGGATGAAGAGTGGAGGAGAACGACAGAGAGCGCCCCAGGTGCCTGCCATGAATGCGACTTGACATTTGAATTGGGCTCCTGTGCCTCTTGCTCTTTTCAAGGAGAAACCCCTCAAAACTGTCACCGTGCAGACGGAGAGCTCAGCCTTTCCTGCTTGAGCATGCGCAGAGAAGGAAAAACCAGAAATAGTCATTCGCGGGTGCCACTCCGGGGTGAAAACGACTCATCTAAATTTAGAACTAGGCCAGGCTTTGAGGCTCACCCTGGGCTGGAGGTCTAAGACATGAAAAGCCTTGAGTTGGGCACATTTTTCAGACTTTGCTGGAAAGGGGGTTATTTAACCCAATGTGATCTCCAAGCAGGTACATCAGGGACCCACCCGTTCGCTGCCGCTGGAGAACCCTGATACCCACCCTGTGGTTTTCAGGCACTTTGGGAGAGATTCTTTTTGATGCCAGTGGGAGCTCTGTTTCAAAGAAAGAAAAAAGTGACAATACCAAGACCTTGGAGAGCCTGGGTGTCTGCAAACAGTCGAGTCCCCCTGCCGCTGTTCAGTCAGTAACACCCACTGTGCTGTGCAGAGGGCAGCAGCAAATGCCATCTTTAAGAGGGTACTGGGCAGGCACTGGTGGAGCCTGTTTTCTTGAAATCAGGGAAGTGAAATCAGGGTACTCAACTTCTGTACTTCAAGGCAAACTTCCTCCAGCAGGGAACAATTGGTCAAGGCAACCGTGTGAGGCGACCTTGATATTTCCATCATCTCAGCTACTCCTCTAATGACACAAGAGCACATTCACAACAGTGCCCATCAATAAAAGAAAGCAAATCTGAATTTCGAGCATCCTGTTTTTCACCCTGAATCATTGTGTCTCTCCCTACCTTCTCTCTCAGTCATCACTGTCTCCCCCTCCCCTATCAAGAAAGAACACCCACAATCCAGCACCCCCCCAGGAGGACGAGGACTTACATTCACCAATGATTACCCTACACAAGGTCTTCCTCGGTGGGACTTCAGTACTTCTGGTCTCTTTCTGCTGTGCCAAGGGGTGTCACACTGATGCATGACAAGCCAGCCCTAACATTAGTGGATGGAAACCCCACCATGTACAACTCACATGGGTGCACAGTTGGGACTGGGCCCCACTGGGTGCTGCCTGTGCTCATGTGAGCTCACTCAGGAGTTTGTGATCCACAGTCAGTCAGTAGCTTTGCTGCCATGACTTTTGGTGGCCCGATGATTGAGTACAAGAGCAGAGTAACTGGACCACATGTGGCTAGCATTCGCACACCTGGGACAGGATGATCTCCAAGTGGGTGGATATAGAGTTCTCAAGAATAACGGAGGAAGAAGCTGCCAAAAGCTGCTGAGTCTTGAGACTGGAACAAGAACAGGGTCATTCCCAAACACCTTCTAAATCCACAGTCTAGCACAGAGTCACAGGGTGAGGAAATGGACACATCTTGGGGGCAGACTCTCTAACATTGTAGAGTCAGTCTGGCCATCCAGCCCCAAGGTTCTTGGGGATGAGGTTTCCCCAGGAGCTGGGCATTGACCAGTCAGCAGGACCAATTCAAGCTGGGGCTCTCCTTTCTCATGCTTATTCACACAAGTTGGGAAAAAAAAAAGACTAAACAACTCAAGCTCATTGAACCAAAGAAGCAAGTAAGAGACTTAGAGTTGGGAATATAAACACAAGAAATTCCACAAGGGAGAATAACTTTGCTGATTTATATTCAGATGGGGAGAGGGCACTGGCCATCCCTAGAGATCCACTCTACATCCACTCACCAAGATCCTCCACTTGGGCCAAGCACAGGCCATGCAATGACTTCACTGTCTAGAAATTTCTCAGGCCAAGTTTCCCTCAGCCTACCAAGCTCGCCTCCTCAAGGTCAGGTCTGAAGGATCTTTCCTCTTCAACAAGCACCGTATGTTTTCTTCCTTGAGGCCTGGTGAGTGTCTTCCTGTAAACCTTCAGGGAATAGCCACATGGGAAACCAAAGCTTTCCCCTTAACAGGAATGACTCAGGCTGAACAAGGGGAACTTTACTTCCCTTGCAAGCATTTTCTGGGAAACACCTGCTTATGTGCACTCCAGAGAAGTTTTTGTGGCCCAGAAGGACAAGTCCCAGGGGAGAGTTAAACAGAATTTGCCTTTGGTGTCCCCACTTTCCTCTCATCACACTCAAGGTTTCCTCCATTCTTCACCTTGACCCATTTTTTGCAAATGTCCAGTCTCTCTCCTGAATCTTCAGCTTGTAACAACAACACCATACTCGCCCTTTATACCTTCTTGGCTTCTGCTAACTGTTCTGACTTCTCAGAGATATTTTCAGTATTTATAAGCAAATCCTAAATTCTAATATGAAATAGAAATATTTGTGGCTCCAATCTAGTCCAGATTTACATTAGCTATCACGAAGTTCTCTACGAGTGGTACAAATGAGCTTGGGTTTAAAAGGATTTATTTGAGAAAAACAAAATAGATGACATGAAGGCTAAAGGAATTTCCTGGGGTGAAGAACTTTCTTGATAATCCATGAAATCCAACATATTTGTCAGCTGGTACTTTGTCTCTGCCTCAGGCCACACCAAAGGCATCCCTGTTCTATCCTAACTGCCTCCCTTCCTCAGATCCTGATATTCAGGTTCTGATCACAACTTCCCCCACCCCACCTTCCATTACTTGCCTGTCGTTCTGAAGCAAGAATCTTGAACTCTTCTCTGATCCACAGTGTCCCATAGGGCCCCTATCATTTTCCTGGATGAAACTGGTGTGTTTTTGAATAAGAAAGCACTGCACGGAATGGCAATGGTCAGAGTCTTGGCGGCCTGACCCAGAGGCGCACAGCACGGCTATCCTTGCAAAAGTATCCTGAGTCATCTCTGATCTTAGAGCAAGGGTTAGAAAGTGAGATGCAGAAGCCAACCAACACATGAAGCTGTTGCTATCACTTCAACCCAAGTTAGCTCAGTGTCTCCATCTTTGTCCTGTTTTCTCCAAGGTCAACCTTGCTGTACATGTACAAGAGCAAGGGACATTGAAAGATGAAAGAATGCAAAGCAAATGCATTACGCCATGACCGACAGCATGTTTGACCGTAGTAGCCTTGTAGGAAGGGAACTGGATGAGCTCCTGCCACTCCACCCCTACCCACCAAAGAACACACAGGATCCACAGGAGCTGGGGGCCTCGGGGTCAGCTTTGGTCAGCCTGACTTCACAGCTCAGTCATGACCCCGTTTGCCTCCTTGAAAGTTTCAGAAAGCTTATAAAGAGAGAAGTTGGAACTGTTTAATTCAAGTTCCTTGATTTTAAAGAATAAAAAAGAAAAGTTAACTCCACCTCGTAAATGAGTGCTTGAGTTATTTGTTTTTAATTTTTGCTGTCACCGGTTAAAGTCATAAAAAGTTTGTAACTTGAAGTGATGCAGCATTGTCTTACAGGTTGAAGAGATCAAAAGTCTGAAATAGACTCAGATAAAGTGGCGGGGGGTGGGGCGTGCTCTTTTCTAAAATCTAACAGTCTGTTTCCTTATCTTTTCCAGCTTTTAGATGCTCCCCGCACTGCTTAGCTAATGGTCCCTTCTGTCTTCAAAGCTAACAATGATCTGTCCAAGCATCACAGGACAATAGCCTGACACTGATTCTTCTGCCTCCAACTTAGTCATTTTTAAGAATCTATTCTTTTTAATCATTAGATGCATTTAGATCATCCAGTAGGGTCTTCTTGTCTAAAGCTCAACTGAGGAGAAGATTTCATTCTGTGCGTAGTGTTAATCTCACACCCTCTCTTCCTTGTGAAATCTGACGTGTTCGTTGGTTCTAGGCTTGAGGGTGCAGATATCAGCAGTGGGACCATACTCAGTCTACCACTGCCGGACTGCTTATGTTGACACTAGAACACAAGATGCCTCATTTTCTGCCCTCCTTCTCCATGTCTGATGTTTTGTTGGGAATGAAGAGTAAGGTGAGGCAGAAGTACCTAGTAGCTGCCTCCTTTCGGTGGTGTCCACGGATGTCCAGAAATAAACAAAATCCCTGCTTCCAAACAGTAGGGGATCTCTCCTAACACAGCCTCCAGACAAGCTCAAATCACTGCGAAGAACTACCCTCCCTCTTATGATCAACCAAAGTGAGATAGAATTTCAGATGGGGTATTAATATGCTCATCGAGTGGGAGAGGGAGAAAGGAGGGTGGACAGTAAGGGAAAGGACACGGGTTAGTACATACTGGATCAAAAATTTCATAACATACAATGAAAAGAGCCTATATAAGCATTCATCTATTCATTCAACAATAAATTTAAGCAATTAAAAACTCATTTTTTTATTAAAGCCCTGTGTTGGTTTTAGATACTGTGGTCACAACTCTGAATAAAGTAAATCAGACATTTTTTTTTTAAATGTTGTGGGTTTTTTTTTTTTTATCTAATTGAAAGAGAAACAGAAAAGTGCTCTGTCCATGGGTTTTGTCCATGTTCTGTCCAGGGACACTCTGTCCCTGAGTGTCCACACTCAGGAGCTGGGCCCAACCAGAACCAGGCATCCAGCTAGACTGCAGTTCTCAAGCACCGGAGTCACTACCTACTGCCTATGGGGATGCACATCAACAGAAAGCTGGAGGAGCAGCTGAGCTGAAGTCCAACCCAGGCATGCTGACAGGGGACGCGGGTGTCTCTGCAAGCAACTTAACCATTACACCAAATGTCCACTCTAGATACAGTTCTTGACCACAGGATCTAGTGGAAGAACCAGGCAACAAATAATACACACAGAAAACAGAAAGGTCATATGGTGATAATATAGGAAGGGGACAAAAGAGAGAGACAGGAGGCAGAAGGCGTTGCCTTAATGTCCCTATGGCCTTGCCTTAATGTCCCTATGGCCTTGAGGTAGACACTGCCTTGGCCAAGTCCAGTGTGCCATGGGGAGAGGAATGTTGTACACCGCCGTGCCTGATCCCGGCAGTTATACCAGATGGTGTTTCACAGTCTTGCTAGTACTTAGTTATCTATCTCCTGTAAGTTCCTGCATTCTCTGGAAAGCTACTAAACACAACAGCTCACTGTTGTGATTGGTTTTAAGCCGCATCCAATCAGATCTTGTCACATCAGTGTTCTTGCTCACCGGCTCCCTCTTACATCATCCATAAAGTTTTCCTCACAACATCCCCAGCAGGAAGACAGAGTTTGGTACTTCTGCACCTTCCTGAGTCAGTAACAAAATCTTTCTCCTCTCTAAGCCTGGTATCTCAGAGTGTGATGGAGCACAACAAGCAATGAATCCACCTTCTTCTCTAAAGCCTTTCTACATACAAACTCACATGCATAGAGCTTCCCCTGTCCTAGAGCCAGCCAACAGTCATGTCATTTCCAATCTCATAAGCAGACACTCCTCTCATCTCATGGGCTGCCCTCTCTAGGAAGCTGGTGAAATCAGGTTATCTGGACTGACTCAAACTGAAGGGGCTCTGAACACAGAGGGATGGAGTTCTGCAATAAAGTGGCTCCAGACTCTGTTTGTTCATCCAGTTGCTTTCCCAGATACCCAACATCTCTTAATTTGTAAGGAGGAGCAGGTGTCATGACACAATGGGTGAAGCCATTTCTTAAGACTCCCACATCCCATATTGGGATACTTCCTAGCAGGTCCTGCTCTAATTCTGACCCTACTTTCTGCTAATGCATCTGCAGAGCAGCAGGTGTTGGCTGGTGCAAGTGCTTGAGCTTCTGTCTCCCACATGGGAGAGCCAGAGATGCTGGCTTCTGAATTCAGCTTGCCCCAACCACAGCTCTTGTTGTAGAGCAAACTAGAGGATTAAAAAAAAAAAAAATCTGTCTCTCACATTTGTTCTCACTGCTTCCTCTGTCTCTGTCTCTCTCTCTGTCTCTGTCTCTATCTCTCTCTCTCTCTCTCTTTCCCAGCAGAAAAAGGTGAAAATAAATTAAAGCTTTAAAAACTAACCAAACCAGAGACTACAGTGATGGCTCAATTGGCTGATCCTTCCCTTGTAAACACTGGAATTTCATATGGGTACTGGTTCATGTCCAGCTGTACCACTTCCCATCCAGCTCTCTACTTTTGGCCTGGAAAGGCCATGGAGAATGACCCAAAGTCTTGGGACCCTGCACCTATGTGGGAGACCCAGAAGAAGCTCCTGGACCCTGCCTTTTGGGGAATGAACCAGTGAAAGAAAGACCTCTCTCTCTGTCTCTCCTACTCTCTTGTGTAATCTGGCTTTCTAATGACAATAAACATTTTTTTTAAAAAAAAACTAATCAAACTTAAGCAGTCAATTTGAAAATGTTAATAACATTAGAGTATTCACCTCATGAAAACAGAATTCAGGAAGCTGGTCTTTTATTTATTTTTATGTTTATTTGAAGGGCAAAGCAAGAGGATGGGGGGAAAAGAGAGAGAGGGAGAAAGAGATCACACTTCAAATTACTCCATAAATGGCTACAACAACCATGGCAGAGGCAGACCAAATCCAGGAGCCAAAATCTCCATCCAAGTCTTCCACATGAGTGGCTGGATTCCAAGCACTTGGACTAGCATCTGCTGCCTTCCCAGCCAGATTGATAGGGAGTTGGATGGAAAGTGCAGTAGCCAGGTTTCAAACCAGCACTCTGACATGTGATGCCCACATCACACGTAGTGGCTTAATGTTCTGAATCATATTGCCAATTGCCAACCCAAGGAAACCTGTCTTCACACAAGAACGCCAAAGCAGTTGAAGGTTATTCCAGAATCTGCCATGGCCCTGACTCCTCCCTAGGATGGAAAACGTAATGTGTGGCTGCAGCTGCTGCAGAAGAGAGACTTATCAGCTTTCTCTGCTTCCTTCTGCTCTGCCTTCTCCTTCCCACACTGCCCTGTGGCAGATAGCACTACCATTCTAAATGTTCTGTTCTAACCATGACCTTGGCTGTGTGAGCGTTTCAGTCTCTTCTTCCAGCAGGGACATAGTATCTTCCCTTTCCTATCCATACTAGGTTCAGTTGGGCAAAGCTGCTTTGGCCGATGTGAGCTTATCAGACAGACATATGCAAACCAAGGCTTACCTTGGCAGGTGTCATTGAGCCTTGCTCTTACATTCCCACAATGGCTATGAGGCCATGCTCTAAACTGTCCACTGCTGTTTTAATAAGGATAAGGGTTAAATGATGCAGCTGGGGAGAAAATCCACAACTTAGAGCAGAAATCAGCCTGGCTGAGTTCAGGTTAGCTGATTCCCAGCCAAATCCAGACACCTGGAAGAGAACAAGTGCTGCTAAAAGTCACTGAACTTGGATACAAGGTTTGGTATATATTTTAATGATTGCGATTTGCTGACTGATCCACAGTGGAAAACAGCATGTCCCCGCTACAAATCTTGGTAGAAAAGCTTTGGCATCATCCAAGTCAGAAAGCAGCAATTGACCGCAAGGCCAAGCCAGTGGTGCAACGTCAGTGCAGAAATTGAGCCAAAGAAGCCTTATTAACTGGGAAACACCAGAACTGACTCACTACCCAGTGGCTCCAAAGAGCTGAGGTCATGTTGTCTCTGAAGCCAGCAGCTCTGCTCCGCATTTGACCCCTGCTGGATGGAGTTATTTTGGATCTGGTCTTGTGACTTAGGGGCTTAAAATAGTTGCTGCTGAGCCATCTGTTTTGGGATCTGTCTCACTTCTGAAAGGTGTAGCAGCTGCAGCTGAATTGAAAGCAGCTCCTGTTAAGAAAGTGAACAATCTCTCAGCTTTTCTCCATCCCAGGAATGTGCCCTAGGGAGAAAAATAAAATAGAGGGCATTTGGCTGCCAAAAGAAGGATAAGCTGAAGAGGAGAGCCTGAGAGATGCTGGGGGAGATAGCATCCCAGCCCTGGGAGAGCTGCCACAGGACCTGGAAAGAAGCCAGGTTAAATAAAGTCAAAGACACTGGCAGCCAGGGGAGGCAAAAAGGATTGCACAGGACATGGTTCTGGGATTTGCCATATGATCAGAGATAACCAGAAAGAGTGTGGAATAAGGGGTCGCAGGCCTTAAGCTGAGGGCTCAGCTCTACCTCCATAGTGGTCACCACGAGGCCATCTCCAGCTCCATGCCACTTGAGCCTGGGTACTCCCATGCTGAACATGGGATTTATTATACCTTCCTGAAGTCTGAGGGGTCGATTAGAATTACCCACACAAGTAGCCTCTGTGTAGGGAGACAACAGTGAATCCACTACTGTATCTGAGCCCAAGTTCAAGTCCTGGCTGCTCCACTTCTGATCCAAGCTCCTGCTAATGAACCTGGGAAAGCAGTGACAGAAGATGGTCCAAGTATGTGGACCCCTGTCACCCATATTGGGGTTCCCAGATGGAGTTCCTGGATCCTGGCTTTAACCTGGCCCAATTGACACTATCTACTGTGGGCATTTGGGGAGTGAATCAATGTGCAAAGGATCTCTCTCTCTCTCTCTCTCTCTCTCTCTCTCTCTCCTCCACTCTCTGTCTCTTCCTCTTTCTATGTCACTCCACTATGTATACATATATATACCATATCCTGCAGACACTCTCACTCTGCCATCCATATTTCTTTGTATGAAAGTTCAACTTATTTTCATTTTTGTTTGAAAGGCAGAGAGCATGACACCCACAAAGACACACCGAGAGATAGAATGATTGCTTCCACATCTTCAAGTTCACTATCCAGGGCTGAGCTAGGATAAAGCCAGGAGCCCAGAACTCAGTCCAAATCCCCCATGTGCATGGCAAAGACCCAATTGACCGGGCCCTCATCTGCTGCCTTAGGGGACACGCACCAGCAGAAAACTGAACAGAAACAAAGTAGTCAGGGTTTGAACCAGGACCTCTCAACAAGGGATTCACACATCACTGCCCCATCCTGCACCTGCATTTCTAACAAAGGTTTATTAGAACATAGCCAGTCTCATCTGTGCAGCTGCGCACGTTTCCACAGCTCTCTGTGCAGTCGCATGACACAGTTGTACAGCTGTGAGAGGCCACATGTGGCCTACAAAGCCTACGTTAGTTCCCATCCCGGTCTTTACAGAATTTGAGGATTAAATGAAGCACTCAGTGGAAAAATCATTAGTAGCGTCTAGACATGATGTCATGCCACATGGTTGGTGTGATGGAGATAAGTCTGGGTTTCCCCTCACTCAAGTTCCTAAGGGTTGGAGACATTAGCCTTCACAGACAGCATGGGCACATAAGCCTTGTACTCAACAAGAACCCATCAGGTTCCCGAGGAACCCACTGAAACCCCTGCCACATCATCATAGACTGGTGTTCACATCCGAGGCAGAAGAGGATCCAGGAGAAGGTTGTGAGGCTAGGAAAGAGAGAGAGCGTTGGGTGGACAGTGCCTGAATCAGGACACTGAGTCTGAAGCTGGGGACTGGCAGGCAGAGGGCTTGCTCCCGAGTGAGCACTCCCGGCACAGAAAGAGGTAGTCCAGTACACAAAGAGCCTTGTTAACGAGCTGTGGGAACAAGGTGTTCTACCCATCTGAAAACTTCTCTGGCGTAGGAAGGGCTTGGTGGTCTCTAAAAGACTGTTGAATCCCCAGGAGCGCCCCATCTCTCTCCACTCCTCTAAAGTTTTCTCTTTCAGTCACAATAATGTATCTTTCTAGGAGTTTCAACTAGCAAAGCTGTGCTTTGCCCAAACAGGTGGTTTCTAGCCATGTTTTAAACATGTCAGCTGCTCACTCAACCAGTCTTGGAGTTGGAGAGAAGGAGAGGGGAAATAGAACAGGATATAGATTGGTTACAGGGAAAGAAGAGTAGAATGGTCAGGAAAGACTTTCTAGAAATCTGTCTTCAATTCTAGCATTGTGAACCTCAGCTCATGAAGACATTCTGAAATGGGCTAACTGGAAAGTTTTCTCAACTAATGTTTTTACACTTTTTGGATTTTAAGTAATCAACTTATAACCATGACTGGGATCCCATTCAACAATATTTAACTTTATGACTTTTAGTAGCTCATTCCCAGAGTTTTTTTTTAATCAAAGTAGATGTGTAATAATCAATTTTTATTTATTCAAAACCTGCTTCATTGAGCATCGTCAGTAAAGCCACCACCTGTGACACTGGCATCCCATACAAGCACAAGTCCCTGTCCTACTGTTCCACTTCCAGTTCAGCTCCTTTCTCAATGCCTGGGACAGCAACCGAAAATGGTCCAAGTTCTTGGGCACATGTCACCCAAGTAGGAGACCAGCATGAAGCTCCTGGTTCCTGGCTTTGGTCTGGCTCATCGCTGGCATTTGGGGAAAGTTGGGGAATGAACCAAGAGATGGGGGATCTCTCCCCTCACCCTGCTATCTCTGTTTCTATAATTATGACTTCTGACTTTCAAACAAATAGGAGTTGCCCAGAACACTACAGTGGAACGTGAGACGCATAGAGCCATGGTGAGCGTCAAGAGGAAACGCAGTGTGCTGGGGCACTGTGTCACCCTGAACGTACGAGCCCATCTTGCAGCCTCAAATCCAGAAATCAATGCGGCTCCAACTTCACCTTGCCTGCCAGCAAACTCAGGCATTGCCACCAGCTTTTCAATCAATACCATTGATCTCTTTTCCAACAAAAGCCAAATCATCTGCCATATTCCATGGAGGCTGACCTTGGTTTGTAGTTTAGCTGGGGGGGGGAGGAAATAAGAGGATACATTTAAAGGAAAATAACCCTTCCCACCTCCCCACACAAAAAAGCAAGGGTGATTTTTTTTTTATAAAGTTATATATTCTTATCCATAATGATACATTCTAATAAGTGACTCATTAGGTGATTCTATCTCATGCACACATCATAGAGTATATTTACACAAACCTATACCATATAGCCTATGGTACCAATAGGCTGTATGATGCAGCCTCGATACAGCCTACTGCTCCTAGTATGTGATAATGTAAGCAGTTTTAACACAATGGTAAGGATAGAATATAAAAATGCAAACATACAACAACACCAATAGGCAATAGGGACTTTTGGATCTATCATCATCTTCTGGAACTACCACTGTATATGTGGTCACTTGCTAGCCAGAACATCCTTCAGCAGTGCATGCCGGTGTTAGCAAAGAGTTTCCAAGTTGCTCAGCACTTTTGGAACATTCACCATTCCACTGGACTTAACAGCAGTTGCGTATTTTTAACCCGCTTTTCCAGCCACACTTGCAAAGTATGGCAAACCTTTTTGTGATGGTAGGTAGCCAGAGTTACGATTTTCCAGGTATAGCTTTTACCCAAGTTCAAGTACACCTAAACATTGCCTGGTTTGGGCTCCTAGCATCTCCAGCAAAGTTTGAATGGATGGTAGTGGATTCTTGACCAAGAGTCTATACAGGGAAAGCTGGGGCTTTGTTAACACGAGGAAGAGGATCTCTATCTCAGGGCAGATGCCCTGATTCGTTCTGTCCTTGGATCTTATCTCCTGTCAATGAATGCTGCCTTGTGATGGTGCCAGGCTCCCTCTCCACGGTCCCCAAGGTCTAGGTAAAGGGTAGATCAAATCCCTTCCATTGCTCTCTGCCTGTCTCAGAATTAAGAGAACAACATTGAACTCATAAAGGGCAGTTCAGGAAACATAGTCTGTAATGTGTAGATTCATGCTTCTGTCTTCCTTCCAGTTTTTGAGGTGACTGGTTAGTAGAGTTCTTGGCTTGTGGACACATGGCAGCTTTATTCTGTCTCCCTCTGTCTCTTGGTACTTTCTTAGGAGGGTGGGGGTGTTTTTACTCTGTGTGAGAGTTTTGGAGTACCCCATTTGGAATGATCATATCCACTGTCTAAATGCCAGGTTCAATCTCAGGCTCCTAGCTTTCTGTTTCTGAGCATCCTGGGAAGCAGCAAGCAAGGGCTCCATGGTGTGGGTACCTGCCAGCCACGTAGGAGACTTGGGTTAAATTATTTTCTCCTGACTCCAGCTTGGCCCAGCACCAGCTGCTGTGGGTATTTGAGAAATGAATCAGCAGATGAGAAATCTATACGACTCTGCCCTCCAAATAAAGAAGTTGCAGACACATTCTGATTCAAAAGTAGAATGTCCATAACGCTGTTTCAATACATCACTTCCTTCCCACCTACAGAAAGATTTAATCTCTGGAAACTGGCAGAATGGAGGGTGCTGTCATTAGAATGTATCTCCCAGAGTGCACCACGATGCAGTCATGAACAGTGTGCCTTCAAGAATGGGTTGTTCCCATTATCTTGTAGCATCCTTAAGAAACACAAATCTGGCCCCTTCTCTCTCTGCTGCCCTTCTGCCTTCTGCCATAGGATGATACAGCAAGAAAGTATTTGTTCTTGAATTTCCAAGCCTCTGGATCCATAAGCTAAAAACATCTCTTCATTATAATTTTCCCAGAGTGTCATATTCTATGATAGTAACATGAAATAGACAAAGATAGAGGAAAAGGCACAGAAAAGATATTTCCTGAACCAGTTCTGTTACCACCTGGCTGTTTGTCCTCTGTGTTTATTCAGAGGCAGAAAAATTGTTTTCTCCTTTTGGGTGCTGTGACGACTCTGCCACTGTGGCTGCACCTGTTGGAGCTCATGACTTACCACCAGCCTTTCCCTAGTCACGGGGCCTCTGAGCCTTGTCCTCCAAACTTTTTGTAAAAGATCTTCTTGCTCCTCAGAATGAATCTGAAAGGCTTTCCGTCTACCTGCTCTAGGGAAGGGATTCCACAAGACAGTTACCCTTGGTAAGAATTCCCAAGCATAGGATTCCCCAGCACACCTCACTCTGGACTCTCTGGGTACCCGGGAGTAACTAAACAAGCTTCTCGTTTCATTTTAAATAGAAACATAGAGGAATCAGTGTGGTGGCACAATGGGTTACACTGCTGCTTGCGATGCAGGCGTCCCAAGTGAACACTAGTCTGAACACCAGTTCCATTTCCAATCCAGGACCCTGATAATGTACCTGAGGCATCAGGGAATGACCCATGTGGTTGGTCCTGCCACCTAGGCGGGAGACCTGGAGGGAATTCTAGTCTCCTGACTTCAGTCTGCCACTTGGGGAGTGAACCAACAAATGTATGATTTCCTTCTCTCTCTGTCACTCTTTCAAATTAACAAAATTTTTTTTTCAATCACTATCTTGCGAAGTATATCTATATCCCTTCATAAAGGGGAATTCTCCACAACCTAATTACCTCTTTAAACTTCCACCTCTTTTCAACACTGCTACATTCAGCACCAAATTTCTCAGTGTGAGCATTGCTGGGCACAAGTCACATCTGGGCCCCAACAGCAAAACCATGAACACCTTCTCCACCTGCCAGCTCCATTGGTTATCAATCTGTTTTCTATGAGAACTCCTTCAGACACAGAACCGTTAGCAAAGGGCCCAAAAGGAAACTGGGAGCCAAACTCCCCACCCATCGCCATCAGTCCACACTCTGATCTGAACTGCAAATCTCTGCCCCAGTAGATGCGGAAGCTTCCCCCTTCTCCAGTAGACATTCTGCCTGATGACTGCCAATCAAGGCAATCCATGTAATGAAAATGAAACGCACAGTATGGATATAGATGAAGAGTGAAGGGTCTGCCTGCAGATGGAGGAGCAGCAGGGAGGAACATGACACTTCTGAGAGACAAAATACCACAAAGGAAAGAATCTGGCATGGGAACCCACCAGGGTTTAAGCTACAGAAAAAAAAATGAGCTAGTGGGATGATACAAACATGGAATCTAACGGTCAATGAGGCTCGGCTAGCAGGACTTAGCTGCCCCGACATTAAGAGAAGGGAAGGAGTGGCTTGCGAAGTCAATACATTGCAGAGATCTGGAGGCAGATGGGCAAGCATTGGGAGCTCAAGGACAGGTCAGCAGCCTCACAGCACGCAGTGAGGATGCCGTGAGCAGCCAAAGACACAGGCTGCAGCCAGAAGCATATGTGTTGACGCGTATCCAGTCCAGATCCCATGACTTAGGTGGATCCTGCACATCCAGATTATGAAAAACTCTATGCAAATGTCTCTGATTCAGCATCCTTGGTTGAGAGTCACTAAATGGAACCTTCAGCACCTTCACTTCCCTGCTTCTGTCTGATGTATGACCATTTGATTCCCTCACATAAACTAAGAAGAGGCCAGGGGGAACAGAATAAGCCAAACACATGACCCACTGTTCAGATTCTTGTCATCAAGTCTGGCAAGATTTCAACAGCTGAGGCTGTACTCGCAACTCATGGCCTGTGTGTGCTGGGTTCATTGTCAAGGGCCATTTAGCACGTACAGCTGGGACTCCCAGCCCCCAGCCCTATCAATGAAAGACAGTGATGTTGATCACAGAAAAAGGCCGTGTTCCAGCAAGAGTGTTATTTGGAAATGTCAGTGGATGAGTTATGAGTCACTAAGTGGTGGTTTGAGCAAAGAAAGAAGACACACACGTTTTCTGTCTCCATCATGTTTATACAAAGATCCCTAAGAGTTTCCCGGAATTTGCATTCTGCTTTTCAGGGCTATGATTGGTCCGTTTGCAGGGTCAGGAAGCTAATCTTGGGGAAGGGGACCAGGACTAGAAATGTCAGTAAATACTCTGGATTGACTACAAGGTTATTTGCTCCACAACAAATCCCAGCATCATTTGAAACTTGAAATTCGACAGCCAGGGAATCTGTGATATGTGAGAGAGACAAAAACCAGCCTTCTTGGTATCCTCTGGGTCTTACCAACTAGCAATTCCCATGGCCCCAGAGAAAGGCCTCATGCCCCAGAGCTGACGCATTAGAATCTGATATTTATAAGATGCAGCAACGAGGGCCTGTGCACTCAGGCAACTCCAATCTAAAGAAAAGCAGATCCGTGACACCATTTGGCGCTGCGCCGTCGTGAAAAGCAAGCAGACCAAAACTCCAAATACCACCCATTCTCCCTTATATGCAAGAGCTACTGTTGAACTAAATAAATGAGTAAATAAATAGCACACAAAAAGGAAAGAAATGTCCATGTGTATGAGTTTTGAGGCAAATACAGAATTCTGTCAAATTCTGTCTTGAGTCTTCATCAATCAAACTGCTGCTGATATACGATTACAGTTTTAATGTCTTTGTGATTATTTTAAAATTTACTTTAGGGGCCCAGCACTGCAGCACAGCAAGTTAAACTGCCCCATGTGGTGCCAGCATTTCTTATAGACGTCTGATGGAGTCTGAACTGTTGCACTTCCCATCCAGCTTCTGTTCACGTCCCTGGGAGAGCAGTGGAAGATGGTCTCAGCGTTGGGCCCTTGTCACCTACGTGGGAGACCCAGATCAAGCTCCAGTTCCTGGCTATTGTGGCCATTTGGAGAGTGAATCAGTAAATAGAAGCTCTCTCTCTCTCTCTCTCTCTCTCTGTCTCCCCCTACCTGCTTGCGATTTTCACACAAATTAAATCTTTCAAAAATTACTGTTGGCGACTGAGCTTGAACATCTCTTCATTTGCTCATGGTGCACAGTTCTTGTTTATTTTCCTGCTAAATTACCATCTTTTTCCTTTTTATTCATTGAACTCTTTATTAGCAAGACATCAAACTACCGTGTAAACTGAAAATATGTTACCTTCAAAATCATAAATTAATAAGCAAATCGACCTTTTACAAACCCAGATTGAGTGCAATAGTCCTAAAATCAGGCAGAATTGGCATTCATTTGTGTAATACGTGGCGTAACGATTTTGCCAAAATTCTAATTCTTGACCCAGGCCCTTGACAGGACTCCCTACTGCGCCATCCCTTTCAGCTTGAGACACAGCCAGCTGTGTAAGGACTTGTGAGATTCATGTTTCACTTCTGCCCGGAGATGACTAAGAGATTCTACCCACTGTTCCTGTGTGTCCCCTCTCCCGACAAAACAGGCAGTAATGCCTTCTCGGCTAGCTGTGAGCAGCAGTAAGAAAGCATGGGAGACAAGCTACTAGCTGATGGCAATGGGATGTGCAGCACAAGTCAGAAACTGCTGTTGACAGCCACTGAGCGTGGAGGCTTGCTTGTTATCAAAGCACAGCTTGGCCTGTGCTGACTAATGCAAGAGTCAAGCATTTTTCAAGTGTGCAGAGGAGAAGCAAAAGAAGCGGAGTTGCAGAGCATTCCCATACGTTGGATGACTGGGACACACACCATGCAGATGACAAAAAATGGACCCTGGTCTCTTCTGCTTACCGTCCAGAACTGAGTTGGACTTGATGCACACTGTGTGTTGATAACAGGTTCTGTTTGTGTAAACGTGTTCTCCACACTGGCCTGGACAGGCATTTGGTGAAACAGTGAAGTCACGGGTTGGAATGGCCACAACCCTAAAAAAGTGACAAGTTCAAATCCTGCTTCTTCCAAATCAGCTTTCTGCTGAATCACAACCCAAGCCCAAGCCACACTAACTAGCAGGCAGGAAGGAGCAGAGGGGCACTGGGAAGTGGAATTACCAGAGTAACATTTACTCAGAGTCTTCACAAGGGAGATTCTTGGGGAGATTTGCTTAGTATTTCTGAGCTTGAGTTAATTCTAATTAACAGACCTCTGCTAATAATAACCAGGTCATGTAGGATTTACCCTGTCTGCCATTGCTCTGGATTTTTTTCTTTTTTTGTTAAACATGGAGATTGCTTTCCCTGGTGTGGTCCACGTTGTCTTGCTGGGTCCATGCCCCACCATCTCCTCAATCGTGCTGTCATCATCTGTTAGTGTCAGGCACCCTTGCTGTCTTGACATTTCCCGTTGGCCTGCCTTTCACCTTCACTATCTCCTGCATTCTCTCTTCCCATCACATGCATTCATTTTCTCATTCTAGTGGTAATATCCATATTTTTTCTTGTAAAAAAATGGTTAAAGAGCAAAACAAAAATGAGATTTTCTAATGCAGAGGAGGGTGACCACAAATCAGGGTCATGCACTTGATCTGCGTCCTGAAATGTCTAAAAAGAAAAGATTAGAACTGTTTTCACCATAAAGACATGTTGGAAAAAGTAGATATGCTTACCCTGATTTTACCCTGATTGGACACAATGCAATGGAGAGGTGTATCAGAAGATCATCTGATCACTTCACACATATGTGGAATTCTGATGAGTTGGCTCAGACAGTGACAGCACTGCCTGGGAGACTTGTATCCACCGTCATAGTGCACGGGTTTCAGTCACAGCTCTGGTCCTTATCCCAGCTTGTGGTTGACACACACCCTGAGAGGTGATGGCTCAAGGAGTTATGTCCGCAGCACCCATCGAGGAGATCCGAATTGAATTCCCAGTTGCTCTTTTTGCCTGTCCCAGCCCTGGCTGTTGCGGGCATTGGGAGTGAACCTCAGAATAGAAAATCCTCCTCTCTCCTTATTTCTACTTCCCATATCACTTTTTACAGAAATACAACTAGCCAAGTTTTTTTTTTTTAAGTGCCTGGAATTAATACTAAAAATAAATAAAAATGTTAAAAGAAGCCACAGCAAAGCTTTGTAAAAAGAACAAAATGAAAACATCCTGTAACACATCTGTTAGACTCTCTTTCTGTTGATGAGTAAAAACATTTGAAAACCAAGACTTGGAATTAGCATCATAGCATGTAGGCTAAGCTGCTGTACGCAGCCCAGCATCCCATATATGCCCCAGATCAAGTTCTAGCTGCTTCACCTCTTATCCAGCTCCCTGCTGATTCACCTAGGAAAACCCCAGAGAATGGCCCAATGGCCCAAGTGCTTGACCTCCTGCAACCTGCATGGGAGACCAGGGTGAAGTTCCTGGCTCCTGGCTTGTGCCTGGACCAGCCCAGCCATTGCAGTTATTTGGGGAGTGCATTAGAAGATGAAAGATTCTAATCAGCAGATAAAAGATTCAATCTCTCTCTCTCCCCTACTCTGATCCTCTCACTCTTTGCCTGTTGAGGGAATGAATAATCTTTAACAGTAGTAAAACAGTGTGGCAGGTGCAATCTGGACAGGATCTGCCAGGGCAGGTGGCGGGGCTCTGGACTCAGGAACATCCGCTTCACTCATAGGAACATCCAGGAGTCCTGAGAAATTTCAACAAAAGGCAGGGGGAATTATTCTGACATGAATTACAAGCAGTGGCAGGTATAACAACCTCCTGACCCTCCCCATGAAAATGTATCCGTAAACTATATATCTTACTAAAGGCTCCTTTGTGCATTTTATTTTTCATTAAATGCATTTCTGAGAACTTCTGAAGATCACTTAGAAGAGCAACTTTCAAAAATGCTTGCAAGCATGAACTTGTGTTGAAATTCCGTATTCCAGAAACTTTCTGAAGCACCCACCTGAGTAGTTGTTACCTAGATCTGGGAACAGAGGAAGTTGAAAAGAAAGGAAAGTGACCATCTCTAGGTTCTAGATTCCTTTATGGAGTGATAAAAATGTCCTGGAGCGGGTTGTAGTGACACCACTCCATGGACTGATGAGAAAAGCATTGAATTGTACCATTTAAATGTCTGAATTGCACGGTTTTTGAGTTATAATTCAATAAAGCTGTTGCAGAAGAAGGAAAACATTCTAAAGTGGATGGGAATTTAAAGAATATAAATCCCCTAAGGTCTTGTTAAAGAAATACTCGATGACACACGTCAACCAAACTAGAAATGCACCATAGCTCTATGGTAAACAGACTGCAAACTCGGAGTGAGTTGAACTGTGGGCCTAGGTTAAAGCAAAATGTGGCTACAAAGCATGGTCTGCTATAGATTATAAACCACTGAATAGAATAACAATCCCTACATTCAAGGTGATATAAATAAATCAGTAGAAAAGAAAAAGCTTTTCTCCAAAGCACAAGTCCACATCTCATACATGTAATGAGAACAATGAAATTATAAAGGCACTATTCAACAACTACCATCATGGTTGTTGGACACTGGTGGCCATGTACACTATAGGCAAGCACCTCTCATAGAAGTGCTGGTTAATGTCCTGGCTGTTCCACTTTGAATCTAGCTCTTTGCTAATCTGCCTGGGGAAAGCAGTGGAAGATGGCTGAAGTGCTGGCTCTCTGCACCTGCGTGGGAGACCTAGAAGAAGAAGCTCAGGGCTCCTGGCTTCTTCTGCCTGGTGCAGTGCCACCTGGTGTGGCAAGCAATGGACAACAGATGGACGATTTCTCTCTCTCCCTCTCTCTGCCAAGTCTATTGCACATCACTGTGTTGTGTTACACTAACACAGCCTCAGTCGCACCATGCTTATCCTGTCTCTCAATTACAACATTTTCTCTTGTGGTTGATTTAATATTGTGATTGATCATTTTACTCGTCGCCTCAGAAGCAATGGCCCACTACAGACAGATGACAAAGATAGATAGATAGATAGATAGATAGATAGATAGATAGATAGATAGATTATAGATAGATATGATATAGATATACATGTCTTAAATCCTGAATGTGATAGGCTGTACAATATACATTTATATTCATACACTCCTTGATGTTTCCACAATGGCAAAGGTGTCCAATGCAGAATTTCACAGAAGTTTTTCCCAGCATTAAGGAATGCATGACTCTATCTATTCTTTAAGGTCTTCGTATTAGAGTGCTTGCAAGTAAAGGGTTATCTGGTCTACAGCTTGTTCTCACACGGTGAAG
Source organism: Ochotona curzoniae (assembly GCF_017591425.1). NCBI lineage: Eukaryota > Metazoa > Chordata > Mammalia > Lagomorpha > Ochotonidae > Ochotona > Ochotona curzoniae. The sequence goes on from NW_024465421.1 coordinate 4,518,442, forward strand.
GGAAAAGTGGGTGAGTGTCCTTGTGTGGAGAGGGGGAGGCGAGGGAGTCAGAGAGATGTGGAAAGCACCGTGAAATCGTAACATCTGGGGAATGTGGAGGAAGAAGATGCGAGGATTCCTTGAACCGCACGTGTGAATCTATAATTATTTCTAAATAAATAGCAAAATGTCAATGTTATAAATGCTATAAACTCTGCACAAGTAAGAAATGGTATAATTATCTCCAGGGTCACAATTGCTAGTGCTTAGATCCTTAAACATTGCTTGCCTTCTTGCTGAATCTTTTCTCCCCACAGTTTTAAAGGATGCGTTTTCCTGGGCCAGCGACATCCGGACCCAAATGTGATTAAGAGTGTCCCTGATTATACTTGGTGCTGTTTTCCTCCAGGCACCCCCCACCTGCTGGCACTGCAAGAGGTGCTTGCCTGATGGCTGTACTAGGTACATACAGAAGCCACCTGTTCTTGGCACGCCAGGCCTATTGTTTTGATGTTTCTCTTCTCTTGGGAGCCAGGATGCCACTCAGGGGAGGGCAGGAGAGGAGAGGAGAGGAGAAGAGAGGAGAGGAGAGGAGAGGAGAGGAGAGGAGAGGAGAGGAGAGGAGAGGAGAGGAGAGGAGAGGAGAAGAGAAGAGAAGAGAAGAGAAGAGAAGAGAAGAGAAGAGAAGAGAAGAGAAGAGAAGAGAAGAGAAGAGAAGAGAAGAGAAGAGAAGAGAAGAGAAGAGAAGAGAAGAGAAGAGAAAGGAGAAAGAAGGCTGGTGTGCGGAAGGGACTTCATACTTCATTTCTGAATGCTGAAAGGTAAAGGTCCTTCAAAAAGTTCCGGAAACTTAACAGGACTGGTGTTGCAGGACCCGAGGCTGAGCCCCTCTCTGCATCACCTTATCTCTTGAGTGGTGGTAGTTCAAGTCCCAGCTGCTCCCCATCACCCACCTACCTCCAGGGGAGACCCAGATGGAGTTCCTCACCTCTGGCTTTGGCCTGGCCAGGAACTGATGGCTGCTCCCTTTTAGGGAGTGAGCCAGCAAAGCATGACCGCTTTCTCTCCACTGCTGCCCTATAACTTTGCCTTTCAAATTAAAAAACGAAAATCCATTTTTATAAAGCTCACGGAAGATGTAAATTATGAAAAATAAATCTATGCACGGATTTCAAAAATTGATTGCAGTAAAACATGTGTAACCTTTAATTTTGTTTTCCATGAACGCTCCTTCGAAGTACTCTTGTGTGAGTTTATTTTCAGGCCCAGAAAACTTTTGGCACAAACCCTTCTTTCATAATATGCAGAAAGTGTGTGTCATGAGAAAAACCTAGATTTCAAAACAAAGATTTCAAAACATGTTTTGAGCCAAAATAAATTCGTATGTTTAACTCTATTATTCCACGGACTTTTGGAAGCACGCCCACGTGTGTGTGGTTGTGCACACACACGCATGTGTAGCTGAAATGAGACAGAAAGCGACCAGGAAACTGAACTACAGAGATTTCCCTGGACCAGTGAGACAGGTTCTGGAACGTTCAGCAAGCTTTAATCAGCTGCTGCCCGTGCCTCAGGAACCTCCTGCATTGAAACTTTTTTAACCTACAGGCTGTTAAACATTCTTGTGCCTGTTTGACATCTGGAACAAATTCTTTTGTCATACACCATCAGACTTTAAACAAATAAGAGCTAATGGGTTACACAGATGCCATGGTTTTACTACCACCGATAATTAGTTTGTTCATTCGAAGGCAGTACAGAGGTAACAGACAGGAAGCTCGCGCCTGTCCCACCTCGCATTAGGATCCATTTGTTTTGACAAATATCGGAACTCATCTTCTGTTGGCGGTGTAACGTATTTATTTTTCCAGTTCTGCCCTACGTATCATCCTGTCCAGGAGCTCGACATCACAGTGCTGTGCAAAGTGTGTTCACGCGGGCCCAACGCAGTCTCAAATCCTTCTCTCTTCATCAGGACCTGAGTGAGCAGAGACAAGTCATTTACCTGCTGTGGGTATCAATGCCCCTACGTATACAGTGGAGACAACAGAATATACCTTACGGGCTGATGTTACGCAAGAATATAACACCGTGTCTGGCACATGACAGGAAATCAATAAACAGTTGTTCCTATCCTAAATCGCTTTTAATTAACGGGCCCTTAGAGGAGACGGTACCGAGATGTCAATCATTTTTTTTCCGAGACATGATCTGTATAATTTCACTTGGAGGGTAGTGATCTGTTGTTTTTAATTTAGAGCTATTGAAGACTGTGATATGATCTTTCCCTCCTGACTGCTTTTCAAAGTCTTCTGCTCAGAGGGCATAGAAAGGAGAGGTCAGAAGGTTGGAAACGCAGAAAGCTAAGGAAATGGATAGAGAGCTTTATCCTTTGGAATACAAGGGTATGCCCGGTGTCCCCAGGGTGTGGTGGGGGAGGGTTACAAGGGAATTAAAGCTCGTGGTTATTTCTGGAAATTGGGAGCAAGCAGCAGGTCATATGAGATGCTGCTGTCCGTGTGGGGGACTCAGAAGGACTTCCAGGTTCCTGGCTTCAGCGCTGACCAACCCTGGCTGCTGTGGTCCTTTAGGTAATGAGCCAGTACCTGCAACATCTCTCTCTCTCTCTCTCTGCGTTTCAAAATAAATAAATTTTTTTTTAAAAAAATAGATAACTGTAGGGGCAGGTGTTTGGCCGTGACTGGGATTATGTCTCAGTTGCAAGGCCTGGGTTCAGAGTCCAGCTCTATTCTGACACCATGAGAGGCAGCTGGTAATCGCTTAAGGATTTCAGTCCCTGCCACCCCACCCCAAGAAGATCTACATTGTATAGCAGTTTCTGATTTCTGCCTGGCCCAACCTTGGCTATTTATTGGGGGGCATTTAGGAAGCAAACCAGTGGATGGAAGATTCCCTATCTGTAATTCTACTTTTAAACAGGTAAAATAATTTTTTTAAAAAAATATGCTGTAAATGAAAATCTAGAGTCAGTGCTATAGTGTAGCAAGTGAAGCTCTGTCTGTTCAGGAGTCCAGGCTCCTTTGCCTCCAATACTGCTACTGGTCTGGGAAAGCAGAGAATGGCTCAAGAACTTGGGCCCCTGCACCCCGATGAAAAATTCAGAAGAAGCTGCTGGCATCTGGCTTTGGACCACCCCAACTCTGGCTGTTGGGACTGTTTGAGGGAATGAACCAGTGGATGGCATATTTCTCTCTCTGTCGCTCCTTCTCTCTGTAATTATACCTTCCAAACAAAAATTAATAGATCTTTCTTAAAAGATACAGATAAACTTACTTGACACAGCAAGGTTTGAAATATATGCATGCATGGTATCTTTCATGTTCATGGGACATAATTTTATAAAATGTTTTTCCAAGAATTGGCACCTAAACAAACTCGTCTTTTAATCTCTGGTCTTAGTACCAATGGTCATATTCACTTGAATCTGAGAAAACTACAGGTTGTTTTGTATATGAAGTCTTACTAGGCGAGATCTTTCTCATCTTCTCTGGCAGACAATATTGATAAAGCCCCATAACCTAAACAACTCAATACTCCTCTGTCAATTTCTTTAGCTTTCCAAGTTCACCACCAAGTCATTATTCAGTCTCCACTAGGTCTAGTTCCACCATAAGGCAAAAATCTCCTTCACTGGGCTATGATTTAGGCTATATTTCCCCAGGTATGGCATGAAAAATGGTAGCACATATTTTTTCTGAAATTCTAATATTCTCCAGGACTTTCTCATATTTACTTGTTTAGTTGCATCATTAACAATGAGAAAATAGGAGCTTTTTTGCAGTGAAATGGAGAAATAAGGAGGATAAATAATGTGTTGCACAATGTTTCATTATTATAAATAGATTATGAAAAAACTAAAAACAAAGCGTGGCTGCAGCAAGCAAAGTTTATTACCAATACCTAGGTCACAGACTACCTCTTTCTCCTTCATCTGCTTGGTAGCTCAGCTCAGTGTTTCATTTTCTCCTGTCTATCAGGAAAGCATGCAACTTTCCCAGACTGACATCTCAAAGTCCTGGAATTATCTGATCTGTTCCTCACTTGAGAGAACACTGGAGCCCTGAATTGATGTTGAATGGAATGCAGTTAGGGTCCCCTTGCAGGACATCACACGAGGCCACGAAAATAAAACTTAACAGGGGCAAGCATGGTAGCTCAACAGGCTAATGCTCAACTTTTCAGTGCTAGCATCCCATATTTGTGCTGGATCATGCCCTGGCTGTTCCATTTCTGATCCAGCTCCCTGTTTATGGCCTGGGAAAACGGTGACACATTAATGAAGTCCGTGGATCCTTGCAGTCAAGTGGGAGACCCGGAAGAAATTCCTGGCTTCCTGGTTTGAACCTGTCCAGCTCTGGCTGTCGCTGTCATCTGGAAAGTGAACCAGCAGATGAATCTCTCTCTCTCTTTTCATCTGTCTTTATTCCTCTTTATAAATCTGTCTGTCTTTCAGACTTGGGCTCCTGCACCTGCGTGCGAAACCCAGAGGAGGTTCCTAGCTCCCAGCTTTAGAATGGCTCCAGCTCTTGCGACCACATGAGGAATGAATCCGTCAATGGAAGGTCTTCCTCTCTTTGCGTCTGTCTGTGAATCTGTCTTTACCATAAAAATAAATAAAATCTTAAGAACAGATCTTTCAAAATAAATCAATAAAAGTTAATCCAGCGACAGAAGAAAGGCACAAGTGAGGCTTGTGGAAGAAGTTTGGAAGAGCTGGATGCAAAAAACACATGAGGACAAGAGAATCAAAATAGCTGAATTTCATCAAGTAAAAAATATTATTTAAAAATAACCATTTTTCTTGGTCCTTAAACTAAGACCAAAAGGCAAAAGATATATTAATTTTTAATATACTATTTTGCTTGAAAAGTGAGTTGAGAGAGAGAGAAATGTTCCATCCACTGGTTCACTCTCCAAATAGACACAATGGCCACAGCTTCGCTGGGCCAAGGCCAAAATCCAGGAACTCAATCTGAATCTCCCACATGTTTGTGCCACCATGTGCTGCTTTTGCAGGTGCATTATCAGGGAGCTGGTCTGAAGCAGAGTACCTAGAAATCAAACCATCGCTCATGTGGGCATTTGGACAACGTTAGTCCCAAAATAGACTAATTTGGCATTAAGATGTAACAACTAACTTTGCATAGAAAATAATAGCAAAATAATAGCAAAATACAAAAAATATATCAGGGCCTAGCACGGTAGCCTAGTGGCTAAAGTCCTCTCCTTGCAAGTGCCAGGATCCCATATGGGTCCTGGTTCTCATCTAGCTCCTACTTCCCATCTAGCTCCCTGCTAAGAGTCTGGGAAAGCAGCTGATGATGGTCCAAAGCCTTGGGACCCTGCACCCATGCGGGAAATCCAGAGGGGGCTCCTGGCTCCTGGGTTTGGATCAGCTCAGCTCATCTCAGCTCCGGTCATTGCAGCCACTTGAAGATCTTCCTCTCTGTATATTTGACTTCCCAATAAAAATAAATATATATATATATTTGTATATATAAAACATTGATACATATATATACTCTTTATATGTATATATGTATGTATATATATATGTATATATATATATACATAAAATCATAAAATCAGCTGCAAATATTGACGCTTGAGTACCTCATTATACACTCTGGATAATAGCATGCAGATTCGTTACTAGTCTGGAAAATCATTTCACAAAGTAGATTGTTCGTTTTTAGCTTGGTGGCTGTCCCGACATGGGCAAAGCTTGAAAGAAGGCGCCAAAGAAGACACAGATTGGGTCGGTTGGCTGTGGCAGAGGGCATGATTTTGGTTACATGCATACTTGGAAATGGAAGAGGCTCACTCAAGAAAGCTCCTCTGGCTTCAGGAGCGAGTGCGGCACCTGCTGTCGGCCGTCTGGCTCCTGCCCATTAGCCATTGTCAGATCTGCACGTTGTGTCTCACCCTTGGTTACTTCTGTTTGGACAGAATAGCTTAACTTTAATTAGTCCTTTCAGGATGCTGCACGCATGGTAAGTGTTTGCTAAGTCTGGGAAAGTGATTGCCTCTGGTGAGCGTTTTTATGCTCAAGGTCAATAGCTGTTTTCTGATAATAATTTGTAGGTATTAGCATCCTTTACGAAGGCCAGTAACCATCGGTGAGTTCAGAGGACAAACCATTAATGTGAGAGGTAACGTGTCAATGAAGGGTCAATCTGCTAATTTCTTGCTCACAGAAGACATTAAATGCAGGCAGATGCTGCAAAGTAAAACTGCTTACTTTGAGTGTCTTCTCTGTAAATAAAACAATGCTATACATATATTTGTATTAGCTTGAAACACACTTTGTCAGCAAGGAAAGTTTGATGTAGGCTGGGACAAAGTGAGCAAGAGCCAAAAAGGCCAGAGCAGGTAGGCCGCCGTCACTGATCAGTAAGGCACAGAAACGCACAAGAAGGGGAAAAAAGAGAATGCCGGTGTTTCTGGTGTTCCAGAGACCTTCTCTGAACCCTTCACTTTACAAAATGACAGGTTCCTTGTTATGAAGGGGAAATGAGAACATACAGACCCATACTGGACCCAAGCTGGCTACCATCAGCTAGATGGGATTTTTCTGCATAAATCAGTGGGGAACTATGCATTTCACAGGCTGGAGCCATTTCCAGGAGTGCCTCCAAAGGTGAGCGGAGACCTGCCACAGTCCTTGAAGAGGGTTGAAAGGAGCACAGGAAGCAAAGTCACAGATATTTGTTGAATTCAGGCCAGAATTTCTGCACCACAATGGAAGTAATTAGAGAAAGAACAGAGATCCTTTGAAAGAGGAAGAGCAGGACTATGGAAAGCCTGTAAAGTAAATACTAAATCCTGATAGTGATCATAGGATGACGCCAGGTACAAAGTGTGTGTGGGGAGAGAGCAAGGGAGAAAGAGAGAAAGACAGAGAGAGAGAGAGAGAGAAAGCATCTAACAGAACATGGTGTGGTAGCCTAGTGGCTAGAGTCTCGCCTTGCATGCCTTTAGATCCCGTATCGATGCCAGTTCCCAACAGCCCCACTTCCCATGGATCTCCCTACTTGTGGCCTGGGAAAGCAGTAGAGGGACGGCCCAAAGCCTTGGGACCCTGCAACCAAGTGGGAGACCCAGAAGAAGCTGCTGGCTTCGGATCGGCTGAGCTCTAGCCGTTGCAGTCACTTGGGGAATGAATCAACAGACAGATATTCCTGTCTTTCCTCCTCTCTGTGTGTCTGACTTTGCGATGAAAATAAACGAATATTTTAAAAAGAAAATGCATTTGACAGTTGTTATTCTCTTGCCTGAACATGGCTGTTGGATGCTCATGTCTTACAACACAGTATAGATGTTGGGTGGTCACTCTGTCTAGCAGGTAAGATTAGGATGATCACATGTAGGAGACCCAGATGAAGCTCCTGGCTTCAACTTGGCTCAATCCTGGGCCACTGAGGCCTTCGTGAGAGTGAACCAGACTATAGAAGATCTCTGTGTGTGGCTCCAGTTGCGCAATCGGTTAGCGTGTGGTACTTATAAGAAGATCTCTGTGTCCTGCAGTTCAGGCACACTTTTCCTTACTGGTAATAGTGGTCCAGTCTCTGTGGTCATTCAGATCAATCATCCCAGCCAACATGACCACCCCTTTCTTTTCTGTGAATGCAGAGGCATAAAGGGCATGAAATGGCCAATGTTCAGTGTTAACATTCCAGGGCAATCACTGTTATGTCTCCTGGAAGGAGCATGCTCTGTTCTGAAACTAAGGCTTTTAAACCATCTATTAAGTCAAAGAAATAGGAAGCAAATGCTTTGCTGGTGGCTCACTAGGCGTGACAATGAATGGTGTCACTCCCATTTCTACCGCTGTAGTTTTGAAACAACACAATCTATTGGACACTGATACTGAGCTTACAAAGACTTCTGATGAATTTTGCCCAAGATAGCAGCTGGTGCTGTGGCTGGGTCTTCAAATGGTCATTTGACTGATTCATCAAGCCACCTGCCTCAGATTGTGAGGTGCATTGTTTAGACCAACAAATTCCATGAGCTTGGAAACATTGCTGCATTTCTTTTGCTATAGAATAAGTTCCCTGATGAAAATCAATACCATGTGGACCACCATGGTTATGGTGGATAAGGCGTTCTGTCCATCTATAGATGACAGTTCTGGCAGCAATGTTATCTGCAGGGTAAATATCTTTGCAAATCTGTATATGGAGTGCCTATTCCAATCTTCCATGATGGAAGAAGTCCAACACGCTCATTTGCTACGAGTTATCTGGTTGACCATCCTTGGCAGTGGTACCTCAGAGATCCCATGCTGAACTATTCTTCTGAAATCTGGAGCATTCACAACAACCAGGTTAATCGGAGTGAGTGGAAGTCCATGTTACTCACCGCATGATAGCCTTCATTCTTGCCATCATGGCTGCATTATTCATGACTCCAGTGGACAATCGCGGAGTTGTCTGTGGCGGAGGGGATGTGGATCGCATCTACAGAATAAGCCATCCTGCTCACTTGGTTATTAAAACCTTCTGTAGCTACCATACCCTTTTGTGGGCATCCACAAGAAGGCAAATATCTTTGCAATTTTCCGCCATCCAAAGAAGTGTTTTCACCTTCCTCTTCCTCAGACTTCTTGTCCTGTCTCAGTTCCAAATTATTCAGTGAAACAACTTGTTGTATCCCTAGACTTGATATATAATCAGGCCATGCACTCTGCTAAAGAAAGTGTACAATCAAGTTCCTCACTTGCAGCTCTGCCCACTAGGAGTCTGCCCTTCACTGCTCTTTCAACAATGTTCTGGAGAGGGATGGGCTGCAGAGGAAGCATAGTCCACGTACACGTGGTATCTGCATATCCCACAGGGCCACCTTTGAAATCCAGACTCACATCTTCTCTCCCCCAGTCGTGTATGCCTCCCAAGATGTCATAGGTACAGACTGAGAGCCACACGACAGTGTCAGAAGAGTAGGGGCTGTGGGCACTTGCATCACTTCTCCATGTACTTTACTTGTGCCTTCAAAGCTGATCAGGATGAACCTCACAGACATGGCTTAGATTTGACGATGGAGTGCTGCTAACCCAAAGGGATGAGTTGGGTCAGACAACATCCATTTGTAATGGGTAACACAGGTTGTGCAGGAACTTAATGGCCAACAAGCTTCTCCCTAAGGCCTCATCGTCAACAAAACATTGGATTCACCTGTGAGAATCAGCGAAAGTTTCCAAAGAGCCTTGCTGCTGTGCTAACATTCTATGCATCATCATGCCCATGGCAACCCATGTACAAAACCAGCTTGCCTGAAGTCTGTCCTGCCACAGAGCCCTCTATTTTTTTGGAACCCTCTCAAAACTAAGCATCTTTTTGTGTCACCCATCTCATGAACTAAAGTAACACATTGACAGAAGGACATGCTATACACTAGGTAGTGTTTCTTTCTGGGTTGTAAGAAAAGCTAGACGAAACCACTTGCCTTGAAAATTAGAAGGGATGTCTCAACATTCCATTGGCCACCTTCAAGCCAAAGCCCCTGAATTTTGGTCAGATTTATTCCTCACTTCTGACATATAAGGATTAGTCTAGGGTCATTGCTACTTCTTATTCAGCTGCTCCAATCAACATATTGTCACAAATGCAGTGGAGCAAAGTGATGTCTAGTGCATGGAAGAAGGGATTAAGTGTTATGACTAAGGAATTGATACACTCTAGAGATAGAATAGTTAAGTTGCATTGCTGTCCAGACCAGCTGAAAGCAAACCACTCCTGTTAGGCTTTAAGACAGAAAGTTCAATAAAAGGCATTTGTCAGATCAGTATGTGCATATGACATAGCCAGAATATATGCGGATTTACCTGAGCAAGTAGCTAAAATAAAATAAAAATAGGCTCAAATCCTTGTTTAATTCATTCATTTCAAATCCAGAGAGGATGTTCCTGATTGGCTGGCTCTTTGGTTAACTGTTTTTTTTTTTTATTTTTTAAATTTTTATTAGAAAGGATGATTTAAAGAAAGAAGGTGAGATAGAGAAAAAGATCTTCCATCTGCCGACTCACTCCTGAAATGACTGCATTGGTCAGTGCTGAGCCAATCCAAAACCAGGAGCCAGGAGCTTCTTCTGGGTCTCCCACATGGATACAGTGTCCCAAGGCATTGGGCTGCCCTCCACTGCTTTCCCAGACCACAAGTAGGAGCAGGATGAGAAGTGGAGCAGCCAGGACAAGAACCAATACCCATATAGGATCCCGGTGCATGCAAGGTGAGGATTTAGCAATTGAGCCATCCAGCCGGACCCTGGTTAACTGTTTTCTAATCAGTGGCTCAGGACCCAGATTCCTTTTTGGGGGGCTATCTGCTGCCCCTGAGAACCAGGTAAGGGCTTTCTGCTCTACTGGCCTCACTGGCCAAATAGAAAACAAGTAGAGAACTTTGTAGAAAGTATCTGGGGCGGCAACAACAAAAACCACTTGTCCACATTTCATTAGCCATTGTGGTTGCATGGCTTTGCTAGACATGCAGGGTATGCCAGTTGTGTGTTGCTATGTAACTAGCCACACCAAAGCTTAGCTTATGATTCTGAGGGTTGGCAAATTATTCTGGCCTTCACTGAGCTGATTTAAACATCTGCGTCTGGTGACAGACTTGATACTGGTTGGAACAAGGATGACTTGACTGTGATTGTCGCATCATCTAACAGGATAGCAGCGGCAGCTCAGAACTCTAAGAGCAGCAAAGAAACAAGCTCCAGTATGAAAATAAATCTCTGTGAGTGCCAGTATTGTGGCATACTGAGTAAAGCTGATGTCTGCAACACCAGAATCCAATCCTGGCACAAGTTCATGTCCCAGCTGCTTCACATGCAATTCAGCTCCCTGCTGACAGCCTGGAAAAATAGCAGACGATGGCCTACGTGTTTGAGCTCCTGGCTTTGGTTTGGCCAAGCTGTGGCTGTAGCAGCCTTCTAGGGAATGAGCCAGAAGATTGAAAATTTCCCTCTTTCTCTGACTCTCCCCATCCTTCTCTGTAACTCTGACTTGCACTCTACTTGCTAGAAATTCAGCCGCAAAGGCAAGGGCAGTACATTGTGATGTCTGGAGACCTTGAGATGATGTCAACATGCATTGTATTTGGGACTTGAATCTTGGGTAGATGAAGGATATGCTGTACAGGAAGACTAATAGCTGCCTAAAGATGCTATGGAATGTGTGAAAATATTGTGTGACATGACAAAAGATAATTAAGCTTCCTCATCTGTTTACCTTAACTAAGGAATTACCAGGTGGGTCCTATGTAATCACATAGGTCCTTACATAGGAAGAGGGAAAGCAGAAGAGTAACAAACACACAGGTGACATCATGAGAAAGGCTCAACCTGGGATGAACCATGAGTCAAGCAATGCAAATAACTCCTAGACACTAGAAAAGGACCGAGACAAATGAATTAACTTATACAGCCTCCATAATGCACACAATAATATTCAGTACTTGAAGTTAGACTAGGGAACTAACTCAACTGTTGAGATTCCTCGTCCCTTAGTAAAATTTAATTCATCCTCCAAATATAAGAAAAACACCTCTTTCTTGGAGTGAGCTTTGGCTTTGTAGTTACAATACCCTCCAGTATGGCTGCATCTCACATTGTAGTGCTTGGTGTTCAATTCTTGGTTCCACCTCCCAACTTCCGCTTCCTGCTCGTGCAAACCCTGGGAGGCAGTGGTGGTGGTTCAAGTGATTGTGTTCTTGCCACTCACATTGGAAACCTGGATGGATTTCCTGGCTTTTCAATTCCACTCAAGACCCTGGGAGCAGTGGTGGTAACTCAAGTAGGTAGACTCTTGCCACACATGGGAGACCTATTTGAGTTCCTGGCATATCATTTCAACTCAGGTGTGCCCTAGCTTTTGCAGGTGTTTGAAAAGAAGACCGGCGGATCCAAATTCTCTCTTCTTGTCAAATAACATAGATAGGTGGATGAATAGATAGATATACAGTTAGATAATAAATAGATAGAGGATAGATAGACAAATAAAATATCTCTTTCTCTATGAAGGGTTCCCTTGATACTTCTAAGCAGATCTGTGTTCATCAAAATTTTAACCTCAAGGCAATAAGTTAACATTAACAAGTGTTCCTTTTGCCAAAGAACATTAATTTATAACAATAGGAAGCTTAGAATCTAAGAAATAAATGTGAGCACCAAATGTTTTCAGGGTCCATCTACTGTTCTCTTCTAGTGGCCATGACCCTGGAACAGTCCATCCATCACAAAAACCACTCTGTTCAACTCCGCTCTTAGCACCTGTAATTTACTCCCCACTCTTAGGCTTGCTTCATACCTTTTGAACACTTCCATTGAGATATAGCTAATATCCTACACAATTCACTCATTTGAAGTGAACAGTTGAGTAGCTTTTAGCGTCTCCACAGAGCTGTGCGTTCATCACCACCACCTACATTAGAACATTTTTCATCACCCTGAATAACAACAGCATTGAGCCATCATCTCAAAGCTTCCCTAGCTCTGGCAAGCATGCCTATTCCATCATTTCATTTCCCTGCCTAAACCCTTCCAATGGCTTCCTTCTACTCCATTTCACTTAGGATTGTACTACAAACCCATAAGTTACTTGCTTATGCTTTACCTGTCCAACCTCACCTCACACTTGACCCTCTTATTTATTATAGAGGAGTGACAATCTCCTTCCAGGTCCTTACATACCAAGCTTTACAAGCACTGCGTCCTCTACAGGATCAGTGCTCAACTCCAATCTCTTTATCTAAATGCTACTTTCCCGCTATGTGTGTCTGAACTGAAAAGGTCCGTTAAGAAGTCCTCAGTAACGCATCTGTCACCTCAATTAGAATCCTCTCTTTTGTTTCTCTTAGGATCCTGGATTTTTTTTTATTTATAATGTTTACCACCATTTATAATCATATACATATTTGCTTACTTGATGAAGATTTTTCCTCTGTAATGTTTTTGTAGGCTCATAGAAATGGACATTGTGCCATTTTCTTTCCCTAGTAAATAGCAGGTAGAGAGAGAAAGAGAGAGAGAAGGAGAAAGAGAGAGAGAGCGATCCTTTCATCTGGTGGTTCACTCCCCAAAGGACCACAACAGCTAGGTCAGGCTTAAGCCGAAAACCTAGAACTCAGTCCAGGTCTCTCCTATGGGTGTCAGAGCCCAGGTGCACTAACAGGAAGCTGGATCAAAAGTGAAACAGTCTGAACTAAACCATTGACACAGGAAGCATTCTAACCTGTTGTGCCACAACACTAACCTCTAAACTACTGACTTTGTAGCAATTTGTTACAGGAACCTAATCCAGCAAGGAACCTGACCAAGTTCTGAATCAGTGTGGGAGAGACATGAGTCTCTAAAACAGTGGAGATTCCACAAATGTTAACCAAATGGAAGAATCAACTTATGAATGAGCAAAGCATGTTAATAACGAAAAGCCACAGTGTGGTTCTCAAGAACCTCAAAATACTCATGGCCTTTAACCCAGTAGTAATCGCATTTCTGGGATTCTATCTTAACAGAATAATCCCAGTTTGGGGACAAAGTGTAACTTACGGCGTCCTTGGCTGAAGACTCCAGGCATGCCCAACCGTGGTGCCAAGGTTGTAGTGTCATTTGGTGCAAAATTAAATTACTTAGAGAATTAATGGAAAAATGCATATAACATGTTTACTGCTATGTATAGCACCAAGAATGTCTCTGATTAATAGTTAGAAGTTACAATAGTACATAATTATAGCAATGTTTGAAACATGACCATATTATAGGGGGTTTTCTTTAAAAATCAAGCACCTACAGATATTAACAGTAGTTCCTATGATTATTTGTATTTGCATGCTTCCTTTTTAATGTTTTATCATGAGGAAATAAACACAGAATAAAGACAATGAGTAAAGTGTGACACACTAGGTAGGATGATAAAAGGGCTGGGGCATTGGTAGGAAGGTACACGGATAGTGTGGTCCTTGTGAGTGGTCATACCATCTGGCTCAGATTCTTTTCTGAAAACCAAAATGAGATGAAAGTCAAGACGGACAAGAACCAGCAGGAGTGACCTGCAGGTGGCATAAAAAGACAGTGGTGATGAACATTTCCTGGGGACAGTCCTCATGGGACAACTTTAGATCCTTCTCTTGCTTTTCCAAATGTGAGTATTGATCACCAGGACATGCTGCTGCCATTGAATGGAAATTGACGGTATGCAGGGAATTGAAGTCAATAATGACTTGCAGAGCATACTGTGTAGTCCCTGTTATGTCCATTTCCCTTCCTGCAATCTAGAGCAATGCCCAAATCGATCCTAGTTCAATTGCCTGTCCCTCATCTCTCAACCTCAGTTCTCCATTCTGGTCTTCCCTGCCTTTCTGAGATTTTCCTAGATAGTCTGATCATTAGGGCCACAGCAGGCAATTATTGGATATTTGCTTGGTCTCTGACCTCTAATTTATACCAGCACTCTTAAAAATTACCGCGTTAACAAAAAAGCAGATCCTGCTTATGCTTTTCTCCAAAATATGTGTCAAACCCATTGCTGGCTTTCATTGCTCTTTCACTTCTCTAATTCAGCCCTTACCTCTTCTCTATGACTTGGACATGAAACCCCTACCTTTCATGGCTGCTCCTCTTCTGTCTTCTTCAAATCAACCTTCAGTCTAAGAGCTCTTCTGAAACAGGAGTCCTTGGCTGGGCACCCACTTGTCCAAAGTTCTCCATCATCTACCCATCCCCAATGGGACAGAGATCTGTTCATTAGCTAACCTCACCAGTGCCCCATGAGGTGAGGGCAAGGGCCTCCAATCTCTGATTGTACCACCTTCTACCCTGAATTTACAGAGGACCATATCATTGTGTCCTTGAGGCTGTCCCTCTTCTTCCTATAATGAATTTCCCCTTTTTCCTTCACGTCCTCCTCCCCACCTTGCTCCAACATTTAGTTCTCAAGTCATCAAATGTCATTCTGGACACACAGAACTATCCTGCCTATCCACACTGCTGTGTGTGATGATGTAAAAACAGGTCTCTGTTCTCATTACTTTAAGACTGCTATCTTTAAGAGGAAGCCAAATCTTATTACATGCATTGAAAAAAATCTCTTAGAATACTTCCAATGTGTCTAATGCTGCTCCACGTTTTACAAAAATTTCTGTAGTTGCCACACAAGATGTGCACCTAACATATGGCACAAGCTGTTTCATATGCATAACTTTACTATGTAGAGTGATTTTTTTTTAACAGCCATCAACCCTGGGGGCAGGCATTTGGCATCACAATTAAGATGCTGCATGGCACATTCACATCCCATATCAGAGTACCAACACATCCCATATCTAGTCCCAGCTCGGCTTGTCAATCTTACTTCCTGCTAATGTGCACCCTGGGAGGGAGATGGTGATGTTTCAAGCAGGCATCCACCTGAAAAATCTGCTTTAAATACTTCGTTCTAGCTTCCGCCAGGTCCACCCCTAACTGTTGCAGACATGTGGGCACTTCCCCCCACCTTTATCTAACTGAAATAAAGTAATAATGATTTTTAAAAGATGGCATTCTGTTCCTTTCCAGCATAGACTGGCTTAAAGTCTTGATGTCAACTACAGATCACTGGATTACTGTCATTTTATGCTCCTCTGGAGCCTGAGATCTCAATTTCAATCATGATCTTTCTTTCCCCAGCTTTCTTACTTTAGACAGCCTATGATGTATTCATCTCTTTATTCAATCCATGCACAGTTCCAGCCCTAACAGTGACCAAATGCTATGCTAGGTGTTGAGGCAACATCAATACGTAAACCATGCCCAGTCGTCCTCACTCCCAGTCACCAGGGTTGAAAAATGTGTGATGGCTTCCCCTGGGGAGTAATAATTTTTATCCTCACCCTTGTACTAGATTCCTCACTCCACCATCTTGACCTCTTAAATTTAAGAGCACTTCCCTCTGACCATGAAAAAGCACCCGAGGTTACGTGAAAAACATTAGCTCGTGCATAAAGCTGTCAAACTCCTGAGAAGAAGTGGCCCAAAACAAGCACTCCTAGAGACAAAGATTAAGGAGCACAAGGGAGAGTCAAGAAAGCATTTTTCACCTTCAAGTGTGGAAGCATGCCCAGGAGAAAAGCCAGAAACAAAGCCCCAAGGAGGTCAGCAGAGACGGGCTGGCATTCATGTCAAGGTGAAGTAAGAGAAGGAGCGAGAGGAAGGAGGGGAATAAAAGATCAACATCCCCAACTCTCATAATCCCAGTGACAGCATTAAGGACGGGGACTGGAGTGCTACCTGGAAGCTGCCTCATCCTCTCCATCGTGACTTTAGGGTTATAGAGTTGGGCAAGAGAAATCAGCTCACGAGGGGTGCTGATGCATTCTTAGCCCATGCAAGGTGTTCCTTGGTGCTCCTGAAATAAAACCTATACCTTCCCTAGCTTAATGCATCTTAGATTTTGGTGGATCACTTGGTTTGTAGTGGAACAGAGATGGTAAAAATCCATTAACACCAACAGATGTAGCTCTGTTGTGTTGGACTTTTCTCATATTTACCACCTTTCATTGATACTTGTGCTCTAAGAGGCTAGAAAATGGGAATTTCTGGGGTAATGGGATATCCCATAGTCACAGGCTCTTTGTTCATGCAGGTAGAGCAAGAATTACAAGTCTGTGTCTATGTGTACATGCATGTGTTTTAACTTTGTTTGGAGGGGAGAGAGAAAGATACAGAGTAAGAGAGAGATGTTGCACGCACTGGCTCACTCTTCAAACACCTGAAATTGCTAGGGCTGGGCTAGGCCAAAGCCAGCATCTTGGAACATCTATCTGGGTGTCTCACGTGGGTTGCAAAGACATAAGGATTTGAGCTTTCACGTGCTGCCTCCTAAGGTATGCATTAGCAGGAACTTGGAATCAGAAGCAAAGCTTCAATGTGAATTCGAGCTTTTCAATATGGAACGCTGGTTTTTCAAGCTGTGGCTTACCCATTGCACCAGGCATTCGGCACTCAGCCCATATTGTACATGTTCATTGGCATTCAGTGGTCATCTGTTTGCCTCAGATTCCCATCTGATTAGGGGAGAAATCTGCCCTCACCCGTAAGTAATTATTCTAGCGTCCAGGCTTTCTGTTCTTTTGCTGGCTTGTTGAGATGAAGATAATCTCATTTACATGCACATTAACAAATGGATCTTATCTTGAGGAGGCCATTTGTACCTAGCCATGTCCACTTTCACATGCAGCTGGAGGTTTCAAGGCAGAACACAGAAGAATAGAAAAGAAGAAAAAGGCCAATGCTTAGTCTCCAACCTCCTCTCCCTGGCCGAGTTCCCAGAGTGCACTGCTAATCAGGGAGCTTGGGCACAAAGATTGTGTCCTCCCCTCCCCACAAAACGGGTCATTAGTGAGTGGTACCAGCTAAGGGCTGTGATTGGCTCTGCCCTTTTTGGTGTCCTGTCTGTAATTGTCATGAATGCAGATTCGTTAGGTATTCCATTAGCTGCACCAAAAACCTATATCCTGAACTTCAGTTGCAAACATCTCTGAATTAGATTAGCAAAATTGGAATAAGACTCATTCACCACCAGTGGCAATTCACGAGTCATGACTGACTAAGGGAAGGGATGAGGGCAGAGAGTGGCACTGATACGTAAGTGGAAGCGGAACTGGAACAGGGGGTGAGCTCTCCTTCCAGTCTCTGGGCTTCCTCTCCTCTTCCCCTCCCCCTTCTGAGCACTAGGGCATACTTTTCCTGGTTTCTTTCTTTCTTTTTTTCTTCTTTCTTTCTTTCTTTCTTTCTTTCTTTCTTTCTTTCTTTCTTTCTTTCTTTCTTTCTTTCTTTCTTTCTTTCTTTCTTCCTTTCTTCCTTTCTTCCTTTCTACCCTACAGGAAGAGAACAAAGAATTGTAGGACGGACGAGGTGGGTGGAAGTCATTCCTCAGAGAAAACTTTTAGCCCACAAGTGAAGGGTAAGCAGAAGGCTCCTTGGGCCTCTGATTAGGCACAAGAAAAACAGCCTTAGGGATCATGGGCCTAAGGCCCAGAAAATGGACGATTTGTTGTTGTCACACATGTAACCTCTTGAAAGGATGGAATTTCTCAGTCCAGTTCGTCAACTCATGTTCAAAGCTCTTTTCTTTGAACGGCTGTGCTGCCACCCATCCTGACAACATCACGTTATGGAAGGTGGCGAACGGGATGATACAGATACAAGGGAGCATACAGCAGTTTCCCCGCATCCCATGGGGAAAAAGACGCAGTCTAGCACATTGGTATTCAGAAATAAATATAACATGTTCCCTGGTACGATTGGCAGACAGTGCTGGTGACATGAGGAGGGCAGCATCCTGCACTTGCTGAACAAAGTCTAAGTTAGGGGATAACACTTCAGTGAAGACTTTGGTGTGGGGTTGTTGGAAGTGTATCCAAGGTTGGCGTTTCCCATAAATAGAATTTGAAATAAGGAGTTGTAGGCAAGAAGTCTATATGGAAGGTACAGGAACACCAGCATGAGAAGAACAGAAAAAAAAAAATGGGACAGGGGGTCAGAAAGATCATTCCATTAAGTTGTATATTAAGTCAGCCCCCGACAGCAGATGCATGGAGCTTTACACTGTGATCACCCTCAGGGAACAGGTGCAACATTGGTGTTTCAGACTTGTCTCACATGAGGGGCAAAGGGGCTAGGGTATTTGTGCACCCACCCCTAAGTCATTGTTGAGCTCTGCTTCCTATGGTAATGTCAACTGTTGGGTAGTTTAGGTCAGTCTTGCAGGCACAGAGATGTAAATGCTGGGACCCGCATAGCTGCAGCACACCAATGTGTATAAGATGGAAGGGTTATGGATGGGGCACCAACCACATCTGCCACAGGGAAAGCATAGCAGCAAGCTGATGCTAGCAAGACAAAGTCTGGAAAACCACAAGCGTGTGATACTATTTTGCAGGAGGGAAGGTAAGGAGATGAAAGTGTGTTCACAGGGGCCCGGCATGATGGCGCAGTGGTTAAGGTCCTCGCCTTGCACACCCGGGATCCTATATGGAAACCGGTTCTATCGAGGACGGCCCAAAGCTTTGGGACCCTGCACCCGCGTGGGAGACCCGGAAGAGGCTCCTGGCTTCGGATCGGCATAGCATCGGCCGTTGCGCTCACTTGGGGAGTGAATCATCGGACGGAAGATCTTCCTCTCCGTCTCTCCTCTCTGTATATCTGCCTTTCCAATAAAAAAATAATAAAAATAAATCTTAAAAAAAAAAAGTGTGTTGGCAGAAGCCAGACCAAGGTCTCATCTGTGTGCCTCATATAGAATTTGAATGATACCCATTCTGTTATTTTAATAGACCGCATATGAAGAAAAGGAAGAGTTCAGGATGATTCTCAAGTTTCTAGAAAAAATGATTGGAGTAGGAACTTGCAAGCATCCTGGGCTAACATAGACCAAGATTCATGTCATGCAGACATGATGGGATGTGAGTGCTCCAGTCTTTAACCCTCAGGAGGCACCTGCTGAATAGTCCCTGGTGCCAACAGCGTCTGCATGACCAGAGTTTTTAATTCAACCTCATTTTTACCAGGAGCCAAGTTGAGTCCTGAAACCTCCCAAGGTCATAACCTGAGGACACGGGGTGGACTGGAGTCATTGCTCTTATCATCACTCCACCTCTAGCTCTTCCCTACCTCAACCTCCTTTCTCTCTTCCACACCCCATGTCCATATACTTCTTTATATCTCACTGTTTTCTTACTCACAAGCCTTTTGCCCAGACCTGGACCTCCTTGATAACCAAAGTCCCAGGAGAGAGCTCATTTTAAATCAAGAGATTCCTCTTTCTCCAAGATGCCAGCTTCTTGAAATAAAGCCTTAAAAAAAAAAAAAAATGAACAACAACAACAAAAAAAACTTCGCTGGAGTCCATGCTTTTTAGTATCTCGCCCCTTTCTCTTTTCTTTTTTTTTTCTTTTTTCCTTTTTTTTTAAAGATTAATTTTATTTTTATTGGAAAGGCAGATATACAGAGAGGAGAGACAGAGAGGAAGATCTTCTGTCCTATGATTCACTTCCCAAGCGGCCACAACAGCTGGAGCTGAGCCAATCCGAAGCCAGGAGCCTCTTCCGGGTCTCCCACGCGGGTGCAGGTTCCCAAAGCTTTGGGCCATCCTCGGCTGCTTTCCCAGGCCACAGGCAGGGAGCTGGAAGGGAAGCGGGGCTGCCGGGATTAGAACCGGCGCCCATATGGGATCCCGGGCGTGCAAGGTGAGGACCTTAACCACTACACCATCACGCCGGGCCCCCCTTTCTCTTTTCTTAGCTGGCACCTTGATCTGTTTGGGGGATGTCAGTTTCCCACCCACCCAAATAAGAAAGCTGTATTTAGAATCCTCGAAGATCCGACGTCTGCTTAGCTTTCTTCTTTGATTCCTCTTAAAGCCCTATTGGAGCTGTGTCATTTTAGGCAGAGGTTAGTGAAAGCTAGAACTGAAAGTTACAGAGTAAGGGACAACTCAACTCAAGAGGACATAGGGCTGTACCAAGATATGAAAGCTTATAACATGGTATAATAGGACATGTCCATCCAGTAGTTCAGTGTCTGAACTACTGTGCCAATCTCCTGTTCCTATGCTACTCATTTCTTCTCATTGAAACAAGAGGAAATTTGCTATTTTAAAGTGTACAATTCAGTGATGTTCACTATTTTCATACAGCTATGTAACCATCACCATGGTGCCAGGATATTTTTACTGCCCTCAAAGGAAACCCTCCACACTTTGTGGTCACCCCATATTTCACCCCTCTTCATAGTTCCTCTGAAAACTGACCATCCATTTTGCATCTCCATAGATTTTTTGCCCTATTTGGAATATTTCAGGTACGTGACATCATATAACACTCCTCCGTGGTAGTTATAGCCATCTCCTTTCCCTGAACCTAATATTTTTAATGTTTATTTATGTTTGGGTAAGTACTGATACTTCATTCCTTTATGTGACCAAATAATATTTTATTGTAGGACCATCACACATTTTATTGATCCATTTATCAGTCCATAAGAACTTGGCTTTTCCCACCCTTGGGCTATTGTGGACTATGAGCATGCGTGCCTGAGTTACTGTGTGATCATGTTTCCAATCTATTGTGCATAGACAGTGGTGTGGAATTGTTGTTTTATGTCTAACATCTTAAAAAACTGATCAATTGTGTTCTAAAGTGTCTGTGCCATCTTATATTCCCATTGGCAACATATAAGAAGTCCAGTTTTATTTCGTATTTTGCAAACAATGATTATTTCTGTCCTTCTGGTAGTGGCCCACTTGGTGTGTTCCGTAATGACTTATAACGTCAACCATCTTTTCATGTGTCCATGGGCTGTGAGTCTATGCTAAGCTAATTCTATTGGATTCTATACAGTATGAGGAAGGGGATCTAATTTCGTTTTTCCATTGGACATCCAATTGTGTTAGCACCCCTTATTAGAGGGTCTGTCCCTTCCTCCAACAAGTTGTTGTATCACCATTATTACTCCTTGTAGAAATCTTCTTCCTGTGATTGAACTCTGTGAATTCCTCCATTCTCAAACTAGATGATTGGCCCGCTGAGAGTAAAAACTGAGGATAAAACTTTGACTCCTGCAAAGAGATCTGGCACAGAGCTCTTCAAAGCTTCTGAGTGTGCGCATTAATTAAATCATCAGGGAACTTCTGCAAAGAAACTTATGGTTTCTGATTGCTGTTGTTCTTGCTGTTTGTGTGTTCATCTTAGTTGCTCATATGGCCCATGAGTACTACCTGCGTAGTTTCATGAAACCAGATTCAAATGCCCCCAGAGAAGGTGACGTGCGATGACTTTGTGCCTCAGCCTGGCTGGAAAAGCCTGTGAATGCCACACAGTGAACTTCAGGGAATCTGACAGCATCATCATCACCGTGACCTCTGAGTCCTAATTCAGGAACACATAGGAGGGTGGACCTACCGCACACAGCAAGGACAGATGAGAATTTCAAGACCTTATGGAAAAGCCAGCCAAGAAATTGACAAAAGGCGTTTAGGGGAGGAAGCGCAGATGGGCTGAGAGATACAGAAGTATGGGGCAGGGGGTGTCCCACAGCCTGGAGATAGAGAGGTGGTTGATGAACTGTCCACCGGGTTAGGTTTCCAGGACCCTCTGGCTCCACCAGAAGTTGACCTGGAAAGGCTAAGTCACCAAAATTGAATATAGAGTGGCTTTTTCCTATTCCTGGCAACAAATTGTTAAAATAATGGGTTTATGTTTCCGAGGTTTCTTTCCCTGTGTTTGATCAATACAATGTTCTCTAGATCAATACAAATGTAATTTCGCTGCTGGCAGCCATTTATTGCATACGGTGACGAAGTCACTGCCCAAGCCCTGAGTATCAGACAAGCACACTGCGCCACTCACTGTGGATTAGGTTTGAAAACAGCAAGGAAAAACAAGTGCGATTACCAGCCAATAAGCTCAATGTGGCACCAGCAGTCTTGGTGTCTGCATTAATCTCTTCAGCACAACGACTTTCAATGAAGAGAGTTTGGCACGCCTCAATTTATTTTTAAAACCAGATAATAAGCAAGTGGAGTTGCTCATGTTTATTTAGCATGTCTCATTACTCAGGAAGTGTCCCAAGTTGTTTCTGTGAATTAACTCATTTGAATCTGACATAAACCCAATGCAATAAACCTGTTTTATGAACATCCTACTAATAAGATAGTGGAGCACAAAGTGGTTGACTCTGCACAACTGGTAAAGAGATGAGCTCAAGTCTGCACCAAGGTGAGTTAATAATCACAGATACTCTAAGCCTTCTTTCTGAGTCATCCCCACCCACGGTTACCACACACCACATGTTGGACTTAGACCTTTCACAGGCATTCCATTTTCTTTCTTTCCCTTGCACTATTGATGTCATTGCTGGTGAGAAAATAGTGGCTCAGAGATGATCAGCAACCAGTTCAGAGACACCTGTGGGAGGGATGAAGGATGTGGTCCTTGGGAGCCCAAGAAGATGCAAACCCCAAGAGCAGGAACAAGTGAGCCAGGAGTTCCTGGGATCCCCCGCAGTGGAAGCAGACTGCCCTCTTGCCACCAGAAGCAGGGCAGCTCAGAGTGAAAGCTTTTGCAAGCTCAGATTGCTCCTCAACTTAGGATTTGCTCTGTGCAAGAAGCAGGACCTCAGCATCCCAGTGGCTGAGTGGGAGTCACCTGTGTTGGTGCCTGGATGTAGGAGACATGACCTTCCCTTCTCTGGTGTGAATGGGGCACTACATGGATCTGAGACTGAAGGTCAGATCCATCTTCTCTAGAACCTAAGCTTCATAAAGATGTGGCAGGTGGTAAGAAAAGAGCCCGGGACTTTCAATCCTGCACTCTGGTCCCCACCACACAAAACGTGAGCAAGATCTCCCCCTTTCATTGAACTACACCTTACCATCTCCAAAAGGATGAATCTGGATCCATTCATCTCTAAGTCTCCACCGGGTCCTATGCCATCAGAACCACAGAGAAATGTGAAGGCCAATGCTGCCGGGATGGAAACTAGGAACCTTAACTTCAGCAGGGATTACAGAATCCTAGTCCACCCTTGACCCTCGTCAATGGACATAGCAGTCCTCATAATGCTTAAGTTCGAGTGTTTGCGGGGGATGCCAGATTCATTCACCTGATTTTATTCAACAAGCATCCAGCATGATTTTTATATAGTAGCAGGTCCTAGGTGAAAAAGATAAGGCTTGGCCAAGGAAGGACTGAAATTTCATCAGGAAACTAAAGTCTTTTTTAAAAATATGCCTTCATTTGAAGATTAGGACAAAAGCTAGGCTGATTTTAAATCTATCTTCAGCCTTATGTAAGAGCTCACTTGAGAGTGGGTGTTAACAGCAAGAGCCGAAGTGGGACAGGAAGGAGGATGGGAGGCAGGAAGAAGAATGAAAGGCAGACAGGCAGCATGTCCGGGGTCAAGGGCAGGTGCCCCGGGGTCAAGGGCAGGTGCCCGGTGAGATCCATCAGTGAGCATTCATGAATGTGTCAGGTGGATAGACAAAGTTACACCAAGAATTGGCTCCGGAGCTAATACTATATGGCAGCCAGTTTCCATACCTGCCCTGAGTTCTAGTTGCATTTTCGGTCTTCACCCACAGCAAGAGCCCCTTGGGAAATGAAGCCCTGTACTGCACTTTGATTCCTCTCCAAGGGATAGCTGAGAATTGGACCTGTCAGCCTGCTTCTCCATGGCAGTAGAATGGCTCGGTTTCTCTGCACTCACACCAGCCTGCCATCAATTCCCCCTTTTCAGAGATCCCATCTTCCTTTTGGTCCCTGCCTTACCCAATCTTGACGCCGCCAACTAGAAAAAGGATACATTTTCTGAGGAGGCACCTCTTCTGTTCTCTAAACTCTGCCCTTCTGTCAACTGAGAAGTACTTTGGTGATCTGGTAGAGCTGTACAGGATATCCAATGAGATTGTATATATACTAGGAAACAAATGAGCATTATGCAACAAGATAGTAACAACAAGGAGAATGTAGCACACAGCAGAGCCATGGGAATAGTTGAAGACCCTTTTCTGTCCATGTTGAGAAAGATGCAGGTGTCACTGGTCATTTCTGGGCATCCCATGTGCCTTGAGCTTTGGGTAAGTTGCTTTTGCATCTGCCATTGGAGCCCCATCACTCCTTTCTATTTATACATAAAGCAACACGGGCTCTCAGAAAGACATGTTGTTCTCAAGAACACAGACCCTTGGTTTCATGCGGATGTCATCTGCTTCTGGAAGCCCCACTCAGAGCATTCCATCTTCCTCCATGAAGTCTCTGGGAAAAAAATTACAATGCATTCTGTGTCCCTACCTTTAAATACAAACCTGCTGCTTTCAGATCCAATTAGGAGCAGGTAATTACCTGTGGGAAGTGGGGAGTTGGGCTGTCTGCTGATCGGCACGGAGAGTCCATGAGCTGGTCTTTTCCAGTTATCCATAAAATGCTACCACAAAAATCATGATTTGGCCAATGGTTCGTTTAAAAGCTGATCCCACAGTAGTAGTAGCCATGGTCCATGGTCATACATGTTGTGTGGGCACTGGTGTTCTGCCAGATTCTGATAGACATGTGCCATGTTGCAGGATGGCATGGTTTTCCTAGACTTCCTTCTACTGTGGCCTGAGATGACCCTGGGCAAGGTAGCAGACAGGTACTGCCTGAACCCTGTGTCTGAGGAGTGGAGGCGGACGAGCTGACAACTGAAGTTGGCGTCTGCTAACCTGACATGAGCACATTAGCATTCCAGTGCTCCAGAGATCTCACCAGCCCAGACAGTGACCCCACAGTCATTGTCTTCCAGCTCAGCTTTCCTGCCCAGACCTACAGGCACCTGCCAGGAATATAGTAGCTGAGCCTGATTTGCAGCCTGCTTAAGGAGAGCTGCTACATACCATCTGAGAGCTTCCCTGGGGACCCAGCTCTGCACCATGGTGATTCCGCACATTGACTGTCTCCTGGTCACTGCCACTTGCTTGAACAACACTGAGCTCAGAGAACCTGTTCCTCCCATGCACTAGCAGCTGTAGGGACATGTAAGGGCCCAGTCACTCATGGGTCGCTGAGTTCAGCCAACCTCATCGTATAACAATCTAAGCCACAGGGGCCCAGTTTGCTTTTGTAAGGCAGTGTGTGTTCCCTGCCTCTTCACCTTGCTTTGCTTGAAGTATATTTGAAGTCACAGAGTTGCACACAGAGGGCCCTGGCTCTCCCTGCTTCTTTCTCCCCAGGGTCCACTCAGTCTTGACAGTTTCTCACTGTTTGATTTTTTTCCCCTTAGAACAGACATTGTGCAGCTCCCAAGGTGGTGACAGGGTCTGGGGCTGCCTGAGATACCTTCAGGGCACATGGATGGAAAGAAAAGAATGCTTTCACTTGACCCTAGGAAACGCAAGAGCTGCAGTATGCTTTGACATTAGTGGAGTGCTTTCTGTTGGAAAGACCACCGTAAGTTACTGCAACAAATAATGAGGCAGTCGGAGGTGCCTTTGGCGACCTAGCTTATCACTCATCCCTTACGTTTCTTTCCCCATTTTATTCATTTGAAGTGACCATCCCATGGACTCTATACCAAGCTACAGGGCAGGGATACCATGGTGGAGTTGACAAAGTTCCTGAACTCACAGCTCAGTGATGATGAAATGGCTGCCAGATGGGGCAAATAACAGACAGGGTCCTCAGGATACTGTTCTTGTTTGACTTCAAGCAGCTACGGTCATCCACTGTGCTTCTATCTTCCATCTATACCACTGATAGCAAAGTCATCACTGGCTAATCCAATCCAGATGTGGATCCAAGCAGAGGACTGTGATCAAGGGCTGCTCCCATGAGCCACTGGCTCCAGGCCCCTGATGGATTTCTCTGAAAACCAGCGAGACTCTTGGGAGGATTTTCTGCTTCTATCCGATTATCTTTGTTTTCCTTTACGGTTGACCCTGAATCTACATCCTCAAGAGGAAACTTTGGCAAAGCACACAACTACTCTGCACAACATTTGGATGACTAATCCGATAGTCAGTTATTATTGGTGTGATGTAGACATAGCGTACATGGAGGCAGCAGCCTCAACAAGGCAGTTGTGGAAACTTGATGGATGAGTTCCATCCCAGAATGGTAGATTATCATGAAATCCACTTTCCCTCCCCTCTAGGGTCTACCTTATGCATTGCTACAATGTGCACTCCAGGACTAGCATTTTCTGAGACTCACGGTATCAAAATGTACTGAATTCTCAGGGTAAGAATCTCAGGGTGAAACTTCTTATCTGATCTGGAAAGCTTCTATATGGGAAAGCTCAGTCTATAGCCACCAGTTATTTCCATGGTGGAGTCTTTCCCTGTAATGAAGTGGAATCTACCTCCTGGGAGGTTGAGCCTTACACTGTCACCTGTGTCACATGGACTGAGTCTAACTCTTCTTCCTTTTAACAGCTCTTGAGGCTGATGGAGTTAGCACACTAGAAAAAGCCACTGCTGTGACACCAGCATCCCATATGAGAGCCAGTTTAAGGTCTGCACCACTTCCTATCCTATTCCTGCCAATGTATCTGGAAAAACAGCACAGGATGATCTGAGTCTTTGGGTCCCTGCACCTACATGGGAGACTAATGTACTGCAGACTTCAGGCTCTGGTCTGGCCCAGCTCTGGCTATTGCAGTCATTTGAAAAATACAAAGAGAAAGCATCTCTTTGGCTCTCTCTTTCTCTTCCTGTCACCTTGCCTCTCACACAAATAAGCCTATTCTTAAGACAAACCTTAAAACCTCTGACAATGACTCCCCTCCTTTGAGTTGCTTTTTCAACATGCAGCTTCTATTTGCTTTGCCCCATGCCAAGATGAGGGTCCAGCCATCTGTTCTTATTTCACTTGCAAAAGAGCTCTAAAGAACTTTATCTTCTCTTGTCAGGAGAAAGGTACTTATGCTGTCATAGCAAAAAGGAAGGACAGAAGAGGAAGCCAGGAGCCAGAAAATCAGAAAGATTGACTCGAGGAGCTACATGAGTGGTGGAACCATGAACAGATCAAGAAGAGCAGGAGGGGGCCCAGCGCGGTAAGCTAGCAGCTCAAGTCCTTACCTTGAATACAATGGGATCCCATATGCACACCGGTTCTAATCCCAGCTGCCCTGCTTCCCATCCAGGCCCTGCTTGTGGTCTGGAAAAGAGGTCAAGGACAGCCCAAAGCCTTGGGACCCTGCATCCGTGTGGGAGACCTGGAGGAGACTCCTAGCTCCTGGCTTTAGATTGGCTCAGTTCCAGGCATTGCAGCCACTTAGGGGAGTGAATCAGTGGATGGAAGATCTTCCTCTCTATCTCTCCTCCCTTCTGTATATCTGACTTTACAATAAAAATAAAATTTTTAAAAGAGCAGGATGAAGAAGCAGGGAAGCAGGAAACAAAAGGAAAGATACCATGAGCCAGGCAGTAGCCGTTCACAGCAGGGGACTGGCCCACACCTGGAGCAATGTTTCCAAATTCATTTTTATGACAAGAGTCATCCTTGAATGAGTATGTCCACAAAATGAAAACGTTAAAGGTAAGTCTAAAACACCCCTGGATTCTACTCTCAATTCCAGCCCTTTCTCTCTCCCTTCCTCAGGATTCACTCTCTCTCCATTAAACATATCCCGACAGCACTTACACTACATGACTAAACACACACACTTGTTTTAGCCAATGTTCTCCAAAAGTGGAGCTAATAAATACGGATGCACACGCACGTGTATACACAAGTGTCTGTACATCTTTAAGGACATTTATTGTAAGGGGTTGCCTTGGGCAGTTATGAAGGCTGGAGAGTCCAAAATCTGCAGGACAGGTCATCCTATTGGAGTCCAAGGGTAGCGTGAATGTTGCAGCCTAAGTTCAAGGACAGACTGGAAGCAGAGCACTCTCTTCCTTAAACAAGATCAGCCTTACTGCTTTTAAAGCTTTCAGCTGTTTGCACAAGGCCCAGCCACATTACGAAGGTGCAAATATTCAAAGCACACCTATTTCAGTGACAATCACACCTAAAACATGCTTTCACAGAAATACTTAAAATAGTGTTTGACCAGTTATCTGCACACCACTGCTCACCATGCAACATTCAAAACTGACCAGCACAACATCAGTGTTGAAGACATAGCTATCTGTATAGAGGCTTCAAGTATATATACTATATTTTGGGACTGTTATTCCAATATAATTATAGCATGAAAACTGCTTTTAACACTTATGCTTTGTTTGCTGTTCTTTCCTTTATAGGAAATAGAGCCACATTAATACACATGCTATGGCTATACTCTGGCTTATTGAACCACGTTACTCTAAACATTGACCTTTCTGTGTTTCTCAGAAGTTGAACTGCTTAATCATGAGCTAGTTTCGTCAATGCCTCCTATTTCAGTTTTCTCACCTTTCCAAAATCAGTCAACAGCCTGACCCAGAGAGTACAATCCTTGATGTAACTCAAGGGAACTGACCCAGGGCCACAGTGCATCTGTCACAGAGAAGAGGCTGGGATGGCTATAAAGGATACTGAGGGCGTCAGAGCAAATCCACAAAGTCTGCCAGTCTTAGCACTATGTCAGGAGGGGGCTGCATGCGAATGACCCCCTTCTGTCTTAGTGGAAAGTTCGGGCAGCCCCAGGCACTCTAACACAGCTCTTTCATCTTCAGGGCACTGCCACCAGCTAGATGCTGCTAGCTGAACATCACAGGGGGAGAAGCCAGGGGCAGCAAACTACAGGACCCCACCTCATCTCATAATATTTCTATGACAGATCACAGACTGTCCTTTCCGAGAGGTCAGTGTTAATGGCAGATATAGGGTAAATGAGGACACATGTGCCACCCCAAGGGATGCTGGTTATGCACATGATTGGCTCAAAGTTCCACACATAAGTCTTGCTGCAGCTTCATGAGCTAGGCATGATGTCCATCCCCTGCTACAGGTTAAGAACTGAGCATGGACCTGGCACAATGGCTCAGTGGCTAAATCCTTGCCTTGCATGTGCCAGGATCCCATATGAGTGCCAGTTCCAATCCTGGCTGCTTCACTTCCCATGCAGCTCTCTGCTTATGGTCTGGGAAAGCAGTCAAGGACAGCCCAAATTCTTGGGGCACTGAACCCAAGTGGGAGACCCAGAAGAAGCTCCTGGATTCCTAGCTCAGGATTAGCTAAGCTCTGGCTGTTGCAGCCGCTTGGGGAGTGAACCAGAGGAGGAAGATCTTTCTCTCTGTACTTTCTTCTCTCTGGATATCTGCCTTTCCAATAAAAATCAGCAAATCTTTAAAAATAAAATAAGAACCGAGCATAAAGCCAGGCTGAGGTACTTGCATTGTACTGCCAGTGAGTAGAGATAGTAAAATAAATAAATAAAGTTAGTAAAAGAAAAAACCTAGAAAGAAATACACAAGCTGAGGGACTGTGGATGACAGAAACATTGCTCAATCTTACTGCTTGAAAGGGCTCTGGCTGATTTGCAACTGCTGGTCCCTCGCTTCTTTCCTGGGGATGTTTCTAATGCTTGAGAGGCCTGTACTCCCTACCTTCAAAGCAAACAAGCATGATGATGGCTTGGGGAAAGCTGCCACCAATTTCTGCCAGGCACTGGATATATATCATTCCTACCTTGGGAAGAAAAATCCTCTTTTTTTTTTTTAAGATTTGGTTATTTATTTGAAAGGTAGAGCTAGAGAGAGAGATGTTTCATCTGCTAAATCAATTCCCAAATGGCCTCAGTAGCCAAGCCAGGTCAATGCCAGCAGCTTCATCCAGGTCTCCTACACGGATGCAAGGAACCCAAGCACTTGGGCCATCTTCTGCTGCTTTCCCTGGTGAATTAGCAGAGAGCTGAATGGAAGGTGCGACAGCCAGGGCTTGAACCTGTGCCTACAGGGAATATCAATGTCTCAGACGGCGGCTTTCCACAACATGCTACAATGGCAGCTCCAGGAAATCCTTTCTAAACATCATATAAATGTATGTGGAAAGAGAGAGAGAGAGAGAACACTCCCATTCATGGGTCTAGTTTCCAAATAGCCATAATGGCTGGAGTCTGAAAGTTGGTAGCTGGAAATTTAACTCAGACCCTCTTGGGTTCACATGAGCAGGAAGGCAGAATCAAAAGCCAAAGCTTCGCAGGAAGCCTGGAGCTCTAATATGGAACACCAGGACTCTAAGTTACATCTCAATTCCTACATAAATGCTTGCCTCCAGGAAAGCTTTGAAACATGTGTTTCCCAGCCTTCACAGCAGTCACTGACTTTGTTAGCCTGATCGCTATCCTCCAGTCTTCTTCCCTGTCCGTTCCTGGTGCTTTCTGCAGGATTCCACACACACATACTCATCTCAGGAACCCAACTGAAGACAGGAAGACAGTGAGAAGCTAAGTACATCGCTGAGGTCTCCCTAAAGCTAAGTACATCGCTGAGGTCTCCCTAATGCCAACCAAGACATCTTCTATGTTCAAGGACTTTGCTTACAAAGCTACTCACACATCCACTTAACTCTCTGAGATCATGCTTAAGGAATTTTGGCCTGCAAAGGCAGGGTGTGGTATCTGATTGACCCTCTGGTCAGACACAAAGAGATAGGAATCGGCAAGTTATGCCAGCTGGTTCTGTGCCAGCATGCCACTGGGTCTGTAGGAGTTCTGAGCTGAAGGCTGTTTGCAGAGTTGTTTGGGTTTAGACCCTGTACCTCACTGAAGAGGCAGGGAGTGAAAGCTGAAAAAACATCAACTTCTGCACAACAGGAAGTCACGTTAGAAAGCTGTGCAAAGCGTGTCTCCTTTTGAGGGATAATGGTTTTAATTTTCTCAGGCCCTGATCTCCCTGGCAACAATTTAGAAGTGCGGAAGCATTCATGAATCAAAGTTGGGCATGTCTGCATGTTTAATTACGTGTTATTGGATGGAAGCATTTCTTTTGATCTTAGCATTTAAAGAGATTTACACGGTAACAATTACATTTTTTTTTCTCCTCCCAAAGTCAGTGTGGGTTATTGAATAGTTGCCAGCATCACTGGGGAATGGGGGGGGATGATACTGGGAAAGCAGAGGCAGATGGCTTCTCTCTCTGGGGCACAGGCATGAGCTGTCTACCAGCTCCTGTCTTCCTGTTGTGCAGAAAGGAGTGAGCTGGTGAGACATCGCCACTGTACTGTGAGGATGGTACCAACAAGATCCCTCAGTGCTCCAAGGGCAATGGCTCGTGAAGACCAAGGTTCAGACACAAGAAGATCCAGGCTATCCCTACCCTGCTGAATGCCCAAGAGCCACCACCTGTTCTACTGGGGGATTATTCCAAAGGCTCGTTAGAAAGAGCTGGAATTAGACTATTTCATTTTATTTTTTAAAAACTACTTATTTGGAAGGTAGAGTTACAAAAGGAGAGAGAGAGAATCTTTCATTTGCTGTTTCACTTTCAAGTGACCCTAACTGCTATGGCTGGTCAAGCCAAAGTCAGGAGCCAGGCCAACTCCTGGGTCTCCCACATGCATAGCAGGAGTCCAAGCAGTGGGTCTATCGCCTGCTGCTTCCGCAGCCACATTGACCAAGAGCTGGATTAGAAATGGAGCAGCTAAAACTACAATCAGTGCTCATACAGGATGCCCCATGGATGCAGCATGCTTCCTTACCTCCTGCATCACAATGTCAGCCTTCACTTTTTCCAAATTTTCTCTTACTTCACACTTTCCTTTTCTACCATGGTTTCTTCCCATCTATTTCACACAGAATGTATTCCAGGGAAATCTTCTGAGCTGTCCCTTAGGGGCACACATGAGTGCTTTGCCAAGAACCCTGCAGGTCTAGAGGTTGAGATGTCTGTGGTTTCCAATAAACTTCCCTTTCTGTCCAGGGACCCAAAAATGGTTATTGCTTACATTCCTTTCTCATTAAGCATTCATCCCAGCCATTAACACAGCTTTATGGGGCAGCTTATAAAGTTCATGGAAAACAGAATTATTTCACATGTTAATTTTGTTGCAAACATTGTTTTAAACTCATGCATATTTGCTTTCTCATCCATGTTTCTGATGAATGTTTTCAACATCCACATTTACTCAGATAGGCCCTTGTCTATGGATCTTGATTGAATGACAGTGCAGGTCAGTGCTACATGGCTGTGACGTCCATTGGGGATCTCTGACTCCACCATGTACCAATCACTCTCCCTCGCTGTGCCTCAGTCTCCCCACTCGAAACACAGGCATAATAAACCTTCATAGATTCAACTGGAAATTAGAACATAGAAAAGAATTGAAAGATCTTGGTTTAGTCCCTGAATGTAATGTAATACTCCAAAACTTGGTGACTTACAACAGAGCTGGCAAACCTTGGCCAGAGGACAACTACCTCAAGATCTGCAGACAACACACTGTCTGTTGACACAACTCTGCTGTTGCACTGTAAAGGCTGCCACAGACAATGCCTGTCTAAGTTCACCACTGCTACTGTAGAACATAAGAGGCTGTGCGACTGATAAAAGAAAGAGGATTGTCTTGGCATTCTTTGACTTTTGGCAAGAGCTTTTCCGCGGGAGAGCAAGTAGGCATATATGGAAGAGACAAATGCAAAGATAGACTTGCTTTATAACTACCCACTGTCATGCTGATGAATCCAGTTCCACAATAACAAGGACACATTCCTAAAGAAAGGCATCCATCCTTCCATCCATGAGGGCTCTGCCTCCATGATCCATGCACCTGCCAACAAACCACACCTTCCAACAGTGTTATATTAGGGACCAAATCATCATGTGAGTCTTGATAGGAACAAACAATGTTCAAACCACAGCAACATCTGTGGGAATGAGTGAAACCACGCTCCATTTAAAGTATGTTTACAAGCATAAGAGACAAGCCAATTTGGTTTGGTCCAGACAGGAACCATGAAATCAGAATGACCAACAGAACTTAAAGACAGCACTTCAGATAAAGAGATTAGTGAATGTAGAGGCCTCACATTGAGAGCACCCTTAGCAGTCCAAGGGACAAAATCAGAAAATAGGACCATGGTGGTATATCAAGTCAAAGAGAGTAGCTGGCACTAAATTATGCCACAGGGGCCAGACTACAGGTGACAAGAGTAACACAGAAAAGGGAGAAAGAGAGTAATGATGCTTGGTTTAGTTGGGTTGGGTAGACTCAGGAGGGATAATATGTAGTCACGCCCTATTAATGCACTTGTTACACAGAATGAGAGGTAGGAGTCAAGGATTTCCGAGGTTGCTACTGTCATTCTCTGAGATGGGATAGACAACAAAGGAAAAGCAAGAACTTATTTTTGTCTTACTGCCAAGTGACAATGTTGAGTGAGCACCAACATTGGCAGTATGTTGTGCTGAAATCATGAATTTAGAATCTATCCATGCATCAATGACATTTAAAGCCTTAGGGTATGTGGGCTCTGCTGGAAAGGAGGTGAAGACAAACAGAGAAGGTAACCAAGGACTGAACCCTGAGAGGGAGTGAGAAGATCAAAAGGATTGTGCCAAGGGATCTAAGAAGGAGCAGCATTGGTGTTAGGTAGGAGGAGAACCAAGAAAGAGTGGTTTCCTGGAGTCTAAGAGAGACACACACAGAGAGAAAAACATCTCCCAGCAGGGAGGGTTCTCTGCTGTATTAAATATTGTTCATAATTGAAATAAGATGATAACTTAGAACTTGGCTACTTTTAGCCACCTGGGGGCCACTGCATGCCATTTCCATACAATTGTGAGGAAGAAAGAGGGAGCAGCATGGGTCCAAATAGCACAAAAAAGCAGAGATCTGGGTAGTAGAGAAGGTTGCTGAGTATTTTATTGCGAGAAAAGCAGAGAAATAGACTTATTGTAAAAGAAATACATGAATGAAAGATTGTCCCTACATAGGATATATTTCAGCATGTTTGCCTATTTGAAAAAAAAAATAATAATAATAATGGGGAAATGACAGCAGTTAAGCTCTCATACACAAGAATGGGCAAAACCAGAAGATTGGTCTTCATTGAAACAGAGGCAGACTACTCCCACCCACTCCAATGTGAGGGAAGCCAAGCACACACAGAGATCGCTAGTAGACTCGGTAGTAGGAAGATCAATTGGTTATTTCTGGTTTGTTTCTAACTTGTCGGTGAAATACAATATTAGGTTAGTGCTTGCGGTTATCAGTAACATAAGTATTGTCTGGGAATGTATTAGAAATGCAAATTCTGGGATTTGTATTGAATTACTGAAACAATGATGCTTGAGTAAGTCTTCCAGATCGAACTGATCCCTGTGCAGGTAAAAGAAACGCTGCATTCGAGTACATATGAAGACTGGGAATATCAAGGGTTTGAGAAAACAAGATGTGAAAGAGTCTGTCCAGAGATAAGTGCAAAGAATTGATTAGGCAATTGGGGAATGGTGAAGTTGTACCGAGGACCCAAGGTCCAAGCAACAATGGAGTCAGTTTTGGTGAGAGCCTTTCCCTAAATAGTTCTCAACATAATGGGAGGATACAGTGAAACCATGTCCATATCCTAGCACATCCATGCAGAAGTGACCTGAAAATACCATGGGGCTATGGATACAGTAGATCTCTCAGGATTGAAGAATTGTCTGTGGCTCTGTGAATGGTTACAATGACAAGGAGGATGTGGTAAGGTCTTATGGAATGCACTTCGAAGGAGCTGGAGTTTTAGGAAACAATCAGAAAGATCAGCCGGGAAGCTGTGAGGATGCTAGGGAAGGCATAAGGTTGGCAGTTGAGAGTATTGCACAGACCTCCCTCCAGTAAGAACCAGAGAGGAAGAGAACGTTGGGAGGAAGTCTCAGAGGAAAAGAAAGGCAAGGATATGAGAAGCAGAGAAGTATAGGGATTGGGACCATATTAGGAAACAATCTGCTGCTAAAGTTGATTTAGAAGTCCTAGCTTCTGTAAGCCTGGTAAACAGAGAAGATAACCATGGCGACACTGGTCCCAGTGGCATGCATTTCTCAGTGATAGATGGATAATTGGTTCTAAGATAGTCTTCTTCTTGGGAATGGTCCATTAGATACATAGTGGGATCAAGATCGGGGTGGGCTCTTAGCAAAAAATGAGCTCTTAAAAAAAAAATCGCTTCAGAAGCACCTCTACTTCTACATGACCAAGGAAATGAATGAATGTATGAGTAAAGTGGCAAACGGGGACATTCTTGAGCGCATTAAGAAGCCCAAAGGTCACAGTGATTAAAAGTTGGCATCAATGAAGAGAGCACCCTCATAACCAGAAGAGCGAGTCGGAGTCAACCTGAAACTCACTCTCTCTTCTTCACATTAAGCCTCAATTTGGATCTGGGGGTGTGTGAATAGGTGGCTGTGTGCACGCAAAACGCATGTTAGGGGGGAGGCAATGTTTCATGTGTGACCTCAAAGGTCCATGCCAGCTTGAACGATACGTTTTCTGGTCTGCCTCATCTCACTGAGCTGAGTGTTAAAGAATCATTGCATTCCTGTGTAGTCCTGACACATCTCGAGGTTGTTAGCCTACTCTGCAGTGATGAAAGCAGCAGCCCCTTGCTCAGGCTACCCCTTTCAACATCCCGGAGGCGATTACAGAATGCCACAGTCCAAACAGCCATCTCCCATGCTTTTCCACCATAGTACTTTTCAAAGGGCGTCCCTGCATACTCTGCAAATTATTTCCTCATCTATTTTTTTCCATGGAAAAGTCATCACCCAGAGATGAAGGACCAGGTGCAGTTTTTATTATTGTATATTCACTGCACAAATGGCAGAGAACAGAACAACAACAAAAAAAAAATGGTGGTGTGGAAGTGAGGCTCATTTTTGGTGTCACCCTGGAGTCCAGGTAAGTACAAATAACAAATGGACTTAGAAAAGACTTGTTCGTAATTACAGAAGTTCGGCTACAGAACTATCTGCCACCCAGGAAGGAGTCCTCATCTTCCCACAGCTTTCATGCTAGAGCTCCATGTACACGCTGCTGCAGATGCTGACATGTAGATCCGCAACAAATGCTTTCAAGAATGAGCCTTTTTTCCTTTCAGGCAGCATTGCAGAATGGAAAGATTCCTTGTCTGGAAGTCAAGAATTTTAGTTTTAGTCCAGTAACTGTGACGGTTTTGGACAATTTCCTTCCCCGTCTCTGGGCCGTATTTGCTACCTCTTTAAAAGAAGTCCACCTCTGTTTAGAAATCATGGGTGGTAGGGACCAGACACAACAGATTCTTGAATGGAGTTACGGGAGTTGTACACTGGCCACGCCCAGGAGCCACCCTATGCATAAACAAAATGTGAATGAGCCCCCTTGAATGGGGCACCTTGACAGCTCGCCCCTTGGGTGTGTTCTGCCTCAAATGGCTTTGTAATGGTGATAGCTTCCTCTTCCAGAAACGCAACGTTACACTTTGTGTGACACTCAGAGTGGGGAAGACTTCCCTCCAAATATTTTCCAGTCTACCTAGTTTCAGGGACACCTTAATTGTACTCGCAACTACGCAGCAGAAACAATCTCCTGCCGACTTCTCCAGCATCTCTACTTGCTTCCAAAATTTCCCCAGAGAAATCTCCACACTTGTGGAGGCATCTGCGCATAGCGAAACCGACAGACTGACTTGAGATGCTGTGTCTGCACCATTGAATGATCTCAAGCCCAAACTGCATGAACAGGAAAGAGGAGAAGAATTTGTCATGGAGAAAAAGCAAGAGATACGTGGTGATCGCCAAGTATTGCAAGTTCCAGGGACCCAGATAGGATCAGCGATACGTCCTTCACCCCAGTTTTTCCTCTCTTGAACGAACTCACTCATCTATTAAAACCCAATTTTTGTGACGTGGGTACTTCATACAGTGGTTGAGACTGCTGGGGAAGCCCATATCCTGAATTGGAATACCCAATTTCCTGCTATTGTACACTCAAGGGTCATGCTATTCATGTCGGAGGCTCAAATTGAGTTTTGGGGTCCCGACGTTCACCTGAGTCAGTCCTGGTTGTTGAAGACATTTGGCAGGAAACTAATGGAAGATCTCACTATCCTCTCTGCCTTCCAAATAAAATGAAAGTAGATGCATAAAAATTTAAAAAGTGCTTAACATTTGAAGACATCAGATTCTTTTATAACAGTTATTTATTTATATTTGAAAGGCAGATTCTACAAAGAAAGGAGAGACAGAGAGATGTTTCCATCCATGGTTCACTCCCTAAATGGCCACAATGGCATGAGCTGAGCCTATGTAAAACCAGGAGTCAGGAGCTTATTCCAGGTCTCCCATGCAGGTGCAGGGGCTCAAACGCTGGGACCATCCTCCACTGCTTTTGCAGGTCATAAGCAGGGAGCTGGATCAGAAGCAGAGCTGTCAGGACACGAGCCAGCCCCCACATGGAAAACATCATTGCAGGCAGATGAGCCTGTGACACTGTTGTGCTGACCCTGAACATACCTGCTTCTTTTGCCAAATACCCAGGGTGCCTGCCATTCAGTTGGTTTTACTAGTGCCCATAAGGATCTAATATGTTCTATGCCTAGGTCCCAAATTATATAAACAGACATTAAATTTCCAAGATTGATAAAAATGCATATTTTAATAAATCTTAAATTTGCTGTTATATATGTATCATATACTCATTTCAAATTATGTGGAAAGTGGGACTTAACATAGCATTTTTTGTCTGCTTATGATTTTTTATTTGTCCTTTAGTACATTTTTTTTAACTCATCCATTTATGTATTTAGAATAGACAGACCGAGAGCTCCCACCTGCTATTTTACTCTCCAAATAGTTGTAACGGCCAGGGTTGGGCTGAGCTGAAATCTAACAGTTCATTCCAGTTTTCACATGTGGCTGACAGGAATCCAGCTATTCAGATTAGAGTGTGGATTCCCATGGAGCTGGATTCCCAAGTGAAGGAATGACTTGAATCCAGGCACTCCGATCTGAGATCTGGCCTTTTAGCCACAAAACCAAGCACCTACCCCAACTGTATATATTATTGCTAACTCTGAATCTCTTTGGCCAACCCATAACATGCTGTGCATCAACTGATGTATATATTAACCTTTTTAATTTATGGTTATATTACTACTTACCCCACACATATCAACATGATATAGCATTACAATTTTTATGGAGAGGCTGGTCTTGTAGCTTAGCTAGTTAGGCTGCAGGCTGCAAGCCTGGCATCTCACAGCAGAGAACCTGGGAATAGAATAGAGGGGTTCTGCTGCCTTCTGTTGAGTGAAGCAGTATAAAACACTTCCATACAGTTACTCCTCCAGCTCTGGAGTTCCAAGTTATTTTGTCAAAGTAAAACTCCTAGTAAAATGACCAGCTTTTCTTAGGCTTAGAGTTTATAGTTGCATTTAGTAATGATGGAATAGGGAGATACGGAGAATGTCATTGGTCTAGACCAAAATTTCTAGACCATCAAAATTTGTTCAAATGAGGTGTTTGTCCATTTTCTGTTACTATCACAAAATGCCTGTGACTGGATACGGTATAAAGAAAAGAGGTCCAGTTGGCTTACAGTTTGGAAAGATGAAGATCCAACACTGGGCACCCTCTGCTGTTTGGAGAGGTTGGCTGCACTGCCCTGTGGTGGAGGGTATCATGTTGGGATCATGCAACAGGGAGAGATTATATAGTGGTACAGAAGACCCCAAGAGAATTAGGCACCAGGTTTTTCATTTTTATTGTAATTCTCTCTTGCAAAAACTACAATAGGTACTTGCAGGACCCAATTAAAAAACTCCGTTAACACCTTCCAAGGGCAGCACTACTAATGACTCATTACTCTCTATTAGACTCCACTTGTAAACAGTCGCCTCCCAACATCACCGCACTGAAGGCTAATCTTCTAATACTCAAAGCTTTAGACTCAAACCACAGCCCAAGCCTAACAAATGACTTCCTAGTATTTTATCTTATGGCTTTGGAATAATTGTGCAGCCTGAGCGTTCAATTGTAGAGAAATGGTTCTCTCTAAGGTTTTATTATTAAAAGCACTTTTGCATAAAAAGCATTCCATTCTTTTGGCTTCTAAACCCTAGGGTGTATTTCCACAGTGGGAGTGATATTTTTCAAGAGTACAACCACGTTTAAAGGCTTCCTATCTATGGATTTTGATCAAGTCCTGCTCATTTGCAGCTAGGTCACACACCATCCTGCTCTTTGTGCCTGCCCTCAAATAAGAATCCCACAATGCTATGCCTTATAGTGCTGAGCTCAGCAGAACATTTCTCATTTAGGTTCTGTACACGCAGATCATGGCTAAAGCTTCTCCTCTCTCCAACCTGCTGGTTGGATGGTGCATATGAGCTGGGGCTCAATCATGCTGTTGGCCAAATTACTCGTGGGAGTTTCCTTTCCAAGGATGGTACCCATATTCTGAGATCAAGGGTACTTAAAGGTTGCAAGCTGATGTGGTGTTGCTTCATACGACCTAGTCATAATTGTACATCATTTTTGGGAGAAGTAAATTACTAAGACCTGTTTGTATTCCAGCTCAAGGGAGTTAGATTTGATGGCTGAACTGTCCACAAATTAGAAGATTTACTTTAAGATAGCCACACACAGGATAAAAAAAGATGCAAGAGTGGCTGACCAGTACCTGAGAGACACATCATCCATGGCCAACTCTGTGTGCCAGAGCAAGAAAGATGTGACACATCACATCTATTTCAGGATAGGGCTTGCAGCTATGGAGAGAATTCCCCATCATTTGTACTTGACACACAGAAAGCACATGAAGAAGTGGCTTCCTGCAAACCCCAAAGAAAATTCAGCTTTTTAAATTCCAGTGTATGAGGGCAAAATAGGACTGTATTTCCCTGCCAGCCAGTGCACTGCTAAGCTCTGTGAGACCTCATTATATTTCTTAGAGAAATCAATGGTCAAGTATTGACTATAACACCCTGAACAGAACATTTCCTGTACCATTTAGCGTTATGAGAGTATAACAGAAACATAGTGAAATGGTGACTGGGGTGGCCCAAATTTTCAGATTCAGCCATCCATCGATTTAAGGACTCCTGAGAGTGTTCTTAGTTGAGAGGAAGCACAGCCTTACACTACTAAGTTTTCCTATGCATAAAAACTATGTGTTGGGCTTGCATTTTGACACTAGTATTCCATATTAGAGTGCCTGGGTTCAATAGATGGTTCAGGGCTCTTCTTCAGCTTCCTGTTAATGCAGACCCCAGAGGAGGTAGTGATGGCTCCCATGGTCATGTTCCTGATTCCCACGTGGGAGATCAAGACTGAGTTCCTGTCTTCAAGCTTCTGCCCCACCCAGACCCACTGTGCTTGCAACTGGGGAGTGAGCTTGTAGACAGGGACTCTCCCATTCTCTGCCTATCAGACAACATAAAAAGGC
The DNA here is from genome assembly GCF_017591425.1 of Ochotona curzoniae. NCBI lineage: Eukaryota > Metazoa > Chordata > Mammalia > Lagomorpha > Ochotonidae > Ochotona > Ochotona curzoniae. Next base: position 4,559,280 of record NW_024465421.1, read on the forward strand.
ATCCTAATTATATGATTAACATAGCATTTGATTGATGTTGTATTTTTTCTATTTTATCATATAGATGTGGATGAAAGGTGTTGAAGGGTTTCCTTGGAGAGAGTTGTCTATGTGTCTGTTGTGTTTAGACAAGCCTGAGCTGTAGGGTGGGCTTGAGCTCTTCATGCCTGGTGGTCAGGCTAGAGCGAGCTGCATCAGAATGGCCTGTGCATCCACTGTGAGCACATCAGGTTTTCTGTGTCACATGAGGATAAGCAGGGACAAGGTAACCTTGATTGTGAACTTCAGGCCAGAAGCCAGGGGAGGTTCAGTTGAGAGATTCCAAGCAGTGTGGAAGGGTTTCCAACATAATCTCAACATAATCTTCCATAAGGAAGAGGGTCCAATGCTGACAATTCTGGTCAAGCACATCTTGTCTTGACTTTCCCATCCTGGGAGATCTTAATGTGCACACAAAGCACAAAGAAGTGAGGCCAAGGGAATGAGGTCATGTCTGCTGTTCACAGCCCCAGAGCAGATTTCTCTATGAAGGAAAGATTGATGGGGGACAAAGAAGGGGTTTTCAATGCATGCAGAGTTCATATTTGAGTCCAGTCTGGAGGATTCTAGAGAAAGTCTTCATTATGATCTAATTTTTAACCTGAAAATGTTTAGGAAACATTCGCTGGTTCTGGGCTGACCAGAAAAGCTAAGATTTTAATGAATTTGTCCTGGGGCTTTAAGGGAGATAATGGATAAGGGATGAGTGTGAAATTCAGTGCCAGACAGAGTGGTAATGTTGCTTTCTGTGTTTGTCCAAGCCTACCTTCATTAATAAACCTGTTACACAGTGTTCTTCAAGTCAGGGAAATCCTAGAAGTGTTTATCTAGCTAGCTAGCTATTTTTTATCATCTATAAATCTATTTTCTATCTATCCATCTATTTATAAATACTCCTGACTTCAAGATCTCTCCCTTTCTTTCTATATACATATGTATATATATATATGTGCACTTATACACAGGAATAAAGCTGTGTCTTCATGTGAAAGGAGCAGCATCCAAGCCCTCCCTTCAAGCTTGAGCCCTTTTAGAAGGAAGCAAATCTCATCCATGATGGTGGAGCCCAGTGGTTTATTTACCTGTAAAGGGCCACACATCTTTCTTTCTTGATTTGTATTTGTAAGGGAGAGTTACACAGAGAGAAGGAGAAATAGAGAGATCTATCATTCACTGGTTCACTCTCCAAATGGTCAAAAAGGCAGGTGCTGAGCCAGGAGCTTCTTCTGGATCTCCCACATGGATGCAGGTGCCCAAGGCCTTGGACCACCCCCACTGTTTTCCCAGGCCATGAGCAGGGAAGGGTAGGAAGTGGGGCAGAAAGAACACAAACCAGCACCTATAAGGGATGCCAGCACTACAAGTGGAAGCTTAGTCTACTGCAGTGCTGTCCCCAGTCAGTCCTCTTAATATAGTTGCTTTGGGTATTAAATCTACACATGGATTTTGGAGCAAACATTGTCATTCCCACCACAGCAGGGAGTCGGGTAGGGTAGGCACTACAAATCCTGATAATTATTTCCTCTGGCACTTTCATTACGACTGGGAGGAACAGGGGATTAGATTCTAATAGAAAGAAGATGGAACCTAATAGTTGAAGAAAAAGAGGTTACTGGAGCTCTGATCTGGGGCCAAGAAACTGAGCCCCACTCATTTCAGTCCCTTGCCTCTGCTGTGTTTGGCTTTGCTCCTGGAAAGGACATCTTCAGAAACTCATTGTCGTGAGTCACCAGTTCTTTGTTCAGGATTAGAACATTGTCAGGCCCTGTAACAAGACACACTCAACACTGCTTGCAATTTCAAGTTACCAACGATTGGTCAAAGTCTTACTGATGGTTGAGCAAAGTAGAATCATTTTTTTTCATCCTGTACAACATAGCTAAGGCACCACAGCCCCCTTGCTCTTTGGAATCATAAAAACCTGGTTCTAAATACACGTTTATCTGATCTTTATCTTCCTGTAAGCCTTTCCAGGTGGCCACACAATGTCAACTCAAACATCTGATGATCGGACACCCATAACATCTCGCTAATCCATAAAGTCAGCTTTACCTAAGAAAAAGGCCCACATTTTTTCAATAAGGAAGGTTAGACAATGCCTGAACTCCATGTAATGAATTCTCATATTTGAAAAGTTCCCTGCTGTGCGTTAGGTGATTTCATTGTACATAATAGACACTCAATAAATATGTGTTTCATCAATAAACTCAATAGTGCTGCTTGTTACTCAGAAGGCACAGCAGGAAATTATTATGTAATTGGCCGGCCATGTCAGGAGATTTGAAAAATGTATTAAGTCAGTATGAGCAAAATTTTCTTTCATTCAATTTTCTCAACACTTCAATGAATAAACCCTTTCCTGTCAGGCACTATGGAAGATGCTGGTAAAAAAAAAAAAAAAAATATATATATATATATATATATATGATTGAGAAACATCCCTTAACTTTAAGGATATTAAATTTCCCAAGTCAGAAGAAGAGATAAGCTTTTAGAGCTGCTTATTTTTACAATGCAACTAAGTTATACAGAGTATTAAGAGCCACAGGAGAATGGGAAGTAGAAAACCATATAATACACAAACATGGAACCAACACCAAGGATGTTGATGCCAACCCAAGATAATCAGCATAATCAGATGTGCTCATCTTGCTGCCATTCTGTCAGTATCCTCCATGGCTGGTGATCACCAGCTCAGTAATGAAAGCCATTAGGCGCACTGATCAGCTTCTCTATCCAAAGGTTTCAGCTAATAAGGAATACAGAGCTGAGGTCAGGAGACCTGAGCTCTGTACGTTCTGACCAACATTGGTCATTGCCAACATTCCAAGCTTCAGGGAGTGGCAGGAAGTAGAGATGTCACCTACACAGTCCTGGTCCCCAGAAAACACAATGTGACTCAAAGGACTGACATGATGGTTAGCGCATCAGGCTCGGACCTTAAGCTAGAATGTCCTCAAACATTTATTTTAATTGCAAGCTATGGCCAGCCCTTATTTTCCCCTTTAATACAGACCTGCAGCACATAACAACCTCTTCATCAAGGCAAGGGAGACACAGCACAAGAAGGGGAGAGAAGGTCCTCCATCTGCTATTTGACTCCCTGTCAGGCCAAAGACAGGAGCTAAGAGCTCTGTTCAAGTCTCCTGAATGGACAGCGATTGGGTCATTGTTCACTTCCTCCCTAGGTGCATTGGGGGAACCTGGAAGGGCAGCGGAACAGCCCGGACACATGCTGATACACAAGAGGCATTAACTTGCTGTGCCATGAGGTTGGTCCTGGGAGATGCGGTCAAGAGCTAAGTCCATTTCTTTTTTTTGTGTGTGTGTGAAAATAAATAAATAAAATTGGCATTCGTGCATACATGGTGTTCGCTGTTCTGCAATGATGGATTTAGTGCATGGAGCCTGATTAATGACATGCGTGGACTACTGACTCATGGTCAATAGCCAAAGTTTATTAACAGTACCAGACTTTTAAAAGAAGGTTGTCACATAAGCATCCAGGGAGGAGAGGCCTGAGCCATTTGTATCTCAACAGCAAAGTACAGTTCCCCAAAACTCTAGCAGGTTCTGTATCTAAACCTGTGAAGCAGGAGGTTTCCTGCTCATTTATCTCCGTATCAATTGCTCCTGGCATCTTCCAGAGGAATTGCTGTTAGCTCTGGTTTTGCATGGCAAAAGATTCACAATGTCCTTCTACATATAGCATCTTGGAAAAATTCACAAAAATAGGTAGTGTGAGAAAAAACATTGCATGAGTTTCCTAATTTGTAACACCAAAACAATTTTGTATTTTAACTTTTCCATAACCTTTTGAAGGACCCTTGTATATTGGGGACTGACTATACCTCTTTACATACCCACCTTCATAAAGATATCCACATTTTATAAAGGGAATTTATCACCAAAAAAGTGTTTTGCAACAAGGTAAGTAGAAATCAATTTGCTGTGGCTTAGAACCTCTGATGCATCTTACTCTACAGAATAAGAGAGTGCCTTATACTCACGACACTGTCCTTGGCATGCCTTTGTTTCGCCATGATTGGAAAGTATTCATTTTTCCCCTAGGAGCTCATTTTCCCTCGTGCTACTTAATAGCATAGCCCTTTCATTTACTGGAGTGCAGTACAGGGATTTAATTTTTTTCCCCTCACCAATAGAAAGTGCCTCTTTATGAATCAAGTGCATTTCTGCTCCTTGAGAACAGTTTTGAGCACAACCCCCTCCTCAAAGGATTCACAAGTTAATAAGTTCTGTGGCAGGTGCAATCCACCCTAGTGGCGAAAGCCCTGAGTAATCCTCGAGATGAAGCAAGCTGCTGACTTTGGAAATGCCACAGTTCTGCAGGGTCAGGCAGCAAGCGGCGCTGAGTCAGGTTGTCTGGTGCTGGCTGGCAGAAGTCTAAATTCTCAGCAAGTGACATCCTGTTGTGTTGGAAAGCAGGTCAGCAGGCAAAAACACGTGGAAAGACAGTGGCATTCAGGAGGGCATTAGAAGACAGCCTCTGGATGGCAGCCCAGTGGGGAGGAAAGGAACTGGAGGCTGCCAGGATGGGCTGCAGTGGCAGAGCTCAGGCTGCTCCAGGGTGGCAGCTTCCAGATGCCAGAGTTGGCAGGACACCTGCTGGAGATGACTCAGAAGGTGAAGGCCAGAACCAGACCAAAGAGATGGCAGCCAGGATGGAATTAAGAAAGAAGTAGGGAGTAGGCAATAAGAAGGAAGGAAGGGAAGAAGGAAGGAAGGAAGGAAGGAAGGAAGGAAGGAAGGAAGGAAGGAAGGAAGGAAGGAAGGAAGGAAGGAAGGAAGGAAGGAAGGAAGGAAGGAAGGAAGGAAGGAAGAAGGAAGGAAGAAAGAAAGAAAGAAAGAAAGAAAGAAAGAAAGAAAGAAAGAAAGAAAGAAAGAAAGAAAGAAAGAAAGAAAGAAAGAGAAAGAAAGAAAAAAGAAAGAAAGAGAAGGAAGAAAGAAAAGAAAGGAAAGAAGGAAGGAAGGAAGGAAGGAAGGAAGGAAGGAAGGAAGGAAGGAAGGAAGGAAGGAAGGAAGGAATGAAGGAAGAGACAGGCAGAGCAGGATGGTGAATAAGGGTTAGAAATTCCAGGTTGGAAAGTCAGTGGATGAGGTAGGAGTTGGGGGGCAGGGGCATCTCTGAAGAGCCCAGGAAGAGGAAGGGGCAGATTGCAAAGGTGGGACTTCCCTGATGGGAGAAAGAATTGAGCTAGGAGTGTGTACTGAGAGCTCCATATGGGGTTTCCTCACAGCCCTCTGAGTCACAACTGATTATTTTTCAAGTGATGTATTCATTTAAAATGCAGAGACAGAGAGCTCTTCCATCTGCTGATTCACTCCTCCATGTGTCACAAGAACCAGGGCTGGGCCAGGCTTGGATTTGCATCTCTCATGTGAGTGGCAGGGCCTGGAGCAGCTTAGAGCATCTTCTGTTACTTTCACAGGTGCATTAGCAGCAGCTAGATGGTAAGTAAAGCAGCCAGCATCCAAACAGGCACTCTGATATGGAAGGCAAGCATTGCAAGCTGTGTCTTTACTCACTGCGCCATAATCCAGGCCCGTCACTCCTGATTCTTGCTTGCTGTTAGTTCGTCTTTTTGTGCCTGTTTCCTCTCTAGGACTTCCTTTCATTGAATATTATTAGCATTTGCAATCTAGCAAACCACCCAAAAGTTAGTGGTTTATACGATCACAATTGTGTGCTTTGGGTGAGAGGTTATCAGATCTCTCTGTTCATCTGTACCCCCATCCATTCATCCACACATCCATCCATCCATTCATCAGTTCATCAATATTACTCAACTTTCTCTCCACTGTTGTTATTCCTCATATACTAAGAATTAGAGTAGCCACACACTAGATATATGGGGCCACTCAGGGTGTAAGTGATGGATCTGCATATAAACCCATGTCTGCCTGACTTCAAGCATGCTTCCTGGTAACACAGATGGCCTCATTACAAAGAGAGGAAATGAGAGAGAAATGGAGGAAGGTAATAATGGCATAAACATATACCTTAAACCCTGCACAGCATTATGAGTCCCATGGCTGGGGAAAAAAAAATGTCCTGAATACTTTCATTGTTTCCTTCGTCCGCCGAAGTACCCACTGCAGCTAAGCTCCAGTGACTTACCCTTGACCATGTGCCTACATGATAAAGGCATAAAGAAAAGATCTGTGAAGCTGAGCAATTTTCCCTTAGACTCTGTGCTGCACCAGCAGGGCAGCTTCTTGGAGCTGTAAATAGATGAAAGATTTGCAGGACACGCAGCACTTGCCAGTCTGCCCAAGGGGAGAAGCGGGGAGCTACCCAGCAAATCGGCACTCTGTAGAATTCTTCTTAAGAAAACGCAGGATGTATGAGCCATTTAGAGCGCAGTGCTGAATCCACACGGGTTACCAATGAGTGCTTTAGAAAAGTTAGAGTGGTTGGTGGACAGGAGGTGGGGTCCCCTGTGTGTGGAATCTCATTTTCAAAAGAAAGAAGATGGAAGATGTGAGGATGTTTTAAAACTACTCATGGAAAGCAAATGGGACTAACAGAAACGTTTATGTGGGTCCAACTTTTTAATTTCTTGCATATGAAGAGTCTGCAAAGCATTTGTGAAAGATGTATGCTATGAAAACACTACACAACATTTTTTCAACAAAATATACCTTTCTTTGAATTGCATTTTTTTTCCATGCATGTTTGGCAACATTCTTGTATATAGACGGGCAATATGTGGCCTAGGAAACAGAAGTATGGTAGAGAAAAGTGTAATTCAACTTCCCTGCAATGGAATTTGCATGGCTCTCATTTGACAGTTTTGATGATCAAGAGCTACGTGGAAACTGCTTAACATGACCAAAAAAAACTCACTGTGAGCAAAGTAGAAATCAAGATCGTGCCAAAAGGGAGTGTCCAGGTTGCAGAAAAAAGTGCACACCATTCCAACACAACTGACAGCACCTGCAGGCCCACTGTGTGCTGCTTTGCAATTTACCTCCTGGGCTGAGCATGTGGCACGATGGTTAAAACTTAGTCCAGGACATCCCCTAACAGGGTATCTGCCTTTGATTGATTCCACCTTCCAGCTAATGCACTCCCTAGGAAGCAGCCAGTGATGGTCTTTGCCTTCCATCCATGTGGGAGGCCAGGGTTCCCAGTACCTGGATTCAACCGATCCCCATTCTGGCTGTTGCAAGCCTTTGGGGGAGTGAGTTAGCAAATGGAAGCCAACTCTACTTCTCTCTCTCAGTCTCGCTACCTTTCAAATAATCACTGTGAACAAATAAAGACTTAGTAAAATTCTCAGCAAGTGAAAGAAACTCACCTTTTCTAGGTATGGGGAAAAAAAAATATTCTGGAGGGACTTGGCCATGTCTGTAGCTGACACGGGGCCTTTGGTATGGTAATTCTGCACCTCTTCTCACCCACCATGGACTCTCACAGATGTAATTCAACCTGCTAGGACTCAGCATTCTCACCTGTAAAACTGCAAGATCGGGCAAGTTCCATGAGAAGGACTGTTCAGCCCGGGTACTCTCTGACTGCAGACACTGTGGTTAAAATAGCACCTCGTTCTGCCTGCTTGGAATTTTTAGCACTTCTCCTTGTTCACTCACTTTAGAGTGAGCATTTCCTCCTCCTTCCCAAACTCCCCAGACACTGAGTGTGGTTCCCGAATGGGTATGTCCGAACATAGATGGATGCTGCAGAAAGTTCAAGAAAAAAAGACATTAAAGGTTATGTTTATTTTGGCACCATTTTTTGAAAATCCATATAGAACCTAGTTCATAGCAAGTATTTTCTTCTTTTATTTTCCTAACTGTATTAATTTTTCTTGGGAACACAAGTTTACAGAGAGAAGAAGAGACAGAGAGAAAGATCTTGCAACTTTTAGTTCACTCCCCACACAGCCACAATGGCCAGAGCACAGACTGGAGGGGAGCGTTGGAGGCAAGCAGCAGCCCTCTGGGACAGGATCATGGCCATGCCAATAGTGACAAGTGGCAGGATTCTGGGTCTATTTGGAAGGGATGGGAGGTGAGGAGGCTTACTCCTAGGGCTGGAGGTCAGAAGGCAGATATATTTGCAAAAGAAATGCAAGAGTTCTGCTTGGGCCATGTTAAGTCTGGGATTTTTTTTCATTAAACACCCTTCTGGAGAATTTGAGTAGGCAGTTAAATTTATGAGCATGGAGCTCAAGGAAGACATCTTGGATGAAAAGAAATATGTAGGGTTAATGTGGTGGTGTATGAGACTAATCCTCTGTCTGCAGCATTGATAACCCAGTATCACATATGGATTCCAATTCATGCCCCGGATGCTTCACTTCCAACCTAGCTCCAGGGAGTGAGAGTGTGCTAATGGCCTGGAAAGCAGCAGAGGGTGACCCAAGACCTTGGAACCCACATGGGGGAACTTGGAGAAGCTTCTGGCTTCTACCTCCCAGCTTTGGATCAGCTCAGCTTTGGTCATTGAGTCCACGTGGGGAATGAATCAATAGATGGAAGATCTTTCTGTCTGCAATCCCTCTGCAATCTTCCAGATAAAAATAAATCTTTAAAAGAAAGAAATACAAAATGTATGTGTTTGTGTGGTGTGTGCGTGTAAATTTGATTACATACATGATTGCATATCCATATGTGCATATGTGTATATGTGCGCACATGATTTGTATGTGTTTCATGTTGCATACATGTAAGACTAACATATAACATAAAAGCATGCCTGGTTACATGAATCTTAACGATGCATATGTGCACCATTTTGAATGACTTATTAATATACATGTATACACTTTTGGATGAATATGTGTTATTAATGCATATCCATGTGGTTTTGAGTGATGTTATGCACCTACATGTATGCATGATTTGTATTTGTCTATGGTGTGTATCTATACATGCAAGTTGAAATAATATATAAACATGCAAACATACACACACACACACACACACACACACACACACCCCTACATCAAAAGGTTCAAGAAAAAATAAAAGTTTATTTGGCATCAAAAAAGTGTTGAAATCCACGCAAAGTTTTTTTCTGTAGCACAAATGTGTTGAAGACTCTTCACAAGCATGGATTTCAAAATTCTTTGCATCCAAATAAGTTCACCTTTCAATTCCATTTTCCATGGACTTTCAGGAAGTACCCTTCAATTTCTAATGCAAAAGCCTGGGACTGAGCAAGGCACCTTAGCCTGGGAGGGTTCAGCCTGTTGCACCCTGGTTGTGGAGGTAGCCAGATATGAGTCAAGAAGGGCCACTGGGGTTGGAAGAAGACCGATGAGCTTAGTACTGTACAGGGAAGGGGTGGCAGGTTAGGGGATAGCTGGGAGCTGGCTGGCTCCCTTCCTGCTTTCTGACAGAGGTTCAGGCCATGGAAAACCCTAGTGAGCCAGGAGAAGGAGTGAAACTGGCTTGCCGACCCTGTCTGGCTGGGAATGATGGTGCATGAAGGCAGTGGCATCTCCATCCCTCCTCCACACAGAATGGGACTTCATAGTCAGGCAGACAACAAGTTCTTCACAAAGCCCCTCTCCACACATACTGGAACTCAACATCCGGCCTGTCTGACTGGACAGAGTCCAGGACAGCCAGCCAAACACTTACCAGGGTTGGCCAAGACACTTACCAGGGTTGGCAGAAAAGCCTGGGAGCAAATGTCCAGAAGAGTCTGCCTTCAGGAAGAGCCAGCGGCTGATTGCTGATTAACCCAGAGGGACCAATCAGACCAGACCACTCTCTTTTCAGTCACTGTCCTTTGCCATCAAGAGACCAGAGACAGAAACAAGCTTTGCTATGCCTGAATTTATTTAACAGAAAAAAGGAGAAAGCTTTATTTATTTATTTGAAAGTCAGAGGTAAAGAAAGAGAGAGAGAGATCTCCCATCTGCTGCTACACTTGGCAGGGCTGGGCCACGCCGAATCCAGGAGCCAGGAGTTTCTCCCAGGTCTCAACACGTGCAAGGGCTCAAGTATTTGGGTCATTTTCTGCTGCTTTCCCAGGTGCATTAGCAGGGAGCTAGATGGGAAGTGGAGCCGCCAGGACTTGAACCAGCTCTCATATGGGATGTCAGCATCACGGATGATAATCAACCCACTGTACTACAAGGCTGAACTTTAGGCAAGCGATACAATTGCTATGACTCTTAATCTTCACACCGGACCACGAATGCTGGAACTGAAAAAACACGAAAAGAGATCACACCACAAACTAGGAGTTCCTGATGAATACAAAGGCTCCAAGGGGATTATGAGTGTTGCTGTTCTCTCGCTCTCTCTCTCTCTCCCCCAGAAAGCCTTCTACTAAAATTCAGAATGAATCACAAATTTTCTTTCTCTAATACAGATAACCATTATTACTAAATTTGCCCTTGGAACACCTCTGATCCTGTCACTGTTGTTTTTTTTTTAACTTCTGCACACAAGCAATGCTTTTCTGGGTTGCCTCCCAATTAAAAGCATGCTTGGTACAGCAGCCACCACCTAGGAAACCCTTTGTGTCCTCAGCCCTGCATGGCAATTCACAGAAGCTCAACATTATTTCCTGAGTCACAAAATAATGGTGGTGTTTGCAGCTGCCAGATGCACAGTCTCTCTCTCTCTCTGTCTCTCTCTCTCTCTCTCTCTCACACACACACACACACACACACACATACACGTTTCAGGGAACTGGATCATTAAAACATTTCTTTTCAACCCCACTTTACAGCAGCATTGTCAGTATTATCTGAATCACTACTTGGCAAAATGAAAAAGAAAAAAAAATCATTGAATTGGGCTACAAGAGCGAGGCATCAACATGTGCAGAATGAAAGTTCCGTTTGAGAGGAGAGGCGAGAGGAGAAAATGCTTGCCTACTAATGGAAGAGAGATTTCCGAGAAGGGGAAAAAAATAAAAGGCAATGCGAGACAAAAGCAAGATGAATCGCTTTCATTCTGCAAGAAACACAGTGAAACAATGGTGCTAAATGAGATACAATTCCTGACAAAGATCTTCCGTGTTCTCCAAGGGCTTTTTTTTTCTGTGTGCAGCGCCTACCAAGAGTTATGTTTTATCTTTCTCCCCAAAAGAGCCAATGTACTTTATTTTATGCGTGGTACCTCTCTCCATCTCGCTTCCCTGCTTGCTGAGATTTAAGCTGGCTATTGTAGTGCTTTGCCTCTGATCAGCCTTAAAGATCTGAAAAGCCCTGAGTTTGCAAGAATTAAAAAAAAAGGGGGCTTCTGGTTTGATAGTGATGAATCCACCTCATTCCCCTCGGGATGACAGCCCTGCAAATGTGAGGACCACAGATGCTGTGATAACTGGCCATGGCCCCTGCGTCCAGCTCCTGTAGTGGGTCAGACCTCAGGACACCTGCCAGGGAAGGGCAGTGCTGGGAGAGCCTGGGCCAGCTTTACCAAACACAGCACAGACAGCTAAGTAATTGATGCAAAAAAAAAGAGTTTGGGGTGAGAGAGAAGGTGTATATAAGGTCCTTACCCTCCCAGATGTTCTTGGCGGATGGGAAGTTAAAACATGGAAACAATTCCTGTAGCTGAAACTCCTATTCAGCTGTTCTCAAGGAGTGTGCCCTGCACTCCCTAGGCCTCAGTCTTCTCCTCTCTACAATGGGATGGAAGTAGCATCCGTTGCAGAGGGTTGGTGAGGGGAATAGGTGCGATTATGCATCCCAGGCTTGCATCTCAGCAGTGATGGGAGATGCTACTCTTTTCACAGTATTTCCCTATCTCAGCATCCTTCAGGGTGGTTAGTGATTAATACCATTTTATGGGTAATGAATGCACAATCAGGACTTGATTAGGCAAACAGAATCACATTACTCTTCTGATTAAAAAAAAAAAAAAAAAAAAACTGGTACCCAGTAGATGGATTCCTAAATCCAAAGGGTGGCTGTATCATGTGGTCCCACCAGCCTCCTCCCCTCAGAGTGGCACAGGTTCTGTCCAGGCAGTCCCAGCTCCAGCACCCACACATCATATCCATATACTTGAACTCGCCTTCTATCTGGATCTCTGTGCCAGAGCCCCTGCTCCAAGCTCCTTTTCTTGTATGGCCTGCAAGTAATAGAAGGGAGAGTACACTGGAGACTCCCATACAAGCTCCCATACTCAGTCCTGATGCCAGTTTCCCTGTAAAAACACCCCTAAGCTTTCCCAAAGCGCTGGCAGTGGTGGTCTCCTCTGGGCTCACTCTAGCTTTTATGCCAGTGGTTCTCAAAGTGCGCTCCCCAGAATCAGCAGCATTCAGTATCGCTGGAGGACTTGCTGGAAGAAACTTTGTGAGTCACTTTAGACTTACTGAACCCAAAGCTCTGAAACTGGGGCATGGCAACCTATGTTTTAAACCTGTGCATATCTAAAAAAAAAAAAAAAAGAAACTGAACTGTATTTACCAGTAGGGAGTCTAGTCCAGAGTCTCAAATCAGCAAAGGTGGTAGATAAAGACACAGGAAGCCACAGAACCAGCCACATGCTAGCTCATATTTAGTGTTCTGTACTTTTTTTAAAGTTTTTTTTTCCCCCGTATTTATTATAGAGTGGATTCTCAGAGTTGCCCCAGCACGTCTCGGAGCCAGATCATGAGTTGGCTGTCGTACGTGTTGATTGAAGATGGTAGGATTTCGATAGGCCCAGCTAAAAGGGAAAGATGTACCAATTTCTGCAAGCATCATGCCTTTAGGGCCACATTTATAGAAAATCTCAGGAGTAGAAGGTGTGTGGGGGGTGGGGGTTAGAGTTGGGTCAGAATCAACAGGGCATGTAATTGACCATAAATTAGATGTTTTAAGTTGACATAATAATAACAACAAACAGCAAAGAGGCATTTTGAGAGGTTAAATAACTGCATCAAGATCACCGATCAGGGTTAAATTCAGATGAGGATCAATGTCTCTTGAGCTATTGAAATGCCAGCTTTCCTCCCAGGACACAAAGTATGCCATGTCTAAATAGGAATTCTCCTGCCTCTGCTGCCCATGGCAAGGATAGATTTGGAGGCGTCAAGACTTTCTCTGAGATAACATACTTAAGTAGATTCCAAATATTTCCTTTCTTAATCCCTCCTGTGCAACATCTACTTCTGTAATCAATTGTTAAAATAAATCACAAGGATTTGCCGGATTATTTGGGAAAAGCAGCAGGGAGCACTTCAACTTAGCAGTCAATAAGCAGCTGCCTACGCCAGAAAGGCAGAAGGGAACAAGTCAACTCTAGCACTTGGCTACCATCCAGGTAGGTAATTTAACTTCCAAATGACAAATCCATGGCACAGGGGAATTAAAGAGGTGGTGGAACTCTAAAGGCCTCCATCCAAGCAGAAGACATAGATGCTTGGTTGGCACTGCAACACAATACTGCCTGTGATGACGGCAACTGGTAAAAGCATGGTTCAAGTCCTGGAAGCTCCACTTTCCAGTCCAGCTCCTTGCTACTGCACCTGGAAAGGAAACAGAAGATGGCCCAAGTACGTGGGGCCATGCTACCCACATGGGAGACCAAGATGGAGTTCCTGGCTCCCAGCTTTGTTCTGACCCAGCTCTAGCCATTGTAGTCCTTCGGGGGAAATAACCCAATGGATGGAAGATCTCTCTCTCTCTCTCTCCTCCACCTCTCTCTCTTCCTTACTCTCTCCTTTTTCTCTTTATGTTTTCCTGTGTCTATGCAATGCTGCCTTTCAAATGAATAAATAAACCTGTAGAAGACAAAACGCTGCAAATCTGCCAGCCTGGAGACTGTGCACCAAGTGGATCAAACACACAGGTGGGGAAGCCCGCAGGGAGTTGTCCAGCCTCCTGGGAAGGAACAGTAAGGAAGCGGCCCTTTCTGATGGGCTCTGCCCCACCCTCTCAGCCAGCTCATCCAGACCCGATCATCTTCTGAAACAGTTTCTTTCTTGGTCCTTTCAATTGGTTTTGCACCACTTGAATCAACTTTTCCCAGAAGCAGGTAATAAAATATTTATTGAATATCTACAAGCACTAGAGTGAGCTCACAATCTAAATATATTTCTTATATTTGATCTACTTGGAATACTGTAACAAAATGAGAGACTAGGTGGCTTAGCAACAGAATTTTGTAGGCAGTTTTGTTGTTGTTGTTGTTGTTGTTGTTGTTGTTATTGTTGGAAATGGAGAGAAAGAGGGGGAGAGAAAGAATCTCCCATCTACTCACTTCCTTCCCAAATACCTGCAAAAAGCCGGGGTGAAGCCAGACTGAAACCAGAATCACGGAACACAATCCAAGTCTCCCTGTGTGGAGCAAGTACTCAGGTTGTCCCGCCTACCAGGATGCTCAGTAGTAGGACAGTACAAACTGGAAAAGAGCCAGGGTTTGAACCCATCACTGACAAAGGATGTAAGCTTTCCAAATGATGTCTTGTATGATTTTTTCATTTTATTTCAAAGACACTCAAAGAGAGAGAAAAGCAAAGCATTCTATCTACTGGTTTATTCCTCAAATGTTCCTAATGGCTAAGGATGGGCCAGATAGAAATCAGGAACCTGGAAACTCAATCCAGGTCATGCAACATGGGCGACAGCAACCTAGGTACTTGAGCCATCAGAGCTGCCTCCCAGGGTATGTATAGTGCACAGCTGGAATCAGAAGCAGACCTAAGACTTGAACCGGGCACTCCAGTGTGGAATGCAGACCATGCGAGCAGCATCTTAACCATTGAGCCAAACACCCATCTGTCAGCAAAAATTGATTTGCCACGACTCAGAAGTCTGAAGCCAGACAAGGTGCAGGCAAGGCTCACTCCTCTTGAGGCCTTTTTTCCCTTGGTTTGTAAGTAGCAGCCTCCACGTGGGTCTTTCTCTGACACTTCTGCTATGGGGAGCAAGGCTCCACCCTTCTAACTCTATCTAACCTAGGTGAGAATCTTAAAGATTCCATGGCCAAAGATAGTCACCCAAGGGATACACCTTCAGCATCTGCACTTTGAGGGGATGCAAGTCAGGCCTTAACACTCATCTTTGTGGGAGTTTTTTTTTTCCCTGCCCATAGTTACCCACACTTGACAATCACTAGAGTCATCTACACTGAATTGAAGCATAGCAGATAGTTGCAACAAAAAGGCAAATAGAGGGGAAACACCCCGGCACAGCGAGTTAAGCTGCAGCTTGAGATGCTGGAATCTCATATCATAGTGCTGGTTCAACTCCCGGCTGCTCTGGACTTCTGATCCATGCCCCTGCCAGTGCAGCTGGGAGGGCAGCACAAAATGGCCCTCCCCTTCTTTCTCTGCCACTCTGCCTGTCAAATAAATAAGCAGATAAAAAAAAAACAAAAAAAGATAGGTGGACAGATTGGTAGATAGATACACACAGACTAAGACCTAAATTATAATTTTACCAGACAAAACTCATAGTGTGTTGGGAAGGGAAAGGTGAAATCATGAGTGTGCGTGCGTGTGTGTATAGAGGATACTGAGGGAAAGAAAACTCCTGAAAATCAAAGATGACTATCCGAGCTTCAGAAAGTACCATTGTTAGGAACTTATACAGGACGTGTTCTGCCAAAATGAGCATGTATAGCATGAAACAGGGAGGTGTCTGACATCAGAAGGAGAGGAATGCATTGCCAGGATTGTGGCAAAGGAAGAACTCCCCTGAGGCAGCTGTGCCGCAGGGAGTCCAGATGGGAGCAGCCCTGGAGGGTGATTCCCACCTAAGACGCACAGCAGCATCATGTGGGAAAGAACCAGAGAGCCACTTGTGCAGGTGTTCATAGCCGCAAAGACAGGCAGATGCCCAGCTGGACAAAGACCACACTGCAAGGAGGCCCGCAGGTGCACCTGACCAAGAGCCGTCTCAGTTCAAAAGAAAGAGAAGCAGCCTACAGAGCCAAACACAAGTGTAAGTCTAAGTCTTCCTAAATCCTAAGATGACAAATGCATCAATTACAACCCACGCAACCTTTAAAATATTTATTTCACTGTGTTTTTTATTGTTATTTATTGAAAAGATAGAGAGGAAGAGAAAAGAAAGAGCACAAAAATGAATGAGCTCCCATCTTCCACTGGTTTACTCTCCAAATGGCCAAAATGGCCAAGCCACAGCCAGGAGAGGAATGGGAAGGCCAATCCAGGTGTCCAACGTGGGCAGCAAGGACCCAGGAACCTGGAATCAGAAGAGCTAGGACTCCATCCCGGTCACTCCAGTATGAGATGAAGGCATCCCAAGAAACTTCTTAACCACTCTGTCAAATGCCAGCCTCCATTGAACTTAGGCATACATGGCCATGTGTGTGGCCTGTGTGTGCTTATAATGGACTATAGGCCTGTTTTGATGTGTTCTGGGATGAAGGTTCCAACAAACTAAGTTTGTGCATGGACTATACAGGTTTGAAAATATAAAACCCATCATCTAACAGTGTCCTTGTCCTCTCAGGTCATGACAAATTGAAATTTTATCACAAAGCCCACACTTTTGAGCATGCAGCCAGTGGTGGCCCACAGTTTCTGAGACAGGCAGGCACGCTGAGATCAGCAGGTAGGCTGGAAACTGCACACAGCCCCTTGGCTACACACTGAGGATCCTTCCAGCCCACAGTTCCCTCATGCCTAGACCTTACTCAGTCTGCAACCCCAGGCAAGCTACCACCTCAGCAGAGCTTGTCATGCCTCTGAACATTAACAGGGAGGGATCTGCCCCAGTGTTGCAGCCTGCCCCCAGCCCAAGGAGAAGACAGTGAATGCAGGGCATTTGCTTGCAGTGCTCATCTCCCAGAGAAAATCCACACAAGCTGTTTGGGCCTAGCTGGTGACCACAGTCCTGACTGTTCTAATGACAGAAGAGGAGATGGGACACCCTCCTGCAGGTGGCCAGCTTAAGCATGCTCCTCCCTCCCTCTCGCTAACATTTTAGAAGAATGTACATAGCACCATTGCCACTGAGTGGATCGCTAAGATAGTCAAAGCCTTGATACAGTTTTTTCTCTACACTCCTCTGCCAGATTTGAGTCCAGTTGGCTGCTGTATATAAGGAATTGATACTTAGTGTCACTCAATCATCTGCATCAAAAACTGGTCATCAATATTTCTTAAATGCCCTGCAAAAAGGCTTGTTTTCCAGGACCAGTCCCCCGATCACACATGCACACACACATATATGAATATAAGCATACATGTTTACACTGACACAGGCACACACATCCATACATCTCTTCTGGGAATCCCAGAGCCCCCTAAGTTCTAAGACTGTTGGATCCCTGACCAAAACTCATTCAAAACAAAAGCCCCATCCTCTTTATATCTGAGTGTTTTGTCCATGTCATTCACATCTGTGGCTGAAATAAATATTGCAGACTTTTGTCTGAAGCATAAGTGTTGCAGACTGTTGGGGAAAAAAAAAGAATCTAGAATTATAAGTATTACCATACTACTCCAGCAAGGAGACTCCCTGTACCTAATTCCCAGATGTCTGTGTGCTCCAATCTCAGGGACCACAGCTGCCAGTTTCCTCTATTTTAAGATTTTATTTATTTGAAAGACAGAATGAGAGAGAGAGAGAAACAGATTTTTCATCCTCTGCTTCACTCCCCAAATGTCTACAACACTCACAGTTGAGCCAGGCAGAAATCAAGCATATGGAATTCTGAGCAGCGCCCCCACCTGGGTGACAGGGCCCATATGTGTTGGTCATCTTCTACCACCTGCCCAGGCACATCAGAGGAAGATGGATTGGAAGCAGAGCAACCACAGCTCACAATGGTATTCTGACATGGGGTTCAGAGAATCACAGGCAGGCAGTAGCTTAACCTGCTGTGCCCAAAGGCCAGCCAGCCCTGCTAGCTTGTCTAAGGAGTCCCTTTATATTTGTGCCCTCAGAAGACGCATCTTGCAAAAAGAAGGAAGTCTGCAGAGAACTATGACCCCTGAGCTTTGCCTAGGGGATGAGGTCTCACCCTGGACCAGGGACCTAAGCTGTGATCTCCAGCCTACGTATGTGCGTCGGAGACCCTGAGTCGGATTCCAGGGCTTTATGCTAATCAGCAGATGCACAGAAGTATAATGGCGATCATCCAGATCTTGACCAATGGACATATACAGCAAACTCATTCAGAAACAGTGTTTAACTAGCTAGAACCCATTGCTGTTAGATCATGCTACATTTATGCTAAGGTCCCAAAAGCAAAGGCAAAGTCGGCGTGTCACATAAAGGAGCAGGATAGATCCTCCTGCCGAGTGGGTAGCACATGATGTTGAAGGACCTACCTCTGAGCCCCCAGCAGGATGTGTCATTGAGTCCATAGGATCATCGCCAGCACTTGCCCTTTCAGTTTCTTACTCTCTCCTTCTGATAATCTCTGCCCTTTCTCTGCTCACAAGGGTGTGAGAGAGATCCAGTGAGACAATGGGAGTGGATGTACTTTGGAAAGGGCAGTGTGTCTGTCTGAAGGCATGGATGGTGGTGGCCTAGATGAAATCACTCCACACAGGGTTGGCTTGGAGGGACAAACCTGATAATAGATGTGGAAGTCCCTTGCAAATTATAAAATGTAAACTAGAGGGAGAACTATTAGTTGCAAGGCGTGATTATCAGTGTAGTTCCGATAACAACACTATTTTGCCACCTGCTGCCCAGACATTTCTGGAACTGCATGACTTTGCAAAGACATGAACTTTGCATGCTGGGGTTTGCCCAGCTGTAAAATGAGATATCTCCAGGGATGGCAAACATAGCCAGCTCGTGTGGATCTGCGGGGATGTGTTACACAGAGATGAGATGTGAAGGGGCAGGATCCCAGGCCTCAGAGAGGATGTGAGGGCCACCAAAGGGGAAGAGAGGATTGGCTTGGGAGACCAAATCAGCCACAGGATTCAGAGGCTGCTCTAGGCAATCAATTCCAGGCAACTTTTTGTGACTCAATTACAACTCATCTTTAAAGCCCTGCTGCCTTTCAATGTATTGCCCACTTGCACCCTCAGAGTGCAAGTTAGTTCTCTTCTCATTTCCCATTTAAGAGATGAAGAAACTGAGACTTGAGTGATGATGTCCAAGCTCACACAGTATTAACTAGGAGGCAAATGAGAACTACTGTTACGTCGCTGCGACTACAATATCTGAGCACGGTCCATAACATGGGGCCGACTGACAACTGAATCTGGGTGGGAGGAGCCTCAGCTGGGGAGATGGCCCTATGTATGTGGTTGTAGGAGAGGATGAGTGTTCCACCACGCCACACATAAAAGTCTGGGTCAGACCAGTCCTTTGTAAAAAAAATGTGGCAGAAATGTAGTTGGGGTTGGGGGACTCAGCCATGTTAAAAAGGCTAGGGACGGTGCTTAAATGCAAATTCTCGGGCCCCATCCCAAAGACTGCGATAATTTTTAGAGATGGCCTAAGAATGTATATCTTTTTTCGGTTTGTGTGTTTTAGTTTTATTGGAAAGGCAGAGTTGAAAGGGAGAGAGCCAGAGATCATCCATCCACTGGATTATTCTCCAAATGGTAGAAACAGCCAAAACTGGGCTGATCTGAAGCCAGGAGCCTCTTTGGGGTCTCCCACATGAGCCCAAGGACTTGGGTCATTTTCTGCTGCTTTCCCAGGCAGGAAGCAGCGAGTTGGGTCAGCAGTGGAGCAGCTGGGACTCAAACTGGTATCTATATGGGGTGCTGGCACCAAAGGCAGAGGTTTAGCCTATCATGCCAGCATGCTGTCCGCAACCCCTGTTTATTTCTGAAAGATCCTCAGGGGATATCACCCCACCAGGAACCACCCCCACAAGTTCATGTCTACAGCCTGCCCAAGGTCAAATTCACAATTCCCATGGACTTTCTGATCTTCAAGGGCAGATTCTACCTGACTGAGGACCGTTTCCTGCAGTTTTATCAGGAATGGGTTATGTCATTGTTCTCATCAAATCAGACACTGATTTTTGTTCACATTCTTCTGCTGAGCAGGAATGGAAAGAGGTGACTTAAGAGATGGAGAGCCAGCGTGATAGAACTTCTGGTTAAGAAGGTGGCTGAGGAGAGAGACAGACAGCTACCAGAGTTGGAGGGGGTGGAGAGAGTGGAGGAGGCCAGTGTTGTGACCTACTAGGCTATGCCTCCATCTGCAATGCCAAAAACCTACATGGGTGCTGCTTCAAGTCCCAGCTGCTCCACTTCCCATCCAGCAGCTCCCTGCTGGTGGCCTGGGAAAGCAGTGCAGGATGGCCCAAGTCCTTGGGACCCTGCCTGCACTTGGGAGACCCAAAAGAAGCTCCTGGCTTAGTCCTGTGCTGTATCCAGCCATTGTAGCCATTTGAAAAATGAACCGGCAAATGAAAGATACCTGCCTCTCTCTCCTCTCTGTAACACTGCCTTTCATAAATTAAAAAAAACATCTTCAAAATAAAAGAGGCTGTGTGTGAAGTCATAGCGGGAAGAGGAGAGGCAGGATTCCAGGATGTACTTTTGCGACCAGGAGGCTTCCCAGACCATCATCATCATCATCATTTTAGAGGAGGAATGGGTTTTCTCAAAGCTATCCCTGCATGGGTGAGCTGCCTGGGCCTGCATGAAACAGTTTAACATTTCAGCAACCCACACTCCTCACCATGCCCCAAGCACATGGGCCTCAATCCACACAAGCACCGGAACCAGCACCTTGCACGTCTACAGAAGAACTATGAAAATCAAACATCTGGGGCCAATGCTGTGGCACAGTGCATGAAGCTGCTGCCAGCAAAGCCAACATCCCATCAGTGCTCTGAGTCCAGGCTGACCCACTTGTCATCCAGCCTCCTACTGATGCACATTGTGCGAGGCAGCAGTTGATGGCACGGGGACTTGAGTTCCTCTTACCTACACAGGAGATCTGGATGGAGTTGATGGCTCCTGGCTCCTGGCTCCAGCCTGGTTCAGCTGTGACAGTCATTTGGGAAGTAAATCAGTGGATGGAAGACATGCTTCTGCGTGTGTGTGTGTGTGTGTGTGTGTGTGAGAGAGAGAGAGAGAGAGAGACTCTTTCAATTAAATCAATACACCCTTTTTTAAAAAAGACGAAAGGCAAGTGGTCCATTAGCTAACCTTCCACCTCATGGCACCAACCAGCATCCCCTAGGAGTGCCAACCTCATGCCCTGACTGCTCCACTTCCCATCCAGCTCTCAGCTAATGACCTGGGAAAGCAGAGGAGGATGGCCCAAGGTCTTGGGATCCTGAACATGTGTGGAAGTCCCAGAAGCAGCTACTAGCTCCCAGATTCGGATCAACTCAACTCTGGCCTTTGCTGGTTCACTTTGAGGAATGAACCAGCACATGGAAGACCTCTCTACCTCTCCTTCTCTCTGTAACAATAAAAATAAACAAATCTTAAAAAAAAAAAAAAAGTGTCTTTCATTGACACTCTGGATCAGCCCCTGTGTATCGTCTCCAAGCCGGCTGTGGGCAACGCCTGCCTTCCACCACTCAGAGCTGATGACTTTGCCACCCACCCTGTCCCAGTATTCTTTCTTAATTTTCACTTTCTTTGAAAGGCACAGAAACAGAGGTGGAGAAAAACCCTGCAGCCACTGACTGTTTCCCTCCCGCAGATGCTCAGAACAGACAGGATTGGGTCAGGCTGACACCAAGAACTCACAGCTCCATCCACAATACCCTTGTGGGGGCCAAGTATTTGGGTCATCATCTGCTGTTTCCCAGGGTGCCCAGAAGCAATAAACTAATACACTGGCTCCCAGCTTTGGCCGTCCATTGTGGCCAATGTGGAAAATGAACCAGCAATTGGAAGATCTCTCCCTCTGTCTCTCCTCTTATATCTTTAACTCTTCAAATTCACAAATAAATATGAAAAAGGAGGAGGGGAAGTAGACCAGAGCCAGGAGACATATTGCCACCGTTAGCACTAAACCCAGCTGCCCATCAGCACCACGTGGGATCTAAGACCAGATTCCCAGGTCAGAGCCCACACACTTGCTGCCTCCGAATCCCAGAGGTGGAGGCCCAGAAATCTATTTTTCAAAACGCTCCCCGGGTGATGCAGCTGAATTGTCCTAGGAGGGAACCGTTGCCCTCCAGCATCTATTTAGCACAATGCAGAACACCTGGACCGCTCTTAGATGATTTGTTTGTTAATGATTGATGAGTCAATCTAGCAGCATCTCATAGTCCCCCAGGCCAGTCACACCTGTGTGAAAGCAGGACTCGCTGGTGAAGCTGACTCAGGCTCTGGAAGCCTGGCAGAGTCCTTTCAGTATCTGCAGAGGACCCAGAGCTGGCTGGCTGCCTCACAGGAGTTCCTGCTTGACCACCCTTTGGGTCACTGACTCATCTTCTTCACCAGATGAAACTCAGCTGCGGCCAGGGAGCAGCCTACTCCCCACGGAGCTCCCGCAGCCTCTCCAGACTCAGCTGTGTTACTCAGCAGCCCGGCTTGCCGTGAGACAAGCATGCCACTGGTGCTCAGAACCATCCAGCAAGGTCTGCCCCAGCTTTGCCTGCCTTGCCTGCCAAGCCAAGGGTATCTGCTCCATATGGCGATGCATAATTTACAGCACAATTTACTTCCTGCTTGTATAGCCTCTTCCACACAAAGCTTCCATTTGCATATTTATTAATTTACAAAATTAATGCCATTTTCTTAGTCCCTTACAGGATGTGTTGCTGCTCCCTGTCTTTGAATTAATTTTAATCTAAGGTGGAAACATTTGTTAAGGGAGTTGGCTCAGGCCAAAGTAATCAAACGCACAGTAATCAAATGCTGGTAGGGCGTGGGAGAGAGCTAACATTTATTGAGTGACTAACAATGCTAGGCTCCAAGAAAATTAATGGTGTGGAATGGCAGATTCAGAAGATCCATGGAATGTGACATTGTTGCGGTTTTAGTCAGGAAGAGCCTGGGAGACAGACTGTGTCCTTTCTAACTACGTGGTACAGACTTGGATGGCACTACAGATCAGAAGCCGACCTTCCACCCGCCTGGACTTCCATAACGGAAAAAGGTTAATCCTCTGCAGAGAGTACTCAGCTCCATAGATGTTTCAGCACTCAAGATACACCCTGCTGTAACATTTTAGGCAGATAAAGAGTGAAAGATGCACCCCGCTCCCCCAGCAGTCTGCCTTCACTTGTGGCCAACATTCCAAAAGATCCGCCCAACAACACAAAATCAATAATTTGTCCACATTCCCACCCGGTACGCTCAAAGATTCAAGTCACGTGCCATTGAGAAACAACCCCTAGTCTTAACCATCCCTGTCCCCTAAAGCGTCTCTCTAAACCTTCGCACCATGGTTGACCTTCTTTTGGTGCTAACTTGGTTCTTCCCGGTTGTCCTTCAGTCTGTGGCCACGCGGTCCCCAGTTGTCCTTCAGTCTGTGGCCACACGGTCTTTGCTTCATCTGTGATACCTCCACCCCAGCCCCCAAAGTACTCTACACCTCTCTTGGTATCAGATCTTTCCATGGAATGTGTTACCTGCAGCCACTCTGCCTGACAGTTGCTCTGCTTTCATTTTGTTTTCCCCTGCCACATGCCCTTCAATCTTGATCTCGCCTTCTGAGAACTATCTTCCATGGATTGCCTTTTACAACCCCTCTTTTTTTGCCTGTTTGGAGAAATTCCCTCCTGATATACAAGTGTGTAACTCCTACCCTGGACTCAGAGGGCCAGGAACAACTGGTGATAACCAGTTATCTAGGAGACGTATTAAGAGGGAGCAGCAAATCCAACCTTTTCAAGTCCTCTTTTTCCTTCCCCTAAAAGCCCATTTTTCTTCTCTACTATGAGTCCTGGTATAAAATGCCAACTACCTGTTCCTTACAACCTGAGGTTTTCATTATTTTAAGTACCCCTTTCTCTCTAACTTCTAATACTCAATTCATTATCAAATAGTATCAAGTTTTTTCCAAAGGTGTTTCCAACATCTATTCCTGATTCTATTGCCTAGTTCTATCCTTTCCAGTCTAAATTATCTTATCTCTTAAACTTTTCTTTAGGGAGACAAAGATAGAAGCAAAGAGAAAAATTCATGCCCCAGTTCTCTCCCTAGTTGCCTACAACAGCCAGGTTGAAATCAGGAGGCAAGATCCCAATCTGAATCTCCCTCATGGGTGGCAAAGATTAGCCACTGAGTGATAACCCACTGCCTTCCAGGACATGCATTAGAAGGAAGCTGGATGAGTAGTGCAGCCAGAACTTGAACCCATAGACTCTGATATAAGATGCCTCAAGTGACATCTCAACCACTCCGCCTACTCCTGTGGTTTCTTCATTGTGCGGTAGCCATGGATACCTCCTGTAGCCTTCCCAGCCCCCAGGGAATCCTCAACATCAACATTAGGAACATTTCTAAAACATGGCTGGCTCCAAGCTTGGGCTGTTTTGCATGACACTTCCTCCAAGAATCGTTCACAACCCCATAGCCCTTGGAACAGAACAGAGAAGATCTCAAAGCAATAACAGTGAAATTATAAATTATGTAAAAAAAGAAAAATGAAGGCCTGTCCATCCTTATAGGAAACCTAGCTAGCTCTAGTTGCACCTCTTATCAACCACCCCTCACATCAACACGCCATGTCCCGTTGTAGGTTGCATTTCTCTACCTTGGCAAACTCCATGATATACTGGGAGAGAAATGGCTCATTCACTGTTCTTGCTTCAATCTTGCCTCCTGCTCTACAGTTCAGTCAGACATCAGCCCCTTTGAGAAAGTTGCCCTGATGCTCTAGTGACGAAAAACTTCTTGCTATCCTTTTTCCATACAATCATTCTCCTCTTTGTCTCCAGAATAAAGTGAATAGTTGAATAAGCTGAGACTCGGTTTCCCAAATCCTGGGCCAGTGACACACCACAACTGAAATCATTCTAGGAAACAGAGAAAACCCTCAGACTAGAGAACATTTACTTTCTTCTGGGAGATTTGTTTCCCAACCCCAACAAAACCGCCAGATAGATGAGACCAGAAACTCTCTATGTCACCAGGATGCTTTTGCCCAAAGCTGAGGCAGAAGTAAGGTTGGGTGGCTTGCTTAATTCTTGCCCATCGGCCTCAACTCTGACCCATAAGACTTCACCACTTTGAGAATGAAGAGAGGCAAAGAAAAATGAAGGGGGAAAGTTCTGGGGTGCAGACGTTTCTCTGCAGGTCTGCGATAGCTGGAATTCACTCTAGTTGGCATCCAGCTCTGAGAAAGAGGAAGAGGAGCAGGATGAAGATTGTATTCATTTCCACCTGAGCAGAAGGGAACCTTGATGCTCCCAGGGCAAAGAAGAGAGAATCCAAAAATGTACATTCTTAACTGATTTAAAAAAAAAAAAAACACTGCAGAAGCCAAGTTTTACCCTTGCTCATGACAACTGTCCCTCCAGTCATACGTCCTTTCATTCAATATTTACTGAGTGTCTGATAATCATTAGATCTGCTTTGACCCAGGCCAGTGAGATGATGAAGGCTTGAGCTCCCCCTAGAGGCCAATACTAATTTGGAAGACGGGAAAGGGATGCAGTCTTGCAAACCCAATGACTGGGATCAACTCCTGGCCGGAAAGAAAGAAGAGTGATACCTTTAGTTAAGCAGGGAGGACATTGACTCAGAAGATACAGTCACAACTCATCCTGCAGGCAAGGGGGTTTGTAAAGACGTTGGAGCAAAGCAGGAGGTTGGAGTTGTGAGTTGCCCATAGCATCTTTAGAGGATAATGAAAGGAAGGGGGAGGGAACGGTGCCCTTTCCTGCTTTCTGCTCTTGTGTGCAGGATGATGGTGACACATACAGTCTAAGTACAATGCCTGATGCTTCTCCTCTCTGCAAGAAACCTGAGGGTCAACTGCAATTCCCCTCGTTCTGCACCTGAGATCAAGGACCCCACATTGATGTTAGCAATTTGGGTCCATTTTTAAACTCCAAAGCTGACACTCTTGGTGCTTGCTGTGGCATCTTCTCACGGGGTGCTGCTTCTGTCTAACAGCCATCCCGTGTCAGGGATTTTGTGTTCCCTCGGTCTTCATAACAAAGCTGTGCCATGAGTTGGAAACATCTGTCTCCATCTCCGCTCAACTACTAAGGTGTTGAAGTATTTGGTGAAGATCAAAGCTCAGTAACAGGGCAGGATGGATTTGAACCCAAGAGGTAGCCTAGAGTAAGGAGTCAGCAAACATTTTCTTTTTTTAAATAGAAAGTTTTTTTAATTGGAAAGGCAGATTTGCAGAGAGAAGGAGAGACAGAAAAATCTTCCATCCACTGGTTCATTCCCCAAGTGGCCACAGTAGTCAGAGCTGAGCCAATCCAAAACCAAGACCAGGAGCTTCCTCTGGGTCTCTTACATGAATGCAGATACCCGGCCCCCAAGGACTTGGGCAATCCTCTACTACTTTCCAAGGCCATTAGCAGGGAGCTAGATTGGAAGTGGGGCAGCCAGGACATGAACTGATGCCCATATTGGATGCCAGTGCTTGCAGGTGGAGAATTAGCCTGTTAAGCCATAGTGCCAGCCCCAGAATTTAGGATTCTGCAGTGAGGCAAGATATACATTAATAGGAATGAGTCTGTTCCAATAAAACTACTTGTAATAACAGGAGGTACTCTGGAATTTTGAATGAGAGATGGCTTTGAAAAAGGCAAATGCAGAAAGACCATACACACTGTGGACTCAGCCATTTAGGGCACAGAAGTATGTAAAACCATGAAAGGGTTTGCAACCGGGGAGCACTGGAGAGAGGCAGCTGAGCCGAGAGAGAGAGAGAGAGAGAGAGAGAGAGAGAGAGAGAGAGAGGCTACGTGTGGCTGAAGGAGGGACACCTTCACACTGCAAAGGAACCAGCACACAAGAGTGCTGCAAACCAGAATCCACAGTGACCGTGTCCAGAGAGCAACAGATTTTAACCAGAAGACTAGCTGGTCATCATAGGAAACCATCCTCCTGTGGGCTTTCAAAAATGATATACCAAGAGACTGGTCCAGGAGGAACAATGAGGAGCCATGGCAACAGCACCAGGAGGCGTTAATACCAAAATCCCACCATTGGATGGATGGTAATGAAAATAGAACAAGGGTAGAGGAGGTGTTTGGCACAGCCATTAAGCTACTGCATGGGGCACCCACATCCTGCATCGCTGTGTGCTCTGGAGACAAACGATACTAGTTCCAGAGACAGAGGGCCAGCAGTTAGGGCCCTGCCAACCATGCAGAAAGTCCTGCCTGAGTTCTTGACTCCCAGTTTCAGCATGGCCAGCCTTAGCAAGAGCAGGCATTTCAATAGTGAAACAGTTAGACGGAAGATTTTCCTCTCTCTTCCCTTTCCATAACAAAGTCATTTTTAAAGGTATGTCTATTCATGTGAAGGAGTTACAAAGAGAGCAGAAGAGACACACAGACAGATCTTCCTTCCTTCTGGCTCACTCCCCACATGGTCACAATGGCCGAGGCTT
Organism: Ochotona curzoniae; assembly: GCF_017591425.1. NCBI lineage: Eukaryota > Metazoa > Chordata > Mammalia > Lagomorpha > Ochotonidae > Ochotona > Ochotona curzoniae. Next base: position 4,586,681 of record NW_024465421.1, read on the forward strand.
GGCCAGGCTCAAGCCAGGAGCTTCACTCAGGTCTCCCATGTGGCCGTCAGGGTCCCAAACACTTGGGCCATGTTCTGTTTCAGTCTGTTAGCATGGAGTTGGAGCGGAAATGCTGCAGCCAGGGCTCTAATTGGCACTCCTGGGAAATGTTGGTCCTACAGATAGAGGCTGTACCTGCTAATCCACAACACTAGCCCCATTAATCACTTTAAAAAAAAAAAGTCCTTCAAGTGAGGATTTGAACAGTTTGGGGGAGTTGTCTAGGTGATACTGAGTGTTAGATTTGCAAGCTGAGAACATTCTGTACATACTGTGTAAGAATGTGAATCTACTTAGCCCTAACGAGCTGAATGTTCAGATGGTGGAGAAGGGGGCCAATTTAGTGTTGGTGCCTTTCGAAAGAATTCGTTAAAACATCAAAGATCAGTAGGGATATGAACTGAGGCAGCAGCTGTGGAAAAGACAGACTGGAAGATAAGAGATACTCAGAAGAGCAGAAAGAAAAACCCCTGGGGGCCCGTATGCGCACACACACACACACACACACACTCACAACTTCAGCCTTGGCCTCTGCTGGCCTGGCTTGTTGTGTCTCCGTGGGTCTCTTCCTTTCTGCCACAAGCATCATTAGGCTCCGACCACCATGAAGAGTGGCTTGACGTCCAGGCTCGGGCTGTCAGCCGTGGGGCCAGACTCCTCTCACCCGCGTCCACTCGGCGTGGTGTCTCCCACCATATGTCGTGCCGCCCTGTTCATTAATCACGCCTCCTGAAAAGTCTCTTAATTACATTATGTTCACAATCCATAAAACATAATTAAAATATGTAAATCCATTATATTCTTTAACGAGCACATTGAGACCTCAAAATTTTAAATTAGATATAAAATTGATGTGAACCTAGTACTATCGATTACTCATGGTAATAAATCACCTTCCCTCTGAATAGAGATGGAGTTCTTCCTCCCATCCAAGAGGGTTTTGTGAGGGTTTTTGTGTGTTTTTACATTTTGTTTTGTTTTTATTTTTAGCCTTTCCTGTGACCATTTGAAATCATACACATGCTTTTATGGATAGCGATCCATGGCTAGCTGCAATTGGATAACATGAAAAACCATGGTAATAACTCATATTTGCTTGGTGTTTTGGCATATATACCCAAGACTTGCAGAAAAAAAAATATTATCTCATTTATGCTTCAGCAACATTTTTCTCTTCACGTTCATCATCCCAGACTGAGCTTTCTTCTCATGGAAAGCATCAGCAGGCCTGGTCTCTCTCATGGTCTTCCTCTCCGTCTCCTCCTCTGGCCATCTCCCACTTCCTCTCCGTCTCCTCCTCCAGCCATCTCCCACTTCCACCATCCAACACTCATGGTTTGCCGGAGACTGATATGGCTGCATGACACCCATCTCTGCAGAGCCTGGTCCCCTTTATGGGGTCGAGCTCCTACTCTCATCTGTCTGCAGAATTTGCAGCCTTCTCCAGGAGCAGCTCAAGGGTCTCGCTATGGACCCGACCTGCAGCTGAGGCTGCACTGCTCTGCTGTCCAGCAGCAGCTTCTGCTGATACAGTGCTTATGTGCAGTGTCTTCTTGCTCAACCCATCTTCATCATGACAGGGACATGCTCATTAAGTTCCTAAGGGTTCACTGATTTGTCCAGGGCCTTGCAACCTGCAGGAAAGTCCTTCCACCAGGAGACAGGCACACAAGGACCCAAGCATTGCTCATCAACTCTCACCTGTCTTTCCTGGAAGCCCTCGCTATCACCACATTGGGGAAAGAAAGTGGGAAAGGAAAAATGTAGATGATGAGAGAGACCCTTCAATATTTGTCAATGAGTGGCAAAGTGTTCATTTAGAGCTTTCCTCTCAGGGCTAGCATCGTGGTGCAGAGCTGAGCTGCCACATGCAGTGCCAGCATTCCGTAGGCTAGTACCAGTTGGAGTCCTGGCTGTTCCCTTTCTGTTATAGCTTCCTGCTTATGCACCTGGGAAAGCAGTGGAAGAAGTTCCATGCACATGGATCCTTGCCATCCATGTGGGAGACCAGAATGGAGTTCTTGACTCCTGACATCAGCCCAGCCCTTGCTTTTGCAGCTATTTGAGGAAGAAGAGCTTTCTTCCCCTTCAGATCCAGTTTCTTCTACCAGCAGCAGCCTACCACTCATTTTGATTTTCATAAGCTTCACAAGATTATCTCACAGTTGCCTCTTGACCGCTACACACACACACACACACACACACACACACACACTGCTTTTAAACCAACACACAGCAAAGGCTTAGATGCCAGTTTTCCCATTGGCTAAAGGTGAATCCTGCAGGATGCGAGTGTCACAACCCGTGAGCATGCTAGAATTCCCAAGAGATTAATTTCTTTTAAAAAAAAAGATTTATTTATTTATTGGAAAGTCGGATATACAGAGAGGAGGAGAGGCAGAGAGGAAGATCTTCCATCTGATGATTCACTCCCCAAGTGTGCTCAATGGCCAATGCTATGCCAATCCGAAGCCAGGAGCCAGGAACTTCCTCCAGGTCTCCCATATGGGTGCAGGATCCCAAAGCTTTGGGCCGTCCTCAACTGCTTTCCCAGGCCACAAGCAGGGAGCTGGATGGGAAGTGGGGCTGCCAGGATTAGAACCGGCGCCCATATGGGATCCCGAGCATTCAACGCAAGGACTTTAGCCGCCAGGTCACGCTGCCGGTTCCAAGAGATTAATTTCAGAGCTCAATTGCCATGTGTCCAAAATCAGAAATCTGGATCCCAGGAAGGTAAAATGATTCTATATGGGCATCAGTCTGTGTCCTGGCTGCTCCACTTCCCATCTAGCTCCCTGCTTCTGGCCTGGGAAATCAATAGAGGATGATACAAAGCCTTGAGACCCTGCAACCACATGTGGGAGACCCAGAAAAAGCTCCTGGCTTCTGGCTTTGGATCAGCTTAGCTCCAGCCATTGTGGTCATCTGGGGAGTAAATAAATCCAATCTTCCTTTCTAACAGAAAATTTTTTAAAAAGAACACACAGAAGCATTCCTGGAATCCTAGGTCCCAGATAGAAGGAAGACCAACCACTAAGGGAAAGATTAATTTGAACTTCCTTTTTCAACCAGACAGGGCAGTAGTTGACCAGCTTGAGAAAGATTCTAAGAAGCTCCTTGCCCTGGTGATATCAATATCCAAAAGGAACACCCATGTTCTGAGCCATTGGACTCAGCATGAGTAGAGTGCTGAGAAGCCATATACCCAGGTAAAGCAGGACCAGGTACTGATACACTGATATATATATTCTATTCCTATTGTTGGTTAGGTTTGTCCATGGAAAGTTAACACATATTTTCTGGTTGTAGATCTGTCCCATCACCATTCAGGTGAGTACGAGTCTCTCTAGTACCCAAAACCCATTTTGGTACACTTGATAGACTCAAGTTCCTAGGTCCACCCAAACTACAGTTTCCCTTCAAAGAGCATGACCCTACAGCAAGTGTTGTGAGAGCTCACCAGTCAAACTTCTCTGTGGACCTTCCATCTTCACCCCATGGCTGCCTTAGAGCATCAGATCAAACTATGTGCAGGTTTATTTTCAGCCTTGGGGCAAGGTTCAGCTCTGCATCTGAAAATGTCTCTGCTTTATCTGTCTGGTGAACATCTATAGTCCCGTCACAGTCAAGGTCATACAGCCTCTTTGTGAGGCTGCTTCTGAGTGGCCACCTGGATGACCACTGTCCTTTAGACTTGCCTCTGTTCGCGATCACCTCCTCACAAGTCCTGAAGACTGGTAATTACTACTTTATAGACTTAATTCTCCCAGGAACTCCTTGGGGGCAGACATCTTTATCCATGTTATTACAAATGATGAATTCAAACCTCAAAAAAAAAAAAAAAGTAAGCCCAAGGTCAAAGAGTGAGTTTCCTAGGCAAGGATTCTAATTGAAAGGTACCTGTTGTAAAGACCAGTTCTTTTTCTTAAGATCTCCCTCTAAGCACAGGGCTGTTTGCTTGTCTGGTTCTAGGAAATTTCATGGAAGCTATAACTTTATACACCCACATCCTGTCGATACCTTCTACTGGATGTGCAATGCAGATATATTTGATCAGTGAGGGAGGGAGGAAGGAAAGGAAAGAGGGAGGGAGGAAAGCAGGGAAGAAGGAAAAGAGGAAGGGAAGGAGGAAGGAAGGAAAGGAGGAATGGCTTTCTCACTTGGCATATATCTGAATATATGAAATAAATTTTGGACTCACATTTTATTTCACAGTCTTCACCTTTCACTCTTGATGAATCGGTCTTCTCGTCTCTTCTTCCCCATCCTGTATTTCAGATATCCCACGGAGCCATTCATGGGGAGATGTTCCTTCTGGTACCTCCAGGGGCGTTTGTCCAACCACCCACTGTGAATTTCACCGAACTTACATGGCCCATATATTCAGCCATCCTCTCTCATTCAGATTACAGCATGGATCTGGGCTGTGCTTATTTAAGTGACAGAAGGAGACAGGCTTTCATCTACACATGATTTCTCTGCAACTGCTCTCTTTGTGAAATGGCAGATGGCTCCTAAGTCCCATCCTGTGAATGTTATGATACTTAATGTACAAGGAAAGTCTGGGAGGGGAGAGGAGGGGAGGGGAGAGAGACAAAGAGGAGAGAACAGACGATCAGCATGGATGTGTACTTCAAATCCCACTTGGAGAGGAAGTTGCAGTTCAAACAACGGAAGGTGGAGTCAGGGTGGAGAGGACACCAGTTACATCCAAGATACAGTCTGGAGAATGCAGTGGGTGTAATTAACTGACAGAAGAGATGTTCATTTCACCCGGTTACTTCTAATCTGCTTACTTCACTATCAGAGCCTGCACAAGGCAGACTTTACTTTCACATTAAAATGTGTAGTTAAAATTAGGAACAAGGATCTTTCAGTGAGTATGAGAAATGATCCACGGCTTTAATATTTAATTACCTTCTACGGAGCAAATTAATAATTTTAAAAGAAATAGATGCACGGTGCATGGATGCTCTTTTCCAAAAATGAAAAAAAAAAACAACCAGAAATTCTTAACCAATATTAAAAATAACATATAGTCACATGGAAATAGGGAAGATATATGTATAAAATAACAAAGTAGGAAATTCTTTCTTGTCTTTAAATTTAATTCAAGTACCTGGATTGATCTCTTGACTCCTCTCCTCTTTCCAGCTTTCTGCTCGTGTGCACCATGGCACCTCAACTACTTGAGTCCCTGACATCAGTGTGGGAGACCTAGCCCAACCCCAGCTGAGCTGATCTGAACCTGGGAGCCAGGAGCTTCTTCCAGTTCTCTCATGTGAGTGCAGGAACTCAAGGTCTTCGTCATTTTCCCTTGCTATTAGCAGAGATCTGGATGGAAAGTGGAGTAGGCCCGGCTTTCAACTGGCACCCATGTGGAATGCCAGCACCATAGGCAAAGAATAAGCATGATATGTCATCATGCCAGCCGCAGGGATTTTTTTTTTTTAGAATTTGCTTTGAAACTTCTTAAAACATTTTCATTAAAGGTAAAGAAGCAGAGAGGGACAGGCAGACCAACAAAGAGATTTCTCACCCACTGACTCACTCCCCAAATGCCTATACCAGTTGGGGCTGGGCCACATTGAAGCAGGGAGCTGAAAAGCCAATCTGTATGTCTCATACAGGTTGTAGGAACTCAGCTTCTGGGTCTGACATGATAGCCTAGTGGCTAAAGTCCTCATCTTGCATCCTCCGGGATCCTATATGGGTGCCAGTTCTAATCCTGGCTGCTCCACTTCTCAACCAGTTCCCTGTTTGTGGCCTGGGAATGCAGTCGAGGATGGCTCAGAGCCTTGGAACCCTGTACCAGTATAGGAGACCTGGAAGAAGCTCCTGGCTCCTGGCCTGGGATCGGCTTAGCACTGGCCATTTTGGCCACTTCAGGAGTGAACCAGTGGACAGAAGATCTTCATCTCTGTGTTTCCTCTTTGTGAATCTGACTTTCCAATTAAAACAAATAAATGTATATATATATATATATATATATATATATATGTATGTGGAACTCATTTCTTGGGAGCAGAACTTGTGGGTAATCATATTAACCAGCATCAAAAACGCTATACCAAATTCTCCCCATCTTCATTCCTTTTTTTCTTTTTTTTACTAAGTAATCATTGTAAGCACATTCATCAAGATTTCTCCTGGCACTCATCACTGGCAACATAGTTGGAAAATAAGGAATTGTGCCCGTCTGTATTTGACAGCAAGCTCTGCTATAGAGACCACCCTTCTGGATTCGGAATTTATTAGAACATCTGCATTTATCACAATCTGAATCTCAGGAGAGTATCATTCTGCATCCAGATTAAAAGAGAGTATAATAGCAAAATCACACTATGAAAGCAAAATCGTATTCCAGACTGTATAGGACACAATCCAGTACTAACACAACGCTTAAGCACAAGGCTGTTCACCTGGTTTTGTGTCCACAACTCACTCTTTCAGAGACTTTGAAACAGCTATTAAATTCCTTGGAAGCCTCCATTTACACATATATAAAAGACCAATAGCACTCAACTCCACAGGGTTGTTGTGAGGACTGAGTAAAGTAATTCAAGTCAGTGTGTTTGCTTTGAATATAGCAAGGTCTGAAAATGCCATTAAGTAATTCACGTTCATGCCTTTCAGGCAATTCAAGACCTTTGGACTCCAATATGTCATCCATCAAATTTTCTGTCACTTGTTGGATTTCTGGGCTATTCTTCCTCAAGTGACACGATCCTCTTATGCAATTTAATTGAGTCAGAATTAGCTCCAATGCTCCTCAATAGTCTTCAGCAGAAAGCTCAAAACGTGTGAATGCGGCCAAGAAAAATTAACATGCCTTCTCTCCACAAGGAATTCAAAAGTATTCCCTGGACCAATTCCAGAGGCAATTCTAAAGAAAATACAAGTTCTGCCTTTGCATGCTGCACTGCAACCTCTCTACTTTCCCATTCAATACTTTACTCTCAAAAACACTTCTTGGTCTTCTTGATGCAGAAAAAATTTCATTGCACGTACGGAATCCAATATGGCGGTGAAAGCCACCATATTTTGGGTGGCCTGCTTTCTAACTAGAAAATACCCAGCATAAACAAAAACCAACAACCCAGAATACGTATGGAAAAATCAAGAGCAATGACAAAGTGTATTCTCTGTGGGAAATATGTATTATTTTTATAATACGAAAATTACAATAATCATCAGCCTCTGCGAGTCTCATCTCAGCCAGGGCTAAACACAGAGCTGGTTCCAATCTCACAGCTGCAATTTTGCTCTGAAACTTGAACTGCTAGAACAAAAAACCATGCTTTTCTTCCCTTTCCTGGTTTAAATCTTATTCCAGATCAGTGATTTCTGCAACTCAGTGTAGTTTTTAAAGAGGCCAAGACTCTTAGAATTTTCAGTCCAACTCAAGTTCTTGTCATTTATCTCCATCAATTTTCTCTTCCAAATTCTCTCTTTGAAGCTCCATGGATCAGAATATGTATACACTCTGAGTCCCATAGCTGTGTCTATAGACTGAAATGCTGGCATGAGGGAGGAAATGAAAAAAAAAAGAAGTTTCTAGACCATCTGGACACTCTCCCAAATTCACCACTCCTCAAGTTATGCCCTCTCAGCTCCCATGGGTGCCAGAAACCAAATAATATTGTACCAGAACTCTTGTCAAAGGAGTCTTAGGGAATTTCTTGGCATTTTCTCTGTCATCATTGCTCCAGTATTCCATGACTGGGGTACAAGCAAAGATAGTATCCCTACGTCTGTGGTACTCATCTCCATACTGCATGAGCTCTAACCGATGAGCTTCAGGGCAACTTCTCATTCTAAAGTCATTCATGGTCAAGTGTAAATGCTCATTCCAAACTTTATTTTCCACTTGTTTTCACCATAAGACATCTCCTTAAGAGCTCTAAAGACTAAGGAAACAGATGTCAAGGAATCTGTCCTAACAGGAATCTTTTAAAAGACTAAAGACATAGTCCAGGCACATACCAAGGAAAAAATCCTTTATCCATCCAAATGTGCTGTTCGATTGTTATATGTAAAATCTGCCCTTGCCTTAGGATGCTTGTTTTCATTGATCTAGTAGCATAAACTCGTTTTTCGAATCAGTCCTACATTTATTAGGATAGTTCAAGAAAGAGCTAAATCTCACAGCACAATCATTATCACTGCCTGTTCATTTCATAATAAGACACTTTAACGTGGGCAGCTGTGGACTTGACACTTTCAAATGGGCTGCAATATGAGCAAGAGACAACACAAATAGAATTGCTCCTTCTTAAATGCAGTTTAAACCATTGAAGCACAGAGCCTGTAGAACATCAGGACAGGTGTATGCTGCTGTAAACCTACTCAATAGGCAGGCTAAGCTTATACACAAGGTCCCAGAAAAGGAACACTCGATGTCAGGATTCCTTGAAGAATATTTATCAAAGTGCTAATTTACCTGTCAGAACTCTTGTACAGGTACACACCGGAAGGAGTGCATATTTCAGCCTTGTCTATGGCAGGAAATATTTGGAAGCAAACCACATCCACCGAAGGAATGTATTCATTCTACAGGAGTGCTCAAGTAACCTCAGAGGTCTTCCAGGATGCTACTTCTCTCCTTGGCCTCCACATCCAATAAAGCAGATTCTGGCTCAGAAGCTTAGGGTGTAGGGCCTGCTGCACCTGCTGCTACATGAGCCAGTGTTTAGGAAACACTGACTTGTGTCATCCACAGATCAATGAAACTGTGATCTGCAGGGGCAGACGAACTTGTCTAAGATAATGCAGCTGGAAAAGCGCAGAACTGAGCTGGCTTCCCTTGTCCCCCATCCAGAGCCTTTTCCAGGATATTCATGATTTTTGTGCTGCTCAAAAGGAGACCAAGTTGCATAACAAATTCATTCACCTTCAAGAGTGTTTAGCTGCAATGGCTGAACCTGTTTTGAGAGAGTATGTCCCCTTCCTCTTCACCCTGATGTTGCAAAATTCCATGAGCTTGTGCTTCTTCACTCTTAACTGGGAAGCTTGGATTCAATGGGATGTACAGATAGAAATAGAGGCAGACAGAGAGGAAGAGAGGAAACACAGACAGTAAAACTTTCTTTCTCTAAAACTTTCAAGAGCAAAGAGCTGAGCTGTAGTGCTCTGACTTTGATGTTTGTGTCTTTTTTTTTTTTTAGATTTTTTTTTTAGATTTTTTTTCTTTTTATTTTGAAAGGCAAAGAGAGAGAGAAGGAGAGATACAGGGAGAGGTCTTCTAGCCTCTGGTTCACTCCACAAATGGCTGCAATGGCCAGGGTTGAGTCAAACTAAAGCCAGGACTTAGGAGTTTCTTCCGAGTCTCACACATGGGTACAGAGGCCCAAGGACTTGACATATCTTCTGCTGCTTCCCCAGACCATTAGCAGGGAGCCGGATCAGAAATGGAGCCTTCAGAACATGAACCAACATCCCTGCTTGTGCTACAAGCAGAGGCTTAACCTACTATCCACAGTGCTGCACCCTGTGTTTGAGTGTTAAAGTCTTGAAGTAAATTGAAGAGATGTGCAAATGCTTGTGTTACTTCTGTAGCAATCTGTATGATGTGTCTTCCGACATTCATGGAAAATATGAAATATTTAAAACCTATGTGTGAATTTCAAGAATGTTTGCACCAAAATCAACTTAATTTTTAATTCTCTTTTCCATGCACTCTTGAAAACGCCCTCCTAGGCCAGGTGTGATGACTCAGTGGCTAAATCCTAACCTCACACATGCCAAGATCCATATGGGCACAGGTTCTTGTCCTGGCTCCACTTGCCTTCCAGCTCCCTGCTTGTATCCTGGGAAAGTAGTACAGGATGCCCCAAAGCCTTTGGACCCTGTTGTACCCACGTGAGAGGCCTGGAAGAAGTTCCAGGCTCTGGCATGGCCATAAATATGCCTTTCCAAAAATAAAAAATAAACAAATCTTTTAAGAAAGAAAGAAAGCACCTTATAATCTTCTCAATGTGCAGTGTCTTTTTAAATATTTACTTGAAAGAAAAGAAGGGAAACAGAGAAAGACAAGTACCAAAGACAGAAATAAGGAGAGTTCCCATCAGTTGGTCCATTCCCACGAATGCCTACAAAGGCTTGAGCTGAGCCAGGCCAGACATACACCAGAAACTCTATCCAAATGTCGTATGTGGGTGACAGAGACCTGAGTTATTGAGCCATTGACTTCTGCCTTCCAGATCTGCAGTGGCAGTGAGCTAGAATCAAGAGTAAGAGTCAGGTATCAAACCCAAGCATTCAGGTATGTGTTTTTTTGTTTTGTTTTTTAACATTCTTTTTTCTTGGAAAGTCAAAGTTACAGAGAGAAGGGGGGAGAAGAAGAGAGGAAGGGAGAGAGAGAAAGAGAGATCAAGAATCTTCTATCTACTGGTTCATTCCAAAAATGGCTATTCTGACCAGAGCTGAGCCAGGAGTCTCTTCTGGGTTTCCCACACGGGTGCAGGGTCCCAAGTGCTGGGGCCATTCTCTGCTGTTTTCCCAGGCCACAAGCAGGCAGCTGGATCCTGAAGTGAAGCAACAACCGGGGTTCAAATTGGTCCCCATATGGAATGCCAGTGCCAGCACACAAAGGATTATACCACCGCACACCCACTCCAGGTACGGGCATCTTAATTAGCATCTTAAGCGCAAGGCTGGATGCCCACCCCAGCTTAGTGAGTGTCATTGAGTCATTCATATAATAACTATGTTTCAATGATTACCTCCTGTTTCTTAAAAAGAAAAAAATGTCTGGACTATGAAAAAAATACAAAACACCATTTCCTGGTGTTTTGTTTTCACTTTTTCTGAAAAGCACAGCGAGTAACATATAATCTGAGACAGTGGATCTGAAAACATCTATGTGGGCCCTGACAGGTGCTACAGCACAAGATGTTTAAGTATTGATGATGACAGAAAGCAAATCTAAAGCCAGCTTGATTTTACCTTTGCTGAAAGTTAATGGTCGCACTGCTTGACGCTCACATGTTATCTTTTTATGTCTTAAACTCAAAATCTTCCCAAGGCATTTGTCTTGCCTGAACTTATTTTGTTCTATTGATTTCTAATCTCAGATCCTTCAGAGGTTTTAGTTTTTTTCTCTTCTATATGTTTTTTTTAACACAATATTTTTTAAAAGACTTATTTACTTTTATTTGAAAGGCAGATTTTACAGAGAAGGTCTTCTATCCATTGGTTCACTCCCCAAATGGTCACAACAGCTAAGCTGAGCTGATTCAAAGATGGGAGCAAGGAGCTTCTTCTGGATCTCTCACGTTGGGGGGGATATAGGGTCCGAAAGACTTGAGCCATCCTCTGCTGCTTTCCCAGACCATCATCAGGGAGCTGGATTGGAAGTAAAACATGATCAGAACTCAAACCAATGCCTATATGGGATGCTAGCACCAGAAAGTAGAGGATCAGCCAATTGAGTCAGCCCCAGGAGCACAAAATTTGAAGCTAGTTTCTTTGTGCATATTCTTTTAGGAGTTGTGATTTCTTCTTGGGGAAACGGACAAGTTTTTTGTGCTTTTTTTTTTTTCTTAGCAGCAGCTTAGATGTTTCGTTTCTAACTGGCATATCCATCATATTTCTTTTCAAGGTAAAAAAAAAATCCAAAGTTTTTGAATTCCTACCACCTGTCATTTACCTTCCTGCCAATTCTTTTCAATTCCTTTAAGAAGGTTTCTTTTATTTTCTAACGCTATCACTCAGATACTTATCTGAGCATCTGCTTTTAAGCTTATTCTGCAAACCATTTGTTTTTTGTCAGCTTCCTTTCTGCGTGGCGTAAAGCCTATGCTGATCTGATTGAACAGGCAACACATCCTCTTCTTGTCTCAGATGGAATAAAAAACTTCCCGTTACTTCTTCTTTTTTTTTTAAGTGCTGTTATTCGTTTATTTGCAAATCAGAAAGACAGAGAAAGGCACAGAGAGAGAGACCAAATGCCTGAATCACGAGCAGAAGCTGGGACCTTGGTGATCAATCCTGGTCTCCCACATGAAGGAGGAGTCCCAACTCCGTGAACCATCACACTGCCTCCCAAGGTCTACATTAGCAGGAAGCTAGACTCAAGAACAAGAGTCATCAATGACATTCTTGGACTCCGAAACGAAATATAGGCATCACAATCAACATCGTAGTCACTGGTTAGGTTCGTAGTTTGTTCTACTGCAGGCACCAGGTTTTTTGAGTGGAGCTAGAGGTACCTAGAGGTCCTACCTCTAGGATGCCCTTCTTTTGAGTGTTTCTGTGTGAGTGTTTCTGTGTGTGTGTGTGTGTGTGTGTGTGTGTGTGTGTGTGTGTGTGTGTGCAGATTACACTAATCATCCCAGTTTATCTGCATGTCCTCTGGACGGCCACTTTCTGTAATTCACCCAAAGAACCCAACTGGAAATGTTGATGAATATCCAACTTTGTTTGGTCTGTGTTCCTAGGACAATAAAGCAGGTGGCAGTCATAAACCGCGAGCATACACTGCAAGTTCTCCTGGCACTCCACCGCACTGCTCCATCAGCAGAATGCAAAATACAACAGGATTTCAGCAGCCATAAAGAGAGCTGGAACACCTCTTTCTCCTCTCCTCCCATCACTCTACTCTTGGTCATACTCACTGATGCCACCGTTGACACAGTTTACTGGAACATAAGCTTTTATTATTATTATTATTTCAGCATATAAACTGCTCTGACAGACTTATTTTTACAAAGTGATTTGTCCCGTGCCTGCCTCTTGTTCATGGCAATTTTGATAACAGGTCTGGATACTCCCAAAGAACAATGGAGATCTGCCCTTCTCAGACTCTGATGAATTTCATAAGCAAGTGAAACATTCATTTTCCAAAGAGTGCGACATCGATACCCAATGTCATTACACTCTCCTGTCTGTTTTTTGCCAACAGCTTTCTTGCTCCCACTGTATTAGCTTGCTGTGACTGCTGGGACAAATTATAACTTTGGGACGGGTAGTGCACAGCTAAAAAGTTTTTTAAAAGATACTGGCAAGAGACCTTTCCAGGAGGGAAAGAAAGACCAGAGAAAAGAGCTTGGAAAGGAACGCATAGTTGTCCAACTCAACAGAGATTGAGAAGAGAATTGTGGTTCCACTCCCTGGCAGCATGGCAGGCCCCATAAATGAATGATCTTGAGTTGTTGAGTTATTGGCGTGGGCTCTGTTAGTGATGGACATGCCATCATGCGGGGGACCCTGTACTTGGGGGATAAAAATCTATTCACATCCTGGATGACAGGTACAGCTCTACATGTTGGAAGCTTCTGCAAACACTAGGCTCTGTAAAATCCCAACTTTTTCCCACACTGTCATCTTTTCAAGTTCAAATGGAGATTTCCATCATAACTATACTTGAATGTCTTGAGGTCTTACCCACAGAAAAACTCCAGTGAAAACTTATATAGTATGGAGGAAATAAAAGGATTTTCGGCATTTCTTCCTTTCTCAAGCTGAATTTCGGCAGTGGATAAATCTTGATGCCCCCCATTCTTCTACCTCACTGTGCCTCCAAAGCTCCCACATACTGGCCACAGCACTGATTGTGAAGGCATTGCCATTCCAGGGACAGCCCAGATTCTGCCATTTGCCCCAACTGCCCAGTAAGAATGGATGCTAACTGCCCTGAAAGAATGGGATTTCAGGGAGGATATTGCTGTGGTTGCAACCCATGCGACCATCTTCCTTGAAATCAACTAGTTCCTTTGTTTGTTTGTTTGTTTTTAAATTAATAAGATAAGGTCAGGCATGATGGCTCAGCTGCTAATATCCCTGCCCTGAACACACAAAGATGTCATGTAGGCTCCGGTTCATATCCCAGCTACTCCACTTCCCTTCCAGCTCCCTCCTTTTGACCCAGGAAAGCAGTAGAGGATGGCCCTAAGCCTTGGGACTCTGTGCTCATATGGAAGACCCAGGAGGAAGATGCTGGCTCGTGGCTTTGGATTCGCTCAGCTCCAGCTGTTGCAGCCATTTGGGGAGTAGATCAACAAATCTTTCTTCTATATCTCCTTATCTCTGTAAAATTTGCCTTTCTAATAAAAATGAATAAATCTCTTTTCTTAAGTAAACTGGGAAGTAAATATATGCTGTGGCATTTTCCATCTCTTTAAGAATAATAGTAATTTTTTTTTTCAAATTAAAGCTGGCATTGTAGCATAGCAGATTAAGCCATGCCCTATGACACTGGTATCCCATATTGGAGCACTGCTTCAAGTTCCAGCTACTCAACTGCCAACTCCCTACTAATGCACCTGGAAAATCAATAGAATATGACCCAAGTTCCTGGGTCTCTGTCACCCATGTGGGACACCTGGATCAATTCTTGGCTCCTGGTTTAGTCCGGCCCAACCCCAGCCACTGTGGCCACTTGGGGGAATAAACCATTTGATGGACGACCTCTGTTTCTCTGCCTGCCTTTCCTCTCTCTCTGTCTCCCTCACTCTTCCTTTCAAAGAAATGATTAAGTTCAAGCCATTAGTCTATGTTTGCTGTGCTTTTTCACCCACATTGTTCCGCGTTCCCAAGGCTCCTAAAGGGAATTTGTTGAATGTTGGAAAATGTTCTTGAAAAGCAAGGCTACGTTAGGACATATTTTCTGTTATCTTTCTATTATCTTCTCCAGTAATTCCAGCACTCATTATACTTTTAGTCTTTATAGTCTCAGCAGCCACTTAAGCACTGGCCCACAAGATAGGGAATGTTTTTAACGATCAAAAGAGTTCAAGTGTATCCTCCATCGTGTCTATTATGTCTGTTGCTGCTTTGCCCTTTGACCCATTCTGGAGATTCACCCTGAGGAATTCCTGAAAGAAACATCTAAGAAAATCTCAATTATGTCCAAACAAAAGAAGTCATCGTTTTTTCAAGCTGGTCAAGTGCATTTGGCATTTCCAAGGGAACTTCCTTTATCTCAATAAGCAACAACAACTCCAAGCTCTTGTTTGAATTCTAAAGGTACCACAAGGCTGCTGCTCAGCCTGGAAGCAGGGCTGTAAAGCCAAAGCGAGTGGCTATTTCCTCCCTCATTTTAGCAGCCTATTTTGTAAGACAGACTGAGTGACAGTTTAAAAGAGTCCAGATTATAAACCCCATTTAAGTGTGTTGCATTTTTTTTTTTAATTTGCAACTGGGAAGGAAAACCCAGGGTGACACGGGCAAGGCTCAAGTGCCAGCATGTGTCTATCTGTTGGTTCATTATTCAAGGGTCAGCACCTCAACCAGGGCCACCGAAAAACGACAAAAATAAATACATATCAGTGTAACAATCTGCAATTTAAAATAATGAAAAGCAAGATTCCTATTCATTTTTACAGCACAAAGCTGACATCGTTTCACTCCAATTTTCTATAATGGAACCAGCTGGGCTCTGGGAGGGAACTAGTAATAGGTTTTAATGGACAAAATCTGCCATTGAAACTGGCCATTTTCTAACGCGATCTCAGAGTTTGGCACCCAGCCCATCCTAAGCAGCGGTGCTGCATAATTTGTGAGAACAGAGGGAATGTGTGCACAGGAGGACCCCTGGGCCTTTGAGAGGGTCTGAGCAGGGGCGGGCTCATCTCTCAGCCCCCTACCTGCAGAGAGAGGGTATACCAAGCCCTAGGTTGGGATGGCATTGCCCCCAGTGAGACAGATTCCTGGGGAGCAACCAAGAGAGGGACCACTTCTCCAGTACTGAGGCTTGGAGAGGCCATGGAAGCAAGGTTGAGGGGAAACAGAGAGAGTCAAGCTGGGTGAGACAAGCCACTGAATCAAGACCCAGTTATGTTTGGTGACAATAGACACATCGCATTTCCTGAACTGGGATTATTAGTCAGTAACTCTCCATCTCTCTCTCTTCCCCTTGCGTTCCACTGAATGCTTCCTCCTTTCCTATTCAGCTATCAAATGGCTGTTCACATGCAAAAAAAAAAATAAATAATAACAAAGAATGGAATGGGCTAACGGCCAGGAAGATAAATATGGGATGCTCCTACTCATTTACTTCACAGCCTCACACCCTCTCGCTGCCTCTGCTTTCTTTCCTAGGTGGCTTCATTGCCTCTTAGAGACTACATCTGGTCTGGCCTGCAGCCTTGTGTTTGAGTCATGGCTGAGGTTAAGCAGGTAGGCAGCCTTGGAATGCTGGACACCATCTGAACAAAATCCCCTGTCCAATGTATTGGAACACAAGAAAATTAGGCTTTTTCTTTTCTTTTTGACTTGCAGTTGACCTTCGGCTAAACCATCTCTAATTTTCATTTTGTTGAAACACTACAAATCATAAAATTGAATGATGTTTTCAAGTAACAAGCACTCTCTTTGCCTCAAGCATGCCCAAGTGCTTCTGTCGCTAGCGGCAATGGTCCTGAAACATGGATAGGGCATGATTGAAGAGGAAGTTTCCGGGTCTGCCATGGCATAGTAGGTTAAGCCACTGCCTGTGACACTGGCATTCCAGGTTGGAGTGCTGGTTACAGTCTTCACCGCTCTCCTTCTGTTCAAGCCCCCTGCCAATGCTCCAGGGAAAGCAACAGATATGGACTCAAATGATTGGACTCCTGACACCCTGACACCCAAGTGGGATACCTGGGTGAAGTTGCAGTCTCTTGGCTTTAAATGGGACCAGCTCCAGCTATTGTAGCCATCTGGGGAGTCAGCCAGCAAATGGGAGATAGTGCCCTCTCTGCCTTTCCTACTAGGGCATGACCCACAAGGGACGTGTAGTCACTCTCGGTGTGGTCACTTGAATAGCATCCTTGTCTCTGAGCTAACACTGATGATGTGAGCACATGTCCTTTCTCAGGGCTGCCTCCTTCTAGCAGGTATGCCCTGGTACCCATCACCATAGTAACAGAACAGCAGCAGAAAATACAAGGAAACTTCAGTTGAGTAACTGTGATGTTTTCGATATTTCAGAAACTGAATCTTAATCCAAGATGAGGGGTTCTGTCTTGAGGTTAGTATAGAAACAGCTGCATTTCATTGCATTTTTGCTTTGCTTTTTAATTTTAGCTCCCATATGTAAAGAGAACAGGTGCCATCTGCCTTTTTGCATCTGGCTTCTTTCACTCAACATGATGTCCCCCTGTTCCAATCATTTTGCTGCCAATGACAGAATTTAATCCTTTTTGTGGCTGAATAATATTCTTTTGTGTGTGTGTGTGTGCATGCTATACACATGGGAGAGCAAGTTTCTCTTCCATGCAATGTGTTCGTGTCTTTAAGGAATATAGATTGCTCATATGACACCTCCCTTTCAATGCCAGGAAGTTTCTTCAGTGTTCTCTAGAGTGACTGCACTACCTTACATGACCACCCACAGTGTGTAAAAGTTCCTCTTTCTTCTCTTGGCATCCCTACATGTGAAGCTCCCAAGTTTGCAACTTCCTTGTGCTACAGATGTCCACGGCATTCCCACTCCTGCCCAGCATCTAGACTGAATTCTACAGCCTGCACCTGTGGGCATCCTACACACCCAGGCTCCCTGCAGTTACAAACCCTGGTGAATTCCTGCTCTGTCTTCTCTAAGGCACTGTCCAGCCTCCCAGGTCAGGCTGCCTAGTCTGCTGTTTACCACATGTTACAACTATTAGCTACCCATCCCGTGTTGGTCGACTGTCTCCAAGGCCAATCCCCATGGTGGAGAAAACAGACACAGAAAGAGTTTGAAAAGCATTTGTGACCTGAGTGAATAAATCAAAAACAGACAGCAGTAAAACATCTTTGTAACTCCCAAACAAATGACATTTACTTTTGCCTCTAGCTATTCCAAATATATAAGAGTTGAGGAGATTGGTTTCCCTCTTTGTACTGATTGCTATTCTTGGATTTTTATCTCTCTCTGGTAATGTCAGCTCCCTCTGAAGGCAGATAACAAAGGTTTGAATAATAAAACACACTTCAGAGATCATTTATCTTTCATATGCTTAATAATGTGTTTAAAGGTAGTTTTTTTTTTTTTTTTCCTTTTCTTTCCAGATAAGCCTATGGGGAAATGCAATAGAAATAAAATCTCTGAACTTTAACATGAGATGAGATTTCTCTGTCTTGCTTTGTCAATGTTGTTTTATGATTGTGGTCAAGTCCTTTTCTCTCTCTCTCTCTCTCTCTCTCTCTTTTCCAGCACTCATTTATTTGTAAAATATTTGTAAGGCCAAGTGGCAAAGAGAGCAAGAGAGACAGAGCAGTCTTCTACCTGCTGGTTCACACTCCAAATGCCCAGAACAATCAGGCCTGGTCAGCATGTAGCCAGTGGCCCAAAAACTCCACCTGGGTCTCCCACTGGCCTGACCAAGACCCAAGGACCTGGGCTATCATCCACCACTTTCCTGGACATGAATAGGAAGTTAAAGTGGAAAAGCTGGGACTCAAACCAGCTCTTTGATATGCAACGTTAGCGTTACAGGCAGAAGCTTAACACACTCCTCCACAACACCAGTTCCACAGCCTTGATTCCTTGTCTACAAAACTGACCTACTGGAAGGGCAAACTGAGTAAGTCCACACAAGCCCCGAAGTCCCTCTCAGCAGCTCTGGGGTACACTGCTTTCTAGCCAGTGACAACGGCTTCTGTCTGGGTGCAGCTGTCACTCCTATAAAGAATATCGGTAGATTCTTTGGGTATCTGTGTGACAGGACCTCTTTCGCATATCTCTGACATAGGTCACATGGCTCTGGTAGATCTTCACAATTGAGACACTTGGAGAATGAGTCATGTGGCCCTGGGTGCAGGATGGGGTGGAGCCCAGGAAGAGCCATAGAAACACCACTAAATGTTTCAGTAACTATGCCAGCAAAGCACACCCAGCTTAAGCTAACAACGCATATGGATTCAGTTGACACCTTGCGATGTGATTATTGTCTGTGGGTTTCATCTCTACTCCTGAGGAATAGTCATCTTTTCTTCTTGCTGTTGAATTTTTTTTTTTTTTAATTTAACAGAGGGTTAAGCTTGTGATTCTAAACTAAAACTATGTCATTGCAAAAAGTTAAAGGAACATTTTTTAAAGCAGCAAAGGGGAAAAGAGGGAAGGATCGGATGGGTAGAAAGCATCAGATGGCTCTTAAATCTCAATATATGAAATACAAGAACTCTGTGCGCCTTATATAAGCGTTTTTAAATTTTTTTAGGATTCTTATTGGAAAGGCACATCTACAAAGAGAAGGAGAAGGAGGAAGAAAGATCTTCTGTCTGCTGGTTCACTCCCTGAATGGCCGCAATGGCTGGAGCTAATCAGAAGCCAAGAGCCAGGAGCTTCTTCTTCCAGGTTTCCCACGTGGATACAAGGTCCTAAGGCTTTGGCTCATCCTCTGCTGCTTTCCTAGGCCACAAGCAGGGAGCTGGATGGGAAGATGAACTGATGACCATAGGAGGTACTGGTGCTTGCAGATGGAGAATTAGCTAGTTGAGCCATTACACCAGCCCCAGCCCCTTATAGATAAGTTTAAAAAAAAAATTTAAAAAGGAGAATAATAAAGGAAGATGCAGGAGGGAGAGTGGGAGCAGATATAAAACTGTATTTATGAGTGCCTGGAATATATTCTTGTTGCATAAATAAATATTTTTAAAGCCATAACTATGTTTCAATTAAACAAAAAGGAAAGAAAAGAAAATAGCAAAAAGTTAGAGTCCTCTAAGTCTATTACATCCTGAGGGGAAAGAGGCTCAGGCTTTCTCTTAGTTGCAAATGTGAGCTGTTGATAATGCAAATGGCAGAAGGGATTCTACAAGCAGAGAGCCTGGGGCCAAGAAGCATGAATTAGGGAGCCACCCTGGGAGGGTAATTCCTAAACAGCTGGGAGAGTTACTGATAGGCATCCGTGTTTATCAACCTAAGTGTTCTTTTTAAAAACAAATGCAGGGCCCAGCACGAAGGCGCAGTGGTTAAGGTCCTCGCCTTGCACGCCCCGGGATCCCATATGGCCACCGCTTCCCATCCAGCTCCCTGCCTGTGGCCCGGGAAAGCAGTGCAGGAGGGCCCAAAGCTTTGGGACCCTGTACCCGCTTGGGAGGTCCGGTTGAGGCTCCTGGCTTCGGATCGGCATAGTATCGGCCTTTGCGCTCAGTTGGGGAGTGAATCATCAGACGGAAGATCTTCCTCTCTGTCTCTCCTCTCTATATATCCGCCTTTCCAATAAAAATAAAATAAATCTTTTAAAAAAATGCAAAGAAAGTACATATTTGAAACGCAGAGTTCTAGAGAGAAATGGAAAGACAGAAAAAAAAAAAGATTTTTCTTTCACTGTTTCGTTCCTCAAATGACAGCAACAGACAGTGCTGGCCAGGCCAAATCCAAAAGCCTGGGACTCCATCTGGGTCCCCCACATGGGAGCAGAGGCCCAAGCGCTTGGGCTGCTTTCTTCAAGGCACATTCACAAGGAGCTGGATCAGAAATGGAGCAACCAGTATGAAATCAGTGTTCATATGGGATGATGGAGACCTGAGGCTTATGAATGCCACCCAAGAAAATTGTCCCAATAACTCCATATTAACTTGGCCTCACCCGGAAGGTGTTACCCAAATCCTAAATTCAGGAGACAACAAAATGGAAGCATTGCTGTCACGAATGAGGTGGAAAAGATCCAGCACAGCGGATGCTGACAACTCGTGGAAAATGGAATCAGACGACAAGTTCACGTGGGTGCAAAAACATCTTGAAATCATGCATGCCCAAGATCTTGAAAAAGGAGCATCATGAACAAACGGGGCCTGGGTTAAAAGATAAAAAGTTTTTCACCACACATACACTTATCTTTTTTTTTTTTTTTGAACCAAGAAAGCAATAGTCTTTAAAATTCTTTGGCAATTTAGTACAGGTAGCAACATAAACTTGGAAGAGTTGTATGGTTGGGCTGTTACTGTGTGACTGGACCTGTGTGATGGGGTGATGGTACAAGCTATTTTTTTTAATAATCTTACTAAGTTGATTATGGTACAAAGGGTCGAGTGCTACAGGAAAATGGATAATACCATTGTTCCCACACTAATATCATCATTTTCTTTTTTTCCCCTGTATCTGGGGTCAGGGAAGAAGCAAAGGAAAAAACCCCACCCAGCCTCCCACCCACCCCAGTTCCCTGATGTGTGGAATGCTCCGAGGGTCCTGCTCAAGCAGTTTTGATAGTTCAACAGTTCTGAATTGCTGCCAATCTCGCCGTTCCAATCGCAATGAAGTCTGTTCAGAATCCACTGGCTGACATAGTCTCTTCATGGTCGGGGTTCTGAGAACAGCAGTTCAGTTGGAGGGATCCCCAAAAAAACTTCATTTGGGGTGATCCCCAGACTTGATTCTTGGTGCAAGCAAAAATTAGAGCAGGTGAGGGTTGGTTGGACTTTGCCACAGCATCAGCTGGCAGAGGCTGGCACTGGGAACTTAATTTGTCAAATTAAACTCCAAAACCACCTGGAGAGTGCATAATCCAGGTGGGAGTGGCCTAGGAGGGAGATAGTGGGCACCTCCCTTATGGGTAACCACTCCCACTGGAGAGCACAAAAACCAGGACAGAGGCAGGGGTGGTTAGACAGAAAGGCACCTGCCAGTATATGTGTGTGGGGTGGATAGTAAGGTCTGTTGAGTTGAACCAGGCTTCAAACCCCATTGACATGTATGAAAGCTAAATGGGATGTGGGACAGACTGAACAAGTCTGCAGTACATACTGGCAAGCATGGGAACCAGGGGAGGGGACAGGCCTGGTGGGGGTTTTGGGGAGTCGCCCCAACTAGGCTGCAGCCCCCACTGTTTTGTGTGAGGGCCGAGTATGAAGTGGCTAGGATAGGACTGTACTACAACACCCGTTGGTTCACGTGGATGACAGGGCTGGAAGCAGAACTGACCCAGCAATTGAAATGATGACCATGTGTATAAGCTGAATGGGGTGACGGACTGTGCCAGACCCTGTACTGGCAAGCACATACTCATCTTTTAATTCTATTTTTTTTTCAGGACACTTTTGAAGTCCCTGCATGCATCAACAACCAGAAGACCATTTCACAAATATACAAGGCTATAGCTATTGTATTTTCTGGAGATTTCTCCCTGTGTCCAGATGGAAGACCTTAGACTATCAACGTACAGCACAAAGTTGAGACATCTTTGAGAAGCAGCTGAGCTGCTGGGTTTCCATGGAAACCACATCCCTCCTAGTGGCTGGAGGTAAACTCTGTCCACTGTGGCTGAGGTGGGAAGGTAGGGGTGGTTATCAAGCTGTCAAGAGCAATTTTCCCCCTCATTTCCTAGAAGCAACATCCCAGAAAGGCAGTGACAGGATGACAGGGTGACAACACACGTCCACTGTGAGATGGCAATCTGGGGATGGTTTCTACTATGGACAGCCAAGATCCTGGTCCCAGGAGATTATGGTCACCCCTTAATCTGAACAGCAGACGGAACATGGAAAATAACTCTGGGCTTCTGAACCGACTGATCACAACTCAAAGGTCCTGGAAGCAGCAAGAACTTGATCTAATCAGGTCACCCTGGGTGCCTCAGTGCCTTTCTCACTAATGCGGTGACTGGTTTTTGCATTGTTTTCTTCCAAAGATTCTTGCCAAAGTCTCCCGAGGAACTACGGTTTGGTGTTCTTAACCAACTGGGAAATCAACCCTTTTGAGTTCTGATTTGTGGTTTCTGCATTTCAGAGTTTCCGTCAATAAAACTGGGGTGTGCCGCAGAACTAAGCGGCTGATACAACACGTGAGATTTAGAAGCAGTGAGAGGGTAACAAGCCACTCTGGTCGAATTCCTAATCAGATTCGTAGACAATCCAATGGAGGCAACTTGCTCCATGAACATCTGTGAAAGGAATAAACGCACTAAAAAGTCACTTCCTTCCACTTAGGGAAGCAATTGTAACATTTGCAACTGTGCCAAAGACAGATGTGATTTATGCGGAATCTCTAAACACACGGGCACTACATATATTTTAACTCAACTAAAAGTTGGCAAGTGACTTGGAGAAATCATGTACAAATAAATAAAGTGTTATGTTTTCTTTTCTTCAAGAGTTCTGTGCCTTTTATGGCTTTTGATTCACAAACGGGGCTGACTGAACAAATAAAACTGGATATTTGGCATTTGGAGTTGATTTTGTAATTTTATCATTAATCCTCTTCCCAATTCTTTTTTCTATAACGAAGTAAGTTACTTTTCTTGATGTCTTACATAAAAGTGGGTCCAGGAGCCAGTCTGGTGACACAGCAAACTAAGCCACCATTTGCAATACCAGTATCCCATATGAGAACTAGTTCAAATTCTAGTGGTTCCATTCCACATACCGCTCCATGCTAATTCCTTTCTATCTATCTCTCTCTCTCTCTCTCTCTCTCTCTCTCTCTCTCTCTCTCTCTCTCTCTCTCTCTCTCTCTCTTTCTCTCTCTCTCGCTCTCATAGATCCTTTTAAAAAAATAGCCAGAGATTACTTACTGCATCGGGGCAAAAAATTCACTTAAATAATACAATGCAATTTTCAGCCTACGTCATGGCAATTAAAGAATTGAATTATCCCTAATTGAACAAACATTTAAGTGGCCCTTCCAGCCAGGTAATGTGGAAGATGCCAGAGAAATAAATTAAGTGACAGAATGTCCTCAAGACATAGGCAATTAAGTAAGTAAGTAGAACTTAATGTTATCAAGGCAGTAATAAAATCACATACAGGACATAAAACTCACCTGAGCAAGGAACTGGCTGATTCCTTGGGTTGTGCAAGGAAGGGTCCTGGGGAAGAGAAATCTCAGGTTTAAAGGTTCCTAAAAGGCACAGCAGTTGGACAAGCTCAGGAGAGGCAGACAAACAAGATCAAGGGGGTAATTTGTGCAAAGACATAGCAGCATTGCCTGGTTAAGCATATTTACAGAGCCACACGGAGTCTGGAATTACAAGGTCCAAGGTCAGGCAGCGAACTGTGGTGGCTGAAGACTGCAGTGGTTAGAGCCAAGTGATGGATGTTCTGTGTCACTTCCATTTAGCAGGTCTTCAGAGGGTCGTGCCAGGAAGCCAGGATCGGCCACAGACCCGCAGCATTCGGTATGGACAACCAGAGCCACACTTGGATATTTTCACTGAAATTATTGTTTTGTATTACTATCCCATTCTCACCAACCAGGCTCAGTGTTCTTGTGTGGCTAGTGGCTACCATAGTAACAGTGCAGGCCCAGCAATTCCTGTTACTATTGTCTGCTGGATAATACTACCTTCAATGTTTAGGAGTCTTCAAAATGATGGAAATAAAATAAAATTAAATTTAAAAAACACTGGAGAGCCTTGATGTGGCAGAGTAGAGTAAGCCATTGCCTGTGACGCTGGCCTCTCACACAAGCATCAGCTTGAGACCTGGCTGCTGCATTGTTCATGCACCTGGGAAAGTAGCTGAATACACTACAGGATATGGACCTCTGGCATCTACCTGGGAATCCCAGATGGAATTCCATGCTCCCAGCATTGACCTGGTCCAGCCCTGAGTCGTTGCAGCAATGTGGGGAGTGAACCACTGGTTGAAAAATCTCTGTGTGTGTGCCTCTCCCTCTCCCTCTGAAACTCTGTATTTCAAGCACATTTTTAAAAAAAGTCTTTAAAAACTGTGAAAATCTGTGTTGCTATTTGCATCTCAGAAAAATAGCTTGCTCAGGAAGATTATTTAGGGAGGGATCTGAGAAGATAGTGTATGACTCAGCTTTGTGTTACTGCATAATAAATGCCAGAGGATGCTATTTAAGAAGGAGGCAATTTTATTGTAACTCACAGTGGAACATCCATAGGCTTACTGGCCCAGCACCTGCAGACTCAATAAATGTTAGCAATAGAGCATGCTCAGCTTTGCAAGCAAAGTAGCTGGAATTCCACAGGATCGCCTTCTTAAAAGAGAGAGAGAGAAAGAGACGGTGTTGGATAGGGTTGTGCTGAAATGGGCACTCGTGCACATCGCTAGTACATGAGCCAGTCGCGGTTATTTGCCAAGAGAATGACATGGCGAGCTTGAAGACACCAACATGTGATTTCCTTTCACCTCTTTTTTTTTTCCACTCAAGAAATATTCTAAGTGGAGGAAAGACCCCTGGAATTTGAAGTCAAATTTTCTGGGTTCAAATAACATTTGCACCATTATCGGCTGTGTGTTGTTGGGTAATTTGCTTTGGGTCACTTCTTAGGCCTTTTTCTTAATTAAAAAAAATTTAATTTTTTTTTTTTTTTGAAAAGTAGGTATGCAGAGAGAAGGAGAGACAGAGAGAAAGAACTTCTGTTCACTGATTCACTCCCAAGTGGCCGCAAAACAGCCAGAGCTGAGCTGATCTGAAGCCAGGAGCCAGAAGCATCTTCTGGGTCTTCCACATGGGTGCAGGGTCCCAAAGTTTTGGGCAGTACTCCACAGCTTTCCAAAACAGCAAGCAGGTAGATGGATAGGAAGTAGAACAGCCTGAACATGAACCAGAGCCCATATGGGCAAGGCGAGGATTTAGGCACTAGGATATTGGGCCCAAGCCCTTTTTTTTTTTAACCTAGAAAATGATATGAAAGCACACATTCAGGGCTGAGTGCTGGCTTGAGTCCCAGGTACTCTGTTTTCTCATTCAGCCTCCTGCTAATGATGTAGGAAGCAGTAGGTAGTGGGTCCAAGGACTTGGGTCACTGCCATTCACACAGGAGACCCAGCTAGTGTTCTGGTCTCCTGGTCTTGGCTTGACCCAGTCCTCGCAGTTGCACGCACGAGGGGTGGAAGGCAGCTGATGGAGAGCATTTCTCCTCTCTTCCAAACTCTCTGTTGCCTTGCCTCTCGATTAAATAAATCCTTTACAAATAAACAAAGTGGGGTCATGATGATGCCTACTGCATAGAGGTTAGAGAAGATAATATACATATACATATTCATATACATATGCATACGCATGTGTATGTATGATGTACTTTAAACACATATGCCTAGCATATAGTGGGCATATGTAGCATCAGCCATCATTGATACCAACACAAATATTTTGATGTTGGAAAGAACATCTTGATTTCAATCAAAATTAGGTTACATTAATAAGCTACCAAACCTCATTGACTCTTGAATATTTTTATCAATAAAATGAGTGCAGCAACGCCTATTTTGTGCCTTTTTACAACTATAACTATTTATGAGACATATATAATATATAGCATGCATGTATGGCTCAATGTATTATTGGTTGTTCACAAAGATTATTCCATATAGTAATCATATTTAATATGCATTATATATTTGCTATATATATATATAGAATAAATAAAATACAGAACATAGCTAGAAGAATAATTTTTCAGTTCAGGGGACCATATCGTAAATCAGAGTTCATATACAGAGAATATTGTATGCTTTGTGGCTTTTTTCCTAAGCAGACTTTCCTTACTTGATTGGCATAGACACGGAGATAGGAAGATGTCGCACCTGAGTGTTGGTTGACTCCTTCAATGCGGATGATGATCTCCCACCAGGGCTGATGCGGGGCACCAGGCACTCAGCCGCCATCTTCCACATGGGTGGCACAAACCTCATCACACGTGCCCTGGCCACTGCCACTCCGGGGATCTGCAATCAGCTAGAAGAAGCTGGTGTCAGGCAGAAGAGCTGAGCAGTTTGCAAACGTCCTTTCTGTTTCTTTTTATCGCAAAGGCAGATTTACAGAGAGAGAGAGGGAGAGAGAGAGAAATTCCATCTGCTGCTTCACTCCCCAAATGGCTTCAACAGCCAGAGCTGGGCTGATCCAAAGCCAGGAGCCGGAAGCTTCCTCTGGGTCTCCCACATGGGTGCAGGTCTCCCAAGGCTTTGGGCCATCCTCAACTGCTTTCTCAGGCCACAAGCAGGGAGCTACGTAGGACGTGGAGCCGCTGAGTCTAGAACCTGCATCCAAATTGGATACTAGTACTGCAGACATAGGCTTAACTTACTATGCCCTAGTAAGTTAATTCTAATCTTAATTCTAGGGCAAACACAGGCCTCTGGAATGAATCGTTAATACTCTACGGATAGAGAATCCAGCAGGGAAGCCCCAAGAAATGTTTACAGCTGTTCTCAGAGACCTTTACTCATTTCTCCAGTGGGACCCCAGGAACTACATCCCGGGCTCAGGTCCGACTCAGCGGGCTCACACAGAAAGGACCCCATCAGCATCAGGTCTCAGCACCCTACGTGTTCAGTCCTATGTCCCCAACACTGATGAGATGGAAATGATCCCCGTGAATGGGAAAGCTCCTCACACAGATGAAAACTATTGATTTCCAATCTGCTTCCCAAATGACTCTCTTGCTGGATCGTGTTAGGTCATATGCTTCAATTTTGACTTCTGGATTAGAGCCTGGAATTCCATTGTCAGCCTCTGCTCTTAAGTGTTGTATAATCAGTGTTTAAAAATTGCTGCAAAACACACCGTCAGGATTCCAGAATTTCCTCGACTCTGCTGTCCCTCCCTTGCTGCAGCTCTTACCAAGCGTGTGTTAATGGACTTGGGATCTGATGCTTACTGGAAAATCAGAAAAATCATTAACACCCAATTGTGACTGTTACTTACAGTCTGGGAAAATCAACTCTGTTCCTACTGAGAATTAATACTTTAAAACACTTTGAAAGAGATCCTGTATAAGCAGCTGCCTTAAAAACATTATCCAAAGACCCCAACCCCATTCCTGACAAATTTGCCACACACACAAAGAGTGAGGTATCCCAATATACAATGAGCCTTAAGAAAACAATAAGAAATGTATATATATATATATATAAAGAAATAAGATATATATTATATGTTATTATATATTATAATAATATATATATTTCTTATATATAAGCAATTTCAGAAATAAATATATTTCTTATATATAGTAAATGATTTCAGTCCAACAAGAGCAGGAATTGTGTCTGCTGAGTTAGCCATTATTTTTCCCATGGTCAGAAACCATGAATCAGCACACAGTAGGTGCTTACAAGGTCTAAGAGGAAGCCTGCTTTGTACCTTGGCAAATTAAACTGCTGCCTGGGATGCCAGCAACCCATATGAGCACTGGTTCAAGTCTGATTGCTCCGCTTGTCATCCAGCTCCATGCTAATACTCCTAGGAAGCAGTGAACACGGCCCTGGTGCGGAGGCCCCTGCTAGCCATGTGGGAGATCCAAACAGAATACCAGTATCCTGGCTTCAACCCTGGCCATTGCGGTCATCTGGAGAGTGGGTCAGCAAAGGGAAGATCTCTTTCTGTCTCTGCTTTTCAGATAAATAAAATCATTTTAAAAAGGAAAAACTGAGTAAACCACAGGAATCAGCCAGCAGGACGTATAAATATACTAACAATTAAATAAAAGCAAAATAAAATGAGTTAAGTAAAATACACCTTTTTACAACACTATAGAATTTACAATGCTCCGTGTTGGTAGCATTGGAAAGAGAATATTGCTATGAGGTATTTAAAGTAGTAAAATTTTTAGGGGGATATTTTGTAGCATCCTTTGAAATTTTAAATACTGTTACATTTGATTCAGCAATTCTATTTCTTGGGATACATTCTGCAGAAAACTAGGAGTCCAACAAAAATATGTGTATAAATATAATCTCAGAAAAAATTTAATAATGAAATATAGAACAACCAAGTTATTAAGAATGTTCACAGCTAATGATGATGATTGCTAAGTACTCACGTGGTGCCTATTTCTTTGCTTCATATTTCACAGGTATTATCTCATGTAATCCATTCCATAAACTGAGAAATTGATTCCACTAAACAGCCTTCAACCTCAAATGAACACAGCTTCAAGGGAAATCCCTGAACTAGGGAAAGCCTGAGCCTTTATTTCTTGGTGTGTGGGGGGGGATTTTTATTTTGATTTGTTTGATATTTTAATTTGAATTAAGTATTTGAAAGGCAAAGAAACTAACTTATGCACACGGTGAGATATATACACACTGATTGGCTCATTCCCCGGATGCCACAGCTGGGTCAAGTCAGGTGCCAGTTCAGCCCAGTTCCATCAGCCCCATGATTGATAGGGACTTAACTGGAAAGAGAGAGAGAACCAGACTCAAACCAAGGCATTCTGTTATAAGTTTCCCAAAAGTAGCTATAACTGTGAACCCCAATGTCCACACCTCATCTTTTTTTTTTTTCTGTTTGAACACTTGGCACAATGTACAGCTCAAAATAGTTCACCATTTTAACTACTGTAATTTAACCTAGGTTGATTAACATAACTTGTATTTTACGGGTGGAAAAAAACCCAGCACTTAGAGAATAATTTAAGCCACTAGCTCAGGATCTCATGGACAGCAAGTACAAAGACACACTCCTTCAACCATTGAGCCACTTGAAAATTCAATACCTGACTTTATATTCTTTTCCTGACTCAATTAACTGTTCAAAGTTCTTTATCTGTAATAGGCATAAAGACGTTATCTTGCAGAATCTTGTTTATTACCAAGATTTTTGCATTTGCCAAAAATTGTATTGCAATTCCTAGCCAGTGCAATAAGACAAGAAAAGGAAACAAAATATAAGCATCCTTTTGAACCTGTGGGAGATTGGTTTCAGGGCATTCGCCTGGTTCTAGAATCTATGATACAGATTCTGTGGTGTAAAGTACAGAATCCATGGTATGGATTTAAATAAGGCTGTTATATAAAAGTGCCTTATATAACATGGTGTAGATTTTACATATATGCAACTCTTTATATGTGAAGTCATCGCTAAGATACTTACTATACCTACAGCAATGTAAATGCTATGTAAATAATTAAAACACTGTATTATTCAGGGAATAATGACATGAAAAATAAAAGTCTGCCTATTCTCTAAAGATGCGATTTTTTTTTCTTAGAGACAGCTTTGGTCTGTGCTTGGTTGAAATTAATACTTCCAGATGTGGGGGCTGGTTGCATACAAACAGAACAGGAAAACATGAATCAGCTGTGTGTGTAGATGGCATGATTGTTTATTCAGAACCTACAAAGCAGTCCATGAAAATCTGAGAATTGCAAATGAGTTGAGTAAGATTGTAGCTCTCATTGTTGTATGCAATTTCCTTTATATTTTCCAGCATAATTAACTGGACGTTAAATTTTTTTTTAAAAATTTATTTATTTTTGGGCCCGGCGCAGTGGCGCAGTGGTTAAGGTCCTCGCCTTGCATGCCCGGGATCCCATATGGGCGCCCGTTCCATCCCGGCAGCCCCTCTTCCCTTCCAGCTCCCTGCCTGTGGCCTGGGAAAGCAGTCGAGGACGGCCCAAAGCTTTGGGACCCTGCACCCGCGTGGGAGACCCGGAGGAGGCTCCTCGCTTCGGACCGGCATAGTATCGGCTGTTGCACTCACTTGGGGAGTGAATCATCGGACGGAAGATCTTCCTCTCTGTATATCCGCCTTTCCAATAAAAAAAAAATAATAATAAAAATAAATCTTTTAAAAAATTTATTTATTTTTATTAGAAAGTCAGATATACAGAGAGGAGGACAGATCTTCCATCTGCTAATTCACTCCCCAAATAGCCACAAGGGTTACAGCCAAGCTGATCCGAAGCCAGGAGCCCAGAGCCTCCTCCAAGTCTTCTATGGGGTACAGAGTCCCAAGGCCTTGGGCCATCCTCCACTACCTGCTCAGGCCACAAGAGGAGAGTTAGATGGGAAGTGGGACCTTAAGGATACATCCAGCACCCACATGGGATCCCAGCACCGCAAGGCGAAGACTTTAGCCTCCAGGCTACTGTGCTGGGCCCATCTGGACTTTGAAATTTTAAAGATACCACTTATATCAGTGTCTCTAAAAATAAATCATATAGGTAAAATAATACTTGATGTCAATCTAATTATGTATTTACAAAATATTGTGGACATGTCTATCTATGAACGAACAAATAAACTTGCTGTAATATAATATATCCATATAATGTAATATTTTTCAGTTACAAAGAGAAATGCGCTATCAAACCAGGAAGAGGCATGAGTGAATATTAAATGCATAGTGCTGAGTGAACAAAACTAGTTTGCTAAAGCTACTTAATGCATGGTTTCAATTGCCTGACATTCGGGAGAAGATAAAACTACAAATAGAGCCGTGGTTACGAGAGGGGAGAGATAAGTTGGATCAGTAATGCACAGGGAATTGTGTAGGGAAATAAAGCCATTAAATGTGATGCTCTAATGATGGATATGAGCCGCTAGGAATTTGTCAAAAATCGGTAGGGTTTTATCACACAGAATGTGACTTTCTGTATGTGTACCTCTAAAAAGAAATCATTTTTGAGTTCAAGAGATCTTAGAATGGAAAACAGAGGCTCCTTTGAACTGCCACCCAGGCAGCTTTTGTGGCTGGGGAACTTGTGTATGGGTCCAGGGCCAGAAGAGTAGGTTGGTAACTCGCATATTTGCTTGGGCTCCAACCAGGGGCAGCAATAGGGCCTCAGACTGGCATTCTGGTGTGATATGCTGGTGGACAGGGCTTGGGGATTTGTGGATGTATTGGGGTCTTGGATGGGCTGCCAGGTAGGGCTCCAGCCCAGCATGTTGGTGTGGACCTATGCATGTGCTTGGGCGACTGGGCTGACAGAAGGGCAGGGTCCCGTGCTGGCATGCATGCTGCACTAGATCTGGGGACCTGTGCATGTGCTGGGGTCCTGGGTGGATTGACAGGGTTCCAGGCCAACACGCCATCCCAATGGAAGACCAGTTTGGGGAATCCATGTGCTTGAAGGCACAGAGTCTGTAAATTGCAGAGGGAAGGGGACTTGGGTTGAGTGGAACATTGCAGGTGAGGAATGGCTTCTTGGGCAAGTCCGCTGACCAGGCCACTACATGTTCAAATGTGTAAGCTGAGACCAAGCAGTTTTAAGCAGGGAAATTGGAGGACCTTTTTGGGTCAGATCAATGCACCTGCCCATGTGAGAAAATTAAGCTTGGCTAGTTAGCATCTACCACCACCACACACTATCCTCCGGCACACGTGAAAGCTAAGGCTGGGGAATCTACCTCGCTGGGCTCAATCATAGTACCCGCCAGTACTGGTACTGGGCCATGGCATAAACCAGCATGCGTGAGAACCATGCCTGGGGGCAGATTCTGTGGGGCATATGTGGTCCACGGCTCTCATTGGTAAGCATGAGAGCTGGAATAAGGGCGAATCAGGTTGGGTGGTGCTATAAAACCCGTTGGCCTATATGTGAGCTGGGTTAGGGGAAGAGCCAGGCAGGACTTAGTAATCGTGTCCACCAGCTTGTACATGTTGGTCGGGCTTTGCCGCAGCATCGGCTGGCATGTGTCAGGACTGGGGGCAAGTCTTGTCAGGATGGGCTGCAGTACCACCTGGAAAGTATAAGATCCAAGGCTGGGAGCAGGCCTAGTAGGACTGAGTGTGTGGTAGACAGGGTTGGGTAGGCCTGCAGTATTCATTGGTTTGCGTATGAGATGGGACTCGAAAGAAAACTGACCAGGTGACTGCAACCAGCAGAGTGTGTGTTGGCTCATGTGGCTGGTGGGTTAAACCAGATCCCACACCACCTAGCACACACAGGAGTCAAGTCTAGGGTCACTTCTGGTGAAGTTTCTTTGGGATCTCCCCAACTGGACCATTGGACTCAGAACTCCAACCAAGGAGAAAATCACAGGATTTTTGGTCTGACCGTGGAATGTGTATATCAGAACTGGGCTTCCTCGGTTGTTGAAGCCTATGCACTGGACAGCGTGCCTAGATGCACATAGGGGACACGACAGATCAATGTGGTCTTCAGAGAACATCTAGTACCATGGAGGGCAGAACAAATTGGATAACTCTCCTGGCCCAGTTTTGACAGCAAATATCTGGGCTAGCAGAGACTCTAAGGTGGACTATGTCAGCCAGTCGTCTTAAGTTCCTTTCAGCAGAGACTAAGGAACCATAATCCTGTTGACATGGGGTTGAAGGAAAGAAGTCCTTCTGCTTTGGATATCTGTCATTCTTGTGTCAGGAAAGTCACTCTAAGGGGCCACAGTGGTATCAAACACCAGCAGACAGGGGTTTGGCCCATCAGGGTTATATCCTTGTATTGTGCCTACTTGTTTCTAGTTTCTCCAAGTCCCCTACTCATTGCTGTGACCTCAGCCATCACCCTACAGTCTGGCACATTGTAGGGACTCCGTGAACATTGGACATGAGGGATATTATTAAACCTCAGTTCTGAACTGCGACAGCCAAGCTCTCTCACTCACCCACTCCTCCCTGGAGAACAGGAATAATCCCATTTCTGTTATCCATCAGGTCAGGGAAGACAGAAGCCCATTTTAATATTCTTAGGCTGTTGGAGGCATTAATCATGTACCCTAGCCAGTGCACATGAAATCTCTGAGGTCTATCACATGGTGTTTGCTTTGCTGGGTTGGGGAGGGGGAGAAGGCGTTAGGAAGCAGAGATACAGTGAAGCCAATCTTATCTGCTACTCCGCTTCCCTTCAGTTTTTAAAGGCCTCATTAAAGAGATCGGGGCCACGATTCCGCAGGGATTTATAAACTCATCAGGGAAACGACAGTGAATGAGATAATGGAGGTAACAGACTATTTGCTGAATTATCGCCAGAGTCACACTGTATTTCGCTGTAAGCACTGTACATCGCGGCTTAATTAGAAACACCAGTTAACCCAGAGTCAGATTGACATCCTATCTCGTAGTCACACTTCTAAAATGATTTCACAAATGAAATATGTGATAGCAACCAAGAAACCCAACCCTGACGTTACATCTGTGGGAGCTGAAGACAAGCAGGCAATAAGTCTCCAAGATAAAATAGTAGCCTTGATGGGCATTCGCTTGGTTGTTTGACAGGTATGTTCACTCACTTAACAAGCGGGCCTTGTCCTGGGCATTCTGCAGAATGCAGGTATAAGAGGCATGACCCTAGGGTTCTAGAAGCCTGAACCCTAAGAAAGGAAAAGGGAGCATTGTTTAACAACTTGTAATCTCAGCCTCCCGTTATGGGAAAAAAATGAGTATATTAATAGTTCATACCTGTGAGTGCTGTTGGCAGCAACAGGAGATAAAAGATGAAAAGGCTTTTGTGAAGAAGTGAGATAGATGGTAGACAGATCGATCGATAGAGTGATTGATCCACAGGTGATAGGGACCTGAGGAATAGACACTAACATGATATACAGATGAATGTATGTGTGTATATGTATGTTTATATGCACATAGGCATATGTGGGTTCTCTACATATCTCTTATTTGCACAGACTGAATGGAGCCCAAAACACACACACACACACAAACAAGATAAAACCCACATGAAAATTGTCTGCAATATTCATGTGTTACCCAACCCACAGAGCTCCACAGCACACTATGAAACATGGGTCACCTCAGAAGCATTTGGGGTTTATGTGGAGTACAGCAAGGTACAGAGACTTGGGAAGAATATGGCAGGTGGAGGAAATGGCCCAGGCAAAGGTGTGGCTGGTGGAAACACAGCCTGTGATTGAGGATAAACAGCAGCAGCAGCCAGCCCATGTGCCTCCAGCTTTTTAAAAAGGATTGCAAGAGAAAGAATGGAATGTCACTCAGAGAGGGTTCTCCTTTTGTCTGAGAGACAAGGAAAGTTTAGGACATTGATTTGAAGATGCCAGCTGGAAAGCAAAGACTATGAAGTTGCATGTCCCAGTCTACACCACAGGGAATCACGTTGAACTGTTTAGAACCCAAGTTTTCTGGGGATGGTTGCTACTCAGGGGCTAAGTCGTCATCATCAGGAAGATACTTGAGCTGCAGGATTTCCAAGTTCACCAGCAGCTGTCCCAGGATTGTGAGGGAAGGAGCTCATCTTCAAACCCACAGGTAGACTCAACATAGGATCTGACTAGTGGGATGAACCCATGAGAAAGTGATGGCACCTCCAGGAGAGAGCAGCCAGGGGTTTGGGGGGATAAAATGCCCTGGGCAAAGGCTGCTTTGCGTTGTCCTGGGGAATATTTTTCTTACAAAGCAGGAACCAGACTGAAAGGCACAAGTGCAGAGCCCCCTGGGAGACAGCTTCAGTTGGAGGTCACACATAGCCATGGAAATAAGAAGGTGACTGAAAAAAGTTAATATCTGGAAGGGCAGTCCTCAGAACAGGTCAGCAAGAATCTCGTGGCTGGAGATTCCAAGAACAAACAATGAACCAAATTTGGGGGAAGTGCGGGTGTATCTTTCAGCCTGACTCATTCTCTAATCCAGGCTAGAGCATCGTATCTTGTGCTGTGCTCCAAGTAGGTAGACAAGAAATGGGGCAAAGTGTCATGGGACAGCAGGATAGATCATGGCATGTATCCTGGCATTCCGTATCAAAGTAGTTGAGTCCTGGTCGTTCCACTTTGGGAAGTACCTGGAACACATGGGAAGGCAGTAGATGACCCAAGCCCTTGGGTCCCTGTCACATGGGAGACCCATGTTGTTATCGTGGGCTTCTGTGAACATATGGGAATTATCTTTCTGTAACATCTCCCTTTCTTTCTGACTCTTAAATAAACCAATATTATTTTTTTTTAAAAAAAAGAGAGATGAGCTTTATAAATTATTCAAGAAAATGTTACTAAATTGTAAACCTGTCATGGATACCATGTCTGTGATACAGTGTGAACGTAACTCCCTTGATGAACATCTCCCAGCTTCATCCTTCACACTTGCATAAAAGGTCATAATCAGGGCACTGATTCCACTTGGCTGTTTGAGAAGCAAGAGGCAGGTGCTCAGATGGCTGGAGCTGTTGGATCTGGTTCTGACAGCAGGAATCTGTTCTGAACGACCACTCCATAACCCCTAGGGAATAAAGCTTCCCTCTTCTGTTTTCCACCGGGATGCATCCCAGATCAGCACTTGGTAAGGATAGGAGTTCTGTCTTTCCTGCAAACAGTTGGAGAGCATCTGTCTCGGGGTTACTTTGAAACCCTGCAGGTGAAAAAGAAGATGGCCAAGGTACACAAACCAGCTTTTTGTAACTTTTTCAAAGTGTATCCAGATGAGGCATCTTAAGTACAGGTTACTGAATGACATGGACAGGTTCTGAAAAAAAGCACATCTTCAGGAAATACTGACCTGTTACACCGCCGTGTTATAGATCACCTGCCAGCTGTAACCCCTAAAGCAAGCAAGGGACACAGTCCACAAGAGACATATTGGGAAGATGCTGGGGTAACATGCCTACTGCTTTCAAGTACGCTTCTTTTTCCCTGAGTAGAAGGAAAACTCTAGAATAAACAGTGCAAAGTCATGATACTATGTTATTTGAAGTGGAATGCATACATGATTTCTTTTTTCTTGCATCATAATGGCAATACAATATACTCATGGCAATATAAAGAGAGCATTCTCCCATCCTAATGTTTAAACCTTTACATTTTTATGGATTGGATGGATAAAATGACCTTTTGTATCCACTACTTCCTGATTTATAGACCCACTTCTTTGAGACGGTAATACATAAACATTTTTCTTACCACCAATCATTTCAGAACTTGAGACAGATCCTTTATGATTTTATATTATTGTTTTAATGTCATTCAGTTCTGGTTAGCGAGGTTATTTTTCATCACAGAGTTCTGTACCCACAAATGAGACTATCCTTTAATACTTCGGAATGCCTCGGTCAGTGGGATCTCACAGGAGAATTTAAATGGCCTTCTGTCTTTTCGAGGGGCTGTATTTTATAAAACTCAGAGTTTATTTATATGTTCCTTAAAGTTTTGTGAAATTGATCGGCGGTTCCCTTGCATTTTGCTCCAGAAAGTTGTATATTTCTGATGTTCCGAAGTGTCTGTTAGTAATAATCTAGTATCGTATTGTCAAGATCAATTTAACAGTTTCACTGGGTGTCCTCCTTTTAGTCAGGTGTAGAGATGCAGACTGCAACATACCATCACTTCCGTGTATGTTGATCTCCAGAGAATTCATGGGTCTGCTGAAATGCCTAGCTTCCATTCTCCATCAGGCTGAGATTAGTTATCAGGAGAGATGAAGAGGCAGTTAGTGGGCCAGTGGAAGTGTCTGGTTATCATCCAGCATTAGGGCCTTCGATGTGATGTGCATGTTACAAGCTGAATACCACTCCTGCCCTGAACCCTCTTCATCAGTGTTTGTTAAAAAGATTTTTATCTATATTTTATTGGAAAGGTGGATATACAGAGAAGAGGAGAGAGAGGAAGATCTTCCTTCCGATGGTTCACTCCCCAATGACCATAACTGCTGGTGCTGTGCCAATCCGAAGCCAGGAGCCAGGAGCTCTTCCGGGTCTCCCATGCGGGTGCAGGGTCCCAAGACTTTGGGCCATCTTTGACTGCTTTCCCAGGCTGCAAGCAGGGAGCTGGATGGGAAGTAGGGCTGCCGGGATTAGAACTGGCAACCATATGGGATCCCGGCTGTCGCACCAGGTCCCTTTATCAGTTCTTACGGTGCTTCCCACTTCCCTACCATGAACCACAATGCGCCCAATTTCCTCACACATGCCCCCATTATGGCCTGGATATCAGTTAAGGAATTGATAATTTCATATCCACATACATGGAGTTCACATGAGTAAAGCCACATGCCTGTCCAGATCCATGGTTCAAGTTCACCCTCCCAGCAGCACAGCCTGTGGCTCCCCTGGCCTCATGTGGTCTAATTGTCACCTGCCTTAGAAAGCTGAAGGGGGTAATTCATTGCTACCTACATTAGCATTTGTCTGACTGCAGACGCTATTTACTTGTATGTTCAGATCTGTCTGCTTCCCTTTCCACAAATGTCCTTCCATAGCCTCTCCCCACTTTTCCATGGGGACTTGTCTCCTTTTATCACTGCCCAGGCAGAAGTTCCCTGGATGAAGTCTTGGATGTGCTTGTCAAGTGTGTTACCATCCAGTATTTCCGAAACCACAAATCCTCAGAAGTGTCAGCCCTATGCTAAATTCTACATCAAGCAGGGAGATGGCTTGTTTTACAACCCTGCTACACCCGCTGTCTTCTAGACCCTGAAATAGCAGTGCTTGCACCTGCATCTCTAAAATCTCTCAGTGAGGCACATCATATACCTGCTGTCCTTCACCCCCTCGCTGAGCGGCAGAATGGAAATACACACTGCAAGAAGGGACAGCACAGTCCAGCACAAGGGCCATTTTGAGGTCCAAAGGGAACCATCACTCAGCCAACTGAATGTCCTGTTATGATATGAGTCGTCTAGATTCATTAACCAAAACACTCTACCATGTTACTATCTCTCAGTAACATCAATGGTTTTTCTTTAACTACAAGTGCTGGACCCCATCAGAACATTTTTGGGCTCTGTAGTCTCCTCATAGACCTCTGGTGAAGAAAAAGCTCAAAGAAAAACAGAGAAGTCTAGACAGATGGAATGAGAATTTTTTACTAGAGAATTCCATGAGGGATTTTAGGAACACAGTGGCATTCTGTGTGGAAACATGAGCACTGCTTTGGGCAGGAAGATGATGCTCGCGATGTCAGCATCTCATACCAGAGAGCATGGGTTCGAATCCCACCTCTGCTTCATCTCCAGCTTCTTGCTCATGTGCGTGCTGATGACGACTCAAGGGGCTTTGTTACCTGCCACCCACATAGGATATCCACCTTGAGTTCTAGTCTCCTGGCTTTGGCCTGGCTCAGAGCTGGCTGCTGAGGGTGTTTGAGGAGGGAACCAGAGGGTAGAGATCTCGCCCTGTCTCCCAGCCTTGCAAATAACACGTTTGTATGTTTCTCATTGAACACTGCTGCAGATGGCAAGAGTAATTTCCTTTGTTCTCTAGTATGTGTAGTGCTGCAGCTTGGGCAAGACCTTTTACCATTCTGTAGCCTCAGTTTCTTAGGCTGTAGAATGGGACCTGTTGTGCATAGAGTCAGAGAGATCAACAAAATATCTAGTAGAGTTTCTGCCTAAGATTTTCCTTTATTCGTTCAATCATTCATTATTTCATTCACTCATTCACTGGTGTATTTCATTTATTGAGTGACAAAGTGATCCACCATCCGTGGGCTCATGTCCCAAATGCCTGCAATCCTTGGCATGAAGCCAAGTCAAAGCTGTGAAGTGAAAACTCAATCCAAATCTCCACAATGGGTAGCTGAGGCGCCAATATTTGGGCTGCCACTACTGCCTCCCTGGGTTTACATTAGCATGAAGCTGATGTAAATATCTTAACCAGCATCTTATTGCTAAGCCAAATATTCAATCCCCTTGCTGAGGATTCAGTCATCTCTACACCCCAAATGGACCACAATGACTGGGGTGGGACCAGCCTACAGTCAGGAATCAAGAAATTCATCCAGGTCTCCCACATGGGTACAAAGCTCCAAGTACATTAGTAAGAAGCTGGATCAGAAATAGATCCGCTGGGATTCCAACAGACATCCATATGGCCCTTCACAAAGAGTTTGCAGTATACAATGTGGACACCCTTTGGGTGAAACATACCCTTTTCTTTGTAAGGATTCAGTGTCAAGTTCTTCATTATAGAGACAAAAATCTGGCCTTTGCAACCCGTGAGCTCATCTGCCCTGGGTAATGGCTACTCCATTGGGTAATTTGCATGGCAATGCGTCACCAAGCCAGCATGAAGGGCAAGTATTGCCCTAGAATGGAGAGACCCAGCCTGCAGAAATGCATAGGTGCTTGTTCTGTCATCCCACATACCACCGCAGGTCAGAGCTTCTGGCTCGCTACCCAGGCAACAGGCAGAGGGAGCTCTCCTTGCTATGCAAAAAGCCAGCCTCAAGGTCTGCTAGAGGAAAACGTAACATGCTGACTCCCCAAGGATATCTGTTTCTACCCCTTCCCTACAATTCCTCACCCACTCGGCCTTCTTCATTGCCCTACAGTCACCTGAGGACGCCTGCCCAAGAATGGGGCTCCAGTGGGAATGTTCTCACAGCCACAGTGCACTGGTTCTCTTTTGCTTTCCATTGCATTTTCTTCTATGGTTGATGGAGTTCAACAGTTGCTGAACATAGCTTTGACTTGCACAGTATTATCTTTTGTTAAGTATCTGCAAAAGCAAAAAAAAATGTCACGTTCTTCATTTCTAGGAACAACTAGAGAAAAACTACAGAATTTTCTTTGGTGAACCACCAACCAACAAAAATGTTTCTTTGACGAGTAATTGCTAAATAAGAAAATCAGCAGAAATATCAAAAACCTGCTGGGTACAGTAATCCCTCCTGCCACTCACCTAAGGCAGGAAGCTCCTCTGCCTAGGGCCTGAGCACCTTGTGGTTGGCAGCGGGACAGAAACGGAGCGACTAACTCCACAATTTGTGGCTTTCCCCAAAAGCAGTTTTCTATTGTTTACTGGCGTCATGGGGTAGCAGGTAAAGAAAGCCATTGCCTGCAATGTGGCAGCTCTTAGGGTGCTAGTTTGAGTCCTGGTTGCTCTGCTTCCAAAGCAGCTCCTGGCCATTGTAACCATCTGAGGCATGAATCAGCCAATGGAATCTTCCTCTTGGTGAAAGACCGAATGGACAAATGAATACACCAAAAGAATCCTTTCAACTGTGGACGTCTCTTCCCTCTAGTGTTGCTGGAGTCGTGCCATTCTGTGCCAAGGACAGACAGTATCAGCTGAGAATGTTGCCCTGTGCCAAGACTGTACTAATGAGGCAGATGTTCGTGTGAGCTTTGTCTTTTCCAAAAAAGAGAAATGAAGAATGGAGACACTAAAGATGCTGGTCAAAGTGTCACGAAT
The DNA here is from genome assembly GCF_017591425.1 of Ochotona curzoniae. Lineage (NCBI taxonomy): Eukaryota > Metazoa > Chordata > Mammalia > Lagomorpha > Ochotonidae > Ochotona > Ochotona curzoniae. The sequence continues at coordinate 4,627,370 of NW_024465421.1, forward strand.
ATGCTTTAGAGCCTGTCTGTAACATCACGTAGTCATTCACAGAGCCGAAGTGTGTAACTCCCATATGCAACACAGGGGATTGGATTGTAGGCTATTACCTTAAGGTTTGCTCTTCTGTGTAGAATGCCCTCGTTAATTAAACCTAGGTGGGCCTCCCTCGTCTTGCAAAGGAGGCAACATCATCCTCCTCCACCCTGCAGAGGGAGAGATGCAATGCCCTGTGTCCAATTTTCTTTTCATTGCTCTTTTTATTATGAAAACACAAATGCTCAGTGATTCTAAAATGAAAACAGGGAGAGTTAATTTTGTCATCCTTGTCTAATACAATTCTTAATGGGTCTCTTTCCCATTATCATAAATACTTTCATTGTTTCGAATTTTTTTCCCTCTCAATTGCGTGGGAGTGTATCTTGCTTTGAAAACATAAAACTTTAAGAAGAGCACGTTCCTTTGGTATTTAGATCTGTTCAAGAGTGTTGCTTACAACCGGGGATTTACTTCTACTTTGGTAACGTATGTGAACTGTTGAGTGTTGCACAGGTAAGTTTGGTGTGTTGAATGCTGGCTTTATGCAGTTGTACACTTGATAGATTGGGCCATAACTATATGATGGTGGAAGTGTCTTCCAACTGATATCTCTAAAATGATGTCCTAAATTCTTTGCTCCCCCTCATTCTGCCCATTACCCAGGGACAACTTCATGTGGTTATGGTCGTTGAAGCAATGGTGATGATCTTTGTTCTCAAATCCCAAAGAGTAGTCTGTTCCACATCAACTTCTTCTGCCTGCATTGCTGGAAGTGGAAAGATGAAGACAGAGATTTATTTGCACAAAAAGGCATCTCTGGTGTAGAGCGGAGTGTGTACCCTGGCTCAGCATGATCAACATCCCTTGAAAACATGTTACAGTGTAAATTATTGGTCTCCACCCATTCCCTGCCGGATTGGACATGCAAAGGTGAAAACCTTAACCCCTATGTAACACACCTCGCAGGTGTCCAATGTGCTTGCAAGTTTGAGAGCAGCTACTTCAGAATACATGAAACTCTGTGCTAACTGTCTCCATTCTAGCTGAAGTTCGACCCAGACTCTGCTTCCTCCTTGTTTTGAAACAGTGGGGTAATTCATTCTTTAAAAAAAAGAGCCCTTAAGTTCTTGAGTGGATGCCTTGCAGAGTTTGAGGCAGTATGAATGCAATGTTAAAAGCAATAAGCCAGGATTCCTGACAGAGGGCTGAGATTCTAACTGAGAAAACAGATTAGACCCAAGCAAATACACAGAGTACATCAGGCAGTGATAAATGCAATGAGGAAAAGTGATGCAGAGAAAGGAGATAGTGGAGTCTCAGAAAATATCAATTTATCTCCTTAACCTAATTTGAGTGCGCTGGGAAAGAAAAGCTGTAGTAAAAAAATAAATGTGACATGGAATATAAGCAAAATGTAATAATTTTGTTACTCTCCCTCTTTGGGAGGGTATTGGTTAGGGACATTTTTGTGCCCCAAACCATGTTTAGTGTTACATAACATTGAGAATTACATATAAAATTTTTAAAAACAATCTTAGGCCCCACTACCTGAGCCATCAGGAATGGCAGCAGACATTAAGACATTCTTCTATCCAGAAAATTCCTAAATTGGAATTCAATTTTTAAAAAATATTTACTTATTCATCCATTAATTTGGAAGGAAGTGACGGCTATACTCGGGGGGGAGGGGACTTTTCATCCATGGATTCATTTCTTAGATGTCTGCAATAGCCAAGGGCTGGGTCAGGCAGATGCCACAAGCCAGGAACTCAGTCCAACTACAGATCGCAATGCTCAACGTTGCTTTCTGTTTACTGTGGTGCATGTCATATGACCGCTAATAATTTGAGGGGGTGGATTTATTTATTCACGTGAGAGGCAAAGTGACAGGAAGAGGGAAAACATACACACACACACACACACACACACACTTGTTCACTTCCTAATTGGCCACAACACCCAGAGCCAGGTCAGGTCTAACCTAGGATTCCGGAACTCCATCTGGTGCTCCAATATGAGATGCTGGCACCATCTCCCAGCCACAGATCTTACGCATGCCAATGGAGAGCGTGGTTGCCCAGGAGTGAGCACACATATACTCCAACAGATTCTGCCACCAGGCCTGATTCACTCACATGCCTGGCCACACATCACCAATTCCCTCTTCTGACTCTTACTGGCAGGCACCATGATCTAGCCCTTACCAGGAAGGTCCCCACCCCAGCTTCAGTGTGTGCCCCTGAGTAGTATCTGGTGATGGTCAATGCCTTGGGCCTTATTCACTGCCTCTCGAGTGGGAGTGGAAGTAGCTGAGGCTTGATCTGGGCACTCTGACATGGAGCAGGGCCTCCCCTAGAGGTGGTTTAACTCACTGTGCTACGGCTCCCACCTCAGCACAATTTTAAGGCAATACCCCATGAAGGATTCAATGATGCAAGAAAAAAAAAAGAAACAATAGCAAAATGAGAAAATAAAATGCAGAAAGAAAGCTCAGTATACACAGTAAGTTAATAGTCCTGTGGGTAACTCAGCAACACTTCAAAGATCCACTGAATTTCTAAATTCTAAGAAGAGCAATCTAAGAATATTTAAAAATAAAACTTAAAAAAAGTAAAATTAAAAAAAAAAAGACTAAATGGAGACATCTATCATGTTTAGGGACTGGCGGATCCAATATTGCAAAGATTTTTATAACTGACTCTAAAACTGTTCTGTAGGTTTAATACAACCCAAATATTGTGCCATATATGGAAAAGCTTGAGATTTGGCAGTGGGGGAAATACATAAAGGTTAAGTGTCAAAAATCAGTACTGTTATATAGAACATGGAACAGGCATTGTAACAGACAAATTGATTGACGATCTAGTGGAAAATCCAAAAGGGAGGCCCATACACTCAGAAAAATGCAATTGCAGAGCAGAGAGGAAAAACAAACTGCTTGTTTAACAGTGCTAAGACCACTGTATTCATGGGGCGGGAGGGGCAAAGTAGAACTCATCCCTACCTCACACCATTATGTACAAATATACATATGCATATGTATATGTGTGTATATGTAATATCTTTAAATTGTAGGCTGAAGGATAAAATAAAGGCTTTAGGAGCCAGTATAAGAGACTATACACATGGTCCCAGAGTGAGGAATAACATTTCAAAAACATTCATAGCTTACAGTAAGAAGTGGCACAACTTGACAGTATTACCTTAAGATTCTCATTAACCAAAGGCATCAGCAATAGAACCTTAAGGGAGCAAACACAAAGTAGCAGATGTTACTTGCTATCTACATAGTCAGAAAGAATTCGTAGTCCCAGGTGAATGCACAGCTTTCTGAAAAGGCCAAGAGGAAAACCAACTTGCCACCAGAGAGGAAAAAACAAACAAAAACAACCAAAGACATTAAAAGCAAACAAACGAACAAAAAAGGAAAACATGGTTGCAGGCATTTTATGCAAACATAGCATGGATAGCCCACGAAATCCTGCACATAAAAACACCTGTCAGTACATCCCAGGTCATGCGATACCTGCTTTTCACAAGGATGTGAACTACGAGGAATTTCTGAGCACTGCTCTCGGACAAAGTTCTCGGTTCATTGGGAACTCATACAACTGGACCCCGTTTAGCAGAAATTTCTGGCTGCTCTTCAAAATCCGTTCTACCTTTCCCAAGTACTGAACTTTTCCTGCTACACACTAAAACCAGCTAGGATGACCAAAACTAAATAAATTGGGAGCAGGAGTTTTGTCCACGGGTTAAAACCATCCAAGTTCCACATTGGTGTATCCAGACTTGGCTCCCAGGCCTGGCATCTGATTTAGCAGGATGAACGGAAGCAGTTGGACCCCTGCCATCCGTGTGGGAATCGTGGCTTATACTCCCAGCTTCGGCCTGGATTTGTGGTTAAATATAGGACATGCTCTTTCGTTGTGCCTCTGCCTCTCAAACAATTTCTTTACATGAAACTAAAATAAATAAATAAAGAGATGTGGGAAACTGGAATCCTTGTACAAGCCTGTTGGAAGTGTAAAAACAAACAAAAAAAAAATGTACCTGCCAAGGAAAACGGTGGATCCATTCCCCACAAAGTTAAAAATGGAATTTGCACGCTCTCCAGCCATTTAGCTTGCAGCTATTTATTCAAAAACAGTTAAAATCAGGATCTTGGAGAGATATTTGTACTCCCACATTCATGGCAACAGTGTTTGCAACCGCCAAGCTATGGAAGCAAGGTGATGGGTAGGTAAGGAAAACACGGTGTCTACTTACATGTGTATAATAGTATTTGACAAAAAGGAAATGTTGCATTTTCAGCAACAGAGATGAACCTTCAGGTCCTTAGCACTAAGGGGACAAACCAATTACACAAACAGAGATGGGAACCTGATTGTATGTGCATGAGGTATCAGAGTTAGCCATGTTTATATCTATTGTTTAAATATTTATTTTTTTACTTATTTGAAAGGCAAATGGCAGGGAGGGAGAAGAGGGGGGAGGATGAACGCCTATACCTACAAAACTGTATCATGGAAAACCAAAAGTTTAAATTAAAAAAAAATTAATATGATATCTAAAATACATTCAGTTTTATACCAAGAGTTCAGGAACCACTCACTATCGATTTAATTTTTGTAGTTGATACATATATGTACATATAAATACACATCTATGCAAACTATGCAGAAATAAAAGGACACTTCAGTTCATGAAACAGTATTATTAAAATTAATCTTGTTCTGTGCAAAGAAATTTTTAAAACCATGCATTTTTTTTCCATGATATGTGTTTTTCATAAACTTTCTGAGGACCACTTATACCCATGGATTTCAAGATTTTTGCACCAAAATAGATGTATCATAGAATATTATTTCCTATCACCTGTCTTAAATAGCTCTGTATATGTAATATGTGTTTCATACATAGGTATAGCATGTGTAGTATATGGCATTTAATATAATGCTTTAATATGTAGAGTGGATTCATTTTGCTCAGTACTCTACATCCTGTCTTTTCCACTTAACGTTCAATAGCGAGTGGAAAAAACCAGCTGTGACAAACACTGTCCCCAAATGCAGTGCTTAATTGATGCATCATGTACCTTGCCAGTGCTGTGTTGGCTTTAGATGTGCACATTACAGAAACTGTTACACCACAATGACATTATCTGATCACCTCTGGGTCCCCCGAGTCAGTCTTTTAAGGGCTTGGTGAAGGAGGGACGGTGCTGTGAATCATACCCCATGGACAGTGGTCATTTGGTCATCATGAGCAGGCTGCACCTGCAACTTCCTCTTCTCACCTGTGCCTCGCAGCAGCTGGCTTGGGGATCTTGCTTCTTTGAAGAACTCTAACACAGAGTCTGAGTCACTCTTCCTGATGGTTGGCCCACAACGGAAAGCATTCTAAGGTATTCTGAGACCAAAAATAGCAAAAGAACTGTAATTGCCTACCGTGGCAGCTTATCCATGCAGAATGAAAAGACCCAGTGGAACAGCTTTTCTGGAACAAATACCATTTGCCTTCAGTAACTGTCTGGAGTTCAATACATCCCTGTGAAGGTTATTATTATTCTTGTGTATTTATCTGAAGACTCAGAAGTGGTAGGAATCTTTTTGTGCATCTGTAAATTAATAGAGGGATGATATCATGGGCTTTGTCTACCTTTTAAAAATAACTTAAGCTGAATGGAAAGCTCACATTTGGGAAGAAATTCTGGTCTGCTTCCCAGAGAGTTAGATAATAAACTCTCACTTGTGGGCACATGATTTTCCCACTTAGATGATTCTCTAAAGTGCATATTTGAGGCTCTCTGTCAGAGGGACAATTTGGGACTAATGGATCAATTATGATAAAAATCACAGAATCAGGTAGCAGGAACGAATCCTTGTTTGAAAGATGAGGAGATTGAAGTCCAGGGTCATGTAGCTAACTTACAGCAGTGGGTAGATTGGAGCAGAAATCTAATTCCCTGCTCAGACCTTGTATTGCCCGAGTTGGTGTCTGGACTGAGCATTTGATCACAATTAAGGAGTGGCTGTCATCACCCGGGTCTTATCCCTGTCTTACTTGGATTCCTTAACTGTGGGCAATTTGTAATCTCTGTTCACCTTAAGAAAGAAAAGATGTCATGGCAAGAACAGAGCGGTAGCTCTTCTCCCCATGGGGGCTTGGTGCTACCCCCACTAAGGCCCTGCTGAAGATGCTCTCCCAGCTATCCCTCTGGCCACAAGGCTGCACCTGCTTTGAAGTGCCTGAGTGGAGAGAGTTGGTCCAAAAACAGTTTCAAGGCTGAGACCAGATGGAGTTTCTTCACCCAGCTTGCTCCTAGCCTTGCTTTGCAACTTGAGCTCTGAAGGGGGTGTTGCGAGTTTCTTTGTGTTTTCATATACCTATCTGTCAAAATTCCTATTTTTTTTTGGGAAATAAGGTCTTTACAAAAATAATCCATGTAAAATGAAGTCTTTAGCATGCACAGACCAATGTGTCCGATGTCCTTATAAGGAGTAGAAATTTGGACAAAGAATCAGGTGCACATAGAGGGAAGATGATGGACGATCCAGGGAGAAGGCCACCTGTGAGCCAAGGACAACCTCTGGCTTCGAGAAGCTGAGAGACATAGAACAGGGTCATGCCTCTGAAGGGACCAGCTATGTAGATGTCTTGATTCTGGATTTCCACCTGCCAGAGACTGTAATGTTCCATCATTGAGGTCCCTCAAGCTGTGTGGCACGTTCTTACAACAAGCAGCCCCCTGGGACTGGGACAGCATTTTGAGTTCCGTAATCTCGCCAAGTTCTCCCTACTTACAACCATTTCGACCCCTAATTCTCACTTTAGGTTCTTCAGAGAAAGCATCTGTTGGGTCTAGTATTAAGGTTCCTGAAGAGTTGTCAAAATCAAAATGAATCAGACTAAATAAAATTCACGAACTAAAGGTGGGGCATTCTGAAGTGGGGGCTCTCCTACGTGTACATCTGATAGCAAGAAGGACCAAAAAAAGACGCTGACAGGACAACAGTCCTGCACAACCTTACTAAGAAATATCCTTCTTCCAAAAACATCAACCAGCAACTGCCCTTGCACACTCAGATTGATGCCACACTTGGAATCGACTCTTGTCTTCCTTTGCCTCCATGAGTAGGGCCATCTGCAGTCTCGTAGCAGTGTTCACATCTGAATAAACTCGGTATCTTTGGAAAAATCTCCTTCCCCATCTATGGCTTAGGTTGGTGTTTCCTATATAATGAGTTCACACCAATGAGCTATGGTTAAACTAGCTTCCTATGACTGGTTGAATCAATTGTGAAAGTTCAAAGGTGTGTTGCTCACTGCTCCTAGGCAAGGAGGGTATAATGAGTTGGGACAATAGTCTTCTGTCCCTGGCTCATACAAGGAAAAAAGGAGAGAGAGAGAGAGAATTGGCAGGGAGCGGGGGGGGGAGGGAGGAGGAGAGAGGGAGAGAGAGTAGCAATGTTATTTTGCAAGCAAATGCCTGAATGGTTGATTTATGGGAAATGACAGGAAGACAGGAAACCCACTTGTCTAGGCAGGAGAGACTTCCTCTAATGCTTGAGCCACATGGCTCTGCCTCTGCTGCCCCAGCAGCCCCTTTTGTTGTGTCATTCCCACTGCTCCAGTACACAAAGCAGAGGTGTCAGCAGTTACCAAGAGGCATGAACTTGGTGGCAAGAGCCTCAGTGACGACATGCAGGCCAGCAGCATCAGATCCACTACCGTGGACTCTGACCTCCAGAAACTTGGTAAAAGCCTTTGTATGGTCCAGGCATGACACCCTGGAAAACCCACCTCATTTAGAGCAGCGGCAAGAAAGGAGGGAATGTGAGCAGCATAAGCAACTTCTTGGAGGCCCCAGGAACAAGCCCAGGAGCAGCAGGAGCAGGTGCCTAGCTCTAAGAAAAAGCATTCCCATGCGGTCAGATGAAGGACTCAGGAGCCAGTATCTTTGTCTCCAAATACCAGTCCAATAGTAAAATGACACATTCAGTGTGTAAATAGAGGTGTCTGATTGTGTGTTCTCTAGGGCGTCTTCTATTGATGACCCAGAGGGGACAAAGCTTCCCTGTCCTGTTCTTTCATGGCCTTAAAGGGCTTCTCTCTAATGTCAGCCTCAACCCTCCAGAGAGGGGAACATTAGGGTTTGCTGTTTGTTTTGTTTTTCTCTTCCCTCTTCAGCCCAGGAAGCAGATGCACAACCCAGCAGCAGACAGATCCCTGGCTGACCTACCTCCACCTCATGACACCTGACTTGGTGCTGCTTTCTCTGAGGCAGGCACTACCAGGGGTGTGGCCTGAGCCTCTTGGGCTTTACCCTGGTTTGGAGGTGCTTCCCAGGGGAGTCCCCTTGTTCAAGGATTCTCTACTTATACAATGTAAAGCTTCTTGCTCCATGGTAGAAATTATCCAACTCCCTGGCCATTGTAGAGATGCATAAATACAGCCGATGTGTTTACATTGTGCACAGTCCCTTGCTGACACAAGAAGAGCTGCAACCTCTGACACATCTTTATCTAGGACCTGGCCTGGAGTCTATTCCTCACCTCTTCATCTTCCTCCACCCCTCCATTCTGGCTCTCTACTGTAGCTTAGATGTGGTCTGCCCCACCCAAATCCATGTCAAAACTCACTTGTCAACTTAAATGTCAAGATCCAGAAGGGAAGTAGGCATTGTGGCACAGCGGGTTAAGCCACCGTATCATAGGAGCACCTTCAAATCTCCACTGGTCCAGTTCTGATCCAATTCCAGGCTAACACACCTGGGAAGACAACAGATGAAGACTCAAATGCCTGGGCCCCTGCTCTTGCATAGGAGACCAGGATGGAATTATAGGCTCCTGGCTTCAGCCTAGCCCAGCCCCTGCCCTTGCAGGCAAGTGGGGAGTAAGCTAACAAATGAGAGATTCTCTCTCTCTCTCTCTCTCTCTCTCTCTCTCCTCCAACCTCCCTCCCCCAAGTTGCTGTTTTGCTCTCACTCTTCTTTTCAAATGAATAAATAAACCTCTTAGAAGATCTGGCTACCTGGTCTCAGATTTCCTGGACCGCAGAGCTGCAAGATAATTAAACCTCTTTCCCTTAGAAATTACCCAGTCTTAGTTATTCCATTACTGCTACGGCAGCTAGAAAAAGGACTCAGGCGAACTGCCACCCTCACCACCGCTGTCTCTGGCCTTCTTCCAATAGCAACTGAAGAGATCATTCTGTATTTCAGACTAAGGCAGATATTCGGCAGAGTGGCTAAGCTACCCCCTTGGGATGCCCATATCCCATGTCGGAATGCCTGGGCTTGTATCCTGGCTGTGTTCCCAATTCTACTCTCCTTCTAATGTACAGACTGGGAGTTCCTGCCACTCACATGGAACACCTGAATCAAATTTCTGGTTCCTGGATTTGGCCTAGCGTTTTTCAGACGTTTGAGGAGGAAACCAGTAGACAAGAGCGATCTCTCTGCTTTTCTTGTTCTCTGCATCTGTCTGTCTTTCAAGTAAAATAAACAGGTGAATTATAGAGAGCCAGGTCAAATGTTAAAGCATAAAATGCAGACTTAGGCACCTCTTTCCATCACTTCCATGCCATGCAGACAATCTTAAATCCTGGGGAGTTCTGAGATGTGGCGACATCCACCTATTTGCTGTTCACTCATTTGTAATGTTCTCAGCTTGGCTTCTCCTCTGCATGAAAAACTTATCCTGCCTCTTCATCCCAGTTCCTCCTCATCCTGAGACTCAGCTCAGCATCTCCGCTGCAGAGACGTGTTCCATGACACTCTGGCTGTGTCTTGGCCTGTACCATGCTGTTACAACAATACCACAGAGACAGAGCAATTCAGCAGAAACAGAGATGTTTGTCCTGAATCTGGAATCTAGAAAATCCAACATCAAGGTGTTGCCACCTGCCTTTTCCTGGGTGTTGAGTGTCTTCCTGGCTTCTTCTTCACATGGAAGAAGGCAGATGTGCAAGACACATGACACTCCTCTCTCTGTCAAGGCCTTTCAAGGCACATGGTCTCATCCAGAAGGAAGGAGCCCTCACACCCTGATTGTCTTCGCATGACCCCACCACCTACAGTTATCACATTAGCAACACCTAAATTTTGGAAGGCATTCACATTCAAATCATAATGTGGACTTGGACTAGCCACAGCCCACGCCTATAAATAAATCAGTATTTTTATAAGTAAGTGCCTGGGTGTCTCTTCCACACAAGAGACACTCAGAAGATATTTGCTAAATGAATGTGTATGTAGATGGGTGGGTAGGCAGATAGCTAGAGCCATCAATCATTACCTGGGTAGTCTATTCTTTTTTTTTTTTTTAAGATTTACCTCATTTCTTTTTATTGGAAAATCAGATATACAGAGAGGAGGAGGAGAGACAGAGAAGAAGATTTCCATCCAATAATTCACTCCCCAAGTGGTCGCAATGGCCAGAACTGAGCTGATCGGAAACTGGGAGCCCAGAGCCTCTTCTAGGTCTCCAACAGAGGTCTCTCACACGGATGCAGAGTCCCAAGGCTTTGCGCCATCCTCAACTTGCTTTCCCAGGCCACATGCAGGGAGCTGGAGGGGAAGTGGGGCCATCAGGATATGAACCAGTGACTCCATGGGATCCCAGTGCATGCAAGGTAAGGACTTTAGCCACTAGGCTACAGTGCCGGTCTCTGGGTGGTCTATTTTAACTCTGCTTCTTTAGAGCAAGCTTTACTCAATGTGATGAACTTGACTTCAAATGAGCATGAGACACAGAAACCGTAATGCTGCCCAAAGTCTCTCTGAGTCCATTTCTCCATTGACCCTTTGATTCCTCATCACTGATTTTCACTTCCATTGCTTGCTATCTCTAGAAGATCACTTTCTTCATTACATTCAACGCTTTGCAAAGAACTGGACAGGGACATTTCCTGTATTCTCTCAACTGTCGAACACCTGGAACCCAATTCCCAGCTCCCCAGCCACTTGACCAGCTCCCAACAATACGTTCCCATGTTCAAGAGCTCTCGTCCTTTCAGCATTCCCAGCACAGACTCACAACCCATCCAGGTCACGCAGAGTCCATCAGCTGCCAACCTCAAGTGTGTAGCGTCAGAGTTCACATTTGACATGTTTGTAGCTATCCATGGCAGGAGCATTGCGCTGAGTACGTAGTAGGCAGGCATGATGTGTCTGTCAAATAAAGACATGAAAAAACACTTCCAGATGAAGATGAGGTGAAGAAAACAGTAGCTTTTTTTTGTTTTGTTTTGTTTTGTTTTTGCTAGCGAGACTGGGGCCAGCAGAGTCCACTGTCCACAAGCACTTTCAATATCTAGAGGGTTGAAGATAATTAAAGGGAAACCATCTATTCCACTGCTCACCATGACAACTGCCCTTGATTGATGAGCCCTGAGGAATAGCTTGGAAAGATTTCAGTCTATCTGAGAGGATCACTACCAACCAGGGATTTTTCTGAGCCGATTTTTCTAAGATCTCCAGATAATGTTGTCACTACGTTTGACGGAATGACAATTTTCAATTCATCCTACTAGTTGCTCACGGTTTTATCTGGCAGGCTGCACGCCAGCTAAATGGCATTTTTCGTGCTAACACAATGGTATCACGGGCCCGTGGAGCTCTCTCCTCTCATCTTGTTTAAGGACCTCTCTCTAAAGGAACACAGTAAGAAAGTGCCAGATCCTCCCATGACAGTGTTTGTGATTGAGGCACACACAAAGACACAGTGTTATGAAAAATGCAGTAACAACACTTGAAGAATGCAGATCTTGCTACACATTTTGCTGCATTCCAGCCTCTAGATCACATTTTACTAGCCTGGTGTGCTGGCAAAGTCAGGGCTTGGATTGGACAGAGAAATAGCTGGATGCATGCCCAGCCTTCCTGCTTCTGGGTGGGGAATTCTTACTCTGGCTCTTATTTCCCAAGTTCAGGGTTTAACCTTGGACAGTCCTTCTTTGGTGCAACCCAAGGACCTCATCTTGCTGTTTCTGTTGTTTCCCCCGGAGAACCAGAACTGACAGGGTGTCAGTCACTTCATTCACTTATCTTCCTATCTATCTGCATAGCACGCATCATTTCCCGACAGGGATATGTCCTGCAAGGCGTAATGTTAAGCCATTTTCTCATCGTACAAGCATCAAAGAGTACTCCATCACAAATCTGAATGGCATAGCCTACTACACAGACAAGCTATGGAAGACATACATAAACAAACACACACGAGCATTTTCAAAGGGCTTATGGAGATGTACATTTCCTTTTGATTCTATTTTTCCAAGAACACATTTGTGGCGTCTTGTTCTCAGGGCCATGATGAACCAAGCAACATGCAATTAAGGCAAGTGAGAGGGGAGGAAAAATGATGCAATCAAGGGATGTAGGAAACACAAGATCTATGAGACTGTCGCTGGTGTTAGAGAGCTTACTGCTTTTCAGAAGTGGAAATACTCTACTCCAAAATGTGGTGAAAGCATAGTATAACCAATCAATCAATAAATGGGTAATAGCTCCTTATTCTCACAATCAAGTATTATATGCTGGACATAATTGTAGGCCCGATGCTTTTTTTTTCAAGATTTATTTATGTATTTGAAAGGCAGGCTCACAAGGGGGCAGAGAGAAACTGGCCTTTCCTTTGCCAGTCCACATGCTTGTAACATCCTAGGATGGGTTAGGTAGAAGCCAAGAATTCACAACTCCAAGTCTCCCTCATGAGTGACAGGGGCTCAGAAACCATGGTTACCATCCATTGCCCTCGCAGGCACATGAGCAGGGCAACTGGACTGGAAAAAGAAGAGCTGGGACTTGAACCAGCACTCTGATTTGAAATTCAGGCATCCTAAGTAGTGGCCCTACACTCTGCACCACGACTCCCACTTCAGAGCTTTCCTTTTGCACGGCTGTCAGTCTAGCTGTCCATTTACAGTGACATCACCGCAAACACATGAGTAGTGCATTGCGTGATGTTGCAATAGCTATGAGGTCATGATGGCCACGGCATCACTCAGCAATAGAATTCTCAGCTCCTTTGCCATTTTACGGGCCCGTCATGGTAGATTCATTCCAGTAACAATGAAAGCACTGCTACAGGAAGTGTGACTGCACAGCACAGAAATCTGATCTCAGAATTCTGGAAACCAACAAGCCCCACGGCCAAGTGTCCTAAAGTTGGAGACCCAGGAAAGCAGGTGTAAGTGTGAGTGCCAAGGCCGGAACAGTAGGGAATGTGGGAGTACAGATGCCAAACTGAAGGCAAGCAGAGTTGAGATTTCCCAGCTCAGGCAGTGAGGCAGAGAAAGCGAGTACAACCCCTGCTCTTCCACCTTTTGTTCTATTCAGCCCATTGGTGGGCAGGATGTTGCCCACTCACTCTAAGGAGGGAAAACTTCCCAGTCCCCCTAATCCAAATGCTCACTCCTTGCAGACTCACATTCTCTCACTGCCACACCCACTTTCAGTATTTGGGCAGACACCTGAGCATCCCAGAGCTCAGTGAACCAGGTGACAGGTACAATTAGCCGGGATCAACAGCTTGCTGAGTGTGTTGACCTGCTGGGAATCCGAGCCCAGGCACCCTCCTGGCTCATGGTGCTTGCTCTCCTTGCACCCTGCATGGTGGCACTGTCACACCCAGGGTTCATTACCCTTCGCATCCTCTACGTTCCACCTGTTTCTCTCTCCCATCCCCCAAGCCTCGCAGGCTCTGATATTTAGCACCCCCTCGTTTTGCCTTTTCCAGAATGCCGTAGATTTGGAATCATACAGCCTGCATCCTTTTCAGATCACCTCCTTTCAATAAGCAACATGCATTTTCTCCATTCATGACTTGATAGCTCGCTTCTGTGGCGTACCCATTCACATTTCCATATCTGGATGGATCGCAGTTCGTGGATCTGCTTACCCAGGGAAGAATACCTTGCACACTTTGAGATGTTGGCCACTCTTCATGAAGAAGCCACAAACATCCAGGTGTAGGTTTTTGCCTGGGAGGACACAGGCTCTCACTACAGCTGTGTGGCATAACAGGTTTAGCAGCCACTTGAAACATGCTTGAGTCGCAGCTACTCCCTGATTCCTACCCAACTTTCTCTGAATGCATCCTTCGGTGGCCCAAGTGCTTGGGCCCCTGCCACCCAGATGCGAGACCTCAATAGAGCTCCTGGTTGAACAGGTCCACCCCTGGCTGTTGACAACATTTGAAGAATGCAGAGCGAATGGAAGACTCTCTCTCTCTCTCTCTTTCTCTCTTTTTCTGCCTCAGGAATAAATAAACAAATACATACACACACACACACATACATACATACATACATACATACATAAATGCCTTAGCACAATATGGAATATTTCATTTTGGCTCCTACAGCAAGAATCTCTAAGCCTCAGTTCTGTTGTTTGTGAAATGGGATCAAATCACACTTAATAGGAGAGACAAAGAGTCCCTGGCTCTGAAGATATAAACTTTTTACTGTAGATGAATTTGGTATGAATATGTTTTGTGTCCCTGAAAGACTCAGATGCTAAAAGCCTGGCTCCTCACCAAAAGGTGTTCAGAGGTGGGGGCCCCTTTAAAAGACAGAGGTGGATTATGTCAGGAGGACGTGGGTCTTGGCAGAGATGAATGTTCATCTTGAAAGGTGGATTGGGAGGAGCTGAGGTCTCGTGGGAAGGAATTAGCTGGCATGAGAGCATGCTGTTGTAAAGTTACTCACGTCCCATGTGGAGACTCTCCTCACGTGCCACAGGCTGCACACACATGCTCTTGCCAGGAGGGTGCCACGGTCGTGTTTGATGTAGAAGGGCCTCTGGCCAGACATGGCCTCCTGGGCTTGATCAACTTCCAAAACTGTGAGCCCAGAGAAATTTCTTCCCTCCACAGTATCCGGTTCCAGGTGATTTGTGATAGCCGCATAAAACAGGGTTGAGTAGAATATATAAAGTAATGGAGTCTTTCTAGCTTCTATCACTTGTCTTCACTTTTGCTTATTTATGTTACTTTGAAAGGACAAAGAGAAACTGTTTCACTCTCCCAAATGTTCACATACCAATGGGGATGAGCTAGGTTGAAGCCAGGACTCAGGCGTTCAGTCTGGATCTCCCCCCACGTGGGGCAGGGATCCCATCCCTTAAGCCATCCAAGGGCCTGTATCAGCAGGAAGCTGGAATGAATAGCGACACTAGGACTCAAACCCACTCCAGAACAGAATGGGAGACTTACCAAGGAATGTCCTCATCACTCCCAGTTGTCATTCCTAAATGACAAGTTGGGGCCCAAAGCCCAAGTACGTGATGGGAGGAAAGAGGCCCCTAACCTGTGTCGTTCATGCCTGGAGCAGTAGAAGAAGTAGAATGCCCGTGGTAGCTAGCATTGTTCATTTCTGTGTATCATCTTGGGGCTCCCCTAGATGGTCTTCACTGCAAGCCATTCAGTCCTTCCTTTTCTTGCCCCTCGAAGAGAAATCAGGAAGTGAATTGAAATGGCTTTCCTCTGCTAATAAGAAGAAAGGCTCAGCTGTTATTCTCTCTCTCCTCTCTCTCCTGTAACCCTCATACTTTCGTCCACTGGTGATTAATAGAGTTCACTCTAGGCATAGTCGGGCCCTTGGACTAGTACTTAAATAACAGGCAGAGTTTAAGAAGATGCATGTTCTTTGAATTAATAATTTCAACAGCTGGAGCAATGCGGTGGTTCTCATGGTAACAGGAACCTGCAATTTGTTCTCTAATTCGAACGTATCAAACTAATATGTCCAGATAGCTATCTTACAGGGACTCCTTTCTTCCTTTAATTGAAGTGCTTTTAATGAAGCAATGCTACAATGTGATTTGGGGCCACAATGCAGAATCCATTCATTTATTGTATGCCATGTCCATGAGACACATCCTTGGGTTTTCTAAGATGATGGGGGTGGATTTACAGCCTTTGCTTCAGAGCTTTCTAGGAGCCTCAACCTAGGCCTGCTCTTTGATCCTAAATTCCCAGATCTTTCAAGTAGCCAGAACCTTCTTACACTAAGAAATTAGGAAACTCCATGGCAGCAGTCAGTTCATATCTCAGAGGTGTGTCTTCCTTTGCGTCGAGTAAAAGAACAAAGCAGTAAATAACATCCTCACTCGGGAAATACATGTTGAAATCTGTGTGTGAGCCAGTCTCAATAATGGAAACCAAGGCAGGACAACAGAACACAGGCAGACAGAGACATGGGCTCTAGGATTTCACTGCAAATGGAGTGACTGTGGATCAAAATAATGTATTATAAACCACATAAAGGACTGGAGGGGGAGCAGGAAAAGGTAGGCTCCAAACGTAGAGACGGTAGAGAGAAATATGGCTACTGACTGCCCTATTTGATCAGTTGGTTTGTAGGCATGTGGTAACATATTGCATTGCCCTCATATAGGTGTGTGAACACCACACATTTCTATAACAACCTTTGTAAGTTAGAAGCATACAGGGAACAGCCAATGGGTGGTCCCTTCCTTGACCCTGACAAGCTTCCTCCTGCTTAATCAGTTTCTTGATTGTGCTTGCAGGAAATACTTTCCGCCTGGGTTGTTGTTTCCTGCCTTCTCACTTGCTACTTCCCTCCGAAGATTTACAGTGTGCCAGTCACTTCTGCTAGCATGATCAAACCACTGTCCTTGGATCATGCTGGCAGCACCCTCCACTGTTCCAACATGGGTCCTCCTGTGAGACTCCTGGCAATGCTTGGACTGAGTTTCTTCCTCGGCTTTACAGCTCTGGAAAGCTGGTGTTGATCATGTGTCCATTTCCTGCATGTGCATGGATGGAATTTTCATCATGGTACTGAAAACAGAGTCCCAGCATGGCTGGCGGTGGGAACTTTACAGAGGCCAGCCAAGGGCGGGTTTTCCTAGTGGAAACACAGGGGCCTCCTTCAATATACCTCTCCACCCACACAAACATGTGCGGTTCCTGGAGGGTGAGGTTCCTAGAGGGTGGCTCCTACAGAGGGCATGGAACCTTTATGTCTCTTCCCTCTTGCGTGTCCCTATTGCCTCTCTGCATTTGTGCCCCCACAGGATCCTGTATAGTAAACCACTAAATGGGGCATAATATTTTAATAACTCCTGGTACAACGAAACTAAATTTGAAACATATGAGCAAGGTTTACTAAAGGTGTTAAGCGGGGCCAGCATTGCAGCAAAGCCAAGAAAGCTGCCACGTGCAACATCTGCATCCCATGTTGGGGCTGCTTCTCACCCTGGCTGCTCCATGTCACATCCAGATTCCTCAAAAGATCTAGGAAACAACAAAATATGGTCCAAGCATACTTGGGCCCCAGAACCCCTGTGGGAGACCCAGATGAAGCTCCTGCCTTCTGATTATAGCCTGGCCCAACTCCTACATTGGCAGCTATTTGGGAAGTGAACCAGCAAATGAGAGATCTCCCTCATGCACGCTCACTCTGTAAATAAAATAAATTTTTAAAAATAATTAAGTAAGGGTGTCATATGACCAGCAGCGGATTATACAACACTGGCTCACAAGGCACCTGGCTGCCTAAACCACTCAGAGCCTATTGTTGGAAAACGCCAGGAAGGAAGGAAGGAAGCCCTGGACAACCCTCCTCTCCCAAATCCTTCCCTCTTTCCTTTGTCTCACCATCACATCTGGCATGGAAATCGCATCCTGTAATTAGTGACTGGGTAGAGAGAATCATTGCCTCACCTTCAATGAGAACACTCAACTTCTGCCTGGATTAGCTGCAGCCCTAGAACCTGCCCTGGCTCAGTGTTTTTCAGGGGAGCTCAAGCACTTCTCAGGCCTAATCATGGAGAATGATTTTGTTAAAGATCAAATTCATGTTCATAATGAAAAGCATAGACAACAGCCCACTCTAACATGAGATTCACAGTTTGGGGTCATTTGCTGTATTGCTTCAGCTGAGGAGAGTACATGCATTCTCAGTTTAAGCATTAACTAGGTTTCAGTAGATGAGAAATACCTACCTTTCTGTCTTTCTGGCATAGAATTATACCGTACACACCGGATTGGGGTAGCAGCCCTTGCTTACCAGGTAGAGAGTGGATGAGTTTTAAATATGATCACTGGCAATTGTTGACATTCCAGTTTCTGGTTCTCATTGCTTTCTCCAAATCAACAACACAATCATGGTGGTCATGTCTTGGGCTAAGTGATTTTCTATAGCACCCAGTGGTTTTATCCCTACAAGGTTTGAACGCAACATCTCTATTTTGCCCTCTCTTTTCCAGGCTCAGCTGACTGGCTCTATGAGATTTCCCAGAATACTTGGCACATCTGGCTCTTGGCTCATGCCAGGCTCTTACTCTTTGATGGTTCTGTCAAATCTTTGTGTAGATGTAATTGGTTATAGTTTCCATGTCCTTAGAGCTGCTAAGCTAGCAGTTTAATTTATCCTAATTCAGAACCTAATTGTCTTGCACTGCTGGCTAATTAAATGTTCAAAGAAGTGATAAATTAGGCAGGTTGATCATTACAGCACAAGTAATTAGCCAGCTGATCTGATGCCAGCCAGGTTTTTAGGACAGGGCTGGGAAGGGGGGAGAACTGGGCATAGAGATAAGGCACTTGTTTGTACCATCCTGCTCTAAGATCAGGAAGGTCCATTGGAAAGTCATGGGCCTACCACCCCATCTGTAGGTAGCAATCTTGTCTTTCAAGGCTAGGATTTGTCTGTCCAGGATAGGCCCATGTTCAAGTGGAGGTCCATTAGCCACTCAGGACACCATAGGGACAGATTAGCACCCACTGAGGTGAGATCTGGAACAGGCCAGAAACTCCTCCACTGGAGTGTTTGAATACAGCTCAGCAGGTGGAAAAATTGAGTCTGAAAACCAGAAGCAGATTCCTGCTGAGATAAACACTTGAAAGAAAACCCTGACAGACCTGGCCAATGCTTCAGCAACTCTGGAAGTTTGCTAAAAACAGCATTGCCTAGGTTCAGAAGAAACGGACCATGGGTTGGGGGCAAAGTGAGGCAGATATGAGGAAAGGCCGAGGTGAGATAATCCTATGGGGACACAGCATGGCCAAATGTTTGCTGCTGTCACAGACTGTTTGATCCTGGGACGGCTTGATACGCATGATGGGAGATCCCCAGAGGGATCCCATGATGGGAGATCTCCCAGAGGAGCCTTTATAGGGACCTGACAGCCTTTATAGGGACATGACAGTCAGCCAATGAGTCTCCTGTAAGACCAGAATAGTACTGAAAGAAGCATTTCTGTCCACACTTGCATACAGGTGTACAGATACACACGTATTTATAGGTACAGACATACACACGTGTATATACATATTAACCACAGGTACACACATGCACACATATGCACACGTGTACGCACACACACACACAGCACCCTTGAGCTCAGAAAATCACCCCACACCCGGATTATCTGCTCACCACAATGCCCCCTTTGCTGTGAGTGGAAGACACCTTTATTTGCTGAAACACCATCTGCCCGATGAATGCTACAAATTCATTGAGAGGCTGGACCAGTGCTGGATGTCCAATTGAAATAAAAATTGAGCCACACCCACCACTGAAATTTTTCTAGTCACTACCTTAACAAACAGTTTTAAAAAGGAGAATATTGGGCCCAGCGCCATAGTCTACTGGCTAAAGTCCTCGCCTTGAAAGCACCTGGATTCCATGTGGGTGCTGGTTCATGTCCTGGTGACCCCACTTCCCATCCAGCTCCCTGCTTGTGGTCTAGGAAGGCACAAAGCCTTGGGACCCTGCACCCACATGGGAGACAAGTAAGAGGCTCCTGGCTCCTGGTTTCAGGTCAGCTCATTTCCAACCATTGCGGTCACTTGGGGAATGAATCAGTGGATGGAAGATCTTCCTCTCTGACTCCTCCTCCTCTCTGTATATATGATTTTCCAATAAAAATAAGTAAAATCTTTTTTATAGAAAGAAAAATACCAATTTTCTTAGTAAAGTTCATTTAATCCAATATGCCTACAGCATTCTCCTCTGAGCACCATTCTAAAGGTTATGAATGAGCTGCTGATTGTACTCATGTCATCCTATATATTCAATATCCAGTATGTTTTGCCTGGACATCAATTTATGTCCCTGCTGTGTTCCATCCATTTCCCTGCTTGTTATGTGGGAAAGCAGCAGAGAATCCCACAAGTCCTTGGGCCCTTGCATCCACTTGGAAGATGAACCACACCCACTCAAGGAGCTGGTTTGACTCAACACCTGCAAAGCCACTGATTAGGCCGTTCCGCATGCCGAGGTGTTTCCTTTTCAGACTATTGTGATGCCTTTGACAATCTAAGTGCATGAGCCTTGCAATCAACGTTCACCGCATCCTACAATGTCCTCCTTGTCATTTCCCACTTTTATATATCGGATGACCAAAACAGAGAGGCTGAGTAGCTCACCCAAGACCATACAGCTAGTATGTAATAGAAACAGATGCTGAACCCAGTGCATTTGGCCTCCAGGTCTGTCTCTCAACCCCTACAGCACAGTGCCTCATGCAACATCATGGACGTTACAAAATGGTAGAGTTGATTGAAGAAGGGGAAGTTTGGATGTCATCATTCAGATAACACATTCCAAGTGATACACTACATCCAAGAGATCCAAACCATGATGAAGACATACAGAATTGCTGTTCTCAAATGTTTCAGCATACTTACTAATCAACTACTCTGTCCAACACTAACCTGAAACTAAGCAATGAAGAATTAACTGTATTTGTCTAGAAAGTGCTTGAATGTGTTCACTGCTAGATACTTTAGCTGAGGCCCATGCATATTTAAACACTTCAGGTGACTCTGGCATGATGAAGTGGGTGGTGTGAGCAGGTGGAACAAGAGCGTAGAAGGAAAGAATGAAAGGAAACACCAATAGCATAGTCTCCTATGGCTTGTTCCATGCCAAACTGCTGCCAGTTGCTGCAGGCCTCCATGCTGTGTCACCACATGGTGGACACCATCACAGCATGACAGGTCATGGGAGAGAGTGCTCACTTTTATAGCAAAGTCACACCCACACAGTGCCCTTGAGATCTAGGCATTGGTGCAGCCATGAAGATCCGACTCTCATCACCCGACCATCCCAGCCAGGTCTCACCTCTCGGTACCACGAAGGGGGCAATTAGCTCTGGCAGAAGAGCTGTGAGCGACTGGTGAAGACATCCATGCCCCACATCAAAGTACTTGGCTCTGGGACACCCTGGGGGAGCAGTGGCTGCTCATGTACTTGAGTTTCTGCCACTCACAGGAGAGACCTGTAAAGTTCCTGGCACCTGACTCCACCTGCCCCTGCCCTCACTCCAGCTGGGGAATGAGCCAGCAAATGAGAATGGGAATTCTTGCTCTCTTTCTCACTCTCTCTCTCATAAATCAATTTTTAAATTATCCATGTATTTGAAAGGTCCAGTGACATGAACAAGAGGAGAGACAGAGCAAGAGAGATCTTCTGTTGGCTAGTCCGTACTCCAATGGCCGCAGCAGCTGGATCTGGGCTAAGCTGAAACCAGAAGCCAGGAACTCCATCTGGGGCTCCCACATGGATGCAGGAGCCTAAGCACTTGCAACATCATCTTCTGCCTGCTCAAGTACATTAGAAGGAAGCTGGATTGGAAGTAGAGTAGCCAAGTTTCCAATACGGAATGGCATATTTGACTCCAATAAGAGATGCTGATGTCCTAAGTGATGGCTTAGCCAATGCACCACAGCTCTGGCCCAATAAACAACTTAAAAAAAAAAAAAAACTCAACGGGAGTTTGGCAAGGGACATTCAAACCACAGATTATGCGGAAAGAAAATCTGAGTTAAATTTGATGAGTGATCTATGAGTTCCTTCGACACCCTCAAGTCTTTTTGTGAGAAGTGGAGAGAAATTTGAAGTGCAGGAAAAAAAAAAAAGAATCAGGAATGAGGGTCAGAGGCTGGAAATGGAAGCAAAAATGCCAACTGACTTCTAAAATCTGACAAAAGGAATCTTAGATGTGAAAAGCAGAGGCGAAGTCCTTCAACATGAGGTTAAAACACAGTTAGCACCTCTACCTTCATTGTACGGTTGGTGACAGCCAAGTACTAGGAGCCTGATTACATGCAAGAAAGGTGTAAAAAAGAAGCTGACACATTCCCAGTAACTTATTACACAATTTTATAAAGAACTAGAAGAGAAGAGCTTGGAGGTTTTCAACAGAAAAAAAAATGTGAAATGTTTATGGAGATAGAAGCACTAATTACTCTGATTTGATCATTATTCCTTATGAATAAGTACCAAAATTATCACAAGTAGAATTGCTATATGTCAATTAAAATATTAGTTTCAAAATTGTGCCTTTCAACATTTCGCCTCTGAAACAATTAGATGGAAAATGTTAATTCCCCGATTTGATCATTAGATTTTGTATGCATGTATCAATAATCACATTGTAATCTATAAATAAAATTGTGGTGTGTCAATTAATAGCCTTATTTTCAAACTGTTATGCCTTCTTAGCCTGATGCCCTTGCATTTTTCTATACTATTGTTATACTAAAGATGGAGACTCTGGTGGACCATGGCTCTCCCTCCGAAGGTGACATTGCCACACTGGGGTCAGGCACTCACTCACCACCCTTCCCAGACTCAGAGGTGATAAGGAGAAGAGAGGGGTTTAAATTAACCAGCTCAGCACCTGCTGCCCAGGGACAGGTGGTAAGGCATTCATTGCAGAGTGGGCATGGAAGCACTTCAGGCTAAGACACCACTTGGAATGCTCACATTCCATGCTGGACTGCCTGAGATCAAGTCTCACCTCTTCTTCCAATGATGTGTGTCAGGGGCAGAGGAATCGGACCTCAGACCAGGCACCTGATAGTGGACATGGTCATCCCACACACTGCCCTAACCACTGGGCCAGAATGCACACTCCATAGAGCTTGCTTCTTTCACTCACAGTTTTACTGTGAACAGTCTCTCATGACAAACTTGATTCTTAGTGGGTACATGGTCATCCATGTTGGAACCAAGTGTCTGTTTAACCAGTCGTTCTTCCGTGGTTGAATATTTGGTTTCCCTGTAATTTTCTCTGCTCTATTAATAATAGAGAAATATGAATTGCTATGGCCATATATCTTTGTCCACCTCTCCAGTTATTTTTTCTTTCCTTGAGACAGATTCCTCTGTGTTAAATCACTGTGTCAGGGACATACACAATTTAAAAGATCATCATATGTAATGCCAGAAAGCTTTGCAGAATTGCTATCAATTTATATTCTCATCGGATGTTTGGAGAACTCCCATCTCACTACGCACTGCCCAACATGAGTGCCCAGAATTCATGTCCTCGTGTTGAAAAGGAAAAAAAAAAAACTGTAGTTATATCTCTCACCCTTCTTCCCCTAGCGATCACACTGGACTTCACTGTCATAACACAGCAAGCCAGGAAAAGTGACATTGGCATAATAATGCAAACTGGAAGGCCAGGACTGTTCACCCGTTCACCATTCACCTGGCTGTGCTTGCACGTGACTCTACACAGTTTGATCCCCTCTCTCTTTCTCCCTCTGTCCCTCTTGTTCTCAGTGTTGCTCTTTCTCTCTCTCTCTCTTCTGTCTCTCCTTCTCTCTTGGTTACTCTGACTTTTTAATGAACAGATAAATATTTTTTAAAAAAAATTACCAGCCAAGATGTTCATAATAACTGTTAAGCCGCTAGTTCGGAAGTCCACCTCTGAATATCTGGACTCCAGCTCCAGCTGTTGATTCCAAGTTGCTGCTAATATGAAGCGTGGACAGGAACAGACAACAGCTCAAGTAGTTGGGTTCCCACCAGGACCCAGTCCCACCTGTTATAGGTGTTTGTGAAATGAATCAGAGGATGAAATCTGTCTTGTGCTTTCTCTCTCTCTCTTTCCCTTTTAATTTTGCTGCCTCTTTCTATTCTGTCTTTCGTGTGTGTGTGTGTGTGTGTGTGTGTGTGTGTGTGTGTGTGTGTATTGTTCTCTCTCCAATAAATAGAAAAACAATCTTAATCCTGCCAAATCATCTTCCACAGTGCCGCACCATTTCACATCACTGTCAGCAGTATATGGGAGGTGAAAGTTCCCTTCTTCTTCCCCAGCACTCTCTGGGCCTACTCTTTATTTAGCTGCTCTCCTAGACAGAGAGTCATATCTCACTGCGGTTTTAATCTAAATTTTCCCAGTGGCTCATGATGTTGAATAATCTTATCTCTTTATTTTTCTAGATGAACTTTAAAATCATGATCCAAAAGCCCCTGCAGAAATCTCATTAATGTTTTTATCAGATTATATCTAAGCATATCTTTGGTTGTGAATAACTTACATTTTGTAAATATGCAGTCTTCTAATAAAAAAAAATACAGTATCTCTCTAGCTATTATTTTGCTCAATAAAGATTTTCTATTTCCTTTCACATGGGATTTACACATTTCATCTACTTAAAAAGCAGAGTGAGTGAGAGAGAGAAGCAGAGAGACAAAAAAAAATTGTTCTTTTCTGGTCTCACTCCCTATATGGCCACAACAGCCAGAGCTAAACCAGGTAGTGAACAGGAACCAGGAGCTCCAGCCTCGTCTCCCACACGGATGTCAAGAACCCAAGGACTTGAGCCAACGTCCCCTGTCTTCCAAGAGCAGTAGGAACCTGCGGCTGGAATAAGGCCATCTGACATGTGATACCAATGGGTGCCTCAGCTTAACCTGCTGGACCATCACATCAACTCTGGCCTTGTACTACTCCTCTCACATTTATTACTGTTTTTTACTTTGTCCTACGGCATTTTGTTTCCCTTTTGAATCTTGCCTCAGTAGAATTTTTTCACTTCATCTTTAATAACGTTAATGTTTAATAATATGAAACTGTGAATTTATTGATTGTGATTTTTATTCAATCTTTATACTGAGCTTTATGATTCATCATAGTAGAGTTCCAGGTTACATACATAGACAAATATATACAATGAAGTCAAGTCATCTAAGAGGTACTATGCATGGAGCGTTTCTTTCCTGGGAAACACACATTGGCCAAGCATGCTTCTTGGCTTGAATTCATTATGCCTTGCAAGTGTGTCTGGTATTAACCATAACCATAGATTATTCTAGAATGGGGGGCCTGTACCCACTGAGAAATTGGCCAGTTAGAGGAGCCCCTTTGAGTTTTCATACCATGGATCAACACGTTGTATGTGAGCGTGGGTAGGGAGGGGAGCAAAGACATACGAAGTGCCAGTGGAATGAAGACACGGGGTGGAAGCTGAGGACTTGTGGGACCAACACAAAACACAGGAAATTTTGTATACATCTTCTGCTAATCTCCACTGTGTCTCCTGGTTCCCAGAGATACCAGGCCAGTCAGCAAAAGCAACCAAATTCCAGGCAAGATTCCAGTCCTCCACTCCAATCCTCCAGACTCCTATAGCCTGGAAGTGAGGTTTCTGATTTCTCGAGTTGAACTGAACTCAATGCATAGTTGGGTTCTTTTTCATCCTTTCGTGGTTCAAAATCTAAGTATGCTCAAGAGCACACACACCTCTCACTTCTACTTTAACTGTTGATAAGCATTGTTGCATTGCCATTACTTTTCAAATAGCCTATAATCATGGTTACGATTTCCTTGTTGACTCTGAAACTTATTATAGTCTTTTTGTTTTAATTTCTAGGCAAGTGGGTGTTTTAAGCACTTACGATTATGATTATTATTATTTGCCTTGTGATAAGGAAATATGAACCCTGCAATTTCTGCTTTTTGAAATTTATTAAGCTTTTCTCAAGCTCTGGTGTGTGGCCAACTCTTTGACAGACACTCAATAAAGAAATGGATTCCCCGCAGATCAAATAGGTTCGCAGGATGCCAGCATTGCAGGGCAGCCAGTTAAGCACAACTTTTAGATGCCAGCATTCTGTATCCCAGTGCTGATTCAGGCCCCGTTGTGCTCCACTTCAACCCAGCTCCCTGTCAAGGGTCTGGGAAAGCAGCAGAAGATGGCCCAGGTTCTTGGGCCACTGCCATTCCCATGGAAAAACCTGGAGAAAGCTTCTGGCTCCTGGCTTCAGCCTGCCCCAGCCCTGTCCACTGCATACATCTAGACAGTACATTGAGGATCTTTCTTTGTCTCTCCCTGTTACTCCAACTGTCAAATAAATAGATAACTTTTAAATAAGTATATGCATATGCCAATAAACAGGTCATTATTTTTATGAATGGCTTTCAGATACATAGAGATGTGAAAGAAGTAGATAAATACAAATAACAATGAATTCAATTTTAATAAATACAAATAATGATGAATTCAAATTTAATAAACACAAATGACGACGAAATCAATTTCACTTATTTCAGTATTCAAACACCTCTTCATTAGAACATACATATGCTTAAGGAATTGCATCTTCTCTCACACTAATTATTTTTCTGATTTTCTTTCTGCTTCAATAGCTGTAATTTTTACATATGTTGATACAATGAATATTATACTTGTTATCAAAATGAACTGTCCTTTATATCATTTAATGCATTTTGCTTTGGATTCGGCTATTCCCAATGTTTGCTTAATTCTGACTTTTGTTATTTCAAGTGAGTTTCCTTGCTCTTGTTTTTACTTAAGTTTTTGGATGTTTGTTCATGTGTTTTAAAGACACCTTGAGGGAGAGAGAGAGAGACAGACAGAAAGAGCTCCTGTTCCTGGATTCACTACCCCAAATAAGTATTGTTATATTCTACAACATAATCAAGCATACCTTATAAGTACATAATTAAACATTATTATATAATATATGCATTTGCATCTAAGAAACAGAATCCTCCCTTTTTCTGGGTCACTCTCCTCAACTAACTGAATCTGACTAAAGTTAAAAGTTGGGAATTCAATCCAGGTCTCCACGTGGAGGACAAGGACCCAGTGACTTGAGCCGTCACTGCTGCCTACCAGGATCTACATGAGCAGAAAGCTCGACTCAGGCACTGAAGCTGGCAAGAAAACCCAGTTACTCCATTCAGGATCCTAAGCATCTTAACTGCTGGGCTTTTGTATTAGCATTTGCCCCCAGGATGCCCACAGTATCTTTCTTCATCCTTTAAGAGACAAGTTGACAAAAGAAGTGATGAGAAACATCTGTCTTGTCATCCACAGACGGAAAATCAATGTTCTTCCCTTGTCTAATGGCAGGTCTGCCCCCTAGACGCAGATGTGACCACTACATCCTATAAAATGTAGAATGTAAGAAAGGAGATTTACGCCTTTCCATAAGACCTAAGCTGGTACAGTAGAGATCACCTTCATTTGGTTTTACCAGAACCAAGGATGACTAATTCTCACAGCAGACTCTTTCTTCTGGGTAGGAAATAGTACCAGGGTCCCTGCAAGGGAAAGTCGGCAGCATTAAGTTCCCACAGTCAGAGTTGCCTCTTTCTGAGGTATTTGGCAAGGCTTTCTCATTCTCTGATCAGGCCACTCAGACCACTGAGTCAACTGGACATAATACCGGACATGGAAGGGGAACTCAGGGGCAGGCTTTCCATACCAGATCTGTCCTCATTTTTGCCAGCATGCAATTACAGTCTCACTGATCCCAGCTAAACAAATAGCAGGCTGGCAGTAATTTATACATGGGAAAAGGAACCATTTAGAATTTCTAGCAATGTAACTATGGCAACAAATTAAGAAAGTTAGCTACGATTTGTCATTCCTTAAAGTCATGCATATTACATTATCCTAATAATTTACGTAGTAATTACTTAACAAGCCCAAATGAGAAGAATGAGTAATCAGGGGAGCCTGGGGCTGGATTGATGTGTGGTTTCCGAGAGGATGGCCTTGTCTTCTCCGTTCAACCTTAACACGTGTTTCATGATATGCATTCAGCCAAGCTAATGACCTCTGCATTCATAGACATCAGGGCAAACGCTACCTCTGCCATGACAGTCACAGGAGCTCAGCACTAAATATTCAATTCTTGTGTATTTCTTCCAATAGTAATAAACTGGCCATTTTTTAGAGTACCTTTGGTTCTAACCTCTGATGAGATTACTGTCAGCCTTCCATACTCACAGAATCTGCATCCACAGATTCATTTGAAATATTCAGAAACAACACTGTGTCTATTCTGAGCATATACAGACTTCCTTCTTGCATCTCTCCCAAACAGTCTAAAAACGATTTACATATTTACGTTCTATTAGGTAGTAGAAATAATCTAGAGATGATTTTAAATATACAGGAGAGTGTACGTAGAATAGATGCAAATACTATGCCTTTCTTTAAAAGAATTTATTTTGTTTATTTGCAAGGCATGATGACAGAGACAGAGGGCAGAGAGAAAGACAGCTCCAACCACTGGTTTACTCCCAAAACAGCCATAATGGCCAGGGCTATTCTAGGTCAAAGCCAGCTGGCTGGAATTCCACCTGGGACTGCCACAGGAGTGGCATGGGATCATGTATTTGGGCCACCCTCTGCTGCCTTTCCAGGTGTTATCAGTAGGAAGCTCGATGGGAACTGGAGCAGCCAAGGATTCAAAGCGGCATGCCAAGACACTCATGTTGCAGAGAATCCGAAGCCAAAGACTACAAAAACCTCATTATTTTTTTTCACTCACATGAAAGAAGAATTTTCATGCAGACAACTTCAGTACGCAAGCAAGATTTATTTCATAAGAGTAAGAAAGAAGTCTCCTGTCATAGCGAGAGTAGGGGCTCCAGGGAAGGAAAGACCCAAGGAGACGGTGCAAGTGTTGTCTTAGGCACCATGTCAGGGAGGAGAAACAAATGAATCACTGGATTGGCAGAAAAAAGACTCAATCAATAGCGCCTGGCACTCTGCTCAGGACAAAATGGAGATCATAAAGCTGTGACTGCTGGCTTTCTCCTCCCATTCTGACAAGCTGGAATCTCAGACACCTTCTCCCTGACAGTAACTCGAAGGTGAGGGCTGCTTTAGGCTAACTCTTTGCTTTGGTCAAGATAGGAATTGATATGATCATCCTGTCTCTTGCTCTCCCTCAAGGAGGCAGTAGATGAAGCTAGGAAGAACATGTTCTTCAAAGGGCAAGCAATGGGGAGAAGCAGGGTTGATATTTTACAAAGGTAGCTTTACCAGGAAACAGAGACCCTAACTGCCTCTTAGCCTATCTGACACCTCACACGATATTGCAGGTGGCTTCAGCTCAGCATTTTATATAAATGGACTTCAGCAAGAATCAAGATGGCAGAATAGGGTAAGGACACATTTAAACAGACAGAGAAAACATTAGCCAGTGTGAAGCAGAGAGGGCACATTGCAGGAAATAGGAGAGGACAGAAAAACAGCATAGGGATACCTGGAGACTGACAGACACAAGAAAGCAACAGACAAAATGGTATGGTGTTGCAGCGACTGATACCCCAGCGGCATTCAGCAAGCAGCAATCGGAACTGCACCAGCAGCCAGAACTACACCAGCAACAAGGCAGAAAGGGGCATTCACCAGAAGCGTAGGAGGTGAATCCAGACAAAGAACTGCCCATCATGCTGGTTTGTTTGATTTGACCAAGAACAGTATCACAGGTGGTGGAGATTAGTGAGCCAGGAGCTGGAGCTACAAAAACCATGGTGGAAGGCCATAAGAATCCAGACCTGGAACTCATTAGAGGAAGTGGCACAAGTGACTGCAAACAAAGACCAGTGTACCAACCACAATAAGCGAAATCAAATTGTAGACCTGTGGGTGACACAGCTTAGAATCCTGCCCCAAGGAGAAGAATCTGATAACCACAAGAACAATGACCAAGAGCAAAAGAACGGATAAATGCACAATGAATATTACTCAAGACTCCCCTGCAAAGAGGCAAAAGCCTTCGCCAACCTCAGAGTTAACTGAGGAATACATTCAGAAACTGGGTGGGGGGATACAGGATTAATTCAAAACACTTGTTATAAAGCTTGTTATCAACAATGAGAAGTACGTAAAGCAGGCATTCAACGAATTCAAGGAATATGTCGCACTGGAAATGAATCAAATAAAAGCTGATATATCAGAAATTAAAAATACAGTGGAGCACATTAAAAGTACGATGCAGAGTCTCCAAAATAGAATGAAGAAGGCACAAGAAAGAATCTTAGAATTGGAAGATATTTCCTGTCAGCAGGGAAAGCAAGTAAAAAGCAAACAAAAAGGAAAAGCAGAGCTGGATCAGGCCAAAAAAACTTTTCAAGAACTGAAAGACACCATTAAAAGGCCAAATATAAGAGTTATGGGAGTCGCAGAAGGTGCAGAAAGAGAAGCTGGGTTTACAAATGTATTTAATGAAGTAGTAAGGGAAATTTCCCCCAATCTAGAGAAAGAATTGGGAAACAACATCCAGGAGGGGCACAGGACCCCCAATAGATTTGACCAAAAGCAATCTTCACCACAATACATGACCATTGAGCTCTCTTCAACTGAGCATAGGAAAAGATCCTTAAATGTGTCCATGGGGAAAAAAAAAAAAACCTACCCAGCAAAGCTTTCCTTTGTCTTTGAAAATGAAATAAAATTCTTCCACAGTAATGAAAAGTTAAAACAATATGCCTCTTCCAAACCTGCCCTACAAATGATACTTTAAGATGTTCTCTTGACAGAGAGAAATAGCACCCACCAAAACCAAAGGCAAATGTGAAGAACACCCCAGTAAAACAACAACTAAATCAATGGACAACCCATTGCCAAAACGACAGGACCAAATTAGCGCGCATTCATATTAACCCTGAATGTAAACGGCTTAAACTCATCAATCAAACAACATAGATTAGTAGACTGGACTAAAAAAACAAACAAACAAACAAAAAACCATCTGTTACCTGCAGGAGACATATCTCATCAACAAAACTCATTGAAAACTACATCTCATGGATTTTGACTTTTTTTGTTTCATCTTTTCAAAACTCTCATTAAATTCTTCACTGACTCATAGATCATACAGTAGCATCATTTTCTTCAAGATTATTTTCATTTTTATTTCTTCAGCAACACATTCGTCATTCAGTAACATGTTATTTAACTTCACAGTGAAGTAGATTTCTATTTTTCTTCCTGTTGTTGATTTTGTATTGTGACTTTTCATTTAAGGGGATGTACAGTAACTATGAAGTGGAGACGATCATATCCAGATGTGAGGATACAATGCAGTATACATCTCTACTTCCAGACAAAGATAGAATCCCAATAAAACCGTTTACTATATCTTGATAATAGGATGCTGGACTCTGCTATTTTCTATGTCCGCAATGATGGACACATGACTTTATGAAGAACTATACTGTAGTAATAATATAGGGGAACTCAGTAGGAGGAAGGGACGAGACTTGGGGAGAGGATAAAGAAAATCTCAGAGCCTATGGGATCACAAAATCATAATAATAACTTTTTAAAAAGTGAATTTTTAAAAAAGAATTACAAAATATTGTCCATTGCGGTAGCCCAGCGACTAAAGTTCTTGTCTTGTACATACCATG
The DNA here is from genome assembly GCF_017591425.1 of Ochotona curzoniae. Taxonomy (NCBI): domain Eukaryota; kingdom Metazoa; phylum Chordata; class Mammalia; order Lagomorpha; family Ochotonidae; genus Ochotona; species Ochotona curzoniae. Next base: position 4,658,856 of record NW_024465421.1, read on the forward strand.
ATCCCAAATGAGTGCTGGTTCTGATGTAGTGTGTGTGGTGTGTATGGTATGGTATGGTGTGGTACGGTGTGATGTGGTGTGTGGTAAGTGTGGAGTGGTGTGATGTGATGTGGTGTGTGGTGTTTGTAGTATGGTGTGTTTGTGGTGTGGTGTGATTGTGGTGTTGTATGGTGTGCTGTGGTGTGTGTGATGTAGTGTAGTGTAGTATGTGTGATGTGGTGTGAGGTGATGTGATGTGGCATGGTATGGTATGTGTAGTGTGTGTGATGTGGCATGGTGTGAAGTGGTATCTAATAGCATTTGGGGGCTGTACTATATTCATGAGCTACAACAGGAATGTGTGGAGGATGGAATGTGCCACATGTTCTTTTATCATAGATTGAAATGATTTTTTTTTAATTTTTAATGGACTTGAGCAACCCTGTACTGGGCCCAACCCTCCAAGGACACTAATGGACAATTATATCTCTCATCTGGCTGTTTATCTGCCTATGAATCAGTCACTCAATTGGGCCAGTAGATGGCTATAGTCCCTTCCTCAAATTATCTGAAATAAAACAGTCCAATTCTTTGTTACAAGTGAACATTTAAAAAGAATTGTAGGACCAAATTGCCGATTGCCTAAAACAGACATTCTTATAGATTCCAGAACTGACCAGTATCTAGAGTCACAAAATAAACTTGACATCATGTCAATGCCAATTCGAATGGTTTGGCATAAGTCACTGACCCGTTCTTTTCTCCTCAAGTTAACACACAAAGACTCCACTGGACCTCAAAGGCATGTTTTCCTTAGCTGCTGTTGGCTTGCTGCAGATGCAAAGCCTGATTCTCCAGCTTATTCTGCTCCCAGAACCACTGGCACACTCCCTTCCTCTGCCATTCTCTCCCTGTTCTCTTCATCCCAGCTGCCAGGGCTGAGCTGTCTCTCACTTCATTTCAACAACACCAACTGAGCCCTTACCACCTCTGGCAGCACTGGTAAGGACTAGGGAAAAAACAGTAATCTGGACTGTCTCAGTTTTCACCAGCTGAGAATTCACAGTCCACATGAAGGCCACTGCATTTCCAGAACATTTGGCCTCTAACTGCTTTGCAAGACTTCATTCTATCACTCCTATTATTGCTGCAGCCACCTGCCAGCTGTCACTGTCCCTAGCGATAGAGGGGTTACCCACTTCTGTCTTCCCAGGGAAACATTCTGAAGCCGCAAGCCCACCTCACCTGTTGGTTCTTGTTCCAACTCATCCTTCTGTCCCTTGGGGCACCAGCCAGGGAGTCCTTTGGATGTAAAGCTATTAATCCTTAGGCCCAACTCAAGCCTGCTCAACTGCTTGAATGGGATTGTGGCAAATCGACCAGATGATTCTTAAGGATGTGATGCTGGTATACTAAAAGCTGTAGGGTCTTATTGCCAGACGGACCAAAGACACAAAAAGAAGGTTGTTGCCACAACATCTATTTAGCTTGATCTAATACCTGTACCATACCCAACAGTACATGGAGACAGCTTGAGGCTTGTGAAGAAGCCCCTTCCCCCCATATACCTGCCTCTGTTGTTCATTTCTTTTCCTCTCTCAGAAAGAGGTCAACTTCTCTCTCCCAGACCTGGATCACCTGTCTTGCCTTCATGCCTTCCGTCTTGTCTGGACAAGCACCCATCACATTCAGCAGTTTCAAGTCCAAGTCTTCCTTTTCTCCTTTCCCCACATTTTTATTGGAGTGTTGTGTTCCAATGGCCGTTCCTAAAATCACTTCCAGGGGCCTGGAAGCCCATTGCGCACGCCGACTTTTGCAGTGGTCAAAATCAACAACGCAAAGCATTTTTAGTAGAAGGCAGATTCCATTTCCGATTTAAAGACACCCAGGAAAGCTCGGCATTTGAAATGATCACATGTTGAATCCGGTGTGGGATAGAGAATGCTTTCATTTTCCTGCTTGTGAAGCTATTAAACTTACCTTTAATAAAAAGAAGAAATGGAAAAAGCGAGATTCCTATTTCCTCTAACACACGTGCATGTGTGTGTGTGTGTGTGCGCGCGCACACACACACACACACACACACACACACACACACACACCTGTGCTGGTGGCTGTGTGCTCATGTACGTCTGGTTTCTTTCAATGTGGGGACATCTGTGAACTGTCTAACAAGAGTGCCGTGTGATTAGCTGCTATTTCCAGGGCCTCCCCCGCCCCTTCTGCTGGTGATGTCGAGAGGGGCACAGAGAATGATGAACAGGTTAGAAGCAGACTGTGAGGAGCGAGCAAAGGAACTAGGGACATTTGCCTGGAGCCAGAAGGCTGATATGTCGTTAATTACAGTCTTCAAGTTAATGAAGCAATATTTTATGGGTGATCGTGAGCAACTGTAGTTTTTATTCAAAGAACAAGAAGAGCTTATGTTACAACAAGGCAGCTGGATTTACAGGAAGAGCTCTGAAGGTAGAAATTTGGAGATTAAGTTCCTCAGCACCTCCAAAGACCTTGGAATTACCCTCGGGATTTTTAATAAAGGTTGACTTTCCCTTATCTGAAATACTTTGCATCTGTCGTATTTCAGATTTTTCTTTTGCTTTCTTTTTTTTTTTCCCCCACTTTGAGATATCTGCATAATGAGACATATTGAGGATAGGATGCAAGTCCAAACATGAACCTTACATGACAATACTTTTACAAAATTTCTGGGGGCAAAAATGAAATTAAAAGGTAAATGTGCTTTGGTGCCAAATTTAGTGACTCACAGAATCTTCCAAGAGTGTACAGAAACATACAGGCAAAAAGAGGCATGCATTTCAAAAGCTGTTTGCATCAACATAAACGTACCTCTTTTTAAGATTTATTTATTTTTATTGGAAAGTCAGATATACAGAGGAGGAGAGACAGAGAGGAAGTTCTTCTGTCCGATGATTCACTCCCCAAGTGGCCTCAACAGCTAGAGCTGAAGCCAGGAGCCAGGAGCCTCTTCCAGGTCTCCCACGCGGGTGCAGGGTCCCAAGGCTTTGGGTTGTCCTCCACTGCTTTCCCAGGCCGCAAGCAGGGAGCTGGATGACAAGTGGGGCCGCCAGGACATGAACCCAGCCTGTGGGATCCCAACTTATACAAGGTAGGCTTTAGCCACTAGGCTACCACAACGGGCCCCGTAAATTCATCTTTTAAAATTGTATTTATTTATTCAAGTGGTGGAGATAGAGAAAAAAGATCCTCTATTTACTGATTCACTCTCTAAATGATAGCCACAGCTGGGCGGGATCAAAGCCAGAAACCTGGAACACAGTACAGTCCATGTAGGTAATAGGTAGTAAGTACTTGAACCATCATGTGGTGCCTTCTGGGATGCACATCAACAAGGACTGGACTCAGGAGCAGAGCCCAATCTCAAGGCAGGCATTCCAGGAGGGAATGTAAGTGTCCCAAGCGGTATCCTAAATACTGAGCCACACACCTGCTCCCAAACTTTTCCACAATAAATGTTGGATTGCCCGCATGTACATAGATTGAAGGTAATTTTATACAATACCTTCCATACACTTGCATGTTGGCTGGGACTCATCACATGAGGGAGATCTTTGCCTGTGCTGGCCATACAGGCTCCCAATGTTGAGTGGCGGCAGTAATAGCGAGTGGCAGCTCCCAGCCAACCCTAAGCTATGATACCCAGTTCCTTAGGCATAGGCAAGGCATTACTGACTTAACTAGGGTTTCATCAAGAGGTAACTTCACCCTAAGCCACAGAGCATCTGGACTTCTCCCATGTATGTCTAATCTCCAGTCTCTGCCCTGTGTCAGTTCCCACCAAGCACGCCCTCGGAGTTCCTGGGACTGTGGCTCTTACCCTGTTTCTTTCTACTTGTCCTTATTTCCAATCTAGGTCAACAATGCACCTTGGTCATCAGCCTATTGCTCACTTGGAATCAAGCCTAATTTTATCCCTAAATTGGAATTGTGTGGTTTGATTATACCAGGTAGCACTGTCCAATATTTGACATGAGTTTTATTGACATTTTTTATTGAAGTACTTTAGAGTCATACACATTTGAGCTTCTGGTGTCCAGTGGAGAGTCTACATAAATGTAGATAATCCTAATTTTGTGAATCCTCGAGAGGAGAAACTGAGGCATTAACTGATTAAAGCATTGACCTCGATGCCCAGAAACGTTATCAATGATCAAGTTATCAAAATCAGCAAATCTGGAGTATTTAAAGGAAAATCCTTGGACAGTCGAAATTTACATTGTACCATAAAATTAGATGGATGGATGGCTGAATAGATGGACAGAGCTGTGATACTCCAAGCACGGTACCATGCTAATAGTGGAATGTAACTCTTTCATCAACTGCAGATGTTTGGGTAATTTTTTTTAAGATTTATTTTTATTATTTTTTTATTGGAAAGGCAGATATATACAGAGAGGAGAGACAGAGAGGAAGATCTTCCATCCGATGATTCACTCCCCAAGTGAGCGCAACGGCCAATACTATGCCGTCAAGCCAGAGCCCTTCCGGTCCCACGCGGTGCAGGTCCCAAGCTTGGCCGCCTCGACTGTTCCAAGCACAGGCAGGGAGCTGGATGGGAAGTGGAGCTGCCGGGATAGAACTGGTGCCCATATGGGATCCTGGGCGTGCAAGGCGAGGACCTTAACCACTTGTGCCACCACGCCCGGCCCTGTTTGGGTAATTTTATAACAAAATTTTATAACAAAAAAACCATGGGGTGAATCATTTCCCTTACCTCCAACAGACACTCAGGAGTTAAAGCTAAGGATCCTCTTAAACAGGTTCTTTTTTTTTTTTTAAAGGGAAAGATCTTCTGTCTGTTGATTCAGTCCCCAAGTGGCCGCCACAGCTGGAGCTGAGACCATCCTAAGCCAGGAGCCAGGAGCTTCCTCCAGGTCTCCCATGGAGGTACAGTGTCCCAAGGCCTTGACAGTTTTCCCAGGCCACAAGCAAAGAGCTATATAGGAAGTGGGGCAGCCGGGACACAAACCGACGCCCACATGGGATTCCTGCTTATGCAAAGCAGGCAAGGGCTTCACTCACTAAGCTATTGTACCGAGACTTTGAACAGGTTCTTACTAAGAAATTGGAAAATCTGATGAATCTCTCCCGTAACTTCTATAGTGGGTAAATATAGCACTATTTAAGCAAGAAGTAAAACAGGTATTTGAAGCCCCAGGAACCAGGGCACAGAATTTACAACCGGATCGACAATTTGCCCTAAGATCATTAGCAGCAAACACAAACCTGCCTTGTCTTATCTGTCATTTGCCAGGGGGAAGACAGATTCAATTTGATGGCAATGGGTCATGTGCATGCTAAATGACAATGACTCTGATTCAATTTGGAACATGGGAAGAACTGCAAACACCATTAACAGAGCAGAAGCTGTAAGTGAGCAGGAGCAATTTGAGGTCAACAGAGATCAGGGCAGTGCAGCCTAGCCGAGCATGCTCGGAAAACCCATCTCAAAGCCACGGTGACAAACATTCCCCAGTGTTCTGAAACTGCCAGTAGCCACCTTGCAAACCACGAGAAAAAAAAAAAAAACAGCAAGATCCCCCAGTTTCACAAAAGGAACAAGTACAAAATCATTAGACTCGGAGTGTTGCAATGACATTGGGTAACAGCCAGTCGATTCTCATTTTACAGAGGAGGAAGGAGAAGTCTGAGACCTAATCAACACAGAGTGAAAGTGATAATGATTTGGGTTTTGAACACACATGCAACCTCTCTTCTAGTGAAAATACTAAAGCGTGCATTAAGGGCATTTTGTCCCCATTCTTCACTTGTCTCCATCAGCAAATCTGTACCCTATGCAAGCCTGTTTCAAGACAAATCCAGGACCCCATTCCAAGCCTCTGCCGGGATTAAGTGCATCCTGCAAAGAAACACTGCAGCTATTGGGGTCCTTCTCCATATGACTCTGCAATAGCCTCATGAAAGTCCTCACTACCAGTGACCAGGGCTTCCTCAGTGGTTTGCATGCCATCTTCCCAGCATTCGGTCCTCCTGCCTTCCCTCGCCTCCCTCTCCCAGTATACCTTATAGATGCTGCACAGCAATCTTTCTTAGCATATAGTTGTGATCTCTTCATCATTCCACTGCAATATTTAGGGTTGGCCTGCCTCACTCCCTCCATCTCTTGGGATATTCCCCCAATTCTTACCTAGCATCAACTTCTGCCATTCCTGGCATGCCCAAGCGATTGAGGGCATCACCTGGCTGTGATTGAAACCCTGAAATAGTTCACTCACATCCCCACGTATGGGATGTTGGTTCATTCCCTGATATGCAAAGCAGATACAGCCTTGTTCTTGAATGATTCCCTGGATGCACAGTTACCCTCTGAACCTCCAGAGACTCACTGTCCTTCTGTCATTTTCCATGTTACGTCTGACAGTGTAGCTCTTGTCTTCTGGTATCTTGGTTTGTTTTGCTTTAACCTCTTTGCTGGACGGTGATCTGAAATCTCCAAGACAGGCCAATCCAGGTCATTCCCAAGCTGACATTCATCATCTGTTGAAACCATCAGCTGAGTGGCGCTGAGTCCACAGAGTGTCTCACCATCACAGGACCACAGTGCATACATAAACAACGAACTGAAATCAGGATTCTAAGAGCTGTGCACTGCTGACTTAGATAGGCTTCTCAAAGTTCTTCCACGATTTAACAGATAAAATGTGCGCATTCAGATTTTTAACCAACATTCGTGAAATCAACATGAATTATATTTTCATTGTCATGAAGTTGTCCAAAATTCTTTCTTGGCAAGAGTTTCCAAACATCACGCACCAAAGCAAACTATACCTTTAAATTCAATTTTTTTTTTTTTGTCACAAACTTTCTGAAGTATCCTTACCTATCCCTTGACGGGTCTTTCTTAACCTTATTCTCAAGTCCATCTCTGTGTTATGAGGTAGAGCGATTCTTAAAGGGACCCTGTAAGAAGGTGCAAGCGGTATCTATTAATTCAAAGCTCAGAAATAAATTTTTGAAAGTTTGTGGAAATAAGTTTTAATGAGATAAAAAAGTAAGTTTAGTTTGGTACAAAAATTAGTTTAAAAGCTATACATAACTTTTATTTGCAAAGTGACACAGAGAGAAAAAAAAGTCTTCCAACTGCTAGTTCACTCTTCCAGTTCCGAATGGCCACAACATATGTCCAAGACATTTGCCATGATAGGGGCTCTTTGGAAGATCAAGGGTGGATTCAGACACAGGATAGGACTTCACACTTCTTATTGTTTTCCTACTTGACTCTACTGGCTTCTTCCAAATACGTACTTAATATTTTTAAAGATTTATTTATTTTTATTGGACAGGCAGATCAAATTTATAGAAAGAAGGAGAGACAGAGAGAAAGATCTTTCATCCAAGGTTGTCTCCTCAAATGGCCACAATGGCCAGAGCTGCACCAATATGAAGCCAGAAGCCAGGAGCCTCTTCTGGGTCTCCCACGTAGGTGCAGGGTCCCCAAGGCTTTGGGCCATCCTCAATTGCTTTCCCAAGCCACAAGCAGGGAGCTGGATGGGAAGCAGAACAGCTAGGACACCAACCAGTGCCCATATGGAATGGTGATGCTTGCAAGAAGAGGATTAGCCAATTCAGCCATCATGCCAGCCCCAGTCTTATTTAATTTTTAACACATTTTATGCAAATACAATCTGGACCAGGTTGGTTCGCTGTCTAGAGAGCAGCAGCCAGCAGGGGGCTAGACCAAAGCCAAGAAGCAGAAGTTCTTTCCAAGTCTCCCACCTGAGAGGCAGGGACCCAAATTCCTTGGGCTATCTTCTGTTGCTTTTCCCAGGCGCATTAGCAGGGAGCTTTATTACAAGTGGAGAAACTAGGACTCAAACTGGTGCTTATAAGGGATGTGGGTGCCATAGACAGCAGCTTTACCCACTATGCCACAAAAGCTGGCCTGGAAAAAATTGTTTAGAGGCCTTGCTATTGAAGTTCTTGGCCACGGCCTCACAAGGATAGCCACTGGCCCAGTAGCCCAGATTTATGCTGCTTATTTTAATGCTGGCTGTAGTTTTCCCATGGCTATTGTGTCTAGGAAGAGGCACTGGCAGAGGGGAAGGGATGGGGTCTGAGGAGCACCCCTCTCCCCACTACTAGGAACATTCCCTATTAGAAGAAAACTTCTGGATTTAAGGACCAAGCTGTGTCCTCCAAATCATTTCTAGGTTGAAGCCCTAATTTGATGTAATCATATTTGGAAATAAGGCTTTAAGGAAGCTGTTCTGGGTTAAACAAGATCATAAGGGTGGGGCCCCAACCATTAGGCCTGGTGTCCTTATACATAATCAAGATGATGGAAGGTCATATGAGGACTCAGGGCAAGCCAGGAAGAGAAGCCTTACAAGCAAGCAGCCCTGTGGGCACCTTGACTTTGACTGAGAGGCTCCAGAACTACAATTGTACTCTGTATTCAATTTGTATTCTGTCTAATCTGTAGGATTGTGTTCTGGCATCCTGAGCAGACACATCACAGCATTTCAGTCAATGGTGGACCGCATAGAGAAGCCGGTGGCCCCAAAGGACCATGCCACCTAGTTCTCTTGTTTGGGGGCAGGGGGGTTGCTGTTGTTGTTTGGGGTTTTTTGTTATTTGTTTGTTTTAGATGTATCTGTTTTTATTTGGAGGAGATTTACAGAGAGAGAGGGAAGGATGTACAGAAAGAGGTTTCCCACCCACTGGTTCACTTCCCAAATAGCCACCTTGGCCAGAAATGAGCTGCTCTGAAAGCCAGGAGTTTCTTCCAGAAATCCCACATAGGTTCAGGCCCAGGGACATGAGTCATCCTCAGTGCCTTCCTAGGCCATGGACAGGGAGCTGGATTGGAAATAGAGCAGCTGAGACATGAGCTGGCACACCAGTATGGGATGCTGGCACCCGTATGGGATGCTGGTGGAAGAAGAGCCTGCTACACCACTGTGCCTGCCCCAAGTCAAATTAACTTCTTTTCTTTCTTAAGTGGCAGAAAGCCTATGGGCAAGCCCAATAGCAGTAGATCTCACAGGTTTGTAGCCCTACAGTCTCAGAGGTCATATTAGCTGAAACAATAGTATTCAACTTAACTGGAACATACGCAGGATGGGACATCAGACAGACTAGTTAAGCCAAAGACGGTAGGAGCCTGAGGCAGACACACAAAGGGAAACCCATAGCACACCCCAAGGTGGAGGGGGAGAGAAAGTAGAGGCATAGAAGCAGGAACTGAGGGCTAACTCCTGCGAGGAGTGCTGCCTAACCCCTTCTTCTTCTACTGCACTCCTTTGTCCAGGACTCTGAAGTCATGTCCAAGGTGGAAGGTCAGACACAGAGCAATGCCAGACTCGTGTTGACCCTAACTTCTTCGGGCCTCAAGCAGTTCATACACCCCATGCCCTATTCAGAAATGGGTGCAGGCAGCACTGAGACTGAAGATTGAAGGCACTGACCTTCCTTCCAGGAGAGCCTGTTGTAGACAGAGGACCCTCACACAGTACAAGACCTCTACCAATTCTTCCAACACTCCCCAGCAGCCAGCAGCTCTCAGTCCCTGATGAAAAGCCTACAGCTTCGTGGCAATGTCTTCCGATTGTCCTTGCAAGTCTGTCCTCACATTATTTGTTCACATATTTCTTCGCTCAACCAATTGAGAATGCCTTCAACACAATCACTCTAATACAATAGGACCTACCCAGGGATCGTGTGTCTTGATGCAGTCTGTGTCTCTTCACAAATAATTGAGAGAGAGAGAAAGACCCAGTTTCTCAGCTTAGAATTACTAACTAGCTGTGCTACCTTAGGCAAATCACTCAACTGCTCCATTCCCTGGGCTTTGGTTTCCTGAATTTGTACCATAATGGCTTGTAGATGCTTTCTAGCCTTAAGCTTCACCGTATTCTTATTTCTATGCTGGTGGAGCTATGAACCGCTTACAGAAGGTAAAACCCTAGTGGCCATCAACTACAAAGCAGGATCTAAATTAGCCTGTGGTCTGTCCATCTGTTTACTTGGGTGATCAGCCGCAGTTTCCTTTCACAGCGCCAGTCTTGTGTGCCATCCCCTCCCTCCCTCAGAGGTGAGCTGGTGCCCTGTCCCAGTCTTGTCTTGTGTCACAGGCTGACATTTGATTTTCGTTTCACATTTGTTCCTGCTCTTCTCACTCTTGGGAGACCGTATCAGCCTCCTTCTGATGTCATCAAAGGTCTTTGGTGCCTCCCTTTCCATGCACTGTGTGTCATGTTGTAGACGCTGCTCAATGTTCACATCGCATTGCCCAGGGACATCCCAGACCTGGTGAATGACAAATGAACACTGAACTGAAATTTTTCTCTTTTAACTTGTCTCAAAAAATAGAACTTCCACACCGTAAGGTCATCTGCCCTTTTGGTTAAGGGATTCCTGAAGAGAATTTCTTCTCATCTCTTTTGCAGAACCAAGTACTGACACCTGGTACCCTGGGGTGGCTACTGAAATAAGAATGGAAGCACTTCTTTAATCCCATTTCTGGCAGTAACTGGTTGAAGTCAACAGTAACACACTCACTAACATACATCCTACATCCTACATGCAGAGTTTTCTTTGCACATCTTACAGGATATGTGCCTACATTCATACCAATGTGCCTAAACCGGGGCAAACTCTTGCAGTGTCAGTTTGCTGTAAGAAGTTTCCAATGCACAATGGTTATTTTGTTCCATTGTTGGACAATTCCAATGGGCCATTTCCCCCTCCAGAGCTCCCTGGGGGATTGGCCAAGTTCAATTTCACATGGCCACCATCTTGCTTTGTTTAAAAGCTGTTGATCTCGGGACTTTGTTCCAATAAATTCCCTGAACACCAATCCTACAGACTTTGCTTGAAAGCAAACCTGGTCTGTGTGATTGAATAAAACTTAGATATTATTCTCTGAAGCCCCAAGTACATTATTCTCTGACCCCCTCCAAACACAGAAAGTTCAGAGAGGAGAGACAGAGAAAGATCTGCTGGTTCACTCCCCAAGGAGCTACAACAACCAGAGCTGAGCACATTCAAAGCCAGGATCCAGGAGCTTCCAGATCTCCCAGGCACGGACCCAAGGCTTTGAGCCATCTTCTACTGATTTCCCAGGCTATAAGAAGGGAGCTGGATGGGAAGTGTAGCAGTCAGGACACAAACCTGTGACTCTATGGGATCCTGGCACTTGTAAGGTAAGGATTTAGCCATTGAGCCATCGCACCGGGACCCTCCCAATTATATTCTTATATACAACAAGACAAGAATCTGGACTAAGTCTAGTCAGCAGTTTCTCTGAGCCCAACCAGAGCTCTTGAACCCCACAATATAATTTCAGTGTTCCCATTCCACAATAATTAAAAGTTTGGAACTTACATTGATTGAGGTTATAAAATAGTAGCCAAAAGTTTACATAAAATGTGTTATGAAAAAACTATATATGAATTTCCGAAATTTTTTGCACCAAAATAAACTTATCCTTTAACTCTATTTTTTTTTAATTTTTATTTCTGATGATGCTTATATAGTTGATAAAGGTGGGAAACATCAAGAGTTAGGGGAAAATGGTGAGAACATTGTTTCCAATTTTACTTTTTTTTTTCTTCCTATATGTAAGGGAGGAGGGAAGATAAGGGGAGAAGCCACACCCAGCCTCTCAACCACCCCAGTACCTGGAGATGGGGAAAGGTCATCTTATATCAACCCAGAGTCCCCAATGTGAAGCATGTGCCAAGGGTTCTGCTTAAATTCTGAAATGTTATCAATCTCACCTACCCAAGGATAAGGAAATCCTTCCAATATCCATTGGCTGACATAGTCAACCTCAGAGTCTCCATTCATCCAGATATTTGTTGTCATGGCTTGGTTGGGATAGTTGTCCAATTTGTTCTGCTCTGCTTCCTCTGCTAGGGTACCAAATGTCCTCAATAGTCCTCAGTGGGCTACCATATCTTCCACGTGCATCTGAACCTGCCATTCAGTGCTCCATCTTTTCCAATGAGGAAGTTCAGTTCATACATACTCTGTGGTCAGACCATCAATCCTGGACATGAGCTTTCATGCCCCCGCACACCCCCACCTATGCCATTCCCCCAGGTCCCCTACAACCCAAGCCCCCACAAGTGCTCCATTGGGCTGCCAGTGGGCTTTACCTGGCACCATTGGCATCCTGGGCCACCCAACCTAGGCCCTGCCAGACTCCATACCCCCAGGGCTCATGGACCTGTCGCCCACCACACAAGCAGGCCTAAGGACCAGGCCAGGCAATACAGACCCAGCCAGAATCCCATCCCCAGGGCTCATGAACATGGCACTCCTCCCCACACACACACATATCTTTAGAAAAACAAAATAGAATAGCCTAAGTGATTGTGCCCACAGCTGAGGATTAATTCCTTCTTTTTTTTTTAAGTTAAGTATCAAAGAAGGGACTTTCAGAAAGGAAGGAGGGTATTGGAACAATTGGGCTTGAAGTTGAGTGCTTTACTACATAATCTTAGATGTTTCCTTTATTGGACCCCAGTATGTCTTCCTTGACTTGCAGTTTCTCTGTACAATGAACTCATTAACATAAAGGAATGACAAAGAGGTAAAGGCCCATGAATCATAAGGACCTATATTGCCCCAAGAGTTAATGTCACAGTGCAGGTCTCTAATTTGAGAATTTTTGTAGGAACTCTCAGGCCTGGATCAATGAAATGAATGCCCAGTCCACCCACATATGCAGACAAATGGCAGCCACTTCTGCCCTTCCAAAGGAAATACTCTGGTCCTTCTCCCTGACCCATCAAAAGAGGGTCACTCCAATCGTGAGCTCCACCATTGCTGCTTTTAATTGAGCCATGGATGCCTGAATCCTTGCTTGCCACGTGGCAATCGCCACTTGTTTCTTCCCACTCCCAGGATGTCAATAATTAGCTTGCTGTGTGTCTGATGAGTAAACCCTGTTTGGCCATTCTATAGTAAGTCCTCAATCAGGTTTGGGGCTGCTGAATAGCAGGTTTAAATATTCCACACCATCGTGTAAATTCTACTGTCTTAATGAAAAGGAAAGATGCAACATCAGATTTGTACTGAATTCTGAAGCTGAAAGATTCTGAACACAATTCACAATAAGAGCAACAGTGAGAGATGCAGTGGCAGGTGCAGCACCTGTAGATGTTACACACCCACACAGAATCATGAATTGGAGCTGCAAGCCTGGATACATTTTTGTTGATGCACTTCTAAGTTTCAAGAAGCTCACAGATAAGCTAGGGATCGCTGAGCCTACCCCTCCTTGGTTAGCCAACGCAGCTCAGCAAGAATTCTGCAAAGTCTGTTCAGCAAGAGCCTCCTGTCCCTGATGCTCAACCCTGGGTTTCTCCTAGAAATGTTTCTGTAACCATTGATTCCTTCAGCTTATTCCGTTTCTATCAATTTCCACTTGCCTCTATTTTATTTGGATTTACCTCAGTCTACCATGGTCTTGAATAAAGACACCCTTGCTTGTGTAACTCTCTCGGATGCAATTTTGCTTTGACACAACTCCAAGTTGATGTGAGATAAATGGGCAGGACATTAGTCTGTTGAGCTGGAAATACTTGCAAGTCCGCGCCCCCATATAATGCTATCCACTCAAAATGCTCCCTGTCTTGGGATGCACCTGTTTCATCTGAGGCCATGAAAACATGGTTATTGCACTACACATGGAACTTATAGAGGTGCCGGGTAATTCCTAGGTGGCTTCACGCCTTAGAATTCCTTTAGCTGTGGACTCCACTCAATGCTCCGGAGCCACCATCCTTCCTTGTAAAGCTGCAGGAAAGAAGGGGAAGGGGGAAAGGATTGAAGGAAGGGAGCCAAGCAAACACCAGTCCTCACACAGCCACCCAAGCTGTTCCAAGCAAACATCATTTCCACTTGCCCTTCTGACCAGAGAGGAAGTCGGTTCCTTCTGAATGGCTCTTGCAGCCCTTAACTGAATTTGGTGAATGCCTGACTGATACTGCTTGGCCTGACTCCCTCATAAATCAAAGCCAGAGAATAATTCTAACAGTGCATAAACAGAAAATATGAAAATTAATGCTTGCAGGAACCTTATTTAATTTCGCCATAAACCGATTTCTGTGGCATTTATGCTGTTTGTTTTGTGCGGTTGCGTCTCTTCCCCCCTCCTTTTTTTTTTTTTTTTTTTTTTTGCGGGGGCTGGGGGTCTTGTTTCTGTTTTGTTTCTTTTTACTTTCTGGGCTCCTTTTCAGAGAGGCAAGTTATCTGCACATTCATCTCCACAATGACCTTCCCTTTCTTGAGATGCATGTCCTTCTGTGCGTAATAAAAGGTCGTAAACTTGTCCGGCCCGTCAGAGCCATTACTATGGCAATCCACTTCAGGATCCTGATTATTAACCTCTGGATAAACAGGCAGGCAGGGAAGATGGATGGAGAGGGAACAGGCTTGTGTTTATACACATTTATCTTTGGTAATTAGCCATCTGGGGGAAACTGCAAATACAGGCAACAGAAATTGATTTATCTTCAAATAATAAGTTTTGCTTTACAACAAGGTCTAAAAGTGGCTCCTCTCAAGTGCTAATTTTGCATGTCACTTGCATGCTTTAAGGATGAAAGTACTCATTACCAAGCCTTTCATATGCAAAAGGAAGGTGCTGGGAGAGCTGGGCTTTCTCCTGGAGACAGAGAGAGTGTTTCCAGGGAGGTCTTGCTGGGTCCTAAAAGGCTCCTTCTGCGCCTCCCTGGATACCTGGAGCCATCCCTAAGCGACCCACTGCAGCCTTGGGGGAATCACTCCTACAGCATGGGCATGGGTTGGCCTCCCTCCACCAAGCTAATCGCAGTTCAAAGAGGAGCCACCCCAGCACTTAACCGGCACAGCCAAATTCAAACCTTAGACACACATTCTTGGGGGCCAGGCACTGGCACCTGTTTGACAGCTGAGGGGTTAGTGGCTTCATTTACAAGCTAAGCAATGGCCCTTCTGTCCCAAGAGAAAAGGGGCTTAAACCCAGAGGGGTGGGTCCTGGTGATTCTTCTTCAGAGTCAACCCTTGCCAGAGAAGCACTGTCTTTTAATGAGCTGCGATTCAAAACCATCCACGCAGGCTGGCCCCCTCTGGATGTCTTCAAAGACAAAGGAAAACAGAGTAAGAGGCGCTTGGAGAGACCCTGCCGACTTCCATCTGCTGCGGCTCAGCCTCCTCCCGTTCAACCCTTCTCACAAACACGCCAGATCCCACCGTCTGCTGACAAATGTTTTCTGAACTGTTCATTATTATTATTAATGACAAATTGGAATCCATCGTCGCTATCTGAAATTCACCCCTGCGCGTTTCCACCTGTGAATCCCTCTGGGAGCAGGTGCAACTGCAGGCACCTGCATCCTGTCCACAGGCTCAAGCCCTCCAGCCCTCAAGGGCCTTCCACAACCAGGTATTCACGCAGTCAGCACTAAGACAGCAGGCATCATCCCCGAGGGACAGGTGTGTGAATCTCACCTCTGCCAGTGACAATACGACCTTGGACAACATACTCATCCCTGGTCCTTTCTTCTCCTATGGAAAACAGAGCAGCGACTTCTTGCTAGTCTCCCTTGTAGGTGCAAGGACCCAAGCACTTGGATGGTCCCTCCTCTGCCACTTTCCTAGGCACATTTGCAAGGAGCGGGATGAGAAGTGGAATAGATGGGATGCCAACCAGTGCTCCTATGGAATGTTGACACTGCAGGCAGAGGCCTAACATACCATACTGAAAAAAACAATGAAAGACCTTAAAATCCCAATTAACTTAAGAGACTTCATCTGCTTAACCCAGGTGACCTTAAGGCAAGGTGGCCTTAAGGTAAGGTCTCCCTGAAGAGGTAAGACTATGTAAATGAGGGATTGATAGTTACAATTCCGACTGGCTGAAATATAGTTAGCCAATCATAAATGTGACTGTGGAATTCCCCCTGAACTGTATAAGAATCCTGTGATTTTCTACCTCGGGGGGCTCTCTCAACCAAGGACTGCTGCATCAGCGACAGTTGGAGGCCCAAACTCAAGTTTGAATAAAGCGCCATTGTGCGCTTGCGTTGAAGTTTGACTCCTGCTTCACTTGTGTACACAACATTGCTTAGCCATCCTCTTCTCCCCTCCTGCAGAGCGTCTGAGAAAATGATTTCTCCAGCTCGCTGGCTGCAGTTTTCTTTCCACTCCTCTCTCCTGAACACCCACACCAACCTCCTTCTTGCTGTGCCATCACACCACCTTTTCTTCTCTCCCTCTCCCATTCTATCTTTTACAGGGAAAACCACAGGCAGGTGAAAGGTATACCGTGGCCGTTACACCTGCAACAGCAAAGAAGACAGATGTGTTCACTCACCCCCTGGTGGTGGGGAGTGGGATAGTGTCAGGACCCCCTGAACAGACAGCAGTCGGATGTTGATTCTTCCCTTGCGTAAAACAACATAGTCCTTGCACATAACCCTTGAGCTGCGATAGCGTTCAGTCCTCTCTGGAATGCTGTTGAGACTGAACCCAATGAGACTGCTACCTACATGGCTGTCACGCTGTTGTTTTGAGAAATAACCATGTCTTTAAAATCTGCATGTTCAATACGCTTCACACTAGCACTTGTCTCAATATATGTGTCATTCACAGCACTTCTCAGCTTCCTGACCGTCAGCTATCAGTCACCCATCACCTAGCTCTCATTTCTCCAACCTCAAAAAAAAAAAAAAAAGACAAAGCAGTTAGCCCTTCCTCCCTCCTCCAGCCTTACACCTTTTGTCCAAGTGAAGCGAGCTTCACAGGCAGCCAATGGAACAGAAATGTGGTTTGCAGAGTCCCACCCCATGCACCATGAGCAGTGTCTAGAAGGGAGGGGGTCGCGCTAAATGATAACAGGTTAGTAACAGCCACACTTAAGGGTAAAGGGATGCTTCTGAAGTGTTTCTCTCATGGTGTGGGTGCCATCCAGCTACTGGAAAGCCAGTGATGAACTTTGCCAAGTCAAAGAGGCGCATTGGGAATCAGCAAGTCTTGGCTGTATTCATGCTCTTTGTTTCAGAAACTCTCAGAGCGTTGGCTCCCTGCTGGGAGAAACAGGACTGGAATCCAAAAGAGACAAGTAGGTAGCTACCTTGAGAATCACTCAGATCCTATACAAATCTTTTTTTTTCTTTAAGATTTATTTCTTTTTATTGCAAAGTCAGATACACAGAGAAGAGGAGAGACCGAAAGGAAGATCTTCTTTCTGATGATTCACTCCGAAAGTGACTGCCATGGCCGATGCTGCATCGATCCAAAGTCAGGAGCCAGGAACTTCCTCCAGGTCTCCCACATGGGTACGGAGACCCAAGGCTTTGGGCCGTCCTCGACTGTTTTCCGAGGTCACAAGCAGGGAGCTGGATGGGAAGTGGAACTGCTGAGATTAGAACTGGCACCCATAGGGGATCCTGGCGTGTTCAAGGAGAGGACTTAAGCCGCTAGGCCACCACGCTGGACCCCTGCACTGGATGTTTTCTGAGGAACTCTACAAAGTTTTGAGTTGTTGATTGGTCTTTTCATTGTGGTTTATGCACAAATGATATCACAGAGTATCAGCAGGAGCACATGTTAGTCTTTAGGCCTTTATCTCCCTATTTGAAAGAAGGAATGATAGGAAATGATAGGGATCTTCTCTCTGCTAGCCCACTCCCCAATTGGCAGCAACTGTCAAAGCTGGACCATGCCGATGCCAGGAGACTAGAACTCCACCCGGGGCTCCCACCTGGGTGGCAGGGGTCCAAGCACTCGGATAGCCTCAGCTTCTTTCCCAGGTGCTTTCAGCCACAAGCCACAAGCAGGGAGCTGGATGGGAAGTGCAGCTACCGGGATTAGAACCAGCGCCCATATGGGATCCCAGCACATTCAAGGTGAGGACCTTAACCATTACATTATCGTGCCGGGCCCTGGAAAGCAGATTTTATAGAGAGAAGGGACAGGGAGAAAGATTTTCCATTCACAAACTCTCCACAAATGGCCACATTGGCCAGGCCCAAGCTGATCTGCACCTAGGAGCTTCTTGTGAGTCTTCCACATGGATGCAGGGTCCAAGCTCATGGGTAATCCTCCACTGCTTTCCCGGACCACAGGCAGGGAGCTGGGTGAGAAGTGAAGCAGCCAGGACACGAACTGGCGTCCATATGGGAAGCCTGTGTCACAGGTAGAAGCTTAGCAAACTAAGCCACAGTGCTGACCCAGAAATCAACTGTTTTGAAGTCACTAAGTTGCAGGGCTTTTGTCACTTTGCAATAGATAATCAAATAACCAGAATAGGTATATACATATATGTATTAGGCACTATTTCAACCTGCGTTATATTTCAATTTAAAATAAATAGGGCCATTTTGTCTATCAGTGAAGATATCCACTAGGAGGCCCCCATTCCACCTCAGATTGCTAAAGTTCAAGCAATCAAGCAATCACGGGGTGTTGACGCGTGTCACCCTTTGTGCTTCTGGGAAGGGAGTCTTTACTCAACTGAGGTGACCTGCAATCTGACACACAAAGCTGATGGAACAGTTGTGCTACGGGGAAGACGTAGAGGGTGACCCAATTCCAGATGAGAGCTTTCTGTGCTTTTCTTCCTCCTCCTCATATGATACGCCTTGGTTCTCCCACTGTCCGTGGCCTCCATCTAGGGATTTTCTGATCACCCTTGACTTACAACCCTGCCCTGGAAGGGAGTCCCACAGGCAGCCCAAGTCACTTCCACCAAAGATCCTTTAAAAAGACTGCTGCAGGACCAGAAGCAAAGAAGGGTGGCGGGAGAGGAGAGGGGAGAGAACAAAATGGAATGGAAAGGATAGTTGGGAGAAGGGGGGGAAAACAAGAAAGAGGGGGAAAAACAAGGAAAGAGAAGGGAAGGAAGGGAGGAAGGAAGGAAGGGAGGAGGGAGGGAGGGAGGAAGGAAGGAAGGAGAGAGGGAGAGAGGGGGACAGAGGCAGGAAAGCAGAAAGGGAGGAAGGATAACAGCTGATTGGGATCAGTAAAATCCATTGAAAAATGTAAGGACAGACATAACACATTTTAGAAAGATTTATAGCCCAAATGGCTTTTAAAAATTCAGACCTTAGTTATCTAACTCAATTGTGCAGAATATGTCTTTCCATGGCCACCTGAAATAAATGAGGTGTCTCTGTAGTTGGGAAAAAATGTACACAGGTGCCAAGCATTTGAACAAATTGTAGCCATTGGCATCGCTATGGAGGGGACATTTTTCTCTTGGCATTTCTGCTGATTTTATCCAGAGTGCAAAGGGTGACTTAATTTGCAACTAACAACGTCAACAATGTTAGCCAGAAAGACCTCTCTATGTAGCAAAAATCCCTTTCTATTAAGAATATCGCTACACCTCCTGTGGAGACCCCCTCACATCTTCAGCAGCTTCTGTGATTATTCTAGACCATTTCTGAACCATGCTTCTTTCTTTGAGGGCTATTCCTGGGTATGAGTATATCCAATTATTTTGAGAAAAGTATTAGATTTGCTTAGCTCTTTGGAATTTTTTTTTTTTCTTAGAGTGGAGAGCAGGATCTGTGTTAGGAAATGATGTTGATTCATCCAGGTGGATTTGTTTGCAAAGGGGAAAACAATCCCGCCACAACGCCATCCTCCAGGCAGCACCGTGATTCTGACTTAGCACCTCTTCTGATAAATCCGCCTTAAGATTCACCGCATTGTCTGACAGATGGTGGAGTTCTAGAATGTTCCCGCCATGTTTCCTTCAGAATCCAAAAGACATTAGGGACAGAGAAATTGCACCCATCTTTCTATATAACCACAGCAGCCAAGGCTGTGCCAGGCCAAAGCCAGGAGCCTGAAACTCCATTCAAGTTTCCCATATGGTAGGCAGGAATCTGATCAACTGCTTAAGCCATCCCCAGGGCTGCCAACTGGAATTGAGAGCAGACCCAACCCTTTCACCTGGGTTGTGAACATGCCAAACTGAGTCTGAACTGTTGCTGCTAAAAGCCCAGCCTCTGGAGTAACGTTTTTGCTGCCTGCAGATCCACCCACTCACCATAAAGGTGGCTCTGACCATGTCTCAGAGACTACTGATTGGCAACTTGTAAAGTTTGTTCACTCTACATGACACTCACAAAGAAAGCAGGAGACCAGCCACCGTGCCACACAGCCAGTTCAAAAGCTCCGTGGAGACATCCACCCCGCATTCCCCTTTGCCATCAGTTGTCTGATGCTACTGACTGATAAGCTAACACCTTGCAAGGTGCATCCTTTGGCTTCATGAATCAGGTATAACGAGCTCCATTTTTGAGGACCACAATCAGGAAAACTGTACTCTCAGTGTCATGCTGAGCCAGAACGCATGCTTATCTTGGGCCATTTCATCTTTGTTATTGAGAATCCTGAAAGATGTATTTTCTTCAGAAGATGAAGTGAGGGCTGACAGTGGAGAAGATTATTCCCCAACTTATCCTCGAAGCAAGTGGTAAAAATGGAGATTTCAAACCATACCTGACTTTGATGCCTGGGAAACGTTTGTTGATTTTTTTTTAGAAGAGGTTTAGTCATTTTCATATTGTGTACTTTTTGCCCTTTAGAGTCCTTGTTGAACTAAATTTAAGTTACCACTCTAAAATGGCTACAATGGTCAGAGCTGAGCTGACCCGAAGCCAGGAGCCAGGAGCATCTTCCGGGTCTCCCATATCACTTTCCCAGGCTGTAAGTAGAGGGCAAGATTGAAAGTGGAGCAGTAGGGACACAAACCAGTGCCCATATGGGATGCCAGCCCCATAGCATGTGGGATTAGCCTGTTGAGCCATGATGCTAGCTCCTGTTTTTTTTTTTTAATGCTTTGCTTTGTTTTATTTTTGTTTATTTAGTTTTTGTGAGAAAGACATGCAGAAAGCTTTCATTCATGTGTTCACTTCCCAGGTGCTCATGACAGCCACAGCTGAGCTAGGCTGCATCCGGGAACTGGGAACGCAACCCGTCTCCCACGTGGATAGGAGACCAAACTGGAAGCATCGCCTTCTAAATCCCAATGGACACATTTGCAAGCACGTAGAATCAGACGCAGAGCTGGGACCTGAACCCAGGTATTGAGGGATGTGTCCATCCCAACCAGGAGGTTAAACACTATGCCGAGCACTCACTCCTGCTCTTTGCTTTCTGGGTTATTTTGCATAAGACACTCAGAGCCCCACCAACCAGTGCTGTGTCAGGTTGAAATCAGGAACTAACAACTCCATTCAGGTTTCCCACATGGGCGGCAGGGGCCCAAAACACCTGGGCCGTGTTCCACTGGCCATCCCACATACATTAGCAGGGAAGTGGATTGGACACAGAGCAACCTGGACTCTGACACAGGGATACTAGTGTTGTAAGTGCTGGCTTGTTCAATTGCACCAAAGTATCTACCATATGTTGCTGCTGTTGTTACTGTTGCTAACCTGATCATATGCTAGGAAGAAAGAGGGATGCTATGGCTAGGTGAAGTGTCTGCGGGTTGAAATCACAGCCACACCTCTGGGGCATCTGAGCCGACCCCTGCTTCTCCAAACTCACTCCTTGCTGGCATTCCAGACCAAAAACAGAAGAAGAACACAAATCTAGTTCTGCTTTTGTGTTTTCTATCACCCAGCTGCTCCTCCACTCCCCACTCTGGGTCTTACCCCTTGGGATTTGCTTTCTTCCCTTAAGGGACCTGCCCAGTCTCCCTTTTTTGACTTGTGAACCCATCACTAAACTTAAATTTCCTCTTCATTTCCTGCTAAGAGACTGCCTGGATCTGCAGGAGAGGATGCGATGCTCCTGGGAGAACTCACAGTTCTTGTTAGAAAACCTGGGATGGGCTGCGATCTGCAAAGGGAGTCTAGAAAGATGGAGCGTTCAGGTCATGAGAAGGTGGCACGTTACCTTTGTGTCCTTGAAGAAAGTGAAGCACCCTCAGCACACATCTGGAGCCAGCTTTGACTCTGGGAGATAAGAACTAGAATCTGTGATCTTGGCTAGAGGTGGAGACAGAGAAAAGGACCAGCATGTGAAGGAAGGTCAACTTCAAGGAGACATTCAGAGGAAAGCGACATCACAGAGAAGGAAGCATCACAGCCCAGTCTGCAGACCCTGAACCTTGTCAAGGTCACCCCCACATCCTTTGCTGGGTGGTTGGGAAACTTGTATAGTACAAGATGCCAGACTGAACACATCTGCTTTCTTCTCGATCACGGGCAGGTGAGTTCTTCCTCACACCTTCCAAGAGCCACTTGCTTAACTGAATGCCTGAAAAACATACAATTGTGTCATGCGCAGCCAGCCTGGTAATCTGTTGTGGCTCCATTGAGTAACGTCCTTCTAGAATGTTCTTCAGGAACCCTTTCCTCAACAGCCGATTTCCTCCATGTACAGGGGTGCTTGAAGAAATTCATGCGGAATGTAAATAAGAGATAAGTTCTTTAGGTGCAGAAAAGAGATAAAATCATGCACGCCAAGAATCTTCAAAAAGTTTCAGAAAAAGACATATTAGAAAAACTATTCATGGATTTCAACTTTAAAAAAAAAAAGATGTATTTGAGACACAGAAATGGAGAGAAAGATCTCCCACCTGCTGATTCATTTGCTAAATTCCCACCATCATTCTGGGTAGCAAGGACCCAAGAAAGAGCCACAGCAGGAAGCTGGAACCAGGGGCTGGAGCCAAGAGTGCAAATCAAACATTCCAAGGAAGAACACGATGTGTTAAGCACCAGACTAAACCCCCAGGGCTCAAACATTAGCTCATCTTTTAGTTGCATTCTCCCACAGACATTGTGTAGCCTCTCACATGTGGCAACAGCATGCTCTCTGTCATGCTGATTGCTCTGGTTCCCCAGTCCTATCTCTCACATTGCATGATCACAACCTCTCAGCTTATGTAACTGCCCTTGCTGGCTCAGAGAATACTGGTCCAGGAATGGGATATTTTGATCTAGACTCTCAGAAAATATCTCTGTGCAGCTTTCATTTCAAGAAAATGATGAGAGGCCAGTATTGTGGTGCAGCGAGTTAGGCAGCCAGGTGAAAGCCAGGAGCCTGAACTCCACGTGCCTGTGTCTCCCATGTGGGTGCAGGGGCCTAAGCACTCGGGTCATCTTTTGTTGCTGTTCTGGGAGTATTAGCAGGGAGCTGATTCAGAAGTAGAACAGCTGGGATTTGAACCGGCGTCCCTCTGGGATTCCGGTGTCAGAACTCAGGTAAGGCAAAGCAGTCTCTTGAACTTCCGGAAGCAACAACGCTACTGATGCTGCCCCTGCTTTCCCTTTACTCATGGAATTTCCCGTTCAGGTGGCCCTGAGTTGGCATGAAAATGCCTAATAAAATAATTCTTTCAGATGCATGGAGAGGGGATTTTTCCCAGAAGACAGAATTCTGGCTCTGAATCTCAGAAAGTGTGTGCTCTGTCAGTATCCACGGGAACAAAGGCGTGAATGAGTTTTATTTCATTGGACAAGTTGTTCGGAATACAGATAAGGCCAGGCGAGCAGCTAAACTCTTAAATAAATGTTTTAGCACTATCTGGGAGGGAAGACTGCAATGGATTCCAATCTTTTCTGACAGAAAATCAGTTCTTTTAAAACTCCCGGGACAGCAAACAGAAATGAAAAAGTCCCGTTTCTAACAGAAGTCTTAAAGGGTTGCAAAACAAAACGGTGGCACCGGAAAGCTGGAGGCCACGATTAGCATGCTTGTCATCTCTCCGGGGAACTCTCCTCGCCATCCCTCACATCTCAGAGCAAGGCGAGAACTAAGTTAACTGCAACCCGGAAGTTGATGGAATGGTATCTTCTATGTGGTGGCTTTCAAGATTGCCATATCTACCACAAGAGATACTTTCATGCCACACAAGACAGGATTGACCCACAAGGCTAACAACACTCCAGCCTGCTGCTCAGTTTGTTCAGACATGATCGGAGCAGTTCAGCCGCCACCTGTGAGTCTGTATTGATTGGAGCCCCATCTGCTCTGCTTCTGATCCACTTCCCTGCTAATGAACTAGGGAAAGCAATAGGAGATGGCCCAAGGGGGTCTGGGATTCTGTTACCTGCGAGGGAGATTCAGATGGTGTTTCAGCGTGTGGTCCAGCCTTGGTCATTGTGGCCATTGAGGAATGAACGAGCAGATGGATGATCTAAACTTAAGATTCTCTCTCTCTCCCCCCGCCCTCCATCCCCTACCCCTGTAACTCTGCCTTCCAAATAAATAAATCTTTTTTTTTTTTTATGAAAAATCATAGGCCAGGAAAAGGCATTTGCTGTAGTCATAACTCCCAGGTCACCTGTATCCTGTAGCAGCATGCCTATCTCTGCTTCTGATTCCAGCTTCCAACCTGAGAGGCAGCGGGTGATGGCATGCCTTGTAGTCCTTTGCTTGAGGACCCAAGGAGACTTCCTTACAGATGTGGAGAGACAGTTAGAAAGAGGAGCCTGGCTGCCCCAGGATCAACCTGCAATCCACCCAGGCAGACCATATGGAGTTTCCCATCCAGTCTAAGCTGGTGCAGATGCTTTGGGAATGAGTCAAGAGGTGAAAGATTTCTCTTTGTCTTCCTCTTTGTCTCTTCATCTTTCCAATCAATCGGTCATCAGCAATGTAAGCACAGGCTGATTTCACTAAAAAAGATGAGAATGTAACACCTGAAATGATACATGAAAGGCGGGGAATTATCGGTCTTTATGCAAGAAATCACTCTTCCCGTAGATTGTCGTTCTGCTCCTTCAGAAAATATGTAGCAAGTTCAGTTACAAGAGTTTTCTAAGTTATTCAAGTTGGTTCCAATACCCGTGAGTCCCCTGAGGCGTGCAGTTCCAGATTCAGTTTTGGCCATCTGTCGACTTTTCCCAGACACCCTCAGTGGCTGAGCATTACCTGCAATTCCTCCACAGCATTCCTGCCTACCTCTACCTTCCACTCTTTGCCATGCCCTTGCCAGATCTCAGTTCAATGTGTCATGGACCAAGCTCCTGAGTACATAGTAACAAGACAAAGAATTGAACCAATAGAAGTTGGGTTGTGAACTGGGAAACTGAGGTTTGAAACACCCAATTTTCCTGTGACTCTCAGAGTAAATGCATCTGTTCCAAATTCAAACCAATGTTTTTACCACCACCTGTCCAAACTTTAACTCTTGGAACACCTGCTCACTGACAAACTGATCTAAGAGTAATTTCATGCGTGCGTGTTGTGGTGCATCAGGTTAAATCAACACTTGCAATGCTCAAATCCAGCTCCTTGCTATTGTGGCTGGGAAAGCAGAAGACAGCCAGCACACGTGGGCCCCTGCCACTAAAATGGGAGACCCAGTTGAAGTTAGGGTTCCTAGTTTCAACCTGGTTTGACCTCAGATGTTGTAGCCATTTGGACAGTGAACCACCAGATGGAAGATCTCTCTCCATCCCTGTCTCACTTGCTCTTCACCCCTCTCTGTAACTCCACCTTTCAAACAAACAAATCCTTAAAGCAAAGAGTAGCTCTGTATGGACTCACACATTCTGAAGATGTAATGGCTGACGGTACCCTCTTTCTCAGTTTTCTTTTTGAGGGCTCCATGGCTCCCCAATGGTGTGCTGGCTTTCTCATTGTGACAAGTGCACTTGGCTTACTCCGGTGGTCCTTGACTGTTGGCCAACCACAGCAGGTAGGGTGACTTTTGTGCACAGTAGGTGATTCAGAGGCATAATTCTCACCATATAATGATGATGTGACGGATGAAGAGAGCCAGCTGACATGGTGAGATATGCAAAGCATCTTGAGTGGCAAAGGTACAAATAGAATGAAGAAATGCAAGGTGAACACAGCATGTTCCCAGATGGCAGCAGCAGCCTACATCCACTGAGTTTCTAGGAGAATCTAGATGAATACATGCAACCAACTGTCCCTAAAGGACTAGATCTATGGCAGACCCCACTTGCTCACCTGAGGATTCCCTGGATGAATGGATTTTTCCTGAGCCTCATAACTCCTTCCCACCTGACCACTTGCCCTGGCACCTGTGCACCTGTCAGTGTGTCTGTCCAACACATGAACCCCAGTAGCCTCACCATCTTCCCAAGGCCAGTCCCCCATATTTATGGAGCCCACATCCACATGGAAAATACCCTGCACCCCAAACTACAACTGCACTGAATATACAGATGTGGCTTGTCTTACTGTCAGATAATACGGCCAAGTATCTACACAGTGCTTGCATTGCCTTGGGTATCATGTCTAACCTAGAGATGACTTAAAATATACAGAAGGATGTGTATGTTTTCCATGCAAATGCTATGTCCTTTCCCATGAAAGACTTGAGTAGCCTAGGATACTGGTTCCCCATGAGGGACCCTGGGACCAGACACACTCATGGATACTAAAGGTGACTGTAATTACTGTGAAGATAAATGAAGCAGAAACAATGGCAAAACCTAGTCTTAGACTTCCCCAGTGCCCTTCCACTTCATGCCTATCTGAGGCCCTAGTATAACTTCCTTGTGGATAACAGGTGCTTAATAAATACAGACTACTCCTCCTGTGTGTATCTCCTCACTTGGAAACCCCACCCAGCTTATAAGGGCTATTCAGCATCACCCCACATCACCCCACCCCAAAATCACATCATAAATGATCCCTTCTTGGAGTCCCCACCATGGACGGAGGGTGTGTCTCTCCTGACCCATCCCACTCCATATGGCTGTCCTTGAGGCCTGCTCAGTCCCTGAACTCAATCCCCTGTATCATCTATGTGTGCCTGGCATGGGCTTGGCACCCAACAGACTCCAATGTTTCGATGATAGAAGTCGTTGTCCATTTTAGAAACAGAGCGTAATGTGTTGTACTGGTACTCGGATGGCTGGAAATAGATTGCCTGCTTCCATTCCAGTAAAATCAGCATATGCAGATTTAACACAATTAAAAGAAAAAAAAATGGATCGTCTTTCATCCTTTTCTCTCAATAGGCTTCTCCAAGATGACCGCATGGGCTCTGTGCCTCCCTTTAAATTTCTGAGTAGAAATAAAGCAGCCTTGAAAAGAAATGAACCGAACACTTAAAATCCACAAGCCCTCGTACACTTCTTTAAGGAATGATCGTCACAGTGGAGACAGCTTCTGATAACCCTAAGGGGTTCGCTTTTTGCCATGTCTGGAAGGTGATGATATGTGGCATTTCAATTCTTGCAATCCCAGTATTAAGATCACAAGAGTTTCATTTTTTCTAAATGTCCTGGTGTGTTAAACCACGCAGTCAGGTCAAATGACATATACCAACATTCATTGTCCTAGAACTAATTATTTTAACAAGACGCAGATACTAACTTGCAGAATAGCTTGTAATTTCACTGTGACAAGCTCTGGAGCTGTGCCATAGGGCAATCCGTTCACTATTCGTCCCCGGGACAAGGCTATTTCCCAGGGAGTGATTTCTGCTCTCCTTCTGTGCAACAGAAAGGATGATAGCAGGCTCCTAAGGTGGTTCTCACAGGAATGAAATGTTCTGAGAATGCTTACCAACTGTAAAATGCTGTGTAAGTGCAAGTGGTTGTTCGATAGGTCCACAGAGATGTCAGATGTCAAAACAGGCAAGACGCTCGGTGGTTGTTGCATACACAACTTGTAGGACAGGATGCTGGGCTGATGGAGACATCTGCTAGCTAGAGAGTAGAAGAGTCAAAAACGCTCTTTCGGTGCTGCAAAACATTAGCACTAAGGTAGCTCACCAACAAAACCAAATGTTCAGATGCCACTAGTGCTTCTAACCCAGGAAGATGGTTAAGAGTTGAATTGAGCCCCTCTGTAGAGAATAGGCTACAGTTCTAATTCCCAACTTTGGTTTCAGATTGTGACCATATTGGGCCTGCATCATCTTTTAATTTTTCTTCTTTTTTACTGAAAGTCAGAGTTACAGAGAGAAAGAAGAAGAGATAAATCTTTCATCCTCTGTTTTACGCTCCAGCTCGCTGCAAAGGCCAGAGCTAGGTCAGTCTGAATTTGAGAGCCAGGAGTTCTTTCCAAGTCCTCCACAGGGGCCCAAAGCCTTGCACCGTCCTCTGCTGCTTTCCCAGGCCATTAGCAGGGAGTTGGATTGGAAATGGAGCAGCCAAGACTTGAATCGGTGCCCACAGGGGCTGCCCACACTGTATGCAGATGACTAACCTGATACACCACTGTGCTGGCCCTAGATCATGGCATCATCTTCCAAGAGATAATGCAGCTAAAACGCGTTCGTGGGAGTGAACCATAATCCAATATGACCACATCCTTATAAAAAGACAGACACATTGGTATGGAGAGCAGCAGGTAAGCATCAGGATGGGATACCTGGAGCTGAGGACCAGCAGGAAGGTAGCACCAGCAGCAAGCCCTGGTCATGTCTGCATCTCAGACTCCCAGTCTTCAAGGCTGTGACCTCAGCAGTCTCTGTGCTTTAGGGCAGGTTGTGGGTGACAGCTTCTTTGGGCAGCCCTTACTAACCCTACCTTCCATGGGTCATGCTCTCTAACTCAAGAATTTGAGTCAATGTTCCTTGCACTTGAGGCCTTTTCTAAAGGAGGCTTATCTCTAAGGCAAGCCAGGAGTCTCCGTGCCTTAGTAAGCAATTAAAAATTCGTCCTCATGTTTCTGGAAGCTGCAAAGCCCCAAGCTCAGGTCAGTGATGAATTCAGAGCCTAGTGAGGGCTTCATTCTTCTTACTATATCCTCACATGACAGTATCAAGGTCCTTGTCACTGCTCTGGGATATGAAACAGTGTTCATCCTTCCAGCCCCAGAGACTGAAGGTATTTAGGGATGGAGCCAGCGGGTAAAAGTTCTCTCTTTCTCTTTGCCTCTGTCTCTCTGCTTCTCAGATGGGTAAATTGATTTAAAACAACAACAACAACAACAAAAACTAAATAAACAGAAATCTAATTTAACCAAAGAAATGAGGAAGGATTTAAACAAGTCCTGAGGACATATAGTCCAAGAAAAATCACAACTAATTAATCACAGCAGATTGATTTAAGTTTCCCAGC
Organism: Ochotona curzoniae; assembly: GCF_017591425.1. Classification (NCBI taxonomy): domain Eukaryota; kingdom Metazoa; phylum Chordata; class Mammalia; order Lagomorpha; family Ochotonidae; genus Ochotona; species Ochotona curzoniae. The sequence continues at coordinate 4,687,847 of NW_024465421.1, forward strand.
AATTAAGGACAAAGGGAAAGCACCATGCATTTTAATAATACAATAACCCAAAGCAGTATTTTAGCATTTTCTAGGTTTCCTCACTTCTCAAAAGAGCTATTGTGTTGTGCGTTGTTATTATCCCTATTTTGTAGATAAGGGAACTAATAAATTATATAATTTGCCCAGAATCTTAGAACTATTAAGAGGTAGATCCAAAATAATTTTTTCTTTGAAATTCATTTGAGCAATAAACAGAGAGGGACAGGAAAGAGGGAGCTCCCATCTGGTGGTTCACTCCCCAGATGTTCTCAATATCCAGGGCTGGACCATGGCAACAGCTGGAAGCCAGAAACTCAATCTCCCAGGAGCTAGAAACTGGGTCTCCTGCATGAGTTTCAGGAATACAAATGCCTACCAGTGGCTGCCTCCTGGATTATGCATTAGTAGAAAGGTGGGGTCAGGAGCCAGAACAGGAAGTTGAATCCAAGCACACCCCATGTGGGACACAGGTGTCTCTACCATCCAAGGATACACATGGCTCTCAGGTTTACTCAGTTCATCTAACCAGTGCATTTGTAGCACTGAGCTGTTCATTGGTCAGTATGGTTTCCCAATTTAAGATAGGATTCCCCTAAAATCAAGTATCAAGAATAATGTCAATCACAACTTAACATTAAATGCCCAGGGATTTTAGTTCAACTTATCTATATCACATAGAATTTGAACACTTGCTACGTGTCTGGTACGTGGCAGATATTTGCCATAAAATGCCAAACAGAAGGGCCCACAAATGTGCTGGATATAAAAAGACAGATACGTGTGAGTCCCCTTCCCAGAGTCAGAGAGAAAGGTACCCAGGTAAGACCGCTGGGCACAGCTGGCTAAGCACCTGAATAAGGGCTGACACTTGAAGAATCTCTGCATGTTCAATTGTGAACTTTCAGCGGGTGCCACAATCCACAAGAGAGTAGAGGTGTGGTGGAGAGAAGGAAAAGTACCAAGAATTTAACAATAGGCAATGGGCTGTTAAAGCAATTCAACAGAAGATGAGATGGAAAAGGTGGGTGAGTTGTAGCAAGAAGGACTTTCCACGACATGCACCTGCTTAGGCATTTCTTAGTAGTGTCACGTGGCAAATGCTCAGGCATCAGAGAGTGGCAGGCATATGATCCGAGGAATGTATTATAAGGTGATTTTGTTGTTGTATAAACATCACAGTGCATTTATGGAAATAGAGATGAGGTAGTTGACTCCACAAGTAGGTGAAGTGGAACCAATGTCATCCAGGGATATCTTAAAAAGTTCATGGGTAAAAGTGAAATTAAAAGATATGTCCATTCTGGAGCAAAATATTTAGAAATCTACGCATACAGTAAGGTTCTTGGAAAAGTTTCAGAAAATGTTCATTATTAAAAAGTATGCATGGATTTCACTTTCTTGTTTCAAAGTTATCTTTCACTTCCATTTTCCACGAACTTTTGCAAGTATCTTCATAGAGGTGACCTCCTTTTTTACTAATACACTGTCATACCACCCATGCCCATGCTTGAAATGTGTAAACAAAGTAGATCTTAAATATTCTCACCATACACACACACACACACACACACACACACACACACACACACACACATCCACACGCACTATATCAGATGGATGGAATGCAATTGATTTGATTGTGGTAATCATTTCACAATGCGCGTGCATAAAATAGCACACTACTCATCTTGAATAAATACAGTGAGTGTCGAATATTTGACAATAATGTTACTGAAAAAAGATTATCTTCTTAAATTCTCTAGGCAAAATTCAAGAAGGGACAGAATTCAGTTACTTCCTACTCATCCACTTCCGGTTATTGCTGTCACAATAGATCACAAGTTCAATGGCTTAAAATAGTACACATGTATTCTCTGATTATTTTCAAGATCCTGAGTCCAGACTGAGTCTCCCTGGGCCAAAATCCTGGCTAACACAGTGTCACATTTTCCAGCGTTTAGAAGTTCCCACACTTCAAGGTTTGTGGCCCCCTTCTGCCAACTTCAAAGCAAACAACATCAGACCAGATTCTACTCACATGTCTACTGCTTTGAGGCTCAAAGTCTGCTTTTTAGATAATCCATGGCAACATCTATACATCCAGGTTGACTGATAAGTCACCTTAATTCCATCTGCCACCTTTGCCATGTAATCGAATAAATTGGCAGCCTCTAGGAATTCAGAACTAAATTTGGGGGAGCTGCTATTCTGTGTACCACCCCTATCACATCTTGGGTGTTGAACACACCTGCCACATGTCAATGTAGCCCATCCCTGGCACATCTCATCGCCCACCACATCCAGTATTGGGTGCCTACCACAGTTGTCACATCTCTGGTACATGACATGCTTATCTCATCTTGAATATACACCACACCTACCTCACTTGGGTATATACCATCCTCTGTTTCTCTGGCATAGGACACACCTGCCACATCTCAGGCATACACCACACTGCTAGATCATGGGTGGATAACACAGCTGCCACACTGTGACTGTATGCCACAGCCATCTCGTTGCTCTGGAGCACCTGCTGGAGAATCAAGCCTTTTGCCTTCAGGGAGACACCTGCTTCGCTTCATGGTTGCTACTTGACTAACACTGCCAAAGTTGTAACCGAAGCTGTGTGGCATTGTGCTTGCAGGGAAAAAGGTTAAAACCTTCTAAGGCAGCAGCTCTTCCATATTATAAACCATAAGTCAATCCTGCCAGTTTTGCTGAATGAAGAGTTTTTCTCTACGTACAAACCCATTCCGAAGGCCGAGGGGTGACCCGATGAGATGCAGTTTCCAGGATCTAAATTCTGATTTGATGCCAGCAAGGTCAGTATTCTCCAGCCAAGACACAACAGCTAAAATGATCTCCCAGAGACTCTCACATGTCAGCAGATGCAGTCCCTGCTAACTCAAGTCTACACCGCATTTTCCTCATTGAACAATTTTATTCTTAACTTGCTCTCATTTTGCTTGAACTGTCTCAGTGACTCCAGGAGAAAAACCTGTAATTTCATCATGATGAAGCTACTAGAATATTTATCACCATTATTAACATTGGAATGAGAAGTTTAGATTGCCCTCTCCTCTCTTCTTCTAGGGTTGCCAAGAGCAGAGGTCCTCAGCTCAGGCAAGATAAATTGACAAAAAGAAGGGATGATCTTTAAATGTGATGCTGAATCCCACACACTCAAGGGTAAGGCTGTGTTCAGGGCAAGTAGGTAATGGCATGAAAACAAAATAAAAAGGTAGCTCAGAGGAGTAGAAGTTTATCATTTCTTTCTTTTAAGGTTTATAGATTTATTTGAGAGGCAGAGTTAAACAAAGAGAGGGAGAGGCGGAGAGAAAGATCTTCCATCAACCGACTCACTGTCCAGATAACCAAAATGGCGAGGCTGAACCCAGGAGCCAGGAACTTCACCTGGGTCTCCCAAGGGGGTGTCAGGGACTCAACAACTTGAGCTGTTGTCTCCTACTTTTCCCAGGCCATTAGCAGGGAGCAGTTTTGGAAGTGGATCAGTAAGAACAGGAACCGTATAGGATGCTGGTGTCACAGGTGGCAGCATCACCTACTATGCCAGAATACCAACCCCTGTCATTTCTAATTATTGCTCTCACTCAGTATTTGCGTTGGTTCTGAGATCCCTTGTGTATACCAAAATCCACAGACATGTCAGTCCTCTAAATTCAACATGATGTGCTAGTGGCTAAATTCTAGCCTTACATGTGCCAGAATCCCATTTGGACACCAGTTTGTATCTGGCTGCTCCACTTCTCACCCAGTTCCCTGCTTGTGTGGCCTTGGAAAGCAGTAGAGGATGGTCCGAGTCTTGGGACCCTGCATCTGCATGGGAGAAACGGCAGAAGCTCCTGACTCCTAACTTCAGACTGGCTCAGTTCCAGACATTGTGGCCACTTGGGGCATGAACCAGCAGACAGAAGATCTTTCTCTCTGTATCTCCTTCTCTCTGTGTATCTGCCTTTTGAGTAAAAACATTAGTTAAAAACATATACTACAAATCATTTCAAAAATAAAATTAAAATTAAAATGATTTAATATCATTTAATATTTACAAATAATATAATGCTCTCCCATATACTTTAAATCACCTCTAGAATATGACTTATGCCTAATACAATGTAAATGTGATGCCAGTAGCTATTATACATTATTATTTGGTGAAAATGACAAAAAAAAAAGTTTATATGTGTGTGTTACTGTTACAGAGTGAGAGACAGATCATGCCAGACAAGTCTAGAATGTATGAAGGAGTCTTTATTAACCAAGCTTGGTGATGGCAGCGTCCACTAGAAATGAGCAAATCACAAGTCCACATGGAAATTCACTCTGCAGTGAAACCCTAAGAGGAATAAAGGGTCATTACTATGAACCCCAGTCATTAAACTTAAGACTTAGGTTTTAGCTTCCCCAGCAATACAGATTATCCTAAGAGACATGCAATGAGCAACCTGGACACACTTACAAAGCTGCAAACAGTCACCTTTTCCTGGCTTCTCTCTTAGCATTCACATCTCCACTAATTTGCCCAAGCAGTGAACAGAGGGTGAGGAATACAGACGTACAGGGGCCATGCTCGGGGGCTACTTGTCCTTGGTTTCTGTCCACAGGAAGACAAAAAGCAAGTGAGTTCCAGGGAGGCCAAGAGTTGGAGTACCAGAGTGATGGAAGTACATGACCAAGAGAGCAAGCCTCTCCTTAACATGGATCTTTATGGGGGCTTGAGAGGGCAATGGTTATGCAACGATGCAATACTGCCCCCTCTGAGGGGTGAACATCACTTGACTCACAGTTGAGCAGAAAGGACTCCAGGTGAGGGGAGGGAGTCATGACTTCCAAGCTTGTGACCCTGAACTAACAGCATAGGGCCACAACAGTTAAAAAAAAAAAAAGCATCTAATTATTTTCAACTATTTTGGCTCCACAGTTTGTTGAACCCACAGATGTGGAACCCAATGATATAGGCAGCTGACTCTAGCTTAATTACAATTGGAACTTTTTTGGACTGAGGGATCTCGGGACTGGCATTAGCATAGCCATTGTCCAGTGATTTCATATGAGCAAGGTTTTTTTTGTTTTTGCTTTCTTATCTTATGCTTGAGCTAGCCATTGTCAAGTCTTCTGATATAGGATTCCCTTCAACAAACACTGCCTCTTTAGAAAAATCCACCTCTGTTGCCATACTTTTTTCCTAACTACAAAATCCCTCCCTGTGTGTTTTTTCATGGAAGCTGAAGTTGTGTCTGCACTGCTTGGGGGAGGGGGGGGCTCTCCTTGATGCCTGCTCTCTCTCTCTTTATACTTCTCAGGGTGGAAAAAACGCAGTTAGAGCAGTTTTTGTGGATTTTTGGTTTGTTTTTTGTTTTTTTTTTTTTTTTTTTCAAAAATCAAGTGTTGGGGAGACTTTTCCATTTGTGTGTTTTTTCATCTGCTCTCCATCGCTTCAGTTTCTAACAATGTGATGAAGACATAGTGTTCCTTAAATGAGCTTTCCCCCTCTAAGGCATGCAGGTTGAGCTGCGATGAATGAATCCACACATCTTCTTCCTTTCTTCAGTACCCGTCTAGACATTTCTTTGTTGCAGGTGCGCTGGTACATTAACACATCGCCAAACCCACCCACTTCTCCTAAAAAAAATAGAAAGCGTGTATGGTTGCATGAATGTTTCAGTCCATGCAGGTGTCTGTGAACACCATGACTTGCAACATAAAGTTGTATCCCTTCTCCCTAAGACACCTCCCTTCCCCTGCGCCTTTGTCATACCACTCACAGCCTCAACTGTGGCAATCCTTCATCTCTTATCTCTTGATCCAGTTTGGCCTTTTCCCGAATGTCATCCAAATAGAGAAGCATAGCATGTGTTACTAGAGACTAGTTTCTTCTGCTCAGCCGAACGCCTTTGAGATTCACCCATGTTACGCACCTCATCCACAGGTTTCAACTTTTTGTCACTAAGCGATGTTCCATTGTAAGGTTGTCTCACAATGTATTGATCTGTAAAGCACTGAGGCAGAAACAGGAGAGGGAGGGGCGCCTTCCAGTTGCCAGAGATCACATATGTGGCTGCTCTAATCGCTGGGAAATTGATGTTGGTGCAAACATACAGTTTGATTTTCCTTGGAGAAAGACTTGGAAGTGGGACTGCTGATTTACTGAATGTTGCAGGAAGTAACCAAATGAGGCAGGAATTGTGGGTGGTGAAAGAACTCACTAGAGCAATAACAAAGAGTCAAGTAAATTTGCCTCTTTGGGTGGAACTGGGAAGGTGTCCTGGGTGACCACCAGGTATGAATGTGTATGTCTCCATTTATTTAAGGCTTTTTGTGTGTGTCTTGGTAGATTACAGTCTCCAGGACACCCAAATAGTCAGCACTGGGAGATCTCAAAAGTAATACAATTTTTTTACATTTTTGTTCCAGCTACTGCTCCTATATATTAACGTGATTCAATTTCGTGTCTTGATCTTGTAGCCTATGATCTTGTTAAGCTAACACCGCAGAATCATTTTTGTAGATCCCTCAGAATTGTCTACGTTGGTTGCTGGTAGGGACAATTTTACAATTTTTCAGGAAACCTAACTTTCCTGTTAGGTTTTAAATGTACTTAAAGGTCTTACGGTTCTTAACGTTGTTACACGCAGCTAATTCCGGCAGCCAAGTCCTCTTTCACCTTCAGCCGAAAACACCAGGTGCGATGAGATGTGAGGAGGTCTTTTTATTCCAACAGGGTAGGAATGGGTGCAGGGGTTGAGGGGGAGAAAGCTGGAAGGGATACATCTGCCAGGGTGGCAGGATGGGGGCGCCAGGGCATGGGAAGCGGCAGGATGGAGGACTGGAAAGAGACAGGAGAAGGGGAGGCGGCAGGCCAGCCATAGAGGCTCATTCAACAACCCAGGTGAGCCTGCAAGGTGTGGGAGGAGCATGGGGTGTTGGTTGGGAGGAGTTGTGGGCGGGGCCCCAAGGGATTGGTGACTGAGATTATCTGAGCCACAGGTAGATGGGTGGGGACTAGGGAGAGAGACCCCGAGAGACTGAGAAGTGGGATTCTCAGGAAAGGGGCCAGGTTACATCTGATTGGTGGGTACAAGATGGGATGTTCGAATCACTCCTCACACTTCCAAATTGCGCTTTGTTTTATTACACTGGCACAAAGGGACAGTCAACACCCCTACTACTTCCTCTGCCTCTACTGATCAGCTCGTGGGAATTTCCATTTTTGGTGTCTGAATTAGGTAGATTACATAGATTGATTTTATTATTAATTTTACAATATTAAACCAACCTTACTTCCACATAAGAATCCCCACGTTGCTTCTTTTACATATAGCTAGATTTGATTGAGCACAGTTTCACTTCTATTAGATTTAGAGGCAATTGTGAGAGAGAGAGAGGTTTTGAGTTCAGGAAAAGTATTTTTAAGTCAGGGGAGAGATGCTGACAGCCTACTTGCTGATGGGAGACAACCCTGTCCACGTGGCAGAGTGACCACGGTGGGGGAAATGGCCACCCAATGTATGGGGAACTGGGCTTTTACACGACTTAGGTGTGGAAGATGGAAGAAGGCAGGTGCTGCTCGATTTGCGTATGCATGGGGTACTCATCATGGCAGGTGCTGACTTTGTGCACAGAGACAAGGTTAGGGTGATTCAGTATTCCAAACATTTCTGAATGGGAGTGTTGGCTTGATATCTGTAGGGTGCTGGAGTCACCTCTGCTCTGCCCAACCTAACATTCCAGTCTCTGCTTACGAGCATATTACTTTCTAGCTTCTTTGTCATGTCTGTCTGGTTCTATCAAGGTCGTGTCTGTTCCTTATAGAATTGGTTGGGGATGATTTGGTTGTTTGTTCTTCTTATAATACTCGAAATTGGAAGAAATTGTGTAGTTATGATTACTTCTCCAAGTGTTTGGTAAAATTGGTCAACCTGGAGATATCTTTTTTTAAAGATCTTTCGTCCAATGATTACTCTCCAAGCAGCCACAACACCTGAGCCAATCCAAAGCCAGGAGCCAGAAGCTTCTTCTGGGTCTTCCAAGCGGGTACAGAAACCCAAGACTCTGGGCCATCCTCCACTGCTTCCCCAGGCCACAAGCAGGGAGCCGGATGGGAAGCAGGATTGCCAGGATTAGAACCAGTGCCCGTATGGGATCCCCGCACATACAAGGTGAAGACTTTAGCCGCTAGGCTATTGTGCCAGGCCGAACCTGGAGATTTCTTAGGACAAGGAGGTTTCTTTGTCAGAGGTTTTTTTTAAAAATCATTTTTTAAAAAATAATCCAATCTCTTTAATAGGCCCTAAACAAGTGAACAATGCATTTCTTCTTGGGAGCATTCTTAGAGTTTGCAATTTACATATATGTGTGTGTGTATCGCAACTTACATATATATGTATATATACACACACATAATTTTCATGCTATCTCTGGGGTCTGGAATAATATCCACTTTCCCTTCTGATGTTGGTGATTTGAGTTCTCAGGGTGTTTGTCAGTATCAATTGTATTGACCTTTTCAAGAGCCAGCTCTTGGTTTCATTGACTTCAGTCATGTTTTTGTGAGATGGCTCACTTGAGCTCTCTGCTTTGGACCAATGCCCTTCTGACTCTTTGAGGTCTCTGTTTCCAACTGTCTGGTTCAGAAATCTGGGTATTTCCTTGCCTTTCTATGACATCTGCTCCCTCCTACCACCTCTGTATCAGGTGCCAAGTGGCAGTAGGACTAAATACAGCAAAATGCCCTGGAGATGTGTGCAAGGCTCAGATGTGCCAGCCCTGGGCACAAACACAACTTCTGCTCAGGAGGGTCCTGCCTGGTGCCCGCAGCTATCACCACAGTCACTGCTAAGGATGGTGTGGGGCTGGCCTGGGAGAGAAGCTACAGGAAGAAGAAAGCAGAGCATCCACAGGCCACCCTTCTCTGTGGTCCTCACCCTCAGAGAGGCCTCTTTTACTTCCTGCACATGCTCAGTGCACACTTCCCGGCTGGGACTGCCTTTGCGTCTCCTGTGCAAACTGCTGCTGCCATTGACAGTCCAGAGTCCCCAGACACCTGCTCGATGGCTCCCAGCCAGAATTTGTATAAATATTCAAAAAATGTTGTGGTGCAAGGCACATCACACACACACCAAAAAAAACCTATGCCCGCATTCTAACCTTTTCAACATCAAAACACAAGTATTTTAAAGTCAAATTCCACAATTTTTTAAACTTAAAAACTTTTTAAGATTTCTTTGAGTTGGCTTGAGAGAAGTCTCCCAAGATGCATCTCCCTAAATTCCTGCAATGGCTGGGACCAGGTTGGGAATTCAGTCCACATCTCCCAAGCAGGTTAATGAACACATTTTCTCTAGCTATCATTCACAGCTCCCGGTGTCTACATGAACCGCAGGAGTGAGAGGATATCAAGCCCTAGTACCACAACATAAGACACAGACATCCTAACCACTAGGCAAAACAGCCCCTCCTTGTTCCTGAATCTGCATATTTGTGTTCAGAGAGAAACGGGGTTCCCCATCTTGCCTGTCATTGAAATCCCACTATTTCTTTTGCTGACACACATCCACCATACAGTAGTGGAGACACTTAGACAAACTGGATTCTCTAGGAAAACAGCTCTGAGATAGGGCTTCCCTGACGGAAATTTCCTCTTAACTCTAAACATATAAAATACCAAGAAAAGATGGGAGTTTTACACAGGTGACCTAGGACTCTCTCTGCTCAAACCAAACTCACTAATTCAAAGCTTGTTCAGCACTTTAAGTCCTGCTTAAGACGTATAACAGCTGCCAAGTGTGCTCAACCTACTAACATCAAAACTGATTTAATCCTGACCTCAGCTTTGTCTGCAGTAAATCAAAGTCAAGCTATCACATCACATCCACAGAGGCATACATGGGCCAGATGTGTGAAAGTCAAGAGGTCTGTATTTCCTGCAGTTGCCCCTACTTGCGTAACAGCATCATTTTCCTCTGGACAAAGCCTGTGGTGTGCTGCCTGGGGCAGTCCATCCTACATTAGTTCTCAACTCTAGCCAAGATAATGCCTACAAATCCCACATACTATTTCTTTTCCCTTTTTTGTTTTGTAAAGATCTATTTATTTTTATTGGAAAGGCAGATATACAGAGAGGAGGAGAGACAGAGAGAAAGAGCTTCCATCTGCTGGTTCACTCTCTAAGTGGTCACAACAGCCAGAGCTGAGCTGATCTGAAGCCAGGAGCCAGGAGCTTCTTCCAGATTTCCTATGCGAGTGCAGGGTTCCAAGGCTTTGGGTTGTCCTCCACTACCTTCCCGGGCCACAAGCAGAGAGCTGGATGGGAAGCAGGGCTGCCAGGACACAAACCAGTGCCAGTATGGGAACCCAGCATGTGCAAGGCAAGCACTTTAGCCAGTAGGCTACCGCGCTGGGCCCCCCACATACTATTTCAATCCTTGGTTTGACTCCTGTCTATTTTACAAATTCAACAACCTCATGAAAAAGATATTAAGCTGCATATCTGGACTTGTACTGTGAACAGCCATTTTACACCACCCACTGTAGGTCAGAGTGAACAGTGGCTGTTAGCATCAGTAGACAACAAGTCCTTTCATCTCACAATGGCCTTAGATAACATCTCACAATGGCCTCAGAGAGGTCAGCATCTCCAATCTCACAGACCAGGACCAGTGGGTAGGTGGTCTGACCTTGGCACACACACTGCTTGATTAGACCAAAGCTGCCTTTTATGCAAAGAAGCCAACAATATCTCAGCGTAATGGCGAAGATGTGGAGAAAAACAGTTATTGGCATTAAGTGGAGGGTCTCTAGCTTGTATAAGGGATCCATTAGATGAGATACAAAGAGAATTACAAGCCTGGGATAGCAAGCCCTAAACCCCTAAGAGCAGGATATAACTACAGAACGTGTGATAAATCTGTACCCATCAGCAACCCTCAGAGTAAGAGTTGGAAATCTCTGAGGGAGAAATGAAAGGGAACAGGTAGATGGCTTAGAGTCAGGAACTAGAAGCACACTCTCCTGCTATTTGTAAATCTCACCTACCTTTTTATCAAGCAACCCCTCCCCCAGGATGTACTTCCTTTACCTGGGGGCCTTAGGTGATACCATGAAGCCACTTTCCTTGCCTAGATCCTATGAGGACTGGCAACACAGAGCAGCAATCTGTCTTTTCCTGCAGACACAGAATGGAAGGCAGTAACGTTTCCCTCTCGCCTATCTTTTCTCTCCTTACCGACTTCATTCCCTAACATGCCCCATGTGTATCTGTGATCGCATCGCCTTTTGAACAAACTTGAAATACTTAAAGTGGAACAAAAGATTGATGAGGGCCTCTGCTCACCCAGATAGATAGTTCATGTATTCACTTGGTGTTAAGTCATGAAACGTTTGTATCTCCATGACAGAGATGAAACAGAAATCAAAATGTAATCTGGCAATGCCTGCCTTGAAGTTGATAGACAGAACAGTGCCTGGGTTACTGACGCAATGTAGACCATCTCAGTGTTTACACCTTGACATTGATCTATAAGACCAGTGGGTTGAGCCGCCGTTGGCTCCACCCGGCTTCCTGCTTCCAATCCAACTCCTTGATCATGTCTCAGAGAGTCACATGATGATCACTCAAGGAACTGAGTCCTTGCAAACCATAGGGCAGACCCAGATGGAGTTCCTGGCCCTTGGACCTTGCATGGTCCAGCCCCAGCTACTACAACCATTTGGAGAGCAAACCAGCAGATGAACATTCTCTCTGTTTCTCCCTCTATTCTTGTTGCTCTGCCTTTCAAGTAAAGCAATAAATGCTTAAAAATAAGAACAAATGTAGGACTTGCACGAGGTGCACCTGCCTCCTTGGGATCCTTTTGCGCATCCAGATGTTCACCTCCTACAAGGAGAGTAGTTAGGTTGGATTAGAACTGAACTAAATGACCATGATCTTCATCACTCTTGAAAGAAAACTCCAAATACAAAGAACATTCTGACGTACAGAGGGCTAAGACTTCAATAGATGACTTTATCGGGGGGCGGGGGACACAGCTCAGCCTACAGAATGTAGGCCCTGCGGAACTTCAAGATGGAAATGTCCAGTCTATCCATTTTCCCAAGGAGTCTATTGATTGGTTTTTCAGCTTTATGAACTCTTGTCTCAAGTGTCTGTGGTTTCAAAACCACCATTCAAAAGACAGTAAGCCCCTTTTGAAACAGTTTTTAAGCCTAGTTCATCTCACCCTTTATATAGAACAGAGCATCTGTTTAATGAACAGCGAGCATACGGCAGGAAATATGGTATACAAAGTGAAGAAGGAAGTTTGCCCATAAATCATGTTCATTGAAGTCGTTTTTTAAACAATGCGTAAGGGGCAAATAATGTTTATAGTCATTCTGGAATCACAGATCTGGGGAAATTATCCAGTAAAAGCATTGCAATTTCGGTCCCTTTATCAGAAAGCTGTGCATCTCAGGACAATTGTGTGTTACCTATCAGGGCTATTTATTTATTAAGAAGGACAATTATTTGATGCTACATATTTACATTTCTGTTTAGATTGCCTATTGCTACAGGCTTTCAGGCTTAACAGATTAAAGCAATCTCAATCATTTCTTATCTTTCATTTATGTATGTTTTCTAGAAGGTTCTTCCGTTACTCTGGTTTACAGTAGGTCTCTCAAGTGATTGCAGCCAGTAGTCCCCAGACCTGAATCAGCCTGGTGGCTCTCCTGGGATGGCTCCTCCTCTGCATGGAGTCTCTCCTCACTTGGTCATTGAACTGGCACAGGGCAGTCCAGAGCTCTCAACAACTGCAGGGACGTAACGCCGGGATTGTATATCACAGCATACAACTTCTCTCTTCCGTTGGTTAGCACAGCGCCCCAAGCACCATCAGAGCAGTCTGAGAGAGGACTACACAGAATCTGCCCAGTACTGGGATCTGTAGTTCTTGGGGCTAGAACCCAGCTCCGTTTGTCCCTTCCAGATGTTTGGGATAAGTCTCCTTCATCTCACCAAGCCACCTAGCTGGTCTCCTGTTTCCACATTCACCCCACTTCAGTCTGTTCTCCTTCGCAGCCAGGAAAGTCTCATGAAAACAAGATAGGCCATGATGTTCCTCAGGTCCTTCGTCCCTCTGCTGTCTCACCTGACCCTGCCTGTCCTCCTGTCCTCACTCCGCTCTCATCTCCTGCTTTGCTTCGTTTCACTCCATTGCAATCACAGCAACCTCCCCGTTTCTCCAGGAATTCTTGGGTTGCCCTCCTCCCCAAGGTTGTTCCACTTCTGTTCCCTCTGCTGGAAATGCTTTTCCCCACATCCTCTCATAACTCATTTTCTCGTCTTTACCTCATTTGAGGATTTCCCTGACCATTCTCTTTTAAAAGCTGCCCCTCATACAGTTGTCACTCCAAGTTCCTGTTCCCTGCTTTTATTCCCCAAAGTGTGTCATATAGAGTTTCAACGTCTTTCATACGTTTTCTTCCATACCCACATGAGCGTATATGCTTTAAAATCAACTCACCTACCAAAATATTTACTCCCTCACACTATGCAACTCAGTGTCATTGTTGTTGTTGTTTTCATAGAATAACAGGGTTATGCCACAATCATCACCGCCTAATGTTAAATTAATTAGAACTTTGAAACACTTCCTTTTTTCACATTATAGATTTACAAGTCCCGTGCATCAAATGAGTACGTTCATTTCCATGAAAGTGATTTTTTTTTCAAGGTCTATTTATTTGAAAAAGGAGAGAGGGAGAGAAAATGAGAGAGAGAGAGAGAAAGAGAGAGAGTCAGAGATGAGAGAGATGGATCTTCCATCCACTGGTTCACTCCCAAATGGCTGCAGCAGTCAGGACAGGGCCAGACTGAAGCCACACAGGTACAGGCCCTGAGGTTACTTCTACTGCCTTCTCAGAATACATTAGCAGGAAGCTGGGTAGGTAGCAGGGTAGCCAGGATATGAACTGGTGCTCCAATTTGGGATGCCGGTATTGGGCATAATGGTCATCCCATGGAAATCAATTCTTTAAAAGGATACTGAAACCCAAAGACTTTGAGTGCATGCCCAAGGTGGTCTGGCAAGCTGCCTAAACAAAGCGAGGTCTCTTCTCAGGCCGACAGCTCTGCCCACTACAGATGCGAAGCCTTCTCGTCTGTGCTCTGCTGTTTATTTCCATTCCTTTCAAAATAGACTTCCTTAGCTCAAGATTTCTTCACCATTTCTATAACACATCATTCTCTTTTTTTTCTAAGACCTCTTGCCCCACCCCCCACACCCCAGCTAAGAGTTTTGTGATCCAATTTTATGTTTAGGAGCCAGACACAAAACACAGAAACAATGTGCTGAGCTGCTGGAGTCTACACAAATGCCTTTGCTTTGAGAAGAGACAAACGGCTAATGGCTGGCACAAATCCAATGGAGAAAGAAGAGGACAGAGAAGCTGAAATCACGAATTCACCCTGAATTCCTAATGTGACCCATCCCTTGAGCCGACACTCACTGTCAGGTTCTGGGATCTAGCCCTGTCAGACAGGCTCCCAGCCATAGCTTTCGTGTAGACTGGCATGTGGTAGTTAGCAATGTTTCACGCTAACAAGTCTTACTCAGGATTCCTATATGGGCTGGTGTATCAGTCTGGCCCATAAATATCTTCAGATCTCTCCCCTCCAACCCAATAGGTCTCAGTCCCCTTGCTTACCTGCAAGTACAGTGGGTGTGCCACTGGGAGTCCCTCAGTATTCATTCCTCAGCTCTATGTATAGTGGCCTTATCCATGGATGTCCCTAGGCAGCAATTTTACATTCCCCAGACCCCAGAGCTCAATGCCAGGCAGCCAGTGGGCAAAACCTGGCACCGTTGACACTCTGGCAGTCCACAAGCCTAAGATTTACTCACAACTTGGCAGTGGTGGCTGGTGCATTGAGTCTGACCTGATTCAGGTACCCCCAGCAGCTGCCACACTGCCAGGAACTCCATCCACCCAAGCCCCAAGGTCAAATTTAGTTTTCTAGTATTTAGTATCTTACACTAAAACTATGCTCAACTTTGACTTAATCTTTCTACGTTGCCTGAAGCAGGGGTTCAGCTCCAAGCTTTTACCGGTGTGTATCTGTTTCTTTGGCAGCATTTGCAGAAAAGACTCCCCATTTAATTGTCCTGGCACTCATTGCTAACAATCAGTTGACCACAAATAAGTAGACCTATTTCTGGGCTCTCAATTCTATTCCATGGATGTATATTTCCATCCTTAAGCCAGTACTGCACTCTCTTATTACAATAATTTTGTAAGTTTTGAAATCAGAAAATGTCAGTCTTCCAACTTTTCTTCTAAGTCATCTAATTTGTTAGCCCACAATGAGATTTTGTAAAGTTGGAAATGCTGTCTTCCCCTTTCTGATTTTAGGAGTTGGATTTTTCTCTTTTTTTCTGTTGTTTAATCTGCTTAAGTGTGAATTTTGTTGATTTTCTTCAATGAACCAATTTTTTATCCTGCTGCTTCTTTTCTGATGCTTTTCTCTTCTCTGCTTCATTGACTTCTGCCTTAAACTTCATTCTGTCTGCGACTCTGCTTGATTTGAGCTTAATCTGTTCTTCTACTTCTAGTTTGTTAACGTCTAAGTAACTCCTACGAGAACTTTGTTTTTCTTTGATGTGAGCATTTATGGCTATAAATTTCCCTCTAGTCACCACTTCGGGTGCAAGTCCTAAGTTTTAGTATGCTGTGCTCTCATTTTCATTCATCCCAAAGTATTTTCTAATTTTCCTTGTCATTTCTTCTTTGATTCTTTGGCTATCAAGTACTAGTTCAATTTCTGCACAGTTGTAATTTCTGGAATTTCCTTTTATAATTTTTGATTTTATCGTATATTATTAAAGGGCAAATGCTTTACATCTTATACTTAAGTGGGTTTATTTTGTTTCCTGATACATGCTTTGTTCCTGAGAATATTCCACATATACTTAAAACCAAGTATTCTAACTGCTGCATAGCGTTCTGGCTCTTTCATACTGTGATTCAAGCTTTCTTTATGTTACACTTGTGTATGCCTTGTTCTATCTGCTATTGAAAGTGATTACATTCATTTGCATCCTTTATTGAAACACTGTTTTTGCCTTAAGTTCTCTCGGTTTTGCTGACTGGTTTTGCTTCTTGGCGTGCACATCTATGGGACAGAAAGAGGAAGTAAATTTTCTTTGAGGGTCTTTCAAGGTCATTCATCCCATCGCAAAGGTACTTATGTTAGATGTGCAAGTGTGCACGATGGTCATTTCTTCTTACCAGGTTGGTCTTTCTATTGCTATAAAATGGTCCTTATTGCCTCTACTAAAAAGTTTTGTCTTACAGTCTACTTTCCCAATATTAGTATAGCCATCGCAACCCTCTTTGGTTACTGCTCACACAGTATGGTTTTCCATTCTTTCAGTCCATTTTTGTCTTTGAATCTAAACCATGGTTCTTGTAGGTATCATTTACTTGTATTTTTTAATTCAATCATGGCTGCAGGTTTTGTATATTTCCTTCTTCCTATATTTATTTACAGCACCTAAAAGAGTTTCAGATCCTTAGTAGATGCTCAATGAATAATTATTAAGTAAATGAATGAAGGTTTATCTGTGAAATGGACCAGCAAATCTTTTTTGGTCTGCTGTATAAAAATTCAACGCATAGATAGACGAATGAAGTTAAATCTCTTTACGTCAAAATATGCTGTATAAATTTAACTGAATAGTGAAATACTATTCAACCCTAAGCCCTAGGCCATGTTCTTGAACCCTAATCTGGTCACATATTGCTAGGCAGATTGTAATGTTTAGAATGTAATAC
Organism: Ochotona curzoniae; assembly: GCF_017591425.1. Lineage (NCBI taxonomy): Eukaryota > Metazoa > Chordata > Mammalia > Lagomorpha > Ochotonidae > Ochotona > Ochotona curzoniae. Next base: position 4,704,698 of record NW_024465421.1, read on the forward strand.
ACATGAAAATTAAGCCTGTGTTTACTCCGATTCTTCCTGACATAGCTCAGTTCATTCATCAACATTTCTGGTTGTTTTATGATGTACAACTCCATTTTTTAAAAAGTTCATTCATTTTGATTGGAAAGGCAAATCAGATTTATGGAGAGAAGGACAGACAAAGGTCTTCCATCCACTGGTTCACTTCCCAAATGATCACAACAGCCAGAGCTAAGCTGATCCAAAACCAGGAGCCAGGAGCCAGAAGCCACAAGCCAGATGTTTCTTCCAGGTCTCCCACATGGGTGCAGGGACATCCTCTGTTTCTTTCCTAGGCCACAAGCAGGGAGCTGGATGCCAACTGGAGCAGCCAGGACACGAACTAGTTTCCACAGGGGATCCTGGTGCTTGCAAGGTGATGATTTAGCCATTGAGCCATTGTGCCAGTACTTACAACTTCACTTTGTTTAGATCTTTCTTCTCCAACACAAGGCTAAATTACAAGTTCTTCCCAGGGTCTGGTATTAATAAGCTCCATATCAATTCCTACCAGAGGAATCCTAATTCCTTACTACCTTACCTACTGTGGCCCATGTTCATAGCCTGAAGGTTCAATTTGTGTCGAAGGAGCTGGGAAAGGCTTTTCTCAAAGCTCAACCCACAATCACAGAGCACCATCCCAACAAGGATTTTATACGAGGGTGCCTTCACATTCCTATTGGTCATGTGAAGCTTCAGTACAGTTCTGCAAATAATTACATCATTGAATAATTTTTAACATCTGTGTTGCCTGGGCCTTGAACCAAACAGCCTTGGTTCCACCTCTTAGAGGACTTTCCATTATTCTTCAGGACCAAGAAGGTACTGGTTTCCTCCTATTGCTTCTTTCAGAAGGCCTAATTCTTCTTGTTCCTTTTATTCTCCTTTTTTTCATGTGTGCATGTGTGTGTGTGCGTGTGTGTGTTTACTTGTTTTGACTTGCCCCCTAAGGCCAACCAGAGATCCATCTATCCCAAGCTTTACCAGCCATCCTTACCCAACAGGAACAAGTATGTCAACGTTCACCCTACAACAAAAGCCCTAACAAGAATCCTTACAACCTCTAGCCCTTCTCATGTCCAGCCTGCATCTCCCCACATTGTATCATTCCTGGCATCCCACAAATGCCTCTTTTATACACACCATGATTGATTATGTTGCTAAATGCATGCACCAATGCTCAGTCATTCTTTTGGGCCTTTGAACACCTTCTCGTTGAAACACCTCTTCCATTTGCAACTTGCAAAACTTGACGGATCCCAGGAATCTGTCTCCTTGTCTCTTTTGGCATTTTCCATTATAATCATTTCCCTTGATGATCTTATTGAGCACAATGGCTTCTGTACCATCTGCATGCTGATTACATAATTCCCACCTGCATCCTGCTCCTCTCCTGAGAATTCCAGTCACATCCGTCTACCTCTCCAGTATTTCCATGTGTGTTTCTAATTGAGATCTCAGTCCAAACTCCAATGTCTCTGTAATTCAGCACGTGGTGATGCCAGCTTCAGATGCTACTCAGGCTAAAAACCTTGACATCATTTTTGGTTCTTACCAGTCTTATTCCACAGAAACACATCTTATTCCTTTTACCTCCAAAATAGGCTTAGTTTCTGACCACCCACCACCACCACCCCTGCCACTAGTGCTGCACTTCAAGTAGTCAGCTGACAAAACCATGCTTTTGTTTAACAAAGGTGTCCTTGTGCACAAGTCTCTGTGTGCATCACCACCAAACACATGGGTAGTTTTCTCCCATGATTTCAGTCCCAGCTCTCTTTTAAGAGATCTTATTGACCCACTCTCCTCACTTTTTACTGATACATTATTTAGTTATTTGAAAGGCAGAGTGACAGAGAAGATGACAGGCAGAGAGAGGGAGAGAGAGAGAGAGAGCTTCCATCCACTGGTTGGTTCACTTCCCGAGTAACCATAACAGCCAGGATTGAGCCAAGATGAAACCAGAGTCTCAAACTCTTTTCTACTCTCCCATAGGGTGACAGGGACCAATGTTATTGGACCATCTTCTGCTGTCTTGCTGAGTACATTAGCAGGAAACCAAACTGGAAGCAGAGCAGTTGCAACTATTACTAAACCTCATAATAGGAGATGCCAATGTTGCAAAAAGCATCTTTACCCACATCCCCACCATGGCCCTACACACTCTATCTTTCCCCCAGCCATTGTGCCATTTTATTTTGTTCATATTCTTTATTGTTCTGTAAATATTATACCTTATGTTTTATGTGTTTGTTTTCTGCTTTAGTGCTTTACATGAGTGCACACTACATACTTAATACTTGTATTGAATGAATGAAAAACTGAACGTCAGCTGTGAGTCTGAATCAGCTATTGACTGGCTCTCAGCCTAAACTATAAAATGGTTTAACGATCCACTTTAAAAGTCAAAGCAATTGGGACCTAAGGTTGCTCAGGAGCAGAGGGCCAGCGCAAGCACAGGCTCAGGTCTTCTGCAGGTAATGTTTTGGAAACTGATGTTCCTCAGCAGGGGCCCAGGTACCTCGGTAGGTCCCGTCTTTCAAATTTTCTCCCTTAATTTTCAAGAAGCAGAAAGGATGCAATGATGTAAATGTAACTTATCTAGTGATAGCTTCATGTCTCCAATGTTATTTCATTAATGGTCTTCTTTCTATCTGTAGACTGAATAAATTGATTTTGATCCAATCAATGAAACAATACAGAGCATTCACTGCCTCTCCTGGGCCTTCTACACACACACACAACACACCTGCTATTCTGAGTGACTTGTCCCCCAATGGTGACCTGGCTGCACGTGCTGTCACAAGTACTTGGTGGAGGTAGCATTGCTTTTCAAAAGGCCTCAATTCTGTCTTGTCTATCCTGACATGATGTACAACTCCATTTTTTTTAAAGTTCATTCATTTTGATTGGAAAGGCAAATTAGATTTATGGAGAGAAGGACAGACAAAGGTCTTCCATCCACTGGTTCACTCCCCAAATGATCACAACAGCCAGAGCTAAGCTGATCCAAAACCAGGAGCCACAAGCCACAAGCCACAAGCCAGGTCTCCCACGTGGGTCTGGGACCATTCTCTGTTTCTTTCCTAGGCCACAAGCAGGGAGGTGGATGCAAAGTGGAGCAGCCAGGACATGAACCAGTTCCCACAGACGATCCTGCTGCATACATGAATGCAGCTCCCCAGCTTGAACAGACTGGGCCAACAACCTGGCTGCTTGGCAACACGCAGGACATCACGCAATGACTTTTGAAATCTATGGAGGACGTTTACCAATGTCCCCCTTCCTTAGCTTGGAAAACTCTTCCTCAGAGAGTTTAACACCTTGATGGGCATTGCTTACTAACTTCCACAGGCAACAAGTCATCTTTCACAAACACCTCAATGGTTTTTTTTTTTAATTCTGGGAAAATTTATTTGTGTACACCATCGCTTGAACATGACTTCAAACACAGTGTGGCTTCAGTAAACCTCCAAACAAGATGATGTTTGGAAAACCAACAATTTAATTCTAGAATTCATCCGATCAGGTGAAGCAAAGTTCAACAAGCTCAGCATCATCAAGCAGATGTATTACAAAAGCTGCCGTGATTAACTAGAAGGGCAGTGGTCAAAGAAGTCACATATAAACCAGTGAGCTAGATGACTCAGAAATGGACCAGGCAGAGATGAAAGAAACGTTCCATATATACGTCAGGCACAAATGTTCAAGCTGTATGCTGGCAGAGGAGGAAAAGATGATTCAACAAATGAGTCAGGAGCTTTTAAAAATGTGTTTACGTACTTGAAAGGCAGAGGGACATACAGAAAGAGCTTCCAACTGCTGTTTCATACTCCAGATCCCTACACCCACCAGCACTGAGCCAGGCCAGACTGAAGCCAGGAGCCAGGAAGTCAGTCTGAGTCACTCACATGAATGGAAGGAAACCAAAATACTTGAACTATCATGCCTTTGCAGGAAGGTGGAATGGCGCTCAGCACCCTCCTTCCTCCTTACTACCCTATGTCCATCACACTTAAAAACTAACGGATGCTGTGGCCCAGCCCAGCCCAGCCCGGCTCACCACACACTTGGCCTTCAAGCACATCAACAGAAACTGAAGCCTAGTTGGAGACCCATCAGTAACCCTCACAAGGCCTGCCCCCAAATCAAACTAGTACAGGCAGTCCCACATCCTCTTTGGCTCTGTACATATCAATAGGTGTTGGAGCCCAGCTCAGTCTGACCAGTCCCACTATCCAGCCCACACTCACGACAGTGATTATCACTGTCAGGCCAGCCAGGCCCACCCGAGTCTTAGTTCCCACGCTCACCAGTGGGAGATGCAACCCATCAAAGAGGTGCCCCAAAATTTCCCTACTAGGCCGACTTTTAGCTCCAGATCTTGCACTTTCCAGGTGGTTCTGCCTTCTAGCCTAACAGGATTTGCCCCCAATTTTACAACCTGCTATCCAATGCTGCGACTGGACACCATTGCTTGAACATGGTCCCTACCAGCCTGGACTTAACTCTGACTCATGCATGTGCTGGTGGCTATGGTCACTTAGCACAGCCTGGCTCTCCCCTCTAAACCAGCTCATTTACAGGCCAATGGGCTTTGTGGCCCTGCCCAGCTTACCCCTGCCCCCAGTCCCAGCTCTCACACTCACCAATGGGAACAGTGTCCGAGCAGGGGAGCCCCAGCTGCCCCCTTGCTGAACTCACTGCCTCCATCTCAGGTCTTACACATGCAATAGGAGCTGCATGACTCATCTCACATCAACATTCACCCAGCAGGGTGGCAGACTGACTCAGTCCAGTCTGCCCCCAGTTCTAACTCACACAGGCCAGTATTGAAGAGCAGCACAGCCTATTGGGAACTGACTGGTGTTGTGGCCCAACCTGCCTCTCCTATGCCCTGTTCTGATTCTCACATCTGGATGTTATGAACTGAACCAACATGGTCTGTAACCCAGACTTGACCCACACATATGCTGGCAGATATTGTAAACTGACCTGGTCTGAGTTGCTCCCAGTTGCCTCAGGTTTGGTTTTTGTATTCATCTGCAAGGATTGCATCTTGCAAGAGTTCCCAACCTCCTCTATCAGATCACATCCCAGTAGAAGGTCTCACGCACACTGATGGGTCCTTGGCCCAGCCTGACTTGGCCCACCTTCTGTCCTGCCAGGTATGGCTGCCTTGCCAGACCAGCAGGTGTATTAGTTTGGCCTTGAAAGATCCTTCAGTTTCCCCTCTTTAAACCATGCAGTCTCAACCACCCTCATTTACCTACAGGTGAATTAGCCTGGTTGGTGGAAGTTCCCAAGGAATCACTCCTTATGTTCCTCCCCCAACACATCTGCAGACACCTTTCCTCCATGTCTGCAAAGGTGCAGATCTCCAAGCCAGCTATTGGCTGCCTTTCTCCTAGCAGTGCAACACTTGCCTAGGTATACTGCAACCTAGGCAGTTGCTGATAGCTGGGGGTAAAACTCAATCTTGAGATTCAGGTTTCAAGGCAAGGCTAGTGCTCAAAAATGACTAGAAATTATTGGACTTGCCTGAGGTACCCTTAAATGACAGGATTTGTTCATTTGACAGCTCATGTTTGGCTAGAAAAAAAGGGGGGTGGGATTCATATTTTTACCTCACTGAAGGATGCATCCTCAAGGGTCAGATTGGCAAAAATTATTTTTAATTTTCTGAAGACTATTCACTGGGGTCAGTATTGAGATCCAACAGGTCCAACCACCATTTGTACCATTTGCACCATTTGTACCCCATGTGAGAGTACTGATTCGACTTCCAGCTGCTCTGATTCCCATATAACTGCCTGCTAATGCACCTGAGAAAGCAGTGGAAGATGATCCAAATATTTGTGCCCCTGCCACCAAGGTTGGAAGCCAAACAGAGTTTCCGACTCTTGGTTTTGCCCTAATCAGACCTACATGTTTCAGCACTAAGGAGAGTAAGCCAGCAAATGGAAAATTACTCTCCATCTTACTCTTTCTCTCTCTTTTCGTAACTCTGCCTTGAAAATAAATTTTTTTAAAAAATGTGAGTTAGAAAGCATTTCTTAGTGATGCTAACACTTAACTGGCAGGCAAGTAATTATTTTATTCTCCTTTTTTACGTTTCAGAGGGGTTATTGTTTATAAACTTAACGACTAATTATCATATGCTGTGTCTTTCCCTCTTTTTACAATTCCTCTGTGGCAGGTTGGCATGCCATGCTGTATCTCCTACGCACATCACTTGGCAACCTTTTCCTGCTAATTTTGCTATGCAGCATCTTCTTAATTCTGACTTTTATTTGGTTAATTTGATCTTCCGCCACATCAGTTCAGCCTTTTGGCTGTCTCTATAAAGATCTGCCTTGGTTATCGCACTTCTCGTCATGAGCTGATGTTTGCCTATTCACTGCCACGTCTCCGGCATCTTCTCTCACACATTCAACACTGCTTGGGGTAGAAGTGGCGGATCTGTTCAGGGATTAGGATTATTAGATTTGGAATCTTCATCCTACTATTTAAAAGCTGCATGACCTTATGATCACAGAGAAAGCAAAAGCCAATAATTGCAAATTCAGTAGGATGTGCTCCCTAAAGGCAAGGGGAAATTTGTAGGTTGTACATGAAGAGTGAGAGATTGGGGCCTTGGAAAAGCAGGGCCACCAAGGGATTCATGCAGACAGATGGCAACCACTGCATTTCTATGCTAGGACATGTGGTCGCAACAAGTCAAGAGTGACTGAATCAGTGATGGGATTTTCTCCTGCAGATATGTACTTTCTGTGTATACCTTGAGAAGTAGGATACAGTGTTACAGGGAAGGACTCAAGAAGCCTCAAGATCTTCCCCTGGCTCGTTTGTATTCATTGATGTAATGTCTTTCCAAAATCCTGTCTGAGCGATCAGCATCGTAGTGCAGTGAGTTAGGCCATGTCAAAAGGTCAGTGAGTCCTAGCTACTCTGCTTCCAATGGAGCCTCCTGCTTTCGCACCCTGGAAGGAGGTGGAGGATGGTCCCATTACATGCAGCTTTGCCATCCATGCAGGAGACACAGCTGGAGTTCTTAGTCCCCAGTGTTTGCTTGACCCAGCCCCAATTTCTGCAAGCACTTGGGGAGTAAACCAGAAGATAGAATATCTCCCTCCACTTCAAATAAATAAAGCTTATAAAAACCTAAAGTGTACTATCATATACCGTATGCCATACTATATAAATTCAAAATGAAATCCTAGGGTAAGGCTGACCGTGTACCAGTGCCCCATGAGTCCTCTGCACCATTTGGGATACCAACTAGGAGACTCCGTCAGTGCCCGTGCAACCTTGCCGTACAGCTCTATCCCATGAGGAAAAAGCTGCTTAATCCTTTCGCATGAAGCAATGAGGGGCTTTACAGTCTCTCTGCTAGGGTTTGCATGTAGTTTATCCCCCAATGGCTCATATGCCAGAAGCTTTGTACCCAGGGGGGTGGTGTAGAGGTGGTGGAACCTGTAACAGGTAGATCTAGTGGAAGGTCATTAGGTTTTGTGTAGATCCACTCTCATGAAGGTCCATTAGGTCAGGAGGATGTCCACCATCATGGAGATCATCAGGCCATGAGCAGTCAGCTCAAGAAAGTCACTGGGTTATCGGCAGACTCGTGCTCGTGGTGATCTTGAATGGATCACTGGAACATTTTCTCGAATGGATAATGGCTGGTAGCAGATGGTACCTCAAGTCTCTTGCTTTCTAGCTCTCACACGAGTCCCTTCTGCTCGAGGCCAGCTTGCTTTCTGCTATTCCCCACATTTTAATGAAGCTAGGGAGACCCCTGGCCAGGAAGCCAGTCCCTGCATTCATTAGAACCATGAGCCAAAGAAGCTGCTTTGCTTTCTAGGTTACCCAGCCTCAAGTATTTTGTTACAGAAACAGAAAACAAAGTAAGACGCTTTCCAAGCTGGCAACATTATGCTCTCATTAGGTAGTTTAACCGTGATCACATCCCAACCCTTAAGAATCTACTACTCCCAAACAGAGACAAACTAAAGACTGTGTTCCCCCTCCCATAATACTGATGTATTTTCAATTTAAGCAATCAAGAGTGCACTGGTCTGCACCATCCCCTGACTCCAGTGATTAATGACCTGGCCCCTACAAGGGCCCAGAAATAGGCGAGCCCAGGGAAGCAGATGCAGTGGGTTTTATATTATCCACAACTGCAACAAACTCATTCGGCGGTGTCAGCACTGACTGCAGGGTTCTGATTATGAAATATGATGCATGCTGGATTTAATGACTTTCTCTGCCCTTCTGGTGAGTTCACTGCTTTCCAATGTCATTTTCTGTTCTCATCTGAGTGGTAATAAAAGGAATATCATTGACTGTGGTAGCTCTGTAACCACTGTGTGTTTTACAATAAATTGCATTGAAGACCTTTCTCCCCAGGAGAAAAGTGCACGACCAAAAGGATTATGCCGAGATGGGCTCTGGGACCCCCATCTCCCAGAGGATGGGGAGTGAGCAGAAGCTGCCCTTTTTGGGGAATCATTCCCTAAGAACACTCATTTTTCAAGCAGTTATATATCAAAGGTTAGGTCAGACCAGGGAGAAACATGATAAACCACAGCCTCCTTAGCAAAAACGACCATGGCCCAACCAAAATCAATGTGGAACAGAAAAGGTCTGACCTCTGGAAAAGTTCAGAAGAGGATAACAGGGAAGCGGACACAGAACTTGAATGTCCGAATCTTTCTGTGCATGTTCAAACTCACCATCATCTCCTGGGAAGATCAGTTCAATTTGGAATGGCAAGAAGGAAGAGTTCATGAGTGCCAACTGTACATCAGACCAGCACTGGGCCCTCTACAGTGTGATGTCACCAACTCTCACAGCACCAGATGTTTTATCTGCCATCTTGCCAATCAGGGAATGCAGATTCACTCAGATCAAAAACAATCTCAGAGTCCCTGAGCCAATGAAAGTCAAAAATCACATTATGCTTCTCAGATGCGATGGACCAGTATTGGATGGACCACAAGCACTGGAGCTCATTAGAGACACAAAGTCTTAGACCAACCATTACCATGGGGGTGTGAGAAATTAGCCATAGACTCCTATAGCCAAAGAGCTAGACTGAGGATCAAAAATTTACTGACACTTGAGCACTCAAAATGAGTTCTCTGTTCACTGTTCAGAGATTTTTGCATCGCATAGCTGTGGCTCTGAAGTCTGAAGACACATTCATCTTGCAGCAACGGTGTTGGGGGTGGCTACTGTTCAATCTTCAGAATGCCCATCTACAGCTCTACTTTAGGCTAAAGTGCAAATCCCTCAGTCAAGGTCCTCCAAGCACAGAACGAGTAGGATATGTGTGGACGAGAGTTGCAAGAGGTTCATGCAGTTTGCATGTTGCAAAACAATTCTGCATGGATTTCAATGTGTTCTTGCACCCCAACAATCCACTTTCAGTTTCATTTTTCCATGAGCTCTTTGAGATGCCCTTGTGGATAGGGAAAGAGACCGGAATCAAGGAGCAGACTCTCACCCTGACAGAGACAGAACCTGCAAGGTAGGCTGTGAGGTGAGATCCAGGGGACAGCTGATGTTGCACCACAGGTCTGACTGCTATTAGAACTTCCTCCTGCTTGGGCGAGGCTGGTGTTCTGTTCAACTGAAGTCTTTTCCGGAAGACTTACATTCATAATAAAGGCATTCTACGTTATTACAAAATCCACCAATTTAAATGTTAATCTTATCGAAAAACACCTTTGCTGGAACATTCAGAATAATTCCTGATCAAATATCTGGGTGCTGTGGTATAGCCAAGTGGCCACAAAATTAGCCGTCACATGAGTGTTGAAGGCTACACTAATATGCCCAAATGAATGACCCAGACCTAAAACACTTACATCGGTGCAGTGTCCAATTTTCGGTTTTGAGATTGCAGTGTCATCACTTAGTTACTCAATGAGTGCTCAAATGACTGAAATTATTAAAACATTGAAAATTAAGTAATTTTCATTATTAAGATGAAGCTATTGGTGGAGAATAAAGAAGATTATAACAAATCTGTCCTGGGCCCAGCATGGTAGCCTTAGTGGCTGGAGTTGTCACCTTGTATGGGCCAGGATCCCAAACGGGCAAGGCTGCTCCACTTCCCTTCCAGCTCCCTGCTTGTGGCCTGGGAAAGCGTAGAGGGTGGCTCAAAGCCTTGGGACACTGTGCCTGCATAGGAAACCCAGAAGAAGTTCTTGACTCCTGGCTTTAGCTCAGCTCAGCTCCGGCCACTGCAGCCCCTTGGGGAATGAACCAGTAGGTAGAAGATCTTTCTCTCTTTCTTCTCCTCTCTGTAAACTTTTCTTTCCAATAAAAATAAGAATAGATAAATCTTAGGGAATAAAGGAAAAGAAATCTATCCCTGCTTTTTTTCCATCTCCTATGCATCTAAAGTTATTTCCAAACTAAACTGTTGGTGCATAGCTGCTATCCTGGCTACTGGATTCTGATCCACTTGAACCCTAGGTAATTTGTTTGCAAGAAAGCCACTGCTGACCATGCAGTGAGTCAACCCAAAAGGAGATGCCATTTGATTAGAGATTTGGTTGTATCTGTGCCACAAGGAACCCCGCTACAGCATTTTCCTGCCTTGTGAGAAAAGTAATGTGAAGCAGGTTTGGGAAGAATCTGGTTCTGAAAGCAAAACAACAATAGTGCCTTGTAACTTAGATGCATAGCCTCATTCATTGTTGTATCAGGAAGGGATAATGGAGGTGGTCTCTTTCGGGGACCTCATTATAAAACCCAGAGTCTAGGATTCAGCCAAAAGCAGAGCACCAGGACAGGGGCCAATGACAGTGTGCCCAGCAGAGCTTGTTTTTCTATTGCTTCTCTGCAACACTGAACTCACAGGGGAGCAGGAACATCAGAAACAAGGCATGGTTCAAGCTGTAGGAAGCCAGACCAAGTCAGCTTTTAACATGTAATATTTAAGATGTATGTTATGTGTATGTATGTGTGCTGTGGTGATATATGCATGCTCCGTGCGTTGTATGGATGTTGCACCAGTTCAAGTTAGTTTTAAACATTTAACATGAAGATACATGTTGCATGCATGTGTAAATTATGTGTGCTGTCATGTGTTTGTGCAGCATGCATGTATTATGCATGTTGTGTCATGTGTACATGTTGTGTGTTTTGTGTGCATGCTATATCCATGTGTGCTGACTGCATATATTGAATGCATGTAGTATGTGTGTTGCTCTGTGACTACGTATGCATTGTATGTTACGTGTGTGTTGTATTTGTGTGTCACGTGGTGTATGTTTCCTATATACGTGATGCGAGTGCATGTGTTAAATGTGTTACGTATTGTATTGTGACGCATGTGTATTTGTATGTGTGTGTTATGCTGTGATTTGCATATCCTTATGTATGTGTTGTGCTAAATGTGTGATGTATATATGCATTGCATGTGTGTTGTGAATGATGTGTATAACGGGTATATGTGTTTTATGATTGTTGGATTATACTGTAATGTGTGTATGTGTTGTATGCCTGTTTTGTGCCATATGTGTGATGTCTTTGCATATCTATTGTGCACTGTATGTGTGTATGTGTGTGGTGTGTGTGATGTGTGTTTGATACTTAACCCACCAGAGCCCTCCCTCTCCCCCTTTCCTGCACCCTAGACAGCCCTAACCCTGAAAAATTAATCCTCTGGGAGTCAGTTTCCTTAGAGACCCTGCTCACTCCTGGCTGCTTGTCACAAGTCATACAGTGATTCTTGTAGCAAGCCCTGCTTAGAGATAACAGTTACACAAATAAATGTCCATGAGCTATTTACAGTTGGGATAAGACTAGTGATACCTATATGCTCTTGTTTTAGCTGAATTCCACCAGTGCAATGTAGAGAATGCTTTAGACATTCTATTCTGCTAAAAATCATCTGTTTATAATGTGGGGGGCTGGAGCTCTTGTCAAAATCTGAGTTGACATGTCCATGAAGATTTTGTTTCCTTTTCTTGGATAAAATATAACATGGCAAACACAAGAAACGCAGGAAAAATTTAGACCCTAATGTTCACTCCGAGGTTCAGCTGATGACAAAGTTGGATTCTAAAGCATCTCAATAGCCACTGTATTTTTGCTCTTGCTGAGTGTGCCTGACTGTTGACTCTAGAACTGGTTTAACTTGAGACCTTAGTGTGTATTCATTCTGACAGGATCTCCAGTCCATAAACCTCCCTTTGATGTTCATTGTTCACACTGGATCTGTCCAGCCACTCCTCAGCTGCCTCTTGCCACCGCCTCTTATGAGTGCCAGCCCTCTGCCCAGAAGGTAGCAGGGCCATGACAAATTATTGCTAGGCCAATGAGTGGTGATTTCATAAGCATTTCCCTTTCTTGTTCACTCCACTTGAGGATAAATTTTCATGAGGACAGGACAAGGATAGATGAAGAACTGGGAGTGGAGTATCTACCTCTTCATTACACAGAAGTGAGATGGATGCTGTGAACATTTCCACTGATAATAACACAGCGCAGAGATGACCTGGTCAAAGACGACCTTCCATAAAGCAAACACAGCCTTCAACGATAAACATGGATAAACTACATGCTAAAGACCATCCAATTCAATTATTCAGCCCCTTTTTGTTCGACCCAACAGGCTCATGTTTTAACAATGAAATAGAAGTCAACAGAAATAACAGTTTGCAATTCAAACAAAGCTAGAATATCTTTAAGACTAGATCAATCATGCATGTTGGCCTTACTATCAAAATAATCTTTTGCATTTTGGCTGATTTCGTTACTCTCTGTTTCACCATGTGTTTATGACTATTGCCCCAGAACAGAAATCCAAAGTGATATTTTCCTTGTAATTCTACACAGGATATGCAGCAAATCCTGGATATGCATCAGGCACATGAACTTGCCCCCAAGGACTGGGATGCATGAGTGGAAGTTATTTGGAAAGACATTGTTCTATAGACAGCAACAGCTATGAGATACTCTGCTGTGAGAGGCATTTCCCAAGTCTTTACATGAACCAGCATCCTAGAACATGGCAATACGCACAGTGCACCTGAAATTACAATGCTAAGCGTCATTGGTGTTACCTCAATGTTAACATTTCCCTAAAGCAAAGAGATTGAAACCTGTTCTTCAATGTGATCATATTAAGGTTGGGGGAGTAGGTGTTTGTGGAGGCAATTGGGTCACAAGGACGAAAGCCTGATAAATAGGATTAGTGCCTGCTTCTTCCACCATGTAATTAAAGGCAACCAGGGAGATATCAGCCAATGCGTCTAAGGGGGGCGCTGAGACAATGAGAATAAAAGGGTATACAACGGAATGAGAAAACACCCCCTGATTGCAGGACCCGGCCTCTTGTCTGTACTCACTCACCCAAGATGTCCTTGTCCGTCCATTACCAAAAGGCATTTGCTGACTTGAGGAAAAAGTACAGCTGCTTCCCCCAAGGTCAGCTGGGTCACTGGGCTGAAGGAATCATCTGCCTGATCAACAAGTAAGAAGCTTGGTAGTATTTTCTGTGGTGGTGGGTGGTACAGAGGAATTCTACATCTGAAACTCCCCCGACCAGACCTTCCCAGAAGAACAGGGAAGGGAGAAGGACCAGGGACTCTCCTCCCACTCATGTCCATCAAAGTCTCATTAAAAGCAGTCCTTGACTGAAATGCCTACCTGGTCTGTCGGGTACAGGGAATTTCTGTCTCTTCACTTTATCCAATCAACAACGCTAAAATCACCTTCTTGGTTGCTCCTCCATCAGCCACACTCTCTGTCCTCGGTAGAACAAGTTCCAGGGATTCAAATCTGTGGTAACCATGTGAGGACACAGCTAAGAAGTCATTGTCTTGGAGGGAGGGAACAGGCCCTTACCAGACAAAACTGCAAGATCCTTGATGGTACATTTCTCACGCTGCAAAACTGAGAGCCAGAAATCTGTGATCTTTAAGCTACCCTGTTTAGGGTGTTTTTGTTATTGTAGCCTGAACCCACTAATGCAGGTGATTAGTACCTTCTAAAGATCATAAGCTTGTTGGCGTACAAGATGCAGGTGGGAGGGTATGACGTACCTGCAGACAATCTCAAACCATAAATATGTGTCACGGTGAAAACCCGCAGAAGCACAGTAAAACACCTGAGGGATAGTTTAGATAAGGTCAAAGTTAATGGGGAAGGGAGGAAAGCCATGTGTTTAGCTCAGAAGTTAGGGCGCTGCTTGGATGCCCACATTCCATGTCAGAGCCTGGGTTCCAATCCCAGTTCTGCTCCCAATTCCAGCTTCCTGCTAATGTGCACCTGGGAGGCAGCAGTGATGGTGCAATCATTTGTGCTGCTATCACCCACGTGGGAGACCTGGACTGGGTTCATTTCCTGACTTCAGCTTGGCCCAGCTGTCGCTGTTACAGGCATTTAAGAGTGAACCAACAGAACATTTTCTCTCTCGCTTCCTCAACCCCTGCCCCTTGTGTGTCTATGTCTGTCTCTTTTCAAGTAAATTGAACAAGCAAGATTTTTTGGGGGAACAGGACTATAAAGAAAAGTTGTGATAGAAATTCAGTAAGTGCATCCCATTAAACAGGAAGCAAGACTGCTTCAATGGCAAGCTCCAACAACAAGACTTCCTCTCTTAGGATGTCCAATGTTTGAAACCCAAATACATGTCTGAGAATTCCATTGTTGCAGGTATAAGAGCAATCATGCCAGACAAGTCTAGCATGTATGAAGGAGTCTTTATTAACCAAGCTTGGTGATGGAGGGGCCCACCATAAATTAGCAAATCACAAATCCACATGGAAATTCAGTCTGCAGTGAAACTCTGAGAGGAACAAAAGGCCATTACCATGAAACCCAGCCATTAAACTTAAGACTTAGGTTCTAGCTTCCCCAGCAATATAAATTATCCTAAGAGACATGCAATGAACAACCTGGACACACTCCATGTACTGGTTCACTTTTCAAATGGTCACAGTGGCCAGATCTGAGTTTGGTTGATGTTAGTAACCAGGAATCCAATCTAGGTCTCTCTCACTTGGATGTCAGGGGCCCAAACACTTGGACCAGCTTCTGAGGCTTTCACCGGCATCTTAGTAAAGAGCAGGATCAGAAACAAGGCAGACAGGACTCACACTGGCCTTCCTCTATGGAATGCTGGTGTTGCAAGCAGGAGATTAAACTCTTGCACAATAGTACTAGCCCTAGGGCTCAGATCCCACATGGATATTCACATAAGACACATGAGAAGTATGTGAGCATCGTGATGAGAACTGAGCAAGAAGAACTTGACTTTTCTAGTAACCCTGACACTGGAGACATTTAGTCTTTGGGGAGCCAGCAGTCGCTGTTATAACTGCATAGTTATGGGTTTGATTACTGCAAAATGCAACACTGATGGTTGCAGCAGCATATGGAGCTCTGTTAGACAACCACTCTCACAGCGGTTCAGCTCTATGGTGTGTTTCTTGGAAGTGTTCTTACAAAGCTCAACCCCTAATCAACTGCCCATGTCTCTGTAAGCTATTCCATCAACTCCTAAACAACTGCCCACATCTCAGTAAGCCATTCCATACCCTTTATTTATCCCTTGTCCAGTCAAAATTGCCAGTACGGATTCTATTGACCACAAATGAGAAAGCTGGCCACTTCATAAGAAACCATTCCTTCCACATTTGCATGAATACTAAGGACAAGCTATATTTAGGAATGCTCAAGTCTTTTGCAAATGTCATTTTGAAATTAGAGCTCTGTCTTTAGATCTATTTGTCCTTCACTATGAGCAGTGACCAAAAAATAGGCACTAAAAATGGCCATGTATTTACAGATAGTTTGCTACAGAAGTTTTGTCCTTGCACTAATGAAACTTTGGGGAAGAGTATGTCAAAAAGAAAACTAGAATGCTTTTAGCAGAATTGAAGCAGACATGCCCATCCTTAGAACCCAAAGGAAAAGAGACAAATGTCAGCAAAATGTTTGCTAAATAAATAAATGGAAAAAAGATTAACATTGTCTATCAAATGCTAGCTGTGTTTCTCAATCTGGTGAAACCAAAAAGCGAAAATGATACCTACTCTTTTCTCAAAGAGTGTATAATGGTTACCAAGAAAAGGTGCGCATATTCAACAGTAGAAAACTACAGAGAGAATAGTATGGGACTGCTATAGGCATGGAGGCAGCAGTGGCAAGGGTTGAGGTTTACCAGCACTTCCCCAAGGGCGGCCCTTTCCCAGGTTGTCCAACCCTCTCCATTCCATGTACCACCAAATCTCCCCTGTTCCTGTAGTAAAGAACTACAACTTACACAGCCTTACCACTCCAAATGAGCACTAGCTAAAACTATCCAGAACTGCCTTACACGGAGAGCCAGTGAGGACCTTAAGCTCACTATCATATCACAGTGCTGAAAAAACAATCATGGCCGACACTCCTATTCCCATCTTGCACCAAGACACCTCCGAGATCACCACCCCCTCATCCTCTCTGGCCGAAGGCAAGGGAATGGACAGTACCCAAGCCCTGCCCCAAACTCCCCTTTGAATGATCATTTAAGTTCTGCCCAGTCACCAGCCCCGATGCCTCCAGATCAAGTAAAGGAACACAGTTTCCAACCTTGGATATCATTCCTTCTGGGCCTTGATCTACTATCTACTTGAATTCTTTCTTGTGCCAGAGAAATAACTTGGATCCAAACCCAGTCACCTCACAACAGTGCTAAGTGCAAAAGGACTTTCGTGATGACCCCAGTCACCTAGGACAGAGGCCATTGAAAACGAATCCACAGAAGCCATGACAATTACCCTAAATTTGGACTAAAGGTTGAGGTATTGGAAAACAGTGAACGGTGGGAGGTATTTTTTTATGTATTTTTAAGATCTATTTATTTTTATTGGAAAGTCAAATTTACAGAGCAAAGATGAGACAAAGATCTTTCATCTACTGATTCACTTCCCAAATGGCTGCTATAGCCAGAGCTTTGCTGATCTGAGACCAGGAGCCAGGATCTTCTTCTTGGTCTCCCACACAGGTGCAGGGTCCCATGGTTTTGGGCCATCCTTCACTATTTTCACAGGCCACAAGCAGGGAACTGGATCAAAAGTATAACAGCTGGGGCCACAACTGCAGCCCATATGGGATCCTGGCACATGAAGGGTGGGGTTTAGCTAATAGGACCATTGTGCCAGTCCAGGTGGGAGGTGTTCTGTAGTCAGTGAACTTCTAAGAATGGATATCCATGAAGGACCAGAGCTGGGGGGAAGCTTTGGGGTTAGAGGCTGGCGGAAAATTTAACTGAAGAAGCCAAGAACAGCCTCTCAATACATAGAATCAAGTCATTTCTGGATGGAGACATAGATACTTTTGAAAGGCTCCATAAAAAGATCAATAAAAGCAGGATGCCTGAACCAAACCAAATTACAGATGGAATCTAGGCATAGCTTCTCCCAAACCTTTCATTTTACAAAGTGAGTCATTGGGTTCCAGCCAAGCGGCAGGACTTCCATAGCCCACCAAGGTGTGGGCAGAGCCCACGCTATACCCAGGGCTTGGAACATCTGGCTCAGATTTCCTCTGTGTTCTAAGGATTTTCCCTCTCCGTTTTGTGCATACCCAATTTCTCTTACTACGCATGAAAAATGTTAATAACATTCTTTCTCCAAACATCCTCTCCCCGAGGAATAATAGATCATGGGAAGAGAGGATTTCGCCCTCGCGGAGGGACATTATCATTTTCATACAAATGCTAAAACAATTCTGAGCTCTCGGGCTGAACTAAGCTCCCTTAATCTAACCTGTGTCTCACACCTGGGGAAACTCGGTTTAGAAAAAAAGGGGGGGAGGAAAATCCATTTCAAGTGTTCTATGTTAAGCCTCTCAGCTTGCACTCAATTTGTTTTATCACATAGTGATAGGAATTAAAGGCCTCCGCTACAGTTTAGGCAGCTTGCCAATACCTATTTTATAGCAATAAAATATGTACAAATTAAGGAATCTCATGTGGAAAATTCATTCAACAGCCTCAAAAGCCAAATGAATGGTAATTACTTTGAACACAATGTGGCGGCAATCAAGCACGATTGGATCATGCTTTTAAATGTGCGTCTACATTTTAAGAACTAAGATAATTATGAATTATGAAAATAACTAACAGAGACAATGGCACAGCAAAGCTGTTGTTTATGAAACATGAAAGGGACATTTTCAGAGGAGTGTGGGGCGGGGGGGGGGGGGTGGCGGATGAGCCATTCTCTGCACCTGCCAGGAAATATTGAATATGAGACAGTTGCAAAGTACAAGGCTGGGATCAGCTTCTTTCCTCCTGTGATTTCGCATGGGGACTCCACTGCTGAGCTCTGGGATGCACAGGGCTTGACAGAAAGATGCTGAGGTGTCCAACTCCAAGTCCCACGGAGTGTGGGACTGAATACACATCCATCATTCTGTGCATTGCAATGCTAATGAAATAATGCTATGCCCAAAACATGGATGCAAATTCTGTGTGATAGTTGCCATACTACCTGCCTCTCCTTTTTTTGAGATTTTTTTTTAATTTGAAAGAGAGTTACAGAGAGAGAGAGAATTTTTTCATCCACTGGTTCACTCCACTCAAACTACTGTGACGTTCAGAGCTGAACTGGTCTGAAGCCAGGAGCCAGAAGCTTCATCCAGGTCTCCTATATGAATGTAGAGACCCAAGCATTTAGGCCATCTTTCATTGCTTTCCCAGGTTCTTAGCAGGGAGCTAGATTGAAAGTGGAGCAGCTAGGATTCAAACTGGCACCCATATGAGATGCTGGCTCTCTAGGCGAAGGCTTAACAGGCTATGCCACTGTGCCACTCCTTCACCATCACCCCCACAAGCCACCTGTCTCCAAACAAAATCATGGTGAGAAACACCTCCTGGAAAGGAGAGTCTACAAAACAGTCTTTTGCCGATCTTCTGTCAGAGGCTAGGCCCTGAGAATGTCAACTTCTCCGGTTCTCTATTCTCCTAACTTGTAAGTTATAGGGAGTATAGCCAATGAGTTTTCAATATATGTCTATGGTACAAGGGAGATGGTGCCCCCTTGAAGAAGTAAATGTGAACCAGGTGGACCTCCAGGGGACATGCACCCCAGAAATGTGAACAGCAACATCATAAGACATGAGCACGTCTAATTCACATGGGGAAGAGTGGAAACATCAGAGACTCCCCGGAGCTAAAGCAACAGAAGCTGAAGCTCAAAGGGTACATTTGGGTCAGATCAAGTTGAGCATTAAAACCTACTGAGAATACGGGACAAACAGAGACACTATGATGGACTATGTCAACCAGTGGATTCTTCCAAGACCTCATTTGAGTGGCAAGATTGGCAGCGATTCATAACTGTTGAAATATCAAATCCACTTGAGCAAGAACCTCAGAAAATACCCTACATCCAGGACCTGGGGAGGGTGGGAGATTGGGTGGGCCTTCTCCCTTAATACCCTGCTTTAAACATGAAGGAAACAATATGGAAAAAATACTAGTCCTACCCACTTTCCTGTAGCCCTTGAACCTTTTTGCCCTAATTAACTATGTTAATAATATTATAGATTAAAAAATTAAAAAAAAACTTACTGAGCATTTGCTGGCACCATCACCAAGATTTCAGCAGATCTTTTCTTAGTCGTTTCAATATAACTGCTTTAGAATGAACGTTATCTGTGATAGGACCAGTAGGTCCCATGGCTGTGTGTTCTTTGTCATGATTCCTTTCTATAAAATATGTCCCTCGGCTTGAAGCGATGTTGTGAGTACTTCCATGTCAGTAAATCAGGCATTCCACAACCCTAGGGTGTTGGCCTTGGCGGCCAAAATCAAGTAACAAGTCAGATGAAGACACAAACTTGTCACCTCTTGGGTAGAGGTAGAAAGTTTCATCAACCTGCCATTAAGAAGCTGGTGGGTTTTAGATGACATCACGGTGAATGCCCTGTGTCTGTGCTGTCAGCCAGTTAGGTGTTCAACAACAGCAATAACAATGTTGCATAACCTGCCCCGTCATCACCATTTCAGCCCATTGTACAAACACCGAAGTCATCGAAGACAGATATTAACTAGCTCTCATTGCCCATGAAACATCTGTTTATTGACTATAAATGACTGCTGTGGACAAGACGAAATTAAATCACAAGGATAAATGCTAAATCCATTCTCACTGGTTTGCCCCCACACCTTTGCTTTAAGCTCCTTTTTATCTCTCCAGTCTCATTTTTCCATGCCTCCAAACAATCAGACAAGCCATTAATCTCTGCCTCTGTAATAATTTATTGACAAAGTGTAATGGCCATAGCTGTGCCAGCAAGAGCTCATCCTTTCTTCCTTTTTCCTCAGGGATACTCCAACATGTAATCATAGAGCAGCCCATGGTCTATATCCACGAACAAAAATAATTAGGATAATTATATTAATTAGATTTAGCTAAATACTAGATTTCCTAAATCTGAACATTTTTTCTATTAACATGCTACCAATGGAAAATTCCATGCCATGAAACTGTTTCTGGCACAAAATAAATAAAAATACTGTATAGGGGCCAGTGTGATGACATAGCAAGTTGATCCTCATCTTTTTTTTTTTTAAGATTTATTTATCTTTATTGGAAAGTTAGATATACAGAGAGGAGGAGAGACAGAGAGGATCAACAGCCGATCCAAAGCCAGGATCCAGGAACTTCTTCTGGGTATCCCACACGGGTGCAGGGTCCCAAAGCTTTGGGCCATCCTCGACTGCTTTCCCAGGCCACAAGCAGGGAGCTGGATGGGAAGTGGAGTTGCCGGGATTAGAACCGGTACCCATATGGGATCCTGGTGCGTTCAAGGCGAGGACTTTAGCTGCTAGGCCATGCTGCCAGGCCCGATCCTCATCTTGGCTCTGGTGTCTCATATAGTTGCTGGTTAGTGTCCTGGCTGCTCCGCTTCTGATCCAACTCCCTACTAATGGCCTGGGAAGGCAGCTTAGGACATCACAAGGCTTCGGAACCATCCGCTCCTGTGGGAGACCCAGAAGCTCCTGGCCCCGAGCTTCAGAATGCCCAGCTCTGGCCATGGCAGCCATTTGGAAAGTGAACTAGTAGATAATGATCCCTTTCTTTCTATTTCTTTCTCTCTCTCTCTCTAATCCCAACTTTCAAGTAAATTCAACAAATTTCTTTAAAATACTGCATATTTATATTTCAATATACAAAAAACGCGAATAAGCTTCATGTTTAGATTTGGGTCCCCTCCACAAGGTACCCCACTATGTATATGTAAATATTCCCCAAACTACTAAATATTCCCCAAACATTTCTGGTCCCAAGTATTTTGCGTGAGGGATGCTCAATTTATATATTGATAAGATTATGTTATAATCATGTATGCATATGTCAATATCAAACTATGTGAAATAATACATTTAATCATTTTTATATTCGTATATGTAATAGTATTAAATATTTCCACCTGTGCATCACATATAACTTAGTCCTCTCTCAGATGATGAAATGGAACAAACATGAGACTGTAAGTACACATTCAAAGAGAACTAGTTAACAATGTGGAAATCTAGACCATCAGTTTATGCTTGCTCTTTGTGCCCTCTGGCCTTGCTTTGTTTCAGTTCTGATTGTATCATGGCCGTCCTACATGAATTGTTGCTGTGCCTACCCAACCTTACAACTCAAGTGTAGCGCATGATAGCCAGCTATAATGGGAAGATTTATTTTGATCGTCACCAGCTGTTCTGCTGTTGTTCAGTCTCTGCCAGCAGGTGCTTTTCAAGCAGTTCTTTGCCACAGGAGAAGAGGCTCTGCTGCAGAAGCTTGGGATTTTGGAATATCTCTTGGCCCATTGAATCTTCAGGGACACATTCTTAGTAGCAGGGTATCTTTCAGCATGGCTTGTGTGGCTACGGAGGGCACCCTTCTTTTGGCTCCACTCACATGTGCAACCTTTTGAGTTGTCCCATAAATCCACCCAGTTTTCACACACAAACTGTGTTGCCTCTGAAACCCACAGAGAGGACCCAAGCACAGTGTTTCTTTCTTCATGGTAAGAATTAAGTGATTCATTTACTTAATTCAATATGCATTCGGTCGCCATATTCATAACTATGGCAGAATCCTGAATTTCACAGGAGGCGCAATAGTTAAGGAGGTATCAATTCATGGAAAAATCTATCACTTGCCTCCACTATTCTGCAGACATTTTCAAGCCCCCTTGTGTGTGTCTTCCATAGTTTGTATTATAGTAATCCACCCAGAAGGTTCAACACTGCTCATTCAACAGATGCCACCATCCTGGCACTGTCAGTACAGCAGAGGACTGTGAAGTTGTCAAAGTGACATGGTCCCAGGGAGCTGTGATCACACAGGTGAGGTCAGCTGTTACATGGCAAGCAGTGAGTACATTACTGTCCCTGTTAGGTTAAAAGTGAACTGCTTCTTGTTTTTCTAAAAGGCAGGAACTGAAAAGGTGTACGCTCACCCAGACAACTGCCACATACTGCGTCACTATATTCTGGTAAACATATTAGATCTAGCCTAGCTACTGAAATTGAGCAATTAGCAGATGAAAGCTACAATCAACTATTATATCCCTCACCACCAAGATGACTTTTGAAGAGCTGATGGGATGTGATCGGGGCTACCTCCGCTGCATTTTTAGTTCTTTGGACATGACACTTCTCATGTCAGTGTCCCTCATATTCAATATTTCTTTGGGCTTTTCTTCCACACCATGTAAGTCAGAAAATCACTATGAATAGTTTGTGTCCCCATCTAAATTATGCACTTAGAGGGCAAAGAAAACACTTGCAGAGTTGGTATGCTGTCCCGCTGAAGCCTCTATTGAAAGACTCGGATTAAGACTCCATTGATCATCTGATTTCCATATTAAACAAGGGAGTATGTTCACATTTCTGGTTCTTAACTATTATTGTCAATTCAGGCTATCTCTCTTAAGGAGACTGGCAAGTTCTCTGTTCCCAGTGGGTAGTTCCTTTGAGTGAAGGTCCTTCGGGAGCACATGTACTCTACGTGCTGGTGGGGATGTTGCAGAGTCCTCCCTTGAGGGGCCCTGTCTTCCTCTCAAATCAATGGAGCATCTGGTTTTGTTCTAGAAACTGAATGAAGCATCATTGTTTTCCCAGCAGCAGCTGGCGTCAGCTCTCTGAATAACCACTATCTTTTTATTCTCCTCTCTTGTTCAGTTTTCTGTCTTAGTATGCAAGTCAGCTAACACCCTAGAAAACCTTCCATCTTTTTCCTAAGAATGGCATGGGCATTGCCATAGGTCAGGTGACTCTAGGTGCTGTCCCAGCATTCTTACTCATGGTATTAACTGTTTCTGTGCCACCTTGTATTAAATGATATCACGTGGTCTTCAAATGCAGATTCTATTTTCCTCATTGATAATCATGACAACATCTCCTATAGCCAACCCCAGCCCAGACAAGACAATTTACCATTCGAAGGGGACTACTTAGTGTCTTAGTGGCTGTAAAGATTTTAGCAAGCAGCTAAAATTTTCTGATCTCACAAAATAAATCACTTCAGAGTTTTCACCTCTCTCGGCTGTTAAATCAAAAATTCTGTCAAATCATTATAAATGACCCTATCTCATTTACTGCAAACATTCTTTATGTAGAAACATCAAGGATCCCTCCTAACACTGTATTAGGACAGGGTTCAGGTGACTTCATCAACATCTTAACCCCAAGTTACAGGAAGAGTTGCAGAAGCCAGCCAGGGCCACAAAGAAATATCGTGATGGGCCTGGTGTGATGGATCAGTGGCTAAATCCTCACCTTGCATCTACTGGGAACCCATATGGGTGCTGGTCTCTGTCCCAGCTGCTCTACTTCCCATCCAACTCCCTGCTTGTGGCTCAGGAAAGCAGTCAATGATGGCCCAAAACCTTGGGATCCTGTGCCTACCTGGGAGACCTGGAGGAAGCTCCTGGTTCTTGGCTTTAGATCAGCTCAGCTCTGGCCACTGCAGCCACTTGGGGAACCAGAGGATAATCTGTGTAAATTTGCCTTTCCAATAAAAATAAATAGATCTATTTTTTAAAAAAAAAAAAAAGAAAGAAACATTGTGATGACCACTAAGTTCGTGCCCATCGGTGCCCCAAGCCACTGCTCCTATTCTAGTCAAATTTCATCTTGCTCCAGTGATGAGTCTTATCTGTGGTTGGAGTGAGGCTTCAGCAGGCTGGGAGTTGTCATCACCTCTCTTGCCCTCCCAGTGCAGTTTAGATTGTATTTGACCAATGAGCAGGGGGTTCAGATTCCGAATCCTCTGCAGGACATCTGGTTTCTAGCAACTCTGCTGCTGTCAGCTGTTACAGCATGCCATTCTGTAGAGCACGCAATCAAAACCAAAGACTGCAACCATGTATTTCTGTTTCTGCTGTAGTGATTTTTAAATTTCTACCTAAGATTCTTGATGAACGTGGAATATGACCATGCTTTTATGGGCAAAAGAAATCAACTTCAATGCATGTATACTACATAAGTGCATTATTTATGCTTAAAGAATTATTTTGCTTATAAAGGAATGTTGGTTAGATGATTGGAAAGAGTGCATTAAGAAAGGAAGGAAAACAGATACGTTACTACGTGCGTGAGCTGGCACATTCAGAGAGCACCTGGAGCTTGGTCAGCTGAACAGTAAAATAGTGTTGAATTTCTGAACGCCTGACTTCAGCCTGGCCCAGTCCTGGCTACTGAATTCTTTCGAGAAATGAATCAACAGATGGAACACCTCTCAGTCTCTTTCGTTGTGTCATTCTGCTTTTCAAACAAATGCATCTTCGAGGGAACATTCAAACAACAATAGATTTCTGCCTTCCATCCTCAAGGCTTATCCCATGGCACAATACTTTCTTTCCAGTTGTAATCTATGCATGGTGGAGACGGGGAAGTCCCACTCTGTGACACCCAATGACACTCTGGAACAGACAGAGAATGATGCATGGTGCATATAAGTCAAGGTGCTAACATATTATCTGTGTCAAGCTGGTTCTTGGCAGCACTGACTGGTGCAAAACTGAACCAAGCGGGATGGAGTGGGATGTGTCTGATCCGTGCCAATGGAATGCAGAAGAAAGAAGGCACCCACCTAAAGCCTCTGTTTTGACGTGGGTAAAGTGAAGCTGTTCATCAGCATTCTACAGTGCTGGGAAACCAGACTCAATTCCACTGGGGCTTTATGGAAAAGCACGTGCCTTCATACTGTGATTTTCCTGCTGAGAGGTGGGGAAACCAAAATGTTATTCACCAAGTTCTGTTGGTCTTCACACGAGGGTCGCTGCTCCTGAGAAACTAACTACTGGGCTCTTGCAATTGATTCCTCAGTTCAAGATCTAAGGATGGAGCCTATGCAGTAGCCTAGTAGCTAAAGTGCTCACCTTGCCTGTGCTAGGATCCCAAATGGATGCAAGTTCATGTCCTGGCAGCCCTGCTTCCCATCCAGCTCCCTGCTTGTGGCCTGGGAGAGCAGTCGAGAACGGCCAAAGCCGTTGAGATGCTGCATCCACGTGGGAGACCCAGAAGTTCCTGGCTTCAGATTGGCTCAGCTCTGGCCATTGCGGCCACTTGAGGGACGAATCAGTGGATGGAAGATCTTTCTCTTTGTCTCTCCTCTATGTAAATCTGACTTTCCAATAAAAATAAATAAATCTTTAAAGATAAAGACCTAAGGGCAATCTTGCGATGGAAGAACTCCTTCTGAGATGTAAGAGGCCCTGGCAGGTGCAAGATACTCAAAGTGACCTCTGGGAAGACCAAGAAGGTGAGGATTGAGCCTGGCTGCTGTTTCATTCTTCTATTAGCCTCTTTGATCTTAAGGGCTAGGGTTAGGATGCAGTTTAATACATCATTCCAGTTTTTGAAATTCAGAAGCTTGGTCTCTAGCGTGGTGAGGTTGAAAGTGGTAATAATCAACAGATGAGACTTAATGCAAGGTGATTTGGCCATCGAGAGCATTGCCTGAGGACAGGATTGATTATGGTCTGGAAAAATGGATCGGTTCCTATCAGTACAGGTTGTCACACAAGTGCAAGCCTGCGCTCTGATTTGACTATCTGGCTTCTGGTCTCGCACACCCCTGCCACTGCAATGCCCTGGCCAGAGCCAAGCCGTTATCTGTGCCTTGGAACCTTCAGGACAGTAACCGACACAAACCTCTTTCCTTAATAAATTCTCCCAGCCTCAGGTATTTTGTTGCCGCAATGGAAAATGGACCCAGACACAAGGCAAGAAGCCAGGACTACCGCGACAGCTGACCACAGTAATTTACCCTGTCTTTTAGATTCTTTCTGTCATGCCCCCTATTCACAAGCTTCTAATGCTCTTGCCGCAAAAAAAAATGCCTCTGAGCACCTCTCTGATGTCTCAGGATTTTGTCTTTGAATCAAGACTTGCGCTCTGCATTCTCACATTCCCAAGGCTATCAGGGCTTTTGAAAGTCTCTTATAAAATTCTCACTTTGAGCCTTGGCACAGGGAATAGTACAATAAATGCTCTGATTGCCCAGAGAGAGAAAGAGAATATACACGCATGCCATTTGAGACATTATCTCAAAGCCACCACACCAAAGACCTCATCCTGCTTTATTGAAAGTGGCAGACAACTCCGGAGCATAGAGCCAAGGAGTCTGCAAGGGCATCCCACACGCCATTCAGCACTAATAGGTGACAAGTTCTGATATTCCAGGAATTTCTAATTTGTGGCCACTTTCCCGTTCCCAAAGCAGATACCCAAATTGATTCTGCCCACTTCAGGCACCATGTGTGAAAACGCTGACTGACAGAAACACCTAAGGGGAAGGCGCCTGCCAAGCGATTGGTTAAACAGCTATTCATTTTGAAATATATCTTCAAGGAGCAGAATAACAGAGGGCCACTGTAGTGTGCGGCCCATTAATTATACAGTTGACAAGAAAATTACCCTTCAGATCAACATTAGTGGAGACCCAGTTGGAAGGGGAGGGGCAGGTGGGTGGGAAACAGCATTTAGCAGGGTGATCTGCACAGTCCTTGGTGAGGGAGGCCCTCTTAGCTCAGGCAGGAGGGAGCTGGGGCAGGCAATTCACCCTCCAGGTCTGTGGTCACCTCTTCCGAGCACAGACTAAAAGCATATTTAATGTGGGCTTACTTTTTTTTTCCCGATACTGTACCCGAATTCAGGAATGGGGAGCATCTAGTCCACCGGCTGCATGTAAGGGTTACTGAGGGTTGGCCCTACGAAGGCAACTGCAAGCAGAACTCAAAGCTCAATCCCTTTAGGGTAAGTTAATTTATTTTATTTTTGATGATGTTGACATAGTGGAGAAGGATGCACACCCATGTGGACCACTGATTGTGGGGGGGGAGGGGTTGAGGAATGGGGGAAAGTGGATGAGACAATAGTCTCCAAATATTTTTTTTTTGTTTTCTTCCAGTGTCTGAAAGAAGGGAGGAGAGAAGGGGAGAGGGTCACTCCCAGCGGCTCTACCCCATGCATCAGTACCTGAGGATGTGGGACAGTCACTCAGTGTCAGCCTAGAGTCCCCAGTGTGGAGCTTGTTCCAAGAGCACTGACCAAGCAGTTGTGATCGTTCTGAAGTGTTGCTGATTTCATTGTTCCAAGGTCGGGGAAATCCTTACAAGATCCATTGAATGACATAGTTCACCTTAGAGTTTTCACTCACACTGCGCCAGGAGACTTGTCCAATTTGTTCTGCCCTTCAGAATATAGACATCCTCCACAGGCCTCAATAAACTGGTTGTTATGTCCCCCATGTACATCTGGGCATGCTGTCTGCCATACAAACTCCGATTACTAAGGAAGCCCAGTTTTGACATGTGCACTGCGCGATCAGATCACAGATCCTGTGGTTTTCACTACAGTTGGAGTTTTGAGTCCATCAGTCCAGTTGGGGGCGTGTGAATCCCCAAAGAAACCTTGTCAGAGGTGACCTGACTCCTGTGTGTGCCAGCCAGTGTGGGGTCTAGCTCAGTCTATCATCCACTTCAGCCTACACACACCGGTGGTTGCAATTGCCTGATCATTTCTGTCCTCAGCAACATCTCACACACAAACCAGTGGATCCAGGCCAATCCTTCCCACCACACACACTGCCCTCATGCATGCCAGTGGGAACAGCAGCCTAGTTGAAGCAACCCCAATAACTCCCAACAGGCCTTTTTCTAGCCTGGTCCGTTCACATGCCAGTGTGTGCAATAGATCGGTCCAGTTTTTCCCACATCCCAACTGCTGCTTGTACACACCAATGGGTGCTGCAACCTAGGTCAGCTTGACTGACCCCACTATCCAATCCACACTTATGCTGGCGGATGCTACCGCCTGTCCTCAGCCTGCTTCCAGCTCTGGTGCAAATACTCACCAGTGAAAGCTGCAGCCCATCAGAAGGATACCCACAGTTTCCCTACTAGGCCCACTCCCAGTCCTGGGTCTTGCACTTTCCAGATGGTACTGTGCTCTAGAGCAGGTTAATTTTTAAGTTGATTGTTTCGTATCATCCTTGGATAATGGTTTCATATGCAAACGGCCTGTGGCAGAAAACAGTTTCCCATTCCTGCCCCTAAACAGTAGTGCTTATCTTGACTCAGGTATTGTAGGTAATCTGGATATGATGTAGGATGCAAGATAGATTG
Source organism: Ochotona curzoniae (assembly GCF_017591425.1). Lineage (NCBI taxonomy): Eukaryota > Metazoa > Chordata > Mammalia > Lagomorpha > Ochotonidae > Ochotona > Ochotona curzoniae. The sequence continues at coordinate 4,733,363 of NW_024465421.1, forward strand.
CATCCATTATATGTAAATTATATGCACTATTCTAAAATGTGCTTTCACTTTATCTGAAGCTAGAAGGGAACAGAGACCTTCTATCTGCTGGTTAATTCCCCAGATGCTGGTGACAACAGAGACTGGGCCAAGCTGAAGCCTGAAGCCCAGAACTCAGTGTGGGCTCTCCTTGAGGGTGGCAGGAGCCCTAGTGCTTGAATCATTACCTGCTGCCTTTGATGGTGCACATTTGCAGGAAACAAACAGGAAGCAGAAGAACCGGGATTCAAACTAAGCGCTCCAACAGAGGAGACAGGCATTCCAAGCAAGTGAGGTCACCCCTGCACCAAACACCTGTCCCTCAAATACCATCCTAATATGTACACAGCATTTGAGCAGCTAGAGTTGATGTCCACAGAGGCCCTAGAACCTGTTCCTATCAGCCACCCGAGGGTTGACGGGATAGCTTGCATATTGTATCTCCAAACTGGAAGACCAGCCAGTGTTGAAACGCTGTCAGGAAACTCCCTGATGTGACCGGCTTAATTCCGTAAGAAGAGCACAAGTGAGACACCTTCTGCACAGCTTTCTGTCTGTGTAACCTGGGGACTTTCCTTGAGCAATCTTAAGCCTCAGGTTCCCCGATCCCAAAAGGAATATGGCAAAAGCAACCTCACGAGGTTACAAAAAGTAAATGAAGACGTAGGCAAAGCACTGGACTTGACGTAGGTGTTTGCCCTCAGAGCATGACAGCTTCCTGGAGCAGTAAGGAAAATGGTGTGACCACCTGACTGTGCACCTGTCTCACTTGCCCTGACCTGGGCAGAGCCATAAAGCACAGCCAAGCGGTGCTAAGAAGATTTCTCTTTAAGAAAGCAGGTCTGGACAGGTCCAGCTCTGAAAGTTCTAGAAGCTGGACCTCCAGCACCCACCTGTCATCAGCTGCAGTTTCTTCTGAGAGCAGCCCACCAGGCTGGCTCACTTTCCATGTCAGCCCCTTCATTTTCTCTTCTGGGATCCCAGCTGTGAAACTCCATGCCCTGAAGGTCCCAAATGAGATGGAGCATTCAAACTGAGTCATTGGGTGGAGAGCCCCATGAGATTGGCTAGCTTCCCTTGGAGTTCTTTTCAGTCCCCCTGAGTCCTGTCCCAGCTCCTATCCTCTGAGATTGCTCCTGATTTCTAAACCCAGACAAATCCATGGGGACCATATGTCTAGATGGTGCATTCAAACTAGGTCAATGGAGGGCGGTTTAATAAGAGAAGCCCTTGACAAAAAGATGTTACCAGCCCCAGTCCCGCAGGGATGAAAGGAGCAGGGATTAGCAGACCAGATAGAGAGAAAGAGATGTGGCATTTCATGGAGGAATACAACTTTCCACGGGGCACAGTTGCAGACAGGAGTAGAATAAGCACCCTAGCTCCACTCTGCCTCCCCTCACGTATGTTGCTGTGGTCCAATTAGCTCGACTTCCTAGGGCACAGGCAGAGAAGAGGGGAAACTCTGAAAGACATCGAGCCAACACTAACGGGCTTCACTGAATCTGAGTCTATGGGATTCCCTACAATCACACTTAGGTGCAAGATCTCCCCGCCCCATCGCCACTCCAGCAGCTATCCTGGTGAGCTGCTGAGCTGGCTTCCTCTACCTGTAAGTGGGTACAATGCTCATTTCTTACCCTCCATAGCAATGTGGACATTGGTTAAAAAAATAAAAAGACTGATATGTCTGAAATGAAGGACAGAATTAGAGAGAAGAGAGAGAGAGAACAACTTTTATGTGCTGGTTCACTCCCCAAATGACTGTACAGTCAAGATACTGAGGCTGAGAACAATCTGGGTCTCCCATGTGTGTGCAGGGACCCAAGCTCATAGGCCATCCTCTGTTGCTTTCCCAGGTGCATCATGGGAAGTGGAGTAGCCAGGGCTTGTACTGACACCCATAGAGGAAGCTGCCAGAGGAGGCAGTAGACCAGACCATTATACCACAAGGCGGTCCCCGTGCAGTTCTTGCTAAGGACTTGTCTCAGGACCCAGCATGAGACTCCAACTCAAAGCCTCTCCTTTTCACTACAAGGGGTTGACAAGCCTTGATTAACAAAGGGACTATACTCTGCCACCAGCCAGGAATAAAAGCTTCTATTCCACTTGACCACAACTCAGAAACACACACCTCGTGGGCTCCTTACGATGTATGAATTCTGACTGAACTGCAGCCCTCTGAGACCAGAACCTGCTGTTTCCTCTCAATTCCTTCAACCACCTCATGGTTAGATTTGCAGGTGATTGAGAACGAGAAAGACTTTTAGTTCAGGCAAAGAGCTTTACTAGTCAGGGGAGAGAGTTCGACAGGCTGCTCCCTGGGTGAGAAGGCCTGAGACTACTTCCATATACTTGGGTGCCTACGGGTGCTGACCTTCTGCACAGAGACAAGGTCAGGGTGTTTTGGTGTTCTAAGCATTCTGGATGGGAGTGTCAGCTCGCCTTCTGCAGGGTGGTGGAGTCACTTCTGCTCTGCTCAACCAACACGCGCCTCCTTTCTGTGATAACTGTTACTTCCAGAATCTCTTTGACTCACTGTATCTGACTTCCTGCCCTAGACTTCTAGGACTGTCTAACAACATATTCCTTAAATACTCTGCTCATTCCAGGCAAGGATAGCTAGGGTGCAGGCAGGAAAGTGATGGCAAGTTCAAACCAGGACATTCAATAATTGCCTACAGAATTCATTCGCACACATACAAGTTGTCACTCTCCCAAGTCTTTCATAGCGGTGCCCAACTCTGCAACTTTGAGCTGGCTTTCTCTCTCTCTAGCCCCTCCCTCCCACTTTGAGCCATCATTCCCCAGGAAAAAAAATTACCTGCACTCTAGTCTCAAAAAAAAAAAAACACAAGACATTACTCTTTCAAGTATGAGTCCAGCCATTTGGAAGCACCTTCTAAGTCACCATCTTTCTCACTATGCTGTTGGAAACACCCAGGATGCTTGCCTGTTCTCCGATCCAATAGGACACTTGCTGTTTTCTCCTGTGACCCATTCTTCTGAGCAAGCGCCAATCCACCAACCACCATGCATATACTCTCCCTGCTTTGAACCGAAGAGGTGCTTTCAGAACTAGAGACTTCAGAAGCTGTTAGTAGACACAAAGCCATGGTAGTAAATGTGGGTTTATTAGTACACATAGGATTCAGAAATACCAAGGGGGCAAAGGAATAAGATCTAATGACTATGGAATACATCAGGAAGACAAAAGACCAACTCAGGCTTGTGCCTGGGGAATCTGGTTCAATGTGGTGTCCTGTTTGTGGATCACAGAGAATTTCCCAGTGGGAAAGTCACATAGAAATGACAGCCATTCTTTCCCTGCCAGATTTCCACCTCTTTATATATGCTCTGCATAGAGCCAGCCAGGCTCCATCTGAGAATCTGGTTATAGAACTCTATTTGTGTGCTCAAATGTGCTCACTTTTAGTTGAACTAACGTGAGGTGGAATCGTTAAAAATGCAGCTTGGCCAAGAAGTCTGTGGAGAGCCAAATTAGAATAAAGACTTGGAGAAGCTGCACACTAGGTTGCTGGTTAAGTTGCTAGGCATGAAGTTCTGTTCTTCCTGTTCTCAGCATTTCAGAGGTCTTTCTTCCTCTTTTGCAGCTTTTTCACCTTCAGTAATCATCCCACCATCTGCTTTCTGTTTCCTCAGGAGATGAGGCGCATCAGCCTCATTCATAGCCCTAATGGGCCCCCATGGGGCGCAGCACCCAGGCCCGCTGTGAGAGGCCAAGACCGGAGAAGGAGGAAAGTCAATGTGGATGTATTAAAATATGTATACGAGGGGCAAACTGGTGCAGCAGGTCACACAGACATCTGCGACACTGGGATCCCATGTGAGTGTAGATTTGAGACTGGGATGCTCCACTTCAAATTCAGCTTCCCTGCTTACGTGCCTGTGAAGGCAACAAAAGATAATCCAAATGCTTAGTCCCGTGCCACCTAGACAGAGACACAGAGGAAGAACTGGGATCCTGGCTTTGAACTAGTCCAGCTCTGGATAATCATTCCAACCCATGATGACATAAGAGGAAAAGAACAAGTCCCAAGGCAGAATTGAATCTGGGAAATAGGAAGTGAGGGAAGGCTCAGAGATAGACAAGACAGTGAGGGAAAGGATCACCTCTTGGGGTGGGTTTCAGGGTGCCCATAGCAAATGTCTTTTCCATGCAATATGTTGGAAGAATCATGGTTTACAGGTGGTGGATTCTATTCCGGGGGAATGAAATCCTCCTAAATTAGCAGGACAGTCCTGCTTAGCAAATGTTGATTGCATGCCAGACATTATGCAATTGAATCATATGTTTTGTTTAATGCTTCCCTACCTGAAAGTAAACAAGAACTTGGGGGAACATTTTGTACGATGCTTCCCTATACTGAGCTAGAAAAGACCTGGGATTTGAATACAGGTTTGCTGGTTTCTAAAGCTCCTGCTATTTTTATTAGATTATTCTAACTTCTCTGAACATTCTTGGCTTGAAGCTCCTGAAAAGCTATTTATGTCACAGTTTGGCTCAACCTGGATGTGAGACATATGGCATCTCAAGAACACGAATGCGTGGGAGAGTAGATGTGGGGGCCAGAGGAGTCCAGAGCTGATCCCTAACACAACTCACTGTGGAATTCAGGGGAGCAGTACAAATGCTGTCACAGCACTTGAAACATGAGCAGGTTACCCACTAAGCTAAGAGACTTCTCAATAACATGGGCCCTATCCATCTTCTCTGACAAACACAACTTCATACAAGGGAGACTTGTTGGATTTCTCTGGAGTCCCTTACTTTCGACTCCCAGCCTGACTCCTTTCTCCCTGTTCTAAGCTATTTCCTGCTATTGCAAGGGCCTTGCAGATTTGTGCATGTCCAAATTTGTTCTACATCTGATGCATAGAGATCCCCTTCAAGTCTAGAGTTGTTCATGCTATGCTATGGCAGCAGTGGTTTGCACCAGTTCTGGAAGCAGGCTTCACTCTAGCCTAGGCTCTGGGCAAGTACATCGCCTGGAGTTGATGGTCTTCTTGCCCCGAGAGGAGGCACTGAGTGGGGTGCTCTAAACTACAGGTGGCAGGACATAACCCTCTTTCCTGGGGCTGCGGTCCATACCAGCTGAATCGTCTAATGTGCCGAGTGGGCCCCAGAATGGCTCCACCTGCAGGATGGTGAGCACAAAAGGCAACATCCCCTTCCCCATCCAAGTTTGACCCAGCCGTGTTTGGAGATAAGGCTTTAGCCTCTCTAGGACCAGAAGACGCCCAAGACCAGGCTGGGCATTTGTCAGAGCTGTACCCTTACCACAGATCAAAGGTTAAACACAGAAAGGCATTATCCTTGCGTATTTCTGAATCAACCACCAGAACTAATGGAGCACCAGCTGAGAGAGAATGCTCCCAGGCTTCTCTCCTCTTGGAGGCTGTTGATTCACTTCTGCTCAGAACCCAACCCCTGGTGTGAAGGGCACCGGTGATTCTAATGAGCAGAGACAAGGCAAGATGGCAGCTTATCAAGTGCCTGTTAGGAGTGACAACCTATGCCCTGAGAAGGTCATGAAGGCTTCCCCACTAGCCAAACCTGACCCTCCCAAAGATGTACAAAGAGGACACACCCCACAAGAAGTATAGAGTCCTACCAGGGGAACACCAGGGGTTCTGTCAGATTGGAGACCTCTGGTTGGGTAAGCAAGAACTTATTTTAATAGATGATGTCTATTGTTAACATACTGGGGCCTCACAGGCCTCCTGTGTTGCTGCTCCAGAGACACACTGTTAAAGGAAAACATAAGGGGTTGGGGTTGAAATGCAATAGGTAAAGCTGTAGCTTGGGATACTGGTTTCCCACATGGATGTCATTTTGAGTCTTGACTGCTGTACTTCCAGTGCAGCTCAGAGTAGATGCACCTACGAAAGTAGCAGAGGACGGCTCAAGTCCTTGGGGTCCTGCACTGGCATGGGAGACCTGGATAGAATTCCAGGCTCCTAGCTCAGGTATGACCCAGCACCAGCAGCTGTGGCTATTCAAACAGTGAACCAGTGGATGTAAAATCTCTGTCTCTCCATCTCCCAGTAACTCTGCCTTTCAAATAGATAAATAGAACCCGGCATGATAACCTAGCTGCCAAAGTCCTTGCCTTGAATGCACTGGGATCCCATATGGGCGCCACTTCTAATCCTGGCATCCCCATTTCCCACCCAGCTCTCTGTTTGTGGCCTGCAAAAGCAGTGGAGGATGGCCCAAAGCCTTGGGACCCTGCATCCGTGTGGGAGACCCAAAAGAGGTTCTAGGCTCCTGGCTTCGGATCTGCTCAGCTCTGGTCGTTGCAGCCACTTGGGGAGTGAATCATCAGACAGAAGATCTTCCTCTCTGACTCTCCTCCTTTCTGTATACCTAACTTTCCAATAAAAATATAAATAAATAAATAAATAAATAAATAAATAAAACTCAGAAAAGGGAGGGGTACTTAGTTTGTGTTGCCATTCTGTCTCTTTAGAATAAGTCTGTGCTTAAATGTCTATCCATGCTTTCTTGTTTCAGCTAAAATTCTTGAAATGGCATATTTTTAACTTACATGACAGACAAAGGCTTAATTCTTCACAGAAGCGTTCAACAAGTAAGCAGTAAAAAGACTACAGTTCACCAGGAATATAGGAATATAGGCAACAGCTATAAACCATAATCAAATGATATCTTCTTATAATTGTACCCATGGAGGCAAGCACGGTATTGCAGTGGGCTAATCTTCTGCCTGCAGTGTCTACATACCATATGGGTCCTAGTTCATGTCCCAGCTGCTCCACTTCCAATCCAACTCCCTGCTTATGACTTGCAAATGTAGCAAAAAGTAGTTCCCATCCTTGGGCCATTGCACTTGTATAGAAACCCAGAAGAAACTCCTGGCGCCTGGCTTCAGCTCAGCTCAGCTCCAGCTATCACAGCCATTTGGGGAGTCAAGTGGCAGATGAAAGATTCTCTGTTTCTCCTTTCCTCCATTAATCTGCCTTTCAAATAAAAAAAAATCTTGTAAAAATTGTGCCTATGAAAAGCTTGAAACCCATTACCTTTTTATTAATAAAATACTTAAAATATGTTCATTTCACACACATGCTCCATTTTAAATATGCATTCAGTCAATGCTAGAACAATCACAAGTGATCTATAGTTGTGCACTGTTCTTGGCTATTTGTTTGAAAAAATTTCGGAAAAACAGTATTTGCAACAATGGGTGTTTTAAAAAACTTGGGTAAATGTATTCATTTGATTGCCCTTGGGCTTCCAGATAGAACATTTTTTTTTCTGCTTAGGGACTTTTGGATATTTGTAATATCATCTTCAAGTCATACAAAGATGTCCATTTAAAACCTAGTCTGTTATGTGACTGCCTTGCCAGGGCAGACCAAATGGGTTCTGTAGGCCAGACATTTCCGACTGCTTGGAGAAAAATCCATGAAATACAGACTTAAGAAGTTCAAGCCCCAGTGCAGTGGCCTAGTGGCTAAAGTTCTCACCTTGCATGCGCTGATTCAGAGATGAGTCTTGCCATCTTGGCTACCTTTTCGGGTCTCTCTAAAGACTACAGGGGGTTCTAAACACCTCGTATTTCCAGTGTTCAGCTCATAATTTTAGTTCGGAGACCAATGTAAAATTATCTTTCATTTCCATTTCCAGATGTAGTTATATCGAGATGAACATAGCTAAAAGAGTCAGTAGCGTTTGCATCAAGGGAGCAGGAAGGGGTGCGGGCAGCCCCCTGGCAGGCTGCTGCTTCTCATTAGGAGCCCATTAGTGCTGTTTGGTTTTTAAAAATTAGATTCATGCGTGACTTTGATAAAATTAATTCTGAATTTTTTTCAAAGAAGAAAATATTCTGAGTGTATGAAACAGAATTCTATATGATAATTAGCATCTATTTTGTTTTGATCATATTTTAAGGATATCATGACAACTGTGGGAAAATGATAGAAAACACCCAAGGGTATCACCAAATTGAGACTAAAGAACTTTATATAAACAGGGGGGGAAGCCCTTAAGTAATTCCTAAATTCTTTTTATTCTCCCTCCTTTCTTTTAATGTCATAACCAATTTATTTTAAATATTCATTTAATGTATTGGAAAGGCAGAGTTACAGAGCGATGGGGAGAGAGAGATAGAGTTCTTCCATCCACTGGTTCACTCCCTCTAAATGGCAGGACTGGTCCAGACAGAAGCCAGGAGCCAAGCTCTTCTTCCAGGTCTCCCACATGGGTGCAGGAATGCAAGCACTTAGCAGCTTTACTCACTATACCACAACACCAGCCCTTTGGTAACCAATTTCATATTAAAACTCTTTATGAATACATTTTGCATAGATCAGCATCCCACTTCCTACTGGGCCCTCAAGCTTAATGGGACTTGGAATTATTTTTACAGTGGTATGGAATTTTTTCTTGAGGTTGTTTGCTAATTTTCTCATGAGTAATCTGCCAGCTTGCTGATGTCAATTTTCCCACATAGAAATACATTCTGTGCATTTGCTCCTACACATTTGGGAAACTGTGTGAACATATACCATGACAAGGCTAAACAATCAGTAGCTCCCGGAAATGAATGAATGAGTGAAGAATGAATGAATGAATGACTAACGTTTTACCACACTCACCAGTTGAATGCACAAGATGATGAATTAACAAATGCGGAAGAAGGAAAAGAGAATAAAAAGTGACTCTTGCCCTTGAGCCTGTGCAAATCAGCTAGAGGACCAGCCTAGTTCAATGTTGACCATGGTGCCAGAGCAATGGGAGCAGAAAAGAACAAGCATGGAATTCTACTCAGCATGTAAAATGACAGAATTCTGTCATTGACGACCACATGGATGGACCAGGAAGTCCTTGTGTTGAGCAAAGTAAGCCAGGCATGGAGAGACAAATGTTACACGACCTCACATGAAGGCAGAATCTAAAATCTAATCGATTGGGAGCAGAATAGTGGTTACCAGGACCTGGAAAGAACAGGGGAGAGAGAAGGAGTGGAGAGAGATTTCTCACTAGATGTAAATTTACAGCTAGGAAAATATGAGCTGGTGCTTGATGGTGCAGTTTGGCAACAATAGTTAACAGTAATGCATTATATATATCCCAAAATAGCTTGGAGAAATGGGTAAGAATGGTTAACAAGCACAGAGATAGCACACATTTTAGGTCTGTGAGCCATGTAGCTATTGATTCAAGAAGGCAGCCACCCACAACACATAAATTAGTGGGTGTGGCTGCATTCCAATAATTATTTATATGTGCACACTAAAACCTGAATTTCATAGCATTTTCCATGTCATCAAATAATATTCTTCTTCTATGCTTCCCCTAACCCTGTAAAATGCAGAAACCATTCTTGTTGTTTGACTGCACAAAAACAGATGGTGATCTGGATTTGGTCCCACAGGCTGTTGTCCGCCAAAACCTAGTCATGGCATTCTTTTGGCAATTCCTGGGAAGAGACGAACTAAGGTGTAATAGCAATCCTGTCTCACCCTCACTCAAGATGACCCAGGTGCTGCTGGCATCTGTCCTGTGTTTGAAGTTGGTAGAGCACTGTCCTGGCTGGTGGCATCTAGAGGCAGAGCCCCATGGACCTCCCAAACGGGACAGACAGTTGAAACAAGTGAGGTTCAGAGTAACTCAGTCACGGATTCATCAAGATCATCAGCATGAAAATGAGGTTCTATTTCATTTAGATTAATAAATAATTAACAATAGATAATGATAATGATAGATAATAATAATGATAGCTAAATAGTAGATGATTGGATAATAGATGATCAATAGATAACAGATGATAGAAGACAATAAGCAGTGGAAAGACAGGTGATAGGTTGCAAAGAGAGATAGGCAAACAGACAAACATGGACAAATGGATGATGTCTTGCACCAAGACAATTACAACAACTCACAATCATTTTTCCCACCCCAGGCTGAGGCTGCTGCCGCATGAGATGAACACTCAGGTTTTACAGTCTCTAGAGAGTTCCTTTAGGAAGTGTCCAGTGGGCCTTCCTGGATTTAATTACTGCTCTCCCCTCTGCTATAACAAAGAGAGCAAGCTGACCCTACACTGGGATGACCAGCTGTGGACAGAAGTGGGAGGCAATGTGTATGATGTGCTGCACGGTGTCTAGTGTTGATTTTGATTCAGTGAGACCTAAGGCAATGATCTATTCCTGTCAATTGCCAAACTTATCTGCTTGATACTGTGTCGAAATTCGTGAAGCGTTATATATTCACTGTATATATGCAAATCACTTTATGTCTATGTCAGCAATAATTCATTATTACCCTTTGCTAAATCAGGGGGACTTGTCCCTTTGGAGAATATACAATACTTTTCAACTTTATCCCTTTTATCTACTTTTGTCAGAGACAGAATGCTCCCACCAACTAATTTCCTCGCAAAATGCTCACAATGCCAGGGCTGGGCCAGGTAAAAAGCTGTAATGGAGAGCCTAATTTAGGGTGCCAGTGACTCAGATAACAGCCATCACCTGTTGCCTCCAGGATCTGCACTAGAAAGAAACTGACACTGGAAGCTGGATCCAGGATGCAAACCCTAGTACTCTACTATACAATACAGGAATCCTGGGCATCATTTAATTCCCGGCTTCCCTGGTACTTGAAGTATTTCTGAAAAATCTGAGCTGTCTTGGAATCGTTTGCAGCCACAAATCAAGATACAGGCAGAGGGCCCAGAGTGGTAGCGCAGAGGCTAAAGTCCTCGCCTTGCACTCGCTGGGATCCCATATGGATGCCGGGTCTAATCCCAGCAGCCCAGCTTCCCATCCAGCTCTCTACTTGTGGCCTGCGAAAGCAGGTGAGGACGGCCCAAAGCCTTGGGACCCTGAACCCCCATGGGAGCCCCAAAAGAAGCTCTTGGTTCCTGGTGTCAGATCGGCTCAGCTCCAGCCATTGCAGCCACATAGGGAGTGAATCAGTGGGTGGAAGATCTTCCTCTCTCTCTCCTCTCTGTATATCTGACTTTTCAATTAAAAAAAAATTAAATAAATCTTTTTTTAAAAGTGATACAGGCAGAACACTGAGATATCAGTCCAGGCCAGCAAAAAGACCACCCCTGAAATTGCTAACACTGCCTTCTTCACCTTACCTAGAACTGAGCCAGGCTTGGCAGACTCTGGTGGGAAAAAAGAACACTTTTTCTGGGACATCAGTCACATCGCTCATGTTTTCTGTTCATCTGGGAATAAAGCTGAGACATTTATTGGCACCAGGATACATTACACATTGAACACCTCCAAAGCAGGCCCCAGTGCATTTGACACAGCCATTTCTCTACAAGAAATTGCCCAGGGCGGTTCTCTGGTGTTTTCCTAAAGGAGATCCTTAATGGAAAGTTCATCTGTGCTTAAACATACACCCACAACCCCAGCCCCGCCCCCCAACACACACACTCCAGTATTCTCAAGACTGTTTTTTGGTAGGTGGGAGGGTGAGAGGAGAAGCATTTCAAGTTGCCCTCTGCCTTTCCAATAAACAGGTTAAAAAAAGAGAGAAAGAATCCGCAAAGCCCTGCTTATAGGGTGTAATGTGGTGAGTGGCAAGCCAGGTCTGGCTATGTGTGCTTTGGTCTTCTCTTTGGTCCAATAGAGTTAATTCCAAGCACTGCACACACCTCCCCATGGCTCAAGACAGAAAACGTAATGCACCACCTATTTTTCAATTCACTTAGCCCCTCAGTAAATATCCAATAGGAGTTCCTGCCAGGATGGCTCCCCAAGGGATACTCTCAGACCTCGCCTTGCCTCTTCTAACCTCATCCAAACAATTTTTCTTGCCTCCATGCAGGCAAACCCGGGACTTCATTTAGCGAATTAACCTTAGAAATGATCTCTTCATCGCTACAGGGAGCCCGTCTAGGTTAGGTCCACGTACTGTGCAAAGCAGGGGAGGCCAAAAGCCAGTCAATTGGAAAAGCAATCTGGATTTATCCGAAGAGGAGATTTATCCTTCAGAGAGCAGAGCAAGGGATTGGCAAGAACACACGGATCAATTCCCTCTTAACCTTTGAACTGTGAGTCTGTGTCATGCCCACCCGTTCAGAGGGGCCCATGTCTTTCACACAAATGGCAAACGGTCTCCTATTCATCCAACAGATGAAGAGAAAGGAGGACGCCAACCAGCATAGAATGGGTCATCGCCTGTGTTCACAAGGCACCCTAGACTTGTTTCCACACGGTGCCATCTGCTACCCCTAACTTCAAGCTCCATGCTACGTTTTGACTCAGGTGCAAGACAATTGCTCACAAAATAACACAGAACACTGGGACGCAGCCAGCACTTCTGACCCCATTACAGTGAGGAGAGTGAGCAGGTTCCCTGAATGATGTAGCAATCCCATCCCCAGTCTGAAGATAAACTTGAATCCACACCACCAACAAGTGCACAAGTGCTGTAGGAATGATCGGTGCTTCTCTGGATGGCACCGGGGAGGTGCCTGCGCCATTCCCATTGTATCTATTACACACACTCGATGAGAGGAAGAAGGCTCTTGGGGGATCAGTACTGGAGGACAGGGAATTATTCTGGGCATTCCAGCTACTTGTAATCACCTCCTCCTGTAGCCTCGCCACCGAAAGGCTTCAGGACCTACTGACCTGCAGGTGCAATGTCAAGTGGGCAAGGTGGTTTCCTGTGCTACCTTAGAAACCAAGGATTCTTGATACCCTTTAGGCCCCCACCACCCACCCCCAGTTTTCTGATCCAGTAGATCGATTGGGGTGGAGGGAATCTGAGGATTTGCACTTCAGAGGGACTCCCTGGAGAAGGCTAGAAACCCTAATGAGACATGAGGGTTGGAGGCTTCTGGGATCACACAGCATGTGAGGGCATGGGTACCCACCCTGCATTTGACTCCCTGTGATCTCTGCGTCCTGCTTATTCTCACTTGGGGATCCAGCCTCTCCCCTGTTGCCACTGCCATACGATTGATGCTGTAGCTCGGCAATGCCCTGGTTCCTGTTTCCAGTCCATAACTCATGCTTCCACACAGAGGAGACAGCAATCGAATGGGGGGCCATGATGTGTGCACTCCTCAAGCCTCCTTAGCCCGTCAGAACAGGTAGGGGCCCTGCACACACACACACACACACACACACACACACACACACACACACACACACACACACACACACACCCCTCTCCATCTGCTCTAGCTGCTGTTGGGAAAGTCCTCCTTCCCCCTCTCCCTCAGCCTTTCTGACAGTGTTGGAGCACAGGGCTTCAGCTCTCTGCATTTTTCATACCTTCCTGGGCCACATTCTCTTATTCCCCTCCACTTCCCATGCACTGTTCCCACACCTGCGCTCAGCAAATGGTTTCCTTGCTCATTTTCCCTCTCCTTCCTTCCTCCTTCCTCAGAGTCTCTCAGATCGGTGCATTTGGCACCAGGCCACCTCAGGAAGCTGTGCTTCCCCCCACAAGGCATTTTAGAGCCTTGCCAAACCTGGAGGGTTGAGGGGCCAATACCTTATCTCTCACTTAAAGACCCTTCCTCCCCAGGTGACCCCCAAACCCCATGCTCATTTCTTCTCAGTACTGGAGTCAACTGCACTTTATCGGTCAAATGTACTCTGTGGGTTGTAGCTAAGCCTGGGAAAGCAGCTGAAGACAGCCCAGAGTCTCGGGACCCTGCACCCGGACCTGCACTTGGGAGACCCAGCAGAGCTCCTGGCTCCTGACTTCAGATTGTCTCAGCTCCAGCCATTGTGGCTGCTTGGGGAGTGAACCATCGGACAGAAGATCTTCCTCTCTGTCTCTCCTCTCTGTATATCTACCTTTCCAATAAAAATAAATACATCTTTTTTTAAAAAGTTAGGAGGAATTAAACTGACATTTTGAGATTTGGTCACTGTTTACAGCCTTTGTCTACACTCTTGGGGAAGAGTGTTGTTTTTCGTTTTTATTTTTCCTGCTTGCCATTTGCTGAGTTCTTTACCTAATGGAGTGTTAAGCCTGTGATTGTATATAATGTATGTCATTATAAAAACTTAAAAAAAAAAAAAAGAAGCAGTGTGTGTGAGAAACACAGGAGTGAGGGATGGCAGGACAGACGTATTGCTATGCTCCTAAAGCAGTATTGTAAAACACTGAAATTGTTCACTTTCTATAAATAAAATAATTTGAGAACAATGTGAAAATGCATTTAGGAGCATGGGCTCATAGCTCTGCCGTGAGAACTAGAGGCCTTCCCCAGGCAAGCATGATCTAGGGGTGGGGGCAGGCTCTGCCCTGAGGGCCAGTAGTGATAGATTTTTTGCTTCATTCTTTGGATGAGGTCACTTCCTCTGACTGCAAAGGGCACTGGGCTCCCCCAGTGCCATCTGTTTGGGATTCTTCCTCTTGCAGAGTATGGTGGAGGAGGGAAGAAACCAGTGGGCAAGGAGTATTGGCTCCAAGACTTTGTTTTTGTGGCTTGCAGACGGAGGCCTTTGAAACCACAAAGGCCAAGCCTCTAGGGACAGATGGCCAGGTTTGTAGAACCTACTCAAACTCAGCGCCCTTGCCCGTATTCAGAGCAGCTGTGCACAACAGCTGGAGAAGACCATGGTAGGGTCTGGGAGTGTGAGTGTGGGCAAGCAGAGCATGGTTCTTGACGGTTGTCTGCCTCTGAAGGGACGGGTTCATTGGCAGCTTTGGCAACAGGTGGCAGGAGCAAGACTTTCCTCACCATCACCTGCCATTTTTTCCCTTGGGCATCACACAAGGTGCTCCCAGCTCTAATGCGTGCCTGCAAGGGAGAGTAGAAACTGAGGCAAAAGGTGCCAGGACAAATTCCTCTCAAGCCTGGGAAGTCAAGTGCTCCCACATGGAGACTGTGTGAGCCCTCAGCCTCCTCGAAACATTTAGAGAGAAAAGAAAGTTCAAGAGATAATCATATGAAGTGACTCTACTGTTAACACTGAAAAAATAAAGCTAGGAGACCAACACCATATATTTTATGGCTAGGACGCTGGGACATGTATTGCCTTGGCATGAGCATACAATGTTTTAAGTTACTTATTTCTTTGAAAGTCAGAGATCAGAGAAAAAGAGAGGAGAGGAGAGGAGAGGAGAGGAGAGGAGAGGAGAGGAGAGGAGAGGAGAGGAGAGGAGAGGAGAGGAAAGGAGAGAGGAGGAGAGAGAGAGAAAGAATCTTCCATTCATCAGTTCACTCTACCAATGACCACAATGGTTGTGGCTGAGCCAGGTAGAAACCAGGAGGCAGGAACTTTATTGGTCACCCACGTGTGGCAAGGAGTCAAGCACTTGTACCATCTTCTGCTGCTTTTCCCAGGTGATAAATTAGGGATGGTACTGGGTACAAAATAGAGCAACTGGGAGACAAGCTACGCCCATATGGCATACCAAAGCCTCAGATGGTAATATCACCTGCTATACCACCTCACTAACCTTGCATGAAATATCTTTTAAAGGGGCATGCAATCAACTTGAAACAATGTCCCCTCTCCCCACCAAGGATTAGGCATGTGCCTGTCTCATGGAAAAGGGAGCAGCACAGCCAGAATTTAAGTCCATTTGACCAACATGGGTAACCAAGGTGGGTGCGTGGGCCCTTCTGACATAACAAGGTCCCACTCTTTGCCTCCCTCTGATGATCTGAGAATGCAGGTGACCTATAGTCACCCTTAACCCCTCCCCACTCGGGACATCACCCAAGTCCCAGCGGGCACATCAACAGATTCCGGCTTGCCTAGCAGGTGCCTGCTCCCACTGGGAGAGGCAGAGCCCAGTGCTTCTGACCTCGATCAGCTAAGCCTGGGCTTCAGACAGCTCTAAGAAGAGAAATTTTAATCCCAAAGCAGCAGACACCCTTCTGTGCCCTGGGCACTGCATAAATCAGGGCCAATCTCCAGCTCCATAATTCTAACGGAGCCAGAACCATCTCCGATGACTGTGGCAGTTCTGTCTCTCAGGGGTTAGCGACCAGCTGTAATTGATGAGCAAACTGACAGCTCTTTGTCTTCCTCAACTACATTTGTCATTTGGCAGCTGGCTGGTTCTTTATCTATTGCCTGCGACTCTGTCTCCTCTTTCTCAGCACTTGCGAAAGCAGATGTGTCTCCTCCTCTCCCTACAGACAAGATCTATAAAGCCATAACATGTTTTTAATGCAATTCAGCTTTTTGAAAAATGCATAATTGGAGAGTTCCAAAATAATTAGTTTATTATAGTGGGCCTGTAAAAATGAACTTGCATCTCATTTATGAGCCATTAGATCCTGTGTTCTACAAGCCTGATTGCTATTAATGCCACAAGCATGTAATTTAACACACTTTATTAAAACCTGTCACCATTGAATATCTCTTGGTCCCAGCCCCCACATCTGATTCATGGCTGCTTGGGGTACTGAGAATTCATCCCCTTAACAGAACCTCCAGCTTTTGCTACCATCGTCCCCTCCCTACTTTCCATCCTCCACAATCACATCTTGGTGCCTCCATCCAGAAGAATTATTCTATTAAGGTGCACTCTACTTATGTTCTTTGATAAATTAATTTATTTATATGATAGAGCTACAGTGAAAGGGGGAGAATCAGAGGGAGAGAGTGAGAGAGAGAGAGAGAGAAAGAGAGAGAGATCTTTCATCCACTGGTTCACTCCCTAAATGATTGTCATGGGCAAGACTGGACCAGACTGAAGCCAAGATCCAGGATTTGAGCCCACCTGGCCATGTGGGTACCTGGGTAAGTGTGTGACCTCCCTTGGAAAAACACAAGGTCCCACCCGTCCAGGTATCTCGGGTGGGTGGCAAGGGCCCAAGTACATGAGTGATCCTGCACTGCTTTTCTCGAGCTGTTTGCAAGGAGCTGGATTGGAAGTGGAGCAGCTGGGTCTAGAACCAGCTAGAGGGAGTTCCCAGCTTGAAGCATGGGCCAGCCTCAGCCCGGCCGTTACAGACATTCGGGGAATGAACTATCAGATGAGAGGCCTTCCTTTCTCTATCTCTTAATAGAAGTAACTAAACAATTTTTAAATAGTTCTATTATAGTTAGGGGGATTTTAAAAATAAATCTGGTAATAAAACACATTTGAATACAGTTAAATCTCCACATACAGTTAAATCTCACTGATATAAATCTCAGTTATATCATGAATGTAGCTTGTCATGAAATATTCTTGAAACCCACAATAGCCTTCAGTATCCATCAAAATAAAAGTGAATTATTTTAAAAAACCACCAATTTTAAAATATTGATTAATACCCAATATATCAGCCCCTGTGATGAGATCCTTTAATAACATATTTGTTTGACTAAAAAAAAAAGTGAATTATTACATGATTGTGTCTTCATTTAATTGTCCTCTTCTTTACAATTGGACATAAAATTGCTCCTGTCCCTAGAATAACATATTTTTATACGCATTTCATGAATATTCCATGAAAATTCTTATACATGATATATAGTAAATATATTGCATATGTAAATATATTACACATATATAAAACTGTGCATCTTTGATTATTTTCCATTATATAAGATCTTAGAAGCACAATAATGGCCAAATGATATATTGTTAAGGATTTATTTATTTTTATTTGAAAAGCAGAGTTCACACAAGAGAAGGAGAGCAATTACTGGTTCTCTTCCCCAAATGGTTGCACTAGCAAGAATTGAGCTGATTCAAAGCCAAGAACCAAGGGCTTCTGGGTCTCCCAGGTGGGTGCAGGGACCCAGAACTTGGGCCATTTTCTGTTTCTTTCCCAGAACATAACTGTCTTTATATGAAAGTGTTACAGAAAGAATGAGAGAATGGGAGAATCAGAGAGAGAGAGAGAGAGAGAGAAATCTTCCATTCACTGGTTCATTCTCCAAATATCTGAAACAGGCAGGGCTGGGCCAGGCTGAAGCCAGGAGCCAGGAAGTCCTTCCAGGTCTCCCACCTGAGAGCAAGGTGCCTGAGCACCTGGACCATCATCTGCTGCTTTCCCAGGCACATTATCAGGGAGCTTGACTGGAAGTAAAGCAGCCAGGACTCCAATACAGGATGCGGTTGTCCCAAGAGGTGGTTCAAACCCACAACGCTGGCACTGGTAGCAACCTTTTGATGCCATACTGGTGGGAGGTGCTTTCAGTGTGTTTTGCCTTTCAGTAATCTTATGTCCATCTGCAGAAGAACCTCTTGATCCCCTCCTTGGCAAAGTTTCACACTGCTTTAAACCACAGAGGACTTCTGCATTCAGGGTTTGTGAATAATCTGCTTCTACCTTTCTGCTTTTATCTATTAAGTTTATGCTTATCACTACAAACAGAAGCCTGGCAGCTGGACCTAGCCACCAAGGTCTCTCTGGAGCCAAGCACTGCAAGGAACTGGTTCTCTTGGCCAGAGAGAACTTGAGAGTTGACACCTCCAGCTGCAGGTGCTCCAGGAGTTCCCCACCCATCAACCTAGGAAGAACGGTTCTGAGCAGTAAGCTGGGCTTCTACCAACAAGGATGCTGTCCACATCAGCCCGCTCCTCTCAATCTGGGACATCATAGGACGTCAGTTCCCTTTCCTTTCTCTATCCGAGAAGTAGGCTGAGTCGGGTCTTTATCTACAAAATCTAAATATCCCCTGAATCAGATTGCTGGCCTTGAAACCCTCTGTTCTCTCTTTTTCTGCCATGTCCCTACTCGGAGAAAACCTGGAAGAAACATCAAGGGAGGCTTTCATTTTCATAAGGTCGAAATGAAGCAAGTCCCTACGGAACCTTCTGTTACAGCTTCAAGCCGCCAAAGATAATGAACTGAATCACGAAAGGTCCCTAGCCACTGGATGATGGAGCAGAGGACCAGCAAGAAGACTTCAGACTGGGGAGAAGCAGCACTGGGCTGGGCAGCGGGAGCAGGGAGGCAGGGAGGCAGACACAGCCCCTTCCTTCTCCAGCATGTGTTTTGTTGTTATTTTGTTTTGTTTCATCCTGGAAGCCACATCATCACTACTAGGTACACAACTTTCAGTGTCAAGTGTTGATATGGAGAGCACAGGTGAGACCCTGAAAACCTAATTGTGCTCCAAGCTCCATACCCATTGGCTTGCTTGCTTGTCTTAACAGGCAAGTCACTGCCTTTCCAGTCTCAGGCTCACCCTACTACCCCAACCCCAGCACCTCCCCAAACAATTCCTAAGAATTCTGACATTTCTGTTCCTCCTTGCGTCTTGGTTCACTGGAAAGCTTACGGTGTCCACAAAGATGATGCAGATACAGGGAGACCGGTGTCAACTCACAAATGTGCATTCAGCCTTGTCTCTATGAGACAAACACAAAGGTCAGAAGCCTCAGCTCCTTGTTTCACTTGGGTTTTTTTTAAGATTTATTTATTTTTACTGCAAAGTCAGATACACACAGTGGAGGAGAGACAGAGAGGAAGATCTCCCATCTGATGATTCACTTCCCAAGTGACCACAACAGTCGGTGCTGCGCCGATCTAAAGCCAGGAGTCAGGAGCTTGTTCCAGGTCCCCCATGCAGGTGCAGGACCACAAGGTCCTGGGCCGTCCTCAACTGCTTTCCCAGGCCACAAGCAGGGAGCTGAATGGGAAGCAGGGCAAACTGGCGCCTATATAGGACACTGGCGTGTTCAAGGCAAGGACAATCTGTTGAACCACAGTGTTGGCACTTGGATAAATGAATTTAACTAATTCAATTTAATCTGTCCCAAACCTAAAGACACCTGAATAAAGCTACACCACAATCCCTATGCACATCAAGATTCTGCCAGAAACAAAACAGGACACTCAGAAACAGATGAGTCAGAGACGTCCCCAGGGGTGGAAATACAGCAGCCATACAGAGGCCAGTCAAGGGCTTGAGCGGGTCCCAGAGGAGAAGCCAGGGAGGAAAGATCACTGCCTCTCACTCCTGCCTCACATCCATTTCCTGTCCTCAATTTTGCCTAATTGTTCTGGGAGCCTCTGGTCTGGAGGGTCAGGGGATACCACTGAGAGAGATCAGATCTTGGAACCCACAGAGCCAGGCAGATAAAGTCATTAGGGGCAAACAGGATAATTGCCATCACTCTATCTCTCTAATGGAAGCTGAAGACTCAGCTCCCTCCTATACCCCAGAGAACATCTGGGACCAGGTAGTTGATGATGGGTCTCAAACTTGAGCATGCATGAGCACCATCAAGAGGGCTTAGTGCAAGCCAAATTCCCTGAACCACTTCAAAAGACTGTGATGCACTACAGTTTTTACTTAGCCAGTTAATGAGCCTCATTTGAGAGAGAGCAGGAGAGGGAGGAAGAAACCGTCAATGGCCCAAATAGGACCACATCAGGGCCAAGCCGGAAACTCAGCCCAGATTTCTCACATGGCTGGCAGGGACCCAAGTGCTTGAGCCAGCACTTGTTGCCTCCCAAGGTGCACTGTAGCAGGAAGCTGGAATCCAAAGCAGAGATGGGACTCAAACCCAGACACTTAGATGGGAAGCATGAGCGTCTCAAACGACATCTTCACCACTACACCAAACACCTGCCCAGATACAATAGGTTTAGAATGGGGTCTGTGTTTATGTTTCCAACAACTTCCCTGGTGAGCTGCTGGCCATTAATGCCTTGGAAACAGCTGCACTAATCCATTAAGGTCACTGCTCATTCTTACCAAGCCAGTGCAAGCTCTTCCATGCAGAGGACTCCCGCAGTGTGCCATGATACAGCAGGACAATCAGCATCTCTCTAGAGTGACAGGCTCAGAAAGTGAGAAGTCGACTTGGGCCTGAGATAAACTGGGAGGCTGAGCTGTCCCTGTCACACAAAGGCCATCAACTCATTATGTTTATTGACAAGAATAGCAAACCAAGCCTTTGTGTTAGTAATGCAGGGAGGAATCATTGACTTGTGCTAGCGAAGTTAGTCTATGTGCAACCACAGCTGTAATTAGAATTTCCACTTCATTTTGCTTAGGGTAAAAGCCAGGGTCATTTCCAAGGTCTGTCCAGCCCATGCAGGAACTGAAGGGAAGAATTCAACAAGGCTGTACTAAAACAGCATCCCTGAGCTTTTCAGCTCTTTTGTGATGGAATACGCTCTTCTGTCTCTCTACGGTTATCAAACTGTCCTGGAAGGAAGATGAGTTTTGAGGATCTACGTTTCTTTGTCCCCATCATAATCACCCTCAACCTTTGTGATTCCCAAAATGGGAATTCTTCAGTTACTAAGCATAGTCTATATTAATTTCATAATTAATTATATAATCATGTTGAATTAACTAAGAGAAATTAAATGACTACTCCCAGCAAGGTCACTTCCAGGTATTTATTCCAAAGAAATAAAAATTAGACAGCCTTCCATGTGGCCAAACTTGGGATGTTGAGGCAATGCTTGAGTTTCAGCATCCTATATTGAGGCAATGGCTCAAGTCCTGCCTGCATGGGTTCTGATCTGGCTCTGTGAAAAGGTGGCGGGAGATGACTCGAGTGCTTGGACCCTTGTCACCCACATTGGAGAGCCAGATGAATTTCCAGGCTCCTAAGCTTCAGATTGGCCCGGACCCAGCTGATGCAGCCATTCAGGAAGCAGCCAACAGATGGGAGAATCTCTCTTTCCTCACTCTCTGCCTCTTTTTTTTTTTCTATCATCCTTCCTTTCAAATAAATAAACAGATGTTTTTTACAAAGAGAGAGAGAAACTAGCTGGAGGGAAAGTGCCATTCTGCAGTTTCAGAATAGGTGAACTCCATGTATATGTTAAAAAAAATCCCATCCAGTTTTATGATTAATATTTGTGGCTGTCACTGTATGTCACTTTTATCTGATTTTTTAAATCAAGAAGTTATAAGAATTGAGTGTGAAGTAAAGATAAGGCCACTGCCATCCTATTGGTTACCTTGGCATGAGTTAAACCAAAAGCAGTGCCATCCACTGAGTACACAGCTTGGCTGTGATTGGAGAACGCCTTTGTGCGGCTTAGCAAAAGGAGTCTCTCTTCCTCCAGGCAATGCCCGAGCATGGCTTGAGCTCCTGCCCACCTCCTCACACAAAGCAACCTGCATTCTTACATAAGGCAGCCCTGGGGAAGAGCTGTATACCCACATCATCACTGCTTCACAGCATTTCCTCAAAGGGCCTCCACCCTGCCAACGCACCATGAGCTGCCACAAGGGAGAAACACCTGCCTGGTGCCCTGGGCCATTCAGATCACTCAGAGATTTCATCTTCAGGCTGTAAATAACACTAATAGATGGATGAGAACATGTGGATATTGCATGGCCCTATCATTTACGGAAAATAAAGAGAGAATAAAAGCTTTAGATTGATCTCCTTATCGGAGAATTAATCAGTTCCCTATTTTTTTTTTATCAAGAATTTTGTCCCACACTTTAGCTCAAAGAGAAGAAGCACTGCATCATTTTGGCAGGTGCTAATATTTACAACACATCTTCCAAACCCTCAGCAAACAGAGCAGTGGGGCAGATCGCGTGGGACAAACGGAACCAACGTAGTTGTATCTCAAACCACAGCAAAGCTTATGAAGCTCTCAGACCTCCAGTATGATAGGAGGCAGGGTGGACGTTTTAATAAGCATCTGAAAGAACAGCCCATAATTCAAAGTTCCTCCTGCATTTGATTATAGTGATCTAAAGGGAAGATCATATTAGTAGTGCTATAATCAACCAATCATTCTCAGAAGATAAAGTGGTGGCTTGGAAATGAATCAAGCGCCTCTATATTATGTGGCAAACCTAATTGCATATGAACCAACCCAAAGATCTTGTATCCCATTTTTAAGCTTTCCTTTGCTAAGAGGAAGAGGTAAAGCAGCCCGGGAAACTCTGCTTCTGGTATTTTTCATAAAGTCCACCCTGTATTTTCAATTAGGGCCTAATCCTTGAAATTTATTTCAATAATTCTCTAGTAGCGATCGGTCTTCTTATTATGGCTACAGTAATTACATGCCTTGGATAAGGCACTTTAAGATTGCTTCTTGGCCCAGTGTCTGTGTGGGTCCTCTAGTGATGTCACTGCTTTGATATGGGACAGCCAGCCAGTTTGTAGAGGTCTGACTCATTCATTATCTCTGAATGATGACAACAACTTGCATCACGGACAGAAGCATGGAGCATCTGTCATCTGTGACACTGAATTTGTCCAGGGAGCAGAATCCCTCAAAAGCTTTAAAAAGCGAGTTCAGGCCAAAAGAAAGTTGAGATCTGGGAAAACCTCACTTCAAAGTAAACATCTTAAAGACAAGAAGCAAGGGGACGTTGGGTCCGTGACAATGGGGACAACTCAGGAACTAAAAATGGGAATTTTTACATCCATCACACCACATCCTGAAACCCTACAGTAGCCAGCTTCTCATGGACATTACCCCATTTCCTAGAAAAGCAAGGAAAAGAACGCACGTCTCCAGGTGAGCATGGTGGCTCAGCAGGTGCTGCTGCTGTTTGAGACTCCCACATATTGATATTGGAGGGATTGAGCTCAGGTTCCACCTCTGCTTATGATCCAACTTCCTGGGAGACAAGCGCAAATAGTCTTGTCCCTGCCTCACACATTGGAACCCTGGATGGAGTTCCTGGCTCCTGGCGTTGGCTTGGCCAAGCTTTAGGTTGCCTTACTTGGGGATTTAACCAGAAAATGTAAGATTGAGCACTCTCTCTCTCCCTCATATTCTTCCAAATAAGAATATATACAAACTTTTTTAAAAAAAACGAATCCACATTTTAGCAAATAGCTCCCTTTGCTATGTTCATGTAGATGAATCTTCAAGAACAAAATTGAGGAAGATGGCTCCTCCCTGCTCAGGCTTCTGTAAGCAAACAACCAGTTCCTGTCAAACTCAATTTCAAATAGACCCAATCCTTATCTAAACATTTATTCATCACAATATAAAATCGAAGCATACTTTGAGAAAGAAAAAAAATTAAGTTTTTAAATTGAACTTTATCTGTTATGCCAAATTAACTAGTTCGTTGTTTTCAACACTTTTTTTTAGTTCCTGAAAAATGTTTAATCTTTTATCTTAATGCATTTTATTTCCAATATATTCTGAATAATGTCATTGTCCATATTAACTAATCATATAAACACATGGCAAATTATTTCATCAGCTGTACATTGTTGAATATTCATTTATATTCATTTTGTTGACCATATAAATAATGCTGAAATGCATAGCCTTATAAATATAATGCATATTTTTCTCAGTCATGTCCTTAAAACAAAAATCTTATAAACAAAATTCTACATCACCCCTGGAGTCTTGTGGGGGAATTTTGCAAGTATGACAGTATTTCCAAAAGTTCATGTAAAATAAAAGTGTATTTTGATGTCACATACATGGAAACCCCTGTGTAGCTTGTCATAAAATGTATTTCCATGAAACTTCTTGAGGACTTTTCATATGAATGAATTTCAAAATTATTGGAAGCAAGATAAATTCATCTGTTAATTCCGTTTTCCACAAAACTTTTGAAGTGTTTGTCTCTTTTTTAGGGTTTTTTTGAGGTTTGTTTTTTTGTGTGTTGTTGTTTTTTTTTTATTTGTCTGTTTGTTTGCTGTCAAGTCATCATTCAAAAAGTCCCGAGGAGGGGAGCGAAGATGGCCGACGTAGGAGGAAGGCTGTGAGGGAGAGTCTAGTGAGAGAGGGATAGAAAGCTACAGAAGCAGCAAAGAGGAACAGCAGGGAACCGCAGGGAGAGGTCCGTGAAGCTCCCTGGGACAGTGTGGAGCCAAAAAGATCCACACAACTCGGAAGAACAACGAGAACGGAGCAGGGCAAAGGCAGAGAAACCGACATCCCACTCCAGACCTGCTGAGTCACTTTTGAAAACGGCCTGACGGGAGACGCGGCCAGCTCGGAGGCGGGGAGATCAGGGGGATCGTCACCGGCGGGAGGCCTTCGGCAGCGGTGGAGGCAGACTGCAGCGGCCGGTCCTTTGAATACACCAACGCAATGGGAAAAACCACCAGAAAGAGTTGTGCTCCAGATGAAAGAGCCAGCACCCCACCAAACAAGGGCCAAAAGCCATTATCAATATCAACGATACGAGATGAAGACATGGAAGTGTTACCAACAAAGGAATTGATGAAAATAATGCTAAAATCTCTCAGAGACGTGGACACAAAGCTGGAAGACTTCCAGAACCGTATAATCACCGAAATACAACAAATCAAAACCAAACTGGATGCCCAAGATAATAAGATTGAAAGCCTCATCAACAGAATAAATGCGGCAGAGGAAAGGATCTCTGAAACAGAAGACACACAAAATGAAAGTGCCCAGCGAATTAAACAGCTGGAGACAAACCTCAGCAAAACTAATAAAATGATGCAAGAGATGAAGGATTACCTTAGAAAATTGAATATTCGGATCATCGGCCTCCCCGAGGGAGTAGAAAGAGAATCTGGGATGCAAGCAGTGCTCGATGAAATTATACAGGAAAACTTCCAAAACACTTGGAACACGAATCCACCCCGCATACAGGATGGACAGAGAACTCCCAACAGACATGATCCAAAGAGATCTTCACCCAGACACACGGTGCTCAAGTTCTACTCCAATGAAGACAAAGAAGGAATCCTGAGACAAGTACGAAGTAGAGAAAAGATCACATACAGGGGAAAACCCATCAGAATCACTGCTGACTTCTCCGAAGAGACCCTACAAGCAAGGAGAGAATGGACAAAGATCTTCCAAGTCCTGAAACAAAACAACTGTCAACCAAAAATAATCTACCCAGCAAAGATCTCATTTGTATATGAGAACGAAATCAGATACTTCAATAGCAAAGAAAAACTAGAAGAATATGTCTACACAAAACCAGCTCTGCAAAGTCTCCTTAGAAATGCGCTAGTCCCGGACAAAAAGGAGGCAAATCACAAACAAAGTTGGCAAATAAGAAGGTCTCCAAACTAAAGGCTGCACCAACAAGACAATTACATAGGCAACAACACACACACAACACAATCACATGGCAGGGCAAAATTGCAACCTCTCAATTTTAACTCTCAACACAAATGGTCTAAATTCACCAATCAAAAGACAGAGATTAATAGAATGGATCATCAAACAAGACCCAACCATCTGTTGCCTACAAGAAACGCATCTAACCAGAAAGGATGCAAAGAAACTGAAAGTGAAGGGATGGAAAAAGATATTTCACGCCAATAGACGAGAAAAAAAAGCTGGGGTAGCTATCCTAATTTCAGACGAGATAGATTTCATTCTAACCAACATCAAAAGAGACAGGGAAGGCCATTTTATACTGGTGAAAGGAATGATCCATCAAGAAGCAATCACCATCATTAATGTTTATGCACCGAATCTTAATGCACCTACTTATGTAAAGCAATTACTTACAGACTTAAGGGAAGACATAGACACCCGCACAATTCTTGTAGGCGATCTCAACACACCTCTAACAACAATGGACCGGTCTACGAAACAAAAACTCAACAAAGAAACAACAGAGCTCACACAAACAATAGAACAACTGGACTTAGTAGACATATATAGAACTTTTTATCCTAAGGCCACAGACTATACCTTCTTCTCAGCGGTGCATGGCACCTTCTCCAGAATCGACCACATGATAGGACATAAAGCGAATCTAAACAACTTCCAAAACATTAGTATCATACCATGTACCCTCTCAGACCACCATGGGATGAAACTGGAAATCAACAACTCAAAACTCCCCAGGAAGAATAGGCACTCTTGGAAATTGAACAATATGCTATTAAACGAACAATGGGTCAGAGAAGAAATTAAAGATGAGATCAAAAAATTTATGGAAACCAATGAAAACTCTGATACAACATTCCAAAACTTGTGGGACACCGCCAAAGCAGTGCTACGAGGTAGATTCATCGCAATCGGAGCCCATGTCAAGGCCCAAGAAAGACGCCAAATACAGGAACTAACCTCACACCTCCAGGATCTGGAAAAACAGCAGCAGAAGAGTCCCACACACAATAGGAAACAAGAAATCATCAAAACAAGGGAGGAGATAAACCAAATAGAAATCAAAAAAACTATACATAAAATCAACAAATCAAAAAGTTGGTTTTTTGAGAAAATAAACAAAATAGACACTCCACTGGCCCGATTGACCAAAAAAAAACAAGAGAAAGTGAGAATCAATAGCATTAAAGATGAAAAAGGCAACATAACAACAGACACTGCAATCATTAAGAAAATAATTAGAAATTACTACAAAGAACTGTACTCCCACAAATTTGAGGACCACCAAGAAATAGAAAAGTTCTTGGACTCCCACCACTTACCAAAACTCAGTCCGGAGGCAACTGCAGAATTAAATAAACCCATAACCGAGGCAGAGATTGAAACAGTCATCAAAGATCTCCCAACGAAAAAAAGCCCAGGCCCAGACGGCTTCACTACAGAATTCTACAAAACATTCCGAACAGAACTAACCCCAATCCTCTACAAGCTCTTCAAAACAATAGAGGAGGAAGCAACCCTCCCAAACTCATTCTATGAAGCTAACATCACCTTAATCCCAAAACCGGACAGAGAACCATCAGAGAAGGAAAACTACAGACCTATTTCTCTGATGAACATTGATGCTAAAATTCTCAACAAAATCCTAGCCAATAGAATTCAAAAAATCATCAGACAGATCATTCATCCGGATCAAGTAGGATTCATCCCTGGAATGCAGGGATGGTTCAACATTCGGAAATCCATAAATGTTATAAACCACATCCAAAAACTGCAAAACAAGAACCACATAATAGTTTCAATAGATGCAGAAAAAGCTTTCGACAAAATCCAACACCTCTTCATGCTAAAAACTCTAGCCAAAGTAGGCATAGATGGGAAAATCCACAACATAATCAAAGCAATTTATGAAAAACCCAATGCCAGTATCATACTGAATGGAGAAAAGCTAGAACCCTTCCCACTGCGATCTGGAACAAGACAAGGGTGCCCGCTATCACCACTGCTATTCAACATAGTCCTAGAGGTACTTGCAGAGGCCGTAAGACAAGAAAAAGAAATCAAAGGCATACGTATAGGAAACGAAGAAGTCAAGCTTTCACTATATGCAGATGACATAATCCTGTACATAGAAAAACCAGGAGACTCAATACAGAAACTGCTAGAACTTATACGAGAGTTTGGCAGAGTGGCGGGGTACAAAATTAACGAACGAAAATCAACAGCCATAGTGTACGCAAATAACACCAAGATGGAAGAAGATCTAACCAACAGGATACCATTCAAAATAGCAGAGAGAAGTATGAAGTATTTGGGAATAAATTTAACCAAAAGCGTAGGAGACCTATTCGAAGAAAACTACAAACTATTTAAAAAGGAAATTGAACAAAACCTCAAAAGATGGAATAACATCCCGTGCTCCTGGATAGGCAAAATCAATATCATTAAAATGTCTATACTACCACAAGCAATATACATTTTCAACGCAATTCCAATCAAATTGCCCAAAACATTCTTCACGGAACTGGATACAATGATTCAAGAGTTCATCTGGAAACACAAAAAACCACGAATAGCTAGAACCATCCTGAAAAATAAGAAGTTAGCAGGGGGAATCACAATCCCGGACCTCTGGACATACTATAGAGCAGTGGTTATCAAAACAGCCTGGTACTGGCACAAAGACAGAAAGGAAGATCAATGGAATAGAATAGAAGCACCAAAAGGGAACCCACACAAATACAGCCAATTAATCTTTGACAAAAAGACCAATGACAACTCAAGCAAGTGGGAAGGCCTCTTTAGTAAATGTTGTTGGGACAACTGGCTGATAGCCTGTAGAAACAAAAAGATAGACCCACATCTATCACCATACACTAAGATCCAATCTACATGGATAAAAGACCTAAACCTACATCCAGAAACCTTCAAACTCTTGCAGGAAAATGTAGGAAATACCCTGCAAGACCTAGGAGTAGGTTCCGACTTTCTAAGAAGGACACCAAAAGCAATAGCAGTTGAGAACAGAATAAACAAATGGGACCTCATCAAACTAAGAAGCTTCTGTACAGCAAGGGAAACAATCAACAAAGTAAAAAAGCAACCCACAGATTGGGAGAAGATCTTTGCACACGATATAGGCGATAGGGGGCTAATTTCCAGGATATACAAAGAACTTCAAAACAACCAAAAAACCAAAACAAACAAACCACTCAAGAAATGGGCACGGGAAATGGGCAAACATTTCACAAAGGAACAAGTCCAAATGGCAAACAAACATATGAAAAAATGTTCCAGCTCCCTAGCAATAAGGGAAATCCAAATTAAAACATCGATGAGGTACCACCTAACACCAGCAAGATTGGCCCACATAAACAAGAACACCAACGACGCTTGCTGGCGAGGATGCGGGGAAAAGGGAACCCTACTCCACTGCTGGTGGAGCTGCAAATTGGTACAGCCTCTATGGAAATCAGTCTGGAGAACACTCAAACAACTCAAAATCTGCATACCATATGACCCAGCAATAGCACTCCTAGGAATATATCCAAAACACCTGTTTTACGACAAACCAACATGCATCCCTATGTTCATTGCAGCACAATCAGTAATTGCAAAAACATGGAAGCAACCGAAATGCCCATCAGCAGAAGATTGGATAAGAAAGCTTTGGTTCATCTACTCCATGGAATACTACTCAGCTATTAAAAAAAACAAAATGCAGTTCTTTGTGGCTAAATGGGCCCAACTGGAAACTATAATGCTAAGGGAAATGAGTGAATCCCAAAAGATTAGATACCACATGTTTGCCTTGATTTAACCTGTAATTTTTTGTTTGGTTGTTGGTTATTTTTTGAACCGGTCATTGATACTGTCTCAACCCAGATGTTTCGAAGAATGGAACTTGCATTATTTTTAACATATTGTCTACCCATTACTATGTCAATTAATTCCATAATGTTGTATATTGATACTGAGGCCTTGTTGGGGCTTTTAACTGACCGGATCTTTACTCTGTTAGACCTATCTTCAGACCATAGAAGGTCTCCCCAAGAGGCCACTGAACTTATCTGGACAATAAGACGCTGAACTTTATGCTAGGCATGTGTTTGCAAGCAATGAATCTCAACTGAACTTGAACTATGGTTATGCAACAAGGTGGAGGAATCCACCATGGGGGGAGGGTTATGGGAGGGGTGGGGGGAATCCCCAGCGCCTATAAAACTGTACTACATAATACAATGTAAGCAACAATAAAAAAAAAAAAAAAAAAAAAAAAAAAGAAATTAAAAAAAAAAAAAAAAAAAAAAAAAGTCCCGAGCAGTTGACGCTCCCCGCATTGCATGGGACGGCTGCTTAGTCACTTCCGTAACTCACCGTTTATGGTTCTGTTGTTGAGATTTCAAAATCTTTGCCAGCTCAATAGAGGAGATTAGCTACGTGCCACAACTGTACTTGAAATTTCTTTGGTTTCGAACAAAGTTGAACGTTTGCTTTTATGTCTATTTGAGAGCTTTGTTTTATTAAGAGTAATTTCATGGCACTTATTTTGTATTTTGCATGATTCTTCTTTTTTAATAAACACTTCTAATCCCTGAGCGGCTACAAAAGATCTTATTTTTTTTCCTTGGGTAAGAAGTGTTGTGTTTTCATATCCTTAATTAAAGAAGAGGGCTCAGAAGCAAAACATAAATCAGTTTGGCCCTTGCAGGCAAACAATGCCATGAAGTACATTTTAGCACCACGGGAGTTCAATGATGCAGCCGAGGGGAAGGACTCCCACCTTTCTGAGCCAGCCCCAACTCTCTCACCTTCCCTCAGATGTCTCCTCCAAATCCCCAGTGACCTTTCATTGCCAAATTCCAGACTTCCTTCCCTAGCTTTTTCTCTCTCCAGCAGAGATTTCTCTATTGTTTTGGCCACACTTCCTTTCCCCAGCCTGTCTGAAATGGATCAGCTTGGTTTGCCTGCCACTGCTTCACTCTCTCCCTTCGAACCTGACCCTACCAGCTCCACTGTCCATTCCCCTGGTTTGGGACACTTTGCTACAGCAGCCCTGGGAAGATGACCGACATGTGTCACAACAGAGGGAGTTTTCTTGCATTGCTTCCCCAGAATGACTGCAAACATCCTAGTGCCAGGGACAAAGCTGGAAGCCAGGAACGCATAGAAACAACCAACTTCATTGTAACTTACAAACTAATGACAGACACATCTTTTAAGAGAAGATCTATTTATCTGAAAGGCAGAATAAAACAGAAGGAGAGACAGGAAGAGCAAAAGAGGTCCTTCTTCTGTCTGCTAGTTCACTCCCAAGCAACGTCACTCAGGTCTCTCACATGGGCAGCAGGAACCCAGGCACTTGGATCATCTTCTGCTGCTCTCTCAGGCCATGAGCAGAGGCAGGACAACCGGGACTCAAACTGGCAATTGCATGTAAGGTAACAGCATTGAAAGTGGCAGCCTCCTCTGCTGTGCCCCAATACCAACAACCCGACTTGGTCCAGGACAATGCAAAACTCACCTTGAAGTTGACTTTCCCTCTCAAGATCAGTAGATACTCTGTGATCTGCATGAAGGATGCATTGACATAACAGGTCCCATCTGAGCCACCTTCATGCTTGCTGCTGTGAGGTGGGCTGTTCAGGAAGTAACTCCAACCTTCAGCATCTTCCATATTCTGCTCCAGAAAATAAACTATCCCTGCTCATGGCCTCACCTGAAAGCTCCCATCACTCAGCAAACATCATCCACTGCCAAGTCCCAATAAATGGTTCAACTTGTCCTAAAAATGACTACCTGAGACATGAGTTTACAATGTTCAGAGGAAGGAAGATGGTTCTTCCTCAACAAGAGGATGGACTGATCCAAGTTCAGTTCTTGGCCAGAGTCCGGTTAGACATCTCTCTGCCTTTCCCCTTAACGAAACCTCACCCCTGGCCTTCTTATGTTCACACGGCCCTACCAGGCCTGCATTGTTCAGAAACCCTGTAAAGATACATGATCACTTCTCCTCGACCCTTGATGCTTAATCAAGTTCCTCATCTTCCATCATTGATGTACAGATCATTAGCCTGTCATTATCAAGATACCTGCTAATCGGTTTGGCAAGAATCCTCTCCCCTTGATGTCTCCTCTTAATAATTTTCCATTTGTTGACTCTTTGAGCTTGCTCCTGAGCTATAATTTCCCATTGTCCTTGCCTTGTATTCACTTGAGCCTAATCTGTATTGCAACTGTCTTGAATTAAGTCCTCTTTGCCATATTAACAAGTGTCAGCATGAATTTCTTTTCTTGAATAACAGCAGACACAAAATTAATTTACCAGCCTTCGAGCTCATCTTGTTTTTGTTTGCTTTTATTTTGCCAGTGTGGCACACGGCAAAGGAGAACTCTGCCAAAAGTATCCTGCTTGATGCAACAGTGTGACAAGCTTGAACAAACCCAGACAAAACAGGTCTCTAGTGCCCTGTGGGCTGCCCAGCATGGCAAGGGATAGAGAGGCCATTACAATCACCATGAAAAAGCAACAGATTCTTCAGCCTCGATTGTAGATTTTGATCAACAAAAATGATCCTGCTAGAAGCAGATGTCTAATAGGCCTTTTCTATGAGGCAAAAAAAAAACAACCTGGCAGCTTCCCAGGTAAAAGGCCCTGTGGGACCCACTCCAGCATCATGACTTATAGAGCCAGAATTGATTTGGGGCAGGTTCAGCTGTGGTTAAGCAAACTAAGCCTCCGACCGCATATGGACTGATTTGAGTCTTGGCTGTTCCACTTCCCATCCAGCACCTGGCTAGTGGTTTCCAAAAATGGGGAAGAAAGACTCAAGTGCTTGGGCTCCTGAACTCCTATGGGATACCTACAAGATGCTCTGAGCACCTGACTTCAGACCAGCCCAGCTATGTATGTTTTTGCTATTTCAGGAGTGAACCAGTGGATGGACGGTCTCTGTGTGTGTATGTGTCTTCTCTCTCTGTAACTCTCCCTTTCAAATAAAAATAAATAAGTATCTTTTTAAAAAGACAATGGGGAGTAGGAATCTGGGACAGTGATTACGTCACCTTTTGGAATGCCTGGGCCCTGCATCGAACTGCCAGAGACCAACCACTAGCTCCCTTTCTGAGACCAGCATTAAATAATTTTCAAACTCACTTTTTATGTCCATTTACTTTAGTGCAAAATACATACACAGATTTTTTTTTAATCACAAAACACATTTCCAGGAATTTTTTAAAGACTCCTCATACAATCCACTGGGCATCAGACAGAGATGAGCAAAGCTGAGAAGGTGATTTGGCCCTGCATCGTGTGGCCAGTTAGAAGGAAGTTAGCGAAATGGCAGATGCAAAACATGTCAAAAGGTGGGGTGCTGCTGTTCACCGACTTGTCTGTCTGCAAAAAACAAATATGACCATGTACCTTGATGTGGCCTTGTCTTGACAGAAGGAATCAAAATCATGTCATACCATCTGGAAACAGGAAAATGTCACATATCACTCACACACCTAAACATATAGGCATGGAACCCTTAGAATTCTCGAGACTGTAGCTGTTGATATAGTAGTACACACCTCACTGATTTATATAAAATAAAGGGTTCTCATCCTTGTATTACTTCCTATTCTACCCAAATTGTGTTTCTGGCAAATGGAGCAAGATCAGGGTACCAACAAAGGAGAGGGAGGGATTTTTATCAGTATTTGGAGGAAAGGTTTTTAAGGTATTTCATTGGCTCTGGTCATAGTGGCCTTTAAGAGTCCCCAGATTCTTCAGGGATCTCAGTGGAGGCCCAGGTCTCAAGTCCTAGGGACCAGAAGGAGTTGAAGGGCAAGGTCTTGAGAAATAGTTAGCAAAGGAGAAAAAGAAGTAGGAATCCTAAGAGGACCATAGCAAAGGAATTCAAGAACTGGAGGGAAAATTGAGGAAGTAAAAGGGAAAATTGAGAAAGTAAAAGGAAAAACTTCCTCCCTCCTGGAATGCCACTCCAACAGGAGAGCATGAGAATGAGGACTTGGGCAGGCATGGATAGAGAGTGGCACCTGTCAGCAGGTGTGTGAGCTGGATAGTGGGACTGGTTGGGTTGAACTAGGCTTCAGCACCCATTGACACATATGAGAGCTGGATGGGATGTGGGACAGACTGGACCAATCTGCTGTACATACTGGCAAACATGGAAACCAGGGCAGGGGACTGGCCTGGTGAGAATTATTGGGAGTCACCCCAACTAGGCTGCAGCTCCCGCTGGCTTACATGGCTAAGTGTGTGGTGGGCAGGATTGGGATGGGCTCCAACACCCATTGCTTTGTGTACAAGATGGGGCTGGAGACAGAACTGACCCAGAAATTGCAACCACCAGCATATGCATAAGCTGATAGGGATGGCGGACTGTGCCAGACACTGTACTAGCAAAGCACCACCAAGAATCTAGTCTGGGATCACTTCAGATGAAGTTTCTTTGGGGATCCCCAGTTTCAAACTGCTGGACTCAGAACCCCAACCATGAAGAGAATTGCAGGTTCCATGATCTGACCATGGAGTGTGTGTGTGTGTGTGTGTGTGTGTGTGTGTGTGTGTGTGTCAAAGCTGAGCCTCCTCAGTGGCTCAGTCAGAGAAGATGACAGCATATCCAGGTGCACATGGAGGATATGGCAGTCCATCGGAACCAGTAGAGGATACCTGGTACCACAACAGAGGACGGAGGACAGACAAAATCGTTCCTCTACCCCAGTCATGTGTTGGCAGTGAAAATCTGGGCAAGTGGAGACACTAAGGTGGACTATATCAGCCAGTGGATTCCTAAGAGATTTTGTCGTGCTTGGAATGGTGAGATTGGCAGCAATTCAGAACAGTTGAACTATCCAAATCACTTGAGCAGTGCCCTTGGAGCATGCCTCACATCGGGTACCCTGGGATAGTTGGGAGGGCGGGTATGGCTTCTCCCTTTGCCTCTCCCCTTCCTTCAGATACAGGAAGGAAAAAATAGAATGTGGAAACAATGGTTTAACCCACTTTCCTGTAGGTCTTGACCCTTTGCGCCCCAGTCAACTATATAAAGATCATCAAAATTTTTTTTAAAAAGGAAAAACTAATGGGAAGGAAGAGGTGTTAAAGAACCCAAACGGGGTGACCCATCTTCCCCTGAAGAAGACATTGATTTTCTAAATTATCTGTAGTAAAATAATGAAGATCAAAGAAGAAGCAGAAAGCATCAGAGCAGTACCAGCAGGATGTAGAGTCTCCAAGAGCTCCAAGAACAAAGGGTCAGTCAACTAACATGTCCAGTTGCTCCACTAATGAGATATTGCAACCCAAGATGCCTGGGGCTCTCTCACACAGCTCCTAGAACACATTCAGCATCTCAGGGGTCAAAATCTGCCCTCACTGCGCTTTCACAGATGGTCCTCCACAGCAGTGGGTCTCTCAGTGAACCCCCAATCAATCATTTCACAATGAACACAACTTTACAGGCCCATGGCTGGGGCCCAGGAGTTCGATGATTAATCAGTCATCATGCAAGTCATGAGCATGATAGCTGCTAAAAAAAAAAAGATATATTTTTCTATTTGCTAAAATGATAAGGAAGATTTTATTATTCGAGATGATTGCAGTGGGGTATTGACACAGAGGACCAAAGATCAGATTCAATTCCAAGTACAAGAGCAAGTCAGGGCTGATAGCTGGAGGGAAAGATGACAGAGCTAGCAGGTGGCAAGTTACTAAATGAGACAGTAAAAGAAGGGGAACGCTTGCTAAGCTGTCAGCATTCTTGCTAAAGGCAGGCCAAGAAAGCAACACAAGTTAGGAGGTGAGGAATTTAATCAGATTTTAAAGGAAATTGGCCATCAAGAGAGAGCAATTGAATCCATTGTAAAGGGACTTAGCAAGATTCTTGCTAGAAATAGTTTTGCAGAATTTTTTTCTTAAGAGATTTATTTTATCTGTTTGAAAGGCAGAGAGAGAGAGAGAGGGATGGGGGAAAGAGATGCAGAGAGAGATCTGCCAGCTACTGGTTCACTCTGCAAAAGGCCACAAGAGCCAGGGCTGGGCCAGAACAAAGTTAGGAGCCAGAAACTTCTTCTGAACCTCTCACATGGGTGCAGGGGCTCAAGGGCTTGGACCACTCTTCACTGCCTTCCCAGGCTATAAGCAGGGAGCTGGATCTGAAATCCCGGGGTGCTGATTCAGGGATCAACCAGATAAGTCAGAATCATCTCCCACTTCACAACCTTTAATTCAATTGCTCCTGTGGGGGTGGGGAATTAGTTCTTCCACGCAAAGTATGTTCCTAGGTTGTAAGGATTTCACAGGCTAAAAAATTCTTTATTCTTTTTCATTATTTTTTTTAAAAATCGGTATATGATAGTTATGTACATTTATGCTGTAGATACCATGTGACATTGCAATACATGTGTACAACGTGCAATGATCAAACCATGGCAACGCATATATCCATCACCACGCTCATCATCTTTTAAGATTTATTATTTATTTTTATCAGAAAGGCAGATCTACAGAAAGAAGGAGATACAGAGAGACTTGGGCCATCCTCTACTGCTCTCCCAGGCAACAAGCAGAGAGCTGGATGGGAAGTAGAGCAGTGGGGACATAAACTGGCACCCATATGGGATCCTGGCACGTGCAAAGCAAGGATTTAGCCTCTGAGCCATCATGCCAGCCCCCTTAGAGTCAACATTTCTTTGCACTGAGAACCTTCAAAATCCCCGTTTTGAAATAATTCATTGTTATCAACCATAATAACCCTATGATGCTCTATAGAACACTTCCCCCTTCTGCCAATAACCATCATCCCTCCAACCTCCCCCCACCTGCCCCTTTGCTAGCTGCTGGTAAGTACCACTCCCTTCTCTGCTTCTTTGAGATCCCTTCACATCCTGATTCTCCTAAACCAGCTCCTACAACCAAGATGACTGAGTGGAGGATTGAGGATTTCATCCCAAGTGCTTCACTAGAAATTTTGATTCCTCCAAGGTCCCTCCAGCCTGCCTGCTGCTCCTTTCCAATTTAAAAGAGGCTGTTGAGAAGACTGAATCTGTCGTCAACGAGTGGTATTGGGTACCCACGGGGAGCCAGAGTCTCCAAGTTCCCTTCTGCCAGCAACCCAATCTCTGTTTTGGCTCGAGTTCAGTACCTTTGAGCCTTATCGCTCCCATTCTTGTAGCTCTGCTTGTATAATGCTGAAAATTACAGTGGGCTCGATTCGCTCAACAGCCTCCCAGATTGCCCTCAAAGTATCTAACGTTGTTAAAACCATTGTTTTTAAAAAGCTCTTTTAAAACATGACATTTATTAGCCGTTATATTAAGATAAACTGTAAAGTTATCCCCAATATAGATGTTACCCTTTGATTTAAATTCCAACTTAAGTAAACTAGGCAAGGCACATTAAAAG
This sequence comes from Ochotona curzoniae, assembly GCF_017591425.1. NCBI lineage: Eukaryota > Metazoa > Chordata > Mammalia > Lagomorpha > Ochotonidae > Ochotona > Ochotona curzoniae. The sequence goes on from NW_024465421.1 coordinate 4,770,728, forward strand.
CACAATGGTTTTTAAGACCCACTGGGTAATGTTGCAATTTGTGGCATGCTAAACACCAGCAGAGCATATGGGAGAGAGTCCTGGTTAATCACATTTGGGGCTCAATTAAACTTTTCTGACTTGTTCCAGGTTTCTACCTGGGCCCCAGTGAAGAGAGCACAGCAGGTGAAATTGTCCTAGGCAGAAGGAAACAGGGGTGGGGGGAAGAGGTGGGGCCATGGGGGACAGGTTTGCTACTCCTGAAATGGACTCTTGGCAGATGCTGCAGCACAAGGAAGACCTGAGCCAGGGAAGAGCTGATGTTGCAAAGGAGACCAACACCCCCAAATATGCTTTCTGTGAACCAGGCTGCTTTAGAAAGTTTGTAGGAAGAAATGGAATTAAAGGTACATTTCTGTTGGTGCAAACAAAAAAAGTATTTCTATCTATGCATAGGTTTTTTTCTCAAAATACTTTTTTTGCATAAGCTTTCTAGAGACCACTTCATCTGCATGAGTTTCGAAGAACTTTTTTTTTAATTATTTATTTTTATTGGAAAGGCTGACTCACAGAGAGAAGGAGAAACAGAAAAATCTTCCAGCCACTGGTTCACTCTCCAGAACTGAGCTGTACCAAAGCCAAGAACCAGGAGCTTCTTCTGCCTCTCCCACATGGGTGCACAGTCCCAAGGCTTGGGGCTATCCTCCACTGCTCTCCCAGGCCATAAGCAGGGAGTTGGATGGGAAGTGAGAGCATCCAGGACATGAACTGGTACCCATATGGGATGCTGATGCTTGCAGGTGGAGGAATGGGCAATTGAGCTATTGTGTCAGGCCCTCAGTGAACAATGATTCCATTTTCTACAGGCTTTGGAAAACGCTTCTCATGTCTGTGAAAGGTGGCAAGGATGCTCACACCTTACAGGACTGAGAAATTGGAGCAGGAACTGCCTTGAGTTCTTTTGACAAACCACATCATTCTTTCTAGACCTTGCTAAAGCCTAGTGCCAACATAACAAAGGCACCCGATACTCTTGCAACACTCGTATTATTTCAAATGTGCTGAAACGGGCACCCGGGCATGGACCTCCATCTTCCCAAGGTCACTGAGTAAGGTCTCCTTTCTCAAAGGACCTGAGAAAGAGTTGCTAGATGATTCTTGTAATTTCCTTAGAGGAAAGAATGTCCCTTGGTCAGCCTCATGTACCTTTAAGGTGTTTTTGGCTACTAAAATGGTGTCTGGTATCCCACTGGAAGTCCCAAGAGCAAGAAAGAGAGAGCTAACATCAGATTGTTAGAAGATGTTTTTCTGTCAGTCTGTTTAGGAATTGAAAGCTAGAGGTGCCTCTTGGAAAGGAGACAGAATGAAGAAAGAAGAGGGATCACCGGCAACCACAGTGTCCGCTGGAGTGGATCTGAAACGGAGAAGCTCCACGAAAGACAGCGCAGGTGAAACTTGGTGTCCTGGCCCTGAGCGGAGCCGCGTGGCAGGCTCTGGTCTAAGCTCCCAGATGCACCAACACTTACCCAAGAAGAACCTGTCAGCGACCTGAGGTCTCCTACTCCTGGCAGCGTGACCCGGATTTCCATGTCATCCCTGTATGCCTGTACGACTATCATCTATGCCCAAGGCTGTTTCTCCTTATGTGACTCGTAACGGCCATTCCAATGCAGCCAAGATTGCTTGAAATGTGTACAGTGCCCCCACCCCGCTGCATTTGAACCCTGGTTCTGCTCCTGGTGCCAGCTTCCTACTAATGCGTGTTCTGGGAGGCAGCAGGTGAGGGTCCAAATAGTTGCACTGCTGCCATATGCGTGGGAGGGCCAGAATGAGTTTATAGCTCCTGGCTTCAGCCCTAACCCAGACTTGACTATCACGGGCACTTGGGGAATGAACCAGCAAATGAAATCTCTCTCTCTCTATCTCTCGTGGTCTCTGTCTCTTTCTGTGTGCCTTTCCTCTGCTTCTGAAACAAAACCCAAAAAGAAAAGTATGTGTTTCATTTATTATTTTCTTTATCCATCCCTTTCATAAATATATACCTATAGATATGTATATAAAGAGAGCGAGCCCTGCCATGTGTCACAGAGAGGAGATCATTCACCTACTGGATCACTCCCTAAATGCTTGCAACAATCAGGGCTGAGCCAGACCAAAGCCAGGAACCAGGATCTTCCAGGAGGGCAGGAACTCCATGACCTGAGCTATCACCTACTGACTCCCAGGGTGCACGTTAGCAAGAAGTTGGTATGAGGAGTGGAGCTGGGACACAAACCCAGTGCCAAATGTAGGTGTTGCAAGCAACATCTACCTGCTACACCAGGCCTGTCCTGTTCCCTTCCTGTCTTGGAGGCCTTAGTTACCTGCGCGGGCCTGGAGGCTGCCTGGCTCCTCAGAGCTGCCCTCTCCCAGGAGCTAGAGTTTTGACCTTGAGCCAGGAGACATCCTCCAAATACGGGCTCTCAAGAGAAACCACTTTCCCAGGATTCCCATAACAGCTTCCCTACCCTGGCTTCCCCAGAACTTTGCTTTGAGCCCTGTGCTGGCTTCAGAGTGCTCCTTTCTCATGCACCCACGAACATCTTAACTTGGCAGTCAAAAGTGTAGTTCCTGACAGGCACTGGTCTCTCTCCAGTTCGAGTCCTAGCTGCTCCACTTCTGATCCAGCTCCCTACTAATGCACCTGGGAAAACAGCAGAACGTGGCCTTGAGAAATGAACTAGCAGATGGAAAAACTTCTCCCTCACTCTATCCTCCCTCTGTGTATTTCTGCCTTCCAAATAAACAAAACTTCATCTTAAAAAAGAGAGAGAGAGATCATCTTAGCCAAAGGAGTAGCATTGTTTTGCATTTACCCAAATGTCTAGCATCTGACTTAATGGAAGGCAACTGGATTCCATCAGCGGCAAGGAGCTCATTTTGGTTAAATTAGGCATAGTAAAGCCAGCCTGTCACACGTAAAAGGGAGTTATCCCCAAGGACCTTCTGTATTGAAACAGCCAGGCCCTTCTCACAGAACATTCCAGACGTGCAACATCTGTAGAAGCTGAGGTCAGACTCCGGTGCATTGGATTCCAGAAGCCCTCCAGTCCCATCCCACAGGTCAGGGAATGAGCTGAAGGTGTCTCAAGCCAAGCCGGTCACTCTAGGAGAGCTCATTTTCAAACCCAGTTGACCAAGGTCAACCCTTTGTCTAACTCACGAGGGCCACCATCCCCACTAAGCATACACAACAGTTCTTGGGGTTATCACTTCTGCACCTGTCACTGGAAGACAGGAAGTGTCACCTCTGCTCTCCAGGCAGCATTAGGTGCCATTTCTTCAATGTGCATTCAAGTATTCATATGTTTATTAATTAGTCATCATTACGGACTTGACATCTTAACTGTCGTTCAAGTAAACTTGGTGAAATTAATGAGGCCTTTAAATAGGATACAGGCTGCTCATGCTAATCACTTTTTATCCATTTATTTATTTATTTATGGTGAGTATGGCTTTTATTTCTATAAATAAGCAATATTCATCATGCTACTGCTGATGGCTCTTGGGAGAAGTTCTAAGAAAGGTCCAGGCAGAAAGTACACCGGCCTAAACAAGGAAGCAAGGGACTGAGTGGGAGGGTCTTCCCAATGAGCTGGGCAAGAGCTGGAAAAAGCAAGTCTGTGCAAGGACTCCACGTGCAGCCATCCTGGTTGTCCTGGGGACCTTGGAAGCGTCAAACATTAATGTCAGTGCAGAGATGGTAGATTGCCGCGCCTTTCAGCCCCAGCGTGACCAAGAGCTTCCAAGGCCCCATTGCTCTGGCTGGACACTAAGTTCTTTCAATCAACACCTTCCCTCAATGCTTTTTTCCCATATCTGTTTAAACCTTGTATTTATACATATATGCATTTGTTTGTTTGAAAGACAGAATGACAAAGAAAGATCTTGCAGACTTTGGTTCAATATCCAAATGACTACAACAGCCAGAACTGGGTCAGGGTGAAACCAGGAGCCAAGAAATATATCATGGTCTCCACATGGGTGGTAGAGGCCCAGGTATGTGGACAATCCTCCGCTGCCTTCCTAGGCACATTAACAATGAGTTAGATTGGAGGTAGAGCAATGGAGACTCAAACCAGCACTCTAGTATGGGATGCTGGTAACAAATTGATGTGTTGCTATGTCAACATCCTCAAACCTTGTACTTGGACTAACATTCCCGCTGTGCCTACAGCGTTTGACCTACACCCAGAGGTTTGGCCCTCTGCTAGGGTTTGGGTGTGGCTTATCCCCCTGAGGTTCCTGGGTGGAAGCTTGGTCTCCAGTGTGCCATGCTGTATACTAAGAGGTGAACCCAGTAGAATATAACTGGTTCAGGAGGCCAGCACCCTCAAGAATCGAATGATGAATGATGTTTAGAGTGGATTGGGTCTCTCAGAGGAGTGCCTTCACTGCTGTTCAACTGAGTCGTTATACAAAGAGCAAACCTGGCCCCTCCCCACTCTGCTACTGTAAGATTTGTCACTTGATCCATTCTCTGTGTGACCAGATTCCTTTCCAGTTCTGCATTGTGTTGGGATCAAGCAAGGACATTTGTCAGGATGTTGGAATCAAGTTGTTTGGACCTTACAACCACCAGAATCATGAGCCAAATACATCTCTTAGAAAGTATCCAGCTTTTGGTGCTTTATGATAACCACACACTAAGACATCCTCCAACCTAATCTTCAAAGACCAGAGGGGAAATCTCTTCTTTGCCCAAGAACATTCTAGCGTGGCACACTTGCTGAAGCACCATCCAAGCGCTTTCTACCATACTAGCTCCTTTCCCAGCAATCAAACCCCTCAATCAGAACTGCCTTCGTCTCCCCCAGCCTTCTATCTCACAGGTGCAAAATACTCCCAGAACATTCCACTCACCTTGCCCCATGAGCGAGCAAACTCCCATACATTCTCTACCCTCAAAATCAAACTGGCTGTGCTCCCTACAGTTCCCCCTCCACTGTCAGAACTCCCGGCCTTTCCACTTGTGTAGCTTTTATTATGCTTATTAGAATGTTTAGCTTGTGTGTCTTTTCTTATTCTCCAGACCATGAACCTCTCAAGGGCATGACATTTGTCTCACTCATCTCAAGCTCCACAAAGCTCAGTGGCCCGTGAATACTTGGTGACCAAATGAGTGCATAAGTCCTTGAGGAGTGTGGGGATCATGGGAAAAATTGAAGAGTCAGCAGACAGGGAAACTGGGAGTGGAGTCCCCATGATGAGTGGGGAGCCGGTGAACAGAACACCTGGTGCCACCTGCAGGATCTTGCAAGCAGTTGACTGAGTGAGTGGACTCAACAGGGGCTGAGATGGTTTAGAGGAGCTGGACAGGTTCCTGTATCTGAGTCTAGCAATCACTATTCATGCTGATGGCAGGCACAGCCTGAGGGGACATGGAGAAGCTACCAATCAGGTTTGCACAAAGAAAGGAAATTAATAAGCATAAAATGAAGCACATATAAACTTTCTCCAGGAGACACATTTCAGGATGTCCCAAGGGGCGGGAATCAGCTTGCTAGTCAAGGAAAAAGAACCAGGTCCCCTTCAGTTCATCAAAGGTAAGAGTCCTCTTGTGCTGTGTTGGGTGTCTGATGGAGATGGACACTTTCCTACTGAGAACACTCTGTCTATGAACTGTGAGGTCTCCTTGGGAATTGTTGGTTCTTTCCAAAGTACACATGGAGTGTCGGATCATGGGAGGAAGACACTAACAGATGCCTCCAGAGATTCTTGGGGTGCAGAGCAATAGGAAGGAATCATCATACAGATCTGAGCAAGCTGTCAGGTCACTGGAGCCCCAACACTTCCTGGAGAGTCACCAAAGGAGCGATGCTGGTGACTGTGTGGAGTGGCTCCCTCACATCCAGAACCCATCACATTGCAGGCTCTGGGCTGAAACCCTGGAAGTCCTCTCTGCTTTCAAGAGCCTCTCAAGTTCACCTTTGATGGAATCTCGAGATCAATCTGGAAAAGGACCCAATGGCTGCTATGCCTCAGGACACTTGGCAAGCCTTTTCTCTTCTAATAGTGAGCCTCCTCTGGGATTCCTTCTTGGCTTAAAAAGATGATATACATGACCCAAGTTTTATCTGAGTTGAAAACCCAAAACCTCTCCATCAAGTCTACTTCTGTCGAATCTGCACTCAGAGAAGAGAATTGCATTACTATTCAAAGGTGGTGCCCTGTTTGCTCCAAGTTTCACAACAGACACTAAACAAAATCATGTGGTGAACCAGGCTAAAATTGGCTAGAATCACATGATAGACAGTAATGGGGTAAAGCTTCATGTCTTACTCCAATTAATTACAAAAGAGAATGTTTTAAGTGAAGGAATGAGCTCCCACTTCACCATATGGACTTCAAAGATCTAGACTGACAAGCATTGTTCCTGCACCTAATCCTAGCTCAGCTCTACCTTCCATAGATTTAGTGTGAAATAAAATATTTTGTGGGCAGGATGTAGTCATTCAATTGCAATATGGCATTTTAATTCAATTAGACACCTTCAGGGTCATGTATCATGTCTTATGAAAATACTCCAATTGAAATACATACTGTTGAGTTAGAATTCTTCAGTGGTTACTCTGTCTCAAGTTGACATCAATCAGTTTCCTTGGACCCAGTATCCATTAGAGATAGCGAGCAGTTCAGCCATTGCCATCATCCCTACCGGCGTTTAACCAACATGAAACAGATACAAAAATTATAAATGCATGCAAGCAGTCTACTCTAGGAAAGAGCTCTGTAATTGCCACAGTAAAAGCTAAACAAGACATGACTTCAATGTGAGGACAGAATGAATGGGGTCGTATGCTTGCTGCTGTCCTAGTTGGGGTTCTCCCATGGGGAGAATTAGTAGCAGTGGTGATGATGCAGAAGAGAAATATATGTTGGCTGCATGATTGAATTCACTGCTCTGGGTGTTTGGTTCTTCAGCATGGTCCATCCAAGATCCATCATCAATACCTAAATCCACTGGTTTGAGTGGAGCCTCCACCACAACTTTGTAACATGAGTGAGCTCCTACTCATGTCAGGGCTGTCAGAGAAAACATGAAGGTTACAAAACAAAAGGTTGTTAGGAGCAGTTGTTGGAAGCAACAAGCAGGCCAAGCTGAGTATAAACCCATTTGGTAGGCCCTGCCCATCACAGCAGTGGCTAAAACTCCATGCCAGGACAACTCAAGAGGGTGTGAATCACACACTCCAGTCTCCAGCAGTGAACAGAGAGGCCCACACCAGGACAGAGCTAGAGCTGTTTATCTGACAGCTCAGCCTCCATCAGTTCAGGTCCCAGCAGCACACAGACCACGAGATTGAAAACCCAGCTCTCTTTATGGGGTGATCTCAGGTTCCAGCCAGGGACGGGAGCAGGAAGTCACAGAGGAGCTGTGCCTCCTCTTACCAATGAGACACAAAAGGCAAACGGGAGCAGTGGAGGTTGGTAGACTCATTGAACAATGTTTCCTAACACAAAATCTCCTTGCCTTAGGAGCTTCCTACAATAGAAGTTGCTAAAACTAAGTAAGGGTCCAGGGTCTAACATCGTGGCATAGCATGTAAATCCACCACCTGAGATACCACCAGTTCAAGTCCCAGTTGCTATACTGCTGATCCATCTCCCTGTTAATGGCCTGGAGAAACAGCAGAAGATGGCCCAAGTCCTTTGGTCTCTGCCACCCACCCAGCAGAAGCTCCTGGTTTCTGCTTGGCCCAACACTGGCCATTGCAACTCTCTAGGAAGTGAACCAGCAGATGGAAGCTACTCCTTTCTCTCTGTGTATAACTCTGCTTTTCTTTTTTGTAAATATTTACTTATTTTTATTTAAAATGCAAATAGAAGAGACAGAGAATAACCTGCTCGCTATTCTCCAAATGGCCACAACAGTCAGAGCTGAGCCAGACTCTTCTAAGACTCCCACGTGAATGTAGGGACCCACGGCTTTGGACCACCCTCTACTGCTTTCCCAGCTGCATTAGCAGGGAGTTGGATGGGAAGTGGAGCAGCTAAGATATATGGGATGCTGACATTGCAAGTGGAGCATTACCCTGCCGCATCACTTGCCGAACCTGAAGTCACTTTACATTTTGAGTAAAAAAATAAAATTAAAAAATTAGTAAGATTGAGAGCTCTGTGTTGATCTTTCCTGTCATTTGCCATGGTCTCAAATGTGTTTCCTGCTGTGGTTCTGCCATCATTGTGGGGACCCTGATCACACACCTCAAGGAGAACAAGCCAGCCAGGACTGTACCTGCAGGGAGTCTATGGGTCAGAAATGAAAACAGACCCTGTCCTTCTGTCCATTTTCCATCAGCTGAGCTCAGTGACTTAGCCACAGCTGACTCCAAGGCAGCCTGGGGAAAGGGCTCAAGCGGTGTATCAAGGAGGAAGCACGATTAATGGACAGAAAGCCAATCTTTTCATCTAACCTCCCTCCATTAGTGAAGACACAGCCCAAAGGATCACTCTGTCCCTCTAAGCAGATTCCTCAGGCCTCTTCCTCCTAAAAGAAAGCAGGTGCCGGAGGAGGTAAGATGAATGCGAAGTGCTCACTCCAATCATCTTTTCACATCACAAGGGTAGCCAAGAGCCCTTACACATCACTTTCTGTACACAAGGAACTTTTCCAGAATCTCACTCCAAACAACAGTTTTAGACAGGAGGTAACATCATCATCCCTGTTTTACAGATGAAAAAGTCAAGAAACAGAGAGGTTAGGAGATTGTTCCCAGTGGCACCCAGCCAATGAGCTACAACATTCAGACACAGGCAGCTCTGGCATCTGTGGCCATGCACAAGCCCAGAACATGACACATCTCCCTTGCCCTGATGTTGCTTTGCGGCCTGCATGGATGACTTGGGGTATTCCCTATCACAGACCCCAGGATATCCACAAGCTCTTATCAGGTTTGTTCAATATGTGCATTCAGATCACCCAGGAGGACACAAAGACCATGCAGATTTTAGTAAGCACGTTTCTCCATGCTCGGGAGCAGCTGGCCAGTCCTGAAAGGGCAGCTGCTCTGGTCTGAATGTGTATGTCCCCCTCCCAAACCCAAATCCACACATTTAAAATCCTATCCCCAGGTTAGGGCTGGGGTTGTGGCCTACCAGGTAAAGTCTGCTGTCTGTAGTCTGCAATGCTGGTATCCCATACAGATACTGATTCGAGTCCTGGATGCTCCATTTCTGATCCACCTCCCTGCTAGTGGGCTGGCAAAGCAGCAGAAGAGGGTCCCAGCTGATGCGTCCCAACATCCACACGGGAAACCAGGATAGGGCTCCTGTCTGCTGGTTTCAGCCTGGTCCAGCCTCAACCTTTGAGGCCATTTGGGCTATGAGCCAGCAGATGTGTGTGTGTGTGTGTGTGTGTGTGTGTGTGTGTGTGTGTGTTTACATCTCTCTCTAGCTCTACCATTTAAATAAATAGACAACTAAATCTTTACTATGAAAAAAAAGAAACGCTTCATCCTATTTAGAGTCAAAGCAAATTGTGTCCGTATGATCTCTCAACCACTCCCTCTTTGTACCTGGTTTTGCGATGTTGGAGCTGGACCCTTTAAACTTTTCTCCTCGACATAGCAAAACACTAAGTTCCTTGGAAAGCGACAGCAGCAGGAACTTACCTCCCTCCTAGGCTCTGGGTCTCCATTCTCATCGTGTGGTATGGGATCCCAGAACCCCACAGGTATATTCTAAACAATGTTGTCATGTCACACTTTCTCCCCAAGGTGAGCTGCTTCTAAACAGCCTTGGCTGGCCCCCTCCAGATGTGAACAGCACTTCCACCACCTGCTGCTGCCTGCATCTTCCCCAAGCTCCTCCAGCATCAGCAGCTTACTAGTTCCCACGGCATCCAGGCTTCCTTGAAGGGTGCGAATGTTCACTGTGCTGAATGCAGGCTCTATTCTGGCTTTACTTCCTTTGGTTTCACCCTTCCTCATCAGCCAAGAAGCACCTGCAACCACTGGATCTGCCTAGAATCCTCCTCATTCCCTCAGTAGTCCACCGTGTTTGTGTCACTCTCCATGCTCCATATCCTCCTGTTCCAGTGGCAGATGCAGTTGCTTCTGTCTCCTGCCTTGACCTCATGCGATGCAGAGCTCAGCATTAAAGGGATTTTCTCCATACCACACGGCAGGAGATTCTTTCTGTAACAGGCAGGGAAGGTTCCTGAGAAGCAATAAATGGGAAATCACAGCAGCACCTGTCATTACAGGATGAGCTCTGTGCATAGATTCCAAGCAAATATAGCAGTTCTCCCTTAACCATGAGGAACACATTCCAACACCCCAAAGCATGTCTAAAACCAAGAGCAGTTCTAAACCTTACATGGACACTGTGTGTGTTTGTTTGTTTTCTACACAAATATGTACAAACTTAATGTCCTTTTCTTTCTTTTTTTTAAGATGCTTTATTTAATTGGAAAGGCAGATCAGATTCATAGAGAGAAGGAGAAGCAGAGAGAAAGATCTGTCATTTGCTGGTTCACTCTCCAAATGGCAGCAAAGGTCAGAGCTGAGCCAATCTGAAGTCAAGAGCAAGGAGTTTCTTCCTAATCTCCCAGGCAGGCACAGGGTCTCAAGGCTTTGGGCCATCCTCTACTGCTTCCTCAGGCCATAAGCAGGGAGCTGGATGGGAAGTGGAGCAGCTAAAACACAAACCAGCACCCATAGGGATCCTGGTGCATGTAAGGTGAACAGTAGTCAGTAGTCATTGAGCCAGCACACTGGACTCTAATGCCTTTTTCCATTTTAACTAAGAGTCTACCAGGCACTGTGTCATAGCATTTACAAATTTGGGATGTGACAGCAAAGTAAGTCTGAATTTCTCTTTTATTCCTCATAGTTTCATGGTAAAAAAAAAAAAAAGAGGGGTTCTTACTATTAATTCTACCCATCTCAGCCCGTAGGTGTTTCCCCCCCTCCCCTTTGTTTATTAAATTGAGAAATGTGACCTTTTCACTCAAAGGAAGCTCTGGCAGCATCCCCTTGGCTTATCTGGATTGCCAGCATTGTTAACTTTTGTGTTTGGGAAGCTAATAGTAAGATAAGTGCTCTGACACTGAGACAGTTCATCTGATATCCAGGATACTGAGTGACGCATTCCGTGTGTATACACTGAACAAAAGGATGATTCCTATTATAGGTGAGACAGAAAATGGCAGTACAAGAGCTCCCATTTCACAAACTTGTGAGGCCAGATCTGTGGCTCACCAAGCTAAGGCGCCCACTGTGACACCAGCATCCTGGAAGAGCGCCATTTTTGAGTCGTGGCCGCTTCACTTTTGATCCACCTGCCTGCTAGAAGAAGAAGAAGAAGAGTGGAGTACGGTGCCCAAAGCTTGAGCCTCCCTCCCATTCGTGTGGGCGACCCCAGATGAAGCTTCTGGCTGTTGGCTTCATCCTGGCCCAGCCTCTTCATTGCAGCAATTTGGGGAATGAACAAGCACACAGAAAATCTCTGTCTCTTTCTCTTCCTCTCTGCTTGTTGTGCTGCCTTTCCAATAAATACATTTTTAAAATAATAAACACAAAGCCAGCTCTGTGATGCAGCAGACTAATATTTTGCCCTGTGGCACTAGCATCCCATGTGGGCACCAGTTCATATGCCAGCCACTTTACTTTCCATCCAGCTCCCTGCCTGTAGCCTGGGAAAGCATTTGAGGATGATCCAAAGCCTTAGGATCCTGCATCCACGTGGGAGGCCTGGAAGAAGCTACTGGCTCCCAGCTTCAGACCAGTACAGCTCCGACTGTTGTGGCCATTTTGGGATTAAACCAGCAGATGGATAATCTCTCTTTGCCTCTCCCTCTCTAAATGTAACTCTTACTTTCCAGGAAAGTTAAATGAATCTTTTAAAGCAATAAACCAATATATGACTTGCTTATTTCTACAGATTTTCCACTTAACATTTTCAGACTGTGACCATGGGAAATGAAAGCCACACGAAGTGAAAGCATGGGTTAAATGTTTGGGGTTGGGGGTGGCACTCTAATGGGAAAGTCCAGACTTGAATGGCATGGTCACGGGATACAGCTCCGTAGGGCTACAAGTGGGGAAAACAAAGGTCAGACAAGGTGTGTTTTAAGGTCAGAGACCTGTAAGGATGTCACAGGACAGAAGCCCCAAGATCAGCACAAGACAGCTTTCCCAGGGACCAGGCCATTTCTTGACTGACAGCGTTAGTGACGAATGAGCAGCTGGCACTACCTCTCAACAGATGACAGCATTCCTGAACCCAGGCGCAGCATTTACAAGAATAAGATTCAGTCTGGGTATGTTTTTCAGTCCATGGAACCAAAGAAAGGCCAAGCATCCTTGTTTGCTAGGCTTCTCCATAACAAAGCACCACAGGATTAGTAACTTTGAAATCATGTTGCGTGGAAACAAATCCCTTTAGCCATTTGAGAGAGCCAGGGATCTCAGGTTCAGGGAGGTGAAAGTCTGAGATGCAGGTGTCAATAGGCCATGCCAGGGTAACCTTAGACGTGCCTGGGGCTGCTGGCAAACCCAATCTTAGTCTTCTCCTGGCAGTCTTCCTCTGTGCATAGCTGCTGTTAGATTTCTCCCCTTTTCTGTTGGGACATTAGTCGCATTGTTTAGGAGGCCACTCCACTATGATCCGATCTTAACAAATTGCACCTGTACGTAGCCTTTTGCTCCACAAGGGCCTGGGTCGGCATTGGAGATAACCCCATCCATGTATCACTTGGAAAAAGGGGATCACAACTCAACCCACAGGCTTGAAGGATGGAGTTATCCACAAGAACTCATCCACTACCATACAGGTGCACCGAGTCTGGGAGGAATTCTGAAGAGAAAGAAAATATTTCACCCATCCTTCAGGGAGAAGCAACTCACAAAATTTTAGAAAATTCAGGGAGAAGCCAAGTTCCAAGCTGAATGGCTAGTGCAGCTCTTCATTTCATTCTCAGTGCCCCTCTGTGAGGATGTTTCATACCCAAATATTACAAATGAGAAAATGGGGGCCCAGCTCGGTAGCCCAGCGGCTAAAGTCCTCACCTTGTACATGCGTTGGGATCCCACATGGGCACCAATTCTAATCCAGACAGACCTATTTCCCATCCAGCTCCCTGCTTGTGGCCTGGGAAAGCAGTTGAGGACAGCCCAGAGCCTTGGGATTCTGCACCCGTGTGGGAGACCTGGAGCAAGCTCCTGGTTCCTGGCTTCAGCTTGGCTCAGCTCCAGCCATTGCGGTCACTCTGAGAGTGAATCATCAGATGGAAGATCTTCCTCTCTGTCTCTCCTTTTCTCTGCAATCTGACTTTGCAATAAAAATAAATGATGCTTAAAATAATGAGAAAACTGAGGATCAAGAAACCAACTCATTTGCCCAAGTTCACATCATTGCTGGGAGCATTGGGATGTAAACCCACAGCCCTCAGATCTGAGTCCAAGCCTTTTTCTTTTACATCTCAATGTTGCTCCCTCGGTGTGGAATAGGGAACCAGGAGTTGGGTCCTTGAATTTAATTATTTATGATCAGAAAAAGTCCTAACACTTGGGTCACTCCATTCTTGTTTCTGGACCACAAGATCCTCCAGAAAATTAAGTCAAGACAAGGGATACCACAGACATGTGTTGTCTCATGATTTGGGAGGTTAGAAGGCTGAGAGCAAAGACTCACCAGGATTAGTGCTCCCCACAGACCGTGAAAAGGAGCCAAGTCCATGCCTAACTCCCAGCTTCTGCTGGTTTAGGGAAGCTGGCATTCCTTGATGAGGTAGACGCATCACACCAGTTTATGCCATTGTGTCCCCATAGTGTTCTGTTTGTGGTTAAGTCTCTGTATCCATATTTCCCCTTTTTATATTAAAGCCTATCATTTGAGGCTACAACCTGCCCTGGTGGGCTTGTCTTATCAAGCTTGCCTCTATAAAGATTCTATCTCTGCAACAGGTTCCATTCTGCCACACTAGGCATCAGGGCTCTGATACATCCTTTAGGGAGAGCTGGGATTCTTTGTCTTATTCAGAGACTCCTCTGTAAATTCTAGTGGGAAAGTAAAGGAATTGAGATCTGCCTGGAAGTTCTCAGGGCTCAGAGATGGAGGAAAAAACATGTAGGGATAACCAAGCACATGTCTTGGATTTCAGGTGCAACCTATTCCTTCCTGATTCTGTGAGCTCTTAAGGGCAGGACCTCCCTATGACTCCTTTCTGGGTTCTCAGGAACATGGGAGGTTATTGGTTTGCTGGCTCCATGTTCCAGACTGAAAGTGAAGATCCCCAGTGTTAGAAACTCCCAGGGCTCCCAAAGTCAGTGGTAGAACCTAAGCCCTGTTTCCAAAGATGATGCTTCACTCTCTGTTCTATTCTTTTATGTATTTTCAACAATTAGATGCCTAAAGTTGTGTCTTATTTCCCTTACCATTCATATTTGATAAACTGTGAAATTTACAAGCCTCCCCATGACCAACCTGTGAAATCTGCCATCTCTCACTGCCATTGATAAAGGGCCTTTACTCAGAGATGTTTTGCTGATAGCACTTGAGTGATTTGGATGAATGCTTCTCTCTTCTCATTCCCAGAATGCCGATCTTCTGACATCTTTTTCCTAACTACATTCATTAAAAAGACTCCAAGCTCTGTACGTAGGGATGGAGGCGAAATTTAGTCTTGTATTTGCTGCCATTACAGTGGGTTTGCTCACAAGGAATTATCTGATGATGTGGTATTAAAGAATTAGGTCAAATAATCTGGATAAACCTTGAGGCTTAAGGGATCTGTAGTTGTCGCACTGACCAATATTTTAACAATCTAGTTAAACCCCAGCGCACACAGTATCCTACTTGTTCAGTCATTCCACCCAACCTAACGCATGCCAACTAAGTGTTAGGAGGTCTGCAAGGCCCTGCAGAAACATGGTCCCAGCTTTCTAAGAACTTGCAGTGGAGGGAGGAAGGCGGGAGACTTATCTCATCCATGACCAAAATGCAATGGGGTGCATAGCCATGATGAGTTCAGGACACAAGAGGAGTTCCGAGCTCATTTTTGAAAACTGGGAATGAGTTTGCTGAATGCCACATACAGCATGTCATACAGAGGAGAACGTTGCATTTCAAGGACAATGTTTTCCTTCCCCAACATACAGCATGTACAACAGATGTCCTCAAGAGACCAGCAGGGACAAAATCCCTCTTGAGTTGCATATCAGACTACAGGGTTGTTCTTGAACCCCAGGATTAGTAGCTTTGAATCGTGTTGCATGAAAACAAAGCCCCTTAGCCATTTGAGAAAGCCAGGGATCAAGGTAGATCTCTGAGTTCTCCACCCCCACTTCAGTTAAAGGTATCTGTCTTCAGGTCAGGCAACAGACGTGATTGTGAGGTTTGGAAAGAAGGCATAGATTCAAAAGGCAGTGAAAAAATGGATGAATGAGGCCTAGTGTTCCAGTGAAACAGAACTCGCAAGAGATAGAGATATCTAAAGAGATTTATTGGAAGAAATTGGCTCACATGACTGCAGAGACTGGGACTTGCCAAGATACACAGTCAGCCAGCTGGAGACCCAGGGCAGATGGATGATGGTCTAAGTTCCAGTCCAAAGGTTGGCAGGCTCAAGACTCATGAGCTGATGTTGCAATAGAGTCCAAAGATGGATGCCCCAGCTCAGACAGTGGGGCAGGAGTTTCAACCTCTTACTCCTGAGAAAGTCAGTCCTTTTTATTTTATTCAAGACATCTGCTGACTGCATGAGGGCTGCTGAGAAGGCACTGAGCGATCTGCTGACCAGTCTACTCGCTTAAACGTTAATCTCATCTAAAAAGATCCTTGTAGATTCACCCATAATAATACTTTACCAAGTATCTGGGCACTGTGTAACACAGACAAATAGACACATAAAAAATGAACTTTCAGGGCCAGGCACAGTAGCCTTAGTGGCTAAATCCTTGCCTTGCAACTGTCAGGATCCTGTATAGGTGCCATTTTATGTTCTGGCTGCTTCACTTTCCATCCAGCTCCCTGACTGTGGCCTGGGAAAGCAGTCAAGAATGGCCTAAAGCCTTGGGACTCTACACCCACTTGAGATACCTGGAATAAGCTCCTGGCTCCTGGCTTTGGATCAGCCTAACTCCAGTTATTGTGGCCACTTGGGGAGTGAGCCAGTGGATGGAAGATCTTTCTTTCTCTCCTTTTTTAAAAAAGTGGACTATCCTTTTTAAAAAGTGGACTATCACAGTAAGATTAGGAGAACTTGGGATTACCAACACAGCTATAAGAAATGAGCAAGTAAGAGCAGCTGAGTTAGCAGATCACAAACTGATGGGGGAAAGGCTGTTTTAGGGTCTGTAATCAATAATATTCCGCTAGTGGCAAAGCCGTGATTTCCATCCTTTGTATCATTTCTATCCTTTCTGGTCCTCATGCAAGTTACACAGAAGTCTGAACCTTGCCTTTTTTCTTTTGAACTTATCCCCAGTTAAGATCATTAGAACAGGAAGGGGATCTGTCTCAGCAGTTGACCCACCTGCATCCCCCATTGTAGGACCCTGGGCTGGAGTCCTTGCTCAACTTCCTGTTCTTGCACAAACTGATAGGCAGAATTGATAGTTCACGTGACTGGGTCCCTGATACCTACATGGAAGACCCAGAGGGGTCTCCTGGCTCCTGGGATTAGAGAAGAGAACCAGTGGATGGGTGCTTTCTTTATCTCTGTCTCTCATTTTCTGTCCTCAAATTCATTTTCTTTTCCAGTATTTTTAAACACACACACACAGAGACAGAGAGAGTTCAGTCCTGATATGACTACAATAGCTGGGAATGGGCCAGGATTAAATCAAGAGCCAGGAACCTCCATCCAGGTCTCCCAGGTGTGTACAAACCAATCTTTTGCTGTTTTTCCCTAGTGCATTAACAGGAAACTAGATCAGAAGGGCAGCTGCAACTGTAACCAGCGTTCAGATATAGGGTGTCAGTGTCACAGGTGGCAGCTTAACCCACTAAAACACAACATGATCTACATAGATTTTTGCTTAGTAACAGCTTTAGAGCAATGCTATACCCAGGATTCAGCAAACGTTGAATTACTCAGTCAGTTTATAATCTTATTCTGTGTCCAGCCAGGAGGTGTTTTTTGTTTTCACTGTCCTCTATAGAAAGCGTGGAAGGCCATAGAACAGAAACTATCTGTCACACAAGTTTGCAAATCAGGAACTATGAGCCAACACAACCTGTGTGAACAGAAGGAAGACAGTGGCACAAAGGTGAGTGAAGGCAAAAGCATGAGAGAGTTATCCATTTTCTCCACGTTGCTGATGGTTCCAGAAGTGACCAAGGGGTCACCCACACATGCTACGACAGGGTCTGACAATCCCACTCTTATGAACATGCAGAGGTGAAATCAACAAGTCTAGGGCACAAAAACCAAAAGAAAGGGCTTGAAACAGAAATAAGGCCCTGCCAAGCCAACATAATACAGAAGAATTTGGGGAGCAGGAGCTATGTCAACACAGCCCATACCAAAGGAGAGGTTAGACAGATGCAGGATTTATTCAGCTTTCATTTTACACCAGGTTCCATGACCTGGGTGCCATCCATCTTGATGATACCTCCCTCACAACTCACTTTGGAAGAAATATATCATTTTCATCAACCAAAAACCTGGTTAGAAGCCATCTTGGCTCCATCCAGCTACTTGATGTTATACGAGCTGTTCTTTTCATCTAATGAGCAATGGCAGGCACCAGGACTTCAAACAGCCAACCTCATGATTGAGATCATCACACATGACAGGGAGAGAACCAAGGAGCTCTGTGCAGCCTGTTCTCCCACTGGAGGATCTAAGCCATCTCCTTTTCCTGAAAAAAGCTCCAAGAATGCACCCCCCATGTTATTAAGATTTATTTTGGGGGCTGACTCTGTGGCATAGTGGGTTAAGTCTCCTCATACACTGCTGGCATCCCATAGGGACACCAGATTGAATACCGGCTACTCTGCTTCCAATCCCATTCCCTGCCTATGGCTTGGGAAAGCAGTGGAAAATGGCCCAAGTGCTTGGTCCCCTGCACCCACATAGGAGA
This sequence comes from Ochotona curzoniae, assembly GCF_017591425.1. NCBI lineage: Eukaryota > Metazoa > Chordata > Mammalia > Lagomorpha > Ochotonidae > Ochotona > Ochotona curzoniae. The sequence goes on from NW_024465421.1 coordinate 4,788,778, forward strand.
TTCAGAAGCTGGTCCTGGCCCCTGGCTTCAGCCTTTGCCCAGCCCAAGCTGCTGTGACCACTTGGGGAATGAACCAACAGATGGAAGATCTTTGTTTCCGTCTTTCCCTTTCTCCCCTCTTCTCTGTGAGTGCCTCTCAAACAAATAAAATAACCCTTCAAAATAGATTTACTTATTTATTTATTTATTTGCTTATTTATTGGGAAGGCACACAGAGATAAAGGTCTTCCATCCTCTGGTTCACTCCCTAGATGACTGCCTCAGCCAGAGTCGTCCCAGATGGAAGACAGAAGTCAAGAACTCCATCCAGTTGTACTACATGGGCGGCAGACACTTAAATATGTGAACCCCTACCTGCTGTCTCTGAGGGAACACAGGCTGTAAGTTGGAAGCAGAAGCAGAATCAAAGCACTCAGAGTGTGCAAGCATCACATTCGACAACCTTATAACAGCACCAAACGCTCTCCCCATGAAACCACGTTCAGGGATGTGTCCACATCTCCCCCACTGGGCCTCTGGATTCTGGGGTACAAGAGGCAGAATTCTTACCAGGAGGGATGTTACCCCCAAGATCTGAAGGCTCTGTAGTTACAGAACAATCACAAGGAGCTGTTGGGGCATTGCTGACCCCTTTCTTAAAGCCCCGCATGCGATGCGTGCAGCCAACAAACTCTTCTAAGCCGCTTACTTGCTCAACAAATATTTATAAAGTGTCAGTCATGGCGCTTAGTGCTGCCCTGGGTCTTAAGAATCCATTAGTGAACAAGACAGGCAGCATCTTCCCTCCTTTCACAGAAAAGACCAGAAAGTCCCTTTATGTCCTTAAGGTGCAAGACCTTGGGCACTTCGGTTGATCCCTCTAAGCCTGATTCCTGTTCTGGTTTTTAGGGATAACAATGAGAACTTCTAGCAGTATTCAGCTGGGTAGCACATATGACCCGCCAGGATAAGCTTCTAGCACATTCCAGGTATTCAAAAGCCATCACCCTGACACAAAAAAGATTTCCCCTCTTGACCCAGAATTCCTGAGAACACCCAGAAGCAGACAGAAAATACCTTACAGCATCATCAGATTTGCACAAAGGCTTCGTGATCCCTTCTGAAAATATTGAACATATAAAAATTCACAGACTGTGGCAGAAAAGCAAACATAAACTCTTTATGTGGTGCCCTGCTTAATTTATTTCCTACTTTGTCTTAAGTGATATTTCTCGCTGATGCATATGAGATGGAAAGCATCTAGCTGGAGCTAACATTCCCAGTGAACTCTCCGGATTCATCAGCCATTTCAGCGGGTGCTCCTAAGCAGGTCGGTGGTGTGCTACTGCCCCCATGTGTACCAAGTGTGGCCAGCAATGATCTGGGTTAATGTGAGAGTTGGTGGATTTTTTTTTTCTCCCCGGCAAGAACACTTAAGAAGGAGAAAATGGACTCTCAAAAGTCCTCTTTATCCAAGATCAAATAGACTAAAACCCAATTAAATCAGTGCAGCTGTCAGCTGTTTAACCAACTCAAAGGCACAGCCTTCAATGCCCTCCCCTTGGGATCTTTCTGTCCCTGATGTGGGTTGGACACCTGGCTCCGTTTACAGGAAATGGATCCATTAACCCCAGAGGAAGGAAAACTCTGCTAAGAGCATGCAGGGCTCACAGGGGTCCCCAAAAGGTGACCTTTGAAGCCTGTCGTGGGAAGATCCCTAGGATTCATAGAATCTGCCCAGGGCCAATTTCAGCTGCTCAGTTGGTCCAAGTTCTGTTCCCTTCCCACAAACGGAGTCTTCCAGTCTTCTCCATATCAGCATAACAGTCTCTGGGTTTGTTTAGCTCATGGGATGTTGATTGCACCAGTTCCTTGTGTCTTACCAAGAGCATGAGATATAAGGAAAAATACCATCTAGCAAGAGAAGCTAACTGGCAGGTAAACTGCCACAGTACGATGAGAGCTGAGTGAAAATGAATGAGGATGTCCTTCACATCCAGGTCATTCTGCAAGGACTGGGTAAGCCCAGTGGGCAGCCCAAGTACCACAAGACCCAGAAGAGAAAGCAACAAGGCCAATAGGAAACTGGAGAGGTGCCTAGAGGAAGAGCGGTGGCTGAAAGGAAAAGTTGAAGAATCACTAACTCAGCAAAGAAGCTGGAAGCAGCAGGCAGAAATGATAGACCACCAGCCAAAGACAAAGGTTGGAATGCTACAAGTCCTAACGGGAAAACAGAATGGACTTCAGGGTGACCAGAACATGGAACACAAAAAGGGAGTGTTTGGCAGGTAGAAGTGCTACGCGGATATCCAGGAATGAACCCCAGAGGGCTTTGCACATGAGGCTATAGATGTGTGCTCATGGAGTGTACTGGAGAGTGCTGAAGAGGAGCGTGAGATCTGATGTTTACTGGGGCAACAACAGGCAGATGCACTGGAGGAAGCAGAATCAAGCAGAAGCCTGTTCAAAGCCTGGGCACAAGAGAGACAGAGCTTGAATTAAAGATCAGAAGAAACAATGGAGAATTACTATGGCAAAATTCTATGATTCTCATGAACGGTGTAGTCAACTCCATACTCTTCTCTAATGGCCACCAGATCGGAACAATCAACAAACTCTCCAGTCTTTTTCTCTCTGGGATTATCTCATTCGAAACTGTCAGAAAATTTGGTCCTGTTACTCTCTTGTTCTGTTTCTCTTCCCCAAGGCCAAGACACCAAGCCTCTGTCCCTCCTATCTGCTTTTGATTGTCCCTCTGCTGCCCATGCCATCAACACAAAGGTGGCAAGCCCTAAGCGAAGAGTATTTCACCAACCCAAGATGATGCTGACTGACAAAGGTGTGAATTTTGACTTTGGGAATCAGAACTTTCAACAAAACAGCAACAACTCCAGTAACCTGAACTAGGACCCAGACGTCTAATTATGCCTCACATGTCATCATCTGATTGCTCTACAGACAAGCTCATTCAAGCTCGCCACTCAGAGTTCCTGGTTGGCTGAGTGATCTGTGTCTGTTTCGTGGGACACTCCAAAGTATCTCCTCGGAAGAGACAGGCTAAGGAAGAGGAATGAGTCCTAGGACCATTTGTAGAATCTGAACAAGTCGCTGGACCTCCCAGAGTCCCAATCTTGCCGTTATGTGTTGGGATGACTTCTTCCTGGGGCTACTGCAAGGAAGGAACGAGGTCATGCAAGTGAAAAACCTTCCAAAGGCAGGCCATAGGGTTAGTGGTTTTGATAGCCTTCCACCAAGTGGAGACTTGTGCTGACTAAGACCAGGGAGTGTTCATTCTCACTCATAAAGGTAAAAGGGATGCAGTGCAGAACACCACATTCTTGGTTCTGTGTCAGGATCCTTCAGGCTTAGTATTCTAGTTGGGTCCTGTTGTAGCTCAGGAAATATATAATGATGGAGACCATATCAATGTCTTTTCTAAGGTTCCCAGCAACGCTAGCAGCAGAATGTGCACCATGGAGAAAATGGTAGCTTTCAGAAACTAAGGTGTGTCTGTGCAACAAAGAACATTATTCACTGGGCATCTGTAAGAGTACTGTGTTTAAGTGGTTAAAAATTGGACCATTTACAATTACCAGCAATAATGTGGATGGGTCTCACTAACATAATGTTGAGTGAAATAATCTAAGACTCTGAAGTTGTGGTTCAGTGTGCTAAGCAGACATTTGTGACGCTGGTATTCCCTGGTGGAGTATCGGTTCAAGTCCTGGCCACTCAGCTTCTGACCCAGCTCCTTGCTAATGCACCTAGAAAAGGCAGCAAAAGATCACCAAATACTTAGGGCCATGCCACCCATGTGGAAGACCTGCATAGAGTTCCTTTATTTTGACCTGATCTAGACTTCGCTGTTGCAAGCATTTGGGGAGTGACCCAGTGAATGGAAGATCTCTCTTTCTCTCTCTCTTTCTCTTTCTCTCTCTCTCTCTCTCTCTCATAAGCTGCCTTTCAAATAGGTAAATAAACCTTCACAAAGAGAAGTAGGATAACTACTGGAGTATGTACTGAACAGTTCTATCGATATAAAATATTAACCCAGGCAAAGTAATTAGTGTAGCTAGTAATGTCCTACAATGAAGAGTAATGACTGGAAGATGGGGTGAAAGAAGGGCCTTTGGGAGTGGTGCTGTTCTTTCCCTTGATCTGGCTGTTGATTAAGTGAATGTGTTCAGCTTGTGAAAATGCTCAAGACAATATCTTTATAATTACCTGTACTTTGTAACATTTATTTCCATGGAGGGTGTGTGTGTGTGTGTGTGTGTGTGTGTGTGTAAGTACATCCTTATCTATTACAATACAAAACAACTTATTTGTCCATTTCCATTGTCCTAAGTTCACAGCCACAGTCTCCAAATGATGATGTTGGCATTTTTATCTACAATCACGTCTCCACTGATAGCTCCTTACCTGGCCAAAAAAACTCAATCTTGGTTTGTCATAGATTCCAAAGTAAGTCAAAGTTAGAAGAAAAAAATCAGTGTAAGTGACAGACCTTCTAAACCACCAGTAGTCCATCCAAGAGGCCCCTTAGGTCCTTGAGGATGTATCCAGCACATACACAATCTTACAGCAGGTGGCTGAGTCCAGGGTTCTTAATGGATTTTGCCACATGCCTCTCTTCATGAACTGTCAAATCTCTTTTGACCCATACACAAAGATATCACCAAGGTGACTGATTTACAACACGTGTTCTTGATAGCCAGGATGTGCCCCCAAGGCCTTCACTAGCCCAGTTGGAGGAATGCCCACATAGCAAGTTTGTGAAAGAAGAAAAGAGAAGACGCAGAAGCTAAAGAGAAAGTTTGCCTTGAGCAGATTGAAGCTTCCAAGCTGATGAGAAAAGTGGCAGTTTATAGAGAATACAAGCTATGGCCATGTAGTTGACACCTAGATAAAGCCTCAGGGAACAAACGAGCCCTCAAACGAAGGCGTGAACTTGAAAATAGGAAGGCAGGAGAATACAGCAGAGAGGTCATCGCGAAGGGCAGTGCAAACAACAGGGGCCTGAGCAGTTCAGAACCAATGCTTTGAAAATAAAAGCTGGAGAATTTCTCTCTTAAGCGAGGCCTCAAGTGACGGCAGGTGAATCAAAATGAAAAGCCAAAATAAGACAGATCATGCAGAGACCAAATCAAGTGTATTAGTAATGTGATTTTGGAAATAAACATCGCAAGGTAAATCTTTCCCTCAAGTTTTCTTTCCTCTATTCCTCTAAAATAAGGCTTTTCTGGTGGACCCCAGTAATTATGAATCACTAAGGGTAAGTCTGGTGTTTTAGGACATGGAAGCATAGAAACCTGCCCTCCATGAGCTTACAGTTAAAAAAAAAAAGCAATTCTGGAAGCACAGCAAGTATTCTAAGATATAGGCAGAGGGTACTTGTTGGGTTATTGAGATTGGGGATGGCTCAAAAAAAAAAAAACAAAACCACCCTGGGGAACCCGGGCTAATCCATGAACTAAGGGACTATCAGATGGTCCCACCCAGGAAGGTCCAATACTAGCAAGGGGCATGAACATGAGCTGCAACTAGCATCTTACACTGCTGTTACCCTGAGAACACAGGTCTTCCACAAACACTTGAGGAGAGGGGCCTTGTGGCATACTGGGTGAAGTTACCCCTTGGGATGCAAGCATCCTATAACAGTGCCTGAGATACAGTCCCAGTCCAACTTCTTGCTAATGCAATCTGTGGAGAAAGAAGATGACATCTCAAGTGCTTGAGGCTATACCCAACCACATGGAAGACTTGTACGGAGTTCCAGGCTCCTGACTTTGACCTGATCCATTCCCGATTGGTGCTGGCATTTATTCTCATTCTCTCTCTCTTTCTCTCTCACTCTCTCTCTCTCACTCTCTCACTCTCTTTCTGTCACTTTACCATTGAAATAGATAAATTAAATAAATACACTAAAAAAAGAGAGAGAGAGAGAGCTCTTGAGGATCCAGCACTGTGGCACAACAGGTTAAGCCATTGTCTGCAATGCAGCATCCCGAAAGGATGTCAGTTCAAGTCTCGGCTGCTCCAATCCAACTCACTACTAATGCGCCTGGGAAAGCAACAGAAGATGGTCTAAGTGCTTGGGTCTCTGCCATCCACATGGGAGACCTAGAAGTACTTCCTGGCTTCTGGCTTCAGCCTGGCCCAGCCTCAGCCATTGCAACTACTTAGAGAGTATTAGAGAGTAAATCTGTGACCTGAAGATCTCTCTCTTTCTCTCTCTCTCCTCCCCTTCTGTCTATAACTCTGCCTTTCAAATAAATAAATGTTTTTTTAATGCTTGAATAAAATGTTGTGGTCAATTCATCTATCTTTGAAAAATAATCTTTTGAGTGATTCCTGCCAGGGTAGTATCTGAAGTAATATGTGCTTTATGAAAGCCAATGCCTGTGCGAATATTCAGAATAGCACGCAGTAAACAGAATAATGGCCTGCGGGAATGCAGGCCAGTGTCATCACGCCAGAATTATGCGCATCTGCATACACATGTGTGTGCCAGTGTGTGTGTATGTGTAATAATGACAAAATTCCAGGACATCTGAGACAGAAAGTATCATGGAGATACTACTTCTAGTTCCCCCAAAGTGACCTTTTGGAGGGTCCCTGTTATCCCAGGGGTCTCATCCATCCCAAATATTAGGTTTGCAGCTCACCAAGTCTCCTTTGATACAATGGAGGGATTTTGTGTTTTGCCCATGGGCAGTGAGTTAATACTATTAGGAAACATAATTGCACGGAAGCACTTTGGTCTAAAATCTAGTTACTGAGAGTAAACTGATTTGGCTCTCCTTCCAAGGATAAATTACGAAGCCAGACATGAACACGTACAGTATCCCTACTGAACAGGAGAGGTGGCTAAGGGTTTTGTGCTTGGAATGTAAGGTTTTGTTCAAACAGGTCCACATTCAGAGACTCATTCAGGTTCCCTTGCTGGACTTGGGGGTTCAGATTCTGGGGTTCCACCAAAAAAAAAAAAAAACTTCTTACAGCAAGAGCAAGCAACACTGAGCTGGCTGGAGAGTCAGAGTAAGCAAAAGCACAAGGAAAGTCAAAGGAAGGATTCTGGAGTGCTTGATGACATTATCATCCAAGGGTGCCAGTGAAAACTGAAGATCAAGGCCGGGGGCACAATGACTGACAGCACATCTCAGATTCCCTTCACAGAACCACACAGATCCAGCTCTGACTCCAGATGTGGAGAGCCCCAAGACACACAAAGTGAGATGCCAGGCCACAAACGCAGGCAGTCCAAGCTTAGGTTCAAGCTGATGGTTTCCTGTTGCGGATAATCAAGACTCTATCCTCCCCATCTTAGTGATTTGTCTGACAGAGGCCGAGTCTCTTGCTCAGTCTAATTGCATACCAGGTAAAGACGTTTGTCCAAATCCCACTGCTGATCATTCAAAGATGAATGCACTCTAATGTTCTTTTTGCCTTGCATTTTTTTTTAATCTACAGAGAGAAGGAGAGACATAGAGAGAGAGAGAGATCTTCCCATACCCCAAATGGCTGCAATGACCAGAGCTAAGCTGATCAAAACCAAGAGACAGGAGCTTCTTCTGGATATCCCACATGGGTGCAGGGCCCAGAATGTCAACGAACCATTCCCCACTGCTTTCCCAGGTCATAATCAAGGAGCTGGATCGGAAGTGGAGCAACCGGGACACAAACTAGTGCTCACACGAGATGCCAGCACAACAGGATGGAGGCTTAGTCCACTACACTATGGCACCAGCCCCTGTTCCTCAGATTGAACACTTATCAATGGGAGCACTGAAGATCTTCAGGGCCGTCCTTGCTCCCCAAGAGCCTATAGTGTTGTCAGAGAAAGAAGACGTTGACCATGAAGAGTGCCAGACTGGGAAGGATGAAGTTGTATTGAGACTGGAAGCATCGTTAGAGCTAAGCTGTTGTGTTACTGGCCAACGGCTCTATTGCTGGCCAGACAGCTCAGTGGAGAAGAAACATAATGAGGAAAAGAAGAAGTGCAAACTTTGAAGGTAGATGGTACCTCTTCTACCTCCTCACTGTGCAACCTTGAGCAGATCGCTTCACCTCTCTGACCTCACTGATAAATTGGAGACAAAAAACCTGCCCCTCCTAGATTCCACCAATGACTCTGATAATTGAATTAAATTACCAACCACCACTCTCAGAAAATATAAATGCTCAACAAAGGCTCCTCTTTAAAAAATATGTTTGTATGTATTTGAAAGACAAAGTTACTGAGACTGAAAGAAGTCTTTTCTCTGCTGGCTCACTCCCCCAATGGCCGCAATGGCTAGAGCTGGGCTTGCCCAAAACCAGGAACCAGGAGCTTCTTCTGGATCTCCCACATGGGTGCAAGGGCTGCAGTTCCAGGTACGTAAGCAGGGAGCCAAATCTGAAGTGGATCAGCCAGGACTTGAACCAATACCCATACGGGATGCTGGTGTCCACAAGCTATGGCTTTCCCTGCTGTGCCACAGCCCCAGCCACTAAAGGCTCACATTTTAAAACCTTATTTCTCACAAGCAAAAGAAGATCTAAGGCAACAGATCTCTCTAGAAATAAAACACACAGAAAAATAGCAGCCAAGTGACCAAACGATTTGATCATAAGGATCAATTGCCATAAAACTGACCTGTAAACCACAGATACTTCTTAGTTCAAGATCAAGATGCTGGCAGATGCACTGTCTGGTTAGGGCCTCTTCCTGGGTCGTAGACGGTGCCATCCGGTCGAGTCCTTGCATGGCAGAAGGAAGGAGGTCTTGGAAGGGTCTTTCAGGAACAAATGAATCCCATTTCAGAAGCCTCTGTCCTCATGACCTCCTAAGCTCCCAAAGGTGTTTGTATTTAACACGGGGCAGGGGAAGAACACAGCAATTGGTCTATAGCACCTTGTTCAAATCTGTTCCACATTAAACTTAAAGCAAAGCCAGGGTACAAACTAAACCAAATTAATGTCAGCTGTGATAGCAGTCCTGGAGATCAGGCTAATGGGGGCAAAAGTGTCATGGCAGCATTTTGGAGCTCAAGACACAGTTCTTTGATCTTGAAGTAGCTTCAAGCACAGGAGTCTCATTTTTCACACGTATGAGAAGTCTAAACATCACACCCCCTGGGATGGGTTTCTGGTGTTGCAGTTAAGCCATCCACATCTCATTTCAGAGTTCCTCCGTTAGAGTCCCTCTTGTACTTCTGATCCAGCTTCTACTAGCACACACCCTGAGAGGCAGCAGGTGACAGTTCAAGTTTGTGGGTGCTTGCCTCCCACATGAAAGACCTGAACTGAGTTCCCAGCTCTTGGCTTTGTCCCAGATCTATCTTGATTGACGCAGGCATTCAGGAAGTGAACCAACAAAAGCTGTGTGTGTGTGTGTGTGTGTGTGTGTGTGTGTGTGTGTGTGTGTGTGTGCATACGCTTATCCTCACTTCCTGTCTCACACTAGCAGAGAACTTCCCAAACAGGCCCCTTCGCAATGCAAGCAAAATCCTTCCAAGTGTTTTTCTGAAGTTCAAACCCCCAAATAGCTTTCCGTGCTTCGCTGTCAGAGGCTGGCATTGGACCTGTAACAGTAGATTAATGAACAGCCACTAATCTTTCAAAAGGAGGCCACTGGTTAGGGCTTTGTTGCATTCGTCTTGCCTGAGACTACACCCAAAGTTAAGGTGACCCGTTGCCTTCTAATGGAGCCGTGGACGCCTTAGAGAGTGAATTGGACACGATTCACTTAGCAAGGCCATGGCGAGCATCACTAAGGTCAGCCTGCCCCTAGTTTATTTTCTGTGATTCCAAGTTGGAATTTCAGACGTGCTCTACAAACATCCTGAGTTGGTACCTAAACCTCTCTGGTAACCATAGTTATTACAGGTGTGCCCATTGGAGGTTCTCATTTTGATCCATTTTCCTGCATTGAGACTTTTCCAAGTAATCCACTGAATTTCCGTATACAAGCACCCTTTCATTTTGCACTCATAACACATCTGTGTGCATCATAATTAAATTATGATTTTGTGATAAGTGCAACTGGCCCCAATTCTGCCGACATTTAATGGGTGTTTAACTTGATTGAGAGCAGCAGACAGTAGCTGAGTTGTTCAAGTTCAACTTTGCCACTTATTACATGACCACAGGCAAGTCCCGCCTCACTCTGTATCTCAGTTTTCCCAACTACAAAATGGGCCCACGATACTATCTACCGCATAGAAATTTGAGAATTGCTTGAGTTTATCGAAATAAAATGCGCAACGCATGCCTGGAACAGAATGAGTGCTGTGTGCCTCTTGCATATTACCTTGGTGATGATTGTAGAGGGGAGCATTTCTACCCTCAAGCAGATGGAGCAGTGTTTGCTTGAAGGTGGTTTTATTCCCCCCACTCCCAAAAGTCTGCATATGAAAGAGGCACAGTGGCTGCCTTGGATTCAGATGTAAGATCATTAGATCAGCCCCAATAGGGAGACGCCCATGTCCATGGAATTACCTAGAAATGGGACAGGGGTGTTTGACAGATTTGGGGTGTATCCAAAGATGGACACAGGCACAGGGTTCAATCTACAATGAAGTGGGGTGACCCCAGAAGCAAGATCATTTTCATGAGTGCTCAGATGGGCTGTAGGACCCTGGAGGAGTAAGGTCAAACAGGCCAGAGATGAGATGGGAACAGTAAATCAGAGCAAGCCCATTTCCTAGAGAAAAAGAGCACAGAGCTGAGGAAGATCCTTGAGAACAGCCCAGATAATCACACGGAGCTCACAGGGGATGTCCTAGACAGACCAGGGTAGGTCATGGCCACACACCTGCCCAGCACGGACGTCACTGGAGCCACCCCAGCCTGAGCCGCAAACCATGCCCTGGAATCTGAACATACAAGAACAGCTCTACTCTCCATGCAAGCTGTCCATCACATCTGGCTGCTCGTGTGTTGACAGCAGAATGTAAACTGATGTTCAATTACCCACGGAACCTTATCATTAAAACAGAACTTTAAAATATGCACGTAGCATTTTTGAAAAAAAAATGGCTTGCACTCACGAAACCAATTTTGCAAAGTCTGAAGCAGGGCTTTGCCAGGTTTTCAAAGCCATCTGTTTTCAAAGCTCACCTACCTCCTTGTTTGCTGCAGTCTGTCTGCTGTTTTAACAACCTCCAGTGGGATTTCACATGCCTCATTATGCAAAAATCACTGCTTATGCATTCACTCTGCCACTTGCCTAACTAATCTCCTCTCATAACACCTTTCTGAGGAAGATCTCCAGTCTGGAGTTCTCCTACAGGGCTGTAGATCAAGAACAGCAGGAGCGAGTGTCGGAGCAAGACAAAACATACCCTCTAGTAAGTTACTGTTGCCAGTCAGGCTTGATCTGAAACCCTACTTGGGGTGAGACACAAAACCAAGAAAAGCAATAATGATTACAATACAAAGTCAAAATCTCTCTAGCTCACAAAACGGAAATCTTGCATCGAACATCAGCTGGAAAGGCAAGTTTTATTCCCTTCTTGCCCTCCATTCTCTTCCAATAAATCATGAATTTGAATATTTTCATTTCTCCCATGACGTGAACCTTTGGCCCTCTCATTGTTTGGCTCAGAACATGCAAGAACCCAAGTTCACAGCCTGTCTCTGCCAAATGCCCTTAGACAGGACACTGAATGACCAAGCACCATCTAATTATTACCCAAATGGTGAGCGAGGCAGATGGGCATTTGGGCTGGCACTAGCTGGGTTGGGTAATGCCCAAAAAAAAAGCCTATGTTTCCCAAGTGTTGGATCAGAGTCCAAATTCCTGGTGCTCCCCTTGGGCTCCAACCACAGAATACTGTTCCCATACCAGTTGCAAATGGCCAAGGAATGAGGGATGACTCCATGAAACATGCAATCTCTTAGTATAAGGCTGTGATTCTCAGTACTGGCTGTATACACCATCTCATCTCTCTTGATGATGAATCTCTCTAAGTTGTTTCCCTGGTACAGATAGCAAAGATCATATTGCCATAATGTCCCTATTCACATTGTTTGATGTCCAACACGGGAGTCATTGGGTTATAGCTTATAGGTTGTCTCATCTTTAAGAGAAAATGGAAGCAGTTTGCCATAGGAGTTGAACCAGTTTCTTTCCTACAAGCGATGTAGGACACTCTGGTTGTTGTAAATCTGGATCAATTTTACACATCAGTATGAAGTGTTATCATATCTTTGGTTTGACTTGCAGCATTCTGATGACTCATGGTGTAGAACACTTTTCATGTGCTTATTTGCATTTAGGTCTACTTCTTTTTTGCTCAGTTTTTAAATGAAGATAGCAGTGTTCTTGCACAGATGTCTATTTCTTGCCACAGAATTTTGACTTGGCAAGTTAAGCCACCCCAGTAGATTGCTGTTTGGAATCCCTGCTGCACTGGACCCAATCCAGTTCCCCTGCTAATGGACCTGGGAAAGCCACAGAAGATGGCCCAGGTATTTGTCCCCTATAGCCCAGATGGAATACCTGATTGGATTTCCAGGATCCTGGATTTCTCCTGGCCCAACCCTGACCACTGAAGTCAATTGGGGAGTTAACCAGCAGACAAAATACTCTCTTCTCTCTATCTCTCCCTCCTTCTTTTTCTGTCACTCTGCCTTCTAGATAAATAAAAATAAACCTTTAAAATTATATTTTTTTTAAAAAAAATGTTTATTTATTTGAAAGGCAGAGAGAAAGAGATCTTCCATCTGCTGTTTGTGGTGCAGGTTGAAGCCAGAAACATGGGACTCCCATGAGGTCCAAACATTGAGGTCCAAACACTTTGTTCATCTTCTGTTGCCCTCTCAAGTCCATTAACAGAAGAGCAACCTGGACTCCACGCAGTGCTCTGACATGGATGCTGGTAGTGTAGGTGGTGGTTTAACCCATGCACCACAGTGCTCACATCACATTTGTATTTCTTTAGACATTTGTTATAGGAGTCCTGTGAGATACACGTAGGGTGCGTATCTTCCCTCACTAAGTGGTTGACCTTTTCACTTTCATATTGCATGTCTACTGCTAAATGCAGCTTCTGTTTAGTGAACTCCAATTTAGGTATCCCATTCAGGGTAAGGCCTTCAGGGCTCCTGTTTCATTTCTCCCACCCTAAGGCCATCTTACTCTCTAGAGCTATGTCTTTCTCTATTATTACACTCTATAATCCAGCTGCAATTGATTTACAGACATTGTATGACACATAGGTCAACATTCATGTTTTTAATAAATATATTTAGTTGACCCAGTTATTAAAAAGATCAAGTTTTTTCTCACTCCATTATAGTAGGAATCAGCATGTTGTCCATGATGAGGGTAGCTAATTTTTTTCAGATTTTATTTTTATTGGAAAGGCAGATTAACAGAGAGAGAGAGACAGAGAAAGATCCTCCATGCTGTTTCACTCCCCAAGTGGCAGTAAAGCCCAGAGTTGACCTAATCTAAAGCCAGGAGCCAAGAGCTAGGTGCTTCCTCCAGGTCTCCCAACACTTTGGGTCGTACTCTACTGCTTTCTCAGGCCACAGGCAGGGAGCTGGATGGGAAGTGGTGGAGCAGCCAGGACATGAATCGGCACCCATATGGGATCGTGTGGAACATGCATTTCTCTGAGCCTTCAGAATAAACTCTCCCTTCTCAGAGAAGCAACTTTTCCTTTCCAAGGCTCACTCAGGAGACTTTGGTAATTAATTACTAACTGCAAACTAGTAAATTGGAGTTAATTATCTGGACAGATCTAATTGCAACTACAACTTTGTTGAAATTAAATAAGGTCACCACTTGTAAGTGCACAAAGCCCATAAAGACATTCCTTAAGGGGGTCTGGACACACTCCATTGAGACCATTTACTCCCTGGGATGGCAAACCTGAAGGATTGTTCTACTACCCCCCCCCAGTGGTCTGTGTAGGAGACTTCCACCCCACCCACAGACCCAGGAAGGAAGGATGTGACCTCTTCTTCCTGTATTTCTTCCCATAACATATTTGGTTCAAATCCCAAGGGACTTACATAGGCTGGTGAGCTCTTCCCTGATTCTGACTCCCCTTGAACATGACCTTGCTACAGAGCCAGATCCAGGGCTGTTGGTTCTCATAACAATAGAAACTCCTTGGGTGAGGCAGCTGCCTGAACAGCTGCAACAATTCAGGGATGATCACATTCTAGAAGGGAACAGAACCCCCTGGGGTCACGTTTCAGAGAAAGATCCAAACTCAAAATGTGAAGGATGACCGCACCCCCCAGGCAAAATGTTATGTTAATTATAAACTCATTATAAAGTCACAAAAGTCTGTAACGAATGGCATGTATCACCCATTCCAGACCCTGCCTCCCTCCTTATACCCACAGAAATCATTAGAGTCACAGTCCATGTGTGCCCTGGCTCCTAAGTCCATGCGAGTAGAGCATGGAGGACATCGCAGTGCATCACCTTCTGGGAAGTCGCAGAAGTCACTCCATCTATGTGTATCGGAGTTTATGTCTTCTCCTCTATTCATCCTTGGGTTGTTCCACAGCAATTTCTGAGGCCCATCTCTGTTAAAATCTCTTATTTTCCACTGAGATGGTGGCCCACTAATTCACAGTACACTTTCCAGGGGCCACATCATCATTTGTAGCAAGAGCCTCATCCTTCAAGAAGGAATTTACAGCAGTCACCAAACACCAAGGAAACAGTATTACCTTTTGCAGAAAACCAGGGCTGGCATCATCTCCCCAGCAAGGCCTAGATCAGCCTATGTGGTGCCAACACCCAGCTCCCATGAACACGAGGATGAGAGAGGTAGGGAGGACTCCAGCATTCAGCAACGGTGTGACTCTGAACAAGATTCTGAACTTATCTGAACTTCCATTTGCTGGACATCCAAGGATCCTCTGGGACTTCAAATTCCCAGAACTCAATGAAGAGTTAGGCGAAATCCACCCAAGAGGAATCAAGATGCAAAAAGGAATCCCGTGAGTCCTTGGGGCCCAGACTCCACTCTGATCATTCTGCAGCGAAGGCATCTTATTGTGGACAGGCAAATCAGCAAGGTGTTCCCCATATAGTCTAAAGGAGTGTGTAAGCTGATGCCTATCTCTCAAGGGCAGGGTGGCCACCCCGCCACCTGCTTCCATCTCTGAGCATCCAACACCCAAGTATCCCGTAGCAGGTAGAAAGACAGAACTCCCTTCTGGACACCAGCTCATGTTAAAATGGATGTAGCTCTCCCAGGCAGGTTTTCTGCCTTAGGAAAACACTTCCCCTCCTGATAGAGTTCCATAGGCTCGGGAATTTCCCCTTCCACTCTCCCCATTGCCTCTTCTCTCACTGTTTTATCCTGTATTATTATAATATTATAATCCTTCAACTTCAACAACAATTATAAGTCCATCATTCTGCTATTTAAGTATTACGTGATATGGTAGGCATAGACAGTGGTAGAAAGTCCAGCATCCTATTGTCAAGATATATTTAACAGTTTTATTAGGAGTTCTTCAGGAATAGAGATGCATACTGCAATATATCTTCTCTTTTTGGTATGCTAGTCTCCATTATACAACTCCTCTAGATGAATACACACACACAGAATTTATATATATAATATGATCTAGTATTTTGCATGAAGGTTGCCTTATATCAGAAAGAACATACATTTGTCCTTTGGAGATTGGCTTATATCACTGAGCATAATGGTCTCTAGTTGACACCATTTTGCTGCAAATGGTAGAATTTCATTCTTTTTAACAGCTGAATAGTATTCCATAGAGTAGATGTACCACAGTTTCTTTATCCATTTCCCTTCCAATGGGCATTAGGGTTTTTTCCACATTTTCTATATTGTAGATTGTGCCACTATAAATATAGGATTGCAGGTCACTTCCTCTTATGCAGATTTCATTTCCTTTGGATATATTCCCAGAAGTGGGATAGCTGGGTCCTATAGGTAAATCAATTTTCATTTGTCTTAGCACTCTCCATACTGACTACACAGAAGGTTTTAAACTCATTTCATCTAGCTCTGTAAAGCTCTATGAATCCAAGGCTCAGGGAAAGGAGATGACAACCACACACATACCAACAGCAAGCTATACATGCTGTCACTGAGACTTCAAACACCAGCCCCAGAAGGCAAGACATCTTATGCAACCTTCTGGCGAGCTTTGTGTTTACACCACTTCAGACACAAAGAAATGGGCATGACAGAGTCATAGTAAGTCCCCTGTTAAGTCCTCACAGCAATGGGAAAAAGCCATGTCCACCACCTCACACTGCCTGAGGTCCCCATGCCCAGGTGTACATCTTAAGCCCCCTGGCTTCTCACATCCTGGCACCAGCAAAGGACGCACTGTGTCTAAAACATACCAGCTGGAAGTACAAGTGGATTAGAAAGCTTCATGGAGAAAGTAGAGATGGGAAACTGAACACCTCCTAGTAGGACTGGGGAACCTGCTTTTTGCCAACAGCCATTTGGCTACTTAGAGCAGCATTCACAGGCCCTACAAAATGACTGAAAAACTAGCCTGTTATAGAATTATTGAATTTCAAGCCTCGTCTGCCATTGACAGAGCGATCCCAGATGGTTTTGATGGCCTCAGACAACCCACAGACCGAGCATTCCCCAACTCTTGTGAGAATCTGGCCATAGTTAGCAAGCAATAAGAAAGCAAGATGCTCTAGCACCATGCAGCCCTGAGGCAGTGTGAAAATAACTGAAGCAAACTGAACTGAGGCCAAGCAATGGACGCATGGCCAAAGGAAAAAAAAAAAAAAGAGCCATGCCCATGTGTGTCTGTGTTACCCTTGGGAGGACGGGAACATCAGAGGGCACCCTGTCTGGCTCAATGAGTCCCTTCTTCCTGCCACCACTGCCTCGGCCAAGACTGCATGCTGCATGTGCCCTGTGGGTACATCAGGTAGGTGGGATGCCTTCCCGGAGGGAACAGACCCAGCAGGACCTTCCCAGACCACACAGCAATGCTGACCACATGAGCAGAGGGCAAGGGCTGGTCCCAGGCCTAGAGACACTGACCCTGCCTGCCAGTGTCTCCAGGAAGACAACAGAAAAGGCACAACTGCTTCTTTTAAAGATGTATTTATTTACTTGAACTTCAGAGGTGCAGAGAACTAGGGAGAGAGAAATAGAGATCTTCCATCTGCTGGTTTACTCTCCCAGATCGCTGTCATGTGCTGGGCTGAAACCAGGAGCCCAGAGCTTCTCCTAGGTCTCCTACATGGGTACTAGGGCCCAAGTGCTTGAGCCATCCTCTACTGCTTTCTCAGATGCTGTAGCAGAGAGCTGGATGGGAAGTGGAGCAGTCAAGAACTGAACCAGCACCTATGTGGGGTATAGGTGTAGCAGACGGTAGCTTTACCCACTGTATGATAATGACTGCCCCCAAAATGGGACTTCTGAACAGGTGATAAAACTTCACAAGGTAAGTAAAGGCATCTTGAGTAGAAAAGGAACAAAAGGTTTAAAAGTTGCAAAGATGTGGACATAGATGTTTCCAGAATTCACTGGCACTGGGCTAACTCTGATAGTGCATGGCAGTGTAGTGTGTGTGCTGGGAGGTACTCAAGACTCAGAGGGTCAGAGAGCAAGACAGCAAACACCGCACTCGCACCAGTGAGTAGACACTCTTTTTGGAAGCAGAGGAGTCCCACTGAGGGCAGCCCCCTCAAGACAGCAGGGAGTGCAGGGGCTGGTGGGTTAGGACAGAGCGGCTTCAGGCAGAGAGAGACCAGCGGCCAGCACAGGTGTGGAGAGGGGACCACAGACTCAAGAGGAAAACTCAGAGACTATGAGGTCCCGCTGGTGGGCCTGCTGGTGTCAGACCAGGAGCAGAGGTGTTGGCTGTGGGTTTTTGATGCACAGCCCCACGCACAAAGTGGCATCACCAGTGTCACCACCAAGCCTGAGGCTGAGTCGTGAGGGGAATAGCTGCTGCACCCATTTCTTCTCCTGTAGTTGCTGCTGCCACTCAAGATAGTTTGCACTGGCACCCAGAGATCGGGCAATGGTCTGCTTAACACCCTGGCTTCTCTCAGCTCCTCCCAGGTACACACACATCCACACGTGCATATGCTCATGCACACACTCTCTCGCTCACATAAACACACACAGCGACTCACAGTCACCCAGGAACACACACATGCATATACTCACATACCTGCCTAGGTACACACTCACTCATGCAAACAGTCACCAAACAGACACATCACACACTCACACTCATTCATTCAGAAATACACATGTGCACATACCTTATCTATACACGTGTGTCCATATACACCCTCATACACACACAGACTCGTGTACAGGCCACTACCTCCCCTGCACATGCAGGTAGACTCTCCTCTGGCCTTTGCCCATCTGAAGCTCTCTCCTCAAAGTTCAACTCCAGTCTGACTGCCCCCAACCTTCCCTATGTGAAACCTGCCCAGCCCACACCTGGCTAAGTGTGCACCTTTGGGATGCCTTTCTCTAAATTCCTGTGCAAATTTGTTTTTAGATAGCTGTAGCCAGAGCTGTGAAGAGGGTCTGAGTTGAGGAATCCAAGCTGGAAAACTAAATGCTCACTGGACCTGGGAATGAGGCAGGGGTGGAGCAGACATCCATATGACAGGGCTTCCATTGCAGTTCATTGCACTTCAATCACCTGGTTTCTGTGCACCTCTCTGGCAACTGAAAACACACAGGGCTTCTCCCTGCGTTCAGAGGAGCATGGACCGCTGGGAGAGACAGGTAAGAGTACTGAAGGTAGGAGTCTCAGAAGTTCTGCCGGAGAGAAGGGGTGTGAGAGAGTCCCCCCCGCCCCCCCAAAAAAAAGCAAGTGAAGAGGATGCATGAGTCCCTGGCACTCTCCTTTTCCATCGAACTAAATGCCCAGCACTTAAAGGGCCCTTCTTGGGTTACCCCAAGCCAGATTAGAAGCCAGAGTCCTAGGCTCAGGCTCAAGTAGCTCAAACCAGAACAACAGGGGAAAGAACTGCAGACACCCAGAGCAGTAGGAGTCACCTGCAGAGAAGGAGAAAGCAGCAGGTGCAGAGAGCCCTGGGTCCAGGTTGGCGATGCAAACAACAACAGTAGCCACAGCAGAGGAGCCAAGTAGGCAAAGGAAAAGGTAGCAATGGGAGGGCACGAGATAGGCACATCCTGGAGGAAGGAGGGGCTAGAAATGCAGGCAAGCTGGGCTCACTCTGTCACCATGACCCCACCAGACTTGAATCATTTTCCTCTAAGAGCTCTTGCTTATCAGTCACTCACCCAGCCTCTACTTCCAGTAAGTTACATGTACATTGGTGACAGTGTTGGGAAGATGCTGAAGAGCTGACACTTCTCCCTCTGTCCCCAGGACCTTGCTTCATCCAGTCTGTGCCACTCTTCTCCTGGGCATGCAGGGGGACACACTAATGGCAGTCCTGCCAATTTATGCTTTTCAGATTTGTCTATTTATTTGAATAGTGAAGTTACAGAGCAAAGAAGAGAGACAGAGTTCTTTCATCCACGGGGTCACTTCCCACATGGTGCAATGGCTGGAGCTAGGCCAAGAAGAAGCAGGAGCCAGGATCTTCATCTGGGTGTCCCATGTAGGTGGCCGATGCCCAAGCACTGGAGCCATCTGGTGCTGCTCTCCCAGGAAAATTCGCAGGGAGCTGGACCAAAAGTGGAGCATTTGAGACTAAAACCAACAACCATATGGGAAGCAGCACTGCAGATGGCTGCATAAGCTGCTACACAACAACACTGGCCTCAGCACTGTCTTTGTCTGCCAATTCCAAACCCATCTCTGAGCACCTGCCATGTTCAAGCAACTCTTTCCTGAAGGAAAAATCAGCCTGTTATCGTGGCTACCAGGGGGTCAGTCAATAGCATCTCCTTTCTTTTGTCATAAACATGATTCTGCAGAGAAGTGACTCTTGTGCCTTGAGAGACTCATATGTTGGAAGCTTCAACCCCAAATTCCCATGTGAGAGATATTTGATGGTGAGTCCTTTGGGGGGGTAATTGGAATTAGGTAAGGTCATGAGAGCAAGGTGCCCGCAATAGCTTTAATGACTTACTAAGAAGAGGAAGAAAGAACTGAATTCAGGCACTTATGCTCTTACCACATGATGCCTTCTGCTGTGTTATGGTGCAATAACAGAGCCCTTGCCAGATGCTCTGGAACTCCCCAGGCTCCAGACCACAAGTCCATGGTAACTGTGGATGAATGCAGTGGCAGGGAAGAATCAGAAGTTCACAGAGCGTCAGCTCTTGGCTGACAGCCTTGGATGGGTGATGGAGCATCTCTGAACATGCATCTCCTGCCTGTAAAATGCATGAGAATTCCAGGGAAAAGAAAAAACACCGTCTGTACTGTGTGGAGGCCAGACTTGCCCTCTAAGGTCCAGTGATGAGCACACACTCTGATTTGTTTTCCAAAATTAATTGCTTTATGGCAGAAGAGTACTGGGGGTCTGCAGAGTCGTGAGACAGCACTCAAAAAGCTGCGTTCACAGAGTTTGGGGTGGTCTTGGACCTACACACAGGGAGAGGGATTATAGCTCGGCCCAGGAGATGGTTTTGGGAGATGAAACAGACTACTTGACCTGGGGTGAACCCACTTGCATCATGGGTTTTGAAAACAGAAGTTTGAGTTGTGGCTGCAAGAATTGCTATCTGGGGGGTTGGAAATCGGAAGCTGAGATAAATGATTGCTCACACTTCTTACTATTCTGAGATCCTATTTCACATCTGCTAAAAAGTAAGCCCTTCACTCACAAAGAGGTGTGTTTATTTGAAAAGCAGAGATACAGAGAGAATGTAAGAGATCTTCCATTTGCTGGTTCACTCCCAAAACAGCTGCATTTGGAGCCGGACCCATCTGAAGCCAGGCAATAGGAGTAGGGCTTCCGATGCTGGTGTAGAGGTTCAAAGACTTGAGTCATCCTCTGCTTTCTCTGGTGCATTAGTAGGGAGCTGGATTGGAAGCGGAGCAGCCAGGATACAAATCAGAGCCCGTGCAGCTGCAATTTCACCTGTTACGTCACAGTATGCCAGCCCCACGGGTGGTTTCTTAACAAGATCACGCACACGTGATCTCTGATATTAAACCTCTTCACTGGCTATGGCAATGTTAGAATATCTGACATGGAACATTTTCAGTGGCCCTGAGCTGGTAACCGACACTATAGGTAGCTCTGCACTAGCACTCCTGGATTCAATGCGTCATTAACCATCAGAAGCATTTTCCTACTCGGTTTAAAATTTCCAGGCTGGATAGCTCCAGTGGGGGTGCCTAGCAGGAGACATCTCAGCAGGCGGATTGTGAATGATGAAGCTATTTTGGCTTCCATAAAGCTGGCAGTTTGGCAGGCCATGAAGCATCAGGCAAGAAACCTCTTTTGACACCTTACAAAATGTTTAGATGAATCAAATTTTAAGGCTGGCTCCTGCCTGGGGAGAAGGGAGCTTGCTGGAATATTTTACCATATCCAGCTTGGTCATAGAGGGTAATGTGTTTGCTTTTGTAGCAATTATCAGCATTGAGTCAGACAAGTTGTTGAACCGATATGTTTAATTGGTAGAAAAAAAAAGAGATCGCTCTAATTAGACTTTTAATAGATGGCTTCTGACAACAGACGCCACAGAGATGATTGATTTTTCTTCTGAAATCTTGGGAGAGGGAAATCTCCTGCTTTCAGATTTGTTTGGAAGCTGTTTCGCCAAAGCCCCTTCGGTTAACATTTGGGCTACAGCAAGCCTCTTGTGTGTGGAGTGTGTTTCAAATATTAATGAGGGTCTAAATCTATGTTCCCTCTCAGCTCAACCTTTTGCACTCAAAATTCATGAGTGTATATTGATTTAGGCAGCCTTCCCAGGGCCCTGGTACCACTGGGCTCTTTTGTTCAGTGTGAATATGCCCCAACGTATCAATTATTCACTTGCTAAATGAAAGCCATATAAATCTAGCATTCTGAACAACAACAAAAAGAGCTGTTCTCTTCATCCCCCCAAAAATACGACAGCAACAAGGGCTGACCACCTAGCCAAACAAATGCTTGATTTAGTAGGCAGTGATGCCTGTGGGTTCTATTGTATTTTCTTTTCTTCTGTTGGAGCCGCCAACGTGAGAAAGCCAGAGTAAGCCTACATTGGCACATAGGCACCTGCCAGGTCTTTGCACATGGTACACTGAGGAGAAAGAAGGAGGAAAGTCAAGCTACCCCCAAGATTTATTATAAAGAGAAACCCCAGGGACCATCTTGACATGGAGATCTCTTTGCTACATCTTTATCACAACTCACCTCTGTTCCTCTATCATGGTCTTGGGCAAGTTGATGATGGCCATTAACATACATTTCATGCAAGTCCGAACTCTGGCTTCTGGAAACCTTAGAAAGGGGATGGTGTTTAAGGCACTGAGATGAAGCAGCTGAGCTATGGAGATGGAAAGATGTTGGCTGAAAAAACTATCACCCAGAAGATGATAAGGTACAGATTAGAGCTCAATCTGATTTACGCAGAGAACATGCATTTAATGGCATCGATAAACGCTGTCTCAGTCAAGGTCACTTAACTAACTGGGGCCAAGTCTAGGGATTCTAAGTGGGGCTACCACTGTCTGAAACTCTCACTGGTGTGCTTCTAGCTTTGATGCCCCAAAGATGTTTCTGGAACTTTGCTATTCTCCCTCAGCAAAGAGACATTCAGTATAAGCTATCTCTGATTAAGACATTCCTTGTTGTGCTTGTTTACAAAATCAAAATTGACATTGGCTTTACATAAAATTTACAAGGAACAAATTAGACAACAACAGTTATTTAAAGTCCTGAACAGGGTAGGGCATTGTAGCCTAGTGGATTAAGCCACAGCTTGTCATGATGGCATCCATAGCAGAGTATGCCAGTTCCAATCCTAGCTGTTCCACTTCCAATCCAGCTTCCTGCTAATGCACCCGGGAAGGCAGAGTATAGTCACACAAGTGCTTGGGCTTATGTCATTCATGTGAGAGACCAGGATGGAACTCCAGGCTCCTGGCTTCAGCAGCCATGTGAGGGATAAATCAGTAGATGGAAGATCTCTTGATCTCTCTCCATTTCTGTTGGGCTGCCTTTCAAATCAGTAAATAAATCTTTAAAGTGTCAAACATACATCCAACCTGCCACACAAGCTGATTTCATTGGCACTCTGTCGCCGCCCAGCAGCGACACTAAAATGACAAGGCACACTCTTGAGGGTCTGGGAAAAGCCGGAACCGCAACCGGACCCCTCACTGCCAAAAGCAGCTGCGTTTAAATCCTTCTCTCCACTGCCCCTGTCCCCACTGGCCTTAGCTTTCCTCTCTACTTCTCCAGCCCTCTCTACGTCACCCTTCTTCCTGTTCTTCTTCCCATACTTTATGCTGCATTTCTCCATTCTCGTCCCCTTACTTAGGTCTCACTGCTTCTATACCACTTTTGTATCTGCCCGCTTTTGTCCATTCTTGTACGCCTTAGCTTTTCCACCCGAAGATCTTAACCCTTCTTCCCCTCTCTGCTGCCCTGTTCTTCCCATTTCGTCTGTCGTTCTTTCCCCAGTCTTTCTCCTTGTCGCCCCCCCAGTCTTTTTCCTCGTCATTGTCATCCGTCCGTTCATCCGTCTGTCCTGTCCCAGCTTTTACAACCGCTACTTTTATATCATTCTCCACCAATCACTTCTCCCCTTGGGTCCACTTGGTGCTATGTGATAGTCCAGTAGCAATGACATAATTGCAGCAGGGGCATTAGCCTATCCCTGTGACTTTCTGTCTACCTGCTGGTGAGACCAACTCCGCCTCCTGGCCCTGGGAGGAGCTGCCATCTTGCAATGGCCTTTCCCAATCCCATGAGTGGCTTTAGCACCCTGCTTCCCACAGCATTCCAACTTGCTTCCCTTCCTCTTTGTAACCTGGGCGGAAAAGGAAACATATCTATGTCACAATATTCACAGCATGACTTGGAATTGTAAAGAGTTTCTAGCTAATTAACTTTAAGTTAATCAGATAATTCAATTAACCATTACACCCCCATTCCCCAAAGCAATTGGTTAATTGAAGTCTTATTTTATACAAAGCCTTACAAGGCATCCTCTCAGAACTGCAACTTACGAAAGAAATGGAAGCGAGAAAGGATTTCCTTCTAAGAAACAGAGGATATCATCTCCTTTGACTCAACTTGCTCCTCAGCTAATGTCTTTAACTTCCCCTTCGTTTTTTTCCCAGGGCGTTCATGTCTTCCATTTGCTGCCCTTGAGTCCTTTGCCTCAATTGTGGTCAATAGTAGGAACATGACTATAATTGGAACTTTATCCCATGCCCCATCCCTAATGAGCTGGCCACCACCCACCATTCCTCTATCTGCATGTTTCAGAGCAGTATAAGAGGGCCAATGCTCTTCCTACCCTAGTCCTCTCATGTCCTCAACTTTCAACCCAACTACTGCTCTTGCATTTTCTTGCCACCTAAGAAAGGCCAGATGAATCCAACATAACGAACAACCATGGGCTCATCCTCCATCCCAGTTTGCTTAGAGGAATTTTGATTTATGATCTCAAAACAGTTATCCATCAGTCCCTTTTATCCCCAGACTATTTATATGATTCATATGTTCCATGGTCCTTTGAGTTCATTTTGACATGAGGCCCACTGCTCGATAGCAAATTTTTTTGTGCAGTGTGGGACAAAGAATTCAGTTTCTGTCATATCAGATTGGCAGGTCAGGACTCAAATCCCAGCTTGGGAGTTAGAGGTCAGTTGGCATACTAACATTCTGTTTCTCTGCTTCTAATCTAGCTTCTTGCTAAGGTGATCCATGGAGGCACCAGGAGATAGTTCATATGACTGAGTTACAGCCCTCCATTTGAAAGACCCAAATAGATTTCTAGTCTTTGGGCTTTGGTCTGCCCCTGCCTTGGATCTTGATAAAATTTAAAGAATGAATCAACACTTGGAAACTATTTCTTTCTCTTTCTCTTTCTCTCTCCCCTTCCCTCTCCCTCTCTCCTTTCTTGCCTCTCTCTCTCTCTCTCTCTCTCTCTGCCTCTCTCTCTCTCTTTCTCTCCCTCCCTCTGTTACTCTGCTTCAAATTAAATAAATAAGCCACCAAGACTGAGTAAGATATCTGTGCAAATCAGCTTTTTGTCACTATCATGCAGCACCTGAGACAAGCTCAAGTAGGCAGACAAGAGGTTGAGAGACCTCACAGTTACAGAGCTTCCAGGGTGTGGTACCTGCAGCCAGCTCAGTTCTGGCAGGGGTCCCATGGCAGGAGGCAAGAGGTTGTATTTGGAGGACAATTTTCAGCTGTCAAATGTCAAACAAGAAACAAAGCACAAGAGGCCAAACTTGCTTCTTTCCTGTTAACCATCCCCTAGAGATGTGAGGACCTTGCTTGTCCACGGCAGGCCCTCTGCCCCCATTAAAAGTTCTGTCACTCCCCCAGTAGCAACACCTTGGAAACCAAGTCTGTGATTGTATGGACTCCAACCACAGCAATCAATTAGTTCTCCAATGTCATTCTCTTTTCTTGCTTTCTTATCTCTAGTCCAAATAATTTTCTTTTTCCTTACCATTACTTAAATTCAAAACCACATATGTCTAATCCTAATTTGATCTTCAATCCTTCAATTATTTCCTTTTAAAATTTTTTGTTTATCTATTCCATGTTACTTGAAAGGCAGAGACACAGATGAAGTCTTCTACCTGCTGGTTCACTGCCCCAAAGCCTCCAATGACAGGATGTGCCAGGCTGAAACCAGGAGCCCAGACTCCAATCCGGGTGTATAACATGGATGGCAGACCCCAAAAACACAGGCCAACACTCATTGCTTCTTAGGGCATGTTAACAGGAAGCTGAATTCAGAAGTAGAGCCAGGGCTTGAACCCTGGCCCTCTGGTAGGGGATATGGGCCCAAACTATTCACTATTATCAACACCTTTATTCTCTTCTTTTCCAATGAAAGCCCTCTCCTGCTTTGAAATATGATCAGTTCTTCCTACTCTCAGGGTAAATTGCCTTAATTAAACCTGTGTTTCAGGATCAGCCAATACAGATTCTTATATATTGAAGAAGAATTTGGGGGAAAAAAATCATGGGAAATGCACACAATCTTTTAATTTCATTTTTTTTCACAAGTTTTCAAAGCCCCTGACCCACATGATTTATGTGAACATCTGACACTCCTGATGTTCTTGGATATACCTCACTTCCAATCCCAATCAACTACCTCACTCATTGCAAATTATTTCACACACGTTGTCTCTTTATTTACATTCTCCTTCTACCCACTCCCTGACCCTCATAGCACACCTTCTAGAAAAAATGTTGCTTTGCAATGTCCTCTCAGAGGTCCCCAAGGATACCCTGCAAAATCCCAACAACTTCATGAGTTCTCAATCTATTGGCTTCCTGTGGCACTTGGACCACTTGCTCATTCTTCAAAGTGGAAGTGGGAATGTTATTAATTATGCTTGAATTTTCTCAGCAAAGGACCATGATCACAGACATAGTAAATGGTGAGTGGGAAAGATCTGACCCATTAGAAAGCCTCACCCTTGCTACCCATGACAACTGTTAATACGATGCCAGGTGGCTGCAAATGGCAAATTGCAACCCTCACTTTCAAAAACTTGCGAATTCTCCAAACTGTTCCCCCCCCAAAAAAAAAAATCAAAGCATAACATGATACTAAAAGACATTCTAGAAAACAATGACAAAGATGCTGGATTGTAAGAACTTAGGAAAACTCAATGATCCCTAAAACTCAGCTGAGGTTCCTGAAAAACAAACCATATCAGATTTCCATGGTTCTCTTTTCATGACATTTCTACAAGGGCTAATTATGAAAATGTCACAGCAGCAAGGTCTTGCAGGTGGGAAAAGGCATTGGATGATGACTGTCATGACGCTGTTGCCTAGGAGTCCCGTTACTGATAAGTTTCTCACAGAGTTACCACGAAGCTGTTGAGTGTTCGTGAGAGTAACCTTGGCATCAGTGAAATTCTCATCCACATACAAGTGACTCAAAGGGGAAAGATTTAGGATAAAGCAAAGGGACAGGACCTATAGGTGTCTGAGGAGATGTGAAATATGGAATATTGGAATTACAGAATCTAATCACGTGTGATTTTAACACCCATATTTTCCAAAGACTTATTTATTTGTTTGTTTTAAAAAGTGACAGATAGAGCTCTTCCATCTGTTGGTTCACTCTTGAAATGCCGATAATAGTCAAGATTGACCCAGGCCAAAGCCAGAAGCCCTCTGGTTTTCTCATGTGGGGTGACCAGGAACCAAATACTTCACTCATCTTCCCAACTACATTATCAGGGAACTGGTTCAAAAGCAGAGCAGCGAGGGCATAGATCCAGAGCTCTGATAAAGAGAAATGCCTGCGTCGCAGATCCACCACACCCAATGCCACCCACCCACCACCACGACCCCCTCCCTCTTCATTTCCGCAACTGACTCCACACTCACAGAACCAATAGATCAAAGCCAAGAAGCTGTGTATGGAAAAGCCTTGAGTTGTGGATCTAACTATCAGCCATGGTTGTCTTCCTCAAGAGCCAAAGAGAATCCACCCAAAAAGAAAAACTCCTGAGGATATACAGAAAGCTGGAGGCAAGAAGCAAACACACTATTCCCGCCATGGAGCTGTGGAGACATGAGTGGTTTCCGAAGGAAGCATAATTGCTGCACATTTGGCAAGCCAATGCAATATTTTTTTGTCTCAGATCCCTAGAAGTAATTGTCTGACATCTGTCACCAGCAGAACCCTGGATGTCTCAGTGCATTTCCTACTCCTGTAACAAAATGCCACAGACTTGTTAATTCAGGAGAGAAGATATAGTTCTTGCAGTTCCAGAGGCCAACAAGTCCAAGATCACAGGTGAATACACTCCATGAGGACCTTCAGGCTACACTCTGTCACAGGGCATCCCCTGGCTAGCAAGTGAGAAGAAAAGAGAGGGTGGAGGGACTTGTTTTCTGTTTAGGAACGCACTCCCTTGTGAGCATAACAGCTCTCATTCACCCCTGAGGGCCACACACTCCATACTGCTACCAAACTGCAACCTGAGTATGGGAGAGGACACTCCAAGTCACTGCAAGGACTGAAGTAAAAGTTCACATGGATAGAGTTTCTTTGTGGTCAGGCTGTGCCGGGAAATCCTGTCTTATCCACATGGCCACCAATCTGAAGCCAGGAGCCTTAAACTTCTTCCGGACTCCTTCATGGGTGCAGGGACCTGAGGCCTTGGGCCATCCTCTGCTGCTTTCCCAGGTCATAAACAGGGAGCTGGATCAGGAGTGAACAGCCAGAATTCATGTGGAATGTGGGTACCATGAGTGGAGGATTAGCATGCTACATCACCATGCTGGCACCATATCATAGTTTTTCAACTGTTGTCCCCGGAGCAGCCATGACATCACTCAGAGCTGGCAAATGCCAGCCCCAGCCCTAGGTCCAGCCAGGAGAGGGAATCCTGCCAGTCCCCACATATGCATCCTGCCCTGGTGCCTCCAAGCCCAGCAACCCCTTAATAGGGAACCACTTTGTTGGACAGAGCCAAAGCCAAAAGCCTGAATCAAACCATAGACAAGAGCCAAGTTCACTTTCCCTCCAAAGAGATCAATGAAGAGGAACCTTAGAGCCTCCCAGGCCCATAAGGCAACATCACCAAAAAATATCTATTATTCATGGCATAGCACACATGCTTTTCATAGAACCACACAATGATTGAAAGGCTGGCTAGGAAACCGATCACCCGAGAACAATGCGCTACCCTCCTGGCAAGGATGCCATTACCTTGTCAAGTCCTTAGAGCCAAACATATGTTGGCTTGCATGTTGCGGTGGCAGACCTGTTGCTTCCAATGGGAGGAAGGAGGAAAGAGACCCCAGGAAAGCGTCCACTTAAATGACGTGTGAGACTAAAACTAATACGGGGAGAAACAACATTTGAGAGTTACGGAGACCTGAAAAGGTGGCAGAAAACGAAGGTAAATGATGCTTTGTAATTCCATCTCAACCATCTCGGACTGGATCCCAAGACTTATCTTGTGTGGGCCACTATGACCAGAAAAATGTGATATTCTGCTGGTCAACGCTTGATCCACTACTACATTGAGTAGATAGTGGAGTTAATTACACCTTGAGGACATGGACTATGAAAGAGATGGAGATGGCGGTTTGGGAGTAGAAAAGTGGAGTTCTGGTACTCAGTCTGCTGTGTAGACTCAGGGGAAAATGAACAGAGTCTACACAGCAGTGAAAACAAAGCACAACAGACATATGAGCTCATTTCCACGCTTCTAATCTTCACCCTCTTCTATCTGAGCTCAAAAACTACCGTGCTTAGGTCATATCCAGTTCTATTGGAACATAGCCATGCTCATCCATGTATCACCTGTGGCTTTTTATGTGCCTTGATAGCAGATAATAGTTGCAGCAGTTATTTTATGCCTGTGAAAGTGAAGATATTTACAACATGATTCTTTTCAGAAAATGCTTTGTGGCTCTTGGCCCTGGCTTCAAATGACCACTGTAATATCTCCCCTTCGGCAATTCTGCTCCTATTCCTCTTTTCATTTCTATCTTCAATGGATCCCCATTTGTCCCAGGAGAAGCTCTAAACTCCTTGTCACAGCAGTGTTCCTTTCCCACTATTTTACTCAGCAGAGAATTTCACAGCCTGTTCTTGGAAGCGTCCAGAAGTCCTAGCAAAGAATGGTGAAATTTGCCTCTTGTGCATTAAACCTCATGCCACCCGAAACAGCCAATCAGGTGTTGTTGTCCAAGAAGGAAAGAAGAAATAACTCTTGTTTTTAAAAGAGTTAGAATGAAGAGTTGTCCTCTGAGAACATCCTTCACCCAAAAGTAAAGCATGCAAATGGGCCTTACTGTTTTAAAAGTCAGGATCAACCAACAGAAGCCAACAAGCCTTTCTGTCTGAAATGAAACTCTTTCGGGTTCAGAAACTCTGAGGGAGGAGAGGACATTGTTTGTCAAGAGGAGATGGCAGCTAGTAGGCAAGCCTATGTAGGATAGAGCTGGAGAGAGACAGAGAGGTATCCCAGCCACTCATAAACTCCCCACATGCCCCTAACAGCCAAGACTAGGCCAGAGTCGGGGTCAGGGGCCACAAATCCTATTGCTAAAGACCAACTGCTGCTATGCCGCAACACAGGCCTCATAGCCTTTTTCTAAATGCTGGCTTAAAAGAAGCATAAGGGTCTACGGCCATACCACCCTGAACACGCCCAGTCTCGTCTGATCTCGGAAGCTTAGCAGGGTCAAGCCTGGCTAGTACTTGGATGAAAGAAGCACAAGGAACTTAGAGAACAAATCAAGATTTGCCCTGAATTTTGTAAGGGCCTATTAGATTCCCCTGTTCCCACCAATCTTGTTGCCTTTGGGTGGGAAAGCACAAGATCTTAGTGATTGGTTTCAGATACCCTATGGTAAGGACAGAGAAAGCTGGAGTGACAGGAAAGGCATCTTGACTTGTGCCAAAATCCATTCAGGCCACAGTTCAGTCAAGAGATGTCAACCCACCAGCAAGAAGAACAGGAAACGGTCCTCGTTTCACACAACGGGGAAGAGGAGAAGGAAGGGGA
This sequence comes from Ochotona curzoniae, assembly GCF_017591425.1. Lineage (NCBI taxonomy): Eukaryota > Metazoa > Chordata > Mammalia > Lagomorpha > Ochotonidae > Ochotona > Ochotona curzoniae. The sequence continues at coordinate 4,819,357 of NW_024465421.1, forward strand.
TTTTGTGGCTACTGTTTTATATATGCAGAAAGGGCTGAGCGTGACAGTGATGGGAGACGTGGAGCTCCATGGGAAAACAGCACAGAGATCTGCAAAGTCAGGGATGGGTAGGAGAACAGATCGGGAGAAAAAGGTGAAAGATGAATCGTGACCACTTCCATGATAGAAGAAAGGGGCTGGCATCGGTGCCAGCCTCCTCCTTTGGAGCAGCCTTCCCTCCCAGGCTAGGCCAAGCCCCAGCTGGCTTCTCAGGTGATCAGAGCCTCAAGAGCCAGAGACATTGTCTGCCCAACCTTGACATTTTACAAAAGAGGAAACTGAGGCCCAGAGTGGATAAATGACCTCCCTAGCACCAAAGCCCGGGCATCATAATTCACAACCACCCACTCACCGTACCAAAGTGCATTTCTGCAGGAACAAGCAGCAGCTGATCTTTAAGAATAGAGAGAAGCTACCCTAGCCACTTGAGCTGACTTGGATACACACACTCGGTGCCTTGGGCAGCTGTAGAGAGGCCAGCTACTCCACTAGCAGCCACAGAAGCTAGGCAGTGGTCCTGGGAGATAGCAATCCCGCCAACATTGGCCTGCTCCATGATCTGTGTCCCGTTCTGTCTGCTGTCGTGTGACAGAATCCTGTTACACCGGCACTTCCACTAGTCCATTAGGTGCAAGGAAGATGCTGAAACCAAACTAGAACAAATGAGGTGGCTGTCCAAATCCTGTGACTATTTTAAAGAAGTCCAATAATACTAAATAGTTTTTAACAGATTTATTTTATTTATTGGAAAAGCAGAGTAACAGAGAGAGAAAGGATCTTCCATCTTCCAGCCCAGTTCACTCCCTAGATGGCCACAACAGCCAGGGCTGGACCAGGCCAATACCAGGAGTCAGAACTCCCATATGGGTGGCAAGGACCCAAGCGCTTGGGCCATCTTCTACTACTTTCCCAGGCACATTAGCAGGGATCGGTACGGAAAGTAGAACAGCCAGGACTGAAACAGGTGCTTGCATTTGGAAGGATTCCAACAGTATGTGTGCCAGAGGGGGACTGGATTCAAGCTCTCCTGATTTGTCAAACACCCCTTTTCAGATCCATTAAACTTATCGTCAGATGGGATTTTGGTTTCCCTCTGTTTCATTTCAGATAGTTATCTTTAATGAAGTTAATTAAAGGCACATTTTAAAAGTCTCCCTCCAGCCTTTTGATTATAGCTATAAAATACACTGGAGTAACCTTTTCTACTTTGGTAATTACCGGTTTGTGAAATTGCAATTATTTCCCCTTTATGATTGACCACCTTTAAACAAAGTCTCCCTGGTCATTGTTATATGACTGGGCTTGGTAACAGAAATTATACATCACAGCAGCCCTCTGGGATGGGTCCTAAAAACATGTGTCATGATATGTTGTGTACATGACACCTTATATGTTGTATACATGACACCTTAAATCAGTCAGCTCACTATTATCTGCCACCGCTGGAATCCTGTGCTGTTATGTGTGTTTCTCTCAGCTGTGACATGTTCAGAGGCAGGCACCTGCAAAATGTCCTTCATCCCTATATACCTGCTGCCAAGCATAGGCTGTGCTTGGTTCCTATGTCTTGGTTTGATAAGTGGTTGGGTGGAAATCAGAGATCCTTGAAGCACTTCACTTGTTCATTGGTGCAAACAGCACATCCTCAGGCCAGCGTCCTCAGCACATCAGATGAGGGTTCCCCCAGATGCTGGCACACAGTGTGGGTACCAGTTTAAGTCCTAGCTGCTCCAATCCAGCTTCCTGCTAATGGAATTGGAAAGATACTAGAAGATGGCCCCAGTACTTGGGCCACCTGTCACCCACATGGGAGACCAGGATGGAGTTCCTGACTCCTGGCTTCAATCAGGTCCAGACTTGACTATTGTGGTCATTTGAAAAGTAAACGAGCAGATGAAAGAGCTCGCTCTCATTCTTCTCCCTCTTCTCTCTTCTTTTTCTAACTCTGCCTTTCAAATAAATAAATCAATCTTTTAAAACTTTGCATTTAAAAAAAAAAAAAACAGTGCTGTCTCCTGCAAACGTCCTTTCTCTGCACAGGATTGGTGCATTTGTTCTCATTTTCTTTAAACGCATTCCAAAGGAAGCAGTGGAAACATCGGTAGTCTCTCAGTACAGCCAGCCCTTCCTCTCCAGCAGGTTTTACATCCACAGATTCAACCAAGCTCAGAACAGAAACATGCTTTTGGAAGAGTCTGGCTTCTGTTCTTTTCGTTACTCCTCAAGCAACGCAGCACAACTGTTTAAATAGCATTTACCTTGTTGTGACAGTGTAAGTCATCCAGAGATGATTTGAGGCATGTGGCAGGATGTGTGTAGGTTACTTGCAAGTATCACATATTTACACAAGGAACTTGGCTTGTGGCATCCACAGAAGGTCCTGGAACTAATTCCCTACAGAAACCAAGAGAAGACTGTAGCAAGACCACTGAAGAGTCATAGGGTCTCCTTTATACTGCTATGCCCTTTGCAAGTTCTCATCAATAAAGATATTTTCTTTATAATCTGAACATATTTAATAAAAGTGTTTACAATGTTTTAATAGAGCAAAAATAACCTTTAAGAAAAATATGCAAAAAATTGCAATGAATTGAAATGTCATTTTTCCTACCTTAATTTGGGTACTAGGCTCCCTCAAATGTATTCGAAATTCAAAAGAACACTCTATAGAAAAGGGTCTTCTTAGAGTCCTATCCATGAAACACATGAAATCTGTTCTCTTTGTATTAATACAATTTTAAAGGAGTAAAAAAGAAAAAGTATCAGAAATAAAGATATGTCAAAATGTTTAAAAGATAAGAAAAATACGCACACATATCTACTCCATACAAAGCTTGTGAGTAAACTTGGTGTGACTGTCCTTGAAGTGGGAGTTGTCACTCACAAGCTCACTGCTGTCAGTGTTACCTTCACAGAAGGACCCTGGTCCTGTTTTCTTTGTCTTTTTAAGTTAATTAGTTGGAGAAAGAGAGACAGGCAAACCAGCATGACAGTCAACTCCCCAGACGCCTGCAGTAAAGTCAAAGTTGGGATCCAGGCATGCAAACCAGGACTCTCATAAGATGGTGGAAATTTAATAGCTTGTGTCATCAATACTGCCGCCTAGGGTATACACGGGCAGGAAGCTGGAGTCAGGAGCCAGAGCCTAGAGTCAATCCCAGATAACCCAAGATGGAATGCAGGCATCTGAACTGTTAGGCTTAGAAACAGAATTAGAGTTATTGATCCTGGAATCTCCAAGGTCTCTTCTGCATCCCGAATTCTACGTCTGAATAACTTTCCCTGAGAAATCATGTGTATCGTTAGCAAAACTCAGAGCAAATTATCTGAGAATGCCAGAATGCATGGGCTCATCTCTAGGTGGGGTCAAGAGAAGATTTAAGAAGAAAGTTGTGTTGGGACTGGATGTAGAAGCATGTTAGGCTGCAGTGAGGACTAGGGGGAAAAGAGCTAGACATACAGACAGCAAAGGCTTAACCAAGAGATGGAAAGGCAAGCTTAGGGAAAGTGCACTGGGCTGCAAGGAAGGAAGGAAGTAAAAAAAGGAAGGAGAAATAAGTGTGCTGGTGAATCTGACATGGGACCTCAGCTAAGCCATAGCACCAAGCTATCAGGTTAAACAAAAATCTAGAGTTGGCTCTGACGTTGTTTTTTTTTTAATAGGAGATTAATATTTACATCTAGCTGAATTGGAGTCAAACAGATTGCCCTCCATGGTATGGGCAAACCTCATTCAATCCTTGAAGGCCCTTAAGAGAAGAGAGGGCGAAAAAGACTGACATCTCGCTCAGCATAGGATAATCTGCATCCAGATGTCTTCGGGCTTGAGTGGCATCAGCTCTTCCCAGCACCTCCCATCTGCAGCCTTCACAACCACAATCCCTTAAAATAAATATATGACAGACAGGTGATTGACACGTTGACGTGTAATAGGAATGACAGATATGAAATGATTGACAGAAGATCACCATAGATGGTAGCCAATGGAGATAGAGATAGAAAATTTGAGCAGACAAATGGAGGTAGACATGTGCACACACATATACACAAGGATATTGGAGCAGGTCTGTAGGAAATGTTAAAGAATGTTTATTTGGGTGCAGAATGCTTTTGAAAGCCACACATGTCAGAGCTCTTCAAAACTTTTACTTAAAAAACTGTGCATAGACTTGCAAAAATTCTACTCAGGGCTGGTATTCCTTCACCTGCAAGCATTGGCATCCCCTTTGGGCACTGGTTCATGCCCTCCCTGCTGCACTTCTAATCCAGCTCCCTACTTATGGCCTAGGAAAGCAGTGGAGGAAGGCTCAAGTCCTTGGGCCCCTGCACTCAAGTGGGAGACCTGGGAGAAGCACCTGGCTCCCAGCTTCATATTGGCTCAGTTCCAGTCATTGTGGAATGAACCAATAGGTGGAAGGCCCCTCTCTGTTGCTCCCTCTTTCTGTAAATCTGCCTTTCAAATAAAAATAAATAAATCTTTTTTAAAAATAAGCAAAAATGTTTGCATGTAAATGAATGCCTTTGAATTCCATTTCTACAAACTTTTTGAAGGACCCCTCTACACTGCATAACTCAGATGATTCTGTTAGATCTTTGGCCAAATTCAGGCTGCCTGTGCTGAAAGCATCCAACAGCCCAAGGTACAGCCAATGTCCCTCGTCCAGCAAGATGAGGACTGACACCCCAACATAGGCAACAAGTAGATGAAAGCATTGAATGGTATAAAGATCTCTAAGTTCACCAGCAAAAAAAAACTGTCTCAACTTAAAACTAGATGTTTATGCAGCCACTCTTTGGGTACCTGCTCACTCCCTGGCCCACCACCCGATTTCCAAATCCCTCGTTTTGTCTGCTTGAAGTGCAACAAGAGCTCAAAGCATCTACAGCCAGAAGCCTTCCAGATTTATAGAATCATTCCCGAAATCTTGAACCGGCTTCGCCTGCACCCGATTTGACAGCAGTTGTTAAGCAATTTGCCTTTATTAAGCCTTTCCCAGGCATTCAACTTAATTTTCCTAGAAATGACAACTCTATTACTCTCAGGCTCACATTCCATTACTGGCACAATATTTACCTAATCCTGTAATTGCCATAGAAAGATATTTGCATGAGCAGGCTTGGGGACAAGTACAGTTGAGACTTGATCAGCCTGCTGTTTCCCTGATTGGAACAGCTGTGAACATCAGTGGAATGAAGACATTGGCCAGAGGGAAAAGAGGGCACAGGTGGGCAGAGCAGGATAGAGAAGTGAGACCAGGTGGGAACCATGCTGGGCTAGGAGCTGCTTTTTTTTTTTTTTTTTTTTTGGGTTCCCATCAGGTTTCTGCCATGATAATTCAGGAGAGCTCAGTCTCTGTTCTATGGTGGGTTTCAACTACTTGGAGGAAGATAGGGAAGGGTCATTGGCTTTTGCAGAAGTCCAGTGCTTTAACCTCACCCCACTAAACACCACCATAGAAACATCCAGAATGATGTTTATGTGAAGAAAATGATGCTTAGATGAAACTTGGACACTTGACACGTAAATGGACACATTTATATAGATACGCTTATTTCTGTAATACACAGCAACAGCTTTACGAGCAGAAATTGGATCTATTTATCCCACTTGTGTGATACGTCCCAAAATAACCAAGGGATATATGAATGCATGAATGAATGACTTAGCTCTGTCAGGATGCTTCCTGCAGTAAAAGACTAAGAGTCCCCATGCTGCACCTGCCATATCAGACTCTTTCCCAAGCATCTTGGTGATATTTTGGTCATTCTTACCCCTGCCCATCCCCAAGTATAAACTTTGATGTCACCATTTGGTCATCCTCTTAGCTTCTGAGTGACACAAGAGGTCATGAATCAAACACTAGCACTGTGGAAAGATAGGCCAGTTTCTGGAGCTTAAATGCGCTTCTTCTATCTAAAACCCTTTCATCCCATTGGCACAAATTTAGCAGGCATTAACAAGGTTTCCAAAACCATTTGAGGTGCTGGTACATAAAGATAAACACAACTCTCACTCTGAAGGAACCTGTAGACAAGACAAGTAAACAAATAATTTCCAAAAGCTTTACAAGGCATCATGCTGAGAGTGTTATGAAATTAGAATAAAGGAATCCTTAACTCTGTTGAGTATATTAGGGTTCTCTAGAGAAACAGAATGAAGAGGATATAATACTGAGAGAAAGATTTGTTTTTCTGAAACAGTTCACACAATTACAGAGTGAGGCTATAGGCTGGAAAGGCACCAATAGCTGATGTTTCAGATCAGGTTCAAAAGCACGCCTCCTTCTGGTTCTGACCAGGTCCCTCTGGGTCCCACTGACGCCTTCAGTTGATTGTGACCCATTTGTATTTAGGAAGGGAAGATCTTTATTCAGAATTCACTAATTGAAATGCTAATCTCCTACAGCCTGACCCAGTTGACACATAAACAAGGGATGCAGAAGTTGCCATTGCTACTGTTTATTGCAGGAGGTGAGATTTGAGCTAAACCTCGATGAAGAGATGGAATGAGGGTGAAAGAGAAAATGACAAACTCACAGATAGGAAAAGAGGAGAGAGAGGAAAGATATCCCAGTGGGAGGCAACGGGCAAGCATTCGACCAGATATGCTGAGAAAATGAGGGACTTGGGGGAATCTGGAAGCAGATTTCAGGCACTGCTGATGGGAGTTGTGGCAACCCAAGAAGTTTCTCAGCCTCCATGGCCCCTGGCCAGATTGCAATCCTGTGTCAGCTTCATGCTTGGTGGCCAGACAGCTTGCTGTCACCTCTTCTGGGTGGAATGACAGTCACTGAGGGATTTTCTTAATCCTTCTGCAGCATCCAAGACACAAAATCTGTACCATGGGCTCAAAGTCATGCATGAACAAGAGGCGACATAGCCCACAGTTTCTGATACCCTGGAAACTAAAGCCAAGCTGTGCTTCTGGTTGTGCAGCCTGAGAGCTCAGCTCTGAAATCCCACCAACTGCTCATTTAGCTCTGAACATGATGCCTTGGGAATAAAGACTGACTGCCCCAGAAACAGGAACAGAGGAGCGGAATGAGCTAGTTCTTGTGAGGCAAGCCAGGATTTGTGGAACAGGACATGTATTTATTGTCCTATCAGGACAAGGCACTGCAAACCAGGCAGCTTGAACAAATGGAAAGAGGATGACGTTCAGATCGGACAGATCAGATGTCCAAAGCCAAGGTGCTAGTGATAAACCAGAGATATTCAAAGTCCAAGAAGTTAGTTTTCTTTGAAGATTATGGGACAGACATTTCTGTGGCCTTTCCTTGGCTATTTTTCCTCAGTGTCTTCACAGAGGATAGCTATACGTTGGAATAGGGCCACCATATCAAGCTCTCTTTTTAAAGATTGCTGGATTGATTGGAAAGGCAGATGACTAACACACTTCCTCAAGGGCCCCACACATGAATTCACACACATGTGTTCCTGGGAGTCCATGTTAGGGCATGTATCTCTAAACCATACAAATGTATGGTTACTGATGTGAATATAAACCTGTGGTGATGTACAGTTGTACCAGCTGCATTAGTTTCTTGCTGCTACTGAAATAAACCATAACAAATTCCACGACTTCAATCAACAGATTTATTCGCTCACAAACATGGAGGTCAGTAATAGGTGACTTCTCTGATGGGGTGGAAACCAAAATGTACATGAAGTATGTCACTCCCAATTGTTTCAGGGGGAAATCTGTCTCTTTGCCTTTTTTCAGGTAGCCTGCATGTCTTGGTTTGGGGCCTCATCCCTTAAACTTCAAAACTTCACACTATGGCTTCAATATCATATCTTCTTGGACTTTGGCCTTCCTGCCTCCTTCTTAAAAGGACCTTGTGGTTACAATGGGCCCACCTAGGTGACCCAGGAGACTTTTCCCACCCATCTCAAAGCCCCAATCTTGCTCATATCTGAAAAGTTTCTTTGTCCAGGTGAGGCAGCCCTTGAAGATCACAACTGTGTCTCCTACACCTGCTGAGAAATGACTTTCTATTCAGATCTCATCATCTTGCTAAACTAGGAGCACAGGGACACGGAACTGCAGGCAGGGGGCTGCCCACAGTTGATAAAGCAGAGATGTAAGAAGTGCCCACACTATCCATTATCTGATGGTCCCACAGCTCAGAGGGAAAAAGGGAATTTAAGGACTCTGGTGACACAGGAGAAAACCCCCTCCAACTGTCATCATGCATTTCCCCTAAGGCTTAAAAGGACACCTTCAAGTCCATCCTGGGCTGTGTCCAGAGCTATCAGGAGCTCTGGAAGGACCAGCCAAACCATTGCTTTTGCAGGCTTACAGCACAGCTGGGAACATAAACCCCACTGGGGAGAAACAAGAGAGGAATCCCATGAGATGTCCCCATGGCCTATCTGGGGCCAGGGGTGCACTAGCTGACTTAAGTCCCCAGAGTTGCTTGGGAGGAGCCTTCCATCTTGAATTCCTGATTTAGGGAGAGATAATCCATTCAAAGGGACAGTTCCTAAGAAGCTTATCAGGTGAGTTGTCTTTGAGCCTTAGCAGCTCACTCCAGCTGGCATCTCTACCTAGCATAAGCAGATGGTGGTGAAACCATGCAAAAGGATCCCAGCTCTCCCCTGGGGTCATCCGGATACCCTCTGCCTCCCCTCCTTACATTGCCCACACTCATCAGTCACCTTCGGTAGACTCCATGGTGCCATCACTGTCCTAACTGGGGCAGAGTCTATCTCTCCCCTGAATGCCTCGGGAACTTCTGATCTCTGCCTGGAGCCACGTTCTTCCAAATGACACTTCCTCAACCAGAGCACCAAGTTAGTCTCGTAATCATGCAAGCATGATCCTGTGGCTCCACGAAAGGGAACCTCATGGGTCACATGAAGTAGCCCTGATTCCTTGCCAAGATTTCTAACTTTCTTCCTGCTCAGATCCCTGCTGCCTTGGCTTCCTCCTCTCTTCCCAGCATGCACTTGGTTCCAGGCACACTACACTGTTTTCAGTAGGACTGCATGGACGTAGATTAGACCCTTGCTCAGAAATATTCATTCACTCCCTTCCACCGCCTTGAGAAGAAAACTCTTCTCCCCAGTAAGGGCTTGGCCACTGTTATGGTTGGAATGTGTTCCCCAAAAGTTCACAAGTTGCCAATTTAATCCACAAAGGCCTATGTTAATCATATTTGGAGGTGGGGTCTCTGAAAAACAATTGGGGTTCAAGAAGGTTGTGAGAGTGGAGTCCTCAGCCTGGGGTGGCAGTGGCTCTCTAAGAAAAGGAAGAGAAACTCCAGCCAGCAGCATAGATATTTCACCATGTGATATCCTTTACCATGTTGCAGTCCAGCAGAGCAGCACTCACCAGATACCAGTACCATGCTCTTGGTCTTCCTGTCTCCAGCAACATGAGCCAAATAAAGCCCTATTCCTTACAATCACCCTGCCCACAGTATCCAGTTAGAGCAATACAGCATTTTCAAAGAACTATCCTCCCTCCCTCCCTCTTCACCATAGTCCCCTGGGCTCATCTTGTTCACACATTGGAAGTCTTGCACAGATCTATGTGTAGCCTGCCAACTACACTTCTTTCATGGCCCTCCGACTTGGATGTGACAACCCTCCCCTTGTCTCCCTTTGACCTTGCTCCAGGACAAGGTTGTTGCCAATCGTCTGCCCTTCAGATGGAACAGCACTTGTGAAACCAAAGGGAAACAGAAATTGGAAAGGAAGTAAGATATAAATAAAGTGAGACCTGGCCAGGCCTCAAAGGGGAAAAGAACAATGTGCTGGAAACTTTTGATCCAAATCATTTTGTATCCCATACTGAAGCCATATTGATATGGGTGATAGAGATGTGACTTCTCATTGGATAGGTTCCTAGGTCCCCCATTTTTCCCACCTGTTGTTATTTGAAGGTACCCCCCAAAGTTAGTGTGTTGGAAATTCAATCCCTGAAGCAACAGTGCTGAGAGGTGGGGCCGTTAAGATATGAATATTGTAGTTACCATGGGAGTGGAGTATTTATCATGACAGTCAGTTGGTTATTAAGGGAGTTGGGTTAGCTTTCATGGGACTGGATTAGCTACCATAAGGATAGCTTAGTTACTAAGGGAGTTGGGTTGGTTATCATGAGAGTGGGCTGGTTATCATGAGGTAGATTAGTTAGCATGATTGTGGGTTAGTTAGCATGGGAGTGGGTTCCTGATTAAAGGATGAGTTTGCTCCCCTTCTCTCTAACACATGTGTATTCTCTTTCTTCTGCTAGGAGATGGTACAAGACAAAGGCCCTTGCTAGATGCTGATGTCATGTTTTTGGACTTCCGAGGCTCCCTAATCATGAACTTCCACAACAGGAGATAGAAGAAGACACCACCACCTTATGTAGCTGAGAGTCATTCTGCCAGTAGCCTGCCAAGAAGACAAGAAAGGAATGGCCAGTGAGGAAGCCACAGGTTTGCTAAACTCCCCACCCAGAAATTATTGTGCTGCTTCAGAGATGGACATGCTGTCCAGGCCTGTCTGCCATAACGATCTGGAATTTCATGCATTCTTGACCAGGACCAACCTGCTCCCAAGATGCTTGGCATTTTCCCAAATTGACTTTGCCTTGGCCCTCTCCCCCATCAGCGCTGTCAGAGCAAGACAGAACAAAAAAGAATACCCATTCTGCCCCTTCAGGTACTCTTTCAGATGATTCTCTGCCAGGAGATTCAAAACCGAGTTTGAATCCTAAAGCAGAACCTTTCTGGACTCGTCACCCTACCTGGTAGCTGCAGGAGCAGCCTGGTTCCCAGGTTCTAGCCTCCTTCTATGATCCAGTTCCACTAAGAAATCTCAGAAGCTTACACAACAGCAGTGTTTGTCACAAGTCAGCCCAGGCTTCCCCTCTCCTGCCCCCAAGCTGCATGTTTGCCTTGAGACTTTCCTTTTCCCTTCAAAGGTGTTTGAAATTCCTATCCATCCTGGGCTCGGGAGAGAGTACATGGTAACCATCTGCCCTGGCACCACCTCTTCCTTCTCTGGGAGCTCCAGAGCTGCCATCTCGACATGAGCGGATGGTTTCTTCTCCCACTCTGGCTGACCCCCTCCAAGACCTGACCTCTGCCTGGATGAGTCACTCAACCCCATGCTGCCCGGGGCTGAGCACCTGGAATCACTTCCATCACAGAGGGGCCTTGGCAAAGCTCTTGCTCCAGCCTTGGTTCCATTTTATCTTTATTCACCAGTGAATATAAAGGGAAATAAGAAACAGATGCACCTAATACCTTTATGCTTAACTCATCAGAAAGCTCTCCGGGGGGTGGAGGGTTGAGATGGAGAGAGAAAGTAGTAGGAGAGCCAGCAGAGTCTTTTGAAGACCCTTTGTATGGAATGAGAGACCTGTGATTCTTTCCAGAAGTTTCCTGACAGATCATCTATTCATCTTTGCACCATCTCCCCCTGCCTTCTGAATCGAGACCCCATCCCACTCCCAACTGATCAAGACCATCTGTCTCTGAAGCAGTCATCATAATCCATCACATTGGTGTCACCCTCCACTGTGTGCAGGAATATCAACCATGCTGTCAGATTCTTATGGAAACATGGTGAGAGAGGCAAGGACAACTACCTTTGCCAGTGGGGAGGAGAGGAGAATTCAGCTGGGATCAGATTTTAAATTCCTAATTCTAAGACCAATGGGCTCTCCAGCATGAGCATGCATCAGAATCAGCTGACCTGGAAGAATGACCAAAATGCAGACTGTGGAGTCATGAGCCCGGAATAACAAGTCCGGAGTGGGTCCTAAGCATCTGCTTTCCATCCCGGAAGACGCTCACGCTGACATCTGCTGTCCTAGCTATACTCCCAGGAATCTCCTCAATCCCCCAGAAGTGAACACAGCTGCCTTCCTCAGGAATCTTCTGAACTGAGCAAACAGATAAAGGAGGCTTTCGCACCTTTGCCAAGAGCAGTCTGCAGGTCACGCACCCTGGGACCTGTGCTGCAACTATAAACCTTAGCTCCTTGCTTAGGTAAGTACCGCTTCCCTCCGTCACCTTCCCCCACCGGAGCCTTCTTAACCTCAGTTTGTTTTGCCTCCTAACAACTTTTGACATTTCCCTGCTATTACATCTGACACCTCAGAGGTAATGGGACTGAATATCACTCATAATTCATTGCTTCCTCGCAATGACTAGCACGCTTCTTAATGTTATCTCCAAGCGCGGAATCCCCACTGGGGCGATACTGCCTTTTTTGGCATCGTCAGTTAATTTGTTCATTTCCATGCACGTTATTGAAAGCACTCTGAGTCTTAATTAGTCCTCTTTAGCTGCTTTTCCCTGCAGCCCTGTGTCACAGAACCAAAGGCGCCGAAGTATAGTTGAGCAACAGGCCTAATTAACGGGCCTGTGATTGAAACGCTGCAAAGATGGAATCTACAGAAACCAGATGAGACTCAGTGTTAAAAACAGGGCAGGGAAAGGGCTGACACTGTGCCAGGCAAGGGAGATGGTGAGGTTACACAGTGCCAGGCAAGGGGAGTGGTAAATTTTGACTGGAAATGCAAGTCCATCGGATAGTTTCTGGGAAAACAGAACTAAAAGATTAAGTTTGTTTTTTGGTGAATAAAAACTTAACGCTACGCATGGTTTTTTCATAACATACATCTTTCTAGAAGCTTTTAGAAAGTTCCTTGTGTGGCTGAATTTCAATTATTATTGTTTGCTCCAAAAATAAGCTATCTTTCAAGTCCATTTTCCATGAATTTGAAGTATCCACATATCTGAAATAGGACTGCCTGGAATATTCTTTCCTTCTAGAAACTTCAACTGATTCTGGAGGGGTCATCAATTGTACAATCTCCCATCCCCTGCTGAGAAACGAGTACCCTAGTCTGGCCATTTATAGGGCACCTGCCTCTGCCAATGGGGATTTATTTAGGTGTGCCTATAGAATTTTAGTTGGGTCAGATTGTCTGTTTGGTGTAGGGGAGGAATTATCTTGGGCCTCATGATCACAGGATTGAAAGAACATGACTCTTTAACTGATCTTGGGCCTTTTTGCCCATGGCCTTGAAGAAGTACATCTCCCACAAAACAGAAAAAGGCCTAAGGTCAGGTAAGAGGTGGAGGGAGAAGATAGAGCCCTATGAAGTCTGAGTGCCAACCTTGTGATGTCACTGCTACTGTCATCCCTTGTAAGTACATCACACAAGCACTTCCTTAATTTGGTCAGGTACCAGCTCCTTGTCATCAGCTTCACCCACCTTTCTTCAGCCTCAGTGCAGTCCCTGGAACCTGTCCTTAAATTGGTCCCAACCCAGTCAAGAAGGAGTCTTTGAAGATCTTTTTTGTATCTTAATCCCTTTGTGACCCATTCCAAGGAACTCTGTTTCTGACTCTTTGAAATCTCTAAGACCACTTGCCTAAAGTGCCCTAGCCAGTTCTCTGTGACAGGATGTCAACCACAGATTGGCGCAGCCCTTTGGATGAGGGGGAGTACATGGCCAGCCCATCCAAGGGACATCTCCACCTAGCCTAAGGCTAAGGTGTTATAGGTCTTTATCCCAGATACACACCCCAGGAAAGGTTTATTGGGCACATCTGAGAATGAAACAGGCATGCCTATGCTTGCATCCTCAGGGAGCTGATAGTCCAGTATAGGTTGCAGAAACTTCTGGAACATGAGTCTGTCCAAGAAAGACAACTCCTCACTCTAACCCTCCCAAGTCAATGTGATCATGCTACACAGGCAATGAATCACAAAAGGAATAAGGAAGAGCAGAAAATGAGCCCAGGCAACCTTCTCAAGGATATTGGCAATAAGTAGACACAAAAGTCGGCAGCAAAGCAGAGGACTAAAGTGAGATTGTATAGTTATTCTGATTTTTTTTTCTTAAGAAAACAATTTAGAAATTTTTCATTGATGGGAAAAGCAGAGAAAGAGAAACTAAGAAGCTTGTCCACAGCAAGTAAGTATAAAAGAAGGAATCTAAAGTAAGATTGAGACTATTCATCTCATCCTGGAAAAGGGACAAAAGAAGGAAGTGGGGAATTGGGCTCGGATGGAGATGACATTGTCAAGAATTTGATAGAGCTTGCATCAGATGAGGTTTGCTTCCTCAATGAAATAAGCAAGCAAGAACATCTGTTGAGTAGAAAGGTGGAGATGATGGTTACATATGTTGGAGGAATGTCTGCACAATTTCTCATCTGGAGTTTGGAGTGTGGACAACTTTTCTCTCCAGGGTCCAGCACGATGTTGGAACCTGCATGCTCAGTAAGTGTTTGTGAATTGTACATTGTGTTGCATTGGACTGAGAATCCTAGAGTAAGCGCACAAGTTCCAACAATCCTGCTGTCCTCTGGGACAGTGTTGTCCTCTGGGTACTACAGTGTCACCCCTAGAATTCTAAAGATGCAAAGCCTGTTTGGTGAATGTGACTCAATGTTGGGCTTCCTCTTGCACTGTGACCTAAAGACTTGATTTGGAATTAGGCAACCTGGAAGCATGTTCTCTCAGCAGAGCAGTAAGGACGAGCATCCTCCTTGTCAATGTTAGAGCGCATCTTTGCCATTGCCAACCACAAGTATCACCAGAACAGCCAAAAGTTGTGGAAGGCTGGCATTCAAAGGAGATAACAACTCTTCAAATCAAGAGAGATCATCCAAAAAGTCAGTTCCTTTGTGCCAATGTACCACACACCCCTTCTGTAGCACCAACCAAAAGACCCATTTGATCACATCAACCCTGCTCTGGGTTCTGGGCTCTACAGTAGACCCAAACTCACTCCACCACTGACTCCGAAGGACACCCTTAGGGTGAGAAGAATCAAGTTGCTCAGTTTTACAGCCTGCATGCTCATTACCTGCTGTAGCCTCGCTTGATCAGCTCCGAGTCTTGGGGTTCTTTAGAATAATCCACAGACCAGCTCATCACCAGGAACACAGAATTCTGTGTTGTAAGGAATATGTGGGCTTCTTCAAGCTCTTCTAGGGAGCTCTCACCAAAGGGAAATTTCTGCTGTAATAAGGCTGTATGAATTTTGCTTTCAAGAACAGAAAATACCCACACTCCAAACTGTGGCTTAGGGAATTCAATTACTTGACCTGGATGATGTGAAAAAAAGCAATCCTTAATGAGGACACCAAGCAAGCCTTCAAGATGACAGTCCACCACTTTCTTACTTCCATTGCTGTCCTTCAGCAGGTAAGCTGCTCTTCTGCCTCTTGCCTTATTCACTCCAGAGGCTGAAGGTGCATCTGCAAGGAGTGACTCGAACATGGGTCCTGAAGGCTTCAGCCATGTTGACTCTGTACTATTACCTTCTTGCTGATCTGGCTATCCACCAATGAAATAACGTCTTACCTGAGAACCTCAACCACTGTTCTCTCGCAGCCCCTCTCACTAATCCCACCCACCTACCAATCACCTGTGGTCATCTCGGTCACCTGTCCCTGGGGCCCACCACAATTCCCTCCCAACCAATTCCCCACACCCCCACACCTTGCTAGCTCACCTGGGTTGTATAAATGAGCCTCTACGTGTGCCCCCTCCCCTTTCTTCCCCTTCTCCTGGCTCTCCCTAGTCCTCCTCCATCTTGCCACGTTCCCCTGCCCTGGCAGCCCCCATCCTGCCACTATAGCAAGAAGCATTTCCCTCCCTAATGTCACCCCCTCCATCCCGACTCCTATTCCTTACCCTGCTGGAATAAAAGACCCCATCACGCCTGGTATTTTGGCTCGTGTTAAACTAATCGTGAAAAAAAAAGAACTTAGCTGCGGGAAATAGCTGCACATAAGAACTTTGAGTGCATTTAAAACCTAATAGCATCCCTTTATCTGAATGCAGTCATCATATTGTAATGGCTACAGAGCAGAGGCCAACTCTTGCAGAGGTTTTTGAAATTGCTGTGTAGTTGGCCAAGGGCGGTGGCCTAGCAGCTAAAGTCCTCTCCTTGAACATGCCGGGATCACATACGCATGCCAGTTCTAATCTCAGTGGTGTCCCTGCTTCCCATCCAGCTCCCTGCTTGTGGCCTGGAAAAGCTTGGGGCCCTGCCCCTGTGTGGGAGACCTGGAGGAAGTTCCTGGATCCTGGCTTCAAATCAGTGCAGCACTTGCCATTGCAGTCACTTGGGGAGTGAATCATCAGAGGGAAGATCTTCTTCTCTATCTCTTCTCTCTATATAACTGACTTTGCAATAATAAATCTTTTTTTAAAAAAAATGGAAGAAAGAAACAAGGAAATTACTGCTTAGAAATGGCACACTCACTTAACCCAAACCCCATCGCTCTTAACAAGTGGCAACATCAGGTCTGGTGTTGATGGAGTAGCAAGCATTCTCCTCTCACAAGGCAGGAAGTTGGGAGCTGATCACGGAACAGAACTTTCTGCAGTTGTCAACACTCCACAGAAATTGTATAGTCTATTGTACTTGAGATCATGCCAGTCAATCTCACAGGGCCCCGAGTTCCATCCTTATTCCAGAGTGGAGAACAGAAAGCCAGACAACCCTGCTTCTTGGACTACCACTCAATGAAACACTTGTCCTGAAAGGGAGTTTGGTGCCATGGTCATTGAGCATCAGTGTTTAAGGAGAAAAAGATTGATGAAGATAATTGACTCTGAATGCTTCCATGTCCTTTACGAAAGTATCTGTTGGCCTGAAAAATTCCTCTTCTAGTTTACACATGGAGTAAAAGCAGGGGCTTCCTGGAGAAATGAGTTGTTTGCATCCACCTGGTTGAAACCAGACTTAAGGTTCTTATTCACCTCCAGTGTCATCAAAGAGCCTAGAGATGAAGTTTATGTTCAGGAGGAATCAGCCTATAGCCTCACTTTTCTACTTACATTGTACCCTTCCATTGTACATCCTCCCATGACTTCATTTTAAAATAGCATATTGGATATTTAAGTTACTAGACTTGTAAGTTAGTAGACTTTCTCTCTCTCTCTCCCTTTTCAACAAAAACTAAAACCAGGCATACAGTGTGATGATTTGCTGTACATTATGAAATGATCACCCTAATCAACCTAGATAATGCATCCGTCTTCTGATAGTCAACTTTTCTGTGTCGTTACTTGCATGTGTGTGCACGTATATGTGTGTGTTGAGAATATGATTTCCAGCATATAATGCTCCACATCAGATCCCCCAGAAACTGTTCTTCTTGCAACTGAACATCTGTATCCTTTGACCAATGGCCTTTGCCCCCTAAACCTTGACATGCAGTCTCCTGATCTCTGCTTCTGTGAGTTCGACATTTTTAGTTGCCATATGTAACTGAAATCATGCAGGATTTGTCCTTCTGCGTTAGGTTTCTTTCCCTTAGCATAACATACTCCAATTTCATCCACATTGTTGTTCTTTTGCAGCTGAATGATTCCTGATGTAGACAAACACTACAATTTCTTTACCCATTCGTCTGCCAGCAGGCACTTAGGTTGTTTCCAGATTATAGCTATTGTGAATGATGTAGCAATGAACACGGGAGTTCAGATATTTCTTTGAGATATTGATTGTATTTCTTTGGAACAAACATCTCAAAATGTGGTTGCTGAGTTATGCAAGATTCAATTTTCAGGATTGGAGGAAACTCCACACTGCTTTTTCCATGATGGCTGTATCAAATTTCTTTTCCACTAACAGAATATAAGGATTCACTCTTCATACTTCAATCACATTCATCTTTTTGATAACGACCAATCAGGTGTGAAGTGATATCTCACTGTGGTTTTGATTTTTTTATTCTCCTGATGATCAATACTGTTGAGCAACTTTTCTTAAACCTGTTGACAATTTGTATGTCCTCTTTGGAGAAAAAAAAAAGTCTATTCATGTCCTTTGCCCGTTTTTTAATTGGGCTATTTGGCTTCGTTACATTGAGTTTAATGGGCACCCATATATTTTTATAGTAACCTCTTATCATATAAATGGTTTGCAAATATTTTCTCCCATTCCTTAAACTGCCTTTGATTTTGTTCACTATTTGCTTGGCTGTACAGAAGTGATTTGTTTTGGTGTATTTTACTTGGTTATTTGTGCTTTGGTTGCTTGTACCTTTACTCAAATCAATGTCTAGGACCTGTTTTCCCAGGCTTTTACCAATTGATTTGTATGTATGAGGTAAGATAATGGTGTAGGGACTGGCATAGCGGTATAGTGGGTGAATCTGCCACCTACAGCTCAGGCTTCCCATATGGGCTCCAGCTTGAGTACCAGCTGATACACTTCCTATTCCGCACCCTGCTAGCAGCTTGGGAAAAGTAGAAGGTTCCCTAAAAGATCTGGGTCTCTACCACCTATGGGGGAGACCTGATTAAAGTTCCTGGGTCTTGGCTTCAACCTGACCCAGCACTGGTCATTTGCAGCTAAGTGGGGGAATGAACCAGCTGGAACATGAATGTGTTGTAATCTTTTCAAAATAAATACATAAATATTTTCTAAAAAGATAAGGGTCCAATTTCATTCTGTTGCCTGTAAACATTCAGTACTTTTAAAAAAAAACACAGATTGATTTATTTGTACTGGAAAGGCAGATTTATAGAGAGAAGGGGAGATGGAGAGAAAGATCTTTCATCTGCTGGTTCACTCTCTAAATGTCCACAATGGCCAGAGCTGAGCTGATCCAAAGCCAAAAGCCAAGAGCTTCCTCCAGGTCTTCCACATAGGTGCAGAGTCCCAAGGCTTTGGGCCATCCTCTACTGCTTTCCCAGGCCACAAACAGGGGGCTGGATGGAAAGTGGAACTGCCATGACATGAATGAGTGCTTACAAGGAGAGGATTAGCCAGTAGGCCATCATGCCAGGCCCCAAACATTTAGTATTCTTAATACCATTTATCAATGAGCATATTCTTTCATAAGTGTATAATCTTCTCACCCTTGTCAAAGATTAATCATTTGAATATGAGGTTTATTTCACTTTACTGGGTTCAATTTGTCCATATATCTACTTTATTTCAAATATTCAGACTCTTCTGATTACTATACTTGATTGCAATGTATTTTGAAATCAGAAAGTGTGATATTCCATCTGTATTCTTTCTCAAGATGACTTTGGATAATCAGGATTTTTTGTAGTTCCATGTAAATGTTAAGACCGGAAATTTGATAGGAATTGCATTGAGTCTGTAAGTCCACTGGAGTAGTAGGGATAATTTGTCATGTGTTCAATTTCTTTCAATCCCTTTTGTTTTCAATGTACAAATCTCTCATGTCTTTGGTTGATTCTTTTTCTAGGTGTCTGTGTAACTGAGGAAATAGTCACTCAAAGGAAAATGAAGTTTCCTCTTTTTTGATGAAATTTTAAACTATTCACACTTAAATATTTCTAGAATACTATAGAACATTCTATGGTATTAGTAAAACCCCACTTGTTATCCAACAGTATAAATAAATAAATAATATAAATAATTAGTATCAGGCTGCCAAAAAGAAAAAAAAGATCGAGTACAAGTTCAATGCTCATGGACCAAGAAGACTATCATTGCAATTTTCCCACCTGTTGTTTCAGCACCAAGGGTTTCAGCTAGCAATCAGCAGCATTTACCAGTCCCCAGGGACCTGTTACACATCATAGTGTGTGCACCCAAGCTTTCCAATGTGAGCTTGACAACCATCACTCTACGACTTCAATAGTTGCAGTCAATAGTTCAAAATGTCCTTTCGTCTTCATCTTATTTGAAGGCAGAATTCAGGGAGAGAGGGAGAAAGAGAGACATACAGGAAGACAGATAGATAGGAGAACAAGGAGGAACCTCGCTGGTGTGAGACCACAACCTGTGAGAAAGCTCCAGGAACTCAGAACAAAGGTCCTGGAATGGAAAAGCAGGGGCACAGAAACTTCCTAGACCTCAAGCTTTGATCCTAGATCAAAGAAAGGTGTTTCTTCTCACATATGCTGTCACTAATAATTATTAGTAGCTTGCTAGAACACGTTGTCTATTGATTAACTCCTCCTGGCATGCTAGCACCTAAATCACATCCTGTTGCAGACTCTCCTTCCTATGCCTACATGATCTTTAGCCTTTGAAAGTCTTTTTGCAGTTAATAAATGTTGGCTATGGACCATCACTCAGTAGTCCACGTGTATGATTATCGGCTCTGTGCACCAAGTCCCTAACTGGACTGCAAGCAGTCATAACAAAGAACAACCTTCCATCCACTGACTTACTCTCCCAAATACTCACAACATCCAAGGCTGGAACAAGGAGCCTAGCAGTTAATACAGGTTTCTCATGTGGGTAGCAAGAACCCAAAGACTTAAGCCTTCATTTGCTGCCACACAGAATGGGCATAATTAGGAAGCTGGCTCAGAAGCTGAGCAGCCAACCTTAGCCAGGACATTCAGATGCCCATATTACTTCCCAAGAGGTGATTTCACCACTATGCCCAAGACCTGCCTCTAAAATGCCCTTTGATGTCCTGTAACGATGTCACTCAAACACTCCTAAGTCAAGATTCAAACTCCAGAACTGGAAATCACATAAAAAGTAATGAAGCCCTAGGAGTCCACTGATGCAGAAGACACATGCAGGCCCCTGCACACCGAGAGAACTCAGAACTGTTTTGTTTGTCACTGCCAAACATCAAGTACAACCCACATGTCAAGTGGATCACTCTGTGGCAGCACACACAACTGGAGCCACAGAATGAAATGAGCAGTGGACTGCACAGAGGCAAAAGTGTGGATGCATGGTGCAAACGCAACACGAAGCAAAGCAAACAGATCCTGTGATTTTGGACTGTACAGAGGGCAAGACCACAATGGGATCAGACTCAGCCTTAGGAATGCAGGTTTAAGTAGTGAATGCCTGAAGCAAACCAAGCAAATGGAATTTTTTAATCACAGTCAAGGAGTTGTTCCCACAGGGATACAGGTATGGCTGTGAACAGAGCCAAAGGAGGCACTGTGCCCTGGCAAAGCTCCACCTCTGACTACAGCAGTGGTTACACAGATGTCAGCTTTGTAATAATAAATGAAGACATTGCAAACTTTTGTTTTGCTCATTTGGCTGCATGCAAGTTCTAGGCCACAGTACAGAAGTTGCAGGAGCCCAGGTGGGTTAGCTCTGCCTGGGAACCTGCTTGCTTTCCCAGAATGCCTGCCTGTCTATGTTTCTACTTTTGGTCTCAATGGGCAGTATCTCCCCTTTCCCGCACCTGGGGTGGAGGAGAGGAGTATGTGGGACTTGAAGGAAGAAGGAAGCATGAGTACTGGGCCTCATGCACACAGTTAAATCCCATGAACACCCTGTCCACAGCAGCCCAGAACTCTTGCAAGTCCCGCTGCACCTCCTCAACTCCCAATAGCAGATGGACAAACCCTTAAAATCACCAAGTGGTGATGAGGGCTCAAAGACAGAGCCTGGGCTGCTGAGCAAGGCAAACCTGAATAGCAATGCCCCTGCCCCACCCCTGTGGATGGCAAAGACTGTTGGAGCCCTTGCTGATCAAGACTGCTGCTGTTGTCAGCTGGGGAGGTTAGCTCTCTATCTCCATTTATAGGGCAGGGTTTCTTTTCTTTTTTTAATACTATATTTATCTGAAAGGCAGAGACACATAAAGAGAGGGGAGAGACAGCGCATGCTTCTATATGATAGTTTATCCCCTCAAATGCCTACAAGAACCAGAGCTCAGCCAAATCAAATCCAGGAGCCCAGATGCCATCCAGACCACCCACAGGGGAGGCAGAAACCCAAGGGCCTCCCAGGGTGTGTGCATCAGCAGGAAGCTAGATTCGAAGCAAAGTGAAGACTCAAGCCCAAACATTCTGGTACCGGATGAGAGCATCCCAAACGGCCATCTTAACTGACGCCAGACACTCACCCCTCACTGCCTGATTATCACAGGCACAATTTACAGCTTCAGACCTGGCTTATGTCGAACATTTTTCTCTTTCTAGAACTCAGGAAGACGTTTGCATTCTGCTTTCAAAACATATGTTCAACAGTCATTGAAAACTTAATTCTGTATTTAAATGACTTGAGGGCTTTTGCTGTCATTTCTCTCTACCCTATTTGAGTACTTGCGGGTTCTGCACAATGAGACACGGCGGGGAGTCCTCACGCATGCACAGACCTGGGGAGGTGGGTGGTGCAGTTCCCGGGTCCCCACTCTCTAAGGACCCCTCCCTGAGCCTTCCCCCAAACACGGCAGCAAACTGCAGGATGAGGACAACTCTTTTGCCTGCACACCTGTCACACGGCAGTGTTTTCTCATTGCACAAGAAAAGCCTGAAGCAAATGTGGTTTTTGTTCTTTGCTCTGCTTTTTCTGGAGTGTTGTGTGGGTAATTACCGCTTTTTCCCTTCAAGAATTTCACCGGACGGTTCCTAGGCGTTGATCTGTTTTCCTTCTCTCTGCCTGCTGCCTGTTGAGCACGTTAGATCTCTGGATGTTAAGTCTTTCTCCGGCCCAAAAGTGCTCTCTTCTGATTTCTTTGAAGACGGCTCCTGGGCTGTCCTGGGCTCTGATCTCCAATTCGGTGATGGTAATACAAGTTTGCAGAGCACTGAATCGCTGCCCCTGCAGCGGCTCTTGCCTCTCTCAGCTCCCAGCCCTGATCACTTCGCCCTTTTTTGAACCATTAGTTCAAGCTTCCTGCCGTGCAGAAACGAATTTCTTCCCATCCATCAGTATTTGACCTATATCTCCTCCACCCTTGCAATTCACATAGATGGACTTATTTTCCATAAGTGCTAGAACTGCCAGAGCAGTTCCTATTCAGCTCCTGGACAAACTTGTCCCACATGCCCTCTGGTCTACAAGATACAGCCAATACCAGACATCAGAAACTGGCCATATCCTGCAGAAGCATCCAGAGGTACAGTGTCTAATGTTTAGTATCTCCAGATGGCTTCTTTATCGGGACCAAGATGGGGAGGTCCCCGACCACCAACTGGTCACCCAAATATGTGATATAATTCTTTCTCCCACTACATGCAAGCAAATGATGAATACAAAAAGTTGACCCTGCATGGATTCTAGATTGTTCTTGGAACACAACTGTTGGGTCTAGCCATTAGGAACTCCGCCAGGATGTCTGAAAGCCACAACAGAGGCCCTGGCATCAATGACTAGCTCTACCTCCTCATGCCAGATTCTTGCCAATGTAGACCCCGGGGGGCAGCAGCGATGATTCAAGGAGCTGTGTCCCTGCCATCCACATGGGAGACCCAGACTGAGATGCCAGGCTCCTGGTCCAGCTCTGCTTGTTGTATGCATTAAGAGACAGAGCCCAGGAATAGGGGCGTTTGCTTTCTCTCTTTCTCTCTCCAACTCTCAAATTTAAAAAAAAAAAAATAATTAGATCCATCTCTTAATCATAGTCACATTAGAGTGCTTTCAAGGAGCTGAAATTGCACCTGCCATGCCAAGTACAAGAAAGGCTTAGGGGAAAGTCCAGTCTTAATTGACATCATTTGCTGAAACACCACACAATTGCCTCTTCAAGACATTTGTTGTTAAGGCTTTCCCAGTTACAGATTCCCAATCATTGCGCAAGCACACCAGCGTAGTGACCAGAGCAAGTACCAGGCTTTGCAGGTAGTATTCTTTGGACACTTTTGAAAGTTAATTAATGTTTTCACTGTCCTGCTGATCCGTGGCTGCATCTCATATCCTCGTGGAGAAAGCCCAGGCTGTCAATGATAAAGATTTCTGCAACAGACATGGCCTTTGTGTCCCACACTTGTCAATATAGACGCCCTCCCACTTACATTAGCACTTATCTTGCCATTCACATCTTGATAGATTTCCTTAAGCGCTCACCCACTCATGTGGAAAATCTCTCCTCTTGGTGAGGTTAACCTGGTATTTTAGCCTGTGCACTCCCAGAAGGCAGAGCTAAAGAGGTGGATTATGTGCAGGTATTTGATTTGGGGAGGTGATCCCACGGAATGAGAGTACAATCAGGGCAGTGACACTGCCAGGAGCCAAGTCAACTGGGATGGTAAACAGGGCATGCCATAAGACCCTGAAATGCCAACCTCCGGAGAATGGTCATGCAGACTACACTGAAGAATCACTGAGCACAGAAGGGAACAGGCAGCACCAAATGCCAGTGGCCATCTTCCATAGGCAAGAATTGCCCTGTAATATGCCAGGTCCCTCATATCTGCAGGATTCCCCCAAAGGCACGGGTCAGTACACAGCTGAAGGACGACAAAGGAGATGCTTATGAGTAGGTGGTTACTGAAGACACATCAGACTGAAAATTGAAAAGCAGGCTGGGATGACACAGTTGAAAGCAAGAAGAGGAGCCAGCATAGTGGTGTAACAAGCTAATCTTCCAAATGCAGTGCTGGCATCCCATATGGGTACAAATTTGTGTCCTGGTTACCTCACTTCCCATTCAACACACTGCTTGTGGCCTGGAAAATCAGCAGAGAAAGGCCCAAAGTCTTGGTACCCTGCACCCATGTGAGAGACCCAGAGGAAGCTCCTAGCTCCTGGCTTTGCATCAGCTCAGCTCTAGCTATTTAAGCCATTTGGGGAATGAACCAGTAGATGGAAGATCTTTCTCTCTGTCTCTTCTTCTCTCTGTAAATCTACCTTTCAAGTAAAAATGAATAAATATTCAAAAGTAAGACAGCTAGAAGGGCCCTCTAGGTGCTGGCATTGTGCCTCACTTGGCCATCTGTTCATGTTCCAGCTGCTGCACTTCTGATCCAGTTTCCTGCTGATGGCCTGAGTAAATCAGCAGATCCAAATGTTCCAGGAAGACCTAGAAGAAGCTCATGGCATCTGGCTTCTATCAGGTCCAGCCTTAACTATTGCAATCCTCTGGGGAGTAACCAGCAGCTGGAAGATCTCTTTCTCTGTGTCTCTTCTTCTCTCTGTGTAACTCTTCTAATTAAAAAAAAAAATAAATAAGTCTTCCTAAACAAGGGGGAAGATATATCCTCTACCCTGGATATTTGCATGGAGTGAGTCTTCTAGGGAGCTTTTCTGTGTTTACTGTTATAACAGGGCCAATGCTGGATAGCCACTAGCTACAAAACACATACTGTGTATTGGGGAAGAGATAGAGGACAGAGAAAGAGAGAAATTCTCTAGCTAATAAAATAGAATAATGGAGCATTTTCTACATAAACACCAATTTAATAGAAATAAAAATATTCTTCTGGACACTTGTATGTCTGCAAACCTTTTCTGAATCCCACCGGGAACGTGGAAGGCAGCATCATCTCCATTCCACAGATTGGGAAACGTGAACTTCATACAGGGTCAGACCTTCACCTCCACATGGCTCCATAGGTGTCTGTGCCTGCTAGAGAGACACAAAGGGGAGTCTGTCCAGCAGATTCTCTTCCACAAGTGTCCTGTTCCCTCAAGTTCAACCCGAGGAATGCATACCTTTATATATATAAAGTTCAAGAGTTAAAGATATATAGATAGATGAATGAGATAGATAGATAGGTAGATAGATAGATATCTTTAACTCTCAGCAAGAGGTCCTTCAGTCCCACTTTTATAGCTACTGTGCACAGGGTTGGAAAGTAAAGACTGGGTGATTTGCTCTGCCATGCTGTCCACATGTGGTAGATCTTCCTCTCTATCTTTCCTCCTCTCTGTGTATCTGCTTTTCCAGTAACAATAAATAAGTCTTGAGAAAAGGAAAAAGAAAGCTGAGCACTAAGAGTCTGCCAACACTTGGAGTATGAGAAAATGAATCTCACCAAAGATGACCCCAAGTGGCCAGAAAGGCAGGACAAGTATCACAGGTGCTGTCTCCTGGGTCCGTGATGCAGCATTCTGCCTTTGAACCGACACACCACTGAATGCAGACAACCCGCTGAGAAATAAAACTTGACTGCTGTTTTGAGGTCAGAGCAAGAATTGCCTTCACAGAATCACAGCATAACAGAAGCAAGGATTTGTAAGATTTGGGAACTTAAACTCAAAGGGTGCACCTTCTACTGTGCTGATCTGATTGGCACTGGGTCAAATTCACAGTGCCCTACCCTGGGATTGAATGACACGGTCTGGGTAAGCACACAACGATTTCTTTCTGGAATCTCCTACCCAGAGGAGCAACCTACCGCCTGAATAAATTGATTTTCAGAAATATCTTGGTCTGAGCCATAGAGATATTTATTGGTTTACAGTCTTGATTTTTCCGAGCCAGAATTTCCCAGATCAATTTAATGAAGTCATGTTGACACACAGATGGGCTCTGTTCTCTGTCTGGATACTTGAGCTCTGTGTATACCAGGGGTCACCATAGCCAATACCAGACCAGAGAACAGCCCTGCAGACAGGTTGGGAGTTTCTTATAGACAGGAGCAAGTGTGTGTTTCACGAACACAGGATGGCCAAAAGTTCCTTTCTGTTCACCAGGCTTCGAACAAGCTAGGCTGAAAGATGAAAAGAGAGAATCACATAGCTCTCCTGGAGAGAGCCGACCTCCTTCAGTTGAGAGATGGGGCTGACATCCCAGTGGCAAGTCCTGATCTGGGGTCTCTGGCAGGTTCCCCTGGCTTCACCAAAGGCTGGCAGAGACCCAAATACTGGCGGGGACTTCCCGAACTCTAAGCAGAGGTCAGCATGCCTTGTCAAGTGGGCTTTGAGCACAACAGCCCCTCTGTCAGGAGAGCCTCCTGCCATAGATGTGAACTCGGCAAGTGGTCAGACCCTGTGGCTGCTGCCCCTTCAGGATCACAGAGTGTAAAACCTCTCTGCTTCTTTCCAGGGTTCCCCAGGGACATTCATGCTGTGGGGTTCTGGGGGGGGTTCTAGGGTCTCCCTCGGGGTTTGCCTCCAGGGAGAGAGGGTCAACCCTTCCCTCGCCACTTCCCAGGAGTCAGTGTCATTTTAACATTGACACTCTACTTTCACTCGTCAGACTGCCATCCAAATTAAGTGACTTTCTGAAAGAAGAATCCCCAGTTTTGGAATCTGAACCTGCAAGACAGAAAGCTGGGTTTTGGAAGACGGAGAATTCACTCAGAAGCTACCTGGGCTCAGAGCCTCACCTCTTAATTCACCCATCCTTAGCCATGAGGCTTAGGTTGGCATCCATCTCATCACCATTCCACTTTCACTGTAG
This sequence comes from Ochotona curzoniae, assembly GCF_017591425.1. Lineage (NCBI taxonomy): Eukaryota > Metazoa > Chordata > Mammalia > Lagomorpha > Ochotonidae > Ochotona > Ochotona curzoniae. The sequence goes on from NW_024465421.1 coordinate 4,846,407, forward strand.
GAGGAAAACACCTCTGACCTCAATCTAGTGAAGTCCCACAGGGAAGTCCCCGGCTGTCATTTGGAAGATGTTGATACAATGTGAATCAGTGGATAGAAAATTGTGTCTGCCACTCCCACTCTCTGAAACTCTTTCAAATAAACCAAATAAATCTTACAGAAAAAAAAAGAAGAGAAAAAAATGTTCAAATCTTAGTGAGTTTGCATGTTGGAAAGGTGCCCCGCATGGATTATTCTGGAAGGAACATCTTTCCTTTCCCAAAAAGGACAGGATGCTGGATCCAGTCTCACACATGGAAACGTGTAGTCCCGAGCAATTGGAACTGGAGTCAGCAGTTGATCGGTGCCTTGATTATCCCTGGAGCTAAAAAGGTTTTTGAAATGTAATAAACATACATCATGTAAGGCAGCAGCATTACCTAGAGCAGAACTAGTCTAGATAGTGATATCTACCTACAAGTCAGCATGGAGCTGTTGACTCACCCCAGATGCACCCGCCTGGTTTGGAGCATGCCCTACAAGAGCCTGGGCCACTCCCCACCTGCCATGCCCATCCCACCCCACCTTACCCCACCACACTTGCTCAGAGGACTCTCCATCCAATGGCTCCTGAGTCCTCCCTGGCATGCACACCTCCAGGCAGGAAGAAAGTGGGAACCGTGGCATGAGAAGTAACCTAGTAGGTGTTGGTGGATGTTGTCAGATAAACTGGGTTCAGAGAGGAAAGATTCTGTCAATGTTGGAGACAAAAAAAAATATGGTTTTATTCAAGGCCATTCCCATGGCTATGTCCCCGCTGAGTCTACCAGTCCAGAGCCTGTGTCACAGACCAAGGACTTAGGAGACCTGCATCGCAGTCCCAGCTCCCTCACCTCAAGCCTCTTGGAAACAGGTTGAGAAGACACACCCTGGCTTCCCTTGTGGCTTTAGTCAACACACATATTAAAGGACATTTCTTTCCTTTCTGTCTGCTTCTTTTTTTATCGTGGATATGGTATAATTTAGTGAAGACAATATTTATACACTAAATGACATCTGCATAATTGCTATGGTCTCTATAGCTACATAGATGTGTGTAAACTTCCACAAATTAAGGAAAATGTAATATTTATCTTTCTAGGTCTGCCTTGTTTCAATTATCATGATGATCTCCAGTTCCAGGCAGAGTTCACTGGGTCTGATGGCCAGATCCAGGAGTCAGTCACTTCATCTGAGTATCCCATGTAAAAGGCAAGAATGCAAGTACTTAGGTCGTCATCAGCTGCCTCTTGGGGTGCACTTTAAAAGGAAACTGAACTGGAAGGTGGTGGGCGGGGAGGGGGAGGCACGACTCAGTCCTAGGCACTCTGATATGTGATAAGTAGAGGCTTAACCCACTGTATCACAATGAGTTCATCTCAGTAGAGTTGAAAATTCAGCTGAAATCTCAAAGCCATGAAATCCAAGACTCATTCCAATCTAAAGAGAAGACCAAGATCAAGATGTGAGCAGGGGCCACGGTCTCTCAAAGGCCTGAGGGGATAATCAACTCCTCATTTCTTCCCGTTTCTGCAGCACTCCCCAACTTCTAACTGCATCACTCCAGTCCTTAATGTCAGCATCTTCCAATCCCTCTCCACCTTGTCTTCGTGCAGGCTTCCCCTCTGTGTGCATCAAGTCTTCCTCCGCCACCTTCTCATCGAGACACACACTGATGGGGCTGGCGTTGTGGTGCAGAGGGTTAATTGGCTTCATACCACACCAGCATCGCATATGAGCATGGGTCCATGTTCTTACTGCTCCACTTCCGACCCAGCTCCCTGCAAATGCAGCTAGGAAAGCAGGTGCATGTCCAAGTCTTTTGGCCCCTGCCACCCATGTGAGAGACTTCTCTCTCATCAGATAAAAATGAGATTCCAGGGAAATCCAGCTCTCTTATTTTTTTTTTTCTTTTTGATCACTAGCAGGATCAGCAACCTGTCCCTCTCACAGGGTTGGCCAACAACAACACAACATTGGATCTCACCCCTTCCCACTCTAAATGGGAAACTGACAGAATGTTCTGGAACTTTCATTTTCCTATTGCAGTGAAACATAAAAATGTGCTTTGGAACCTCTGGCCAAATAACAGGCAGCATCATTGCCTTTGTACTAAAAACATGGTCTTGTAGCCTTTAAATGGTACCAATAAATAAATAAAATCTCTGGATAAGAGTACAAAATCAGACAGGCAGAAATTGCACTGGGGCTCTGAGATGGAGGTGAAATAGGGGTATATTCTGGCTCAGGTTTGCAGGAAGCAGGTGGCAGGCACAGAGCCTGGGGCTGGGTGGGATGGCTGATGAGGAAGAACTTCTGTCCCACTGAAAACATGCCAGGAAATTACCTTGGTTACCCTATTCACGCATGGGGAATCTTTGCTCCCCTTGAAAGCTGAGGCCTTCCTTCCTAATTCTACACACCCCCTCTCTCTTTACCACCTGCTCCCCTCACCCCAAGAACCAGAACCCACAGGGGTTCGTGAGGCTAGCTATAGCAGTTCCATGTTGCTAGCATAAGCATCTGCAATAGCCCCATTTGTTAATGATCTAAAGAAGGTCTCAAAGCCCCAGGGAGATGTGAGTGGGGTCAATGAGCATGTCTCTGGGGCATTGGATGATGGACCACCCTCTCCCCTAGTAAGTCCATCCTCTTTCCTTGGATCTGAGTGGACCATGGGAAGCAGAGGAGGACAACGAGCAGATGCAGAACTGTTGCAAATAGTGCCTAAGGTAGCAATCACAAGAGGGAACCTAGGCCAACACCACATTCCCAAATCAGGTGGCATGTGGGGACAGGAGCTCAGTTGCAGCCAGAAACAACCTCACTTCTCTGGTTGCTATGGAAGTCAGAGCCCAGAAGCCTGAGGCCCAGACTCTAGGGATGGACTGCAACATACTAATAAATGCCAAGATGGAGATGGGGAGAGGAAGGAACGGGCATGGAATGCATAATGCAGGTTATAAGATAATCCAAAATTCCATGTGATGCTATGTGTATATGAATCATTTCACTTTACCATTAACTAGTTTTTAAGGAATGTCCAATAACAGACAACTGAGGACAATTACACTAATGATGCCTTTGTTCTTTCTCAAAATCTCAGTGTGATCCTAGAATCCATCCGTTGGCAAGATTAAGGATGCATGGGATGAAGCCAGTTTGGGATGGTTGTTTGTAACGGCTGCCTAATCATCAGAAGTGCTTACACTGCAAAAGGGATCATCAATGGGATAGCCACGGGACATTGGCACCATATCAGCCAAAGCCTCCTGCAAATCTCACCTGCCCTTCATCTCCTTCCTCCTGGGAGAAAGAAAAAAGACCTCCTGTACTCCCAGCTAAATTCTCCAACGACGCTTCCTAAACAAGGCCTCCTTGGCAAGAGGGCACAGCCTTGACTACAGTGGAATCTTCTGAGGTCCTCACAGACAGGACAGCCCTGCCCTGCTGTCCCTGCCTGGCCAGTGCTGATGCTTATGTTTAGAGCAAATCTCCCCTGACCCTTAACCAGTTAACCTCCCTAAGGTTTCTTGCTGTCACTCCATCATCTGCTCTCACTGCTTGCATTCAGAGCTCGAATTCTTTTACCACTGGGTACCAACTTCTCAACTCCCACCACTCTTACATCCCAGCCTATATTCCAAACCATGCAGAACTCAACTCCATTTCCCCAAATGCATGCTACAGGAATTGACAGTCACTTTAGGCTGTCCCTCTCTTAGGTCCCAATCTCACATCATCCATGCTTCTAGCTCAGCATCAATCCCTCCCGAATCTCAGATCACTCTCTGGTGTTACAAACTGATTCTTTGTTCATTCCAGAACTCTGCAAGCACAAAAGTATGGCACATGTTTCTAATTTCTGTAAGAAACGCTATAGAGACAAGGTTCATTGTAAATCCCATCAACGCATTTTTCGGTGAGATGGCCTTTGATGACACATGTCACTTATCATGGGCTTTGTCACCCAGCTGAAAATAACATCTCTTGTTGTGCTCTTGTTCTGGGAGCCACTTTCAGATTTCAGTGACCTTTAGAAGGCCCCAAATCATTCTGCTAAATGATAAAACCCCACGCCTACCTGACACTGCAATGTGTCTAGTGAAGTTGAGGAATTCAAAAGTAAAATGTTGTCTAAGAAAGATTTTCATTCTAGAGTTCATATAAGCAAGCCATTTGAGTTTAAAAAGATGCGAGCTGTGCTTGGAAATGTCCATGTTCTGATCTCTCAGTGGGTTGTAAAGAATTCCCTGAGTCATGATGAACATGTTGAAAGGCACGCAGCAGGGTGAGATAGGATGAGAATAAATAAATAGCATGGCACAGCATAGAGCAGCACAGCCATTTGGCCTAGTGGAGAGCCAGCACTGTGTTGTAACAGGTTAAGCCTCTGCTTGAAACACTGGTATCCCATATCTACGACCCGGTTACAGTGAGTGTCAAATCAGGATATGTGTCACATTAGACTGAGCCATGACACCAAACAGCACACAAGAGAACCAGGTCCAGGGTTAGCTTCTGTGGGGAATGTGGGCCCAACCTTATGGAACTACAAGTCCTGCTAGTTAGCTTGAAAGTTGAGATGGTGATGGGCTGAGTTAAGCGTGACCATGGAACTCACTGATGCTCACTGGGACTGGGGTTGGGAACAAGCAGGCAGGCCACAACAACCAGAGCTGAGCTGGATCCAAAGTCAGGAGCCAGAAGTTATTTTCCAGGTTTCCCACATGCATGCAGAGTCCCAAGAACTTGGTCCATCCTCCACTGCTTTTCCAGTCCATAAGCAGAGAGCTGGATCAGAAGTAGAGCAAAACCAGCACCCATGCAGGATACCAGTGCTGAAGAGGGAAGCTTAGCTTGCTATGCCATAACACCAGCCCCATGAATTTGCAACATCTCTTAGCAAGGATTTGGTACAGTCACAGTGAGTTTGAGTCAGTTATCTCTAGCTTTCACTGCAGGCTCAAGACCCGACCCCAGCTGACATCCAAGTTGTCTGAAAATGTTCACACTGCCTACTAGTGAGGACATCCACCATTAGATCACTAGGCTGCAAACAGAAATGAAGTCCCATACAATCCAGCCAGTTCTCTCTCTATTCATTCCCCTAAACAACATCCAGATGCCATCATCCGCAGGGACAGAGACAGCACTGATCCTTCAGTAGCCATTGCCCTGTCAGCGATAGCCCTGGAGCTACACAAAACAAGTCAGATAGAGTAACAGCTCCACATCCTGACTCCTCAGTGTCCTGTCCCAAGTCTTCTCCTCTCCTGGCCTCATTCTCTTCCTGGAAGATTTCCCTGGAGGATGCAGTTCCCCAGTCCTCCTCACCAGTTCATTGCCATCATACAAACACACTCTACTTCCTTTCCTGACATTGGAGTACCCCAAACTGAACACAGCACTCTAGTTCTGGTGTTCACACTCAGGACCCAGGAGCCTCAGCCTCCTGAGCGTTGACCAGCACATTTACATCACAGCCATCTGACGTTCCAGGAATTGCTGTGGCTGTTGACACTCATTGAGTTCCTCTAACTGAGCCTGTAGGAGTCAAAAAGTCTGTCCACGTTCTGTCCAGCTTCCCCACAGCTTTCAAAGCACAAATTCTTGCTAATTCAATAGAGTCTGTGTTTCCTCTGCAGACCCTGCCAATGGAAAAAATGTGATTTCCTGTAGGTTATCCACAGCAACAGAGCTCTGCCACAGCAAAGCAGTTCAACGATCTTGAGGTTTGGATAGTGGTTTTGCTTTGTTTTGCTGGGTTTTTGCTTGTTTTTGTTCTGTTTCATTGCTAATAACTCATTGCTAATAACTGAACTTTCTCCTTGGACCAGATGCCTTTATGATGTTGATTGATGTTCAGCTTCCTAAAACAGGAAGAAATTAGATAGTGAATGAGCCTACATTCAACCCAGAGCCGTCCCCTTCATTAGTCACTTCTGTGACTTTGGCAAATGGCTTGGCTTTGATCTTTACTTTCACTGCCTCAGTTTCCTTATCTGTCAATGACAGACAAACTGCCCGGTGGCTGTTGGAAGATTTGGAGGCAGTGGTGCATACAAAATACTCACTACAAGGTCTGGCATCTAGACAGTGTCCAACAGGTGAGTAACCATGCAGTCTCTTGGCCTAACTGGGGTCATTTCAACAGGCAGATGAAAAATTACATAGAGACACAGCACTGTGATGGATGGCCCATCAGCCATGACAGTGATGTTGCCATTCTACATACCTGTGCTCTCATTTACCAGTGTACTAAAGGAAGATGAAGAAGACCACATTATAGGATTGTTGAGAAAGTTAAACGGAATCTACATAAATTGCCTACCATAGAGTAGTTACTCAATAAACAGCAGCCTTTACCTATTATTTGTGTGGTTTCCAGCCCCAAGTCCATTTCCAGGGCGAATGCCTTCTGTCGTTATAAATAGGGGAGACACCCCACTTCCCATAGCTTTATACCCAAGAACAACTAATGACTAAGTGAAAAGGAAGGAAAGCCATGCAATGAGTCAATCAGAGACGTTTCTCAGCTCCAGATGATGAATATAAATGATTAGAAAATTAAAAAGCCATTAGGCTATTAAAAAATAGCTTCTAAGAACAATCACTCAATAAATTATTTTCACGCTTAAAAATCCCAACTGGAAAGAATATAAATGGTAATATAGACCATCTGAAAAGTCAGTAACTAGTTATAATGGTCAATTTCTCTGATATTATTGTCTAATTAAGCAATTTGGCTTTAGTTGAAATTGCATTTAACAGAGACACTGTAGTCTAAAAGTGATGTAGAACCAATTTCTTTTAAGCTAGAAAGGAAAAAAAAATCAACATTTAACACAAGGAAGAACAGATTCTGATTTATGTTTTATGCTCAGCTGGCTGGAATTCCAACACGCTGCTCGAGAGTTTTAAAAGAAGCTGTCAGATGAGCAGGTGCACGGATGTGAAATGTACAGACTCCAGCCTTCAGCAGGTGGCAGCCCTCTGCATGTTTGCTCTGGCTTCGTGGCCTCTTGCCAAGAAGTTGTGAGCTCTTTCTCAGCTCAGAGATTCCCAGGCTTTGGGAAGTTTTTAAAATTCCCAGTGCCCAAAGACCCAGCAAGTGACCATTACCAAGAATAAGACACAAGCTTCAGAATTTATTTTTGAAGCTCTCAAGGGAATCCTCATATGTGCATCACAGGTTGAGAGCCACTGTTCTGGAATGGTTCCTGAAGCATCTTTGAGAGCTGGTCAGGTGGTTCGAAAGTCTTGAAGAACATGAATTCACAGTTCTAAGCTTCAGGGCTTTCAAAGGCCCCGTGGCCCAGCAGGCTCTCCCTATATGGGCATGCACAGCCTGAAGGAGCTGCAGAAATGGCACCCAGTGAAAAAACAGCACAAGAATGGAAGATGAGCATTCTCTGTATTGTACTTGCATGGGTCTGTGGCTTCCCATCTCTGCCCCAAGTCCTCACCTCCTGCAGAAACCACAGCCTAACCCAGAACCAGAGACTGGGCTGGTGATCTGCATATGGAATACACATCCAGCATGGTCCTGGATGACCAGTCCACGACAATCACACCCTGTGCAACAGCCCCCTGCCGCTTCCCCACCTAACACTCCACACATGTTAATCCATATGACGAGTGGCATAAGACAGACCTGGCCAGGGTGTCACTTCCAAGGCCAGGTGCTAAAAGACATTTTGGCATCAGCCTTACTTTCCCTTGGACCAATCACTCTAGTAGAAGCCAGCTGCCACATCACAAAGACACTCATGCAGGCCTTAGAGAGATACACATTGCTAAGAAACCAAGACTTCTTGGACAGCAAAGGTGCTGCGGCCTCCTGCTAACGCACATGCTGGACATCTGTAGCCCAAAAATCCAACATCAGAAACACTCCAAAACCAAAAATTTCCTTAGTAACCCAACACCACCAATGGAAAATTCCACATCTGACTTCATATGAAAAAACACAGACAAATGCACGTACCAACATTGTGGGACCAACATTGTGACATAGCAGGTAAAACTGCAACCAGAGATGTCAGCATTCCATACAGGTAATGACTTGAGTTCCAGCTGCTCCATTTTCAATTCAGCTCCCTGCTAATGGCCTGGGAAAAACAGCTAGAAGATGGCCCAAATGTTTGGGCTCCTGCCATTCAGATGGGAGACCCAGAAGAAGCTTCTGGCTCCTGGCTTCAACCTGGCTCTGCCCTAAGGCATTGCAGCCATTTGGGAAGTGAACCAGAGAATGGAAGATATTTTTTTTTCTCTCTCTCTCTTTCTCTGTCTCTCTCTCTTTCCCTCAACTCTGACTTTCAAATGCATCTTTTTAAAAACATACACTAAAAATATTGTATAAAATAACCTTCAGACCTCTCTTGTCATAGGATATCTTCAGTCGTGTCTTCCCCACCACTAAGGAAGCCTCCTTCCCACAAGATTCGGTCCCCAGATCCTGAAGATTGGCAGGACTTCATAAATATTCAAGTCCCTTGTGTCACTTTTATGCCCTTTTCCCTGCTCTCTGTATATGTTCTCACTAACACATCCCATCCAATCCTGTGCACTGCAATATCACACAGGTGTTGTCCAATGTACTCTCCCAGTCATTCATCCACAGGACAGTCACCTGGATTTACCTGTCCTTGAGTGAAGGATTCCAAGCTCACCATTTGTACCAGAGAACTTCGGTTTCCTCTTGCTGTAGCTCATACAAGGTTATCTAAACCACGGCATTACAGGAACTACACGCTGATTAAAGTTCAGATTTTATTCGATCTTCCTTTCTTTTCTCAAGCAACTCATAAATTTGGAATAAGAAAATACATTCCCCCTTGAACAAGACTAGTTCATTGAAAGGTACATCCAATATTAGCCAATAAGATAGGAGAGGAAAGCTTCTAGAGGCTTCTGGAAAACTAATGGAGGCTGCTGGGAACTTCTAGGAGCTGCTGGGAAAGGATTTGTCACTGGCCAGTTGAGATACTTAGGTACACTTATATTTCCGCTTTTATTTGTAGCATTCTGCTAGCCAATAAGGCTTAAAACTTAAAGGCCACTTCTATGGAAGGACCATTTAATCTAAGGTCTAACTTGGAACATATTGGAGCTGGCATTGTGGCTTAGTGGTTTGGGCTGCTCTCTGTGGTGCTGGCATTCTGTATAGACACTGATTCAAGTCTCAGCTGCTCTATTTTTGATCCAGCTGCCTGTTGATGCATCTGGGAAGGCAGCAGAGGATGACCCAAATGCTTAGGCTTCTGCTGCCCAGATGGGAGGCCAAGATGGACCTCCTGGCTCCCAGTTTCAACCTGAGCAGCCTTGACTATTGTGGCCATATGTAGAGTGAGCCAGCAAATGGAAGATTCTCTTAATATCTCTCTCTTTCTCTTTCTCCCTGCAACTGTCTTTCAGATAAACAAATATGTTTCTAAAAAATAATATTAAGGACCCATTTAAAAGAGAAAGAAGGACAGACATTCATTAGCCCAACAAGTGTAAACCAAAACTATCCATGCAGCAGGGTATTCTGATACCTCACCTTACGGTGAGAACTGAGCAGGCCCAAGTGTGGAGAAGCAAAATGCTGAGCAAAATTTGGGTCCTTGAGAATATGGCACAGCTTCTGAATTCATCAGCTCCAGGACCATCCTTTGGGGATTCAAAGAACAAGTTATGGTATCAGCCAAGCAGAGTGAGGATTTTCTTTTACTTGCAGCCAGGAAAGTCATGTGTGATTTGCCCTCCTAGACTCTTGCTTCATCTCAGCAAATATCACCAATCCCTACCTCACACTCCATACTCACTACCTCCTGTAGCAATATGTACCAGCTCTCTCAATCTAAGCTGTCTTGAGCCCATTCATTTCTCTGCAGTTCCTCAGTGGTCTACATCACTCCTATCCTGGCTTGTCTCCCTGTTTCTGCATTTATACACCTCCCAGCTATTTCCCCAAACAACTGCCAGAAGGGATTCTCTAGAGCAGAGGTTTTGTCATAAATTTCCAAACTTTCTCGTTTCATTTCACCCTTAGTGACTCGGTAATATTCTTCAAGTGTCTAGACCGAAAAGAAGATCTAACCATCCTATTTGGTTACATACAAGCAACTTCACACATATTTATGTTGTAGCAAGTTAGTAACCATTGGAATATATACATAATATACACAGAAGTACATATAACATACAGGAAAAGAAAGCACCAATTTGCCAGCATTAGTTCTTAAATAATAGCAATTACTTGCTAATGAGATGTATGCACCTGTTGGGCACTGCACAATCCCATAAATTCTGGGATCAGATTGAACTCTGCCACCCTCGTTTCCTGATGCACGCTGATCTTTGCTTTTTATCACAGCAACTGCCAACCCTAATGACAGAGTTAGATGTGTTTCCCTCGGGTCTAATCACACTGCTCAATTCTGCAGTGAATAATATTTACTTAATCCTACTATTGTAAACGCTGTCTTTTACTTCTAAGGTTTCGTTGTTTTTTGGTGTGTTTTTTTTTTAACAACCCATAATCAAAACCTGAATTGATTTCAGAAGAGACTGTATGAAAAACACATTCACACAAAAGTGATGTGAGGTGGGAAGACGGTGAAAGCATTTAGCATCTAATTTGTAGATCAAAAATTGGTTGCAGTGCACAGTCAGACCCGCCCTACCCACAGGAATCCCAGCCGAGCAGCCAATCAACTGAGGACTGAAAATCTTTGGGGCATGTGTTACATGCTAAGCAGGTTTTCGTAGTTATTCCTGAATCAATACAATGCAACAGCCATTTACATACCATGGACTCAACATTGGGTACTACGGGTAATCGAGATTATTTCAAGCACAAACACGCAAGACGACTGTTGAGGTGAGATGAAAACCAAATGCCATTTTACAGTCAGGACTTGAGCACCAGGGGATCTGGATGCACATTAAGAATTTCAGAACCAATTCCCCATGCAAACCTTGGCTGTATTTCATTCAAAGTTGGGAAATTACTCCTGAAAGTCAGTTGAGTGTGCATTCTGAATCGAAAGATGGAAGAGGCTAATTTTTCTTAATGCTCGTTCCTTTATATACAACAAGATTAACTCTTTTAAGTAGATAAAGGTTACATTTTATGCACAGCTATGTTCACTTGTTTTATTTTTTGAACTTTTTTTTTAATTTTACATTTTTGTTTATTTTAAATTTCATGGTATAATCCCTCAGGGTCTGGGATTTCCCCACCCCCTCCCTTGACTTGTTTTAATTTACTTGGAAGGCAGAGTGACAGAGAGAGACAGAGGGAAAGAGATCTCGACTTCCCTGCCCATCCCCAGGGCTTCCAAAAGGCTACAATTCCCCTTCTAAATCTAGTCTAATTCTCATCATGGATCACTAGCCCACGCATATCTAGTTTTGCTTCCTAGATTGAAACTCAGGCCAATCAAGAGAGATCAAATAAAGTCAACAAACTTCAGAAGCAGCGGAACCAGGGACAAGGGTTGTGGCACAGTTTAAGTCCCACTTGCTCCACTTCTAATCCTGCTTATGTGAAAGAGGAGGTTGGGGGAGCAGGAAGTGCGGAGGAAAAGGAGAAGAAGAAGGAGGAAGAGGAGGGGAAGAAGAAAACGAAGAAGAATCCAGGTAGACACAAAATTCATGTTCAGCATCAAGAGTGAGACCCAAAGTGTGAGTGGCCTCTACCCCTCTGGACTGCTCTCAGGGGAGCTCCAGGGCTCCAGGCTTAAGGTTCGAGCTCATGGCTAGCTTCATCTAGGCACTGGAGGCCCTGGTGCTTGCACAGTCCCAGCTGGTAAGGGCAGCTACTATCTACAGACAAAGAGGCAGCTCTTCAGCCTTGTGCATAACCACGGTATCTGTCAGACGATCCCACCAGTGTCCCATTAAAAGATACCCACCTCTGTCAGAATCCAGCCAAGCAGGACCACCATCTCGTCTTAGGACAGAGATATAAGGCCCAAGAATAGAACTTCCTGGAAAAGCAGCAGCAACTAAACACAGGAGGAAACATTCAGAGCCCAGGGTGGGCTGTTAGGGTCTCAGGAGCCCAGAAGATTTTTGAGGAGGTATCAGTGACCTCGCTGGGAAGGCAGTGATCCCGGGAAGGCAAGGAGAATTGGATCGCTAATACAGACACTCGGATTTTTTTTTTCCAGAAAGAGCTTGCACGATACCTTAAACCAGAACTCAAACTCCAGAGACAAAAAGAGCAAAAGAAAAAAGCAGGACATCCCTCACCCCTTATTCCTAAAAATCTCTTAGCATGAGCAGTTCAGGACCCCGGGCTTGCAGTAGGATATAGCCTGTACTTGACTTCAGGCTGCAGAAGCAGAACAGATCCCCATCAGACATTCTGAGCCTACATCTCTTCCTGGCAGCAGGCTCCTCTCACATCCAGCTGTTTTACATTTACTTCCCACTCAGCAGATCGCAGAACCTGGCACTATGAGACCAGTCTTAGAATTCCAGCTGGGCCACCTCCTCTTGAGGCACTCAAGTAAAGGCTGGGTGCCTAGTGAAACAGACTTGGACTCAGTAGGGCTCACTGTTGCAGGCTTAATCAGTGCAAATGCTTATGAAACACTTACCATTTTCCAAGCTGAGCTGCAAACAGGCATAGCCCTTGACCTACTTCATTCATATACCAAGAGCTGGTAGAGACTTTGTCAAGTGCAACACAACTGCCATAGAACACATGCACAATTAAGTGTCCTCTATCTGCCAAGCCAGGAAGTCCATGACTACTCCTTCTAGGTGACCACACTTGGGTTCTGTGATGGATAAAACTGTATGTCTACAGAGAGAGAAAGAGAGAGAGAGAGATTGAAGTCCTAACCATTGATCCCTCACAGTAACCTGATGTGTGGAAAGTCCTGGAGAATCACAGAGAATCAGATTAGAATGAGGTCTTTGGGTGAGCTCTACTCTTATATCTTTAATAAGGGGTAAATTCGCACACAGAGGCAGACCACATTAAGGTAAGATGATACAGAAGACTCATAAGAAAAAGCTGGTCCCATAACTAGAATGGTGCACCCAGGATGAGAAGTAAATACCAGAGGGTGTAGAGACGCAAGGAAGGAGCCCCTATGTTGATGGCCCTCTTTTTTTTTTATCTGAAAGGCAGATTTTTACATAGAGAAGGAGAGATACAGAGAGAGAGGAGAGAGAGAAAAAACAAAGATTTTCCATCCTCTGGTTCACTCCCCAAATAGCCGCAACAGCTAGAGCTGAGCCAATCCAAAGCCAGGAGCCAGGTCTCCCAGGTGGGTGCAGGGGTCCAGGGACTTGGGCCATCCTCTGCTACTTTCCCAGTCCATAAGCAAAGAGCTGGGTCAGAAATGTAACAGCCAAGATATGAACTCTACCCAAATGGGATTCAGGCACTACAAGGCTAATAATTAGCCTACTACACCACTGTGCCAGCCCTTCTGGTCTCTTCTTGCCATCAGCTTCATTCCTGCCCTGAACTCCAAGTTCACCCTGCAATGAGTTGTTCTTTTGATCTTCCTCTGGCCCAGGAACAAGCAGAGGGGCCACACACTAAATGCAATGGCCACCATGGCTCAGCACTGGTGGTGGTACTCCTGGATATGGCAGACACAGATCAAAGACACCAAGGCCACCCATACTCCAGTGCTTCAACAGGATGCCCAGGTATTGTCCAGCTGAGAACACATCCCAGGCAGCAGCGAGAACACTTTAGATTCGTGTGTTGCTGCAAGATGCACACTGAGCTGATGGACAGTAGGAAGATATTCCCATCATTCTCAGGCTGAAAATCAATCAGCCTGGACACAGAAGCACGGCCCTGGAGACCAGGTTAAATAGAGCTAGGCCGGTACAGATCGTGCCATCTGACGGTCTGCCTACGTCCAAAGGGAAGGCTTAGGTTCACTTGACATCCAAGACCAAATCTATGGATCACGAGGCAGAGTGTCTGCTCATCAACTCAGATCCCGACACTGATGAATGGCAGCTGCATCCAAGCTGCGTGAACATTTGTCGTTGTTCCTCTGCACTTCACCCGTTTGCTCGGAGTACAGAGCACAATCGCACTGCAGCAGGCTGAACGAGCAAAACGTTCGTAGACGGAGGGCACCGCAAGGAACGCATGGAAATGGAAGGGTCCTCACAGCTTGACCATCCAAACTTCCCTCACGCGCCAGGATGGGATAACGTACAAGGTTTTCTTAAAGTCAACACCTGTGCTGGTCCACTTGACTTCCGATGACAACATCCTACTATGAAACATCTGCACCCTCACCCAGCCCTGGACCCACCAGTCCCTAATACCCTGATCTCAAGTGTCTGCTCAGCCTCATTGCCTCCAGTTTCCACTTTCCTTTCCCTGCTTTCCTGTTGTTTTCTATTTTTGTTGTTGTTGTTGTTGTTGTTGTTCCATCTTAGTAAGGAGACTTGTGGGAAGAGGTGACTGCAAAAAAAAAAGCGGGGAGGGGGTGGAGAGGAAGAAAACGACAGCCCTCCTCATCTGCTGGTAACACCAGGGGAAAAAAGATAAATAAAAACAAAAATCAAGAGGTTTCATTCCACGTCAGGGTTTGGCTTGTAGATGACAGCGCTTCTGGCCCCAGGCCAGTGAGTTCTGTGTCCTTGCTATGCTGAGCCAGATCTAATAGGGAAATTCAGACCCCTAGCCTGGAATGGACTGGCAGCTCTTATTAGCATCAAACTGCTGGAAAATGACCCAGCCTCCTCTTGCACATAAGCAGGAAACTCAGCAAATCCCATCCAGAGAGACAGGAAAGAGGAGCCATTTGGACAGCTAATGGTCCCTGCAATTGTGCAAATCCTGAGAGCTGTATAGATACACAAGATACATGACCATCCTTGAGGATGCTACAGGTCTAGGAAAAGCAGGGAGGTCCCCACTGTGAGAACGCAACCACACAGCGAGGATTGCTTCATTTAGGTCTTCCACAGCACAAGTATTTTTTTTGTGTGTCTATTTATTAGTTTGTTTCAAAGGCAGAGTGACAAAAGGAGAGGGATTTTCTGTCCTCTGGTTCACTGCCACTGAATTCAAGAACTGGGAAGTCCATCCAGGTCTCTCACACGGATGCAGGGTCACAAGTTCTTGAGCCAATTTCAAATACTTTCCCAGGCACATTAACAGGAAGATGGATCAGAAGCAGAGGCTCTCTGATATGGGATCCAGGCAGCCCAACCAGCTAAGGCTTAGCCCACTGCCCTCCAGGGCTTGCCCGTTTACATGTATGGAAGCATTGCATGGAACCCTCAAATACACATTTTGGTTACATTAAAACTCGGCCATTCTTTGTGGTAGGGAAACCCAGGAGGGGGAGGGCTAGGGAGAGTGAAGATACGAAGGAGGAAAGCACAAAGTGAAAGTCAATGAAGGGGGAGATTTGGCCCCCTACACCAGACAGCCTCTGAGGCTTGGCCTGATGGAAGGGATGCCAAGCAAAAGGTGGCTCGGACCGAAACAGGAATGGCAGTGTCAGCTCCACTCCTCACCATCCTGCCTTTTCACCCATGGAAGCCCACCCAACTGTGCACAAATGGGAAGGGATGGCTGCGAGGATCTCCCAGGATGAACAAGTTAATTAAAAAAAAAAAAAAAAAAAGCCGTAATGCACATAAAGTCAACTCCATGGGCACGCATGTGCAGAAGGCAGAGTGGATTCCACCCAGGACATGAGCAATAGCCTCAGAGAAAGGGCCTATCCAGGAAAGGCAGGGTCAGTATAGAACCACGACGACATTGCCCGGCCACCCTGTCCATTGAGAGTGACCCTCAGAGTCACCAGGATGTAATTCAGAATTCAGTAGGGCCTAGCTGCTCCTTCCTGTCTGACAGTATCAGCCATTGAGGTGGTATCATAAGGAGAGAATGTCCCACATGGATCAGCTAAGACCATTCTATTGCCCCAAGTAGAAAACCCAGCCCTAACTGGCTGAAACAGCCAAGAGGGATGCCTTGACCAGCACGGATGGAGGAGTCCCAGGCAGAAGCGGCCTCAGACACAGCAGAGGCAAACGCTCAGCCTGGTCTCATTGCATAACCCAGTAAGGCCCTTGAGCTGTGCTGGGTATTAGCAGCACAGAAAAAACTTAAAATACCACAGTTCTAGAACATGCACTATCTTAAAATTGCTTGAAAATCACAAAGAGAGCGTGAGCAACAATCTTCCATCTGCTGGTTCACTCCCTCCTCCCCAGTGCCCACCCCGTAACAGCCCAGAGCAAGCCAAGTTGAAGGCAGGATCCATGAATTCCATCCTTGTTCTCCCAACATGATGGCGGGGACACAAGTCCTTGAACCATCCTCTGCTGTCTTTTTAGGAACTTTAGTAGAGAGCTGCAAATCAAACCAAAGACCTGGAATATAACCCAACACTGTGACACATGAGATGCATACATCCCAAATGGCAACTTAATGTGCTGTATCACAAACACAACAGCTGCACCTAGGCAGACATCTCCAATGGATTCCTTATCAAATGGTTGGTGACAGTCTCTACTTCATGGGGTTGTTCTGAGCATTTGATAAGCCGGTGTAACCCATGCTCTTGGGATACGCAGTGAACCACCTCTACATGACCAAGGCTCTGGGGAAGAATGGCGAGTGGGTTGACCTGATGCACCAACTTCAATCGATGAGTAGGCCTGCAGGCTTGTGTGTGGACAGATGTGAAGGCCCAGGCTAAGCTCAAACCTAGAGCACAGGAATCCACTGGAGATGTCTGCAGAGGCGCAGCTGTTGGGAGAAGCGACAAGCAAGAATTAAATCGGGCCAGTGTTTGGAAAGTCAGATATACAGAGGGGAGAAGAGGCAAAGAGGAAGATTTTCTATCCACTGATTCACTCCCTAAGTGGCCACAATGGTCAGAGCTGAGCCAAGCTGAAGCCAGGAACCAGGAGCTTCTTCTGGGTTTCTCACGCAGGTACAGGGTCCCAAGGCTTTGGGCCATCCTTGACTGCTTTCCCAGGTCACAAGCAGGGAGCTGGATAGGAAGTGGGACTGCCAGAATTAGAACTGGCGCCCATATGGGATCCCGGCGCATGTAAGGCGAGAACTTTAGCCATTAGGCTACAGCGCCGAGGCTAGCCTACTGATTTCTTGTAAAGATCTGTCTATATGCTTATTTATTTGAAAGGTGGAATGACAGAAACAGAAAGACAGAGATATTATCCATCTGCTGGTTCACTCTCTAAATCTTTGTAATGGTTGAGGCTGAGCCAAGCTGAAACCAGGAGCCAGGAGCTCCATCTGGGACTCCCAGGTGGGCAGCAGGAGCTCGGGGACTTGAACCAACTTCTGCTGCTTTCCCAGGCCCATTAGCAAGATCAGAGGCAGAACAGCCAGGACTGGACCCAGCACTCTGAACGGGAATGATGCCGGGGTCACGTGCAGCAGCTTAACTCACTGTGCCACAATACTGGCCTCAATTCTCTGACCCTTTAAAGCATCTCGGTGTACCATGTTATACCTCACAGATGTGCACAGTTACCTGTTAGACTAAGTGATGGCTCCAGCAGATGATGGCTCAAGATCCAGGGACTCAAGGGGAAGTCCTGGCTTAAGTTTCTCACTCCTGTCTCCAGCCTAACCAGAAGCACTGAGGACATATGGAGAGTGGACAGACGGGAGATTGTGTGTGAGAGAGGAGTGTGTGTGTGTGTGTGTGTGTGTGTGTGTGTGTGTGTGTACGTGCGCTTTCAAATAAATCAAATGAAATCCTTGTGAGAGTTGGAGTGGTGGTGTTGCAGGTGCAGCACCAGCATCCCATATAAGCACCAGTTCAACTCCTGGCTGCTCTGCCTGTGATCCTGCTAATGCATCTGGGAAGGCAGAGTAGGGTGGCCCAAATCCTCGGGCCTCCTGCACCATCCCAGCCTCAGCATCATAGAGCCACTTGGGGCTGAGCAGAAGTGACCCCAGTAACCTCCCAAAGTCAAGCGGACACCCCCATCGAAGAAGCTTTGGAATGCTGAGTCTGCAGAAAGTCCACCCTGCAATGGTGATTTATCTGCCGCCACGAAGGCACCAACCCCAAGAACAAAACTCCTCATCAAAACAAACCCACGGAGACCGCATATTCCTATGAACCTCTGGAAGAATTCACACTACCTTCCCAGAAGGACTTCGATAAATAACCCCTCCCGATATTTCTATGGACACCAGCCTCTTCCAACCTCCCACTCCCAACCACCACGAGACCACCACCTGGAGAACAGTATGGCCAAACTCAGCCCAAAGCAGCTATGGAAGAAAACGAACCCCCGCCCCCCGCCTTTTCCTTTATATATAACAAAAGGGAGGAACGTAAGGAGTGACTTTAATATCAGCCCCAAAGATTGATGAGACCTTCCACCATTCTAGAATAGCCACTTTAAATAGTCGATTCCCTTAGGTTTCAGTCCCCTTAAATTTTGGTTTCAGTTTCCCTTACGTTTTCGTTTCCCCTAAATTTCGGTTTCAATTTTATTTCCACGTCCAGGCTTGTTCCCTGACAGCCCCATCCTCCAGTCTCTAGTGGCCCCAGATCCCTGGCCCCTCCTGCTGCCGCATCTTCCAATCCCTGCCTCCCTGCACGCCCAGGCCCCGCCCCTACGCTATACAAGCCCACTCCCTTCCTTCCTTTCTCTTGGCTCTGAGCTCTCCCTGCTCCCTGCTCTCCTCTCTCTCCTTCTCCTTTGCGGCCCCCTCCAATCACCATGGCAGGAGACCTCTCTTCCTGTTCTCTGCCTTCTCCCCTTTCTCACTGCCATCTTCCTCTGCTCTGCGTTCTCTCCTTTCCCCGCGCGGCCACCTCTCCCACTAGAATAAAGACCTCCTGTCTAACTTGCTGCATTGGCATCTTGGGTTAATGCCAAACATTCCTAACAGAGACCCTCAAGGAACTCACGCGTTTGACAGGAGCAGCAGCGCGGGGTGCAGAAGCAAGAGTGCCCTCTGTCATGGGATGAAGCCAGGCGCACACCAAAATCCACTGACACGGGCCATTCCAGGCGCTAAAATGCAGCCAGCCTCAGAGTCGGGGACTCCAAGACAGGTGTGTGGGAGAAGGTGGGGGCACCCCCCCTCTCTGTCTACCTTCATAACTAACTGAATGCAACTCCTTTCCCCTCCCCCCAGCAACACACGCACACACGAGACGCACAAACACAGCCTGCCTCTTGAGTTGTGGTACACAACGCCCTCCTTCTGGGTATACAAGCTGTCCCCGTGCCCGGTGCCAGCATTGCCATGGCAATGACGATGTGTTTGGTTTCTCCCCTCCCTCCCTTCTCACTCATCCTGGCACCAAAAAGAAAAAAAAAAAAGTTATCCGCACTTTATTTCATTTTGGGTCCATATGCCACCACCATGTCTGATCAGAGAGGTTACAAATCACAGCTTATTTCTAAAGAACAGGTGGATTCGGGGCAGTTCATGGGGCCACAGTCAGGTCCAGTGGGCGGGTAGCAGGTGCTAGCTTGCATTCCCTTCCCTTGAAAGGGACCTCCCCACTCTGTGCTCCCGGCTAATGCAATCCCGTCTGCCATTCCCTCGATGACTTCCTTTGCCTAGGGTAGACAGGTGGATTGACGCTCGAAGTCTACAGTCGGAAGCGAGATTAATTGAAGAAGAAAGGATTTGTTTGTTCGCTTTCTCGTGGCTGCTAAAGCTTCTCCGATAACAGAAAAAAAAATCGATGGAAATCAAAATAAAGAGGAGGTGGGAGCCAGGTTCTGACAGCCCCCTGCCCGCCCCCCAGGGCTGCAGTGCACCCGTGGGTCTTGGATGACCCATCCACGTAGCCTTTTGAGAGGTCAGTCACGGGGCTCCGCCCCCCGTGTAGCGACAAGACAGAAAGAAAGGGGTTTACGCCGGGATTTTGATAAATTTCGTCAATAGCACACAAAGCAGGAGTCGGACAGCGTTATCGATTTAAACATTAAAATAACATGTGCTTTCCTTGCATTTTCCCAAAGGTGATCATGTTTCTTATTTCTAATCTGGATGGAAATCGCAGAGACTCCCCCGCGAGCGCCTAGTGGTGATTACCAAAGATTAGTAATAACACATCTAATTAGTGTAGAAAGACATAAAAATCAATGGCAGCGTGGGATGCCGCTCTGACTGACAGCGCTCAGTGGAGAGTGCCTAGACATGCCTCCAGAGACCCGTAGGCGGCCCCTTCTCCACTCCAGCCCCTGGTTGGGAGGTTAGCGGGGAGGGAGGTCAGCTGACAGTGCCTGAGGAAGTCCCACGTCCTGTCTGGGAGTTTCTGACGTGTTAGTGGTGAGATGAGGTGATAAAAAGAGGAAGGGGCCGGTTAGGCAATCTCCCCTTCCGTCCCGGTTCTGCCTGTAAGGATCCTTCAGGAAACCAATATGGTGACGGGTGGCAAGATGAGTGGGGACGAGGGAGACTCTGCCACCCACCTCCAGAGCCCCCTGAGCCACTGAGCAAGAGGGTCCTGCAACCGATAGGGGCCCCTCTCTGGAGGAAAGGTCCAGGGAATCCATTGCTTTTGCACAAGCCCCCTTTTGTTGCTATGAGGAAATGCCTGCTTTGCCAGTTTTACAGAAGAAAGAGGTCTGCTTTAGCTCACAGGTTTGGAAGCCAGAAACCCAAACAGCCCTTGACTCAAAGCTATGGCTGAGAGGGCCATGGGTTGAGTTGTAGCAGCAGGTGCATCTAGACAGAGGAAGCCAGACTCTACAACTAACTCGGCCTTCTGCCACAGGCACTAGCCCTTTCATGACCACGCCCTGGCTGTCTTAAGCACCTCTAGCTAGGGTACAGGAAGAGGTGAACTTGGACCTGGGCCTGCATGGCCTCAGAAGCGGAAAACGGTAAGAGGCAGTGATGCCAGCATGCAAGGTGCAGCTGCCTCTGCTGCTGCAGCTGCGCTTGGACCTATGGGTGAGTCATTTCTGAAAGCATCTTCTTGGCTCTCTGTGGGAGTCCTGGTTGACCCTGCATCTCTCAGCCTCCTGTTCCAGTGGACACCCAGTGGCTCTGCCCCAAGCTCTCAGTGCAGTCTGCGTCCATCCCTGCAGGTGGCATGGCTCAGCCCCATGCTGTGGCCTCAGCCTCACTGGCTGGCTACCCTGCCCAGAGCTCTGACCGTCAACCCCGCCTGCCTCCAAGGTGCAGCCCCATCTCATCCATGGTTCATGGAAGCCTTATTACCCAAAACCCAATAAGGGTTTTCTGCTGGCTTCCTTGCCTCTCCCAGGTGACTCCCATCCAGCTGCAGGGCAGCCCCTGGAGACCAACATGGTCATGGCATCCTTGTAGCTCCCCAGAGCAAAACATCTCAACTTGGCTCCCAAGGTCCCACACGACCTGGCACTTGCCAGAACTCTGTAGCTTCAGCAATGGCCACGCCCCCTCCCCAAACATCACCATGCCTCCAGACTGAGTCATTCCTTGCTTTGCCATTCATATGTTCAGCTCTTCCATTCATCCATGATTCTGTAAAACGGTGACTCTCTCACAGCCCAGGCACTGGGACCCCTTCCACAGTCATCCATCCCAGGTTTGTTCTCTTGGAGCCACCGGACCAGCGGTAAGATGCAAAAGAACAAAGCAGAAAATAAGACGATGGCATAGCACTCGCATGCTGTACGGTCCTGTACAGGTGGACTTGGTGGGCAAGGTCTTCCCCTTCTGTGCCTATGTCACCCCACGACCTGGACACCAGACCCCTTGGCCCCAGCCTTCAAGTCTGCAGCTCAGAGCTGCACCCTTCTTTCCTAGCCATCCCTTGCAGAAGAGCAGAGAATCCAGAAACCCCTTGAAGAAAAGCCAGTCCTTGAAGTACGCTGGAACTCAAACTTTTCCGCCTCCTCTGCGAGAAGACAGGGGCCCAACGATCAGCCCGGAACTGCAACCCTCACCCAGAATTCCCTGGAGAGGGCTGCCCCTCCCCCAGGACAGCCTCCCCTGGAAGTGGAAAGGAAAGGAGGTGCTCTTGTATGAGCCTTCCAGGGTGTGCAGCCCAGAGGGAAGGCCCGTGTGCAGGATCCGGGGTGAGCCGGGACCTGGGAGGGGGCTGTCAGGGAGCCCAGCCCAGCCGGGTGGGACTCAGACTCTGCAAGTCCCTGGAGTCTGTCAACTGGGATCTGGACCTGCCCGGCCTGGGAGATTAAACAGGAGCGAGTGCCAACAGCGACATCATGTGGCTATGGGGAGCCATTGCAGGCTGTGCTGAAATCTCACCAAATTCCACTTGGGGCTGAGATGCTTGAAAAAGCCTATGGGATAACCAGGGCGGGGCTGGGAGATGTTGAGTTCCTGGAAATATGGCACGTGGGCTAAGTGGCTCTCCTGGAAGGTGAGACCCATGTAGTCATTTGTGCTTGGAGGAAAGGGCAAGGGGAGGCTGTTTTTAACTATGAGTTCAGACAATATTGAATGTGGCATTACAAGCCAAGCCTCTGCCTGCAGCACTGCTATCCCATTTGGACACTGGTTGGAGTCCCAGCTGCTATTGTGCCTATAAACATAGCAGAGGGTGGTTCAAGTACTTTGAACTCCTGCACCCACGTGGGAGACCTGGACGAAGCTGTTGGTTCCTGGCATCAGGCTGGCCCAGCTCTGGCATTGTGGCCATCTGGGGAGTGAGCCAATAAATGAAAGATCATCTCTCCCTCTTTCTCACTCTGTAACTTGTTATTTATTTGAAAGTCAGAGTTACAGAGAGAGAGTAGCAGAGACAGGGGGAATGATCCTCCATCCACAGGTTCAGTTTCGAAATGGCAGTAATTGCCAGAGCTGGACCGATCCAAAGCCAGGAACCAGAAGCTTCATTATGTAGGCAGAGGGTCCAAGCACTTCCTCAGGTGCCTTAGCAGAGAGCTGGGTCAGAGGTGGAGCAGCCAGGACTCAAACCAGTGCACATACGGGATGCCAGCACTGCAGGCAACAGCTTTACCCACTATACCACAGTGCCAGCCCCAATAAATAAATTTTTAAAAAGAGAATTTTAAGCAAACCTCTTCGTTTCTTGGGGTCTCCACATCCTCTTCTGTAAACACACACACACACAATGCTGAATTGGGGATCTCTTTAAAGGGGATAAGGAGATGACAAGGGAGAAGTGTCAGCCTGCATCCTCTGATTTCATTTGCACCTCGTGACAGAGCAGTGCAGTGAGACGCCAGTGCAGCCGGATGAGAGGGGAGCCAGGCCTGCAGCCTAGAAATCTCCCTTGCTTCCTCGGGGGATACAGGGGAGGAAGCACAGAAGAGTCAGAATTCCCTAGCTGCTCTCCGACGTTTCCTCTGTGCTGCTCTCTGCACCCAGCAGCATTTCTTTTTTGCAGGCAAGGGTTTGTGCTTTGAGAGCTTTCTAAACGGGTTGGGGCGAGGGCTTGGTTTGTGCTTCTGGGGTAGCCAGAGCATCCCAGGGCACCCTCCTTCTCCACCTCCCTGCCCACGGCAAACCCATGCGGTCCTCGTCTTTCTGCAGCCTTTGTCAACACGCGTTGAGGAAGCCATGGCACCATGTCACCAGCCCAGTAAGCCCCATGTGAACCATACCAGCCAAAGCCTCCTGATGAGCAGAGGTCTCTGTGGAGGGCCCGTACCAAGCAGGAGCATCCTTCTTCTCCCCGCCAAGTGCAAGGAGCAGTTGCACCTGCCAGGAACTCCGACATGGTGGATGCGCAGGAGGTTCTTGGCCAATCCGGGCCCAGTGGACTCAGGTCTGATCAACTCCAAAATGAGTCCTTATGCTGTGCTCTTAGGAAGCTAGTTCAGGGTCACAAGCTTGAAAGCCAAGTCTCGCCCACTTATGTGGTCCTTTCGGTCCACCTGCGATGCTCTCCTATCATCACCTGGAACCTCAGAGGAAGCAGTGTTGCATTGTTGCATACTTGCAAGCCCCATAAAGGCCCATGATTGGGAGGGGCTCACTGTCATGATCCTGTGCTTCCTTCGCTCTAGCATTCTGACTTTTTGCCTCCCCAGTCCCTGCTTGCCCTTGGCGTGGCCCCTGTGTGTTTGTATTCCTCACTGTCTGTTCACTCCTTGGACAGTCAGCGAAGATGCAAATGCTAAGATGCTTTGCATTTCTAATGTGTGTACTTTTAAGAGTTTCAGGAGACGTGAGGCCTAGTAGTAATGGAATGAGGGCAGAGAAGCCAGGGAAAGGTGAATGTTTGCAGCTTTGTAAGTGTGTCCAGGTTGCTCACTGCATGTCTCTTAGAATGATTTATATTGCTGGGGAAGCTGGAGCAAAGGTCTTCAGTTTAACAAACTTCGTGGTAATGACCGTTTGTTCCTCTCAGGGTTTCAATTCAGGCTGGATTGCCATGTGGACTTGTCATTTGCTAATTTCTAGTGGGCCCTGCCATCGCCAAATGTAGTTAATATAGCCTAGACTTATCTGCATGATCTCTCTCGCATCCCACAACAATGAACCAACCTAGGGAGAACACTGGAAATGGGGAATTTAGAAGGCAGCTTAAGACACTTCTTCAACCCACACCCCATCCATGATGCTAACTCAATCAGCTTCACCCCAAATCCCAATCATGTAAAACAGTAACAAGCAAGTTACACACATGGGTGCAGTAACCAGAGTGAGGGGAAAGTGAAAAAAGCAGAGCTTCGTCCTCTGTTTCCAAGGAGACTCACACTTCTGTGTCCCTGGTACACACTTTCTCTTCCTCCCATGAATAAATGGGAGGGGGAAGGTTAGGGTTACCACCCACACAAGGGGTGTTGACCCCACAGGTAGCAGAATCTCAGAACGGCAAGCACCCAGATCACTTAGTCCAAACAACTCAGCTTGCACAGAAGGGCAGGGAGCAGGTGGGTTGGCCTGAGAGAGAAAGGAAAGGTTGAGAAAGCTGCCTATTCTAAAGCATGAGACTCAGGACAAGGACCCGGCTTGCTCTTGGATTAAGAAGGCAATGCTATTTCCTGGCCCTAGGAGAGCCGGGCAACCTGGGTGAAACAGAAGCAAGACTCATTCCTGGGGTCCCTGCCAAAGGGCAGAGAAGATGAATGAGGGACAAAAAGGCCCACAAGTCACGGGGAGCTTCTACGGATGCTCATGGCTGTGCCTTCTGCCCTGCCCAGGCCCAGGAGGGTGGTCCTCCATCCAATGGCAGCTGCGTGCACGCTTCAGAGATGCCCTACAGGGGCTGCCAAACCTTCACTGCCCGGTGCATGTTCCTGGCAGCCCTTGTTCCTGTCCCTTCACCCCGCTGGGACTCTGGTGCTCTTTGCCCTTCCTGGGATCTCCTGGCTCAAGTGTGTGATCCTCTCCCATCCAACTCTTCCAGATGGATCCAATGCTACCACCCTCTTGGAGCCCACCCAGCCCTCAGAGGACGACACACACACACACACACACATACACACACACACATATATTTGTCTACCAATTTGCTGGCCAACTTGTAATTCCCCCTCCTCCTATGCTCCCAACTTCTCCAAACTTTGAGGGACACTTCTCAGACTCCCCACACATTCCTGTTCCATTCACAGTTTTCCTGTTTTTGCTGCTGCTACTGTTGTTGTTGTTGTTGTTGTTGTTGTTACAGAGGCAGAGAGATGGACAGACAGAGACTGCCCACTGTCTGGTACTTTCCAAATGCACAAATAGCCAGCAATGGTCTTGACACAAGCCAAGAACTCCAGCCAGGTCTCCCACACAGGTGGCAGGCAGGGTGTGCTGGAACCTGGAGTCAGGACCACGGCCAGGACTCAAACCAGGGTCCTCTAATAATGGAATATAAGTGACTTAAGCTACATCTCGAACCATTGGGCCAAACAACCACTCCTACTCCATTCTTGAAGCGACTAGAGAAGCAGTCACACTGTGAATGGGCAAAATAGATCCAGCCCTTCCTGCTGGCAGCTGGACGATCCTCCTCCAGATGGGGGTGTTGGAAAGAGAAAAGGGTTTCTTTCCAGAAGCTGGCAGTCTTGGGGAAAAGCATGAGCTCTGGATCCCATAGGTATTCTGTCCCAAGTCAACATACAGGAAATGTTGAAGGGTGAGGGGAGCTGCAGCTGAGGATTGGAAAGAAGCAAATGTTCAAGCTTTGCTCTGATGCTAGTCCCTCCAGAGAAGATCCAGGGCATGTCTCGCTTTCTCCTGAGCATTCCAAGTCAGTTTCCTTCAGTAGGCTTCCCAACATTCTTTATCATGATTCACAAGACTTGCCCCCGATATTCTCACGTTGGTTTCCCTTTCAGTATGAAACGGAAAGGGATGACACCTTCTTCCTTGGGATGACAACATAGCAGGATTCCCATTTGCCAAGCAGGGGAAGAGTGGGAGGCATCCCAGGAACACTCACTCAGATGTCTGGAGCTTACACAGAGGGGTGAGTGGAGCATCCCCGATGCACTGCACAGGTGAGAAAAACTCTGTCTAGTGCGGTGTACATTATGTGGTAAATGTTCATTAGATATTAATGCAATGAAGGAAGGAATTTAAATGAAAATGGGACAGAAGCTTAACTAAACCAAGCCCCACCCCCCACTCCCTGCCCAGAGCCAAAGGGGCTGATCATCCCAGCTCTGGGAATTCATAACCTCAGGACTGGTGTTAACCTCAGGACAGCAGGTGTTCCCTGTGAGCATTGACTCACACCCTAGCTGCTCTACTTAAAGTTTAACTCCCTGCTAATGCATCTGGGGAAGCAGCAGAAGGTGACCCAAGTGCTTGGATCCTGTGCAACCCATGTAAGAGACCTGGATGGAGCTGCTGGCTCCTAGCTTCAGGTTGGCCCAGTCCTGGCCATTGTGGTCATTTGAGAAGTGAAGCAATGGATGGAAGATCTGTGTGTGTGTGTGTGTGTGTGTCCATCTCTCTGTCACTGTGACTTTCAAATAAATAGCAAAGTCTCTTTCAAAAGCACAGAGCCTGAAGTCAAGTGGCCACAAGACCAAAGAGAGGCAATTCAGAAGGAAACAGGGATGGTCCTGTCTTACGGGTGGCACCAACGAGGCTGACGCCCTCTGGAAGGGGCGGAGGATTGAGGCTTCAGCACCCAAAGCTGTTCACTTGTGGGAAATCTGTGCCTCCCTGAGACTGTCACGGCCAGCCTTAGCCGGTTAAGTGGAAACACGAGGAGCAGGCATCCAGAACAAAGCCAAGGATCTCTTGAATCATAGGAAGACATGCAGTTTGTGGGAAGCCGACGGGGGCTGTCAGGGGAGGGGTGTGTGAGATTATCCCCATAATCTTCCTGCTTTGTTCGCAGAACAGCGGAGCCTTCCCAAGGATCAGACGACATCTTTGACAGGATGAAACCCGTCCGATAACGCGCCGCTCTTCACGGAGCACATCATCGCTAAAGGCAACAGCAACATCAATTCAACACGCTTCTTATGAAACAGAGTTGAAAACCAGAAAGTCAATGTCGGATCAATCCCATAGAAAAGCCTGAAGATTCGGCTGCGTGCTTGTTTTGCAAATGAGTAAGAAGGGAGCAGAATTCTGGTCTGCACCTGCCCAGACACCTTCTGTCCCAGCTGAAAGCCAGGGACCCCACCTCACTGGGGCCCCTTTCAGCTCTACTAATGGGTTCTGTTTACCCTCGGCTTTCTGTGCTGTGGCAAAATAAAGAATGACAGGGGCCAATGTTTGTGGTGCAATAGATGAAGCCACCACTTCATGCAAGGTCAGCATCCCATATGGAAGTGCTAGTTTGAGCCTGGGCTGCTCTGCTTCCAATCCAGCTCCCTCGGAATGCATCTAGGAAAGCAGCAAAGATGGTCCAAGTATTTCGGCCCCTACGAGCCATGCAGGAGACCCAGATCGAGTTCCTGGCTCTTGGCTTCTGCCTGGCCTAGCCCCGGCCATTGTTGCTATCTGGAAAGTAAACACTTGATCAAAGATCTCTTTATCTCTCTCTCTCTTATTCTATTCTTCTTTCCTCCCCCCTCACATTTCCTTTCATCTAAATTAATTTTTTGAAATAATATAAAGGAGGCTGGCACCAGGGCATATCAGGTTAAACCTCCACTTGCAGTACCACCGTCTCATACAGGCACCAATTTGTGTCTTGGCTGCTCTACTTCCCATCTAACTCTCTGCTGTGGCCTGGGAAAGCGGCAGAGGATGGACCAAGTTGTTGGGCCCCTGCACCCATGTGGGAAACCTGGAGAAAGCTCCTGGCTCCTGGCTTCGGATCAGCTCAGCTCTGGCCATTGCAGCTATTTGGGGAGTGGTCTAACAGATGGAAGATCTCTATCTCTCTCTCTGTTTCTCCTTCTCTCTGTAATTCTGTCTCTCCAATAAAAATAAAATAAATATTTAAATAATAATAAAAGAACCACAATCTTGTTCCACTACCAACCATCTGGTGGCAGCAAGGACTGCTCCTTTATCTCTTGGCTTTTCTCTTGTAACCTTGACTTCCTCGAGGGCAAGCAGGCTAGACCACCACACCAGCCCTTGTAGTCAGGACTTAGAACGCTGCAGAGAGCAAGCCTCCTCCTCCTTCTGTGGGTCTCCTGTGATCTTGGTCCTGAGATCACCAACCAACTCATTAGAATAATTTGCACAGCGTTGTGGGAACACAGATGTGTTCCTAGTTGACTATGTCTTAATCCTAGTTCACTTTGGCTCTCTGGTGGCTATCTGGAGTGGAATCCTGCTGTGGATCAGAGCAGTAAAGACCATTCTCTGTTGGCAACACAGCTGGGATATTCACACAGAGGTGCAATGGCTTGAACATCACTGGAGGAGGGTTATATCCCACCTGCCAAGGAGACCACTGGGAAATGGACTGCCCTCATAGACCAAGAACTCTGAGGTCATCCACTCCCTTTTGAAACTCCCACATGGGATGGAAGATGCCCAGATGCTTCCTCACAAGATCTAATGTCATCGGAACAACAGCCAGGAGCCCTGAGTGGTCCTCAGAAACACAACAGTAAACTTCCTTTGGTACTCGGGTGGGAGGCGGGGAGCTTTCACTGGTCCTTACTTAGTTCCAACTTTGGATCCCCACCCTCTCTTGCAATGACCATAAGGGTCGTTCCAGAGCACCTGCCCCCCGCAAAAAAAAAATTAAAATTAGATTAGATAGACAGAGACCAATAAGGAAAGCTTAGAACCAGACAGGAAACAGTCAGCTTGGACTCACATATACCTTACTAGGTAGGACACAAAGATTAGTTACTCCTCACTAAGGTATTGAAGATTTCTCTGTACACCCCTCCTAAAACTGTTCTGCGTCTCAATTGTTAACATATGCCTTGTTAGAGTTATAAGCTGGTTTGGACTATTCTAAAATTTGCCAAGTTCAGTAAAAATTATGCTTCAACACTATAAATTGTTAAATATAAAAATGAAAATAGACACGAGATACCATTTTATGGTGTATAGCAGGATTGTGTGAGGACTTTAAGGGGTGGAATGAATATATGCTTGAGAGAACTGTTGGTTCACAAAATAGTAAGCCAATTTC
The DNA here is from genome assembly GCF_017591425.1 of Ochotona curzoniae. Classification (NCBI taxonomy): domain Eukaryota; kingdom Metazoa; phylum Chordata; class Mammalia; order Lagomorpha; family Ochotonidae; genus Ochotona; species Ochotona curzoniae. Next base: position 4,875,853 of record NW_024465421.1, read on the forward strand.
ACCAATGTGGCAGCTCAGCCACAAGTGGTATTCTTACTGGAACCAATCACTTTTAGGGCTAACAGAGTCTTTTTTAGGTCACAAGAACCAACCATGCTGTTTCAAATCAGAATATTTGCAAATGGAGTAAGTGGCTAGTCCCAAAGTCAAGTAGCAACATAGAATACAGTTAGTGACCATGAATTTGTGGCTCCTAACTTAGAATTCATGGGGTAGAGACACACATAGGCTCTACAGGTGAGACTCCTACTGGCTAAAGTAGAATTGAATATGAAAGCTACATCCCCAAATATAAAATATGGTATTTCTATGTTTATGATTATGGGTTGGTTTATTACTTTTTTCACCATCCTATATTGATCAAAAAGTCCTACAAGTCTGTATTATTTTTGCAATTAAAGTACACATACGAATTGGGGGAAAGTACATTAGTCCCTAGGAGCCTTTGGTTGTGGCTGACAGCAGACCTGCTCTGAAATGGAGTTAATATGACAGGGAAGAGTGACTGAGACAGGTTCCTGCTCTATGGGAGAACAGCCAGGAAGTAGAGTGTTTGGAGATGCATCCATCTCCACTTGAGCCTGCTGTTGCTTTGTTCAAGTTGTTGGACTCCTGTTGCTTTCCACTTGGGGATAGATTCCTGGGATTCATGTTGGACTTCCTTCTAAAACAAGATCCTTGACCAGGTCTTAAAATAAAGCATGAACATGATTCTTTAAGAAAGTAAAAATAAATAAAAATAAACAAGTAATACACTAACATGACAGCTGTGACATCAGCCTGTTTGGTAATAGAGCTCAGTAAACTTCGAGAAGCAGGTGTTCCTGCTGCGTCAATCATCAGAGGCAGGCATGGGGACTGAACACGGGCAGCTCAGCAGCCTGGGGCTGGTGGTTCTTTGTTGTTGATGAAGATAAAGGCAGAGAGGGGTATAAAGAGACTGGAAGTGGGGCCCAGTGTTTGGCATAAAGGTGAAGATCCCACCTGGGCCCCATATACCCACATCAGATGGCCTTGATTTCAATTCAGGCTCCACTCCCAAATCCAGCTTCCTGCTTCCGGCTGATGCATACTTTAAGATGAAGCAGGTCATAACTCAAGTAGTTGGGTCTTTGTCACCCAAATGAGAGACTAGGATTGAGTTCCTGGCTCCTGGCTTCAACTTGGTACAGCCCTGGCTATAGTGGGTACTTGGGGCATGAATGAGAGGATGGGAGATATCTTTTTCTCTCTCTTTTTAAGAAACAAAGTTTAATTAATTAAAATACTAGAAGTTACCTTGGATAATTGATTATTTAATATCGAAATATTGCTTCAACTCATAACCAAATATTGGTTCAACTACTTCATGGAAGTGTTCTGGTATAGACTACTTGGCTTCTCTATACGTCATGCTGTGGAGACAGAGTGGAAGCAACATACAAATGGTGTTTTAAAGAGGGACTCTGCTTGTCGGTGTTCATGCACTCAGATTTTCTATGTGGCTCAAGGACTTGGGCCATCCTCTGCTCCTTTTTCCCAGGCCATAAGCAAGGAGCTGGATCAGAAGAAGGAGCCGGATCAGGACATGAACCAGCACATACATGGTATGTCATTGCCACAGATGGAGACTTAGCCTGCTACATGACACCAGACGCTTTATTTTGGTTTTTTTTGTTTTTTAGGGTAATGACACAATGGTCAATTCTCTATTCCCTCTTCTTCATTAGTACTCCCCAGCAGCTAAATTCATCTCAGTTGAAAATAAAATTTTCAAAAGCAATTTTATGAATGCTTTGGGTGAAAGATACTGGTCACTTCCAAGGTGAGCTCTTCTTGGAATTACATGGAGCATCCTGAGGTTGGGTGGGGAACACCTGTTCCCAAATGCTTCCATCAGGCCCACCCTTGCAGATATTTTCTTCTGAGGAAATAACTGCTTCTGATTATTTGGCTCCAGTTGTTGAGTCATGCATCTTTCACAGAGGGGGAAGAGCCAGTATGGGAGTACTGGAAGCCTGCCTGCCAGATTCACCTTGTGCATTTCCACTGGTTCCTCAAATCACCATACCATTTGAGTCTTGGATAACCCATGAGCAAATGGCTTATGGCTTCCTTAATCATCTTCCCAACTTTGGGATTTCAAAGTAATACAAAAATGCTTTGGGGAACCCCTTTCTCCATCATTTCATTGCTTTGGAATTAGCAGACATGAGAATTTGTGCCAAGAGCAACTGGAACAGGTTCCAGGAAAGTATGGACCTGCTCAGCCAGTTTTTGCGTCTGTGATCTGCACCACAGATCTCCATCTAAACACCCCCACGGGATGTAGCTTACACCTGTTGTGTCCTTCGTAGTGACCAATCTGGGTTTCAGTTGTAGACCTGTTGACTTAGAGAAAATTCCTTGCTCTCTTTTCTATCTTTCAGCTGAAGATAGAGGAGGGAGGCCCTGTTGCTGCTAAAATGTTTATGTCCTCTTGGCCTAATACTGTTAAGAGAAAAGCATCTACACTATTATTTTGAGCAATTACACTTGAAAACAGCATTGATTTCCAGATCCCTTCCAAGGCCCAAGTTTCTTGTTTGTTTGGTTGGTTGGTTGGGTTTTGTTTTGTTTTCAAGATAAAACCAGGCATGAGACACATCTATCTGGTGTCTTAGACACACACACACACGAATCTCATTTTCTGCCAGATTCAAAACACAACATGACAGAGCAGTGCCTATTACTGGCGTCAACATGATAGGCTTACCCACAAGCCTGGCCACTAGCACATGTAATTGATGAATCCAACCCAGCAACAAGGCAAAGAGAAAATGAACGTGGACTTGAAGAGTTCGTGGTAATGAAACTGCTTTGCAGTTTCACGTCCCTGGGAGTTCACGCTCATTCTCCTTTCTCAATTTCTTCCCAAATTTGCTATCCCAAGTGACTGACGCTCCAATTACCATTTCCTCCCCTGGCTAACTCCCACGCTATCCAATAAATGCCATGGCCTTTCGCCGCACCGTGTACTCGTTTTCCAATTACTGTGGGTAAACAGGAGCTGAGCAAACAATTGAATGGAAGCTTTGAACTCATTTGGTTTAGTCCCAAGCAAAATTTTGAAGATTGAGACATAAACATCAAGGCTGCCATCTACAGAAATGATAAGTATTAAATCATCTCAATGCTTCAATCATCTCTCTTTTGCAAAGAGCAGCTTCTGCTGGGACATCTTTCGTCCAAAGTGACTTCAGTTTCCGTAAAAACACCGTTCCAACTCTGGCAGAGGGATACGCTCGCTTGTTTCAATTCTGAGCTGGTGCCCATCAGCCACTTTCAATCTCCATTAGCAGGTAGGAAATTTATTTAGAAACCCAACAGATACTATTGCAGGAGGAAAGGGATTAATGACCACTGATTGATGAATATTGAGTAGCGTTTCAATAATCGGAGGCAGCGTAATCACTCGTGGATACAGCCAGCACTCCTTGCCATCACAACCTAAAAGCAATCACTCACAACCAGCTAAATGATTCTGATTTATGACCTTAACCTTCAGGGTCCGCGCCATTTGCTCTCTCGGTGTGTAAATGCTAAAAATGCAATTCTCTCCTCCTCCAGAGAGCCCATTTAAGTCAACATTATGCATGAACCGAGAATGCGGGAATTCTCAGCTCTCTTATTTCACTCATTAAATTTGCACCGAACATCTTGCAATTAAAATTTCATATAGATTTTTTCTTATGATTGACATTTGGCCTTGATGAAAGAAGTTCAAATTTGGTCTCTCAGATGACTGAGGAGGAGAGAGATAAGTCTGGACATTGTTTCCAGAGAGATGATGATGCAGTCATCATACTCCAATTAGCATTTGGAGCAGGCACATCAGTGAAAGCCTGGCTTTACCCCACAAGAAAGACTTTGGGGAGCCGAGCCAAGAATGGAAAGCAAACCCAATCTGTTTTGAAAATGCTTCTCATGTAGCCTGGCCATCATAAACAAGGGACTTACGAACTTGTAGATTTCATAGACCCAAGCCTTTTGTGATTGGCCCACTGGATCTGCTGTCCGAAAAGCAAGGGACAGAGATGCAGGTGTTCGAAAACTTCTCTCTTTTCTCTTCACACTTCTTCTTTGCAGAGCAGCCATTGACCAAATTCTAGGCACCTGAACATTAAAGAGTGTGTTAACGGTCACCACCACCAAGCAGACCAAAGCAATCCTCCCTTGATTCCCCTTCCAACTAAATGGGAAGTTGTATGCACAAAAAATAAATACAGGACTAGGCCCAGTACCATGGCTTACTGGCTAAAGTTCTCGACTTGCATGCACTGGGATCCCATATGGGTGCTGGTTCTAAACCCAGCTGCTCTACTTCCCATACAACTCCCTGCCTGTGGCCTGGGAAAGCAGTCAAGAATGGTCCAAAGCACTGGGATCCTGCACCCATGTGGGAGACCCAGAAGAAGCTCCTGGCCTCTGGCTTTGGATCAGTTCAACTCTGGCCATTGCAACCATTTGAGGAATGAACCAGCGGATGGAAGATCTTTCTCTCTGTCTCCCCTTCTCTCTATAAATCTAACTTTCCAATATAAGTAAATAAATAAATAAATGTTTTAAAAGATTTTATTTTTATTGGAAAGGCAGATTTACAGAGAGAGATCTTCCAATCATTGATTCACTCCCCAAATGACCACAATTGCCAGAGCTGAGCCAAACCTAAGCAAGGGAGTTTCTTCTGACACTCCCATGCGGGTGCAGGGTTCCAAGGCTTTGGGCCATCCTCAACTGCTTTCCCAGGCCACAAGCATAGAGTTGGATGGGTAATAGAGCAGCTGGGACATGAACAAACCAGTGCCCATCTGGGATGCTAGTGCCAGCATTAGCCAATTGAGCCATTATATCAGTTCCATAATGTCCTTCGCCTTGTTATGGGAAACAGATACACACAGCTGACTCTCAAAAGCTAGTAGGAACCAGCCCCAGCTCACTGGGAGAGACCATACGCTCCCATACTCTGCCACAAGAACTCAGTATAGTTCAGCAACCTTCAGGCTTGAAAGGGGCCCAGTAAGAAACAGCTGAGCCCAGCAGTGCATATGGGAAAGCTGCAGTGCCCAGTGAAAACAGAAGATACCAACAACAGATGTGGAATGACCCCTTCCTTGGACAGCCCATACAGGATGAGATAGCAAAAAAGGCCAGAACACATCCTGGGTATAGAGATCTGGTTTGAGGGGAGAAGACATGGATTAAAGGCTATAGACATGGGGGCCAGCACTGTGGCAAAGCTAATAAACATAGCACGAGCATCCCAAAGGGGTGCAGGGTCCCAGCTGCTCCACTTCTGATCCATCTCCCTGCTACTGTACCTGGGAGAGCTATAGAAGATGTCCCAGGTTGTTGGGCCTCTGCCTTCAATGTAGGAGATGCAGAGGAGGCTCTTAGCTTCAGATTGACCTAATCCAAACATGATGGTCATTTGGGGGAATGAACCAACAAGTAGAAGATCTTTGTATCCTTCTCTCTGCGTAACTCTGTCTTTCAAATGAAATGAAATAAGTCTTTTAAAAAATAACATGAATACTCATGTTAATGTGGTCTTATCTTTACAAGACTTGGGCCATTTCAGATGCATAAGAAAATCAAGGCTGACAGTTGAAACAAGAGGTTTTCCCAAGCCTAGATGTCATTGCTGCCTGTCAGAAAATTGAAAAGAAAAAAAAATTAAAAGGAGAGAGAGAGCCAGACTAGTGCCACGATGGGTTGGGCTGCCACTTAAATGCCAGCATCCCATATCAGGGTGCCAGTTTGAGTCCCAGCAGCCCTGTTTCCCATCCAGCTCTCTGTTAATGCACCTGGGAAAGCAGATGAAGACGGTCCACATACTCAGGCCCCTGCCAACCGAGTCGGAGACCTGAATGGAGTTCTGGAATCCTGGATTTCAGCTCGGTCCAGCCCTGGTTGTTGTAGCCACTGAATGGATGATCTCTTTTTCCCTCTCTATCTGCCTTTCAAATAAATAGACCAGTGTGTGTGTGTGTGTGTGTGTGTGTGTGTGTGTGTGTGTGAAAAGGTATCAAAACACATGAATAGACATTGGACTGAAATGTCAGTGAAAATATCCAACTTCTGGTCTTCTCAAATTTGCACTGCCAAGTACTGATCGAAATCACTGCCTTTCAGGGATTTCCTGAAATTCCTCCAATCTGGGAGCAGTCTCACCGTCACTCACAGGCTGGGAGTTGGACCTAGAGCCAAGGTTGGGAAGCCAGTGCCTCTCTACTCTATGCAAGTGCCCTGGACTGTAGACTGGCCCACGGGGAGCTCTGCTAAACCTCAGAGCCAAGCTGGAAGCAAAACAACGTTGGACTTTGCCACCTTCCTCCTGATGGTGGCCCACACCCAACCCAAACTCTCCACGAGTTCGGGTGAGCCTTCAGAGTGGGCCAACTGGCTTGGCTGATCCACAACAGCCAACTGTTGTTTATCATGCTGGTTCCAAATGCCAGGCAAGACTTCAGCAAGGACAGAAGCAGAGCTTCAACAGGCAGTGAGCCAGCAGGCATACAACTCTATAAGAAAAACTCTTCCAAGGCTGCAGGTGGAGCTCTTCTCCCCTGGGGGAAGCAAGTGCTCCACCTGGCACAGCAAATGGGAACCTATCTATCTCAGAGCAGAGGCAGCCCCAGGCGAGTCTGGGGGAAAAGGGAATATAGTCCCCCAGAACATTTCTTCCTTCTGCCTGATACCTCCGTCTGTTAGGCATCAATCCCATCCTCCATCTCACCAAAAAGAAGTGGACAAAATACTGGTGTAAAGCAGAATTTGTGTAAGTGTAAGGCAAGGCAACCTTCCCAACATATTCTTGTGTTTGCTCTTCAGTATTGCCAGAACACTTGATACAAGGCTAGATTCCAGGCATAGTGGGAGACAAGGGGAATGAGGCCAGATCTTGGCCATCTTGTAGCTCAGCTAGGGAGTGTAGGGGGCAGGGACACAGACCTGTAAGCAGATTCAAGCAGTTAGGTACCAATAATGCTGACACATCCTAAACACAAACCCTCATGGGAGACCTAATAGGGGCTCCTAGCAAACAGCGGTCAGATATGCTAATTAGGAAACCTTGAAAATCATTTTCTAAGACAAACATCTCCTCATCCCAGCTGTAGACAATTGCTTAGGTTACATTGTACCTAGGCAAGTGTTACACAGCTGGGAAAAAAAGCAGCTAATAGCTGGAGGGCATCCTGGGCCAGGTTTATGCCAAATTTCTATTAACTATACCAACGTGCTAGTGTAGTTGCATATTCCTTTTTATTTTTTTCCTAAGATATGGGGGAGGCAGACATCAGTAGACAGGCTCAAGGTACCCACACCAAGTAAGCATAGGCCCCAGACAGACAGGCAGAGGCCTAGGATGATACAACACACAGCCAGAGGACCGGGCTTGGGCATCTGTGTGCTTGCGGGCATGGGTGGAGGGACGCTGTGGGTTGCTCAGGGAAGCAGGACTGGACATGTGTGGGAGGCAGGTCTACTGAGGGAGAATATGACAGGTGAGGAGTGACTTCTGGGGGACTTCCACCAACCTGGCTACTGCACTTGCAGGTAAGCGAGAAGGTTGAGATCAGGCGCTTGCAGGAGGGGAACCAGAGGACCTTTCAGGGCCAAGCAAACACACACACACACACACACACACACACGGAAGACCTGAGCTGGGATTATTGGCATCAACCACCATCTACCAGCACACACAGAAAACATGACTGGAGGGCCTGCTTGGCAGGGCTCAACTGCAGTACCCTCCAGGGAGTGTTGGGGCAGGAGGTGGACCATTTCAACCTGGGCCATAATACTAACCAGCATTTGAGGTAACTGGATCTGGGAGCAGATTCTGGGTGGAATTTGTGGGCTCACCTCTGTGGGTCTGCCATAACAGCTCATTTGCCCGAACGCTGGGAGTGGTGACAAGCTGAGCTACACATAACTGTGTAACTCACCAACACTTCCGTGTTCTATTCTCCCCAACGGCTCCCCAATAATACAATAACCACTGTATTATTCAAAATAGCCAATCAACCAAGGAGCCCACATAGGCATGGACAAATGAAGAAAACAAGGTAGAGATACATGATGGAATAATACACAGCCATAAACAAGCATGAGATCCTGTCATTTGCAACGAAGTCAACAATGTTAGATGAAACAAGCCAGGCACATAAATATAATAACCACTGCATGTTTTTGCTCATATGTGGAAACTAACGGGAAAGAGAAGTTGATCTCACAGAAGAGAATGGTGCCCATGAGAGTTTGGGAAGAGTATAGGGCTAACAGATACCAAAACCCAGCTACCCAGGAAGAATACATTCTACTGAGCCATAGCACTGTAGTAGCAACAGTTATAGTTGGTGACCATTTGTGATGTATTTATATTTTATAATGAATTGAGACTCCCAACACAAAGGAATGCTAAGGATTTAAGGGGACCCTGGAGATGTCAGTGAGTCTGATTTATGCATTCTTTATTATGCATGCATATTCAACTATGATATTATCTCCCATTAATCAAGATTATTCTTATTAGGTCATTAAAATGAGAATTTGGGAGAATAACCAAGCACCTTCTCATCCAGGAAAATAAAATGACTCCTTCCCCACAGATCATCCTGCTGAACCAGGTCATTAATTGCTGCACAGGTGACAACACCTGGTGGAGGGGCAGAGTGTAGAAGGGGAAGAGGCTAAAGCGAGGCAAGAAGAAAATTCAGAGGAAGCTGGAGGCCAAAGCCAGAGGTAACCCCATCTCCTGGCCCTAGTATCTCAGGAATTCTGAATTGGTGTTATTGTCCTTAGCAAAAGACTGCCTGGGTCTGCTTGTGAGACAACCAGATGGAGTTCCGGGATCCCGGCTTCTGAATTCAGTCCAGCACTTGTCACCATTTGGAGCATGAACCAGGAGATGAAAGACATCTTCCTTTTTTTTTTAAGATGGATTTATTTAACTTGAAAGTTATAGTTACAGAGAGAGAGAGAAAGAAGAGGGAGGGGAGAGACAGAAAGTAATTTTCCATATCTCCGGTTCATTCCCCAAAAGGCCACAGTGGCCGCCAGAGTTGAGCCAACCCAAACTCTGGAACCAGGTCTCTCAGGTGGGTGCTGGAACCCGAGGACTTGGGCCAGCCTCCACTGCTTTCCCAAGCCACAGAGAGCTGAATAGGAAGTGGAGCATCGAGGACTCAAGCCAGTGCCCGTATGGGATGCTGGCACTGCAGGTGCAGGATTAACCTGAGCCACTGTGCTGGCCCCAAAAGAGTCGCCCTCTCACAAGCACACACACACACACATTTTGTCTTTTGAATAAATAAATCAGATCTAGGTATGGGACCTTTAAGAGGTGCACAAGAGCATGAAGTCCACTCTCATAAGAGTTACTTAGAGTGGACTGTTGCAGTACCAGGACAGCCCCTTGTGCCTCTCCCTCTGGCCAGCTCCTTCCTGCCCTTGCATGCTCAATAATGCTGCAACACAGAACAGAGGGTTCACCAGACCTTACCACTGTTGCCTTGGATTTCCCAGCCTCCTTGTGCTCCCAAATAAGCATCTTCTCTTTATAATATGTCTGATCTCAAGTATTCTGTTGTAGCCACAGAAAGGGGAACCCAGGCAATGAGCTATACCACATCCCTTCAAAATCTCTTTGCACTCTCCTAACAGGACAGCCATTTTCGGAAATAAGCTGTTCTTTAAAGAAAATATCAACTTAAAGTGATAGCATGGGGATGGACTCTAATCCCACTGGTGTCCTTAAAATCTAATACCTGCTGGTGTCCTTAGAAGAAGAACAAATTTGGACATAATGAGGCACTAGACGTGTGCCCAGAGCCAGATCACATAAGCACATGACAAGGAAGCAGCCACCTGCTGCCCGAGCACAAAGGGCCTTAGGAGCAACCCAACTTCTGCTGGCACCTTCTAGCCTTCAGGACTAGGGACAAAGACGTGTCTGTCACTCATACACACCCAGTCTGTGCACTTTATTGCAGCAGCCCCAGGTAGAAGCATAAATTCAGAGTTGGGCAGTCTCTAGGCCTTGAGATGGGGAAAACCAGCAGGGCCTCAGCCAGCCTCCAGGCAGGTGGGTGAGGACCAAGAGGAGATTAAAAAGGCCATAATAACAGCACAGGGAGCTTCTCCCAGCCTGATGGGAATTGCAGGTGCTGTGACTGGGTGCTCTCCTGGAATGGCCACCACACCAGATCTCCATACTGAATACCTCTTCACTCCCTCGGTGGACCAGAAGAGACTTCATTTGGAATCAACAGACCAAAGTCAGTACATTGTCTTTATTCCTGCAGTATTCTTTCTACAGCCATGTTGAAAACTATGAAATACCTATACATATTTTCATGAAGAAAGGTGAAAGACATGGGTAAGAAGAGCTACAAGGGTTGGCACTGTGGCACATTGGGTTAAGCCAAGCCTATAGTGTCTGCATCCCATATGGCACCAGTTTGAGTCCAAACTGCTCCACATCTTATCCAGCTCCCTGCCTATGGCCTGGGAATGCAGTGGAAGATGGCCCAAGTGCATGAGTCACTGCCACCATGATGGAGCCTCAAACAGAGCTTCTGGCTCCCAGCTTTGTCTCCTGCTGCTGTGGCTATTTGGGAATTGAACCAGCAGATGAAAGGTCTCCTCTCTCTCTCTCTCTCTCTCTCTCTCTCTCTCTCTCTCTCTTTCTCTCTCTCTCTCTCTCTCTCGTTCTCTCTCTCTGTATCTCTGACCTTCAAATCCAAAAATGAGTAAGTCTTAAAACTGGGCTGGTCTAAAGCCACACCCAGGACCTTCCTCCAGGGTTCCAAGAACTTGAGCCCTCAAGCACTGCTTTCCCAGGCCACAAGCACAGGGCTCTCAGATTGTGGAGTAGCTAGGACACAAACCAAGGCTAATATAGAATGCTAATCTCACAGGGTGGTAAAATATGCTACATTCAAACTTTCCCAAATTTGCCCAACAGTTTTGATACAATTTCCGATAGAGTCCTGGTTAGGGTTTTTACTTGTATATTTATTTTAGTTTTTGGAATTTTATCCATATTTTGAAGAACATTGATAAAAGAACAGATGAACCAATAGCACACAGTAAAGAACTGAAAACTGGGTGCCTTTACTGTAAAAAGGACAGGATGAAAAGGAGGCCGTCTAATGCAAAGAAAAATGAATGGATTCTTTATAAAACGTGCTAGCAAACTTATTGTCAATCAGAAAAGAAAAATTCATACACACACCCCATATGATCTCTGTATCAAAAAACACTGAAACAATAGGTATTATAAAAACACATAAAAAGCCAAATGAAAAGTAAGCACCCTAGCCAACACTGGCAACCCCAATCGCTGTAAAATAAAGATATATATTTGGCCATGTAGACTTCCAAACATCATGAAATCAAGAGACAAAGGACAGACCCTAAAACTGTAAGTTCCTGGCAGCAAAATCAAGGCATTTAATGGCAGTCCCTCTGGAAAGGGAGTGGCTTATGGTCTTAGGTTTGGTCCCCATCATTGAAGAGAGTAAAAGACCAGAGGTAGACACAGATGCCCTCTTTGCTTGACTCATTGGTGTCCAGGGCTGCATGGAGACTCTGCCATCCCGAATGCCACCCGCAGAGACCAAATCTTGTGTTCTGGCCCTCTTTTCTTTAGAAAGTTCAACTGTCTCAGGCATTTAGTCTCAGTAATGAAAAGCTGAGTCACATTATCATTCAGTTAACATTGTGCTTCACTTGCTCCATTTCGATCTTTTTCTAGACTGACTATGTACAGGAAAATGCTGTGTCATGATGCTGGAAAGCGGTCACTCCCAGTCGCCCATACAACCACAAGAGTAGCAACTCCCACTTTACACTAGGATGTGATGTTCAGTCTATTCGATGTATCCAATACACTTTCAACTCAATTTGGGTTTATCGAGTGCAGACCCATCATAAGCAAGTCACGGAGCGTCTCCAACTCCTTTTCCCTCATTTCTGGCTGTTGAATTTCACGCTTCCCACAAGACCTGAAATTCCATATCCTCTGCAAAGACTTCCCAAATGAATCACCCACCCCTATTCCGTGTCCTCATCACATTCTGTGCATGCCCAGCCTGTGGCATTTTCTTTCTTGAAATATTTAGTTATTTATTCATTCATTCATTCATTCATTCATGTGAACGACAGAGTAACAGGGAGACAGAATTTTCCAACCACTGGTTCACTTCCCAGCAGGCTGCTGCAGCCTAGCTGTGGCCAGGTTGAAGTCAGGAGCCAGGACCTTCCTCCAGGTCTCCCATGTGGGTGGAGGGGCTTAAGCACTTGGGCCATCTTCTGCTGCTTTTCCTTTACCTTAGCAGGGAGCAGGATCAGGAGTGGAAGAGTTGGAGCCGGCCACGCCTGTAGAGATTTCATATCTCCTTTGACACAGTCTTTTCCTGTACTGAATCTAGAAACCACATCGAATGTACTCCTGCACTTTGCAACGCCGAGCTGAGTACACAGCACTGGGCACAAAGTGCACGGCACCATCCCAAACAGAGCCCTCAGCTCCATCACATCAAAGCAGGAAGAAACAGCAGGGTCGGCGGGGGAAGGCTGCTTGCATAGTAACCCTCCAGACTGGACAGGGCTCTTCAATCCTAACAAATTGACTTCCTCCATGAACATGCCTTGAATGGGGGCAATATGGCAAAAAGTAATTAACTCCCTAATTGAAATCTAGAACTTGAAATGTAATTAATGGGAGACCTAAATTGTCCTTCACAGCGAGAGGGCTGGAATATTCCAGACAGCCGTGACACTCTGGGAGAAGGACTGGAGGAAGAACAAAGTGCGTGGGAGGGCAGCATGCCCACCCGTGTGATGAGTATTCCCCTTAATCACCACAGAGATGTCATCAGCCAGCGCTGGCAGGTGCCACTTGGCTCTGCAAGGAGTTTGCTTTTTTTTTGTTCCTGCATGAACAGAAATCTCCTCCCCACCCCACCCTTGCCTGGGAGAAAGAACAAGGAAGCCCCTCTTTCTGAGCCACTGAGCATGAACCAAGGGCCTGTCCAGTGGAAAATCACCAACTCTTAGCCGGCTGGCATACTTCCCTCACCGTGGGAACCCTGGAGTCTGACCCCAAGACATCAGCAGGATTTTTTTTTCCCTCTGGCTCCTCATTGGCTGAGATCTTGGCTGAAGCCAAGGAACCCTGGCTTTCCCCAGCCTCTCCTCTGTGCAAGGGGATGATCAGTGACAACAGACGGCCTTGGTGGCAGATGGCATCTATATTTAGAGGTCCTTCCGCGGAAGGATTGATGACATGAAGAACACACCGCAGGCTGGGAAAATGAGAGCTGAGTATTGCAAATGAGTCCTGGAGTCGGGCGGATGGAGAAAGCTCCAAGTGTGCCCAGAGTGTGCTGTGAGGTCCCCCTATAAAGTCACATGGTGAAGTCCTAATTCCTTCCCCTCCTCCCCCTCCATCTCAGAATGCATTTGGGAAAGGGGATCTTGAAAGAGGTAAAAGGGGTCACGTGGGTGAACTTTGGTCCCATCTAACTGGTGCCCCTGACAGATGAGATTACAGTGTGGACTCATACAGAGAGAACCTTGGATGGACACAGTGAAAAGCCCATCACATGCAAGGCCAGAGGAGAGGCCGTGGAAGCATTCAGCCCCACCAGCCCTTCAATCTTACATCCACAAGCTTAGAAGTGGGCAACAACCCTTTTCTGTTGTTGAAGCCAGTCTATGGGAGATGCCCTTGGTGACCCAGCTCCACCTCCTTAGCTTGTCATACACGCCCTTGCCAAGATGGCACCATCTGCACTTCCTGGTCCTTTCCTAGCCCCACCCCCTCCGGCATGATCCCAAGCACACCACAGCTTCTCAAGTCCCGACTCCAGCACGTGACCTTCTCTCCATGAATTTGTCCTTGGCGGGTGCGCCTTCCAGACCACAAATGAAGATCCCTCTTGAGAAAAGATCTGTCTCAATGTCTCACCTATGCCCAGCGTAGAATGTGCTACTTTCTGCTCTGTTATCTTCTTTCCTTCTTTCTTCTCCTATGCTCCAACTGGGACTCCTTCCATGCCTGTCTCTAGTCTTGGACACATAATAAGCACTGAGCAAAAGTGTGTGGGATAAGGGCGCCGTGGTTGGCATGTGCTCCCTGAGAATGTCATGTGTAGGAAATTTAATCCACAAATTCCTTTACTGGGGGCCAGCGCCGGGGCCTGCACCTTGACTGGAAAGCTGCAGATTTTTGGTGCACACAACATCTGAGCGAGGATCTTGCAGGAGACTTCTAAACGAGAAGACAGCATTTTCACAGAAACGGAATTTCCCACCCCCAAAGACTCGTATAAAAGGCTGTGCTTTGCCATCCCGGAAGCAGGAAATTACTCCCATTGAGCACAACTGAAAGGTGAAGGAGAGAAGGCGCCATTCCAACAGCAGGAACTCGACAGACACAAGCCCTGTGTTGCAGGGTGCTTGGACAGGAAGACATGACATGGAGGCAGCTTTGTGTCATGCCTGTGAGTGCGTTCAAACACAGCAGCTGAGTCTCCAACAAAGACAGGCGCGTTTTTCACACCTCTTAGCTCTTTGGTCTCCCTTATATGGCTACACAGATTTCAATGAGATGTTCTGGTGCTACATGGCAGTTTCAGGGTTTCCCATGCTTAGAGTTACCGATAACGTCGCTGGCTTTCACGCATGGATCTAACGTACAGCGAACTCTGTGTTCCCTGGCTGACACCACAGCACTGTGCTGACAGGCAGACATTGAGACTGTCACAAGTAAATTAATCCTGCCATATTCCAGTCCCAGAATAGCTTTCCTTTTCTTCCTTTTATTTCGGGATGACTGCTGGCCATAGTCCAAGGTAGAGAGAGCAAAGGGCGAGCAAGGGAGCCGTGAGAAGCCAGGCCTTGGTATTAGCAGGCAGAAGGCAAAGAGCACACTTGAGTTGTGAATACACCGGGGCAGAGCTTGGAGCGGACCTGAATCATCTCCAGTAAATTCCGCAGAACGTAGTAAGGTTTCTGAGCCAGGAAGTGCCCTGGGGAATGTGTTGCAGGCAGTGTGTTGGCAGGTGAGTGGCCGTGGGTGAATTCAAGCCTGTGAAACAGCTCAGAGTTGAGTTGAGGCCTAAGGTAGGTGCACGGGTAGTCTGCAATGACAGCAATAGACGTTTGCCCAAGACCACTCCCTGCCAACCCACCCTCCCGCCCCCAAGCTTTACAACTTCCCTGTCTACATTTGAAATCAGGGCATGCCACACCCTCATCATTTCCTGGGATATCCAGTCCCCAGCAGAAATGAGAGCGCTTTCTATTCAATCAGTTGGAATGTGTCTTTTCTCACCCACCCCATCCGTCAGCACCAGTGTGAGCTCATGCGTGCGCACACAGAGAGAGAGAGTTTGTCTTGTCTCGGGAAGCCAGAGAGAGTTACAGAGCCTATTATTTCGTTGAGAGAAGATCTATGCAGTTTAAATTGGAGGCTTCAGACAAATGGCATTTGAAATTGCAAGGGGGTGAAGTGGCCAGATGTATCATTCATGGAGGAAGATAATGAGTGGAGTCAGTCGCCTCTGTCTTGTTTCATTCCCTCTAGTTACTTCAAATAAGAGACCACAAGCTGGGCGCAAGGCTGAATTTCTCCATCTGGGTCTTTGACAGGACACGGAAGGTTACATCCGCAGAAGGCTATTATTTTTCACGAAGCCCAGGGCTTCCGGAGCCCATGAATGAGGCCAAGGAGTTTGAACAACATACACAATCTCCTTCTCTTCCCACCCCACAGTAGGGTCCTGGGGAAAGCAGGCTGGTGAGTCTGGCTTAGATGGGAAACCAGCAAAGGGCTGTGTGGCGGAGACCAGCAGGTGCAAAGAGGCTGTCCAAGGCAGCTCAGCTCTGGCAAGAGGAGGGGAGGAGACGGAGTGCCTGGAGTGTAGGAAAGCCCTAGACGTGCAGCTTCATGGGCCAAGGACAACCTCTGTCTTGTCCTGCAACATCTAGGGAAGTGACTCGGGACTGCTGAGACAGCTTATGAATGAAGAAATGATTGTCAGAGTTACGACAATGAATACTCAAAAAGGGACCCCTCAGAGCACGGAGCACCCAATGTAGTATGTTCTGGGCATGGCACAGTAGCCTAGCGGCTAAAGTTCTCACCTGGCATCTGCCAGGGTCCCATATAGGCACCGGTTCTAATCCTGGCTGCTCCACTTCCCATCCAGGCCCCTGTTTGTCACCTGGGCAAAGCAGTGGAGGACAGCCCAAAGCCTTGGGAGACCCAGAAGAAGCTCCTGGCTTCTGGCTTCAGATCAGCTCGGCTCTGGTGGTTGTGGCCACTTGGGGAGTAAACCAGTGGACAGAGGATCTTTCTCAGTGTAACTCCTCTCTGTAAAAATCTGACTTTTCAATAATAAAGAAATAAAACTTTAAAATGTAGTATGTTCCTCTCTGCAATGTTATCATTTACCTTCCAGGAAGCTGATGTGAAAAGTTTATGGAAAATGGAATTAAAAGCTAAGTTTAGAGGCAGGTACTGTGATTATGGATAAGCCTCCTGCAGATGAATCATCCTATACAAGGACCCGGCCACTGGACTTCCAATTCAGCTCTCTGCCAATGCGCCTGGGGAAGCAGTGAAGGATGGCCCATGTCCATGGGTCCCCGTATCCACGTGGGAGACCTGGATAAACTCCTTGCTTCCTGCTTTGTCCTGGGCGAGGATGAACCAGCAATAGAAAAATCTCTTTCTCTACCAATAATTCTGTCGTTCAAATAAATAAATTCTTGTTTTAAAAAAATAAAGAAGAGGAAGAAGAGCTAAGTTTGTTTTGAAGTTATTCATTTGGCCTAGTGACGGAGGACACTGCCTGGGATACCTGCACTGCTATCCCAGATGGGAACATCTCACTGGGAGACCTGATTCTGCTTCTGTTTCCAGCTTCCTGCCAACTCATGGCCTCAGAGACAGCAATGATGGCTCCACATCACATACTTGGGAGACCAGGGTTTAAGTCCCCGGTCCCAGCTTTGTGTGACCTAGTGCTGGCTGTGGCAGGTATTTGGGGAGTAAACCACTGGCTGGTTGGTTACATAGCTATGTTTCTTTCTGCCTTTTGAATAGATAAATAAAATTTTAATTGAGTTGATTTGGGTACAAAAACATTTGCATATACGGGCTATTCAAAACAAACCATGCACGGATTTCAATTTATTTGCACCAGAATAAGTTATCACCGAATCCTGCTTTCCATGAAACTCCCAGCAGTGCCCTGAAACATGGTGTGAATGTTGAGATCTGCACTGGGGATTTCAGATCACAAGGAGATGGGAGGTGGGATGCTGGCTCAGACACCTCGGGGCTGTGTGACCTTGGCCAAGAGACATAACCTCTGTGAGATTCCCGGCTCCTCTTTTGTAAATCGGAGTGGTGATGGCACCCGCAGCCTGTCACAGTTGTTGCGATCGTTAAGTGAGATGATGCATGTAAAATGTTGAACACAGGCCCCGGCCAACGCAAGCGCTCAGTAAATCACAGCTCTTACCGCCAGGGCTGTCTCTTTTTATTACATAGGGGAAAGCCAACTCGGAATCTCAAAGAAAAAAAAAAATCTGGATCTAGTCCTGCTTTCGAGTCTAAGTGTTTAAAAATATTTCAGATGAGAGGCAGGCAGGCAGGCTGGAGAGAGGAAGGGAGGGAGGACCACCGTATCTGGGAAGGAAAAGACATCACAGATGGACCAGCAGGAGCTTCCCGGAGTGTCACATCCAGTGGTACCTGCCAGTTCACCCAGGGATGAATCTTCTATGAGCACCAGATGCTACTAATTGGCGAGAAACCCAGGGCTGCCACCCAAAAGAGAGAACAAATTCTTTGTCGCCACATGGTTGTTTTTCCCCTCCAAGTGGAGCACATTAACTCTTTCAAATAGTAGTACTAGTTTTTTAGCCTCCAAAAACTCATATCCCTTGGTAGGAAGTTCTTCTAGAAGAAACTGTGAAGTCTGTTTCATTCATTCTGACTTTTTGCTCAATAAAAACTCTCGGTTCTATCTGATCTTTGGGGCTGTGGACCCACAAATGATCTTTGTTGTTTGAGGAGACCTTAGGATGTTTCCAAGTGAAACTTCAGGAACGCACTACTTTCCCTCCCCATTCATTCCTGCCCTTCCATCACTCTCCTCCCCAAGTCTCTCTCTGGCTTCCAAACTGGCACCTCTTTCAAAGACAGGGAAGGTCCTTGTCCCTTCTGTCACATGTTTCCAGAGCCTAGCCAAGGACATGGGAGAGCCTTACTCTTCAAATCCATGCACACAACCTAGACCTCAGCTCCCCTAAAGTCGGCCCTCTGAGTAGTTCCACACCCACAGATTCAAATAATCACAGATCTCCTGCTATGGGGTTAGACCTGCAATGGTTACACCCGCTCTCCATGTATACCATTTCCTTTACATCAGTAATTGACATTATCAGTCATCTAGAGATGATTTAAAGGTTGATGGGAGGATGAGTGTAGACTCAAAGCAGATACTACCCCCACTTTATACAAAGGACTTGAGCATCCTTGGATTTGGCCTTGGTGAGGGACCCTGGAATCCTCCTGCATTAACATACAGGGACACTGCACCTTAACCCAGTACCAGCTGCTCCTAACTTATCAGATAAGTTTCCATCTCTCAAAGCCGTCATGGGTTCTCACATACCCGTGTCTCCTTCCATGCTTTGCTTTCAAGTCCTGTCCAGGAATGGACCATGCCCTAGCAATAGAGACTCCTGTTGTCCAGAGACAGCGGGATACAGGTCTCTGAGTAGAGGCCACTGCCTCTTTGGGTGAGCAATGTTTTCATGGATGACATTCATATCCTTTTTATTTATCTACTATCCCTGGCTCTTCCAGGCTTTTGGGGCAGAATTCAGCAGTTCCTGTGAGAGAGCATATTACCTGACAGACCTGAAAATAAGTACTTTCTGGTTCTTGGAAGAAAAAATTACTAACCCCTAATTTATAAGCTAAAAGCCCAGGCTAAAGAATGACACAGACTTCATTCACTTGGATGGATATTCACATACATCAACATATACATTTCGATTTAGCTAGTATGCAATATTTATTGTTATAGATGGGATGCAATATCATTCCACGCATGTATACAGCATGTAGTCAAATCAGGGTAATTGGACATTTCCACTTCATGAAGCATTCATCATTCTATATGTTTGGGAGCCATCAAACACTTCCCTCTCGGTGACTGATTTAGAAGGCGGAGTGACAGAGAGGAAGGGAGAAACAGAACAAGATCTTCCATCTGCTGATTCCCTCTGCAAATGGCTGCAAGAAGCCAGGGGTAGGTCAAGTGAAGCCAGGAGCCTGGACCTCCATCCTGGTCTCCCATATGGAAAGCAGGGAGTCAAGCATTTGGATCAACCTCCACTGACTTTCCAAGCACATCAGAGGCAGAGCACTCAGGGCTTGAATCAGGTCCTCTGATACAGGCTGTGGGCATTGGAAGCAGCTTAACCAGCTGCACTGCAGCACCAGGCTCTACCAACCAACGATTTTAAAGTGTACCATAAACTATTATAAACTATAGGCACCAAAATTCACTGAGATGGGAGGAATTTGTTCTAATGTGTCGTATAGCACAAATTCGCTTTTATTGACTTTGGGAAGAATACGAACTCCAAACTAACTGATAAAATAAGGTTAGTGACTGTTGGCAATGAAGGAGCCAAACTCTTTTAAAACCAAGACAGATCTGAGTTGAGGAATGACTACGTTCCAGCATCAAGAGCCCCACAAAATCAGCCCTTTCTGTTTCAATCTTTTGTGCCTCCAACATCTCTGGCCACAGACTGGGCTGTAGACAAGGGCCCCAAATGAGCACAAGCATAATGAGTGTGAAAGACTATTCTATTTAAGGCCTTAATATCATTAAAGTAGTCAGAGATCAAGGACCTTCCGAATTAATTATTCCTTGTTCCAACACACACCATGAAATGGGCTTTCTAAATCAGAATGACACATCTCAACCTTTTCTTTATTAAGATAACTCTGTTTTATTTCTTGGGCCTGGGCAGCCTAAGCACATTTTATAAATATTTGAGCAAAAAATTAGGCAGGAAACTGCAGGCAGAGCAGCCAGCAGATTGAGATGGAATGACACTAAAAATTGCTTCTGGAATCTTCCCACCTTCTGGACACAAAATCCACACATCCTTTCTAGGAAGCATAGCCCCCCTGTGACTCCACAGAGAGCCTGTATGTCTTTCTCTATTTTCATTTTCCGTATTATTGCCATATTTAAGGAGAGAAAGTTGCAGCTTAAAATACACTCGCTAAAATTATTTTGAATTGAGTCTTTATATCCAGGCATTAAAAACTGGGCAGAATATTGACAAGTTACTCCTGTTAATGGTCTCTCCATGCTGGACTTCCGATTGCTTGCACAACTGGTCACGTGCAGAAACGATTGTCAACCCTTATTTTGGCCTCCAAAAAAATCCACATGTGCATTAAGATCACATGCAGGGAGAGGGGGAAGTCACAGCAAGCTGATCCTCCGTCTGCAGCACCAGCATCCCATGTGAGCACTGATTTGCTTCCCATCCAGCCGCCTGCTTATGGACTGGGAAAGCAGTAGAGGATGGCTCAGGGCTTGGGCCCCTGCATCCACATTGGAGACCCAGAAGAAGCTCCTGGCTTTGGAACAGCTCAGCTATGGCTACTGTGGCCATTTGAGGAGTGAACCCACAGATGGGAAATCTCAATCTCTCTCTCTCTCTCATCTCTATAAATCCACCTTTTAAATAAAAGATAAACCAGTCCTTTTTAAAAATCACATGCAGGGCCCAGCATGATAGCATAGCGGTTAAAGTCCTCACCTTGAACGTGTCGGGATCCCATATGGGCGCTGGTTCTAATCCCGACCCTGCTCTCCCATCCAGCTCCCTGTTTGTGGCCTGGGAATGCAGTCAAAGATGGCCCAAAGCTTTGGGACCCTGCACCCGCGTGGGAGTCCCAGAGGAAGCTTCTGACTCCTGGCTTCAGATTGGCACAGCTCCAACTGCTGCGGCCGCTTAGGGAATGGATCATCGGACGAAGATCTTTCTCTCTGTCTCTCCTCCTTTCTGTATATCCACCTTTCCAATAAAAATAAATAAAATCTCTAAAAAAAAAAATCAGATGCAGAAGCAGGTGTTTGGCACAGAGGTGAAGATGGTACATGACGTGCTCATCTCTCACATCAGAATGCCTGGGTTCAAGTCCCACCTGGTCACCCACCCAATGCCTGCTCCCTACTTATGCAGACCCCGGGAAGCTTTAGGCAATGGCTCAAGTGCTTGGGTCTTATCCACCCACGCTAGGTCACCCACCTGGCCCAACCCTGGACATCACAGACGTCTGTGGAGTGACCCAGCAGATGAAATCACTGTCTCTCTCTCTTCGTGTCAGGTGCATGTGACTAAATGCAGCCCAGGCAGCGTAGCCACCCGTCCATTTTGAGGGTGACAGTTGCATGAGTGGCTCGCAGAGCGTTCTATACGAGCACGAGAGGGCTGTTGGGAAGGGAACCGTCAGCCTGCTGGGCCAAGGTATTTCTGCTCTGGGGTGGTTGGCCCACTTCTTCGAAGGAAGCACTTTCTCTGAAAAGCCTCCTCGGTGGAGTGTGCCTCACAGCTGAGCGATCGCCGGCATAATCACTTCTAACCACTTACCTACAGAAAGCGCCGCTCTCGACATGATCATTTTAATTCTCAAAATGCCTGCGACTGACGGGGAAAGTGCGCGATTTTACTTGCAGAAGCTGATTGCAAATTATTTGGTGATTGCAGATTTATTTTGTTTGTGACAAAATGTTTCCCGCTAATTGCTCCAATCATCTCGGAGAAACTTGCAGTTGAACACCTCATGTATTAACCCACTGTAGTTTCTCTCTAATCCCTGTTTTCATCCTTTTATTTATTTTAAACATCTATTTACAGGATCGTCATTCCTCATCAATATTGTCTGCCACCCTTGAGTGGCTCCCAGGGTTGTTTCTAGAAGAAAAACCACCGGCAATGAAACTCAACCCCAAACTCTCCTCCCTGCCTACCTGTCCTTCCGGGAAATGAAGCAAAGCAAAGAGAAAAGTCTTCTCAAAGTGGTCCAAGGTAGGAAACAGGAAGCAATAAGAATCAGCCTCGCTGCTCCAGAGGGAAATATTCAGTCACCATTTGTCTCTGGCCAACAAGAAAGCTGCAACTTGCCAGACTCTGAGAAGTGTCACAGGTAGGCAGAGCAGTAATACAGAACTTAGAAAGTATTCACTGAAGCCCGGCGCAATGGCTGAGTGGCTAAATCTTTGCCTAGCAACCACCAGGATCCCTCTGAGCACGAGCTTGGGTCCTGACTCCTCCACTTTCCATCCAGCTTCCTGCCTGTAGCCTGGGAAAGCAGTCAAAGACAACCCAAAGCCTTGAGACCCTGCACCCACTTGGGAGACCCAGAGTAGGCTCCCGGCACCTGGCTTCGAATTGGCTCAGCTCCAGCCATTGCAGCCGCTTGGGGAGTGAATCATCAGATGGAAGACCTTCCTCTCTGTCTCTCCTCCTCTCTGTATATCTGACTTTGCAATAGAAATAAAATAAATCTTAAAAAAAAAAAATTCTGAAGATTTCTCAGAAAACTGCAAAATAGATCTCCCATTTGGCCCAGCTAGCCCTCATCTGAGAATGCATCCACAGGAAGTGACATCAGCACTTGAAGGAGATGCCTACCATCCCATGTTTAGAGCAGCCCAATTCACAAGAGCAAAGATACAGAACCAACCTGGACGTCCATCAGCTGATGGCTGGAGAAGTAAAAGGACCACACAAGGAAAGCACGTGCGTGGCAGAGTATCACTCAGCCCTAGAGAAGAATGGAGTTCGGACAGTTGCAACAGATCGAGTTGAACTGGAGATCATGACGCTGAGCGTAATAAGCTAGACCCAGAATGACAGATTTTACCTGTTTTTCTCTCATTTGTGAAAGTTCACATGCAGAAAGCATCTTAAAATTAAATTTCAATGATTTTCTTCATTAGACAGTATGCTTAAGATATTTTGACCTAATAATCATCAGGAAGACGCTAAATGTGCAATTAGTGGGTCAGAAGATGCCCGTGACAGTTCATTATAGAGGTGGGGGAGCTAGATAACTTGACCCAAGGTTCTGTGCCCATGGAGAATCAATTGCAGACGGCATAAGGAAGCCCACGGTGGCACTGTCATTAGAATTTAGCCTCCATCCTCAAGATTCACTTTTGCTTGTTCGATACTTGTTCAATTGTTCAATTGAAACAAAGTAAGACAACACACTAACTTATTTCTCCTGGGGCTTGTGAGCATTAGCAGAAATCATTTCCTTTTCCTGAAAGCCTACAGTGGAAAGAACAAAGTTTCATTTCTTCCCACGCATCTGAAGGTTAAAGCACGTCGTGCTGCAATACAGAGACCTAGATGAGACACTCTTTGAAGGAGGTGGTCTTGGCAAACACCAGTCGGTCCCCAGCATCAGAGAACCCTTTCAACACTGCCAACCACTGACTCAAAGCTCACCAGAGAGCAGGAACCCAGGGAAGGGAGTTGAATAAATGACTGCACGACAATTTCTCCAGCTTTGTAAGGAGCTAGTGATTCTCCAAGGACTTTCATCCAACTCTCCTTTTCCCAGCTCTGTTTGGCCAGAGTTCATGTCAAGTTGACCTCAATTCATTGACTTTCTTGGAAAAGCTTTAAACTCAACCACATTAACTCTTCCTTCCTGGGGGGATGAATTGGTGAAGGGGAAGGAGGGGCTGCTCTACTCATTGCAAACCCCTTCTCTGAATCTGGCAGGCAATTGCCTATAATTACCCTTAATGTACTCCTGGAGCAAAGATTCACACGTTAAGAGCCAAAATAGAAGGCTAACCACAAACTGTGCAATAATGCAATTACCTCCCAATTATCCCTTTCAGCACTTAGAGGATGAATAGAAAGCAGTGAGCCCAATCCTGCACTAGAGCCCCTGGTTACTGCAGGTGGGGTGGAGGTAAGAAGGGCCAGATCTGGAAGAAAAATAAGTAACGCTGCTGTGGGTGACAAATGTCAGGGAAAGCTGGTGAAACCCTACTGGAATTAGTCCTGCTGGTTTGCGATAACTTTGAAATGCTTCTGGTTACTGTACAATGCAAAAAGTGGGCTGGGTTAGCAAGTACCTCCTCCCCACTTAATTAAGATGCCATACTCAGCAACAGCCAACTGCAGAATTCTCTGCCTAGATGGATATTTAGCCCATTCCATCTAAGCCAGAAGCATATATCAGAAGTTAGCAGGGACCTAGGACACAAGCTACCAAGCAGATTTTTGCTAATTTTTTATTGACATGAATAAGATGCAAGTACCATCCATATAACAGGGAAGATCTGAAAAACGTGTTTGGCAAAAGGAGCCTAAGTTTGAAGCCAAGAGGAAGGACCTCCCTACAAAGAGAGATGGGCCCGAGGTCTCGGAATGTCGTTCATTAAAAGACGCCAGCAATTCTCTTGGACTACAGCGTGATCCAGGAGCCTGGGGGTGACTTAAACAAACAATGAGAAGCAGAACATTAAGGCGTCGGTGTGGCCGCTGGGTCAGCATTCAGGCCTGTCACACAAGGACACTCTTGATCAGCCAAGACATTATCAACTGCAGCAAATGAACCCGTTTCCACGACACCATCTTCACCTCTTAAATTCCTTCCTGTCCCTTTTTATCCAATTACCAGAACCCGTTTTCATCTAAATTGTATCTTCTGGGATCATGTTGGCGGATGTGGATGCCTATCCCCACATAACAACTCATCCCAAATTTAGAGGTTTACAGCAACAACTTAGTATGACATCTCATGATTCTATAAATCAGCTGCCTGGGTCTCCCTCAGACTGTCTTACATGATAACAGTCAGGGTAACTGGGAATATAATCACCTCAAAGCTTACCTGGGCTCAATGTCAAGGATGATGTGTATCTGTGGCTGGAATTGACGCTGTTTTTCTTATATATATGTGTGTGTGTGTGTGTGTGTGTATTTTTTTTTTTTTTTGGAAAGGCAGATCTACAGAGAGAAGGAGAGACAGAGAGAGAAAGATCTTCCATTCACTGGTTCACTTCCCAGATGAAATCGATGGCCAAGGATGGACCAGACTGAAGTTTGCTCCAGACCTCCCCACATGGGTACAGGGGCTCAAAACTTTGAGGCATCTCCCACTTCTTTCCAACCATAAGCAGGGAACTGGATGGAAAGTGGAGCAGCCAGGACATGAACCAGCACCCATAGAGGATACCAACATTTGAAGGTGGAGGATTAGCCTATTGGGCGACCACACTGGACCCAGACACTAGTTTTCATTTGGGGATTCAGCTCAGGAGAGACAGGTGCTTACTCTAAACATGCCTAGAGGAACTGTGAAAAGCTAAGACTGCCAACAGCCATGTCCCCAGTGGAGATGGAAAGCTGCCCCTGTGGCCTCAGCAAGTGTTTTTCCCTAGGTGTGGTTGTAACAAAGCCAGCCTAGCCCTCAGAGAATCCTTTTACAAGGTCGGTTGCTCCATTTTCTACCACGTCATTTATTGCTCAGTACCTATCGATAATACAATGGTCAGCCTGACAGACGTTTTAATAGTTCACATGAGAATCTACATTATTGATCCTATGCCACTAAATAAAAAAACTCGTTTGTCAGGGGAATGTGAAATGGCTGCTAATGGACTCAGCCAAACACCTGCTACTAGTTAAGGAAGAAAAACAACCACCCTGCCGTGAGGCCATGCGGAAGCTGCCTGAAAATGTTCCAACCAGGGCTCTCAGACAGTATTCCCCAGATGTACAAAGGCTGAGTTGCTGACTGGAAGCAAAAAGCTGCTATTGACTGGATACCTACTATGTGCTGAGCGTTGTCAATTGTGCATGTTTTCGTGCAAAGCATGTTTTGCTATCCTGGCAGGCAAGGCTCAGACTCCCTGAGCAAGAGGAGCTTGTCATCATAGACTTGAATTCCTGCCTCAGCTCAGTTCTGTTAGCAGATGGGCATTGCCCCTTACCTATTCAGCATCTTGACTTTTCTCACGGGGTCACAAGATACCTGCCCAGCACAAACAGTCAACCATGCCTGCCCTTTTCCAGGGAGGGCATCTAAGGCCGGGTGTGTGGATTAATTGATGGACCTGATATTCCAGGAAGGAGCTAAGAAGGCAATCTCCCTCTCTGTTAGTGACATGCCCTTGCCATGGACACCACCATTGTTTTATCCAATGTAACAACTTACAGGCTCAACTGGGTGCCCTCAAAATTCACATGTTGTTGGGTCTGGCACTGTTGCCTACTGGCTAAAGTCCTTGCCTTGCATGCGCCAGGATCCCATATGGGTGCTGGTTCTAATGCTGGTGGCCCCGCTTCCCATTCAGCTCCCTGCTTGTGGCCTGGGAAAGCAGTTGAGGACAGCCCAAAGCCTTGGGATCCTGCACCGACGTGGGAGACCCAGGAGAAGCTCCTGGCTCTTAGCTTCAGGTTGGCTCAGCTCTAGCAAATGAGCATATCTGGAAAGCTTCTTTCACCTTTTGCAGATAACATTCTAAGGATTGGGGCTAAGTTAGCATGTGCATATCTCTGAGACCACGATTCTTCATGGATCACGCCTCTATTTGCTCACCTGTAATATGGACTGATATAGTACCTGGGAGAACAGAATCACTTCTCTACTGAACAAAGCAGTGCCTGGAACATGACAAAAACTCAAAATTACAGCTCTTTCTGTTTGCACATCTGAACAAAATGGAATGATTCATTTCTCCAGTCCTGGATTCTTTGGGACAGCAGTTTTCAAAATTTTTTCATTGCTGCAATTTAAAAACACTTTTAATACCTTGTGACCCAGCACATAAAAAGATTTGGACATTTACATAATAAATGTTTCCAAAAATGTAATACCATTATGTGTTGTCCATTGTGATATAGTCCTTTATTTGCCATTTCATTTTTAATGCAGCAAAACAAGCTGGTGGAAATCACATAAAAATATAACTTTGGGGTCAAAGTTCAACAACTTTTCTTTTTTTTTTTCCCCCTGCCTGATGTAACCAACAACTCACAGAAGTTGACCAAGGTGAAAGAAAATGAATTTTCTATCCAGATTCTCCTATTTTGCCAAGGTTTCATTAAAAAAAAAAAACATGAAATGGAGAATTGAGAAGCAGAAACCACAGCTCCTAGTACAGACTCCACCTTAGTAAGTCAACATCCACAAGTTTATGATCAAGGTGGGTGTTGTGGAACAGCACTGTGGTTCAGCTACCTCCTGGGGCATGACATTGAAGTTCTAGTTCATATTGGAATATACCTCCTCTGCTTCTGGTTCAGCTTCCTGCTGATGCACCTGGGAGGTAGCCAATGATAGCTCAAGTACTTGTTACCCATGTGGAAGACCCAGATGGAGTTCCTGGCTCCTGGCTCCGACCTGACCCATCCTTGGCTACTGTGGCATTTGAGGAGTGAATCAGTAGATCATCAGATAGATGACTCTCTCTCCCTCCCCCCACTCTCTCTCTCTCTCTCTTTCTCTTTCTCTCTCTCTGTCTCTCTCTTTCTCTCTCACATACACACACACATATTCCCTTTCAACTAAAATTCTTTAAAAAGAAGGCTTAGGATTGTGGGAATGGCTTTAAGGGACAAGCTGTGCTTTAAATCTTCTTGAGTCACTGCTCCAGTACAAACAAGCCCTCTGCTCTGATTTCCACCACATGACTGTGGCAAGTCGTTATCACCGCCTCACGGGCATCAATGCATTCTCTGCGACAAGGTCTCTTGTCCACCAAATCTTTGGAAACCATCCCTGGATTTGACAAACTGTCAAGACAGTGACATCCATCTCCCAAACGGGTGAAGAGCTGATGTGACTGACAACACCCCAAGGGCCATCATGAATCTGGCAACGCATACATTCAGCCACAGACAGCTAGGAAAGCTTTCCTTGAGGAAATTCAACATTTCCAAGCGTTTCACCTCAACTGGCCTGAGAAATTTATGCAGGTGACCAGCACACCTGTGTGTGCCATGCAGACGGTGACAGGTCCTGCCAAAGTTCTGAAGGTGTGGTCCATGCTATCACCACTCAGTTCCCAGGTCACCACTCAGAAGCACAAGACGCAAGAGATGACACATAAAGAGATCCTTGTGTATCTTTTAACCCACTTCCAGAAAGGAAAGGGACACCAGGGTAAAAGATCTTGGGACCAATAATATGGTCCTGGTAACACACTAGAATCTCCAGAAGCCTTGAAGAAGTACCCAAGCCTGGGTCCAACTCCTGGAGATCATGGTTCTACTCATGAGGAGTGAACTTAAGAATTCTCTCTCTCTCTCTCTCCTCTCTGTATGTCTCCACCTTTCAAGGACTAGAGGAAACAGAAAAAAAAATATTTAGATGCAACTATTTGTTCTGTATTTTTTAATGGAAAAAAATTAGGGAAAGGAACTTCATGAAGCAAATTTTGAATGATGGAATGGAAAACCAGAGATGGAGGCACAGATGGTAACAAAGCTGGGAAAGGGAAGAATGCAAAGAAGCAATTCACAATGGCAGGGGGAAAGTGTCCACATCAGAAGCAGTGAAAAAAGGTCAACAGTGGGGAAAATATACATTGATGGTGAGAGTGATACAACCCAGAAACACGACATGACAGATAGAGAAACAGAGAAGAGTAAGGAGGTAAACATAATGCGAGAGATGGGGCCTCCCAAACAGGCTCATAATTTTGTTTCTGTTCTCTATGGTAACCATTCCCTTGAAGAAGAGCCAGAATAAATCTAGAAAATGCAATGGAGTTGGAGACCATTTCCCTGGATTTCAAAAGAAAATCTCAACACACCAACCAAAAGGACTTGCTGTTGCCAGGAAAGCTATGAAAAGAGATGGCAGGAAAAATATTGAACTAAGCAAAACTTAAAGGATGACGCCTGAAGCAGGGTCTACAGTATGTTAAGGTGGATGCCTAAAACTCCAGGATTCTCAGCCTGACCTGGTTGCCCCTCATGGCTCTTGGCTCCTGGGTCCTAGCCCCTGGTCCCTGGTCCCTTGTCCCTGGTCCCTAGCTCCCAGCTCCTGGCTTCTGGTCCCTGGCTTCAGATCACCTGGCCTCCACGCATTGTGGTCATCTCTCTCTCTCTCTCTCTTTTTTCTTCTCTGCATTTAAGCAGATAAAATCGTTTTTTAAATAAATCAAATTAAATACATAAAGTAAGCATTAAAAAAAACCTTTCAAACCCCTGTGCAATCACTAGCAGATGAGAAAATACACGTTGTCAATATTTATTAATAGATATTTTATAAACACTTGAATATCAAAAACAGAGTCAGTTTGCATGCAATGCATCCAAGTAGCATGGATCTTAATTCCCTGGTCGTTCTACACCATAGGGCAGCCGAGCCATATGCTCACGTCCAGTCCTCTGCCTCTGCCACTTGCCCCAAAGCTTAAAGGCAAGTGTTATGATTTGACTTTTGTCCCTTGGAACTTAGGAGTTCAACCTCCATCATTTTTTATGTTAAGGATGCTATGAGAGTGAAATTTAATTCAACTGCACTCTCTAGGGGCAAGGATCTTTGGGAAGAGATTGGATCCGAATAGGATGCAGCCCCCATGACCTAACCCGGGTAATTGTAGAGACGACCACAGACACACAGACACATTCCCTGCCTTTGGCATGCGTTGAAGTCCTATTCTCCCTCAGGACTCTGTCAGCAAGGGCACCACCACCAAAGGCCAAGCCAGTGGGGTCTGCATCAGCTTGGACTGCAACCTTACCACTGGCAGCTGAAGTCATCTTCTCCTTTTTACACAGTATGCCGCTTTGGGTGTCCCGTAACAGTGAGGATAAGCTAGCTAATATTTACAATAGGCAAAATCCTGTTTTAGGCATTCTGCAAGCACCATACGCTTTTTCCTCCCGAAGGCAGGATCATGGAAGGAATTCCCTAGTTCAATAAATCTAACCCATTCGTGCCTAGGATTAAAACCATTAAACAATGGAATCTGATAGGCTTCAGAAAGACATAAAAGTGTTTCTTCTCCCCCAAATTCTGTTCAGTTTCTAGCACCCACCCAAGTTGTCCCTTGCTTGTGTGCAATCTCCCAATTCTTTTAAGTTATGTGGGTTCTTTTAAGATTTGTTTTTATTAGAAAGGCAGATCAGATTTATGGAAAGAAGAAAAAATGGAGATAAAGATCATCCATCTGCTGGTTCACTCTGCAAGGAGCTTCTTTCAGGTCTCCCACACGGATGCAGGGTCCCAAGGCTTCGACCCATCCTCTACTGCTTTCCCAGGCCATGAGCAAGGAACTGGTTTGTTGCATCCTTTGATCAGCAGGATTTAACTGAGAGTGACAAAGCATGCCTAGATCCTAAATTTTCAGGTGGGAAAGATGCAAATGAAATGAGAAATTGGAATAACAGTAATATATATAAATATATATCATTTTCCCAGAGTCAGTCTTGCCTGCAGGGTCACTCAAGCTAATTGGGCCTAGGCTATTAATTAGTCCTTCCAGAATGTTCTGTGAACATTCAGAACATTCCAAGAATGTTCATAATGTCAAAGGCCAGCAGGTTCTTATGGATAACTAAGGCATGGTAGCCATGTCCTTATGCCCCTATGAGGCAGAAGTGAACTTTTGGGGTCCAGAGGTTAGATAAAGCTACACACAACAATGAATACTTGAAGATGTCCACTCTTACCCTTGGAGGCTGTGCATGTGTTACTTACCTGGCAAAAGGGGAATTGCCAATGTGGCAATGGAAAGATTTTCTAGAATGATCCAAGGGGGCCCAATCAGATCCAATGGGTTCAGGCTGGGATCAGAAACCGAGCCACGGTCATGGAAGAAGGGTCAGAGAAAAATAACACAGCTGGCTTTGGAAACAGAACAAGAGGACAATGCACTAGGGAAGACAGGTGGGTTCTAGAAGCCAGAAAGAGGCAAAGGAACAGACTCTCCTCAGAGCCCCTGAAAGAACATGACCCTGTCCAACACCTTGTTTGCAACCCAAAGAGACCATGTCAGACATCTAACCTGCAGGCCTACAAAATAAATTGGGAGTAGTTAGGACACAGTAATCAGGACACTACTTGAGCCATCCAAATCCCATACTGAGTACCTGATTGAACCCAAGATCTACTTCCAATCCAGTTTTCTGCTAATGCACCCCCTGAGAGGCAGCCAGTGATGATTCAAGTACTTGAATCCCAGCCATCCACATGGGAAACCCAGAGTAAGTTCCTAGTTTCCGACTTCATCCTGGCCCAGCCCTGACTGTTGTGGGCATCTGAGGAATAAACCAGAGAAGGCATCTGTTTCTCTGTCTCTCTACCTTTCAAATAAAATGGAAATAAACTATTTAAAATATCTTAAAGTGTCTGGGGCCAGCATGGTGGGGTAGCATGCTAATCCTGCCTGCAAGTGCTGGCATTCCATATGGGTGCCTGTTCTTGTTCCAGCTGCTCCACTTCCCAAGCAGCTCTCTGCTTATGACCAAGAAAATCAGCGAAGGATGGCCTGGGATCCCTTTATCCATGTAGGAGGCCAGAAACAAACTGCTGAATCCTGATTTGGATCGGCTCAGCTCTGGCTATTACAGCCATTTGGGGAGTGAGCCAGATGGAAGATATGTATCTTTCCCTGTCTCTCCTTCTTGTTCTATAAAAATCTGTCTCCCAAATATAAACAAATAAATAAAGCTTTAAAAAATATTTTAAAGTGTAATGCTAAAAGAGAAACAGTTACAATCAATGTATATTTTAAGGCACTAGCTTTGTGATAATCTTGTAACCATGGGAAACAGAACATTCAAGGAAATCTTATTTATCTCCTGATATTTACCATAGAGCGTGCAGAATATCTTTAAATATTTACTTACTTCAAATCAACCCCATGTTCACATGACTACACTTTTTATGAAAAGTACGTGTGTTTTCAAAACAAATGTAGCAAGCAGAGGGGCATTGTTTTTTTTTTGCTTTTTGTAAATCTCTACATTATCTGGCTTAATGGGAAGCAGCTGGAGTCTTGCACCTGCTTCTGCCTTCCATCTTGAGATCGCTTATGGTGGAGGAAATTAAGAAAAGCCACCCTCACACAGAAATGTGTCTGGGAAAGGAGAGGCACTTTGCTAATAGCCTTTGCAAATAATCGCAGATGCTCTTAGAAACGCCACCAAAATACTACCCGAAGCAGCTTTTACAAGGTTAGATGAGGGATCAAAACAGTGAGTGTGAGTACCAGCTGCTCTTCTTCTGGTCCATCTTCCTACTAGTGCACCTGGGAAGGCAGTGGAAGATAACCCAAGTAGTGAATTCTTGCCAACCTCGTGGAAGACCCGGATGGAGTTCCTGGAATCTGGCTTTGGTCTGGCCCAGCCCTGGCAGTTGCAGTCATTAAATGGAGAGTGAACCAATTAATGAAAGAAGTCTTTCTCTCTTGCTTTCAAATACATTTTCAAAAATAAATGCACAGAAGGTTGAACCATAGAAATGAACTTTTCAGTGCTGGATTCCATTGAAATCCATGCATCTATCCTGTGTCTTTGAGGATCAAAACTTGAGTTTGTCACTTACGCATCAAACAGGTCTTCCAAAGGTAGACACACTTTATTAGAGAGTATCAAAAATACGTATGTGTGAATATCATCCTCAACTAGCATACTGGGAAGTGCAGATATGTCGCGGTATGCATCTCTACTCCGGAATAAAAGATGGACTCCCAATGAAACTATATCTTGATAATAAAATGCTTCGACTTTCTGCCATTGTCTGTACCTACAATCGCAGAATGATGGACTTGTGACTGTTGCTGAAGGACCACACTATTGTAATAATATGCAGGAAAACAGGGGAAAGTAGGATGGGGAGGGTGGAAGGGAAAATCCCTGTGCCTTGTAATTGTATCATGAAAAATAAAACTTAAAAATAAATATCACCTCCAATCTCATCAGGTAAAAAATAATTATTGGGACATTATCAAGCTCCTGGGTCAGATTTAAGTTTTTTAAAATTCTTTCTTTAAAAATTTTTTTTTATTTTTATTGGAAAGGCAGATTTACCAGGATGGATGGAAAGTGGAACAGCCAGGATACGAACTGGCACCCGTATGGGATCCCAGCATGTACAAGGCGAGGATTTAGCCACTGAGTCATCATGCCACGCCCTCAAAATTCTTACATTCACTTGGAAGCTTGAGTTATTGGTAATTCATTCGTTGGTAATGAACGAACACTGTAAGGTGGCTTTCCTGAGATCAGCTCACTTTGTGTCTTTCCATAAAACTATCTGTGGACCATCGCTCGCTCTCGGTTGATCCTCCCATTAAAACTGTGCTCCACGAAAAAAGCAACCTGTGCAGCTCACAACCGGAGCAACCACACTAACTTTTTTCAAGGTTGCGGGGGGGGGGGGCAGGAGGACAATAGAACAGGAGACTTGGCGGGGGCGAGATCTGGGGACTGTCCCTATGTCACCTGTGAAGGCCAGGAAAGCCACAGTGTAACTCAGGAGAAATCAGGCTGATACAGAGCAGGCATCAGCTTCCGCTGACCCTTGGTAGCTAAAATGATATTTTTTAGGGCAGCTGTGTAGCCCACATGTCAAAGGGCAAACAATGAAAAAAAAATAAATAAATGCATGAGGAACCAGCATGATAGCCTAGTGGCTAAATCTTCGCCTTGCATCCACCAGGATCTCATATGGGCACCAAGTTCATGTCCTAGCTGCTCCACTTCCCACCCAGCTCTCTGCTTATGGCCTGGGAAAGCAGTAGAGGATGGCCCAAAGCCTTGGGACCCTGCACCCACATGGGAGACCCAGAGGAGCTCCTTGCTCCCGGCACCTTGGCTCTTGGCTCCAGGCTTGAAATCAGCTCACCTGTGGCCATTGGGGCCACTTGGGGGTTTGAACCAGGGGGTTTGAACCAGGAGAAGGAAGATCTTTTTGTCTCACTTTTTCTCTGTAAATCTGCCTTTCCAATAAAAATAAAATTTTTTAAAAAAGGAAAAAAAATTTTAAAAGGCGGGGGGGAAAAAGAAAAAACAAATTCAAGAGGTTGGGTCCTGAAAACAGGACCCAGAAATTCACAACTGATCCCACTAGGTCAGGACCTTTTAGCAGAAGGAATCATTTGTTTCTCCCAAAACAAGAGCCTGGACGGCCAATGTTATCCGGAGGGGTTTGTTAGGGGAATTGTTTGAGCATTTCACATCCAAAACTCCTCCATTCACAATTTCCCAGAAGAAGGAGTAGGGGAGAAGAAATGGGGACCCTTAGTAATGTCTATGAAAACTGCTGTCTGAATACAGGCTGTGTTCTCTCTTCTTCATGGAGATACCCACCTAAGCTATCAGGTGCAGAGATTTCTCTCTTCACTTTATTTCAATAAAGATGCTAAAATTGCCCACAATACCAGCATCCCATATGCGTGCTGGTTCTAGTCCCAGCTGTCACTTCCAGCTCCATGCTAACAGAGTAGGAAGGCAGCAGAGGCTGACTCAAGCCCTTGGAACCCAGCACCCACATCTGGCTCCAGCTGTTAAGGCTGTTTGCAGAGGGAACTATAGGATGAAGATTTCTCTCTGTGTCTCTCCCTCTATTCATTCTCTCTCTCTGTAACTCAACTAAAAAAAAAAACATAAATCTTAATAATAAGAAGAAGAAGATTGTCTTTTCTGCTGCTCATTCATCAGCCGCTTTCTCTGACTGGGTCTGGGTGGCACAGCCTCAAGTCCACTGCGGAGTGACCATCAGCAAGCGAATTCACATCTCTAAGCCAATAAATTATTGCCTGTTGTGATTAAAGGATTAAATAAATGATCACATAAAAAGCTGACTTAGGCTTCATTGTGTGTGGATTCTAACTAGTCCAAGGTCGTTCTCTGGGATGGCTGGGACTGGACCCCCAGCAGGTCCCCAGACCCCGGTACCCTGCTTGCTCTCTGTCATCCCTTGCTCCCTGCACAACACCCTGGCTAAGAAAGGAGACCTGCAAAAGGCCTTCTGTCTCCAACCAGGTTTACCCATCCAGGCTTCTGGCTCAAAGTTGATTCACTCTGAAAATGGCATGCCCTCGAAATCACAAGCTGTTGACTCCTGCCCCTCCTGGAGGCTTAAAGATTTCATTTGTCTCCACTTCAAAGCCACCTCAGGTTTCCAAAGTGTTCCCTGGGACTGGGGTAACATTCTATTTGCTTGCACAAAAGTCTCTGAAAAGGCTTCGTTATTCGACACAATAGATGCCTTCCTCTGAGGGCAGCAAAGGGGTCACACAGTGCAAACTGCACAATCTCCTGGGGTGCTCGGATCAAACCAGAGGCTGGGGGGAAGGGGAGAGGATTGGCTCGCACAAGTCCAGCAAGCCACCGCAGCCACAGCCAGCATTATTGCCCTACTACACCGCACCTGGCACAACAGCCATCTGGTCAACCCCCTGCCATCCCAGCCCTGTACTGTACTGTCTTGCTGTTCAAATGACAAGCAGCCCTCTGTAGGATTCAACCAACGGTGCATACTGCATCTATACCGAACATGTATAGACCCTCCAACCAAGACGACGTAAGTACTATTCATGTGGCATTCACACTGACTGCTTTACAAGTCATCTAGAGATGATTTTAAGAATAACAGAGCATCACCCAGGTTACTTGCAAATAGTATGCTCTTTCATAGCCGGGACTTGTGCATTCGGTGTCTGAGAAAGGTGATTGCATCTATACCTGCACATTTCATTTGTTTTCTTATATGAAAGGTAGAGACTCGAAAAGGGAGCAGGAGAGAAGCAGAAAGCGATCTTCCCTCTTTTGGTTCACTCTTCAAATGCCTACAGCAGCTAGTGCTGCGTCAGGCAGAACCCAGGTGCCAGGAACTCCTGCCTGATCTCCCACGTGGGTGCAGGGGCCCAAGTACTTAAACCAACTTCTGCTGCCGTCCAAGATACATTAGCAGAGAACTGGATCAGAAGTAGAACAGCCAGGACTCAAACCAGCACTCCGAGTTACAGACATCGCAAGCAGAAGCTTAACGTGCATGCCTCACGGTACTGGCACCTCGCCCGGCACCTTAAGCCTTGACCACCTGTTGTCTCAGATGCCCACTTCTGTCGCTCACATTGGGAATCAGTTCCAAGTTGTTCCCTAAAGCAGGAGATCTGAACTGAGCAGGAAATGCACACAGTAAACCCATGGACTCCCTGGCGGTGAGAGAAGCTGGCCCTGGAGCCACACCCACTACGGCTGAGCGCCCACGCGGCCGTCCCCAAACCAGGGCAGCCCACAAACACCTACACCAGCGATTCCACATTGGGCGGTGAGAAGCCAGGAAATCCAGAAGGCACCTGCTAGCCATAGTTAGCCTCCACCCCACAGGGCTTCACAGGAGTTGGATTCTTTTCTGTTTCAGTGCCAAAAGACAGGCACCTGCTCTAGCTCCAGAAATACTCAACAGCTGACCACAGAGATAATGAAGGCAGCGTGTGCCAGACACTGCACTGAGTGCATTAAATGGATTAGCACACCTAATCTTCTTAACTCTGTGAAGTAGTGACTCCCATTGTCCCCATTTATGAGATAAAAAGACTGAACCTAGGGGAGATAGAGACCAGTCATCAGACATCAGTAAATGGACAAGAGTACGGCAAGTGTATCTTAAAGGAGTCTCTATACATAATGAACTGTGAGCAGACTGTAACCTGTTGTTGCAACAGTAGCCAAGTGTCAGCCAATCACAAGCAGTTCAAACCATGTTCAGGTAAGACGGACAGGAGCAGTAACCAATCGGCTGTCTTTGTTCCTCACTCCCGTTTTTCTTTAGGTCACTTCCTTTACATACGCCTAACACATTTCACCATCTTATAATGGTTGGGATGGCGTATTCAGAATCCTCATGAATCCAGACTGCTGCCTGCCTCTAGAGCTTCAAATGAGGTCAATTAAGATCTGCAGGGCCTGGCGCAGTAGCCCAGCAGCTAAAGTCCTCCCCTTGCATGCACCGGGATCCAATATGGGCACCAGTTCATATCCCGACTGCTCCACTTCCCATCCAGCTCCCTGCTTGTGGCTTGGGAAAGCAATTGAGGACAGCCCAAAGCCTTGGGACCCTGCACCTGCGCAGGCGCAGGAGACCCAGGAAAAGCTTCTGCCTCCTGGCATCCGATTGGTTCAGCACCTACTTTTATGGCTACTTGGGGAGTGAATCAGCAGATGGAAGATCTTTCTCTCTGTCTCTCCTTCACTCTATAAATCTACCTTTCCAATAAAAATAAATAAATCTTTTTTAAAAAATCTGCAAACCTAGATTGGTTGTGATTTTGTCTTTGGGTGTAACTCAAGCAAGAACTCACTCTAATGATAATTCTATTTAGCATAGCAGACAGCGAATGTCTCTGGACATGATATAGGGGCACTGTGCCAGGCCTTTCATCTGGATTATCTTATCGACTCCCTCAAATAGATTCAGCAGACCCACTTCACAGATGAGAAATTGAGTCTCAGAGGGGTGTTCAGTTGTGACAGCGACAGATACTCAAACCCTAGGCAGCCTATGGTGTTGCATTCACAAGCAATGACACACACACATACCTGACTTACAGAGAAACCAACCGCTGGCAAAGCTGGATCTTTTCCTATGAGACCCAAAGGAACAGCCTGACCAGCTGCTAACCTAGTCTGTACACACCTGCCTTTTTTTCCCAGGAAAGGACCACCTTACAGGATGCTTGCAGCTATGTGTTCCCTAACCACT
This sequence comes from Ochotona curzoniae, assembly GCF_017591425.1. Classification (NCBI taxonomy): domain Eukaryota; kingdom Metazoa; phylum Chordata; class Mammalia; order Lagomorpha; family Ochotonidae; genus Ochotona; species Ochotona curzoniae. The sequence continues at coordinate 4,913,693 of NW_024465421.1, forward strand.
CAATGTCCCAAAGTTTGCCCTAGGGACTCCAGCGCTGCCCCACCGCATGCAGGTGCAACAACCATGTGGCTGTCAGCCTGGGTTTGAAATGCCCCCCAGGTGGAAAGGGAAGCAGAGCAATCTGGGCAGACCCCTCCCACCTCTGGTCCCCCTGTTCCTTTGTAGTTGAGTTGAGGGTCCAAGGAGCAAGCTGGCAAACACTTCCCATAGGAGCTATGAGGATGCGCACTTGCTGCTGGCATTGTACCTGGCTGCCTAAGCCATTTTTGTTCTCATTCCTCTTTCCTATAGGCTCCACTCTCAGGGAGGACCAGAACAAATCAGCTCCCTCCTCCGGAGACTCAGCTCTTCTCCACCCCTCCACCTTCAGATTGGATTTCTGCTTAGGGAGACTCTTCCCCAGCCTCAGTCCTCCCCTCCCCTGTGGCTTTGGAGTGAGCTCTGCGGGATTTTTAGCACAGTGCTAAGTGAAGGCAGAAACTAATGCTCTGTTGCAGTTTTTTTTTTCTTCATATTCCACGTATCCTAATGGAGCGATAGATAATCTTCAAAAAGCGAATATTGTAATATGTATCTCCATTAGCTGCCCGCAGCCCCCTCAGCAGTGGAGGAGGGGCTGCTGCAGGATAGCTCCCCAAGTTGCAGAAGTTACTACAGAAACTGTAGTAAACCCCCCGCAAACCTGGGTCTGCTTGCCCAAAGCACAAGACATAAATTACTAACATAGGGGTGGTAGAAGACAGAAGGTCTTTATTGCAAAGCGCAGAGCAAAGAGGCAGGCGGGTAGTTATTGTTCAATTCTCAGTCTCTCCATGGAGTTACAGGTAAAGGTGCTTAGAGATTGAAATTAGTGTTGAAAGGTGTGAGTGCATGTGTAAGTTCCTGATTGGTCGGTGGAGCTTGTGACCTTCCTTGATTGGTCGGTGGAGCTTGTGACCTTCCTTGATTGGTCAACGATGCCACACTCTTCAGGGATTTCTTCTCATGGCCAAGTGGGCTTCAGTTGATCTGAGGGTTACCTGTAAGTGGGGGCTACCTTCCTCTACCAGACCTGGAATTGCCCTATACAGACCCCCCACAACAACACTGGTCACGTTGTGATTCAAGTAGCAAATTGCTTGAGTTCATGATCAGAACCCTGTGGAGCCAGCTGCATCCCTCCCTCAATTCAGTGAATTGCTTTTGACACAAGAGAAGCAAGAACACCTTTGGTTTAAGGGAGATAGGCCAGAGGCTGGGTGCTGGCTTCACATTGAAGAGCTTTGGTCTCAGAGCCTGTGGTTATAGAAAACAGGCTATAGGATCCCAAATGAGAGCTGGGACCCCAAGTACATCCTAGGAAGGCAGCCAAGAAGCCCAGCTCCAGCTTGAAGCCCTGAGGAAGAGTTTCTTGGAGGGGCTGGCCCTGTAGGAGATTCCTGCCCTCAGGTCCTGGAGGGTACCAGATTCCTTAGCAAACCATGCCATAGCCAGAGTTTCTCAAAATTGTACTTTTTAAAACTTTTTTAAGGTTGACAAAACCCAAGTTTTATTTGAATCGTGTCTGTGGTATCACACTTCCTACTGCTAAATCTAGTGTCATGAAATGTCATTCCTGCGCTTTTCCAGGAATTTTTCAATTTTAGATGTTGAAAGTCTTTAATGGATTTTGAGTTTTGCATACGGTGCAAGCAGCCAACTTCATGTGTTTACATAAAAATGCAACTGTGCAATCACCATGGATTAAAAACATTATTTTCTTTGCTCACTAAATAACTCTGGCATCCTTATCAATAATTAACTGATCAGACACGAAGGCTTATTGCTGGGCTCCCAGTTCGAATCCATTCATCTGTGTCTATTCTTAAGCAACTACCACATTGTGCTATAATTGCAATTTCTTTTTTTATTTTATTCAGCTTTAGTGTTGATGTTGTTTACATAGTTGTGAAGGATTTATGCCCGTGTGAGCCATTGATTAGGGTGGGGAGGGTTGAGGTATGGAGGAAAATGGGTGGGACAAGTGTTTCCAATTTTTTTCTTTTTCTCCTGTTTCTGCGGGGAGGAAGAGGGTGAGTATTGCTCCTTGTGTCAAACTACATCAGCACCTGGGGATGGGGAACGGTCATTTGATGTCATCTTAGAAACCCCAGTATGGGGAAGAGTGCTCCAAGGGTGTTATTTGAGTGATTTTGATAGTTCTGAGACATCATCGACTTCATTGCACCAAGGTTGAAAAAAAATCTTTCCAAGATCTGTTGGTTGGCAAAGTCCACCTTACTACGTCCACAGGCCCAGGCACATGCTGCAAAGCTTGGCCAGGAGAGTGGTCTGACCTGTTCTGCTTTCCATCCTCCAACGAGGCATTCAGCGTCCTCTGCTGACTTCAAAGAGCTGGCTGTTAGATCTCCCGTGTGCTTCCAGGCATGCTGTCCACTGCATAGCCATCAGCAACTGGGAAATCCCCGTCCTTATACATGCACTCTTAGGGCAGATGAATATATTGTGATTTTACCTGCACCCCAAGAAGCCTTCCTGAGATGACCCCAGACCTGACTCTTAGATACACCAGCTAAGGCAGAGGATAGTTCAATCCTATACCCACATCAACCTACACACACAATGGTAGATGCAGCTGCCTGGTCATTTCCAGCTCCCAGTTCCATCTCCCACACAAACCGAAAGGTGCTGCAGCCTAGTCCAACCCAGTCCACCACAAACCCAGCCTTTAGGCACACCATCAAGAAATACAACCTAATTGGGACAAACCCCAGTTAGCCCCACCAGGCTTGGCTCCAGCCCAGATTCCTGCACATGCCAGCATGAATAGCAATCTAGCCCAGCCATTCTTGCATTTCATACACACCCATGGGTGCTGCAGCTTAACTCAGCCTGACCAGCCCCCCAGACCCAACACACACATATGCTGACAGGTGTTGTCACCTTGTCCAGCCCACCCCCCAGTCCTGGCTTTATGTTCACTAGAGGGAGCTGCAGCCCATCCAAGGAGTGCCCACAGTTACCCTACTAGGTCCAGTCCCAGCCCTGGATCTTGCACTTGCCAAGGGATACATACTATATAGTCCAGCCTAACATGACTTACACCCAGTCCTGGCACTCACCAGTGGATGCTGTGACAAAGCCTGGCTGACTCGCACTTATTATGGTTCTTGCATGTGCCAACAGATAGAGTAGCCTAGCCTAGCCTAGCCTAGGATAGCCTGGCCCTCTCCCAAACTCAGCTCACATGCAGGTTGACAATTATTACAACCCTGTCTAGCCTGGCCTGCCTCCAGTCCCAGCTCTTATCCTTACTGGTGGAAGCAGTGGCCTAGCAGTGGAGTCCCTAAGGTTCCCCTACAGACATGTCCCAAGCTCAGGGATTTGTGCACGCCAATGGGTGCTGCAGTCCAGTCTAGCATGGCCCACCTCTCCTTGGCATTTGCCAGCAGGTGCTGCAGCGTGGCTCTGCCTAGCATGCCTTAACCTGATGAGTGCTACAGCCTATTCCTGTCCAGCCATCACCCAATCCCTGCCATCATGTGAACTAGCAGGCATTGTGACCCAACCTAACCCAGTTCACACCCCATCCTGGCTCTTGCACCTGCCAGAGGGGTACTACAGACTGGTCTAACCTGGCCCACCAATAGACCTTGCCCACATGTACACCAGTGGGTATTGTAGCCTTGCCTGGCCTGATTGCCCCCAGTCTCAGATCTTCCACTCACCATTGGATGTGTAGCCTAACAGAGGAGTTCCCCCAGATATCCCTATCAGACCAGCTCCCGCAACCTAGTCCAGCCTGTCTCATACTCACTCTGGCTCTAGCAAGCACCAGCACATGCTGAAGCCTAGCCCAATCCAGCCCACTTCTGGACCCAACCTACATGCATGATGAGAGGTGTTGACAGTTATATCCAGTCAAGTCTGCCCCAGCCCTGTCTCTCAAACTCCCCAGTGGAAACTGCAACCCAGCAGGGAGGACTCCTTAGCTCCCCTACCAGGCCTGCTTCCAGCCTGCCTGGTAGTTCTGCGACTCAGCCTGTCATGGTCCACCCTCAAGCTCAGCATGACCCACCCCCAGTCTCAGCACTTGCCAGCAGATGCTACAGCCTGTCCCAGACCAGCCCACCCCAATCCCTATTCTCATAGGTGGGTGCTGCAACCAAAGCCTGCCAAGCCTGCCCCCATCCTTGGCTTTCATGTGAACTGACAGGTGAGGTGGCCTAGCCAGTGTGACCCACATCTGGTCCTGACTCCACACAAGCCATGATCCCACATATCCCCTACAGAATCTGTCCCTCAGATCTGGCTCCTTTGCGCTCAAGTTGCTGTCATGACCCTGCCTGACACAGCCCATTCCCTATCCCAACACCCACTGATGAGTATTATGGCCTAGCCCTGCCATGCAAACCCCCCAAGCCCTAGCCTTCATGTGTGCCAATGGTTGATGGGTGATGCCACCTAGCCCAGCCCAGGTCTCCCACATGGGTAGCACATTGGTCTGACCAGGACACACCCTCTGGCTTCCCTTTTCTAAACTTCCCAGTCTCAACTCCCCCTCGTTTACCTGCCAGTGCAATGGTCCAGTCGGTGGAAACCCCCAGAAGTCATTCCACACCTGTGAAGTACTCCCTTGGCAGTCCCCACTCCCACACATCCACAAACCCTCTTCCCCAGGGCAATCTACAGCTCCCACCCACCCTCTACCAGCAGGAACCCAGAGTCAACTTTACAAATCTTTTTAAAAAAACTGAATAGGCAACTCTGCTGGCACACTGATATAATTAACACAAATTTGACATTAACCAGGCCCAGGATGCCCGCCAGCTATTAGCTGCTTTTCTTCCAGCAGTGTAGCACTTGCCTAGGTACACAGCAACCTAGCCAGTTGCCTATAGTGGGGGGGAAATTGCATGATTTTTAAACACCAAAACATATCCCCAGCAAAGGAAAAGATAAGAGTGATAACACCCTCTTGGATCGCGGGGGGCTTCCAGGGCTTGCACTGGGGAGATGGGAAAAGGAGGCAGATTGGTTTGGGGGAGTGGGCCATAGGCAGTATTTCCTCCTTAAACGCACATTCAAATCACTGCCTCCTTTTTCCCCTATAGGCACTTACTCAACACAAAGCCTCATTACTTTGGGCGGGGGGAGGTTGGGAATCAACCACCGGAGCATCCTAACAATACTCCATAATTATTTTTGCAAATGCTTCTGAGGAGTAATTATTCCATTAGTCCAAGTGCATTCGACTTCAAAGATTTCTTTCTGTGTGTCCCCTGTGTGCCCTGAGTCTGGCTTAGGGAGAGCCAGCTCCCGGGAGCCTGCATGCTAGCAACTCAGGCTGGGGGTGCAGGATTTAGAGACACTCTTCTTAGCAGGTCTGCTGTCACATCAAGCATTCCTGCAAAGGACAGCTCCCTGAGGGAAGGCAGGACACAAAGGGAGAATTCCCAAGGAAAATCAGATTCACCAGCAGGCAGCCTTTGCAGCAAACACATTCAGGTAGTGGCCTCCAAGGATTTCCTGCCACCAGAGATGTTTCAAGGGGGGCCTCAAAATCATCCTGAGCTTGCATAGGCTTCCTGCGACCCTGTTGAAGATCATTCCCATGCAGGGTAAATGTGAAAGGTCATTGCCGGAGAGCAACAGGCAAGTCCAAAGCTAAGGGCCCTTGCAGGGTTCCCAGCTCCACCCAGAAATGCAAATCACCTACCTGCGGAAGCCCCCATTGCATCATGGGAAGAAGATCCATCCCTGTTCAACAAACCTAGCTCTGTTCACTCCAACTGCTGTAGTGATTTTCTTTTTACAACTTGGAACATCAGCTCCTCCTAGTCATTCCCATGATAGTCAACATGGTCAAGCAGAGAGAGGCTCTGCAGCTCCTTGAAGTTGTGTCCAAAGGGGCACAAAACTCCTTTTGCTGAGTACCAGTTTTATGTCAGTGCCTCTGCTCCACATCAATTACAGATAAGAAACAGGCTGGAAGGCACACAGAGTGGCTGAGCCCAATGCACAGCTCTCTGGCTCCTGACTCTCCCTCTAATGCAGATCTTGGGGGAGGCAACAGGAGGTTGGGTTCCTTCCCACATTCCTGGAAGATCTGGACTGAGTTCCTGATGCCCGGTTTTGACCATTAGCAGCATTTAGGGAGTGAACCAGTGGATGGGAATACTCTCAATGTCACTCTTTCTCTCAAATGAATACCCATTTTTTTAAAAAGAGAGAGGAAGGAAGGAAGGAAAAGAGGGAGAGAGGATGGAAGTGAAGGAGGGAGTCTTTACTCCTAGCTTTAGCCTGGCCCAGCCCTGACTGCTGAGAGCATTTGGGGAGTTCATCAGCCCACAGGGAAAAAATCTCTGTGTGTGTGTGTGTGTGTGTGTGTGTGTGTGTGTGTGTGTGCGTGCGCATCCTTCTCTTTGTGTCTCTCTACCTTCTACATAAATAAACAAAATTCTGTCTCATGCCTGCTAACAAGGCCAGGAACCTGGGACAGTGTCCAGGCAATTTTACAAACAACATCAGCTAAATCTACCCAGCTACCCCCAATATTAGCCAAAAATAGCATGTAAGATCCCAGTTCCTATGGGTTAAGAATCCAGCACAGTCGAGCTGGCTTCTTTAGTCTGAGGTCTCATTTAGGATGAGGAATCCACTTCCAAGTTCAATCTCATGATTTAGAAAGGGTTCAGTTTCCCAGAGCGCCACTGGTCTGTGTGCCTTGGTTTCTTCCTAGCTACGGTGGCCCAGCCTGGCTGTGCTCCTGGCCCCATGAGCTTGTCTATGGGGCAGCTCACTGAATAGGAGCTGGGATCATCACAGCAAGTGAGACAAATGAAACCTAGAGAGTGTCACAGCTTTGTGGTCACTCTCCCAATCTTTCCTGGCTGTGGGAACAGGGGGCCAACCGATTGGGTGGTTTCTGGGGTGGACCCCATGTTGTCGTGCAGATCTTGAAGCTCCAAATCCAAGATGCTGATGGAGTTGGTTCCTTCCAGGGAGAGCATGTCTATTTCCTATTGTTCCCCTGGCTTCTGGAGGGCATCCCTTGCCCTCTAGGCACATTGCTGCAGCTCTGCCTAGCTTTTGGCCCATGTGTCTGTCTCTACACCCAGCCCTATGTCTGTTTCCCTCTGGTCCTACAGGGTTAGCTCCTACCTTCTGCCTCCCAAGGACCGCTCCTTAACTTGGCCCTGATCTATTGGCAAGGTCGTCTTCAGACTAAGGTCCCAAGGCTTTCAGGCAAAGAGGAAGCCAGTCCATCTATACCAGCAACCTCATCTTGCAAGTGATCTTCCATCCTGTTGGCCACATTCTGATCAACTCATCTATTAGAGTCTCCATGTCTCCAGGTCTCACTCCGGGGGCTCACGGGGCAGTATTACATTAAGAGCCACATTAGAAGCTGACTACACATGCAAGGTTTGAATACACGCTGTATTATCTATGGTGTATCCACTGCAGTTATGGGTAAATTTATTTCTCTGCCCCGCCCTCTAGAACAGGGGATTCCTGGAAGCAGGAACCGTGTCAGATCCATCACCAGAGCTTGAATAGCGCTTCACCCTGGACCTGCCGTACATCGTGCTGAGACCCAGTCAATATTTATTGAATACATGAATAAGTAAGTGAATGAATGGGAAACAGATCATGTCTCTGCGTGTCAAAGGGAGCAATTACTTCTGCAATCCGCATCAGGAGAGCAGCACAATAGGCCATGGCCATGATGTGCTGTGATTAAACGGCTTCTCCTCCAGCTGGCACAGTCTTAACTATTGATCCGCCAACTAAACACTTGTTTATTTAAGAGGGGAAAAGGTGGCCGTGTCTGCATCCAAAGAATTCAGGCAACAGTCAGATGCCTGATGAGTGATTTTTTTCCCCAGCCGTTTAATAAGACCCACGAGGTACATCTGTTTCCATCACTTTGATCAGAACTAAAAACAACTCAGACAAGCCGCCTAGCGCACCTGCTACCTGACAGGTGTGGAGGGAGCGATTATATTGTCTCGCTCATTCCCCAGAAGCAATTGATGAGAGCCCACATGATTGGCAGCTTGTAGAAGCAGGCGGGGAAAGGAGGAGGTTGGCAAGAGTGAAATCTACCTAGCCCAGCTCTCTGGAAGGTGTGTGCGGGCCAGCTGGGGTTCCTGGCTGACCATGAGGGCCAAGGTCAGGCTCTCCATTGAGATCTAGCCGCACACCGGTGCTCCCAGCAAGAACTGGGCAGAACCTCACAGAACATGGCAGATTTGTGCCAGCCAATCAATTTGTCAAAGTACATCCCCACAGGGCACAAAACGGGACTTCAATAAACCCATGGAAAATACGTATTAGAAAAACAACCAGGCATAGATTTCAACAAATTCAACAAACTTACCTTTCATTAAAAAGTAAAAAGGGGGCAATTGTTGGGGGGGGAATCAAAAAATTGTTGATTTTTTTTTTAATTTGAGAAGCAGAGAGACAGAGATGGAGAGAGAGAGCTCCTGTTTTCTGGTTATAAGACACAAATACCCCAATCAACATCTTAGCCATCGGACCCAAAACTCACTCACCCACTCACCCCCAATTTCATGATGTTTTTGAAGTCCCCTCATACTGTCCCTCCAGCTATACACTTGGATTAGCACACTTCACAGGGAGATGACATTGTGGGAATTAACACATTAGGGTGTGTGTGAAAGGGCCCAGCCCAGAACCCACTCATAATCAGCTCTCAAGGACCCATTGACCCAGGCCAGCTTTCCTCTGTGAACAAAGTAGTTTGACAGGGCTTTCTAAACAACTGAACACCTAGAAGACTTTTAAAGGCTTGTGGTGGTGAGCTTACAAGATAAACCTACTTGCATGCACAAAGTTTTGATATTCATTTGTCATTTTTTTCATGACCCACATTTCCCTGGGCTTTTATGAAGACCTCATGTGTCTGCACACACTTCTACACTCATATATGCGTGTGTGTGCTCAGTTCCTGAGTCTAGCCACTGCTGGTTCTGTGAGGTTCTAATAAATGCATGCTGATAATGGCCGATTTCAGGGGGCTCCATTTAGTCCATCGCATAAAAGTTGTCCACTTATACCCACCACCGCAATGGGCAGAGAAAGACTTTATCCAGCATGCCAGGTACAGTCAACTCCAGTTTGAATGATGATGAAAATGAGTGAATAAGCCATCAGTTAGAGCAGGGTCAGGTTCAATCCATCACCTACACGATCCAGTGTATATACCGGTGGATGCAGCTGCTTGATCAGTTCCTCCCTCAGCTACATCTCTCATGCAAACCAATGGGTTTGGCAGCCTATCCCAGCCCAACCTGCTACAGGCCTGGTATTCATGCACAACAGCGGGTGCCATGACCTAGCTGCAGCAACCTTCAACAACCCCCACCAAACCAGTCCCCAGCCCCAGTTTTGCATGTGCCAGCACGTGCTGCAGCCCAGCCCAGCCCAGCCCATCTTGCATCCCATCTGGCTCTCATGCATACTCCTAGATGAGATCAACCCACCCCCCACCCAGACCCAGCCTACATGTATGCTGACAGGTGCTGCTGCCTTGACCAGCCTGGCCTTCCCCCAGCCCTGGTTCTCATGTTCACCAGTAGGAGCTGCAACCCAACAGGGGAGTACCCACAGGTTCCTTACCAGGCCTGGATCTTACGCTTGCCAGGGGCTTCTGTGGTCCAGGTTAATATGACTTGTACCCAGTCCTGGCACTTGCCAGAGAGTACTGTGGCCTAGCCAAGCTAGTCTGCGCCCATTCCAGTTCTCGTGTGTGCCAGCAGGTGCAGTAGCCTAGCCCACCACGGCTTTTCTCCCAGCCCCAGCCCAATTGCCAGTTGATGAGTGCTAACATTCTGCCCTAACCAGCCTTCCCCCAATCCCAGCTCCCACATCCAACTGTGAAAGCACATAAGTCCCCTACAGAATCCCATTCTCTCAAGTTTTGGTGGGTGCTACAACCTAGCCTAACATAGCCCACCCCCTGCCTCAACACTCATAGGTGAGTACTATGACCTAGTCCAGTCAGGTATGCTCCCAGTCCCAAATTTGCATATACCAGTGAGTGGTGGACAATGCTACTTAACCCAGTCCAGGTCTCCCATGTGGGCAGCTGCCTTGGTCTGATGCAGACATGCCCTCCATTTCCCACCCCCCCACCCCCCGCCTCCAAACTACCCTGTCTCAGCTCCCTTGCCTACTCTTGCCTACCTGTGAGTGCAGTGGTCTATCCATGGAAGACCCCAAAAGGCATTATTCCCCTGCCAAACATGCCCTCAGCCATGCCCAGTCCAACACATCCCCACACCCTCTTCCCCAAACAGTCTGCAGTTCCCCTGTCCCTGACTGGGGGCCTAGATAATGTATCCTGGCCCAGCATTCCCCACCTTCCCCACACATCTTTAACAATGTGTGTGTGTGTGTGTGTGTGTGTGTGTGTGTCTGTGTGTCTGTGTGTGTGTGTGTCTGTGTGTGTGTGTGTCTGTGTGTGTGTGCCTACGCACGTGCAAGCATGTTGGCACACTGATATAGTCAACATAGATTTAGCATTAACCAGACCCAAAATGCTCACCAGCTTTCAGCTGCTTTTCTCCCAGCAGTGTAACACTTGCCTAGATATAAGGCAGCCTAAGCAGTTGCCTGCAGTGGGGGAAGGAAGTGATTTTTCCAATGAGTTGTGGAAGAGAAATGTTCCTGGTGTAATGAAATTCACTGGAAAAGAAGCCCCTGGTCCACAGGTTGGAAACCTTCTAGAAAGCAGCCACTGAGCAGCAGATGGAAGGAATGCGCCGAGAGCTGACCACATCACAAGGAAGCCACGTCTCCTATCGCTGCAACGGGCCTGCAGCCTACAGCCCCAGAGCCCGGCTGCCACTCTTCTCTGTCTGCCCACAATGCCAAATTCTTTGGAAATGTCTCTTTTTCCACATCTTGTCAAAATCTCCCTCTTGCCTGGCTGGGAAGCTGTCATTGTGATCGATAACCCCCAGACAAGCCTGGGATAGGAGCTCAATTGCTTGAGTCACTGGCGATGATAGAGTCATTCCCTAGGAAATTGGAAATCAATTCTTGTCATCACCGTACACAGCTTCTTTATCAAGAGTTCCAGCTTGCCACATAACGCAACCGAGTCGGACTCCAAGGCCAAGACCGTTAATAGCAGTAAGAGAAACTGTGGGAACGGGTGCTTATATGTGTGTGTGTGTTTATCCAAAAACATAGCAACATCCAAAGACCCCATCAAGCCTCTTCCAGTTGCCAGAAGATTCCTGCATTGTGAAGGTGAACATGTGGCATCGAAGCACAGGTGGAGGACCATGACATAAGCTTTCCATCCTCTATGCAATGAACTTGACACTGAACATTTCCTGTTACACACCCCTAGTTTGTGCCAGTTAGTGCTAAAAAAAAAAAATCAGGGGAGGATGGAGACGGGCAGCTCAATAACCTAGTGACTAGTGACTTGCAGCCGCCAATATCCCACATGGGTACCAGCTTGTGTCCTGGCTTTTCCACTTCCTATCCAGCTCCCTGGATCGTGGCTTGAAAAAGCAGTGGAGGAGGATGCCCCAAAGCCTGAGGATCCTGCACCTGTCTGGGAAACCTTGAAGAAACTCCTGGCTTCAGATCGGCTCAGCTCCAGCTATTGTGGCCGCTTAGGGAGTGAATCAGCAGATGGAAGATCTTTCTCTCTGCATCTCCTCTCTGTATATCTGACTTCACAATAAAAATAAATATTTTTTTAAAAATCACAATGATACCACCAGTCAACCTTCACAAAGCACAGGGACTCCCCAAGGAATTTCTGGGGGTGTCATGCCAACTCACAGCATAAAAGATTCTAACTTTGCCTTGATCTTTGGCTATGGCTGGACTTCACTAGCCTCACTTGTTTTGCATGTTGAAAGGCGACCAAGCCAGAAGAATTCACCAGAAAACCTGAGTCCAGGTTCTATTTGGCTTCTAGATACATTACTAGGGGGGGGGGGAGGAAATGGGGTCAGCATTGTGGTACAGTGAATAAAGCTGACACCCATAGCACCACCATCCAATATGAGCATTAGTTCAACTCCCGAGTGCTCCACTTCTAATCTGGCTCCATTCTAATGCCCTTGGGAAAGCAGAAGAGAATGGTAAACATCCTAGTGACCCTGTATACATGTAAGACACCGGGAAGAAGCTTCTGGCTCCTGGCTTTGGACCAGCTCAGCTCTGGCCATTGTGGCCATTTGAGGAGTGAACCAGCAAATGGAAGATCCCTCTGCGTGTGTATGTCTCCACTTCTCTTTGTAAATCTGGCTTTCAAATATTTTTTTTTTAAGAAAAAGAAAGGGAAGGGGAAAATGGTGCATACGGAAACTGGTATCATGGTGCAACAGGTTAAAACACCACCAACACCATATAAGCACTGGTTCGAGGCCCAGCTGCTCCAATTCTAGTCCAGCTCCCTGCTAATGCTTCTGGGAAAGCAACAAAAGATGGCTCAACTCCTTGAGCCCATCCACCTGGGAGGCCTGGATGGATGGAATTCCTAGCTCCTGGCTTTGTCCCAGCCCAGCCATGGTAACCATTTGGGAAGAGAACAAGTGGATAAAAGATTCTCTCTCTCCCTCTCTGTCTCTCAAATCAATCCTGTCATCCAAATCAAATAAATATTTTAAAAATAAGATTCTATAAGAAAAAAATTATAGTTCACTTATGATGACCTTCAATGATAAGTTTCTAATACTTGTAAAGCCACTTACCCATTACCCAAGTGGATAAACTGAGCCTCCAAAAAGCGAAGTGACATGAACATGCCTAGTTCACTTGAAAACGAAGAGGAATAAGGAAGGCTCATTCACTTTAGGTTTATAAAACATGTCCTTCCCTGCAGTGAGCCCCGGAGCCATGCTCTAAGGAGTCACTCTAAGGCAGGTGTTGGCAAAGACCTGAGTGGGTGCTCACCAACCTGGAAGCAGCATCCTCAGCCTTGGTTTTCAGAGACCTCTCGCCCCAAACCTCATCCCCACTTGGTGGTTCCAGTAAGTTCCCTCATAGCAATCATTCCAGAGAAGTCTGAGTAGTCCCGGTTCACACCATCTCATCCTTGCCTCCCCCCGCCCCCCAAGATCACCAACAAGTGCTGCTCAGTAGCTCACCCTCCCACAGGTTGACCAAAGGATTCATCTGTTCCTGGGAAGCTGACTGTGCCAACCCCACGGGCTCCAGGGGGCGCTGCATTGCCTGGACCATCGCTTTGGCACTGATTTCCTGGGCCTTTTTTTTTTTTCTCCCATGTTTCTTTCCACATGTAAACCCCACCTCTTCCTTTGACTGTGTAAGCCCCTCAGGGACACTCCCAGTGTCCGAACTCCCTGCTGAGGTTTAAGGTTATGAAGAAATGTTCGAGAGAGCTGGGTAGAGGATGGCAGAGATGAAATGCCTCCTGTGAACAGGTCAGGGTTCAAAGTCACCTGCGTGGCAGATGGCCTCTTGACTGTGGTGCCCCCAACACATGCTTGCCCCCAAAACCACAACCACCCTGATTTGGCCTTGTGTTGGGTCTCCACCACACGGTAGGCAGAGCAGAAAGAAGAATCAAGTCAAGCAGCTGTAGGCAACTGGCTGAGGGAGAGAGGATTAACCAGGGTTCAAGAGACAGGACCCAGAGCCAGGGTGAACTAAAAGCCACTATTGTAGCAGTGGATGGAGATGCTAGGAAAACAGGGGGCAGGGGCCTGGGACATGATCCAGCTGCTAAGGCACCTGCAGAAGTGAAAGATGTCTCATAGTACTTGGGCTCCTGCGTGCTTATAGGAGACCTGGATGAAGCTCCTGGTTCCTGGCTTCAGCCTCACTTCATACTAGTCAGTGTGATCATCTGGGAAATGAACCAGCAGAAGGGAAAACTATCTCTCTTTCTCAACCCTCTCCCTTCCCCATGTAGATACAGTGAGAAGTTGGCCTCATGCGACCCACAGGAGAGCTCTCATCAGACACTGGCCATGCTGGCCTCTTGACCTCTCCAGCTCCAAAAGTATGAGAAACAGGTGCTCCTGTGTTGTGGAATTCTGTTACAACTGACCCAGCTGACCCAGGCACCACCATAACAGTGCAAGCCAGCCTCATGGTTCTATTTTCTGATGCCATCACTGGTCCATCTTGGGAGCCCACAGTGCTCAACACCAGGAAGCATCAGGGTGTGAGTAATGAATCTGATCCTTCTCTGAGTATCTGTGTGGCATCCTTGGTCTCTACAGACATCAGAACTACCTCCAGGGTTGGAAGGAGGTGGGGGTCTAGCCCCTCTTTATAAAGTGACCATGACAGTGGGTAAGCCCCAGTTGGGAAGGCTGGCTGGGAAGCCTCCACCCCAACCCACAGTCAGGCAAGTCAGTGGTGGAGTCCTCATGGGACTTGCACAGAGCAGCAATCAAGGATAGGAAATTGAGAAGCTGCATGACACTCTGGACTCCCACAAGGTCAATGCCAGGGCACACGCTGTGGTGTTGAAGGGAGGGCTCAGCTACTGAAGTGCCGGCCCTACACACGGAGGCACACAGGCTGCTGATTCACTATATATCTACATGGGGATAAATCTCCCTGGAGGGAAGACTCCTGTGCCACCCCAGCCACACCCCCTTTGGACACAAAGCCAACATTGAAGCCAAGAGTTCAAGTCCAAAGCCAAACTTGCAGGTCGCCTTCCCTGACTGCTCCCTGCCTTGTGCTTCTTGTTTTCCTCTATTTGAGCTACATAAAAGCCAACACAGGCAACACTGAGACTCTTTCTCAGCTAACACTGTGACATAGTTGTGGACAAGGACAACAGAAAGAGAAACGTACTCGGCGATCCCACCTCTCCAGGTCATCTCTTCTTTCTCCCAGAAAGCAGCTGCCAAGCAGTGAAGTGTCATAGCCATGTTGTGACACTGAGGATGGGAGAGAGCGTGCTTAAAATGACGAAGCAGAATAAGAAGAAGAGCTGAGCCAAGTGTGTGGGGGGGTGGGGATCCCCTCTGAGCTTCTAGTGGGGTAAGGAAAGTAAACTCTCACTTGGTGAAGCTACAGTAGCCAGCTGTTTTCTTGCCCCTAATGGGCCCATCAACAAAGCTAGAGGATGACTGCTGAATAAACTCAACTTTAACATCACACAGACTTGAGTCTGTGTCCCACTTCTGACTTCTTGAAAGCTGCAAGGATCAGCAGCTTCTGCCCCTAATCCTCCTGGCCATTATCTCTGTCCCCCTCCCAAAAAGTAAACAGGATAACAAGACCCCCTTCCAAAAGTGGATGGCCAACTTCAGTGCAAGGCACTTAACCAAATGCCTGGTGCAGAGGGAGTGGAGGTGGGGTATTACGGTGATGTTAATTGTTTCAGCAAAGCCTCAGAGATTGGTCTCACAGGAATCCAATCATTACAAGAGAATCTTCCAAAAATTCATGAGGGTATGTAGGATGGAAAAACTGCACAGGAATTGCAAAAGTATTGGTTCCAAACTAAACGTGATAAGCACTGCGGTACAGTAGATTAAACCAACTCTTGCAGGATCAGCAACAACTATCAGAACACTAGTTCAACCCCAGGCTGCTCCACTTCTGATCCAGCTCCCTGCTGATGCACCTAGGAAAGCAGCAGAAGATGGTCCAAGTGCTTGGGCCCCTGCCACTCACATGGGAGACCTAGATGAAGCTCCCAGACCTTGGCTTTCGCCTGGCTCAGAACTGGCTGTTGCAATCATTTGGAAAGTGAATCAGCAAATAGAAGATCCATCTCCTTCTCTCCACCCTCACTCCCATATCTCTGCCTTTCCAATGCATATGCCTCTTTTACAGCCTGCTTATTTTTAAGAAGAGTTTCTCATGATTTTTTTTCCCACCCTTGAAGGCTCTCACGCTGCTGTAGTATCCCATGTCTGGAGGTCCATGGGTCACACCCTGCGTCTCCAAGGACACCCTCAGACAGATGCTGCAGTTTTTAGCTGTTGCCCTTTCCTCAAAACAAAGCCAAGATATGATTCTTTAAGAGGGCTTTGAAGGGATCCCCAGGGCAGCATCTGGAGCAAGCCCCTGGGGACCCAAGGGGCAGCAGACCAACATGTGCTTTTACTTAGGAAGCAGTGAGGACAGTGTCAGGGCCAAAGGATCTGAGACATCCGAGAGCCTTGCCTGTGGCCCCCTCTCCATTCTGGGAAGTCTCCCTAATGAGTGACCGAGGTTTTCTTTCCATCAGCAGCACCAAGCTGCACAGGCAAATCCACCTGGGACCCAGCACACGGGAGCCCAGGTTGTCTTTGAAGTAGAGATGATTGATCGTGGGGATCTTTCCAGAAAGCAGTGGAGGAGAGGGGGAAGGACCGTGTGAGGACAAAAATGCAGACGAAGCCACCAGAGCCCCATGACACACTCCCCAGTGTTCACAACTGTGCCAAGAGGTGGTCTCCAACATCAGTCCCATGATAATCCCAAAACAAAAACCGTCTGGCCCTGAGACTCCCCGACTCTCCTCACCTGGAGACCAGCAGCCAATGGGAAGACAAAATGGGCACAGGATGCAGGTCAAACAAGTGTCCAGCCTCCTCCAAAATACAGGGGTGCAGAGGCAGCCCCCCACTGGGGACCCTCACACTAAGATTCGAAACTGTGGTTTGTGCCCCATCTAAGCTTCTGCTGCAACAGAATCGCTGATGTCCAAACAACCACCAGATGATAGGTTCTCTAAGAGAGATTGGGTTGAGGGGCCAGCATCGTGGCATAGTGGGTTAAGCCTGCAACATCGGCATCCCATGTGGGTGCTGGTTCAAGTCCTGGCTGCTCCATTTGAGATGCAGCTGCCTGCTAACGCACCTAGGAAGGCAATGGAAGAGGACCCAAGTGTTTAGACCTTTACACTCACATGAGAGACCCAGATGGAGCTCCTAGCTCTTGGCTTCAGCCAGGGACAAATCACTCTGCCTTTGAAATAAAGAAATAGCTCTTTGTGGAAAAAGAGAGCTAGAGAGGGAGAGAATGGGTTAGAAGCCAGCCCCAAGCTCCCGGACTTCCAAACCTGTGAGCAAAATAAGCCTCTTTTTCTTTAGCAACTGGCCTGTCACGAATGTTCTGTCAGAGCAAGAGAAAATGAACTGAGATCCTTGCACGCAGATATGCTGATATGCTGCATCTGCGATCCTCATGCAGCTGTCTTGTGATGGGATCTGCTAGGATCCACTGGATCCATTCAGCAAGCAAAGCCTGCAGAAGGGCAGATGGACAAGCACTCAGGCTACTGGTAAACCTCTGCCCAGGGCTCCCAAGCTCTGGCAAACAAGCTAAGTCTCTCCTCTCCCTGAAGAGGGAGTAAAAGCATTTTGAGAAATAAAAACATTCTCCTGCATAGCAGGAAAGTGGGTACACACACCTGCGTGCACGCACACACACACACACACACGCATGCATACCCACAGACTTAAACTTCAGCTCATCCCATCTTCCCAACAGCCCTGGGAAACAGTCGTGGGCAACGATTCTGATCCTGGTTAGTGGATGATAAAACCAAGGCCCAACTCCACCCCCGCTGCAGGTGCAGGATCTCTGGGATGTCCACGCATCACCTTCACTGCACAGTTGGCCCTTTGCACAGGTTTATGAGGCCGACTGCCCCTGCGGGGCAACAGGGAGATGCCACAGCCCCAACAGGGGACAAAAAGGAAGCTGGCTGGTGACCCCAGTGGACCGATGACCACAGCCCAGTGCCCAAGCCCGTCCACTCTGTATTGGATGGCAAGCAACGAAGACAAGGAAATCCTTAACTCTTGCAGAAAGCTGCCCAGCTCAGTCCCTGCCCCCAAGTGGGAGACCCTGAAGGAAATCCTGGCTCCTGCTCCTGGCTTCAACCAGATTGAGCCAGTCTGACTGTTGTAGACATCCGGGGAGGAAACCAAAAGATGAAACTTGCTCACTCTCTCTCTCTTTCTTTCTTTCTTTGCTTCAAACTCATGAAAATTAAACAGGGCCCAGCCTGGTGGCCTAGCTGCTCAAGTCCTCGCCTTGAACGCACTGAAATTCCATATGGGCGCCGGTTCCAATCCCAGCAGCTCCACTTCCCATCCAGCTCCCTGCTTGTGACCTGGGAAAGCAGTCAAGAACAGCCCAAAAGCCTTGGGACCCCTGCACCCACATGGGATACCCGGAAGAGGATCTGGGCTCCTGGCTTCAGATCAGCGCGGCACCGGCTGTTGCGCTCACTTGGGGAGTGAATCATTAGACAGAAAATCTTCTTCTCTGTCTCTCCTCCTGCCTGTACACTTGACTTTGCAATAAAAAATAAGTAAATCTTATTTTTAAAAAGAAAATTAAACAAAACTGATCAACTACCCCACCCTTGGGGTTCCACGTTGGCCTTGAGGGGAGCAAGAACCTGTAACACAGGACCTAACTGCCACCAAACCTTCAGTGGCTGTGGGGTTGGCCAGGGCTGAGATTCCTGTATTGCCATGGAAAGAGACCCCCAAGCCCAGCCTAAAATGTCACTTGGTCACAGAGGTGGGGGCACTTGTCCACCTGCCATCCAGATCCAGGTGCCCCAACCGGAAGCGTGGGTCACCTGCAAACTCATCCCTGCTAAGATTCTCTACTGACAAGGTCACCTAGAGCTGGGCATGCCACAAAGGGGTCAAGTGGTCCCAGAAAGGCTATTGAGAGGGGTGTGAATGGACCCCATGCCCAGCCAGCAGCAATGTCGCCCTAAGGGGCTGGGAGATGAGGGGTTCAGTTCTCCCTGCTTCTCGGGCCCCTGAGCTACACCCCCACTTGATGCCCATCATGCAGAGCTCGGCAGTACCACATGGTCGCTGTGATGGCAGCACACGGGCCCAGCCAGCCGCCAGCAGATGGTAGGGTTTGCAGGATCCAAGCCCTGGCAGATCCTGCTGAGGCCACTGGGCTCAGAACAGACATTGTGGGAACAGACACTGCTGAGACACATCCTGCTGCAGGATGCCCACCCCCATCTCAAATCCACTCTAGCTCCCACCTGGGAAACAGCAGCTTATAGTCCCAGAATGCTTAGATCCTGGCCTCCTTCGGCGTGGGAGACCTGCCTGGAGGTCCAGGCTCCTGCTGCAGCTCTTGGAGAGTAAATCAGCAGATGGAAGAACTCTGTCTCTCTCACTCAAAATAAAAATATATTTAGGAGGAAAAAAAGTTATTGCAAGTTGCCCTGGATCAGAAACCCCAAATGACTGTTCCACACTCGCTGGCTACATCCCAGAGAGATCCCAAACACTGAATTTCCATCTTACTGGTGTGTGAGCAGCAACGACAAATTCCCATGGGGCCAGAGTGGTGGCATATTAGGCTAGTACTCCACCTGCAGTATTGGCATCCCATATGGATGGGATTGAGTCCCAGCTGCTCCATTTCCCAATCCAGTTCCTGGATTACAGCCAGGAAAAAGCACCAAAGAATGGTTCAAGTCTATGGGACCCTGCACCTGTGAGAGAGACCTGGAAGAAGCTGCTGGATTGTGGCTTTGGATCAGCTCCGCTCCAGCAATTGTGGCCATTTGGGAAGTGAGCCACTGGACAGAAAATCTCTCTGGTCTTCTCTTTCTATAAATTTACTTTTCAGATAAAAATAGATCTTAGGGGGAAAAAAAGCCGTTTCGCCAGCTTTGGGTGACCCCAAATAGAATCCATGCCTTGTCTTCAGCCCCAGCCTGGAACCCACAGGAAGAAGACCATGATGCACGGTGCACTTGACCAGAAGTCGAGGGACAAGCCTGCTTGCTGAGCCTCTGTTTCCTTCCCTGTGGATCCTGCTAACACTCAAGGACCCCAGGAGCTGGGAGTTCAGCTCACATCCAGCCCACCGCAGCTGAACTCTGAGCTGGAGGTGCACACACAGGTGGGCTAGAACAGCTGTGGCTTTCCCCTGCAGCTCGCTCTGTCACCACTCAAATGGCCTCTGCTGGGGACCTCTTCTGCCTGGGGGTTCCAGGATCTGCCCCCTAACCTCCAGACATGGGTCCCAAGAATGAAAGGGTCAAGTTAAGTTTTACACCCTGGGAAGACCCAGCCTTGAATGCCACACTGGTCCACATTAGCAATTTTCTTTTTTTTTTTTGTACGATTTATTTATTTTTATTGGAAAGTCAGATATACAGAGAGGAGGGGAAACAGAGAGGAAGATCTTCTGTCCACTGATTTTGATTCACTCCCCAAGCGGCCACAGTGGCCGGAGCTGAGCCAATCTAAAGCCAGGAGTGAGGAGCTTCTTCTGGGTCTCCCAGACAGGTGCAGGTTCCTAAGGCTTTGGACTGTCCTTGACTGCTTTCCCGGGCTACAAGCAGGGAGCTGGATGGGAAGCGGAGCCACTGGGATTAGAGCTGGCACCCATATGGGATCCCGGTGCATGTAAGGCAAGCACCACGAAGCTACCACACAGTTCCACATTTGCAATTTTCTATTGACCAAGCTGTAGAAAATTTCCATCCAGGGGGCAGGTATTGGGCCTAACAGGAAAGACCCAGTGAGGGAAGGCAGGGGGGCTAGAGCTCATGCCCTGTAGCCCAGGGCCTGGGTCCAGCTCCAAGCTCTGCTCCCAACCTGGCAGGTGGCAGTGATGGCTCTAGAAACTGGATCCCTGCCACCCACAGGGGGGCCTGGATTGCATTTCTCATCTGCTGACTTAGACCCCAGCCCAGTCCTGGTTGGTGTGGACAGCCAAAGGCACTTTCTCACTCCAGTAAGTTTTGGGGGGTGGGAGGAGGTTGGTTTTTTTGGTTTTTGTTTTTTTAATTTTTGCAGGTGATCTATGGCTCCCATCTGGCCCCTGCCCTTCCTCCAGGCCTGGCTTCCACAGCCTGCCTGTGTGCCTGCAATGCTTGCTGCTCGGGACAAGCAGGGGTTAAGATCCACTGGTAGTACTGCCTTTTGCTCAGGCCAGCGCCTGGGCGGCCTCTTGGAAGCTCCCACAGCACCACCCTGTGGCGACAGGCTGGCACGACACTTGCTGCCAGCTGTACAGCCCCCTGCATTGGCAGATGACTTTGAATCTGTTCCTGGGGGGGACCTTCCTGCAGAGCCCCACAGCACAGGAGGTCAGCAGCCCGGAGCAGCAGCAGCAGGAAGCCTACTGGAGGAAATGGTGGAGTCTGGGGTGGGAAAGAGAAAGGCTGCTTGGACCACAGGACAGGAGGACCCAGCTGCGGTTTTCTCTGGCTGAACAGGGAGCAGGTCCCCGGGGGGAGGGGGGGCCGAGGCACAGAGCAAGGTGGATGCGACTAACATTTCAGGTTTGTTTTGCTGTGTCTGCATGTGAAGAGGGGCAGAGGCCACTTCCTTGCTGTCAAACTACATTAGCACCTGGGTAGACACTTTCTTTTTTTAAGATTTTATTTATCGTTATTGGAAAGACAGATTTACAAGAGAGAAGACGAGACAGAAAGAGGTCTTCTACCTACCGGTTCATTTCCCAAATGGCTACAATGGCTGGAGCTGAGCTGATTCGAAGCCAGGAGCCAGGAACTTCCTCCAGGTCTCCCACAGGAATGGGATGGTTTGGGGCCATACTCTGCTGGGATGTCAGTGCTTGCTGGCAGAGTTGAGCCATCATGCTGGCGTCAGTTTGAGACACTTAAAAATATAAAACATAAGTCCGTGCACTCATGTGGGAGACAAACAAGCTCCTGGCTCCTGGCTTCAGATGGGCCCAGGTCAGGTCCTTGTAGCCCTTTGGGGAGTGAACCAGCAGGTGAAACATGCTCTATGTCCTCTGTTCATATAACTATTTTAAATAAATTTATTTTAATTGGAAAAGCAGATCAGTTTTACGAAGAGGAGAGACAGAAAGATCCCCTCACCCACTGGTTCACTCCTCAAGTGGCCACAACAGCTGGAGCTGAGCTGATCTGAAGCCAGGAGCCAGGAGCTTCTTCTGGGTCTCCCACGTGGGTGCAGAGGCACAAGAGTTTGGGCCATTTTCCACTGCTTCCTGGGCCATAAGCAGGGAGCCAGATGCAAAGTGGAGCAGCTGGGACACGAACCAGTGCCCATATGAGATCCCAGCACTTGCAAGGTAAAGATTTAGTTATTGAGCCATTGCACCTGGCTCAAATAAATCTTTTTAAAGAGAAAAGAGGAGAAGAGAAGAAAAGAATAATACACAGTTACAAATGGGACAAGGAGTTGGGAGCAGGACACAGCTAGCAGGCTGAGCAGGGAAGGCCTGCAGACAGAAACCACTGGCTCCAGGGTCCACACTGCGGAGCAGGGAGTTAAGCTCCACTCGCAATGCCAACATCCCATATGAAAAGGCTGGTTCAATCTCCATCACTTCTACTCCAGTCTCCTGTCAACACACCTAGGAAGGCAACACCTGTATGCCTCTGCCCTTTTCTCTGGTCCCTGGATTCTTCTCCTGGGAAAAGCGTGCACATACAGAAGAGAAGCTATGAGCACCAAAGCAGAAAGAGAGAGAGAGAGAGAGAGAGAGAGAGAGAGAGAGAGAGAGAGAGAGAGAAAGAATGAGAGAATGCAGGCATTTGAAAATCAGTCCTTTTCCTGTGTTCTTCCCCCTCCTGCCACATAGACTCTGGGGTTCCCCACCTTGGAATCTCCAATGGCTCCCTGTCCTTTGATTTATTTCATTTGTCCGAAAGGCACAGTAAGAGAGACACAGAGAGAAGAGAGATCTTTCATCTGCAGGTTCATTCCCCAGTGGCCACCACAGCTGGGTTGCAACAGACCAAAGCCAGGAGTCATAAACTTTTCTTCTGGATCTTCCACATGGGTGGAAGGGGTCCAGGCACTTGGGTCATCTTCACTGCCTTTGCCAGGAACATCAGTAGGAAGCTGAACTGGGAGCAGAGCAGCCAGTACATGAACCAACACCCATAGAGGGATGTCAGTGGCTTAATCCACTGTGCCACAACACCAGCCTATGCAGTCTACATCTTAACAAACGCTCTAGGTAATTCAGAAAAAACAAAGTGTTCAAGAGAACAGAATTCTGGGCTCAGCGTGGTGGCTTAGCGGCTAAAGTCCTCTCCTTGAAAGTGCCAGGATCCCATATGAGTGCCAGTTCTAATCCCACCAGCCCCACTTCCCATCCAGCTCCCTGTTTGTGGCCTGGGAAAGCAGTTGAAAACAACCCAAAGTCTTGGGATCCTGCACCCACGTGGGAGACCTGGAGGAAGTTCCTGGCTCCTGGCTTTAGATCAGTGCAACACTGCCCGTTGCAGTCACTTGGGGAGTGAATCATCAGATGAAAGATCTTCCTCTCTGTCTCTTCTCCTTTCTGTATATCTGACTTTGCAATAAAAATAAATAAAATCTTTTAAAAAGAGAGAGAGCAGAACTCTGACATGTGGCCATCAGTCGTTGCTTAATGAAAGCATAGCAAATAGATTTTTGTTTTATTTTGTTTTGTTCATTTGCAAGACAAATCAATCTCTCATTGACTGGGTTCATTCCCCAGATACCTGTAACTGCAAAGGCTGTGCCTTGCGGGGAGCCAGGAGCTCCATGCAGTTCTCCCACAAGTGTAGCCGGGACCTACCGAAGCATTTGAGCCATCAACAGCCACCCAGGTGGCTCATCCCTTCTTAGCAGAGTTGCTTTCCATTGCATTCTGTCTTAGTCTGATTTTACTTCCACAACCAAGTACCGAGGCTGGGTATAATAGAAAGAATGTGAATTTGGGATAGGCATTGAATCCGGCGAATCAGACACCACAGTTACAGAAAATGGAGGAGAGACAGAGAGAGAGAAAGATGGGCCAGGCTGAAGCCAGGAGCTCCATTCAGGTCTCCTACGTGGGCCAAACTCCATGACACTTTCAGGTGCATTACCAGGGAGCTGGATCAGAAGTGGGGCAGCTGGGACTTGCACCGTTACCCACATGGGATACTGGCATAGGAGGTGGTGGCACCTGCTATGCCACAACACCAGCCTCTTTATTTATTGAAAGAAGATAGGACGAGGAATGACAACTCCCACTCACAAGGGAATACCTAACTTCAAGTCCAAGCTCCACTCCTCTTCCCAGCTGCCTGCTAAGGCACACCCTGGAAGACAGGAGATGATGGGTCCCTGTTCCTGACATGGCAGACCTGGACTGAGCTATTGGTTCACAGCTTTGGCCTGGAATAGTTACGGTCTCTGTGGATATAGCACAGGTGCTTAAGCCTCTGCCACCCACGTGGGAGACCCGGAGAGAATTCCCAGCTCCTTGGCTTCTGCCTGTGGCAACCCATCTGGTAAGTGAACCAGTTGAAGGGATATTTTTCTCTCTCACTGTCTCTCTTTCTCACTCTTCTTTCTCCCTATCACTCTGCCTTTCAAAGAAGTAAATAAATCTTAAAAAAGAGGGGGGGGCATTAACCTAAAAAATGGGCTTACCCAATAAAAGGGGTTTTCTTTCCCCCTATTTTCTTTCCCCTATTTCCACTTGCCATCATTCCCCAGCATCTCCTGCCAAGACCACCCCCAAGTCAGACCTGCCGAGCCCAGCCACCCTCCCTTCACTCCTGGGCAACCCCTACGGCAGGCGTTGCTACAACGTGATTTGTCTGCTCAGAGGGCTCCCTGGGGACGGGGACCTTCTTGTAGACCTCCGCCAGCTTCTGGACAGTCAGTCGGTGTGCGCGGGGCTGCCTCCGAGGGGGTTGGCTCGGGAGGCGAACTGGCTGCTGCCTCCCCTCTCAGCACAGCCGGGGCGCATCTGCAACCAATCAGTCTCGCTGGAGTGAAAAAAGAGCAGATGGCGAGCCCGCCAGCCGCCCCCGGGACACCCAGGGCCCCGCCGGCTTCCTCTGCCTCGCCTCCCGCCCCACCACACACACAGACACAAATCAACCTCGCACGAAATCGCTCACTGGCGCGCGCCAGGTTGCCTCTTGGCTCCCGGCTTCGCTGCTGCCCAGGAGGCCCATCTGTGGCTGTAAAACAGGTTTGCAAGCTGGAAAAGAATCTTGAACTGTCGTCTGGGAGGTTTCCCCTGCTCCAAGCCAGAAGGAGCTCTCTGCCGTTTAGGGCAGCGGAGCCGGACTGAGTCCTCTGGGTCATCCGGTCCAATTCCAGCACTTCACGGATGGAAGCACTGGGGCCCTGATTCAGCGAGGGGGCTGTGAGGGTTGGTCAGAGCCAGGCTTGAAGAAACTTAAAATTTCGATGAGGTTTGCCTCTACAGTAAATACCTCTGTAATAAACCAGGGACGAGCGGATAGAAGTAGTGGGCTAGAGGATGGCTGTAGGGACGAACAGACCAATGGGTGGATGAACAGATGGATGGATGGATAGGTGGATGTTTGGTGAACAGATGAAGAAATGGGACCTGACACAATAGCTCAATAAAAATAAATGTCTTTTTGAGAATTTCTCCTAGCTGGATCAGGTATAGCTGTAACACTCAACAGTGAAAACTGGAATGGGTATGGGCCAGTTGGGCAAGGACACTGTTCCTACCAGGACACGGGGTAGGCCAAGTCAGGCTCTCTCCACTTCAACCAAGGACTCACTGATGTGTGTGAGATCTGCCACTAGGAGACCTGATATAGGAGCCTGGGGAACTCCTTTGCCAGGACAAAGTCCCTGCGGATGAGCACAAGAACCAAGGCAAGGAGCAGCCCAGACCAGGCCAGGTTACAGTACCTGCCAGCAGACACATGGGTCAGGTCTGGGGACGGGCTAGGCTGGGACAGTTCATAACATCCACTGGCAGATCTGAGAACCAGGACAGGTTGCAGGACAGGCCAGTTTGGGCCACAACACCAGCCAGTTGACATTAGAGCTGGGACTGGGGACTGGCTGTGCTTGGCAAGGCTGCAGCACCCACCATCAGGAGCTGGAACAGGGGGTTGACTGAACTGAGCAAGTCTGAAGCATCTGCTGGTGGGTGCTGCTGGTGGGTGAGGCAAGCAATGCCAACTAGACGTGATGGGTGCCAGGTCTGGAAGCCTTTGGGACCTTGATCCAGTGGGACTCAGGTCCTTGGGTCTGCCTGCACGGTGGGTGTAGGGTCTGGGAGCCCTGGGGACCTTGATCTGGTAGAACCCAGGTCCTTGGGCTGGCCTACATGGTGGTTATAGGGTCTGGGAGCCCTTGGGGCCTTGATCTGGTGGGGCCCGGGTCCATGGGTCCATCTTTCTGTGAGTTTTGAGTCCAAGAGCCCCAGGGTTGAGGGACCCTGCAGGGTCCTTCTCAGGTGGGCCAGGACACCAATGGCACCTGGGGAAGCTCACTGGCCACCCAAGGGCATGCTTCTGTGGACTTGGTGTATGGGCTTGCAGGGGTCTGGTGATTGCACAGTGGAAGTGGGCTTGCAGGGGTCTAGTGATAGCATGATGGCACAGGTGGGGGGTATGCCAGGGCCTGGGTTTCATGGCCAGAATTGGTAGTCTGACCATGGAGTCCATGTATCAGAGCTGGGCCTCCCAGTGGGAAAGACAGAGCAGTGGATGGCTGACCCAGCAGTATATGGAGGATAACTCAGCCCTTTGGGGCCTGCAGAGAACAGCTGGCACCATCTCAGAGGAAGGAGGACAGAACAAAATGGACAACTACCCCAGCCAAACGATGACAGCAAATATTAGCAGACACTCTCAGGTTAACTATGCCAACCAATGGACATTGCAAAGGGTTCCTCACCCTTAAGTCAGCAAGATCAACAGCATCTCAAAACAAGCAAAACCACTTAGGCAGAACTCTTGGAGCATGCACCACACATTGGAGACCCTGGATTGATATCAGGTGGCCATTTCCCATCCCCAGGGCCTTTCTCATCAAGCAGACCTCAGAGATCATTCTGATTATTATACATCAGTGGGGCAATTTTAGGGGACATCAGCTAATCCTTCATCTATAAATGGGGAGGGAGACCCCATGTATTGGGAAGATAAAGGGAGAATAAGTATATAAAGCATTTAGCACAACTGGACACATTAAAATGGTGAGCTAAGTCACCATTTGTACCAACAGCATCCCGCATAAGGACCAGTTTACATTCTGGCTGTCCACTTCCAATCCTGCTCCCTGCCTATGCTCCTGGGTAGGCAGCAGAGGATGGCCCAAGTATTTCGACTCCTGCCTCTATGTGAAAGACTCAGAAGAAGCTCTAGGCTCCTGGCTTCGACCAGGCCCAGATCCTGCTCTTGTGACCATTTGGGGAGTGAACCAGTAGATAGGAGAATCAGTCTCTTCCCCTATTACTCTTTTAAACAATTTTTCTTTATAATTTTCCTGATGCATTGATGAGTAGCTGACACACAGCTTCCTCCACCTTGTACCATTTGGACAAAGGAAGACATGGCTTTGACCTCTTTACAATCCCCACACAACGCCATGAGCTGTTGATTTCTCCAAGAGAATGCATGTGGGCATCCTGTCCCAATAACAGCCAAGTCATTCCAAACAAGGCCATGCTCCACTTTCTGAGGGCGAGACTATAGCAGGAGTCACAAGAGCCTGAGAGACAGATGACCACAGACCCCAGAGGGTTAGATTCTTTGGGGGCAACCAAGGAGAGACAGACAGAAGATCCAAGATGGGGAAAGGGTGAGGGGCAGGAGAGAACCCAACAGGGAGAAGCTGGGCTCCCTGTGGCCACGAGGAGGGTCTGGGACCCGACTCCTCACTCCATCGTGATATCCCTCCAGCAGACCACTCACTGCTGGTGTCCCAGCTTAGGCTACCCACACCTTCAGCGCTCACTCCACTTTACTGAGCTCCTGAGGGTCCCCTGGACTGACTCTGAGCTCCCCAGTTTTGTTGAGAAGAGCAAAGAAGGGAAAGGAACATGATTCAAGGACAAGATGTGTCTGAGACAGCCGCAGTAGCCACCCCCATCCTCCATTGTCTAGGGGTGGGTCTGCACAGCACACAAGATCAGATCTCCAGCCAGGCAGAGGATTGGAGTGTTGGGGAGCCAGACAGAAGACAAGGGAGGCAGTTCTCCAATCACCCAGCATGGCAAAATACCCAGGAGAGCTGGTTAAACACAGAGGGCTGGGTTCCGTCCCCTTGGAGTTGGTGATTCAGGCAGTTTAGGCCCCACCCCCAAATTTGAATCTCAAACAAGTTCCAGGTTACGTTCAGCTGCTTCCCTTGGAGAAGGATGGACAGGGCTATGCTTTCAGGGCAAAGAAATTCTCTCCCCAGTCCCAGACACATAGTAGGTCTTCACGGAGGATCCTTTGAACTGACAACCCTACGCCAACAGTGTTACTCGTCCCCAGTTCTGTTTCCTGGATTTACAGCTAGCTATGACTTTATTCTGCGTCGTCATAGGTTAACAGGCAATGAGATAAGCTGGGGGTCCACTGTAGTGACACAGTACCTTAAACTGCTGCCTATGACACCAGCATCCTGTGATCAGAACAGTGGTTGACAGTCCTAGCCATCCCACTTCCAATCCAGCACCTGGGAGATCAGTAGAAAACAGTCCAAGTGTTTGGGCCCCTGCCACTCACACGGGAGACCTGGATTGAGTTCCTAGCTGCTGGCTTTGCCCAGGCCCAGTCCTGGCTGCTACAGCCATTGTGAACCAACAAATAGAAGCCTCTCTCTCTGTCTCTCCTTTTTCTGTCACTGGGCCTTTCAAATAAATAAATCTTAAAAAAAAAAAAAAAAAACTTTTGAAAGGACCCTATTCACATGTCTTTTCTGTCTGTGTATTATTTTCCTTGTTTTATTTCATTGTTGTTGCTGCTAACCTCTTATTGTACTTAATTTAATCCAATTCACTGTATTTAATTTATAGATTAAACTTCATCCTGTGATTCAGTACTAGCTCAAGTTCCCGGCATCCACTGATGACCTTTGAGCCTATCTCCCACGGGGCAAGTCTTACACAAGAAAAGGAAGGTCGGGAACAGGCATTCGGTCTCACGGCTAAGATGCCGCTGGCATCCGCATCACGGTGCTTGGGTTCATTCTTGGGGTTCATTACTGACTCCTTTGGCTTCCTGCTAAGGTAGCCACTGGAAAGTCGTAATGACAGCTCCAGTCACTGGGTCACTGCCACCCACCCACTTAAGAGACCCAGAGTAAGTTCCCAGGTCCTAGTCTCCACCATGACCATGGCCAACAACTTACACATGAACCAGTGGATGAAAATGCTTTCTCCTGCTCTCTCTTTTCCAGGGGTGGAAGGACCCTACCTTTTTGAGCCTGCTGCCTCCTGAGGTATGCAAGAGCAGAAAGTAGGACTGGGAAGCACAGATGGGGTCTCTGATGCAGTAATCCCACATGGCCTAAAACAATGTTGCCCAAAAAAGGAAATGAGGGCCCGGCGCACAGTGGTTAAGGTCCTCGCCTTGCACACCCGGGATCCCATATGGACGCCAGTTCTAATCCCGGCGACCCCTCTTCCCATCCAGCTCCCTGCTTGTGGCCTGGGAAAGCAGTCGAGGACGGCCCAAAGCTTTGGGACCCTGCACCCGCGTGGGAGACCTGGAAGAGGCTCCTGGCTTCGGACCGGCATAGCATCGGCCATTGCGCTCACTTGGGGAGTGAATCATCGGACGGAAGATCTTCCTCTCTGTCTCTCCTCTCTGTATATCCGCCTTTCCAATAAAAATAAAATAAATCTTTAAAAAAAAAAAAAAGGAAATGAAATCCCTCTCCTTTGCACGGCAAAAGACCTCATGGATGCAACCAGCTAGACCCAGACCTTCTTCCTGTTCTGACTCCTGGATTTGGCTCAGGCATGGGGGGTGGGAAGTGGGGGACAGAGGCGTCCCCCTTTCACCCCCAACCCCCCACAAGCTGGAGCCACCTCATTGCGATGCAGCCCACATGGCTGCACATATCCCTCCTGGATCACCGAGAACAGGGGGTCTGATTTGCAAATGTCAGCCGCTCGTTAGCAATCCCGATGGCCGCGGTGGTAATGATGCCTTTTCATGTCCCGTCGTGTTCCACCGCATCAAAACTGCCACACGCGCCTGGTTTTATAACATCACGGCCTGGAAATAAATGTCCAAAACGATATGAAAATGTACTAGGAAGAGATTAATAACTATTCTTCTAGGAAGAAAGATAGCCCTTTTCAACCAGTCTATTATATGTATTTTTTTCCCTTCTCTAAAAAAAAGGTTCATGATAGCATCTCTCCTTTGGGGAACTGAATTATATTATCACTCACAAGCTGTAATCAGTTCTGTCAGCTGCAGGGCTGAGCCGCTAAAGGCAGGAGGGAGGGGCTTGAGAAGCAGGACTTGGGGGCGGGGAGGTGACTCCAAAGGATGGGCCCCGGAAGGGGAAGCCCCTGACCCCGTATCACACACACACACACACACATCCCATCCCCAAATTTCCTTCCCAAAGAACATGGAGCCTGGGTCATGAGCACTTTCTCACAACACAGGAGTCCTGGAAAGCAGCCAAGTGGCACCTGTTTCCACGTGGGAGGATTTTCCCCTCTGGTCCCAACAAGACCCTGTAGGAGGAGTCCATGTTGTAGCACAACAGGATAAGCTGCCACCTGCTACGTCGGCATCGCATGTCAGCATGCCAGCCTCTCCACTGCTGAGCCAGTTCCCTGCTCGTGCACCTGGGAAAGCAGCAGAAGATAAGTGCCTGTGGTGCTGCCACCGATGTAAAAGACCCAGCTGGGGTTTTAGGCTGCTTGTTTCAGACTGATCCAGCCCTGGATGTGCCAACCACTAGGGGAGCAAACCGGTAGATGGAAGATCTCTCTTGTTCTGTCTTTCCTTCGCTCTCTTTCGCTATAACCCAGCCAATCTGATCAATAAAATAAATCTTATTTAGAAGAAAAAGAGAAGAAGGATGGGAGGACAACAGCAACCCTTTCCGGGGCACAACCTACAACGAAATGGCCTGTGTTTGCAAGTTTCCGATTTCTACTGAGCAGAACAGAAAATGAGACCTGCCACCTGCCAAAGATGACAAGATGTGACATATGCATCATCTCCTTTCGCTACTTCAGCCAGCAGCCGGAAGGGCTTGACTCAGCAGCAATGCCTCCATTTTACTGATAAGAACACTGAGGCGTCCTGTTGTCCCTTCTCGCCCAAGCACAAAGAGGACCTTGGACTCTCCCCAGGTCTTCCTGACTTGGAAGGCACCTCCCTCTTCCAGTACTCCACAGTTAACCCCACACAGCCAGCAAGGAGTGCCGCAGAGACCCTACAGACAGCTGTTGCCTGCGCCGGAGGGAGCAATGTTCAGGGAGGGATTGGGCTGGGGCAGCGAGCTAAACCACTACCTATAGCGCCGGCATCCCATATGGGAGCCGGTTTAAATCCTAGCTGTGCCACTTCCAACCCAGCTCCCTGCTTCTTTCTCGGGCCTCTTTCCACCCCCTGAACTCATCAATCCCAAGGACCCCCACCTCCTGGGAGAGCAGTCTTCCAACATGAACATTTGCAGGTGCACACAGGTTCAGGCCATATAGCCATCCTTTGGGTTGACCCTGATTATTTGGGAGATGGGGCAGCATGGGTACAGAGGCCAAAACATAAGTTGAAGGCAGACTTCTGAAGGCTGACAGTGGCAAGTCCTTTCTGGCCAGCTCTCAGACACCCCACATTTGGGATAGAGAGAGAGTCGCAGCCTAAAGACATGATGATCTCTTGCTCAAGAGATGGAGCTGTCCTTTCCAGTGTCCACCATTCAAGGTCACATCCTGGGGAAGCTGGGACCAGCCACACCCTGCTGTGTTCCAAAAGCCAAAGCGATATTCCCCCTAGAGAGACACCCTCCAGTAACTCCTTAACATAAGTCCCTCTTCGCTCCCTGTATCCTTGTAATATACTCCCTTTGGAGCTGAGTGTGGGCATGTGAGAGACCTGTAATTCAGGAGAGGAGGAGGGGCCAGGCTAGGAGAAGAACAAAACACAAACAAAAGGGAATTTTTTTTTTTCTTTTTTGGCCATGATCTCTCTCTCAGCTCAGATCAGCTTAGCAAGTCTTCTAGTCTCATAAAGAGAAATCTTTAACCCAATTATGTCAAACCCCACTGGATACATTTGATCTGGGGGAAAATATCATCTCTGGCAATCATAAAGAATATTAAGGTATTAGCAGCCGCCGTTTCAGGATTGCGTCGGAAGGGGAGCTGGAAATAATTGCACATCAGTTGCTCAAAAATCAGCAGTAAAAGAAATTGACGTGACTGTCTAGATTACCCTCCCAGCCGTATAAATTAGGATTTTTATACCTCCCGATGACAAGAGAACAGGCCCTGGCTGTGCACAGCAGAGAAAGGAGTGGCTGAGCTCTGACTCCTGCAGGCATCTGGGCCCCAGTGCTGAGCTAGGCGAGCCCGAGCAGTGTGAGGCAGCCACTTGCCAGCCCTTCCAGAAGATTCTCCAGCTCAGCATGGCGCCACCTGGGAAACACACAGACCTCTTGCAAGCCTCACCCCGGCTCTGCAGACAACAAAAGGAATGTCTCCCTGGGCCCCCAACAGCTCTCACAACCCTCCCCATCACTCCCTGGGAAACAAAAGGCTGTGGAGTTAGCCAGCAAGCTGTTGGCAGTATCAGCACTCATTACGAACACGCAAGGGCCGCCTTCATCTGCGTTGCCGTAGTAGAATGCCTGAGACCAGTTCTTTTGTTTAGAAGCAGAGGTTCTCTCTTTTATTTTTGTCACAATTCACTTATTTCTACTTGAAAGGCAGACTTACAGAGAGAAGGAAAGACAGAGAGAAAGATCTTCCATCCTCTAGTTCACTCCCCAAATGGCCACAATGGCCAGAGCTGAGATGATCTGAAGCCAGGAGCTTCTTCCAGGTCTCCTACATGGAGTTCCTTGGGCCATCGTCCACTGCTTAGACACAGAGCAGCTGGAACACAAACCAGCACCTTGGCTCCAGACAGTTCTACGGGTTGGGAGGCCTCGCTGCCTCCCTTCATGGCAGAAGGCAGGACACAGAAAAGCAAAGGGGCCAAACCCACGGTTTCACTAGGAGGATCCTCGCCCTGCAGTGCCAGCCTGAACCCACTCAGGACAGCAGAACCCTCGGGATGAAGACAGTGCCCCCAGGACCTGCCTCTCAACACTGCTGCCTTGGGGATTACATTTCTGCCACATGAATGTTGGCGGACACACACAAACCATAGCATGGACTTGAGCTGCAGTGTTCCAAGCTTTGTGGCAGGGCAGTCCACACGTCTTTTGCTGCAAGGGCCAGCAAGCAATAGCTAGAAGTTCTTTAGTGTGGAGGAGAGTACCAAAGCCAGGCAGGGAGGGGCAGAGGAGCCACTGGCAGAGGCCAGAAGACACTTGGTGACTTCCTGTTACCTAGCCAATGGCAGGTGCACAACAGACTTCCATGGTCCCATTAGCACCTGCCCACCTATCTCTCTGTGTTTTTCAACTCTGCATCTGTCTTATTGCCCTCCTCCCGTGGTGACCATTCAGTCAGGAAGATATCAGCTCACCTTCACTCCACTCCAGTTAGCAACTCCTGAAGAAACAGAAAGAAACACAGAACACACACACACACACACACTAAACAGAGTGGCTGTCTTAAGCTGCAAGAGGTCCTGTGATTGGTTCTGATTTATTACATTCCCACCCCCTGGACTAATCACCATTGACAGGGGATGGGATATATGGGATATACTTTGGGGATGGGATATACTTTATGATTGGCTAGATTTGAGTCACATGACCCCAGGTGGATTTCTTATTCCCAAAATCCCCTGAAGAAAGGGAGGATAACTTTCCAAAGGAAAGGAAGGTGTTGGGTCTTCCAGCAAGCAGCTTCTCTAGGGGATCCCAAGAAATAAGTGATGGGGGCCCAACATATCTCAATTGACTAATCCTCCACCTATAAGCACTGGGATCCCATCTGAGTGCCAGTTTGTGTCCCAGCTGCTTCCCATCCAGCTCCCTACTTGTGACTTGGGAAAGCAGCAGAGGATAGTCAAAAAGCCTTGGAACCCAGAGCTTGCGTGGGAGACCCAGAAGAAGCTCCTGGCCCCTGATTTTGGATCAATTCAACTCCAGTCATTGCAGCCATTTGGAGAGAGAACCAGCAAATGATTCACTCTGCCTCTCTTTCTCTCTATAGATCTGCAGTTCCAATGGATACAAATAAATGAAAGAAAGAAAAAAAAAACATTAAAAAAAAAAAGAAATCAATGATAAAGCTGGACTAGATCTTCACCCACCCCTGGTGGTATTTCCCCAGGGCTTTGAGTCTAATGGGAAACTTGAATTTCAGGGGCAGAGGCAGCCAATTGTCATAAGCGCTGAGACACAAGACCCCTGCACTGCTTCATAGCAGGGACAAAACAAAATACAGTAGGCCATGGGATACAACCGTGGGTCCAACAATGTCAAGGCTACATCCCTCTACCAGGGAACCACAAAAAATCTGGGCAGGTGGGTGTATCAGGTGGGTCCTGGTTGGATGAACCCCTAGGGCCCCAAGATCCCAGTCTCTCCCAGGAAGAAGTTACTTAGTAACCAGCCCCCTTTCTAGAGGCCCGAAAACCAAGACCAGGCCCAGCTGAGGTTATGCCAAGGTCATGGTTGAAATAGGAATAGGGCCCACATGGTCACCCATCTACCAAGGAAAGATGCCAGTGGAGGTGGCTGCTCTGGCCTTGTGTCCTTTGATTTCCTGAGTTAGCCTGTGTCTTCTCTCTGCCTCTCACAGTGCAGTGCAGGCAGCCTGGGTACAGCTCCCTGAATCATGACACCAGGATCTGTAACAACCTGGGGTGTTGATGGCTGGTCTGGGACCTGTTGAGGTGCTTGCCTCCCTGATTGTACTGGACACCATTGGAGAGGGACCAAGGAAGCCCCTCTCCCCATCCCCTAACTCCCAGGAAATCAGGTGCGGTGCCCACTTTGCTGGATGAGAGCATTCAATCTCTCCACCTGTCAAATGGGAGAGATGGGTCCTTGCTGCCACTTGCAGAAAGGAGCCATGTCAGAACAGAGTGTACCAAAGGCCAGAACAGCAGCAGCCACATCCCAGGCTCCCCCTCCCCAGTCAGGTCTCCTGCTCCGTGTGCTCATCTGGAGATGATCAAGACCAGCTCTTAGCATCCTCAGGCCCTAATTGACGGGTAGATTCACCCGTGTGGAAGCCAGATCTCCACGTGATGCGACACAGCCCCAGAGTGTGGGAGGCTATGTGTCACTTGTCAACAAAAGCCCAGCACTTTGCTGTGAAATAAGCATCTGATTCTGGATGGGGGAAGGGGGTGGGGAACTTAATTAAAGCTGCTGGTGGTGTGCAAGTGATTCACAGCATCCCTCCCAGCCTCCGCCTGCCTGGCAGTTCCCTGGAGAGACACTGATTATCTCTCGAGGATGTTGTGAAAGTCCCCAAACACTCTTGGAAACAACATGCATCTTTAATACATTGTAACTGGGGGAAAAAATAGATCATGCAGCACTTTTTTCAAGAGGAAAAAAAAAAGCTCCAAAATTTGGAATAAAGAAGAAATCTGAAAGCAATGGGTGGCTCAGCACACAGACCCTGTAGGGGAGAAATGTGACCAGAAGGGTTGCAGCAAGCCCCAACTGCAGGCCTACTGTGTGCTGGTCCATGGACCAATCCCAGGCCCGCTCTTTTCCCCGCTTTGACCTGAGAGGAAATGGGCTTTGCAAAGAGAAGCTGAGATGACAGGCTCTCTGCCTCCCTTCTGCTGAGCAGTCAAGCCTGGACTGTTAACCTCATGCATGAACTCAGAAGTAACAAATGCCCCAGAGAGAAAGCAAATGCAAATTGCCAACCCACTGTGTGTAACCTCCACCTGCAGAACCTCTACCCCTCTAATCCTTGCTGCTTCCATGGCCCTGAAAGAGAGGCCTTCCATCTGCTGGTTTGCTTCCCAAATGCCGCCTCAACAGCCAGGAATGGTTAGAAGCCAGGAGCCCAGAACATCACCCGGATCTCCCATGTGGGTGGCGGGGCCAAGGGTTCTGAGTTATGAGCTGCTGCCTCCCAGGCGCATTAGCAGGCAGCTGGTTGCAAAGTAGAGTAGTTGGGACCGGAATTGGCACTCTGCTACAAGATGCAGACATCCCAAGCAGAGGCTTAACCCACAGCAGCACAATGTCGCTTCTTGTTCTCTATTATTTCAATGAAAACCCCGAAGCTTTTCTTAATAATGAAAAGAAGGATATTTAGCTCACAGTTTTGGAGGCTGAAGTTTCAAATTCAGAGCATTAGAACCGAGTCTCCAAAAGCAGAATCCACACAGCCAGCCCCAGACTAGGACAAGCTCATCCACCTGCGCAACATCGTCAACCACTCTTCGTGCCCCAGAAGGACATGTCCAGTCCTACTCGGTCCAGGACACACTTCCATAGGGTTAAAGATGTGGACTCTAGAACACGCAGAGGGAGCATCCCTTTCAAGAACTCCAGTCCCCCTGGAGCATGAGGCAGAAAACAACTATCAAGAGATGAAGAATAGCTCTGGACTCGTAAGACTTGACCTGCTTCTGCCTCTCACTGGCTCTACGGCCTTGGGAATGGCAAGAACTGTGTCTTTGTGTCCCTGTCTAGCAAATGAATTGAATAACCATCTCACGAGGTCACATTGGGGAAGAAGCACCTGCACATAGTGGGTCTCCACAACAGATGGCTATAACGATGGCGGTGCGGCTGCACAGCTGATGACCGTGACAATGGACGTCCTGGTGGAAGGGCTTACAGAAAGGATTGATCACCATAAAAAAAAAAGTATTGACAATTTCAGCCTCACTCTTGACCTTGGGGAAGGAAGTAGGACTGGACATTGAGCTCGGCCAGGGATCTCCAGGGTGGTGCACACAGTTTTGTGTCCCCACTCCCTCCCCAGTACCCTCCCCAAGTATGTCTGTATTCTGGAGTTGTATTTTTCTGTATTCTGGAGTTGTATTTTTGCAATAAAGTTATAACTATACCTGGAGCACAGTATTGAGTTCCTAGAGCCATTTTAGCAAATTATCAAGTCTAAGGGGTGGGTTATAGGAACCCCAAATTGGTCCCTCATTTGGGGATGCCCAAGACTGGCAGCTGATATCTCATCGTGCAGGGTTGAATTCTTTACTTCGGGTGTCTGTGCTAAGTCCAGGGAGCCAGTGTCAGGATGATAGACAGATGGAAGGTGGATGGAGGGATGCATGCATTGTGAGTGTATAATGAATGAACAATGGATGGATGGATGGATGGATGAACAAATGATGAAAGAATGAATGAAACATCTGCCAGAACTGTTAGAACCCCTAAGGGTGGAGCAATACTAATGCGAACAGGGAGTAGAGTGGCATGTCCAGAGAATGAGAGAGGAGAGAAGCGCCTCCAGCTGAAGCTGTTGAGCTTCTCCCTCCTCCACTCAACCCTGCTCCTCCTCCCAGCCTCCCCCTGCCCCACCTTCACTAATGCCCAGGATACTGACCATTGGGCTCTAAAGACAAGATGTATCTCCCAACCCCAAGGCCACAGAGGAAAGGACCTCGGACCAGACCATCTTATCTGTCCCAAGTCAAGGATGAGAACCCATGCCACTCCTGCTCCACCTCACTCCCCAGAACTGTTCAATGGCAGTCTGTGCCATCCACAGTCAAGTGACTTCACAGAAAGAGGTGTGCCAGCCCAGAGAAGTGAGGACAGCCAGCCAGGGCAGCCAGATGCCCGAGGAGTGACACGCACATTCACAGCTATGTGACAATGTTCAGCAAGACCTAGTTCCAGGGAAGAGCAGTTCCATGACAAACTCCCCTCCAGAGTCAGATTCCCTTGAAGAGCAGAATCTGTGCGAACAAAGTCGGCTGTGAGCAGAGCGTATTCCTGAGGGGCCACTTTGCTTCTTTCTGGGTAACGACAACTCTCCAAGGAGAGCTGTTCTCCTGCCAACTGCTTGTTCCCAGACAACAGAGAGCCTGAGTGTGAGTGAAGAGGGCACGCAGCTCACAGCCAAGGCAAGAGGAAAAGGCCGGCAGCTGCCGGTGCAACACAAAACCAAGAACACCTGGGAAACCTGGGTTTATTTCCTATTTTGGTTTTGTTGTTGTTGTTGTTGTTGTTTTAAGATAGCTTTACCCATTTGAGACAGAAAGATGGAGATCTTCCATCTACTTGACTGGCCACAACAATCCAATCTGGACCAGGCCAAAACCAAGAGCCAGGAACTCCATCCAGGTCTCCCAGATGGCTGGCAGAAGCCCAAGCTCTTGGGCCATCTTTCTGCTACCTTCCTGGCAGTATCAGCAGGGAGCTGGATGAGAAGTGGAACAGCCAGGGTTTTCATCGGTGCTCCAGTGTGTGACGCCAGCAATGCAAGAAAGGATCCAAAGCTCCATGCTGTATTACCAGCCCCAGTCCTGGATTTAAAACTTCTTTCAATCCTCACCCTTCCCTCTACCTTGATCGAGCGCTTCCAATGGATGATGATGTTAATCCAGGAATCTGATGTGACAGGCAGGGAGTTCACTCTATGCTGTGGGGTTCCCACCTTGTTTCCACACTTTCTTTAACCAGCCTTCCATCTGGAAATGCTCCCCTCTCCATTCGCTGACTCGTGCGAGTGTCAAGGCCAATGGTATCTACATCAGCATCCCCTGGGAAGCAAAAAGAGGATTTATTTTAAAGATTTATTTACTTTCCCTGGAAAGGCAGATTTACAGAGAGGAGAGACAGAGAGAAAGATCTTCCATCCACTGCTTCATTCCCCAAGGGGTCAACAACAGCCAGAGCCAGGAGCCAGGAGCCAGGAGCTTCATCTGGGTCTCCCATGAGGGTACAGGGTCCTAGTACTTTCAGCCAGCCTCTGCTGCTTTCTCAGGCCACAAGCAGGGACCTGGATCAAAAGTGGAGAAGCCAGGGCCAGAACCACATGGGATGCTGGTGCCACAGGCAGAGGATTAGCCACAGCCACCCATGAAACCTTTTTTTTTTTTTCCGTTTTTAAATTTTATTTTCAATGATGCTTACATAGTTGATCAGAGTGGGAAGGGTCAAGGACCAGGGGAAAGTAGGCAAGACCATTGCAGCCATTTAGGGAGTGACCCAGTGTATGCAGGATCTCTCTCTGTGTGTCTCTCTCCCTCCCTCCCTCTCTTTCTCTCTCTCTCTCTCTCTCTCTCTCTCTCTCTCTCTCTCTCTCTCTTCCCCTCTCTCATTCCTCCTCCATTACACCACTCTGTGACCTTGCTTTCTCCCTCCTATTTCCCATCTATGCTTCTGTCTCTTTGTCCATCTGTCCCCCTTATCCTATGTTAAGACACAGCAAGAAAGACCTGCCCTTCCACCTGTAACTCCCCATCCTGCAGAGCTGTGAAGGGATGGATGGATGACAAACACGGACTGTGGTGCCCCGGAACAGCAGCACAAACAGCAAATAGAGAGAAGCATATCATTGTGTTCATGCCAGCTGGGGGCACATACAAAAGACACAAGTGTGTTGAACATTGTTCCCTCTGCTCTCACCAGCAGCGTCCCCTAAGTGTCTGCCATTGTGCAAGAAGACACTTGTGCAACCCCAGGAGGGCCACCGGGGGGCGACACACAGCCCACGGCACTGGTGCTGCAGGCAGTGGCTAACCATACTGTTCCACCACACCAACCCCCTGGGGTAGTGTTGTTATAGCAGCAGAAACCGATTAAGGCTCACTCCCAAGAATTGCTGGTAGAAGTGTGAGGAAGTGAAACTCGGGGAGGGTGACCAGCCAGTAAAGGGCGAGTCGTCATACAAGTGGCCAGCAGGGGGAGCTGGGTTTTGCCCTGCTGCGGACCCATGCGGGAAGGAGCAGAACAGACACCTGAGACTCTCCACCTGAGGGGCCTTGTCCTCCTCATCAGGGGACACACTCAAACGCCAGTACTTACCAAATTGTGACCGTCTGGGTCACTCTTCCTGAGGAGGCCAGGGGTTTGGGAGGGGCCCACACACCTCAGCCTTTTGCCTAGGTGGGACACAAGGCTGGCTCTGAACTGTCTCAGCATTGGAGTCCCCCAGTGCGACAAACAGGAGGCATGAAATAGACCAAGATCCTGGAGCAGCAGCCCAACCTCTAGCATCTGACTCAGCAGCCCCACTTCCATCACAGCTGGTAAGCACTGGCCTAAACTTTACAAAACTACTGCACAGAAACCAGTTTTTAAAAAAAAAAAAAATACTCCTTCCTTAAGATATAATGATGCCACCTGTAGCTAGAAATCCAACACAGGGGGCTGGTGTGATGGCTCAATTGACTAATCCTCTGCCTGCAAGCTCCAGCACTCCATATGGGCACTGGCTCATATCCCGGCTGCTCTGCATCCCATCCAGCCCTGGTGCACCTGCATCCATGTGGGAGACCCAGAAGAAGCTGTTAACCTCTTTCTTCTCAGTTCCAGCCATCTTGGTCATTTGGGGAGTGAACCAGTGGATGGAAGATCTCTGTCTCTCCTTTCTGTAAATCTGCCTTTCCAATAAGAAATAAATTAAACACCACACACACACACAAATGACCCCAAGGGTCTAGACACACACAAAAGGCATGAGCTGCCTTTACCATGGTGACCCAGGAAAGCGAGACAGTCCTACAGCAGAGGGCAGCTGAGCCCACTCTGAGAGCAACATGAGTGTGTATGCTCCAGGGGGTCAGAGTGCACTGACACCTTTCAGAGACATTCTCAAGTTCAAGGACCAGGCATCCACTTTGCCTCTCCATATCCCAACATCTTATACAGAACAGGTGCACAGAGAATAGTTGCTTGTGGATGTGCATCAACGAATGCCTTGATGAATGCGAGTGTGTCTGGATATGTGTGTTTGTAAGGTGTGTGCCTCCAGACCCCCAGCCTGATAATCAAGAAAAATCACTGCCAGCTGCCACCATGGCCGAGGTACCTGTCGGAAGAAATCAACTGCCTAAGCGACCAGTCCACCCACATGGGCTGGCTCACATCCCCTCCAGCCTGCAGCAGCCACCAAACCCTCATTAACCCAGCACAGCCCTGGCAGCTCCAAGACCCCAGAGGAGCCTCTTGCCCAGAAGGTGGGCACATTTCTGTCATCTTCCCCGATTCTTCCAGCACTAAATCACCTCCTCACCCCCACAGTCGCTGGAGGTTTAACTGGCTTGTAACAGATTTGTTCACAGATGAAAGTCAGCCACCAGCACATCTGGAAGCTGACCCCAGTGCAGCCGTAGACGGCTGTAGGTCTCCGTATTTGACCTCTGTCTGGGTAGATGGATTCGCAGCCAGAGTGTCCCTGGGAGGCCTTCCTGGAACCGGCTGACCTCAACACCCCCAAAGGCTCGTGTGTGCTCTTCTCTGAGACCCTTATCTCGCCTGGTCCTGAGTTACAAATGCACCAGGAGCAAGATTTATGGACAGACAAGATTTCTCCCACCTCTTTCATTTATTTCCTTGTCTCTCCTTCATCTGGCTTAAAACAAAAATCTCAGCCAGAGGGGTAGTACCTCCGCACAAGTGCCAGCATCCCAGACAGACACCAGTTCGAGTCCCAGCTGTTCCACTGCTCAATCAGCTCCCTGTTTGTGGCCTAGGAAAGCACCAGAGGATGGCCCAAAGCCTTGGGACTCTGCACCCACATGAGAGACCCAGAAGAAGCTCCTGGTTCCTGGTTCAGATTGGCTCACCCCAGGCACTGTGGCCATTTGGGAAGTGAACCAGCAGGTAGAAGACCTCTGTCTCTCCTCCACTCTCTGCAAAAATCTACCATAGAAGTAAAAATAAATAATTTTTTTTAAACATTCATCACTCGTGAGACCAAATGATATCTAGGAAATCTCGGCTATGGAGACATTAATAGAGGAGGTAAAATTGATTGACTTAAGGAAAAGCTATGAGACCAAGAGGGGATGGGGTGACATCACAAACACGGAGACTCAAATTGCATTTCTGCGTGTGTGTTGTGGCACGGTGGGTTAAACCACTACCTGTGATATGGGCTCCGGTTCCAATTCAGACTGGCTCCGCTTCTGATCTAACTGCCTGTTAACGTGCCTGGGAAAGCCATGGAAGATGACCCAAGTGCTTGGGCTGCTGCACCCACACGGATGACCCAGATGAAATTCCAGGTTCCTGGCTTTGACCCGGCCCAGCGCCAACTATGGCCACCATTTGGGGAGTGAAGCAGCAAGCAGAAGATTTTCTCTGTCCTTCCCATACTTTCACTCTCGTTCTAGCTCTTAAATATACAATGAAGTATGAAAAAAGATAAAGTCAGCTGATTATAATCACAGTGATCCCACCCACCAATTGGACTAATCCAATTCAATCTCTTCCTCCTCTACACAACACAAGGGCTTGTGTTCAGCCATGAACATAAAACTTTTGAGCCCAAGACGCATGCGTGGAACAGGGCAAGTGACGTTGAAACCACAGCAAGGAGACTTCTCATGCCAAGCGGATGTGACAAGAACAGAAGGGATTGGACCTGGTACAATAAGCCTAGTGGCTAAATCCTCGCCTTGCATGCGCCAGGATCCCACATGGGCAGCAGTTCGCATCCCGGCTCCTCCACTCCCCATCTCACTCCACATTTATGGCCTGGGAAAGCAGTTGAGGACAGCCCAAAGCCTTGGGACCCTGCACCTGCGTGGGAGACCCGAAAGCGCTCCTGGCTCCTGGATCGGCTCAGCTCCAGCCGTTGCAGTCACTTGGGGAGTGAATCATCCGATGACTTTCCTCTCTGTCTTTCCTCCTCTCTGTATATCTGACTTTGCAATCAAAATAAATAAATCTTTTTTTTAAAAAAAAATGTGCCAAACTGAATTTATCTTTTCATTCTATTCTGTAATGCTTATAAAGTCCCCCTTCTCGCACTCCACCCAACAACCAACCAGGGTGGCATAGCAAGCTAAACCTCAGCCTGCGGCACCAGCATCCCATATTTGTGCCAGTTTGAGTCTTGACTGCTCCACTTCCCATCCCAGCTCCCTGCCTGTAGCCTGGGAAAGCAGTGGAGGATGGCCCAAGGCCTTGGGACCCTACACGCATGTGGGAGACCCGGAAGAAGCTCCTGGCTCCTGGCTTCAGATCAACTCAGAGCCAGCTGTTGTGGTCATTTGGGGAGTGAATCAGCATATGAAAGATCATTCTCTATCTAGCCTCTCTCCTTTTCTCTCTCTGTAACTCTGACTTTCAAGCTAAATAAATAAATCCTTAAAAATAAATAAATAAAAGTACCCCCAGCCAGGGGGTTGTAGGATGTGTTTATAGCAACAAAAATTAGGATCCAAGGTGAAGAGGGGGAGGGTTGGAGCCGGCGCAGAGAGGCTGTCCAACTGACACCCAGGTCTCCTGGGTAAATGGATACAGCGTTGACTCTGACCTGACATTAACTATCTACTCTGGCTCCTGCCCCCACGATCACGTCACTCCTTGAGTTTCTGAGCTCTGTAAAAGTCTCATTTTCCTTGAAGGAACTCTAGGCCATATTCTCTGCAGAAGAAAAAGAAAGTAACAGCCAACATCCACCTGCTTGTGACTCTGTGGCTCTCCAGATAAGCTTCTTAGAGAGTTTTGCTTTTTCCTCCCCTGGCTGCCGAAGATTTAGCTAAAATGAGTCTGGTGAGACGCCGCAGTCCTGTCATTTCTCAGGAGAAAGGGCAGGCAACCTCATGCTCCCGTCCCCACCCCCTTCCCCCCCCTTCCTTCCCACCAGAAGAAGGATCAATGTCACCAC
This sequence comes from Ochotona curzoniae, assembly GCF_017591425.1. Classification (NCBI taxonomy): domain Eukaryota; kingdom Metazoa; phylum Chordata; class Mammalia; order Lagomorpha; family Ochotonidae; genus Ochotona; species Ochotona curzoniae. The sequence goes on from NW_024465421.1 coordinate 4,957,259, forward strand.
CAAGCTCACATGTCATCGGTGTTGGCAGGTGCCACGGAGAGCCGGCCGTCCCACTGACAGCATCAGCTGTTGTTCCCCGTGTTCCCAGGCGGGATGCAGCATCCGACAGAAGGAGCTGGCGGGGAGGAGCCCCACACTGCCCAGGAATGTCACACAGAGGATCAGCGTGCATCCCCAGCCCTCTCCACCTCCCACTTCTTGCTTACAATAGAGAAGTCCAGACTGCCTCAGCCTGGATGCCCAAAGATGGACAATCCATGTCTGCCTTCCAGCTGCCTCATTCATCCATTCATTCCTTCCCCCATTCCCTAAGTGAAGCCGTAACTCCCAGACACTCACAAGGTGACCCGTCTGTGAATGGAGGGCCTTGGCAGGGATGAGTAAGCAATAAATGCAGCCCTGGGGGGGCGGGCAGCCCTGGCTGACTGACGTCCTTAGACACAGAGGAGAGATCTGGACGCACACAAGAGACACCGCAATGCACATGCATAGAGGAATGGCCCCGAGGAGGACAAGGAATCAGCCATCCGCACACCAAAGACAGAGACCTCCACAGCAACCAACCCTGCAGAAACCTGGATTCTGAACCCACTCCCACCCCACCCCACCCCACCCCATCCCACCCCACCCCACCCCACCCCACCCCTGGCTGGCTTGCCTGCCTCTGCAGGTGCCTGAAGCTTCCTTCTCAGCAGGTTGGTTCACACCTACGGTTCCCTGCTCTGCCTGGCACAGCTCTCTGCCTCCTGTCTCCTGTCTCCATGGCATGATTCAGCTCAGCTTCCCCACTTCCTAAGGAGACCCCCGATTCTCTCCCCACCCACTCCCCAAATCCAGATCCCTCCCTCTGAGTGCACTCAGAGGCCTCCGACACAGCAGCTAAAACACATGTTGGAAGAAGTCTCAGAGGACAGGTTGCTTATGGCCAAGGTCAAGATTCAAAGAAACTATATTTCTCTTGGGGTCTCTCTTCCTCTCTCTCTCCCTATCTCTCTCTGTCTCTCTCTGTCTCTCTCTGTCTCTCTCTCTCTCCCTCCTCCAGGCATTGGATTCAGCTCTCTGGGGCACACAGGATAGGCTGCGCCCCGCCCAGGACTCACCCTCTGTATGGAAGAGAAGCAAGCTAAAGATGCTAGGAGATGCACATGGCCCAGCAGGTGCTCCTAGCACCCAGGAAGATAGGGAGGCCCTCTCTCCCTCATTCACTCACTCACTTACTGGCACTCTCGCTCTCTCCCCCTCCCTGGACAAGTCAAGAAGCCTTGCATGAGATGGACAGGTTCAAAGACAGTCCAGGTTGTTCGGTGTGACAGCTCAGCATCCATGGCACCTGGCCATTTGTTGGTGCTGTGTCTCTGGGAGCCCAGGTTTCCACCTGCTGATGGGAGAACTACACCTTAAGGTGATGCCAGTGCTTTGCTGGATCTTCAGCAACCAAGTTCAGGGCCCAGCAGCTCTGGCTGTGGGAGGACAGAAGCTGAAAACTACAGGAAATAACAAAAACGCAGGAACCTGAGCTGCCACACCACATGGGGACACTGCACTGGACAGTTTGGTGACATTGGACTCAGCAAGTGGGAAGGGTGACCCCAAGTGTAGCAAGAGCCCCAGCTCCAGGCTCTGACACCCAGATTTGCCATCTCCCTACAGGGGCCGAGTATGGAGGAGGTGGGTCCAATGCAGTAGCCTAATGGCTAAAGTCCTCACCTTGCATGCACTGGGATCCCATATGGACACTAGTTCGTATCCCGGCAGCCCTGCTTCCCATCCAGCTCCCTGCTTGTGGCCTGGGAAAGCAGTGGAGAATGGCCCAAAGCCTTGGGACCCTGCATCTGCATGAGAGACCTGGAAGAGGTTTCTGACTCCTGGCTTCAGCTATTGCCGTCACTTGGGGAACAAGTGAGCAGATAAAAGATTTTCCTCTCTGTCTCTCTTCTTCTCTGTATATCTGACTTTCCAATAAAAAAAAAAAATCTTAAATAAAAAAAAAAAGAGTATGGAGGAAGCAAATGATACTATTTGTTTTCTAGAGGGCTAGCCCTCAGAGTCTGGGAAAGCTGACCGTGGGGGCAGCAGAAGGTTCCAGAACACAGAGGAACAACTTTGGACGCTGTGTCGCTGGTCTCGCCATGCCATAGACATACTTCCAGGAGGCAGCTTGCCCAGAGCTCTCCTGCCCCGGGGGGAACTGGATCAAGGACTCTGCAATTTCCTCAAGGTCAAGGGTGCTGACTGGACATTGCTCCAGAACCCACAATTGGGTGTCAGGCAGGTCTGCTCATTGGAAGGCCAGAAAGATAAGAGGGTCCTCTCCCTACAGCCATTTAACAACCCAGGATCCGGGGTCAGGACCCCAGAAGCTGCCATCCCCAACACTAGAAGGACGAGGAGGCAGGGGTGGCAGAGGGATGCTCGGAGGAGCCAGGAGAACTGCCAGGTGTGCAAGAACCAGGGTGACTGAAGCAAGCCTTCATCCAGTACAACATCACACGTGGCTTGCTGCTGCGATTCCATAGCCTCACTCAGCTGTTTATTTTTTTTAAGATCCATTTATTTATTTGAAAGGTAAAGTGACAGAGAAGGAGAGAGAGAGAGAGAGAGCCAAAGACTTTCCATCTGCTGGCTCATTCCCCAAATGCCCTCAACGGACATGGCTTGGCCAGGCTTGAAGCCAGACGGTCAGGACTCCATCCTGGTCTCCCACGTGGGTGGCAGGGACTCAAGTGCTTGAGCCATCCATCACCCGCTACCTCCCAGGGCGGGCATCAGTTAGGAAGCCGGGACTTGAAGCAGGTGCTCTGACGTGGGATCGCAGGTGTCTCAAGCCACTGAGTTGAATGCTTACCCCTCCCGCCCCTGTCACCTCTCCCACTTCTCCCACCCGTCCTGCCCCTCCCGCTGACAGGGAGAACCTCCGGCAAGCCGTTGCACCTGTCTACAAAGCCAGTACGAAGAGGAAAAAAGAGTCACTAATGAAAGCTGGCGGTCGCAAATGTCACATTAGCCACAGATCCAAGTACACTTGTGAGATTGAAACAGGGCGAAATAAATCACCCTGAGTGAGAATATTAACATTTACCGTCCCAAGCATATTGCAAATCAAGCCTGCAGAAAACTAATTTAGCTGTGTCCTGATTTCCATACAATCCCATTTGCATTCTCCGAGCAACACATACTGTGGCACTACCCCCCGACTGACAGAAGCTCTCCTGGGTCCGCCCCCTCACCCACACAGGGGCCCCCGGAGCCTCTGCGCTTACTGCTTCTGCCTTCCACACACAGTGCCAGCTGGCAGGACAGCCTCCAGCCAGGTGCCCGCAGCTGTGGAAACAGAGCCGGGACTTAAACTTCACACCTGGTACTCCTGGCACAGGAGAGCATGTCTCACTTGGCCCACACTCCAAGATGCTCCGAGGCCTTAAGGAAATGACTTGACCCTTGACCTTGGAGGAGCTATGCTGCCAACCTCCCTGGTCTCAGCTCCCGGGAAGGTCCACCAAGAGACCTCATCCTGGCCCCCTCGTCATTCAGCTACCCAGACCCAAGTGTGTATCTGTGCCTAGTAGTCCCACTGGCTCTGGGATCCTGGGGAACATTGCCTAACCCATGTGATGTCCAAGGCCCTTTACAACCTGCACCTCATCAGTGCTCAGTGCCCTCCGTCCATCCTGAACCATCACTCTGGCCACTCTGTTCCAGACAGACCCATACCCCTAAGGCGAGTGGGGTATCCTTCCCCCAAAGGACCGGGTTCTGGTCTCAGAGAAGTCAGCCACTCCCTCCACAGAGCACTGGTTAACCCCTGGCTCTGCCAGTTCCCTATAGAATCGATGTCCCCTTTAAGCTTTGGTCCCCATGGCAACCAGGGACTCCCTCCACCCAGACACCTGCAGTACCGCACTACTCTCTCATTGATTTGAGGCCTGAGACCCTCTCCAAAGGGCTCTGAGAGCTTGGGCGCTTGAGTCCCATTCAGCTCCTGGCTAAGGGAGCAGTCTTCAAACTAAAATCCCTGGGAAGAGAGAGAAGATACTGACCCCAGAAGGAATGTAGCACCCAAGTGAAATATCCCCCCTCAAGCCACAGGAGAGACGACTGAAGCCATCGCCCAAACACAGCACACCTGTCCGCGAATGGAGACTTCGGAATTAAGAGCCCAGGGAGAGCAGCTGGGAGCAGCCGTGCAAGTGTGGCCAGCCCACCTGCAAGGCAGGCAGGCGTGCAGGTCGTGCCAGCTGCAGAAAGCTGAGCCAGCCAGCAGAGCTCTTCCTTCAGGGAACCCGTGCACAGCAAGGTCAAGCCACAGCGCAGAGGCACGCTGAGTCGCCACAAGAATGAAGTCCCTGCTCTGTCTGTCACAGGGGCTGCCACCTCTCTGACTTCTGTCCCTGAGCCCCTGGCCTGCACTATCTTCCGGCTGAATCCACATCATCGTCCCACCTACCCACGGCCTCTCTGCGTCTGCTCTTGTCACGGCTGCTCACACCTGGGAGATCCCAGCCTCAAAGAGCTCCTACTGGCTGTTTCCAGAACTTGCCCCCGTGCCCCATTTCCTGGGCAGCCCTCCTACCTCCAGCCTTGCTCCCCTTCCCCCACTGGGCTTCAAATGCCTCCTGGGCAGCCCCTGTGTCTTCTGCGGTTCTAACAGATGCCAGCTAAATGCACAGATGCCTGCAATGCTGGGGACCAGGGTGTGTGTGTGTGTGTGTGTGTGTGTGTGTGTGTGTCTAGTCCCTGGGACTGTGCAGATCCTGGGACAATCCTGCTTCTGACCTCTGTCACATGAGCTTGAGCCTGTGCAAGGTGTTAGGACCAGCCAGCCAGCCCCTTCCTCTTCCTACCCCAGGACCTGGAGGCGCACCCCAGAATGAATGCAAGGCACTCCGGGCTGCTGCCCAGACCAGCAGCAGCAGCAGCAGCAGCTCCAAGCAGAACCAGACAAAAGCCCCTGACAGGACTCCCCGTCCCCACCCGACTGCCCAGGGCCTCCAAGCAGGCCCACGCGTCTGGCACGTGGCTGCCCAGCTACGTGGAGAGCAGGGCCCCCTGCCCATGCCACCTTTGGGGGGCATCCAAAGCCATGACTCCTGAGACTTTTTCTGCAGCCACGGGGTGCCAAGCCGGGAAGCGCAAGGGCCTTCTGATGGTTTCTGTGATTCCACAGCGACACTTGCTGTCCCTAAGGAGCAGTGCTGCTCCTGGCTCAGCTGTGCCTCCTGATGGCAGCAAAAGAACATTCCAGGCCAGGGAGGATATTCCCAGCCTGCCAGGGCTCCCACACCAGATGGCTTCCTTAAGGGATTCCTGGGAGTCCCACCAGGCCCAGACCCCAGGCTACATAGAGCTGCTCTGTACCAGGGAAGCACCGTGGAGCCCCTGCGCCTCTGCCTGCCTTCCACGACTTTTTTGTCCAGCTGAGCTGGACGGTCACCACCCCAGACCCCCAGACCTGCCCCAGAAATCTGTGTCACTGCAGGGATCCCATGGAGTTTTGGGATTTGAGACCCAATCCAGTACGTGGTTCTTGGTCTTTGTGCTCTCATGGGCTGTTCACTCCCCTGACACCCAGCTGGGGCCAGGGCCCAGGAGCCCCACCCAGGTGTCCCATGTGAGTGGCCAAGGACTCCAGCTTCCTGCTGACGCACACCCTGGGAGGCAACAGGAGGGTTCAGACATCTGTGCCACCACAGTGAAGATCTTATATAGATGAAGTTCCAGGTTCCCGGCTGGACCAAGCTATCTCCCACATGGGTACAGGGACCCAGGCACTTGGGCCATCCTCCTCTGCTTTCCCAGGCGCATTAGCAGGAAGCTAGACTAGAAGTGGAGCAACCAGGACTCCTATGGCTGCTACAATGCACGATGCCCCGCGTGGCCGCTGAGCCTGCTACACCATAAAACTGGCCACCGTCAAAGCTAAAAGTATTGATTGCTACAAACATCCTCGCTGTGATTCAGCAAGGCAGTGACCATGCCCCCTCCCTGCAGAGACTGTCCAGGTCCCTAGGGAGGGCGGGACTGTGTAACACGGGGCCACAGGAACTAACTCGAGGACAGCATGGACTGAAAGTGGAACCCAGCGGAAGGACGGAGAGGATTCAGCCTGCCACCTGTCCTCCCCGCCCACTCCCTTGAGAAGTACTCAGTTCAGCAGCCTCACCTTGAACTTCAGGCTATGAGCCCAACCTAGCCCTGAACTTGAGACACACACTCAAGTTCACGCTCCTAGCCCTTCCCATACCTTCTAGAACCAAGCTGATCTGGGTTTCTAGGAGGCTGTCTGGTTTCTTGTTTGAAAAGCAGAGAGAGAGAGAGAGCTGCCTTTCCTGCCTCTCTCCCAGATGCCTGCAGTGACTGGCAGGGCCAAAGCCAGGTGCCAGCAGCAGTACCCAGGTGTCCGACCCAGCTGGCAGGGATCCAGGCACTCGAGCCGTCACCTGCTCCCTCCTGCCATGTGCTTGAAAATAGAGGACCTGGGCCCGGCGCAGTGTCGCAGTGGTTAAGGTCCTCGCCTTGCATGCTCGGGATCCCATATGGGCGCCGGTTCTAATCCCGGCGGCCCCGCTTCTCTTCCAGCTCCCTGCCTCTGGCCCGGGGAAGCAGTCGAGGACGGCCCAAAGCTTTGGGACCCTGCACCCGTGTGGGATGCCCAGAAGAAAGTTTCTGGCTCCTGGCTTCGGATCAGCATAGCATTGGCCATGGCGCTCACTTGGGGAGTGAATCATCGGACGGAAGATCTTCCTCTCTGTCTCTCCTCTCTGTATATCCGCCTTTCCAATAAAAAAAATAATAATAATAAAAATAAATCTTTTTTAAAAAAAAGAAAAGAAAATAGAGGACCCAGGAGGCAGGTGCTCAGACATGGAAGGCCAACAGTGCCCCAAACAGCGACTCCAAGCTGTGCCCTGGGATCACCCCCCATCAGCCCCCATGGGTCCCCCAGGAAGCCCATCCCTGACCCTCCCAGGCCCAGCAGCAGGCCCCAGGGCCTTGGCCCAGCACCATGTGGGTCTGGTTTGTGTGGCAGTGTGTATGTACGTTGTATATGCTGTGTATCTGCGTTGTGTGCACTGCAGGCGTTGTGTGTATAGATTGCATGTTGTGTGTCTGCTGTGTATTGTATGTTGGTAACACATGTTTCTATAGTGTATGTTGTGTGTCTCTGTATAGGTTCTGTGTTGTACATGCTGTGTGTGCTGTGTGTGTCTGGCACGTTTGCTGTTTAAGGACGTCACGTGACTGTGTTGTGTGTCAGTGTTGGCTGCATACATTCTGTGTTGTGTCTGTGCATCAGTGTGTGCTGTGTGTCCTTGCTATGTGTCTACACACATTGTGTATGTTGTGTGTGTGTTGTGTATGCTATGTGTCTTGCATGTCATGTGTGTCCTGTGCAAGCTGATCCCTCACCTCCCTAAACCACAACCACAGGGTCAAGACCGAGTGTCAGCCACGATCAGAGGCAGGGAGAGCAGACACCTGCCAGAGGTGTCACCCTTAGCCACTCGATCCCTGTGCCTGCCTAAACCCAAGGAGCTGGCTCCCTAAGGCAGGGCCCGCATGGGGCAGATGGGGGGTGGGCACACCCAGCCGGGAGGCAGGTGGGCCTGAGCCTGCCCACACCTCTCTGTGCGCTCTGGGACCAACCACAGCGGGGCTGCCCTTGGGGCAGGGCTGCTCGTGGAGGCCTGGGGAACTTCCAAGAGAACTGAAGGAGCTGCCTTGCTGCCCTGGACCCTGGACCCCTGCTCCCCACAGCCCTGGGACAGCCTCAGAGGTGAGGGGCAGACTGGGAAAGGGCACCAAGCTCCCTCACCCACTCCCTGGTTGGTCAGCTGTGCGGCGCCACTGGACTCTTCTGATTACTGGGGGACCACTGCCACCTAGTGTTCAGAAGGATAAACAGCAAGGACACAAGGAACAGGTGTAATCCGTTTGGGGGCGGAGGAAGGGGGGCGCATGGCCAGGAAAAAGTCCAAACTGTCCATCGTGTCAGGAGCCCCACTTCTCCTCCTCCCCAGGTCTCGGCCAAAAAGGTTCAGTCACTCAGAAGTAGCCAGTGCCAAGTGTCCATAAAATTTGATAGGATTGGAGGAGCCGGCGCTATGGCATATAAGGTTAAGTTTCCACCTGTGGCGCCAGCATACCATATGGACACCGGTTGGTGCTCCCGCTGCTCCACTTCCCATCCAGCTCCCTGCTTGCGATCTTGGAAAGCAGCAGAGGATGGCTCAACTCCTTGATCTCCTAAACCTACATAGGAGACCCGGATTTAGATCGGCTCAACTCAGGGTATGGCAGCCATTTGGGGAGTGAACCAAAGTGTGGAAGATCTCTGTCCCCATCTCTCCTTCTTTCTGTAACTCCATTTAAAAAAATAATCATGGGCGTGATGCAATAGCCTAGTGGCTAAAGTCCTCGCCTTGAACACACCAGGATCCCATATGGGCACCAGTTTCAATCATGACAGCCCTGCTACACATCCAACTCTCTGATTGTGGCCTGGGAAAGCAGTCGAGGAGTGCCCAAAACCTTGGTATCCTGCACCCACGTGGGAGACCCAGAAGAGGTTTCTGGCTCCAAGTGGAGTGAGTCAATGGATGGAAGATCTTCCTCTGTGTCTCTCCTCCTCTCCGTATATCTCTCTTTCCAATGAAAAAAATACTTAAAACACCTGCTGCACCCCATCTTGGAGGTTCTGGTCCGAGTCCCAATTCCTTCTGCTTGTGATCCAGCACCCCACTAAGGGACACCCTGGGAGGCATCGTGAGATGCCCCGAGCACTCAGGTGTCGGCCACCTACATGGGAGAATCAGGATGGAGCTCCAGGCTCCTGGCTTCAGCCAGCCCAGCCCTGGCTGTTGAGGTCCCTCTCCCTTCTTCACTGTGTGAAAATGTCCTCCCAGGGATCCTCACCTTCCTCACCAGCCCCGTTCCTGGTGGATGTCTTGGTGGTTGGGATGTCTTGGGGTTCCCACATCCCACCCCGGGGTGCCAGGTTCGAGTCCCAGCTCCTGCACTTCTGATCCGGCTTCTTGCTGACGCACATCCTGAGAGGCAGCAGGTGAGGGGCTGAGACCTTGGGCCCCTGCCACCTACTGGGGAGATTCAGGCAGCATTCCAAACTCCAGGCTTCAGTCTGGCCCAGCCCTGGCTATTGCAGGCATGGAGGAAATAAATCCGTGGATGGAAGCTTCTCTTTCTCTCTTTCTCCTTTTCAAATAAAATGAAAACAAATGATTTTTTTTTAATATTTAAGCAATGAAATTCCTGGACTGGCATGATGGTTCAATTGGCTAATCCTAATTCGCACATGGGTAATGGTTTGTGTCCCAACTGTACCACTTCCCACTCCAGCTCCCTGCCTGTGGCCTGGGAAAGCAGTGGAAGACGGCCCAAAGCCTTGGGACCCTGCACCACATGGGAGACATGGAAAAAGCTCCTGGCTCCTGGCTTTAGATCAACTCAGCTCTGGCTGTTGCACATTTGGGGAAATATATCAACAGATGGAAGAACTTTCTCCCTGCCTCTCCTTCTCTCTGTAAATCTGCCTTTCTAATAAAATAACTTTTTGTGTAAAAAATTAAATTCTTCTTGCACAGCCGGCCTGTCTGTCAATTTTCTTTCCCTGACCTTGTTAGTGGTTTTCATGCCAAAATAAAAACCACAGAGCTAAGAAATTTCGAACAGCATCCTATCAGAAGGCAAAGCAAGAGAGCCACCAAGTACAAGGACAGGATGGGCCAAACTTGGGGACAGGCGGACCTCCTTGGTCCACAGTGGCTGCAGCTTCTTTGATGCTACCACTGAGTTCCCATGGTAACAAGCCCCACCCTTATTCAGCACCAGGTGGGGGTCTCCAGAGTCTTTGCTCTGAGGGCCTCCATGTCTCTGTGGAGGGTGTATCTTCTCAGACATGTGCAACAACTGTTTTTCCGAAAGCATTTGTACATCCAGCACTCCTTGACATCGTATAAGGAGACAGCCTGTTTGAAATTGAGTGACTACTCAGCAAAAGTGGTGCGTGGGTGCGGAGCAAGCTGATATCCTTTCTCTGCTTTCCAGGCATCTCAGACTCATGGGGACACGATCATCACAGCTTCCATCCGCTTCGATGAAATAGAACGGGATCCACCATGGAATTCTGCCATGGTCAAGGAGACAGGAGATGCCAGTTCCCTCTCTCAGCCCATTCATTTTGCACCAAGAGGAAGCAGAAGGGAACTTGTGTTGACAGGTGGAGGTGAGAGCGGGGAGCCCTTCTTCCCCTGTAAGATTCAGAGTTAGGAAACATGATCTTTCTGGAAGCAGCAAATCGGGTCAGAGGGGCATGATGGGAAAACTGCTGGAATGTGGAGAAATGAGGTTTGACCCAGTAGGGTCGCTTGGCTTTGCCGCTTGAGGCTAATGACTTAACCTCAGCTCATTTGTCACTGGTGGACAATACCTGCTCCCATCCTAGCAATTAGTGACTGGGATGTCGGCTCCCAGAGCCAAGGAAATGATGGAACGTAGCAGGCTCCCAGCGAAAGCCGTAACTGCAGCAGCAAACCTGAATTGTAGAAGCAGGCCTTGAGCCAAGCAGTCAAGACACCTGCTTCCTACCCGTCAGAGTCCTTGGGGTCAAAACCTGGTCCTACCTAGTTCCTGGGGCCAGCTTCCTGCAAATGTCACCTCCTGGGCAGCAGCAAGTTAGGACCCTGCCACCCCGGTTGAGGCAGCTGCCTTGGCTGCGTCAAACTGGTTCAGAGTCCAGCTACTGTGGGCAATGGAGGAACTAGCTAGCAGATGAGCGCTGCCTCTGTGTGTCTGCCTCTCACACAAAGACAGAGTTTTCAAGGAATTGTCAACATCAGCGATTCTTAAGCCACCTTCCTGCCTCAGGATCCTCTCCCAGATGTTAGCCATAGCCCAAAGCAAGCCACCGGCCACCCATTCAGCCCCTGAGGTTGCACCCAATAAAGCAGTTTATGGACCTGCTCAATTGCAAAGCGATGCAGGCCATTAACTTCAATCCCAGCTTTATTGTGCAAAGACATTGCAAGCCAGGGCAAGCCTTGGTTCAAGAGACACAGTTGCCAAGGCCCAGTGGGGTCCCCCATCAGAGCAGGTGCACACACAGATCGGCTGCTCGTGGCTAATGGGCTGCTCACAATCTCACCCACAGTCTGCTGGCATGGAGCCCCGAGGAACCATTCTCCTTGTGAATGTTCTGGAAAACACCAGACTGAGCTAGCCCACTTTCTCAGTACTGCCCCCCCCCCACACACACACACATACACACATAGTATAGTGAATGCTCCCTAAAGGGTGACACGCTGTATCAGCCATCCTGATCAATCCTGGGTCTGCCAATGCAGTCCCACATTGGACATCTGTGAGGCAGCACCTCATTTATGCAAAGCAGAGAGAGAAGGCAGGGCTGCCCGAGGCTGGGTGTGAAGCGTGGAGGGAGGAAGGAGGGGGAGGGCAGGCTGATGGATGCCCCATTCCCGTGCAGAGCAATTGGCATGGTGCTTCCCCAGCAACAGGCTCTGATTGGTCCCTGTCTGTCCACCAGCTGACATGGATCCTGCCAAGCCCGCGGGTCAGTCCCAGCTCAGTCCTGCCCCGCCCCTTCCACTTTACAGGATCGGATTACCACATCAGAGGCCTTAACACCATGCCCATCACCACATGAGGCACGCTGTAAACCAGAGCCTTCTTCCAGGACATACACCTTACCTTGATGCTGAAAGGAAAACAGGTTCGTTCTCTCTCTCTGTCTCTCTCTCTCTCTCTCTCTCTCTCTATCCTCATTGCAAACCTCTGGATACACAAGTCCAAACAGAGCTCCTCCTCATCCCTCCATCGGTGTGGTTCCTTCAAGAGACAATGGGGTGTCCCCAGCTGTGCCCTGCCCGTCTGGGCCCCTCAGTCCATCTTCTCACCTCCCCCAAAGCCTTAATCCGCCCCCCAGACAGGCTCCCCACCACTGCAGGGAAACTAACCAAAGCCATCTGGGTGCAAGACGCAGCTGTCTGCTCTGAAACCACCTGCAAGTCAGGGACAAGACGCAGGGCAGGGCCAGGGAATAAGACACCATGGAAGCTGGGCTTGGGGAGCGAGGCCCACTGTCCACAGGCAACACTGCCCTGCATGCCCACCCACCGAGGTCAAGCCCCAGCAGCCCCAGGCCCTGGATCGAAAGCTGCCACCCACCATCACCACCCACTTCCACCTCCTTCCTAACAAGCTCCTTCTAAGTGCAGATGCCAACATGCATCATCTCACTTGAAGCCACACCATCGGCTCACCATGCTCTCACTCATTCAGGGCCTCATTCAGCTTTACAAATGGAGCTCAGAGAGGCTGAGAGACTCTCAAATGGTTGCACAGCCGTGGAGCAGGAAGCCAAAATTCAAAGCAAATCTTCCCCAGTGTTGATGCTGAGCTTTTTAAGAAAGAGGATTCTTTTTATTGGATGGAAAAGCAGAATTACAGAAGAGAGACCAAAAAAAATTATCCCATCTATTGGTTCAACTCCCCCAAGTAGCCACAACAGCCAGAGCTGCGCCAATCTGAAGCCAAGAGCCAAAATCCCATCTGGGTGCAGGATATCAAGGCTTTGGGCCATCCTCTACTGTTTTCCCAAGCCACAACAGGGAGCTGGATGGAAAGTCGAACAGCAGGAACACAAACTGGCACTCCTATGGGATGCTGGAACTTGCAAGAGGAGGATTAGCAAAATGAGCCATTGCATTGAGCCCAAAGCTGAGTTTTTTCTGCCAAGTGTTGCTGTCTCTGGAAAGCAACAGCTTTCCAGCTGTTGCATTCAGCTTGGGAAGAGAGACAAGCAGAAGCAAAGAGGCCAAGAAGACAGGGAAGAGCAAAGATCCAAGAGAAGAACCTGAAACAAATCTACCCTGGTCAGGCCCAGAGCACAGCAGGGGACCCTTGAGAGCTCAGTAATGTCACTGGTTCGAGTCCCAGCTGCTCCACTTCTGAACCAGTTCCCTACCCATGTGCCTGGGAACTGATTGTTAACACACCCACCCACCCCCACCAATGGATGCAACTGCTGGGGCTGAACCAGGGCAAAGCTAGGGGCCAGAAACTCCATTTGGGTCCCCCCACGTGGGAGGCAGGTACCCAAAGACTTGACCCATCTTCCACTGTTGTCACAGGTGCACTAGCAGGGAGGGAGCAGCCAGGACTCAAACCCAGCGTTCTGATATGGGACAAGAGGTGGCGTAACTCACCATAACTCACTGCACCATCGTACTGGCCCCCACCATCTGCCTTTCTAAAAGAAAGAAAACTCTTCATTTCAGCAAAACACATTATGGGATGCAGCCATTGAGGTAGGTTAGAGAAAAGAAGTTTCACACCCCGCCCTTTCTACCTCTTCCCACACCATTCAAGTTAATTGAAGGCGTGAAAAGTGCCCCCTGACGCTCCTGCCCTTTGCACCATTCAGAACAACTGGTAACAACTCCAGAGGCTCCGCACACCTGGCCCCTCCTGCCAGTTATACTAGCGCAGGGTAACTACCGGAAAACTTTGGGCTCTGATAACTTCCTTCCTGCCTCCTGCACACGGAAGCTTTGTTTGTACTGCGTGGCTCTCAGTCTGATCCGAGGATGAGAGCTTAACAACCCCTGACTTTGGCGGCTCAGCGCAGTGGCTTCTGGAGTGCAGCGGGAACTGCCGTAGCAAGCTTGGGAAATAAAAACTCCTCCTAACATCCTACACTTGGGTTCAGTGTGATCTCTCTCACGCTCCCCAACAACCTCTCTCCTAGCCACGCCTCTACCACCACGTGTTTGGCTACAACAAACAGGATCACGTGACGAAGCTCTGCTGATCAATGCCCTTTCACTCTCAATGAAGGTGCAAGGCTGCACCTTCCCTTTCAGGTCAGAAAAGTGTTTCCGAGAAAGAAAATAGCGTCACCAAAAGGAAACGTAAACACCAGCTTCTGTGTTCTTTTGCACTGTGAGTGCTGCTAGACTAGTAAAATTGTTAGTAGTGGAGGGCTATTGCCATGACATAAGCTTTTTCATATCCCTCCCCCGCACACACAACAAACAAGAAGGAGCAACATAAAATATGGAAATAATGATCACACCCACTTTTCCCTAATCCTTGATCCATCCCACTCTGATCAAGCATGTTAACATCATCTAAAATTAAAAAATAAAATTTTTTTTTAATTTATTTATCTTATTGGAAAGGCAGATATACAGAGAGGAGAGACAGAGAGGAAGATCTTCCGTACGATGATTCACTCCCCAAGTGAGCACAACGGCTGATACTATGCCGATCCGAAGCTTAAATAAATAAATAGAAAGATGAGTCTTCAAAAAATTACAACACGGTCGCTCATCCGCTCCGAGGTTTCCAGGGGATTTCAACTTCCATTTAACCGTGAAGCAACGGCATAGATCAAACGTCTCTTTAGCAACAGCTTACACAAGCTTACCAAAACAAACTGGAAACAACCATCTCCTGGAAATCATCAGAATGCCCCTGCCATCAAGGACTTAAGGAGCCAAGATAACAGAACAGTCAGCAAGCTGGGAGTGAGCCGACTTAGAGCGTCCATTCTCCTCTCACAGCGGCTGACAGCCTGAGTGTGATCAGAGGGTCCTGGAACCTTACCAGTTGGAGAAACGGAAGTTCCAAGCCTACCAAGGAGCGAAGGACGGGTTAATCCCTACCAGCTTGTCAACGACTTTTATACTTGCCCTACTTACAGAGACAGAACCGGCTCCGTGGTTCAGAATCCAAACTCAGAACCCACTGATGGAGAATGAGGTGAGCGGCCCCAGCCTTAATGACCCCACACAAACACAGCTCTCCTTGTAAGAAGGGACACCATCCAGAACCCCAACTTAGTCTTGATCTTTTTTTTTTTTCCCAAAATGTGGTCCAAAAATACTATGCATACTAACATACACGCTAGAAATGATCCATAGATAAAACAGAGGCAACAGGAATAGATGTGTCCTGACTAAAGAAGCGCAGATATTAATGTTACCACATGTGAGCGCTTCAGAGTAACTAGAGAGGTATTTAGTCTAACAGTTATGACCAGTCGTCATGCCAGCATCCCACGGCAGAGTCACCAGGCTCCAGCAGCTGACGTCAACTTCCTGCAAACGCAGATGGGCAGCAGCCAGTGGTGGGTTAATTTGCTGGATCCACACCACGTACACAGGAAGCCTGGTTTAAGTATGCTGCTCCTCACTTTGGCTCAACTTTGCCCTGACCATATGGAAACACCCTTAAGAAGCCCTCAGCTACTCCACACCACCACCTAGATGTTCCCTGCTGTCCACCCGTGACTCTCACTTATCATCTGAGAGGGGGCGGTAGTGCATTGTTGTGGGACCACTCCCCTCACAGGCCCCTAGAAAGGCTCATGAGAAGGAGGGACTCACTGTCTTGATTAAGTGCCGGGTCGTTTGCCTCCATTGCTCTACCACCACCCACTCCCCCAGGACAGGTAATCCCCCCGAGCATGGCCTCTGTGTGTCTGTATCCCTCTCCCTTTGTTTACTGCTTCGGTAGGACAATGATGTTATTTCCGGTTTGTGTACTACCAGGAGCTCCAGGAGACGTGAGGCCAAGCAGTGATGGAATGTGGGCAGAGAAGCCAGGGAAAGGTGAATGTCTGCAGCTTTGTAAGTGTGTCCAGGTTACTCATTGCATGTCTCTTAGGATAGCACAGTGCCAGCCACTCTCCATCGTTAAGAAAACTTCAGCCTATGGGCCTCCAACCCAGGTAGTTTCTATAATTCCTCTTGATGTTCCACGTTTGGCCCCGGTAGAAAACTTCCTGGGTCCACCACTGCCTCAGGTCTTACAGATGTGTGGCAGCAGAGTGGGTTTTGCCCTGAATCTTCCCCATCGTAGACAAGACGAAAACATGTTGTATAGTCCTGAACTTGTTCAGCGGGGTCATGGTGATAATGTTTCCAGCATGAGTGAAGACGATGGCTATGCTGAAGACATCGGTCAAGATAAAAATGACGACAGTGACACTGACAGATCAGATGGAGAAGGGGGGAATGAACTTGTGCATTATGATGACAAAGGAATAAGGCAACGATGAAGAAAACAAATCGGGTCTTCGTGTACGATTTGTTGATATGGCCTGGAAAATCAAGGAAGAAAAAGAAGACGAAGGAGTTGACGCCACTTCAATGGCAAGTCAGGAGATCCCCAAGGAGGGAAGAGAAGTGGAGAAATTCTCACGCCATGAAGCTAATTGTGACGATTCCGCAGCAGAAAAGCAATTATAAAAACGACATCAAGAAGATTCCCGTTCTGCTGGCACGTGTGCATCTTCGTAGCAGCGGGCTCCTCCCCAGTCTGTCCCTCCTTCTGATGCAAGCCTCTCTCATGCCAGCATCCCCTCCTCTTGGCCCACCACCTGCTCTGTCTTTACGACCTTCTGGACCACCTACCAGCCCACCTCCATTCCTGAGACCACCTGGAATGCCAGGATTCCGAGGGCATTTACCCTGACTTTTACCCCGAGGTCCACCACCAGGTCGTCCTCCTGTCCCTCCATCTCGTGGACCGTCACCAAGGCTACCTCCTCGTGCACCTCTAGGCATCCCTCCATCTCATCCTGGCATGACGGGCCCACCTTTGGTACCTCCACTCAGACCTGCCCCACCTGGGTTTTTGAGTGTCCCACCTAATCTGATTCGACAACCCAAGGCGGAAGACAACAAGTGCAGCCGCCATGAGGAAAGCCACAGTAACCATCAATGTCAAGCCACAAATCACTAATCACAAGGCAGAAATTACTCGATTTGTTCCCACCGCACGAGAGTATGTCAGGAGAATAAAGGGGCTTTTGCTCCCCAGCGAATGTCAGAGGATAGTTGTGCTGTGCCTCTGGTCAAAGCAGTCCCCAAGTCTGGTCCTGCTGCTCCTACGACCACACAAACTAAGGATGTTGTTTATAAGGCCTTCATGTAAGAGATGGAAGGGCTACTGTGACGGGGGAATCTCAGTGTATTGTTCTGACTTTTGTATGCTGTGGGCACTGGAACAGAGACTCCCAGAGAGAAAGGCTCAGTGCATTGGCTCCTGGATTGTAGTTGGAGATTCTGTTCACCAAGTTTAGGAAATAAAGACACCTCCTAACATCCTCTACTTGGGTCCAGTGTGATCTCTCTCACACTCCACAAGGAACAGCGTCCTCAGCCCCCACTACATGGTCAGAAGCCAATCATTTACTCCCCAGGTTCCTCCAGTCTCCATCTCCATGAAACAGCAGCCGTAGCCTACCCACCCGAGTGATTAAAATCTGCAGCTATATAGTCAGGTTTTTTCTTAACAGCAGCAGAAGCTCGTGAGCCCTGCTAGGCGCTCAGAAAACCACAGCCACTTAACTGGCCAGAGCAGCCACCAAGACACTGCCGGTGTGTTACCTTCGTGCAAATTCACACTTGAGGGGAGGGAATAATAAAGAGCAGTTGCCCTTCTGGTGAAGTGGTGGCTGGATGGGGGGACCCACGCTCAGTTAGCTGAGAGCAGAGGGAGCCTGCCGCAGCTCATCAGAGTACTCTGTGCCTTCCTTTTCATTAGTCGTTTGTAGCAGTTCCGCTTCACGAGTTATGGCACTGTCATTTGGCACTGCCTTTGGTTGCTTCGGGCATGACCTATATTCCGCACCCAAGGTTCAAGGGCTCAAGAAGTCAGCTCTGCCTTGGCTTCCCTCAACCAAGAAAGGAAACCTTTATTCACGGGTTGACCAGCTGGTCAGTTGGAGGTTGACCAGTTTCTATATAGATGTCCTGGGATAAATAAGGAATATTTTTTTTTAACAAAGGAAACTCAGATGCAAAGAGGGAGGGATGGAGGGAGGATAGGAGAGAACCTGCCCAGGTTCCCAAAGCTGCTGCTGCTTTTTTTTTTTTTTTCCACCATCACGCTGTTTTTCAAATAAATAAAAGGAGGCCCGGCATGATAGTGTAATGGTTAAGGTCCTCACCTTGCACGCACCGGGATCCCATGTGGGCACTGGTTCTAGTCCCGGCGGCCCCATTTCCCATCCAGCCCCTTGCTTGTGGCCTGGGAAAGCAGTTGAGCATGGTCCAGGGCCTTGGGACCCTGCACCCATGTGGGAGGCCCGGAAGAGCTCCTGGCTCCCAGTTTCTGATCAGCATAGCATCAGCCGTTGCGCTGACTTGGGGAGTGAATCATCGGACAGAAGATCTTTCTCTCTGTCTCTCCTCCTCCTCTCTGTATATCCACGTTTCCAATAAAAATAAATAAATCTTTTTTTAAAAAATCAAAAGGAATGAAGAGTGCTCCCTAATACTTGTCATGTCCCAAGCTGGATGAGAGCGAAGTCCTGACTCAGTCCAGATCTCCCACATGGATGACAGGAACCCAGTTACTCGAATCATCACTGAGCCTCCCGGACTCTGCCCTAGCAGGAAGCTGGAGGAAGAACTCAAACCCAAGCATTTTGATATGGGATGTGAGCATCTTACTCACTAGGCTAGAAGGAGAATTTAGATAGGTAGATGGATAGATGACAGAGTGAGAGAGAGGTGAAGTACCCCTGGATCTACCCTGAGATTCACTACAAGACATTGGCTCCTGTGTTCATGAACTCTGACAAGTCCCACAATGTGGAAAAACAGTGGCGTGAATTCTGGTCCACGCTGCTGGCAGTATACATCCCTGGCCAGTGGCAGGAAAAGAGCAATGTGTCAGCTCAAACGGGCAGAGGGAGAGAATTCAACCTTCCCGCATCCACCACTGAGTCCACTCAAGCCCTTGGGGATTAGCCAGTGCCACTCGTAACGAGGAGGACTTTACCCAGCCCACCCACAGAATAGTTTCCATAACACCCAGAAATAACATTTCATCAGAAACCCGGGCAACTGCATGGTCCAGCCGAGTGAACATCACAACTTCCAAACACAGCAGTGCAACAGCTTCCAGGCTGAGACCCCTTGCCGGGAGTTGCCTGGGCCCCCCCAAGGGGTCTACAACCTTTGAACTATAGCGATGCTCCCTGCTGCACCTGCGCATGATTGCCTCTTGCAGAAGGCCAAGCAACCCAGAGGAAAACCCCACAGGTGCCCAGACCCAGGGAACAGCGAAGCAAGCCGCAGCCCCTGCCACTGCAGTAAAGGAACTTGAAGCCTGCCACCTTTGCCCACACCTGTGACCCGCCCCCCCCCCCGGGAAGATGCACCTGTCACCTCCTGAGGTGGGGGTGGGGGGCGGGAGCTAGCTGTGGGAAGGGAAAGTGGACAGACGGCTAGCTGGGCAGATGAGGCGACAGGAACAGAAAGCAGACACCCAGAAGGGCTCAAGTGACACGTACGTAGCAGATCTGGAGCTGCCAACTGCCTGGCAGAGAAGGTTACCAGGGAAAGAACAAAAGGGTGAGTCATCCTCAAACAGGCGAGAAAGCTCCTGCCCAGCCCACAGTCCCCACACTTAGTCTCCAGGGGTTCTTGGTTGCCAAGCAGCGGCATGACCCTCCCCATTCAGGCCAGGCCCTTAAATGCCACCTCCGTGGTGGGCCAGGAACTGCATTTGCACAGGGCCAAAGAGCAGCAGCTTCCGCCACAGGTGGGCGGATCATGTTTGCCTGCGGTCAGCAGAAAATGATGATTTTCCTGGAGGTCCTACAGCCGTCAGCCTGGCCAAGACCTCCTCGGATGACAGGGGCCAGTGACCTCACGTCCCGCCTCCACCTTCTGAGGGCACAGATTCTGCGGCTTTCCCTGGGAAAACCAACTGAAGTTAATCCAAGAGGGCAAAGGGCAAGGAGAGTCCCAGCGGCCAGCCACAGCTGCCACAGGTGAGCGCCAAGGCTCACCTGTCACTACGAGATGCAGACCGGGAGAGACCACAGCAAAAGCGGCTGCTGATTTCACATCATGACAGCTGCCTCAAACCTGGCTCTGGATGCAAGCAGAGAGTCAAACACCTTGTATGGCAAATTTTTTTTTAAATTTGTTTACTTTTGGTGGGAAGACATATTTACAGAGGCAAAGATCTTCTGTCTGCTGGTTCACTCGCCAGACAACCGTAACTGCTGGGAGCAGAGCAGAAGTCGGGAGCCAAGAGCTTCTTTCGGGTCTCCCACATGGGTGCAGGATCTCAAGGACTTGGATCGTCCTCCACTGCTTTCCCAGACACTTAGCAGGGAATTGTGTGGGAAGTAGAGCAGCCAGGACAAGAAGCCGCGCCCATACGGGATGCCAGCACTTGCAGACAGAGGATTATCCAATTGAGCCATCACATGCATTTCCCATAGAATTTTTTTTTTTAAGGTATGGTCGCAACACATACCAGTACACACGCCAGCTGGGATAGAGTACACCCTGGGTCGGGCTAGATTGTAACCCTCACCAGCTGGAATTGAGGGTGGGCTGGGCCGGGACGAGCTACAGCACCCACTAGCAAATGCCAAGGTGAGGCGGGCCATGCCAGACCGGGCCACAGAGCTAGTAGGAACCAGGGAGGGAGGGGGTAAAGCTGGTAGGGGGAATGTGGAGGGCTCTGCTGCTGGAACACCTCGCCCACTGGAGAACATGAGTTGTGATGTGCATAAGCTGATTGAAGCTACGGACTGAGCCGAACCCTGTAATTGCAAGTATACACAAGAATCGGGCCTGGGATCACCTCAGACCAAGTTTCTTTGGGGATCTCCCCAGTCGAACTGCTGGACTCAGAACCCTAACCATGAAGAGAAGTGCAGGTTCCAGGGTCTGCCATGGAGTGCAAGTGTCAGAGCCGAGCCTCCTCAGAGGCTCAGACGAAACAGTGGACAGCATAACCAGGTGCACATGGAGGATATGGCAGTCTATTGGAACCCACAGAGGATACCTGGCACCACAACAGAGGACAAAACAAATCAATCAACTACCCAGTCATATGTTGGCAGTGAAAAACTGGGCAAACAGAGACTCTAAGGTGGACTATGTTAATAAGTGGATGTTGCAGCGACTTCATCATGCTTAGAATGGCGAGATTGGCAGCAATTCATAACTGCTGAACAATCAAAACCACATGAGCAAGACACTCAGAGTATGCCCTACATTGGGGACCTGGGATGTGTGGGAGACTGTGTGGGGCTTCTCCCTTTGTCTCCCCCTTTACTCCAGATACAGAAAAAAAACGTGGAAATAATAGTCTTACCCACTTTCCTGTAGCCCTTGAACCTTTGTGCCCTAATTAACTATGCAAAGATGGTCAAAAAAAATATATATATATATTTATTTATTTGGGGGGGTCCTGGTGTGGTAGCCTAGCAGCTAAAGTCCTTGCCTTGCACACACCAGGATCCCAATTGGGCACCAGTTCTAATCGCAGAGGTCCCACTTCCCTTCCAGCTCCCTGCTTGTGGCCCGGGAAAGCAGTCGAGGATGACCCAAAGCCTTGGGGTCCTGCACCCACATGGAAGACACAAGACAAAGCTCCTGGCTCCTGGCTTTGGATCAGCCCAGTTCCGGCTGTTGCAGCTACTTGGAGAGTGAATCAACAGACGAGAGATCTTCCTCTCTGTCTCTCTTCCTCTGTATATCTGCTTTTCCAATTAAAAAAAAAAAATCTTAAAAAAAAAAATAGGGCCCGGCACTGTGGTGCAGTGGTTAAGGTCCTTGCCTTGCACGCCCGGGATCCCATGTGGGCGCCGGTTCTATCCCAGCAGCCCCGCTTCCCTTCCAGCTCCCTGCCTGTGGCCTGGGAAAGCAGTCGAGGACGGCCCAAAGCTTTGGGACCCTGCACCCACATGGGAGACCCGGAAGAGGCTCCTGGCTTCAGATCAGCATAGTATCGGCCGTTGCGCTCACTTGGGGAGTGAATCATCAGACGGAAGATCTTCCTCTCTGTCTCTCCTCCCTGTATATCCGCCTTTCCAATAAAAATAATAATAATAATAATAAATAAATCTTTAAAAATAAATAAATAAATAAAAACAAAGAAAGCAGGAGAGACAGATTGTTCATCTGCTGGCTCACTCCTCAAATGGCCGCAACAGCTAGGGCTGGGCAGACGCGAAGCCAGGAGCTTCTATCCGGTCTCCTACCGGGTTGAAGAGCCCAAGGACTAGAGCCATCCATCACCATTTTTCAGGCCATAAGCAAGGAGCTGGATCAGAAATGGAGCAGCTGGGACTCCAACTGGGATGCCGACGCGGCAGACAGAGGGTTAAATGCCATGGTACCGGCCCCTCAAATAAATGATTTGTTACTTCATAAAGGAAAACTACAAAACTGTAGGGCCCTCGGAGAGCTACCCATCACTGTCCTTAGAGAGACAGGAAAACGGAGACAGGGGAGCCAAGGAAACGTGCATGAACTCGGCAAAGTTAATACTAGAATGCCAAGCTCCCGACTCCTGGTGTCTGCTTGAGAACTGAACTGCAGGGAGCCAACACTGTGATGTGATGGATACAACTGCCGCCTGCAGCATCAGCATTCCATGTGGGCACTGGTTCAAGTCCTGGCTGCTCCACTCCCAATCCAGCTTCCTGTTAATGTAACATTCCTGTCTCAGTTACACTTGGCAGATATTCTATTGCACATCTAATTTTTTCATTTTTATTTAGTTATTTATTTGAAAGATAGAGTTAAAGAAAGACTTTCCATCTGCTGATTCACTCCCCCAAATGGCCACAACAGCCAAAGCTGGGCCAGTCTGAAGCCAGGAGCCAGGTGTTTCATTTGAGTCCCCCCCCCCAGGGGTGACAGGAACCCAAGCACTTGAGTCATCTTCCACTGCTTTCCCAGGTAGTCAGTGGAACAGCTGGGTCTTGAACCAGCACCCATTTGGAATGCTGGCACTGCAGGTGGCAGCTTTACCCACTACACCGCAACACCAGCCCTTGAAATTCTTAGAGTTCTCGAGGTTGAGGTGACACACCACTGCCAATGATTCTGTCACACCTCCCCACCAGTACCGTCCCCAGCGTCACCTCCCCTTTGGCCACCTCCGTTCCCTCGCCTTTCCAGTCCTGGATGGAAAGTTGCCCAGGGTGGATGGTGGTATCTGAGTGGCAATGCTCATGAGGCAGGGAAATCACCACTCCTGGTTAAAGTTCCCTTGGTCCTCCTTGAAAGGGGGAGGGCAGGGTAATGCTCAGGCTATGAAAGATCCTGTGGGGGCAAAAGATGGGAGTGGGTCCACCCCGGCCCCTGCCAGTCTCCAGCCACAGAATCACAGGTTTGGCCCAGGAACAGGGACCTCGTGACGCAACGGTGCAGCTAATGTGAGGCGTGTGTCTCCATGGCAGCCCTCCAAGGACCTTCTTCCTGTTTTGAGCCATTTCTGTTTGCTTTTGATTATCTTGGCTCCTGCTGGAGATGGAGCACTGAGCATTTTTTCCAGGACTGTTTGCACAATGTCAGGTCTTCGGAAGGCACAGAAAGACATGAGAAGAAACAGACCGAGAGAGGGGCTGGAGTTAAAAGGTAAGCCACAGCCGGCATCCCATACAAGTGCTGGTCCCAGTCCTGGCTCTTCCAGCTCCCTGCTAATGCACCTGGGCAAAGAGCTGAGGATGGCCCAGGTGCTTGGGTCCCTGCTACTCACAGGAGGAGACCTGGATGGAGCGCCAGGGTTCCCAGCTCAGTCTGGCCCAGTCCTGGCTGTTTCAGGTTGTTTGGGGAGTGAACCAGTGGAGAGATCTCCACCTTGCTGTCTCTGTCTCTGTGTATCTCTCTCTCTCTCTCTGTCTCTCTCAAATGTAAATGAAAATAAATCGATAAATTTTGTGACTCTAGTCTTGGAACTCTGCACCCATGAGGTAGACCTGGAAGAAGCTCCTGGTTCCTGGCTTTGGATTAGCCCAGCTCTGGCTGTTGCAACTATTTGAGAAGTAAAGCAGCAGATGGAAGTTGTACCTTTTTCTCTGTCTCTCTCTGTCTCTCCTCTCTCTGTGATCTGACTTTCAAATAAATACATAAATCTTTTAAAAAAATTAAAACACACAGAGCTATACTTGGGTTTTGTTTTTTGTTTTGTTTTGTTTTGCATCTTACACGGAGCCACTAGCACAATTACAGTACAATGACTGTATCTGGACATAAACATAACAGCCAAAAAAGTGGGCCAGGAACTCGACCTAGTATTTCAAATACCGCATCTAATGTCAGAGGTCCTGTGTTCCCTGCCTGACCCCCGACTCCAGCTTCCTGCTAATGCCACACTATGCCTCAGATAACTAGGTTCATGTCACCCACATGGAGGACCCAGAGTGCATTCTAGGCTCTGGCAGGCATTTGAGGAATGCCCCTAGAAAGTGGAAGATCCCTGGGCTCGGTGTGACGGCTCAGCGGCTAAAATATTCGCCTTGCATGTGCCAACATCCCATATGGGCATCGGTTCATGTCCTGGCTGCTTCACTTCCCATCCAACCTTTGGCCTGGGAAAGCAGTAAAGGATGGCCCAAAGCCTTGGGACCCTGCACCTGCGTGGGAGACCTGGAAAAGGCTCCTAACTTCAGATCGGCTCAGTTCCAGCCATTGTGGCCACTTGGAGAGTGAAGCAGCAGATGGGAGATTTCTCTGTCCCTCCTCTCTATAAACCTGACTTTCCAATAAAATAATTAAATCTGAGACAGAGAAAGAGAGAGAGAGAGAGGATATCCAACTCTGCCTTTCAAATAAATGAATAAATCTTAAAAATAATACCAGGACCAGGAGAAGTGGGGAGGAAAAGAGTGGACGAGTGGTAAAAGGGTAAGGGGAGGTTGCATTGGCCAGAAAAAGCGCCTGGCTCCTGGCTTCAGATCGGCTCAGCTCCAGCCATTGCAGCCGCTTGGGGAGTATACCAGTCAGTGGATGGAAGTTCTTTCTGTCTCTCCTCTGTAAATCAGCCTTCCCAATTATACTGTCACGGCAGATGTACGGCCTCACCTTGAAGAAGCCTGCGGACACCTGCACGTCACATCAGAGAGGCTGTGACACTCCCGACTCCAGCTTCCTGCCACAGCAGGCCCTGGGAGGCAGGGACAATGGCTCAAGTGACAATGGCTCGATGGCCATCCAGAGGCAAGACCCAGATGAAGTTCCTGGCTTCCAGCCCCGGCTCTGTCTCAGTCTACTCTTGTAGACATTTAGGGATGAACCAGTGGATGGAAGCACTCCCCTCCCTCCTGCTCTTCCCCTTCTCAAATCTATAGTTTCCTTTAAAAAACTGAAATGTCACTTTTTTAAAAAGATTTATTATTTTTTTTTTTTTTTTGGAAAGTCAGATATACAGAGAGGAAGATCTTCCATCTGAGGATTCACTCCCCAAGTGGGTGTAAAGGTTGGTGCTGCGCCAATCCGAAGCCAGGAACCAGGAGCCTCTTCCAGGACTCCCACGCAGGTACACGGTCCCTAGGCACTGGGCCATCCTGCACTGCTTTCCCAGACAAGCAGGGAGCTGGAAGGGAAGTGGAGCTGCCAGGATTAAAACCAGTACCCATATGGGATCCTGGTGCGTGCAACGTGAGGACTTTAGCTGCTAGACTACTGTACCAGGCCTGAATGATCACTTTTTTTTTAAAGAAAGATTTATTTATTTTTATTGGAAAGACAGATCAGATTTAAGGGGGGAGAGACAGAGAAAGATCTCCCATCCAGTGGGTCCTTCCCAAATGGCCAGAGCTGAGCCAATCAGAAGCCAGGAGCCAGAATTTTCCTCTGGGTCTTTCACACAGCTGCAGGATCCCAAGGACTTGGGTCACCCTCTACTGCTTTCCCAGGCCACAAGCAGGGAGCTGGATGGGAAGTGTAGCAACCAGGATAGGAACTGGTGCTCTTATGGGATCCCAGCACTTGAAGAGGGAGGGTTTAGCCATTGAGCCATTATTCCAGGCCCAAGCAATCACTTTTTTTAACAGAGACATCCCATTGTTATGAAGCATTGGTTAAAATAATGCTCCCCCCCCAAAGATTTATTTATTTTTATTGGAAAAGCAGAGCTACAGAGAGGAGAGACAGAGAGATCTTCCATCTGCTGGCTCACTTCCCAAATGACCAAAACAACTGGAGTTGGGCCAACCTGTAGCCAGGAGCCACAAGCTTATTCCAGGGGCTCCCACATGGGTGCAGGGTCCCAAGAACTTGACTCATCCTCTGCTACTTTCCCAGGCCACAAGCAAAGAGCTGGATCAGAAGAGGGGCAGCCGGGACTTAAACGAGCACCCGCACATATGCGGGCATCTCAGGCAGAAACTTTATTCGATACACCACCCTACTGCTTATTTTCAAGTTACATAAATATGCTCAGGCCACGTCTAAAGGAAATCCAGTGACTCCCACAGAATCCATGCAGGTGTCACCACAGTCAACAAGAGGAAGCCAAGAGCTGAGGAGGCCAGTAACTAGCCGTTGGCCTGAAGCATGGGCTCCCAGGCTGGATTCCAGCTGCTGCTGCCTCTGGCCTGCAGGGTGCACACTGCCTGTCCCACTCATTCCATCTGAAAGTTTAACAGTAAATGAAAAGGCTTCATTATCTCACATGACAATGGAATGTACCCTTTGGGAATGCTGGTGCACTCACAGCAGCCAAATTCAGAGAGGTCCTCGGTCACCCGTGGGGGACAGCCCCTGCTCACCTGCTGTCCACACACCGCAACGTGGCTTCTGGCAGATTTAGAAGCGGTCCCTACAGCAGCCAGTGACACATCTTCAGCCTTTTTCTAAAGGATTTTAAAAATTGTGTTTGTTTTCAGCATGTTTGAAGGCAGAGAGACAAAGGGAGGAGAAACAGAGAGAGATCTTCCAACCATTGGCTCACTCCCCCAGATACCCACAACAGCCAGGCTTGGGGCAGGCTGAAGCCAGGAGCCAGGGACTGCTTCCGAGTCTCCCACGTGGGTGACAGGGTCCCAAGGACTTCAATGGTCACCTGCTGCCTCCCGGGTTGTGCTGGAATCCGATGCAGAGAGACCAGGAATTGAACCCAGGCACTTTAATAATACAGGATGTGGACTTCCCAGGCAGTGACTTAACCTCTGCATCACACACAAAATTTAAGACCGCAGATTCCTTTCCTGGAAAGCAGATCATCTTTTGCAAAGTTTAACAGGACGCCCTGGCACAGCTCCCCCTGCTGGTACCTGCTGAGAAGGGATCCCAGGGCTGGCGGTCCAGTGTCCCAGCACACCCCACCTGCCAGTCACCACTCAGGAGCTCGAAGCCCCTCCACAGTTCCAAGTATCACATTGGGGATTGGGAACATGTCTTGTTCCCATTGCAAACTCACGTTAAGCCTTGAGTGTGTGTTGAAGCCATTTATGGGTAAGTGAAGGTTTTTTTGTCAAGTCATGGTAGGTGCAGGGACATACTGGTCCCATCCTTGGAATCCTGGGCCCAAGCAGGCTCTACTTCTGATCCAAGCTTCTGGAAGCAGGGGATGGCTTAAGTCACCCATCACCCACATGGAAGACTCAGATTTGGCCTAACCCTGTCCTGGCTGTTGCCCCTTGCCTGCTCAGCCCCAGGAAGAATCCTTAGGAAATCCACACCCAAGGGCTCCCTTCCTGTCTTCCTAAGCTGTAGAAAGGGCACCTGCCTCCACTTGTGTGGATCAAGCCATCCCGGCTTTCATTATTCCAGTTTGCTGCACTTTAGAACCCGGTGGTCTTTGCCTGTGCAGGGAAATGAGGAGAGAGGGGGCCATGCCAGCACCTTCCTATTTCCTGTTGCCCTTGAGGAAGTGTGAGAAGGGAAGCGGAAGGATGCTGAGGCCTGGGACCCATCGGAACAGCCACCACGGGCTCCTCTCCTGCTCAGAAGCCCTGCACGGCTCCCTGTGGTCCTTATCGTTGCCTCTGGCAGATTGCCACGGGGAGATTGAGAGTCCGCTCTCCTAAGGACGAGAGGAGGATCCAGAAAAGAGCCTGAATCCAGGAAAAGACACCAGACAGAGTAGTCCTGACGCTCTCCTCCCCCATCTGAGCAGTTTATCCTGTGGGGAAGGGCGAGGAGTCTTCCCACTCCAGGTCAAGTTTAAAAGTGAGACTTGCAGTTTGCCACAACTTGGCTCCAATTCCACCCTGCGCACACTTCTCAAGCCTAATCTCCCAGCCCTCTCTGGGACTCCTGCTGGCTGATACTCCTCACTACGGGGAGCTCACTACCATGCGATTGTGGGGACTGAGCCTTACTAACCCACCTGGTACGGCTGCCAGCAGGGGCCTGCACTCTGCAGCCACAGTTGGAAGGGTCTGATTCCAGCAGTCCGGTCCCCCAAGACATCTCACCCGTGTGAACTCACACTTGACTCTTATGTACACCAGCCAGTGCAAGGTCATGTTTGGTCTGTCACCTGTACCAGCCAATGCACATATCATTAGCTACAGCTGTCTAGTCAGTTTGGCTCCAGCACCATACCTCATGTGAACCGATGTGCCAGCCTTCCACAGACCCGGTCCTCACACATACCAGCATCGCCTAGTTGGAGTGATCCCCAATAACCCCTACCAAGCCAGGCCCCAGCCCAGGTTTTTGTGTATGTCAGCCTGTGTTGTGGCCTAGCTGACTCTATCCTACATCCCATCTGTCTCTTGTACACACCCATGGGTGTTGCAGCCCAGCTCAGCCTAACCCGCCCCCAGACCCAGCCCTCACATATATGCTAACTGGTGCTGCCACCTTGTCCAGCCTGGCCTGCCCCCAGTCCTGGCTCTCAGACTCACCAGCAGGAGCCACAGCCCAGCAGGAGAGAGCCCACAGTTCCCCTGCCAGACCTGCTCCCAGCCTTGGATCTTGATCCTGGCAGGGAGTACTGTGGTTCAGCCTGAAACGACTCACACCTAGTCCCAGAACTTGCCAATGGGTGCTACAGCCTAGCCCAGTTGGTCCACTCCCATACTATCTTTCACAAATGTCAGTGGCTACAGCAGTAAAGCTCAGGTTGGCCTGCCTCCAGTCCCAGCTCTCACCCTCACCAGTGAAAGCAGCAGCCCAGCAAGCAGTCCCCAGAGTTCCCCCACCAGGCCTGCTCCCAGCCCCAGGTATTACGCATGCCAGTGGGTACTGTGCCCCAGTCTGGGATGGCCCATCCCCTGTTTTAGCATTTGCCATCAGGTGCTATAGCTTGGTTTAGCCTGGAAACCCATAGCTCCCATGTGAACTGGTGGGTGCTGCAGTCCTGCCCAACCTGGCCTGTACTCTGTTTGGCTCTCAGTCATGCCAGTGTGTGCTGTGGACTGGCCCAGCCCAGCCCAGCCTGCCCTCAGACCAGGCACACATATATGCCGATTAGTGCTGCAGCCTTTCCTGGCCTGGCCCACCCCCATCCCAGGTTACTGTACTCCTCAACGGGAGCTGCTGCCTAGCAGTGGAGTTCCCCTACCAGGTCAGCTCCTAACCCTAGATTTCACGCAGGCTGGCAAGTGTCATAACCCTAGTTGGCATGGTTTGCCCAGTCCCGGTCTTTGTATGTGCCAGTGAGTGTTGCAGCCTGGCCCGGCCCAGCTCCTTCCCAGCTCCAGTCAAGTGTCAGGTAAGTTCCACAGTCCAGACTAGCTCAGCCTATCACACTCCCACTCCACACAGCCTTGAACCCAAGCTTCCTGGACAGCAGCCTAGTCTCAGGGCAGCGTCAGAGGCTGGCAGGTGGACCACACAGTGTTCACAGAGCCTGTGTGCTAATACTTCACCAATCAGACTCCTGGACGTCATGTGGCCAAGCCCCAAACCCCTGTGGGAGTACTTCCGGGAGGTGCCAGCCCTCCAAGGCCATCTCTGTGTCAACGTACTCCAGGAGGGAGTGGCAGGTGACTTAATACTCAGAGTAGAACCGCGCTTAGAAGTCCAGAGGAAAGACCAGTGGCGCTGTTGCATAGCATGTTAAGTCTCTGTCTGTGGTGCTGGCTCAAGTTGCAGCTGCTCCATTTTCCATTCAGCTTTCTGCTGATGCTGGGAAAGAAGCAGACGATGGCTCAACTGCTTGAGCCCCTCCATCCATGTGTAAGATCTGGATGAAGCTCCTGGCTTCAGACCAGCCCAGGTTTGAGGTCACTTGGGGACTGAACCAGAGGACAGAAGATCTCTCGCTGTTCCACTCCCCTCCTTGTAACTCTGCCTTTCCAGTTCCAATAAATAAAGTTAAAAAAAAAAAAAAAAAAAAAACAGAAGAACTTGAGAATGCCATGCTGGGGAACTGATGTGGGAGGAGGGGAACTCCCCTGGGACAGTGCCCACCTCGCCATATCATGGTCCTAAGAACTCACCAGGGCACGGCCGGCCTCGCTGGCCTCCACCTTGGGATCTGGCAACTCAGAGGTCAATCTCCTAGTCCCACCCAAACTGCGAGAGTGACAGTCACAGAAATCTTAAGCCCAAGGGCCTGGTGCACTGGCTCAATTGGCCGATCCTCCACCTGCAAGCGTCAGCATCCCATACGGGTGCCAGATTGTGTCCTAGGTGCTCCACATCCCATCCAGCTCCCTACTTGTGGCCTGAGAAAGGAGCAAAGGATGGCCCAAAGTCTTAGGCCCCTGCACCTACGTGGGAGACCTAAAAGAAAGCTCCTGGCTCCTGGCTCCTCCATAACTATTGGATGGAAGATATCTCTCTGTCTCTCCTCTCTGTAGATCTGACTTTCAAATGAAAATCAAGAAAGCAGGGCCCAGCACAGTAACCTAGTGGCTAAAGTCCTCGCCTTGCATGCACTAGGATCCCATATGGCACCGGCTTGGGTCCTGGCAGCCCTGCCTCCCTCTTTGTGGCCTGGGAAAGCAGTCAGGGACAGCCCAAAGCCTTGGGCCCCTGCACCCGTGTGGGAGACCCAGAAGAGGCTCTGGGCTCCTGGCTTTGGATCAGCTAAGCTCTGACCACTGCAGTCACTTGGGGAGAGAATCAGCAGACAGAAGATCTTCCTCTCTGTCTCTCCTCCTCTATATATATATCTGACTTTCCAATAAAAATAAATAAAACTTAAGAAAAAATTTTAAAGTAATAGTAACCTTTCCTTACAATAATCTCTCCCATTTTCTTTGTTATCGTTGGTTTGTTTTTGTTTTATTTACTTATTTATTTGAAAGACAGAGTGACAGGAAAAGCGACTCTCCCATCTGCTGGTTCTCTCTGAGCTCTGGGCAATCTCCTTCACGGATGCAGGGGCCCAAACACTTGGTGGCATCTTCGGCTGCCTTCCCAGGTACATTAGCAGGGAGCTGCATTGGAAGTGGAGCAGCTGGGACTCGAACTGATGCTCCTATAGGGGAAGTTGGAAGCACCGCAATCTGCCATTTAGCCCACTTTGCCACAACACGATTCCCCACCCAGCCCTGCCTTTCTTTCTTTTGAAGGGGACAGAGCAAAGCTGGTCATGCCTCGCTAAATCCTTGCACCATCTGCTGGCGAGTCACATCAGCCATCCAGCGCTGAAGTCAGAACATGGGCCCAATGCCACCTGCAGCCTTGTTTATTTTGTTTTATCCCCTGTTGGCGCTGCTGTGAGACGCTGAAGGCTACCCTTCCGAAGGAGCCTCCCTCTTCCGCCTGCCCTCGCTGACTGCAGGGACCCAGCGGAGTTCCACAGCTGCGCCCCTTGGCTGCCCACCCCCACCCTGCTCCTGGATCTGAAAGCTCTGAAGGCCAACATGGGTGCACGGACTGAACACTCCTTTTTTTTTTTTTTTTTTACATAGAAGGTGAGAAGTTTCTTAGCAAAACTAAATTTGTCCCGTAAAGCCCCTTCCCAACGGGATGGTAGTGAACAGACTGACTCGTCCTGGCCAACTCGCGCTGCCAAAGGGCAAAGCACCAGCAACTTTGACCTAGAAAATGTTCAACCCCGGCAACCACTCAGCAGGGGAGGCGATGGGGTATGGCCTGGAAAGGGCTGCTGCTGTATCCCAGGTGCCTCCGGGAGCCGACCGCTCACCCCTTCCTCCCTGCCCCACCTCTGAGGTTCAAGGCCATCCAGGCCAGCTGATCCCCCTGCACCCACCCCCCAACTCACCCAACACAACGCACAGCCCGACGCGCCTGCCTTATCTCTCGCCTCTCCTCCCTCATATTTTCCACAGCAGCAAAAAGCCAAACACGGCTCCGTGAGGGCTCTCACTCTCCCGTGACTCGGGACGCGCTGTTCCTTCGGCCCCGCGTCTGGTCCCTCTCTGCAACCTGCTCCCCTCGAGTTCCCCTGCACCCTGCAGAACCCGGCCTGCATGGTCCCCTTGCCGCACCCCTCTATCCCAACCCCAAACCCGCCGCCCTGCACAGCCCCCCTGGACCCTCCTCTTTCGGTTTGAATTTCCTTGCACGGCCGTAAGCCTCTCTCCTGCGTGGGCATCCTCCCACGCAGGGAGTCTTTTGGGGTGACTCTCTGGACACCGCCCCCCACACACACACACACACCAACCGCGACCAAACGCCGAATCCCGGGCCCTCACAAGAGCCACAGAGCGCGGACCGAGGCTCTAGCGGGCTCTTGGCGCCCTCAGTCTCAGCCTCGGCCGCCTCTGCGCCTCCGCCGGGCCCCGCGCTGCCGCATTCCCAAGTGCAACCTTGCGGCCCAGCAGCTCCCGGACCCCAGCCGCCGGCGACAACGACGACGACGACGACGACGACGCAGCTTTGGGGCCGCGTGGACTACAAATCCCGGCAAGCGCCGCGCGGCCGCGCCTGCGCAGCGCGCCGACCGGCGTTTGAGTGGCAAGTTGTTTGTTCCAGCGAACACCAGCTGCTCCCCGCGCCGGTCGCCGCGAGCTGCCGCCGCCGCCGCCGCCGCCGCCGCTCCGTCGCTCGGCTGCTCTGCCGGCGCTGCCGCCCTCAGCCGCCACCACCGCCGCCGCCGTCCGCGGACCCCTCACAACTTGGCGGGGCCCCCCTGTTGGGTGCGGCCCGGCTCCCGGTGCCCCGGCCGGCTGCCCGCGGAGGGGGCGGGGGCCGCGGCTCGCCCCCCGCCGATGCGCCGCCGCGGAGCGCGCAGCGCGGGCGGACGATGGAACTCCACATCCTGGAACACCGGCTGCAAGTTGCCAGCGTCGCCAAGGAGAGTCTGCCGCTCTTCACCTACGGCCTCATCAAACTTGCCTTCCTGTCGTCCAAGACCAGGTGAGCGCGCGGGGAGGTCGGGGCTTGGAGGGGGAGAAGGGGGTGGTGTCCGCGACGACGGCCCGGGGTGCAGACAAAGGCGCAAGCCCGGGCGCCGGGGCTCGTCGCCGCGCCTCAGGAAAACAACTTGGGGCCCGGAGCGCCCCCGCCGCCTGCCCCGGCGGCCACAAAAGCCCGAGCCTTACCGGGCTTGGAGAGGGTTGTGGAGGGGGGAGATGGAACCCACGGCCGCTCCACCCGGACACCCTCCCCTCTCCCCACGACGGCGATGCGCCCCCTCCCCAGCCCTCCCCATCGCAATCCCTACCCCACCCCCAGAAAAACTGGGGATGGGGGATGGGGGGGGAAGGGTAGGGCGAATCCGCGAATGAATGGATGGGCGAACGAATGAATGAATGAAAAACAGGTGTGAAGACGCGGCAGTGGCAAAAACAAACTCACGCCCCCTCCCATCCCCCATCCTCCCCTCACTGGACCGGGTCCCCCCACACACACACACTCCCCTTCCCCAAGGCCGTGGTGCGGCAGGGGGTTTGGGGAGCGGGGGGGGGGGGGGCGTTGGGGAGTTCTTGCCCTAGCGCCGCTAACCCGGAGCAGGAAAAAAAAAAATTTGTAAAATCGTTAGTGAGTGTTGATCTGAAGGTGCCTGCAAGGGTTGCGGACGGTGGGGGAGGGTCTCGACGATTCTTTTCTCCATAGGGTCCAAGGCAAGGGTGGGGGGGTTGGGGGAGTGGGGGGCTACTGAACCGTGGAAGGGTGAGTTTGTGCATCGCCCTGGAGGCTGGCCTCGAATGCTGTAGTCCTCGGGAGGTAAAAGGAGGAGGGGTGGTGAAAAGTTGGATTTTCCCCCATGCCAGGTGAAAGGAGGTGACAGGGTTAGGGGTGGTGATATATATATTTTTTTTTAGGAAGCAGCGGGCCAGCTGCTCCAACTGGAGTCTCCGGGTTTGCCACCCTTATGACTAGTTCGGGGTTCCTGGGCTTGCCTGAGGTTCTCCCCCAGGGCCGTGACAGGTCAAGGTGAACCTGAAAATTGACCGGGGCCCCTCTCCCCCACCCCCAGCGGCCCTCCTTGGCCGCAGGGAGAGCGTTCCGTGGGAGTCTGTGATTTGCCTGTGAAAGTTCTTGCTGGGAAATCTCACTTTGATGTGTGTGGCTGCACCGGGAGCTGAGTCCCGGCCATTGTTCCGAGAGCTGGAGCCGGAGCTGGGGAGGGGGGGACGCATTTTGTTTACTTTCTTTCTCCCCGCTGCTGCTTTCTTGTTGTGGTGGTTGTTGGGGGGTCCTTCCCTCCTGCTCCTGTGAGATTGCAAGAGGTAATTATTAAACACATCATCTGAAAACAAACAGATTCTGGTCTGCCTCCCCCAAAAAACACACCCCTCATGACACGCACCAGTCGGGCCCCCTGGGCCCACCCCCCTGGCTGCTCGCCTCCCTCCTGGTCTGCCCCCCCTTCCTTGGGGCACATAGACTAGAGGTCAGCAGATCATCTTTGCCCCTTCCCCCCAAGCCCTCAACCTCTGGTGGCAACCCCCTGGCTTTCTCTCTCTCTCTCTCTCTCTCTCTCTCTCTCTCTCTCTCTGCTACCATTCAAAGGAGGATGACTCAGGCTGCGGCTGTGCCTGGGTGCTGGGAGGAGGAGGGACTCGAGGGGGCTTCTTAGAAAAGCCCCCCCAAAAGTGGGCTCCCAGGGTTCCTCTTCCCTGATGGGGCGAACACCCCGCCGTGTTGCAGCCCCTCCCTCCGCCCCTCCCAAGGCCAGTTTGGAGGACTCCTAGACAGGTTGGGCTCAGTGGGAAATGTATCCCCACTAGGCCCAGGTGACAGGTCCCACCTCCCAGTGACTCAGGGGTCAAAGGTTAGCTGCGTGGCTCCAGAAGGTGCCGAACGCATTTGACCAAGGAGTCCGCTCATGTCTTGAGGCATGTCTTCAGTGGCCACAAGTCCTCTTCCCCCACCCCGCCTGAGTGGGCCAGGGAAAGGGCCCCCTCTCCTTCAACTCTTTCCCTGTGGAGAATGGACATCACACCCCACTTTGCCGAGCTGCTGCGTGTGTATGTGTGCCATGGAATGATGTAGAAAATAGCTTTTCAGCAAGTCGTCAGCGGTGCTGGGGTCCAGGTAAAAGACTTGAGCTGGTTGCCCTCCTCGGTCACCCAGGTGACAGAGTCGCCCTGGCTCTTCCCACACAGCCTGTCCCAGCTGGCGGCCCATGGCTCTGTCCTTGCCTCCCACACCCCACCTGAGCTTCACACAGTGCCCGCCCCCCCCACCCCCCCAGGATCATGGAGTTGCCTCTGAAGCCAGTCCCCAACAGAGCCTCCAGTGACCCCCGGTTCACCTTGTCCTACCCTCCACACCTCCGTCCCTGTGCACCTGCACAGCCTGCGTCTCTTGCTTGGAACACACCCCACCCCCTAGAACATTCCCATCTGGCCCTTAAGATCCTGTGATATCACCCCGAAACCTTCCCAAGCCCCCCTCCTCTCCACTCCCCGGCACACTTAGTCACTTCCTCCCTCATGCCTACCTGGGGTGGAGGCGTGGGAAGGGAAATGGCATTGGGAGAGACCCACTCCGTGCCGGGGGCAGAGAAGGGAGCCGCTGGGTCCAAGAGATGCTAGGTGGGCCACAGTGCCCCTCCCTTTCTGAAGCCCAGGGCCTGGTGGGAAGGGAGAGAGAAGAAGGTCCTGGCAGGGAAGGGATGGTCTTCAAACAGAGTGGCCAACTGTGGACCTCCTGGAGGGGGTGCTGGGAAGCTTCCTGTAGGAGGTGGCAATGAATCTTAGACCTTTCATAGGGATTAGTGAGGTGGAAGCAGGCACCCTGGTCCCCCAGGTTCACCTCCCGGCAGTGCGCACACCATACCTCTGCTCTGACTGTGGCTGCCTTCACAGCGGGAACCCGGGGCCCGCACAGCCCAAGATGGAGCTGGGATTTGCACCTGCGGCTAAGGGCCACATTCCTTGAGGGTTCCAGCATCTGCATTGGCAGCACCCTAGCCTGAAACGTTGGGGAGCACAGGTCTGAACCGCTAGGCCATCTCCGGTGGTGCCCGCCCATCCACCTTGGGGGGCCTCTGCTCCTCCCAAGAGGCTTGTCTTTCAGCACCACCCACCTACACTTCCTTCCTGTAACCCAGTCACCGTCCAGCCCTCCCACAGTTCCATCATAAACAGAAGGTATGGGGCACTGTGCCCACAGCCCCCCCCCCCCCGGCCACCTCCGACGAGTTGGAGCCACGCTGGGCTTGGCTCAAGGTCACACACCTGGGAAGAACCCTGAAGCAGAAGTTGAACCTGCTCCCCCCCCCCACACACACACACCCCACACCAAGCCCTCCAGGTCGTTGGTGCTCAGTTAGCTGTTGGGCTGATGGATTTCCATCCCTGGCAGCAGGGTGACCCAGATTCTGGCCAGATGTTGGCCGGAGCTGCTGAGGAGTGTCCTTCCCGTGCTGGGGGCAGGAGGGCACAGCAGACTCACCTGTAGCAGTGCCCCATCCCCAGCCCTGGCTCCCAGGCCACTAGGGGCAGTGTGGGTACAGTTGGAATAGGGGTTGAAGGAATGTTGGGGACTTTTCTAGAAACTCCAAGACCCTCTCTGGCAGCAGACTGCTGGCTGCCCACGGTATTTCCTCTCTGCCCTTTCTGGAAACCTCTTCAGCCCACCGCTCCAGCTCTTCTAGCCCCTGCAGCCCCTGCAGCCCATGCTTTGTAACCCCTGCATCCCCCTGGTGCCTTGAGCCTTTGGGCCTGTAAATCCGACTCCTTCCATGCTCTCTGCCTTTTGTCTGCCTGCTCACTCCTTCTATTCTTTTTTTGCTTTGGTTTGTTTGCTTCACCACCTCCAGGAAGCCTTCCCTGAATGCACAGCTGGACTCAGATGCCAACTCTGGCTTGATGGACTTCATCTCAAGGAGATGAGCCCGGGGACACTCAGCCAGCAATTCTTTGTGACTTAACTTGACTCAAACAATAAGAGGTTTGAGCTGAGTGAGATAAGAGCTTATGAGTTGGACCGCCCCAGGGTTGGGTGACTTAAAGCTTTGATAATGCCACCAAGGACTTGTGTTTTT
The DNA here is from genome assembly GCF_017591425.1 of Ochotona curzoniae. Classification (NCBI taxonomy): domain Eukaryota; kingdom Metazoa; phylum Chordata; class Mammalia; order Lagomorpha; family Ochotonidae; genus Ochotona; species Ochotona curzoniae. The sequence goes on from NW_024465421.1 coordinate 4,994,372, forward strand.
CTGTATGGTACCGTGGAACCCTGTGTCATGGCTGGGGCAGTGCCAGGCATCACAGGTGGGCAAGAGGGAACCCAGCAAAGGAAAGAACTGTAGCCCACAGCCCTATATTGCAGTGTCCTTATTTCATTGGTCAGAGTGGAGCCCTTGCAGGAGCTTCAGCCTATCCCTGAGGATAAGCACAGGGAATGACCACATCGCGGGCCAATCAGCACTCAGCACAGGCGGCAGGGCGGGGTTACAGGGAGGTGGAGGCCCCTGATGTGAGCAGCCGGCCAAGGAAGCACAGGGAGGTTCTGTTGTGACCCCCGCCCCTCCCCTCACTCTAGATCTTGGTCAGGGTCACTGTGGTGCCTGGCTTGCTCAGATCATACTAGAACGCGTAGCTGTTTCAGTAAAGGGCTATGGCTGGGGTCCCGCTGGGGGGCCTGCCGCTGTAGGGGGCTGACTAGAGGGCCAAGGGTTCGCCAGGTCCCTGTGTGCAGTAGGTCTCGTCCGGAACCCCACAAGGCAAAACTGGGCAGAGTTAGCCAGCAGACCACCAGAACTACGGCAGGACCAAGAATGGCAGTTCATACTTCAAGGCACTTAGTATGTCCCAAAGGCTCTGCTGGGTTGGTTTTTTTGTTTGTTTGGTTTGTTTGTTTTTTAAGGTTTGCTTTTGTATTTGAAAGGTGAGTAGACAAGGAAAGAAAGATCTTCCATTCTCTGGTTCACTCCCCAAGTGACCACAGTGGCTGAACCTGGAACCATCTAAAGCCAAAAGCCAGGAGCTTCTTCCAAGTCTCCCACAAGGATGCAGGCTTTGGGCCATTCTCTACAGCTTTCCCAGGCCACAGACAGGGAACTAGATGGGAAATGGATCAGCTGGGACATGAACCAGCACCCATATGAGATGCTGGCCCTCAAGGTTTGTTTTTTAAAGATTTGTTTGTTTATTTTCATTGGAAAGGCGGAGAGGAGGGACAGAAAGATCTTCTATCCACTGGTTCACTCCCCAGGTGGCGTCCATGTTGGAGCTGAGCTGATCTGAAGCCAGGAACTTTCACTACATCTCCCACATGAATGTCAGGCAGAAACCCGGGGACTTGAGCCAGCCTGCTCCACTGCTTCCCCAGGCCCGCTGGCAGGGAAGCTGCCTCCAAAGTGGAGCAGCCAGGCTTGAACTGGTGCTCCAGGATCAAATGCTGAAGGCACCGGCAGAGGCTTTACCCCCTGACACACAATGCCAGCTTATTCAGTCCTCACAGCAACCCTGTAGCTGGTGCCCAGCCTGTGTGTGCAGAAACCGAGGATACCGAGGAGTACTCAAGGCATCCAGACATGGCAGAACCATGACTGGAACCCAAGAAGTCTGGCTGGGAAGCAGTCTCCATGACAACTCAGCCAGGCACCTGGGCAGGCTGATTTGGGCTCTTAGCCCAAGTGTCACAGTGAAAGGGGCCAAGCTCATTATCCCAGAAGGTTGGGAGTTAGCAGGAGGCCACAGCTTCCTCTTTCTGTTACACATGAAATACGGTTACCTGTCAGTTCCATTCCCCAAAGCCCATCTTTCTTGATCAACAAAGAAACCCAGTGATGAGAGGGCAGTCAGCCCACGGCCGCAAGAACCCTCCTGTCAGCCCAGCGTGTCTGCTGGACTCTGGCCCGTGCGCGCCTGCACAGGGGCCCTCGTGTTGCTGCCTGAAGAAAAAGCATCCTCCAGGCCTCCGCGAGCACAGCTGACTTGGGAGGTGTCCCTGGGCTTGAGGTGGCCAGCAGTTTGCCTGGAGACCTTCCTCTGTCATGTGTGGCCAGTCTGGCACCGTGACCTTGGATGAGTCCCAGGCTGAACTGGACACTGCCAGAGTCTGGGTCATAAGCTCTGCCGAGGTCTTGGGGAGGACTGAAGGAGATACATCGCTCTGGGGGAGGGGGCGGTGGCTATCAGGACAATTCGTCCCCACTCTCTGTACACTCACTCAGCTGAGAACCCACCTTGAAGAGTGAAGGCCTGGCCTCCAAAGGCCCACCAAGTGGGCTTCCTAGAGGAGACGACTCCACTGGAGGGTGCAGAGATGGGCAGACATGAGAAGAGGTCAGAAAGACACAGAAGAATCAGGGGACACATGAACCCCACAGGCAAGCGGGCTACCTGCCTGTCCACCCTGGGGGAGCCCGGGGCCAGGGGCCAGACCAGAACAACCCCTGGGGCCCGGTTTAATGTAGCTCTGCAGCCTGGGCTTGCTACAAATCGGTGAGTTCTGTTCACACAGGCGTGCACCTGCTTTGTGGGGGGTGCTAGGGAGAAACACAAAAGAAACTTTTGTCCATAGGAAGAAAAGATGCCTGCTTCCCAGTGAGGACAGGGAGGGAGAGGCCCAGCATCCAGAAGGAGGCACCTTTCTGGAGGCACTGCCGGAAGTGCAGAGCCCCGCAGAGGGTGCTGGGGCAGTTGTCACACTGCATCCCCGGTGTGGTGAACCATCGTTGATCTGTGCATCCCTGGCTGTTGATCTGTGCATCCCTGGCTGTCCCTGCACCCCCCCACACACACACACACACCCTGTCATAGCTCAACCACGATGGTTAGAAAACATCCCAAATCCTGGCACTCTTCCCTTGGAAAAAGAGAACCCCACCCCCACATACACACATAAGCAATAGCTCTGGATTGGCGCTATGGCACAGCTGGTAAAGCAACTACCTGTCATGCTGGCATCCCATGTGGGTGCCAGTTCAAGTCCCGGCTGCTCCACTTCCCATCCAGCTCCCTGCCAATGCGGCTGGAAAAGCAGCGGAGCGTGGCCATCTAGGAACTGAATCAGCAGGTGGAAGATCTCTCGCCCTTGCGTTCAGTGACTCTAACTTTCAAATACATTTTTTAAAATAATAATAATAATGTAAAAAGAGAAGCAGTCGCTCCAGATTGCCAAAGCTAGACCTAAAAGGTTGCCTTCTCCCTGCTACCCCATCACGGCTCCATGGAAACTGACCGCCATGTTGGAAGGACAATGAGACAGGCCTGCAGGGACAGCAGCAGAGACGTGGCAGCAGGAGCTGGTACCAGTGGGGAGCCCACCCTCTGAAGCACCGATCCTCTGCCGCAGGTGCAGGCCTACCCAGGTGATCAGACATCTGACAAGCAAACCTGCCCTGGTGTCGCCACACCCGGATTCCTCCCGCATGGGAACCGCGTGCACGAGCCCTTCACTTGAACTCTCCCCCGCCACCAAGATTTAGGGTAATTTGTTATGTAGCAGTAGATAAGTAACTGAGTGGCTGCATCGTTTATCATCCAAATGGGGACATCTTTGGAGAATTGCAGAAAAGTCAAAAAATAGCTACTCCCAGACAACCAGGCAAACCAGAACGTGCATGTGGCTAACCCTATCTGTAGTCCAGCCAGGCAGCTCCCACGAGTCTCCTCGGGGTCAGCTCTAGCGTCACCACCTCCAGGAAGCCTGCCTGTGGCCGGAGCCGCCCACCCATGCGCTCCTCCGTCCTCCAGCGAAGGTGTGTGTCCTTGCCTCATCACTCATGTTCCCCAGCGTGTGACTCCTTGCAGGGGGTCCAGGAGGGGCGTGATGAAATATTTGGGTCCCTGCCACCCATGGGTGAGACCTAGATGAAGTTCAGCCTGGTTCAGTACCAGTTGTTAGCAGGCATGTGGAGAGTAAACTAGCAGACAGGGTCATTCTCTCTGTCTCACTCTGCCTGTGTTTCTTTCTCTCAAATAAGTAAAATAGATAAATGTTCTTTAAAAAGAAAAATGGGGAGCTGATCTTGCGGCACAGGTCGGGCCACCACCTGCAACGCCCAACGCCCACTGTATGAGTGCTGGTGGCTGCTCCACTTCCGATCTAGCTCCCTGCTTACACGCCTGGGGAAAGCAGAATATGGCACGTGGAATTGGGGTGGAATTGGAACTGCCATGCCAGGGGCTTTTATAACCTTAATACTCAGTGCATATTATGGAAAAAAATATACATGGATTTCAAAAAAAAAAATTTAAGCAAAGTAAATTGACTTAATGCTGGATTTTGATGAACTTTTAGGAGGCCCTCTGTGTGAACAGTCCCAAGACCTAGAGCTAGGACTGACGGCTCGGGGGTGTATGTGTGTGCTCCAGGGGCCGGCTTGCCTGCAGCCCGTGTCGGCTCACTTGGCCGAGATGTCCAGCTCCTCCTGACACCAGCTCCCTGCTAGGGCGGACCCTGGCAGGCAGCCCTGACAGTCACGGTGACTGGCTCCTACCACCCACGTGGGGCAACCTGGACTTGAACTCCGGGCTCCTGGCTTGACACCCCCAGCAGGGGCCATTGTGGGCATGTGGGGAGTAAACCAGCAGCTGAGAGCTCTGCGTTTGGCTGGCTGCCTCTCTCTGTGGCTCACTGAACCAAACGCTTAGAAAAGGTCAGGAGAGCAAGGCTAATGTTATACATCTTCCTGGGATTTTTGTTTGCTTGAAAATGACAGAGAGAAGGAGAAGCAGAGAGGAAGAGCCGTCTCTGCTGGCTCACTCCTCAAATGGCCACAACAGCCAGAGCTGAGCTGGTCAGGAGCCAGGGGCTTCCTCCAGGCTTCTACATGGGTGCAGGGATCTAAGCAGTTAGGCCATCTTCTGCTTTCCCAGGCGAGCATAAGCAAGAGCTGGGTCAGAAGTGGAGCAGCTGGGACTTGAACCGGTGCCCATATGGATTCCAGCATCACAAGCTTTACTGTCTGCACCGCACCACCAGCCTCCTTACCACATTTCTAAAAATAGTTTTTTGTTTGTTTTTATTTGTTTATCTTAAGCTTGGGGACTCATCTGTGCCCCAGCTGTTCTGTGCATTGGCCACACACATCCCAGTCTGCGGGTGTCAGGATCGTTGGCCAGTGGCCCAGGCGACCATGGGACCTGCAGCTCCTCACTGTCCCGTGTAACCATGATCTGCCGTTGGTGGCCTTGAGACTGGACAAACTGACCTTTTGAGTCTCCCGACCCTGCCTTATGCCGTGTTTCTCTGACATTCCTGCTTGCCAGGCACCGTCCTCACCCCGGGCGGTGCCCAAGGGAAGGGGAAGTGTGCCTGGGACTTATCTTCTTGTTGCCAAGGACAGACAGTAAACACACGGGGAGAGTGGGGAAGAGCACCGAAGTGGCCGGAGGACCAAGGAGGGAGGCTGCGACTCCGACAGTGGATAGCTGCTGCTTAAGAAACCACGGAAATCGAAGAACAACAAGTGTTGGCAAAGATGGAGCCACATCTCGGCCGTCGAGCCACTAGGCTGGTGCCTCTGGTGGCTGCAGAGGAAATGACTAGTCTGTGACTTGCCAGGCATTTTTGGTTGGTTCTGCTGTGTGCTGAGGGCCCAGGGAAGGTTAGGCCAGCTGGAAGAGGGGTCTGCAGACAGAGCCATGGGGGAGGTGGGAGAGCAGCAGGCAGTGCCAAAGCCGGAACAGGTGTGACCTCCCGTGCTCCATGCAAGGTCTGCAAGACCCTCCTGTGCCCTGGGCACATCCCTGGGTACTCATCGCCCTCCTCCCACTCTACTGCCACTCTCTCTGTCCCCTGTCTGCCCTCCTATCTCGGTCTCTCCTTTATCTTCCTTCTCCTCTGTCACTCGATTTTTCAAATGAATACACAAATACTTCCCCCCCACCCCCCTGTGTCCTGGGCCCGCTGCTCTGCAGCCCCTCCTTCCTGGCACCTGACCTTGGGTCCCTGGACTGTCTCAGCCCCTCCTGACAGGGCGGCTTCAGCTCACCTCGACATCTGATCCAGTCCTGTGCACCTGGGAGCAGCGCCCCGCCCCTGACACTGGCCTTGGCCTTCCCCCTACTCCCAGCCTTCTCACCTCCCTGCCTTCCCTTCTGGCTTGCTTGTGGGTTTCTCCAGCCCCAGCCATTTCTGCCGTCGGAATTGGACGCCCAGCTCTGCAGGGTGCAAGCTGTGAGACCCTGGCCACGTTCCTTTCCCTCTCTGAGCCTTTCAGTGCTGATCTGGGAGAGAGTTGGGGCAGTAAGCTGGCCTCCCACTAGGCCATCACTGAGATGCCCATCTCTCCTGGTGCAGTGTGTGGCTTCCAGCCCAGCCCCCCTCTCATCCAGTTCCCTGCTGAGAGACACCTGGAGGCAGCAGGGGATGGCTCAGGTATGGGAGGGTCCCTGCCACCCACATGGTAAACCCACGTTAAGTTCAGGCTGCCGGCTTTCGCCTGGCCCAGCCCTGGCCGCTGCAGGCTTCTGAGGAGTGAGCCAGCAGCTAAGACATTCCGTCTCTCTCTGCATCTCTGACTACATTTCAAATGGATCATTTCTTACCCCTTAGGAGAAAAGTTCAGCGATCATGTGGAGCAGCCTTCCCAGCCCCAGTGAGGCAGGGGAGGAAAAATAACATCCCATCTTTTTCTCAGTCGGTTGCTCACAGACACTCGTCTCACTGTCCTGTCCACACCGTTGTGGTCTCCCTGCAGCTTTCCCTGCTCCAACAGCTGCTGGGCCCAGTGACCTGCCCTGGGGGCCATGCTCACAGGCTGCTCCCCCACCCTGCCCCCCTGCACCTGACACCTTCCTGGCCCAGCCCCCACAGGGGACGTGAGGTTCAAGATCACAGGGGTGGAACCAATGGTTCAGGTCAGGAGTCCAGGCCATGCAAAGGCTCATCCATCTTTGCCAGCAGAGACTCAAGCCCACGGTACAGAGGCTGGGCACCAGGCCCTCAAGACTTCCTCAATCTACTCATGTACTAGTGTGTCTTCAGGCCCATCCCATGCCGAGTGCACGTGCCATGGAGACGCAGACCCAGACCCCAACGCTGAAATCAAGACCACAATGGCACAGTGGCAGGAGAGCACAATGGCAGGAGAGCCTAGCAGGCTCCAGGGAGGTGGTGTCCCTTGGTACAGGGAGAGGGAGGGCTGAGCTGGGCTGGAAGCATCCGGATAGGGAAGGCACACCCAGGAAACAGGACCAGCATGTGCAAAGAAGCTGGAGCCCAGCGCTGGGATAGAGGGAGAGAGGGTCGGTGACTCCCAGGGCCAGAGCTCAGGCGAGCCAGCCACTGGACCCTGCTGCTGCCTGCAGGAAACCCTCCTGGCCCCAGAGCCTTGTTTCCTTCTTTCTCCTCTATTAAAATGTCTGTGTAGATGGGGCCAGCACGATGAAGCCACTGCCCGTGATGCCAGCATCCTGTATGAGCTCTGCTTGGATTCCCAACTGCTCCATTTTTGATCCAACTCCTTGCTAATGCGCCTGGGAACACGATGCAGGACGGCCCGAGTGCCTGGATCCCCAGGAGGCTGGAATGAAGCTCCTGGCTTCGGCTCAGCTATCGCAGCCATTTGAGGAGTGAACCAGCAGATGAACAATCTCTCTGTGTGTGTCTCTCTCTGTCTGATGTTGCCTTTCAAACACATAAAGCTTAAATTTTTTTTTCTGATGCAAAGTCATGTGGCTCGGGATTCCAAAGAGACACACAGAGTGGCCCAGCAAAGGCCCCTCTCCCGTCATAGCCTCAGCCCCCAGGTCCGCCCTGGTGGACAGCCAGACCACAGGAATCTGGGCTGTGCTGCTGGGGTGTGTGCACATGCAAGTGTGCTACTTTTTTGTTTTTTGATTAAGTTATATTTATTTGAAAGAGTGCCAGAGAGAAAGGGAGAAAAAGGTCTTCCACCCACCGATTCACTCCTCCAATCAAAGACCTGCAACAGCTGTCCCTGAGCCAGATCAAAGCCAGGAGCCAGGAACTCCATCCAAATCTCTCATGGGAAGAAAGGAGCCAGGTCCTCGGGCCGTCCTCCACTGCCTCCCAGACACAGTAGCAGGGCGCTGAATCAAAACCAGAGCTGGGACTTGATGCCAGGCACCCTGCCATAGAATTCAAGGGTCCCAAGTAGCAGCTCACCCCACTCCACCACAGTGCCTGTCACCACAGTGCCAGTCACCACAGTGACTTCTTTATTTGAAAGAAAGGGGGAGAGAGCTTCCAGCCACTGGTTTACTCCCTAAATGGCCACAGCAACTAGGGTGTGGAGTTTCCTCCAGGTCTCCCAAGCACTGGCCGTCCTCCACTGCTTTCCCGGTGCGTTAGCAGAGAGCCGGGTCGGAAGCGGAGCAGCCGGGAGCATTGAGGCGTTTTTGTCTCCTGCGGGTGGGTGGGCATTGGCTCCCAGGCCTCCTGGTTGTCATGTTGTTCACTGTTAACACCGCGATTCCTAGCTCGGCGTGCGGACCTCATCCTGCACGCGTGAGAATGTGCCAGGAGCTTTCTGAAAATCCCAAGAGAATGTATATGCTGAAAAAAACCAATGCTGGGTATCTTTCTTTTTTTTTTTTTTTTTTCCTTTTGCACCAAAATAAATCTGACTTCTAATTCTACATCTTTCCACGAACGTTTGCAGCACCCAGGTATTTATAGGCAAATGCTTAGAAGCGGAATTCAGGCTGGAGCGTGCCAACCTGGGTCACGTCCTTGGAGGTTGCCTCCAGCAGGGAGGAGTCCCTCTGTCCCATCATCCAGTCAGTGAGCACACACTCATGTGGATCCCCGCAACACCCTGAGACATCCATCACTGTCCCCTGGCTGGGGACTGTCGGCCTTGTTCTTTTCAGACTTCCAGCCACTTGGCAGTTCTCCTCTGCTCACCCCTGGGGCTGCAGGGTCCCAGTATCTTTGATCTACTTCATGCCCTGGAGTCAGAGCCCAGGTGCACCTGCTCCTGTCTGGGACAGCAGCTCAGGGAGATCCAGCCCATCCTTGGAGCTGGGTTCCCCCCATCAGGGGCGGTCCCCTCCCAGCTCCAGGAATGTCCCCTCTGGAATATTGGGTCTTGGGTGTTCCCAACTTCTCTCTGTCTCTGGTTCTTGCTTCTCTTAGCTCCTCAGCAAACTGCAGATACTGGGACCAGCTGGGCCAGCAGCTGCCTTCAGGGTCTGCCTTGAGCGTGGAATTCACCATGGCCCAGAGACCCGGTCTGTGGACAACTTTGAGATTCCTCCCAGTCCTGGGGCAAGCCAGCCCTCTGCCTGCACTCGCTGGCCCCTGAGGGCCCCACCTCCTGTGTGTGGGCAGATAGGGCGTTGGCCCTAGCAGGTCAAGCCCCCTGCAGGCCCAGGCAGCTCCTGGCTAGCTCCCAGCTCACAGCGTTTAGCAGTGTTGACCTCTCTGCACCTCAGTTTTGTCATCTATAAGATGGGCTTAAACGGCATTGGATTCTGATCATTTCCTGTTGCTGGAGCACAGGTCTCCTTCGCCTTCCTTGCTCTGACAGCATAACATGTGATCTGGGAGCACTTTTTTTTTTTAAATGCAGGATATGGAGCCAGCGCTGTGGTATAGGAGGCTAAGCTGCCATCTGTGGTGTCAGCATCCCTTATGGACACCAGTTAGAGTCCTGGCTGCTCCACTTCTAATCCAGCTCTTTGTTTATGGCCGAAACAACAGCAAAGGATGGCTAAAGGCATCGGGCCTTGCGCCCACATGGGAGACTCAGCTCTCAGCTTCGCCCATTGTGGCCACTGACGGAATGAACCAGTAGATGAAAGAGCTCTGTCTCTCCTGTCTGTATATCTGCCTTTCCAATAAAAGCAACAACTGCAGAATTTGATCTGAAGCCCTGGGGCATCTCTAAGGAGTTGCTGGACCTTCACCCACCTACTCCAGGGTGCTGCCAGAGGGGGTGGGGGCGTCTGGGAATTTGTGTGACCCGGGAGGGGGCCTAGCACCAACATCGCAGCAGCAAATGTCTGGATTTGTGTCTTGTCTTGAAAAACTGGAAAATCGGGCAGCGCAGGGTGCTCCTAGCAGGTGTCTGGTGACGGTTGAGGAGCAGGTGTGATCGCCCCCTCCCCCACCCCCCCCCACGCCCCCACACACACTGAGACCACAGAAGAGACTCGCTGTATTGCCACTGTGCTGACATCAGCCTGTCGAGGGGGGTTACAGGAATGTATGTCTCCACCATTCTTTCTTGAATGTACAAGGAAGGAAAATGGGGAAGAGGATACACCTGGTGTTTCTCAGCACATCTCCGTCCTGGTCCCTTCGCTCATGACCCAGCGCCACTGCCTCTGCAGGCCTGAGTGGAGCCCCAACCCACCAGCCGCTGACCTGAGCCTCAGACAGCCAACTGACGCCAGGAGGAGAGAAGGCTCGGCAGACTGCGCCGCTGGGGGTCACCATGCTCCCGTCAGGGCAGGGGCAGCATGTGACCTTGGGCAGATCCCAGGTCTATCCAAGTAACCACAGGTCTTTAGGGACACCCTACTGACTGGCCTGGAACTGAGGACTTCTGGTACTGAAGCTGGGAAAGCCCCGGACCAACCAGGACCTGATACCCAGATGCCACCTGTGCCCCGCATCCACACAGCCCTACAGACCATCACTCAGCTGTGTCTCTCTCCCCTCACAGCCAGCAGGGCCGTGGTCTGCAGCCTGTAACTCAGCGTACAGAACCTCCCCACCCCCCAGCATGGTTTAGCACTCAGAGAAGTGAATTTAAGACTTTTAAGTCCTATTTATTTGAAAAGGAAAGTAGAGATCTTTCATCTTTCTTTCTAGATGGTTGCAAGTCCTCGGCCAGGAGTTCCATCCAGGTGTCCCATGTGGGTGCAGGGGTCCAGACGCTAGGGACATCTTCGGCTGCTTTCCCAGGTGCTTTAGCAGGAAGCAAGCAGCTGGAACTCAAACCGGCGATAGATGTGGCATCGATGCTCACGGAATGCCGTGGTGCCTTCCCCACAGCTGCCCTGGGCCCTGCACGGGGCACAGGGTGAGGCAGCCATCCCAAGAAGGGTTGAGAGAGAGACCCTGAGTCACCCCTGGCCTGGCCTACAGCTAGGCCGTCACCTGGGGAGGCCACCAGCACCTAGCCCAGAAGCTTTCCAGAAGGGAACCTGTATGGCAAACCTCAGCTCCAGCCCTCACTGATTTGCAGACAAGCCTGAGCAGCAGCAGTCAGAGCTGCCGTTCTGCCCCCCAGCCCTGCTCCTCCCACTTCCCTGCAAGGCATGGCAGTATTGTTAGGCTCCCCTCCCACTCGGCCAGCTGGAGCCCAGCTGAAGGCCCAGGTGTCAGTTCCATACAAGGAGGCCACACTGATAGCAAGCATAGGAGGAGAAAACCAATCGCCAGCATAGGGAGTGAGTTCCCCGTCCCTAGGGGTATGTAAGTGGAAGCTACATCACAGCACAAAAGCAGCCTTAACATTTTGATTCCACACTTCCCTGCACTCCTGCTGCCCCTGCCTGACTGGCCCAGGAAGATCACTCCTTTTGGTTTTTCACGGGGACCTGTGGTGAGCTCACAGATTAAACAAGCCAGCCCTGTGCTGGATTATTGGGGTGGGTTGCACCTGTCACCCTGGCTCTACAGCTCCCCACACCCCTCTGATGCCTGCACCCGAGGTAGGAGGTCCTGCCATCGCAGAGCTCAGGACCTGACCCATGCTGGTGGTGACCCAGGATCCCCCGAGCAGGGCCGCGCTCCACTGGGTCAGGCATCCGAGAGTAAACAGATCAAGTTTCCAGCGCCGGCTGGGCGGCTGGGCTGTGCACAACAGGCGGTGGCAGGAAAGCTGAGAATGCGCCTCTCCAAGATGATTCAGCGCCTGGCCCCCCCAGGCCCAGGCTGTGCCCCGGTGGCTGGCGGGAGGCCAAGGCCCAGAGGGAACAGAGTGGGGTTTTTCGAGTTGGGCTGGAGTGAGTTTCTAGTCCATTCCACCAGGGTGAGGGTGGGTGGGGGAGGGGAGAACTTGCCAATGGCCTGTCGGACCGCTCTGGACTCAGTTTGCTCAGTTTATAAAATGGGGACCCACCATCTTGCCCTCAGAGTGCTGGTGTCAGAAGGGAGTCTGAGAGGGCATAGGGAGGGGCCGGTGGCAGATGGTGGTTGTAGGCAAGTTGAACCCAGTCCACTGGAGGGCTTGGGGGCGAGCCAGCCTTGGCGCGGGAAGTGAGGAAAGTAAGGGCTGGAGGAGGAGGAGGCGATGGGAGTCAAGCGAAGAAAAAAAAATTTTTTTTTTTCTTTAGGATGGAGGAGGAAGAGGCAAAGGAGGAGGCAGGTGCTCCAAGATGCCTGGGAGAAGGGCCTTGAAGGGTGGGCTGTCCGAGGTGATCTGAGAGGAACTCCAGCAGCAGGCCCGGGTCTGGGGGAATCTAGGCTGTGAGCTGGGGCACCCAGCACCCCTACATGGGAGCAACAGGAGTAGACCAGTCCAAGGCAAGCTGGGCAGACACTGGAGAGAGCAGGTACCAGCCCGAGGGACTGCCAGGGTCACCCTGCTCCCCAGGCCAGCGTGGGCGGTGGCGGTGAAGTGAGTGAGTGATGGCCCAGAGTCGCCCTTCCGGACCCCTCCGCACTTTAAGTCCCACAGCCTTGGGATGGCAAATCCCTTGGGAATGCCGACTCCCCGGGACCTGGTGGGAAGGAGGCTTTTGGCTAGTGGTTGTCAGTGAGTGACAGCAAGCCAAACTATTTGCCCTTTCAGGGGTGAGAAACTGTGTGTGTGTGTCTGTCTGTCTGTCTGTCTGTCTGTGCGGGGGGGGGAGTGGAAGAATCCCTGGCCTGCCTGGTACCATGTCTGCCGAGGAACAGACTTCCACCCTGTCCCCAAGGATGGGGAACTGGTGCTTCTCTTGGTGGTGGCGACAGGGGGACAGGCTCAGGAGCTAGTCTTGCCGTCTGTGAAATGGGACTCGCAGTATTGGGTAGGGCCTCCAGATCCTCAGATTCAATGCACTGCAGGGCAGAAGGACAGGGGAACAACCACTCCAGAAATTCCACAAAGCCAAACCAGAGTTTCCCGTGCTGAGCCCCATGCTGGATCCACAGCGCAGCGCCCTGCGGGCCTGCTGTTGGGTTTCAATGTAGTCTACAAGGGGTGTGGCTGGGTTCAAGCAAGCAGCGTGCCGCCATCCAGAAGGGTCTGGGAACTGGCAGTGCTGATATCTACAGGGGCACAGGCACCACTTGCACCCCGGCTGTGGGTGCCACGGGACCCACTGGCACTGATTAGGCACCAGGGGAGAGGAGCAGGTGGCCCGCGCGCGCGCACACACACACACACACAGCCCTGGAAGTGAACAATGAATAGCTAGTTCTGAGACAGGTGTCAGCATCCCAGGAAGCCCGGCAACTGGAGGTGGGCTGGGGGAGATCTGAAATCTACAATCTTTTTGGTTTATTGGTTTGAAGATTTGCTTTATTTTACTTCAAAGTCAAAATTACAGAGAGCTTCCATCTGCTGGTTCACTCCCCAGATGGCCACAGAGGCCGGAACTGAGCCAGTCCAAAGCCAGGAGCCTGTAGCACCTTCCATGGGTGTAAGGGTCCAAGCACCTGGTCCACCCTCCACCACTTTCCCGGACCTTTAACAGGAAGCTGGACTGAAAGTAGAACATCTGGGACTTGAACTGGTACCCATATGGGATGTCAGCACATCATGTGGATTAGCTTGCTTTGCCACCACACCATCCCCGAAATCTGTGGTCTTTTGCCCCCCAGAACAGCCAGGAGCCCCCAGCTCCATTGGTGTCCCCACCTTCCCGATTTCCCCGTGGGCTATCCCACACCACCACCACCCTCATTGTCTGATTGAATTTTTCTAATTGTAACAGCAACAAGTTAATTTCCCATCTTAGAACAAATCTCCCTTCTAAGTGTGAACCAACACAAGGACTTTCTTCTAGCAATAGCCCAACACAGCCATGGCGTCTGCTTGACGGAGATGGGAGGAGTGAAATGTCAGTGACACGAGGACCTGCCAAGGACCCAGGAGAGACGCAGGAAGAGGCTGTGGCTGTCTCGGAGGAGGAAGCCGGATGCCCACTGTCCCTGCTTTCCCTCACCTGAGGGCCCCCGGCCCGGCCAGCAGCAGGAGGAGGCCTGATGTACCTACTGTGCAGAAGACACCTGAGCCAGGGCAGCTGTCAGGGACAGGGTGTGCAGTGTCGGGAAGCACCTTGTCCCACCAAAACTGTGACAGGTCCGAACGAGATGGGTGCCACTTCTGCAACAAACAGCTGCCGGGACCAGCAGAGTGAATAAAATTGCCACCTGTAATGCCGACATCCCATATGGGCACCCGTTTGTGTCCCATAAGCTGTTCTTCCAATCTAGCTCTCTGTTCATGGCCACAAAAAAGCAGTGGAAATCACCTACATGGGAGACCCGGATGAGGCCTGGCCGTTAGGTCATCTGGGGAGCAAGCCAGCTGATGGAAGATTTTCTCTTTCAGATAAATAACATTTAAAAAAAAATAATAAGGATAAGGGTAAAGGGTGTCGGGCAAGCTCTGTGGTGTAGTGGATTAAGCCAGCTTTTGGAACGCCTGCATCTCATGGTGGAGTCCCTGGGTCAAGCTCCAGCTTCTTTCTGTAACACACCTGGGAGGCAGCAGGGGATGGCTCAGGATCGGGGGCCCTGGCACCCACGTGGGAGATCCAGGTGGGAACTCTGGCTCCTCGCCTCAGCCTGGCTCAGCTGCTAGGTTTTGCAGCTGTTTGAGAAGTAGATCAGTGGATGGAAGCTCTCGCTCGTCTCTTTGAAATAAACAAACATGTCAGGGGACAACAGAAAAGGATGATACCGTTTCCAGCTCCCTGGCCGCGGTTCCCGCTGGGGATATGGGTGGGGAAAGGAAAGGCATCACAGAGTGACACACAGGACACCAGGGGTAAGAGGGAGGCTGAGCTGGTGACCAGAATGGTGGTGACAGGTGCCTCTGGCAGATCTGCCCTCCGTGAGACCTTGCCTGTGCCAGGGTGTGCGTTTCAGGACAAGCGTCTGACAGCTGGCAGGGCCACGGGGGCACCAGCCCCAGGGGACAGGTCACTTCAACAACTTATTTATCCCCAGCAGCCGCACCTGCTGTCTGCTCGTGTTTGTGTCCTGCAGCCACACGGGTTCCTGGGCTCTGTTCCCAGAGCGTCCCTTCCAGCCAGGACGGCCTTGGGAATAAACATCACATCCACTCACATCCATAGCGCTGGCTCCTTGAAGGCTGAGGGGCCCCCTACCCACCCAGTCCAGGCAGGCTGCGGCCTGGGGTGGAAAGTGCTCCAGAGGCTGGCTCTGAGCCCACGAGGGTCCCCAGGAAGCAACCAGGCCCAACAGGTGAATGCCACCTACTAAGGCACCTTGTCTCTGGCTCGGAGGATTGCCTTGGTCCTGGCAGTAGCTACAGTGTTTCATTGGAAAGGCCAGGCCTGCAAGGAAATGAGAGACTCCCTTTGTTGGCTGAGCAGATCAGAGGGGGCACCCAGAGCTGCCCCAGTGGAGCTGCCTCGACGCTGCCCCAGCGCGGCCTTCTCCCTCATGCCATATTTAGCAAGGTGCCTTTCATGTTCAGCAAGTCAGCCTTGGTTTTGTAACCAAGAGGCCAGGCAGACTTATCACCCCTAAAATTGTCCAGAACCTCTCTGCCCAGCTCCTACCCAACCCCTAACAGTTGCAAGTTCATTCTTTTGTTTTTAAAAAAAAAATTATTTGAGAGGCTAGTATAGCAGGTCAAGCTGTCACTTGTAGCACAGTGTGTGAACACTGGTTCAAATCCTGACTGCTCTGTTTCCCATCTGGCTGCCTGCCGACATACCTAGGAAAGCAGCAGCTGAACCAGCTAATAGACATCTTTCTATGTATCACTCTGCCTTCCAAATAAGTAAAGCTTTTATAAAAAATAATAATAATTTGAACTTCGCTCTCCAAAGGTACACAATAGCCAAGGTTGGGCCGGCTGAAGCGGGAAGCCCAGCACTGCATCCAGTCCCTCACATGGGTGCCAGGCACCCAAGGACCTATGGCAGGAAGCTGGATGGGAAATGAGGTCAGATGGTAACCCCAGCCCCCTGATACAAACTGCGGGCATCCCTAGTGGCCACTTCACCTAAATGCTTGCTCGCCTCCTCCCTCTGCAGCTAGTGTGGCCTCTTCCCGGAATGTCAAGTGCACAGAACCATCATGAGTGGACCCCCAGGAGCCGCCTGTTGCAGGTGTCCTCCGTGCTGCGTCCTGTGATTCCGGGCTTCACTCCTGTGTGTTGTGACTGGGAGTCCCAGGGGTGGGCAGGCCCAGGTTTTCCCTTCTGCAGCTGAGGACGGCACCTAAGGGTGGTCTCTGTCTCTGGCTTGCAGTGATGACAGGCAGAGGCAGATAGCATCTGCTGGCAGGGCTTTGTGGCGGCAGATGTTTCCTCCACTCTCGGGTAAACCTTCAGGCATAACGTTGCCTGCGTCACACGGTCCGTATGCACTTGACTCTGTAAGAAACTGCTGAGTGATTGTCCCAATGACTAGGCTGTTTTGCATTCCCACCAGCCACATGGAAGAACAGCGTTGCCCTGTAGGCTTATGGGAAAATTGTTTAGTATCTATTTTATTTTTATTGGGAAGGAAGAGTTGCAGAGAGAGAAGGAAAGAGAAAGATCCACTGATTCACTCCCCAAGTGGCCGCATGGGCTGAAGCTGGGCAGGTCTGAAGCCCACATGGGTGCAGGGGCCCAAGCACTTGGGTCATCCTCCACTGCTTTCCTAGGAGCATTAGCAAGGAACTGGATTGGAAATGGAGCAGGCAGGACTTGAGCCACACACACAGACAGAAGCTTAGTCTATATATAGCACAGCACCGGCCCCAGCTGTGGCAATATCAAGAACATGTGTGGGCGTGGGGCGGTGGCCTAGCGGCTGAAGTCCTCGCCTTGAACTCACCAGTATCCCATATGGGCGCCGGCAGCTCCACTTCCCATCCAGCTCCCTGCTTCTGGCCTGGGAAAGCAGTCGAAGACAGCCCAAAGCTTTGGGACCCTGCACCCGTGTGGGAGACCTGGAGGAAGTTCCTGGCTCCTAGCTTTGGATCGGCATAGCACTGGCTGTTGTGCTCACTTGGGGAGTGAATCATCAGATGGAAGATCTTCCTCTCTGTCTCTCCTCCTCTCTATATATCTGACTTTGCAATAAAAATAAATAAATCTTTAAAAACTTTTTAATTAATTAATTTAAGAAGTGTGTGTGTGTTCAAAGGGTACCCTGAATGGCAGGCACTTGGCCTGGTGGGAGACTGCTGTGTTCACTGTTGGAGTACCGAGTTGGAGTCCCTGAGCCCAGCTTCCTGCTAACAGAGATGCTGGGTGATGGCTCACGGTGATGGCTCAGGCAACTGAGTCCCTGCCAACTGTGACATGAGAGACCTGTCTTGATACCCTGACTCCTTGCTCCTGCCCAGCTCTTGTGGGCGTTTGGGGACTGGACCCAAAGATTGTGGTGTGTGTGTGTGTGTGTGTGTGTGTGTGTGTGTGTGTGTGTGTGTACACACATCGGTGCCTCTCCCCCTCTCTCACCATCTGTCAAGTTTGTACATCACCTGACCCCTGAGTCAAGGGCTGGGCAGGTTGATGAGAGCTGCGGGTTGGCTGAGAGGGGAAGACGACCTTGAAGGAGGGCCCTTCGGTCCTGGGTCCTCACCCAGAGAGGCCCTGTGCTGACTGCTGAGGGAAGGGAGACCACGCCTGGCTGCTTCTCTGGCGTCCCGTGGCCAATGGAGTTCACGCCCTGGGCCCAGAGCCCATGCCAGGCAGCATACTGAAGGGCACCGATGCCAGAGAAGTGACTGCCTGCGCACCATCAGTCTCGTGTCTGGGGGCGGGCAGTCGTGGCTAGACAGCAGAAAGCAGACACAGACACTGAGCGGTCATGACCTCCCGGTTCCTGGGGACTGCAAGTTGCACAGACCAACCCGGAACCAAGCCCTGATCCCCATACCAGGGTAGTCGTGGCTCTGTTGTTGGGGGCGGGGAGGTAGAAGCCAGAGTCATTGTCAAGGGCACTGTGTGGCCACATAGGGTTCAGTGCCCACACCCCTGTCTTCCACAGGGGAAAAACCAGACAGGTCTGAACTGGGCTGGGCTGGGCTGTGGTGGAAGCAATTCAGGCCTTAAGGCAACAGACCAAGTGGTTCCCTGTCTCCCTCTGAGGGAAGTGAGGGTCTCAGCCTCCTGTCTGGTGGGCTCAGGGACCCCAGAAATGAGGGGGTACAGGAGATGGGGGCCAGAGGAGTAAACAAGCAACTTGCCCGAGACCTCCGAGCACCCCAGGCTGGAGCTCTGCATGGACTGGGTCATGGGTGGGCACGGCTACCATGGGATGCCAGCTGAGGCTGGTGGAGCTCCATGTCTGCGTGTCCGTCTGTCTCTCCAGGTGCAAGTTCTTCAGCCTGACCGAGACGCCGGAGGACTACACCATCATCGTGGACGAGGAGGGCTTCCTAGGTAAGCGCTTCTCCTCCGTGGACACACTGGACCACGGCCCGGGCTCAGCCCTGCTGCCCACCGCCTCTCCTGCAGCTTTGCCACGGAGTCAGCCGAGCACCTGTGTCCTCGTCGCCCTGTCCATCTGCCGCTGATGCAGCCTGGGCCAGACAGCAGCGTCACGGGGGCCAGTAAGACTCAGTGTTGCTGAGCGAGACAGAAAAGTCACAACCAGGGCCAGTGGGAGGGCTCAGTGGCTTACTCCTCACCTCGAACACACTGGGACCGCATGTGGGTGCCAATTTATGTCCTGGCTGCTCCACTTCCCATCCAGCTCCCTGCTTCTGGCCCAGGAATGCAGTCGAGGACGGCCCAAAGCCTTGGGACCCTGCACTGGTGTGGGAGACGTAGAAGAGGTTCCTGGCTCCTGGCTTCAGATCAGCTTCTCTGTTGTGGCCACTAGGCGAGTGAACCAGTGAACAGAACATCTTCATCTCTGTCTTTCCTACTCTCTGTAAATCTGCCTTTCCAACAACAATAAGTAAATCTTAAAAAAAAAAAAAAAAAAGTTGCATCAACTGGTTCACACTCCCCCAGCCCCAAAATGACCTCGCAGTGCTGGGGTGAACCAGGGCCTCCCTGCGGGTCTCCCACATGGATACAGGGGCCCAAACACTTGGACCATCTTGCATTACTTTCCAATTTGCAGGGAGCTGGATCAGAAGTGTAGCAGCCGGGACACATACGGGTATTCAAGGGATGGCAGGCAGTGGCTTAACACCCTGTGCCACAACACCAGCCCCACTGTTATTTTCTTTTAGGTATTTTCTTTTGGGTACTCCTGCATCTTTACCCAAAAGACTCGCATACTGTGCTGACAAAAGGAAGCTAACCCAAGAGACAGAATATTCTCTTTGTTCCACTTCCCACGATGAGGCACCCCCAGCCTCTTCCAGAGGCAGCAGGTGTAGGAAAGAAGAGCAGAGGGGCAGACACGACTGGACTCGGTGTGCTGGTTCTGCACACCCTGGGAGGGAGGGAGGGGCCCAGGGGGCTTCCTCGGAGCACCCCGATGGGGCAGGAGGCACCATTTGCCAAGCACCTGCTGTGTGCGGATTCTGCAGACAGCCTCAAGGAACAGCCGGGACCCTCAGGGCCTGCCAGCAGGCTGCACTGATAACCATGGCCTGTGTTGTGCTGTCCTGGAGACCATGTGGGAGGGGGGGTCTGCAACTGGAGGAGCACCAAGTACAGGAGCCCCTTGGGTTACACTGATGTCCCCATAAGCCCATCCTGAGTGGCAAACATCATAAGGTGGAAACGCGTGAGCTGCGCCTCACCCACCAAGCCCCCTAGCTACGCTCTGCCCACCTCGAGTGTGCTGAGAGCATTTCCATTGGCCCGCAGCTGGGCTTGCCTCTCACACTAAGGTGTGGCTGCCCCGTGCAGTTTACCAAACTCTGCACTGAAAGTAAAAAACATGAAGCTCATGGGAGTGCTTCTGCACCTGCCATCGTAAAGTCGAGAAATCATCAGCCGAACCATCACACGTCGGGGACCGTGGGGAGCCAGTTCAGCTCCACGTGTGTTGACTCATTTGCTCTCCACTCCTGGACATCTCCTGGGCAGGGAGGAACATAGGCGCTCCAAAGCTCAGAGACACGGGAGCCAGAGTGATCCAAGGAGAGCGGTGCCCCAGGCCAGCTGGCACATGCACAAGCAAGGAGGACTTCCTGGAGGAGGCAGGGCCCGAGGCGAACTCAAGGAAAAGAATCAAGAGCCCTTCCCCCTAGGTGGAAGCCATTTGGGGCAGGGAAAGGCACGGGTCCCAGCAATTGGGACTCACTCGACGTTTCTAGGGACAAGAGTGTGAGAAGGGACTGGAAGGACCAGCCTGGAGGGCTCCCCAGAGGAGGAGCATGGGCAGTGGGGACGGAACAGGGACCAAGACTCCGGAGGCACACGTCCCTGGGCCTGCTCCTCAGCTCGTGCCCTGACTTAGACGCCTCCCCATCCACACTGTAGGAGGTGCGTGGGGGGTTTTCTAAGCTCTGGCCCCTCCCAGGGACTCGAAGCTTTTGGTGACCCTCCATGGTAGGCAGGAAACGCCGAGGTGGAGTTCTGTGCAGAGGCAGACGGTAAAGCCAGGCTGGTCATGACAGGGGCTGCACTTGGGTGTGGTCTCCTGGGGACCTTTTTTTTTTTTAGATTTATTTGTTTTTATTGGAAAGACAGAATTTCAGAAAGAAGAGACAGAGATGAAGATCTTCCATCCACTGGTTCACTCCCCAAATGACCATAATGGCCAGAGCTAATCTGAAGCCAAGAGCCGGGAGCTTCTTCCAGGTCTTCCACAGGGGGGCCAGGGGGCCAAGGTTTTGGGCCGTCCTCCACTGCTTTCTCAGGCCACAAGCAGGGAGCTGGATGGGAAGTGGAGTTGCCGGGACACGAACCGGCGCCCATATGAGAGATCCTGGCACTTGTAAGTGGAGGATTAACAGATTAAACCATCACAGCAGACCCAACTCTGCCTTTCAAACAAAAATAGATCTTTTTAGAAAACAGTACTGGCATGAGCCAGCAGAGTTCCCTGCGGTGGCCTAGCAGCTAAAGTCCTCACCTTGAGTGCGCCAGAATTCCATTTGGGTGCCGGTTCTAATCCCGGCAGCCCTGCTTCCCATCCAGCTCCCTGCTTGTGGCCTGGGAAAGCAGTCTAGGATGGCCCAAAGCCTTGGGACCCTGCACCCAAGTGGGAGACCTGGAAGAGACCCTGGGCTCCTGGCTTTGGATTGGCTCAGCTCCAGCCACTGCAAGAAGTCACCCCCTGAGGGCCAGCATCGTGGTGGTTAAGCAGCCAGTATCCCATGTGAGCACCAGCTCGAGTTCTGGCTGCTCCATTTCTGATCCGGCTCCCTGCCAATGCCCCTGGGAAGGCAGCGGAAGGTGGCCCGTGTGCTGGAGTCCCTGCACCCACATGGAAGACCAGATGGAACTCCTGGCTCCTAAAGCTGACCCTACCCATGAGCCCAAGTGGGGGGCCCTTCCACTGCTGGCTTAGGAGGGGCTGCCCCACTGTTTAAAGTGACACCTTGGCGGGTTGGGATGGGCTGTGCGCACCCGTGGCCTCTTGCCGAGTTCTGAGTGCACCCCGCCGCTCCCTCGCCCCCACTCGGCATCACATGCTTGTGCCACTTTGTCTTTTTATAAACTGAAATTCTTTATCTGGGAGCCAGAGAGGCAAACACGGATGGAGAGTTCCACGGCCACTGATGGGCCACCGCCTCCAGATGCCCGCCGTGGCTAGCTTTGTAATAGCGTGCATAGTCACGGATGCCTGCGATGGGGTGGCCATGCCCCAAGGTGGGCAGTCAGGGCAGCAAGCCCTTGACTCCCCCAGGCTCCTAGGAGGGCCTTGAAGGACAGTCACCGCCCACCCCAGTGTGGGCATCCTTCCTAAGACATCCAAGGCGTAGGCTTGGCAGCACTGGGAGGGAGACCCAGGGCTCCCACCCCCACCCTCAGTTTGCAGACTGCACACCTGTCCCCGTGGCCCAGTAGTAGCAGAGACACAACTCCCCAAGTGGCACACAACTCCCCAAGGACTGTAAGGACCAGGAGGTGACGCAGGTCGTCAGGTTCCTGCCCCAGAAGCTGAGATTGTGTATTGATAAGCTGCTTCCCATGGGCTCCAAGGCAGGCACCTGTTCCATCTTGCCCGATTAACCAGTGATACCACTGAGGCCCAGAGAGGGACGGGCCAGCCAAGATCACACAGCATGTCAGGGGTACCGGAGCTGGCCGGTCTCAGCCCTGCGCTCCTCGCCAGCCCCCTGGGATGCGCGGGACCCCAGCAGTCACTGAGCCACCTTCTGTGTTCCCCAGAGCTGCCCTCCTCCGAGCACCTGAGTGTAGCGGATGCCACCTGGCTGGCCCTGAACGTGGTGTCTGGTGGCGGCAGCTTCTCCAGCTCCCAGCCCATTGGTGTGACCAAGATCGCCAAGTCGGTCATCGCCCCGCTGGCCGACCAGAACATCTCCGTGTTTATGCTGTCCACCTACCAGACGGACTTCATCCTGGTGAGTGTGTCACTCTTGCCGCCATCTCCTCCTGCTTCTGGGTGCGGGGACAGTTCAGGCTCCCTGCGGGGTGCTCACAGTCCCACCTGCCCCACCCCACCCCACCCTCTGCAGGTACGCGAGCGAGATCTGCCCTTCGTCACCCACACCTTGTCATCAGAGTTCACCATCCTGCGGGTTGTCAATGGCGAGACGGTAGCAGCCGAGAGCCTCAGCATCACCAACGGCTTTGTGAAGCCCAAGATGGGTGAGCAGGGGGCGGGGCGGGGGCAGAGCCCCTCGGGAGCACAGGTTTCTGTGCTCGGAGCAGGCAGACATGACCTGGCCGGACTTGGCTGCTCGTGTCTGCCTGGGCCTGAGCCAGAGCTTAGGGAACAGGTAGGAGTGGCGCCAGATGGTGCGGGCAGGGAAAAGCGGTCCCCAGGCAGCACGTGCAAAGGCCCAGGGGCCCCTGGGCAGAGTCACTGGAACACCACGGGCGGTGATGGAAGCTGAGAAGGCTCCTCTGGGTCCTGCCCGAGGCGGTTGCATCCCAGGACCCTGTTCCTGGACCACCCCACGCTGTCCTGGCTGCAGTGTCCCTGTCTTTCTCCCTCTCGCAGTCCAGAGGCCAGTGATCCACCCGCTGTCCAGCCCAAGCAACAGGTTCTGTGTGACCAGCCTGGACCCCGACACACTGCCCACTGTTGCCACCCTCCTCATGGACGTCATGTTCTACTCCAATGGGTAGGCACCCCAGGACTGCCGGCTGGCGGGGGGGGGGGGGCACGGAGCTGCCCCAGGACTGCCGGCTGTGGATGGGGGGACACGGAGCTGCCCCAGGACTGCCGGCTGTGGATGGGGGGGGCACGGAGCTGCCCCAGGACTGCCGGCTGGGGGGGCACGGAGCTGCCCCAGGACTGCCGGCTGGGGGGGCGGGGGCACGGAGCTGCCCCAGGACTGCCGGCTGGGGGGGCACAGAGCTGCCCTGGGAGGTGGCCTCATGGGACAGACACCAGCAGCCCTGTCAAGTGTGGTGCCTGACCCCATGAATGCCACCCCATGTTGCTGAGAACACCAGGGAGGCAGGGCAGGGGGTAGGGACAGGGTTGCCGTAGTGCCCCCCCGCACCCACTCCCTGGCCCCCCAGAGTGAAGGATCCCATGGCTGCCGCTGGTGAGGACTGCGGCCACATCCGCTTCTTCTCCTTCTCCCTCATCGAGGGTTACATCTCCCTGGTGATGGACGTGCAGACCCAGCAGAGGTGAGTGGGGATGGGGGGGCTGGCACAGTGCCCACCATGGGCAGGGTGTGGGAGACTACAGCCCCTGGGCCATGTGTGCCCAAATCCCACCCAGCCCACCCCACGCCCACCCCCAGCTTTTTTCCGTTGAGTGGATCAGGCCAGCTGCACCCGAAGACTGGCCCTGCCTCATGGGGGGAGAACCAGGGTGGGGGGGGGGATGTATGGTTAATCTCAAGGGGGCCCCCCTCTCTCACCCCACTTAGGTTTCCTGGGAACCTGCTGTTCACCAGCGCGTCCAGGGAGCTGTGGAAGATGGTGCGCATTGGCGGGCAGCCGCTGGGATTCGGTGAGCCTCGCAGGGCACGGGGGTCACTCTAAGCTCAGGGGAGGAAGGCGAGGAGGCGGAAGAGGAAGCTAGGAGCCAAGCCCCGGGGGTCTGGGGATGGGTGCGGGGTGGACACTGCCTGCTGAGGGACCTTGCAGGCGGAGCAGCCAGGCCGAGGCATCTGAACGCGCCCTGCGTCCTAGATGAGTGCGGCATCGTGGCCCAGATCTCCGAGCCCCTGGCTGCGGCCGACATCCCTGCCTACTACATCAGCACCTTCAAGTTCGACCATGCACTGGTGAGTGGGGGCTGGGGGCGGGGTCCTGGGTCCACGGGGACGGGGCAATGACCGGGCTCTGGGCTCCCACTGGGAGTAGAGTTCGAGGGTGGGGCCGGGGCGTGGTCACAGCTCACCTGCGGGCCATGTGTCCCTCCTCTGCCAGGTACCGGAAGAGAACATCAGCGGCGTCATCAGCGCCCTGCAGGTCAGTCAGGCCGAGAAGCACTAGGAGCGTGCCGGGCCCAGCCCCCCGCCCCAAGATCGTCCTCGCAGTATTTCTCCACGGACTGGAAAATCGGCCTCAGAGACTCCAAGGCAGGGGCCTCTAGGACGCTCCCCGATTGTGACCCCTCCAGGCCTGAGGCCCAAGCCAAGGCCTCCCCCAGGCCCTCCTTCCTGCCTGCCCCAAGTCCCCAGGCCCTCCAGCCATGATCCCCATCGCTCCCCCTCCAGCCTTACCCCCCGAAAAGATAAGCTGGGCTTGGAGGGGGCGGCTGGGAATCAGTCATGGATGGAAGTGGGCAGCTGGGCAGTGTCTCCTGCCGCCTGGTGGCTGAGTAGGGCTGACTGCGTGTGTGGACCCCTGGAGAACCCTGGATGGCCTCAGTGTCCACCAGCTCAGGGCCCACTCCCTCAGACGCACACAGCGAGACTGTGGAGAGGGACCCTGTCCACGCCCTCCCCTCAGTCCCGGCCAGGAGACCCAGCAGCCTGGAGTGCCAGCCCCTGTCCTCCTGCTGTCCCCTAGAGCCTGCTCGGGCAGGCAGAGCCTCAGCTCCCTCGACAGGGGCATCCCCAGCCTCCTAGATCTAGACCAGCACAGGGCTCCCCCATGGTCCTGCCCCCCTGCCCTGTCCCCCACTCCCCGGGGCCATGCAAGGTCTCTGCCCCCAGCGCCCCTGCCTGCCTGCCCCCCTGTACCTGGGGCCGCAGTGCTCAGGAGCATTTAACCTGGGAGGCAGCTTAACTGAGCCTTAATAGACGAACCCGTGCTTCGCTTTAGTTTTTTATTTAATGTACTTGTGCCCGGGCTGCTGCCAGCAGCCGGTCGTCGCTGCTGTTTTCGGGAGATGAAGCAGGGCGGGGCCTCAGGAGCTCCGCGTTACCTGCCCAGCACGCTGCCCAGGGACAGATGCGAGCAGTGGCTCTCCCTTTGAGTGTGGGGGCCAGGGGCAGGGGTTTGGTGCGAGCTGAGGGGGCCGGGGGCTTCCCTCTGGGCCTCCCAAGCCAGCCTGGTTCTGTCAGACCACAAGGCCACAGAGAGCTGGGCAGCAAGTGGCAGCCCTCCAGGTTGGGGGGCTCCTGCCCAGGAGGCCCAACACCTGCTGCTTCATTGCTATCAGGGGCCTAGCCGAGTTGGGCTGCTGCCGGAAGCTCAGAGAGGAAGGCAGGGAGGGTTTTGCTTGTCCCGCCAGTGGTGGTCTGTGGGTCCTTCCGCCCCCTTCTCCCAGCAGGGTGGGTCAGAGACGGGAGCTCTTTAGGCTGCCTGGGGGCTGCGTGGGACCAGCCACTCCTGTTAGAAAAAACCCTTGGGTTTTGTGGATTTTTTTTGTTTTGTGTTGTTTTGGATGAATTCATTCTTTTTGCACAAAAGCTCCCAAAATAAACCAAATCTTGGCTGTTGTCTGCTGGTCCCACAAGGTGGCCCTGGCAGTGGCGGAAGTCCCCCCTCTGACCTCGGAAGGCCTTGCCTGTCCGTGGCTCGTCCGTCACTTTTTCGCCTCTCCTCCGTGCCAGGCGAGCAGCAGCCCCTTGTCGGCCCTCCCCTGCCCCCCACCCGCGGCGTACGTCCCTAGACCTCCTTGGGCCTGTCCGTTGTACACATCTATGAATACCTGTGTTTTATGTTGATAGAGCTGTATACTGTACATAGCATATATACTTGAGCAATATATACGTTAATATATACTGTGTGCGCGTGGGAGTGGGCCCGCGCCTGCAGGCATGGTTTTTTGTTGTTGTTGGGGTTTTTTTGTTTTGTTTTCCAAGCCGCCGTCTATTTTACCTTCAAGTATATGGGCAATACGGTCACTAGAGAAGCCCAGGGAGGGTTTCTTGAGATCTGACCAGAGAGAAAAACAAAGCCAGCAACCCAAGGAGCCAGCATCCAGGGCCTGCCACGGCCTGGGCCCCCCCGCCCCTGCACCTCCTTGTCTGCTCTGAGCAGAGGGCAGGGGACATGGGCCCTCAGAGTTCGGAACAGAACAGCAGCCCCCTCTGCACCCCTGTTCGGAGTTTCCCCCGCCTCCACACCCAGACCTGGTGACCTCGCTGCTGGCGGCTCACCTGGCACGTGTGATTTGGGTTTGTTTTGGTTTTTTGTTTTGTTTTTTTCTTTAACCTGCAAGCTCAGAGATCTCAGGTTCTCCTCCCAGGTCTCTTCCTGGGGACCGGCTGACAAAAGCGCGTGTGACCCTGATGTTAGTGTGTGGGACCCCACTTCTTGGCCACAGGGGGCCCTGTGCTTCTCCCACACCTTCCTCCTGCTTCTGTGTGTCCTCTGTGTGCTGTCACCTCTCTGTGGAATCCACTCTTGCGTTGCCGGGGGGGGGGGTGGCTTTCCCTGGGGCCAGCTACTCTTGTCTGCTGCTTCCCGTGCCACCTGCCATGGCCTGGCTTGCTGAGTGTTAAGGGTCTCTCTGAAGCCCCTGCTCTCAGATCACCTGCCCCAGCCTGGCCCTGCTGATGAAAAATAGGGCGGGGACACCCCCTGTAGAGTCTGCAGGGACAGGACAGGCTGCCGAGCCCCAAGCTGCCTGCTGAGCATCAGGGGCTCTGGTCAGAAAGGTCCAGGAGTCGGAACTGCATCCTCACTGCTCACCTCCCCATCCCTGCACCCTGCACCTGGACAGAGCCTGAGCAGGGACCACCCCTCTTCTGGTGATCAGGATCTTCTCCCATTCACCTCTCCACACAGGGGAACCCGCCTTGTCCTCGAGCCCCCAGCCTTGACTCGGCCAAGGTTCTGGCATGGCCAGCTCTGCAGCCCCTTCCTCCGTCCAGGGAGGCCGCCAGAGCCTTGGCTCAAGGCACACGGCCAGGCGGGAGAGCCCCTGTTCTCCCAAGATGCCTCCCAAAGCACCAGCATCCATCCTGACCCGGGCCTGGGCAGCCTGGCTGTGCTGACCAGCCAGGGACGTTTGCTCTGGTAGGGCTTGATCCAGCTCCTGTCCCAGCCCTGACCCCGTCTACCTGACAGATCTCTTTAAAGATGAGCCTGGACGCACCCCTAGCCCGTCCTGCCTTTTAGCTGGGCTTCAAAATTTGGCCCCAGGACAAGGAGGGGTCTTCCAGAAGGGTAGAGTGAAACTCTGGGACCAACAGGAAGAGGCCCCCCAACAGTGTCAGGGGCGCCCGGGTGTGGAGCTTATTGACCAAGATTTTCAGAAGCTGGGGTCAGGCCCAGAGAGGCAGAGTGGCAGCTGGGCAGCTAGGGGAACTAATCAGAAACAGCAGACCCCATGCGACCCTTTCCACGACGGGGCATGGTCGGGAGCTTTGGTCTCCAGGCCTTCCTGGGAGGGAGGTGGAGATCAGGACAGGTCTGTGGCAGACAGGAGGCTGTGAGAGCTGCAAGTGCAGGTGGTCCCTGCCCCTGGGGGAGTCAAGGAGGCGAATGTGTGCATGTTTATACAAGCATAGGTGCGTGTGAGCATGTCTGTATGCTAGAACATGTATGTGCGTGTACAGAGCTCACACCCGAGCCCAGGTATTCAGAGGCTCAGGGATAGAGGTGGCTGGGGACCCTGCCCCCACCTGACTGACTTGCCCACCTTGTCTTCAGGAGTACCAGGTGACCTGAAGGCAAGGTCATGGGGGTAGACGTCCCCTCACCAACAGGGACTTGTCCTGGCCCGGTGGGGGAGGGCCAGAAGCAGGCAGAATTCAGGAGCCAACACAGTCCAGGCCCAGCCCAGTCTCTTTTGCACAGCCTCAGTTTACCCACATTCAGAAAAGCCAGAGTCGAGCAGGGTTGGCTCCCCCAAGAAAAGGGAAAAGAAAAATCCCTGAGCCCTCCTGTTGTTGCTCTATGCCAAAATCATTTCCGTTACCCTGAGTTGGGGAGGGGGATGCTGGCGGGGGAAACTGTGTCTGGGGGGAAGGCAGGGCAGGTGTGTCCTGGCCACACCCCTCTGACCATCACACCCACATGCCATGTCTGGGTCACCAGCAACAGAAGACACATCCACTGTCCCAGGTCTGGGGGGAGGGGGAACTGGTGGTCCCACCCCACCCCTGGGCCCTCCCGTAAGCCCTCTAGACTCATGTACTGTATGATGGAGGAAAAAAAATACCTAATGTTCCCCCGCAAAAAAAGACAGTATATTTTGTACTTTGTAAAGTGTTCATTAAAATGAAGCAAAAAGACACGACGTGCATCAGTGGTGGTCTGAGCGTGTACGCGTTTCCAGGCCTGTTTCCCGTTCCCATCTTGCTCCCTTTCCCCATTTTGGGGGGTGGAAGGGTGGGAGACACTGGCCAGGCTTCCAACATGGTACCCTGGACCCCAGAGATGGCACCTGAAGCCAGAGCAGTCACCCAAGGCTGCCCCCAAGTTAAAGATCTCCCATCTGCTGATTGACTCCCCAAATGGCCACAGTGGCCAGAGCAGGGCCAGCCTGAAGCTAGGAGCTTCATCTGGATCTCCCACACGCGCAGAGGCCCAGGTGCTTGCATCATCTGCTGCTGCTGCTTTTTCCAGGCCACTAGCAGGGATCTGGATGGGAAGTGGAGCAGTAGGGACTCGATGCTGGCACCAACGGTGATGGCTTCACTTGCTGTGCCACAGTGCTGTGGTTGCATCCAAAGGCTGGGTACTGTTACAAAGGAACTCCGCTGGAGTTCCTGCCCTCAGAGACCCATGGAGACCAACAGTGTGAGGGCATGGGCACCCTATCACCACTTCACCGGGCCATCCAGACAACATGCAGTCCGCCAGCCCTTTCTGTCTTGAGCTTTTTTTATTTTTTTTTGAGGCAGAACAGATACACACGAGGGGCACGCATCCGTGGTGCACCTGCAATGCAGGCATTCCGTACGGAAGCATCACTTTGATTCACATCTGCTCTGCTTCTGCTCCCTGCTAAGGTACCTGGAGGTAGCAGGTGCTGGCTCGAGTACTCGGGCCTCTGCAACCCCCACGGGAAGCCTGAGTGGACGGGCTCCTGGCTTCAGACTGGTCTAGCTCTATCAAAACTGTGACCATTTAGGGAGTGAACCAGGGGATGGAAAGAGCTCTGTCTCCTTCTGTCACTCAGCCTTTCAAATACTGAACTCACATGTATCTATGTCTAAGAAGGGCACAGAGGGCTGGCACGTGGCCCCTACCATGAACTTAACAGGAAGCTTCCTCGTGGTGCATATCAAACACAGCAGGCGCTGGAAACAAAGGCACAAACGCCACGACCCAGACACGAATGGGGAGGGGGTCTGGCCTGTGGCAGGGGCAGCCCGGGGACCCTGGCACAACCTCCAGGATGTCTCCTGCTGTACACTGCCTGCTGTGTCAAAGGTCAAATTACCGGAGCCGCATCTGGATTTCTGTCTTATAGGAAAACTTCGGTACATACAAAGTTGGCATCATGGTTTAGGTCAGAGTCTCCTGAAAATATTGTTTTTTTAGCTTTTTTTTTAATTGGAAAGTCAAATTTACAGAGCAAAAGAAACATCTTCCATCTGCTGGTGCACTCCCAAGGTGACCACAACTGCTGGAGCTGAGCCGATCCGAAGTCAAGAGCTTCCTCCAGGTCTCCCACACAGGTGCAGGGTCCCAAGGCTTTGGGCCGTCCTCAGCTGCTTTCCCAGGCCACAAGCAGGGAGCTGGATGGGAAGCAGGGCTGCCAGGATTAGAACTGGTGCCCATAAGGGATCCTGACACGTGCAAGGTGAGGAGTTGAGCCGCTATGCTATCGCGCTGGGCCTGAAGCAGGCCTTGTTCCCAGGGGTGGGTGGTAGAATTTAGAGGGTTAAGCTGCTGCTTGGCACACCTGTAACCCATGCAGGAGTGTTGGTTGGAGTCCTGGCTGCTTTGCTTCTGCTTTGCTTTTGCTCCCTGCTCGTCCGACCTGGAAGGCAACCAGTGATGCTTGGCCCAAGTGCTTGGCCCTGCTAGTGGCATGGGAGACCTGGATGGAGTTCCAGGCTCCCAGCCTCAGCTTGGCACAGTGCTGGCTGTTGTAGGCATTTGGGGAGTGAACCAACGGATGGAAAACAAATTTGTTGTTGTTGCTCTGCCTTTCAAATACGTGAAAATAAGCACTTAAAAAATTGCTCCCTAGGGCCCAGCTCCAATCCTTTTTTTTTTTCCTGTTTACCCATTTTTTTTAAGCTTTTTTATTGGATAGATATACAGAGAGAAGGAGAGACGGAGAGGAAGATCTTCCATCCGATGATTCACTCCCCAAATCAGGAGCCGAGCACACTGCAACGTGTCACGCTGACACCCTTACGGACCTCACGTGTGTCTAGCCCCTTCTCTAGCTTTTCCAGTGGAGCTTAACACAGAGTGAAACAGGGCATGGGAACTCGGCACAGTCATGACACAGCGGCTTGGAAGCCCAGCTTCCTGCACTGGAGTCCTGGGCTCAACTCGGCTTGCAGTTCCATCTCCCGGCCAGCGCACACCCTCGGAGGCTCCAGTACCGGGGGCCGTGCGTGCCACCCACCAGAGGAAGCCTGGATGGAGTTCTGGCCACCAGGCTTCAGCCTGCCCTGCCTTTGGCTGTCATGTGCCTTGGCATTTGGGGCATGAACCAGCAGGTGGAAGCTCTTTCTGCCTTTCAAATAAAAATGAAGACAGGGAGGGCAATCGTTATGCTCCTGCAGGGTACAGGCAACACAAGATGGTTCTTCAAGTGCAGCCTTCCCACTCCCGGCCCCCCAATTCTGGCTTTCCCACAGTCCACCTGGTCCCCCCAACATGTTCACTGTGGTTCCTCCTCCCCTGAAGTGCCAGCTGCATGACCCAGCGTGGCAGGCGGGCCCTGTACCCTGGGCGGCCCACGGTGCTTGCAGAGTGGATGAACAGAAGGTACGGGGTGGGCAGGCTGCAGCGTGCCTGCTGTTGTCTTCTCCCACCACCCTCAGCGGAGCGGGATCATCGGCTCAGGAACACAGGGGTCTTCTAGAACGTTCTTCATTGCTTTGCATCTTAATCCAAAGCCTAGCTTTTTTTTAGGTTAATCTCTAAATGATCAAGGAAGAAAAAAAAAAAAAGACCTCTTTAAGCCCTTACAAACACAAAAGGCAGAAAATAGATTTTTATTCCAAAAGACATTTTTTTATAAGTTATTTTCAAAGACAAAGACAAGCTGGGGTCCTAAATCAGATGGTTGGGCTTTTTGGGTTTTGGGGTTTTTATGTGTACGTGTGTGTGATTTCTGGATCCTTCCCCCTCCTGGGCCAAAATCTGGCCCCAGGTCAAGCCTACCGGGGCAGCCGTGGGCAGGATCCCCAGCCGGGTGCGAGTCCCAGCAGCCAGCCTGTGGTGACTGGTGAGGGACAGCCCCAGGCTGTGGCCAGCCTGGCTGCCACCACTAAACTGCAACCTGCCTGTCCCAGACACACGGCACAGCTGGCCCAGGGCGCGGGATGCGCTGCAAGGAGCCAGAGCCTGAGTCGGCCCACGCCTTACAGTCGGACACAGTGACCCAGGAGACTACATCCTTCCCAAACCCAGGGTCTCCGGCAGCATGTGACGCCAGAGGCCAGCATGGCTTACCCACAAACAGCCATGAAGTGTGGAATCGCCTCCCGGTCCCTGTCCCCTTGGAGGCCTGCCCGTTGGAGGTTACACTCACTCCAGGACCCCCACAGGGACCCACTGAGGGCTTGGGAGCCAGCCAGTACCGGGCGTCTACACCAGCGGGCCTGCCCCCTTGGCAGCTAGCCTGGCCCCTGCCTCTGCAGAGCCGCCAGCGGGGGGAGACTCAGATGAATGACTTGGCCAGGGTCACTGTGTGATCCACTCCACAGGCCACGTCCACGGGCTGCCCGGGCATCGTCACCTGAAACAAACACAAGGCCCGGCGCACGTGAGCGGACATGGCGGGGACACAGGCAACCCTAGGTCATGTCAGCCAGGCACGCTCAGGCCAGCAGGCCGCCCATGCACGCAGCAGGCTGATGCTCAGCGCACTGGGCATCCCTGGCCCCGGCCCAGGCACATGGCCCCAAGCGGTGGCCCAGCCTTGCCCGGGGGTGACCACCATGGCTCCATGGATCCTTCCTGCTCCCAGCCCCGGGCCTGGTTTAGGAACCAGGTCCTTCTGGCCCAGTGGCTTCCATCACTGTGTCCCAGGTCGCCACCAGCCTCGGGGAGGAGCGCCTACTGTGTCTCTGAGGAGCACTGGGGCCCGGCCGTGGTCCCAAACACACAGCCCACTTCCCAGAGGGAGACCCAACCTGCTGGGTGGCTTCATGGCATGGGGGCACAAGGGCTTAAGCCACTGCCTGGGACACAGGCATCCTACAGGGACGCCTGGGAAAGCAGTGCCCCAAACATTCTCTCAACAAGAGCATCACTTTCTAATCAGTGTCTCCTGGCCCTGGGAGAGCATCCACAGGCAAAGAGAAGCAGGTGCAAATCTGGGGAGATCCCTGAGGAAGCCCTGGCTGGTCCACAGCCCTGGCTGGGGTGCGCAGGTGTGAATTCACCCCTGGGCTGGGTGACAGCAGCCAGGAGCTCTACAGCCTGGGGTGCTTGCTCAGCTTGGGGGGGGGGGGCATGCCTGAGCCAGATGGCCCCAGGCGGAAAGTACAGGTAACAGGTGCCGAGCCATGGCCACGGCCGGGGACACAGTCCATTAGGGACTCAGCGTACAAGGCAAACAGATGCTGGTAAACAAGTCCCACCGTCCTCCCGTGCTCCCAGAGCAGTCAGCCGCAGCAGAGCCTGTCCCAGCAGCCACTCTGCAAACAGGCCCTGAGCCCCTGGCCATCACACGGGCGCCCCAGGTTGGTGGGGGGCACCGAGCAAAACGTGCCGCCTCCACGGTGACAGGGCCCAGATGGGCTCCTAGCAACCCGCGCAGGCCATTAGCAGTGGGTATTTGCCTTGCCCACACAGGTGCCCTTCGCTTCACTAACCTGTGTCCCCCGCCCCCCATGCCCAAGCAAAGTAACCCACACAGCCCCGGGGTTCCCTGGCCAGGACATGCACCTCCTGGCAGAAACCCTGCTCCACAGGGTACCCACCCCTACACACACAGGGTGCTTCTCTTCCATGCCACGGGAGGATCTGAGGCCAAGGGCAGGTGTGAGACACCCCCCACTCACACATCCTACTCTGCCCTCCTCGTAAAACCTCTGCTCTGTCTGCTAAGGGTCAGGAGCTTTTGAGGGGACACCCTTCCCAGCACACTCAGGGGTCATCCAGCAGCCCACCGGGCCCAGCCTTACCCTCCATGGGAAATACTGGTCCTCCAGGCGGCCAATCCCCAGGCACCCTCGCACGTTCTTGCCCCACACGAACAGCTCTCCGCGGTCTGCAAAGGGAGGCAAACGGAGGCTGGGTCGGGGCAGGCTCTCCAGGAGGGGCAGCCTCTGACAGCTGGGAGGTCACGGCCCACAGGGAAGACCACTCAAACCAAACGCTTCGCATGCGTTTCCAAATGTTCAGTGCATAGGGCTGAGCCTTAGAACACTCTAGAACAACAGCGCACATAGCGCTGTGCTCGGTATCAGTCCCCGTGACTTTCCACTCACAGTCCCCAACGGGGCAGATACCTGGCTCAGCAGTGACACTGCTGCCTGCGAGGGTCTCATGTCATGTCACAGTGGCAAGGCAGCGGCCCCCAGGGCTTTTCTGCATGGAGTCAGAAAAAAAAAAAAACCTCGCAGTGTCACCCTCCTAGCCCATGCTGCAGCCAGCACGTGTGATTGGGGTCCCCTGCCACAGCCAAAACTCCGGACAAGAGCTGGTCAGGACCCTAGAACAACAGCCGCTATCCAGCAGTCTCCAGGTCAACGTGACCCCAGTTTCATGGCCAACGGTGGCCCAGAGGTTTAACAACAAAGTGTTTCTTGGGCCCAGTGCAATGGCTCAAGTGGTTAATCCTCCACTTCCAAGTGCAGCATCCTAGATGGACACTGGTTCATGTCCCAGCTGCTCCACTTCCCATCCAGCTCCCTGTTTGGGACCTGGGAAAGCAACAGAGGTTGGTCTAAGGCTTTGGGCCCCTGCACCTGCTTGGGAGATCCAGAAGAAGCTCCTGGCCTTGGATCAGACCATTGGCTATTATGGCCATTTGGGGAGTGAACCAGTTAATGGAAAATCTTTCTGTCTTTCCTCTTTATAAGTCTGTCTTTCCAATAAAAATAAATAAACCTTAAAGAAAAGAGAGAGGAAAAGTCTCTCATTTACTTCAGGACGACAAAGAGAGGCTAATGAGGGACGGTTCTGTCATGGCAGCCTGATCAAGCGTGGAGCAGCAAACAGAGCTGACAGAGCCGGGCGGGTAACTTGGAAAAGCGCCCGCTCAGGGAATTTGCAGGCTTTGGTATCAGGCAAACCCTGGAAGCAGCCTCCGTGTTGGCCCCCCTCTGACCGACCCTTCTCCCGGCAGTCGGGAGGGATGGCGGCTCTGCCCCACCCACAGGATGGGCTGATACACCTGCCGTGCCCAGTCCGCATGCCTGCCTCAGAGCAGGACTCTGGTTTGGCCAGGGAGGAGACCCCACTTCCTCATCACCCACAACCCCTCTGGTGTCCTCCACTTTCCTGCTGGTCCCCTTCCCTCCCACCGACCTCTCAAGAAAACCCACTTTCATATGAGCTCAACCACAAAGCCGATGAGGCAGAGACAAAATTCTAGGATGAGAAGGGGGGGGGAAAAAAAAAAAGACACACACACACACACTGTACAGCCTCCAGCCAGGTGGGCCCCAGCACTGGCCTCCCTCCTGGAGGATCCACACGGTGGCTGAGCCACACCACGCCATGCCACGCCACGCCACGCCATGCCGCCGGGCAGTGGCCAAGGCAGAGAGCAGCCCACGGCGGGGGGTCACTTACTGGTGAGGGCAGCAAAGTGGCTGAGGCCACAGCGGATGTGGGAAACACGGACATCGGGGCTGAACTCCGTCAGGCCAAAGAGGGTCGGGGGAATCATTTCTGGAAGCGCCGTTTCCAGCAGGTTTGGGCCTTTCCCAAGAATTCCATAGCCCCAGACAAACACATGGCCTTCTCCTGCACACACAGAACAAGCCAACAGTCAGAGAGTCACACTGCATGGGGCCTGCTCCCCCAAATCCAGGATGTGTCCCCCTCCTCACAATGGTGTTGCTTCCAGCCATGTGACCTGCCCCTTCTCTCCTGGTCTCCTGACCAGCCCGAAATTTCAAATAACCTCACCTGTGGAGTCTGTCTAGCCAGCCTCCCACAAACCTCCTATGTCTTGAAGGTGACCCAGGAGTGGGCGGCATGGTCCACAAAGGTGCCCCAAACAGAGGACTTGAACACAGCGCCCCCTGCTGACAGCTCTGCAAGTCACACTGATCAGAATAAGCCAAATTGGCAAATGCTTCTGCCAAGAAGCTCTGGGCACTGGGCAACAGAACGCATGGTTAGGAAAGTTGAATGCTTCTCAGTGTTGTCGGCTGCTTAACGCCAGGAGCAGGGGCCCAGGCTCTGAGCTCGAACCTCTCCCCCCCCCATATCTACCTATTACTTCCTGCCTGGAGACCCCGGCGGCCATCCGCCTGGAAATCCTACTTCGCCAGGGCTCTCACCCTGTCCAACGAGCTCTCCCCACAGCCAGGCGTGCGAGTCTAGCGGACCCCAATCCTGCCCTCGGCAATCCAGCCCCCAATCCCCGTGCCCCCTGAGCTGCTGGGATAAGGGGCTCACCGTTCACCACGGCACAGCCTGTGCCGCCACAGGCAGCCTGCTTCACTGTCCCCACCCCTGCGAAGGGCAGGCACCGGGGCACGTTGACCTAAACCAAAGGAAGGGTGCACACTGTTAGAAAACAAACCTGCGGGGCCAGTATGACAGCTCAACTGGCTCATCTTCTGCCTGCAAGTGCCGGCATGCCATGTGAGTGTGTGTTCGAGTCCCAGCTGCTATACTTCCCATCCAGGAATCTGCTTATGGCCTGGGAAAACAGCAGAGGACAGCTCAAAGCCTTAGGACCCTGCACCTACATGGGAGAGCTAGAAGACACTCCAGGCTCCTGGCTCCTGGCTTTGGATCGGCTTAGTTCTGGCTGTTTTGGCCATGTGGGGAGTGAACCAGCAGGTAAAAGAGCTTTCCTCTCTGCCTCTTTTTCTCTCTCTGTAAATCTGCCTTACAAATAGAAAAAGATAAATAAGCCTTTCTCTAAAAAAGGTGAGCATGAAGGCATGGTGCCAGGGCTCTGGCATAGCATATTACAGCTGCCTGTGGGATGCTGGCATCCCATATGGGTGCCAGCTCAAGGCCTGGCTGCTCCACTTCCCATCCAGCTCCCTGCGAATGGCCTGGAAAAAGCAGAGGAGGTTCAAGTCTTCTGGATCCTGGGGAGATCTGGAAGAAGCTCCTGGCTTCAGATCAGCTCGGTTTTGGCTATTTGGGGCATGAACCAACAGATGAAAGATCTCCCCATTTCTCTCTTCTTCCTTCTCTATACAACTTTTTCAAACAAAAATAATTATACCTTAAACAAAAAAAACCTTGTGATATTAAAAAAAAAAAAAAAAAAGGAGGGGCTGGCGAAAGAAGGCAGCGGAGGAAGGAGACCCAGGCTAGCACCCACAGAGAGGAGAGCACGAGGGCAGGTGCAGGGGTCAGCAGCTGCGTGGCAGGTCACGGTCAGCGTCAGACACACGGCAAACGTGAACAATCGCAACTCCCACCAGCAATTGTAAGAGCTGGAATGGGGGCGACCCCAAGGGGGTAGCTGCAGAGGCTTCCCTGCTGGGCCACTGCTCCTGCTGGTGAGCATGAGAGCTGAGACTGAGCACAGAGCAGGCTGGGCAGGGTTACAACACCCACTGGCCTGCATGTGAGCTGGGTTAGCAGGAGAGCCAGGCTAAGCTAAACAACTACATCCACTGGTGAGCATGCAGGAGCCAGAGTAAGTGCAGGCTGGTCAGGCTTTGCCGCAGCATCAGCCGGCAGGTGCTGGAAATGGGGGCAAGCCCTGTCCAGCTAGACTGCAGAACCACCTGGTTTGCAAGACCCAAGGATGGGAGAGGGTCTAGAGAGGAAACTGTGGGTACCTCTCGGATGGGCTGCAGCTCCCACTGGTGAGCATGAGAACCAGGGCTGGAGGTGGCCCTGGCTGGACAGGCGGTAGCACCCACCAGCATAAGTGAGGGCTGGATAGTGGGGTCAGTCGGGCTGAGCTAGGCTGCAGCACCCATGGGTGTGTACAAAAGCTGAATGGGATGTAGACAAACCAGTCTGTTGCACATACCAGCATATGCGGGAACTAGGGCGGGAGGGTGTCCTGGTGGGGGTTACTGGAAATCGTTCTGACTGGAATGCAGTCTCTGCTGCTGTGCCTGAGGGCCAAGTGTATGGTGGACAAGGTCAGGCTGGGCTCCAGCACCCACCGGCTTGTGTATGAGATGGGGCTGGAGACAGAACTGATCCAGCAACTGCAACCACCAGAGTGTGTGTGGGCTGATGTGGGTGACAGACTGAGCCGGATCCCATACCACAGTTCTGACTCACAGGAGTCAGGACTTGGGGGTCACCTCAGATGAGGTTTCTTTATAGACCCCTACTAACTGAACCACTGAACTCAGAATTCCAACCATGGGGAGCAACCCCAGTATCTGTGGTCTGACCGTGGAGTACAGGTGTCATAATGGGCCTCCCTGGTTGCTGAAATGCCGCCGTGGACAGCACGTCCAGATGCACATGGGGGACATGACAACCAGTTCACTGCAGAGGGTGCCCAGTACCACAGAGGGCAGAACAAATTAGACAGCTCCCCAGACAAGCATCTGAACGAACTGAGACTCTGAGACTCTAAGGTGGACTTTGTCAGCCAATGGACCTGAGAAGGATTTCCCCAGCCTTAGAGCAATGAAATCAACAGCACCTCAGAACTATCAAAACCACTTAGGCAGGACGCTCGGAGCATGCTCCACACCAGGGACCCTGGGATGACATCAGTTGGTCTTCCCCTATTCCTGGGGACTG
Source organism: Ochotona curzoniae (assembly GCF_017591425.1). NCBI lineage: Eukaryota > Metazoa > Chordata > Mammalia > Lagomorpha > Ochotonidae > Ochotona > Ochotona curzoniae. Next base: position 5,032,610 of record NW_024465421.1, read on the forward strand.
ATGCGGTTGGGCTGCTGGGAGCAGCCCTCTCCCCTTCTCTGTCCACATTCCCCAGATGCCAGAAGAAACAGACTGGAGGCAGCTGTCTCGTCCACTTTGCCCCATTCCTCAAACTTTCTCACCCTAATCAGTGGTCCACATGGGCAGGCATCCTTCTCAGCTATGTAAACATCACCAAAAATAAAATGAATTTATTATTAAAATATAGAGAGAAAAAGGAAAAAAAAAAAAAACATAATTGTACATAATTGTTGTAGGCCACTTCCCAAGGACCCCAGTCCCTTCCTCTCATATCCCTGCCTGACCCCCGTGGCCAGTGGCTGGCTCCTAACCAAAGCACCACCAGGAAGGGGTGTCGCTTCCAAGATCCAATGACGAGCCACAGGCAGCTGTCTCGCTGGCATTTCCCTGCCTTCCCACTGGCTTGCTCAGACCCACTGCAATGCCATGAGCTGGCCCACAGAGAAGGCCACGTGGCAAGGAAGCAGGGAAGGCCTGGCTGTGGGTACCGGCTGGCTAGTTGCCAGCGAGAGCGGGCGGGGGGTCCGAGGCTCAACGGTCCTACGTCCTGACCAACACCACAGAGTGGGCCTGGAAAGGCCCTGCTGCTGGGGCCCCGGGCAGCAGGACGAGCGGGCCTCCTCCTCTGCCCCTTCTCTCTGCTGATCTTAGAAACAATGCACTCGCTGGGCCTGGGGGAGGGACGGATCTGGCCCAGAGGTTAAGACATCTGCATCTCTCATCGGAAAGCGCCCAGGGTTCAAGTCCTGGTTTTGCTCCGCATTTCCGCTTCCTGTTAACGCCCACACCAGGAGGCAGCAGGTGATGGCTTGAGGGTCTGGGTCCCTGGCACCCCCGCAGGAGACCTGGACTGAGTTCCCAGTCCCAGCCACTGCAGGCACTGGGAGAGTGAACCAGAGGATGGGAAATCTCCATCTGTCTGTCTCTCTCTCTGCCTCTCTAAATAAACATGTATCAAAGCTGTTACACTGAAAAACAAGTTTCAAGTAAATAAATAACCACGCTTTCTTTGCCCTGGTGACTAGAGAGCACTCAGAACTAAACCTGCCACTGCTACTGGCCAGTGTGCCAGACCACAAGGAAACTGGTTTTGTTTTTCATCTTTGTGGCTGATCTTTGGTTTACCCTTGTCTGGAAGGGCAGCAGAAGATGGCGCAAGTGCCTGGGCCCCTGCACCCACAGGGGAGACCCAGAAGCAGCTCCTGGCTCCTGTCTTTGGCTTGTTTAACCCCAGCCATTGTGGCCACGTGGGGAGTAAACCAGCAGACGGAAGATCTCCGTCCTTCCCCTCCCTATCTCACTCAAATAAATACATAATTTTTAAAATTTATATTTAAAAACTTTATTTCCATTTTATTTGACCTACTGATTCACTCCCCAGGTGCCCAGAATGGCCAGCATTGGGCTAGGCCAAAGTCAGACAACCTGGATCTCACCCCCTGGGCCGGGGGCGGGGTCCCCAGCCTTGAGCCGTGATCTGCGACACCAGGCACTCCGACACAGCACACATCCCAAGCAGTGACTTTGGCACTGCACCAAGCGCCGGTCCCTGTAGCTCTAGTTTTTCAAAAAGAAGCCCTTGGTTTGAGAATTGCTGAGTGAGGACGATGAGTAGAAAGAAACGCCTCTGTAACAATCTCCATTTTGCTTAGGTTTGCCACCTCCTTAATAAAATGTTAAAAACCCTGTCTTGCTAGCAGCTCGCCTCCATGAGAAAGGGGGCAGACTCAGGGGTGGGGCCACAGGCAGGGTCCCCCCATGGCTGAGACTGGGATGAGGTCTCCAGGAAGCAGCAGACTGCCAATCGGGCACTTACCTGCAGGTGTATTATACTGTGCCCTAAAGTATACGGTGGCACCCCGGGGACTCCAGAAAGTCCCACAGCCCTACATATAGGCCAGTGGGCACAACCACACACAACGCCACCTGGGCCGTCTCCTCTATGTGCCAATAATGAGGCCCTAACCAGCACCTTACATCATGACATGGCGGGGTGCCCCTTTGACCATGCCTCCTGCTCTGGGTGTTCAAGTTTCTCGCCGCGTGCTGGCGGTGAGCTCCTTACCTGTGTGGAGTCAGTGACGGATGCCAGCTGCCGGTACTCAGAGTTGCCCCAACCGAAGAGACCCCCGTCGGCAGACACAGCCAGGCAGCAGTCGCCGTAGGTGGCCACCTGGATGACGCGCACGCCAGCGAGGTCTCCTCCCAGCCTGGTGGGGGAGCTGGTGATGTTGTAGTGGCCCAGACCTAACAAAAGGGCAGAGGACTTTCTCACCCTTTCTAGTAGCACTTGGCAAAGACTTCCTGGGTGATCAGGCCCAGTCTGTTCCTACAGCTGCTCACGTGACGGACGCCCTTCTCCGTGTCCTCTTGGATTGTAATTTGTTGCCTCTTCTCAACCCCTGGAATTTTCTAGGTCTAAGTTCAGTAAGAAACTTGGCCAAGGTGGAATACCAATACTGTGCGACCCCATCAGACTTTGCCATTCCCCGGGCACTGCTGCACTCACTACAAAACAGGAGGCTCACCAAGAGCCCCTCACACCCTCCCATCAAGGCTAAGTGAAGCTGGCATGGTGAACAGCCAGCAGAGGATGGCTAGACAGCACCTGTAATGAGAACACCTGCTAACGCCTGCACAGCCCCAGGCAGGGTTCCTCAGGCAGCCACCAAGGCAGCGACACGGGCCAGGGCCCCCCCCAACCCAAGGGGACCAGGACAGTATCTTACTGGCAGTATCCCCAGGCAACAGGCACAATGGTCTCTAGAGGAAAAGATGGCCACCTCAAGTCCTCAGGGCTTCCAGAAATGTAATACAAGGACAGATCAGATCACGATCCAACATGGCTCAGCTCAGGTGGGAAAGAGCCACCAGGGAGGACAGTCAGCAAAACAACCAAGAGCCAGCAACTCGCCCACGGTGCTTGCTGAGTCATTTCAGTGGGAGCCGTGGGCGTGGTGAACGGAACAGTGGGGCCCCCAGGGAAGTGAGGAGCCATAGCAGGAAGGTGCGTCGTGGCCCGGAAGGGCCTTCTAGGTCACTTCTTTATGACCTGGGCTGGGGCCCCACGCCACCCGTCGGGAGCCAGGGACAGTACCTGTTTGCCCGTCAGCGCCCCATCCGCACGAATAGACTTCTCCTCGATCCGTGACAAAGAGACTGTGATCCTGACCACAGGCGACCTGGCAGGTGGACACAAGAGGCTGCTGGGAGCCCAGCGCCCTCCCCGCAGCTCCTATCCCACTCCCCCTCCACGCCTCACTCTCCCCGGATCTGCCAGTCTAGCTTCCACCTCATACTCCACTGACACTGCACTCGCCAGAGTCAAGGGCCCAGGTTCTTTCACCAGCCTACGTGAGCCCTGGGGCATCTCTGCCTTGCTCACGCTCTGCATCTCATCACCACACAGTCCCCTCTCGGTGCCTGCAACAATCATGATCTTCTCCAACATCTGTCTTCTGCCCTCCTCACCCCTCACACTGCCCTGGGACCCTGCTCCTACCCCCGAGGTGCACCTGTCACCTTACATTCCAGGCTCAGTCACTCTAAGGAGCGCTAGCCTTCTGAGGAGAAACATTGCTCATTGAGCACCTGCTATGCCAGGCACCTTGTTAAGGCGGTGCCCATGGCCACCCGGGCAGGAGGGGCACCTCAAGAAGCTCAGTTAACACTCAGGCAGGGAGTTGAACTCAAAGCTGCATGACCCAGAAGCCTGCTTGAGAAACACTACACGCAGGGCCAGGGTCGTGACACGCCTGGTTCAACTGTGACCTGTGATACCCGCATGCCCTTCCATGGTGCCCTGGCTGTCCGACTCCCAGGTAATATCCATCCATCCATCCATCCACACAGTCTCCCTGATGACCATGCCACCATCCCATGCCAACGTGTAACCTTGCAGAAAGCCCCCAAGGGCAGGCTGAGTGGCTCTTAGACCCCGGCTCTCACCTGGACCACCTGTCCATCGAAGTCCTGCAGCCTGTGGACTTTGTGACTTTCACTGCCATTGGAAGCCAAGTTGGGGAAAGGAAAGAAAAAATGGTCATGGTGAGCTCCATGTGCACAGTCAGGGTCTGCTAGCGGGAGACCGACAACCCTCCCAACACTTCCACGCCTCCACACCCAGTCAACGCTAGAGCAAGCCTCAGGGTCGCAGACAAGGCAGGGATAGGCTGCGACATGAAAACAAAGCCAAACCCCAGGTGACTTGCCACAGGTAGTCAGGGCTGAGAGTAAGACCGGGGCCTGGCAGGGCAATACAAGGAACTACAGAGCAAAGATTAAAGTGATAGGGAGCTGAACTGGAAGCAGAGCAACCGAGACTTGAACCGCCACTCCAGGTGGCAGCTTAAGCTGTGCTGCTCCCAGCACACCCCCGCGTGTTCCCACGCTCTCCGTCCCCGCAGCTCAGGAACTCTGAGCGGCTCCACTCGTGGCAGGAAGCAGAGGAGTGGCTAACGCAGCAGCATTCCCGGGAGGGCTTTGTTTCCAGAATCTCACCTGTAAACTTCACCTTCCACCACCTTCCTTCCGCACTGCCCGTAGGAATTGTTCCCCATGCTGAAGACTAGAGAACACACACCATCAGCAGTTCAGACTGTGGGCTCCCGGGTCTAAGGACGTCAGGTCAATGGCGGGCAGGGAGGAAGGGAGAAGGGACTCCAAGCGGCCCCGACCATCCGTTCACCCAGACTTCCTTTCGGCAACACACCCGGCATCTTCAGGCTGACCCATGGGGATGTTAGGCCCACACCTTCCAGGGCCCGGCTCCATCCTTCCATTCCTGACACCTGCTACTAGGTTGCCCCTGACATCAAATCCCCTCTTGGAAAAGCTCTTAGGCCTGACATCTTTTCCCATCACGCGCACTTCTGCACACACTCACACGATGAGGCAAGGCAGGTGCTTTGGGCCTTCCCTGCAAATGCGTACTCTTCTGGAGGGGGACCAGGGCTCTGACAGACCCCCCACCACAGGAAGAAGACAGGACCAGCAGGTGTCACCTGGTCCAAGCGGACACATGGCCTGCTGTGGTGACACAGGACAAGGGAGTGGGAGCAGAGGCCCGGGGGGCGGGGGGGCATGCCGGGCACTGTCACTCAAATTGGCCAGCTCTGCCCAATCCGGCCCTGCGGAAGCCAGCCACAGAGGGTGCTTATCCACCTGGGGTAACATGGCCTCTCCCAGCACCAGGCTCCCATTGGGTCACCCACCTCCTTCGCTGTCCGTCAGCACCAGGGAGTGCGCCCTGCCACAGGCCACCTGCAGCACCCGGGTCTCCTGAGGTCTGTCCAGAGGCAGCGGGACGGGTGAGGGTTCCAACACATATTCGTAGCCCCTGTCTGAACAACCACCATGATACTAACACCCAGACTGAGAGCCACCCAGCATGCCTAACGCCCACGCCACCCAGGGCCGACAAAAGAGTCAAGGAGGAATGACTCACTCAAAGCCCCAAAGCCAGACCGATGCCCAACCCCAGCCCCACAAAGCCAGCTCACAGATGGCACACTTGGTCTTCTCAAAGAAATCTCTTTACATATCAGTTAATATCATTTATGCTTTTCAAACTGTTATTGGTTTGTATTTTATTTGAAAGGCAGAAGGGCAAAAGGGAGAACTTCCATCCAAGGGTTCACTCTCCAGGGCTGGGCCAGGCCAACGGCAGGAGCCCAGGGCTCAGGCCAGGTGTCCATGCGGGTACAGGAGGCCCTCGCAGGTGAGCCGTCAGCCCTGTCTCACACACACTGCATTCACAAGAAGACCAAAGGGAAGTAGAATAGCTGCGATGGCACCTCAACTGGCACTCTGACACAGAAAGCCAGTGTCACAAGCAGGGGCTTCACATGCTGTGCCACAGCACTGGTCCCTATGACTGTCCCCCAAAATACTGAAGAGGGGTCAACATAGCGAGTTAAGCTGCAATGCCAGCGTCCCATATGGACACTCAATGCAGAGGCCCAGCTTCCAGTCTAGCTCCTTGCTAATACGCCTCAGGAGAGCAGCAGAGGATGATCCAGGGTCTTGGGCCCCTGACACCCACATGGGACGCCCGGCTGGAGTGGCTGGGCTCCTGATTTCGGCCTGGCCTAGCCCTGACTACCACAACCTGTGAATGAACCAGCAAACAGACGATCTCTTTCTGCAGTGCTTCCGGTCACCCTGCCTTTCAAATAAAAGAAAAAGCCTTCTCTTGTCTGCCAGGGGCAGGTGGCTGCCCTTGTGCCTGAAGGATTGACACCCACAGGGGATGCCCTGGGCAGGCGTGGGTGCAATGGCGACCGCGCGGCCAGGGCTGGGCGGCTCACTCACTCTTATCTTTGCGGCTCCTGTGGAAGCCCAGCTGCGAGTCCTTGTTGAGCCCCATTCCCCAGACTTTGGTGACATCCTTGGTTCTGGAGGACAGTAAGGTGAAGCCATAGCCGCAAGCAGCAGACGAGATCTGGAAAAACAAAACAAAACAAACAAAAATTTAAAAAAATGAGTTCCCACAGAGCATGAAGGAGCCTGGGACATGCAGGTTTCTTCAGCAACCAGCGACAGGCTATGATCACATGCCGACAACAGGTGTGACAGACTCGGCCACTAACGGGGGGCTGAGCGCTTACAACATGACAGCCACGAGTTAGCTCATCTCATCTCATCTTGGCCCCCCCTCCGCCCCCGATGATTAACTTATTTTTATTAGGAAGGGAGATTTACAGAGAAGAGAGACACAGAAAGATCTTGCATCTGCTGATTCACTCCTCAAATAGCCACAATGGGCAGAGCCAGGCTGAGGTGACCTGAAGCCAAAAACCAGGAACTTCCTCTGGGTATCCCATCACCGGGGCCACCTTCCGCAGCTTTTTCAGGCTGTAAGCAGGGAGCTAGATGGGGAAATGAAGCAGCCGGAACAAACCAGTGCTCATATGGGATGCCGGTGCTTGCAGGTGGAAGATTAGTGTGCTCAGCCACCGCACTGGCCCCACCATCTCACCTTTTTTATAAGAGGTATTTATTTACGTAGGCATTATCTGGAACGCAGAGCAAATGAGACAGGGAGAGAAGAACAGAGATTTTTCCACGGTAACCAAGACTGACCCAGGTCAAAGCCAGGACCAGAATGCCACCCTGGTCCCCCATACAGCTAGCAGGGATCCAACACTTGTTTCATTTCCCACTGCCTTCCCAGGTGCATTAGCAAGGAGCAGGATGGAGGCAGAGCAGTACAGCCTTGGTCAACACTTGATACAGGATGCCAGTGACGCAAACAGCAGCTTAACCCATTGTGCTAGGTTGCTCCACTTCCCATCCAGCTCCCTGCCTGTGGCCTGGGAAAGCAGTCGAGGACGGCCCAAGGCCTTGGGACCCCGCACCCGCATGGGAGACCTAGAGGAAGTTCCTGGCTCCCAGCTTCGGATTGGCGCAGCACTGGCTACTGTGGTCACTTGGGGAGTGAATCATGGAACAGAAGATCTTCCTCTCTGTCTCTCCTCCTTTTTGTATATCTGACTTTGCAACAAAAATAAATAAATCTTAAAAACAAAAGAAAGAAAACTAGAGTTGTCTGGCCTCTGGAGGGCCCACACCTGTCACGCTCTCAGCAGGAGGGAGTGAACAGGATGGGGGGCAGAAGGTGGCCCCGGCCACACCGAGAAGCCGCTGACTCTGAAAACGACACCCAGTACCCCATGCTCACTCTCATTGCTTGGCGACGCAGGTTTGTTTAACATCCGACAAATATTTGGTGAGCACACATTTTACCGCAAGGCCCGTTCATCCGTGTGACAGCGTTTGAGGGGCACCTGCCCCACATCAGCCTTAAGTGCTGGGGATGGATTAGGTGCCAGGAGCTCTCCTAGCTCGGGCACTGTGACCAGGTCAGCCCATCACTCTACGAGAAGCAAGAGCACTGGACCAAAAATAATTGGTAAAAATCAAAACTACCACCTTTGGGGCGCTGACCAGTGGCAAATACACTGAGTACTATTTATTCATGAGAAACCGTCGGGGCTTCTCGCCTTTGGTTGCTCCGGTGCCCCGAGCAGTCAGCACAGCCATGCCCTCTCCCGACACGTTTACTAAGTTGTTTAGGAAGGCAGAGGGGGCTGGCGCCCTGTTCTTGGAGCCTAAAGCCTCTGCCTGGGGCCCCAGCAACTTATACGAGCACCAGTTCGTGTCCCAGCTGCTCCACTTCCCATCCAGCTCCCTGCCTGTGGCCTGGGAAAGCAGCAGAGGACGGACCCAAAGCCTTGGGACCCCATATAATCATAGAAGATCTAGAAGAAAATTGGCTCGGCTTGGGCTGTTGAAATCATTTGAGGAGTGAACCAGAAGGTAGAAGATCTTTCTCTTTCTTTCTCTTAATAAATCTACCTTTCCGATGAAATCAATAAATCTTTAAAAAAAAATTAAATAGATGAATGAATATCCTTACATTCATCTCTGGCTGGGCCAGGCCGAAGCTGTGAGCACAAAACTGGATTACATCTCCCCCACGTGGGGGGTAAAAGACGACACCGGCATCCTCCCGGGGTGAGAGGGGTCAGGATGCAAACCCAGGTGCCACCACGGGAAGCAGACCGCACGAACAGCACCTCAGCCATTGCGCGCAACGCCTGCCTAAGCACGGACGGCAAGAGCCTCAAGTCCAACAGCCAACTAAATAGGAAACAAAACATGAACAAAGCAGCCTGAGGAGGGCAAGGGCGGAGATGGCCACAGTCCGCACAGGAGGGGCTGAGAAACGAGCCACCCACGGAGGGTTCGCAACTCAAAGTGGTTCATGGACATAAGTAAGAACTAACGCTATGAAGGTTCTAGAAGAAAACAACCTTTGTGATCTTGAATCAGGCAAAGAATTGTTAAGAGATTATGGGCAGGGGGAGGGTCAGGGCCTGGTATGATTGCTCAATTGGCTAATCTTCCGCCTTCAAGCACCAGCATCTCATAGGGACACTGGTTGGGGTCGCAGCTGCTCCACTTTCATCCAGCTCCCTGCTTGTAGTCCCTGCTTGTAGTCTAGGAAAGCAGTCAAGGACGGCCCAGAGCCTTGGGACCCTGCACCCACGTGGGAAACCAAGAAGAAGCTTCTGGCTCCTGGCTTCGGATCAGCTCAGCTCCACTCATTGCAGTCATTTGGGGAGTGAGCCAGTGGATCCAACAGACTATTCATTTTTGGTTCTCCTCTCTGAAAATCTGCCTTTCCAATAAAAGTAGATAAGTCTTTTCAAATAAAAGCAGAGCTAGACTACCAAATACACAATTCACAGCATTAGATATCAAAGTGATAAAAGGCATTCAATGGCATTCCCTCCCCCGGGGCACGTTCACCACCTCAACCGCCCTTCTGGGTTCTCCTGCCCAGGCTAGCCCCGCGGGCGATCCCATGCCAGGGTCCCCCCATCACCTGTGGGACCCCTTTCCTCCCGTGGAACTCACTCACTCACAGGGCTGGCTGAGCCATGACAGGAGCCCCACACAAACACAGCCGGTCACCCCCTTTAGAAAGCTCAGCAACCAGCCCCCTAGGGTGGCTAGAACAGCGCCCTTCCCCGAAGCCTGGCGGCCAGCTTCCCTCCACGGGGCCGAGGGCGGCAGGCAGGCAGGCGAGGAGGAGGAAGATGATGAAGAGGAGGAAGATGAAGAGGAGGAGGGAGATGAGGAGGAGGAGGAGGGCGCCGATGAAGAGCAGCAGGCCGCGGCGCCCACCTTCTGGTCCAGCTCCAGGCGGTAGGGCACGTTCTGGATGCGGCGGCGCGGCCGGGAGCCGGCGCGGGGCCGGGGCGAGGAGCTGGGCACCACGAAGCCGGGCACGCCCAGCGCCCCCGAGAAGCTGAAGCCCCACACGAAGACGCGATGGCCGCGCGCCGCCCGCTCGCCCACGTACTGCGCCACCGGCGCGTCCGCCTCGGCCTCGGCCGCCTCGCGCCGGCTCCGCGAGCGCCCGGCCGCCGTCCAGTGCCCGCGCCAGCACCCGGGGCCGCCCAGCCGCCGGCCCAGCCGAGCCCCGGCCGCCACCGCCGCCGCCGCCAGCGCCATCCTGCCCTGCACGCCTCACCCGCTGCTGGGCGCCGCCATCGTCCGCAACCTTTCACCCGACGCGCCGGCGGAAGTGGCGCCGCCATGATTAGTCCTGGCTGAAGGCAGAGGCACTAAGGGCAGCCCAGAGCCGGCTGGTGTGGGTGCTCACCAGTCCCGTGCTGGGGTTGATCTGCAGCTAGGGACGCCCCGGCCCCCACATTCGTTCAGATTCTTTTCTTGTCCTGGATTGTGTGCTGCCTGGGCCACGTAGTTTATCATCGTCACTTAACAGCCAAGCTTGCTCCAAGGTCTGGGGGGGGGGCCCTTCCGGCTCTACTCAGGCTCCATGTCCATGTCCCCTTATAAAATCATCTCTTCTAGTCAAAATACGTACTGCTAGGCAGGCACTGGGGTGCAGCAGACTTAGGGACCACGTGGGATGCCAACATCCTGTATTTGCTGCAGGTTTCTGTCCTGGCTGACTTCCTGCTAAGTGCACCCAGGGCCACCAAGGAGGAGACGTGCTGGAGGTCCAGGCTCCTGGCTTCGGCCGGATCCCAAGCAGGCACTTCGGGGGAAGAGTCAACAGGGGCAAGATCTCTCTGTGTTTCTGTGTCTTACTTTCCTTCTGTCTCACACTGACTCAAATATGTAAACCTGCAGAGAAACACTGGAGTACAGCCCAGGGGTGAGAGACGGTGTGTGTGTTGGAAAGTGACCTAACCAACCTAAGAAACAGCTTGGCACAGCCCTTGGGTGCCTTCTAGTGGATGCTGCTAGCTACAGAATGATTCACCATTATCCTAAACCATGGATAAAACCATTCACAAGGAGCTGACATGATGGCTCAACTGGCTAATTCTCCACCTGCAAGCACCGGCATCCCATGTGGGCATCAGTTCATGTCCCGACTGATCCATTTCCCATCCAGTTCCCTGTTTGTGGCCTGGGAAAGCTGTGGAGGATGGCCCAAATGCTTGGGACTCTGCACCTACATGGGAGAACCAGAGAAAGTTCCTGGCTCCTGGTTTCAGAGCAGCTCAGCTCTGGCCATTGTGGCCACTTGGGGAGTGAACCAGCAGATGGAAGGTCCTTCTGTCTCTTCCTTCTGTAAATCTGTCATTCCAATAAAATAAAGTATTTTAAAAGAGAGAGAGAGAAACAGGGGCCTGGCACTGTGACCTAGTGGCTAAAGTCCTCACCTTGAATGTGCCAGGGTCCAATATGGTTCTAATCCTGGCAGCTCTACTTCCCATCCAGCTCCCTGCTTATGGCCTGGGAAAGCAGTCGAGGACGGCCCAAAGCCTTGGGACCCTGCACCCACATGGGAGACCTGGAAGAAGTTCCTGACTCCTGGCTTCAGACTGATGCAGCATTCGCCATTGCGGTCACTTGTGAATCATTGGACACTCGAGTCCGCCTGTGCACAAGCTATTGTCTTTTTAAGATTTACTTATTTGAAAATCACAATTACAAAAAAAAAAAAAAAGAGGGCCTGGCATGATAGTGTGGTTAAAGTCCTCGCCTTGACCTCACCAGGATCCCATATGGGCACTGGTTCTAATCTCAGCAGCCCCGCTTCCCATCCAGCTCTCTGCTTGTGGCCTGGGAAAGCAGTCGAGGACAGCCCATAAGCCTTGGGACCCTGCACCTGCTTGGGGATTCCTGGCTCCAGACTTCACATTGGCTCAGCTCTAGCCATTGCGGCAGCTTGGGGAGTGAACCATCAGATGGAAGATCTTCCTCTCTGTCTCTCATCTCTCAAATCCTTTTTTTAAAGATCTATTTATTATTACAAACTCAGATATACAGAGAGGAGGAGAGATAGAGAGATAGAAAGATCTTCCGTCCGATGATTCACTCCCCAAGTGAGCGCAACGGCTGGTGCTATGCCGATCCGGAACCAGGATCCAGGAACTTTCTCTAGGTCTCCCACGTGGGTGCAGGATCCCAAAGCATTGGGCCGTCCTCAACTGCTTTCCCAGGCCACCAGCAGGGAGCTGGATGGGAAGTGGCGCTGTTGGGATTAGAACTGGCGCCCATATGGGATCCCAGAGCATTCAAGGCGAGGACTTTAGCCGCTAGGCCACGCCGCCAGGCCCAATAAATCTTTAAGAAAGAAAGAAAATAAGTCAGAATTACAGAGCAAGTGAGAGACAGACAGAGAATCTTCCATCCACATTATCCCCGGTGGATGACCCGGGCTGGGCCATGTTAAAGCCAGGAACCAGGAGCGTCTTCCACGTCACCACGCAAATGCAGAGTCCCAAGGCTTTGGGCCATCTGCTACTGTGTTTGCAGGACACAAGCAGGGATTGGGATGCTGAGCGGAGTAGCCTGGATGTGAACCAATACCCATATTGGGATGCAGGTGGCTGGAGCCGTAGGATTACACAGCAGAGCTATCACGCTGTTCTCAGTTTTCAAAATTGGAAGACCAGCAATTCTGGATGGGCCTCGTAAATTTCTGCATTTGAGGTTTAGCAGAAGTCATGGTTACAGTTTCAGGACAGAAGCTGCAGTGTACCCACTGGCCGGCAGGGGGCGCTGCTTTCCCACAAAATTCCCACTGTCACATGGAATGCAAGCATGCCAAGCAGTGCCCTCTAGTAACCAATTTTTAAATACATATCAACTTGATACCGAAAACATATTTCATCGTTACTTTAGTTTGTATTTCTTTTTTCCCCAAGCAATGTGTGTGAGTGTTCAAAAACACTTTCATTCTTATTAAGAAACAAATTTTAAAAGTTTCCCTCCCCAGATGCGTGCAACAGCTGGGAGCCCCAGCTGGGCTTGCCACAGGGGTGCAGTGGGGCTCTAGGGAGCCATCACCACTGCCCTCCACAGAGCTCGCAGTGACCAGCAGCAGGAGGCAGAATCAGAGCCGGGACTCCAGCTCCTCAGGATGAGACTCGGGCATCCCACGGGTGCTAACATGATACCAAACACCTGGGATCTGGAGGAAGACTACATCTCACCTTGCTTCCACGGAGGAGCTTGCTTTTCCATTCCAAATCAGAACCTCAGTTCTTCATTTTTTTTCTTTTTATCGGAAGGGCATCCAGCTCCGTTTGTGGCCTGGGAAAGCAGTCGAGGAAGGCCCAATGTCTTGGGACCTTGTACCCACGCTGGAGACCCAGAGGAAGCTCCTGGTTCTTGGCTTCGGATTAGCTCAGCTCCAGCCATTGCAGCCACTTGGGGAGAGAAATCACCAGTCAGAAGATCTTCCTCTCTGTCTCTCCTCCTCTCTGTGCATTTGCCTTTCCAATAAAAAAGAGATAATCCATTAACAAAAAGAAAGAAAGAAACACCGACCCTTGAGCAATGCGAATGTCTAATGGAATTTTTAAAAAAGATTTTATATTTATTTTTATCAAAAACGCAGGTCAGATTCAGACAAGAGAAATTAAAAAGACCTTCCACCCACTGGTTGATTCCCTAAATGGCCAGACGGACAGGGCTAAGCTAATCTGAAGCCAGGAGCTTCAACTGGGTCTCCCAAGCGGGTCAGGGTCCCAAAGCTTTGGGCTGTCCTCGAATGCTTTTCCAGGCCACATGCACGGAGCTGGAAGGGAAGAAGAACAGCTGGGACCCGAACTGGTGCTTGCAAGGTGACAATTTAGCCATTTTGCCATTGATGGCTGCCCAGGGCACTAGAGACAAGGGGGCTGGTCTGCTCCGCCCAGCGTATCTCCCAGGCTTCAGCCTGGAGAAAAAAAAACCACAGGAGCCAGTTATGGCCCCGACCTGTCGGGATTCCAATTGACCAATGGCACCCCTGAATGGATATGCCTTACATAGTCGGGACACAGACAGCCCCTGTGCCTGCCAATGTGTCTAGGGGGTTATAAAACTCCTCCACACTTAGCTCAGGAGCCCTTTTCACTTCCCTCTTCCTTCCCCTCTGCACGAAGAGGGCCCAGGAGCGGATTTTCCAATAAAGCTTCCATCTCAACTCTGAACAACTTGCCGATATTATTCCACCAGCGGGCGGGAGGTCGGTGGCACCCTTCTATTTTCTTTTCTTTTCTTTTTTTTTTTTTTTTTTTGACAATTTCAAAAGACGTCACTGAAAAGCACTCAGTAAAGTCAGGCTGTAATGGTTTGAATGGGCAGCTCAGGACTACATGGGAAGCCACTGAGTCCATGCGTGGGTCAGGACAGGTTGCTGGAGTTTCTGGATGGAAAAAAAAAAAAAAAAAACCCAAACCGTGCAAGCGGTCAGGCCGTTGCACTGGTCATTCCCATTGTAATCCTGCAAAAATAAAAATTAAAAAAAAAAAAAAAGAAGAAATTGACCGGGGCCAGGCCCAGCTGGCCCCAGGGTGGACTGCGGCGCGCAGCCCCCATTGGCTTCTCAAAGCACCGGAAACAGCAAACTCCCACTTGGGGCGCTGCTGCGGACACCCGGGTCCAGGCTGCCTTCCAGGAAGCAAACAAAAAAATTCAAAAATAAATAAATAAATGTTAAAGGAAACAAAAAAAAAAAAAAAAAAAGGAGGGAAAGCAAGAACAGAAGGGCTCGCGTGGAGACCAGGGCCTCGGCGGCCGCCCACTCAGCCACACTCGCCCGGGGCGCCGCCCTCGGCCCTCCCCGGCGGCCCAGGCCTCCGACCCCGCGGCCCCGCGTCCTCAGGTGCGTACCCCGCGCCCGGCCGCCATGAGGAGCGGCTGGCTGGCTGCCTGAGTAGGGGAAGCGTGTCCCTTCGGGGGAACCCGGGGACGGGAAGCCGCTGGCGGGGGACCGGGCGCGAGGTTTGAGGGCGGCGACTCGCGGCGGCCCCGGCGGCGTCAGGCTGTTCTCGAACCCCGGTTCCCCCTGAGTGGTGGGGTGGGGGTGGGGCGGGCGGCGGGGGAGGGAGACGGCGGCCGGACGCATGGCGTGCACAGTTCTCCTTTCTGATTGGTTGGATGCGGACGTGTGGTGGGATGCTAAGGGAACTGGGAGGGCGGGACTTCCTCCCTGTTGCCTGGTAACTGCGTCCCGACTCCGCCCTTGAGGGCACTGGGGCGCCGGCGCTTTGGGGTGGACGCGGGTTCTGGCACTGTGCTAGGTAGAGGGCCTGGACGTGTTTGTGGGTGGAAAAGAAATCCACTGTCCAGGAAGGGAGGAAAAAGAAAGCTCCAAGGCCTGCGAAGGGATGGTCTGGTGTACAGATGAAATCTACATGGGGTGGGCTGGCAGGGCTGTGTCCTCCGCCCCTCAAATGAATAGTTTTATTGAGATAGGCCGTGCCAGGGTGTCTTTTTTTTATTTTTGGATTATCATAGATTGGTGCATTCCGAAATATTCAGCCATGGGTCTTCACTTTACAAAAGGACCTGGGGTTTTCCCATCCCCCAGTGCACGGCCGAATGGCCCCAATGACAAGGCCAGCCAGGAGCCAGGCGCTTCTTCTGGATGTCCCACACAGGAGCAGGAGCCCAAGCACTTGGGCCATCCTCTGCTGCTTTCCCAGGCCGGAAGCAGAGAACTCGATAGGAAGTAGAGCAGCCGGGACTCAAACCATTGCCCATAGAGGAAGCTGGCATTGCAGGCCGCAGCTTCATGAGCTATGCCACAGCGTCGTTTGTACTCACCTCACCCCAAGCATGATATTTTCAAGAGAAAAAAAAAAAACGAGCTCCATGTTTTAATTTGGTACTGATAGTTGGAGCCATACCGATGGCCGGCTCGAAGGTCATTCAGAGAAGCCCACCGTGACAAGTAGAGGCAGGGCTGGGCGTGGGGATGGTTGCTGGTGGCCAGCTGGTGGCCATGGACCGTAGCAGCTTGCAGTAGGTCTTGGCCACTCCTGTCTGGACCCTGCTTAGCCCTGGGGTCTTGGCTCACAGCCTTGGTCCTGGGCAGCCCCTGCCCCTGATGTTCAGGCTGTAGCCCTTGCACAATGGATGCCCATGTTTGATCTACCGACTCATTTCCCAAATGGCTGCAAGGACTGGAACAGGGCTGATCTAAAGCCAGGAGCCTCCTCTGGGTCTCCCACCTGGGTGCAAGGGTCCAAGCACTTGGGCCGTCTTCTGCTACTTTCCTAGGTTCATTAGTGGGAGCTGGATCACAAATGAAGGAGCCAGGACTCGAACCAGTGTCCATAGGGGATGTTGGCGCTTGTAGGTAGAGGGCTAGCCTGTTGAGCCACTGCTCATTTTGAAAACACTTTTGACATTCCGGTCAACTTAGAGATGACTGTAGTGTACTATATGAAAAGTGTGGTGCTTGCCCCTGGTGTTGGGCCTTGTCAGTCAAGACTTATTTCCAAGGAAGACTTTATTGAAACCTTCCTGTGGAAAGAATTATGGTGGGGGAATGAAGCAACAGAGGGAAAGTGTGTGTGTGTGTGTGTGTGTGTGTGTGTGTGTGTGTGTGTGTGTGACTTTCTGTCTTTGGCAATCTGCCTTTCAAGGAGCTGAAAGACACAGGCAATATTAGATGCTGGGGCCCAGGAGATGTTGCTACACCTGCCAAGTCGGGTGTCCCTACAGCAGAAGGTAGCCAACCTCAGGCTGGGCTGCCCGCTAGTGGGTACCCATCATTGCAACATCGTGTTATTAGCTCACAGGGAGAGAAATGAACCTGAGCCATCTCCCCAGGGGTCTGTATCTTTTTTATATATATATATTATTATTGGAAAGTCAAAGACAAGGAAAGACAGAGGAAGATCTTCTGTCCGATGGTTCATTCCCCAAGTGACTGCCGATCCGAAGCCAGGAGTCAGGAGCTTCTTCCAGGTCTCCCACGTGGGTGCAGGGTCCCAAGGCTTTGGGCCGTCCTCAACTACTCTCCCAGGCCACAAGCAGGGAGCTAGATGGGAAATGCAGCACCCGGGACTTGAACCAGTGCCCACTTAAACCAGTGCCCACATGAGATGCTGGCACTGCAGATGGAGGAATAGCTTGCTGTGCCAATGCATCAGTCCCTGGTGATTTTTTTTCAGAAAGACACATCCCTGCTGGTACCACTGATGCACTCTTTCAGTTTCCCAGTTCCGGGCGTGGAGTGTGCATAGAGTCATCAGATTTGGTTCCTCCTTTTTTCCTTAGTTTAAAAAAAAATAATGGGCCCGGCGCGGTGGCACAAGTGGTTAAGGTCCTCACCTTGCATGCCCAGGATCCCATATGGGCGCCGGTTCTATCCCAGCAGCCCCGCTTCCCTTCCAGCTCCCTGCCTGTGGTCCGGGAAAGCAGTCGAGGACGGCCCAAAGCTTTGGGACCCTGCACCCGCGTGGGAGACCCGGAAGAGGCTCCTGGCTTCGGATCGGCATGGTATCGGCCCGTTGCGCTCACTTGGGGAGTGAATCATCGGACGGAAGATCTTCCTCTCTGTCTCTCCTCTCTATATATCCGCCTTTCCAATAAAAAAAAATAATAAAAATAAATCTAAAAAAAATTTTAAAAATTAAAAGAATATTATTTGCTCTTATCTCCCAGAGGGACAGAGAGAAGGGAGGCAGCTGCTGTCCCACGCCTTGGTTCACGCCCTGGATGCCTGCTTAGCCAGGGCGGGGCCAGGCTGAGCCCCGGAGCCTGAGACGTCAGAAAACCAAGACAGACAAGCTTGGTGTCTCGTGTGCATGGCAGGAACTCAGCTCCCCCGCCTCGCTTTCTGTTTTCTTTTTAAGATGTATTTATTTATTTGAAGGTCAGAGAATTACAGGGAATCTTCCATCTGCTGAGAACCCACTACCGGAAGGAAAACTGTTGTCTGCTGGGGTCTTGCTTAAGCAGAAATATGGAGTCAGGAGCCGTAGCTGGGAATCGAACCCAGGTCACACCCAGTGTGGGATACAGGCATCTCCATTACTAGGGCAGTGCTTGCTTAGATAGTCATTTCCTGTCCAGTAACCATGGCGTATGCAATGCTATAGAAAAGACTTAGATCTCTGCAGGTTGCTTTTTTTCTGTTTTTTGTTGTTGTTTATTGTTGTTCTTTTTAAAGCTGTTTTTGTTTAAGATTTATTTAGATTTGGGTTGTGAGCAATGGCTCAGTGGTTGGATCCTTGCCTTGCAAGTGCCGGCATTCCTTATGGGTGCCAGTTCAGGATTCAGCTGCTCTACTTTCCATCCACCCTCCAGTTTGTGGCCTGAGAAAGCAGCAGAGGATAGCCCAAAGCCTTGGGACCCTGCACTCACGTAGGAGTCCCAGAAAAACCTCCTGGTCCCTGGCTCCTGGCATTGTGGAATGTGCTGCCATTTGTGGAATGAGGCACCAGATGGAAGATCTTTCTGTTTCTCTTCCTCTGTAAATATGATCTCTCTTTCCAATGAGAAAAAAAATTATTTTTATTTGAAAGGCAGATTTACAGAGAAAAGGAGAGACAAAGACCTTCCGTTCCTGGGTTCACTCCCACATGGCCACAATGGCTGGTGCTGAGCTGAGCCGAGCGAGTCTGAAGCCAGGAGCTACCTCTGAGTCTCCCAGTAGAGTCCCAAGGATGTGGGCCATCCTCTGCTGCTTTCCCAGGCTCATTAGTGGAGAGCTAAGAGGGAAGTGGAACAGCTGGGACTAGAACTCATGTCCACATCAGATGCTGGAGCTTGCAGGCGGATGATTAGCCCGCTGAGCCATAGTGCTACTGGTCTACCACACCCCAGCATCATTCACTCATTAGTTTCTCCAGCTCCACAAAAAGCATGATGGAAAGCTGCCGGGTGTCCAGCGCTCACTGCCTTGCTCTTCTCTCGCACAGGGATCATGGCCCAGGTGGCGATGTCCACGCTGCCCGTGGAACACAAGTCCTCGGAGAGCAGGATGGTGGTGACCTTCCTCATGTCGGCCCTCGAGTCCATGGTGAGCCCACCTGGGGGGATTCTAGAAGCATCCACAGTTGCATTGGTCCTTGAGGACTCGACCGTAAGATACGCCTGGGTCCCTCCCGGCGTTGCCTGTCAGCCTGCCGTCTGTCCGTGTCAGACTCACCTCCCTGTGATGGCACGGATGCCATGACAAGAATCTCAGCTCTCCAGACCAGCAATTCCACACAGCCACCTTTTCTTTCTTTTTAAATATTTATTTTTTTATTTGGAAATAAATAACAGAGAGTGGAGAGGCAAAGAGAAAGAATATTCTATCTTCTGGTTCACTGACTAAATGACCGTAACGGCTGGAGCTAAGCCTATCCAAAGTCAGGAGCTTCTTCTGCACATGGGTACAGGGTCCCAAGGCTTTGGGCCATCCTCCACTGCTTTCCTAGGTCATAAGCAGAGAGCTGGATCAGAAGTAGAACAGCCAGGACATGAATTAGCATCTGCATGGAATTCTGGTTGTGCAGGCAGAGGATTAGCCTACTATTCCACCACCCTGGTCCCACAAAGCAGCCTTTTTGTCCCCTTGATTGAGAAGGTTTTCTGTCTAAACTCAGAGGTACGTGTGTTCATTTATGTGTACCTGTTTTCATTTGAAAGGTAAATTTACCTGGTGGGTAAACATGGGTTGTGAGATTTATATAATCTCAAAACATCTGATCGTATGGTGATTATTTTTTTTTCTGAAGACTTATTTATTGTATTCAAAAGGTAGAGTTATTGAGAGAGAGAGAGAAAGAGGTTTCTGTCTTCCCAGATGGCCACAGTAACCAAAACTTGGCTCATCTTAAGCCAGGAGCCACAGTCTTCTTCCAGGTCTTCACAGGGGTGCATGGGCCCAGGCCCTTGGGCCACCCTCCATCGTTTCCCCAGGTGCAGGGAGCTGGATGGGAAGCGGAGCAGCTGGGACCCGAACTGGCATCTGTAAGGAATGCTGCCGTTGCAGACAAGCCATTAGCTTATGGTGCCACTACACCTGTCGCTTGTTGGTATAGCTGTGTGTTTGTATAGCTGTGTGTACAGTGGATCTCCTGAGTCATGGGATTACAGGTGATTGCCTTTTTTTCTCAGTATTTTTCTATAACTGCTGCATTTATGTTTTTTAAATAATTAAATAGAAAGCCTGGTGCTGTAGCCTAGTGACTACGATGCTTGCCTTGCATGTGCTGGGATTCTATATGGGCACTGGTTCATGGTCCAGCTGCTCCACTTCCCGCCCAGCTTCCTACTTGTGGCCTGGGAAGGCAGTTGAGGATGGCTCAAAGCCTTGGGACCCTGTACCCGTGTGGGAGATTCAGAAGAAGCTCCTGGCTCCTGGCTTCAGATTAGACAGGCTGAGCTCCGGCCATTGTAGCCACTTAGGGCGTGAACCAGCAGACAGAAATCTTTCTCTCTGTCTCTCCTCCTCTATGTAAATTGGACTTCCCAATAACAAAAAGAAATAAATCTTTAAAGAAAGAAGTAAGGGATGCTATAAGTGCTTGAAACTGTTGTTCCGTGAGAAGCTACATCAGTGTGAAAATCCAAAAAATTATAAGAAATGAGGACTTGTAGCACAGCGGTTTAAGCCTGTGATGTTAGCATCCTGTATTTGGGTGCTGGTTCGAGTCCTAGATGCTGCAATTCTGATCTTACTTCCTGCTAGTGCTCTGAGGAAAGCATTGGAGGCTGGTCCAGGGGCTCAGGCCCTGCACCCTCATGGGAGACCCGGATGGAGTTCCACGCTCCTGGCTTAGCCTGGCCCAGCCCTGGCCACTGTGGCCATTTGGGGAGTGAACCACTAGGTGGAAGGCCTCTTTCTCTCTCTTTCCCTTCGCCCCTCTCTATCCACCCCTATCTCTCCGTTAGTCATGCCTTTCAAAGAATTAAAACAAATTATTATTTAACAGAAATTGTAGAGAAAAGAATATGTTGAAGAGTTATATCAGGCAGTAAATAAAAATCTGACTTTCTCTGAGGGTTTTTTTTTTTTTTTATCAGAAAGGTAGATATACAAAGAGGAGGAGAGAGAGAGAGGAAGATCTTCCATCCATTGATTCACTCCTCAAGCAGCCACAGTGGGCAGAGCTGCATCGACCTGAAGCCAGGAGCCCAGAGCATCCTCCAGGTCTCCCACACAAGGTGCAGGGTCCCAAGGATTTGGACTGTCCTCAACTGCTTTCCCAGGCCACAGGCAGGGAGCTGGATGGGAAGTAAGGGCACTGGGACGTGAACCAGTGCCTATATGGGATCCTGGTGCATGGTGAGGACTCTAGTCACTAGGCTACCATATTGGGCCCAATTTCTCTGAGTTTAATTATGCTTCTGATATTTGGTGGTAACTTTAAAAAAAATTTTTTTTATTGGCAGTTTTCTTCAGTGCAAATGCATATTCCTTGTCTGTGTCTCGCTTTGGATCCTTGTCCTTAAACAGCATTCTCAGGCCACATGAAGTCCAGACTTATCCTTTCCTCAAAAGGACGGTGGTGGGCCTAGCATGGTAGCTTAGCAGTTAAAGTTCTTTCCTTGCATGCGCCATGATCCCATATGGGCGCTGGCTCTAGTCTCAGCAGCTCCACTTCCTGCCCGGCTTCCTGCTTGTGGCCTGGGAAAGCAGTTGAGGACGACCCAAAGCCTTAGGACCCTATACCCATGTTTTGGGGAGATGCGAAAGAGGCTCTGGGCTCCTGGCTTCGGATCAGCTCAGCTCCAGCCATTGTGGCCGCTTGGGGAGTTAAACAAGGGACAGAAGATGTTTTTTTCTGTCTCTCCTCCTTTCTGTGTATCTGACTTTGTGATAAAAATAAATAAATCTTTAAAAAGAAAAAGAAAAGGACAGTGGTTTTCTTGTTTTCATTTCAGTGCAAAGAGCTGGCCAAGTCCAAGGCTGAGGTGGCCTGCATCGCCATGTATGAGACCAACGTGTTTGTCGTGGGAACCGAGAGGGGATGCGCTTTTGCCAACGCACGAAAGGACCTGCAGGAAGATTTTGCACAATACTGTAGGTGCCATGCCCTCTCCTTTGATTGTTCCTGAGAATTCCGATGTTGGGGTCGCTGCCCGCTAGACATACCACCCCCTGCCAGCAAAACCTTTGTATCGCATGCCCTTGACCCAGCCCACCCACTGCATGAGAGTTCTGTACACCAGAGGGTCTCCACGAAGCAGCTGCTGCGTGGTGGACAATGTGGTCAGCACTGCTCTGGCTTTGTAGAATCCACATGAAAACCACGGGGCATGCGCTGTGGTGCAGCATGTTAAGCTGCCAACTTAGGGTGCTAGCCTCCCACATCGTAATAATTGGTCCTGTTCCTGGCTACTCCACTTCTGATTCGGCCTTCTGCTTCTCACCCAGGAAGGCAATGAAAGACAGCCCAAGTAACTGGCTCCTGGGAGACCCGGATGAAATCCCAGGCTCCTGGCTTTAGCCTGGGCCCAGTCCTGGCTGCAACAGCCATGTGGGGAGGGAAGCAGTGGGTGCTGTCTGTGTCTCTAATCCCTGCTTCTTTGAAATGAATGAACACTTATTTTTTAATTGAGAAGTCAGATATACAGATAGAAGGAGATACAGAGAGAAAAATCTTCCTTCTGCTGGTTCACTCCGCAAGTGGCTGCAACGGCTGGAGCAGAGCCGACCTGAAGCCAGAAGCCAAGAGCTTCTTCCAAGTCTTCCACGCAAGTGCAGGATCCCAAGGTTTTGGGCCGTCCTCAACTGCTTTCCTAGACCACAAGCAGGGAGCTGGAAGGGAAGTGAAGCAGCTAGGACTAGAACCGGCGCCCATATGTGATCATAACACATGTAAGGTGAGGACTTTAGCCACTAGGCAACCATGCTGGGCCCAAACAAAGACATCTTAACAACAACAAAAATGTTGAGTGGAGTGGTTTTCCTACACGATTATTGTCCCTTTTTAACTGAGTCACATGTAAATTTTTTTAATGATTTATTTTTTCATTTGAAAGGCAGATTGAGAGAATCTTCCATCCTCTGGTACACTTGCCGTGGTGGCAATGGCCAGGGCTGAGCCAATCTGAAGTCAGGAACCAGGAGACTCTCCTGGTCTCTCATGCGGGTGCAGGATCCCGAGGACTTAGGCCACCCTCTGCTGCATTGCCAGGCGACAAGCAGGGAGTTAGATAGGAAGTAGAGCAGCTGGGACATGAACCAGTGCCCACATGGGATGCAAGGTAGAGGATCAGCCTGTTGAGCCACCACACTGACCCTGGCAAATAAGATTTCTTATCTATGAAAGCCCTTGTTTTATGCTGCCATCTTTCTTCTCTTCCATGCCCTGGGTGCCCACCCTGGGGAGCATGCAGCGCATGCGTCCATGGATGCTGACCCCGGCCTGCCCTTGTGGGTTTGCAGGTGCTGCCGAAGGGCTGAGCGACCGGAAGCCCCCGTGCCCGGTGAATGGGGCGCAGGTCCCCTCAGGGGAAGCCGAAATCCTCAGGAAAGCGGTGGAGGACTACTTCTGCCTCTGCTACGGTAACGTTCAAGTGCAGCAGGACTTGGCTGCTCCCAGATCTGCCTCTGTGACAGTCAAGTTCAGGTGCGGTAGGAGAGGCCAGGGAAGTCCCACTCTTCCTGCCCCGTGAGCCCCACACTCCCTTGACTGCAGGCAGACCGCTCCCCAACTCTTTGGTTTGTCCCGTGTTAGTGGGGTTCCTTCAAGGAGATCTTGGCTAGAGATGGAATCTTGACAGAGATGGCATTCTGGGCTCCTGCCTTCAGCCTGGCTCGACCCTCATGGTCAAGGACATTTGGAGAGCAAAGCAGTAGATGGGAGATCTCTCTTTGTCTCTTCCTTTTTCGTGTATTCTATATAAATAATAAGCTTATTTCCAAAGCTGGATAACTGACTCTGCGGGTTGTAATACAAGGACTTGGCATCTGACGGGTGGGTTCTCATTCCCAGGTACCTGCAGGTGCCCAGAGCGGTTGATCTGGAGACCCCCAACTCAGGGCGTCTTGGACTCCGCCACGCCATGGGCAGCAGGACAGCAGCCTCTTTGGAGGCTCCCTGGCTGGTGCAGGTGCCCCGATACTGATGGAGGTCTGTCATGGACACCGTCACAGGTCACTTAGCCTGACTGAGCCGTGTCACATTGTGACAGTTAAGCTTAGGGCAGTGGGAGTCTCATCCACTTTGCACACAGCGCAGCTAACCAGTAGCTGCAACCTTGAGTAGGCCAGCACGCCAAGCGGTGCACCGCACTAAGAGAATGCAGAAAGAGCCCTGCTGATTTTTCTCCTTACGCTAAGAAAGTTGACGGGGAAGGCAGTGTAGCTGTGTTCATGTGGGCTCCTTGGTTGGCAGTTGTAGCAGCCTTTCTTGATTTTGGCCTGTTGGAACTACAAGAAGGCACCTTAGGGCTTTGATGCATCTAGTCTGTGACATTTAATCCCATGGACGACTAGAGTTTCAGACGTTGTCTCTTCTTCCTCCAGGTCAGGCCCTGGGGACAGCAGCCATGGTGCCCGTGCCCTACGAGGAAATGCTCCGTGACCCCGTGGCTGTGCAGGTGCAGGGGCTCCCGCCGGGCATCGCCTTTCAACACCCCCGGAGCTACGAGCTCGCCACCCTGAAGTGGATTTTGGAGAACAAAGCAGGGATTTCCTTCATCATCCACAGGTACCACTCCCCACACCCTCCTGGCGGCCAGTTCACTGTGACTTGGGAGTGCCTGGGTTGGATGTTTGGCCGCAGCCGCTGCTGGCCGACTCCAGCCTCCTGCTAGGGCAGATCCAGGGAGGCAGCCGTGATGGCTCAAGTGCTTGGGGCCAACATTGTGGCATGGTGGGTTAAGCCATTGCTTGCAGCACTGACATCCTGTAGGGACACTGGTTCGTGATCCCGGCTGCTTCATTTTCCATCCCACTCCCTGCTAAGGTGCTGAGATACCAGAAGATGGCCCGAGGGCTTGGGCCCCTCCCACCCTTGTGGGGGACCCAGATGGAGCTTCTGACTCCTAGGCCTGGCCCAGCCCCAAAGGTTAGGGCCATGTGGGAGTGAACCAAGAGATAGACGATTCTCTCTGTATCTTCCTCTACCTCTGTATAACTTGTATTTCAAATTAATGAATTGATTCAAGGAAAAGACCCAGAGGCTAATTTGACTTCCTTTCTTGATTATGTCCTGTTAGATGTAAGAGTTGATTTCCTGTGTGTTCTGGTTGGTTGATGCTGTTGGCTTTCTTACAGACCTTTCCTGGGTCCTGAGAGCCAGCCAGGTAAGTGGCAATGTCGCATCCTCCGTGGCTGCCCCGAGGAACTAAACTGTGGCTGCTTCTCCTTAGCTGAGCAGCTAGCCCAACACATTCTCTGCAGTATCCGTACAATAGAGGGGAGTCGTGGGTATCCCCGGAGGGGGTCAGTGCATAGGCGGATCCACAGCTCAGGGCAGGACCCAGGGCACTGGGAGAAGCTCCCCCGACTGCCAGCAGGTTTGGTCATTGTCATCCACTAAAGGCCTTGAGTGACCATGTAGCTTTGGGCCACCGATTACATGCAAGGCATTGCTGGATTCAGGAAGGGACCTGGGATGGTGTTGTTGCCATCTGCCTCTAAACTCCAGCTCCCTGAGCTCTTGGGAGTCCCTGATGTCCCCAGGGTGACTGAGGTATCACCGGGAGCCTTGAGGAAGAGCTTGCAAAGCAGAATAGGAAGGAAGGACTTTAGGATAAGCAGGGTCTCAGCAGGCAGCTCCTCCTGAAAAGTTCAAGTCCACAGGGACAGATGGTATGATGAGCTCTGAGGGCCACACTGCATGCCCAGAGCAGTCAGCCTGACCTAGGATGATGTGGAGACCTCACCCCAAAAGTGGCTTGTCCAGAAACACCTAAAGATCCACCTCCCCCACTACCCCTGCTGCGTCCCCCTTCCCCAGCCTGTCCATTAGTTTGGAAAGTGCTGGAGAGCTTGGCTCAGAGCTGGCCATCAAAGTCAAGGTTGAAAGAGGATGTGCTGTTGAGAGGGCGTAAATAGAGGGCCAGGGTCTCAGGGCGCTGGGCATGGAGAGTGGCACAGCACACATAGGTACAGACTGAACACAGAACCAAGTGTGTGTTGGGAGCAGGTGTGGGTCCTGGACTCCCTTAGCTCAGTGGAGGGGAGGGGCCGGAGGCAAGGGTGTCAGGTGACCACAAACTCCTTGGCCTTCTGTCATCTTTGCAAAATGGCAGTAGGACTGGCAGGTGACATGACAGTGCTTACAGGGCCCCAGCACTGTTCCTGTGCTTTGCATGTTCAGATATCACGTTTACCACTCTACTCCCACTCAGGGAACTGAGCCCGGGTCCCTATGTGGTCACCAAAATGTCTTCCGCAAAATGGTGCTGGGTTGGCCTAGAACCCCCGACGCATGCCTTCCTGTAGCCCCGGAGCCATCTCCAGGTGACCTGGGAGGCCCGACGCGACCTCAGCGCTGTGTCATCCATTGTCCTCTTGTACGTGTTCAGCACAGACACAAGTGATTTTTTTTGTATGTGGGTGTGGTCCCCTGGTTCTGTCCCCACGCCCTGCCAGGTGCCCCAGAGCCCAGAGGAGAGGGAACTAGTACCCCTGCTGCTAGTCCATGACCGCCAGGAGCCAGGGGCTGTGTCCTCTCTGTCTGCCAGGGCTTTCTGTGTTCTGTCTCTTTGAATGTCAGTCACCCTTGAGGGAGCTCCTTAGGGCTAGTGCGTGGCTTCTCTGTTCCTACCCAGGTGCTTACGGCTCTGTAACAGATGCTGAGGGATCTGCCATGGCATCCAAGAGCAGGTAAAGATGGAATGAAGAATAGTAGCAGTGGGGTGAGGGTTCTCAAGCCAGGCTCCCTTGTTTTGGGTATTTTTCATGCAGTAGCAGATTTGCAATTCCAGGGCTGTGTTCGGGTAACACCATTCCGTTTATCATACATGATTAAGAATGTTGGTTGAGGTGGTTTGATGGGGTGGTTGCAGGAGGGTGGCATCCGGGGACACGGGCAGATGCCCAGTGCACTTGAGTTGCCCATGTCCAGGTGGCCTGTCCTGACTGGCATCCCATTCTCCTTGCAGCTGTAGTGACCCCATCCGTGTGAAAACCGAACCCATGGAAGAGTCTGGTAGGTACCATCCAGTGCTTCTAGAGTGAAATGCTTAGTAGGTTGTTAGAAAACTCCTTTAAAAAGATTTATTTACTTTTATTGGAAAGGCAAATTTACAGAGAGAAGAAATAGGGAGAGAAGGGGTTTTGGTTCCCCCGCCCTCGCAAGATGAGCACAAAAGCCAGAGCTGAGCTGATCTGAAGCCAGGAGCCAGAAGCTTCTGCCAGGTCTCCCATGCGGGTGCAGGGTCCCAAGCCTTTGGGCTGTCCTCCACTGCTTTCACAGCCCATAGGCAGGGAACTGGTTGGGAAGTGGAGCAGCCAGGACACGAACCAGCACCCATAGGGGATGCCAGCTCTTATAAGTAAAGGATTAGCCTGCCAAGCCATCGTGCCAGCCTTCCTATAAGTAAATCTTTTATTATTATTTTTTTTAACTTGAAAGTCACAGTTATAGAAAGAGAGATATTTCATTCACGGGCTCACTCCCCAAATGGCCACAATGGCTGGAGCTTGCTTGGTCCAAAGCTAGGAGGTAGAAGCTTCTTCCAGGTCTACCATGTGAGCACAGAGTCCCAAAGCCTTGTACCATCCTTCACTGTTTTCCCAGGGCAGTTGGCTGGGTGCTGGATCAGAAGTAGAGCAGCCAGGACATGAGCCAGTCCATGTGAGATATCGTCATTGTGTGTTGCTGTGCGTAGAAGATTAACCTGCTATACTACCACACCGGCCATAGAAAACGTTATTTTAGTTATGCCGAAATTGAAACCTAAAAGTAAAATGAACAAAAGATACTGGGACAAGTACCCCTCCCCTGCCTCTCCCTACTTCTCAAAATAAGAAATCCTACAGGCAGGCTTTGTGGCATAGCAGGGTAAGTCACCCCTGGGGACACTCGAATACCGTAGTGAAGTCCCGGGTCCCACTCCACTGCTTATGGAACAGCTTCCTGCTGATGGATCCCTGGGAGGCAGTGGGTGACAGACCAAATAGTTGAGCCTCTGCCATCCATGTAGGGGACACTGGTGACCCTCCAAGTTCCTGGGAATGGCTTGGGTCATTCATAGCTGTTAGAAGCATTTGGGGAATAAACCAACAGATAAAAAAAAATCTCTCTCTCTCTCACCCTGCCTGTCAAATAAATAAATATTTAGAGAAAGACAGGAAGAAAAAAACCAACATTAATTAGAAGCAAAAAAAAAAGTGTTAAAAGGTTTAGAATAAATTTTTTGTTCTAAGCTCAAATGTTTCAACAGATGGTAGGAAAAGACTGAAATCATTAAACATAAAAAGGTTAGCAATTGTAACAAGGGACGCTGGTTCGAATCCTGGCTGCTCCACTTCCGATCCAACCCTCCTAATAGGCCACCGTAGCCATCTCAGAAGTGGACCAGAGGATGGAAGATCTTTCCCTGTCTCCGGCGCTCTCTCCGTCCCACTTTCAAATAAATAAACAAATGAATCTTCTCCCAGGCCACAAGCAGGGAGCTGGATAAGAAGCAGGGCCACTGGGATTAGAATCAGTGGCTGCAAATCTCCTCTCTATAACTTTCATTTTACAATGAAAGAAATAAATCTTGGGCCCGGCGTGGTGACCTAGCAACTTAAGTCATTGCCTTGCACATGCCAGGATCCCATGTGGTTGCAGGTTCTAATCCCAGCAGCCCCACTTCCTTTTCAGCTCCTTGCTTGTGGCCTGGGAAAGCAGTCAAGGACGGCCCAAGGCCTTGGGACCCTGCACCCATATGGGAGACGCAGAAGCGGCTCCTGGTTCCCGGATTTGGATCGGCTCAGCTCTGACCATTGTGGTCACTTGGGGAGTGAACCAACAGACAGAAGATCTTCCTCTGTCTTTCCTCCTCTCTGTATATCTGCCTTTCCAATATAAAAACAAAAAAAAGACCTTGTGTCCCATGCTTAGATCTGATTAGGAGGTGGAGGATCATGGGAAATCTGACCCCAACAATGGGGTCTGATCTGATGGTAATGAACTTGGGACTCCCTGTGTGTTCAGGCCCTTTTCTCACGTGCCTCCACTGCACAGCTGAAGAGACATTTCTCCCAGGTGCTGGAGGGGTCCGCTCATGTCAGGGCTGCTGGCTGAGCTTCGGGACAGGCCCTTGGGGTTCAGAGCCTGTGCTGGAGGGGTAGGGGCTGGGCCGAGGCGGGAGAAATCCTCCGTGCTTCTGCTGTTTCCAAGGTGTCCCAGTGCCTCTTATGATTTTTTTTAACATATCTATTTATTATTTCTTGGAAATGTAGAATGACAGATAATACACACACAGATCTTCCATCTGCTGGTTCACACTACACGCTCCCCAGCAAGCAGGGTTGGACCAGGCTGAAGGCAGGCACGCCATGAGGGCTTCCCTGTGGGTGGCAGGGGCCTAAGCACTTGGGCTGTCCTCCACTGCTTTCCCAGGAGCAACAGCAGGAAGCTGGATGGAAAGCAGAGCAGCCAGAACAGGAATTGATACTCATATGGAATGCCAGCCCCGCAGGTGGTGGCTTAACCCGCTGCCCCACAGGGCTGGCCCCTGTGTGGTTTACGATTGAATCAATAGCCACATTTGCCCGCAGCCGGGGTTGACCGGTGCTTGCTGTTGTCCTCGCAGCAACGCATGGATAGTAGATGCACCCATGCGATCTGTCGGTTGGCGGATTTGACGTAACCCGTGGTTGTTGTCGTTTCCGTTGCCTTCAAAGGCGTCGCCCTGCCAGCAGCAGATGTGTCCGTCAAGAAGGAGTCGGATGACCCCAGCTACCATCAATGCCACACACAAGGTAACAGCGTCTGATTGTTACTGTCGTACCAGGCATTCAGCATGGCAAACTGCCTGTTGCCATCCAGCCAGCCGGAAGGCCACGGGCCCCGTGTGTGTGTGTGTGTGTGTGTGTGTGTGTGTGTGTGTGTGTGTGTGTGCGCTCAGGCACTAGCACACCGCCACATAAGGGAAATGCCCTTCCGCTCATGAAGTCCTGCCTGGCCTCGGGCCACACACGCATAGGCGCGTGGGAACGTGAACGTGAGGCGGCTCTGTGTCATCCCACGGGCGTCGGGGTCTTAGCTGTCCTCACTGGGTGTATTCTGTGGGCCTGCCCTCTCGCCCCCCACCAGTCCAGCCTGTCACACCTTCCCCCTGAAGCCCTGGCCTCTGGGTGGGCATCACCGGTGCCTTCATCCCAGGAGCATGGCAGGTCTTCACTGACGTCAGTCTCCATCAGTGTGCAGGGGAGCAGGTGGCAGCAAAGCCACGCAGAAGTCAGACAGGGCACAGGTGTGTGGTGGGATGTGACAGGAGGTACATCTGCACGTACCACTTGCTCACATGGCAGTGCCCACACAAGGAATCCCACCACGTCTGGGACTGACACAGCTCCCAGTGGGTGTGGGTGAAGCAAGGTTGCCTGGGTAGGGGGGCGTGTACACCTCACTGCACCTGCACTCTACTTTTGCATACTTGGAAACTTCTGAACTTAAAAAACAAACTACTGAGGCTGGTGCTGTGGCCTGATGGGTTCATTCTCTACCTGCAAGTACTAGGATCCCATATGGGCACCAGTTCATGTCCCAGCTGCTCCACTTCCCATCCAGCTCCCTGCTCATGGCCTTGGACGGTAGCAGAGGATGGCCCAAAGCTTTGGGACCCTGCATCCGGGTGGCAGACCAGGAAGAAGCTCCTGGCTCCTGGACTTTGGATTGGTTCAGCTCTGCCCAGGGTGATCATTTGGGGAGTAAACCAGCAGGTGGAAGATCTCTGAGTCCTTCCTTCTCTTCGTAAATCTGCCTTTCCAATAAAAATAAATGAATCTTTTAAAATACTAATAGGATTCAGCACAGTAGCCTAGCAGCTAAAGTCCTCGCCTTGCATGCACCAGGATCCCATAGGGCACCAGTTTATATTCCAGTGCCCCCTCCATTTCCCATCCAGTGCCCAGCTTGTGGCCTGGGAAAGCAGTCAAGAACAGCCCAAAGCCTTGAGACCCTGTACCTGTGTGGGAGACCCAGAAGAGGCTCCAGGCTCTTGGCTTCGAATCGACTTGGCTCCAGCCATTGCCGCCCCATTTGGGGAGTGAATCAACAGACAGAAGATCTTCCTCTCTGTTTCTCCTCCTCTATGTATATCTACCATTCCAAAATAATAACAACAACAACAATAACAATAAATAATAATAACAATAACAACAACAACACCGAATGCGTGACTTGCATTTTCCACCCACGAGTGCCATCTCTCGTGTTCATTCCCACGAGGTCTGGAGCCATGTGGGTGGGGGCACCGGCTTCTTTTTGATGTCCTTTTTGCTCTCTCTCTCTCTCTGTGCCTCGCTGTTTTTGTTCTCTCCAGGGAGCTGCTGTACTGCTTCGGGCAATGAAGCCACTGCCATGGAATTCCCCATGGAAGGTTAGAAAAACCAAGCCTTTCCTCTCTCGCTCTCTCCCCTTTTTGAATTCTATAGGATCTGTGGTGGTGAACGCATCTTCTCCCACACTCATGTTTGAACATGAAGAACAAGGCTTCGGTGCTGGTTGAGTACCGTCCTCACACTCAGTAGTATGGGCTCCATGCTCCTTTATCTGTAGTGACCAGCAGATGCTGCAAAAGACAGAGCTGGTCAGAAGCCAGGAGCTTCCTCCAGATATCGCACAGTGGGCGCAGGGGCCCAAGGACGTGACCCATTCTCCACTGCTTTCCCAGGCCACAAGCAGGGAGCTGGATGGGAATGGAACAGCCAGAACTAGAACGGGGGGCCTGGCACGATAGCCTAGTGGCTAAAGTCCTCGCCTTGAGCACGCCAGGATCCCATATCAGTGCCGGTTCATGTCCCGGTGGCCCTGCTTCCCATCCAGCTCCCTGCTTGTGGCCTGGGAAAGCAGTTGAGGATGACCCAAAGCCTTGGGACCCTGCACCTGCCTGGGAGACCTAGAAGAGGTCCCTGGCTCCTGGCTTCAGATCAACTCAGCTCTGGCCATTGCGGCTATCTAGGGAGTGAACCAGTAGATGGAAGATCTTTCTGTCTCCCCTCTCTCTGGAACTCCATCTTTCTAATACAAAGAAATAAATCCTCAAACACTCAGTAAAGTGCAGGGTATGTTATTTTGGGGGTGGGGAAGGCAGCAAGTTGTAGGTATATGAAGAGAACACTTAAGAATGAATACCATTTTAGCCTTTTTCTTTTTTCAAGATTGTACCCAGCCAGACTGTGCAGAAAGAAAGCCGGACCCTGAAGTGGATGTGAAAATGGAGGGTGAGTAGCCGAGGCACTGTCAGTCATGGCATCAAGCATGACTTGCTTTTTTTCTCAGAGCGTTGCGATAGGGCCGAATTGATGGAGGGCTGAACACACGTGCACGTGTGTGTGTGTGTGTGTGTGTGTGTGTGTGTGTGTGTGTGTGTGACTGACTTCAGCCTGACTTCAGCCTTGAGCCTGGACCAGATGCTTGGGGGCCTAGCAGGCAGCACGCACAGACCATGCCCTGAGCCCTGACCAGTATGCCGGGCCCCGTAGGTTTATTGTTTTTTTTTTTTTAAAAAAGAATGTTGTTTGGGCCCGGCGCAGTGACCTAGCAGCTAAAGTCCTCACCTTGCATGTTCCAGGATCCCTTATGGGCGCCGATTCTAATCCCAGCAGCTCCACTTCCCATCTAGCTCCCCATCTGTGGCCTGGGAAAGCAGTCGAGGATAGCCCAAAGTCTTGGGATCCTGCACGAACTTGGGAGACCCAGAAGAGGATCCAGGCTCCTGGCTTCAGATCAGCTGAACTCTGGCTGCTGTGGCCACTTGGGGAGTGAACCAGCAAACGGAAGATCTTTCTCTCTGTATCTCCTTCTCTATGTATAATTGCCTTTTCGATTAAATAAATAAATAAAAACAACTTTTTAAAAAGATGTATTTATTTTTGTTGGAAAATCAGATATATAAAGAGGAGGAGGTACAGAGAGGAAGATCCTCCGTCCATTGATTGATTCCCCGAGAGGTTATAATGGCCCAAGCTGTGCCAATCTGAAGCCAGGAGCCCAGAGCCTCTTCCACGTCTCCCACATGGGTGCAGGGTCCCCAGGCTTTGGGCCATCCTAGACTGCTTTCCCAGGCTGCAAGCAAGGAGCTGGATGGGAAGTGGGGCAGCCAGGAATAGAACCGGGGTCCATAAATTTAAAAAAAGCTTTGGAAGGGACATTCCTGTGGTCTCTTGCTCATCCTCCACCTCCTGTGATGAGGCGGAAGGTCCAGCTGCCCAGGAGAGAGAGAGGAGGGGAGGCTGCGAGGCAGGTGTCCTGGTATGGTACCTGCTCCTTCTTAAGGGATGCTTCCCTGAAGCCACGCCTGTAAGTACAGTGGCGCCACCTAACGGTCAGGTGTCACTGAGCGTGCAGCTTCTGGACAGGAGCGGTGCACGTCCAGGACGCTGGAGGTCTCAGCGTCTCGGAACTGCACCCAGTCGGACACTTAGGAATGGTGTCTTTTTTTTTTTTTTAAACTAAGGCAGATGTACACGGAGAAGTAGAGATCAAGAGAGAATCTTCCACCTGCTGATTTACTCCCCCAAATGACTGCAGCAGCTAAAGCTATGCCAGTCCAAAGCCAGGAGCCTCTTTTGTGTCTCCCATGTGGGTGCAGGTGCCCGAACACTTGAGCCATCCTCTGCTGCTTTCCCAGGCCATAAGCAGGGAGCTGGATGGGAAGTGGACCAACCAGGACACAAACCGGTGCCCATATGGGATGCCAGTGCTGCAAGCTGAGGCTTAGCCTACTATTACCATAGCACCAATCCAGTGGTATTGTTTGTTGCTGGAACTTTCCATCCAGCATTTTTAGACCCTAAGTAACTGAAACAGAAGAAAGCAAGATCATGAATAAAGGATGTAACTTAGCAAAATGTCTACCTTTCTCTCTCCTGGCTTGTATGTACAATTTTTTTAAAAACTAAAAAAAAGTCCTGACTTTGGCTTCTAATCAAAGCGACAGCAGATCTGTCTGGAGAAGTGTTCCTCTACCTTCTAACCCTCGATTTTCTGTCTTAAGGAAACACACATCCATCGGGTGTTACCCATTCCTCAGCAGGTGTGGAAGACCTGAACATCGTTGAAGTGACTGTCCCAGGTAGGACACACTGAGCTGGCTCACAGGAACCAGATGTCCATCCACCAATTCACTTCCCGACAAAATGGCCACAATGGCCAGGGCTGGCCCCTGCCCAAACCAGGAGCCAGGAACTTCTTCTTCGTTTCTTCCATGTGGGTGGCACACTTGGGCCATCCTCCACTGCTTTCCCAGGCTGTAAGCAGGGAGCTGGGTTAAAAGTGAGGCACAAAGGCTCAAACCCACGGCTGTATAGCATGCCAGCATCAGGCAGCAGCTTAGCCTGATCTGCCACAACCTCAGCCCCAGGAATGACAACCCTGTACATTGTTTTATGCCTCTGAGATTTCAGATCCTGTGACTGCTGTAGTTATTCAAAATCAAATAGAATCTATTTTTGTAAAGTACTGAAATATATTCCCGTCTCACCCTAGTAACTCATTCCCTTGTCATATTGCATGGGCCGTGATTTCTTTTGTAATCTTGACCGACAGTAGTGAAAATGGGTGTCGTTGTCTTGCAAGATCTCAACCATGTTCCCTAAGGTGGTTCCCCTAACGGGGGACAGCTACAGTCGCTCCCACTTACAGATTCCCAAATGCTTGAAGTCAACTGAACCATAAGCCAGTTCCCATGCATTCCCGGGCACCAACAGCCTGTTTCCTAGGAGGTTGGGGAAGAAGGGTAAAGACATTCATAATCCTGATTTATTTGTTTTATAATTTTAGATAATGAGAAGCAAAGATTATCAAGCATTGAAAAGATTAAACAGCTAAGAGAACAAGTCAATGACCTCTTCAGCCGAAAATTTGGTAAGTTCTGATAGCCTTACTTATTCCGAATTTATTCATACCTCAAACACCTATATGATAAGATTTAGTTAGTTTATTTGAAAGGCAGGTTTTACAGAGAAAGAAGGACTGATAGAGAGATCTTCCATCCAATGGTTCACTACCCAAAAGGTTGTGATGGCTGGGGCTGGGCTGATCCTAAGCCAGGCACCAGGAACTTCGACCAGGTCTCCCACGTTATAAAGGAGCCCAAACACTTAGGCTGTCATCTGCTGTTTTCCCAGGCCACAGGCAGTGAGCTGGATTGGAAGTGAAGCAGCCAAGACTCAAAAGCAGGGTCTGTGTGGGATGCTGGCGCTGCCGGCAGGGGCTTTACGCCCTGTGCCACAGCACCAGCCCCAAATTTCAAAATGATGATTAATTTTGTCATCAATTGACTTTCTTTATTAGATATTTTATTTTTGCCCATCATGAGACTGAAAAAATTATGTTAGAGCAAAATAGATTTACCTTTAAATTTCATTTTCTGTGAAGTCTTTGGAGCACTCTGGTACTGGTGAATGGATACCCTGTGCCCACTTAACTCCAGCACCCCTGTGTAAGCCCATAAGTTTATATTCACGCAGCATGTTACTGCTGGGGAATGCAGTAAACATGGGTGGTCCCCGGTGTTGTCACTGCTCGAGAACGATGTTAAAATCTTGACATCAGAGATCACGGGAGGAGTGGGGCGGGTGTTTGGGGCAGCCACTAACATGCTGGTTCAGAAGCCCACAGCCCATATCTGAGCGTGTGGGTTCAAGTTCTGGCTCCGCTTCTGATTCCAGCTTCCTGCCAGGCAGCTGCTGATGGCCCAGGGGCCTGAACCCCTACCACACACGTGGGAGACCCGGATGGAGAGTACCAGGCTCCTGACGTTGGCCTAGCTTAGTCCTGGTTGTTGTAGGGGTGAACCTGCAGATGGCTCTGTCCATGTGTATCTCTGCTCTCAAACAACTTGACCTAGACAAAAGGCATGGGAAGTGACCGACCCCACCGGCTTGACACGGTGTGTACCACCACAGGCGAAGCGATTGGCGTGGACTTCCCCGTGAAAGTCCCCTACAGGAAGATCACCTTCAACCCTGGCTGTGTGGTGGTGGACGGCATGCCCCCGGGGGTGTCGTTCAAGGCCCCCGGCTACCTGGAGATCAGCTCCATGCGGAGGATCCTAGACGCTGCCAAATTTATCAAGTTCACGGTCATCAGGTAGGACAACTAGCTCATGATGATGGGAACTTGTCAAGTTGCCTTTGAGTGGTCACACTTACCTCCCCCTCCGCCACATCCACTACTCAGCAGCTAGAAGCAGGTGGGCGGGAGGAGGGAGATGAGCCGGGTTTCACTCAGCGCTGTCTCTTTCTCTGCAGACCACTGCCAGGACTGGAGCTGAGTAACGGTGAGTGTCACACGTACGCAGAGACCCTCCAGGCGTCAGGCATGCCGCCCTGGCTGGGAAGGGCAAGTGTCGCTTCTAGAGCTCTAAGCACGTCTGAACTGGCCTTCCCCTACGTGTTAGGAAGCTGTGTCATCCTATTGCCCGACTTTCACTAAGAAGGCTTGTACAATAGTTGATGGCATCAGACTACTTGTGACATGTGACATCACCCCCACCTGCCCCAACATCCTGGATGGTGAGGGCTTGCCCGTGGCTACTGCATGGCCACAGGCACGGCCCCGGTGTTGAGCTTGTCTCTAACAGTCGAGTCAATGGTGCCTGGCCACCCATCACACCCAGCATCCTCAGCTCCAACTCATTCTGCCCCAGATTTGTTCTGTTATTTTCTCAGAGAGGTAAAGTGACAGAGAAAGCAGCCGTTGCATCTGTCCACTGCCAAATGCGTGCGAAAGCCAGGACTGGGCCAGAGACCCAGCTGGGAACAGGGATCTTGAGCCATCCATCACCTGCCCCCCTCCCATGGTATACATTGGCAGGAAGCTGGACTCAGCCAAAGCCTGGCACCCCCACCCCCACACAGTCCTCACACGGGTGCTGAAACCATCTACAGGGGTTTCACACGGCCCTTTGGTTGTACTAACAAGCATTCAAGTCCCTAGGGAGGCACCCAGACCATGCACAGTCATTATCCCCATGTCATCATGATGCTGTGTTTCTAATTGAGGGTTTTTTTATGGAGGGATGGTTTCCATATCGGAAACCACCCCCAGCTTGCGTGATGTGGACAGCTCACTATTTTTAGTACATTTTCAGCTTTGCGCACAATGACTCCTCCACCCCCAGTCTAGTAGAATATTTTCCATCCGTACCCCAAAAGGCTCCTCCCACCCACGCGCAGTCACTTCCAGGGCCCACACCTGTCGCCAGACAACGACTGCTGGACTCTCTGGCTCTGTGGTCTGACCTCCTTCTGTGTCTGTGCTTGCCCGAAGAACCTGGCCCACCTGCGGGCCTGTTTAGATCACCCATGCACCCTTGCCCTCAGAC
Organism: Ochotona curzoniae; assembly: GCF_017591425.1. Lineage (NCBI taxonomy): Eukaryota > Metazoa > Chordata > Mammalia > Lagomorpha > Ochotonidae > Ochotona > Ochotona curzoniae. The sequence goes on from NW_024465421.1 coordinate 5,069,846, forward strand.
ACCAGCTGTGTGAGTTCTGTGGGATTCCATGGCCACCAGCACCAGCGACTCCTGACGCTCAAGCTGGTGAGTCTTGTGCCTGCGTCACTCATACCCATCCACCTCCATGGTTGCCCAGTTCTATTGGGCACCATAGGAGAACGAGGAGGCTGAACGTGCAGGCACACTGGCAGGAGGCTCCTGCAGCGTGCGACACATTGAACCAAAAGCCTTTCTGTGGGCTGCTGTCCCTTGAAAACACTGGAGTTAGGGACCCACGCTGAAAAGCTAGGCATGGTTTTTCAGAAGCAAAAGCGAAATGGCACTGGATCTCTAGGTTTTCAGCAGAGAAGCCTGAAGCCCCAGCCCATGCTCGCTCACGACCAGCATTTCCCAGCGTGTCACTGTCCACTTCTGCAGCGATGGGTGATCTTGCTTCAACACGCACCTGTCCTTCCCTCACTGCTTGCCCTCCTCTGCTTAACCACACCCCACTCTGTCCCACCCCGGCACCCCAACCCATGCCTAACCATGCTCATCTCCCACTTCGCCACTTCCCCTGCAACCTAAACCACACCCACGCCTCTGTAACTACCCCCACTCTGCCCGCACTTAACCACACCTGTCTCCTCACCTAGCCCCACCCCTTGTGTCCAGCCTACTCCTTCCTGGCCAAGCCCTTGCCCTTCCCAGCCTACCCCTGCCCTGCCTAACCGCACCCTCTCCTACTTAGCCATACCCTTCCACCTGACCTAGCCATACCCCTTCCCAACCACGCCCCCTCTGCTATGTAGCCACGCCCCTTGCAGGTGCCTTCAGGCTGGTTAATTCTGTTGGCTGGGAGGAAAGGGAGGGAGGGACCCAGTCTCTTACCTCCCCTTCTCTCTCCAAAGTGGGGAAACGCAAAATCGACCAGGAGGGCCGCGTGTTCCAGGAGAAGTGGGAGAGGGCCTACTTCTTCGTGGAGGTACAGAACGTCCCCACGTGTCTCATATGCAAACAGAGCATGTCGGTGTCCAAGGAGTACAACCTGCGGCGCCACTACCAGACCAACCACAGTGAGCACTACGACCAGTACACAGAGCAGGTGCGCGATGCCAAGCTGCAGGAGCTCAAGAGGGGGCTGCGCAGGTACCTGCTGGGGTCGCCCGAGGCTGCCGCAGCAGCCACAGCTGTGGGACCCCCAGCGCCCAGGCCAGCACCAGCCAGCACCAGTACAGCTACTGCTGTGACTACCACACAACCAGTGGAGGATGTGGCCGGCAGCTTGTGGGACAAGCTCCGGGAGAAGATCAGGGCCTTCGTGGCCTACTCCCTCGCCCTGGATGAGATCACGGACATCAATAACACCCCGCAGGTGGCCATCTTCATCCGTGGTGTGGACGAGAACTTAGATACATCCGAGGAGCTGCTGGACACGGTGCCCATGACGGGCACCAAGTCCGCACACGAGATCTTCCTGCGTGTGGAGAAGAGCCTGAGGAAGTTTAACGTGGACTGGGCCAAGCTGGTGAGCGTGGCCTCTACAGGCACGCCAGCCATGGTGGACGCCACCAACGGGCTGGTGACCAAGCTCAAGTCCAAGGTGGCGGCATGCTGCCGGGGCTCGGAGCTCAAGTCGGTGTGTTGCATCCTGCATCCGGAGTCGCTGTGCGCCCAGAAGCTGAAGATGGACCACGTCATGGACGTCGTGGTGAAGTCGATCAACTGGATCTGCTCCAGAGGCCTGAACCGCAGCGAGTTCAGCACGCTGCTCTACGAACTGGACAGCCAGTACGGCAGCTTCCTCTACCACACGGGCATCAAGTGGCTGAGCCGCGGGCTGGTGCTCAAGAGGTTCTTCGAGTCCCTCGAGGACATCGATTGCTTCATGTCATCCCGGGGCAAGCCACTGCCCCAGCTGAGCTCCGGGGACTGGATCCGAGACCTGGCCTTCCTGGTGGACATGACCACACACCTCAACACGCTGAACGTGGCCCTCCAGGGCCACTCGCAGGTGGTCACGCAGATGTACGACCTGCTCCGGGCTTTCGTGGCTAAGCTGTGCCTGTGGGAGACACACCTGACCAAGAACAACCTGGCCCACTTCCCCACGCTGAAAGCCGTGTCCAGGAGCAACAGCGACGGCTTGCACTACATCCCCAAGGTGGTAGAGCTCAAGGTCGAGTTCCAGAACCGCCTGGCCGATTTCAAACTCCACGAGGGGGAGCTGGCCCTGTTCAGCTCGCCCTTCTCCGTCAAGGTGGACTGCGTGCGGGAAGAACTGCAGATGGAGGTGATCGACTTGCAGTGCAACACCTGCCTCAAGGCCAAGTACGACAAGGTGGGCGTGCCGGAGTTCTATAAGTACCTGTGGAGCAGCTACCCCAAGCTGCGGAGCCACAGCGCCAGGATCCTGTCCATGTTCGGCAGCACCTACATCTGCGAGCAGCTCTTCTGCATCATGAAACTCAGCAAGACCAAATACTGCTCCCCATTCCCAGGGGCCCCGTGGGACTCAGTGCTCCCCGTGGCCTCCTCATGAGCAAGGGACGCAAACCCTCTGGCCAGGCCCCACCCATCCTCGCCATGGCCAAGCGAGAACATTCATGACACAATTTTCCCATATTGTCTTTTTTTTTTTTTTTACTCTCCTACTTGGAATGGAAAACACACTTATTGGCAGCTTCGTTCTCATTTATTTTTACTTTTGAAAATTTCATTTCCTTGTTATCATTTGTAAGGCGTATGATGCCTCTCGCCGGAGTTCAGTAGAAGCTGGAGGATTCTGTTGGATTTCTGTAAGTCCACGTGCCTCGTGCCCTACCGCCATGACATTCTTTCATGTCACCGGCCAGACCACACCCTCCCCGCCACTGGGAGCTTTGGGGTTGGCATCTGCCAGCTTCAGTTGACAGAGAAACACAGAGAGAGGCACGATGCACGTGAGTAGTGGTGCAGGGCTCTGGGGGCACACGCGTGTCCCCGCCCTCTGTTCTCACAGCATCGTGTGTTTGAACACCCCTGCTGGGAATGGAGTCTCATGCGTGCTGTTCCCGTTTTGCCTGCCTCCATCCACCTTCACACGAAACTACCAAAAGTTGGGCTTAAAGTGGAATACCCCAAAGCAAATATTTTTTTTTAAGATGTATTTATCTTTATTGCAAAGTCACATATACAGAGAGGAGGAGAGGCAGATGGGAAGATCTTGCACCCACTGATTCACTTCCCAAGTGAAACCAGGAGCCAGGAGCTTCTTCCGGGTCTCCCATGCAGGTGCAAGATCCCAAAGCTTTGGACCATCCTCGACTGCTTTCCCAGGCCACAAGCAGGGAGCTGGATGGGAAGCGGGGCCGTCTGGATTAGAACCGGTGCTCATATGGAATCCCAGGCTGCTCCCCAAAACAAATAACACAGGGTACCACACACAAAGGGGAGTTGAGGCTTAAAGGTTCTCCATAACAACAATTTTTTTTTTTTTTTTTTGGCAAGGCAATGAGGTCCAGAGAAATCTTTATCCACTCGTTTGCTGCCCAGATGCCATGACTGGCCAGGGTGATGCCATTACCCAGAAATGCAGTTCAGGTCTCCCACGTAGATGACAGAGACCCAATCCCATGCCAACCAAGATCATGGCCTCCATGGGTCTGCATGGGCAGGAAGCTGGAGTCGCGGGCCACCGCCAGGAATGGAACCTAGAAACTTCCATGTGGAGCACGGGTATCTTAGCCGTTAGGGTGAACGCCTGCTCCCCAACTTGTTGAATCATTTCATGTTTGTGGAAACTTACAGCCACTGCCTCTAATGTCTGCGTCGCTTTTAGGCATTGATTCAAGTCCCAGCTGCTCCCCTTCTGATCCAGCTCCCTGTTGATGTGCCTGGGAGAGCAGCGGAAGATGGCCCAAGTGTCTTTGGACCTGTGCAACCCACATGGGAGACCTAGATGAAGTCTGGGAGCTGGCTTTGACCTGGCCTAGCCTGGCCTTTGCAGCCATTGGGGGCAGTGGGTGAACCAGCAGATAGAAAATTACTTTATTTATTTGAAAAATCTGAGTTAAGAGAAGAAGGAAGAGAAAGAGCTTCCATCTGCTGGTTCACTCTCCACAGCAGCCAGGACTGAATCAGAGCAGAGTCAGGAGCTGAGGATCTCCTAGTGGGTGTCCCGCAGGGGTGTCAGGCACCCTTCATCTGCCTCCTGAGACGCATTAGCAGGAAACAGGATCAGAAGCAGAGGTGCCAGAACTCCAGCTGCCAGCACTTGAACCAGGCATTCTGATTCAGGCTGTTGGTGTCTCGAGCAGCAGCTCAACGCCGCTAGGCCACAACGCCGGCCCTCAAGCCCCTGTTTTATCGTTCATTTGTTCATCAGCTTTCTCTCCCACCTTCTCTTTCCTGTGAGTGTCTGCTCTTAGTAAGAAGTGCTCCTAGTGAGTGTCATGCGTGTGTAAATGGATATGCTTTTTTTTGTTTGTTTTCTGACCCATTTGGGGAAAAAAAGTGACATCCATGATTTCCTATCTATCTTCAGGGAAAATCTTGGAAGAACAGGAGTACTCACTTGGAAAGCCACAATCCAATCAGCAGCTCCGGGCAAATCAAACCATTGACCATTCCTGCTGCAATTTTGGTGCAATTACCTCCTTACGTTACAGCGTACGTCCCCTGAGGGGTGGTCTTTGATGTCGTGAATATAATCACACACACAAGGAGGTACTTCAGCAGAGTTCATGGAGGGTGGAATTAAAGGTGAGGGATGCCCTTGGCACAGCAGTTAAGACTGTTTGGGATGCCCGCATCCTAAAACAGAGTTCAGTATGGGTCTCAGCTCTGCTACTGATCCAAGCTCCCTGCTAATGCACACCCCAGGAGGCAGCAGGTGATGGCCCAAATACTGGGGTCTTTGCCACGTACGTGGGAGACCTAGATGCAGTTCAGGAGCTTGGCTTGGACCTGACTCTGCCCATGAACAGAGATCCATGTCTGTCTTTGCGCTTCCAAAAAAAGTTTCAAAATGTTTATTTTGGTGTAAAAAACAAAACTTGAAATTGATGCTTTTTTATACTATACATTTTTCCACGGACTACTTGAAGACCTCATCGATGGCATTATTTGTGTGTATCTGTGGTGCTTGTGTATCTCTGTTTTCTGAATATATATATTTTTTTATTTGAAAGGTAAAGTCACACAGAGAGAAAAAGAGAGAAAAAAAGTGAGAGAGATCTTCCATCCCCTGGTTCACTCCCCAGATGGCAGCAACAGCCGGAGTTGACCTGATCCAAAACCAGGATGGGTCTTCCACATGGGTGCAGGGTCCCAAGGCCTTGGGCACCCTCCACTGCTTTGCCAGGCCACTAGCAGGGAGTTGGATGGGAAGTGGAGCAGCTGGGACACCAACTGGCACCCATATGGGATGCTGGTGTTTACCGGCAGAAAATTAGCCAGTTGAACCACGGCACTGGCCTTGGGTATTTTAAGATTTATTTTATTTACCTAAAAGGCAGAATTAGAGAGTTACAGGGTTACAGGAGGAGAGCGAGAGAGAGATATTCCATCCACTGATTCTCCACCCAAATGATTGCAATGGCCAAGGGTGGGCCAAGGATAAAGCCGGAAGCTTCTTCCGGGTCTCCCACTTGGGTGGCAGGGGCCCAGGCACTGGGGCCGCCGTCTGCTGCTTTTTCAGGTGTGTTAGCAGGGAGCTGGAACCAAAGTGGAGCAGCAGGGGCTCTGATCATGGGATGCAGCAGCTTAACATGCTTCATATGACTAGCCCTTCTGTTGGTCGTTTCTAAGGAGACACAGGGCCCGACGTGGAGACTGGCAGCTACCTGTCACCCAGCCTCTGAGCCCACTCTGTCAAACATGAACCCCTTGGAGATTGTCCGTCCGGACGGCAGGGCTCAGCCAAGGCTGTCTCCTGGTGACTGGGCTATTCTGCTTTGCATCCACTCCATAGGTCCCCCACATGGTGGCTCATGTACGTGACTGAGCCAACACCATGGAAAATGAGAGACGAAGATGGGTTCCTGTAGCGGCAACATCTGGGTGTCTGCAGATGGGAACACTTACCCGAGGGATATGAGGAGAGATCCTGCCCAGGCCAGGAGCTGGACTTGGAGCATCTCTGCCCCTTCAGGGGATCTGGTGGCACTGTGTCTGTCTCCAGGCCACTTATCCTCTCATCTGTGGTGTTCATTCCTCTGCCACAGGCACTGGAGACCAGGGGGACTCTGAGGGCGCTGGAAGCCAGGTTCGGGGCCCCCAGGTTGGGTGTACCTGTGTGTGCAGTGTCCCCTTGGCCACAGACCGTGGCTCTGGGAGGTCAGGATCCAGCAAGGGTCCTGGCCGAGCCTCAGGGTTGCTGTATTCTCCTCCAAGGCTCAGATCCCTGCACTTGCATCTTTGGAACAGTGAGTCATCTGCCCAACAGATGCTGCAGCGAGTACCCACAGCAGGCACCTGCTCTGATGCCCATGTGCATCCACCCTCTGCAGGGGCCATCCTTGTGACCATACGCCCAAGACACAGGCTACTCCAAGAGGGCCAGGAACATGGGAAAGATATGGAGAGGGCCACGTTGGGTCATTAACCCAGCACCCTGGCCATGAATTTTTCCAGCAAACACAGGAGCCAGGGGAGGTCTCCAGGGATTTTTCTCAAAGTCCCATCCAATTTTTTTTTCTTTTCTAAAGATGTATTTACATATTGAAAAGGCAAAGAGAGAGCTCCCATCCACTGGTTCACTCCCCAACTGGTCACAGTGGCTGGAGCTGGCCTCTTTTCCAGGTCTCCCACATGACTGGAGGGTTGCAAGGATTTGAGCCATCCTCCGCTGCTTTCCCAGACCATCAGCAGCAAGCTGGATAGGAAGTGGAGCAGCTGGGACTCGAACCAGTGCCCAAATGGAATACCAGTACCACAGACAAAGGCTTAGCTTACTATAAGCCTTGTCAACCCCAATCTCACTCAATTCTTCTGGGGCCGGACTCTTTTCTTGAGAAGCACCTGTTTGTTCGCTGGCCATTGGAAAACCAGCCTTGTCCATCCTCACACAGCCCCTGGCTACCGTCTTCCTGAGCAGTCACTCGAAACAAGACGCTCAGCCCCTCTTTGCACCCGGGGAACTCCTGTGTTTACAGACAGGCTCCTCCTGGGGCTAGCAGCAGAATAGGGAAAAGCTGTAAAGGATGTGGGCTTTGAGCCACAGCCTCTCGCCTGGAGTGGGGGCGCCTCTGGGAGTCATCACAGGACCGCACCACGACCCTTCTTATACAAAGATGGGTGTGCATGCCCCACCCTGCCCCCGAGGCCCATCTGTCACGAGTCCTCCTCCTGCACCCAGCTTCAGGACCAGAGTTTGTGCAGTGGCCTCCGTCGAGATAAGCAGTCAGGGTGATGGGGTGTGGGGAGGAGAGGAACTATAGTTCCTCCTGCCCTTGCAAAACTTGCTGTTGATCAAGACTGGCTGGGCAGCAGGCGCCTCAAAGAATTTGCAACTTCCTTCCAGGCAAGTCCACAGACCTCTGTCCTCATTCTAGAAATACCCCGCGGGCAGAGCCCAGCCCACCTCCGTCTCCCCGGAGACCCTGTCCCATTCCAGCCAGCTTCCTGGAGGAGGTGGCCCTGTCGAGTGGGCGGCGGTGGGGAGCTCTCCCCGTGGCATCCGGACCTCAGGCTATGTACACTATACACAGGAACGGCGCCACTCGGCCTCACACGGTCGACGCCAGCTTGCGCTTGGTGCTCTCGCTGCAGCGGTGCAGGATGAGGTCGGCGCTGGGGCGCGGGGGCACCGCGGGCTGCGGCTTCGCACCCTGCGGCTGGGGCGCCTCTGCCAGGAGAAGACGCGCGGGGTCAGAGGCCCCGCCCCCGACTCCGCCCCACTGCATGACCCCGCCCTCTACCCCACCCAGATGCTGCCGATCCAGGCTCGGCTTCTCTCTGGCCCCGCCCACCACGGTCCCACCCGCCCCGCCCTACTCAGCTCCCTAACACTACTGCGGACCCAAGCCCCGCCTCCCTCCTAGTCCCGCCTCTCCACGGCCCCGCCCCATCCAGCTCAGGTCGCTCCGCCTCCCTCCTAGCCCCGCCTCCCAGGCCCCGCCCCATGTCCACTCCGGCCCCGCCCCATCCAGCTCCGGTCGCTCCTGCCAGCTCCGGTCGCTCCGCCTCCCTCCTAGCCCCGCCTCCCAGGCCCCGCCCCATGTCCACTCCGGCCCCGCCCCGCCGAGGCTCACGCTGCTGGCTGCTGGCGCCGGGCTGGCCCGGCCGCAGGGGACGGCGGCGCTGCTGCAGGAAGCGCACGCTGTTGCGGCGGTAGGTGTCCTGGCTGAGGCGATTCCGAGAGCGTTGGTGGATGCTGTGCGCGTTGCGGATGGACGACCTGGCCGGGGTTGGATGTGAAGTGCCCTCAGAGCCTGTGCCTACCCGCCTTCGGGTGGAGGGATCCCAGGGCTGGGTGCCTGCGGTGCCCGCCTACCCCACGCACGCTGGCAGCCCGTGAGCCCCCTCTCACCTGCGGGGTGGCGCCCCTCGGCCTTTGATGTGGCGCTGGGCCTGGGTCAGCTCCTGCCCCGTCTTCTGCAGGAACATGGACGGAAAGTAGCCGGTGGTGTCATCTTTCCTGAAAGAGGCGGCTCGTGAGGCCCGGGCAGTAGCCCAGGGGGTGGGGGCTGGTGGGAGAAGTTGCTCAAAAGTGGGGGACCCTGTAGACTGCCCCTCTCTGAGACTGTGGGGCTCCACAATTTGTGGAAAAACATCACTGAAGGATGTTAATGTTGGTGCCAAAATGTTGACACTCATGCAGTTGTTTTTTTTTTTTTTTTTACTTTCTCACTAACTTGCTGAAAACTTTTAGTACGTATGATTTCAAAACTTTCTGAGCCAACATAGTGTTTAAAAAATCTTGGAGGCTGGCATGATGGTTCAACTGGCTAAATGCTCTACCTCCAAGTACCAGGATCATACAGGCCCTGGCTCATGTCGCAGCTGCTTCACTTCCTAGTCCAGCTGCCTGCTTGTGGCCTGGGAAAGCAGTGGAAGAGGGCCCAAAGCCTTGGGACCGTGCACCCGTGTGGGTGACTCAGAAGAAGCTGGGTTCTGACATTGGATTGGCTTAGCTTAACTGCTGGAACTGTTTGAAGAATGGGCCAGATCTTTCTGTCTCCCTTCTCTGTAAATCTGACTTCTCAATAAGAATCGTTTTTTGAAGATTTACTTTTATTGCAAAGTCAGGTATACACAGAGGAGCAGAGACAGAGAGGAAGATCTTTCATCCGATAATTCACTTCCCAAGCAGATGCAACGGCCAGAGCTCAGCCAATCCGAAGCCCAGGAGCCCGGAGCTTCATCCCAGACTCCCACATGGGATCAGGGTCCCAAGGCTTTGGGCTGCCCTCAACTGCTTTCTCAGGCCACAAGCAGAGAGCTGGATGGGAAGTGGGACCACCAGGATACAAAGCAGCGCCCCTATGGGATCCCGGCACGTGCAGGGCAAGGACGTTCAGGCACTAGCCTATCACATCAGGCCTGAATAAATAGATTTTTTTTTAAATCTTAATTTGAGTAGCAGAGAGAGAGAGCGCCAAGCAGCCCTGAGGCTAGCCTCCCAGATGCCTGCAATGGGCTAGACCTGGGTAGTAACCAGGAGCCTGCCACTCTGATACCTGATACATCCCGCCATCTCCCCAGGCTGCATTGGCAGGAGGCCCTGGTCAGTGGGTCAGCTAGGAAGGGGCATAATGCCTTACCCATGGGCAGGCTGGGCTGGCCACTCAGCAGTTCCAAAAATGGAAACAGAGCCCAGGGGGAGGGGGAGGACACTCAGAAGCACTCAGCCTCCTGGGGGCAGGGGAGGAAGGAACCCAGCGGCTGCCGGACAAGCAGGGCAGGGGCTCTCCTACCTGACCACCCACCAGCCGTCCAGGAGCTTATGAATGACCTCAATGGTTTCACCCTGGGCCAGGGTCATCTCGTCCTCCTCAGCAGCAGTGTAGGCTTTGATAGTGACGTAGGGTTCACCTGGTCCACAACAGGCGGGCATGTCGAGGGTGTGCGAGGGTCTGCCCTTGCCCTCAGAGTCGCCACGCCCCGCCTCGTCTGTGACTTCTTCTGCAGTCACCCGCTGCCACCACACCAAGTGTGCCCCGTGGACCTCTCTGCCTTCCCCATGCCAGGTTGGCTCACCCATCCCCACCTGCAAGCAGGCACTCCCTCCAGAGGCGGAGCTGAGCCCTCAGAAGTGAGGGAAGGGCAGGGGCACCTGTCCACGTGACACTGGGGACCCCCGTCCCCCCAAATGCTGAATTCTCTGCAGAGCCAGTCGGAGTGGTTTTGAGTTACCCTCCTCCCTCCCACACCATGGGCTGCCAGCTTTCCCCTTTTGGTCAGGGCTGACCCCGCCTCCTCCAGGCAGCCCTCTTTCTGTAGCCTCACCCCTGTCCCCCTCCCGCCATGACCCTGCAGATCAGAAGGGCACCTGCATAGTTGGGCTCGGGGTCCTCTGCCTCATCAGGGCTGTCCAGGGGCTCCAAGAAGGATGCGGGGACCCAGCCACGCTTGGTCTTCATTTGGCAGAACCACCAGCCTGTGCCCAGGGGTGCAGGAAGATCATTAGGGGCAGGGCTTGGCAGCCTCCTCACCCCCAGCCCTTGGGATGGGGGGGATGGAGACACTGGGTGACACGACACACACTCAGCTTCAGCAGTGGCATCTCCACCAGGCTGGACACCGAGCTCACCCCTCCCCCAGCACCCAGGCGCTCACGCCTCCCAGCCCGTGAGCTCTCTGCCTCACAAGTGAGCTTTTGCACCCCTTGATGGAGCAGCCTTGAGTGCTCCCTCAGAAGGGCGGCAAGTCTGGCACCAGCTCCCCATCCCCGTTTTCCCATACCCACTGTGTGGACCAGGCTGGAAGGAAGCCAGTGGGTGCCACAGCCTAGGTAGGGGCTCCCCCACAACCGCAACCCAGCAAGGGTGGGAAGTAGGGCAGCAGGGCATTGGTGGGGGGACACACTGACCACTTTCGTTCTTCTCCACGATGTCCACCACGTCGCCCGTGGCCAGCGCCATCTCCGAGGCCGATCTCTTCTCATAGTTGGCGATGGCGCGGTAGGTCTGCAGGATGATGGGGCCCGTGATGTCTGTGGCAGAGGGAAGATACGGTGAGCCAGCACAGGAAGGAGAGGGAAGGGGCGGGCCCCAGGAACTGCCACCACCAGCACCTAGCTCCAGGCTGGGGACAGGGAGGGACATACACTGTGCAGAGCTCCTGGTAAGCACAGCCTCAGGGTCAGCCGTGCCCTCCCAATTCCTGTCCCCGGCCTGTCTGGCTCCCTACTTACAACCTGGGAAAGCCGGGAAAGCAGTCTAGGATGGCCCAAAGCCTTGGGATCCTATACCCGCGTGGAAGACCCGGAAGGGCTCCAGGCTCCTGGCTCCAGGTCACCAGTGGAAGCCTGCCCTCTCCCCCAAGACCCAGTTCTCAACCCCACAGCCTCCCTGCTCCCTACACCTTTCCTTCTGCCCTTGGTCTTAGCCACGCCCACTGCCTCCTAGCCCCGCCCCACCTGGCACGCTCTCTCTCACCTGCCATGTGGCTCTTGCCATCTTTGGGCATCAAGTATGTCTCCGGCTTCTTTGCCCTGACGACAGAGCAAGCAGTCCGTGTTAGCTGCTGGGCTGGACCTCCCACTCCCACTGGGTAGATCTACAGAAGGACTTCCCACAAGGAAAAGAACAGCAAAGGGACCCAGGGTGGCCACAGAAGCAACGGCAGGGAATGTGGACCAGCAAGGGGGAGGCCTGGGGAGCCCGAGGGAAGACAGCTGGAACACCTAGCCTCAGCACCACAATCAGTGTAGGCTGGAATGCCAGGGCAGGGGGCACCCGCTTGGCCTGGAAGAGACCACGTGGCCCCATGAGGACACGACCGGGCTGCTGGCATCTTCGGAGCTGCCCAGTGCTGCTTGCCATCTCTCCTTCAGGCTGTGTGACCGAACCTGTGGCTTCCCCTCTCTGAGCTCCCAGTCTGCAGAAGGGGGAGCCCCCCCGAGTCCCTCTCAAGCCCGGTGTGCACTCACTGACTGTCAGTAGGGAGCTGCAGGTCTTCCGGGCGCACCTTGAAGAAGTCCAGCAGGTGGGGACAGCGCGAGATCTTGGTGGGCAGCCCCATGAGTGCGCTGCAGTACTCGGTGAGCGTGCCCTGGCGGCTCTCGGCTACTCGCTGCCGCCCATCAAACCACCTGGGAGCTGGCCACACAAGGCAACGAACGGTGAGCATGCTGGCAAGGTCAAGGTCAAGAGTAGGGCTGGGCAGAGAGGCTGCTGGGTGAACAGGTGCAGGGGAACCTGGGGCAGGTGACATGCCCCCACCACGTAACTCACCTGGGAGGTGTGGGATAATCCTGTCACCTGAGTTAATCTCTCCTGCCTCAATGGGGAACATTTCTTTTAACGTCTTCTAAACAAAAGAAAGAAGGCCGTGAAGGGGAGGGGGTGCTTCATCCCCATCCTTGGTCCCCCCCCTTGTACTGCCCACCCGCGTCCAGGTCTGACCAGGGACACCACCAGGCCGCGGTCAGTACTGCAGCTCCCCTCACCCCTCTCCCGGCTTCCACTCCTGTCTGTTTTCATTCTGACTGCAGGCAGCATCTTCTTAATTCTGTGTTGGGGCGCTGCCACCATGGCTCAACAGGCTAATCCTTTGTCTGCCAGCGCCGGCATCCCAGAGGGACACCGGTTCCCATCCATCATCCCTGCTTGTGGCCCAGAAAAGCAGCGGAGGACGGCCCAGGTGTTTGGGTACTTGCCACCCACTTGGGGTCCCAGATGGAGTTCTGGCTCCTGCTTTCACCTGGCCTAGCCTTGGCTCTTGGGGCCATCTGAGGAGAGAGCCAGCGGCTGGAAGATCTCCTCTGTGTCACTGTGTCTTTTAAATAACTAATAACAATAAAAATTGTAACAAGATGTTTTGCCACAGCCTCCTTAGCTGCGGGCTGGGAGGCGTCTGGACCATATGCTTAGCCACGCCCACCCAGACCGGGCTCCGCCCCTAGGGTGGGGCTGACCCAGGGCGGCTCCGCCCCTCCACCGTTCCTTCTAGAACTCACGTGGAACTCGTAGATCTCCGTGAATCGCCGGTAAACGACCTTCTCCGAGAGGTCCTGCCACTTGACCAGGAACATGTACACCTGGGGAGAGGCCCGGGCAGGCGCTGTCATTCAGCTTGTCCGGGGGGTGGAGATGGGGGGCAGGAGGCGGCTGGGGCGTAAACTTGGGGAGCCCAGGAAGGAGAGGCCTTGGGGACTGAAGCCCGTGAGCCTGTCTCTGAGAATGCGAGCTAAAAGGCAGGCTTGGTCCCTAGGGCGGGCCTGAGAGTCACACGGGTTGCATGCCAGCAGCTCTGACATTTGGGGAGTGAGCTAGCTGCTAGAAGCTCTCTCTCCTGTCTCTGTCATTTTTGCCTTTCAAACAAATGAATCTTTGAATAAAAGAAACAGAACATCTACAGGGGCTGGTGCTGCGGCACAGGGTGTTAAGCTGCCCCAGGAGGTACTGATTCAAGTTGTGGCTGCTCCACTTTCATCCAGCTCCCTGCTTGTGGCCTAGGAAAGCAGCGGAAGACGGGCGAAAGCCTTTGGATCCTGCACCCACCTGGGACACCCCAGAGGCGGCTCCTGGCTTGGCAGCAGCCCAGCCCTGGCTGCGCCCAGTGCGTTTATCTGGAGAGTGAACCAGTAGAGGAAAGACATCCACCCACCCCCCAGGCACCATTCTGGGTTTGTTTATTTTTTGTTTATTTTTTCATTGGAAAGGCAGATACAGAAAGGAGAGACAGAGAGAAAGATCCTCCAGAGTGGATAGGGGGATTCGTGTGTGGCTCTCTGGGCAGGTGGACAAGTCAGCCAGCATAGGGGTCTGGGGGACATGCACCTGTATTGGGAGGGCAGGGCAGGTCTGGGAGTTGACGACGCCTTTCCCCCCATCTCAGCCCTGGGCTATAGAGAGGGGCCCAGGAGGAGGGACTGGGCTGGGCTGGGCTGGGCTGGGGAGCCTGTGTTGCCAAGATGGGGGGAGATGTCCCAAGCCCCAATCCCGCCCCTCGAACTACTCACGTAGTGCTGGCTGGGCACAAAGCGCTTCTCGAAGCCCAGTAGGGCTATGTGGCGGATGAAGATGTCCCCCATGGCTGTCAGCCGCGCAGCTCTGTCTCCGGGGTGCGCCGCGCCCTGTAGAAGCCTTAAGTAAGCTGCAAAGAGGAAGTCGCCTCCGACCCGGTCTTGGTGGGGAAGGTTCTTCTTTTTTTCTCCTTTCAGTTTCTGCAGGTTCCGCGGGCGTGAGCACACACACACAGGTGGCGCAGGCGCAGCTTGGTTTGTTTTGTGTGCTTGGTAGGGGGGTGGGGGGTGGGGGGAGAGGCAATAGCCATCTCCCGCCCTCCCCCTGCCGCTGGCTGCCTTCCTCCAGCCACCCTGCGTCCACTGTTCCTGGAACACACGGGCAGATCCCGCCCCAGGGCTTTTGCACATGCTGTGCCCTCTTCCCTCCTTTCTCTGTTCATGTGCCACCTCTTCTGAGAAACACTCTTTGCCTACTTCACACTCCCCAGACCCGGCACCCTGGCTCTCTCCAGGGCAGCCAGGGACTGCTGAGCCATCTGATGGCAAGGACCTAGCCTGCGGCGCCCCCATTGGGTCCTTCCTATGACTTGGTCATCAGCTTGGTGGATGGGTGGATGCCTCCAGACATGGCATTCGCACAGACCCAAGTTCAAATCCTCCCCTGGGGACCATTCCTTATAGCTCCCCCCCTACCGCCCAAGTGAACGGAGACCCCTTACTTCTGCAAGAAAGGGTATCTGGGAGGAAGAGGAGAAAGAACTGCAGGCGAGGGGAGAGCATGGGGACTCACCCCTCTGCCTGCCTGGTGGGTCAGAGGTCACAGCTCCCAGGTCGCAGGTGGGTGGCCTCACTTGCACAGCCTCCCACCCGGGGTGCTTCCTCTTTGCCCCCTCTGGAACTCAACCATCCTCCGCTGCTTTTCGTGAGGAAGGAGCTAGATCAGAAGTGGAACAGCCAGGACTCAAATCAGCACTCTTATGGGATGCTGGCATTCCAGATAGATGTTTAACGTGCTGTGCCAGGAACCTCTTTTGGGTCGCCCATATGGGTGCAGGGTCTCAAGGCCTCGACTGCTTCCCCAGGCCACAAGCAGGGAGCTGGATGGGACGCAGGGCTGCTGCGACATAAGCTTGCATCCACATGGGATCCCAGCATGTGCAAGGCAGGGACTTTAGCCACTAGGCTACTGTGCCGGGCCCAATTTCTACTTTTGACTAGGAAGCATGAAGGCCATGCCCCCTGCCTCTGGCTATTGTGTCGCTTCCTGGCCACTGAGGACATGACCCTTGCTGCCTCCGGTGACCTCTGCCAGCCCTGGGGATGTCTGGCCCACTAAGGGCAACCTCTGGTCATTTCCATTCATGCATCTAGGATCTTTCCACGTCGGACAGGCAGATGAATAGTACATGGCTCAGTGACAGTAAGGAACTGCCCCACCCAGTGCCCTGATGGCAGAACCTTCTAGATACAGGGGTGAGGGTGTAGGCACAGGTGCAAGATGCAGTTCTGACTGCTGACATGGACACAGGCAGCCAGGGGGAGCCTGAGGCTAGGTGGGGGAGGGAGCAGGTGCTTTCTTGAGCAGGGGCACAGTTCCATAAGCGCATGTCCTTCCTCCAAGTTGATCTCAGGCCCCTGGGTGGCCCCATCTTGCCTGCAAAAAACTAGGGATGATACCACATGTAACACATACCGTCCCTCTCAGCACCTAGGCTAAGGGCTGGCGCTGCTGCCCATTCCAGCTCTGCACACATGGGGAGGCAGCAGGGCATGCCACGTGGGAGACCCGGATGGAGTTCAGCTCCTCTTGGTTTCAGTCTGGCCCGGCCCTGGCTGTCTGTGGGGCTCTGGGAAATGAACCTTTCCAGGGCAGAACTGTGTGTGTGTGAGAGACCCTCCCTTCCAAATATCTAAAGTGGAAGACAGGGGCCTGGCACAGTAGCCTAGCAGCTAAAGTCCCTACCTTGCACACGCCAGAATCCCATTGGGCGCTGGTTGTAATCCAGGCAGCTCTGCTTCCCATCCAGCTCCTTGCTTGCGGCCTGGGAAAAGCAGTCCAGGATGGCCCAAAGCCTTGGGACCCTGTCCCCTCATGGGACACCCAGGAGAGGCTCCGGGCTCCTGACTCCCGGCTTTGGATTGGCGCACCTCTAGTCATTTTGGCCATTTGGGGAATGAATCAACAGGTGGAAGATCTTTCTCTTTGTCTCTCCTCCTCTCTGTATATCTGACTTCCAGTAAAAAGAAATTTAAAATCTTAAGAAAAAAAAAAAAGTGGAGAGCATGCGACTACAGTCACTGCCGGCAGTGCACCTGTGCCAGCTGAGGGAGGGGACCGAGGAAGGATCCAGCAGATCTGACCTTGGCGGACTTCCCTTCCTTCGCGGCCTTTTTGTTCTTGCGCAATGCCCGGCCAGGCGGCTCTGCCTGCCCTCACACGCCAGCTGGCCAAGGGTGGTGGGGAGGAGAGGGGACAGTCCCCTCTGCACTGCCCCCCACTGTGACCTCTGCAGACTGGGTGGGAGAGGCAAGAAGTGCCGAGAGCTCGTGTGATTTCCTCATGACCTCCGTACGCAGCAGCACAGCCTCTTGGGAGGAGCAGCTGGCTTTCATGAACGTGTGGGATCAAATGACTTCAAAATGCAAGGGACCACCATGTGACCCAGGGGTAAGATGCCCACAGTCGTTATCATGGCACCTGGGCTCCAGTGCCAGCTCTGGCCTCGCTCTTGGCACCCTGGGAGCTCAGGGCCGCAGGTTCAGGCTCCAGGCTCCAGTCTGGCTTATGGAGTGTGAACAGTGAGGATAGGAGATCTGCCTCTTGAATGAAGCACACTAAACTTTGGGGGGGGGGTCTGGTACGATGGCTCAACTAGCTAATCTTCCACCTGCAAGCACCAGCATCCCTTATGGGTGCCGGTTCGTGTCCCAGTCACTCCACTTCCCATCCAGCTCCCAGCTTACGGTCTGGAAAAGCAGCAGAGGATGGTCCAAATTCTTGAGACTCCACCCGTGTGGGAGACCCTGATGAAGCTCCTGGCTGAATTACCTGAGGGAGACGATTCATTTTTTTTTTAAGGGGAAGAGATAGGACTGGTTCAAAGTTTAAGTTCTGACATGTGAAGCTGTGGATCTTAAGTAGCTACAATACCTGGCCAAGTGGACAGCTGGGGCACCATTGCCTGGACTGGTCACTCAATGCCTGCCCCACCCCAAGGGGCCAATAGGCAGAGATTTCCCTACCTGACCGTGTCTGGACATCTCAGCGAAGTGATCTAATGCTGGGTCCTGATTCTGCCCACCTCACAAGTGGGGAAACTGAGGCTGCCAGTGCTGGAACCCAGGCAGGTCAACACTCTTGGCCTTGAACCTGAACTGCATGAGGGGTCTTCACCAGGCATGAGTGCATTCTGAGAGCGCTGCGTGCATTTCCCACAACTTCTGCACCCAGACCTTTACCATATCTCAATCCCATTCTCCATGTACGTTTATTTGACATCTCAAACGTCTATCATAGTCTGTGCTGGGCCAGAGGGGCCTGAACTCCACCGTACGTGGGTGACAGGGTCCCAAGCTTTAGAGCCGTCCATTTCCCCTGCCGGCCCCCACCATGTCCAGGGGTGTGCACTGGCAGCAAGTCAGGGTGAAGTCAGAAGGCGACCCCAGGCCCTTGGGCTGGGATGTTGAGTGCCACTGCACAGGTCGCCTGCCCTTCAACACCTTCCTGAGGACCCCTCGTGTGCTGGGGCTGACTGGGGGGAGCAGGGGCTTCCCAGGGTGGCCCCCAGAAGCTTGGCTTCTCCGCAGACAGCACCTCCTCTGCCCACAGGCCACTCGCCTTTCCCAGATGGGCTGGCCTGGAAATCCCCGGGGTGTTGACAGGGAACTGCTGTCCAATCAGGAGGCCCGAGGGCTGCGGGTTGGGCCCAGCTGGCAGCACTGGAACGGGCCAGCTCTCACGTTCAGCAGGGGCCCTTCCCAAACTGTGACTGCTTCCTGGATGTGTGGAGGCTGGAGCTTGCCGCCTGCCTCCTCAGGTCTGCAGCCCATGACCTAGTTTCAGGCTTCAGCACAGCTAGAGAGAAATCCAGGTCCAGCAGGGGGAATCCAGACACGTGCTGGCCAGGGCCTGGCCTCTCCCGATCCCCTGGTTCACAGACCTGCTTCCTGAGTCTTGTGAAGCAGCATGGATGGGCCCGTTAGTTGTCAGCTAAGAGTGGACACATCCTCGGCACGGGGACAGAGGGCCGAGGAGTCCCCCCGCCTCGCCGGGAGCAGCTAGCTGTCCCTGCTCTGACTGGGAAAGGTGTCCTGTGAGCAGGGGTAGGCACTGCAGGCTCAGGGGCTACCTGCTCAGGCTAGGACAGCAGCTAGGTCAGGGGCTGCAGTCCCTCCTAGGCTGAGCAAGGTTGGTGGGACTGCCAGGCCTGGGCCTGCCCCGCAGCTGGGAGGATGGGATGTCTCCAGGCTCGCAAGGGCTTCCGGCCTTTTCCGGCTCTGCAGGCCTGGAAAGCCTTAACTCCGGGCAGGGATTTCAAGCTCACCACCCTGGTCAAAGTTAGAAAGGGGGTGGGTGGGGTGCCAGCAACAGCTCTGGCAGGGGTGGGGCCTTGGAGTACTCGGTCCCTATTGTTGGGGGGTGCTCAGGCTCCATGCGCAGGTGTCCCTCCTAAATGGAGGTCACCAGCAGTGGGGAGAGGGATGGCTGCTCGCTTAGGCCTTGGCCACTCCCCACCCCCTCCCCCAGGAGGAAGTCCAGGCCGGAAGGGTCTTGGCCCACAGGTGTTGTATCACAGCTGCCTGGTTCTCAGGCAGCTTCCCGACACTTCCTTCAAAAGGGCTCCCAGGTGCGTGTGTGCACTCATGTGTGGTGCATGGGGAAGGGAGGTGGCAGTGCCGGTCAGCTGGGGAAGCCCACGGCCACCAGGCTTTGCTGTGAACCCCAGCCTCAGGGGGAGACAGGTGCCACCCACAAAGCCCTCAAAGCCTGCAGCAGCCTGCAGAGGTCACACTGGCAAGTGGGGAGGCTTGGTGGTGGTGGTGGGGCAACCCTCCGTGCCATGGCATCCACTCAGGAGGCTGGTGCAGGCGGGTGGATGCCCACTCGACACCTCCTGGTCACTGTAGCCCTGAGGGTTACCTGGGGCACACCGTGGAAAGCAAGACGGCCTGTCCCCCGTCTCCCTCCACAAGGACCTGCTCTCACTGGGAGGGGTAGGGTTCGCACCCAGCAACCCAGGTCCATTCCATTTTGGGGCTGTGTGTAGGTCTGGAGCAGTACCAGGCAACGACTTCCACCTCTTTGCAAAGTGCCCAGTCACTTCCCACATCTCCCCACACTACCAGGGACGGTTCCTGGCATGGGTGTGTTCTGAGGAGAAGGCTGGCGCGTCGGCATCCCGCCCCACCCTGAGCATGGGCTGCAGGAAGAGCTCAAGTCCAGGCACGGAGGCCTGGGGACGCCACCCCGGCCCCACTGTTTCCCGACTAGTTTCTGATGACCTCATTAACTGGCCACCAGACTTACCTGAGAAGCCATTTCAAGGGTAAAACCCTGCACCCCGCTCTCCCTTGCCCAGGCCTGCTTGGTTTCCCCATTACTGCAAGGGGAATGCCGTAACCCACCAGGCACACGGCAGAGGGGATCGGGGGTGTGTTCCGGAGACGGTGGCAGGGGTTGAGGGGGAATCAAACATGTAGCATGGGTGCTGACGCACAACATGGTCTGTGACTGCACACGTGTGGTTTGCCTGGCTCCCTTCACCCTGCCTGCCTGTGGCCCCCCGAGGCAAGCACGACACCCCAGAAAGAAAAGCGTCCGTGTGTGAAAGGCATGGATGGAGTTTTATTTATTACCCTATATCTACAATTTTAATTTGAGGTAAAATATAAGCAACACATAAAAATGCCTATTTCTGCTACCATGTAATAGAATTCTCCATTGTGAATATTGTGATAAAGCTACTGGGAACTCTAGGCCATGACATACTCTAGCTTTCACAGAGCTGGGACACACTGCACCGGCCTGGAACCCTCAGAGCCGGCACTCTCCAACAGTGCCCCCGGCTCCCACCCTGGTGGGAGCCCCAGCCCCGATGGGAGACAGCTGCCACCCACCAAGCCCTCAATACCACAAGCAGAGTGGGGGAAGGAGAGGGGGACCCACAGAATCCCTCCTGACAGCAGGGCCCTGAGCGGGAGGCTCTGGCTGCCATAGTCAGTTCGCCTGCCACCTGCTTGCTCCCCTACCTCTGAATGGTGACACATACGGAAGAATCGTGATGGCCAGCACGGGAAAGGCCTGGTCAAATATACAGACTCTTGTTTCCCAGCCATCCATGGAAGCCAGGGGCAACCGCAACCGAGGGGTTGGTTAAATGATTCCCTAAACAACGCCAGAAGTGAACTACCTCGGAAGCAGACACGCGCCTGCAGCGGGCGGCTTCCTGTGGCCGGAGCGGCTGGCCCCGCATCCCCCAGTCAGCCAGCCATTCCAACCTACAGTCACTCTGCTCTTTAATTCAATTCACAGAACTGCTGAAAAAGTAGACATTTCTATCTAAAAGTAGAAAAAAAGGCTTGTATAGAAGGTATTTCTGTTATACAAGTATATTACACGGCGTGGCAGGCTCCGGTCCAGAAGCTCCTCTCTCGAACCCCGCCACCGTTCCTGCAGCAGGAGAGAGCACACGGCCCTAGGTGGTCAACTGGACTGCACGGGACCGCACTGCACGCACTGCCACCGCCCGCCCTCTGACCACGAGCACCAGGATCAAACACGCCCCATGCAGGGAGAGCTGCAGGCAGCCCCGGATAAGGCAGGCGCCAGGACAAACCAGGACCCCATCCAGCAACACAGTAGAGCCACATCCTCGGGCTGCAGCCAATTGTCTTGAGGGGTACTTGGTCCAGCACTCCCCTGAGGGTGACAGCCCCAGTTATGCACTCAGTCACGCGTGGGAAACAATGGGCTTGTGGTCGACTGCACTTGGCAGCCTCAATCAGGCAGATCAGCAGTGATGACCTGGGCTCAGGAGCCCTTCTGACGCCAGGCCTGCACCTGCAGGCAGGCACGGCCATCTGACCGCCCACGCAGGGACCCTCGCACATGCGACACGGGATCTCCACAAGGGTGCATTTACCCTATAGTAGGAGCTCTACCACGTAGGGTCTGGTTCCTGCTTGATCTGAGAGCTTCCATCCGTCTCTTTTACTTCTAGAAGAACAACAAAGGGTCCCAGTTAATTGCACCAATAATGCAAACCTGTTCCTTTGGACATGCACTTAGGTGGTGTCCTTTAGCTAGGACTGAGTGAGCTGGGACCTCAGCGCAGCACTGCCCCCAATCCCAGGAACACACAGCGCCCCCCTCAACCCCAGAACATGCAGCGCCTGGCACACAGGGCTCCGCCCCAAGGGGGCCCTAAGCAACCCCACTGTCCCCCTCAGGGCTGCCCATTACCTTCTGAGGCTGGCGCCTCCAACTGGCTGGGCTCAGTGGACTCTGAAGACAAACAAGAGGTCCAGGTTAAGAGGGCTGGGGAGGGGTACAAGGGCTTCAACTATTGCCAGAGCCTAGGGGGAGGGAGCAATGCAGAAACAGTTCCCCCAGGGTTTTGTGCACACAGCCCAAGTCCAAGGTGAAGCAATGACCTTGAGACTAAACAGTTACTCAACTGTGCTGTCAAAGTCAGACTTTCCGGAGCAATGCTCGCCAGTGAGCAAATACAACTGAAGGCACTGATAATAAGCCAGAGCTCCGCTGCAGAGGCCGGCACTTCCTTCTGTGCCCCTTTTAAGAGTCATCTAAACTTCAAAAAGCTGGAGTTGAGAGAGAGACAGACAGATATCATCCATACTTGCTGGTTCATTCCCAAAATGGCCATAACAGCTGGAGCTAAGCCAACCTGAAGCCAAGAGCCAGGAGCTTCTCCTAGGGCTCCCATGTGGCTTAAGCATTCAGACCATCCTTTGCTGCTTTCCCAGTCCATAAGCAGGGAGCTGGGTTGGAAAGTGGAGCAGCTGGGATTTGAACCAGCACCCATTTGGGATGCTGGCCTCACAAGCAGAGGATTAGCCTAAAGCACCAGCCCCACGGGCTTCTTTTAATAGAAGTCCTCCATCACCAGTCCTCTCAGAAGAGCAGCCCACTGTACTCACTGAAATCAAAGTTTTAAAACTCAGTATTAAAAATGCTTCCCCCGAAGCTTGTGGGAAGAAAAGTTATCAACACCAAAAAACAGGTCAAATTGTGGCCATCTGGGAAGCCAATCAGTGAATGGAAGATCTAACTCTGACTTTTAAATTAATGTATGTATTTTAAAAGATTTACTTACATTTACTGGAAAGGCAGATTTATAGAGAGAAGTAAGGACAAAAAGACAGATCTTCTAGCCACTGGTTCACTCCTGAAATGGTGGCAGCAGCCAGAGCTGGGCCAGTCCTAAGCCAGGAATCTCTCCCAGGTCTCCCACACGGGTGCAGGGTCCCAGGGCCTTGGGCCATCCTCGACTGCTTTCCTAGGCCACAAGCAGGGAGCTGGATGGGAAGTGGAGCAGCTGGGACATGAACCAGTGCCTATACGGGATCCTGGCAGTTGCAGCAAGGGGAGGATGAGTCAATTGAACCATGGAGCTGGGCTCAATAAGTAAATTTTAAAAGGAAATGAAAAAATTGACCTCTGGGGGTGAGCACCTTCAGGTACTGCCTGTCGGGGAGCCTGGTGTGAGGCGCCAGCTGCTCCACTTCTGACTCAGCTCCTTGCTCATGGAGCCGGGAGGCAGAGAGGCCGGCCCAAGGGCCTGATGGAGTTCCTGAAGCCCGGTGCCTGGCACCTGGCTTTGGCCTGGCTGTCACGGGCATTTGAGGTGCCAACAGCACATGCAGTCTGCCCCTGCCTTTGAACCAAAGCACCACGTGTGACGCAGCGTGCATAGCAGATAGTACGTGTGTGCACGGCAGGTGCCTCTCACTCACCTTGCAGCACGGGGCCTTCTGCCTCATTCTGATCAACCAGCTCTGAAAACAAAGCACACGAGCCGCATGACCATCCCCTCCACGAGCTGTGACATCCGAGAGACATTTGTACACACGTGTGCTACTCTGACACTCCGGGCCTGCCGTGACAAGCACTACCCCAAGGCATGAGGGGAGAGCAGAGACCGAGAGCTGTGGGCGAATCACAAGACTTCCTGCCGACTGCCCAGGCTGCTCCCTGCTCACACAGACCTGGGGAGGCAAGCTGCAGGAATTTAAGAATTTGGTTCTTGCTACCACAGGGGTGACCCAGAAAGAGTTTCAGGTTTGGGAGTTTGAGGTCAGTGAGCTAATGGGTGGGAGGTGGGTTTGCACATGCGCTTTCTCTTTCGCTCTCTGCTTCAGAAACAAGCCAAGGCCAAGTGACGGTCAGACATCACACCGAGGACGTGTCTGGATGCAAAGCATCACAGGCTTGCCCAAGCGCTGCCCAGGGAAGAGGTCCAGTGAGCACCACGGGGTGGGGAACTTGCCAGACACAGAGAAACAAGCTCTGTGATGTTCCCCCAGACTCAAAGCAGAACCAATCCCCAAAGGAGGAAATGCTTACAGCAGTTTGTTGCATACAGTGTTTTGTCAGCTTTGTCAACGAAATTATTAAAAATTACACGTTGAACAGTTTACTGTATACAAATGAAGCTCAATGTCTTTTTGTTTGACTACTGATAATGTCCTTGCCTATTCTTGCTGAGCACAGCCCAGTCACCTTCTATTTGTTCAACTCTTTCTTTGGTGGAGCGCCAAGCCTTCAACTATATTGTATGTTAAAAATATGTTTATGTAGTGTCCCAGCTGCTCTACTTCCGACCTAGCTCCCTGCTTGTGGCCTGGGAAAGCAGATGAAGATGGCCCAAAACCTTGGGATTCTGCACCCCCACGGAGACCCAGAAGAGGCTTTTGGCTTCAGATCAGCTCAGTTCTGACCATCGCGGCCATCTGGGCAGTGAACCAGCAGATGGAAGACCTTCCCTCTCTGAAGTCTGCCTTTCAAATAAAAAACATTATATATTTTTAAAGAAAAAAATAGTAACGTAGAAGTTCAAAGCAGAAAGGAAAAAGCAGTGACAGGTTCCTGACCCACACTTGTGGAAACACCTCCCTCACAGGCTGCCGGGCAAACGGCACATGCGCGACGTGGAGAGATACTCACGGTTATTAATCACGAGTCCCGGGAAAGGTCTAAAAAGAGAAACGGATTGTGTAAGGTGACAGTTTATGGCTACTCTGCAACAAGGAAGGTCTGAGCGTATCCGCGCACTCATCACAGTTACCACAGCTCCCCGAGGTGCTCTGGGTGGGGGGCTAACGGGGAGCCCACCAGACAACAGTGGCCCTGGGGAAACATGAACATGAATTATGCAAACCTCAGAAGGGGGAGGTGCTGCTGATTCCTGGGTCCAAGCGTTATGGGGCCTTGTGCTGGTGATGCCGTGAGGTGGGGGTGGGGACTCGGGACCAGAACTCAGGATTGAGGCATTCCTGTGGGTGGATGCCTCTCACAGCGACATGCTCATAGTTCTACTAGAGGCCAGGTGGCTGCAGGGCAATGAGGCGGCGAGGTGCTGGCCTTAGGGGGCGGGCCAGGGCAATGTCTCAATTGGCTAAGCGTCTGCCTGCAAGCACTGACATCCCACAGGGACTCAAATTCCTGACCATGCCACTCAATTTCTTAACCAGCTCCCTGCTTGTGGCCTGGGAAAGCAAAGGAGGATGGCTCAAGGCCTTGGGACCCTGCCCAGACCTGGGAAACCTAGAAGGGGTTACTGGTTTCAGATCAGATAAGTTCCAACCATTGTGGTGGCCATTTGGGGAGTGAAATAGCGGATGGGGAATCTTTCTGTGTCTCTCTGCAAATCTGGTATTGTAATTTAAAAACTACTGATTAAGGGGCTTCCAAGATTCTCCTGCTTTACTGACACAACTCTGCTGCATTTCTGTCTCTGACCACTGCCACACGACAGAGCAAAGGCACAGCAGGTTGTAAAGGGTCCCGAGGCCAGGAGCCGCCACGCCCTGGCCTCCCATACTCAACAAGTCTGTTCTGGGGGAGGGAGTCTCGAAGCATCCAAAGAGTTAACAAGGGGCCAGCTTGGTGGCGGGTGGATACAGTTGCCACCTCTGGCCCCAGCATCCCTTGTAATCTTTGGGGCAAGTCCCCCACTTCCCATCCAGCTCCCTCCCAATGACCTTGGCTTCAGGTTGGCTTGGTTCTGGCTATTGTGGCCAAATGCGGAGTGAACCAGTAGAAGCAAAATCTCGCTCTCTTCCTCTTTTAAATAACAATAAAACTTTATACATTAAACAAAACAAAAAACCAAGACGATGACGAAGAAAAAGAAGTAACCCCTATGTGTCCACTAATTCCATGGCGGAAGCCAGCAGGCCCAGCCCTCTGGGACATCTGGCTGACCAGCAAGGGAGTGCTCACCTAATGACTGTGAATTTGATGAACTCAGCGGAATCTAAGATTCTTCTCATGGAGCTGATCTCCAGGTAACTGGGGGCCTTGAACGACACCCCCGGGGGCATGCCGTCCACCACCACGCAGCCAGGGTTGATGGTGATTTTCCGGTAGGGCACTTTCACGGGGAAGCCCATGCCGATGGCCTCACCTGCAGGGAGACAGACACAGGTGAGCCCTGGCCGCCCTGACAAGCACCTAGGGAGCACAGAACCAGGATGGAGTCAAACACTTCCTCTGCATATCAAGCATAAAGATTTTTAAAAATTCATTTACTTTGATTCAAAAGTCAGATCAGATGTCCGGAAAGGAGAGGCAGACAGAAAGACCTTCCTTCTTCTGGTTCACTCCCCAAATGGCCTCAATGGCTAGACCTGAGCCTATATGAAGCCAGGAGCCAGGAGATTTTTCCAGGTCTCCCACACGGGTGCAGGACCCCAAGGCTTTAGTCCACCCCCTACTGCCTTCCCAGGCCATACGCAGGGAGCTGGATGGGAAGTGGAGCAGCCGGGATAGGAGCTGGCACCATATGGGATCCTAGTACTTGCAAGGTGAGGATTTAGCCACTGAGCCATCACATTAGGTTGGTAAATATGGACAGTCACAAATGTGAGCCCCTGTATATCCATGTGGGAGACCTGGAACGAGCTCCTGGCTCCGGCCTGGCACAGCTCCGAGCTGCTGCGGCCATCTAGGGAGTGAATCGATGGCGGAAGATCTCTCTGGAACTCTTGCAAATAGATACAGAAATGAATATTTCAAAATAAGTAAGTCTTCAGAAAAAAAAAAAAAAAAAACCTGCAACTGTAAACTTTGCAAATGCAAAACTTACCAAACTTCCGACTGAAGAGGTCGTTCACCTGCTCTCTTAGCTGTCTAGCCTTCTCAACTTTGGACAGTCTCTCGTTATCATCATCTGAAACAGTGCAGACGAAACCCAGACCTTAACAGTGCAGCGTGAGCACAGCTCCGGTGTAGGTCCGGAGCTCTGCCCGCCGCTCGCTCACTCGACTAGTCTGGCATTGTGAAATCATCAAGCTTTAAACGGCCTAATGACACAACAACCAGAAACCTGAGAGCACAGTCGGCCTCGTGTTACCTGCTGTTTCACACAGGGCTTCTAAAGGACTCTCAGTACCTGGCAGCGTGCTGGGTGCGCCGCGCCCCACGCTTCCCCCGCCGAGAGCCCCACAGAGCGGAAACGGGGAAGCGCTGCCCTCCGGCTGGCCCATCCACAGGACCCAGGGGAGGATGCATGTCCCATGTCCACATGGCACCAGAGATGGCCCCTGTCATCCACACGGGCAACTTTTGGGGAAGCTGACGTGACACCACAGGTGGTGGGGGGAATCCTACCTGGAATTGTCACCTGGATAATGTTCAAATCTTCAACGCCCGAGGCAGTAGTATTCACGCTGGGCGATGAATTTATTTTTCCTGAAACCAGAAGCCCAACGTGAGAGGCCCTGGCAAGCTGCTCAGCATGTCCTCCCAGGATGCCGCGGCCGGGACCGCGTCAGGCCAGCACCACCTCTTGGCAGGGCACTCCCCCATTCCTCCATTTCAGACTGTTTTCCCTGAGTGGCGGAGCTTAGCAGATCAAGCAAGTGAGCGAGTGAGAGACACACACACTTATTGGAAGAACTAAAACATGCAGTGCAAACGCTTTCAGAACAAGCGCTACCAGCTACAGCTGGACAGCTTGCCCAGCTCATCCTGGCTGCCGGGTATGCCCTGTCACCGCGGGGGGCAGGGGCACTCACGTGGAGGGCTCTTGGAGGAGGAAGTGCTTTCCTTGATGGCCGTCTCAAACATCTCAGGCCTGCAGACAGGAGACAAGGCTCGCATTCCAGTCCCACAGCAGACACCCCCAGCGCTGCTACTGCTCTCTGAGCGACAGGTAGTGACATGGCTCACGACCTGACACAGAGCTGCGAACTCTCTTCAGACCCTCCCCCCTGACCAGACCATGGGAAGACCCCAGGCCAGAAGGGAAACAGGAAGTGCCCAGCTCGCAGCCTGAGCATAGACAGGCAGCACAGCACAGGCTTGAGCACCAGGGTCTCTTGCAGCAGGCAGAAGCTGAGGCCTTACAGGCCAACCTCTTTAGAAATGGCCTCGGGGCAAAAGGCAGTGACAGTACCCCTGGGCACTGAGCAACTGAGAGCTGGGAGTGATGTCACCATGATGGCTAAGCAGGTGATCCCTGCCTCTGCTGCCTCCACCACAGACAGAACACTGGCTGGGCCAAGCTGCGGGGCAGGGGACTTTGGCACGTTGGGGTCTCTGGACTCTTCTGCTTCTCATCCACCTGCCTGCTGATACGCCTGGGAGCAGCAGGTGAAGGAAGGCTCCAGGACTTGGGTCTCTGCCATGCACAAGGGAGGCCTGGACGGAGCTCCTGGCTTCAAGCAGCCATGTGGCGAATGATCCAGAGGGTGCACCTATGTAACATCTTCCTTTCAAACAAATTCATCTTTGTTTTGTTTAGATCCCGGCTCTGGCTTCCACCCATGCGGACCCGGGAAGGCAGCAAATGATGGCTCCTGGGACTGGATTCCCTGCTACCTGTGCTTCATGTCCAGCAGACCTGGACAGCATTCCGAATTACTGGCCTTAGCTCAGCTTGGCACCAGCCACCTCAGGCATTTGAGGAGTGAATTAGTGCATGGACGACCTCTCTCAAATTATCAGAAAAGGAGAGGCAGTGACGTGGGCAGAACCACTGCCCAGATCCATCCCAGCACCAACTACCAGCAATACCAAATTGTGGGGAGACTTTCCCACCGCAGCCATCACCCACCTGCAACAGCCCCTGTCCTCCGTCCCCTTCGACGGACTAGGCTGTCTTCCAGACTCCACAACAAGCACATAGCTCCCCCCACTAACGTCCCACAGGCCCAGGTTGTGAGCGACCCTGTCTCGTATCATGGCCTTACTTCTTAATGATGAACTTAATCTTGGCTTTGTTTCTTAGGATCTTCTCCAGCCTCGGGATGCCAAAGGTTGACGGCCTTCGGAAGGGCACGCCCTCGGGCAACCCCTCCACATAGAAGTCTTCCGGGAAGGACTCGAACAATGCAAAGGGCACCTTCACCGCCTGCTTCAGGCCCAGTGCCTCCCCTGGAACACACGCGCAAAGTGCATCTGTCACCCTCCACATTTAGAACTGATAACCATGCACATTGATAAAAGCAAATTCATCTTAATTTTTTTCCCCTTTCTTTTTTTCATCTTAGTTTTGGAAAGTTCCCTCAGTTCCAAAAATGCTTGGGAAACCACAGAGAAATCCATGGCCCTCCAACCGAGGAGACACAAGTGCTCCCAGGGACAGTTAAGTCGGGGGCTGTGAAATGGTTCACTCAGGCTTGCTTCCTATTTACAAAACACAACTTCACATTCCAATTCCAGGAACATTCCAGGGCCAGAACCATGGTTCAACAGAGTAAACCCCCCGCTTCAAGCACCGGACTCCACACAGGCACAGGTAAACATTCCAGCTGCTCCACTTGCCATCCAGCTTCCTGTTTATGGTCTGGAAAAGCAATGGAGGACGGCGCCTGGCCCCTAGGCTTCAGATCGGTTCAGCACCAGCCACGGTGGCCAGCTGGGTAGTGTGCAACAGTGGACAAAAGATCTTAGTGTAAATCTGCCTTACTCTTACTAGAAGAATAAGTAAACCTTAAATACACATTTAGATAGATAACAAATACTCTCCTACTGTCAACTTACCACATTTTTCATTGAACAGATTCTCAACTTTCTGCTTCAGGTCCGTGATTTTGGCATTCCAGGCCTCTGCATATAAAACACAAGGTCACGACACTGTGACACCTGTCGGGATGCAGGCCCAGCATCTCTGAGCAGCACGAGAGAGAAGCGCTTCAGCTGCGTTTCTCTGCTGTGGTGGCAACTACTCTGACCCTAACACACTGGCACACTGCTTTCCCACTGGGTGCTGCCTCAAAGGGAACGCCCACCGCGCCCCCCAAATCCAGGTCTCACGGGGGCCAAGAGCAACCCCCTCGGAGGCCACACCTCTTCCTAACGGCCCTGACACAGGAGCATGGGGGTCTGCTGTTCACATGCAAGGGCAAGGGCAAAGCTGCGTGTAGGAGCTTCAGGCTGGGACTTGGGCAGCCTGTGCTCTGAGCCATGCTCATGTGCCAAACAAAATGAGAAAAACATCATTATCTTCTTAATGTGAAAGCAAGGAAAACAAAACGCCTATTTACCGAAGGAAAACTCTCTCCCTCGAGGCTTGAAAGGGACAGTAGAACCGTTGGTCTGGGTAGGAGTCCGGACAGCTGAGGTCTGAGGACTGCTGTTGTTGGGGCCTAAGGAAGAACAAGAAATACTCAAGAGCAACGTGTCTCTGATCACGCTCCAGGACCCGCAGATTTCAGCCCGGGCCGCCAGACCGATGGAACAGCCGTGGAGACGGACGCCCGCCGGCAGCACAGACCTCCTCCGTGCACTGCAACGGCTACTCCTGCTCCCTGGCAGCATGCTGCTCTGCTCCAGCTCCCCGGGCTGGCGCCCACACTCCTTCGTGAACACCAGCGCACCTTCACGTATTCTCGCCAATGGCACACTCTACTAGGTGCTTTCAACCAATTCCTTCGAGGATAACCAACATTCTGTGGACGCAACTATTTCCAACTGTCTAGTCTGCAGAAAGTCTTAGACAGGACCTGGGCTTCCCCTGCTCAAGGAGGCCAGGCAGCAAACAACTCAGCAGCTGACAGTGTGTGCACGCTGCCCATTGGCTCCAGCCGCCATTTGCTGGAACTCAGGTCTGTAGCATTGGCGCCACCTGCACTAGGAGTGAGCAGCACGCCCCTGCTCCGCGGTGGCTAGCTACTCAGTCCTGGACGTGTCGGTAGACAAGACTTCCATGCAACCATTTCACACTGAGAAAGGGATGGCAAACACACAGCAGGTCACTCCCTGTAACATGACGTCCTAGTCTTTAAGGATGCCAAAACTCCTCAATAAGAACTGCAGCTTCCTCAGATGGTTAATGATGAACAGAAGTGTGTCTGGACCAGCTGGCTCCGGCAGCCTGCTGCCCCTGAAAGGAACATGTACCCCAAGAAATCAGGACAGTTCATACCCAGGGTTCTGTCAACAGGCCTCTAAGGTAAACCAACGAACACCCCATCTTCTCCAAGAACATAAAGTGCCTTTCATACATGAAGTGGGACAGACATAATAAAGTGGCCACCAGGTGGCACACCAGAGCTGCGAATCAGTTCTAGACTGATTTACTCAATGGGTACTTTGCTGGCCAGGGACTGGTGAGGGGGCACACAGTAGGAGAGTGCCATGGTGAGGAGCACCAGGACAGGCCTCGGGCCAAAGCGGGTTACTCTGCCCTTGGGAAGCCCATCTCCGGTATCAGAGTCCCTGGCACAAGCCTCCACTAGTCCACAGCTGAAGCTTTCTGCTAGTGTGCAGCCTGAGAGGCAGCAGGTATTCGCTCTGCTCATCGGGCCCATGACACTCTTGAGACACGTGGAGGGAGGTCCCGTCTCCAGGCCTCGCTGGCCCAGGCCTGGCTTTTAATTACTTTAAAAAAAAAAAAAAAAAAAGAGTAAGTTTAAACACACAAACCACTCACTCCAACAAAGAGGACTGTGAAGTCCTGCAACAACAACCGCCACACTCCCGTGGGAAAGGGTCCAAGTAGTCACAAATGCTGAGTGATTTCTTAACGAAGCACAAAGCCCAGCAATTCCCCACCTAACAGAAGGGAAGCAAACGCTGCCCTTTGTGCAAAGGCTCCGGCAGCCTAGGGACCAGGGCACAGTGACACAGGCAGCCTCGGGACCAGGGCACAGTGACACAGGCAGCCTCGGGACCAGGGCACCGTGACACAGGCAGGAGAGGCACACCGTGCGTTCCCGGGCTGAGCAAAGCCAGGCAGAAAGAGAAGGGAAAAGATGTTCTTCAGAACTTCATACTTGGGGCCCGGCTCACATCCCAGCTGCTCCACTTCCCATCCAGCTCCCTGCGCGTGGCTTGGGAAAGCAGTCGAGGACGGCCCAAAGTCTTGGGACCCTGCACCCGCGTGGGAGACCCAGATGAAGCTCCTGGCTTCGGATCAGCTCGGGTTCATCTGTTGCGGCCACTTGGAAAGTGAACCAGCAGATGGAAGATTTTCCTGTTTCTCCTTTTCTTTGTAAATCTGCTTTTCCGAACAAAAATAAATCTTGAAAAAAAGAAGAAACCTAAAAACTCAAAAAATTCATATTTGTAGTTACACTGGGTACACCCTAGTGCATAAAAAACATTGCCTACCAAATTCTAAAAAAAAAAAAAAAAAAAAAGAAGAAGAAGAAGAAAAAAATGCCATTTATAAACATGGTATACAATTTGGAACTGAATATTACTGAAGTGTAAACAGGTACATCTCTACTGTTAGTGAACTCCAGACTGGCAAGACCCGAACTTGAATGCAGCTCTTGGCAATTTAATATGCCTTAAAATACCCATGTAATCATTTTATGATACAGTCCCCCCCGGCCCTGGAAACTCGCGGAGCCCGGGCTGCTGCAGGATGTGGCCTGCCTTCCCCAGCGGGGGGCTGACAATGCATTACCACTCACCGCCATCCTGGCACTCTGTCCCAGCACAGCCACGCTGTAAGGTGACACGCTACTGCCTCCCTTTAAACCTCGCTTCCGCACACAGCACTCAAACCTTCATGGGGCCCAGGGAAGGTCAGCTGGCTCCAAGGACGCTGTTTATGGAAAGGGTACCCCACACTCTCAGACCTTCCTGGTTCAAAGAAAGCGATGAAGGACTGGGAATGTGTGTACTTCGAACGCTGCCACTTCTGAGCAGAAACGTCCTGGAAACCATTCACATACACTCCTTGCCTTTCTCTGAGAAAACAGAGAAACAGCATGAGACTTTGGTCCACCTAGGATCAGCACTGCTGGGGCTGGTGTGATGGCTCAGCTGGCTAATACTCCAACAGTAACAGCATGCTATGTATACGGGTGCCAGTTTGTGTCCCAGCTGCTCCAATAGGCCTGGGAAAAACCTGCAGATGCAGTGGGAGTTAGGACAAAGACAGAAATTCAGGATGAGCCAGGAACTACACTAACCTAAGGCGCTGCTAGTTATTTCAAGTTATTTATCTTATTTTAGAAGCAGAAAAGTGGCCAGAAATAGCTGGGACTGAATTAGGCCATCGCCAGGAGCCAAGAACCGCATCCAGGATTCCCACCTGGCGGCGGGGAGCCCAGCACTAGAGCCACCGGCTGCAGCGGCAGGAGCATCAGCAGGAAGCTGCATCAGAGGCAGAGGAGCCGGGATTCACCCCGGGGCAGCTTAACTCAGTGCTGCCAGATGCCAGCCAGCCCCCAGGCTACCTCTAACCGCTGCCAGCTAAACCTCCTCTAAGCAGCCACCAGCTAAATCACCTATTTCTTTCCTGAAAAAGAGCACAAGAAAAGTAAAAGGTAGGAAGGAGATAACCACTTAGGGATCTTCCAAGCCTTAGACAATATGGTCTATGGATCTCACGGCCGAGTGTTCTCACAATGTCCTTTAGGAGCTCTGCGAACCTGTGGCCCTTTTCACAAGCCTTCACACACAGGCCAGTTGTGGAAAGCTACGTCAGCACCTACACATACATGGTCAATAGCTGCAAGTGCCAAGAATCATCATCAGAAAGATGGGGTGGGGGACGGAGCTTACCTTCCACGGTGACCTCAATCTCGGGGACCTTTGAATTGCTGCCGGGGCTCCGCGGTCTTTTGGGAGACTGCAGTGCTGTAAGGCAAGAATACCATTAGCCGCACAGGCTGCTGGACAGAAGGGACAGAGCCAGGGCTGAGCCTGCAGTGGCGTGATGACTTATTAACACGCACACAGCTGGGCTCCCCCTGCAAGGCAAGCTCCACAAGGAGACCACCGAGGTAACCGGCCACGCGAGGCACAGCAAGGCTGCAGACACACGGCTGCCGACAGCAGATGGCGTAACAGAGCGAGAGCAGCACTCCAACTGCAAGGCCTTAAAGAGCTGCACGTGACGCAGTGGGGTCAGATATTCAGAGAGGATCAGAGACAGAGAGGAAGATCTTCCTTACACTGGCTCACTCCCCAAGTGGCTGCAACAGATAGAACTGTGCTGATCCATAGCCAGAAGCCAGAAGCCTCTTCCTGGTCTCTCAAGCGGGTGTAGGGTTCCCAAAGGCTTTGGGTTGTCCTCCACTGCTTTCCCAGGCCATAAGTAGGGAGCTGGGGGTGCCAGGGCACGAAACAGCACCCCTCTGAGATCCCAGCATGTGAAAAGCGAGGACTTCAGCCACTATGCTACCATGTGGGCTCCAGAAGCTACTTGTAACACCACATTCCATACCGGAGTGTGGGTCTGGGTCCCTATCACTCCAATTCCAACGTAGCTCCTGGCTTATGCCGCTGGCAAGGCACAGGAAGAATGTCCGGGTGCTTGTCTGTCACCTATGTGGGAGACCTAGGTGGAGTTCGAGGTTCCTGACTTCAACCTGGCCCAGCCTTGGCCCTTGTAGCCACTTAGTGGGTGAACTGGAAGAAGGAAGATGTCTCTTACAAATCAATCTAACAAGCTCCCCCAAAAAGCATCAAACACAGCAGGTGCAGTAGCGAGGCCACAGCAGCCACAGATGTTGGTCAGCTGTGTGCTTGGGTCCAAGAAGGCAGGAAAAAGGAGAGGGAAAAGCAGACAGCAGCCGCTCTTACCTTTAGTGTTGATCTTGCTCGCCATCCCAGGAGGCAGGTAGGAAACGACGAGCTCAGGCCTGCAGAGAAAGCCAGAAAAGCAGTGGGGCTTCTCACAACCACAGGCACACCCAGGGCTCCCCACGGAGGGGCTCGGGGCCGCCTCCTGCACCCCATCTTCCTGCCCTTAACTATCACCCAGGGCACAAGTGGAAATGCGACTAAAGATTCCGCAGCACCGGTGGAGGAGGGAGCAGGGCTGACGGGGCTGACAGACGCCTGCATGTCAAGGACCCTGTAAGTGTCCTCAGATCAGCGCTGCCACGGAGCCGCCGGCACAGCTCTCGGACGGCGGTCAAAGCCAAGACCAGGACGAAGGAATCCCAGTGCCAAGGGCAATGCCAGCACTACTGCTCCAGCCCGACTTTGCCACCAGCAACATGAAAGCCACATCTGTCACTTCCAGCCAGGCACACAGTTCAATTCCAGAAATGACCACGGTGGCAAGTATGACTTACTTTTTAACAACGAACTTGATTTTATTGCTGCCACGGACAATCCTTTCCAGGCGTGGAATTCCAAACCAGGTAGGGCTGCGGAAGGGAATTCCTTCTGGCAGACCTTCCACGTACAGGAACTCAGGGTTGGACTCAAACACAGGGTATGGGACTTTCACCGCCTCGGTGAGCCCGAGAGCTTGAGCTGAAAGTGGAAGCGGACATCATTTATGCAAGACCCAAGTTTGCCCACATTCTGTTATCTGTGTATACACTCCTACAATCCGATAGCATCCACTGAACACTGAAGGCATTTCCACTTAGCACAGTGTGTGTGCACACCGTGACCGTTACACTACTGGTCAAAGCCATCTCTCCGAGCAGAAATGACCGGGAGCCACTTCGCACGGTAACGGCACCCACCCACCTGTGCTATCGCCCACACAGGCCGTGTAAGGACAGGACACGTGTAAGATGCAGGGACACTACAGTGAACAGGGGCGGAGATCTCAGATCCTGATGTAGGACACAGCAGCTCAACTCCAGGCATGGCGTAATAGGTGCGAATGTGCCAGAACACGGCCATCATTAGCCATGCCTCACTTTCCCATTCTTCTTGGACACAGCCCATCAAACTCTTGCAGCCCCATTGTTAGGTGGGATGACAGACCATGGAATGGGGAGTTATCCCCCTCCTTGCTTCTCTGGGCACACACTCCAAGAGAAATGAAGCACCATCCTAACTTTGGACCTATATCGATATAATTCATGAATGTGAGTTAAAAGCACTAGAGCTTACATACCAAATTTTAAGTTGAAAATCTCCTCCACTTGCTTCCGCAGCTTGGTGATCCTGACATTCCAATCTTCTTTGACTGGAAGGAAAAAAAACCAACGTAATGAACAAGGCCGACTTGTACTCAGATCATGATAGACACCCATCTTTCCACTGAAATCTGCTAATTTTGTTTCAAAAAACACACAAAAAAAACACCTGAGGCTTTAGTGGAAAATTATTTTTTACATTTTTCAAGTATGAGAGGACATGCACATAGAGAAAATCCACATGTCCATCGACATCATGAAGAAAGCAGTGGCTTGGGGGGGGTCCAGCGGTGCGGCCTAGCGGCTAAAGTCCTTGCCTTGAGCGCACCGGGATCCCATATGGGCACCACTTCTAATCCCGCTGCTCCACTTCCCATCCAGCTCCCTGCTGGTGGTCTGGGAAGGCAGTGGAGGATGGCCCAAGGCCTTAGGACCCTGCACCCACGTGGGAGACCTGGAAGAGGCTCCTGGTTCCCGGCTTCGGATCGGCACAGCATTGGCTGTTGTGCTCAGTAAATCATCGGACGGAAGATATTCCTTTCTGTCTCTCCTCCTCTCTGTATATCTGACTTTGTAATAAAAATAAATTAATCTTTAAAGAAAAAGAAAGCAGTGGCTTGCTCCCGTCAGTCTGCACGCTGAGGCCAGGGAAGCTGGAGGGGGTGGGACAGCCGCCCCCCAGGCCGCAGCAGGTGCACGCTGCTCTGCCGTCTGCCCAGGCAGACAGGGTGTTTCATGGCAAGGCGACGTGCGGCAAAACCACCCAGCACCCGCTGTCGGGGCATCTGGATACCCTGCTAAAGGGGGGAGCTCCAGACAATTTATGCATTACAGGAAAAGTTGGCACTTCTGTAGCTTGCTATGAGCTGCCAATTCTTACTGGATCTCTTCTGTTTCGATTAAAAGAAAAAATTACTTACTTCAAAGACAGAGTGGCAGAGATGGAGACAAAGAGGTCTGCTATCAGCTGTTTTACTTCCCAAATGGCCCAACAACTAGGGAACTCCACCCTCTCTCCCGTGCCTGGCGGGGGCAGAGGTGCCCAAGCCATCCTCTGTTGCCCTCAGGAGCAATAGCAGGGGGCTGGATGGAAGGCAGAGCAGCCAGAAATTGAAAGGCGCTCCAGCTGATTCCCCAGTGTCCAAAGCTGCAGCTTAATACACTGTGCCGCAGCTTCAGCCACGCCAACTTCCAAGCAGACGAGCCATACTCACTGCTATGAACAAGATCTGAAGGATGACTCACTTCCTCTCGTTCTCTGAAATCATCAAACTTACTTGTTTAATACATAGAATGACATCCCACTTATTAAAAAAGATTTATTCATTTTTATTGAATGTCAGATTCACAGAGAGAAGACACAGAGAGAACGATCTTCCATCCATTGGTTCACTTCCCAAGTGGCTGCAATGGCCAGAGTAGAGTCAATCCAAACCCAGGAGCCAGGAGCTGCTTCTGGGTCTCCCACGTGGGCGCAGAGTCCCAAGGCTTTGGGTCGTCCTTGACTGCTGGGACTAGAACCAGCATGTACATGGGATCGTGATCCTGGTGCATGGAAGGCGAAGACTTCAGTCACTAGGGTACCATGCCAGCCCAACATTGATCTTTCCACTACCCGGGCTCACTATTGGAGCAGTGGGTTAAATTGCAATGTCAACTTCTGAATCCCATATTGGAACACTTCAGTCCATCTGCCTTCATGTGCTCATGAAGGTGGTGGAAAATCATGCCAAGGTAGGAGCCCAGGACGGGTTCCCTCACTCCTGCCGCAGGCCTGGAGGCAGTACTCATTTGTGGAGTGACCCAACAGATGATGAATCCACTGGTCCCTCTCCTTCTCTCCCTCCCCCGTCCTCCTTGTCACTCAGACTACTGAGTTCTTAGCAACAAAAGTTCCTAAAGTGAACCTGGCAAGGTAGTCTACTGGCTAAAATTCTCGCCTTACAACACATGTCAAATCCCAAATGGTTGCCGCTCTGTGTCCCCACAGCCTCGCTTCCCATCCAGCTCCCCGACTTTGGCCTGGGAAAAGCCACAGAAACTCAATACGGCCCAAAGCCTTGGGAACCTGCACCCATGTGGAAGACCCGGAGGAGGCTTCTGGCTCCTGGATCTGGATAAGCAGCTGGGGAGTGAACCAGAAGATGGATGATCTTTCTCTTTGTCTCTCCTAAGTATCTGACTTTTCAATAAACTAAACAAATGTTTACAAAAAGAAAAAAAGTAGTTCATAAACTGGTGGAAGAAAACAATGCTCATTTTTTCCATTATGCGAAGTCAGTAAGGAAGGGTGGACAGCTGCCCTAGTGGCTGTAACGGAGTTGCTGGGTCAAGCCCCAGCTCTGCTCTCAATCCCAGTTTAGCAAGGAAGTTTAGCAAGCAAGAGAGGCCACAAGAAATGCCTCAAATGTTGGGGTCCCTGCAAGCAGCAGGGAGACCTGTATTGAGTTTCTGGTTGTCAGCTTCGCCGTGCCCAGCCCTGGCTATGAGGACATCAAGGCAGTGAACCAGAAGGTGATAGGTCTCTGAATATTATGTGGAAAAAAAAAAAGAAATAAAATCTCAACAAAACTCAAACAATGGGAGTGAGAAGATTCACCCAACTGAGGCTGTGTCCTAGCAGGAGGAAAAACGACAAGCTGACAGCTGCCTGTGTGTGGCCCGAGGTGGCAGCTGCTGGCTGTATGTGGCAGGCAAACAGGTGGAGTCAGGATGTGCTGTTACGTGTAAAATAAATAAATGAAATACAGAAAATAACTCGCTGTATACTTTTTGTCCGCTATACAGAACGGAATGGAAATCTCATTACCAGAAAACAGAAAATGATATGGGCGAGCCATGCGTTCCTACTGAGAAAGCTTAAAGACTCGAGCTGCCCCTGGATCGCATGTCCTTGTATGGAGAAATGCCTGCGTCCGGCTGCTGCAACCGATGGGGCTGGAGGAGTGGGGTGCTTCTGCGACTTTGGGACTTGAAAGGATCGTACTGAAAAGCCACCAATGCCTGATCCGCAACTGCCTTACCTGGAGTGTTCGTTCTTGGCTGCGTCACCTCGGTGGTAGTGTGAGTCAGGAGTTCTGGCCTGGAGAAGAATGGAGACCACGGGTGAGGTAACATGCACCACCAAGTACTTCCCATTCAGCTGCTACTATTATAGCAAAATGTGCAATGGAGGCAAACACTTCTGAGACTGTTCTTTCACCAATGCTTAACAACAGGGGACAAGTGGCAGGAGTCTCTGGGCACACATGCCGGCCTGGCTGTCTGTTGATCAAACAGTTAACTGTCTCTCTCTCTCCAGACTGTCCACCCAGAGCAGGACGGTCAGAGAAGTCCTCAACACACACGGGCTTGCCAGAACCCTGAGCAACGATGGCAGCAACACCGTGTTTCAGGAATTTAGGGCCACCTTCCAGCTCAGCAAACCTGCAAGCAATGGGAGTTATGTGCCAGTCCAGCACGGGGCTTAACCAGCACTGGTATGGCCCGGACGGTTCAGGATCATCACCCGAGCAACCTGTCCACTGGTGTGGTTCATTGCCATAATGAACATCTCTGACTGACATGTCCTTGACACTGAAGCCCATGCTGTCCCCAGGATACTGCCGTGCCAATGAAGAGAATGCAGGTCTGCCGCCGGCCCACAGGGACAGCAGCAGCACACGCAGTCCTACAGTCATCCCGCAGAGGCTTCCCTTGGGTCTGCTGGCCTGCTGGCGGTAGCATGCAGTCCGGGGCTCCCAGCAGTGCCGGCACATGAGCACCTGGCTCCAGCGTACGGTCGCCACTCCATCCAGAAATGGGCACAAACACTACTGTGTCAAGGCTGGGGCCGATTTCCAGAATGACTGCCTCTACCTCATCTGGCTTAAGGTGGTGTTTCAGGTGAACCCACTGTCCAACACCAGCAGCGAGTGGTCTCACTGCTGCTGTGGACCTCTGGGAGATACAGCAGCAACGTCGGGGATGCACAGGCCTGGAGTCACGTCGGTAATGTGACGGCCTCAGATTTCCATGGGGAGGAACCAAGGTTTTTATGATACCCGGGTTCTGGCAGCAACACCGCTGTGAAAAAGCCAAGGAAGTGTTCTGACCCTGGTCTCTTCCCCTGCATTCAAATCACTTCCTCTACTGCCTACCTTCTAACACTGAGTCAGAATAACCTTCATAAGGCAAACCCCGTTAAAAGGGAAGCATGTTCCAAAACTTCTTGCTACCCAAATATCCAAGTACTTACACATTTCCCTTACAGGAGCCATGCCTTCCCCTCTCCACCGTGCAGGCACCACTGACCACCCAGACCACACAGACCACCCAGGCCACACACTCACTGCCTCCCCCCAACAATGCTGCTAACACTTCATCGAATTCAACTCCTCAGGAAGCTCCCAAAGATAGGTTCTTATTAAGACCAACATCATAAGAAAATTTTGAAAATAAGCAATTTAATTTTAAACGTGACAGTCCACGCTGTTGGAGGGGGAAAAGGCACCCTTTCTACGACCAAGCATTTCGAAGGAACATAACAACTTGGTGCTTGAAGGTCGGTTCCTTACCTTTTGATCACAAACTTGATT
Organism: Ochotona curzoniae; assembly: GCF_017591425.1. Taxonomy (NCBI): domain Eukaryota; kingdom Metazoa; phylum Chordata; class Mammalia; order Lagomorpha; family Ochotonidae; genus Ochotona; species Ochotona curzoniae. Next base: position 5,110,031 of record NW_024465421.1, read on the forward strand.
CGATTGCCCACTTGAATGATTTTTTCTAGCCGCGGGATCCCGTACCATGAGGGGCTTCGGAAGGGAATGTTTTCAGGCAGTCCTTCCACATATAGGTCATTGGGGTGTGCCTCAAATTTCTGGTACGGAACAGCCTTGGCTTCCGTGCTGCCCAAGGCCTCGGCTGGACAGAAACCAAAGAAGTTGACTAGGTAGGCCAGATTTGAGCTGAAACCACTGGCCCACAATCCAAAGCAAGCAGCAAATAAGTAAATCTGAAACAAGCTGAGACACCCCACAAATGCCTCACACAACTACCCTCCCCATGTGAACTGGCGGTTCACGAAGAGGGTTCAGGACAGGCACCAGGCCTATAGGCTGCGATGCACAGGGCCTCCTGCACCCCACAGCCGAGCAGGAGAGTCCTGGGCTCTGTTTCGACTCCAGCTTACTGTCTACGTGTGCCCTACGAGACGGCAAACAATGGCCCCAAGGACTTGGGCCCACACCATTGCATTTTGGCTGCTGGCTTAGGTCTTGCCCAACGCTGGGCAATGCAAGCAACTTGAAAGTGAACATACATGTTACTAAAAACAATAAAATCTTTGTGCTTGCACTGTGGCGGAGTAAAGCTGGGCCTGTGGGAGATCTGAGCGAAGCTCCTGGTTCCCGATTGGACCAAGTCCAGCCAATGAGGCCATTTAGGGAAAGAATCAGTAGATGAAAGACAGGTATCTATCCCTTCTGCTCTTTCTCTTTGTTACTCTGCCTCTCAAATAAGTAAATAAAATACCAACCTAATTCTATGTATAAAAAGAGTTGAGAAAAAAATGACCTAAGCATCGGGAAAAAGATGAAGGCCACCTGCATGTTTTTCTTCTTTATTTATTTATTTTTATTTGAAAGGCAGATTTATAGTGGCATGGAAAAACAGATCTTCTATCCGCTGGTGCACTCTGTAAATGGGCACAATTCCTCTCATTGCATTGGTCCCAACCCAGGAGCCTGGCGCTTCCTTGGGGTTTCCTACATGAGTGGAAGGGCCCAAGGACTTGGGTCATTCTCTGCTGCTTTCCCAGGAACGTTAGCAGGGAGCTGGAACAGAGTTGACACTTCTAGGACCTGAGCCAGTGCCCACACGGGATGCTGGTACTGGAGGTGGGCATTGCAACCACTCTGCCCTGGCGTGGACCCCAACTGCATTTCCTGTCCATCACAAGCTCAACGAGACCTCCCAGCATGAAAACGTTCTGCTAAGAGGGCAATGGTATCTCTTACTTAACACTGGCCCCTTCTGTGCCGATTAAAACATTTGAGATACACAATTACATACTAAAGAAATAAATTTAAAAAATAAATAAACAAATAAATAAAGGGAAAACTGGAAGTAAGCCACACCTCTCGTAATTATTTTCTGAAAGCAGAACTCAGAATGAAGGCAAAGCATCTCTTTGTGACACACACGAGCCACAGGCACAAATGAGACTCACCAAATTTTTTGCAGAAAAGCTGATCCACCATCTTTCTGAGCTTGGTGATCCTGGCATACCACTCCTCCTTCACTGCAAGAACGAGCACACAGACTCTCAGCGGGCGTCCGCACGAGCCCAGGCCCGCAAACCACACGGGGACAGAGCAACAGTGGCATTTCCCCTTCCTCTGCACAGTTAAAGCTAGCACACAGCAGACGCCAGGCAACCCCACAACTGCTAGACCATGATGTTTGTCCTGAAACACTGAAGAAAGCGACCGAGCTGGGAATCTTTCCACCACGCCAAATCTGTCACCGGCCAATTACACACCAGGGCCAAAGGCACCATGGATCACACCGTGTTTCCATCAGAGCACACGTACTAAGCCAAGTGACCATGCTCGTGGCTACCTGCTGTATGATGAATCAATGATTATTCAAACAAATGAATGCAGAATCAAAGTGCCTAAGGCATTATACCAGACATCACATTTTATATCTTAACAGCAGCAGAAGCAGTCATATTGCTTCTTCTATCCAGAAATGCATAATTTATACTTGTTGATAATGGGAACTGACGTCTGTAGTGAGTATCAGAGTCTGCCAATGGGGACCTTCCTGACACGGCATCCGAGTGAAAGACATTACTGCACATGAAAGATGACACAAAGAATCCAGTCCTCCAAGTGGCCAAGGGTGACTCCACACAACGTTCTCATGTGACCCAAGACTGGCGTCCTACCTCCTGAAGCTGGCTTGTCAAGCTGTAAATCTTCACGTGTTGAATTCAGAAGTTCATGTCTGAAACAGGAGAAATAGTATTACTTACTCACAGACAATGGTTAGCCCCAAGTCTAGTGGTAAAGAAAAAGCACTGCAGGCATAACTGTGAAGTATAACGTTAACCACAAACTGTAGCACGAGGCGTGTCCTCACAGTATGGGAGGCCACACTGCGGGAATTGAGGCACAGGTTAACCCGCCGCTTGCTGATGCATCCTGGGGGGGTGGCAGGTGAAGGTCGCCTGGGATTCCAGCAGGGAGTGCTGGCCTCTGGCTTTGTCCTGCTCCAGATCTCTACTTGCTTTCTATCACTTTGCCTTTCAGTAAAAACAAGTCTCCTGAAAGCTAGAAAATAAGCAATTTAATAAAATGCTGTTAAAAAAAAGAGTTCTCTGTGTCTGGCATTGCAGTCTAGTGGCTAAAGTCTTTGCCTTGCACCAGGATCTCATATGGGCGCCGGTTCTTGTCCCAGCTGCTCCACTTCCCATCCAGCTCTCTGCTTGAGGCCTGGGAGAGTAGTTGAGGATGGCACGAAGCCTTGGTGCCGTGCACCTGCGTGGGAGACCCAGAAGAAGCTCCTGGCTTCAGATCAGCTCAGCCCTGGCTGTTGTGTCCACCTGGGGAGTAAATCAGTGGACAGAATATCTTCCTGTCTCTCCTCCTCTGTATACCTGACTTTACAATAAAAATAAATAAATCTTAAAAAAACAAACAGAAAAACCACTTCTCTGAGCAGCGTAACTTACTAACGTGGGACAGTACGGAGCCGTGTGGGTGGGATGCGGCAGAGGGGTGCCAGCAGCTCCTGGGTAGTGCCAAGCTTTTGGGAGCAGCCCACACTATGTGTTACCCAGTTTCCTGAGAGCGCATTAGATCTTACAAAACACAATGCATCTCAAAGAAAAGCACCTGCTGGCCACAGCCCGAGAGGCAGCTGACCTCGAGGTACCCAGTGGGATGCTTTCACCTTTAGTTAAATTCTCCAAGTCCTCTTACTGCCGACCAACACAGAGGCCAGTCTGTGCAGCGCGTCCATCAGGGCAGCCGGGAACCTCCCTGCTTTCTCCATAGTATTAGAACATCACCGGAAATGAAATGATTGTTGTTCTAAAACTGCTTTTCAGCTCAGTGCACACCTCAAGGACATCATGGCAGGAGCCTCCAAGTTATTTACATCATTCTCCAAAGACGCTTACCACACGCAGCAGGACTTGAAAATAAAGCCAGCGATCGAGGTGAATCGCCCTTCACCTTTCCTAAACCCACGCTTGGTCAAGAATGCGCACCTGCTGTAACTGCAGACTTCCTTATTCTGAGACACACACAGGAAGCTATTATCCCTACTCCCTGTATGTGCCTGGCTTAAGGGGCAGAGCTAAGCACACTGCCTGCCACATGGACCTCAAGCAGAAAAGCTGGCCCAAGCGGTACTTCCTGTCACTCCTATGGTGAACTCCTCAGAGAGGAGCTAAGTGCCTCACTGGACGGGGCCAATCAGAACAAGAGTTCTTGCTACTCACCGCCTGACAGGCCCCATGCCATCGACCGCTTCCTGCGGCAGATACGGTATGTCGGCTTTAGCCTATGACTATCAACACTGGCTGGCAACAAGAATTTGGGATTGAAATTGGTATCATCTTAAACTTAACTAGGGGTAGGTACTGTGACACGGTGGGTAAAGTCACTGCTTACACTGCTGGCTTCTGCTCCAGGCACCAATCTGAGTCCTGGCTGATCCACTTCTGATCCAGCTGCCTGCTCATGGGAAAGCAAGGAGAGGGCCCAAGTGCCTGGAGCCTGCACCCATGGGCAATGGTATCAGGAGACGCTCCTGCCCACACATCAGCCCAACTTTGGCTGTTGCAACCACATGGAAAGTAAACCAGCAGATGGAAGAACTTTGTCTCTCCCTCCTCACACGGCCTTTCAAACAATTAAATAAAGCATCGCAAAAATGGTGCCATTTTTATTCTTTAGGAAGGAGTGGCTGGCACCTAGTCATTGCTCATATCATGAAGTGTGTGACGTGCCTCTCTGCCTCCAGGTGGTTCACTGTTGTTCAACACCTTCAAGGGAGACCTGCACCATTTCTCAGGCTGGCCAGGGGACTCTCACAGTGAAGACTTGACGCTCTTTCGCTGGTCCTGCACCCCACTCTCTCTGTAACCTAGCAGATGACAACCTCCCGGCTCCTTTACCTGGAATTTACACTGCCTGCTGCCAACTGCTCCCTCTTAGGAGCCCGGGGGAAAGCTCCTGCTTCACAGCTCCCTGTCAACCCACATTTCCGGAAAGCAGCTGAACGCTCTCCTACTTCTAGACCTTTTAAGCATTCCTGCACACAATCCCAAGCTACACATCCTGAGACTGTTTCTGTTTTTAGGCAAAACAAAGTCTGAGTCTAACACACCTTCAGAATATCTCAGGGAATATAAGGGAGTGTGTGCTGAGCCACCATTCCAACTCGCACAAGGAAGGAATGGCAGGAAAGGAACGAGCCCTGCCTGTTCATCTTTAGAAGTAGGTGCCAGCGCCCAGCGGCACGGCCTAGCGGCTAAAGTCCTCGCCTTGAACATGCCAGGATCCCATATGGGTGCTGGTTCTAGTCCCGGCAGCTCCACTTCCTACTCAGCTCCCTGCCGGTGGTCTGGGAAAGCAGTCGAGGATGGCCCAATGCTTTGGGATCCTGCATCCGTGTGGGAGACCTGGAGGAGGTTCCTGGTTCCAGGCTCCGGGTCGGCACAGCACCGGCCATTGAGCTCACTTGGGGAGTGAATCATTGGACGGAAGATCTTCCTCTCTGTATATCTGACTTTGTAATAAAAATAAATAAATAAATAGATAGATAGATAAATAAAATAATGAAGCCAGTGCCAAGGCTCCGGGATTACGGAGTAACAGGTAAAACTGCTAAAATTGCAGCCTGCAATGCCAGCAGCACCCTGAGGGTGCCAGCTTGTGCCCCAGCTTCTTTCTCAACCAGCTCCTTGCTACACACCTGGCAAAAGCAGCAGCAGATGGCCCAAGTGTCTGGGCCCCTGCAATCCACATGGGAGACCCCCCCCCCCAAAAAAAAAGCTTCCAGCTTCCGCCTGGCCCAGTAGTTCGATCACCAGGTAATGAACTAGCAGAAGGAAGAACTTCCTTTCTTCCACAAGACCAGGTAGGCAGGAGCCTGGCAGCCACGACGCCTGCACTGGGGACTGGTGTGGCCTCCAGTGAGCCTCCTGCTGATGGGGACCGGGCTGGGCAGCAGAGAGTAACTGGGGTCGCCCGCTTTGCTCCGCCCAAACCTAGCTGGGGCAGGCATTTGGAGGAGGAAACTGATAAATGGGAGGTTGACTTCTCAAGTTAGTTTGTTTAAATACAATAAATTTCAAACATGAATATACATCCTTTTTAGGATACTTAGTGGAAAACCGTGGAAGAAAATGACGGTTATATGGGCAGGTATTCATGTCCGAATCTTGAGCACAGGTAAGTTACAAAGCAGAAGACACATATAAACCTCACACTTAATTTAATTACAGCCCTGGTAGCTAAGAGCAGTCAGCAGCAAATGGCAGGAGAGGAAGGAAGGAAGGAGTCCACAAGTCTTACTTCTTAATCACAAAGCGAATCCTCTCCTTGGCAAGCAGGATCCTCTCGAGGCGAGGGATGCCGTATGTAGAAGGTCTTCGGAAGGGAATCCCCTCGGGAAGCCCCTCTACATAAAGGTCTTCAACATGAGACTGGAAAAGAGGGTATGGGATCGTCACCGGGCCTTTGGCTTTTATAGCTTGAGCTTGAAGGACAGAAGAGAAAGGGGTCATGGTTAAGACGGAATGACAGCGTAAAATATCACTCATCATTCCCTAACCCCACCTTTAGGGCCACTACTTAAAGGCACATGGAACAACGGAATTATGCAGAAACCCCGGGAGACGTAGACAGACACCACACATGCTTCTGAAACCTTCACGACATGATGATGTCAGAAACACCTGCCAGTTGATGGCAGGAAATACGTATGTGGGCACAACAAAAGACATATGGCATCTTAAAAGGCAGAAACGTGAGTGCAATAGTTACTGGGTGGGTTGTCCTCAGCTCAAACATTTTGCACTGAAACTCTTTTCCAAGGGCAAGCTGACACCACAGCCACACAAAGCCCAAGATGTGCAGAGTAATAAAGATCAAACACTGCGAGTTGTCTCCCGGCAGAACACCTCCACTTCTGCAGGCCCGTCACTGTCTCATCAGCTCTCCCAGGCACCTTTTGGGCCACGTGCCCATTCCAGCCAAGACAGCTCAGGGAGGGACAGAGCCACGGCCCAGGTGTTCTGCCCCCCGCCAAGCCTGCGACCTGCTGTCTGTCACGGCGCTCCCATAGGAGGACAAACTAGTGAAAACTATGAGCTTTCTACCAGGACATTTAGGAAATAACTGAAAATATTAAGGAAGAAGGAGCTGAATTCAGCAGTTATTTATTTTAGTCTAGATTTTCACTGAAATCTATGCTGTCATTTATGGAGGAAAACTAGAAACAATTCATCAATATACATAATAAAAAGGAAGCTTAACACATGCTTAGAACTCGAGCTGAAAGAAATCTAGATGTGGGCTATGGAGCAGCAATGAGGCAGCCAGCATCCCCGAGCGCCAGCGTTGCTGCGGGCTGGCTGCGGAAGGCACCCCGGCGTGGCAGCCGACGACGGCTCCAAGGCCTCGGGACCCCCGACAGCTCTGTGGGAGGGAGGCTCACACCGAGTTGCTGTGTCCTGGACTGAGCCTGCTCCACATTATTATCAAGAGTGAATGAAGGCCAGATCTGCTTTCCCACCATCCAAATAGATAACAGGATGTATAACAACACTTAGTAATATAGGGAAAGAAAAGTAACAACCTTCAAGTTAAAATTCTGTGGAACACGCCATGTCACAGCTAATGCAAACAACAGTCATTCAAATAAAAAAACAAGATAACAAGATGTTTTCCATGATTGCTGTTATTTTTAGGTGCCCATCAGAAATAACAAACTGCTTATGTTGTTTCTGTTGTGTAAGAGAACAGAAAGATAAAAGGGCAAAGAAAAATGCTGGATTTAACACAGCAAGTAAAGACAATTATCTCAGAAAATAATCTTTAATTAAATCTCCAGGATCCAGTGATAAGCATGGAAATTTGTCCTCCAGTAGGTACGCTCAGGGTTTAGGAGAAAGGGTGGGTGAGGACTGAGAGCATGCCATGTTCCCTGGGCTTCGCACTAAGTTAGAGATGGTTTCAGACACCAGAACGGGGCGGGACAGGGGTGCACGGCAGCAGGGGGCTTGCCCGGCCCACGCCAAAGCCAACACTGGCTATCACTCCTCATACACGCAACATCACAGCAGTCAAAGAACCTCTCAGCTTAGACATACCATATTTTCTTTCAAACAACTCTTCGACTTGTTTGCGTAGATCAGTAATGCGAGCATTCCATTTCTCTGAAAATGAAAGCAAAGTCATTTCTCACTAATTGATACCGATTTGGGGATACTAGAACATTCTTTAGATGACCCTGATAGCTAAGGAATTAATTACTCAATACTCTAGACCCAATCCACTTTTATCTACAGAATTTCACTGTTTTCCTCAGAGCTTTCACTGTGGTTCTAAGCATTACCCCAGAGGGAAGGATACGGAGTGTCTTCACTGACACTCAATGTCACACGGACCCCTCTTTGCAGTCCCCCAATCTCTGAAAAGCAGGGGTGCAGGAAGATGAAGTCAAGCACACACACTCTACGCAGAAGAGCGGGGTCTGCAAGGGGCTCCAGGGGCACCAAGCCATCCTGGCTGCGTGCAAGTGAGACCCTACAGCAAGCAACATTCCTCACACCTGGCACCTTACACCTACTAACTGGGACAGAAATGGGGGAACAATAAGACGCTGTTTTTCTACAAGTTCAATGCCCTATTCATCCTATTGTATTCGGTGTCTTCCAAGGGACCCACAATCAACTGGGAGAGGATCAATGAAAGTCACAAAATCAAGAAGAAAATCATGGTGGGGCACCTTAAACAGTTCGTGTTCAGAGAAATAATGGCATTACTTCTTCATTAGCTTTGGCTGAGATTCCGCTACCTGTAACAAACACCAGGACAGTCAATGTCCCATTGCTTCGGCAAAAACCAAACTAGGTCCCGGCCATGTCTTTAAGTCACTGCCAAGTGCCTCTCGCTTTCCAAGAACAATTCCCCTGCAATTCCTCCCTGAGCTTTCATTAGGAACAGAAAGGGCTGAGAAAACAGGGAGCCAGGTGCCAGACGCCCGAGCAGAAACGTACCAAAGTTGAACTCCCGCACTTTCCGCTTGCCGGCGTTGGCGGGCTCCACGGCCGGGGGCTGCGGCGGCTCGCTGCTCTTTGGTCTCTTGGCGGGCGGAGAGTAATCATCATCTTGAAAAGGAAAGTTGCCATTACTGGAGGCACAGCCCGAAGGAGCAACAGCCACAGCCTGCTCAACTCCCAACCCCCACGCCAGGCGCACGTGTCCCACAGGAACCGACTAGGACACTGCTCGCTCTCAGAGCGCGTTCAAATAACTGCCTTCAATTTCCCTGAAACAAGCTTTATGGACACCATCACGTGGGATCAGAGAAACATGTAAGAAAAAGAAGATAAAATAAAAACCTGGATAAATATTTAAGCTTACGCAAACTTTCAGCACATAAAGGATGCTGGGAACCGTATGTTCAATATTTTAAGGACACACACAGCTTATAGGATTAACAACTCATAACACAATTGTGAACTGCCAGTGGAGATCTGCTATACAGACCAGATCAAGCACCACAGGATCAGAGTGTGTCACACTGCACGCCTGTGCCAGGCCAGGCTCCGGGCCTGTGTCAGAAACACTGCCAGCTCTGAAGTTACAGATACGCAGGTCAACTAAGGAAAGCATGGCTGGCAAGGTGACATAGAGGTTAGACCGTGTGGCTCCCAGGTGGAGTCCCTGCTGCTCCACTACCAATCCAGCTCCCGAGCCAAGCAGCTGAGGATGTCCCGAGTGTTTAGGCTACTGCACCTACACGTGAGACCGAGAAGAAGCTCCAGGCGTCAACACGGCCCGGCCTCGGCCACTGCAAGCATCTGAGCAATGGACCAGCAGATGAAAGATCTCTCCTTTCTTATCTTACTCTAATTCTACCTTTCAAACACATAAATCTTTACTAAACAAATATGGTATGAAGGAGAAAACAATTAACCGGGTTAAGGATAACAGCAGTGACGAAAGACCACCAATGACAGGAAGACGTGGTTTTGGGTGGACAGAAGTATGAATATCACATTCCAGCTGAACAGTTTCCACAGATGTCATGCAGTGGATGAGACCAGACCAGGACCTGAAGGCCTAAAAATGGACACGCTGTTAGGGAGACCGAGGTTGCAACGTAAGTAGTGTTGTTCGGGAAAACACTGGGTATCACCCCTAGGTTTAGTCTTCAATTCTAAAAATATCCTTTGAAAGCTCCCAGTTTCCAGGGCTGGCAACGTGACACAATGGGTTCAGCCACGGCCTGCAGCGCTGGCATCTCTGTTTGCATCCTGGTGCGTTCACTTATGATTGGTTGCTGGGCCTTGGCACCAACTTGGGACGGGAACAAGCCCTGAGCTCCTGGCTGCAGCCTAGCACACTCCCTGCTGCCGCGCCCATCTGGGCAGCTGACCAGCGATCAAGTTCCTCTCCCTCGCTCCCCCGCTCAGTGCAACTCTGCCTGTTAAGTAAATAAATCTTTATTTAACAAAATGAAAACCACACGTCCAAACATCCAAATGGATTTTAGGTACTCTTGGGACTGGTGTGTTGGCTCAACTGGCTCCACCCTCAAGCACTGGTTGCCATTTCAGGCCGTACTCTCTGCCTGTCCCTGTCTGTCTCTATCTCTCCATTCAACAAGTAAAAATAAACAAACAAATGATCAAAAAGTGCAAGTTTCACTCTGCTTTGGAAAAGGCACAGGCCTGGAGCAATGACTCAATCTGTTAGCCTTGTCCCCTGCAAGCACAAGGATCCCATATGTGCACTGGTTCTGGGCCTTCAAATAAAGACTAAATAAATCTTTAAAAAAAGAAAAAAAGCGAGAAATACATACATTTCCACATAATTCAAACTCAAAATATTTACAGAAACAAAGCAAAAAGCTTTTAAAGTAAATTTCAAAATACTTTCATAGGCAATTACTGCTCTTAAGGAACACATAGCCGCCATGCAATTGGCACGACCAACAGCGCCCGCACCCCAACCCGGGGCGCCCCACAAGCTGCTGTCCTGCCAGCAGCACAGAGACCCGCTTAGCTGCAGCACAGCCTGCCATAGCGCAAGGGCTGGCCACGGCCTGCTTCAACGGGCGGTTCAAAGTAGGCTTGGCTCCTATTGCATCTGAAAATAAGTTGTATGTCTAATAATTTTAAATACAAACTGCTAATGTTATCAGACAACTTGTCACCCTTCCAAAACCGGGCTGTGTGAGCTGAGCTGTAAATGGTTCCTCCAGGGATGCGTGGTGCCAAGCCGAGGGCCGCGGCCTCTCCTCTACGGATCCAGCTAACTCAGAATTCGCCATTTAACACGGACAACTGTATTTGGCCTGCTGCTGTGAAAACCCCCGGGCCAAGTGCTGACCTGCTCAAGTACGTAGATTCCATAGACCCAACAGTAACGCAGGACACTACACACGCTGTGTATGTGCGTAGTGTGCATGTGCGGAAATATGTCTGTCACAAAGTTTGAGAAGTAACATGAAAAACTGAATTCAAAGACTACTTTCAACACTTTGAAATGACTTTTCAACACAGACGCCTTTCAGAACACTTAGTACGTGAATTCACTTCAAAGTGATTCTGGACAGAATGGGAACGGACAGGGGGTAGTGTCCTGCCAACCGGGTACAGGGAACGGCTCAGGTGCAGGGAGAAGTGATGGAAGCAGGATAGCCCGAGGTGGCTGGCCAGGGTCAGCCAAGCCGGGACGGCCGAGACAGGATTGTCTGAGCACAGCGCCACTGGACTTACAAGGGCAGCTGTGACAGCTACGAACCTGAGGCCTGCAGCCATGCTGTTCTAAGGCCTATCTTGCAACCCTAAGGCACCTGTGTGTAAACTGTGCAGCGTGCCTTCAAGCAGCAAGCAAGAACATGGGATCCCATTACCCTGTCCGCACAAATGCACAGAGGCCGACACTAACTCTCCCCAAAACTGGATTACATGGCGTCTTTTTATCTTTTTTCTACAAATTACTTGGGAAATGTAAAAAGAATTAATAGGAAAAATTAAGGGCATCCCCAGGGAAGCAGGCTACCTTCATCTGTCCATCATTCCTGCAAGACCTGGTACTTTCCTACACAAAACCAAGATTGTTCCCTCTGGATGTTCTTGTACATGGCAACGTGCCATGGAGAATTGTTTAACTAAACACATCGTACAAGGCATCTTTTTTTTTTTTCATTATTTTGATAAAACAGTATCAGCATCTCAATTTCTGTGTATTTTCTATCAAGAGCATAAAAAAATTTTAAGTTTGTAACTGTGGATACTTAAAGGGCTCCTACTGTTTTATAGTGAGCTTTCCAGGACGAACAAACCTACATCATTGGCAGTCAGATGAGTAAGCAAGTTCCCATGCCATCTGCCTCCCCCTGGCACAATGGAATGGCCACAGTCTGGGTCCAGTCAGCCCAGGGTAGGGCCACATCTACTGAAAGGTTGTGACCTCACGAACTGGCCCTGGACGCTCACTGGCTCACACCCAGTGCAGCCCCTGCAGCCCAGGTCCACTGCTGATCACAAGCACGGACACTCGGGGAGGGGTCATGGCACCCAATCTGGGGGCGTGGGATTCATCACTCTCTCCCAGAAGGAGAGAGCTGCCTTCTCAGTGACAAGCCTCTCGTCTCCTGCTTTCCATCACACACAACACAAAAGTCAAGTATTCACTCCCCACAGAATCGTAACGTAACTTTAATATTGGTTTTGAGATAAATCAAGTTGGCTATTGATTCTATCTAAAAGTGCCAGGCTTGTGATTCCAGTATTTTTCTTGTTTCTATAGAAAGAACAGAGATTGGGACACTGGAACATTCAAATGTTTCTAAAATTCTCTCCTGTGACGGAAAAGGAGTCTCAAACTAAGAAGCAACTGAATATCAATCATTTAATGTCAGACAATAAGCAATTAACAGCTTTTAGGTTAGTAAATTTATGTTAATGAGAAAGATCTATATATAACTGAGATTAATACACAAAGCATGAACATGTCCTACATTAGGCAAAAGCTACCATTCAACTTATATTTTAGAAGCAATGAGTTTGAGAAGTAGTTAAACATCATAAACAAGGAAATGACACCTGCAGGGTACCAGAGGGGAACTCCAATATGCATCAGTTAGGACAAAAAAGTTAAGTAAGTACCAAGATGTCTGCCTAGGAGGCGGGTGGGGGAGGCATCTATGGGATGTGAAATTTTTTTGAAGAAGCATTGGTGTGTTCTGCCAAATTTGCAGATATGAGGCCAACGCTGTGGCTAAGCACATTAAGCTGCTGCCTCTATAGGCGCTGGTTCAAGTCCAGCCCATACCATTTCCAACCTACTTCCCCAGAAATGCGCCTGGGCTCAAGTGCTTACGACTCTGTATATCCAGGACACCTGGAGCTCCTGGCTCTAGTCTGGCTGGGTCTCAGAAGCTGGGTCCAGCAGATGGGAGGTCTCTGTCTCCTCTTCTACTGCAATAACCCCGCTTTCCAAATAATAATTCAAGAAAGGTAAGCATGATTGAGAGTGTGTGCACCTACTCTGACACGACCCGTCATCCCTGACCCCGTGGGGCTACAGTTTAGTGCACCTCCTCCACAGTGTACCTACCACAGGACAGAAGCTAGCACCCTGAGAGGAAACACAACACAGGAGTACCAGGAGAGGGACACAACACAAAACAACACAAAAAACCCGATACACATCTATAATTATGAAATATATGGAGACTGGTTCATACACATTCATGCTCGTCTTTCAGGAAAACATCAGGTTTGAAGCAACGTTGGCTGTAGCGATGATTTCGCAGAGATTCTATAGCTATCTCTTCAAAATCATTGTGAAAGACACATTTCAAGTTATCTTCTAAGCATGACATACATGTAAACGTGCTTCAGAAATTATTGGGGTGACCAAAAAGGCTAATACACTAATCCCCTGCATGAAATGCCGGCATGCCATACGCGTGTGAGTTCTACTCCCCGGTGCTCCACACGCGATCCAGCTCCCTGTTTATGGCCTGGGAAAGCAGCAGAGGATAGCCCAAGTGGGGTCAGCCCTGGCTGCTGTGGTTAATTGGGGAATGAACCAGCAGATGGATGGAAAAATCTCTGTCTCTCCCCTCTCTAACTTTCTCAATGAACAAATCTTTAAAAAACAAAACAAACAAACAAAAAAAAACACTACTGGGCTGGGATGGTTGTTAGCAGGCTAATCCTGCACCTGCAGCCCCAGCATCCCATACATCAGCATTGGCAAATCCCATTCCCAGCTTATGGACTGTGAATGCCTTGAAGGATGGACCAGACCTTGGACTCCTGACTTCAGATCGGCTCAGCTCTGCTCACTGGCACTAGGCAGGGAGTTGGGCCAGCAGAGAGGGAAGGCCTCTGTCCTCTCTGTAAAATCTGCCTTTCGAATTAAAAATTCACAAAGTTTGTTTTTAAGATTTCTTTTATTTTTTGTTGGAGTCAGATATACAGAGAGGAAGATCATCCATCTGCTGATTCGTCTCCAAGCAGGCGCAAAGGCCAGAGCCAAGCCAATCCCAAGACAGGAGCCCAGAGCCTCTTCCAGGTCTCCCACATGTGTGCAGGGTCCCAAGGATTAGGGCTGTCGTCAACCGCTTTCCCAGGCCACAAGCAGGGAGCTGGATGGGAAGTGGTGCCTCCGGGATTACATCGGGGCCCGTGCAATGTGAGTAGTTCAGCCGCTGGACTACAACTCCAGGGCCAACATAAATATCTTTTAAAGGAGAGGGCGCAATGAGTGCTCTGGGATCACATGATTATCAACAGAACTACCAATACTACTTCTCCATGTTCCCTCTTCCCTCACAACCCCGATTATGAAATCTGTTTCTGTGTGTGGTTCCTGGGGCAACACCTTTTTTTCACAAGGTGCAGCCTGGGCCACCTGCAGGCCGGCACGCCTCTTCACAGCCTAATTCCGCTATCTCCCAGCGCTGGCCGCTGGGGGCCCTGCTGGGATGGGGGGGCGCTTGGGCCATTCACACATCTACATCTTCCAGTTCTCCTCCCGAGTCCCCTCCAGGAACGGATGGAATGCACACTGTGTGGCAATGTGAATGTGACGAATGCTTTTATGACCAGAAGGAAACTTTTGGAATCAAGGCTTGTAGGGAACTAACCTTCAATAGTCACCTCAACTTCAGGGTCCTCACTTGTTTCTGAAGGGACATGTTGAGTAGAATCTTGAAAAAAATAAAATTCTAAAATGACATTCATTATAAAGCATTTTCCCGTTATGTTCCAACATTTTACTGATGTGAACTCCAAAAGCAGCCTGCTATAAAATGTAAGCGGCATTTTAATTTCATTTCAAATAAAAATATTTGACCCTTTTAATTATATCTGGGAGCAAAAAAAAAAAACTAGAAAAACTACTGGATAGCAAACAAGTTACCTGTGTATTCCCAGAGCAATGAGATGATAAATGGATCCACAGTCCTTTGCTTATGCTACCTAGGCATTGTTAGGACAAAAGCAATGCTGGCTACTGTGCACACTCCTCCGAGGGCGTTAACACCGTGAAGGGAAACCACACTCGGGTTTCTGCAGAGACCAACACAGCCCGAGAATACATAGGCAGTAGCACCCGCTAACTCTGTATGCAACATACTTTTTAAAAATCAGATATTAATGTTGTTCCTTCACAAATGTACACTGGGATGTTAGTGCTAGAGGCTCAGCTAGTGTTTTCATTAGTTCTCTTGCATTTCAAACAGGCCGAGTGATTAAATCACTCGCAGAGGACTGCGCCGATTTGTCGGGAAAGGAATGAAGACGGGAAGCCAGGTTCAGTTCAGCTGTTCACACTGTGGTATCCTGCGGGCCCGAGCGCTGCGAGGGAGCGGGCTGGACAGGAGGCTGGTGATCCGAGCCCGTCTGGGCTGCCCTGAGGAGCCCCAGCCGCTGCTCCTG
The DNA here is from genome assembly GCF_017591425.1 of Ochotona curzoniae. Taxonomy (NCBI): domain Eukaryota; kingdom Metazoa; phylum Chordata; class Mammalia; order Lagomorpha; family Ochotonidae; genus Ochotona; species Ochotona curzoniae. The sequence goes on from NW_024465421.1 coordinate 5,125,480, forward strand.
TCCGTGGGTCCTTCAGTGGTCACCTGCGCTGCCACCCAATCACCCACACTGGAGCAAAGAGCCAATGACCTTGATAACAGAACCTGCCAAGTTTACCCACCCAAGCTGTCCTGAGAAGATGTGACACAGGAAATGGCCTGGAGAGTGTCAAGTGAGCATTGGAGCATCCAAGGAGAGTTTGTCCCAGTGAAAGGCCCCATGTATGTAAATGTATGCATAATAAGGGAGCCGGCATCCTGGGGGTTCAGATCCACTGACTAAGACGTAAGTACTGGCACTTAGTACACCTCTGTGATAGGAAAACAGGACACACCAGGACCAAGCCACCAAGAAGGAGTGATTCTGCAACAAGACTCGGGTATCTTACCAGCCATCATCCTTGAGAGAAATCCACCCAAAGTCCTTGAGAACTATTTAAACGCCTCAGCAGTAGGCGGCCAGGCTGCCCTGCTCCATTTGGACTAAGGAGGCCGAGCTGTGGTTGAACGTCCACCCCTAACATCCAGTCTTCTCTCTGTATTGCCTCACACTGCTGCAGCAGTTCAAGAGGAGGTGTGGGTGCAACAGCAGAGAAAACTTGTCTTCATCAGCTTGATCTCAACTGAATTGCCCTACTGAAAAACTGGGACCAATTAATACTACACTTTAAAAAGAAACGGGGCGGAACCAGTGATCATTTCAATTCTAAAATCCTATGGCTGTTCTTCCTTGGAAGGTTTTTTCAAATATGGCTTAAAAACCAGAAAAGGTTGAAAAACAGCTCACTCAGTGCCATGGAGAACTTGACTTCCAGTGACTTCTCAGCCTGCCAGCTCTGCTCCGTGGGCACAGTCAGAGGCGACAGCCAAGGGTTTGAAAAACAAAATCCCGCCCACTGGAAGGGTGACGTACAAAAACCACCAACTCTCCATTTCCCAAAACTGTAATCTCCGTTTCACAAACTGGAACGTGGACTAAATCGGGTTCAAGCAAACCTCCCCCTCTTCCTAACCTTCTGCTGGCACTTCCACTTCGGTTCCTTCGTTGCTCTCGGAGGAGTGATGGCTTCCTAGAAGGAAAACACACAGCACTGAATCAAGCAGTCACAGCGGGGCCTGGACGCAGAGAGAGCCAGACTAGGTCACAATGCACACAACTCAGACTCCACAACACACAGAAAACGATTTGTAACACTCGCCAGTCGTTGCACAATGCTTTCTAACTCAGAAGAATAGGTGACACTTCTATTTGGAAACCAAAGCAAACAACAACAAAAACCTTATTTAAAATGCAAATATACAGAATAAACCTAAAAAAGACTCAGGGATTTAATATTAGTTACTACAACTACATGACTGAATGAGGATGTAGCAATCTGAGAAAACACAATTTTGCTTCAAGAACCATGCTCAGCTGTCAACGACTCACACACACAAAGCTAGATTCCAGCTTTGCTCACAGCCTTAACCAAGGCCAAGGCACAGGGTCAGGGCTGGCTGTGTCCTGTTGCCTGATTTCCGTCTGCACTATGGTGGAAGCTATGGAAACTCAATCCCCATTAATTTAACCAAAGTTGCACTTAAAGGAAACTCGTAAGTTAAAAGTTAAGATACTACCTTTGGTCTCAAAAGCATTTTAATTCAGGTAATATAATCTGCCTGCTTCTAAAAACTGGAACATAAAGCAGCGTATCAGGTTAGGCAGTCACAAGGTAAACAGGCTCATCCTAGCAGAGCACAAGTCTTATTCACAAACAGGAGAGAAAGAACCCAAGATGTCATAGTCACTGAGACTAAGTGACCACGCTGCCCAGCACGCACCTGTGCCTGCGGCCCGAGCCCCTGCAGAGGGCGGGGAAATGCTGCCTTCCAGTGCAACTGCAAATGCACTGCCTGTCAGGGAAAACTCAGGGAAGGGAAGCCAACTCCGACCTATTCTGTTTATTAATTAAAGTCTGGGGCTTCCTAAAGAGAAGCATAAATTAGTTTATTCTGCTCTTTAAACGGCACTGATTACAATCTCAGCAATGGTCACTACAGCACGCATCATCCTTCAATTCAAAGTGCCTGCCACATCAAGGTGCCACGGATCCAGCTCTTGTGCCATAAATTATCTCATCGTTTTGTCCTTAGCTTGCACTGTGAAAATCGTCCTGAGCTCAAAGCTCCAGGTCAATCTATACCCATCAATGTTCAACTAACATCTGAGATTTGCCTTCCTCTATCCACACTCCTCCCCTTTTGCTTGTTACCTTAACATCTGAATTCGGGGAACAGTACGTACTCTGACAGGGCAGTAAAGAAAATAGACACGAGGTCAAAGAGAAACAGTTACGGGGAGGCTAGCCGCTAAAAGGAAAGGTGAGGAAGAAATGGAGCAGCAAAGGTCGCTGGCAAGAGAGGCCAGAAAAACCAATGGGTCCTTTCTTTGCTTTAAAATCTGCAATACACAGACGAACATCTATTACCAAGTAAGCCCGAAGAGAAATCTAAATGCACTCAAAACTAAGCCAGGTACAAGCAAAACCACTCTAACTGCCTGTGACCAGTAACTTGCAAGCACTAAACAAAAACAGCAAATAAAAAAGAGTCAACCCATCAACTTCGGAATTTACAAGTGACATTTCTCAAATCTTTCTGGAAACTAAGCATCGACATGACCTTATCAATATTTACATCACCAACTACACAACAACAATAGCCTTACTTTCTGACTATTCTGATATAAGGTATAAATGTGTACTTTACCTTAAATATGAAAGTGTGTCATGTACCCATTTCGAGATTCATTACTAGATTCACAAAAGGGAAAATTGGTTTTGAAAACTTGTTGCTTGTGAAGTTCATTTCTACGTTTAAAAAAAAGGCCAATACATTTCTTTTTCCTTTTCCATTTGGGAAAAGTAATCATATAAATACTAAAACACAGTCGGGGCAAACATTAGGTACGAGCAGGAATGCGGGAGAACGGAAGTGAAAAGGTTATACCTTGCAAAGGCTTCGAAAGGGGAAGTTTCTCATCAACATCATCAGTTTCAGAAGGGCCTGCTTTGGAATACAAAGATAGGAATTCAAACAGACTCGCCCCCAAAACACTGTGGGTCACTTTAGTAAATGAACTGGGTGAGACAGATGGAGGATAAAGCCTGTTTAAATAATAAAGGAAAAACAAAACGAATGAGTGGTGTGAACGGATGGTCCCAGGGAATGGAGACCAGGGAAAATGACCAACACCGGGGTTACACAGGGATGGAAAGACAGATGATGGATTTTTTTCAAACAGGGAAATGTTCACAGCAGTAACACTGTAACTTCAACCTCTTACAGATTAAACTGCATGTTTATCTCACAGCAATTTGTTGCTTTCTTAACAAAGATCTGTGTATTCTTCTGTCACACTAGAGAAAAAGGCAGGGCCAGATTTTGATACCTTCCTTGGAATCTCAGAAATGATATAAACTCTTAAGTCAACTTAAACGAAAAAGTATCACTTCGGATTCCTCCTTTCTCACAAAACCACTTGGTACTTTTCAATAAGGCCCCAAGATTCAAGTTAACAAAGAAAGTACTTTGGGTCAATTAAACCTCCACAAAAAAATCACTGAAATTCTAAGAATTCTGAAAACTCATCGGCGAGCACCATCAGGTTTGTCATGATTACAGTAACATTAACAGTAACAGTAAACTGTGTTTTCAATGGCTACTTCACACTACAGAACAAGCTCCTGCCTCAGCGCCAGCACTAACCAGTCCACTCTCGTTATTCTGAAAACATCCTAGGACACTCAAGAGACAGAAATTCACAAAGACACACCTATACCTTACTACACATGACCAGCAAAAGACACATTTAAAACTGCTCAAGAAACGTCAACATCCTTGTATTTGGAATTTCAACACATCTCTGAACGCAGAGGCCTGGAGTCAGGAGCCAGATCCACCCACACACTAGTGACCCGGGGCTAGTCAGGGACCGGTGCTGCACAAGACGTATTTCAAAAGCAGAGTGAGCAAGGGAGGGAGGGATAGAAAGGCAGGGGGAGAAGAAGGGAAGGAGAAGGACAGACTTCCATGCATTGGTCCAACTCCCAACGCCTGCGACAGCGCTAGGGCAGCTGAAGTCAGGAGCCAGGAACTGCATCCTCATCTCCCACACTCGGGCCATCTCCTCATACCTTCCCGAGCACACAGGCGGGCAAAGTGGTCGGGTCACAGGTAACAGCATCAGGAGCTGTGCCCTAACACCTGCAAGTCCAGGCAGGCAGGCCCCTTTAACAGGCCTGAACAATTCAACACTCACTGAGGCACTGACATCACCGTACCGTCTCAGCTGCTTTTCACCAGTTCAGCCTTCTGGCGTCCTCGGTATTCAATTCCACAAATGCATCTTTCAATTTTATTTTTGTCAAAGGCAGAGATGGCCTCCATCTGCTGCTTAACCCCTCAAGTGAATCCAACAGCTAGCTAGGGCAGTCCAGGCTAGAGCCAGGGTGAGTCTCCCGTGGGTGGCACGACCCCCTGCCTGGCCTCTCACCTGCTGCCTCCCAGGGCACACAGGAGCAGGGGGCTGGGATTGGTAGCAGGGCCGGGGCTTGAACCCAGACCCTCAAAGACACGATGTGGGCTTCTCAAGCAGCAGCCAACGTGGACCAAACACCCTCCTCATCCTAGTCTATATATTCTTAATGAAGTGTTAGTTCAGTCAGTTATAAGTGTATTTCGTAGGATTCCCATCCTATGTATTGTCTACTTCAAATAACATTAGTACTAGTGATTTCTGCCTTAATTAATTCTATCCAGGGCTTACAAACTGTCCCATCCAGCAGGACAGTCAATGGGGGTCGCAACCAACCTAGGGGAGAACGAAGGGACAAGAGACACGAAGAGTGGACAGCAAGACAGGATGTCTGATCAAGCTGTCGGTTTATTGATTTTAATTGAGGGCTTTTATGTTCTTCAGTAACTAAGGCTCAGGGAGGAAAGGAGAACCTGGGACGCAAGCCATGGTCTCCAGACTGATTGTTCTTGAGCAGCCACCATATCAACAATAGTAACCAACATACCAACAATAGTGTAGGTAACCAGTAACAGGATGTCGGCAGGTACAGCATAAATCACATTCTGAAACAGTTGCTAGAAACAATTGAGCTAAGTGTGTGATTAGTCTCATAACTTCTTTCCCAAGCATCTAGCCAGCTGGGGGTTTTCCACTGTCCCATAGCACTATATTCAAAATGGCTTCAGTTCACGGCTCCTGACATGGCTTCAGTGGGGCTTCAGTACACGGCTCCTGACAACAAACACAGTCCATGAATAAATTTACAAGGCTTATTTATACGTCGGTTCAGGGCTTCCACACACATAAGGAGCAACAGCCAGGAACTGAGCGGACTTCATTGTTAGACTAAATGTTTGTCTCCATTTACCCTAAGTTTTACTATTAAATTTATTTTCCGATTACATTGTTGGATGCACACAAATTACCAGGCACAGTATCAATTTTGTGGGTTTTATGGTACACAGTCTTCCTCTTCATCCCTGAAGATGAACGAGGGGGCCTTCAGTTAACATCAATACCTGAGTATTTTTCTGTTGTTATCTCCCAGCACACCTTCATAAAAATCTGTATAATACCTTCAACTTTCTGTGTTGCTTAAAAGCACATATTTGGACTTTATTCACTCTGAGATAAGCAGTAAACCTTACCCTTGCCCTCAGAATGCTGGCGGTAGTGCAAACGGTTACAAAAACCAAACCTCTCCAACACGCCGGTGCACCGCCGCGAGCTGCACGGAACACTGCACACGCGGAGGGAGATGCAGCCAAGCTTATTCTGCAACACTGAACATTTGTGACGAAAACAAACTTTCCTACTAAGAAGAATCAATAAATTAACCACATCGACGATATGAGCAAATCTACCCGTGACAAAACAGAAATCTTTAGGTTCCACATTAAATGACAGACTACCAAACAGATATACATTGCACCATCTGCATAACCTTATGAAGCCAGCTAAGAGGGTACCTGGGGGCCACATGTGTGTGCGCAGACTCTAAATTGCAGACACCTGAGCAGCACAAATGACCGGGACAATCCCCCAACTTCTCCGAGCCAGCGCAGAGAGCCACAGGAAAGCTGGAGGGACCCCACACAGAACAACGTTCCACCAGCAGCCCAGGCACAGGCAGAGTTTGCAAGAGAAAGAAGACACATGAAAACCTAAGCAACAGGACTCGGCAAGCTGATGGGGACACTGGTTACCAGCAGGAGGGCCCTGACGGGGAGCCCCTTAGGATGGGCCCTGAGGGAAACCCAAGGATAGAGCTGCACAGCATGTGCACAGCAGGCCTTCAGCCATAGGGATGCCAACACTTCCCAGCCCCCACAGCAGAGATGACAAGGTGCACCTGAATCGCCCAGCTAACCTGTCCTCCAAGGGCAGTGAACGAACACCTGGTACCCCAAGAAGAATGCACATTTTTAAAATGTGCAAGGGGATCCTTCAAAATACATTCTAGGCCATAAAATACCTTAAACAAATGCAAAGCACTGGAAACAAAGCAGCTCCTTTAACCTTAATACAAACAAATTTGACCACACTACAGAAAGTAATCTAAAAAATCCTGCCTGGAGACAGGAAAGAGGGTCAATCACAGGAGAAACCAGATGATATTCTGAATTGGGGGCAGCACTGTGACACAGAGGGTTAAGCTGCCCCTGTGACGTCAGCTTGCCACAGGAGTGGCAGCTGTGTGCGCTGGAGTTCCAGCTGCTGTGCTGGGCAAGGCTCCAGAAGATAGCCCAAGTACTTGGATCCCTGTCACCCACATGGGAGACCCTTCGCCTTGGCCTGGCATAGCGCCAGCTGCTGGGGCCGTGTGGGGAGTGGACCAGCAGGTGCCATCTGTTTCTCCCTCTATCCATCTGTGACGCAAATAAATCTTTAGAACAACTTTTGAATTTGAATTGAATAGAAACAAAAACAAAGCTGAGTAGGCAATGTGCAGCTCAAACAACTCTTTGAGGAAAATTCATGGCACTAGAAATGCTGGTATTAGGGCCCGGCAAGGTAGCCTCGCCTTGAACCTGCCGGGATCCCATACGGGCACCAGTTTGTGTCCCAGCAGCACCGCTTCCCATCCAGCTCCCTGCTTGAGGCCTGGGAAAACAGAGGATAGCCTAAAGCCTTGGGACCGTGCACCCGTGTGGGAGACCCAGAAGAGGCTCCTGGTTAACAGCTTCAGATGGGATCAGCTCAGCTCTGGCCGTTGTGGCCTCTTGGGAAGTGAATTAGCAGATGGAAGTTATTCCTCTCTGTCTCTCCTCCTCCTCTCTGTGTATCTGACTTTCCAATAGAAATAAAATAAATCTTTAAAAAAATTAAAAGAAAGTTCTAGGAAGCTACACACCACTTTATAAAGGCTGAGCATTTCCCAATCGTTTTAAATTCTTACTTAAAAAAATTTCAAAAGTACATTTTTGCCAGGTAATTCTTAAATGTCACAGGCCAAAAAGCATTCACAACTGATTGCAGGAATCACAGAATTCACTATGACATAATCTAACACGTGCACACAGATACTCACATAATTACAAACCCGGCAGGTTCCCTCGGCTCACAGTTTTAAATGGCGCCCAATTCACAAGGCACTACTAGGCAGATGGGAATTAAAGGCACAGGAAGGAATTATAACACCTACTCAAATGGCTACAATGATTAAACCTCAGCATCTAAGTGTTGACAAAGACATGGAGCAATCAGAAACTCTTTTTTTAATTTATTTTTTGCTGGAAAGTCAGATATACAGAGAGGAGGAAAAACAGAAAGGAAGATCTTCCGTCTGATGATTCACTCCCCAAGTGACTGCAATGGCTGGAGCTGAGCCAATCCAAAGCCAGGAGCTTCCTCCGGGTCTCCCACATGGGTGCAGAGTCCCAAAGTTTTGGGCTGTCCTTGACTGCTTTCCCAGGCCACAGGCAGGGAGATGGATGGGAAGCGGGGCCACCAGGATTAGAACCGGCGCCCATATGGGATCCCAGTGCGTTCAAGGTGAGGACTTTAACCGCAATGCTACTGCACCAGGTCCAATCACAACATTCTTAACATGGCTGACTAGAACACTTTGCACTCTTAAGAAGTTAATCCCTGGATAGCCTAGCGGCTTAAGCATTCCCTTGCATGCGCCTGCATCCCATACAGGTGCCAGTTCAGGTCCCAGCTGCTCCACTTTCCACCCAGCTCCCTGCTTGTGGCCTGGGAAAGCAGTTGAGGATGGTCCAAGGCCTTGGGACCCTGCACCTGCACGGGAGACCAGGAAGAGGTTCCTGGCTCCGGATTGGCTCACTCCCGACCACTGTGGCCACTTTGGGAGTGAACCAGCGGATAGAAGGTCTTTCTCTCCGTCTCTCTGTAAATCTGACTTTCCAATGATAATAATAGTAATAATAATAATAAATCTTTTTTAAAAACTGGAAATTATTTAAATTACTTCCTGTTTAATACTACCTACCAGACACTGCAGCTATGCCCTAGTAGGGATCTACTCAGGAGAAATGAATGCATCCTTCTGCACAGAGCCTTACCCACACATCAGTTATTAGCTTTCCTTGTCATGGTCCCAAACTGGGAACAGCCCAGAAGGCTTTCAAGAAGGGAAAATCAGATCACGGCACAGGCTACGGAGCCATGCTCACCAGCAGGATGGCATCACCCACTGACACGCAACGACACATGAAGGTGACACAGCAACACGGAATGAAGGAAGCGGTCCACGCTTCATGACTGCACTCACACACATTGGGAAAAACTAAATAAACAAGCCAAAATACAAATACAGAAAACAGACCAGTGGCAGCCTGAGCGCGGGGAGGGCGATGGACTGTGAAAGACAGGAAACTTGCGGGGAGGATGGACATCTCATTGTTTTGTTTACAGCTTTCAAAACCAGCCCGTATCAGACATCGCTGCTTGCCACAGGGAATTATGTCTTCATAGACAATCTGAGCCAACTACAGAAGACGGCAAGTGTTCTTCTAAACGACAACCTACCAGCGCACAAAAGCTGACTGCTTTTATCTTCCCAGGAATACGCAAAAAGAATATGGAACCACACGATTCAGAAACAGATTCTGAAGACAACGGTGACGCCGAGGGAGCCACTGTGTCCGCTCAGGCTCTGGGACCTCATACACTTTGCAAATTAATACTGAAAGCCAAGTGTAAGCTGTGCCACAGAGTTTGCTGATACTTTTATTCTGTTTTATTTTGATGTGGAACATCCTGACAGAGGTATCAATTCAATATGGAAAAACCAGAAAAGCAATGGCCACCTTCCTTTCTCCTCACACATTAATTTACTGCTCAGTTTTGGAATGTGTTATTCCAGTGATGAATTGGAAATACAGGCACCAATCAAGGACTATTTTTAAAAAGCACTTCAGCCTCAAGCAATTGATACGAGAAACTGCACCAGGATTACCTTGCACATTATACTGATAGTAGTCGGGGTCCTCGGATTCCTCCTTCACCGTCACAGCTGCCATTTCCAGGGAAATGCCTGTTGTGTGAGGAAATGCACTTACAGAATTACAGGGCAGGCGCTTCAGTGAGACCAGGTCTCGCACAGGCTTCCATCCTCCCAAAATAATGCAAAGTAGTACCGAGATATTCTGAATACTTTGAAAGCACAAAATAGTGACCAGTAATTGCATGGCAAAACATCACCTATTTAATCCGCCAAAGCCTTGAGAGATAGCCTAGCGGCTAAGTCCACGTCTTGAATGCACCGGGATCCCATCTGGGCACTGGTTTGTATCCTAACTGCTGCACTTTCCCTGGGAAAGCAGTCGAGGACGGCCCAAAGCCTTGGGACCCTGCACCCATGTGGGAGACCTGGAAAAAGTTCTGGCTCCTGGCTTCGGATTGGCTCAGCTCTGGTTGTTGGGGCCACTTCTCTTCAGTGGACAGAGTATCTTTCTGTCTGTCCTTCTCACTGTAAATCTGTCTCTCCAAGTAAAAAAAAAAAAAAAAACCCTGAAATATCCCTTATTTTGAAAAAGAAAACTGATCAGGGGTAGAAGTTGGCACAGGGGTCAACACACTAACACACCACCTGTGGACCCCAGCCCTGGGTTTCAGTCCTGCCTCTACGTCTCATCCATCTTCCTTCTAATGCCCTTCCTGGGTGGCAGGTTCAAGCACATGGGCCCCTGCCCTGCCCTTGGGCTGTCCGCTCTGAGTTCCCAACTCCTGGCCTCAGCCTCACGTGGCCCTGTCACACTGGCTGCAGAGGCAGGCAGGGGGAGTCACAGCCTCCAGCCAGGAGCAGAGTGCGAAGTGTGACAGGCGATCTAAATGCAGCTGCTGGAGGCTGGGTATGGAGACCAGGTCTATGGGTTAACGCCACAGGAAAGAAGCTATAGGGGACCGCACAGATCTGGAGTGTCACTCTGGGGTGTCACGTTTTAAAGTACCAGAGGAATCTTCCCGGTAGGTTTCCAGCAGAGGGAGGAGAAAAGGAATCATCTACACACGAGCCAGGGTGCAAGGCCCGCCCGTTAGGGGAAGTGATCTGAGCTGAGCCTGACCAGCCTGGGTTATCGCAGCCTCACTGACCTGCGACAAGGGACTGTCCGACTCCAGGCAAGCAGAGCCTTCTGCGTGTGGCAGCTGGAGCAACAAAAGGTTCCTAGCGTCTGACCGCCAGCTGGCTGCAGCTCTGCAAGGGGACACTTCAGGGCTAAGGTCCTTGTACCCCAGAGGAGACCAGCATGAACCCCTTGCTCCTGGCCTGTCTGTGAGCTGATCCAGCCCTGGCTACTGCAGCCATCCAGGGAATGAATCTTTGCCTCTGCCTTTCAAATAGATATATAGTAAAAAAACTCAGTAAGATTTCTCTTAATTCACCATTCTTACTTTTAGATAAAATACTCAGGAGCTAGATATGAATAAGAAACACAGTTTGCAAACTGATGACTTTCAGTGCAATTAATTAAAATCCAGACATAAAACTAGGATTTCTTCAAAGATGGAAAAACATTAAGAAACATGTGCTTGAGTCTCAGCTGCTCTGCTTCCTCCAGCTGCCCACATAACGCACCTTGGAGGCAGCAGATGGCAGTCGGAGAGAGAGGGCATCTGGAACCCCCGCTGGCCGTGGTGGCCACTGCCAACACTTGGGCCATCTTCTGTTCTCACCGGAAGCTGGGTTAGAAGCGGAGCAGCCCGGACTTGAACTGGTGCCAGGATCACAGGTAGCGGCTTTACCAGTTCCACCATTCGGTGTTGACACACAATCACACAACTCGCCTAAGACGGCGCCAGTCTGTTCCTAATGAATGACTCCACCTAACTGCCCGCTGGACACACCACAGACGCTGGCCTTCATTGTCCTCCGAGTGCTTCCTGTGGTTCGCTAGGATACAGCGATGAGCTAGAAATGACACCTGACATCGCACTCGCTGCGCTGTCATCACATGCCTAGACGATGCAGGATTCTCATTAACTCAAAAACAGAGGACAGTGAATGGAGACAATGAAAAGTCCCTGTGTATCTGTCGAATCCTAAACCTGGAAGCACCGTGAAGGTCTAACGAGGGCAGGCTCTGCACACTGCGTCCGAGTACACTGACCCCAGGCTCCGTTCTCTCCCCATCTTGTACAAATTGGAAGCAGAGTTCGAAATACCTACAGCCTAAGGGCAAAGTACAGCTTATACGTTCCACTTGCAATCCAGCTGCCTGCTAACCACCCTAGGAAAGCAGCCGGAAATGGCCCACAAGGGAGACCCAAGGGAGACCCAAGGCTCCTGGCTTGGGCCTGGCCCAGCTGCAGCACTTGTGGCCATCTGGGGATGGAGCCAGCAGACAGAAGACATTTTTCTCTAACTCTGCCTTTCAAATAAATTAGCACTAAATGCTAGAAAATCTACCTGAAGTACACTGTGAGGACACAGAGCCAAGAAGGACGCCGTGGAGTGGGGAACTGGCTGTGGCACAGGTGCTACCACAACTCAAGGCAGAAAAAAGGGCTCACAGTTGATTGCGGCTGCAGCGTCCACTCGCCAGACGGACTCACAGCCTGACTGCCTAACACACAATGGATCTCACACCAAAACAGAAGATCAGCAGTGCTTCAAGAATGCACCAAAGTGTAAAACACCAAAAACGTAACCAATAAAGCAAAATTTGGAAAAAATTTCATCAAAGTCTCGAACTTATGAGCTTTTAAATAACTCCTAAAAAAGAAAAGTCCTGTATGCCTTGGTGGGGGGTAAGTATGGATGGGGACTTGATCAATTTTACTGAGAACCAACTTCTGGCTCCCATTTACCAAGGAAATCCTCTTCTGGGGTTTTAGTAGCAGAGCATCGATAATGTCACAATTACAACTAATGTATAATGACTGCTAACTTCTCAAAATGCGAACTCGGCAAACGTCTCACATGTAACCTTGGAAAACCAAGGAAAACCCGTTTCGTTTCGGAAGCAGCAGTACTCACCGGAATCCTCCGCGGGCTCAGTCTTCACCTTGACGGGGCCACAGCTGCAGGAGAGGGAAGGCAGGAGAGGGAAGGCAGGCGGCTCAGGTGGGCTGCGGCCAGAGCCCTCGCCCAGCACCCCGAGGCACGGGGCCTCAAAGTGCCAACACACTCACCTGACCGGGGAGCCCTACACAGATGCCAGGCACACGACACACACTCGTTTCTCACATAGAGTGGCCCACCTGAATTAAGAACTTGAATTCCAAACTGCCTTTTGGGGACAAAAGCACAACAGAGCAGCGCAGAGCTGCTGGGGAGCTCTGAAGCCCACACTCCTGTAACGCGGCCCAGCTCGCAGTGTTCTGGTCTCCACTAGCAGGTACGACGACACAGAACTACTGTGCCACAACGCGCTATGTTCACAAGCTCCCCCCGGATGCTCTGACTGCCCAAAGCATCTAGAGGATCACTCAGGCCTTCATCGCCCCATCTCCCAAGGACGGACACGCTGCAAGGACACAGTGAAGAGAGCGGGGCTTTACCTTCCACCCGGAGACAGCAGCGATCGCTCGGCATCCGACACCATCACGCGCCCACCTGTGCACCGGAACAAGTTAGAGTTAGCTCTGCTGGCCAATTCCAACACGACTATCAGTGCCAAAGGCTTTGTGACTGGACTGAGTGGGCGACTGGTGGGTGTCAGCGCTGATGATTGAACTGAGGGATCGACAAGTCACCTGCCTTTCACATTAATGAAATAAACAATCTGCCGCAACAAACTGGGAAGGAGAGGCTGTATCAGGTACGGGATTTCTATCCAGAGTGACAGAAATGTCCGGCAATTATAAGGAAGTGATAATTGCATAGCTTATAGATATACTAGAAAGGACAGAAAATAGCAGATTTTTAAAAAGATTTATTTGTTTAGGTTGGGAAGCCAGATATACAGAGAGGAAGAGACAGGAAAAACCTCCATCCATTGATTCACTTCCCAAGCAGCCACAACAGCCGGAGCTGAGCCGACCTGAAGCCAGGCGCTTCTTCCAGGTCCCCCACAGGGGTGCAGGATCCCCAGGCTTTGGGCCATCCTCCACTGCTTTCCCAGGCCACAAGCAGGGAACTGGATGGGAAGTGGAGCTGCTGGGATTAGAACTGGCGCCCATATGGGATCCCGGTGTGTTCAAGGCAAGAACTTTAGCCGCTAGACCAGGCCGCCGGGCCCAAGAAGCACATTCCTACAATAAACGGCTTCATAAACATAAATAGCAAGCTAGATCTATCAAAAGCACCTTCAGAAAATACTGATTCCTAAATAAACATATACTCAAAGCTATGTAAAAACTGTATATTAATTAGCCTAAGAGACTGACAATATATACATACATCAAAATGTTGTACAAAGTAGAAAAGTAATTTTTATGACAATTAAAATATTAATTTTTTAAAATGTGAGGTTTGGGCCCAGCACGATAGCATAGTGGCTGAAGTCCTTGCCATGCATGTGCCAGCATCACATACAGGCCACCGGTTCTAGTCCTGGTGGCTCCGCTTCCCATCCAGCTCCCTGCTTGTGGCCTGGGAAAGCAGTCAAGAATGACCCCAAAGCCTTGGACCCTGCTCCTGCATGGGAGACCCGGGAGAAGCTCCTGGCTTCAGATCAGCTTTGGATCAACTTAGATCTGGCCAATGCAGCCACTTAGGGAATGAACTATCAGATGGAAGATCTTCCTCTCTGTCTCTCCTTCTCTCTGTATATCTGACTTTCCAATAAAAAACAATCTTAAAAAAAAAAATTAGATTGCAATTTACTAAAATAAGTATCAGATAGTTAAATTGGACAGACTTTATGATGTGTCAAATACGCTTCAATAAAACTGATAAATATTCACTCTGTCTCCACCATGAGAAAACAAAGATTAACAGGAAACAATGTTTTCGTCTTTACATGCCAGAGACATTTCCAATGATACTGGTTAATTATTTTCAAAAATCTGAAAAGAACATGGTTCCCAAAGTTTACAACCCCATCGCTTTTCCTCTTTAGGAGGGGCATTTGGGCCCAGTTATGTCGCCTGGTGGCTAAAGTCCTTACCTTGCATGCACTGGGATCACATATCGGGACTAGTTCATATTCTGGCTGCTTCACTTACAACAAGCCATCTCCCTGTCTGTGGCCTTGGAAAGCAGTTGAGGACAGCAAAAAGCCCTGGGACACTGCACCCTTGCAGGAGACCTACAAGAGGCTCCTGACTTTAGATCTGCTCAGCTCCAGCTGCTGTGGTGACTTGGGGAGTAAACCAATGGACAGAAGATCTTTCTTTGTCTCTCCTCTTTGTAAATCTTTCAATAAAAATAAAATTTTAAAAGATTTATTTTTTTTATTGCAAAGTCAGGAATACAGAGAGGAATCCTTTTTTTTTTTTTATAAAGATTTTATTTTTATGTGAAAGTGGAGGACAGCCAGAGACGAAAATCCTTCGTTTGTTGATTCACTCTCCAAGTGGCCGCAATGGCCAGAGCTGAGCCAATCCAAAGCCAGCAGCCTGGAGCTTCATCCGGGTCCCCCATGCAGGTGCAGGAACTCAAGACCCTGGGCCGTCCTTGACTGCTTTCCCAGGCCACAGGCAGGGAGCTGGATGGGAAGTAGGGTGGCCGGGACCAGAACTGATGCCCATATGGGATCCTGGCGAATGCACAGCAAGGACTTTAGCCACTAGGTTATTCTGCTGGGCCCAACAAAAATAAGTAAGTTCTTTTTAGAAAATGAATAAATGGAGCAATGTATACCCCTACCCTAAGTCCTAAGTCCTGGGAACGGCGCGCGCCCTCTCTCTAGGGCCCACCTTAAGGCCTGCTTCCGCAGTGGTCCCTCCCACAGGCTGGTGCCGCTGCTTCCAGGCCATCTCCACAGTGACATGGCCGGCAGTTCTGCCACCCCCACTCTCTGCCACCGCAGACCAGCACGCCCAAGCTTCAACCCCGTACCCAGCAGTGCCTTGCCCATCAGAAACTAAAGCCTGCCCACCGTCTGGCAATGAGCTGACCCAGTACTCGTCCATGATCTGATTACTGCAAACACAAAACCCGAGTCCAGCACAAAACCAGAGGTTGAGCTGGGAACAAGAAACGCATCTCCACTTGTTCAGGTTCCTGACGCTACTGGCAGGTTCTAGCAACAGCTGAACATTTATCCAACCCCCCCAAATGCCACACATGGTGTATCAAAGAAAATTTTAAAAGTCATTATGATGTATTAAGTTCTGATAAACAAGACACACACACACACACACACACACACACACACACAGAGCAGAGTGCAGAAAGAGCTCGGCCCTCGTGTGGGAGCACAAGGCCACTTACCCAGGTGCTTCTTGGGCTCCAGGAAAGGCCTGCATCAAAACAGAACAAAGACTTTCTGTCAACACTCGCAATGAGCGGGGAGCAGGGCTGGCCTCCAGGGAACCTCCACCACACCGCATCTTAGGGGAGGACGCCAGTCACAGGCAAGAAGGGAGCAAAGCACTTCACCTCTTGATGATAAACGAAATCCCTGCTTTGTTCTCCAAGATCCACTTCAGGGTGGCGAGATCGTAATTCTCAGGATGCTTAAAGGCCACTCCTTCCGGAAGCCCCTGGACCACCACGGCCGACTGGTCTCGCAGCATCTTCTCATAGGGAACAGGCACCACGGTGGATTTGCCTAAAGCTTTCCCTGAGTGGAAGGGAGCAGACGCTGGCCGTCACTCAGCAGCTAACATGGAAGCACGGGCAGCACGGGCTGTGAGCCTGCAACCTGGCACAGCGCACGCACGGCACCCCTGCTCTCCCACACTCTGCTTTCAGAACCTACTTTGAGAGACAGCACGGTCCAGTAAGTCCCACGTCAGAAAACTGAAACTGATCCGAAGGGGGAAAACGAAAATTGCACAAGACCTAACTCCAAAACCGACACCGAGAGCCCGCTGGCTTACTCGCAGCATGGCCTCTGCTTAGGCTGGTGCCTCCCTGGGGAGCGCATCCTGGTCATACATGGCTCAGCCTCAAAATCCAGGCGCCTGAGAGCATCAACTAGCGCCCCGAAATGTTAGGAACCATCCTGATCCTTCCACTGTGGCCTCTCGGGTCACACCCCGCCTGCATCCGCGCGACCAGAGGCTGGGGTGCAGTCCACGCTGACCTGCCCCTCCGCGCCCCTCGAACCTCTCCTTCACAGAGCCAGCCCCGTCTGTGGGTACAACTGCTCTGAACTTCTTCAGCACGGAGACAGAGAAGCCAAACTGTTCCTACCACAAGCTGCCCTCCGGGGAATCGAATCTGCTGCAGTTGTACAAGTGCGTGCTACACGATTAACTATGTATATATAATCTATTCAACGTGCAGTGTGCCTCTTGCAAAGTTCA
This sequence comes from Ochotona curzoniae, assembly GCF_017591425.1. NCBI lineage: Eukaryota > Metazoa > Chordata > Mammalia > Lagomorpha > Ochotonidae > Ochotona > Ochotona curzoniae. The sequence continues at coordinate 5,142,343 of NW_024465421.1, forward strand.
AGTGCACCGGTTTTACCGTAGCAAAAGCAGAAGTAGTCCTCCACGGTTTTCCTGAGGGTCTCGATCTCCACGGCGTCCACGCTCATCCGACTGCCCTGGCTCGCCGACTTCACCTTGTGCAGCTCCGCGGCCTTCTCCTCCTCCTCCACACCTGCGGAGCAGGGAGCGGCACACAGGGCTGTGGGGCGGCCCAGGCACGCGCATCCCCACCCTGCAGACTCGGTGTGCCAACACTGAGCGCTTCCTAACACCTGAAGGAGCACACCGCGGGACGGCAGCCCACTCGGAAGTGAGCAGCCTCAACCAAAACACCTCGCTAGCAGCCATTAACTTGTGAAGTATTAAATGATTATGCAAAATTACTTTCACTAGATTAGATAATAATGCTGTTTCTCTTTAGCATCCTATTGAGAAACTGTAACCAACTCAGTGACATTTCTTTCTGAAAAAAGAAAATTTTCCTAAACCCCACCATGGGCTCCATATTTCCCTGGAGAAGCCCCGAGAGCAGCCCCTCGAGCCGCTCCTCATGCCCAAAGAGCCCCACCGCCACAGCCACGTGGCTGCAGGACACACACAGACCGCCCCCCCCCACCAAAACAGTGGCTCCAAGCAGTCACTGTCTGCTACCCACAGCGACACAGATCACAAGGCAGTACATCTCCACAACACTTTACCTATGAGCTTTGTTTCAGATCATTTCTCCAATGGCGAGCTCAGTATCCTGGCATGTTTAAAGAATCGCAAGCTAAGGGCCTGGAATTATGGTTAAATTCTCACATTGCGTGTGAGATCCCATATGGGCACCAGTTCGTGTCCCGGCTACTCCACTTTAAAAAGGAATGCAATGGAGAAATGTTGTAAAAGGACTAAAAATTCAATCAGAAGTGGAAATCAATGGACCGCAACTATTTTGACTCATGATCTGTTGGAGTGATCACAAATCACATCTAAAGACTTCTTGCAAATTCAAGCACAGATCCTAGGCATCAGTCAGGGCGATACCTTTCCGGTTACTGTTTCCGGTCTGAGTTAATGTAGCATCTACAGGCAGCATTAAACAGGGCTATCACAGGCATTAACACCCTGCAGGAAATTCCTCCAGTTTCTCCCAGAGCCGAACAGGCTGACCAGCACACCACCCCCCCCAGGAGGATGACAGCCCTCCCTGAAGACCTACAGGCCCAGAGAGCTGGGGAGACCTGCTCAACTCAACTGCTTTCAACTTCTCTTGGTACTGAGCAAAGTCAGCCTTCTGGGGAGCTGGCTGCCAGCTCCAACTGCTGGCTCGCAGGTCCTGAGCGCCACATGGCTGACAGCCCCGCACACGGCAGCCCACTCCACGTGGCTGACAGCCCCGCACACGGCAGCCCACTCCACGTGGCTGACAGCCCCGCACACGGCAGCCCACTCCACGTGGCTGACAGCCCCGCACACGGCAGCCCAGGGCGTCTGGGTTCACCCAAGCAAAATCGCTCCTCTTAAGTGGTAACGCATGACCCATTCTGAACCCTTCTCACAAGCGTCAATCTCATTTATCTTTAAGAAAACAATACATATCTTGTACATTTAAGTTAAAGCTTATGAAATGAAAACCATTTTAAAAACACACACACACACACACACACACACAATACTTACAGTATTTTACAAAATCTTTCTGAAAATCCTTTCTGGTATTGACGAAAGCACGCCCTCTTTCGGTTCCCACGACAAACACATCTGTTTCGTACACGGCGATGCAGGCCACTTCGGCCTTGGACTTGGCCAGTTCTTTACACTACAACACAAACAGCAGACACCATCACACTGAGTGAGTAAAAAACCCAACACTGGAAGTGCCTTCACACAGAACTTGGAAGAAGGTTAGGTTTCGGCTTTAAGTATCACATACACAGATTACAACAATTTAAAGTTAACACCTGCTAAAAAACCAGCTACCTTAGAAAAACACCTCAATTTTTTTTTTTAAAGAAACATTAGGTGAGAAACAAGATGACAGAATAGGGTAAAGACAACGTTTAAACAGAGAAACACTGGTGTGAAACAGAGAGGGTAACATTCTAAGAAATAGGAGAGGACAGAACAAAAAAAGAAACATTAGGTAAGTCAAGAACAATCTAGAACCTCGCAATAAAATGTGATTTTATGAACTTGAATCTGTAACAATTATTCAAGCACACAAATCAGTCCTTTTAACTAACTCCACAAGCCGTGCAACAGCCTAGCCCTGGCGGCTCACCATGGACTCCAGGGCCGACATGAGGAAGGTCACCACCATCCTGCTCTCCGAGGACTCCTCGTCTTCCACCGGCAGCGTCGACATTGCGACTTGGGCCATGATCCCTGTGGAGGGCAGCAGCAGCACTGTGAGCACTGGACGCGTGTGTGGGGCTGCGCGGGGCCGACACAGACGCCCTCACTTTCCCGACTGTTTGTGCAAATCTCGGGTGCCACCCCTAAGGGCAGCGCCACATCACAGGCAAAGCCAGATGACAGCAGGAGCTGGTCAGGATTTCTCCCAGGTGAAGAGAGGCAATGAAAGAGCTTGTCCTGCCCGAGCCCAGCCCACTGCCCCCCATTCCTTCTCGCCATGGCCCACCCTGGAGCCGTCGGTCAACAGGAGACGTAGGCTGAGCAGAGAAATTCCATCTCACTAAGAAGGCGGCAGAGCATCAGGGAGCACCTGCGAGCCCCTCAGACCAACTCCCTGGAGGCGGGACATTCCCACACTCTGTCAGCCAATTCCAACACAATACAAGCACAACATACAAGTATCAACTCCTCACAAGGGCGGGGAGGAACTGGGATTTTTGTACATTGCTTCTGGGAATGTAAAATCAGGCAGAAACAGTCGAGCAGTTCTTAAGCAGAATTGTCATACAGCAGTATCACTTTGGTTCTGCAAGCGTCATTCTAACAGGTATTTGGTCAAGTATTCAGGACAAAAACCGGAAAACACCCAGAGGTCCATCAAAAGGTGCACAGATAAACAAAAACTGCTATCAACAGACACCCGGTATTACTCAGCCTGACAAGGAAACTGATAACAGGCAACAACCTAGATGGGCCGATAGCATTATGCTAAATAAGCAGACACAAAAGGAGCGGCATTGCACAACTCCACTTAAGCAAGCTAACTAGAGTTGTCAAATTCATGGAAAGCTGACTACAGCTGCCTGGGTACAGAGGTCAAGCTTGGGGCCAGACCGTGGGGAGGGTTGGGGACAGTTACACAACAGCGCGCCAGGACCTGAGGTCACAGAGTGAGACTGAGGTCTCTACACTGTCTACACTGAGATTTTTGTTACGGATATCTTACAAAACTTAAAAGTTTAAAAAATCAAAATGGGAGACCAGCAACGTGGTCGCAGGTAAAGTTGCTACCTGCAATGCCAGCATTCCAAGGATGCTGCTGCATGTCCCGGCTGCTCCCTGCTGGCTGGGCCCCTGCACGCATGAGGGACAGGAGAGGAAGCTCCTGGCTCCTGGCCTCAGCTCAGCTCAGCTCCAGCCACTGCAGTCATCTGGAGGGTCAATCAGCCGATGGAAAAGAGTGCTCACATTCTTTCACTTTCTCTCTCTAACTCTGATTTTAAATAAATACATAAAAAATGCACACACAACATTCTACAAAAGTGAAGTCTAAAGCAAATTCCAACAACTTGATTTTCTGTGAATCACATGCAAAATAGCTACCTATTTAAAATTACTCCTTTGGATTTAGCAAGAGATTAAAATAACAAAATGAGCAGGAAAGGACAACTGAAACATTACCAACTGGAAGCATGAGGGCCGGCCCGGTGGCCTAGCAGCTAAAGTGCTTGCTTTGAACACTCCAGGATCCCATACGGCCACCAGTTCGTATCCCAGCATCCCCACTTCCCATCCAGCTCCCTGTTTGTGGCATGGGAAAGCAGTCAAGGACAACCCAAAGCCTTGGGACCCTGCACCTAAGTGGGAGACCGGGAAGAGGCTCCTGGCTTCAGACTGGCGCAGCTTCCGCCGTTGTAGCCATACATATATCTGACTTTGCAATAAAAATAAACAAGTCTTAAACAACAGCAACAACAAAAAGCCTTCACATATAAATTAATTTACTGAGACACCTAGATGTTTGTGAGCTCGAGCCCTCACGTTCTAGAGAACAGGCAAGCACCTGCAGAGCCGCCGGCAGGACAGCTGTCATTCCCTATCCCCACAGTGGGTGTCTCCCCATTGCTGAGGACTGTGGCCCAGCTTTGCCACCTGTCCAAGCCGCCACCACACACAGCCACTTGTGGGGGGAAGCTGCAGCCTACACATGACATGGCAGCCTGTGCCATAACACTCACAGGGGCCTGTCAGAACTGCCTGTCTGATCACATATGACCTGGGCAAAAGCAGCTGATGGTTCAAGCACCCATGTTCCTGAAACCATGTGGGAGGGCTGGCCGGAGTTCTGGGCTTCTAGCTTCCGCCTGGCCCAGTCCTGGCTGCTGTGGGCACTTGTCTCTCTGCCTTTCAAATAAAATGAAAATAAATAAAAATGTTGAGAGTAAAAATTGCAATATAAAAAGAAAAATAAACCTGATACTTATTTCCAAATCTGTAAATAAGGATAAACAATTCTGTCTCCCCAAATAATGTCCCCATCCTAGCTAGGGAAGATTCAGAGACTGCACTATAAAGCGAGCAAACAGTTGGAGAACAGAAATTGTCTTTCTTAGCAGCCCAACTTCCATTCTTTGCTCCTGACTAAATTAAGTCTAAATAAATTTATATTAAAATGTGTATTAAGCGGGACAACAAAAGCACATTATTTTCCTATAATCACAACATTCACATAGAATATACTCATTACATTCGTCATAATCTGCTTTAATGCCTCAGCAAAACAAAGAGGAAACACATTCTCATTTTACAAAGATTGCACCTTGTTAGGGTCATAAAGCCAGCCCCACCCCACACATGCCTGTTGGATCAGCAAGCTAAGCCTCCACCTCCAAGCACTGGCATCCTATTCGGTGCAGGTTTGGGTCCCAGCTGCTCCACTTCCCATCCAGCTCCCTGTTTGTGGCCTGGGAAAGCAGTAGAGGATGGCCCAAAGCCTTGGGACCCTGCACCCGCATGGGGAGACCTGGGAGAGGCTCTGGGCTCCTGGCTTTGGATCAGCTCAGCTCCAGCTGTTAGCCATTTGGCAGCCGTCTGGGAAGTGACCCAGAAGGTGAAAGCTCTGTCTCTCTAACCCTGCCGCCTCTCTAGCTCTGTCAATCTGCCTTGCAAACATTGTAAAACTTCCTACACATAAAATAAACCCAACATTTACCGATTGCGTCTAACACACCTTATTGCTCGACTTAGAGAACATTCACAGTGATCTTGCCCAGAAAGAAAGAAATGGGCAGAAAAGCAGAACAGAACTCTCTGGACCTGGAAGTTCCTCCGGGAGATGGAGCCCACGGCCCGCGCAACAGGACAGACCCTTGGGATGACGGAACCCACGCATCCTCTACTGCCGCGATGCGCACTCTTAGAAACAGCACTCCCTGAACAGCTGCACACTGCGCCAGACGACAGCCCCACACAACTTCCCTTAGCGTCTCACGGAAGTGACCGTCTACTTCTGCGTTCCTGAATTACGGTATTCTCAACACTGAGATGAACAGCACAAACACATTACAGCTGCTACATAGGACGCTAAAAGTCAGCGCTGCTACCGGAAGTGTCTGAACACACCACATTCGTGGCTCTGCCCGCAGGCACCACAGCAGCCTCAGTCCTACCGAAGGTTGCATTTCTTCACTTTTAGTCTTTTATTTGCATTTGGTTTCTTGAGTGACCGACTCACCCACCGCCTGGATCCGGTGCCTGACCACGATAGGACCTCATCTGCACGTGTTGTCAAGCCCTGTCCTTCCTCTATTTCTGGTAGTTAGCACGCAGGTCACTCCTGCCTGACCCAGCTTCTGCGCCGGTTACACCTGACCGATGCAGTTTTCAGCGAGGTTGGACCACACTCCTCATTCCTTCCGTCCTGCGTCTCAGACTTTCCTCCTGCCTGAAGTGAATCCTTCGGGGTCTCTTTCTGCTGACAAAGTCTGCGTTCATTTCTGAAAACATGGCTTTCCCCTTAAGTCTAGGTATATGCTTTTTTTTTTTTTTCTTTTTGGGTGTCTACTTCTTGTTGGTTATTCCCAGGGCTGCTGGACTCTGGACTGGGACCCTGGCGTTGCCCAAGTTCTCGTTGCCCCACTGTCTACCTCCTGTGCCAGGCGTCTTCTGCATCCTCTTCCTGCCTTTCTCTCTGTACCCAGTGTGCTCCTCGTGGCTTATGCATCAAGAATTCCTTCTTCTGGCCCGGCGTGGTGGCCCAGTGGCTGGCCCATCCAGCTCCTTGCTTGTGGCTTGGCTTCAGCCTGGCCCAATCCTGGCTGTTCCGGCCAAGTGGGGAGTGAACCAGCAGATGAAAAAGCCCAATCTCGCCCTCCCTCTTCCCCTCCGATATCCACCTTCCACATAAATAAATCTTGCCCAAAAATTAGCCTTTCCATAGTTCTTCAAAATTCCTGTCTTGTCAGCTTTTTAGTAATTTTACAAAAACTTCATTAAATAACTTTAGAACACTCACATTATTTCTAATGCATAGAGCTAGCCTTACATATTTTTGATTCTCAAGAATAACTTAGGGGCAGCCACACAGCTCAATCATTGAAGATACTACTTGGGACCCTCAGAGCCCACACAGTGCCCAGGGTCAAGTCCAGGTTCTCCGGATTCCACATCCGGAGGGTCCCTGCCACTCGCAGGGGAGATCCAGATAGAGTTCTGGGCTCCTGGCTTCAGCCAAGCCCAGCCCTGGCTCTTGTGGGCACTTAGTTAGTAAACTGGCAGATGCAAAATGTGTCTGTCTCCCGTCTCTCTTTTAAATGTATGTAAATAAGTATATACATAACGCATAGACGCCGGTGCTGCGGCACAGCAGTTAAGCGTCCAGTGGAGGGCTGGTGTAGGGGCCCTGGGGACTCCGCTGTAAACCCAGCTCTCTGCGCATTTGACTCATCTTGTACTAAGTAGGAGGAAGCCTGAAATTCCAGGTCCCTGGCTCTGGCCTGGCCCAGCCCCAGCTGCGGCAGGCATCTGGGAAGCAAACCCAGCAGATACAAATCTCTTTTCTCTTTCACTCCCTCTCCCTGTCAACCCTGCCTTTCAAATACATTATTATTGTTATTTAATTTCTAACTTAGCCAGAACTAAGACTAGCCAGGCAAGAAGCAGAACTGCCACAGCTTCATTGAATTCCGTCCACAAGGCTGCACGGACTCCACAGGTACCCAGGCCGCCTCACATCGCGCTCCTCCGCAGGAACACAGCCGCGTCGTCAGGTGCTTGTCCCGCGGTGCCCAAAGCAAAGCACGAGCACGCCTTCCTGGCACTCTCTGCACGACAGATCCGAGTGTCGATGTCACGAGCTCCCCCAAGTCAGTGGCGGGGCGAGTGGCGTGCGCTCACACAGGCTGCGCTGTCCAGGAGAGCCCCGCCAGAGCCACGTGGAGTAAAGGCAGGCCGGTCGCCCGACAGTTTTCACCCTAGTGACAGCCACACCGCGGTCTGCTCGTTTCCTGGGGAAGAACCTCAAGAACCACCCCCTCCTGAGGAAACGCCTGAAACTGCAGATAATACCAAACTGCATGCGCTTCACTTTTTCACAAACACACAAGCCTATGACAGCTTAACTTCCAAAGGAAGCACTGTAACAGCAGCTTGTCATGAAGTAAGGTAACATGTCAGACTGTAACAGAAGGCAGGCGGAGGCAGTCTCTCCGAGAACCTCTGGGGGCGCTGTACTCACCCTTCTGCCCACGATCCTGGCAACGGGAAGCTGGCATGGGGCAGCTTCCTTTCTCCTTTGGAATCTTCTTCCACTGGGCAGAAAACGGGGCACCAGCCTCCTCCTGGCTAGAGGCAGCCTGCCCAGGAATCCCTGCCTTCCTCAATCCAAACTGACTCCTGACTCAGTGTAACCATCCCCTGCTGGCAGTGAACGGCTTTTTCTTGCCAACTCCTGTCAGGGGAGCCCTTGGCGAACTCCTCCACCAGGCTCGGGGTTTTCTGACACACCAGGGTCCCTCCAGGGTGGCACCTTTTCTCTTCATGTCTTTCCACCCAGGAATTCCACTCCTTTTTCCACTTTAACCAGGCGATGCTTATCACACACCACGGCCATGACTTTGGCGGTGAGGGGCCACGGCAAAGCTAGCATGGATCTCACTTTTCTTCTTTATGATCTCACCACGATCTCTAGATCTTGGCCCCTAAGTCAAGAACTTTCACCTTTTCACTGAAACCAAGCACCTTCTGGCCAGCATGGCTGCCCCAGTGCCTGGGGCCCTCTACTAAGTAAGCGGTGCCGTGATGTCCCCAGCAGCCGGTCTGGCCGTCAGGAGGGTGACCGCGCTGCCACCAGGCAGGCGGCCGGCGAGCACACTGGACAAAGGCTCATTCAGGTCCTGGGAGGGCCCAGGCAGGCTTCATCACACCGCTCAGAACCACAGGCAACTTCGAACATCCAACTGCTCCTATCTGGAATTTTCCATTTAATGCATGTGGACCACAGCTGACCGCAGGTAACTGAAACCACCGAAAGCCTAACCACAGATAAGCAGCCGCTGGAACGGTTTCCTGAGGCGGCTGCATCTGCTTTCCCATTTACTCGGTTTCCTTCGTTCTTCCAAGGTCTTTTTCTTCTGAATGTCTTTTTTTTTCCCCCCTAACATCACCTTTTGTTTGCCTGTTTTTTTCTGTGAGTTTCAAAGCCAAATTGTTTCTTTCTTTCTCTTTTATGCTTGTTGGCCATCCTTTAAACAGATGTGCTGCCTCCTTTTATCTCTGGAAATAGACTCCAGCCCTCTCTGCAATCTTGCTGTGTTTCTTGTGGGTGATCCATTTCAGGGCTTAGGTTTACCTGTCTCCGCTCCATTTGGATCTGCTATACCTCCAGACAAGCCAGTGGTTCATTCCATGAAAAGGTTTCTGCCTCACTGGGTTTCTGTTTTAATTCATTGATCCTTGCTGCTAATACTCAGCAGCACTGAAAAAAGGGGACGTTAGGAGTCAAAGGAAGGCAGCTCCTGAGGATTCACACACACTGCCATCAGGCTGAACCCTCGAGCGCTCGAGTCAGGGACCCTGCGACAAGGGGGGCGGTCTCCATCCCCGGATGTGTGGCTAGGATGCGGGGTGTGGCTTCTCCCCTTCTCTTCCCACTTCCCCACACACAGAAGAAGAAAAAGAAAACTGAAAACAATGGTCTCATCACTTTCCCCTATTCCTCGAACCATCCCACCCCAATCGGTGGTCTATATGAGTATGCATGCTTCTCAACTACGCAAATATACAGAAATACAATGAAGCAAGCATTTTTATGGAATAAATTACTGGCTTGTTTCACAGTACATCAGATCAGAAGAGCAAGGAGACAGACAAATACGCAAAGATAAGCAGATTAAAAAAACACACAACAAAAAAACATCACATAATGGCTACAACTACAATACTAGGTCATCTGCAAACAACGAGTCGTAAGCAAGCAGAATATCCTTCTGGGCCATAAAGCAAAGAAGATACAGGGAACACAAAACGCTGATTGCCCATCGACAAGCAAACGTCTCCCCTTGAACAGTGCAAAACGGGCCGGGTTTAATACAATGGTGGACCCGCCACACAGACTGGACGGTCGCCCCGGAGCAGGTGAGCCCAGGCTGGTCACAGACTGCGTGGTCAGCCTCCTGCTGCCCAAACCCCTGCAGGCTGCGAGCTCTGACTCAGGACCAAGTCCACCCTGTGCAATGACTTACAGATGGTGACACCACTTTGATGATCGCAAAAACCTTTTCTTAAATCACTGTTTTGCAGCAGAAAATCACTGGACCTAAGATACCAAGAAAATCTTCAAACTCGGCTAAGCCAGCTCAACTATTATGTTGTCCAGAAGACATTTCTACAGCGTCCGGCAGTGCGTATTTCACACAGTTCACACTATGGCCTCATTAATCTCTAGATTTTTCAACATGGTACCCTTTGGTTCTGATTATGCCCACTTAGTAACTGCTACAGAAAATGTGCTGCTCGGGGAACTAACAGACTAATCCTCCACCTTCCAGCGCCTTCCAGCACCCTAAATAGGCAACAGTTCTAGCTCAGCTTTTCCATTTCCCATCCAGCTCTCTGCTAATGCAACTGGGAAAGGAGCAGTGAGGGCCAAGGCCTCAGGCCCCTCCACCCACGTGGGGGATCTGGAAGAAGTTCCTGGCTTCAGATCAGCTCAGCTCTGGCCACTGCAGCCACTTGGGGAGTGAACCAGCAGATGGAAGATCTGTTCTTTCTGCTTCTCCTCTCTATAACTCTGCCTTTCAAATATAATTTAAAAAAAAAAAAAGTATGCCTGTAAAATGTTTCATATTTTTGTGTGTTGGGGTACTTCATAAACCCGTTTCAAAAATTTGTCTTCTTTGTAGATGCAATTATTTTTCTTCGAAAGGCAGTATTACAGACTGAGAAGGACACTCAAGAGCTCTCTCTTCTGGTTCACTACCCCAGTGGTCCAATGGCCGCAACTGCACCGAACTGAAGCCACGAGGTTCCTCCAGGTCTCCCATGTGGGTGCAGAGGCCCAAGGCTCTGAGCCTTCCTCTGCTGCCTTCCCAGGCCCTTCTTAGCAAGAAGCTGGGTTAGAACTAGAGCAGTCAGGACCTAAACACCCGTATGGGACGGCAGGCCTGTAGTGCTGCTAGCACTATTTGCATAGTAACTTAGTATCCTAATGAGCACATACATGATTTAATTTACAAAACCACCCTTCATAAACAGAAGGTTTATTTATGTATTTATATGTTTGAAAGGCAAAGTAGAATAGAGAGCTCTTCCATCCACAGCACCAACCCCTAGATCTGGATCCTGGATTCTTAAGATTCTCTAGTCTTGGGACAGTTTTTCCTGTTTGCAGCCATTTCAGCTCCGCTAATAAAACGTTCTATTTTTACTGCTTCTTGGCACCTGTGGAAACAGGTGTCATGTTAGAACTGGAAGAGCAAACTTACACAGTAAATCACTGATTCTAATTTGTCTCTATCAGCTACATCACGAGACTAGATACTGGCTGCTTTTACCTCTTGCATCTCCAAGGAAAGACAGATATTAATTAAGGCAAAGACTGAGCTCAGCGCGGTAGCCTAGAGGCTAAAGTCCTCGCCTTGAACACACTGGGTGCCGGTTCTAATCCCGGCAACTCCACTTCCCATCCACCTCCCTGCCTGTGGCCTGGGAAAGCAGTCGAGCACAGCCCAAAGCCTTGGGACCTTGCACCCGTGTGGGAGACCTGGAGGAAGTTTCTGGCTCCTGGCTTCGGATTGGCGCAGCTCTGGCCACTGCGGTCACTTGGAGTTTGAATCATTAGACGGAAGATCTTCCTCTCTGTATATCTGACTTTGCAATAAAAAAAAAAAAACTAAATATTTAAAATAAAAACAAGGGGGCGGGGGGGGGCACCCTGGTACAAAGCTGCACTGGTCTGAAACCAGGTAGTCCCTGGGGCAGCAGGGCGCCACAGGACTGAGACAGCATCTGCTGCCTTCCCAGGCTGCGCATGAGCAGAAAGCTGGAGAGGAAGTGGAATGAGGACATGAACCCCGTGCCATACTGTGGGCATCCCAAACCTGCGCCTCCACCACATGCCAGCCCCTGCGGGAGCCTTCTAAAGTCCCCTTGTACCCCCAGCAACATCTCCCGAGGGAAACAGCAGTACAGCTAGGAACCAGGGAAAGTATCCCTATACTGGGCAACAGTTCCAGAAAGTTCTTTTCAGTTTTAAACTCCCTGTGCAAGGGAGACACCGACGCTCGGGCTCCTGTCCTGGACTGGAGCCAGGAGCCTCGGCTGCTCTCTTACACAATCGCACACAGACAGCCCTTACAGAGTAATTTCCTCTGCCACACTCCAAGGAAAATCCTGTGACAGATACAGCCTTGCCCTCTCAGAGTTATTCGCCACAGACTGCAGAATAACACCACAGTCAGTCTGACTAGCTATTTTTACCCACTCATTTCTACTTCCTCAGAAAAAATTTTAAGACTTGTTTTTACTTACTTCAAAGGCAGAGTTACGGAGAAAGGAGAGGGAAAGACACCTTCCTTCACTGGCTCACTCCCCAAGTGGCCGCAACAGCTGGACCTGAGCCAATTCAAGCCAGCGGACTGGAACCCAGAGCCTCTCCCAGGTCTCCCACGCGGGTGGCAGGGTCCCAAGGCTCTGGGCCGTCCTCGACTGCTTTCCCAGGCCACAAGCAGGGAGCTGGATGGGAAGTGGAGCTGCTGGGATTAGAACCAGTGCCCATATGGGATCCCGGTGTGTTCAAGGCAAGGACTTTAGCCTCTAGACTACAGTGCCAGGGATCCCCAGGATCCTTTTTCAAACCACTTATTAAGTTTTTTAATTTGTATATCATGGCTAGGCGGAAGAAAAAAAAAGGAAACTACAGTAGTCCTTATTCTTTCAAGATCTCATTTCAAAGCAGCAAAGAGCAACCTCTAGAGGCCCCTCCACTCTGTACCAGTGAGTGGCTCGGAATGTGCCATCCCCTGCACAAACGAGGGCACAGCTGGGAACTATTAGAAATGCAGACTCCCCTCCAAAACCCATTTCTCCTGTGAAAATAAACCCTACAGAGCAACTGAACAAAAACGATGCAGGCTGCAGGCCTGGCACAATGGCTCAGCAGCTAAACCGTCACTTTGCAAGCACTGGGATCCAATATGGGCACCAGTTCCTGTCCTGCCTGCTCCACTTCCCGTCCAGCTCTCTGCTTACAGCCTGGGCCTGTGCCCCAAGAACCCCCAGGCTAAGAATTCCAGAGTGTGGTCCAGCCAGCAGTGGCTCTGGCACCTGGGCACCACTGGCTTAGGGGTTTTATGGACACATGGCTCTGCATGCCTGGAGTTAACCGCTTAACTTCTCCCCCCTCGTCCTCATTTATAAAAACATCCTCCCTGCACTGCCCCGTAACCAGGCACGCTCCGCACTGCTACGCTGCAGGCGAGGCACCGTGCAGTGGCAGAGCAAGTCAGGAGGCTGCACGGGGGAGCAGAAGAGGGGCAAGGGCAGAAGGCTTCACCAGGGCCCCTCCTGAGGGTCAGACAGGTGCACACAGGCAGAATCTGAGACACTGCGAGGAGGGCAAGAAGCAGTTGGTACCCCAAAGCTGGAGCAACAGCCAACAGCACTCTAATAACCAGAAAATACAAAGGAATGGCTTCAACTTCAAGGGTGACTAGATTTCCACGGGGGGAGGAAGGGTTGGAGCCATGATGCCCCCCACCACCACCACCACCACCACAAAGCAGGTGAACCGAGAGCCCAAGACCGTTGACCCAAAACTCCACGGCCAAGAGCAAACACCAGTCCCTCTTCCCCACTTCGGGAGGGCCTTCCACAGGGCGCTCTAATTGCACAAACCAAGTGCCTTCTCCTACTCCCCCCTCCTTTATTTTTTTTGCTCCTGGTTGCAACGTGGCTCAGAAAAAGCCACTGTCTGCACCCAAAGTCATGTAGGGAACCAGCGACACATCTGCCCCGGTGGATGGACCAGGAGAGGCCTGGTGCACACGACTCCAAAGGGATCCACCTTGGCACCCGCTCAGCCGCACACCCGCGGGGGAAAGGCCAGACCCGCACAACTTGTGCGGGTGTAAAGTAAAAGGCAAGATCACGATCGCCACCGCCACCGCCGCCAACCCGCACACGCGCGCCAGCATCCTTCTCCCAGCCAGGTCCTATAGCAGCAGGCCGAACCCAGACGCTTTGATTTGCATGGCCTCAAGGCTACAGAGTTTCTTTTCCGGTCATTGTGTTGATCCCCGCCCCTCCTTTAACCCCCCCTCCAGGCAAAGCACACGAGCCCCCGCCGGCCAGGGAGCGCCAGCCGGCTGGGGCCAGGACAAAGCCCACTGCGGGCTCCACCTGGGAGCGGGCCGGGGTGGAGGAAGCAGGGAAAGAGGGGGGTGGGGGGGACGGCACTGACACCCCGCCTCCCGCAGTTACCAAGCAGCTGCGGCGCCGCCCCCGCACCCGCTGGCCAATCCCGCGCGTCTGCTGCCCCCGGCGCAGCGGGGGCCCCCGGAGACACGGAGGCGAGCGGGACCCCACGGCTCGGGGCCCTGGCACGGCGCGCGCGCGCGCGCGCCCCCGCACCGCGCAGCCGGCCAATCAGCGCGGCGGCGGGGACCGTGGGGGTGCACGGCGCGCGCGGGCTCGCTTGCTCGGGCGCGCGGGCTGCACGCGCACAGCACCCCCCGCCCCAAACACACGCACACACACACGCAGGCCGGCGCGCACCCCTCCCCCATGCGCACCCCAGAGCGCGCGCGCGCGTGTGTGTGTGTGTGTGTGTGTGTGTATGTAACCGCCGTCCCCCCCCCATCACCCCCACCGCCCCCGCCCCACCCCACCACCACCTCGGTCCGGCTCCCCAAGGCTGGCACGGGGGACCCGGGTAGGGTGCGGAGAGTGGGCGCAGAGGTGGAGAGCCAGGTGTCCCCCCCCCCAAAGTCCTCCCTCGCCTCCCAACACCGCACCCCGACTGCTGCCCCATGCAGGGTCCTCCCTCCGCTCCCAGGCGCGCAGGGGGACAGCGTCGAGGCCCAGCTCGCCATGGTGGCACCCGAGGCGGGGGGCGGAGGACGGGGGTGTGGGGGTGGAAGGGGCTGAAGCGAAAAGGGACTCACCCGAGTGCAGCCGCCTCCAGGCAGCGCCGGGGCCGGGGGAGTGCGGAGGGAAAGCGAGTGTGGGCTGCGCGCGCTACGGGCCGCTGGGGAAGCGGCCTCGGCTGTGGCGACTGGTGAGGGGGCGAGGGGGCCCGTGCGTCTCGGCCGCGCTCCTGTCACCGCCTCATGGCCGCCCCGGCAGGGCCTCGCTCAGCGCCTTGATCCGTTCACGGGGGAAGGGGGGGCACAGAGGGATGGGGCCAGGGCAGCCGCGGCAGGCGGGCGGCCGTAGCCGGAGAGCGCGTGCGGGGAAGCGGGGGGGGGCCGACCGGTGGCCCCTTTTTCTCTGCTCTCCGAGCTTCTCGCTCACCCTCCTCCTCCTCCTTTTTTTTTTTTTTTTTGTTCCTCGAAGGCGCGTTGCGCCTGCGCACCCACAGCACCGCCCAGCGGGACTTGTAGTTCCTGATTGGCTCCCAGGAACGCGACGGCGGGGGGCGCGGGACTACAATTCCCAAGAAGCGGCGCGCGCCGGCAGCCCCAAGCTGGAGGACGAGGCGAGCGAGGCGCCCGGCCCTCTCTCTCCAGCGAGGACTGTCAATGGAGGCGCGGGTGGTGGGAGCAAGAACATGGCTGCACCTGGGGCCTGCGCGGCCGCCGGGTGGGGGAGGGGAGCGGGGGGGAGACGGAGAAGGAACGGAAATCGAGACGGGTGGTGGCTCCAACCATCCTCCCTGCCGCGCTGCTCCAGGGGAGGCTCCGGCCGCAGTCCCAGCCTCCCGACTACTTCTTGCACCCCAAATTCCCTGCACGTTTGCTAGACCGGGACGCGGCACAAGCCTGGGAATCCCTTCCCCGACTTTGCCCTAGGCTGGCCTTGTTGCCTTCGGTATTTTTCCAAAGGGACCCCCCCAACACACACACAAACGCCCAGAGGAGCTGGCAGGAGGAATTCCCAAAACTTGCCCAGCTGGGGAACGAGGCCGGGCTGGGGGGTGGGGGGGCTGTTGTGTGTTTAGTTTCTCTTCCTCATGGCTTTGCCCACCCTTTTTGCTTGCCACTCAGCTTCTGCAAGGAAAAGTTGGAAGCATAAAAAACCAAGTGGGAACTGGAAATCTGCCTTGCAGCGCCCTCCACCCCCCGCAAAAAAAAAAAAAAATACCTCTTCACCAACACTGAAACCTCAACTTTCCTAAGGCGAAGTTTGGCGAGTACTTAGCTCAAACAAAGTTTTAAAAACCCTAGGAGAGACGAACCCGAGCCACACCCTCGGATGATTCCCAGACATCCCCCACCCGGACCTCGCCCACCGCCTTTCCACCCCATCTGACCCCACCCGCCTTCGCTCGGTAGGTGGCGGGCTCAAGGCTTGTTCCTGCTGCTTTGTTGCTCCGTGGAAAAGTTTCCGAGCGGCCAGACTTTGGGTGTGGGTCCTAAAGCCGTCCTTTGAATTCGGGTTCAGCAAATCCACGGGCGCTCCCCGCCTCTCTAGCTCCTTGCTTGGCCCTAGACCACACCCAGAAAGCCAGAAAGCTTGCTGTGACATTTGCACGTTCCTGAAAGTTTAAAAGGGTTACGTGGTTCCCCCCACCCCACCCTACCCACCAAGCTAGTGCAAGTCGGAATGTCCTGGCTGCTGCTGAAGGAAGCTTATTTTCTCTTTACGCTGGCATCTCGTGGACGTTGGGGGTGGGGGGGTATTTAATTATCCAGCTGTGTCCTTGACCCACTGGAGCTAATAACCCAAGACCATGGGCACCTGCCTGAACCTACACAGACCAAGGACACAGTTTAGTTTCTGAGCAGTAACAGCAACTGGTTGCAAAAGGATAACTATCAGGCTGAAACAAAGGCAGGTGGGCAAGGTGGTTCTCAGCACATCTCTGGGGACTGTACTGCCAGCTTGCAGGGGCAACGGATAATTTGTTTCTCCTTGTGCAACTTCTTGTGCTCTGCAGGAACCTGCTCCATGGGGGCAGCCTCTCCGCAGATCCTAGCTTGTTCTCCAGTGCAAAGCAGGAGTCCCTGAGCAAAGGGCTTTCTGGGGTTCCCTCCATGATGAGGTGTCCTGTTCATGTCTTCCACCCACAAACTCAGTTCCTTTTCCACCTTAACCAGGCACGTGTCACATACCGCAGTTATGACTTTGGCATGCCAAGGGACCATGGCAGAGCTGGCCTGAATCTCATTTTCTTTCTTCACAATTTCACAGATATTCGTTCTTGCTGTAGATCTTGACCGCCTCAGCATATGACTTTCCTGGTTCTCTTTGGCATATGTGAATGGCCAGCATCTACTGTTGCATTGGGGGGGGGGGGCATTATTAAGTCAGCTACTTAAAGACAAGCACTGTAATCTCCCCTGACAGTGACTCTGATGACGTAACTGATGACAAGCTTCTGGGTAGTAAATAACAGCATTGATACGCTGGGCAAAGGCATGAATCATTTTCGGGGGGGCCGGGGAGTGGAGGGCAGCAAATGGTATGAGATTACATCACTCTATTCAAAATCTTATGCCACTTAAAACATCAGAGCACCCCAGGTAATGGGGTATGCTACCACACCATGGCAAGCCAACAGTCATTATTTAGGGAACAGCTAACTCTTGAGAAACCTATAACTAAGCCAGGAAGAACAGCCAGGATACTGGATGCTCTCACAGGGCTGCTGAAGACATTCCTTCTCTATTGACAAAGTTAGGGGTATCCATGAGACAAGGGGCAGCAGCAGAGCATGGAGTGAGTTTAGAAAGGGAGCTGGAGGCTGGAGTTGTGGCACAATGCCTGAATCAGCTGCAACTTAGCACGTGCACATTGCTGGCTCAGAGAGCCCGTTCAAGTCCCATCCACTCTGCTTCCCATTCAGCCACCTGGGAAGGTAGCAGAAGATGGGCCAAGAACTTACACCCCGGCCATCTACGTGGGGAGACCTAGATGAAGCTCCTGGCTTCAGCCTGACCCAACCCTGGTGGTTATTGTTATTTGGGAAATGAACTAGCAGATGGAAGAACTCAATCTCTCTCTATATATATATATTTTTTTAATAAATAATTTCATCTTTAAAAAAGAGGAAGTGAGTAAGGCAAGAGTGAGTTTAGTCAAGAAGATGCTGTTCCTAAAAATTGCTCAGGCGATAACTCCTCTTGATCACGAATTCGTTCAAAGTCTCCAAGCAGAATTTTGGGGGTGGGCATTTGGCTCCAAAATTACATTCAACTTTGGAGTGCCAAACCTCCTATAAGGAAGGTGTAAGACCCCTCTCCCTGCTTCTGATACCCGATTGATTTTCAGGTTCATGGTTCCCCACCGCCCCAGCCCTGACGTGCAGGCATGCAGGGACTAAACCAGTGGAAAACTTTCTGTCTCTCCTCTGCCACTCTGTGGGAGAATGGAAGCAATTACCAAAACCATTCAATGAGCACTTGTCAGTCACGAGTCACCTCAAAGCAGAAAACTCCCTTCTGGGACAACGAACAGCATGTGCCTCTGACATTGGCAACCCTCAGCCTACAGTCACACATACTACAGTCACACATACTGTACTTTCTCAGTCTCCACCCAGGCCTGGCTCACCCCGTGGGCAGTGAGTATGTACCATTGCCCTTCCTTGCCCATTTTCTCTCACCTGCAATGTACAGATGCCGTGTTCATTGTAGCCATGGGTGTTAGCCACCTTGGGTAGCACCTCTTGGCACAGATGAGATTTTTTTTTTTGTAGCTGTCTGTTGGGTTGAGTAACAACAACAGCAACAAAATGAAATAACAGTGAATTTGCAATCTTGGGGGGGGGTGCAGTGTGGAATCTTTCTTTAGATGTGAGAATCATACTCAATTTGCCGGCAGACATGCCCCTGTCTGAGGCTCCAGGGAGCAAAGATTCACAGCTCTCGGCTCAGGCTGCTTGGACACAGACGCATGGAGGCTGAAGCTGGAGAGCAACCACATCATGTCAATGATCTGTCATTTCCACAGCGAATGATCTGTATGATGGGACATCACCCATTAGGCAGCACACTGAAAGACAAACCAAGTCAGGTGGTCTAGAGCCAAGCAGCAGATGTAGCCAGACGAATGCATCTTCACAGAGAATCCATTCCAAAAAAAGAAGGATTGTTGGGCCCAGATCAATGGTTTAAACGCTAAATACTCACCTTGCAAGTGCCATGATTTCATATGGATACTGATTCGTGTCCTAGCTGTGGCCGTTTCCCTGTCCTACCTGTTGCCTGGGAAAGCAATAGAAGATGGCCCAAATCCTTGGGACCCTGCACCCGTGTGGGAGACCTGGAAGAAGTTTCTGGATCCTGGCTTCGGATTGGCTCAGCTCTGGCCATTGCAGCCACTTGGGAAGTGAATCATTGAATGGAAGATCTTCCTTTCTGTGTCTCTTCCTCTCTGTATATCTGACTTTCCAATAAAAATATATAAAATTTTTTAAAACTTAAAAATAAATGAATAAAAGATTTTAAGGACAAGGTGACAGAGACTGAAAAAGAGAGATTGTCTACCCGCCAGCTCTCTCCCCACACAGTCACAATGGCCAAGACTGCTCCCAGTGAGGCGAGGAGCCTAGAACTCCATCCGAGTGTCAGGGGCTGATGTCCCAGATGCATCAGTTGGGAGCTAATTGGAAATGGAGCCCCTGAGATTCAAAGCAGCTGCTTTGCTATGGATGTCAGTGTCACAAGCTGCTGCTTAACTTGCTGCACCACAACACCCCATCATTGGCTTTGAAACAGAAATGTGGTGGTGGGACCTGACAGGGAACTGCAGAGACCCATGGGGGGCAGCCATGCCACTGTTGGGGTCATGCACAGCTCTTGTCAGAGGCAATCCTTTGAATAGGAATACAACCTGTGGCCCTGTTGTATATTTTTGTTAGAAACCGTACTCCTAACAAATGTCTAAAGAGTCTCAGCACATCTATTTATTAAAAAAAGGATTTATTTTTATTGAAAAGGCAGATAAGAGTTACCAAGAAAAGGAGAGACAGATAAAGATCCACCATCTGCCAGTTAACTCCCCAAATGCCCGTGATGGCTGGACCTGAGCCAATCAGGAGCTAGGAGCTTTCCCCGGGCTTCCCACATGGGTGCAGGGTCCCAAGGCTTTGGGCCATCTTTTGCTTCTTTCCCAGGCCACAAGCAGGTTCTGCTTGGAAAGTGGAGCAGCCGGGGCCCGTATTGTATCACATTGCTTGCAAGGGGAAGATTCAGGATTTAGCCATAGTGCCAGACCCTCAGCACATCTATTTGCTACAATAAATCCTGCTTTTTCTTTTGAAAGGAAGAGGGGCAGAGAGAGAGAGAGAACTTCAAACTAAATGGTTCATTCTCTGAATGCCTACAACAGTTGATGGCTGGGTCAAGCTGGAGCTGGGAGCTTCAACTGCATCCAGGTCTCCCACATGGATGAAAGGGCCACGTATTAGAAGCATCTAAGCCTGCTGTCCCCCCCCCCCCAGCATGCATCTGCATTAGGAAGAAGCTGGACAGGGAGCCAAGTGGGACTCAAGCGCAGACCCTGGGACACGAGAAAGCGCTGTCCCGAATGGCAGCTTAGCCACTGTAACACAGCACTTGCATGCACACGCTCTCTTTCTCCCTTAACCTGCCTTGATGCAGGCTCCGTATCCTGGGGTTCAATTTCTTGGCAGTTCCTTAAGTATACAGGGTACAATGCATATTTTCTAAAACAAGAGTATGGGACACCATACCTCTCCTTTAAAAAAAATTATTAGTTATTGGAAAACAGAGAGAAGGAGAGGCATGGAGAAAGATCTTCCATTCACTGGTTAACTCCCCCACATGGCCAGAATATCCAGAGCTGAGTCAACCTGAAGCCAGGAGCCAGGAGCCTCTTCTAGGTCTCCCACATGGGTGCAGGGCTCCAAGGCCTTGCTTGGGTTACCCTCTACTGCAGGGAATTAGATGGGAAGTGGAGCCGCCGGGATACAAAGCAGCAGCCATCTGCCATGTCAGTGCTTGCAGGTAAAGGATTTTCCAGTGGAGCCCTCATGCTCCCCCATACCTCTCCTTTATAGAACAGTTTGATGTTACAGATACGGTCCTGCTATCCCCTTACAGCCCAGTGTCAGTTCCTTAAGCGGTACCACGGTGGCATCTCTACCTGTCAAATAAAGAGCTGTGCTCCAGCGTCTAGTCCCTTCACTCTGGCACTTTATGAAGCTGCTGATAAAACAGTACGGGGACTATACCAGCTTTGCTGGGATGATCTGAGCTTTTAGGATCCCGTGTAAATGATCTTTGAAGGAGTCCTCAGAACTTTTGTAAAGGTAGAAAACAAACTGGAGCCAAGCTGTAATTTATTCATAACAATTAATAATGCAGATATGGTTGAAACAGGTCTTCCTGCTTTGGCTGTATCCTTTGTGTCAGCCTCGTCCTGGGTGGTCAAAGGGATACTCATGCAGCACCAGCTCAAGTGATCTCCTTTCCTCTGTAAGATTTATTTATTTTTATTGGAAAGGCAGATATACAGAGAAGAGAGAGGAAGATCTTCCATCTGGTGGTTCACTCCCCAAGTGAGTGCAATGGGTGGAGCTGAGCCGGTTTGAAGCCAGGAGCTTCTTTCAGGTTTCCACGCGGGTGCAGGGTCCCAAGGCTTTGGGTCGTCCTTGACTGCTTTCCCAGGCCACAAGCAGTGAGCTGGGTGAGAAGTGGGGCCGTTGGGATTAGAACTGGTGCCCATATGGGATCCTGGCGCGTTCAAGAACTTTAACCACTATGCTATTGCGACGGGTCCTGTCCACTGGTTGATGCCCCAAGTGGCCACAGTGGCCAGAACTGAACTGATCTAATGCCAGGAGCTTCTTCCAGGTCTCCTATGTGGGTGCAGGGTCCCAAGGCTTTGGGTTAACCTCTACTGCTTTTCCAGGTCAGAAGCAGGGAGACATAAGGGAAGTAGAGCAGCTGGGAACAGGAACCAACGCTCATTTGGGAGCCCTGGGTGTGCAAGGTGAGGAGTTAGTTATCAAGCCGTTGCACAGGCCCTGAGGTGATTTCTGTTTGAGGGGTTATCTGGACTTAGATGAACATGCTTTTCCATTCAATCTCGTATTAATAGCGCTGAAATTGTCCAATTTAATGGGAAAGTCTAGTGTTTGCTTAGCCTTACCTAGGCATATTAGTTATTAGCTGGTTTGGGGTCAGGTATGATGGCTCAATGGTTAATCTTGCACGCTCCCCGCCCCACCCCCCAAGCACTGGGCTCCAAAATGGGTGCCAAGTCGAGCCTCAGCTGCTCCACTTCCCATCCAGATCCCTGTTTATGGCCTAGGGAAAGCAGTAGAGGATGGCCCAAAGCCTTGGAACCATGTACCTGTGTGGGAGAACCAGAAGAGGCTCCTGGTTCCTGGCTTCTGATCACTTCAGTTAAGGCCTTTGTAGCCATTTAGGGAGTAACCCAAATCATTTTTTTGTTTTGTTTTATTGGTTTGTTTAAGGCTTCAAAGTAACACAAATCAATGTGAAGACAACAGTCAGTTACACTCACACACACACACATATCCTTCACAAGGCTTCCCTGTCCAGTTCTCACAGGGCCTGTCCAGGGAGTAGCTACAAGGTTACAGGATTGTCCCCGCAGGCTGTTTTCCACACCTCTTCCCAGCAGCCCTGCAAAGGGAGGGCCCAGGGCCTGCAGGGCCTTCTGCCTCCAGGGACTTCACCAACTGACTTCCTCCTGTGCCCCAGGCCATCCTTTTTCAGACTCTAGGCAAGTGGGCCTCCAACCCACCAGCATCCACTCAGCCCTGAGTGAGGGCCTTTAGCAGTGGCAGGGAGCTGAACAGGATTGCTGTCCCAGGCCGCCACCCTTCTGATTGGCTGGGAAGGTGAAGGACCCACAGGGCCAGGGAGACCGCCTTAGCTACAGCCTTCGAGGAAAACTCCAGAACATTTACAGACCACACACACAGGGCTTAGGATAAAAGCCCAAAGAAGGGCCACCCGACACTTGTGTTTCTGACAGTGTAAAGGGCTCCTGGCCTCTGGGCTTGCGTGATGTGAATGGTTCCTCCCTGGTTTGATCCCAGGCTTTGTAAGCCAGAGTACCAGAATGTGTCATTGAAGATGTGACTATGGTTTAATAAAGAACATATTTTTTTAAAAGTTCAGAGGGGGACCCAGCACCGTGGCCTAGTGGCTAAAGTCCTCACCTTGAATCTCTATCTCCCTCTGTTTGTTACTCTTCCTTTCAAATAAATAAAATAAACCCTTTAACAAATGTAACAGTGTGCCTGGTGCGGTAGCCTAGTCCTCCCCGTGCACATGCTAAGATCCCATATGGGTGCTGGTTCTAATCCCGGCGGCTCCACTTCCCATCCAGCTCCCTGCTTGTGACCTGGGAAAGCAGTTGAGGACAGACGAAAGCCTTGGGACCCCGCATCTGTGTGGGAGACTCGGAAGAAGCTCCTGGCTTCAGATTGGCTCAGCTGCGGCTGTCGCGGCCACTTGGGGAGTGAACCATCGGATGGAAGATCTTCCTCTCTCTTTCTTCTCTATATATCTGCTTATCCAATAAAAATAAATAAAATAAAATAAAAATATAACGGTAATATTTGAGTCATCCTGAAGAGGCTGCAGCTTATTTTATTTTATTTTTAACATTTATATATTTTTATTGGAAAAGCAGGTCTATAGAAAGAAGAGACAAAGATCTTCTGTCTTCTGGTCTACCCCCCAAGAGGCCACAGCAGCCAGAGAGTCTCCTCCAGGTCTCCCACGTGGGTGCAGGGTCCCAAGGCTTTGGGCTGTCCTCGACTGTTTTCCCAGGCCACAAGCAGGGAGCTGGATGGGAAGTGGAGCAACTGGGACACGAACTAGCGCCCAAATGGGATCCCGGAGCTTACAAGGGGAAGACTAGATATTGTGCCAGGCCCCCTAAGCAATGTCTTGACCATTGTACCAAGTGAATGCTCTATTAAAAATAAAGGGGGGGTGGGTCTCAGGACGGGGCGTCTCATGCCTGGATCCCGGACGGCCGCCATGGGCACATGGTGAACCGTCCTCCCCGGGCCTGCTGGGTTTTGGGGGCCACTTCCTTCGGGGTGAGTAGACCGAGGGGGGGAGGCCTCCGGGACTGGGCAGGTCCGGGGCCCACCCGCCGCCTTCATGGGGCGGTGAATGGGATTTGGGAGGGGCGCGACCTTGGGCCTGGGTTATTTAAACCTCCAGCTGCCAGGAGGCTGCTGGTGGGTCTCAGGACGGGGCGTCTCATGCCTGGATCCCGGACGGCCGCCATGGGCACATGGTGAGCTGTTCCTGGGCCTGCCAGTGCGCCATTGGTGCCAGGCTATGCCTGCTGGCCGCCCGGCCCGGGAGCTCTGGGGATTTGGTTTTTTGAGTTGCTGCTTAATTAGCTCCAGGTTGAACCCATTGTGCTTCTTGGACCTGAAACAGGCAGTAACTCTTCCTTAGCAAAACTTGTAATCACTAATAATGCTGAGCACCAAATACCAGTCATGCAGAAGCTATGGCTTGGGGCTTGTCCTGCACAAGTAGCTCCAACAGCTGGCCAATGTGTCAACTGGTAATGGAACAGAGTAGATTAGGCACGACTGAGCAAACCTTAGCCCACAAGTAAAACTAGAAACCAGGAGGGAGCAGAGGTCATGCCGAGCTAGGCTCTTGTACCTGCTGGTTTGTGGGAGCCTGGGACGCTAAGCCACAGTGTCTAAGGCAGAGTTCGGGACAGGGGAGGGGCTGTGCCAAGCTGAGTCAGAGCATCCATTGGCAGGCATGTGATCTATGGCTGGGAACAGACCCGGTTGGGGAGCAAAGGGGACAACCCTAGCTGGGCTGAGGTTCCCACCAAGAGGCGCGTGGCCTGGAAGGGGGCTGCGTTCTGATCTGGAAACAGTTGTAGTCTCCCTTGGCACAAGTGTGGACTGGGATTGGATGCACCGAACTGGGCCGGACCCCGACTCCCCCTGGTGTTCTGGAGGACCAGGGCAGATGTGGGATGGACTAGGCAGGGTCTCAAACCCCTACTGAGCCATGTGTGAGCCATACGTGGGTATGGACAAACCATGTCTGGGCTGGAACATCCAACAGCAAGAACCAGATTGGGTTGAAGGCCAGTCAGGAAAAGCCACAGTTCCTGCTATGACAGGAGGTGGACTGAGTAGGGTTGGCTCATGGACCCACTGGTAAGCGTGAAACCTGGCATTGGGAGAGGTTCTGATGGAGGAGCCTGGGCAACTCCTCTGGCAGGACACAGACCCAGCAGGTAAACGCAAGAAACATGATAGGAAACAGCCCAGAAAAAGCCATGGAAAACTACCCACTGGCATACAATTGGCAGACGTGGGGGCAAGACCAGGCTGAATCTGTCCACATCATCCACTGGCAAATCCAGGCACCAGTGTGGGTCGACCCAGGGTCGGTCGCAACAAAGACTAGTGCACATTATGGAATGCCGAGGTGAGGTTGCCTGTACCAGAAGGGACCGCAGCGCCCAGCCAGCCTGAGAACAAGAAAGGAAGTGGGCAGAGCTGGCAGGGGAATAAGGGAGGGTTCCTTTGCTGGACAGCTACTTCCACAGGAGAGCATGGGCTGGGATGGGGGTAGACCAGACTAGGCAGAGCTACCACACCTGTGCGCCTCATGTGGACTAGATCAGGGAAAAGCCAGGCTGGGCGGATTATTCCTACTGGTGCAAACAAAATTAAAGTGGGCGAGGTTTGTTTGGGCAGCATCAACTGGAATCTGGGAGTGGGAGAGGCCTGGGAGGGAAATAGTGGGCTCATCCCTCTTGGGTTACCACTTCCACAGGAGGACATAAAACTAAGACAGCGGCTGGGGTGGAATGGGATGTGGGACAGACTGGATTACTGCTACACTTACTGGCAAACCAGGGTAGGGGGTGGGCCTGGTTGGGGTTATTGTGGGTCGCTCCAACCTAGGCTACAGCTCCCGCTGGTTTATGTGAGGGCCAAGTATGTGCTGGGCAGAACCAGGCTGGACTGCAACACCCATTGGTTCCAATGGAAGTCGGGAGTGAAAACAGAACCAACCCAGGAATTGCAACCACCAGCTGATTGGAGCGATGGACGGTGCCAGGCCCTGTACTTGTTAGCACATACAAGAAGTTTCTTTGGAGATCTTCCTAATCTAAATGCTGGACTCAGAACCCTAACGAAGAAAAGAGAGAAGACAGAACAGGTCAACCAACCATCTCAGCTATGATGGACTATGTCAATCAGTGGATTTTTCAAAAATCTCATAGTGCTTGGAGTGGCAAGATTGACAGTGATTCATAACTGTTGCAATATCAAGACCACTTGAGCAAGAACCTCAGAGCATGCCCTATATCCGGGACCTGGGGAGGGTGGGAAATTGGGTGGGCTTCTCCCTTAAATACCCCCCTTTGAATATGAAGCTAACAATATGGAAAACATACTAGTATTGTCCACTTTCCTGTAGCCCTTGAACCTTCTTACCCTAATTAACTATGTAAAGAATGTCAAAATAAAATTTATTAATAAGAAAAAAAAATAAAAAAAAATAAAGGGGGAGGGGGAAGTGAGGGGACATTATTTTTATCAATTGGGAAGGGAAACAGATCTACACATTTTTTGAAGACTTCCTTTCCTGTATCAACTTCAAAAAAAATTTTATGCCCCCATAAGCTTATCTGTTAATTCCATCGTCCACAAACTTTCCAAAGTACTCTGCTATTTCTTAGGGAGACCATGAGAATGTGTTTGGCAAACGTGTGTGAATGCTTAAGAGGCATCCCAAGAATGTTTCAAGTGTCTGGGATTGTGCCTGGTCCTCGTGGCGCCATCCTCGTCCCCCAGGGATGAGCAGATACGCGCGTGGTAAACACGCAATGACACAGTCTGACAAGTGCACCTGCCGTGGGAGCACAGAGGCAGGGACCCTGGACTCTGGCTTTGACTCCCAGAAAGGTGGGTGGAAGACATCAGGAGCACAGGAATGTGTGCCTAGACAGAAAAGCCAGCCAGCCAGCCAGGCAGGGGTGCAGGTGGCAAGGGGCGTGGCCTAGGGCATGTGCTGGCTGGGGTTGGTTGGGCCAGGTGCCCATCTGCCTGCAAAGCCTGGATGGCGTGGGAGTCAGGGCACATCACAATGGGGCTTTGTGTGCTAAGTGCTGCTGCGAGGATGTCTGTCATGCTAGTTAGGGCTTCCACCACCTACCTCCTCAGGGAAGCTGAGCCAAGCCGCACTCATTTTTTTTTTTTTAAATCTACTTTATTCTTATTGACCCTGGTTCAATTGCATTCCTTCCTGTGTGCTTCTAGCCCCTTCTCTCAGAAGTCCCTGTGCCATTCAGGCTGAACATTTTCTCAGCTTTAAACGTGCCCCTGCACGCTAGCTGCCCACCCGTCCCCATTCTGCTGCAGGGCCCCATCTGCTCCCTACCACCACCGTTCTGTAGTGAGGGTGCAGGGGCCCCTCCAGGTTCTAGAATTCTCTGCCCAGTTTCTGCCTCTCAGCCTGACACTTTGGGGAATCATTTGTGTCCTTCCGTGTCGTGTGATTCTGAGGGATATGTTACTAACTGGAAAATGTCGACTTGGTTCTTTAAGACTTATATCTGGGTCCTGCACAACGGCCTAGTAGCTAAATCATCACCTTGCTTATGCCAGGATCCCATAGGGGCTCTGGTTTATGTCCCATCTGCTTCACTTTCCATTCAGCTCCCTGCTTGTGACCTGGGGAAGCAGCAGAGAACAGATCTAAGCTTTGGGACCATGTACCCACGTGGGAGATTTGGAAGAAGCTCCTGGCTCCTAGCTTCACCTCTGACTGTTACAGCCACTTGGGGAATGAATCAGTGGACAGAAAATATTTTTTTTTCTTAAGATTTCTTTATTTTTATTGCAAAGTCAAATATATAAAGAGGAGGAGAGACTTCCATCCAATGACCACACCAAATATTACCTGCGACACCAAGAGGCCACATGAACCACCCTTGGCAGGTGGGGCCACAAGTCCTTGGGTACCTGAGGGGCACATGCAGGCTGGCCAGGCCGTGGTTCAGGTCCACCCAGAGCACACACCCTCAGGGAAGACTGTCACACCTGCCTGGGCACAGCAGGCCACTCACAGTCCCCCATAGGCAGCCAGCTCATTGTGGGGTCTCCCTGGCATATCCCCAGTGTTCCTTATGTTGCACCGTGGGAACAACAGCCTGCAAGGTAGAGGTGTTGGAGGAAGATGGGACAGTTACGGGAGAAGCCACAGGTTTGACTGTGGCTGCATCAAGGCCCTAGGACACCCAGCAGGCTGCTGCTGCTAGCTTGTGCTGGCTGAGCCACTAGCAATCTCTCCCCATTATCCCCCTGCCTGTTCTCCCTTACATTGAGCTGAGCCTTTTGCCCTGGAGCTGTTTTCAGAACTGGAGAACACTGGTCACTCAGACAGAAAGAAGTGGTTCCTAATTGGTTTCCTGTCTCAGTCCAGCCGCACCTGCCTGCCGGCTCCGCCCACTTCCAGCTTCCCTTGATCCTGTGCCAAGTTGGCGCTGAAGGAGGGGAAGATAACAGGAACTGAGCCTCAAATCTAAACCTGCAGAACCAGGTGGATGCTTTGTGACTTCCCTAGCTGGGGCCAAACCCCAAGCAAACGCTGTGTACACACCTGTGCCCTGGGCTTGCTGTGGGACATCACTGCTGGGGGCTCCTGCAGCTGGCTTCCTGCCCCTCCACCCTCAAAAGTCTCTCACCCCCAAACTATATACTGAGGACTCCTTTCAGGTCCATTCTGGCATCACCTGAAAGGCTTTGTCCCTCCCCTGAAGGTCCCACCCCAGTCTCATCCGGAAGAACACCAGGAAAAGCAGGTGCACAAACCAGGACTGATGGTGGTGGGGGTAAGGGAGGGAACCCAGCAGAGCTTTGTCCTAAGCTCAGTAGGTAAATGTCTGTGTATAAGCATACATATGTGTGCACACTTGTGGCTTGTATCAGCTTTTAAATGTGCATGTGATGCCTATGGAGAAAGACAAGGAGATTGTCCTTCTGCTCATCCTTTGCCCAAATGCCCACCACAGCTGGGACTGGGTCAGGCCAAAGCCAGGAGCCTGGAACTCCATCTGGGTCTCGACAATGGGTGGCAGGTGCCTGAGGACTTGGGCCATCATCTGACTCTTCTCAGACACGTTAGCAAGGAGCTGAACCGGAAGTGGAACAGCTGGGACTCAAAGGATAGCATGTGTGAAACTCGGCATAGGCGGCTTAACTGCTGAATCCCATGAAAAAGGCAAATGTGTGCAAGTACAGAGGAAAGGGAGTGAAAAGGGAAATTTAGGATAGAGGAATTTAATTTGCTTTTTTGCTTTCTGTACTTTGCTTGCTCTTGCCTTCTGTACTTTGCTTGCTGAAGAGGACAATGAATAGCCGAACAAACATCTCATGATTTAGTTTAGATAGAGCCTGGGAACCAGAGAAAGATAAGGGGCGCCTGTAGCTGCATCCGGATTAAGTCATTAGAAAGGTCTCATGACTTCCTCTTCCGGAAGAGGAAGTACAATAAGGAATTGAGAGCAGCAGTGGAAAGTCTCCAATTGCATGGCCCCCTCCCCATCTGTGGGTTTAGCCTTTAAAAAGAATGCTGTATAAGGACTCGGGGCTGGTGTGCCTACCCTCCTGTGTGAGGAACTGACCCCAGCCCCAGCACGCTGGTAATTGAATAAAGCCTCCTGCTTTTGCATCAAATCTCACCTTCGTCGGTCATGGGGGGACTCACTCTCTCGAGGATAGACGGTAAGATCGTCCCATCTGGGGTGCCTTACAGGAGCATTACAGAAAAAACTTTTAAAAAAACATTTATTTATTTTTATTGCAAAGTCAGATATACAGAGAGGAAGAGAGACAGAGAGGATCTTTGTCCGACTGTAATGGCTGGAGCTAAGCCAATCCGAAGCCAGGAGCCAGGAGCTTCTTCTGGGTCTCCTACACGGGTGCAGGGTCCCAAGGCTTTGGGCAGTCCTAGTCTGCTTTCCCAGGTCACAAGCAGGGAGCTGGATGGGAAGTGGACATGAGGCGTGAACCAGCATCAATATGGGATTCCAGCGCTCCCAACGAGAGCATTTAGCCAATTAAAGCCATCACAAAGGACCATAGAGAAAACTTTTTTTTTTTAATTTGGAAAGTCAGATACACAGAGAAGAAGAGAGATAGGAAGTTGCTCTGTCTGCTGATTCACTCCCCAAGTGGCCACACAGCCAAAGCTGAGCCGATCCAAAGCCAGAAGCCAGGAGTTCTTTTGGGTCTCCCTCGCTGGTGCAGCATCCCAAGGTTTTGGTCTATCCTTGGCTGTTTTCCCAGGTCATGAGCTGATGGGAAGTGGAGCAGCCGGGATTAGAACCGGTGCCCATATGGGATCCCAGCCGTGTACAAGGCAAGGACTCCAGCTGCTAGGTTACCATGATGGGCCCTAAGACTTCTTCATCAGATGGTGTGGAAAGAGTTCTGTAATATTCAGATTTGAAGATTTCTTATTAAAGAATGAATGCCTTTAGAGCCAGTGTGGTTTCAAGCTTATCCTCTGCCTGCTGTTCTGATGTCCCATACGGGCTCCGGTTCAAAGCCCAGCTGCTCCACTTTGATCCGTTCCTGGCTTGCGGCTGGGAAAGCAGGCAAGGAAGACCCATGGTCTCCCTACACCCAGGTGGGAGACACAGAAGTTCCTGGCTTTGGATCAGCCGAGTTCTGGCCATAGTGACCATGTGGGGAGTGAACCAATGGATGGAAGAGCTCTCTTGTGTGTTCTGTCTCTACTTCTCTATCTATAAGATAGAGTAAATAGCAATTTAAGTAAAAAGATTTTTAAAGATTTATTTGTTTTTATTACAAAGTCAGATGTACAGAGAAGAGGAGAGACAGAGAGGAAGATCTTCCGTCCGATGATTCACTCCCCATGTGACCGCGACGGCTGGTGCTGCGCCGATCCGAAGCTGGGAGCCAGGAACCTCTTCCGGGTCTTCCAAAGCCTGTCCTCTACTGCTATCCCAGGCCACAAGCAGGGAGCTGGATGGGAAGTGGAGCTGCCGGGATTAGAACCAGTGCTCATATGGGATCCCGGGGCGCGTTCGAGGCGAGGACTTTAGCTATTAGGTCATGGTGCCGGGCCCAATTTAAGTAAAAAAAAATTTTTTTAATTTATATTTATTCTTATTAGAAAGGCAGATTTATAAAGACCAGGAGGAAGAGAAGAAGAGACCAAATCACAGTCTTGACCACTTCCGGAACGTCTGCGGTTATTTGGACATTCATTTCAGGAGTGCCCTGAGGATTAAGTTCAACTAAAGACTTCTGCAATGACACAGAGAGCCACTCCCGCGGCACTGAATGCTGTTGCAAAAGATGCTAGATTAAATGCCGCCTTCAGGAACTCCGAGAAGCGCTGCCAGCCTGAGACACCCCCACCCTCCCCCGCGGGTCGGCCGGCTGGCAGGTCCCTGGAGCAGCTGGTTCAGAGATTTCACTGAAAGCCACAGCTTCGATTTCTGGCTCAGCCAGGCGATCACGTGAGAGCTGGGGGCGGAGAGGGAGTGGGGGACGGGACTGCCGAGTGTCTTCAAGGACACTCGGAGGGCTTGCAGAGTGGAGCTTCCAGTGCAGCCCCACCCCGCACCCCCGGCAGCCGTGGCCCAGGCTTTGGGGGTGGGGCCGGCATTCCCTGCGGAGTCTAGTCCTCTGCCAGCGGGGTGTGGGGATGTGAGGCGCTGGAGTGGGGTGGGATGGGTGTCCGGGGCTCAGCCGCTGCTTCTCGCAAGTATTGGGGAGCCAAGGGCACAGAAAACCTGGTGGACGCTATGAGTCTGGGGGCTCTAAGAAGTTCTCGATGTAGCAGCAGCTGGCGCGATTTTTTTTTTTTTTTTTTTTTTTACAAAGTGTTTTCCTAGCTGTTTTCCCCGGTGCGACACGGCTGCCCTGAGAGCAGGTGGTGAGGTGCGGTTTTAAGAACAGGTGAGGGCCAAGCTCCAGAGAGGCGGAGCCAGGACTGGGGCCGGTGGAGACCACACAGCCCCTTTCTTTGTTCTCGGCCTCCAGCCAGCTTTTCTCCTTTGCAGGCTCCCACCTCCCCCGCCCCACCTCCCCGGGCAGGGTGCACTTTGTTTCCGGCTGCAGCGCCCTGAGCTTGCTTCCCCTCTGAGCTCTGTGGTTCGTGTAAAGTGAGATCCGGACGACTCCTGAGAACACTGGGATTAGCCGGGACAGCCAACCTGAGCAGGCTGGCCAGCGGGGGGTGAGGAGGAGAAGCGCCGGATTCAGACGGTTCCTAAAGCGTGAGACGCTTTCAGACGCCAACAGCACTGAACCTGAGCTTCGCTGGGCTTGGCGGGGCTAAAACGAGGACGGCCGTCTCCCAGGAGCTACCGTGACCTTGAAAAATAGGAGAACCCTGGGCACAGCGCGGTAGCCTAGTGGCTAAAGTCCTCGCCTTGCACTCTCGCTGGGATCCCCTGTGGGTGTGCCAGTTCTAATCCCGGCATCCCCGCTTCCCATCCAGCTCCCTGCTTGTGGCCTGGGAAAGTAGTCGAGGACGGCCCAAAGCCTTGGGACTCTCCCTGTCTCTGCTCTCTGTATATCTGACTTTCCAATACAATAATTAAAAAAAAAAAAAAAGTAAAAAAGAAAAGTAAGAGAATCTCACATGGCATTATTACCTAAAAAATATGGTTCAAGGGGCAGGCGTTCATTATGGCAGCTAAGACATTACCCCCACACCTGCGTTTTTCAGAAGCGCTGGGTGCAAGGCCCACCCGCCTATACTTACTAGACGACTTCCTGGGAACACTCTCCGTGTGTGTTTAGGTGGTGGGGGGAACAACTCGAGCTATTTGGGTTCTTGCCACTCCTAGGGGGGACACCTGGAGGGAATGTGGCACTTTGGCTTGTCCCAGGGTATTTGAGGAGCGATTGAGCAAATGGAAACTCTCTCTGTACTTTTCAAATCCATTAAATAGAAAATGTTTTAGAAAATAAAGCCACTTGGGCTGGGAGCCATAGCTTAGTGGCTAAAGTCCATATCTTGCACATGCCAGAATCCCATATGGGTGCCGGTTCATATCCTGGCAGCCCTGTTTCCCATCCAGCTCCCTGCTTGTGGCCTGGGAAAGCAGTCCAGGATGGCCCAAAGCTTCGGAGCCCTGTATAGGAGAACAGGAATAAGCTCCTGGCTCCTGGCTTTACAGTGGCTTAGCTCTGGCCATTTTAGCCTCTTGGAGACTAATGGAAAATCATGATTGCTCTTTCTCTATGTAATTTGCCTATCTTTCCAATAAAAACAACTTTGTTATTTCAATTGTACAGGCTCTCCTTAACTTCTGCTTTTTTTTTCTTTTTACTTCTTCCTTTTTTTTTTTTCATTTAAAATATTTTTAATTTTTTTGATGATGTTTACATAGTTGTGAAGGATGCCTGCCCACGTAGAGCACTGATTGGGCATGGAAGGGGAACAGGGGAAAGTGGATGAGACCATTGTTTCTTGTTTTCTTTTTCTTCTTTCTGCATCTGGGGGAAGGGGTGAGAAAAGGTTAGAAGCTGAACCTAGCATCCTAACAGCAGCAGTAGCCAGGGATGGTGGAGGCCACCCAGGGTCATGCCAGGGTCCTTCATGTTCAGCATGCTCCAAGGGTTCTACTCAAGTGGTTTCAATAGTTCTGAAATGCTGTTGATCTGACCGGTCCAAGGATGATGAAATCCTTTCAAAGTCCATTGGCTGACATAATCCACCTTTAGAATTTCCATTTACCCAGATATTTGTTGCCAACGCTTGGCAGGGAGAGTTGTCCTATTTGTTCTGCCCTCCATCCTCTGACATGACACTAAATGTCCTCTGTAGGCCCGAATGGGCCTGCCATATCTCTCACGTACATTTGGGCATGCCGTCCACTGCACTGTCTTCAGCAACTGAGGAGACCCAGTTCTGATACATGCATTCCACAGTCAGACCACTGATCCTGCAAAA
The DNA here is from genome assembly GCF_017591425.1 of Ochotona curzoniae. NCBI lineage: Eukaryota > Metazoa > Chordata > Mammalia > Lagomorpha > Ochotonidae > Ochotona > Ochotona curzoniae. The sequence continues at coordinate 5,176,044 of NW_024465421.1, forward strand.
TCCTCTGTGGGTAGAGTTCTGAGTCCAGCAGTTCAGTTGTGGGGGTCCCCAAGGAAACCTTGTCTGGGGCCCAGTGTGGTAGCCTAATGGCTAAAGTCCTTGCCCTGAATGTGTCAGGATCCCATATGGGCGCCGGTTCTAGTCCCGGCAGTTCCACTTCCCATCCAGCTTCCTGCTTGTGGCCTGGGAGAACAATAGAGGACGGGAACCCTGTAACCACGTGGGAGACCTGGAAGAAGTTCCTGGCTTCAGGTCGGCCCAGCTCTGGTCTAAAAAAAGAAAAAAAGAAACTTTCTTTGACACAACCCCAGACCTGACTCCTGTGTGTGCCAGACAGTAGGGGGTCCAGTTTGGTCCATTACTCATATCACCCTGTTCACACAGTGGTGTTGCAATTGCTGGGTCAGTTCTGTTTCCAGCTCCATTTCTGATGCAAACCAATGGATGCCGAGGCCCAGCCTAACCCTGCCCACCGCACACTTAGCCCTCATATACAGTAGTGGGAACTACAGCCCACTTGGAGTGACCCCCAATAATCACCACCAGGCCTCCTCCCAGCCCTGATTCCTGTGCCTGATGGAACATACAGCAAACTAGTCTGGTCTGTCACACATCCCACTAGGCTTTTGTACACAACAGTGGGTGCTGAAGCCTAGCTCAGCCCAACTAATCTCACCACCCAGCCCATGCTTCTGCTGCCAGATGCCATTGTCTGTCTGGCCAGGCCTGCCTCCAGCGCTGGTTCTCCTGCAGCCCATCAGAGAGGTGCTCACAGTTTCCCTACTGGGCCCATTCCCAGCCTCAGGTCTTATACTTTCCAGGTGGTTCTGCGATCTAGCTTGACAGGACTCGCTCCCATTCCCAGCACTTGCCAGCTGATGTTTCAGCAAAGCCCAACCAGCCTGCACTTACTCTGGCTCCTGTATGCACCAGTGGATACGGTTGCTTAGCCCAGCCTGGCTCTCCCCCAACCCAGCTCACATGCAGGTCAACAGGTGTTGCAGCCCTGCCTGGCCTGGATTGTCTCCAATCCCAGTTCTTGCACTTACCAGCAGGAACTCTGGTCCAGCAGGGGAGCCCTCACATGTTCCCTTCTGTACTTGCTTCCCCATCCCGGGTCTCAGGGATGCTGGTAGGAGCTATGGCCCAAACTGGCATGGCTTGATTCACTTTCGCATTCACCAGCAGGTGCTGTAGCCTGGCTCAACCTAGTCTGCCCACAGTTCAGCTCATGTTGATGAGTGTTCCAGTTTAGCCCAGCTCAGTCCAGCCAGCCCCCAGTCCTGGCCCTAATGTGAACTGGCTGGTCTTGTGATCTGACCTGGCCTGTCCTACATTCTACCCTGGTTTCACATCTGTCACTGGCCCAGCTTGATCTGCCCCCAGACCTGACCCACACATATTACTGGCTAGGACTGTAAGCCGGCCTGGTCTGGGCTGCTTCCAATCTTGGTTCTTGTGCTCACCTGCAGGGACTGCAGTCTGACAAAGGAGTTCCCCAAGCTCCTCTATCAAGTCTCGTTCCAGTGGCAGATCTTGTATACACTGGTGGGTGCTTGACCCAGCCTGATTTGGCCCACGTCCTGTCCTGGCAGGTCTTTGCCCGACCAGCCTGTTCTGGCTCTTACTGTTGGGTGCTACAGCCCAGCCCTGCCTGGTCAACCCCCAGACCCAGCTCTAGCATGGTTCAGCAGATGCTGAGACCTAGTTCACCCCATCCTACACCCAGCCTAGCTCTGGAGAGCACCAGTGGGTACTGAAGTCCAAGCCAGTATGACACATCCCAAACCAAGTCCATACCCATGCCAAGGGATGCTACAAGCCACGTCTAGCCAGTTTACTGCCCCCATTCCAGCTCTTGTACTCATTAGTAGGAATCACAGCCTAGCTAGGGCATTCCTTTAGCTCCCTCACCAGGCTTGCTCCCAATGGCAGATCTTGCACATGCTGGTGGTTGCTCTGATCCAGCCCAGAAAAGCCCATCCCTGTCTTGGCCTTTGTCATTGGATGCTAGAGCCCGGGTTGGCTTGGCCCACCCCCAGTTCCAACTGTTGCTGGTGGGTGCTGCAGCCTAACCCTGAGTAGTCTGCCCCCATCCCTAGCTTTCATGCAGACTGGTAGGTGTGACAGCCTCCTCCAGCATGGCTTGCACTCCATCCTGGCTTTTGCACATCCCAGTGTGCTAAGGCGGGGGGTGGACCAGGTCTGCCAGCTTGTTGACAAGTGGAACAGCCATGCCTGGCTTGACTCACACCCAGCACTGACTCATGTGCTCACTAGCAGGAACTACAGCCAACCCAGACCCAGATCTCATGTGTGTCAGTGGTTCTAGGTCCTTACCTAACAAAGTCTGCTCCCTCTGTCTTGACATTTGTGTGTGCTGGTGGATGTTGTGGCCAGATCTGTCCCACACGCTAATTCCTGGGCACGCCTACTGGTGCTACAGCCTGCACCAGCCCGGCCTGTTCCCAACTCCAGTACCAATGAGTGTTGGGAAATTCCATGGTCATGCCTAGCTCAGCCCACTACCCCTTCCCCCGAGGCCACAGCTCTTGAGCAAAACAGTGGATATTGAAATTCCACAGGGGTGGGCCCATGTCATGTTCCATCCCAATGTTACCCGTCCCCTGCCCTGATACTGGTAGGTACTGTGATCTATCCCTGCCATGTAAGCCCCCAATCCTAACTTCTGTGTGCGCCGGTAGCTGGTGCTCAGTGTTGGTCAATGTTAAGTGGCCCATGAGCGGTCACTCACATGGGCAGGTGCATTGGTCTGACCCAGAAAGGTCCTTTAGTTTCCTTCCTCCAAACCTCTCGGCCTCTGACTACACATGGCACACCATGCCAGCATGCCAGCCTGCGGTCTGAACTGCTCCCCACCCTGTCTGCCTGGGACCCATTAACTGGGGAAGTTCTCAGGCCTTCTTGACTCTGCCAGCCTCTAACAGTTCCCATGATCCCCAAGGCCACCTACCTAGGCACCCCTCTCCTTGACTTCTAATGGAGTTATAGCCTGGCAAACACATGGGGAGTAGAAAATACAACGAGCTGAAAATGTAATCTTCTGGGCGCTTAGACTAGCACTTCCAGGGGCCAGTGAAGACACTGGAGGCAGGTGTTGCGGTTTATCAGGTTAGGCTGCAGCTTGGGACATCCACTCACATCAGAGTGACCTTTTCGAGTCCTGGCTCCTCTGCTTCGGATTCAGCTCTCCGCGGATCCACCTGGGTGAGAGACAGCAGGTGCATGGTTCAAGTACTTGTGTGCACTGCACTCACTGTCGAAGACCACACTGACTCCTAAAAATATAAGCCGTGAGTTTTTCAAGTCCCTTGGCCTCCAGGCTTGCCCACATGATATTCTTTCCATGCACTATTTCTGGCAGAACGAGAAATAAATGGGAAGCTACTGGGAAGGGCCTCTGGGAAAACAATGGCTTTTTTGGCATTTTGGCAGCAGAGATCACACGCTGGATCTGAGCCAGCGAATCTGTGCCTTTTTTTTTTTTTTTTTTACTTGGAATACAGGCTCAACACTTAAAGGGCAGGCAGCCACCCATGAACATGGGGAGCAAAATTACACTCCAGGGACGGGCCAGAAGGAGACAGATCAGGTAAATTTGCAGCAGGAACAGCCTGCGCCATCTAATACTGGCTCCTGTTTTTGTTTTAGGAAATTTATTTGGGGGCCAACACAATGGCCTCACTGCCTAATCTTCTACCTGCAACTGTTGGCATCCCATATGGGCACCGGTTCAAGTACTGGCTGCTCCACTTCCCATACAGCTCCCTGCCTGTGGCCTAGGAAAGCAGCAGAGGATGGCCCAAAGCGTTGGGATCCTGCACTGGCATGGGAAACCCAGAAGAAGAATCTCCTGGCCCTTGGCTTTGGATTGGCTCAGCTCTGGTCATCGCGGCTATTTGGGGAGTAAAGCAGCAGATAGAAGATCTCTCTCCTTATCTCTGTAAATCTGACTTTCCAATAAAAATAAATTTTAAAAATCTTTGGAAAATTATTGTATTGTTTTTGATATTGTTGACACAGTTGAGAAGGATGCATGATGCATGCCCATGTGAACCAACAACCAGTTTGAGGAGGGTTGAGGTATGGGGAATTTTTTTTTTTCCTCTTGTAGTTGGGCAAGGAAGGGAAAGGCTTACTTTTAGCAGCCAAACCACACCAGCACTCAGCGATGGGTGGTGGCCACTCGATATCACTCTAGAATCTCAGGGGTGAAAAACTGTGTTCTGAGGGTCCTATTTAAGTGGTTTCAGTAGTTTTGAAATACTGTTGGTCTCATTGCGTCAGGGTTGAGGAAATCCATCCAAGGTCCATTGGTTGACATAGATAAAAAATTGTTTTAAAGTGTTTGTTTGGAAGGCAGAGTAACAGAGTGGAAGAGGCACATAGAAAGATCTTTTGTCCGCTCTAGACACCTGCAGAAACCACCAACTCCATCCAAGTCTCCCACAAGAGTGGCAGGAACCCAAGGACTTGGGCCATTGTCAGGTGCACACAGCTATTTAGGGATGTGTGTCTCGCCACACATCCCTTAGATCAAAGGCTGATTTCAGGAAAAGAGAAATTAGGAAGTCTCCATTGCGGCCCTCTGTGGTTTCTGCTGCTTCAGCAAACATTTATTCCTGGTGGAATGCAATGCAGTCACATCCCCAAGCTTTACAAGAATAGCAAGGCAAGGGGTCTGGCGTGGTAGCCTAGCTGTAGCCTAGTGGCTAAAGTCCTCCCCTTACACATGCTGGGATCCCATATGGGCGCTGGTTCTTATCCTGGTGGCCCCACTTCCCATCCAGCTTCCTGGAAAGCAGTTGAGGACAGCTCAAAGCCTTGGGACCTTGCACCTGCATGGGAGACCCAGAATAGGCTTCTGGCTCCTGGCTTTGGACCAGCTCAGCTCTGGCCATTGTGGTCACTTGGAGAGCGAATCATGGAATGGAAGATCTTCCTCTCTATCCTTCCTCTCTGTATATTTGACTTTCTAATATAAACAAACAAATCTTACCCATTGTAAGACTGCAGGGGAGAATATATGGGAGGGGAAGAAACTTGGGGGAAGGGGGAGAGCCCAGCACCAACTAAACTGTATCAAAAAAAAAAAAAAATTAAAAAAAAAAAAGACATGTTCAGAAGCAAAAAAAAAAAAATTAAAAAAAATGGAGAGGCAAGGAGGCAAGCGGGTGGACAACAGGGTCCTTGGGTTATCTGGTATCCCTCTGTCAGTGGGGACTCAATACAGGCTGTACCCTAGGGACTGGGAAAGCCTGTGCAGAATTGGGGGTCCTGCTTGAAGGTTGAGGGAGCCCTGGCCGGGGGAGACTCCAGACAAGAAGACAAGGCTCAAGAGGGTAAGTTCAGCCTGGCAGGAAGGCAAGTAGCCCAAGGTCATTGGCTTTCCTGGGCTATTTTCAAGCCAGGAGAATCCCAGGCAGGGGCTTGGTCCTATGCAATCTGGGCTAAGGAAGCCAGAGATGGGACAGCTGTGGTGTGGCATGTCTCCCAGCCCTGGCAAGGGGCTGTCAGTTCCAACAGCAGCTCAGACACCCTCTCTGGCCTGCAGCGGACCTCAGCTAACGGCTGGATCCCACTAGACCTTCATGGGGGGCTTACAGGAACTGGGTTACATATACAACCTTGCAGTAGACTGTATGTGCAGCTGCCAGGCACCTGTTCTGGGCTTCGTACCCAGGGAGGAGAGGAGTGGGACCCCTGGCCCCCAGGCTTGGTGGAGGTGAGGGCACTGTTTCCATCTCCTGTCTCACCAAGCTGCTTGGGTTTCCACTTCCTTACTAACCACTGCACACAGTTTTCTGTTGCTTGGTCGCTTCTGCTTTGGGAAGACAGGCTGCCTGGACCCATCCCCCCCACTCCCTGGGCAGTGAGCTGCCAGGGGTGTTCAAGCGGGGATTGGCACTGGCCAAACGGGGTGATTTAGCTTCTCAGGGACTAGCTTCTCAGTTCCCCACCCCAGAGGAGAAGCCATGTTCTAGAACCTTCCAGACTTCCCCACCACCACCACCACCATCACCACGGCTCCTTTTCTCATCTGGGCTGTGATCTGGAATCCATATGGACTCCTCTTCCCTCTCTGTATTTGCTAAATCTGGTCATCCGATCCTAAGGTGGCTTAGCTTTCCCAGCCCTAATCAGATTTCCTCCCAGAAAAGGGGAGGGGGAAGGGAGAAATGAAGAGAACACACACACACACACACACACACACCAAGAATAGCACAGAGTGACTGACTATGCCAGGGAGGGCCCCAGGCCCAGAAACTAAAGCCTCAGGGGAGAGGACCCTCCCTCTTGGTGGCTCGGCCACCAGCCTCCTGTGTGTCACTCTGGGTGGTGGACGGGCTTCCTTGTACTCCCCTGGGCCCGCTCTGAGATGCAAACGGCTGCATGTGAGTTTGGTACTACCGCCTGCCATACTGCAGTGCCCGGGGTTCGAGTCCCACTCCATCTCTGAGTCTAGCTTCCTGCTATCATACATCTTGGGTGAGAGCAGAAGATGGCTTAAGTTGTTTTGTTTTGAAATTTTCTTTATTTGAAAAACAGTGTGACAGAGAGAGAGAGAGAGAAAGAGAGTGAGAGGGTTTCCACCTGCTGGTTCAGGTTGGAGCTAATCCAGGCTGAAGCCAGAAGCCCAGAATTGTATCTGGGTCTCCCTGTGAGTACAGGGGCCCAAACCCTTGGGACATCTTCTGCTGCTTTCCCACCCGTAGAAGCAGGGACCTGGATTGAAAGCAGAACAGCCAGGACTTGAACCGACACTCTGATGTGGGGTGCTGTAGGCTGCAGCTTAACTGACTGTGCTACAGTGTCAGCTCTTACAGTCCCAGAACTTGAGTCCCTGCCACTCATGTGGGAGACCCAGACTGAGTTGCAGGCTTCCGGCTAGGGTGATGGACGGAAGAGCTCTCTGCCTCTGTGATTCTGGTCTCAGGGACTGGTCCCTGGATTGCACTTGACCCTAAGAAAAGATGGAAGGTTCCCTGGGTACCCTAGCAGCAGCTGCCTGGCTGAGGCCCTGAGGAGCCTCCAGAGCGGTAACTGGATCCCACAGGCCACCGAGAGATAGAATTTCAGCTCCCGCCTGCAGAGGCTCCCTCAGGCCCCCGACGGGCACCCTGCACCTGTTGTCCTCCCTGTGCCACATGTTGCCCAAGACAGCAGGTGGCACCCGTCGTCCTCCCCAGCAGCAGCCCTCCACGTGGCCACACCCCCACTTTCTGTTTCTTTGGTGGAGTTGACCTGAGGAGCAGGACGTGCCGTACCTAACTGGAGGCAAGTAGAGGGCCGTCCTCAACTGCTTTTCCAGGGCACAAGAAGAGAGCTGGATGGGAAGCGGGGCCTGCAGGATTAGAACCTGCACCCATATGGGATCCTGGTGTGTGTTCAAGGTGAGGACTTTAGCCGCTAGGCTACTGTGCCAGACCTAAGACTCCATATTTTCTTCTTCTTCTTCTTTTTAAATAGTTAAAAAAAAAATAACAATGATTACATGGTTGATCAAGGTGGGAAAGATCAGGGTTTGGGAAAAAAATTGGGTGAATTCATTGTTTCCAAATTTGCTATTTCTTCCTGTTCTTTCTCGGGGGAGAGGAGACAGAAAGGGGGAAACCACGCATGACTTTCCACACGTCCCAGTTCCCAGGGATGAGGAACCACCTCCTCATACCAAGCCAGGGTCTCGGTGTGCGTGTATTCCGAGGGTTCTGTCCAGGTGGTTTGGATAGTTCTGAAATGCTGCCAATCTTACCAATCCGAGGATGATGTCACCCACCCAATGTCCATTGGCTCTACTCACTGAGGTTTTTTTGCTGTCATTGTTTGTTTGGGGTAGTTGTCCAGTTAGTTCTATTTTTTGGTATAGCAGTACCAAATGTCCTGCCTTATTCTCCTTTTACAACAGGGCTTGTGCCCACTGCTCCATCTTTTTCATTAAGTAGGGCATGTTCTTGCAGGCGAATCCAAATACCTAGACCAGGTGTCCCAAGCATCACCAGATCCCCCACCTGTGGCCCTTGAACCTGACATCCACCTAGTGGGAGGGCCCCGAGACCTGGGCCATGCTACCCAAGCCCCGCCAGATCCCCAACTCTTGGGGCTCACAAACCGGCACCTACCTAGTTAGGTGGATCCTGGGCCCCAGACCAGGAGACCTAAGCCTGCCAGATCCCCCACTCCCAGGAGTCACAAAACCAACACCTTTCTAGAAGGCGGGCCCCAGGATCTGGGCCAAGTGACTCACACCCCCACTAGTTTTCCTGTCCCTAGGGCTCAGGAACTCATCCCACAACACTCAGTTAAGTCCCCATGACCTGAGCCAAGTTACCTGTCCTGCCAGATTCCTGTCCCTGGAACTCACTTAGCCAGCCCCTGCTGAGCCCAGGCTGGCATGACTCTCACCTCAGTGTCCACAGTCTTACTGCACAGCCATGACTGGTCTAGTCTGGCCCCTGTTCCAGCTCCTGTTGGTGGGTGCTGCAACCTACCCAGTCCAACCTGATTGCTGTCCCGGTCCTAATGTGAGCTGGCTGGTGCTGCAATCCAATCTGGCTCCTCCTGCCCCCTGCCCTGGTTCTCAGATCTGCCAGTGGGTGTCAATGTGCTGGCCAGACTGGTCTGTCCCCAGACCTGATCCATGTGTATGCCGGCAGGTACTGTATGTAGCCTGGCATGGTAGGGCTGCTGCTAACCTTGCTCCTTGTGCTCACCTGCAGGTGTTGTGCCCCAGTGAAGGAGTTTCATAAACTCCTCCATCAAGTCTGCCCCCAGTGGCAGTTCTCCTGCACACCAGTGAGTCTTTGACCCAGGTTGACTTTGTCCACCTCCTGTCCTGACAAGAGCAGTGGCCTTGCTCAGCTGGCCACTCCCATTCTGGTTCTTGTTGCTGGTTGTTGTAGCCCAGTGCGACCTGGTCCGCGCCCAGACACAGCTTTCACATAGTTCAGCGGGAGTCAAGACCTAGTCTGGCCTGTTCCACACCAAAACTTGCTCTCACGAATACTGGTGGGGGCTGGAGTCAAGCTAATCTGTTACTTCACCGTCTCGGTGCACACCCGTGCTGGTGTAGTCTCTAGCCATGTACAGCCATCCCTATTCTTCATTCTCACCAGCAAGGAACCCCAAACTCGCTGGGGTACCCCCTTAGCTCCCCAGCAAGGAGTCTGGGTCTCTGTGCATCTGGGTCTCTCATGAGGGTAGCAGGGACTTAAGTACCTGAGCCACCACCAGCTGCCTCCCGGGCATACAGGGGGCACTGATAGGAAGCTAGAGTTGAGAGCAGAACCGGAACTTGAATCCAGGCATGGATGTGGGTATTCCAAGTGGCATCACAACTTCTCCCAGATGCCAGTTTATGAACACCTGAGAGTAAAGCACTGTGCCAAACGCTGTATGGTGTAAGCAGGATTGTGGGTAAATGATTGCGAGTGAGGCTGTATGGGAGAGTGTTAAGACTGCATATCTAGGGGCTGGTGTGATGGCTCAGTTGGCTAATCCTCTGCTTGCAAGTACTAGCATCCCATATGGGCATTGGTTCATGTTCTGGCTGCTCCATTTCCCATCTAGGTCTCTGCTTGCAGTCTGGGAAAACAGTAGAGGACGGCCCAAAGCCTTGGGACCCTGCACCCACGTGGGAGACCTGGAAGAAGCTCTTGGCTCCTGGTTTTGGATAGGCTCAGCTCCGGCTATTGCAGCCATTTGGGGATTGGACCAACAACAGAGGGATGATCTTTCTGTCTCTCTCTCTGTCACACTGCCTTTCAAATAAAAGTAAATAAATCTTTAAAAAAATAAAAAGGTCATGAGTCTTAAAAAAAGGTGTGCGTAAGGTCATGTGTGTATGATGTATATAGGGTTGTGCATGAGTGGGTGCTTGTATGTAAGACATGTGTGTGTATATGTTTGGTTGTATGTGATGTATATGGTTGTATATGTGACTGTGTGTTGTGGTTATGTATGAGCGTGTATCTAATTTGCATGTCTGTGTGTGTAGTTCTATGTATGATTGTGTGTGATTGTGTGTGTGTGTGTGTGTGTACTTCTGCCCTGTCCTTCCATCTGTCAGTCTCCTTTATCTGTGGACTCAGGGTGGGTCTGGCCTGAGCAAACCTTAGCTAACAGGTGCCTAGGCCTTGTTCACCCCTCTCCAAAGGGACCTCTATCATTCTCTTTCTTTCCTTTTTAAAAATAGGTGTTTACTTGAAAGGCAGAGTGCCAGAGAGAGGGGTTCTCTGCTGGGTCACTCCGTAAAAGGCTCCAACAGCCAACAGGACTGGGCCAGGTGGAAGCCAGCAGTCAGGAGTCCCATCTGGGTCTCCCAGGTGGGTGTGCCCCTGCACCCAAGAACTTGGGCCATTCCTCTGTTGATCTCCCAGGTGCCTCAGCAGGAAGCTGAAGGGGGAGTGGAGCATCTGAGAGCTGAACTGGCATCCCGTTGAGATGGTAATGCTCCAAGCTCTGGCTTTACCTACTGCATCACCACAACGAAAACGTCTTTTATTCTCTTTCAAACATGTAGTTTGAAACTAGATAGAGGGGCCCAGCGTGACAGCATAATGGTTAAAGTCCTCACCTTGAACATATCAGGATCCCATATGGGCGCTGGTTCTAATCCCGGGGGCTCCACTTCCCATCCAGCTCCCTGCTTGTGGCCTGGGAACGCAACAGAGGACAGCCCAAAGCTTTGGGATCCTGCACCCGCATGGGAAATCCAGAAGCTCTTGGCTTCAGATTGGCGCAGCTCCAACCATTGGGGCCGCTTGGGGAGTGAACCATCAGATGGAAGATCTTCCCCTCTGTCTCTCCTCTTTTATATATATCTGCTTTTTCAATAAAAATAAATAAATCTAAAAAAGAAAGAAAGAAACTAGACAGTCTGCCCCCAGCCAAGGGTGGCTTTTCTGCCCCTCCTCGTGGTGGCTGAGCGGAGACTCAGCCCCAGGGCCTCTCCCCACCGGGCTTGCTGGCCTAAGTTTCCAGTCTCTTGCTGGGGCTCCCAGTCCTGGCTTGGGCTGCGTTTCTCCTGATTGTGTAACCCTGCCCTTGGCCCTGGATCCTCCTAAGGCTCAGCCCCTTCCTGTGTGAGATGAAGAATAATATTTGCTTGGCAATCCCATGGGGATTAGCTGTGCACACAAAAGATCCTTGCGTAATGGCTGGGATACCGGAGATGGTTGGCAGGTAGTAGTTATGTGGATAATGACCTGTGAAAGTGCGAGTAAGGCATAGTGCTTCCGAGAGCTTCTAAAACACATTTTGATGAACACATAATATTTGTACATTTTCTAAAAATGCGGGTCCAGCGCAGTGGTCTAGCTAGCGGCTAAAGTCCTAGCCTTGAATACGCCAGGGTCCCATATAAGTGCCAGTTCTAATCCCAGCGGCCCTACTTCCCATCCAGCTCCCTGCTTGTGTCCTGGGAAAGCAGTCGAGGACGGCCCAAAACCTTGGGACTCTACACACACGTGGGAGACCCGCTAGGAAGTTCCCGGCTCTGGGCTTTGGATCAGCTCGACTCTGGCCGTTGTGGTCACTTGGGGAGTGAATCATTGGACGGAATATCTTTCCTTCTGTCTCTGTCTGTCTCTTTGCAATTAAAAAAAAAATCTTAAAAAAAAATGTGGGAAACAAAAGTTTCTGGGAGATGGAAGATAAACGACAAACATAATCAATCCATACATGCAATTAAGAAATCTTCAGGACATGGACGAGGTGACTTACAACAGATGGTGAGCACAAAGGGCTCCTGGGAGAGGGGCCCTATGGGGAAAGAGAAAATATAAAGGTACTCTTGGGCAGAGGGGAAGTGAGAGGACGGCAGATAGATGGGGTAGCTCGTAGGAGCAGGGAGAGATGCAGGGCTGTGGGGGGCTGGTTCACTGGTGTTGGCTATTTGAAAAGTGGAGGGAGACAAAGAGAGAGATCTGCCATCCACCGGGCTGGGCCGTGCTCCAGCTGCCAGGGACAACGGAACTCAAGTCTGGGTCTCCCACGTGTGTGGCAGACACCCAAGCACTTGGGCCACGGTAGGAGGACCTGTGACCCTAGAGGGTCAGCGAGCGCAGGATTACAGTTGATTGGATAATATTTGCATGAGAATAACCGAATGGCTACCTTTTGTATACCTGATTGGATATCATTTGTACAAGAACAGTTGAGTGGGGCCCGGCGGCGTGCCCGGCAGCTCCGCTTCCCATCCAGCTCGCTGCTTGTGGCCCGGGAAGGCAGTCGAGGACGGCCCAAAGCCTTGGGACCCTGCACCCGTGTGGGAGACCTGGAAGAAGTTTCTGGATCCTGGCTTCGGATCGGCATAGCATTGGCTGTTGCGCTCACTTGGGGAGTGAATCATCGGATGGAAGATCTTCCTCTCTGTCTCTCCTCTCTGTATATCTGACTTTCCAATAGATAAATAAATCTTAAAAAAAAAAAAAACCAAACAAACAGTCGAGTGGACAGCATGTGCATGAAAACACTTAATAGAATATACAAAACAAAAGGAGTTCCAAACAAGAGTAAACAGTTGATGGGTTTGGTTGCTAAGCTCAATATCTCCTCTTTTAACCCGCATAACCCTCAGTGTATAAAGTCTGATGCCACTAATAAACTTTTGACCGTCAGTCAGGGTCCACGCGTGTCATTGTCGGTTCCGTGCACCAAGTCCATCGCTGCGGGACAGCGACAGGCCACGCCCAGCTTTCCCAGGTGCACTAGTAGGGGGCTGGATCAGAAGTGTATTAGCTGGGACCCGGTGGTCAGCTGGGATGCCAGTGTCAGAGGCGGTGGTTCAACCCACTGTGCCACAGCACCGGCCCCCAAAATACAGCATTTCTTTTAAGAAAGGAAGCTTCTATTTTCTTTTCTTTTTTTTAAGATTTATTTATTTATTGTAAAGTCAGATATACAGGAGAGACAGAGAGGAAGATCTTCCATCCGATGATTCACTCCCCAAGTGAGCGCAACGGCCGATGCTGTGCCGACCCGAAGCCAGGATCCGGGAACTTCTTCCAGGTCTCCCACACGGGTGCAGGGTCCCAAAGCTTTGGGCTGTCCTCGACTGCTTTCCCAGGCCACAAGCAGGGAGCTGGATGGGAAGTGGAGCAGCCGGGATTAGAACCGGCGCCCATATGGGATGGGGGCATGTTTAAGGTGAGAACTTCCAGCTGCTAAGCCACGCCGCCAGGCCGAAGCGTGTATTTTCTCACTTTCCTTTCTTGTCCTCTCTGCCTGGGCTGGGTGGGAAACAGGAGCCTTGGGTCTTGGGGGTAGATAGACCCTCCCCCTAATACATCTTGCATTTCTTACAAAGGAGGGGGCGGGGCTTGGAGCGGTGCTGAAGTGTAGCAGGTTAAGCTGCCTCTTGCTTGGCCAGCATCGTCGGAGTCCCAGTTATTCTGTCTCCAATCCTAATCCCTGTGTACACGCTGGGAAGCAGCAGAAGATGGCCCAGACGCGTGGGCCCCTGCCACTATGTGAGAGACAGACCAGGAAGAAACTCCAGGCTCTTGGCTTCAAGCCTGGCCCAGCTCCATACATTACAGCCATTTAAGGAATGAATTAGTGGGTAGAAGATTTCTCTCTTCTCTCTGGAGTCCTTTCAAATAAATAAATAAATTAAAAAAAAAAAGATACACAGGGGGCCCTGGTGTGATAGCCTAGTGGTAAATTCCTTGCCTTGCAATTGCTGGGATCCCATATGGGCACTGGTTTATATCCCAGCTGCTCCATTTCCCATCCAGCTCCCTGCTTGTGGCCTGGGAAAGCAGTCGAGGACGACCCAAAGCCTTGGGATCCTGCACCCACATGGGAGATCCAGAATTAGTTCCTGGCTCCTGGCTTCAGAACGGCTCAGCTCTGGCCATGGCAGTGAGCCAGTGGATAGAAGATCTTTCTGTTTGTCCTTCTCTGCGTACACCTGCCTTTGCAATAAAAATAAATACATTTTTAAAAAAAATTAAAAACAATAAATAGGGCCACTCTTTGGCCACAAATGGGGATTCAGCAGGATGGTTGGGAATACCTGCCAAGGAGGGCGTTTGGTCGTCCACCTAGGCCTGGCACCGGCGGACTTGTCCCCCAACCCCCACCCCACGGGCGGCATGTGCTAACACTGTGACTGCCACTCCCCTCCGCAGGCCCTCCACCCCGCCTTCCCCTTAGCTTATTGCTTTATTGCTGTTTTCAGTCGGATCTAATTCCAGCGTTTTCTATCATCGCCATCTCCTCTGGGGAGCAGATTCTGACACAAAAGGCTCTGTGTACCCAACGGCTGGGTGCGGGGTGGAACCCAACCCCCCTCCCGCTGCAATTAGCGTGTTTACCACGCAGCTCCAGCTCTTCCTCCCCACATCCCTCACTTAGCACTTTTGAAAGCAGAACTGCTTTCTGATTTTTTTTTTCACCGCCCCCTCCGGGAGATGGGGGTGGGGCATGTGTTTACATACCCAATAACAATTCTCAGTGTCGAGTTGCAAAACACCAAGTCATTTCGTTTGGGCGACAGATGGCAACTAAATGAAGTTTAATTAAAGAACCAGGGCTGCGGATGGAAAATCTCTCTAGAAATCTGAGTGTGTTGGGATGCAGTGTTTGCATAAACTGCGTCTGGGGGCCTGCGCACTTAGGTTTTGTTCGTGGTGGAGATTCTGGGGGGGTTGATGGGGCCAAACCTGGGCCAGACCTGGAACCTCTTGTTGTAATGCAGGGGTACCAGCCAGGGCTCCCCAAAGCCTTGGGGTGGGGGTCGTCTGCACCCTCGCGCTTCATCTGGGTTGAGGCTGCTGCAGCCGACCTACTTTGCTGCATGCATTTGCACAAAGGATGGATGGAGCTGGTTCTGAGGCTGGCCCAGCACGGTCCCAGGGCACTGTGACTGCCAGCAGATCCCAACAAGCCCGAGGCCACTGTCTGCCCCACAGCGGACCCAGCCAGCCAGAAGTAACTTCTGGCTGTGGCTGCAGACCTGACTGCCTAGAATGAGGGGAGTGGGCCGGTGTGGGCTGTGGGAGACGGATGGGTGCCAGTAGCTGCCAGGTGGGCTGGGTTGCAGGCTCCAGCCTTGGAAAAAGAAGGGAGGACAAGCTGAGGGATGGGGGGGCTAGGTGAGGAGGGGAGGCCTGAAACATCACAACGTGAAAATGCCCTTTGGATTAGCAAGGGGCTACAGGTGGGAGTCTCAGGAGGTTAGAGGGCCAGGTGACAGGTGCGAGGGGACACCTTCTTGATTTCCGTAGCAATTTCTCTGAGGAGGGGATGGGGCCCCTTAGGGGACCTAGTCCATTGCAGGAACTGAGGATGGAGGGGTCTGGGTCTTGGGGAACTGTGGGAAGGAGGAGGGGACAGCTGACTGCAGCGGTCAAGGAAGGGTGTACCAGGACGAAACAGAATCTGAACCTCTGGGCTGAGGCTTCTCTTCCCAGCCCCCGGGAGATGGACAGAAGCTCCCAGGTGGATGGCACATAGCTGAATCAGGTTTCTGGTCCTCTACACGGCAGGCTGCATCGGGCGCATGGCAGGCTGCACTGGGCGCATGGCAGGCTGCACTGGGCGCATGGCAGGCTGTACTGGGCGCATGGCAGGCTGTACTGGGCACATGGCAGGCTGCACTGGGCGCATGGCAGGCTGTACTGGGCACATGGCAGGCTGTACTGGGCGCATGGCAGGCTGCGCTGGGCGCATGGCAGGCAGCCCCGTGACCCTACCTGTTTGCTGGCCGTCACAGCCCTGTTGCCTGAGCCTCTTGTCATTCCCTCAGCGTGGCCCCTGTGCGCAGGCCCGATCCCAGGGATGCACCTGCTGCTGCCTCCTCCCAGAACACCCTCCCCACCCTCTCTTCTTGGATCCTGCCAATATCCAGCTGTCTCTCCAAGTCTCAGCTCCAAGGACTTGTCCTGATTTTGATACCAGCAGAGAGTGATTCTGGTTTGGGGGCTGTCCCCAAATCCTCTCCCCCTCCAAGCCAAGGAGGGCAGGCAAGTTAGGTCCACTAGACGGTCATCACAGGCCAGGCTTCGTACAGCAGTCGGGCTCTTCTGACTGGGTTCCACACTCTATTTCATCCCCTCCTTTGCAAGATGCCTTTGAACCAGCCCCAGCCTTGCCCAGCCCTGCAAAGTTCCTGGGGTTCTGACAGTGTCCCCTCCCACCCCATGTGCTCTCCAAGGCTCTTCCTGCCTGTCCCTGCGCTGATGGTCTGGTTTTCAGGCCACAGGGAGGGGACGGAACCGTGGCTGCAGAACTGGTGATGTTAGGGCGGTGGGAGGCTTGTCCAGGCCACTCCTGTCTTCTGTGGCTGTCCATCCTGAGGTCACGCCCCTGGGGGCAGCAAAGCCACAAGTGACATGGTGTGTTTGGCCATGAAGGTGGAGCCCCAGGAGACCATCTGAACCAAAGTGTCCCATGACAGCTGTGGCTGCAACTTCCAGAGAGAGACCCAGGGTACCCACTGCAGAGAAGCAAAGAGCTAACACTTGTGGTGGTTGTTTTTTTTTTTTTTTTTCCCTTTTTACTTATTTAAAAAGGCCTTGGTGGCAGGAATATAGTGTAAAAATCATTGGAAAAACTAAAAGGCAGCGATACATATCCGAATATACATTTTGTACATAAATTACATTTCCTTTAGTCTTTTCTGAGTGAGGTCGTGGCTTGGTACTGAGGTCTTAGTAGTTAAGAGGCCCTGGCAGTTGCATGTTCAGGCCAGCGTAGTCCACCATGTACATCGGCCACTGCTGTGGAAGGGGACAAATGAGGCGATTAGGACGCAGGCCAAGCCACCTCTGCTGCCCCTGCCCAGCCCCCAAGCTCTGCTTGCTCCGCAGCTTCTTCCAAGGCCACTACCACACTGCCTGGCACACTGCCTCCGCAACCTGAGTCCCAGGGGCTTACATTGCCAGGCTGTCCTGCCTGCCTGGGGTGGTGGGCAGGAGGAGAGAGAGGGGAGCCCGGGTGGATGGGATCAGAGGAGGAGCTACCTGACTTTGGGGTTCTCCAGGGAGGGATGGAAGGGAGACACGGCACAACGATGAGAAAGTCCACTTTTAAATGCGACCCAATATTCACCCCCTTGCGACTCCGTGCAGATCAGAGGGGGCTTGGCAAGCTGTCTTCTTGACAGGTCAGGCTGTGCCACCTCCTGACCCCCACTTGCCCCACTGGCACACTGGGTGACCTTTGCACACGGCCAGGGCTGTGGCAAAGCACATGCAGATATGGTGACACCCAATCTCTATGGGACTCCAGGAGCCTGCCCTGGCCCAGCTCAGGCACCACCCCAGGGGCATGGCTAGTCCCTTCCTGCTCCTGGCTTCAGCTTGCCCATCTGTCCAGTGGGCATGGGGATTCCTGCCCGCATTCCCTTCTGAATAAATGGGCCAGACCACCTGGTGGGTGGGCTAGGCAGGTGCAGGGGCATCAGAGTCCCACCTCCCCCCGGGGACCCTGAACCCACATTCTGAGGGAGGGGATAGAATCTGGAAGCGGGCAACTTTACCACGACTGATATCTGGTTGGCCGATGCCACGGACTCTGGGTTGGAGGATGAGGAAGAGGAGGAGGAAGAGGAAGAGGAGACGGAATTGCCCTCCGATACCCGCTTTCTCTTGCGCTTGGGCAGGCTGCTATCTTTGGCTGCTGGGAGAAAGGGATGTCGGTGATGGATGTCAGGGGCCTGGGAAAGGCCTTGTATCCCATCCCCATGCTCGGCATTGCCCCCAAGTCCCAACTAAGGTCATTGTCCAGCCTGGGTCTGTATAACCAGGTCTGACTTCACCCTCTGGCTCCCACTTTGTCCCTTTCCCAACAGGGGCATCTCCCTGGCCCACTGACAATGTGGGGTTCTGGCCTTGCCCCAGCCCCCTCCCTCGAGCTTCTTGCCTAGGAGGTCTGGCAGCCCACCAGCCCCCACCTTCAAAGGATTCTGGGAAGAGTACAGCGTGACCATAACCATGATTGTGAGTGCGACCATGGAGCTTAAAGCCTGGGTCTGTTTCCTTTGGGATAAAACTTAAGATCTTGCAAGGCTGCTGAGAGAGTCCGCACACAGGCTGCTGGGCCAAACACCTGCAGTGGGATCTATTTCTTGGTCAGGATCCCCAGGGGTGGATTCTCTGTCACAGCCTTCGCCCCAGGCACCTGCTCCCCAGGTACCTGTGGGGAGGCTCTATGTGCCTGTGCACAGAATGGAACCAGGCTAGGGCAGTGTCCATCGGCCTGACCCCCGTGGAGTCTTATGTCCATCACTCCCCTACCCAGGGTAACTGTGCAATCCTGCTCAAGGACCAGGCCCCCATTTCTGGCTTGTCATTTCTCCTTGCCAACCAGGCTGACTCTCCGCTTTGTGCCAGTGCAGGCAGGGTACCTGCAGTCCATACAGTGCCTTGCCTGTTCTTGCAGCTTTCCATACACTCCCAGGGCAGGACAGGAGCCCTGCTTTCCTGCACACATGGCTGGCCATCCACGGTGTGCCCACCCAGCCCACGTGTGTGTGAGTCTTCATGAGGCCCACAGGCCTTGGTCCTTAGGAGGTGGAAGGGTGGCCTCTGACTCACCTGACACCTTGGCATCATTGCAGATTTCTGCGAAAGGCCTGAAAGAGAGAGACACACAAGGCAGCCGTCAGAAAAGCAGGTGTTGCCTCCTCCACGGAGCAGCCCCTTTAGATAAAATGTTACTGCTGCAGCTGGGTGAGGCCTGGCCCCACGAGGTCCCATTTCAGATCCATCAAGTATCAAGTGAGGGTGTTGTCTGATGCACACAGTCCATGCAGTCATGCGGGCTCCCTCGTATGGTGTTTAAAATGCTGTGGCTGTTGTGCAGTGGACCAAGCTGCTTCTTGCGATGCCCACATCCCAGATCAGAGTGGCGGCTTGAGTGTTAGGGGCTTGGCTTCCCACCCACCTGCTTGTTAGTGCGCCCCAGAAAGCTGCCCGAGTATGGAGACCTCTGCCTGTCAGTGCCGGAGATCCAGATGGAGCGCCTGGCTTTGAACTGACCCCAGCTTTTGTTGTTGCAGGCACATGGGGAGAGAATCACTGGATGGAACATCTCAGCCTGTACATATACATATATTTTAAGATTTGCTAATTTTTATTGAAAAGGCAGATTTACAGAGAGAAGGAGAGAAAGATCTTCCATCCGTTGATTCTTTCCCCTTATGGCTGCAATGGCTGGAGCTGAGCCAATCCAAAGCCAGGAGCTGGGAACCTCCTCTGGGTCTCCCACATGGGTACAGGGTTCTGAGGATTCGGGCCATGGTCTACTGCTTTCCTAGGTCACAACTAGGGAGCTGGATGGAAAGTGGAGCAGCCATGACACACACTGGTGCCCATATGGGATCCCAGTGCTTGAGGGTAGCGTACTAGCCACTTGAGCCAAGGCACCAGCGCCTCCCTAAGTTCTTTTAAATAAGCAATCATGCTGATGTATTAAAAAGAAGAGTATAAAGGTGTACGATAAAGAACAGGCACTTGTTTCCTCCTGGCGAAGGGAGTACTGACCCAAAAGTGTTTGAACAGCCCAGTCAGGGAAAATCACAATTTAATGCAAACCCTTGGAGGGCTGCTGTCAGGACACCTGGGTCTGGTCTCAGCCAACCCTCCCTTCCTTGCTGGGCCATCAGTTTCAGGCAGGTGGGAAGCCCTAGCCCCGCCCACCCACGTGGCTGGCCCAATCCGACACGCCAAGCACTTGTGCCACGCCCACTCAGCATGCCCCGCTCACTTTGGACGGCCCCACTCACAGGTCCCGCCCATTCGGTGCAGTCCTCTCACTTTGGTAAGCCTCGCCCACCCCACCCTGTGTCACGCCCACTCGGCAGTCCCCACTCACCCCCTGTGCCCCACCCACTTGGACACGCTCCACCCTTGTGCCACACCCACTCGGCAGTCCCCACCCACCTGGACACACTCCGCCCATCCCAGTACGCTCCACCCCTGTGCCACACCCACTCGGCAGTCCCCACCCACCTGGACATGCTCCGCCCATCCCAGTACGCTCCACCCTTGTGCCACACCCACTCGGCAGTCCCCACCCACCTGGACATGCTCCGCCCATCCCAGTACGCTCCACCCCTGTGCCCCACCCACCTGGACACGCTCCACCCTTGTGCCACACCCACTCGGCAGTCCCCGCCCACCCTCCCTTGCGCCCCGCCCACCCCGCTTCGGGCCCTCACTGGAGCTGGTTGATGATGACCATGCGGACATGCTCCCGCGCCTTGAGGATCTTCTCCAGCCGGTGGATGTCGTAGGTGTTGGGGTTCCGGAAGGGGATGTCGTCGGGCAGGCCCGTGACCTCCACGGCGTCCGGACTGTCTCGGATGAGTTTGTAAGGGACCAGGACAGGCCGGTTCAGGCCCAGGGCCTCGCCTGCAGAGCACAGCCGGAAGAGGCCCCTGTCAGAGGCCGGGCCCTGCTGGCTGTGGGGGGAGCCCAGGGAGCAGGCTGGCCGGCGGGGTGAGGGACAGGGGCGGCTCTGACCGTATTTCTCATTAAACAGCTCCTTCACTTGCTCCCGCAGGATCACCTTCTCACCCAGTCTGTTGGCGTCATCTTCATCTACAAGGTCAAGACGGGGCATGAGAGTGGGCCCTGGGCTCCGGCCGCAGGACCTGGCCCTCCCCAGCACACAGCACTGTTGACCTTGGGGTGGGCGTGGGGCGCAGGCTCTCCTGCGGGCCCACTCTGCGGTTTCTGGTTTCAGTTGTCCATCCTTCTTTCTCCTATTGTATTTTTTTTTAAAAAAGATTTATTTACTTTGATGGGAAAGGCAGATATACAGAAAGAAGGAGAGACAGAGAGAAGACCTTCCACCTGCTGGTCCATTCCCCCCAAAATGGCTGCAATGGCCAGAACTGAGTGGATCCGAAGCCAGGAGTTTCATCTGGGTCGCCCACACAGGCACATGTCCCAAGGTTTTGGACCATCCCCTACTGCCTTCACAGGCTACAAGCAGGGAGCTAACTTGGTGGGAAATAGAGCAGCCAGGACATGAACCAGCTCCCATATGGGATCCTGGTGCATGCAAGGCCCTTTAATCACTGCACTGGGCCCTGTCTTTTCTAAGCGTTTACTTAATGACACCATGCCCCACCCCCTTTTCCTTCTTTTGTAAGAGAGACCCAGTTTGCTTATAGAGAGACCCAGAGCTAGAGAGAGAGAAGAGACAGATCTTGTATCTTTTGGCTAATTTCTCAAATGATTGCAACAGCTAGAACTGAGCTCACAGACAGAAACTGGGAGCCAGGAGCATCCTCTGGGTCTCCCACGCGGGTGCAGGGTCCCAAGGCTTTGGGCCATCCTCTGCTGCTTTCCTAGGTCCCAAGCTGGATGGGAAGTGGGACTGCCGAGACACACACTGGTGCCCATATGGGCTGACAATGCCGTAGACAGATGAGCATGCTATCCCCTTGTGTCCGGCCTGTGGCCTCTCCCCACTTAAAGTCCAATTTTTAGTTATGTATTGGAAAGGCAGAATTACAGAAAAAGAGATCTCCCATCTGCTGGTTCACACTCCCAACCAGTGCAGGTCTCCCACATGCGTGGCAGGGACCCAGGTACTTAAGTCATCCCCTGTGGTTTCCAGGAAACTGGAGTCAGGAAGAAAGCACAGCCAGAATTCGAACCCCGGGCACTCCAACGTGAGCTTCCCAGTCTCCTACATGAGAAGTCAAATGCCCACCTCTCCTTCCCACAATGTCCCCAGCAAGGCTTCCAGCCATGGAAGCGTCTGGCCTGGGGGTTGGGGGGCTGCTAACTGCTTGCAGTGCCTCCCCCTTACTTGGGATGTGACAGGAGACTCAGAATACTTGGTCAGGCTGGGGAACCCCCCACTCCCAGGAGAGCAGGAAGCAAAACAGACCATGGAAAGGTGGGGGTGGGGATGGTTTGTGATGGACACCAGAGGCTAGGGGAGGAACCCAAAGCCTGGGCGTGGCTGACTTGCAGCGGGACAAGGGGAGGCTGTGTCCAGCATGCTCTGCAGGGAACCTAGCTTGGCCCTTCCCAACTCCCCCACATCCACCCACCGCTGGGACCTGGCCCAGTGATGGCTTGTACAGTGGGAAGTCCTGAGCCGGTTTCATAGGGTGGGGGTGGGGTGGAGCTGTGAGATAGGCTGGGTCAGGGCCACTGGGGACAGGACCAACCAGCAAGTAGTGTGTGTGTGTGTGTGTGGGGGGGGGGGTGTCTCTGGAACAAAACAGCTCCTGTTCTCATCTTGGAAACACGTGGTAGAGTTCATTTCTGGCTAGCCCAGAGGCAACCTGGAAACAGCTCTGTCCTCTGACTCAACCTCTGTAGGTGGGAAGTTGCGGGGTGGCACTCCTCGCCTGCCCTTTAACTCTGCTGGTAGCGGGGGGAGGGGGAAGACCTAAATCTTAGGGTGGACACCCCATACCTCCTCCCGACCCTGCTGCTGTAGGTCCCTATCTGGTAATGTCCACACCCCTGACCTTGGAATCCAGACAGGCTCAGAGAGGCTCAGCTGCTTGTCTCAGGCCACACAAAAGTGACCTGTCCCAGGCCTGACCTTGCCCTTGACCCTGAGCCCTGAGTTGTCAGAGAGTCAGTCTCTCCATCTGTAGAAAGTGACCACCAGGTCTGTGGCAGGTTGGGTTGGGCTGGGCCGCAGGGCTGGAGAAGGAACTGACCAGACAACTACAATCACCAGCGTGCATGTAGGCTGAGATGGGTGATGGACTGAACTGGACTCTGTACTGGCTGGCACATGCAAGAACGCTGGGGCCACCCCAGGTGATGTTTCTTGGGAGACTCCCCACCCAGCTGGGCCTCTGGACTCAGAGGGTTTGTGGTCCAACCTTGGAGTACATGTGTCGGGGACTGGGCCTCCTCGATTGCTGATGCCTGGGCAGTGTTGGCATGTCCAGGTGCACCTGGAGGACAAGACGGCCAGCTCATTTAGGCTTGCAGAGGACGTTGAGTGGCATGTCAGAAGATGGAGAGCAGAACAGGTTGGATAACACTGCTGGCTGAGCTTTGGCAGCAAGCATCTGGGTGAGTGGATGCACTGGGGTGGACTCTAAGCCAATGGACTGAAAGGACTTTCTCAACTTTGGAGCAGCAAAACCAATCATGTCTTGGAACTATCAAAACCACTCAAGTAACACCCTTGGAACATCAGAGGGCCTGGGTTCGAGCCCTGGTTCTGGCTCCAGGTTTTTCTGCCAATGTAGACCCTGAGAGGCAGGGGTGAGGGCTCAGTAATTGGGTTCCCATCACTCACATGGGAGACCTGCATCGCATTCTCCGCGGGTGACTGGAAGATAAGCAGCAGGTGGAAGCTTCAATACTCTTTGCCAACGCTTTTCTAAAGTGTTGGCATTTGACACGCAGTTAAGCTGCCATCTAGACTCCCACATCCTATATGGGAGGGCCCAGGATGCAGGTCCTGGCTTTGCTCCCAAGCCCAGCTTCTTGTTAGCGTGCACCCTGGGAGGCAGCAGATAATGGCTCACCAGCCTGGGGGGGGGGGCCCTGCCTCCACATGGATCTGCACTAAGTTCCCGCCTTCCCATCCGAGGGCAGCCCCACCCCTGGGCAGGGGTTCGAGCAAGCGCCCGGCTGGGGCATGGGCGTGAGTCTCACTCCTGCTCCTTCCCTTTCTCCCCTCCCCTCCACCCCCTGCCCCATCCCCAAGGCTGGTCAAGGCCAGGTGTGCCCGGCAGGGCTTCAGCATCTCTCTTGGGCGGGAGACAGCAGGTGCAGGCAGTGGGTTACATAGGCAAGAGGAAGAAGGAAACATTCGGTGGCTGGAAAGTGGCGTAGCACACTAATCCTTTGCTTGTGGTGCTGACATCCCATAGGGACGCCAGTTCAAGTCCTGGCTGCTCCACTTCTGATCCAGCTCTCTGTTAAATGGTCTGGGAGGGTAGCAGAGGATGGTCCGAGTCCTTGGGGCCTGGCACCCGCATGGCAGGCCTGGAAGAACCTCCTGGCTCCTGATTTCAGACTGTTCAGCTCTCTGCCAGTGGTGATCGTTTGGGGAGTGACCCAGCGGATGGAAGATATTTCTGTCTCTCCACCTGCACGCACTGGCGGGGTGAGCTCGTCCCACTCTCTCTCCCCTTGCGTACACAAGGCGCCTCTGATCCTGACCATGAGGGCCCCCTCCTCCTTGTCTTATGGGTCCCCAGCCACATGCAGACCCTCAAGAGAGACAGAGACCCCTACTCAGGCTGCACAGGGACCAGTAAGGATGCCCACATGTGAGCGGGCATAGGGCACATCACAGGGTCTGACTCAAGTCCTGGCTCCTTTTCCCCTTACCTCCTCAAGCCCCTGTCCAGCTCCCTCCTCTTGCCCACCCTGGCAGGCAGCAGTTGATGGCTCAAGTACTTGGGTCCCTGTCACCCATGAGTGACCCGGATGGAGGTCCAGGCTCCTGGTTTTAGCTTGGCTCATCCCCAGCCTTTGGCCTTTGGGAGGTGAACCAGTGGCTAGAACTGCTCTCTCTGCTTTTCAAATAAAACAGGAAAAAAACACACGTCTGTCCCCTGACATCTACAAAGCCAATCCCAGGCCACTGTCTTGGGGACTGTACTCTCCCTGCTGCTGCCTGAGTGAGAGGTGGCACGTGACACAATGTGGTGGTTCTTGGATTCCAGAGCTTACAGGGGGGGCACATCTAGGAAGCTCCACTTCCCCTTCCTCCCCGGGACCTTAGAAGCCACTATGACCCTGACCTTGAACCCAAACTCCTTGCTCAGTCTCTTGGCTGGCTCCGGGTGCTTTCCGGCAACAAGTGGAGGGGGGCTCAGCCCTGGGGGGAAAAGTGGGGTGCCCCTGAGCTCCAGGATCACACCCTCCTCCTCTTCTCCCCATTCTTGATGATCTCAGCATCTGGCCTGGAGCCATCCCTGCCCTTGAACTCATACCTAGATGACCTCACCCTGTCCCAGGGCTTGCAAATACCAATTCCAGGTTCCTGCTTCCCCAAATGACACCTCAAGTCTGAACAGCTCCCCTGCAGGTTAATAACAGCCTCCCCCATTCCTCCCTTCTCCCCCAAGCCGAACCCTCCCCCAGTGCCATGTCTCCGCCTCCTGTCCTGGCTCAAGCGCAGTGTGGTCCAACCCAATGCCTTTTTCCCACAGCCCACAGCCCAGACTTTGAATTCTGCTGCTTTAGCATAAAATGCACCTTCGCTCTGTGACTCACAGCCCTGTGGCCACAGACAGGACTGGCCCCATCTGTCTGTAGCCTCGCACCTGGGCCAGCGAGCCTTCCAGGAGGAGAGGGAAGGGGAATGTTTTGGACACAGAGGTCAGGATGCCATTTGGTAGTCCTGGCTCCTCTGCTGCTGGTTCAGCTTCGGGGGGTGGGGGATGGGCAGCAGATGACGGCCCATTTGCTCAGAGGAGCCCAGCCATCCACATGGGAAACACGGGTGGAGTTTCTGGCTCCAGGCTCCTGCCTGGAGCTTGTGGGCATTTGAAAAGTGAAAGAGTGGTTGCAAGCGCGCTCTCTCTCTCTCTCTCTGCCTTTCAAATACAATGGAAAGCACATTTTGAGAAGAGCCAGGTCTACCTGTCCTCTGCTTGCAACTGTGCACGCAACTTGGTCCATCGGCAAGGCCTCTGGCATCTGTGCCCCAACACCCTGGCAGGTGACCCCAGGGCTTTGGCCCCTCCCCTTCTCTAGCCTCTCTCCCGTCCTCCATCCTGCCCCTTGTCCTGCCCTGGCGCCCCATCCTGCCACCAAGGGTCCCCTCTACTTTTCTCCTCCTGTACCCCCGCTGCCGTTCCTACCCTGTCGGAATAAAAGGACCTCCTAATATCTCACTGTCTGGTGTTTTCAGTTTAAGGACTCGGCTGTGGGAATTAGCTATGCGTAACAGCTAAGAACTTTACGTGCATTTAAAAACCTAACAATTTTGATATTCCAGAATGCCAGGACCCACTCGGCGTCTGCAGAAAACAGGGGGAGCTGGGCCAGACGTGAGGCTGGCAGCTGGACGCTACCCTACAACCGCCAGCTTTTCCAGGGCAGGCAGGAGGGAGAGTCTAATTAACAAGCCGAAGCAGGATAATTAAGTGGAGAAACATGTGGCTGGCGCGGGAGCCGGGGCTATCTTTAGAACCTTGAGAAAGGATGGTTTTGAGTTCCTGAGAGCTTGACGGAATTGGAAGGGAGCCGGGGGCTGGGGAAGGCTGGGTCAGAGGAGGCAGTGGGTGTGCGACTAGGGGGAAAGAAATGACCAGCAGAAGGGAAGAGGGTGAGGGGGGCACTGCAGAGGGCACCCAGAAGGGAGGAGAGCAGGGGACACTTCAGAGAGCACCCCCATTCCACAAGACCACATGGAAGCAGAGATCCAGAGAGTGCGAGTCAACTCAACCAGGATCACAGATGACAAGTCAACTCATCCAGATTCACAGGAAGTTAACTTATCCAGGATCACAGATAGTGAGTTAACTCATCCAAGAGCACAGGACGTTACATTTATCCAGGATCACAGATAGAGCCGGTGTTCTTGCCCTTACGACCGCTCAGCCCTTTCCACAACACCCCACTTCCCCTACCCCATCACGGCCCAGGAAATGTCCCCTTTCCTAGGAAGTCCACCCAACGTGGTTCCGTCTGGATGGAGGTGGCACCACTGCCTTTGGAGAGCTCCTGCCAGTGGGATGGCCACCCTCCACCTGGCAGTTGAACTGGGTCGCAGGTGGCACTGGGCAGAATGAAGCAGCTTGGGGGCTCCTGAGAGGGGACAGTTAGCTAGAAGTCCTTAGAGCAGACTAAGCGGGGACCTCCTTGACAAAGCTGCCCCTTCCTCCCACTGGCACTGTGTGGCCTGCCAGGTGCTCCAGGCTCCTCGGCCGTGGGGGCGTCAGCGGGAGAGCTTGCCAAGGCCAGGCCTGCAGGGTCCAGTCCACGCTGCAAAGCCAGGCCTTCCAGGCCCTCCGCGCTCCGGCCTGGCCGGCCTCTTCACCTCGCCGCCTCCCTCGCGCTCCTGCTGGCTCAGCCCTCCTCCTGGCTTTGGGCTTGGTTTGCCCACTCCCCTCACCCCCATCCCGAGGTGCCAGACCTTGGTGTATGCAAGGAGATGGAGGCCCAGGCAGGCAAACCAGACTTGCTGGAGTCGCACAGGAAGTCGGCAGCTCTGCTCTGCCTCTGGGTTCGGTGGGGGAAAGGGGTGCCCTGCTTTTGGGAAGGGGTGATGGGGGGCAAAGAGGAGGAGAATGAAGAGGAAAGGAAAGGTCACCATCCTACTCAACCTCAGCTTAAGCGACCGTGGGGACAGGCAGTTCCCTCCCTCCCAAGGCTCTTCAAAACCACAGTTCTGGAATGTTCTGCACTGCTACCTTCCCTTCAGCGAGGCCCAGAAGGACATCGCCTCCTCTCCCAGCATATGAAAATGGCTGCCTCACTGCTCCTGCCAGAGTCAGTTCCTCTGACCTCCAAGTTCCTCCTGGGGTAGCCCGGAGAGCAGCTGTGCCCGGGGCACTGTCTGCTGGCCCCAGCCCTGAGGGCCCCTTGGGCTGCTGCCAACCACTCACATGACCCTAAAGTGTCTCATGAGCTTGTGGGGCTGGCTTTGGGGACAAGCTCAAGTGTGACCGTTCCAGAACTTTCTGTCCTGATACCCCAGTGCCACCTGCTGTCAGGGTTCCAGTTCCCCTTCCTAACTTCCACCTCTCAGCCCCTTCCTGATGTCTGCTGCCCAGCAAAATGTGGCCAGTTCTTGGCAGGTCTGGGTGCCCTGCCAACGTCTGCCAACCTGCTCAACACCAGCTGTGGCTGCCCTAGTCCCTGCTGCCCAGCACAGCATGCCCATGCCCAACACCACTTCCCATGTGCTTTTCTGCCTCACTTTCCAACTCTTAAGAGGCTGCAGGATACCACGGCGTGTCTTTGCTGTGCCTGCCAAATGCCCCGCCCCCTGGCCATCCAGGATGAGACCTTGACTCCAGACATCACCCTTCTCTCACTTCCTCATGGCCCAGAATCTTTGCACAGGGCGACTCCTGATGACCCGCCTCCCACATTTCAGGTGCTAACTTCCTTCAGCCGCGGCAATCTCACATCAACCTGCAGGCCCACCCCCCCCAGCTGCTGTGCTTGTCTCCCGGCCCCACACCCTGTGTGTCTATGGAGCTGTCTCCCCCACTAGTCTCCAAGCCACCATTCGCCTCGATCCAAATAACTTAAGACCTTCCTTCAGCCATGAACCTTAACAAGAGACAGGCGCAGCAGCAAATGTAGGAGCGGATGGCAGCCAGGAGGGGGCAGCAGAGAGCCACACGGTGGGGCCGGCGTGAAGGCCTGGGATGGTGGCAGAGCCAGCCTGGGGTGCAAAAGAACATCTCTCTCTCTCTCTCTCTCTCTCTCACACACACACACACACACACGCATGCACACCCTGAGTGACCCTGAAGCACACTGCTTACCTCTCTGAGCCTGCGTGCTCTGGTAAGACTAGTTGCTCCCCCTCCCTTTTTAAAGATCTATTTATTTGAAAGCCAGAGCACTAGAGGGAAGAGACAGAGATGTTTCATGCACTGGGTCACTCCCTAAATGCCTCCAAACAGCCAGGGCTGGGCCAGCTGCACCCAGAAGCCTGGTCTCTCACATGGGTGGCAAGGACCCAATCACCTGGTCCATCCTCTGCTGCTTTCCCAGGCACATGAGCAGGGAGCTGGATGGGAAGTGGAGCAGCTGGGACTCGAACCGGTGCCCCTATGGGATGCAGGCATTGCAGGAAGGCATTTAGCCATGCTCACCTCTTGGGTACCACCTGATCTTTCCCGTACCTGTGTGGGTTGAGCCTCCGGCCCCCACGCCCTAGCCCTAACCCTCCAGTCTGGCTTTCTAAGTCCTGCCTCCCCAACTCCAGGAACGCTTGAAATCCCACATCTTGCTGTCCACCGGCTCAGTAAGGAGTCTGCCACCTCCAGGACATCCACCAAGCCGAGCAGCGGGGGTCCAGCAAAGGGGTCCAGCCTCCTTGCGATGGCTTAGGGCTGAGGTACCTCCCCGGACCCGCTGCCATTTCAGGAACTGCCCGGACCTTGCTCCTAGTCCTAGTCCCCGCCCCTCCCAACTCCACTCCCAACCAAGAAGCACCACTGGGTTGGTGCTGGCTTCCCGTCTCTCCATGCATAGGTCCTGGGGCCAGCAGAGCAGCCTTGAGTATGGAGACAGCCTTGGTCGAGGTTGGGAGATTGCCCATGGCAGAGGTTGGGAGTCTGGATACTTTTGGGGTGCACAGAGACCTGTATCATGCAGGACTGGGCAGCTGCCCTCACATCGCAGCCTGGAGCTCCGGAATTCTCTCCCATCCTGGCAGGAACCTACCTGTGCCTCAGGCGGGCATCTGGGTCAGCCATCAGGAGGAAGCCTGGCCCAGCCCCTCCCTCCTCAGTCCTGACTGAGATGCCAAAGTCACCAGCCCTTTCTCTGCCGTAGGGAGCCGGGCCAGACTCCAGCTTGGCCCACCCCCATCCACTGGCGGCAGGTGTTCAGGGCTAGCCAGGAGAACACAAAGGCTGGGGCTGGTGCTTGTCCCTGGCCCGCAGAACCCGTGTCCCTCAGTGTGCTCCGCTGCGGCTTCTGGCCCCCGGTCAGCACCCCAACCTCCCCCATGCCATGCAGCCCCCTGTCCCAGAGCTCATGTCTCTTACCAGGCTTTGGAATGAGTCCCTGGAAAGGTCTGGAAGAGAGAGACAGAAGTGAGGTGTCAGGGGAGGGCCTGGGAAGTGGAATTTGGAGCCCACCGGGGTGGGGGGAGGACTTACTGCCATGCCCACGGTTGCTTCAACAAGCACAAGTAGGGGCGTTTGGGGTGTACTGCTCTCTCAGGGGCTGCCCTTGCTGTGGGGGCTGTGATGGGGGTGCTGGTCTCCATTTTGGGGGTTCCTTATGTCTTCAGATGGCCGGCTGCTCCTCTCCAACCACCCTCACCCCAAATCCCAGGCTCCAGGATGGGGCCTGCAGGTGCAAGCTCCTCCCCCCCACCCCAGTACCTGGTGACAGTGAACTTGATCTTGTCAGCCACGGCGAGGATGCGCTCCAGGTTCTGAGAGCCGAAGGTGCAGGGCTTCCGGAAGGGGATCCCGGGGGGCAGTCCCTCGATGATCACAGAGCCAGGGTTGCTCTTGATGCGTTTGTAGGGGACCTGCACCGGGTACTTGATGCCCAAGGCTTCCCCTGTGGGCGAGAGGCGGAAGTCCTGCCTGTCAGGGATGAGGGAGGGGGCAGGCTGTGTGCAAGCAAGGCGCATGAGGGCCTAGCGGAGTGCTGGCAGGGCTTGCGAGGGTGGGGCTGGCAGCTAGGGGGGTTGGATGCGAGCTGGACAAGGAGCGATGGGTCTCTGCCTCGCTGCCAGCTGTGAGGCCACCCCAAGGATGGCACCTGTCGGCAGCCAGTCTTTCTCTGTTTTGTCTGCTTCTCAGCCTGCTTCACCACTGCTCTGCTTGGTCAGCAGCAGCCGGACCCAGGATGGCAGATGGCACCTGTGGGCCAGGAGGCAGGGCTGGGCTAGGCAGCGAGGGTGCCACTCAGACCTCATGTTCCCTTTCTGTACCCAGCTTTGGCTCTCAGACTTCCATCAGCTGGTTCTCTCCCCACGTAGTTGCAATGGCCAGAGCTGAGCTGCTCCGAAGCCAGGAGCTTCCTCTAAGTCTCCCACGAGGGTTCAGGGTCCCAAGGCTTTGGGCCGTCCTCAGCTGCTTTCCCAGGCCACAAGCAGGGAGCTGGATCAGAAGTGGAGTAGCCGAGATTCAAGCCAGTACCCACATGGGATGCTGGTGTTACAAGTGGCAGCTTAACGTGCTGTGCCATGGCACTGGTTACAGTAAGTGGCATTTTAACCCCTGCAGATCCGGCTGCTTTAAAAGCTGTGCAGGGGCCCGGTGCGACAGCTCAAAGGCTAAATCCTTGCCTTGCAAATATCAGGATCCCATATGGGCACCGGGTTCATGTCCCTGTTGCTCCACTTTCCATCCAGCTCCCTGCTTGTGGCCTGGGAAAGCAGTGGAGGATGGCCCAAAGCCTTGGGACCCTGTACCCTCGTGGGAGACTTAGAGGAAGCTCCTGGCTCCTGACTTTGGATTGGCTCAGCTCTGGCCGTTGTGGTCACTTGGGGAGTGAACCAGCAGATGGAATATCTTCCTCTCTCTCTCTCTCCTCCTCTCTGTATACTTGACTTTCCAATAAAATAATAAAATCTTAAAGAAATAAGAAAAGACACTCCTAGCATGTCAGAGGTATCTGGGTTCAATCCCCGACCCTGGCTCTGACATGAGCTTCCTGCTAATACAGACTCCGGGGCAGCAGTGATGGTTCAAGCACGTGGGTTTCTGCCGCCCACGTTGAGATGTGGAGCGTGTCAGCATCTCCTGGCTTTGGCTCCAGCTAGGGGCTGTGGTACACATTTGGGGATTGAACCAAGTATAGAATGGGAGTCTGTCCTTTTCTCTCTCTAAAATAAAACAGAAATCATAGGGGCAGACAGTCCTCTGGATGCAGATGGCATGGGTGGCTCTCCTGCAGCCATTTTGCCAGTCTGAGGTGCTATCCACACTGTCGGGACACACACACCCAAGGCATCCCTGAGCTGCTGTTAAAGGAAGACGGCAGACCATGGCCAGCCACGGTGCGGGCAGGTGCCTTGGCTGTGGACTTGGAACTCACCAGACAGTGAGCAGGACCCGGCTCTGGCCACCTGGCCTGCAGTCCCAGTGACTGGGTCTTCACTCGAAGTCCCAAAGTGCCCCCGCCCCCCGCCTCCCGCCGTTCCCTCTCCCCCTACTCCTGGATGCATGCAGCCTCATAGGCTCACCTCCGACTGGTGGCCCAGCCCTGCCCAAGCCACCCCCTTCCCTGGCCTCTGCCCTCCCCTCCACTGTCCTGGCTGCTTCAGTCACACAGCTGGCTCCCCCTGCGGCCCCTCCCCTACCACGTTCAGGACCTGCCCCAGGGCCTTGGCACGGCCACTCATCCAGCCTGGGCCTGACTACCCTGCCTCCCCACCCTGCCCGTCCTTCACCCTGTTATCTAGCACCTGCACCCCACCCCTGAGTCCTGGAGGTACACTCCTCCCTAGTGGTGCATGCAGGACCCCGGCTCACCGTATTTCTTGTTGAACAGGTCCTGTACTTGTTCCCTGAGTGTGTTGGCGATATCTATCCTGGACAGTCGGGTGTCGTAGTTCTCTGCCAAGGGACAAACAAGCGCGGCTGTAGGGCCGGGGCGCACGTGCACGTGCCCAGGACTTTGAGGAAAGTTTTAGAGCTCGTGTGTCTGCGCGTGTGCGCACGAGGACATGCGTGTAGGGATGCCTGCACGGGGACACATGTTCTCCCAGAAACCCTTGCACTGTTGCCCCAGCTGCTGGCCAGCGGTTGACATTTATAAACCGCCTATTCAAGATCCGAGTCCCAGGGGTGCCCCGTGCCCAGGGTCTGCAAGCCAGGGGGCAGGGAGGGGGCACACTTGGTGGACCAGGTGGCTCTGCCGGATGGGGTGGCAGGTGCAGTCCCCCCAACAGACAGCAATGCTGCCTGGTGGGCTCCCAATGGACACCGGCTCCAGTACACGGGGCTTACAAGGGCCCCTGTGATCCCCCGGCTTACACCATGGGGTCCCCGGACACATCTCCCTGCCAGGCCCCCTGCCCTCTGCGAGATGATCCTCATGGAGGGAGGGGCTTGGGCATGGGGTCCTGCAAACCAGTGGAGGGGGATGAGGAGAGACATAAGGGCTCTCCTCATTATAGAACTTTCTGGAAGGAGACTGAAGGCAGTAGGTCACGACCTCCTGGGATTCGGCACCCCTCCCCGGGGAGGCTGGCCCTTCCTGCCACCTGGTGTGCCATCTGGGACCACGCAGGGCCAGCCTGGAGACACCCATCCTTAGGGACACACGGGCTGCCCAACCCCAGGATGGAGGAGGACACCGCTTATATCCGCATCCTATCACCTGTGGGAGGTGGCCTGCTTAGGACATTGCCTGTCCCCCAAGACCCTGGCGCCTTCCTAACCACTCCTCTCTTCCGCCTGGGGACCTTCCTGTGGTCCTTGCCCACCTCTTCCTCCTTCCCTGCCTCTACCCTCCTGGGCTCGCCCTGATTTTGCCTCTTCCTTCAGGAATCCCTCCTGGGTTTAGTAAACTCCCAGTGCAGAGCCAGCTGCTCCCGGGCTTGTGTCCAGCTTCCCTCGGACTTGTTCACGGCAACTCAACTCCTGGCCTGGCCCACCTCCACCCCAAGCAAGGTCAAGGCCAACGGCACCTTCTATCTTACCTTGAAAGCCCTGTCTCTTCAGGCTATCATCCACCAGGGGGTCCCCAGCATCGCGCTCTGGTGGCGAGGGAGAGAAACCAGGGTGAGGGGGTGATCCCGGGACCCCCAGGTGACATCGGGAGGGCGGAGGGGTGGGGCAAGCCAATGTGTGCGTGGTGGGAGGCGACAGGCCACCAGGACAGTCGCAATGGCCAGGACAGAGGAGGCAGGGGGAGGAGGAGGTGGCGGAGGTCGGGCCCTCCCACACCCGCCATGTGCCCGGCCCGTGACAGCTACCTTGGGCGTCTGTAACGTGTTCCTTGACACCGTCCGTGAGCAGCTCGGGCCTGGAAAACAGCACGAGTGGGGTCATGAACAGGGTTGCCTGGAGCACCCCCAAGTTTGCCCAATTTACCCTTCTGAAACTCAGGCTACAGTGCTGTGCACTGTAGGGGTGCCCGGGCTGCACGATGCCAGCCAGCCTGGGCTGGGCTGCCTGATGGTCTCGCCCTTAGTTCCAGGGCACTGTTCCAAGGTCCTGTGTGATGGGGATCAGGTTATGATGAAGCTGGCAAAGCTGATGCCTGCAGTGCCAGGAATCCACATGGGTAACAGTTTGAGTCCCGGCTACTTCTCTTCCCATTCAGCTCCCTGCTTGTGGCCTGGGAAAGCAGTCGAGGACGGCCCAAAGCCTGGGGACCTGCACCCGTGTGGGAGACCTGGAAGAAGCTCCTGGCTTCAGATGGGCTCAGTGGCCATTTGGTGAGTAAACCAGTGGATGGAAGATCTTTCCTGCTGTCTCTCCTCTCTGCAAATTTGCCTTTCCAATAAAAAATAGAATTAATCTTTAACTTTTTATTTTACTGTAAAGGCAGATTTAAAGGAGAAGAGACAGAGAGAAAGATCCTCCATCTACTGGTTCACTCCCCACGTAGTCGCAATGGCCAGAGCTAAACCAATCTAAAGCCAGGATTCTTCTGAGTCTCCCATGCGGGTATAGGGTCCTAAGGCTTTGGGCCATCTTCGACTGCTTTTCCAGGCCACAAGCAGGGAGCTGGATGGGAAGCAGAGCAGCCGGGATGCGAATCAGTGCCTAAATGAGATGCCGACACTTGAAGGGGGAGGATTAGCCCTTTAAGCCATCATACCAGTCCCAAAAAATACATCTTTAAATAAGAGAGAGATTTATCTATTTATGAGAAAGGCACATAGAGAGACTGCCATCCACTCGTTCACTCCCTAGATGGTAGCGACAGCTGGAGTCGGGCCAAGCGGAGGCCAGGAGCTCCATCAGGGTCTCCGCGTGCAGTGCTGGAGCCATCACCCAGTAACTCTCCCAGTCACCTGAGCAGGGAGCTTGGATCAGCAGCGGATGAGTGGGGGGCTCAACCTGGCACTCTAATGTGTGAAGTGGGCGGTCCCAGTGGCAGCTTAGCTTGCCAACGGGGGAGACCCTGTTCGGGGGTTGAGGCCAAGGCCAGAGCCTGTGGTGGCGCATGCCCATTCATGCAACGGGCATCAGTCTGTGCCTTTGCTCTAGCACCTGGCACAGAGCTGGGCACGCTGAGTCAGGGTTGGGAAGAACGCAGCTCAGCACTGCTCTGCCCCCCCCGGGCTGGCATCTGGTTCCCCTCTCGCTAGGGGGAAACTGAGTCCCCCATAACGGAAGTGACGTCTCCCCAAGCACCTTGGAGAGCCAGAAGCTGAGCACTGGGTTTATGGCACTGCCATCCCCCTCCAACACAAGGGCCACCTGCTGCCAAGGTCATGGGGTTAAAGTAGGAGGAGCCTGGAGAGTCTGGCTCCTCCCTTCCCGCCCCCTTGCCCTGAGGGACAGTTCTTTTATCTCAACCTAACCTGACCTGATCGCTGCTTTGCAGATGGGCACAATGGAGTGGATGGGCCGGCAGAAACGAAGCCCCACCTGGCACCTGCTCACCACATGTGCTAAGCCACTGCCTCCCAGCCTCCACAGGCCTCAGTACCAGCCTGCAGCTCTAGGCATACCCAGAAAGGTGAGGGTCCCAGCTTGGGTGGAGGGGTGGTGGCCACCCATTTCACTTGCAAGTGACCAGCGCCCGCTTCCTCGTCACTTGCAAGCAAACCAAGCCTCCAGTTCTAGGTCGAGCCAGCAACACTCAGGAAGCCGCAGCAGACATGGTGTGAAGTCACGTGGCCCACCTGCCTTTCCTGTATCCTCAGTAACTGTCACCACCTGGTCCAGCGGGAGATGCCCGAAGGGACAAAGGAGCAGCCCAGCAATGTTCCCGCCCTCTGCTCGCCGTGCACCTGGCAGGCCTCACCTCTTGATGACAAACTGGATGCTGTTGCTGGCTTCCAGGATCTTGCGGAGCTTGGCGATGCCAAAGCAGTTGGGCCTACGCAGGGAGATGCCCTCGGGCAACCCCACGACGAACAGCTCCTCGGGGTGCATCAGGAACTTGGAGTAGGGCACCTTCACGGGCTCCGATGTGCCGATGGCCTTGGCTGTGGACACAAGAGCTACTGTAGGCCTGTGGGTCTGCCTGCCCACCACAGGACCCCCAGCAGGCACCTGTACTGGGGGCGACACCCACCCCCCAATCTCATATAGGGACCAGGTCTCTGTGCCCATGGCCAGTGCAGAAGCCCCTTAAGGGCTTGCCAAGATGTGACCTCTGACCCTTGTCTTTACAGATAACCCCAAACCACCTACGGATAGCAATTTCCTGTGTCAAGTTTCTGGAAGACTCCTGATAGAGAGCAAGTCACTGGGTGGGGTAAATGGGGATGCGAGAGTTGGGAGGAGCGGCAGCAGTCAGCATCTCAGTGTGTGCAGGCATCCTGCAGTGGTGCTTGCATCTCCATAGATGACTCCTGGGGCTAGGGGTTCCTAATGGTGCATGGGCCCCACCCTCTCCTGGTCCCCGGGGTGCGGAGGGAGGGAGGGAGAAGGCGGCCAGTCTGTCTGCGCCATGTTCACATGCTCACCGTATCGTGTGTTGAAGAGCAGCTCCACCTGCTTCCGCAGGGGCCGGATGATGTCCCCGTGCCTGTCTGCAAGGTAAAGCGCCATCAGGTAGGCCTGCCCCGTCCCCCCCAGGGAAGGCAGCTGCTCCTGCTGCTCCCAGCCCCTCTGGGAGGCAGGTGGACTGCTGCAGACAGGCTCACGTTCTCTGGGCTCACACAGCTGCGTGTGAAACCATGGCCAAGTGGAAGGTTCTGGCAGTCTGGGAATGAGCATGAGCCTTTCAATGAGGGATGCTAATTGCAAGGTGCTTGCTAAGCCTGCAATTCACGCAGGCTGCCACCAGGTGGAAGTATTAGCAGGCTTTAGGATGTGTATTAAAATCCTGTGACCTTCTCTTGCCCATGGGGCTGCAGTACCTGTGATTAGGTACAGGTGCGCAAACTTTACTCCCACCTCCTGTAGTCCCTAGGGGTTCCCCTTCTCCAAGCTGGGAGGGAAGAAACAAGGGAGAGACAGATACAGAGAAGGCTAGGGAGGGGTAGGAGATGAGTGATGGGGTGGAGGGAAGGGATGGTGTGAAATGGGCATATCCTCACCCTCCAGGGGCCGCTCCTCCGGCCGCGGGTCCTCACTGGGGCCTTTCTCTGCAAGAGGACGGAGGAGACCATTGTCATCACCTGCTTCTTCCCACCTCCCCAGGTAGCCAGGGTCAAGCAGGTTAGAGCAGGGAGGGGCTGGCTGGTGGACGCTCATTAAACTTGGTCAGGTATTTGAACACATCCATGCTAAAGCTTACTAAAACCAAAACACAGGGAGGCTGGCATCATGGTACAACACACTAAGCCACACCTGCAACACCAGAATCCCATAGCAACAACCACCAGTTGGGATCCTGGCTGCTCCACTTCCGGTCCAAAGCTCTCTGCTAATGCTTCTGCAAAGGCAGCAGGGGTTGGCCCGAGGGCTTGGCCCCTGTACCCACACAGGAGACCCGGATGGAGTTCCCGGTTTCTCGGCTTTGGCCATGTAGAGTGTGAACAAGCAGATGAAATCTCTCTCTCTCCGCATTTCTGTCACTCTGCCTTTCAAATACATAAATTTTAAACAAATAAAGTCTTTGCAAGTTCGCTGCACCACTCACTTCTCTTGCCTGGGTTGCCCCAGGAGTCTGCTCCTTTTTTTTTTTTTAAAAAAAAGATTTATCTTACTTTTATTGGAAAGGCAGATTTTACAGAGAGAAGCAGAGACAGAGAGAAAGATCTTCCATCCACTGGTTCACTCCCCAAGAGGCTGCAATGGCCAGAGCTGAAGTGATTAGAAGCCAAGAGCCAGGAGCTTCTTCCAGGTCTCCCACGTGGGCGCAGGATCCCAAAGCTTTGGGTCATCCTCTACTGCTTTTCCGGGCCACAAGCAGGGAGCTGGAAGGGAAGTGCAGTCGCTGGGACTCGAACCAGCACCCAGAAGGGGATGCTAGTGTCCGAGGTGGAGGATTAGCTTACTATGCTGTGGTGCTAGTCCCCAGAGAGGTTGCTTCTTTGTCCACATGCCCTAAGGAAGACAGCGCGTCTGGCCCCAGCGGCTCCCTGGCTCCTGAGTTGAGCCCGCTCCTCCTGGTCTTTGGGTACCTCTTCCCTCTCTTCAGCCAGCTCCGACCCTCTGTCCCTGCTGTCCCCACTGACCCCGATCCCGCCCCCTGTGCCTGCCCCGCTAAGCTCCCTCCTGACACTGGCCCGGACTTCCTTCGGGAATGCCCCATTTTCCTGCACCTTGCCTGACACACAGCTGTTAAAGCAACCAATTCTTCAGCAACTTGCTGGGAAACACCAGCTCACTTCAAGCTCCCTGAAAGGAAGCCAGGCTGGCCAGTGCGCAGTACAACAAAGCCTGTGGTCAGAGCCTGCCTGGCCCTGAGGGTCCCCTGCAGCAGCCAGGGGTCACCCAAGGGGAGCTGCTCCTCACCCCAGCCCCACCCCCCACCAGCGAGGCATCTCAGAAGCTCCAAGGTTGCACGCAGCGTCCCCAAGTGGAAAACCATGCTTCACGCAGACTCACTGAACACATGAAACAGATGCTTTTAATGTCGCAACTTGGGTTCTAGCCCCAAAGGCTGCACGTTAGCTGCCTGCAGAATTTTAGATTTGAGGAAGTCTGCAAAGGACTTGAACAGCTCCAGACTCCCTAGCCGTCCACCCAACAGCCAGTTCCTCTGATAGCAGCACCTCAGGGGACCCGGCCCTCCCTCCACCCCTCCCCTATCCCAATTTCTCACCCGCCAGCATCTCCACCCCGTAACCAGAATCTTCCGGGGGAAGGTGTCCAGGCATAGAATCCGCCATTTCCTCTGAGGTTGGAGAAGAAGGATCTGGAAACAGAGCTCCGAATGACAAGGGCCATCTACCACCACCTGTCCCACAATCACCTTCCCTGCTGGACCCTCCCCGCTCCCAACACACCCCAAGTTCTTGAACACCCACAGACTCAGAAGGGGCAGGCGGGGTGCCTGGCTGTGCCAAGGGCTGGCCAGAAGAGGTCACCCCAAAGCTAGCCTCTGGGGTCAAGTATATGCCCTCCTTGTGGCAGGTAAGCTCGGGGGACACGGGGTAGGGGTGGGTCCAAGTCTTTCTACTGCCATGCCTTTTTCCAAAAAAAAAATCCCAGGGTAGAGACAGGGCTGATGAGTGCTGAGGACACGCGTGCGGGGGGGCAGGTGCGCTGGCCGGGGTTGGGGGCATCCTGCTCTAGGGAGGGCCCCCGTCTCACCTGGGACAGTGACCTGGATAATATCTAGATCTTCCGGCTCAATTTTGATCGGCCTCAGCGCACCCACCTCCATGGATGTTCCTGAAAAGAGGAAGCAAGGAGGAACCCGGTCAGGGTAAGTCATTCTAGAATATTCTTGAGTCTGTGACTTGTTCATGAGCCTCCTGGCTTCTGCCAGGACCATAGAGAGGGGTCAAACCAAAGCCTGGGGACTCCAACTCACTGACCTTATGACTGGGGCCCCCAGAGGAGAAATGGGGGGAGTCACTGATCATTGGGGGTGTGTGTAGGGCCCTTCATTCCCCCAGACACGGAGTGCCCAGCATGCCCTGGCTCTCTGGGGATGGGGCTAGATGGGCAGGGTCATCCTCCCTGCTCCCCGCTCAGGGTGTGCATGTACAAGGCTAATGCCAGGCCCGCCCTGAGACACAGGCCCACCCCTGCAGCACCTCACCTGGCCCACAGTCTTCTGAGATGCTGCCCTTGTCCGGCCTGCAAAAGAGTGGGCAGTGACCAGGGGTCCTTCTGCAGTGTCACCATCCCTACTGTACACAGTGACCACACCACCCCAGGGTGCTCTCCAGGCTTGGTCACCGAGACCCCCCAGCGCCCTGTGTTCTGGGACTCCTGCTTGCTACCCTGGGGTGGACCTTCCAGCTCTCCACCAACTGGGGGCTCCTGAGGTCAGCGCCCAGGGCTGGCCAGTGGGGGGCTCCCCAGCTCAGCACAGTGGGGGCTGTGCGTCTGCTGCAAGGATGGAGAGAGAGGGATCCCGGGCCCTGGAAGGGAGGGGGCTGGGCAGGGTCCCTGGGAGGATTTGGTTCATTCCCTTGCTTGTCTGTTTTCTCTCTCCCAGGGCGCTGCAGCTAAGAGGGCTTAGCCAGGAGCCCAGAGCCCGGAGCCCGGAGCTTCATCCAGGTCTTCCCTGTGGGTGGGAGCAGGAGAGGGGGCTCACCGAGCAGGGCCAGCTAGGTCGAGGAGGGCGGTCCGGGAGCCTTCGGGGGTGGTGTCCTCCGGTGGGCTGGCTGGTTCCAGCTTAGTGGCATCTTTGGTAAACTTGTTCCCTGGGTGGGTGGGAGGTGCAGGGAGAAGTTAGAAGGGAGACAGGAGGGAGGATGCCCGGTGTCCTCCTTGGGACAGGTGTCTCAGCAGGCACAGTGAGAGAGAGAGAGAGAGAGAGAGAGAGAGAGAGAGAGAGATCTGCCCTACAAACCAGAAGAGCAGCCCTGGAGCTGCAGGAGCCGAGGGTCTTGGGAGGGTGAGGGGCAGGGCAGGGCTGGAGGTTCCCAGCAGCATGTGTCTGAGGGAAGGGGGACCAGGGCCAGCCCAGGCTGCAGCACAGGACTGGGCCTCCTGCCATAAGGCCAGCAGCCCCGAGGAGGACGCATTTCACACCCATTTCGCAGCTGTGCAAACTGAGGTCTGCCAGCCTTTGCTGTAAAGCTCGTGGGTGACACTGGGGTTGGGAGACAGAACCAGGCCCTTCCTCCTCCTAGCAGACATGGCTCCACTGTTCCCAGGCTGTGAGGGGTCACCTGGGAGCCATCGTATCCCTCTCCCTCCTCCCATCCCCAAGGGCAAGGGCTCAAAGTCATCCATTTCAGAGCAGGCAGGCAGTCCCTACTTACCTGTGAAAATTCGCTCATCAAACATCCTGGGAGTTACGGGAAAGCAGAAGAGAGAGAGAGGCATTAAGAACACTGCCCAGAACTTGGAAGGGGAGCCCCCAGTCTACCTCTGAGATAGTCATAGTGGCTGCAGAAGCCCTGGATGGCCGTGGAGGGGCTGCTCCCAGCCACACATGGCTCACACCCCCGACATGGCACATGTTACTCGATGGCAGGTGCAAGTTTACAAAGGAGACCAGTGGGGCTGGCACAATGCTTCAACAGGCTAACCATCAGCTTGCAAGCACTGGACACCCCATATGGGTACCAGTTCAAGTCCCGGCTGCTCCGCTTTCCATCCAGCTCCATGTTTATGGCCTGAGAAAGCAGCAGAGGACGGCCCAAAGCCTTGGGAGTCTGCACCATTGTGGGAGACCCGGAAGAAGTTTCTGGCCTAAATAGCTTAGCTCTCTCTGGTTACTGTGGCCATCTGGGGAGTAAATGAACCATGTATCTCCTTTGCCCTGCAGGTCTGCTCTTTTAATAAAAATAAACTTTTTGGTTTTTTTTTTTTTTTTGCAAAGCAGACCCATGGGCAGGGAACATTGACAGGGATATGTTCAGAATCCCTCCTGAGCTCGAGTGGCTCGAGTGCCAGCACTTGCCCAGTTCTAGAATTTTCTCCCTCGCTCCCTGTGCTCTGCAGAAGCAGCTGGCTGCCTCAGTTGGGCATCCAGCTAAGGCCTGGGCAAGGAGGTGGGTCTGAGGGCTGAGCCTGACTTTGAGTTGGCTAAGCATGCTAAGATGCCACCCCCTGGCTGCCCCGAAGCCATCCTTGTCTGTCAGGACAGGATGGGGGAAATACACATGGAGCAGGACCCAGCCCAGATAAGATCACTCAGACTCCTAGGCTCTTAGAGATGAGGTCCAGTGTGGCCCAGAGCAGTTAGGTAACCAGCCCAAGGCCACACAGCGGGGACCAGCTAACACCAGTGTCTGATGCATGCAGGACTCGGAGGATGGAGTCCCCCTACCCCTGCTGTCAGAACCGTGATGAGGGCTGGTTCTCAATTGCAAACCAAAATTCCTGGGAACAGTGGGGCTGGTCCATCTTCATACACACTATAGGTGACCCAGCCTGCCTGAAGCCAAAGCCACCTCCTCCAGGAGGCCTCACAGGCTTGCTGCAAGCACCTGCCACTCAGGGGGAATGCAGTGCTTAGATGTGTCCTCTGTGCCTCCCGTGGAGCCCCCATGTGACAGGTGGTGGTGACACCTGGAGGTGGGAGGTGTGGACAGTGTCCAATTGGCAGAGCCCAGGGAAGGACAGAAGCTGTGAGAGGGGCTTGGCCAACACTGGGGGACAAAGACGTGAGTTGCAGAGTAGGATGGGGAGGGCCAATCAGCAATTCAGGGCCTAAACAGCGGGCTATATGCCTTTCACTAGGAGTCACTGGAGGGAACAGAGATTAGGCAGCAGCAAGAGAGACTTAAGCTAGACACAAGTAAGCACCATCTGATGGATGCATGATGGATTTCTATTCTCTTCCAGCAGTGCTTAACAAGGAGGGCCCAGGAGTGGCTGCTGTGAGGGTATGAGAAGTGACTCAGCAGGCTACAGTAGGCTAAGTCCTGCCTACAATGCTGGCATCCACATGGGTACCAGTTTGAGTCCCGGCTGCTCCACTTCCCATCCAGCTCCCTGCTAATGCACCTTGGGAAAGCAGTGGAAGATGGAGCAAGATCTTGGATTTCTGCACCCACGTGGGAGACCAGTAAAAAGTTCCTGGCTTCGGCCTGGCTCAGGCCCTGGTTATTGTGGCCATGTGGGGAGTGAGCCGGTGGAAGGAAGATTTTCTGTTTCTCCTCATCTCTTTTCTTTTTTTTAAAGATTTTATTGCTTTTTTTTAAAATTGGAAAGATAGATCAGATTTACAGAGAAGGAGATACAGAGAGAAAGATCTTCCATCAGCTGGTTCATTCCCCAAGTGGTTGCAACTGCAGGGGCTGAGACGATCCCAAGCCAGGAGCCAGGAGCTTCTTGGTCTCCCATGCAGATGCAGGGTCCCAAGGCTTTGGGCCATCCTCAACTGCTCCCCCAGGTCACAAGCATGGAGCTCGAAGGGAAGTTGAGCAGCTGGGACTGGAACTAGAGTCCCTGTGGGATCCTAGCACTTACAAGGTAAAATTTTGCCATTGAGCCTACGTGTTGAACCCTCTGTAACTCTTTCAAATAAATAAAAAATTGTTTTGTCTTCTTAAAACAAAAAACAAAAATGTGGGCCCAGTGCCTTAACCAAGTGGTTAAGTCCTTGCCTTGTACATCCAGGATCCCATGTGGGCTTTGGTTTGTGTTCTGGCTGCTCCACTTCCCATCTAGCTCCCTGCTTGTGGCTTGGAAAGCAGCAGAGGATGGCCCCAGGCCTTGGGAGCCTGTGCCCATGTGAGAGACCTGGAAGAGGCTCTTGGCTTCAGATTGGCTTAGTTCTGGCTGTTGCATTTACTAGGGGAGTGAATCAGCGGATGGAAGATGTTTCTGTCTGTCTCTCCTTCTCTCTGTAAACCTGCCCTTCCAAAATAAATAAATAAATTTTAAACAAACAAACAACCCCCCCCAAAAAAAAACTTAATCTGGGGCCCAGATGTGGTCCCACGGTGACAGAGCCAGCCAGGATG
Organism: Ochotona curzoniae; assembly: GCF_017591425.1. Taxonomy (NCBI): domain Eukaryota; kingdom Metazoa; phylum Chordata; class Mammalia; order Lagomorpha; family Ochotonidae; genus Ochotona; species Ochotona curzoniae. Next base: position 5,219,289 of record NW_024465421.1, read on the forward strand.
GTCCTTGGGGATGGGGGTGGGAGCAGTCAACCGCTGCTGGATGAGAATAGCGGGTTTGAAAGGCGAGGTGGGTGAGGAGGCAGGTGAAATGGCTCAAGTTCAGGGCAGTGTGCCAGCCAGGGTGGGGAGACTGAGCATGCTGTTCTGGGGTGGAGCTGGAGACGGAGTCTAACGGGACCTCTCTGGCCTCCAGGGTAAGCAGGAACTCTCAGAGCACCTGTCCTCTCCCGGGGCGAGGGGAGGTTCCCCGGGTCGGCTTTCTGGCTTGGATCTTGGAGCCACGCCTCTCCTTGGCTCTGGGAATCCTTTGGGGGCGCACCTGCCACTGAGCTCGTCCGAGTGAATACACCTGCGCGCCTCAGCTGAGACAGCGGGGTGATGCCCCACTGCACCTGTCACAAGACCACACACCCCAAGGCACTTCCCACATCGCTGACTCAGTGCCCAGAACACCAGCCTGCAGTCGGGCACGACCACTGAACACAGGGGTGCCAGCACTCCACGGGAGTGTATGTTCGAGCCCCAGCTGCTCTGTTTTCCACGCAGCTCCGTGTTGCTGCACGTGGGAAGGCAGCGAGTGACAGCCCAAATGCTCAGGCTCCCAACCGTCCACACGGGAGACCTGGATGGAGTTTCTGGCTTTGCTGAATGTATATAAACTGGAACCCTGGAAACAAACTTTTGTCAGTAGCCCGTGAGAGCACTGTCCCCCAATCTCTTTTTGATCAATTTATTCCCCAGGACTCACAACTTGGGTCATCCTATGCTGTTCTCTCAGGCTACAAGTAGGAAGCTGGATGGGAAATGGAGCAGCCAGGACACAAACTGGTGCCTATATAGGACTCTGGCACTTGCAAGATGGAAGTTTCACCATTGAGCCATCATGTCAGTCACGTCAGGTTCTCAAATACAAAATTGTAAAAAAGAAAAAAGCTCTTTAAAAAGCATGAGTCCACATCTGGAAAAGCATTTGTTCATTCATTCACTCCCTCATGGATTCCCTGAATATATGACAAGCTTCGACCACCTCCTGGGGATGTTCAAGGCGTGAACAAAATGACAATCCCTGTCCTTGATCCCTGCCTAGAGCTCCACAGTGACAAACCAGCAAGCAGAGATGTGGGTGACAACTTGCAGCTGGCATCCACCTGTACCAAGGCCCAGAGACCGAGGCCCAGACCACGTGGCTCCAGCTCTGGCCACTGAGGAGGCAACTCAGGCACCGCGTGGAGCCTGTGCCTCTGGAGTTGGAAGGCAGCGCTGAGGAGCAGGTGCACTGGGACTCCCAGAGGTTTTGCATCTTCTTCCACCCACCCACCGCTGTCCCAGAGCAAGCCAGCAGCTGGGGAAGGGGAGGGTACAGGAGGCAGAGGCTGGTCCCGCCCTGGCCTGAGCCCAGGTGTGCCATCTTGTGCTGACAACTGTGGGCGTTTGACAAGTGGACCAGGGCATGAGAAGTGTTCCCAAAGTAAACTCACTTATACGGCTGGCCTGGCCAGGCTCTGTCCCTCCCGTTTTCCATGTGACCCTCGGAGGAGGCCCCAGAGATGGTGGCCATGGTGCTAAGTGAAGGAGCTGGAATTTTCTGCCCAGGTGTACCTGACTCTCTGCTTAAAGTTGGAGAACCTCTGCCCCATCCCCGGCTGCTTCCCCCAGACCCTGCCTTGCCTAGATGCCCCAGCGCCCCATCACCTCTTAATGATGAAGTGGATGCTGTGTCGCTCCTCTAGGATCCGCTTGAGCTTGGGGACCCCGTATGTGCAGGGGCGCTTGAAGGGGATCTTGTCTGGGATGCCCACAATCTCCACTGCCTCCGGGTCACAGGCGATCTTCCTGTAGGGGACGGGGACCATGTGGTCCAGGCCCAGGGCTTCCGCTGGAAGGGCAACGGCAAGGCTGAGCAGGAGACGGGCAGCAGGATGTACTGAGATGTGGGGTTGGGGGAGAAAGGGCACGGGCATCGGCCGAGGCCTTGGCCGCCTCCTGCCTTGCCTCCCCTCACCACGCTGGGACACCACAGGCTCCCGGCTCTCTTGTGGATGGCCCCGAGTGCTAGCCACATGACCCCAGCACCTCAGACCCCACCTGGGCATGCTCACCTGTTTGCTCACTCCACCTTGACCTTGGCTGTTTCCCTCTTCCTAGACCCCTTGCACTTAACTCTGTGCCGACAGCTTCCCACAGAGGCACACCCCCCTAATGTAAGCACGTGCTCCAAGACTAGGCCCAAACGGCTCCCAACGTGCCTCCCTGTCCCATCTGTCACTCGTCTATCACCATGGGACATGCTGTCCAGATCCAGCTCTGTGCCTACCCACAGCTGGAATACCAGCTCCACAGGGGAACGGGGGGCGTGTGTCCTCTGCTCTGGCTGTGGAATCCTGCTTCATCATGAATGAATGAACGAATGTGGGGCTGGTGCTGTGGCACAGCCGGCAAAGCCGCCACCTGCAACTCCAGCATCCTATATGGGTGCCGGTTTGAGTCCTGGTTGCTCTACTTCCCATCCAGCTCCCTGCTAATGCACCTTGGGAAATGGCTCAAGTCTTTGGGCCCCTGCATCCACGTAGGAGACCTGGAAGAAGCTCCTGGCTTCTGCCGGCCCAGTTCCACACATTGTGGTCATCTGAGGAGTGAACCAGCGGATAAAAGACGTCTGCGTGACTCTTTCCTTCCTGCCTTTTAAATAAATAATAAATAAATATTATGAATGAGTGATTGTAGGAAGCTTCCAGGCTTGGGGCTGCCCCTGGTGGGAGACTTGGGTCACACAGGGGACACAGGAGCCCCAGTTCTGCCACAGAAGGTTCTAAGTTCAGGGACTAGCTCCTTGCCTGGGTCTTCCAGCCCAGGCTGGGCCTGGACTCACACTGTCCCAGCTCATCTCTCACCCCAATGGCCACATCTTCCTGTATTCTTTCACCCAACACTCCGTAAGCACCTGCTCTGTGTTTGGAGTGAGCTGGCATCGTCACGGGCCCTTGTCCACTCCCTGCTCCGCTCCTTGGGCCCACCATATCCCGGCACCTCTGCCCCCGCGTTCCCACAAGAGCTCATTCAGGGACAGCTGCTTCCGGCCAGGCCCTCCAGGAGCTGGGCAGAGCCACTGGGCCTCCCTCGGGTGCCACTGACATTTGTTTTTTTGTTGCTGTGGCCCAAGTTTGCCTCCACGGCAGCAGCTTTAGACGGTTGATGCCATTGCCACGTCATGTTCCCCATGTGGGTCCTCTATTCACTGGGGCCTAGGCCTTCAGCTGCTGCTCACTGATTGGCGGGGAGTTGTCTGCAGGTGGACCTGGAACTCAATCACCAGCTGGGATGACCATGGCCTTAGGGCCTCCCCTGTCTGTCTTTTTTTTCTGCTTTTTTTTTTTTTCCCTCCTTCTTCACCCAGTCCACTGTTGGCTGCTCCATCTAGGCCTGCAATTCCCACCTCCACTTCAGGATCCCCCTGCCTGCGGGGAGTTTCTTTCTGTTCAGTCTGATCAGAGGTGGCCCTGGCCAGGGCTCTGGCATGTCCAGCCCAGACCAGCCCAGCCCCGGCCGTGGCCCAAAGCACCAAGTGCAGACAGGGCACATGCAGGTCCCACTATAGACGTGCAGGCACACAGTTGCCCATGCCTGACCGCCCCTGCCACCGGACCTGCCTGGCTGGGCTCAGTCCTCCACTCACAGACAGAGCCAGCTTCCCAGCCTCCCCTTCCTCCACTTCTTCCCTTTTCCTGTCTTCCCACAGCCCACCAGGATTCCACCTGTCTAAGGTCGGATGGACTCAGGGACAGAAAGTTGCCCCAAAGGTTCCCAAGTTGCTCAGATACCTTACCAAGACCTGGGAGCCTCGCTCTAGCCTGTATTAACCTGGAAGGCTCAGCCTGCCCAGTGGCAGCCAGATCAAAGTGGGGGCCTCCTCCAAGAAGCTGTCCCTGATTCCTTGTCCTCTAAGATGTCCTTCCTCCTAACTGTTACTCTGTCGCAGAGAAGTGTCCACGGTGTAGCCCACTGCATACTGCCCTAGACACAGCTTCCAACACCTACTTACTGAAGACCCTTGGGATCAGACTTCCTTGGCCTCAGTCAGCCCTCTTATAGGACACAAGGCAGGGGCTCATAATGCATGACTGACAGCTGACTAGGCCAATGAGCTATGAGAAGATCACAGGAAGGTGGGATTAAGTGGAAGATCAAGGTGATGAGAGAGGGAGCAGAGGGAGGTGCACATGGAGGGCAGGGTAGGCGGCTGTGCAAGTCAGGTTCAAGTGTGCAGTAGATGGTGGACAAGGAAGCGTCAGGGTCAGGGGTCACCTTGACGGCTTCCTGGAGGAAGAGACCCCCCGCCGCCGCCAGGCTGCATCTAAAAAAATGTGCTTGCTCCACAACATATCCAAACAAGGTGCCCCAGACAAGCTGGACAGAGGGCACTCGAGCAGATGAGATGCCAGGGAAGGGTGCAGTGGTGTGGGATCCCGCACAGGAGGTCAACATGGGTGGTCCCTGGGTAGGGGGATCATCGTCCAACTAGCTCTACCCTCCCCCCCACGCAAAGAACTGGAGGGAAGAAATTGACACCCCACCCCCCCACCCAGCAAGGAAGCGGGCAGACACCGTATCAGGGTGTCTGGCACCAGGCACATGCGAGGGGGAGGCCAGACCCGCTCGCCACTCACCGTATCTGCTGTTGAACAAGATCTGCACACACTCCCGCAGCGTGTTGATGTCTTCTGTCTCCTTGATGAAGGCGTCCCACTTCTCTATCACAGCAAGGGGGCGCCAGTGAGGCCCCGCGGGATGCTCTGAGCGCCCACCATCCATCCTACCTCCGACCACCACCGAGCCCAGGCACCTCGGTCACAACCCCCGGACACCTCAGTCCAGGTACCAGTGGACACATGGGAGGGGCAGGCTTTGACCTCCCCTGACCTTGAAAACCTCGCACACCTGCCATCTCTCCCCCAAGCACCTGCCCTCCCCACCCTGGCTGACCAAAGTCTCTGCCTGGATTGAACAGCCCTAACTAGAGCGACCCGGTTGCAGCTCTGAGGGGAATGTCTTCAGTCCCTTGTGGTGATACTGAATCACGGACACCCCCATTTTGCAGAGAAGGATAACTGCAACTCAGAGAAACTGCTCTTTCACCTGACACAACCCAGTAACAGCCTGCTCCTGCTCCTGGCCCACGCGGCTACCTGCTTCCCACAGGAGTGCTGGCTTGAGTTCAGTGGATGATGGCCCCGGCCACCCACATGGGAGACACGGATGGAGCTCTGGGCTCCTGGCTTTGGTCTGGTCCACTTGGGCTATTGTAGCCATTTGGGGAGTGAACCAGCAGATGGAAGATCTTTTTCTCTGTCATGATCCCTTTCAAATAAATAAATGTTTTTAAAAATCAAATATGTAAAGAATTCTTGCAGGGATGCCTAAAGTCTAAATGACCCAGTTCTGAGCTGCCCCTATTAAGCCCACTCATGTGTGTTGGATAAGCCTGCCTCCAGGAGGGGACACTGAGTCCTCTGGCTTGCTACTGCACGGAGTGGATGCCACATAGCGGGAGGAAGCCGGGGACCACACTGGGAGGACACACATGCCACGTGGTGGCTGCTCAGGTCTCCTGCCGCCAGCCCTGGCCCTGAGCTCATATGCTGACCCCACTGCAACTTACACAGGACCCGAGCCTGCAGCCCCACCGTGAATTCCTGACCATAGGAAAGTTCTTGCCCACAGCTACACAGTTCTTTCTGTCCCTCAGTCAGACACCTGCTCCACCTGATGACAGAGCAAGCCCCTTGGGCGGCACACTGGTCCCCTCCTTTCTCTCCCGTTTTGCTGCAGGTACCGCTCTCCACCCCAGGGTTCAGGGGTGCCTCCCCACCGCAGGCGCTGTCCTACCCGACTTGTCATGGACGATGGAGAAGAGGATGCGCTTGGAGGCGTGCACATTCTGGATGAGTGGCCCACCAGGCCCCGGGAGCTTCTGTCCTGGACAAGGGAGACAAGAGGGACAGGTTCAAGGCGGGTCCCCCAGGGGTCCCCAGGTCCTGCCCATGCCTAATCCTCCACTTTGCAGTGAACTTGGTCCAAGCACTGGACTCATGGGTTCCGTCGTTCTTAAACTTGCGTACGTGTGGCCAGCTGGCAGATGCCTCTCACCTGGCTGTCAGCTTCCCACAAAGTTTGCCTTATGGGCCTGCAGGTACCTGGAAACCTGCGTGTCTCTCTTTCTAAACTTTCACAGTTTGATTTCAATATGTGTTATAAAGGTGAGGGGGTGACAGAGCCATGTGAGCCTCTGATTAGGATGGACAAGGTCAAGGTGGGGTGGGAGATAAGTATTTCTGTTTTCCCTCCTTGTGTCAGGGTCGAGAGGGAGAAATGTACCACGCCTTGTTGTCACTCCACATCAGTTCCCGGGGACAGAGGAGACTTTTACCAACATCCCCGTTTTTATGGGTGCCGTGGGCCCCACAATGCAAAGTAGAGGAGCGAGGACTAGACCCCAGATCTTCTCGCTTATGCTCAGCGCATACACAGTCGGTGTCTACTCAATGCTCAGGGTCCCATTTAGAGGCCCCGCTTGGTGCCACATTGTGCGGTGACTGGCGAGGGCCACATGTACCCACCCACCCTGCCCTGCCCAGTTGGCAAAACAGCCTTACCACAGCAATCGGAAAAGTCCTGGGTGCTGGAGGCCGTGAGCTCCGCCGGCCCAGGCCGGCTGAAGCCCAGATCGCTGGTGACAAGCGGGCAGGCGGGTGCTTCCTGCTTAAGCTCGCGGACAGTGTGGCTGGGGAGCGCTGTGCTGTACAGGAAGCCGGCCATGGATGAGGAGGAAGACGAGGAGGAGGAAGAGGTGGTGGCGGTGGGGGTAAGGTCCTGCGTGGTCCCCTTGGGGGTCTGACCATGCAGGCTGCAGTCCCGGGAGCCCTTGGAGGGCAAGCAGATGCCATTCAGTTCCACCAGTGTCTTTGAGTCGCGCCCAGCGTCTTCTGGTGTCCTGGGTCAGGAAGAGGAGACACGGGCAGCTTCGGACCCCTGCTGCACCTGTTGCACCATCCCCGGACTCGTGAGCAGGGCAGGGCAGGGTAGAAGGGAGTACAGGCCCAAAGGGTGAATGTGACCTGCCCCGGGACAAGCAGCCTTGACCTGTGCACCAGCTCGGCAGAAGAGAGGGGCCTGAGACGGTGGCACCTGCCAGGACCAGCCTCAGCCACCGCATCTCCCATCAGCCCCTCTTTACTCGTACCACGTGCCTTGCTGTGGCACCAGGCACTCTGATCACCAGGATCCCAGTGCATCCTAAGCCACGCGTCTTGCAGTCACTGTGCAATCAGAGGCCCCCACTTGGGGAGGGGGCTGCACCTCCACCATCGAACTGGGATCTCTCCTCAGCCCAGGTCCATGCGGCAGGTGCTGTGGCAGGCTGGCACGGCCTTACCTCTTGAGCTTGAAGCGGATGCGGTGACTGTGTTCCAGGATAGCCATGAGGGCCTTGGGGTCGTACTCGGCTGGCCTGCGGAAGGCCAGGCCCTCGGGCAGCCCCTGCACGGCCAGGAGCCCTGGCTCCCTCAGTAGCCTCTCGTAGGGCAGCGGCACCACGCTGGCCCTGCCCAGGGCCTCACCTGTGGGTCAGGAAGGGAGAGGGCTGAGTGTGAGAGCTCAGCCTGGGGTGATGGGGGTAGGAGGTGCTGGGCAGGTATACCACACCACAATGGGGCTCCCCTGAATGCTGGGTCTCTTCTTTCCCCAATTCCAGGGTCTTTCTGAGAAGCCCTTGGTCTATATCCAAGGACTTAGGGCTTCCCCATTTGGGGAAGTAGGGTAGGAGAGAAGGTGGGGGTCCCAGCTAGTCTACCCAGCGGACCCTCCCCGCCATGCACTGGAGCATCTGGTGGTAGGTACGGGCTGGGGCAGGAGGTGAAGAGGACAAGGGGGTGCAAGGTCAAGCCAGAGGCTTGTATGAGTCAGCAGGTGGACACAGGGCATGGCCAGGGTCAAAGTCAGAAGAGCGAAAAATGAATGAGAGAAAGAGGGACTGAGGTGGGAGGGGGGCAGGAGTAGGGAGGAGGAGAGAAACAAAAGGGGCGGGGGGGGTGAGGATGGAGGGGTGGTGGAGGGAGGGTGTGGGGCTCATTGGCTGTGGCCCCCACCAAGAATCAGTAAGAGGCCCTGTCATGACCAGACCCCTACGAGGCAGCAAAGAAGCACTGGGCAGGGCAAGCAAGTGGGGGCCTCTGGAATATCCCCAGCCCCTTGCTCCTCCTCCACCTGCTCCATCTGACATGCATACTGAGGGCCTTTCTGCCTAGATAGGCTAACACTGCAGGAGCCACAGGGCAGGTCACACACACAAGGTGGGGCCCTCTGGGGAACCTGGTCCAAGGTTACCAGGGCAGTGCAGAGGCCACTGCAGCGTGGGGTTGGGGGTGGTAGAGGCCTGTGACTATCTACTACCTGATGCTTGCCAGGGCAGACCAGGGCTGCCATCCACAAGGGTTGTCAACAACAGTGGTTTGAGCACCTGCTGGGACCACAGACTGGCTGGGCCAGCCAAGGGGGCCCTAACGCGGTGGGGGTGAGCAAGGGGCTTCCTGCAGCTGAATCTCAGAGCTTGGCACAGCTGCCAGAAGAGAAAGGCAGTCCCCCAAAAACGGGTCATAGGAGGATGAGGGTCAGTGGAGACCAGGTAGTGACCCCATGGCAGGGGTGAAGGGGTAGGGCATGGCAGGTCACACTTGTGCTTTGGGGTCATTTCTTCAGGTGGAGGTGGCCGTGACCTGAGTCAGGGCAAGGGGACAGCAGGGATGAGCAGGCAGGTTGGTGGCACCCCCAAGGCATGTGTAAGTTGGGGGGGGGGTGCCACCTCCACTAGGCGGGATCTGAGGCTCCCACCCACCCCGGGGGCCCCGAATGGAATCAGGAAGGGTCTTACTATAAAGAACATCAAAGACTTCCTCTACCATCTTGCGCAGCAGGTACACGTCCGAGCCGTGCTCCAGGGAGGACCGCGGGATGCTCCGGCCACCGCCCTCGCCCCGCTGCACCTTCTTGGGGTGCTCCACCTCCAGATCCTTCCATGGGGGTCCTCCTATGGGGAACAGGGCAGGCAGGGGAGGACGTGAGTACCTGCTTCACACCTCACTGCTGTGTGGGACCCCCCCCACCCCACCTCCAAGGCCTGGAAGCCAACTTAGCTGGCAAGGAACTGAATGAATGACATTGGAGCATCAAGGAGGTTGGATGCCCCTCTGAGGGCTGGGGCTGGCGCTGTGGAGGTCCTGGTGCCCTAACCCAGGGCCTGGGGCTCCGCCCTGGTCACCTCTGCCTTGTCCTGTGACTTTGGGCGAGCCCCTTTCTAACTGCCTGGGTCCCGGGTCTGGAGTGTTCACAGGAGACCAGCAGGACCTGCATAGAACTGCGGCCAGATGTCCCATCCGTCTCCTTCTGTGCCCTGACACTCACCCTCGCCATCTCAATCCACCCAGGCCCCAGGTGTCTGCTCTGTCCAAGGGGAGCAATAATGGAGACCTAAACCAGGTGGCTGCGGGGCCTCTAAAGTGAGGCTTATACCAGGTTAGGTCACGCTAGGGACCCTGGGATGGGACTCTGTTTATTCTAGAATTGGGAGAGCTTGAAATAACCCAGCCCCGCCCCTATAAATAGCGGCTCTTGATGGCTCTAAAAAGCCAGGTGCACATGCCCCAGGCCACAGCCTGGCTCACTGGCAGCCAGAACCTGCCACACTCAGCCTGTCTCAATGCAGCCCCCGGCCCTGACCCTGGAGGGGATTCAGGCTCCAGAAGGCTGAGCCGGATGGGGCCTGGCTGGGGAAACAGCTGTGCTCCACCGATGGCACGCCCAGTTTCAGGGAGTGTGGGGTATGCCCAGCCCTGAACCGTGGGCCCTTGAGACCAGACCCAGGGGTGGAATGCAGCTACTCTTACTAGTAATAGTGACAGCAACTGGTGTCCAGTGGGTGGGACTGGGCATCAGGCACTGTGCCAAGTGCACGCCATGCAAGGCCGATTTACTCCTCCAGCACAACCCAGCTCTCTCCTTCCAACAGACGAGCAGGTGCAAGCCTCCCGGGTTCAGGCTCAGTAACATGGACCTGGCACACTGGGGACCATAAGTGCTTTCAGATTTTGCAGTTTTCAGATTTCAGAATACTTGCAAATACAGGATGAGAACTCCCGCAGAAAAAAACAAAATTCATTTGTTTTGTGGCCTGTGTGGTGGGGCAGCAAGTTAAGCCTCTGCCTGTGATGCCAGCAACCCATATTTGGCACTGGTTCCTGGCTGTTCCATTCCAATCCAGAATCCCCTAAATGTGTCTGGGAAAACACTGGAGAATGGTTCAAGCGCTGGGGCCCCTGCATCCATGTGGGAGACCAGGATGGAGTTCTTGGCTCTTGGCTTCTGCTGGGCCCAGGCTGGGCATTTGGGGAGTGGTCCAGTGGATGGATGATCTCTCTTTCTAACATTACCTTTCAAATAAATAAAATCTTGTAAAAAGCGAATGCACACTGCCTGAAAATAAGTCCATATACTACTTTTAAAACGTGTATTTGAGAGACAGAGAACACACACACAGACTCACACAGAACTGCGATCTGCTCATTCATTCACCAAATGCTAGCGATGGCCCCAACTGGAACTGAGGCCACCAGGAGCCAGGAACTCACCCCAGGTCTCCCAGGTGGGTGGCAGGGACCCAGCTACCTGAGCCACAGGCTACCACGCATGCAGGTGTTATAACCGCTGGGCTAACCTCCTGGCCCCACTGATTTTTTTTTTTTTTTAATTTGAAAGTCAGATCATCAGATTTTTTAAAAAAGATTTATTTATTTTTATTGGAAAGTTGGATGTACAGAGAGGAGTAAAGAGAGAGGAAGATCCATCCGTTGATTTACTCCCCAAGCGGATGGCCGGAGGTGCGCTGATCCAAAGCCAGGAGCCAGGAGCTTCTTCTGGGTCTCCTGTGCAAGTGTAGGGTCCCAAGGCTTTGGGCCGTCCTCGACGGCTTTCCCAGGCCACAAGCAGGGAGCTGGATGGGAAGTGGGGCTGCCGGGATTAGAACTGGCCCCATATGGGATCCGGGTGCACATAAGGCAAGGATTTCGCCACTAGGCTATTGTGCCAGATCTGGCCCCATTGATTTTTAAGCAAACAAGGTTTCACGTGTGGAACTCTCCACTTTGGGGCATGCTTCCAGTACTCAAGACGCTTTCGATTTGGGAGCAACTGGGAGTGGCTCCACCTGTGGCAGGCAGCAGCGCTGGCAGGTACAGAGCCCCCTGTCTCTCCTGATCTCGGGCGAACCTACAGATTTAGAGCCCTAAGCTGTGGGTGAGCTTTCCTGCTGTCCCCATCCCCAGAATCCAGACCACAGGAGCTTCACATGTAGGTGACGCTCATCTCCCACAGGGTGGCGCTGGTACACGACGTGAGATGCAACCTCAGGGCAGGCGAGATGGGTGATGGGTACCACAGGGCAGGTGGAACCCTGGCTGGCCTGCCTGCCAGAGGAGGAGCTGGGACAAGGTGGGCAGGGCAGACGCAGGCCAGGGGAAACATAGTGGAGGTGGGGCCGGGGGCTGCAGATCCACCCCTGGTCCACCACCAGCCCTGGGGTGCCTCCCTCATACCTTCCTGATCTGGAAGAAGGGGGCAGCAGAAAGAGAGCAGGTTTGAGACCCATAGAGCCTGCACGTCTGCCTCATGTGTGTGGGGTGTGGCATGGCTATGGCCTTGGGGTGGGCGTGGCTATGGCCTTGGGGGCAGGACTCAGTTTCTTATCCATCAACCAGTAGGCTGCTGGGAAAATGAGCAAGCACCAGCACAGGTGTGAGCACCTAGCCCCTTCTGCCTGAATGCACTTGGCTTTGGATGTGAGCCTGTCACTCTGTTCCCAGAGCCTCTGGGAGGGGCAGCTCCAAGACACCAGCAAGTTCACCCTGGAATGGTGCTGTGTGCAGCAGGCACTCTACCCAGGGAATCTCAGCTGAACGGGCTGGTGTGTTTGGTCTCAGTCTATGAGAACCTGCCACCAGTCTACAGGATAAGGTAGACAGTAAGCCTAGGTCTCAATGTACCTGTCTGTAAATGGGTACACAGAAGGAGCTGGCTCTACCCTAGGCTTGGGGTGGGATGGGGGAGGAGGGTGTCGGCTCGTGTGTATACTGGCCAGGGTGGAGGTGGCCAGTGGGGAGCTGGTGCAGAATTGGATCCCCAGCTGTGGCTGCTTCCACTGCCCTTTGATGTCACGCTTGGGGGAGCCCCCTGTCAAGGGGAGCCCCGGGGGTACTCACGGCAGAACCTGAGGAAGTCGGCCTGCAGCTCCTTCCGCGCACTGAGGAACAGCCGGCCCTTCTCGGTGCCCACCACGAAGGCGCTCTCGTCATGCACAGCCACGCACGCCACCTCCGCGTTCAGCTTGGACAGCGCCGAGCACTGCGACGAGCGGGGAGGGGAGAGGGCTCAGGGAGGCGCACGAGCAGGAGGTGCCCGCTCTCCAACACCTCCAGAGACAGCTATGGAGGTGGGGGTGTGGGGGGTGAGTCAGGTGCTCCTGGCTGCCAGGGATCCTACCCCCTCACTTTCAGAACCTGCAGCAGGAATGAATGAATGACTGCACCCCAGAGATTGGCCACAGGGTATTGGAGGAGGACAAACACCTCCTGCCCTGGCCCCAGCCCCAGTCATGTCCAGAACACTGGCCAGCAAGCTGGTTATGACGTGGTTGACCAGTTAGCTGGGTCCAATGTGGTTGATGGATAAGCCGGTCCTGAATGTGGTTAACCAACAAGCTGGTTCTGATGCGGTCGATCAGCAAGCCGGCTACGTTCCTGGCCCCCGAAAATGAGATCAGCAGCTGTACCACACAGCAGGGGTCCTTGCAACCTCAGTCCCCAAAACTGCAAGCCAGGACCTGCCACATCAGGAACCCCTGGCATGCACTTTACACCTGCTCTGTGCTGATTCTTCATTTGCATTGTATTCATTGCTTCTCATTTCATTTGAACTGCAGAGGGTATACTGCGCGCTGCCCAGTTTCATTCCAAAAATGAGTCAGAGGCAGACTCTTAGAAGCTCAGGAATCTTCGTTCACCTGCTGGCGGACTGTCTTGTGCCACCACAAGAAGAAGAGGGGAGCAGCTCTGACAGGTCGCCGTTAGGGGCTTTTAAACTCACACTGGCATGAAAAACCATCCAATCAAGTGAGCGAGCACAGGTGCCACGTGACCAAGGGGGAATTGTCAGGGATTCTTGTCTTCTCAAGGCAGAGCACTCTTTCTCCCCCTGGGGTTGTAAAAGACCCATGTTTTTGGCCTGGGCTGTCAGGGAAACTTTATAGCAGAGTGCTAATCTGAGGATAAAGGGGAAGGGCGCCATTAGGAGAAACAATAAGATTTATAACCATGTCACTGTATCTCTGTCTAAATCTTCACCTAGCCACATCTGATGTGCTCTCTGATGGACCTGGTAACATTTCTTGGAGGCCAATTAGTCTAAGGATCCAGTACTTTAAACTATCCAATGGGCAAGTGTTTATACAGACTAAGAGCTACATCCCGCTTGGTGACAAGGAGCTGAGGCGAGCCAGCAGTCTCGGCTTCAGCGATTTAACTGCTGTGCCTGATGGTTGCCCCTACAACACTGTTTTTTTTTTGTTTTCAATTGAGGGGTACTCTCTGCTGTGTGACCTAGGACAGGTTCCTCAACCTCTCTGGACCAGAGTCCTGCCTTTCGTTCGAGCCCCTCCAGGAGGGGCTCCGGCGAGGGGCATGGGACCAGCAGCAGGCCTGCCCTCCAGGGTTCTTCTATACATCCATTCCCTGCTCTCTAAGGGGAAAGCAGAAACCCCTGCTGTTATGTTCTTTCCTTGCGCTAACACTGGGGACCATTCATCAAATGTGCAACGCGAGATGAGGTCATTTCCAAGGGCAGTAAATTACACAGAGCATGTGCTGCGGGGGTCCCTGCTTGGCAGCAGAGGCAGCCCGGGCGTTGGTGTGGGCGTGGGCTCCTGCTTCCCTGCCACAGACACAGGCCATGGCACGTCCCACAGGCACACAGGAGACACGGCCTGAGATGGAGGTGGGACAATGAATGCATCACAGTGCAGTCCCCTCGTCCCCCACAGACCACCCAAAAAACCTGGCCTCAGGGCCTGGTGTGATGGCTCAATTGGCTATTCTCCCCCACCTGTTCCCCTCCCTGGCAAGCACCAGGAGTCCACATGGGTGCCAGTTCATGTCCCAGCTGTTCTATTGCCCATCCAGCTCCTTGCCTGTGGCCTGTGGGAAAGCACTTGAGGACGGTCCAAAGCCTTGGGACCCTGCACCCATGTGGGAGACCCGGAAGAAGTTTCTGATTTTGGATCGGCTCCGGGCTGTTCGTGGCCACTTGCGGAGTGAACTAGCTGATGGAAGATCTTTGTCTCTCCTCTTTGTAAGTCTGTTTTCCCGATACAAATAAATAAATCTTTTTAAAAAACAACTTATGACTATTTTTTTCTTGTAGTTAATTAGCTAGTTAGAGAGAGAGAGTGCTCCCATTTGCAAGTTCATGCCCCCAAATGCCGAGGGGTCAGCACGTCATTCAGGTTTCCCATGTGAGTAGCAGGGATCCAAGCATTTGATGTACAACCTGCTGTCTTCCTTGGAGCCAGCAGCAGCGCAGGAACTTGAACCCCAACCCTTGGAAACGGTCTGCAGGGGTCCTGACAGCGTACTAGCTGCTGTGCCCAACACCTGTCCCTCTAGGGGAACTGGCCATGCTTGCCTCTGCCCACCAAGCACTGGGGTCAAGGATCCTGCAACTGAACAAACTTGATGCCCCTCCATTTTCCTTCTCAGGGTCCGAATTGGTCCACCTCTACCTTCAACAGCCAACAGGGCTGTGGGACTTGGGACAGAGGGGTCACGGCCAGAGCCAGCAGGTGCCAAGGCCATTGCCCACAGCAGAAACAACTTAGAAGAAGGTCTTTGGTGCCAGCCCCCCACTCAGGAAAATACAGACGCTACTGCTGGGAGTTCGTCGGCTGATGCTGTGTGACTTTTGGCCGATGTAATACCTTCCACGTGCCCGCCCTCACCAGCAAGCGTGCAGCTAAGGGGTGACAAGTAGATGCTCTCACGCCCACCTCCTCCCCATCATAGAACTCTCCCTTGGGAAGCGGGCAGTGGGTGGGAAGGAATGAGATGCGCTTATTATCCTCCCTTGGGATAAACTGCTTCAGATGTCACGGTAGGCAACAGGGCTGTGGGCAGTGGATGCCCAGTTCTCTCCCCTAGCCCCAAGATGGGGGTGACAAGAGATAGAAGCTTGTTCAGAATCACTGCCTTGAGTCACCTGCTGGTCGGGAAGCTGCAGCCCAGGCTAGGGGCAGCAAAGAAATAAAGAGGGGACTGGATGAGTGCTGGTGGCCAGGGGTAGGTGGTGATCCTAGGCATTGCGTGGTGGGGGTGGGGCTGAGGTCAGAGAAAGGGGCGGAGGCCAGCAGGGGGCCCTCCCTCTCCCTCCCTCCCCTCTCTCAGTAAGTGCGGGGGCTCACCATGGAGTCTAAGGCGGAAACCAGGCTTGTGATGATCTCGTCTTTGCGGGCGAAGGCGGCGTTCCAGCGGTCGGGCCCGCAGCCGTTGGTGGGGATGTCACAGCGCTTGCCCAGCAAGGCCATGGTCACCTGGAGGGATGGAGCAGGCAGTAATGATGGGCAGGAGGGTCCAGGACAGGGCACCTAAACCCTCAGGGCCACTTCTCTGCTCAGGTGGGATCTTCCCAGGCCTGGAGACCACACGAACACAAAAGGCACGCCCTCCAATCCACATCTGTACCCCCAAATCTGGGAACTGGGGTACCATGCTCAGTCTTCCCTTGTATGGGGCTCACATCACCACCGTCCCTCTCCAGACACCTTCCATGGTGACCTGCTGCCTGCCCTCTTCTCTTTCACTCCCTACTCCAGGACCCGGAAGCCTCACTATCCACCTGGACGGGCCAATGTCCTTCACACCCGCCCAGCCACTGCAGGCTCAGTGCCTTGCCTCAACGCCCCTCCCAGCTCTGCAGGCATCATCTGCTGACAGTCCTCACGGCTTCCGCTCTCAGCCCCACTTCCGGTGCACCCTAGCCCAGTTGGGTCAGGGGCCCCTGCTGGTCTCCCTCCCATCTGCCTCTGGATTTCCCCCATTGCACACTAGCTCAGTATCAAGCCCCACCTGCACCCCTACACCAGCCAGGCCACCACCCTGGGGCCCCTGAGCTTTTGTCTGTTTCCTGGCTGTCCACTGTGGACTTTGCCCTACTGCCGGGAGGCCCCAACTGCTGCCTCTGTACCGCCCAGCCAGGGTAAACCCCTACCCCAGATACAAAGACTGGCTCTCTTAGAAGTCTCCTACATCTACTTCACCCCTTCCTGAGCCAGGTTACAGGTCCAGGGGCCACCCCCTGAGCTACCCCAGTGCCAGCGCCTACCCTCCTGGGAGTGAAGGAGAGGCAGGGTCCCTCTGTTTGCCTGTCTGGGAAGCATACAGGAGAAGCAGATAGCAGGTACCTGCTGATCCCGCCCTTTGCCTGCGCCTGAGGACACGGTTAGAATGGGGTGTGGCTGAGACACACCAGCAGCAGCTCCTGGGGACCCAGAAACTTCAGTTCTGCCAGAGCAGGGACCCTGGGAGCTGGCTTCTGCAGCTCCACCAGTGCCCACAGGCCAAAGTCCTCAGTTCACAGCCCACAGGCCACAGTCCTTGCCCGAAGACAGAGGAGGCTTCTTGGGGATGTGCAACAGGTGCAGCCACGGGGAGCCAAGGTCTGCATCCCAACATTCATCAGCCCAGCATGTGATGGACCAAAGTCTGAAAAATCTACGATGTGAAGCGATACAGAGGCCACAGATGGCATATGCGTGAATCCAGAGGCAGCCAGGGGCCAGGCAAGCGCTGGGAGATTTGCCTGCTGGGGAGTTCCCCTAAGGGCGGCTCCCCTTTCCCTCCACGCCAGCCAGCTAGCCACCCACCCACCCACCCACCACTGGCCACCCATTCCCAGAAAGGCCTGGGGACCACCAGACTCCTGGCCACAGAAGCTCAAATTGAATCAAAAGCAAGCAGGAGGCGGCAGACGGCGCTCGAGCCCTGGCCTCCCAGCCGCCCTCACACCACAGCCAGCTCCTTCCGGGAAAGAGTTTAATCCATTTAGGAAGGAACCAGGGACCTGGGGAGGGAGAGGCAAATGGGTGGGGATGGTGGGGGGTAGAAGGAGGGGAGAGAGAGGGAAGGTGGGGAGGCTGCTGGTTGTTGCCAGTGTCTCTCCACTGGGCAGGCGGGCGGCCAGGAGGTCTGTG
This sequence comes from Ochotona curzoniae, assembly GCF_017591425.1. NCBI lineage: Eukaryota > Metazoa > Chordata > Mammalia > Lagomorpha > Ochotonidae > Ochotona > Ochotona curzoniae. The sequence continues at coordinate 5,236,627 of NW_024465421.1, forward strand.
ATTGCCACAGCAGGTAAATCTCCTCTAGCCACCCTGAGTTTTCCACTTTCAGAAGCCAGGACCCAGGAACACAGAAAACCAACGTGGGACAGAGAACATGAGGGCAGGTGGCTGGGGGCCTCCTAGGTGAGCAGGGAAGAGAGGCCAGGGCAAAGGGGGCGCTGCAGGCGACCTGGGGAGAGGTGTGCGGGGTGGTCTGCTTTTAAGTCACAGCCATATGAGGTCAGGACACTCTTGGTGCTAAGGGACACCCAGCCACGGCCTGGCTCCTGGGTGGACAGGCCTGTGGGGGTTGTGACAACAGCAGGGAGGCCATGATGCTCCCCTCCCTATATTGTGGGTGAGGGTCTCCCTCTGCTTGATTCTGACCCTGGAGGGCTTGATCAGGAGTTCTTTCCCTTTGTGTCTCCCTGAAGTGTTCAAATATTAGGGGACTCCAATGGCCACCCAGCATAGCACAGTTGCGTACCACAGGCTCCTGGCATGGCTTTAAGACCTAAGGTGGCAACCTTGACCTTCTTTCTCCCTCATTTCCTAGCACAAGTCAGCCTCCAAAGGCACCCAAAGCCCTCCAACATCTGGCCACCTTGGGGGCCCCCACTCCCACCATGAGTGGTCTCCTTGCTGGTACGCAGACAGCCAAGCAAAGGCCTCCCTTGATGCGGGATCCCATGGATCCTCTGCTCTCTGCCCTGCATCTTCCTGGCACTGTCTCCTCCTGGCAGCCCCACAGACCACCAAGAGGCCCATCTCCCTCTCCTCTAGGGACTCAGTCAGCCAGCTGGGGGTGCATGTGCTGAGACATTCCTAAGCTACCTGCCTGGCGCTTGGGAGAAAAAAAAAACCAAAAAAACACATGGAAGGTTGCAAGCCAGGGCGGTTGGCCCAGGGGCCTGGAGGTGATGACAAAGGAAGCAGGTGCAGGCCAGATGCAGCTGCCCGTTAGCTAAAGTCTCTACCTTGCATGCTCCAGGATCCCATATGGGTGCCAGTTTGAGTCCTGGTTGTTTCACTTCCCATCTAGCTCCCTGCTTGTGGCCTGGGAAAGTAGTAGAGGATGGCCCAAAGCCTTGGGACCCTGCACCCACGTGGGAGACCCAGAAGAAGCTCCTGGCTCCTGGCTTCGGATCAGTTCAGCTCCGGGCCACTGTGGACCGTTGGGGAGTGAATCAGCAGATGGAAGATCTTTCTCTCCGTCTCTCTGTCAATCTTTCCAACAAAAACAAATCAATCTATTTTTTTTTTTAAGCAAGTGCCAGCTTCTAGCTGCTCTGCACAGCTGGACCAGGCAGGTGCCCAGGACACACCCCCAACTTGCAACATCAGCACTACAAGGATGCTGGACAGCAGTCAAGTGGGTGTGGTAAGCGCCCCCCCAACCCCCCCCCCACCCGGTACAGCAGCTACTGGTCTTGCCACGGTATCACTCTCTTAGACCAGAGGTGGGGACCTGCTAGGTCCCCAGGCAGTATACAGTGGGGACATGGTCGGTCCGTGTGCCGACATGCAATGGCTGCAGACTGTACTTTCCACTCTGAGATGCAGGTTGGTGAGACACAGAGCTGGCCTCCAGTGGCACCTGCCTGCGTTTGTTTATTTCATTGTCTCGGTTGGCAAGGCCAATCGATAAGGTGGAAAAGCACCTCTACCTGCTGGTTCATTCCTCAATGACAGGAAGAGCCAGCGCTGGGCCAGGGCCAAAGCCAAGGAGTCAAGAACTCCATCTAGATGTCGCACCTGGATGACAGGAGCCCCAGGACTGGAGCCATCACCTGCCGATTCCCAGAGTGTGTGCCAGCAGGAAGCTAGTACTGGAAGCGGAGCCAGGACTCGAACCCAGGCACTCCAAGAGGGGATGCAGGTGTCTCCAGCAGAGCTTTAAGCGCCGACCTCCCTGGGGTCAGCACAGGAAGTGCCTTCAGTAGTTAGTTCCCCCACGACGCAGGGACCAACGTGAACCCAAGTTTACAACCTCTCTCAGCAGCCGCAGCGGTGCACAGATGTTCACAAGCAAGACAAAGGTCCGCTGGCTGTTGGTGGAGGGACACAGGTGGAGCAAAGAAGCTTCAATAGTGACATCTCTGAGGTCAGGCATGGGCCTGTCTTAGGAGCCCAGAAAGGCAGAGCTGGGGCAGATGGAGCAGCAGAGTGGGAGATGCTGGCTTTCCCAGCTGCAGCACCTGCCCTGTCACCCAGCATCCCCATTGGCCAGCCTAGGCAGGAAAGTGGGCTGGTGGGAATAGCAGTGGCCTGTACCCCACTGGATCTAGGCGGGTCCACCCAGAGTATAGGCACCTCCAGATATACTCCAGCCGGCCCAGGGGCATCCAGGCTAGGGGAAGGGTGTCCCCTGTGCCTTGCCTCGCCAGACTCCAGCTCCCTGCTAACATGCACTCTTTCACAGACACTTGGGAACCCAGCACCACACTCATTCCCTGTGTTCTGATCATGACTTGCAACTGCAAATCAATATTGCGACGATGTGGCTGGCACGGTGGACGGTGGGTTAAGCTGCTTCCGACACCATCTACATCCCACACTGGAGTGCACCGTGTTCGAGTCCCGGCTGCTTTGCTTCTAGTTCTGCTTCTTGTGAATGACCACACCCTGGGAGACAGCAGGTGCTGACCCAAGTACCTGGGGCCCTTTGCCACCCCAACGGGTGATCAGGATGGATTCGGCGAGGACGTTACAAACATTTAGGGAGTGAACTGGCAGGTGGAAGCTGCTCTGTGTTACAGACAAGGTTGAATTCCAGTATCAGCCAGTGTGAACCCTGGGCCCAAGGCCCTGGGTGGCATAAAGACAGCAGCAAAGTGCCATGTACCTAGAGCCACCCCTCCCCATCACACACATCCTGGACCATTTTCTGGGAACTTGGATTTCTGGCATTCCTCTGGCTAATCTTTTCTAGAGAACCGGTTTCAAACTTCATGCCAATGCTTTGATACCTCCCCCCGCATCGTCATCTTACATCAGTACCAGTTCAAGTCCTGGCTGCTCTGCTTCGGGTCCAACTCCCTGTTGATGTGCCTGGGAAAGTTGAGTAGGCTGACCCAAACCCTTGGGACTCTGCATTCACATGGTAGACCAGGAAGAAGTTCCTAGTTCCTGATCAGCTCCACTCTGGCTGCCGTCATTTGGGGAATGAACCAACAGATGGAAGATCTCTCTACCTCCCCTCTCTGTAAAATCTGAACATTTTTATTTTCAAATAAAAATAAATAAATCTTATTTAAAAAAAAAGTGACCGTGGCATTTGACCTAGTTGCTGAACCTGTGTCAGAGGGCAGGCCCTGTAGATGCTGCTATGCCAGGGGTGGCAGGTGGTAGAGAGGGGGCACAGCTTGGATCTAGACAGTGAAGGGAGGTAGGGAGAACACACACATGTGCACAAGGGTCCCCTCTATGTGGAACACAAGTGGGCAGAAAGAAGAGGGGGATTGGTTAGGGTCCCCCACTTTGTCCCCAGCATTCCGGTTGGCATACATAGGAAGCTTCCAACCCAACTAGTTCACAGAAAATGTTGTTTTGGGTATAAAAGAAAGCCTGCATGGGGTCAGCGCCATGGCTCAACGGGTTAATACTCCATCTTGAGTGCCAGCAGCTCATACTGGTGCCAGTTCATGTCCTGGCTGTTCCACTTCCCATCCAGTTCCCTGCTTGTGGCCTGGGAAAGCACGGCAGGATGGAACAAGTCCGTAGGACACTGCACTTGCATGGGAGACATGGAAGAAGCTCCTGGCTTTGGATTGGCTCAGCTCTGGCCGTTGCGGCCACTTGGGGAGTGAACTAGCAAATGGAAGCTCTTTCTGTCTCTCCTCTTGTAAACCTACCTTTCAAAACAACAAAACAACAACAAAACCTGCATGGTGTGTTCACAGCATGGGATTGGGTGCATTGCAGAGGATGCCACCTGCAAGCAGGGTTGGTTCACTCTGACCTTGGGACTCAACTGGCTGGTGTCTGAATGACACCGTTAGTTAGACACTTGTATGTGAGCCCGTGGGGGCTGTGTGTGGAGGAGAAGGGAGCCGGTGGGGAGGAAGGAGGTAGTGATCCTTAGCGCCTGAAAGTCTGTTGCAGCTTTCCTGGCAAGAGGACACATGCAGGGAGGCGGCTGAGCGAAGATGGAGCCAACAGTTGGAGGACTGGCCACGCCCGTCTCAGATGCTGGTCTCAGAGGCTGCGGGGACGTGGCTGCCAGCCAAGGCACGCAGAGACAGCGAGCAGAGCCTCCCCCAGGGCCCTGCAAGGAAATGGAGCCATTAACGCTTTCACCGTGGCCCCGTGGTGATGTGGTGACATGGTGATGACTCTGGGACGGAGAGGGAAGAATGTTCTGGCTATTCTCCCCTCCCCACTGTATAAGATATGTTTATTTGTTTGAATGGTAGAAGAGACAGAGAGATCTTGCATCCACTGGGTCACTCTCCAAAAGCCTGCAAAAGTCGAGTGCAGGGCCAGGCCAAAGCCAGGAGCCAGGAACTTCCTCCAGGTAACCCACGTGGGTGCAGGGGTCCTAGCTTGTGGGCCATCCTCCACTGCTTTACCAGGCTCATTAGCAGCGGGCTAGATTGGAACCAGAGTAGTCGGGACTGTGAAACTGACACCAACAATGGGATATGTTCCAAGCAGTGGTCTAACCTGTCCCACCATACGAGCTGCCACTTTTCCTGTTTGAAGCCATCACTTGCGTGGCCTCAGCTCACCTGCTGTAGGAAACAAATACAGATCCCTTCACTGCTTACATCCATCCCGCCATCCGCCCCAGACAGGGCCTTCCAAAATCTTTCAAAAATGCATTATATAGGAAAAAAAAAGGAAAAAATCAACTACACATGGATTGAAACATTCCTGCATGTCAATAAACTCAATCTTTTCATTTTATTTTTCTATAAACTTTCTGAAGTCCTTTGGGACCGGTCCGCACTCCGCCCCCCGCCCCTCCCGCCCGCCAACATTTTGAGCATATAGACGCCTCCTCCCAATTTGGTCTCCCTGCCCAGTTTAGAATAACACCCAGGTGAGGGGTTCACAGTAAAAAGTTCTCTTCTTGGAATCACTCTTACTGGAAACCCCAACATTAGCCCCTTCGAAGAGCTGGAATCTTCCAAGTGCAAGGAAATCACCTCTACTGGTGACTCTGGCTGTCCCGTGGACCAGCTGGAGGCGACAGAGACACAGCTCCACAGAGCAACCAAAAGGCAGAGGCAGGCACACGCACCACCCAAACACGCCCCCGCGCCATCCGCAGCCATATGCTTGTGTTGCTGGAGAAAGCAGCTTGAGAGCTCAAACAAGGAACGGCTCCCCTCCTGGGGAGGGGCCTGTCTCTCCTCCCGGACACCTTCCCGCAGGATCCCCCATCTCCTGCCCCAGTGAAGGGTGTGGGACTGACCAGGGCCCAGCTGTCCCCTCAGCGCTGCTCAGGCTGGGGTTCCTGGCTGGCAGTCAGAGGGGATTCTGATCCAAGGCTAAATAAACCCTAGTTGTGGTTCTCACCCCAGAGTCTGCTACGGCACCTTCCCCATCCCTCCCCTCTCTGTTGCTGTCCTCCCAACAGGTGTCCTGGCACCTGACGACAGATGGATAGGGGCAGCCGGCTCTCCCAAGCCTTGGAGCAAATTCTGGTGCTCTCTCTGAAGTTTAGAGAAGGTTCCAACTGTACCCTTTGCTGGGACTGCCCTCGAACAGCACGGGCCCCAGCCCTGGCTGCCGTGATGTGAGCGAGGCAGGGTGACACCAGTCATGCTACCGGCCCTGGAAGCAACCTAGTCATGACCATGGGAAGAGCCAGAGAACAGAAGGTCCCAGTACTCCCTGAGGGCCTCTGAGCCGCTGTCCCAGGGCTGAGTGCTGCCTCCCTGGGGAGCGGTGATTCAAGTCACCCTTACCCGTGGACCCATCAGCTACATCATCGGAGGTCATGACCCTCGTGTCCTTTTCTTGTCTCACCTACTCCATTTTCCTCGTCTCATTTGGTTCTGATGCAAGGTGGACGTAAGGCAACAGAAGCCCTTCAGTGGACATGGAGAAGCTGTGGCCACGGGTATCCCTTCATAGAGGGAGAGAAGTCCTGCCTTCCAGGGAGTGAGTTTAATCAGCAAGTCAAGGAATTTCCCTCCACCTCGCTTTCTCCCATCTGTAAAATGGGCCAATGGTACCCATCTCACTGCACTGCCAGCTTAAAGGGCAAGTCTCAAGCAAATGGAAATCTACTAAGGCTTCTGACAGCTTTCAGCTGTGCCTGGATCCACTTCAGTTAATGAAAACCTACTCACTTGAAACATTGTCTAAATAAAGTAACTACCTATTAAAGCTGGATATAAGTCATCCTTTCAGCAAGGCTTCTGTTTTGGAAATCTACTTATGTATCAATGTGACATGCAGACCAACACAGAGAGAGCAAAATCTCCCAGCTATTCATTCACACCCCAAATGCCTGCCACAGCCAAGGCTATGCCAGGCTAAAGTGGGAGCCTGGAACTCCAACCCGGTCTCCCACCTGGGGTGCAGGGTCCCAAAGCTTTGGGCCATCCTCCACTGCTTTTCCGATGCATCAGCAGGGAGCTGGATGGGAAGTGGAATGGCTGGGACTCACAGGGGATGCTGGCATTGCAGGTGGTGGCTTACCCTAGTGTGGCACAATGCCAGTCCCCTTGACATTTATTTTTCTGCGGTCACGATCACACATAGTTACAGAGCATTGTCTACAACACACACAATACAAACAAGACACACCGCAGAGGCGCTCACAGGGGCCGGATACCTGCATTACAATCTACATCTAAGAGGTCAGTTACATGCATAGATACCCAGAGATCTCTACAAAGCGTGGAATGGGCCAAGTGGCTGCAATGGCCCAGAGCTGAGCCGATCTGAAGCCAGGAGCTTCTTCTGGGTTGGCCACATGGGTGCAGGTCCCAAGGTCTTGGGCTATTTTCTACTGCTTTCCCAGGCTACAAGCAGGGAGCTGGAAGGGAAGTGGAGCATCTGGGACACGAACCAGTGTCCATATGGGATCCTGGAGCTTGCAAGGTGAGGATTCAGCCACTGAGTCATTGTATTCAGTGGCTCGCATAAGCTTTTTGATCACTCATTTGTATGGCTTTCAAACTGCGTATACAAATAAATTATTTAAGTAATTTATTCATTTATTATTTGTTCGGCAGTCAGTGAAGATGGAGTGTTCCTACTCACTGGTTCACTCCTCAAATGCCCTTAGCATCCAGGACTGGGCCAGGATAAAATCAGAACCCAGCCTCAGGGGCCCCCATCACCCCTGTGGGAGACCTGGATGGAGTTGCAGGCTCCTGACTTCAGACTGGGGGAGCTCTTACTGTATCCCAGAGAAGGGAAGATTCTCTCTGTGTTTCTGTCTCTGCCTTTGCCTTTTAAAGACAGTAACAATACTAACACAAGAATAGCAGCAACGGGCCTACCATGATGACCCATTTGGCTAATCTTCTCCTTGCAAGCACCAGGATCCCATATGGGCATCAGTTTGTGTCTCGGCTGCTCCACTTCCCATCCAGCTCCCATCTTGTAGCCTGGGAAAACAGTAGAGGATGACCCAAAGCTTTGGGGCCCTGCACCCATGTGGGAGACCCAGAAAAAGTTCCTGGCTTTGGATTGGTTCAGCTCCAGCAGTTGTAGCCACTTGGGCAGTGAACCAGCAGGAGGAAGATCTTTCTTTCCGTCTCTCTGTAAAGCTATCTTTCCAATAAAAATAAATAAATCTTAGGAAAAAAAAAAAAAGCAGCCCCCATTATTGGTGCTGTGCCAGTAGGACTATGGTAGCCAGGTGTAGCCCTATCACCCAACCCCACAAGCCCTAATTCCAGAATTCCAACCCTGAATTCCATTCACATCACACTGAGAGAAGTTTCCAGGACTTCAACTGAGATTCAACACAAGCAGCACTTCCTGATGGGAAGGACAATCCTAGATTGGAAGTACAAGCTGCCTCACACACCCTGGCTTCCCATCCCGGGGCTTGGCCAGCAGAGGCTGGACCCTTAGCAAGGGTCAAGGCAGCTCTTGGGGCAGGCCCCACCTGCCAAGATCTTGCCATGGAAGAACCCGGTGTAGGGACAGATGGCAGAGGGCAGAGGTCATGAGCAGCTCCACTGCCAAGCACCACAGATAAGTGTGTGCTCAGTATGTCAGTGCTCAGAGCCCTATGGGTCCCAGTGCCCAAGTGCCTGCTGGGAAACTGAGTTCTAGAGGTGACGCTGGTATCTCGGCTGTCTGCCTCGCCTCCCTCCAGGAGAGAGCACCTGGAGGCCACCCCATTAGCATATGCTTTTCTCCTCATATACCAGGGAGAGAGGGTCTCCCTGGCACATACCCTGTGTGTTTGCAAAGTGCTGGTGACTCAGCCTGGAGCCTTGTCTTTGCACCTGGCCTCCCCGCAGGAATTGCAGAAGATGCGACAGTGCGACAGTGCGGTAGAATCATGCAAGCTGATACAAAGAATCCAGGCCCAGAAGGTCATGCTTGCAGAGCCCAATACCAGGTCAAAGCCACTGGATGGATGCCAGAAGGCAGGAGGACAGCGAGCCATGTGGGGGCAGAGGTGATCATGGGATGGGGCCAGGGGATGGAGCCCTAGGGGTTGGTGCTGAGGTGTGCTCAGCAGGTAAAGCCATCGCCTACAATGCCATGAACCCCTACGAGTGTCGCCAGTTCGAGTCCCAGCTGCTCCACTTCGATCTGGCTCCCTGCTAATGTACCTGGGAAAGCAGCAGAGGATGGCCCAAGTCCTTGGGGGCCCTGTGCACATGGCAGACCCAGAGGAAGTCCCCTGTTTCAGGACTTGGTCTAGCCTTGACCACTGCAGTCATTTGGGGAAGTAAAGCGACAGATGGAAGATCTTTCTCTCTCTCCCCTCTCTCCTTTTCTGTAACTGCGTCTTCAAAGAAATAAATCTTCAACCAAGCACAGATTTAGCTGTTTGCAATAAATACCTTTTTGTCCTCAAACAAAAGTCTGCAAAAGTTGCCAGGTATTGGGCACAACCAGCAAGACCATGGCATCCTCCACTATTCTTGAACTACAAGTAAGGAGCACCCCGTCCCACCTGGAGACACCCAAGCCCACCTTGCCATCCAGGGTTCAGCCTCTCCTGACCCGACTAGCCCATGGCCGGAGGGAGGGGGTCTTACCTTAGGCCCATACTGTCGTCTCAGTGCCCCCCCACCCCACTATGTTTCAACAGGGTGAAAGTTGGCCTCGCTCCCACCTTTCAACCCGGGATGTGTAATCCCACACATGGACCATGAGAAACGCATGTGATAATATGAACATGTTTTACATAAGCAGTTATAAGCCATCCCAGGAGGTTGCACTTCCATGCTTCGGAAGGACTCACAGACGCCACATTCTTTAAAAAAAAAAAAAACAAGAACAACAATAAAACCCCTACTAGTTTCCTCAGCAGCTTCCCTGGCTCCCCAGGACTGGGCCATGAGCAGGGAGGGGATCCCCTTTATTTCCAGAAGGCCTGGAAAGTGCCCTCTGCCCTCCCTCCAGGCTTCTGGAAGACATAGGTGCAAGAAGGTTCCGGAAAGTGGTTGTCTCCCGGTGGATGAGATTGGCTCCCTTGCCGACAACCCAGATCAGCCATATCTCCTCGAAGTCAGGCTCCTGCCGGCTAGCAGGTTACACCTCTCCTGCCTCCTGCCTCCTGCCTCTACCCCCACCACTCAATATGGGAGAGGCTGGGCTGGTGGGCGCACGTCTCCTTGGGTCAGATTTCCACCCTGTTATTTAAAGCCTGGCTCCTGACTCCAGGCAGGCAGGGGCGGCAGTAGTGGCGGCTGCCTGCGTGACCAGGGTGAGAATTCCCAATCCTGGCCAGGCCCGAGTGCCTTTGGCAACTGGCAGAGTGGCCTTGGAGATTAATCTCCAAGCTGCGAGCTGCCAGAGCCCCAAGGGTGCAGCCACGGCTCCCTGTGGTGGCGGGGATGGGGTGGGGTAGAGGCTTGGCCAGGCGGATGAGACCTGGCCCTCTCCCAGACACGCATTCCCATGGCCACACGTGCATGGGGGGAATGGTCATGCGTGTGGAGACGCGGCTAACACTGTCACTCTCCATCTTGCACTCCACTGCAGAGACACACTTGTGCTCTGGCTCCCAGGCTGCCAGGGGACGGGACAATCAGAACAACAAAAAATCTGAATAATAGCAAAAAAAAAAATCGAATTAAGATGCACGTAAGCCAAGTGGTCCACAAGGATGCAAACATGTGACACTAAAGCAGATGTGTTTTCCTTGAGGCTCTCAGGAGGAGGTAACTTCGGAGCTAGGTGGAATATCCCAGGGACCCCAAGCCCATGTACCGCCCATTGGGCTCACAGAAACCACCTCCCCTGGACGCAAATGCTGAGCCAGGAGTGAGATGGACGCTGGATGGGGTGCCAGCTGCCCAGGCAGCCCTGGCCGCCAGCCAGGCCTGAGCAAGGCAGCAAGCAGTCTCGGGGGCTGGAGGCTGTGGGAGTGGGCGGGATGGGAAGCGCTCCAGGTCTACGTGGCTGCAGTGACCAAGGCAGGGCAGGAAGTGGTGGGTGAGGAGATGGGCATGGCCGCAGGCAGTGGGCCAGGGACCGGGTGGTGCTCTGTGACCCACTGGGAGGGGATCCCAGGAGGAGGAGACCAGAGGGGAGAGGCCGGGGCCATTGAGCCAGTGCATGGTGGGGAAGAACCTGGAGGGGACACAGCCTCTCCCCACCGATAGCCATTCACCTCTGGGGAATGAGGGGTGTGGGGGTGACAGTGGAAAAGACTTTGGGGAAAACAGGTATGCAAGAGAGAAATGAGTGAGGCCAGGAGGTCAGAGGTCAGGGAGGAAGCACAACCAGGAGCTTGGAGAGGCAGCAGGGGTGTTGAGGCAGCAGACTGTGGAGTAGAGGCAAAGAACAAAAACCCAGAGCTCAGCCTGGCTCCCCTGGCCCTCCCAGGTGGACCCCAAAAGTCTGATGCTGGTCCCTAGCTCCAAAAGTGCAACCATAAGCCCTAGCATCGATCCAGGAAAATGATGATGGTGAGGAACCCCTCTCATGGCTCCCCACCCCGGGCAGGGGCCTACTGTGTTCCCACCTGGTGAGCCAGGAAACTGAGGCTATGCCAGAAGGCCTGGCCGGGCAGCCAGAGGTTCCCCCAGCTTGGAAGCACAGAGCAAGAGAGCGAGGGGCCTCCATTCCTCCAAAAACCTTCCACAGCACCACACATACAGCAGGTGCTCCATTCTTGCAGGCATGCACACTGCGCTTACACAAACCCAGGGCTGTGACACTATGAGGCGGTGAGATCCACAGGGTCGCTGTGAAGGACGGAGACAGAAACATCAACGCACAGTGTAGGGCGAATGGGCAAGTAGAAAAGGGATGGTGGGAGGGGCTCAGTCAGGCTCCACCTCCCCTGGACCCGCCCACCAGCACCTGCCACTCTGCCACGCCCATGCCTGGCCACTGCCCAGCATCTCCTGGCTCTCCACCCTCTGCACCAGCCTGTCTCTCTTCAGCAGAAGGAAGACGTTCGAAAGCAAGCAGACACGGAGGCAGAGATAGCTGGATCAAATCCCAGTCCGGCTTCCCATCCAGCTCCCCGTGTATGCAAGCCCTGGGAGGCCACAGCTATGGCTCCAGGCCTTGGGTCTCTGCCACTCACACAGTTCCAGGTTCCTGGCATCTGGGGAGTGAACCAGTGTATGGAAGATCTCTCTCTTTCTGTCTTTCAAATAATTTTTTCCAACATTTTAGAAAAAAAATTTCATTTATTTATTTGAAAGAAGAATTAGAGAGAGGAAGAGAAAGATCTTCCATTCACTAGTTCACCCCCCTCCAGGTGGCCACAACAACTGGGGCTGGGCCAGGCTGAAGCCAGGAGCCTGGAGCCACATCCAGGTCTCCCATGTGCGTGGCAGGGACCTGAGTACCTGGGCCATCCTCTACTGCTTTCCCAGGCGCATCAGCGGGGAGCTGGACCAGAAACAAAGCAGTCAGAACTCCAACTGGTGCCCCACATGGGTTGATTATTTGGCAGGTGGCAGCTTAACCCAATGTACCACAATACCGGCCCCAATAAATGCTTTGAAAAGTGTCCCTAATCCCCGTGAACATAGGTGCACTGCCTGCCTGGGGCCTGGGGACCCAACACACTCATTAACTCAAGGGTAGCAATGATGACATCGCCCTGATAACAAGGCTGAACGGGTGAGGTTTCCCATGACAGCTCTGTCCCACCCCACAGAGAGAAGGCCCCTGGGTGGGAAATGCAGGCCTGGCACTCAGCCAGCACCAGGACCTTCCCACTCCCTAGACTGGGCTCATCTGCTATTGGGAGAAATATTTATTTGTGCTTATGCAGGCGTCTGCATAGCCTGGTAGCTGGGTGGCGGGAAAGGGAGGGAGAGAGAGGGAGGGAAGGAAAGAGAGGGAGGGAGGGAGAGATAAAGATGCCAGCTCTGGGGCGGTGCCAGCCCTGGGGCAGTGCCAGCCCCGGGGTGTGGCAGTGCTTGGAGGCACAGGGATTGAATCTCCCAAGAGCCACCTCACCAGGCATACACTGATGTCTCAGAAGAGCTGCGAGCAGCCCCAGATCCCACGTCAGGATCCAGCTAGGCAGAACACAGCCCCCTGACGCGTGGGTGACCCTCCTTCCAGGGAGCTGGCTCTCACTGTCCCTGTGCACCCATTCCCCAGGGGGTCGAGAGCAGAGGTGTCTCAGGGTGAACTGTGGGTCAGGAGATCCGATGTCTGACCCCCAGATGCCTCCCATAGCTTCCTCAACTGTCAATCAGGAATGTGGGCCCTAGGTAGCTCCAACCCATTCTAGAACATTCTTCAGGCTTACCCTAGCCTGCCCCCTTCCTGATTTAGGAAACATGTACAGCCCCTGATGCCTCCGGCCCCCCTCCTCTTGTCTCCCCACCTTGGGGACCCCAAGTACTCACTCACACCTGCTGTTCCTCCCATGCCCTGTGAGTTGGGGGTAACTCAGAAACAGCAACCCCCCGCTACAACCTCCAAGCTCCTGGGCAGAGAGGAAGAAGTTCAAACGCATTTACAGTAGCCCTGAGTGGGTGACTGGTGTGTCGGGCGGACAGCCCAAAGGGGTTGCCAAACAGAAAAGGGCATGGACCAGAGACTGGGCGGAGCTGGAATCTGGCCATCAGAAGATCAAGGGCACGGGGTGAGTCCCTTCCTCTGTGGATGAGGGCTTCCGCGAGCACTCCACTACAGACACTGACCACCCATTTTGCAGGCAGGAACACAACCACTGGGGTAATGGGTGACTTAGATGCTTACAGACCTGCCGTGGGGGGGATAAGGGGAGAGGGCCAGGCGAGAAATGAGACGGGAAGGGAAGGCCCAGGTGACACAGCCCCATCGAGTACCCATCTGCCCCTCCCCACCGGCAGGTGGCAACAGCAGCCGCAAGCCCTGAGGGCAGGCACAGCAGGTTTTGTGGCTGGACACGCGCACACCCCCTTATCCTCCTCCTCCACTCAGCTTGCTCCCTAGCACAGCGGGTGCTCAGCACATGGGGAAGGGAGAACCACTGGGCCCCAAAGGCCTGCAGTCCCAGAAGCAGACACAGGGCCACGGCTGCTGTGACACCTGGCCTCAGTCGGCACGCTGCATCCTCCCCGGGGGCTGTGTGACCCTGGGCAACCTGCTTACCCTCTCTGCTCTGATAAGGATACAGCTGAGGGACGAGCGTGGTGGCTCAACAGGTTAATCACCTGCCTGTAGCACCGGCATCCCATATGGGCACCGGTTCAAGTCCTGGCTGCTCCACTTCCAATCTAGTACCCTGTTCACGGACAAGGAAAGCGACGGAGGATGGTCCAAGTCCTTGGACCCCTGCACCCATGTGGGAAACCTAGAAGAAGCTCCAGTCCTAGCTTTGGACCAGCTCAGCTCTGGTAATTGCAGCAATTTGGGAGTAAAAGAACAGATGGAAGATCTTTCTGCCCCGCCTTCTCTCTGGAAATCTGCCTTTCCAATAAAACAAATATCTTAAAATATTTATTTATTATTATTACTTGAAAGGCAATTTACAGAAAGAGGAGAGACATAGAGAAAAAAATTTCATTTGCTGGTTTATTCCCCAAATGATTGCAACAGCCATCATGGCTGAGCTAATTTGAAGCCAGAAGCCTCTTCCTGGTCTCTCTTATGGGTGCAGGGTTCCAAGGCTTTGGGCTATCCTCCATTGCTTCCCCATGCCATAAGCAGGGAGCTGGATGGGAAGCAGAGCAGCTGGGACATGAACTGGTACCCACTTGGGATCCTGGTGCTTACAGAGGGAGCATCAGCCAATTGGGCCATCGTGCCAGGCCACAATAATAAATAAATCTTAAAAAAAAGGCTGAGCAAAGGCCCAGCTGTCCTCTGTCCACACCACATCTGGGCTGGCTGGGCCACAGCTCTCTGAGGCTGCCATTCCAGCATCAGCAGCATCTCCAGCAGGTGCATGGTTGGACATGGGCATCTGGTCACAGCATCCCGGAGTTCGCTTGAAGCACTGGGCACCTTCACTGTGGAGGCTCAGAAAGGCTGAGTGACCTGCTGAGGCGACCCAGCAGGAAGAGTCAGGGAACCAAAATCCCGACCATATAGGTACCCACGAAGCTGACCACTGGGGCTCCAGGGCAACCCCAGGCACGGCTCACAATGGCTGCAGCTTTGCACACAAATGTGTGTGGAGTGGCGGGCAGACCTCATGCAGCTCAATATGCCAAGTGAGGGCTGCAAGGGTTCCCCTAAATCTGGGCTTCCTAAGGCATCATGGGCCCTGATGCCAAAGGGAAACCCTAGATGCATGGAGATCTCATTCTGCAAAAGACAGACAAAGCTGCTGGCCTGGGCGAATGACCTGAATGGCCAAGGTCACAGATCGTTGCAGGGAGGATCCAGGAAGGAGGGGCGCTGTAGAGGCAGCACCCCAAGAATCCATGCAACAGGGCCAACTATGGAGACCCCAGACCATGGGCCCCTCGACTATGGCAGCCGACAGAGCCATGGACATCAAGAGCCACAGGTCCCTGGTTCACAGCCAACAGGTAACACCGAGCTACTGCCATGGCCATCTGCTCGCCCAATCACCATGCCACCCTCACCCGTGGCCAAACTCACAGCTGGACCAGAGCTCCAACGACAAGGGCAACCAGAGCAAATGAGAGACAGAGGAAATCCAAAGCGGTCGACAGGCAGGAAGACAAGAGACCTTGCGGCCACTGATTCATTTCCCAGATGTCTGCGATGACCAGGGCGGAACCACACGCAAGCCAGGGCGCGATAATTCCATCAGATCTCCCACGTGGGTGGCAGGCACCCAAGTATTCCAGCCATCCCCCGCGGCCTCCCAGGGTGTACGTGAACAGGAAGCTGGATGAGGAACAGAGCCAGGGCTTGATCCCAGACGCTCCAGGGTGGGACACGGGCATGTTAACCGCTGGGTTTTTCGAACATCTGCAGCTGGGACTGAAACGGACACCCACATAGGATGTTGGCGCTGCAGGTGACAGCTTAATCTGAGGCACCAGGACGCCAACAGCAACCGTATAAATTGCTAAAAAATCTAGAGATAACGATCAGTAGTTGCTAGGGACAGGGGTGAGGCATGGAACGAGGGGGGCGGGGTGGAGCGGGGAGTGGAGCAATCCCTAATGAGTAAGAAAACATCCTAGAGTCAGATGGTGAAATTACACAGCTTATGGGTGACACTAAAAACCGCCGAGTAGGGTCAGTGTCGCTGCATAGCAGGTTAAGCCACCAGCTGTTATGGTGGCTTTCCATGTGGGAGTGCTGGTCTGTGTCCCAGCTCTCTGCTTCCAATCCAGCTGCCTGCTACTGCACCTGGAAAAGCAGCAGAAGATGGACCAGGTGTTTGAACCCCTTCTGACCATGTGGGAGACCCGACAGAGGTCCCGACTCCCGGCTGATCTGGTCTAGCTCAGACTGGGCTGTGGAGATCATTTAAGGAGTGAGCCAAATCGATTAATCAATCAGTTGATCAATCAATGTTTTCTTTTAAAATCCTGCAAGTGAATAGTATATTTTGAAATGGCAAGCTGCTGCCTTCATAAAAAAACACTAATACTGGGTCTGGCACAGGAGCCTAGTGACTAAAGTCCTCGCCTTTACACGTGCCAGCACCCCATATGGGCACCAGTCCTAACACCGACAGCCTTATTTCCCATCCAGCTCCCTGCTTGTGGCCGGGAAAGTAGTCAAGGACGGCCCAAAGCCTTGGGACCCTGCACTCGCACCGGAGACCCAGAAAAAGCTCCTGGCTTCGGATTGGCTCAGCTCCGGGCATTGCAGCCACTTGAAGAGTGAATCAGTGGATGGAAGATCTTCCTGTCTGTCTCTCCTCCTCTCTGTATATCTCACTTTCCAATCAAAATAAATAAAATCTTTTTTAAAAAAAATCCACACACTGACCGTGGGTCACCTACTGATCCTTGCCCATTTTAAATGTATTTGGGCAAAATTGCCCATGATAGGCCCCACACAGTGGTTCAATTGGCTAAATCCTCACTTCACAAGCATTGGAATCCTATATGGGTGACGGTTCATGTCCTGGCTACTCCACTTCCCATTCAGCACCTGCTTGTGGCCTGGGAAAGCAGCAGATGACCCAAAGCTTTGGGACCCTGCACCCACATGAGACAGCGGGAAGGAACTCCTGGCTTCAGATCAGCTCAACTCCGACTGTTGCAGCCACTTGGGGAATAAACCAGTGGATACAAGTTCTGTGTCTCCTCTCTGCAAATCTGCCTTCCCAATCAAAATATAAATAAATCTTTTCATTTATTTTTTATATTTTTATAAGTCTTCTGATTTATTTATATTTTGATTGGAAAGGCAGATTTACAAAGAGGAGAGACAGAGAGGAATATCTTCTGTCTACAGGTTCACTGCCTAAGTGACCACAGCTGCCAGAGCTGCGCCAATCCGAGGCCAGGAGCCAGGAGCCTCTTCCAGGACTCCCACACGGGTGCAGAATCCCCAGGTTTCGAGCCGTCCTCGACTGCTTTCCCAAGCCAGAAGCAAGGAGCTGGATGGAAAGCAGGGCCCCTGGGACACAAACCAGTGCTCATACGGGATCCTGGAGTGTGCAAGGTGAGGACTTTAGTCACTAAGTTACCATGCCAGGCCCAAAATAAATAAATCTTCTAAAAAAAAATACCTAATGCATAGCCTCTTAGCAAAACATTCTCCCCCCTCTACCCCTCCTAACCAACTTCATGTGACAGACCCAATGCTGCATTGGACGTGGGCATCCTAGAGGCTGCCATGCACTGTGAGCCCAGGAAAAGATCCAAGTTTGAATCCCCAGGACGTCTTCTCGTGCGGCTGTGCACCCTCCTGGAGTCAAGCAAGAGCGTGGGTGGTGCTGTCGTACGTGGGGGATCATGCGTGTTTACGAGAAAACATTGAATCAGATGCTTCAAGGAACTCATTTAAAAATAAACTGCAAAAAAAAAAAAGAGAGAGAGAGAGAGAAAGAGAAAGAATACCACGCTCCACCTTACTCGGGAGGGAGGGGGAAAGCCCAGGCTCTGACGACGGACTGAGCTCGGCTCCCAGCTCCCTGCTGCCCACCCACGGGCTCCTCCCAGCCAGGATCCAACGAGCCCCTTTGTCTCGGCCTCCGCAGCCAGGCTTTCTGTCATCAGCAGCCAAAGAGAATCAGGCTCATGTGCTGTGCACCACACGAGGAGCAAGCTGCATGCCACGGGGCCTTCCACGCAGGCTACAGGTCGACCCTGCTCCACACTGGACATAGCCCACACACCTGGAGTGTCCCACACCTGTGCATGTACAAACATCCGCCATGCGTCTCTAAAGGCAAAGCTCTGATATGCCACGCGTGTCCTCTCTCTGCACACGAAGGACAGCCCCCATATGCTAAACTGGACCTGGCTGGGGAGCCAGGGATGGCTCTGCCATCCTCTACTGCTCTCTGGATGTTCCGGGAACCACCAGAGACCATCCCCGGGCAGGGGCATGGGACAAAGCAGCCAGAACCGAAGGGGAAAGAAGGCCACTGACTCACAGGTGAGCACCCCAAACAGCTCCTCCCACCCTGCCACACTCTCCCCTCCCCACAGCGTGCTTGTCCTGAGAAGTAAGTCTTGGACATTGTGGCATATCTGGGTAAAGCTGATACCACCTGTGACACTGGTAAACCACAGGGGTGCTAGTTCGAGTCCCAGAAGCTCCACTTTTAATCCAGCTCCCTGCTAATGGCCTAGGAAAGCAGCAGAAGATGGCTCAATGGCCCAGCACAGTAACCTAGCAGCTAAAGTCCTGGTCTTGCACATGCCAAGATCCCATATGGGTGCAGGTTCTAATCCCAGCAGCCCCACTTCCCATCCAGCTCCCTGCCTGTGGTCTAGAAAAGTAGTTTAGGACAGCCCAAAGCCTTGGGACCCTGTACCCAAACAGGAGACCCAGAAGAGGCTCTGGGCTCCTGGCTTTGGATCGGCTCAGCTCCAGCTGTTGTGGCCACCTGGGGAGTGAATCAATAGATAGTAGATCTTCCTCTCTATCTCTTCTCCTCTCTGCAAGTCTGACTTTCCAATAAAATAAAATAATTTTTTCTTAAAAAAAAAAAAAAGATGACCCAAGTCCTTTGGCCCCTGCTATCCATATGGGAGACTAGATGAAGCTTCTGGCTCATGGTTTCAGCCTAGCCCCATCCTTAGCCGGGACAGATGAACTCTCTCTATAATTCTGACTTTCAAATAAACTTTTTTTTAAAATATTCATTTTCATTTTTAATTGAAAGGCAGAGTTATAGAGGTAAGGAGAGACATCCTCCATCCGCTGTTTCACTCCCCAATAGCTTCAACAGCTAGAGCTGAGCCAAGCTGAAGCCAAGAGCCAGGAGCTTCCTCAGGGTCTCCCACATCGGTAGACTTGGGTCAACCTCCGTTGCTTTCCTAAGCCACAAACAGGGAGCTGGACCAGAAGTGGAGCAGCCAGGACTTGAATTGGCACCTATATGGAATGCCAGTCCTGCAGGTAAAAGCTTAGCCATGGCACTAGACACGAAATAAGTAGATCTTTAAATTAAACAAAGAAATATAACCCTGATCTCTGGAAGCTGACAACTTGTCACGTGACTGACAGGAACCAGAGTAATTAGGGCATGAGTTGTGATGCAGGCAGCAGCAGGGGTAGTCCAGGACATGGTGGGTCGCCTAACCGACCTGGCACGGGATGGCATCAGAAAGCAGCATTTCCTGTCACCAGCCCAGGCCAGGGACTATTCAGCAGTGCCCGGGGGGCCCCCAAGTTCATGCTGAGACTGTGAGTGCGGGTCTGCCCAGCAGCAGGGACACGGAACATGGATTGCTGTAGCTCACTCCGGCTGGCTGGCGCCAGGAGCAGCAGGCGGGGCTGGCGGGGCCTGGCCTGCAGCTCTCCTGGGAGATGTGAGAAGCCAGAGGAAGGAGACAATGCCGGGACCCAGTGGGTGAGGCAGCCCAGCATTGCATGCGGCGTAGCTGGCCGTTTCCCCAAGTGGAATGCCCACTTGGCCATGCATGCCCTAGCACTCCCTGTCCCCCAGAGTCCCACGACTGCCCCTTTAGAAGGTCACCCCTGTGTTCAGGTCCACCCATCCTGCGGATTTCCCTGGCTCACATCTGGCCATGTTCTCTCCCAGGTGGTATGCCCGACACCAAACAGGTTTGGGGACAGCCTATCGCACCCCAGGGGGCTGCAGGTAGACAAACCAGAGACCCTCCAGCT
This sequence comes from Ochotona curzoniae, assembly GCF_017591425.1. NCBI lineage: Eukaryota > Metazoa > Chordata > Mammalia > Lagomorpha > Ochotonidae > Ochotona > Ochotona curzoniae. The sequence continues at coordinate 5,256,406 of NW_024465421.1, forward strand.
CCAGGTTCTCTGGGCTGGTGGCAGCAAGCACTGGGGCATGGCATGGCACGTGCATTCAGTGTGCACAGAGGATGGCGGGGTGCCAGGTAAACAGCAGGACTAAGGACCAGAGTGACCACATGACAGACTAAGAAATTACAGTCAGTGTCTCCTCGCTCCCCCATTCCCTAACAACCCTGCTCTGGGACCAAATAAATAAAGATCCTTGTTCAGGGAGGCTCAGAGAGGGGCGGTCACTTGCCTGAGGCCACACAGCAGCTCAGTATTCAAGCTGAGACTTGAATTTAACATCTGTCTGGCTTCAAAGGCCTTGGTGGTTCCACAGCCCACCTGCTGGCTCTGAAGTGGGGAAGCCCCAAGGCAGCCAGGGGAGCCTCCCTGAGGTGGGGTGAGGTGCTGGGAGTGGCATTTCAGGGAGCTGTGGGCACAGGCCGGGCAGGTGAGTGATGATCAAAGCAGAGGATGTGGTTTGCCCGCCTGCCCCGAAGCTGGTGCCTCCCCTCCTCAGCTGGAGGCCAGGGGGCACCCCACCGCCCTCCCAAGGGCCCACACTCCCAGCCGGGGCCTCCTGCTTAGAAGCTGCCATAACCTGAAAAACCAGCTTCTGGCTAAACAGCAGGGCCCAATCACGAAACACCCCCCCTGCCCACCCCCTGAAGCTGCCAGGACCACCCTGGAGCTGGGCGGGTGGGTGGCTGCATGGGTGGTGGAAGTTGAAGCCACCCCGGAGTACCTGAGGCTGGGGCTGCCATAGGCTTCCCAGCTGGGTGCTGCTCCCCAGGGTGGGCCTTTGAGGTCTTCTGGGGTTCGGGAGATGATAGAGCAGGGGAAGGAGGCCACCTCACAAACTACAACATTAAACACTAACCCCAACCTCTCAAGACGCCCCCAGGGATCTCCACTGTCCTAGGACAAAGCCACAGTCCCTGGGAATCCACCAAGCTCCATTCACTCACGGGGTCCACCTGGCAGCCCTGTCAGGGACTTCTTGCTGCCCCCAATCTCCATACAGGCAGACTGAGGCACAGACCAGCTAGATGGCCATTCGGGTCACACATAGCTGCAGCAAGAGGTGAACTGGAACTAACCAGACTAGGCGTTCCATGTGACGCGATGCACCCAGGGCAGATGGTGGGCGGTAGGGGACACCCCTCACTCACACATGCTTGGTCAATTACGATTTTTATTTTAGGCCCAGACAGACAGGTAACGGGCCACTTAAAGCGGCCCCAACTCGGGGTGCGTATTTGGTGTAAGCAGTAAGAATGTCACTTGGGATGGCCTGATTTTGGTTCCTTACTAAGGGGGACCCTGAGGTGGTGAGGGGCAGCAGTGATAGCTCAAGCAGTTGAATCCCTCCCACCCCCACGAGAGAACTGGATGGAGCTCCCAGCTCTTGGCTCTGCCCTGTGACCCGGCCTGGCCACGGTAAGCACTTGGCAAGTACAACAGTGAATGGAAGATCTCTCTCTTTCTGTCTTTTGAATAATGGGGTAGCAGGAGAAAGAGGTGGCCCTAGTCAGGTTCAAGTGGGTGCAACTCCATGGGTCTGGATCTACTGCCCCTTCCCCAACCCTGTTTAAAGAGGAACCAACCAAAACATACCCGTCCCTGTACATCCCTGTTGCGTGACCCTATGACCTGCTCCTGTCTACAACACCAGTCCCCAAGCAAGCCTGGCCAGGTACTAGGACACACAGAATTCCTAACCTTAAGGTAACAGCTAAAGGAGTGGAGGAGATGAGAGACACAGAGCCAGGAACCACTCGAACCCTGATGAGGAGCACGGGCACCTAACAGGTGAGATGGCCTCACTCTCAATACCCCTGAGCTGTCCTGGCCCCAGCATCCTTTGTGCTGGAGCCCACCTGGAGGGCGGGAGGCGGCTCCCAGGGGCCAGGAGGCCCTGCGGGGTGGCAGGCAGCCGACAGGTGTAATTTCATCTTGGGCCCGGGTATGAGTCACCAGAAACGCTGGATGAAATTCCAGCTCCTGCGACGGAGGCCTGCAGCTCACCTGGGTCAGGGTCAGCTCTCGGGGAGTGGGTGCAAGCTGTAGGACCTGCTCTGACGGTGGGGCAGATGACAAAGTAACCCCCTTTTTAAAAATCCTGGATGACCCACGCTGATCCACTGAGGCCATGAGCAAGAGGGTGATGTCTCAGCAGTTCCCCCCTCCACCAAAAGAAGCTGGGACGCTCAGCCCCCACCTTGAAGAGAAGCATTTGATGTGGAAGCAGAGAAGGCAAGCACAGAGGCTGGCTGCCACGTGACCACGCTGACGTGACACTGCAGGCGTGCAAAGCCACAGAGACACAAAACAGATCAGAAGCCGCCAGTGTTGAGGCCAGGGCAGGGGACAACTGTGGGGGAACTTGGCGGGGCCGGAGAGTGGATAATGAGACAGTTCTAAGGAGGAGATTTCAAAACCTTTATGGGAAAAGATGGTATCAAAAGACATTTATGTTGGCAGCAGGTGTTTGGCGCAGTGGTGATGTCATCGTTTGGGATTGGCTGCATCCCACTGGGAGTGCCTGGTTCTAGTCCCAGCTCCTCCACTTGCAATCCAGCTCCCTGCCAGCACTTCCTGGGAGGGAGCAGGTGATGATAGCCCAAGGACTTGGGTCCCTACCACCCCTGCGGGAGTCCCTAGCTGCAGTTCTGGGCTCCCAGCTCGAACCTGGCAGAGACCTGGCTAGTGTAAGCATTTGCAGAGTAAACCAGCAGATGAACAATCGCTCTCTCAAAATAAAAATAAATTAAAAAAAATTTTTTTACCTAAAAAGCATATGTTGATGCACATAATAAGTTCTTTAAAGATTTATTTATTTTTGTTGGGGCCTGGTATGGTAGCCTACTGGCTAAAGTAAAGGGTGCTGGTTCTGATCCTGGCTGCTCCACTTCCCATCCAGCTCCCTGATGATGGCCTGGGAAAGCAGTCGAGGATGGCCCAAAGTTTTGGGAGCCTACACCTATGTGGGAGACTTGGAAGAAGCTCCTGGCTCCAGGCTTCAGATCGGTGCAGCTCTGGCTGTTGCAGCTACTTGGGAGTGAATCAACGGAAGATATTCCTCTGTGTCTTTCCTCCTCTCTATATATCTGCCTTTCCAATAAAAATAAAAAAAAATCTTTTAAAAATTTATTTTTGTTGGAAAGATAAACTTACAGAGAGAAGGAGACAGAAAGATCCTTCATCCACTGGTTTACTCCCCAAGCAGCTGCAATGGCTGGAGCTGACCTAATCAGAAGCCAGGAGCCAGGAGTTTCTTCTGGATGAGTGCAGGGTTCCAAGGTCTTGGGCCATCCTTAACTGGTTTCCCAGGCCATAAGCAAGGAGTTGGACGGGAAGTGGGGATACTGGGACACAAACTAGCACCCATATGGGATGGCAGCACTGATAAGGGGAGAACTGAGCCACTATGCCAGGTGCGGGGCACAAAATGTTTGAAGTCCTGTATGAGTTTTTCAAATCGTTTCCAGATAAACTTTACAAGAAAACTTGTGTGGATATCAACGTTTCTTCACTTTTAAAAAACTGATTAAATTTGTCATTGATGTGAAAGGCAGAGTGGCCAGGGGAGAGCTCCATCCCATGGTTTCTTCCCCAGATCCTTGCAACACCCAGAGCTGAGCCAGGCTGAAACCAGGAGCCATCTAGGTCTTCCACATGAGTGGCAGAGATACAAGCACCTGGACCAGCACCTGCTGCCTCCCAGGGTGTACATGAACAGGGAGCTGGAACTGGGAGTGGAGCTGGGAGTTGAACCAGGCACCCCGAGATGGCATGTGGTGGTCCCCAGTAGTGTAAATGCTATGTGCTTGAACCCACCCCCAAAACCCATTAACTTTTTAAAGGGTCCGATATTTTTATTTCTTGTAGAGTTTCCTCGGGGAGGTCAGCTGTAAGTCTGATGGGGGTTCCCCTATTGAGGAATTAATTTTTTTTTTCCACATGCTGATATTTTATTTCCTTATTTTTTATTTTTTTTAAAAGATTTATTTTTATTATTTTTTTATTGGAAAGGCGGATATACAGAGAGGAGAGACAGAGAGGAAGATCTTCCGTCCGATGATTCACTCCCCAAGTGAGCGCAACGGGCCGGTACTATGCTGGTCCGAAGCCAGGAGCCTCTTCCGGGTCTCCCACGTAGGTGCAGGGTCCCAAAGCTTTGGGCTGTCCTCGACTGCTTTCCCAGGCCACAGGCAGGGAGCTGGAAGGGAAGCGGGGCCGCCGGGATTAGAACCGGCGCCCATATGGGATCCCGGGCGTGCAAGGCGAGGACCTTTAACCACTTGCGCCACCGCGCCGGGCCCATTCCTTATTTTTTATTTTGAGAAAGAATGAATGTTCCTCTCCACCTAGTTCACTTCCTCAAATGCCCACAATATGCCAAGGGGCTTCAGCCAGGAGCTGGGAACGCAGTCTGAATCTCCCTAATGTGCCAGCTCCACTACCTCCCAGGGCCGCCATCGGCAGGAAGCTAGAGTCTAAATTCAAGGCCAGTTATTTTGCAGTGTGGCTCAGCTGTCAGTTAAGCCCATGTCCCACACTGCATGGCATGAGCATGCACGCTGAGCGACCAGCATATCGGCCATTCCAACAGGGATCCCTCTTGCCTTGCCAACCCCAGATGGACCCTGGCACCCAGGACTCTCAGACACGGCACCCTTGTGTTTCTCAGAAATGGGTAGAATGATAGTTAGAAGGCTGGGCTCCTTTATGGTAGTCCTGCAGTAGCTAGAAGATGCACCCTGCAAACCCCTCCTCAATGATCCCCAACCAGCAAAACGGGTCTTGCTTGGACTCCCTCCCCACCCCACCCAGAAGGCACAGGAGAGGCAGGCTCACCTGGAGCCCCCATCTCCACTCCACATTTGCCCAGCAGGTGCCCACCCACCCAAGCTGTATCACCAAGACGCATGGGCCACATCTCCATGTCCCAGTCCAGCAAACTGTCCAGGTAGAGGTCCCCTAGGGGACCCCTTCCACACCCCCTACCCCAGGGACCACAGCCCAGCTATATGATGGGATGCAGGCAATTTTCAGCAATGTCCAGCAATGTCCCTCTTGCTTGCAACTTAATCTCTCAGGGTGAAGCCCTTTAAGCTTTCTAAGAAGACACCTGGCCTGCAGCTGGCACACTCACCAGGTGGTGCCCTCTGCCACTGCCCAACTCAGCAGGGACCATTCAGTAACCAGGCTTTCACCACATGCTACCCCTGACCATGAACTTTCAGATCTGTGACCTGTAGGGACCTTAATTCTCCATAAATCACATTCAAAGCAACAGAGGTGAGACACAGAACCTTGTAGCTACCTTGCACCCAGGCCACGGGGGGCAGACCCTCTGGCCCATCATGCCCCAAAGGCAGGAAATTACAGCGCCCTGAAAGAGGATATCAGGAGCTTGGTGCTTTTGCAGAGTGAGTAAAGCTGCCACTTGCAGCGCTGGCATCCCATACGGGTGCCAGTTCAAGTCCAAGCTGCTCTACTTCTGATCCAGCCACCTGTTACTGTGCCTGGAAAAGCAGGGGAGGATGGCCCAAGCACATGGGCCTCTACACCCATGTGGGAGATCCTAGCTCCTGGCATCAGCCCAGCTCGGTCCTGGCCATTGGGGTAGGGACACAATAGATGAAAGATTTCTCTAACCCTCTGTCTGTAACTTTTCAAATAAATAAATAAATCTTAAAAAAAAAAAAAAGAAGGAAGGAAGGGAGGGAAGGAAAGAGAGAGGGAAGGCAGGAAGGAAAGAAGGAAGAAAAAAATACAGCAACTGCCCCCCAAGGCTCAGAACCACTATTGCAGATTCTCCTGGGAAGTCCTAGTTTGCAATCTAATGGGGTGTTTCCAGCAAACTCTGTCTTCCTGACAGCTTCTTTGTTTTTAATTTTTATTGACTTGTGTTTTATTTTTATCTACTTGAAAAGCAGAGAGACAGAGGAGGAGAGATCTTCCATCCACTGATGACTCCCCCAAATGCCCACAAGAGCCACAGCTGGGCCATGCCAAAGTTAGCAGCTGGAAACTCCAGCCAGATCTCCCACATGGGTGACAGGGACCCAAGTCCTTGAGCCATCACTGCCACCACTTCCCAAGGTGTATATTAGCAAGGAGCTGGAAACGGGCAGGGAAGCCAGACAGAAACAGTGCAATACGAGATGCAGGCATCCCAAGAGACGTTCCAACTCCAATGCTACCTCCATACACATCTCCTAACACACCATATGGCGCACCCGGGCAGATTAACGCCCCGAAAACCAGGGCTCCCTGCACTGGGGGCCACGGTTTGATCACAATGCTCACAGTCCCAGAACTCACACAGCAGTTCAATGCATCGGGTCTCGGCACCAACAGGGCAGCAACTCAGCATGACGAAGGTGCTTATGGGCAGGGTCTCTGGGGGATGGGGGTCATGAGCGTGAAACCCCACAGCAGACTCCTGCTGACCACAGACCCACTTGAGGGATACACCATTTGGAATCACATAGCTATGGGACTCGGTGCCGGAAATGTACTTTTCTGCATAATAAGGCAGCTTACCTCGGTGACTACATTACAGTAACACCAGCTGCAGAAGCCCTGAGTAGCCCTGGGATCTCTCCAACTACACCCCAATCACACCCCCAGGTCTAATGGAAGCATGCTCCCTGGGGTCACAGGCAGATAAGAAGTCAGCTCTGCCTGCTCCAAACTCAGTCCTAGCGAGTCCTGACCCCACCCACCTCCAGCCCCTTCTCAGCCCTCCTCAGGCTCACTGCCGCCCCAGGAGCAGCAGGTGGATGGGATGGGTGTGGTGCCAGATCAAACACAAAACCCCACCCGTCTCCCATTCAGCAAGCAAACAGGCCAAGTATGTCCTTGGTATAAGAACATGTCAAATCCTACATTACTCACTGCTGATCTGAAAGCCAAATTTAACTAAGCATCCTTATTTTTATTCGGCTAAATCTGGATACCCAAGGCAGGTGGCCCTGAAGGAGGGAGACAGGTGGGCACACGAATAGCCACTGGGATCAGCCAGACCCAGTTCAAGATTGAAAAGATGGGTGTTTGTGCCTGACACACCCCAGGGGTCACCCCAACACCTCTCGGGTATGGGGAATCAGGCTGGACAGGGGCTCAGTCCAGGGCTGTCACCGTCCGTCACCTGCTCACACGGAGTCTGATGTGATTGCATATCCACTCTGATGGCACACATCCCTGAAAGTGAGAACAGCCGGGGTGCGCCCTAGCAACAGGGGCCGGGGTTGGGGGAGCCCATGGAGGACAAGACCAGAGCAGAGCTGGGACCCCTCAATCCCAGCCATGCCCCTTTCACCCTCAGGAGCCAGTGAGGTCCAGTGGGAGGGAAGGGGACCAGCACAGGTGCCACATGTATCCTGGAGGGAGGCAGAAGCAGGTGGCAGTAGTGGCACCAGGGTGGAGGGGTGAACTTGGTATACAGCTCTCTGCACCCCCACTCCCACCTCAGAGGCCAGAAGTCCGCCCTCCCCCCTCCATTGCACACAGCCTAGTTACACCTGCAACTAATTAGGACCTTGCAAAAAAGCCTGCCTCTCAGGCACTACGGGGCCTGGGCAGGGGTGTCCCCAGCAAGCTCCCTGAGGGTCTCTGAGGCCTGCATTCAGTGTGGGTCCCAAGTTCCCTGCCTGGTGCTGTGACTTCCTCTGCTTCAGGCCCCACAAACCTGGCCATTCCCACAGGAGGGACATGGCCCTGGCTACCCAGCATCTAAGGGGGCAATGCCCATTCAGGCTCTGAGAGTCGGAACAGAGATGCTGGAAATAAGAGCCTGGGGTTCGGTTTGGGGTCTTGGGGTGGGAGGGTAACCCAGAAACTTAGATTCAGGCACAGGTTTCAATTCATTCAGTCATTACTTCATTCAAGCACACAGCTGGGGCTACATGTGTTTGAGAAGCAACTGTGCAAACTAGAGTAGGGAAGAGGTGAGCATGGGAGTGGCAGCAGCGTGGGGAGAGGACAGCATGTCACGGGGTGGGGGGCACAGCCAGGGCTGGAGAGACATCATCAAGTGTGGAAGGAGGAGAGGAGAGAAGCTAGGCAGAGGGTGGCAAGAAGCTTCGAGAAAGGAAGGACCAAAGATGTGTACGCAAGGGTGAGCCAAAGCAAGGCTGTTTAGGACAAAGCTTTAGCCACCACCCTGTGGGCCAAGGAGGCCAAGGAGGCCAAGGAGGCCACGGGCAGCCAGACGAGAGCCAGCACGCATGTGGTCTGAAGCCCCAAAGTCACGTTCACCCGCCACCACACCAACCAGGGTCCCCACCCATGAACTGGGGATGTTCCGGCCCCAGGAGCCAGGCGGGCTGCGAGGACAGCTGTCTTGGCGGCCCCAGCTGCTTGCACCTGCCTTCGGACCATTTCCAGGCGTCAAGCGCAGACGGCCGCCATGGCCCACTGGGTCAGAAGGCGAGCCTGGCTCCTGGCAGGCCGGCGTGGACAGAGAGAACCTATTTATGCGACCAGCATATTTCACATCCGCGCTCCCTTTCCCGGCTGGGGAACAGGCACGCTGCTATGCAGACTAAGTGGAACCCCAGGATGTTGGCTTGCAGACTCCCTCCCCCTTTTTTCTCACACATCCCGAAGGTGCGGGCAAGTGGACCCAGCAGCTGAATGACAATCCTTCTTGGCTCCCTCTTTTGGGGTCCTGGGGGACCCTCCGAGTTAGCACAGACAATTTCTAGGTCACCCTCAGAGCAAGCTCCAGGCTGAAGCCTCCCATGACCTGAATTAGGTTGGGGGTTCAGGAATTCTACCACCTGAGGCTCTGTCTTGGGTGCAGTCTGTGTCACCCCCTCCTGGGCGCCCCCCACCCCAAGCTTCACCCTGGACCCTCTGCACAGGCTGGCCCTGACAGTGGCCCCATCCTTGCTGCCCCGTGCCCAGCCCCTGCCAGCCACCAGCCATCAGCCACCCACTACTTCCTCCTGTTCTGAATAAATAATCGATGCCCGTGTCCTTTCCCTGTGGGAATGACGCGGCTGAAAAAAAAGGAGCAGCTTTTAGGCATCTCGAAGGCCCCAGGCCAGCGCTCTGGGAGCGAGAGAGCAAGCAAGGGGGGGGCACCCCAGCTACCACAGGGGAGCACGGAGGACTGGAGGGGGCCAAGGTGGCTCCGGCCAGCCTACCCCTCTACTCTGAGAAGCCCCTCAAAAATGCCCAAACCTGCAAAAGTCACACACATACACACACGGAGGAGGAAAAGGGTCCTCTATCCCCACCCACCAGGGGCATGGCTAGTGTGTCCCCCACGTGCTCCTGAGCAGAGAGGAGCCCCCCTACACACACACACACACCCCTCTACTGCCTTGCACCCTCACTTCTGCTGTGACCAGAACACAGGACTCTGCCAACAGGGAGGCCAGGTCACTAGGCCAGATGCCAGGGTTCCAGGCCTCCCTTCATCCCATGCCCTGAACTCCCATCTGTAGGTGCACCCACACACACACACACACACACACACACACACTCAAGGTCTAGTCGGTGTCCCTGGGGCGCCCAGAAGAGGGTCACCATCACCCCCAGGGGGCAGTGAGAGCAGAGGGTGCTTCCTCGGCCTTCCTCCCCATCTACACCAACTCAGGACCTCCCACCCAACTTGCTGCTCTCCAGCGACCACTACTCTGGGGCAGCCCCATCCTAGGGAGGGGACCCCCAACAGGGACCATCGTGTCCCAGTTGCATGAGCTGGACTCTCCCTGTGAGTGGGGGGTGGGTAGAGGGGTGGGGGGGCGCGGCCTCCCCAGGCTCTCTCTGCTCCCACACTGGCGCCCGCGGCGGGCAGCAGGAGTGACCTCATTCGCCAACTGCAGGGGCCCCCTGGCAGGCGCCGGCCGGAGCACCCACCCACCCACCTCCGGAAGGGCCGCCGGGCAGTGGGGATTCGGGGATGTGCTGGGGGCGGGGGTGTGTGTGTAGGGGGGGTGTTGTGGGTGACCACTCTGAGCTCACCCCACAGCTCCCGGCAGGTGGGGGCGGCTGTCCCTCCGGTCTCAGGGCCCGAATTATAATCCCAGTCACGTGCCTCTCACCACCCCCACACACACACCAATCACCACCACCCCTCACCGCGGCCAAGCCCCGACCCCGACTCCCAATGGGCAACTCCCCCCCCCCAAAAAAAAGAGCCGGACTCTGATTGTGGAACACCTTGAGGGGGAGGGGCGGGGACCCCAGGGGGAGAAGCAAGGGCCTCGGCGCCCACCTCCCCCCCAACACCCCCCTCCCCCAGCAAAAGTTTCTCCTACCTTGGAGGATCCCCAAGCGCTCTTGCCAGCGGCACCCCGGCCCCGGCCCGCGGCCAGGACTCAGCCTCCTGCCGCTGCCTCCTCCTTAATTAATCCGCGAGAATGGGCCAGGCGAGGCCGAGGGAGGCGAGCGGCGGCGGCGCGGGCGGGCGGGGAGGAGCGTGGGGGGCGCTCGGCCGGCCGGGGGGCGGCGCGCGGCGGCCCCCACCCCGGCGGCTGCGGCGGAGGGCGGGGCGCGGCGCGGGGAGCGCAGGCGAGAGCGGGCGGCCAGGAGCCTCTTTGTTCTGTAATCCCAGTAAGATTGCCAGCCATTCGCCCCGGCCCTAATCCCAGCCCCGCGCAACACCACCCTCCATTGGCTGCCATTTACATACGGGATTAGCCCGCCCGGCCCGCCCCTGCGCCCCTGCGCCCCAACTTGCGCGCACCCCGCGCTCCCCGGGCCTGGGGCATGGCGAGGAGGGGTGCAGGATGGTGGAGGGGTGGGGGGAGCGGCAGGAGAACGCGCCGCTGCCCCACCCCCACCCCACCCCCATTCCCACCCTGCCTCGCCTTGCCCCAGCGCTGCTACCAGCGGGATTAGAAAACCACCGGAGAGACCCTGGGGGCTACCGTCCGAGGGTCAAGGTCACCCAGCGGCAGGGAGGGGGAAGCCAAGCCTGCCCCAATCAATCCTCACCCCCCTACACACCCCTCCTGGCCGGATTTTCATTCCCAAGGTTTGGCCCAAGTCTCTGTCACTCTTTGTCAGTTCCTGGGGGATGTGGAGAGAGGCAGGGTTGTGTCCAAGGTCGCAGCAGGTCCCAGTGGCCTCCAAGTCTGCTTGATCTGCGATGTGCCCAGCCCTCCCTCCTGGCCCCCTGGGCCACTAGCCCCGGGTTTTGACCTGTGTTTCACACACACACACCCATACAACAGGGGCCTGCTGAATCAGGGTGCATACCCCCATTCCTTTCTCCCCAAATCTGCACAGCTGCCCCCCCATACACACCCATAGGTGACATAAACCCGGTGCCAGGTGTTCTGGCCAGTGCGGCAGCGGGCAATGCACCCTAGGCAGGCCCCAACCCCAGGGAGTTCCTGGCCTAGATAAGCAAACTGCTATGGGGCAGACGGAGACTCCAGCGGGTCCATGTACCCTCCCCTCAACCTCCTGGGGCAGCAGTGGGCAGCTGGGGAAGGCTGACCTTGGCTGAGCAGAGCCCTGCCCCCCCCACACACACCCACAGGAAGCCCATCAGATGGAGGACTGGACCCCCAGGCAGCCATGCCGGAACCAGGAGGGCCTCCCTGCCCTCCCCACCCCCTGCATGCTTACATGGCTCCAGAGGTTGGAAACCAGGCCCAGTCCTCTTCCTATCCATCCCCAGCTGCCCTAGCCATGCACTGTGTGAGTTCAAATCCTGGCTCTTCCTCTTGCCACCCATTTGACCTTGGATAAACAAGTTCCCTTCCCTGTCAGTCAACTTCCCCCGCTTGGTGCTGGCCCTGTGGTCTTTGAGATCCCTATAGGCCTCATGTGATACCTGCCAGGTGGGTGCTGTCAGCCTGGTATGACAATGTGGCGAAAAACGGTTCCGCTTAAAAGACACTCAGCGTGGGAGAGTATTGGCACCAGCTGCCTTGCCCCTCTTCTGCCCACTGACCTTCAATGCTCCTCGGTATGGTTCCAGCTCCAGAGGTGGCCAGGATAGGGCCTGGGCCTGCGGGCCCAGCTGGGGGAAGTTGGTTCCGAAAAGGGGTGTGTGGATGCTGGGCCACAGGCTTTCCCCAACCCCAAGCTGCCGAATCCCAGGGGCAGGGAAGGTACAACTCCACCCTGTGTTCAGGACTGCCCCCTGCAGGCAGCATCCAGAACAGCAACCTGCTGCCCCACGGCCAATGGCGGGCTGGACTGCCAGCCAGCCTAAGCCAGGCAGGGACCAGGGTACACTGGGTACAACACTCTGGTCTGGCATATCTAGGCACCCCCACCACCACTGCCAACTCAGTTATGACCAGGCCTGTGTTCTTGCGGAATTGTCTGGGCTGGGGCATTGGTGATTAGACCACAGCCATTCCCATGGCTGCGAGGAGCCAGTGGCTCACCAGGTCAGAGACATGATGGCCTGCAGTTACACCATCTTTCTCTCCCCCCACACCTCCAACCCCAGAGTTTCTCTGCTGTACCCCCACTGCCCCAGAGCAAGACACCCCACAGTCTCCTCCCCACCTCCAACCTCCTATTCCCCCCTGCCCAAGGAGGCCTCAGAATCGAAGCTTTTAGTTTGAAAGATTTATTTATTTGAAAGGCAGAGTTTAAAGAGAGAAGAAAAGACACACAGAGAGAAAGAGAGACCCTTTCCACTCACTGGTTCACTTTTGCCAAAGGCTACAACAGCCAGCTCTGGAACAAGCCCAAGAGGAGTCTGGCACTCCACCTCTCCATCTCACATGTGGGTATAGGAGTCCAAACATTTGGACCATCTTCTGCTGCCTTCCCAGGTGCTTTGTCAGGGAGCCGGATTGACAATGGAGCAGCCATTGGTGCTTGGAACCAAGTCTGTTTTCCACTGGTGAGTGGGTGTGGCCCCTGCACACTGAATCCTATCACCCACTCTCCTCGAGGGCCCAGCCTTCCTGATCACCCTGGCCAGGCTGTCTGCTGACCCAGGCTTGTAGAGCCTCTTGGCTCCTGGGAGGACCTGGCCCTGGGGAGACTGCTTGAATGAGTAGCTGGTCCCCGTCTGACTCACCTGCTGCTGTGTTTTGCTCACGTTCAGCCCTCGTTGCACGAAGAGGATGGAAACACCATTCCGCTCGTGTTTTGGGGGTGAGGGCTGTGATCATGAGGGTGGTGTCCCAGGCATATCCCCCCCACACACATACACCATGCTCCCTGCCATGTGATGCCCTGTGGAGCCTCAAAGATGCCATCACCAGGTGCCACCGCTTGTATCTCCAGAGCTGTTGGCTGCATGAACTCTTTTCCTTGATAAAGTTTCCCAGGCTGGGGAATCTCATCAAGGGAACACAAATGAGCTCATTCAGCTCTAAGACCCTGGGAGCTGAGGCTGGGTGTGTGAGCCCCGAGCTCAACACAACCGTGAGACTGCAGACGGTGGATGCACAGACAGGTGGGTGGACAGACTGGTGGACGAATGGATGAGTGGATGGAGGGAGAGATATAGATGAAAGGTGAGTGAAAGGATGGATGAATGGATGATGGGTGGGTGGGTGGATGATGGGTGGATGGATGAATGGATGGATGATGGGTGGGTGGGTGAGTGGATGGATGGATGGGTGGGTGGACATACAATAGATGGAACTATGGACAGATGAAAGAGTGAGTGGAAGGATAGACAAAGGGTGACTGACGGACGGACGGATGAATACATGATACATGGATGGAAGCATGGACAGACAGGTAGACACAGGGGTAAATAGGGAGATGGACAAGTGGGTGAATGGATGGATGTTTGCATAGATGGATGGGTGAACTACACACGGGTAGAAGGATGGACCTGTGAATGAAGGAATAGAACATGGGCCTCTCTCTGCTATCAGGAAATGACATGGGTCTCCATCTTCCCCCCTTTCTCTCTATCAGTTTCTTCTGATGTAGCTCTTTCCGGTAACTGTGTGTGTGTGTGTGTGTGTGTGTGTGTGTGTGTGTGTGTGTGTGTGAGTGTGTGTGTGTGTGTGTGTGTGTGAGTGTGCACGCGTGTGCGCACGCACTTCTAGCCCCTGTTTCTGCACTGGCCCCTATTTCTCTCCTTTCACTTACTCTGTCCAGCCACTACCCCGGCCCATGCCCACCACCCCATTCTCTCTGTCTCTCTCCCTTGCTGCTCCATGGTGTCTCCCACTGTGAGCCGTGTCTCTCCCAGCTCTCCGGGCTCTGTCCTCTCTCTGGGTCTCTCTCCCTCTGGGTGAATCCTGCTCCCTCTGTCTCTCCCACCCTGTTATTCCCCCTCCACCCTGAGCCTCTGTCTCCAGCGTTGTCTCTCTCTCTCCCCCATCGCCTGCCCGCCACCCCTGCCTCCTCTCCTCCCCGCTCTCCTCCGCTGGAATCTTTAAAGAACAGAGAGAGGCGTGTAATTGAGCCGGGGCCGTCTCCATGGTTGCAGCTGTGGAGTAACTGAAAGATCAATTTGGAACTACCGGCTCCGTAATAATTGCACCTTAACAGTTTGTGGCGAGGCAAGCACACGCGGGGCGGGGGGCTCTGTGTGTGGTGGTTGGGGGGCAGCCCCTGGACGCTGAAGGGAAACACCACCTGTAGCCGTCCAGGAGCCCCGAGGCCAGGCTTCCGGAGGGGCAGCTCGGCCTGAGTCAGCTGCCAGGAGGGGAATGGGAGGGAGGCCCCATCTCAGCCCTCCGCAGCGGCGCCGCCGTCCTGGTGTGTCTGCCTCCTGCCCCTCCCCACGGCGCCCTGCTCCTGTTTATAATTTATGCTCGCGATCGGAATTATCAGCAATAATGATAACATGATTATAATTGCCAAGCTGCCTGGCTCAATTGCAGCTCTGTTGGTAAATGTTATGATAGGGGAAAGCGCGAGGCCACTGCCTCCCAGAGCTGGGAAGAGCGTGGTGGGGGATGGGAGGGCTGCCCCAGGGAGGGGGTTCCACAGCCCTCCCACGCCAACACCGAACTCCCGTCCCCTTCCCCACGCCATGCCATTTCCCAGGGAAGTTGCTGCTGGACCCTCGTTGCCTTGCTTTAGCTGTCCCCACCACCCTCCCTGTGACTAACCTAAGTGGCTCCTGCTTTGGGCACAGCAGGAGCCATTTAGCAGCCTGCTGGAACTGGTGGGGGGGGGCGGCGCTGGGGCATCTGACACCCCCCCACACACACACACACATACCCACGCATAGGAGGGCACTAGCCTGTGGCCTGGGAGGCACCTGGGGACTGAAAAGCAGGTCAGGACTGGTGCTCCAGGCACAGTTCCTGGGAGCGGGGGCCATTTTAGGCCTGCGGAGGTCTCCCCTGCTTCTTGCCCAGGGTAGGAACAGCCAGCCTAGAAAATGGACCCTGGGGGCAGGTGCCCGACATGTCCTAAGGTGCCACTTAGTACTTCTCCTCTTGGACTGTCCAGATTTGAGTCTCAGATCCACTTCCACTTCCGGCTGCTTGCTCAAGTGTGTCCTGGGAGGTGGCAGATGGGGGCTCAATGTTTGGGCCGCTGCCACCCACATGGGGGACCCAGATGGAGCTCCTGGCTCCTGACTTCGGCCTGGCCCAGCCCTGGCTGTTGCAGGCATTTGGGGGAGTGAAACAGGAGATAGAAATTTAGAAAGGTAGACCTGCAGAGAGAAGGCGAGACCAGAAGAAAGATCTTCTATCCACCGATTTGCTTCCCAGATGACTTCAATAGCCAGAGCTGAGCTGTCTAAAACCAGGAGCTTATTCCTGGTTTACTTTGTGGTACAGGGTCCCAAGGTCTTGAGTCAGCCTCTACTGCTTTCCCAGTCCACAGGCAGGGAGCTGGATGGGAAATGGAGCAGCCAGGACAGGATCCAGTGCCCCTAGGACATCCTGGCAGGTTTTTTTTGTTTTGTTTTGTTTTTACATCATAAAGGAGGCACAGCACTCCCTTCTTGAAGTCCCAAGAAGTGTCCCAGCTGATATAGTCTCCTTGATCCCCCGGCTTGCTCTGCCCTTGGCTGGGGTGTGTGTGACACAGGAGACCTTCATGCAGACAGATGACCTGGAACCCTGCAGGGGACAGGGATTCCATGAAAAGGAGAAAATATGTGACTGCCTGTGACACTGCATCCCACATGGGTGCTGGTTCCAGTCCCGCAGCTCCACTTCCAATCCAGCTTCCTGCTAATGCATTTGAGAAAGCAGGAGAAGATGGCCCCCAGCTTGGACCCTTGGGCTCCTGGCTTCAGTGTGTCCCCACTCTAGCTATTGTAACCATTTAAGTAGTGAATGAGTGGATGGAATCTCTCTCTCTTGCCTTTCAAATGCATCAATAAATCTTAAAAAAAAAAAAAAGCCAGTAACATGGAAAGGAGAAAAAGCTTTTTTGGTGGGAGTGTTAGAAAAAGCCACAGGAACATAAGCGTCTTCCCCATCCCAGGGTCCTTCCCAGAAGTGGTCCAAGTGGGAAATGCTAATTAAATTGAAACTATTGTTTCAAAGACCAGGACTCCAGACCAAGGTCATGGACAAGGGTGTGGCTTGCAAACAGCAGGAGGGCAAAGGAGAACTGAATGGGTCCCAGCATGATGGCTCAGTTGGCTAATCCTCTCCTGGTAAGCACTGCCAGCATCCCAGGTGGGCACCGGTTCGTGTCCTGGCTGCTCCACTTCCCATTCAGCTCCTTGCTTATGGCCTGGGAAAGTACAGGAGGCTGACCCAGGTCCTTGCGATTTTGCACCTGCACTGGAAACCTGGAAGAAGCTCTTGGTTCCTGGCTTCAGGTTTGCTTTGGCTGTCTCTGTCTCTCTTTCTCTCTGTAAATCTGCCTTTCCAATAAAAATAAACAAATCTTTAATCATACTATTAATTTGTTAAAAAGTAATAATAAAGGAGAACTGGCATTAGAAGATCAGGGAGGAGGTCTGGGAGGGGGCAGGGTGGTTAAAGAAGTCCGTCATTGTACTTGTGAGAAGTCCGTCAAATCTCTCTCCAGATCCCCCTAGCTTCCTTAGGGGCTGTGATACTGGGAAGAGGGCGGAGACAAAGGGAACCAAGATTCTCCCCTCTCCTGGGGGGTCTTCCAAGGCTGAAGACCCTCAGAAAGAAAGCTTAGACAGGGAGGGTCCAGATAACAGTGAAGACCCAGAATTGCTGTGCAACCGCAGGCAAGGCCCTTTCCCTCTCTGAGCCCTCTGTTCCTCGCGTTGGCAGCCAGAGAGGCTTCTCCAGCATTCTAAGGCATTTCCCTCACCTTCACCAAGAATGGAGTCTCCTTGAAAGGAAACTGGACCAGTGCAGTGACTCGACAGGCCAATCCTCCACCTACAGGTGACAGCATCTCATATGGGTGCCGATTCATGTCCCAGCTGCTCCACTTCCCATCCAGCTCCCTGCTTGTGACCTGGGAAAACAATGGAGGGACGGCCCAAGTCCTTGGGACCCTGAGCCCATATGGGAGAGCCGGGTGGAGTTCACGGTTCTGGTTTTGGCCTGGCCAGGCCTTGGCTGTTGTGGCCATTTGGGGAGTGAACCTGAAGATGGAAGAGCCATCTCTCTCTCTCTCCCCCCCCTCTCTCTCACTCTATTCACAACCATTACCTCCAGATCAGGGTCCCTGCCCCCACCTGCCAATGATCTGCAGCTCTTCTTCCTTCCCCAGTCCCACCTCCCACCCTACCCCTGCTACCCACCAGAGACACCACCTTGGGTGTCACCTCCCCCACCCTGGCACTCTGTTTCCCCGAGGTGGGTGGGGGACAGAGGTGCTGTTGGCCCACACCTCTCTGAGCCACCTCTTTCCTGTCCACTCCTTTGCCACACTCTGGACATGTGACATCCTTCACAGCTCTGGGTCACGGTCTGCTCAGGCCGGGGTGGGGTGGGGAAGTAAGTCCCACAGCACGCCATTCCCCGCTCCCCTGGCTGGCGTCTCTGTTCTCGCAGCCCGTGCTGGCATTCTGTTAGATTTAGGTCAGGCCTATTTTAATTCCGCTGGGGACCAGAGCTGCACTGAGATCTCCTTCCGGGGCTGACCCGGAGCTGTGCTGGGTTCTGTGGGGGCGGGAGGGGTCTTAGGGGAGGTAGGGCGGGCAGAGGGGAGAGGGAGGGGGGTGTGGAGGAAGGCAACAAAGGAAGGTGCCTTGGCCCCCCAAGTCCTGTCCCATGGGGATCCCTCCTCCGTGCCTTTCTGCCAGGGTGCCTCCCCATGACATACAGATGTGCAATTTCAGATGCCTGGCAAGCACCTCGGGGGTGCAGGTCACATCTCCATAGCCTGAGTGTGACTGCAGCCCTTGCCTGTCATGCTTCCCCATGCATGCCACCAGGGGTGGCTTTGAGGGTGTCAGGCCACCAGTCCAGGACCCTGTCTGTGTGTCTGTCCTTTGCAGTTAAGAACAGAGTGGGCGGTGGGCATTGTAGTGCAGTGGGGTAAGCAACCTCAAGCGACCCCAGCATCCCATATGAACAGCAGTCCTGGCTGCCCCACTTCTGATCCAGCTCCCCACTAATGCACCCAGGAAGGCAGTGGAAGATGACCCACCTTGCATCCATGTGGGAGACTTGGACGGAGCTCCTGGCTCCTGGTTTCGAAATGGCTCAGCCCCATGGCCAATTAGAGAATGAACCAGTGGATGGAAGACCTATGTTTCCCCTCTCTCTATAACTGCTTTTCAGAAGTATAAATACATCTTAAAAATGGGGGTGGGGGCACCTGCGCTGCACCTGCTGGCTGCATGACACCCCCACCCACCTCCAAGCGGCCATGCCTCTGTGTTCCCCAAAGTCATGAGCTACAGAGTGGGGCTGAGAGGAGCCACATGGGGGGCAGGCACCTGCTGGGTGTGGGCGGGAGGTGTCTGGGGATGTGAATGCTATTTCCATCTCCAAGGGCCCTCTCTCGCAGTCTCCCCTCCCCCACCTCAGAGTCCATTGCTCACTTCTCTTGCAGCTGCAGCGAACCTTCCCGGGGCTGAGTCACCCCAGCCAGCCCGTGTCTATCTCCAGATCTGGTCATTAATACCCTTGATGGTTTTTATTGGAATGAAGCAGGACCCGCGCATGACTTGCTTTTTAATTAAAAACCAGCCTCCCTCGGTTGTCCTTGAGGACGGGCTAACAGTGGACAGGAGGTTGGCAGAGGGAGGCCATCCCGTGGCCTTCCACCTTCCCTGTGTGGCCTGGAGGAGCTGGCTGTGGGTAGGGCCAGGCCAGGTAATGACAGTGACCATGCTGACCCCTGACGTCAGGATCGGCAGGGATGGGGAGTGGAGGACAGCAGCAGCGAATATCTTGGGGTCACCAAGCTCATACATCTGAGTCTCCAGAGCAGGTGCTAGAGAAGTTTCTGGAAGGTGCGGAAGAGGCGGAGAGAGCAAAACCAGAGCTGACTAGTGTGAAACAGAGGTACAGGTGTTTGCAAGACGCTGTCGCCCGTTCTTGCTGTTCCAGGTGGCCTCTGTGCAGGCTTAGAGGCAGGGTGAGGCTGTGCTCATCAGATTGGAGGTCCTCCCTGCACCCCCAGGCTGGAACATGGGGCTGAGAACTGAGGCGATGAGAGAGAGAGATGGCAAGTTTCCATCTGCTGGTTTACTCCCCAAACGTCTACCGCAGGCAGAGCTGGGCCAGGCTGAAGCTGGCAGCTGGGAACTCCATCTGGGTCTCCTAGGCAGGTGGCAGGGCCCCCCAAGGATTTGAGCCCCCACCTGCTGCCTTCCAGGATGAGCATCAGCGGGGAACTGAGTCAGAAGCGACGGAGGCACAGACGCTCTGATGGGACGCCAGCCCAGCACCTGCTGCTCTCCTCTGAGAGTTCTGGCTTGAGGGTCCAGCGTGTGAAAGGCACAAGGCTGCAGGGTTGCAGGGGTCTCGGGCTTTTACAGCTGGAGCCCAACTCAAACCATGCCCCCCACTCCAGAAGCCCCTCAGCTCTCCTGGTTCCAACCCCACAGGGACGGCGTCCTCCTGCTGCTTCTAAGGTCGCCACCTTGTGGCGGTTCAGATAAACATCTGAGCTCCTTGGCATCACTCTCCTCTAGGAAGATTTCCAAGGTGCCAAAGTCAGGGTCCTCCTCATGCCCCGGGAGGGAAGAGCCCCTTTTTTCTGCTTTCCAACTTTCAGCCCCTCTCCGGGAAGCCCTCATAGATCTCTTGCGTCTCTGAGCAGCACTGTTCCACACACACCTGGGTGCGAACCCTCAAGGGTGGTATGCTTCCCTCAGGGTGCTGTGTGTGTGGCTCAGCAGAGAGTCAGGTGCACAGCACTGGGCATCCCCAAGTGCCTCCTGTTCCAATGCATGGGAATGTTTGAAAGGGGGAGAGAAGAGGAGAGAATCAGAGTAAGAAGCATCTGCTATTGGTTCACTCCCCAAATGCCTATAATGACAGGCTTTAGTCAAGTCAAAGCCAGGAGCCAGGAGCTTCTTCCAGGTCTCCCACGTGGGTGCAGGATGCCAAGGCTTTGGGTCGTCCTCGACTGCTTTCCCGGGCCACAAGCAAGGAGCTGGATGGGAAACAGAGCAGCCAAGACAGGAATTGGCGCCCACACATAAGATCACAGTGCATGTAAGGTGAGGACATAGGCTTTGAACCATCATGCAGAGCCTAATAAATGTTTTTTTTTTTTAAAGAATTTATTAGAGGCCCAGCGCAGTAGCCTAGAGGATAAAGTCCTCGCCTTGAATGTGCCAGGATCCCATATGGGTGCAGGTTCTAGTCCCAGAAGTTCTGCTTCCCATCCAGCTCCCTGCTTGTGGCCTGGGAAAGCGTTGGGACCCTATACCTATGTGTGGGACCTGGAGGAGGTTCCTGGCTCCTGGCTTCGGATTGGGGCAGCACGGGCCACTGTGGCTGCTTGGGGAGTGAGCCAGCAGATGGAAGATCTTTCTCTTGGTTTCTCCTTCTCGAGTATATCTGACTTTGCAATTAAAAAAAAAAAAACCTTATTTGAAACATGACCATTTTTCAATGTGATGTGTTTCCTTATTTTACATTTTCTTTAAAAAGTTTTACAACTTTATTTTTCACACCTTGTTCTTTAATTCAGCTGGAGTTGATTATCACTTATGTGGGAGGTGAGAATCTAATTTTATTCTTTTTCCATATGGACAGCTAATTGTCCTAGCACCAGTGCTTCAGTACATCCAAACAAAACACTAGGTTCTTTGGAATAAATTTACAAAAAATAAATTTGGAAAAATGCTACTGAGGAACTTTATAGATTACGTTGTAACATTAAGTTAGGGATTTATTTATTTATTTATTTATTCATTTATTTATATTGGAAACGCAGATTTACAGAGAGGAGAGACAGAGAGAAAGATTTCTTGTCCAATGGTTCACTCCCCAAGTGACCACAGCAGACAGTACTGAGCCGATCTGAAGCCAGGAGCCAGGAGCTTCTTCTCAGTCTCCCATGCAGGTGCAGGGTCCCAAGGCTTTGGGTCGTCCTCAACTGCTTTCCCAGGCCACAAGCAGGGAGCTGGTGGAAAGCAGGGCCGCGGGATTAGAACCAGCGCCCTTATGGGATGCTAGCACTGCAAAGTGGAGGATTAGCCAGTGGGTTATCATGTCAACCCTATTAAAAATTTTTTTTTTGTATTTTTTGAAACTCAGAGAGAGAGTTGGTTTACTCTCTAAACAACTACAGCAACCCGAGCTGGTCTGATCTGAAAGCCGGACTTCTCCTGGGTCTCCCGCGAGGGTGCAGGGACTCAGCACTTCCGCTGTCCTCTGCTGCTTTCCCAGGTGCCTTAGCAGGGATGGGAAATGAAGCAGCTGAAACACAAGCTGGTGCCCACATGGGATGCCAGCATCCCAGGCAGTGGTTTTACCTGCTACTCAGACTTTTTCTGTTCTTTACGGACTGGGATGAGTGGGGCGAGGGGGAGGGGACCATGCTGGGGTTGGCGCCACGTGCAGCAGCCACAGGGGTTCCCTAAGGTGGGTGCTCCTTGTGGGACCCGCAGCCCACAAGGAGAGTCCTCGCTTCAGTGGGATCTGTATGCATGAGGTGGCGCCCCCCCCCACCCCGGAGGTGTGTGCATGGTGGCATGCCTGTCTGCACATAGCTGTGCTACAAACAGGGCTGAGGGCCCGGCACCATAGCCTAGTGGTGAAATCTTCGCCTTGCATGCCCCAGAATCCCATATGTGGGCACCAGTTTGAGTCCCAGTTGCTCCACTTCCCATCCAGCTTCCTGCTTGTATGCTTGTAAGCTGGGAAAGCAGTTGAGGGTGGCTTCAAGCCTTGGGACCCTGCACCCGCATGGGAGACCGGGAGGAAGCTCCTTCCTGGCTCCTGGCTTTGGATTGCCTCAGCTCTGGTTGTTGCGGCCACTTGGGAAGTGAACCAGCAGATGGAAGATCTTTCTTTCTGGCTCTCCTTCTCTCACTAAACCTGCCTTTCCAATAAAAGTAACTTTTTTTCTTTTTCTTTTTCCATTTTTTAAATTATATTTTTGACAATCTTTACGTAGTTAATTCGGGTAAAAAGTTTCAAGGGCTACAGGAAAGTGGGTAAGACTATTATTCCCATATTGTTTCCTTCATGTAAAAATAAGTATTTTTTTTAGAAATAACAATAATAAAATAATAACGGGCTGAGCCACGCGGGAAGTGAGTATCACAGCAGCCAGGCCCAGAGCTGCCCCTGGCCCGTGCTAGCCTCCCTCAGAGCAGCCATCTGGACTCTAGCAGCAGGTGGGCCTGGGACTGTCCCAGGTGCACTATGTGACCTCTCACCCAACAGCCCCTTGTCCCTCCCCACACCATCTCCCATGGCTGTGTCAGAGCAGCAGGTTCACAAGAGGCCAGGCAGCCATAGTTAGTAATTCAAGGACAAGCCTGCCTGCCCAATTAAAAATAGATACATGTTTAAACAAAGAAGCAAAACTAGTAAAGAAGAAAGTCAAAACCAGCAGGAAGGAAATGAACAAAGGATAAGCAAGAGGGTGAGAGCATAACATCAAGTGGAAATTGGCAAATAAACGTAGGAGGATGGCCGCAAATGACACTTAAGGGATCAAAGTTAAGAGGCCAAAAGGGATGAGGATGGTGGAGAAATGTGATGTGAGGAGGCAGAAGATCCAAGCCTGGAGTGCCGATGCAAAGATGAAAGACACCAGGATCCAGTTTGATGCAGATGGCTACCCACGAAGGGGTGAGGAAGCTAGGAGAGCGTGGTCCCATAGCCAGTGCTAAGAAGGTGGGCGTCTCATGTATTTGCTAAACAAGAATAAAACCTCTCCCGTAAAGGGGGCTGCAGGAAACCCTGGCTTTCACAAAACATGTTTGCAAATATTTATTTGCTTTCATCTGAGAGAGACCACCCATCCGATGGCTCACTCCCCAAATGTCTGCCACAGCTCAGGCAAAACCCAGGAGCTGCATCCGGGTCTCCCACGTGCTTAGTAGGCACCAAGCCCTTGAACCTTCCCCTGCTGCCTCCCAGGGTGTGTGTGAGCTGGGACGGAAGCAGAGCCTGGACTCTGCGCCCAGGGACTCTGGTATACACCGTGGGCATGCCAAGCTGGGTCCCTGCTGCTGCGCTGCGTGACCACCCCAAAGAACCTGTTTGAAACAGAGCAAATGCCAACCGCATCACGATTTCAGACAAACGTGGCTGAATCAGCTCGGAGCAGCCCACACAGGGGAATAGAATGAAGGAAGACTTTTTTTCATTTTACAACACACGGGAACCTGGGAGTGGTGGGAGTCCAGGAAGCGTGTGGCCCAAGGGAGGTTTAGTTGTGCTTGCACACATAACATGTACATACGTGATGTGTACATATGTGCACATACGTGTGCGTGTGTAGCCTCGTGGAGGGGTCAGTGATGAGGCACAGCGGGTTAAACTGTTGCCTGGGACATACCATCCCACATCACAGCGCCAGGCCAAGTCCTCAGTTCTCTGCTGACACACCTGGACAGGCAGCCAGCGCTGGCCCAGGGCTGGGGCTCCTGCACCCAAGTGGGAGACCCCGATCCGGAGTTCCCGGCTGCTGCTCTCGGCATGGCACAGCCCTGGTTTGTGGCAGCCATTTGCAAGGTGAATCAATGAATGGAAGGTCTGTCTGTCAAATTACAAAAAGCAGATCCAGAACAGCAAGTGGCGAGCTGAGGGGTGTGTCTCTGGAATGAGGCTGGTGAGGTCTCCCGGGTAGGTCCACATCCAGGGCTTCCAGCAAGCAGGTAGAGTTGTCCTACCTGTGGGGTGCAGAGGAGGGAGGGGGCCAGGAGCTCCCAGCAGGTGCTTCTCTTCCTCAGCTGCTCGCTTCAGCAGCCTTGCCCAAACTTCCAAGGAAGGTTCTAGAACTCTTCTGGTTGCCTCCTATATTCACATGAGACCCAACCTTAGCTATTTCTTTCCTTTCTTTCCTTCTTTCTTCCTTTCTTTAGATTGACGTATTTGGAAATGCCGAGTTACATAGAGCGCTTGCAACAGCTGGGTTCACTCCCTCAAATGACCACAATGACCAGGGTATCTGGGTCTCCCGTGTGGGTGCAGGAACCCAAGCACTGGGGGGGGGGGGGCATTTTCCACTGATTTTCCAGACACGTTAGCAGGGAGCTGGGTCGGAAGTGGAACAGCCAGGACTCGAACTGGTGTTCAAATCAGATGCCGACTCTGAAGGTGCAGGATTGACTTGTACTTCAATGTCCACCTCAGACTTCAGCCTTAAACCATTTCCCAGTCACTTGGGGCATGGGACCACGGAGCGCGTCTCCCCCTGAGGTTCACGTGAGAAAGGGGGTAAGGTGGTCAGGGAAGCCAGCCTCCCCTGTGGCAGTGTGTGAGAGGCTGGGGTCGGGAGGAGAGAGAAGAGTGCAGGGTCACGTCCTGGCCTACAGGTAGGAACGTTCAGTAGCTCTCAGCATCAAGAACCAGTAACGTGGGTCCTGGGTCGGGTTCTGGGCTGTGAACCTGGCATAAGCAGGAGGGCCAGCTGGTGGACCAGAGCAGCAGCAGAGCGAGGGCCCAGCGTGCCACCTGGTGGTCACCTAGCAGAATCACAGTCAAGACGGGTTTGTCTCCTGGGAGAGGGGTGCCACGTGTCGCCCCAAAACCTGCTCTGGTTGCTATGCCCATTTGGAGAGTGAACAAGTGGATGAAAAATCTGTCCCTCCTGGGGGCCCGGCATGGGCTAAAGTCCTCACCTGGAATGCGCCCTGGGATCCCATACGGGTGCCGGTTCTAATCCCGGTGGCCCCCACTTCCCATCCAGCTCCCTGCTTGTGGCCTGGGAAAGCAGTTGAGGACAGCCCAAAGCTTTGGGCCCCTGCACCTGTGTGGGAGACCCAGAAGAAGCTCCTGGCTCCTGGCTTTGGCTTGGCTCAGGTCCAGTCGTTTTTGTAGCCACTTGGGAAGTGAACCATCGGATGGAAGATTTTTCCTATCTCTCCTCCTCTGTACATCTGCCTTTCCAATAAAAATAAATAAATCTTTTTTTTTTTAATCTGTCCCTCCTTATGGACCCACAATGTGTTCATAGGACACTCGGCTCTCCCTACCCCCACTCCCAAATGCCCCCCAGAGTTTTCCTGCCCTAGAGGTTTGCAGGCAAGGGTTATGTGTCAGCAACCCCCCCAACATCCACTTTCTGTCCCGCCTTCTACCCTGTGCCTCCTGGGCACCAAACCTCGAGCACATGAGGGCTCAGGGTGCAGGCCTGACCTTGAACCTCAGGGTCCTTAGGTGACAGTCGGCCGGCCTTGTGCTGCAGCCTGTCCCCAGGCTGGTGGTGACAACAAGGCCTTCTTCCCCAGCCCCCTCCTCTTCATGGCTGTCCACACTGTGCCATATTTGCACGAATGACTGTGACCAGGGAGGCACTGTCCACCTGTCCTCCTGTGGGCACGTGTGAGCGGGCATCTGGCTCTCCTCCTCTCCCATGTCTCCAGCACCCTTGGCCATGGCCTTCATCGTACAGGTGACTGGGTTAACCCGGAGAGGGTCCATGTGTGGATGCCGTTAGAACAGGCTGTCTGGAGGAAGTGCTGTCCACACCCTCCACGGCTCTGCTGGAGATGCTGCCGGGAAAGGCGAGAGGGATGCGGGGGGTGGGGGGGGTCGGGCATGACCGAGCTACCCCTTGGGGAGCAGAGTTGGGGAATCCCTATATACCTGTGTTCTCTGCCCCTCTCCAATTCCTCCTATAGCTCCCATGCCTTGGCTTCCTGTATTTTTTAAATGTGCAAACTCTGCCTTACCCTTTAACAGCTGCACATCTCATCACAGGCTCATCAACCCCGGTAATCAGCTTCTTCCTCCCAACCCCTTTCCCTCTGGGGTCATCACAGCTTGTGACCTTCACCTGACTGCAACCCGGCACCCACGGCCCCTCGCCATCACCATGTGGATCCTCATCCACTGAGAAGGCAGATGCTGCAGCCGACCTAGGGGAGGGAGGAGGGCAGGCGGGAGTGGCCACACCTGCCAGTTCTGCTTCCAGGAACAACAGCTCCTTATCCTGGACCATCTGCACCGCCTCCTCCAGGACGCGGCTCCCACAGGGTCCTATCCAGGGCCCACAGCCCCCTGGTCCCATCTCTCCGCAGAGCTTCCATCTGCCAGGTGTAGAAGTGGGTGCCCTGCACCTGCTCTGGAGAGAACTTGGGAGGAAAGAAATGAACTCACTCCCCAACGGGAAGCACTCTCCTCCAAGGAGGCATTTGTTTTTGCTGTGTGTCAGCAACCCTGGGCAGAGGAGGGCTCAGGGTGCAGGCCTGGCCTTGCTCCTTGGGGGGTCATCCGGTGACCCTCACCATCACCTGTGCTTTTAAAATGTGCAAACTCTGCATTACCCTTCTCCATGCCGAGGCTCTCATTTAGCCCGGATTCAAGGGCAAGGCCAGGCGGCTCTGGCCCATCCTGCCCTGGGAGACCCTCGCAGGACATTCACACCCATATAGGGGTGAGGGGACCCTGCGCTGGGTGGCAACTCCCCTGGGTGGTGGGAAGAGAAGCTGGGAATTCAGGGGTCCTGCCTCAGTCACAAGCTTTATTGTCCTGAAATGGACTCGCCACACTTCAACAATTCCACTGTGTAGGAGGGAGGGGTTGGGGGAGGGGGCTCAGAGGGTGCGAGGCCGAGCTGACCCGGGGGGAGCAGTGTACACCTGCCGTCCGCCCGCCCGGGAGGCTTTCGGCTGTGACAACTGCCTCCTGACTTTGCAGACAGGAGCCGTAGGGCTTGGCTGGATTAGGCCACTGAGCATCATCTCTAGGTTGCTGTTAGTAACACCGCAAGCGACAACTACCGCTAAGCCAATGGGCTGCGTGGGGCACGTGGCAGCGTGTGTCGCCTCGCCTGGGCGCACCTGATGGAGGGGACTGCGGAGGGCGCAGCCGGGGTCCCCCAGGCGCCCGCTCAGGCCTAAGGTGGAAGTAGCCGGGGCACCAGGGGTGCCCTCAGGATGCCGGGGGTGGGGGAGGCAGTTCGATTTCTCAGGCTGGGCCACGCTTCCAGGCCCTTTAGGTTGCCCCCTGGCTCGGGGGTAGTGAGGACCAGTGCTTGAAAAGAGTTGCAAGGGCCCTGGTGGACCGTCAGCACGGAGATGCTGGCATACGCAGGTGTCTCCCACGCGGTTCATGGTGGCTGCACATCCACCCCTGGTCCCTGTGAATGTGTCGCTGTAGTGTGTATGTTGGGGTCACAGTTTGGAGCCATCTGATCCACCCAGGGGCCTACCTCAGCTGGGCCTACCTTGGCCAGGGATCAATCAAGTTGGGGGTAGGGCTGAAGGGAGGGGGTTCCCAAAACTTGCCTAACACTGTGACTCTGGGCCTCGGTGGTCAACCTCTGGCCAGCAGTTTGGAGGTGCTGGTATTGGGGAACAAGAAGAAGGTCATTGTCCCCCAACACCCTGAGCCTGGGGACCTCACTGAAGAAAGCTCAGGATGGCGGTATGGAGTCTTGGGCGGGAAGCGGCTGGAGAACCAGGGGTCCCCGCTCAGGCCCCACAGGAGCTGGCCTTCCTCAGCGCCCCCGTCACACGCAAACTCCGCAAGCTTCTGGGGATGTTCAAGCTGCTGGCCCTGGGCCAGGCTGGGGCTGTGCTGCTGTCCTGGTCCAGCAGGCAGTCCATGGTGGACGGGCAGCGTTGTGTCCACAGGCGGCAAGGACGCTCATGGTACAGTCTGACGTCACCGGAGACAGTTCCTGGCCTCTGCCTGGAGGAGGCGCCACCGGGCAGCCTGGGTGAGGCGCTTGCTATGGACAGGGCCACTCGGCGATGTTCTCCCAGGGTCAGTGCTTGTCCTAGAAAGAGCAGGGGCTGAGTCACCAAGAGTCACCAAAGCTTGGAGGGACAAGGGGGCGCAGACAGCACATACCAAGGCCCTGGGGCAGGTGTGTGTGGGGGGAGCCTGCTGTGTCTGGGGTGGTTGGGTAGGGGAGATGCAAGTGGGAAGAGGTGGTGGAGTGGGGTTCTCCAAGAGCTTGGAGCACCCAGAAATGGAAACTGGAGGGCCCGAGCCTCAATGTTCCCACCTACAAAATGGGCTTGGCACATGCCATGGCACTGGCCCTCCTGGCCCCTCCCCTCCAGGCTTGGTGGTCCCACGCAGGGGAACTGTGTGTGTGTGTGTGTGTGTGTGTGTGTGTGTGTGTGTGTGAGTTGGGAGGAAGAGAAGGGAGCAGATTCACACCTCACTTTTTCCGCAAGCATTTCTGGGAACTCCCTGGAAGAAGTGGCTTTCTAGAACTTCCTGGGCCGGAGGGCTGCCCTCTCATCCTTGCCTGGGCCGGAGGGCTACCCTCTCATCCTTGCCATAAACCCCATGCCGGTTCCGTCCTTGCCAGACACTGTCCTTGTTATAGGGGTGCCGGCCTCAGCAGCAGTGGAGAACTCCCCCAGAATGGTTGTGAGCCAGGCTCTGGCTGCCTGGTGCTTCTCACCTCTGGGAGGTGATGCCTGGGCAGTGAGGGGCTTGGAATATTGTGAGGATTGTGGGGGAGAGGACAGGGCAGGGTACAGCCACCAGGTGCACCCCCCCCCACCCCCAGTAAATCACGCCACCAAGCCAGCGCACCTTCTGGAGTTCCCTAGCTCCGTGAAAGGCAACATCACCAGGGCAGCTGTGTGAAGTGGAGCCTCTATAAGGGCTGCTTAATAAAGCAAAGCCAGAAAATGCTCTGGTTTCAAATATTTTGTGGCTAAAAATACCCCAGAACACAGAGACGGCAAAGGGGACATGAGGGCGGGGCCTGCCAGGTGGATCTCTCATAGACCAACGGCCATCCCTGTGGCACACACATAGACACCGCAGTGGCAGTGTGGAGACCGCACGCGGCACCTGCTCCAGGGGACTGCTGAGGCCAGGCCGATGGACGTGGGGTACCCTTGGAGAGCCATGACCTTGCCGGCGGCGGTGGTGGTGGCAAGACTGACCCCAGACATGGGAGTCTCTTGTGTTTTGACCTGCATTGTGGCTGCACCTGCCGGGCACGTGCAGAACCATGCCCCTCCTGGGGAAGCTGGGCATAGAGTATTTCAGGCCCTGAGATGTGGTTGCACTCAGAAATTTAACACAAGCGCAGCACTATACAGCTTCCAACAAGTTCACGGAGCGATGGAACAAAAAACCCTTCTTTCCAAGGGTGAGCATTTGGCCTGGCCATGAAGACAGAGGTTAGGACATTCACACCCCATTGTCACAATGACTGGGTTTGAGACCCAGCTGTGGCTCCCGTCTCCAGCCTCCTGCTGTTATAGTCCCTGGGAAGCAGCTGTGAGGGCTGCGGGGGTGGAGCCCATGCCTCTCTCCCTGCCCCTGCATCCCTGGCATGGGGGAGATGCCCCGGAATCCCCTGGCTCCCAGCCCACCCTGGCCCAGCCCCGGCCGCTGCAGACATTTGCTGAGTACACCAGCAGGGGGAGCACTCTCTCGTATCAAGTTCATAAAAATCTTTTCAAAATGATGTTTTGGTGTGGAAAAAAAATAATTCTGAAATGCACTATGCATTTCCATTAGCTCTGCAAGGATTTCTCATGTAAACAATCTCTAAATGTTTTCAGACCAACATAAGCTGTGCTTTAATTCCTCTGCTATGAGCTGCCAGGTGCCCTCCTGGACACACACAGCCCTCCACATGGGGGACGAGAGACAAGGCAAATGGAACAGAGCCGTGGGCCAACAACGTACTGTGGGGCAGAAGGTGAAACACGACGTTCCAGATGCTGTTCTTAACACTTCTTCTTATAAGTCTGAAAGTTTTTCGAAGTTAAAGATGTAAACACATACCATACACAGTGTGTGGTTGTGCAATGATACTTGTCATTTGCACAGGGACATCAGCAAGTTCCAAATCCTGAGGGCCAGCCTACCGGATGCCCCTGAGTGGGGACACGCCACCAGGCACGTCCCTGTGTCCAGGTGCCTCATAGGTGCACCTGTGCCGGTACTTCCAGAAGTTAAGTTCATGGCCAACAGCGTGGTCTCTTTCAGGCACAGCCGGGGGCCACTCCCAGCAGCAGGGTTGCCCACAAAAGAGCAGGAAAACCCCAATGCTTGGCGAGCTGGAGACTGCAGGGGGAGGGGGACCCTTGTTCACAGTGTGAGCCATGGGATGAGAAGGCAGAGCACGGCCTGGCTCGGCCTCAGGTGGGAACCCAGGGTCACGAAGCTCCACACGCGTGCCTCCCTCTCTCTCGTCTACCCGGGGACAGCAAGCCAGGGCTCTCATTCTGGGAAGAGGCGTCCCAGCGGGTCTGCAGGTGTGGGATTCTCCGATGAAGAGGCCAACTGCAGGTGTCAACAGGGGAGGGGGTGCTTCCAAACAGGTCATGGGAAAATGGACCTGGGGCCACCTCCACTGAGGTGCAATAGGCTACGCCTCCATCTGTGGCACTGGCATACCATCTGGGCACAGGTTTGTGTCCCGGCTGCTCCACTTCCCATCCAAGTCCCTGCCTGTGGTCTGGGAAAGCAGTGGAAGATGCAGCAGGTGCTTAGGCCCTGTGTCCACGAGGGAAATCCGGATGAAGCTCCTGGCTCCTGGCTTCAGGCTGACCCAGCTCAGGCTGGTGCGGCCCTTTGGGGAGTGAGCCAGAGAATGCAATTTCTGTGTCTCCTTCTCTCTGGAGCTCTGCCTTTCAAGTGAAAATAAATACATCTTTTTAAAGGGGGGGATAAAATACAAATTTTCAAGCAAAAATGTAAAAATCTGTGCATACAAAGTATTCTAAAAGGTCATAGAAATCTATGATGAAGAAACTGGATTTCAACTTTTTGTTTTGCACTAAATCACATTTTTTATTTACAAAAAAAAAAAGTATCTTATTTATTTGAAAAGCAGAGTTATGGAGAGGGAAGGGGGAAGTAGAGAGGACCTTCCATCCGCTGGTTCACTCCCCAAGTGGCTGCAACAGCCAGAGCTGGGCCACTTCACAGCCAGGAGTCAGGTGTGTCATCTGGTCTCCCTTGTGAGTGGCAGGGGCCCAAGCACCTGGGCCATCTTCTGCTGCTTTCCCAGGTGTATCAGCAGGGAGCTGGATCAGAAGTGGAGCAGCCGGGACTCGAACCAGCGCCCACATATGGTACTGGTGTCTTAGGAGGAGGCTTAACTTGCTACACCGCAGCAACAGCCCCTAAACTTTTTTTTTTTTAATGAGTTTATCCATTTAGTTGAAGACGAAGGGGAGAAAGAGCGCCCCCTCATCTGCTGGTTCACTCTTGAAATAGCTCCAAGAGCCAGAGTTGGCACAAGGCTGAGACTGGGAGTCAGGGATTCCATCCGGGTCTCAGGAACCCAGGGAGCTGAGCCATCACGGTGGCTGCCCAGGGCCTGCCTGCACCGGGGATGTGTGTGTGTGGAGGGGATGCAGTGAACACTCAGGAGTCCCTGCCTGGGCTGCCCGGGTCTTAACCCTGGGGCTGAGCACCTGCCCTCCAACTCAGCTCCACAGTTCCCTGGTACTCTATGAAGTCTCCAATCACACACACACACACGCTTAGGAAAGTTCTGGAAACATGTCATTTTAAAGCATTCATCTTGGTTGTCACCCCTGTCTGGGCAGAAAGAGGCTACTGGTGTTCTCATCGTGTGCGCGCGCGCGCGTGTGTGTGTGTGTGTGTGTGTGTGTGTGTGTGTGTGTTTCCTAGAAGCTTCCTCACAGGTACACTTTCTTCTGCAAGCAGGGATGGGCACCGATTCCTAGTGGACCCTGCCTTGTACTGCCCCTCACTTGGTTTCTGTTCTGGGGGTGGGGATCTCCGTGGTTTGGGGCGCCCTCACCTCCTGCTTGTGGGCCTTGTCCTGCTGGTGGATGCCGTTGGCCGAGCTGCCAGTGCCCAGGGTCTGCAAGAGGCACAGAGTGGCTGAGCAGCGGTTCCCAGCTCGCCCACCAGATGGGGATGTCTACCCGCCAAAGCCTCCACCCCATCGCGGCCACTGCGCGGGGCGCGGGGCCAGATGCACCTGCTCCACCCCGAGCTCACCTGGGCCTTGTCCACGCCGCCCCGCGTGGCCTCCACAAGCTTCTCCACCTGTTGCACTTGGTCGAGCGCCTCCCGCAGTGCGTCCTCCGTGCTCATGAGCTGGCGCTGCAGCCGCAGGAGCTCGGGCGCCGAGGATGGGTCGATGAGCGAGTAGCGCCTCTGGTCCGCCAGCGACCGCTCCTTGTCCTGGGAGCAGAGGGAGAGCGGGACGGTGTGTGCGTGTGCACGGACGCCCACGTGCTGAGGGTAGGGGTGGCAGCTCCACGCAGGCAGGAGACACGTAGGGCCTGGTTACCACCTCCTGTCCCCAAAGCCTCCTCCGGGCGAGGGTAGGGGTGATGCAGTCCGTTCTCACCTCCCCAAATCCTTGGGCACCACCCTCATTTCCTGTTAAGCAGTCAGAACCTGTCTCTGAGACTCTTGCTGCCCCAGGGACGCAGGCCCCGGGAGCTCACAGGTCTGGGCGGCCTGTCCGTCCCTGTCCCTACATACCAGGCCGGTGAGCTTCTCGCGCAAGCATCGGATGTCCTCTTTGAGCTTCTGCTCCTTGACTCGCCATTCGGCCTTATGAACCTCCCGGCTCAGGTCCCGCTCCGGCCCTGGTGAGTGGCGGTTGGCTTCCAGCAGCAGCACCCGCAGCTCGTTTAGGCTCCTGCAGCCGGCCAGGGAGGGGCTGCGGTCAGGCCGGCTCCCCAGCATCATGGGCCAGGTGCCATGGGGGTAGGTAGGTATTGGATACCATGCAAGGTGGAAGGCACTGCCCCACAGCCCAGGAGCGGAAGGGATCCGGGCTCAGGCAGTTGGCATTTCCTGGCATGTTTGCAAAGAGAATATATTTATAGAAAGATGGGGCCGGAGTAGTGGCATAGCAGGTAAAGCTACTGGCCTGCAAGGCATGATGCCAGCATCCCATAGGGGCACCAGTTTGAGTCTTGGCTGCTCCACTTCCCAACCATCTCCCTGCCGATGCACTTTAAGTGCCTAGGTGCTTGGGCCCCTGCAGCCATGTAGGAGACCTGGAAGAAGTTCCTGGTTCCTGGCCACCTGGGAGAGTGAACCAGCAGATGCAAGATCTTTCTATCTCTGTTGGCCGACTCTATGAAATCTCCCCTTGGGATAGGAGAGGGCGTGGTGGAGAAGACAGCTTGGAGGAGGCTCGTGGGGCTGTAGCAGGTGCACCTGCCGAGGGCGGGGCCGCCTTCCTGTGTCTGTCTGGCTCCCTCCTGGGCAGGGCCCTGTTCGGCAGGGAAGTGCTGAAGTTAGAGCGACTCTAACACAGAAACATCCGATTGTACGGCACACCCACCGTGGGGGAGGAGTGCACAGGGTGCCGGTGGATCACCGGGACTAGGTGGGGAGACCCAGATGGCCGGTTCCCCCTGGCAGGGACGGTGCTTCCCAGCTGTGGCAGAGGGTTGGGAAGGTGGGGTCAGGGGGAGTGAAGCTTGAGGGCAGCCTGGAACCACAGGGATACAACAGTTTCTCTGACAGCCTCGACTGCTAGCCTGGTCTTTTCACTCTCTTTTTAAAAGATGCATTTACTTTTATTTGAAAGGCAAATTTACAGAGAGAGAGAGAAAGGTTATCTTCCATCTGCTAGTTTACCCCCCAAATAGCTGCAACGGCCAGAATTGGGCTGGTCCAAAGCTGGGAGCCTGGAGCTTCTTCTGGGTCTCCCATGTGGGTGCAGGGGCCCAAGCACTTTAGTCATCCTCCATTGCTTTCCCAGGTGTGTTAGCAGGGAGCTGGATCAGAAGTGGGGGCAACTGGGGCTCCATTTGAATGCTAGAACTGCAGAGGGAGGCACTGGCCCCTAGCCTGGTATTATAAAGTTTCCCAGAGGTCCTAAATAAAATGTTTGCAGGAGGTGGGCTCTTGGCACAGCACATGAGTTTCCGCTTGGGAGACCCACAGCCTGTGCCTGGTTCGATCCCAGCTCTTCTGCTTCCAGTCCAGCTTTCTGCCAACGCACACTTGAGAAGCAGCAGGTGAGGGCTCTGGCACTAGCCTCCTGCCACCCACACTAGAGGCCTGGATGGAGCTGCAGGCTTCCGGCTTCAGCCTGGCTCCACCCTGGCTGCTGCAAGCATGTGGGGGAGTGTGCCAGCAGGTGCAAGATCTCTCTGTGCCTCTCTGACTTTCAAACAAAAATAACAAAAAGTTTTAAAAAGCCTCATCCGCACTTGGGCTGGCTTTAGGATACAGATGAGCCTGCCACCCGTGATGCCAGCATACCATATTGGAGCTCCAGTTCGAGTTCCTGGCTGCTCTACTTCCTATCCAATTCCCTGCTAATGCACTTTAGGAAAGCAGTGGACGATGACCCAACTGCTTGGGACCCTGCACCTACATGGAAGGCCCAGAAGAAGCTCCTGACTTCAGACCAGCCATGTGGGGAGTGAAGCAGCTGATGGAAGATGGATCTGTCTCTTAAGTCTGCCCTTCGTATCCATCATCACGGTGTTAAGGGCTTTGGGAGAACGCCGCGCAGCCCGGCCCACTCACCGCTCTTTCTTGAGCAGCTCCTGGCTGATGAGGACCAGCTGGCCTGAGGCGTCATGCGTCTTCCGGGACACGGCCTCCAGCTCGGCCTCCAGCCGCCGCCTCTCCTTGAGCAGCGCCTCCATCTTCTTCTCTCCCGACTTGCACTTGCTCTCGAGCGCTGAGGAGAGAGAAGGCAGGGATGGCGCTGAGGACACCCCACATCAGAGGTCTTGGGGTACGGGGACTATGTACCACTGGGGAGCTGGGATGATATCTCAGGCAACCAGGGACTCCGGAGGGTGGCACCACAAGGATGCTAGAGCCCCCATGTCCAGCAGGCTGGGGGCGGGCATGTCCCGTCGCTGGAGGATGTGGTGTGTCTGTTGGCTTCTGGACATGTTAGACCACAGCCTTCACCTTGACTGCGCTAGGGCCTGAGGTCACCTGAGTGCCACGGAGGGCCCGTTAGGTTACATGACAGATGGAGACAGAAGAGGAGTTAAGAGCCACTCCCCTACTCTCAAAGCTGGGAAGGAACCAACTCTAGCCCCCACCTGCCTCTCCCCAGGTGCTGTGCTCTGTGGATCTCACTCTGAGATATAGCCTGGGTGAGGGACCAGGCCCTGGGCTTGCCTGGCTGGGGCTGGGGGCAGGGGGGCATGTCAGGCTGTGCAGGTGCAAGGGCGGCACAGAAAAACTGGCTTTCCTCCCCTAGGCGCACTGGGGGAAGGGACAGGGTACCAGGGGCTGGCCCTGTCCCTCCTGGTGGACCCCGCCCACCCTCCTGCCAGGCCCTGCCCACATCTGCCCAGTGGGCAGGAGACTTACCACTTACTTGGGCCTTGAGCGTCTCGGTCTGGGATGTCAAGGCGGTCACCTCTTTGTCCCTCTTGTTTAATTTGTCCTGCAGGTCTGGGGAGGGGAGAGGGACCAATGAGTGAGGGACAGCCCCCCTGCCCCAGGCACCTGCAGGATCCCACACATGGAAGGGGCCAAGTTTGGCCTCCTGGGTTTGGGTGGTTCTGCCCGCCAGCCCCCTCTCCCAGGCACCCGTTTTGAGGAAGCAGAAGGAAGTGGATGGCCCAGGCGGTCTTGGGCCACCTGGCTCCTGACCTGGATAAGTGAACAGGGGAGGGGTCGCTGGAATAAGGGGCTGGGAGTGAGCCAGTGGACACAATGGAAGATTTCTCTGTCAGTCTGCCTCTCAAGTGAATGAAGACACACATACTTTTTTTTTTTAAGTTCATCAAAAAACAGGATGAAAAGACAAGTAGCACAAAAAATTATTTTGAAAAAATAGCCAAAAGACAAATCACCCATGAAGGAAAAAAAAATTTTGTAGTGTCATATATAAAGAGCTTCTAGAAACCAACAACAAGACCGATAACCCAGTCAGGAAACACAGGCAAAGGACACGACTAGACAGGGAAATGGAGAATTACATCCTTGCTTCCGTCACAGCGAGAGCACGTGGAGCTGAAGCCAGCTCAGCCGACAGCTCTACAGAGAGCAATCAGACGCCTCATCAATTACCCTGTCTGGAGGTCAGGAGCTCTCAGCCGGGAGTTCAAAGTGACCAGGGGCCCAGCGTGGTGGTGTAACACGCTAACCCTCCTGTAAGCACCAGTCATTCACAATCTGCTTTGGTCAGCAGGAAACTGACTTTACGTGCAATGGCATTTTCACCCCAAAGAGCATTCTAGATGCAGGAGGGTTTTCAAGGCACATGTTTTCTTTAAAGATTTTTTTTTTTAATTGAAAAACTCAGATTTACAGAGAGGAGAGAGAGATCTTCCACCTGCTTGCTCACTCCACATGTAGCTGCAATGGGCCTCCCACACAGGTGCGGGGTCCCAAGGCTTTGGGCCATCTTTCTCCTGCTTTCCCAGGTCACAAACAGGGAGCTGGATGGGAAGTGGAGCAGCCAGCAGAGACACAAACCAGCGGATTTAGCAACTAGGCTATCACGCTGGGCGCTCGAGGCATACTTTTAAAGAGGTATCACTGAAGGGGTGGGCAGTGCGAGCCCATTTCTAGTATTTCCTGGCTTGTCTGCGTTATAAGACATTTCTGGGAAGGGTACAAAGCGGTCGACGCTGTGCCATCAGCAGGGGGAGCCTGGGGACCAGGCAATGCCTTGTTCTTGCATCGAGCTTAGGAAATGAAGTTCAAGCCAGAGGACACGCGCTCTCAGCGCTCCAGGAAGCCAGCGGTGCCTTCCTCACCTGCAGGAGGAGGAGGAGGGGTTCCCGGTCCTGTGTACACAGCCCAGTCTCAGGCAGGGGTGGGCACAAGATGCACACTACACCCAGAGGGGCACCTGCTAGAAGCAGCCCAGCAGCTACTCACCCTGCACCGTCTCCTTTACCCGTATCTGCTCCTCCGTGAGGTCATTCGACTCGATCATCTGCAAGAAGAGTCCCTGTCAGGGAGTGGCCTGCCCCGCCACACTCTCTCACCCTGGCCGCGGCCCTGCCCAGCCACCCGCGGCTCGCATGCCTCACCCCTACTCAAAGGTGTGTGTGTGTGTGTGTGTGTGTGTGTGGAAGGAGGGGCGACTCAGAGTCCCAACACAGGGTCCCATCTGGAATCTTCTAGAACCAGGGACCCGTTCTCAGCACCTCCTGGAGACGAGGACTTCCAGCCTCAGTTTGCCCTTTGTAAACAAATATGTCTCCCGCACCCCCTGAGGGTCGCGTGTGCAATGCAGACCATGGCCGACTGTAGCGGGGATGTCAGTATTGTCTCACTTCATCTCAGCGAAAAACCCAGAAACCAGGGGGAGAATAAATAAATGAAGTCAGCACGGCCAAGACCACCACACACAGTCAGCCGGGGTCTTGGACCTCACACTCGCCTCTCACACCCCTGGCCCTGATGAGGCTCGGTCAGTTAGGATGACTAAGTAAGCCCTTGAGTCTCACCACCCCTAGCCGCACACTGTAGGAAGATGGGGTACACAGGGAAGGTGGGTTTTAAAGCCTACGGGAGCCCCCCCAAATCTGATTGTTCCTGGACCCCTAACCTCAAAATCTAGGGAAGACACACAGGTCCCACTGGAGATCCCAGTGTGCATGGAAAACCATGAGAAGGGCCTCCCTGAGTCAGCTCCTTCTCCTGCTGGGATGAGGGCTGGGGGCTGGGGGGCGCTTCTCCAGGCTGTCTTCAGGGACCCTGGGAGCCCCACTCCTCTTGCTCCCCGGAGGCACTGGGGGTGGTAGACACCTCCCCCACAGGACAGCAGGGAGCCTCAACTTGCCCATCTGGGAAATAGGAGGTCACAGTCCAGTCCCACACTGCTATCCCTGGAGGGGCTAGGGATGTGGTCAGCTGAGACCACAGGAGGACAGATGCTGGCGAGGTTTGTGGAAGTGCAGCCAGCCATTGGCATCTGACATGGAGGGGATGGAGTAGGGGGAGGTGAGAAAGCAGCCTCTTAACCCCTCCTCCCATATTCTGGGCCATTCCATTGTGACTAAGCCTCAGTGAAGTGGGAAGCGAGTCATCCCATCTCCCCTACTCAGCGCTCTGGCTCCCTGGGCCAGCCCGGAGGCCCTGGGTGCTGGGTGGGGGTTAGAGAGAAGTAAGGGATCAATATCCAAGGAGGCTCAGAAGTTGAGCCTTGGTGAGCTAGCGGGCTGGGCTGCAGTAGTCCACCCACCCCCACCAGGTCGGCACAGACCACCCCCACCCTGGGGTCAGTCATCCACTCATGGTCCCTTCTTACAGGGACAAGGGGCTTCTCTTGCGACCCCAGGTGCCTCTGGCCTGCCATGGGCATGCTCCTGGGGGAGGGGAGAGAAGAGGGGGTGGTCACTGAGTACTCCAGCCACCCCCACCCCCGCAGCAGGACAAGCTGCCTACGTGCGCGTGCTGCTCGGAGCACAGGGCCTCGGCAGCCTGCAGTCTGTTCTCAGCCACCAGCAGCTTCTCGCGCAGCCGCTCGGCCTCTTGCCGGCTCTGCGCCTCCGCCCGCTGCAGCCGCTCGTGGTCCAGCATCTTCTTTTCGGCCAGCGAGATCTGCTCCTTGAGGAATTCGATGGCCTGCGCCTGGCCCCGGTACTCGGCGTCCAGGCGCTCCAGCTCCTGCACGCGCAGCTCGGCGCGCCGCCGCTGCTCCTGCGCCTCCTGCAGCTCCAGCCGCTGCTGTCCGGCCTGCGCCTCCAGCTGTGCCCGCCAGTGCTGCCGCAGCCCCGCCAACTCGGCCTGCGCTTCCCGCAGCTGCTGCCGCAGGCCCTCCTTCTCTTTCACGTGCACGGCCGTCTCCAGGTCGTGCTTGGCCTGCAGGTTGCCCAGCTCCAGCTGGTGCTCCATTTTGATGCCTTCCATCACTGCTTTCAGCTCGCCGATCTCCTTCTGCTGGGCGCCGGGGCCTGAGTGTAAGGTGGCCTTGAGGTCCTCCAGGGACTTCTGGTGGTCGGACGCCAGCGAGTCCAGCTTGGACTTCCAGTTGTCCATGAGGCCCATGTTCTCGCTGGTGGCCTGCTGCACCTTGGCCTTGAGGTCGGCCACCTCCTGCGCGTACTTGTCGTTGGCGGCCCGCAGCTTCTCCACCTCCGCCTGGTAGGCCTTCAGGGCTTTCTCGTACTTGTCCCGCAGCGCCCCGCTCTCCCGCTGCTGCTCCTGGCTGGCCGACAGCAGCCGCTCCCGCAGTAGCCTCTGTGTCTCGGCGGCCTCGGGCTGGTCGGCCGGTGGAGGGCCCGATTGCAGCAGGCACTGCTGGAGCTCCTGGATCTCGCCTCGCCGCAGGTTCAGCTCCTCTTCCAGCTGCAGCACCCGCGACTTCTCGGCCACCGTGGTCAGCTGGAGGAGGAGGGCGGGGGAGGAAGGGGGGAGGGCCAGAGGTCAGTGGGCAGGTAGGGGTGGGAGCGAGGAAGTGTTGGCGGTGGGGAGGGGGGCCACGGGAGGGAAGGGGGCACTTTGGCCACCTGTCCTCAGAGACCCTCACCCCTTCCTGGCTGACTGGTTCCCCCTGTGACTGACCAATGTCCCTCGTACCCCAGGCGGGTTGGGACAAAATGGGCGTTAGTAGACAACATCTCTTTGAGGTTCTTGCGTTCGTTAAGCGAGTATTACAGCAGATCTGAATCCTACAACAAACATTGCACGCATTTAGGGGACTCTGGGTACTACACACTGACGTGTGAGCCGCCACTCGGGGCAGGGTAGTTCTCAGCTAGCATTTCTTTCTGGTGAAAAGAAGCAAATGCTGAGTTTGTGTGTGTGTTTTCTTTTTTAAGCAGCAGAGGCATGGAATGAATTTTTGCATAATTCTGCTATAAAAAAAAAATCCGCAGCAGAACGCACTGGCTCGTGGTGGGGCTGACTGAAGGGGGTGGCTCACAGAGGGTCCGGTCTCCTGTCCGGGACCCATCTGCCAGGTGAAGGCACCAGGGCCGCGGCTCCGTCCTTCCATCCACCTGCTTCTGGTGTTGGTGAACCTGGGTAAACTCAGGTTGAGATGTCTGCGTGCTGGGAGGGCCTACCCCCCTTGGAGGGGATGGGTCAGTTTCAGCACAGGGCCAGCACGCACACACATACTGCGCGCTGTCCCAGTACACGCAGGCATTGGGCCAAGGGCGGGGTGTGCCAACAGATCTTGACCGCAGGGTCACCAAGCAGTAACTGACCCTGCGTAGTACATGTTGTTTCCACCAGTTATGCCATTGTCTGGTCAGTTTCCCCACCAGGAGAGTGGCACCACCCAACTATGTGGCTGTGGGCAATGCACGGTGTATGTGTGTGCAGTTCCAGCCATGTGGCTGTGTGCTGTGCAGTGTGTGTGTGTGTGTGTGTGTGTGTGTGTGTGTGTGTGTGTGTGTGTGTGTGTATGCAGGCCCAGCCGTGGGGCTGTGGGCATTGCCAAGTGCCTGCTGTGTGAACATGCACATTGCATGGTGTGCTGTTTAGAACATGGACGCTGTGTGTACAGAGTCCCATAGGGCCTGGATGCTCAGACCATGCCTTCAAACTCAACTCTATCCTTCCTGGTAGCTCTGCAATGCATTTGTATTCCAACAGCCTGCTGCAGGGTGTGGGCCCACCATGCATCTCATCCCCGGGGGCCACTCCTACTCCCCCCAAATCTGACCACTCCCTCAGCCTCTGTTGCCACACAGAGGTGAACACAGAGCATTCTCAACAACTGGGGCCATGAGCTTGAGGACAAAGCCCCAGAGGACACTGACCTCACTCCCCTCCGCCCCGCCCACCTCTTCCAGAAGTCTCACTTGACCTTGGCCCCTAGTGCCTTCCTAAGTCTGAGCTTCTCTCCCAGAAGGGGTGCAAAAGAACAAAGACAGGAGGCCAGTGGCCGCAGACGGAGAGAGCTGGAGGGGTGTGTTGAGGGGACAGAGAAGCTGGAGGGGGCGTTGAGGGGCCCCGGGCAGTGGTGGGCGGGCAGGTGGGTTCGTTACCCTGTTGTCCGCTAACTCCCTGAGCAGCCGCTCGGCCTGAGCCTTCTCCAGCAGCAGGCTCCGCTCCAGCTCCCCAATGCGCGCATGTTCCAACTGTGTCTGGGTCTGCTCCGCCCATGACAGGACAAAGGGCAGGGGTCAGGGGACAGGGCACAGGGCACAGGGGACAAAGTGGAAGCCGGAGGAAGAAAGAGGAGAGTGGGAGAGAGAGAGGGAAAGAGAAAGAGAGAAAGGAGGCGTCATTGTCTGGAATAAGGCAAGGAGAGCAGGTGGACGGGCCGGAAGTGTTCAGGGCAAGACATGAGGTCTGGGGATGGGCTGCAGGGCCTGGTGCCCACTCCTGGCTGGTCCCTGCTGGGCTGGCAGTGGGCACCCATTCCCTGTCAACCCCCTCTTTCTAGGCAGCTCCTGTCCTTGCCAGCCTGCGAGCTGTGTGAACTCATCCTGGGTGCAGCCAGGCTCTGTGTGGTAGACCCCGGGGCTCAAGCTGCAGAGGAAAGAACAGGCTGCCCCGCTTCAGGCCACCCTGCCCCAATGCCCTCGGACTAGCCTCCTCGGTGGAGGGCTGGGCTGTGCCTCCCGTTGCCCTGCCCCGAGTTTGCCCCCCACCCCCACACCCCACGCAGGGATGCCTGGTGCCCAGAGAGCACAGAGCGCCTCTGTCTGAGCCAGACGACGCCCACTGCTCGGGCTAACAAAGCTGGCATTCTCAGGGTGTCCGGTCTGGCATCTGAATGGCAGCCAACTGGGGAAGGGGCCCAGTACCCTCACCCTGGGCACCCGGAGGAGCCTGGAAATCGAATCCATCCTAGGGAGAAGCAAGAGGCTCCTCGTGACCCTGTAGGAGAGAAGGTTCCAGCAAATCTTTGGGGGTGGCACAGCGAGATGACACCCATGGCTGTCCCTTGTTTTTCCTGGGGGCTGCCTCGGAAAGCAAAGACTGTGGAAACTCAAGTCCCTTAGAAAAAGTCAGAGTGGCATCTGTGAATGGCACACAGCCTTCTGTACACTGTAGGGTTTTTTTTTTCCCCCAACAAATTTGAGAGGTACAGATGTATTTCCATTTGCTGGCGTACTCCCCAGTTGCCTGCAAGGTCAAGTTCTGGGCCAGGGTTGCCCCACAGGAAAGCATTCCAGGTCTCCCAGGAAGCAGCAGGAATCCAAGCACTTGAGCCTCCCAGGGTCTGTGTTAGCAAGAACTGGGGATGGGGGAGCTGCCACTGGAAGGTTAAGCAACAGGAGCATCTCAAGGGTGCCGTTTGAGTCCCCGCTTCTCATCCAGCTCCCTGGTAATGCGTCAATACGTCAGGGAAAGCAGAGCCGGAAAAGGCTCCTGGGCGAGGAAACGCCTCTCCTTGCACAAGGTCAAAGTCACGACCCCCCAGTCCCTCTCCATCACTTCTGGCACTCAGGACTTGCTTAACATACAAATCCAACCGCAGGTGCCTCTGCGAGGGGGTGGTTTGATATTGGGAGGTGGTGGTGGTGATATTGCTTGCACTCTGCCCAGGGTACGCAGAATGGGGAGCCCCACATTCCTACCACGTGACTAGAGGTGACATTCCTAAAACTAGGGTGGAGCAGCCCTTGGGGGTGGGCGGTGTGAGGGTGATCTCAAAACTGAGCCTTGTGTGGGGGGGCAGCATGGGGCATATGACATGCACACAGGAACCAGGTGTCCAAGGAAGAGAGAGAGGGAGGCAGACAGACAGACACGGGGCTCAGACACGCCAGGCAGCGCTGAGGACGGCAAGGCCCGGAATGCAAACCTCCACAGTGAGATCCAGAATTTCAAGTGCCGGACCTTCTACTCTGGGATCAAAATCTCAGGAGGCCACTGCTCCCGGACTGAGCCCCCAGCCCACGCCCAGACACGCAAGATGGGGAAACGGAAAAGAGAGAGTGTTGGGCACACCGAAGTTCTCCCCAGTAAAAACAAAACTGCTCACACGAGCTCCTGGGAACCAGGAGCCAGGATTGGTAATGGCCTGGCCTCCCACGTGGGCTGGGGTCAGTGGGCAGCATGGGCCTGGGCACCTCTCCTGAGTTCTGCCCCGGGTGTTCATCAAGCAGGCATTCCACCGTGCCGGCTCCCCCTTCCAAGGAGGAAAGGTACGTGGCCAGTCTCCACGCCGCCCTTTGTGTTTTCCAATCTTATGGGGACTCACACACATGTCCCGCATCAGAAGAGCTGGGTCCAAGTTCAGTGCACACCCTGGGGGGCAGCAGGGAATGGCTCAAATCCTGGGGTCCCTGTGAGATCTGGATGGAGTTCCTGGCTCCTGGCTCTGGCTCAGCCCAGCCCTCTAATTACAAGCGTTAGCGGAATGAACGAGCAAACAGGAAATCTGTCTCTTTGCCTTTCAGACGAAATCAAACCAACCCATGTTCCCCGGTCCATGACTCAGCGTGCCGCTGATGATGAACTGACAAGTGTCTATAAAAGCTGTGGTCAAAGATTGTATTATGGAATGCCCGGCACGATAGCGTAATGGTTAAGGTCCTTGCCTTGAACGCGCCAGGATCCCATATGGACACCGGTTCTAATCCTGACAGCTCCACTTTCCATCCAGCTCCCTACTTGTGGCCTGGGAAAAGCAGTCGAGGATGGCCCAAAGCCTTGGGACCCTGCACCCGTGTGGGAGACCCAGAAAAAGTTCCTGGCTCCTGGCTTTGGGTAAGTGCACAGCACTGGCCATTGTGGCCACTTGGCATGAATCATTGGATGGAAGATCTTCCTCTCTGTCTCTCCTCTTGTCTGTACATCTGCCTTTCCAATAAAATAAATAAATCTTAAAAAAAAATACAAAAAAAAAAGAAGATTGTATTGTACAGCTTGCTAAGCTGCCACTTGTGACACCAGCACCCCATATCAGAGCGCCAGTTCAAATCCCGGCTGCTCCGTTCCCAATTGAGCTTCCTGTTGATGCTCCAAGGGAAGCAGTGGAGGATGGCCTGAACGTGTGGGGCCCTGCCACCACACAGGAGGCCAGGATGGAGTTGCAGGTCCTTCCTCTGGCCTTCAGCCTGGTCCAAGCTTGGCTGGTGCAGCCGTTTAGGGTTGGACGACATCTCTCTGTGTGTCACTTGTTCCAATTAAAAAAAAAAAAAAAAAAAAGCTTTGGTTCCAAGATGCTTGGAGCCTGAGGGGGCAGGGAATGGGAGTAGAGCCAACACAGATGGGCTGTGAGCTAGTAGCAACTGGATGGTGGCAGCAGCCAGTTCAGCATCCCACTTTCCCTACTTCTGCACAGCTAAAAAAATTTCCAATATTAAAAATTTAAAAAGACATTTTTGAAAAAAGACTATTTTGGCTTCAATGCAGAGAACATGCTAGAATAAAAATGGCAGGGCCTGGCCAGTTATAGCAAAGGGGACAGCTGAAGGGGCTGGGGACAGGGCTGGGCAGGGAGGAGAGGGTGTGGCTTGGCCGTGTGCATGGGCTGCACCCACCCGGAACCCCAGGACAGAGTCGTTTGTGGAACAGGGTCC
The DNA here is from genome assembly GCF_017591425.1 of Ochotona curzoniae. Lineage (NCBI taxonomy): Eukaryota > Metazoa > Chordata > Mammalia > Lagomorpha > Ochotonidae > Ochotona > Ochotona curzoniae. The sequence continues at coordinate 5,301,143 of NW_024465421.1, forward strand.
CGGGGCAGAGGAAGTTGCACCGGGTAAGGGTGGGCCCAGTGTGCAAGGCCACATAGGCAAGTGGCCAGGGGAAAGCCATTGCCCGCTGAGGACCACCAAGGGGTGCCCGTAGGCCTGCCAGAAGCAAGAGAGAGAACGGGATGGGGGGCTCTGGTGCTCATTCCTTGACTTTCAGGATGGGCAAGGATGAATGTGACCACTGGGTTTGTACAATACCCAGTCCCATTCTGACAAGTACGAGCTGCCTGTCACCGTCTGTCCCACCCCTCTCTTCTCCCTCTCAAGGCTGATTGGACCTGAGGTGGACATGGGATCCAAAGCCTGCCATGCCATTGGGTTGCTCGGAACTAATCAGGCTCTCTAAAGAGGATACCAAGCAGGTGTGGGCCCTGGTGACCAGGCAGGGTCGGAGAAGGGAGTTTTTGGGCCAAGAGGCCAGGAGGGAGAGACAGACCAAACCATGGGCCACTCTGCAGCTGGAGCTGGGGAGGGGACTGGCCTCTAGGCAACCACAGCTGCAGTTCCCAAGAGCCCACCTGGGGCGCTGCCCAAGAGAAAACCCAGCCTCACGCAGCCACCTGACCACCCTGGCCTAGTCAGTCAGGGGGCATGCATCAGAACACACTGATGCTGGCCAGGTTGTGTCCCAGTAGGCAGTGAGCCTGGCTCCACAGCGCAGCTCACGCCCTCTGCCGCCCAAGCCAGGGGCTGTCCAGGGACATCTACCATCCACTTTTGCTGGGTGACCCTCTTACAGTGTTAGAACCCAGAAATTCATGCCCAGCTGTGAGTTCCCCATCCCGGTCTGGTTTCACAGGGGAAGGAGCTGGAAATGCAGATTCACAGGTTCCTTTGGAATCAGACACCCTGGCATTGTGGGTTGGAGCCAGCCCTCCAGGGGAGGACCGCTCAAGTTCAAGAGTGTGCAACCTTTTCATTTTACAGAGGCCCAGGGCTGCCCTGCTCCAGGCAGGGCTGGCACTGGGGCTGGGCACGTGGCCCTGAACTGTTCTGACAGCCCCCAGACCTCCTGAAGCTGGCCGCCTCCCTAGCGGGGCAGCAGGTAGGGACCTCAGAAGCCCTCAGTCTCCATGTGGGCTGGGGAGGAGTACTGGGGGAGGTGCAGGTGGGTGTCCCTTAAGCGCTTTGCTAATGATCTGGGCATCCCCAATCCCTCAGGTAAAAACGAAAGGATTGGCCAATGCCCTGCCCCCAGCTCCAGGTCAGTGTGTCCAGGAGTTCTAACAGGGGTGGGGGAGCCCATGGCACTCCCCAGCTGGGTTGGCGGCCAGGAGCGCTGGGCTCAACGGCTGTTGCCTTGCTCCAAACCCGGGTATGTCCCTTTACTGCTTGCAGACTCAGTTTCCCCATCTGTAAACCCTGTGGTTCAACCAGCCAATATCGCACTTGCCATCCCCAAAGAACCAAACGCTCAAACTGCTCCACTTCCAGCAGGGTCGTGAGGCCAGCCACTCTCGGGCCCACTGTGGCATCCTCACAGACTTGGGTCCATCCTGCCCTGCACCTGCCTGCCCATACACCCACCCGGAGTCCCTGGAGTGGAGCCAATCCCAGCTCTGACACCCCAACTGAACTGCTCAAGGCTTGCCCCTCCTCTCTTGCACTCCAGGATGTGACCTTTGACCTTGCCCCATTTCTCTCTCTGGTCATCCTCCCAGCTCCCTCCCAAGGAGTCCCTTTGAATCCCACAGCCATGTGCTAGGGCAGGGGCGGGGCCTTGACCTAAAGTTACCTCCAGGTCTCCCTTGGTGATGGACTCCTCTTCCACGCGGAACTGCAGGTCCTCCACCTTCCTGCGGGGGGGGGGGAGAGGGGAGGAGAGGGGGGCTGACGGGGCGGGGCCCATTGCCAAGTCCATGGTGGCAGAGACAGGCAGGGCCACTGGGCTGCCCAGGTCCCGCCCAGACCACGCAGCAGGGACAGCAGCCCCAAGCTGGACCACAGAAACATCTAGCATGGGACTATTTCACACCACGGGCAGAAAGTGAACATACGATGGTAGACATGGCCCGCCCATTCTCTCTTCCCTGCTATAGGGGCACCAGGGCTGCAGCGGCTACCTACCCTGGGAAGACCAGGGTTGGGGGATTGCAGGGGCATGGGGGGGGGGCAGGTATCTCCTGCTCCTGACACAATGACCCCAAAGGCTCAAGATCCCCCAGACATGGAGGTCCCCAGGGTCCTGTGGTGGGCTTTGGGTGCTGTTCCAGTGCAGAACCCCACTCACAACACACTTTATGAGGCTACTCCAAGGGAGGCCCAGAGAGGGCAAGAGATCTGCCTGGGGTCACACAGCCAGCGTGGGGTGGGGCTGGGACTCACACACAGGCAGCAACTATGTCAGCGTCGGGGCTGTTGCCATGGGAAGCAGATGCGTGGGCCCTGTTGGCTGGCTCCGGCAGATATAAATATACCAGACGTCACGGCAGCCTGGTGGGGAGGGTGGGTGTGCTGGGCTCCAGTGGGTTTGCCATAGGCTTGAGAGGGTGGGGAGGGTGAGGCAGAAGCCTGGGTGGGCCCTGGAGGTGATCAGGATCCTGGGCCAAGACAAACCTCCATCTGCTATTACCAGGTAACCCTGGAATCCGGCAAGCCTGAGTAGCCACCTGCTGTCTGACTGGGCGGAGGTTGGTGGGCAGATGAGTGGTGCCCATGTCCTCAAGGAGGCTCCTCAGGACCCGTTAGGGCCCTCCCATCCCTGCCCCTGGCTGGAGGCTCCCTTGGGAGTGGGGCTCCAGGATCCCCCTTCCAGCCTCGGGCCTTAATGTTCTCCTCTATGACCTGGGCTGGCGGCCTGGCTGAGGGCAGCCAGCACCTGCGTGTGGGGCTGACACTTGGGCACAGGTGTTTCTTGGGGTGTCTGGCTACTGCTTCTCTAGTCCTCAGGGTCCTGACATGTGGAATGGGAGAGCAATTAGCTTCAGGCTGGGAGCCCTGAGTGGCACATTCAGGGGACCAGCCCGGGGCAGGCTCTCTGATTCATGATGGGTGGGTAGGGGTGTGACTGCACACACCCCTGGGTGCTGTCCCCACGTGCTGTCCTGTGAGATGGGGCCCATCACCCCACCTGGCAGATGAAAAGAATCGAGACCCACAGAACTCAAATTTCCAGTCCCAGGGCGAGGCAGGACTAGAACCTGGGGCCTCAGTCCCTCATCACTCCCACGGAGGGGACCCTGGGGGTGGGCATGGGGGGAGGGCATACCTCCTTTCCTCCTCCAGCTGATTGGACAGGTCCACCTTCTCCTTCCGCACACTGTCCACCAGCAGCCGGGCCCGCTGCAGCTTCTCCTCTGCTTCTGCAACATACTGGGCCCCAAGCAAGGGCAGGGCATAGTCAGGGTCAGGGTCAACCTCTTCCTGGGGGCAAGGGTTCCCCTCCCCACAGCCTAGCCTGGGATGTGCAGAAAGCATGATCCAAGATGTGGATGGCTGCACAACACCAGGAGTTTCCATGGCATTGTCATAGCCACACCAGCTAGGACACAGCCCTGGGTGGATGTCAGTGCAGCCAGTAAGACTTAGAAAAAGCTTGCCCCAGAGTGAGCAGGGCAGAGTGCACACATTAGTAGCCCGATTCTGGAAGCCCATGTTCCCTTCCATGCACAGAGAGAGAAAAGTCTGGAAGGAAATGGACAGAGTCCCTTGGGTTCTCTCTTCATTGGAGGTGGACAGGTGCAGCTCACCAACATCATAGCGGTCCTCCCCCACCCTCCATGCCCCAGCCACACTAGGAGACTAGCAGGAGAAGGCGCTCCAGTGGCCCCCACCTGTTCGTGCTGTGCCTTCAGCAGGGCAATCTCCTTCTCCACCTCGCAGATGTGGCTCGTGGCCTTGGCCACCTCAGCCCGCTCCAGATCCCGTTCGGCCAGCAACTGCTCGATATGCTGCTGCTTCTCCTTCAGGGCCTCCTGCAGGGCTGTGGTACCCGAGATCTTGCGGGCATAGCGTGAGGATGTCTCTGTGAGCTGCACAGAATGGGCGAGGACAGGGCAGGGCTCAGAGACCTGGGTGCTGGATAAGGGCAAGCCAGCTCCAGCCAGCCCAGCCTGCACCACAATGACCCTCAACTCCCCAGAGTTCCTGCTTCTCCTCTTGCCTGTGTCATGGACACTCTGGCCATTCACCCAGAGAGAAACATGGTTGAGCTCCAGAGATGACTCCAGATAGAACCCCTGGGGTTCTGCTCAGGCTGGGCTGTTACCTTGGGCCCACCCCCAGGCCAAGTAGAGCTTCGTCTCCTACAATGAGCCTGGACACGGGCCTTCTGCCCACACCCACTGACCAGTCTCCTTTCTTCCTTCACGAAGATTCCCTGAACATCTGCCTGTATTGGCACAGCCCCCCAAAACGGCAATAAATGTAAATGGATCAATTTTCCCTAACAGATGATACATGCTTTTATCTTTAGTTTTTGTTGGAAAGCCCCAAGCTGAGGGACATCTGGAGCCCAGAGCACAGTGAGAGTCAGACTGGAACACTCGGCTCCCACCCACATACCCTGCCCAGCTCTACCCTCACCAGGCCGCTGCGGCTGGGCCGGCCCCCGACAGAAGAGGCCACAGAGCTGACGGAACTGATGGAGGAACTGCTGGGGCTGTGGGTGAGCGCTGAAACGCCCATGGCCATCCGCTTGGTCTTCTTGGCCTTGGCCGGGCTTGTGGATGGGAAGCCGATACGGATGACCTTATGGATGGGTGCAAAGAGACCGAACTTGGGTGGGCACTGGAAGTACCTAGGGGAACAGGAGAGACACCGGCTGCTGCGTGGTAGCCCCACAGTCTGGAGTTGTCCTTTCCCCCTGACCTCTGTGGGGCTCAGCAGAAAGGTACCTCCTTGGGGTCCCCTCATCCTACCCACCCCTCCCAGTGTGTGTGAGGTCCTCCGGACACATAGGTGGGACTCCCCAAAAGGAAAGAGAGGTGAGTGAAGCCCAAAGAGTTTCAAATCCTCAGCAGGTGAATTGCCAATTCCCAGGACTCACACTATGCCAGTCCCTTGCGTGTGGATGTTTATTTCAATGGCCGCCCCCGCTTCGAGCTAGGCACCCTGAAATCCAGGCTCAGAGAGGTTAAGCAACTTGTTCACGGGCACACAGCTACTTTGGTGGCAAAGCTGAGACTGGGGTACCCCAGTCTTCTGGGCTCCAATGCCCTCAATGCTTGGGTCCTACAGATCCTCTGGAGGGCCCCCGCTGGAGCTGCAGCTCTTGAACACACGGTGTGCCCCAGGCCAGCTCTTTGCATGAAGAAGTAAAGGCCAGCAGGCTGGGGCCACTGCTGCCTCTACATCTTAAAATCATGAGTGAGTGCGGAGAACCAGCAATGGGAAACACAGGACAAAATGTCACAGAAACAGGATTGTCTTTGAAAAATCTCTCTGATCAAGCCTGGATTGAGTTCCTGGCTCTTCCTGGCTTGAGCCTGGCTCAGACCTGACCATTGTGGGCGCTTGGGGAGTGAGCCACAGGATGGGGGCTCTGTCCCTCTGCCGCAAATAAAAGTAACTTCAGAATCATGTCTCATTGTGCATACCACACGGAGCATGAGAATCTTTTCTGTTTAGATTTATTTTTATTTTATTTGGAAGGCAGAGTTGACAGAGAGAGGGAGAGAGAGAAAAAGATTTTCAATCCACTGACTCACTCCCTCAAATGAACCACAATGGCAGGAGACAGCTCAGGCTTAAGCCAGGAATGTAGAACTCCGTTAGGTCTCCCATGTGCGTAGCAGGGGCCCAAGCACTTGAGCCAACATTTGCTGCCCTCCCAGATACGTTAGCAAGGAGCTAGATTGGAAACACAGCTTCGGCCCTCCCTCACCCAGCGATTCCAGCCATCACGAGGTAGTGTGAAGCTTGCCACCTGTGTGTGATGCCTGCCTCAGGCTGAGTGCCCTGGGCGGCCCCCCAGGAGGCAGGGACCTCAACTTGTCTTCCCCGACTCAGCCATGAATGTCAGGGAGATGCCAACACAGGGTGCCTGCATGACCTTGAGCGGTGACCTCTCCAGCACCTGGCCCTGCAACTGTCAAATGAGGCTCCCACCACTGCAGTTGGCGGGCTCCCTGGCTCGTGGGGTAGAAGGGGAGACAGCTGCGGGATGGTGGTGCCTGGCCCAACACGCTCAGCCCTGGTTAACTCGAATGCTCTGTCCCCTGCCCCTACCGTGTCCCACGCTCCCCCAGCCCCGAATGGCCAATCCCTCTCCCGCGCACCCCTCTCCTCAGCCCTGGGAGAGTGGAAGAAGTCCACTGCACCGTACCTGGTGCCTGCCACCGCGCCATCATTCTTCCCCAACGGCTCATCCAGCTCCACGCCGCACCACTCGCCCTTGGCAAAGTCTGTTTCCCCGACATAGCGCACCACGCCGGTCTTCGTCCCGCCGACCTGTGGGCACACGGGGAGGTATGTAGGGCGAGAAGACTCAGACCCAGGGGATGCGGTGGACAGTCAAGGGCCCCGGCTTAGCCCTCCCTCCCTTCTGGATAAGGAAGGAAGAAGAGGTGCGCACAGATGGCAATGAGGGGACAGATGAACCGGTGCCTCCTGGGCTGTCCCAGGACGTCACCCCGTGGGACTGTGTGAGTAGGGGTAAGTTGCCCACCCTCTCTGGGCCTCAGCATGTTCCAGCAGCTTCTGCGGGGACCAGCATTGCCTGCAGTGTGTTGGGCACAGCCTAGGGCCTCAGTGAATGAGATCCAGAAACAGCGATGGTTACAGGGGACTGGGAGGGAAATGGGGAGCTACTGCTTAAGGGGAAGACAAACTCGAGGGTGTTTCAATCCTTTCCTTAAAAAGATTAAAAAAAATTTTTTTTTTTGATCCCAGTCTGATGGCTCAATTGGCTAATCCTCCACCTCTAAGTGCGAGCATTCCACGTGGACACCAATTCATGCCCCAGCTGCTCCACTTCCCATCCAGCTTCCTGCCTGTGTGTGGCCTGGGAAAGCAGTCGAGGATGGTCCAAAGCCTTGGGACCCTGCACCTGTGTGGGAGACCCGGAAGAAGCTCCTGACACTTGGCTTTGGATCGTCTCAGCTTTGGCTGTTGTGGCCACTTGGGGAATGAACCAGAAGATGGAAGGTTTTTTTTTTTTTTTTTTTTTTTTCTGTAAATCTGACCCGCCTTTCCAATAAAAATAAATAAAACTTTTAAAAGATTTATTTATTTATTAGAAAGTTGGATATACACAGAGAGAGAAGGAAACACAGAAACAACTATTTTTTTTTTTTTTGAAAGGCAAAGAAATGGTGTGAGGGCGGGATTCCTGCCTACGAGAAGAGTGCAGGCCTGAATCCTTGCTGCTCTGTTTCCAACTCAGCTCCCTGCTAACGCACCTGGGAAAACAACAGAAGATGGCCCACGTGCTAGTTCCCTGCCAACAACAAGGGAGACCCGGATGGAGCTTTAGGCTCCTCATTGTGGCTGGCCCAGTCTTACTCATTATGGCTATTTGCAGGATGAACCAATAGATGAAATATGTCTCTCTCTGTTACCCTTTCAAATAAACGAAAATAATTTATTTTTCCTTTTTAATTCAGATGTACAGAGAGAAGGAGAGAAAGATCCACCATTCCCCAAAGAGCTGTAGCGGCTGGAACGGAGCTGATCTGAAGCCAGGAGCCTCTTCCCGGTCTCCCATATGGGTGCAGGGTCCCAAGGCTTTGGGCCGTCCTCCACTGCTTTCCCAGACCACAAACAGGGAGCTGGATGGGAAGTAGAGCACCTGAGCCATTATTGCTGCCTCCCACCGGTGCTAGAGTCAGAGTTGGAGCCGGGACCGTCGTCCCAAGTGGTGACATAGCCGGCAGCACACAACCCCCACCCCCTACCCCGTGTGCTGCGCTCTCGGAGACTTCCTTAACTTTCTCGCCTAACACTTCTGTAGAGTTTATTTCTGTGATCTCTGCATTTCCCAGAGCTTTTTGGTGTGCTGAATATTTATGGATGTATGCATATTCATATTTCTATGAATATTCATAGCTACCTCTCCAACAGAGTTTTGTTCAAATTTAACGCTTATTTCTTTTATTTCCCAGAGGACTGGCCATTTCCCCCAAAGAAGTCTCTAGAAATGTCTATTGTGTGTGTTGAGGAATTGAGGGGGAGCAGAGGCCTGGCAACCAAGGGTCAGGAGGCTGAGGGAGGAAGGAGCCGGTGGAGAACAGGGTTCAGACCTCAGGACTGAAACCCAGGGGCCTTGGCTCCCCCTTCTGTGTCCAGCCCACCTGTAGCCTTGACCCAGCGGTTCCATCTGCTCGTCTCAGCAGGGTCACAGTCAACCTGCGATGCCAGCATTGGGACCATCACCCGGCAGAGGGGAGCAGCCGCCAGGATAGAGGTGAGGGTAGGGAGGCAACAAATTCCTTTTTAAAATAGAAAAAAAAAATGCATTTAGCAGGAGAAGAGAGAAATCTTCCATCTGCTCGTTGCTTCCTTAAATGCTCACAACACTTAGGGCTGGATTAAGTCAAAGTCAAGGGTCCAGAATTTCATCTGTGCCTCCCACGTGGGCGCAGGGGCCCAAGGCCTTGGGTCATCTTCTATCTTCCTAGGTACATCGGCAGGGAGCTGGATTGGAAGTGGAGCAGCCGGGACTTGAACCAGCACCCCTGTAGGAGGCTGACACTGCAGACGGAGGCTTAACTCACTGCACCACAGCACTGGCTCCCATCCCTAACATCCCTTTAAGGATTCTGTGCCAGACACATCAAAGACAAAGATGCCAGACCTCCATGGGCACCACCGTCCCACTCGGGGGTAGTGACCGAGGGTCAGAGTGGATGGCAAGTAGAAGAACCCACAGGGCCTCACTCCCGCACCCCACCCCACGCAGCCCACTGCCTCCTCAGTTCCAACCAGGCCTCCTCCTCCACTGGGGTCTCCTCTCCTTGGGCAGGAGGGTTCAGGGAAGTTCTGGCCCTCTTTCTCCAGCAGCTGAGAAGTCAGGGGGACTGCTCCTTCTGGGAGTGGAGCTCAAGGAGGAAATAACAGGAAAAATCCCAGAGGCCTAGGGGCTGGGCTGACCTCCGCCTCAGGAGCCACACCTGCCAGAGTGATGAAAATGGTCCCTTTTAAAGTGTTTAGCATCACTGCTTTTTTTTTTTTTTTAAACTCTTTAAATATTGCTTTCAGAGCAGTTTCAAATTCAACAGGCCAAGCGGGCTGGTAGCATTTCCAGCCTCACCCTGCCATCCCGCCCTCCCATGGGAGTCAGCCTGCATCTGCCAGAGGGAAGCATTAGGAAGAGTCTGATCCCAGTGGCCGTAGGGCAGGAGCCCACTGTGAGAGCATCACCTATGACACTGGTTAGCGCTAAAGATGCTCTTGTTTGGAGCCCAGTGCTGTGGGGCAGATGAGTTAAATTGCTGCTTGTGACACATGCAAGTCCACAGGAGAACATGGTCAAGTCTTGGCAGGCTCTGCTTTCAATCCAGTCTCCTTGCTCATGCGCCTGGGCGAGCAGTGGGTAGTGGCTCTGTCTCCCTTCCCCATGGGAGACCAGAACCTAGTGCTTGGCTTTTTGGTCTGGCGCAGCTCTGACTGTGGTGGCCATTTGGGGGAACAAACCAGCAGCTGGAAGAGCTCTTCCTCTCTCTCTGTCAATAGGCCTTATTAATCAAATTAATACCGTTTCCTGCATAGTCCGTCCTCCATCCCTTTTCACTGTCCCTTAATTGTGTCTTTCTAGAAGGCCAGTGTTAACACTGCACAGCAGACAGCCTCGCTGGTGAAGCTGTGGGGGCAGAGGGAACGAACTTCCTTCGGTGATGAAGTCAGGCGCCACTGTTGGCATCCCTCCACCTGCTAGGGACACCTTGGCTGCATCCCGGCTCTGACCGCTAACACCCAGAGTTGTCCTAAACGTCCTCGCGCAGAGGATGTAGCTTCCAACTGCCGTGAATCAACACCAAGGAACACAAGCGCTGGATTGCGTGGGAGGAGGCTGTGCAGTTTTGCCAAAAAAGAAACACACACACACACACATACACACACAGAGACTCAAACCTGCCCAGCAGGGCTGGCTGTCTAGCCTGGCTGTTTAGACACCCAGGCACCCACACAGGAGTACCCGGAATTGATTTTCCTGCTCCAGCCCCAACTCCTGGCCCCAGCTCCCTTCTGATGCTAGAGCAGCATCGGAGGGTCCAAGGGCTTGAGCCCCTGCCACCCTCATGGGAGACCCGGCTGCCGGCTTCCGCCTGGCCCAGCCCTGGTCACTGCAGGCATTTGAGGAGTCAACCCATGGTTGGAAGTTTTCTTTTTGTCTCTCTGCCTCTCAGGATACATTTGGATAAAAGAACCTGCCACATCATCTCTCCACGTGGCTGTCCCATTTTGTATTCTGTTACTCTACACACACTCCAGCACCTGCTGCTCCAAGCACTGTTGGGGACCTCAGCCCCAGATGTTCCCAAGTGCAAGCCAGTCCCCTGCCTGCACCTTGGCCACCATCATGGCGGGGGACGGAGTTGGAGTGCCTCCTGACCTGGGCCAACCCCTCCCCTCCCCATCCCAGGCCTCACAAAGCAACATCCACAGGCAGGTAGAGTTCACTTGTTTCTTGGGGACTCTGGTCTTTGGAGCTAAAACCAGGTCTGTCCTCACCTCAGACAGCCAGGGTCCGTTGGTGGCCACGCCCAGCAAGAGGTTCCCACGTGCACCAGGCCAAGTGTGGGAGGGGGAGAGAGCTAACAGGGATGGTGGTTTGGCTGCTGGATGGATGCCAAGCTTAGGCCAGTAAGGTCCCGGGTGAGAAGCAGGGTTGGGGGTCACAGAGGGCAAAGGCCAGACAGCTGGTTTAGGCATTCCTCCTTCCCCCAGGTTGGGTACTCCTCCATAGGTCGAGGAGTCACCGTTTGCACCTGCTGTGCGGGCAGGGCGGGAAGCGAGACTCCATATCTGACAGGCCCTTCAGGTCTCAGGTGGTGGGGAGCAGGGAACAGGTGACACCTCAACGAGCAGGTGCAGGCATCATAGCGCTAAGAAGTGGAAGCGCAGCCTGGTGGGAGGAACACAGCCTCAGCTCCCTGGACAGGAGGGTGCAGGGGGCTACAGGTCTGGCCTCTCCTGGATGGTGATGCAGCCCTTTGCTGCCTCCTAACTCCACTTTGCCCCTCTGCCTCCGGGACCCCACCAGACAGCGGCTGTGAGCTGCTTAGGGACACATGGAGTTAGCCACGCTGCAGGCCTGTCGCAGTCTCAGCTCTTACAAGCAAAGCCTTAGGGCTACCCACCACCCCTGGTCCTGGCCCTCCCACGCCAGCCTCTTGAATATAGTCCTGCCCTGGCTATTTTAAAATCTTTTTTTGAAAAGAGACTTATTTACTTGTTTGAAAGGCAGAGTGAGCGAGAGAGCAAGAGAGAGAGTGAGAGAGCAAGCTCTCAGACACTGGTTTACTCTCCAAATACAACAGCAGGGACTGCATCAAGCCAAAGCCAGAAGCCAGGAACCCCATCAGGGTCTTCCCCACAGCTGGCAGGGGCCCGAGCACTTGGACCATCTTTTGGTGCTTTCCCATGTTCATCAACAGGGAGCTACATGGGAAGGGGAGTAACCAGGACTCAAATGAGCATCCTTATGGGATGCAAGCATTACAAGCTCAACCTCCAGCCCCGATGCTCCATGCGGGACCTGAGCACCTGATGAGCTGAGTGTCCGTGGGGATTCTGGAACCAGTCCCTGTGGTCACAGAGGGCCCTAGGTCCTGACACTGCCGTCCTGTGTGCTGGAGGAGGAGGAGGGGTATAGGGACCCAGCATGGCCATGCCCACCACTACAGCACCCTGGAGGAGTGGCACCCCTGACGTTTTGGCGCTGGGAAGAAGCACATGTACCCCCTACCCCCCAGCCCCAGGTCCAGCCCGCCTGCCCGTACTCACCAGGACACGGTCTCCTAGGCGCAGGTCCTTGTCACCTCGCTTCACCGAGCCGCTGTCCGATAGGTTGGAGCCAGACTCGTTGCCGGTCTTGACGGCGCTGTTGAGGACACTCTCCCGCAACGGGATGACGCGGCTGCTGAGCGGAGGCGTGGCGGTGCCCGCGTGCAGGGACAGGTTCTGGGCCGTGAGCGACTCCACCGAGTGCGCATCGCTGCCGGAGCCATCGGCCGCCGGCTGCCGCGTAAGTTTGGACGGCCGCGTGAAGATGCCCTGCAGCGCCGGGCACTCGAAGTAGCGCACGCCGCCCACCGCGCCGTCGTTCTTGCCCACCGGCTCGTCCAGCACCACCCCGGCCCACTGGCCGGGCGCGAACTGTGTCTCGCCCAGGTACTGCACCACGCCCGGCTTCACGCCATTTACCCACACGCGCTCACCCACCACGAAGTCACCCAGGAAGTCATCGCCCACTTCGGCCGCCTTCGGGCCAGGCTTCTCGGCAGCGGGGCCACCGGGGGCGGTGGTGGTGGAGGGGATGGGGGTAGCAGTGGCCACGGAGGAGGGACCCGACGCCTGCTTGTGCAGGGGGGAGCCTGTGGATAAAGGAGGGGACATGGTCAGCGCCGGCGAGGAAACCGACCAGGCATGATTGACAGGGAGGGCAAGAGCCACAGCCCAGGCATCCAAGGGCACAGAAAGTATCACAATGACCCTTTGCCCTCCTGACCCTCCCTGAGCTCCAGGCCTCAAGGCCACACAGGGCTCTGAAGGAAGGGGGCAGGGGATCCCTGTTCCACCCTCAATCTCCTTTTTTTTTTTTTTTTTGTTTCAAGGATTTATTTATTTTCATTGGAAAGTCAGATCCACAGAGAGAAAAAGATCCTCCAACTGCTTGTTCACTCCCCAAGTGGCCGCAATGGCTGAAGCTGAGCTGATCTGAAACCAGGAACCTGCTCTGGGTCACCCATGTGAGTGCAGGATCTCAAGGTTTTGGGCCGTCCTCCACTGCTTTCCCAGGTCACAAACAGGGAGCTGGATGGGAAGTGGAACAGCTGGGACTTGAACCTGCGCCTACATGGGATCCTAGCACATGCAGTGGCAGAGGTTCAGAGAGGCAGAGGCCTTGACCAGATAGCACAGCATAATGGGTGGAGGGGCAATTGCAGGGCCGGGGACTGGACCTGCTCACTGCAGACCCTGTGTGTCTTCAAGCCCTGTGTGTCTGGCTTCAAGGAACAGGGTTACCTGGGACCTGGGCTCCACACAAGGGGCCACTGTGCCCAGGCACTTCCCTGTCCTGGGCGGCTCTGCTCTGTGCCTCACTTCCCACTAGACCAAACATTCGCTCCGAACTTGAGGAATAGGAGGAAGTCCCTTGCTACTGCCACGCCCCACTCAGAAATTCCTGCTTCCGGCACTTCCTGCCAGGCCCCACCCCCACCCTCACACCCACAGCTCCTGGAGTACTCCAGCCTCCTGGGGGTAGTTCACAGGACAGAAAAGGGGTGATCCCTTTAGGAGGGGGCAGTGGTGGGGGAATGCATCCGGCAGGGAGGTTGGCAGGGGGGCGGAGACATGCTGGGCAGGGTGTCCCAAACTGCAGCCAGAGAACCCTCAGCAAGCCTCCAGGCTGGCCCTGACCCTAGCATTGTGGTCCTGGGCTCAGAGCTCCACATGCAGGATATGGGACTGTCCCAGCTGACCCATTCCACAGATGAGCTTGAGGCTCCTGGACGCTGGGCAGCAGAGCCGAAGGCCCTTTCCTGGCTCTCTGGGTGCTGGCTATATCCATTCACCCAATAGAGGCCTGCTAAGCTTGGGCCTCAGATCCCAAGGTGTAGACTTGGGTCAGACAGGATCCCTGTGCCCCACACAAGCTCCTTAAAAATCCTGATTCTGAATGAGCACAAACAGCTTCACACCAGTAATGGCTCTGAGACCCCCGACACACTCATGTGTTGTGTTGCTCCACTTCCCATCCAGCTCCCTGCTTGAGACCTGGGAGAGCAGTGGAGGACGGCCCAAAGCCGGCCCTGCACTCATATGGGAGATCTGGAAGAAGCTCCGAGCTTCGAATAGACTCAGCTCTGGCCATCGTGATCATTTGGAGAGTTAATCAGTGATGGAAGATATTTGTCTCTCCTCCTCTCCATAAATTTAATCTGCCCTTCCAATACAAATAAATAAATTTTTTTTTTAAAAAAGGAAGAAACTACAAGTGGGCTTCAAAAATCTTCCATGCCAAAATAGTTTTGTTTTTTGTTTTGTTTTGTTTTCAGAACTGCTTGATTAATAGTTGTGTGAGGATTTGAAAAGTAGGGAAGCAACTAGAACTCTTCCGCCTGCTGGTTCACGTCCCAGATGCCCATAAGAACTGGGGCTTGGCCAGGTGGAAGCCAGAAGCCAGGATCTCCCTCTAGGCCTCCCACGTGGATGGCAGGAACCCAAGAACTTGAGCAGTCACCTGCCGCCTCCCGGGGCATGCACGGGCTGGAAGCTGGAATCGGACCCTCGCAGCCACAGCAGCTTACACGGTCCCTTCTCTGCTGTAGCTGTACACGGGGCACTGTGTGCTGCTTTCCCATGTGGAAGCAATGGCCAGTGCTCAAACAGAATAGTTGGCATTCCCAGCCCTTCACACTTTTTAATTTTTGATTGACACATAAACACCGGCATATGCCCCTGGGCTCCACGTGTGAACAGGCACATAACATGCATGACCTCAACAGCTGCAAGAACACCTCCCCGCAGACAAGAACATTCTGGAAGCCCAGGTAAGCACCTGTCCTGTTCACTCAGGACAAGAGACCTCCCTGGCCCCAGCAGAGTGGAGAGTGGGGTAGGGGGTTGCAAGGCTATTCTTAGCGAGGCTCTGCCTGTTCAGCTGTCCCTGCCCAGCTGTCCTGACCCTGAAGGACCTTCAGGTAATCTTCCCTACCAACCCTCAGCTCTCCTTGGGGGATGAGAGGCAGTCCACAGACCCAGGGACCAGCTGTTCCAACAGCTGCTAAAATCCAGGTCCCCAAGTCTGGGGCCCCACAGGGGGTTGCTTGATCTCTTTTTTTCCTCCTTGAAGCAGTTCCCCCAGCTGCCCCTTCTGACTCCCACTTCATGGGAACAGCATCAGGTTCCCCACCTACCCTAGAAGGCCAGTGTGCAGCTGGCCCATCTGAAAAAAAAACACCACCACCACCACTGAATCTCAAGTTTTCCACTGCAAAAGCCTGGGTAAACCCTTCCTGGATCCATGCCTCAGTTTCTCCAGGCGACCAGGACAGAGACAGCCGGGACTTCATCCAGTACTGACATTCTGGTGTCCCACCTCTTCTCTAGGGGGGACGCAGGGGGTGGCAGTCAGAGCTGGGGGTGGTGACATGGCCCGGGGTCTCACCGCACCCCCTGCACATGCCCAGCCGGACCAGCGACACAGACTTCAAAGAGCAGCTCAGTTGTTCCCCAGCCAGACTTCCGGTCCAGACATAAAGTCACAAAGGGATTGAGGGCTGGTCTCAAGTTCAAAGTAGAACTTCGATGAGAAAGACTAAGGGACGCCGGGAGGAAGGGGGGTGGGAGTGGCAGTGGCGGCTGCTGGGGGTCAGGGTCCACGCGGGTGTGGGAGCCCCCTCCAAAGTGGGGGGATCCAGACCAAAAGACATTCTTCCCTCCACTCTGAGGGACTTGGGCCCTGCCCTGCCTGGGGAAGTAGGAACAAACAACAGGTCTTTTCCATGTCTGCTGATGGCAGCCAATGGCAGTGACCCAAGTCACTACTGGCCCCATGCTGGACGCTGGCAGGGGCAACCAGGGATCTCATCATCAACTTACTCCATGCCCAGCTAAGAAGGGACCAGGAGCCATGGGGCACGAGGCAGGGAGGAGAGGGAGGGCTCAAACCTCAAATGTACTGGACAGCTTGACGCACTCACCTCTTCCAGGAAACCTCCTGACTGCCTCCTCCAGCACCCCAGTTCATCACCCTCCACCTGCCTGCTCTCTCTCTCTCTCTCTCTCATATATATATATCCTAGTCCTCCTCCGCCTTGGCATCTCCCTGATGCCCCTTGCTCTTCCTTAAATGCCCTTCTCTGGGGCAATGCCTCCTCCCATCCCAGGTCCTGAAAACAGGAGCCTCAACCCCAAGGCTTGAAGTTGCCAGTCATGACTGACACACTGACTGTCACGTGGGTTGCCAGTGTTTTCAGGCCTCGTCCTGGCACACACTGGAGTTTCCCAGGTCTTATGCTATGTACACCTGCTCAAGCCAGGTCCAAAGCAGTTCATTTATGGGAACTTTCATCCCCTCAGGCAGCAGGGGCAAGGGGGGGCCTCGAGGGCCAGTGACCGCAGTGTTGTCACAGGAGTAAAACGGTCATTGTGAGAACAGGTTTATTCTTAAACTACATTCAGACTGGTTTGTTATTATTATTATTATTATTTAAAGTGGGTGTTTATTTGAAAAGCAGACAGAGAGAAGAGAGGGATTTTCCACCCACTGTTTCATTCTCTCAAATGTCTGGAGCAGCTGGGGTTGGACCAGGCTGAAGCCAGGAGCCCAGAACTTCATCCAGGTCTCCCACGTGGGGTGGCAGGGACCCAAGGGTGTCAGTAGTCACCCCTCGCAGGCTGTCTCCCCTCAGTGGCAGCACTGTTGGGGGGCAGGTGTCTCTCAGCACCCCCATCCTTGCTCATCTGGTCCCCACCCCCACCTTGCCAAGGGCACAGTGGCTATCCACTGTCGTCTCTCCCCGTGTGTTTTCGGTAGGGTGTGGCTGGCCAAGACTCACTCACCCGCCAGCTCTGCGGGAGAAAAACAGAACCAAACCCTGCCTCGTGGGTTTGCCGGTTTCCATGGGATAAAGTTCTCCCAGCACAGCCAAGTTCAAGGGGCCCATGTTTAGTCACTGAGCACAGAGCTGGGAGGAAATTCTACAGTATTTGTGCTGTAGCGGAAACCACCTCCCCAGATCTTATTGGACCTAACTGGTAGCAGACAGTGGTGTTTTCATAGGATTTTGACCAGCAGTGGTACTGGCAGAAGCCACCATCACAGCTGTGGAACGTGGCAGATGGCAGAAAGCGGCGATGACACACGCGTCGCTTGAGGAGCCTCTAGAGACTGCAGAGGTCAAAAGCACGCCCCTGGCCTTGGTGCCACAGAGAACGTGGGCATTGTGGCACGGTGGGTTAAAAAGCTGCCCCCCACAATGCCAACATTCCATTGGGCTTTACATCCTGAACCAGCTCCCTGCTGATATGCCTGGGGAAGGAAAGGAAGATGGGCCAAATGCTTGGGCCCCGGTCACCCGCGTGGGCCTGGATGGGAGCTGCTGGCTCCTGGTTTCAGCTTGGCCCAGCCCTGGCTGTTGCAAGCCATTTGGAGAGTGATCCAGTCAATGAAAGATTCTCCCCCGTACCCCGTAACTCTGCCTTGCAAATGAATAAACTCTTAAAAAAAAAAGCCTGGAACAACAACAACAACAAAAGAAAGTGGATTTCAAGCATCCCCATATCCAGCATAAAAGACAACTGGGGCTCAGAAAGACTCCCACAGATGCCTGGCCATGAACTAAAGAATGAGATGTACTCTGCTCTTAGCCCCTACTCCCTGGTCTTCAAAAACAGTGTGCCCTGCTAGAACCTGGTCCTCCAAAGAGGCAGTGACCTTCCCAGATGTCACCAGGCAAATAAACAAACAACCTCTGGGTTCTAGAAACCTAAACAAGAACAGCTCCAATCAATTCAAGTGTGTTTCCCTGCGGGACTTGTCAGAGCCGTTGCTGTGCCCACCAAGGAGGGGCCATACTCAAACTGGGCCCAATTCAATTCAAACTGAGCATCCAATTCAGACCTCCCTTGGAGGGACAGGAATACTCGATGCCATCGCGACCTCGGCTGGAGACCAGGGTCAGCCCAGCCAAGCAGGAACAATTCCTGCCAGGTGTCCAGACCCGTTCTGACACCCTCACCATGCAGTCCTCCCATCCTGTGGGGATCCCTTCTGCGGTGCTTTGCTCTGCTGCATCCGGGCCCCACCAGGAGTACCAGGGAGGGGGTGGGGAGCAGGGCCTGCATGAACCCGCTTTTCCATCCCCCGACCCTGGGACTGAGCGCAGAGATGCAGCCTGGCCACAGTCCACCTTCCTCTCCACGCGGCTATTCTGATAAGCCCCACTCCCACAGCCTTCTGCTGGAACCCCCCTCATTTTCCCAGCACTTGCTGGGAGCCACAGAAGCAGGGAGGGGTCTCCTGAGTAAGCCTTAGGGGTGCCAGGCTGCCCCCCAACCCTGTTCAATGCATCTGCCGATAGGGCTCCACCCATCCCTGAAGAAGGACCTAGACAGGGTTCCTAAGCAGCTCATTGTCCCCCAAGAACCCCCGCAATGAAGCTGCCTCTGCACCACCCATCCCTGAAGCTGGAACTCTGCATCACCCCAAGCCCCAGGGACTGCTCAGCTCAGCACCCTCCTGTCCCAGACCTGGCAGGTCCAGCCTGCCTGGGGACCACGGGAGTGGGAGCGGGGGAGGAAAGGGACACAGCAGGGGTGCTTACCCTGGAAAGAGCAGAGCCAGCTCCCCATGGAGGAGCGCTGTGGAATGGAAGAGGCCACCAGGCAGGTGCTGGCCTCTGGGTCCCCACCCCCCTACACCGGGGTCGGGTCGATAGCAGCTGACAACGTCAGGACCATTAGGGAAGCCGCTCCGCCCCTTGCCGCCTGGCAGCGCAAACTCGGCTTGGCTTCCCAGTTCTGAAGCCATTACAAAGTTTAGGATGTGGTTAGGGGAGGAGGGCCGGAGATGTTGACCTTGAAGGGATGAAGTTGCCCTTGGCTGCCTGCATGGGAACGGTGGCTGCGGGGGTCCAGGTCCTGGGTCTACACAGGTGCACAGCATCCCTAACCAGTCCCTTATAATGAGGGCACATTCCCCTGGCTTACCAGGGGGCAAGGGGGGCTCTGCAAGTAGGGGATCTTGGATTCCTCTGGTGGAGAGGGACTGGCGTCCAGGACTGGAGGCTAGTTCTGTGGACCTCTGGCCATCCTTGCCAGTGAGCAGGGAACGAAACCTCCTGGGATCTGTCCCACTGTGCTCCAGGAACAGAGAAGCATGGCCACTGCCCTGGAGGTCCCAGCTTCCTGCCTGGGGTGGGGACCTCCCAGGCACTTTCACCCTCAACCACTTCAGTCCCCAGCATGACACAAAGTCACAGAGACCATTGGGGTAGTTGTGACCAACATAAGGGTAGGGGGAGGCACGGAGAGCCCTCCCCCCCACCCTGATCCACCTGCTGGGGAAGGGATGCTAGCTGCAAGTATGACGCTGGGACTGCACTAGGCTCTCCAGGAGGGCAGCAGCAGATGCTCTGAGCTTGCTTTGGACCTTACTGGTGCAAGACCTCGACCCTGCCTCTCCCTGGTCCCCTGACTCTGGATGGTCCAGCTGAGAGCACTCCTCCTCCAAGTGGGACAGGGGGGGTCCCAATCGCTGGATGGTTAACAGGAGGGAAAGACAACCGGACACAGGCTGAGCCACAGTAGATGTCAAACCCTAGGCCTCCCACATGGGACCCCTTCCTATCAGGACACACCTGCCCACTGAAGGAGTGTGACAGTGGTCTCACAAGTCCTTACTTGGGTCACTGTGGCCCAGCCCTTTTTTTTTTTATATTTATTTATTTTTTTATTTGAAAGGCAGAGTTAGAAAGAGAAGAAGAGATGTGGAGAGATGGAGAGAGAGAGAGGTCTTTCCAATATGCTTGTTCATTCCCCCAAGTAGACAGAACTAGGTCTATCTAAAGCCAGGAGCGTCTTCCAGGTCTCCAACACAGGTGCGAGGGCCCAAGGACTTGGGTCATCCTCTACTGCTTTCCCAGGCATAAACAGAGATAGATGGGAAGTAGAGCCACCAGGACTTGAACTGGTGCCCATAAGGGATACTGGTGCTGTCAGCCCCAGCACCAGCCCAGCCCTTCTTACATCGGAGCCAACAGGGACAACTTAACCACAGCCTGCCCACCCTAGCCACACATACGATTCAGAACTGGACCCCAAGGGCCCCAACTCCTGCCCACCGAGCCGCTTTCTGGGCCTCTGACACGGCCCCTGCACCAGGCTCTCCCTTCACCATAGCCTGATCTGTCCCTGCTGGTTTCCTGAATCTGCCCTGTGGTCCCCACCTATGTAAGACGCTCCTCCCAGCAGCCAAAATAGAGAACCTCTGACCTCTGTCCTTTGATCTCTACCCACCACCACCAGGGCCCAGAGTCCCCACAACCTCCTCCCGTTCTCCCACCAAGGCCACCCTGTTCCTGTCATGCAAGTTCCGCTCCCAACTCCGACTCTGGAATTGCTGCCAGGCCCTGATGTTCCTTGTATGTCATGGCTCTGGGGACAACACAGGCTCGCCCAGCAACACGGGGTGGGCATGGGTCCAAGCCTCCCCCTTGCCAGACCCCCTACTGGGACCCTGAGCTCACACTTTGGGTGGCAGCCAGGGTGCCAATTCCCACAGTGCCTGCCAGCTCCCCTCATTGCACACTCCAGCCGGGCTCACCCCTCTGTTCTCCCATGCCCTCACACCAGGCTGCTGCCAGTTCTCTGGGCTGGGGAAGGCAGACAGATGAACGTGGGAGGGAAGGATGGGCGGGGCACTACTCTTCCTTGGAGTTTCTGCCTGCCCCTTTTCCCTAAGTTTCCTATTTCTCAAGACCACAGCAGGGGAGAACAGAGGCAGCCCTGGGCATCGGGGCCTGAAACGTCCCTTGCCTCTGCCAACCGCTGCAGCTACCATCTCCTCCCTTTCCCCACCCCCAGCCTGGGGGGGGGGTATGGCCAAGACCCCAAAAGCAGCAGCAGGAACCAGATCGGGTGGGAGGGCAACAGCAAGCCAGACCGCCCTTGTCCCCAATGTCAGGTGCAGGGTTAGGCTCCCCAGTCAATCAGGCATTCGCGGGGGTGGGGACAGGGAGGGGGTGGCCCCTCCTCCTTCTGGCAAGCCATTCTGTACCCAGGTTTCCTGGGTGGGGAGGAGATGTCAGGTGCAGGGTGGACAGGGAGGCACTGACCGCGGCCGAGAGGTAGGCGTGAGGGGTGTCTCCTCTCCCATCACCTCTCTGCAGCCCAGGTGGGCGGACCAGGTCTTGGAGGAGTTCTTGCACCTGCAGGTGCTTCCTATTCCCGAGCTCACGGCACCATCAGGAGCTGGGAGTTGAGCCATTGAGGCCCAGGAAGCTTGGTAACTCTCCAGAGGGTCACACAGCATCCATGAGGGGCAGGATCTGAGCCAGAACCCAGGCCTCTCTCTCTCTCTCTCTCTCTCTCCATCAGGCAATGGGCAAAGAGGAAAGAACCTAACAGACACCACGAGGTTTTCTCTTCCCGAAGGTCATCCTGCACTGTGGCCCTAACCCCAAGGTTGGGCCTGGCTGGTGTGTGGGCAATACCAGTGGACCAAGCACCGCCCACCTGCTGCCTTGGCCCCAGCTGCTCCCTAACCCCCATGACCTATAGGCCCCTCCTCTTCTTCTTCACATTTGCAATCTGCCCCATCCTCATGCAAGCTTCTTCCAGGGTGTCTTCCCTGCTTGTCCCCAGCCTGGGCACAGAGCCAAGACGATGCCGAATCCATTCCTGCCTTGGGGAGCTGCACGTCCCCCCTCCTGGGCCTCGAACTGGAATGTCCTCCTGCCTGGCTCCCATGCTTCCCAGACACTGAGGGGGGATGGGCCTCCCAGGAAGGGAAGCTTGGCACCTGCGCAAGAGGCTGACCATGGGCAGTATCCACAGCTGCCTCGTCCCTTCAATGTCCGGTAGGTTTTGCCAGAGACATGATTTTGCCAATGACCCAGGAATCTCTAGCAGGGGCCCAGACTGGCTAGTCTGGCCTCTGACCATCTCTCCTTCTAACTTCAGGGAACATGTCCTACTGGGCTAACTGGAATTGTATCAAAGCCCAAAGATGTTCCTTACCGCAGCATCCAGCGACAGGGAAAGACACGAAAGTATCGCAGTGTTCACCTGTGCACAGATACTCCTCGTGGCTAAAACCTTGCAGCACAAGCCCCAGCTGCCCCCTGTTCAGTCAGTTCACCTCTCCAAATCCGATGTTCCTCTCTTTTCCAGCTGCACTGCCCCCTTCTGCCACTGAGCCCTGACACAGGCCATCCCCTCTGTCTGGGGCACTGTCTGCTCCCATCCCTCCAGTGCCACCCTCCAGTTTACACACCTGCACCCTCTCTCCTCAGTGCAGACCCTGCAGACCCCCCCACACCTGGTCAGATCCCTGCGACCAGGACCCATGGCACTGGGAATCCCACAAGGGATGGCACCCCAGCCACTGGAGGTGCCAGGGATGAGGGCTCCATGGCTAAGGGTGGGCCCAGGATCTGCATTCATGGAATGAATGGTACAATGTGCAGCCGGTGAAAATGATAGGCGAGTGTGCTTTCAACACCAATACATGTGGCTACAGTCACTGACCAGCAAATACCTGGAGGGCCAGCATAGTGGCATAGCACATTAAGCCACCACCTGAGATACCAGTATCCCATATGGTCACCAGTTCAAGTCCTGGCTGCTCAACTTCCCATGCAGCTCCTGCTAATATGTCTGAGCAAGCAGCAGAAGATGGCCCAAGTACTTAAGCGCCGGCCACCCATATGGGAGACCTGGATGAAGCTCCTGCTTCAGGCTTTGGCTGGTCCATGCCTCCTCTTCTTTACGCTTACAATCTGCCCCTCACCCTGAAGGCGAGCTGATGCAGGCCTCTCCCAGGGTGTCTTCCATGACTGCCCCCAGCCTGGGCATGGAGTCAGATCAGTGTCTTCTCTTTCTTAATAAAGCTTTGCCTGCTATTTAAGGGGAGTGAACCAGCGAACCTTTGTCTCCCTTTGAATCGCTCTGGCTTCTAGGTAAGTGAAACTTTGTTTACAATGATATTCAAGCATTGGGGAGGCTGGGCACAGGATCTATGCTAAAACTGTACTGTGTTACCCATCTTGGCACTGTGGGCCCCTCGGGGGTCCCTGCAACCACTCCTCGTGGACATGCAGGGACAAGCAAAGGGAGTGGGATGGGAGTGGTCACTGTATCCCGGGACCAGCTTTCTCAGGACAAGCCATTGTCAGCCACGCTATGCCCAACGGCCCTCAGTCCTCTGCCCCCCAGCAGAAAGGCCAAAGGTCAGCTGAGGAAGGGTCCAGGGACAGAGGTGATGGAAGGCAGGTGGGAAGATGGCATGGGGCACTCTAGGGACCCTGCAGGGGAATGCATGGGGCAACAGGTAGGCACATATCTCTCAGCAGCATCCCACCAGCTCAGGGTCCATAGGGGACCTCTGCCCAGACTCCACTTCCTCACCTCTAAGTGGGGCCACCAGTGACTGGGAGGCCCACCTCCCTGAGCCCAATGACAAGGGGTGATTGCACAGAGCCTGCATCAGAGCCTGCTCCATGGTGACTTTCTCAAGAGCTCACAACGAAACATCAAGAGGGACTTCTGGGGAACCCCCCCCCCACCCTCCTCACAGCCCCACGCACCTTCCTTGGAGCCGGCAGCTGCAGCTGCCGCCGAGGATGAAGCTGACCCAGTGGACGCACGGCCCACAGGGCTGGAGTGCTTCCCCCCACGGCCGGGGGGCTTCAGGCCACTGGGCTTCTGCATGGCGCTACCCCTTGGAGGGTGGACGAGAGCTGGTACAGGTCACCTCCTCTCTGCCATCCTTGCACACCTGCAGACAGAACACAAAGGAGAAGCCGTATGTCACCTAGTACAGGGCCAGGAAGGTGATGGTGGCAGCCAGCACAACCTGCCCAGGGATTCTGGTGCCCCTCCCCTTTCAAGGCTGTGGGTCATCCTGGACAGGAAACTGAGACATAAAGCATGTAGACCCAGGGCAGCAGGCACTCCAGTCTGCTGGGTTCCAAAATTGTTCCAGGAACAGAAGCAAACAGCCTAGCTGTTGCTTCCACCCCAGGCATACATATTTCCCTTGCTCCCTCAACAGGTGCACCACCTGCCCCAGCCCACAGCAGGATACACCTGCTATGCCCACTGCCTGCCTCGCTGCACCACACCAGAAGGGGTCATGGGCAAGGCCTGTAGGTGCACAGGAACATTCAGCCCAGGGGACTGCCAGCACCTCGGAGGATGGCAGGTGCAGGCAGGGTGGGAGCACGCAGGGGTGGGGACTCAGGTACCAGCCCCTGTAGCTTCACAATATCCTTCTCCCAGTTGGCCTTGACTGGTCAGGGAGTGGCCAGTCCCGGAGACAGAGTCCCAGCAGCCACTGTCGTGGGCCCTGCAGCCTCTCCCTGTGCTGGCCCGCCCTGCCTCAGAGCCGCAGGCAGGAGTGGGCGTGTCCTGGGGAGGGTACAGACCAAGCCTGGGGCCCCAGGGGATTCTGGGCAGAGAACTCCGGGAAGAGGTACCGCCAGCCAGTCCTTGGCCCGTCAACCACATCCGGGTCCCGCCCCCACTGAGTTCAGAGCATCACTTCCCCTCTAAACAACCCCATGTCCACCATGGAGCCTCGTGGTCTCGGTTGGGTACAACATCAAGGAACAGCGTCCTCCTTGCTCTGAGCTATCTGAGCAGGGGCAGAAGCTGCAGGAGCCGCGCTGGTTCCCATGAGGTGGGGGGAGGGCAGCCACAGAGGAGACAGGAAGCTTCCGTGGCTGGAAGCCTGGGTCCAGCTGAGCCTGAAGCCGGACACTCAAGCAGCTTTTATGTCATTCATTGAATCTCTCTTCTTTTTTAAGTTTGCTGGCTAATGCAGAAGCCACCGGCCCTGCTTATGGCAAGAAAGCTTCTCAGGACAGCAAGCAAGCATGGAACCCCAAAAGGTGCCGCCCACCAGACTGGCTGCTGCTGAGCCCAAACACACAGTCCAAGCTGCAGCCTTTTCTGCCACCTTTTTTGCTTCACCTGTGGAACCTCAGACTGCCTCCTCCAGGAAGCCTGGCAGGACTTTTGGCCCACAGACACTTCTGGGTCATGGGCAGTGCTGACGAGGGGCAGGCATGCTGACCCTGTCTCCATCTTGACCCTGTGGATCATCAACAGGGACTGCATGCAAGCTCTCCTCTTGGAGAACCCAGCCCACTGCTCCCCCTACTAACACATGCACACAGGTGCACACGGCAGGGGTGCATGGGATGAAAGCCACAGATCCCTGGAGACACCCCTCCCGGACGCCCTTGACCCTGGCAGTGGCCTTGTTTATTCTCAGGAATTCCTGATGAGGTCAAGGCTATCCTAACAGGCAGGGTTCCCAAGTTCAAAGTCAGACATCCGGCTTGGTGACCCTTCATTACCGACTCTGTCCTGCCCAGCTCCGCCAACTGGGAAAAAAAAAAAAAAACATTTCCAAGACCCCTGGCCTCAAGAGACAGTGTCTGCTTGTCCCAGCTGACAAAAGGGACCAGCAGCTGGCAATGGCGATGAGAAGCTATTGCACTCTCTGCCCCTGTTGCACTAAGGGGGAGGGGAAGGAAAGGGGAGTCCCGGAAGGGGGGAGGGGAAGAGGGTGAGGCCCAGCTCTGTGGCTCACCCAGCCACCCTAGGAGGCTCAGCTGTGTCAGCAGCAAAGTAAGGGGTCCTGGGATGTGGAGCCCATGCAGTCTGATTGCATCATACCTCCAAGAGACTCTCCCAGAGCTCCTCTGTGAAGTCACCCAGGGGCCCAATCTCGGGGTTTGCATTTCAATTGCCCGGGGCTGAGGGGAGGAAGGTGGGCTAAGGATTCGCTTCTGTCAGCTGGTGGTTCTAGTGGAAGCAGGCTCAGCGCCAGGTAGGGCTGTGGGCAGCTTGGCTCAGGGTGGACAGGGGGGTCAGGAAAAGGGCACCCCAGATGGCCTCGCCTGCTTGCACCCCTGGCTGCGCTCCACAAGGCAGTCTCTGTTACAGCCCCTCCAGGGGATCTGGCAGAGCAAGTGGACTCAATAGCATAGCCCCTTTTCACTGACCACAAGCGCCAGAGGCCAGGAAGGGGCCGGGTGTGCATCCGGGAGTCAGGGGCAGGAGAGGAGTGGGGCTTGGGGAGTGACAGGGGTAGCTGAGGCTCAATGTGGCTGTAATGGTGGGTGGGAAGGGGCATCCGGGGACCAAGGTGGGACAGAGGAGGGAGTCTTCCCAGGATGGAAGCTGATAAGGACAGACAGGGAGGGGAGGGGTCAGGAAGGGGACAGGTGGCAAGGGTCTGCTGAGAAAGCAAGGACAAGGAGGGGACAAGAGGGTATGGGGAACAGGTGAGGACAGGGCTCAGGCTGCTGGAGGGAGATGGGACACATGGGTGGGGAGGGGAAGGGAGCAGGAGGCAGAGGGGTGGGTGTGGCCCTTGGTTGGGGAGAGGCAAGAACCTCCCTCCCCAAGGATGGCCTGTCCACAGGTGGGGGGAGGGTGGGACCGAGAGCTGTCGGTCCTCCCCAGGAATCAGGAAACAAGAGCCTGGGATGCCCGATCAGATGGGCACACGGCCGGCTGGCCTGGCAGTGCCAGCTATGGGAAGGGCCCCACAGCAATAGGTTGTGTGGGGGGGAGAGGGAAGGTGGGCACAGACAGCAGGGTCCTTCAGGAGGACTGGGTTCCAGGATGTGGACTGCATGCTCCATGTGAGCATGGGCGTGGGTGGGGGGTCTGGGGTGGGATAACACAGGCGGGAGGGGAAGGGAGAGGAGGGAAGGGCTGGGTCTGGCTCTCTGTGGGTGCTGCCAGCTCTTGGGCGGAAGCCAGAGCGCAGGGCCTCATGCCAGCTGCCCCTTGGGCCTGAGGGAAGGCGCCCGTCTGCCCCGTGCCCCCCTCTGTTCTCACCCCAATCAGCAGGGCCCTTGGGAGCCCGAGGCAGCCCTAGCTCTCCAAGCTCCACGTTCCTGTGGCTGCAGTCGGCAGTGGGGATATGAGGGGAACCCAAAGAATGGAGTGGGGACGTGCGCAGGTCAGAGTCCTGTCCTGAAGCCGCTGGCCCATACAAGGGGGCAGGGCTTCTCCCACTCCTGGCCTGGGGGAGCAGCTGTGGCTCAGTCACCCTTTTGTTCCCATTTCCCAGAATGATAAACTGAGGCCAGAGCTGGGATTGGCTTGAGGGCATAAGATGAATGAACAAGACATGGAGATTGTGGGCAACCGGTGAGGGGCAATGAGGGGTCTCCCCGAAAACAGTCAGGGGGCTGGAGTGGCGGTGGGGCACCCAGGCCAGGCTCCTGACCGGGACTCTTCCACCACCGCCTCCTTCATGTCTCACTTCTGGGGTGGCTGCAGGATGGGGAGCCCTCCTCCCTGGGGTCAGAATGATATCAACAACCATGGCCAAGGACAGGGTTCCCGATCAGCAATGCTGGGTCAACTGGGGAACAAGTCCACCCTGCCCTCTTCAGCCTTAGTGTCCCCTGCCACATTCATTCCCAGGACCCACAGGCGGCCTGCAGCACCAGCTACCAGTCGGGCATTCCCTGGTCCAGCTCCGCTCCCACACCGACACACACACCAGTGTTGGGCCTGCAGGCTCCGCCCCCATGCCATGCCTGCTGTTTCAGATGCCAATCGCCAGCACAGGGAGGGAGGATCTTCCCTGTGCTCCTGACCCACCAGCTAGAAATGGGGTTCCTGTGACCTCCGCCGCAGATCAAGATACCTGCCAGATCCCAAAACACATTCAACCTGCCCACCCCTGACCATCACAGCTCACAACACAGCACGCCAGAGGGCAGAGAGCCTCATGGGAGCAGGCCTTGTGCTTTGCAACTGCCCAGTACTGCACATGTGCCAGGCAGGAAAAAAAAAAAACAAAACCCAGGCCCAGCACAATGGATCAACCGGTTAATCCTTCACCTGCAAGAGCCAGCATCCCATATGCACACTGGTTCATGCCGCAGCTGCCCCACTTCCCTTCCAGCTCCTTGCTTGTGGCCTGGGAAAGCAATCAAGAATGGTCCAAAGCTTTGGGACTCTGCACGCACAGGGGAGACCTGGCTCCTGGCTTCAGGTCACCTCAGCTCCAGCTGTTGCAGTCACTTGGGGAGTGAACCAGCTGATGGAAGATCTTTCTGCTTCTCCTTCTCTCTGGAAATCTGCCTTTCCAATAAAAATAAATAATTCCTTTTTTAAATAAGAAACGACCAAAATTCAAAATGTGGGGGCTTAGTGCTGTGGCATGGCAGTAAACACCACTGCCTCGCATACACTGGGATCCCATATGGGTGCTGCCTTGTGTCCTGGCTGCTCCACTTCCGATTCTGCTCCCTGTTTGTGGCCTGGGAAAGCAGCAGAGGTCAGCCCAAGGCATCAGGACCCTGCTACTCAGAGGGCAGACTTGAATGAAACTCTTGGTTCCTGGTTTTGGCTACGTACTATAGTTATCTGGAGCACGAACCAACAGATGGAAAATGGCTCTTGCTTTGTCTCTCCTCATTGCTATAGCTCTAACTTTTAAAAATAAATACATCTTTAAAAAAAATGTAAAATGTGCAGTCTGGGTTCCGCTTAGCGCATGGCACAGTCCATGCCCCGTTTGCAAACAGTGAAGCCACGGCAAGCCAGCTGCGCTGGTCCGCTCCCAGCCATCCTGCCTGCCTGCCGCAGCCAGGCAGAACATCCAGCACATCTCACGCCACTTGTGCCAATGATGCAGAGTCATCCAGGGACTCAGGCTTGGGGTGTGGGGGGTGATGCTAGTGACGTGAGTGAGCCTGGTGCAGTCATGGGGCTCCACAAATGCACAAGAGGGGGCAGGAGAGAAGGACCCACAGGAACAGCTGCCAGGAAAGGACTGGATCTAATCCTGCTGGCTGTGAGGGTGCAAGAAGACACCTTGAGTCAAGACATGCAGGGCAGCAGGGAGGCGGGAGACCAGCAAAGCAGAGGGGGCAGACTTCACTCCCCACCAATCCCACCACAGCGTCCAGGACAGACACAGCCCTGCAGCTGGCCTCTGGAAGTTAGCTTAGTGGGATCTGTCCCAGACTTCTGACTTCCGGAACCCTAAGTTCCCACGTCGGTGTGGCTATGAGCCAAAGAGCTTGCAATACCCTGCTATGAACGGTGACAGGACGTTAATGTTTCCTCGCTCCATACCATGCACCCAGAAACCAAATCTAGACCAGGAACGGGTCTCGATGCGTAAGACTCAGTCCGTTTTGCGAAGGGGATGGAGATGATCTTCACAACATCCAGGAAAAAAGACTCCATGGAAAGGACAGGGGACCAGCTCACACCCGGGGAGGAGGGGCTAAGTTGGTCAATGTTAGGAAGTTATAAAGGGCCGGCACCATGGCATAGCAAAGTAAGCCTTTGCCTACAGTGCTGGCATCCCATTATGGATGCCAGTTCAAGACCCGGCAGCTACACTTCCGATCCAGCTCCCTGCTAATGGTCTGGGAAAGCAGCAAAGGATGGCTCAAGGCCTCGGGCCCCTCTGCCCACCTGGCAGACCCAGAAGAAGCTCCTGGTTCCTGACTATGGATTGGCTCAGCTCCAGCTCCTGCCACTAGGGGAGTGAACCAGCAGACAGAAGCTCTCTCTCCCACTATCTCTCCTCTCTTTGGCCCGTCATCAATTGTTTTCCCAGACCACAAGCAGGGAACTAGATGGGACATGAACCAGCAACTGTATGGGATCCCAGCAGATGCACTGGGCCCCAAAATAAAATAAATCTGAAAAAGAAAAATGAGAGCCTGGTGTGGTGGCCTAGCAGCTAAAGTCCTCGCCTTGAACACTCTGGGATCCCACTGGTTCTAATCCCAGCTGCTCCATTTCCCATCCAGCTCCCTGCTTGTGGCCTGGGAAAGCAGTCGAGGACAGCCCAAAGCTTTAGGACCCTGCACCTGCGTGGGAGAACCTGGAGGAAGTTCCTGGCACCTGGCTTCGGATCGGCATAGCACTGGCCGTTGCGCTCACTTGGGGAGTGAACCATTGGATGGAAGATCTTCCTCTCTGTCTCTCCTCCTCTCTGTATATCTGACTTTGTAATAAAAATAAAAGAAACCTTTTTTAAAAAAAAAAGAAGAAAAAAATAAGAGGTGCTAGTGGGGGCAGGGCAATGGGCACAGCGGTTAAACTGCCATCCAGAACAAGCACATTCCGTATTGGAGTCCCTGAGTTGCAGTCCTGGCCCCAGTTCCAGTTCTGCTTCCTGTTCCTACACACCCCCAGGAGGCAGCAGGTGAAGGTTCAAATATTTGGGTTCCTGCCACCCCAGGGGCAGGAAAATCTGGATTGGATTTTCAGCACCTGCCTGTGGTCTGGCTCAGCCCAGCTGCTGTAGGCACTGGGAAAAGAACCAGTGGACGGAAAACTGTGTGTCTGTTTTAAGTTATGGAGGGGGAAGCAGCCGCCTGTCTCACATTTTACTGAGGATGTGTATCTGGCATGGCAGCAATAGAGAACAAAGCCAATGAGAGACCCTAACAAGCACTCCCCGATCCGAGGACATTTCCAAGACCCCTAACCACACACTGAGCACAGTTTCATCATGACACCTCCCCCAGAACAAACATCATGAACAAGATGGGAGGGCTCTACAGAGCATCGACAAGGACGCACATTGCCAGATCGCTCCCATGCAGTTAGTGAGAGCTCAAGCTGGCTCCAATGGACTGAAATGACGCCTGGCGCCCTGTACCAAGGCTGTGCAAAGCCCATGACCGGTACCTGTTCGCCCAGCAGATACAAGGGCACTTTGCAAAGCTTGTGAGAAACGCAATTAAAGACTTATTTGGGTGTAAAACAATCATGTAATCCCTGCATAGCAGGTCTCCAAAATGGTTAGGGAAAATGTTTCTTCTTTAAAAAAAAAAAGTCATGGGCCCGGCGCGGTGGCGCAGTGGTTAAGGTCCTCACCTTGCACGCCCGGGATCCCATGTGGGCGCCGGTTCTATCCCAGCAGCCCCGCTTCCCTTCCAGCTCCCTGCCTGTGGCCCGGGAAAGCAGTCGAGGACGGCCCAAAGCTTTGGGACCCTGCACCCGCGTGGGAGACCTGGAAGAGGCTCCTGGCTTCGGGTCGGCATAGCATCGGCTGTTGCGCTCACTTGGGGAGTGAATCATCGGACGGGAGATCTTCCTCTCTGTCTCTCCTCTCTGTATATCCGCCTTTCCAATAAAAATAATAAAATATTTTAAAAAAAGTCATTTGTTTTTATTGGAAAGTTAGACATACAGAGAGGAGGAGAGATAGAGAAAAGATCTTTTGTCCATTGATTCACTCTCCACGTGACTGCAATGGCCAGAGCTACACTAATCTGAAGCAAGAAGCCAGGAGTTCTTTCAGGCCTCCTACTTTGGTGCAGGGTCCCAAGGTTTGGCGGCATTTTTGACTGCTTTCCCAGGCCACAAGCAGGGGACTGGATGGGAAGCAGGGCTGCTGGGATTAGAACCGGTACCCATATGGGATCCCAGTGCGTGCAAGGCGAGGACATCAGCTGCTAGGCTACTGTGCCCAGTCCCCAAAATATTTCCTCTGATCCAACGATGCATAGATTTCAAAAGAGTTTTGCATCAACAAGACCATCTTCTGATTATGTGTTTTTCTTTAAAGACATTTTAAAAATTTTTACTTTTTTTTTTTTTTTTTTAGATTTATTTTTATTATTTTTTCATTGGAAAGGCGGATATACAGAGAGGAGAGACAGAGAGGAAGATCTTCCGTCCGATGATTCACTCCCCAAGTGAGCGCAACGGGCCAATACTATGCCGATCCGAAGCCAGGAGCCTCTTCCGGGTCTCCCACACGGGTGCAGGTTCCCAAAGCTTTGGGCTGTCCTCGACTGCCTTCCCAGGCCACAGGCAGGGAGCTGGAAGGGAAGCGGGGCTGCCGGGATTAGAACCGGCGCCCATAATTTTTACTTGTTTTTATTTCATTTGAAATGCTAAGTGGCAGAGAGAGAAAGCAAGAGAAAAACAGAATGCCCGGCACTGCATCCAGGAGCCAGGAACTCCATCTGGGTCACCCATGTGGGTGCAGGGGCCCAAGTACTGGGTTCATCTTCTGCTGCTTTCCTGGGTGCATTAGCAGGGAGCTAGATCAGAAGTGGGGAGCAGGCAGGTTTCAAGGTGGTGTTCATAAGGGATGCAGGTGTTGCAGGCAGTGGCTTAGCCCATTACACCATGACACCAGCCCTTCCCAATGTCATCTTCATCACTCCAACATTTTTCATGACCTTGCAGACTCACCCTCCAAAGTATAGCAAGCAGGTGCCCTCACAGGGCACCAACCTGCTTCCCCTACACGAGTCCCAGCACTCCATAATTCTCCTGCACCTGCCAAGTGTGGAGGCTGTGCCCTCCGAGGTGAGGAGGGACAGCAGCAGAGGCCCAGCCAAAACAGGGCTGCAAGGGCAGACCAGGACGTGGCAGCCAGCAGAGCAGGGTGATCTCCATCCCTCCCAGGGATGGCCCCAGCACTGGAATGTTGGTGGAGGGGGTACAAGCCTTGGGAGGTGGAATAAGCTTAGCCAACTAAGTGTCAGCTGTTTCTGGTGCTGCTTCCAGAAATGCAACCTGCCCCCCTCACACACACACACACACACACCCTCCCCCTCTGCCCTAGGCATTGTATTCTGGCCCAGTGCCAGCAACTCCCCGCCCCCTCCCCTCACTCTGCCGCATCCCCTGCCCCAGGGCTTGGCACAGCTGTGCCCTCTACCCAAAAACACCATTCCTCCCTCTCACTGGCTGGCAAACGCCCTTCGTCTCTCACCAAGGGCAGTCTAACCAGGGCAGGCTCCCTGCCTGCACAGCCTGTTCACGCTGGGCACTCAGGACCTAGGACAGCGCCTGGTCCAACCGCAGCATGGATGACCCTGGTGTACTGACAACTCCTCGTCTCCAGCCAGCATCATCGCATCATCGCCGTGCACCCAGGCTTGCCTGAGGTGATGAGCTCAGGGAAGAGAACTCCCAAGTTCCAACTGACTCAGATCCTGCTGGAAACCGTGGTTAGGAGCCCACACACAGTGCTCCTCGTCAGGGGTGGGTCCCACACACAGAGCACCCCCGTAGCCTCCTCTCATGGGGGATCCTGCTCCAGCTGGCACAGCTGTTCTGAGAGGCTCCCCCAAGATGCCCTAAGATTCTGGGGCAGCGTAGATGGTGCATACACACACACACACACACCCCTCTCCCAAACTTACATTGTCACCAACTCTAAGGTAAAGAAGTGGTGCCCAGAGCTCTGGGTCTGAGAGGCTGTCCTCAGCTTGCCTGTAATGAACCAGACACGGTGAAGCCTCCAAGGGGACAAACAGGGACCACGTGGATGTCAGTTTGCAAGGGTCAGTGTGGCACACCAAGAAGAGCAGGTGCACTGGGGCTGTGTCTTCCCCACGTCCATTCTTCGGAGGCATCTGTGTCCAAACACCCTCTCCTTACAAAGATGCCTGCTGCAACTAGCCTGGAGCGCACCTTATGACCTCATCTGAACTTGACCTCTGTACAGACCCCAACCTTTACAGAAGGTCATATTTCGTGGCCCGGGGGCTAGGGATGGAACATGCTCAGTCTTACGGAGACAGGTGCCAAAATGATCTCAAGCAGGACAGATGAGCCGTCTACACTCGCCTGTGGGTGGGAGGAGACCAGGGCTCCATAGTCATGTGGGTGCCTCTGGTGTCTTGAGTCAGAGGCGTGACCTCATCCTCAGGTGGGCTGCCCCAGGTGCCATCAGGAAATGTCAGCTCATCTGCTCTTCCATGCAGACACGCTCGCATGAGCTATACTTTGTAACCAAGGGGGAAACTGAGGCACAGAGCCTTTGCCCAGGATTACACACAGAGAATGAATGGCAGACTGGGGTTGAAACTTGGGACCTCTGGCCTGAGGGGTGTGCCAACTATGAGCCACTTCTGTTTATGTCCTAAGTGTCCGTTGCTTTCCTGCAGGCCCCCATGGTAGAGGACAAGGACAACAACTTAATGCAGTGGCCACCCACCCCCTGCCCTATGGCAGGGGGCAGGTTCACTGCACACAGACCCTTGCCAGCTCTTCCCTGGTTTTCCAGGCACTTGCCTTCCAGTCCATCCTCTGGAACTTGGAGCCACTTCTGAAGGCATCACACCGCCTCCCTCTCCCCCTGCCACCGTCAGCCCCCTGCATTGCCTAACATGCTGTCCCCCTTCTCCTGGCCCTTAGCCAAGTGCCTGGCAAAGCTCTACAGAGGGCACACAAAGGTGCCATCCACTGCCCTTGAGTGCAGCCAGAGCCAAGCTTACCCCCACAACATCGCAGCCTTCTATCAGGGCAAGCACTTGACCCACCGGCCCCCCGCCCCTGACAGACAACCTTCCCCCGGACCCCCAGTGCCAGAACTGTCAGACCTCAAGGGAGGGGCTGCCTGGGGAGCAAAGATCCTCCAGGAACAGGAGAAGGCTCTGCAGGTTGCCCTGTTTCTCCCTGCATCATTGCTGCCATCCCAGAAGCACACAGCCAAACCTGCCCTGGAGCACAGCTATTCACAGCCTGGGACTGCATGGCAACCTGTGACCACACACACACACACACACACACACACACACACACACAGAGCCCACCAGTGCCTGTGTCGCCGCTGCCAAGCCGGCTGCTAGAAAGTTCCGAGTCAAATTACCTCCACTGCAGGGCCATGCAAGGCCCTTCCGGTGTCATCTGACTCCCGCCGACCGGGCTGTCCCCTTGCCCCAGTTTGCCCACTTGATTTTTTTTCATCTTGCTGAAAACCACATGGCTCTCGGCCAACGGGCCTCCTGTCCTTTTGGGAGACCAACACCCAAGATCCTTTCTGCTCTGGCCTTCCTCTCCCCGGCCTCCTCCCTGCAGCCCTTGGTCTGAAAGAAGCCGGATAGAATCCGGCAAGTGAGTGAGTGAATGAATGAATGAACAAACTATGCAGTGAGCAACTAGTAACTCTAGAGTAGAGGGAACACGTTGCTGTATGAGAAACACGCTATGCTATGCAGGGACTATCCGATGTTATAAAGGGACTAGGCTATGCAGTAGAGGGAACAGCCCATGTTCTAAATGGGGCCGCCCATCCCCTTTTGTCCACGGGGACCTCTCCAATGAGCCTCCCAGATGCTCCACTTCCGGCTATGTAAGCGTCCTCACTTTCCCCGACACCCCACACGCATCCATCCTTCATGCCACAGGCTCCCCTTCCCTCCCCCACCACCCAGGCACCCCTGTCCAGGATGTACATTAAGAAAGTGGCCTCCCGGGATGGGGGAAGGAGGAGCCTGGAAACCACCCCTCCACCAGCCTGTCCTTCCCTGCCCCCATCCGTCCCAAAAAAGGCAAAAAAGGGAAGTGGATCCGGGGTGGGCGCTTGAGGCCCCAGTCTTGGAGCCGGACGGAAGCCGCTGAGCTGAAGGCCCCCTAGATGTCCCCCTCACTAATGAGCACCACCTGGCTGACCCCGCCCCCACCCCATCCCAGTCTGTCCGCAGGCAGGCAGCTTATTAACATGCGGAAGGGTCTCCCCCAAGCTCACGCGTTTTGTGCCCCTATGCCTGTTGCCATGGTCCTGGCCAGGCAGTTCAGAGACGGAGAAGAGGCAGGGACAGTGCTGGTGCAGCCACTGGAGCCCCCAGGATCCAGGACCCCAAAAGGGAACTGGCCTCTCCCCACACCTGCAACACCGACCAGGTGGTGTCCCCATTCTCCCGGCTGCAGAGGATGGAGTCCCATGTGGTGGCTGGGGCTGGGAACTGATTGACCAGCACTGCTTCCCACAGCGTGTCCTGAAGACCACGGGGCCTGTCCACTCCCTACCTCATCCCCCACAGCCAGGCTTTCTCTGGCACCCCAAGAGGGAGGGGGCAAGACCACACACTTGCCAACTCCAGGAGCGCCAGCCAGAAGGGAGGGATGAGGCTGAGGACATGAAACCCCCAACCAGGCAGAGGGGAAAACCGGTGGTGGGGAGACCTAGAACTGCCTGCCTGCCAGCCTCCAGGGTCTCAGCAGGTGCCCCAGGTGCCCTGCCCAGCCTGGGCCCCCACCCCCACTCTGACACTCTCCTTTCCTTCAGCTAACTGCAGGAAGCTCCTGGATAATGCAACAAAATAATCCCCAAGCCAGGAGATCTGGAGGCAGCTCCCACCTGGCCGGCTCTAAGCGCCGACCATGTGCCCAGCACTCCTGTTCTACCAAGGATACCAGGACAGCCAGTTTGGCTCTAGTTGGTGTGTGGGTCCTAAAAGCCACAGGGCATGTGTGGATTTTGTACCTGTGCCAGCCAGCCAGGCAGCTGGCTAGCCAGTGGAGTAGGATGCCTGAGCACTAGCAAGAACACAGCTATGCATGAAAGAAATTAACTTGGGATGCAGGCAGAATGGGGGCAGGGAGAGACCCAGGACAAACAGAGCTATATCCATGCATCACCATCTGTAAGACACAGACCATTAACATGCACACCCCACCCAGTGGGTGTTGGCACTCCCTACCTTCGTATGTGGGACAGAGGTGGCAGCCCAGAGATGGACAGATGTCCAGGACAGCCACTCTGCCCCAGGGCTCCCCGTTCTGGCAATCATCCTAAAGCACTTGCCACGCAGATTGCAACTTTACGGACAGGGAAACAGAAGTAGCCAGAGGCATCAGGATTGTCCGAGGCCACACAGAGCCCCACCCCGTGTCCAGCTGTTGGGTACCAGGGACCCCAGGCTCCACAGCCAAAGGCCAAAGCTCTCAGTGGGTGCTGGGGAAGGGTAGACTGCCTGCCCTGCCTGTTATCTCCAGCCCCCCTCCCCTCTCCTGACACCTGCAGACCCCAAGGCTTCCTGGGCTCAGGAGCACCTGTTAGGACGCACCAGGTTGGTCTCCATCCTTTCCTTCCAGGGGATTGCCCCTGCCTGACACCTGGAATCTTCTGGACTCCGGGGGGATGACTGGATACAGTACCAAACTTTTGCTCCTTGCTGCTGCTGGGGCGGGGGTGGGGTGGGGAGCCTCCCCAGGCACCTGGCCGTCCCCCAGGTGACAGCGCATGACAGCGCAGCAGGAGGAACCAGGGGCTGGCTGTTTTTGCTCACATACAGAAGAGGAGATTTCCACGTGCTGATCCCTGCTCCCTTCTCAGTCCCCTGGTCCGGCCCCACCCATGACTCCCGCTGCTCACCCAGAAGGCTGGGGAGGAGAGAGTGTGTTGTCCACTATGCTGAATGTGCCTGTACCCCTCCCAAGGTGCCCCTCATGTCCGTCCTTCCCAGACAAGGGCTGGGGGCTGGGGAATGCGTGGCAGTGCCCAGCGGGGCACTGGTCCAAGCCCAGGCCCCGCCCGAAAGGGCCCCCAGCATCTTCAGCCACCACCATTTGCCCCTCCCTGGGGGTGGGGGGCGGGGAGGGAGGGCAGAAAATCTGCTGCCTCACCAGCCTCTGGCGCCAACCCCGGGCTGGGGAGTGAAGAGGAAGCGTCTCCAGTTTGGGGCCACCCACCCCAGCTCTCACCCCATCACCCCCTACTCCCACTAAGTTTCGCAAAAGGGCAGCGTCCAGGCGACTGCAGGCAGACAGGCAGGCAGGCAGGCAGTGGGGCGGGGGGCTCAGCCGCGCCCACCAGGCCGCACCCCCTCCATCCATCCACCCACCCACACCCCGAGACCCCAGCACTGTGCCATGCGCGCGCCCCGGGAAGAGGGGACGACAGCGGACCTTGCCTCCAGCCACCCCAACCCCACCCACCCCACCCCAAGCAGAGGGGTCAGTCCGCATCCCGGGGCAGGTGGGCACGGTCGGTGCCTTCCGCACAGGGACCCCTTCCAACCAAGGCCATACCGGCAGCCCCCCAGGCGCGCGCCCCCATGCCTTGGCAAGCGACCACGGGGAAGTTGGGGACGCCCCGGGACGCTGCCGCCCACGCCCACCGACTGTCCGGGGCTCGGCACCCCGGCCACCGCCACTCTTTGTTGCCCTGGCGACCCCCATCCCCATCCGACCTCCCGCCCACATTCCACCCCACCTCAACGCCGGCCGCTCCTACCTACCTTGCAGCCAGCCCTGCAAACCCGGAGCCTCCCGGGCCTCAGCTCCCCGGCCGGCCGGAGCCGGGAGGAGGCGGCGACGATGCTGATGCTGCGGCCGGTTGCTGCTCACCACGGCTCCGGATGCACCGGTCCCCCGCCCAGCACGGCCCTCTCGGGCCTCCAGAGGCAGGCGGCAGCGCGGAGCGAGGGCCCCGAGCCGAGCGAGCCGAGCTGGGCGAGCCGAGCAGCGGCCGAGCGAGCGGCCCGACGCCGGGAGGGAACAAAAGGGGCCGGCGCTGGGGCGGGCGCGGCGCGGGGCGGGCGGGCACGCACACTCACACACACACACACACACACACACACACACACACACACACACACACACAGGAGCGCGCAGGCCGTCCCCGAGGTTCTCTGTCGCCGGCGCCGAGCGGGCGGGCGGGGAAGCTGTCTGCGGAGCCAAGAGTTTGGGGTTGACTCCCCCACTCCACGTCCCCTCTCCCCCTCCCCCGCCGCCTCGCCTTTGGGGTCAGCCTAACTCTGTAAGGATAGAGAGAGAGAAGCAAGATCATAGAGGTTTTCCTCCAAAGGCTTACCGTTTGGGCTGGACAAAGTAAGAATGAGAAAGGGGACGGGGACCTGAGCTGTGGTCAGCTGCCCAATGGGAGGAACTGAGAAGAAACCCCCCCAATGTTTAGGCTAGGGTGGGGGCAGGGTCTGTAAGAGAGGACGGTGGGCTAAGGCCAGTGCCCAGCGTCCAATGTGTGGCAGTGGTCTCGGCTTGAATGAGTGACACTCCCCACCGTCTTGCCTTGCCTTGAGGAATGAAGGATGAGTTTCTCCATCTGTAAAAGTGGGGAGTGGAGACATTTCTGTCCACTTCCACAAATGTGG
This sequence comes from Ochotona curzoniae, assembly GCF_017591425.1. Taxonomy (NCBI): domain Eukaryota; kingdom Metazoa; phylum Chordata; class Mammalia; order Lagomorpha; family Ochotonidae; genus Ochotona; species Ochotona curzoniae. The sequence goes on from NW_024465421.1 coordinate 5,339,857, forward strand.
AAGGTTTGGGAGGTGGAGGCTGCACCCCCCCCCCCAAAGCCCACACACACACCCCTGTCCACCTCCCACCTGGTGGGCACAGCTCCACCTGCACACCAAGGAGGCAGGGGGGCTGGTGGAGCTTCTAGTGCAGGAAGGAAAGGGGGCTGGAGATGGAGAGGGGTGGGGTTTATTACAAGCCAGGACCCGAGTCTGAGGACAACTGCCAGACTCCAGTCCCTCACCATGAGTGGCCGAGCTGGTCGCCAGTCCTCAGTCTTCTTGTCTGCAGAATGGAGCTAATACTCACCATCTCCTCCCAGCAGCTTGCTGAAGAGTTGAACTTTTAACCTGCATCACTGAACAAATGTGTACCATGTTTCGTGCCCAGCTCTGGCTCCTGGTTCATGCAAACCCTTGAAGGCAGTGGTGATGGCTCAGGTGACTGTAAGGTGACCCTGAGATGGGAGGCCTGGATTGGGTGCCCTGCCTGCTCCTGGCTCAGGCCCCAGCCCAGCCCCAGTCATGATGAGGCATCTGGGCAGTGAACTTGCAGGTGGGAATTCTCTCTCTGTCTCTCAGTTCCTCTTAAATAATTACGCTTTGTAAAAATGTGAAATTTGACAACAAGAATAAAAAGCCTAAAAGGGGTAAGATAATATTCTAACTGCAGGATAACCACTTCTAGTAGATTTTAATAAGTCAAAACCGTGTGGGTTTTTTTTTTTATGAGTGGGACCACTTTCGATTTTTCTTTGACGTGATCGTAAAACTAACAAGTTGATAGGGGCACAATGGATTAATTTTAAAAGACCAATTAATTTAAATGAAACCAAATGAAGAGCCACAGAGCAATGTTTACTAATTAAGCCAAAGAGTGACAAGCAGGAAGCTGGTGGAAATGATGTCAGATTTGCCGTCGTTCCTCTCAAATAGTCAATTATTTTTAGGGAATATGTCACTTATTCTTTTTAAAAAATTTTTTTTAAATTTTTATTATTTTATTATTATTATTTTTTAAAGATTTATTTTTATTATTTTTTTATTGGAAAGGCAGATATACAGAGAGAAGAGACAGAGAGGAAGATCTTCCATCCAATGATTCACTCCCCAAGTGAGCGCAACGGGCCGATGCTATGCTGATCCAAAGCCAGGAGACTCTTCCGGGTCTCCCATGCGGGTGCAGGGTCCCAAAGCTTTGGGCCATCCTCGACTGCTCTCCCGGGCCACAGGCAGGGAGCTGGAAGGGAAGCAGGGCTGCTGGGATTAGAACCGGCGCCCATATGGGATCCCAGGGCGTGCAAGGCGAGGAGAGGACCTTAACCACTTGCGCCACTGCGCCGGGCCCGATGTCACTTATTCTTTACAGTGAACAGGTGAATGGTGAGTTCCTTGGATCTTCTCTGTTTTTTTGTATTGATTTTATTTATTTGTTTGAAAGAGAACGATCTTCCGTACACTGGCTATTGCAGCCTTAAATAGGAAGTCTCTCCCCTCTGCCCCCCCACCTTGAAAATGAAAAATGAATGACTGTTTCAGAAGAATAAAAGGCTTATTCAGAATTTGGGTTTTCTTCTGTGAGTATGTAGTTTCTTTATTAGCAATAGCATTTTCCAGGATTCATTTATGTATTTGAAAAAGTTCAGAGAGTTCTTCCATCCGCTGATTCACTCCCCTAAATAGTTTCAATGGCCAGGAGCCTCTTCAGGGTCTCCCACGTGGGTGCAGGGTTCCAAGGCTTTGGCCAATCCTCTGCTGCTTTCCCAGGCCATAAGCAGGGAGCTGGATGGGAAGTGGGGCAGCCAGAAGTGGAACTGGCGCCTACATGGGATACTGGTGCCCGCAGGCAGGGATGGTGTCAGGCCACAAGCAGCATTCACAGGGCTTTGTCAGATCCACTTTCTGCTGAGATTCAGCCTGGCTCCTGCCTGTGGTGGTGAGGTGAAGGGAGCTCCTGCTAGCCACTGGCAGGCGTGAGGTTGTGACCAGACAGGCAGAAGTAACCGCTAACAGCCAACTTACAAAGTCCTCCTGGCAGTTCAGTGAGGCCACCTGGAAGGTCCCAGGAAAGCAACCTGAAGGGCCTTAGGGCACCAGCTGGAACTGGGGGGTTGTGGACACCGCCCCTGAGCAGGGGGAGGAAGGGTCAGCCACGCCCTCCAAGAATCCAACACCCCTGGAGCCTCTCTCCAGGTGCCTGAATCCACACGTGCACACAAGGTCAAGTGCAGGGTAGAGTATTTAGAAGACCGTTAGGGGTGCAGGCAACATTTGGGATGGCCCTGGGCACCTGTCCTGTCCCTTGAGCAGAAAAACGGCCAAGTCTTTGGGCTCTGTCCTTCTACTCCTGCCCTGTGGGGATGGGGGACAGGCAGGACCCCCTTCCCTCACTGTCAGCTCCAGTGACATTGGCGAAGGTGGCCACAGCACTGACCTCCCTGCCTCCTGAACCTTACCAAGCGGGGGTGGGGGGGTGGAGCATCTCAGGTCGCCCCCTGGGAAGACTATCTACCTGATGGGGCTGTCTGTTGGGTGAGGCTGGGCTCTGCTACCTGCATTGGGGGCACTGGGCCCAGCGATGGGGGGGGGGGTAGGGGAACTGGAGGGGTGCCCTCCAGAGGCTGAACTCTGGCCAATCCTTTCATCTCTACAACAAGTGCCATCTCTCTGCTGGCACTGGCTGTGACTGCAGCCCCACGATGGGGGGAGGGGGAGACATATTGGGAATAATTAGGAATCAGCACTGATATTCTCTGTGCAAGTTCCTACACCTGCCTGGGTGCCCTTGCTACTAATTCTTTGATTTTTTTTTGTGTGTGTGTGTGGTCTTAGGGCCAGCAGTACACACTCTCCTGATGCCCCCCCTCCCCCCCCCCCGCACCTTACTCCCTGCTCTGGGCATGGCTGCCAAGAAATGAGAGAAAAGTCTTCCATCCCGGTGTCCCACATGTCCAGGGCATCTGGCACAGTAGCGCTAAGAGGCAGCCCCAGACCCCAGCACCCCTAGCCCAGGGACTGACCACCCAACTGATTTTTTTTGCCACTTTCTGCTAACATGCACCCCCCGAGAGGTGGCAGGGCTCAGTCTGGGTCCCTCCCAACCCACGGGGGAGAACCTGTTGGAGTTGCTGGCTCCTGACTTTGGTTTGGCCCGGCCTGGGCTATTGTGGACATTTGGGGAGTGGACCAGTGGGTGGGAGCTCCTGGGCTCCAGGTGGGGCCACTCCTGGGGTTTCTCTCTCTCTCTCTCCCCTCTGCTGCTGTTCTCTGCAGCAGATTCGTGCTTTGTAACACCTATAAAAGAAACAAAGCCAGACTCAAGTCCTACAGAAAACATGGTTTGGATTTCCCTGCCAGGGCCACCACCGCCACATGGCCTTTCTGCTGGGCAGGCAGAGCGGGCTGGCCACCGCCACCGCTGCTGGGTGAGGACAGGGAGGGAGGCTGAGGGCAGCTCCGGGCTGGGCGTGGTGTTTCCATGGAGACATCAGCTGAGGCCAGCGCGAGCTCCGACACATGGACACGTGGACTTGGCTGGATTTGCCTCCGCCCACGTGGAGGACGGGCGTTTGGCAGCCCACGTGGAGCCTCCTATAAGGTGAAGGGTGGGATGGGGTGGGGATTGGGACTTCCAAGACCCTGGAGGTTTTTTCCTTTGCTGCCTTGCTGGGTTTTCTAAGGGCAAAGGAAGAGCAGGTACGAGCCCAGAAGAACTGGGAGCTGATTTTGCTGGGTCCCTAGGTACACACTGGGATTCCAGCTTAGGACTTGGAAGGTTGTGGTGATGAAGGAAGACAACCTGAAGGAGAGAACAAGCCCAGACAAAGGGGCTAAGCCAGCTTCACTTCTAAATGTCAAGGCAGGCTGGGGAGCAGAGCGGGGGGCTACCCTGATGGAAGGCTCCTGGCTCAGGCGTACTTGCATGTGTGACACTCAGAGATGGAACATCTCATGAGCTGTCTTCAAAAAGTTGATGGAGTGTGGGGCGTTGTGATCTGTAGAAGGACAGCGAACATAGGATGACAATTGATAGGATATCATTTGCATCAGGACAACTGATTGGATATCATTTGCATGAGGATACTTGATTGAATATACAAAACAAAAAGATAGTTTATCATAGGCTCCATGTACCAAGTCCATCGCTGCAGGACAGCGAGCAATGGAGGGTCCAGCTCAATGACTCAATTGGCTAATCCCCCACCTACAAGTGCCAGGATCCCATATGGGTGACGCTTCATGTCTTGGCTGCTCCACTTCCCTTCCAGCTCCCTGTTTACGGCCTGGGAAAACAGCAGAAGATGGCCCAAGTCCATGAGACCCTGAACCTGCTTGGGAGGCCTGGAGGAGGCTCCTGGCTATGGATTGGCTCAGCTCTAGTCACAGTGGTCATCTGGCAAGTGAACCAATGGCTGGAAGCTCTTTCTGTTTCTCCTTTCTCTGTAAATCTGCCTTTCTAATAAAAATAAATAAATCTATAAATATAAAAAAAAAGTTCATAGAGGTGGGGCTGGCATGATGGCTCAACAAGCTAATCCTCTACCTGCAAACGCTGGCATCCCATATGGGAGCACCGGTTCAAGTCCTGGCGGCTCCACTTCCTATCCAGCTAGTGTCTATGGCCTGGGAAAGCAGTAGAGGATGGTCCAAAGCCTGGGGTTTAAGGATTCACATGGGAGACCCAAAAGAAGTTCCAGATGGGATGTCGGCCTCACTGTCACAGACATGTCTGAACCTGCTGTCCCACTACACAGGCCCCCAGGCAGCATTTCTCAGTCAGTCATCGTCCCGGCATGTACACACCTGGCTAGCTTCCAGCTGCCCTGTCAGACGGCTCTGAGTTAGTCACAGTTATAACACTAGTCAGCACAGTGGAACTGAACGGAGTCTGTATGCCTCCTTCCCGGTGAGTGATCCCTGGGGACACACCAGGGGCAGAGGCCTAGGAGCTGCGGGCAGTTTCCTCCGTAGAATACCTGTGGGCCAGGGGCCTGGTGGGTACAGCAAGAGGAGGTCCCAGGACCCTTACATACTGCTGCTGCGGTGCCTACCAGATGGGACAAGGCCTTCCGATCTTCAAGGCTTGAGCCAGCGTGGTGGCATAGTGCATTAAGTTGCCACCTGCAATGCCGACATCCTCTGTGGGATTGCACGCTGCAGTCCTGACTGCTGCTCCACTTCTGATCTAGCTCCCCGCTAATGCGCCTAGGAAAGCAGTGGAGGATGGCCTTGGTGCTTGAGCCCCTGGGTAGGAGACCGCAGGTGAAACTCCAGGCTCTTGGCTTTGGCCTGGCTCGGCTGCAGCCATTGGGGCCCTTTGCAGGGAGGGACTCGTAGATAGAAGATTTCTCTCGGGCCCGGCTCCATGGCTTAGCAGCTGAAGTCCTCGCCTTGAATGCGCCAGGATCCCATATGGGCGCTGGTTCTAATCCTAGCAGCCCCACTTCCCATCCAGCTCCCTGCTTGTGGCCTGGGAAAACAGTTGAGGACAACCCAAGGCTTTGGGACCCTGCACCCGCGTGGGAGACCGGGGAGAGGATTCTGGCTTCTGGCTTTGGATCGGTGCAGCACCGGCCGTTGCGCTCACTTGGGGAGTGAATCATCGGACAGAAGATATTGCTCTTGGTCTCTCCTCCTCTCTGTATATATCTGACTTCGCAATAAAAATAAATAAATCTTTAAAAAGAAGATTTTTCTCTTTCTTTCCATCACTGTGTCTTTCAAATAACTTCCCCCAAAAAACTCCAAAAAAAACCAGAAAAATCCCCAAGGCTGCCCCTGTGCCCTGGGCTTAGCTTGTGCTGAGGTCGTGGGGTCTTCTTGGCAGGCCTCCGTGTCGGCCATCCCTCCCTGTCGCAGCGGAGGAGGGCTCCTGGCCCAGCCCTTCTCTCTCTGAATCCTGCCTTCACACATCTGGAATGCCTGTGGCTGGGCCAGGGCGATGGCGCCTCTTGCCAGCATGCCTGCTGCGTGCTACCGAAAGTCCTCAGCCACGGGAACAGGAACAAGGCTGCTCCTCCTGATGCTGTCGCTGCATCCAGTTATCCGTCCCTTCCCCTCCTACATGTACACCCCCCGTCACTTCACCTCCTGGCCCTCTGCCTTTTCCTCCCAAGGAGACCACGCTAAGGAAGCCTCCCTATACCCGCCTTTGGGTCTGTTTGATAAACCACACTCGGTGTCTCCCAGACACACAAAAACTAGAGGGACTGGTGTGGTGGCTCTACAGGCTAATCCTCTGCTCTGTCGTGTCAGTATTCCATATGGATGCTGGTTCGATTCCCAGCTGCTCCACTTCCCATCTCGCTCCCTGCTTGTGGCCTGGGAAAGCAGTGGAGGATGGTCCAAAGCCTTGGGACCCTGCACCCACATGGGAGACCTGGAAGAAGCTTCTGGCTCCTGGCTTTGATCGACTCAGCTTTGGCCATTGTGGCCACTTGGGGAGCGAACCAGTAGGTGAAGATCTCTCTCTAAAATCTGCCTTTCCAATAAAAGTGCATAACTCTCATTTTAGAAAAATTTATTTATTTTTATTGGAAAGGTAGATATACAGAAAGAAGGAGATACAGAAAGATCTTCCGTCAGCTGCTTCATTCCTTAGACAGCTGCAATGGCCAGAGCTGAGCTGATTTGAAGCCAAGAGCCAGAAGCTTCTTCTTTCCAGGTCTCCCACAAAGGTGCAGGACCCCAAGGCCTTGGGCCATCCTCAACTGCTTTCCCACATCATAAGCAGGGAAGTGGAACAGCCAGGATACTAACTGGCACCTATGTGGGATCCTGGTAGGCAGAAGGAGAGGACTTTAGCCACTAGGCTACTGCACCAGTTCCCAAAGCACATAACTCCTAAAAAACAAACAAAAGAGCAACGGGCTGGCATCATCGTTTGCTCAAACAGAAAGCCAGTTCTGCAGCACATGAAAGTTAAGGGCGTCTCTTTGCAAGGAAGTCAGCGGGGTTTTCCAGCCAGCTCAGTTTTATTCGTTTAGCTGCTCATGGGAGGAGCGTCTGGGCCGGGTTGGCAGCTGCCTCTGGAACTTTGGGAAGCCCAGGTCCCAGAAGGTTCCCTGACTCCAGCCTTGACCTGCAGGCCACAGCGTGGAGATGTCCTGGAGACCACGTTTTCTGGTGCTCTCTGCCCAGACCTCCTCCCTCACTGCTGTGGGTCAATGTCATAATTGTACTTTCCAGTCCAGCTTCCTGGGAGCTAACCCCATCCCCACTTCCTGCCTTCTGGGACCCCCTGGGACTTGGGTGTCATTTACACCCCCAGGGACCTGGGATGGATGTTTGGGAAGAAGCTAGGAGTGTCATTTGCCCATTTTTTTAAAAGGTATATTTATTTTTATTTAAAAGGTAATTATACAGAACCATTGCTCTACTCTCACAATGGCTGTAATTGCTGAAGCTAAACCGATCTGAAACCAGGAGCCAGGAGCATCTTCTGGGTCTCGCATGTGGGTGCAAGATCCCAAGACTTTGGACCATCATCCTTGATTGCTTTCCCAGGCCACAAGCAGGGAGCGAGATGGGAAGTGGAGCAGCTGGGACTCGAACTAGCACCCATATGGGATGCCGGCACATCTCAGGCAGAGGATTAGGCTATTGAGGCATTGCAGCAGCCCCATCATTCGTCTAATTTAAACTGCTGTTCAGCAGGAATGATTCAGCACCAACAGGCAAAGCTCTCTCTCTTTCCTAATCTATTTTGAAAGCCCCAAGACACATCAAGATCTTCCATCTACTGATTCATACTCCGAATGTCTGCAACCCCAGGGTGGGTCAGGCCGAAGCTGAGAACCTGGAATGCCATCCGGGTCTCCCACGTGGATGGCAGGAAGTCGAGGACCTGGACCATCCAGGTCCATCCTGCCTCCCACAGTGCCAGCTGTGGCAGCAGGGCTGGGACTTGTGTGAGTCACTGGTTGTGCAATGCAGATGTTCCAAGCAGGAAGCAGCTTAGCTGCTGTGCCCATTGCCCAGCCCAGCAACCTCCTTTCTTTTCAGTCTACATCTGTGGCTTCATCATTTATAACCTGTTCCTTTATCCCACAGGTGACATCTGTATGTGTAACATATGCCAAAGTTAGAACTCCTCTTCAAACCACTGTTGTCCCAACGCAAAAGCCCTTTTGTCATTTAAAAAATATATATTTATGTCTTAACGTTTGGAAGGCAGATTTTACAGAGAGAGGAGACATGAAGAGAGGTTTTCTATCCGCTTGTCCATTTACCAAATGACCACAATGGTTTGAGCTGAGCTGATCTGAAGATGGGTGCCAGGAACTTCCTCCATGTCTCTAACATGCACGCAGGGACCCTAGGACTTGCGCCATCCTCAGCTGCCTTCTCAGTCTATAAGCAGGGAGCTGGATCAGAAGTGGAGCAGTTGGAACATGAAGCGGTGCCCATACGGGATGCTCGTACCACAGCGCAGAGGCTTAGTCTGCTGCACCACGTTGCTGGCCCCTGTGGCAGGAGGCTTTGCGCCACATCTGATTCTTCATCAGGGGTGCTTCAGGGTGACTGCCTGGAGGAGGTGAGAGCCCAGGTATGCCTCTGTGGGCACGCAGAGGGTATCAGCAGGAAGAATTCCAGCAGAGCACCAGGGAGCTGGCAGCCTTGGTCAGCCAGGAACACCCAAGGGTGGGCTCTGCACTTGGACTTTTCCCTGAAGAGCAGTGGGGAGCCCTGCAGGGTTCTAGACAGGAGGAAGGGCAGGCGTTGGTAGACCTGACACCTGAAGTCTGGCTTCCCAGTCCATGTGGATGGTGACAGACACAAGAGGTGGGACAGTCACGAGGGGTGGGCCAGTGTGTGTTGGAGCAATAGCCCCAGTGCCTTGCAGGCAGTGGGCTGCAAGCAAGATCTCCATACTTGGGGGTCCCCAGGACTTTCTGAGGGGCAGAGGGATCCCCAGCCCTCAGCTCTGGTTGGTATTGAAACGTGGCCAGTGTTTTGCTGCCTGCTGCAGAGGGAGAGCTCAATTGTCAGCCCAAGATGACTGCCAATGCGGCAGGGACTTGGTGCAGTCATTAAGGTGCAACTTGGCAACGAAAAGCCCCAAGTCCTTGGGCCCCTGCACCCACATGGGAGACCCAGGCTTCTGGCTTTGAACTGGCACAGCCCTGGATCTTATGGGCTTTGGGGAAGTGAACTAGCAAAGCGAAAGATCTCTCTCCTTCTCTGTCACTGTAATTCTCCCTTTCAAATAAAAATAAATCTTTTTTTAAAATGCCCCATTTAGGATACCTACTTCCCGTATCCAGGTGTCTGAGATCAAGTTCCAGCTCCATTTTAAAATCAAGCTTCCTGCTGATGTGTACCCTGTTACACAGCAGGGGATGGCCTGGGTCCTTGGGTCTCTACCATCCACACGGGGACCTGGTGGCTGGAGTTCTGGGGCTCCCGGCTTTGGTCCTGGTGGCTGTTGTGAGCATTCACAAAGTGCACCCATCAGTAGCCATGTGCATTCTGGCCCTCTGCCTGTCAAACAAGAGGAAACTAAATGAAAAAAGCGTCAAGAAACAAACCCACAAGTGAGTTCCTTGCAGCCTGGGTGGTGATGGCTCCTGGCTGCACCAGACCAGGGACAAAGCCACGCTTGTTGGGCTGCGTGGCCAGCAGCTTGCTATGAATTACCCACATTCTCTGAGAGTTTCTGGGGTCAGAGGTTCTTGCAGTGTGTGAGGATCCTGGACCCAGAGAGGAGAGGTACCCCAGATAGGGACCGATCCCAAGGGGTCCTGATTAGGAAGGGGGAAAAGAGAGGGGGCGGAGTTAGAGATGCCCACCCCACCTTGCACCTTGGAGGAGTCGTGCCAGGGAGAGGGCAATGGCAGGAGGGGATCAGCTCCCCCTCAACCCCAGATGCAAAACTCACAATCCAGCCTCAGTTTCTCTGTCTGCAAAATGGAAACAGCACATGCCAGTCCTCAGCAGGGAGCACTGTGACGGAGGCTGGATCGCCGGGAGATATGGGGCTCACACACAGGGTGGAGGCTGAGGCAGGGGTAGTGGTGGAGAAGGACATTGGGCCGCAGCATTTCAGCCTGGCCTGTATGTGGGAAGCAGAACTGGTAATCTTGGGCCCCAGAGCTTAGCTCCGTCCAAAGATGGAGCCAGGGAGCCAAAAAGCGGGACAGCAGAGGGAGACAGGGAGAGTGGCAGGTGGCACAGTAGCGAGCTGGCGGCTGTTGTCCCTCCGGTACCCGTTGAGCACACCTCAGCACTGGGCTCGCTCAGTTTTAAGCGTGACCCCCAGGGGTACAGTGCTAGGAGCTGGGTACCCACTGTGGCAGGCTAATATTATAGCAGTGGGTTAAAGCTTCCACTCACCACCCTGGCATCCAACAACGAGACCACCGGATTGAATCCTAGCTGATCCACTTCTCCTCTGGCTCCCTGTGGAAGCAGCCCAAGATGGCCCCAGGGAGACCCAGACGAAGCTATTGACTCCTCACTTTTGCTGACCTTTCAACTTGTTCTAGACACAAACCCAGGCCATCAGTGGACTGTATTTAGACAGCACCCAGCCCCGTAGGCAGCTCCTGGTGCCTGAGACATGTCCCAGGCAATGCTCCTGACTGATCCGTGCCTCAATTTCCCCCCTCTGGCTGTGCTGCTGTTTCTCCTCTTGGGTCACCACTGAACCCCCACTGGGCAGGGCCCGGAGGCAGTTGAGGGGAGGGAGGGCTCTGGTTACATCCAGGGAAGAGTAGCTGCTGGCTCCCACAGCACAGCCCTCCCAGGACTCACTTCCGTTCTGTTGACCACGACCTCACAGCCGGAAGTTCCTGCAGCCCTTCTAACCCTTCCAGTCACCCCCAGCTTATGAACAAGCCTGAGATAGGGGCCCAGCTGCTATGTGCACCACGAGCCTTGGTTCATGCCTAAGGCACAGACACTCCCCCTGGCAGCCTCACCTGGGACTTGACTACTTTTCAAAAAGATGTTCATTTATTAATTTAATTATTTTAAAGATTTATTTATTTTTATTGCAAAGTCAGATACACAGAGAGGAGGAGGGACAGAGAGGAAGATCTTCCATCCGATGACTCACTCCCCAAGTGACTGCAACAGCCAGTGCTGAGCCAATCAGAAGCCAGGAGCCAGGAGCCTCTTCTGGTCTTCCACACAGATGCAGGGTCCAAGGTTTTGGGTTGTCCTCAACTGCTTTACCAGGCCACAAGCAGAGAGCAGAATGGGAAGCAGGGAGCTGGATGGGAAGCAGGGCTGCTGGGGTTAGAACCAGTGCCCATATGGGATTCTGGCACGTTCAAGGTGAGGACTTTAGCCACTAGGCCATGGCACCAGACCCTTAAAAAAAGATTTATTTATTCTTATTGGAAAGGCAGATATACAGACAAAAGGAGATACAGAGAGGAAGAGCTTTCATCTGACGATTCACTCCCCAAGTGGTTGAAACAGCTGGAGCTGAGCTGATGTGAAGCCAGGAGCCTGCAGTCTCTTCTGGGTCTCCCACATGGGTGCAGGATCCCAAGGCTTCGGGCCATCCTCGACTGCTATCCCATGCCACAAGCAGAGAGCTGGATGTGAAGTGGAGCAGCTGGGACTCAAACCTGGTGCCCCTATGGGATCTAGGCATATGCAAGGTAAGGATTTAAGTCATTGAGCACCAGGCCCAAATCTTAAAATGTTTTTAAGCAAAATACAAGAAAAAAAACCACAACCTTTGGAAGAAGGGTGCTCTTGCACGGAAGCTAGATGGCCGGTTGGGGTTTCATGGATATCCGAGACTGGGCTTGTGGTTGGGGAACTACAGGGACAAGGCTCCCTAGGGGGGAGTGGGGGTGATTCCAGCACATTCCAGGAGCCTCCCTCAGGCCGACCCAGGCAGCGTGGCCTTCCTCTGGGTGCACAGCTGCCCACGCAAGCTGATTCATCTTCCAGCCTCGTCAGCACTCTCTCCAGCCCGGAGCCGCAGGCTCCCCGCACACCAACCTGCTCCTCCCCTCCCAGTACCCGGATGTGGCCCCCTCCAGCAACCCCCGGGGAGGCAGATCCTCCCCAGCTTCCCCGCCCCCTCCAGGGTGTGTGTCCTCCTGCTGGGCCGCAGGGGGGCTGATTCTAGCACATTCCCAGATGGGCTGTTTAAGGAAGGAATGTTTGACTTCCTGTTTTGTTTTCCCTGCAGCAGGTCCTGAACCAGAACTTTCTTTCCCATAAACTTTGTGGCTTCAGGTTACCCAGGGTATGTGACTTTGAAAAGGCAGGGTGGGGGTGGGATTTGGCTCAAAGTGAAAATGGGAAGATCTGTCTGGGAGGAGGGAGTATTGGGGGGGGGTCTGCTACCCCCTCACCTGGTCCCTGGGAACTTCATTTTAAGCCCTCCCCACATCTCCCCAAACACCCCTGGCAAGTCTCCCTGGACCTTACTCTTGTCTTCTCACAGTAGACACTGATACTAAGGGTTGTGCCACCGGAGTGAGGGGGTACAGACTGAATTAAAGGTTTGAAAAGATGGCTTCTGACACGGGGCCTGGCAGAAACTGTCTCCCAAATCCACTCGCAAGGAGGCTTAGATCAAGAGGGCAAGGGGCCAGCACTGTGGCGCATCAGGTAAAGCTGCTGCCTGAAATCCTGGCATCCCATGTTTGAGTCCCAGCCACCCCACTTCTGATCTAGCCTCTTGCTAACACACCTGGGAAAGCTGCCACGGAGAATGACCAAGTACTTGGGCCATTGCCACTTCTGTGGGAGACCCAGAAGAAACTTGGCTCTTGCTCATATCAGGCTCTGCCCCAGACAATGGAGCAATCTGGGGAGTGAGGCAGTGGATAGGATTCTGTCTGTAACTATGCCTTTCAAATACAGTTTAAAAATTTTTAAAAACACACACACATACACAGAGAGAGAGAGAGAGAGAGAGAGAGAGAGAGAAACAAGACCAGGAAAGAGAGAACTACTTGGTGAAGCATGACTTTGAAAAAAGCCATTGGGATCTGGTGCCATGGCCTAGCGACAATATCCCATAGGGGAGCCAGTTCTCGTCTCAGCGGCACCACTTCCCATCCAGCTCCCTGCTTGTGGCCTGGGAAAGCAGTCAAGAACAGCCCAAAGCCTTGGGACTCTGCACCCGTGTGGGAGACATGGAAAAAGTTTCTGGCTCCTGGCTTCGGATCGGCGCAGTACCGGCTGTTGCAGTCACTTGGGGAGTGAATCGTTGGATGGATGATTTCTCTCTGCCTCTCCTCCTCTCTGTATATATCTGACTTTCCGATTAAAAAAAAATCTTAGCAGAAAAAGAAAGAAAGAAAGAAGGAAGGAAGGAAGGAAGGAAGGAAGAAACCATTGGAAAGGCAAGGAGGGAAAAGCTCCAAGGGCTAGTGGAACGTGTCCAGGCACCAACTGGAATCCTGCTGCACTTGCAATGAAGGGAGAATTCTGTGCTGACCGACCACCACGAAGAATGTCATCCCCCCACCCCTCATCCCCTACCCCCACACCCCTAAGATCTCCAGCACACACAAGTAAGCAAGTTCCTATGGAGATCTGCACCGGGTGACAGCAAGTTAAACAGGGCCGTCCTCCACTGCTTTCCCAGGCCACAGGCAGGGAGCTGGATGGGAAATGGAGCAGCCGGGATATGAACCGGTGCCCCAGATAGGATTGTGGAATAACCAGCCAAGGTGCCACAAAAATAGACTTTCTTAAAAAGGAAAAAGGAACTGGGGGGAAGGGAATCCCAGACTATACAGAATTGTACAATAAATTTCAAACATTAAAATAAAAAAATTGAAAAAAGAAAAAAATTCTAAAAAAAAAAAAAGTCCAGTCTATTGTGGAGTGCAAGAAGGCCAGTCTGAAGCAGCTACACGCTGGTCAGGGGTGGGCAGAGTGGGTCCAAGCCATGTTACCGAGTAGCAGAGGAAAAACATGAAGACATCGGACCTGCGGTGGTAGCTTAGCAGCTAAAGTCTTTGCCTTATGAGTGCCAGTTCTAATCCCGACTGCCCCACTTCCCATCCAGCTCCCTGCCTGTGGCCCGGGAAAGCAGTCGAGGACAGCACAAGAGCTTGGGACCCTGCACCTGCATGGGAGACCCAGAAGAGGCTCCTGGCTTCTGGCTTTGGATCTGCACAGCACCGTCCATTGCAGCTGCTTGGGAAGCGAATCAACAAACAACAGACTGAAGATCTTCTCTGTCTCTCTTCCTCTCTGTAGATCTGACTTTGTAATAAAAACAAAATAAATCTTAAAAAAAAGACATGAAGATATCAGGAGAGGGCTGGGCAGAAGACAGTGACACTATCCATATGGTGTCTCACCTGTGTCATTTAAACAAGCAAACCTTTTGGCATCTATCTATTTTGATGGGAGGCTACCAGACACAGAGGGAGACTGACAGAGCTTGCATGGGCTGGGTCACTCCCCAGACAGCCGTGACTGCCAGGGCTGCTGGGCCGCGCTGAAGCCAGGAGCCAGGAGCTCTTAAGCGGGTCTCCCATGTGGGGACCAGGGATGCTAGGACTTGAGCCATGGGCTGTCTGTTGCCCCTCAGGGACGCTAGCTAAGCATTCCAGCAGGATCTGAGCCGGGTGTCCGCCCCCGTGCTTGGATGTGCTTGTTCAGCCCAGACAGATTGGATGAGAATGTCAAGAAACACACCAAGATAATAATACAGGCTATTCATGGCAGAGGCAAATTCTGCTAACAGGAAGAAGGATAGAAAGCTCTGGGTCCCAGCTGCTTAATTGCCCGCCAATCTAAAACTGTTCTGAAAAAACGACATAACAATTAATTACTGAATGAAAGATTTTTATACAAAAAATTTTATTTTTTTATGATTTATTTTTTTTTTTAATTGGAAAGGCAGATATACAGAGAGGAAAGAGAGAGGAAGATCTTCCATCCGATGGTTCACTCCCCAAATGGCCACAATGGCTGAAGCTGAGCCAATTTGAAGCCAGGAGCCTCTTCGGGTCTCCCACGTGTGTGCAGGGTCCCAACGCTTTGGGCCATCTTTTACTGCTTTCCAGGCCACAAGTGGAGCTGCCGGTTTTAGAACCGGTGGCCATATGGGATCCTAGCACATTTAAAGTGAGGACTTTAATCGCAACACTATTACGCTGGGGCCCAAGAAAATTATTTTAAAAATTTCACTCAGGGGCCCGGCGTGGTGGCGGCGCAAGTGGTTAAAGGTCCTCGCCTTGCACGCCTGGGATCCCATATGGGCGCCGGTTCTAATCCCGGCAGCCCCGCTTCCCTTCCAGCTCCCTGCCTGTGGCCCGGGAAGGCAGTTGAGGACGGCCCAAAGCTTTGGGAACCTGCACCCGCGTGGGAGACCCAGAAGAGGCTCCTGGCTTCGGACTGGCATAGCATCGGCCCGTTGCGCTCACTTGGGGAGTGAATCATCGGACGGAAGATCTTCCTCTCTGTCTCTCCTCTCTGTATATCCGCCTTTCCAATGAAAAATAATAAAAATAAATCTTAAAAAAAAAAGAAATGCTTTAAAATAAATAAATAAATAAATAAAAATTTCACTCAGAAGACTTATGACACAGGGTTCCATGAGATGATGTAGCATATTAAGCTGCCTCCTGCAGCGCCGGCATCCTATGTGGGTGCTGGTTCGAGTCCCGGCTGCTGCATTTCCCATCCAGCTCCCTACCTGTGGCCTGGAAAGCAGTAGAGGATGGCCCAAAGCTTTGGGACCTTGCACACACGTGGGAGATCTGGAAGAAGCTCCTGGCTTCGGATTGGCTCAGCTTCAGCCATTGTGGCCATTTGGGGAGTGAACCAGCTTGTAGAAGATCTTTCTCTCTGTCTTTCCTCTCTGTAAATCTGACTTTCCAATAAAAATAAATAAATCTTTTTTTTTTTTAAATGGATCTTGTTTTAAACAAAATAAAATGAGGAAATTGTCCAAGTTGGGCTAGCTGAACCCAATCTGGCTATGAAAACCTCCAGGTTTCAGTAGCTTTTCAGAAGAACAAATGAACACAAGTCTCTTGAGTTTCTCAAGAAAGAGTCTAAGGCACACGACTCCGGGGGGGTTTAGTTCCAGGAATCCTCAGAGACTAGAAAAGAGTTTGTAAAAATCCGCTCGCGGTCACCTTGAGCGGCTGCGGGAAATTTTCCTCCAGATCCCGCGCGCGCGGCGACTGCAACCAAAAGACTAAAATCGGCCTGCGGTCCCCACCAGCTGGCGGGTTGGTTTTATTTTTTTTTTTTTCCCTCCTTGGCTCGGCCTAGAAACTCATATTTTATTCATGGCGATTGAGGCCCTGGGAGGCCTCGACGTAAACAGGATGTAAATATTTGGGGGTGCGGAGGGGGGAGTGTAGGGGCCCCGCGGTCACGGCCCCGCCCACCTCCACGGCTTCTGATGGTTGGGGGTGGGAACATCACCAGTGCTGTACCCTGGGAGTGAGTCTGGGGGCCCAGGCGTCAGGTTCAAGGTGTACCCTGTTCTCCTGTCCTCACCTGTCTCCCCTCAAACTCCGATTTCCTTTCTGCCAGCTACTTCCCTCTTTCCTAAAGCAAAACTGTCCCCCGCCCCCCTGGTCTCCCCCACCGCCCCAGCCTGCACCTGCAGGACCCGGCCGCGCCCCCCACCTAACTGCTCCCCAACTCTGACAGAGCCTCCAAACAGTTCTGTCCTATTCGGAGCACATGGACAGGTGGAGAATCGGGATGTATTATGACAGTGGGCATGGGTGCCATTGATAGGGGGCAGGTGGTCACCCTGGGCATAGGTGCCAGCTCCTACTTGTCACCATCGCCAGCTGGATGGCTGCGTGACACATACAGGGCATTTGGGGCTCCCCCACCCCCCTACCCCCGCCCCCAGTCTCTGCTTTCTCCCTTTACTCCCCACCCTGCCCCAAGGCGGTTCTTGAAACAGCGCAAATTGCAGCCTTTGAGCACAGCCAGTAGTTTCAAAATTGCACCCTGTGCCAGCAGCCCTGAGAAATGAGGTGAGCGACAGGTGAGCGGGCAGGAGGAGGAGGACTGGGCTGAGCCTAAGCCCCTGGGCCATCTCCCTCAATGAGATCCAGGCTTGGAGGCTTCTGGGAATTGGGCTAGAACATGCACTGAGCCCCGAGCATGGGGAGACCTGGAGGTGGAGTGCAGGTGCCCAGGTGTGGAAGCTGGGGGTGATAGTGACAGAGTGGGAGCATGTCCCCACATTCAGAAATCATAATGGATGGTGATCTCCTGACATCCGTAGTTATTTCAGAGAAAAACAGAGAATGACCCCCACAGAATGCAATGGCCTTGGTTTCATTGTACCGAAGCAATGTTACATGACCAGAAAAGCAGCTATTAGTTGGCCGGCATTCTGGGCCTGTTTAGTGCCAAATTTGTGTTAACTATATCAGTGTGCCAACCTATATACTATTTAAGACTTATTTTTTTTTTTTTTTATTGGAAAGTCAGATTTACAGGGAGAAGAAGAGAGAAAGATCTTCCATCTGCTGGGTAACTCCCCAAGTGGCTACAATGGCCAGAACTGATCTGATCTGAAGCCAGGCGCCTCCTCCAGGCCTCCCATGTGGATGCAAGGTCCCAAGACCCTGGGTTGTCCTCAACTGTCCTCCTAGGGTACAAGCCAGAAGCCAGAAGGCAAGTGGGGCAGCCAGGACATGAACCTGTGCCCATATAGGATCCTGACGGCTGTAAGTCAAGGACTTTAGCTGCTAGGCCAACATGCTGGGTCAACCTATACTTAAAAAAAATATATATATATATATTTAAATAAAAATATATTTTAAAATATATATTTATTTATGTATTATAGAAATATATAAAAATATATATATATATATTTTGCTGGAAAGGAGATGCAGGGGGCTGGTGCGGTAACCTAGTGGCTAAAGTCCTCCTCTTGCATGTGCCAGGGATCCCATATGGGCACTGGTTTGGGTCCTGGCTGCTCCACTTCCCATCCAGCTCCCTGCTTGTGGCCTGGGAAAGCAGCCAAGGACGGCCCAAAGCCTTGGGGCCCTGCGCCCACATGGGAGACCTGGAAGAAGCTCCTGGCCCCTGGCTTTGGCTCAGCTCAGCTCCACTGGCGGCCATTGGGGGAGTGAACCAGCAGACAAAAGATCTTTCTCTCTGCTCTTCTTGGATCTACTTTTCCAATAAAAACAAACTGTGGCCTGGCATGATGGCTCAATGGCTACATCCTTGCCAAGCACTCCCCGGGATCCCATATGAGCACCAGTTCATATCCCAGCTGCTCTTCTTCTCATCCAGCTCCCAGTGGCCTGAGAAAGCAGAGGAGGATAGCTCAAAGCCTTGGAACGCTGTACACACGTGGGAGACACAGAAGAAGCTCCTGACTCCTGGCTTTGGCTCGGCTCAGCTATAGCCATTGCAGTCAATCAGGGAGTAAACCAATTGATAGAAAGATCTTTCTCAGGCCTGGTGCAGTGCCCTAGCAGCTAAAGCCCTTGCCTTGAACGCGCTGGTATCCCATATGGGCGCCGGTTCTAATCCCAGCGCCCTGACTTCACATCCAGTTCCCTGCCTGTGGCCTGGGAAAGCAGTTGAGGACGGCCAAAAGCTTTGGGATCCTGCACCTGTGTAAGAGACCTGGAGGAAGTTCCTGACTCCTGGCTCTGGATGAGCTCAGCACTAGTCACTGCAGTCACTTGGGGAGTGAATCATTGGATAGAAGATCTTCCTCTCTGTCTCTCCTCCTCTCTGTATATCTGGCTTTGCAATAAAAATAAATAAATCTTTAAATATATATATATATATTTTTTAAAAGATCTTTTTCTCTGTAAATCTGCCTTCCCAATAAAAACAAATAAATCATTTAAATAAATAAAACTTCAAAAATAATGGAATCCATAGGCTGGGAGAGTGCTCATTTGGTCAGGGCACCTGACTCACACTTGAATTGTTTAGTGTTTGTGGTCCCAGCTGTCAGGTCATCAGTGCAGGCATGCTGGGCCACAGTACCCACAAATGACCCTGTCCTCCTCCTGCCCTCTGGCCTCCATGTGGCCATGGGATGTGGACTCCTGTGTGCCTCCCAGGATGCTCAGGCCATGAACTTCTAGCCCAATCCATTTTAAAATCTTTTTTTTTTTTTTGGCATCTCTCACTGGGGTCAGCCATGACCCTGCAGACCCACTATGTGTGCAGTGGGAGGTGTGGAGGTGCCACACCCTGGTTCAGCAACCATCAGGACTGGTGTTGACAAATGGGCTGCCTCGGATGCCCTGTGACAAGACGCCTGGCTGAAGGTCATTCTGTGACCTAGTTAACTGTAGTGACACAGGGCAGTCACACGCACAGGCAACACAATAGACTCTGAGAGAAAGGGCCAGAGGGAGGGCCTGACAGGCAGCAGGTGTGTCTTCCCAGTGAATAGAGACCTTAAGGCCAGGCCATCAAGACCTCAGCCAGCTGGTGGGGACAGTGCTGGTGTGCACACAAGGAAAAGCATGGACCACAAGGATCTCATGGACGTGGTGAGCAGTCACCATGTCACCTTGGCTACCACATGCCTCAGTTCCCTCTGCTAGGAGCAGGATCACGGCCCCAACGAGGAGATGGGAAGGTGTAGGGCCAATAGTTGGCGGAGAGCAGTAAGCCTCAGTGGGGCCTCACTGTCACCAGACTCTATATGGGGACAGAAGGGACAGTTGTCCTTGTGGGAGGGGTTATCTTGGCTGGGATGTGGCTGGCATGGAATCAGGTACTTCCGTCATTAGCACCTGTTCCCCCTGGGTGCACTAGCAGGAAGCTGGATGGGAAGTGGAGGCACTGCCATGTAGGATGTAGAATCTCAAGAAGGAACTTCAGTCACTGCGCCACCAGCACCCCACCCCGCCCGCACCCACCAGGAAGTCACACTTTGATGAAACATCTATTCCATATCAGGAGTATAAGCCAGGAGAGCAGTAATTCCTACTGTCATGGAATTTCTAGTCTACAAAACCAAATAAACCTACATATCAGAAACCTCAAAAATAAAATCCCAAGGGCCTGAAGCGATGGCTCAGCGGCTAACTCCTTGCCTTGAATGCGCCCGGGATCCCATATGGCCACCGGTTCTAATCCCGGCAGCTCCACTTCCCATCCAGCAACCTGCTTGTGGCCTGGGAAAGCAGTCAAGGACGACCCAAAGCTTTGGGACCTTGCACACGCATGGGAGACCCGGAAGAGATTCCTGGCTGCTGGCTTCGGACTGGCTCAGCTTTGGCCATTGTGGCTGCTTGGGGAGTGAACCATTGGACAGAAGATCTTCCTCTCTGCCTCTCCTCCTCTCTGTATATCTGCCTTTCCAATAAAAATAAATCTTTTTAAAAAATAAAATTCTAAGTGAAACAGATAAAGTATACAGTTATACACAGAATGTTCCCACTTACTAGAAAAAAAAAAATTTAGATTTGTTTTCACTTGAAAGGCAAATTTACAGAAAGATCCTCCATCCACTGTTTTACTCCCAAGATTGTAACAGCCAGAGCTAAGTGAATCCGAAACCAGGAGCCAGGAGCCTCTTCCAGATTTCCCACATAGGCGCAGGATCCCAATCTTTAGGCCATCCTCTGCTACTTTCCCAGGCCACAAGTGGGGGCAGCGGGAGGGGAAGTAGAGCAGCTGGGACACAAACCAGTGTCTATGTGTGGGGTTCTGTCACTACAGGAAGAACTTACCCTGTGATGCCATGGTGCTGGCTCCTATTTACTAGAAGCAGGTGGCTTATCACGGTGGTCCCGTCTGTGGTGCCAGCATCCCATTTAGGCACGAATTTGGATCCTGACTACTGCACCTCCAATCCAGCTCCTAGTTTGTGGTTTGGGAAAACAGCAGAGGATGGTCTACATGCTTGGGACCCTGTACCCATGTGGGCGATCTGCAAGAAGCTCTTGACTTCCAGCCTCCAACCGGTCTAGCTGAAGCTGTTGTAGTCATCTGGGGAGTGAACCAACAGACAGAAGATCTCTCTCTCTCTCCTTCTAGGTCTCTAACTCTGACAGTAAAATAAAATGAAGTGAAATCAAATAAATAAATCTTAAGAAAAAAATCCTGGCACACAGTAGTACTTCAATGATCACATGTCACCTTTGTCTCAGGAATACATGCAAAATATGCGGGCCCTGGGTGTGGAACCCCTGGCTTGGTCCAGACAGCACGTCCCACTCCTGCCCGGATAGCTCTATGCCTCAGTTTGCTCCTCTGTCCAGTGGGCACGGGAAAGGGAAGGGCAGGGTTTGTTTCCTTTGGTTGAAAGGAGGTGAACTGGGCCTGGCGGCATGGCCTAGCAGCTAAAGTCCTCGCCTTGCATGTGCCCCGGGATCCCATATGGGCACCAGTTCTAATCCCAGCAGCTCCACTTCCCATCCAGCTCCCTGCTTGTGGCCTGGGAAAGCAGTTGAGGACGGTCCAAAGCTTTGGGACCCTGCACCCGTGTCCTGCACATAGCACCCAGAGTGACCCAGAAGGCAAACTGGGGTATGGAGCCCTTTGCCAGTGTTCTCTGGGGCCTTTTCCTTACTCTGTATAGGCCCGGATGGGTCCTGCAGGACAGGCCTCTGTGTCCCCCCTCTCCATTCCCCTCAATTCCTGATCCATCCAACTCCCGGGTGCTCCAGTTGTGCTGTGTTCATTCCTTCATAGGTTCGTTTTGCCCTTCTGATGGTGTGTGTATTTGTGTGTGTGTAGCGGGGAGCGGGGTGCAGCTGCTATAGCTGCTATAGGCGGCCTGGAGACCTTGCTGAACAGGACAGACAAGGGAGAAGGGACAACACACAGGCCAGAAATCCAGGTGAGCATAGATTGAGGATAAGACCCACAGGCCCTGGGGTGGAGAGCAGGGGGGAGACAGTACCCGCAGGCAGGTGCTCCTCCCGGGTTAAGCCAGCAGGTGTTTCAATTCACAGGTCAGGGGTCAGATGCCCCTCCCAGGTAAAGCCCCTCCCGACCTCACAGCTGGGTGCTGCCCCCCCCCCCCTGCTGGTATCCTAACCTCCCAGGCTAAGAGTAAACTTCTGATTGGCGGCTGCTGAGCAGGTCGCGTCTGTTTCCTTCCCTGCAGGGCAGGTACTAAAAGGCTCAGGTTGCATTCCATCAGTACTGGCGAAGGGCAGAGAGCAAGTCAGACTACCTGACTCCTTTTATTAGATTAAAAAAAAATAATAAAATAAAAACATTAAAATTAGAAAAAAGTTTAAATTTGTTAAAAGAGATTTTAATTGTAAAGGCATACTTACAGAGACAAAGATCTTCCATCCATTGGTTCACTCCCCAATGGTTGCAATGGCTGGAGCTGAGCCAATATAGAACCAGGAGCCCGGAACTTCACCCAGGGGTGGCAGGGGCCCAAGCTGCTGCTTTCCCAGGTGCAGGGAGCTGGATCCGTGGGGATGTGAACTGGTGCTCTCTGACATGGGATGGTTGCATTGCAACCCGTGGCTTAACATACTGTAGCATTGCAAGCTCCATTTAAGAAAAAAAATGCATATATATTTAGGCAGAGTTATAGAAAAAATGAGTGGGCTACAGTCCTTGCCTTGAATGCGCCAGGATCCTATATGGGCGCTGGTTCTAATCCCAGTAGCTCCACTTCTCATCCAGCTCCCTGCTTGTTGCCTGGGAAAGCAGTCAAGGACGGCCCAAAGCCTTGGGACCCTGCATCCATGTGGGAGACCTAAAAAAGTCCCTGGCTCCTGGCTTCGGATCGGTGCAGTACCAGCCGTTGTGGTCACTTGGGGGAGTGAATCATCAGATGGAAGATCTTCCTCTCTGTCTCTCCTTCTCTCTGCATTTCTGACATAAATCTTAAAATAATTTTTTATCTTAAATAAATCTTAAAAAAAAAAAAAAGAAAGAGTGGTACAGTGAGATAGATCGCCCACCTGCTGATTCACTCCCCAAATGGCCACAACACCTGAAACTGAGTCAGTCTGAAGCCTCTTCCAGTTTTCCCAAGCGGGTGCAGGGACCTAAACACTCTGCTGCTTTCCCAGGCCATAAGCAAGGAGGAAGCTGGATGGGAAATGGAGCAACTGGGACTCGAATCAGCTCCCCTATGGAGGGCAGAGACTACTCCGCCCCAGCCCTGGACTAAGCCCTGGGGGCAGCAACAGAGGATGTCCCCAGACTAGCCTGGATGTAGGAATCCGCCCTGCCCACGGCGGTCACTCAGGACGACACCTGGACACAGGCCGGTCCACGTCCACCCGTCCTGGGCCCCGGCTCTTCCTCGCTAGCGCCCTCCAGGGACACGCCGCTCCCCTTGGCCAACGCGCGGCCTCGGACGACAACGGTCCCCCCCGACAAATCCCACAGAGGCTCGTGGCCACAGGCTGCTTTCTTGCCGTCCGGAGCCAGCGGCCACCACGGACGCAGTGTCCACCACAGCCACCGCGGCACCTAGCGACGGACGCCCAGCCATGCTGGAACACACTGCGCAGGCGCACACAGGTGCACGGCAGCGTGCTCGTGCCCGCGCCCGTCCTTCCCTGCATGAAATGGGGCGGGCCGTGCGTGATGGCGTCATGAGGCGGCGCCCCGGACGGCGCGAAGAGGAGGCGCGGGAATGGAGGTGCAGGAGAGCGGTGGGGCTTCGGCCACTGCGCCTGCAGCCAGCAAGGCTCCCGGCAGCGCCGGCCACTACGAGCTGCCGTGGTGAGGCCCCAGGCGGGCACTGGTGGGCGGGCCGAGTCAGGGGACCCCGAAGTTAAGGGGGCGGGCAGGAGGTCCCGGGGCGGCATCGAAATTACTGGAGGAGACGTTGGCTGTGCTGACCCCCGCAGGGGACGCAGGCTGGAAAGTGTTCACAACGATGAAGGCCACTGTTTGTAGTTTAAGAAATCTCTGCGTTTATATTGTTTATATGTTGAGAATGATAGCTCTGTGTTCGTTTTAGGGTCGCTAAGATAGTCAAATAGACTCCACCTTATATATATGTGTGTGTGTGTGTGTGTATTTATTTATATTAGAAAGGCAGATGCACAGAGAGAAGGAAAGACAGAGAAAGATCTTCCAGTGCTGGTTCACTCTCCAGGTGCCCAGCATGGTCAGAGCTGAGCTGATCTGAAGCTAGGAGCCTGGAGCCTCTTCCTGGTCTCCCATGCAGGTGCAGGGTCCCAAGGCTTTGGGCTGTCCTCTGCTGCTTTCCCAGGCCACAGGCAGGAAGCTGGATGGAAAGTGGAGCAGCTGGGATATGAACCAGCACCCATATGGGATTTGGGCAAGTGCCAGTAGAGGATTAGGCTGTTTAGCCATCACGCTGAGCCCCACCTCTCTTTGTACTCTGATGGGGAAAGCCCATTTTTTAGTTATGACCTATGTGGTTTGCATTATATTCTGTTGGTGTGTTCAGGGTGCTTCGGGTAGCAAATGAGTTGGTACTGAGTGAGGTTTATGAGAAACAGACCAAGGAATACAGACATTGATAGATGTGCCATTCATTTGACAAGAGAAAAAAAGAGAAGGCCTCTCTGAGGCTCTGATGTTTGGACAGAAAGCTGTGAGACCCAGGAACAAAGCTGTGGCTTGGTGGAGGAGGTGGGGTCAAGCGGGGAGCGTGGCCCTGCACAGGCTGTAGGCAGCATGTGGTCTCGTTCACCATGTAGCTCCAATTGCCTGCGCTGTGAGTGAAGCTGCTGCCTGCAGTGGCCCTCTGGCTAATCCTCCACCTCCAATGCCAGCATCCCATACGGGCGCCGGTTCAAATCCCGGCTGCTCCACTTTCCATCCTGTTCCCTGCTAATGTGCCAAGGAAAGCAGAGGAAGATGGCCAAAGCTTTGGGCCCGCATGGGAGACCGCCAGAAGAAGCTCCTGGCTCCAGCCTGGCTCAGCCCTGGTCATTGTGGTCATCTGGAGTGTGAACCAGCAGATAGAAGATCTTTGTCTCTGTATAAATCTGCCATTCAAATAAAAATAAGTCAGTTTAAGTATATGTGCATATACATGTTTTATTAAGAAATAGAGCTGTTAGTGTGTACAGACCGCTGGCCCATCCACATTGCATTGTGGGCTAAGCCATCTCAGCAGCCTCACCGTGTACTTGACATGTGCCTGTGGGAACCCACAGGTGAAGAGGGTGGCCAGGGGGCTCAGTGTCCCCTACCCCCATCTGTCGCCCCTGGTGATGTCAGCGCTGTGTGTGCTGAGCTGTGACAGGCAGGCTGTGTCGCCCGCAGCATCACAGAGCTGCAGATGGCCACTGCTGGCCCTCCACCAAGGACCGCCGGTGTTCCTGTGTGGGGACGAAGGCTTTGGCGGGCGTCACTTGTGAGCTTCAAACCTCCGGCCACTTGGTGTGTCATATTCACTGCAAAAATCCTCTGACAGTCCGCTCTGTCATGCTTTCTTTTTAGGGTGGCCTTGCCAGCATTTAAAAAAAAAATTTTTTTTTTTTTTCGTTTCATTGAAAAGGCAGCGAGACAGATATGTTCATCTGCCGCCTACCTGCAAGATAGCCCATGACAGTCAGGCCAGAGCTGGGAGCCCAGAACTGAATCCAGGTCCCTCCCACGGTGGTGGAGACCCAGGCATTTGAGCCCTCATCACGCACCCCCTTGCCCCTGTCCACATCCACAGAGGGCTGCAGCAGAAGCAGGGCCGGGCCTTGAACCGGATGCTCCTGTGTAGGATGTGGGATGTACTGAGACAGGCATGTCAACATGCTTCCGTGCTTCCCACGAAACAGGGTTGAAAAGTACAGGCCGTTGAAGCTGAACGAGGTTGTTGGGAATGAAGACACGGTGAGCAGGCTGGAGGTGAGTGCGTACCCGCTGTCCTCACTGTGGCTCTGCAGCCGCATGAAGCCTTTGCTGTCCTTTAGAACTGTTATCGGCTAAGAGACGAACACAGCTGTCAGGCGGCTTCCTACCCCACCCTCCAGCCACTGCCAAGGCCTGCCCGGAAGCTACATGGCTGAGTGGCAAAGCCAAGACAGCCCCAAGAGGAGCGAGCGAAGGCGCTCAGCCATAGAGCTGTAGAGCAGCTGGGAACATCTCAACTTAGAGACAGATCTATCTACTGGTTCATTCCCCAGATGGCCTGGCAGGCGGTCCATGTGGCTCTCTCATAAGGGTGCCCACTGGCAAGCAGCTGGAGTCAGGAGCTACAGTGGGAGCGGGACCCAGGCACCCCACTGTGGGGTACAGGAGCATCCTGGCAGTGTCTTAGCCATGTTGCCAGCGCCGGCCCTGGAGCCAGCCCACCATATCTCATGCTTTTTCTCCAGGTCTTTGCCAGAGAAGGGAACGTGCCCAACATCATCATTGCGGTGAGTGGCAGTGCCCGTTTCATGTCCTGCCTGTCTCTGGGGTTGGTAGGACAGCCTATGGGGTGGTTGCTGTGAGGCCTGGGGTTGGGGGGTGCCGAGGGGAGGCTAGTGCCTGCTGTGCTGAGCATGGAAGTCACAGTCGAGCTGGTGACAGCAAGCACTGATTTGGGACTTTTTTCCCCCCAGGGTCCCCCCGGGACAGGCAAGACCACCAGCATCCTGTGTTTGGCGCGAGCGCTGCTGGGTCCTGCTCTGAAGGATGCAGTTCTGGAGCTGAACGCTTCCAACGACAGGTGTGTGTCGGGGGCAAGGGCAGCAGCAGGGGCCGGTCCCGGTTGCGCATGTGCTGGCCTTGCTGGCCAAGTCCTGCAGCCTTCCTGGGGACAGCGTGGGAGACACCTGCTTCTCACCGCCATCTCAGAAATGCTTCATCTGTCTTTGGGTTTAATTCTTGGCTTAGAGTGGGACTTTCACATAAGTATTCCTCGCAGTAAAATCCACACAGAGCTTGCAATCTTAAATTGCAAAAAAAAAAAAAAAAAAGTTTATTTATTTGAAGGGCAGAGTGAGTTTCTACATCCACTGATTTATTCTCCAAATGACAGCAAAGGTCTGGGTTGGGCTAGGCAGGAGCCAGGAGCCTGGAACTCTGTTTAGGTCACCACATGGGTGCAGGGTCCCAAGGCTTTGGGCTGTCCTTGCCTGCTTTCCCAGGCCACAGGTAGGGAGCTGAATGGGAAGTGGAGCAGCCGGGACATGAACCGGCACCCGCATAAGGATCTGGAACTTGCAAGGTGAGGATTTAGCCATTCAGCCATCAGGCCGGGCCCTGCAGCTAACAGCTTAACTGCTACACTAAACACTCACTTTCGGAAACATTGGTGACTCATGATTTTAGAAGGATCTGTCATTGCGAAGTGTTTTTTATTTCAGACTTATAAATTCCCTTCGCAACCATCAGTGTAGTGATCCTGCTGTCTCCTTCTAATTAATCCTGTGCACACCCCTGCCTTCCTTCAGCTCTTTTAGTCACTCCCAGAGTTAGCTGTGTAAAGACAAAGCACAATGTCAAGGTGAAATGTCTGGGTTCTTGTCGCCACACAGCTTGGAGGGGCCAGCGCCATAGTGTAGCCCCCTCAGGCTCCACCCGTGGTGCCAGCATCCCATGTGGCTGCTCCACTTCCCATCCAGCTCCCTGCCTGTGACCTGGGAAACCAGCAGAGGATAGGCCAAAACTTTGGGACCTTGCATCTTCATGGGAGACCTGGAAGAAACGCCTGGCTCCTCCTGGCTTCGGATCAGCTAATCATCAGGTCCTGGAGTTCCTGACCCCTGGAGGGTCTGCAAGCTCTTGTGAGGGTCACTGGGCTAGGATTAGGGTCTTCCGTGGTGACACAGATACCCCGCTTGCTGTTTCAGGGGCATTGACGTCGTGAGGAATAAAATCAAAATGTTCGCCCAGCAGAAGGTCACCCTCCCCAAGGGCCGGCACAAGATCATCATCCTGGACGAGGCAGACAGGTAGGGAGCCGTGACCTCGGCCGTGACCGGAGGCGCAGGGCCATGCTGGGGGTACTCACTCAGCACGTGTCCAGTGGCAGCAGGACACTCTGCCTCCTGCCTTCCCTTTGTTAGATAGCTCACCCACGCTGGAGAGTCCCGGCCCCGCAGAGCACAAGGCGTTCCCGTGGGCCGTCCAGATGGGGAGAGTTACGTACCAACCTCACCAGTGCAGGTGCGACAGATGGAAGGGAGGTGTGTACCATGCAGCCGTCAGTCAGGTCCCCGAAGTCAGTTCTTAACGCAATCCTCTCTTGCCACACTGTGCATTTCTGCATCATCAAGAAGGTAGTACTGAACATTGTCCAGTCCTGACCGTTCCTTGTAACCCTAGAGGCCGCGTTCTGCATTGTTAGAATCTCACTGTGAACATGGTTTGCAATATTAAGTTCCGTGATATGGCTTCACCTTAGCCATTTTCATATAATAGTATCAGCTGGGCTTGTTCACACATACATGTGTTCTCTTGTGATCTGCCAGGCACTCAGCTAAGTACTTTGTTTAGTTACCAGAGCAAGTGTCTGGTACGGGTGTGAGGTCATTTCCACCTTGCATCCTGAGGCTCCAGGAATTTGGCCTAAGGCCCCAGGTAGTAGGTGGTGGCTCACGGGGCCTCATCTGAACACCTGTGTGACCCCACCCAGGTGGGGATCCTGTACAGACTGGGCACGCTCAGTCAGGGACTCAGGGACCCCTGAATCTCACTGGGGAAGTTGACAACCATCTTCACAAGTCTCACCCATGGAGGCTGTCTTGGGATGCTGTTGGTCCCAAATGCCGTTTGCGCAGTCTTTAAAGGGGTGGCTGGTGAGTTTTGAGGTCCGCGGGGTGGCCTGCTGCCTCCCAACAGCCCAGCCCAGGCACTGGGGGCCTGTTGCTTCGGTTCCTCCACAGGCAGGGGACGCTGTCCATCGCCCTGGGCTGTGGTTGTGAGCTGCCTGCCTGTGTCTTTCCAGCATGACGGACGGGGCCCAGCAAGCCTTGAGGAGAACCATGGAAATCTACTCCAAGACAACTCGTTTTGCCCTGGCATGCAATGCTTCAGATAAAATCATAGGTGCGTGGGAGCTCCAGGCCCATCTCTGGGCACTGCAGCTGTCTTGTGCCTGCTGGTGGGCTCCTGGATCGAGCTCCATGTGGCCAGCTTCCTAAAACTTAGGGCTGTTGGTGTGTTTGTTTGTTTTTTTAATCGACAAATGGCAGTGGTATACCGATTGTGGTCAGCTTGACATTTTGAGATATAATTAGCTTGCTCCTTTACTTGTATGAGGAAGTAGTATTAGCTTCCCTCTGGGGATACAGTAGGTGGAGCTGAGGTGGACTAGATTTGGGGACCCTCTACAGATGTCCCACGTGGAGTCGCAGGACCCCAGTCACCCATGTTGTGCCCGCTACCGCCCAGGAGGTAGAGGCACCGCCTGGGCCCGCCACAATGGAGTGTGTCCATCCCAGGCCATCCTGGGCAGTGCCAGTTTGCTGGTGGACAGCATGAGTCACTGCCGAGCTACTGCTGGCCAGGCTGACAGGGAGCTAACACAGCTCGGGCCAGGGCCCTTCACCCACGCCTGTCCCCCACAGAGCCCATCCAGTCGAGGTGCGCGGTCCTGCGCTATACCAAGCTCAGTGACGCGCAGATCCTGGCGCGGCTCTTGAACGTGATCCAGAAGGAGGAGGTGCCCTACACGGATGACGGCCTCGAAGCCATCATCTTCACCGCGCAGGGCGACATGCGGCAGGTGTGTGGGGGTGGGGGAGTGCCAACTGTGGGGCAGGGGCCAGGAGGACAGGGAGGTCACTCCACCTGTCTGCCATCCTCGCCAGGCACTCAACAACCTGCAGTCTACCTTCTCGGGGTTTGGCTTCATTAACAGCGAGAACGTGTTCAAGGTACCATGGCTGCCACCCGCACGGTGGCCCGGGGATGATGCAAGGGGGCAGGTGGGAGGGCTGGGGCATTGGGCCCATGTCGGCTCCGGGGAGTGGGATAGTGAATCCATGTGGCCTCCCAGTTCCTTCGTGGGTCCCCTGGGCTCCCCACCACCCCTGAGGAAAGCTGCCCTAGTGGCTGTGGTGGCTGTGGTGGTCATTGCCCTCTGGTCAGCATCATGTGACCGTGACCCAGACGCGGTGTGTGTAACCATTCCCTGGTCATGAGTGAAAGCGCCTGGCGCCTCCCTGGTTCTCGTTCAGGTCTGTGATGAACCTCACCCTCTGCTCGTGAAAGAGATGATCCAGCACTGTGTGAACGCCAACATCGACGAAGCCTACAAGGTGGGCCCCTGCCGGCCCCTGTGGCATGTGCGGGGCAGGGTGGGGGTAGGGCTGTATCCAGGCAGGCGGAACTCCTCAGCCCATGTCACATGGCATTTTGCCTGAAAAGCAAGGAGTGAGAGCTTCCATCTGCTGGTTCACTCCCTAAATGGCTGCATTCGTCAGGGCTGGGCCAGGCTGAAGCCCAGAGCCAGGAGCTCTGTCTGGATCTCCCCTGTGGGTGGCAGGGACCCAAGCACACAGTCACCCGGTGCCTCCCTGGGTTCAGAGTATGCCCAGTAGCCTCATGGCCTGTCCACCGTGCCTGCCCTGGTCCAGATTCTCGCGCACTTGTGGCATCTGGGCTACTCCCCAGAGGATGTCATCGGCAACATCTTCCGTGTGTGCAAAACCTTCCAGATGGCGGAGTACTTGAAACTGGAATTCATCAAGGTCAGTAGCAGGGGGTGGGGAGGCACCCTGTAGGTGCTCTGGGGGCTGGGAGGGCTTCACCCCCTTCCGCAGCAGCTGCTAGCTGCCCTCACTGGCATTCTCTCCTTCATTTTTTCTTAGCTATAACTTAGTGTTGTTTGTCCCTGGAAGGTGTGGGCACGTGTACACACATACACAGACCTTGCACTTACTTTATACTCCTTAAATGCCTACAACTCTTTTGTTTAAACCAGGCTGAACCCAGGGCTCCCATGTGGGTGCAGGGGCCCAAGCATATGGGCCGTCCCCTGCTGCTTTCTCAGGGAGCCGGATCAGAAGTAGAGCAGCCAGGACTCCCAGCTCCGCTATGGGATCCCAGCACTGCAGGTGGAGGCTTAGGGTGCTATGCCATGCTGGTCACCACCTGTTGAACTCAGCCTCTTAGCTGCATCCTGCTGAGAAGGGCGTCGTCGGTCCTGTCACCCCACCACAGTCGAAGTATCAGCAGTCTGTCACCCCAGAAGCTTCTGTGCCCCTTGGGAGCCAGCTCCACCCCTTACCACCTGGGAACCACCCATCTGTTTTCTGTTGTGGGGACAGGAATTTCCTGAATCTCCAGGGAATGGAATTGGGCAGAATCTCAGCTTTCCATGCCCTGCCTGTTGTCTGTGTGGTCCCCAGTGGCTCAGTTGCCTTTTCCAGCTGAGTTGGATTCCATTGTTCTCTTCTTGGGCAAATTCCTAGCAGTGAGCGTGCTTGGTCACCTGTGATGCGTCCATTTAACCCCGAAGGGCAACTCTCCGCCCCCTCGCTAAGAGCCGCCACTGGGGCTTGCCTTGCAGGAGATCGGGTACACCCACATGAAGGTCGCGGAAGGTGTGAACTCGCTGCTGCAGATGGCCGGGCTGCTGGCCAGGCTGTGTCAGAAGACCATGGCGCCCGTGGCCAGTTAGCACCGAGAGCTCTCGCAGGCCAAGGCCATGTGACCCAGAAGTCCCTGTGCCCGAAGCCCAGGAGCCTCGGCCTCGGGGCAGGGAGGGGGACAATGCAGGCTGTGTGGATGGGGGTTGTGGCTTGCCATGGCTCTCCATTGCTCCTGGCACACACGCGGCACAAGTGTGTGCATCCGGCAGAGAGCCATGGGGGGACAGGCCCACGTGTGTGCGTGTGTATGCTGGCCCTAAAGCTAATAAAGATTTCCTTTGTGCACATGCTGGCCTCCCAGCTAATAAAACCTCACCGTGTGCTTCAGCAAGAAGCAACAGTGCCAGGCCGCAGGAAGGCCAGCTTCCTGTCCCAGCCTGTCCCCGGCCTCCCCAAAGTAGAAAAGGTGCCAGGGATGGCGGGCAGCATGCACGCGCCTGGTGGTCCCTGCGAGGGGCTGGGTGCACCTAGCGCCCTGCCTGCTGAGACCCACTCCTCGGACAGCTGGGTGCCGCTCACCCCGAGGGCCACCCCCATGTAGCATGCGCTCCATCCATGTCACCTTTCCTGTGTGGTCACGAGTGCTTGTTGCTTTAGAACTGTAAAATTTGGGGGTTGGCCATTTTTTTTGTTTTGTTTTAAGATTTATTTACCTGGGAGCCTGTGCTGTTATTTAGTTGGTAAAGCCACTTACCTGCAACACCAGCATCCCATATGGGCACCAGTTCGAGTCCCGACTGCTCTACTTCCAATCCACCTCCCTGCTAATGCACCTGGGAAAGTAGCAGAGGATGGCCCAAAGGCTTGGGGGTTTCTTCCTCCCTTGGTAACTCTGCCTTCCAAATAAAGTATCTTATCTACTGTAGTGTCTATTTATTTGAAAGGCAGAGTGGCACATTGAGATCTTCTGTCCTTGGTTTCAGTCCTGAAATGGCTACAGCAGGACTGGGTCAGACCACAGCCTGAGAGTTTGGAACGCCATCCGGGTCTCCCACCTGAGTGGCAGGGACCCAGGCATTTGTGCCATCATTCACTTCCTGTGTGCATCAGTGGGAAGCTAGACTGGTGGGGCAGCAGCCAGGACTCCAACCAGCGCTCTGACACAGGCAGTAAGTTTTCACACACTGTGCCACAACCCCAGTGATGGCTCTGCTGACTGTAGAATTGCTCTTTTTTGGTAATGTACATGCAGCTTGTTCCTTTTTTTGAAATGATGCACAATGCCAGTTGTGTAGTTCTGCGCATGCTTGCCACTCACCTGTACAGTTCACTGTTGGGGGCCCAGCCCATAGCCTGCTCAGCTTCCCAACACCATGAGTCCCAGGCTGAGAAGGGTGGTGGGGGTGTGTGTGGGAAGCTTTAATACTTTTGAGTTGCACTGGCTGCTGTCAACAGGGCCTCAGGATGGTGGGCCATGGCTGGTGGGGGGTGGGATGGGGGTAGAATGTTGTCTGTAGAGAGTGCCAGGACAGCTGGGGACTGGCACCTGGAGCAGGGAGGTAGAACCTGCCGGCCCTCCAGCTCCGTGCCATGGCTCGCCCAGGCCATACAGACACCAGGATAGCTGTTGGGGTTAGGGCCTTGGTAGGGGGGGGGCTCTAGGGAGGGGGCCCTGGAGACCTTTGGGAGCTGAGGGCATGCCCATCCAAACCTGCTCAGGCCTCGGGCAGGTGTGTGGGTTCCCACTGCTGGTGGCTGAGGCAGTCCTCACTGGAGACCACCCCTCCACACCCCCATGCCTCCCAGCACTCCCACACAGACCTCAGTCATGGTGCATTTTAGTGTTTATATTTTATTAGAAAGAGTGACAGAGATCTTCCATCCACTGATTGACAATCCAAATATCCCCAACAGCCAGCCTGGGCCAGGCCACAGCCTGAAGTCCACGCGTTACCCATGTGGGTACAGGGACCCACGCGGTACTTGGGCCATCATTGGCTGCCTCTGTAACTTGGTAGTGAGAGCCAAGACTCCAGATGTGGGGTACCAGCCCCCAGTGACATAGCCAGGGGTGCCACAGCACCTGCCCTGCACGGAGGGGTCAGGGGCTTCTCTTGCCTCCCTGTGAGGTCACGGCTTCTGGTGTGGCAGGTGGCCAACACTTGACTTCTGGATGTGTCACTGGGGAAAGGTCCGGGGCAGCCTAGGAGGAGGGTCAGGTGTGCGCACAGGTTCCTGCCTGTGGCACGGCCCCTTGCCGTGAACCAGGCCTTGCCCATCCTGAAAGGCAGAAGCTGGCGAGCATGGTTTATGAAGACATTTTGCCTGGAGTGGGGGTGCCTTGCCTCAACCTCGGGTCTCTGTGGGCTCCTGTCCTTCCCACCCCACGGTCACACGTGGTTGTCTCTGCTGCTCAAGTCACAGCCAGCCCTGGAGCAGAGGAGGGGGCGCCCCTGGCCACTGCGCCGGCCTCCTCTCCATGCTGTGTCCCTTTTGTCCCCAGCAAGTCCCATGTCCGCCGCTGGCCCCTGAGAATGACCTCTGGTCTTGGTTCTTGGCAGCAAAGTCAAGGCCTCCGCTGGGGCGTGGGGAAGGCAGGTGCCCCAAACTCCCACAGGGAGCAGAGAGAGTGGAAGGAGCCTTCCTGAAGAGCAAGACAGAACTCTGGCCTGGAATAGGGACTTCTGCCCATATATGTGAAAACTAAGCCTAGGAGGGCACATGGTTCCAGCACGCCAGATTATGGCAGACCTGGGGAGGGCACACATCCCAGAGTCTTGGGGGTCCCAGCATCACAAGAACTGGGAACCCACCACGCCAGTCACCTGCCTTGTCTCAGGGTGGTCCTGAGCCTAGCAGAGGGGGCGGCTGCCACTCCACCTATTCCCAGCCTGGGTCTGCCAGGCTCTGTGTGGTCCTCAGAGACCCCATGGTGTGACCACCACCAGGGCTCAAGGTCATCCAGTGCTGGGGACTTCTGGGCTTCCTGCAACAGGGAGGAAGTTTGTTCAAAGAGGATATTAGCTAACAATTTCTTATTTCCCCACCCCCCTTGGGGTGGGGGTGGGGGAATGGAAGACAAGCTGGGCAGCACTCAGCTGCCCTCCTGCACCCTGGTTGTGAACAGAAACACCTGGCAAGCAGGCCTTGTTGTCCTGTGTAACAGATACCTCGGCTCTGACTTTGGAAAACTACCACAGATGCAGGGCAGGTATCTGGCGACACAGCAAGGGCACTGCTAGGATGGCCTGTCTCTTGCCTCCTGACCCGGCGTCCTGCTAACGCACACCCCAGAGGGAGGCAACAGTGACAGCTCAAGTGACTGGATTTCTCCCACCCACACAGAGGACCTAGCTCCTGGCGGGGCAAGTGCTGGCACCGGGAAAATCAGTGGAGGGAAACTCGTTCCATCTCTGCCTCCCCGTGCCCCTTAACTCAGCCACAACTTCAAGGGCAGGAATCTTTCCTGCAGTGGCCAGGAGCCAGCACCTGACTGTACCCAGGTCAGTACTTCCGCCCATATAGCACAGCAAGGACCCTGTCTCACAGCCAAGCTGGGCCTGCCTGGCCTGAGGGACCCTTGCCCTTTCCCAGGCTGGAGGGAACTGCCAGCGCCTGGCTGCACACTCTCAGCTCCTACTGGACGCCTGTGTCACACACACACAGACACCTCTTCTCCCTCCTATGTGCCGGGCTTCCCTCTAAAGTGAAGCTTCTCAGACGGTTCAGCAGGTGACACTGCCTGGTAAGGCCAGCATCTGGTGACACCTGTAGTCCTTATGGGCCCCGTTTCAAGTCCCAGCTGCTCCACTTCCCATCCAGCTCCCTGCTGATGTGTCCAGGAAAAGCAATGGAAAATGGTCCAAGTGCTTGAGCCCCTGCACGCAGCGTGGAAGACCTGGATGGAGTCCCTAGGTCACAGGTGGCAGCTCTGAACTGATGGGGATGCTCGGGGAAGACTCCCCTTGTGAGAAGCAGCATCACCCATGCCCTTCTGAGTACCCATGGGTGCTGCCTCATGACCCCCCTCCAGTGAGCCCCTGGCTCCTGCCTGGATAGCAAACTCAGGAGCCAGATAATTCCCCCCCGCCCCTTAGTGCAAAACAGCCGCAGTCGGGGCCTTATACCTTCCTTCCAGTCTTGCCTAGGCTTTGGGCACTGCCGGGTCCTGGTTCACATAATCGGGCTCCCCGCTGTCCTCATCAGGGCTTTCTGGCGGGAAGGGAGCCACCGCTCCACCTGCTCCTTGCTCTGGGGACCAATGGGCACACAGCTGTCAGTGCACACTAGCCCCATTCCCAGGCCCCAACGGGAGAGCCCTCGGGACAGCTACACAGCTTGGGACCAGGCAGTCAGCTGTCCCTGTCTGTGGCATTTGTGTGGGCACCGCCCTGGCTGGAGGGTTACCCATCTGCCCCACCACCACCACCAGGGCACCCAGGTTAGCCCTGCCTAGCTTCTGTCCCCACCGCCGACCCTGGCCACTACCCTTGATCCTCCGCGACTTATGCCACAGGTGGATGGAAGCCGAATTCTGATAATCTTCTGAATCCTCACCGCCTGCAGGGGATTGGAGGGCCAAGGTGGGGCTGAGGGAGAAGCCTGGCCAGGATTCCAGGGCTTACTGACCCCGGCCCCCCCCCCCCCGGGGCACTGGGAGCCAATGGGGCCACTCCCAGGAGACCTGGGCCTCCAGCCTCCCTGACGGGCCTCACCTGACAGGCCTCACCTGACTCTGGCGCCTTGGGTTTGCAGATGAGCACATTCTCATAGGCCCCGGTGTCTTCATCATCATCATCATCTGGCCGGGAGAGAGAGGGGCAGCACCTGTGGGCTAGGGGTGTAGGGAAACCGCCAGACCTGGCTCTTCCTCCTCCTGATGTCCCGCCAAGCCCCTAGTCCCTCGGTACCCCCAGGGCCAAGCTTCCAAGGTCCCATCCAAAAGCCCCCCAGAAGGGCGGTCACTCCCACCCTCCAGGAGCACTGTTGGAATGTCACAGATTCAGGGATCAAGGCTGGCTGTGGGGCTCCAGAGCCAGGCACCCCGTCATCACCCTGGGGGAAGCTAAGCTTGAACTCCACCTCCCCAGTGCACACCTGTTACAATGCCTCCAAGAAAGGAGTCCCCTACCCTACATAGCAGAGGGGCCAGAAAGGGCCTGGAAGCCTCAGGCCTCTGTACCTGCCGCAAGGTACCGCCCTCCCTCACTGTCTTTGTAAAGGGGCCAAAAGCCCCAGAGCACCAGCATCCTCAGGCCTGGGGAGCTCAGTTTTACTGCCAAGCTGCCCTTACAGGGCCTTCCCGAGGGCCTCTCTGCTGTCAGCAGCAGCCTCCTGACCCTGGCAGCAAGCGACCCTGTCTTCCCACTGGCCCCTGCCCCCTCCCTCCTTCCTCCGTTCCCACCCCCTTTGGTTCCCCACACTATTCTGAGGTGCATTTGGCCCCAGGCTGCTGCATCCTCTCCTCCCGCCCCGTGGCCTCTGCGACACCCCTCCAGGACCCTGCCTCACCTTCCTGGGGCCTCAGGAGCGGCCCCCAGTTGTAATAGTCGGCAGTATTAGAGTGTCTGTCCCAGAAAAAGGCACAATGCAGGTTGCTGGGCAGTCCTGGCTCAGAGTCCCAGGGGCCAAGGCTGCTGATGGGGTCCCTCCTCCCCCCTGGCACCCCGCCTTCGCCTCCATGGAGACCGAAAGGGGACTTTCCACATTGTTGGGTGACCACAGGGGGATACCTTCCGCCCTGGGGTACAGGGCACCTGTTTCACAAAGGCTGTTACAGGCAGACTCTCCCCATGCGGGGCCCCTCCCTGCTCCGAGCAGGGCCACTCTAGGTCCCTACAAAGTCACAATCGCCTGGGGGGACAACAGCGCCACCTGCAGTCCTGCCATGGCATTGCTTAGGGTGGGCGGGTGACAATTGAGAGAGCTGAGGGTGTGGCCGGGATGGGGCCTCCTGGACAGGGGTGAGGGGAGGGAGCGGCACCTCCCGGGGCAGGGGTGAGACCACTCACTGGTAAGATGCCTCTGGCTCTGTTCTGTTTTCTGTGGAAGAAGGAGGAAGTGGGACTTGGACCTGGAGCCCCGTGGATCCTACCTCAGCCACCCCCCACCCCTCGGGAATCCACCCACCTCTGCTGAAGTGCTGGTACCTGGAGGAGGCAGGGTCTGGAAGGAAGGCCACCCCACTCAGCGCTCCCCTGCACCGCACCCACCCCACCCCACCCTGCCCTGCCTCCCAGCCTTGAGGTCTCCAGTATGCACCTGTTGGATGCTGGTGGACCTCTACGGGAGCATGCATGCGTTGTGTGTGTGTGTCAGAGCCGCCTGCCCTAGCTCGCATCTCTCCCCCATCCCACCTGTCCCACGGGGTGCACCCCTGCCTTAGCCCTGTGTCACTCACCCTGGAGGTTGGGCGGAAACTCCAGCAGCTTGTCCTTCCTGCTGGTTGGTGGGGTCAGGTGGGGCTGAGGCTGGGGGTGGGGTCCCAGGCTGCCCCATCTCCCCTCATCCCCACCCCCCCACCAGCAGCCTCCTGTTGGGCCCTCAGCTTGGGGTCTGAGCTCAGCCAGGTGGGACTCTACCCCCACCCAAGGACCCCTTCCTTTGCTTCTTGTGCTAGGGGGCTGAGACAGGGGGCTCCATCCTACCTTGTGGACCCCTGGTCAGGGCCAGCGAGCCCCAGGGGCCTGACCACTGCGGAGATAAGAGCAGTTGATAAGAGCAGCCAGGAAGGGGTATGTGGAGGGAGAGCCCAGCCCAGCCACCTGCTAGCCCCAGCAGATGCTGCCTGCCCCATCCATGCCCTCAAGGCCAGAGGGGACAGAAGGGACGTGGATCAGGACAGCAGGACACTGCCAGACACCTCCAGGGACTCACAGGAGTAGGTCCGGGCCACTGCAAAGCTCTGGGGTCCCTCTTGCCTGCAAACACACACAGGACAAGGCTGACCAAGGGCTTGTCCAAGACAAGGGGCCAAGGATGGGGGCGCACAGGGGCTGCTGCCCAATGGCTACCCACCCCAGGCCCATCCTTCACAAGGGACTGGGGCTGGAGCCTGGGCCCTCAGCCACACTCTCCTCCATACTGAAAGCAGGGCCTGTCGGGGGCCAGGCCCCTGGAGACGGGCAGGGTGAAGGTAAGCGGGCACCTGTGGGCAAGGGTGGGGCGGTGGCCACTTAGAGACCAGAGGTGACTTTGGCAGGGAAATCGGTCAGCCTGAGGGGCTCTCCCATCTCCACTGCTAGCACCTCCCCAAGAGGACAGGGCCTCCTGGGGTCACTCACTGCCCAAGTGCTTGGAACATTGCTACCCTTAAGGGGCACCTGGCTTCAAGGGCTCAGCTCCTGCCATTGTGGCCATTTGGGGAGTGAACCAGCAGATGGAAGATCTCTGATTTTTAAATAAATGCATAAATAAAGGACACCAGTGGCCTCCGCCCTTGTGGCCTTGCCCTCTCACCTTCCTGGGCACTTGTGGGCCTTCCCTGACACTGCCACAGCCCACCCAGGGATCCCCGAGTCACAGGCCCCCGGCTGTGGGGTCACAGGTACAGCTGTCACATCCCGCTCTATGCCAGGGTCCCTGTCCTCCAGTGCCAGCCTAGTGAGTGACTGGGGTCAGGGGTCAAGGCCACAGGAGCCTGGACGTATGGAGAAGCCCCTTGGGCAAAGTAGCTGAAGAGAGAATGGGACTGGTCCAACAGCCTGGGCTTCCCAGAGCCAAGGCTGGGGCGGGGCCTGCTTGGGCCAGAGCTTCCCCCTGCCCCTCTGCTGACTGCTGGGAACCCTGTTGAGTTCTGTGCTGGGGAAGTGTGAATGAAGGAGGGCAGGGGCACCTATGCCAACATCCTGTGTGGGACAGTGAGACAACTTACAGACTTCTCTGTTCGTAGATTTTTTCGGGCCTCTTGGGCTCTGCAAGAATAGGCCTGGATCAGCAGGCATCCTAGGGGGTCCTGAGACCCCAGCCTCCGCATCTCATCTCCCCTCCCCTCCCTCCTCAACCCCATGCCCTCTGCAGGCCTCAGATTGCAAAGATCTTTGTGAGTTCTTTTCCCAGGACAGATGGCCCCAACCCCCTCTCATAGAGTCCTTACCCACCCCCAACAAACTGCCCTGAACACCTCAAAACCAAAGCTTCCCCCTACATCCCGGGAGCCAGCAGCCTGCGAGGCCTCTGGGCACACGCTGCCACTGTGGCTCCGTCCATCACGCCCCAGCCCTGTGTTTACCTGTTTGGGGACAACGCACGCAGAGCCCAGCCACCATCCCCAGTAGCAGCAGCAACAGCAGTGCTGCGCCTAGCCACAGCAGCTCGCTCTGGCCGCTCATGGCCATTCCTGGTGCCTGGAACACTGCAATGGGAGGTGGGTGGCCATGAGCAGGGGACACCCCCACAGCCCCAGCCCCAGCCCAGCCCAGCCCAGCCCAGCCCAGCCTCAGCCCCAGCCCCAGCTCCAGCCCCAGCCCCAGCCCCAGCCTCAGCCCCAGCCCCAGCCCAGCCCAGCCCAGCCTCAGCCCCAGCCTCAGCCCCAGCCCAGCCCCAGCCCAGCCCAGCCCAGCCCAGCCTCAGCCCCAGCCTCAGCCCCAGCCTCAGCCCCAGCCCCAGCCCCAGCCCAGCCCCAGCCCCAGCCCAGCCCAGCTCCAGCCCAGCCCAGCCCCAGCCCCAGCCCAGCCCAGCCCAGCCCAGCCCCAGCCCCAGCCCCAGCCCCAGCCCAGCTCCAGCCCAGCCTCAGCCCAGCCCCAGCCCAGCCCAGCCTCAGCCCAGCCCCAGCCCAGCCTCAGCCCAGCCCCAGCCCAGCCCAGCCCCAGCCCAGCCCCAGCCCAGCCCAAGGGCCCAGGTTCTGGTCTACAGTCAACCCTGACAGCTCCAAGCTGAAAGGATACCGCCTTGCCTCCTTGGGTTATCATCATGCTTCAAAAGTGCTGGAGGGTTCTGGAGACCATGGGAGGGCAGCACATGCTCACAGCACTAAGTGTATCCCACTTAACCCTCCTTGGAAGGGGTGCACCTGCCTCACATGGTGGGGGCAGGGGTAGTGATCGAGGCTGCGGAAGCCAAGGCTATCCAACCACCTATTCCAACCTGCCACCTCCTTGGAAGAATGTATCTGGGCCCGGTGTGGTGGCCTAGTGGCTAAAGTCGTCGCCTTGAACGCACCAGGATCCCATATGGGCGTCAGTTTTAACCCCAGCTCCCTGCTTGTGGCCTGGGAAAGCAGTCGAGGACAGCCCAAAGCCTTGGGACCCTGCACCCGCATGGGAGACCCAGAGGAAGCTCCTTGCTCCTGACTTCAGGTCAGCTCAGCTCTGGCCATTGCAGCCACTTGGGGAGTGAATCAGTGGACAGAAGATCTCCCTCTCTGTCTCTCCTCCTCTCTGTATATCTGACTTTCCAATAAATAAATTTTTAAAAAGAATATATCTGAAAGAGAAAGATCCTCCATCTGCGGGTTCGCTCCACAGCTGCAGAAGGTGGGACTCACAGTGGTTGAGGGGAGCAGGGAGAGGAGGAGCTGCCGGGCGGTGGGGGGACGGCGCACTGTGGCACAGAAAGTGAAGCCACTGCTTGGGGCACCTGCATCCCATGTGGACGCCGGTTCGAGTCCCATTTGGTTGCTCTCCCATCCAGCTCCCTGCTAATGCACCTGGGAAAGCAGCGGAGGATGGCCCAAGGCCTTGGGACCTTGTACCCACATGGGAGACCCAGAAGATGCTCCGAGCTCCGGCTTTGAGCCTGGCCCAACCCTGGCTATTGTGGTCATTTAAGGAAACAAACCAGCGTGTAGAAGATCTCTCTCCCTCTCTATCATTTTCTGTCTGTTACTCCACCCTGGGCTCGGCCTAGACTCCGGCTACCTCCTTCCCTTGCTGTGTGATCCTGCAACCTCTCTGGGTTCTGCCAAGACAGGGAGGAATGCGGGGACACGTGAGCCAAGACACTCAGCAGGGACAAATGAGTCCCTGGCCTCATGACCGGCATGCCCCATGCCACCACCCAGGATGATGTCCCAGCTGCTGGCCCCACCCTCTTGCCCATACCTCCCTTGCCCCCACCCCTACCGCCGACCTTGCCCTGCAACTTCTGGCAGCCACCCAGGGGAGCCTTCACCCCAGTGCTTGTCCACCTCCCGCTGCTGTGTGAAGCTGGGAGCCCCTGTCCGGGTGGGGAACACTCCAGAGAGCCTACCCTTGCCTGTGTCCCAGCACCTCAGTGGTCTGGTCTATAAAGTGGGCAGCATAACCCAGTGCTTTCCTCAAGGACATGTGGGGAGGGAGAGGGGCAGGCATCTGGGGCCTAGGTTCGAGTCCTGGTTCTGCTCCTGATCCGGTGAACTGCCACCCTGGGAGGCGGCAGTGATGGCCAGAGCTGTGGCACAGCAGACAATGCCAGTGCTTCTGACGCCAGCCTCCCTTGCACCTGCTGGTTCAAGCCGTGGTGGCTGCACTTCCCATCCAGCTCCCCCTGGCTCGTGACAGCTACAGGAGCTCCTGCTCTCTGTCTCTCCATTTTGTTCTTTGTAACTCTTTGAAAACAATCATTCAGCATTCGGGGGGCAATGCCAGGGTCCATGGTGTAGTAAGTTAAGCCTCTCTTGAGATACTGGCTCCCATATGGGCACTGGTTCGTGTCCCGGTTGCTCCACTTTACATCCAGCTCCCTGCTTGTGGCCTGGGAAAGCAACAGAGGACAGCCCAAAGCCTTGGGGCCCTGCACCTGCGTGGGAGACCCAGAAGAGGCTCCTGGCTTCGGAGCAGCTCAGCTCCAGCTGTGGCAGCCATCTGGGGAGTGAACTACTGGATGAATTTTTCATAAGATTTATTTTATTTTTATTGCAAAGTCAGATATACAGAGAGGAAGATCTTCCATCTGGTGATTCACTCCCCAAGTGACCACAACGGCTGGTGCTGCACCGATTTGAAGCCAGGAGCCAGGAACTTTTTCCAGGTCTCCCACATGGATGCAGGGTCCCAAGGCTTTGGGCCGTCCTCGACTGCTTTCCTAGGCCACAAGCAGGGAGCTGGATGGGAAGTGGAGCTGCCGGGATTATAACTGGTGTCCATATGGGATCCTGGCGCATTCAAGGCGAGGACTTTAGCTGCTAGGCCACTGTGACGTGTCCATAGTGGATGAATTTTTCTCTCTTCTCTCTCTGTAACTCTGGCTTTCAAATAAATAATCTTTTAATCAATCAGTATTTGGAAATAGACCAACCAGGCTATACACACACACACATGTGACAGCGCCCCCCAAGCCTGACCATGTCCTTGAGCTGGCATGCAAGCTTCCAGGAAGCTAACAGCCGAGGTGCCCGCGCACTGGGCCCCGAGGAGCAGGGACAGTCATCCCTTGGGTTTGTCACGTAAGGCAGTGCTGGAATCAGCGACTCTTTCTCATAGACACAGTTTTCCTGGGGCCCCATGGGCTGGGGACCTAGGCCACACGCAAAGGCCGGAGCTTCCCTCCACAGGGGCAGTGGAGGGGAGGGGCTTAGGTCCAAGAGGGGCTGCGGCTGTCTGAAGTGCAGGTGCCTCCTCCTGCCCGGTTCCATGCCCAGGCCCCCTCGTGGCCTCCAGCCCAGCTTCTCTCCCTTGCAAGGCAGCCAAGCAGACAGAGAGGCACAGACCAATGTCTAAGATCACACAGCGAGGAAGCCACAACGGGCCGACCCCAATGCAGTACACTCTCACTCCCTTCCTATTGGGAGTTGGAAAAAAAAAAAATACTCGTAAAATTTCAAAAAGAGGTTAGCTTGGAGCTAGCATTGTGGCACAGGAAGTTAAGCCCCCACCTGCTACACTGGCATCCCATATGGGCACCGGCTGGTTCAAGTCCTGGTACTCCACTCCTGACTCAGCTCCCTGCTAATGTGCCTGGGAAAGCAGTGGAGAACGGCCCAAGTGCACGGGTCCCTGCAATCACGAGGGAGACCCAGAAGAAATTCCTGGCTCCTGATATCGGAGTAGCTCAGCTCTGGCTGTTGCAGCCTTTGGTGGAGTGAACCAGCAGATGGAAGCCCTCTCTCTCTCTCTCATTATCTACCTGTCAAATGAATCAGTCTTTGTTTAATGAAAGAAGGTTAACTTTATGGAACTAGGTCTGAACTCCTTGCAGTTTCTCTCTCGTTCTCCGTTTCTCTTTCTCTCTCTGCCGCTAAGCCGGTGGGGTAACCTTGTAGGGACAGGAGGGTGGCCCACAGCCCTGAGCAGGCCCCAAGGGGCGGGCCAGGCCGGGCCAGGCAAGGGAGGGGACCAGCAGGCCGCGGCTCTGCAGGCCAAAATAGCATAAAGGGAAGTGGGTAGTTTTCGTATGAACCAAGGCTTGTGCAAGGCTGTGGGGGGAAGGGGAGGGGGAGCCC
This sequence comes from Ochotona curzoniae, assembly GCF_017591425.1. NCBI lineage: Eukaryota > Metazoa > Chordata > Mammalia > Lagomorpha > Ochotonidae > Ochotona > Ochotona curzoniae. The sequence continues at coordinate 5,383,522 of NW_024465421.1, forward strand.
ATGGGGGGTGGCCGAGCCCCCCGCGTGGAGCTCCAGCCCTTGCAGGCCATCTCGGCCCCTCTGCCAGGCCTGTGCATGCTACACTTGGGGAAACTGAATACAGCAGGAACTGTGGGGGCGGTGAAGGGGGTCTGGGCTTTGGCCTCGTGGTGGGTTCCCTGAGGGGTTAGGGAAAGCAAGGTAGCAGGCAGTAGAGCAGGGGTGAGCGAGGGCTAGCAAGTGGCTTCAACCCCCAGCGAGGGACCCCCAGGTCTCTCAGTGATTCCACTCTGGGCAGGGCCTGGGGTGGCGCCAGGGGCAGTTACTTGCCACTGGCTTGGGGCAGGACCTGGGCCTGCTTGCCCAAGCCAGGGAAACATAGAGTCCCATTCCACCGATGAAGAAACTGAGGCTGCGGGATGCATCCTGGGCGGCAGCTGGCCACCCAAGCTCTGAGCCACCTGTCAGGGGTCTCAGACAGGGAGAGCATGAGGCTAGGGTCTTCTCAAGCGGATGGAGTCCCAGACCCAGGCCATCCCCTGCCTGGCTCCCGGCCCAGACGTCCCTGGTCTCCCATAGTCCCCATTGGGTGCTAAGCATTCTTGTGGGGTCTGGCAGGGTAGGGGGGAGGGAGAACAGATAGGCCCCGGGACTCGTCGTCTGCATCAGCCAGACCCCAGGCACCCCACCCTGGGAGAGGCTTACCTGAGAGTCAGGAGAGCATTGTGGGCCCGTGCACCTGCCCGAGGGGACGCCAGCGCCACTCACACTGGCAGGCAGTGGGGTGAGGCGTTGGTGGCTTCCTGTCAGTTCTTCCTCATACATCCGCTGCACGGCCGGACAGGCTCTAGGGACGAACCGACGAGGGTGACAGAGAGCCGAGGGGGCGGGGAGAGACGGCCAGGCCCAGGCACGCGCAGGCAGAGCTCAACCGTGCGCGTGCGTGCTTGCACAAATGCAGAAATGCACATGCACGGATGGGTGGACAAGGTGAGGAGTATGCGCACACACTACACACACACACACACACACAGAGGCGGGCAGGCCCTCAGCCTGGGAGGGACCAGGAGACACAGGCGGGGCCGCTGCTGTGGTGCAGCCAGCCAGCACCCGGATTCGAGCGCCAGTTCTAGTCCTGGCTGTCATGCTTCCCATGCGGCTTCCTGCTGGTGTGCCTAGGAGGAAATAGAGGGTTGGTGATTCCAGTGCTTGGGTCCTTGTCACTCATGTGGGTGACCCAGCTAGGGTTCTGGGTTCTGGCTTTGGCCTGGCCCCAGCCCTGGGTGTGGAGATCTCTCTCTGGTGTACAGAAAGTATATGCCCAGGGCAGAGTTGATGGACAAATAGGCCAAGACAGACAGACAGAGGGTGGGACACTCAGGAGCACTGGAGGCAACAGAACAGGAGCCCTTCCTGACCCTAGCCCGGAAGCAGAGGCCCTTCCCCACAGGACACAGGTGAGGCCCCTGGGCCGGGAAGGGCAGGAGCAGTGAGTACAGGACACAGGACCCAGGCAGAGTTGGTCACCAGCCTGCACCTGCCCAGCAGCCCAACCACGGGTGCACAAACTGGATGGAGTCACCTGCACCTTCTGTTCCATAGGTGACTGACCCCGGAGCTTGGGATGTCCTGGCAGCTGGGAGAGGACAACAGGTGCACAACAACCCAGGAAGCCGCAGGCAGGGAAGGGCTCTGCGCACAGGTCCCTAGCTCCTGATCCAAGGCTGGCAGACTGTGGGTGCTGTCCCGCCTGCCTGGGGAAGCCAGGACAGCAGGGTTCTAATGTATGTTTCAGGAGTCAGGACTCCTCTAAGCCTGGGTTCTTTCTCGGGGACTCCCCTTCATGACCTAGGTGTTCGTTTGTTTCTCATTCAGCCTTTGTCCCTAGGGGTGCTGACCTGGATGGGAGCCTGGCTTGCCCGCTGCTGCCACCTGGTGGAAGGGAAAGGCAGCACAGCTCAGGAGGTGGCTCTGCATGGCGGGTGTTGGCACCAGAAGGCAGCTTAAGCCAGCGCCACCTGCCTTTAGGGCCCAGCCTTGTGGAGCAGTGCCTAGGGGCAGTACCTGTGGCACCACAGCCAGAGGCGGAAGGCCAGATCCCCTCTGGACCCCAGTGGACGGAGGCTCTGGATTTTGAGTGATTTAATTTTTATTTAAATTTTTGAATTTTATGATACAATTCTGTAGAGCCGGGGACTCCCCCCTCAACTCCCCTCCCCGCCCCGGACTGATTTTCCACATATTGTTGCAGTAGTATAGTCCTTCATAGGGAGTTACAATTCCATCAGTCTGTTATTTAAGTGTGCTCCCACATTGCTGGTACAGACAATGTCAGACAGTCCAGTATCCCATAGTGTCTAGACATGTCCAACAGTTTCACTGGGAGTCCATCTTTGATTTGGAAGTAGGGATGCATGTTGCGTAGTGTCTTCACATCTGGATATGGTACTCCATCACCGTAGATTCCAATTTGCACGATGGTTTCCTTATATTAGAGAGAACATACGATATTTCTCTTTTTTGGGATTGACGTATTTCACTGAGCATAATGGTCTCTAGTTGGAACCATCTAGCTGCAAATTGTATAATTTCATTCTTCTTAATGGCTGAATAATATTCCACAGAGTAGGTGTACCACAGTTTCTTTAACCACTCCTCTTTGCGGTCACTTGGGGAGTGAACCATCAGATAGAAGATCTTCCTCTCTGTCTCTCCTCCTCTCTGTATATCTGAATTTGCAATAAAATTTTTTTTAGAAAGGAAGCAGATCTCTTACCCATTGATTAGTTACAGGGAGAGAGAGAGAGATCTTTCATCCGCTGGTTCACTCCCCAAGTGGCTGCAATGGCTGGAGCTGAGCCAATCCAGAGTCAGGAACCAGGAGCTTCTTCCGGGTCTCCCATGCAGGTGCAGGGTCCCAAGGCTTTGGGTCATCCTCTGCTGCTTTTCCAGGTGCTCTGTCAGGCAGCTGGATTTGCGCACATCCTTAATTCCAAGAGTGCCATATGTATGAGCCCTCCACCAATCCCAAGGCAGTTTAGTGCTGTTGACAGAACCCTTGTGCCACCTGGAAAGCTGGTCTCCCTCCTTCCCCATGGCAGCCAGGAGCAACCAGGCCGGAGGGATCTCATTATCGTTTACCCTGTCGCCCAGAGGGACTCAAAGAAGGAATGTCGGAAACAAATGTTTCCCAACACTGAAACTAAACAGCAGCGCCTTTTCCTGGTGTGCAAGTCATGGGGCGACAGAGACCAGAGGAGGTTGGAATTGGGTCCACAGTCTTCAGTGTTTGGGTTCACGTTCATGAGCACTCAGCAGCATCCTCTCCTTTGTAGCCAGCCCAATCTACATGGAGAAGATACCTGAGCCACAAGTGGAAGCTGACACTTCTAGAAGGCTGCCATCCATATGGCCACTAGTTCAAATCCCAGCTGCTCCACTTCAGACGCAGCTCTCTGCTAATGGCCTGGGAAAGCAGCAGAAGATGGCCCAAGTCCTTCAGACCCTGGACCCATGGAGGAGACCGGGGAGACCCGGATGGAGTTCCCAGCTTCAGCCTGGCCATAAGGGGGTGAACCAGCAGGTGGAATATCTCTCTGTCATTCTTTCAACTACATAAAATGAAATGTTAAAGCAGGAAGAATGGCAGGATGGTAGGGAGCCAGGAGGGGCAGGCGCCTGGCAGTAGTCAGGGATCCCTGTATGAAATCTGCCTCTTCCTTGGAAACTTGGGTTGAGTCCCGCTCCACTTCTGATCACAGCTTCCTGCTCATGCGCACGCCACAATCTTGGCTGCAGTGGCCATTTGGGGAGTGAACTTGTAGATGGAAAATCTGTCCCTCTCTATGCCTTTCAGGTAAACACAAAAATCCTTTTTTCCCTTTATTATTTTTAAAATGATCTTTACATAGTTGATTAGGCTACAGGGAAGTTGGTAAGACCATTGTTTTCTTTTTAAATTTATTTTAGGGCCCGGTGGCATGGCCTAGCGGCTAAAGTCCTCACCTTGAACACGCTGGGATCCCATACAGGTGCCACTGGTTCTTATCCAGGCAGCTCCACTTCCCATCCAGCTCCCTGCTTGTGGCCTAGGAAAGCAGTTGAGGATGGCCCAAAGCCTTGGGAGTGGCCCTGCACCCACGTGGGAGACCTGGAAGAAGTTCCTGGATCCTGGCTTCGGACTGGTGCAGCACTAGCCGTCGCGGCTCACTTGGGGAGTGAATCATCGGACGGAAGATCTTCCTTTCTGTCTCTCCCCGTCTCTGTATATCTGACTTTCCAATAAATAAGTAAATATTTTAAAAAGATTTATTTTATTTTCATTACATGTGACCACAACGGGCCAGTGCTGCGCCGATCCGAAGCCAGGAATTGGGAACCTCCTTTGGGTCTCCCACATGAGTGCAGGGTCCCAAAACTTCAGGCCATCCTCAACTGCTTTCCCAGGCCACAAGCAGGAAGCTGGATGGGAAGTAGAGCAGCTGGGACTTGAACCAGCATCCAAATGGGATGCCTGTGCTTTGAGGTCGAATATTAGCCAACTGAGCCTACACACTGGCACCCCTTATTTATTGAAGGGCAGGGGCCAAGTATGGCCCCTAGAGCTTCAGATAAAACATCTGGGTCGGGTGTCTCTCCCCACTCCCCTGCCGTCCGGCTTCCTTTCTGGAGGTGCCTTCTCCTTCCCTCCTCACCTGGTCCCTTTGCAAATAAATTTTTCTGTCTGCAACAGATTCCTGGCTTTTTATTTCTACACTAAGCTGAGGAAAGAACCCACTGGGCATTTTTGGTAACATATTTTCCCTTGCGCCCAATGTGGGGCATGAAAAAAAAAGAGACTTAGACGGGAGCCACGTGGCCCAACTCAACCAAGAGGACTTCACAAGTGGTTTTCAGACTCCAGGTGGTCTTGAACATGCAAACTTGTATGGTGACCAGACCAACTTCTGCTACAGCAACTTGGATGACCTGGACCATCTCTCTGTGGATCCCACACCTCCTGGGGCCCCTTACAACATCCTGTTTCAGCACGAAGCAGCCAGAAGACATCCGTGGCCCTTTACCCCTACAGAAGTAGGATGTGGGATTTCAAGAGGGGTGTCCGAGACCATCCAGGCCTGCTGAGGTCTTGGCCACACCTTCAGGTGGGCAACACCAATATTGCCCACCCATTTCCTAACTGGTTGAAAGAGACCACCAATGGGGAACATCTTACCTGTAGGTTCCCACCCAACAAGGACCTTCCTCAAACCTTTGGTGTCTCTCTCCCTCTCCCCTTTTGAGAGGCACCCCACCTCCTGGCTTTCTCTCTGGAGGTACCTTCCCCTTCCCTGCTTACCTGGTCCCTTCGCAAATAAACTTTTCTGTCTGCAGCAGAAAAAAAAAAAAAAAAAATCTGGGTCTCCCAGATAAAGTTCCAAGCTCCCTGGATAGTGTGGCCATGTGTGGTGCCAACCAATGCGCATGAGACCTGCCACTGTCCTTCAGGGCAAGAACGGCAGAGGGATGCTCATAGAGCCCACACAGGCTGGCATCAGCCCAGATCCAGGGGCCAGGGCTCCATTCACAGGTGCCGCGCAGCTGGCAGATGCCCCAGCGTGTGGACCCATTTGCTCGCTCCAAGGCAACATCAGTAGGAAGCTGGAATGGCAAGGTGTAATGGCATGCGGGCACCACAGGTGGTGGTGCCTTAGTCTGGGGGCCATGACACCTGCTCTGCTCACTCCCAGTCGCTGACAGCACCCTCCATGGAGAGGTCTCCAATCTAAAATCTTCTGAGCAGCTAGCCGAAACTCAAAAATAAAGACAAGCATTAAATATTACGTAAGGTTTTCTTTATTTAAAAGATCATTCACAAAATACCATATCCATAGATTCACTTTCTGTCATAGAGCTGACTGTGTTAAGTGTTTGGAATTCCATTCTGACATTTAAAAGTCATTTGGGCCACCCAGCAGTTTGGATGAATTTGCCTTGTTCTTTATCTTTTCCACATTGAAGATGTAAGTAGGTCATCGGAAAGCTTCGGGTTTGATTACAACCACGCAATGCATGTCTTTCTTAAGTTAAGTGTTGGTGTTACACAAATGGTTCTTATTGGAGAAGCAGGGGGGACAGGAAGAGGAGGAAGAGGAGAGGGAGTTCTGGAAACTGCTGACACCTTGCAACAAAGAGAAGCCAGGGCCGTGCTAGAGCCGGAGCCACCATCTACACACGCTGCCCTGCCCCGCAGCCCGGCCAGCCCCGGCTCCAGCCGCCCCCACGGCGCCTCCCGGCGGCTGGGGACTAACCACCTGTCCCCAGTCCCAGAGCTCCTGCCTTGGCCCAGTCCTGGGGAAATGCCCACACCACACACAGGCATAGGCTGTCTCAGCCTCTACAGCCATCTGCGGACCTCGCCTGCTCTGCAGAGTGGACGCGGTTCTGAACTGAGTGAAGCCCAGGGCGGTGAGCAGCCCGACTTCTCTTTGTCACCTACGCTAGGGCCACAGAGAAGCACAAGGGAGACGCACACGCAGGGACCCGGGGTCTGGGGAAGGCCTCGTGGGCACAACTGCCCTGGGAGCACAGGGTGCCCCTATTTCCACACCGCTCTTCCTGGCTGTCCCCTCATCATGAGGAGCCCCCACAGTGCCTTCCCCTTAGCTAACAGCTAACGCCCCCTCCGGTGCCCAGCAGTACAACTCCACAGGCAGGTCTGGAGAGTGGCACTGAGGGGCCCCGGCCAGCAGCCAGGAGGCTGGCCGGCATCCAGAATAACCAAAATAAAGAGAAGTAGCCAGGGAGTGGAGGAGCAGCACCTAGCCCAGCCACGCCCACGGGGGGCCGCCCTGGACTCCCCCAGAAAGCCACGTGCTGGCGGGAAGACAAGGGGCGGCAGGGGAGCAGCAAAAGAAAAAGGCATGGGACAGGCACGAGAGCTACAGCAAAGCCAAGAATGTACTAAAAACCACTTGTCAACAGCTGACATGCATCCACAAGCCCCGTGCTTCCAGGGCCGGGAGTGGGGTGCGGGGCGTGGCCGGGGAGCTGCGGGGGCCACCCCCGCCTCTCCTCAGCGCCCCGCCCCAGGTCCCGCCCTCCCTCCCCACAACCCGAGCTCATTCTTGTTCCTTCTGAACCACTTCCTCTCTGGGCCGGGCTCCCCCGAAGATTGCAGAGTTAGGATTGGCGACTTGATTGAGGGGTGTGGCGACTGTCCGAGGTTTAAGCTGGAGCCGCGGTCTCTGTGCTCTTTCCTCTGGGGGAGGAAAATCACAAGGCTTACGAGGCTTGCCCGAGGAGGGGTCCGCCACTCCATGGCCAGCCCGACACCCGGAGCGCCCATCCCGGAGCGCCCGTCCCGGCCACCGCGCGCCTACCTTCTGTAGGTTCTCTGAAATCCATGTTGGGGCCGCGCAGGGGCGGGCCGTCCCTGAAGCGACTCCCCATGGGCGGGCCTGCTCGCCGGTCCCCCGGGCGACTGCCACCCCGGCCTCCTAAGAAGTCATCCCTGTAGCCTGCGGAGAGAGGGGGACGCTGAAGGAAGTGTGCAGGCCCATGCTTCGGGGGTGGGGGCGAGCCTGGGGGAGCCCAGTAGCTGCAAGGTGCCCCACATCAAGCTTCCGCGCTAACAGAACCTCTCAGGGGGAAAAAACCAGCCTGCTGTGAGCTGCACTCAAACCCGGCTTAAAGCCACTCTGGAAAATGCCCTTCCTGGCAGGCTTCAATCAATCTACACGGCTAGGCAAAGGGGCAACATGCAATTCCCAGCTATCAGACAGCACAGCGTGCAAAGCCCTGAGGCAAAGAAATGAAGACAAGGTTAAGGACGTGAAGTCACCACTGGGCGCCACTCCGGATACCCGGCCGTTACCAGTCATTCCACCCACATGGGGCACACAGGGCTGGACAAGGCAGGTGCCTGGAGGTGCGAGGCAAGCCCCCTCCGCGGGCTCATTCCCCACTCCCGCGGGCACCTGCTTCTCAGCAGACACTGCATCTCGCAGTTCCCAGACCTCCATGAGGTGGGGGCATCCAGCCAGCTCACCGCGTGTTCAAAGGTGCCTGTGTTTACCCATTCCCAGAGGGACCCTGAGCCCTGGGGAACTATCTTTACCACGTGCTTGTCCCAACCAGCCAGAATGCCCTATTCACACACACACGCCTACCACCTAGAAAACACAGGGCGTACCCAAGGGGCTGCACTGCAATGAGGGCACAGGCTCCTAGCCAAGGGCAGAGGGAGGCACCGTCTCTGCCTTCCCCACGGAGCAGAGCCAGCCATTTTGGTCTGCTGGAGCAGTGGCTCCGTGTCCTACAGCAGCTCCACTACAAGTCAGCAACGGAACTGACTTGCGTGCAAGGACTCCAATCAAGGTGTCCGACACCCAGTTCTGGGACTGAGGGTGTGGGGGGGCTCAGCTGAGCCCATCCTGGAGGAGTCAGTGCTCCATACACCCAGACCCTCTTAGATGCTCAGAGCCAAGCACAAGGCCCCGGCCGAGGTCTTCTCATCGCCAACACTACAGACCTGCCAACATGGAACCCCACATGTTCCCACAAGTCTGCTAAGAGGCACTGGGCATGGCGGCTGCGGAACTTGTCTTCCAGAGATGGAACAATCCCGGCGAGCAGCATTTTAGCCTGAAGCTCTCTGCACACACCCGCATGGTGAGGCAAATCAACACGGTTCTGGCTGCTTTGCTCTGCCAGGCGTGCGATGGGGCCAAGAGGCAAGCTGGCACACAGGACAGGCCCGGGCTCAGGCTGCCTGCAAAGCCTCATCTGAACAAGCCATGGCAGAGCCAAGCTCCAGGCAGCTGTGCCTGAAGGAAGGACTCTTTTAGTTGCTTGCTTCTTTGTAGCTTTCCTTGTTGCTCAGTTCTTCCTACCTATCTAAGTGTGTCACTTTTAAAACCTGCATCACTCTAAAGGGTGAACGTGCGTGACTCATTCCTGCAAACGGTGCATACAACACCTGGTTACCAACAAGCACATCAATCCTGCAGTTCACACGCGCTCTGGGGAGGAGGGAGGGTGAGGCGGCGACTTGGGCTGTGGCCACTGTCACCGTCTGGCCACACAGCCCCGGCTGAGCCCACGGCAGCATGGTGCGTGGGAAACGCCCATGTCCCTGGAGCTTGGAACTGCCATGCTGTTTCTATGGCACCCACGACCCCACAAGTGGCAGCAGGTCACCTGCCTGTGGCAGAGACCAGCTTATGTGTGACACTACAGGCTTACCGGCTACCATGCCCTTTTAGGGACAAGCTGCCTTCTGATTGGCTAGAGGACATTTCAATCAACCAACAGGGCGAGTCCTGTTATTAGCTAGATCAGTGCCAAAAAGAACTGTAGAAAATTCCAGACTCTGAAATGAGGAAGATGACAGTCTGTGGGAGTATGGATGTTCCCATCTGACACAGGGCAAGTAGCCCTTGTCCAAACTGTGCCGGACCAGAAGGGATTAGATTCTGGAATATCGGCAAATATTTGCATGATGAGTCATCTTAGTATGTGACTCAAGCCTAAAGAAGAGCTTGCTGGACGCACGTACACCTTGCAGATGCAGCCTACAGAGGGCCTGCGTTCGCGGGAGGGCGTGCTGGGGGGCTGCTGCCCGTGGCACCAGGACTGAGGGTGCGCAGCCTGGGCTGCCGAGGGAGAGCCAACCACTCCCATTTGTGAGCAAGGAACCGAGCAGAAAAGTTTACTTCTTTTACTTGGAAGTCAGAGTTAGAGAGAGAGAGAAGGAAAAACTAGAGATCGCCCATCTGCTAGTTCACCCTCCAAAATGCCACAATAGCCAAGATTTAGTTGGTCCAAAGCTCGGAGCCAGGTCAGGTCTCTCACGTGGGTGGCTGCAGGGTCCCCAGGCCTTGGGACATCCTCTACTGCTTTCCTAGGCCATTAGCAAGGAGCTGGATGGAAAGTGAAGCAGCCAGGACTCAAACCGATGCACACATGGGATGCCGGTGCCACCGGTGCGAGGAGCAGCTTGCTGCACCAGTACACGGGCTCCTGGAATTGATGTGCTCATCACGTGTATGAATTATTTTCATGATGGAAAGGGCCGGTGTTATGGGGCGGCAGGTTAAGCCTCCATGTGTTACAGCAGCATTCCACTACAGACACCAGCTGGAGTTCCAGCTGCTGCGTGTCAGCCTTGACTCCCTGCTGATGGCTGGGAAAGTGCTGGAAGCCAGTCCCAGCAGCTGGGCCCAAGCCACCCGCGTGCAGGACCTGGACAGAGTTCCCATTTCCAGCTTCTGGCTTTCGCCTGATTCTACCTTGGCCGCTGTGGCCAACTGGGGCGTGGACCAGGGAAGGAACATCAATGTCCCTGGCCTCTCCCTCCCTGTATCCCCTTGTCTTTCCAGTAAGAAAGAAAAGCAGAAAGAGAGGTAAAGAAACGCATGGCAGAGGCCTGGCAGGCAAAGTGACCCCTGAATGGGGCCATCACTGGTGGTAAGCTGGGCTGCGTTCACCTGTCCCGGAGCGACCGGGCTCCCCACTCCTCATGGGCAAAAGGCCTCCAGGACCACTCTTGACCAGATAGGAAGGAGTCCCAGTGAAGAAGCTTCTAGAACCTCCACACTTTTTCTAGAAGTACCTGTTACCTCTTTCTACCACATACAAAAACACTGACAAGCATGCCTGATTAGTGGAGCCTGAGGAAGAGTGCTGGGTGGGCTTAAGGCCTGGGCCTGGCAGGCACTAGCACGAGGTGACAGCGCATGGTGCCCAGGACACAGGCTTTCTTGTTTTGCTTGCCTGCATGCTGCCAAGGGAAGCCACAGCTGTGAAAGGCACAGAGGAAGCAGCGCAGTCAGGCCACCAGAGATGGGGTGTGCAGAGACACTTCCAGGGTTGCACTGTGACCTGGCCGACACACACGTATGGTCGGCCCAGGTGTGATGGGAACCCGAGGAAACCTGCGCAGTGGCCCCGGGGTCATGGCGACAGCAGCAGTGGTTATTTCAGCGGTCCCCTGTCCCCCCTCCCCCCAGCTTTGGCAGGGCCAGTCACCTCTGTCATCTGGTCCACCTTTTCTGAATCCAAAACCACCTTTGTCTTGTTTTCTGCCTTCGGCGATATCCACACGAAGTGACCGATCGCCCAACAGCTAGTGTGACAAGAGGAGAAAAGTTATCAGTACGAGTGGGCAAGCCAAGCGAACAGGCCAGCTAACAGGACAGAAAGCCTGGGCCACTTACTGCACCGTCATACGTCAGAGCTTCCTTAAGGGAGTCCACTTCATCGAATTCTACATAGCAGAATCCTGGAAGAGAAAACAGAAGCCCGGGCGCCTGGGTTAGGCCAGGCCGGCCACGGGAGCGCATGCGTGCCGCTGCCCCATCACAGATGCCCTTTCAGGGGTACTCAGCCTGGCTGACCCCATGTGCCTGGTGAGGGACCAGACCTTAGGGTTGTGGCTCCCTCTCGGGGTCCTCCTGGCTAGGCCCACCCATTACACAGGTGCCGAGGGCGGCCTCTTCTCAACAAGCCTTTCGTGCCTGGCCACCCACCTTCCCTTGGCACAAAATCTGCCTGGGATTACGACAGAGTGGAGCTGGCTTCTGGGTTAATCTAACTTGAGGAAAGGATCTCAGAGAGCTTGGGTTTGAAAAGGGCTAAAGCATCTCTAAACTTGCTCCTTGGAGAGCTGATCCTAAAATTTGTCCCACAGAGCTAAGTATTACAGTGCCAGCATCTAGTGCAATCTTCCTTGGGTGTTCATGAAAACACAAGCCTAGATCCACGTGTGCGTTACTGCCACCCTGTGGCTGGGCTGGCCTTGCCCCCTCACTGCCGCCTGAAGTTCAAGCCTGCGTAAGTAGTACTGCCATGCCCTGGTTCCCACTGGTGTGTCCTTGCCTTATGCACCTTTAAAGCCCAGCAGACTGCAAGGCCTTTTCAGGGCTGGAACCCAGACTTCTGCTCCCACCTGTGTGAAGGTGGAGCTGCCCTGGCTGCAGACCGACTCCCACCCCAGGCTGAATCGGCGAGGACAGCAATTGAAAAAATGACGTTCAAATTCAGAGTGGCCCCAGACATGCAAAGCTGAGGAGGACACTTGGAGTACGATGCCGAAACCTGTGGCTGCTGGCCCAGCCCGAGGCTGGCTCAGCCCCAGATGGCCCCGAGTCCCCTGAGTCTCCCGAGTCTCCCCCTCATGTCACAGCTCCTGCAGCATCACAGGCCACTTCAAGCAGCCAGCCCCTCCTCTGCATGCTCTCAGGGGTGGACAGCCGGGACCTTACTGGCTCTCCAGGCAGCCAATCGCTGATGCAGGCCACAACTCTTGACCAATCAGCACAGTGTGAAGCACTGTGACGTGAAGAGCCGAGATGAAACGTTCAGCTGCACCAGCACTGACCACGCAGACAGTGCCCCCCATCACATGTGCGTGTCCACCTGCACTCCCCTATACCCACCCCCACCCCTTTAACTTGGAGCAGTACGATAGATTGCTGACCCCCAAACTCACCTTTAAACTTGTCTGTGTCTTTGTCTCTGACTAGCCGTACACTCCTTATGCTGAGATCCTTAAAGATAGCGTCTATGTCACCCTGCACCGTGTTAAAAGGTAGATTTCCTACATACGCTGTGTAGGGTGGCTCTGTGGGCAGCTCCTTCTGGCTACGGGACCCATGGCCTCCAGCACTGCCGCGGGACCTAGGAGGGGACAGGGACAGGATTCAGTCTGACAGTCGGTGTCTTCCACTCAGTACACCAGCACAGCACCCAGGCCTAATGTCCGGTGACACTCTCACCACGTGATTGAACTGTAGGCTACCCCGCATGTCTGGGGGAGGAGGGGTCCTGTTGGCGGGGAGAAAGGGGCAGAAAGGTCTACAGCAATGCATAACACATGGAAACATCATACAGTATGCCTGCCTAAGACACCCAGCCGAGCCCAGGTCTGCAGGGCCTGCACACCTTGCACCTAAGCCTTCTCCTCCATGTGCCACTCCGGGAGCCACAGAGCACTGCATCCTCCATGCTTTCCGGGTCAGGAGGATGCTCGCACTCATGCCATGCATGCAGCAGGGCCACAGGCATCCTAGATCCTGCTCTCTGTGCCCCATGCATCTGCAGCTGTCATGGACCCACTTACACTATGATGTGTTACTGCACTCACCTGCTGTGCGGGGCCTGGGTTTATGGATCCCTAGCCACTCCACCTTGTCAGGCTGTAAGACCAACACAGCCCCTGCACTCCTGAAAGCTAACAACTTCCAGGCGCACACACACACAGCCCGAGGCAGGGCGCATCCGTACAGTGAGGATGGCTATTGCCTGACCTATAACATACTAGTCTAAAAAAAGAAAGTTAACGTAACTGAAACAAAACTAAAACAAACAAAAAACAAACCCAAGACCATCACTGGACATTTGTGCAAACCCAGGCCTGGGAGTGGGTCCCCCGTATTGGGCAGCAGGGTCCCAGGGACACTGGCCTGTGTAGATGGGCTCAGGGCTGACAGGAAATGCGGCACACGGGAGGGTTGTTCTTTCTGCCTCATTCGCCTGGGAACCCGTATGGCTCTAAAAATAACATTGAAGCCAACAGGCAAGCAAGCAAACACACAAACAGAGCGTTAACTGCACTGCGCGAGCCACCCACACAGCTCGCACACGCGGCCTGAACCAGAGGCAAATAGTTTGGGGGCAACAAGATCTTCAAGTGCCCCTCAGTGATCACCCTACGAATGACTTATCATAGAAGACCTACCAGGTCTGACAGGTGCCAGCTTCACCAGTAACTAGACAAACTGCTTCCCAGTTTCCACGGAGGTTCCAAACATATCTGGGGCAGGAAAGACCGAAGCAACAGAGGGACGAGCAGACGTGACAACTAAGGCTTTGTGACACAGCTGACAAACATAAGTAAGGTGGCCCACATGTGGACACTACTGTTGGCCAGGTTAACTCAACATTGCAATGCAGCTGGTTAAACTACCATCTGTGTGAGACCCCATCCCATAAGCACTGGTTCAAGTCCTGGCTGCTCCACTTCTCATCCAGCTTCCTGCTAATGTGCCTGGGAACACAGCATGATGGCTGGAGCACTGGGCCCACCACTCGGTGGGAGACCCAGATGGAATTTCATGCTCTTGCATTCCACCTGGCTCAGCCACTTGGGGAGTGAATCAGTGGATGAATGATCTCTTTCTATGTCAACCTCTCTCCCTCTGTCACTCTGTCTTTGAAATAAACAAATGTTGAAGGAAAAAAAAATAGTTGAGTGAAATGTTGAGAGTCAACATTTCCTTTCTAATGGGTCAAGGTCAAGAACTTACATGCAGGGCCTGGTGCAACAGCATAATGGTTAAGGTCCTCGCCTTGAATGTACCGGGATCCCATATGGGTGCCAGTTCTAATCCCGGCAGCTCCACTTCCTATCCAGCTTCCTGCCTGTGGCCTGGGAAAGCAGTGGGGAGGATGGTCCAAAGCCTTGGGACCCTGCACCTGTGTGGGAGATCTGGAAGAAGTTCCTGGCTCCAGATAGGCTCAGCCCCAGCCATTGCAGCCATTTGAGAAGTGAACTAGCAGATGGAAGATCTTTCTCTGCCTCTCCAGAGGTCTTGCCAACAAAAACCAACCAACCTTAAAAAAAAATCAGGATGTTAAACTTCTGAATAGTAGTGCACTCTGTTTAAAAACCAGTGAGCACTCACCACCCTCTGTGTTAACAGCTGACCGCTGGCCTGAGCAGCAGCTCTCCGCTATCCTTAGCAGCACTGCACGTGGCCATGCCACGTGGGTCTAATGTTGGTGTCTGGGGGCACACAGCAGTCTTCCTCATTCATGGGGACTGGGCCCCAAGACCCACCGAGGAGCCACAAGCAGCCAGCGCAAGGCCTTGTATAAGCTGTGTTCCTCCCCATACACTCACACCTCTGATGAGTCTATCCATCAGGCTGCGTGAGAGATGAGCAAGCCACGAGTGCAAGAGCCTGACAATGAGCTGCTAGGAGTTCCATGAGCACAGTTCCGCAGAAGCTCTGGGCTGTGCTCAATGCCAGCAGGCTCCAGGAGGCAGAAGGGCAGCGGGGTGAAGACGGGTTGCTGGGCAAGGCCAGGAGGTGTCCCCAGCCAGCACGTGGGTAGGCGGGTCTGGCAAAGGGAGGATTCAAGGCCCAGCAAAGTCTCACACTGGGAAGGGCTCATCAGGCTACTCGGAACGCCTTATCGTTTCAAATGCACTGTTTTTGGAATTTTCCGTTTCTCATTTCAGATGGCAGATCTGAAAGCCTAGAGAATCAGGCCCTCCTGTTAGGTGTGTTGGAGAACTCCAGTGCATGCAAAAAAGCTAAATAAAATAATAATAATAATAATAATAAAAAGGAGGCGAGATCAAGAAAGAGATGAGATGGCTGCTGGGTGTCTGCAAGGACAGTAGAGGCAGGGAGGGAGGCTTGTCAGTGACCGCATGGGGACTTCCGGAGGGTGACGAATGCAGGCCTGGACAGCTCAGGCCACCTCCGCCTGAGGACAGGAGGCAGCTGAGTGATGCTTTTAAGATGATGGGAGCTTAGAAAAATGCAGGGCACAGCGGTGGCTCTGGTTGTAGGGAAGACAGAAAGATCTGGTTCTGGCAGTTTTTGAAGTGAGCTCAACATCCGGAGGAATCGCCCAGCAGCCACCTGGTGACGTCATCCTGGAGCCTGGAGGCCACCCGCCACCAGTCGGCCTGCTGCAGTCAGCCCCATGGATTGCTCCTGGGGTCACGAGGGCAGTGGGGAGTGCCTTCCAGGAGAGCTGGTGTGTTTCTATGTACTGGCACCCCAAGATACCCCATGGGGACACACATAAGAGGACGGCACAATTCTTTCCCCCGCCCATCATTTCAATCCCTGAGACACAGCTGGCAGCAGATTTAAGCCCAGGGGTGAGGGTGGGGATGAACTACCACTGCAACACACACACAGCATTACACTGCACTACTTGCCTGCTTGGTTTTTAGCTTGCTCACAGACTCCCATGAGGAGCAGGTGCCCGAGGACTTGAACCATCCTCCACTGCTTTCCCAGGTCACATGCAGGGAACTGGGTTGGAAGTGGAGCAGAGGGACTCCGTGCTGCTGGGGATGCTGGAGCCACACAGACAGAGGCTTAGCCTGCGGTGTCAGCGCCCAGCTCCCGCTGCTGCTTGCTTAACCGGCTAGCAGAGATCCCCTTCCTGTGTTAGTGCACCACGGGCACACTGCACCTCGGTTTTCACGTCCGCTGTTTTATAAATATTTCACATCCTGGCTTTATAAACAGGTTTAATTGACTATAAAAAAAAGTTCTTCAAAAACCACTGCGTGCCATATAAAAGCTTAATGACAATTCCCAAATGATCACGGGCACACAGAACATGCTTGAGGCTACACTGAGCAGCATCTCAGGGGCTGGCAAACAGGAATCAGGGGCACATGGAGCTGGGGCAGGGGTGGGCACGGGCCCTTCCCCGCCTGCATCACAGCCAGTCCCCGCCTGCATCACCTGCCTGCCCCCGTCGGCAGCTCCCCCCAACCCCTGCTTCTCAAAGTGTCCAAGTTTTTACAGCCGCAAATTATACTCAGGAAGATTTAGGAGGTGCAACTTTGAGCTCCAAGTGCGATCCTTATCTTAAGAGGACACAAAGCCCTTCTCTTTGCTCACCTCCACCCAAGTCAGAATGCTCAACCCATGCTAAAACAGGCACGAAGCCCAGACCGCCTTCCTGCCTCCAGGGAAGCTTTAGGCCTGAGGACAGTAGACAGGAGCAGAAGCCACCAGGCTCCGGGGAGGCACTGTGAACTGATTCCGTAGGGTGGGGTGCCTGGGGCCGGCAGCCACAGGAACCCAGTCAGCAGGCAACAGGACACCAGGGCAAAGGGAGAGGAGAGAGAGGGCGGGGCCTACAGGAGAGCGTGGATGATGGAGGTGGGAGTTTGTTCAGTAAGCAGGTGAAACCAACCTGCAGTGTCCCAGACTCCCAAAGTGGCAGAGACAGGAAGGAAGGAAGGACATCTGCTGAATTCTCCCGGGACAGGATTTTACAAATTTCCAGGGGAATGACACACGACCGAGCTGAAGCGCATCAACTCAAGACAACAGCAAAGAGGTGTGTGGTGGCTCAATAGGCTAGTCCTCTGGGCTGCAGCCCCGCTTCCCATCCAGCTCCCCGCTTTGGACTGGCGCAGCTACAGCCGTTACAGCTGCTTGGGGAGTGAACCAGCAGACGGAAGATATTCCTCTCTGTCTCTCCTCCTCTCTGCCTTTCCAATAAAAATAAATCTTAAAAAAAAAAAAAGTCGGGCCCGGCGCGGTGGCGCAAGTGGTTAAAGGTCCTCGCCTTGCACGCCCGGGATCCCATATGGGCGCCGGTTCTAATCCCGGCAGCCCCGCTTCCCTTCCAGCTCCCTGCCTGTGGCCTGGGAAAGCAGCAGAGGACGGCCCAAAGCTTTGGGAACCTGCACCCGCGTGGGAGACCCGGAAGAGGCTCCTGGCTTCGGATCGGCATAGCATCGGCCCGTTGCGCTCACTTGGGGAGTGAATCATCGGACGGAAGATCTTCCTCTCTGTCTCTCCTCTGTGTATAGCCGCCTTTCCAATGAAAAAATAATAAAAATAAATCTTTAAAAAAAAAAAAAAAAAAAAAGTAGTCCTCAACCCTGTGGCACCACATTCCATATGGGCACCAGTTCAAGTCCTGCCCAGCTCCAGCCACTTGGGGAGTGAAGTAGTAGACGGAAGATCTTTCTCTCCATCTTGCTTTCCCTCTGCAAGAAAAGCAGAGACAAGGATCCTCTACCCACTGGTTCAATCCCCAAACAGCCGCAACGGTTAGAGCTGAGCCAATCCAAAGCCAGGAGCTTCTTCTGAGTCTCCCCCATAGGTCCAAGGTCCAAGGCTTTGGGTCATCCTCTATTGTTTTCCCAGACCATAAGCAGGGAGCAGAATGGGAAGTGGAGCAGCTGCAGCACAAACTGGCACCCATATAGGATCCCAGTGCTTACAAGGTGAGAATTTGACCATTGAGCCATCGCACCGAGCCCTAAACACAAACCTTAAAAAGCCTTAGTTAGCACTGAGGAGCACTGGTGGAACCATCACCAGCCACACTGAACGTGGCTTCCAATGGAGTCCCTGCCAATGCGTCTGGGAAGGTCAGAGCGGACTGGGCCCCTGCCGCCTCAAGAGACCGAGATGGAGCTTTGGGCTCCTGATCTTGGCCTGGGCCATGCCCAGTCATTATGGTCAATTGGAGTGAACCAGCCAGATCTCTTTGGCAAGCTGCCTTTCAACTGAATCCATCTGTAGAATCCCAAGTGTTTGGGGCAGGAGTGAAGAGTCAACTACTGTGACACTGGGGAAAAGGAACATGGAATAGGAAATACGGAAACTTTGTTGTCATTTTTAAGCCCTTACCTGTTAGACACTCAAGTGTGGCAAGACAGAATGACAGAATGGCTGGGACTGGCTTCAAATACCCTGGCCCCCCGCACCCCTTAACAGTCAGGAGGAAGATGGACTCCATGGGAACAGTCAAAATGTGGACAGGGTGAAAACTGGGAAGCGAACAGAGCCGCTTCACGGAACAACGAAAAAGTTCTACAAGTCGACATGGTGATAGTTACACTGAACGTACTCCCTGCCACTGAATTATCTCTATACTTCAAAACGGCTCGCCTTGAGGGGCAGCAGGACAAAAATAAGGAACTGGTACACTTTCTGTGGTGTGTATTGTGCCATAATAAAACAGAATGAAAGCAGGTGGAGGCCACACGGGCCGGTCCTGTACTAGCTCCGGCTCTGTGCGCCACTGTGCAGTGAGGATGAGAGAGGCAGGTTAAATAAGCAACCAGGATCAGACCAATCCAGACTCGGGTGACGGATGCCGTGCCAGTGGCAATTCTGCCTATTTTCAGAGACTCCGAAAGAGCACAACATTCTGCTGCTCACCCTGACCCAGGGAGTGCCAGCATTTGCCACAGAACAGCCCCCATGGCTAAATCTTTTTTTATTTGTTTGTTTTAATAAAGACAGAGAGAGAGATGGATCCTCCACCTAATAGCTTTGTCCCCATACACCAGCAAAGCCGAGCCTGGGTCAGGGCAGAGATGTGAGTGGCAGGGGCACCTGCTGTGCCACAAAGCCCCCTTTAGCCAAGGGCTGTGCCATCCTGTCTCCCTGACAGACAGTGGCTTGCTAATGTCCTTAAGGTACAGCTCACAAAACAAACATTCATCATAATATCCCACACCAACCAGCGCATCTTATGCTGCCCTTAGCCTAGCACAAGTCACTCATGAAGAGTCCATGACGAAGCTCCCAGGCGTGAGTCTGGTCCAGCCCCGGCAGCTGCTGTGGCCACTGGGGGAGTGAGCCAGTGGATGGAAGCTCTGTCTAACCCTGCCTTCCAAACAAACTATTTAAAAAAAAAAAAAAAATCAAGTTTATTGGGTTGGCAACATGGCAGAGCAAATAAAGCTGCCATGTTAGTAACATCCCATATGGGCGTCAGTCCCAATTGCCCCACTTCTGTTCCAGCTCCCTGCTTGTGGCCTGGGAAAACAGGAGAGGAAGGCAGTCAAAAGAACCTCCTCCAGGTCTCCCACGTGGGTGCAGGGTCCCAAAGCATTGGGCTGTCCTCCACTGCTTTCCCAGGCCACAAGCAGGGAAATGGATGGGAAGTGGGGCTGCAGGACTAGAATTGGCGCCCATATGGGATCCTGGTGCGTTCAAGGCGAGGACTTTAGCTGCTAGGCTATGCTGCCAGGCCCAAAAATAAGTAAATCTTAAAAAAAAAAAATCATGCAGGTCCTGTGTGGGAGACCTGAGGAAGTTCCTGGCTCCTGGCTTCGGAACAGCGCAGCACCAGCCGTTGTAGTCACTTGGGGAGTGAACCATTGGATGGAAGAGCTTCCTCACTGTCTCTCCTCTCTGTGTATCTGACTTTCCAATAAAAATAATCACACAGGTCCCAGGCCAGCTCGCCAGCCCTTAGTATACAGACGTCCAAGGTGGCGGTGTCACCAAGGAGGCTCCTGCGGCCTCAGGGCACGGATCAGCAGCTGGAAGACAACACGTGCTGCTCTGTGAGTGGGCCATCCGCCCGCCACAAAGGCTAATTAACCAATCACAGCTTAGTAGAGGATCCACCCAGAATCTGAGACTCTGGGAGAAGACACTGGATGTGACAGTGGAAACAGTGAGGTGTCGGGCTCCCCATAACACCCAGCAGTGAGGCAAGTGGGCGCAGGCTCCGTCCCCACAACCAGCGCCGAGGCTTTAGCAGCCCTCGCCCTCCAAGGATGTGGCCACAGAAGAGTGGATTGTCCCCATCAGGGCACCCTTGCCCACATTCTAAGGGGGCAGAAAGAGACAGGCACCAGCAAGCAGGGGTGCTCCCCAGCCAGCCTCCAACAAGGCCACTGGTCGCCACCTGCAGCAGAGCAGCGGGGGGCAGTGGCTGCATGGCCTGTCCTGCCGCGTCCCTCACTTGGCGCTCCCAGAGGGGGGCCTTGGTCAAAACTGGGTATCGCCACATGGGGAAACTCACGGAACCAAGGACGGTGAACTTAAAGAAGGCTTAGAGATCGTGGCTGCCATTCAATTCCAGACAATCCTGCTTAGTCCACATCTTGAGTGTGTCAGCCAACCCCCCAAGTGACCCAGGAAGCCGGCCACCATGAGTCGGAGCCCGATCTTGGACTGTGACCCACTAAGACACTCAGAGTTGGGGTCCAAAGCCTCCCAGGATGCTACGGTTATTTTCCAACAGAAACATAAACTTCACCAAAGTAACTGGAAATATACTGATTTCTGGGAATCTCAGAAGTATATGAAATAACCCCAGCATAAATTCTATAAGAAATCAACTCCTCACAAGGACTCAGTACTCCCTGTCTCATGGATGTTACTCTAGCCCCAAGGAACACATTTCATGCCTGCAAAACACAACAGCTTCTTTCCTGCCTTCAGAAAGGCCGCCAGGGAAAGCCTGCTTCAGCCAATTCAAAAGCACTTTTCCCACCCTGAGTAAGCCGGCGATTTAAGACATTTGGGAACCCTAGCTCCAGAGCTCCCAACTCGGCATTTTCTGGGATACTCTGCCGCACCGCCTCCGCTTCCGCCCCAGATGCCCCACACAGAAGTTACCACCGCGCATGCGGGGAACTCGCTCCAGACCACAGTGCTAGCGCGCAGGGCAGACACCCTCACGCTTAGCTGCCCGATTCCAATGCCAGGGCTTTGCCGCAGCTCTCGAGCACAGAACTCTCGTTAAACCCAGTGCTGTCTCTCTGGTGAGAATTCCCACGGAGGAGAAAAGTCCGGCCCTGTGGTGCCAGCACACCCAAACATGGTGGCACGTGCCAACCCCAAGGGCCTTTAGCACAAGCTTGTCCACAGCCTGGCTGTCCTTCCCACTGAGTCAACATGTAGAAGGCTGGTTGCAAAGGATTCGGGTGCTCAGAAATTGAGGCACACGATGCCAGGCCTAAGTCCCACAAAACTCGAAGGTCAGAATTCCACTCTGCGTAAAGGAGACTCGAGAAGGCAAGCTGCATCTCCAGCCTCAGTTTAGCTGTCTGAATTCTGGCTACCTTCTAAGCCCAGCCCAGGAATGGTTAAGCACGCTGAAGAATGTTGCCATTAGAAATCTAAAATAAGGGCCTGACACAGTAGCCTAGTGGCTAAAGTCCTCCCTTGCACACTCCAGGATCCCATATGAGTACTGGTTCTAATCCCGGCAGCCCCGCTTCCCATCCAGCTGTTTGCAGCCTGGGAAAGCAGTGGAGGACGGCCCAAAGCCTTGGGACCCTGCAGCCACGTTTGCGACCTGGATGAGGCTCCTGGCTCCTGGCTGTGGATCGCCCCAGCACCGGCCATTGCAGCCACTTGGGGAGTGAATCATAGGACGGAAGATCTTCCTCTGTCTCTCCTGTTCTCTATATATCTGACTTTCCAACAAAAATAAAATCTTAAAAACAAACAAAACAAAAAATAAAATCAGTGTCATTCTACATGGCATAACCAAGAAAAATGTGAAGTTGGAGCCTCAGAAAGATAACTGAGCAAAGCTGGCACAGACAGCTCCTGATGCGCTGGGACCCCCCCACATCTTTGGGCTTCCCGACTATTGGGGAAGCACAGCCAATACAATCAAAAGCCATATTTTCCAATGACAACTGTCCAGTCCAGGGCTGCTGTGGACGGTCAAGGCATTATCCACCTGGTGGGGGTGGGAGGAGGAGTGCATCGGCAACCCCAAACAAGGTGGTCCAAAGTCAGCCCTGGTGGGGACCCCCAGTACAGCAAGGAGATGCCTGCTGATAAGCATAGTTCACGTGTCCAGCGTCAAGCACGGGCCCAACTGAGTTTCAGAGATCCTACCATTAAGCCAGAGCCACAATCCAGTGAGGTTCAAGTGCACTGACGGGCGTGAGGGGGAAGCAGCTTTTCCAAGGACCATGTCACTCCACATGGGGTCTTCTGGAAAGTCTTGTCCCCCTCAACCCTGACTCAAACTCACAGGTTTCAAAAATGTCTTTTAGGAAACTGAGCCAACACTCCGCACTTTCACAGGCCCATGAAGCCAAATGGAAAATTCTGTGAACGAGACGCTTCCCGTGGGGCCGGCAGCCCTCATGCGTGCCACTGTAAGCCCCGGATGCCTCACTTCCCATCCAGCTTCTTCTTGAAGTCTGAGAAAGTGGCAGAAGACAGTCCAGGTCCTTAAGGCCCTGCGCCCGCATGGGAAACCTGGAAGAAGCTCCTAGCATCAGATCAGCTCAGCTCCAGCCATGGTGGCCAGTTGAGGAGTGAACCAGCAGATGGAAGATCTTTCTCTCTATAAAATCTGCCTTTCAAATAAAAATGGATAAATCTTAAAAAAAAAAAAAAAAAAAAAAAACAAGCCGTAATGACATGACTTTACCCAGCACTTTTACTTTTCCTCATGTGAAATGACTGGCATCTGAAAAGGACCTCACTTGTGACCACTTTTTTTTGTTAAATTTTATTTATTTTTATTGGAAAGTCAGGTATACAGAGAAACAGAGAAAAAGATCTTCCACCTGCTGGTTCACTGTCCAAGAGGCTGCAACAGCCAGAGCTGAGCTGATACAGAGTCAGGAGCCTTTTCCGGGTCTCCCACACAGGTTCAGGGTCCCAAGGCTTTGGGCCGTCCTTCACTGCTTTCCCAGGCCACAAGCAGGGAGCTGGATGGGAAGTGGAGCACCTGGGATTAGAACCAGTGCCCCAATGGGATCCTGGAGTGTGGAAGACTAGGACATTAGCTACTAGGCCCACTTTGTAGTTTCATCTCCGAAGAGTTGGCCAATTTATTTTCAAGAGTAAACAGAAAAAAAAAAAAAAAAAAGGAAACTTCAAAAATACATAGGGAAGAGGATGGCATGGCGGCCAAACTGGCTAAACCTCTGTCTATAAGCATCAGCATCCCATACAGGTGCCACTGGTTCTAATTCCGGCAGCTCCGCTTCCCATCCAGCTCCCTGCTTGTGGCCTGGGAAAGCAGTGGAGGATGGCCCAAAGCCTTGGGACCCTGCACCCGCATGGGAGACCTGGAAGAAGCTCCTGGCTCCTGGCTTTGGATTGGCTCAG
The DNA here is from genome assembly GCF_017591425.1 of Ochotona curzoniae. Taxonomy (NCBI): domain Eukaryota; kingdom Metazoa; phylum Chordata; class Mammalia; order Lagomorpha; family Ochotonidae; genus Ochotona; species Ochotona curzoniae. Next base: position 5,407,089 of record NW_024465421.1, read on the forward strand.
TTCCGGCAGTTGTGGCCATGTGCGGAGTGAACCAGTGGAAGATCTTTGTTTTTCCTCCTCTCTGTATACCTGCCTTTCCAACAAAAATAAGCAAACCTTTAAAAAAAAGACTTGATGTGGGCCCGGCACGATAGTGTAGCAGTTAAGGTCATCGCTTTGAACTGCCTTGAACGTGTCAGGATCCCTCATGGGTGCCGCTTCTAATCCCGGCAGCTCCACTTCCCATCCAGCTCCCTGCTTGTGGCCTGGGAAAGCAGTGGAGGACGGCCCAAAGCCTTGGGACCCTGCACCCACATGGGAGACCTGGAAAGAAGTTCCTGGCTCCCGGCTTCGGATCAGCGCAGCACCGGCCGATGCAGCCACTTGGGGAGTGAACCATGGGATGGAAGATCTTCCTCTCTGTACATCTGCCTTTCCAATTAAAAATAAATAAATCTTAAAAAAAAAAAAAAAAAAACCAAAGACTTGATATAACAGAACCACCTTATTGCAACCTCAGGGCACCACAGTATCTCCAACCTGTGTCCCAGTATCTCTCTCTACCAGAAACAAGAAGTTGTTTTCTGGGTGTTTCCAAAACGACTGGAACTGGGAGACACCCCGCCACCCAATCCCTAGTGACACCCAAACACTGGGATGACCCAGGCACAAATCTGATGGCAGGCAACCTACCCCAAAGGCAACACAGGCATGTGACCTGACCTCAGCTTGGGTTTTTAATTAGCAAATAAAATTTTCTTTGAAATCACAGGCAGTTCCACCTCTTGCACTGGCCTAGTTGTGGCACTGGGTGTGGGCTCCTGTCCCAACACAAGGTCCCCGAGTCTCTCCCAAACCCAGGCTCTCAAAAACGATCCCTCTTCACCCAGAAGCCACCTGGGTGACCACGGGTCACTTCGGCAGGTGCCATTGTGTGTGGTGTGGTCCTGGGAAAAATGCAACCCTTACCGGAAGAGCCCAGAGAGCCCCAACGTGTCCTTGACAAACGGCACGGGGCGTGGACACGCTGGTGGGGGGGAAGTGAATCCGCTTTTATTCTTTTCAAATCCACAGCGGCTTCCTGGCATTCCCGACTAGTAATCACGAATTTTTTTTCCCCCTTTTTAAACAAGACGCTTCATATTTTATATAGAGAGACAGTCTGCATTTGACCAGAATCAAAACTATTTGTTCTCCAGGTTGGGGGGAGGGAGGGAACAAAACAACAAATTTTGCCAGCAAGCACGTAGCACGTGTCTGACCCAAGAAAAGAACTCGCAGGAAAACGCCACCCCGTGTATGTTTTGTTCGTCTTCCCGCTGCCTGCAGAGAGGTTGTGTGTGTGTGTGGCGGGGAGGGGGGGACCCCGACTGTATCCTGGGCTTGCAGCCGGCACATCCCTAACTCTCTCGGGCCCAGATCTTCCCCATGCTGTGTGGGCCCCATGGCTAAGGGGGCCAGGCACCCGCAGCGCCGGAGGCCGGCCAGGCCGCGGCCCGCAGCCCGCGCCGCACCCGGGGGCCCCGCGCCGCCTCTGCCGCAGGGAGAGGCCAGGGCATCGGCCAGGACAGTGGACACCCGTCTCCGGGCAATGGGCACCGCGGCGACCGGACTCCACCGCGGGAGACAGGAACACAGGGGATCCGCCCCACGAGCTAGACCCCCGGAGGCCTAACCGCCCGCCCGTGGCCCCCCGACCCCGAGCGCGCCATTTCCAGGCCCCGGCCCTCCCGGCCTCTCCCGCGGGGAGCCCCGGGTTGTGTGGCCCACCCCAGGGACGGACGCACGGAGGTCGCCGCGCAGAGCAGGGGGGAACCCCTCCGCCTCCGACCCCTTCTCCAAGCTCGGCTCTCCCGGCTCCCGCGCTCGGCGAGGGCCCGCGCACTCCCGCCCTGTCCGGCCTCCTCACCCTCTGCCGCCGCCGAAGCTGCTGTAGGCCCGATCGTCGTAGGTATCGAAGTCCGCCATTTGCCGTCTCCGCTCCGAGGAGGAACCAGGCTGAGCGAGGAAGGACCCCGCAATATAACTCCCCCCACCCCCCGCCCCGCCGCCGGGGCTGTCCGCCGCGCCGCCTGATCGCAAATCGCACGCACGCACGCGCGCGCGCGCGCACGTACGCCGCCCCGCGCCGCGCCCGGCCTGGGCCGACGGGGGCCGCTGCTGGGCCGGCGCGCTCTGCGGCCCACGTGGGACGGCGGCGGCGGCGGCGCGGGGGTCGCGCGCCTGGCCGGCCGGCCTGACCCATTGTGTGCTGGCCCCGTGGCTTCAGCCGCGGACGCTCCTGTTCCCGTCGCCGCCCCGCCCTGCGGTGCGCGCCGGCTCCCTCAGCCCCACTCCCACCATGACCCCGGAAACCTCAGAGGATGGGGATGAGGGGTGTCTCCGGATCCGGGTTCGCCTTGGGAACGTGCTGCCTGTGGTACCCTAAACCTTGCAGGACTTCCCCCTCCTCGTCCCCCTAGGACCTGTCCATCCTATACATCTCTTAGGACCGATTAGAAGCCACCTGCCGCGCCGCCCCCCGCAGCGGGCCACTTGCTCGGAAGCCAAGGGTGGTGAGGAGGGGGTGTGAGGCGGTGCGGGTGCGTTGCAGGCAGGTGTCCTGTTCGCGAGGATCTGCACACTGCCTGGCCCTGATGTAGGCGTTCGAGCCGCTCACTTAGGCCCATGTCATCAAATTAACTTTTCCGCTATGTATTTCGTTGGCCTTTTCGAGAAGGGGGGTCCATCTCAACTTTCTGACTGTGCCGAAAGCTCTTCTAGCCTGGCTCTCCTACTTGGGGTCCCACAGGGCTTGGTGCATGGTTCACAAACAGCTGGAACCAAAGTGGTGTAGCTAGGAGTCAAATCTGCCCCATTACAAGCAGTGACTACCTAACCTATGGGGCCACAACTCCATCCCCCCCTCTTTTTTTTTTTTTCTTTTCAAGTAATAAAACATTATCAAATAAGCAGATTAAACTTGACCTGGGAGCCTCAGCCCCATCTCTTGGGTAAACACCTGCCAGCTTTGTAGCCTCTTTAGCATCTAAGTGTTGTCAGCTGCAATCCATTTCAGTCGTGTGAGGAATAAAGTAAGTGTCTATACAATTCCTGGTGAGCATATATTGGTCAACCTGGTTAGGTGTGTACCTATATAATTGACATTTCTGTAAGACAGCTGGGAGGAAGCTCCTGGCTCCCTGCTCCAGATCCCTGCTCCAGCTGCAGCTGTTGCAGCCATTTGGGGAGTGAAGCAGCGGATCAATCTCTGTCTCTCTTTTTAGGTCATAATAATAAAAGATGAAAATGGAGCAGGAGAGAGCTCCTGGCCCAGGGGGCGTCACAGCAGAATGCATTCCTTGTGTGTTTGTGGCATACCTGTGCAGCTGACGCTTGCGCAAGAGCATAGCACACAAATGACCTCCCGACTGTGGCACTTCCTAAGGATCAGCGATGACTGACTGGTGGGGCAGGCGCGTGGTGCAGCAGTTTAAAATGCCAGTTGACACTCCCGTGGCATCAAAAGCCTCCAACCCTGCCAGGTCCCAGCCGGTGGGTGGCTCAAGAGCTTGAGTCCCCTGCCATCCCCATGGGAGATCCACTTGGAGTTCTGGGCTCCTGTCCCTGCCCAGGCCAGTCCTGAAGGTGGCAGACATTTGGCGAGTCCATCAGCAGGTAGAAGGTCTCCAACAAGATGAAATGAGTTGAAAAATAACACAAGTTCCTGCTGTATGTGCTTATTGTACTTTCTGTCACTATTGTGTAGTATTTTCCCACTTAGAAGTTTTTTTTTTCCAAGATTTACTTATTTTATATAGATTTTTTTTTTTAATATTTGAAAAGCAGACTTAAAGGGAGAAGGAGGAATTTTTGATCCATTGCTTCATTGCTGAAATGGCCGCAATGGCCAGAGCTCAGCTGATTCAGAGCCAGGAGCCAGGAGCTACTTCTGGAGCTCCGATGTGGGCGTAGGGTCCCAAGGCCTTGGGCCATCTTCCGCTGCTTTCCCAGGCCACAAGCAGGAAGCTGGTTGGATAAGAAAGTATCCAGGACACAAACCGATGCCCATACAGGATGCCGGTGTTTGGAGGTGGAGGATTAACCTATTGAGCCAGGCACTGGTTCCAGCAAAAGTTCTCAGTTGAAGGCAGTATGACATACATGCCCCTGTGGCAGCAAGCTCGCGTACCTTGTTGGCTCCCTGGCATGGAGTCACATCCACTGGTTGATCTATACCGTGCGTGTTCTGACATGTTTGCACAGTGATGACATAGCCCAGCCCTGCCTTCTCAGGATGGGTCCCTGTCATCAGCTGGCACATGACTACACCTCACGGGACCTCAGGTAAGTTGCTCAAGCTCTCAGTTCTGTGGGGACAACACAGGAGTAATAGCTGTTGTCCTACTTTTTGTTGTATGACTTTTTTTTTTTAATTATTGGAAAGTCAGATATACAGAGAGGAAGATCTTTGGTGTGTTGATTTACTCCCCAAATGGCTGCAACAGCCAGAGCTGAGCCGATCCAAGGCCAGGAACCAGGAGCCTCTTCTGGGTCTCCCACACAGGTGCAGGATCCCAAGGCTTTGGGCTGACCTTGACTGCTTTCCCAGGCCACAAGCAGGGAGCTGGATGGGAAGTAGAGCAGCTGGGACATGAACTGGTGTCCATATGGGATCTCGGGCATGCAAGGTGAGGATTTAGCCATTATTCTACTACAGCGAGCCCTGTCAGCTTGCTTTTGCCTCACATATTTTTCTTTATCCTTTTACATTTAGCTTTTCAGAAGATTTCTGGGTGTAAATAGCATATGTGTAGCATATGGCTAGATATTACTAATAGCAAAGCACCACATAATGTCTACTCTTTATTTGGCAAGCAAGTACACTTTGCTTTGTTGGGATTACTAGTATATTTGGATTTATTTCTATCTCATATTTGTTTCCCATATGCTATACTTTTCTTTGATTCCCTTTGAGTCTTTTATTTTGATCTTCTCTTAAAATTGTCTGAACTTGGCCCGGCGCTGTGGCCTAATGGCTAAAGTCCTCACTTTGAATGTGCTGGGATTCCATATGAGCACCGGTTTTAATCCCGACAGCTCCACTTCCTATCCAGCTCCCTGCTTGTGGCCTGGGAAGGCAGCCAAGGACAGCCTTGGGACCCTGCACCCACATGGAGATGGAAGAAACTACTGGTATGGACCCAGCGTGGTGGCCTAGAGGCTAAAGTCCTAGCCTTGAATGCGCCAGGATCTCATATGGGCACCAGTTCTAATCCTGGCAGCTCCATTCCCCATCCAGCTCCTTGCTTGCGGCCTGGGAAAGCAGTCAAGGATGGCCCAAAGCACTGGGACCCTGCACAGTATGGGAGACCTGGAGCAAGTTCCTGGGTCCTTGCTTCAGATCGGCTCAGTACCGGCCGTTGCGCTCACTTGGGGAGTAAATCATCGGACGGAAGATCTTCCTCTCTCTCTCCTCCTCTCCGTATATCTTTGACTTTCCAATAAAAATAAATAAATCTTAAAAAAATAAAAAGCTCCTGGTACCTCGCTTAGGATTAGCTCAACAGTGGCCATGGTGGCCATGTGGGGAGTGAACCAGCGGAGGGAAGCTCTTTGTCTCTCCTTCTCTCTATATATCTGACTTTCCAATTAAAATAAATATTTAAAAAAAAAGAGAGAAAGGTCTGACATTCAAATATATCTGAAAGACTTCTTCAGCAAAAAAAAAAAAAAAAAAAATGGAAGCTGCTAAAATTACGTTAAACAACAACAAAAGAGCCAAGGACTCAAGGCTGGAGGAAGAGGGGCCTGATGCCCAACCCCCTTTTAAGTTTTTCTTTTGGGGGGGCTGGCATTGTGGTGTAGCGGGTTAAGCTCCTGCTGTGATACTGGCATTTCAGGTGAGCAGTGACTCAAGCCCTGGCTGCTCCTCTTCTGATCCAGCTCCCTGCTAACACCCAGGGAAAGCAGCAGAAGATGGCCCAAGTCCTGGGGCCCCTGTACTCACGGGAAGCCTAGATGGAATTCCAGGCTCAGGTTGCAGTCACCTGGAGAGTGAACCAATGAATGTCTCTCTCTCTGTGTAACTTGCTAAGGGTCTCTTTTTGACGCTGGAATTCAGCTTAGGCAGATCCAATCTTTCCCCCAAGGGGAAAGCTCACACAACTCGCGTGAAGGGGAAAGGATGGGAGAGTTGGAGCCAGCCAAACTGCAGAAACAGCAAGGCAGGGAAGAAACGACAAGGGTGACGTGTGGGGATTGCCCTCGGTAAGCCAGCGTCCAGCTCATCTCTGAATCAGTGTTCTGAAGAGGGCAGGGAGCACTGGGGGCTTCTGCCGGCTGGCCGATGTTGAGAAGGGAGAGGCGTTAGGAGATGGATAACAGTTACAGGAAAGCAGGTAGAAACAGACTGGAAATAAAACAAGAGGGTGAGGGCCTTTGGCCACACCTGGAGGCTCCAGGCCAAGACTGTCCAGTCATCTTGGTCTTGTGAGATGCCTGTGGTTAAAGGGTGTGGAGGTGGCCCAAGTTCACTGTGCAACCTAGTCCTGCCCTCTTAAGGGCCACCTGACCCGTTCACCAAGTGTTCGTTATGATCCTCGTTTTAATTCACAAGCTTCCGGAGTTTCTTTTAGAATAGGGGCTAGACACATGGCGATTGGCATTTTAAAAGGTTAAAAACCTGCTCAAGCGGGGGCTCGAGCTCTAGCGGGATTGGGTCTTGGCCCCTGTCCAGCCTCCTTCCCACCCTCTTCCAGGTTTGCACACACTCCAGTCCTTTGTCACTGCTCTGCCTTTCCCCCGAGCGATTCCCACTTCCCAGAATGCCCATCTCCCTCCCTCTTGGCTCTGCAGGTGAGGGCTGTCTGCAGACCTGGCCTCCTTCAGCAGCCTCCCACAGCCTCGCCTCCCCTCAGCCGTGTTCCTGAGGACGTGTCCGACTCTCCCACGGAGCCTAGGTCACCTTTGCGACTCTCTGGAATTGTCTCTAACCCTGCGAGGCGCGAGGCGACAGCCTTCCCCGACACAGCAGGAAACAACAGGCTATGCCACCCGCAGCCCCAGCTTAGCTCCCTCCCAGGGAAATGTGACTCCCGTCGGAGAAGGCAGCTGATTGGCCCTCTTGGAGTCAGGTGCACACGCTTGAACCAATCAGTGCACCTAGGGGCGGGTCCTGTGATCTGCCAGCCTTGGGTCCTGGACCCATCCGGTCCATGATATTTAAATACTGCACGGTGATTGGCAGAATCTGGCCACTTGGGATGGAAGAGGTGGCAGCTTTCCAGATGAGGCAGAGGTTCTGGGAAGAAAGAATCAGCAAATACGTTCCACTTGGCCTTGGCGATAGCGTTCAATATATCCTGCTAGTTCTAGCTCCAAAAAAGTTAGTACACATCTAGAAATTCTAAAATGCGCTTCCCACCTTCTTTCTCTCCCCCCACCCCGATACCCTCTAGAAGGCAGCAGGTCTTGTCATGACTCAAGTACTTAGGTCCTGGCACCTACCAGAGGGACCACCTGGGGGAAATTCCTGGCTCGAACTTGAGCATGGTGCCGATTTGGCAACTGTGCACAACTGGGAAGTGATACAGCAGATGGCAGATATTTTTGTATCTGTCGCTCTTTTGAATAAATAAAAATAATCCTAAAAAAAGAAAATTGGGAAGCCAATGCATATCTCAACTAGCTAACTTTCCACCTGCAAGCACAGGCATCCTATGTGGATACCAATTCATGTCCTGCCTGCTCCACTTCTGATCCAGCTCCCTGTTTGTGCCCTGGGAAAGCAGAGGAGGATAGCCCAGGTCCTTAGGACCTTTTTAAAAATTATTATTGAAAAGGCAGATCAGATGGTTTTGAAGGTTGTCTTTTTTTTTAAAGACGTAGTTTTAAAAATATTTTCTTCATATAAATATTTTTTTGAGGTTTTAATTATTTTTACTGTAAAGTCAGAGATATACAGAGAGAAGGAGAGACAGAGAGGAAGATCCTCTGTCTGTTGATTCACTCCTCAATTGGTCAAAACAGACAGTGCTGCACTGATCTGAAACCAGGAACCCAGAGCCTCCTCCAGGTCTCCCTCGCACGTGCAGGGTCCCAAAGCTTTGGGCTGTCCTCCACTGCTTTCCCAGGCCACAGGCGGGAGCTGGATGGGGAGCGGGGCTGCCAGGATTAGAACCAGTGCCTATATGGGATCCCAGTGCGTGAAAGGTGAGAACCCTAGCTGCTAGGCTACATGCTGGGTGCAGGCAGATCAGATTTACAGAGAAAAGGAGAGACAGAGAGAAAGATCTTCCATCTGCTGGCTTACTCCCCAAATATCCACAACTACAGCTAAGCCAGCCAGGAGTCAGGAAGCTTGAGTGCTCCGAGGATCCAGGTTTCCTGGTGGTGGTGCGGGGTCCCCAGGCCACTCCTGAAAGGAACAGCTGGGACATTGATTTTTATTTGTTTGTTTGTTTTTGTCTTTGAAGGCTAAAAATGCACCTGGGTGCATGACTTTCTCAGCGGCACCCAGAATTCTGTCTTCCACAGTTCTTGAAAGACAAACTTAACAACCAATCAGGTTTTGGACATGGACATTCTAGAATCCAGCAGCAGCAAGCAATAGGACGAGTCAGAACGCCTCACGCCAGGTGGGGTGGGGTGGTGGAAAGCGGACAGGTAATTTTGACGCGGGAAGCCTGCTGCCCCAGAACACAGAAACCGGACAGAGAACGGAAATGAGGTACAGAGTCGGCCTGATGTGTTACGCCGGGTCAAATGGCCGTTTGTGATTGGCTGAGACGCACAGTGACGTATCCTTGGAAACCTCTGTACACACCTCAAGTTTGGTCAAAGTTCACCAGACAGAAACCTGTAAGGCACTGTAAGGTGTGTGAAGGCCACTTGAAGCCAAACTTATCCTGACGGTGACTCATTTCAAAAGCAAAGTAAAGTAGGACCCCGCAGGAGGCTGACGAGGCGCGTTTGAATCCCGGGGAGGAGGGGAGGTGATGTAACAATGCAGGCCCCTGGCAGCTACCCTCAAGTAGCAGGCAGGGTCCTGATTACTGAGGTCTGCAGAGGTGAGCTCCTTCTGAAGACTCACTAAGCAGGTTGGGAAGTCCACGCACACTCCCTGCTGCCTGCTGTGGGCTGCTGGGCGGGCCAAGATGGCGCTGGGGGCAGGCCTGGGGGCCTTGGAGGGATTTGCGGCCCCTGCAGCAGGCTGCAGCTTCCGAGGGCTCTGCGTTCTGAGGAGCTGGAGCTGGAGGAAGACCTCTCTTCAGGGCGTCCCAGAGGGGCAGGAAAGGAGTGGAGGACGGCATGGGGGTGATGGGAGAGGGAAGGAAGCCAAGGGCCTTGGGGTGCTGCCACTCCACATGTTCCAGATCTTTCTTCACATTGTGGCTCACCCCCACATGTGTAAACAGGTGGAGCCTAAGACAGATTCCCGAGGCCTCCTTCAGGACTAGTCCTACAGCCCAGCCGACCCAGTTGTGGGTCCCATGGAATCTGGGCCAACCATATACTTTCTTCCTGACCTTCATCCAGGACCTGGGAGACCTGGGGAAGGGCAGGGCTGGCATGCAGTTGGCCAGGCCTGCCCTTGGGGAAGGGAGCCTGACCCTGCTGCTGGCGGGGGTGGGGGCGCAGTGGTAGTAGCCCCTCCTTGCTCTTGTGGGGGAAGAGAAATCGCTTTGACTGAGCTGTGTGCTGGGCTGAGTCATGGGTGATCCACTGGATCACAATAAGCCCCGTTTCATACCCAGGATGTGTTCGTTTGCCAAGGGATTTCTCAGAGGAGAAAATGCAAACCAAAAGCAAATGATGAGTTTATAGTTCAGCGATGTCCAAGTCAGCTCAGTGTGACCGTTCAATTAGCTAATCCAGATGTATCTGCAAGTGCTGGCATCCCATATGACCAGCGGTTCATGTCCCAGATGCTCCACTTCCATCCAGCTCCCTCTCTGGGGCCTGGGAAAGTAGTGGAGGATGGCTTGGGCCCTTGCACCCACCAGGGAGACTCAGAAGAAGCTCCTGGCTTCAGATCAGCACGGCTCTGTCCATTGCAGCCATTCAGGGAGTGAACCAGTGGGTGTAAGATCTTTGTTTCTCCTCCTCTCTGTAATTTAACTCTGCCTCCCCAATAATAATAATAATAATAATGATAATAATAATAATAAAGAAGAAGAAGAAGAAAAAGAAACGTCAGGTTCACCAGGAAATAATTTTCCAGATTTGAGACTCAGTTGGAACCACAATGAGTTCCTAGGTATGAAGAAACCAAAATTCAGCATTTTGAAAATTAGTGGGCCTGGTGTGGTAGCTTAGCAGCTAAAGTCCTTGCCTTGCACGCGCCAGGATCCCTTATGGGCGCTGGTTCTAATCCTGGCAGCCCCATTTCCCATCCAGCTCCCTGTTTGTGGCCTGGGAAAGCAGTGGAGGACAGCCCAAAGCCTTGGGTCCCTGCATCAGTGTGGGAGACCTGGAAGAGCCTCTGGCCATTGCCTCCGCTTGGGGAGTGAATCAATGGATACAAAATCTTTGTCTCTCCTCCTCTCTTGTGTGTCTGACTTTCCAATAAAAAATAAAATGAATCTTTAAACAATTAATGAAAACTATTAAGCACAGGGGCCAGAGTGATGGCTCCACTGGCTAATCTTCCACCTGCAAGCACTGGCATCCCACTTGGGCACTGGTTGTGTCCCAGCTGCTCCACTTCCTATCCCGCTTCCTGATAATGAACTAAGAAAGCAGTGGAGGATGGCTCAAGGCCTCGGGCCTCTGTACCTGGAGACCTGGAGGAGGGTGTCTAGGAGACCTGGAGGAGGGTGTCGGCTCTTGGCTTTGGATCAGCTTGGCTTTGTCGTTGTGACCTTTTGTGATCTTTCTTCTCTCTGCAAATCTGCTTTTCCAAGTAGAAAAATTTAAAGAAAAAAAAAATCATACACCCAGAAGCCAAGCCCCAAGAAAACAATACATGTAAAACTTTCAAGGTTTGAAAAAAAAAGTTTCTACAAATGAAAAATGATGTCGCTAAAATAAGCATTTTCTCAAATGCCCTCACTGTGTGGATTTTTAAAAAAGATTTATTTATTTTTATTGGAAAGTCAGATATACAGAGAGGAAGAGAGACAGAAAGGAAGATCTTCTGTCTGGTGATTCACTCCCCAAGAGACTGCAATGGCCGGTGCTATGCCGATCCGAAGCCAGGAGCCAAGGACTTCCTCCAGGTCTCCCAAGCGGGTGCAGGGTTCCAAAGCTTGGGGCCGTCCTCGACTGCTTTCCCAGGCCACAGGCAGGGAGCTGGATGGGAAGTGGGGCCGCTGGGATTAGAACTGGTGCCCATATGAGATCCTGGCGTGTTCAAGGCAAGGACTTTAGCCTCTAAGCCACGGTGCTGGGCCACTGTGTGGATTTAACAGTAGTCTGACATAGTGAAAAAGAGGATTAACAAACTAGAAGACAGATTTGAGAAAGCACGGAGAGGCGAAATGATGCCACAGCTACCATCATTTCATGAAGTGAGGAGACGTGGACAACACAGCAAGAATATTCGGAATATATCTAGGTCTCCAAAATGATACGGGACTAGGATAGTCATTGAAACAGCAATAACTAACAATTTTTCAGAACCACTGAATCATGAAGTCTAAAAAACCTGAACGCTAAAAATCCTAAGCAGAATGGGAAATACGCCCATATAGATTTCCAAGATTTTTTTAAAAAGATTTATTTATTTTTATTGGGAAGGCAGATATACAGAGAAGAGAGACAGGAAGATCTTCTGCCTGCTGATTGACTCCCCAAGTAGCCACAAAGGCTGGAGCTGTGCCAATCCAAAGCCAGGAGTCAGGAATGTCCTGCATGTCTCTCACACGAGTGCAGAGTCCCAAGGCTTTGGTCTGTCCTCAACTGCCTTCCCAGGACACAAGCAAGGAGCTGGATGGGAAGTGGGGCAGCAGGGACATGAACCACAGTCCCAATGGGATCCTGGCGCATGCAAGGCGAGGACTTTAGCCACTAGGCTATCACGCTGGGCCCATTTTCCAAGATCCTAAATCAGAAAATAAAGAAAATAAAAGAGCCCTCCAAAAAAAAAAACAAAAACCACTAAGATTTCTGCTAGATCCCTTTTGAAAGAATTACCAACAGGTGTACTTCACGGAGGAGAAAGTTCCCCCTTGAAGAGTTCAGCAAACACTGTCTCCTATGCTGTCCTGCAAACTCCATTTGTAAACAAACTGAACTCTAAATTAGGGGCACACTTGTGCAACAGACCGTGGAGTTTCAGCCAATCACAGAGGGCTGAAGTGCAGAAGTCATGGGCAGTGGTTGACCCAGCCACGTCCAAATGTGGCAGCTGTCTTCCTGTCTCCTGGAATGCCAGTGCTGCAGGCAGACACTTAGCTTGCAAGGAGACAGCGCAAGAAAGCTCACGCGGCAGGGGCGGCTGACAGTACTGCCGGTGTAACTGTGTGACAAGAGCCATGAGACCTTGGGAAGATTGAGAAAAGAACCTGTGGGGCCAGTGACGCGGTGTAGCTGGTTAAGCCGCCACACATTCCAACTCACAGTGCTAGTCTGAGTCCTGGCTGCTCTGCTTCTAACCTAGCTTCTGCCGTTATGTCTGGGAAAGTAGCGGAGGGGAGGTGTTTGGGCCCTGCCACCTGCGTGAACGATGCAGATGGAGTCTGGGGCTCCTGATTTTGCTGAGGGTGTTCCATGAGGGGAGTGTAGCTGTGGGTGGAAGATCTGCCTCTCCCTCTCAACTCCTTTCTCTGTTTATTCTGCCAGTCAAAAAAAAAATACAAAATTTTAAATTTATTTATTTTCATTGCAAAATCAGAGAGGAGGAGGAGAGAGAGAGGAAGATCTTCCATCCGATAATTCACTCCCCAGGTGACTGCAACGGCTGGAGCTGCACCGATCTGAAGCCAGGAGCTTTTCCAGGTGTCCCACGCAGGTGCAGGGTCCCAAGGCTTTGGGCCATCCTCCACTGCTTTCCCAGGACACAAGAAGGGAGCTGGATGGGAAGTGAGGTCCTGGATTATAACTGGCGCCCATATGGGATTCTGGTGTGTTCAAAGCAAGGACTTTTGCCAGCCACTAGGCCACTGCACCAGGCCCAAATAAATACAATTTTTAAATATTTATTATTTTTATTGGATAGGCAGATTTACAGAGAAAAAGAGACAAACAGATCTTCCATCCACAGGTTCACTGTCCAAATGGCTGCAACAGCCAGAGTTGAGCCGATCCGAAGCCAGGAGCCAGGAGCTGCTTTTGGGTCTCCCCATGTGGGCGTAGGATCCCAAGGGCTTGAGCTATAGTCTGCTGCTTTCCCAGGCCATAAACAAGGAGCTGGATGGGAAGTGGAGCGACCGGGACATGAACTGGCATTTATATGGGATGCTGGTGCTTACTGGTGGAGGATTAGCCAGCTGAGCCATCATGCCAGCCCCAAGGTATGAACATCCTCGGTTGAATTCTAAAGCTTGGGTAGTTTGGAGCCCTCGGCGGGAGGAAGCAGGCCATGGATTGCCTTGTCGCGTTAATGTGGTAGCTTGCAGGAAGAAATCCTTTGAAAGGAGGAAATTGTGTAATTTCAGGAGGCATATTCATTTGCACAAAACATCTGGCTCTGCCATAAAAGCTTCAGGCATTGCACCCTAAATGATCATGAAAAGAGGGCCAGCCGTGGAAATGATCAGGAAAAGAGTCATTTAGGCGCCAACAAAAACACAGCCTTATGGCATTACCAAGTCCTCAGTGCATCGGCCAAATTGGACCATTTGGACAAGGTAAATGCCTCTTTAGGCTTATGTTTGCAAATGTCTTACTGATTCAGAAGGCTGGATGAGAGGCCGGTAATGTTAACTGGAAAAACGATTCCTTCTGTTTCGAGGCAGTCTGACTCTGCACGGTGCCGAGTGCACACATCTTTCGTGGTTTACACCTGCCTAATTCATGAAATCACCATGTGTCAGCCACATTTTTTTTTTTTTAACATTTATTTATTTTGGCCTGGTGTGGTAGCCTAGAGGCTTTGCATGTACCGGGATCCCATATGGGCATCAGTTCATGTCCTCGTTGTCCCACTTCCAGGTCCCTGCTTGTGGCCTGGGAAAGCAGTAGAGGATGGTCCAAAGTCTTGGGTCCCTGGACCTTCAGGGGTGACTTGGAAGAGGTTCCGGGCTCCTAGCTTCGGATCAGCTCTGTTATGACTGTTGCAGACTTACAGAAAGGCAGATTTCCAGATAAAAGGAGAGACGGAGCAAAAGATCTGTCCACTGGTTTACTTCCCAAATGATCACAATGGCAGGAGCTGAGCTGATCTAAAGCCAGGAGCCAAGAGCCTCTTCCAGGTCTCCCATGCAGCTACAGGGTCCCAAGGCTTTGGGCCATCCTCTTCTGCTTTTCCGGGTCACAAGCACAGAGCTGGATGGGAAGTAGAATAGCCAGGACACGAACCGGCACTCATATGCAATGCTTGTGCTTGGAGGTGGAGGATTAGCCTACTAAGCCATTGTGCTGGGACCCAGTCACACTTCTATAATTGTTAAGGCAAATAAGGTTCTATTTTTGGGCTATAGTTTCACGTTGAACTAATTATGTTCACAAAACAGTATTTTCAAAGGAAACTTGAGCATATTTGATTTAGAAATGCCTCCTGCGGAACGCTGCCCAGCATGGATCCCTGGTACTAAACGCTTTTAATACTATAATGCCACAGTCAGGAAAAGAAAATTAATCTGCAGGAAGCAGCGACCGCACCGCAGAGGTTTTCACTCATGGGAAAATGTTTATTTCTGATGTCTACAGGCTGGGCACCATCTTAAAAGCAAAGCAATCAATGAATTTTGTTTCAAATCATCCTCGGCAATTAGCACAGTGTTTGTGGGATGGGTGTGGTGCAGTGAATGAAGCTGTTTGGGTTCTAACCATCTATGTGGAGACCAGGATGGAGTTCCTGGCTCCTGGCTTCGGCCTTATTCATCCCTGGCTGTTTAGACATTTGGAGAGTAAACCAGCAGATGGAAGGTCTCTCTTTCAAGTAAATATTTTAATAATATTGATGGGGCAGGCACTGTGATGTGCACAGCAGGGCAAGCTGCCGCCTGGCACAATGACATCACAACGTGGGTACTCCACTGCCAACGCAGCTCTTGGCTCTTGTGCCCCAGACAGAGATCCAGGCAAAGCTCCATGTACTTGACTTTGGCCTTGTCCAGCCCTGGCCTTGTCCATTTGGGGGAAGAGAACCAGCAGATGCAAGATTCATTCTGTTTCTTCGCCTTTCTAATTCTGCCTTTAGAATAAATAGAAAAGAAAAAAAGAAAAAGAAAACCAGATACATACATCTTGGAGTGATTGCTGTGGTGTAGCATGTTAGGCCTGCGCCTGTGGTGCCAGCATCCCAAACGGGCACCAGCTTGAGTTCTGGCTGCCCCATTTGCAGTCCAGCTCCCTGCTAATGGCCTGGGAAAGCAGCAGAGGATGGCTCAAGACCTTGGGCCCCTGCAACCATGTGGGAGACCCAGAGGAAGCTCTGGCTCCTGGCTTTGGACTGACCTAGCTCTAGCCATTGTGGCCACTTGAGGGTAAAAATGGTGGATGGAAGTTTGCTTCCCTCTACCTTTCAAATGAAAATCAAGTCTTAAAACAATAAATCTTTAATTATTAAAAAACTTTTATTTTTATTGGAAAGTCAGATATACAGAGAGGAGATAGAGAGGAAGATCTTCTGTCTGATGATTCACTCCCAAGTGGCTGTAATATTCGGAGCTGAGCCAATCCGAAGCCAGGAACCTAGAGCATCTTCTGGGTCTCCCACACGGCTGCAGGGTTCCACGGCTTTGAGCCATCCTCGACTGCTTTCCCAGGCCACAAGCAGGGAGCTGGATAAGTGGGTCCGCCAGGATTAGAACCGGTACCCATATGGGATCCTGGCACGGACTTTAGCTGCTGGGCTACCATGCTGGGCCCTTCCCAATTTTGAAGGCTACTTGTTTGAATATTTATAACCAGTCCGCGGGCCCAATACAATGGCTCAATTGCCTAATCTTCCTCCTTCCAGTGCCAACACCCTGTATGGACACTGGTTCGTGTCCTGGCTGCTCCACTTCCCTTCCAGCTCCCTGCTTGTGGCCTGAGAAAGCAGTAGAAGACAGTCCAAGGCCTTGGGACTCTGTGCCCGCACAGGAGGCCTGTAAGAAGCTCCTGGCTCCTGGCTTCAAATTGGCTCAGCTCTGTTCACTGAGGCCACTTGGGGAATGAACCAGCAGATAGAAGATCTTTCCGTCGCTTCTTGTCTCTGTAAAACCTGATCTGTCTTTTCAATAAAAATAAGTAAATCTTAAAAAAAAAAAAAAAGAAGGAAAGGAAGGTAAGAAAGAAGGAAAAAAACTCGGCCAGGTATGGTAGCCTAATGGCTAAAGTCCTCGCCTTGCATGCGCTTAGCCGGTGCATAACCCGACGACTCCACTTCCCTTCCAGCTCCCTATTTGTGGCCTGGAAGAGCAACTGAGGGTGGTCCGAAGCCTTGGGCCCCTGCACCCATGTGGGAAATCCAGAAGAAGCTCCTGGCTTTGGATCAGCTCAATGCTGGCTGTTGCATGTACTTGGGTAGTGAACCGGCGGACAGAAAAAAAAAAAAAAAATATATATATATATATATATATAAAATATCCTTGGCTGGCATTTGCGTGTGTGAAAACTGCCTTTTGAGCTCTGTTTCCAGGGCTCTGCCCCCAGACTTTCTCTTCCCTCCTGTCAGTCTGACCTGTGGGATTTTTCCGGTTTGGTGTCCCATCTGGGGGATGGTCTGCATTATCTTTTTTATTTTTTCCTGTTCAGGAACATTTTTGTTTTGTGCCATTCGAACGATACCAACCTCAGAGCTTCTGAGACCATCCTGTAGCCAGTGTGGTTTTGGTAGGGACTGCATCCATTCCCCATTCAATCCATCAATACGTGTGGGGTAGTGTGGTCACCTTCCCAACCCTAAGGCAATGCAGTGGGACTGGACGGTTGGCCAAGTGCTTAGGATGCCTGCGTCTCACAGCGGGGTGCCTGGGTAGGGAGTCCCAGCCACTGCCCCTGATGCCACCCTAGGAAGGAGGAAGGGGCAGCTCAAGTCGTCGACCCTGCCCTGCCAATCGTGTGGTGACCTGCATTGTGTTCTTGGCTTCTGGCAGCAGTGGGCATTCACAGAATGATCTAGAAAGAGGTCCTGCCCGTCTCTGCTCCTCCAGTCAACAGGCTCCTAACCATCTAACCCTTACCCTCTCCTGAGTCCCCTTATTTGATAGGACAGTCCTGAGGATGCTCAAGAGGGCTCTACATGGCCTGCAGGGGTACCGTGTTTGGAGTGGATCTCAGTGAGCCACATGGATGAGGGTGGTGGTCCTGGGCTAGCTCCTTTTCTAGGAATGACACATCTGTGCATACAAGATCCTTGTCTTTTATAAAGGTTAATGCTGAGTAGCACCTGGCCGTGGCTCAAGCATGGTCATGGCAGGGTGTGCAGTGTGGTGTGTGTGTGTGGGGAAAGCTACAGTGGGTTGTGTGTCACCATCGCCATATTCCATTTCGCATTCTTCTCTGCCAGCGATGGGGGAATGGAAAGGTGGGAGAGGAGGGATGTCCTGCTTCTCCCTGCTCTGCGGGGCTAGTGGACAGCAGCAGGAAGACCACGCCAGCACCTGCTCCCAGAGCCCAGCTCTTCCCTTAACATGCACCCACAAGCCCAGCACTGGTCCCTGGCAGTAGACAGGCAGAGGGATCCTTCCAGTGAGGTCCTGGTTGTTCTCAGGTGTGTGGTCCCCAGAGCTGAGGTGCCCTCCAAGCCTGGGTCATCAAGAGCAGTGGCACCTGCACTCGGGGCTGCTTGCTCCTGAGGGTGGTAACGAAGATGCTTAAGGGTCCCGTGATTCCCATCCTGAGCAAGGGGATGAACCGAGGCCCATATAAACATCCCCTAAATGGATCCTCCAGCTCCCATCAGACCTGCTATAAACAGCAGCGGCCTCAGTCTGTATCTTAGCAACCTTTAGGGAGATTCCAGACCCCTGCCTCCTATAATCCCAGCTACTCCCACTGACCAGAATGGGAGTAGCCACCAAGTTCAAGGATGACTCGTCACCCAACATCAGCAACATCCTTTCTTCAAATGTCCCAGCCTGTGAGGTGCCACCCGCTCCCTGCAGTTCCCTATCTGGGCACCTGGGCATCCAAGCGCAAGGCAGTAGGACCTTTCCATGGGAGGATGAACGCAGCAAGAATGAAGGCCCTACCTACATCCCCTGGGATGGACACCCACCCTGCCTGCCAGACTGCCCCTTGCCCTGGCTGGGCCACCATGTCTGCTGCCCATGACACCACCGTGTGTCCCTTCACTCTTCCTATCCTTCTCCAGGGGTGCGGAGCTCAGCACGGCGGCTCAGGCAACTGCTTAGGATGCCCGTGTCTTACTTCAGAGCACCTGCTTCTGGCCCTGGCCAGTCCGGCTGTTGGGGAACAGGCACCCTGGGAGGAAGCGGGGACCACGGCCTGAGTCTGCAGGCTGCTGTCACCCATGTGGGAAAATGAGAGGAAAACTCCAGACTCATGGATCTGGTCTGACCAGGTTTGGCCGCTGTGAGCCTTAGAGGGGTTGTAGAACAGTGGCTGGAAACTCTGTCTCTCCTAACTAAAGAGCTTGGGGTGGCTGGTGTCATGGTGCAGCCAGTTATACCACTGTCTGTGACACTCGTGTGGGCGCTGGTTTGAGTCCTGGCTGCTCTGCTTCTGCTGCAGCTCCCTGCTAATGCACCTGGGGCAGGCATCAGATGGCCGAGGCGTGGTCCCCTGTCACCCACATGGACAGAGCTCCTGGCTTTGGCCTGGCCCAGTCATGGCAGTCATGTGCAATGCAAACCAGCAGATGAAAGATCTTCTGTGTCTATCTGCCTTTCAAATAAAAATCAAAGATCTCAGGAAACAAAGAAAACAATTCAATTCCTTTCCTGTGCGGGCAGGGTCCCTGTCCCCATGCATGGCCAGACAGGACCCACATGGGGAGCACAGAATTGATTTTATTGTTCCGAGTCTGGGTTTTATTCTTGGACATCACCATGCCTGGCTTGAGAGGGGGTGAGGGGGAGTGATCAGAGTCCCCCGGGGCCCTTCCGGAATATTCTCCAGGTTCAAAGTGCAATGAGAAGGCTTCACAGTTTTAATACTTCTGAGATGCTCAACTGAGGCAAAGTGACAAAATGGCCCTCCCACCCCCACCCGCCAGAAAAAAAAAAATAAACCCCCTAAGTGCCCTCCCGCCCCCAGCAGCTGCTGCTGCAGCCGTATGAAAAAATAATACAAACTCTTCTTAAAAAATAGATTACACAGAAAGAACCCAGAGGAAGAGGGGGAGGTGAAGAGAGGGGGCGGGGCCGCTGAGATGAACCTCAGTGGGGCGGGGCTGCTGGTGGACAAGCCCCATCCCCTTGGCTCTGCCCAGCTTCCTGGGCCCAGGCCCCTATGGTCCCCTCTCCCTTAACCAAACTCCACTTCACCCCGAGGCCTGGTACCTGCTTCCCACTAAAGTGGCTTTGATCAAGAAATGAAAATGGCCCAAAGCGGGAGAAGGGGTTGCTGCCTGGTGCATGGCACAATTGGGGTGGGATGGGGTGGGTAATTCATGCCCGAGGCCCTTCCCTGCTGGGGTGGGGGAGGCGTGGACACTGGTCAGTACCTGTTACTTCCAAGAGCCACCGTGGTCTCTCCCTTGACACACGGCACCCTCCCAGGCTGGGCTGGGCTGGGCATGCACCTGCGGCTGCCTCCCAGCCTGGCGTCATGGCACAGCAGCGAGCAGGGCAGCCAGTACAGGGGCTGGCATGTGGGAAGGGCATGGACTCACACTGAGGCTCCCCTCCCCCAGCTCATGCAGGGACACTGGAGGGCAGCCCCTGCCAGACAGAGGTAAGGCAGAAGGAGGAGGGCTATGGGGTGTGCGGCGGCGTTGGCAGGCAGGAGAGGCAAGGCAGGGCCTGGCCTGGTGGTGGTAGGCCAGGTCAGTCAGGGACCTCAGGGTGGGCTGGCAGTCCACTCTCGCCACGCCGGTAGGTCTCCCAGAATCCCCTGTCCAGCTGCTCCAGCTGCGGGCCCAGGGGCAGGTGGCCGGCCAAGTGCATGCGCAGGGTTTCCAGCCACTGCTCCAGCTTTGTGAAGGAGGGCCTGGGGTGACGGAGAGTGGCTATTGGGACTGGCTCTTTTGGGGATGGGGTGAGTTGGGACAGGTACCACCCTGGAGGCTGCCCCAGGCTGGGGTTCAACACTCCCCCAACTGGACCCTGCCCTGCTCTCTTACCTCTTCTCAGGATCCAGGTCACAGCAGCGCACGGTGATGGGGAAGAAGCTCGGGGGGCAGTTTGGGGGGCAGTAGCGGTCCAGGAAGCCTCGCACGTTGAGGCCAAAGTCCATGGTGCGGGGCAGGTAGTCAGGGTCGGCATTCACACGCCCGATGATCTGCACATGGCCAGACCTGGTGGTTACTGTGCGTGGCTTTTGGACCAGGAGGCTCTCACGTTGGCCCCAACCCAGTCACACCCATACACCCTACTTGCTGCAGGCCCCTGTCCACAGCAGTCTGCCCAGCTGGACTGTAGATGTGGGGGTGAGGGTGGAGGGACCGGGAGTCCTCAAAGTGGTGGGTAAGGGAGGCCTGGAGAAGAGCAGGTGCCAGGCCTTTTCCTGGGATCTCTGTTGCCCACCTTGGGACCTACCTCACACAGGACGATCCCAAAGGAAAACACGTCCACCTTCTCATCATAGCTGCGACCTGGACAGAGGGACCGAGTGTCGGCAGGGGTGGTGGGCCAGGGACGACCATGATGAGGGGCAGGCTGAGAACCCAGTTAGCTCAAGGATGGCCTGGTCCGGGAGCCGGGGTGGCCTGCCTGCCCCCAGCCCAGACCAGGTCTAAGTGACAGCCAGAGGTGCACGGTAGTGTGTGGCCCTGGGTAGGGAGCTGTGGGAACTTCAAGTTCAGTTTGGCTGTCAGCTTCTGCAGGTGCCTAGGAGAGGACATGGAATCCCCCTCTGGTCCCTAACACTGCTAAGTCAAGTCCCAGGAACCTGTGCCTGTGACTCTCCAGGCCAAGGGGTCTTCGCAGATGACATACAGCTAAGGGCCCTCAGATGTGGGCAGCCTGGGCTGTCGGGGCCTGGAGGTGGGGTGGGGTGGTAGGACCATCACAGGTGTCTCTGGGAGGGCAACAAAGTCAGGGCAAGGGGCAGTCACAGGCCCAAAGGGGTTGAGACAGGGCTGGGACGAGTGTGGTTTGGCTACTGGGCTTGAAGCTGGACTTGTGATTCTGAGAGTCATTTGGGACTGAAGTCACCCAGAGCATATGGCATCCCCAGGCAATGGCCACTGGCGTCAAGGCTGCCCAGAGAGGCGGCAGCTGTATCCAGGGGGAGCTGGGGCTGAGGGTGGGGCGGGGTGGAGGTGGGGGGCATCCCAGTGGGTGGGGCCAGGGGTCTCACCATTGATCATCTCAGGTGCCATCCAGTAGGGGTTGCCCACCACAGTGTAGCGCTTCCTGCGGTCTGGCTTCTTGAGGCTGCGCAGATCTTCGGCCTGTGTCTTCTCGTCCACCATGAGCCGTGCCAGCCCGAAGTCAGCCACCACCACATTCTTGTTCTGGGGTGCAGGAAGAAGCAGGGAAGCAGATGTGAGCAACTGAGCCGTGGTCCCTAACAGGCACTGCCTGTGCAGCCTGCCCCTGACCTCTCACTGCTGACACCCATACAGGGTGGGGGTGGGAAGGGGTCAGGGACCTGGACGTCAGAGCCAAGGTGGGTTGGGGAGGACCCTGGGCACCTCACTTTTAGCCCCAGGTTTCGCTGCTGTTTGGTGGGCATCAGGAGGATGAGGACCTGGGTGTGGCAGAAGGGGAGCCTTAGCTGGGGTGGGAGTTAAGAGAAGGTGTCCTATGGGGCAGGGTGGGAGATCTTGAGCTGCTGGGGGGCAGTGACATGCAGGATGAGGCTCCTGGAGGGATGTGTCCAGCACAGCTGGGGGCATCCTGCGCTCTGTTGCCTCAGGGGTAGTCCCAGGTGGCAGGTGGGGTACAGTCTTGCCCCAGGGCGACCACTGCTCACCTCTCGCACCAGGCAATTGTGGGAGTTGAGGTCCCGGTGGATGATGTTCATGGAGTGGAGGTAGGCCTTGGGATGGGGAGACAAAGAAGAGTTGCAGGAGTCAGGGGTCACTGCACGGAGGAATCCCCCATATCCCGCCAGCCCCAGCCTTCTCCACAGCTGCCTTGTGGCCTATGTTTTTCTTTTTCTCTTTTTTAAAAAACATTTCGTCAGAGGCAGAGACAATGGAGATTCCCCCAACCTCACCACCCGCTGGTTCGCTCCTCCAAACTCTTCTGCTGATGCTGGGAATGGCATCCTGGTTTGCCACGTCGGTGGCAGAGGTGCAACCACTTAGACCACTACCTGCTGCCTCCCAGGGTCCACGCTGACCCCATCCCAGTCACACTCATGCACCCTACTTCCTGCAGGCCCCTGTCCCCAGTAGTCTGCCCAGCTGCACAGGTACACCAGCGGCAGCAGTCAAAACCAGGAGGCTCCGACCCAGGATGCCAGTACCCTGAGCTAACTAGGCCCGCACCTGCCCTAGAGGCGGCTCAGGGTGTCTGAGAGTGGGCTAGGGGGCCAGTTCACTCACCATCCCCGACGCAATGTCTTTAGCAAAGCTGACCCTCTGAGTCCACGGGTACTGACTGTCCTGTGGTGGGAAGGAGGGATCAGAGACAATGGCCAGAATGAGCCCGGTGAGGCTGGTAGCAGTGTGAGAGACAGTGTCCCATAGGGTCCATTGTGCCCCTGCTGCCATTGGCTTCTAGGGGTGTGTGAACTGCTCAAGGCACCCTTTCCAACAGGTCCCCTATGTGCCCCTTCAAGGGGATTCAATGTTCCGTCAGAGTTGCCAGCCTGCCTCGGGGCAGTGTGGCAGTCCTTCACTTGTTAGAGCACAGTACATAACCTATGCACACCCTCCTGAGGTCTTGGATCCTCCCTAGACAAAGCCTAGGTCAAGGTCATGTGAGTGGTCAACAGGATCTGTCTAGGGGACAAGGATGAGGGAGGAAAAAAAGCCTACAGTGTTTAGGATAAACAGCATCTTCCCCTGCCCCCAATTTGGTTTTTGATCCACAGTTGGTTGAATCCAGAGCCACGGATTATTACTTGGCTTCTAGAAACCTCTTTCAGTTTCATGGCCATAGGCAGGCCGAGGGAGGAGGCGCCGGGAAGCCACCTGCAGTGGGCCAGCACCAGTCCCTCCTGCAGGAGAATGGGGCTCCGGGCGCCAGGCCTCATTCTCTGGTCGTCTTCCCACTTGAAGCCCTCAGCAGACAGGGCTGGGTTCACAGGGAACCTGATGTGGAGAGGTCCAGAATTTCCAAACTGGTCTATACTCTGACCACAGTCCCCCTCTGAGAAGTTACACCCCTCAAGTGTGACTGGAGGCTGCAGGAAGGTCCCAAGGTGACTTGTCAGGGCTGGAAGGGAGGTCTGGAGCCATGGGGGCTCTGCCCTGTAAGCAGCAGAGCTGGTGGGCAGGCCCTCCCACTGATGTGTTTTTTTTTTTTTTTTCCCTGAGGTCAGACTTGCATTTTCAGCCAGACCCTCAAAGTGATGCATTTTATGGCTCCATGTTAAACAGTGAAACTGCTTTTGTTTTGTAACGAAGACAAAGGTGTTCTAGGGTTTTAAGTGCAAGGTGCTTCCCTCTTCCAGTGTTGGACCCCTGGCAGGGGCAGCCGGAGCAGCAGGTGTAACTGGCTCTGGGTAACCCAGAATGGCTGCCACCTTCACCGGCTTCTCCCTGGTTCCACATGGAGTGACCAGCTCCTCCCAGTGACTCAGCATTGGGGGCTCCGAGCCCTCTGCAGAGGGACTCTGCCCAGGACCCTCACCATGCTCTTGATGATGCCCCGCAGGGTGCCGCCCTTGATGTACTCGGTGATGAAGTTGAGCCTCTTGTCCTTGTAGAGCACCCCGATGAACTTGAGCACGTTGGGGTGCTCCAAGCACCGCATGACTTTGACCTGATGGAGGACACCCAGGCTGGGCCCCGGAAAGCGCCCAATGCCCAGCCTGTGTCTCCTTCTCCCTAATGTATCCCAGCAGGGGCCACGGCCAGTCCTCCCCGCTCCCCACTCCCGGCTGGGCTGTTCCCACCCCAGGGCCCGCCCAGCAGACACTTTCTCTTCCTTCAGGCCCTGTGCACCTGCTCACAATGGGGCCCTGGTAGCAGGGTGTATGTGGGGGGTCTTCCTAGGAAGCAGGTGCCACCTACCTCCTTGAGGAACGTCCTCTGGGTCTCCTCGTCGAAGCGGATCAACTCCTTCATCACCATCACCTCGCCTGTCTCACGGTGCGTCACCTGTGAGGGGGACACAGGGGCGTGTACCTCGAGGCAGAGACTCTGGGGAGCCCCCGATCCTACCCCAGGACCAGGCTTTCCTGACAGCCCCAGAAGGAGGACTCTGAGACTCCAGCAGTTTCCTGACACAGTCCAGGGTCACCCCGTCGGCAGGGAAGGGGACTGCAGGGACTTGGGTTCATGCCAGCCTGGCCCAGGGCCGGTTCTCTTTGTGTTCACACAGCAGCTCCCCCAGAGGACCAGGGATAGGAAGCTGTGTGGACACTTGGGCAAGCTAGCCTGCACCTTCCGTCTTAACTCTGATCCTTGCCGCCTGGTCCCAGGCAGGTGACGTCAGAGCTGAGGAAGGTGCGCAGGAAGGGAATAACCACGCAGACACTAGCAGGCTCAGACCATGGGCCAGCCTCCTGCCCAGCAGGTCCCGTCCTCCCCTGATGAGTTCAAGGAGGCCACAGCAGAGAAGGACAAACAGGGAGTCCAGATGTTTTCCTATCCAGCCTCCTGCCAGATTCCTGCAGAGCCTACCAGGACTTGAGGGAGGCCCGAGGAATGCACCCAGTCCGGCCACCCACCCCGTACCTTGATGGCCTGGCCGAAGCAGCCCTTGCCCAGCACCTCCCCATGGATGAGGTCTGACGGGCGGAAGATGCGGTGCGGCCGGCAGGCCACACGCAGGGACTCGGAGCGGCCCAGGTCCCTGTGCTGGGAGGCGGGGGAGCCCAGCGAGCTGGCCCCTGGAGACCTGTCGATGCTGCAGCTCCTCCTGGGGGAAGACATGGAGCACCTAGTGCTAGAGGAGGGGGTGGGGTTGGGGGACCCTCCAATGGAGAGTGGGCAGTAGGTACGCAGCTTCACTCACAGGACTGGTTTCTGGCGGGAGGCACTGCCTGCCCCACTGCTGCTAGGAGTGTGCGTGGCCGGTGAGCTCAGGGGACTGGGCTCGGGCCCCAGCCCATGGCCCAGCGAGTCGTGAGGGTCGTGCTCGAGGGTCAGCTGTAGTAGGCGGCTGGTCTCCTGGATCAACAGGTCAATCTGGGGAGAGTGGGGTTGGGGATGGATAAATCCTTCAAGGTATTGGAGTGAGGGAAGGGGTGACCACCTCTAACCTGGTCCCTATCCTGGCCACAGGGACCCCTACCTCATCCAGGGGCACATTCCGGATGGGTGTGCCATTGATCTCCAAGATCCGGTCTCCAACGTGGATGGAATTCTTCACATCGGGGCTCATGCAGCCTGGGTCCACTCTGCAGGAAGAGCAGCAGTCAGATGCACACCCGCCTGGATCCCCAGATGAATGACATGACCGGGTAGATCAGATGGGTGTTCAGGCGGCAATTCTCCAGGTCTGGTGGGAGGAACTCAGCAATTGATGACTGATGTCTGCTACGGGCGGGAATGGGAGGCAGCTGGCTCACCTGCAGACATTTGCCACCTTGTGCCAGGCAATCAGCTGCTCCCAAAAGAAGGTCACGTCCACCATGGAGGACAGACACTGCCTGCTGCGTTCTAGGCAGATGAGTGTCCCGAGATGAGGCCATGGTGCCCAGTCTTGCTGTGCTGGCAGGTGGCGGCTAGCAGCCTGCCCAGAGCCACGGCTGCAGGTGGAGTCTGTGACGTACTGTGGCAGGTGACGTCACACCAGCTCGCAGGATGGCCCTCCTGTGGCGTGGGCTGCTAGCAGCACCAGAATCCTACAGCGGCACTGCAGCTTGGAGTCCCCGACTGCTCTACTACTTTTTCCTTTTTCTTTAATGATTTATTTTGTTTTTATTTGAAAGACAGATTTATAGAGACAGAAGAAGACAGAAAGACAGACACAGAGATCTCGCATCCACTGGTTCATGATGGAGTTGAGTCAAGCCAAAGCCAGCATCTTCTTCCAGGTCTCCCATGTGGGGGCAGGGACCCAAGGACTTGGGTCATCTTCCCCTGCTTTCCCGGCTGGACTGGAAATGGAGCAGCAAGGACTTGAACTGGGGCCCAAACGGGATGCAGGAGCTACAGGCAGATTTCCTAATCTAGTTCCCTGCTAACGCACCTGGGGAAGCAGCGGAGGATGGCCCAAGTGCTTGGACCCTGCCCTCATGTGGGAGACTGGGATAGAGTCCCCAGGCTCCCAGCTTTGGTCTGGCCCAGCTATAAGCCCACTTGAGGAGTGAACCAGCAAATGGAAGATCTGAATTGCCCTTTGTCTCTGTAACTCTACTTTTCAAATGGAAGGAAGGGAGGAAGGGAATGAATGAATGAATGAGCATCTCACTGGCTCCTGGCTCCCAGTTTGTGTTAAGCAATCACTCAATCACTTGCCACTCTCGTGTCAGTCACTGAGAACAGTTTCTTTCCCCCTGGTTCTTTTAAGGACTTTTCTCTTGCTTCCTGTGCAATACAGTGTCTGGCAAGGCCATGGATGGACGTGTTTCTGTTTGGGGTCTGTGGACTGGCCGCCGTCAGCCCGCTGGCCTCTCCTCACCCAGGCCCTGTGAGTGCTCCTGGGATGCCAAGTGCCTGATGCTCAGCTCCCCTCACCCTGCCCTCCACCTGTTGGAACCTCTCTCTCACAGCTTCCGTTTCCTTATCTCCCATAAGCCCTGCTCTCTTGTGGCAAGGATTTTTGCCACTGCGTTTTGCTTCCAGTCCCTTTACAGACTGCCTGTTGGTTCTTCCCCTGCTTTATTCAAGGCATCTCTCCCCATTTTCAAACAGACTGGGCATCCTTGTCTTCTGTTGTTTGCAGCTCCCAACATCTGGGTGCTTGGCAGGGCCAGCTCTGCCCTTTGCCTGCTGCTCCTTTGGGCACCAGCTCCAGGCATCTGTCCTCTCATCCATGCCTCCTGATGAGGAACTGCTCAGCTTCCCGGGGGCTCTCATCCATACAGTGGTCCCTCAGCCCAGGGGTGTGCTCCCTGGGGCGAGGCACTGTATGTGAACCCCTCAGGGCCTGGGGATGCTGCCACCAGGATCCTCAGTCGACATTTCTGAGTTTGCCTAGGTATTTTTTGAAGCACTGTAGTATGTACCCATGTGGCCTGAAAACCCAGGCTGACAAAGTCTCTGGGGACCAACCCCCCATTTTGAATTCAGGCTCACACCAGCTTACTTAGCCAGAGAGGGGTTTGTCTCTCACTGACCCTTGCCCTGAGGTCCCTCTGGGTCTGAGCTTTCTGGGTAAAGGACATGGCTCCTTCTTGGCTTCCTTGAGCTGCCCTCTTCTCCCTGGGCCATGCAAAGTTTGGAAGGAAAGCTCAGCATTAACTGACCCAGCTTTGTCCTCAGGAGCAGTCCCAAGCATACTCTCCCTCTGTCGGACCACGTGTTGACTGAGGCAGCTGTTTTTGTGTTTTGTCTAACATGTATAAGTAAGGGTTTTCTGTACTGGGCACATCTACACCAGGGTCCTGGTATACCAGCTGTCAGAGGGGGCCTCTGGTTGCATCCAAACACCAGGTATTCTTGGGGTCTCAAGTGCGGGACATTTGTTTCCCAGCCACCCCCAGTGGCTGCCCCTGCCAGTCACTCACCCCTGGACACGGACGGTGTGGGAATGCTCTGTGCCACAGCCCGTTGGGCCGACAGGGGGGTCGATGGATACCGAGAGGCCACGTTTGCCATGTGTTGAGGCTGGGATGGACACGAGGGTGACGGTGTGGGGCAAGTGGGAGCCGGGGGAGTCGGGCAGGATCTGCTCAATGACAGGGGTCACCACAGTCTGGTAGTAGCAGTGCCCGCTGCGGGGGAGAGGAAGAGGGTGCGTTAAGTCTCCCCCACCCCCCAGCCACCCCTTCCATCCCCCATCCCCCACCAACTTCTCTCAAGTGGAGGGACCGGGAGCAACAGGAAGTGAGCTGTGCCCAGCAGTCCTCGCCCCTCCATGGGGTCAGTGCTTCTGGGTTAATCTAGGTGAGAAACTGTGATCAGGCCTGGCTGGGGCCAAGTCTAGCCTGGGGAGGAGTGGCATTGCACTACAGATGCAGCCAGGCTGCCCAAGCTTCTAGGGCCGGAGGGCAGGGGATGTGTAGCCTCTGGGAGGGGCTCAGCACACCCCCACCCCCGCTGCTGGCTGAGTGTTTGCCAACGAGATGATTCAGGCAGAGATATGATGACTCAAGTGGGGGCGGCCGCCACCAGGCCAGCGCAGTGAGCCTAGGGCCTGGGCTGCCAGTCAGCCCCACCTCCCACCTAGCACTGGGGGTGGTCCCCAAGGCCAGTGAGTCATGCGTGAGGGACTATATGACAGAAGAACCCTGATAAAAACTGTGTTCCAAAGGCTGTGGGGGTAGGTCGGGGCGTGTCTTCCAAACACGACGCCCCGAGCTGCCTCTGCCTCTGTTAGCAGGAAACTGTGATCCTAAGCGCAACTTCTTGGTAAGGCCTGGCCAGGTCAGGGACCCATGAGCACCAGTGGCAAGGGAACCCTGAACTCGTTGGCAGGTGTCTGCAGCCAGGATGGCCTTGCTGGGGACCAGCCTTAAGTGTGTGTGCTTGCAGGGAGTCCACGTCTACTCTGGTGGGTGGCAGTAATCCTCTTTCCCCATCATTCCTATGGGATGGGGGAGAAGGAGGAGGCTCTCGGGGTGGCAGGACAGCCATGCCCTGCCAGGTGGGGGATGCGGGGCACTCACCAGTACAGCTTGGAGTGCTCCACCAGCGTGTAGGTGTCCCCGTCGCCAATGAAGGTCCCACATGTGCGACACAGGAAGCACTCCGGGTGGTACTTCAGCTCACCGGCGACCTGGATGGGGTGGTCGCACCCCTGGCTCAGCAGCCCCTTAGCACCCTCCAACCCCTCCTTAGGCTTCCCCTGCACATCCCCTGCACTGTGGGGATGTGGCTGGTTGTTTGGCTGGCTGGGCTCCAACAGCATTAGGAGGGCTGAGTGGGCAAGGGTGGGACGGGGAGAGGTGGGTGGGACGGGGAGAGGTGGGTGGGACGGGGAGAGGTGGGTGGGACGGGGAGAGGTGGGTGGGACAGCTAAGCCTGCACATGCTCACTGGTGTGTGCGTGTGGGGGGGCAGCAGTGGGCAGCAGGGAGGGCGCTTACCATGACCAGCCCCTTGGTGATGTGCTCCGAGCACCCATGGCAGGACTCGCCGTAGCGGGCCCAGTAGTCCTTCTTGCAGAACAGCTGCCCATCCTTCTCATAGTACTGGTGCGAAAGGGAGGCGCTGCAGTCACAGCACCTGGGGGGCAGGGGGAGGGGCAGGTGTGGCTGACGCCAGTCTTGCCACCTGGGCCAGGACAAGGTGTGCCCACTGGGTGGAAGCTGGGGTGCTGGATGTGGTAGGTGAAGGGAGAGTCCAAAGCCCTTCTCACTCTCCATGTACAACCATGTGCACCGCTTCTGCACAGTGGGAAAGGAACAGCAAACAGCAGGCCCTCCTCTCTTCTGATCTTTTAGTCTCCCCCCTCCCACCCAGCAAGAGGGGCAGCCGGGGCCAACTAACGTGGACGCAGCGGGAGACGGCACTGCAAAGCCAGCAGTGTGTTGGCTGGTGTGCTTTTAGAGATGAAGCAGGTGCTGAAGTGTTGGTTCCACACCGCCTAAAGCGCGTGCACAGAGGAGCTCAGCCCCACCAAAAGACTCCCAGGTCCCTGGACACATAGGTGAGAATTCCACTCAGTCTGAACTAGCCAGGAGTTCCAGCTGGGACATCCTGTTCTGGAAGGGCTGGTGGGGAGAAGTGACCTCTCTTGGCCTCTAGGTGGCATATGGGAGCTGGAGCTGCACCTGCCAGCTTGCAGCTTCTCTTGCAAGCATCCAGATGGAGGTCAAACAGCAAGACACCCCTCCCCATGCACAATAACTGCACCAGCAGGGGCACAGTGCATCTGGACTCCAGCACAGTCGTGTAGACAGCAGGCCAGGGAGTCAGGCCAGACCCAGGGTGTCAGGTGGACCCTCAATCTGCGGGCAGCAAAGACGGAGGGAGGGGAACCATGAGCCCACCCCTCACCCACAGCGGCAAGCTCACTGCCTGGGGGCAGGTAATCTTCTGGAACTCAGGGTAGGGGGGCAGGGCTAGGGTAAAGGGTAGCAGCCAGACAGTGGGTGGGACACTGTCCCTTTAAGAGGATCCAGTCAGTTCCTCATTGTCTGGGAGCCTAAGGGGGTGGGGATGCGGCTGCTGCAGCTGAAGGGGGTTGGGAAAGCCCCCAGTGTCAGGTTCAGAAGTCTGTGGGTGAGGCTGTGGGTGCTCCTGTGAAGCTGCCCCCACCTCTGAGGATGTGCATGGGTGAGGGGGCCTGCAGGGGCGGGGACTCCCTCACCCCATAGGGCTATGATGTCAGGGCCACAGCCCAGAGCAGGGAGTGAGCCTCTGTGGGTGGGGGGGAGCAGCCGAGGCAGGGAGGTCCCTCCCCCACAGCCCCTGCACACCGGAGGGAGGGGGCGGGGAGAGTGGTTCCCCTCCACATCCAACTTCCCACCCACACGACCTCCACACTGTATGTGGCCACGGGAGGGTCCCAGGCTGGGGCCCCTTGGGAACAGCTGCCTCCCTCCCAGCGGAGGATGCTCTCCGCTTGCCGGCCTGCTGCCCGGAAACAACTCCTCCTCTTGCTGAACATTCATCACCCTCGCTGCCCTGCCATGACCTGCTGGCCATGACTCACCAGAGGCTCTCATGCGTCGGGGGTCCTGGCTTGCCCTGCCAGCCTGTGGCTGCCCCGTGCCCCGGCGGGCAGTCACAAAGCACGGCTTGGGAGAGCCGCTCAGTGTGGCTCCTGCCTAGGATCAGCAGCAGCTGCTCCTCCCTCCCACCCTTCAGCAGCAGCATCAGGGGCTCAGGGGTGTGGGCAGGGGGCCTCTGCTGATGAGGGGACATCCAGGAGCCTTCCTGCTGCCCGGCCAGGAGCCATGGGCAGCAGGTGGGGGCACCTATCTTCATTCACCAAGGAAGCCAAGAGGGGTGTGGCCAGGTCCTGGACTGCCTAAAGTTACTCCCCTGCTTCCCCTTACAGAGACCTCTCCAGGAACATGGGGTGGTCAGCCAGGTGAGGAGGAGACAGACAGCAGTGTTGGGACACAGTGCCCATGCTCCCCTCCAGCCTTGGCCTTGGAGGAAGCAGCCACGAGCTGCAAGGCCGACCTGCTGGGGAACCCGCAGGGGGAGCTCCCCCTGCAGCCTGCTGGCCCACACCGAGCATCTAGTTTCAGTTCTGTCTCACCGCAGCCAGCCAGGGCCTAGGTGGTTCAGCCTCACAGGGCCTGGGGGCCTGGCCCTCACCAGGGGGGGCTCCTGGCCTGGAGCCTGCAATGGGTGGGGTCGGGGAGGCTTGAGGCTGTCCACTTACTTAGGCCTCCGGAGACCGGGCCTTCTCCTCAGGGTGCAAGCCGGCAGCATCCTTCGAGGAGCCTGGCAGCAGAGCAGGGTGTCCTGAGCAGTGCTTCCCTGTCCTGCTGTGCAAGGGGCTCAGGATTGGAGGCTGAGGAGGGTGGGGCCAGTGTGGCCACACCACTGGGGAGGAGGACCCAGCACCCCGGGGTGCAGCAGGACATGGTCTGAGGCTACAACAGGAAGCAGCTGAAGCCTTCTGCGGAGTTTTAGTACTTACTCATGGGGAGGGGGAGGGATCAAGGCTCTCAGCCAGTCCTGGCATCATCAGGATAGGTCCCTCTATGTGCTTTGCCCTCTGGCAAAGGCATGGCACGCTGGGGCCTCTCTGGGGACAAGGACGAGTTCAACAGCAGCTGCCTCTTCCTCCGCAGTCCCTAAGGGAGCAGAGCTGACTTCCCAGGGATAGTTTGTCCGTCTTCCCACCAGGTCCCTGTGAGAGGACACGCTGTGCCCCAGCCCAGGGTCCAGGCTGGCTTGCCGCAGGCCCAGCAGGTTCTCCTGGTACACCTGGTCCTGGGGGCAGCCCCTGCGCTCTGAGTCCTGCCCAGCCATGCCAAGCACGCTTTCATCATGGGGCCTTGCCCATGCTCCCCTCCTCTGCACTCAAGGCGCTCTGTAGTCCTTGGCCGGTATCTCCTTGCTGCCTGGGCCGGGGCTGCTGGAAGGCCAGCGCTTCTGTGTTCCAATTCTGCTCCTTACTCACTCGCAGGTCCTTGTGGGACGGGAATGGGATTGCTTGGTGCTCAGCAGGTGCAACCCGATTGTTCCCGTGAATCCTAACAGGGCACAGCACACAGGAGGCAGCTGGGAGGCAGGCAGGGGTGTGGCGGTGCCAGTAGATAGGCTGGGGCTCCTGTTACTGGGCCCCAATATCCTTAATGGGCCTCAGGGCCCAGGGCCTGGTGCTGGCCCCTATGTCATGGCCCTGGCATGCCTCCTGAGGGAAATCAGACGGAGTCCACGGCTCCGGGGCCAGCCCAGCTGCCTCTTCTAGCCAGTGGCCACTCTCTTGGAGCAGCTGTCATGGTGTGTCCCGAGCTTCACGCAGCTTTGCCAGGACTGTGGTAGAAGTTGCGATCTAGGAGATGTGTCTCTTCCTGCCATGGGCCCTCCCTCTGCACGTAACCTCAGTGGCCAACCAGGCTGCAGCCTCTAGCCAGGCCACATCCCTCTCGGGGCAAGCCACTCCCAAGGCAGGTGAAGTGGCACACCTCCTGCCCCTCCAGGGGGTTTCTGTGGCCATGCTTCTCCCTACAACCATGCTACATCGCAGCCTAAGCTGTCTCCCTCCACGCTCTGGCCCAGGGGCCCTCAAAGTCCTTCCCTCAGTTTCTCTGGGCCAGTGCTGAGGGCGCCCTCTCACCTGCCTTCTGGGCAAGGCACTGGTGCCATCCTGAGTCCCTCCACACCCCAACCAGCTCCTTTGGGTGCCAGATGTAAGACTGGAGCTGTGCTTCATCAACCTGCATCCCTTACCCCCCAACTCCATGCCTGCAGAAGAAACATGAGCCTTTTCTTGCATATGCTACGATCCCATATGGGTACTGGTTTGTGTCCTGGCTGCTCCACTTCCCATCCAGCTCCCTACTTGTGGCTTGGGAAAGCAAAGCCTTGAGATCCTGCACCTGTGTGGGGGACCCAGAGGAGGTTCCTGGTTCCTGGCTCTGGATCGGCTCTTCTGGCTGTTGCAACCATTTGAGGAGTCAACCAGCAGATGGAAGATCTTTCTCTTTGTTTCTCCTTTTCTCTATAAACCTGCCTCTCCAATAAAAATAAGTAAATCTTAAAAAAAAAAAAAAAGTAAGAAATGCGCATGGTTGGGTCCTGGCTCTGGCTGCTGCAGTCTTGAGCCAGGTGTCTGACCTCTGTGGCAGTTCTAACAAGAGCGAATGCCCTAACCTTCCAAGGGGACTTCATGG
The DNA here is from genome assembly GCF_017591425.1 of Ochotona curzoniae. Lineage (NCBI taxonomy): Eukaryota > Metazoa > Chordata > Mammalia > Lagomorpha > Ochotonidae > Ochotona > Ochotona curzoniae. The sequence goes on from NW_024465421.1 coordinate 5,440,736, forward strand.
GCCTGGTGCTGTGGGTAGCACGTTAAGTCTCTGCCTGTGGTACCTGTATCCCACAAGGATGCCGGTGTGAGTCCTGGTTGTTCCACTCCCCATCCAGCTCCCTGCTAATGTGCCTGGGAAAAGCAACAGAAGATGTCCCAAGTATACGTGCACCCCTGCATCTAAATGGGAGACGTGGATGAAGTTCTTGGCTCCTGGCTTCAGGCCAGCTCAGCTCCGCACATTTATGGGGTCAATCAATGGATGGAAAACTTGTCTCCTTAACTCTTTCAAATAATTAAAATAAATCCTTAGAGTTGCATGAAACCACAAAGCATTTTGGATTTTCTTGGATTTGGGGCCATCTGTATCCCTCTCACGACATGACTTGGGGGACTGTAGTCTCAATGCTAAGCCCGGCTGTGTGTCATTTACACAGCCCAAGTGCCACCTTAACCTTCCCACCTCCTTCCTGCCCCTGTACCTCAAGTGGCACCTGTCTCGGGGGCTGGGGTGGCATCTCCCACTCTCAGTCGCACAGTTCAGCTTTGGGAGTACTTCTGTTGACGTCTGATATGCTACTGGTCCCTGCTCTGCCCCACGCCGTACCCTTCTGCATCTGGAACCATCTGTACCTTCAGTCTCCATCCTGGCTCTTAACTTCACAGAGCATGGCGCCCTGAGCCACAGCTGGTCCCAAGTCACACCATCTGCCCCTCCCACTCCCCTACTCCCCGGGGCTGGCACCTGCCAGCAGCATGCCCGCCCACAGCCCTCGGTGGTATCTCCTGGGCAGGTTCCTATTCTGACACTCAGGGACTCTTCCACATCAACTCCTCCCTGCTCCAGCCCAAAGCATGGCGGCACCTCCCCCCGTGCATGCAGTTTCCTTATCCGTCCCTGGCCACCCTTCCTGGGCTCCTGGGAATGACCTCTCTCCCTTCTGGGCACTGGAGCCGGAAGGCCGGGGTGCCCACCTGCCCCGCCCCATCCTAGTGTATATGTGTTTCCCTCACTGGCTGTGTGACTGCCACAGAGACTCCACTTCTCTGTGTACCACTCCTCTGCCTGGCAGGATGGGCACCATTCCAGGCCTAACCAGCTACCCAGAGGGCTGAGAGCCTGCTGGCTTGGTGGGGAGGAGGTTGGGGGAACATTCGCGGCACTGCCTCCTCGTGCCCCGCCTCCCACTCCCCTTGAACTTTGCTGGGTTGAGCCTGTTGCCCGGAAGTCCTTCTTCCGTAGGAAATCTCCCAGCCCTAGAGACCCTAGCTCCTGGGTCCCACAGCTAGTTCCAAAGCTCCCCTCTGCACCTGGCATCTCAGGATACCCCCTGAGGTGCAGGCGCTCTGCTCTGGGTCCCTAGCCACCACCCTGTCCGCCCACCCTCTGCCCTGGGGGGTACCTACAGGTTGGGGCTTAATCTTCCTTCCTGGGGGCCTGCATGTGCTTACAGCCTGCCTGGGGTCCAGGGACCGTGGCTCAGCCACTTGCCTTTCTCCTGGGAGCATGTGCACTCAGAGGCAAGGGCACAGCTCCCCTGCCAGGTGCTGGCAGGCCAGGGGGACCCCCAGAGGAACCTATCCAACCAACAGCAGACCGGAAATGGCAAAACAAAAACCAAACCAAAAAAACCCCACCAGCACAGTGTACTAACAGAGTTCTTATCTAAGCGATAGGCTGAACAATTGCTTACACAGTGATTAGATATTGGGCATTATCAGAAGGAGCGGATGATGGGTCACTGCACACGTAATGTGGGCAGATTTTGGTATGCAAGGAACACGGATGGTTATGGAGCCAATGCCTTGAGGCCAGCCATCCTGTACTGGTCTCTCCAGCCTCTCCTTTGAGGTCTGCAATGGTGGTCAAGTTAAAATGTCCATTTTACAGATGGGGAAGAAAGGTCAAGTGAAAGTTACAATCAGGGCCGGTATACTTGGTGAGCTGGGGGTAGGGAGAGGGGTGGAAGGGTCTGGGACTTTCATAGCTACTGCTAAGGCCCAGCCTGTTCCCTCTGGCTAGCCTGGCTTCGGGCAACACAGGCTCCCAGGCGGCTGATCTGCCCTGCCCTTACCTGAAGCAATCGGCGTGCCAGTCAGCACTCAGGGCCTGGAGGTACTGGCCGTCATAGATCCTCTGGCCGCAGCTCGCACACACGGGCAACTCGCTTCCTGCGCAGGTGGAGTGGTGGAGTCAGGAGCGGCTCTGAGTGCATACGTGCGCGCCTTTGCTGTGAAGCCCCTAGCGGACCCCACATACATGGTGGCATGGACCCCCACCCCGCTGCCTCCTTGAGGGATTGAGGATTCTCTCGTTGGGCCAAGCTGGAGGTCACAGGACACCTGGCCTCGGGGTCCCTGACTGAAAACCCAGCTGGGGTGGGAGGTGTACCAGAAGCCCACCTCTGCCCTAGCAGGTCCATTCTTCGACCCAGGGTTGGGCAGCGTATATGGGAAGCAAGAGGGTGGTAGGATTCAGAAAAAAAAAAAAAAAAAAGGCGGCAGTGAGCCTCTTGCCAAATCCCCTCCGGAAGAAGTGTCTGAGAGGGGCCTGGCAGAGGAGGGCCTGCTCCAGCCAAGGTCTGCTCCTAGGGGAATCTCACCTATGCCTGGCTTGTCCAGAGCAGCAGAGCCAGGCGCTGTCAGGCACCTCCTCAGGCCAGCCACCAGGCCTGCTTAGTCATCCCTTGGAGCTGGTGGGCCCTGGCCTGCTGCCCCCCCACACCCCTCCACCGTACAGCCAGGAGGACACGGAGTTCCAGAGAGGGCAAGCCTGGCCAGGTCACACAGCCTGGCCCCTCTGGGAGGCCCCAAGCAGGCGGGGGCTACGGTGAGGGCTCTGCTGGCCCCCAGGAGAGGGCTGGCGGTGGCCCAGGGTGGGAGCAGGTGGGCGCCAGGTGACAGTGCAAGGAGATCCCAGGCCCTGTCCTGAGGGACGCCTGAGTGTGTGTTTGCGTGGGGGTGGGGAAGGGGATGAGTCTGAATCCCAATTGCAGTGCAGCCCTAAGGGGAAGGATTAAAGGATGGCAAGGACCCAGCCAAGGCTGTGGCAGGAGGCAGGCTCCGAGCCCAGTACAGAGAACAGCAAGGGTTGTGGGGGGTCCCACCGGCCACTGCCCATGCAGCCCCTGGCCCAGGTCCCAACAACCCGGTCCCTAACTGCATTTCGTGGCAGACTGAGGTCTAGGGAGTTAGCTGAAGGTCATAGAGCGGGACAGGCACGCAAGGAGCCAGCCACTGTGGCCCCAGGACTGCGGCTCCCAACCCCCATCCCACCCCATCCCCTACCCAACCCCAACACACACCCAAGCCGCTCTTTCTTCTTCCTAAGCCCCCTTGGCCAGAGACTGGATCAAGGGCCAGGCCCTCGGTGGACAAGAGCGTGAAGTCCAAGCCGACGCCAGGCCGGCGGCCCGTGGACCTCCTTTGGGGGATGCGGTGACCAGCAGCCGGGAGACGGAGGGGTGGGGGGACCGGAGTGACAGGGGAGCGCATGAAAAGGAGTCGGGGGCCCTGGGCGTGCTGCGGGGTAGCCCACCCCCGGGGGCCGCGGGAGGACCGGCGGCGGGGAGGGGCCTGCGGGCGGCGCCAGGACGAGCTCATCCCCCTGGAGACAGGGGCGCGGCCTGGCGGCATCCCGGAGCCCCTACAACGCCCCCCCACCGACCCCTTCCCCTGCAGCGGCCCCGCTCCCCGCGCCCCGAGTCCGCGCCCGCGCCCCTGCGCACCTTCCTCTCCCATACGTTCTTCCCTCCAGGTGCAACAAAGTAGCGTCAACCTCATGCACTCGGCGGGGGGCGGGGCCCGGCGGGGCCGGGGCTGCGGGGCGGGGGGCGGCCGGGCCCCCCGAGCTCACCCGCCGCCGCCGCCGCCGCCGCCACCGCCGGCCCGGGGAGGCGGAGGCGGGGAGCGCGGGCCGGGCCGGAGAGGCTCGGGGCTCGCCAGCCGCCGCCTCCTTCTCCTCCTCCTCTCGGACACCGGCTGGGACACACCGGCTGGCGGCGCCGCGGCGGCCCGGGGAGCGCGCGGAGGGGCGGGCCGAGGCGGGGCCTGCGAGCTGCGGCACCGGGCGGGGGCGCCGGCCGACGGCGGAACGGGCCTGCGCGGCTCCGCCTCCCGGGCAAGGCCCCGCCCCCTGCGCCCGGCCGCGGCGACGCGAGCCTGCGCGGCCACGCCTCCCGGTCAAGGCCCCGCCCCCCGCCGCCGGCCCCGCCCCATCCTCTCTGTCTTTCTTCCATTCATCTTTCTGCCCCTCCTCGCCCGGGCTGGAGGCAGCAGGGCGCAGGACGCGCACAGCGAGGCTGCGCGGCCACGCCTGCCGATGCAGACAGGCCACGCCTCCCCGGAGGCTGCCCCGCCCCGCCCCTGCAGCCCGCCGTGGAGCTGCGAGCCTGCGCGGCCACGCCCCTAGAGTGACGCCCCGCCCTCCCTGTCCCTTCTTCCATTCATCCTTCCCCTCCCCGGGGCTGGCGACAGCTGTGTGCTGGACGCGTCAGCCCAGATGGGTCTCTGGGTGAGACGCCCAGATAAATGGTCACGGCGTCCTCCACCCCGCAAAGGAGTCCCCTTTATTGCGAGTCAGCTGGAAGCTAGAGGCACAGACAGGATGCAGGAGACCATGGGGATGGACACGTTGCTGCAGGTTGCCTGGGGAGCTGCGCTGACCCCATCCTCATCCTCTCTTCCCAGGCGGAGGGAGGAAGGCAGTGATGCGGGTCTCTCGGTGTCCATGAACCAGACCTGGGAGAAGGCGACTTTTCTAGAAGGCTAAACCGCGGCAGGGGACAGCCCATCCTCCCGCTTGAAGGAAGCTGTGAATTAGCCGGGCTGAACTAGTGAAGAGGCAAGACGAGGCCAGGCCCTGACTAAAGCTATCCTGTTCCTTCAGCAGGGAGTTGGATCCCATGTGGAGCAGCCAGGACATGACCTGATGCCCATATGGGTCGCTGGCGCTGCAAGGCAAGAATTAGCCTGATGAGCTACAGCAGTGGCCGCATTTGTTGTTTTTTTATTTTATATGATGCTTGGAAGAGTTGGTGGGAAACAAAATTCAAAGGTATATTTACTTTGAATTCAAAGGTATATTTATTTTGGTGCAAAAATAAGTTAAGATCCAGGTTTTAAAAACTCAACAAGTTCATGAAATTGTGTCTGATGAAAAAAATAAACTGTGTGAAGTTCAACATTTTTTTTGGCACCAAAGCAAACTTTGAATTCAGTTTTCATGAAGTGGCCTTGTGTACCCATATCAGGCAGGAAACAGAAGCGGAGCATGGTGGGGTAAGTCAGGAGCATTTTCCAGTTGGCATGTTTACCAGGCACTGGGCAGGGCCCAGGGAGGCCGCTGAGGACTGGCACAGTTGGAAGGGGACAGCAGTTACTGTCCTTGGGTGAAGGAGTGTGGATCAGGGTTCCAGGAAGAGAGAACTGCCTGGCAGGGGGGTAACCAGCATGTACAACAACATCCCACTGGGTGCTGTTTTGAGTCCCAGCTGCTCTACTTTCCATCCAGCTCCCTGCTTATGGCCTGGAAAAGCAGTTGAGGATGGCCCAAAGCCTTGGGACTCTACATGCATGTGGGAGACCAGGAGAAAGCTCCTGGCTCGTGGCTTCAGATCAGCTCAGCCGTTGTGGACACTTGGGGACTGAACCAGCAGGCCAAAGATCTTTCTATCATCCCTTCTCTCTGCAAATCTGCCTTTCAAATAAAAATCAATCAATCAATCAATCAATCATATATATTTTAAGGCCAAGTAACGTAGAGAAAGACAGAGAGAGATCTTTCCTTTTTTTAAGATTTATTTTATTCTCATTGGAAAAGCGGATATACAGAGAGGAGAGACAGAGAGGAAGATCCTCCGTCCGATGATTCACTCCCCATGCAGCCGCAACAGCTGGAGCTGAGCCAATCCGAAGCCAGGAGCTTCTTCTGGGTCTCCCACGCGGGTGCAGGGTCCCAAAGCCCTGGGCCATCCTCAACTGCTTTCCCAGGCCACAGGCAGGGAGCTGGATGGGAAGCGCGGGGCTGCTGGGACTAGAACCGTTGCCCATATGGGATCCTGGGCGTTCAAGGCGAGGACCTTAACCACTGCACCATCGCGCCGGGCCCAAGACAGAGAGAGATCTTCCATCCCCTGGTTTATTCCAAAATTGGCTGCCAACTGCTGGGCCAGGGCCAGGCTGAAGACAGGAACTGGGAGCTTCTTCCAAGTCTCCCGGTTGGGTGTAGGGGCTCAAGCACCTGGGCCATCCTCCGCTGCCTTCCTGGTAGGGAGCTAGATGGCAAGTGGAGCAGCCAGGACTCCCAAGTGGAGGTGATTGTCTCTGGTTTAGTTACTGTACTGCAACACTGTCCCTACAGGTGTCATCCCGGTGCGCCTGCCACTGTGGTTTACTCAAAGCTGTTTTCCTGGTGGAGTTGATGGCCAGAGTTTTCTAGTGGCATGGAGAGCCCGTGGAGAAGGCTCGTTCACTCCGGGTCAGCGACCAGCGACGAGGACTGGACCAACCAAATTTGGCTGGATACAAGCTGGTGACAAACAAGAAGCTCCTTGGGCTCCCTGCCGTGGGATGCAGCGGCACCTGCTACTGCAGCCATCAAAAGCTCCAAGCTGCTGCAGATTGGCCCTGCCTGTCTCTGCCATCAGTCAGCCCTGGCCTGCCTCCTCCTCGGCCACTCTGAGGGACCTGACCCAGACACGGGGGTGGGTGTGACTCCTGGGACCTTTCATTGAGTCCGCAGACTCCTGGCTGGCGTTCCTCCTTGGCTGGCTGGCAGAGGGCACCTCCGGGCTGCAGCTCTTGCTCTGTGCCCGGGTTGGCTGCTCCCCAGGGGTTTCTCAGCTCAGTAAAATGACCGCATCATCTTTCCAGTTCAGGCCAAGTTCACTGCCTCCTCGCATATCCACAGGCTCTAGGCAGGAACACATCCAGGATTCCTTTCTGCTCTCCTGTCTGCCTCTCTAGGCTCACCCCTGCTTCCCACTGTTGACCCTCCAGGGTATATTCCAGGGTATATGAGCTTGTGGTCAGAGTCCCTTGTTCTCTAAAAACATACACCCTGGGGCTGGCACTGTGGCATAGCAAGCTGTGCCTCCACCTGCAGTGCCAGCATCCTACATGGGCACTGGTTCAAGTCTTGGCTGTTCTTCACTTCCCATTTCGCTCCGTGCTTATGGCCTGTGGAAAGCAGTGGAGGATGGCCCAAGCCCCTTGGTACCCTGCAACCCCATGAGAGATCCAGAAGAAGCTGGTGCCTTTCCAACTTTGGATTGAGCCAGCTCTGGCTTTTGCAGCCATTTGGGGAGTGAACCAGTGAATGAAAGATCTCTCTCTTTCTTCTTTGTAACTCTGGCTTTCAAATAAAAATAAAAGATAAAGAAATCCATACACCTGACTTTGCTGCCACTTCTTCCTTATTCCTTCCTTCTGCGGTCACTTTTGTTGAAATGGCATGGCTGCTGCTGTTCTAAGATTTCTTTCTTTGAAACGCAGAGCCATAGGGGAAGAGAAATCCTTCCTTTGTTGGTCCAGTCGCCAAACACATGAAACAACTTTAGCTGGGACCGAAGCCCAGAGCCAGGAAGACAATCCAGGCCTCCCTTTTTGGGAAACCCAAGTCCTGAGGCCTCCCGTGAGGTCAGGAGTGGGAGCCAGGGGTCTGGTGTGGTCTTTCCAAGTGCAAGGCCAAATGCCTTGCCGTGGTCAGGTCCCTGGTGATCCCAATACTTACCTTTATTTATCATTGTCATCCTTGGGGTGGTCTCTTCATCATACTGACTCACCTGATTAGAGCTACTGATTTAATGCTACTTTTCTTTTTTAATGATTTATTTAATTTTTATTGCAAAGTCAGATGTACAGAGAGGAAGAGAGACAGAGAAGATTTTCTGCCAGATGGTTCACTCCTAAAGTGGCCGCAACGGCTGGAGCAGAGCCAATCCGAAGCCAGGAGCCTTTTCCAGGTCTCCCATGTGGGTTCAGGATCCCAGGGCTTTGGGCTGTCCTCCACTGCTTTTCCAGGCCACAAGCAGGGAGCTGGATGGGAAATGGAGCTGCCAGGATTAGAACCAGCGCCCATATGGGATCCTGGGCATTCAAGGTGAGGATTTTAGCTGTAGGCGCTATTGCACCAGGCCCTCCAGGGCTCTTTGATCTCGCTGCTCTGACACTGTATCTGCTTGTCAGACAACTCCCTGGTGCCTGCTCTCACAAGCCACTCCACATTCTGCTTCTGTGGCTTTGATGACCTGAGGAACCAGGTCAAGGTCCAGTGCCGCAGTGTGACGTCACTGTGATGTCACTGTGACATCACCCGAGACACTTGCATGCTGCTGTGCGGGACTGGATTGTTTTCCTGTCGGTCGGTTTGCTACATCACACACAAGCAGCTGGATTTCTCTCGCCTCTCAGCTTCCTGTGCATCCTGCCGCGGTGGGCGTGGGTGGGCGTGGGCGGGCGAGGCCCTCTTGGACCCTGTTTTCAGATCTTCTGGAAAGAGACTGTTATATCACGTGGTGGCTCTGTTTTTACTGTCTGAGAACTTTCCTCCTGTTTTCCATACTGGCCACACTATATTACCATTCCACAGTCACAGCCCAGAGGTGCTAATCTTTCATCCTCATTCTCAACAGCTCTTATTTTCTTCCTCTTTCTGTCTGTGTGTTTCCAAAGATTTATTTTTTATTAAAAAGGCAGATTTGAGGGCCTGATGCAATGGTCTAGCAGCTAAAGTCCTCGCCTTGAATGCGATGGGATCGCATATGGGCGCCGGTTCTAACTCTGGCAACCCTGCTTCCCGTCCAGCTCCCTGCTTGTGGCCTGGGAAAGCAGTCAAGGACGGCCCAAAGCCTTGGGATCCTGCACCCAAGTGGGAGACCTGGAGGATAGACCAAGTTCTTGGGATCCTGCACTCCACGTGGGAAACTGGGGAGAAGTTCCTGGCTCCTGGCCTCGGGTCAGCTCAGCTCTGGCCATTGCAGCCACTTGGGCAGTGAAGCAGCAGCGGATGGAAGATCTTTCTCTGTCTCTTCTTCCTTCTCTCTAACTGCTTTTCAAATAAGCATAAGAACCAATCTTTCAAGATAAATCTTAGAAAAAGAAAAAGAAGAAGTACGTCAGTGGACTTATCATACTTCCCGATTTCAAATCTTGCTTCAAAGCTACAGTAATTAAAACAGTGTGTAATTGGCAAGGCAGCCGATAGACCAAGGCAGAAGGACAAAGAACGCGTTGTCCAGGGCTAAGTGACCTTTAAGGAGCTTGCCAAGACCGCTCACTGGGAAAGGACATTTCAGCCACACTCGCACTTGGAGAAAATGCACATCCACACGTGCAGAAGGACCAAACTCAGTCTTCTCCATCTACAACAGAAGAGATTAAAGAGCTAAACCCCAAGTCCCCGGAGCATGAGCCTCCTGAAAGAAGACACAGCAGGAAGTTGCCATGACTTGGAACTTGGCAAGGCTTTTTTTGGGAGATGACACCAAAACACCCAGGCAACCAAAGAAAAATACAAACAAATGAGCAAATGTAAAAACTTGTGCTCAACAGAGTCAAAGAGGCAACAGGCAGGGCCAGGCGTGATGACTCAAAGGCTAAATCCTCACGTTGCAAGCAGTGGGATCTCATATGGGTACTAGTTGAGGTCCCAGCTGCTTCACTTCCCGTCCAGCTCCCTGCTTGTGGCCTGGGAAAGCAGCAGAGGATGGCCCAAAGCCTTGGGATCCTGCACCCACATGGGAGACCCGGAAGAAGCTCCTGGCTCCTGATTCTTGATAGGCTGAGCTACAGCCATTCGGGGAGTGAACCAGCAGATGGAAGACCTCTGTCTGTGTCTCTCCTTCTCTCTGTAAAATCTTTCTTTCTTTCTTTTTTTTTTTCTTTAAAGATTTTATCTATTTTTATTGCAAAGTCAGATATATATAGAGAGGAAGAGAGACAGAGAGGAAGATCTTTCGTCCGATGAGTCACTCTCCAAGTGACCGCAACGGCCAGTGCCGCACCTATCTGAAGCCAGGAGACAGGAACTTCCTTCAAGTCTCCCATGCAGGTGCAGGGTCCCAAGGCTTTGGGCCGTCCTTGACTGCTTTCCCAGGCCACAAGCAGGGAGCTGAATGGGAAGCAGAGGGGGCCCAACGATCTGGAAGATCTGGAAGATGCTCTTGGCTTGGGGTCGGCTCAGCTCCGGCATGACAGCCGTTTGGGGAGTGAACCAGCAGATGGAAGAGTTCTGTGTTGCTGTCTTTCCCTATCTCTGTAAATCTGCATTTCTAATAAAAATAAAACCTTAGGGCCTGGCGCGGTAACCTAGTGACTAAAGTCCTCATCTTGCATGCGCCAGGATTCCATATGGGTGCTGGTTTAATCCAGGCCACCCCGTTTCCCATCCAGGTCCCTGCTTGTGGCCTGGGAAAGCAGTTGAAGACGGCCCAAAGCCTTGGCACCCTGACCCCACGTGGGAGACTTGGAAGAGGCTCTGGGTTCCTGGCTTCGGATCGGCTCAGCACTGGCTCTTGTGGAATCAAGGGACGGAAGATCTTCCTCTCTGTCTCTCCGCCTCTCTGTATATCTGACTTTCTGATATAAAATTAAAAAACCTTAAAAAAATTGCCTTTCTACCATGTGGAGAGTTTTGATGCCGAGATGGGTTCATGGCCTAACTTGTTTTTTTTTTTTACACCAGTTGGGATGATCATGCGGTTTTGGTCTTTCATTCGATTCATTCTGATAATTACAGGCTTGATGAGGTCGATCACAATTGCATTCTGGGAAGAACTTCTCCTTCGGGGTATCGTCCTTTCCACCTGCTGCTGAATTAGCGTTGATAGTACTTTGTTCAGGACTTTTGCTCCGATCTGTCCTGTGGTTTGGGATGGGCCTGCATTTACCCTGTGTCCCAGCCTGGTTTGAACTTAGGGTACTGCTGGCCTGGCAGAAGGAGACGGGCTGAGTTCTGCTTCTCCAGCTTTCAGATGAGCTGTGGGAAGAGCGGGGTTAATTCTTGAAATGTTTGGCAGAATTCGCCACTGACGCCATCTGGTCCTGGGCCTGCCTTTCGGTGGGAGACTTCCTATGATGGATTCAGCTCCTTACTCATTATTGATAAGTTTAGATGTTCTGTTTCTTTAGGATTCAGCCTCAGTAGGTTGTGTGTTTCTAGGAATTTGCTGATTTGGTCTAGATTTGCCAGTTGGTTGGCAAATACCTCCTCTAGCTTCTTCTTTTTCTTCTCTCTTTTTTTTAAAGATTTATTTGTGTATTCGAAAAGTTGAGTTACGGAGACAGAGATACAAGGAGTGCAAAAATCTTCCATCTGTTGGTTTACTCTTCAAATGGCTGCAGCAGTTGGGGCCGGGCCAGACTGAAGGCAGAAGTCTACAACTCTATGTGGGTCTCCCATGTGGTGTGCAGGGCACCCAAGCACTTGGGCCATCTTCCGCTGCCTTCCCAGGCTCTTTAGCAGGGAGCTGGATGGGAAGTGGAAGAGCTGGCACATGAACTGGCTACTGTTTGGGATGCTGGCTTGACAGGTGGCATTGTTATCCCAGTATGCCACAGCAACGGCCCCTCTTCTGGTTTCTTGTAAGGGTCCTTGTGGTGGCATTTAGGGTTCATCCAGATGACCTTTTTTTTATTTTTTTTTAAGATTGATTTTTATTATTTTTTTATTGGAAAGGCGGATATGCAGAGAGGAGAGACAGAGAGGAAGGTCTTCCGTCCGATGATTCACTCCCCAAGTGAGCGTAACGGCCGGTACTATGCCGGTCCGAAGCCAGGAGCCTCCTCCGGGTCTCCCATATGGGTGCAGGGTCCCAAAGCCCTGGGCCATCCTCGACCACTCTCCCGGGCCACAGGCAGGGAGCTGGAAGGGAAGCGGGGCTGCCGGGATAGAACTGGCGCCCATATGGGTTCCCGGGCATGCAAGGTGAGGACCTTAACCACTTGCGCCACTGCGCCGGGCCCCAGATGACCTTTTGATCTGAAGATCCTTGGTTAAATCAGACTTGTAGGAGGCCTGTGCTGTGACATAGCAGTGACACCTGCCAGCTGTGACGCTGGCGTTCCATACAGGCATGTCGCAGCTACTTCGCTCTGATCCAGCTCTCTGCTAACCTTCCTGGACCATCAGCAGCAGCAAATGATGCAGGTGCTTGGGTCCTGCACATGCGTGAGAGACCCTGAAGAAGCTCCTGACTGCTGGCTTCAGCTTGGCCCAGCCCTGTTTGGTAGAGTCATTTGAGGAGTGAACCAGTGAATGGAAGATCTCTCCGTGCAGCTCTGCCTTCAAATACATAACATTTTTTTTTTTTTTTAGTTAAAAAGAAATTAGTGCCTGGCACAGTAGCCTAATGGCTAAACTCCTCAGCTTGCATGTGCAGGGATCCCATATGGGTGCTGGTTTGTATCCTGGCTGCTCCACTTCTTATCCAGCTCCCTATTTGTGACCCGAGAAAGCAGCTGAGGATGGCCCAAAGCCTTGGGATCCTGTACTTGTGTGAGAGATCCGGAGGAGGCTCCTGTCTCCTTTGGATTGCTTAGTTCTGGCCGTTGTGGCTCCTTGGGAAGTGAACCAGCTGATGGAAGATCTTTCTGTCTCTCCTCTCTGTGTATCTGACTCCCCCCCCCAACAAACAAACAAACAAACAAACAAAAACATTTCCCCGTGGAAGTGACACTTCTGGCCTGGGTCATGTTTCTGGAAAGTTCCCACGTGATGTGTTCGCCTCCATAGCTCAGAGCAGCTGTATGCGTAGATGTCACTTCCTGACAATGAGGCCATTCCTGTATGGCTGGGCTCCTTAGGATAGGAAAAGGACAAAGCACGGCACACACGGAGATAGGGACACAGGGACAAGATGGCCACCCAGCACTAAGGAGTAAAACCTCACAAGGGACACCCCTGCCAGCAGGGTGATCTTGGGTGCCTGGCCTTGGAGTGGTGAGAGAAGAAGCTTTCTGTGGAGTTCCCTGGTTTCCGAACATTGACTGGGAACACAGCAGATTCTGCTGCAAGGTGGCTTGGGGGAGCTACAAGTGATTCAGAAAGGTTCTCATTACAATAATAATAATAATTTATTTGAAAAGTAGTTATCACACACACATCCGCTTGGTCCATTCCCCAGTGGCCAACACCAACTATGGCTGCTCCAGGCTGAAGCCAGGAGTCAGGAATTCTATCTGGGTCTCTCACGTGGGTGCCAGGGACCCAGGTCCCACCTGCTGCTTCCCAGGGTGCACACTGGCTGGCAGCTGGATGGGAAGCAGGGGACCTGGGACTCACAGCCAGTCACTGCCACGTGGGCTGTGCACCTGCCCCTTGACTCTTCCACCGCATCACCCTCACCACCATCACAACAGCGCCCCCTTGTGGATATCCGGGAACTCCACTCCCCCAGGCTCCCTGTCCTTCCCACATCCTTGACCCTCAGCACTGTAAGGTCTTTTCCAAGAAAGCCCCTCACCCTGGCTCCTGGCTTCGGATTGGCTCAGCTTTAGCCATGGCAGCCACTTGGGATAGTGAACCACTGGATGGAAGATCTCTCTCTGTATCATCTGCCCTTCCAATAAATATAAATCTTTAAAAAAATGAAAGCTTGCTCTTTCAGACTGGCATCAGAGTGATTAAAGTGAGCTTTTTCTTGGGAATACAATCTTCCCCCTCCCCCACCCACTACATCCTCCCTCTTCCCCTCGTAGATTAAAGAGAACAGTATTTTTGTGTGTGTGTGTGCGTGCGTGCAAGAAAACACAAAACATAAAACCCAAAGAGGGTGTCACTGGCAATGAAACATCATCCTCAAATATCCAGGACAAAAAATAAAATATTTATTGATCTATCACAGCGAGACACCAAGAGAGGGTTGGGGTGGGGGCTGGGCATGCTGGGGAGTACAGTGGCTCGAGGGCGGGACCGGGCATACAGTACTGCGTGTGGGAGACCCAGCTCGGGGGATGGGGAACCTCCCGCTGCCCCCACCGCCCGCACACACACCCTGGGCTGGTGTAGGGGGCAGGTAGTTAGGGTGGAGGCAGGACATGGGCCACCAGGATGGCTTGGCCAGGGTGTGAGTGAGGGAGGTTTTGGGGGGGTGCCCAGCCAGCTAACGGCACTCACTGGTCACTCAATTTGGGGGGGATGAGGATGAACTGATGGATGGATGGTTCCGCTCGAGCAAGGGAGCTGATCCCCGGGGAAGAAGGCTTTTCTAACCTGAAGGCACCCTGGAAGTGGGGCTCAGCCATCACTGATGGGCGGGTAGGGGCCCCCTCCTGGGGGAAGGGAGACAGGAACCGTGTGGCCGAATCCAGGTCTGAGGCTTAAGGTGCATGGGAACCAACTGGACCCAGTGGGCGGGGAGAGGTGGGACTGTCCCGGACGTGTCGGCACCATCTTCAGAGGAGCCCCTAAGGGATGAGGGTCCTCTGGGGGGGGCAGGGCAGCCCTTCCCTCCTCCCTCCTCCCAGAAAGATGAATAAGCACCAGCGTGTACGTAGCACCATGTTCCCCTGGAGATGGAGACTGTGTAAAGATGTGTGTAAGGGGGAGCTCCTGGGTGGGAAGGGGCTGGCCTCTGAAGTGGGGGGATCGGGGCCCTCCTGGTGCGGGGGTTGTGGGGTTTCCAGCTCTCTTGCTTTCCTTGCCCTGTGGGTTCCCAAGGCCGCCCTGGCCCTGGCCCTGCCCGGCCCCTCCCGGGGTGGGGAGGAGGAGAAGGTGGGAGAGGGGATGGACGGAGTGGGGTCACGGAAGGGTTTACATTCTCCACCAAGCAGTAGCACCAACGTTGATGAGGTCGCAAGTCAGGGGTCCCGGGAGGCTCACTTCCTCTTCCGGCCACAAGATTTCCCCAGGCAAGCCCCACCTGGGCGTGGGAGGGGCAGCAGGTCATTGAGGGGGTGTGGAAGGGGGTGTGGGCCGTTAGGAGCCCTGCCTGCCTACTGTGACCAAGGGTGCCTTGAGAAGCCCACCTCTGACCTACCCTTGCCTGCTGGACAAAAGACTGGGAATGGGGTGCAGAGAGGAGAAGGCGGGGTTGGGGAAGGACCAGGAGTGGACACGGTTGCCGGAAGCCTTCTAGAGACTGGCACAGAGCAGCCCCAATCCTCCACCAGCAAACCACTAGTGAGGGAACGGCAGTGTCTTCGGGAGAAGGGTGGGCTCGTAAAGGGGAGGAGGCCATAGGTAAGTAAATGGAGGCCCAGAGAGAGGGCCAGGGGGCTAGCTGATGCACTGAGCTAGAATCCAGGGGCAGATGTGGCTCATTACCACCACCTGGTGGCAGCCAGTGGGAGCAGGATGGCAGGAGACGAGGGCCAGGCCTGCACCTGCTCTCTAAATGCTGGAGGTGGAAGCCTTAGGTGCAGGGGAGGGGTGCGGGAGCACCATCCAGCTGTCCTCAACATCTCAACTCCCTCCCAGTCCCTGGGCTGGGGGACCGTGTCCCCTTTGCCTTCATCTTTGTCCCCCACTCCTGGCCCGTGCTTCTCCCAGGGGCTGGGGGACTCCACTCACCTTGGTATCCCAGGGCCCCCAGGGCCCCTCCGTAAGGCTTGGGTGGCTTGCCTGTAGAGGGGAGGGGGACAGTCGTGGGTGGGGACGGGGCCTGGCTTCTGGGTCCCAAAGGCTGAACTTGCTGCTCTAAGTGCTCCCCTCAACCCAGGGCTCCATGCAGGACCAGCTCCACGCCCACTGGCCTCTGGCTGTGCATCTAACAGGACTCTCCCCGCTCCCCAAGGAGGAAGCTCTAGGCCCTGCTGCTCGCAAACAGGTCCGTCTAGGCCTGAGATGCACACTTACCACCAACTCCCAGGCCTCCAGCACCGCCAGCTGCAAGGTAAAGGGAATGGCTCTGAGTCTGCCCGCCCACGCATCAGCGGGAGTGGGGTGGGGGTAGGGTGTAAGGAAGGGAGGAGGAGGTAGGGTATGCCCAGCAAGCCCTCCAGGACAGCCTGGGTGAAGGCAGGGCAAGCGGGGCTTTTCTTCAGAGCCCTCAGCTCATTGTGTGACCTTGGGACAGTCTCTAGTCCTCCTGAGCCCCCTCCCTTCCCTGTCAGTCCCCCTCCCCTGGGTTTTAGGAAAGCAGGGCATGGAAGGGAAAGTGTTGGGTCAGCTGGCTCGTGGGGTTCACCCCTGGGTGCTGGCTCAGCCCTTTGGAGCAGGAGAGGAGGTGGTGGGGGTGGGGGTGGGGAAAAGAATGGGGATGGCAGTGGCATAAGGCGTACCTGGAAAGATGGGAGACAATCCAAAGCCAGGCCGTGCAGCAACTCCTGTGGAGAGGAGAGAGGGGCTGATGTGGGGCGGGACCAGTGCAAGGCCACACGGACCATGGGAGTTTTCCCATCTGGTTGACCCTTGATCTCCACATGCCCACAGCACAGCAGCCAGGGGCTGCACCTGATTGGAAGCCAGGAGCCGGTAACACCATCTAGATCTCCCACACAGGTAGTAGGGGCTTGGTAGCTGCCACCTGCTACCACTCAGGGTTCATGCCAGCAAAGAAACTCAAGTCAGGAGCAAGGCTAGGATTCGAACCCAGGTCCTGGTGTTCTGGAAGCGCACCTCCACCTCCCCCTGTCAACTTTGGGTTTCCAGGAGCCTCTGATGCTGCAGGCCTGCAACTGGAGCCTCTATAGGCCCCAGCAAAGCCAAGGACTGCAAGGCAGAGCCGGCCCTTACCTCCTGGGAATGGCCTGGTGGCTCCAAGGACACCTCCAATGCCAGCAGTACCTGGAAGGAGGGAAGATGGGGGGCAGCGGGGTCAAGACAAAGCATAGTGGAAGGGCCTGGTCTGCTACTCCAGGTTGTGGGGGTCACTGCAAGTCCGGGTGGGGGTGTGGGCGGACTCACCATATTTGGCTGCCTTAGCAGCTGCAGCTGGGGACACACCTATGGAGAGGGACACAGGCAGCACTCAGGAACGTCCCCTCCTGCCCTCAGCCAGGCCCTGTCTTCTGCCTCCAGTCGCCTACGGAGCCGTCCTGCGCTTTCACCCACCCGTCTTCCTAAGGGATCTCTAGGAAGGCCCTACTGTGTGTCTGCTCTCAGGTGCAGATGGGAACAAGCCTAGTGGGTGATTTAAGTCAGGCACCCGGGCGTGGTGAATCCTCTATTCTGGACAAGGGGTTCCCATCCACTTGCACCTGCTGGATGGTCAGGTGGAGTTGGGTCCCTGACTGCTGCTTGCTCGAGCGCCCTCTAGAGGCTGGAGGGGGCAGCTGCAGGAAGCTGTGTTGGGTTGGAGGCTGGTGGGAAGGGAAGGGAAGGTGCTCGCTATGGCTCCATCTCATCTTTCTCACACGGTACCCAGTGTGGCTCACAAATCCTCTGGGCAGCCTCACCTCCCAAACCTCCTGGGGCAATTCCACCGGCTCCAAGCCCTCCGGCTCCAAGGCCACCAGCTCCCAGCCCGCCAGGTCCCCCTAAGCCTGTGGAGAGAGTCCTGTGTGTTAATCTTCACTGGCCATGCAAGGGAACAGGTGTTTAGCCCATGACCCAGGTGGGACCTGGGTGGATTTTCCTGGATTTCTGAGGGTGTCAAAGGGCCAGCAGGGAATCCTGGAGATGGTAGAGGGTCCCCCACCCAACTCCAGAGCTGGGCAGTCCCTCCCCCCTCACATCATCCCCCACATCCAGCATTCAGCATGAGGTACTCACCATACTGGGCGGCCTTGGCTGCAGCTTTGGCTGCGGCAGCTGCTGCGGCAGGCCCACCTATTGGGGACAAGCAACAGCTTTGTGGGGGTTCTCCTCCTTCCCTGCCCCTGCCTTACCCTGGTCCCACCCCCTCAGCCCTGCCCAGCCTTCTCTAGCATAGGGGTGGCACTTCAATGCACCTGCTACACCGCCTGGGACACCCGCTCCACCAAGGCCACCAGGTACGCCAAGAACGCCAGGGACACCGCCAGGAACGCCGCCAGGGACACCGCCAGGAATGCCACCAGGAACACCACCTGCAGAACCAGGGTTAAAGGTCAGTCTCTTACTTGGAAGGAGGCATTCCCCTACCCTGAGGACAGAGGGCTAAGGCAGCGCAGGTGACCAAAGCAGCAGCAGGAGACACACCAGGCCTGACCTCTGCCAGGTTCAAGGCCTTGACTGAGCGCACAGCTGCTGCGTGTCCCCATGACCATGAACCTGACAGCCTACCCTCAGTGGGGTCACTCAAGGTTCTAAGGGTCCACGAAAAATGTATTAGAAAGGCAGAGTGACAGAGTGAGCCAAAGAGAGAGAGAGAGAGAGAGAGAGAGAGAGAGAGAGAGAGAAATCTTCTGTTTCTTTAATTCAGTCCCCAACTAATTCAGTCCAGACTCCATCCGGGTCTCTCATGGGGACGCTAGGGACCAAACACTTGAGCCGTCACCTGCTACCCTCCCCTGCCCAGGATGCACATTAGCAGGAAGCTGGATGGGAAGAGGGGTGGGGATTTGAACCCCGGGGAACTCAGACATGGAATGGGAGAATCCCAGGCTGCATCTTTGGTAACTGTTGCACCAAAATACCCCCCTCTGCTTTGCTGTTTAGCATATTTATGGTGCATGGTGAGGGGAGAAGGCAGGATTGTCCCAACTGTCACTTTACGGAGGAGGTTGGGGCCCAGCAGAGGGTAAGCGGAGGGTGTGAGGTCCAGCAGGCAGAAGCCAGCTCAGCTGTTGGCATGTTGTACCACACCATGGAGCTTCCCTGGCAGCCTCTGGTGACTCAGGCCTGGCAGCCCAGCAGCCCAGCAAGGAAGCCGAGAGGGGGCCGGTGGATTCCTGGCGGCCAGAGGGGTGAGGGGATGGGGAGGGCGGGATTTTCCAAGGTGGAAAAAACTGGCCCCAAGTGGACCAGGCGGACTGCTTGGCCGATCCCTGGAATGTGGGGGCCGTAAATGGGCACAGGGCTGGCCAGGCTGGGCTGCTGGAGTGCCACGTAGAGAAGCAGCAGGTCTGCCACGTCCTGGAACTGGCGGGTGGGCGGGCACAGCCAGGCTGCTGGGAAGCACCCACGGCCAGGACACTGGGCTAGTCCCGGGCTCTTGCCAGGGTCATGGTGAGTAGGTAATGGGTTTGCAGACTGTAAGGATGGTGTGTGTGGGTGTGGGGGGCACTCTTTGGGCTGCCACTGGGGTTGGAGGTGCTGCAGGCATTTAGTGGTCCCAGCAATGTCTTGTCAACACCTCTTTCCTGTCTTAACCAAGCCTGCTGGTGCCTTCAGGGGGTGAGGCAAGGGGACCTCAGGTGGCCAGGGTCAGGGGCAGGTGCACTTACCGTATTTCGCTGCCTTAGCTGCGGCCAGAGATCCAGGTACTGGGAAAAAAGCAAAAGGAGGGAGGGAGGGGAGACAGCAGCAGTTGAGCTCCATGCCCTTGGGAGCAGGATGGAGGGGGGGGGAGCTCTGCTGCCTCCTCCAAGAAGCCCTCCCGATTTCTCCAAGCCCTGAAGAAGCAGTGACTCCCCGACCCTGGAGGTGCCAGAGACAGTGTTCCCCACTCCTTCACCAGAGCTCCCAGTTCCTTCTATTCACTGTTCGCAACCCCCAATGTCCCCTGGACACCCAGTGCAGCCTCCTTGTGGCTGGGCAGGGCCAGATGACCACAAGGTAACGAGCTAGAAGTCTCAGAAGACCCCTGGCCACAGAGAATGACTGCAGGGGTACTGGACCAGCCCACCCTAACCCTCGGGAGCCCACCTTTCTTCCCTGTGTGTCAGGTGGGCTTGGGCTGAGTTTGGAACCAGTTACCCTTCCACTGAGGAGGCAGATACCCCAAAATCTGGCAGCTAGGTGTCCCCTGGCCTGCCTCTCCCCTCTGTAACCCAAGTTGTCTCTGCTCAGGAAAAAAAATAACAGGGGATTCACTATGCACCCCCAAGATGGTAAGGTGGAGGTGGGGCGGCACAGGAGGAGGAACAGAAGGGCATCTCCTTGCTTTGAATTCTGGGGACAGTTTCTGCACCTGTCCCTCACCTGCACCTGCCCCTGCCCCGAATCCAGGAACGCCAGCACCTGCCCCGAATCCAGGAATGCCAGCACCAGCACCAAATCCGGGAACGCCTGCACCCAGCCCGGCAGCAGCCCCTACAAAGAGACAGGTGGTTGCAGTGGCATCTGCAGGCAACAGAGGGGACCACCACTCTTGTTCTGCAGAGAGGACTCAGACCCCAAGGGAAAGGGTCCCTGCCTGCCCTTGGCTTTGTGTCCCCCTCACCCCTCCAGGCTTGATTACTCCCTTTTCTCCACTGGATCCCTACTAACCCACCCTGTCCAGTTCCTCCCCAGGCAGGCACTGGGGGCCACCCACTGTGGACGCTACCCAGGCACATCTCTTGCCCTTCCTCAGCTTGTGCAAGTATGCCACCTGCGTGTGACATCCGAGTATGGGCCCACTTGGCTAAGGCAGGATCCAGGATCCAAACCTGGGCTGGCTGCCCCATAAATGTACTTCTAGCTCCTCTACGTGCTGCCTTGCTGGGAGGAGAGGGGGATGCAGGTCAGTTGCAGGGCAGGGCTAAGAAGCTGTAAATCCATGGGGCCCCTTGCAGGCTGGGGAGGAGGGAGGCTGGAGGGTGAAGGAGACAGGACACTCACGGTACTGAGCCTTGGCAGCCGCTTTGGCAGCTGATTTAGCCACAGCCGGGGTTCCTGCTCGTGGGGGAGGACAGGGAGAGCGGGTGACCCATGGCATCCACAAGGGATTTCTCAGGGGACCCCCCCCCCCCAAGCCTTCTCACCCCTGTGGCTCACCAGGAATTCCTCCCACGCCAACGCCAACACCGGGGCTGATAGCAATGCCACCAGGAACACCACCAGGAACACCGCCAGGAACAATGCCACCAGGAACACCACCAGGAACACCGCCAGGAACACCGCCAGGAACACCGCCGACCCCTGCCACAGCAAGAAGAGCCAGGTCCATCAGTAAGGCCCAGCCAGGGAGAGGAGAAGCTGACATCTGTGTAGAGCACAGGGCTGGGAGTCAGGAGGGTTGGGTTGGTCCAGACTGGCTAAGTGACCTTGAATCAGGCTTCACTTCCTCCAGCCTAATCTGAGGCAGGGACGAGTTCAGAAGCTCTTAACATCTGGAGGGACCAGGATCCCGTGGCCACTCCAGGGGAGAGGAGGCAGAGGCAGGTAGGAGAGGACGTTTTGCCAGGCAGCTGGGCATGGGTTCAAATTCCCGCTCCACCATCCCTGAGCCATGTGGCTGTGGGTAGCCAAGATAAGCTGTGGGGACCTCAGTTTGCACATCTGTACAATGGGAACAATAGCCCCAGCTTCCTAAGATAGTTGGGCACTGGAGTTTGGGGAGGGTGGCGGCTGGTGAGATTGCACTTGGCACTGTCTTGCTGCCAGGTCCCCAAGGCCAAAGCTCGTAGCCCAAGGTCTGAGCTACAGTTACGGGACAGGTTGCCTGAGAACTTGGTCTTGGGGCATCCACCTCCCACCCAGTTTCCTGGATGAAGCTGAGCCTAGATAACTTTCTGAGGGTACAGGAAGTGTTGTAGTTGCTGGTTTGGGAGCCCAGCAGCAGGTCTGGAGGAGGGCTGCCTCATTGGATGGAGTAGGGGGACGGGGCATTGGGAAGTGGAGTGCGGGCTCCTCAAGGCATCTCTTCATTTTGCAACTCCCATCACACCCCTCAAGGTGACCTGGACCAATCAGGAAAGCCATGGCCCAGAATGTGGCAGACCCCAGAGCTGGGGCTGCAGGCAGCAGGTGCAGCTAGTGGTGGGGGCATGGAGCCACTTACCATACTGGGCAGCCTTGGCGGCGGCTTTGGCAGCTGCAGCAGCTGCTGCTGGGGTCCCAGCTCCTGGAAGTGGGAGGACAGGGGATGGGGAAGCAGCCCCAGGGCCCCCGCTCTCCTTGCTCTTCCTCATCATGGAAAGCCCTTCCAGAACCCATTTTTAGGCAACCAGCCCCTCCCAGAAGTCTCTCTATATGCTCATCCTGCACATGGGAGGCAAAGAAAGAAGTGTGTGGCATCCCAATTTGGCACAGGTGCCCCGGGTTCCAGGCCCAGCTCAGAGGGATACCACCTGGCTCCTGGCCACCACCCCCCTTGCCTTCCTTGCACAGGTAGGATGTGCCTCTGACTAATCCTGTGAATTTCCAGCCCTGGGCTGTGGCAGAAAGGAGCCAGAAGCTGTGGTTGGAGGAGGGCAGAAGGCACATGTCTTAAACCCAGTCTGAGAGATCAGTGAACCACGGGCAGGGTTTGGTGTAGCAGCTGAAGATGCTGGTTGGGATGCATCCCACACAGGAGGGCCCAGGTTCAAGTCCCACCTCTGCTTTCTTTCCTAGTTTCTTGCTAAGGTGTGCCCTGGAAAGGCAGCAGGTGATGGCTCAAGACCCAGGCTGCTTTTTGGGGGTCCTGGTTTGGGCTGGTCCAGCCCTGACTGTTGTAGGCATTTGAGGGGCAGGAAGTGAACAAACAAAAGAAAAGATCTTCTCTCTCCCACCCTTTCTCTCTTTGCCTTTCAAATAACAAGCCAATGAAAATGGCTAAAGTGCTATCCTAGTTCAGGAAATGACTTAAAGGGGGGAATTTTTTTTTTTCTTTCCAGGAAAAAGAAATGCCGAAGAAAAAAACTTCTGATGGGAAAGTTTAAAGACGTGCAAGGTCATGCCTGACTGTCCTGGTCCCTTCATCTCGCTGGCCGTCTGGCCTCCAACAGGTACAGTGCCATCAAAAGGTGAGGGTTCCCTACTTCCCTCCTTTCCCTTGGGGAACAGGAGCCCCTCCAACCACAGGGTGGGGACCTTGGATTCAGGCTCCCAGCCACTCAAGCTAGGGAGGGCTTCTCCCACGGCAGGCAGCAGGTGCCCCTCCCCCGCCCCAAGACCCCAGCCTTCCCCATGCCTCTCATTTGCCGCTGACCACAGCCACATCCCATTGGGATCAGGACTCACCTGGCAGCCCTCCAGTGCCTGGCAACCCTGGTACTACGCCTCCAGCACCTGGCACCAGCCCTCCCAGGGCTCCGGCTCCTGCAGCACCTGGGGCAGCAGAGGGGGGGGGAGGAGGGAACTGTGTCCAGTGATGCCCCTCCTGGTCCCCACGTCTTGGGAGGGGATGATGTTAAGGGTGGGGGCAGGAAGAGCAGGGCTGGGGCAATAAGCAAAGTGCCAATGACCTTACCCAGGGGCAACTGAATGGGCAGGAGAGCCAAGTGTGGTTTTGGGAAGTAGGAGATGGGAGGACCAGGGCCTAGTGATCTTACCCAGGCTCTTGGAGCCCTGGGAACCTGCAGTAGGGAGTCGCTAGGGGCTGGGGGTCCTAGGGGAGCAAGGTTTAGGGGATGGGCAGGGGTGAGGCACTCACCATACTTAGCAGCTTTGGCTGCAGCTGCGGCTTGGGCGGCTGCTGTTAAGGAGCAAGGAAGATAAGGACCCTCAGAGACCCTGCTGGGAAGGGCCTATCATTCTTTCTACCCCCTGTAGTCCCTGTTGGATGCCATCCGCCCCCACCCCCCAGCCCGCCCGCCGCCTCGCAGTGGGGGGCAGGGATAGAAGAGGCCATCCCTCCCTCTGCCAAGGGTTCCCCAGGCTCACGGGAAACAGCTCCAGGGACTCCAGGGACTCCAGGGACTCCAGGGACTCCAGGGACTCCAGGAACTCCACCCACTCCAACGCCATAGCCAGGAAAGCCCCCGGCACCCACCCCATAGGTGGGGATGCCTCCCACTCCGACACCGGCTCCTGGGAGGAAAGAGGGTCCCGTGGGAAGGACCTGAGTGAAGGAGACTGGGAGGGCACTTGGGTAAGGGGGGATGGTCTTTGGCAGGAAGGCAGGGGATGCCGGGACCCTGAGCAGCCTCCTCCAGGAATCCTTGCTGTCTTCTCTGAGCACATGGGAAAGCACTCCATGGTGGCTGTAAGGAGGGCTCACACCTGAGAAGGCTCTGGACAGGACAAGGAGGGTCAGGGTTACTGTCCTCCCTAGGGATGCCGTCCTGAAACTGTCTGTCACTGTCCTTGGGTCCAGCAGGTGCAAGTCCCAACTCTGCCCTTGTCCTCTGGGGTTGGCAAGGAAAGGGCAGGGCAGGGCAGGGCAGGACTTCTAGCTGGCACTTACCATATTTGGCTGCCTTAGCGGCTGCTTTAGCAGCTGCAGGTTGTGACACGGCCCCTGCAGAGACACAAGGGGGGAGGGTGTGGTGCAAATATTCAGGGAGGAATCGAGGACAGAGGCTCTGTCTCCCTCCGCCGACCCACCTGTCTGCCACTCTATCACCTTTCTCTTTATGGAGCCCACACAGAGTTGCCCACTTGTCTTGTCTCCATCCACCCTGACTCACTTCCACGTCTGTCCGTCATCCCTAGCCCTCAATCCACCCACCCAATCATCTAACTCTGCCCATCAATGAACCCGGGTAGCTGCCCACTTACCCACCCATCTGCCCATCCATCCTTCTATCTATCCATTTGCTATGTACTGACACACCAACCCACTTCCTCATCCATCAATTTGTTTGCTCATCCGCCTACCTGACCATCCAGTTGTCCCCCCCCCTTTCACACACACACATATACATATTGCCCAGCTCACCTGGCACGCCTGGTACACCTGGCACACCTGGTACACCTGCAATGCCTGGGATCCCAGCCCCTGGAATTCCAACCCCTGGGATCCCAGCACCTGGGACCCGACCTCCTGGTCCACCAGGTACTAAGCCTCCAGCAGCTCCTATAGAAGAAAAAAACACAGTTTTGGCCCACACCTGCCAGGCCCTATCAAGTGACTCCAAGGCACGGAGGGGTTGGGGATGGGCAGGATGGGATGAGGTGGGGAGGCTCCGGAGGTGGACAAGGACAAAGTCATGCCAGCCCAGTAGGTCTGGGCTCTTTCCAGGGCCACACAAAGGGTAGGTTGGCCCTAATCCCCGGTCTCACACTCACCATACTTGGCTGCCTTCGCGGCTGCCTTCGCAGCAGCCGCAGCAGCAGGAGTCCCAACCCCTAGAAAGACAAGGCCAGTGGGTGAGGTCCTTGCCCTGTGGCTTCTCAGGGACATCCCAGCCCCGCCTGGCACCCACCCAAACTACCTGCGATACCACCAATCCCAGGAATTGCACCAGGGACTCCGCCCACTCCGACGCCAGGAACTCCGCCCACTCCGACACCGGGAACGCCTCCGACACCCGGGATGACTCCGGCTCCTGCAGCACCTGCGGTGATGCGGACACTCAATGTGGCGTCCTCTGAGGGCCAGTCAGGAGGACTACTGGGCTGTTGGCGTTCTAGCCAGCACCAAGCCAACCTCGTCCGGAAAAGGAGTTCCAGGTGTCAGCAACTGGGGTGTGCTTGGGAAAGGCACGCACACACTACCCGCCCTCCTTCTCCCCAACCCCTATTCTTCCTGGACTGGCCTCCCCGGAGTGTCCGTTTCAACACGCTCATTAAGAGAGACTTGGATGTTTTCAGACAAATCCCGGTTCTAATCGCTGCCACATACTGAGAAACCGCAAGCTGGCTGCTCCCCGGGCCAGAGAGGCCCCTGAAGGAATGTTTGAGCCATCCTCTCCATGTTCCGAGGACTCTGCCAAGTTTGTAATCCAAGTGCCTGGCCGCCTGGCGCTGGCAGCCCCTAGCTGCCTGTTCTCTTGCTCCTGCATTCCTGTGGAGCCCCAGGGCCTGGAAGCCTGGGGCTGGGAGGAGGGGCAGAGACTAGCACCAGCTTCAGGATGGGCTCCCTTGCTGCTAGCCGACCCTTCCCCCACAGCTGGGTGGGGTCGCCGAGGGTGTCCACTCCACCCTCTGCACCCACTGACATACTCTCCAAGGAATTGTGGGCTCCAGGCACAACTTCAACTTTTTATGGGACACATTAAATTGATACATCACTATTAAGTTGGTTTTTTTTTTTTTTAAGTGCTTGTATATGTGCCACCTAAAATTATCTTTCTAACCGCTGTGGAATGTGTGCCTCCAAGGGTTCCACCCTTCTGTTCCAGTAGTAAGCCCTGTCTGTATTTGCAGCCTTGGGTCTAATGTTGCTGTCCCAGGGACAGCCCATGGAGGTGACTCCCTTCTCCAGAGAGCTCTCAAGCACCCTTGACCTTCAGGGTGTGAGTTGGGAAGGGGCTAGAGAGAGGGAAGGAAGATGGATGAAGGGAGGGAGGGGTGAGGAGGGGGACAGAGAGAGGAAGGATGGATGGGTGGATGGGGAAGACAGAAGAGAGAGGGGCTGATACAGGTGTGGAGGGATGGATGGATGGAAGGGAAGGCTGGCTAGCTGGGTAACTGAGGAAGGGTAGAGAAAGGGGTAGAAAGGAGAGGATGGATACATGGGAAGGTGGATGGGTGGTGGATGTTTGGAGCGAGGACGTTGACAGAGCTGGATAAACAAGGGTTGGTTGTCTCCGGGCAGTGAGGATGGGAAGGCTGGGAGCGAGGCATTCAGAATACTCACCGTACTTAGCTGCTTTGGCTGCAGCTGCGGCTGCAGCCTGGGAACCAACTCCTGGGGGTGGGGGAAGAGAGAGGAGACAGGGGAGAGACTCAGCAAACAGTGCTCCCTGCCACCCCAGAGCCCACCTGTCCCAGTTCCAGGCAAACCACTCAGGCATGAGTGAGCTGGGGGGGTGGGCGGAGCAGAGGCTGACAGAGACATGCCCACCTGGCACCAGCTTTAGGCTCAGACCAGGGTCTGCATGTGGTTGGGTAGGGATGGAGTAGGGGTTGACCTGCTTTCTGGAGGGACCAGATCACCTTGGGCACCTCTAGAGCCAGAGAAGGTGAGGTTTTCTTACCTGTGCCTGTCGGGTAGCCAGCCTTGCCCCCTGCACCTGCCACTCCTCCGGGGCCATAACCTGCAAAACAGAGGTGCCCAGGAGGGTCATCATCTAGACTTGACTGCTGCTGCCCTCCCTCCCTGCCCACCATGCTATACCCCCAGACAGAGTGAAAATGGAAAGTCTGGAAGCCTCCTCTCCCCCAGAAGGGCTGTACTCACTTACCATAGGGAAGTTTTCCAGTGCTGTAGGGTAGTCCATAGCCACCTAAATGCAGAAAGGGCAGAGGACCTCAAGGGCTGCTCCATGGCCACCCCAGGCCTTGTGGGGTTTCCCCCACAGGGATTGAGTCAGAGACGCCCCCCCGCACCCAAGGCTACAAGCACCTCACAGGAGAACACAGCCGCCCCCTACACCTTCAAGCCACCCCATGGCCCCGGCGCTGAGTAGCTTTCTCTGGTCCTCCCCAGTTAGGCAGCACCAGGCTGAGCTGATTGAGGAAGCAGAAGTGGAGATGGCAGTGGTGGTAGATGTCACGGGGGTCTTTCCAGTGGAGTGTGTTTCTTATTAGCTACACGAATGCCTGCCTAGCAGAGTTATGGATCTTTGTGGCCGTGTACATGTGTGTCCATAGATGTGTGCATGCATGTGCTCGCATGGATGTGCTGTGTGCTTGCATGTGTGGATGTGTGCCCAGAAGCATGTGTGTGTGTGTGCTTGTGAGCCGCCCATCTGCAGGACAGACCTCCCCTGCTCTCTTACGTAGGTGACAAGAAGTCACTTCAATATGCAGGCTTCCTCATACCCCCTCAGACACCTGTGCCCTTCTCAGCACCCCTCTGCCCCAGACTGGCCCCTCAGTGCCTCTTGAAGCCTCCTTCTGACTTACCTGGCAGCTTGGGGGCTTTGATGGGGTACCCCAGTGGGACTCCAGGCTGCTGGCCCCCAAAGGGTCCAACCCCTGAAGAAACCAAGAAAGCAAGCTTAGAGCCCCCTCCTGCAACCTGCAGCGTACCCCCTCTTCTAAGCCCTCCACCTCTTCCTGCATACAGCTTCTGCTCTGACCAAATGGGCTCCCCTAAACATCCAGACTGGTGGACCTCTCCAGCTGAGCAAACCCCAGGACATGGGCCACTTCCGCCAGGAAGCTGCAGGGCTTTCTCTGCCCTAGGAGGTGGGGGAGGTGGGAGTGACCGATAGGTTTTCTGGGTCATGTGGGCTGCTTCACATTTTGGGGGTGGAAGTGCTGATTGGACAGGGAGCATAGGTCTGAAGTTGGGTGCTACTCGGTTTGGAAGCCAAGTCCAGCCCTGGAGCAGTGGGCTTGAGGGGAGCTGAGAGCTGGATGGAACCCAGAGGGCTCAGCCCCAGATAAGGGTTCCTGTCTGTTCTTCCTCCTCCCACCCCCACCTGGGGGGTTGCCTGACTCACCTGGGATTCCAGCAAAAGCTCCTCCTGCACCTGCAAAGGAAAAAAAAAAGAGCTGAATTTTGGGGCTCAGGACGTGGCCTACGGAGGCTGGTGGCAGGTGGCACATGGAGGGCCTGTGCTCCGGGGTTGCCTGGCTTCCACTGCCCTGACACGGGCTCTGGGACCTCTGGCCAGGGGAGCCAAGCCCAGGGTGCAACGGGTACACCGCTGTCACTGAAGGACCCCCAGCCCAGCAAATCCCGGCAGCCTACTCCTCTTTGTTAGTGGACTGTCCCAGCACAGCCAGCTGCATCTGCATACCTGGGGCCTTGGGCTTGACTCCAGTGCCCGTGGGAACTCCAGGGAGCACCCCAACTCCAGGGAAGCGAGTTCCTGGGGGAGCAGAGAGAAGGGAGTCCCATGATGAGGGTGTGAAGGTCTCCACCCCTGCCATGGGTCCCACAGCTGACTTCCTTCAACACTGATCAAAGATGGGCAGGGCTCCTTTGGCCTGTCGCCCCCAACCTTCCAGCACTTCGGGCTGGGCCAGAGAGTGAGGAGATGAGGCCTGAGTGTCGACAAATCCTGTGCAGCGGTCTGAATGTGGGCTTTTGGGGGAATTCAGAAGGTCATGAGTTGGGTGGTGGGGGCAGGTCCTGGCTGTCCGGCAGGGTACCCTGCAAGGGGTCAGGTGGGGTGGGGAGGAGTGCACCCCAGTGACTCATAGCATTTAGGAAACAGCTAGCTGCACTGAGAACTTGTTCTGTCCTTGGGCACCCGTCTTGGGTTGGGAAGCCCCCCCAGGGTCGGGGCTTGGGTGGGGCTGGGGCAAGCATGACAGATGACCGGGACTTCATGTCCATGAGCCTGAGGCTTGGCCATGACCTGGAGCCTCTGGTGGCCTCTGCTTTGGGTAGGGCCGAGGGACATGACCCCAGGGAGATTGACCAGAGCTGCTTCCCCACCCCCACCCCCACCCCTGGTCCCCCAAATTATGCTCCTCTTTTTGTCCCCGCTCTCACCTGTGCCTGGAAGTACTCCACCAGGATATACACCTGGGAGCCCCACACCTGCACGGAGGAAGAAGAGGAGGAGGAGAGGCTGTGAACAGTGGCTCAGCCTCTGAGGACCCCTGCATGGTCATTCCAGCCCTATTCTACCCCAGGAGCCCCTGTGCCCACTGGGGATAATTGGGGACAAAAATGTGGGGTGGCCGCGGCTGGCCTCTGCCAAGCTCCCGAAGGCATCGGCTGGCCCTCTGGTGCAATGGATCTATCTCCGTCTCCTGGAGCCTGTTTACATGGGCCTCGGCCAGCCCACCTCCAGCTAACAGCTTCCAGATGTCCCCTCCCGCTGTGGGGACTTGAAATCACTTCCTAAAGGGCTTGGGGTGGGCCAATGAGCTCCAGATGTGAGACTGGAAGATGCTGTGGTTAGCAGGGGGGCCATCCACTCTGACGCTGCCTCTGTTTCCCCATCTATATCCCCCATAGCCTGACCCCACTCCCACCCCACCCCCGGGCCTGTCTCTGTTTGCTCCAAGATGCTGGGAGAAGGACCCGGAGAGGCCTAGTCCCTTCTTGGCCTCATTTGACAGATACAAGCACCTGTGCTTTGGACCTGGCTATCTGCCCTGTCCTGCTGCAGCCCCTGGGGCATGTCCTTTTTCCCACCACCCCAGGGCCACAGGAGGCTCTGGTCCTTCCTTTCTGCCCTCCCACCCCAATAATTTCTAACCACCCCCTGTACTGACCTGGCACTTTCCCGGGTTTCCCTCCAGCTCCAACTCCAACTCCGGCTCCGACCTGAGGTACCACCGCACCTAAAAAGGAAGTAATGTCATCAGAGCTGGCTCCAACCTGGGCTAGCAGCCTGCCCCCAGGTAGGGCTAGCCACCATACCTGTGGACACTCCTAAGCCACCGACGCCACCAACGCCACCAACGCCACCAACGCCGCCAACACCACCAACGCCACCAAGCCCTCCGACACCGCCCAGCCCAGCACCTACAGAACCACAAAAGTGGGAGGGCTAAGGGATGGTGCAGGACACAGCGGGGATAAAGCATGGCCCTGGGCTGGCTACCATCCAGATGAAGTAGTTGGCTTCTTCCTCTCTGAGCCTTTAGGGACTGAAGCAGCCTGCTCCAAGGAGTACCACTTACCGGCCTTGGCGGCCTTATAGGCTGCAGCCGCACCTGCTACTCCACCGGGCACCAGGGCTCCTGGATAGCCACCTGCGGGGAAGGCCCCCAGCCCTGTGGAAGAAAAGAGCAGATGAGACACTGAGCTGTCACACCCTGGGAGGGTCTTGAGCCCCTGGACCCCCCAGGAAGCATATTCTACACTCCCATGATGCTCTGGGTAGGGCTTGAGGGCTGGGTGGGGCTACATTCAGGGCACTAGACCCCTAGCCCTACAGTAGCTCCTAAGGCCACCTCCCTCCAGCCCTGGTCACTGTGGTGGGAGGGTCATGTCACATCAGTGTTCTGGGGCACAGCCTGTGTGGCCTGGCTTCTTGTCCCCTGACGGTTCTCCTCCTGGACAAGACGTGGGCACTGGCTCCCACAGTGATATCCTGTAGAAGGGTCAAGGTCAATACTAACCTGCTCCAGGGCCAACACCTCCGGGAACTGCGGAAGGAGACAAGTGCAGGTCAGGAGAAGCAAGCGTGTGCCTCCTCCCTGCGTGTGACGAGGTGGGACGGCAGCCAGGCTGGTCCCAAAGCCTTGGCTGCTCAGATCCACCTGTTTCCTGGGCACCTACGGGGTACCACTCCTTCACCAGCTCTGGGCCTGCCCTGCCCGCCCCCACTGCTTCCTGGCAGGTGTCTCCTGACTCGGTCCCATCCCCTGTGTCCATGTCTGGAAGCCCTGTCTGTGCCCCGCTACTCCCTACCACCCCCACCACCATCTGCCCTGCCTGCCCCGAAGTCCAGGCATCTCTGCTACAATGATGATAAGATTCATGGATCCTTCTGGCCACATCTGGGCCCAATCATGTCTTCTCCCCACCCCCTTCCCCCCTTTGACTCCCACCAGGAGGCATTCCATGGTGGCTGTGGCCTGGATGGATGAGAGACCAATTTGAAATTCACAACCACGCCAGGTTGGTTTCCAGTTAGATGATACTTTCTCTTGCAAATGCCAGGGTCCTGAGTCCCAGAATTCATTCTCTCTCTGTCTCTCTCCTGGCCCTGAACATCGAGTGTCCTGGGCACTCCCAGGAGGTGGCTGGGCATGGTCCCCTCCTGTTTCTGTGGCTTTGACTATAAGTGGAGTTGGGGGTGGGGGGCGGCTCTAACTCCGGGTTTGGGCTTTCCTGGCTCTGTCGGTGGCTTCTCCCAAGCCCATTTCCCTGAATTCCCAGCGCAGGCAGGGGACACAGTGAAGCCCTTTCCTGTTCACAGAGGGACAGGGGAGAGAGGACACAGATCATAGGGGAAGAGGAAGGAGGCTGAGCCAGGCCTTAGGGGGCAGGAGAGAAAGGGAAGCTTAACAGCCACTCTGGGGTCTTCTGCCTTGGGTCCCATTCTGGTGGTCCTGCTCCCAGCACAGCCCCCTCCTCTGCTGGCTGTAGCTGTGCCTGTTCCACTCTGCCTGCCCCCCTGCAACCCCCAGCTCACCTGCTCCAAATGCTCCGAGGGCACCAGCACCTGGCAAAGGAAGAGAGAACAGGAGGCATTGAGTACCCCAGTTCTGAGTACCAAGTTCTGGGTTCCCATCTTGCTGCTGTCATTCATGTTCCTTGGGAAGCAGTGGCCGATGTCACCCCAGTCTGTATCCTAGCTTTGCGGTAAGCTGTGGGCCTGGGGGCAGAAAGCTTCTAGTGCATACTACCTGCCAGGACCCAGTGGATCCCCGCCGGCTCCTTCTTGCCCTGGCTCGTGCCCCTCTCCTCTCCTCTTGCAGGGCAGCTGGCCTCCAGCTGGCACTGTGCAGGGATTGGGGGGGTGGGGAGTGCCAGTTGCCCAGTCCCCCGCTGAGAGCTGAGGCAGGGTGGGGCTGGCCTGGGGCACCCATGTGTGCAAGAGCAGCTGCCAGGCCACCCACCCACTATCACCACAGCAGAGGGATTAATTGTTCCCAAGCATGACACTTGCTGTCTGTGCCCCCATTCCGTCCCGCCCTGGGGTCAGACCTGCAGCCCGGATATGAGTGGGTGGGTAGGTGGGGGGCACCCTGCTAAGGCCTGAGGCTTAAAGATGACCTATGCAAGGTCACAGAAGCTTTGCAGAGGCTGGGGGAAGATATTCATTTATTCTTGGTCTATTCCTTCTGCTGAATTGGAAGTTCTTTCTGAAGTCTAATTGGAATCTTTCACTATGAAAAGCATCGGGCCTACTATCAGAGTTTGGGTTAGGAATCCCAAGCCTGTAGGAAGGGCAGCAATGAGCCATGAGCCTGGCCTTTGCCCATGCGCCCAGCTCCTGGCCTGCCCCCACTGGCCTCAGCCCCAGGGTTTCACAACCTAGAAGGGCTTTCATTGCAGGGGTAAGGGGGGGTGGGATGGGTGGACTCTGGGTCTTGTGGATTCATTTGCACTTGGATCATCGGCCACCAGGATTTCGTAAGAGCTGTTGGACACGGAACACGCGTCCCAGCCCCTGGGGCCTGGGAGCCAGGGCTTGGGGGGTGGCGTCAAAGCCACATGTGGATCAGGTCACGCAGGAGACGCCATTTTCCCCACCTGCTCCTTGTCTAGCAGGGCTCCGCCCTCCCCTGGGACCCACTCCCTGCCTTCCCCGGGATGCTTCTGCTTGCAACACAGCGCGGGGTAGGCGTGGGGTGGGATCCCTGGTGGTAGATCCCAGCACCATGGGGCGAGGCCCACATTGATCCAGCTGCACCTCCTTACCAGTAAGCACCCTGGATTGGACACAGCTGGGAGGGGACTGGGGCCAGGGGGCAGTGCTTAGTCTGGGCTTGGAGCTGGGTGGAGGTCAGGGCTCACTGGAAGCAGTGCTGAAGGAAAAGGCTTTGATGAATGTCAAGGTCAGGACTGTCCAGGGGTGGATGGGTAGAGTTTGAAGTCTGAACCCCTCCACTCCCCTCCCACCAGCGTGCCATTTTGTAAGCATGAGGACTGGGAGACTGTCACTCCTCATTTCTGTCTCTACACCAGGGCTGTTTGGCAGGTCTCCACGTACCTGGGTATGTGCCATAGGACAGAGGGCATTGGAACCGCCCCCTTCCCCTACCCATGCCAGCGCCTCCTTCTGTGGGCTTCTGCTTCCTGGTGGCTGTCCCTGGCCACACCTTCCTCCCTGCTCCTGCTGCCTGGGGTCCCTGGCTGTGCTCCCAGCTCTGCTCTGTAGACCCCATCTTCCTTGGGAGTCCCCCCCGGTCAGACCTTCTTCCCTGTCTGGCTCTTACCTGTCTTGGGTGGCTTGCCTCCAGGCCCCAGCGCTGCAGAGGAAAGAGATGGTGGTGAACAGGGAGTCACAGCCTGCCGGCTCTATTCCACTGGGTAGACCCGTGAGTGTTGGGGGGGGATGGGGTCCCACATCCCAAGGCCCACCCACTAGAGCTGCCAGGGAGTTCGGCCAGTTCTGCCTCTGTTCTGGAGGGGTGGGTGGGGGGGTTGCACTTGCTGAGCCCCGATTTCCCAGCCTCAGAGGGAAGCAAGGCTCCGTGTGTTCCCCCCCCCCCCACCCCACCTGGCTCAGAGAACCGTAAGAGGAGGCAGGTGCATACAGGCACTTCTTAGTCCTCAATCCCATTGGGATACTCGGTGTGCAGTGAGCCTCCCCCCTGCCCTGCCTACAAGGTGGGGAGGGGTTTGGGGTTTCTCAGGTCTGAGGATGTGGGTAGGCTAACAGGAGGGGACACTCAAACTCCGTGGAGTTGGATCTCAACTCACCTCCTCCTCCCAGGCCTCCGACACCAGCTCCTGTGTTACAGAGATAACCGTCAGTAAGTACCCTGGCAGCAAAGTACCCTGTCCTTCCACCCACAGTCCCATCATCACTGCCTTAACTACGCGCCTTCGAGTAAGCCCTAACGTCCAGGAGCTTCTGTAGTTCCAACCGTCTTCCTGGGTCCCCGGCCCTGTCTGCATGCCTGGGGGCGGGGTATGGGTGCGGGTGGCAGAACCTTCCCATCAGTTCTGAATGGCCAAATACTAAGTCTGACTTCTGATTTTTTAAAAAATTGACTTACAAATATTAGGCTTTATTTTTTTTGTACAAAAGAAAAAAAAAAACCCAAAGACCTCCTTCTCCCTCTCTCTCTCTCTCTCTCTCTCTCTTCCTCCCCTCCCCCTCCCCGCCTCCACCCTTTTGACATTGCTCTGACACTTTGTTCCCCCTACTGGCCGACAGGGGGTCTCTCTCTGCACCAGTGTTCTATTTTCTTAACAAACACCGTATGGCCTGTCAGCACAAGGTGCCTGCCATCCCACGGGGAACTTGACTGCACCCACTCTGTGCATTGGGTTTCTAGTTTGAAAGGTAAACGAGCAGGTGCATATATATTTGTTTTGCAAGCAACCCTCCCACGGGCCTTGGGGCCAACTGTCCTTTTTCTCTTCTTTCGTCTCCTGGCTTTGGACAGATCCAACCCTGGCAATTGCCACCACTTGGAGAGTGAACCAGTGGATGGAAGAGCTCTCTCTGGAACTCTGCCTTTCAGATAAAATAAATATTTTAAAGAAAGGCGGTGGGGCAGGAGGAGCGGATGGGCAGGTCCTCAGCGGTGTTTTTTGCAGTGATGGGAACCCAGTCCTGACTTGGGGGAACCTCAGCTGTGTTACCTGGATAGAAGACTCCTCCGGGAACTGCACCAGGGATCCCTCCAGGGACAGCTCCTGGCACCCCTGGAAGGAAAGTGAAATGAATCCTCCATCAGGCCCAGCCCAGCGGGTGCTGGCCCAGGTGGCTGTTGGCCAAAGTGGCTGTTTTCCCAAAGCGACGCCCCCCCCCCCCCCCCGCCCCGTGCACGATGGGACGGGTGAGGATTTAGTCTCCCAATCTTAACTCAGGCTGAGAGAGGGCGTAGGGGGCGTGACCTGGATTGGAACCTCTGAGTCTGGTAGGGTGGGGAGGGGGCGGGGAAGGTCCTGTTTCAGTTTAGGTGTGAGCACCAGGCTGTGAACAGCAGGAGCAGGCCCCACAGAGCAGGGAGGGCAGGCTGGGTTGCGAGAGCATGCGTGGTAAGGAAACGCAGCTGGGACCCGTGGAGCAGTCCTTTTCACACTGCTTGCTAGGAGCCGTGGGTCAGCGCCCTCGCCGCTGCAGGGTGGGGGTGCTGGCCGTCTGATCCTCCTCCCTTGCCACCTACCCGCCAGCTGTCTTGGGAGGTGCTGTGCAGTGGGGGGCGGCCCCAGTCGGGGGGGCAGCCATGAATGAGCAAAGTGAATAGTTTCCTAAGTCACTGGCCAAGGTCACGGGACGTCCTGGCCAAGGTCATGAGTTCAGCTTTCTGCACCAAGGGAGCTTTCCCTGGGGGAGGGGAGGAATGCCTGCCATGCTGGCCCCAGACTCAGGCCGGCTTGCGTCGTTGTCATGGCGACAGAGGAGGCCCTGCATCCCGACCTTGAGGCCGCAAGTCCCTTGTCCAGAACCCGTGGCTCTGCCGACCAGCTCCGGCCTGCCGAGGAGGAGGAGGAGGAGGAGGAGGAGGCGTGTGTGTGTGTGTGTGTGTGTTTGGGGGGGGTGGTGGTTGCGCGTGTGCCCTGGCAGCGGAGCGTTGGAGCAGCTGCAGCTGTGCCCTGCGCCCAGGGACGCCTGGCAGCCAAATGGCCAGCCTCCCTAGCCTGACGACACTGCCCGATTAGGCCTCGCCACAGAACTGGTGTATGACCAGGCTGTCATGGCCTCACCGGTGCCAAAGTCTCGGCGCCACCCCCTTCTCTGGCCTTCCCCAGGGAGCTCAGTCTCAGGCCAGCCGTGTGCTAGCAATCTGGATGAGGTTTGGGGCTCCGGGCGGTGGCTCTGTCATCAGCTGCCAAGTTCACACAGGGCCTGCCTGGAGCGGCTGCAGCCTGGGGCCAGAGCCCGGTCTAGCTGTCTGCAGTTCTCTCTCTCTCTCCTCTCTCTCTCTCTCCTTCTCCCCCGAGCCCCCACCCCTGTGTCTCACTCTCTCTCCCTTGAGGGCTCCCCCTGCAGCCCCTTCCTCCTTTTTCAGCTGCAGGGTCAAGGGAAAACACAGTGGCAGGTGCTAGGAGAGCAGAGTGGGGAGACCCCTTGGATGTCAGAGCCCAGCTTTGCCACCTGTGTGACCTTGGGCTTGCCATTTGGTTTCTGCTCCCACATCATTGCAGGGTACACGGCCCCTGGGGGCCATGTATACAGTAGGTGCTCCGTAGATGCTGGGGGGGGGGGTGGTGGTAAGGGAGAGGAGAAGTAGGGAGCTCGCCTGGGGAACTAGATCTGAGCTGCTCCATCCTCATCTGCCCTTGGTGGAGGGGTCTTCTTGCTTCCCTCCCATAACCCCCTGTGGCTAGGCCACCCTGCACCCCCACTTTCCAGAGAAGGACGATTCTCCATCGCTTAAGCCCCAATAGGGCCTCAGCATGACAGTACTGCAAATGGGGGCAGAAACGGTTGCAAGCCAGACTATTCCCCTCCTCCCCACATCCCAGGTCTCTCTTCTCCCAGGCTCCAGCCATGTCTACTGCCTGCATTTAAATGCCCTGGCCTCTTGGCTCAGCTGGCCCGCCCAGTGCAGCCCAGCTGAGTGCAGACTCCCAGCTCTCCCGGCCTGTGCTGCTCAGCTGGCCCAGGGCAGTTGGCCTGAAACTCTCCCTTGTCTTGTTTTATGTGGGTTTGGCTTGTTCTACCAACACCAGCAGCACCAGCACCGGCCCGGGGTGGAGCTGGTCTCTGGTCACTTTGCATCTTGCAGTCTCCATCCTCAGCTCTCTGCAAGCCTCCCTCCTGTGTCTGCTCGCGATCCACTCTTGCCACGGGTCAGGAGCAACCTTGCAGGGTTCTGCTCCACCTGTTCCTTCTGCATGTGCTGGGAGTCCCACCTGCCAGCCAATGACAACCCCCAGAGAAGTAAAAATGCCCGCTGGGAGGCCCTCCCAAGTTTCTTGAGGGGGAAGGGAGACTCCTCAAGGTCTCCTCTCCCCGTCTTGTTGGCTTTCTTCATGGCTTTTATTATTTGGGCCAACCCCTCCTGACAGACAAAACATGGAGTGAGTAACCCCAGGGAGAATTAAACTTTGGAAATGTCTGCTCATTGCCCAGGATCCAGCAACGCTGGTTAGCAAATTCTGAATAAGAGGATACAGATTTTTTTTTTTCAAAAAAGCATTCCCACGGTCCTCTGATCTGATGCATTTTTGGCAGGCATGACATTGCTGGAACCTTCCACCGGCCCTGGGAGGTGCATGAGGGGAGGGCAGGGCGGGGCGGGGGTGGTGGTGGAGGGAAGGGGCGTTGATCTTAGTTTTGTAGCCAGAGATACTGAGGGCCAGGGAGATGAAGGGTTTGGCTCTGGAACCTGCGGCTCAGCCCAGCCACATGCAGGTCCCTCTGGCCCCAAGGGGCTGTGGATCTGGGAGAAGCCTGTTTGGGAACCAGCTGCCAGCCAGCAGGAAAAGGAGAGAGGAGAAGGGGAGTAATGTCAGCCTTAGCAGAGGTTCTCTCGCCCCTCCTCCACCCATCGCCCACTCCCCCCTCCCCCGCCCCGCCCCCCGGCCACAGGACAGGGACCAGTGTGGCCAAGCAGATAAGACCGCATGTAGCCGGACGGACGGACGTGGCTGCATGGAGATGCCTGCCAGGGGGTTTTCAAAAACAGCGCATCCTGGCATGAAGGACATTGTGTGGCTCTGTCCCCTTCCGTAAGGGGGAGAGTTGCGGGGGGAGGGGTGCTGGTTTGCTTTCCTGCCAGATGCATTGAGGGTGGGATGAGAGGGGTTCAGACCCTAAACCAGCACTTGTTGGATTGCCAATCACTAAGGAGTTAAAAAAAAAAAAAGCAAGAAGAAAACAAAACTAAACCGCAGGGCAGGTCTCCTCTGGGGTGGGCTGTGGCCAGTGGTGGTGAGGTGGGGGGGGGAAGGGCAGGTCTCCTCTGGGGTGGGCTGTGGCCCGTGGCAGTGAGGTGTGTGTGTGTAGGGGGGAAGGGCAGGCCTCCTCTGGGGTGGGCTGTGGCCCGTGGCGGTGAGGTGGGGCGAGGGCATTGGTCAGTGTTGCCTTAGGTAGCTCCTACCATGGGGCATCCAGATTGTTGCTTTCTAGTGCTGACCTGGGGTGTGGTGGGGAGCAGAGAGAAGGCTACCTGTTCTAATGTCTCTTGCTGTCGAAGCAGCTATCTGCGTCACTGCACTTCACAACCTCCCCCACCCCGCCCCCAGCCTTGGAACTGAAAGCTTGCCCACTCGTGAGACACCCACGTCACGGAGCAGAGGGGTGGGGAGGAGGAGCTGGACTGTTTCAGGACAGCTGGCAGGGGGAGGAAAGGGGGAGTGGGAGGGTGACTAGGGTGGGGTGGGGGAGTGACGCAGGTGCCTGCAACACCCAGGCCTCCTGGGACAGGGGCTTCTAATGCAGAGACCCCAGGGGACTCTGTCGAGTCAGTAGCCCCTGTCCTCGGAACCCAATTTCTCCAGCCATATGGGGCAGGTGACACTGGGTGTATGAACACTGCCCATGTCCCCGAGGGACCCAGCCGACTCAGCCCCAGGCCCGCCCTTTCCCTCCCAACCTGTTGTCCCAGCATCCTGGCACCCCTGAAGCCCTCTATCTTTCTTCCAGGGCAGATGGCTGGCAGACCCTAACCCCAGGCTGCCTCAGTTTCCTCACTTGCCAAGTGCAGCTAATCCTGCTGAGCCGTGGGACTCCTGCGACCCTTCACAGCTGGAAGTACCAGTTGGGGAAGAGGCTGGGCAGGTGCCTGGGGGTCCTCTTCGCCTGGGGTGAGGGAGTGGCTGTTTGTGCCCATGTCCTTTGGTCCCACCCAGGTCCAGGAGTTGGAGCCCGCACAGGAAGCTCCCCCAGCTCCTTGCAGCTGGACCAGCTGGTTGGTGTCACTAAAAACAGCTGTTGCCTTCGGCCAGCCCTCTGGCGGGGGTCCTGCAGCCCTCCCTGAGCCCCCTGACTGGAGGGCTGGTGTTGTAGCAGGGAGGACTCCCGGCAGGGGGACCAGGCTCTACCCAGGCCATCTGAGGGATGGCTCTAGAGTCAGTGCCTCCCTGCCAGGTTTACCTAATGGCAGTCCCATGGTGCTGGTGGGATGCCCTGAAAGTTCATAAGCAGTGGTACCAGGACACAGTCCATCCAGATGGGTTCAACCATGCCCAGAGGTTCCATGGCAGCCCCCACCATTGGCAGCACTCAGGACCCCTTCGGAGGCAGCTGCCCCGCCCTGCGGCTCTTCTCTCTCCCATGCAGGTGGAATGGACAGCCCTGGAACTAGCTCCCTCCCGCCTGCATGGCTGTCGACGGCAGATTCTCCCAACCATCACTCCCCGAGGCACGCACACATCCACCTGCCTCGCGGTGACAGTTGTCTCCACCTGCAGCCAGCCCATCGGCCACATCCTTCCTGAGCTGTGACACATCCAAGCATGTGCACACTCATTCATCCACACACACATACACGCAGGAGCTGTGGCAGCTGCTTTCCCACCTGCCATCCCATCATAAACTTCACCCTGACCTTCCCCAGCCTGACATCCCAGGTGACAAGGATCCAGCTAAGGGCACACAGTTCACGGTGGCTGAAGGGTCTCACAGCCGGCTCCCTTGCCCCCCGGGGTCGGGGCGGGGGGTGGTCCACAGGTGTGCAAACAGCTGGTGTCTGCAGACCCTGGTCCCTCTGTGGGAAGGGTCTCTGTGTGTGGCATGGGCTGGCGCCAGCCTGAGTAGTTGTGTCTCTGACAGGTTCTTCGTCAGCACAGCTCGCTCCCATAGGAAGGCAGTTCCCAGGGACCCAGGGGCAGTGGGGTGCCCGGGGTTGCCACGAAGGGTGACGATAGGTCCTAGCCAGAGCGGGAAGGGTGGGTTGTGCAGGGGCTCTGATGAACCCCGGACAAGGATGGATGGTGCGTTCCTCCCCGCGGGGGAACCTTACCTCCAGGCTGCGAGGGGTGGAGAAGCGAGAGTAGGAAGAACAGGAGCGTGGGCCTTGGGGCCGCTGCAGCCGGCAGACCCGCCATCTCGGGGAGAAATGCCCCGGTCTGCTCTCCACGCCTCGTTTTATCCCCAAAGCGTAATTGCTGCCTGGTCGGCTGTGAGGGAAGGAGGGAGGGAGGGAGGGAGGGAGGGAAGGAGGGCGGGAGGGCGGCAGGAGGGGGAGGCTGGGGGGGAGGGGGCCACGGGGAGGGGGCAATTATGAAAGGCCCGGCTTGCGAGCCTCCCGGGCTGGGTCTGCCTGGGATTTGGGCTTTTTCCCTCCCCCCCCACCCCGTGTACACACACACACACACACACACACACACACACACACTTTCCGCATCTCTCTCCCTCT
The DNA here is from genome assembly GCF_017591425.1 of Ochotona curzoniae. Taxonomy (NCBI): domain Eukaryota; kingdom Metazoa; phylum Chordata; class Mammalia; order Lagomorpha; family Ochotonidae; genus Ochotona; species Ochotona curzoniae. The sequence goes on from NW_024465421.1 coordinate 5,481,263, forward strand.
ATGCCTGTTCTTGCTGCTGGCCCCATTCCCGCTAGAAAGTGCGAGGGGGCCTCTGCCAGGACAGCCTTCGGGACAGGAAGCAGGAGGGAGGGCCGGCAGCCTCGGCCAAAAAATCCAGCCCCAGCCAAGGCCCGAGTGGCCAGGCCCCCGCCCCTCCGGCTGGGCCCCAGGCCCAGCATGGGGACACGGGCCAGCTGTCCCGGGCCTCAGCCCCCACCCCAATCCTCTTGACTCCCCAACAATCCCTCCATCACCAATCCCCCCCCCCCCCCCCGACTCCCCGGCCCCTGGACCAGGTCTGGCCAGAAGCAGACAGGGCGGGAGAGACGCTGGGCAAGGTCTGGGGTTTGGTGCCAATGTCTGCAGAGGTCAAGGGGCTGGAGGCAAAATGTTCTGGAAGGTGGGATGGGGTTGGGGGCCCCTTGAGGGTGGTCAGGAGCCTGTGGGGATGGGAGACTGTTGATCTACTCTGGGGCTTTTCCATTCTGCACGTGACAAGAGCAGAGCCTTCTGCCTGAAGCTGGGGAGAAGGGCTTGGCCAGGTTTTGAGTCATTGTCAATGCAGACCAGGGGTGCAGTTCGCAAACGAAGGCCGCGTGGGGACCCCAACACACTGGGCTGCATTGTGCACGGAGCGTGTCTGCCCAAATCAGGGACTGTGCAGGTTGCTCTGTCTGTAGCCCAAGCACCCTAGGAACACAGGGACATAGGGACGGCCCCATCTTCTCTTCTTCCTCTTTGCCCCTGGGCCACCACCTGTCTCAATACTGAACCCCAGAATCTCCCTCTGCCGGGCTTGGGGAACGCGTGGGGTGCCATACCACCGGTGGCCAGAAGAGGGCGGCCTGCGCCGAGACAGCCCACACGGCGATGCAAGCAAGAACTGGAGCAGGATGCTGGCCACAGCCTGTAGCTAGGAGCAGGTCGGGTCTTCCTAGAGTTTTTTTTTTTTGGGGGGGGGGGTGGGGGGGGGTGCGGGAATGAAAGTAGAGACAGGTGAATCACATTCATCCCTACCCCTGCAAATGGGGAAGAGCACAGGAGAAGCAAATAGCCCTAGGGCACGGCCAGTAAAAATCCATAAAGTGGAGAGTATGGAAACCCCCTGGGTCTTTCCTTGCACAAAGCCCCCTGGGTTGCCTGTCTGGCCAGGGGTGGTGAGGTCAGGGGGCAGGCACTGGACTCCAGTGGATGCAGAGCTAAATGTTAACTCTAGTGTTTCCTAGAAGGGTCCTAGCAGGGCCCCAGCTTCCTGGGCATTGCAGAGGATGCTCCCACCCAGGAGGCTGTGTCTGCCTCATCAGCCACAGTCGGCAGGTGTTGGCGTCTCTTTGTGCTGACCCTGCTGTAGCCAGCGCCGCTCCTGTCTGCAGAGTGGCTAGCAGTCTCGCTCTCTTCTTGGGGTCCACCTTGGAACCCCGACACTCTCTCTCTCCTTACATTTGGGCAGATTTTTGGAAGATTGGGTAGAGGCTGAGAGAAGTTTCTAGAAGTTGTGCTTGCTCAGCCACTTTGTGTTCATTTGGAGTGGGTGGTGCTTTGGAGAGGGGCTGGATGATGGAATGTATGGAGGGCTGGGGCTAAAGGTCTCCCACTAAGGCAAGACCTTCGTGCTAAGGGCTGTTCAGGGGCAGGGTCTAAGTCTTGATGTACCTGCTCGGGGAGGGGAGGAAAGGGGAGCGTCTGTGTCCCTCCCCACCCCTCACCGCCAGAAAGTGAGAAAGGAAGAAGGTACTGGGGGAGGGGGACAGTACAGCTGGGCCCCACTCCTCCTGGGGCAGTGACGTGGGTAGGAACTGGCTCTCAGACTCAGAAACCGCAGTCTGCTCCGTCTTTATTAATTCCAGGATCAGGAGAGAGGCTGAAGCCAGCGGGAGAGGGTTTAACTGTGGGAGATCCAGGAGAGGTGGCCTGGGGCGAGGAGGGCGGGTGGCAGCCGCAAGAAAAGGCTGGAGGCTGCCCGACCAGGCCTCTCCCCTCTCCAGGGCCAGCACCCCATCATCCGGGGATCCCACACTCTCTTTCCTTAGAGGCTTGGACCCTTGGTGGCTAATGAGACTTTGGACATCTCTCTGTCAGAGGGAGCCTCGATTCCGAATCAGATGCAGTGGGCAGTTTCTCAAGGGGGCAATACAGACCTGTCAGGATCAGGATTTGGGTTGTTCCTTTGTTGGTTTACTCAGGCACCTGCTGGTGTGCTACGCCTTGAGGCTGTGTCCCCACATGGCTGAGCAAGTGCCAGAGGGTGGCCCCTGGGGGTGGGGCATCAGCAGGTGCCTGGCCTCCTAGGTAATGGGGTCCCACAGCTGCCATCAGAGAGAGCTTCTTGGGGCTGTGCTCCCCCAACTGCCGCCTCCTCTGGCATTTGGAGGCGCTCGTCCATGCCCAGCCTCGTCCCAGACCTAGTTGTGGAGGTTAGTAATGCCAGGGCAGTCAGCACAGGGATGGCTACTCACTAGGGTCCTGGTGAGAGATGGGATGGGAAGTGACAGAGTGAGGAGTGAGTCTGCTTTCTTTCTGGCCCACATCTGCTCCCATGACCCACCGAGTACAGGAGGTACTATGGCCCGGGGCCTCCCTGGGTCTCCCTGGGCTGGTGGGAGGAATGAGGTCACCAGGAACCGGGTCAGCCAGATGGGCAACTCCCTTGTTGTGCCTGGCAGGTGTTGGCTGTCAGTCACTTACACTTGAGTGTGAGCGAGGGTAATGAATGGGTTCCAGGGTGCACGAATAGGGGAACAGGAATTCCTCATGGGGGCTGTACTGAGGTCTGGGAGGTGTAGGGTTTTTTTTGGCGGGGGGGCCTCAGTGGCCAGGCTGAGAAAGGGGCCCCTGCGTGTGCCTCCCCTCCCCCTCCCGCACCCCATCCATCTGTTCCAGCTGTGGACATCAAAAGCAGAATCTTACTCTCTTCTGCTTTTCAGATCTCCCGCAGCCGCATAGAAACACACATGTACACACATGTACACACACACATGTCATAGAGGAATTCCAGCCAGTAAAACAGCATTTCAATCCACTATCAATGCGCCCCTGATATGAGATAGTCTGTGTGTTTTTATACAGAGAGTGTGCCTCCAAACTGACTGGTTACTGTGAAGGCTCCGAAGCCACACGTGGCCTCGGGAGCCCATGAGGAGCACCCCAGGGTGGCTCCAACCCCATTTACGTAGACTCCAGGTAGAGCAGTTCAAGTTCAAATGAGAAGGGACATCTTTGGGAGGGAGAGAGGGGGACTGACGGGAAAGGGCCTCTAGGAGAGGCCTGGCCCTTGTACAAGGGACAAGCCAAGGAGGGCAGCCATCGCTGCCTGTGCTTCCCCTGGCAGACCCCACCGCTGAGCCGACAGCCCCACTGGAAACGGATGCAGGAGCTCCCGCTGTTTGTGCTCCTCTGCGCATAGCTGGGCACCCTTCTAGCGGGTGGTGGCAGTGATGGTGGTATTGGCGGGTCAGGAGGGGTGGGGTGGGGTCTGTGTGGACACAGGTGTACGACTCCTCCCTGGGGAGACGGCATTGGCTGCACCTCGCTGTTTCACAGAGTCAGGATCAGCCCAAGAGAACACCAGGCTTAGGCGTTGTGTGAGGGGGAGGATGGGAGTTGACTGAGTGCGGGCAGCTCTCAGGCTGGGAGGGGGCATCACATGGACAGTGTGAACCCCAGAAAGTGTCACTTAACACCTCTGGAGACAGGCCTTTAAGCTTGAAACCGTAGGGGCCTGAGTTTGGCACCGCAGCTAGGACAATGCCCAAAATGCCCACATTCCATGTGGGAGGATCTGAGTTCAAGTGCTGACATTGGTTCCTGATGTCTTGCTAAGGCAGCACGTTGGGAGGCAGTGGGGGATGGCTCGAGTATCTGGGTTCATGGGAGTCCAGATTTAAAAAAAAATATATATATATATATATATAGATATATATTTAATTGTATTAGAAAGGCAAGTCTGCAGAAAGATTGTTCATTCACTGGCTCACTTCCCAAAGGGTTGCAATGACTAGAGCTGAACCAGGGAGCCAGGTGCTTCTTCCGGGTCTCCCACGTGGATGCAGGGTCCCAAGGCTTTGGGGCCACTCTTGACTGCTTTTCTAGGCCACAAACAGGGAGCTGGATAGGAGGTGGAACAGCCAGAACATAAACCAGCGCTTATATAGGATGCTGGTGTTTGTAGGTGGAGGATTAGCCAATTGAGCCATTGCGCTGGCCCTGGGAATCCCAGGTTTGAGTCCCCAGCTTCTGGTTTTCAGACTGGCTCAGCCTCAGCCATTGTGGGTCTTTGAGGGAGTGAACCAATGGATGGATGAAAGCCCTAGCCAGTCTCTGTCTCTTTGCCTTTTAGATTTCAAAGAAAAGATTGCCACTCTGCCATGGGCAGGGGTCTTCAGCAAGTGCTGCACAGGGTGTGTGACTCTGCCCAGGCAAGAAAAATGCTTGAGGCATAGGAGTGGGTGCAGGGGGGGGGGCCTTGCCTCCCCACCCTTGCTGGCTGCCCACCAACTGGGGTGCCTTGGCTCCCCCCTAGTTCCCTGCGTCTGACCCAGCAGCCTCTTGGCAAGGCTGCTCTTGCCCCCAGCCCGGGGGGCGAGCGTATGTTTGTGTGTCTGAATCATTTATCAGTCTGGGTCACTGGTGGGAGCCGGGGGGCTGGAAGGTGCCCCCGGAGGCTGTTCCCACATCGGCTCATGGGCCGTCTGCTGCCGTCTGGGGCTGTGGGGTGGGGGTGGGGGGTACACACAGCTCAGGCTGTAGCGCTCTGGGCACCCACCCCGCCCCATGGGACCCTAGCTGGAGGAATCCAGAACACGCGTCTCATTTGCTTGGCACTTGACAGTTTACACAGCCCAGCTCCGTCCTCCATGGGGGGATATTATTATCCTGGTTTATAAACACAGGGGTTAGGAGCCCTGTCTGCACGCTTGGCTGGCCAGAGAGAGAGAGAAAAAAAAGAGAGAGAGAGAGAAAGAGTGACTTTGGAGCGAAGCTCCTGTCACTTGGACAGGCAGTAGTTGAATTCCGAGCCAGGCTTCTTTCTGAGCCCTCCTCACCCCCTGTCTGCCTGTTCCTGGGACCCAGAGACTGTGGAAGTCTTTCTTGGTTGGGGGAGTCCAGGTTGGAGATGCATGCTAGATGGGGGTGGGAAGGGAAGTGGGTGGTGTGTGTGTGTGGCTACACACATGGAATCCTCACTCCCTAAGCCTTCTGTTCCTATAGGAGTCAGACAGGTTCTGCACAAGGTCGTTCAAAGGCACTGGGGCCATCAGCAGCTCCTGGGGGATTTTGCTCCCTCCCTTTGGTTGCACTTGTTCATGGCCTGAATAGTTGAAGTTCCCTGGGGTGGGGACCATGGGCCATGCACGCCAGAGAGCCTGAAGCTGAATGAGCTGGTTTTTAGGGCTGCTGGGCACAGCTGCCCTGGTTCTCTCCACCCTTATCTCTTGGCTTCCCCCAGCTCCAGCCAGCAGCCAGGCCGTGCCCAGGAGACCTTCCAAGAGCCTGAGGCGGAGGGGGAACTGCCGGGCGGGGAGTTCTCTTCCTCCGTGGGTTTTGCCCGTATCCATCCCCACACCACGTTTTTCGGCTCCCCGCCCTGGGCAGAGCCCTTCACCCATGCCCGGAACCCTCCGCCGGCCTGATCCCTGTGGCGCCAGGCAGGTGCCACGGGACGGGCAGGGGAGGGCAGGGCAGTTGCCAGGCTGGCAAGGCTGGGCCAGGGGCTCCTGCTAGGCCTGGGGTGGTCCGCATTCCTGAGCTGGTTGCTAGGCTTGGGGTTGGAGTACAGGGCCCAGGGAGTGGGTGCTGATGGTTCCTGCAGTCCCAGGCATGGAAGGGCCAGATCCTCTAGGCAGTCAGGAAGGCTTCCCGGAAGAGGGGATGTCAGAGCTGAGATGCTTTTCCTTCTATCAGAGCGAGAGGAAGACACCCGGCTCTGTGCCCTTCAGCCTCCTTCCCCCAACGGCTGCTGCCTAGGGGGTTCACAGACTGTCCCCCTCAACCCATGAAGACCCCTTTATGCTCAACCCATGAAGACCCCTTTCTGCTCAACAGCACTTTGCAAATTGTAGGCTGTGACCCAGTAGTGAGAGTGGGAAATTAGTTAAATTAGTTTAGTCGGTTAGGAATAGTATTTTTTTTTTTTAAAAAGATTTGTTTATCTATTTTGAAAGTGAGGGACACACACACACACAAATTCTTCCATCTTTCACTCCCCAGATGACAGCAACAGCCAGGACTGAGCTAAGCTGAAGCCAGGAACCAGCAGCTTCATCTGGGTATCCCACATGGGTGCAGGGACCCAAGGCTTTGGGCCATCCTCGGCTGCTTTCCAAGGCCACAAGCAGGAAACTGGATGGGAAGTGGAGCAACTGGGATGTGAACCCATGTGTATATGGGATGGGCTGTAGGTGGCAGGTCTCCACTCCACTACAACACTGACCTTGGGAGTAGCATTTTAAGAGAAGAAGGGATGGAACTGACCAGGCAATTACAATCACCAGTGTGTGCGTAGGCTGATATGGGAGGTGGACTGAACTGGACCCTGTACTCGCTAGCACATACAAGAGGTCTGGGGTCATTCCAGGTGGTGTTTCTTGGGGGACTTTCCAACTGGACCACTGAACTCAAAACTCTTGGAGGATCCTAGGGTTTGTGGTCTGACCTTGGAGCGCATGTATTGGAACTGGGCCTCCTCAATTGCAGCCCCCTCCGTCTTCCTCACTCCCCCACCTCCCTGAAACAGGAGAAAAGGAAAGAAAAGAAAAATTAGAAGCATTTGTGCCACCCACCTTCCCCCATACCACAACCCTCTTCACCCTATTCTGTGGCCCTCATGGGCATGCCTTCTGGTCAACTATGTGAACATTAAAAGTAAAAAAACAAAAACAAAAACAACAAAAAAACACAAAAAGATGATATGACGTGCATGACCATGCAGCAGAATGGCCTAGAACCCAGAGGAGCAGTGCAGGTCCTAACTTCCGGCAGCCCTGCTTCAGTGACTGTGTGAGCCCACGACCTTTCACCCCAATGACCTGTATCCTAAAATTCCAAATTCTGAGTTCTGATCTTTTCCCTGGGCTAGTGCCAGGCGCTCTGCCCATCCCTGCTGTCCCTGGGACAGTGCCTGGTGCTTCACAGGGCGGGTTCAATGCCACTTTTCCATGGGTGGATCGGGACATGGGAAGCCAAGAGACACCTGTGTGAGTGAGTGTAGTGCACATGGCCCAGTCCGGCTCTGGATCTTGCACCTTTGCTCACCTGTTGACACGTGTGCTGGTACATGCGTGTGCATGCATGTGCATGAGCATGTGTGTGTGCATTACACTGAGCGATTGTCCTACTGGGCACCAAGATAAGGTCCAAAAGAGATGGGCACTTGTTGTGGTGGTCACCTGAATCCCTCACCCTGAGTGCCTGGGTTCAAGTCCCAGCTCCCCTGCTGAGTCCAATTTTCTGTCAATGCGTATGTAACTTTTAATCATGATACAGAAGACCCCTCATGTGCCTGGCTTTCAAATTTCCTTTTGCAGCAGAATAAAAGTATCATTTAATTCCATTCTATGCAACTTATTCAAAATGTATCTTCAAAAATGTTTTAAATGATTGCAAGATTTGTAAGTCTTATTTGATTTTTATTTGAAAGGTAAGTTTACTGAGGGGGAAGAGAGACAAAGAGAGAGAGAGAGATCTTCCAGCCACTGGTTTACTCTCCAAATGGCTGTAATGGCCAGGATTGGGCTGAGCTGCAGCTGGGAGCCAGGAGCTTCCTCCAGTGCAGGGACCCAAGAACTTGGGCCATTCTCTGCTGCTTTCCCAGGTGCCTTAGCAGGATTGGAAGTGGAACAGCTGGGATTCAAGCCAGCACCCATATGGGATGCTGGTGCCACAGGCGGAGGTTTAGCCTACAATGCCATGGCACCGGCCCTAACACCTATCTTTTAAAACATCCCCCCTTCTGCTTTACAAAAGGGTAAACCAAGGTAGAGCTCCTTTCCCAAAATTCCATAGCCAGGAAATAGCATAGTTGAGACAGGCAGGTGCTCCTTAACCCAAGTTGAGGGTGGACCCTGGGGGGAAGGGAGGGGGAGGAAGATGGGGATACAGCAAATCTCTGGGGCTGGCCCTTAGTGTTGCGGATACCCTTGGGGGGCTTGAGCTGCCTTGGCCTCCCCACCGTGACCCCAGCCTTAGCACAGCCTGGGCCGGAAGACATCCCAGGGCAGAGGGCGGCTTCCAACCACTCTCCATGTCTTCTCCACCCGTCCCCTTCTTTACCCGGGTCTGGCGCTTGCTTTCTCTCTCCCACCTTTAGCCTTCCTGCCTGTTCTCTGAGGCCCTTGATTCTGCTCCCCAAGGTGCCCCCTCCCCCGCCATTGGAGCCCATGGGAATGGGGGTGGTGGTGGTCTCCGTGCCCCCTCCTGCTGCCTTGAACCTGCTCGGTAATTGAAATCACCAGATCACCTGCACGGTTGGCCCTATAGTACCCTCTGCCCCTCACAGTGCAGGAACCTGGGAGGGATCCCTGTACCTGGGGATGTCTGCTGTCTGTGTGTGGCTTCTATTGACTTACCAGGAAACATCTCTGGGGTTAAGCCACTGCTCGTGGTGCTGGCAGCCCTCATCAGCATGCTGGTATAGTGTCCCAGCTGCTCCACTTCTGATCCAACTCCTACTAATGCCCCCTGGCAAAGCGACAGAGGATAGCCCAAGTGCTTGGGTTCCTGCACCCATGTTGGAGACCTGGATGGAATTCCTGGCTCCTGGCTTCAGCCTGGCCCAGCTCAGGCAGTTTGTGGCCATTTGAGGAGTGAACCAGCTGATGAAACCACTCTTTTCTCTCTTTCAATCTCTCTCAGTTGCTCTGCCTTTCAATCAAAACAAAACAGAAAAAGAAAAAAAAAAAATAACTGTTCACCCAATTGCTAACTCAACTCCATATTTTAAAAGGAGAACAGGGTCCAGCGTGGTAGCCTAGTGGTTAAAGTCCTTGCCTAGCATGTGCCGGGATCCCATATGGGCGCCAATTCATGTCCCAGCTGCCTTGCTTCCCATCTAGCTCCCTGCTTGTGGCCTGGGAAAGCAGTTGAGGACAGCCAAAGCCTTGGGATCCTGCACCTGTGTGGGGGACCCAGAAGAGGCTCCTGGCTCCTGGCTTTGGATCATCTCAACTCTGGCCATTTCAGCCACCCGGGGAGCAAACCAGTGGATGGAAGATCTTTCTGTGTCTGCTTCTCTCTGTAAATCTGACTTTCCAATAAAGATAAAATAAATTTGAAAAACAAAAAAGAACTTCATTGAACATGGAATTAAAATGTAAGTTTATTTTGGTCCCCAAACTTTGAATTGATACAAACAAGAGGATCTTCTAGAAGTCTATGGGAAAAAAAATAATGTCTGATGGAAAAAAAAAAAAAGAACTATCTATGGACTTTATTTTGCCCCAAAGACATTTTCTTGTTTTAAGTGACATTGTCTTGTGATGGTGCTTGACTGGGCTGTGAGTTCTGACATTGGGACCTCTACTGTCCAAGATATGCTAAAGTCTACTGCCAGAGCACCTTGAACTTGACCTCTGACCTGTAGGGTGATGACATCATTACCTCGCTGTGCTAGTTATGGCTCATGACTGTGCCCTGACTGCGGTAACTCTATTTTGAACTCTTTGCCTTGAGTGTCCACAATTGCCAGGTGGGAGCCAGGAGTCAAGAACTCCACCAGATCTGCCACGTGGGTGGCAGGGCCCCGGGCACTCGGGCCATCGCCTGCTGCCTCTCAGGGTGCACGTCAGCAGGAAGCTGGATCAGAAGTGGAGCCACTGGGATCACAAAAGGTGCCCCGATGCAGGCTATGGGTTTCCCAAACAGTGAATTCATCAGCTGTACCCCAATGCCAGCCCTGCATTTGGCTTTCTGAGGCCCCATCACTCAGTTTTGCTTTTTTTTTTTTTTTTTTTAATAGTGATTGAACTGTTTTGCATTTCCACCCTCTGTATAAGAGAGTTCTGGTTGTTGTGCTTCCACCAATACTTACAATGGCCTGGGTGGGAGTGGGGCTGAGGCACTCTGTTTTTAACTTGAATTTCCCTGGTGAATGCGGGCGATGATGGACTCCTTCCTACATCTGGATATCCTCATTTGAGGGGAGCCTCATTACATCTCAGGTCCATTTTGGAAAATCAGCTCATGGGATATTTTCAGCTTGATTAATATTCTTCATGCATGCAGATACATTTCTGTGGTCTGATATGCATGCTTAGATAGATCTCTCACTCTGTGGCTGCTGTTCTTATGATTTAAAAATATATATATTTATTTTTACTGGAAAGACAGAGTTACAGAGAGAGGAGAGACAGAGAGAGAGATCTTCCATCTATGGATTCACTCCCCAAAAGGCAGCAATGGTCAGAGCTGAGCTGGTTTTCCGGGTCTCTCCAATGGGCGCAGGAGCCCACGGACTTGAGCCATCTTCCACTGCTTTCCTAGGCACATTAGCAGGGAGCTGGATGGGGAGCAGAGCAGCCGGGACTCAAATTGGTACCCAAATTGGATGTTGGCATAATCAGAGATTTAACTTATTATGCTATGGTGTCAACCCTTGAATGTGCTTTAAAAATATCTATTTTTTTATTTGCGGAAAGGCAGGCTGGCACAGAGAGAGAGAGAGAGAGAGAGAGTCTTCTATCTTTACTCCCTGAGTGGCCACAATGGCTAAGCTTAAACCAAGAGCCTGGAACTCTATCCAGGCTGCCCATGTGGGCACAGGGGCCCGAACACTGGGACCATTTTTTTTTTCCTGCTTCTTTCCCGGGGCATTAGCAGGGAGCTGGATCGGAAGTGGAGCAGCTGGGACTCGTACCAGCACTCATCTGGGATGCCAATGTTGCAGACAGCAGCTTTACTTGCTGTGCCAAGTGTGTGAACCCTGAGTGTATTTGGATGGACAAAAGTCCCTAATTTGAACAAAGCCAAATTTACTGGTCTTCCCTCTGGCGGCTGGAGCTCTGTCTGTCCTGGGGCGAGAAGCCCGTTGGGTCCCCAGAGGTGACGGAGTTGACCTCTGGGGTTTCCTCTGAGATGCTGCGGAGTTCTTTCCCACGTGGTCTGGATCTGTGTGGACACAGAGCCCTGGCAACCTTAGCAGCCACAGGGCTTAGCCTGACTTCCCACACCCGCCCAGAGCTTTTGGAAGGAGCTCTCTCCTCTTGGGCCACCAGCCGTCCAGGCTGTCCCCATGGCCCCGCCCCAGCCTTTCCTCCAGGCCCTTAAGGAAAACCCTGAGCTGCCTGTGGTTTCTGAGAGCCTGTTCCAGGATTCAGGCAGCCGGCTGGGTCCCGCCTCTCCCTCCATGCCTTCTCTACGGGTGTTTCTTTGCTTAGCCAGCGTGGGACAAGTGCACCTGCTCCTTGTCACCCTGGCAGTGGGTGGGTGGGTGGGTGGGAGGCAGTGGGAGGAGGTTCCTAATCTCTAAGGAACCTGCTGATCTGTTCCTTGCCAGAGTGTATCCAGGCTCAGCAGACGAGAGGCTCACAGTTGATTGGTCATGCCTACCTGGGAACCAGAAGTGGGAACTGTGTAAGGACCTTGATCTAGTAGGAGTTGTGCCTTTAAATGAGGATCTTGGTCTACTTGCAAGTCTCTCACCTCATTAGGGTTCATCTGACATAGAGTTGACATGTCCTGCTCCACAGCTTGCAAATGATCACAAAGATGGTTTGGAAACCCAGTCGTTGAACCTAGGAGCACTGATTCATTTACGTAGCAAATAAGGTTTTAGCACCTGCTCTCTGGGATGCTTCAGAAAGTCAGTGGAGGAAGGAGGCATTGAGGCTGGCGGACATGACAGCCGTGTCCCCTCTCTGAGCTCCTTTGTTCCAGTCCCAGCTCTGGCTTCGGACTCCAGGCAGGCCCTGAGGCAGCAGGTGGGCGTGGGTGGATGCCACCCACATAGGAGAGCTGGGTGGAGTCCCCAGCTCCCAGGTTTGGCCCCAGCCCAGTTGTGTGACCATTGTGAGCATCTGAGGGGGAGTGAACCAGCAGATGGAAGCCCTTGTTCTTTCTGCTTCTCAGGATTTACAAAGAAAATTTAAAATAGGGTTATTAGAAAGCTGATGGAGAATGGAACTAAAAGAGAAGTTTATGCTTTGGTGCAAAAATTTTGAAATGCATACCTCTAACAAGGTGTCTGAAAAGTTTATGAGAAATGCATAGTGTGAAAATTGTGGCATATATTTCAATTTTTTTTGGTAACAAAATAAGCATGCCTTTAATTTCATGTTCCACAAGTATCTTGGAGTATCCTCATACTTCTGGCTCTGTGCTGGACATCGAGATGGACGTAAGTGGTGAGACCTAGATGAATCTACCCTGGGTGCTGCATTACTCCTTTTGACTCCAATATTCAAAATAGAGTATTACTGTCTCAGTGATTTCACGGGATGGTCATTTTCTACCTGGCAAGATGACTGGTTCCCTTGCTCCAGAATCTGGAGTAGGTAGTACAATTTTTTAAAAACCCACACTAAGTAAGCAGGATGCCGGGATTCTGTGGCTGAAATGTTTCTCTCCAGGTAACTCAGGAAAGAAGTTCACCGAGTCCGGTGCTGTGGAATAACAGGTAAAGCCAACACCCTTCGACACCAGCATCCCCAATGCATGAGGGTTTGAGTCCTGGCTGCTTCACTTCCAACCCAGCTACCTGCTCGTGCGTCTGGGAAGGCAGCAGAAGATGGCCCAAGTGCTTGGAACCCCGCACCCATATAAGACCCAGAAGAAGTTTGACTGCTGGCTTTGGCCTGGCCCAGCTCCAGGCATTGCAAGCCTTTGGGGAGTGAACCAGCAGATGGAAGATTTTTTTTTCTTTTCTCTCTTTGTAACTGACTTTCAAATAAATAAAAGTTTAAAATAAAAAAGGAAAGGTTCCTTCAGTGAATTTTGCAGATAAAAGAGTGGAACATAGGTTTTCTCTTGGAGAGAGGGGCTGGGGGAAAAACTCCACCCTGTACCTCCCCCTGACCCCCCCAACCCAACCTGGGGGTTGACACTCCACCAGGGACGTGATGGAGACTGCCAGCCTGATTCAGGAGGGACAAACAGGCCTTTGCTCTCAGCTCTCTGCTCCTTTCCCCTCTAGCAAAGCCCTCCTTTGTTCCCCAGCAGCAAAGGGGTAGGGTTTGCCGGTTTCCTGGACCTGGAAGGCTGGGTAGGGGGTAGGTGGTAGCATGCCAAACTCCACAGGACAAGAGGGGCTCCAGGAAGGGGCCGAATCCGGCCACAGAGCTGTTGACCAGGGCCCAGCTGGGCCCACGGCCGCCTCGGCCCATGTTCTAGGTTTTAATCATGTCCACCACCCCAGCTGGGCTGCCGCCAAGCCCTCACTCACTCACGGGTAAGTGCCAAAGCCCAGGCCGTGCCAGGCTCAGTGGAGGCACCCAGCCAAGATCAGCAGAGCTGTTCTCAGGAAAGCTGGGAGATTAGGCAGACCGGCCGGTGGGGGGCTCAGGTGTCAGTCCTCCTGCCCCCAGCCTGGAAACCAAGGGCAGGATCGCAACTTGGTGGTGGTGATGGTCGGGGGGCAAGGGCATGGACGTGCGTCACCAGCTGGGAACATGGGGACACTGACTGGGCAGCCTGGGCCAGGCCCAGGTCTCACGACCTCCAGTTCCCTGGGGCCCAGTTGAGGCCAAGTTCTGAATCCTGCACAGGTGGGACTGCTGGGTGCCAGTGGCCTTGGGCTTGTCTCTGACCCTTTGTCAGATGCCTGGGCATCCCTGGAGGGATGGGTGGGAAAGGACGTGTGTGGCTGCGGCTGGGATCATCTTGGTGCTCACCTGGGGTTTCCTCCTGCCCCTGCAAAGGGGCTTCTGCCGCCCCCTCCCCAGGTGGGGTGTTTCTGCCACTTCTGTCTTAATGCAACAAAATCCAAACCCTACCATTGCTGGGGCGAGGTTGGGTCTGGGGTTCCTTCTGGCTGCCCTAGCCCCCTGCTTCACCCTCTGCTGGGCCTTGGCCATAGAGCATCCTCCTTATCCCAGCTGTAGCAGGACCACCCCTTCTTTCCCCTGCTCTCTCGGCCTCCCCCCTTACCTCTGGTGGTCACTCTGCCCCCTGAGCAGTGCTGGACACCTTCCTGAGCAAGCTGGCTGCCTGACCTGGACTGGTCTTCTGCCTGGGCTCCTGCAGCCTCTTCCCTGAGACCTGGCCGTGTGTGTTTGTGTGTGTGTGTGTGTGGGGGGGTGTCTGCTGGGACACACTGACTCACATGTTATTTTGGGCTCCCCTTGGGCTCGATGAGCACCGGGACCTCGGGCCTGTTTAGACGGCTGGGCCGGATGTGACCAGTTCCAGGCCCTCCAGCTTCCACCAGTATGGATGTGAAGTAGGCCAAGGCAAACGTGCTGGACACGGGGCAGAACTGGAGGGCTGAGACATCCAGAGGGCCACCCAGCCTCTCTCCTGAACTCCCACCTGAGGCCTTGAAGCCGAGGGCAGCTGCACCTGGGCCCTGGGGTTTGCTGAGGGTTTGTCATCCTGGATTCGGAGGTCAGAGATTGCACCCGTTCCCCCGTGGTGGAGAGATGTGGGGCCCTCAGAGAGAGGGGCAGGACCCTGAATCTCTGACCTCCAGATGATGCGTGCCCCTCCTGTGAAGTGGCCGCCTTGGAAATGTGATTTGGCCGAGGCCAGGTGCCCTGGGGCCGTCTCATGGACTCTGATTTACTCCTGGGCTCCAGGCTGTTGCTTGGAGCATCTCTATCTCTGCATAGAAGGGGACCTAACCCGTGACCTTGCCCTGAGATCCAGGCAGTGCAGGAGTGCAGCCTTTCAGGGGACCTCCTTACGCTCCATCCCTGGACTGCTGGCCTTGACATTCTCAGTGGTTCCTGCCCTGGGCGCCAGCCCAGAACTGTGGAAGGAAATGTACAAATCCTGAAGCTGTGTCCATCACCGCATGCAAATTGGAAACAGACAAGACCTGGAGAGCTACGGTTAACCCCTGTGGGGCAGGTGAGGGGCCTGGATTGGGGCTGGAGGCACCGGTTTCCTGACTATCTCTGCTTCGGACAGCCTCCTGCCCCTTCCCATCTTCCCTGCCTACCCAGACCTATTGTTGCTCTCTCTGGAACCTTCCACGGCTGACACATCCGGAAGTGGCTGGCAGGTGGATCTGTAGTCCCAGCCGGCTACCCAAAACTGTGACCCAAAACTTGGGCATCTTGCACATCCTTCTTTCGTACTCCACCCTCAGCAATCCTAGTCTTAGAATTGTTTCTAGGCCTGATTTCCCAGGCAGGTGGTGCTAGCAGGGACCTGGGACTCTGGCAGCTGCCCAAGCATGTGGCTGGCTGTGCAGACTACTGCTCACCATGATCCAACAGCACACTCCAGAGCAGCCAGGGATGTGTTACGGGGACAACGCAGGCTTCAACCAGAGCCAGTGCAAGCCTGGGGCAGGGTGGTGAGGAGGGCGGCATGGCTGTCTGCAGGGGCCAGGAACTCCGCTCTCATGGGCACCTGGTCCTTGAGGGTGCATGCCTGTTAGGGACATCATAGTGTGGCTATGTGTGGGAATCTGGCTGCGTCCCCCCCTGTATGGGTGGTCAGAGCTGGCCTTGCCTGTGTCCCCAGCTGGCCTTGTGGCTCTTTTTCCTGTCCAAGATCCTTCAGCCCGCCCCCCTCTCTCTCTCTCTATTCCCCTGGGAACAACTGCTGTGATCCTACCTAAGGGGTCATACAGCCCCTGGTCTGGGGCATCACAGACCTTGCCCTGGCTGGGCAGGCTTGGTCAGGATGCCCTGCTGGGTGCCAGCAAGCCTATCCTCTGGCTTGACCTGTGCTGGTGGCAGAGGTTGTGCGTACCAGCCGTGTCTGCCCAGGGTGCCTCACAGCACAGGGGACACACCTGGGGCCCTGGTGAACTAGGCTGGGGGTGGGGTGGGTAGGCTGTAGCAGCTGCATTTGATGGGGGAGGGGGAAGCTGAGGTGGAAATTATGCTGTCATCTGATCTTTCTCCTGTTCCTGCAAGGCCTCTGTGAAAAAAAAGGATGCTTGAACCTTGAACTTTCTGGGCCTTCTTAGCCCAAAGTCCCAAAGTCCCTTGGGAACCCCAAGGGGACCTATCTAATGCCTCTGCCTTCTAGAACATTCCTCTTTGCCTTGTAGAATAAGGAGGGCAGACTCAGGGGGCGGGGGATGCTGAGTCCTACAGCTGAGGTGCTGAGTGTCGGGGAGGCTGTAGGAGTACAGAGAAACCCTCTTCTCTGTGTTGGGGAGACAGAAGGGCACCTATGTCATGGGTTTTGAAGGTTGAATAGGAGTTTGCTAGCAAACCAGAGCAGGGCAGGATCTGGGGGAGGTGGCGGAGATCTTGAGTGCACAAAGGCCCAGAGGTGGTGAGAAGAGTTGGGTGCCCTTGGTGGGTGTGCAGAGGGGGTCAGCAGGCTGCACTTGAGAGGGCCATGAGAGGCCTAGGAGGAGGAGGAGGGCCAGGCAAGGGCTCAGTCCAGGCTCGGGGCCTGGGATGTGGCTGGGAAGGCAGCAGGAGGCCTTCCTTAAAAATCACACACTAGGAAGGTGGCAGCACAGGACTGAGGGTAGCCTGGCCCCAGGAAGGGAAGGAAGGCTGGGAGTCAAGGACAGCCCTGGGCAGGCATGCCGGGTTGAGCTCCTGTGCGGCCGGTATGGGGGTCTCCCAGGAGCTGCAGCCAAGCCTGGGGCATGGAGGCAACAACGAGGGGCCACAGAAGGGTCCATTCTGCTGGGGCTCCAGTGTTTCTGGCTGGTACGGGATGGGGAATGGGGAGCCGCCACATCCCTGCCCCCACCCTACCACTGTTTACGTGGCCCACATACTTCTGGGGCTCTTATCTCCAAGGGTCTGTCCTTCGTGCCCACCTTGCCAAGTGGTCCCATCACCACTTGCCTCGTAAATCAGTCGGCCGCTCCCCAACGCCTCTCTGTTCTTGCCACCCTATCCTGGGTACCACCCAGTTTGGGAGGCAGAGAAAGGGCGGGCATCGGTGGGTGGCTGGGTGGGGTTCCTGGGGTGGTAGAGGGAGAGTGGCTGCCTGAGATCTTCTTAGGAGCTCCTGACCGTGGAGCAGGTGACCCGGTGTGGGCATCTCCCCCGACCCTCCAGGTGGGCTGTCCTCTCTCTCCAAGGAAGAACACAGGTTCTGGCTACTGTGAGGCTCCCTGAGGGGCTGAGACAGGGCTTGGGGGCAGGGGTGGGGTCTCCAGGGGCTTCACGGGAGGAGGCAGGTGTGATTCAAAGGGACAGGAGAGGAGGGGCACTTGATGATGGCACATGACCTCAGTTATTCCCCAATCCCCGCCCGTCCCCAGTCCCGGCACAGACCTGGGGCTTGGGGAGGAGGGTGTGTGTGTGTGGGGGGGGGGGGCGGGCAGGGGTCCAGGGAGCTGTAACTGCATTCTTCGTGGGACAAAACTAGAAGACCAGAAGATAGTCTGGGTGTCAAAGGCAGAGTCTCTGTCCCCACCTGTCCTGCTCTTGCCACTCAACATCCTTCTGCCAGGGCCCTGGATGGAGACACCTCCTCTCCCTGCCAGCAAGGGGACTGTGGCTATCCCCCGGGGCTGGGCTATTCCTGAACTTGATCTTCCATTGTGTGTTCCCAGAGAGACCCCAGGGAATTCTATCTGGTCTATCTGGCCTCTCCTCTCTTTCCCACTGACCAGTGTCAAGGGCACAGAGCGTGCAGCCTCAGAGAACCCCACCCTCCTGAGATGGCAAGGAGCCGGTGCAGTGAAAGTAGGGCAGGGGTCAGGTGGGGCTTGTGCGTAGGGTGCAGCCTGCCCAAACTCAAAGAATCTCTCATATACACTGTCAGCTGTGTGCCCCAGCGCTGGTGGGCCTGAGACGTGAGAGTGTCCACACCCGCATGAGTGCTGTTTACAACAGGCTCAGAAACAGGCAGGGCTAATCTGTGGTGAGAAGAGTCAGAGACCAGGCGGCTAGAGGGGGCTCGGGCGGCAAGGCTTTTAAGGGATCTTGGAAGGCCTGGCCAAGTCGGCTAGGGGGATCATGGTGCTGTCAGCCTGGGCGCTTTCTGCTAGTGAAAAGTTACATCTGATTCACTGAGACTGGACGGGGGAGGCATGTAGCCCGCCACACATCATCTGGGATCTAGACTGCCAAGTCGGCCCGTGTGCCTTGTTGCAGCGGAGGTAAGAAACGTGGGCGAAGGCTCTTTAGAAAGCCAGTGTAAGGCGCCACTGCTCTGGCACAGTGGCTATATCTGCCACCTGCAGCACCAGCAGCCTAGTAGGGGTGTGGTTTGAGTGCTGGTTGCTCCACTTCCAATCCTGCCTCTTGCTGGTGGCCTGGGAAAGCAGTGGAGGATGGCCCAAGTGCTTGAGCCCCTGTACTCATGTGGGAGACCTGGATTGACTCCTGGCTTTTAGCCTGGCCCATCTCTGACCCTTGTGGACATCTGGGAGTGAATCAGCAGGTGGGCTCTGTCCTTCCCCTCTCTCCGTTAGCTCTGCCCTTCAGACGTATAAAAATAGTCTTTTGAAAAAGAAGTCTGTGCAAAGAAATGGAAAGACACGTGTTGATTCTGGTGTAAAGATGTTGAAATCCGCGTGTACAATTGGTCTTCAAAAAGATGGTAGATGATGCCTGGTGGGATAACAGGTTCATCTTCCACCCTGTACGCCAGTCAGTATCCCATGTGGACTCCGAGTTGAGTTCTGGCTGCTCCACTTCCCATCCAGCTTCCTGTGTATGGCCTGGGCAAGCAGCCGAGAATGGCCCGAGTCCTTGAGCCCATGCACCCACATGGGAGACCTTGAAGAAGCTCCTGGCATTCCGTTTTAGGCCATTTGGGGAGTGAGCCAGTGCTGAAAGATCTCTTTCCTTCTGTCTCTGTAAAAACCTGCCTTTCAAATAGAAGTAAATAAATCCTCTCAGGTTGGTAGAGAATACATACAGTAAGAGACCAATTACAGATTTAACTTTTTGCCCCCAAATTTTCTAACATTTTCCCATTGTGTTTAAAAGTCAGAGAGAGAGAGAGAATGAGAAAGAGAGAGTTCTGTTTGATGGTTCTCAGCCCGATTGCCTTTAACAGCAGGATCTCCATGAGCCTGGAACTCCATCTGACTCTTCCTTGGGGGTGACAGGGACCCATGTGCCTGAGCCATCACCCGCTGCCTGTCAGGTGCACATGAGCAGGGAGATGGAACAAGGAACAGAAGAGCCGGAATTCGAACCAAGCACTCTGCTAGGAACTGCAGGGGTCCCACCCTCTGAGATAAAGAGCCGCCCCAGCTTATCTTTCAGTCCCAGCTTCTGTGAACATCTGAATTAGGCTTATGTGTGTATCCATACGTGTGTGTAACTGTGTGTATATGTGCGTTCATGTATTTGTGTGTGTATTTGTGTGCGTCTAGGTATATTTGTATGTGTGTACATGTGTCTGCCTGTGTGTTTGCGTGTGCATCTCTGGGTGTATCTATATCTGTATACATGTGTATATTTGTGTATTTATATCTGTGTGTATATCTCTGTGTTGGTATCTGTATCTATGCGTGTATCTGTGTACGCATGCATACATGCATGTATCTCTGTGTTTATATGTGTGCACACGTGTATATCTGTTTCTATATCTCTGTGTGCATGTGTGTATCTGTGTGTGTGCCTGTGTGTGCATACATCTCTGTGTGTTATTTCTCCTCTGGGTCCTACGGGTTTTGGCTGCAAGAACCTGGCCCTAAGGAGCCTTCGGATCTTTAGGAGAAGGTTCTGGAACAACAAGGGACATGAATAGATTCTCAGGAGCCCAGGGTGCCACCTGTCGCCATTCCCCTCCCTCAGCCATTGCCTGAGGCTGTGAACCCAGTATGGGGGGCGGCCAGTGTGGGTCTGCCTCATTTCCCACCCTCTTTGCCTGCAAAAAAGTGCTGCAGCCTTTGACCTCTCCCTGACCCACTGCTGTCTCCCGGCCCTGACCTCATGTCTGTGGCCAAGGGTGAGGTAAGGTAGACACTGCCTGCTGTTCCCTTCTGGGTACCCACGGGAAGGGCGGGCCAGGCTGCCAGCCCCGGGAGCCGGAGGGTGGCCCATGAGTCATAGGTGGGCAGGGCCGTGGGCCGTATCCTGAAGGAAACACCACTTCCTCTGGGATAAGGCTGGGGGCCACGGCCTGTGCACTTGGAGACTTTTCTCCGTCACCAACTGCTTGGCCACAGTCTGTCCTGGCTCCCGCAGCGGCGGCCTTTCTGGATAGCAGACTCTGTTTCTCAGAAACTGGGTTAAAGGGTTCTTTCCTCGAGGAAACCCATCTGCAACCCCTCTCTCCCTGTACCGCTGTCATTTGCTTGACTCCACTTCTCATTGGGCCATTTACCGCATGCACCTGCTGGGTCTCTGTGCTTGCACTCATGGCGCCCTGTTAGTCTTCTTGTGACTATGCACTGAGTGCCGATGCTGGTCGGACGAGCACCCCGGCACACTCGCTTCCAAACTCACTGTGCCGTGCGTAGATTTTTAGTCTGCTCTATAAAGTTTATAGTAAACTTATTAGGGTCCTTAAAGATAAACTGTTGGAATTAGAAATTTCTGTTCAGTTAGGTTTGCCACAACAAAGTGACATACTAGGGAATGAATTTGGAATTAAAAAAAAAAAAAGACTTCTTTTTTTATTTGAAAGGTAGATGAGAGAGGGAGAGCATGCACTTCCATCTGCTGGTTCATTCCCCAAATGGCCACACCTGCTGGGGAGGGGCCGGGCTGAAACTGAGAGCCTGGAACCCTATCTGGATCTCCTACATTGGGCATCAGAGACCCAGACACTTGGTCCATCCTTCACTGCTTTCCCAGGTGTGTGAGTAGGGAGCTGGATCAGGAGTGGAGCATCCAGGACTGGAACCAGAACTTTGATGTGGAATGCCGACATCACAGGCAGTGGCTTAACTTGCTGCACCACCAATGTCGGTTTGCGATTTTTAAACAGTAATTATTTGAGAGAGAAAGACAGACAGAGCTCTCACCTGCAGCTATGAGGCTTGTACCGAACTGCAGCCATGGACGAGGAACCCAGCCCAGGTCTCCCTGGTAGGTGTCAGGGGTTCAAATACTTCAGCCGTCAACTGCTGGCTCCTGCAGTGTGCATGAACAGGAAGTTAGAACTAGGAGCAAAACTGAGACTTGAACACAGGCACTCCAATAGGGGATGTGGGTGTCCCCTATGGCATCTAAACCAAGGTGCTAAGTTGCCATCCCCATGAACCAGCATGGAAGCCCTTGGCACACTAGCCATGTCAGGCCATCATGATGACCATGACACAGCTCCCGGATGTGGCCATCACCCCCAGAAGGAAACTCTGTACCTGCTGTGGTCCCGGGGATCTGCACGGAATGGAAAGCACGCACATGCCAAGCACACCGGAGACACTGCCCGTGGGGAGGCCCAGAGGACACACGAGACCATAGGATGATGATGTCACTTCCTGGAGTTTCTGTTACTCAAGATTCATCAGGATCCCAACAATGGAATGGAAAGTTCTGGAAGTATAGTATTCGCTAGTGTCTTGAACCTTGCGCCAGGCCAGGAGGTGTGATGAAATCAGAAGCCTTCTGCTCCATCCTGCCCCAGCATGTGAACCACTCCTGATTTCCGCGTTTCCCTGCTGTATGGACTACCCTTTCAGGGGTCCTCAGTGATCATCTGTGTGGTGATTGGATCAACTGCCCTGGGGTCAAAGTGCTTGGCCTCAGGTCACGCCTCACCATGGTGCCAAACGGCATGGGAAATGCTGCTGGTGACTTGGATGCGTCCCGAGAAGCCTCCTTTGGATAAAAAGCTGAAAGTAGGTGGAGACAAATGCCTGCTGGTTCAGGTATGCATTGAGGGGGTGTTGGGCTGTCCCCAGACTCCCCGAAGATAAGGGGTGTGTGTGTGTGTGTGTGTGTGTGTGTGTGTGTGTCTTTGTAAGGGCTGGGCACTTGGGGGCCAACAGAGGTTTAAAAATCTGTGCATATATAAGTCAGAGAACAGAGAACTCAGAGCCTCTCTTCCGCCATGGGCTGCACCCCCATCCTCTGCTCCCCAACCCCAAACACGAGATCAAGGCTGAGTAGGAGCTGGTTCTTGGGTCTGGGTAGGAGGGAAGCCGGGAGGTGGGGGCAGGGAGGAACAGCAGGTGTCTCAGAGAGAAGAGGCAGCAGGTGGAGGGGGAGGTTGGTGAGGAGGGTAAGGACATGGGCAAAGGGGACAGGCCTTCTTGTGGGGTGCGCTTGGGGTTGGAGTGGCAGGGATGTGGCATGCATGAGGCCTTGCACTCCTGTGCAAGCCAGGGCTTCATTTTCTGAGCAAGAAATCCAGACGTGTGGTTTGCCAGAGCCTTTTTTTTTTTTTTTTCCTCCTTTTCTCCCCCGCCACCACCACACACTTTGGGTTTGAGAATTTATTTATATGAAAAGTCTTAGCAAGGTCTAAACACTCGGGGCCTTTGCACATGCCGCTGGCTGAGCTGGAGGGCCCCTCCCGGCCCTGCCTGCATGTCCGCCCATGAACTCTGGACACCTTTTCAGGTCACAGCTCTCTTGGGCCATGGTCCTTCCCTCGTCTCCTCTCCACTCCCTGCCATGGCAGTCACTCTGTCCTCAGGGGACCCACAGCTTCTCCACTCGCCCAGCCTGTCCTCCACCACTCCCTCTGCCTCATTCTTCCCTCTTGGGTGCACGCAGGGTCAGGTGCATGGGTGACCATGAGGCTGCTGACCTGGGCTCAGGTCGGGGTTGTCTTCCTCTGTATCTGAACCCCCTGTGATGTCCGAGCATCTCCCTGACTCCCTTAGCTGATGGAACCTCCCAGACCTTCAAGAAGCTATTGCCAGGCCACATCTTACTGCAACAGACCTGAAACTTCAGAGCCTGCGTGACAGGAGTCAGTGCGTGTATGTGTGTTGGGGAGGGGATGCAGTCAGGATGTTCAATGGCTAGCCATGGGGATGTAGCCCCCCTATAAGGGGGCTTTGGGGGCAAAGGTGGGACTTGACTTCCCCTAGGTGGGTGCCCTGCCCATTACATCTCGTGATCAGATCTGAGCCTGGGTGGTGGGCCTCAGCCGCAGATCTTTGGAGGGTCCGAGGGCCTCCAGGCAGTTTCGCAGAGGGGACCCCAGAGTTTCAGGGTGACCTTGTGACCTTGTTTGAGTTCCCAAGTTGGGAACTTTAGGGAGAGTTTTTCTTTCTTTCTTTCTTTCTTTTAATACAAGGATTTTGGTTTTGTGCGCAACAAGCATCCCGAGCGGCGGCTCCCCCTCCTGCTTGGCAACACTGCCCGCCGCACGCTGTTGACCTTGGCCACGGGGCTGCGGGGGCTGGAGCTCTCACACCATAAATTCCTGTCTTCTAGGAATCCAGCCCTGGGGAAGGCAGGAAACACGAAGGAGCGTGAGTGCTCCATGAACATTTTTCCAACGTGACCACATCACAGGGATGTGTGGCCGGAATTCTCACCCTGGATGGGGAGCTGGTGGCGGGGCGAGGGGTGTGTGCGGCTGGAGGGAGAACAGAATTCAGGGATGCCATTGTCCCTGGGAATAGAGAATTCTCAGACAGAATCTGGGCTGGGACAGATCCTCAGGAGGGTGAGCAGCCGAGGAGAGACAGAGAGCCCACCTTGAACTTTGAGTGATTCCACTCGGAACCCAGAGACAGGGCCCTGGGGATGAGGGAGTGGTCCTGACTGTCTGCCTCCCATTCTGGACAAAGCCCTTTCTGGTCCCCAGATTGAGTTGGCAAACTTGAGCCGTGCCACCTGTCCCACAGCTATCTGTTGCCAGTTCCAGAAACCTTCCCCTGTGAATCCTTGAGTGATCCTCATCTGCCGTGTTCCCCTGGCCACAGACTGCCCTGAGACTGTGCTTCAGCCGTCTTGCCTCCTCACTGTGGTCACCCACGTACCACCCCCACTGTCCTTGTCACCTCCCCACCACATCATCTCTGCCTCCCACTCACTACCCACCTGCCTGTGTCTGGTCTCCCACCTGGTCTGTCCCAGACACTCCAGTCCTCTTCTAAACTGGTACTTTCCTTTATTTTCCAAGACTTTATTTGTTTGAAAGGCAGAGCAATAGAGAGAGAACAAGAGCGAGAGTGAGAGAGAGAAAGAAAGGGGGGGGTGCTTTCCATCTATTGGTTCACTCCCCAAGTGGTCACAACAGCCAGAATTGGGCCAGACTGAATCAAGGACTCCATCTGGGTCTCCCATGCAGGTGTAGAAGCCCACGTGCTGGGACCATCCTCCACTGCTTTCCCAGGAACATTACTGGGGGCTGGATTGGGAAGCAGAGTAGCTAGAACTCAAACCAGTGTTTCCATACAGGCGCCTGTACAGTGCCAAGGGGTGGCTTCATCTGCCTTGCCACCACAGGGATCCCTTGCTTCCTGTACCCCACGCCTCCCCACCATCTTTTAGATATACAAATTGCATTTAGGCCACTTGCCTAAGCCCAGCAGGTTGAACAGCTCCCCAGCAGCTGCAGCACAGCATCACACGCCCTCACTCCCTTTCTGCTCCCACAGGGCCCGTGTGCCCAGCCCCTGAGTGCTTTCCACTCTCCCTCCAGGGCCTCTCCCTACCCACCTTGCCACTCCCTTCCTGTTTGCAACCCCTCACCCCTCTGTGGGGTCAGCTCGGCTCCTGTGAGATCTTCCTACTGCTTGGGCTTTGGGGTTTCTTCCCACCCTCTTCCTCCGGCATCACTTATAACGTGCCTGGACCACCTGCTGGGGTGGTGGGGAGTTGGGTGAGTAAGGATGTCTTTTTAAAAAATAATTTTCATTTACTCTATTTGTTTATCACTCTATCCATATCTATCTATCTAACCATCTATCATATGTATCAGTCTTGGTAATAGAGAAAGTTCCTATCCATTGGTTTGCTCCCCAAAATCTGCATCAGGTGGGGTTGGACCAGGCTGAAGCCAGGAGCTCCAGCTGGTCCTCCAAGTGGCTGGCCATGACCTGCTGCCTCTCAGGATTCATGTTTGTTCACAGAGTTGGGTCTGGAAGCCAGGTTCCCTGGCATGGGATGTGGAGTCCAGTACCTGCTGGGATAATGTCCCCCTCTTCTCAGAACTCCACATGATGATCTTACATGTCCTCTTCAAGTGACCCGGGAAGGATGCTGATTTTAGGATCTCAGGAATAGAGAGGAGAGAACTTAAGACAGGATGACGCTGGCACCTGCTGCGATCTTGCGTCCACTGTGGCCCTAGCAGGAGGCTGCCCCTCTGCAGGGCATCTGGAAGAAGCCACTGCTGCCCTCTCTCTCCATCTTGTCATTTGATGAGGTGGGCTTTGCCTGGTAGGGGTGGAGGGAAGGATGGGGCTCCGGCATCAGCTTGTTCAGGAACTTGGGGCCACCTAAGACAGGGGAGTGGAGTGTGGGGATGCTCCCTGCCCCGCCCTGCCAGCCTTTGTGTCTTCTTGACATGCTTGTCCAATCCCCACACCTTTCATTTATTTTTCTTGCACTAGTGCATTGGCCAGCATTTCTACACAGCGCTGATGTTCAGTGTTAGCAGCGGGCATCTAGCTCCTTTTTGTCTGTGGTAAGGCTGATATTTCACCTCTGCTAGCCTGACTCTGGGATCTAGTTCTGAGTTCATTCTGACCTTGTGGGGAGAGTTAGTATTTGTAGGCCTCCTCATAACCCATTTTACAGGTGGGCACCTTTGAGGTAACCCTCCCATGGTTGCATACTCATCAAGTGGCAGAGGTCTTAAATCATCAGTCCGACTTCAAAGCCCACAGTCAGGGGCTGGCGTTGCGGTGCAGCAGGTTCAAGTCCTAGATGCTCCACTTCCCATCCAGCTCCCTACTAATGCACCTGGGAAAGCAGCAGAGGATGATCCAAAGCCTTGGAATCCTCTACCTACATGGGAGACCTGGAAGAAGCTCTTGGATTCCGTGTTGGCAGTTGCAGCCACTTAAAAGAATGAATCAGTAGATGGAAGATCTCTCCCCTTCTCTCCTTCTCTCTAATTCTCACTTTCAAAAAATAACAGCCTATAATTTTAACTCTTGGACTGTAAATGGTTCAATAAAATGTATCTAAAGGAACCATAATTTAATTGTGTGATACAGGATCAAAATCAGAAACACGCGCCATCAGAACAGAAGGCATAACAGCAATTGTACGTGAAAACCAAGAATCTCCAAGATGTACCTCAGGATGAAGCATGAGTTCCATGAAAATAGGAGGGTGGACAACCCAGGGGGAGAGGAAATGAACCAACACTTCATATGCAACATTAAACACTCTCCAGACAGATTATAAACTTTAAGCTTATATAAATAAGGAATAAAATTCTAGACCTGTGGGTAGGAAAGGAACCAAATTCTTTTTTGCCCTCTGAAAAAGCATTTATTCATTTTTTTTTCTTGACTTCGTCCATGTTCCTTAAACATCCTAAGGAGATTTCTAAAGTTCTTAGTCATAATGATAATTCCTTAAAAATTGCATAAGGAAAGGTAAGTCCTACTTGGCTGGGTGATGGGTGCTGAGGGAGAAAGGGGCAGGAAGGAGGGGTCCCCGGGAGACCCACTGCCACAGGAGCATCCAGCTGAGCAGAAGGGGGTCATAGGCATTGGAAGGGGTGCGAGTCTTGGAAGATGGAGAAATAGATGCAATCCACTACATGATGGTTGCATCACTGGTGCTTGGATTTACTGTCCACACACACTCACACCCTTATAGCTCCTGGCCCCATGCACCTGTCCCAGGCCCCAAGCACCTGCACAGACTCCCACTCACACAGAGGTTGCTTTCAGGTTCGTGTGTACACCTGCTGGGGTTGGGGTCGTAGCCTGGCTATCTGTGTGGTGTGGGCTTCTTCGAGCGGCTGTTACACTCTAGACACATTACAGCTGAAGGCCCTGAAGGCAACAGGGCTTGAGACAGAGCCAGACTGGCTTAGAGAGGGGCCTGGAGCACTTCTCAATCTGCCACTCCACTCTGGCCCCTGTTGTCCCTGCAATCTCTTATCCTGAAACCCTGCACCAGGCCCTTGAATGGGTTTGAAGGGAGGGGTCATGCTCTGAGCAGGGATTTAGGGTTCACGCTGTCAGCTGCTCTGAAACTCAACCCTGCTCTCCAAGTCCCCATGTTCAGAATGGAAGGATGCATGATCATCTGACACTCTGGGGAAGTGAGGGCTGACTTCAGCCTTGTCCCTCCTGTCCATTCAGTCCCCAAACTGCCCTTTAGTCTCCTGTAAGAGCAGCCGGCTCCAGCCTCCAGGCCCTTGCAAGCCCCTTTGTGGGTCAACCAGGCTCTGAGATCTCTATTAAGGCTGAGAGTGATGCCTGGCACCCAGGGGACCTCAGTAGACTTGTTCCCAGGGAACCATTTTCTCCCTTCGCCCATGCCCTCAGCTTTGCCCCAGGGATGGGCTGCTTAGGGTCAAGAGAAGAGAACCACGGAATGCAACTCTGTGCTCATGTCCCGTCCCCTCTGTCCTGCCCTGTCCCCTCCATTCCTTCCCTACCTATGTACCATAAAAATCCCTCACCCTTCCTGCTTCTTTCCCCAGGGAGTCTGTGTCCCCTCCGGGTTTTTTTAAACTTCTTTTTATTATTATCATTTTATGATACAATTCCAAAGACCCTGGGATTTTCCTTATTCCCTTCCCATGGCTGGCTTGAAGGGAGGGCAAATGCTTCACCCTTATTTATTTTTGTAAGATTTATTTATTTATTTTTATTGCAAAGTCAATATACAGAAAGGAGAGACAGAGAGAAAGATCTTCCATCCACCGATTCACTGCCCAAATAACTGCAATGACTGGAGCTGAGCTGATCCAGAGCCAGGAGCCAGGCACTTCTTCTGGGTCTCCCATGTGGGTGCAGGGTCCCAAGGCTTTGGGCCTGCCTCGACTGCTTTCCCAGGCCACAAGCAGGGAGCTGGATGGGAAGTAGAGCCACCAGGTCATGAACTGCTGTACATATGGGATGCCAGCCAATGGCCTGGAGCTCCATCTGGGTCTCCCATGTGGGTGGCAGGGGCCTAAGCACTTTGCATCTTTCCTGAGTGCACTAACACGGAGCTGGACCAGAAGTGGTTCAGCCATGATAAGGGATGCTGGTGCTGCAGGAGACCACCCTGTGGTTCCTGGTTTTTCCTTTCTCATTTAAATGTTCCCTTTGTTACCAGCTTTGTCCCAGTTGGAAGCATTCTGGGATCTCCTGGTCACCTTTAAAAGTGACCCCAACCTTGTCCCTCAGGAGCCCTTGCACAAAGCTGGTCGTCTCTGGTTTCTGGGGTAGCTGCCCCTTAGCCCCAGCAGGTACCATGCCCTGTCCAGCTGGATGACCCTTCCCCTGCTACTGCCTCCTGGCCAGGCAGTGAGTCCCAGACAGCATGATGAGAGCCTTGTGTGACACAGGCACCCCTCAGAGCATGTACAGAGCTGGGCTCCAGCTGGACTTCCAGCGCACATGACCTTGGGGCTCCTCAAGGATACTGGCCTATGCTCAGGGACTCCCCCTCCCACCCCGCCCTCCGACCAATGACTTCATCAGCTCTCGCGCCAGGCCCTGGGCCCCAGCCCTGTGGCTGCCCCATGTCCCAATCTTCGTGGAGGGCAGAACATGTTTTGAAAACCCAAAAACTCCATCCTGTCTGAACTGAACATTTTCGGCTGCTTGTCCAGCACCAGGCTTCACGCTCCTGGCCCAGTCGGCGGCCAGGGTATTTATAGCTCTGCCCTGGCACTCCGTCTTGCCTAATTGGCGTGGCCTGACAGGGCCCCCATCCGTCACGGTAAGTGGGCCTTTCACCAGTCGCCGGCCGGCTCCCAGCCAGCCCAGACGTTCCCAGGCCCGAGCTGGGGACACCGCCCGCCCTCCACCCTGCCTGCTCCCCAGGGTTCTTTGCAGCCACGCTGGGGGAGGCCCCCCCCTACTCCACCCTGCTGCCTACCCTGAAAGCCAGCCGGGGTGTGGTGGTGGTGGCGGGTGACCGTCCATGTTGCTGGCAAGGGGCCTTGTGGCCCTGGGGTTGGTCCTTCTAACTCACAAAGAAAGTCCTGTGCCGGAGCCACAGGGAAAAAGCCCTAGCTCTCCTCGTTTGCCTAGGACCCCCGGGGGCTGTTCTCCCCACCTCTGATCCAAACACAGGCAGCTTCATGCTGCTCCCCCGACAAGCAGAGGTGTGTTCTGGGCCTCTCTGTGCTTCTTGGGACCACCTGCCCTCCTCCCCACTCTTCCTGGCTGACACCTGCATTCCATCTGTCCCTCACCATCCCAACTGGGATCTCTCCTTGGGACCATGGAAGTCCTGACTCCTTCAGTCAAGATGTTCCCCAACAAGGCATGGTCCTGGCCCCATTTCCTCCAGTGACCTTGAACTTTCCAGGGCCAGGAGCAGGCCTTATTCCCTGGAGCTCCACGGACCCACTCTGCAATCCAACCGTCCTGTTTCCTATTGGGTCCAAATGACTGCATGCTTTTCAAATCCTGTATTTCACCAGTTCTCTGGAAGCATGATTTTCCCAGCTTGGAAACTGAGACAGTAGAGTTACAGAAAGAAAGGAAGGGAGGGGGAGGAAGAGAGAAGAAGAAGAAGAAGAAGAAGGAGAAACGGAGAGAGAGAGAGAGATATCTTCCATCTGCTGGCTCGCTCCCCAAGTGGTTACAATGGCCAGAGCTGAGCCAGTCTGAAGCCAGGATCCTGGAACTCCACTCGGGTCTCCCACACAAGTGACAGGGACCCAAGCCCTTGGGCCATCCTCCACTGTTTTCCCAGGCGCGTTAGAAGGGAACTGTATTGGAAGTGGAGCAAAACTGGATTGGGAGTGGAGGATTCCAAAGTGGTGCCCAAATGGGATGTTGGCGTCGTAGATGGCAGCTTAACCTGCCACACCTGACTATGGCCCCCACAGGTTGTAGTACAGTGGTCTGACTTTAACCCACCTTATAACTGATGACTTCCAGGGGTGGATAAAATGTAGCAAAGGATTGAACAGAGTGACACATGACAGACATGAACCACCCAATGTGTTCCTGTTACTCTCTGGGCCCTAACCAAACAGCACAGCTGAGCTCTCCAGCCTCAGTTTCCACATTTTGACAATGGGTGGTGACAGGAAGTCTTCCCTCCCCATCCACCTGTTTATCTCTAAGATGACAAAGGTGGCTTAATGTACAACCACTACTGTGGGGATTCCCACTGCTCATTTGCCCTGGTGTTTGAGTCCTGCCCTGGATGGTTAATATGGAATGATGACTGGAAGTGGACTAGGGAGGCAACAGGGAACTACAAGCCGAGAGCTGATCCAGGAGAAGAAGGGGTATCAACGAGGTGGTGAATGTGGTAGAAGATAGTGAGGATGCAGAATGAAGTTCTGGAGTTGGGTCTGGGGGTCAGGGTGGTGGAACGTGGAACCCCATCACTGTCTAGAGGATCCTTCTGGTCTGTGGGTTCAGGAGGGACTGGATGGGACAGAGCCAAGATGAGAAGGTGGCTGTGCTGTCAACCAGGTGAGCATGGTGGCAATGTGGACCCCTGTGGTGGGGGGCGGTGAGAGAGGTAGATGTGGGGTTTTCTTTGGAGGGCAGATTGATAGGTCTTGGCCACGGTGGGGATGGTGGGTGGCCAGCAGCTGGGGTGCCAAGGATGCCTCCCAGTGTTTCTGACCTGAGCTGCTAGGTGGAGGGTGGCACCACTTCCTGAGCTGGACACGGCTCAATGGGGAGAAGACGAGCATCAGGCTTGGGGAGGAAGGCCAGATCCACCTTGGGAATGGGTTTTGTTCCAATTGTGGCTGGTCCTGCCTTGCTGATGCAGGCCAGAGCCCCATGTTGGGGTGGGAAAACTCCATGATGACGTGGTGAAAGTGACCGTGCCATCTTTTGTCCCCTTTCTTGTGCTGTCCAGAAGAAGCCACGCCTGGCAGCAGTGGGATGGACCCACCTCGACTTTTGTCCTCTACAGCTGGGGAGGGCCACAGGGGTGGGGGAGATAAGGAGGGCAAGCAGAGGATCCCACCCCCCATCTCCCTACTTCTGCCCAGTGCCCTGGTGCAGCCCCCAACCCCCAGACCCTCTCTCTGTAGAATACTGTAGCACACTCCATCCACAAGCTGTGAGCCAGCATGAGGGTGGGAAGGGGGAGATGTGGGAGCAGGCTTCTGTGACCTGGGCTGACAGCGACATCCCCCTTGCCATCTGACATTATGCTTCTAAAGACTCCCCCTTACCCCCAATAAGGTAAATGACAAAGTCACATGGGCTCCTCCCACAAACTTCAGTCTGAGTGTGCCATCCCCAAGCCAGGGTTCCCCTGGAACCATCTCCTGCCTGCCCCCACCCCCGACCCCCTGCAGCACCCCTAAGCTTTGATGACTGATGGATGCATGGGCCAGGAGTACTGAGTACTGAGTCACCACTGCTGGCACATGGCAACCGCAGGGGCCTTGTAGGCCGGGTGGGTCTTGTCTGAGGACTTGGGGCGGGCGCTGGCGGGGGGCCGGGAAGGGGGACAATAAGCCCTTGTCTTTGTCCATTGCTTTCCTTCCAAGATGCTCCAGCCCCCAGATAACTATGACCTCATTCCTTCTCCGGGCTCCAGGCCTGGAACTGGGCCTGTCTGCCCCATTTTGCAGACTGGAAAACTGAGTCACAGAGGAAAGAGAACAAGAAGGCCTTGAGGTTCCTCGAGGAGGGCCCAAAGCTGAATCCATTCAACCCCCATCCAGGGCCGCCAGCCCTTCCAGGTGCCTCCCAAGGGTCCAACTGAGAAGGTTCTCGCTCAGGCAGCCAAAGGCCTTGGAGAATGCCCTGCCGGTTCCCTGGTCACCCAGGCTGGGTCCCAGCTCTGCCGGTCACCACTGTGTCACCTTTGGCAGGTCACACACCTTCTCTGGACCCTGGTTTCTATTTGTGGCAGCCACCAGGCCACCCCTTCCTTGCAGGATGCCGGGATCCTTGGGCATCTGGGCTTCATTGCTATGGACAAGGATTCAGTCAGGTCTCCTTAACAATCACTGTGTACCCTTCTTCACCCAAGCAAGGTGGGGGTGTGGTCTTCCATGACAGACGGGCTTGACTGGCAGTTGAATTGGGGGGCCATTCAAGCCATGCCTCCCTAGCCCTCCAATGTTCCCATGTCCTCAAGGGCTCCTAGATCCCGACCTTGGCAAATTCTTACACACCTGTACTCAGCAGCATCCCCTCTCCATGCTACCTGTCCCAGAATGTCTCCTCTAAGCCACCTCTTCACCCCAGCGCTGGAGTGATCGCCACTTAAACAACTCCAGATGCAAGCTGCCAGCCAGAGGGAAGTGGGGTCACCATCCAGAGGTGGGGTCACAGCAGTGGTTCCATGGAGATGGTAACATATCAGGTCACAGCAGGAACCTCAGAGGCCAGCTTGGGGGAGGGGAGGAGGAAGGGAACATAGGGTCAGTGCCTTAGGAAATGACCTTGATTGTTATTGTTTACCAGGGTCTTTTGAGCACTCCCCACCTCCCTGGAAGCCAGCGAGGCCAGAGGGGGCTGTCAGGTCTCTGCCAGCAGTGCTGGGGCACACTCAGGCTGGAGGGGTGGGGTGCAGTGAGGCGGGGGGACTGGTTTAGGATTAGGTGTTCGTGGGGTTGGGGGAGAGCAGGGCAAGTGGGGCTGGGCTTCCTGGAGGCTGTCCAGGCGCTGGCCTTTCCCTTGGCCCCGGCTTCCAGCGGGGCCGTGTTCCCAGTGAGATAAACAAGGGACCAGGGCAAGCAACATGGATGAAGTAACGGGGAAGATATGAACGGCCGCACCCAGCGCCCGCCGGCCGGCCCCACCAGGAGCAATCCGGAGGAGACCGGCCTGGCCCTGCCAACCTCAGCTTGTGCCAGGCACCGAGGGGGCTCAGCCCAGGCCAAGCGCACTGGCTCCCTGGGGCTTCAGTCTGTAAGCCCCTTGGCCCTGAGACTGGGGCAATGAGGTCTTGTTCCTGCAGCCCCCACCCTTCCTCTTCCCTGAGCTGGAATTCTTGCTTTGGGAGAATCTGATGACACTTTGCCCACGTGCAAACTCACGGGGTACCAGAGCAGACCCCTCCGGTGGGGAGCATTGCTTGTGCCTGGACTCTGCCCTCTCCCTCACTGCCCCAGTACCAGCCCTCCTTGCTCATGCCAAGCTTTTTTCCTAATGGTTTTCTGATGAGCCCAGGAACCCAGGCGGGCGTCTCCCACAGCCGGATGGAAGGCTGGCGCTGCTTCTGACCCCCGCCTGCATACCAACCTGGGGATCGCCCTCCATAGAGCCACAAAGAGCCAGTGTGTCTATCGCTGTTGCTGCTGGGGGCACAGCAGGGGAAGGGCAGGCAGCCTGCTCGGGCATCACAGGACCCTTTAGGCTTAGTGGGTAGAGGTGGAAGTCAAGATAGGGAGGGGGTTTTGCTAGCTGAGAAGTATCACCCAGAGTGCCCACCAGCAGGACCTGGAGCTAGAAGCCTGGCACACACAGGATGTGGGGTGGGCAGCTCCAGGTCTCTGGTACCTTCAGAAAACAGACTCCTTTGGCCCTATGCACACTGCTCTTGACCCTGGCTGATCTGCTATGGGCTGCTTCTCTCCTCCCTCACCATCCATGCAACGGACAGGGAAGAGCTGTAGGCCTTGGAATCTGCATTTTACAACACCCAGGGCAGGCTCAGCTCCGCTCCCATAGTCAGGCTCTGGCAGGTTCTCTCCCTGAAACCTGCTGAACTTGCTTCACCCTGATATACCATATGGCTGCTAACTTCCTGTTGCTTCCTCTTCTCAACCCCATCCCCCTAGCCCTAGCCGCTGGTCCTTTCTGGGCAGTCTGGCCTGACTGCACAACCCACCTTCCTATCCAGGCCCAACATCACCTGTACTGCCGTCTAATCCATCTCAAGCCCACATCCTGATCCATGGGACCCTACAGCTCATCATGTGTAGCTAAGACCCCTCCCCTTCCAGCTGCCAACTCATGAGCCTGCCAATGAAGCACGTGCCCAGGGTCCTGCATCTCAGGGGACATCCCTTATGGAGCCTGGGGCGCTGTGGCCCACATTGACCTGGTGTGGCTCTCTTTTCCATTACTCCCACCAGGAAAGGGAAGGCTGACTTGACTAGGACCCCAGCCTGTCGTCAGGGATGGAGCTGGCTCTGAAGACCCTGTGAAGGTCCCTTGACTCCACAGTCCCCTCAACCGTGGCTGGGCTTTGGTGGGACACACTGCACGAACTTGCACAAGTTCAAGGTCTTGGTTCCAGTGCCAGGGGCCTGAAATCTAGAGTGTGGACACAATTGTGACATATGTGGGCACATACATGGCATCAGCTGTGAGACACAGAAACACAGGACGCCCCGCTCCCCCTGACACCCCCTCCCATGATTCTCGAGGCAAGAGAACATAGTCTCAGACTGGCCGACAGGCGTGGGAGGCACCCCCCGAAAGGGGCTGGCGCTGTTTTGAGCGGAGCGTCGGCCATGAGGTGACCCCTGACTCTCTGCCAGGAAGCCACTTAGCGGCAGCCGCCGGCGCACCGGAGACACCCAATCTGTCAGCACGGGCCACGTGATGGGCTGCTGTCCAGCCCCTCAGAGAGGAGTCAGACTGGCCCAGGGCCCTGGCTCCAGCCTGGGGAAGAGACAGCTGAGGTCGTCGGTGGGCGAGAACTACCTTTTCAGGAGGGGGGTGATCACGGAACCCATCACCCAGGAATGCCACCTGTCATGTCCACGCTGCTCCCAGGGGCGTGGTGAACAAGTGAGAGCAGGGCACGGCCTCAAGCACTTTTAAGCTTTGTCTTGCTCTTTGGTGAAATGGACCAAAATTCACGCCTTTGGAGGTTGTTGTTGGTGATTGTGTGATGTGATGCTGGCTCAGGTTTTCTGTACCCTCTGCTCCCAGCATCTTTGTCCCACTGGCCCAGCAGGCTGGCTCCAAGCCATGGTCTCACCATGCATCCCTGGCCTTGTGGCTTCCAGTGGGATATGCAACAGGAAACCCGCATGGGATGCTGATGTCACATGTGACAGTTTTCTCCATTGCACCTCAAGGCTGGTGCCCTCTTTTTTTTAATAGCAAGATATCATTTGCCATAATAACATGCATGGATCTTGAGTGCATAATCCTATTCTTTGAAAAAAAATGTGTACGTGATGCCACTCTTGCCCTTGCTAAGACACAGACTGCTTTCCCTTCCCTCCTGAAGTCTCTACTCAACACCCTTTGATCTCACTTGCAGTACCATGAATTCATTTCCCCTCAAGTCACGTCTTTGGGGAAGCAGAAGTTTCAAACTTTTACAAAGTTCCCTTGATCTTTTTTTTCCCTCTTGTAGTTACTGATTTTATGTCATTTATTAATAAATCTTTGCCTGCTCCAATGTCATAAAGATCCTCTCTCAATTTTGTGGTTTTAGACTTCACTTTCAGGCTGTGAAGAAGCTTCCAGAAGTTCACTGATAAATAGAATTCAAGGATAAGTGTATTTTGGTTAAAAAAAAAGGGGGGGGGTTGAAATTCATGCATAGTTCTTTTTTTTAAATGATGTTCTTCATGAACCTTTTGAAGATTCCATGTATGACCCATCTGTGATTAATTTTTGTGTGTGGTGTGAGGCAGGGATACATTTATTTTTTAAAAATTAGTTAATTTGGGGCTGATGTGATGGCACAATGGCTAAAATCCTTACCTTGCAAGTGCTGGGATCTCATATGGGTGCTGGTTCATGTCCTGGCTGTTTCACTTCTCATCCAACTCCCTGCTTGTGGCCTGAGAAAGCAGTCAAGAATGGCCCAAGGCTTTGGGACCCTGAACCCACATGGGAGACCCAGAAGACTCTCTTGTCTCCTGGCTTTGGATCAGCTCAGCTCTGGCTCTTACAGCCACCTGGGGAGTAAACCAATGGACAGAAGATCTTTTGTCTCTTCTCTCCATAAAATCTGATCTGCTTTTCCAATAAAAAGAAATAAATCAAAAAAGGCAAAGTGAGAAAGGGAGAGAGAGAGGAACTCTCACCCACTAGCTCCTTCCACAGATTGTCTGCAACCACCAGGGATGGACAAATCTCAAATCAAGAGCTGGGAACTCCTCCTGTAGCTCCCATGTGCGTGGCAGGGACCAAGTACTCAGGCCATCATCCACTGCCTGTCAGATGCCTTAGCAGGAGGAGGAGTGGAGGCATGCAGCAGCTGCAGCTGGAACCTGTCCCTCTGACTTACAGGGCACCACAGGTGCAAGGTTCCTTGTTTTCCCACCTCACATATACGTAACACCCAGGTATCCCAGCAGCCCCTTCCCTGCAGTTATGCCTTATGTCTTGTGACCCTCCTCCCCAAGTCCATTCTGTTCCTGTCCAATTTGCCCCACACCAAGGCCCCAGAGTCTTCTGACAGCTGACTACCATAAGTGATGGCTGGGTATGGTAGTGATATAGCTCAGCCCACATCCCATACTACCTCAGGTCTTGGCACCTGTGTTTCTGATCCAGTTTCTGGCCAATGCATACTTGGAAACAGAGCAGCCAGGAATCCAACCGTCAATGATACAAGGTACACCCCAGCCTGCAGCTTAACCTTCTGTGCAAAAATGCTGGCCACTGGAGATATTTCTGTGTGTGTGGTGTGAGGTAGGGCTTGTTTCCTCCAGGCTTGCCCCACCTCCTGGTTGCTCTCTCTCCTTCAACCATCACAGTCAAGGCCACCCTGACCCTCCCAAACTGGACTTTATAGGTGCCTCTGATCACAGTCAGACTAGTGGTCTGGCTTTTTTCACCTCCCTGCCCTGTGGTGGGACCCTTTCCAAATTCAGAAAAGATTCTTCTCTTGCTGCTGGTTTGTTTTTTTTTTTTCCCTTAGGGTTCTTCAGCCCCTCTTTGTCATTTGCAACCTTCACAGTCCTTATGAGCTGGCCCCTCACCCTACTGCACTCCTGGGACCCTTGAACAGGGCCAGAGGCTCTCTTGGGAACCCTCAAGACAACGGTAGGTGTCTCCTTCGTTCCAGACTTGAGTCTACCTCTTTAACAACTTGCCCCACTTTCTAAGCAAGACACCAGCTGGCAGTGAGCCTGGCCGTTATCTGGGTCTTGGCGGAGGCGGGTGTGGGGCTGGCTGTGGAGCGGATGACCCTGGTTACTGACCCCTGTACACAACCTCCCCTCTCCTGACCTTATGTCCATCCCTCCTCTAACTCCCCGCCCCAAGATCCTTGGGCTGAGGAGGGAGCTGGGGGTGTAAGAAGCTGAGATTTTACAAAACGACTTCACAGTCAGAGAGCAGAAAGTCAGCTCCAGGGGTCAGCACCCTGCCCAACCCGAGACCCACCCCTAGCCCCGTCAGGCCACAGCAAGGAACCATGCAAGAAGCCCCCTTGGTGGCTGTTGGATGTTTGCACGGTCCTCCTAGCTCAGACCAGGCAAGGGGTGAACACGAGGTCGCCCAAGGCCTCTCCACTTGTCAAACAGCCGCGTACCACGGGGACCCAGGAGGCCAAGTCAATAACACAGATCGTAAAATCTCGAAGGCGTTGATGGTTTGGACGGACTAGCAGACGCAACACATGAGGCTTTTTCCCAGGCAGCTTGTGTGTGGAACAAACAGATTTATGAGTGTCTGGTCAACACGGGCTGGGGGCCCGTGACGGCGAGGGCTCCGGATACAGGAACTGGGGGGAATCCGTGGAAATCCAGCCCCCAGCTCAATGGCTGCAGATGTGTGAAAAACCAAATCTGTGACCATGGGGACGTCAAGAACCACCAATGCAATCTGGGGTCGTCTGGTCGAGACCACTGTGTTGTTCGGTCCCCAGGCCTTTACAGGCCCAGGCCCCTTTCATGGGAAAGGCGGGGCCTCTGGGGAGTGGGCTGGGCGCCCGTCCTTGGCCCTGACCGTGGACTCCCAGATGTAGCCTGGACCAGCCCCAGCCCCTGAGCACGAGGCTGGAGCGAGGCCTGCCACTAGGTCACGGGCACTCCACTCAGTTACTCTGCAGACAGCCAAGGTGGAGAGGCGGAGACAGCTCACACGTGTGGGCATGCACAGGTTCAGGCATAGCCCACATGGAGAGCCAGGGGTTCCTGATCCCTAAGAGGGGAGCCTCCCACCCCACCTCTCTGCCTCCCTGCTTAGTCCAGAGGAACTGGGCTCCCACACACATGTGCTTTGGGTTGGTACAAAACAGGTGGGGGCTTCCCAGGGTGCCCCTGAGGCAGCCTCAGCAGCAGGGGGAAGGTGGTGTTGTGCTGATCTGGTTACCTGCAGATCTGGTTACCTCCAGCTCTGAGGGTCCCTGGGGAGAGAGCCCCTTGTCCACTCAGCTCGGTGGCAGTAAGTCAGATCTTTTGGGAGGAGGGAAATGGGATGCTCCTCTCTCCTGACCCACTGCATCTGTCAGTCCCCAAGATGCCTAGACTGGCCCTTTCTCTGGGTTCCTGGGGGCAGGAAGGCAGCCCAGAGTGGGGGCCATCGAAGCACAATCAGTTCTGGGAACAGGTATGTGTGTGTGTGCTGGAGGTGCCCTGGGGAGACAGGGTGCAAGAATCCTACAAGGGTGGCCTTGTGAATTCATGCTCCTTAGCGGTCTACAAACTTTCAGGTCTGCCTTTGAGAAGTCCCAGGAGGTGGCCATCTGTCCACCATGGGTGTGTCCAGGAAGAGCAGGCAAAACATGAAGAACAGGTGAGTTCCACAATGCCCCTCTCCTGGGCCTGGGGCCCCTACCAGCTGGGTCCCCTCTCCTGTTCTCAGGGCAGGGCCATCCAGCCCCATGAACTGCCAGTTTCTAGAGGTGGGAAGAGGCTTGGTCCTGTTTTTCTACCAAGCTGGTGTCAAGCAGTGGCCACAGGACACCTGCTGTGGCCAGGGCTGTGGCTGGCCTCGGGTTGTCTGAGCAATGTCCTGTGCTTGTCTCCTGGAGGACAGGATGGGATGGGACTCACGGGGCAGCTCTGGGCCTCCTGGTTGTCTCTAGGGACTTTCTGCTGTTGGCCAGCCTAGTGTCTCCAGCATGAAAAGATCTAGATTTTTCTGTCATCCTTCCCCTGCTCCCCACCCCAAGACAAGATTATGAATCTGAAGTTTCAGAGAGAGAGAGAGATCTTGGGGGCTTGCCAGTTTGATGCATCTGTGTTCAGGTGTGTTTTTCTGGGCAGAGCCATTGTAACTGGACCTCTCATGTCCCGTGATCCAGCTGAATGTGGACTCCAAGAAGGGAAATGAAGCTCCAGAGAGGTGAATGAGCTAGGCTGAGCTCACACACCTGTGAGCCTAGGAGGATCTGTGGACATCCAGAACTTTCCAGACTGAGGCTTGTCAGGTGCAGCTAAGGGGCACATTTCCCCAAACCTTAATAGACAAACACACACACACACGTGCGTGTGTGTATGGCTGTATAGTGCATACGTACACCAATGTTCAGAGCATGGGTACATGCAATAATGCAAGCACCCACAACATGCATGCACACATATGGACATGGCATAGACATAGGTATGAGTGCACAGACACACACATGCACATGTAACACACGCAGGCATGTTTGTACACATGTATACACTGCATGGCTGTCTGTGTAAGCACACCATGTGCGCACATACATGAATGCAGGAGCACAGCCCCCTCTTCTCCTCCCGCTCCTCCTGCTCCCTCTGGGGTGCTCCTTTGGGGGTGGAAAACTTGCTCCCAGAGCTGCTGCGAAGCTTAATAATGGATGAACAGCGTAGGCCCGTGGGCCATGAGCAAGGCCTCAGCTGGATGGCATGTAGGCCACAGACTGGGGTGTGACTCAGAGTACAAATCCCCCAACCAGTTCAAACTCAGCTGCACACATGGGCAGATGACAGGGGGCAGGGGCCCTGGGGCTCCATAAGCGGCATCCGGCCAGGCTTGAGCGCAGGGCAGCCAAGGGGACGGTGGGCGGGGGGCTGCTCTGGGCTTGGCCGGTTGGGCGTCTCGGGCCGCCGCGGCTGGCCCGTCCAGCTCCGAGTTGGCTGGGAGGCCTGGCCCGTGCACAATAAACAGCAAAGATAAATCGCGAATGTGTCTGGAGCCGGTGGGGCCTGCGGAGAGGTGAGCAGGGGTCAGCAGGAGGCCATGGCCTTCCCCAACCCCACCTCACCGGGCGCTCCAGGGGGCTTGCTGGGAGGCCACGGGCTCCGAGGACAAGACGTTTTGGGTGTGCACAGCCAGAGAGGGATTTGGAGCAGAAGTCCCACCTGGAAAATTCCAGGGGCCAGTGAGGGCTCAGGGTGAGTCCGAAGGCTTGATGGGGAGGGCAGGGGGTAGCAAATTGGGGTAGACTCAGGCCAAAGGAGGGCCTGACCAGGCCATGCCCAGCCCCTCCTCTCTGGCTGGAGGGAGATGCCACTTGCTTCCTTGCCCATCTCTCTCTCTCTGGCTAGTTCAAGTCTTTAGGGAAAGGCCGCAGGATCAGGGACCCCAGACCCACCTTGTCTGTTGTATCATACCTGCTTCTCCCTTCTTCCATCCTGGATGCCTTTCCTCCCTCAAGATGGAACAACTTCAGGGTTTTGAGTTCACCAAGCTTCTCCCAACCATCAGGTGCTTTTCATGCCACTTTCTTCCAGAATGTTCTTTATTGCTCTGACTCCCCTGTCGTCTGGCTGCAAGATATATGGACCTGCTCTGAAATGTCAGTCAGAGGTGGAAGAGACACGAACCTTCAGCTAGAAAATTCCCATTTGGGAGTCAGGTAGAGTGAGGCCCCAGCTGGGCAATGATGAGCCTCGAGCCCCTATTCATCAGGGCCTCCTTTGGGACAGTCAGTGGCAGCATGGGGCTTGGTCCCCGGGGGGGGGTGGTAATGTCAACACAAGCCTGTGTCCACCTGCAGTGCCAGTGGAGATGTCAGGCACAGGGTCAAATGTCCATGACATATTGGCCCAGCTGTGGAGTGTGCCAGGCACCTGGCCTGGGGGCTGCCGAGGAGTGCAGAGGGCAGGGCAGCCTGTGGTTGGAGCCCCTTCTCCCAGGGTGTAGAGCCCTCCAGGGCCATGTTCCTAGAGGCTGGGGTGAATCTATGAGTGTGTGGGTTTGTGTTGCAAGGGTGTCCCCAAATTCCTCTTTCTTCAAAAGCAGGGCCCAAGCTTCCCAAGGTAAGGCAGAACTTCTCCTAAAGAAGGATGGGGTATAGAGAGGACAGCGTGATGGCTTAGTGGCTAAATCCTTGCCTTGTACATTCCAGTATTCCGTATGGGCACAGATTCATATTCTGGCTGCTCCACTTGCAGTCCAGTTCCCTGCTTGTGGCCTGGGAAAGCAGTAGAGAATGGCCCAAAGCCTTGGTACCATGTACCTGCATGGGAGACTCAGAAGAGGCGCTTGGCTCTTGGTTTCAGATTGGTGCAACTCTGGCCTTTGAGGCCGCTTGGGGAGTAAGCCAATGGATGGAAGATCTGCATCTCCTTCTCCCTATACATTTGCCTTCCCAATAAAAATGAAAATAAAAAAAGAAGAAGAAAGAAGGTGAGACAGAGCGAGGGGGGCTGGAGTGGGGTAGGAGGCAGGGAAGATTGTGGATAAAACTGAGTGGTGGGGGAGCTATTAAGAGAGAATCAGGAGTCGGGTGAGCTGGCAGCTTCACCCACTGAGACAAGACACCCCAAAGGGCCGAGGCTAAGGGGAGGTAGTGCACGGAGATGAGAGGCCAAGGCTTCCACCGACACACCTAGTGACGATCCAGCCCTGGATCCCTCTCCCATCTCATGTGTCACCAAGCAGGTGGGCAGTGGGCAGCACAAGATCAAACCCAGAGGCCAGACCCCCCCAACTCCACTACTACTCAATGGAACTGTGCATGTCCATGGGCGAACCCCAAGAATCCTGCATGCTGACACAGGCCCCATGGCTGGCTGTGGCTGGCAGGGGCTTGCCTGGGGATGGTGCTTTGGGCCTCTGGGCTCCACTAGTGTTAGGGAGCTGTGCCACGCTGTGGGAGAGAGGGTGGCAGCTCAGAAGCCTGCCCGGGGTACAGTGGGCAGGAACAGGCTGGATGGCACGCAGGTAACATGGAGCCCTGGCTTGCATGAGTGACAACGGCACAGACGGCCCCACGAAATATGACCTGCAGGTCGACCTGTTGTCTGAAAATCTCAGTCTTACACCATATCTTCTTCTGGGGGTGACTTCTAAGGATTCTGGGTCCTCAAAAATAAGAGGGACCAGAAGAAAGGAAGCCCAAGAAAGACCATAGCATCCCCAGGGGGCTGGGAACATGGGGCTTTCTGGGGCCTGGGCCTAGTTATGTACCTGTCCCACCCCCTCTCTGGCTCCCTGGCCCTCTGGAGTGACATAGATGAGCTGGAGGTCTCCAAAGAGTCTTCCAGGTCTTCCCACCAGGATTTGGGATCTTTCTGAAGACCATAAGATGCTCACCCTGTTGGCTCCACTCCAACCATGTCCGCTGGGGTATCCAGCACTGGCTGACTCCATGCCCCCATCCCAGGATAATATCCTGACTCCTTTTTTCTGATTTTCCAAGTTCACCCCAGGCTGTTTTTTCCCCAGAATCCTTGTGCTTGAACTCCCTGGGTGCTTCCTGCCAAGTCCAGCTGCTGTTGTGATGCTGTATACTCCATCCAGCTCACGCTGCCACTGTAGGGCCCGGCCTTTCCCCTCACCCCCTGGGCCTGGTTGTGGGCTCCAGCACAGGGGCCGGGCAGTGGCATCTCCGGGTAGCCCCTCAATCCAGCTGGGCATTCCCAGTTGCTTGGAAAAAGAATC
Source organism: Ochotona curzoniae (assembly GCF_017591425.1). Taxonomy (NCBI): domain Eukaryota; kingdom Metazoa; phylum Chordata; class Mammalia; order Lagomorpha; family Ochotonidae; genus Ochotona; species Ochotona curzoniae. The sequence continues at coordinate 5,523,987 of NW_024465421.1, forward strand.
GGGAGGTGCTGTTATTTCTTATTTTATTTTTTTAAGATGTATGTGTTTATTTGAAAGGCAAAGCGAAGATAGAGCAAAGGTGAGAGAAAGAAAGAGCTTCTGTCAGTTGATACTCAAGATAGCCACAATGGCTAAGGGTTGGTCTGGGTCAAAACCAGGAGCCCAGAGCTCTGTCCAGGTCTCCCACATGGGTGCAGACGCTCAAGTACTTGGGCCGTCCTCCATTGCTTTTCCAGGCACATTAGCAGGAAGCTGGATTGGAAATGGAGCAGCCAGGACTCAAACTGGTGGCCACCACTGAGATATGCTGGTGTTGCAGACAGTGGCTTAGCTCATGCTGTCACACGCTGTCCCCGACTCTGTCCTGCCCGTCATCCCCTGACCTCACTCCACCCTGCCAGCTCTGTGACCCCTTTACAGAATGGGATTCCATTGCCACTGCCTGCGTGGCTCACAGATGGGAACTGAAACCCAGTGCTGAACAGGGGTGGACTCAGTACAGCCCCCCAGCCATGTCAAGAGATTCTCTCATTTGTCCCCTTTACAAATGGGGAAACTGAGGCCAGGTGCCTGCAAGGGACTTCCCCAGGAGCTCAGCGCTGCTGAAAGGAGGAGGGGACAACCATCTGAGAGGGGAGCCCCCTGTGCAGTTCTCCCACAAACAGCAGAGCAGGGACTGTCCCAGCCAACTTGGTGATACCTGCTTCTGGCTTATCCCTTCCCCCAGGGATCACCTGAGGTGAGAGGCGAGAACAAGGCTCCTGATCCCCCAGAGTATGTGGACCAGGTGGTCCTGGTGCCAAGATGCACACCCATTTCCAGTCTGGACACTCAGCACTGATGGTTGCCAGCTGGCCACTGTCCTCATGCAAGGACACAGGCAGGCACACACCTCTCCATCTGAGATTGTCCATCTGTACCAACACGCAACTGCTGTGAAGAGGCATTCGTCGGGAACTGGCACTATGGTGTAGCAGGTAAAGCCACCTCCTGCACTGCTGACATCTGATGGGAATGTCAGTTCAAGTCCTGGCTGCTCTATTTCTGATCCGGCTTCCTGCTGATGTACCTGGGAAAGCAGCAGAAGATGACCCAAGTGCTTGGACTCCTGCCATCCACTTGGAGGACCTGGAAGATGCTCCTGACTGCTGGTTTCAGCCTGGCCCAGCACTGGTCACAGCAGCCTGCCAGGGAGTGAACCAGCAAATGGAGGATATCTCTCTTTCTGCATCTCGCCCTGTCCGTAACTCTGAATTTCAAATCATCAATCCATATACATTTTTAAAAAGGCATTTGATGAGCTCAGGGCTCCAATCTGGGACTAAAAGGGTGCTGGAGATGGTGATACAGATGGTGACGATGATGAAGATGATGAGTGTAAGGATGGGGGGCAGACAGAGGTCCCAGTGACAGTGTGACTGATGGAGACCCAGGAAGGGCTGGGGGCAGCTCCTCAGCTGGGACCCTCACTCAACATCAAAGCTCATGCAAGTGTCAGGAGGGACCCTTGATTTCACTGTCCCCCATGCCCTGTGTTCGGCACTGGTAACGTGCCTGTGGTTCCAGTGTGCCTATGCTGGGCGTCACGCAAGCCCTGGGTTTCAAGCATGCAGCAGGAGCAGGACAGGCTTTGCCGGTGGACACGGAGCAGCAATGGGCCAAGCTTGTGGGCAGCAGGAATGATGAAGCTGCTGATGGTGTTGGAGACTTTAGGACCTCAGGGGTCTTGGGGCCATAGTGGCAGGTAGAGCCCACATATAGTCCACATGCATGTTGCAAGGTAACTCCTGGGACTCCTGGCATCTAGCGCAAGCTCCTCCACTCCTCTCCACCACACACAATACCCATCTCAGAACCTACTGGAGGCCTCATGGGCCTCTTGCCACTCCCCCATACCACTCCCTTTCTCCCCCAGCAAGCCTGCTGCTGGCCTCTGCCAGGGCCCCAATGAGAGAATGGCCTGGGCCAGGCTGCCTAGGGGTGCAGGCCAGGATTCCCAACTCGCTGCCCACACTGTGGGCCTTGCCAGGTGTCAAGTTCAATTTCTCAACCCTTTTGCTCAGGGAACCAAACATATTGTCCATTCATCCTCTCCCCCCTCACTGACCAGGCCACCTCCTTGGCAGTGGGAGACCCCCAAGGGGGTCAGCAAGACTCTTCAGGCATGCCAGGGTGTGGGGACAGAATTTGGGAAGTCTATTCTTCCAAATTGTCACCCACCCTTTGGCAGGCTGTAGGCCAAGGGCTCAGACATGCTGTAGGGTGGAGCAGCAGGGCAGAGACAGGCAGCTATGGGCCAGGCCGCGGGAGGGAGTACAGGAAGGCCGGGCTGGGGGTCTGGCACTCAAGCCCCTGTCTCACCTTGTCCCAGGAGCCAGCATCAGGGCACAGCGCCCATGAACAAATTGGGGTTGTCAGGGGTGGAAGGCGGATAACACAGATCTCATGACCAAGCCCATACCCCTGGCACAATCCTACCCTTGGCAATGTCACTCATTTGCCATACAAGCCACCCATTCAAAACATACAATGCAAGGGTTTCTTAGAATAATCCAGCATTTGTACCCCATTCTAGAACATTGTCAACCCCCTGACAAGGAACCATGTACCTTTTGGCTGTCATACTCTCAGCCTCACCCCCCGAGCTGTCCCACCCCAGCCTCCAGTCCTTGGCATTTCTTACCCCCTCTCTATTTGTAGGATCTTCGGGTTAAGATGGAGGATGGACTCTGGACCTACCTTGTTGCTTCCCAGCTGGCTCCCTCCCATCCCCAGCCCTAGGCTCCACTCTGTAGACTCCACCCACTCACTCTCACCTGCCCGCTGTGATGTCATTCCCTTTGCACTGCCTCTGGTCTGTCCTTCCCCCAGTAGCCAGAGCAACCCAGGGTGCCTGTCTAGAGTCAGAGTTCCCCGCCCCACCCCAGCATAAAACCTAGCAACTGCGCATCACCATCTGCAGGGTACAGACCAAACTTCTGTCCCCAGATTTCCCAGCAGTGCAGTGCACTGGGGCTGTTTCTGCCAGACAGGAGGTGGGCCCAGGAAGGACAGAGAGACCATGCGAGTGTGCTGTCCAGTTCTGCCTCCTGCTTCCCATTTGGGGGATTCTGAACTACCGGAACCTATGAGAATTGTGCACAAGGTTATCCTGATATGACAGATGGTGGGGCCCTGCTCCAGACTCTGTGGCTTCTGCTTCTCTCTAGACTAATGGGCACCTACAGTTAATGACCAGTTGAGACAGGGTCGGAGGGCAGGGAATCCACACTGTGATGGTGCAGTTAATGTTCTGGAATCTTTTTTAGGGGTCTGGCCAGGAATAGTCTGTGTCCTCTCCCAGGAGCTCCTGTGCACGAAGGCCCTGACTCAGGTTCTACATCTGAGGAAGCCCAGTGGAGCCATGCACGAGCTCAGGGGACTGCAGCTGCAGTGGCTGAGTGACCAGTGTTGGAAAGTCTGGATTGAGAGGAAGAGTTCCAAGGCCAGGACCCACCAGGAAAGTGAAGTCAGCTTCATCAGAAACATGGGTGGGGGACAGGTGAAAGGCTGGTGGGGCAGGTCATGGTTGAGGGGAGACAGTTTGAGACAGGGTCTCAGAACTGTTCTCTAAGGCCCAGAAGCAGGATATGGGATAAGGCTTGCCCTGTGGAATGAGGAACGCACTAAGCCATCAAGTCTGCGGTCAGCGCCAGTGCCAGGATGATTTGAGCTGCCGAGCCCGTGGGTAGACTGTGGCTGCTTGAATTTCCCCTTGGCTTAAGGCAGGCCAGTTAGTCCAAGAGCCAGAAGAGGTACTGAACTAGAAGAATTATTGAGCTGGAAGAAGTACTCTCACAGGTGAGAGATTAAGAGGCTCCAGCTATAAGGAGAGGGGGGCTGTGAAGAGCTGGAGGCCCACAGTCCCATCCTACATGGCCAGCAGCATGAATCCATACCTGTTGACCAGGAGCTTCTGTAATCATAGTACAGGGGCCCACATGGTCACAGTCAGGGGCCCTCACTCTCATGGACTGGGGCCCTTGTGGTCATGGACAGAGACCCACATGGTCACGATCAAGGGCCCTCAGGTCACAGACAGGAGCCCTCATGGTCATGGACAGTGGCCCTCACTGTCATGGACAGGAGCCCTTTTGATTGTAGACAGGGGCCCTCATGGTCATTGACAGGAGCCCTCATGGCCATGGGTAGGGGGCCTCATGGTCATGGACATCACTCATATCTCTTCCCCTATGCTGTACGTTCTGAATCAGCAGCAAGGAACAGGTCACACGTGTGTATCAGGGAAAACGATCCCAAGAGGGCGTGAACATCAGCAGCTGGGGGTCATAGGGCTCCCCTAGAGAGAGCATCCTGCCCCAGCTGACCAAAGACTCAGCAGATCTCTCAACCAGAAAAATGGAGACTACATTACCAAGGGCCCCTGACCTTACAGTGGTTCCACTTGGAGTTTATGATGGTGCAAAAGTGCCCTGCACATCCCCACTCTGGTCCACCTTCACTGTAGTGTACAGCCAGTTCCACAAGTGCTCATCACTGTAGTGGGCAGCAGGCTTTGCCTCTGTTTGCCCAACTGTAGGCTCCTGTGTGTACTCTCAGCACAGTTGCGGCAGGTGGAGTGAAGCTGTGATGTTAGGTATGGCAGAAGCATGAAATGCATTTTTTTAAGAAAAAGATTTGTTCTATTTCTTTGAAAGACTGAGTTACACACAGAAAGAAGGAGAGACAGAGGCAGAGATCTTCCAGCCACTGATTCACTCCCTCAATGGCTGCAACAACCACAGCTGGGCTGGTCCAAAGGCCAAAGCTTGGAACTCCATGCAGGTCTCCCACATGCATGGAGGAGCCCAAGCACTTGAGCTTATTGTTTTCCTAGGCACATTATCTGAGAGCTGGATGAGAAGTGGAGCAGCCAGGACTGGAACCAGTGCCCATGTGGGATGTTGGCACTGCAGGTGGAGGCTCAACTTGCTATCCTGCAGTGCTGGCCCTATCAAATGCATTTTTTTTTAACTTAAGGGATTTCTAATTTGTGACGTGTTTGCTAGGACAGAACCCATCTTTCTTTCTCAACAATAATAATGAAGAAGAGATATCCTTAAAACTTCTGTATGCATTCAACAGATGGTAAAGACCCCCTAGGATTAAAGTCACACGAGTGGAAGGGCCAAATCAGTTAAAGATCAGAATAAGCATGAGAATAAGAGATCTGTAGGTATCAGAATGAGCACTTGGTGGAAGGATGAGACAGCTGGAACATCTGCTGCGCCACATAGGAGTAGCCAGGGTTTGAGCCCTGGTGTTGCTGCTTATTCCAGCTTCCTGCTAATCCACACCCTGAGAGGCAGCAGGTAATGGGCTGGGTACTGAGTGCTGGGTGCTGGATGCTGGGTGCTGGGTCCTGTCACCATGTGGGAGATGCAGATTGTGCTTCTGGCTCCTAGCTTCAGCCTGGCCCAGCTCTGTTTGTTGTGGGCATCTAGGGAATGTAGTAGAAAGTAGGAAAGTTAAATCTCCCTCTCTCTTTGTCTCCATCTCTCCATCCTTCCCTCTCTCACATAAGATTTTTTTTTAATCTTTAACGAAGAAACATCATAGCATCATAGCATCAGCATTGTGGCACAGCCGGTTAAAGCACTGCTTGTGACAATGGAATCCCAAATTGGAGCACTGGTTCTAGTTCCAGCTGCTCCGCTTCCCATCCAGCTCCCTGCTAATGCACCTGGGAAAGCAGCAGAGGAAGGCCCAAGTGTTGGGAGTCCCTGTCATGTGTGTGGGAGACTTAGATGGAGCTCCAGGCTCCTGGCTTTGGCCTGGTGTAGTTCTGACCTTTGTGGCCACTTGGGGTGTGAACCAGCAGACTTGAGATCTCATTCTCTGTCTTGCATCTCTTGCATCTCTCTGTCCCTCAAATAAATAAAATCTAACCTTTTAAAAAATAAAGCTCTCAAATCAACCACCTTGCTAACATCTTAAGAAGCAAAAAAGGAAGTTAAAGTAAACCCAAAGTGAACAGAAGAAATAGTGCTAATTAAAGGAAAATTAATACAATGGAGAACAGAGAAGCAATAGAGAAAAGGAATGAAACCAAAGCTGATTCTTTGAAAAGATCAATAGACTTCACAGACCTTTAGCTAAGTTGACCAAGGGGGAAAAAAGAGAGAGAGAAATTCAAATGATGAACATTGGGAATGAGAGGGGAGACACCAAGACTGACCTCACAAAAGGAAGGTTTACCAAGGAATACCACGAACAATGATGCTCTCGCGATCCGGAGATCCCAAGATGGGGCAGGCAGACGCTCAGAATGACTCAAACACCAGAAGAAATTCACAATCCACAGCTAAAAGACTTGGATTAGGGACTGAAAAACAAAGTAACAACAGTCACCAAAGTTCCCACCGAGAAAGGCCAAGGACCAGATGGCCTCCCTGCTGATGTCTGCCAAACATTGAAAGAATTAATATCAGAAATCCTTCCAAAAATTGGAAAGAACATTTCCCAACTCATTCGCTGAAGTCTTGATTTCCAAACTGAGCTAAGGCTGCACAAAAGAAGAAAAATCAGGGCTGGAGTTGTGGCGTTGTGCATTAAGCTTCTGCCTGGGACTCTGGCATCTCACACAAGTGCTGGTTCAAGTCCTAGCTGTCCCGCTTCCCATCCAGTTCCTTGCTCATGTTCCTGGGAAAGCAACAGAAGATGGCTCAGATGTTTGGGCCTCCGCACAAAGATGGGAGACCTGGAAGAAACTCTGGGTAACTTTGGTTCAACCACAGCCATTGTGGTAATTTTGTGGGGTGAACCAGTGGATGGAAGATCTCTTTCTTTGCCTTCCCTCTCCTCCCTCTGTTAACTTTGCCTTTTAAATAAATCATTGCTTTTATTGCAAAGTCAGATATAATGAGAGGAGGAGAGACAGAGAGGAAGAGCTTTTGTCCATTGATTCATTCTCCAAGCTGCTGCAACAGCCGGAGCTGAGCCAATTTGAAGTCAGGAATCTCTTCTGGGTCTCCCATTTGGGTGCAGGGTCCCAAGGCTTTGGGCCTGCCTCGACTGCTTTTCCAGGCCACAAGTAGGGAGCTAGACGGAAAGCAGAGCTGCCAGGATTAGAACTGGCGCCCATATGGGATCTTGGTGCATGCAAGGCGAGGACTTTAGCCACTGGGTTATCACGCTAGGCCCAATCAAATAAATCTTTAAGAAAAAAAAAAAAAGAGGGAAAAGTACAAGCTAAAGGTCCTTAGGAAAAGAGCCAAAAAGATGCTTAGCAAAATGAGTCCACTCACAAGAAACTCACTGCACCGAAGGCCCCCTTGAGATTCACTCTAGGAAAGTAAGGTTGCTTAGCCCACAAAACTGTCTACTGAGTACACAATTGTTTTAAAGGGCAGAACTCTAGGGTCATCCCAATAGAGACAGAAAATGCCCTGTCCAAATCCAATCCCTTTTTAGATCAAAGTAATCAACAAATTAGGCATAGAGCGAGAATTTCTCAACCTGCTAGAGAAGCTCCATGAAGAACTCAGTTAGCATCCATAATGAGACCAGGAACAAGACAAGGATATCCGCTCTCGCCATCTGTAGTCCATATTGTATTGGATGTTCTAGCCAGGGAAGTTTGGCGAGAAAAATAAATCAAGGCATCTGGATTGGACAGGCAGAATAGAACTCTGTTCACAGATAACATGCTCTTGTATACAGTACATTCTAAGGATTACAAACACACACACAGACATACACGCATACAACCACTAGAACTAATACATGGCATTGGCTAGGTTATAGAATATAAGGTAAACACACAAAAATCAATTGTACTATTTGGCAACGAGCAGTTCAAAAATAACAACATGAAATCATTTCTGTTTATAATAACGTCAAAACAGAATAAAATACTTAGGAACAGATTTCACCAAAGAAATGCAACACTCCAACTCTGAAAACCACAAGACATAATTGAAAGAGGGTTGAAAAGATTTCAATAAATGAAAGAATGCTCTGCATTTTTTTTTCTTCTGGTTACAAATCTTCATAATGTTAAAATGGCAACATCCCTAAACTATATACAGGTGCACGGCAAACCTGAATTCTGGCTGACTTTTTTGTGGAAATTACTGTTAAAATTCACATGACAATCAAAACAACCCCCAAATTACCGAAACAATCTTGAAAAAGGAAAAAAAATGAGAGAATTCAAATCTCTCAATGTAAAAACTGACTATTAATCTAGAAAGGCATTATGGTACTTTCAGGAGGATAGACATGAACATAAACGGGGTGGAATCAAAACCCTACATATCTGGAGCCCTACCTCACACCACACAGAAAAATTAACCCAAAGTGGATAACAAATGAGCTCAAAATGTATCCCTGACCTACATATAAGAGCTAAAACCACAAAACTCTTAGGAGCAAATGTAAGTGTAAATTCTAAAATTTCTCCAAAGAGAAGATATATATGTCAGTCTTACACAATGGTCTCTTCTTATCTTTTTGTCTTTTCCGTTTTGTTTTTCTTTTAAGACTTTTAAAATTTTTATTGGAAAGTCAGATATACAGAGAGGAGGAGAGACAGAGGGGAAAATCTTCTATCCGTTGATTCACTCCTCAAGCAGTCGCAACAGCCAGAGCTGTGCTGATCTGAAGCCAGGAGCTTCTTCCGGGTCTCCCACGTGGATGCAGGTTCTCAAGGGTTTGGACCGTCTTCTACTGCTCTCCCAGGCCACAAGCAGGGAGCTGGATGGGAAGCGGGGTTGCTAGGATTTAGAACTTGCACTCATATGGGATCCTGTTGCTTGCAAGGTGAGGACTTCAGCTGCTAGGCTACCATGCCAGGCCATGCCTTTCTTTTTCTTAAGATTTATTTATTTTTATTTGAAAGGTAGATTTACAAAGAGAAGCAGAGGCAGAGAGAAAGAACTTCTATCTGCTGGTTCACTCCCTAAGTGACTGCAATGGCCAGAGTTGAGCTGATTCGAAGCCAGGAGCCAGGAGTTTCTTCTGTATCTCTCATAAGGGTATAGGATCCCAAGGTTTGGGCCATTCTGCTGTGCTTTCCCAGGCCACAAGCAGGGGGCTGTGTGGAAGTGGAGCTGCCGGGATTAGAACCTGTGCCCATATGGGTTGCTAATGTTTTCAGGGGAAACATTAACCAGTGAACCATCGTGCTGGCCCCTAGGCAATGGTTTCTTAGGCAAGTCAATTACAGCACAAGTTTAAAAAAAATGAAAGAATAAATTGGTGTTTATTAAACTTGAACACTTTGTATTTCAGAGTATCATCTAGAAAAAAAATACACCTAAAATGGGAAGAATGTTTGGTAAGGTATTTATCCGATCGGGGACTAGTTTCTCTAAGACCTGAAGAGCTCCTTACAAGGTAATCACAAAAAGACACGAAGCCCATTTAAAAAAAAATAAATAAAGGTCAACAAACATTTGAAAGTCTTCAATCGCCTCATCTACTGCACAGATGGAAAATCAATGGTGTAGTGGTTAAGGTTCTCGCCTTGAACGCCCGGGATCCCATATGGGTGCAGGTTCTAATCTCGGCAGCCCCGCTTCTCATCCAGCTCCCTGCCTATGGCCCGGGAAAGCAGCCAAGGACGGTCCAAGGCTTTGGGACCCTGCACCTGAGTGGGAGGCCCGGAAGAGGCTCCGGGTTTCAGATTGGCTCAGCTCCAGCTGTTGCAGCCACTTGGGGAGTGAATCATCGGACAGAAGATCTTCCCCTCTGTCTCTTCTCTCTGTATATCCGCCTTTCCAATAAAAATAAAATAAATCTTAAAAAAAAAACAAATCAATGGGCCCGGCACAGTAGCCTAGTGGCTAAAGTCCTCGCCTTGCACACACCAGGATCCCGTTCTAATCCTGGCAGCTCTGCTTCCCATCCAGCTCCTGCTTGTGGCCTGGGAAAGTGGTCGATGGCCCAAAGCCTTGGGACCCTGTACCCGTGTGGGAGACCCCAAAGAGGCTTCGGGATCTTGGCTCCTGGCTTCAGATCAGTGCAGCTCTGGTCGTGCAGCCGCTAGGAGAGTGAATCAACAGATGGAAGATTTTCCTGTCTGTCTCCGCTCCTCTCTCTGTATATTTGACTTTCCAATAAAAATAAAATAAATCTTGAAAAAAAAAATGGAAAAATCAAAACCGTATTGAGACATGCACTGCAGCGACTATGATGAAAACCACAGACAATAACTCGTGTTGGCAAGCCTGGGATGCGAGCATGTAGTCCCCTTGGTGAGCAGTTTGGCAGTTTTTCAACAAGTTTCACACACACTTACCAAAGCAATAACTCCAAGAGAATTGAAAATAAATTCACAGGGCCAGCGTCGTGGCGTAGTGGAGAACCACCATCCATGATGGCACCATCCCATATGGGTTCTAGTGGGAGTCCTGGCTGCCGCACTGCTGGCCCCGCTCCCTGCTCACATGCCTGGGAAGGTAGCAGAGGATGGCTCAAGTGCATGGGATCCTGCACCCATGTAGGAGACCTGGAGGAAGCTTCCATATCACACACAAAAAAATAGCTCATGGCAGCATTATGCACAATGGTCAAAAAGTGGAAATGGCTTTTGTGTCCATCAACGGATGACTGGGTAAGCATAACATCCCCTACCAGAAGGAAAGGGACTACTGGCACCGTTACAGCGAGGATGACTTTGAATACATAATGCTGAGGATGCAGCCACACCACGCCTTGTGATTCCACTTACCTGAACTTGGGAATTAGGCAAACTTTCAGAGACAGGACCAGGAGGAAGCGAGATGATGACTGATCTATGCCTAATTCGTTTGGCTTTCTTTTGGAAAGATGGAAATGTTATGACATTGCATGAGGTTAATGGTCAGACCACTTCCGGAATATATTAAAAATTGTACATTTTTAAGCAGGTGAAATTGGGGGCAGGCATTACAGCCCAGCAGGGCAGTTTAAGCCACCATTTAGGAGCCACACAGCTACATCAGAGTGCCAGTTCAGGTCCCAACAGTTCTACTTCCAATCCAATTTCTTGCTAATGCATCTTGGGAGCAACAGATGATAGTCTGAATGCTTGAGTCTCTACCACCCATGTGGGCAGCAGGGATGGCAGTTCTGGCTCATGGCTCTGACCTGGCCCAGTCCTGGGTGCTGCCAGGATTAGGAGACTGAGCCAGTGAACAGAAGATCCCTGACTCTTGTCTCTCTGCTTTGAAATACAATGAAAAAAAAAATAAACACAATTTTTTAAAAACAGAAAACACTGAACAGATTATTTCCTAACGAATTTTACGAGGCCAAGGTTACTTCAATACCAAACCCAAACAAAGACATGGCAAGTGGGGAAGAAAACGACAAATGCAGACCAGGAGTGAGCACGCTATGATCCCGTGGGCCCAAACCAGCCTGTGATCCATTTTTTTTTGTAAATCACGCTTCAGAAATAAACACAGCAACATCCAATCAATGACGTATTGTCTACTGCTGTGGCGACAGACCTGAGTAGCTGTAGCCGAGACCAAGGTATGTGGAGTCTTTGATTCTTGACACAAAAAGTTTACTGACTCCTGACAGATACCCAGAACCCTCATGAAGAAGGATGCAAATACCCACAAGAAAGATGAATGGGTCAAATCTAATCATTAAAATGAATAAAACAGTAAAGCAAAGTGGAATTTATTCCAGAGGCATAATGTTAGTTCTGCAACAGCAGCAACAAGAACAACAACAACATCAACAATAAGAACGAAAAAGCAGGTGGGGCAGATGTTTAGCTTTGTGGCTCAGACACCTGTGTCCTGCATCCAAATATCTGGATTTATTTCCAGGCCCAGTCTACCGACTCCAGTTCCCTGCTAATGCAGACCCTAAGAGGCAACGGTGATGCCTCTGGTGATGAACTTCCTGTAGCCCACATGAGAGACTTGGTCACGTTCCTAGTTTCCAGCTTTGACCTGACCTGACCCTGGCTGTTGGAGCATTTGCGATGGGAGTACTCTCTCTCTCCTTCTTCTTCTTTAAAACAAAAGTCCGTGCAATATGGTACTACATTGACAAAATACGAGTTTAAAATGGTCAGTTAAGTAGCTGCAGGAAAGAAGCACTTGACAAACTTCAACACCCATTTATAATAATTGAAAAAAAAGCTTCCAGGAAACTAAAAATAGAAGGGGAACTGTCTCAACCTGATACAGTACAGCCACAGAAAGTTACAGCTAATGTCATACTTAATGATAAAAGACCGAATTCTTCCTCCCTCAGATCAGAAACAAGGAGAAATGGACAGTCTCATTGCTTGCATTTCACATGATCCTGGAGTCCAGTTTGTAGTAAATCAAAGCCAATGATATGTAAAAGCGGTATCATATCTTGACCAATTTGGATTTATCGCAGGAATGCAAGTTTAGCTTAAGATTTGGAGATCAATTAATGGAATTTGTTATCCCAACAGACTAAACAAAAGCAAAAACAAAAATAAACCAGAAACAGAGGAAGTTTCCGTAGATATTAAAAAAAAAAAAAGCTTTTGAAAGACTTTAACATCCGTCTTTGAAAACACTAAGTAAACATGGAAACTTCATAAATTTAATGAAGACTTAAAACTTTCCTAAGATCAGAAACAAGCAAAAATGTCCACTCTCAGAGCTATTCCAAGTAGTGATGGAACTTCTGGCAAAAGAGCCATAAAGAGAGCTTAAGAGCTCTGGAGTGAAAAGAAAGAGCCAATGGTGAGATATCTTGAAGAGCAGACAACTTCATCACTTATAGGAATAGCCTAGAGAATCTACAAGACCTAGTGGAGCTAAAACAGTAGGATGATTAAACACTATGAGGTTAAATGTGTTTATCAAGATTTCAGGATATAAGATCTTGGTACAAACTCAATTATATTTCTACGTAGTCACAAGCAGGAAATTTAAAAAAGAGCCACTTCAAAAATGTATCATCAGGAGTAAGGATTTTAGAGCTAGTGCATTGAAACCTTCAAAACATGGCTTAGAAATATTCAAGAAGACTCAGGCTATTTATTCATTGTCCTTGAGACTGCAGAATGGGTATCAGAGCGCAAGAGAAAAAAAAAGCTCTTAAGGAAAGCTGTAGTGGAAAGTCTTACTGTTCTATACATACAAAGAGCAGTGTGTAAGTATTTCCTTAAAGTTTCATTGTGCGAATCACCAGGAAAGAGATCATTCAAAACATAAAATCATAGGAAAAGGAAAAAAAAAAAGTTGAGAAACAATGACAAACAAATGGAGAGATATACAATCTTCATGGATAGAAAAAACAGTATTATCATGTCATTTCTCCTAAACTTGATCCATAATTTTATTTATTTTTTTGTTATTTTTTATTTGAAAGGCGGATTTTACAGAAAGGAGAGAGAAATGGAGAAAAGTGGGGAGAGAGAGCTAGAGATATATAAAGGTCTTTCATCTACTGGTTCACTCCCCAAATGGCCACAATAGCCGGAGCTGAGCTGATCTGAAGCTCAGCCTCTTTCAGGTCTCCCGCATGGGCACAGGGTCCCAAGCATCTGTGCCCTCTTCTACTGCTTCCCCATGTTATAAGCAGAAAGCTGTGATCTATAGTTTTAAAGTATTACCAGTAAAACGCACAGCACGAACTGTAAATTTAAATGTAGCACATAATGCATGAACATGAACAAAAACCGTGAACATAAAAAATATGTTCTTGTAACCACTGACATGCTGATTCTAAAACTGATACGGGAGCGTAAAGCCAAATAACTACAATAAGCAAAATAACTTTAAAAAAAAAATCAAGTCAGAGAGCTTGAACTACATTACTTCAGAATGCATTATGTAACGTAGTTAGCAATACCACATAGTATCAGAAAAGGACAGACTTGTGGGGCAATGAAAGAGCAGAGAGACTATAAAAATAGTCCCACATATTCACGATCCGTTGACTCCCAAAACAGGTGCCTGGGCAGTTCAGTGAAGGAGTGGGGGTTAGATAGTCTTTTGCTCTAAAATAACTGGATATCTATTGGCAAATAGATACATAAGAATAACATCACAGGGCTGGTGTTACGGTATAGCATATTAAACTTTTGCCTGCAATGTCAGCATCTCATAACGATGCTGGTTTAGAGAGCCAAACGCTCCACTTCCAATCCAGCTTCCTATTAATGAACTTGGGAAGGTAGCACATCATGGTCCAGGTCCTTGGACCCTTGCATTCACGTGGGAGACCCGGATGAAGCCCTAGACCCCTGGTTTCAGCCTGATCCAGCCCTGGCAGTTGTAGTCATTTGGGGAGCAAACCCAGCAGATGAAAGATTCTGTCTCTCTCCTTTCCTTCTTCTGTCTGTGTAACTCTGACTTTCAAACAAACAAATAAGTCCTTAAAACAGAATAATATCACTTCTCACCTGATACCATATACAAAATTGCTAAACTTTCAGGTATTTGGGAGTTTTCTAATTTTCTTTACTCTCTCTCTCTCTCTCTCTCTTTTTTTTTTTAAAGGTTCAAGGGCTACAGGAAAGTGGGTAAAACTATTACTTTTTCCATATTGTTTCCTTCATGTTTAAAGGGGGGTATTAATTTTCTTTACTTTCTACTTTCAGTTTCTGGGCAAATTCCAAAACAGAGCTAAAGTAACAAATTCTGACATGGAAAAAGAACATAAAAATCTTTATATACTTTATAGCACACACACAAAAAAACCCATGAATTATCAAAGAAAACACTCAGTACCTCATGCATCCTGGAAGTAAAAACTTTTATTCTTAAAAGGCACTGGTTGAATGAACCTAGCACAATGGCTCAATTGGCTAATCCTTCCCCATGCAAACACCAGCATCTCATATGGTCACTGGTTCATTGCCCAGCCACTCCACTTTCCATCCAGCTCCCTGCTTATGGCCTGGGAAAGCAGTGAAGGACGGTCCAACACCTTGCAACTATGGAGGAGACCTGGAGGAAACTCCCGACTCCTGGCTTTGGATTGGCTTAGCTCCAGCTGTTGTGGCTGCTTGGGAAATGAACCAGTGGATGGAAGATTTTTCTCTCTCCTTCTCTGTAAAATTTGTCTTGCCAATAAAAATGAACAAAATTTTCAAAAGACACCATTTGTGATAGTTTCATTGCAACTTGCAAGCCTTTTTTTGTTTGTTTGTTTTCCGCACCAAGTGTCGTTAGAAGGAAAGGGGGACTCAGGAGCAAGAGCTCAAGCCGAGCCTCTTACGTGGGGCGGGAGCTCAGCAGCTTGACTCATGGCTGCTGCCTCCCGGTGTCTGCATTAGCAGCAAGCCGGAGTCAGGAGCCGGTAGTGAACCTATGTCCTGATACGTGGGACACGAGCATGTTCACCACTAGGCTGGCCGTCTGGCCTCCCCTGGGGTTTCCTGTTGTTTGTGGTATGTTTTGTTTGTCTGGTTGCTTGGTTGGTTTGTTTTGGATTTGTTTGTTTGTCCGCATGCTGTTCTAGCTTAGTATCCAGGCAATTCCACAGCGGTGATGTGGGACGGACCAAAGCCATGATGCTGAGTACTGGTGGGGTGCTTCCCCGTGGCTCCTCCTCTTTCTGTCCTCCTGCCACTTGGCATTGATGGGAGATGTCACGGGGAGCTCGGCATTCAGGAAGCCAGTTTGTGCATGAGATCCAGAGCTCGTCTCGAGAACTGTACGTGAGCGAGTCTGAACTGCAAGCATGCGGGGCTTTGAGAGACGACCACGGGATAAGTCAGTGTCCACTGTGTCCGGGGTGCAGCACGCAAGGGACAGAGCTGGAGAGTACTGTCCCCGTGATGGCGTCTCATCGCAGCCTACAGAGGACAGCTGGGAAATACAGCCACAACTGGACCAAAATCGACGGAAGAGATGAATCTATCCCTTAGAATTGTAGCAAGAGCCGGCACCATGTAAGAGTATATTCAATACCTGTAAAATGGGAAGAACTGGGAGAATCTAAACCTCTCACAAGGAAAGAGATCATTAACAGGTGCCAACCCCAATAAGGTACGGGTAATCGGGATTATCAAACCAAGATTTTAAAGCATCTGCTTGAGGCTGGATGAGCCCCTACCTGCAATGCCACTTAGGACCGACAGCAGAATTGCACTGAAAGAAATTTCAAAGGAAATTCTTCAGACAAAAACCAAAATTTATCTTGGATCTTCAGGAATGAAAGACAGAGCAAAAGCAATGGCAAATACCTGGGTAAAGAGCTCAGGAGAGTTGTCTCATCTTAGGCTCGTCAGGATAAATGGGACCATTGAAATTGTAACACGAATGAGTTTTTTTTTTAAAGATTTATTATTATTATTATTGGAAAGGCAGGTATACAAAGAGAAGGAGAGACAGAGAGGAAGATCTTCCATCCGCTGGTTCATGCCCCAAGTGGTAGCAAGGGCCGCAGCTGAGCCGATCTGAAACCAGGAGCCAGGAGCCTCTTCCAGGTCTTCCACACAGGTGCAGGGTTCCAAAGCTTTCGGCCATTCTCCACTGCCTTCCCAGTCTACACGCAGGGAGCTGGATGGGAAATGGAGCATCTGGGATAAGAGCCAGTACCTATATTGGATGCTGGTGTTCGCAAGGTGAGGATTTAGTCACTAGGCTATCATGCTGGGTCCCACTAATGAGTTTTTAAATTAGTTTTATTTTTAAGATAGTTTTAGATTCTAGTAGTTTTCATTGTATATAGACAGATATAATATGTATCACAAATACACCTTACAAAGGTGTATTTGTAATAAGAGTCCTACATTTCAATGGAAGTGAAATCATCTAAACATAATGTGAGCTGTCTTACATGTATTACGATTCTCAGAACAACTGAAATAACTATACTATAATACAGATAGAGTAAAATAATCAAAAATTAAAATCAAATATTAATCAATATTCAAACAACCTAAGAAAGAGAGGGAAGAAGAAAAACATGGAAAAAATTAGTAAAATAATAGACCTGAATTCACCCCCCCATATAATTACAATAAATGTAAATGATCTATTCATTCCAACTAGAAAACAAAAAAGGATATATTTGTTTTAAAGCCATAAATTAAATGCTTTAGGTAGATTTTAACTTAAAAATGGTGAAAGGTATCAGCTATAGATGTTAAGCAAGAGGAATTTAAGTAGTCTTATTACTATTAAAGATGGCTTACAGCAGAATATGTCATAGTTAGAAAGGGATGTTAAGTAATGGCAAAAACCCAATACAACAATGTTGTCAACAGACGCACATCTAAAACAGAGCCTCAAACACGGGAAGCAAAACCAAGAGGACTTGAAGAGATGATTGGGCGTTTCAGGGCTCGCCTCTCAGTACATTTACAACATCATAAACCAGCTAACACTGACACAACTGCAGCCACAGTTGCATATTGTATTTGCTTTTCAAGTGTATCTAGAACATTCACCCATACCAACCATGTTCTCCGTAACAAAACAAACCCTAAGCAGCGCCATAAAATTAATTGGTGTAAAGTAAGTCTTTCATGATCATGAAATTTCACTAGAAACCTGTAAGAGAAAGGAAAGTAAAATGTCCAAGTGACTTGAAATCAACTGCGCACTTCTAAATAATCCTGCATGTAAAAATATGTCTCAAGAGAAAGTAGAAAATATCTTAACTGGAATCGAAATGGAAATGCAACATTTCAAAATTTCGGGAAGGAAGTTGAAGCACTCTTGAAGAGAAAGATATACTGTTAGCTTATTCCGTTAGAAAAGAAGAAATTCCCCCAAATCAATAAAGTTTTCATTTAAAAATAACTATAGGGCCCGGCGCGGTGGCGCAGTGGTTAAGGTCTTCGCCTTGAACGCCAGGGATCCCATATGGGCGCCGGTTCTAATCCCGGCGGCCCCACTTCCCTTCCAGCTCCCTGCCTGTGGCCTGGGAAAGCAGTCGAGGACGGCCCAAAGCTTTGGGACCCTGCACCTGCGTGTGGGAGTCCAGGAAGAGGCTCCTGGCTTCGGATCGGCATAGCATCTGCCGTTGCGCTCACTTGGGGAGTGAATCATCGGCCGGAAGATCTTCCTCTCTGTCTCTCCTCTCTGTATATCCGCCTTTCCAATAAAAATAAAATAAATCTTAAAAAAAAAAAAACCTATAAAGGCAAGTAAAGCCAAAATAAGCATAAAGAAAGAAGTGACAGAAGAACAGAATAAAATTAAAAATCATAGAGAAACGAATTTAACGAAAAACTGTTTCTTTGAAGGGATGTATTCAACTTCAAAGAAAGTGGGAAGGGTTGAAGATAGTAAGAGATGGAGAGAAATGATGGATGGGGGAAGGGAGGAAGGAAAAAGAGAAAGAAGGAGGGAGGGAAGGGGAAGGAAAAGACACAAATGGTCAATATTGAGAATGAACAGCAGGATATCAGCACAAACTTAACACACATTCAAAAGATAATGTGGGAATACTGTGAGCAATCTACAGTCATAAGTGTAATGTCTTAGATGAACCAATGTCTCAAAAGTTACAAACCACAAAACTCAAACTGAAATGGAATGGAAAGCTTGAATAGAGAACTTGAAGAATAATAATATTACAGAAATTCAATTTGTTGCTATAACATTTTCCAGGAAGAAATCTCTTGGCCAAGATCATTTCTGCGGTGTTTTACTAAAGATTTAAAGAGGGGGGGGAAATCACCAATTCCATATCATCTGTTCCAGAAAAAATAGCAGAGTGCATACTTCTAAAATTATTTTATGAGGCCACTCGCCCTTTACAATAAAACCAGACTGTGAGGACGCAGGAAGTCTGCACAAATTGGGATCCTTGTGAAGATCGACAGAGAATCGAGAAGAAAACCTAAGGCGAGAGTATGGTAGTTAGTTGTACATCACAATAAAGTGAGATTTGTCCCAGCGATATAAAGCTGGTGCGCCCTTTGAAATGAATCAATGGGATTCATCTCATTAGCAGAATTAAAAGCAGATTATCATATTAGGGAAAGCAGAAAAAGCATTTGAGAGATTCAGCATCCATTACAGATTAAAACACAAAACAAAAAAAAGATCCCTGGTAAAGGGGGCTCTTGCAGACTGAGGGGCTTTCCCTCCTGAGTTCGGAAATACTGCCTTCCCCTAGCTTCACTCTGCCTGCTGCTAGTCCACTTTGTACCAGAAAGGTTATGCCAAGACAACAGGCAAGAAGAAGAGAAATATAGATCCTGCAGTTTAGGAAGAATGAACACTGGTCTTATTCGTAGGCCCCAGCATCATCTCTACAGAAAACCCCCCAAAAAACTAGGGGACACGGTGGGAAGAAGCTTCTAGAACTACTCATAAATTTATAAAAGTCACACTGTACTGTCTTATAGGTAGCTATAGACTAACTAAAATTTTTAAATGACACCAAAGCTATGGAATAACTAAGTCTAAAACTAATAAGACATGCATAGACTTTCATGCTAGAAACAGCAATGTCATTTAAAATAGAAATTTAGAAGATCTAAATAAGTAGAGGCACACCATATCAGGCAATCAGAAGCTCTGAGTCCTGGTTTCAAATCGACTCAGCATCAGTAATTGTGGCCACTTGGGGAGTGAACCAGTGGACTGAAGATCTCTCTCTGTCTCTCCTTCTCTCTGTACATCTGCCTATCTAATAAAAACAAATAAATCTTTTTTTAAAAAGCACTTGCTTTGGGCCCGGCGCGGTTCTCGCCCTGCACGCCCAGGATCCCATATGGGCACCGGTTCTATCCCGACAGCCCCGCTTCCCTTCCAGCTCCCTGCCTGTGGCCCGGGAAAGCAGTCGAGGACAGCCCAAAGCTTTGGGACCCTGCACCCGCGTGGGAGACCTGGAAGAGGCTCCTGGCTTCGGATCGGCATAGCATCGGCCATTGCGCTCACTTGGAGAGTGAATCATCGGCCGGAAGATCTTCCTCTCTGTCTCTCCTCTCTGTATATCCACCTTTCCAATTTAAAAAAAAAAAAAAAAAAAAGCACTTGCTTTAGTCTGCAGTAATCAAGAAAAGGTAGGATGAGCAACCAGATGGATGCATTCATAAACCAATGCAACAGTGCACAGTGCAGAATTACAGCCACACAAGCATGCCTGGTAATTCTTGGCACAGGTGCAAAGACATCTCATGGGGGAGAGCTCATCTTTGAACAAGCACGTAAAGATAAAGGAACTTCAAGCTAATCGCAACAGCCCTGACTACAGTGATACCCATGTCCATTGTAATTGATGAGAATACTCTCATTTTTGTTAAAATGTCATTCATTCCTTCTTCCAGTTCAAAAAGTAAGAACAGGGGCCAGTACTGTTGCATAGTAATTAAACACCTGAGATGCCGGTATACCATATGGGCACCAGTTCAAGTCTTGGCTGCTCTACTTCAGACCCAGCTTCCTGTTGATGTGCCTGGGAAAGCAGCAGAGGAAGGCCTGAGTGCTTGAGCCCTTGTACCCCACATGGGAGACCTGGAAGAAGCTCCTGGCTCCTATCTTCAGCCTAGCCCAGTACTGGCTGTTGCAGTCATCTGCAACCGATTGGATTGGATCAGCAGCTAAAGGATCTGTCTCTTTCTCTGTTAACTCTGACTTTCAAATAAGTAAATCTTTCCAAAAAAATCAACCTATCGATTAAAAATCAGTACAGACAAATTAAAAACTATAAAACAAAAGCATACTCTACTGATGGAGGATCAGGCAGAGATACACACAAGTGCTGTGACCATCTCGGAAATAACTTTAGAAGGATGTGGTAAATTTCATGATGAACCACAGTTTGGCTACAGTCAAGCAAACCAAAACAATATAAAATCTGATCTGGGTAAAATATTTTTAAGTAATAAATCGGCAACATTCAGAGATGTTCCTAGCAAAATCATGATAAATCTGACTAAAAGTTTCCTTTCAATCATAAAAAAAAAAAAAAAGAAATTAGTCAACCGAGATCAGAGTATTAAAAACCCTTTAAATTTTTTTTTTCAGGATCTAAGCTATTAACTTTGGCCAACAATAAAATAGCTTGAATTCTTTTTTAAATGTTTATTTATTTCTTTTTATTTATTTGAAAGAGCAACTCAGAAGAGACAGAGACACAGGGAGAGAGAGAGAGCGCGCTCTGCATTTTCTGGGTCACTCCTTAAATGTCCCTAGCAGCTGGTACTGGAGCAGCAGGAGGCCCTGAACTCCATCCTGCTCACATTGGTGGCAGGGTTCCAAGGACTCGGGCCATCTTCCTCTGCTTCCCCAGGCAAGCTGGATCAGAAGGGGAGGCAGGTGCTTGGTGTGATAGCTCAGCTGGCTAATCCTGCACTTCCAAGCACTGGCATCCACTATGGGAACTGGTTCATGTCCTGGTTGCTCTACTTCCATCCAGCTCCATGCTGGTGGCCTGGGAAAGCAGCAGAGGATGGCCCAAAAGCTTGGAACTCTGCACCCGCATCTGAGACTTGAAAGAAGCTAACTCCGGGCATCGTGGCTATTTGGGGACTGAACCGACAGATGAAAGAGCTTTCTCTCTGTCTCTCCTTTATTCTTGAAATTCTGTTTTTCCAATTAAAATAAATAAATCTTTATTTTAAAAAGGGAGAAGAAGGCAGAACTTGAACTTAGGCATTCTAATGTGGGATGCACATGTCCCAAGTGGCGAATTAACCCATTGCACTGTAACTCCTGTTCCAAATGATTCCATTCCAATACGTAAAAGAAAATGAGTTGTAGTGGTATATGATAAAAGCAGTTACGATTTCAATTACATCAGGAAAGGATGAAGAAAGACTGAAAGAGATATTTTACTAAAAAGAAAGATTCTCAATTAAACTACTCCCAACTTGATCACAGGACAGACTTGAGAATATCAACAGTGTACAACAGGAAAAGTTACAAGTGTATTTATAGCAGATTTTACACGAGCAATTAACGAACTACTACTCCTTGGACATTTTGTCTGAGGACTTCCAATTTACCAATAAATCATCTGTATTTTAAAATCTTTTGCATCTAAGAAAACATCTAAGAAACAAACAAACAAACCCAGTTATATCAGAAATGCAATAGAAAGCAGTATCTTGACGTTTAATTCTTTGCCAATGCTTGTGTTTTTTGTTTAAAAAAAAAATCTTTTTTTATTGGGAAATCAGATATACAGAAAGGAGGAGGGACAGAGAAAAAGGTCTTCCATCTGCTGATTCACTCCCCAAGTGGCCACAATGGCCAGAGCTGAGCCAATCCAAACCAGGAGCCAGGAGCCTCTTCTGGATCTCCCACACAGGTGCAGGGTTCCAACTCTTTGGCCCATCCTCAACTGCTTTCCCAGGCCACAAGCAGGGGGCTGGATGGGAAGCGAGGTTGTCAGGATTAGAACTGGCGTCCATATGGCATCCCGGCATGTGCAAGGTGAGGACTTTAGCCACTAAAGATGTATTTACTTTCCTGAAAGGCAAAGTTACAGAGTGAAAAGGAGAACTATGAGAGAGAGAGACAGGATCTTCCATCCACTGGTTCATTCCCCAAAGAGCCACAATGGCCAGGACCGAGCCAGCAGCCTCACCTTTCACCCAGGCCTCCCACTGTGGGTAGCAGGGACCCAGGAACGCAGGCCATCTTTCATTACTTTCCTGAATGCTTCAGCAGGAAGCTTGATCAGCCAGGACTTGAACCAGGGCTCTCATTGGATGCCCTGTCATAGGATGCACCTGTCACAGGTGGGGGCTTGGCTGATGGTGCCACAGTGCCTGCCCCTGCCAGTGTCTGTTGATTGAATTACACAAGAGTTTTTATGGAGAATAGCTGTTTACATCCATTCAAAATTTTCTTGCAGTGAAACAGAAGCTTGTCAAATATTTAACAAAGACAAGTGCATGGCAAACTTGAAGCCCCAGGAGGAAAAATTCCATTTATTTCCCACCTCTCCAGGCTTGAAAAATCACATTGAAATAGAAACCTTTCTTAATGCGAGTATAATAATAACTATGTTACACACTTTTCAATATGAATCAATACACAAAAAATGTTCATCACACATAGCAGTATTAGGTAGGTAGGCTACAAAGTACATAAGGCCATTTGAAAGGATCCTCTATTGATTTTAATCATTGTAAGATTACTTTCCAATGTATGCAAACCAATCTGAATTCAATGATAACACCACTGATATAATATTTAAAAGGCATGGTGAAGACTCAGCACGGTAGCCTAGTGGCTAAATCCTTAGCTTGCATGCGCCAGGATCCCACATGGGAGCCGGTTCTGATCCTGGCAGCTCCGCTTCCCATCCAGCTCCCTGCTTGTGGCCTGGGAAAGCAGTCGAGGACGGCCCAAGGCGTTAGGATCCTGCACCATATAGCAGACCTGGAAGAGGCTCCTAGCTCCTGGCTTCAGATCAGTGCAGCTCCGGCCGTTGTAGCCACTTAGAAAGTGAATCAATAGACGGAAGATCTTCCTCTTTGTCTCTCCTCCTCTCTATATATCTGACTTTCCAATATAAAATAAAATATCTTTTTTTTTTTAACAAAGGCATTGTACAGAAAAGGACAAGAAGGCAATTGTTGTGGCATAGGTGGGTCTAGCCACAGCTTGCAATACCAGCATCTCATTCGGGCACTAGCTCATGTGCCAGTTGCTCCACTTTGCTTCTAGTTTTCTGACCTGGGAAAGCAGTGTAGGATGGCTCAAGTCATTGGACCCCTTCATTCATGTGGGACCCAGAAGAAGCTCTTGGCTCTTGGCTTTGGTTTGGCTCAGCTCCACTACCGTGGCTATTTGGGGAGTGAACCAACAGATAGAAGATCTTTCTATTTGTCTCTTCTTCTCTCTGCAAATCTGCCTTTACAATAAAGACTTTTTAAAAAAAATATATGGATCCACTGAAATGATTAAGTCAGGGAAGAGGAACAACTGAGACCAGAGGCACTCCATAAAGCATACCAACACATGCACAGGGGAGTCCCAGAAGGCGACGAGAGGGAGGAAAGGAGAGGCTCTTGGAAGAAGCGATAGCCACACATTCCTCGATTTGATGCAAACATGACCCAGACATCCAAGAAGGTCAACAAACTCCGACTAGGATCGATTGCAATAGCCCCACACCTGCACACAACATGGCCCAACCGTGCGGAGACAAGGGGAAGACTCTGGGAAGCAGTCGAGGAGACGTGACTCACCCCACACAAGCTGACGTGAATAAGACTGACAGTTTATTTCTCATCAAGAAGACATGGGAGGCCAGAAGAGCGAGATGACACATTCAAGTGCTGAAAGAAAAACAACCATCAACCAAGAATGCCGTATCTGACTGAGAAATAACACTATCTCCAAAAGCGAAAGAGAAATTAAGACATCACAGATAAACCAAAATCAGAGCGTTTATTAGTAACAGACCTGCCGGATGGCAGATGCTAAAAGAGCCCTTGAAGCTGACCCAGATAACGCCAGCCAGTAACTCAAATCACGTGAAGAGATCAAGGATGCCGTGAAAGGCACCTGTGTAGTTAGCCAAGTGGTGTGTGTGTGTGTGTGTGTGTGTGTGTGTGTGTGTGTGTGTGTGTGTGTGTGTAACTATGTTGATGGAAGCGTAGCATAGAAAGAGGTTGATCTGAACAGGACTTTGAATAGGAAGTCTTAGAAACAGCACAGGAGCAAAGCTTTGGGTACTATAGACATTCAGTTTATACGAATTAAGGTGTTTTACATATGTATGCATTGCTATATAATAACAAGGCACTAACATAGATCAGAAAATTATAAAGCATAAATACAGGCTATAATAAAAGAGTTGGGAAATGAAAAAAAAATGTTTCTATACTTATATAGGAAACATACAAAACCCAAGTAAACTGGCAAAAGCAGTTAGAATCCTTCCTTCGTAATTGTATTAGGGGAATTAAACTCTTGAAAGATATAGACTGGCAGAATGAATGTAAAAAAGAAAACAGTCTACATTGAAATTAACAATAGACTTGCAGAATGAATGTAAAAACCACTCTAAATTGAAGGTAACATGATGGGAAAAAATATTCTATGCAAAATAGCAAAAAATTAGGCTGGAAGAGTTATGCTAACATTATATAATATGGATCTCAAGGGAAATAAATTACAGGGCTGGCATTCTTGGTGTAAGTGGGTAAAACCACTGCGTGGGAGCCCAGTATGCCACAAGGGAGCCTGTCTGAGTCCCAAAAGCTCCACTTCCAATCCCACTAGTGGCCTGAGGAAAGCAATGGAGGATGGTCCAAGTGTTTCAACCCTTGCCATCCAGGTAAGAGACCTGGAAAAAGCTCCTGGCTCCTCGCTTTGACCTGGCCCATCCCTGGCCATCTCTCATCTTTAAATACATAAATTAAACTTTTAAGAAGGAAAAAAATTATGTTGACACCACAATGCCACCTGTAACGCTGGCATCCCATATGGAAGCTTGCTCATATTCCAGCTGCTCCAATCCTGAGCCAGCTGCCTGCTAATGGCCTTGGAAAGCAGCAAGAGGTGGCCCAAACCTTGGGCCCCCACTACCTACATGGGTGTTCTAGATGAGGCTCCTGGCTGTTGGTTTCGGCCTGGCCCCCCGCTGGCCTTCATGGCCATATGGGGAGTGAATCAGTGGATGGAAGATCTCTCTCAATAATCCTCTAAGTCTGCCTTTCAAATGAATAAGGCAAATGATTTAAAGAAGGAGGAGGAGGAAGAATCTGTTACTAGAGGGAAAGGGCATTATAGCATGGGGAAAGAGTCGATCCCTTCAAGAAAACATCAGTTTTTGAAAGATTTAATTATATGTTTGTTTATTTTAAAGGCAGAATGACAGAGGGGGAGGGGGGGAGGGAGAACCAGAATAGAGATCCTCTGTCTGTTGGTTCACCCTCCCAATGGTCCTAACAGTCTGATGTGAACTGGGCCAAAGCTAGAAGCCAAGAATTCCATCCTGGTTTTTTCACAGCGTAGCAGGGACCCAAGTTAGTGGGCTAGCCTTTGTTGCCTTCCCAGGTACATGAGCATGAGCCTGGATTGGAAGTAGGGCAGCCGTGATGCATTATGGGGTGCCTGTGTTACAAGCGGCAGATGAACCCACTGCAACACACTGTAACAACTGAAAGTAGGCCTATACCTAGGAACAGAGCCTCAAAGTCTATAAAACAAAAAGTGAAGGAATTGGAGAGGAGGGAAAAAAAACCCAATCCAACAAAAATATGTCGGACATCAATACCCCACTATTTGTAATGAAGAGAAAAACTAGGCACAAGATCACAAAGAAATGGAATATTCACCAAGCAAACCTATCAAATGTCTATAGAGCATTCTACCCAACAATAGGATGTACATTTTTCTCAAGTGCACATGGAACATTTTCCAGGAAAAATTCTATGCCAGACCATAAAGCACGTCTTAATAAATTCAAAAATATGGAAATCATACAAAGTACATTTTCTGACTGAAGTGGAATAAAACAAGAAATTAATAACAGAAAGACATTTGGAAAGTTCACAAATATTTGGAAATTAAACAGCACATTCCTAAATGAATAAATTGCAGAGCAAATTAAAAGTTATTTGAGATAAATGAAAGCAAAACAAACAAAAAAACAAGCAAAAAATTTATGAGATAACATGAAAACAGGGCCCAGAACAAAATTTATAGCAGCAAATACCTCAGTTTAAAAAGAAGAAAAATGTCAAATCAATACTTTAACGTTCCAGCTTGACAAACTAGGGGGCAAAAAAAAGAGCAAAATAAATCCAAACAAAGGAGAAAATGTAAGTAAATGAAGCAAAAGATAGAGAAACATTGCAGAGAATCAATAAAACTGAGTTGGTTATTTGAGAAGATTAGCAAAATTGGTAAAACTTTAGCTAAAGGAAAAAAAGAGAATTCTCCAATCCCGATGCCAGGCACGAAAGAAGAGACATTACTACAGACGTTACAGAAATGCAAATTATAATGGAACTCTGTGGGCAATGTTAGGGCAGCCAGCAACACACCTTCCATGAAATGAAAAAAAAAATTTTTTTCTAGAAACAGAAATGACCGAAAATGATCAAAAAAAGAAAAGATTATCTGAAAAAGGCTGTCACATGTCATGAGATTGGGTTAGGAATAAAAATAAATCTCACTGAAGACAAGCCTAGGGCAAGGCCATTGCATAGACAGTTTGTACCAACTATTTTAAAAAGAATTAACACCAACTCTTCTCAAATTCTTCTGCAAGATAGTACAGGAGAGAATGCTTCCTAGCTCATATTTGGAACCCAATGCTGTTCTGTGTTATGGATTGAACAGGACTTAACTTCCCAGTTCCCACTTGCACAGGAGTTTGAACCACAAAGCCTCATATTAAGGGCTGACAAATTAGGGGCCAGTGCCGTGGCATGGTAGCTGAGGCCTCCAGTTG
This sequence comes from Ochotona curzoniae, assembly GCF_017591425.1. NCBI lineage: Eukaryota > Metazoa > Chordata > Mammalia > Lagomorpha > Ochotonidae > Ochotona > Ochotona curzoniae. The sequence goes on from NW_024465421.1 coordinate 5,551,287, forward strand.
TAATGCTGGTGTTCCATATGGGTGTCATTTGAGTCCTGGCTGCTCCATTTGCAGTCAGCTCCCTGCTAATGTACCTGGGAAAGCAGTAGAAGATGGCCTGAGAACCAGGGCCCCTGCACCCATGTGGGAGATGAGGAAGAAGTTCCTGGCTTCTGTCTCGGGCCTAGCTCATACCTGGCCATTGCAGCTACTTGTGGAGTAAACCAACAGATGGAAGATCTTTCTCACTGTCTCTCTTCCCTCCCCTCTCTGTAATTCTTTCAAATAAATTTTTAAAAGCTTTTTTTAAAAATACAGAACATAGAGGCCGCATTGTGGCGCAATGGGTTAAGCCATTCCCTACAGCACTGGCATCTTGTATGGTGCTAATTTGCAACTCAGCTGCTCTATTTCAAATCTAGCTGTCTGCTAACGTGCCGAGCTAATGAACCAAATAATGGATCCCTGGATGCTCATGGGGGAGACTTGGATGAAACTCCTGGCTTCGGCCTGGCTCAGCTCTGACCGTTGTGTCATTTGGGGAGTGAGACAGAATAGAGAAGATCCATTCTCTTTCTCTTCTTTCTCTCTCTTTCTGTCTCTCCCTCTGTAACACTACCTTTTACTAAATAAATCTTAAAAACCTCCACACAACAAAAACACTTAACAAACTAAATATCGGAAACTTCAGGACCCAACAGCTTTCCCCCCTCTAAGATCAGGAATAAGTTGAGAATGTCTGTTCTCATCACATTTATCCATCATTGTCCTGCAAATTCTGGCTAGGGCTTTTAAGCGAGAAAGAGATGGAAAGGCATCCAACTCAGAAAAGAAGAAGTGACAGACATGATGGTATCATAAAATAACAGAAAAAAAAATCAGTAAAATTGCCAAATAAAAAACCAATAGGCAAAAACCAGTATTCACTAGTAATGGACAAATTGGATTTTTAGAAAAAAAAAAAAGGTGAAATAGTTGGAAGAAATGTCACAAAAGAAATGTGAGACTCATACTGAAAACTTCAAACTGTTGTTGCAAGAAGTTTAAAAAGAGTCCAATGAATAGAAAAAGCTTTCTTGTTTGTAAGTGGAAAGACTGAATGATGGAAGAAAGCAGTGAGCTCCAAATTTTGTGTATATTCAATGCAATCCCTATCAAAATTCTAACTGCCTTTCCTGTGGTTGGACAAGTTGATCCTAAAATTCAAAGGGAAATGCAGTAAACTTCAAATAGTCAAAACAATCTGAAAAAAAAAATTGGAGGACTCACATTCCCAATTTTTAAAATTGCTGCAAAGCCATGGTATTCAAGGCTTTGTGATACTTTCAAAAGCATCCATCAAGGGGATACAAAATAAAGCTATGCGTACGTAGTCAACCAATTTTGGATAATCATGCTACAATCATTCAATGGCAGAAAGGATAGTCTGCAACCAATATAATCAAATGTAATCATTTCTGGGACCACCAGAAATCCACACGCAAAGAAAGGAAGCTGGAATTCAGCCTCTCATGATGGGATTCTACCCCTCTGCCATCCTTCAAGACCAACCAAGGAATAAACACGAAAGCTCCAACTATGAGATCAGTTAAAGGAAACACCGGGAATAACTTGGCATGCCTTTAGATTAGGCTAATGATTTCTTAGCTATGATACTCAAAGGTCAAGAACTCCAATGAAAAAGGATGAATTGCATTTTCTTAAAACTTGAAACACTTACAGGTCTAAGGACACATGAAGAAAGTAGGAGTGGACATTTGGCACAGCAACTTAAATGGCTGAAGGGAATGTTGGCATCCCATGTGGGAGGGCTTGGTTCAAACCCCAGCTCCTCCACTTCCGAGCCAGTCTCCTGCTAACGTGCACCCTGGGAGGCAGTTGGTTGGGTCCCTGCCACACACGCAGGAGGCTCAGTCTGAGTTCCCAGCTCCTGGCTTTGACCTAGCACTAACTGTGGAGTTAACTGGTGGAAGCAAGAGATCTCTGTGAATCTCTTTCTCTCTCTCTTTTTCAAATAAAAGGTAAACAAACAAATAGGAAAAAAAATACGTTTCAAATAAAACGAGAACAACCCCACAGAATAATAATACTTGCAAATCGTTTTTTTTTTTTCGATAAGAGCCTGGTATCCAGGATACATAACAAACACTTGCTACTCAATATTAATAATAATAAAAAACAATAAATTACCCAATTTAAAAATGGGCAAATGATTTGAACAGACATTTCTCCAAGATATGCACATGGCAAATAAACACATGAGAAGATATTTAACATCATTAGTCATTAGGGAAATGCAAATAAATCAAAACCACAAGGAAATTCTATTTCATCCCAAGTAGGATGACTCTACTCGGGAAGACAGACAATAACAAGTGTTATTCAGGGTCTGGAGCCATTGGAAGCCTCATCCCCAGTGGAGGGGCGGGGGGAGGGGGCGGAATGTGAAAGGTCACAGTCTCTGTGAAGCACAGTGTTGTAATTTGTGCAAAAGCTAAACATAGAACTCCCTCACAGCCAACAATTTCGCTACTAGGTGTCTGACCAAGAGAATTGACGTTACATATTCACACAAAACTTGGAACAAGAGGAGCCAGTGTTTACGGGGCTGGTTGAGACGCTCACCACTCCACAGCAGTGCCTGGCTTCCATCCCCACCTGTGGCTCTGACTCCAGCTTCCTGCTAAAGCAGATCCCATGAGGCTCGAGCAATTGAGCCTCTTCCATCCACATGGGAGACTTGGATGATCTTCCTGGCTCCTGGTCCAAGTCCTGGCTTAACACCCAATCACTGGGGGTCTTTGGGAGTGAACCAGTGGATGAGAATTCTATTTCTTTCCAACTAATTATTTAAAAACAAAGCAAAAACTTGTGTCCGAATGTTCTTAGTGGGAGCCCTCATAATAGCCCAGGAAGTAAACACCATCTCATCTTGGTCTGTTGATATTGCTGGAATGGAATAGTGCAGATGGAGTAATTGATGGGTAACAGAAATGTATTTGGGTCATGGTTCTGGAGGTTAGAATGTTCCAGGGCATGCCGTAATGTCTCAGGCTTGCCGCCAGCACCTGCTTATTATCTGCTGCATCATCCCATGGTGAAAGATGGATGAACATGTAAACCCGAGAGACGACAGAGAGATCAGACTCACAGCCTCACATCCTTCAGTAATCACCACTTATCCATTTACTTTTTAAATATTTATTTATTATTTATTATTATTTATTTGAAAGTTAGAGTTATAGAGGGAGAGAGAGAGAGAAAAGAGAGAGAGAGAATGAGAGAGAGGTCTTTCATCTACTGCCTCACTCCCCAAATGGCTGCAATGGCTGGAGCTGGGCCAGTCCAAAGCCAGGAATTTCTTCCAGGTCTCCCAAATGGATGCAGGGGTCCAAGGCCCTGGACCATCTTCCACTGCTTTTTCAGACACATTAACAGGGAGCTGGATTGCAAGTGGAGCAGCTGGGACTTGAACTAGTAGCTATACAGGATGCTGATGCCACAGGCAGTGGCTTTAGCCACTCTGCCACAGCGCTGGCTCAAAGCATTTGTACATTTCCAAGGGACTGGGGCCTCAACATTCAAACACCTTCCATTGAGCCTTCCTGACACCATTGCATTGGAGGTTAAATTTTCACTTGATCTTAGCCAAAAGGCCGAGAAGCAATGTCCACTTTATGCTATAGCATTATTACCCCAGGACCCCAAATGCATGTAAAATACATTCATTCCACCCCAATAAGTCCCAGAAGTTTTCACTCTTTCCAGCATCAGAAGTTCAATGGCAGAACCAGGACGGCCTCCCTCCAGCTTCCAAAACTCACTCCTCATGTCCCCTGGGACCTTGTCAGAAGAATGGCTCTGGCTGTCCCCATCCGCTCACACACCTGGGTCCGGACCCCTGAAGCAAGCTCTACGAGTTTCTAGGTTTCTCCTTCTATAACTCACCTCTCCTGTACCTCACCTGAATCACCCCCTAAAACTCAGCTCACAGCAGTGCCACTTTTCCTTCCAAGTCTTTTATTTTTATAGATGCATTTATGTTTATTGGAAAAGAAGATTTACAGAGAAAAGGAGAGATAGAGAAAAAGATCTTTCATCCACTGGTCCACTCCCCAAATGGCCACGATTGCCAAAACTGAGTCATTCTGAAACTAGGAGCCAGGAACCAGGAGCTTCTTTCCACATGGGTACAGGATCCCAAGGCCTTGGGCCATCCTCCCCTGCTTTCTCGGGCCATAAACAGGCAGCTGAATCAGAGGCGGAGCAGCCAGGACTTGAACTGGTATCCAAAGGGGATGCTGACACTGCGGGCTGAGGATTGGCCTGCAAAACCACTGCTCTGGCTCCTTCCCAGCTCTTCAAGCCTCCCCACATCACTCAGTTCCCACAGCCACTTCTGCACTTTCAAGGATGAAACCAAGACCCCCGCTTCCTGGAACTGGGGTTTTACTCTGCTTTGTGCTGCTCTAGTCCACCCCCTTACTCTGTGGTCACATCTCCCTTCTCTTTTTCTGACGTGTCTCTCGCTGCCTGCCTGTTAGAATCACATGTGGGATTGTACTTAGAGCTCACCTAGAAAAATCTTCCCACGTCAAGATTCTTAATCACATCTGTCAGATGCTTTATTTTCATAGAAGGCAACTTTCACAGGTTGCAGGAGTTAAGATAGGAATGTCTTTGGAGGAGGTAATTATTCAATTGACTTTAGAGGGACTACCTGTAACGGCCCAGGGGGAGGGTTTGGCGGAGGGTGGAAGAGTTCTGTCTTGATTGTGGTGGAAGCATTTATACCCATCAGAAGTCATCGGGTATATCTAGAACGCAACCATGTGGCTTTTTTTTTAATCCCCCCAAAAGGGCCTGGCACAGTAGTCTACTGGCTGAAGTCCTCCCCTGGCTTGTGCCAGCATTCCATTTTGGTGTTGGTTCATGTCCTGCCTGCTTCACTTCCCATCCAGCTCCCTGCTTGTGGCCTGGGAAAGCAACTGAGAGTGACCCAAGGTCTTGGGACCCTATACCCATGTGGGAGACCCAGAGGATCCTGGCTCCTGGCTTTGGATCAGTGCAGCTCTGGCTGTTGCAGCCACTTGGGGAATGAATCAATGGACGGAAGATCTTTCTCTTTGTATCTCCTTTCCTCTATAAATCTGAATTTCCAATAAAAAAAATCAACGTATTTTTTTAAAATCCCCCCCCCAAAAGAAAACTTGTCAATTAAATCACCACCTGAAAAAAACTAGCCAAGATAAGAGAACTAAACACCAAGAGGTGTGGGAGGAAAATCCTTGAGCTGAAACAGAAATCAATGAATTAGAAAGCCAGTCATGGAAAATGTCAACCAAGTCAGTGTTAACAATATTTCAGAAGATCAATCAGGCTGATGGATTCATAGCAATGCTGAACAAAAACGAGAGGAATTTATCACTTGTAAATAATAGAGGCGAAAGAAGGAATGCCATTTTTGAACCTGTAGGCCAACACTAAAGGATGACACACGGGGAGATTATTTTCATGAAGAATGTAGCAAGCTGGGGGAGGAAGCTGGCATGATGGTTCAATTAGCTAATCCTCCCCCTGCCAGTGCCAGCATCCCAAATGAACCTTGATTTGTGTCCCAGCTACTCCACTTCCATTCAGCTCCTGACTTATGACTGGGGAAAACAGTAGAGGATGGCCCAAAGCCTTGGGACCCTGCACCCAGGTGGGAGACCCTATAGAAGCCCCTGGCTGCAGAATAGCTCAGCTCCGGTTGTTGTAGCTATCTGGGAAGTGAACCAGTGGATGGAAAATCTCTCTGTGTCCTTCTCTCTGTAAATCTGCCTTTCCAACTAAAATAAACAAATCCTTAAAAAATAGACAAGATGGCAAGATCATTAGTCAGCCATGGACCGAATGTGCATGTCAGAATTCAGGTGTTGAAGCTCTAACCCTCGAGCTCAGTGCTGTTGGAGATGGGGCCGTTGAATAGCAATCACATCTCAAAGCAGGACCTTCATCAGTGGGTTGAAGGGAACTCAGAAGAACCCCACCCCTACTCTGCCACTCAAAGCCCTAACAACAACAACAACAACAACAACAACAACAAAGCATGGCTATCCCTGAGCCAGGAAGCAGCCCTTCCAAGACCATGAGTCTGCCAGCACCTTGATCTTGGAATGCCCAACTTCTGGAACTGTGAATCTTGTTTTATAAGTTGCCCTGTGCTTTGGAATTTTGTGACAGCACCGCACAAGGACACAGATGCATCTCCACCAAGAAGAAGGACTCAGATCCACTGCAAAATCATTGTGTCTTGAGTCTGCCCTATTTCTGAGATTGAATGGCAAGTTTTCTGCTAACAAGCCTGGGAAGCAGCAGATGACAGGCCAAATCTTTAGGTTCCTGACACCAACATGCAAGACGGGAGGGAACTCCTGGTTCCTGGCTTCAGCCTGGCCCAGCCCTTGCTGCTTGGGGCATTTGAGCAATGAACTGACAGAGGGAAGATCTCTCTGTTTCAGCTATTCTTTTTTTTTTTTTAAAGATTTATTTATTTTCATCGGAAATGCAGATATACAAAGAAGGGAAAAGACAGAGAAGAAGATCTTCCATCCGATGATTCACTCTCCAAGTGACTGCAACAGCCGGTACTGTGCCGATCTGAAGCCAGGAGCCAGGAGCCCTTTCGGGTCTCCACATGGGTGCAGGGTTCCAAGGCTGTGGGGCATCCTCGACTGCTTTCCCAGGCCACAAGCAGGGAAGTAGATGGGAAGCGGGGCTGCCGGGATTAGAACTGGTTCCCATATGGGATCCCGGCGTGATCAAGGCGAGGACTTTAACCACTAGGCCATGGCGCTGGGCCCTGTTTCTGCTATTCTGCCTCTCAAACAAATAAGTAAATCCTTAAAAAAAAAAAAAAAAAAAGAGGATAAAACAGTGGATGAGCATGTTGTAATAACAAGCAGTATCAAACCACTCATATGTGCAGTTGGAATCCCAGAAGGATAAGAATGAGGCAGAACATCTGAAGACATCATGGCTGAAGATTTCTCAATATTCATTAGATATCCTAAAACACATATCCAGCGAGCTTGAAGAATTCCAAGTGGATGAATTCTTGAAAAACCCAAACCTAGAAACATCACAGTCCAGCTGTGGTAAACAAAGATAAAGGAAAAAGACCGACTGTGGCCAAAGGAAAAAGACACATCACACAGAGGAACAATGATAAGAATTACATCAGAAGAGATGTTAGCCAGGAGACACTTGGTACAAGAACTTTAAAGAACTGGGAGAAAAAACAAAAAATAAGGAACTGCAAGCCCAGAATTTTCTAGTCTGTGAAAGTAGCTTTCAACATGAAAATAAAAAATTTTCAAGCAAATAACAGCTTAGATATTTGCATTAGCAGACCAGCACTACAAGAAAATCCGATGCTACTAAAGGTAGTCCCTCGGCATATGGAATATAACACCAAAACTGAATCCGTACTAACAGAAGATCCTTCAAAATGCCACAAGTGAAGGTTAAACGCGGTTTTCTTTTGTTCTTTCATTACCGTAAAAGATAACTAAAGCAATTAGAGCAAGATTGCAGGGTATGAATGCATGAGGCTACTCCAATGCCGCTATATGATTTTCTTCATGGGAAAATGGGATTAAAATTAATGTGCATTTCCCACAAAGTTTTTAAGTATCCTTGTATGACACTCCAAGCATAAAGCTATGATAAGGAGAGGGAGTTGTTAATTACCCCGACTTGATCAGCGCACACAGTATATATGCATAGAATCATCGCACTGCACCCCCAGAAATCCATGCAATTACATGTTAATTCAAAAAATCTTTTCAGTGATCCAGGAGATGGACATGCTAACTGATTTAATCATGCACGTTGCACACATGTATAGAATCGTTACACTATGCACCAGGAATATGTAAAACTAAGACAGTATTTTTAAAGATTTGTTTATTTTTATTTGAAAGGCAGAGTTACAGAGAGAAGTAGAGACAGACAAAGACAGAGTTCTTTCCACTTGTTGGTTAAACCCACAAATGGTCACAATGGCTGGAGTTGAACTGATCCAAAGCCAGGAGCCAGGAGTTTCATCCGGGTCTCCCGTCTGGGTAGCAGGGGCTCATGAACTTGAACCATCCTTCACTGGTTTCCCAGACCTTAAGCAGGAAACTGGATCACAAAGGGGGCAGCCAGGACTTGAACCTCTGCCATAGGCAGTGGCTTAGGCCATGACATCATGGTGCCATCCTCCTTAGGAAATATCCTTGGGTATAGCTTTGCAGGTAAAACACCGAAGACATGATCTGTGGGGAGAAAGCAGGCAAGCAAGCAGGACTGTATCAAATCTGAAACTTCCTCTTGGCAAGACTTTTTTGAGAGAATGAGAAGGGGCCCAGCGCTGTGGCAGAGCCGGTAAAGCTGCTCCCTGTGATAACACCGACATCCTAAATGAGTACTAGTTCAAGTCCCGCTGCTCCACTTCTCATCCATCTCCCTGCTAATGCATCTGGGAAAGCAGCTGGAGATGGCTCAGGTCCTTGGCACTCTGCAGCCATGTGGGAGCATTGGAGGAAACTCCTGGGTCCTGGCTTTGTTGCAGCCTTCTGGGCAGTATTTGGGAAATCTCTCTCTCTCCTTCACTCTCTGACTTTCAAGTAAATGAATACTCTTTTATAAAGAGAGATCATGAGAAGACATCACGCAAGATTGGGGGGAAAAACTCTTGCAAAAGATGTATCTGAGTACACGATGAGTATCTAAAATAGAGTATGAGATGAGTATCTAAACAGATGAGTATCTAAAATATAGATATACAAAGTAGTGCGTTGTAAGCTGATAGCATACCTAAAAGTAGAAGGAATGGCAGCAGCTGGGCAGGGCAGAGAGGGCCCGCCAGAACACCTGGGAAGCTCTCACTCTGGGCCTGCGGCATCGTACCATCCAAAGGGACTCTGTGGGTACCAAAAAATTCTCACTGCAAGCCGTCCTATGTTGCTGGGGAATGTAAGATGACACAATGGCGTTGGAAAACACATTGGAAGTTTTAAAAATAAACATCTAGAGTGACATCACCAAAAATGACATGGTAAGGACCGCCAAAAATCTGTCTCTCCACCGAAGCAAAAGCTAAATTGGGAAGGGGAGGCGGGGTGGCGGGAAATGCCAGACTCAAATGTTTCTTTGGAATTCTGAAATCTAATTTTAAAAAGCTTACGACAATCAAAGAAGTACCTAATGCACAAAGAACCTGACGAATTTGTGACAAGTGTTCTCATGGACAATGTTCCGTCTCCCACTCCACGTGGCTGGGTGATGGGGGCTTGCTGGAGCCAGAGGGACTGTCCTATATGCTTACAAGGAGCAACTCAAAAATAATATTAAGAGGCCAGCATTGTGGCATAGCAGGTAAGGCTACCACCGTGATGCTGGCATCCGCTACACGTGCTGGTTCAAGTCTCGGCTGCCCCACTTCTGGTCCAGCTCCTTGTTGTTGCACCTGGGAAAGCAGGGGAAGATGGTCTAAGAGCTTGAACCCATGCATCCATGTTGGAGACCAAGATGAAGCTCCCGGCTCTTGGCTTCAGCCTGGTCCAAGCCTAGCTGTTGTGGCTAATTGGAGAATGAACCAGCAGGTGAGAGATCTCTGTCTCCTCTGCCTTTCAAACAAGTTCTTTTCTTCATAGATTTATCTATTTTTGTTGGAAAGACAGATTTACAGAGAGAAGGAGACAGAACCAAATGATCACAATGGCTGGAACTGAGTCGATCTGAAGCCAGGAGCCAGGAGCTTCTTCCAGGTCTCTCAAGCAAGTACGGGGTCCCAAGGTTTTGGGCCGTCCTCCAGTGCTTTCCCAGGCCACAGGCAGGGAGCTGGATGGGAAGCAGGGCTTCCAGCACACGAACTGATGCCCATATGGGATACCAGCACGTGCAAGGTGGGTCCTTAAATAAAATTTTTAAAAATTATGTATTCCAAAAATGGTGTTGGGACAACTGATTATGGAAATTCCAAAGAGTGAAGTGTAAACTTATCTCATTCCTTATGTTTCTACTTCATGCCATAATTCAAAACAATGAGTGACACAAATCTAAGAGGTGAAGACATGAAACTGAGAACACAACAGGGATAAATCTTCATGACCTTGAATTTGGCAATAGCTAGCTAGCTAGGACATGAAAGGCACAAGCCACAGAAGAACAACAAAAATACATTAGTTGAACTTCATCAATATTAAAAGTATACATCCTCGGCATACAATTGTCTTGCTGGTGATGGTCCCACTTTGTGACCAAATGGAAGTGAAACACATTTAATGAAAATTACAGCTTGAATTTTGATCCATCTTCAGACTAGCAATAAGCAGTACAGTCCTCTGTCACCATACTGGACAACACGGTGGCCTGAAGCTCCCAGGCAGCTGTGCAAGCAGAGGGATAAGCAATTGCTTATCTGTGTACTGTGTAGCCAACTGCTGATGCCTCGTGAAGTGCCTCTGTTCAATGCGCTATTGACTGATATTTTCAGCATAGGATGGGTTTCTCATGCAGTAACTCCATCTTAACAGACATCTGTATGTTACAAGACACCATCAAAGGGGACTAGCATTGTGGCATAGCCGGTTAAGCTGCCACCTATAGCACTAGCATCCCAGCTGGGTACCTGTTCAAGCCCCAGCAGTTCTACTTCCCATCCAGCTTCCTGCTCATGCACCTGAGAAAGCAATGGAAAGTCATTGAAGTGGTTGGTTTCCTGAACCCACATAGGAGACCTGGAAAAAAATTCTTGGCTCTTGGCTTTCCCCCTTGGTCCAACCATATCTTTGACCAGGTTCTAGTAACCAGAATATATGAAGGACTCCTACAATTCGACAACAGAAAAGCAAACAATCCAATCATAATATTGGCACAAGAGCTGAATTGATATTTCTCTAAGAAGAACATCCAAATGGCCAAAAGTTCACATAGGGAAGTGCACGCCCAAAGCATCATGAGATACCACTGCACATCCATGAGAATGTACACAGTTAAACGGTGAGAAATCTGCTCCATGGAGAAGCTGGAGCCTTTCTACACTGCTGACTTGCATGCAAAATGGGTGCAGCCTCCAAGAGCTAAGCGAAGAGTTGCCCTCTGACCCAGCGGTTCCAGGCATAGCTTTACAAGAACTGAAGTCACAAGTCCTTGCAAAATCACTCCCAGATCTTTAGAGCTGGGCTGTGCGTGAGAGCTGCAAGGCGGAAGCAGCCCTAATACCCGCCAGCTGGCAAGTGGCTAAACAAACTGCCATCTCTTCCTCCTCTGGAATATTGTGCGCTCATAAAAAAGCTCAAGATTCTTGGGCCCATTTTCACCCTGTGGATGCAAACTTGTGGGAAGAAAAAAAAAGTATGCTGTGTGAAAAAAAAAAAATGTATGCCCCTGGGGCCATGTCCTGTAAGATTCTATTCATGGGAACTCCGTGGGGACAGAGTAGATTAGCAGCTGCCAAGGGTTGGGAAATGGGAGATTGGGGAGTGACGGCTTAATGGGGGACTGGAGTTCGTCTTGGAGTGATGAAACGGTTCTAAAATTAGAGCGCAGGGTTGCACAACGTTGTGGATGTGCTGAACATCGCTGGATTCTACACTTGAAAATGGAGAACTCGGTCAATTTTTTGTGACGTATACCACCACAACCACAGAAAAAAAATCATCAATAAGAAAATGAATTGATAAGTTGCAGATCTGGAGGAAAATATTCACAAAACATAGATCTGATAAAGGACTTGTGTGTACAATATATAAAGAACACCAAAAGAACACCACTAAATCAATATTAAAAATAAGCACATTCTTGGAGAATTAAGATGGCGGAATAGGGTAAGGATGCATTTAAACGGATGGAGAAACATTTAATCAGGATGAAGCAGAGAGGACACATTCCAGGAAATAGGAGAGGACAGAACAACAGCAGAGTGGTACCTGGAGACTGACAGACACAGGAAAGCAGCGGACACAACAGTGTGGTGTTGCAGTGACTGATACTCCAGCGGCATTTGGCAAATGGCGATCTTAACTCTACCAGCAGCCGGAACTCCACCAGCAACCAGGTGGGAAGGGACTTTCACTGGGAGCTTGGGACGTGAACCCAGACAAAGAATTGTCCATCCTGCTGGTCCATTTGATTTGACCAGGAGCAGAGACAGAGCAGCAGATGCCAGATGGGCAGTGTGAGAACAGGGTGGATTTGAGAGCCCAGTCAGCACACTAAAGCCGAATTGGGGGCCATTTTGCTTACGGAGGTAAAGGCAAGGGAAAAGACTGAGCATACGCTGAGCTGGGAGTGAACTCATTTCTGACTCAGTGAACTGCAGCAACGTGGCATTCTACAAGTTCCACCCAGGACAGGTCTGGCCAGCCCTCAGACCTGACGGCCAGCAGATCAAGAACTCTAGTAGTGGTACGTCAGGTGCCATTTTGTACACTGTGGCAAAAGCTTTAGGACTGCAGGGGACAATAGTGAACTGCACATGTGCTGAGCTTGCGAGAACTCAATGAATTCTGTGGATTGCACTGATCTCACAGGAAAATAATACTAACTGTGGCATCATACAGGTCAAAATAGGTCCATGTGGCACCCATACCTAACGTCCAACAGGTTCCAGCAAGAACAGTGCCACCAACAACCTAGCTATACAGGACACCTGGTGACTCCCTAATCCTGGGACCTGCTCCAACCAGAAGTGGGAGAAAGGTTGTACAGACAACGATGCAGCCTCAGCACGATATCACAGGAGGTGGAGATTGGTGAGCCAGGAGTTGGGGCTATGGGGTTCTTTGTGGAAATCTAACATAAGAACCCAGACCTGGATCTCGCTGGAGGGGGTGGCACAATTGGCTGCAAGCAAAGAGTTGTATACCACCTGCAATAAGAAAAATCAAACTGTAGACCTGTGGGTGACACAACTTAGAAACCTGCCCTAAGGAGAAGACTCTGCTAACCAGAAGTACAATGACCAAGAGCAAAAGAAGAGACAAAGGCACAATGAATATTACTGAAAACTCCCCTGCAAGGAGCAAAACCCTATGCCAATTTCAGAGTTAACTGAGGAAGACATCGAAAAAATGGGGCATACAGAATTCATGAAACTGATTTTAAAGCTTCTGATCAACAATGAAAAGCACATACAAGAGTTCAAAGGATTTAAGGAATATTGTACACAAGCAATAGCAGCAATAAAGCAAATCAAGGCTGGTATATCAGAAATTAAGAACACAGTAGATCAAATTAAAAGTACAGTGGAGAATCTCCAAAATAGAATGAAGCAAGCAGAAGAAAGAATCTCAAAATTGGAAGGGTGGGAGAAGCAAACAAAAAACTGAATCTCAAAATTGTCATCAGGGGGAAGCAGACAAAAAACTGGAAGCAGAGCTGGATCAGGCCAAAAAAAGTATTCAAGAATTGAAAGACACTATTAAGAGGCCTAATAGAAGAGCTATGGGAATTCCAGAAGGTGCAGAAACAGAAACTGGTTTTACAAATATATTTAATGAAATAATAAAGGAAAATTTCCCTAAGCTACAAAAAGAATTTGGAAACAAGATCTAGGAGGGGCACAGAACTCTCAACAGGCCTGATCAAAAGCGATCTTCAATTGAACATAGGAAAATATCCTAAAATGCGCATGTGAAAAAAATCAATTGACATATAAAGGAATGCCAATTAAATTCACAGGAGATCTCTCACAGGAAACTCTACAGGCCAGAAGAGAAAGGAGTGACAAATTCCAGATTCTAAAAGAAAAAAATTGTCAGCCCAGGATAACATATCCAGCAAAGCTTTCCTTTGTCTTTGAAAATGAAATAAAATTCTTCCACAGTAAAGAAAAGTTAAAAGAATTTGCCTCTTCCAAACCTGCCCTACAAATGATACTTCAAGATGTTCTCTTGACAGAGAAAAGAAATAGCACCAAACAAAACCAAAGGCAAATGGCAAGAACATCCCAGTAAAATGACAACAGAAGACTAAACCAATGAACAACCCATTCCTAAAATGACAAGTTCAAATTACCACCCATTCATATTAACCCTGAATGTAAATGGCTTAAACTCATCAATCAGATGTCATAGATGAGTAGACAAGATTAAAAAACAAAACCCATCTATTTGATGTCTAGAAGAGACACATTTCTCCAACAAAAATCAGCAGAAACTATATCGCATGGGTTTTGATGTTTTCTGTTGGTTTCATCTCTTCAAAACACTTTCTTCTGATTAAATTCTTCAATGACTCATGGATCATACAGTAGCATCATTTTCTTTAGAGTGCTTGATTTTCATTTTTTCAGCTACACGTTAGTCATTTAGTAGTGTGTTATTTAACTTCATGGTGTTGTTAATTTCTTTTTTTCTTTCTGATGTTGATTTTGTTTTGTGTCTTTTGATTTAAGGGGATGTATAGTAGCTGTGTAATGGAGACTGTCATATCTAGTAACATGTTATTTAACTTTATGGCACTGTAAATTTCTATTTTTCTTTCTATTGTTGATTTTGTATTATGACTTTTCATTTGAGGGGATGTGCAGTAGCTGTGAAATGGAGACTAACATATCCAGATGTGCGAATTCAATGGAGTATGCATTTCTACTTCCAGACAAAGATGGACTCACAATGAAACTGTTTACTGTATCTTGACAATAGGATGCTGGACTCTCTGCCATTGTCCATGCCCCCAATGATGGACATATGACTGTGTATGAAGAACTATATTTTAGTAATGATATAGAGGAACGAGGTGGGGGACAAGGAATTGGGGAGGGGATAAGGGAAATACCAGGAGCCTATGGAACTGTATCATAAAATAATAATAATAATAATTTTTAAAAAGAATAAAGCAATGGGATAAGCCATTGGAACAACTTGTGTTAAACAGGGGGGAAAAAAGAAAAAGAAAATAAACACATCCTTGTAAAAAAAAAAAAAAAAAGAGAGAGAGAGAAATACCAAGGAAAACACCAGAACCCTAGATACTTCTCAGATGATGTTTTCTTAGTGAGAGCAAGTATGAAATTACTAGTCACCAGAAAAATGCAAATTAAAGTCATAAGGAGACACGTATGAGATACCACCACCTGTTAATCAGAATGGAGCAGCAAAGGCTGCGTCCTCATGATTCTGTCCCGAAGCTAGCTTGACAAAGACACTGGTCACACCCGTTGTCGGTGGGAACCACAGTGTCTGTCCAGCCCGCTGTTGATGGGAATGAGAGAAGGCTTGGCCATTCCTTGGTGGGTTTCACATCTCCCTCATCCCGCCAAGCCCTTGACCCTGGAGAAACTTCTGAAATGGTGGAAGGCTTCTGTTCTTTGTTTGGTGAAAGCAGGGGTCCCTCCCAGATTCCCAAGTGAGAGCCCAGCCCACTGACACGATGGCATTCAGGGTCAGGGCCTTGGAGTGTGTCAGACAGGAGGTGATTTAGGGATTACGGTTTCTTACAGTAAGAAAAGGAAAGGAAGGAGAAAGGAGGATAGCATGATGGCTCAGCTGGCTAATCCTCCCCCATAGAAGCACTAGCATCCCAAATGGGTGCCAGTTCGAGTCCCAGCTGCTCTGCTTCCAAACCAGTTCTCTACTTGTGGCCCCAGGAAAACACAGAGGATGGCCCAAAGCCTTAGGACCCTGCACCCATGCAAGCAGACCCAAGAAGAAGCTCCTGGCTTCAGATCAGCTCAGCTCTAGCCATTGCAGCCTGCTTGGGGAATGAACTAGCACATGGAAGATCTTTCTCTGTGTCTTTCCTTCTCTCTGTAAATTCTTCCTTTTCAATGACAACAAAGAAATTTGTAAGAAAAAAAAGTAAAAGCAAGGAAAGCCAGAAGTGGCCTTACTGGGAATCAGATCTACCAGGACCATGATCTTGAACTTGCTGACCTCCAGAACTACATTGCTGAACCCCCCCCACACACACACTCAACCCTAAACCTATGATGGTTTAGTGACAGCCCAAGAAGGTCTGAGATGACTGGGCTGTGGCTGACACCAGCGGACAAGCTTGCAAATCCTCACAACAGTGCCCCGAGGGGACATACGCGTTTGGCTATGTGAAATTTTTTCCTGTCAAGAAAAATCATCAAGACATCTCTACTGGAGGGTCAGCCTAATCCAGTGATGTGGCTTATTCATTGTGGAATGTTCTGGAACTATCTGGTTATGTTCTAAGTTTGAGCAAGGGAGTGAGAAATGGAGCCCTCGGGCATGTTGTGGGAGAAGGGGATTGTATGGGAAGTCTGGTGGCAGAGCCAGTGATGGCATTGGAATTGAACCATCCAGTGAACTTTAAGGGTGCATGTGTCTAGGGAGAGAATATGATATGGGGCACAACCTAACATAATGCAACAGATTGAGGTTTAAAAAGCTAACAGTGCAGGCTTTTGTCCTACTCCTAAGGTTTTCTGGAAACTTCCAGTTATTTCTAAATAAAATGACTCCCAAAAAACAAACCAATGGAAGGTGACTTGGTGAATCAGTTTGTGGAGAGGGGGTATGGGGTGGGGGGACAGAGGGATGCCCAGCCAGCAACAAGTCAGAGAGGACAAAACGTGGCACCCAAGGTCAGCCAGGGCACAGGGGCCACGCACTCCACTGTCCTATCCAGAGAAGAAAAGCAGCACGTTGTGAATCTTCCCAGTTGGAAAAGGCAACCGGGGTCTGGCAGGGGGAAAAGAGGCCAGGCCAGAGGCCAGGGTACCTGGGCCTGCACTCCAGCTCAGCCATGGCCCTGTTGAAGGATGGGACACCCTCCCTGCTGGGGCCTCAAGCCCTGGCTGAACTGTCCACATCGCAAAATGGCCAGAATTCCTGGCCACTCCGTTTTCCCCACTGCCCAGGGATGCCAAAGGCCAGCGCAGCGCTCTCAAAGACCTGCAGCGGTCCAACAATGGCCCAGCAGAGGCTGGGCGGGGGGAGTTCATACTTTCCAAGAATTGCTCGTTCTCTTTCTCTGCCTTCTCTCTCTGGCTGCCTCTCGGCCCATCAGCCTCTCCAGGACCAGTCTGCCTTGTCCCAGGGCCAACGGCAAAGCTCGTGATGTGATTTTCCAGCCCAGACACTGTTTCGCCTGCAGTCTCCAGCCCCACCTCTCTCAGCCGGTGTGTCTGACATGGTCCCAGCCATCCCACCTCTTCCCCTCATCATCGTCCACCCGCACCCCACCCCCAGCTCCATACAGGCAGCAGGGATGCCATACTGTATTAGACTTTTCTTCCAGGGAGAGCCATGACCTCAGGGACCCTTGGGAACTGATGGTTGGAGGGAGGTGCGGGGGTCAGTCCAGCTCGGATAGACTGGGTTCACCTGCTGACCTCGTCTGCTCACACCAGCCCACTGTCTACGCCAGCACCCTGGAGTTCCCAGGGCCCCAGGCTTCCTAGGACAGAGAGAACATTCCTTCCTTCATTTAGCACCTTTTTTATTGAGTGTTCAGAGGCAGGGTGAGCACACACAGACCCTGGAGAGCTCGCATTCCAAACGCACAGGAATGTACGCACCCTCCCGTGCACGGGAGGAGTCTGCTGTCCAGAGAGAGACCATGCCGGCCTCTCCATGAGGTCAAGAGAGGAGAAAGGGGTTGTGGTCCTCGGGCAGGGGAACAGGAAGTACAAAGCCCCAGAAGCCGGGTCAAGTTGCAAGAATGAAAAGGGAAAAGGACTGGCAGTGTGGCACAGCAAATCAAGCTTCCACCTGCAGAGCCAGCAACCCGTATGGACTGCTGGTTCGAGTCTGGTCTATTCTACTTTTATAGATTTTATTTATTTCTTATTTGAAATAAATAAAAATTTTATAGAGAGAAAGAAAGACAGAGAGAAAGATTTTACACCTGCTGACTCATCCCCCAAGAGATGGCAATAGCCAGAGCTGAACCAATCTGAAGCCAGGAGCCTCCGCTGGGTCTTCCACAAGGGTGCAGGGTCCCAAAGCTTTGGGTTGTCTTCTACCGCTTTCCCAGGCTACAGGCAGGGAGCTGGAAGAGAAGTGGAGCAGCCAGGACTTGAACCAGTGCCCACATGGGATCCCAGCTCACTCAAGGCAAGGATTCTAGCCACTGGGAAAGCAATAGAAGACAGCCCCAAGCCTTGGGATGCTGCACCCTCATGAGAGACCTGGAGGAGGCTCCTGGCTCCTGGCTTCGGATTGGCTCAGCTCTGGCTGTTGCCATCACTTGGGGAGTAAACCAGCTGATGGAAGATCTTTTTGTCTCTCTTTCTCTCTGTAAATCTGACTTTCCAATAAAAAATAAAATAAATCATTAAAAAAAAAAAAAGATGAGACGAGGGCTCACACAATGGAGGGACTGCCATAGTTCTCCCTGGGCAGTTAGCCCTAGCCCCCAGGAGAGGGCTGTCATAAGGGACAAATGGTGTGGACATGTGGCCTAGTAATTAAGTTTCCAGCTGGGGCTCACATCCCTTATGAGAGGACCTGGATTCAGCGCATCTCTGCATCCCATCCCGGTTTCCTGCTAAGACACACCCTGGCCAGCAGCAGGTAATGCCTGTGGGGGGGTAGACACCTGCACCCACGTGGATGGAGCTCCTGGCTGCTGCTTGGCAGCACTGGGCTATAGTGAGCATTTGGGGAGCGATGGGCTCTCTCTCTCTACCATTCCTTCAAATAAATACATCTTTAATAAAAAAAATAAAATAACAGGAATGTAATCAGCCTCTTCTTTTTAAAGGATCCAGGTTTGGATATGTTGCCATAGCAACAGATGCTCTACTAAGGCATCCCCCCACCAGGACCCCCTACAACCACCATCCTACCACTCAGTGGGTCCTGTCTGTCACCCTCTCCTGTGGGTTCCATCCTTCCCTCCCTCCCCTGTGACTGCCGGTAAGGACCCCCAAGCCATTCTCTCCCTCTCTCCCTTTCACCTCCACCTGCCAGGCTACAACATCTCTCACTGACCATGCTCCAAAGCTCCACGATAACAAACTCCTTCTCTTGCTGCTTGAGGGCCCTAGGCCCTGCCCACTGCCAGCTCCGGATTTAACTTCTGGGTGGCATGGGGACAGAGAGGATGCAGACCCGTCCCCACCCTGGCTTGGGGTTGCCACTCACTCTGGTGATGTGAGGGACGTGATCCTCGCCCCTCTTCTCTCCACCAGCGGGACTTTCCCCTTCGTGTTGGTAAGTGAATTTTCACAATTCATTTATTTAGAACTCGCTGGCATCGAGGCTCACGATAGCATGGCTGCGCTGTGTTGACCGGTATATGGTTATGTTTTGACGGTTTCTAGCTCGGCCTTGGGGTAGGCCAAGGTTGCGATTGTTCTCGCATCTCAGGGATCAGATCTGCCCTAGTTCTCGTGTTTCCCTTCCAAGCCCGTCACAGTGTCCGGCCAGCAGGTCGAAGGTCTGCATGGTTTTCTTTAGATGGGGCCAGAAGTCACGCCACCAGGTCATCACTGCCACCTGGGTTGCTGGAGGGACAAAGGCATGCACCAGGGTGGGGTGGAGACGCACCTGCTGGGATGGAGTCAGTCTTCCCGGCTTAGTGTCACTGGAAGGCAGGGAGAACCTGCAGAGACGAACAAAAAATCTACAGCAAACAGGAAACAGAAAGCTGCAACATGGCCGAGCTTTTTCTAGCATGCAAAGCACTTGCACACGCGGGAGTCCCACTTGCGCCCCCTGTAAGGCGTCTGGCAAGTGGACGTGATTAGGTTGGTATGCCCCTGCTGGCAAAGGGGAACACTGGGTGTGGGTAAGAGCTTGCAGGCTGCCACTTGCGTGTGTCCCAGCTAAGACCCAGGGGTGGCGAGGAGGCTGTGACCCTGATTTGTAACCTTCAGCCTCCAACCTTGTACTGTTTTCTGAAATAAGCAGACTCACCAACTTTGTAGGCAGGGGCTCAGGGATGCAAGGTCCAGCAGCAGTACAGCGACCAGGAGAAGCCCAGGAGGGGGTGCAGGTGTCCGAAGAGGTTTTCAGGGGTCGTAAGCAGCCCAGACTCCTACTTGTACCTTCCCATGTTCCTTCCTCGTCTGGGACTCTTCCATCCCTTAGCACATGGTCCCGCTGTTTCTGCCCATTTAACCAACCAGGAAAGCAAGGCTAAGGTCTTGACAGTGGAGAAGAGGAGCCAAGCCCTGGCAACCTCGCTAAGTGTCTCCCTACTCCCGGAGACCCCTGGGGAGTAACAGGGGACTCCCCCGTGGGAGATGCTGCTAATACTGTCAAGCGTATTGGGCCAAGGCCAAAAATGACCCAGTCCACCCCCCGCTAAGAGGAAACAGATTCTGGGTTCCCAGTGGGGAGTGGGGTCCCCAGTCCCTGGCTGGTTCCGCTCTATTCTGTTTTCATTTTTTGCCTTGCTCCACCGTCGCCACTGCTGCCGCTGCTGGGGGATGTGCAAGGAGTAATTCCAATTGGTTTCAGGAGGCTGGAGCGAGTCAGCTGTTTTTCCCAAGTGAAGCAGAGACGGCATGCCTCCTGGTAGAGGCGTGAAATCCACTCTGAAAGGTTCCGTGTGTCTATAGTCTGCTCCTCACACCACCACTGGTCCCTATCGCAGACTCATCTCCTGCCCGGCGGGAACAGGCACCCACACTCTGCCAAGCTCTACTAGCTCCAACATGCCAGCAGACTGTGGGGCACCAACTGCTCATGTCACAGTGCTTGACAGCTTTGGAACCCTCTAGGGGGTTGGCCTTGTCCCTTTCACGCCATCTCCTCCTCCGGGAAGCCTGCCCTGACTTCCATCATCCACTGCATCTTGCAAGGCTATCTTCCCTACAGTGTGGGCTCTGGGCAGCGTCATTAATTCACACTTGTTTAGACCCTCTGTTGCACCTGTCATATTTTTGTCTTTTTATTTCAGTCCTCATCGACTACACGTTTTCTTGCTACGTGACATTCATTTTTCTATTGACTTGTTCAACCAACAGCCTAGCCCAGGATAAAGGGCTTGTTTACACAGTCTTACCCGCATGCGATGGTTGCTGGGTGCTTTGGGGAGTCCGACAGAGAAGCAGGTGTTTAAAAGTTTAAACAGCAAGGGGCTGGTGCTCTGGGCAGCTGGTTAAGCCAGCGTCAACATCCTATATGGACACCAATCTGAGTCCCGGCTGTTCCACTTTTGATCTAGCTCCTGCTTGTGACCTTGGAGAGCTGTAGAGGATGACCCAAAGCCTTGGAACCCTGAATCCGCATGGGAGACCCAGAAGAAGCTTCTGGGTCTGGGCTTCAGCCTGGTCTAGCCTTGGCCACTGCAGCCATCTGGAGAGTGAACCAACAAATGGAAGATTCTCTCTCTTATTCTTTCTCTGTCTCTTTCCCTGTGTAATATTGCCTTCCAAAGTAAATCTTTTTTTAAAAAAATAAATAAATAAGTAAATAAATAAAGCTGGAGCTGAGCCAATCTGAAGCCAGGAACCGGGAGCCTCATCCAGGTCCCCCACATGGGTGCACAGTCTCAAGGCTTTGGGCCATCCTCGACTGCTTTCCCTGGCCACAAGCAGGGAGCTGGATGGTAGTGGAACAGTCAGGACTTGAACTGGCACCCCTCCCCAGTGCATGCAAGGCGAGGGCTTTAGCTGAACCCCAAACTAAATAAAGTAAATCTTTTTTTTTTCTTAAAAAGCTTCAACAGCAAGCCTCGGTGTAGCAAGAAGAGAGCTGATGAAATGGGATCTAACAGGTACTATTTTTCATCTCTGTTGCATGGAGGAGGCAATAGAGGCCCAGAGAGGTTAAGCAACTTGCCTAAGGTCACACTGTCGATTCCTAGCTAAGTGCCGGCTTCAGCCAGCTGGTTCTGGCTCCAGATTGCGTGTCTTCACCACACTGAAGCTTTGCTTCTCTGGGATGCATTAGCGTGTTTCTTCCAGAGGGCCATGGCTTCGTTTCAGGACAAATAAATGAATGTTCCCAACTCAAATGATCAATATCATCTCCCCCCACCCACCCACCTCCGCTAATGTCTCGCCAATCTTCTTCTCTCATCTTTACCGCTGTCAGTCTCTTTTATTCCTCCGGAACACAAGCCCCTCCTTGCAGGGTCTGTGTCTCAGGGTGTCCCTACATTGCCCCTCTTTTGTGACCCTCTGGTCTGGCAGTTCTCAGGAGGGAGGGGAGGGGAGGAACAGAGCTTACCAAAACCCCACCACACACCACCCAGCAGCCACCTGCGCTGCCAAAGCACTCCCCCTGCCCCCAGCCAAGCGGCGAGCCTGAGTGTGAAATTTTCCAGCCTGTGGCGCCCCAGCCAGCTCATCCCCGCGGCCCGGCTGCCCGGGCAAAGATGAGCTCACGCACGGCTCTCCTGTGTCTCGTGGGCTCTGAACTGCAACCAATACAGGGGGAGTCGCTTCCAATTCTCTAACTCAAAAAACCTGTGTGGGAGCCCCAGCCGCACTGAGCGTGTCCGCCACGCACGATCTGTGCTAAGGAATGGCGCCCAGGGGCTGGCCCAGCCGCAAACCGCCCCTGGCCCCAGTACAGCGGGAGGCCTCAAACGCAGCCTCACGAAGGCTGCTGTAGCCAGGGCTGCTGGCTCCAGGGGATGAGGCCTTAGAGCCTCAGACGAAGCTGGCAAGGAAAGCTGAAGATAGAGAAAGAGGCAGGGCACGTGAGGGGCTATTGGGCTGGAGAGAAGGGGAAGCCCCCTCCCCACCCCCAAGATATTGGAGAAACCTGGGGTTCTGCAGCCAGCAGGGCTGCTGGTAGTAAAGGAACAGAGTGAGGGAAGTGGAAGCAGGTACAGGAGTGGGATGAGGCATTGGGAGACAAAGGCAGGACCCCTGGGAAAGGCTGTATCGGACGGGCCTGGGTCCACCCAAGGGAAGGGGTCCACTGTGCAATTGACCTTTCTGGAAGAGAAAGGCAAAGGCAGCACCTTGAACTTAACACCTCTTCACACTGAGGGTCACACCTTACAAGTGATAAGGTGAACACAAGCCCCCGGGACTGACAAGCCTAAATCCAACAGAGATGGCTTCCATGGGTCGGTGGGGCAGCGGTGTAGACCAGATTAAGAAGAATCTGAGAGGTGACAGATGTGGGTTCCAACCCTGGTTTAATGACACCAACAACCAGTTCTCTGATATCCCCCGGATGCCAAGCAGGTGCTCAGCTGCTCCACATAGCTCTAACTCTGTGCCGAGTTAGCACAGCCCTCCACGGACTAGGGACTCAGCCCCATAGGACTCTGCCCCCATATCAGATGCCAGTCCCGCGCCATCAACTGCCTGAAAACCAGGGTTCCTAACCTCTGCTCCTCATTTGACAGTTTTCTAGAATGGCCTGTAGAACTCAAGAAAGCACTGAATGCTTTTGTCTGCATGAAAGGCAGACAAAGAGGGAAGAGAGAGATTGTCCGTTCACTGGTTCATTCCCTCAAGTGTCCTCAGACAGCCGAGCTGGGCCAAGACAAACCCAAAGGATTTAGATTCTGTCCAAGTTTCCTATGTGCCAACACACCTGCCGCCTCCCAGGGTGCGGCATGCATCAATAGGAGCAGAACCTGGACGTGAACCTGCAATTCCACCAAGAGAGGCTAGACATCCGGCAGAGTAACTTAGCCCACTGCACCTGGCACCCTCCCTTCTGGTCAGTACTTCACACGGTGTTACTAGTTGACAATAGAAGAACAGCCAAATGGAAGACGCATGGAGGGCAAGCCATGGAGTGTGCCCAGGCCCACGTTGGGTGCCCATGTTCTCAACACCTCAGTGTGTCCACAATCCAGAAATTCTCTGAGGCCAGTTGTTCAGCAGGTATTCCCAAGGTATCCCTACATGGGCGTGGTTGCTGACATCACTGGGCACTGCTGATTAAACTCAACTTCCAGCCTGTCCCCTCTCCCCAGAGGTTGAGGGTGGAGTAGCAGGGGTGAGGTGGCCAGTTCCCACCTTCTACTTACACCTTGGCCATTGTAGGGGGCATTCCCTATCCGGAGGCTGCCTGACCCCAGCCACAAGTCATGCTGTAAATGCACTGGGGACCCTTGGATCACTTCAGAGATTTCCTAAGGGTTTAGGAACTATGTGCTGGCCGAATGTTGCATTTCTCGTTTTTTCATATTTTTAAAAAGGTGTGTTTATTGTTATCTGAAAGGTGAAGCTACAGAGAGGAGAAGCAGAAAAAGAGGGAAAAGGAGAGAGAGAGAGAGAGACAGAGAGAGACAGAGAGAAAGAGAGAGAGGGAGATCTTGCATCTGCTAGTTCACTCCACAAATTGACACAATGGTCAGAGCTGGATTGATCCAAAGCAGGAGCCAGGAGCTTCTTCTGCATCTTCCACATGGATGCAAGGGCTTAAGTACGTGGCTCATCCTCTGCTGCTTTCTCGGGCTATAAACAGGGAGCTGAATGGGAAGAGGAGCAGCTGGAATTGGAACTTGTGCTTACATGGGGCACTAGTGCCATAGGCAAAGGCTTAGCCTACCATGCCATAATGGTGGCCCTGTATGTATGTATGTATGTGTTTAGCTATTTATTTGAAAGGCACAGCTACAAATAGAGGGAGAGACCAACAGAGAGATCCTCCATTTGCTGGTTCACACTGCCCCCCAAATGACCGCAGTAGCCAGAGCTGGCTCAGGTCAAAGCCAGGAACCTGAAGCTCCATCTGCATCTCCCACATGGTCAGTCAGGACCCAAACAGTTGTACCATCATCTGTTTCCTTCCCAAATACATTTGGCAGAGGGCTGAATTGAAAGCAAGACAGCTGGGGGTCGAACCCATGCTCTGATATGAGATGCCAGCAACACAGGCAGTGGTTTAACTCACCACATCACAAAGCTCGCCCTTGCCATTAGCCACATGTGAAAAACAAGCTCCACAGTATCTCGCTGGTTCCAGGAAACCACACCTGTGCCCACAGTTGCTGCTGTGCTAGGGGATGAAGAATGGCACACACTCAAAGCCATTTACACGGAGAGGCAGTACAATTCAACCATCAAAACATGCAAAGAAATGTAAAATTAACAAGAGGAATCCTGGGACACACAGGCTCTGCCTGGAAGTGAGTAACTGATTTGTTCTCATCACGCACCGTGGAGACAAAGGATGATAGATTTTAAGTAGTAAAGAAAGGGGCCAGTGCTATGGTATAGCAACTCAAGCTGCTCCCTGCAGCACCGGCATCCCATATGGGCACCAGTTGGTGTGCTCACTCCTCTGCTTTCCATCCAGCTCCCTGCCAATGTGCTTGGGAGAGCAGCAGAGGGTAGCCCAAGTGCCTTGGCCCCTGCCACACATGTGGGAGACCCAGATGAAGCTCTGGCTCCTGGCTTCAACCTGGATTAACTCCGGTTGTGGTGGCCATCTGGAGAGTGAGCCGGCAGACGGACAGTTCCTCCCCATCGTCTCTTCCCCCCGCCCCATTCCCGTTCTCTCTTCACTCTGTCGCTGATACTCTTCCTTTCAAATAAATAGATAATTTTTTTAAAAAAAAAGAAGAAAAATAGTTTATGCCTAGAAAAACTATTCTTCTAGAAAGGTAAGAAATTAAGACATCCCCAGATAAACAAAACCTGGAGGGTTCCATTGCTAGACAGCCTGCCTTACCAAAAAAAAAAAAAAAAAGATAATAATATGAAAGGAAATCCTTCAGGTCAAAATGAACACTAGCCAGAAGTCTGAACCATATAGGAAAAGCAGAAACTCTGAATAAAATCAATAAGCACAAAGGCCAGCACTATGATGGTTTTAGATTTGTAGCCCCTCTTTTTGTTTCCCACGTTATTAAAAAGACAAAAAACATTTAAAAATTGTAAATCCATATTAAGCCATGTGAAGCTAAAACTTCGTGATATATACTATAAAGATGGGAGAGAAGCCGGGCTAATATAGCATGGGAGTTTTGTACGTTATGGAAGTTAGGTTGGTATCAATTCAAACCAGAGTTTCTAAGTTTAAGATGCTAAATGTAATTCCCACAGCACCCACAAAGGAAATAGCTATATGAATATACCCAAAAAGGAGTTGGGGACGGAATATGAACACTTCACTACCAACAACAACAAAAAAAGACTTTGACCACAAGAAAAGACACGCAGAAAAAAGAGACATCCAAAAAAAGCTACGCAGCATGCAGATGACAAATATGAAAGTGACAGAAGTAAATCCCTCCTTGTCATGTGTTAATTAGTTAAAATGTAAATGGGATAAACTCCCCCATCAAAAGGCAAACTGGTGTTAAAAGAAGGGGGGGGGGGTAAGAACACATAATCCAACTATGTGACTGTACTAAGGGTTCGCTGTAGGTCCAAAGACATAAATACATTGAATGGAAACAGATATTCCAGGCAAACACATGAGAGTGTTTCAAAATGCTCATGGAAAACACACATTGTAAAAAAAAAAAACACACATTGTAAAAAAAAAATTAGATGTGGGTTTCAAATTTTATATGCAGATCTAAAGAAGTGCATTTTCTAATTCTACTTTTGTGAGAGGCAGGAGGGAACTGGAATGGTGGCACAGCAGGTTAAGCCACTACTTCTTTTTTAGAACTCCCCCCACCCTTTTTTTTTTTCTTAATTTGAAAGGCAGATCTACAGAGAGGAGAGGCATAGAGAAAGATCTTCCATCTGTTGGTTCACTCCCCAAGTGGCCACAATGGCCACAATGGCCAGAGCTGAGCTAACCCGAAGCCAGGAGCCAGGAGCTTCTTCTGGGTCTCCCACGCGGATGTAAGGTCCCAAAGCTTCGGACCATCCTTTACTTGGCTGACTTTGGGCCATCCTCCACTGCTTTCCCAGGCCACAAGTAGGGAGTTGGATGGGCAGTGGAGCAGCTGGGAGGATTTAGTCACTAGACTGTCATGCCGGGCCCAGGTCATTAAATGCCAGCAATCCATATGGAGTCTCAGCTTCTCTGCTCTCCATCCAGCTTCCTGCAACTGCATCCTGGGAGGCAGTGGATAAAACCTCAAAGTACTTGGGCCCCTATCACCTGCATGGGAGACCAAATGGAGTTCCTGGCTCCTGCTTCTAGCATGGCCCAGGCATTTGGGATATAAAACCCCCAATGCAAGATTTCTCTCTGTCTTTCTGTCACTCACCTTTCAAGTAAATGAAAAATAAAGTTGAATAGCTGGCTCCACTCGTCCATGGGCTTGTTGCAGTCTCTTATCTGTTAGTGAACACTTCAATACAGCAAGAAGATATAAGAAATGCAAACATGTATGCAGCTAATAAGTGAACATCAAAATAGATAAAGCAAAACCTGCTAAAATTAAATAAATTCTATCATAATGGTTTGAGACGTCAGTGCCATAGACAGATGATAAATATGAAGAAAGTAGAACGTCTAAACCCTACAGTTAACCAGCTAGATCTAAGAGGTGTTTGCATACAGAATATTCCATCAAACACAACCAGAGCACATATTCTTCTCAAAGACATATGGGATATTTTCTAGAATAGTCCACATGTGATGCTATAAATTAAGCCTTGATAGAGTTTGGAGATCTCAGAGTAAGCATCTCCTCTGAAGGCAATGGGATGAAGTCAGAAGTCAACAAGAGAGGTGGGTGTAGCACCACGTGGTGAAGATGCCAGACAGTACACCAGAGTCCTGCGGTAGAGTGTCTATTCCTATTGGTGCAAATCATGGGAAGAAGAGGTGAGAACTCCAGTAGTTTTGAATGTCCAGGCCCAGTACAATAACACAGTGGCCCATGAAGTCCTCACCTTGAATGCTCCAGGATCCCATATGGATGCCGGTTCTAATCCTGGCTGCTCCACTTACCATCCAGCTCCCTGCTTGTGGCCTGGGAAAGCAGTTGAGGACGGCCCAAAGCCTTGGGGCTCTGCACTGATGTGGGAGACCTGGAAGAAGCTCCTGGCTCCTGGCTTCGAATTGGCTCAGCTACAGCTGTTGTGGCTGCTTGGGGAGTGAACCATCAGACAGAAGATCTTCCTCTGTCTTTCCTCCTCTCTGTATATCTGCCTTTCCAATAAAAATAAATAAATCTTTTTTAAAAAGTTTTGAATTCTTGACTTCCAGCTTTGGTTTCATCCAGGTATTTGAGGTACAAAACAGCAGGACAGGCATTCTCTCCCTTTCCCTCTTTCTGCCTTTCAAATACATTTTTTTATTATTTTAATAGAATGAAAAGAAAAAGCCCACATGATGTTTTCTCTTATACATAAAGAGAATTTGACAAAACCCAGCACCTTTTCATGATAAAACACACATACATGGTACATGCAATCCACCAGGAGCCAAAGAAAACTTTCTTAACACAATAAAAGTTGTTTGTGTAAAACCCAGCACTGACATCTTACTGAATGGCAAAAGCCTTAAGTCTTTCCCCTTCAAATCAGAAGCAAGCCAAGGACGGCTACATCTGTCACTTGTCTTCAACCCTGAATTGGGAAATTAAAGAAAACTTAAATAAGCCTGCAGAAGTATCATGCCCATAAATTGGAAGACTTCACACTGGTAAAGTGTCAGCTCTCCTCAAATTGAGCTATAAAATCAACAGAATCCAAGTCACAATTGTAGTAGGCCTTTTATAGAAATTGTAAAGCTCTTCTAAAATCGAATTGGGAATGTAAAAAAGAAATAGCCAAATGATCATAAAATATATACACCTGCCACACTGCTCCATAATTCCATATATTCCTTGGCATTGCTGCAAGGGAAATAAACGTAAAACATAAATTCACTCCCAGACTCCAACACAAATGTTCAGAGTGACTTTCTTCTTAACAGTCTGTATGCAGGGCCCGGCGCGGTGGCGCAAGTGGTTAAAGGTCCTCGCCTTGCACGCCCCGGGATCCCATATGGGCGCCGGTTCTAATCCCGGCAGCCCTGCTTCCCTTCCAGCTCCCTGCCCGTGGCCCGGGAAGGCAGTCGAGGACGGCCCAAAGCTTTGGGACCCTGCACCCGCGTGGGAGACCCGGAAGAGGCTCCTGGCTTCGGATCGGCATAGCATCGACCATTGCGCTTATTTGGGGAGTGAATCATCGGACGGAAGATCTTCCTCTCTGTCTCTCCTCTCTGTATATCCGCCTTTCCAATGAAAAAATAATAAAAAATAAATCTTTAAAAAAAAAAAAAAAAACAGTCTGTATGCAGCCTAATGTCCACTCCCAGGAGGGTGGTATGACCGCCCTAGACTACTTGTAGTACTCAGAACAGGATATGAGCAGAACCATGGGTGAACAGCAAAAACACTTTGCTGAGTGATAAGAAGTAGGGGGTGGGGGAAGCTGTTGCCAGGGTGACAGGTTAATCTTTTGCCTGTGAACAACAGCATCCCATGTGGGTGCTGGTTCATGTCCCGTCTGCTCCACTTCCCAACCAGCTCCCTGCTTGTGGCCTAGGAAAGCAACAGAGATTGGCCCAAGTCCCTGGGACCCTGCATGCATGTGGGAGACCCGGAAGAAGCTCCTGGCTCCTGGCTTTGGATCAGCTCAGCTCCAGCCTTTGTAGCCATTTGGGGAGTGAACCAGCAGATGGAATTCTTTCTCTCTATATCTCTCTTTTTCTTTCTACAAAATGTACCTTTCAAATAAAAATAAATAGATCTCAAAGAAATAAACTTAAAAAGAAAGAAAAAATACACATATCTTGTGTTCTGGTTATGTATTTGTCAAAATTGATTAGGTGATTCACTTAAGAGTTCATTATCTTGCTGTAGGTTACAGCACAACACAAAACAAGTATGTGTTGCTTTGTGTCCTGGTTGCTCCACTTTCCATCCAGCTCCCTGCTACCTTGCCTTAGAAAGCAACACTTGTTGCCTCAAGTCCTTGGGTCCCTGCCATTCACATGGGAGACCTGGATTCAGTTCAGGTTTCTGGCCTTGACCAGCCCCAACTACAAACCAGCACATGGGAGACTTCTCTCTGCGTGTCTCTTTGCCTTTGAAATAAATCTTCTTTAAAAAGAATTGGTGGGACATAGGAGAAGTGAGTCCTAGTGAGGGGTACAGGGCACTTGGGGGTGTGACTTGCCCTGGAAGGAGGTCAGGGAGTTCTGGTGGTCCTTGTAAAGGGGTCCAGCCAGTCTGAGCCCTGGAGTGGCTTCCCATCTCTGTTCCCAATTTCTGCCTCTTCCCTGAGCTCCGCCTTCTTCCTCACACCAATCACTGTGAGTGACAGCTGAGAGGCAGGACTTCCCGGAGCCTGTACTGCACACTGTTTGGACTTGGCAGCTTTCAGACCTGGGGGCTCACTAAGCCTCTCTTCTGTAGGGGATCAACCAGCCTCAGGGGTGTCGCTGCAGCCACAGAGAAGAGACCCAGCCATGGGGAGGGAGTCATGGGCTGGGAATGCACAGGTAGTAGTCAGCCCATGAGATGTGTACCTGGGCAGCAGTAGGTACTCCAAACAGCCTGCTTGGACCCATCTGGCCTTGGCCCAGCTACATTAACCTGGTCCATCATTTCCTCTTTTCAACCTGGGTCACTGCAGAGCATGCTAGGGGGCCACTCAGAAATGCAGGGGACTTGATGGACTCCAGTGTAGCCATCACTGAGTGAGGGGAACTGGCTGGGTAGTGGGACAGAACCTATGCACTCTTGGTTGGGATGGTTTGGGGGCAGGCCCTACAGCCTTTTGGATCAAGGGTGCCCTGGAGGGTGACCCCCCAGCCCTGAGGGATTGAATTTTGTTTGTTGAGTTCCCACTTGCTAGTTCACTCTTCCAGTGGTCAAAATTTCCAGGGCTGGGCCAGGTGGAAGCTGGGGACAGAGAATTGCACCTGTAGCTCCCAGTGCGTGGAGGCACTACCTACTGCCTCCCATGCAAAGTCTGCATTCACCGGAAGCTGAGAACACTGGGAGAGGGGCCAGGTGTCTTGGCAAAAAGGAGGGACTGTCAGCCTTGTGTGGCAGAAGTTTCCAGATCCACAGAAACATAGATTTTTTTAAAAAAAATTGCCTCTACGACCCATGTTGTGGTGCCACCTATGACATCAGCACCCCATAGGGCTGCCAGTTCAAGTGCCAGCTGCTCCCCTTCTGATCCAGTTCCCTATTAATGCAGCTGGGAAAGCATAAGGAAATGACCCTAGAGCTTGGTCCCCTGCGACTCATATGGAGTTCTAAGCTCCTGGCTTCAACCTTGGCCAGTGTCCCAGTCCTAGCCATTATAGTTAATTGGGGATTTAATCAGCAGGTGGAAGGTTCTCTCTCTCTCTCTCTCTTTTTCTGTCACTGCCTTTCACGTAGATTTTAAAAAAAATAATAATAATAAGTCTTTTAAAAATCACCTCTGTATTAGGTGTGTGCAAATTTCTTACCACTGAGCTCTGACCAGCCCCACCTACCACCTGTTTCTGTCACACTGCGTTGTATTACATGTTAGAGGGAGCCTGAACATAGATTTCATGAGAACTTAACAGCATCAGGTCTTGAAATCAAGGAGGTTCTAGAACTGATGCCATAAGGATATCAAGAAACATCTGTGTAAATCAAAACCCATGTCCTTGGGGCTGGCATGGTGGTGTACCAGGCTAAGCCTTCACCTGCTCTGCTCTGCACCTGTTTGGGTCCCAGCTGCTTCACTTTCCATCCAGTTTCCTGCTTGTGGCCTGGAAAAGCGGCAAAGGATGACCCAAGACCTTGGACCCCTGCACCCACTTAGGAGACGTGGAGGAAGCTTCTGGTTCTTGACTTTGGCCTGGCCCAGCCCCAGTTGTTGCAGCCATTTGCAGAGTGGACCAGCAGAAGGAAGCTCTCTCTCTCTTTCTCTCTCTCCCTCTCTCTCCTTCTCTCTATTTCTCTCTATAAGGCTGCATTTCCAATACATATAAATAAGTCTGGTTTTTTAAAATGTCCTTTGTGGCACCACCTTCACTGCTGCACTCACTCAGTGGCTCGACAGCTACCATATTGGATGACGCAGCTTGGGAAGGTCTGGCCCTACAGCACAGGGTAGGGTGGCCCAGCTGCTCGCAGCACCTCTGCAAGCCTTCTGCCACCCTCTCCACACACCCTTCCCTGTCACTTCCCGGGGAGTTTTTCCCAAGTCCAAGACCTACAGCCCCATCATTGTCAGACACCTGCTCTAGGTGGCATCCTATGAGGTGGGGACAGCCGGGAGCTCTGGGGATGCTGGGGGACTGTGTTCCTGTCCACCCCCACCTCATGCTCATCCCCACCCTAGTGCAGGGGGGCCACGCACAGGGAGGCCAACAGCCCTGAGGCCTGGACATGAACTCAGACAGGGGCTCAGGAGGGCCCCAACCACTGGAAGGAGGAGGTGGGCAAGCTGATGCCCAGTTCCCCAGGCCCTGGTTTGGGATGCCATGGGCACCAGGACTGATTGAGAGCCTCCAGCTTGGGGTGGGGGGATGAGCGGTCTTCCCTTCAAACAACTGCTGGCACTTCTTTGTCAATGGGTCCCTGTCCCTGCTGGAATAACCTACATGCAACTGAAACACATCAGGTGCTGGGAACGCAGAGCAGCCTGTTGAGTGGGGATGAGGGGCTGGGGACAAGCGACATGGAGGATTTCAGAGTGCCGGAGCAGGGCTCGACCAGGATGCCAACTGCAGGGCTCCTGGCCAGAGGCAGCCTCCCCAGGGCACAGTTAAAATGAAACACACATTTTTTTCCATTTTCCCCTTGATTGCAAACACATGGGAGGGCCATTGCACAAACTCTGGCCCTCCCACCCTGCTGGGTTTTCAGCCTGGGCTCTCAGGGTAGGCCTGGCAGAAGGGTAGGGGGAGTTAGTCTTGGCCCCCTCCCCGAGTCTCGAAGATCCCGCTACCCTATACCTACTCCGCCTTCACCTCTGTGGTACCCTCTCCGAAGTCCCCCTACTCCCTGCACCCTCCCCCCAGGGCCACCATCCATCAGCCCCTGGCCCAAATCCTGGGAGTACAGTCTGAGCTGGCAGACACAGGCCATGGAATCTCAAGGGATCATTCATGCATTCATTCTGTGATTCTTTGCCAAATATTCTTTCTTCTCCAGGTCCCGTAGTCAGACCAGAAGGATCAAGTTCAGAAAGTTCCCAGCCCAGAGAGGGACATGGTGGTTGGCAGAGTCACACAGCATGGCCCGCACAGGGCATGCATATGATAAATCTGGGGAGCAGGGACAAGAGGCTCCCTGGGTCTTCTATTTCTTTGAAAAGGAGAGTTTCATAGAGTTTTTCACCTGTGTTAGCCAGATAGGAGCCAAGGCCAAAGCCAGGAACCAGCAACTTCATCTGAGTGTCTCACACGGGTGGCAGGGGCCCAGGCATTTAGACCGTCATTGGCTGCCTCCCCAGGCACATGAGCAGAAAAGCTTGGATCTGAAGCAAAGCGGCCAGGGCTTGAACCAGCACTCCCATAGGAGATGCTGGCTTCCCAAGCAGTGGCTTCAACCACCATGCATAGACCTTCTTGGAGGCTTTTGACTTGGGCAGGTGGCCTGCGGCCGGTGGAATGCAAAGGGATGGCACATGGCAGGCAGGAGGAGGAACAGGTGACAGGTGACATAGGGGAGCCTGCTAGGCATGGTTAAAGTGACAGGCACATGAGGTGGGGGTGTTGTCATGGTCAGGCTGGTACTGGTGGAGCTCCATGAAGTGGCAGGAGAGTAAGAGCCCAGAGGGGACACGGAATCCAACTCAGATGGACTCAGAGCAGAGGCGGTGGCAATGGGGAAAAGAAGAGGCCAGGAGCTGGGAGGGTTGGCCTTTGTCAGCCAAGGGCACGCAGGGAGGGCTGGGATTGGGACAGGGGTCTCAGGTGGTAGGGGCTAGACTGGGGGAGAGCAAGCCTTGGACCAGAGGGGCAGGTGGGGTGTTGACGAGGCTGCCATAAGGGCTCTTTCAGCTGCTTCCGGACATGCTGGCTAGGTGGGCACAGCCTCTTTGGAGTCCACAGAGCAAGCAGGACAGGAAGGGGGCTGAAGCCAGGTTGGGAGGGGCAGTGCAGAGCGGCCACGTACATGCAACAAGAGCTGTTTTACAGCACCGGTCCCTCTATCTGTGGAGGCCTAGGGGCAGGGGGTGATTGAGGGGCATGGGCAGAGCCATGTCAGAGGGTGTCCAGGGAGGAGAGTGGACTCTTAGGCAGTTCGGGGTGAGAAAGTTGGTTGTAGATAAACAGAGCAGGGGGCAGGGGACTGGGTGCACCTGCATCCTTTGGCAGACCCTGTTTTTAAGGTGAGCAAACGGCAGGTGGGGCTGTGTGGTGAGGAATTAAGGGAGTTTTCTGTGCCCTGAGACCCTGGATCCTTGGAGCAGGTGCAGGCATTGCGGGAGGGGAGGTGCTCAGGAGAGAAGAAAAGAAATGGGTCCAGGGGCTGGGCTAGTCAGGAGCAGTGGGTGCATGCTTGGAACACAGAGAGGGGACAGGGGGAGGCGGCCACCCCACACCCAGGTGACACTGCCACTGGATACCTGTGTTCCCACAGCTGCCTTATCCAGAGATAATACAAGGTCAAGGTCTTAGTGATGAGAGAGGTGGTGGAAAAGGAACATTTGGGGGGCATGGGGCACTGGAAAATAAAACCTCATCCTGGAGGTCTGGGTTAGGCCTCAGACTCAAGCAGGGACCTGGGCAGACCTCACAGCTCTCTCTCTCTTTCCCCAACCTTGGGTCCCCCGCGCGCAGCCAGCAGAGGCCTCGGACTTCGCCTGGAAGGCCCGCAGCACTCAGCGAAGTCAAAGATGCCAGGATCCTCACACTCTATAACGCGATTTTTGTCTTGCAGCCAGAGAGGGATCCAGCAGACATTTCTCCCCGCGAAATTGCTCCGTCTGCCCAGCCCGGCCGCCAGCTCACCCTCCCTCCCTCCTCCTCCCCGTCGACTCGGGGCACGGCCAGCCTCGAACACGTCCCAAGTGAGCCCTTGGCAGGCGGGGGGCTGTGATTCATGCCCCTGCAGCATTCTTGGCCGGGATTAACAGGGCGGGGGCAGACTGTGTTCTGGGACCTCGGCGAGGCGGGGTGGGGGGGATGTCCAGGCACGAGCCTGTCTGAAGTGGCCGCCAAACTGGCCCCGGGGGCGGGGAAGGGAATGTGGCCCCCATAAACTGAGGCCGCGTCTGGGACCCAGACTGCGGGGCCGGGGCGGGGGCATTGAAGGAAGGCTGCCACCTGCTATGAGGTCAGAGAACAAGGAGGGGGCCAGGAGCCCAGGGCACATGAGGCCACTCACCCCAGCCCCTGCACGCCTTTGGCTGCCTTCCTCCTTCGTTGCCTCCTCTCTCTTCCTCAGGGAACCTTGGCCCAGCCCCAGGCCTCTGCCTGGACCCCCAACTTGCCTGCGAAGCTCATAGTCTGGTTTCTCATGATCCCGACCATTGGAACTAAATTTTGGAGGGGTTGGGGG
The DNA here is from genome assembly GCF_017591425.1 of Ochotona curzoniae. Taxonomy (NCBI): domain Eukaryota; kingdom Metazoa; phylum Chordata; class Mammalia; order Lagomorpha; family Ochotonidae; genus Ochotona; species Ochotona curzoniae. The sequence goes on from NW_024465421.1 coordinate 5,586,540, forward strand.
AGGACCCAGGCTCCTGCTTAGACAAGAGTCCCCCAAGACAGGGCCATGCTGATGTCCCCTGTTTATCATTTCCAAGTCAGACTACATCAGTCTAAAACCCACGTGGTCCCAAATCAAGGCTGTGTCCCCACCACCACCAATTTGAGACCACTATTCCAGGTCAGGGCTATGTTTTCATCACCGCCTTCCCCCCCCCCCAAAAAAAAAAAACCAGGATAGGGCTGTGTCTACCCCCGCCCCATCAGATCGGAATGCCTAGGAAAAGACCCTGACCAGAGAGAGTGGTGTTGGAGGCCATGGATGGCACAGCCCAAAGAAATACAAGAGGGAACTGAGTCACCTCCAACCTGTACCAAGGCCACATGTGAGCAGGTCCCTGGATCAGGCTCTGGAGGCCCTGGGGGTTTTCTGGAGGTGTCCTTGAAGTTGAGTTGGGGGCTGAGGAGCCACCTAGTCTGGCACATGGAGCAGTAACAAGGGTTGAGCAACTGCTGAGGGGACAATTCCACCTGCTAGGCTGCCATGAACCCCAGAACAAAAAAATCCTGCCTTGTCTATCTTCTCCTGATTCAGTCGGGGTACCCCTGGTAAGGGCAACAGTCACCCCAGACACGGGTCCTCAAGGCAGAGCGGGGACAGAGCAAAAAGGTCCGACTGTAAATCCTGACTCCGCCCTTCCTCTGCCCTTCCCAAGGCCACCGTCCCTTAGCCATTAAGTAGGGGCAGTGACTCCCACGTCAGGTGCAACAGTCAGGTGAAGGTTCTGAAATCAATACTCCGCTCACCTGGGCGCTGCGGGAACAAGGTGGCAGGGGTGAGCTGTGAATGTAGACGCAGCCTGCCCACCTATGCCACCTGTTGGACCAGGTGCTCCGAGAAGTTGGGGTCATATTCAATGACATGGGGGCTTGAGGCAGTGGGGGGGGGGGGGGACTGGGAGCTGGCTGGCCTTGGGCGGGATGGAGTTCCCAAGGGCAGGAGTCAAAAACCTCAGGTTCTCCAATCTCTCCTGTGGGTGTATTCGCACCCCCAATCTTTGGCCAAGCGCCTGGCACAGGTCTCTCCCACCTTCCAGGAAGGCCCAGGAGGCTCTGTGTCAGCCCAGAAGGGATTTTGGGTGGTAGGGATATCTTGTCCATCTCCTTCTTCGGGAAACCAAGGATGGAGTTTGAATACTGGCACGGCCACTGCGTATCTGTAAGGTATCTGATCACTCCTGGCCTTGCTTTCTCATCTCTACAATGGAAGTGTTTGTTGAACCCAGGGCTGTTGGAGAAAAGGGCAGTGGCTAAGGCTGGAAGCCAGGACTGTGGTCCCTGGTCCTGGCCATTATCTCCTGGGCCTCTAAGAGAAAGTGCCTGTAGATTCTCTGTCCCGCTTCACCCCGCCCCAGCGTAGGATAAGTACCCAAACTGAAGCCCCCCAGGTTGCAGGGGCTGGAGGGGCAGGTGAGTGTACCGAAATGGGGTATGAGCTAGGGGACAGAGCCCAACCAACCGCAGTGTGCATTCAAGCTAGCTTCGTTCATCATCCAAGCACCGAGCCCTCTCCCCATCAGGGCATCCAGCCAAGCCATGCTGGGCCAGATCTGAGGACAAGCCTGGCCCGGCCGGAGCTCAGGGACGCAGCCCGCTCCCTGTTCAGTCCTTAAAAGTCCACCAGCCAGCTCCTCTCCCGGCTGGAGGGCTGTGGGGGCTGCATTCCCAGCATGCCAAGGCCACAGAGCCAGGCTGGAGGGCTCCCCAGAAAATGCTTGGTCCCGGCCAGGCCCTGGGAAAAACGCGGCAGCAGGGCACTGATGCTGCCCAGCTGCCCAGTCACTCAGAGTGCCATGCCTGGTAATGTTCACCTGCCTCTCAGCTAAGGGGCTGGGGGAAGGGACCTCAGGTCAGGGACCTTACTCAGCTCCAAGTCCAGCTGGCCTCTCAGGGACAGCAGCCAAGGAAGACTTCCTGAAGGAGGAAGCATGGCACCTCCCTTTCCCCCAAGCTAAAGCTTGAACAAAGAGGAGGGTGTTTCTAGAGACCTGGCTATGGGGTGGGGAGGGGGGAAAGGGGAGGGTGGGGCCAATATCACACATCACAGCCTGGCAGGTGTCACTGGGGGTTGGGGACATGAAGAAACAGAGGTCTTAACCTCAACATTCTCCCCAAGGAAGAAGGGCTGCTGAGAGCCGCCAGCGCCTCCATCACCCAGCACACTCCAGCGCCAGTCCCGAGCAAGGGTGAGATCTTCTCCTACGCCCTGAACCCCATAAACCCAGAGGCGCCTCTCTGAAGCCCTGAGCACCCACCCATCCACCCCCCCCCCCAGGAATGCTAGTTACCCTGGAAGTCATGTTTGGGACAAACACTCCTTTGGCCGGGGGGTGGGAACGGGTCCTAGGGGAACTAGGGAGAGAGGAGGGGCCAGCTGGGGAGAAGCCAGGACAAGGGACACCCCTGTGGCTGCCAGGAGACCCTTGTCCCCAGGGAAGCACAGGTCAGGTCAGCAACTGCCTTTCCCATGGGCCAGTGAGGGAGCTAGGGGTATCAGGGAGAGAGAGCAGGACCTGGGTCCCCAGTCCCTTGCCCTACAACTGCCCTGGGCCTCAGTTTCCCTGTCTGTGAAACACGCAGGTTGCCTCCAGGGCTCCTTCAACTCCCTTGTTCTCCGTGGTGGAGGCAGAGGAGTACAGAGGTGCTTCCTGCAAACTCCTCAAGACCCACATGGCATTATTGCGGGAGGGGATGCCTGGGGCAGAGCTGGGGAAGGAAAGGTGGGGAGGAATTAGGAAATTTCTAGAACCTTGACAGCCCTGTGAGTCAGTGTGCAGATGGAAGTGATTAGCCCTGGCAGACGGTGTGGTGGGACAGAGATGGGGACCAAGCATGGAGTCCGGTGCTCAGACCCCGGCGAGCAGCCCCTCCAACGCCTGTGCAGCTGCCAGGACCGGGGGCTCAGGGTGTGGGCTCGCGGCACCACGCCAAGCTATGTACATTGGCTTGGGGGCGTTCTGACGTCTTCCTGGGCTGGAAGACAAAGATGGACGTGGGGTGGGGGCTGCCATGTAGAGGAAGACAGCATCCAACGGCCTGTCTCCTCCGACCCTGCCAATGTCCGCTTTCCCCTCCCAGAAATCCCCATGTATTCAGCCCTACTGATAATACCACCCTGTGAGCAATGCAAACCATTGCCCCACCCCACCCCCAAAGCACATCTCTGGGGCAAAGGATGTGCCCAGGCAGCCTCAGGGGCTCTAGGAGGAGCTGAGAGCTTCCTAACATCACCCAAGCACTTCGAAGGATCAGCAAGGAGTCAGGGACAGGGAAGGGGAAAGGAAGTGATGAGATGAGAGGTGACTGACAGCTGAGTTCTAAATGGAGAGCTGGGGCACACACAGCTCCTCCCCATGTCCAGGGCCTGCCTAGAGCCACGAGAGCCACATCCATTACCTGCAGACCCTACTCACCTGCCGACTGGCTAGCCTCCCACACCTATCCAAGTGCCCAGCCCAAGACCCAGACTTTCTCCCAGCCCTGCTCACAGCTCCCTTTTAGCCCCACCCAGACATCCTGCCTCCTGGGAGTTGAGCAGGGATAAGTTGATGGTTACTCTGCTCCAAGCTCAGACAGGCACTGTGATCATGGCCCAAGGCAGCAGGTAGATGGGATGACCCAGCTTTCATGGCTGACATCCAGAAGGAAGGGGGGTGGCGGGGTCTGGGGTGCTGATCTGAAGGAGGGTCCTGGGTAAGAGTGAGCAGATGGTGCTGGGTAAAGCCAGGAAGTTGTACAGGCGGCCTCACAGCAGTTGTGAGGGCAGCAGGTGTGAGGGAAGGACAGCAGAGAGGTTTTATGTCACAGAAAGATCACTCTAGTGGTCCATCATTGGGCCAGAATAAAGCCTGAATAAGGGTGGCTGTTGTTGAATAGGAGTTCAGCAAAGACTTTGAAAACGGGTGCAGAATGATGGGGAGAGAGAGGGTGGGGTCTGAGAATACAGCTGAGTTCAAGCGGGGAACTGAGAGAATGAGAAGGAACTGATCTGGGGTGGTAGTGGAGCCTCCAATGAACTTGACTTTGCGAAGTCTGGGGCGCCTGCACGGGAAAGGCCCACCAGTGTGGTCAGCATGGAGCTGCCAGCCGAGGTCTTGAGGGGACATGAGGAGTCTGCATCCTAAGGCCCTGGAGACCATGGTGGGGAGCACTGGAGGCACAGGGAAGGGACACAGTCAGATGGGGCAGCCAGGAGAAGGTTGACATGGGTGGTCAGACACTCAAGGGAGGGAGCCCTCTGGTGAGGAACTGAAATGTCATAGAGGCCAGGGCAGGAAATGGGGGGCATCAACCAGCCCCAGAGGGCCAGATTAGAAGCTGTGTCTCAAGTTATCCCACCTCCCAGAAGTGGGATTTTGCACATCGGGTCCAAAGTGATGCTTACAGCTGATGCCTTTTACCAAACCCTGCTTCCAATGACTCCACCGGAACAAGAAATGAAGGGAACAATTCCCCGGATGGCAGCATTAGAAAGAGTAAAATGCTCAAGGCATGTTTTTAATGAGAAAGAAGCACGAGACCCATCCCCTGGAAAACTGCAGCGCTGGGATACAAGACACGAAAGACCTAAAGACATGGGAAGACATTCCATGTTCATGGACTGGGAGGCGATCTTGTCAAGACGACAATTCTGTTTGAAGCTGATGACAAGAATAAACAAGACACATTCAAGACAATGCCTGTCCAACCCCAGCTGATGTTTTCTGCAGGAATGGGAAAGTTCCACCCCCTACTCAACCACTTTCAAAAAAAAAAAAAAAAGAAAGAAAGAAAGAAAGAAAAATCTAGAAATCAAACGAAATTTCAGGAGACACGGAGTAGACCAAAAAAATAGAATGGTCGGAGGACTCACTCACACTCCCTGGTATCAGAGCTCACTAGAAAACTGTAGTGGCCAGGACAGCATGTCACTGAAGACAGAGAATGCCCATGCCCCATGTTGGAGTGCTCAGGATCAAGTCCCAGTTCCACCTGCAATGCCAGCTTCCTGTTAATACACACCTGGAAGGCAGCGGGTCACAGTTTGTGCAGTTGGGTCCCCAGCACTCACATGCCAGAGACGTGGATTGAATTCCTAGGTCCTGACGTGTGACCTGGGAGAATGAGTCAGCAAGTGGAGACCTCTCTCTCTCTTTTCAAATAATAATAATAATAATAATAATAATGATGATGATGATGATGATGATGACATGCAGTCCATGGACAAGGGCTGAGAACTCAGCCATTAAATTTGTGGCTTTCTTTAAATTTCTTTACTTTCGACAAGAGTGGCAAGACCACTCAGTAGGGAAAGAATTAACCACCTCAACAACCTCCAACTTTCCACATGGGAAAGAATAAAGATAACCCCCCACCTCTTATCATATGCAAAACTCAAAGTGAGTTGAAGCTCTCAACTGAAGACACTTATTAGTCTCAGAAGAAAACATCAGAGTAAATCTTCATGACCTTGGATTTGGCCATGATTCCTTAGACGTGATGCCAAAAGCACAAGCAACAGAAGAAAAAAATGGATAAATCGGACTTCATCGAAATTAAAAACGTTTGTGCTTCAAAGGACACTGTTGAGAACACAAAACCCAACCCACGGGATAAGAAAGTATTTGCACATCAGAGTTTGAGTAGCCCAAGAGATGGTTGCATAAAAGACTCAAGGAGATCTCTCCATGGTGGGAGAGGAGAGCAGGGAGGAAGGTCCTGCTATGTCAGGAGGGACTTTTAAAATTTCATGGAAAATTGGGCCCAGCATGCTAGCCTAGCGGCTAAAGTCCTTGCCTTGCACACACTGGGATCCCACATGGGTGCTGGTTTTAATCCCAGCTGCCCCAGCTCCCTGCTTGTGGCCTGGGAAAGCACTTGAGGATAGCCCAAAGCCTTGGGACCCTGCACCCATGTGGGAGACCCGGAAGAAGTTCCTAGCTCCTGGGTTTGTTGTTGTTGTTGTTGTTGTTGCTATTGTTTTTGTTTTTTTTTTTTTATTGGTGCAGCTCTGGCCATTGCGGCTGCTTAGGGAGTCAATTCACAGATGGGAGATCTTAAAATAAATAAATAAATAGAAAGTTCATGGAAAATGCACACAGGACATAGACTCCTGCATTTGGTTCACAGCCCCAAAGCACTGTGGGTTCAGCATGAAGCTACCTAAGCAGCGAATCAAAGAACCAAAATCCCAGAGCTTCCCTGCCAGGTGGTCAACAGACAGAGCCTGGCGCCAAATGGCACACTGGCCACCCAGGAGCAGCTTACCACGTGCACGTGGTGGCCAACAAGTGCGAAGCAGGCTTGAGACGATCCATCTCGAGTTAAACCCCGGATTCCAGGAGCCGCCCCTTCCCCGTCCCCTCCCCAGCTCTAGCACAGGACGAGCAGTGGGAGGGACCGGACCTGCCTAACAAAGCCAGGAGACTCACCCCAGAGAGGTCAACTCCTGGGGCTCTGGCAGGCAGGCCCGGGGGGCAGCTCACCACGTGCACATTGTGGCCAGCGAGACACCTGCATTTGGAACTGGAGTGCCAGGATTTGTTCCCAGCTTTGACTCTGGACCTCAGCACCCTGGGAGGCAGCAGTGAGGGGTCATGGAGTCTCTGCTATCTGTGTGTAAGCTAGATTGAGTGTCCAGGGCCCCAGGTTTCAGCCCAGCCCAGGCCAGGCCATGGGCAAGAGGCATGGGTGGGTGGTTAACTAAATAGAAGATCTCTTTCTCTCTTTTCCCACTCTCTGTCTCTCCAACACATACAAAATGACTTTATATCGGTGCATAAAACACTGAAACCCATGCATAGTTTGTCCATGAAGCTTTTGGAAGATCCCCTCAGACAGCATTCCCTACCCTATCCTGGGGTACAGGTGCCCAGACAGAGCCTGCTCTTGGAAGAAATTGGCGGCAGGGGTGAGAGAGGGGGACTGAGAACCCCGGGGGTCCCGCGGGAGGGAGTGGGAACGCTACGTACACCCCCCAATTGTGGAGTAGCTGTGGTTCTGTGGGAACTGGCTTGCAAATTCCCCGAATTCCGCCATATTAATTTTAGAATGTGTCCTCCAAGCCCAAGGTGGCCAGGGCAGTTGGGCGGCAGAGAGGCGGGGAAGGTGGAGGGGACGGCCTGGTGCCAGCACAGGCAGCTCTGGGCATGGGGGTAGGGGACCAAGGAGAGGACAGTGCAAGGGAAAGGCTGTCCAAGCCTGGCCCCACCTTGAATCCCTTGCCAGGCTTTGTCCATGGGAAAGTCAAGAGAGACACGAGCCAGGCGGGGGCCAAGCCCCATGCGGGGCCCAAGGCCGCTGTTCTCACTCATACCAGGGCAAGGGTGTCGGCAGGCTTGACTCATCCGGGCTGGGGCCGCTCTCGTCCCAGTAGGGGCGAGGGGGTTACAGAGTGGGGGCAGAGGGGGCATAACACAGGCATGAGGCAGCTCGTGCCCAGGGCCAGGCTGGACAACAGAAACTGTTTTCTAGAATTAGAGAGTGGAACCGCCACGGCGGGCGAGCGGGCAGGCAGATGTCATCGGCTTGGACTCCAACACGCTTCACTCCCCCACCTTCACCCCCGCCACTGCTGCCGCCCCATTTTCTGATTCACAAAATTAATTCCAACAGCTCAAGAGGGGGAGACTGCCCACCCCAGGCAGGGCCAGGACATCATAAACACAAGAAATATTAATAGCTCCAGCCAGGCTGCCTTGGGGGGTTGGGGGGGGGGAACAGTTGGGGGGAGGCCTTTCCCATGGGACTAGCTGACTTACTCTCCTCATTAACAATGTGGGAAGAAGGGTTGGCCCAAGCCTGGAGCGGGCGCTGACCTACATGGAGGCAAATGGGGATTGCCCAGGCTGTGGACTGACCATGAGGGACTGTCCAGGGCCCAGCCCCCAAGTGGACTCCTCTTGGCGCTGCCCTAGTGCCCTTGACCTGCTATCATAGCCAAGTGGGTCAGGTTCGGATACAGGGGAGGGTAGATTTCTTTCCAGAACCCTCAAGGGCACCCCCAAGCACTCAGACACACCCACCCTTCCACATTCCCGAACTACAAGCCCAAGCCAGAGCCCCCCCTTTCTCACTCCAGCCCCAACCTGGGCAGGTGCAATGAGCGCAAGGAAGCAGCCTGTCTGGCCAGCCCAGATTGAGCCAAGCACATCAGGTGTATCTGGACCCAGACCTTGACCTTGAACCAGAACCTTGGCTTTCCTGGCCCTTTCTCTGGCTTCATCCTGCAATGAAACAGCCCTACAGGTTGCCCCTAAGCGGCAGTTCAGGTGAAACTCACGCAGGTGCACACACATCAACATGCATGAACATACACACGCATGCGCATAAGTCTTATACACTGCGCCTGGCCTGTGTCCCACTAACAGGACCTGAGGTCAGAGCAGCTGGCACACTCAGGCCCTTCCCAAGCCTCCAGGTCCTGAGACCATGCCTCAGAGCCAAATTCAAGGCCAGAGTCGGATGAGGGTCATGGGCAAAGGAGCTGGTGAAGAGAAGCAGCTGGGAAGGAATTTGAGGCAGGAGGCCTGCTCGGCGCCCACGCTGACGGGCCAGAGGAGTGTCCCCTGGGAAGCCCTTGGGTTCCCAGCTGCAGGCTGCTGGCTGCCAGCGCTGGGCCAAGCGCAGACAGACGGGGACTGGGAGCAGCCGCGCGCCTGGGAGGCTGCCGAGACCTCGAGCTGGAATGAGGAGAAACCTGTCCAGCAATGAGATCAAGGCGATGGCACCAGCGTCTCCCCCGAGGGAGCCAAGCTCTGCGTCCCAGGACATTCCAAACCCTGTGAACAAAACATGGGATGGGATACTGGCCAGGCTGGGCCCAGGCCAGGCAGCCCCCTGCCCCTTCCATCAGTGGCAGCAATGGTGATGTTTAATAGTGATGGTGGTGGGAAAAGGGGGGGGTGGCTGGCCCCAGCAGTGGGACCAGCTTGGGAGTACAGCATGAGCATCTGGGAACGCTGCCCGTGTACAAGTCGCCTGGGGACGCCACGTCCAGGCACCTGCCACATTCCCTCCATGGGTATGAAGGGGTGCTCTGCCGGAGCCCAGTCCCAAGCGTTTGGTCTCCCACATGGGTACAGGGTCCCAAGGCTTTGGGCCATCCTCAACTGCTTTCCCAGACCTCAAGCAGGTTACTAGATGGGAAGCCCAGTCCCACGCACCTGCCCAGTGCCGTCCAATTCAACGCAAACCTGCAAGGCTGCGCTTGGTCATGTTGGGTGAGCCAGGTCCAGCCAGCTTTCCCCATTCTGGAGGATACATGGGGCCCAACATCGAGCCTCGTGGTTCCGGAGCTCTATTTCAGGATTCTTAGCCAGGGCCTGAGTTCCTGCAACCACACTGATGCTGAGAGCAGCAGGGGACCACCCAGCCACCCCAGGGCTTGCCCTCTCTGCCCAGAGCCTCTAAAATCCCCAAGTTCAGCGCCAGCATTCTACCAAGCAGCTGTAAGCGGGGGTTCAACACAGAACCCCCTCCCCACCCCACACACACACACACACACACACTGATAATTGGGCTCACATACCAAAAAAAAAAAAAAAAACACACAAGGAACAGCAGGGGGCAGCAGCTAGCAGCGCTGTGGCTCAGGGACCATGGGGATGTCTCCCCAGCTGCCCAGAAGTGTCCCTCCCAAGGGCAAGCCTTATCAAAGAGCACCCTGGTGTCCTCAGGAAGAGGCCCTGTTAGATCAAGGCGAAAGGGAAATTCAGACCCATAGCAGTAACCTAGTGGCTAAAGTCCTCACCTTGCACATGCTAGGATCCCATATGGGTGCTGGTTCGTGTGTCAGAGGCCCCACTTCCCATCTAGTATCCTGCTTGAGGTCTGGGAAAGTAGTTGAGGACGGCCCAAAGCCTTGGGACCCTGTATCCATGTGGGAGACCAAGAAGAGGCTCCTGGTTCCTGGCTTCAGATTGACACAGCTCTGGTCGTTGCACCACTTGCGGAGTGAATCATCAGACAGGAAGATCTTCCTTTCTATCTCTCTGCATAAAAACATAAAATTTAAAAAAAAAAAAGCCTGAACAGTTCTTATTAAAAGAGAGAGAGAGAGAGAGAGAGATGAAAGGCAAATTGCTGAGACTTAGAAGCTTTTGGCAACTCCTTGGTGACCCCGGGGCCGGCCCTCCTCCGAGTCTCAGTGGAGCAGCTGGGGCGCTACTGGGAGCTGGCAGGCAGGTGACTACCGTGGGGGCCTGCAGAGCTGGTGCAGGAGACCCTGCGGTGAACACAGGAAATGTGGAGCCAACAGGTGTACAGCTAACATCAGCATCTTGGACTCCAGTCCCTGAAGGAGAGGCACCTGAGAGACTTAGGCAGCCCAAGGTTATGGTCAAATCAACCATGATGTGGGGGATACTGGCTCAGTGAGACATACAGCCATGGAACCAAGACTTGCATGACCAGGAATGCAAGTCTAAGCGGCCTGGCTCAGGCTGTGAATTCCAGATTGAGGTCCCGATCACCTTGAAACTTGCTCAAGGGTAAAGCAGGAGAGCTGAGGCCCCACCCTCATCACTGGGATGGGGGGTTAGGGTAGGAGGGGCAGACTTCACGAGGCCTGGTCATCACAGCCCCCTCTGTCTGCAGGGAAGGTCCACTGCCGCTCCCACCCCCACCCTGACTGGAACAGGTCATGCTGACCAGGGGCACAGTTGACAACCAGCAGCCTCTCCCAAGAGGTGTCCCTGTCTGACCCGCCAGCTGCTCCCAGGGTGGCTGCAGCGGATGATGCTGACGGGTTTCCGGAAACCGAGGGCTCCAGCGTCCGCATGGAAGTGTGGGTAAGGCATGCCCAGGATAAGGTGGGGTTCAGCCAGCCTGACCCCGTGGAGGCTCACGGATCACGGGCTGTGGGCTGGGTGTGAGACCATGGTGAGGAGGAGAAGGAGGAGGTTTGGGGAGCACAGTAGTGCCCAGAGAGCCGTAATCCATGAAAAGCAGGGGAGGATTGGAAAGTGGGCATTGGCCTGGTGGAGGGTGGGGTGGGGGTGGGGTAATCCAAAACTCAGAAACCACCAGCAACCACAGGAGGATGTTGCGTGCACAGAAACTGCTCCCCCACCCTGCCGGGTCAGGGGGAAGCTTCCAATCCCAGCACCAGGGACCCCCACAGCCCCCTGCTAGATTGTGGTGAAGACAGAGGTAAGGCCAGGAGGGCCATTTTCACCTTTGAAAAGCCACAGACATCCGATGTGGGGCATCGAAGCCAAATTGCTGGGAGCAGCGGCAGCCCCGTGGGCGCCCGCCCTGACGTCAATCCGGATTTGTCTTTTGTGTCTGCGGCTTCAACAGGAGGAGGCCAGATCAGGGGGCACCGAGCCCAAGAGGGCGGGAGGACAGCCCTGAGGCCAGGAGTACCTCCCCCACCACCACCACCCCAGCTCTGCTGATCAAAGCTGCTGCTGCTGGGTCCACTCCACCCCCTGTACATGAACCATGTGCAAGTGGCAGTCCTGGGGTAGGGGTTGGAGGTCATCAGAAGGGGCAGGGTGCCTTTGTGACCACTCCTACCCCGAACAACCGCCCACAGCTGGGTCCTTGCTCCAGCCCGAACATTAAAGCTACATGCCCAGCGGTCTGGGAGGCCCCAACCGGGAACATCCTTTGCTTGCAGAGCGGGGACAATGTTAGCCACGGAGAGGCTGACCCTGCCCCCAGGCCAGGGCTCCCAGCCCCCACCCCAATGCCAGCACCCCACTCCAGGCCTCTTGCCACAGCTGCCCCAAACTGCCGGTCCAGGTTTCTTAGGACACAGCCCAGGCCCCCCAATACAGAACTTCTGAGATAAAGCAACAGGCCAAGCAACAGGCCTGGGAGAGGGCCATCTGGTATACCGCAGACATATTTTTGCTTGGGCATACTACAGTGTCACCAAGCCTGGTCCATCCCTCATTCTGCAACCTGAGACCCTTACAAGGGTTCCTTCTGGAGTCAGAGACCAGCAGGTGGTGGGTGCTGGGGACAGGCTCATGGTGACACTGCTCTGCCTCCATCAGCTCCCCATCTGGGGCTCCCGACCAAGCTGTACATCTGCTCTGAAATCAGCCTCACCACACACACACACCGCTTGGTGACACCAACCCACACACACCAGGCCAAGTCACAGTCAAAGCGCCCCTGGTCCCAGGCTGAGTCTGGGACTCAGGCTTTCTGATCCCAGCCCCTGGCCCCAGACTAAGGCTGCCTCTACTCTGAGTCCAAAATGAACTCTGAGCCCATCACCTGTCTAACACCAACACCAGCCGTGGTCCCAGCCCGGGCTCCAGACTGAACTCTGACCTAGCAGAATGGAGCAAAGCCCTCCAGAACTGGGCGTTGCCAGGCAGGATGGAGTGGGGTGGAGCAGAACAGGGAATGGCTGGGAAGAATTGGGTATAGCTGAATAGGATGGGGCATGGCTTGCTTGAAGGGAGTGCTGATGCTTCAACCCTATTTTATTTTTTAGATTTATTTATTTTTATTGCAAAGTCAGATATACAGAAAGGAAGAGAGACAGAGGGGAGATCTTCCACCTGTTGATTCACTCCCCAAGCGGCCAAAATGGCTGGAGCTGAGCCAATCCTAACGTAGGAGCCAGGAGCTTCTTCCAGGTCTCCCACACAGGTGCAGGGTCCCAAGGCTCTGGGCCGTCTTCGACTGCTTTCCCAGGCCACAAGCAGGGAGCTGGATGGGAAGTGGGGCCACCAGGATTAGAACTGGCACCCATATGGGATCCTGGCATGTTCAAGGCGAGGACTTTAGCCACTAGACTACCATGCCAGGCCTTTCATCCCTACTTAAGGACTTTGAAGAAAGGGGAAAATGAACCCAGCATTGTGCCAACCACTCCTGGGTTACAGGCAGTGCCCAGGAGGTAACAGGTCAGAGGACACAGCTGACATGAACACACATGAGGCTTGGAGCGTGGGGCTGGGGTATTAGCAATGCCTGAGTTCCCCTCCCCACCATCCCCCCTCCACTCTCTGGGCCTCCCCTAACTGCAGGAGGTATACATCTGGGAAGAAAGCTGCCCATGTGATCAGGGCTGACTTGGTCCTAATGATTGGGTCCCAAAGATTGACCCCCCCCCCCAACACACACACACAACCTCAGGGGACCCTTGTCCCTACCCCTGAGTGGCGTCTGGAGTCCCGCCTCATCCCAGTCCTTGGCCCCATGTCCCACATCCCAGCGCACTGTGAGAACGTGCCGGGAGGAGGAGGTCAGCCCCAAGGAATGTGCTGTCCAGGGGCCAGCGGACGGGATGGGCCGCCAGAGAGGCGGGGGGCAGTGAGGAGAGCCCGGCGAAAGAAAACAGAGAGGTGCTGGGGGGCAGCCAGCCAGGCAGCAGCAACCCAGCCATTGTTCCCGGCCCGAGGGTCAGGTGCACTGGGCCATGGGCCCAACCCCAGCCTTCCCAGGAAAGAAAGAGACAAAGCTTGCTCCCCTTCCCCGTGCCCCTCTCCAGCTCTGTGGGCCTCCATCTAGCCTTTGGCTGTGTCTCCCCTTCTTGTCTCAAGGCCTGTGGTCCTGTCTTCTCACAAGCCTTTCAGGAGTGAAAAACTGATAGTGATTCTGACTGTGGTCGCTAGGCCAGTAACACCAATGTCACTTAAAACTTGTTGGAAAGCTCACACACACACAAACACACACACACACACACACACAAACACACACACACACACACACACACACACACACACACATCCCTACTGGACTAGAAATTTTGGGGAGGGGACTCAGAAGTTCATTTGACCTGGACAGCCCTCCGGGGACATCTGTGGCACACACACAAACCTACGGGTGGCCAGTTCGAGACCCGGCTGCTCCACTTCCAATTCAGCTCCCTGCTAAGGTACCCGAGAAGACAGCAAGAGGATGGCCCAAGTGCTTGGGCTCCTGCTACCCACATGGGAGACCCCTGGTGGGTCTCCTGGCTTCTCTGGCTTTGAGTTGGAGAATAACTTGCTTAGAGGGTGACCATGGGCCACTCCACAATCTAAATGAACAAGCAGGTGGGTGCGTGGATTTCAAGAAGGGCTAGCCTCTGCCTCACATCATGACAGGGTACTTCTGTCTTTCTTTTCTGTCTGGCACCCAAGCCCTGACTGGGACAGGCAAGAGCCGACGCTAACTCCCCCTGAGGCAAAGCAAGCTAGCAAAATAATAAATAAATCAATAAAACTGTGCCTCTGAGGGACCCAGCCAGCAGGTACCCAGGCTCAAAGAGGACCAGCCAAAGCCAGGGGCCAGGGGCCCAGTGCTGTGGCTCAGTGAGTTAAGCTGCTGCTTGCAAAGCCAGCATCCTGCATCAGAGCTCCAATTCAATTTCCTATTAATATGACTGGGAAAGTAGCAGAACATAGCCCCAGTATTTGGGTCCCTGTACCCACATGGGACACCTGGATGGAGTCCCTTGGCTCCTAGCTTTGGTCTGGCCCAGCCCTGGGTATTGTAGCTCCTTGGGGAATGAAGCAGCAAATAGAAAATGCTCTCTCTCTGTATGTCTCCCATCTTCTTTGCCACCCCGCCTTTTTTATTAAACATCTTTTATACACACACACATATGCACATAATCAGGGGTTAGCGGGCCAAGGGGACATAGCAATAGAGGACAGGAGCTGGCGGCAGGTAGGGTGCAGAGCGGATGGATCATCCCAGCACTTGGAGAGGCTGTTGGCCCACGCCGGGGCAGAACAGCTCCAGGAACGACGTGAAAACCTCCACCCTGAGAACTGGGACAACAGCTTGGATGCCAGGCACCTGCCCAGTGAATGAGGGGGGCTCTTTCAGACCTCCCCTGGCCAAGGCCAGGCTGGGACCAGGTCAGGGGTGGTGGAGGGAGGGGCCGGGGAGGGTTCAGGGGCCTCGACCATAGAGAGAGCCAGGCAGCTGCAGGGTGACACCATCCGGCATGTTGTGCGTCTCGTGAGCTCATCCTTCAGCCTGCTCTGGGAATGGGATCCTTCCTGAAGCCGGGCTTGCCCTTTCCTGAACTCCAGAGCAGCTGGGCGGCTGAGTGTTGTCGGCTGTGGCAGCTGCCTGGGTGGGACCCAAGCTCAGTCACAGGTGGCCCAGAACCCATGGCTGCAGAGGCAGACGAGGTCTGGACTGACCACCTCAATGCTGTCCACCTGCTAGCTCGCAGCAGACACATCGTGAGGCCGGATGTCCACTCCCACGGCCACTTCCGCCCGACACAGAGAGGGTAATTTTCCACTTAGCATGAAAAAAAGATAAGTGACTTCACCCATAGCCGCCTCCTCCTCTGGAACAACTTGGGTCTTCCAAATCTATTCATCCCCCGGGAGTCACCTCCCATCTGTACGGGCCCAGAGCTTGCAAAACGTCCCCTGTTGCAAAGTGACACAGAGGCCACTTGGGAAACCCTACCTGTCTGGACCCCTTGGAAGTCAGCATTCCTGCTAGCAATGAAAGGCTCGTGGGACTGGCCACAGGTTAAGCCTCCACCTGCAATGCCAGCATCCCGTAGAGACACTAGTTCAAGTCCTGACTGTTCCACTTGCGACCCAGCTCCCTGCTCATGCGCCTGGGAAAGCAGAGGAGGATGGTCCAAGTGCTTGAGCCCCTGTAGCCATGTGGGAGACCCAGATGGAGCTTCTGGCTTCCACTTGGTCCAGCCCTGGCCACAGCGGCCATCTGGGGAGCGAACCAGCAGGTGGAAACATCCCTTAGGAAACACCCCATATGTGCAGACAGCATCTGCCGGAGGTTCTGGGGGAGGAAAAGCAGAAGACAGCCAAGCATCCTGTAGTCCAAAGATCCAAAGGCAGAGGGAAAGAGAGCTTCCGGGGGGTGCAGGAGACCCTCAAGGACTAGGCACAGATGTCCCCTGCTCTGCAGTCACTGTCACCAGGTGAAGAAGACCCCAGTGGATGGTGTCCTCAGCAGACAGCCGTGGGCAGGTTGCAGCTCCCAGCCAGCCGGGGTATGACATGCAGCTCCCAGCGTGCCCTGGGAAAGTCACAGCTTGGTCCTTGGACTTACACTTGAATTCACAGACCACCTCACGTCCGTGCCTAGCTCTCCAGCCCTGCCCATAACTGGGTTCAGTCCTCTGCAGCTCCCGCTGCCCCCAAGGCCTGGGATGGCCTCCCATTCCTCCCCACCTTTGTGGTCTCAAAGACAACCCCGTTCACACACACACACACACACACACACACACACCTCCCGAAGCCCCTCCACCCTCTGGCCCTCTCTGGGAGCAGGAGAGAGGAAAGGCCTTGCCAGGCTGGCTCCCGCCTCTGGAGACACTTGGCTGCCTTCTGAGGCCAGACAATTCAGGGAAATGTGTGCACCCAAACAGCTCGGCCTCAGGAACTGCCCGACCCTGCCCAGGAAAGCAAGCTCCCGGGGGCTCCTCCCAGCTGCCCCCTTGCCCAGTGGGGGGTCACAGACATTCCCCCCCCCCCAACCCCGTCCCAGTCCTCGCCTGCTGTGGGCCAGAGTGGAAGGGGAGGAATGTGGAGCTTGCTTCTCTGGGCCACAGAGGGATCCCGACTCTTTCTGGCCCGATCTGAAAGGGAGTGTTCTCCCTGGCTGCAATGCATGTCCAGGCCAGATTGTCCGTTTGCAACCGGAGAACCACGGCCCACTGGGTTCCTCTGGCCCCAGGGCTTGATGAAATAAGAACTAGGAGCCGGAGCTGGCAAACATATGAATTCCTTCAACAAGCATCCACTGCCCTTGTACCCTCTGGCCAGTCCCAGAGCTGGGGTGCTGGCATTCTAGGCGGGCTGTACCCCCTATGGTCTGACAAGAGAAAGAGACAAGCAGGAGAAAGCATGGCAGACCCCGCCTGGTTCACTCCCCAACCCAGCCTGAGACAGCGAAATGACAGGGCCAGGAGGCAGGTGCACAGGTGGGTTAGGGGGACAGGCTAGGCCAATGCACCTGTTCCTATGGCCACCCTGTCATGAAAGCCACACAGGTCAGCACTGGAAGCCCCCCAGGCCCTCACCCCCATCACCGAGGTAGTGAATATCAGGTGGAAAAGCAAGAGGAAGCACAGCGAGGTCAGCCTCTTGCACGTGGGCACAAACACGGCCTCCTGACACTGCCGACAGGTGATATTCCACCACACACAGACCCGCCGTGGGTGAAGGGAGGCGGGGCACCTTGATGATCCTCCCCCCCCTTTTGCCCCTCTCTGGCTCTGGACTAGGGTTGGGACACAGCCCCCCACCCCTTCTTACCTCTGAGGCCTCTGATGCTGAGAGAAAAGGAAGGCTGGAGAGGATCGCAAGGGAGGTGGGCAGGTGGCCACATGGAGTGGGGGGGTAACTGAGGGTGATGCGCCCGGCCTGCTTGTCACAGCCCCTCACGCCCACCTTGGCTGCCCACCCTCAAACCAGAGACCGTGTGTATGTGTGTGTGTATGTGTGTGTGTGTGTGTGTGTGTGTACACAAGTGCGTGTGTTTCTGGCTCTTTGTTGGAGGGGGAAGGGTGCAGCTCCAGGTCCTGAGTGATGAGTTTAAGTGACAAAGTATGTGAGCCACATGGAGCCCAGGCACCCAGGGAAAGTGTTTCTCGATGCAACAAGCTGGGGTTTTGTCAGCCCTCACCCCCCCCCAACACACACACACACACCAGCCCCCACCCCAGACAGGACGAAAATAGTCCTGGCCCGACGGGCTCGGACACTTAAGGCCTGGCCCCGTTTCACGGCCCCCTGTCCTGGAGAGCGTGCCGAGTGACCTGATTCTCTGGATGGGTTTCGTAATCGGTCCTTGTTGTTTGGGTTGTCTGTTTGGATTGTCCAGACACATGATTCCCTAAGTGATACCCCTAAACCCCTACTACTACCACCCCCCACCACCATCACCATTACCCTCCACCATTCCACCCCCACCATAAACCCCCCACCTCTACCATATCACCCTCCACCATCATTATATCATATCACTGTTATATTATTATATAATATTATTATATCATATCACTATACCCACCTCCATCACCATCACTTCCATTCCCTATACCACATACCACCACCTGCACCCACCTCCCCATTCTCCCACCATCATCCCCTACCTCCACCCCTGTACCACCACAACCTCAAACTGGAAAAGCAATACCAGGGAAGGAGACCACCTCCCACCCCACCCCCAGTCAGGACTGGGGCACCCAAGCTTGTTCACAGCACAAACAGGACTGGGCCTGGCACAGAGGGGACATCTGGAAGTGTGGAGTGACAGAATGACCTGAGCTCCTGGGCACCAAGGAAGGACCCAGAGGGAGAGCTGAGCCCCAAAGGGCGGAAAATACCTCCCACGGGCCCAACAGCCAGCTATTAGGAACCACCTCCTTCTCCCAGATGGGTGAGAAGATCTCTCCCAGGATTGGTTGGTGGGGAGGATGGAATGCAGGGCCACTGACAGAGCCCTTACTGACCCACAGACCAGAGCACCTCAAAAGCCCCTCGAGAGGCATGGCTTGGCCACCCCTTACCCCTCTGCTGGCCCACCTCCTCCCTCTGCAGAACTGCAGGACCCAGCCCTGTCTGGGCTGCCCCACTGGCCAGGCCTCCTTCCCACTCTGGCTTCCAATCTTGCTCTACCATTGTTCTCACAAGCACTTGCTCTGCCTGGGATCAGCCCCACAGGTCACGCTGGGTACGTGGGGCACCATACAGGGTTAAGTGGGGAGGCTTTGAGCAGCCACAACCCCCACCCCGGAGTTGGGAGAAGGCGGAAAGGTTTGCTCTCAGACCTTCTTTGTGGGGCTCTGACAGCCATGGATCTGAAGCTGGGCTCAGCCACATGTCTGACAAGTCAGCCACTCGGCCTCGGTTTTCTCATCTATGAATGGGGGATAGGGGCAGGACCCTCCTGCTCAGGGCATTCTAGGATACTTATCCCCAAGGGAGAGCATCTCCCTGCTGCCCAGCATGGGGGGGAAGCTGCTCCCTCCCCCAAGAAGGATGGGCTCTGGGGTGGCAGGAGGGAATGAGAGACAGAAGGTTCAACAATGCAAGAATCTTGTAAGAGCCTTTTCTCCTTCAGTCACTGAGTTTCTGGAGATGGAAAATGTGGTGAAGATAAACAGAGAGGCCTGTACTGTAGTGCAGTGGGTTAAACTGCCACCTGCAATGCCAGCATCCCATAAGGAAACTGGTTTCAGTCCCAGCTGCTCCCTGCTACTGTACCTGGGAAAGCAATAGAGGTTGGCCCAAGTGCTGGGGCCCCTGCACCCACATAGCAGATCTGAAAGAAGCTCCTGGCTTTACACTAGCCCAGCCCTGGTTGCTGCAACCATTTGGAGAGTGAACCAACGGGCAGAAAATCTCTCTCTCTCTTCCCTCTTTTTCTGTAACTCTGCCTTTCAAGAAAATAAAGCTTTAAAAAGAAAGCAGCTCTCTGCACATCAACCAATGGAGACCCCTAGCCGCAGCCCTGGAAGTCCTGGGACTGGGGGGAGGGATGCATCCAAGCAGCACCCAAACCTCAGGGAAGCCAAGTCACAGGGGCAGGTGCAAGGCTGACCTGTCAGGCCACAACAGCTCCACATCCCTCCCGCCCCCGGTGCCAGCAGCCAAGCCGGCCTATGGTGGGGGGAGATGGTCTCTGGACGGCGGCAGTGGACACTTCTCCCTCCTGACAGAGGTCCAGCGACATCACCATCACCCAGGGCCTCGAATCCATCCGCCCAGCCATCTCTCTCTGCCCACATTCACTTTTGCTCTGACTTTCCCAACCTGCCCCCAGCTTGCAGGAGCCCCACCACATGACAGCTGCCTTATGGATGTTCAGCCTTAACTTCCCCATCAACAGAATAGACTCATGGCAACCCTGCCACCTCTCCGCCCTGTCCCTCAGTGTCCTGGAGAAGCATGAATAAGGCCCACATATCTGGCCTATGGTGGGTTTGCAACCCATGCAATCCCTCCCTCACTCTATTATTATTATTATTATTATTATTATTATTATTATTATTATTATTATTAGTGTGTCTTCCTCACATGTTTCTTGACTCATATTTTCCATGGCACCGCTCTGTGGTTCGGGAGGCCTGGCTTGAGGCGTCGCCGCTTGAGGATGGCTCTCAGCTGGGGCCAGCGATGCTCCGATAAAGCCTGGCCCCAAAGATGCAGAATCCACAGATCGCTCCAACACATCCCGGACCTTGGAAGAGGCTGGGCCAGGGCGCAGTCAGGGCCCACAGCAAGGGCCCAGGCTGCCCCCCGGTGAGTGGGGAGCAGGGAGGCTGGCTTGAGCACGAGCCCTCCACCCCCGTGGAATGCCATCCCACCTCCTAGCTGGAGGTGCAGATGCCCTGAGCAGGCAGAAGCAGGAACTGGCAAGCCCGAGCCGCATGGAGGAGGCATCAGCACAGCCTCTGCCACGTCCCCTGACATGTATGTCCCTGACGTGTGTGTCCCTGGCATATGTGTTGCTTGCTGTGTTCCTGACATGTATAGCTCCAACATGCACGTTCACGGCATACATGTTCCCAGTATACGTGTTCGTGAGGCACACGCTCCTGACATGCGAGTTTTCTGTCATGTTTCGCGCATGTATGTTCCTGATGTGCATGTTCATGGCGCACATGTCCCTGGCATGTCTGCTCCCTGCCATGTTCCTGACTTGCATGTTTTTGGCATATACGCTCCTGTTCCTAGCCAGCTCAGATCCCTCCGTGGCAGGAAACGTACCCTCTACCATGGCAATGCTTAACACACTCACTGGAGGTCGTGAGGGTCATGTAGGCCAGAAAGGAAACTGGTTTAGGCCAGCATCCAGCGGTTACCAGACTGTCCCTGCCCCAGCCAGTCCCTGTCCCTCCTGCTGACAGCCCAGCTCCCTCAGGTAGCCTGCTTTCCCTGATCCCAGAGGGTAGCTGAGCAATCCCCTGCCAGGCACAGGTGTTGATGGGGCGAGGGTGAGGGCAATGAGGAAGGGCCCAGCATGGCTAGCCCCTTAAGATGAGGACAGAGGGGTCTGGGACAATAGCCTAGTGGCTAAAGTCCTTGCCTTACATTCACCAGGACTGTATATAGGTGCCAATTTGTGTCCCAACGCCCCTGCTTCCCATCAAGCTCCGTGCTTGTGGCCTGGGAATGGGACCCTGCACCCATGTGGGAGACCCAGAAGAAGCTCCTGGCTCCTGGCTTCAGATCAGCTCAGCTCCGGCCGTTGCAGCCACTTAGGGAGTGAATAAGCAGACAGAAAATCTTCCTTTCTGTCTCTCCTTTTCTCTGAGGATCTGCCTTTCTAATAAAAATAAATCTTTAAAAAAAAAAATAAGGGCAGAGACACGGTGGCTGGCAAACTCCCTTGCAGAGCGCCCCAGGGTGGGGAGGATCCCAGAAGTTCTTTCAAGTAGTGCCAACGGGGCTGCCGGGTGGCCTGGTGCAGAGTGGCAGCTGTCACCGCTCCTGGCAGGGGCCATGCATCCAGATGATGTTAAAACAAAGTCATGTTTCACAAGCCCCAGGAGCCATGTCACCAAGGGAGGCAGGTACACAGGGAAACCCTCCGCCCCGCCCTCCTCCCCGCCTCAGGGCAGGGTTCCTGCCACCAGGCGAGCTGATCGACCCCTACCCCCATCTCCCGCTGCCACCAGGGACCCTGGCCGCCCAGCTGTGTGAACAGCATTCAGCCAGCCGGCTGGCTGCCGGGAAGACAGAGACGGGGGCGGAGCAGCCGCCGGAGGCCCACATGGGCCGTGTTAACCTGGAACGGGTTCTTTAGGGCCAGATGCGAGCCGGGCTTTGGTCTCCAGATGTGGGTCGGCTGGGGGTGGAACGCAGCTCCAGATGTGCTCAGCACAGGCAGGCTCCAGCTGCAGCCGTGGCCCCCACCCCGTTGGAGTTGGGGGGAAGGGGGACATTCCCACTGGGTGCTCTCCCTGGAGAGCTGGGGGTGGAGGGACTCGCTCTAACACCCCGGAAGGAAGGAAGGAAACCTGCTGGCAACCCCAGGACTGGCAGGGCCCACAAGGAGCACCCAGAAGACCTGGGAGCCAGGGGCAAGGCAGGATTTCCAGTGGGAGCGGAAGGCCTGGGGCAAGGTTGCCCAAAATGCAGGCAGGGTGGCGGCGCTCTGGGGCCAGCCGGCGTTTATCTCCTGCCTACCCCCACCCAGACACTCTGAGACTTTGACCTTGACCAAACAGATTGCTGCCTGTTCCTTTCCCAGAGAAATGTTAGAGGACACAGCTTTGCCATGGGACACTACCTGCCCAGGTGTCTGCATCTAGGCACCCAGGAGGCCTAGGGCCTGGCTCTGCCTACCCTGTGCTGGCAGGTGGAAGTGCGGTACCAAAGTAGGGCTGCTGGGGAGGGCCAAGGGACCCTTGGAATAATCTGGGGTTTTCAGAAGCCCCTCGGGAAGCCCCTCACCCTTATGCAGCCCCCTCCTACGTGTCAGAAGCCACCTTGCCTAACCCCGGCCCTGTTCCAAACTCTTTTAAGTGCAGGGCACGGGTGGCAGGAAACCCCTGCATCCCCCAAACTTCCGGCTGCAGGCAGGAAGCAGAGGTCAAACCCGCCTAATTGTAGAGCAGGTGCCTAGAAGTCCCAAAGCCCAGCCTAGGGCTGGCCCCTGGGTGGGGCCGGGTCCAATAGCTGGGGCCTGGATGGAGTCGCTGGCTGGTTGCTGAACGCAGCATGAGGGTCCCAAGAAGGGGAAGAAGCAAAGACAGAGAAGAACCCTCAGCCCTTGGGGGCGAGGCTCTCTCCACTGGTTGGGGTTTAGGGGTCCATGTCAGGGAAGCTGCAAGTGGACAGCAGAACCCCCAAAACACTTTCATGTTCAGGATGGGGGGGGGGGTGGATTCTCACATCTGCTCACTCCCTCTCCCCTCCCCTGGGGTGGGAACGGAGTCGCACCTGCCCAGCCTCTACCACCTTCCCTGGTGTGGGGATGGGAGAGGGGAAAGAAGACCATGAAATCAACCCATGTCGGAGCTGTGAGCTCAGGGGCTGAGCGTGAGCCGTAGGGAGGAGGGTGCATGCGAGACAGGGGTCAAGGAAGGGCCAGGGCCCGGGGCAGACTGAGGAGGGGGCCCCTTGTAAGTACAGGGCCGGGGACCAGCCAGGTCCCTGTGTGTCTTGGCCGAGTGGGACCCCTGGGCGGCCAGGTATGTAACAATCCCAGCCATTTCCTGCCCTATTAATGAGAAAGGGGCTGATACAAATACATGCTCAGCATAAATAAATACAGGCCGGGCCGACTGCATAGCAGACAGATTGCGTGGAGCTGCTGGCCGGCCCTACAGCCAGCTCCCCCCACCCTGCCCGCAGACTCCCCACTCCCCCCCTACACTTGTGTCTCTCTCGCCAGCAGCCCTGGGGCCCCTCCATGTTCACAGGGCCAGATACAGTTGAACATGGAACCCACTTGCCCCCCACCCTGACCCCTAAGACACACACTCACTTGCTTGGGAGGTCCTAACAGGGGCTTGGGTGTCCTTAGTACAAAGCTGGGCCACAGCCTTGAGCCTGTACCCTGTGCACAGGTGGGGAAATGGAGGCTGGTATAGACGCAGGGCTCCCTGCCGCTTCTCCACCTGCCCGCTGCTGGGAGGCCCTGGCAGCCACAATCTGTGGGCTTTCTCGCTTCCTGCACTCCCTAGCCCTAGGACACTAGGGTCCCAGGAAACCCACCCCCCGCCCCAGGACTTAGCTTGAAGGTCTGGAAGCACAATCAACCACATCCCAGAGCTAGGAGGCACAGGAAGCCTGATTTTGGTCAGGAGTGAGGGCCCTGTCTGCTGGGCACGAGGACCGGCTTCTTTCCTGCCCAAGGCATCCTCCTGTCTGAGGTGTCCAGGAGCCAAGGCCCCAGGTGCTGGGGTCCCCTAGGTGCTGGGGTCCCCTAGGTGCTGACTCTCATGCCGGAGTGTCACCCTGCCGGTCTATACTGCACAAACATGGAAGACAGAGGCTAAGAGAGGGCTCAGCTTAGAGTCACACAGGAAGATTGGGGCACCCCGGCCTGGGGGGGCGGGGGGTCAGGCAACAGGTAGGTTCATTTCCCTGACACCCCCTGCCAAGCTTACCCTCCCAGAGATGAAGTCCAGGGGAGCCACAGTGGTTGGGAACTGACAGGTTGACATCATTCCTACGCCCAACCTGGAATACTCCTCTCTCCCAGGCCCAGGCCAATGTCTCCTCCTCCAGGAAGCCCTCCCAGCTGCTCTAAGCCCCCAGGGACCAGCTTCCAGTCTGCCGGAAGCCCAAAGAGGCAAAACCATCTTTGTTTCACCGTGCGTCTTGGGAAAGGACCCTTATTCCTAAGCGCGGCCACCCAGGGCTCCCCTAGCAGGACCCACCTGTGAAAAGGGGCCCCAAAATTGCACTTCTGGGGTCGGAATCGTGGTGCAACTGGTTAAGCATTCTACATCGTAGTGCAGGTTCGAGTCATGGTGGCTCCACTTCTATTCCAAATCCCTTGCTAACGCACCTGGGAAAGCAGCAGGAGGTGGTGCAAGTGTGGAGACCCCTGCACCCACGGGGGAGACCCCGACGGCGCTCCAGGCTCCAGGCTTCTGTCCAACATAGCCCCCACAGCTAATCTCCGTGTCTCTCCTTCCCTCAATAACTCTGCCTTTCCCATAGATAAGACCACCCAAGAATAAATATTTCTTTTTAATTACATTCCTGTCCCCACTGGCAGCCAATGATTTGGGAGCCAGTGGGTGAGTGGGCCAGGTATGAAGGTGGGGGGTACTGTCAGGGCAGCTGGGCTAAGCAATTCCAGCAGGTCAGTTGGCTCTGCCCCTTTCCCATTCCCAGCAAAGGAGCCCAGACCTCACACCACCCCCCCCCCGCCCACAACCAGGCGGAGCACAGGATGACCCTCGAACCCTAGCCTTGCCCCAGCCTGCTGTCCTTTCCAGCCTTCGGTCCTTATATTCCTAGACTCACTGCAACTGGGTGAGGTCTCCAACCCAGACTTACAGAGATGTGATTAGAGGAGATGAAGGTGTCACCTAGCCCGTGCCCCTGGCAGCTCCTAGGAGGCCCGCCCCTATCCCATGCTCCAAGAACGGTACCAATAAACAGAGAGGGGCCAGCACCGTGACACAGTAGCTAAGCCTCCACCTGTGGTGCCAGCATCTCATATCGGAACTGATTCAAGTCCTGGCTGCTCCATTTCCCATCCAGCTCGCTGCTAATGCACCTGGGAAAACAGCAAAAGATGGCTCGAGTGCTTTCGACCCCTGCCCCCACATGGGAGACGCAGAAGAGACAACTCTCTCAGGCCTGGCACAATGGCTTAATTGACTAAATCCTCAACTTGCAAGTACCAGAATCCCATGTGGGCACCGGTTCATATCCTGGCTGCACCATCTCCCATCCAACTCCCTGCTTGTGACCTAGAAAAGCAGAAGAGGATGGCCCAGATCCTTGGGACCCTGCACCCACGTAGGAGACACAGAAGAAACTCTAGGCTCCTGGTTTTGGATCAGCTGAGTTCTGGCCATTGCAGCCATTTAGGGAATGAACCAAGAGATAGAAAAATCTTTCTCTGTCTCTCCTCTCCATAAATCTAATCTACCTTTCCAAAAAAAAAAAAAAAAGATAAATCTTAAAGAAAGGAGAAAAGAAATGTCAGGATAAGGGAGTAAAAATGTGCCACTATCACCTCTGCCCGGCGTCCAGCCACCCACCGTGACTCTCAGCCCCCTCCAACTGCCTCTTTCTCACCAGCCCAGGACCCCCAGACAGCTACAGCATGCCAGGCTGCACCCAGGATGACCTTGACAATTACCTTACATCCACCCAGGGCCCTCCACGGGCCCTCCCTGCCCTGGCAGCCACCACGGGTACGGGAACAGGGGGAGAAGCTCTCTGAAAGCCCACCCTGCGCTTCCACCTCCCTCTGGCTTGGCGCATGAAGGGTGGCTGCCGACTCTCAGCAGATCTGCTGTGCCTGGGTTAAGACCCCGCATCCCCACTTGCAGGTAAAGTGTGTGTGGAGATGTTGGCTAAGCTTCCCCGCGCCCCAGCAATGTGAATGGACAAATGGTGGGTGAGTAGGTAGATGGATGGATGGATGGATGGATGGATGAATAGATTTATGGGTGGGTGGGTGGATTTGTGGGTGATGGAGGTAGTGAGAGAGGGAGGGATGGTCTGAGTGAGTGAACGAAAGGTGGGTGGGTGGCTAAGTGTGGACTGGATAGGTTAGTTGCGGCCTCGTTCAGGAGGAGCAAGTACTTCTCAAAGGAACCGGCTAAATCTCCGAAATGTGAGGTCAGGGCACCCCCCAGAGGCCAGAGCCCCTAACTGCCTGCCTGTACCCCCAGAAGGCACTGGGTACCAGCTTGTACTGAAAAACCTAGGGCCCTGGACCCACAGCAGAGTCAGGAACACAGATGGGGAGGCTCGCATGTCCCGGCCCGGTGTGTACTCAGGAACCTCGACCACGTGCAGCTTTTTCTTTCCAGGGAAGTGTTCATCAGATCCAATGCTTGAGCGGCTGAAAGATTCAAACGAAACTGCCAAGTGTCCAAAATGATTGACATCAGACCCAGGAAAGCTGCTTGTAGGAGGCGGCTCTCCTTCCACAGACCACTCCCCTCCCCCCCATGCACCCCAGGCACACACACCTGCAGAGAGTTCCTCCAGCTAAAGAGGAGACACACAAGAGGAAGACCCGGCGTGATAGTTCAATGGCTAAATCCTCACCTTGCAAGCACCAGGATCCCATAGGGGCTCAGGTTTGTGTCCTGGCAGCCCCACTTCCCATCCAGCTCTCTGCTTGTGGCCTGGGAAAGCAGTAGAGGATGGCCCAAAGCCTGGGACCCTACGCTTATGTGGGAGACCTGGAAGAAACTCCAGACTCCTGACTTCAGATTGGCTGAGCTCTGGCCATTGTTGCCATTTGGGGTGTGAACCAACAGATAGAAGATCTTTCTGTCTTCCTTTCTCTCTATAAATATGACCTACCTTCCCAATAAAAATAAATAAATCTTAAAAAGGAGAGACAGAGCCTAGCATGAGAGCCTAGCAGCTAAAATACTTGTCTTGCATGCGCCAGAATCCCATTTGGGCACTGGTTCATGTCCCGGCTGCTCTACTTCCCATCCAGCTCTCTGCTTGTGGCCTGGGAAAGCAATTGAGGATGGCCCAAAACCTTGGGACCCTGCACCTACATGGAAGACCCAGAAGAAGCTCCTGGCTCCTGGCTTCAGATCAGCTCAACTTTGGAGGTTATGACCATTTGGGGAAGCAGCAGATGGAAGATCTTTCTGTCTCTCCTCTCTGTAAATCTGACTTTCCAACAAATATCATAAATAATTTTTTTTTTAAGAGAGCAAGGGAGGGCCTCATGCCATGGCCCGGCGGCTAAAGTCCTCACCTTGAACGCACCGGGATCCCATATGGGTGCCAGTTCTAATTCTGGCAACTCCACTTCCCATCCAGCTCCCTGCTTGTAGCCTGGGAAAGCAGTGGAGGACAGCCCAAAGCCTTGGGACCCTGCACCCACGTGGGAGACCTGGAAGAAGTTCCTGGCTCCTGGCTTCGGATCGGCGCAGCACCAGCCATTGCGGTCACTTGGGGAGTGAATCATCGGACTGAAGTTCTTCCTCTCTGTCTCTCCTCCTCTCTCTATATCTGACTTTCCAATTAAAAAAAAAAAAATCTTTTTTTTTTTTTAAAAAGAGAGAAAGAACAAGTGAGGCAGGGGCAGGGGGTTCATGGCAAGGCAGGCCAGGAAAGCCGGATGGGGACACGTTTATTCTCCAAGGGGCCCAGGCTCTGACAGAACAGGCCCTGTCTCAGGGATCAAGGTCTTATGGAGTGGGGACTCCAACAGGGTCCTAGGGGCCGCCTGCGGCTCCATCTCCTGGGCCTGGGCCAGCTGGGCAGTGTGCTCAAAGGCAGCCTGCAGCAGGTGGGAGGCGAGACAGGTGAGCCAGGTGATGAGATAAGCCAGGTGCCAGGAGGCCAGTGCGGCCGTGGTCGCTGCCCAGCAGGACAGTCGGCTCCGCAGTTCCAGCACCGTGTGGTTCTTCAACAACACCTGGGGGTGAACAAGAGCTGCCACAACTGGTACCTGCCAAGGCTGATGGCTCCCGCCGCCCCCCAACCTACACCCCAAACCTACCCACCTGGTCTGGCAGCCAGCCCCGGCTACAACGATGAACCTTCTGGAACAATCTCCAGGTCAGCAGCGCCAGCAGCAAGGTTACAAGCATTAGGCTGTGCAGACATGACAGCAACAGCTCCCCACAGCTGGCCGCCGACAGGCCCAGCCGCTGCAAAGTCAACCCCACAGTCCTGGCACAGCCCAGCATGGCTGCCCACACTAGCCTGGGACCTCGCAGCAGCAGCCACACAGGGACCCAAGTCAGGGCCACCCCGGCATGCAGAGCCTGGCCCAGGGCTCCCAGCAGGGTGTGGGCTGGCCTGCCACTGTCCCCGCGGGCCTCCTGGGCCAGCCCTGTCACCCAGTGATTGAAGAGAAGGATCTTGAGCAGCAAGAAATTGTACAGGTGCACCCGGTTCTGGATGAGCTGCAGGACAGAGGAGGAGGCTGGAGTTAGCCACCTAGGACAGGAACCCAAGGGGCACTGTTGCCCAGGGGCAGGGAAGGGGGTTGGAAAAGGACAGGGAGGCTCCTAGGCCACCTTAGTCAGCTCTCACACCCACCCATGGGTGAGCTGAGTACACTGTTAAGCAGTCCTTCTGAGCAGGGTGCTCAAGAGGTCTCATGAGTTGACTTCCCGTTTGTCGGTTGTTGGTGATTATCCACAGCTCTATAGACTAAAGGGGATCCATCCCCTTCATCCTCACCATCATCATCACCATCACCGTCATCCCCACATTACCATCATTCCCTTCATCCCTGTCTCCTTCACCATCACCACCATCACCATCATCACCATCACCACCATCATCACCACCATCACCACCATCATCACCACCATTATCATCATTCTCTTCAAGCCTGTCTCCATCACCACCATCACCATCATCACCATCATCACTATCATCATCACCGTCACCACCATCATCACCACCATCACCATCATCACCATTGTCATCATCACCACCATCATCCCCACCATTATCATCATTCTCTTCAAGCCTGTCTCCATCACCATCATCACCATCGTCATCATCATTGTGGTCATTGGAGAAGAGGAGGCTACCCCACCCTCCTGCTGCAGAATTTGAACCCAGCTGAGCTGCCTTCTCCCAAGCTCCTCGGCTCCCCTTGAGACCATGAGGGCAGAGGTATGTGACAGAAGTAGAGGCATTGCTACAACACATGACAGACCCACTGAGAGAAGCACAAGAAGTGGAGAGGCCCAAGCTGGCTTTAACTCAGAGGATGAAGTTTTTTCAGGAAGCTGTGTAGGAAGGAGACTAAGAGATCTGTGGAGAAAAGAAATCAGATCTTCCCCCTGCCCCCCACCCCCACTGCTGTGGCGTTGCAAGTAAATCTGCCTTCTGTAGCACCAGCATGTCATATGGGCACCAGTTCCGGTCCCAGCTGCTCCACTTCTGATTCAGCTCCCTGCTAACACGTCTAGGGAGAGGAATCGGAGTAGAAGAAGCCATTTCTCAGGATGCTGAGAGTGGGGAGGGAGGGGGATCCCGAACAACCCACTGGCTTTACAGGGGCAGAGGCTGAGGCTCTGGGAGACGGAGTCATTGTGCAAAGTCACGCAGCTGGTGATCAAAGCTCAGATCCAAGTGAGGCAGAGTGGTGTTTGGCCCAGGCCTATGGAGTCCAGCTCCCTGCCCACGTGCGCCTTGGCAGGCCAGAGAGGACAGCTCCAGCACTTTGGTCCGCACTGCTCGCAGGGGTGGCCGGGATGGAACGGCGGGCTCCTAGCTGTGTCCTAGCCCAATGCTGGCTGTTGCAAGCCTTGTATACAGTGAACCAAAGAATGGGTGAAATTCTCTCTGATTCTGTCTTGCAAATAAATTAAAAATAAATATATATTTTAAAAAAATAAAGCATACAGGGCCCGGCATGGTAACCTAGTGGCTAAAATCCTTGCTTTGAATGTGCTGGTATCCCACATGGGTGCCGGTTCTAATTCCAGCAGCCCCACTCCCCATCCAGCTCCCTGCTTATGGCCTAAGAAAGCAATCGAAGGTGACCCAAAGCCTTGGGACACTGCACCTGTGTGGGAGACCGGGAAGAGGCTCCTGGCTCCTGGCTTCGGATCAGCCCAGCTCCAGCCTTTGAGGAGTGACTCATCAGACAGAAGATCTTCCTCTCTGTCTCTCCTCCCTTCTGTATATCTGACTTTGTGATAAAAATAATCTTTTTTAAAAAATAAAATAAAGCAGGCCCGGCGCGGTGGCGCAAGTGGTTAAGGTCCTCGCCTTGCACGCCCAGGATCCCATATGGGCGCCGGTTCTATCCCGGCGGCCCCGCTTCCCATCCAGCTCCCTGCCTGTGGCCCGGGAAAGCAGTCGAGGACGGCCCAATGCTTTGGGAACCTGCACCCACGTGGGAGACCTGGAAGAGGCTCCTGGCTTCGGATCGGCATAGCATCGGCTGTTGCGCTCACTTAGGGAGTGAATCATTGGACGGAAGATCTTCCTCTCTGCCTCTCCTCTCTGTATATCCGCCTTTCCAATAAAAAAATGATAAAAATAAATCTAAAACAAATTTTTTTAAATAAAATAAATCACACAGGTGTGTGGCTACCTCGCTTTTCTGACCAGAGAAAGCAGGAAAGGGGGGACAGGGCTGACCCTGGGATCACCACTAACTCAGCCCATAAGTGATTGCGAGTTGGACATGTGGCCCCAGCCATTAACACTTGCATACTTTTTTTTAAGATGGGGTAGGAACGGCACATGCTAGCCCCGCTCCATCCCGCTCCCTGAGACATGACCCCTGGGTAGAGAAAGAGAAAGTCCCAGCTCTGGGCTGGTGGCAGAGGGCGTGGCTTAGTGCTTCCAGAAGCACTCAGAAGGTCACCCAGTTCCAAGGGGCAGGCACAGGAGAGACTCCAAGTAGCCGGCAAAGAATGGTGGGCATGGACCCCACCCATACCCCCAATGCCCCTGCTCACCAGTGCTGACAGCCGCAGGGCCTGCAGCAGCACCCCCAGAAGGCTGGGTCTCCCCGGGGGGACGGCCTCCATGTCTGGCCTCCCCCCCCCCTCCGGCTGGGAGAGACAAGGGAGGGTGACCTCACAGATGTCACAGGGTGGGGGGGTCAAGTTACCATGGGGACCCTGTCGCTACAAGAGATACCCGTTTGGCCAGCTCCTCTCATGGGTGCCTCGCTCTCTTTCTCTCTCTCTCTGCCCATAGAACCTACAGAAGCGGACAGCGGAAGGACAGGGGTCAGAGGTCAAGCACCCTCCTCGGAGGACAGGGGACAGGGTGTCTGGGGAGCTGTCCACCAAGGCAGGGTAGGGAAGAGGTGCCTGCTGTTCGCTCAGATGGTGGCAGTCAAAACCAGTTTTTGGAGTATGTTCCTTGGCCTGCCCCCTACCCTCCTTGGGCTTATCCCCACCACCACCCTTGGCCATCACTTAGCATCCCTGTCCCCAAGTTTCCACCGTCACTGAGACCAAATGCATGGTCTCAGGCACTGGGGTCCACATGGTCGTTAATGGCAACCCCTTTAGGATGCCAGGCCCAAGTGTCTGTCATCTGCCCTCACCTCCCCGCAGAGCCATCTGTGCAGGTGAGGACCACCCCATGAGAGAGCGCCCACGACAGGAGCCAGGGAAAGCAGTGTCTCTTGTAGCAACCAAGTTCCCTCCTAATCTCACTGGATCCCATCCCTGGACTAGCGAGCATCAGCACGCGGGGTTAAGAAAAGGGCAGTAAAAACCTCCAAATTATATCCTTAAGTTGGGAGCTATTCCACCACCCTAGGTACGAGACCTCCCTCCCAGTCCCCAGGTTCAAGGCCGTTTGGGCACTGCTGAGCCAGGCTAAGGTCAACGGGAAGACAGCGCCCAGGAAACGCAGTTGCCATCGCTCATCGCCAGGGGGAGCCAGTTCCTCATCCCCGGCCCCACGCCCCGCGGCAGGTGCAGGATGCGGATGCGGCCCACAGAGTGACAGCAGCAGACCCCAAGTCCGGAGTCTACAAAAACCCGAGGACCCCATCAGCTGAAAGGAGTTCTGGTGTTGATCAAGCTCGGATTTGAAGTGATCTCTGCCCAAGTTTTTCCTACAATTTATTTTTCTTTCCTTTCCTTTTTTTTTTTTTTTTTTTGTAAATATATATATATTTGTTTGAAAGGCAAAGAGACAGAGAGAGATCTTCCATCTGCTGATTCATCCAAATGGCCGTAATTTCATTTCCTTTTTTCCAACCAACTATTTTTTAGACTTATAACAGATTTTTTTAAAGTTATAATCATTTTTATTGGAAAGGCAAATTTAGAGAAGGAAAGACAGAGAGAAAGTACTTTTTTTTAAAGAGCTTTATTACACTTGAAAATTGCTAACAGTAGACTTGGGGGTGCTTGTTGCAAAGAAATGATAAGCATTGGAGCTCATTTGGATGTTCAAGAGCTTGGTTTGGTCATTGCACCACCTGTACAAACATTGAAGCCTTCTGAACACTATAAATACACAGGTCCGTACTTGTCACTCAGAGGTTGGGGAGGGAGCTGGCAGAGGATTAGCAGAAATGAGAGGCTGGGAGAATACAGTGGGAGGAGGGCATGGGGGGCAAGGAAGAGGGCATGGGTCATTGGGTACCAGCTTATGAGAAGTGACAGGAAGAAGAGCTGGAGTCCCAAGGCACAGTGGGTGACTAGCTGACAGGGCACTACCTTCCCAAAAGCCTAGAAGAAAAGATTTTGAATGTTGTCAACAGAGAGGAGACGAATGTGAAGCGACAGCTGTGTGCTTCCCCTGCTGCAAATGTCACACAGTGAGCGTGGTGTCCAAATGCGTTGAGCAGTCAGCATTGTGGCGGAGGGGGCGAAGTCACCACTCGCAATGCCGGCATCCCATAGGGATACCAGTTCGAGTCCTGGCTGCTCCATTTCCAATCCAGCTCCCTTCTAGTAGACCTGGGAAAGCTGCAGAGGACGGCCCATGTGCTCCTGCACCCACATAGGAGATCCTAATGGAGACTCGGGCTCCTGGCTTCAGCCTCGCTCAGTTCCTGACTGCTGTAGCCCTCTGGGGAATGAACCAATGAATAACGCATCTGTGACTCTCACCATCTGCTGTAAATAAATTTTTAAAAAATAATAATTCTGTCTTGGAACGTTCTATTAATGAAATGACGATGAACAAACATTTAGGGTGACATATTAGCAACTTTGGTGCATGTTTGGAATTGTCCAGAAAATGTTTAGCAGTGACAATCGACTTTCGGCTACCAACCGAAGGGCAGAGGGCTGGGCCAGCGGGGAAGTAGCTGGGGCCAGGCAGCACAGACAGAGCAAGCAGCAGGTCTGTCCACGGGATTTGCTGATAGAACAGGGGAAGTGGCTGGGGCTGGGCTCCTGGGTGCCAGGTGGCTCCTGGGTGCCAGGTGGCTCCAGGGGCAGGATGGCTCTGGGGTCTGGGCCGATGTATTCGTGCACGAGGAGGAGCAGATGTGGGAGTGGGGACCAGCTTCCAGAGCATTTAGGGGTGTGGCCTCTAGAAAGGTGTCAGGCGTGCGGCAGTAGCAGGGCAGCCTCGTCCAGAGTTCAGGAGAGAGTCAGGCTGGCAGTGACCAGCTGGGAAGTCACGGGAATATAAATAATACTTACACCCCCTGGGACTGAGTGAGATCAGAGCTGAGGTCACCCAGGGCGTGGGTGTAAACCGAGAACAAAGGCCTGGAACTGAGCTACAGCTCACTGGGCACAGCTGGGTGCCGCTGACCAGGAGCCTTTTCTTTCTTTCTTTCTTTTTTTTTTCTTTTCTTTGGAAAGTCAGCTTTACAGAGAAAAGGAGAGATGGGACAATCTTTCAACCACTGGTTCACTCCCCAAGTGGCCATAACGACCCAAAGCCAGGAGCCAGGGGTCCTCCTCCACCACCCACCCCCAGGTCTCCCACACAGGTGCAGGGTCCCTGACCATCTTCCCAGGCCACAAGCAGGGAGCTAGAAAGGAAGTGGAGCAGCTGGGACGCAAACCAGCATCCACATGGGATCCTGGTGCATGCAAGGCCACCAGGCTACCACACCAGACCCTAACCAGAAGACTTTTATGCCCCTGCGGGGGCGGGGGGGAGGACTGGCAAGCCCCTTCCATCCCAGGCCTTGGTATCAGTTTTCCAAAGCTACCCACTGCGCCCCATGCTCCCCTCCCACAGCCACACTGGTTCCCCATCTTCCAGGCACTTCCAGGACCTGCCTCACCTTCCCTGACTCGCTCACTCATTGTGCACTCAAGCATGCTTCCCACTTGGCTGCCTGTGGCCTTTGCCTGGCACATCTAGGGGATCCGAGAGTGCTCCCAGAACTCCCCTCTGGTCACCACTGCAGGGGTGGAGGGGAGGGGATTCTGAGGTCATGGACTTATGGAGCTCAGCTTCCCCGACCAGCAGGGCTGCCTTTAAGATTTGCTTATTTTTGAAAGAGTTACAGAAAGAAGGAGAGGCAAGACAGATCTTCCCCCTACCGGTCCATTTGCCAGGTGACTGCAGTGGCTACAGCTGGGCCAGGCTCAAAGCCCGCAGCCAGGGAGCTTCTTCCTGGTCCTCCCATGTGGGTACAGGGGTCTAAGGACTTGGATCACCTTTTGCTACTAGCAAGAAACATCCCAGATGGGATGCTGACACCACAGGTGGACATTTAACCTGATATACCACGGTGCCTTTATATGGAGCCGTCATTTCCAGACAAGGCCCACACACTGGCCTTCCCCCATCCCTGGCAAAGGAATGGTCCTGACCGCACCCCCATTCTCATGGTGGAGTGCAGGGATGCAGTGACTCAAAAGGAAAAGCCAGCCTGGGAACAGCCAACAGCATCTACCCGCCACCACTGCCACCCCAGAATGAGGCCAGCCCCGGTGCCTGTCAGAGACTGGCAAGCAACATGTGCATAGCAAATCCGTATGAGCCTAAACCTAGCCCCCTTGGCCAGCTGCCCCCTCCTCACTGACTCGCATCCTGTGCTTGAGAGGGGATGGTCATGAGACTCTATCTGGCCAATAGGATGGGGCAGAAGTCACCCAGGGGCGGGTGGACGGGACTTCCCATCCTGCTTTCCGAAAGGAGAACCTGAGAGCGAACATGCTGCACCTGCCGGCAGGTGCAACTGTGATGACAAGTCGGGCCCAGCGCAGGAGGCCTGACCAGCTCCCAGGGCTCTCTTGGTGGTGTGACGGACCCCCTGTCCACCACGTCTGGTCTCAGTGGCTTTTGTTAGACCAGAAAATCTCACCCCTGCCGCCCTGTTTAAGCCAAGGCCATTCCCCGTGGACCACAGCGGTGTCCGGGGACCGTGTCTCCTACATGCTCACCACACACATTTAGACAAATGTAGCTTGAAACAAACAAACAAACAAAAAAACTCCTAAATACAGAGCCCAGTCCCAGGAGGCTGAAGCCCAAACGTCCGCGCCCCACAACGCGGGGGACACTAAGGCGAACTCCTGGCTATATACAAAGACTTCAATTACGAGCAGAAAACGCTCACGAAAGTCTCCGTGTCGCGCTCGCTGCACTTGAAGCTCTCCGCCAGCCGGCCACCCGCGGCCGCCCCACTGACCCGCCCGCATGACCGCTGCTGTCCGTCCAGAGCTCGGTCAACGGTCAACGGGAGGAGAGCTCATTGGCTGGCGGCAGGGCGCGAGTTGCCATCGCCTCCCTCTGATTGGGAGGCGGAAAGTCAATCATCGAGTCGTGTTGGGGACGTGGCCAGGCTGGCCGCGTCCGCGAGGCCCGCCCCCAGACCCCGTGCGCGCCCGCGCGGGCCGGTCCCACGAGAGCGCTCGCTCGGTGAGTTAGGACCTGCGACCCCAGTGAGTTACGACCTGCAACCCCGGCGCCCCGGACGTCCTCCCTCCGCCGAGGTGAAGGGGGTGGGAATATCTCAGTGTCCCTTCCTGTGTCCACCCACCCCACAGCCGCTGCACCCCCAGACAAGATGGCTCAGGAAGAGGCGCTGGCCCGGGTCGGGGCATCCCACGGCATTAAGGACCTAGCAGGCAAACTCCACTTCTATGACTGCTGGGCCCCAGACTACGACCAGGTAAACCCATCCCTCAGCCAGCTTTACTTTTCTGTCTGTAAAATGGGATCAGTTAGCCTCACCTCCCCAGGGCACCAGTGAGCACAAAACTGGCCCCTGCCCCTCTGTCCGCTCAAATAGTCGCCCTGTCGGCAGCTGGGGGATGGTCCTTAGCCTGGCCCTACAACTCCCGCACGGAAGGGTTGCCTGAAGCAGGTGCCACAGGTCCCCCTAAACGGAGACAAGTCCCTGAACTTAACTTTCCTCTCCCCATAACCCCAACACACACACACACACACACACACACACACCCCCAGGGAGTGGGGCTGCCTGGATGGAATCCTGCTTACTGTGCTGGCTCCTTCAGGACGTGGCTGCCCTGCACTACCGTGCCCCCCGCCTCGCTGTGGACTGCCTCACCCAGGCCGTGCCCAGCCTGCCCCATGGCGCCCTCATCCTGGATGTGGCTTGTGGTACCGGCCTGGTGGCTGTGGAGGTAAGGCACCCCACCGCACCCCCAGATCTGCTGCTCAGCAACATACCCCAACATACCCCCACCCCCAGCTTACTCCCCACTTGCTCACTTTTCCTACACCAAAACCCCAGGGATTCGGCCTCTGCCTCAGACTAGCTGGTCCCAAATGCCTGGACCAAATTTTCCTGCCAGACCTAGTGCATGCACACCACCCGCACCCAGCATGGTACAGGGACTCCAGTGGGACCTGTAACTGAGTCCTACCCCCACTCCCCTATGTGCCAGCTGCAGGCTCGGGGATTCCTCCGGCTGCACGGGGTGGACGGGAGCCCCAGGATGCTGCAACAGGCCCAGGCCCGAGGTCTCTACCAGCAACTTCAGCTCTGCACCCTAGGCCAGGAGCCTCTGCCCAGCCCGGCAGGTACTGCCCCCTTCTGCCCCTGGCCCAGCCTGGCCGGCTGCCTCACCCATCCCGACACAGAGCCCACAGCTTCTCCCTTCAACCCACAGCCCAGGCCCAACACACACACACACACACACCCTACAACCCCCCACCCCATGCATGGAGCTGGTCCTGCAGACCCATGTGGTGGCCTTGACCACTCTGCTACCCGCCACCCGCCACCTCCCCACCCCCTGTTCCCTAGGGACCTTCGATGCTGTGCTGGTGGTGGGTGCCCTCAGCGAGGGCCAGGTGCCCTGCAGTGCCATCCCAGATCTCCTACGCATCACCAAGCCAGGTGAGGAGTTGCCCGGCCAGCTGGCCTGGGCAGACCCATGCAAAGAAGCAGGCGGGGGAGACAAGGGGTCAGTTGGCCTCTTAACCATGAATAACAGGGAGCAGATGGGCAGGTGGTACAACACCGGGGGTCCCTTCACCGTGAGATGGGGAGCTCCCAGCCCAGTTTCCTCATTGGCCGATTTGCCCCCTTCATGCATCCATGGGTCTCTGCTGGGTGAGCCTTGCTCTTACCTGGCATTGGTTTCCCCATCTGGGAAATGGGGCTTCCCCGGGCCAGGGCTAGGGAGAGCGGACAGCCACAGAGATCAATTTGCTGGTTCTGCGTGCTGGGCAGGTAGCTGTGCCCGCTGAGCTCCTGCCACCACCCAGCCCTGAACCTGTCCCCCCCGCTACCTCCCCATCCCGGGCAAGAGCATGAGAGCTGGGAGCCTGGGGCAGTAGTCATTCCAGAAGTTGCTGGCAAGGTCAAAAGGCCTCCTTCTCAGACACTGCACCCCTCACTTCCCCCTCCTCTGCTGGCTGTCCCTGCTGCTGGGCCCAGCACAGGGCAGCCAGCAGAGACCTGGGCAGGCCTGGGCAGGCTTGGGGCTAGGGAGCCAAACCACACAGGAAGGTTGTGAGAGTCAGTAAGAGAGGCAAGAGTTGAGCACAGATGCTCCAGGAAATGCCCTTGTGTGAGCCAGCAGGCACCGGGCACTACCAGACCAGAGCCCCATGGGCCAGTCTCCATGTCAGGGTCTCCTTCCCTGTCGCTGTGTACATCTGCTGTCACTCACCACCTCCTCTGGGAAGCCCTTCCAGAACCCAGCCTTTGGGTCTCCCTCTGTCTCCTTGTGTGTGCAGTCCCTGAATGGGCTGGGCATTTTGCACGCACACACAGATCTTTCCCCAGCACAACAGAACTGTCCCTAGTCTGCCAGTAGAGAAACAGAAGCTAAGAGGAGCATAGAGACCCCCAGGAATTCCTGGAGGGGGGGAGCGGGTCAAAGACAGCCACAGGACAGCTGCCTCCAGCTCACTTGCACCCTTCTCATCCCTTCTTAGGTGGGCTGGTGTGTCTGACCACCAGGACCAATCCATCCAACCTCAAGTACAAGGCAGCTCTGGAGGCCACCCTGGACCGGTTAGAGCAGGCTGGGGCATGGACGTGCCTGGTGGCCCAGCCTGTGGACCACTGGGAGCTGGCCACCTCTGAGTCGGAGCTTGTGCCTGGAGCCTCTGCTCAGGATGGCTTCATCTCTGGCATCATCTATCTGTACCGAAAGCAGCAGGAGACCACCCAGGGTTGAGAGAGAGACAGGCCTGGTCCCCAGCCCTCCCCCATCCTTGCGACTATCCCCTGACCTTATAGGTGGCCCTGGCCAGGCCCACCCCGCTCCCTCACATGTGACCCAGGGCTGCTGGGCCCACTCCACCACCCCCACACAGGAGTGCTCTGAGCTGTCCTATGAGCTCTCCAGAGGGGTGAGAGGATTTCCGGAACATTCATTCTGGGGGTTCAGGATGCTGCAGGCTGGGGAAAGAGGTGGCATTGCAATGCAGCGGGTTAAGCTACTGCTGGAGATGCACCGGCGTCCCCAAGAGGAGCCACTTGTGCTCACTGGTGGAGACCCAGAGGGAGTTCCAAGCTTCTGACTTCACCCTGGTCCAGTCCTGACCAGTGCAGCCATGTGGGGGGAAAGATGACACAGCAGGATGCAAGAGCTCTCCTGTGTGCGGAGCAGAGAGAAGTGGCTCTACTTTCAAAATAAATAAATCCATCTTTAAAAAAAATGAGGCCAGCACCATGGTATAGTAGTCTGTCCTCAGCCTACGGCGCCAGCATTCCATGCGTATACCGGTTCATGTCCTGGCTACCTCACTTTCCATCCAGCTCCCTGCTTTTGGCCTAGGAAAGCAGTGGAGGATGGCCCAAAGCCTTGGGACCCTGCACCCACACGGGAGGCCCAGAGGAATCTCCTGGCTTCTAAATTTGGATTGTCCCAGCTCCGGCTGTTACAACCATTTAGGAAGTGAATCAGCAAATGGAAGATCTTTCTCTTAGTCTTTCTCTTTATAAATCTGCCTTTCTAATAAAATATATATTTATATAAATAATATTATATATACAAACATATAATACATATTATATATATCCTTTTTGGGGATTCCTATATATCCTTTTTTGGATTTACATAAATGTATATTATATATTTATAAATAAATATATAAATAAAAATTGTATATTCATAAATGAATATGTTTATGAATATATGTTTTGGATATATATATCCAAAAAAAGGAGACATTGGACGAGCCAGAGGAGACCCCATCAGGGCAGTCCCTGACCCAAAACTAGGTGGGGCCACAGCTGTTAAATGTGGGGCCTCCCAGGTGCTGGGACCTCATGGCTCAACTGTGTGCACAAGGAAACAGGCTAGACCACCCTGGGAGGTGCTCGCTCTGGCTGCCAGGGGCCTTAGGATGGGAGCCAGCCTGCTGTGGGTTCCCGGGCCTTTCACACACCGAGGTGTGATGGGCGTGTCCCTGAGCTGGGACAGGTGAAGTGACCGCCGAGTTGGGCTGCTGCTGCTAATAACACCCCCTCCCAGAACTGGCCCTTCAGGACCAGCAGGCTCCAGAACATTCCACACCCAGGTCAGGAGGTAGCCCCGGAGCCCAGGGGACCAGCCTGGCTACCCAAAGAGAGATCAAAGGCCCCCGGGGTGGAGTATTTTCTGTCCTCCCTCCTGGGGTCCCAGCCCCACAACACACACACACACACACACACACATACCTGCTGGGTCCTGGGTTTACCCCCTAAAATGGAGATGGTCTGAACAAGATGACTGCCGAGGTTAAGGAGTTTCTTGGTTGACTCCCTGCCCCGGCCTCAGGCTCTGCCCCTCCCACCCTCACCCCCGGAGCTACAACAATCAAACAGTACAGAAATCTTTCCTATGTACAAGTCCTATTTATTGTAGAAAATAATAATAATAATTACAATGACTGAACAGCGCTCCTTAAATTACAAAACAGAATCCACTGAGATACAGAGGCAAAACCTGGACTTTGTACCCCGCAACACATATACCCCAGGAGTCCATCCATGGGGGAGAGGTGGGCTTCAGGTCTTCCCCAACCCCTCCCTGCCCCGAACCAGTCTGTCCAGTCTGCCCCTCCTCAGGAGGCATTCTTACAGCCATAACCACCACAGTTCCTTGGGCAAGGCATGCACAGCCCAGGCGCCAAACTTCTTCCGTCATACACCAGTGGCACCCAGACCTTGGGTGGAGGCCAGGAGCTAGTCACAGAGGACTTTGGCAGAGGGGGGCATGGGGCAACTCCAGCACAGGTGGGGAACAGAGCTCCAGGGCTGGGCTGTCCCGGCCAGCAGGGCCAGCTCCCCGCTCCGTCGCCTCCTGCATCCGGGAGCCATTCAAAGGAGGGGGGTTCTTTGGCATCCATCTTGGGGTAGGTATCCCAAAGTGGGCCAGGCAGGTGGGGCTGAGGCCACCGGGAAGGCCTCCTGCTAAGTCACAGTCAGAGTTCAATCGCGGGGAAATCCGACCGGGAACGACAGAGCCCCTGAGTGGCAAACGGTGGCACCTTACACATAGTTGCTGGCCGGCGCCGAGCGGGCGGCGGAATACTTGGCAGAGTAGGGTTTTTCGGCGCGGGGTGGGCAGTTACAGCAGAGCAGGGCACCACCAAGCAGGAGCAGACCCGAGGCGGCCCAGCCGATATAGAGCGAGGCTCCCATCTCTCGCTTCTGCCCCGAAGCCACCAGCGGGTTGTAGAAGTCGCGGATGACATTGTGGGCCGTCCAGGACACGGGTACCATCACCAGCAGGCCGGCCAGCAGGAACACCACGCCCGCAACGATCATGGTCTTGGCCTTGGCCGTGTCATCCTCCACGCAGTTGGTGCACTTGCCCCCGATCACAGACAACAGCACGCCCACGGCGGCCACGATGATACAGATGATCATGAGCGCGCGGGCGGCCTGCAGGTCCTGCGGCAGCGCCAGCAGCGAGTCGTACACCTTGCACTGCATCTGGCCCGTGCTCTGCACCACACAGTTCATCCACAGACCCTCCCAGGTGACCTGCGACGTGACGATGTTGCTGCCGATGAAAGCCGTCACACGCCACATAGGCATGGCACAGCTCAGCATGGCGCCCAGCCAGCCCAGCACAGCCAAGGCTATGCCCATCACCTGTAGCCCCATGGAAGCCATGGCTCCGGGTCCCCACGGGCCGGGCTCAAAGACCTGATGTGGCGGCAAGAAAGTGGACGAAACGATCCGGGAGAGAGTTGTAGGATTCCAGTCAAGGAGAGGGAGACGCAGACGCAGAACCAGCAGGAGCCGCCCCGAGTGTGAACAGACCAGCTCCTTCCAGCCGACAGCAGCCTCGCCGGTGGCAGGTGCAGTAGCTTATATGGCGCTGCAGAGAGAGGCGGGGGCAGAGGGAGGTGGGGCCTCCCCACTACCAGTTTCTCCGGATTCCTGAGCCTTAGCCAACAAAGACACTGGAAGGTCCCGGCCTCCCCCTTGTCCCCCACTGGTTCCTGAGTCACTCCCCAGTATCAGAGGAAACTGCCCTCTCTTCCCCAGTCCCCAGGTCAGCCGGGAGACAAATTCTGAGTCACAGCCAGGGCCACCTGGATGTCCCCAGGGCAGGGCGAGGCAGGCCCAGCACCCCCACCCCATCCCCTTGCTCCTAAACGTAGGCCTTGGAGGGATGTGGGGGGGAGATGGCCCCATGGGCTGAGTCTCAGGATGAAACTGGACCTGGCATTGTCACCTGGGACAGGGGGAAGCCCTGCCCTCCCCACCTCTCCTTTCTCCATGCACCTTCCGCCAGAAAGAGAGACAGTGTCCCCTCCACAGCCCTGCAGGGCCAGGGCTGAGGCCGCGTGGGCAGAAGGCCTTCCGGGAGACAGCAGCCCCACAATGGCTGTTTACTCAGTGCGGCCATCCAAAGCACTCAGATAAAACCGAGAGAGGGGGCCAAAGTCCCCGGTGGTTACAAAAGCCGGATTGAGAGCCAGGCTTTGGGTTTGGGGGGTGGGGTGGTCCCCGGGAGGCTGAGGGGGACCACCCCTCAAAACACACTTCCAAGCACAGCGGGGACGACAGAAGGAGGAAACACAGCTCTCTCCGGGCATGGCAGCAGCGGGACTGGGTGAAGGGGACGTTGTGTCGGAAAGGAAGAGCGAGGAATGTAGTTGGACTGGAGATGGGCAGGCCAGTGGCCATGGGGAGGGGCCAGCCCTGGGCTGGGCACGGAGGCAGGTAGGCACTGGTGGCTGGCAAGGGTCCCCATGGCTTCAGGAGACACTGCCAGAGTCGGCACCTGGAGGGAGGTGAGGCGGCAAGGAGAGCAAACATCCAGGCTTAGCGGGTCTGGGTCAGTCTAGAGAGG
Source organism: Ochotona curzoniae (assembly GCF_017591425.1). Classification (NCBI taxonomy): domain Eukaryota; kingdom Metazoa; phylum Chordata; class Mammalia; order Lagomorpha; family Ochotonidae; genus Ochotona; species Ochotona curzoniae. The sequence continues at coordinate 5,629,266 of NW_024465421.1, forward strand.
TGCTGAGGGGACGTAAAGGAAGGCACCATGCTTGGGGGACCTTCCTTAGCCCCCCATCTCGTTGTCCCCCCAGAGCATCCCCACTGGGTTATCTGGGATGCCACCGACCCATGTTACAGACTGGAAAGCTGAGGCCTCGCCTTTACAGTTAAATCATAAACACCTCCGTCTCCTTCCTTCGTTGGGCCAGGGGTTCCTGGACAGGACAAAAAGCAATGTCCTGTTCCGACTTCAGGGTCCAGGACAGGGCTTGGCACCCAGTGGGCGCTCAACGATGACACCCAGGGAAACTGGTTTCTGGTCAGCCACCGCCTTCTCTCACAGTCCAGACGAACAGGGACGTCGGCGCTGCCCGCGGGAACCGCCCTGGACGGGGCTTTCCTTACAAGGCTCTGAGGAAGCGCACAGCAGGCCCCCTGGGGGCTGAGCAGTGGCTAAGATAAACATCCTGCCCAGCCGACAATAAGCACTTTCCTGCTCGGCCCAGCCTCCCAGCAGGTGAAGCTGGGCGTGGATGCTCCGGCGGCGAGGAGGGCTGGGGCGCGAGGAGGGCCGGGCCGACAAGTCCAGTCTCCAACAGGAGAGCCTCCGGCCCCACGCGCGCTCACCTGCCGGCCCCATTGCAGACTCTGAACGGGGAAGCTGAGTTAACCAGTTAGCCTGGACAACCCCTTTACGCCCCCTTTACCCAACTTCTTGGCTGTCTTTTAGAACACAGCCAACCGGCAGGAGCGTAGCGGGGCGGGGAGGAGGGAAGCGCACCACACACAAGCCCTAGAACTTTCCATCTTGGCCGCCCCCCCTTCCCCCACAGCCTGCCAGTCAGCCACATCAGGAGCTGAGAGTGTGAGAGGGGCTGGGGGGAGGGGGCAGGTGCAAGCCCGAGCTCAGGTGGTAGGGTGATGGGGGATGCTGGGGGGAGGGGGCAGGTGCAAGCCCGAGCTCAGGTGGTAGGGTGATGGGGGATGCCTGGCCGGGGGGAGGGGTGGTGGAGGGGGAGGAATCCAGGCTTGAAGCAGGGACGGGAGGGGCACCCCGAGGGAGCAGGAGCTGGAGGGATTTATCTATGCTTGAGCGACAACAAGAGCAGGTGGCTCCGGCCCGCCCACCCACCTGAGGCTGGAAAAACACCTGCGAAGGCTGAAAAAACACCTTCTTTGCCCTATCCTAGTGGCTCCTGGAGCCTCGGGGGCCCAGCACCCCACCCTCTCAATACAGCACAGCTCACCACCACCATTTGTTTCATGGTTCAGGGAATACAGGGCTGTCATTTTTTTTTTTTTTCTTCTTTTTTCTTGTTCACAACGGATGCCTCCTGAACTGCCGGAAGAACCAGGCCCGTCAGGGCTGGGTTTTAATTAAAGCTAGCCTCCTCCCCCGACAGGGGCCAGCTTACCCGTTCTTGCCCAGGCCATAAAAACCAGCCACAGGCAACTCACCAGCCCTGGTTGTCCCCTACCCTCCACCCTACCCCACCCCTCAACTCCACCTTGTGAAGCCACAACATGAGCACCCCCTCCTCTGGCTAACACAGCTGTGCGTTAGCCAGGGAGAGCCGGAACATGCTCTAGACAGGAATGTGGGATCTAGGGACAGGAGTCCCTGCCTGAGGCTCCGCTCTGCCAGGCAGGGGCTCCCATCCTGGGAGTCCTTGGTTCCAACACACACACACACACACACACACACCTTACCCTGATGCAGCCCCTTGGAGTCCCTAGCAAGGCGTGCAAAGCCAGCCAGTGTGGCCTGCCCGGCTCCCACCCCCATGCAACCATAAAAGGATCTTAGCTCTCAGACCTTTCTGCTTCCAGAGAACAGGAAAAGCCAAAAGGCAGGAAAGACAGGTAGGTAATGCAACCCCCAAGCATTGGGCATCACAGTCCCAACTCTGCCTGGGCTGGGGTCCCAGCTCAGCTCCTGGAGCCACCTCCCTGGGGGAAGCAGCAAGTCGCGGCTCAAGTTCCCTGTGTCTAGACCTGGGAGCCCCACCTGGGAGCCCCGCCTGGGATTGCTAGCTCCTGCTTTCAGCCTTGTCTGGCCTTGGCTCCTGTGGGTATCTAAGGGAGTAAACTAGCAGATGGGTAATTTTTTTCTCTCTGCCTTTCAAATAAATAAAGGTTTTTTTTTTTTTTTTCCTTCTCTCAACTGTGGGCACTACTCTGCTGGGCTGCAATTCTTGCTGATAAGCATGAGAGCCAGGGTTAGGGACGGGCTCTCAGGGTTAGGCTGGTCCAGGCAGCAACACCAGTTGATTTTTGTGTGGGTCTTTCCTGGGGGAGGGTCAGGCTGAGTTAAGCTGCAGTACCCATGGAAGTACACAATAGCCAGATGGATGCCAGACAGACTGGCCTAGGCCACAGCACATGCCAGCATACGTAAAAACCAGGGCTGAGGGTGAGCGTGCTGGGGGTATTGGGGACACATCTCAACTATGCTGTGGTACCCATTGGTGTTCATGAAGACTGGGCAGGCTGACTGGGATAAGCCACAGCACGCACATCTCAGTTCATTGTGAGAGATGGGACTTTGGGTGAGCTGACCAGGCAGCTGCATCCATTGATATGTGAGTTGGCTGGGGCAGGTAATGAACTGAACCTGACCCTGCACTGGCTGGTGCATACAGGATTCAAGTCTAAGATCACTCTTGACAAGGTTTCTCAGGGGTCTCCCCAACTAGATCACTATAATCAAACCCCTCAAAACAGGGAAAATCACAGTATATGTGGTCCAACCTTGGAGTGCATATATTGGGACTGGTTGCTGATGCCTGTTCAGCATGCCCAGATAAACACAAAAGACGTGACAGCCAGCTCATGTAGGCCAACAGAGGACATCAGATGCATCGTTGGAGGATGGAAAACAGAACAGGTTGGACCACTCTCCTGGCCAAGCTTTGCAACATGTTCTTGAGCCTTTGGATACACTAAGGTGGACTGGGTCAGCCAATAGAACTTGGAAAGATTTTATCAACTCCGGGGCAGAGCTCTGTCAGGGCCACTCGGGTCGCAGCCTCAGAATACTCCTCCCTACATCAGGGTCTCTAAGGTGTAATCAAATAGCCATCCCCCACAACACCCAGGTGCTGATGTAGTTTGAAGGCAAGGAATGGTCCCTTCCTCTTCCCTCCCTGTGGACACAAGAGAAAAAAAAATGCAAACATTTGTCCCCCTCACCTTCCTCCCTGCCATGACGATCTCCACCCTAACCAGGCATACATCCCTCTCAACTATACAAAAAATATTACAAATTAAATTAAAATTTAAAAAATTTCTTCTCTAAGCACATGACATTTTGATCCTTATAAAATCAAGCATTATTCCCCCCCAAAAATTTTTTTTTTTAAAAAAAGGAAGCAACTTCATTCTCCTCTCCTAAAACCATTTCACATGAAACTTGAGCCCAAGCTATTTTCCTCAACTGTCCACGCGTGGAGCATGTAATTCCTGCACGCGCCACCCACCAGAGCCGGAAGTCAGGGAGTCTGTTTCCTTTGTAGCCAGAAACAACGTACAAGTTGGGAAATTTAATATAGTTTTATAAGATTTATTTTTTAAAAAACTTTCTACAAAATGGCTTTATTTTTAAAAATATGATCTTTTCAAAAAAAAACAGGCCTCTATATTTATATACAGTTACTCAGTTTAGAAACAGTCAAAAATACAATAACTTCAGATTAAGAAATTAAGGTTTGTAACATACAATACTGATGGCAAACAAGACGGTTTAAATAGTGCTTGTGGGACGAAAGGAAAGGTCTTGTCTGGCTCCTTCCCACCTGTCACTTTCCTAGTAGTGTGTGGGTAATGCGTTTGTGACTCTTTTGAGTGTCTCTGTGTCAAAAAACACACTCCTTCACGCTTATTTCTTCTTTTTCCTCCCTTGCAGCTCACTGATATGTAATTACAGGTACTGTTCGTATACACCAGGCCTTTTGAAACTTTGATTTTTAAAACTGGAAGCATTCTTAAGGCAAGGAACATGCATGCTAGGACAGCACAGAAATATGCATGCTAGGACAGACCTTATTCCTCTCTTTAACAACATTCAACATGATTTTGATGTCCTAGCCAGCAGTCTGAGCAGCTTCCAAGCAATCTTACCTTGGTAACATGGTACGGAAATATTTCAAAACACGTTCAAACACCCAGTGTAAACTTGCAATGAAACAGGAGAAAGGGTTTGTCCAAACTGAAATGCAATTAGCTAATCTATTCATGAAGCTATTTTGATTTTTCATAATCTCAAATTCTTAAACTTTTTTTTTTTGCCATGGTCACTTGCTTTTCAAACTGGAACCTTAGCATCTTCCTAGAGTTCTAACTCTGCCATATGTACTTGATAAGTAAAATCAGAATAGTTTAAAGATAAAATATGACTTCAAAGAAATCGCGAGCTGATGTTTTAGACTTTGCCCATAGAATCTATTCTTCCATGGAGATTTCAACAGTAATGTCAGTGAAGCAGTGACACGGGATTCGATTCTGAAAGCTCCTACTGCTAGAGAATATAAATAAAATTCAAAGTCTTGGCTCCTTTGCTCCAGTTTCATCTTCTGAAACAATATAAGTGTCTGTTTATATATTTATAGCACTCTATCTACACTGATCAGGAAGGAACTCAAGAAAGAACTTTGTACTTTTTAATTTTACAGTTTAATACTTGGAAGAATGCTGCAGAGAATATTAATGATTTACAATTAAAAACATATGACATATGTCATCAAAAATAGCTGAACTCAAGCCAAATGACTTGACCCACTGAAAATAACAGCAAGAGCAATGGCAGGTGGTTCAACTCCTGTGTCTCATTTCTATTAAATTCCATCATCCCTGTTTGTTACTGCCTTTTTAGTATACAGTACCTTTTTGAGTCATTAACTATACTGTCTCCTCTATACTGCCAAATCCACTAGGAATTCTTTCTTGAGCCCACAGGGGTCCCTTTAGTATATCATGAGAATAATCTTTAAACTGACCGCTAACAACAACTATCCATCAAATACAAATGGTCATTTTCTGTATAAAAAAAAAACTCTGCAAAACAAAAAACAAAGCTGTTAATGAATTTTAAGAGGCCAATTTACAGTTTCTTTTTTTCTTTTTGCAAGTAATGGGTCAATTCCATAAGGCATGTAAAAAAGATATTATTTGTAAATCAGGTTGTCATCCAACATATATAATAATATGAACAGATTTAAATATGACATTGAATCAAAAATGATCCTAGACAATTGAAGGGCTGATTTTCTTAATCCCACAATTTTATTAAACCATCCCATCCTCACGTTATGACTTTAGATGTTTCATGAGGACGCCACACCGCACCTATACACACTTTATCATGAGCTTTAAACCGACTATAGAGCTTTGTGGTCTTCCAATCCCAAATGTTTAATTTTCCATTTCCATCTCCTGAAATCACATAGCTCATATCTGGAGAAAAGTCCACCTGACAAGCATAGCCTGCTACCATGTGGCCCTTAAATTTTTTTTTTTTTCTTATTTAATCTAAATCTGTTCTGTGCTCCAGAAATTAAGATTTGGTTGTCCATTGATTGGCATGCTAGCCATTTCCCGTTTGGAGACAAAGTCACGGCAGGCATTGAATGCATACTGGGTTCTGCTATATACTTGAAATCCACAGGGATGTCCCATTCCCAAACTCGGAGGCTCTTATCATCAGAGGTACTAACAAATCTATTCTCATCGATGAAAACAATGGTGTTGACAGCTCCCAAGTGCCGATCATACTCCTGGACAATTTCTCCACTTCGGGTGTCCCATTGCACAATCTTTTTACCAGACATCCCAGCCACAAAGAGATTCTGCTTATCCTCATCGGGATTGAATTTGACACAACAGGGTACTTTTCGGTTTGTAAATCTTGATATACACTGTCCCGTCTCCGTGTCCCAGAGCTTCAGATGCCTGTCATCGGCTGCGCTGAGGAGCTGTGTCCCCGCAGTATTGAAGCAGCTGTCCCTCACAGCCTTACTGTACCCAAGAATGTGCGCAGACAGCAGCGGTCTCCATATTTTACAGTCCATGGAGCAAGACAACAACAAATGGCCGGAGAGAGGAAGCCACGGACTGCACTGACTCCCTTTGTGTGTCCAGACCACACATGAATCTGCTTCTTTGGAAGATAACACGTGTCAGGTGGCACACTTGACCGCAGATTTACACTGACATCCTGAGGTATGTGAAGATAGGACCTGCCTTGATAGTCGTACATCTCCTTAACGGGCAGGATTGTCTTCTCCTCCCCGGGTTTCTCATCTTCCTGCTTGCCTTTTTTCTGCCTCTTTGCTGTGATTTCATCCAACTCCTCCTGCTCTTCCTCTGAGGGTTTGGCAACATCTTTTTCATCCACATATTTTGCCCATGGTCCCAAGAAACCATCCATATTAGATGCATCATTTTCTTTTGAACTTTTTCCTTTTTTCTGTTTTCTTCTGACCAGTTTCAAACACAGTTAAACCTTGATTTTTTTCAGCTTCTTCTACAGCACCAATGTACTTGGCAGTCACTTGATGATTATCTAATGAAGGGTCCAATGCGTAACCATATGTGGCAAAAGTTCTTCTCTGCTGTTCAAACTTAAAGTCGTTGATATGAGCTGGTTCAGCATATCCAGAAAGTGTGTTTCTAGGGGCAGCCATTTGCTGTGTTCTAAAGGGATTTTCTGGTCCAAACTCAGAAGCAAACATGGTCTCATACGTGGGGTTATACTGAACTTCTTTCACAGCAGGGTCAAGGTGAACTCCAGTCTCCAAATCTTCCTTCACTGCCACCTCCGGAGCCGAGTCCACCGCCACGGCCAGAGACGGCTTGGTCAACGGCGATTTGGCCAAATGCATGAGAGAGTCGGCGGCTGGCAGCGGACATTGATCGCCTTCACTGTCCGAGTCGGATTCAGACCCCGAACCCGAACCGTAGGAAGCGGCCAGAGCCGCAATTGCAGCCGACATGACGGCAACTCAGCCTCTCAAGATTTATTTATTTCACTTGAAAGCGTTACAGAGGAGGGACACACAGACACATGAGCTATTGTGGGGAGCAGAGCGATCACACCGGGCACCGACACAGGGCGAAAGAGAGCCTTTAGTTTGCCATGCGTGGCCACATAACGGTTGCCGCTGGAATTTGAGAGATCGCGTGTCATGCTTTTCCTTATGCCAGGGTTTTTATGCTTTTAAATTTCATCCCTCTGTCTGCCTGCCTGCCACATCAGGATACTTCACATAACTTCAGTGTTTCTCGTTTTCTTTTCTTTTTGTTTGCTTACCCACATCATGTGACTAAACCGTTTTTTGCTTCCCCACAGCCAACAGCAGTTTAAGTCAGCAAGCACATCTTTCGAAACGGAACGTGATGGCTAGGTCTGTTTGGAACCGATTGCAAAAAACACTTACTAAAATTTCTTCTGTGGCTTCCCAGGTCATGGGTTAGAGCGGGCACAAGATGGAGTTCCTCTCGTTCTCTGATGTGGGCTCAGATGGCTGTGTGCCTCCTGTTACATTCCCTGCTGGGGTTTTGTAAATGAGTCGACTCATTGATTCAACTCTAGGAAGCTGGTCCCTCAGTGCAGGACTCTGTGTGCTGAGGAAGACCTTGGTCTATGGGATAAGGCATTAGAAGCATCTGATTGGACCTGGTGAGATGGCTTAATTGGTTAATCCTCACCTTGCAAGTACCAGCATCCCATATGGGCACCAGTTCATGTCCCAGCTGCTCCACTTCCCATCCAGCTCTCTGCTTGTGGCCTGGGAAGGCAGTGGAGGATGGCCCAAAGCCTTGGGACCCCGCATCTGCATAGTGTGGGGCACTTCACAGACTAAGAACTGGTCTTGGGCCACACCACTAGTTATCCCAGAAACTTGCAGCCCATTTTGAGCCAGTAGCAGGTACTTTCCGGATGCTCCGCATGCAAATGTGCTCCTTGGCAACGGTGGCCAGGCAGAACTGACAGGTTCTAGAGTTCATCACAGCCAGGAAGGGAGGGGCTTGTCTGCTCCCACGGAAAGAGCGCTGCTGTTATGCCAACCCATCCAGGGTTAGCGTCAAGAAAATCGAAGAATGCAGAGGCGGCGCTGCAGAATATTATAATTGGAAAAAAAAAAGATTTTTAAAAATGTTTCGCTGAAAAGGTAGATTTACAGAGACGAAGGAGAGACAGAAATATCTGTCATCCACTGGTTCATTCCCCAAATGGCCACAACAGCCAGAGCCAAACCAATCCGAAACCAGGAGCCAGGAGTTTCTTTTGGGACTCCCATGCGGGTGCAGGGTCCCAAGGTTTTGGGCCATCCTCGACTGCTTTCCCAGGCCACAAGCAGGGAGCTGGATGGGAGGCAGGGCTGCTGGGATTAGAACTGGTGCCCATGTGGGATCCTGGCACGTGCAAGAACTTTAGCTGCTAGGCTATGGGGGGCTAGACCCCAGGAGTATTTTATACTCTTTCCTTTTGGGATAAGGAGATCCCTCTCCTTCTATGTCGCATGTAGTTGGGCTGCAGCCAAGGTGCAGTGACTGTCAGGATATGTGTTCACAGCTTTCTCTTTGGAAAGTTTTTAAGGTTTGGGGGCACACCACCCATTCTGCCTTTCCTTGTGGCAGAGCTTGGGCCCATACTCCATCCAGGTCGTTTGCCACCACTGCCCCTGCCACCTATCGTTAGCCGTCTTCCACAATGCTACTCCTATCCGTGTGTAGCACTTCCTCCAGGTTCTATAACGGGATGTTGCTGATCAGGTTGGGGTGATACACCTAAATGGGATGATATGTTCCTTGGGGCATCATCAGGCAACTGGGTGGCAGAGTTGAGGCAGTTGGTCTTGGAAAACCAGATGCAAGGTTGACCTATCAACCTTTATTGAATCATCGGGCATTAGACATCCATTGATCAGGGGTGCTGCATAGGAGTGCCTCTGCCACATGGGGGGGGGCAGTGACGACCAGGTCCTGTCCCAGTGGTAGCTTGTGGGACTCCTTGATCAGTATGGCTGTCACTGCTACTAATCTCAAGCAGGCTGGCCAGGCCAATGCTGAGTGCTCAGACAGATGTGACACGGGACGTTTCCATGGTCACAAAGCTTGGGTTGACACCCCTTTAGCAACTCCCCCAATCTCATGTATGAATTGTTGGAATGGCTTTGTGATATCTAGGAACTTACGCTGCTGATGCTAAAGCGACCTTTAGGAAGCTTCCTGCTCGTTCTCTCTCCACACCAGTGGGAGGTGGGGCTTGGCCGTACTCGCTCATGCAGAGGCTTGTCTATCTCAGTGAACCCAGGTATCCATAGTCTGCAATATCCTATCGCTGCTAGAAACTCCCACACATGTTTTTGGGTCTTGGGTTGAGGGATTCATAGAACGGCTTGGACAGGGGAAGTGGAAAGTGTGCATTTTCTTTAGGTTAAGAAGTAGCCCAGATAACTGGCCTCTGTTACATGTAATTGAGCCTTTTTAGCAGAGACATGGTACCCCAAGTCGTGAAATTCCCTTAGGAGTCCTTTGGTTGCTCTCTCACAGTTCCCCTCATCAGGGGCAGCTGTTAACAAGTCATCCACATGTTGTAAAAGAGTCGCTTGGGGGTAGTGCTGCCAGAATAGCATCAAGTCAGCACTCAGTGCCTCATCAAAGAGGGTGGGGGATTCTTAAATCCTGGTGGTAGACAGGTCCATGTCAGCTGACGTGAGAATCCACCCACCCCCACCCCTCCCCCACCCCCGGGACTGTTCGCTCAAAGGCAAAAATGGGCTGACTCATCTCAGCCGGGGCAGATTAAAGGAGGCATCGTTCAGGTCTAGGAGGCTGTAGATGATCCAGTCTGGTGGCCGGAGACTCAGCAGGGGGGTAGGGATTGGCCATGATGGAGTGGTTTTTACCCAGTTATTTATCTCCTGTAAATCCTACATAGGCCAGTAGTCCTGGATATGTAGGTTTTGTACTTGCAGCAGAGAGGTGCTCCATGGTAACTGGCATGCAACTAGTATACCTGCTTCCCTTAATCTCTTAATGTGGATTGCAATGCCTTGCTCAGTCTCCCTATTTATAGGGTATTGTCACATCTGGACAGGTTAGGCCAGTGAATGACAGCTTTGTCTGTCTCCGGCTCTTTTTTTCTCCATGTGTCTTTTATTTTTAAATTTATTGATTTTTATTGGAAAGGCAGAACAGATTTACAGAGAGCAGGAGATGTAGAGAGGAAGATCTTTCATCCACTGGTTCACTCCACAAATGGCCACAGCAGCTGGAGCTAAGCCAATCCAAAGCCAAGAGCCAGGAGCCAGGAGCTTCTTCTAGGTCTCCCACATGAGCACAGGGTCCCAACGCTTTGGGCCATCCTCCACCACTTTCCCAGGCCATGAGCATGGAGCTGGTTGGGAAGTAGAGCGGCTAGGACATGAACCAGTGCCCATATTAGATCCCAGTGTGTGTAAGGCAAGGACTTTAGCCATTGAGCTGTAGTGCCAATCTTAAATAATGGTTTTTCACCCCATCAGGGGACCTTCAGGATGAGTCAAGATGAAGTAGGTTTCCCTGTGTCAACTAGGAATGCCACAGACTTGCTCCCCTATCTTTAAGGTCACCCAAGGCTCCTGGGGGCTCAGAAAAATGGAGCCCCAGCCCTGTCAGTCCATCTCTTTTGTGGGATGCAGGACTTAAGGCTGTCTGTCTGACTCTCTTGGGGTGCTCATTCTTCCCACGAGCCTCTTCTTACAGTAGACACCCTGATTTTGTTTGTTTGTTTGTTTCCCCGAGCAGGGATCTAAGTGTGGAGGTAGGACTTCCCATTAACTGTCCCCTTGCTTGGTGCCTTTCCTCGCAGACCATGATCTCACAGCGAGAATCATTGCAAGCTTTTCCGTTTATTCCCTAGTGAGTCTTGGCTATCAAACACCTGCTGAGCCACAGCCAATAATTCAGACCAATTCTTACTTTCGAATCCTTCTAACTCTGGAAGTTGCTTCATATCAGGGACTGAGAAACAAAATCCATGTTACTAGCTCCCCTCTGAGATGGAATTAAGGATCTATTGGGGTAGAGGTCCAATAAGCCTCCGTCCACCATCCCAGAAACAAACCAGGGGACTCCACAGGCCCCTGTAAGACCTCCACAACCTTAGTAAGGTTGGTGGGTTCATGGGCCGCTGCCCTGAGACCCTCAACAGCACCAGCCACAGGCATTTATCACATCCCCCCCTCCCTAAATCCATCCTAGGAATTTGGATTCCAAACCTCCCAGAGAGGTAGGTGGGAACTGGAGCAGCTGAAACATGAACCAGTGCCCATATGGGATGCTGGCACCGCAGGTGGAGGATTAATCTGATAAGCCACCACACCAGCCCAATGAAATTTTCAAATGTCCCTGAATGAGTTACCAAGGAGATACCTCAAACCTGAGAAGCACACCATCCATAAAGTCCCTTCCCCCTCTACTTCAGTGCCATCTCCTTGAAAAATTCTTGAAGGGGGGGTCGTCGTAGGGTTACAGAGCGTAGGATGCTTCACTAGCTGTGAGGACAGTGATAGAGACTGTCCAGGGCTGAGCTGAGTGAGGGCTGGGGACTTTCAGAATCCAGGACATGACACAGGTGACGCCTGAGTGACCCTGCCCAGGTGGAGCCTGCACTCTGTTACTGCCTGCGATGTGACATTGGGCACCGGAACTAAACCCTCACCCTAGGGGTGATGGATGGCGGAGCCCGAGACCCCAGGTCCACACCCACACACAGACTAAGTTCTCTCCCACTGCCCCTTGGCAGGTTCCACATAGCCTCCAAAAAGCTGCAGCCCGTGAGCTCAGAGATGGGGGTGCGGTGTGGGGGAGGCCCTGGGACTGGAGCTCGCCTAATAACAGGGCCAGACTGCCTCAGCTGGCCAGACTGGCTGAGCCGGTACTGCCCTCAGTCTGGGTCCACGTGGGCGGAGGATCAGGAAGGCCCCATCTGGGGGCACTTCCAAGCTGGGGGTCCCAGGACCCAGGCACAGAGACCTAGGGGTGGGGTGGAGGAGGACAGGGGTTCAGCTGTGCTCCCCAAACTCAGTGTGTGGGATTCAGCTTCTGTTTGTGGGTTTATGGATTTGTCCGTGGCTTGTGTATTCAAGAGTTAATGAAGTGGAGGTCAAACTGAGAGTTTTAAATCACATCTGATCTGAATAGGTAAAGACTTTTTTAAAAAAAAGAATTTTATTGGAAAGACAGATTTACAAAGTAAAGAAAAAAACAGGAAAAAAGATCTTCCATCCACTTGTTCACTCGCCACAAGGCTACAATGGCCAGAGCTGAGCCGATCTGAAGCCAGGAGCCAGGAGCTTCTTCCAGGTCTCCCACGAGGTGCAGGATCTCAAGGCTTTGGGCCATCCTCCACTGCTATCCCAGGCCACAAGCAGGGAGCTGGATGGGAAGTGGAGCAGCCAGAACAGACTGGCACTCTTTTTGGTCCATCTCTGGTGCTTGAAGGGTAAGGATTAGCCAGAGGTATAGACTTTAAAATAACTAAGTATATATATAAGTATACACACACACACACACACTGGGGAAGCTAGGAGGTTCATGACTTTATACATGTATATACATATATATACATATTATTTGAATGACAGAGAGAGATTGGTCTTCCATCTGCTGTTTCATTTCCCAAATGTTCACAACAGCCAGAGCTGAGCCAGACTACAGCCAAGAGCCTGGAGCTCCATCCAGGTCTCCCATGAGCGTCAGCAGCCCAGGCACTGGGGCCATCTCCCGCTGCTTTCCCAGGCACATCAGCAGGGAGCTGGATCGGAAGTGGAGCAGTGAGTGGGGACTTGAATCAGAGCTCATCTGGCAATGAGTGATTTAACCCACTAGACCACAACGCCAACCCAGAGACATTTTTTTTCCCCTTGCTGTCATTCCCTAAACAATACAGTGTCACAGTAGGCTAGCTAGAGGCTCCATGGCACTACGTGTTACCAGCCAGAGCTGTGCCTGGATTCTACGTGGGTACTGGGTTGCTTTGTCGGAGAAACACCTATGCAGCTCTAAATTGGGGTATCCTGGCGACCTTGGTCATCCTCCTTGCATCTTACCCAGAAGCCCAACAGCCTTCACAGGTCACTCGAAGAGGTCAGGAGTCCCAGACAGGGGAGCCCCCACCTCCGGCTCCCCAGCTCACCCCCCACAGCCCTGGTCCATCTGCAGGTGCAGTGGACAGAGAGGATGAGGGCCATCCCCGCCCCCCAGCCAGACAGGCCTCCCTCAACACAGGCCCCCATCCTGCTCCTGCTGTGGCCTAGGGCTTAGGCGCGGGTACCTCTGGATAACAGGAAGTCGTCTTATCTCATTCAATTAGCTCACCCATTTTCCAGATGCGAAAATGAAGGCTCAGGCAGCTGACCTGGCATTCCAGGGCCACCAGAGCAAATTCATATCCAGTCTGAGATCTGGCTCCGGGGCCCTCTGCCCCCTCACTCCCACATTCGTAAACTTCTCTCTGCAAGGACCCACGTAGCCCCTGCACTACAGAGCTCAGCCAGGAATTCAGTTCCTGCTTTCCCAGGGGGACTCTCCCACATCCAAACTTACATCCACTCCCAGTCCAGTGGGAACCCTGGGGAAGGTAAACTGAACCCATCTGGGGCATCCTGCAGGCTTCCTGGAGGAGGTGGCAGATGGCAAGGGGAGCTAGGAGCTCCATGAAGCAGACAGGGGGCACCAGAACCAAACAGGTGTCAGTATTGGGCTGGGACCGTCAGCCAGGAGCCTGGGAACCCAGGAGGTCCAGGGAGCGGCTCCTATAATCTATGTTGGGAGGGTCAGTGACTGAACCAGCATGGATGGGCCATCCGGAGAGCAGAGAGCTGCCTTGCTGGGGTGGAGGTGTGCAGGGCCTCATTAGGGGGTACCCCCTGAGCCAGAGCCAGCCCAGGCTCCCCACGCCCTCCCTCCCGCAGAGCAGCAATCCTGAGACCTGGCCCCAGGCGGGTCTGCTGACGACAGTTTACAGAGAGTCTCCACACTCCATGACACACCATCGAGAGCCAGAAAGAGAAACCAGCAGAAGGCTGAGGCCGGTGAGTCAACTGTGACAGGACCAGGGACACAGCGCGGCTCAGGAGCACCCGCTGGCCCCAGCCCTGGGTGACTCAGACATCACTCCTCCCCCACCTCTCCACGCCTGGCCTCACTCCTGCCCTGATGCCACCCCCCACACACCATCTGTCCCTGGCTTTCTGGGCATGGATGGGTGCCCCGTCCCCTGCCCACACCCTTTGCTGTACTCGCAGACCCTTCTCAGGGGGCCCAGGAAGCCCAGGTCTCTACCTTCCTACCAGGTGCGACTCCTGACCCTGACCCCCTCGTTCCCGTGCTAGCTCTCAGCTGTGGAGCAGCCTCAGGCCCAAGATGGGGCACACACAGGGGTGGTTTGGCATGACTTCCCCACCCCAGGGAGCCAGAGGTAGGGCACAGGATCCGGAGTAGCCTAGCTCTGTGGTTAAGCTTGACCTAATTGCTCTGTGTTCTTTTTATGTTTGGACTGACCCTTCCCAACTTCTGAGACACCTGCAGGATGCCAGGGCACTCACCTGTGGCACACAGCCTGGCCCTGCCTCTGCCCTGCCCATGTTCCTCTCCCTCCAACTAGGAGACTTGGCAGCTGCCATCTGTTGGTGCATTGCCCCCAGCACCCGACTCCCAGGCCTCCCCACCCACGCACAGCTGTGCACCAGGCATCCTCTGCATCTGGATTTTTTTTTCAGTTACCTCCACCCCACTTCTTTGCCATCTCATCAGGCTGCCAAGGAACCCAGTGCTGCCTGCCACTCCCTGTCAAACCAGGCCATGGCTTGTCCCTGACGCTTGATACTGCCAAGGGTCACCTCCGAACTTTAATCTGTGTAGCCCTGTTCACGGCCTGGGACCTCAGGGGCCTGGCAGCCAAGCCACTGAAAACACGAATGGCCATCTACCAAGAGCTTCCTCTTCCTAGCCACGCCCAATCTCATGTCATGATTAGGGAACCGATCATGGGGCTTCCCCAGCCAGGGTATAAGCTCAGGAGGGCGGGGAGATATGTCCCAGTCCTGACTCACACCTTGTACATAGTAGGGGTTTTCTCCGGTGTGCCACGCTCTCTGCTTTCCCTACTTCCCTCCCTGGTAGAGGAATCTCTTGGGCACCCTTCCTCCCTGGCCCTGCTCCAACAGTGCCAGATCCCCGCTTTGCTTAATGTCTGTGTCACCCTCAAGTTCAAGCTCAAGAGGGGTTAGCCCTTTCAACCCTCCCCGGCAGCTCCACTCAGAAGACTAAGCTCTGAGTGGTAAGACCAGCATCGCCCCCAAACACAGCCCACTCCGTGCTGGTGCCCATGCCCCGCTAGCTCCCCCAGCCCGTCCACCTCCATGCCAATGTCTCAACTCCCAGCTTCCCCTCCTCCCAGAGCACCCACTGCTTGTCTTCATGTCCTGCCCAGAGGCTACCTGCCTGGCCATTGGTCACCCAAGCACCTCCCCTTCTACCCATGCCTAGCCCTCTGTGTGGTATACCAGTTGGTCATTTTGCCACACAGCAGTCTTAGTTGCCATTCTTTAAGGTCTTTCAAGCACTGTGACCTGTGACCTTGACCTGAAACCACACTGCAGCCCCAATCACCTGCATATAGAAGTAGCTGCCATTGCCCAGCGAGGTTCTGGTGTCAAGAGGCAGCACCTGACTCCTGTCTGCCACCCCTTCCCCTGCAGCGTAAAGCGGCAGATGGAGGAATACTTCTCTCTCTCTCTCTCCCTGTCAAATAACTACGTTCTAAAGATTTTATTGACTTTTATTTGAAAGGCAGATTTACAGAGAGGAGAGGCAGAAAGAAAGCTTTTCTACCCACTGGTTCACTTTCCAAATGTCTGCAATGATCAGAGCTGAGCTGATCTGAAGCCAGGAGTCAGCTGGGTCTCCTAGGACTTTAGGCCGTCCTCGACTGCTTCCCCAGGCCACAAGGAGGGAGACGGATGGGAAGTGGAGCAGCCAAGATACCAACCAGCGCCCATATGGGACCCTGGCACTTACAAGGTGAGGATTAGCCAATTGAATCATCACACTGAACCCTGAGAACTTTTATTTAAAAGCTTAAAACGGCACTTGAAAGTAAAGTCTATGGGCTGGCACTGTGACGTGACAGGTACAGCCACTACCAACAGTGCCAGCATCCCATATGGGCATTGATTTTGCCCTAGCTGCCCCACTTCCCATCCAGCTCCCTGCTTGTGGCCTGGGAAAGCAGTGACAGATGGTCCAAGTCCTTGGGACCCTGCATCCACATGGGAGACCCAGAAGAAGCTCCTGACTCCTGGCTTCACCCTGGCCCAGCTCTAGCCATTGTGGCTATTTGGGGAGCGAACCAGCAGATGGAAAATCTCTCTCTCTCTGTGACTCTGCCTTTCAAATAAGTACATCTTTAACAAGTCTTTTTTTTAAACAAAATCTATCTTTTTTTCCCAAGAAAGAAGGCCCCTGTTCTCCAAGGAGTGTTCCTGATTCCTGCCTGGGCAGTGAAGGGGCATTGAGGGGGCTGGGCTGCAGGACTCAGGGGGCAGCCTGGCTCACCCTACTGCCAGAAGGGTGCTGGCACAGAATGTCCTGTTCTTAGCAGGTGCACACTGAGGTCACAGTTACTCGGCTAAGTTTCAGATGGTTGAGGAAGATGCCAAGTGTGGAGGGGAGCCAGCAGGGGAGATGAGCTACATGTCAGCAATGGCTCATTCTGTGGAAGTGTACAGTGGAGTGCTCCCTCTTCTGAAATGTTGATTTTGCATAGGAGCTTCTACTTCCAATGCCTGCAACAGCCAGGGCCTGGCCAAGCCATGTGGCTGGCAGGGGTTTGAGCACTTGGACCATCTTCTACTGGATGAGAAGTGGAGCAGCTGGGACTGAAAGCTGTGCTCCCACACAGGACAAGGTGCTCCACCTGCCGAGCTGTAGCACCTGGTGGACTGCCCTGGCCGCCTGTCTTGAGTTTTATTTTATTTTTTTAAAGATTTATTTTATTTTTATTGGAAATAGCGGATATGCAGAGAGGAGAGACAGAGAGGAAGATCTTCCGTCCAATGATTCACTCCCCAAGTGAGCGCAACGGCTGGAGCTGAGCCAATCCGAAGCCAGGAGCCTCTTCCGGGCCTCCCACACAGGTGCAGGTTCCCAAAGCTTTGGGCTGTCCTCGGCTGCTTTCCCGGGCCACAGGCAGGGAGCTGGATGGGAAGTGGGGCTGCCGGGATTAGAACCGGCGCCCATATGGGATCCTGGGTGTGCAAGGCCTAACCACTACACCATCGCACCGGGCCCTGTCTTGAGCTTTAAAACGGACTTGTGTGAGTAAAGGTCCTTGAGATAGAGGCATGGAGGGCAGGGAAACAGCAGGTGTCTTATGAGCAAGGCAGGATGGAGGCTCTGCCAGTCTGGGTGCCTCATCTGGCCTAAACCTCCTCTCCCTGGGTCAGCCTAGCCCTGCCCAGGCCCCAGAGCCTGAACCCTCAAGGGGCTGAGTCACACAGGGACCACCCGCCCCTTTCCCACGGATCCACATGGGCTCTCTCCTGGCCGCTGTATGGATCTCAGCTCCACGGACACTTGAAAATTATGTCCCCCTGGCCTCTCCCCAGTAGGTGACTTCTCAGCGACTCCCAGACCTGATCAGCTGGGGCTACCAGAGGGGCAGGGCTGTGCACCCAGGAGACGGCCAGGTCAGCAGGCAGTAGGGGTGACATTCGGATTCAGGGATCCTGCACCCTGTGGGAGCAGAACAGGAGCTCCTCTGCTCAGTCACGCCCCCACGTCAGCCCATTCCTACCTGGCTGGCTGGGTGTCCATTGGAGTCTGGGTTCCCCCCAGGCCAGCTGGGAGCCTACTGAGGAGCAATCGGGCAGGTGCCTGTCACCATCAGCAGCGGCTGCGCTCGCAAAGGTTGCCCTCTTGTGTTCACTTGTGGAGATTGCAGCCTGCGAGGAGTTCGGAGGCGCCCGAAGCAGATGCAGGGGCCGCAAGGAGCCTCACCGCCCCTGCCCACCCCTTCTCCCGACAAAAAAAAAAAAAAAAAACGAGCTGCCTAATTGCAGAATTTGCCATTTATTTTCGCAGATGGCTCACGAGGGTGAAAATCAAAAGCTGACCCCGTGCCAGGAGTGGGGAGCGTGGTCTGGGGAGGAGTATCCAACTCCAGGAGCAGAGAAAGGGGGCCCCCAGCGGAGGCGGGCGGTACTGCATCCTTCGTGCTCTGCCCGCGATCGCCTGCAGGGGGCGCCGCGAGCCGGTCGCTGGAGTGGATCAGAACCCTGGGGATGACGTCATCCCAGAGTGGCAGCCCCCTGCCCCATCATGTCCTCTTACGACGACCAGGCTGAGAGCAGGTGCCCTCAGACACTGCCCCAGCCCGTGCTGGTCGCCTTCTCCTGCAGGTCTCACCGAGCCCCTGCTACCGCGGCCCCATCTGCCACCTGCCAGTGGCAGTTGAGGGAGCTAGAACCAACGAACAGGGGCTCAAAGAGAGAGACTGGGGCTTGGCATAATGACCTTAGTGGCTAAATCCTTGCCTTGTGCGTGCCAGGGTCCCATTTGGGCACTGGTTCATATCCCGGCTGCTCCACTTCCCATCCAGCTCCCTGCTTGTGGCCTGAGAAAGCAGTCAAGGACAGCTCAAAGCCTTGGGACCCTGCACCCGCATGGGAGACCAGGAGAAAGTTCCTGGCTCCTGGCTTCAGATTGGCTCAGCTCCAGTCGTTGTGGCCACTTGAGGAGTGAACCCGCGGATGGAAGGTCTTTCTCTTTGTCTCTCCTTCTTTCTGTAAATATGCCTTTCAGTAAAAAGGAAATTGATTAATTAATTTAAAAAACAGAGAACAGCCCGGGGAAGAGAGGGGACTCAGGGAGAGGGCAGGGACAGGAAAGATGAGGTCTTCCAGAGTAGAGGGCTCTTGGCAAAGGAGGTGACTCAGACAGGGGGGCATCTGGGAGGAGAGAGCCTTCGGGGAGGCTCACGGGGGGATCATGGACCCTGGAGCCCAAGGGGCCCAGTGAGGGGAGCTCTCACGGCTCCTATATCAGGAACAGGGGAAAGCGGGAGGCGGCGCCAGCTACTTGGCTGCAGCCCAGGGATGCAGTTTGTGGGGCAGTGCCCTTGGCCTCATTCCCGGGCAGCCCCCAGGCTGGGTTTCACCGGACTTGGCCCAAAAAACGGAAGAAACCAAGACTGGGCAGGGCCTCTTTATGGCTATTGGCGAAACCAGACCCCGAGGACAGGGAAGAAGTTTCTCCGTGGAGGGGGCAGTGTATGACTCACGGCTCCTTCCGGGCTCTGGGACACCTAAGAGCCTGGGAACTGTCTGCCAAGCTGCCCCGCCCTGGCTACTCTCAGCTCACACCTGTCCACCTGCCCACACACCTCATGACGGACAGGCTGCACCCACAGCCGGGGACACCTGTCACGAGGGTGTTGGTTGCAGCCCTGGCTGCTCTGCTTCTCATCTAGCTCCCTGCTAAGGCAGCTGGTGAGGCAGTGGAGGATGGGCCAGTGCTTGGGCCCCTGCACCCACCTGCAACCCAATGGGAGACCGCGGTGCAGATTCTGGCCCCTGACAAGTGCAACCATTTGGCTGAAAACACCAGATAAGATCTCACTCACTCCTTCGCTCATTCTCTTGCTTCACCTTTCAAACAAATAAGCCTTAAAAACAATGGTAAGGGTCCAGCGCGATAGTGTAGTGGCTGAAGTCCTCACCTTGAATGCGCCGGGATCCCACGTGGGCGCTGGTTCTAATCCCAGCAGCCCCACTTCCCATCCAGCTCCCTGCCTGTGGCCCGGGAAAGCAGCCGAGGACGGCCCAAAACTTTGGCACCCTGCACCTGTGTGGGAGACCCAGAAGAAGCTTCTGGCTCCTGGTTTCAGATCAGCTCAGTGCCACCCATTACAGCTATTTAAGGAGTGTACCAGCAGTCAGGAGATCTTTCTCTCTGTCTCTCCTTCTCTCTGTAAATCTGTCTTTCTGATTAAAAAAAAAAATCTTTAAAAAATTATAATTATTACAAATGATGCTCCATAGCCTGGGAGGAAATCTTTGCCAGGCATATAAGCATTAAATGATCATTAAAATAATTATAAGTCCATCACAACAACCCCGAGCACACCAGGTAAGCCCCAAGAGCAGCCCATGGAAGACGAAACAACACATGCTCAATGTCACGGCCATCGGAGGGCAGCCAGTGAAAGCAGCAATGCCCCCAACACTCTCAGGTGAGGGAGGAAGGAGAGGGCGCATGGATGAGGGCAAGGTCACAGACGGGCCGGGCTCGCCTGACGGGCTCAGGGGTGAGTCTCGTGTCACAGCAACTGTTCCTCTAGAGAAAGTCACAGGTCTACACCCGGCAGCCCGGCTATGGGCGAACACTCACAGGCACCTGTACCCGGCGTCCTAGCCACGGGCAGCACCCACGGGCCTGGCTAGCGGCCCAGCCCCCGGCAGACACCCATGGGTTCTGCCGACGGGAGGAGAATGACTATGAACCCAGGCAAAGATCGGGTGTTGACATCAACGATCTGGGTGTGGGAAACACAAAATCAACAACAAAGAGAGAAAAATTTCCACGCAGTATGCCTTGACCCATCCCCGTTGTGTCTCACCAGTTGTGGGGCATGACCCCATCCACCCAGCAAGCCACCTGCACTGCCGCCATCCAGCTCAGCTGGGGCAGTCACATCCCACAGGCTGAGGGTTCAGGTTGAGGGTTCCCGTCCCCTGACTTCCATCCCCGCCACCTCTCCTCCACCCATGTGGTCTTCCTCCGCCGTGGAGCGCTGGATTAGTCCAAAAGGCTCAGAGGTCCCAGAGAACCCCCAGCCCGCTGCCCGCTGCCCGCTGCCCGCTGCCCGCTGCCCGCTGCCCGGTCTGTTCTGGAAGGAGCAGTGGGGATGCCCACAAGTTGCCCTATTATCAGGGACCAACCTGTGGTGCCCCTCTCCGCCCCTTCCCACTCTCACCTCCTCCCACAGCTGCTCCCCAGCCCTCCCTGCAGGTCACAGTTCTACGTTCTGTGGCTTGCTTTGCAGGAAATAAATCCTGTTTTGCACAGCCTGCCTCTTGGAGGAAGCGCAGAGCTGGGAACCACAAAGGCTCAGCCTTCAGCCACAGGGGGCATTGAGGGGGTGACCCAGCAGCAGGAAACTCTCTCTCTCTCTCTCTCTCTGCTTCTCAGTAGTTATGAGAGAATAACAAAAATGCCATGGACCATAAAATTCAAATTTTAAAAATTAACTAATTTAAAATGCAATTTAAAAGGATATGATTATTTCAATGCAATAAATTCAAGTGCATGTGCAGTGTTCCGCCATATACATTTTCTGCAAAACTGTTTTGAAGGACCTTAGTGCAATACGCATGGGTTCTAAGAGGTTTTGCATTGTAAGAAATGTGTCTGTTTTTAAGATGTGTTTATGTATGGAACAGGCAAAGCAGCTGAGTTTTATAGAGTTAGGAGAAGAACAGAGAGACACAGAGAAGCCACCGTAGCTGGGTCTAGGCCCACAAAGCCAGGAGCCAGGGCTTCCCACAAGGGTGGCAAGGCCCAGTCCCCATCAGCTGCTGCTTTCCCAGATGCATTGGCAGGGACCTGGATGGGAAGCAGAGCAGCTGGGACTCATAACAGCCTTCTGATACGGGACATCAGAGGCTTAACCCACTGTGTCCCAATGTCAGCCCTGAAATTCATCTCTTTAAAAGACTTTTTTTTTTTTTCAGGCCCGGAACAATAATCTAGTGGCTAAATCCTCACCTTGCAAGCGCCGGGATTCCATGTGGACACCCGGTCGCCTCCCAGTTACTCCACTTCCCATCCAGCTCTGTGCTTGTGGCCTGGGAAAGCACTGGAGAATGGCCCAAAACCTTGAGACCCTGCACCCACAGAGGAGACCCAGAAAAAACTCCTGGCTTCAGATTGGCTCAGCTCTGGCCATCGTGGCCACTTAGGGAGTGAACCAGCAGATGGAAGATCTTTCTCTCTGTTTCTCCTTCTCTTTCTACATCTACCTTTACATGAATATAAACAAATCTTTTTTTAAAAAAACAAGACTTTTTATTTACTTTTTTATTTATCTTTAAGAGTTTCTGTTGTATTTACTTGAAAGGCAGATTTACAGAGAAAGGAGGAGAGAGAGAGAGAGCTGGGCCAGACTAAAGCCAGGGTTAGGAGATTCTTCCAGGTCTCCCACATGGGTACAGGAAACAAAAGCACTTGAGCCATCCTCTGCTACTTTCCCAGACACATCAGCAGGGAGCTGGATGGGAAGTAGAGCAGCTGGGACACAAACCAACACCCATATGGGATGCCAGCATTGCGCGTGGTGGCCGAAGCCACCATGCCCTGTCACTGGCCTCCCAAAGGTCATTTCCCTGCCCCCATAAGGCCAGATGCTTCTGGGTACTGGGGTGCGTGATAAGGACTGGGCTCCCACACCCCATACTCTTGCTTGTGAATCAAGAACCACGCTAGGAGATGTGCCAGGTCTGTGTAGGAGGTATGTACGGTGGGTTCCCAAACAAGACAGGCAGGTGGCGAGGCCCATATCCTGCATGGCCCACTCACGCAGGACAGTAGGACAGGGTCCCCAGCTGGCTAGTCCGCCAAGATAGACTCGGGATTGGAGGTACTTTGCTGCTAGGTCCTGGCTCCCAGGACAATGAGCCTTCCTTAGTGGGAACAAGCCCTGGGTGGCTAGGGCCTCCAGTGTATTTCCTTATCAAATCCAGTTTCAGCAACTAAAGAAAAAAATGCACCTGCCTCCAGGCTGCAGGCGGAATGCCCCCACCCAGGAGAGCAGATCAGGTTACTGCCTGGAACGTCAGGCCCCCAGGGGATGCCCCTCGTCCAGCCTTCCAGAAGAATCTGGTTCTGTTGGTTCAGCCAGAATCCCATCCCCTCTCCACCCAGCTTTAGCCCTCTGATTCCCTACACCCACCCTCAACCCTGGCTGCTTCGAATTCTACCCCATTCACCTGGGCCTGCTCTCTGAGCTGAGCCCAAGCCCAGGTTCCACACATCTCCCAAGCCCCCACCCACCCCACCCTCGCCAAGCCCCCACCCACCCACCCCACCCTTGCCAAGCCCCCACCCTCGCCAAGCCCCCCATTCCACAGTAATCCTTGCACCTAAACCTAGGTTGCTTTACGTGAACCTCTATCAAGTGTCCTTGAACAACTCCTGCCACCACTATCCCCACCACCACCCCAACTTTTCCCCACAACCTGGGGCGCCATGGCCACTGTAGTCACAGCCCATGGAGCAGGCCTGGCGCCAGCTGAAGAAGACAGTGGGACTGCTTGCTTGCTGGCTGGCTGGCTGGCTGGCTGGCTGGCTTGACTCTGGAGGTCTCCCAGAGTCAGGCGGCCCGAGGCCAGGGAGCATGGCCTCCTCTGTGAGTGATAAGGACGGAGCCAGCCAGGGGAGGGTTGGGCAACCCCAGATAGAAACTATCTTGAATCAACTTCCCCCTCCTTGGGCCTCAAAAGCTGCTTTGTTTGACTTCAGCATGGTTTGGATGGAGATATGATAAGGGCCCTAAGGTTTAAATAAACTTAGACAATAGCAGGTGCTGGTCCTTCCTAGGAGGGCTGCTAAGAAGGAAAGGGCCATGGAGGACCCTCAGGTGCCTCCTCCCCCTTCAGGCTGTGAGGGCCCCTTGGAGTTTCTTTCTACTTTGTATTTTATTTTTTTAAGATTTTATTTTATTTTCATTACAAAGTCAGATATATAGAGAGAGGAGGAGAGGCAGAGAAGAAGATCTTCCATCCAATGATTCACTCCCCAAGTGGCCACAACGGCCGGTGTTGTGCCGATCCAGAGCCAAGAGCCAGGAACCTTTTCCAGATCTCCCACACGGGTACAGAGTCCCAAGACTTTGGGCCGTCCTCGACTGCTTTCCCAGGCCACAAGCAGGGAGCTGGATGGGAAGTGGAGCTGCCGGGATGGGATTAGAACCGGCTCCCATATGGGACCCCAGCGTGTTGAATGCGAGGACATTAGCTGCTAGGCCACTGCGCTGGGCCGTCCACTCCAGCTTGTCTTAAAGCCCACTGTGGGGAATCCAGGACCACAGCACTACTGCATGGCTCTCAAACATGAATGCCCCCAAGAGCTAGACTAGAACCTGTCCACAGGGCCGGAGTGGGATAGTGTGAGAGACAAGGAAATTCCTATGTGAGTTCTTTCCCCTCCTCCAGCCCGGTTTCTTTTTTATGTATTTGAAAGGCAGACTGGGCCCGGCGCAGTGGCGCAGTGGTTAAGGTCCTCGCCTTGCACGCCCGGGATTCCATATGGGTGTCGGTTCTAATCCTGGCAGCCCTGCTTCCCTTCCAGCTCCCTGCCTGTGGCCCGGGAAGACAGTCAAGGACGGCCCAAAGCTTTGGCACCCGCGTGGGAGACCCGGAAGAGGCTCCTGGCTTCGGATCGGCATAGTATCAGCCGTTGCGCTCACTTGGAGAGTGAGTCATCGTATGGAAGATCTTCCTCTCTGTCTCTCCTCTCTGTATATCCGCATTTCCAATAAAAATAAAATAAACCCTCAGAAAGGCAGAGTGACAGAGGGATAAAGAGAGGGCTCTTCTGCCTGTTGGTTCACTCCTTAAGTAGTTGTAAGAGCCAGGACTGCGCCAGGCCAAAACCAGGAGCATGGAACTTCTTCTGGGTCTCCTACATGGGTTGCAGAGGTTTAAGCACTTGTTTCTAACCCTTTGCTGGGCACATTATTGTTGCAGGAATTTTGACTCCGAGTATGGCAGCAACCTCAAATTCTTGTCTCACAGGAAAGAAGAATTTTCATGCGGACACAGTTTAGTTTTAACGCAAGATTTATTAGATAGGCTGAGAAAAGAAGACTCCCGTCCTAGCGACGGGAGGGGGTTTTGAGATAGAAAGGACCCTTACCCCCTGCCATAGTGGCAGGAGGAAAAGTAAAAAAGAACCCTAGTGCTCTGCCATAGTGGCGGGAGGAAAATGAGAACCCGTATTAATGGTGGGGAATGCACCTTTTAAAGGTTTCCCTCAAAGATGTTTCTCCATGAACAAAGAAAATTCCTAGTTTCCATGGTACCTGGCCTTGGGACAAAAGGCCACAGAGGTGCCAGACATAGGACATTCCAGGCCTTAGGCAGATGTGTATTACTTCTTCCTGCTCTCCTTTCAATGATAAAGAGATCGGCCTGAGACCCTCCCACAGTGGCCGGAGGTAATGGCCGATACTTCTGGTGGGGAATTGATATGCTAATAGCACCCCTGTCCCTGGGAGAGTGAGTTCAAGACATGGTGGGGAAATTCTCTTTTACTCAGGGACCCAGAATACCCTAACTGCCTATTACCCACTCTAACTCCTCTCTCATTATCATTGAGCTGGGTGAAAAGCGGAGCCAGGAGCCAGCTACCACGCAAGCCCCACCTCCAGTTCCTGACCAGTTCCTAGTTCCCTTGTAGAGAGGTGCTGGGGGAATCTCAGGGTCCCATGTGTTTTGGTTTTTGTCTTATTTGTTTGTTTGTTTTTTTCCCTAAGGATTTATTTATTTTGGGCCCAGCACAGTGGCCTAGCGGCTAAAGTCCTTGCTTTGAACGTGCCAGGATCCCATATGGGTGCTGGTTCTAATCCCAGCAACCCCTCTTCCCATTCAGCTCCCTGTTTGTGGCATTGGAAAGCATTCAAGGACGGCCCAGAGCCTTGGGATCCTGCACCCACGTGGGACACCTGGAAGAAGTTCCTGGCTCCTGGCTTTGGATTGGCTCAGCTCCAGCCGTTGCAGTCACTTAGGGAGTGAATCATCGGAAGGAAGATCTTACCCTTTCAGATTATCTGACTTTTCAATAAAAGCAAAATAAATCTTTTTTTAAAAGTTTTTTTTTTTTTAATTGTAAAGGCAGATTTACAGAGGGGAGAGACAGAGAGAATGCTCTTCCATCTGCTGGTTCACTCCCCAAGTGGCCGCAACCGCTGAAGCTGCACCGATCAGAAGACAGAGCCATGAGCTTCTCTTGGGTCTCCCATGCAGGTGCAGGGTCCCAAGGCTTTGGGCTGTCCTTGAATGCTTTCCCATGCCACAAACAGGGAGCTGGATGGAAGAGGAGCAGCCAGGATAGTATGCACCAGTGCCCATAGAGGATCCTGGAACCTGCAAGGCGAGGACTCTGGGTACTAACCAGCCAGGTGTGGTCTTTGATCTTGGTTCCCCTGGGAATTCCCCCTGGGCAGTGAAAGATCTTTTGTTCCAACTGATATTCCTGTTCCTTCCGGACAGTCTCAGGAGAGGGCTGATTGCCAGGGAAACCACCATTGGAGGGTGGGAACTGTCAGCCTCTGGGGCTGTGGGGGGGGGAGGGGGTCAGGCTAACTGGAATACCATTGGCTGATGATGCAACCGCTCATGAAAGCCTTCAGGGGCAGGCAAGAGTTCCGGGAAATCTGCAGGGGGCCTGAAGAAAGAGGGGGTGCTGGGCCCAGCGGCGTGGCTTAGTGGTTAAAGTCCTCACCTTGCACTCCTGGCATCCCATAGGAGCACCAGTTCATATCCCAGCTGCTCCACTACCCTTCCAACTCCCTGCTTGTAGCCTGGGAAAGCAGTAGAGGATGACCCAAGGCCTTGAGACCCTGCACCCTCCTGAGAGACCCGGAGGAGGTTCCTGGCTCCTAGCTTCAGGCTAGCTCAGCACTGACCATTGCAGCTACTTGGGAAGTAAACCAGAGGGTGGGAGATCTTTGTCTCTCATTCTCTCTGTAAAACGAATTTCCAATAAAAATAAAATAAATCTTAAAAAAAAAAAAAAAACAACTAGCCTCAAAAATGGGATACAAATCTTTCCAGGGAAAATGATAACTAAACATTTAAAAAAGAAAATGGGGTGCAGTTTGTGGGGATGAGCCCTGGGTGTGAGGGATACAAGCATGTCAGCAGGTGCCTCTGCCAGAACTGAACCCTATGACAAGGCACTCGGGGTGGAGGCAGCGGAATCGCTATGGCTGAGGGAAATCACACACACACACACACACACACACACACTCACTCCGCCATCCTGGGGACTGCAGGGGACACGTCCTATGTTAAGCATCAGTGCCCAGACCAGGAAAGAAGAGTGTGGATTTTTTTTTAAAAAGATTTATTTATATTTTTATTGGAAACTCATATATACAAAGAGGAGGAGAGACAGAGAGGAAGATCTCCCATCTGCTGGTTCATGCCCCAAATGGCTGCAATGGTGGCTGGAGTTGAGCTCATCCGAAGCCAGGAGCCAGGAGCTTCAGCCAGGTCTTCCACGTGTGTGCAGGGTCCTAAGGCTTTGGGCTATCCAAAACTGCTTTTCCAGGCCATAAGCAGGGAGCTGGATGGGAAGTGGGGCAGCCAGGACACGAATCAGCAAGCATATGGAATGCCAGTGCTTGCAAGGGGGAGGATTAGCCAATTGAGCCTAGGCTCCCAATTTGGATTTTGCTATCTCCGGCAGCAGAGGACTTGCACTTAGGAGGAGTGAGACACGCATTGTTTGCCCAGTCTTGTCAGCAAACCAGACACCATGCGCACCTCACACCTGCAAAGCTCAGAGGTGCGGAGAGCTGGGCAGGCCCGCCGGGGACCTCTCAACTTCAGGACGTGTGTCAGCAGCACTGTCACATGGCCCAGAGCTAGAAAGCTGGGGATGCTCTGGGCAGCCAGGGGCAGGACAGGTGCATGACTCATAAATGGGTACCTGCTGCCAGCCTGTGTGCTCAAGGTCAGAGCCATGTTGCTTGGTATCACTGGGCTTTTTGTGAGACATGATGGGGAGGCGGGGGTGGGGGTGGGGGGTAGATTTGTTTTTTCTATCCACTGGCTCATTCCTGCCCCCGGCCAAATGGCTGCAAGGGCTGGGCTAAAGCCGAGAGCCAGGATCTCTGTCAGGGACTGCCTTCTGGATGCAGGGGTCTCCACACTGCAGTCATCCTCCACTGCTTTCCCAGGCACATTAGCGGAGAACTGGATGGGAAGTAGAACAAGCAGAACCTGAACCAGTGCCCATATAGAATTGCAGGCATTGCAAGTGGCGGCTTAGTCCGTTATGCCACAACGCCAAACCCCTCTTGAGTTTTATTTTTTACTCATTTACCCCACATTTGGACCTGAAAAAGCAGGTGACCAGGAAACACCAAGGGTCACAGACCACAAAACCCGCCACAAAAGCTGCTCAATGTGATCAACAGAGCAGGAAGTGGGCAGCCCAGTAAGACAGAAACCTCGGAGGCAGTGACTGCTTTGTTACATCCCAATGGGGCTCACCGCACCCTCCCCTAGAGGCCAGGGGTCATCTCAGGGGCAGCAACGGGGTACCCCAATACCCAATCTCCTCCAGTTTCTCCGGCAGAGGCCGATAGAGAGCATGTGAGGTGCCTGACAGCTCTGAGAGCCACCCTCTCCCCCCACCCACCCAAGGGCATGGTGGTGGCACAGGGCGCCACCTCCATCCCCTGTGCTGTCAGCTGCAGCTCCAAGCTAATCAGTAATGAGAAGCCATCTTCCTCTCCCACCCCTTGGGCCATTCAAGGCTGAGCAGGGACATGGACTTCTACCTGACAGTAATAAGGCGGCCCCACCCGCCCGAGGAATGTCACAACAGCCCTGCCGTGCAAGAGGTCAAGACGACCCAGGGTCTCTGTGCGAGAGATGGAAACACCCCACCCCCAGGCTGGTTGAAGTCTCTCATCACATCAGGGTGAATTCCCGGTTGATGAGGTAAAGATGCTAGCTATCAAAGAGCATTTCACACCAGCTTGATCACTTTTTTTTTTTTTTTTTTTTTTAAAGATTTATTTTTATTATTTTTTTTTTATTGGAAAGGCGGATATACAGAGAGGAGAGACAGAGAGGAAGATCTTCCATCCGATGATTCACTCCCCAAGTGAGCGCAATGGGCCGATGCTATGCCGCTTCTGGGTCTCTCACGCGGGTGCAGGTTCCCAAAGCTTTGGGTCGTCCTCGACTGCTTTCCCAGGCCACAGGCAGGGAGCTGGAAGGGAAGCGGGGCTGCCGGGATTAGAACCGGCGCCCATATGGGATCCCGGGGCGTGCAAGGTGAGGACCTTTAACCACTTGCGCCACCGTGCTGGGCCCCAGCTTGATCACTTTTAAGGGAGCAATTATGAGTGCACTTGAAACAAATAAATAAAAATAGAAAGGGTGGTGCCACGGCATAGCACGCGAAGCCTGTGATGGCAGCAACCCATATGGACACTTGTTCAAGTCTTGGCTACTCCACTTTCCAGGCAGCTCCCTGCTTACGGCCTGGGAAAGCAGTCAAGGACAGGACGGCCCAAAGCTTTGGGACCCTGCACACGTGTGGGAGACCTGGAAGAAGCCCCTGGCTCCTGGCTTCGGATGAGCTCAATTCCAGCAGTTGCAGCCACTTAGAGTGAACCAGCAAATAGATCTTACTTTCTGTCCCTCCTTCTCTATATAAATCTGTCTTTCCAATAAAAATAAATAAATCTCTTTTTAAAAAAATTAAGGCAGGGAATTAGCCTGTTGAGCCACCACACGGGCCTCTCACAAAAACTAAAAATAGATCTTATTTTTAGCATAAAATTAAAAAGTAGGGCCCAGCGTGGTGGCCTAGCAGCTAAAGTCCTCACCTTAAACACACCGGGATCCCATATGGGCACCAGTTCTAATCCCGGCGGCCTTACTTCCCATCCAGCTTGTGGCCTGGGAAAGCAGTCGAGGACGGCCCAAAGCCTTGGGACCCTGCACCCGCATGGGAGACCCCGAGGAGCTCCTGGCTTCGGATCAGCGCAGCACTGGCCATTGTGGTCACTTGGGAAGTGAATCATCAGACGGAAGATATTTCTGTCTCTCCTCCTCTCTCTCTGTATCTGACTTTCCAATAAAAATAAAGAAATCTGTAAGAAAAATCAAAGAATAGAAGACACAGGAAAAAAACAAAACAGCAATGTTAGCTCTGAAAAGGCAAACACTGCAATTAGAGCCGCCCAGGACGGTTTGAGCGACAGCACAGAGAAGGGAGAGGAAAGAACCCAGGAACTGGAAGACACAGCAGCTCACAGGCAACGGCCGCGGAAAGGAGGAGACAGACTAGAGAGAAAAAGAAGAGTTATATGAAACTTTTGTGTCATCTTACAAGGGGAAGGGGGTGGGAGGGAATCAAAGGCAGGTCTGGAAAGCACTGGAAGAAATAATGGCTGGAAAGTCCACAGTGTTGTGAGACCAAAAGCTGCGTGAGCTGCAAGCAGGACACACACAGAGAGACACACACACAGAGTGTCATAAAGAAGAGGGTGCGTTGGGTGCCGTGAGACGCCAGGGGGACATCGGCACCCCAGACCCGGCCACAGCTCAAGACCCAACTCTGCTTCCAGTTCAGCTTCCTGCTAAGACGCACACCCTGGGAGGCAGCAGGGAACGGCTCCAGCGCCCAGGTCCCTGCCTCCCACCCATGTGGGGGATGCAGATGGAGTTCCGGGCTGCTGACTTCAGCTTTGCCCAGCCATGGCTGCTGCAGGCATTTGTGGGGTGAACCTGTGGGAGGAGACAGCTCTCTCTCTCTCTCTGTTCTGTAATTCCACCTATCAAATCATTTCTTAAAAATATCTCTTTTGGGCCTGGCGCGGTGGCGCAGTGGTTAAGGTCCTCGCCTTGCACGCCCAGGATCCCATATGGGCGCCAGTTCTAATCCCGGCGGCCCCGCTTCCCATCCAGCTCCCTGCTTGTGGCCTGGGAAAGCAGTCGAGGACGGCCCAAAGCTTTGGGAACCTGCACCCACGCGGGAGACCCGGAAGAGGCTCCTGGCTTCGGATCGGCATAGCATCGACCGGTGCGCTCACTTGGGGAGTGAATCATCGGACGGAAGATCTTCCTTTCTGTCTCTCCTCCTCTCTGTATATTTGACTTTCCAATAAAATAAATCATATATATATATCGTGAAGAAGGCAGACATTGTCACAAGCAGACTTTCCCCTGAAAGAGAAAGGAAACTTAGAAAAATTTTTTTAAAAAAGATACACATAGTGAACAAAAAATACACACAAATAGAGCAATGTTGGAAAATCCCCAACTTGAAAGACTTTGAACGTCTTATCTGCCTAACTTACTACAGCGCCAAGGTCATTGAAATGATGTAGGGATACGCACTGGGCACAGGCAGGTACCTCCATCAGAAGCTTGGGTTTGCATCCCTGCCCTGCTCCTGATTCCAGCCAGCTGCCAGCACACCCCACGGGAGGCAGCAACAGTGAGGGGGCAGTGCCTGTCCCTGTCACTACCACAGGGGGACCGGCCTGGAGCCCCAAGCCCCTGACTTACCGCAGCCTAGCCTCAGCCACAGCGGGCATTTGATTTGTTTTTCAAAAGCTTTGGTACCGCTCAAGCCCAACCCACAGCCTGAACTCTTCCCCAGTCTGCTGTTTGCAACCCTGGGAACACAGGAGGTGGCTAGGGCCCCGATCAAATGACACTGACTGCAATGTTTAAGTCACCCACTTACTCACAGGCATTAGTGTTGGTATTTATTTCTTTAACAAAAAATAATATTTTGGGGCGTGGTGGCCTAGTGGCTAAAGTCTTTGCCTTGAGTGCACTGGGATCCCATATGGGTGCCGGTTCTAACCCTGGCCGCCCTGCTTCCCATCCACCTACCTGCTTGTGGCCTGGGAAAACAGACAAGGATGGTCCAGAGCCTTGGGACCCTGTACCCGCATGGGGGACCTGGAAGAAGTTCCTGGCTCCTGGCTTCGGTTCTGGACAGCTCCAGCCATTGCAGTCACCTGGGGAGTGAATCATCAGACAGACATTCTTTCTGTCTCTCCTCCTCTCTGTATATCTGACTTTGCAATTTTTTTCTTTATTTGCAATGTGGAATTACAGAGAGAGATATCTTTCATCCACTGGTTTACTCCCCGAATGACCACAATGGCCAAGGCTGGCCCAGGTCAAAGCCAGGAGCCAGGAGCCTCTTCTGGGTCTCCCTTGTGGGTGCAGGGGCCCAAGCACTTTTGAGTCATCTTCTATTGCCTTCTGAGGTGCATGAATGGGGAGCCAGTTCAGAAGTGGAGAAGCTGGGATTTGAACCAGCACCCCTATGGGATGCCTGCGGCAGACAGTGGCTTTACGTGCTATGCCACAGTGTTGCCCCTGTTGCTTCTTCACTATCTTTACACATGCCACACAAGCACTGCACACTCACAGCCACACACTTCCCACACGCACACCAATGCAAAGGTGGTACAGTTCCAACAAGCTGAGTGACCACAGCGAGCAGATCGGTGGTCTGGGCACCCCACTGCCTCTGTCCCCCCAGCTAGGACCACTGGGCCCTCACCCCTCAAAGCCTGAGTTCTTCCCTTCCTTGAGTCCGTGTATAGCTCTTACCTCTTGGTGTCCCTGTGTGTGGCAGGAGATGCTGAGACCAGGCTGGCTGGCAGGAGGATCCTGCGGCCGTAACCAGATGGGCGCAGCCAGGGGGCCCAGAGGACCACTTCTTGCGGGGAGGTAGAGAACAGCTGGGAGAGTGCTACTTACTCAGTACCTCTTTTCCTGGTCGTTTGTTGACTGGGAATCTCACACAGTCACACACACACACACACACACACACACACACACACACACACACACACACGGAGGGTTCTACACAAACACACACCATCATCTCCAGTAATCAAATCCTCCTCCTTGCCACCCTCCAAGGGAAGGCTCTTTTAACCCTGTTTTGACCACAGAAACCCACTTCCACAGGGCTCACTCAACCCCTTTGGCAGGGGCCAGTCCACTCCCACAGCCTAATCATGCTGTTGCTTTGGGACAGGAAATTCAAGGGTGTGTGCATGGAAACATGCCCGTGACCTTGGGTGGGGGGTGAGGTGAAATGGAGCTCCCCACCCAAGGTCACCCCACATCACAACTCACACCACTCCCCAGGCAGTGGGATACACACTGCAGATCCCTGCTGGCTTCGTTTTCGAAAGATTTATGTGTTTATTCAGTTCATTAAAAGGCAGAGTTATGGGGTCCATATCGTGGCATGGTAAGTAACGTCGGCCTGCAGTGCTGGCACTCCGCATGGACGCCAGTTCACTTCCCAGTTGCTCCACTTCCCATCCAGCTCCCTGCTTGTGGCCTGGGAAAGCAGCTAAGGATGGCCCAAAGCCTTGGGACCCTGCTTCCTGCATGGGAGACCCTGAAAAAGCTCCTGGCTCCTGGCTTCAAAACAAACCAACACAGTGCAATCAATTGCAAAATAAATAAATAATTTTTTAAAAAAGATTTGTTTATTTGAAAGACAGAATTACAGAGAAAGAGAGAGAAATTTCTCACATGCTGCTTCACTCCCCAAATGACCACAAGGGCCAGAGATGGGACCTGTCCAAATCCAGGAGCCAAGAGCTTCTTCCAGGTCTCCCACAACGCGGGTACAATGACTCAAGCACTTGAGCCATTATCTGCTGCTTTCCCAGGTGCACTAACAAGGAGCTATATAGGAAGTGGAACAACCGGGATACGAACCAGCACCCACGTGAAATGCCAACACCATAGGAGGTAGCTTTACTTGCTATGCCACACCGCTGACCCTAACTATAGAACATTACAGGTACTCTGTTATGTAAATATCAGCATACTCCACGGCCGAATATTTTTATTGTGCCAAAAAATCTATTAGCAGTCACTCTCCAAGCAGGGTGGGGAAGCTTTGTTCTGCCAAGGGCCATTCGGATATTTATAGCACCATTCTTGGGCTATATAAAATTGTCAACTTAAAAATTAACCTGCTGGGGGCCAGCATTGTGGCATAGCAAATTACACCACTACTAGTGATGCCAGCGTCCTAAACATGTTCCGGCTTGAGTCCTGGCTGCTCCACTTCTGGTCCCAGCTCTCCGCTAATGCACTTCAAGAACTCTAGGTGGGCCTCCCAGAGAGGAAGCAGGGACCTAAGCATCAGCTGCTTTCCCCAGTGTGTTAACAGGAAAGTGAATCAGAAGCGAAACAGGGGCCTGGCGTAGTAGCCTAGTGGCTAAAGTCCTCACCTTGAACACACCGGGATCCCACATGGGAGCTGGTTTTAATCCCAGCAGCCCCGCTTCCCAGCCAGCTCCCTGCTTGTGGCCTGGGAAAAGTAGTAGAGGATGGCCCAAAGCCTTGGGACCCTGCACCCACGTGGGAGACCCTGAAGAAACTCTTGGCTCCTGTCTTTGAATCAGCTCAGCCCCTTGGCGGGCGAACCAGCAGACGGAAGATCTTTCTCTCCATCTCTCTCTCCAAGTCTGGTTTTCCAATAAAAATAAATAAGTATTTAAAAAAAAAAAAAAAAAGTGGAACAGCCAGGACTCAAAGCAACACTCTGATTTGGTGTCAAAGGTGGCAGCTTAAGCTACTGCATCAACACCGCCAACACCTCTTTCTTTCTTTTTTCTTTTTATGAAAGCCACTTTAGAGACTGGTGCTATGGTCACCACCTGTGGTATCAACATCCCTTATGGGCTCTGGTTCGTGTCCGGCTGCCCCACTTCCCATCTAGTTCCCTGCTAATGGCCTGGGAACACAGCAGACAATGGTCCAAATCCTTGGACTCCTGCACCCACGCGGGAGACTCCGAAGAAGCTCCTGGCTCCTGGCTTCCGACCAGCCCCACCTCTAACCACTGTAGCCTTTGGGGAGTGAACCAGCAGGTAGAAGCGCTCTCTGTCACTCCACCTTTCAAACAAAGTAAATATACCTAAAATAAAATACCTCCCTAGCTGAGTTGATATCTCCTTTTGATTTTTATTGCCTTTGCCTATTTCTAATTGAATTTTTTTGTTGTTGTTCTGTTTCTCACTGGGTTGTACGCACCATGGTCGGTATTGAGTAAATAGCTGATGGGGCTGTGTTTGCTCAGAGTCGGTGCTATTTGCCGAGTCTGTGAAGTTTGGCCCCTGGACTCCAAGTCCTCTGTCCTGCTACTCTTTGCATCTAGCCGAGGGCACCTCCCTCAGAACCAAGCCACTGCGGGGTGCTGGCAGTAGAACCATGCCCATTTCACAGGCAGGGAAAACTGAGGCTCCGTGGGGAGGAGGGCCCAAGGTGCGCCCTGTGAGACTGCAGTTGGACTCAGACCTGTGCAGGACCGGCCTCACCATCCACCCCTGCTCCTTCCTGGGCTTCTGCCTCTAACCCTGTCCTTGTCACTGCGAAATGAGTCACACGCACATAATTTTGCTCACTTTATAGGAGGGGAAAATGAGGCTAAGGGAGGCCACATGACTTGCGAGATCCAGAATTCAGGAAACCTAGAGGAGGCCCAGCCCTTGGTTGGAGCACCTGACCCCAGCCAGTATCTCCCTCCCCACCACACACACACACACACACACATGCCACACACAGGCCGGCCATGCCATATTTCCCTGGCTCAGGGCCACCCGAGATAGGATCCTGGCTACATAAACTTCCTCCAGGACTGCCCACACCCAACACCAGCTGGACCCTTTGGCCTGGCACTCCCAACCCCACCCAGCAGTCCCAGCCCAAGGCCTTTGCCCCTATAGAAAGTGGGTCCCTGCGCTTGCCAGGGCCCTCTGGCTCTGTTTACCTCCATCTTCTAGCTCCCCAGGGCTTGGGCAGGCTGCACGCCCGTGTTTGGCAAAGCACGAAGCCACCCAGCACGACAGCAACGTAGGCTGCCCGGGTGGGAGAAGACATTCCCATTCACAGCAGTAAATCGCTTCTTCCTGGACCACACAGCACCAGTGAGCTAAACAGGCCAAACCCTCACCCATCTCAGGGACATTCTGGAGTTGATAGACTGTGTGTGTGTGTGTGTAAGAGAGAGAGAGAGAATCAAAAATAAACAGGGGCAGGCTCACGCTACAGCCGCAAAGTCATTCACTTGGCAGCCGGGCATCCAACACCAGGGTGCCTGGTCCCGGCTATTCCATTTCCCAATCCAGCTCCTCGCTGATGTGTTCCCCAGGGGACACAGTAAGTAATGACGCAACCTTTGGGTCCCTGCCACCCATGCGGTAGTCTCAGATCTCAGGTTAAATTCCAGGTTCACTTGCTTTCTCTCTCTCCCACCTTCTTTCAACTGAGATGAAAAGGAATGGGCCCGGCGGCATGGCCCAGCGGCTAAAGTCCTCACCTTGAGAGGGCCAGGATCCCATGTGGGCGCCGGTTCTAATCCCGTCCCGGCAGCTCCACTTCCCATTCAGCTCCCTGCTTGTGGCCTGGGAAAGCAGTCGAGGATGGCCCAATGCTTTGGGACCCTGCACCTGTGTGGGAGATCTGGAGGAGGTTCCTGGTTCCCGGCTTCGGATCGGTGCGGCGCCAGCCGTTGTGGTCACTTGGGGAGTGAATCATCTGACGCAAGATCTTCCTCTCTGTCTCTCCTCCTCTCCGTATATCTGACTTTGTAATAAAAAATAAATAAATAAAATAAAACTTTAAAAAAAAAAAACAGAAAAGGAACACTAACTTGTAAAGAATGTAAAAACGCAAATACACAGGGAATGTATGGAGTGTGTCTCACAGGCAAAGGGACCTGGCCATGGCAGGTGTTGTGTCTAGGAGCCCAGCAGCCTGAAGGCAGCAGCCACAAGCACACAAGCACTGGGACTAGAAGGGCTTGGGGACCGACCAGACGCACTGGAAACTCCTAGGCTGATTCCGAAAGGCTCAGAGCCGAGCCAGGTGCGGGAGCCAGGACCTGGTGGAAAACATTTCTGACTTTTCCATATTTGGTCCATCAAGCTTCTTTCATCACCACTTTATCAACGTGGACCCCGGCACTGATCCGACGTACCCCTGAGGGACGCGGGAACAGGCTCCCTGAGACGAGGGGACTCAGTGAGGTGGAAGGCGGGCAGGGGGCTGCGACTTTCTGGGACCAGTTCAGCTAAAGGCATCCAGGCTGGTTGCCAGCGCCGGGAGCAGCAGGGGGATCGGGAGGAATTTGGGCTCCCTTCTGCACCCCCTGCCCGCCGCCCCCCAGGCCTGAAGACCCTCGCAGCCCGACCTCGGTTTCCAGACCCAGCTTCCCCGCGGAACTGGACAATGCCCAACAGCTTGGTGGAGACCGGGCTGGCAGGCGCCAGCTGCGCGCATCTCAGAGGCGAGAGGGACCTGGGCAGGTGCAGTTCCCCTGGACGGAGCCCAGCCCACTCGCCCCAGCAGCTGTGGCCACGCCTTCTCTCTCTCTCTCTCTCTCTCTCTCTCTCTCTCTCTCTCTCTCTCTGGGCGCTCAGGGGCCCGGCCATCCAAAGCAGTTGGCCGCGCCCCCCAGGCCCACACCGCCAGCGCCAGAGGCGCCGAAATGCCTCGGGGAGTTTAGAGGGCGGGGTGGAAAGGGGCAGTTTCTGATTTGCACTTCAAGTCGTTCAAGTTCTGAGCTAAAGAGGGACGCGGAGTGGGGGATGGATGGGGAGGGGCAGACTCCGCCCTCCCCTAACAGCCCCCACCCCCAGCACCCGGGCGCACGTCGCCACTCGCCGCCAAGTCCTTCCCTCCCTGGGTGCAAGGTGAAGGTGGGAGGGGGCCACGTCACTGTCCCCAGGCCCGGCTCCGCCCCTCCCGCCCCCGGCGCGCCGCTGGGGCTATGAGCTAAGTCTAACCGGCCCCAACGCACCGAGCCAGAAGCAGGTGCAGGCGCAGCCGCGGCGCCGGAGTGCGTAGCCGAGCCGTTAGCGGCTGCCGTCGTCTGTGAATCCGTCCATCCAGCCGCCGTCTTTCCTCGGGTTCGCGCACCCGCCCGCAACTGACCCCGGCGAGGCCCAGCGGCCCCGGCACCCTCGTCTCTCCAACTCCCGGAGGCGGCTGGTGCGGAACCGTCCGGCACAACCGCAGCAGCCATGTCTATGGGCCTGGAGATCACCGGCACGTCGCTGGCCGTGCTGGGCTGGATAGGTTCTATCGTGTGCTGCGCGCTGCCCATGTGGCGCGTGTCGGCCTTTATCGGCAGCAGTATCATCACGGCACAGATCATCTGGGAAGGCCTATGGATGAACTGCGTGGTGCAGAGCACCGGGCAAATGCAGTGCAAGGTGTACGACTCGCTGCTGGCGCTGCCGCAGGACCTGCAGGCGGCCCGCGCGCTCATCGTCGTGGCCATCCTGGTGGCCGCCTTCGGGCTCTTCGTGGCGCTCGTGGGCGCCCAGTGCACCAACTGCGTGCAGGACGAGACGACCAAAGCCAAGATCACCATCGTGGCGGGCGTGCTCTTCCTGTTGGCCGCGCTGCTCACCCTCGTGCCCGTGTCCTGGTCGGCCAACACCATCATCCAGGACTTCTATAACCCCCTGGTGCCCGAAGCGCAGAAACGCGAAATGGGCGCCGGTCTCTACGTGGGCTGGGCCGCCGCAGCGCTGCAACTGCTGGGAGGCGCACTGCTCTGCTGTTCCTGTCCCCCGCGCGACAAGTACGCGCCCACCAAGGTCGTCTACTCGGCGCCGCGCTCCACCGGGCCCGCCACTACCACCATGGGCACCGCCTACGACCGCAAGGACTACGTCTGAGCCGATGGGCGCGCGGGGAAGAGACCCTCCATCCTCAACCTCAACCGCCACCGCCACCGGGAACTGGAGTGTCCACTAAGTCCTCCGTCTCGGCAGCCTCGCGTTCGAGACCCTGCGGCCCCGGGGACACCTTCTCCCCTTCGCCAGTTGCCACCGCCTCTTTGGGGCGCGGGAAGCCGGACTGCTGGGGAGGTGCGGGCGGTGGGGAGAGTCAGGGTTCGACCCGCGTGGACAATGTACCCCAGCTCCGCCCTCCTGCCCGCCGCTGGGGTGACGACCGCCGCTACTTGCCCGCTCATGGAGGCTCTCTTGTCCTCCACCCCCCACTCCAAAAGCCCGCCGTTGCTTTGGGTCCCTGCGACAAGGGCAGCCAGGAACCGGGCCACTTGATGTTTTTCAATAAAAGCCGTTTGTTTTTGCAGTGGCTGGCTCCTCCTTGTCCTAAAGCTCCCCCCGTCCGGGGGGAGGGGATGATCGGTTTTGACTGGATCCCACCACCCATCCGGCACCCTCAACTTGGATGCAGCTTAGCTGAGAACTAGGGTCTTCCGGCAGGGGCGCGGGGGGGGGGGGGGAAACCCGGGCTTAAATTCCATGCACCCCGCGGGGCTGGGGGAGGGGTCTTTGGCTTACTGGCTGCAAAGTCCAACAGAGCCTGGGGCGGCGGGTGTTTCCTGCTGCTCACCTGGAGGGGGTGTGGGGCAGGCGGCAGGTAGCCGCCACCCCGTTCTCTTGGATGGGGCTTGGAGCACCTGTTGGCGCCTCAGTGTCCCACACAGTCTTAAACAGGAGTTCTCATTCCCAGGCCGGGAAAAGGAAACAAAAGAAGACCTATTGTGTGGCTCCTAGAGCAGTTAGGGGAACGCTCACCTGGCCTCGGAAATGAGAAAGGGACCCCATCTTCCTGCGAACCCCAAGACAGGAGGGAATGAGGGAGAGAGGCCACAGACTCTGTATCAAGGAGACTTGGGGGAGGCCTGGGGTGGGCTCCTGGTGGGTGGGAGTGGCGCTGAGGCCACAGGCCAAGCCGTGGAGGGTCGTGGATGTGGAGCAGCACTCAAACCTCACTCTGAGCACTAGGGATTCTTGAAGAGAAGTGTGTGGAAGACCCAGCATAGCTCTGGACTACAAGGCAGGGGCAGTCGGTGGGGCTGGGCAGAGGGAGAGTGAGGGGAGAGTCCAGAGCAGCCCCAGTGATGGGCACTGCTAGGGGGGAAATGATGGATTCTTACTTTTAAACAAAATAGTTGGGGGCCCAGTGCCCTAATCCTCCACCTGTGGCGCCAGCATCCGATGCGGTGGCCGTTTGAGCCCCTACCGTCCCACTTCCCTGCTAATGCACATGGGAAAGCAATGGAGGATGGCTCAGGTCCTTGGGTCCCTGCACTAATGTGGGAGACCCGGAAGAAGCTCCTGGCTTTAGGACAGGCTCGGCTCCAGCCATTGAAGCCATGTGAGGAATGAACCGATGGAAAGAACATCTCTCTCTCTCTGTAACTGCCTTTCCAATAAAAATATATTTTAAAAAATTATTTGAGAGGCAGACCAACAAAAAGAGCTTTCCTGTACTGGTTCAACCCTCAAATGCCTGCAACAGTCAGGTCTAAGCTGAGAGACCCAAGCTAGAGGAGTTTGGAATTCCATCCAGGTCTCCCACCTTGACCGTGCTGGAACCCCAACAGCTTGAGCCCTCACCTGCTACCTCGATAGGGGGTGTGGGTGCTTTGTTGTTCAGGCCAAACGCCCAATCTCTGGGATTGCACTGTGAGAAGATGGAGCCTGGAGAGCTGGGGGGGGGGGGGGGAAGTCCAGAAGGAGGCGGACCGGAAGTCGGAGGCTGTACCTACAGATTGGCGGGGAGTCGTTAAACGTACACATGGCAAGTGAAACCAGGGGATGGGGTGAGGTCAACATCGAAACCAAAAGGGAAAGAGAGCGGGAAGGAGACCACAGAAATGACCACAGGGGTAGCTGCAACAGAAGGGGCCACTGGTGGCCTTGGCTAAGACCTGGGGATGGAAAACCATGGTGGGGGAACAATGGGCATAAGGTGATAACACGAAAGTAGAGCCTGTGGACCACGTAACCCCAAAGGACTCCGTGGCAAAGCCAGACACTTGAGGTGCAGCCAACCAGGATCACCCCAGAGCTTGGGGGTTAGAAAAACCTGGAAGTGATTGTATCTCAGATATATATATATTTTAAACCCTGGCTGCAACTCAGCCATGGCAGAGGGCATTTTGTGGCAGGTATAAAATTCCTTGGTGATCACCAGCTTCCGGAGGACTGGCTTGGCCAAGAGCCTGCTGCTAGCCACACTGAACCCCTGACCCAGTCACACCAGCACCCTCAAATCAGAGGGCTGTGGCAGAACAGGGCGACAGATCCAACCCTGGGGGAGAGTGGGCAAGCCCCATCTGTCCCCCAAACATGGATGTGTGCCCCAGGGGGACACAGGATATGAAGCTATGGCCTGTACCCTACACCCTCCAGCCAGGGCCTGGCTTTAAACTTGTCCTGACTTAGCTTCCTATGGCTCCTGACTGGAGTCAGGTGCAAGTAGCACAAGTTGAGACCCCAGGGCCACAGGCTGAAAGCAACATTAGCAAGTTCCAGGGTGGATTGTGATGGGGTGGGGGAGGCAGGTGTCTGGCACAGCGGTTAGGACACAGCCAGGGAGGTCTGCATCGAGGAACCAGTGGGTCCTGAGACTCAGCTTCCAATAATTGAAAGTCGTGCTGTTGGTGCAGAACCCTGGGAGGCAAGCAGGTAGTTGCTCAAGTACTTGGGTCCCAGTCACCCCCGACTGGGGATACTGGGAGTGAGTTCTAGCTGTCAGCTTCAGCCTGGTCCAGCCCTGCCTGCTTTAGACATTGGGGAGTGAACCAGTGGTTGAAAGATTCTCTCTCTTAGGCTTTCTTCCTCCCTTTCAAATAAAATGAAAGTAAACACATACTTCTTTCATGATATGAGTTTATTGTGGCAGGTGTGGTAGCACAGTAAATTAAGCCTTGAGTTTATTTTTAAAAAATGCAGGGAGAAAGAGGAAGGTGGCCCAGCACAGTAGCACAGCGGCTACAGTCCTCGCCTTGAACGCACCTGGATCCCGTACGGGTACCAGTTCGTGCCCTGGCTTTTCCACTTCCCATCTAGCTCCCTGCTTGTGGCCTGGGAAGGCAGTAGAGGATGGCCCAAGGGCTTGAGACCCTGCACCCGTGTGGGAGACCGGAAGAAGCTCCTGGCTCCTGGCTTCGGATCAGCTCAGCTGCAGCTGTTGTGGCCACTTGAGGAGTGAACCAGCAAATAGAAGATCTTTCTGTCTATCCCTCTCTCTCTGAAAATCTGCCTTTCCAATAAAAATAAATCTTTTTTAAAAAGGGTAGGAGGTTGAAAGACAAAAGTTCTCCTCGTTCAACCATCAACATGTGGAAGGCGCCCTCCCCCTGTTGATTTCCCTTGTTCATCTCCCAAGGTCAAGAACGAACAATGTCCCAGCTCTCCCGTTTGCAGCACCCAGGCTGGTGCGCACACAGGGAAGGCTGTGGAATGAAGGCTGGCCGGCCTGCCTGCCTGCCTGCCTGCCTGCCTGCCTGTCAGGCCCCTGGCACAGGGCTGAGCCCAAGGGAGGCGCTCAGCACCCCTGTTGTTACGGATTCACCTGGGAACTGGGGGAAACGTTGGGCTCTTGAGAAACATTCTCTGAGTTTCTTCAAAACAAACAAACAAAAAATATTTGGAGCCCCCCACTCCACCCCACCCCACTCCACCCCACCCCACCCCATTTCCCTGCTATGCCCTGGGGTTCCATCTCCCACTGTGGCATCCTGGTCTTGCCACACCTGTTCTCTTGCTCTCTTCCTCCTGGCAGACCAAGAGCCAAGGGCTTTAGCAAACAAACACAGTATTTATTGTGGTTCCGGATGGTACTGCCTCTTCCTCCCTTGCCAAGGTTCCACTAAAGGCAGCAAAGCAGGTGTGTCATGCCTTCAGTTCTCCAGTGCTGCAGCTCCCTGGGGTAGGTGGTACCGGGACATCACCAAAGCTGAGGACCTGATGAAACCCCGTGCCTAGCCCTGCCGCCTTCTGTCAATGCCAGCCCCTCACCTGTCCCCCTTCCCATTCCTTCACTCTCTCCTCTACCCACACAGCCCCAGCCCAGAGAACCACCAGATGGCGGCCATCTTGCCATCTCTGCCTCAGCAGCCAGGTCCCTCCCCAAAGCCTGCTGGACCCCCACTTTTCATTCTCCCTAGAACAATCTTGAACCTGATCCTGTCGCTCCTTTACAGGCTCCCCAAACCCCGGCCCCCAGGGAGGGGTGCATCCGAGGCAAGACACGGATCATAGGTCCCAGGCCCAGTTCGGAGGAGCAACTGTTTGTATCTTACAATCAAGTAAATGTAAATAGATTCCAGAAAAGTTCAAAGGACAGTAAGGAATAATTGGGAAGGGAGAACCTGGGACAAGTAGGTTTGGGTCAGCAGAGGAAGAGGGGACCACCGGATGGGCAAGCAGTGGCAGGTGAGCACAGGGTGCTATGCAGGGTGTGGCGGCCATGGGGAATTCACACCCAGAACCAGGAAGACAGCAGTGAGAGCAGCCAGTGGGGAAGTTGGCCAGGGACTCCAGCTTCTCCCCCGCCTGAAGCACAGCCTATTGCTCCGACTGTCCCACTCGCTCCTCACCGTCTGACCCAGCTTACTGCTTATGATCTCGGAGCAGTGGAGGGTGACCCAAGAGATCGGGGGCCCCTGCACCTATGTGTGAGACCCAGAAAAACTAGCTCCCAGCTTCAGATCGGCTCAGCTTTGGCCACTGTGGAGTCAACCAATAGATGAAAGATCCTTCTCTGTTTCGCTTTCTCTCTGTACATCTGTCTTTCAAATAAACACACAAGTAAACTTAAAAAAAAAAAAAAAGTGTGTTGGGCCCTGCACAATGGCTCAATGGCTAAATACTCACTTTGCAAGCAATGGGACCCCATATGGGCACTGGCTCATGTCCCAACTACCCCACTTCCCAACCAGCTCCCTGCTTGTGGAATGGGAAAGCAGTTGAGGACGGCCCAAAGCCTTGGGACCCTGCACCTGTGTGGGAGACCGGGAAGAGGTTCCTGGCTTCAAATCAGCTCAGCTCCAGCAGTTGCAGCCACTTGGGCAGTGAACCAGCAGTTGGAAGCTCTTTCTGTCTCTCCTTTCTGAGAATCTGATCTTCCTTCCCAATAAAAATAAATAAATCTTTTTAAAAATAAAAAAATGTGGAAGTCAAGGTAAAACACGAGAGTGGCTTTTAGAAGACTGAAAAGGGGCCCCAGCACAGTAGCCTAGTGGCTAAAGTCCTTGCATTGAAAGCACTGGCATCCCATATGGACGCCGGTGCTAATCCCGGCAGCCCCGCTTCCCATCCAGCTCCCTGCTTGAGGCTTGGGAAAGCAGTCAAGGACGGCCCAAAACCTTGGGACCCAGAGGAGGCTCCTGGTTCCTGGCTTCGGATTGGCTCAGCTCTATCTGTTGCAGCTGCTTGGAGAGTGACTCGACGGATGGAAGATCTTCCTCTCTGTCTCTCCTCCACACTGTATATCTATCGATAAAAATAAATAAATCTTTAAAATTTAAAATTTTAAGTGCAAAGGCAGATTTACAGAGAGAAGGAGAGACAGAGATGGAACAGTCTCCCATCCATTGGTTCATTCCTCAAATAACCGCAAAAACCAGAGCTGATCTGAACCCTGAAGCCAGGAGCTTCTTCTGGGTCTCCCACATGGGCACAGGGTCCAGGGTTGAGTTATCCTCTGCTGCTTTCTTACGCCATTAGCAGGCAGCTGAAAAATGGAGCAGCCAGGATACAAACCAGCCTCAGTATGGAATCCCGGTGCTTATAAGTGGAGGACTAACCTGTTGAGCCACGGAACCAATCCTTCCACTTTCTTATTGTGAAGCTTACTACAAAGCAGTAGTGATCACAGCAGCGTGGTGCTAAAGATCAATGTCATAGAACAGAGAGTCCGTGTTCCCCGATGTGCTCCAACGACTTGCAAAAAGCACACCAAGTCTCCACATGCCGGGAGGACAGGCTTTCAACACACACTGCTAAGCCACTGTTATCCACCTACGAGAAAACAAAGGTGGCATGGTAAGGTACAGCGGGCACCAAAGCTAACTGAAAACAGATGGCAGACGCAGTGGGGTGTTTCGTAAGGTAGGGAAGCAGTTTCCACGTCGAGACCTGC
The DNA here is from genome assembly GCF_017591425.1 of Ochotona curzoniae. Classification (NCBI taxonomy): domain Eukaryota; kingdom Metazoa; phylum Chordata; class Mammalia; order Lagomorpha; family Ochotonidae; genus Ochotona; species Ochotona curzoniae. The sequence continues at coordinate 5,674,012 of NW_024465421.1, forward strand.
TAAAAGTCAGAGCCCTAGGGTGCGGGGCACGGGCAGCGTTGTGACACAGCACCTTAAGCCACCACCTGAGTTGCCGGCATCCCACATCCAAGTACCAGTTCAAGTCCCGGCTGCTCCACTTCTGATCCAACTCCCTGCTAATGCACCTGAGAAAGCGCAGAGTCCCAGGCTCTTGGCTTCATGACACCATTCGGGAAGGTGAACCAATTACTGCAAGAGCTCTCTCTGTCTCTCTCTGTATGTGTCTCTGTATATACATAACTCAGTAAACAAATAAAATCGTTTTTAAAACATTACTCCTTGGATCCAGAGCCATGGCCTAGCGGCTAAAGACCTCGCCTTGAATGCGCCATATGGGAGCTGGTTCTAATCCTGGCAGCCCCGCTTCCCATCCTACTTGTAGCTCCCTGCTTGTGGCCTGGGAAAGCAGTTGAGGACAGCCCAATGCCTTGGGAACCTACATCTATGTGGGAGAGCTCCTGGCTCCTGTCTTCGGATCGATGCAGCACTGGCTGTTGCACTCACTTGGGGAGTGAATCATCAGACGGAAGATATTTCTCTCTGTCTCTCCTCCTCTCTGTATATCTGACTTTGCAATAAATAAATAAATAAAGCCCAGAGATGAGGGAGGCCACACTGGTCTTCCAGACACTCCTGCATTAGCAAAAAATATATATATTTTATATATACTATAATATTATATATTATTTTATATATACTATTCCTTAAATGAAAGTTCTTAAAACACACACGCACACACAGAGACTGGGAGAAAATACAGAGGAGCGAAAGAATGTCTTCAATAAGAAAAAAGATTTTTAAAAAAACATGGATCAGAGCCAAGCTTGATAGCCTAGTGCCTAAAGTCCTCTCCTTGCACATGCCAGAATCCCATATGGGCACTGGTTCTAATGCCAGATGCTCCACTTCCCTTCCAGCTCCCTGTTCGTGGCCTGGGAAAGCAGCTGAGAATGGCCCAAAGCCTTGGGACCCTGCACCCATGTGGGAGACCCGGAGGGCTCCTAGCTTTAAGATGAGCTCAGTTCTGGACATTGTGGCCATTTGGGGAGTTAAGCAGCAAAAGGAAGATCTTCCTCTTTGTATATCTGACTTTCCAATTTAAAACAAACAAACAAAAAACATGAATCAATGAGCCAGTATAATGTGCCCAATTGGCTAACCCTCCACCTTCAAGCGCTGGCATCCTATATGGGTGCTAGTTGTGTCCCAGCTGCTCCACTTCCCATCCAGCTCCCTGCTTGTAGCCTGGAAAAGCAGCAGAGGATGGGCCCAAAGCCTTGAGACCCAGCACCTGCATAGGAGACCCGGAGGAAGCCCCTGGCTCCTGGCTTCAAATTGGCTCATCTCCTACTGTTGCAGCCAGTTAGGGAGTGAACCAGCAGATGAAAGATCTCTCTCTCTCTCTCTAACTAATCAATGCTAATCAATGGGTGAGAGATCGATTTCTTTTCTTCCTTTTTTTTTTTAACGTTTTTTCAAAAATTTTATTGCAAAGTCAGATATACAGAGAGGAGGAGAGACAGAGAGGAAGATCTTCTGTCCAGTGATTCTCTCCCCAAGTGACCGCAACGACTGGTGCTGCACCCATCCGAAGCCAGGAGCAGGAACTTCCTCCAGGTCTCCCACACACAGGTGCAGCGGTCCAAGGCTGTGGGCTACCCTCAACTGCTTAGCCACTAGGCCACGGCGCTGGGGCCTGACAGATGTTTCTCTGTGTATGTGTGTGTGTGTCTTACTGCTTCTCAAATCTATATATTTTTTTAAAGTTTATGGGCTCTTTGTTTTGTTTTGTTTTGTTTTTTAATTGAACGGAACTAGCAGTGACAACAGTCCTACTTTCAGCAGACAGTGAAAGAGAGTCAAAGGCAGATGTTTGCACAGCGTGTTCCTCTGGAGGGATTAAGGACGATGCCAGCGACCGGGTGGGCAACAGCGTGCTCTGTGGATGGAAGGCAATCCTGTCGGCTGCTCCAACACAGGCGGACCCGAGGAGTTCATGCCAAGTGAAACGGAGCGGCCGCAAAACAAAAACACTGGTCACGCCTGGGTGTGGCCGCTCCAGGCGTCAGAGTCCGAGAAACCGAAAGTAGGATGGGACCGGGAGGGCCCGGCTGGGGAACCGCATCTGAGTCAGCGTGGAATCACACACGTGCAGCAGGAGGACCTGATGATGACGGTCGGCAGGCGCGGGGACACGCTCAGCTAGCATCAAAAGATGATTAGAACAGTCGTGTGTGTGTGTGTGTGTGTGTGTGTGTGTGTGTGTGTGTGTGTGTGTGTGTGTGTGTGTGAAAGAGACAGTTATCCCCAGTAAACCAATTCAGATGGGGTTGGGGCTTAGCCTAACTAGGAAGACATGGCATCCCACGTTGGAACAGATGAACTCAACTGCTGGCTCCTGTGCCCGGGGCCAGCTCCCTGCCCATGAGGAGCCTGGGAGGCAGCGGGCGTGGCCCTGGTGATTGGGTCCTTGTTATGCCAGTGGGTTACCAGGAGGGCATTCTCTGCTCCTGGTTTTGGCCCAAGCCAGCCCTAACCATGGACATTCAGGAAGTGACCCAATGTATGGGGGCTCATTATATATAGCTCTCTTTGCCTGTCAAACCATAGCTACACACATATTCACAAAGGGATAAAAAAAACAACAACAACAAAAAAAAAAAAAACAGAGTTTAAAAATAACATGGGGCCCGGCGCTGGCCTAACTGCTAAAGTCCTCACCTTGAACGCACCAGGATCCCACATGGGCACCGGTTCTAGTCCATCCAGCTCCCTGCTTGTGGCCTGGGAAAGCAATCGAGGACGGCTCAAAGCCTAGGAACCCTGTACCAATGTGGGAGACCTGGAGGAAGTTCCAGGCTCCTGGCTTCGGATGGGTGCAGCACCGGCCATTGCAGCCACTTGGGGAGTGAATCATCGGACAAAAGATATTCCTCTCTGTCTCTCCTCTCTGTACATCTGACTTTATGATAAAAATAAATAAATCTTTAAAAAAATAAATAAAATAAAAAATTACATGAAACTTGGGCCAGCATAATGATTCAAGATTGACTCATTTTTATTGGAAAGGCAGAGTTATAGAAACAGAAGGAGGGGCGTCTTCCATCACTGGTTCACTCCCCAAGTAGCTGCAAAGGATAGATTTGGCTCTATACTAAACCAGGAACAGGGAGCTTCTTCTGGGTCTCCCACGTGGATGCAGGGTCCCAAGGCCTTGGCCATCCTCTGCTGCTTTCCCAGGCCACAGGCAGGAAGCTGGATCAGAGATGGGGCAGTCAGGACACAAACCAGGGCTCATATGGGGTGCCACCACTGCAGGCAGAAGCACAATATAACAGTCCCAATATACCTTAAAAAAAAAGTTCCAGGGGTGGGTATTGTGGCACAGTAGGTTGAGCCACTGCCTGGGACACTTGCAACTCAAATGAAATCCAGACTGCTCCATTTTTAACCCAGCTTCCAGCTCATGCACCCTGTGAGGAGGCAACGGGGCTGCTTGCAGCCTTGGGAGTGAGTCCTCAGGGACGGTCTGCTAGGGACTGGGCTTTCACATTCCCGAGAGACACATCACCTTTGTCTTCCCCTGCACGTGTCACCTGGCGTTCTTTCAATAACCGGAAGGTCCAAAGGAACAAGCCCAGGCCACATCAGGTTAAGCCGATGCCGCTAACAGGTCCTGTGTCCCAGCTGCTCCACTTCCGCCCCAGCTCCCTGCTAAGGCGTCTGGGAAGGCAGCGGAGTGCTTTGGGACCCCTGCCAATGACGTGGGAGACCTGGATGGAGTTTGGACAAGAGGAACCTGGACCTGGCATACAGCTTTGACCCCCTAGGGAGGGCAGAGTCCCGCCCCACACTCCTCGCCCCTGAAGTCAGCCTCACTTGGGGTTTCCAGCTAAAGACCTGCCAATCATACAACGTGGCTATTGTTAAAAGACGCCAGTATTTGCTCACACAATCCTGCGAGGAAAACTTGGCTAGAATTTGATCGATTTGCTAGATCCAATGTCAGTTTGCAAGGCGCGCATGGAAGTCAACAAAATCCAGGATATACAGAAATCAAGTGAACACCTGCCTTTTTCCAGAAAAATTCAAGCTGTAGGGGGAATGGGGGAATCTATACGTCATAAAGGGAATGGTACATGAAGCCATCACAGTGATTTCTGATTCAAGGTACGCAAATGCAGTTTATGAGGCTTAAGCAATTATTTAAGGGCTGGCGCAATGGCTCAATTGGCTAATCCTCATCTTGCAAGCACCAAGATGATGCAGATTCGTGTCCTGGCTGCTCCACTTCCCATCCAACTCTCTGTTTGCAGCCTGGGAGAGCATTCGAGGTCAGCCCTAAGCCTTGGGAGCCACATCAGATCAGATCAGCTCTGGCTCTTGCGGCCACTTGGGAATTAGCAGACGGAAGATTTTTTTTTTTTTAAGATTTACTTATTTTTATTGAAAGTCAGATATATACAGAAAGGAGGAGAGTCAGAGAGGGAGATCTTCCATCCACTGATTTATTCCCCAAGCAGCCGCCACAGACAGAACTGAGACAATCCGAAGCCAGGAGCCAGGAGTCTCCTCTGAGTCTCCCAGGCACATGTAGGGTTCCAAGGCTTTGGGCCATCCTCAACTGTTTTCCCAAGCCACAAGTAGGCGAGCTGGATGAGAAGTGGGGCTGCCGGGATTAGAATCAGAGCCCATATGGGATCCAGGTGCGTTCAAGGCGAGGACTTTAGCCACTAGGCCACATGCCAGGTCCCAGCATTCCCCTTCTTATCAATCAGGTTCCCCCTTACCTGAGGCCCCACTTATCATTTCCTGGCCTCATTACTGTCCACACAGCATCCTGCTGGCCGAATGGATGTCACCTTGTACTCACATACCTGCTTGTAGCCTTTCTCCTCCTCCCCCTGGAGAGTAGAAAGCCAGAAACTGGGGTGGGGGAGGGTGTTAGGAAGTGGAGAAAGAGGCTGGTAGAGTTTTTTGGTTTGTTTTTTAAAGATTTATTTCTTATTGGAAAGGCAGATTCACCGAGAGAATGAGACAGAGAAAAAGATCTTCTATCTGCTGGTTCACTCCCCAAATGGCCGCAGTTGCTGGAGCTGAGCTGATCTGAAGCCAGGAGCCAGAAGCTTCCTCCAGGTCTCTCACACAGGTGCAAGGTCTGAAGTCCTTGGGCCATCTTTCTCAGGCCACAAGCAGGGAGCTGGAAGGGAAATGGGGCACCCAGGACGTGAACCAGCACCGTGTGGGATTCCCAATGCATGGAAGGCAAGGACTTTGGCCATTAGGTTACTATACTGGGCTCCTTTTTTGTTTTGTTTTGTTTTGCTTTTAGTTCCTGAAGGAACAGACTCAGGAAGCTGCCATATTCCTACCCCCAAAATTAACACTTGACCTTGGCAGGTGCACAATAAATATTTGCTTTCTGAATGGTTGGGTTGCTGACTGACAGGGGACATCAGTTGGGGACTGGAGTGGACACGTGGCTTTGTGGCAATCAGGATTGATCTCACTGACTCTTCTGTCACAGATCCAGACACTCTCCCTCACATGACAGCCAGCCCAGGTGCCCGAGACAAGTTTTGCTTCAGTCCTTGATGCTGGGATCCCCAAGGCCAAGGTGTCCAGCACTGGACAACATCCAGATGGCAGTGGCGGGGCACCCATCGCTCTGACTCCTGCTGCTAGCATGGGCTCTATGCTTGGGACAAGGGACTCTGATGCCAGCTGCCTTGGGTCTAGCAGCCCCCTAATGCCGTTCCTTTCTGGGCGCACTATCCAAAACCACATGGGACGGAGCCCTTCCTATTCTCTTCCACTGGACAGTCTCTCCTTCCCTTGAGGCTTGGGGACAAGAGCAGACACCTGCTTTTCCACTGTGACTTCTGCTCCGGAGGGGGAAGAGCCAGACCCAGAGCACAGAGAAAAAGAAGTAGGTGGGAAAGCTCAGAAGTTCCACACAAGGTCCTTGCACGATGGCTCAGTGGCTAAATCCTCACCTTGCAAGCTCTGGGATTCCATACGGACACCAGTTCTTGTCCTGGCTGCTCCACTTCTCATCCAGCTCCCTGCTTGTGGTCTGGGAAAGCAGTCAATGATGGCCCAAAGCCTTGGGACCCTGCACCCACGTGGGAGACCCAGAAGAAGCTCCTGGCTCCTGGCTTTGGATCAGCTCAGCTATGGCCGTTGTGGCCTTTCAGGGAGCAAACCAGCAAATGGACGATCCTTCTCTTTGTCTCTCCTTCTCTCTGGAAACCTGACTTTCCAACTTTCCAATTTAAAGCAAAACGAAACAAAACCAAAAAAAAAAAAAAAAAAGGGTGGACAGGAGGAAGCAGGGGAGGGAGTTGCAGGGCAGGGACCTGATGTAGCAGCTAAAGTACTTTCAAGAGTCCCACATTCGTACCCTGACACTACCTACTCTCTCACACTGCATAGGGAAGGTGCCAGTTCATATGCTCGGGTCCCTGCTTCTTACATGGGAGCCCTGGATGGAGTTCCAGTCTCTTGACTCCTGCTCTGGACATTTGGGGGACTAAGCCAGTGGACGGAGGGGAGATGAGGTGTCTTGCACAGAACACTCCCACTTGCTGGAACACTCTCCTCCCTCTGACCTCCTACAATACACTTTCGCACAAAAGCTCTAAAAGCCGTGGGGCCGGGGATGGAGAGGGTAAGATGAGGCTGTGTGGGCCCACTACCCTGTACTTCCTAAGGCCTCCTTCCACCCCCACCCCATCCAAACCAAAAGGGACTCAACGGGGAATCTTGGGGAGCCCCTCTCCTCTCCCAGCCCCGGGATGGAGGAGCAGGGTGTGGAGGTGGCAAGGAGATCCCTGGGATGCTCCTGACACCAGGCCTGGGCTTGCTGCCTACTGCCAGAGGAGGAGGAGACCAGGGAGGCCTCCCTAACCTGCCCTGGAGCAAATAAATACTCCACACAAGCCATTATTGTGTGCTACCTTAATTTGTTCTTTTGTTCAGGGCTCGGTAGCGGGAGGGGCAGGGCGGGCAATGAGCCTGGCAGTTCACCGGGGGTCCAAAAATGTCAGCTGAGCCAACTTGAAAGCCGAGGAATAGAATGTTCTCTCCAAGCCCGGAGAGGCCCGTCGTTGTGGGGCGGGCTGGCCAGGTACCATAGCCTCGGGGATTCGTGCTTGCCATGCGGATTAAACGTCGTAGGGCTGGCGGGGTAGTCGACTCCGATCCAAAACCCGGGATGGAGACCAGCCGGACAGGAGGGCTCCCTGGGGAGTGGTGTGTTTGTGTGTGTGTGTGTGGGGGGGGGGGTGGCCTGCACTGCCCACCACCGGACAGGAGGGTGTGTGTATGTGTGTGTGCGCGCGCGCGCTGCACTGCCGTGTGTGTGTGTGTGTGTGTGTGTGTGTGAACGTGTGTGGCCTGCACTGCCCACCACCGGACAGGAGTGTGTGCGTGTGGTGTATGCCCTGCACTGCCCAGTGTGTGTGTGTGTGTGTGCGTGTGCACGTGTGTGTGTGCGCGTGTGTGTGGCCTGCACTGCCCACCCCGGGTCGTCAGGCCCCAGCAAGGCCGCAGCCCCTGCCCGCCCCACCCCGGCGGCTGGCAGGAATTTGCCCCGATGACCTCCCCAGGCGCACGCCTGTCGCCATGGCGACCGGCCTCGGAAACAAGCTGCGCGATTGTCCCTGCTCAGCGGGGCAGGTGAAACCCCGGCCACGTGACCGATACTGAGCCAGGTGCGGCTGTGGGCCGCGCGCCGCCTCCCCGCCTTAACCCGTTCGCCGCCCGCCGCAGGTCACTCCCCCTTTGGCTCCAGCCCCGAGGACGGCGCGGAGACGACGTCTGAGAGCGCCGCGCTGGAGGTGGCTGCGTGGACACACGCCTTCCTCTACAGGAAAACAAAGATGGCTCCTCCCCACGCCACCCGGCGCTGAGAACTTGACCTCGGGGCCTGGGGAACGGGGCTGGTCTAGACACCCTCCACCCCACCCTCCACCAGACCAGCACAGCCACCTGAGGGTTTCCTAACATGCTGGCAAATGACCACTCCCCAACACGTCACCCCCCACCCACCACTTTCTCTGGAATGTTCTAGGGAAAACCTCGAGCTAACTGGTTTTTCGGCTTACTAGGCCCAGCCCCAAGGGCCCGGGGCTCTGCGTAAATACCTCAAATCCTGTGGCTTCTGGACCTGGGCCAGGCTCAGGTTACCCAGATGAAGGGCTTGGGAGAGAAGGACAGCAGCGGGTTGAGGGGTGGCTGTTGGCTGTTGGTTGTCGGAGGATTCGTTTGAAATGCCTCCCTTTGAGGCACCCATCTGCCTCCAAATCCTTCCACTTCCCTGCCATCAACCCTAAAATAACAGCCTCCAGAGAGGACTGACCCCTTCTGGGGTTCACACCAGCCCCCCTATACACACACACACATCATATTCCTCCCTTCCCCCCAACCCTGCTGTACTTCTAGCTTTCTGATGATTACAAGAGTTACAGGGGAGCACACCATCTGATGTGCGCTCTCGCCAGGGACCTGCCTCAAATTAAAACAAGACACCAGCCAAGTCTTTCCTCTTTGGCAAGGAGATGACCCCTGGGAATTAGGGCACTCCCTGGGGCCCACAGCAGGAGAGTTAAGGACTGGTAAACTGCTGAGACAGGTGTTCTAGGCTGGAAGGGGCCCACCAACCCAGCTAGCAGGTTAGAGCTGCATTTGTGAATACCTGGAAGTCCTTGATGATGAGTCAGTAAAACTGCTACAATGTAACTCTGAGGGTGGGCCCTGGGGACACCTGCTTGGCCTCTCAAGGCTTGGGTTCAAGTCCAGGTTCTGCTGCTAGTCTGTTCTTACTCTCTGGCCCTGCTAAATAGGGCCCAGCACTTTCCCTGGGGGCAGCTAGTGGGGGCAGGGAGGTAGAGTCCCTCTGCCCTGCACCAAGTGGGGGGGGCGGGGTGCCTCTAGACTCCAATAACATAGAGCAATTAAGGTCCTGGGAGGATTTCTGAGAACTCCACATGCAGAAATCCCTCCCACACACCATTTCCCAGAAGAGAGGGGAGGGGAAGAAGCAGCAGGGGGAGCTCCTACTCGTGTCCATAGCAACTCCAGCCTGGGTGCAAACTGGGCTATGCATCTTTTCCAGATGCCCATCTGGCTTAACAGACGCACTGCGATATTCATGAAACATGACCACCTCGCCTGCTGCTGCCTTCTGTCTGAATTCTCCCTTATGCAAACCCAAGAACCCCTGATCGGGCCATTTCCAGGAACACCTCAAGAACAGATGTCCCTACAACCCCACGGGAGACCTGGACTGAGGTCCAGGCTGGTGGCTTTGGCTTGATCCAACCCTGGCTATTGTGAATATTTGGGGAGTGAACTGACAGATGAAAGATTGTCAGAACTGGCGTCATGGCACTGTGAGCACCCTGCTCCAGCCCCAGGTGTTGAATAAATTTTCCTTTTGGGGGGCCGGCGTGATAGTGTAGTGGTTAAAGTCCTCACCTTGAATGCGCCAGAATCCCATATGGGTGCCGGTTCTAACCCCGGCAGCCCGCTTCCCATCCAGCTCCCTGCTTCCGGCCTGGGAAAGCAGTGGAGGACAGCCCAAAGCCTTGGGACCATGCACCTGTGTGGGAGACTGGGAAGAGGCTCCTGGCTTCGGATTGGCTTAGCTCCAGCCATTGCAGCCACTTGGGGAGTGAACCATCTGATGGAAGCTCTTCCTCTCTGTATATCTGCCCTTCCAATAAAAATAAATAAATCTTTAAAAATAATAGTAAAATTTTCTTTCCTTCTTAACTATTTTTAAAGATTTATTTATCTTTTTCATTGGTACGTCAGATTTACGGAGAGGAGGAGACACAGAGAGGAAGATCTTTCATCTGCTGATTCACTCCCCAAATGGCCACAACTGCTGGCGATGAGTCTATCCGAAGCCAGGAGCCAGGAGCTTCCTCTGGGTCTCCCATGCAGGTACAGGGTCCCAGGGCTTTGGGCCGTCCTTGACTGCTTTCTCAAGTCACAAGCAGGGAGCTGGATGGGAAGCAGGGCCACCAGGACCCAGTGCTCATATGGGATCCCAGCACATTCAAGCCGAGGACTTTGCCTGCTAAGCCACCACACCAGACACCCCCTCACCACCACCATTTTGTCATGGTTCTTATGCTCACCTGCAAAGATTGAGTCCAGAAAAAGGAGTTCATAATTTTTTTTTTTAAAGCTGCCTCTGCTAGGGAAGAAGTCAGAAATTAGCCAGTGTGTGTGGTAACAAAATCCTAGTGGGGAAAAGGCCTGCAGAAGGGAACTTAGCAGCCTCAGAAGCAGTGCAGTATTTTGTTTATTTGAAAGGCTGATTCACTTCTCAAACGGGCAGCAACAGCCAAAGCTGGGCTGATCCGAAGCCAGAAGCAAGGACCATCCACCGCGTCTCCCATACAGGTACAGAGCCCAAGTTATTGGGCCACCCTCTGCTGCTTTCCCGGGCCATTAACAAAGAGCTGAAACACAAGTTAAGCAGCTGGTACTTGCACCGGTGCCCATATGGGATGCCAGCACCAGATGCAGATTAGCCTACAATACCACCATAGTGGCCCTTATACATGTCCTGTATGTAACATTTACAATGTCCTGGCCACGCCTACAGCTGGGCCCACCCAGTCTTCCATCCAAGAAAATAGTTAGGCAGAAATTTTTTTTATTACTTTTTTTAAAAAATAGTTTGATGATTTTTTTAAAAAAGATTTATTTATTTTATTGGAAAGTCAGATATACAGAGAGGAGGAGAGGCAGAGAGGAAGATCTTCTGTCTGATGATTCACTCCCCAAGTGAGCACAACGGCCGATGCTATGCTGATTGAAGCCAGGATCCAGGAACTTCTTCCGGGTATCCCACACAGGTGGGGTCCCAAAGCCTTGGGCTGTCCTCAACTGGACTGCTTTCTCAGGTCACAAGCAGGGAGCTGGATGGGAAGCGGGGCTGCCGGGATTAGAACCGGCACCCATATGGGATCCCTGTGGTGCATTCAAGGTGAGAACTTTAGCTGCTAGGCCACGCCGCCGGGCCCAAAGCAGAGAATTTTTTTAAAATATTGATCTCATTTTTATTGGAAAGTGAGATATACAGAGAAAAAAAGAGACAGTGGAAGATCTTCTGTCCATTGATTCACTCTCCAAGTGGCTGCAATGGCTGGAGCTGAGCCAATTGGAAGCCAGGAGCCAAGAACATCTTCCAGGTCTCATACCTGGGTGTGAGGTCCCAAAGCATGGCACCATCTTCAAACGCTTTCCCAGGCCACATGCACAGGGAGCTAGATGGGAAGTGGGGCCTCCAGCACACAAACTGGCACCCATATGGAATCTGAGTGCTTTCAAGGCGAGGACTTTAGCCGCTAGGCTAACGTGCCGGGCCCCAAGAAAATTTTCTTTGCCAGGCGCCAAGAAGGCTACCCGAGCTGATAACACAGAGTAATAAAACCTTGGAAGGTACTCCGTCTGACTATTCCACACCCCGGAAAGCCTCCAACCAGAGGAGGGACAAGCTAGACCCCATGCCCTGAGGAGCCTCTATCTGAATGCAGACCATGCTCACAATTCTCTCCTGAGACATCGCCTGGCATTTCCGGGGTGCAGTGCTCAGCCCTCCCTGCTGGGATGCCCTCCTGGCCGGGCCAGGTGTGTTCTTTTCGTTAAACTTGGTCACCTTGGGCCTAGCACAATGGCTCAATGGGTAAATCCTCACCTTGCAAGCACTGGCACCCTGTACAGGCACTGGTTCTAGTCCCGGCAGCCCCACTTCCCATCCAGCTCCCTGCTTGTGGCCTGGGAAAGCAGTCGAGGATGGCCCAGCGCCTTGGGACCCTGCATGGGACCCACATGGGAGACGTGGAAGAAGCCCAACCTGCCAGAGGCCGACCTGCCCAGTCTACGTGTTGTGGGCTGCAGGTGGCTCAGCGTCCGGGTGGGGTACAAACACCACGGACTGCAGTGCTCGCTGCCGCCACGGAGGCAACTGCCAAAAGCAGCAAACTGCCTGCGGGGTGTGTGCTGAGCTCCGAAAAACGGAGAAGCTGATCCGGCCGCGGCCTTTAGGGTGAGGATATACATGGGGGTGCCCGAGCTCCAGCCGGCCTGCCTGGGCCTCCCAGCCGCCGAGCTTGGCACCACCAGGCTGGACAAGGGCCGCTCCTGGCGCCCGGCACCCAAGAAGCGCCGTGCGAGAGGACAGACAAGGAGCCACCGCAGAGCCTGCAGCGCCGCAGCCGGGGAACCCTGCCAAGCCTCAACCGAGAGTCTGAGCTCAGTGTTGACGGCGGAAGGGGCGGGGTGACGCGCGGCTTGGAGAGGCGGAAGGGGCGGAGCCAGAGTCGGGGCGGAAGCAGAGTCTCAGGGCGGAGCCAGGGTCTCGAGGAGGACCCAGAGTCCCGGTTGGCTCCGCCCAGGGCGTGGCAGGCGTAGCAGGGGATTACGTATGGCGCACGAAGCGGGGCGGGGATCGGGATGGGATGACGTAGACGACGTGCCGCCGGGGCGGGGACTCGGCGACGGGGGGCGGAGCTCCAGAGGAAGGTGGGCGGGGTCGCGCGGAGGCCGCCGATGGAACGGATGTGCTGCTTTGTAAGGTGCACGCCCGGGCAGGGAGCGGTTGCGGACATGCTCTGCGCGGCCCGAGCGTGGACGCTCCCGCGTGGGGCGCTCAAGCCCTGCAGACATGTCCTCTCGAGGTGGCCTGTGGCATCCCTCAGCGGCAGCGGCGCCCAGCCGAGGTCAGTCAAGGGCGCCACGTGGGTGACCGTCTCCTCCCCTTCCCTGAGACCCACCCCTCCGCTGCATGCCCCCTCCTCCCCATGTCCCCTCCCTGAGCTCTGACCCTCTCCCCATCCTCCCGCTGAAGGCCGCTGCCGCTGTCCTACAACCTACTGGACGGGGATGCGGGGAGGCCGGCCATCGTCATGCTGCATGGGCTCTTGGGCAGCAAAACCAACTTCAACTCCGTCGCCAAGGCCTTGGCCCAGCAGACGGGCCGAAGGGTGAGCCTCGGATGGGAAAGGGGCAGGTGAGGTCCCCTTCATCCCTAGGCTGGGCTGAGCAATGGCCAGTTTCTGGTGTGGAGACCGCCCCCCGAGGCCAACAGGGACGGAACTAGAGGGCCAGATCCAGGGACCCAAGCCCCTCATGCTGCCAGCCGCCTAGTCCTCTCCCAGGGCAGAACTGGGTGGCCTAGCAAGGCAGGGGTGGTGGGGCAACCCCTTTCTCTTCACCAGGGCTGACAGGGAGTCCCCCAACTCTCAGAGTGGCTCATGCTGCTGGAAATTCTACCGGGACTCCTCCCTGGTTATCCTTAGGAGATGTTGTAGCCCTCAAGCCAGCCCTGCTGTGAGCCATGAGCTCCTGGGCCTTCTTGAATCCAGTGTCCCAGCTTTTCACCTGGGCCTCCCATAGCTGCCTCTTGTCCGTCCCCTCCCCAGGAACTGTCCGTCTCAACTTGCAGTTCCGTTGTCAGGTCATGAGTGGCCACCCTCAGCAGGTGAATGCCAACCAGGACCTGCTCAACCCTCCCAACACACCCTACCGTCATCCACAGGTGCTGACAGTGGATGCACGGAACCATGGCAACAGCCCCCACAGCCCAGACATGAGCTATGAGGCCATGAGCCAGGACCTGCAAGGCCTGCTGCCCCAGCTGGGCTTGGCACCCTGTGTCCTGGTTGGCCACAGCATGGGAGGCAAGACAGCCATGCTACTGGCCCTACAGAAGGTGAGCCACCTCCAGGCCGGTGTGAGCTCCTGAAGCTAGCCAGATGGCCAGCCAAGTTCAGGCTCCAAAGCCGTACCTGACACCTCGAGGGCCCCCCACTCCCACCCCTACCCCCACCCCAAAACCTGTCCCTAATCCCAGTCTCTTCTGCAGCCGGAGCTCGTGGACCGTCTGGTGGCCGTGGACATCAGCCCAGTGGAAACCACGTCTGTCTGGGACTTCAGAGCCTACTTTGCAGCCATGAGGGCCGTGGACCTCCCAGGCCAGGTGCCACACTCCCATGCCCGCAAGCTGGCTGACGAGCAGCTCAGCTCCACTGTCCAGGTGATGTCCCCCACCCCAGGAGACCAGGCATCTGTCGGGGGGCGGGGGATTGGCAAGAGTCTGGGCCTCACGCAGACTCACGCCACCCCTGGGTCCTGGACAGGATGTGGCTGTGCGCAAGTTCCTGCTCACCAACCTGGTGGAGGCGGATGGACGCTCCGTGTGGAGGGTGAACTTGGATGCACTGGATCAGCACCTGGACAAGATCATGGCCTTCCCATCCCAGCAGGACCCCTACCCTGGACAGACCCTCTTCCTGATTGGCGGAAACTCCCAGTTTGTACTGTAAGCCAGCCTGTGTGGTGATGGGGTGAGGTGGGGGATGGAAGGGACTCGCCTGCCTGGGACTGGGAAGGGGGTTGGGGGAACAGGGTTTGGGAACCTGTGACCTCACCTGTCATTCATTTGTTCCCACTCTGCCTCCCTGTGTTTCCCTCCACCTGCTCATCGTCACGGTGGCCCCGTCTCTGCCCTGGACAGCCCCAATCACCACGCCGAAATCCGGCGTCTGTTCCCTCGGGCCCAGCTACAGACTGTCCCTCACGCCGGACACTGGGTACACGCCGACTGCCCACAGGACTTCCTGGCCGCCATGAGGGGATTCCTGGCCTGATGGAGCCTCCTTGCCTTACCCCTCAGGGGCCACAGCCTGCTGCTCCCTGACCTGGCATGGAAAGACTCGGGTTGGCGGGCAGACAAGGCAGGCAGTGAGAGGATACAAGGACATGGAGTTGATTACAGTTTTAATGAATAAAGACCGAGCTCCCGGGGGTTTCCTGCCCAGCTCTGTCACCGCCAGGGCCCCCACTGACCCAGGGAGAGGCCAGTCCAAGGCTTCCTGGCCGTTTTGGGGTCCCCATGGACGCTCCTGGACTCGCACTGTAGCTGCCTCTGGACCTGCTGCCTCACCAGCTGCTGCATGTCATCCTGGAGGGCAGGAGAGAAGGTTCAAGGCCGACCCCCTGCCTGTGTCCCCATCTCTCCCCCCGGGACCCACGGGCAGTCCTCCTACCTCCCAGGCCTCCACTTCCTGTTTAAGCCTCAGTTTGTCCTCCAGAACCTCCAGCAGCTGGGCCTCCACTGCACGTAGCCTGGCCTTGCACAAGTCCAGCTCAACCTGCAGGGCCTGCTTCCTGCAAATGTCAGGTGGCAGGGACAATGTCCTGAGGCTCCCGGCCCTGGGGCTGGGCAGGTGTGGCAGCATATAGCTGCTGCCTCTGAGACAACTCTGTCTTCCCAAAAGCCTGGCCACCCCCTCCCTCCCCTCCTCTGGCAGGACTGGGCTCTGTCCCCCCACTTCTCCCACCACCCAGGCCCTTTGCCACCCTCTTGCCTCCCACCGGCAGTCCCCTTACTTGGCAATGGCTTCATCCCGCTCCTGGAGGACTTGGTCCAGGGAAGGCGCAGTCTGGGCTTCCCCCAGTGCTCTAGCCGCTTGGGGTTCCGGTCTCTGTTGCAGGGTGTCAGGTGAGGAGGCTGGGGCTTGCTGGAGTGAAGTGTCCACTCGCCCTTTGACCTTGGCCTCGATGCTGATGTCAGGAGGGAAGGGGCTAAGTCCCCCTCCCCACCTCGCACTTGTTCCTTAAGCAGCCAGCTCAGAACAGGGGGACGTGGGTCCAGCTGTGGAGGTGGCCCACGTGGCCAGTACCTTGTCTGAAAACAGGCAGTAAGAACCCCCAAATACAGAAGAGGGCCTTCAGCCAGTCTCCCCCCTGGAAGTGACACAGTGGGTGGCTTTAGAAAGACACTTACCACCCACGAAGGGCCAGGGACAGAGATAGGCCTGGTGCCTGGGACTCTTGACAGTGGGGTGGGGCAGGCAGAGGACAGGGCCCTTTGCCCTCCCTTCAGGGTGAGGCCTTCCCTGGAAGGCCCCACCCCCAGCAGGAAGCAGGTGCCTCTGCCCGCCTCCTGCCACCTGGGAGCCCTCAGCTGCTCCCTATAGGTGTGGGGACACACACACACACACACACACACACGCACGCCTTGCTCCACTCCCAGGGGCACTCTGCCCATGCAGCACAGGAGGGAATGAGCAGGGGTCGGTCCCCCACCCCTAGCCAGAAGCTGTCTTGGTGGGGACCTCCGCACGTAGCATCATCCTCTCACACCAGCTAAAATCAGAAGGAAAAGTTTGTTCCTGGCATGTTCCTCCCAACATCTCAAATCTCCAGCCCCACTGCACGTGTACTCCTGATCTTAATATTCCCAAGATGTGCTCAATGTCTCCTCCCTGCCTCCCCCAAGTACCCTGGCGACAGAACCCACGCAAAGGGAAATTGTGTCCTCCAAGAGGCTAAGAAACAAGATTGTATCTAGTGGGCTGAGTGCTTCAACTCAGCCCTCAACACTGGCTGCTCCCGCCCCACACACTCACACACACCTGCTACCACTGCTCCCCAACCCACCCAGGACCAGCTCAGATTCGGACAGCCCCTTCCTCCCCCACTCCTGTCCCTGGGCAGTGTCTCTCTCTGGCCCAGCAGGTGGCAGCAGCTAGCAGCAGCAGGGCTCCTGGGCCCTGGGCTCAACCCCCAGGCTTCCAAGCAATGGCCAGCCCCTTCCCCAGTGCCTGGCTTCCCCTCCAGGACTCTTCCACAGGAGTCAGAGAGGCCAGAGCTCTAGTGTAGCCATGTTCAGTGCTGCGACCCCTGCCATGCTTCCCATTCCATGTTTCCGTGCATCCCGCACTTGTCAGGGAGCATTGCAGGAGCACTGTCAGGCCTTGGTCACCTCCCAGGCTCCTGATCCCAAGTCCTAGAATATGGACTTGCAACTTTCCTCCCTAGCCAAATTTCCTCCCTGACTCCCAGAACCCCAGGAATATCTACCTGGGCCCTCGGGGTGTCAGGTGCCTTAGCAGGGAGCTCAACCGGAACCAGAGGCAGGACTTGGTCCTAGATGCTGGGATATGGGTTGTGGACATCCCAGGGAGTGAGTTCACTCACTGGGTGGGGGAAATCCCACCTGGTCTTGCTCCCATGGACACAGCCTTCCAGCAATGCTCCATGTCGCCACAAGAGGGCATCCTTTTCCTTGCTTGGAAAGCCACCTGTCTAGACCCTAAGTCCTAACAACACAGGCCACTGACCAACTTCTAGCTCTGGCCACTGGGCTGTCTAACAGGCACTCGAAATGAACTTGCCAGACCCCCAGATCCTGGCTGGCTGCCCCTCCTGTAGCCTCCTCCCCCATCTTTGCAAACAGCTGGATTCAGGTCCAGGCTTGTGGCTGGCTTTGGCCTGGCTTAGCTCTTGCTGTCTGTGGACATTTGGGATGTGAACCAGCACAAGGATATCTCTGTTTATCTCTTTCAACGAAAAATAAATACAATGAAAAGGTTGTTTTTTTAAGAACTATTTATTGCAAAGTCAGATATATAGAGAGAGGAGGAGAGACAAAGAGGAAGATCTTGTGTCCAATGATTCACTCCCCAAGTGACCACAATGGCCGGTGCTGAGCTGATCCAAAGCCAGGAGTCCGGATCCTCTTCCAGGTCTCCCACATGGGTGCAGGGTCCTAAGGCTTTGGGCCGTTCTCAACTGCTTTCCCAGGCCACAAGCAGGGAGCTGGATGGGAAGAGAGGCCTCCAGGATTAGAACCGGCGCACATATGGGATCCTGGTATGTTGAAGGCAAGGACTTCAGCCACTAGGCCACCATGCCGGGCCCAAAATAGTTTTAAATGGAACAGAAAATGCATTCAGAATCAGTGGCATTGTGAAGCAGCAGATATTAAGCCACTGCTTGGGATGCTGACATCACATATTGAGTACCACCAGTTTGAGTCCCAGCTACTCCACTTCTGATCCAGCTCCCTGCTAAAGTACTTGAGAAACTGGGGCCCAAGCACTTGGGTTCCTGCAGGCACACGTGAGAGCCAGATAGAGTGCCTGGCTTCGGCATGGCCCAGTCCTGGCTGATATGGCCATCTGGGGCAAGAAGTAGCAAATAAGAAAATGTCTCCCTTTCCCTGCCCATCTTTCTCTCTGCCACTCCACCTTTAAAATAATAAATCCTGTGACAGGCACCCAGGGCCTTCAGCCTGCTCAGTGCTGCTGTGGGTCATGGTCACTGCCCTGTGTGCCTGAGCCAGCTCTTCTGACTAGTCCTCTTGTCTCGGAGACACACCTGCTGTATCCCAGTCAGTGCTGGACGTATGACTTCCTCACGCCATCCCTCCACATAGAATGCTCGTCTCCCACTCTCCGCTCCTAGTTCTTCTTTTTAAATGATTGATTGACTTTATTTAAGAGGTGGAGACATGGGCCCAGTGCAGAAGCCTAGCAGCTAAAGTCCTCGCCTTGAATGCGCCGGGTATCCCATATGGACACCGACCGGTTCTAATACCAGCAGCCCCTCTTCCCATCCAGCTCCCTGCTTGTGGCCTTATGGACGCCGGTTCTAATCCCGGCAGCTCTACTTCCCATCCAGCTCCCTGCTTGCGGCCTGGGAAAGTGGTCAAGAATGGCCCAAAGCCTTGAGACCCTGCACCCGTGTGGGAGACCTGGAAGAAGTTCCTGACTCCTGGCTTTGGACAGGCACAGGGGAGTAAATCATTGGACAGAAGATCTGTCTCTCCTCCTCTCTGTATATCTGATTTTGCAATAAAAATAATAAATAAATAAATAGGAATCCCTCCCCCAGCTGCAACCCCAACAATCCCCACGCCTTCCTCCCCACCCTGTCTGCTCCATGGCCTCTGGTGGCCATCTGCCTAAGCAGCTAGAAGAGTCAACACGTAGCAGGTGCCCAGGGGACACATGCGGAAGTGAACAGTCTTGGAAAACCTCTCCCTCCACTACACACACACACACACACATGCCCTGCATTCCACATAAGTCACCTTAGCAGTCACAGCCCTGGCCTCATCTCCCACCGCCCGTGCACAGCCACACTCCCCCGGGGTCCTCCACACACAGGACATGATGTGTCAGGATGCCTCGCTCTTCCCCTCCCCCACCCAGGTCTTTCCTGTCTCCTGTCCACCTGCCTGCACATCCTCACCTCAGGGAAGCCCCCAGATGCACCCCGCTGGCTCAGCCTGCACCTGCAGAGTATACCAGCCCAGGCTCCTTCCCCTGTCACTTGTCCCCCCCCCCCCCCAAGCAGGTGAGCCCCACCCCCACCCCAGTTTCACCTTGGTCAAGTGGGGACCTGCTTTGTGGGAGTGAATTCCAGCCAAGTATAAGGAAGGAGTGTGTGTTTCGTCCATCGCTTCGCGTGTCAGATTGTCCAGGGAGGAAGTCAAGGATGGCACAGTGGCCCCAGGGCCCTGCCTGCCTGCCTACCTCCCTGCCAGCCAGCCAGCTCACCTGTGCCCACAGTCTGGGCTGAGTGCCAAGCACACCAGGAGCTGGGCTGGGCTCCAGAGTAGTGTCTTGGTGGTGCTGGGGTAGAGCAAGGCGGGAGGTGAGGTTGGCACAGAGACTTGACACTGGGGGGGGCGGTCTAAGAAGCACCTGTTATTAACCAGTCCCCCTCATCACCACCAGTACCCCTCCACAGGGGCTGCCCCCAAGATTGTGGATAGGAAATAGGCTCCGGGTTGGAGATTGGGCACATGGGCAGCTGGAGAGAGCTGGTCCTTCCTGCGTGCTGCTCTAGGGAGCGCCAGCTGAAGGGTAGGACACGGGTGGGTGGTCTCCCGGTAAAGCCAGAGGTCAGGATAACAGGTGGGAAGGGCAGGGCTCAGTGTCTGGGGGGAGGGGTGTTCCATGCCAAGTGCTCGCTGGGGTAGGAGGGGGACCCCGCCTGGGGGATGGCAGAGTGGACAGCAGGGCAGGGAGGTGATGGGGTTGGGCTCTGGGCCAGGATCGCGCATCCAGGACCTGGCTGCCCCCGCCCCGGGCGGCCGAGGCGGGGCTGAGGGGCGGGACTGGGACCGGGCCGGGGTCCCGGGAGCCGGGGCGGGGCCGGGCCGGGCGCTGCGCAGCCGCGGGGCGGTCGCCGCGCATGCGGGGCTCGCCGGGCTGCAGCCGGTGCAGCCGCCACTCCCGGGAGCATGAAGGACCGAACCCAGGAGCTCCGCACGGTGAGTGCGGCCCCGGGGCTGCTGCCTGCCCGCCTCCCGCGGCCCCCTGCGGCATCCCCCGCCAAACCCCACCCGGACCAGGGGCGGGAGGGAGCCGGGGACCCTGACTCCCCTGCCTCTTACATACACACTCACTCCGGGTCCTGCCCCCTTGGAACCCTTCTCGGGGAGGTCTCCGGCTCGCGGGCGCCGGCGAAAGGAGCCCGGGGATCTTGGATAAACTTTGCGGCGTCCCCTTGCTGGGAGAGGGGAATCAGAAGGTTAGCGGGATGGCAGGACCGAAGCCTGACCTCTCCCTGTCCATGCTGCCCCTGTCACCCCACCCCCATCCCCTCCGTCCCCTCCGTCCCCTCCATCCCCGGTGCCCGCCGACGCACTGTGCTGGCGCGCTGCGGAAACCCTCCCCGGGGCGCCGCCCCGCCTCCATCACCTGTGGCTCCCCTGTCACCTGTGGCTCTTCATCCCGCCCCCACTTTCTGCCCGCTTCCCCTCCACCCCTTCCCCAGCCCCCACCCACCCCCCACCCCCCTGTCCACCTGCCCAGCTTCTGGCCAGCCACGGGTTAGTCTTTTCAGACCCTCCCAAGGTTCCCCTGGGGTGTGGCTCTTGGTGCGGGGTTCAGTGTGCGTGTGTGTGTGTGTGTGTGTGTGTGTGTGTGTGTGTGTGTTGGGGGACTAGCAGAACACAGAAAAGCTCTGGTCACTTCCCACTGTCCTCAGCCTAGTCGAGACTCCCGGGTCCTCTGCTATGGAGAGTTTTCTTTTGGGTTTGGGGTCCCTGAATGTGGAACTGAGTCTCCCCGGTATTGTACCAGGCTTGACTCCTGGGCAGCCTGGAGCTGTTGCTTCCATGTCTTCTCTTCCCTCCGCCTGCATCCCCCACCTGCCAGCCCCCACCTGCCAGCCCCACCTGCCTCGCCTTCAGACCTGTGTGTGTGTCATGGCTGGCCAAGTGCCCAGCCCCAGGGGCAAAGCCTGTGGGGTTTCAGAGGAAGCTGCCAGGGGTCCCTTCTGCAGTATGTGGTCTCGCTGGTCCTTGCCCTCAGCTTCTTGTGCCTCCAGTCAGTGGTGGTTGGAGTCTTGGTGGCAAGAGATGGCTGTGTGGGGTGCAGCTCTACCCTTGTTTGGGTGCTTGGTTGGCTCAGGGAGGCGGCGGGGGAACCAGCTGATCCGACTCTGGCTTATTCTCAGCTGGAGAGGGACCCTGGGGCCTGCCGGCTGGGCTGGATATTGGGGGTATAGGGAAGGTCAGAGTCAGGTACAGCTGGGACTGGAGGAAACCCTAAGGGAGCTTGAGTCACGAGGAGCATGGACCCAGATGTTGTTTGGGGTCTGAGTGCCCCCAGCACACACGCACGCACGCACATGCTCCCCTGCCTGGATGGTAGTCCTGTTGAGAGGCAGCAAGCTTGGCGTCGCTGCAGGGACTGGGATCCTTGAGGGGCGGCTGGCCAGAATGGTCCCTCTGGGAGGATGCTGATTCCCCCAAGGTTTTCCTGGACACAGGAAACTGCAAGTCCAGCCTTTCCTGGCAACCTTGAACTCCGGGCAACCTTGAATTCTGGGCATTTGGGTGTTTGTTTTTAGCTCAAAAATGCAGAGGGGCGCTGGCTAGGCTGGACAGAGGTAGGGCTGTCTATACCACCACCACAACCCCCCTCCACCGCCTTAGCTCGCCCTCCCTCCCTCCATCTTCCTCCTCCTCTCTCCTTCTCGCTAACCCAACACCGCCACCACATTTGGAAGACTCCAGCGCAGGGAGCTTATTTATAAAAGTCACACTTAAGGAAGGAGCTGGCGTGCTTCCTGGGTGCTCTGCAGGCCGGGCTGGGCCCCTCCAGCCACCTGCAGCCCCCGCGTCTCATGGGCAGATCCTCCCAACTTCCCTGCACCCCATCATCCTGCAGATGGAGCAAAGGGGGTCACGGGCAACAAGTAGAAACACCACCCTCAGGGGTAGAGGGTTCAAGCAGGGTCACACAGTTCCCTGGGGGACTTTGCGGGGGTGGGATGTCCCCAGACAGCCTCCTCCCTCTGATGTTCTTTCCGGAGCCTTTCTGGCGCTGACCCACCCCCTTCTGGGGCCCATAGTTGTGGGTAGCTGGGCCCAGCCATGAGTCGCCTCCAGCCTGATCCCGGAGGACTTCCTGGAGGAAGCCAACTTGGAAAGAGTTCCAAGAAGGAAAGGTTACCAAATAGGAGAGTGGGTGATAGGAAAGGAAAGTACAGCCTTAAGATAGCCCCAAGCAAGCAAGGAGAAAGCGGCTTCGCTGGAGGTCTCTAATGCCCACCACCTCATTCTGCATTCCCTGGAGGGCCAGGGCAGGCCCCGATGGGGAAGTCCAGGTCCTACCACCCCACCTACTGTAACCACCTGTCATTGCTGGGAAGGAACTGGTAGTTTAGAAGGCAGCACCCGATGGATGGGGGCACCATCAATCTGGACCCCTCAGTTTCCCCATCTGGAAAATGGAGCCAGTGTTGACCTGGCTGAGGACATTATAGCGGATACAGGATGGGGCCTTCCCATTGCTCCTGCCCCTGGTGATGACTTGGAGTGATGACTTTTTTGGTTTTTTTTTATGTTTATTTATTTTTTATTGGAAAGTCAGATTCATAGAGAGGAGGAGAGACAGAGAAAAAGATCTTCCATCCACTGGTTTATTTCACAAGCAGCAATAACAGTTAGAGCTGAGCTGATCCAAAGCCAAGAGCCAGGAGTTTCCTCAGGATCTCCCATGTGGGTACAGGGTCCCAAGGCCCTGGGCCATCCTCGACTGCGTTCCCAGGCCACAAGCAGGGAGCTGGATGGGAAGTGGAGTAGTAGGGACAAGAATCAATGTCCTTGTGGGATGCTGGTGCTCGCAGGTGGAGGAATAGCCAATTGAACCATTGCACTGGCCCCTCTGGGGCACCTTTTCATCTTGGCGCAGAGGCACCAGGGACATCTCTGCTCCTAGCTTGCAGGTCAGAAAAGGCCAGGCGCTTATCTGAGTCACCAGGGCGGGAAGCTGCCCCTCCTCCAAGCCCCCTGGAGACCCAGCAGAGGGGGTGAGGCCAGGGGCAGCCTGTGCTGGGCAGGGAGCTCCCAGCCCTGGAGGGTGCGTGGGTGGGATGAAAGCCCAACACAAACACCCCCTCCCCATCAGCTCTTACCCTGCTCTGGCCCCAGTGATATTGACTTTGATTAGTCATTAAAAAGAGGAAGGGAAAAAAAAATCACCCTGGAGGCAGACAACAGGCACTCCACAGCTCTGGGGACAAATCAACCCAGCCAGCCAAGGCTGGCCTGCCACCGTGGGCCATGGCTGTCATTGGGACAGGCCTGGCTACTGCCCAGCACCCCCAACCTGTGCCCCTCAGAGGAGACATCAGAGGCTCGCTCCATTGCAGGCAGCTGTCCTGCCTACCTCTGAAGGGAGAAATGGCCACTGGAGTTGGGGGCAACTAGTGGGGAGTTTTCCTTCCTGGTACAATCCAATGTCCCTGCCTTGTTGGCCCAGTTGTCCAGGCTGGAGGAAATGCAGCCAGAAAGAGGAGAAACTAAGCCAGCATAAAGCACCTGTTAAAAGAAATAATAATAAAAAACCAACCTTGGAGTGGGCTGTGGTGCCAAGAGTTGTTACCCCCTGGGGACACCGATATCCGATATACGAGGGTCAGATCCAAGTCCCAAGTACTCTGCTTCCAAAATGTTCCTAATGTGTTTCGGGCTCACTTTTTTTGGTTTGTTTTCATTGCTTAGATTCCTTTATATATTTAAAAGGCGGAGTTAAGAGAGGACCTCTTCCATCTGTTGGTTCACTCCTGAAATAGCCACAACAACCAGAGCGGGGCTGGTCCAAAAGCCAGGAGCTTTTTTTTCTGGGTCCCCCATGTGCGTGCCAGGGCTCCAAGCGCTCAGGCCAACTTCTTGTTACTCCAGGCCTATTAGCAGGGAGCTGGATTGGAAATGGAGCCTCCAGGACTTGAATTCGCACCCAAATGGGATGTGAGCCAGGGTTGATTTTTTTTTTTTTTCAACCCCAAAGTGGATGACGGTTGGGTGTGAGTAGGGAGGGAAGAGTGAGTTCCAAGGCATGCCGAACTGGGGAGGCCACACTCAGGGGAATAAGGGCTCCCCCAGATGTGGAGGTGCATCTTTCCCAAAGAAAGCTGGGTCTGTGAGCTTGTACCTGTCCTGGGCTATAGCCACCTGCTCCACACAGATTCCTCTAGAGCGCTCAGCTCCTCTCCAGACCCTTTCCTGGGGTGGGGACCGCAGTGGGGGTCCCTAATGCTTCTACAAACACCTGACTGCCTGCACCATTCCCCAGCAGGGCCTTGGCCAGCCCCAGACACCAAGCAGCGTAAGTCTGGGTTGGGAGACAGAGATGAGGACTGTGTGTGATGCCCTGTGAACTTCCCATCTTGTTCACCGTCCAGTGAGAACTGAATGGAAGGCCGTGCTCATCCAGAAGTTTCTAGAAGGATGCCCCCACCTTGGCCTGGATGTGATTTGAGGGTGCAAAAGCACTCAAGCTAGGAGCCCACACAATCTCACAGACAGAAATGCGTGGCTGGGCAAAGCTTTCCCTTAAGCGCCAGACCCAACGGTGGTGGGGTAGGCTGGGCTGCGCTGTCGCTTCTAGGATCTCTCTGGCTGTATGAATGGAGGTAGACCGTGCAGAAAGAGGGAGGGTGTGGGTCTGGCCACAATCGGCTGCAGCATCTGCCTGTGCCCCAGGGATGTAGCGGAAGGTGGAGGCTTGAGCTGGGAGCACCTAGGCAGAGTGAAGGGCCAAGGAAACCTTAACTTCTCAAGGTATAGCTGCAGCCACTTGCTAGGGACAGGGCCTGGCCTAGGACCAGGCCCCAAGAATCTTATCAGGAAACTAATGAGTTGCCCATCACCAGGAGTGTGGAAGCCAAGACGGGCAACGGAAACCAGGGGAACTTGACAGGTGCCTATGGATAATGGGCACATCAGCCTCCTGGGCTCTCGGTGGGTGGTGTTAAGTACAAGGGTCCTGCTGGGGTCTGCTGTTCCTTGGGGCAGTGGGAAGGCAGTGGGAAGGTTTCGAAGGATCAGTCACTTCAGGACCTGGCTTAGAGCCCCTCCCATCAGCTGGTTTGCCCATGCGCAGTAGGATTACCCTCCAGTGGGCTTTGGGACCACCCTGATGCCCCCTGTGGGGTGCACCCCACCACCACCCTCAGCCTTAGACCCAGATCTCTCTCCTGTCACAGCTCCATCCTCAGAGAGGACAGTGGGGGGTGGAGAGCGTGGGCCTGTCCCCTGCCTCTCCCTCTTCCACTCCCAACTCCAGGTTGGAGACACTTCTGCGTCTGGCCCCAGCCTGGATCCCAGGATTGTCCATCGCCAAGAGGGCTGGCCATGACTCTCTGAACCTTCTTTCCTGGAAAATTCTCCTCCCCGTCTTGCCTTTTCTGGGCACTGGGAGACACGTCACAACCTGGCAGATGGCCCAGGATGCAGAACTGGGGTCCTTCCTGCCTCAATTTCCCTGGGCTCTACCCCTGTGACTCAGCTTCCAGGACTGGCAAACAATGAGAATGGTTCCTCCTTAGATTTTCTGTTTATGGTGGGCTTGGGGAGAGGGGCCGGCATCAGGCAGCCGCAGGCACTGGTGGGTTTATTTTCCACTGGTGGGGGCGGAGGTGTGATCTCTTAATGAGAGGAGGCCGCCCCCTCCCGCGCGTGCAGGGCCCACTGTGTTGGGGTGAGCCCCCCTTCTGTGCTCTAGCCCTTTATAGAAACTGCCTGGCCTCCCTCCATCCTTGCAGCCTGAGCCCTGTCCCCATTTCCTAGAGAACAGCTTTTCTGGCCGCCCACCGCACCCCCCAATTCTTGCCAGCCTCAGTGGGCTAACCCAGGAGCCAGGTGGTGTCTCTGAAAAATGAGATGTGACCAAAGCCTGAAGCCCAGAGCCAGGAAATGGTCCTAGCCTAGACAGAGGGCTGGCCCCAGACAGATCAAGGTATAGGGTGGGGCCACAGCTGGGACTCGAGGCAGGTGGCATCAGTACTGAGCACTCCTGCCCATGGGCAGAAGGGTTGGATCCCCTGTGTAGACTGATGAAGGAGAGAGTGGAGCCCTGAGAGGCCAGGTGGGCAAGACTGGCACCAGCAAAGACCTCCCCCCACCCACCCACCGTACCCCTGCCGGCACACAGCATCTCCCAGACCTGATTGAGGCACATTGGGCTGGCCTGGGGGAGGAGCACGGTGCAGGATGCAGGATCTGCCCCAGAAAGGGAGCTGGGATCACAAACGCCATCTTCATGAAGATGAATGGGCCAGGAGGGGATGTGCATGGCAGGTGGGGACTGCTTTAGTTAACCCACAAGTGCCCACCCACAAGGAGCTAGGTGGGGGAGGCTGACCCCTGGCCTCACTGCTTAGGCTGGGTCCCCCCAGCATCCTCTGGTTTCCCTATGGCTGGGAGTGGCGGGCACAGCCATTCGGTGCCTGCCCTCAGAGTCCTCTGGGAGGCCAAGGGGCTGCGCCCTGCATGCCTGCGGTAGGCATCTCCAGATGCACGGTGTGGGACCCCAAGGGTGCGACCATCAGCTACTCACGGGTGTCCAACCCCACGCAGGCCAAGGACAGCGATGATGATGATGATGTCACCGTCACCGTGGACCGAGACCGCTTCATGGATGAGTTCTTCGAGCAGGTGGGGGCTGGTGGACGTGGGGTGGACAGCTCCCATCCCTGAGCCAGGGAGGGGGCTCTTGCACCTGCACCTGCCAGCACCCCCATCTAGACCTCCCGGCTAGAAGGGCCACTGGGGGCAGCCACTCCTCTCCCGCCCTGCCTGCTGCTGGTCAGGACCCAAGCCCAAACAGCCACTTCCCTGGGTCTCCTCCTCCTAATTGCCCCCACTCCCCATTTCTGGTCCCACTTTGGTCCCCAGGTGGAGGAGATCCGGGGCTTCATTGACAAGATTGCAGAGAATGTGGAGGAGGTGAAGCGGAAACACAGCACCATCCTGGCCTCCCCCAACCCCGATGAGAGTGAGTTCACAAGGCCAAGTTGTGGGCTGCGGGGTGGGGGTGGGGGGTGCTTCTAGGACACCCAGAACCAGGGGTTGGGAGGAAACAGGGGTCC
This sequence comes from Ochotona curzoniae, assembly GCF_017591425.1. NCBI lineage: Eukaryota > Metazoa > Chordata > Mammalia > Lagomorpha > Ochotonidae > Ochotona > Ochotona curzoniae. The sequence continues at coordinate 5,701,234 of NW_024465421.1, forward strand.
ATGCCTAGCCTCTCCAGCTATATCCAGGCCTCCCCAGCCAAGACTTGGGTGTGCAGCAGGGTGCTGGGGTGGGGTCAGGCCTTCCCAGGTGCACCTGCTTTCTTTCGGCAGCCACCCTGGGCTTTCTGGGAAGGAGGGAGGGAGGGAGGGGCGGGAGCCAACTCTAGTCCAGGTTCCACCCCTTCCCCCGGCCTCCCTGGGAGCACGTGGCAGCTCCTAGGAGACAAGCGCTGTGGGAGGGCAGGCCGGCCCTGGCGGCCTTGGCTCCCTGCCATTCCGTCCCCCCCAGAACCAGGCATTCTCCAGGCTCCAGGAAGCCACCTGTGCCCCTGGGGCACTGGGAGCCTGTTTCTCTCCGGATGCCACACACTGTCCCCAGATGAGTCTCCAACGAGCTGACTGTCACGTCCCTGGGCTGCCCTGGCCTGCTGCAATCCCTCATTGGGTGCCTGCACCTGCTGTACCTGCCTGTCCCTGGGTGCTGTGCCCTTCCTCCCCCAGAGTCCAAAGGGACAAGGCGTGGCCTTGTGGCTGTCCCTGAACCCAGCAGCCCCCACCCCCTGGCCCAGAATAAACCTCTGCTAGGCCCAGGCAACACTGAAGCCCAGAGCACAGTCGTGGGAGGGAGGGTGCACGTGGGTCAGATGGGAGCCAGAAGATGCTGGGGAGGGGGAGAGATCCCACAGCATGGGTGCACCTGTCTCCAGATTTGCCTGGAAGCTGCACACGACACGTGTGTAGTCCATGTGTATCTGGGTCACTCTTGGCTGAGGGTCCACTTGTGATTGCGGGGTGGGGACGGAGCTGCCCAGGCCTCTTCCTTTGGAAGGGCGCCCCAACCCCCAATGCCACCTGCTGCCACTGCATCTCACAGGCCATGAATCTGTACCTGCAAATCAGGCCATCTCAACCTGTGGGTTGGGACTCGGTACTCTGCAGGGGACAAGGGGACCTCTCCAAGGAAGGCGGAAATTGAAGGAGAGATGGCCAGGGTGGGTTGGAGGGGGTGGGCTTTCCTGGGCCCAGATTGGCTCTGTCCCCCTCTGGGGGCCGCCATCCGGCTGGGCTATTTTGGGGACTGAGCAAAAGAGGCTGAGACGTCAGAGCAGCTGGCACCCAAGTTTCTCCTTTGTTCGTGCGATCGAGGAGCCCTCCGCACACACGCCTACTCACCACCATCCCTCCCCGAAAGCCTGCTAGAGACCCCAGCCAGCCGCAGGCTCTGGAGCTGCCCAGATGGAAGCTTGGGTGTGGCCAGGAGCACCCCAGGGCAAGCTGGGTACTCTGCTGCGGCCTGGGCTGGGCCACTTCTGCATCTTTTTCTTGGGGACCCAGCTACCCACCACCTCCTGTGTCTCCCAACCCTCTTTCTCCATCAGCTCCCATTCAAACTAGGGGCCTCCTGCCAGGACTGGGCAGTTTTTGGAGCTATGAGCCACGCCCCATCCCTTGTGGTACCATGACCCCTGGGAATGTGTGGTGGAGGGAGGTTGGCATCTCACTGCCACGCCCCTCTCCCTTCCTGCTACTTAAATGTCCTGGGCTCCCAGGTAAGACCAGGTGAGCCCAACATCCCCACCTTGGGCACACGCAAGCATCGAGTAAATGTTCCCCAGTGCCAACTTGAGCACCGCCAGCTGCTCCCCAATTATTTCTGTCTTAAATTTAGACCCATCTGTTATCTCCCGGGCGGTGCACAGAACCGGCAAGTCGAGCAGGCTGCAGCTGGTGTGGCCCTGGCCAAGAATGGGGGGCGGAAAAAGTGGGGGGGGGGAATGCAGGCAGGTACACCTTAGCCAGGAGGGAAGATGTCTCAGAATTCTGTGCAGCGGAGCTGGAATGGCAGCCGAGGACCTAGCTCTCCACTCCCTTCTCCCCAGAGACGAAGGAAGAGCTGGAGGAGCTGATGTCGGACATAAAGAAGACAGCCAACAAAGTCCGCTCCAAGCTCAAGGGTGAGTGGGACTCTAGGCTCAGGCTTACCAGCCTGCTTCCTCCAGCTGTCTGGGGTTTCTGCCCCTGGTGCCAGGCAGAGAGCGGGGAGGATCTGGAACCCCTTTTTATACCCATTTGCTCAACTGCCTGTCTCTTTCTGGCAAGGCCCAGCTGGGGACAGGAACCCAGGTGTTTGCAGCTCAGTGGAACCTGGGCTCCTGGCCACTGGGCTGTGGCCCTCCTATCTGCTATAAAGGTGGTAGGGGCATGCCATAGGTGTTGTGTCCCACATATACAGCTGGGGGTGTGTCAAGGTGCTGCCCAGGTCCCTTGTCCACCATGCACAGCCCACACAGACTCCACCCCCTGGGAGGAGCCAGTTGTGACTCGGGGGCCATCCTTCCCCAGGCATTGAGCAGAGCATCGAGCAGGAGGAAGGCCTGAACCGCTCCTCGGCTGACCTGAGGATCCGGAAGACACAGGTGGTGGCGGCGGGGACACTGGGGCAGACAGACCCTCTGCCCCTGCTCTTCCCCAGGGCCTTAGGGGTGCCCATGGAGCCTGACCCCTGAACCCCATGCCCCCATCTTGGATTCCCCCCAGCACTCCACACTGTCCCGGAAGTTCGTGGAGGTCATGTCCGAGTACAATGCCACGCAGTCGGATTACCGCGAGCGCTGCAAGGGCCGCATCCAGAGGCAGCTGGAGATCAGTGAGTGGGAGGGCGGGACCGGACAGAAGGGCGGAGCCGAGTGTTTGGGGCGTGGTCAGGGTGAGGGGCGGGGCCCGATGGACCAAACTGAGCCTAAGAGGAGGAAACTGTGGGGCTGAGGATACAGGGATGGGGCCGAGGCTGAGAGGCGTGGTCCTCGTATGGGGGCCAGGATTCGGGGGCGGGCCTAGTCTTTAGGGGGCGTGGTCCTGGGCGTGGTCAGCACGTGGGGCGGGGTTACTCGAGGGCGTGGTCTTAGGGGGCGGGACCAAGCATGAGGGGCGGGGCCCGGTGGACTAGCCCTGAAAAGGGACAGAATTGAGCCTAAGAGGAGGAACCTGGTCTGAGGAGCAGGGCGGAGGAGGGGGTGTGGTCCTGGGCGGGGCCAGGGCTTAGGGGCGGGGCCGAGGCTGCTGCTGAGCTCCCCAGCCTAGCAGCTTAGTCCTGTTGACTCCCTCTCAGCTGGCCGGACCACAACCAGCGAGGAGCTGGAGGACATGCTGGAGAGTGGGAACCCCGCCATCTTTGCCTCTGGGGTGAGTGTGGCCCCTCCTACTTCCCTGGGCTCCCCTGTACTTTGGTCCTTGCCTAGTGCATATGCATCAAGCATAGAGCCTGGGTATTATTTGGACAGAGAGATGGAGGGAAAACAAATTGGCTAAAAGAGGAAGTTAAATGCCAGGGAAAGGCCCCAGGAGGAGGGGGAGATGGGGAGGAGCAGGCCGTGGTCCCGTAAACATTAGTGGGATCCTGGTCTAGATGCTGGGCAGGCAGGGCTGCTTCCCAGGATGACAGGAGCAGGGTTGGGGTATGAGCTTCCCGGGATAGGGAGAAGCATCATCAGCTGGAGTCCTGGGCCCACCCACGTGTGGTCAGAACCTCGGGGCGGGGACTGCAGCAGCAGCTCCCCTGTGACAGGTAGGAAACCAGGTGACATCTAGGGGGTTAGAACAGGATGCTTCGGGCCTCACTTCCACACCAGCTACCAGCCTTGGCCTCTTGCCCACTTTGGCCTGGTGTCCATGCCCTCCCTTTCCTCTCTGTAAGTAGGTCTCAGGACCCAGCTCCCTGTTGCCACACCCACCCTCCCTACCCCTTAGATCATCATGGACTCCAGCATCTCCAAGCAGGCTCTGAGCGAGATAGAGACGCGGCACAGCGAGATCATCAAGTTGGAGAACAGCATCCGCGAGCTGCATGACATGTTCATGGACATGGCCATGCTCGTGGAGAGCCAGGTGAGTGCCTGGGACCCTCCCCACCTCACTCCCCCTCCAGACAGCCAGCAGCCCACAGCAGCCCGCCGGGGGAGGCCTGCTCTAAACCCCTCCCCTTTCTGCCCAACACGCTGCCCTACCTGGGAGGGACAAGGAGGCCTCAGGTAACCAGCTGCCCACTGTTGGGACTGCCTGCAGAGCACTGCCACCCCTCCCTCCACCACCCAGATAACCTGCTGTTCTGCATGGCTCTGCATGGCCCCACCTACCCACTTGAATGCTTCTCGTCCCAGCTGCTCACCCCTAGGGGCCGCCTGTCCTTGAGCAGGAGGTAGCATGGGGGAAAGAGCCAGTGCTCCGTGCTGCGGTGGTGCTGGCTGCTTGGGAAGCCTTAGAAAGCTGCGCCTGCCGCTCAGGGTTCAATGTGTCCAAGAACCACCTGTGTCTCCAGGTGCGGCCCCCCACCTCCTCCCAGGTCTGGATGGGTTGAGATGAAGGACAAGTTTGAAGGCAATGCTGATACCATGGCTCTAGGCAAGCACGCTTGGTGTGGCACTGTGACAGAGTGACCTGGGTGGATGGGGTCAGGGAGAAGACATTGGAGCTGACACATGAGGACAGAAGAGGAGCTGTTCCCCAGGCAGGGTGACCAGCCACACTGTGCTGCTAAGAGCTGGGTCTTACTTAGGAAACAGAGAGGGGGTGCACGAGGCTGGATCCCCGGGGCCCTCAGAGCTAAGATGAAATGGGAGGCCAGGATCTAGCCAGCCCTGGTGGGAACATGTGAAGTTTCAAAGTTTTATACTTCTTAAAGATGTTTATTTATTTAACTTAAAAGTCAGATTTACAATGAGAGAGGGTGAGAAGAGAAATCTTCTGTCCATTGGTTACAATAGGCAGGGCTAGGCCAAAACCAGGAGTCAGGAGCTTCTTTCAGATTCTCCCCACACCGCCCCCCGCCCCCAATGGGTGCAGGGGCCCAAGGATTTAAACCATCTTGCACTGCTTTCCCAGGCCATTAGCAGAGAGCTGGATCAGAAGTGGAATAGCTGGGACTCAAACCAGTTACCCCATATGGGGGGTAGGGTGGAGACACTGCAAGTGGAGGATTAGCTCATTATGCCACTGCACCTGCTCCTCTGAGAGGCAGAAAGAAGCAACACTGAAGAACTTCCATCTTCTGCTTCACTCCCCAAGTGCCTGCCAAGGTCATGCTCGTGGGTGGCAGTCAGACAGTCTCTTGAGCCATCACCACTGCCCCCACAGTGGGCACAAAGGACAGGAAGCTGGAGTCGGGAGCTGGAGCTGGGCATAGAATCCACACCTGGAGAGGCAGGATTGCTGGACCAAACATCTGCCCTTAGGTTGGAGGGTTTTAAGGTAATGGGAGTGACATTAGCTTAGTTAGGAAATCGGGAGCCCAGGAGGAAGCTACTCCCGCCAACCTGGTGAGAGACAGACCAGGATGACATGGAGCCAGTCTTGGGAGATGGAGGCAGCTACCCTTCTGTTGGTGTGACTGGGAAGGGAGCGTTAGAGTTAGGTGGGCCTCTGGGGGCAACAGGAGGCCAAACTGTTGGGCTCTAGGGCTCGGGGTGGGAAGACCCCTGGTCAGCAAGAGCTAGCTGGGGCCACTGTGCCTGAGTGGCATGGAGTGGGGGTGGTCACTCAGTGAGCTATTGCCAGGGCGGGCTGACCGCAGCTCCCCGACTCCTGCCCCTGACTTCCTCTGCCTGCTACCATCCTGCTGCAGGTAGCACTGGCCCTGGGATCAGGTGCCCTGGCTGAGCATCCTCTGCATGGTCTCCAACCCCTTGGCTGAAACTGCATGGTCCTGGGCACCCCCAAGATGTCAGCTGAAACTGCATGGTCCTGGGCACCCCCAAGATGTCTGCTCTCTAGGGTCCAGGAAGGCACAAGTGAGAAGCCATTCCTCACCCTCCTTGTATCCATTCCCTCTCCCTCCTTTTCACTCTCTCCAGCTTGAGCCTCATCCCCGAGTCCCAGGAGGAGGAGGAAGCCCCCTGGAGCTCCTCTACCCTGGGCCCCACAGGGTGAGATGATTGACAGAATCGAGTACAACGTGGAACACTCAGTGGATTACGTGGAGAGAGCCGTGTCCGACACCAAGAAGGCCGTGAAGTACCAGAGCAAGGCGCGCCGGGTCAGTAGCCCCGTGCCCTGCACGCCCCTTGCTGCAGTGCACCTGCTAGGTTCCCAGGCCTTCCCCTGCCTGCCAGGCCTCCCCAGCCGCCCCTGGCCAGCCCTGGCCTGACATGGCTGCCGCCCCCACCCCTCTGGGTCCCCTGCAGAAGAAGATCATGATCATCATATGCTGCGTGATCCTGGGCATCGTCATCGCCTCCACCTTCGGGGGTATCTTCGGGTAGAAGCCGTTGCACCTGCCGCTCTGCTGTTCCGGATGGCCCACTCTGCCGCCGCCACCACCACCACTGCCAAGGAGGCCCCCCTCCCCCGCCCTCCTACCTTCTGGCTCAGAGCATCTACCTTCTCACCCCTTTCTGCTCCTCCCTCTGCCACGGGCACTCTCCATCCTCCCCGCCCTGAGCCGTGTCGTGTGCATGAACTTTGTGACAGTGCGTGTCTGTTCAAGGGAGGCAGAGGGGAGCCAGGGCTGTGGTTGGGCCAGCACATCAGGTGGCTTGTTGGGAGGCCTGGCCCAGGTCTTGAGACCACCCTGATGAGACAGGGCTGCCAAACCTTCCTCGGGCCTGGGGTCTGCCCTTCCCAGAGATCCAGACTCTCTTGGACCGCAGCCTTTGCCTCTAGCCGACCTACTCATCTGCCCTGTCCTCTGGCCTCTCCAGCTGTCACCCAAGCCGAGCCCCCTTAAGGCGTGGGGGACCAGCTGGCCACATGGTGCTGCTTTTCAGGTTAGGGGAGGGGGTGGCCCCGAGGGACAGCCCAGCTCTCAGCCCCTATTAGCTGACCACTGCCAGGGAGGCTCAGCGTGCTGTGGCTGCTGGCCATGTTCAAGGCCAGCCTCCCTCCCCTACCCAGGGCCAAAGCCCAAAAGCTTGCCCTGCACACATTCCCACAGCCCCAGGAGCAAAAACCATGACCCCAGACGACTAGCAGAGCCCTCTGGTGCCTAGTTCCCCCTCCCACCCCACGTTGCCCTTGGGAGTGAGCTGGCCAGGCCTGTGCTGGGACGAGAGCCTGTGGCCTGGGTCCTACTGCTGCCACCCCCAGCAAGCCCCCAGGCAAGTCCTCAGGCCAGTGTTGCATGTTTGGGACCCAGTCCCTGCCCGCTCATGTGCTCTGGGAAGTCAGATGTCACTTCGGGACCACAGTCCCCATCCTGCCCTCACTGCCCCCTCCCCCCGTTGACGTGCCATGTGGGTGTCAGGTGTCTGGATGCAGTATTCAGCAGCCATCTAGGGGCCCCCCAGCCCCAAGCCCCCTTTGTTGATGGGTCAGGGGTGTGCATGCGAGTGCATGCCGCAGGGAACAGGGCCATGTCCGTGTCCCCCTGCCCCCGCCCCTTCCCTCAGCTTGGCTCCTGCCGTGACCACTGTTCGTGTTGCCTTCTTCAACAGCGACCTCCCCGTCCCGTTCACCAAAGGTCTTGGTACAACCAGCTGCCCATTTTGTGAGGTTTTTATGTAGAATAAACATTTGTATCGGTACCAGACCTGGATTTCCTGTCACAGCCCTGAGGGTGTCGAATGGCTAAATGCAGGCTTTCATGGGGGCACAGGCCTGACCTGCCTCACCGAGGCAAAGCAGCCAGAGCATCCACCAAAGGCAAGCCCTGCACCAGACAGCTGGGGAGCCCCTGCCATGGTGCCTGGCAGGGCTAGGTCCTTGGGCATTGCGGCCCATGCGTGGTTTTTACCTGGAAGTCTTCCCTGCCCCTCTGTGCCAGGGTCCCAGTCCTAAGGGAAGGTTAGGGTTAGCCCCACCTTGCTTCCCACGCAGCAAGGCAGGGACCCCAAGAAGTGATGACCACCCGTATGCTGGACACTGCCACACCCTGAGTGCCACACGATGGGAAGTTTTTTCGTCTTTTTTTTTGGAAAGTGCTTTTACAACAAAATAAGACCCTCCAAACATTTTTTGGTAAGAAAATACACATTTAGGGTTTCCTAAAATACTGGTGATGTCTGTACTTGGACATAGAGGGATTTGCCAGGGGCAGGTGCCGCACCGCGGGTCCCCAGCCCATCCCCTACTTGCAGCTGGACTTCAGAAGCGGGGCTTGCGCTTGCGGCCGGTGTAGCGGGAATCAGGCCGGACCTCCCTGGGCCAGGGGAGACCACAAACAGGCTCAGAAAGAAGCAACCAGCAGCGGCCCAGGGTCCCTCCCCATGTACACAAAGTCTTCCCCCACCCTGAAATTCCCCCACTGGGACTCACTTGCCCTGCCGCCTCCGCCGTTCCTTCTTCTCCAGCACCCACGCGCGGCTCTTCCTCACCAGCGCCCGCCTCGAGAGCCGCAATGAGACCCTGGGCCAGAGCCAGGCATGAGCTGAGGGGCAGAACTGCACGGCGGGCACCCACTGGAAGCCCAGCAGCAGTGGAGGGAGGGATGCACTTCCCTTGGCCTCAACGCCCCCTTGTTTACAGCCCCACCCGAGTCCGCACTCTGGTCCCCTCCTTCCTGAGGGCAAAGCGGCTATGAGTGCCCTCAGGCTCCCCAACCTTCACAGGGGAGACCCCAGGTCCTGCCCCCACCCCCTCTGCCGGCTGTGCAGACCCAAACAAGGGTTGCAGCGCCTACAGATGTGTGAGGTAGGAAAACGGGGCTGCCCAGCTCGCGCAGTCCCGACGATGGCCTCAGCAGGCTACTCTCGGCCTGCAGCCCTGGCTGGGAGGAGAGGGACCCCCACAGCACCAAGGGAGGCAGGCCTGGGCCCTCCCTAAACCACACCTCATCACCCCGGCTGTGGCGACCAAACTTGCCAGCACAACATGCCCAAGGGTTGCACACCAGAGAGAGCTCCCCACTAGGCTAAGCCAGCAGAGGCCCAGCACAGCCTAGTGGGCTTTCCACAGGTGGCAGTGGGTGTGAGATATACAGGCAGGGCACAGCTGCCCAGGGTGCTGCAGGAACAGGCACACCAGGGTGCAGACATGCAAGGGGTCAGAGAGGACGGAGGGAGGTCCAGGGGCTGGGGAGCAGACAAGGACAGCAAGATGGAGGAGCACCAGAGAGAAGCCAATGCCGGCGCAGAAGGCTGCAGCGCCAGGGTCATTTCAGGACACATCGAGGGCAGAGTGGCAGCCGCTGCTGAAGGCTGCTGTGGGAGACAGGAAAGCTGGGAAAGCGAAGCTGGGAAGCCTGGACCTGTGGGGGGACCAAGCCTTCTGAGTGGGTTAGCAATGGTGGGAAGGGGGCAGCCAGGCAGCAAGGCTGAAGGAACAAATGCACAAGCAAGACACAGTAATGCAGGCAGACAGATCAAAGATCAGCTAAGTGGAGCTCTGTGTGGTTTACCTGTACCCTTAAGTACCCCTCATGGGAGCAGACAGCCATCCTTCCTTGAGGTCACACCTCCTCCATGAGGCCACGCCTCCTCCTACCATCCCACTCTGTCCACCTCTGAACCCATGAGACGCCTGACTTCCCCAGCTTTATGGTTAGGCCGTGTGGCCTGCAGATGCTGCTGTGAGGACAACAAGTCTTCTGGTGCCATGGGGGGGAGCTAGCAAACCTACATTTCCCACCACACGTGAGAAGGGTACAAGGGAGGGTACCCCTTAGCACAGAAACATCTGGAGCAGCCCCTGGGGCATAGGCTGGGGAAGTGGAGAGTGATGCTGGCCTCAGGTTTCGGGTCCGAGGGCCCAAATCTTGCCCTCCTGGGGTTTTCACACCAGTCTCAACCCCTCTATATCCATTAAGTCATCTACCAAATAGGGCTGAGACAGCCTGAGCACCTGACCTAGTAAGAGCTTGTTGTTGACGCTGGGATGGAGACATGGCCCGCTAACTGGGGGACAGACACCAAGTCAACAGCTACTGTCCAGAGGGGAGGAAGGTACAGAGAAAAAAAAAAGTTGGGGAGAACTCAAAAGGAGATACTACCCCGAGAAACAGAAGCAACACAATGGCCGTTTCAGTGAGATGCGAGGCCTCACTGCTGTGTGGAAAACCAAGGGCCAAAGGCTGAGACTTTAAGCTGGGAACCACTGCAGTTGGGCAAGGGGCAGAGGCACCAGACCAGGGGTGTAGGGGGGCAACGGTGGGAGCTGGGACAGGCACTGCGGGAAAGGATCAGCCAACAGACTTTGTGACAAGTGAGCCAGCAAATGACCAGGGCTCGGACAGGGTCCTGGAAGCCTAGATTCCCACGGAAGGTCCCGTCTGGACACGCTGGGAGTTGCCTGATCAGAGGTGAGGCTGGGACGGCAGGTGGGCGTTAAGAACTTAATACAACTACAGTGGGATTGAAAGCAGCTCACAGAGAGGTGGGGTCTGGGGTGGGAGTGAGAGCCCGAGTGGAGATGAAGACAGAAGAAGGGTCAGTGCGGTTAGAAGTGGAGAAGGGAGTGGGGGGGGGGTGATTGACCTAAGAACCAGCCAGAGGGAGGGGTCAGGTTACAAAAGGAGGTCCTCCGATAGAGAGGGTGGAGGTACTGCAAGGTTCCGGGAGCTGCAGCAGGGAGGGGACCAGCAAGGATGCCCCAGGACACTCCCAGGAGGACAGCAACCTCAGAGAAGGAAATGTGGCAAGAGCAGATGCAGGCCGAGTGCCAAGGGCTCCTCTCTAGTTCCACCACCACCACCCCTGTGGTCGCTGCTTCACTAACCTCGAGCGCCCTGGGCAATAGCAGGGACCCAGCCCTGTCCAATGTGCCCACAGCAAGAAGCGCACACCCAGGCACGGCCCGCCTGACTGACCAACCCCCCGACTGACTGCCCACCCACCCACTGCCCAACCACTTTACCTCTCACTTGTGAAGCGGGACTCACTGGCCTCGTCCTCATCGGGATTTTCACTCAGCCCCTAGAGGAAGCAAAATGTGCTGAGCCCATCCTGGGTTCTCTCTGCCTTTGCCCAAGTGGACGGACTGAGCCCCAGGCCCGAGGTGTCCTCCCACAAGGTGTTCCTGTTGGGATCTTCGACAGGACAGCTTCTGTTGGCACTGCAGGCATTGGAGCCCACCTCATTGCCAGCGTTCTCCCCGCATGCTCTTCAAGCTGAGGTCCAGGTCTAGAAACCTATGGACCTGGGCCTGGCACCCTCGGGTCCCTCACCTTGGGCAGATGGGTCACAGGCCCGGAAAACAGGCAGAGATAGAACCTGAAAGAAAGAAAGAAGGGCAGAGAATGAGGGCCCACTCAAGGCCCTGTGGGAGTGGCCCTCATCCCCACTCCAACCTCCCGCGTGCCTGGGCCCTGGCGGACCTCCCCGACGGGTATCAACTTGGTGCATCACAGCCTGACAAGGCCACACCAGTGCCCTGGCCCTGCCGCCCAGGACGCATGCTGTTCCCCCATCCACATACACACCACCACCACTAGCACTCACTTCTTGGCTTTGGTACTGTTGGGGTAATCCACCACCACGCCGCCAGTGAAGCCAGCCCTCGTGGCCTGGGTGGTGATCAGCTCCAACTACAGAGAGAACAGGGTGGCTCTGAGGCAGGCGGGCCAGGCTGGCAAAGCAGAGCACTTGATGCCCACTGCCCTCGAGGAGCCTGTCTGGGAGTGGGTATTTGTTTTTAAAGATTTACTTATTTGAGGGCCAGATGCAATGGCTCAATTGGCCAATCCCCTGCTCCATCCAGCGCCAGCATCCCATATAGGTGCCAGTTCAAGTCCTGTATGCTCTACTTCCCATCCCACTCCCTGCTTGTGCCCTGGGAAAGCAGCAGAGGAAGGCCCAAAGCCTTGGAACCCTGCACCCACGCACATGGGAAACCTGGAAGAGATTTCTGATTCCTGGCTTCAGATCAACTTAGCTTTAGCCACTACGGCCATTTGGGAAATCAACCAGCAGATGGAAGATCTCTCTGTCTCTTTTCTGTAAATCTGCCTATCCAATAAAAATAAATAAACCTTAAAAAAAAAAGATTTATTTTTATTGGGAAGGCAGATCAGATCCACAGATCTGCTGCTGTTACAGGCATTTAGGGAATGAGTCATACAAGGAGAGCCCTGTCCCTCTCTCAAATCAAGAAGCGTGAATTTATCTGCAAAGAAGAGAGGCAGCACGGCGGGACCCTGCCTGGCAAATGCGGCTGAAGATCTTCGTCAGCAATTTCTAACCAAGTCTCTGGAAGACACCCCGAGGACTGCCTCCGGCCCACGCCTCCCTGGGGGATCACATCACAAGGCAACACCCTGATGTCCCACTAGCCAGCCCTGGGATCCACCTGCTCCTAACTTAACTCAAAGCAGACAACTGGCCGCCAGTCCGGGGTCTGTAGCCTGCTGCATTCAGGTTATCAGGCAGGGACCACTGCCCATGTGTATTTCCAAGCATGCATTCCTAAGTCTCACTTCACAGAGCACACAGACGGCAAGAGCCTCTACCCTGCCCCCACCTGGCAATCGGTACAGAATTCAGTAACCTCACCCATGCCTGACCCACAGATCCCCCTCCCCCCTGTCCTCTGCCATTAGGAGAGTGGATTAAAGGAGATGGTGGGGTCCATGGAGACCACGCAAGGATGTCCGGGGCCTCCTCCTTCTACCAATCAACACAAGGTTCCTTGTCACCTGCCAGCAACACCAGGGAAGTTGAGGAAGACTTAGTTGTCTTGGGCCCTGCTCTCTCTTCCCAACACGTGCGGCAGCCAGGGGCTTACCTGCTCCGAGTTTTCGGGGTACAGCTGCAGGACAGCTCGTGCGCCTCGGACCTATGGCAGAAGAGTCACTGCCTCACCAGCAGCCCGTGTGGGGTCAGGATCCAGACACGCCCCTCTGCCATCACAGGCCAGGCTCTGGGCTCAGCCCTGGGGCTGGGGACCAGGGCCAGGATCTGCTGAAGCTGCTGCTTTCTCAGAGAAACAGCTAACTCCCAGGAAGTGCTGGAGGCTGGGAAGAAATACCAACTGGGACTGAAAGCTGGAGAAGTGAACCAGTGGACAGAAGACCTTCCTCCCTGTCTCTCCTCCTCTCTATAGATCTGACTCTGCAATAAAAATAAATAAATCTAGGAAAGAAGAAAGGGAGGGAGGGAGGGAGGGAGAGAGGAAGGAAGGAAGGAAGGAAGGAAGGAAGGAAAAGAAAGATCCAGAAGCATCCGTGTTCACTTTGGATTCCCGGCAGGCCTCACTTGGAGAACCCTGGAGCTGATGCCCCAATACAGCAGGGGGCTGGTGGCTGAACCATCCAGCGGAGAGACTCCTCGGCCAAGGAGGGTAGGGGTGGCCAAGGGCTAAGCCGGAGCATCAGGGCTAGGCCACAGGTATAAGCGGAGAACGCGTCTCCAGAAGTCCGCGGGCCACCCTGGTGGTGAAGCTAGACGTAACACACAAGAATCAAGGTGGCCAGATAGCTGGGTCCTTCCAAAATGAAAACCGAGTTCATTTTCAGGATCAGAATCTTAAAAAACAATCACATGGTCTGAATAAACAACTGAAGCTCTTCCTAGCTGGGGGGTGACAGCTCTGAGGGTGGTGAGCAGGGTGCTCCCGCCCCAGAGGGCTCCCAGAAACCGGGAGGGAGGGTGGCTGGCGAGAAGTCGGAGAACACAGAGCCCCAGGAGGCCTCCGCAGTGTCCTCACTCTGCTGAGTCCCACCACAGAAACCTCTTTTAAATTCAGCACACAGGGCCCAGCACAGTAGCCTAGTGGCTGAAGTCTTCACCTTGCACGCATATGGGATCTCATGTGGGCGCCAGTTCTAATCCCGGCTGCTCTACTTCCCATCCAGCTCCCTGCCTGTGGCCTGGGAAAGCAGTCGAGGATGGCCCAGAGCCTTGGGATCCTGCACTCGCGTAGGAGACCTAGAAGAAGTTCCTGGCTCCTAGCTTTGAATCAACTCAGTTCTGGCCGTTGTGGCCACTTGGAGAGTGAATCAGCAGACACAAGATCTTCCTCTCAGTCTCTCCTTCTCTCTGTATATCTGCCTTTCCAACAAAAACAAATAAATCTTTAATAAAAAAATTTAACACACATGGTCACATTGTGTCTGTGCTCCACACCAAGTAGGCCCTAGGTCAAGTTCATGAGTTGCCTGGGCTTGGGTTCTGCCATCAGCATCTTCCGGATTTGATGGGACTGTGCCGGGGCACTGAGTGTGAACTTAGTTAGGACCAAAGCAACAGTGATAAAGCTCTGCCTTCCCAGGCGGTTCCTGCCTTCCCAGGGGCATCCTAGCTCCCACCCCTCTGCCTGCAGGGCTGGGGCCGGGCAGCCAGCCCGCATGGAAAACACAGACGAGCCAAAGGGAGCACACATACTCACGAGAACCGAGTAGAGCGAAGAGAAGAAGCGGAAGAGGCGCTTGGCCGGGATGTCGGACTTCTTGTTGGAACTGCAGAGCCACTGCACGGCCGAGATGCTGAGCGACGGGAAGGGAACTCATCGGGAGAGGCTCCGGGCCTCTGTGGGACCCCTCCACCAGCCTTCCTGGGTCCCCTCCAGGCAGGTCCTCTCCAGGGGCGTGCTAGGGGTGGCATTCACCCCTCCAGCCAGCCCAGGGAGCCTGCCCTCAGCCTTGTTTTTCTGAGTGCTTTCCTGGGCACTTTAGTAGGGAGTAGCTTCTGTGTCTCCACCATCAACAAAATATGACTAGTGCTATACAGAACTAACCACCTACCATAAGAGACCCAGAATAGCCTCGTGTGTCTAAGAGTAATTTCCATGGACCAAGGCCAGTTTATCTATATCCTATACAACATGCACAAAGCTTGATGTTGGAGCTGGCAGTGAGACACAGGACTGGGGGCGGGGGGGAGGGAGTGTTAAGTTGCACCTGCAAAGCTTAACAAAGCACGTCATCTGGGCCCCGTTCAGACGACATCGGGCGTGTTTGGGGTGGTATGGCTGTAGGTAGGCCCCATTCAAATCCCGGCTGCTCCACTTCCCACCCAGCTCCCTGCTCATGCATGCAACCAAGAAAACTGCAGACGGTTCAAGTGCTTGGGCCCCTACACCCAGGCAGGAGACCTCAAAGAAGCTTCTAGCTTCTGGCTTCAGCCTGGCTCAGCTCTGGCTACTGTGGCCATTTGGGGAGTGAACAAGTGGATTTTTAAAAAATCTTAACAAAAAAAGCACTACTCAACAAAGGCTCAGACCCTACATGCAGCCCCCTCACCTGATACAGCCGTCAAAGGAGCCTGGCTTGAAGGGGATGCCCTGGCCCATGTCACCCAGAAACAGGTCTCCCTGGGTTTCTCGGTCCAAGGCCGCATCTGATGCAAGAAGAGGGAGTGGGGCGGGGGGCAGGCAGTCAGTATGGGTTCTGTACCATGCAGGTGGCGACCCAGCCCTGGACCAGCCTGACCTACCAAGCATGGCTGGGCTGATGTCGATGCCCACCCAGTAGTGTCCCTCCTCTGAGAGGTAATCTCCACTCAGCCCAGAGCCGCAGCTGGAAAACAGACAGATGCACGCTCAGTGTGAGCAGCAGGGATGGCATCCCATGCCTGAGTCACCCCATGCTCCAGTCATAGGTCGGGGGGAATCCCAGGCAGACCTTACCCAATGTCCAACAGGAAACATGGCTGACCCTCTGGCAGGTTCAGGAGCTCCAGCGCCCGGCCAGTCATCTTGGTCTGAATGTCGATCATGCGGGAGCTGCAAAAGCCAGAATGAGTGAGCGGTCAAGGGATTCTGAGTATCACTTCCCCACAGCGGGAGGGGGGGGGAGCATCACCTGGAGGTGTCTTTCCCAATCTCTGTAATTCCAACTTGACACCAACAAACATACATCAGAGCTATGTAAAAGTGATCCCCGGGAACTAGCGTGGTAGCCTAGTGGCTAAAGTCCTCACCTTGCATGTGCTGGGATCCCATATGGGCACCAGTTCTATTCCTGGTGGCCCCAATTCCCATCCAACTCCTGCTTGTGGCCTGGGAAAGCAGTGGAGGACAGCCCAAAACCTTGGGACCCTGCATCCACATGGGAGACCCAGAAGAGGCTCCTGACTCCAGATCGGCAATCAAACCACTCTCTGAATTTTACCTTCCTCAGGTTTTTGAAGGCACAAAAATACAAGAAGGTCTGGTGGTGCCAGTCAGGGGAATAAAATATACATTAGTCAGTCAGACAAGAGATTAAAGAATGCAGCAAAATAAATGGCAGAAATAGTTACCTAACCCAGTAAGTTTTTTAAAAGATTATTTTGTTGTTGTTGTTGGACAGGCAGATTCACAGAGAGAAAGGATCTTCCTTCTATCCACGGGTTCATTCCTGGCTCCTGCCGCAACAGCCAGGTCTCCCACGTGGGTGCAGGGTCCCAAGGCTTTGGGGCGTCCTCCACTGCTTTCCCAGGTCACAAGCAGGGAGCTGTACGGGAAGTGGAACAGCCAGGATATGAACCAGTGCCCATATGGGATCCTAGTGCTTGCAGTGGATTAGCCAACTGAGCCATCACAACGGCCTCTAACCTCAGTTCCAACCATCAACACACCAAAAATTAATTTTAAAAAAACAAAACTTGACATTTCTGCCTACATAGTCACTTGGGAGTAACCTACCACGGTATCTATAGCCAGGATTACACAAAGTTGCTTTCCAAACGCCTAACTGGGGGGGGGGGGGGGGTGTGTATGCAACTGGAATCCTAGTTTAACAAGTGGGCCAGGGAGCCCTGGTGAGCCTGTGTCTTGGGACTTTCAATCTGGATAGAAAGGAGATGAGCCAGTGCAGCGTTGTCTACGGAGAGGTCAGGTTTGCGAGCCCTCACCCCCTCCAGCTTTGACTCGTCTTAAAGGCATTCGGTCCCTGCCTCTGTGCAACGGTGCTCGCAAAGACTGACTCAGAAAGACCAGAGGAACACAAGCTGTATTCTCTTAGTTCCTCCTCACCTCCTTCATGCACATAACAAGCTGTGCCCCTAAACCTTGACAGCCACCTGTGGGTGGGAGGGGAAGTGGGGGGCAGGTGTAACCACGTCCACTTCTTCATGCTGGGGACACAGACCCTCCTCATCTCCCCAAACTCTAACACAAGCTCCCCCCACCCAAAGCAAGGCCCCGGTAGCCGGGTACGACTTGCGGCTTTCCCGACGCCCGTGGAACAATCCAATCTCGACTCACTTCCGAACGTATTTCTGCGCTTCATTGTGGTCGTAAAACTGCGACAAAGAGAAAAGAGAGACACGGCAGCTGGAAGAGGGCATGACAAGGACAGGGGTGCAGAAGGGGCTTGGAAAAGGATGAGGTGCCTCACCAGCTCGGCTGGTCCGCAGTGCTCGGGACGCCCGCCGCGAGACGCCATGGTCGCGTCTCAGGAACACGCCGGCCCCGGGAGCTCCCTTTTATTTCATCAGTTCCGCGTCCGCTTCCCAAATGCGCATGCTTCGCCTCCTTGCTCCCGCCTCCTTCTGGACTGGGTTGGTTCCAAGGGAACTCTCCTCGCTTCCCATTGGCCGGGCACCGCCCACCTGACCCACTCAAGATGGCAGCCGCGTGCGGCGCCGGGTGGCCGCGGCGGGTCCTGTGGAGGTTGTGGAGGATCCGGGTCTGTCCTCCAAGTCAGGTGTCCGGCGTGGGGGGCCTGCGAGCCAGGTCCTGTTCCCACAGCGACGGCCCATACTCGAGGACGGAGCTTTATGAGCTGCTCGGCGTGCCCTCCACAGCCACGCAGGCGCAGATCAAGGCGGCATACTACCGGCAGAGCTTTCTCTACCATCCGGACCGCAACTCGGGGAGCCCCGAGGCTGCTGAACGCTTCACACGCATCTCCCAGGCCTACCTCGTGCTGGGCAGTGCCACGCTCCGTCGTAAATATGACCGCGGGCTGCTCAGCGACCAGGACCTGCGCGGCCCCGGGGTCCGACCCTCTAAGACGCACGCCGCCGACCCCAGCCCGCCCCGGCCCTCGCCGTCCGCCGCACGGGCCCCCCACGAAAGTCGGGGAGCCCCCGGCGGCGCCCACCGTACCATGTTCAACTTCGACGCCTTCTACCAGGCTCACTACGGTGAGCAGCTGGAGCGGGAACGGCGCCTGAGGGCCCGGCGGGAGGCCTTGCGCAAACAGCAGGAGGACCGGGCCACCAAGGGCTTCAAATGGGACGAGGTCCGGGACACCACTTTCATCTTCCTCTTCCTCTTCGCCTTCATCGCTGTCGGCTTTCGGATGTGATCGGAGAGGAAAGGCGGGAAGAGTGGACCCCAGCTCTGTCAGTGCCAGGACAACAGCGCCCTTTGACCTTTGTAGTCTACCTCTACTGGGATCCCCAGAACTGAACTCCCCCACCTGCCCAGCTACATCCCTCCCCGAGGGTCCAGCAGAGGGACTTTTGTGTGCCCAAGTGAAGTATTGGTCCCGGTGCCTTGAGCAGCACTAGTAGCACTTTCTGTATCAATGTCTGGAATATTTGCTCTCTTGTCTTTATTGTAAGCCCCTCTGTGTGAGGGGATGTGGGGGACAGGGGCTCTCTGTACCCTTAAAACGTGCAATATTGCCCCCGTATTGGCTGCCAAAAGAGACATGCTGGGATTCTATGAAAGCGAATCTTTTTTTTTTTCCCTGAGTCCTTCTAAACTATAGGTGACACTTGCCACTTCACCCCTGGCCGGGGTCAGAGTGCAATCTGAGGTGGTCATCCTTAAGCTCACTCCCCTCCTGTGTGTGGTGGGTGGAAGTGGGCTGGCTAGGGAATGGAGCAGAAGCGCCCCATGTGCCTGTCTGTGAGCCTGGTGGTGTGGCAGGCATGTCTCCCTATCCTCCACCCCCTCTAACCTACAGGTCTGCCCCATCGTGCTGGTAGAGGCCAACGTTGTTGTTTGGACGCAGTGCCTGTCACCTGATCAACATCCCCTTACCGGCCTGTCCTCCTCCCCTTCCCAGGGGACACATTCAGCTCGACTCCCCTGCCTGTGTGTCGGCCCCACGCCAGCCTCATCAAGTTAAGTCATGGATGCTGGGGAAGTCTGATGTGGGCAGGACTGGGTGAGGCTTGCTGGGCACTGCACAGACACAGGCCTCCGGGAGCGAGCCACTGAGAGCTGGCCAGATCTGCCCTGCAATGGCTCCAAGGGGGTGACAGTGCGGCAAGTTGGCTTTGGCCCTGAAGCTGAGGCCATGGGAGTTTGCAGTAAGGGGTCCAGAGCTCAAGACGGTCCAAGTCCAGGGTCTGCAAAGGTGCAGAGGTGTGTGGCAGCTCAGCGTCTTGGGTGCAAATCCTTGTGTAAATTAGGATTCGGCCCACACCTTGTCCCAATCTGGCCCTTGAAGTGGCGGGAGTCCCTGGGGTGCGAGGTGGAGCTGGGCTCTCACTTCATAGCTTGTCAGTAATCAGGGTGAGCCCACCCTGGTTCAGACTGTCCTGGGGCAAAGCGGGGAGAAAACTGGGGCAGGGGGGAGGTGCTTTGTGAGAGAGCATACACTGCTGTTCTGTTTCGTATTTGGAAAATAACTTTGGAACATCTTGTTGAATTAACATTGGCAGGGGTGAGGGGGGTTGGAATTTAGTGAAAGAAACTGGCAGAAGCAAATGAGTGCCAACAAGAAGAGAGCTGTAAGAAAAGCCCAGGGACTTGACCAATTTGTGGGTTTCCATCAGGTTAGGGTCTCCTAGTGGATTTGTGGGAGCACTATTGAGCAGTCTCTCATACCCTGGGCCCCTTACGTCACACCCCTCAAGTTTGTTTTCCCTCTACCAAGATGATAGTTCGAAGATGTTCTGCCCCCCAGACCTGGTGGTACATAAAAAGAAGGCTTTGGGGGAGGGGAGTCCAACCCGCAAAACACTGCTGTCCTGTAAGATGCATCAGTGTGATCCAACCCCGGAGCCAAGGGCGTCCACTCTGATGGTTGGCCACCCCTGCCTGCCTAGGGCCTTTTTAGGCCACCGCCAGCCCCTTCTCCCTGACACGGTCCGGGAGCTGTTGTTGGTGCCTGTTAATTAGCACCGCACACACACCTTGTAGGTTTGGTTTATTACCGCATTCCTGGTGATGAAGGCAGGCTCAGGTTGCTCAGCCAGGGTGGGAGGCGCCCAGCCTGCTCCAGGCTGTGTTCAGTGCGCCAGGCAAGGGAACCTTTGGACTTGGCTGTGACTTCTGCCTCCTGGGCCCAGCTGCTTTTTCCCTTTTGCCTCTGTGCAGAAGGACCCCTCAGGGTCCTGCTTGCTTCCTTCGGATGTCCGGTGTTAACTTCTCTGGGTGCGCCTTTGTTCCACTAGGACCAGAGATGATTACCACAGGGACTTACCCACTGGGTCGTGCACTGGCTGAGCCAGAAGTTCCTAAGAGCCACCAGTTGAGGCGGAGGCATCGAGTGCCCTCCTGCCCCTCCAATACTCCTTTGTTGGACATGGCAGAGCCCAGTGTCTTTGAACCATGAGCTTTCTTGGAAGGCTCTGTGAAAACAGGCTGAGAGAAGGGGCAGCTCTAGAACATTCTGGAATTCCATGCACCAGAAAGGCGGGTTCCAAATGGCCTTTTGTCTCCTCTCCAGGGTTCCCCAGGCCTGTGATGAAACCACACATTGCCACCTGCCCAAGAAGGGGTCCTGGGGAATCCCCGCTCCACGTGCAGGCTTGTGTAGGGAGTTAAGTGTCCTTCAGGCTCACGTGTCAGACCCCAGTGAGGGCAGACTCCTGGCCTCCCAACCTCAAGCGTACCCGGAGCTCTCACTGTTTGTAGAGTGCTCTCACCATCTGCCCCGATGGTCAGTGGCACTATGGACATTTCTGGGCTGGTCCTTCCTCCCTCACATCCTCAGCCCAATAAGGGCACCTGCTGTTAATCCAAAGGAGGTATCTTGCAAGAGGCTGGCATCATCATGGCGTGCTGGTGGCACGTGCCAGGAATCTATATGGGCACCGGTTCTAATCCCGGCAGCCCCGCTTCCCATCTAGCTCCCTGCTTGTGGCCTGGAAAAGCAATGGAGGACGGCCCAAAGCCTTGGGACCCTGCACCTGCATGGAAGACCCAGAGGAGGCTTCTGGCTCCTGGCTTCGGATTGGCGCAACTTCAGCCATTGCGGGTCTTGGGGAGTGAATTAATGGATGAAAGCTTATTGGAAAAAAAAAAAAAAAGGAAAATTAAAGAAAAAACATCCCTTGGGAGGCCTCCCTCCCTTACAAGAGTGCCTGGTTTGAATCCCATGTCCACTTCATGTCCCAAATTTCTGCTAACGCACACCCTGGGTGGCAGCAGAGGCTGCCTTGAGTATCGCCCCCTGGGGAAACTCGGATGGACTTTCCAGCCCCTGGCTTCCCCCGGCCCAGCCCCAGCGCTTGCAAGTATTTGGGGAGTGACTCAGCAGATGGTGCATGTCCCCAAGTCTCTGCTTTTCAGATCAATGGCTTTTCCAAATTTGAACTCTCCTAATTCTCTTACGGTCATAGGAGAAGCCAAGTAACACACACCCGTTGCTTTTCATATTATTATTATTTTACTTTTTATTTATTTGAAGGACTGAGGTGGTTCCTATCTGTTGGTTCACTCCCCAGATGCCCACAGGCAGCTAAACTGGGCAGGGTTAAAGCTGGGAGCACAGAGCTCAGCCTGTGCCTCCCACAGGGGCAGCTAGTCGGAGTTGGTGGTGCCCAGCACCTGCTGCCTTGGGTTAGCAAGAAGCTGGGATTGGAAGCAGAGAGGCCCCACCCCCTAGCCGCTCCCCTTCCCTCCACAGAGGTGAAATGTGCCAGGTCTTTATCTACCACCAGTGGCTACGGAAGTCATTTCCTTACCCCCAATCTTAGCAACCTTGGAAACCATATAAACAGGATCATGAGTTTCCAGTAAATGAGGTGGGGGGTGCTGGGAGCATTTGTTGGCGGGCATGGGCTGTGCCAGTAACATGGTGCCGTGACTTAAGCCACATCCTGCGAGGCCAGTATCCCATATCAGTTCAAGTCCTGGCGGCTCTACTTCCAGTTCAGCTTTCCTGCTAATGCGACTGATAAGGCAGCACATGCCCTATGTCCCTGGGCCTCTGAACCCACACGCGAGACCCAGGTTCCTGGAATTTTGGTTCTGGCCTGGTCCAGATTCGGACATTAGAGGCCATCTGGGGATTGAACCAGCAGGTGAAAGAGCTCTCTGTCTTACAAATAAACCTTCAAACAAACAAAAAGCTGGACTGCTTTGCAACTGTGTCACCTCTTTAGTCTCTACAGATGCTGGAGTGTGCAACGCCCTAAGCTGCATCCCATTGCTACACGAGCCTGCAAGGATGCAGGGCGGCACCTTACTCCCTGTAGGGATGGAAAGATGCTCTGAGGCTGACAGGTGCGGTGAGGCTGCAGGCCAAGCCAGCGGCCCTAGGGTGCATTACAGTGACTCATCCCATCTTCCGTGGAAGCTTGAGATGCACAGGGAGGAATCTGCAGCAGCTTCAGCCAACTTGACACTTTGGAAACATTCAATCCTCTCTCTTGCCCCGGCTGGGGTCAGGGGCAAGCTCTTAGCTGCAGTTTGACATGGAGTACTCTGCGGTTCAGGCCTGCTCACCTCGGGGAGCCTTGAGTCCATGTCATTATTTCTTGTTTTCTTGGAAAACAAGAGGGGAGGGCCCGGCACAACTGGCTAATCTTTCCCCTGCACCCACATGGGGGACTGGGAAGAAACTCCTGGCTCCTAGCTTCGGATCAGCTGTTGCAGCCACTTGGGAAGTGAACCAGCGGATGAAAGATTTGTGTCTTCTTGTGTAAACCTGCCTTTCCAATAAAAATAAACAAAATCTCTCTAAAAAAAAAAAAGCTTAGGAAAAGCAGAAGCTAGAGATTCATAAATGATGCTTATTCCTAAATGATTCCTAATGATGCTTTTAAAGGCAACATTTTTATTTTTTAAATAGAAAATGGGTAGTTTCACCATTTGGGTGGAGTTTGGGGGCTGGTTGACTGGCTGTCATAGGATCTTTATCAGATTCCTTCATGTGAACTCCCCCTCAACACACATGCTCCCACCTCCCCAAGCTTGCTCTCTCACAGAGGATCAGACATAGTAGCAACAATCTCTGGGGCCCCAGGAACCTAGATACAGAACATTCTAAGAACTGGCCAGTTGAAGGGAGAACCCAGATTGCCTGAAACCTTCTGGAACTTTCCAGAACATTCCATGTGCCCTCGAATACATGAAGATTTGGTTTGTTTGTTCGTTGTTTTTAAGACCACTCTGGGCCTTTCTTCTGGCCCCAGGAAGAACTAGGTATAATTCCACACACTGGTAGGGTCCCTCCCCATCTGCCTCAGGTCTTCCTCAGGCAACAGCTGAACCCCGAGGGCAGCCAGCTTTTCCAACCCTTGGAAAGCTGGAGTCTGAGCTCTTTGTGGAAAAGGAGATGTGTGGGAGGTCCTTTGGAAAGACCCTGCCTGCTTCCCATGGTAGCACTCGTCACCCCAGCTCCTCTCTTGCCTGTGTCTTTCCTTTCCATGTGTGTGCGTGTTTGAAAGGCAGATTTACAAAGAGAGAAGAGCTTTCCATCCACTGGTTCACTCTCCAGACAGCCACAACAGTCCTGTCCAGAGCCAGCAGCTCCATCCAGCTTTCCACATGGGTGCCAGGGGATCAAGTGTCGGGACCATCTTCTGCTGCTTTTCCAGGCGGGAAATGAAAATGAGCAGGGAACTGGATCTGAAATGGAGCAGATGGGGATCCCAGGCAGCAGCTTAACCCACTGCACCATGCCAGTCCCTTCATACAGAGGGTCTTTTCCTCTGCTGTCTCTGGAAAGCCAAGAGCCAGGCCCCGAGGAGTAGCTGCTCTGCTCCTCAATGTCAGATAGTGGAGGAAGGCTCGGAGGTGCTAACCGGAGGGAAAGGTAAGTGGTGTGAGCGTGTGCCCACCTCCAGGTCTAGAGGGATGCGCTAGAGCTCAGTGAGGGGCCGTCAACTCCAACAAGCAGGCCCGGTCCCATGGGACAACCATCTCAGGAGAGAGCACCAACTCTACCTCTGGGAGAAGACTCAATTTCGCAAGCAACACATGGGGTGCACTTCTGGTTCCCCATGATTTCCACCCCTCCCCAAACCCGAGTGCTTTGAGATCCAAAGACGCGACATCTCCCGCGCACACACACGTGCACGCATGCACACGTGACCCAATGATGGAAGCGTGCCTTCAACACCTTCTTGTGGGACAATCGTGTCCCTCGTCACTGTCACTACGCATGCGCCATTTTCACAGGTCCCTCTTGCAGCGCAATTCTCCAGCGAGAAGTACAACCGAATCATACCTGCCTCGTTCTAGAAGGTTCTATTTCTGCGAATACTGACCACACTGACATCAGCTTTGCTGGGCACACACACAGCAGATTGCTGACCCCTTTCCCCCCACCCCCAGACCTTATGTACAAACCCTTTCAGACCTCTTCACCCTTCAGGCTTAACCTAAGCTGACCCAAGCCACGTCCTTGCTCACCCACCCACTCTGCCCCACTCCCTGCCACCCAGCTGAAGACCAGTGCATGGGGTCTGACACAACCCCCTCCATCGCTCACTCGGTGGGCGTGGCGATCTGCCAGACCAGAGAAGGCCCAAGTACCACCCTGTTTGGGCTTATGAATGACCCCAGAAAAGATGGTCACACAGACAAGTGGGAGCACTGAGAGCCAAGATGGGGCTTCAGGTCAATTAAGAGAGGCTCTTGAGGACTGGCCATCAGGAAAGGCTTCCTGGACGAGGTGGGCAGAGAGGACTCAGGGGGCTGCCGGGCATCCTCATCATCACATTTATTCACGACCCCTAGGGGCTGGGGCTGGGGACAGAACATACAAAGACAAGGACCTGCCCTCGGAAAGCTTCCATTCTAAGGAGATGGGAGGGGACAGAAAAAATACAGGACAGTCTTTTCCTGGAGACGGCCCACTCTCACCTGTGCGGGTCAGAAGCTCCTGGCCCTACCTTGCCCCCAGTGGGGTCCGGAGCGCCAACGAGTGAGTGAGCCAGCAAGCGAGCCAACTAGCTAGCAGGGCACACAGGCCCCATCATTGGGGGCGGCCCACCTGGCTCCAGGATAGTGTGCCCCAGAACTCGGGGGGTAGGGGGAAAGAGGCAAAGGTAGGCTCCACACGGTGTGGGGGAGGATATGATGGAGAGCACTCCTGCTTAGCCTTGGCGTTGGCATTGTACGAGCCCAGAGTGGGGCAGCAGGGCCCCAGGCCTCCCCTAGAAGGTGACGAAAGTTCTTTCTTGAAGGTTGGCCCACCACCCTGGACGACCCAAAGTGGGAGACCAAAAAAAGAAAAAAAAAAAAAAAAGGCAGAGGTGCCTCAGTGCCCCCTAAGCCCTGGCACCTGCCCACCCCCCCAACCCTCTGTGTCCAGGTGACCCAAGTCCTCCCCAGCTCAGCCTCCAGGGCCAGGGTGGGGGACCTGCCTGAAGCCAGGGGGGAGGGGCCTGCCCCTCCCCCCCACCCAGGCAGTTTTGGGGGAGAGGAGGAGGAGTCCCCCTTTCCCCCTCTGCATCAAGTTTGTCTGGGTCCCATGCCGGGGGACCGCACCCTAAATCCTACCGGTGGGGGGGCTCGGGCTGCGAGGGCCGGGGGCTCAGCAGAGGAGCGGGGCCGAGGGGGCACCCGGGGGAGGCCTTCAGCGGGGGCACTGGGCGGGAGTCCAAAGGGGGCAGGCTCCGGGGCACAGCCGCAGCTGCTGGCGGCGGTCCCCGGGCGGCCCCTGTGGGGAGCACAGCCGCAGCCGCGGGAAAGGCCTTGGGAGGCTCCGAGGGCGCAGAGGGGGCTGGTTGGCCGGCGCCAGAGCGCTCCCTGCGCCGCAGCAGCTCCTGCAGCTTCTCCGCCTGGGTCCGACGCAGGTGGGCCAGGGCACGGCCACGCTGGAAGGCGGGAAGGAAGGCCTCCAGGCTTTGCTCCCCGAGTAGCAGCTGCTCCATCTGCTCCTGGGACAGGGGCGGGCAGGGGGACAACTTGGAAGCGGCTCCACGGGGGCCCAGAGAAGCCATACTTGGGTTTCCTGCAGGTGGGGTTCGCCAGCCTGGCCCTCCCAAGAGGCCCTGGCCTGGCCACCCGTCCCCTCACCTCAGCGTCCTGCTCCGCCTCCTCTAGTTCGGCCTGCAACCAGCCCAGGGCGCAGTGGGGACTCCAGCGGTGCATGCTCTCCTCTGAGGAGACATAAGGATGGCGAGTGACCCTCAGCGGCCCCTGCCCTCCAGGGCAAGCTAGTCACCCTGGACGGACTCATTGTCGTTCCGTGTGGCCTTCTATGTCTCTTGCTTCTCCCACTCCCTCCCCCTGCTGCTTGTCTTCTTATTTTTGTTTTTATTGTAAAAGCAGATCAGATTTACGGAAAGACAGAGAGAAAGATCTTCTATTTTCTGATTGACTTCCCAAATGGCCACAATGGCTGGAGCTGAGCCGATCCGAAGCCAGAAGCCAGGAGCTTCTTCTGGGTCTCCCATGCAGGTACAGGGTCCCAAGGCTTTACTGTTTTTCCAGGCCACAAGCAGGGAGTTGGATGGGAAGTGGAGCAGCTGGGACACAAACTGGCATCCCTATGGGATGCCAGCACTTGTGGGGTGAGAATTCAGCCACTGAGCCATCACACTGGGCCCTGCTGTTTCCCTGTCTGAGCAGTATCCATATGATGGGTTTGGACATTGTTGCTGCCACGGCTCAACACACCTCCACCCCACCCCACCCCATACCAGCCCAGGGCTGAAGCCCCTACTACAAGCTCCCTCTTTCAACCCTGCCTGCTCCTCACTTCCATTCTGTAGGAGGCCATGGGCAGCACAACCCACCACCAAAGCCAAAACAACTCTTCCCAATTCCCCTCTTCCCCACACCCGTCCCGAGCTCCCTCACCTAGTCGCTGCAGTTTGTCGGCGCAGTTCTCAGCCACCTCCCGCAGCTCCTGGTACTTGATGGCCAGGGCAGCCCGGCCCATCTCCAAGCGAGGTCGTAGGGCCAGGTTCTCCTTGGCCAGCGCGTAGTTGGAGGCCAGGCAAGCTTCACGCTCCAGCTGCAGGCCCTGGAACTGCCAACATAGGGGGATAATCAGGGAGTCCACCCCCAGCTTACCCCCCAGGGCGCCAAGCCCAAGGCACCTGCCCACAGGTGGAGGGGGCTGGGCTGGGCAGGGAGGGGGGTTTGTACCCTGGGCTCCTACCATGTGGGGTAACTGTGA
Source organism: Ochotona curzoniae (assembly GCF_017591425.1). Classification (NCBI taxonomy): domain Eukaryota; kingdom Metazoa; phylum Chordata; class Mammalia; order Lagomorpha; family Ochotonidae; genus Ochotona; species Ochotona curzoniae. Next base: position 5,728,280 of record NW_024465421.1, read on the forward strand.
GACCCGAGAGAGAAACACATCCCTGTGGTGGCCTCTACAAACAGTAGTTAATTTGTAATCTTTCAATTAATCTGTGTGCCCAGGGTCCTGGGAGGAGCCCGCCTCCTGCCGCTGTCCCATTTTCCATGCCTGGGCAGCTGCCCTGGCATTCCAAGGCTTTGTCTGCTTCCTCCTCAGGTGTCCCTGCCCACAACCCCGACCTTCTCCACAGTGAGGTGGGCACCCTGCCCCTTTCCAGAACACACCCCCTGTCCTCACAGCGCACCCTTCTCTCTCCTCCAAAGCGGAACTCCCAGGCCCCCCCATCCATATCTACCAAGAACACACACACACATACACACAGACGCACCCCTCTCCACTCTGATACCCCAGCACCCTGCTTCCCACTTCCTGCACAGAGCAGAGCCCCATCCCTGGGCCAGGCCCCCTCCCTGCCGTGGAGACCTCGTTTCCCGCCCCCCAACCCCATCCCCTGGCAGGTGGCAGGAACACCTGCTCCTCCTTCACACACACACACACACACACACACACACACACACACACTTCCCCCCCCCCCCCCCCCCCCGTGCCTCCCCAAACAGCCCAGCAGCCCAGGCCTATCTCTGGAAAATACACAACTTTCTCCTATGGTGGCCTACCGAGGAATACACACACACAGCTCGGCTTGGTTCAGGCCCCCTCCCCAGCGCGGGGTACCCAGCTCCCCTGCGTGCGCGCGCCGCTGTCGCCCCCCCTCCCCGTGCCCAACCCCCTCGCAGGGGTCCCCCCAGGCGTCCAGCCAGCCCCCTCAACCTCGCTCCAGCGCTCCCTCCCTCGGGAAGGCGCCTCCCCTTTCTGGGCACTGGTTTGCGCGTGCGAGCCAAAGCCCCCCACCTTCCCCCCAATCCCTCCCCACACACCCCACGACCAACCGCTGCCCCCCACCCCGAACACACCTCCCCGGAGCATCCGCCGTAGGACACGCCTCGCGGCCAGCCCGGGCGTTGGGAGTGGGGGGGCGGGCACGGGCACCTCCCCGACCCGCCCCAGGCCGGAGCCCGGTACCCCCTTTCCATCCCCCACCCCCGGGGGTCGGGGGGGGCGGCTCCGCAGGGGTCCCCCATCACTCGTTCCGTGCCCCCCGCCGGGCACGCGCGGCCCTGCGCCCCGGGGCGGACAGGCAAGCAGGCAGGTCCCGGCCAGGCCGCGGCCCGGCCCCCCGCGCCCCCTCTTCGCAGCCCCGCCGCGCTCTACCTTCCTGCTAAGCCGCACGATCCGGTCCAGCTTGGGTTCATCCTGAAGCAGGTCCCGGAGCTGCCCGGTGCTGAGGATCCCAAAGCGCCCCGGGCTGCCGGGCTCCGGCCCCGCCCGCGCCGCCCGGGCCCGGTACATGCCGCCCGCCCGCGCCCCCAGCTCGGCTGCTGGCTCGGCCCGTTCGGCCCGCTCCGCCCCGGCTCCGGCTCCGGGATCCGGGATCCGGCTGCGGCTCCGCCGCCAGGGGGCGCCCCGCCCGCTCTTAAAGGGACCGCGCCGCCGGGCTGGCGGGGGCAGGGAAGGGGGTGGCACCGCACCCCTGGGCGCGCGGGGAGAAGACGCGCCCGGCTTCATCCAGCACGAACCGATTTCTCCGTGCCATCCCGACATCTGCGCCCCATTCACCACGACTGCCCCGCCCGCTCGCTCCCTCACGCCCACCCAGGCACGCCCCTCCCACCTTGGGGAGGGAGAGGGGATGCTTAAGATACCTAGAGCTATTTCTCATCCCCGCCCTGTACCCTATTTCAGAGCCTTCAGCTCAGGTAAATCCCTTCACTTCTCCAAGTCTCAGTCTTCTCTTCTGTGGAATGGGTTGTTGGAACCCAGGTATTCGTGCAGATGCTCCACCTGTCGTCTGTCTTGATAACCCAGGCTGGACCAGGGCTGGGAGGAGTCCGCATCTCAGGAAAGGCTCCAGGAAACCCCAGCAGCAGTGAGAGGGCTTGGTCCCGCTTTGCCACAGTCAAGAGGGCTTCCCTGAAGAGGTGACAGTTGTGTTGGGATTGGAAATGAGGGGACCAGAGGGAAGTCCTTAAGCTAAGGCTGCAAGGCCCAAGGAGGACTCCTCCGGAGAGCACCAGATGGAGCATCCTGGATAGGCAGGGTACAAGGGTCTCCAGTGGGAGCAGAGCAAGCTACCTCTGTGTCTTGGAAATGGCTTGAAATTTGATTTTCCCCATCTTGATGTGTCTCAGGAGGTTGGGCTTGGGACACCCCAGACCTGAATCACAGCGCCCCCACCACTACCTTCCAGTCACAGCTCTGTCTTCCTATTCTTTAATGCACTGCTTCCCCAGGGGGGCAGCAGGTGGCCGCCCCAGTGCTGGGTGCAAATGGCTCAGTGCATAAATCCTCACCTTGCGTAATCTGGCTGCTCTAGTTCCCATCCAGCTCCCTGCTTGTATCCTGGGAAAGCAACAGAGGATGGCCCAGAGACTTGGGAGGAGACCCAAAAGAAGCTCCTGGCTCCTGGCTTCAGATCAGCTCAGCTGTAGCCATTGCTGCTACTTGGGAAATAACCCAGTGGACAAAGATTCTTTCCTTGTGTCCCTCCTTCTCTCCATTAATCTGCCTATCCAACAAAAATAAATCTTTAAAAAATAATAAATAGGGCCCGGCGCGGTGGCGCAAGTGGTTAAGTCCTCGCCTTGCACGCCCGGGATCCCATATGGGCGCCGGTTCTAATCCCGGCAGCCCTGCTTCCCTTCCAGCTCCCTGCCTGTGGCCCGGGAAGGCAGTCGAGGACGGCCCAAGGCTTTGGGACCCTGCACCCGCGTGGGAGACCCGGAAGAGGCTCCTGGCTTCGGATCGGCATAGCATCGGCCCGTTGCGCTCACTTGGGGAGTGAATCATCGGACGGAAGATCTTCCTCTCTGTCTCTCCTCTCTGTATATCCGCCTTTCCAATGAAAAATAATAAAAATAAATCTTTAAAAATAAATAAATAAATAAATAAATAAATAAAAATTAAATAAAGCTTTTTAAAAGTAGAAGTTTATTTTTTAATAAAATTTTTAAAGATTTCTTTATTATTTTATTGGAAAGGCAGATGTACAGAGAGGAGGAGAGACAGAGAGGAAGATCTTCCGTCCAATAATTTACTCTACAAATGGCCGCAACAGCTGGTACTATGCCGATCTGGAGCCAGAAGCCAGGAGCCTCTTCCGGGACTCCCACATGGGTGCAGGGTCCCAAGGCTTTGGGCCGTCCTTTACTGCTTTCCCAGGCCACAAGCACGGAGTTGGATGGGAAGTGGAGCCGCCGGGATTAGAACTGGTGCCCATATGGGATCCTGGTGCGTTCAAGGTGAGGACCTTAACCATTATGCTATCATGCCGGGCCCTAATTAAATAAATCTTCTAAAGATGAACACATTCTCCACTGTCCCCGCTCAAAAGTCCCTTTGCTCCTTTCTCATCCTTCCCCACATCCCTCATCTCCATCCCCAAATAACTCCATTCTTGATTTACTTTGTGTCTGCATGATCCATATGAACTTGTGTCGAAATGAATTCCTGCAGTGGAGACTGAGTTGTATTTGGCTTCTGTCACTAAGAATTATTATCAACATAAGTCAGTGCCATGGTTCAATTGCCTGATCTTTACCTTGCAAACACTGGGATTCCATATGGGCACTGGTTCCTGTCCCAGCTGCTCCACTTTTGTTCCAACTCTGCTTGTGGCCTGGGAAAACAGTAGAGGACAATCCTAAGCTTGGGACCCTGCACCTGCGTGGGAGACCCAGCAGAAGCTCCTGGCTTTGGGTTGACTGACCTCCAGCAGTTGCAGCCACTTGGGGAGTGAAACATCAGGTGGAAAAGCTTTCTGTTTCTCCTCTCTGTAAGTCTGCCTTTCCAATAAAAATAAAGAAATCTTTTTTTTTAAAAAAAGCCTAAAGCATTATTGTTATTATCAACCATTTTTATTTTATTTGAAGAGCAGAGAGAGAATCTTCCGTCTGTTAGTTCACCCCTTAAATGCCCACAACTGGCAAGACTGGGCCAGGGTTCCACCTGGAGCTTGAAACTTCATCCACATCTCCCACATGTGTTGCAGGGACATGCACAGCTGCTGCCTCCCAGGGGCCGCAGCAGCAGGAAAGCCCAAGATGCCCTGGACAGCTGCCTGCTCAGGAACCACTGTAATGTCCATCCTTGCATTTCCCTGCAGGGCATTCCGCTGTGCGGTTCTGCCGCTCTTCTATCCACCCTGTCAGTGGATGTTTGGAGTGTTCTCAGCTTGGGTGCTTTTTTTTTTTTTAAGATTTATTTATTTTATTGGAAACTCAGATATACACAGTGGAGGAGAGACAGAGAGGAAGATCTTCCGTCCGATCATTCACTCCCCAAGTGGCCGCAATTGCTGGAGCTGAGCCAATCCGAAGCCAGGAACCTCTTCCGGGACTCCCACATGGGTGCAGGGTCCCAAAGCTTTGGGCCGTCCTTGGCTGCTTTCCCGGGCCACAGGCAGGGAGCTGGATGGGAAGCAGGGCCGCCAGGATTAGAACCGGCGCCCATATGGGATCCCGGGCATTCAAGGTGAGGACCTTAACCACTGCGTCATCACGCCGGGCCCTGTCTTTAGTATTTTAAGAAATATAACTTTTTAATAATTTATTTATTCTTATTGGAAAAGCATACTTATAGAGAGAAGGAGAGACAGAGAGTAAGATCTTTCACCTGCTGTTTCACTCCCCAAGTGGCCAAGACGGTCAGAGTTGAGCCAATCCAAAGCCAGGAGCTTCTTCCAAGTGGGAGCAGAATCCCAAGGTTTTCCCACATTTGGCATTAGCCAGGCCTAGAGTGCCTACCAGCAAAACACTGCTTTTCTCCTTGGGCAACGTGAGCTCAGATGGGCCCAGACCTGTCCTGGGCCCAACCTTGCCACACTGTCCCTGCCAGCACGTGCCAACCACCCACAGCCATCGCAGGGGGCCTCGGCTGTGCTCCTTAGCAGGGCTCCTTCCACCTCTGCTGCCTGCCCCCAGCAGCAGTGTGGAGCTCTTGGGAGCAGTGGGGACCTGGGCCACCGTTGGGCAGCCCTGCTACATTCATCCTGACTGCCCACTCCAGTTGGAGCCTTGGCCTGGGCCTTGCCTCTTCCACCCTGCATGCAGCGCCCCCTTGGGGCTTACAGGTGAGCTGGTTGCCCGGCTCCTCCACCCCAGGGGCAGCCAGCTCAGCAAGGACTCTGACAACTTGAACACTGCATGGCTGGACCCTTTTGTAAATATAGAGGTTATTTATTTATTCTAGAATCAGAGAGAGAGAGAGACACTGAGAGAGCTCTTCCATCCACTGGTTCACTCCCCAAATGCTGCAACAGGCAGGGCTGTGTCAAGCAGAAGCCATCCGAAATCCCATCCGAATCTCCCATGGAGCTCCATCCGGGACCCAACTTCCTCAGCCATCCTCGCTGCCTCCCAGGGTATGTATTAAGAATCTGAAATTGGAAAAGGAGGAGTACCAGGTACTCCAACATGGGATACAGGCGTCCCACAAGACATCTTTTTTTAAGATTTATTTTTATTGGAAAGGCAGATTTATAGAAAGGAGAGACAGAGAGAAAGCTTTTCCATCTGCTGGTTCATTCCCCAAATGGCTGCAGCTGCCAGAGCTGACCCAATCTGAAGCCTGGAGCTTTTCCTGGTTCTCCCACTTGAGTGCAGAGTCCCAAGGCTCTGGGCCTCCTTGATTATCCTCCCAGGCCACAAGCAGGGAACTGGATGGGAAGAGGAGCAGCCAGGACACAAACTTGCATCTATGTGGGGTGCTGGTGCTTGGAGTGGAGGATAAACCTAACTGCTGCCCCATTGCTAGATTTCGATCCTCGGTCACCGTTGGATCATGCTCATTTCAACAGATGGAAAAGCTTCACCAGACTGAATACAGACCCTTGTGAGTTGCACTGACCAGGAAAAATCCAGAAACAAACTTGGAAAAAATGGACACGGTAGACATCACCATGTCGAGACAACTCAGAAGTGACACAAGCTGAAAAGATGCCTACTTCACCTTGGCCACAGAGATTGGTGCAGGAGAAGTTAATCCTGAGATGCGCAAGCCAGGAATGTGAGAGTGTGGGAGGACTTGGCCAGGGGAGGTAGAAGAGTAGGGTGCTATAGGGGGGAGCCAGGTGGGGGCTGTTTAGGGGAATTCAGGAAAGGGGATGGGAGAGAGAAGCTGGGGGAGGAGGCAGGGACCCAAGAAGGGGAAGAGACCCAGAGAGAGGGGTTCCAGGAGGGACAGGAGTGGGGGGCTGTGGAACAGGTGACCAGAAGGGAGGGGTTCAGCATGGGACTTGGGAGGGTGTGCAGGAGGCAGGGCTGCTACAGAGTGGACTTGAGGGTAAGGAAGAGATGAAAGGGGCAACTATCCCAACCATAGCAGGGCAAGGGTCAGGATCCAGGGAATACCCACCCCCCTTGGAGTGCCAGAGGGCCTGGAGGGTCAGGAAAGGTCTAAAGGAGGGAATGGGGGGCTAGCCCAGATCCTTCCTCTGCCCACTGGGCCGAGGCCCTGCACCTGTCCTACCCCGACTCCAGAGTGGGCCCCCCCCCCCCCGGGAGGATCCCCCATGGAGAGGAGGGGGTTAAAGGTGAGGCCGCACCAGCGGGCTAGGATTGGCAGGTTCCCGAGCCCACGGTCCAGGCCAGGGCCGCCCCACGGGCCTGCAGCCGGCGGGGCAGCTGCCGCCCACGTGCTAAAGGGAGAAGAGGCACCGGATCAAGGGGCAAAGGACGCCCTGGAGTGAGGAGGGCGGGAATGGGCACTGCCCGAGTCCACACCCCTGGCTAAAAGCCCGGGCCTGGGGCGGTGCAACGCTCAGAGCCCTTTGCCGCTTGGCTCTCTCGAGCGGCTGCGGCTAGGCTGGGACGTTCAGAGCATCTCCTTGCCCCAGCCACCAAGCGCACGACCCAGGGGAGTTCCTTCCAAATCAGGTAAGTGAGGGTGTGCAGGTCTCTGGGAGGCAGCGCCTGCCTCAGTCTCCCCACCTGTGCAATGTGTAAGTGCAGCTGGGTGGACGGGGTTAAACCTTCCTGTGTATCCACGCTGGGCGTGGGGCGGGGTGGGGGTGGGGCTCAACTGCTGTCCCCCTGCATCAATCAAAAATGGCTGAGAGAGGGTGGTATGCACCCAGCTCGGGCTGCCTTGAGGATGGGGATGTTGGAATCTTGAGCTGGAGGGTCCTCCAGCCTGGACAGGTGTAGGCGCCCATGGAGATGCCAGGTCCCCGTGGGTGCTAGGGTCCAAGGAAGAGCCCAAGCGGGCGCTGGCTAGGCAGGTTTCAGAGTGGGGCCTGTAGCTCCATGGCCCCCAGGGGCTTTGGGAGTGGTCAGGAGTGGGAGGGGTCTGTTTCCTGCTCCCATCCCCATTGTGCCCCACGAAATACACACACACACACACACACACACACCCCACACACATATGCACACACATGGCTGGGTTCAAACCTTGGGGAGGGGGCAGGGGCGGGCTTTGGGAGTTTTCTGTTCTTTCCCTTGTCAGCTCTGGGACCCTGGGCTTCTGACTTCACTTCTTTGGGCCTGGCTCTTCTGAAGTGGGTGACATGGAGAGAACTGCTCCTTGGACACTCCTATGGAAATGAGGACAGAATGACATGGGAAAGTAGATGCTTTGGAAGATAAGGCAGCCCAATGATGACCAAGTCACCCCCATCCCCGCCAGTCTGCTCTGGTCCTTGACAAGAGGGTGATGTCCCAGGGGCACAGGCTGAGCAGGTGCAGCCAGAGTGCCAAGGAGGGTAGGGGGAGTCTGCCTCAGGCCTCCAACTTGCTTGCTAAGGACCACTTACCTCAAACCCTGGGCTTGCCCCATCTCTGGCACACAGGTTCATGGACCCAGGGAAGGGCTGTGGGTAGGAGGTTTGGGAACCCCACATCCACCCAAGGAGGTCCAGGTTCTCAACCTCCTGCCAGGGGAAGCTGGGGAAAATGCAGGGAGGCCCCAACTGAGGACTGGGGAGCTACAGCAGACAAGCAGGACTTTCCTTGTGAGAAGGCAACCCTCGGTGTCCCCCCTCAAACCTCCCTTCCTGCCAACACCACACAGCGACCCCAGGCCAGGGCTGGGGTCAGGGGTCACAGACCCCTTGGGTTCCTGTTTTTATTTTTATTTTTATTTTTTAAAGATTTATTTTTATTATTTTTTCATTGGAAAGGCGGATATACAGAGAGGAGAGACAGAGAGGAAGATCTTCCATCCGATGATTCACTCCCCAAGTGAGCGCAACGGGCCGATACTATGCCGATCCGAAGCCAGGAGCCTCTTCTGGGTCTCCCACGCGGTTGCAGGTTCCCAAAGCATTGGGCCGTCCTCAACTGCTTCAGCGTGGTTCAGCCCCAGCTGCTGAGGCAACTGGAAGAGGGAGCCAGAGGATACAAGATGTTTCTCTGTATGTGTCTGTCTTCCCCTCTGCCTTAAAAAAAAAAAAAAAAAATGGATAGGGCTCGCACCACGGCATAGTAGGCTGATTCTGCTTGCAGCTCTGGCATCACATGTGAATACTGGTTTGTGTCCTGGCTATTCCACTTCCCATCCGGCTCCCTGCCAATTGCCTGAGTAAACAAGTAGAGAATGGCCCAAAGCCTTGGGACCCTGCACCCATGTGAAAAACCCTGAAGAAGCTCCTGGCTCCTGGCTTCAGCCTGGCTCAGTTCTGGCTGTTACAGCCATTTGGGGGAGTGAACCAGCCGATGGAAGATCTTTCTCTGTCTCTCCTCTCTGTAGATCTGCCTTTCCAGTAAAATAAACATTTAAAACAAACAAGATCGGGCACATTCGGGGTGATGTGGCAGTAGATAAATTTTTAAAACAAATGAGAGGGGCCCAGTGTGATAGTATAGTGCTTAAAGTCCTCACCTTGAACATGCCAGGATCCCATATGGGCGCCAATTCTAATCCTGGCTGTTCCACTTCCTATCCAGCTCCCTGCCTGTGGCCTGGGAAAGCAGTTGAGGACGGCCCAAAGCTTTGGGACCCTGCACCCGCATGGGAGACCCAGAAGAAGCTCCTGGCTTCAGATTGGCTCAGCTCCAGCCGTTGCAGTCGCTTAGGGAGTGAACCATCGGACAGAAGATCTTTCCTCTCTCTCTCCTCCTCTTTGCATATCTGCCTTTCCAATAAAAAATAAATAAATCTTTAGAGAAAATGAGAGAACAGGTGGCTGGAAGCTTCTAGATTCGTTTCAGGGTGGGGACAGGAAACTAGAAAGACCAAGGGCTGGTGATGGACTTCAACACCCACAGGACCAATGATTCAGTCAACCATCCCTGGATCTGCAAAAACAAACAAACAAATAACAAGGAAATGCTGCATTGTGAGGTGCCAGGTGAACTCATGGTGTGTGTGTGTGTCTGTGTGACACCTACATGCCAATCAAGTGTTTCTTTGAGTTCATTCTGGCAAATGAGCAAACCTAAGGAGAGAGCTGTGGGAATCTCTGAGGTGCAGCTAGGAGGGCAAGAGGTTCATGTGACAATTGGAGCCTTGCACCCAGCCTTGGAGATGGGGTGACTAGGGACCTGAGGCCTGATAAACCTGTGATACGGATCAAGCACTCACTCCGGGCAGATGGTGTCAGAGCTGAGCTACCGTGCAGGGCATCAGGGCTGAACAAGCGATGTTGGGAAGACACCTTTGTGTGCTGTGCTGGAAGTGGAGTGAACCCCAAGTCCTGGAGCTGGGCACTGAGTGAGGAGGATGCTAGCACCACATACCTGAGTGCCTGGTATCAATATTGGGCTCCTGACCCATGCTTCCTGCCAATGCACACTCTGGCAAGTAGTGCTTGGGTCCCCACTGCCCATGTGTTTGAGTTCCTGGCTCCTGGTTTTGGCCTGGCTCCATCCCAGCCATTGCAGGCATTTGGAGAGTGAACCAGAAGGTAGGAGCTCTCTCTAGCTCTCAAATAAAGTAGTCAAAGAGGAAAAAAGAATTTCTTGGCATGCAGTGGCCTGATCATGTGTTATTGTTTGTTTTTAATATTTAGGGGTTAGCACTATGGCTTAACAGGTTACTTTCCTGCCCTGTGGCATCAGCATCCAATAAGGGTGCTAGTTTGTGTCCTAGTTCCTCCACTTTCAATCTATTTCCCTGCAGATGAGCCTGGGAAAGCAGTGGCATATAACCCAAAGTCTTGGGACCCTGTACCCGTATGGCAGACCCGAAAGGAGCTCCTGGCTTCTGGCTTTGGATTGGCTCAGCTGCAGCCATTACATCCATTTGGGGAATGAACCAGCAGATGGAAGATCTCTCTATGTCTTTCCTTTTTTGTAAATCTGCCTGTCAAATAAAAATAAATAAATAAATAAATCTGAAAAGTTATTTAGTTACTTGAAAGGCAGAGGGGGACAGAGAGAAATCTTCCAAAAGCTGGCTCATTCCCCAAATTTTGGGTTAAGCCAAAGCCAGCAGCCAGGAGCTTCTTCTAGGTCTCCCATGTGGGTGCAGGGATCCAATCACTTGGGTCATCTTCTGCTGCTTTCCCAGGCCATTCACATAAAGCTGGATAGGAAGTAGAGCAACAGGAACTCGAACCAGTGTTGATGTGAGAGGCTAGCACTACAGGTGGCAGGTTAACTCACTATCTCACAACGCCAACCCCTAAACTCAGTTTCTTAAAGAACCCTGTGAAGTCTAGCACATGTGTACAAAGAATATATAGCTTTAGGAAGGTGTCTAATTCACTGAATTTTTGCAAACCATACCCATTTCCCCTAAGCCAAAATTAAAAAAAAAAAAAAAAAAAAAGAGATGGCTAAAGCCAGGAGGCAAGAACTCCATCCATTCTCCTACATGGATGGCAGGGGCCTAAGTACTTGGGCCATCTTCTGCTACCCTCCCAGGCATCTTAGTAGGGAGCTGGCTTGGGAGCAGAGCAGCCGGCACTCCAACTGTCATTCCTTTATGTGTGCAGTGCCAACTACCCTTAACACAAACAACACCTGTGCTAGCTTTCCTTTTTCCTCCTTAAAATGACAGCTGGGGGTGGTGGTCTGGTGTGCATCTGCCACCTGGGGCACTTGCATTCCGCATCAAAGTTCATTCATGACTCTGTTCAGCTTCCATGCTCATCCAAACCCAGGGCAAGCAGCGGAGGATGGCCTGTGTGCTTGGGTCCCTGTCATCCACGTGGGAGACCTGGACAGAGTTCCAGGCTCCCGGCTTTGGCCTTGATCCAATCCTGGGTGTTGCAGCACTTTAGGAAGGTTAATGAGCAGATGGCGGAAATCTCTGCCACCCTAGGTCTCTCTTTCTTTCTTTCTTTCTTTCTTTTTTTTTTTTTTTTAGTTTTAATGCAAGATTTATTAGAAAAGCTGAGAAGAGAAGACTCCCGTCCTAGTGACGGGAGGGGGTTTTGAGATAGAAAGGACCCTTACCCCCTGCCACAGTGGCAGGAGGAAGAGTAAATAGAAGACCCTAGTCCTCTGCCATAGTGGCAGGAGGACAAGAAGCAAAACCCGTATCAATGGTGGGAAATGCACCTTTTAAAGGTTTCCCTCAAAGATATTTCTCCATAAACAAAGAAAATTCCTGGTTTCCAAGGTACCTGGCCTTGGGACAAAAGGTCACAGAGATACCAGACATAGGACATTCCAGGCCTTAGGCGGATGTGTATTACTTCTTCCTGCTCTCCTTTCAATGATAAAGAGATCGGCCTGAGGCCCTCCCACAATGGCCAGAGGGGATGGCCGATACTTCAGGTGGGGAATTGATATGCTAATAGCACCCCTGTCCCTTGGAAGAGACTACTCTGGTGAATCCAAGACATGGTGGGGAAATTCTCTTTTACTCCGGGACCCAGAATACCCTAACTGCCTACTACCCACTCTAACTCCTCTCTCATTCCGCCCCCCAGAAGAAGTAACCCTAACTGCTGTTAGGGACTGGGACGACGACCGTTCTTAACTGCTTCCTGCTGACAGAGGGCGTAGTTCAAAGGCAGCAGTTGGGTATTCCTCTGGGGGTCGGTCTAAGGGTCCCCAGTGGAATGTAGAAGTCAGAGACGCCTGGCAGAAGTCATCAGATGTGCCTGGCAGGTTGTTTTGGCTCTGGGTGTTCTTTCTTGTTGAAGTCTAGATGACAAAACAAAGACAATTATTATCTCTCCCAACCTAGTATGTAATGGGATAGGTGGAAACATCAGTTTGAATACTTGAATTTTAGAACTTAGATATGAGAAATATTTTGTTGAACATTGGACTTGAGCAGTGTTTAAGGCTATGAACTAGATTTATCAGTTTGAAATAATTCTTTTTAAGCTCAAGTTTTGAAACAATTAAACTCAATGAACATTATAGAACACATGAAACTTTCTGAGCTACATGAAATTGCTATCTAGGTCCATTAGAAGGCACAGAACCAATGAAAGTTGACATGTGGCTTTAGGACTTGAACCCATATAGGGCATGTAAACATTAAGTTTCCATGGAGTTACAATTTCGTCTAGCATTGATGATTCTGAATTAAGATTTAAACTTACTTGACTTTTGAAAATACTACAGTTGCTTTGTATACAAATGGTGGATTTTTAAAATAACAATTGTACTTTACCAGTTGCTGGAAACCCTAAGAGTGTCAGAAGACATTGAGCCTAGAACATAAAGCACAACGCTGAAAACATTTCATTACAAGACTTATCTGGATCATAGCGTAGATGGCAAAAGACTAAACTAGTTGTGAATTACAATAACCCAGCAGCTTATGGCATTCTAGTAAGAATTCACAAAACTCCACACATTAGGGCAAAGGCAATGAACTAGTCCTGTAGTTGTAACAAGCCATACATTGACAGTTGGAGAACAGAAGAGTCTTAAATATATGAACAGAGAGATCCCCAATAATTTCGTAGATGAGGAAGACATGAACCCTGCCTCAGAATGGTGAGGGTGTTCTACCTAGTGATGTCTAGTACAAACTGAAGAGCGATGGCAAACATGCCCTGTCAGGAGCCTGGTCAGCGATGCAGGCTGACAGTTACAAGCTAACTTTTCCCTAGGAAAGCTGCTTTTCTGAGCTTCTAGATTAGTCTGTCTGTCACCTAAGCTAATTTGGAGCTCCTGAGAGACCCTGATGGTCACCCTAAGAGAGGGAAGAAGCCCAAGCTAGCTAGGACAGAGAAGGCAGTGTCCAGACAAAATTACAGTTTTCTCTTCCACTGTGAGAACCACCCGGGGCTCCTCGATGCTGTTACAAGGTGTCACCGAAGTCCGTGGATGACCTTGAGCCTGTGCAGGTTCCCAGGCTGCTTCCGTCCCATGTGGGAGATCCAATGGGAGATGACTGACCTGAAGTACTTGGCATTCAAGGACAGTCAGATCTCCAATGACCTCCTTGGTAGTTGGGACATGGCCCTGGGCGTCCTTTCTGACAAAGTGTTCATTGCTTCTGCAATGAAGAGCACTTGGGAGGCCTCCGGGGGGGTCTCACTGTAACCAGGAGCACACACCTCTCTCGTCCTGCTTTGCCATGGGATCCTCTCCTGGTCTCTGAGATATAAGACCATGGTGACCCCTTTAAGAGGCTATCAGGGTCTCTTTCTTTCAAATAAATGGAATAAAAGTTTATGATGGTGATGAAAATGTCAACACCCTCGCCTGTAGCTGTAGCTGAGAGAACTGTCAGAGGATGGAATCAGGTACACAAGGGCCTGGTTTTTTAAATTGACATATAATTTGCAAATTATGCAGCCTTTCCCCCCCCCCCCGTGTTCCAGTGATCCTCCATGTTCCCAGAGTTGGGGGTCCATCACCACAAATCCCAGCACACTTCCCAGCACTGGAAAAGGAACCCTCTACCTGGGACATATCACACTCCGGTTCCCCCCACCTCCAGGTCACTGGTAATTATCTAGCGGAGATCACGGATTCCAAACATTTGCCTTCTGAGATGGATTAACTTTTGCAAAACTAAAAATAGCACAGGGGCAGGTGTGGGCTAAGGTTTGAGTTCCAGCTCTGGCTTGGCTTCATGTTAACGCCCACCCCGAGAGGTTCAGGTTCGACAATGGTTCAAGTGCTTGACAGCACCTGGGGAAGACCCAGATGGAGCCACAGTAGACCCCTAGCTTCAGCCTGGCATAACCCATGCACGCAAAGTGGGAATAACTCGGCAGGTGGAAGCTGTCTCTGTATGGCCATGTCTGCCTCTCCCCCCTCCCCCCAAATAATAATAGCAAGACACCTGCCTAATACTTACATCTCTTGATGTAGTATCATATCTATGCTAATGGGAAGACCTGCTATATAGCTATTGTTTAAGGGAATGCGCACAAGCAGGGAAAAGGTCTATTTGTGCTCAGCGCGGGGGCAAATTGTTGTCAGGATATGGATAGAATACACTCAGGCTGACTCTTATTCGAGCATTTGCCCTGGAAGCGGAGGAAATGGGCTGGGAAAAAAAAAGTGATTTCTTGCTCACTGGGACTCTGCCACCTAGTGGAAAACAGAGGCATGCGCACCTAACGAAAGGGAGTGAGATTTGTTACTGGGACCTGGCAGGGAGTGGGGAGTCCAGACAGAATCTGGGGAGGTTCAAGGTTGGGGGAGCTATCCCAGCAAGGAAGGGGAGCTGTGGCGGGGGAGGAGAAGGATGGCAGGAGAACAAGGGGAGCGCTTGCCCTGTCCGCTGGGCTCCAGAGAGAGTTCTTTGGGGTCACCCAGGCAGGAGCTCCCCTCCCTAACCTCTGCCCCAGGAAGGCATAGGGTGGGGGCACTGACTGCAGTGATGACCTTGGACCAAGGACCCTAAGGAATCACTGGATTTAACCCTGAGGACAAGCCAGGCAGGTGGTGTGGGGTCAGAAGCGACCCTGGGGACTGCTCAGTGAGTTGGCCGTCCCAGAGGAAGAGGGAGCCAAGGCGAGTCTTGCTGGCGGGAAGAGGGGCTGGGAGAATGGGTCACCTACAGACGCAGCAGCTGGACGGCCACCGCCACAGCCATGGGGTTCCTGGGAATGCCAGATGACTTCCTGAAGGGATGGGAGTGGCTGTTTCCCTCACCCTGGGACCTGGGACCTTCACCCAGACTCTGGAGCCAAGGGGGCTGTGTCCATCACTCCGGACTTTCCCCAGTCCCTTTTCCACCACTTCCTGTTGCCCCCCCCCCCGCGTGACACTATCCACAGTGCCCCGACAGGTTCACATGGACCTGCAGGCTTCTGCCCCTCCATCCCCCAACCCTAATCCACCCCCAGGATGGCGGTGGCTGAGCCTAGCTGTGAAGTTTGGAATCTTCTAGAACAATCCTTTGGGTATGCTTTGGTCCTGATGTGCCTCTGAACCCCATCTCTTGAGGATTTTGTTCAAGGGTCCTGGAGGAGATGAGAAATGCAAATGTCTCGCTTTTTAAAGTTGGTTTTCTATTTTGTCTTTTTTCCTTTTTAATTTTATTTTTTAACTTTGAATTTTTAGTATTATGATTGTGAGTATTTTTCGTGAATACCTCTCCATGGATCAAGGCTTCATCCGTCCCTGGGAATGAGAACCCCCCCCCCAATTATCGAGGCGCTGGGGGGCCCAGGAGTGAGGGTCTGCCTTACTGGACAGCCCTGTCGGTCCTGCCAGGACCCCGAGTGGTCCCCTAGAAGCAGAGGCTGCAGGCGAGGACTCGCCAACACCTGAGGCTGCGCCCTTCACACCTGGTGCATCGCTTATGCTAATGCAGCCGCGCCCGCCCACCTGCGCGGCCAATCGGGCGGAGGAAGGTGTGGTTATGTTAACGAGGCCTGGAGGGCCGAGCCCGCCGCGGCCACTCGGCCGAGCCCCCGGGGCCAGGCGACAGCAGCGATGACCATGGCCCGGGCGCTGGCGGGTCTGGCCGCGGACTTGCAGGTCCCGCGGGCCGTGCCCAGCCCGGACTCGGACTCGGACACCGACTCGGAGGGCCCGAATGCCCGGCGCGGCGCCGGAGGCCTGCTGCGTGCCCAGGTCATCCACAGCGGACACTTCATGGTGTCGTCGCCGCACAGCGACTCACTGACCCGGCGGCGGGACCAGGAGGGACCGGTCGGGCTCTCCGACTTCGGGCCGCGCAGCATCGATCCCACCCTCACCCGTCTCTTCGAGTGCTTGAGTCTAGCCTACAGGTGAGGGCCCGCTCCGGAGCACCCCGGATAACCCGACCAAGCCCTAGCTCCAGGCTGCACCCCGAAACTCTGGTCACACCCTTAGCACCCTCTGACCCCAGGCCCGGGTGTCTGTCTCCTCCCAGCACCCCAACCCAGGTTCATCCTGTGGGCTACAAAGGACCAGTGCCTCCCTGGTTCCGCATCCCTCCCGGCCATCAGCCCTCCCCTGGGGGCGCCCCACTTGCCCATCCCCCCTAGACCCATGCGGGGATCCCCTCGTGTTCTTGGATCCTCCGTCTCACCCCCACACCCCGTGCGCTTCCCGCAGTTTAGGTCACTTGCTCCCATTTGCACAGCGGGGTCCCTCCATCCGTCCGAGCACCTACATGCAGCCTGGCCCCCTTAGCGTCCGGGACCCCTTTTCTTGACCCTCTGGGTCAAGGATGGTCTTGCTCGCGGGAGTCCAGAGTCGCGGGGTGGAGGGCTTTGCAGGAGATGCATGGCCAGGAGCAGCGGGAGTCGCGGGGCTGCCTGCTGGGGTCGCCGCACCTGTCGGCATCGGTCTCCCGCACCCCTACCCCCCACAACCCACCGCTTTGGCGCCTCGCCCGCCGCGCCCCGGCTTTTTGCTCCCACGCCCCGCGTCCGCCAGGAGGGCGCGAACCGGGGTCCTGGCCCGGTGCCCCGGAGCAAAGTTCCTCAGAGCGGAGGGACCGGGATAAATTATCAACCGCAGACCTTAATGGGGGAAAAGAAGGGAGATCAGTCCGTCTTGATCTTTCCTCAGTGCAAATACATCCTCATCTTCCGCGGCGCCTCCTCCCCTCCTGAAAACCGTTGGCTACCGACCCGGCGTCTGCCCCCAAGGCTGCGGGGGGCGCTTGCAAGTTAGGGTGCGGACACAGCTCGGGTCCGGGGAGCGTCGCCTTCCTAACCAACCCCATCCCCCACCCAGATCGCGGCCACCCCAGCCAAGACCCCATTGGCTGGAGGCAACGTAACCTTGGCCCACAAGTTCTGGCCCCGGGCCCAGGTCCTGTTGCAACCTGATAGTCCAGGGCGCCAGACCGATGTGGAAAGTTCAAATTCCCTGTCCCTTTCCCCACCCCTTCCCGCGTCCCTCCCCGGACATCACGAGACTGCTTGTGACAGGGCATCTGAGGTCCTGGTCCGTCCAGCGCCGGCACCCCTTTTCCCCAAAGAGTTCCCATTTCCCATCCGCACCCCCAAAGAAGCTTCCTGCTTTACAACACCATGCACCTGCTCTGCTGGGACCCAAGCACCTGCAGCATTCCCCTCCCCCATCGGGTCGTAAGTAGGGAGAAGGGATCAGGCTGCAGTGCACCCCCAAACTGCTCCCCTACTCAGAAGCTGACTGAAGGCTGATGAGGGTCCAGCCTGTTCCCCCAAACACTCCAAGCTCTTGGCTGGGAACCCCCTCCCCCCCCTCCCGCTCCAGGGATTGGGAGCTGGTACTGTCCCCAAGGGAGCCTTTGGATTACCCTGCTTGGCAGCGGCCAGGGATGTGGGGAGGAACGCTGAGGCTCAGACTGAGTCAGAGTGGAAGTCCTCAAAGCCCCCCTCCCCAACACCCCAAGGTTAGGGGTTTTCCTAGAAAGTGCAGGAATCAACTTTCCCAGGGTGTAGCAGATAGCAGAGAATGGTGGGACCCAATGGTGGGAGGGGACGCTAGTGAGGAGGAAAAGGAGGGGGAGGAGAAGGGTGGCCTGGAGCCTGGTCTCTAACCCTCCCCCTCCCCCGGGGAGAGGGCAGAGTGAGAATGGAGGGGAGGGATTTTTTAGGGAGACTGTGTTCTGTAGGTGTGCGTGGGCGGGCGGCAGCCGAGAGGCCAGGAGGCAGATTCTGTGAGCTCCTAGAAAGTTCTTGTTCATGGTCAGAACTGACTGCCGGTGCAGACATCAGCCTCAGGGATTGGGGGGTGGGGTGGGGTGGGGATGGGAGTGAGGTAGGGGTGGGGTAAGGTGGGAGGGCCAGCAGGCAGGAAGGGGAGTTCCTGCAAGGTGTTATGGAGCAAGGGGGAGGGGGATGTAGGGTTTGTGCCTGAGGGTCCTAAGTTCTCTCCACCAATTAAAATGTACCTGGCCCTGAGTTTCCTGTTCCAGGCTGGGTCCCTCAGATCTCAGCTCTCCATCCTTTCCTCCTGGACTGGGATACAGTCCTCTCCCCACCACCACCACACACACCTGCCACCTCTACTTAGGCCACAAACACCAGGCTGGGGGTGCTAGGATCCAGGCAGGCCTGCCTCCCCCACACACCTACAGGTGCCACCACAGCGGCTGACTCAGGAGGGGTCAGTGTGTCCCTTCTAGCCCCACTCCCCCACCTCCTTCCTAGCCAGATGGTGTTTATCCAACTCCAGGAGAGTTGGATACCAAACTCCATTTGGGTAATGAGCCCGTTGTCTCCCCTCGCCAGCAACTACCAGCCCCAAAGCAAACACAGGAGCTTGGAGACCAGAGAGGAGAAAGGACTCAATGACCCATGAGCTTGGGGTTTGTGGGAGGAGCTAAGAAGTTCAACCTGGCATCTACCTCTTCCCTGTCCTGTGACCCCAGTGCCAGGGAGAGGCCCCTTTGGGAAAAAGAGTAGGCCTGTCTTTCCCAAAGGATCTGACACTGGGAGTTAAGCCTGTCCCATGGGTAAGGAGTGGAGGGAGGGCACACACCGGGCACTGGGGCACAGTCCTGGCTTATAGCCCCTGAGGAAGGAAGGAGGGAGTGCCAACTTCCCTGGAGGCAGCACCTTGGCCTGAGTCACCTCCCACCACTGTGAACTTGATGGACCCCTAGGGTTACAGTGAGGGTCAAGGTCATGTCTCAAGATCACTGACTCGGACTAGTCATCTTACACTCCCATCTCCCAATTCCAACCATATGGCTGCAGTCCTGGACAGTCACAGGGGACCGGCAAAGCAAAGCCTGAAAGCTCTGATCTGAGGCCACCGACACTCTGTCCAGGCACGGTGTCCCCACAATGTCACAGGCCCTGGTGGCTCCCTGGCGGTGGCTGCCTGGGAGAGCAGTATTGTTAAGAGCACGATCAATGAGGGGCAGGATTGTAGGGCTCATTTGCCTGGGTTCCTCACTTCCCTGACCCCAGCCTTGACTCACCTCCTCCCTGTTCCCCCTATAGTGGCAAGCTGGTCTCTCCCAAGTGGAAGAATTTCAAAGGCCTCAAGTTGCTCTGCCGAGACAAGATCCGCCTCAACAACGCCATCTGGAGGGCCTGGTACATCCAGTGTGAGTGGGAACCGAGGGCCTCCCCACCGGCAGGCAGTGGGCTGAGCGCTGCAGGGCACTGGAGTGGGTGGAGTTACATCCAGGGAAGACCCTTGTGCCCTCAGGGTAGGGGGCTGTCAGCCTCTTGGGGGGACACTAGGACCCACTAGTGGCTTCTGACCACCCCTCTCTCCTAGAATATAGGGAATATAGTTCCCCAAGGATGCCTGGCAAGGCCCAAGGTGGGTTTGAGGGTTGGCCCATCCAATGTCCCAAGCACTCCCTCTACAGGCACCTGTAGAGTGCCTTGCCCATTAGGGCACTGGAGTGGGCAGTGGATACTATGAGGGACATTGTGTCACCTTGGCAGGTGTCTGCCAGTCTTTCCTTGTCACCTTGGCTATACTCCCAGCTGGAACCCCTCCATGGAGATTTGGGAGAAAAGGGACACACACACCCCCACCCTTGCTACAGAGATCATGGCCTGTACTGGAAGAGATTCTGGCCTTGGAGTCAAACCCAGAGCTGGTTTGCGACCCAGTCTCTGCCCCCTGGCTGGCTGTGTGACTTCAAGTAGGCATACTACCCTCTCTGAACTTGTATCCTTAACTCTAACGTGAAGCCAGCGTGTGACGTGCCGACGGCAGGTGTGAGAGGGCCTGGCACTAAGACACTGTCCAATAAAGGATGTGTCCTCTGAAGGTTACTTCCATTCATCTGGGGACACTGTGGGCAGCAGTGGCTGAATGTGGGCCAGCCAGTCCTGTGCTAGGGCCTTCTCCAGGGCAGTCAGACCCAGTCCTGAGCCACACACGTTTTTTTTTTTTCTCTCCCACTCCCATGCTGATCTCTGCCCCACCCAGGCACACAGAGGGCAGGGCATGTGTGCTGGTTCCTATCCACCTGTATGCCGAGCACTTGCATGAATCCCCAGGTTCAAGGCTGCCTTGGCAACACCGCAGGGTACATCTTCCTACTTCCGGTTTGTGGATGAGTGACTGAGGCTCAGAAAGCAAGTGACCGTGTTCAGGTTCACCCAGCAGCGGGGACTCTCCCACCACACGGAGCCTGGGACTCTCAGTCGGCTCACTGTCTGCTTCCCAAGCCTCCCAGGAGCATTCAGGGGCACCCATGGGTGCCCACTGGGGTGTGCAGGAGCAAATGGTTCTTGGGCTCACGACCATTTCTGAGCCCTTGCTGACAGATCCTGGCTTAGCTGGAAAGCCGAGAAACCAGGGGGAGTCAGTATGCAGCGTCCCCCCACATCCCATTCAAGCTCCCCCCTCTCCGCATATAAAAGCTGCCTGGGACACACAACTGTCACCCTGAGGAGTTCTAGTGCTGCTCCCCCCAGCCTAGGGTCTTCTCCCCGCCCCCCCCCCCCATCCTCTCCTGCCGTGGGGACTCCAGGCTCTGTGTGTCAGAGCTCAGTTAGAGCTGATCTGGGCATGCCCTATGACTGCAGCCTCCTCGTCTGTAAGGTGAGAGTAAGAATAGGTCCCAGGTTCATGGTGAGGAGTTCTCTGAGTTCCTTGGAGGGAAGGAGCTTGGCTGTGAAGATGATGGCAGTGGTGATGGTGATGATGATGGTGGTGATGGTGACAGCTCACAGCAGGCATGTATGTGACAAACAGCAGGACTCCCCTTAGTCCCTAAACCGCAGGGGCGGGGAGCTGGGCTTGGTCCTCCTCTTTACAGGCACCTGTGCCCTCCCTGACTCAGATCCTTTCTTGGTTACCGCCCCCCACACACTCCATGCTCCCAGGGCACTTTTCCACCCTTCCTGGCTGGAAGGACTTTCCACCTGACCTTATCTCTGTTTGTTTTTCTTATCTCTGCCACCTAGCTGCAGCTTCCAGCACCCTGATGCGGCTGCAGGTCCCCAGCCCAGGACATGTCCCCGAGGAAGAGAGGACTAACTTCTTGGGGAGCCCCCAGGAAGCCACAGGAACACAGGCTCCCCACCCCTACCTCACAGCAGTGTGGTCAGGGGGAAGGCAGGCTCTACCCAATCAGCACTTGACCTTGGGCTCATCTTACCCAGGAGACCTGGGAGTCTACACCCCTCTTATCTGCTGTCTAAGTCAGACCCAGTCCTCCACCACACCGCCCCTTTCTCAGTGCCCTGTGATGTATTGGAGAGATGTATTTCAGGGCAGAGCTTGGTAAATGCACAAACTCCCAATGGGCGGTTTGTGCAGTGGCTAAAACCCTGCCTGGGACACCTGCTTCCCATATGAGTGTGTGGATTTGAGCCCCGGCTCTGCTCCCAGCCCCAGCTCCCTGCTCATGTGCACCCTGGGAGGCAGGCAGCAGGTGGATAGCTCAAGTAGGTGGGTCCCTGCCACCTCCCCATGGGAGACCCGGATGGAGTTTTTTGGCTCCTGGATTCAGCCTGCCTATTTCAGTTCCTTGTGTTCCCATGGGTGTCACAGAGGAAACTGGCTGGAACCCCCTCTTCTACTGGGAGCCCCTCCCCTGCCAGGACCCCCTCTCTTTACAGGCTGTCCTGCTCCCTAGAGAAGCTGGGAGACAGGGAGGCAGGTGTGCAGAGCAATGACAGGCAAAGGTAGGGAGAGGCAGCAAGGACCCTGGGATCTGAGGGAGGGAAAGCTTCCTGGAGGAGGGGCCATCCTAAAGATTGAGCAGGTCAAGGCAGGGGCACTCCCTGGCAACTCAGACCAGAGAGGGTGGGCTGTGCTGCGGCCATGTGGGGTGTGAGAAGGGCAGGCAGGGCAAGCAACAGCTTTGTGTCCAGATCACAGGCATGGGGGGGGGGGGGTCAATGAGGCAGGTACAGGCACAGGTGGGGGTCTGGCTGGGGAGGGGGCAGAGATGGGAGGGGCCAAGCAAAGAGGGAATGGGAGGCCAGGGTTGGACCAGCAAGCCTTGGGAGATCCAGATGGGAACTGTGATGCAGACGCAGAAGGAATGATTCTAGCAAAGAGGTCAGGACTGGAGGCTGATGGGAAGGGCAGTACAAGCCTCCATCTCACCCCCACCCCTCTGCTTTCCCTAGAAGGCGGCGCACATAGCAAAGAGCATCTGGTCTACCAGCCTGACCAGGCTCTCCTTGGGACAGCTCAGCCCCAACCATTACTTAGCAAACCCACCTGGCCAGCAGCTCCCGGCCACGATGGAGAAGGTGTGGGAAGTCCCTGTGCCAGTCTGAGGGCTGCAGCAGGCTAGGGGAACTTCCTGCAGGAGGCGGCCCTTAGGAGGTGTGGGAGAGGAGTATGTTGATTCCCAATCCCTTTTCGGGAGAGGACTGAGAACCCCACCCCACGCCCTGTCTTTCAGATGTGCAGCGGAGGAAGAGCCCCGTGTGTGGTTTCGTGACTCCCCTGCAGGGTCCGGAGGCAGATGAGCACCGAAAACCAGAGGTAGTCCCCAGCTACCGCGGGGACCCAGGACTGTCTCCCTTCCTGCCTTGGGGCAACAGGAGGGGTGGGACTTGGGAGGGTCACCTTCCTGCTGAACCCCGTCTCCCCGAACTCTGCCAAGGCCGTGGTCCTGGAGGGCAATTATTGGAAGAGGCGCATCGAGGTGGTGATGCGCGAGTACCACAAGTGGCGCATCTACTACAAGAAGCGGGTCAGTCGGGAGTGTCCCCCCCCTCCAGCTCCTGTCGCCCACTCCCGATGTCCCCCCCCCCCAGCCTGCCCGCCTCGCGCCCTCCTGGGAGTACCGGGTCCACATCGCCACCGTGCGGCCGGGCGCGCTCGGCGCAGCTTTCTCCCTTCCCCCTCTCCCCACACACCTCGGGGTCCCCGGGAACTCCCGGGGGGTCGCATGGGAGCGGGACAGGAACAGGGGCATCGGCATCCCAACTCTGTGTTCTTGCAGCTCCGTAAGTCCAGCCGGGAAGGAGACCTCCTCGCCCCCAAGCAGGTGGGTGCAGCTTCGGCCTACGCACACAGGGCAGGAATGGCCAGGGACCTGGGAATGGAGGGTGCAGTACTAGAGAGGACCCCCAGGCTTGTGGGCAAGGGAAAGGAGGCCTGTTGGGTGGGAGCAGAGGATGCTAAGGATGCTAAGGACACAGGGACCCCAGCCTCCCCTTAAAAAGGCATAAAGATGCCCAAAGGGGTCCCCTTATCTCTTCACATCAGGAAACCCCTGGCAGGGAGGAGAGTGGTATCTATCTGGTAGGGAATCCAAGAGATGCCCTTGACCTTCCAGATAGCAAACAGGTCCTCCAACACTGGTGGGTGTGGCCAGGGCGGTTTCCCCAGGCAGTAAGTGCTGTGTCCTCCCTCCCTGGCCAGCCAGAAGTGGGGTGGCCGCCGGGGGAGCGATGGTGCGAACAGCTCTTCTCCAGCGTGGTGCCTGTGCTGCTGGGAGGCCCCGAGGAGGAGCCCGGCGGCCGGCAGCTGCTGGGCCTCGACTGCTTTCTATCCGACATCTCCGATACGCTCTTTACCATGACCCAGCCGAGGCCCTCTCCCCTGCAGCTGCCCCCGGAGGAGGGTGAGGGACATGGGGCTGGGCTGGGCTGGGGGGGGGGGGAGGGGGAGAAGGACTTGGGGTTGCTGGTTCTGACTGGCACCCCTGCGCCTTCTCACCACCAGCCTACGTGGGTAATGCTGACATGATTCAGCCGGACCTGACACCCCTACAGCCCAGTCTGGATGACTTCATGGAAATCTCAGGTGGGCAAGGTCAAGGTGTACTGACTAAGAGACCTCAGGCCTGTCCTGGGCAAGCGGCCTGGGTGGATTCTTAGGGATATTTCTCATCTTCTTTAAAACAAAAATTGTTTCTTTGAAGGTCAGACTTATACAGAGATCTTCCATCCACTAATTCACTTCCCCAGATGGCTGCAATGGAAGAGCCAGGATGAAGCCAGACCCTTCTGAATCTTCCACATGGGTCACAGGGGACCAAGCATTGGGGTCGTGCTCTACTTTCTCAGGTGCAACAGCAGGGAGCTGGATTGGAAGTGGAGCAACCAGGACTCGAACCGGAGCCACTATGAGATGCTGGCATTGCAGTGGGCAGGCTTACCCTGCTATGGCACAGCACTGGCCCCTTTCATGTGTTTCATTGAGGCATTTAGAATAGAGAGCGCTCCCATCTGCCAGTTTACTCCCCAGATTCCTTCAACGGCCAGGGCTGGACCAGAACCAAAGTCAGAAGCGTGGAACTCCATTCAGGTCTCCCACGTGGGTGGCAGGAACCAAATCATTTAGGCTGTTGCTGCTGCCCTGCAGACTCTGAATTAGTAGGAAGCAGAGCCTGGCATTCGCCCCAGGCACTCTGCTTTAAAATATATATATATATATTTGGATGTTTTAATATATATAATATATTAATATAATATATATAATATTATATATATATTAAAGTCCTTGCCTTGCAGGAGCCGGGATCCCATATAGGTGCCAGTTCATGTACCAGAGGCCCCACTTCCCATCCAGCTCCCTGCTTGTGGCCTGGGAAAGCAATCGAGAATAGCCCACACCCTGCACCCGTGTGGGAGACATGGAGGAGGCTCCTGGCTCCTGGCTTCAGATCAACTCAACTCTGGCCTCTCTGTATATCTGACTCTCTAATAAAAAATAAATAAATAAATCCTTTAAAAATATCTTTTTATTGGAAAGGCAGATTTTTAGAGAGAAGGAGAGACAGAAAGATCTTCCATCCACTGCTTCACTCCCCAGGTGGCCAGAGCTGAGCCAATCTGAAACCAGGAGCTTCTTCTGGGTCTCCCACGTGGGTGCAGGGTCCCAAGGGTTTGGGCCATCCTTGACTGCTTTTCCAGGCCACAGGCAGGAAGCTGGATGGGAAGTGGATCAGCCAGGACACAAACTGGCATCCATAAAAAATGCCGGCGCTCACAAGATAAGGATTAGCCAATTAAGCCATCAGGTCAGGGGCCCTTGGGTTGTGGCATTCTAACCTGCACCTTAAACAGGTGATATGTAACCATATATAATTTTTTTTGAACCATTTGGCAATCTCTACTAACCTACAAATGTTGGCACCCTTGAGCCCATCAAGTTCACTTCTAGAACATTTCTTGGGGGGAGGGGGGAGGTTTGGAGCATTGGACAACACTGTTGAAGACACTGACAGTTTGTATCAGAGTTTGACTCCGGAAGTTGCAGGTGCTGATTCAAGTTGCTGAGGCCCTGCCACCTCTCTCTCTCCAGGAGAGAGGTGGCTGGCGGTCTGGGCTTCAGGCTTCCTCCTGGCTCCACTGTTACAGCCATTTGGTAGAGAACCAAAGATTCTGTGTGTATGTGTGTATCTCTTTCAAATAAAAATGAAAGATATATATATTTATTTATATTTAATATAAAAAATGTATATTTAATATAAAAGCATGATTCTCAGTCCTGAATATCTTGGGGGAAAAAATTCCATCTTAAAGAAAAAAAAAAAAATCCTGAGGACCAGCGTTATAGCACAGCATGGCCTGGGATGCCAGCATTCGTTATCACAGTGCTGGCTTGAGTGCCTGCTGCTCCACTTCCCATCCAGCTCCCTGTTTATGCACCTGGGAAAGCAGTGGAGGATGGTCCAAGTGCTTGGGAGACTAGGATGGAGTTCCAGGTTCCTGGTTTCAGCCTGATCCAGCCCCACAGTTTGCAGCCATATAGACAGTGAACCAGTGTCGCTGTCCCGCAGTGATGGACTTGGTGCACAGAGCCGATAATAACACGCGTGGACCCTGACTGATGGTCAAAGCCGAAGTTTATTAGGGGCATCAGACTTTATACTCTGAAAGTCCGTATTGGGTAGGGGAGGAAGCATCGAGCTCATAAACAAAACCATCAACTGTTTTCTTCGCACTCTAGATTGGAATTCCTTTTGTCTTGTATATCGCGCTAGGTGTTCTCATTTACATGCTGTTTATACCAAAGGTAGCCATTTGGTTATTGCCATGCAAATACTGTCCAATGAACTGCAAACCTGTGCTCGCTGGCCTTCCAGGCTCACAATGTCCTCCTACAAACCAGCAGGTGGAAGATTCTGTCTCCTATTACAGACTAATGTGTAAAACAAGATAGTAAGTTCCTCTGCCTCTGTCTCCTGGGCCTGCGGCCACTAAGGCCTCAGCTTCCCCCCATGTTGGGCATATGTTGCTGCTTCCCTTGCTGAGCTGTGAATCTTGGAGACCACTTTCCCTAATCCTGCAGTTTGGGGGGGGGTCTCTGGAGCTGTATTAGATTCTCAGCCTGTCTCCCCCGTGGTCTAGGGGCTCAAAGAAGGTCCCTAGGTTAGTTTCTGTAACCCGCACCCAACTCCTCCCCTTCCCTGTCCCAGGGTCCTGTCAGTCAAGAGGTACAGGCCTATAAGGTTGGGACTAGAAGCCTATGGGGCGGGAACTAGGGAATGAGGAACCGCCCCCAGCCACGGGCTGGGTGGGAGCTTTTAGGGGCAGAAGTGTTTGTGGATGGCAGTGCCCCAAGGGCAGAGCAGCCTGCAAGGGCAGGAGCCGTGGGTGGGTGTCCAGACCCCAGCTACAGGTAGGAACTCAACGCCGCGCTCCCATCCCACACCCCTACTCTGATTACCCTGGTAATCCAGGCTCTGGGCAAAGCCCAGGCAGACTAGAGCCAGGAATCCACTTTTGTCAACCCTGGCTTGCTGCCATGTGGCTGGGCTGGCCCCCTCATGTGCTCTGTGCATTGGTAGGTCAGCAAGCACCAGGATCACTGGGGTTGCCTCTCTTGAGTGTCTCCCCAAAAGTCCCTTCTTGGAAAGGTCAGATTAGAAACCCAGGAAGGGGCCGGAAGTCCTTAGGAGAGAGGGAGAGAGGGAGAGAGGAATGGGGGCAGGGAGCAGGGCTGTTTTGGGGCTCAGTAGGTGGCTGGGCTGGGAAGTGAGTGCCCCAAGGCAGGGTGAGGACTGCATAGTAAGGGGATAGCTGGTGGCTCAGAACTGGGCTGGGTTTGCCCTTGTGTGCTGGGGGTGGGGGGGGGAGGGATGCTCCCGGAAGCCAAGGCTAAAGGTGAAGGCCCCCTAGCGCCCAGGTAGGGGAGGCAACAGGGGTCTTGTCCCACCTAGTCCCTCTGAGGGCTTCGTTTAAAATATTCATTTTGTTTCAATGGCACACAGACAAACTTAAATCTCCTTGGTCCAGAGTCCTACTATAATCAGGGATGGATCAGACCCAAGTCAGGAGCTAGGAACCCAGTCCTGTCTGCCATGGCAGGAGGAGGGAAGGGCGGCAGGGACCCAAGTCCTTGAACCATCCCCTGCTGCCTGTCTCCCAGGGTGCGTATCAGCAGGGAGCCAGGATGGAGCAGGCCTTTCCTGGGCATGGACGGTGGGCAACACAGGGAGAGGCTGAGCCTCAGCACCACATGCCCACACCAGCTGCTGGGTTGGATCCCTCTGTGGACGGATGGCAAGAAGCCATCTGCATGGACACGTGGCCGTGGGCGAAAGTGCACATGCGTATACTGAGTGTAATGTCACCATGGGGGCACACTCAGGGCCATCACAACGGTGCCAAAGACCCGGGGAGGCACACATACCGTTGACTGATCTTTCCATGGTCAGCCATTTGGACTTTCAGACCCCAGGTCTGGCAGTCACATGTGTATTTGTGAATGCAAATACACATACATACATACACATATGTACATGCCAGATATCCATGCATCCTGGGTTCACTGTACTTTTATCCAGCCTTCTTATGGTGTAAGGATGAAAAAAGGATCTCTTGGCTAGGGTGGGGATTAGGAGTGAGACTGAACGGAAAGAAATGTGGGGCTAAGGGTTGTTGTGGGTGGGGGCAGCACTTGTTTATGTGGGCAATGGGAGGCCCCAAGAATTGGAAAGGACGCGGCTGATCGGGTCAGAGAAAGGTGGCCGGAAGGGAACGGGTGGGCAGGCGGCGCACTGGCCCGGGATGTGGTCAGGCTGACGGGGCGGCTGCTTCCCAAAACCAGAATAGCCCAAGGATTACACAATCCGCTTTGCCCTCCTGCTTGGCCCCTCAGGGCTTCTAAGCCCCCTTTCCCAGCCTCTTGCATCTCCCCATACCCTGAGCCCACCCTGGGGTCCTGTCTGTCACCCATTAAGACCCTGTACCCTACCCCCAGGTCCTGCTCTTGTAGTCCCATGGGATAACTTAGCAGCAAATCTAACTGGGCCCAGCCCTTCTGAGCCCTGACCTCTGTCACTCCCAACTCATCTCTGACCCTGTGTTGCCCTGGGGCACTGCCCCTGCCTCCTGACCTTCCAGCCTGCACCCCACCCCTCCCCTTTCCTCTCTGTACCCCCTATTTCAATCCAATGGAATTAGCAATGAGAAGCAGGCAGGGGGAACATCAGTGGTCCTTGTGGGACAAGGTTGGGGTCCCGGGAGCAGGTCACTTCGAGGGGTCCCTCCTCCCAGCCCCCACCTCTCGCGGAACCCTTGCAGCCCCAGATTGATTCTGTCGCAGCTTCCCGTGAGTGAGACAGACACTCCCCCAGTTTCACAATCTCCTGTGAGGGCCGCCCCCCTTTCCCGCCATCACGCCCCCATACACACCCGTGGTCCTCCTCCTCGGGGATGGGGCCAGATGACCACTCTCCGCCCTCTGTCTCCCAGCCCGGCCCAAACCCTAACTGTTGCTGCCCCTTGTGACTCAATTCCAGATCTCTTCACCAACTACCGGCCCCCTCACACACCTGCACCCCCGACCTTCCCGGAGCCCCCCAACTTTATCCCCATGGCCGACTCCCTCTTCAGCAGTGGGATCCTGACCTCTGACGTGCCCTCAGCCTCCGCCTCTGCCTCCACGGGTCTGACTCACCTCCCGGGACACAGCCGCCTGCAGGTGAGCCCACCTTGAGACCTCCCATACGCCCCCGCGTCACCCAGTTGTCCTGTCTGACGACCTATGATGGCCGTAGACAAGGCACGGTCCAGCTGGGCAGAGAAGACCCCCTCTGTCATGGGAAGCAAGGGAGGCTGGGGTGGGGGAATTGTAGGTTTTCACGGTCAAGACGAAGGAAGTGATTGATCCTTTTGGTTTAAGGGCCCTTGGGGGAAGTCAACCTCTCGCCCCCTTGTCAGGGCTGTGAGAGGGCACCATGGAGGAGCTTCTCCTCTGCCCTCAGAAAGTAAGCTCCTTGCTGGGAAGGGCAATGTCTCCTGAGCACTGGGTCCTGTGACCCTGGTACCATTCAGGCATGTAAGAGTACCCAGGAAATGGTTATGCAGTGAGTGAGCACATGGGTGGATGGATGAGCCTAGGGGCTGTGTGGCTCATCAGAGGGTGCTCAGTGGCAGAGGTGGGCTGGGAGGTGGACAGGAACAGGGATGGAGGGATGAGTGACAAGTGGACTGATGGGTGAGCGACAGGTGGGTTGCTGGCTGGATTGGGGGTTGGGATCTTCAGGAAGGAAGAAATTGGAGCTCAGGGTGGCATTGGCTCCAAGGGGCAGCTGGGGTTGGTGGGACAGGAAAATGGATGCTGTTCGTTGAGGCTGATTTGTGTACACATGTCTCCTTCTCTGCTCACCAATCTCCCTGCTGTGCCTGCCTGTATTGTGCATGTAGGCACTTGTGTGGATATGTGTATATGTGTGCCTGTGTGTGTGTGTGTGTGTGTGTGTGTGTGTGTGTGCGCGCGCCGGAAGGCAGGGGTCATTCCTCCTCTCTGCCCAGTGGCCCAGTCATCCACAGCAGAAGCGGTGTGAGGTGGGGGCTATGGGGGTTCACTCTCCCCTTCTGCTCCCTGAACACCTCTCTTTCCCCCCACCCCGCACTCCCCCAACCAGGCTCGGAGCAGCTGCCCCTTGGAGCCCAATGCCTTCCTGAGCTCCGATTTCCTCCTTCCTGAAGACTCCAAGCCCAAGCTCCCGCCCCATCCTGCAACCTCACCTCTCCTCCAATGCCCCAGCCTCGCCAAGGTGCATGGCCTGGAGCCCTGCACCCCAGCCCCCTTCTCAGCCCTGACGCCCTCACCAGTGGTGACAGCGGCTCTGTTGCAGGAAGAGCCTGTCTTTTCTCCCAGGTTCCCTTTCCCAACCGCCCCTCCGGTCCCTCCGGCCCCAGGTCTGTCCTCACTGCCCACTCCCGCCCCTTTTCCTCCCACTTCACAGCAGGTGCCAGGCCCCACCTCCAGCCCCTTCCCCCTGGACCACCTCCCCTCTGGGTATTCTGAGTCAGGCTTCGGGCCTCACTTCGCGGTACCCCAAGGTGTGTGTTCCCAAGGCAAGCCCCCCACTGCACCCCTCAGAGGACAGAGAGTCAGCCCCCCAACCCTGGCCCTTGCCACAGCTGGCCCCACAGTCACTGCCACTGCCAGAAGTAACAACCCCTGCCTGACACAGCTGCTTACTGCTGCAGGTGAGTTTGCAGGGAGGCCTGCAGGAGCCAGAGCTGGAGGCAGGGGTGCAGCTTAGGGTAAGCTCAACGCAGGGGAGGAAGGTGGTGGGACAGAAGTTGAGTAGTTAGGGACCTGGGCTGTGCCTGAAAGCTGACTGGGTCCCTGGGCTGGGGTCCTGAACAAGTGAGCTACCTCCACCGTCCTGCCTTTGCACAGCCAAGCCTGAGCATGCTCTGGAGCCACCACTGGCCCCCAGTGCCCTCCTGCGACCCCCAGAATCCCCGGTAAGTTGACTAGCAGGTGGCCTGGGGCGGGGGGCAGGGGAGTCCAGGAACTTTTCCTCCGCTGTCACCCACCATCACACTCCTCCACCCCAGCAGGAGCCGGCGCCTGAATACCCCTGCACCTTCTTTCCTCCGGTGCTGACCCCAGCACCGCCCAGACCAACACCAGGCCCCACCAGCCTGGCCCCTCCCAGGCCCCTGCTGGTCCCCAAAGTGGAACGACTCTCACCCCCAGCACCCAGCGGTAAAGAGGGGACCCGAGGACTGCAGTATTCTGAGGGGGTGGAGGGAGGCAGAGGAGGGAGATGAAGGGGTGAGAGGGAGCAGAGCAGGGACAGGGTATACTCCATCTCCAGTGTGCCCGCCTATGGCTCCCTCCCTGCTACAGGTACCGAGCGTCGGCCCTCGGGGGAGCTCCACTCAGCGCCTGGACCTGCGGCCTTGAGCATCCTTGTCTCACCTGCTCCACCCATCCTGAGCCGCGGCCGACCTGACAACAAGGTGGGGACGCCAAGGCCCACCCATTCACGCAAGCCCTTGCATGGGTTCACTCCCAATCCCTACCCTCTCACCTTGCCGCCCCCTATGTCTGCTCCCCCTAGACCGAGAACCGGCGCATCACGCACATCTCAGCCGAACAGAAGCGGCGCTTTAATATCAAGCTGGGCTTTGACACTCTCCATGGCTTAGTGAGCACACTCAGCGCCCAGCCGAGCATCAAGGTATAACTCTCTCCCCTCCTTCCCCCTTCTCCCCCCTCCCTCGGGGCGGCCGCCCCCACCCCATGGCCATGGCCAAGATCACGTCCAGCTGCCTCCTCCCACCTCTTCCTAACGTCCTGAGGCCTTCCGGGGCAGGTCGGGCTCGGTGCGCATCCCTTCCCTCCGCAGGTGTGAGATGCAATGATGGATGGATGGATGCATGGATGGATGCATGGGGTGGGGGTGTCTCTCGTTGGGCTTCCAGCGCCTGAGCGCTCCCTGCTGGCGCCCGCAGGTGAGCAAGGCCACGACGCTGCAGAAGACGGCCGAGTACATTGCAGTCCTGCAGCAGGAGCGCGCCGCCATGCAGGAGGAAGCCCAGCAGCTGCGCGACGAGATCGAGGAGCTCAACGCTGCCATCAAGTAGGCGGGCGGCGGGGCTCCCGGCAGGGGCAGGCGAGGGCCCCGCCCCCCGACAGGCGGCCAGGCTGGCTAGCTGGTGGGGACTGGGGATGCAGTCCGGTGCCCCGCACCTCCACACACGTCCAGCCCTGAGTCCCACCGCCCGCATCCTGCAGCCTGTGCCAGCAGCAGCTGCCGGCCACCGGGGTGCCCATCACGCACCAGCGTTTCGACCAGATGCGGGATATGTTCGAGGACTACGTTCGCACCCGTACGCTGCACAACTGGAAGTTCTGGGTGGTATCCTAGCTCGGCAGTCCGCGATGGCATAGAGGGTAGAGTAGGGGTGGGGTGGAGGTCACAGATGGGGGCTGGTTTGGGTGAGGCTAAACTTTGGTGCGAGGCCTGCAGGAGACAGAATCGACTTCCTTCCTCAGTCCTCCACAAAGGACTTAGGGTCAAGTTCTTGTTCACAGACAGGCCCTAAACAAAGAGCTGGAGGGACCAGACTCAGAGAGCCAGCCAAGCAGGCTTTGGGGCTGGGGGCAAGAGAGGGGGCTTCAGGGAGTGTGGACTGAGGTTATGGGGGACACCAGAGTTTGAGATCAGACAGCACGGTGGGGGTGGGGGGGAGGGCACTAACTTGACCTCAGACCTGCTCCTTGACCTGGGTCCAGTTCAGCATCCTTATCCGCCCACTATTCGAGTCCTTCAATGGCATGGTGTCCACGGCCAGCTTGCACAGCCTCCGTCAGACCT
Organism: Ochotona curzoniae; assembly: GCF_017591425.1. NCBI lineage: Eukaryota > Metazoa > Chordata > Mammalia > Lagomorpha > Ochotonidae > Ochotona > Ochotona curzoniae. The sequence continues at coordinate 5,761,049 of NW_024465421.1, forward strand.
CGCTGGCCTGGCTGGATCAGTACTGCTCCCTGCCGGCTCTGCGGCCCAGTACGTGAGCCCACCTGCTGGCCCCACTCTGTGTGTGTGTGTGTATGTGTGTGTGTGTGTAGGGGGGGAGGGGGATGTTGCGGGAGGCCCAGCCACACAGCCTGCTGCACTGTGCCAGGTGCCCTGGACATAACTTCACTCCCACGTCCAGGCGGGGGACCTCAGTCTTGGCCCAGTCCCTTTGTGTCGCCACACTGCTGCTTTCACACCCCCGTCCCCCTCCCCGCAGCTCCCCACTCCAGGGCCTGACCACCGATGACCGTCTCTTGTTCCCTTCCCCCACCCCACCCCAGCCGTACTGAACTCCCTCCGCCAGTTGAGCACGTCCACCTGTATCCTGACCGACCCAGGCCGCATCCCTGAGCAAGCCACGCGGGCCGTCACCGAGGGCACCCCTGGCAAACCGCTGTAGCCCTGCCTGGCCAGACCCTGCTGCCCCAGGACCCTGCCTGTGCTCTCCCCCCATCCATCCTGAGGATCTGGCCAGATCCGCGTCTCACCCCGGCATGCCGCCTACCAGGACCTCCGCTTTACGATGGACAAAATGGACACAGGGAGGCTTTGAGCAGCTGATGTACCTAAGGCTTGGCACCCACCGTGACATAATCAGGGCCTACACTGGCAGCTCGGAAGGAGGAGGGGCCAGCTTCTGTGTCAGCGCACCGCCCCCCTCCCCTGCTCCCCCTATACTGGGAAGGGGCTCAGGGTTGGAGGAGGTGATATCCCTGGAGTGAGACCAGAAAGGTCTGATATCGTGGGAAAGACCAGGGCAGGCATTTTGTGTGTGTGTGTGTGTGTGTGTGTTTTATAAATGATTATTGATCCAACAGAAGCAAAAAAAATTCAGCTTGCTCTTTTGTGGATATGCCTTGTTCTGAGACAGACAGACAGAGCAGGTGGCAGTGGATGGTGACCTGCCCAGGACCCCTTGGACCGTGAAGTGGCCTTGGCTTCGGCTTTAAGCCGGTGCTCCTGGGATGGGATCTTCACCCAGATTCCTAGGAGGCTAGGCTAAGAACCAGTGCCAGGTGGCGGACTGGCTGGGAGGCTGCTGTGTCCACCCAGGCCACACGAGGGCAGTGCTGGACACATGTCCAGGAAACCCTCAGGCCAGGAGATGGTGCAGGGAGCTGAAAAGAGGACAGAGGTGCTACCGAGGAAGTGGACGTGCAGGCATATCCTGAGGACCGGGTCCTTGGTCACGGTGCTGCGAGCTTCCCTCGAGGTTGCGTCCCCCTTGTTTTATGGTGCTCACATTCAAGCCTCCCAACTCCTCACATCGGAAGTGCGTGTGCACCTGCAGGATGTAAACAGCAGACCCAGAAGTCTCTGGGCTGTCCCAAGTTGAAGAATGTCCCCTCCCAAGTTGAAGAATAATGATGAGGTCAGCGTTGTGGATGCACAGGGTTAAACTGATGCCTGCAGTGCTGGCATCTCACGTGGGTGCTGATTTGTGTCCCAGCTACTCCACTTCCCATCCAGCTCCCTGCTAATGTTCCTGGGAAGACAGTGGAGCATGACCTAAGTACTTGGATCCCTGCACCGACGTGGGTGGGTCCTCATTCTTGCTTCAGCCTGGCTCAGCTCTGGCCATTGTGGCCATTTGGGAAGTGAACCAGTGGATTAAAAACTGATCTCTCTTTCTCTCTCCTCCTCCTCCTCTGTCATTCTGCTTTTAAAATAAATACTTTTTTTAAGGTCGAATTAGTGGTATGCAGCTTGTAGGGTAGATTAAAACGCCTTCTGTGATGCTGGGCACTCATTCGCATCCTGGCTGCTCTGCTTCCCATCCAGCTCATGCGAACATGCCCAGGAAAGCAGAACGTCTCCAAGTGCTTGAGCCCTTGCTGCCCACATGGATGTAGCTCCTGGCTTCTGGCTTTGGCCTTACCCAGTCCTGGCTGTTGTGGTCATTTGGGAGTGAGCCAATGGATGAAAGATTTTTCTATCTCTCTCTCTCTATATATATATATAAATCTGCCTTTCAAAAAAATTAAGAAAATGAGTATGTTTGTTTTTACAATAAAGGATGCTCCAGCTCAAGAGAGATCAGAAGAGGCGGGCAGAGCCGGAGTTGGGTTGCAGTGGATCTCAGCAAAGAGGTAGGGCAGGAAGTGAGGTGAGAGTTGAGAGAGGATGGGGTGAGGCTGGGGACACGGAGGAGGAAGAGCGCAGGAGGCTGAGTTGGAAGGGAGGAGGGAGAGGCCAAGTACAGACGACTCTTTCCTAGGGAAGAGAAAGGGGTGAGGAGGGGGTATTTTATGGAGAACTTTTCAGAAGAGAGTTCAAGGGTGCAAGCAGCAGAGCACAAACTGCCAGGGGTTTCACTTTGCGGAGAGCAGTTCCCAGCCTGGCTGCAGCAACACAGCACTTTTAGGGTTCTGGGTGCACTTGCCATCTCCTCAGCAGAGAAGGGACTGAAACGAAAGTGCCTGAGGTGTCTCTTAGTAACCCTGCCAACCAGGGACAGATTAGCTCAATTACCTGGGTCCCTGGTTTGCCATGTTCAGCCCAGTCATCATCCCCAAATGGCCGCAATAGCTGCAGCTGAGCTGATCTGAAGCCAGGAACCTCCTCAGGACTCTTGTGGGGGCAGAGGCCATCCGTGAGCCATCCTCTGATGCTTCCCTAGGCCATAAAGCAGAGAGCTGCAATAGAAGTCGAGCAGCCACCCACCCTGATACCTTCCTCCAAATCTTCCACAGCTCCCTTAACTCTGTGGTTGTTTCCTGGCTGGCCCCTTGAACTTGGTTCTGTCTGCCCTCCCCACCCACCAAGGCTGGGCACCACCACCCAGACACTTGCGCAAACAGGAAGCTGTTGTCTTCAGCTCCTCCCTTCATCCCTGCTGCTCTGGGCTGTCTGCTCTGCCTAGGGCCCTGCCAATGACCTCAGTATGCACCTGCTCCACCACCATCTCGGCCCCACAGAATGTCACCTTGTATCTGAGCTCCCTGTATCTGCTATAACTGATCCTTGCATGCAGGTGCACTTGAAAAACTTTTTAAAATAATAAAGATTGGTTTCTATTGGAAAGGCAGATCGGATTTACGGAGAAAAGGAGACCGGAGACAAAGATCCTCCATCCACTACTTCACTCCCCAGATGGTTGTAACGGCCAGAGCTGAGCTGATCTGAAGCCAAGAGCCAGGAGCGTCTTCTGAGTCTCCCATGTGAGTGGAAGGACTCAAAGCCTTGGACCATCCTCTGCTACTCTCCCAAGCCATAAGCAGGGAATTGGGTGGGAAGTGGAGCAGCTGGGACACAAAGTGGCGCCCATATAGGATCCTGTGCTTGCAAGGTAAGGATTTAGCCATTGAGCCATCACACAGAGCCCACATTTGAATAACTTAGTGAAGGACTTCAAAGAAAACCTTCATGACCAGAGCTGATCTGTCCCACTCAGATCTGAATCCCTGAGTGTGGTCAGGTGTTAAACTGGTGGGTAAGACACCTCCCAAGGTCAAGTGTCCCAAGGTCAAATGCCTGAGTCTTGGCTCCAGCTTCCTGCTAATGCAGAACCTGGGATGCCACAGTAATGGCTCAAGTACTTAGGTCCCTGCCACCCAGACGGAGTTTCCTGGCTCCCAACTACAGTGTGGCCCATCTCTTGAGTGTTGTGATCATGTGAGGAGTGAGTCATTAAGGGGGCATGCCTACTGTCTCTGTCACTCAAATTTAAAAAATAAAAAAGGGCCCAGTGTGGTAACCTAGTGGCTAAAGTTCTCATCTTGCATGCACCTGGAGCCCACATGGGTTTGTGTCCTCAATTTCCTTCCAGCTCCCTGCTTGTGGCCTGGGAAAGTAGTCTAGAATGGCCCAAAGCCTTGGGACCCTGCACCTGTATTCGTGTGGGAGACCCAGAAGTTCCTGGCTCCTAGCTTAGGATCGGCTCAGCTCCTTCTGTTGTGACCACTTGGGGAGTGAACCATTGGATGAAAGATCTTCCTCTTTGTTTCTCTTCTTCTCTATATATCTGCTTTTCCAATACAAATAAATAAATCTTTTAAAAAATTATTGAAAGATAATTATTATTTCATTACATCACCCATAAAAAGCCACTATACAAGTTCTCTGAACTCATAGATTTGAATTTTGTAGCTGACATAGAACTGTATAAGGAATGGCTACCCGAGGCCCACATGACAGTGCAGCACATTAAGCTGCTGCTTGTGATGCTGGCATCACATATCAGAGTGACAGCTCCAGTCCCAGCTGTTCTGCTTCCCGTTCAGCCCCCTGCTAATTTGCCTGGGAAAGCAGTGGAAGATGGCCCAAAGGCTTGGATCCCCATCCAACACACAGGAGACCCAGATGGACTTTCAGATGGACTTTTTTTGACATGGGCGGGCCCAGTGCTGGCTGCTGTTGTCATGTGGGAAGTGAACCAGCAGGTGGAAGATCTCTGTCTCTCCATCACTCTTTTACTTTTATGATTTAAGTTTTAAGCTTTGAAGGACAGAGAGAAAAGGAGAGACAGAGATCTTCCATCCACTGGCTCACTCCCCTAAATGGCCACAGATGGATCAGGTTGAATCCAGGAGTCAGGAGCTTCATCTGTATTCCCTAGGTGGGTGTCAGGAACCAAAACATCTGAGCCACTCTCTGTTGCAGGGATCTGGATGGGAAGTAGAGCAACTAGGGACATGAAGCGGTACCCATATAGGATGCCCAAAGATGTGTCTCCTCCTTGAGATTGTGGGTGTGTCTGACTGTCAATCAGTGGCCCCCTATCCTACCACCCCCGCCTGGCAACCTGTTTCATAGGGCCCTTCTAACAGCTGGCAGGCCCTTCTAACAGCTGGCAGGCTGGAGAGGCAGTCTCCTCTGCAGGGCTGGGAGGCTCCATTGCGTGCATGTTGAGATGTTGGTTCCATCACTCTGCCTTTCAACCAACTCATTTTTTAAAAAGAAAAATGGCTTTTTTTTTTTTTCTCGCCTCACATCCCTGGGTTACAACCAGACACACCTGTGCTTGTCCATGGGTTCACTCTGCACCTCTGGGGCTCCGGGAAAGTCACTTACCTTCCAGGACAGAGTCAGTACCTGAAACTCTGGGACGGGACTGTGACATAGCGAGATGCCAAGCTTCAGGATGTAGAATGTTTGAAGCAGCAGGTGTTGTGGCACAGGGGATCAAGCCTCTACTAGCGAAACTGGCATCCTGTGTTAGAGTGCCAGTTCAAGTCCTGGCCGCACCGCTTCTGATCCAGCTCCCTGCTCACGTGCCTGGGAAAGCAGTGGAGGGTGGCCCAAGTGCCCCTGCCATCCATGTGCAAGATCAATGCTGGAGTTCCCTGCTCTGGGCTTCCACCTGGCCCTGCCGTGGTAGTTAAAATCATCTGGGAAGTGAACTAGCAGATGGAAGATCTGTCACTGTCACTCATAGGAAAACTAAATCCTCTTCAGAGGTGCTCATGGTGAACACAATTCTTTATATTTTTAAAAAAAGATTTATTTTTTATTGCCAAGTCAGATATACAGACAGGAGGGGGTGACAGAAAGGAAGATCTTCTGTCTGTCGATTCACTCCCCAAGTGACCACAATGGTCGGAGCTGAGCTGATCTGAATCCAGGAGTCAGGGACTTCTTCCAAGTCTCCCACACAGATGCAGGATCCCAAGGCTTTAGGCCATCCTCTACTGCTTTCCCAGGCCACAAGCAGGGAGCTGGATGGGAAGTGTGGCTGCCGGGATTAGAATTGGTGTCCAAATGGGATCCTGCTGCATTCAAGGTGAGGACTTTAGCCACTAGGCCATGTGCCTTTCTAAACTGCCAAGTTAGAGGGGGATGTTTTGGATATGACCCCTCCCCCTTGCCCCCTGATGAGTCAATGCCAAGTTCCCTCACAGAGGACAAAAGGGAAGGAAGTGAGGCTGCTCTGGGACCAGATGTGTTTCCTCTTCGAGACTGCGGGTGTGCCTGGCTGTCACTCAGTTGCCCCCTACCCCACCGCCCCCACCTGGCAACCTGTCTCATAGGGAGGGCCCTTCTAACAGCTGGCAGGCTGCAGAGGCAGTCTCCTCTTCAGGGCTGGGAGGCTCCAACCCCAGTTGTTGGGAAGCCCCCTTCTCCAGCCAACATGTCTAATAATTCAGGTTTCATTCATTCCTCTTTCAGAGTAACACCTTTAAATAAAGACATCGGGGCAGTAGTTGTGGCATGGCCATTACAACTGCCACCTGCAAAGCCAGCATTGCCTATGGGTGTCTTGTGTCCCAGCTGTTCCACTTCAAATGAAGCTCCCTGCTTATAGCACGAGAAAGCCAACAGAAAGATAGCCCAGGTATTTGAGATTCTGCCACCCGCATGGGAGACTTGCGTTAAGCTCCTGGCTTCAGCCTGGTCCAGTTCTGGCTGTTGTGGGAATTTGGGGAGAGAATCATTGGGTCTTTAAAAAATACTTATTTGAAAGGAAGACTTAGAGGAAAATAATTTTCCATTAATCTTCCATTTGAAGACTTATTTTTATTGGAAAGGTAGATTTTTACAACAAGAGAGAGAAAGATTTTCCATCTGCTGGTTCTCTCTCCTAATGGCTTGAGCTGAGCTGGATATGAGCTGATCTGAAGCCAGGAGCCTTCTCCAGGTCTCCCAAGCAGGTGCAAGGTCCCAAACCTTTGAGCTGTCCTCGATTGCTTTTCCAGGCCACAGGTAGGGAGCTGGATGGGAAGTGGAGCTGCTGAGACACAAAACGGCATCCTGGAGCTTGCAAGATGAGAATTTAACCATTGCACCATTGCGCAGGGCCCAAAAGTTTTTTTTTTTTAAGGTTAAACTTTTTTCACCTGCTAGAACAGAGTAAAAATCCCCACTAGGCCTCTTTGGGAAAGGACTCAACGTGTAATGGCTGGAAGAAAGCCTTTAATAACCTATGACCACTAAGTTATTCAAGAGCGCGTACCTCTCTCTTTCCCGCCTTGCGAGCCAAAAAGCATCATCAGCCAGGCCCCGCCCCTCGAGGCGTGGTAAGGATCAGGCCCCGCCCCTCAAGGCGTCCTAACGGCCAGACCCCGCCCCTCGAGGCGCCGTAACGGACAGACCCCGCCCCTCGCGGAGCCTTAGCGGCCAGACCCCGCCCCTCGCGTAGCCTTAACGGCCAGACCCCGCCCCTCGAGGCGCCGTAATGGCCAGACCCCGCCCCTCGCGGAGCCTTAACGGCCAGACCCCGCCCCTCGCGGAGCCTTAACGGTCAGACCCCGCCCCTCGAGGCGCCCTAACGGCCAGACCCCGCCCCTCGCGGAGCCTTAACGGCCAGACCCCGCCCCTCGCGGAGCCTTAACGGCCAGACCCCGCCTCCTGAGGCGCCCTACCGGTCAAGTCCCACCCACGCGTGCGAGCGCGGCCCCGCCGAGACGTGCGCGCTGCCGCGCAGTGGCCGGCTGAGGTGGCAGAGACGCGTCGCCGACATGGAGCTGCCGCACATCCCGGAGTTAATGGGGTTGTCCCTGTTGGTGGGGTTGCTGGCCCTGATGGCGACGGCGGCGGTAGCGCGGGGGTGGCTACGCGCCGAGGAGGAGAGGTGCGGCCCATCCGCCCGTAAGTGGGGCCAGGCCGGGGCGAGAAGAGGGGCTGCTCCGCGTGGTCGGAGCTGTGGGGCCGACCAGGGAGCGACTCCCGGGGACCCCAGTTCCTCCTCTGAGGAGATGGGCGTCTCTTTGCTGGGACGAGGTGCCGCCGTGGGGCTCAACCGAGGGCGCTGCAAACTCCTTTTATCGTGCTCTGGTGGGGATGACTTCAGAGGGTGGGGATCGGCCATTGAGGGCGAGCCCTCCTCGGAGCCCGGTCTGCAATACGCCCCCTTCCCCGTTATTCTTGATAGGTGTTGGGGGTGGTGTGGCCGAGGTGGAGGGGGCTGGCTTTTTCTTGGAGGCGCGTGTGCGGTATGTAAGTCTACAGGCTGTAAAGTTGGGAGCCCTAAGGCACGGGCAAAGAGAGGGCTGTTGTCTCTGAAAGCCTTCCCAGAAAGGGGGACGGACCCCCGCCTTCGGGAGGCAGAGTGGGGTCCAGAAGGTTGGGCCCAGGCTGAACCCGGCCCAGGACTCTTCCCTCCCCCACCCCCCCAGCCCAACAGCACCTTGGAAACACTCCAGGGTCACCAGGGTCAGGGTCAGCGGAGAGGGTGGGTGGGTGAAGGGTCTGCCCACAAGCAGAGTCCAGCTGGCGACTCCCTTTGCATGCCAGCCGGACGCCCCAGTTTTTTTTTTTTTAGTTCCTTCTCTGCCAGCCCCTCAGATGTTTCATGTACCCCAGCTAGATGCCACACATAGTGTGAACTTGGTGCCATGTCTGGATTCTTTCTGGGTTCCCCTCCCCTTGAACTTTTTGTGCTTTTGGTTGTCACTTTTCTGTGTGTTATCCAAATAAGCTGCTGAAGCGGGCGGAACCCAGGCCCGGAATGATGCCGTACCGCCCCCAAGGCCAAGGCCACTGGATGAGGTGCACTTCAAGGCCAGCACACTGGTGTCTGGCTGAGGAGCCACACTTCCCTCTGCTGTCATTTGTATCGAGGAGATCTGCATCTGTAGCAGCCTCCTCAACATCCCTTACTGGCAAAGAATCCAAACACCCAGCGTGGGCACTGTTAAGTCTCTGCCTATGTCACTGGCATCCCACAAAGGTGCTCCTTTGAGCAGCTCCCTGCTAAGGGTGTTGGCAAAGTAGGGGAAGATAACCCCGGCCAAGTGCTTGGGTCCTTGCTACCCTTGTGGGAGAGACAGACCTGCAATTCCAGGCTTGCAGTTTCCATGTGGCCCAGCCTTGGGCCCGGCCAATGGAAGTTCTCTCGCTCTCGCTCTCGCTCTCTCTCTCTGTCTTCCTCTCAAATAAAACGAGCAGAAACAGAAGCTGGGCCCTGAGTTCCTAAGCAGCTGTCTTTACCGGCCTTATCACACTGTCAAAAGCCATGGCCGTATCTGGTTCTTCTCTTGCTGGTCCGGCCACACAGTGCCTGGCCAGTCACGGGGGGGGGGGGGGGGGGGGGTTGGGAGGTGCTTAGGACCGAGTGGATAGCAGGTGAATGATGGGGCCCTTCTAACCTGCAGGGCCAAAAGCAAATGGCCTTCCCCCCGACAAGTCCTCGGGCTCCAAGAAGCAAAAGCAGAGCCAGAGGATTCGCAAGGAGAAGCCTCAGCAACACAACTTTAGCCACCGCCTGCTGGCTGCTGCCCTGAAGGTGCGTGACAGAGGCCACAGCTCGGCCTGTGCCCATCCTCAGTTTTGGGGTGAATCCGGGTCCTGTACCTCCAGGGTTTGGGCTACCCTAGGTGGGTTTCAGCTCACACTTCCTGTACGTCCTTCCCTTTATCCCCCAGAGCCACAGCGGGAACATCTCTTGCATGGACTTTAGCAGTAACGGCAAGTACCTGGCCACCTGCTCGGACGATCGCACCGTCCGCCTGTGGAGCACCAAAGATTTCCTGCAGCGGGAGCATCGCAGCCTGAGAGCCAACGTGGAGCTGGACCACGCCACTTTGGTGCGCTTCAGCCCTGACTGCAGGTGGGAAAGGGCAGAGCCTGGCCTGTGGTGGCGGCCTGCCCAGGTCTGGTTAGGGTTCAAATGGACAGATTCCTGGGGTCTCCCTGAGAGTGGGGCAGGACTCATACGGAGCAACTAGATAGCTTGCACACTGCTCGAGGCTCCTGACCCAGAAGGATGAGCTTTTGGTACCCAGAAGTGCCAAAGCCTGCTTGCTGCATAGGACTTGGTGAAAGTAGCCAAAAGCTATGGGGAGTTTTCCTATGGAGGAATATATTAAAAAAAAAACCAACACTTTTTTTTTCCCAGATTTATTTTTATTGGAGAGGAGGCAGATTTACAGAGGAGAGACAGAAAGATCCTCCATCTGCTGGCTTGCTCCCCGAGTGGCCAAGACATCCGGAATTGAGTCGATCCAAAGCCAGGAGCCCAAAGCCTCCTCTGGGTCTCCCATGTGGGTGCAGAATCCCAAGGCTTTGGGCCATCCTCTGCTGCTTTCTCAGACCATAAGCAGGAAGCTGGGTGGGAGGTGGAGCAAGCAGGACATGAACCAGTGACCCTGTGGGATCCCAGCACATGCAAGGCAAGGCTTAGCCAGTTGTGCCAAAGCACTGGCTTCCCTTAGGAATTTTAAGAGATTTTAAATCACAGGGTGAGGTTAGATTGTAGAGTCCATCCTGATGTTCCCCAGCACCCCGTCCTCAGGCCTGAGCATGTAGGTGTGTATGTCCAGTGGGTGGAGTGATTGACCTACTGCCTGTCTCTAGAGCCTTCATTGTCTGGCTGGCCAATGGAGACACCCTGCGCGTCTTCAAGATGAGCAAGCGAGAGGATGGAGGCTACACCTTCACGGCCACCCCAGAGGACTTCCCGAAAAAGCACAAGGCACCTGTCATTAGCATTGGCATTGCGGGCACAGGTGAGATATGCTGAGAAGGTGGGCACAGGACAATGCCCTCTCAAGTCCTGCTTGGGCTCCTAGGTCCATGTCTGGGCTCTGTGTTTTGTTTCCCTGTAGTGTTGGGAGCCACAGCAAGTATGAAGGGCAGGCAGAGAAGCGCCATAGTCTGGCCTGGGAGGGGAAGAGAGGAGGCCGCTGTGTCTCCGAGAGGATGTGAGTAGATGAGGGCGTGGTCCTCAGCTCGGGTGTCTGTCCTTGCTTTTCCCAGGGAAGTTCATCATGACGGCCTCCAATGACACCACTGTGATCATCTGGAATCTGAAGGGCCGCGTGCTCTCCACCATCAACACCAACCAGATGAACAACACCCACGCTGCCATATCCCCTTGCGGCAGGTGAGGAAGGAGGAAGATGGGTTGGGGGAGGAAAGGCTGAGGCTAGATGAGCCAGGACACCACAGAGATTGCCCACTGGACGGACAGGGGGCCCAGCAGCAAGGCCTAGCCCTGCCACTGTTGGTGAAAGGGTGCCGGGGTTGCATGGGAACCGCCCCAAGTCTTCTGATCACAAGTCTGCCTTTTTCTCTTTCTCTTTTTAAATTTTTAATTTTTTTTTTAATATTATTCAATTTGATAATTTTACATAGTTGATTAGGGCACAACAGGTGAAAAGCTACAGGAAAGTTGGTAAGACCATTGTTTCTACACTCCTTTTTTTTTTTCTGTGTCTGAGATAATGGGGGAGATACAGGGGGAAACCTCTCCCAGCCTCCCACCCATCCTAGGGTCCCCGACATGCTCCGAGGGCACTGCGCCAGTGGTTTTGATAGTTCAACAGTTCTGAACTGCTGCCAGTTTCACCATTCCAAGTACGATGAAGTCTCCAGAATCCACTGGCTGGCGTAGTCCACCTTAGAGTCTCTGCCCACATAATCACTGCCAACATTTGCCTGGGGTAGTTGATAGATTTGTTCTGTCCTTCGTCCTCTGTTGTAGTACCAGGTGTTTGCAGGTTCCAATGAACTGCCATATCCTCCATTTTCTCTCATAACCACAGGGTTTATTTTTTTATTTGGAAGATCAGATTTATATAGAGAAAGAAAGATCTTCCATCCATTGGTTCACTCCTCAAATGGCTGCAATGGCCGGAGCTGAACTGATCTGAAGTCAGGAGCTAGGAGCTTCTTCCGGGTCTCCCATTTAGGTGCAGGGACCTAAAGCTTTGGGCCGTCCTCTGCTGCTTTCCCAGGCCACAAGCGGGGAGCTGGAAGGGAAGTAGAGCTGCCAGGACACGAACCAGTGTTCATATGGGATGTGGGTTCTTGACGGGGAGAATTGGCCAATTGAATCACTGTGCCAGGCCGTTAAGTCTGCCATTTTTTTTTTTAAAGATTAATTTATTTATTGGAAAGGCTGATACACAGAGAGGAGGAGAGACAGAGAGGAAGATCTTTTGTCCGATGGTTCACTCCCCAAGTGGCCACAACAGCTGGAGCTGAGCCAATCCGAAGCCAGGAGCCAGGAGCTTCTTCTGGGTCTCCCACACGGGTGCAGGGTCCCAAAGCTTTGGGCCGTCCTCCACTGCTTTTCCAGGCCACAAGCAGGGAGCTGGATGGGAAGCGGGACCGCTGGGATTAGAACTGGCGCCCATATGGGATTCTGGTGTGTGCAAGGTAAGGACTTTAAGCACTATGCTATGGCGCCGGGCCCTAAGTCTGCCATTTTTAACAAAGGCATGGTGGGGATGGTGGAGTAGGGCTGTTTGTCTTAGAGCAAGGCTGTAAGAATGGACTGAGGTCAGGTATAGAAATGCACTTTAGGGCCTGGTGCAGTAGCCTAGTGGCTAAAGTCCTCATCTTGCATGCACCAGGATCCCATATGGCCGCTGGTTCTAATCCTGGCTGTCCTACTTCCCATCTGGCGCTCCCTGCTTGTGGCCTGGGAAAGCAGTCAGGGACAGTCCAAAACCCTGGGACCCTGCAGCCGCGTGGAAGACCCAGAAGAGGCTCCTGGCTCCTGTCTTCAGTTTGGCGCAGCTCCGGCCATCGTGACCGCTTGGGGAGTGAATCAGGGGACGGGAAATCTTCCTCTCTGTCACTCCTCCTCTCTATATTTGACTTTCCAATAAAACTAAATATTAAATAGAAAATTTTAAAAATAAATGTACTTTAAAAATATGTATTTATTGAAGAAGGTGGAGTTACAGAGAGAGAACGTCCATCCAGTTGCTTCACTCCCCAAATGGCTGGACCATCTGCGTCTCCCGTCTCCCACAGGGGTGGCAGGAAGCCAAGGGCGTGTGCCATGTCCTGCTTTCCCAGGTGCATTAGCAGGGAGCTGGATCAGAAGTGGAGTAGCCAGAATTCAAAACCGGCACCAGTATGGGGCACCAGCATTACAGGTAGTGGCTTCATTCACTACACCGCAATGCTGGCTCCAGGAAAGCACTTTTAAAGGGTACACAGTTGATATGAATGTGTCAGTTCAGGAAGGCGATTTCGAGGGTTCAGGAACAAGGTACCCTTCCATTTGAAAGGCTCTTGGCTTGTCTGGCAGGTTTGTGGCCTCGTGTGGCTTCACTCCGGATGTGAAGGTCTGGGAAGTCTGTTTTGGTAAAAAGGGGGACTTCCAGGAGGTGGTGCGCGCCTTCGAGCTGAAGGGCCACTCAGCGGCCATCCACGCCTTCGCTTTCTCCAGCGACTCACGCAGGTGAGTGACCGCACCCTGAGCTCTGGTCACGCAGCGGCCCCTGCAGCGCTGCCGCCTTTGGTTTATTGTTGTTATTTATTATAAATTTATTTCTGATGTTCACATAGTTGAGAAGGATGCATGCCCATGTGAACCCTGGTGGTTAGGAAGGGTTAAGGAATGGGGGAAAGTTGATGATACAGTTGCTTTCAATTTTTTTCTTTTCTTCCTGTATCTGGGGGAAGGGGGAGAGGAGAGGTCTGTTCCCAGCAACCTAACTGCATCAGAACCTGGGATGGGGGACGGCCACTCGATGTCATCCTAGGGTCCCCAATGTGGAACATGTTACGAGGATACTGCTTAAGTACTTGGTTTTTTGACAGTTCTGAGATGCTGTTGATTTCATTATTCCAAGGTTGAGGAAATCCTTCCAAGGTCCATTGGCTGACATAGTCCACCTCAGAGTCTCTGCTAGCCCACATACTTGCTGTCAGAGCTTGCCCAGGAGAGCTGTCCAGTTTGTTCTACTCTCCATCCTTTGCTGTGGTACTAGATGTCCTCTGCAGGCCTCAGTGAACTGCCAGATCCCCTGTGTGCATGTGGCCGTGCTGTTAACTGCACAGGCTTCAGCAACCAAGGAGGCCCAGTACTGACACATAACATTCCATCAGACCACAGATCCTGTGATTTTCCCATAGTCGGAGTTTTGAGACCAGTGGTCCAGTTGGGGGGGGGTGCCCCCAAAGAAACCTCATCAGAGGTGACCCCAGACCTGATTCCTTCTCATGTGTTTCAGCCAGGGCAGGGTCTGGCTCAGTCCACCACCCACATCAGCCTACACACACACTGATGGTTGTAGTTGCTGGGTCAGTTCTGTCTCCAGCCCCATCTCATACACAAACCAACAGGTGCTGTGGCCCAGTCTAAATCTGCCACCGCACACTTGCCTTCATGCCTACCAGTGGGAGCTGCAATTTATTTGGAGTGACCCCCCATAACCCCTACCAGGCCCATCCCCAGCCCTCAGTCTTGTGTTTGCCAGAATGTGCAGCAGACTGGTCCAGTCGGCTGTCCCACATATCCATGGGTGCTACAGCCTAGCTCAGTCCGACTGACCCCACTATTGAGCCCACACTTAATACAAGTGGGTGCTGCCCCTATCCAGCCAGATCTGTCCCCAGCCCTGGTTCTCATGGTCATCAGTGGGAGCTGCAGCCCATCAGAGGAGTGCCCACAGTTTCCTCTACTAGGCCTACTCCCAGCACTGAATCTGTGGTCTATCCTGTGCCCCCAGTCCTGGCACTTGCTAGCTGATGTTGTGACAAGGCCTGACCAGTCCTCACTCTGGGTCATGCATGCACCACAGATAAAATTACCTAACCCAGCTCACAGGCAGGCCAACAGGTATTATAGCCCTACCCAGCCTGCTCTACCTGTAGTCCCTTTTTTCATGCTCACCAGCAGGAACAGTGGCCCAGCAAGGGAGCCCCTGCAGGCTCCCCCTCCCCCCTGCAACCAGGTCCTTCCTCTGGGGTCTTGGCTTGAGTGCTGTGGCCCGTTTGGTATAGCCTGCCTCACCTCAGAATTCACTGGTGTGTACTATAGTCTGGCTCTGCCTGGTCTGCCTCCAGTTCCAGCTCACACTGGTGGGTGCTGCAGCCTAGCCCAGCACATCCAACCTCCACTCCTGGCCCTAATGTAAACTGGCTGGTGTTGCAGCCCAACTTGGCCTTTCCCTCAACCAGGATCAACTTGGCCTGTCCCTCACCCCATCCTGGTTCTCAGACCTGCCAGTGGCTTTTATGAACTGACCTGACCTGACCCACATGTATGCTTGTAGGAATGTAACCTGGCCTGGTCAGGGCTGCTCCCAGCCTTGGCTCTTACACTGCATCCTGAAAGAGGAGTTCCCCAAGTTCCTCATATCAGGTCACATCTTACTCATAGATTATGCTTGGCCCTGTGAGTTGGCCCACCTCCTGTCCTGGCATTCACTGGCATGTACAGCAGCCTTGTCCAACATGCCCACACCCATTCTGGCTCTTACCAGGGGTGCTACAGCTCAGCCCTGCTAGCCCACCCCCAAATCCAGCTTTCACATGGTTCAGCGGGCACCAAGACATAGCCTAACCTGTCCTATACCCATTCTGGCTTTCGCAAACGCCAACCCATGCTGGAGGTTAGCCCAGTCTGGCACACCCCAGACCCAGTCCACACCCATGCTGATAGATGTTCAGCTCAGTTCGCTGCCTCCGTTATAGCTCTTGCACTCAGCATTGGGAACCACAGCCCAGAAGGGGCATCCCCTTAGCACCCCCAACTAGGCCACTGCCAGCCTCAGATCTTGCATGTGCCAGTGATTGCTCCGACCCAGCCTAGCTCATCTCCTGTCTTGGCCTTTGCCATCAGATGCTGCAGCCTGACATGATATCAGTCTCAACTTCCACTGATTGGTACCACAGTCTAGCCCCAGCCCTATCCCTGTCTCTGCATAATGCAAACAAACAGGTACCGAAGCCTAGCCCCGTGGTCCATACCACATCATGGTCCCCATGCATGCCAGTGTGTGCTATAGCTTGGCTTGGCGCTATACAGTTCACTCCCTAGCCCCAGCCCACACAGCTGCCCCAAAATGGAGCAGCCCTGTCTGGCATAGCCCACATGCAGACCCAATACTTCATGCTCACCAGCAGGAGCTACCATCTAGTAAGGGAGTTCTCCAATTTCTTTCACCAGCCCTGCTCCCAGACCTGGGTCTCGTGTGTCAGCAGGTGCTAGGGCCCTGCCCAGCATACTGCAGCATGTTCTCGGCGTTTGCGAGTACTAATGGATATTATGGCCGCCTGGCCTATCCCTACACCCAATTTTTGGGTGCACCTGCGGGTGCTGCAGCTTGGGCCAACCCAGCCTACTCTGAATTCCAGTTCCTATGAGCTGATGAGTTCCATGGTCATAGTCACGCCCAGCTTGACCTTTACCACCCAGCTCTGTTGCAAACAAATATTGCAGTCCCACAGGCATGAGCCCATGAATTCCCCTCAGAATCTGCTCCCAGATCCTGTTCTCTCATGTGCCAGTTAGTGTCTTGGTCCAGCCTAACATCGCCCACCACGTGACTAGTCCTGCCAGACAGGCTCCCCAGCCCTTCCGTATGTGTCAGTGGGCTGTGATCAATGCCAGCTAGTCCAACACAGGTATCCTATGTGGGCAGGTGTCCTGGTCTGACCCACATGTGTCCTCCAGCTTCCCCGCTCCAAACCACAAGGCCTCAGCCCCCTCAGTTACTTGCAGTTGTAGTGGCCTGATCTGTGGAAATTCCCCAGAAGTCATTCCTCACCTGTAATGTATTTCCTCAGCCTTCCCCCGGCCCCCACATCTCCAGATCCCCCTCCCAGGACAATTCACAGCCACCATATCTGCAACCTAATTGGTGGCAGTCTGAGTCTTTTGTTGAAATTTATCAGAAAGGCAGAATTTGAGAGAGATTTCATTTATTGAGTCTCTCCCCGCATGCCCACAAGTCAGGCCTGGGTTAGGCTGAAGCCGGGAGCCAAGAACTCCATCCTAGTCTCAAATGAGCGTTGAGGCTCATGCAGTTGCACCATCACTAGCTGCTTTCCCCTGGCACATTAATGAGCTGGATCAGAAGTGGAGCAGCCTAGGTTTGAACTAGTGTCCCATTGCCAGTATTGCCAGCAATGGCTTAATCCAGTGTCCCTACAACCCCTAGTTTTTCTGTTTGTGTTTTAAAAATTATTTGTTTGAGAGGCAGAGTTAGAGCTCTCCTATCTGCTAGTACACTCTTCAAATGGGTGCAAAGGCTGGTGCAGAGCCTAGAGTTCCCTCTGGGTCTCCCATGTGGGCAATACTCCGCTGCTTTCCCGGACACATTAGCAAGGAGCTGGATCAGAAGTGGAACAGCTGGGACTGAAGCCAGCACTCATATAGGACACAGCCTTGCAGGCAGCAGCTTAACCCACTTTGCCACAGAGCTGCCCCTAATTCCCAATAGCCTTTTGCAGCTCTGAATGAACGGTTTGGGTGCTAGTTGTTAGCAGGAAGTAGGCTTGACTTGTTAGCTGGACCCCCCCCCCGCTCCCATTCTCCAGGCCATCCTGGAGCCAGCCCTGCCCTACGGTGTGTGTCGGGGCTCTCGAGCTGTGATTTCTCTATGCTGTAGGATGGCATCAGTCTCCAAGGATGGTACTTGGAAGCTGTGGGACACAGACGTGGAATACAAGAAGCAGCAGGACCCCTACCTGCTGAGAACAGGCCGCTTTGAAGAGGCCAGCAGCATGCCGTGCCGCCTGGCACTGTCTCCTGACGCCCAGGTCTTGGCCCTGGCCAGTGGCACCAGCATTCATCTCTACAACACACGACGGGGCGAGAAGGAGGAGTGCTTTCAGCAGGTGCACAGCGAGTGCATCACGGACTTGACCTTTGACACCACAGGTCGGTTTCTGGCCTCTTGTGGGGACCGTGCTGTGCGGCTCTTCCACAATGCTCCTGGCCACCGCGCCGTGGTGGAGGAGACACAGGGCTTCCTGAAGCGGGCTTCCAATGATAGCACCCGCCAGAGGCTGCAGCAGCAGCTGACACAGGCCCAGGAGGCACTCAGGAGCCTGGGGGCCCTGAAGAAGTGACTCCGGGCCCCTGCTCCTGACACTGTCGCTTCCCTTCCCAGGTCCAACCAGTGGACAACTTTGGAAAGGAATCTCCAGATTTTCTTCCCAGGAGCTCCTGTCTTCATAATGAAATTATTTTTTGTCTACTTAGCTCTCCCTCCCTCTTTCCCTCTCTGTCTCTCTCTCTTGTTGGTTGTGATTCCTTCCAGACTTAACACCAACATCCTCCTCCTTTCTCCTGGGCCCAAAAGGTGGAATCCCTCCTGCCCTGTAACCGAGCAGAGTGGTAGAGAAAAGGAATATCGTCTCTGACCTTGGGGGCAACACACACCTTAGAAACCAAATTTATCTGGAGATAAGACCCCAAGTCCTGAGCAGTGGTTTTGCTAGGGCGCAAGTGGTAGTGGTCGGGGGTGGCTTCTAGTTCCTGGGCTGTGTCCGGGATTGGGGCATGTCCAGGCCTGGCTCCTAAGGCCAGTCCCTGAGCAATGAAGGGACTAGGCTCTCACATCAGTTTTTCCATTTATAAAATATGGACTCAACGTCTGACCCCCTCAACCAGGATGGGGTCAGGATTGAGAGAGTCATGAAGTCCCTGCACGTAAATATATGAAGGAAGGGCAACGGTATTTTACAGTGTACCCATTGCTACCAAGTCAAAGCCAGTAATCAATGTGGGGTTGAAGCCAAATTAGAAGGAGAGAAACGCATTTCCTTGGGAAGGCAAAGTTTTCTGAGGGGGCCCAGGGCTATGGTTTGTATTTGGTTCTTCTTGAAGTTGACCGCAAGTGCATTTCCCTTGAGGAGGCTCCTTCCTGGGGAGCTGCTGTCTCAGGTCCCCTGGCGTCTTCTGTGCAGGTGGCTAAGACACTCGCTGCAGGCTGCCAAGTCCAAGATCAAGGCATTGACAGATCCAAGGCTTCAAGGAGGTTACCTGCGTGCTCTGCCCTCCCCAGGGACATCAGACACATGAGTACCTACTCTGTGGTCAGAACGGCTCTGAGGTCTTGGGTTCCCAGTAGCACACATCTAAGAGATCTGTGCACATGGGGCCCGTGGACAGTGTCATGCCTTGTCAGGAGTCCCAGGCTTCAACTCTGGGCTTCCTGTATTCTGAGCAGCACCTCTGGCCGTAGCTGGCCCCATTGTGCACCTGGGAGGGGACGTGGTCACACAGTGTCAAGTTACCAAGAGGAACACGGAGCTGCCGTCACAATGGGTTTTGTAGTGGAAGTTGAAGGCACTGTTTTGGTGTTGGAATTGTAGGTTTGAGGGCCGCCTGGGAGCATAGGAGGCCCGGCAGCCCCGCGTCAAGGCCTATGTTGATTTATCCAGAGAAACCCTCATGTGTCCCCCAAAGCCAGGAGCTGTCTCTGCTGGTCCCCAGCGCTGTGCATGTGTGCCGGTGCTATAGCCTTGGAGCTCTCATTGTTCCACCCTGCGTCCCCTTGCCAGGAAACTGCTGTGGCTGTGCTGCAGGGTGTGCCCGGAGTCAGCTGCTTCCCTCTCATCTTGTTTCCCTCCTGGTCCTAGCCACTGTTACCCCCCGGCCCTGTCAGCACAGCCGTCTCCTCCACAACTGGGTTCTCTGTCCCTTTTTGGTGCTTAAGGAAGGCCTTTTCCTAAACAGCTCGGTCATCTTTGGAAAATAGAAGCCACATCACCTGATTTCCCAAATGACAACCCCTTGAAAAGCTCCTACCACCCTTGGGATCAAAAAGCCAGGACTTTCACGGGTTTCTGCTTTCATACAGTTTGGCCTCTTTCCTCCTCCTGTGCTTTTTTTTTTTTTTTTTTTTTTTTTTTTCTTTTAGCCACTCTGCCAGTGGACCCCAACCTTGGTGTTCTTGAAAAAGGAAACATCTCTCCATCCGTCCTCCTGCCAGCCAGGTGCCTGTACCTGCCAGCAGCTCCTCCTCCGTACTTGCCAGCTCATCTGGCTCCTGGGGACTCGGCTCTCCTGACCATTCCATCTGAAGTAGCCCTTTTCACCAATCACATGAGTGCTCTTGCATCCAGGTGTTTTCTATATTTGGCATATTCAGTGGGTGCACCCTGTGATGAGCCAATATTTGGGTATTTGAGGGCTTTCGGGGGTTTCAACTTGAATGGCCTTTGTCAAGAAGGTAGCCTTCATGTGCGGTAGAGTCCACCCATTTGCATGTAAGACATGTGCGTATAATAGTTAGGGTCTGCATGGGCTGGAGGGGGCGAGCAGAAGGAAGGGGCTGTGGGGATGACTATTCATTGAATAATCCAACAGCGGTTGTTTGTTTCTAGAAGGTAGAAGTTAGTCCAAGAATCAAGCATGACGTGGTATAGGCACAGTACCAGAGTGGGCAGGCTGGGTGTAACTTCTTGGTTGGTGTGGACCCTTCTGGGATGTGCCTTCCAGGGCAGGACCCTGTCTCCTTGGTTGTCTCCTTGGTTGTCTCCTTGGTTCTGGGTACCTGGGACATAGTAAGCACTCCATCCGTGTTGAACTCAAATCAGGGCCAGTGGACTGCTGTGGTCTTAGGTTCCCAGTAACACACACCTGAGAGATCCATGGGGCCCGTGGACAGTGTCATGCCTTGTCAAGAGCCCCAGGTTTCAACTCTGCGGTTCCTGTGTTCTGAGCAGCACCTCTGGCCATGGCTGGCCCCATGATGCACCTGGGAGGGGTCGTGGCCATGAAATGTCAAGTCACTGAAGTCCGCAGTCTTTAGCTCCGGTTTTGGTTGGGGGGGGGTGTCACTGATTGAGCTCTGAACTTGTTTGTAAAATGGGAATAAATCCTGTCCTTCCTACCTTGCTTTGCCTCGTGTGTTTCTGAAGAGATGGACAAAGATACGACAGAAGAGTTGCTGGACAGACGTCGTTGGGGAATGGGAGGCTGCTGTTGGGGATGGGGAGAAAGTGTGAATGCTGCAGGGGTTTTGTTTTGTTTTGGTTTAAAGATTTATTTTTATTGCAAAGTCAGATATATTGAGAGGAGGAGAGACAGAGAAGATCTTCCATCCAGTGATTCACTCCCCAAGTGACTGCAATGGGCCAGAGCTGTGCCAATCCAAAGCCAGGAGCCAGGAACTTCCTCCAGGTCTCCCACGCAGGTGCAGGGTCCCAAGGCTTTGGGCTGTCCTTGACTGCTTTCCCAGGCCACAAGCAGGGAGTTGGATGGGAAGTGGAGCTGCAGGGATTAGAACCGGCACGCATATGGGATCCCGGCGTATTTAAGGCAAGGACTTTAGTCACTAGGCCATCATTCCACCAGGCCCTTGTTCTGTTTTTGTTGATGAAAGTGCTTGAGAGGGGAAGTAGCATTCATCCTGTTAGAATACTATTTCAACTGGTGTGGGTTTACAGTTTCTCAAAAGTTGGAGAAATCAGTTTTAGGTTTGTTTTCCTTTTGTACATAAATAGCTCCCAACTTGTTGGTTCACTCCCCATGTGCCTGCAACACCTGCGGCTGGGACTGGGCAGGAGTCAGGGGCCAGGAGCACAATGCAGGTCTCCTACGTGGGTGGCAGGAGCCCAAGGACTTGAGCCATTCCTGCTGCCTCCCGGATTGAGTCAGGAGCCAGAATTGGAGCAGTGCTCTGATGTGGGCAATGGGCATCCACTACTTCTCTGGGGAAGATAGTATGTAATCGGGAATCAAAAATTGAAAACAGGCTGGTACGATGGCTCAAACTGGATAATCCTTTGCCTGTAAACGCCAGCATCTGAGACAGACACTGATTGTGAACCGGCTGCTCCACTTCCAGCTCCCTGCTTGTGGCCTGGAAAAGCACTGGAGGCCTTGGGACCCTCAACCTGCATGGGAGACCCAGAAAAGGTTCCTGGCTCCTGGCTTTGGATTGTCTTAGCTCTGGCTGTTGTGGCCACTTGTGGAGTGAACCAGCAGATGTAAGATTTTTCCGTCTCTTGGTAAATCTGCTTTTCCTTTCCAAAAGGAAAAAAAAGAGGGAGAGGTGTAAGTAGGAATACTTGGTGAAACAGAATTGGGACTCCTGAAGCAGCTTTTTTTGTGTGAGTGCAGCTCCCAAAACTGGCTGCCAAATTGGGCTAAATAAATATAAACAGATCTGTTTTAAACAAGGGTCAGGTGTCTGGCACAGCAATATCTTGAGTGCTGGGTTCCAGTCCCAGCTATCCTGCACTCCTCCATCCATCTCCCCACTAAGGTGCCTGGGAAGCACTGGGAGAAGGCCCTCGTTACTTGGGTCTCTGCCAGCCACAGGGAGACCTAATTCTAACCTCTTGACCTCCTGGCCCAGACCTGGCTGTCGTGGGACTTTGGGGAGTGAACCATCAAGTGGAACAGCACTCTTGTCTCTGGTGCTGTCTTCCAAACAGAAATAAAACTTTGAAAAAATAAAAAGTACCCTAGTGGTGACATTTTCTGGAGCAAAATAGAGAAACTATGTGTACACAGGCAGTCTTAGATGGGGGCACTGGGGAGACTGTGTGGGGTTGACTCATCACCACCGTGGGTATCATTGGAATCAGCACATTGTGAATGGCCAACAGACACAGGCCACGTGGCGTCCCTAGCTGCCTAGGCATTTCTTGGGGGGCATGCAGCCATTTCCCCTAGAGGTGAGAAAAACAGCTGCCAGCAACCCACTTCCTGCGTCGCCAGAACCCTCCCTACCCTGCAGTCATCTGCAAACACCTGCTTGCAAGCAGGCGGGTGTCGGGCAAAGAGCAAGGGAGCCACGTGCACTGGAGAGGCACCACGCCCGCACTTGGCATTGACAGCCTCTGTGTCTGTTAGGCCTGTGAGAGCAGCTTCAAGGTCACTCTAGATTACCTTGTAATCCAGATCACCCTGCCTGGCATTTTTAAATACCCATTTCCTGGGCTGCATGTTCTACTGAACCGGAAACACCCCTAGCGCAGGTGTTCTGGGCCAGTGGATTAAGCAATTTGAAGACTGCCTGTCAGAATGCCAAATTCAAAGAGGGCTAACATCACTTATGACCCCATTTCCTGGAGCTGCACAAGCTGTGGCAGCCATGGGGGAAGACCTGGATGGAGTTCACAGTCTCGGCTTTGGCTTGGCCCAGACCCTGGCAGTTACAGGAACTGTGGGGAGAGGGGAAGGAGAGAAACAGTGGATGGAAAATCTCTTTTGGCCTTCCATATGAATACATCCTTTTAAAAACCCAACACATCAGACCCGGCGTGTTGGCCTAGTGACTAAAGTCCTTGCCTTGAACACGCTGGGATCCCATATGGATGCCGGTTCTAGTCCTGGCAGCTCCACTTCCCATCCAGCTTCCTGCTTGTGGTCTAGGAAAGCAGTGGAGGATGGCCAAAAGCCTTGGGACCCTGCACCTGCGTGGGAGACCTGGAGGAAGTTCCTGGCTCCTGGCTTTGGATTGGCACAGCTCTGGCCCATTGCAGTCACTTGGGGAGTGAATCACTGGATGGAAGATCTTCTCTGTCTCTCCTCCTCTCAATATATCTGACTTTGCAATAAAAATAATTGAATCTTAAAAGAAAAAAACCAACACATCTTCAACACTTGGTACAGAGCCCCTCATCAACGAGGCGTGCATTTCTAATGATGGCTTCACAGGAATACCGGGAGGTTAGGATATCTTGAAGACGAGTTTGAACTGGCCATTGGAAGCGAAATAGTTCATCAGGTGAAGAAAGTTTGGGGCAACAGTTGATTGGCTGAAGAAAAGTGTGAAATTCCTTGAAGTTGGGAGCACAGTCAAAGTAATCTTGGGAAGGTTGAGAGTTTGAGAGGCAGGACAGATGGGTGTGGAACTTTGGTCCTATCAAAGTCAAGTTCATACAACTTATGTTATGGCAGTCACCCCTGGACGTGGCATGAGGGTGCTGATCTCTGAACCCAATCCTCCCTCGGCCCCGCATACCCCTGGCCCGTCTCCATGGGCAAGTGCCTCGCACCTCGCCCTGGCTGCAGCACGTGCGACCCACCGCACACCCAGAACCCCGCACGGAGGTCCCTGGGGTGGGTGCAGGGGAACTCCCAGGGGGTACAGGAGGGACGCCCCGGGGCGGGGCGCGCAGGCGCGCTGAGGGCTCGGGCCCCAAGGGGCGGGCGGGTGCGCGCGCTCCCTGGCGCACGCGCGCACGGAGGGAGGGGGCGAGGGCCGCGGCGACGCTGCTGAGGCAGCGGCGGCGGCGGCGCGTGAAGCGCGTGATTCCCCGCGTCTTGGGTAGCACTGCCTCCCCCCCGCCCCCCGCATCCCCTGACCCCTTGTCACTCCCGCCGCCGCCGCCGCTGCCGCCGCCGCCGCCGCCATGTCGGGCCGGTCGGTCCGGGCCGAAACCCGCAGCCGGGCCAAGGACGATATCAAGAAGGTGATGGCCGCCATCGAGAAAGTGCGGAAATGGTGAGGGAGTGAGCCAAGGAGGGGTGTCGGCGTGCGCCTGCGCGTCGAGGGTCCAGACCCCCCGTGGAACGCCCCGAGTGGCGGGTTGGGGTGGGAGCCACCGGCGCCCAGAGACCCGAGGGGGGAAGGGGAACCGGAGAGGGCGGAAGGCTGGCTCACTGGCGTCGGCGTGAGGTCGGAGGGTGCGCCGGCCGCACCCAATCAGCGGCCGCCCGGCTCGCTGGCCTGCCCGCCCCGCCCACACTCACGCACCCTCTTGGGTCGCGAACTGCACCCCGAGCAGCAGGGAGAACTTCCGGCTTCCGGCCCGCGCTCGGCCTGCGAGGCCTGCATCCTATCGAGGGTCGGTCCTGAGTCTCTGAACTGCCCCGTGGGCACAGCCAGCCTGTGGCTCGGCCGACGGCCGAGTGCTCCACGTCCTTAGTGGAAGTTGGGTCCCCGAGTTTCTCTCTGGTTGATGCACCTGCCGCGGGAGGGAGCATGGTCATCGGGGAACCAGCGAGGGTGGTGGAGGGGCAGTTGGTTAGAATCCTTACCCTGAAGACGCAGGAGGAGCTCCTGTTTTGGGGTCTGTCACGTCTGTCAAGCCTTTACCTGCTAGTCCTCGTCCAGTTTCTCTAAGCTGTTTTCTGTTACCGTCTCTACGTTTGCCATGGCGTTATTTGCTTAATAGCAAAAAGCGACAGTAGTGACCTGATTTTTTTTTTCTCCTAACTGCGGGTTGGTATTGAAACTCTTGAGAAGTCGGTTCAGGTCTGACATAGGTAGGGTCCTGGCTTCACCTCTTAGCATAAGCAGGCTTGGTTGTGTCTCCGCACGCGTTGGCTGGCAGACCTTCGGGTGTGTGCTGAGCCTTCTGCTTGTTTTCATTCTGTTGGGTCTAGGAGATGCAGTGGAGCCTCCGTGGAATTCCGAGGAGACCTGCCATCTGCCCTTTGGGAAGAATTTCTCCCAGGCTTTGGGCTTGAAGGCTGACGTTTGAAAATGGCTTCTAGATAATTTCTTCTTTGGGCAGTCTTGACAGGGCCAGACAGGAAGGGATTTTTCTTTTTAAGGATTTGTATTACAGAGAGGAGTCAGATTTTCCATCTGTTGGTTCACTCCCCAAATGGCTAATAGGGCAAGAGCTGGGCCGGTCCCAAGCCAGGGGTGACCCCCTGGTCTCCCAGCGTGGGTGTAGGGTCCAAGGACTTGAGCCGTTCTCTACTGCTTACTCAGGCCACAAGCAGGGAGCTGGATGGGAAGTGGAGCCCCTGGGACTCAAACAGGCACCTGTATGGGATGTCAGTGCATGCAAGGAAGGATTAACCTATTAGGCCACCCTGCCCGCCCCAGGAGAAGGATTACTGCCATTTCCACACCTACCACTCTTTCCCTAGTGGGGTGTGTGTCTCCTGTGGTTTATACGGCAGTCAGACCAGGACCAGAAGGAGTTGAGAAGTCACTGTTAAAATAATTAGAACCCACTTTTTATTTATTTTATTCGAAAATCTGCTCTGTCAGTTTGATTTCTGTTTGTATTTTTAGTAGTAACAGAGTAATAGGGATTTTGAAGGTGTGCTAAATCATTTTGTTGCCTTTTCTGAAGTTGTGATTCGATAAATGAGCTGCCGGGACAAGAACACCGTGATGGGCAAACACGTTAGACCATTGAGTAAGGAATCTGGGGAGAAAGCAACTGTGAGCAGACAGGGCGCTGGCTGCAGAAAGCCTAGGACTTCTGCTCTGAGAACTGCTTTTTTCTAACTTTAAAACTGATCAGAGAGAGTGAAATCCTGCCTCCTGGTTCACTCCCCCAAGTGGCCACAATGGCCAGGCCTGGGCCTGGCAGAAGCTGAGGAGGGGGCAGGTGCCCAGGTGCCTGAGCCTGTGATGCTGTAGGCAGAAAACTGGGATGAGGAGGAGCCTGAGCCGGGAGTGGAGCTCGGTGCTCAGATATGGGGTGCAGGCTCCCACCTGCCTGGGGGCCTTGCTTGGTGATGGAGTCTGTGAGTTTGGGGACTGTGATGCAGTTAGCTGTGATCTCCCGCATGCTTCAGGGAGGGCTGCAGCTAAGTCTTCCACCTTTGACAAGAAGAAAGACAATACCCAGTAAGGAAGAGGCAGGATTCAGGCACAGCCATCTCCCACCACTTGGTTGCTTGCTGTTCCCCAAACACAGCTTCAGGCCCCATCCACATCATCTGATTGTCCATAATCTACTCCCATATTCTGGAATGTTCCTGTACTTTCCCCAGGCATGTGTTGAGCGTAGGGGAAGTGGAGGCCTTTTTCTTTCTTTTTTTTATATGGTGTTTAACCCCTTTGTATAATAACACCCCACATATGGTCTTGCCATGGCTCCTTTAAGAGCCAGGGTGAGAGATTGCTTGCTTCTGGCATTAATATTTTGAATGTTAATATTTTGAATATTAAGATTTTGTTTATTTCAAAGGCAGAGTGACAGATTGAAAGAGAAATCAGTCTTCTATCTGTTGGTTCACTCTTGAAATGGCACAACAGCTGGGGCTGGGGGTGCAGACCGAAGCCAGGAGCACAGAGCTCCATCCAGGCACCCCTCATGGGTAGCAGGGCTCCAAGCACTTGGGTCAGCATCTGTCACCTTCTCAGGCACATCAGTAGGAAGCTGGATCAGAGCAGAGTGGTTGGGATTTGAACCAGAGCAGGTGGCGGCTTAGCATTTGCCAGTCCCTGCTGTCTGTTTCTAAATGGAGTCATGGTTCACCCAGAGGGCTCTCCTCAGCAGAGCCTCCTCTGACCTTGCCCCACGGCCTTCTTCACATCCTGGCCACCATCATGTTGTAAGGTGGCATCCACCCCCTAGCCTTGCCGTCGCTGGGCACTCCCATGGTAGGAAAGTAGGGACCACACCTTCAACAGCCTGTGTTTTCTGCAGGACCTTGGTGCACAGCAGTGGGGTAGGTTTCATTTTTGGAGAATAAGGTTGATGCTGGGTCTAGAGATGTGGGGGCATCATCTCTGTGACAGAGGCTTTGGGACAGGTGTGCTAGGAGAGGTGGCAGGGACAGGGCCAGGCTTGCACAAGGTAAGGTGCCACAGACTGCAGAGGGGCTTTAAAGGCATTGCAGCTGAAAGGAGTGATTTGCTAAGACGAGAACAACGCAAGTGAACGCACAGCAAAATGTACTGCATTGCTTGATTACTTCTGAGAAGTGTCTTTCTTTTAGGGAGAAAAAGTGGGTGACGGTGGGTGACACATCCCTTAGGATATTTAAGTGGGTTCCTGTGACAGACAGCAAGGAGGTAAGTGCAGAAGATGAGAACCACCAAAAGGTACCCATTTCTTCCTTTCTCTCCTTGCTCGCCTCTTGGTCCCAGAGGGGCGACCTCCCTGGGACCGCAGGGCTCCCTGCGTCACTGCTCCCCGCATCATCATCTTCACCCTTTGCTCTCTTTCCTAACCTCTTCTGCTTTTCCAGGGCTTGGCAGACCACAGCCTAGGCCTCTGGTTCCGTGTGGTTCTGTGGAACAGCCCAGGGCTTGGAGTTACCCAGGAGCAGGCTTAAGTCATTGACACCACATCTGTGCTGCCTCCCATACCCACAGCATGCACGTGTGCTTTTCCAAAGCGGCTTGCAAACCCCTCTGCCTAGCCAATGAGCTGCCTACTGTGATGTCATTTAGCTTCCTGTTCAGTGTCTCTGGGTTTATTTGTATTCCTGTGTGTTCTTGGAAAGCACACAGCATTGCTCCCTATGGGTTGTTCTTTGTTTTGAGAGGCAGAGAGAAACTGACAGCTCCCATCTGTTGGTTCACTTCCTACATCTCGGCGGTAGCCAGGGCTGTCCCCCGCGGAAGCGCAGGGAGCCAGGAACTCCATCCAAATCTCGGGGCATTAGCAGCGCTGCTGCCTCCTTGGCTGGAAATTGGTGTGTTTGTTACAAAGCTCTTAAGTAGCACTGTGCTATAAACCTCTTGTTGTCTCTTCTCTTTGGTTCAGAAATTGTGTATCTGTGAGCCTGTATTGTGGTGTGACTAGTTAACTTGCCACCTGCAGAGCTGGCATCCCATGTGGGCTCCAGTTCAAGCGCCAGCCGCCACTTCTGGTCCAGCTCCCTGCTGACGCACCTAGGAAAGCGGCAGAATTTGGCCAGAGTGCGTGGGCCCCTGCACCCATGTGGGAGACCCGGAAAAAGCTCTGGCTTTAGCCTGGCCAGCCCCAGCATTGTAGCCATTAAGAAGTGAAGCAGCGAATGGAAGAGCTGTGTGTTTACCTTCTTACCCCCGTAACTCTGACTTTCAAATAAATAAATCTTTAAAAGAAAACACAAATAACAAACAAAAAAATCGGGTCTCAAGGAGACTTGGGAGAAGTTACTCTGGTACAGCCTTTTGCAACCATTTGAGAAACTAGATTAGTAAATGGAAGGTCTCTCTCTCTCTGTTAACTCTAGTTTCCAACAATAATATTTAAAAAGGGGGAGCTAGGGGGCCTGGCACGATGGCCTAGCAGCTGAAGTCCTCGCCTTGAACGTACCAAGAGATCCCATATGGGTGCCAGTTCTAATCCTGGCAGCCCCACTTCCCATCCAGCTCCCTGCTTGTGGCCTGGGAAAGCAGTGGAGGATGGCCCAAAGCCTTGGGACCCTGCACCCGTGTGGGAGACCTAGAGGAAGTTCCTGGCTCCTGGCTTTGGATAGGTGCAGCACTGGCCGTTGCAGTCACTTGGGGAGTGAATCGTCAGATGGAAGATATTCCTCTCTGTCTCTCCTCCTCTCTGTGTATCTGACTTTCCAATAAAACTAAGTCTGAAAAAAAAAGTTGGTGGGGGAAGCTGGGGGGTTTAGCGCGATGGTGTGTAGGTTAGCCATCTGCCTGCAGTGCCAATATCCTATATGGGCACTGGTTTAAGTCCTAGCAGCTTCGCTTCTGATCCAACTCACTGCTGATATGCCCGGAAAAGCAGCAGCAGTTGTCCCAAGTGCTTGGGGCCCTGCACCTATGCAGGAGACTTGGACAAAGTTCTTGGCTTCTGGCTTTGGACCAGCCTAGTTCTGGTTGTTGTGGCCATTTGGGGAGATGGTAGATCTCTCTCTCTCGTCTCCTTCCCTCTCTATAACGGCCTTTCAAATAATAATAATATAAAAAATTAATCTTTAAAGGGGAAAAAACTATCTGTAAATAGAATAAATTATCTCTGACTGTTACATTGCATTTCTCTCTAGGATTATTTATGTACTAGAAAGGCAGAGCCGAGAGAGATCTTCACTCCACAGATGCCTGAAACAGCTGAGCTGGGCGGGCCAGGCCAACGCCAGCAGGCAGGACCTCCCTCTCTGCCCTATAGATGGCCAGGGTCCGAATGCCTGAGCCATCTGCTGCTTTCCTAGGTGTCTTGGCAGAAAAGTAGTTTGGGAGTGGAGTCCTGCGTCTCAAACCAGTGCTCAAATAATGAGACATTAGTGTCGCCAATACAGCCTCATGTGCTGCGCTGCAGGACTGGGCCCCTTGTGAGCTCCTTTAGCTGTGTTCTCTCAGGGTGAGATGCTCCCGGATTATCTCTTTTTCAAAATTGAATTTTTAAAAAAGATTTATTTATTTTTGTCTCAAAGGCAGATTTACAGAATGGGGGGACAAAGATCTTCCATCTGCTGGTTTACTCAAGTGGCCACAATGGCCGGAGCTGAGCCAGTCTGAAGCCAGGAGCCAGGAGCTTCCTCCGCGTTTCCCACACAGGTAGAGGGTCCCTAGGCTTTGTGCCGTCCTCAACTACTTTCCCAGGTCACAAGCAGGGAGCTGGATGGGAAGTAAAGCAGCACCAATATAGGATCCTGGAGCATGGATGGCAAGGATTTAGACACTGGGCCATCGTGCTGTGCCTTAAAATTAGAATTAAAAAAAATTTTTTTTCCAAGTACAAAAAGATATGTAGAACAGACCTGTACAATATGATAAATATAAAGCTTATACACTTTAAAAAAAATACATATTTTCTTATTTATTTGAAGTGCTAAGTTGCAGGGAGAGAGGAAGGAGAGAGAGAGGAAGAGAGATCCTCTATCCACTAGTTCACCCCACAAATGGCCACTATAGGCTGGCATGGTTGGATGCAGGAACTCAGAGTGTCTGGGTCTTTCACATGAGTATCATGGGCCCATGTGCTCGGACCATCTTCATCTGCTTTCCCAGGCACATTAGCAGGAAATTGGATGGCAAGTGGAGCAGCTAGGACTTTAACTGGTGCCCATATGGGGTGCTTAGCTTGCTATACCGCAGTGCTGGCCCCTAAAGCTCAAACAGCTGAAAAGAACAAGCCACCAAGGTGGGCCGGTGTTTGATGTGGTGGGTGCTGCATCCCAGTGCCTGGATTCTGATTGCAGCTTCTTTTTAAAAATTTTTTTTATTTATTTATTTTTAAATATATTTTTATTTTGAATTATGTGGTGCAATTTTGTATAGGCTGGGATTTCCACCCACCCTCCCACCCCCTACTTCTTGGTAATTGCAAACGCTAGGGGGCAGCAGGTAATGGCTCAAGGCTTTGGTTCCCTGACACCCCCGTGGTGAGACTGAGACCTGTATTGAGTTCCCAGTCTTGGCTGTGGTGAGCATTTGACGATTGGACCAATGGATTTTGTCTATCTTTTTTTTTTTTTTATCAATGTGCATTTTTTTAAAGATTTATTTATTTTTATTGGAAAGTTATATTTACCCAGTGAAGGAGGGAGAGACAGACAGATCTTCCATCCGCTGGTTCACTCTCAAAGTAGCTGCAACAGTTGGTGTTGAGCCAGACTGAAGCTAGGAGCCAGGAGCTTCTTCTGAGTTTCCAGTGTGGGTGCAGGGTCCCCAGGCTTTGGGCCGTCCTCAGCTGCTTTCCCAGGCCTCAAGCAGGGAGCTGGATGGGAATAAAGATTTATTTATTTCTTTTGGAAAGACAAATCAGATTTACAGAGAGAAGGAGAGACAAAGATTTTCTTTCTGCTGATTCATTCCCCAAAGAGCTATAACAGCTGGAGCTGGACTGTCTGAAGCCAGGAGCCATTGTGGGTGCAGGGTCCCAAGGCTTTGGGCCATCATCGACAGCTTTTGCAGGCCACAAGCAGGGAGCAGGAAGTTAAGGTAGAGCAACCAGGATACAAACCAGCACCCATATGCAATGCTAGTGCTTGGAGGTGGAGAATTAACCAATTGAGCCAACACTCTGGGCCCTCAAGATGTTAAAAAAACAAACAAAAAGCCCACCAGCAAAACTCACCCAGGAGCCCAGTGTTGTGGCACAGTGCATTGAGCTGCTTTGTGGATGCCCAGGTCCCATATTGCAGAGCCTCGTTGGGTTCCTGGCACCCCTGCTTGCTTCCTTTCTCACTTTCTTTTAATGTACCTGAGGGCAGCTCATGGTAGCCCAAATGCTTGGATCACTGCCACCCACATGGGAGAACCAGCTGGAGTTTTGGGCTCCTGGCCTTGGTCTGCCCCAGCCCAGCTGCTGTGGGTGTCTGAGGAGTGACTCAGCACCTGGAAGCTGTTTCCTTCCATATTGCAGATGGAAGTCCTTTGTTGATGATGTGCCATTCTCATCAGTTTCCATCTGTGACTTAGCGTTGCCCTCACTTTCCCCTGTCTTGAGGAACAGTAGTTTCCAAGTCAGTTTGTTTTAATGATTTATTTATTTCAGGGCTGGTGTGGAGGCACATCAGGCCAGTCTCTGCTCTGGCACAAGCATCTCATACAGGCACTGGTTTGTGTTCTGCCTATTCCACTTCCAGTCTAGCTCTCTGCTAATGTGGCTGGAAAAGCAGTAGAAGAAGGTATGAAGCATTGGACCCGTATCCCACATGGGTGACTCGGAGGAAGCTCCTGGCTCCAGGCTTTGGATCAGCTCAGTTTTGTATGTTGCAGCCATTTGGGGGGTGTGAACCACCAGATGCAGGATCTTTTTGTCTCTCTTTTTCTACATATATCTGCTTTTCTAATAAAAAATAAATAATTTTTGTTTAACTTATTTGAAAGGCAGGCAGAGTTACAGAGGAGAGACAAAGAGCGCTCTTCAGTCTGCTGCCTTTCCAGAGGACTGCACCTGCTGGGACTGGGCCAGGCTGAAGCAAGGAGCCTGAGTTCGTTTGTTTTTCCTGCATGAGTAGCAGTGGCTCCGGTGCTTGGACCATCTGCTGCTGCTTTCCCAGGAGCGTTAGCAGAGAGCTAGATCGGAGGTAGAGCAGCTGGAACCCAAACTGGTGCTCGTATGTGATGTGCCATGGGCAGCAGTTTAACCTATGCACAATGCTAGCCTCAAGTTTTTGTTTTTAATCTAGAGAAAATAATTTATATTAAAAACAAATAATGGATCTGGGAATTGGTATAGTGGCCCAGGTGGTTAAGCTTCTGCCTGCAAAATCGCCATCCCGTGTAAGCACAGGTTCCAATCCCAGCTGCACCACTTCAGTCCAGCTCCCTGCTAATGCACCTGGGGAAGCAGCAGAGGATGACCCCGTGCTTGGGCCCTTGCCATCCTTGTGGATGTCCCTGATGGAGTTCCACCCTGGCTTCAGCCCAGCCCATGCCAGCCATTACAGCCATTTGAGAGGTGAACCAGCAGATGGAAGATATTTCTCTCTCTCTCTCTCTCTCTCTCTCTCTGTCTTCTTTTCATAACTCTGCATTTTCAGAGAAATAAAACTGAAAAAACCATTTGGTCCTTCTAAATGTCTTCTGCAATCTCTTCCTTTGAAGCCAAGGGGACCTTCCACGTGCTCTCTTGCAGGCTCCTTGGCTGGCACTGTTCCTGCCACACCTGGAGGTGGTGGTGTAGGTGCTGTGTGTGTGCAATAGGGCCACGTTGATCTTTCCCACGTGGGTGAGTGGCCATTGGCCTGAGCCCCACCTGTTGGGAGGACTGCCTGCTGGGTCACAGTGTGGGGTTCCGTGGTCTCTGTCAGGGTGTTGTTCCTGGCTTTTTAGTAGCACTAAGGGCTCTGTTGGATATCTCCCACACACCTCAGCAGGGAGCTGAATCAGAAGCAGAGGAACACGGACTTGAACCAGGGTGACCCAGTAGCCTCTTTTTTTTTAAGATTTATTTTATTTTTATTGCGAAGTCAGATATACAGAGAGGAAGATCTTCCATCCATTGATTCACTCCCCAAGTGGCCACAACAGCCGGAGCTATGCCGATCCCAAGCCAGGAGCTTCTTCTGGGACTCCCATGCGGGTGCAGGGTCCCAAGGCTTTGGGCTGTCCCCCACTGCTTTCCCAAGCCACAAGCAGGGAGCTGGATGGGAAGCAGGGCGACCCAGATTAGAACCAGTGTCCACATGGGATCCCGGGCTTGCAAGGGGAGGACCTTAGTCACTAGGCTGCAGCACCAGCCTTTTTTTTTTTAAAGAATTATTTGAAATGCAATATAGAGAGGGAGGAGCAGGGAGTGATTTTTCTCCCATCCTCTGATTCATTCCCCAAAAGCTACCCACAGCTCCATCCTGGTCTCCCACACTAGTGGCAGGGCCCACACACTTGAACCGTCATCCACTGCCTCCCAAGATTCGTTAGAGAGAAGCTGTTGGAATTGTTGTAGCCAGGACTGAAGTAAGCGCTGTGACAGGGGAGGTGAGCATCCAGGGCCTAACCTAACAGCGTCCTTCCCTACAGAGAGGCGTTTATGCAAGCAGTGCCCAGCTACCTGTTCCTCTTCCCCACTTTTGTAATTCAAAGTCAGGTTTCTGTCTGCAGAGGGACGAATGGAAGAAGACAGTATTTCCAACAGCTTTCCAGAAATGGCCTTAGGACAACAATGCTTACTGTGCACTTGCAGAGCAGGTTGCCCTTGTCTGTCCACCAGGAAACCAGGAAAACGGTGCCAGCAAGAAATTCAGAGCCTTCGGGGAGGAATTGTTTCCACAGTTGACTTTTCCTCCTTCTCCGCTGTGATGAGCACACAGGTTCCTTCTGCTGCACTCAGTGTTCCGCACGCTGTTCCTGCGGCACTTGTTGTGCTTCATAAGACGTGCTGCTGGTTCTTCGCTCTGTGTATAACCACCATCCAGAGCTGGGTTTCCCTGCGACTATGGGACAATGCCCAGAACACACTTTAACCACGTCTGTTTCCATCCCTCCCCGACTTCCACTCATGTTCTGTTCTTGATTTTGACTGGAATGGCCATCGAGATTTTTTGCATTTCTTGTTTTAGTTATCACTTACTGAGGCAAAATAAGCATTATTAATTTTACTTTGCCCCTTTCTTCTTTCTTGTTCCATTTGTCTTGCTGGAATGTGTCCTTCGAGGTTTTTGTCCCAGGGTTTTTTTGGGGGAAAGCATTCTGGATGTATCTTTGTTTCTCTCTCGGATGTGAAATTCTAAATTCAAAGTGATTCTCTCTCAGCATGTTGAGAGGATTACTCAGTGGTCAGGTTTCACTTGTTGCTGTTAGGAAATCTGCTATCTTTCTGATTCTTGATTCTTTGTTAGATAACACACTTGTCTTCCAGAAACTTAAGAATTTCTTCTCTTTGCTCTTGTAGAACTTCTGTTAGGAGATCCTATAAACTTTATAGCCAGCTGTGTTTTCTTCTATTTTTTTTTTTTCCTTTTGGCAGTTGGGTTCTCCCAATATTTATTTGTTTAACAGATTTACTTATTTATTTGAAAATCAGGGAGACAGATGTTTGATCTGCTGGATCTTTTCCCATGTGGCACAGCAGTCCAGGCTGGGTCAGGCTGTGTTGGAGAGCCTGGAACTGCATGGAGATTTCCCATGTGGTGGCAGGGGCCCTGGTACTCGGGGCCTCTCTGCCATCCCCCCGTGCGGTAGTGAGTAGCTGGATCAGAAGCGAGTAGCTGGATATGAACTGGTGCTCCCACGTGGATGTCAGCCTGGCAAGGATTAGCTTAACGTGCTGTAGCACAGGACCCTTCTTTTTCTCATTTGTTTCATTTCCCCTTTCCTAATTCTGATTTAACCAACCTAGTTTTTATTCATTAATCGTTTATTCAGCTGCATCTATTCCTGCCATTGAATTTACTCTATTAGAAACAGCAACTTTTTTTTTTTTTTAACAGAGGGAGAGACAGAGATATATATCCTATCTTCTGGTTCACTCCCCAAAAGGCTGCAGCAGCCAGAGCTGGGTCAGGCCAAAACCAGTAGCTTCTTCCAGGTCTGCTCTGAGGGTGGGAGGGGCCCAAGGGCTTGGGCCATCATCTCTTGCTTCCCCAGGTGCATGAACAGGAAGCTGGGTCAGATGGGTAGCTGAGATGAAGCTGCTGGTGTCGATTGCTGTGTATGAGATTGTCGGTGGTGCGTGTTTTCCTCCAGCGTCTGCTTAGTTTCTTTTTTTTTTTTTAAGATTTATTTATTTATTGGAAAGTCAGATATACAGAGAGGAGGAGAGACAGAGAGGAAGATCTTCTGTCCGATAATTCACCCTCCAAGTGACTGCAACGGCCGATGCTATGCCGATCCAAAGCCAGGATCCAGGAACTTCTTCCGGGTATCCCACACGGGTGCAGGGTCCTAAGGCTTTGGGCCGTCGTCGACTGCTTTCCCAGGCCACAAGCAGGGAGCTGGATGGGAAGTGGAGCTGCTGGGACTAGAACCGGCGCCCATATGGGATCCCGGGGCGTTCAAGGCGAGAACTTTAGCCGCTAGACCATGCCGCCAGGCCCACGTCTGCTTAGTTTCTTTTGTGCACTCATCTGCTAGTTCTCAGAGCCATCTTGGCTGATGACACATAAGGGGAGTCTCAGATGGTGGTCCCTCTGTTGGGGACCAGGACTCCACGTGTGACATCTGCACTGAAAATAACTTTGGGACACAGGGGGTGCACAGGCGAGATAAATCAATGCACACGCTCCATTGAATTTTTCTGGGCTTCTTATACCAATTTTTGCAGGACAAGCAAAAGTTGGTGAAAGTTGCAAGTTAACTGAACAATGATACACAAACCTACTCCAGCCATAGTTCACAAGGGATTAGGGGAGTCACCAGGCTCCAAGCAGCAGGATAGGTAAACATGAGTTACAGGAATCAACACTGGTGAATAGACGGATCTAACTAGAGGAGGAATCTAACACAACTTTGTACTCTGATACGTTTAGGCCATAATCACTGAAGGAAGAAGGAGATGATGAAGACGCCTCGCACGTGCCCAGACACCTTAGCTGTTAGCCAGCAAGGCTTACCCGCTATCCCAGCAAGGAGTCTGCTCTCTGCAGCATTCTCAGTCAGCTGAGAAGGGTTGAGATTCAGAGTACTCGGGCATCGGGATCTGGTTTGGGGGCAGATCTCCACGATTAATAAATCTCCACACAGGAGCACCAAAGCCTAAACCCTGATTTGCTGTCATCCAAATGAATTCTTGGTGGCATAGTGCATTAAGCTGCTGCTTGGGATACTCGCAGCCCTTACTGGAGCACTGGCTTGAATCTGCACTGTTCCGCTTTGGGTGCAGATTCCTACTAATGCGCCTGGGAGAGCAGCTGGTAATGGCCCAGGGACTTAAGTCCCTGCAGACCACATCAGAGAAGGAGATGGAGTTTTGGGTTCCTGGCTTTGGTCTGGCCCACCTTTGATAATTGTGGCCATTTGGGGTGTGAACCAGTGGATGGAATCTCTCTCTCTCTCTTCCTGCGTCTCTCCTTTGTTCCTTTGCCTTTCAAATAGAGATAAATACATCTTTTATTGGAAAAAATCATTGAATTTAGGGGATAAGGTTGTCCTCAGGGTCGAGCCTTTCCCTTTTCCCGTCTGCCATCTTTTGCCCCAGTACCCATTCCTGAGATGATACCATCCCTCAGGTGGGTCCATCCCCTGGGTGTTACCATCCCCTCAGGTGGGTCCATCCCCCGGTTGGTACCATCCTCCAGTAATACCATCCTCCTGGTGGAGCATTTTTCTGGGAGCAGGCATCCCAAGGAGTGCTGAGATAGCTGACCCAAGCAGTGGATGGTTGGAAGTTGGGGGCTTCCGGAACAACTCTTTATTCCCCCACCTCGCCCCAGCTTTGGTACTGCCATTAACGCCATGGGCGCTAGATGAGGCTGTGAAATCTTGGCGGGTGGCGTGTGTGTACGGGCAAGGAAACTGCTATGAAGACGCTGGCCTCCCTCCCCTTTGTTTCTTCAAGGGCTCCTCACAATGTCGGTGCTGGTTGTGGGGGCCTGGGAGGCCCCAGCAGGCTGTGGCAGGTTGTCGGTGTAGGAGAAACAGTGTGATCCTGTCAAACAGGGAAAGCATGTGCAGGAGACAGGCATGGGGCAAAGCTCAGAGAGTAAATGGACACACTCAGTACCGGCCAGTGAGTCAGATATAGATGGTCATATGTACGACGCATGCGCATACCCACAGAAAGGCTTAAAATGCTTTCAAACCGCTCATTTTCAAGGGCTTGCTTGTTTGAATAGCAGAGTGAGTTGCAAGAGCATAGGCCATCTGCTGAGTCACTTCCCATAAACTCAAAACAGCTGTGACTGGGTCAGGCTAGGAACCAGCCACTCCAGCGCGGTCTCCCATATGGGTGGCAGCCACTCAAGGACTTGGCCCATCCTCCGCTGCTTTCCGTGTGCATTAGCAGGATCAGAAGTGGAGTAGCTGGGACCCAAGACAGTGTTACAGTGTAGGCTAGCAGTGTCTGGAGTGGCAGCTGATTGTACCGTGCTTACCACCCTGCTCTGGTATGTCTGTCTTTGAGGCAGGAGTTTTCTCTCTAGGAATTTATCCTCAATACATAATTCTGTTGTTTTAATACATACTTACTGAAAAAAAAAAGGTGGAAAATTCTTTGGTTGCATCGGAAAATGTTTGAAAATTGGTGGGTGGGGTACAGAAGTATCTTTGCTCTTCACTGCCACAACATAATGCACAAGGCACGCTCTTTCTAAAAGAAAGCTTGGCTTCACAGCCCAAGATCAGGCAGCCCCTTTGCTTTGGCCTCCAGTCAGGGTGTCAGATGGGGATGGCGGTGCATGGGCGAAGCCAAGAAGCTGACAGAGGCCACACCTACCTCTGGCTTAGGACCAGCCCTCATGCCCTCCGTGACCTAAGGACCTGCCACGAGGACCCATCCCCCCATGCCATCATGGGATTAATGGTTTTACCCTCTTAATAGTTAAGTGCTGTTAACTTACAGCTTTGATGTTTAAATATCTGCTTGAGTTTGGGAGCCAAATTGTGTTCAAACTACAGGTTGTAATGCTGTATTATCCTTGTTTGTATCCTTGCTCAGAGAGCTTGTGAAGGAGTTGGTGCTGCTGTGGGAGGTTATGTCACCTCCTGTGGCACCAGCATCCCAATGGGTGCCAGTTCAAGTCACGGCTGCTCCACTTGTGATCCACTCCTGATAATGTGCTTGGGAAAGTAGCAGAACTTGGCTGATGTGACTATTTAGGGAGCGAAACAAGGATGGAAGGCTGGCTGTCCCTCCCCAGCCTGCTGGAACCTTGCCTTTCAGATCAATACATAAATCTTTGAGGGGTGGGTGAGAAGTTTATGGAGGAATGGGTTTTGGTCTGCCAGCAGTGGATCCTGTGCTCATATTGGAATCCCAACTCTTCCCATTCCGTTCCAACTTCCTGCTAATGCACACTCTGAGAAACAGTGGAGCGGGGCTCCCGTGCTTGGGCCCCTGCTCCCCACGTGGGAGCCCAGGTGGCAGCACAGGCTCCTGCCATCAGCCTGATGAGCCTGGCTGGTAGGGGCAGGTGGGGACTGAACCTGTGGTCAGCGGAGCCCTCACTGTCTCTCTGCCTTTGAAATAAAGATATATGTTTGTTTCTTTCTGAAAACTTTCTGTGAAGATTAAATTATTAAGTGATACTTTTATGTTTAATTTTTTGGTGCAAAGAAATTTTCAGTATTGTACAAAAGAAGAATCTTCAAAGAGTTCAGGGAAAATGCATATTATGCAAAAATCTGTGCATTGATTTTTACCTTTTTTCTCCCAATATTATATGTGTCTTTTAAGTGTATTTTTTTAAAAGTGTATTTTTCCACATACCTTTGGTTGTGCCCTAATACATGTTGTGTCTGGCTGTATAGGTGATTTTCTGTTTTAAAAATTCTATTTGAACACAGAATTGAATATAGAAAGATAGGGCTTGAATATGTGTGATGCCAAGTGGTGATTCTAGCTCCAGCTGCTCCGCTTCCTGTGCAGTTCCCTGCTAATGCTCCTGGAAGGCAGTGGAGGATGGCTCAAGTGCTTGGGCCCCTGCCACGCGCGTGGGAGATGAGGGTGAGTTCCTCCCTGCTGACTTTGGCCTGGCTGTTGAGGCTGTTTCGGGAGTGAAACCAGTGGGTGAAAGGGCCTTCCCTCTCTCTCTCTTTCTCTGACTTGCTTGTTTTCAGTTGATCTGCCTTTCAAATAAATTAATATTTAGAGAGAAATGGTGAAGTATATTGTATTTCAGAGAAAATAATGTTTATTATTTTTGGTGTACAAGGAATGTTTGCAAATTTATCTGCATAAAAAGTGGAAGTTGAACATTGTGGCTTTATTATTCCTAGTAGTGACAAGCAAGCATGATTTTCATTTTAAGACTTAGTTATTTGAGAGGCAGAGTTCATAGAAGGAGAGAAAGAGAGAGGTCTGAGTTGTTCCGCAAAGGGCCCTAATGAGCTGGGCTGGGCCAGGAGCTCCATTTAGGTCCCCACGTGGGTGGCCGAGGTTCAAGTCCTGGGCCTGCCATTGACTACTTTCCAGGGTGCAGGGAGCTGGTTTGGAAGTGGAACGCCTGGAATTTGAACTGGTACTCTGATACGGATTCCAGAAGCATCATAATATTGCTCCCCCCCCCACGCTCCTTGCCCTCCCACACACACATCTTAAATACATTAAAAATCATGTGTGACGTGTGAAAATACTTAAGTGAATTGTGGTTTGTAGAACATAGTGCCAACTGTTGAAAATCATGTTTACGTAACATATGTACGTGCCATTACATTAAAATGATAACCTCATACAGAAGATGCAGGGAGGTGTTTGCAGGACCATGGATGCCTGATTGATGACACATGCGGCTGGGAGTTCTTCAAGAAGCCAAGCTGTGGACTGAGCACACCAAGTCCACAGCAGAGAGCAAGTGCAGGCTGGTCCCTTTGAGGTGGCCCAGCCGTAACCTCAGCCTTGGGTGTACTCTCTCAGTTCTGCATGCCTAGCTTGAGGCTTTGCCCTTGGACTTGCATGTTGGCAGCAAGTGCTGAGTACTGCCACACCCTTACCCATAACATCACACTAAGAGAAGGACTGAACTGCTTTATCCTGGCGCTGTCTGGGTCATGCACAGCATTCCCTCTCACACCTGTGCCCCTGTGATACTGCTTAGCCAGGGGGCTTGCCCGCTTGAGTATTTAGTGTTTCTCACCCATGCAGTAGGAAAGGGTTGGTTGACGCCAAGCCAGGGTAGTAGAGCCCTCTCACTTGGCTTTCTGAGCTTGGTGTGGGGCAGTCACAGGCTGCTGGCACAGACTTCGTCCTAGGGTCCCGGGCACTTTTGCCCTGCTCAGCCTCATAGGCACACTGATGGCGCCTCCCTCTTGGTGCAGCTCTGGCTCTGTCACATCCCTCTTGTTTTTTTCTTTTCTAGAAAGAAAAGTGCAAATCAAACAACTCAGCCGCCCGAGAACCTAATGGCTTTCCCTCCGATACCTCTGCCAATTCCTCCCTCCTCCTCGAATTCCAAGGTGAGTTGCCGCCTTCCATTTTCCCTGCAGGAAACAGGTGACATAGCTGAGGGGACCCTGAGTTATGTGTTGTGTGTGTCAGCTGCATGGCTGCTTGCTAGAGTCCAGCTCCACCTGAGTTCGGAACTCGCGAAGGGTGCGTGGATGAGGCGCAAAGAGGAAAGAAAGACGGACCACTAGGATTTCATGATCATAATGGACAATGCATGAAAGCTGTCCGCTTTATTTATACAAAATCAGTCAAACTCTGGCTCAGACTTTTTACGTCATGGTCAAGTGAGTGTTTCTAAGGATAATTCTGCCATTTGTTTTACCTAAAAACAGTAGAAGTTCCTGCTACAATTCTTATCCTACAACTCAATCTTGTATCACAAAGAAAAGGGGAACCTAAAGACTGAGGAAAGAATGAAACCCTAAATAAGGGTCCTTTGATTAGTATAAGGTCAGTGGGGACAGCCAGGACAGTAGGAATAATAGAAGGCCCTTTTGCAAGACATTATTGACATTAACCTCCAAGCTCACATTGAGTAAAGGGCCAACCTCACAGTAGCAAACAATGCCTGGATGGATTAGAGTTCTTCCGCAGGATGGTCCAGTGTCCATGCAAAAGAAGGTGGAGCTGCATTCAGGTGGTTGTAGAAACACTGCCAAATATCGGGAAGTTCCTTGCGGCCCTGCCTGCAATGGAACAATACCCTTCACACCTTCGTGTCCCCCACATCCACTGCACGGACCCCAACAGCTGCTGCTATGTTGGTGTTCCGCTGGGCACTCAGGGCTGTTGGCATGGCACTCCCATGCACCTGCTGTCTGATGGGTCAGGTGCTCGGCTGAGACTCAGAAAGGAGGAGTCCGCTCCAGGGCCAGACTGCTCTGCGTGAGGTCCTGGCTTTCTGGATCCGAAGTGCTTTTCTTCAAACTGAGTATTGGGTAATGATGCCTTAGAGTAGCTGCCCAAGTCCACTGTTTACTTCCTTCTGGGGCCAGGAAGGCAGCTGGAATTGCTGCTCCACCTCCCAGACAGCGGCTGTTCCTGCAGCATGTCACCTGTGCCCTTCTGTCAGCCTGTGCTCATGCACCGGACTGTTACTGCCAGCCATGGGTGAAGACATTGCCCACGCAGCACATGCTGCTTGCTGGACATAGACTGGGTGAGCCCAGCCTGCAGGTCTACCCTCTGCACTGTCCTCCCAGACTGCCAAGGACACTGCCCTGTCAGAGGAGCGTATGAGCGAGTGAGGGCTGCCCTGTAGCCATGTGCAGGGGACAGGTAATCCAGTGATCTTAAAGCCCCAGGAGATGTGAGGCCCTGTTTCCACTGCGTGGTCACCATCCCATCCTCTTTGTTCAGTAATGAACGCAACCTGAATGCGGGTGTGTGTTGTGTGTCACACTGGGCAGTCAAGGAGCATGCCTGCACAGGGTGCGTGAGCAGATGTGTGGAATGATGGGTCAGGTGTGCATGGGGTATGGCAGGTCCGGCAGGTGCTTGGAGGGGCTGAGCCAGAATGTCTCCGGGACCACTGGAATGAGAGAAGGCCCTGCATGCTAGTACACGGATGAGGGGGCAGGTGGAGAGGCCAATGACCAGGACAGACAAGCTTTGTATGTTGTGATGGGGCCCTCGAGCCTGGCCCGAGGGGCAGTGGCATGTGAGGCTTATCGTGGGAAGGGTTTGGGGCGAAGTGGCATGGAGGCAGAGCAGAAAGGAGCCATACAGAAGGCCGACTCCTCAGTGCAGCAGCCTGAGCTAGGGCAGGAGGAGAAGGGGCCGTGAGTGTTGGAGTGTCCTAGCTGCACACTGCACCCCTGGTGGTGACAGGCTGCAGGGGGCAGCGAGGGAGGCGGGGCCTGCTGTGTGCCTAGCTTGGGTGGTGGTGTGAGACCTTCAGACAGAGCTGGCGCACTTGTGGCAGTCTGCATGGAAAAGCCTGAGCCAACTGCCCACAAATCCCACCAGCCAGCCTGCAGTACCCAGAGGAGTGTCAGGCACAGGTGTCATTTTCTGGAAGGAAGCTTGGGAGGTGCTGGCCAGAGGCGTATGCCCTTCCCCTGGGCACTGATAGACACCAAGTCCAGGCTGTAATTGCTAGGTGAGAAAGGAGGGGGTGAAGGGCATACCCCAAGCTTCCTCAAGTATGCACAGTGCAAAAATGTAAAGGTGGCAGCTGCTTCTCTGCCTAGGCAGTGCACTGTGAGATAGAGTTTGGATAAATTGGCTGGGAGCCTGCAGCCCGTCTGCAGGGGGTGGTGCCTTTCTAGGGGGTGGGTGGCAGTGCTGAGGGACCCGTGGGGGTGCAGGCTGTCACTCAAGCCGTGAGGCAGAGACGCACTGCCTTGGCTGTGCTTGGTTTCAGATGAGAACAGCAACCAGAGCTCTGTGTCGGACGTCTACCAGCTCAAGGTGGACAGCAGTACCAACTCGAGCCCCAGCCCCCAGCAGAGCGAGT
The DNA here is from genome assembly GCF_017591425.1 of Ochotona curzoniae. Lineage (NCBI taxonomy): Eukaryota > Metazoa > Chordata > Mammalia > Lagomorpha > Ochotonidae > Ochotona > Ochotona curzoniae. Next base: position 5,804,232 of record NW_024465421.1, read on the forward strand.
CCCTGAGCCCAGCACACACCTCCGACTTCCGCACAGATGACTCCCAGCCCCCCACGCTGGGCCAGGAGATACTCGAGGGTGAGTTGTGGGGCCTCTTCACGTTTATCCTCAGAAGAAGAGATTGAGGGGTACACCCCACAGCAGCATCATTGGAGAACAGCTTGGCATAGTTATTTATTTATATATTTTTTAAATTTGAAAAGCAGAGAAGAGCCAGTGTTGTGGCACAGTGGATTAGGCCATTGCTTGTGATGCCAGCATCTCATATTACAATGCCAGTTTGAGTCCTGGCTACTCTACGTCACATCCAGCTCCCTGCTGATGCACTTGGGAAAGCAGCAGAGAACGGCCCAACTGCTTGGGTTCCTGCACCCACATGGGAGACCTGGCAGAAGCTCCTGGCTCCTGGCTTTGTTCTTGCCCAGCCCTGGCCCTTGAGCCTTTATGGGGAGTGAACGAGCAAATGGAAGATCTTTTTTTCTTTTGCCCTCCATGTGTCATTCTTCCTTTCAAATAAATAGAATAAATCCTTACATAAAACAAAGCAAAACAGGCATCTTCCATCCACTGGTTCACCTCCCAAATGCCCACAGAGTACCTGGGGCTGGGCCAGGCAGAAGGCAGGGATCAGGAACTCTGTCGAGGCCTCCCTTGGGCCTGGTGCTGGCAGAGAGCGTTTGTGTTCGCAGAGAGCAGAGCTGGGACTTGAATTCAGGCTCTGTGCCATGGTATGCAGGCACTGTCTTCACCATGGCACCAGGCACCCAGTCCCCACCTGTGGGGTGTCGAGGGAGGAGTGACTTCACCTTTTCATGAAGTAGAGAGGGACCAGGCACAGTGGGCAGAGCTTTGCATATTAGAAGCCTCAGATGATGCTGTCTGAAGCCCCTAGAGACTGTCACTGCCAGCCCCACATTACAGAGGCGGAGGCTGCCAAGGCTTAGCGGCAAGTCCAGGACTCCAACCTGGTACCCAGTGCAGCTGATGTCCCTGTCTGGGTCCCTCAGCCTCAGCAGTCAGCTGATTGCCCAGGTACATGGGCACAGGCATAGGGCATGGTCAGCTGTGGTTCGCTTCCTCCCTGCCTCACTGCATCTACTCTCGTGGCAGCCCTCTCCAAAACTGAGGGGCTCAAGTGACAGTTGTGATGCATGGCCTGGAAAGCAACAAGACAAGCAGCTGTGGCAGATCCAGAGTTTTGCTGACCTGGCTGCCCCCCACCCCAATGTGCAGAGCCTCCTGGAATCTAGCCTTCTTTTCCCCCTAGACTCTGGCCCTGCCAGGCCCACTCCCCCGACCAACCTCTCCACAGAACTTTGAGCAGGGTATCGGAGTGTGAGCCTCCTGCCCAGGCCTGAGCTTGTTGCCTTTCAGAGCCCTCTCTGCCGGCCTCGGAGGTCGCCGATGAGCCGCCCACCCTCACCAAGGAGGAGCCTGTGCCCCTGGAGATACAGGTGAGCAGCTGCCGGGGCATCATGGTTTCTCTGACAGAAAGCAGGGGCTCTGCTTCTGTGGAGCCATGGTTCAGCAACTCCCCATCCCGGTGTGTGCTGTTGGGGGTGCTGGCCGGGAGGTGGAGGGGTGCAGCTGGGGCCTGTCATCCACTGCTGTGACTGCTCCTAGGTGGCTGAGGAGGAGGAAGACGCGAGTGCCCCGCCTCTGAAGCGCTTCTGTGTGGACCAGCCTGCAGTGCCACAGACAGCGTCTGAGAGCTAGCAGCGCCTGGCGCTCTCCATCTGCATCCAGCCCCTGCCTCTATTTATTGCGTTCTGGCTCTAGCCATGCCGTGTTGCTGGGGTCGAGGGCAAGTGTGGGGGTGCAGAGCCTGCACGTAGGGAAGCGTCCAGCCTGAAAGCCAAACAAGGACTCGGGTCACTGCATCACCTTCCTGTTCCTGGCACCTGCTTGCTGGGCCACTGAGCGGAAGAGTGCTCCTGTCCACTTTCCCAGGCTTTCTGTCACCCCCTGGGGCAAGACCTCTGGACAGAGCTGTTGGTGTGTCCGAGAGAGAGAGAGAGAGAGAGAGAGAGAGAGAGAGAGAGACAGAAAGAGAGACGAGAGAGACAGAGACAGAGAGAGAGATGGGAGGGCCCCTGCAGGGGTACTTGAAAGGATAAAGTGGCCAGTGGGACTGTGCCACAGGCTGTGGGCCCTGTAGGCTGCTGTTGGGAGGGACTGCGTGGGGCTGTGGAGGATGGGGAAGATGAAAGGCCATCCCTGCTCTGCTGGGCGTCTCTGCCCCCACTGAGGTGGGTTCCCATTGCTGAGGGTGCCCTGTGCCCTGCCCCTAACAGGCACACATGCCCGCAGCTCCCTGCCCACCTGTACATGCCATTCCTGCCTCCTGCCAGACACTCTGCCTCAGCCAGAATTCAGGGTTCTGACATCAGCACCCATTCTTCCCAGTACTCCTGCTCAGACTTTCTAGAAAGTTCCCTCTTATTTGAAATCTGCATGTCCAGTTGAACTTTGCGATTTATTTTTGGTCTCAAAGAAGTTTAAGAAAATGGAAATGGACAACAGCGAGTGAAGACATATTTTAGCACTGGATAGAATATTTTTAAAATTAAACTATTTGAAATACGTCTCCTTGGTGTCTGAGTGGCTCATTGTAGAAGGCTAAGGGGGTGGGGCTGGGACTGCTGGGGCATAGCCACCCTGCCTGTGGTCTCCCACGACAGGTGCCTTGACGTTATCCTGTGCTTCAAATTCTATTTCTGTCCCTTTGCATTGAAGGCAGCCAGTGCATGTCTCCCACAAGCTGGCTCACTCCCCAAATGGGAGAAGCGGCCGGAGCAGAGCCTAGCCAAAGCCAGGAACCTCGTCTGAGTCTCCCACGTGGGTACAGGTTCCCAAGGCTTTGAGCCATCCTTGACTGCTTTTCCTGGCCATTAGCGAGGAGCAAGATGGGAAGTATAGCAGCCAGGACATGAGCCAGCACCAATATGGGATCCCTGTGCTGCAAAGTGGAGGATTAACTAATTGAACCATCACGTGGGCCCTGAGTGTTTTTTCTTAAAAAAATTGAACACCTTCTATTAAGTGACTGTCACAGATCCTACAGTTATATGTACTGTAAGAGAAATGTACTTTAAACACGGGCAAGTGTTGAAAGCATAGTAAGAGGCCATAAATGAAATTCCTGGGCAGGGGAGGGGTTTGGGGCTGTGGTTAAGTCACTCTTTGGGGCACCTGCATCAAGAATGCCTGGATCAGGTCCTGCTCCTCTGCTCGAGAAGGCCAGCTTCGTGCTGGTGCTCCCTGGAGGCAGCAGATGAAGCTCACGTGCTTGGGTTTCTGTCACCGAACGGGAGACACAGTGGTACTCCTGGCTTTGGCCTGAACCAGCCCTGGCTGTCGCAGGCATTTAAGGAGTGCGCCGACAGCTACAAGGTCTCTCCTCCTGCCGCCGCCTCTGTGTGTCATTCTGCCTTTCAACAAATAAACACAACATTAACATTTTAAGGGAACAATACCAACGAGCTCACATAACTAAATGTACCCGTGGATTGTGGTTGAGCATTCAGGGGAAAGAGCTGAAGGTTCTAGGTGGGATGCGCCTTATCCAGTTGAGCCTTATCCTAGGGCTGGAAGGGTCAGAGAGAGAAGCCAGACTCACACTGAGGAGCATGGTAGTGCAGCACAGGAGGCTGCTGCCCGCGATGCCAGCATCCTGTATGAGTATCAGAGTATTGCTACTTAAGTCCTTGGCTGCTCCGCTATTTTTTTTTTTTTTAAGATTTATTTACTTTATTAGAAAGTGAGATTTACAGAGAGGAGAGAAAGCTCTTCTGTCCACTGGTTCACTCCCCAAATGGCTGCAACGGCCAGAGCTGAGCTAGGTTGAAGCCAGAAGTCTGGAGCATCTTCTGGGTCTCTCACACGGGTGCAGGGTCCCAAGGCTTTGGACTTTCCTCGACTGCTTTCCCGGGCCACAGGCAGGGAGCTGGATGGGAAGTGGGACAGCTGGGACAAGAACTGGCACCTTTATGGGGTCCCGGCACTTACAAGACAAGGATTTAGCCATTAGGCTATTGTGCCAGACTTAGTTGTTCCACTTCGGATCCAGTTCCCTGCTAATGGGTCTGGGAAAGTAGCAGTAGATGGTGCAAGTACCTGGGCCCCTGCCACCACATGGGAGACCTGGTTCTATGGTGGCTAATTGTGTGTGTGTGTTGTGTGTGTATGTGCTGGTTCACTTCCCAAGTAGCTGCAACAGCTAGAGTTGAGCTAATCCAGACCCAGGAGCCAGGAACATCTTCTGGGTCTCTCCCACATAGGTGCAGGGTCCCAAGGTGTTGAACCATCCTGGATTGCTTTCCAGGCTACAAAGCAAGGAGCTGGAAGGGAAGTGGAATAGCTGGGATACGGACCTGTGCCTATATTGGATCGGGGGAGTGCAAGGCAAGCACTTTAGCCACTAGGCTACAGTGTTGGGTCCAGGATGCAACTTTGCATTGTTATTTATTTGAAAGGCAGAGACAGGGGCAAAGATAAAGTGACCATCTGCTTGTTCACTTCTCCAAATGCACACATAGGATGGTGGGGGCTAAACCAGGCTGAAATCAGGAGCCAGGAACTCAATCCAGGTCCCCACTGTGGGAGGGACATGGATAACAGCTGTCCCCACTGCCTTCACTCACAGGAAGTTAGAATTAAGAACTGCTTATCTTTCCTCACTGAAGTCTCCACAAAGCCCAATGCCTATCCAAGCACAAGATTTTGACATCTTGGCCCTGGCTCTCCTTCACTCTGTAAATCTGCCTTTCTAATAAATATAAATAAATCTTAAAAAAAGGGGGGGGGAGGGAGGAGGACAGCATATTTGGACTCTGTGCTTGCGTGGGAGACCTGGAAAAAGCTCCAGGCTCCTGGCTTCGGATTGGCTCAGCTCTGGCTGTCGCGGCTGCTTGGGGAGTGAACCACTGCATAGATCTTCCTCTCTGTGTCACCTACTTTTGGATATCTGCCTTTCCAATAAAAATAAATAAATCTTTTTTAGAAAAGCTACATTCTGTGTTAATTAGCCTCACTGCTAGTGGGGTGTTTTATTCATTTGAACCATGGAAGTGGAGGCCATTTGCCCAGTAAATCATATTCTAGTTTGTTTTTTTCCCCTATTGTAAGACAGAAACTTATTTTTCACAGCTTGATGGGGCTAGTGCTATGGCTTAATTGGCTAATCGTCTACCTGTAGGTGCCAGCATCTCATGCGGCCACTGGCTTGTGTCCCGGTTGCTCCACTTACCATCCAGCTCCCTGCTTGTGACCTGAGAAAGCAATGGAGGATGGTTTAAATCCTTGGGACCCTGAACCCACATGGAAGACCTGGAAGAGTCCTGGCTTTGGATCAACTCAGCTCTGGAGCCATGTAGGGAGGGAATCGGTGCATGGAATATTTCCATTTCTCTCTCTCTGCTAATCTTTCAAATAAAAATAATAGTTTGAAAAAATATGTAGTATTAAAAAACACATCGCTTCTCGGCCTTTTGGCTAAGACCAAGTGTAAAAAACACATGGATTTCATTTTTTTTGCACCGAAATAAATTTTTTAAAGATTTATTTACTTTTGTCAGAAAGTCAGATATACAGAGAGGAGAGACAGAAAAGAAGATCTTCCGTCCAATGGTTCACTCCCCAAGTGGCAGCAGTGATCAGAACTAAGCCAACCCGAAGCCAGGAGCTTCTTCCGGGTCTCCCACACAGGTGCAGGGTGCCAAGGCTTTGGGCTGTCCTCGACTGCTTTCCCAGGCCACAAGCAGGGAGCACCGGATGGGAAGCGGGGCTGCTGGGATTAGAACCAGCACCCATATGGAATCCTGGGTGTGAAACGTGAGGACTTTAGCCACTAGGCTACTGTGCTGGGCCCCCAAAATAATAATAATTGATTTAAAAAGTAATGTTCATTTACTTGAAAGGCAGAGTGCTGGCTCACTCCCCAGATGTCAACAGGCAACGCTGAGCCAGACTGAGGCCAGGAGCCAGGAACATCATGGGTCTTCCATGAGCCTTGCAGAGGCCTAAGCACTTGAGCCATCACCTGGTGCTTCCCCGCATGTGTAAGTGTGGAGCTGGATGGGAAGCAGAACAGCTGGCGCCTGAGCTGCCACTCTGCAGTGGGATGTTGGCATCTCAGGGTGTGGCATTAACACTGTGCTCCCCTTTCCTTCTCCCCCCAGGCTTATCTTTGAAAAAAAAATACAAAAGCTTGCCACTGCTAGAACTCAGCCAGGCTGAAAACTCCCTCAGGGTCTCCCATGTGAGTGGCAGGGCCCCAAGCATCTGGGCCATCTGCTGGCTGCCTTCCCTGAGCATTAGCAGGGAGCAAGATGAGAAGTGGAATAGCTGGGACTCGAACTGGTGTCATGATGGGATGGCCTGTGTCCCAAGTTCCTTATGGTGTCCTGAAGGTAACCACCTGCATCTAGAAAGTTCCTTCCTCATTTTTCCATTTGGGCAACTCTTCCACGGTGACCTCCAATGCCACTTCCCATGAGAGAAGGCTTGTTTCCATTTCTCTCGAAATACCTTCCTTCCTGCAAGGTCTTACCCAGAGGCTTCCTAGAGATGGTATCCATCTTGGAACTTATCGGCCTTTAGGGTGGGAGTGGCCTTTCCCTGAAGGGAGAGGAAGAGGAGACAGGCAGCTGCAGGCTTTATTCAGCAACACCTTACATTGTAGCCCAGGGACCTGAGAAAGGCTAAGGGCCATGGACACGTGGGGTCTCAGTTTTGCAGTGTGGTGTTTTCCGATTCACTAGAGAGAGCGCCCATCTGCTACTTCTTTCTCCTAATGCTCCTTCTTCCATCCTTCCCGCTGCCAGGGGAGTTGGGAGATAGGAACTCCACCCCAGGGCCTTTGGGTGTCGCAAACCCCAGCTTCCTCTCAGACCTGGAGGATGTCGCAGGCACCTCTCCGCACCCGTCCAGGCGCGGATGGCGCTGCTTCCCGACGGCGCACTTTGTAAAGCTCTCCTCATTAACAGCTGAGATGATGTTTAAATTTTTCTTCAGGGCACTGTGTTGTGTCTTACTTTCCCGTTACAGGTCCGTGAGCTGCACCCAGCACGCAGGAACGCCTAGAGGAGGGCGCTTAACAGGATGACCAGATTCACCCTCAATCTCATGCAACCCCCTTAACGTATTTTTCTTTTTCCTTCAAGCAGGTTTTCTGTGCCTGATGCTTTCCAGGAAGCCCTTGGAACGCGCATCCCGAGCAAGTTAACTTTTGGGAAGGGGGTGCGATGGGAAAGGTGGGGCGGGCGGGTAGGAAGCAAGGCTGAAAGGGTTCAAGTTCTCCTTCGGCAGCACGTCCTGGGGTCACTTCTCACCAGCTCCCTCCTGGAAGCCCAGCCCCACTCGCCCGCACCCTTTCATCCCCGTCCCCCCCACCCCGCACGCCGGGCGTGGCCGAGCGCAGCGCCTTTAAGAAGGGGCGGAGCGCCCAGTGGAAAGACAAAGCCCCTGGCCGCGCGCTGCCCCTCCCCCTCCCGCCCGGGCGCCCCACTCGGACAGCGGTGCCCGGATGTCGGTGTCGCCCGTTAGTGACAGATGGCGCAGTTGTGTGTGTGAGGCGCTGCCCCCGGGAGTTCTCGGCCTTTCGGTTCCCAGTCGTCGGCCCGACTTTGCGCTCGGCCCTCTCCCTCCCCGTTCCCCCCCGACGCCCGCCTGTCACCGGCGGCTTACATAACGTGACCTTTCACCTCTTCAGACTGCCCTCCAAGTGCGCCGCAACCCAACTCGACGCGGCCGAGGGGGCGGGCCCCCGGCGGAGAGCGGCAGCCGCGCCGGACCAATAGCAGGCGAGCGCCGCGCAGCTCTCCGCCTATTGGAGCATTCGGCAGCGGCGCCACAGGGGAGCAAGTTAGTGTGCGCGCCGGCTCGGCGGGAGGGGAGGAGGGGAATCTCCCGCCATTTTTCAATAATTTCCTTCCCGGTGCCGCTCAGAGGAAGGGAGTCGTGACTGCCGTCCGCCGCGGTGGTGGGGGAGGTGGAGCCGAAGGGTGCCTGGGAGACGCCGCCGCCGCCGCCGCGGTGTGCGTGAGGGGGAGTGCGGGGAGCTCGTGCGGCCCTTGGCGTGGCGCTCCATGGCTGTCGCGCGGACGCGCCGAGCCCTGAGGGAGCCTTGAGTTCGCGCCGCCCTCTCACCCCTCCCTTCCCCCCTTTCGCCGCCTCCCGGGGACCCAAGCGCTCGTTCCGGGCCGTGCTGGGCCGCTGCGGGCCGGCCGAGAGCCGCGCCATCCCCGTCGCCCGCCTTCCCCGCCGCCGCCGCCGCGATGGCGCCGCTCCTGGGCCGCAAGCCCTTTCCGCTGGTGAAGCCGCTGCCTGGAGAGGAGCCGCTCTTCACCATCCCGCATACTCAGGAGGCCTTCCGCACGCGAGAGTATCCTTCCACAGCCGCACGCCGGCCCAGATCGCTCGTGGGCTGGGGGGTCGGGCGGGGGGCCCGCGCCTGGGGAGGGTGGATGGCTTGGGGTGGGGGTGGAGGGACAGCTGTCAGCGCGTCCGGCCGCCCGCCGAAACGGGGGGCCCGCGCGCCCTCCTCCATCCTTTCCGCCACCCCCACCCCCAAAGCCGCGCACTTTATCGGCGGGGCCTTCGCGGTGGAGGAGCGTGCTTTGCCCCCCATCAGCTCCCCAAGTTGGCCCAGGTTGCCGGGGGAGGAGAGCAGGGATTCTTGGGCTTTTCTCTCTCTCGCTTTTTGATTTAAATTAAACCGGCAAGTTAAGTTTTGGAAATTGGTCTCCCCCCCCCATCCCCCGGCCTCCCGCGCGCGGCCTCGTGATCGCGCCTGCGAACCTCAAGTCCGGGTTTGGCGTTGTCTTGCGGGGCGCGCCTGGGATGGCTTTCTTGCTCCTGAGTGGACTTTAGGCCCCGGGGATGGATGAACTGACAGAGCTGGGAGACTTAGAAAGCCAGAGCTAGCCGAGAAAAGGAGGGAAGAAAAAAAAAAACCAAAAAACCGCCATGCGAGGACCGGGGGGACTTCCTTCCTGGCGCTTACACAGGTTGGAAATTTGAGGGGGGGAGATAAATATACATGTGTATATATTTTTCCAATAGTGAGACGCAGGTACAAGTTGCGGGTTCAGTTTTGGGGAACCTTGAGGCCGATGGCTTTTCTTAGGAAGCATCCTTTCCACTCGTTCTTTGAGATTTGGGGGGCAGGTGCAATCTGTTCGGTTACTTTATTTTAATGGATTGCCAGATGATATTTCATTGATTTTTTTTTTTTTTTTTTTTTTTTGGTGATGCTTGTGTGTGAACGTGCATTTCTGAATCAGGCCTACAGCAAGCCTGGAGAGCCGAGGCTGGGTGTCAGGGGCAGCACAGTGAAAGGACTTGGTTTTTCGCTGTGCTGTGGGCTTGCTGGCCTTACTGTGGCCCATGAGCGATTTGCTTTCCTCTCCTGGGTGGCCAGAATGCACTTGTAGTTGATTTCAACCTTGTGGTCTAAAAGATGGATATTTAGATGTTGCTTTTTCTTGTTGGGTCCGGGGTTTTGGAAGGTTCTAGAGAAGCCTTTAGCGTCACTAAATACAGCCTCCTTCTAAAAGAATCTTTGCTTTTTTTTAAAATCCCAGAACAGAGCAAAAACACACGCGTCCTTTTCAGGTGACGCTGATTCAGTTAGCTATTGTTTTGAGTGGCTGATGGGCCACACATCAGCATGATTAGATGTGAATATGTTTCGGGTCTGGTTGTAGTGGGTGTGAGAAGGGAGACGGGGAGAGGGGACGGGCCCCGAGTCTGGAGTAGACACTAAGCAGGCCGGGAATGGCCCTGGGTCACAGACGCGTCACTGGCATCCCAGGCTGTTCTCTGTCGTTTAATGAAAAGATCACAGTTGGCACCTGAAGCCAGAGGCATTTGAAGTAATACATGTGCAGTAAGTAGTCTTCATTTTTCTTTTCCCATGCCAGCAGTTAAAACCTGTGCAGTCAGGTCATTCTTAAACAGTGTTAGGTACTGGTTTAGAAACTCGGGGGAGATGGGGGAACGGGGCGATTGCACCCTTGGGAATGTGTAAGGGGAAGCACTGGGAGGGTGGTTTCTAAACAATTGCGCTGTCTGGTTGGCATATTTCTTTTATTAGGCTATTAGTGGTTTCATAGAGGAAAACAGGCTGGTAATAGCTGCATGTAAAGTATTACTCTCGGTTCTCATTTATATTTGTAATTATGTCTTAAACAGAATTTGATACTTGAATTTTCTCTGCATACCCACCTTTTGGTTGCACGTGTGCTCTGTGGCAAAGTTGTCTGCTATTTTATTGAATTACATCTGTGAGCTGTTAACCATTCTTGAAGGTGTACTGTACATTTTCATTAAACTTTGGTGCAGTTGGTGAATAACACATTTGATGCCGGGGTTAGAGGGATGGTGATGTGGATTATTCTGGAGCTTTGATTTGTAGCATATTACTCTTGCTAGGCTAGTACCTAGCAAGACACTGGATCTACCTTGCAAAGCATTAACTTGATTAGTCTTTTTTTTAAGCTTGAGTTCTTTATTTGAAGGGGAGAGTGACATAGAAGGGCGAGAGGAAGGGATACCAATATCGCTATCCTCCATTCGCTGCTTCGCTCCCCAAATAGCTGCGACAGCTGGGCACTCCATATGGGTCTTCCACAGAGGTGGCAGGGGCCTAGGTACTTTGGCTGTCCTCCGTTGCTTTCCCAGGCACATATACAGGGAGCTGCATCTGAAGCAGTGCCTGGGACTCGAACCGGTGCTTCCTTAGGGGCTGCTAGCATCACAGGCAGCAGCTCAGCTTGATGTGCTACAGTGCTGGCCGGAGCCTGCCACAGTGAGGTGTACTGTCTGCGTGGGTTAGAGGCGGTGGCTGAAGTTGTAGGCAGTATGTGCTGAGAGTTCCGGGTGCCTCTGCTGTGCTAGTTCCTAAGGCTTAGAAGCTGTAAGTTTTGACCTTGGTAGTGGAATTCCAGGAGGAATGATCGTTGTGGTGATGTGCTCTGTAGCTCTCCTGGCCCCGGACAGGTGTACCTGGATGTGTCCAGCCAGCCACAGATTAAGTTGTGGCTGCCAGGCAGGATTTTATTGGCTGAGATTTACTGTTGACTTGAATAATTTAGTGTCAGTTCAACACATGACACCAGGTTAGATTTACCTTTAACCTAACAACAGGTTCTGGTCCAAAGAGAGAAAATAGGGTGTAAGGCAGCTGCAGGGTTGGCTCAGTTGTCTTCTCTCTTGTCCCTTTTGTAGCTGTCCTGCTCCGGGCCACCGTACCTTTCAGGTTACCAAGGAGTGTACTTAACGTACAGATCCTGTGGGGCTGAAGAGAACCAGTCAGCAGCCTGGTAGGGTAAGAAGGTCGCTCTTGAACTCCGAAAGAAGCGGGTGCATAATGAGGTGGTCCAGGGCTTGACAATATCTTATCACGAATAGGTTACACAACCTTTAGAGAATTGATTTGACATTTTGCCTGCAATTATATGTGCAGCAGTTGCTGGAATGAGAAAACCTCCCTGGCATTTGCTCAGGGTAGTCATTGAGAATGACGGACTTATTTTGGGTAACCTTAAATCTGAAATAGGATTTAGAAGTGGCTGATTTCAATACTTTTTGGACGGGCTGTTTTCCCTCTTTGATTTTTCTCACTTTCTCATAGCATGAGCAGGATCAGCTAAGCTAAGTCAAGACATCCTATTGTGAAGGGTTATTTTAGGAGTTTGTCTTAGGCTCTTGGAATTATCTAATTTGACTAGTAAGCGTAATAATTTGAGTTAGTATTGTCAGGGAATATTCTGAAGTGTTTACACTGCTATCCAATCAAAATGTAAACCATGCAGGATTTATAATTTTCTTGGCCCAGTGCGGTAGCATAATGGTTAAAGTCCTTGCCTTGCATGCTCTGGGATTCCATATGGGTGCTGATTTAATCCCAGTGGCCCCACTTCCCATCCAGCTTCCTGCTTGTGGCCTGGGAAAGCAGTTGAGGACGGCCCATGAGACTCTACACCGTGTGGGGGACCTGGGAGAGGCTCCAGGCTCCTGGCTTGGCATTAGCGTGGTTCCGACCTTTGCAACCCCTGGAGGAGTGAATCAGTGGACAGATCTTTCTCTCTGCCTCTCCTCTCTGTATATCTGCCTTTCCAATAAAAATAAATCTTTAAAAAAATTGTTTTAAATTTTCTAACAGCTACATTGATTGAGAAAAGGCAAGTCGTAGGCACACATTTATTGAGTGGTTAAGATGCTGCTGGATGTACCCGAATGTCTTAGCAAAGTGCCTGGATCTAAGTCCTGCCTCTGCCCCGAGTCCAGCTTCCTGCTGGAGGGGGGCACTCTGGAGGCCCACGGAGGTGGCCGTCTGCAAGGAGGACCTGGGTCAGTCCTCCCGGCTTCAGCCTGTTCGGCCTGTTGCAGCCCTGACAGCTGGTAGGCACCTGAGGTGGGCATGGAAGATCCCGCTCTCATGCTTGCTCTCTCTGTGTTTTTTTCTCATAAAATGTATTAAAAAGAAATTTTAAAAATTACTAGGTGAGGAAGAAACAGTGTATTTTTTTTTTCTTTTTAAAAGATTTATTTATTTTCATTGGAAAGGCGGGTATACAGAGAGAAGGAGAGAGAGGAAGATCTTCTGTCCGATGGTTCACTCCCCAAGCGGCCGCAATGGCTGGAGCTGAGCCATTCTGTAGCCAGGAGCCAGGAGCTCTTCCAGGTCTCCCACATGGGTGCAGGGTCCCAAGGCTTTTAAAGCTTCTTCCTGGAAGCAGCAAATGTCACATTTTGACCCTTGGTCAGAGCAAGCCACAAGGCACGTAGGCAGAGGTGGGAACTCGGTGGAGGAAGCAGGTGGTTGGGAATAGACTCCTCTCCAGGGCCTGTAAGATAGGGGAGGTTGTGAGATGGAGAACAGAGGACTATATTCTCGGCCAACAAGGTGTAATGAGTGTGGCTTGGAAGGCTCAGAGTTGGCAAGAACGTCACAGAGCTGCAGCGAAGACGTGGGAATGGGGATGGCTTTGCCTGGTGGTGAGCGACACCAAGGAAGGAGCCATCAGGCAGGTCCCCATGGCTTAGGCCCACTGGGCTGGTGTGAGGGCTTTTAGCATGCAGATCTACCAGTGAAGTTCATGGCAGTAAGTGAAATGACTCAGCAGAATGGACTTCCAGAGGAGAGGGGCGACCCACCTTGGGGAGGAGGAGGGACTGTTTGAACAGTCATAATCAAGCAATACAGATCGGTACTTTTTTTTTTTTTTTTTAAAGATTTATTTTTATTATTTTTTCATTGGAAAGGCGGATATACAGAGAGGAGAGACAGAGAGGAAGATCTTCCGTCCGATGATTCACTCCCCAAGTGAGCGCAACGGGCCGATACTATGCCGATCCGAAGCCAGGAGCCTCTTCCGGGTCTCCCACGCGGGTGCAGGGTCCCAAAGCTTTGGGCCGTCCTCGACTGCTTTCCCAGGCCACAGGCAGGGAGCTGGAAGGGAAGCGGGGCTGCCGGGATTAGAACCGGCGCCCATATGGGATCCCGGGCGTGCTAGGCGAGGACTTAGCCACTTGCGCCACCGCGCCGGGCCCGATCGGTACTTTTTATAAGGCATATTTAAGATTGATTAATTTGAAAGGCAGGGTGACGGAGAGAGGGAGATGCAGCTGTTCGTTTGCTGGTGTACTCCCCAAGTGCCTGCAGTAGCTGGCCCCGGGCCAGGCTAACGTTGGGACCCTGGGTGACCAAGAGCCAAACACTTGGCTCCTCAGTCAACTGCGTCCCAGGGTGCAGTGGCAGGAGTCACCAGCGCTGCCCTCGGGGCTCCAATCGGGTGACAGTGCCTCCCCTTTAAATGTAGTTGTTGTTTAATAGTTTTTAAATTTTTTTCTTTTTAAAATAATTTTGCATGTCACAGGAAATTAAATTCAAGCAAATGTCTTGGTTGGTGACATTTTGGAAGACAGAGTTGAGAGAGAGAGAGAGAGAACTTGGTTCGCTTCCTAAATGGCTGCAACAGCTGGGACTGGCCCAGTCTGAAGCCAGGGCCAAGAACTTCATCTGGGTCTCCACGGGGTGTGGGGGTCCAAGCACTTGGACCATCTTCTGCTGCTGTCTCAGGCCGCTAGCAGGGAACTGGATGGGAAGTGGAGCAGCTGGGACACAAACTCGCTTCTATAGGGTGCTGACATCACATGCAGTTACTTAACGTTCTACTTAACTGTCACAGTTACAGAGGGAGGGAGAACTTTCATGGTTTGTTTCACTCCCCAAATACTTGCAGCAGCCCAGGACGCAGTCCATGAAGGTGATAGAAAGCCAAATAGGTGAGGCAGCAGCACTGTCCCCCAGAGGGTGCCCTGGCAGGGTACTGGAATCAAGGACGAAGCCCTCTCGAACAGAGAGAGTTAACCACTAAGCTGCCCGCCCATCCCTTCAGTGTCTTAAATATAGCTGAATGATGTTCCCCAGCATTTTGCAAATTGCAGGTCGAGCCACTTACTGATTCTTCCTCTGTTGCTGCTTTACCCTTTTCCTCCTTCTCTGGGGCAGAGGGAGAAAGCAGGTCTCTTGGAGACTGACAGTACCCCTCTGAAAGTCGCACCATACTTCCTTGTCTGAGGGTATAGGGTATGTGAGTTTCAATGACTGGGTTTACAGAACTTTCCATGGAAGTGTAGCTTGTGGATCCTACTGATGGTGATACCTGTTTAGTCACTTGCGTGTTGAGTCATCTCTGGTGAGGGGAAAACAGGGTGGAGGCACTGTGGGGTGCTTGAGCTGCGGCCTGAAGCGTTGTGATTACCATTGGGGTTGCTCCTGTTGTTGCCTTTTTACTGATCATACCTCTGAAAGAGCAATAATCTCCATATTAAAAAATGAATACTTTAAAAAGTTTGTTTCTAGGCTGAGTTACATTACATGGAGGAGACACAGAGAGTCCCAGATGACAATAATGACTGCAGCTAAGCTGTCCAAAGCCAGGAGCTTCTTCCAGATCTCCTTTGTGGGCTGCAGGAGCCCAAGGACCTGGGCCATCCTCTGCTGCTTTCTCAGGCTATATGCAGGGAGCTGGATAGGCAGTGGAGCCACTAGGGCTAGAATCGGTGCCCGTATAGGATGCTGGCACCACAGGTGAGTGTTAGCCTGATAAACCCAGAGCCAGCCCCAACTGAATAGTCGTTGGGAGATAATATTACAGAGGGAGCTGTTTGTTGATTTTTTTGTTTGTTTTTAGGGTTCGTTCATTTGAAAGAGTTTCAGAGAAGGGGAGAGATTTTCAATCCACTGGCTGAATCCCCAGATGGCACAATGACCAGGCCCAATCTTAGGAGTCAGGAGCTTCACCTGTGTCTCTGACAGAGGTCACTGGGGGGCCAAGCACTGGGGCCATTTCCCACTACTTCTCCCAGGCCACTATCAGGGAGTTGGATTGGACATGGAGCAGCTGGGACACAGATAGGTGCCCATATGGGATGCTGGCGCTGCAGGCAGCAGCTTTGCTCACTGCAGCCGCAATGGTGGCTCCAGGGCCTGTTTTAAGTGCGAGTACTTCCTCTATAAAACCTGTCCCTTGGAAAGTGGAGGGATTGGCAGCTGATTCTCTAGCTATAGTGTCAGTTTATCTTGTTGCACAGCATCTGTTGCTATATGCGCGAAAATAAATTGTCATTTGAATTTGAATGTGCCTGGCTGGTAGTGAATTCCAGTTGGGATAGAGTAGACAGTTGCCAAATAACTAGCTTACATGAAGCTCTTTCCCCATGCCTCATGAAAAATGAGCAGCTAGCAGTGATCTGTGAATGGTGATCCTTCTGGAGACAATAGCAAACTAGGCGACACAAGGGCTGGTTGGCTCTGGCTTTCCATTGTTCTCCCTGCCCGCCAAAGATGACCCGGGGAGTTGGGCCCTGTCACCAGGTGGGAAACTAGGATGGAGTTCTGGGCTTCTGACTTTGGTCTGGCTGGGGTCCTCACTGTGCGGGCATTTAGGGGCGAACCAGTAGATGGAAGATTTTCCAATATTTATTTTTATTGGAAAGGCAGAGTTACAGAGGGAAGGAGAGAGATCTTCCATCCACTGGCTCACTCTCCAGGTGACCACAGTGGCTGGAGTTGGGTTGAATCTGAAGCCAGGAGCCTTCTCAGTCTCTCAAGTGCACGTAGGGGCCCAAGTAGTAGAGCCATCCTCTGCTGCTTTTCCCAGGCCATAAGCAGGGAGCTGGATCAGAAGTGGAGCAACTCAGCTTGAACTGCTGCCCATATGGGAATGCCAGCACTGCATGTAGAGACTTAGTGTGCTGTACCACCACACTGCCCTCCCCCCCAATTTTAAACAATCAAACAAAAGCCCAACTGTAAATGCATCAAAAATATCTTTTAATCCTAAAAAGCAACATGTGTTTCCAGACAGGCTGGGAGACTGTAGGTGATCGTTGGTATATGTGTAACGTCATTCAGACTGTCCGTGGGCCTGTGGACATTCATCTCACTGTGTCCTGTGATGATTCAGTTGACCAACTATTTGGGTTGTGTGGCAGTTCCACTGACCTGAAATTTTTATTTCTTATGACTTGTGCTTTGTTTTGCCTTTATTTTTTCCCTACAATGTTTTTGTTCTTTTGTGAAGCAAAACTTTGTGGCGAACTGAGGAAATCACATTTGTACTAAAATAGATACTAGTGTTTTAGCTGTAAAATGTGACAGAATTCTTTTTATTGTTCTTTAATTGGCTTACTTTGCTCTTGCTGTTTGAAAGTCAACTCCATTTTTCTTTTCCTCCTTCATGTTACGAAAGGGCACTGGGCGTTTTTCCCTGATGCTTCGGTTTTTTATGGCTCTGGGTTGGTTGTCGCAGTTGAACGTTGTTTTCCTAAGCCACTGCCCACAGAGAATATGAAGCCCGCCTGGAAAGGTACAGTGAGCGCATCTGGACGTGCAAGAGCACCGGCAGCAGCCAGCTGACGCACAAGGAGGCCTGGGAGGAGGAGCAGGAAGTGGCCGAGCTGTAAGGAACGGCTGCCCATGGGGTTTTACGGGATGCACAGTGCTTTCAGGGTGCTTTGGCCTACAGCAAAGTGTTTGTACTGAGTGTTTAGTTGTGTGTGTGCTTTTTTTTTTTTTTTTTGTTTAGATTTACTTATTTATTTGAAAGGCAGAGTTAGAGAGGGAGAGAGAGACAGGTTGATTTTCCATCCCTTCACTCCCCAAATGGCTGCACCTGTCAGGGCTGAGCCCTACTGAGCCCAAAAGCCTAGAGTTGATTCTCGAATGCAGGTGCAGGGATCCAGGACTTGGGCCATCCTTTGCTGCTTTCCCAGGCCACAAGCAGAGAGCTGGATTGGAGGTGGAGCAGTGAGAAATTTCTCATTTGTTGGTTTACTCCCCATTTGGCTGCAACCACTGGAGCTGAGCCTGTCCGAAGTCAAGAGTTTCTTCCAGGTCTCTCATGTGGGTGCAGAGACCCAAGGACATGAACCTTCCTCTGCTGCTTTCCCAGGCACATTAGCAGGGAGCTGGTTGGAAAGTGGAGCAATCGTAGGATTTGCTTGCTATACCACCATGCCAGCCCTGACTATATAGCTTTTAATCTTTTTTATTTCGTCATTTGTTGCCCTGTAGACATTTGCTAAGGAAAGATTTCTGTTTTGATAGCAGTAGTTCTCTAGAAAGGGAGGTCTGAGAGAGCACCTTTGACCTAGTGATGAAGAGGTTGCTGGGACACCTGCCTCTGCAGAGGACCTGGGGTCAAGTGTGGGCTCTACTGATGGGCCTGCTGCAAGGGCACGCACGAAGGAGACTTGGATTGAGTTCCTGGTTCCCAGCTTCTGCCCAGTCCCACCCCTCTTCTTGTAGGCATTTGGGGAGTGAATTTATTCTCTGCCTCACAAATAAAATAAATTTTTTTTTTTTTTAAAGGTATGTTTGTGCTGACATGAATTAGATCTCTGAATAGCTTTTGCTGTGTTTCCTTGGTAACTGATGATGTGTGTGTTTAGTTTGAAGGAGGAATTCCCTACCTGGTATGAGAAGCTTGTCCTGGAAATGGTTCACCATAACACAGCCTCTTTAGAGAAGCTAGTGGACTCTGCTTGGCTGGAGATCATGACCAAATACGCCGTGGGAGAGGAGTGTGACTTTGAGGTAAGTGCCGGAGGACAGAATGTATCTTTATGTGTGGAAAAGGCTGTTATGTTTGGAGTGTGCTTAAATATTCTAAAACGTACATTTTAGAGCTTCTAATTAATGCGAATGCTAAGTGCCATGAAAACTGCTATACTAGGTACTAGTGGATCCGTACTTTCTCTGAGGTTTTGATAGTTTTATTATCTTGAAAATTTTAAAATTTCCAAATATGTTCAGTCTGTGTCTTCACTCTGTTTGTGAGAGATTTGACAATTTGCTTTTTCTACTTAATTAAAAAAATGTTTTTCCAACCCAAATAGTTAAAAGGCTAGCTATTATAAAAGGGGTCCTCTTGGGGCTGACATTATGGTGTCGCAGGTAAAGCTGCTCCTGTGGGCGCCCGTTCACATCCCTGCTGCTCCATTGCCGATCCAGGGCCCTGCCAACAGCGTGGGGAAAGCAGCGCTTGGGCCTCTGCAGCTCTGTGGGAGACTGGGTGAAGCTCTCCTAGCTGGTGAGGCCATGTATGGAGTGAACCAGCACTCTTAAGTCTGATTTTCAGATAAATGAATGAATGAATACCTACCTAAATATATCTATTTAAGTGATACTTGTATGTTTTGAAACCTGAAAGTCAGATTTAGGCAGCAGGGCTCTGTGTTAGATGTCTCTGGGCTGGCTCCTGGACTTGGTGCAGCATCTGCACAGAAACCTCAGGGGTGGCCGACAGGAGCCAGCCTCTCGCAGCTTGCTGAGGCTCAGCAGCTTGCTGAGGCTCACGTGTATCTGTCAGGTGCTGTTGGCTGTGTGTAGTGGTAGACTGCATAGTGGCCAGCTCTGGTCTGATGTATTTAATGGGAATAAAGTTACTGAGAGAGCTTCTGAAAGCACATCCTTGGGTCATGCCCTGGGAATCCGGGAGCTGTGGGACAGGGCCTGAAACGGCGGCGTTCTAAGAAGTTGCCACTGGTGAGAGTGCCCTTGTGTTGGGGGCTGCACTTGGAGTAGCACTGGCTTAAATAATGTGGTCATTTAGTTCTCTGACGTAATGCATCTTGGAAGTGGGCAGCTCTGTGTTGGAATAGAGCCGAGTGAACAGTCAGGGACCTAGGCTGTCCTGTCCCTCTGGTCCTTTCAGTGTACTGTGTGTCAGGCCTTAGCTTCTCTGCTTCTTGATGGAGGACAGCATCAGACATAAAGCCCACCTTTGGCTTTATGCGTGGCTGGTCAGGCTGTGGCTTACATAGCAACACTGAGCTGCAGAGGTACTGAGAAAGTCAGTGTATTTGCCTTTTCTTCTGAAGAGGCTGGCAGGAGAGATGAGGAAGGGAGGGCAGGCATGACTCAGATAGACTGCTCACCTGTGTGACCTACAGCAGCTGGGAGGTGATGAGACCAGAATCAAGCTTTCAACTCCATGTCTGTCCGGCTCTACTCTTCATTCTTTTTGTTGTTTCACTAATTGACTCTGACTGCCTATTGAGGTAATGTCTGGCATCACCAGTGAGTTTTAACTGTAAACTTCATGCCATTCAGTGTCCTGGCACACTTTTGTGGTATCATTGACTTGAGTGCTGGAAAGGGACTGTTGACAGCAGCCTGATCAGGGTCAAGGAAGACCTTGCAAGGCAGTGTTAGGTGCCTCCTAGCCATCAGTGTTTGGGAGGCTTGGCTGTCCTGAACCTCAAAGCAGCAAGGGGAGGCAGTGAAGAGTGGGCACAGCTGTGGGGCAGTGCTGGGCAAGACCCAACCTGTAAGGGAGGCATTCTGGGAAGTAAGCTGTCCAGATCAGTTCTATGTATGAAGGGTGGAGAGTGGGGATGGAAGGGCTGCAAGGTGGAGGAAGGAATGTTCGAACAAAAGGAAGCAGCCTTTGGGAGGTGGATATCCTTGTAAACAAGAAAAGCTGTCTAAACTCGTGTGCAATCTAGGAAATTGAATGAAAACCATAGTGAAGCAGTCTTGTACCAGTCAGATTAACACATAAGAAAGTGCCACATTTCGATAAAAATGTAGAATTGCTGGTTCAGTGCAATAAATAGCACAATAAACTGCCGAATAGAATGCACGTATCATTTGGCTTAGAATTTTATTTCTGAGAATTTGCCTCTTAAATTTTGCCTCAGGGGAATTGTGTGAGAATATTTGCAGCAATATTGTTCATAGTGATCTAAAAGGAGCATAAGTCAAGTATCCATTGGCAGTTGAGGTTGGATAAAAAATACTTGAGGCATGGGGTACTCTACAACAGGAAAAATAAATTTAGAATAGTAAATTGCAGAACATGGCATAATACTGTTTATAGAAGGATCCTAACAGCAAAACTAAGTAACTGAGAATAGTAGTTTGCCTGGGGGAGAGAGGCTTGCAGGGAAGCCCGTGGAGGTTCCTGGTAGTCAGTATTTTAACTGCATGGTGTGTAGGCAAACCAGGCGAGCACACCAGAGCCAAGTGTGAGGACCTCCATGGTGAGGCTTCTTAGGGGGTTCCCCAGCTAGACCTCTGGGCTCGATCTCTGACCTCAGGATCCGACCCCAAAGCACATGTTTCAGAACTGGACCGCCTTGGTTGCTGACTCCATGCCCGAGTGGAGCGCATACCCAGGAGAACACGAAAGTCAAACAGCCAGCTCATCTAAGCCGGCAGAGGACTTCGAGTACCTCTTCAAATGATGAAAGAAAGGAGGGTTGAATAACACTCCAAACCAGGCTTTCCAGCAAGCACCTGGGCCTGTGAACACTGAGACATGAGCTGCCAGCACGCCTTAGAATTTCTCACCTCTGGTGCGAAAAAGCTAGCAACTTCTCAGAACAATCAAGCTCGTTGGGGTGTTTAAGGTGACAGTTTCCGTCCCAGGCACTAAGTGGTGCATTTTTTTTTTTAATTTTATTTTTTTAATTTTAAGTGGTGCATTCTTCTCCCGTCCTGATCCTCCATCCTAATTGGAGGCCCACATAGGTTTGCAGCCTTTTCACCTTGTAGCACATATTATAATAAGATTAAAAAATTTTAAAAGACTTCAAAAAATTTTGGGGGTAGCACATGCTACCACCTACAAGAGAGCCATTGGCATACTTACTATGCCCCCACAGGACTCTGGGAACTGCTTTGCCTAAGGCTGGTGGAAGGGACAGGAGGAGCTGCACTCTTGCGCTAGTAGTACACACTCAAGAGAAGGAGGCGGGATGGATCTGAAGCAGGGGTCTACAGAGGGCTGATCTAAGTATAGAATGAAGCTGGGGCTTTTACGGGCTAGGCCAACGCACCTCTGGCACATGGAAGTGCCAGAACAGGAGGTTGGTAAGGGTTCTGAGGGGCCCCAGACCGTGGGCAGTGAGTGTAACAAGTGCTGGGACTGGGGCAGCTCTCGTGGGGGCCGCTGTGGGTTTTCTCTACTACGCCACAGCACCCATTGGTACATATAAGAGCCAGGGCAGGGGATGGTCCCAGTAGTGGTTCTTAGGGTTAGGGTTAGGGTTAGGCCACAACACCTGCATTAGAGCTGGGGTTGGGGGGAGATCTGCTAGGGATTGTTAGGGATCTCCCAGCATGCACAAGCCCTCACCAGCATGCATGAAAGCCAGGTCTAGAGGTAGGTTAGGCTGGGCCAGGTTGCAGTACCTGTGGAGGCATATGAGAGCTGGGTTTGGGGGAGGGCCATGTCAAGCTGCAGCACCTGCAGTAGTTGAGAGCTAGGATGGAGGGGAGGACAGGCTTGGTAGAAGCTCCAAGGGGGCTCTAACTAGGCAGCAGCATTTGCTAGTACATGAGACAACTGGGTTTGGGGACAAGGCTGGTGTGGATTCTTAGAGGGGTCTTCCAGATTAGGCTACAGCAGCTGCCCGGCCTGGAGCAGGTCATGCCATTGTACCTGGTAGCGTGCACAAGAGCCAGCTCTGTGGATTGGGCTGGTAGAGGTACTGCATCTGCTGAGACTCACAGGAATTGGGGTTGGGAGCATGCTGCGCCTGCACTTGCTGAAACAGGACTGGGCATTAGTGGGGTCGGGTGCACAAGGCCAAGCTACTACTCACACAGGTACTCATGAAAGCCGTATACGAGGGGGTCTTCCACACTGGGACCAACCCCCAACCTCAGGGAATGTCATGTAGACCAACTTGCTTAGTCCTACGCAAAGGTAAACAACATACTCAAATACCCATTAGAGACAGGGTGGCCAGCTCCTCCAGTCCAGCAGAATGACTAAAAGAGGACAAGGGGTCGGATTAAACACACTGTAGATCAGGTTCTCCAGCAAGTATCTAAGCCAGTAGATGTACTGAGATAGACATGGACAGCCAACAGGTGTTAGAAGTAATTTCTTATCTCTTCAGTGTGAAGCCAAGAACATCTCAGAGCAGTAGAAACCACTCAGTTAACACCCTCAGGACATTCTCCACACATCCTTGGGACAACATCAGGCGCTGTGTTTGTCACCTGGAGCTGATGTAATCTGGCACTTTCCTTCCCGCCCAAAACGCAGCCACAGGAGGGAAAGTGGAGACTTTTCTCTCAGAGACTGCAAGCGTCTCTGATTCCCTCACCTTTGTAAGAAACATGAAAAACGACAATCATAGCAAATACATGCTTTTATAATTAAAAACCAGGGTTTTTTTTTTTTTCTTTTGAATCTTTAAAGTTTTTTATATAGGCTGGATATGTGTTCTTCATCAGATACATGCTTCTGCAGACCAGTCTCTCAGTCTATGACCTGTGTTTCTGAGAGTGATTTCTAAAGAGCAATTTTTAGGTTTTTTGTTTTTAATTTTTGATGCTATTTACATAGTTGACAAAGGATGCAGGCACATGAGGACCACTGATTAGGGTGGGGGTTGAGGCATGGGGGAAGGTGGGTGGGACAAATATTTCCAGTTTTCCTTGTGTCCTATTTGGGGGTCAGTGAGAGAGACAGAAGGGTCTGCTTCCAGCTGCCAGACTATGTCAGTATTTGAGGATGGGGCATGTCTAATTGATGTCATCTTAGAAACCTAAGTGTGGAGAAGAATGTTCTGAGAGTGTTGCCTGAATGGTTTCAATAGTTCCAAGACGCTGTTGTTTTCATTGCTCCAAGGTTGACAAAATCCTGACAGTCTACCCCAGTGCATCCACTCACCGAGACACTGCTGCCAAAGCTCAGCCAGCAGTGTTGTCCAACCTGTTTTTCTCTCCATCGTCTGACATGCCACTCGGCGTCCTCTGCAGACGAATTGGCCATCTTGTCCCCCGAATGTGCCTGGGCATGCCATCCACTGCACAGGTTCAAATTACATGAAACCCAACCCAAAAGAGGACACAGATGACCTCCTCTTCTCAGTAACAAAGAAAAAGTAGCTAGTGAGAATATAGAAAACATGGGCCCAACACAGTTGTCTAGTGGCTAAAGTCCTCACCTTGCGTGCGCGCTGGGATCCCATATGGGCGTTGGTTTGTGCCCTGTGGCCCTGCTTCCAATCCAGCTCCTTGCTTGTGACCCGGGAAAGCAGTGCAGGACAGCCCAAAGTCTTGGGACCCTGCACCCGCTTGTGGGAGACCCAGAAGAGGCTCCTGGCTCCAGATTGACAGCTTTGGCTGTTACAGCCATTTACGGAGTGAATCAAGCAGATGGAAAATCTTCCTCTTTCCCTGTCCTCTTCTTTGTATATCTGACTTTGCAATAAAAATAAATAAATCTTTAAAAAAGGAGTATAGAAAATATGATCTCAGTGCAGTAGTCTAGTTGCCAAAGTCCTTGCCTTGCGTACACTGGGATCCCATATTGGCCCCACTTTGTGTCCTGGCAGCTCCATTTCCCATCCAGTTCCCTGCTGTGGCCTGGGAAAGCAGTGGAGGACAGCCCAAACCTTGGGACTGTTGTGGGGTAGGCAGCCAGTTCAGGTTCATGAGGTTGGAAGCCACACCCCTACTACCACTTAGGTGTTCCCTCACGCTCCCCTATCCTCACCCAGGACCTGAGAGGGGACGATATGGCATTGCTTTGTAACCATTCCCCTTGCAAGCCCCCATAAAGACTCATGATAGGGAGGGGCTCGCTCTCGATCCTGTGCTTCCATTGCTCTGGCACGCTGGCTCTCGGCCACCCCCCCAACCCCCAGTACCTAGTTGCTCTCTGGCTGTCTGCAGACTCCGAGGACAGTATCCCTTGAGCATGGCATCTGTGTGTCTGTATTGCTCACCCTCTGTTCACTGTTTGGGCGGACAGTAAATATAGCAATGCTAAGATGCTTTGTATTTCTAATTTATGTACTTTAAAGAGTTCCAGGGGAGGTGAGGCCTGAATAATGGAATGTGGGCAGAGAAGCCAGGAAAAGGTGACATGTTTGCAGCTTTGTAAGTGTGCTCAGGCTGTCTGCTGTATGTCTGTTAAGATGACTTATGTTGTTGGGGAAGCTGGGACACAGGTCTTCAGCTTAATAGATGGACGACAGGGTAATGACGTTTTGTTCATCTTGGGGTTTTGATTGACTGGATTGCTACATGGACTTGTAATTTGCTGTTTCAAGTGGGCCCTATTATCACAAAGCTTGGTTAATAAAGACAGAGGAGGCTCCTGGCTTCAGATCATCCCTGTTCCAGCCATTACGGCCACTTGAGGAGTGAACCAGCAGATGGAGGACCTTTCTCTCTCTATCTCTTCTATCTGCATACCTGACTTTGCAATATAAACAAATAACTCCAAGGAAAAAAAAAGATGCCCATTGTTTTTTTGGTTTTTTTTCATGGACTCTTAATTGCTTTTCTATTTCAAGGACAGTAGAAATACAGCATAGTCAGATTGATTGATCATAGGAATTTGAGATCAGTTACTTTTCTGAGTCAGTGTTGGTGACTTTATTTTTTTATTATCTCTGATTTTCTCTCACATCCTTTGTAGGTGGGGAAGGAGAAAATGCTCAAGGTGAAGATTGTGAAGATTCATCCTTTGGAGAAAGTGGATGACGAGGCTGCAGAGAAGAAATCTGATGGGGCTTGTGATTCTCCATCAAGTGACAAAGAAAATTCCAGTCAGATTGCTCAGGACCACCCGAAGAAGGAGGCAGTAGTGAAAGAGGATGAAGGAAGGAGAGAGAGTATTAGTATGTATAGCGTTGGCTTTCCTTAGTGAGTCATGGGCTCCTAGTGCGTCGTGCATGGATCTCTTAGCGCTCTGGCAGCTAAATGTGTAATAGACTTGGTTTTTTTCCATTTATGATTCAGAAAAGAACCAAAATATTGACAAAGTGAATCAAGGCTTCAGTTTCCTAAACAATGAAGAACATAGTAAGTTGCTTTATCTAGTTGCTTGGAAATCTGTTCATTCCTACCTACTTGAGATGGCACAGCTTGCTTTCCCTTCACTCTTTCTGTTGATAACACACATGTATGTGGAGGGACGTGGTGAACATCAGGTAGCGAATTTCTGTGACCTCTGCTGCTGGCCTGGCAGCACTTCGGTCCTGTCTTTCCTGACTATAAACCAAGTGTCAAGGTGGGCGCCCCTGGAGATTCTGTCATGATTGCCAGTTGAAGAATTGGGGATATACTCAGTCTCTGAAGCCTTCAAGGTTTTTTTGTTTTGTTTTGTTTTGTTTTTGTTGTTTGTTTTTTTTAATGATTGATTTGGGGCGGGCTGGGATAGAGAGATTCTACAGAGATGAGAAGGGGATGTGGGTCTTCCATGTGTTGGCCCACTTCCTAAATGGCCACTACGGCCTATGCTGAGCCCATCAGGAGCTGAAGCCTTTGATTCTAACAGTTGTGTAATTGAGTGTGGACTGGATTCCTTTGTGGCTATATGAATTGTGTGGTACCTACTGATCACTCTTCCGATCAGTGTTGCAGGGAATCAACTGATTTTACCTTGTTACTGAACTGTTGACAGAATTTGGATATGGATGTTGTATCGTCTTCCTGCCTGCATCCTCTGTTTTGTATCTCTGTAGACACTTTGGGCATGTGCAGGTGGCTTTTGAGTGACTCCGCCTTAGGAGGACATCTCTGGATGGTCATTGTAGCTGACCCCTTGTTGCTAAATTTGAGTTTGTTTTATGGTCTGATTTATGAATCCTGACATCTATATTTTCGCTCTTGTTTTTGTTATTTAGGCTTTATGGGTCTTACTAGTTAATTCTTTGTGGTTGATGAAAGGTTTTTTTTTTTTTTTAAGATTTATTTATTTTTATTGGAAAGTGAGATATACAGAGAGGAGAGTCAGAGAGGAAGAGCTTCCATCCAATGATTCACTCCGCAAGTGGCAGCAGTGGCTAGAGCTGAGCCATTCCGGAGCCAGGAGCCAGGAACTTCTTTCTGGATCTCCCACATGGGTGCAGGGTCCCAAGGCCTTGGGCCATCCTTCACTGCTTTCCCAGGCCACAAACAGGGAGCTGGATGGGACGTGGGGCTGTCAGGGTTAGAACTGGCGCTCATATGGGATCCTGGCACATTCAAGGCAAGACTTCAGCTGCTAGGCCATCACTCTGGGCCCTCCGTGACATATTCTTAATGTTTCCTGGAGAAGAATAAACTGAACCAAGTCTCATTTTCTAAAAAAAAAAAAATAATGTAGAGAGTCCTGCATTGTTTCTCATTCATTCAAATCAAGATTCTTGGGAATACTAATATTTCTCATTGACCATTGTTTTATTGCTTATACTATTGTGGTCTTACTTCAGCATCTTCACTCTGAAATAGTTCCTAATGTAGTTACAGATGATCTCTACATCTTTTTTTTCCTTTTTGTATGCATTTATTTGAAAGAGTAGCAAAGGCCTGGCGCAGTGGCCTAGCGATTCAAATCCTTGTTTTGCACACACTGTGGTTCCATATGGGTGCTAGATTTAATCCTGGCAACCCTGCTTCCCATCCAGCTCCCTGCTTGTGGCCTGAGAAAGCAGTTGAGGACGGCCCAAAGCCTTGGGACCCTGCACCCATGTGGGAGACCTGGATGAGGCCCCTGGCTCCTGGCTTCGGGTTGGCTCAGCTCTGGCTGTTGCGGCCACTTGGGGAGTGAATTACCAGATGGAAGAGCTTTCTGTCTCTCCTCTCTGTATATCTGACTTTGCAAAATAAAATAGTAAATCTTAAAAAAAAAAAGTAGTTTAAACACGAGCCATAAATAAATAAACTAATTAATTTAAAAAAATACTAAAGAAACAAGAGCCCTGCTGTTGCTGACACTTTTTCTGACCAGGTTTCATGTCACTACAGTGGTCACACTTCGTCTCTCAGACTGTAGCTGGAGTTCTGTCACATGTCCACATCTGGCTGGCACCAAGTCCATTTCATAAGCAGTATGCCCCTTGATTCACTGGCATCTCACTTAACCTGTATTGGGAAGTTTGGCCTTGAGTCTTCTGATTTATCTTCAGTCCTCCATGCCATTTTTATTGACCTTCTATTTTCACCTTCCTATTTTATCTTTCAGCTGCTGAGATTGATATTTCTCTTACTACGTTTTTGAAGCTGCACTTTAGTTAGGTCAGCAGTTTTTCTGAGTCCTGGTGTTGGCCAGGCAGTGGGCGGGCTCTTGGAGTGGTAGGAGAGCTCCATGTGTCTGGACCTCAGTGCTCCCTGTCTCTGAGCACGTGGTGCTCTTTCTAGCTCTTTCCTTTCTGCCTCCCAGATGAGCCAGGTGTTCCCTTCCTGTCACGTGTTCTTTGCTCGGTGCTTACTCCCTTGTTTGGGAATTATGGACTTGTTGCTCGCCAGTAGGCTTTACTGCCTTGCGTTAACAGCATTATGGTTCATGTTTATGCCATCTCATCTATTGCCTGGTGTTCAGTCAAATTCTTGTGGATGAATGAAGATAATTTAAAGACCCTTTTTTTTTTCCCCACTAATTTTGACTAGATGATAGAGCTCGGAGATCTCCACGTAAACTTCCTACGTCGTTAAAGAAAGGAGAAAGGAAATGGGCTCCTCCAAAGTTTCTGCCTCATAAATACGACGTGAAACTACAAAATGAAGATAAGGTGTGTTAGCACTATGTGTGAAGCCTCTTATATCTGGTGGATTTATAAAAAAAAAATATCATGGGGTTGGTTTTGTTTTTTTTTCTCTGTTACAAGTTTATTTATTTGAATGACAGAGTCAGAGAGAAAGATTTTTTATTTGCTGGTTCATTCCCCAAATGACCACAGTAGCCAGAGCTGGACCAGTCTGAAGCCAGGAACTTCGTCTGGGTCTGCCACATGGGCACAGGGGCCTGAGCACTTGGGTCATCTTCTGCCGCTTTTCCAGACACATTAACAGGGAGATGAATCACAGTTGGAGCCACTGGAGCTGGCACCCATTAAGGGATGCCAGTGCTGTAGGCGGTCACCAGGCCACAGTGGTTGAGCCCCTCGGGGTTGTTTTTCTTACAGAGAAATGTCAGTATCTTTGGACAGATTGTTTTTCTAGTCTCTGGTTTTGGTAGTTAGGTCTTACGGTTGTATTTTTTCTTTACTAAGTGGTAACATTATGGAGAACTTGAGCTTGCCCAAGTGCCTGCAGTAGCCCGGCGCTCCGTCTGGCAGTAGCCTGGGACTGGACACTTTCCCACCGTGTTTGGAGGGCTGGCGCTCCGGTATGGGATGTCAGTTCCCCAGGTGGTGTCAACTGCTGCTTAAAGTGTCTAACAAGGGTAATCACTGATTCAGGGATATCTGCTCTTCCTTCCTTCTTCCTGTACTCCCCATTCTTACCTTTCTCTCCCTTCCTTCCTCTCTCTCTTTTTTTTTTAATATTTATTTTTATGGGAAAGGCAGATTTACAGAGCGGAGATACAGAGAGAAAGGTGTTCCATCTACTGAGTCGTTCCCCAAATGCCTGTAATGGCTTGAGCTGAGCTGATAACTCTTGGACCTTCGTCCAGGTCTCCCATGCAGGTGCAGGGTCCCAAAGCTTTGGGCCATCCACTACTGCTTTCCCAAGCTCCAAGCAGGGAGCTGGATGGGAAGTGAAGCGACTGGGACATGAACCGCGGTCTGTATGTGATCCTGGCGCTTGGAGTTGGAGGATTAGCAAGTTGAGTTATCACATCAGGCCCGGGGATATATTTATTTTTCGGGCATATTGCTTAGGAATAGATCTGTTCTTAAAATATATATATATTTTTTGGTTTGCTTTGAAGGCAGAATGATAGAGGAAAAGAAGGAAAGATGGCATCTGTCCCCTGGATCACTCCCCAAACACCTGTTCTGGTGAAGGCTGGCCCAGGGTGCATCCAACAGCTTAGAGCTCCATCCGGGGGACGGGAGCTCATGCACTTGGCCGTCATCTACTGCCTCCCAGGATGCATTAGCAGGACGCAGCAGCTTAACCCCTTGTGTGACAGGGATAGCTTTCTTTCTAATTTGCCGCCTTTATTTTTAGAATCGTGATTTTTTTTTTTTCTGGAGGAATGTAAATTTTTTCTATTTGCAATGTTTCCTTCTTTTTCTTCCGGTGGTGAATTATTTATGTGTATGTTCACTTAGATCATCAGCAATGTGCCAGCTGAAAGCTTGATTCGTACAGAGCGCCCACCAAATAAGGAGATACTCCGATACTTCATACGGCATAATGCGTTACGGGCTGGTACTGGTGAAAATGCACCTTGGGTTGTAGAAGACGAATTGGTGAAGAAATATTCTCTGCCTAGCAAATTCAGTGACTTTTTACTTGATCCATATAAGGTAAGAATACAATTAAGTTTTTAATAGTATGAAAAAGCACTGTGAAATGAATGTTTTCTTTAGCAGTTCTGTAAGCATTAATAGCAGATTTTGAGCTCTTTTTCATCTTAGTTGAAAGAGAGACAGAGATACCGGTTTTTCTAGCTGCTGGCTCACTCTGCCGATGCCTGCAGTGTTTGGAACTGACCAGGTTGAAACCCACAGTCTGAAACTCAGTACAGCTCTGTCCTGAGAGCAGCAGGTGCCCTAAGTCCTGAGCCATTACTGCTGCCTCCCCGGTGTGTGTCTGTTACCAGGAAACTGGAGCAGAATTGGTGTTGGGACTTGAACTTAGACATTCCAGTGGAGAATATCAGCATCCCAAGTAGCATTTTAACCATTGTGTCAAAAGAGGAATGTCAAAATTTGCAGATCTAACTAATTAATACAGATTGTGCTGGGCAGGCTTGTGGGTTTGGCAGGAGAGGCCACATTGAATACTTTACCTAATATTTTACTTTGCACTATTAAGTCAAAGTGCACTCTCACACTTGTTAGGCTTCAAACGTTTTTGGAAAGAGGGATAGTACACATACAAGGTGCACTTTGCGGGCCAGTTTGCAAAGATGAAAGCTGTGTTAGGCAGGATAATCAGATCCATGGCAACCTTAAACCTGGAATATGTATTTGTGTGACAGTATAGTAGAAAGCTGGCATTTCTCTCTTGCATGCTTTTCCCCTGTAATTATCACATTTGTTTTTCAGAACATATTCATGATGTTGTAGTATCAGTCATACTTTACAGAAGGGGAATCTGAAGTCTAGTCTAATGGGAATCAACAGAAAGTGATGACAAAAGCCAAGGCATTGGCTTAGCGTTGCTCTGTTTCTAATTTCCTTTTTTCCTATTTCCTTCGAATGTTTGGGTTTTAATTTGTTCATCTGAAAGGTAGACCGACAAGATGTGGGTGGAGGAAGATCTTCCATCGTCAGGTTTACTCCTGGAATTCCCGAAACGGCCATAGCTAGGTCAGGTCGAAGCTGGGAACTCTTATCTGGTCTGCCATGTGGGTGGCAGGGACCCAAATCCTTGAGCTGTCACCTGCTGCCTCTTAGGATGCTGCATTAGCAGGAAGCTAGGCTGGAAACAGAGTGGCTGGGCTGCAGCCAGGCATGTCACAGGGCACATGAGCATCTCATGCAGAGGTGTGACCACTTGGTCACATGCCCATTGTGGATAAGTGATTTTTCTCTTTTTAACTGTGAGCTATCTCCTGCCTTTTAGTAATTCAAAGTGTTATGAGTGAAATATTTTTCAGGTTTATTAAGACAGCTGAGAAACACTTTGTAGGAGGCAGAGGTTAGAATTCTAGTAACTTAATTTTGGAAAGTCAATTTCTAAAGACATCACCTACTCAAAATTCCTAGTAAGGCTTTAAGTTATTACATGTAGTTTGGCTGTACTTCAGCTTGGGCAGTGCGAGCTTGCTTAGACAAAACTGTGATAAGCAGGCGAAGCTTCTCAGATTAGTTGACTCATGGAAAATAGCAGTTCACAGGTGCAAAGTTTGAACAGTGATTTCTGTAAGTTAACAGTAAATACTGTTAGTTCACTGATGATCTCCTGTGCTTTGCATCCAAGTTTGTGTTCCCTTTTTATAAAATGAATTATCTTGAGGATTTTTGACACCTCAGCTTGAGAAGGACATAACCCAGAAGAATCAGATGGTCACGAGACAGTCCTTTGGGTCCTTCCCGTGTTTAAAGGAAGCTTAATGTAATGTGTTAAGGATTCAGGTTAGTCATGTCATCTGCCCATCCATCCCAAAGGCGTGGGTGTTGTCTCTTCAGAGTCTTCTCTGATGTATATTAGGCTGTAGTGTTCTATATGTTAAATATGTGGACTGTGGAGAGAGGTGAGGCTCGGTGGCTGGAACCAGGTTGTGAGTGATAGTTTTAGGAAGGGAGTCAGTTGAGGGAGGCTGGAGAAGCAGGTGGTATGGGAGAGGGAAGATTGCTTAGAGGAATGTTGGAGTTTTGCCTGAGTAGGGCCTGGTATGATGTGTGGTGGGTCCATTTGTATTCTTTAGGCTTATCTGTGGTGGAGGTATATTCAGGTGGCAGGGCCAGGTAACAACTCTTGCTCTGCTCCCCTTCCGTGTGCTTGGACAGTCACGGGCATTTTTCCTTTGTGACAGTCAGAAAGGGCCTTAGCTAGTGCCCATGTCTCCCTCCTCCCCCATGGGGTCTTGTTGATAGCTTGTGCTGAGAAGGGTGTGGGGGAGACCCTTCGTGCATACGTGGTTTTATGCTTTTTCAGATCCCCCTGAGTCCAGCCATGCTGGTTCCCTTTTGGCTGTGACTGCCTAGCATGCCCCGGGCTGAGATGATCCAGTTCCTGGAGGAGTGCTCACGCTGGGAGCTGGCCTATTGGGAGGGGGTTGGGTGAGTTCTTTTCTTTCCTTTCCTTTTTTTTAGATATTTTATTTTTATTAGAAAGTTGGATATACAGAGAGGAAGATCTTCCCAAGTGGCTGCAATGACCTGATCTGTGCCATTCCAAAGCTAGGAGCCCAGATCCTCCTCCGGGTCTCCTACTCAGGTGCAGGGTCCCAATACTTTGATCTGTCTGTGACTGCTTTCCCAGGCCACAAGCAGGGAGCTGGATGGAAAGTGGGGCTGCTAGAATTAGAACTGGTGCCCATATGGGAACCTTGGGCTTGCAAGGCGAGGACTTTAGCCACTGGACTACTGTGCTGGGCCCTTTTTCTTTCCTTTTCAAGAACACAATTAAATGGTGTGGCTTCACAACACACCTCATAGATAAAAATGGGCCGTAGAATCTTTGTGGCTGAGATAGCTGCCTCTTTCGTATATTTTTTCTTTATGATACTATGACTCTAAGTAGAAGTTCAAGAAATTTAAAAAAACACCTTTGAGTCGTTTTTAAGGATAGAAATTGTTAGTAAGTTGGAAAGTATCCCACTTGGGATAGATTCTATTAAAGGATAACCAAAGATGCTACATGCGAAACTTCATCTCACACACTAGTCTTCTTTTTCTTGATGAATTTCATCTTAGGTAGCTCTACATCTACATATTGATATAAACAGTACTCAGATGGTGCTCCAGGACCAGCCAAGAGGACAGTGTATCAAGGTGCTAGATCCGCTTCTGTTATTATCAGCAGAATGGAATCCAAAGCAGTTTTCTTTGCTTATGTGGTTTGGCATTCTAAAATATAGTTCTGGAGAGCTAGAACTGGGGGATCCTCCCCCCAGTCGTGGATGCAATTGACATTTGTGCAGCTGTAAAAATGCCTTCGTGGTAGCCCATCCTGAGGATAAATGGTGAGCAAAACACCCAGTTTTAACCAGGCAGTGAAAATATCCTACAGAACAATAATCTTGATCTATAATTGCCTATGCTCCTGTGAGTTTTCTGTTGATCGTATCTTTCATGTTTCAGTCTTACTCTGTATGGCAGTGCAGTTACCACTACTGCATGCCAGTGTAGATGCTCTTCTGTGTGTGCTTTCACCTCAGCTCTTCCCTGTAGCCTTTCTAG
The DNA here is from genome assembly GCF_017591425.1 of Ochotona curzoniae. NCBI lineage: Eukaryota > Metazoa > Chordata > Mammalia > Lagomorpha > Ochotonidae > Ochotona > Ochotona curzoniae. The sequence goes on from NW_024465421.1 coordinate 5,837,502, forward strand.
GGGGGCTCATGATTGCATATTATTTGATCACTTGCTGTTTTGTGGCTTCCAACTCTGCCCACGGCCTGCTGACTTTCTGTTGTTCCTTAGAAGTTTGTCTGCATCTCAGTAACTCTGCAGCGTTTCGCACTCTGGTGGTAGAAATCGGGCATCCTCAAGATTACCTCTCTTGCCTTCCATGATCAGAAGCAAAAGATTTTCTGTTGATTGACAATTTAATTTAGTTTCCATTTCTTCATAATTCTTTAAAGCACTAGAGATAGTATTTTATTTTTGTCTTTTAAAAATACACATTTAAACAGAAGCATATTGGCAAATGGACTAACACCTGTACAATGATTCTGTATGATGACATTGAGGCGGGAAGGTTTGAGGAGCCGTAAGTGGGGTGTCTAGGAGACTGGGAGTGACGAGAGGAGATCTCTTTGTGGGAACTGGGCTGAGTCAGGCGCCAGAAGTTTGCAAGAAAATGAGGGGTGAGATTGGGGAAAGTGCAGTGAAACTTCAGGCCTTGGTGAATATGGAAGGATCGTGGAGCAGGAACACTGGAGCGAGAGAACAGGGGGCTGTCCAAAGAGAATTACACAAAATGAGTGGGATAGCTTAGAGAGCTTCTGGTGCCTGGGTTCATGCAGGTGGGTTGCTGATGGGAAGGAGCAGGGGACCACCAGGGTCAGGAGGCCTCCCCTTCTGGGAGCAGTGATGATGCTGTTCCTATACTTCTGGTCATTCAGTGAGGAAATCTACCCATGGCTACTTAGAAGCTGATTTATTTTTATTGAGAAGGCAGATTTGCAAAGAGAAGAAGAGACAAAGATCTTCCTTCCACAGTGGCTGGAGCTGAGTCTCCTTGGGGTCTCCCATGTAGATGCAGGGTCCCAAGGCTTTGGGCATTCCTTCTCTGCTTTCCCAGACCACAGGCAGGGAGCTGGATGGGAAGTGGAGCAGCTGAGAGATGAACCAGAGCCCATATGGGGTTCCAGCGTTTGAAGGGAGAGATTAGGCAATTGAACCATCTCATCAGGCCCCATTTAGACTAGTGTATACATACAAAGAACTAGACACATAGTACAATGTATAACATCCCTAGTAGGGAGAGAATTTTCCATCCATAAGACAGAAACGTTAGTAACACATCTTTGCTTTTTCAGGGTCATGGATTTGTAGCTTTTACTGGACTTTCTGGGAAAGAGGGCTTATATATTGCTGCTTTAAATCACCTTTTCTTAAAAAAAAAAAAATAATTCTGCTTCTGATCTTAAATTCTAGTATATGACTCTCAACCCTTCGGCTAAGAGGAAGAACGCTGGATCCCCAGACAGGAAGCCTTCAAAGAAGTCCAAGACAGACAGCTCTTCGCTCACTTCCCCACTCAATCCCAAGCTGTGGTGTCATGTGCATTTGAAGAAGTCTTTGAATGGCTCTCCACTCAAAGTCAAGAACTCGAAAAATTCCAAGTCTCCAGAAGAACATCTGGAGGAGGTAATGAAGATGATGTCCCCCAACAAGCTGAATGCTAATTTCCACATTCCTAAGAAAGGGCCGCCTGCCAAGAAACAAGGCAAGCTTGGCGACAAACCTTTGAAGGGCAAGGGCAGAAGCAAAGGCATCCTCAATGGACAGAAATCCACAGGAAATGCCAGATCCCCCAAAAAGGGCTTGAAGACTCCCAAAACCAAGATGAAACAGATGACATTGTTGGATATGGCCAAAGGCACCCAGAAGATGACACGAGCCCCCAGAAATTCCGGGGGCGCACCTAGATCCTCTAGTAAACCACATAAGCATCTGCCTCCTGCCGCCCTTCACCTCATTGCCTACTACAAAGAAAACAAAGACAGGGAGGACAAGAAGAGCGCCCTGTCCTGTGTCATCTCCAAGACAGCCCGGCTCCTGTCGAGCGAAGACAGGGCTCGCCTGCCTGAGGAGCTGCGAGGCATCGTTCAGAAACGCTACGAGCTTCTGGAGCACAAGAAGAGGTGGGCCTCCATGTCTGAGGAGCAGCGGAAGGAATATTTGAAAAAGAAACGAGAGGAGCTGAAAGAAAGGTTGAAGGAAAAAGCCAAAGAGCGGAGGGAGAAAGAAATGCTGGAGAAGCTGGAGAAGCAGAAGCGATATGAGGACCAGGAGCTGACTGGCAAGAGCCTTCCGGCCTTCCGATTGGTGGACACCCCGGAAGGCCTGCCCAACACGCTTTTCGGGGACGTGGCCCTGGTTGTGGAGTTCCTGAGTTGTTACTCTGGTCTGCTCCTGCCTGACGCTCAGTACCCTATCACTGCCGTGTCCCTTATGGAAGCTCTGAGCGCCGACAAGGGCGGCTTTCTGTACCTCAACAGGGTGTTGGTCATCCTTCTGCAGACCTTGCTGCAGGACGAGATCGCCGAGGACTATGGGGAGCTGGGCATGAAGCTGTCGGAGATCCCGCTGACGCTGCATTCCGTGTCTGAGCTGGTGCGGCTCTGCCTGCGCCGGTCCGACGTCCAAGAGGAGAGTGAGGGCTCTGACGGAGATGACAACAAGGACTCGGCCCAGTTCGAGGACAATGAGGTGCAGGACGAGTTCCTGGAGAAGCTGGAGACCTCGGAGTTTTTTGAGCTGACGTCTGAAGAGAAGCTGCAGATCCTGACGGCGCTGTGTCACCGCATCCTCATGACGTACTCGGTGCAGGAGCACATGGAGACGAGGCAGCAGATGTCTGCAGAGCTGTGGAAGGAGCGGCTCGCCGTGCTCAAGGAGGAGAACGACAAGAAGAGAGCCGAGAAGCAGAAACGCAAGGAAATGGAAGCCAAAAATAAAGAAAATGGGAAAGACGAAAATGGGCTGAGCAAAACCGAGAGGAAAAAAGAAGTTGTGAAGTTTGAGCCCCAGGTAGACCTGGAAGCTGAGGACATGATCAGCGCTGTGAAGAGCAGAAGGCTGCTTGCCTTGCAGGCCAAGAAGGAGCGGGAGATCCAGGAACGAGAACTGAAAGGTTCGTAGTAGTTTTGGGGGGCAGCGCAGGCAGACTGCTTGGAGGAGGGGAATGGCCTGAGTGAATGGTAGGGTCTCTGGTGGAGCTGGTTACTTCTTTCTGCGTAATAAGCCAGCATTCCTAGGTGTGTCTTGTTTTAATAGGTATATTCAACCTGGCATTCAGCAACTAGTGATAATTTCATGTGATACTGGCATCCTTTTGGGCTCAATAGAGGACCTGATCCACTGGTGGGCATAGTGGAAGTGACACAGGGAGTGACCTGGCACATGATGCCTGACTGAACTGTATTCCTTGGACGAGTTAACCTATCCATGCCTCACGCACTTTGTGAGATTGTTATGGCAACTGAATGACTAGTTATTAAAGACCTAAGCTCAGACCAGTTCAGAATAGTACCCTCCTTTGATAGTATTCTAAAAACTTAAACATTTTGAGCCTTTATGGCAAAGTCAAATTTGAATATTTTCAAAAAGAACTTATTTTGAAATTCATACCATAAATTTTTTATAAAAATTTATCTGAAAGGCAGAGTTACAGAGAGAGAGAGAGCTCTTCTATCCACTGATACAAAGAGCTGAGCCAGGAGCCAGGAGCTTCTTCTGGGTCTCCCACATGGGTGCGGGGGACCCGCAGACTTGAGCCATCCTCGCCACTTTCCCAGGTCATAAGCAGGGACCTAGATTGAAAGTGGAGCAGCCAGTTCAGGAACCAGTGCCCGTATGGAATGCCTGTTCTGCACTCATAGGATTAGCCTGTTGAGCCACTGTGCTGACCCCTTCTCTCTGTGTTTGAAATTTGCTTATTCATTTGGGAGGCAGAACAGCAAAGTGAGAGGAGGAGAGAGATCTTCCATCTGTTGGTTTACTACAACGGCTGCCAAAAACTGTGGCTGGGCCAGAGCAGAGCCAGGAGCTTCTTCTAGGTCTCCCATGTGGGCGCAGGGACCCCATGCACTTGGGCCATTCTCTGTTGCTTTCCCAGACCATTAGCAGAAAGCAGGGTTGAAAATGGAGCAGCCAGGACTCAAATTGGCTCCCGTATGGGGTGTTGGTGCTGCAGGTGTGGTTGAAGCTCTGGCCCTTCTCAGTTGTTCTCTTTGTGACATCAAAGCTGTTCAGCTGAATAGCTGTCCAGTTCCTCAGAACTGAAATACGGCTAATTATGAAATCACTGTTTTATTCATCACCATGTTTTTGGACATCCTTTGATTTTATCTGTTACTGTCATTTGTGAATTGTTAGGAAATTTCTTTGAGATTATTTAAAATATTTAAGTAGGAAGCTAAAATTTGGAGAGACAAAATTTTGCCTTGAGTGGACAGGTGAGACTTCCCCCAGACCGAAGGTGGAGGCCAGGGAGACTGCTGTGTCGTGTGTCATTTGTCACAGCAGACCCTTTTCAAGTGGCATCCGTAAGGAGGGGACAAATTAATTTTTTGTTTTCCTTGACAGAAAAACTAGAAAGGGAAGCAGAAGAAGAACGGATACGGAAGCACAAAGCAGCTGCCGAGAAAGCTTTCCAGGAGGGCATTGCCAAAGCAAAGCTGGTCATGCGCAGGACTCCCATTGGTACAGATCGGAACCACAATCGGTATGTTCTGCATGTCACCTCTCCTGGGGATTAGGTAGTTGTAAGTGATGAAACTGTGTGTAGTGCTAAAATAAAGTCTTGCTGCTCGGCTTCTCAGTTTGGGGACACTAGTGTTGATCACACGTTTATTGGATATTAATTGTAGTGAATGCTAGGGTAGTAAATGACAACCTTTGAAGATGCCACACATACGAAGCTGAGGTTATGGTAATAGGGGCAACACTAATTGGAGGTTTAAGTACAAGTCCTGTCTCCCTAGTTCCAGCTTCCTGCCAGTTCTCTCTCTGGAGAGAGCAGGTGATGGCCACCCATGTGGGAGACCTGGGTAGACATTCCCACTCCTGGCTTTGGCTTTGGTCCACTCCAAGCTATTGTGGGCTTTTGGGGAATAAACTCCTAGATGGGCGATCTCTGTCTATTTTTCAAATAAACATATAATGTCCAAATAGAAATCTTTAATACTGTCCATTTAGTTTAAAGGCATACATTGTGTGGTACCCAAAGGCAGTGCTGTACTGCTGTTGTATGCTTTGTTGTGTCTTGTGGTTGTGATGCTCTGTGGCACTCTACAGTCCTAGTCTGGTGCTGCTTTAATTTGTGACTGTGGTTTGTAGGTACTGGCTCTTCTCAGATGAGGTTCCGGGATTGTTCATTGAAAAGGGCTGGGTGCATGACAGCATTGACTACCGATTCAGCCATCACCGCAAGGATCACCCAGACTCCGCTGAAGAGGATTACTGTCCCCGCAGTAAGTGTGTCCACCACAGGTGCTCCCTTATTTGATAAGGTTATGTCTCAACCCAAGCACAGGTGAGAACAGGAGTTGAAGGTCACCTTCCACACAGTACATTGTGAAGTGTCGCATTTACTGGGCTGCCACAGCCTCATTGCTCCGAGGCAGCTGCCTGGAGCTGTGAAAGCATACCACCCAGCATGTCACCTGCCAGGGGAAGGTCCAGATACTCAGCATAGCTATGACCACACAGGTCACATTCCACCTTCACAGTGTTGGGAAGTTGTTCAGTGGAACCTGGGGCAATAAGGTGCTGCCGGCAATTATCCTACCGGCTCAGAGAGCTAGTGTTAGGGACTGCCTTCCCTCTCTCCTCTGTCATTTGCAAAATTTCTTTTAAAGATTTTTGTTGCTTTGAAAGACAGTCATGCAGAGACTGGGCAGTCTTAGTTACCTTCTTAGCTGGATGGGTGGGTATGAGATGGTGGGTATGACAGTTTGGGCCAGCTCACTCTTTGTTGTGGCAGCTGTCTGGGTGTCACAGAATGTCTGGAAGCCTCCCTGCTCAGACTCCCCCCGACCCCTGCTCAGGTGCCAGTGAGGAAAGCAGACCTGACACCACATAGTGCCACGGTCTCCAGGGCAATCAACACATTTCCTTTCAGCTCTTTGAGTAGCTAAATCGAAGTACCTCTTAAATCATTGTTTGATAGATGTCCTTTTTAAAATTGGTTTATTTGAAAGATAGAGTGACAGTAAAAAGAAGCAGAAAGACCTTCCATCCTCTAGCTTCAACAATAGCTTCCTATTTTGGCTTCAACAGTCAGTGCTGGCAGTGGACCAGGAAGAACACACTACCTGAGCTTCCCGTGTGAGTGGCAGGCACCATGCACACTTGACCTGCTGCTGCTTTCCCAGGCACATCAGCGGGGAGCTGGATTGAAAGTGGGGCAGGTGGGATTGGAGCCAAAGCTACAAAGTGGCAGTTTGTCTGGCTACACTACAATGCCAGCCACTACTGCTTTTTTTTTTTTTTTTTTTTAAGGTTTTTTATTTTATAGAATTTTCTAACCCAAACTTCAAACTCACAAAGTTGTTAATAAGAAAGTTTATTTTTTAATGTAGTTAGAGCCTGTTTTTCATGTTTAATTACATATGCTAAACATAGTTTGTGTCACATCATAGAAAAATCTAGTTTGGTAGACTTTGACAATAACCCAGCTGAGGGCAGGATGAGGATACTAACTGTAGAGTCAGGATCGTCAGGCTGGGGAGATTACTGGGATCCTAAGGGACTTGGATTTGTAGATTTCAACAGTCTAGTGGTATTCCTTGGAAGCCAGCTCTTTCTAGCTTGAGCCCTTTAAGAACACGTTTTCAAGTATCTGCTTCTAGAGCATTCTTGTGGATATTGTTGTTTCATGATTTTACTTCCAGAATGGCAGTATTTTTGTAGTTATGTACTTAGTGCAGCTAAATGAGATTCTGCGTTAGTATTGCAGGTTTAGGAGGAAGGGAAGGAGAGCCACTTGTTATGTTAAGACATCAACTTTTTTTTTTTTTTTAAGATTTATGAATTTTTATTACAAAGTCAGATATACAGAGAGGAGCAGAGACAGAGAGGAAGATCTTCCGTCCGATGATTCACTCCCCATGTGAGCGCAACGGCCAATGCTATGCCGATCCAAAGCCAGGAGCCAGGAACTTCTTCCAGGTCTCCCACACGGGTGCAGGGTCCTAAGGCTTTGGGCCGTCGTCGACTGCTTTCCCAGGCCACAAGCAGGGAGCTGGATGGGAAGTGGAGCTGCTGGGATTAGAACCGGCGCCCATATGGTATCCCAGCACATTCAAGGCGAGGACTTCAGCCTCTAGTCCACCGTGCCAGGCCGCAGGCCTCAACTCTTTGCATGCCCTGTGGTGGGCTTGAGACATAGCTATACGGGGACCTGTGTCATAGTGTAGCCACGTAACAGATAATGCAGACATCCCATATAGGCTGTGTCTCAGCTGTTTCATTTCTGGTCCAACTCCCTACTAATGACCTGGAAAGAACAGTGTGGGAAAAAAAAGCCCAAGTGTTTGGATTCCTACCACTCACATGGGAAACCTGAATGAAGCTTCTGGCTGCTAGCTTCAGTCTGACCCAGTGTTGGCTGCTATAGCCATCTGGGGAGTGACCCAGTGGATGGACAGTCTTGTCTCTTGTGCTCTTTGTAGCTCCGGCTTTTAAGTAAATAAATAAATCTTTTAAAAAGTATCTGTATGAATGTTGTGGATTACAAAAATGTTAATGTGTCCTTTGCTGTTGGCTTGGGAGTATGAGTCCTTGTCAAATGGTGTAGTTGTCTCTGTAGGTGGCACCTTTCCTCAGAGCAGTGCTAGCAGTCTTCATTTGCTTTGGTAGAAAGCTGTCGTTCCCGTTCTGAGTTATTTTGCCATTGAAATGTTGGATTCCACAGTTCTTCAGCTGTGCCTGCACAGGGCGAGTAGTCAGTGCTCTCGGATTTGCTGTGGTGTTATACGTTCACAGATCCTGAGCTGCAGATATCATGGCAGAAATGCACTTAATGTGCCCCGTTAGTGACGTGGGGGAGTAGAGACTGTGTGGCCTGGCCAGCTTTGAGCTGCACTGCTGCCTGGTGTGCAGAGCATGCCCAGGAAAAGTGCAGGAGTCGAAGTGTGCTTTCTGCTGGATGCATATTGCTTTCACACCTTTGCAGAGTCAGAAATCTGAGGTTGAACCATCCTCAGCCAGAAACCATTTGCATCTTAGATAATGTGCTGTGTCTAGGTTTAGAACTAAAAATTGAGTATTTCTTTCATCAGGCCTGTTGTATACTTTTTTTTTTTTAAGGTAAGAAAGCAAACTTGGGCAAAAATGCCGGTTTGAACACCCATGGACCAGCAATAGAAATTGCTGTGGAGACCACCATCCCCAAGCAAGGACAGAACTTATGGTAATGTGAGCGTTCTGGCTGCTACTTTTCCTTTGAAACCTCAAGGAGATGTTTACAGTAGTGACAAGTGATAAGAAGGTGTCTGTTGGAACTTGGTGTCGTAGATGACAGATTTTACGAAACAGTAAAAAGTGCTCTTGAATCTAGGAATGAAAAAACTCAGCATTTTCCTTAATTAAATTAAAATTTGTGCCTTCAGTGACTGAATTATTTCTTGTTTGCAGTTCTGTAATACATAGATTGAGTTAGGATACATTGATACAACTTGCATATATTTAAGAGTTGAAATATAGCTACTCCTCGGTGCGGAGGGTTGCAGGAATTTGGGAGGGTTCCTTCCGGCTGTGGCTGCATTCACTACTGTGACTGTGACGGCCTTTGGTGGAACGGGCTTTGCTCTTTGGGATTTGAATGTAGATTTATATTTTGAAAGTGTGTGACTACATGTTTATAGCAACTTTACGTAAAAGTTTTCTCCTGTTGATGGAAACAGTAAGTTACTATACTTGTGGAGATCAGCCCTGTTTGGAATTCCGTTCTAAACCCTCGGACCAGTCCTAGATCTCTTCCTTCCTTTCTGGGTGTTTCTCCCAGGTGACTATGTCTGTGTTGCCTCTGCAGGTTTTTGTGTGATAGTCAGAAGGAGCTGGACGAGTTACTGAACTGCCTTCATCCTCAGGGAATCAGAGAAAGTCAGCTGAAGGAGAGGCTGGAGAAGAGGTACGGGTGTCCTCTGCCCAGCGCTTCCTATCCTTGAGGCAGATGGTTTGAGGGGTTTTGTTTCTGGTTTTCACTTATCCTTCGAAGGTAGTAAAACAAAGTATGTTATGCTTCCGTGTGATCGCTCGGCTTTTTCTGGGCATGTCATGCTTGGAAAAGACACTCCACCACATCTGATCAGGTGGCAAGAGCATAGGTGGAGTGATGCAAGTGTGACCAGGCTGTTGTCATCAGGCAGTCCTGGGGACACACCGACAATGCCCTCAGTTGGTGGGTGGGTTCACAGGGCATATCTAAGCAGCTGCAGAGGGGGTGACGTGGGGGAGAGCCTTGAACACATGATGTAAGGAGCCGCACCCCAAGCGCACATCGTGATTGCACGTAGACCAGTGCCTAGAAACAAAGTGGATGAGGGCTTGGTAGGGGCTGGGCAAGAGGGACGCACTGGGAGTGACAGGTGCTGAGAGCTGTTAGCCCTGTTGGGGTCATGGGAACGTTTTGGAATTGTGATGATTTCACAGCATGAAAACAAATGAAATGTATGCTTTAAAATGATGAGTTTTGCATTAAATGAATTATATCTTGTTTTAAAAAACAAACTTGTTCTATCTATCAAATAGTATTGACTCCATCTACATTGATAGTATCTTTTCTGTTTAATCAACGTTTCTGTCAAAGCCAAGATTTTGGCTGCAGGGCTCTTCTGAACACATAATTGTTTTCATGGCTGAATTTAGGTTCCAAGAGAGAAAGGAAACACCCTTTAGGACAGACTGCAATAGTGCTGACTCGGGAGCCATAGCAGGCACGTCACTGGTGTGATTCAGACTTGAAGAACGCACGTGCAAGAATGACTTTACCTGCCCCACCTCTTGTAGGTACCAGGACATTATTCACTCTATTCATCTGGCTCGGAAACCGAATCTCGGACTGAAATCCTGTGATGGCAACCAGGAGCTCTTAAATTTTCTCAGGAGTGATCTCATTGAAGTTGCAACAAGGTTACAGAAAGGAGGACTTGGCTATGTGGAGGAAACATCCGAGTTTGAAGCCCGGGTAAGAATAGGAGAGGGTGCTGTTTGGGAGCTGCCACTGCTGGAGGCTCAATTTGGAGTGGGGTCGGATTGTTTCCTGGTGACCGTGGAAATCATGTTTGGGTTTTGTGGAAAGGCATGTATGGAACAAGCAGCCTTCCGTGTGTATGTTTTGCATCATCTTCTCTTGGTATCTAGGAAACATAAGAGTTGGTGTAGAATCTTTGTTCAAGATGAGCTTTTCAGTTAAGTTGAATGGGAAGCTGGTTGTTGCTGTAAGTGTGTTAACAGTATTCGGTGCGTCTGGCCCTGTGGGGTCTGCGCTTTGGCCTGGGTGCTGCACCTGTATGTCCCCCACACCACCAGCACAGGAGAGTCAGCTGATGCTGGCGCCTCGTGCTTTAAGAGAGCCCGTTTACTGCACAGATAGACCCCTGGGCAGTGTTGCAGAGACCCACACTGGACACATTTAGAGACTGGAGAGAAGGCCGGAGAACACTGCCCATCAGTTACCCTCCTAAAGAGTTATTTACTGCTTGGAAAGCTTAAAGTCTGCATCATCCCACACTGTAACATTTATGTCTTTTCATATTAATAATATTAGTCTATATCTATGGGTTCTGCATCCATGATTAGGCCAACTTTAGATTTAAAAAAATTTTGTAGGAAAACCAGCCAGTACTGAAGATGGACAGAATTTTTCTGTGGTGCCGATTCCCTGAACAGTGCACTGTGACGGCTGTTCACACACATCCACACTGTGCACGTGTTAGAAGTCGGCTAGAGGTGATTTCAGTGTTGGCGAGGAGGTGCGTGGGTTTTATGGAAGGGATGTTAGCACCCACAGATATTAGTGTCTGAGACCTGGGCCAGTTGCCTTGTGGACACTGAGGGGCCACGGCGTTCATTGTGGTCTATGTGTTCTCAGAGTTGGTGTGGTCTTTGTGACGTTATGTCCCCCATTTCCCTTAGTTTATAAATGTATTCAATACATTTATACATATATATATACATACACGCATATATATTCTATGTAATCTGTTTCATGAGAACAAATAAATTATGTGCATATTCACCACGTGGCTTTATACACACACACACATTCTCTAGAACAAAAATGATTTCAGTATATTTATGGTTCTTGATGATGTTTTGAAGTTATTTGACCCAAAGGATTCTGTCTCTTTTGTCTTTTCCATGAGTGACTGGCCCTTTTGCCATGTGGATCTAGGTTGACTTGAACTTAGCTTGGGATGGAAGATCCTTACACCTTTCTCTCAGCCTTCCCTGAATCTCTTTTAATTTCATTCCATGTAGGTCATTTCATTAGAAAAATTGAAGGATTTTGGTGAGTGTGTCATTGCCCTTCAGGCCAGTGTCATAAAGAAATTTCTCCAAGGCTTCATGGCTCCCAAGCAAAAAAGAAGAAAAGTGCAAAGTGAAGACTCAGCAAAAACCGAGGAAGTGGACGAAGAGAAGAAAATGGCAGAGGAGGCAAAGGTATTTAGTCCTGCAGCTGTAGTGTGTGATGGTGTTTTACTACAGTCATAACCCTGTGCTTTTTAGCTGCTCTGAGCTCATGTCACAATTTTTCCCTGCTTTATAATTTTCTGTAACATGTGATTTTCAAACTGGTATATGGACAATAGAATGGCTGTATCTCCTAGCCCCATTCTCTAAGCACAACTTAATTCTATTTCTAAAAGATGGTAGTGTTGGCTTTAAAAATCTATAATTTGTGGCAAAATGCACCAAATGTATCATTGACCACTTTCACATGTGCAGTTATGTAGCTGTTGGCACCATCCTTCTCCAGCACCTTTTGTCTTCCCAAAATACTGTGTCTGTTGGGCACTAGCTTGCCACTTGCCCCTCTGCAGCCGCCAGCTCTGCTTTTTCCCACTTTACAACTTGACTGCTCTAGGTCCCTCCTGCAGTGTGTGGCCTTTTGTGGCTGCCTTTTTGCATTCAGCAGGTCTTCAAGATTTGTGTCGTAGCACACATCAGAATTCTTTTGTAAGGCCAGTTAATATACTGTATGTAATAATTGTTGATATATTCACACTTCACTCTGCTGGACACAAGCACAGTGAGGTTTTGGGCAATTCTTGGCCAGTACCACTTGGTCCCATGATTGACCTCCACACTGCTTGAACTGCTTTAGGTCTACCTGGTAAGGGATGTGATCCCACAAGTTGTTTTCAGTTCAGACACTCCTGTAGCCATCTTTCGCTGCTTACAGGATGAAAGTTTGCACAGTCACTCCCCTCTCAGGTTTGATAGTTTGCTGAAATGGCCCTCAGAACTCACGAAGGTGTTTTTTGTAGGCTTACTGTGTTGCCATAAAGGCTGCAGTTCAAAAACAGCCAGACCTAGCATGGCCAACAGAACAGCTATACCCTTTCTGCCCTCTCCGCTCCACCAACACCCAGATGTGTTCATCACCCCGAAACTCGCCCTGCCTTGCCATGCAAGAATCATGGAGCTTGAACCCCAGGGTCCTTGTTTTCTTCTTCCCTGGAGGTCAGGGACAGATCTGCAGAGTTGCAGCTGTCCTTGCCTGGGTCTTTCTGGTGATCAGCCTCATCCTGAGGTTATCACGGGGTGGGGGAGCACCCTAGGTCATCCTGCAACATGAACCCAGGGGCGATCAGAAGGGCCCCTACAAACACCAGAAGTTAGTCCTGGTAGGACGTGCCAGGAGTGTTAAGACCAAGGACAGCAACCTGTATGTTGCTTTCTGTACCATGTAAGCATGTGCTGTGCTTGAGCTCCCGTCTGCTGATGGGGCTACTGCCTTTCAGCTGTTGTGGGCAGTGCTGCTGCATCTCTGAGTGAATCGTTGGGTCATATGATCACTTGGTCTTAATGTTTTGACAGACCACCTGGATATTTCCCTCAGAGGCCAACCGTCACACACACATTAGGGTCCTTGTGTCTCTACATCCTCACGGCACTGATGGGTTCTGAGTGCTTGATGAAGTGGCATGTTGTTGTGGTTTGTTTGGTTGGTTGGTTTTAGGATTTATTTTATTTTTGGGCCTGGCAGCATGGCCTAGTGGCTAAAAGGCCTCACCTTGAATGCACTGGGATCCCATATGGGCACCGGTTCTAATCCCAGCAGCTCCACTTCCCATCCAGCTCCCTGCGTGTGGCCTGGCAAAGCAGTCGACAACAGCCCAAGGCCTTGGGACCCTGCACCCGTGTGGGAGACCTGGAGGAAGTTCCTGGCTCCTGGCTTCAAATCGGTGCAGCACCGGCCGTTGCACTCACTTGGGGAGTGAATCATCGGACGGAAGATCTTCCTCTCTATCTCTCCTCCTCTCTATATATATCTGACTTTGTAATAAAAATAAATCTTTTAAAAATTTTATTTTTATTAGAAAGAATAAAATTTTTAAAAAAGAAAAGACAGGAAAATCTTCCATCCATTGATTCACTCCCCAAGCAGCTGCATCAGCCAGAGCTGAGCTGACCCAAAGCCAGGAGCCAAGAGCTTCTTCCAGGACTTGCGGCACTGATGGATTCTGAGTCCTTGATGAAATGAAGAAAGGATTTAAAAAGGGGGGGGGGGAGATCCTCCACCCAGTGATTCACTCCCCAAGTGGCCGCATTGGCCAGAGCTGAGCTGATCCAAAACCAGGAGCCTGAAGCCTCTTCCAGGTGTCCCACATGAGTGCAAGGTCCCAGGGCTTTGGGCCATCCTTGATTGCTTTCCCAGGCCACAAGCAGGGAAGCAGTGTCGCCAGGATTAGAACCAGTACCTGTATGTGATCCTGGAACATGCAAGGCAAAGACTTTAGCCACCAGGCTACCGTGCTCAGCCCAGATTTATTTATTTATTTATTTATTTATTTATTTATTTATTTATTTATTATTTGAAAATAGAGAGATCAGATCAATCTTCATCTGTTGATCTACTTCCCAGATGGTCACAATGGTTGGATGTGACCCGAGAATCAAGAACTGCCACCCCAAGTGGGTGGCAACGGTATTTGAAAGTAGAGTTACAGAGTAAACGAAGAGACAGAGATTTTCCATCCACTGATAACTCCCCCAAATAGCTGGAACAGCCAGGGCTGGATCAGACTGAATCCAGGAGTCCAAGATCCAACTTGATACTCCCACGAGGGGCAGGGCCCAAGTGTGTCAGCAGCGAGCTGGGTGGGAAGTGGAGCAGCTAGAACTTGAACCAGTGCCCTTGTGGAGTATCAGTGCCAACTGCAAAGCTTTGATTCATTGATGAATTTAAGTAGTTGGTTCCCTGCCACTTCTGTGGGAAACTTGGGTTGAGTTCCCTGCTCCTGGCTTCAAGCTGGCTCGGTCACGGCTATTGCAGATATTCCTGGGATAAACCAACAGATAGAAGATCTGCCTCTTTGCCTTATTAATTAATTAATTAATTAATTAATTAATTATCACCTCCACTTTGTGTCGTATATTAAATTTCAACTAAAGAATACTTAGCACAGGAAAGCATTTGAAGATTCTGCATCATAGGCAAGTCCCAGCCCTCATCTTACGTGGAATGCTTGTCCTTGTTTTAGATTCTCTGTCTCTCCCTTCCTTCTGGCCTGCGGAGGTTGTAGGGAGCTCAGTAGCAAGCCCTGGCTCCTTGCCCTCCAGAAGCTCTGCCTATGTGCGAGGCTGAGGAGCAGGAGAGAGCTACAGCAGACCGACAGGTACTGATGGAGAGAAGCCTCCTCAGGCTGTCCTCAAGGGAGGCACACCCAGGGCAGATGGACCTTTCCAGAGGACAGGGCTTCGAAGGAAAAGGGAGTTGGAAGGGTCAGCACTGACTGGCAGAGGAATGGAGGTGTCACTCACTGAGAGCTGGCACTCACCTTGTTGGCCAATTCACACAGAAAACGTCTGCCCTGCCTCTCTGAGCCCCTAGTCTGGCCTGGTCTGGGGGCCCCTGGGGGTCCGTGGAGAATGAGACGTGAGCAGGTAACGCATTATGCATTGGCTTCCGGGCTCACCTGTCATGTGGCTGCTGGCCTAGCTAAGCAGCTCCACAGAAGGCCAGGCTGTCTAAGTCACTCTGCTCACGAGGCCTGCAAGGTGCTACAGAAACCTCTTCCATGACGGGGCCCTTCCAGGCGACCTCTCCTTGTCTCCTGCGGCAGAGCCCCCAGGCTTGTCAGCAGAGGTTGGCTCTCAGCTCAGCTGCGGCCCTCCCGAGGCCTGGAGGTGCAGATGGAACGCCTGGAAGAGTGTCTCGGAAAATCCGTTAGGCGGCCTACCGAGTCGGGCGCCGTGTTCCACACCAACAGGGCATTGTGCCCTGCCCTTCCCACCCAGAGCCAGAGTCACCACAGCTGTGGAATTTTCCAGTCCTTTGCTTTGAAGGTTTCCACTTAACAAGGGCCAGGAATGTCTCATCCCTGTTGCATAAACTAGTATCAGTCTCTAATCTAGGCTTCAGTTTCCTTATTTGCAAAAGCAAATTATCTCGAATATTTGATGGCTTATTTTTCCTTGAGTAAAGTGGGAAAGACAAAACCTAGTGGGTGGTTTGGCAGAGTCCTGGGCTTTGCTGGGCTCTGTTTGTGTTGATTGCATTTATCTTGATGGCTTTATTGTCTGTTTTTCCATTTTAAGTGGTCTTCTGTGGGAGACCGATGGGAGGCTGCTAGTGTCCCTGCCCGCACAGGCTAGCTGCCCTTCCTAGTCAAGCACAGAGGCTGCTGGGACCGGGCGTGACCACACCTGTGTCTCTTGAAGTACTGCTGAGAACCTGGCTGCCAGCGGGCTTGGGTTTCCCACCCAAAGTGTATCTGGCTCCCAGTATCAAGCACTGCAGCACAGAGAGCTTTCACAGGCTGCCCCTGGCCCTGGGTATTACCTGGCTATTCAACAGTTCTTTTTTTCTAATTCTCTTCATTAAATTTTATTATTATTATTATTTTAATTTGAATGACCTTTCATCTGCTGTATTGCTGGGGAACTTTGGACATAGTTTCTGACCATGACAAACACCAAGTGAAACTTATACAAGCATCTTTACTCTGAATAGCTGAAACATTGGAGCAGTCCAGGTGTCCATCAGCTGATGAGTAAATACAGTGGGCTATTACTCCGCAATAAAATAGGATGAAGTGTTGTGCTGTGTACCTGATCCTAGTGTACCTGACTCGGTAAAAGAAGCCGTTAGCAAATGGCCACCTATTATATGATCGTTCAAAATGCTAAGAAACAAGTCAGGTTAAACAGGTTCATTTCCATAATCTCTTCATGTTTAAAAATAATCTAATGAGGCCAACTGAACTGTTGGGTGCCCACAATTGAAAGCTTGCAGGAAATAATCTGGAAGTGAGAAGCTGTGCTGTGTGAGGCATTAGGACTGTTCCTGGGCACTGGTATGCACTGTGGCTGACTGTCCACTAGAGGACAGCAGAGTCCACGCCTAGCCTATCCATGCCTGTGGACCCAGTTGGCAGAGGTTTGAGTTGTTCTTACACAGTAGAAGCACCTGCAGTGTTCTCTGGCAGCTGAGCACTGACTGCACTGTCCACAGCCCTGAGGAGCTGCCGCTGCAGAGGGAAGAAGCAGGGGCGGAGCTCTCTGTCGGGGAGGTTGGAATAAGGAGTGGAGTGCTGGCCAGGTAGTGAGGGCAACGGGCAGCTGAAAGCACTTGTTCTGACGGACGGAGCTTAAGCGAGAGGACACAGCCTGTCGTGTGCCCTTAAGCTGGCCTTTTCTCCCTGGGAGAACAGCACCCCCTCCTGGCACTGTTGACATGGGCATTGCACTTGGCTGAGTGTATGTTTTATGGAGAAAAGGGGGTGCATTCCTAATTTACTCCTGTAACCCGCCATGCTGTATAAAGCACGCCCCCAAGTCTATCTGCGTTGTTGGATGTGGGCTGGGGACGAGGAGAAGCAGTGCGCATGGGTTAAGGCCAGCATCCAGGGTGGAGTTAGGCTGCTCTGGGACCTCAGAATTTCCGATTAGTTGAAAGTGACACAAAAGGAGCGCTCTCTGTAGGGTTTGTGGATGGCTTCATAGATGTTACCACCTCTGGGCCTGTGCTGGGGACTCTGATGTGGATTGGTGCAGAATCAGGTTTGCCAGTTGCACACTAGCGTGTATAGTACATACAAATTCTTACTTTTACATGATGCCAAGTCTCTTTGTGGAGAGGAGACCCATGCTTTCCCTTTGGCAAGTTTGCACTGTCTCCTGTAGTGACCCACATAGGGCTGGGGAAGCACCTGTTCTCTGCTCACGGCATGTTTCCCAAGTCCATCCTCGCTTGTCTGTGTTCACTGTAGTAACAGTGGCCTGCTGTGTTCTCTGTTCAGGTGGCGTCTGCCCTGGAAAAGTGGAAGACAGCGATCCGGGAAGCCCAGACCTTCTCCAGGATGCACGTTCTGCTCGGGATGTTGGATGCCTGTATCAAGTGGGACATGTCTGCAGAAAATGCTAGATGCAAAGTCTGTCGGAAGAAAGGTAGAGTTAGAATTGTTGATCTGGGTGTGTTGGGGAGGGTCAGGATTTTCTCCCCAACTGTGGTGAGACACATTTGACTTTCTGCTCACATGTCACCTGACTGACTTCCCAGGAGCCAAAGTTGCTTTGTGAGTTGTTAAAGGTTTTAATTTGCAAGGATGAAAACGTCATATAAAGGATGGGGAGTGGAGAAAGCCGTGTCTAGTAGATTTGGTTTATCTTCAAGTAAGAAAGCCAGATGGAAGGCAAGTGGCTGCCTGGGAAGCGGGAAGGTGTTGTGGGGTAGGGGAGGGGGGTGTTAGAAGAGCAGGCCTACTTCCGGTGCTCCAGGCTTTCCAGCTGTGCGCCACTCCCCCCACTCCCTCCAGTGAACCTTAACCGGCCAACCACTTGACGGTGTAAGCTGGAGACCTGAGCCTACGTTCCCTGCTACATTTCTTTTCAGAAAATGGCTACCTGAGAACAGGGCCTGGGTCGGACCTGTTGAAAATGTGTGTTGCTGTGTGGTGGTGGTAGTGGGGATGCCCAGTGATTTTTGCCGTGCCCCTCTTTCTGCAGGGGAGGACGACAAGCTGATCCTCTGTGACGAGTGCAATAAAGCTTTCCACCTGTTCTGCCTACGGCCGGCCCTCTACGAGGTACCCGAGGGCGAGTGGCAGTGCCCAGCATGCCAGCCAGCCACAGCCCGGCGCAACTCCCGCGGAAGGTAAGGAGTCTTTCTTTTTTTAAAGAGGAATCTGTTAGCTGTGAGAGTGGAGCTCCGGTGACTCAGCCCAGATGGCCATGAGGAACTTTAAGTTTAGGGTCTTGGTATAGAAGCCAATCCTTTTAGTCCGGATCCTGAGGGTGGTGGTCTGCCCTCACCTCCGTGGTGATGGGCCAGCTTTTCATTGCCAGCCATGCTTGGCCAGACCATCTCAGTAATAGTACTGCAGGGAACTCCCAGAAAATCATTTTAATACAAAAACTTACAAAATGTGGGCAGAATATATCCATTAATACACATTTCCCATGAACTGTCTGGGTCGCTCTCACAGTGCTCCCTGCATCCCGCTGCATGTTGCCCACATGATGCCTTCATGTGTAGAAACTGGCCGGTGCTCATCACCTCCCCCACATGTATCCCCTTACCTGTCACGACTAGAGCGAGGCTGTGAAGACCTGCCTGGTGTTACGTGGTCATTAGTTTACCGGTGTGATCAGTCCCGTGTCCTGAAGTCTTGGGAACCAGTCTTCTGCCTTCTGTTCTAGGGTCAATTGCCAGGGCCATCTTTCCATTACCTGTCCTAAACTCACTAGCCTAACTTTTTAAAGATTTATTATGAAAGTCGGAGTTTAAGAGAGATCTATTTACCGGTGCACTGTCCACATTGTCACAATAGCCAGGGCTGGGTCAGGCTGAAGCCAGGAGCTTCATCCAGGTGTCCCATGTGGGTGGCAGGGACCCAAACACTCAGACCATTGTCAGTTGCTTTTCCCAGGCCATTATCAGGGAGGTGGATCAGAAAGGGGAGCTCCCAGGACACAAATCAATGTCTATATAGAATCCCAGTATCATAAATGGCTGCTTGACCCACAATGTAACCATGCCAGCTCCTGGCCAGATTTCTTAAAATTTTTATTTCAGGGGCAGAGAGACTGAGTTCTTCTATCCACTGCCTGATTTTACAAATGCCTGTGACTGGGGATCAGGCCAGGCTGAAAACATAGCCTAGGACACCCTCTGCTCTGACACGTAGTTGAATGATGGGCACCCAGAAAGGTTGCTGTCACTGCTGGTTCACTCCCCCAATGGCTGCAACAGCAGGAGCTGAACTGATCCAGAGCCACAAGTTTCCTCCAGGTCTCCCATGTGGGTGCAAGGTCTCTCCCAAGACTTTGGACCGTCGTCTGCTGCTTTCCCAAGCCACAAGCAGGGAGCCTGATGGAAAATGGAGCAGCTGGGATACGAACTAGCACCCAAATGGGATCCCAATGCATGCAAGGCAAGAACTTTAGGCACTAGGCTAGGCTACTGCGCCAGGCGCTGGGTCCCATCCCTCCTCTTTGCCTGAACTTTGAGATTCCTCAGCGCTGACCCGGGTCTTGGTACATCCATTTCCATCGTGTGTGTGTTTTCCCAGCTACTCAGTGTTTACCTTGCTCTCCTCCCTGTTGAGAATCATCTCGCCTGGGTCGAGCACCCCATGGCCTGCCTTAGGGGACTAGGATGGCATCCGTGTGCATCCTGCCTCGCTCAGTCCCATGGCATCAGGCCCGAAGCCCGGAAAGAAGAGGGGTTGCTTTCCTCCCTGAGGTCCCAGGAAGGCCAACGCAGGGCCTCTGAGAGGAGACTTGTAATACTTGTCGAGTTAGCACCACTGTTTCCCATACTGAAGTGGTGGCTCATAGGACCTGTGACTGCGTCTTTTAAAGGGCAGAGCTGTTGGATCTGCCTACACACACAGTCCCTCTGTGCCGTCTCCCTCTGTTCCAGCTACTGGGGAAAGAATGGGGGGGTGGACGGGCCACTCTGAAGTGTTGGGCCTGAGGCCGGCTGCTCCAAGCTGGGATTACCAGCTTTGATCTTGGGGGCATCTGCAAGCTGTTCTTCCTGGAATGGGGCCATCTCGGGATAGCAGCACCTGTCTGGCCGCTGCTTACCCTGCAAGCTACCCGGAGCTGGGGACAGCTCCTACCACCTGACATGCGACGTTATCTGGGTTCCTTTTGTGAGGCAGAGTAAGCAGGTTTTGTGTGGGGACGGTTTGGGTTGCATTTCGATCTTGATTTCTGATGCCGCTGGTTCCTGTCCAAGCCACGTGGGCCTGCTGGAGGCGGGCAGCTGTTGAAACTCAGTTGTTGAACACATGGGGCCACTGGCCTGGCCTAGATTTTGGGTTCTCCCGCCTTACCAGATCTGTCTGTTCAGTCTCCAGCCCTGCTCAGGGCTGTGGCTCAAGCCTTGCCCCCACCCCATGCTTTGTCGTCCTCACAGGAATTATACTGAAGAGTCGGCCTCTGAAGACAGTGAAGATGATGAGAGCGACTCAGAGGAAGAGGAGGAGGAAGAAGAGGAGGAGGAGGAGGAAGACTACGAGGTGGCTGGTTTGCGACGTAAGTCTTGCATTGGCACAGCTCTTCTCTTCCCTGGCTACTCAGGGCAGGGCAGGTGCTACCTCCTTGGTGCCCACTGCCTTGGCTCTCCCTGGAGCCTCCTTTGCTCTCTTTAAAAAGGTTTGTTGAAAAGCAGTGTCAGATCTGTGATCACTGCCCAGATGCCCACACAGCCAGGCTGGAGCAGGCTGAAAGCACAAGCCCAGCTGAGCGTCCTCCACTGCTCTCCCAGGCACAGCAGCAGGGAGCTGCCCTGGAAGTGGAGCAGCTGGGTCTCAGGTTGGTCCTGCAGAGTGAGTTGTCAGTGTTGCAGGTGGCAGCATACCTGGCTGCTCCACAGTATTTTTATTTTCCAATGAGCCTTAAACAACCTCTCTGCGAAAGGTATTCCATATCAATTGGTAGAAAATAGAGGAAGATTTTCCTTTAAAATATCTTAACTTTTGCTTTTTCCCCCTACCTTTTTAATTGTTATCACTCCTGAAGTGGCCACAACAGCCAGGGGCTGGACCAAGCCAGAGGCAGGAACAAGACCTTCGTATTTGAGCCATCACCTGCTGTCACGTGCACGTTGGCAGGAAGCTAGAATAGGGCTGAGGCTTGAACTCAGGTCCTTCCTACAGGCTGAGGCTCAAGGTCAGTTCCAATTGCCCCATCATGGTCAGTGTGTCCAAGAACCTCCTGCACCTCCAGCCACAGTGCACAGGTGCCATGAAGGAGTGACTGCTGGACAGGCTCTGGCAGCTGCTGGGAGCTGCACCTCTTCACCTGCTGCTTCCTCAGTGGAGCAGGCACCACCTGCCAGCGTGGGAAGCCACCACTTCTCTCTGGTGTCTGTCCCTCTGGTGCCTCCATGCCCCAGCCATGCCCGTCCCTGTCCTTCCATTTCCCCCTCCTCTCCGCCCCCGCCCCCCGCCCCCAGTGTTCCGGTCTAAGTCCTCCCTCCTCCTCCTCCTCCTCTCAGTGAGACCCCGCAAGGCGCTCCGGGCCAAGCAGAACGTAGTCACCCCAGCAGCCAGGCCCGGCCGCCGCCCAGGGAAGAAGCCACACCCCGCCCGGCGGGCTCGGCCCAAGGCTCCCGTGGAGGACGCCGAGGTGGATGAGCTGGTGAGTGACTGCCCTCTAACCTCCCCGTCCCTCACTCCCCACCCCGGCTCCAGGAATTTGCCGAGTGACAGGTGGGAACAGAGGCAGCAGCTATGCCCGGCATGCCCTCGGGTGGCCTGCACATGCCGTCTCCTCAAGTTAGCAGTTCGAACTGAACTAAAATAGTTGCCATGTGTCTTCGAGGGCTCTGGGGCCGGGGCTCCACTGTGGGAATGTCCGCAATGCCGGAACCGCACTGGCTGGCGGGGCTCTGCCCACAGTTGTCATGGGAGGGAACGTCCCTTCCCTGCCCCCCAGCTAGTTCTAGACAGCTCGCTTGTGCCTCCCAGAGTCAAAAAAACAAAAGGGATCTTGTTTTCACAGATCCCTTGGGATGGGGCATGAAGCGAGCCACCCGGGACCCGAGGGAGCAGCAAGCTCCTGTTTGCCCAGCTCTGCCCAGGCATCTCTGTGGCTCCTGGGCCTGGGATATCCTGGAGATACCCGACCTCCGCAAGACTGCTTGGGGCACCTGGCTTTGTGTACCTGCAGCACTCCCGTCCTGGGCCCTCCCAGAACCTTCTGATATGCCGCCAGGAGCACCGCAGGCGATAGCCTTGGCGCTGTCAGGTGGTGCTGATGTTGGCCACAGGAGAACTAAGGGCCTAGCTCTGCCTTTGCTCTCACCCATGTGCTGCACCCCCATGCTCTCCCTCTGGACCCTCCCTCAAGACCCCTCTCTCCTGCGCAGGTGCTTCAGAGCAAGCGGAGCTCCCGGCGGCAGAGCCTGGAGCTGCAGAAGTGCGAGGAGATCCTGCATAAGGTAGTCAAGTACCGCTTCAGCTGGCCCTTCAGGTGAGTGCTGCTCGTGAGGGGCAGGGTGGGCTGGCCCTGGCCCTGCAGGGGAGGAAGCCAGCGCATCCAGCTCCATCTGGTTCCCGCCCCCACCCCCAACAGGGAGCCCGTGACAAGGGACGAGGCTGAGGACTACTACGACGTGATCACGAACCCCATGGACTTCCAGACGATGCAGAACAAGTGCTCGTGTGGGCACTACCGCTCTGTGCAGGAGTTCCTCGGTGACATGAAGCAGGTGTTCACCAATGCTGAGCTCTACAACTGCCACGGCAGCCACGTGCTGAGCTGCATGGCCAAGACGGAGCAGTGCCTGGTGGCCCTGCTGCACAAGCACCTGCCCGGCCACCCTTACGTCCGCAGGAAGCGCAGGAAGTTTCCCGATCGGCCTGCGGAGGAGGAAGTGGACAGTGAGCCAGAGCCCGTCGGACAGTCCAGGGGACGAAGACAGAGGAAATAGAGGCGGGGCCCTGCTGAGGGCGGGGGGGTTGGGGGGCAGCAGGAGGCCGCGAGGGAACAGGAAGGGGCAGTGAGACGGTTAAGGGAAGTGGTTGCAGGAGCACCAGCCATGCCCTGGCGCCTCACGCACCCTGGACGACCTGCAGAGTTTTGGGAGAGCCTGACTCTTGGCCGCAGTCATTGCAGGTAGAGCCAGCCTGGGCCCTGCCTTCTGGGTTTCCAAGAAGCGCATGAGTGAGTCCTCTTCCTCTCTTCTCCCTGAAGCCCCTCTGGGCTGCAGGAGGTTAGCTGCATGGCTGGGGAAGGGAGGGTGAGGTTCCAGGCAGCCTTCACCGCTGAAGCCTGCACATCCCACGCCTACTCGCGCCGCACGCAGTCTGTTCACCAGCATCATGGCATGGGGCTCACGGAGTAGAGGGTCCCATCCTGGAGCCGTTCCTGAATACCTCTCCTCTTGGTGGCATGCCTCTCGTTACTGCCACCCACCTCCCCCCTCAACAAAACACAAAAATTAAAAAAAAAAAAAAAAAGACCCAAACAAAGGCACTTCATGGGGACCCGGTGACCTGCTTGTAATCATGCATGCCCCTTTAATCGGCTGGGGCTGCCCGCCGCGGGCGCCGGGCAAGGGGGTGAGGAGAGGCAGGAAGAGCGGAGACGCATACCTTGTTTTTAAATCAACTTTTCTAGTTACTGAAAGTTGCTTGTTTCAGCAGTGACATTGTATAAAGAACATCTTGTAAAATATTTGTCATCTCCCTTCGGCACATGTACAGTATGGTTTATATGATGGCGTGTTTGCTTAACTCCCTGTCCTTGACCCATGTACCACCTGCCCACCAGGAGGCGACACTGGGACTGTCCTGCCTGCCTGCCAGCAACTACAGTGGCTGCTTCCGCCTCTTCCGTCCACATCCCCCTCCTCTGTCCTCAGGGCCAGGAGGGAGGGCCGGGAAAGGCCCCACCAGCCCCCCGGCACTCACTGGTAGTGGGAGGCTAGGCTTGGTGGTCTTCTCTCCTTGATGACAGATTTTACTAGAAATATAGTACAGGGTTTTCTTTGCTTTTCTATCAACCTGGAATCTGGAAGGCTGGAGCCCCTTGACCTTCATGTCTGCACTGCAGTGAAAGGAGCCGGTTCCCTGGTGGGGACTGTGCATGGGGGACTTGGGCGTGAGGCCGCCCAGGGGCAGCCCACATGTCCCCGGGATCCCTTCGCTGGCCCCTGTCCCACAGCCACCGCTGCCTTCCCGCCTCTGTCCTAGATCCAGTCTGTCCTTGTTCGTAGTGCGATTCCTGCGTTCCCACTTAAGTGACACCGGAACCATTTTGTTTTTTTAAGCTGTCCCTAAGGAGGAAGGGCCCCATTAAAGGGTGAACTTGTAATAAATTGGAATTTCAAATAAACATTATGTACTTGTGTTTATAAAGAAACGACTGTGCTGGATTCCTCTCTGTGTTGCCCAGATCTGGTGGCGTGCTGGGAGCCGGGTCCTCCCCAGCAGCTGACCGCACTTGGTTCCTGGCTGGAGGTCAGAGCCATCTGCTGCATTCCTCAACCCCCTGGGAATGAGACATGACCTTCAAGCTCCGCACGCTCCTGTGTCAGGCTCTACCGCAGGGATCTGCATGGGCCTTTATTCTTTCAAAAGATGTGTTTGAAAGAGTGAGTGGGAGAGAACTCTGCTGGTCCATTCCCCAGACAGCCACAGTGGCCACGGTCACAGGAGCCAGGAGCTTCTTCCAATTTTCCCATGTGGATATGGAGACACAGAGCCTTAGGCCATCCTCTACTGCTTTCCCAGGCCATAGCAGGGAGCTGGATGGGAAGTGGAGCAGCCAGGCCTGAATCTGCACCTATACTAGCTATGGCACAATCCCTGCCCCCTGTGTGGTCCTTTCGTACTGAGGGAACTCTTGATTTTGCTTTCAGAGTAAACACTAGCTCATGAGGAAGTCCCCCTGCCATCCAGCTCCTTGCTAACAGCATGGGAGAGCAGCTTGGTTTTCTAGGAAAACTTTCAGAAAAGCAGTGAGTTCTCATATACATGGCATCAATCATGGTGCCCCTGGACTATCCTCACATCCTTGTTTTGAAGTCATGGTAGCTGTGGGCACCAGCCCTGCTTGAGCCCAGGTCCCCAGGAGTGACACATCCAGTCCCTGCACACTAGTACTATGTTGGTCATGGAGGTATGTGTGTTTGGCTCTGGAAGGTTCTCTTGGGCAAGGGGGAGAAGGTGTTTGTCTCCTCTTCCCCACTCCCTGGCACAAACACACACCCTCCCTGCTCTGCCCAGTTTCCCTGGCTGCAGCTTCCCCACTGTGGACAGACCTACCGGAAGCCCCCCTGTAGTTGGGTCACTGCCTGTGAAATGAGGGAGAAGGTCACGGGCAGGGAGTTGGCAGAGTCATGTCCCTTTCCTGCTTGGTTCTCTGCAAGCATCTTCTAGGGCCAGGGAAGCCTTGGCTGGCATAGTCCTGCCCTCCTACGTCTCTTGGCCAGCAGGAACCATCCCAGCTTCCTCTGCCCTGCTGGCCTGGGTGCTCCCCAGCCCATCCCAATTTGCCTTGTGCGTGGCACAGCCAAGCACCAGTGACCCCCCCACACCTCCCCAACTGTGTCCTCAGTGGGCAAGGAGAAGGGGATGAGCAGCTGTGTGGGAAGGCTCGGCTTTCTCCCCACACACACACACACACACACAGCTCCACTGGCCATTCTCCCAGATCTGAAGTTTACCTGTCCCAGCCCCTAATACCTCACCTGCTGAACTGCGGGCCTTCCTTACTACCCCCACTAAGCACCGAGACCCTCCCATGGAGAGTTCCAAAGGACTGTGGTCCCTTGCCTAGGTGGCAGGAAAGGTCACATACGTTTTGGGCTGCCTGCTCTGAAAGTACAGTGCGTCTGCCAGCAAGGGAGCCGGGATCCCTGCTGGACTCTCCGTAGAATCCACTGCCCGATGAGCCTGGTGGCGGATGTGGAGCACAGAATCTGCAGCCTGACAAGCCGTGAGTCTGTGAGCAGTGCAAGGAATGAGCTTCCCCTTCCCTGGAGCCTCCCCTTGGCTGGGAGCAGGGCTGAACCCCGGCCAGGGGCAGGATGGTGGTGGCCTCCCTGGCTCTGACAGTGCTGGTTGTGTGTGAGCAGACACACAGGGACAGCCACCAAAACCCACATGTGGCTGTATGTAGTCTCGGGGGGCCAAGAGGGGCTCTGATCCCAAACAGTCTGGAGTCTCTGGGACAGTCATACCCACTCAGCAGCTGAGCTGCACTGGCACCCAGGTTGGCACATTGCTGTCCCCCACCTCTCCCACTGCTGTCTACTCCCATCTTCCCATGACCATAGCAGTTGGAGACATACCAAGGCCCAAGAGCTGGCTTCCTGTGAATTCAGGTCTGTGCTTCCGGGATGCCCACATCCCAATCCAGCCCCATCTCTGGGACCCACACAGCAAAGGACGAAGGTATAGCAAGGACAGCTGGGTTGGCCCCGGCCCAGTGTCTCAGGTTGGAAACATGGACAGGGCAGGCAAGCAGAGGTTGCCCAAAGGCAAGGTGGCGAGAGGAAGGAGACACCAGGCATTCCGGGACTCCAGTGACACACAGCCTCAAGGTCCCCTGAGAGCCCAGTGACTGCCCCATGCCAGCTCTGTCCCTCCAACCTTCCCTCTTTTCCAGTCCAGAGAGGACTCGGCGGTGCCACACGGGGAACGGGGGCATTTATTCCAGTCACAGCTTCCAGGAAAAAAAATAATAATAAATTACATCATTAAATAAACTTTAAGGTCAGGTCAGGCCCACTTCTGCCCTTCTTTTCTCCCAAGTGCCTGTAGGGGAATCAGGCTGTCCTGCATCCCCCTGCATTAACTGGGGGACACAGACTTGGCACCTCGCTAGATCCTCAGCCCTCCCCCTACCATGTTCCCCTGGCCTGACCTTGACAGCTGGCTGGGGGAGGGGCAGCAGGTGTCACCCCATCCACAGGGAGTGGGGGCATCCAGGCCTATGTCCCTAGAGGTGTGTAGGGTTGTCCAGAGAAGGGTCCGTCTTAGTCATGTGCAATACCACGCTGGGGGCCTTATAGTGGCAGTGAGTGCCCCGCCCATAGCTGCCAGGGGCTCTGCAGGCCTTGGCCCGCGCCCGTCCGGCCGCCATCTTGCGGTGGCATAAGCTTTGCCAAGTCTGAAAAGTCTTAGAGCTCCACACCCAGACACCACTGGTGATGCCTACCACCAGCGACATGAAGATCTTGACCATGAACACAGCCACGGTGGGCACAGAGCCCCCAGGCAAGGAGCAGTCCCGGCGGCCTCCAGGCAGGGTGGCGGCGACACAGGGCTGCTCTGTGGCCCGCAGGCGCCAGAAGTCCATGTTGAGACGCTCATAAACGTAGCAGACAATGACGCAGGTTGCTGGCACGGTGTAGAGGATGGAAAAGACCCCAATCTTGACCATGAGCTTCTCTAGCTTCTCCGTGTTGGTGCCGCCCGTCTTCATGATCTTGCGAATGTGGAAGAGAGCCACGAAACCAGTCAGGAGGAAGCTGGTGCCCAGCACCAGGTAGCAGGACAGAGGTACAAGGACGAAGCCCGTGAGCGCCGCCGTGTCCATGCTGGCCACATAGCACAGCCCCGTCAGCTCGTCCCCGGCCACCTTGCGCAGGGTCAGGATGATAATGGTCTTGAGCGCGGGCAGGCCCCAGGCGGCCAAATGGAAGTAGCTACCATGCGCTTCGATGGCTTCGTGGCCCCACTTCTTGCCGGCTGCCAGGAACCAGGTGAGCGTCAGCACCACCCACCAGAGCGAGCTGGCCATGCCGAAGTAGTAGAGCAACAAGAAGACGAGCGTGCAGCCCGTGCTCTCCAAGCCCTCCTGGATGACATAGAGCGCACCCGCCTCCTGGTCACAGGCCACGCTCTGCGCGCCCGCAACAGCGCGGATGAGAAAGGCAAGGGAATAGACGTTGTAACACATGGAGAGGAAGATGATGGGGCGCTCTGGGTACTGGAAGCGGTGCGGCTCCAGTAGGAAAGTGAGCACCGTGAAGGCGGTGGAGAAGAAGCAGAGCGCCGACCACACGGCCATCCAGACGAGCGCGAAGTCCTTGTCGCGCCGAGACCAGAAGACCTCGACGCCAGGCCCGCAGCGCGGCGCGCACGAGCGGCTTTTCTCTACGTACTGGAACTTCTCCGGGTTCGCACAGGTGCCGCCGCCGCCAGGGCCCGAGTCCGCCGCGCCTGGGCCCACGCCTGCCTCACCCGGGGGTCTGGCGGGCCGTGGCGCCACGGGCAACATGCCCAGCCCCTTGTGCGGCTCAGTGGCCGGGCCGGCCGTGGCGTTCTCCGGCGCCTCCATGCAGAGCGCGTGCGGATCGTTGCGCGTGGGGAGCCGCGCGCAGTCGAGCGAGTCGGGCCAGCCGAAGTTGAACTGTTCCATGATGGGGGCGCAGCGCAGGCGCGCCTGCTCGCACATGGGCCGGCAGGCGGGGATGGGCGCGGACACCTGATCGGTGCACATGGGCGCGTAGAGCGAGCACAGAAAGAAGCGCAGGTGGCCGTGGCAACCGTACTGCACGAGCGGCGCGAATTCGGCCAGCTCGGCGGCCGCCTCGCCCTGCGACGTGTGGCCCAGCAGGTTGGGCATTCGGGTCAGGTTGTAGCCGATGCCGCGGCACATGGGGATCGCCACCGCCTGGCACGGCGCCGGCCCGCGCCCGCGCTCCGGGTCGAAGCGGCCGATTTCCAGCGCCGTGGCCGCCGCCAGCAGCGGCCACAGCAGCAGCGCCGGCAGCGGCAGCGCGGCCATCCCGGGCGGAGCACCTCTCGCCCTCTCCCTACCGGCTCACTCGGGCCGCGCCGTCCCGCGCCCCCGGGCCTGCCCGCCACGTCGCGGCAGCGCGCGGGCCATCGCCGAAGCCACCCACGCACGCACCCACCCACGTGTGTCCGTGCGCCGCCGGGAGAGAGGGGCGTGCGCGTGGGCAGCGCGCGGACTGCCTCCGCCCGAGGGATCGCAGGAGCAGCCGAGCCGCCGCCGCTGTTGCTCCAGCTGCCGCCGCCGCCAGTGCGGGCGCCGTCTGCCCGCGGCCCTGGCTACAACCCCGGGGCGGGGCTCCGGTGTGGGGGGCACGCCCAGGGGGCGGGGGCGCGGCGCCCCAAACACGCCCCCGCCACGGTTTAAAGGCGCAGCATTTTGCAGCACCCTGCGGCACCTTGCTGCACCCGACTAGCGGCGATCTTCACTTTTCAAGTGCCAGCATCCCATATGGACTGCGGTTCGTATCCCGGCTGTTCCACTTCCCATCCGGCTTCCTGCGAGTGATCTGGGAAAGCAGCACAGGACGGCCCAAAAGCCTTTGGAACCCTGCACCCGCGTGGGAGACCTAGAAGAAGCTCCTGGCTTTGGATCAGCTCAGCTCTGGCAATTGTGGCCATTTGGATAGTGAACCAGCAGATGGAAGATCTTTGTCTCTCCTCTCTGTGCATCTGATATGCCTTTCTAGTAAAAAAAAAAAAATTATTTTTTTTCTAATAAAAATTTAAAAGTGGACAGTGGCACACCTACAGATGTCCACACCCCGCCCACTTCCCTTGCCTTCATCCTCTTGGCTATCCCATTTCCTCTTCTCCCCCTCTTCCAGGAGGGTAAACTGAGAGTCAAAATGGCGGGGGTATCCCCTGTCTTCTCCACCTAGGTGATTAGGATCCTAACAAAGTGCCTTGCTCTGAGCCGGGCACTCTGGTGGGGTTCCCAAGAGCGAAGGGCCTAGGGCAGCAGGGGCGGTGCTGGGAAAGGGGCCTGCAGTGTGGTGAGCCCTGGGCCCCTAGCACTCATTACACCAGTCCTACCATGAACTCTGCCCCATTTTATGGATAAGAAATGGAGGCTCCAAAAGTTTGAAATGTCTGTTTAGGGATCCCACAGCTCATAAAGGACACAGTGGGCACTCAAGTTCATCTCTGCCCCGTGGGCCCAGCTCACCAACAACTGCTTGTGATGGAGCCGGAGAGCTATGGGTGAGGACCTGGGATGCAGGCGATGGTGGTAACCGAGGCACAGGCTCCTGAGGATGCTGGGTCCAGTGTACACACTGACCCCTCTGTACCCTTCTCCCCCAAGAGATCTAACACTGGGTCTGTATTAACCACCAGAGGAGCTGCTGTGGGATCCCCCAGGGGTCGGGGGTAAAGGGCAGGGGTGTGGCTTCTTTGGACCCAGCGTTGCCTAGGAGCTGCAGTTCTCCCAGAACAGGTGCTGGGCAGGGCCCCACTTTGCCCCCTCTTCCCTCAGACTCAGAACCCAAGTGCAGGGAGGGACCTGCCTCAGGGCTTCACTACTCCTCTGCTTGGCTTTCGTCCGACACCCCAATCTGAAACATCACCCACATGTCCCTGGACAGGCCGGAAAGTTCTGCAGGTCCCTATGTCCCCTCCATCTGCCCTAGCCACCATGACTGCTCCAGGGCGGCCGTGAGACCGTGAGCTTTCTCTGTTAATCTGGCCCAAGAGGTGCCGGAGATGATTGTAAGATAGTGAAGCTCTGCCCAGCCCCCACGGCCTGGTCTGTGTGTGTTTGGGGGCGGGGTGGAAGCTGTGGAACTGCCCGCCTTTGCTGGGACCAGTGCTGGGGGGGGACTGGCCAGGCAGACAAGCTGTGTGTGTGTGTGTGTGTGTGTGTGTGTGTGTGTGTGTGTGTGCATAGCCACTATGGTGGAGAAGAATTGGGGAGGGGGTGGGAAGGAGCCCTTCCCCTGGCAACTTGGCGGCCAGGAGGGTGCCCCAGAGGCTGTGGGATGCCAGGCCAGTCACCATGGCAACAGCTGCTCCAGGGAAGCCAGGGGTGGGGGTGGGAGGGCCCCGCCCCCACACAGCCACTGCCTGGGAGCAAAGAGGGCCCTGGGGCCGCCTGCCCACCCACCCGGCATTGTCACTGGATCCCCTCTTTACAAAACACAGCAATACCCGTGGAGGCGTTGGCTGAAAGGGAGACCATGAGGACGGGCAGTTCACCCCATTGCTGCCTGCCTGGGCCACCGAGGGGGCCTGAGGCGCTGGCCAGGGCGAGTGCAGCCTCCCTCCCTGGGGTCTTCAGAGGGGTCCCAGGTTCCTTTTACCATCACCTCCTGGACGGCGGCCCTCAGTGCCCCATGGGACACATGCCAGCCCCTCCCCCACTCCCCAGCTCCTCCTCCAGGAACTGCTGCCTGCTCCCCCGCCACACACACAACCCCAGGCTCAGTCCCACAGACCCTGGGGCCCCTGGTAGTGCTGCCAGTCAGACCGCTGCACCTGTGTCTGGCTCCTTGTGAGCCAGGGGCAGGGGGCCTCCCCCTCTGCTTCTGTTCCCCCACCCCTCTTGGCACCTGACCTGGCTTCCAGAAATATCCATTGGTGCCAAGAATGTTGGAGTGAGGGCCCAGTGTTGCAGGCCTAACCTAACGGGAGGTTAAGCTGCTGCTTCCAATGCCAGCATCCCTTGTGGGCGCTGGTTTGAGTCCTACTTGCTCCTTTTCCCATCCAACTCCCTGCTAATGCTCCTGGGAGAGCAGCGGAGAATGGCTCAAGTGCTTGCACTCCCACAGCCATATGGGTGTCCCAGAAGAAACTCCTAGCTCCTGGCTTAGGCCTGGTTCAGCCTTAGCCACTGTGGCAATTTGGAATAATAAACCAGCAGGTAGAATGTCCCGGCCTGCGGTGCCGGTAGCATGGACACGGCAAGGGTCAGGGAATAAGACAGACAGGAGACCAGTAGTGGTGGAAGACGTCTCTCACTATGGCCTCCCTTTATTCAGCCATATATACTTTTCCCCCCAAGCCTCTAGCAGAACAATAGGATGCTAATGAGTCTGACAGACAAGGTGCCACTAGCCTCCAAGCCCATTTCCTGCAGGAGCCAAGCTTAACAAATGCTAATCAACTCCTCAGCCCACAACAGTAGAAGATACCTCCTTTTTCTCTTTAACACTTTCAAATAGGGAAAATAAATAGGGCCAAAAAAAAAAAAAGTCAGAAAAAAAGAGGGGCATAGATCCTTCTAGAAGACACTGAAGAAGAGTAGGGCCTGAGATGGGGGAAGGGCTATTGACTGAACCCTGGAGGTGTGTGTGTGTGAGCGTGTGTGGGGACACACCTTAGGTGTGTGCAGGTGTGCACACACAACCCAGCTGCCCAGCTCTGTGCACAGGGACCCAGAGACAGGGTTGGGCAGGCCGTGGGATGGGGCCAGGGCAATGTTCTCCCGTCCTGCAGCTTGAGCCCTGGTTCTGACTCAGTTCCCCTTTATAGGATGCCAAGGGTTGGACTGCATTGTGTTCAGTGGCTACTAAAGAAGAGTTGCAATTTGAGTATTTTTTTTTTTAAGAGATACATGTTTTGTTTGAGAGGCAGAGTTACAGAGAGAAAAGGAGAGCCAGAGAGCCTGAGGTGGGCCAGTCTGAAGACAGGGGCCAGGAGCTACATCTGTGTCCCCCACACAAGCACAGGTGCCCAAGGCCTTGAGCCATCCTCCGCTGCTTCCCCAGGCACATTAGTAGGAAGCTGGATCAGAAGTAGAATAGCTGGGACTCAAAGCAGCGGGGCCCATTTGGGATGCCAGCGCCACAGGCTGAGGCTTAGCATACTGTGCCACGGTGCCAGCCCAGACTGGACAATTTTCACAAGCTGTTCGACACTGGGAGCCAGCGACCAAGGCTTCCTGGCGGTGCAGCGCTGGTCTTGGGGGTCATCGGTGTGGGGAGTTCGAGGTTGGCATCACAGATACGCCTGCACTGCAGTTCCTCCCCCTCTCTCTCTTACTAGAAAAGTTGTAGCACTGTGCCCATCATGCCCCTTTGGTCTTGCCTAGATGTGTGAAAAAAGCCAAAGGCAATGGTGGGCTCCAGGTGGCGGGCGTTTGTGGGATCACAACACCCAGCGTGCAAATCTTCTTGATATTTTTTCAGTTTTCGTGATGAATTTGAAAATATTTCATCGTGAACATTTTTTCCAAGTCAGTACAAGAGAGGCACAGCTCGTTTAAAAAAAAAAAAAATTGGTTTGTTTATTTGAAAGGCAGAATGGCAGAGAGAACGATGAGAGAGAAGGAGGAGGGAGAGAGAAGCTTCTGTGTGCTGGTTCACTCCCTAACTGGCTACAACAACCAAGGGTGAGCCAGGCTGAATCCGGGACCCTGGAATTCCTTCTGGGTCTCCCACATGGTGCAGGGGCCCAAGCGTTTGGGTCATCTTCTTCTTTCCCAGGTGTTTTAGCAAGCAACTTGCAGGGAACTGGAACACAGTCAGGGCTTGAATCAATGTTTCTATGGGATGCCAGCATTGTAGGTAATAGCTTGGCTCTCTGGCCCAAGATGCAGGCCCCATGACTCATTCTTTCTTTCTTTTTTTTTTTTTTTTAAGATTTATTTATTTGTATTGGAAAGGCAGATATACAGAGAGGAGAAAAGACAGAGAGAAAGATCTTCCATCTGCTGGTTCACCTTCCAAGTAGCTGCAATGGACAGAGCTCAGCTGATCTGAAGCCAGGAGCCAGAAGCTTCTTCCAGGTCTCCCACGTGGATGCAGGGTCCCAAGGCTTTGGCCATCCTCTACTGCCTTCCCTGGCCATGAAGGGAAGTGCAGCAGCTGGGATAGGAACTGGTGCCCATATGGGATCCTGAGGCGTGTAAGGTGAGGACTTTAGCTCCTAGGCTACTGTGCTGGGCCCCAACTCATTCTTTAACAGCTGCATGATCAGGAGTGATTCCGGCAGATCCCCTGTAGGTAGACACGTGGCCTCTGCTGGGTCTCTCGTGGGTCACACAGATAGAAGAATCCATGTTCAGGCTCTGCAAGCTGTGCCCCACTGCTCGTGTTTGTAAATACAGTGTCACTGGTGGATAGCCGTACTCACGGGCTGACTTGGCGTCCATGGTGGTTTTGGAGCTGTGGTGAGTGGCCAGGTTGGGAGCTCAATTTAATAATCTGCTCTGTTTCAGAGAATGTGTGCCGGTCCCTTGGTGGATTTGGGGTCTTAGTGCTGCCGTCTGAGCGTGTGCACGGCTGTGACTTATCACAGCCTTGTGGAAGTGTGTTGCCAGGAGAACTTCCCACCACCCAGCATCCTGAGGTAGCCCACGGGCTGTGTGTAACATGCAAAAAACCACACACGAGGATTTCAGAGTCCTTGCATCAAAACGAGCTTCTCTTTCAATTCTACTTTCTTTTATTTTCACATATGTGGCAGGCAGCGAGAAAGAGAAAGGAGATCGCCCATGGCTGGTTCACTCCCCATGAACATGCATGCAACAACAAAGGTAGGCCAAGTGGAAACCGGGAGCCAGGGGTCTCCCATAGGAGCAGCAGGAACCCGCCTGCTTGGGTCATTATCTGTTGCCTCCCACAACGCGCCTTAGCAGAAAACGGGAGTGAGGAGTCGAACCCAGACCCTCGGAGGAGTGGTTCAGGAGTCTTAGCCGCAAGGCCAAATGCTTGCCTCCCCCTCAACCCCCGTGGAGTTGCATTTATTAATCACGGTGGGTTGCATTTATTTTCTATCATTGGGATATTCCTGCCAGCACCTGCTGAGTTCCCAGGGCACTAGGGGACCCTAGGGGATCCAGGGTAACTGGAAGCCTGGACAGAACAGCGCCCCCTGCAGTGCAGGTTGATGGCTGTGGCCCCACAGGGGAAGCCAGGTGGGTCCCGATGGGCAGAGTGTGGGAGTCCAAACTTGTTGGGGGCTCTGCCCCGGGTGGGAGGGTGTGAAGGAGCATGCAGGGGTCACCGGGGGACCGCAGAGGAGGTGGGCGTGGGCTGGGCCTGGCAGGGACCAGGGCAGCTCAGCTCGCTGCGGGCTGGCGGGAGGCGCCAGGCGCGCTGAACGCCGCTTTTGTGCGGCAGAGCGAGCTCCTGTTTCGTTGACGTTGGAGCCTGCCGCGTATTTATCCAACTTTAGGGGAAATTCAGCAGCCGCCCGGGGAAAGAAAACAACCTGGGCTGCCCGGTGAGTGAGCGAGCGAGCGAGTGAGCGGGCGAGAAAGAGGTCTCTGCTGGCTGTCCCTCCTGCCCTGCCCAGGGGAGCCAGACAGGAGCTGGGCATCTGGGTGCCACCTTCATCCCCCACCCAGGGTTGGACTGTGTGCTTTCTCTCACAGTTGGAATGTCTTCTCGGTCGTCTCCACCAGGGACCTGCCGAGCCCCTGTCTGGTTCCCAGAGCAATCCGAGGACCACTCTGGGTCCTACTTAGGTGGTCCAACCCCAAGCTTCACCACTGTGGCCAGCCAGCCAGCCAGCCGGCCAGTGTAGGAGCCTGGCTCTCGGCCTCACAGGGCCTCTGGAGGTGTGAGAGCCGAATCCAAGCAGGGCCTGGCAGATGTGGCTGTGTGACCTTCAGCCACCACACATCATGTCCTCTTTTCTGGGCCACCGGCTGGCTAGCAGGCGGGTGGACAGGCAGGCGGATGCAGGAAAGCCTGGAGGTGCTGCCAGACCTTGCCAGCTCTGCCCCAGGCCTCTGATGGGGGCTCAGGTCCTGATTGGAGGGGCACACAATCCTTTGCCACACCCCTCACCTTGTCCTGGAGATGGTATTGCCCAGGCAGGACTCAAGACAAAACCCTCCCTCTTCCCACCGCTGCTTCCAGCACCCTGGAGTCAACATGGGGGGGCGGGGCCTGGCCATGGGCAGCCATACCAATTTTCCTTTACCCCACCCCACCCCACCCCAGCTCATCTGCATGGTCTGAGTGTATGACCCCAACAGGTTCAAGTACTGGAAGTTTCATTCCCAAGTTCCTGGGTTACTAGTGTCTGGAGCTGGCTGCTATAGGAGGCATTAGGGTTGGGGTGTGTGTGTGTGTGTGTGTGTGTGTGTGTTGGTGGCAGGGCACAGAATTAGTGGCTTTATTGCAAGAGGAAGAGAGAACCTAGCCAGTGGCTGGCTCTGCCTCCCTCTGCCACAGCCTGGTGGCATCAGTGCAATCTCCCAGGACTGGGGCAGGTTAACAGCTTTTGCAGAAATCCCCTGTGTGAACTTGGCCCCATGACATCCCTAGGTGCCCTTTTTCTGTATCACATCAGGAAGCAGCAACTCACACCTGGCAGGTGCATACTACACACCTTCCTCTATCTCACCCCTGGCCTCCCATCCCCCCAAGCCCACATACTGCACCGCTCTGAGCCATGCTTGCTGACCTGGGGTTTCCTGCCCCCATCTGCCATGCCCTCCCCGGCCCCAGGGTTTCCTACGTGACCTCGGGACTCCTTGCCACCCTGCCATCCACCCCCTGTATCCCCAGCACACTCCCAAGTTCAGGGGCCCAGGAAACACCTGTTGAACAAGGGCAGACCTTGGAAGCCAGCACCCCCTATCAGAGGATGCCCATGCAAGGTCCACCTCTTCCACATCCCATCCAACTCCCTGATAATGTGCATCCTTGGTAGGCGGCAGGTGACGGTTCCAGTATTTGGATCCCTGCCATGCATATGGGAGGCCCGGATGGAGATCTTGGCTCCTGGTTCTGATGTGGCCCAGCCCTGGCTGTGGCAGTCATTTGAAGAGTGAACCAGTAGCCAGATCACACTTTGCTTTTGTTTTTTGAGATAATATGACAGTTAAGGTGAAAACACTGTGAACATGAGCTGAATGAACAGCAGTGCAAACAGAGGAGAGATAGACGCTTGCACCAACATGCACCGGCTGCTTTGGGGTCCTGGGCCTGCCTGGCCTCATGCTCTCCCCTTGTTCGTCTTCCATTCCCCTGGGAGCCGTGGCCCCAGGGCAGGCAGTTGCAGGCCTGGAGTGGGTTCAGGAGGTAGATCCCATGTGACTCCAGAGTCCCCATCATCATGGCAGCAGTTTGGGTGACTCTGCCTCCACGCCATCTCCTGGCCCTTTCCAGACCTGGCTGCTCCACTTCCCATCCTGCCTGTGGCCTGGGAAAGCAGTAGAAGATGGCCCAAAGCCTTGGGACTCTGCAGCCATGTGGGAGACCTGGAGGAAACTCCTGGGTTCCTGGTTTCAGACCAGCTCAGCTCTGGCTGTTGTCATCACTTGGGGAGTGAACCGGTTTGATGGGAAATCTTTCTCTTTGTCTCTCCTTCTTTTTGTGAATCTCCCTATCCAGTAAAAATAAAACAATCATTAAAAAGAAAAGAAAGGAAGAAAGAAAAGAAGGAAGAAAGGGAGGAGGGAGGAAGAGAAAAGTGCTGAGTTCTGAGCACCCCCAACCTGCTGCCTGGGGGCTCCCAGCTCAAGTCTCGCTGGGCCGACCCTGCGGCATTTCATCCTGCCCCAAGGTTCTCGCACCCAGCAGGGAGGTGAGCCTCGCACACCCATGTTTTGCCTGCCCCCACTTCACAGCTGTGAACACTGAGTCAGGGGTGGCTGGGGCTGCTGCAGGCCTTGTCTCAGGGAGCTGCTGGGGGCCCTTCACTCTTGGGGTTCTTCCAAGCGGATGACCATGGTGGGCGAGGCCCATGCAGACATCTCAAGGGAGGATGCCGACCCCTCCCCCTGCCTCAGGTGTCCTTTTGTTTCCCACAGGCTTATTTATTTATTTATTTACTTATTTAAAGATTTGTTTATTTTGTTGTTGTTGTTGCAAAGTCAGACATACAGAGAGGAGGAGAGACAGAGAGGAAGATCTTCTGTCTGATGATTCATTCCCCAAGTGACCGCAACGGCCAGTGCTGCACAGATCCGAAGCCAGGAGCCTAGAGCTTCTTCTGGGTCTCCCACGTGGGTGCAGGGTTCCAAGGCTTTGGGCTGTGCTCAACTGCTTTCCCAGGCCACAAGCAGGGAGCTGAATGGGAAGCAGGGCTGCCAGGATTAGAACCAGTGCTCATATGGGATCCTGGCATGGGTAAAGCAAGGACTTTAGCCACTAGGCTACCGCACCGTGCCCAATTATTACTATTATTAAGGAGTAAAAGCGAAAGTAATGGTGTTTAGGGGATTGGCCAACAGAGCTGTGATTCCAGTGAGGGGCTTGCTGGCATAACCTCAGCAAGTCGCTGAGCTCAGCAAAGCCTTCATCACCCAGCCAAGCCATTTGGGTCTGATCATCTGGATGGTGGGAGCCAGCGAAGGTGGTGCAGCAAGGTAGATGGGACGGGGAGGCACCCCAAGCTCTAGAAAACCAAGGCAGGATGCTGTAGCCAGCAGTGCTGGAGGGCCCCCAAGACCCAGAAGAGGCTCCAGGCTTCACGTTGGCTCAGCTCCAGCCGTTGTGGCCACTTGGGGAGTGAATCATAGGATGGAGGATCTTCTTCTCTGTCTCTCCTCCTCTCTATATATCTGACTTTCCAATAAAATTAAATAAATCTTTAAAAAAGAAGAAGAAAAAGAGAACCAGGGTCTGGAGCAATAGCATAGCAGCTAAAGTCCTCATCTTGCACG
The DNA here is from genome assembly GCF_017591425.1 of Ochotona curzoniae. Classification (NCBI taxonomy): domain Eukaryota; kingdom Metazoa; phylum Chordata; class Mammalia; order Lagomorpha; family Ochotonidae; genus Ochotona; species Ochotona curzoniae. The sequence goes on from NW_024465421.1 coordinate 5,875,842, forward strand.
CGCCATATGAGTGCCAGTTATAATCCCAGGGTCCTCACTTCCCATCCAGCTCCCTGCCAGGGCCATGGCAGTGTCTTGACTACCACAAGTCAAAATATTTGGGGCAGATGTCCTGTGTGCTCCGAGCATGTGCAGGCGTTCCTCCTGGCGATCACTCACTGAGCAGCACAGGATTGCGATTGTCCAGGTCGGCACTGAAATCGTAAGTAATAGAAGGATTCGCGCAGACTCCAGGCAAACACCATGCCCACAGGTGTGGATTCAGTCTGCCCCCGCTGGACAATGGTATGCTGTTTCTCACCTTGCTCATGCTGAGATCCCATATGGGCGCCAGTTCTAATCCCAGCAGCTCCACTTCCCATCCAGCTCCCTGCTTGTGGCCTGGGAAAGCAGTCAAGGACGGCCCAAAGCCTTGGGACCCTGCACCCACGTGGGAGGCCTGAAGGAAGTTCCTGGCTCCTGGCTTCGGATCTGTGCAGTACCGGCCATTGTGGTCACTTGAGGAGCAAATCATCAGATGGAAGATCTTTCTCTCTGTCTCTCCTCCTCTCTATATATCTGACTTTGCAATAAAAATAAATAAAATCTTTTTTTTTAAGTACTAATAAAAATTTAAAAATTATTTGAGGGACAGAGAGCTGCCATCTGCCAGCTTGCTTCCTAAATACTCACTGCAGCCAGGGCTGGGCTGGGTTGAAGCCAGGAACCCAGAACTCCATCCAGGCCTCTCATGTGGGGAACAAAGACTCGAGAACTTGACCTTCTGCCTCCTGAAAGCTGCGATGTGAACCCAAGTATTCTGGGGTACAGGGTTCCCCACATGCAGCCTACACGCTGAGCTAAATCCTGGCCCCTAAAATGCACAGAGCCTGGGCTCCACTCCACGGATAAGTAACCCAGACACATCACCCCTGTAACCACCCGGGGCACAGAGCTGCTGCACCCTTCACCCCCTAAGGCCTCCCTCCCCACCCTGCTCCTGCCTGGCCACGCCCCAGAGACACGCCCTCACCGCCTCCCTCCTCCGCCAATCACTGCAGCTCCAGGCTGGCTTGGCTGGCTGTGCCACTCCAGAACATTCTGCCATCAGCCAGAATCCCGCGGGCCCCACTGAGCTGTGTCTGGCATCTCTTGCTCTCCGCAGCCTCTGCTTAAGTGAACACCGCTCCCTTGTTGCCCCGACTTGGGTCCATCTTCATTTATTTTGAATGTTAGGTTACTTGAAATGCAAAGAGAGGCAGGCAATGAGCTAGGGCTGAGCCAGGCTGAAGCCAGGAGCTTCAGACTCCACCCAGGTCTCCCACTGGGGTGCCAGGGACCTAGGGAACCTGGGCCAGCTCTTGCTGCCTTCCAGGGTGTGACCCAGCAGACATGAAGCCAGAACTACATGAAGCCGGATGTTACTGTCACATTCAAGCAGGTGTCTTAACTGCTTTATTATTATTATTGAAAAGATTTATTTTTTACTGGAAAGTCAGCTATACATAGAGGAGAGGAGACGAAAAGATCTTCGGTCCACAACGGCCGGAGCTGTGCCAATCCAAAGCCAGGATCCTGGAACCTCTTCCCACGTGGATGCAGGGTCCCAAGGCTTTGGGCTGTCCTCCACCGCTTTCCCAGGCCACAAGCAGGGAGCTGGATGGGAAGCAGGCCATCAGGATCAGAACCAGCTCCCACGTGGGATCCCGGCCCCAGGCGAGAACTTTAGCTGCTAGGCTACCATGCTGGACCTATTATTAGAAAGGTAAAAGCAGAGATTGAGAGAGAGAGAGAGAGAGAGAGAGAGAGAGAGAGAGAGAGAGAGCTCTTCCTTTCCATCAGCTGATTCACTCCCACAAACGCAGCCCAGGGGTGGAGTCCTAGGAGGGTGGAGTCCTGGGAGGGTGGTGGTGAAGCGGTGTGCAGGGGGCGCAGGTGGGAAATGGAGGGGTAAGGGCTGGATCTGGAGAAGTGCAGGAAGTCTCTGGGGACCCATAGAGAAGAGAGTGACATCACCACAGTTGCATTTCACATCCTGGAAGCGAGGGAGGGAAGGGGGAGAGGGAGGGTTGAAGAAGGCTGAGCTTATGGTGGGGGTGGGGAGTGGGGGGTGGGCTGGGAGCCAAGGGGAGGGAGTGTGGTTCAATGGACAGAGCGGGAAGGAATGGAAAGATGAGCCCCGCCAGCCCGTGTGGACAGCCTGTCCTGCCCTGTCCTGCCACAGCCAGCTCCAGGATGACGTCAAGCAGGGCTCTGGCCTCTGGGCAAGGAGTAAGCAGGGCGGCTTGAGGCTGGGCCAGCTGCGGGAAGGGAGCCGGAGAGCACAACCAAGGGGTGGAGTCTGCCCTCGGTGGTGGCAGTGGTGGTGGACAGAGGGGGTGCTCGGTCAGGCAGCTACTGGCTTTCTCTCCCCCAGCCACCTCTGGGTGCCAGATGGGCTCCAGGAGCCACGGCAGGCGAGTGCACGTGGCTCAGCATCCCGCCTTGGCCTTCCCTGTCCTTTGCCCGGTCCCCATTCCAGGCCCTTCACAGAAGCCCCTTCCTGCCCAGGGGGCCCCACGCGGGGCACAGCCCCCCTGGCAGGGAACACAAAGCCGCTGCCTGTTCCCCAAGCCCGGGCTCTGGAATTGGCTCATTTCCTGCCTCGGCCTCGGGGCTCTTTCCAAAGTAAATAAACAAACGTGGAAAGAAGTTGGGGCAGGGTGGAAAGGATGGATACTGGGCTTTCCCTTCCCTGCTGCTCCAGCCCCAAGGCCCCCAGTTTCCCTGACCCCAGACACCTCCCTTTCCGCCCCTCCCACCATGGGGTTCCATCCAGGGACTGCCCCAGGAGAGGAGGTGTTAGAATCGCTCCCCACCCACACGGGGGGGGGGGCGGGGTGGGTGATGGCAGCTGATGAACAGCAGGAGTTGGGCTGTCTCCCCAGCTGTGTGATGTCCACTCCCAGGCTCCTGTCCCAGCTGTGCCATTTGGCTGGGAAGTGATGGTGCAACCAGGACACGGGCTGGGCAGCCAGGACGTGGCCTCGGGCCCCACTGCTTCAGGATGAGGACAAGGGGACAGATGGACCCACTTGGACCTGTTGCATCATGGCCAGGGCTTTCCCAGATCTCTGGCCCTGTTCTCTAGGAGATCCACTGAGGGAAAATGAAACAGGCAAGAGAGACCCCAAGCTCCACCACCACCACTTCTGCCCTGGCCAGTCCAGCCTGCCCTGAGCTGGGGCACTGCTGCGCAAGGAGTGGAGTCCTGGGGTATGAGGCAGAGAAAAGTTCTCACCTCCCTGCCCCTGCCCTCTGAGGAAATCTCACTGTCCACCATCCCCGCCACCCGAGGCCACTTCACCTCCTGCAGCAGGGGTGCCTCACCCTGCAGCGCAAATCTTCCCGTCCCCGCCCACTCACCCCATTCATACTTGCTGTATGTTCGCTCCCTCCTGGCGGGGCAGGTGGCCGGACGGAATAGGTGTATTTGGCAGAGTAGGGATGGGAGGGCAGGCGGGTGGAGGAGTGGGGGGTGGTCGGTGTTGACCCTCCTGGGGAGCTCCTGGTAGAGACTACAGTGACCTCTGACAGGCCCCCCCACTGCTCCAGCACCTGCGGCACTCTGATGCGCTCTGGGGTTCTCCAGCCTCTGGCTCCATGGGCATTGGGAGACTTTTTATGGTTTTAGGCCCTTTCTGTACCTTTCCAGAGTACCCAAGGAAGTTGGCTGGAACAGGGGCAGGGCGGCCATCTCCCCGCTCCCAACCAGCACCCCTCAGCTGTTAGTGTCCTAAGGAGGGGGTTCAAGGACCCCGGGGGGAGGCAGGAGGCCCAGGCTCCTTCATCCTTCAGAATGAAGGTGAATACGCATCTACTGAGCACCTACTGTGTACAGCACCAGGCACTGTTTACTGTTCATTTATTTATTCCATTGTATTTGAAAGGCGGAGAAACAAAGAACTTCAATCTCCCAGTTCACTCCTCAAATAATGCCCAGGACAGACAGGGCCGCGCCAGGTTGAAGCCCGGAGACTGGAATTTCATCCAGGCCTCCCATAGGGGTGTCAGGGACCCAAGTACTAGATCTGCCACCTGCTGTGTCCCCTAGGTGTGCATTAGCAGGGAGCTGGATGGGAATGGAGTAGCCGGGACTCAAGCTGGGTGATCCCATGTAGGATGGAACGTCTATCAGCTGTGAGGATCCCACGGGATCTTCCGGACACTCGTGCTACGTCTATGAGCCTTGGGGTCCTGCACGGGGAGCCTCCCTGCACCCCCCAGGGACTGTGGTTGCTGTCAGCATGTACTCTCCCTCACCCCGCTGCCCCTCTGGCCATGCTCCATGTGGTCAGGGAGTGGGGGACTCAGGGAGTCAGCCCTCAAACCTCCCCTCCTTAGCTAGCACTGCTCCTTTAACTCCTTCCCAAAGCCTCCCCCGATGCACTCACATTCATTCATTCATTCATTCTGTTGGCAGTGATGGGACCCCAAGCAGCAACAGGTACCCCACAATGAGAAAAGGTGTCCAGGTCCCCAGCATCAACCTGCTCACCCAGCTCTGTGGTGTCCCTGCCATCCAGAGGCACTGCCCACAACTGGAAGGCGGCATCCAGCTTGCCCACTCTAGCCCAAGGCCCCGCTGCGTTCTGTACCCTAAGGCTGTCTGGCAAGTGCCCCCAGGCCTTGCTCCCATTTCATCTATCCAGGGCTTCATCTCTGGAGCTCCAGGGACCATGGAGAGCCAATTTCCACGCAGGCGAGCAGCACTAGGTGGGGCTGGTCCCTCCGGTGCCTCACTCCATCCCAGCCGTGCACTCAGTTGCAAGTGTTTGTCTCCCGCCAGCACACAGGGTGCCCAGAAGCCAGCTGCCACTTCCAGGTGTGGGGACTCCTCCCCACTGAGTCAACTGCCCAGAGACAGGGAGGCCTGCAGGGTGGACACCATGCTAGGACAACATCAATCCCCACCCGCAGGAGATGGTTCCAGGTGGGCTTCCTGGCAATGGTGCCTACACAGAAAGTTGATGTGGTCTGCGATTCCCCACCCCCTTGGGGTTGTATCAGTGTCAGGCTCTGATGGGAGGCTGGGGGGGGGGGCAATGGGTGAGGGGAGCCTGTGCCTCACCCACACAGCCCATGTTCTAAGACCCCAGTCCTAATGCCTGTGCCTCGGGTCTACCTGTTGCCTCCCCAGGACACAGTGGAGGCTCCTGCCTGGGGTGGGGGAGGCCCCCCAACAAGCTGCTTCTAATCCCATACCAGGCCTCAGGTTTTAAGAGAAAATGGGAGGCTGTCAGTTACAGTGCTACACCCCTCCCCCAAAGCCCTCTGGCTTCACACCAAAGGCCAGGGGGAGTGGCCGCTCAGCACCCTGGACACCTCAGGGACCCAGAAGCTTCCAGCTTCATTTCTGGCATGTTTGGTTTTGTTTTGCTTTCCCTCTTGGCCCAAGGCGGCAGCTAGAGTCCCAGCCATCACACCCACCTCCCAGGCAGTGGAGGGAAGGATGAAGAAGGGGGCAAAGGTGTAGGTCAGTGTCTTGGAGGAAGGCTTTCAGAGACTGGCAGGTGCTGCAGCTATTTATAAACTGCTGGCCAGGACTGTTTTGCCACTATCCCGAGCTTCAAGGACAACCAAGAAGTCATCCTGGGTGGCCCTCATGGCTGCCTAAAGCGCACGGGTTCAAACACTGTGGAAGGAGGGAGGGTGAGATGTGGAGGACAAGCAAGGCTGGCTGTGAGCAGGGAGGGGACAGCGGGGCTGGAGGGTGACCCTGGTCCCACTACAACTGATACACAAGTGAGTGACTAATCTTTGGGGTCCCTCCAAGTGGCTGGCTCTCGGACTCTCTTCCCCTCCCCGCCATCCCACCAAGTGCTGGCCTGGGTCCCTGAAGCGCAAAGGTTTCACTGTGCCAGCTTTGTACTCACCCAGCACAGGGACTGGCATCCACCTGCCACTATCTTCTACAGAGGCAGCACCTCTCATCTCAGGGACCCCCGCGTTGGCCTTGGCCCTGCTGTGTGTGTATGAGGGAGAGAGAGAGAGAGAGAGAGGAGAGAGTGTGTTACCACCTGCTGCTTCACTTGCTAACATCTGCCATAGCCAGGGCTGGGTCAGCCTCAAGTCAGGAGCTGGGAACCCCAGTGAGCGCAGTGGGCCATGTTTTGTTGCTGTATCCCCAAGCGCATGAGCAGGGATCTGAATCAGAAGTGGAGCAGACGGGACTCAAACCCACACTGGGGTATGCTATGGCAGTGGCGTCACAAGTAGAGGCTTAACTTATTGTGCCATCCCTTCCCTCAGGCTGAATGTCACACTCACCAAGCCCCTGGGGACTTGATGCTCATTTTCAGAACAGAAAAACTGAAGGCCAGAGAAATCAGCCAGGGTGCCCAAGAGCAGGTGGCGGGGACCCCTCCGACCGCCTTCCCCAACTGCCCCCTTGCCCTAGCCTTGCTTGGCTGCTTCCCAGGTGGGAGCTATGGGCAGGATACACCCTGGCTCCCCCATGCCTTTCTGCCATGGTCCCCATCCCCACAGCCTGCTCCAGAAAGAAGCCTAAACCCCAATCCTAACAACTGTCCACTCTCAACTTCCCCAATCCAGAGGCCAGGGGACTGAGTGTAGCTGGGGGTTGGGTGGTGGTGAGGGGCTTTGGGGGAGGCGGGAGGCCGCATACCATTGGGCTCCACTGGGCACTGCAGGCCCCCAAACTTTCCCTCCCTGTTGCGCCGGAGTGTGGGGCCAGGTGTATTTATAACTCGGGCCTGGAGGGGAGCAGGCCTCACATAAATCTCCCTCTTTCCGAGGCAGGATAAAAATAGTCCTGCACAGGCTGTGCGTGAAGCAGGCCTGGCCCCGCCACCACCCGCGCCCCTCCCCTCGCCCCCCCCAGCCGCCCAACCGCCCTCTGTCGCGCCTTGCCTAACCACGAGGACCAAGTTTCCATCGCGTCCCCTCCAGGTCCCAGGCTGGCGGTGGCCGGCTCCTGGGTTCCCGGAAGAGGCACAAGCCAGGGCTGGCCAAGCTGCTGATTCAGGACCCAGGATGCACCCCTGGGGGCTGGAGAGAAGAGGGACAGTAAGGCAGAGGTGGGAACCCCAAACACGTAGCCTGATGGCAGGACCAGACGGCGGCACAATAGGAAAACTCATCTGTGGTGAAGGCAGCAGCTGTGTCTCCTGGTGCTGGGGCTTCCCCACAGGGAAGGTTCTGCACCGTGGGCCACGTTCCCAGAGCTATAACGTTGACACCCCACCCGGCCAGGGGCAGGGTGCTGCCAGGGACCCCACTTCCCTATTGCAGTATCAGAATGTCTGGGTCCCAGTTCTTCTTCCACTTCCGATCCAGCTTCCTGCCAAAGTGCACCCTGGAAGGCAGCAGGTGTCAGCTCAAGTGTTTGGGTCTCCTGTTACCCCCATGGGAGGTCAGGATGGAGTTCCAGGATCCTCCTGGCTTCAGCCCAGCGAAGCCCTTGTGGCCGTGTGGGGAATGATCCAGCAGAAGGAAGACCGCTCCCGCTCTCTCTTTTTTTCCTTTCCGATAACCAGAATGCCACAAGCTCCTGGCAGCTCTGAGAGCCTCCCCAAGGCCTACTGGAATGCGTGCCCTCCCCACCCACCCGCCCAGGACACGGCAGGGGCACTGGGAGGCGGCCGAGGACAAGTCAAGGGGCCAGCCGCTCCCTGCCTGCCCTTGGTCACAGGCCAGCCCGCTTCCCAGCTGTCTCCAGGTCAGCAACTATGGGGAAAAAGTGACCAGCTGGCAAGTAGCTCGTTTGGGGCTTGATCACCCCCTGGCCCCCAGCCCTGGGGTAAAGCCTGCAGGGCACTGCACATTCGTGCGGCAGCCACCACCCCTGTTTTGACCCCCAGCTCACGGGGACACTCCCTGCTTGGCACTGTCATAGAGTGGCCATGATGGCCAGGCCCTTCTGCCCAGGTGGTGTGCCCTAGGTGCCAGGGGAGAGGCTGGTGCCACATAGTAGGCTGTGGACCCCTTCCCCATGTCAGGAGGCTGGTGTGGTGGCCCCATCCCCATGGAGCGTTAGGCCAGGGGTCTCCTTTGAACCTGCCAGGGCCGGGGAAACTGCCACTATCCATGCAGTGCACACTGGGAAGCTCCCAACTCCAAGGTCAGAGGCCAAGAAGGGCAGGCTTGTCCATGTGATGCTTCCTGGGGCCACTGCCGTGCCACAGACAGACTCGAGAAGCCACATGCAAATCCTGTCTTGGACTTAAGGGTTTATTGTATTATTGGAAAGGCAGAGTGACAGAGAGAGAGGGTTCTTCTTCTAGCCATTGCTTCACTCCTCAAATGGGTGCAACAGGGGCTGGGCTAGGCCTAAACCAGGAGTTCAGAACTCCATCCAGACTCTCTCGAGAGGCCCCAGCACTTGGCTCATCTTCTGCTGTTTCCTAGGCACATTAGCAGGAGCTGGATAAGAAGTGGAGCTGCTGGGAACTTGAACTGGCACTCCGCTATACGACGCTAGGAAGGTAAGCAGAAGCTTAACTGGCTGTGCCCCAATGCCAGCCCTTGCCTCTGACTCCTAGCCAGCTATGTGACCCTGGATCAAACACTTAACCACTCCGTTGTGCTTCACTTACCTGCCCCCATCAGTACAGCGATGGTACTGATGGTACCTGTTGGGAGTGTTAAACAAGCTAATGGTGCTTGGCTACTGTGAGTGCCAGAACTCCACCGTGAACGTGGGGCGGATCAGGGAGCAACACCAGGGAACAAGAGTGCGAGTGTAGGGACTCCCCCCTGCAGCCCCCACACTCTGATCTGCTTTTGGCACTGGGCAAGTCCTCTGGGACAGTCATGGGTCACACCCCAATGGCCTCTCGTCCCTGGAATGGGGACAGGGACCCTGCAGCAGGGCAGATTCTCCCCCCACCCACACTGGCTGCGTTTATCTCACTCTTTGTGCCATTCGTTCACTAGACAGGCTGCCCACACCTGGGCGCCTCCCCTTGCTGTCCTTGGGCGTGTCGGCTCATCAGAAGGAAGGCCTGGGACACAGCCCTGATGCCGTGGATCACGAGCCGCAGTCACGAAGCACTGGGGCCTCAGTCGGGAGCCCCAGGGTCAAGAACAAAAAAAAAGGGGGGGCCAGCGCTATGGCCGGTGACCCCAGCATATGGGTGTCAGTGCAAGTCCTGGCAGTTCCACTTCTGATCCCGCTTCCTGTTCATGTAACTAGGAAACCAGCAGAGAATGGCCCAGGTCCATGGAATCCTGTATTCATGTAACAGACCCAGAAGAAGTTCCTGGCTCTTGTCCTGGCCCAGCTCCAGCTGTTGTGGTCATTTGAGGAGCGAATCAGTAGACAGAAGATCTCTGTCTCTCTCTTCCTTGTCTTTTTAATTTTTTTAAGGTTTATTTATTCTACTTGGAAAGGCAGATATACAGAGAGGAGACACAGAAAAAGATCTTCCATCTGCTGGTTCACTCTTAAAATGACAACAATAGCTGGAGCTGGGCCAGGACAAGAACCAGGAACCAGGCACTTCTTCCAGGTCTCCCACGTGGGTGCAGGGGCCCAAGGCTTTGGATTGCTTTCCCAGAACATAATCAGGGAGTTGGATGGAAAGTGGGACAGCTGGGACACAAAACAGTGCCCATAGGGGATGTTGGCATTTGCAGGAATAGGATTAACCAATTGAGCCATCATGCCTGGCCCCATCTCGCCCCCTTTTTTTCTTTATTTGAAAGAATTTACAGAGAGACAAAGAATCTTCTACTCACTGATTCAATCCCCAATGGCCACAGTGACCAGAACTGGGCTAGTTCAAAGCCAGCAGCCAGGAGTTTCTTCTGGATCTCCCTCGCAGTTGTAGGATCCCAAGGCTTTGGGCTGTCCTCAGCTGCTTTCCCATATCACAAGCAGGGAGCTGGATGGGAAGCGAGCACCTGGGATATGAACCAGCGTATGCAAGGTGAGGACTTTAGCCACTAGGCTATTGTACCAGGCCCAATTGCAAATTTTTTAAAAATTTATTTTTGAAGTCTTCTTTCCTGAAATACCCAATATACTTTCCTCATTTGCCCATGGCCATTAAAGGCCTTCCTTCATCTTGTGCATCCTCATGCCCCAAGGCTTGGACAATCCCTGCAGACCCTGCCCAATGCCCTGTGTCCTCCTCCTGTCACAGGATGCACCGTGCCCCTTTTGGTCCACACGCTGTGCCCTCCCGTGTCCCCCAGGATGCATTGCCCACCCTCTCCTGGCAGGTGCAGGAAGCCTTGGCGGCTCCTCATTGGGTTCCAGTGGGCTGGGGCTTGTGGCTGCCAGACCCTTGCGTCTTTCAGACCCAAAGCATGAAACGCCAGGATTTTTATCGCTTCTCAATCAGCTCTGGCAACTGTTTTGGGGGCTTTGAGCGATGCCCTGTTAGGCTCAGCTGTGGTAGAAAAACCCCCAGAGAAAGATAACAGAACATTTCTCTTTTTTCTCTTTTCTTTAGGATTTATTTATTTATTTATTGCGAAGTCAGATATACAGACAGGGAGGAGGAGAGACAGAAGAAGAGCTTCGTCTATTGTTTCACTCCCCAAGTGAGCACAATGGCCAGAGCTGCACCAATCTGAAGCCAGGAGCCAGGAGCTTCTTCTGGGTCTCCCATGCAGGTACAGGATCTCAAGGCTTTGGGCCGTCCTTATACTGCTTTCCAAGGCCTCAAGCAGGGAGCTGGATGGGAAGCGGGGCCCTCAGGATTAGAACTGGTGCCCATATGGGATCCTGGCACGTTCAAGGCCACCACGCTGGGGTCGAGACCATAGTCCTCTTCCTAGCATCCTCTCCCTTCCATGCAGAGCGGGTGTGCTGGGAAACCCTCCTTTTCCAGCAGAGCCTCCTCCTTCTGTCCCCGTTCCAGCGCAGGATTCTGGTGGACAGTGCTGTGCCTGCTGTACTCGGAAGGTGCTTCACTTGCTTTTGGCTTCCGGACAGATTTAGAGTTGGGCCGGCTGCTTCCCTCTGGCTGGTCTCGACTGTGTCTCTTGACTTCTGAGTTTTCCACAATGTGATGCATTTCTTTGGGTTGATCCTGTTTGTGGAGGGCTGCGCTCACTCAACTTGCAGGTGTATCACTCTTTGCCACCGTTTGGGAAGTTGCCATTCCATCTGCCTATGTTCTTTCACTGCCATTTTGAGGACAGATGGGCTGGAGTGTGTCCTTCCTGGAGTTAACTCTTAGGGTAGATTTTTAGTTCCCATTCGTACGGCAACACCACCTCCGTTTGGACTGGAATGTGCGCACAGAGGCCCTCCCTTCCCTGGGTTTCCGGTTCCTATGTATCCTAAGTCCCTGGCTTCTGTCTTACTATTTATTCTCACATGCACTTTTAAGACTGTGAATTGTGTCTGTTTACATTTATTGTAATCAAGTGTGTTTGGATGATGTTCCATACCTCCCTAGTCCTCATTCCTTCCCCTTTCCTCTCCTTCGTTACACTGTCTTTTTGCTCTGCATACTCCAACCTGGTTCTGCGTGGCTTTATATTCTTACTACAGAATCTTAAATGTTTGTGTATTTAGGGTCCAATGTGGTAGCCTAGTGGCTAAAGCCCTCCTCGCCTTGCATATGGTGCTGGGATCTCATATGTGCATTGGTCTGTATCCTGGCTTCTCTGCTTCCCATCCAGCTCCCTGACTGTGGCCTCAGAAACCAGCAGAGGATGGCCTAAAGCCTTGAGACTCTGCACCCTCATAGGAGATGATAAGAAGCCCCTGGCTTCTGATCAGCTCAGCTCTGGCCCCTGTGGCCACTTGAGGAGTGAACCAACGGATGGAAGATCTGCAAATCTGCCTTTCCAGTAAAAACAACAACAACAACAAAAATCTTAAAAAAAAGTTGTGTGTGTGTGTGTGTGTGTGTGTATTTGAACTAAAACTGGCTGTGAGAGATATCAGTCCCTACTGCACAAGGAACTTAGTCATCTATTGGCATCCAATTCTGCACTTGCAGCTTTTCTTTTGCCATTTTAAACATTTATTTTATTTGAAAGGGAGTGGGAGGGAGGGAGGGAGAGAAGGGGAGAGAGGAAGGGGTGGGGTGATCTGCCATCTGCTGATTCACTCCCCAAATGGCTCCAACAGCTGGGGCTGGGCCAGGTTGAAGGCAGGAGTCTGTTGCTTCATCTGGGACCCCAATAAGGCAGGTGGGGACTCACACACGTGGGCCATTTTCTGCTGCCTTCCCAGGCAGATCAGCAGGGACCTGGATCAGAAAAGGAGCAGCTGGCGGCTGGCACCTGTGCTCACGGGTGATGCAGGTATTATTGGAAGCAGCGGCTTAAAGGCTCCGGCCAGGCACATCCCTGCGCTTACCTGTGTCCTCCGATACTGTCCCCGTGAGCTTCTCCCGTGTTTGCTCACACTGTCCGCTGTGTCACTGCTGCTTTCTGCAGGCGGCACAGCGCGCAGGCGCACACACTCACCTTGTCTACTGCTGAGTGGGAAAGCTAAGTTGGAGCACGCCAGCGCACACGCACATCACACACACACGCACATCACACACACACACACACACACACACACACACACACACACACACACACACACTCTGCCCTAAGGTATGGATGAGCACAGTAGGGCTCCCCAGGGCGGCTTCTTTACCAATGCCAGCCAGGCTACGTTGGAGACCCCGGGAGGGGCTCGGCGCGGGAAGAAAGGCGGCTCTGTGTGTCTCACACACGCTCACACGCACGCACGTGTATTCTGGGGAGGAGAAAGGAGTTCTAGGAAGAGCCCTGCCCTGCGCGGTTCAAAACCAAGTGCAGGCGGCGCGGGGGGAGCGGGCTCGGCCGCGGACACAGGCCCCTTTCATGGCGGCCGCGGGCCGCTGCCAACACAAACGCGGGCGGGACCGGGCCGCATCCCCGCCGCGCCGGGGCTGGCGCCGCCCGTGTTTCCGCTCGGCTGAAGCTGGGATTGCCTGCGGGCTGCTACCCCTGGTCCAAGGCCCCCGGGGCTGCTCAGTGACCGCGGGGCCACCTCCTCCACGAAGCCTTCCATGTGCCTTCCTTGGCCGCGGGCCCCTGCAACATCTGTGCATTGCTGGGCGGGGAGGAAAGGTCCAGTGACAGGCAATCCCGTCCCCCATCCCCTTCCCGGAGGCCGTGTGGCTTAGAGGTTTTTTGGGGGTGATCCCTCAGCAGTCACCTGCCCTGGTGGGGGTGGCCCTCTAGGGACCAGGCTCCATCTGAACTCAGTATCCCATTCTGGGCTTTGCCACGCCCCTGTCCCACTCCTGATTGGCTCAGAGGGAAGCATGGCCCAAGCTCAGCCAATCAGAGCCTTCCAGGGGCCTTTCTGGCCACGCCTGCCCTGGCAGGTGTCTGGTCTCCCGGGATGCCCTCCTGGCCTGCTCCTTTTCCCAAGAGGGCAGAGACCTAGTGAGCCAGACCCAGACAAAGCCGTTAGGATGGTCTTGAGTAGTCAGTCTCTGCTGCTTCTGCCCACACCGACCTCGGGAGGCAGTCGTGATGGTTCCAGCACTTGGATTCCTGCCACCCATGGGGGAGACCTGGATCGGGCTGGAGCTCCTGGCATCAGCCGCACCCCTCCCAGCCCTGGCTGTTCTGAGTATCTAGGGAGTTCTTTGCCCGAAGGAATTAATGTCAAAAGCCAGATCAACAGCTTAAATGCTAGACTCTTAGAAGGAAACTCAATGCTGTCTTCAAGACTCTGGACTTGGCAATGGTTTCTTAGCTGTGGCACCAGCAGGACAAGGAGCAACAGAAGGCAAATAAGTAAACACTTAAACCCTGGGGCTGGCAGATGTCTCAACAGGCTATTCATCCGTCTGCAGCATCCCATAGGGGTGCCGGTTTGAAGCCTAGCTGCTCCACTTCCCATGCTGCTCCCTGCTTATGGTCTGGGAAAGCAGATGGTCCCTACACTCCTTGGACCCCTACACTCACGTGGGAGACCTGGAGGAGGTTTGTGGCTCCTGATCGGCTGGCTCAACTCTGGCCATTGCAGCCATTTGGGGAACGAATCAGCGGATGGGAGATCTGTCTCTCCTTCTCTCTCTGTGAATCTACCTTTCAAAAAAAAATTTAAGTGACACAGTATGTGAACCATATCTCAATTTTTGTTTTCATTTTCTTTGAAAAAAAAACCAGATCACCCATCTGCTGGTTCATTCCTCAAAAACTCACCTACAGCCAAGGAGCTGGGCCAGGCCAGGAACCGGGACCTCAGTGCAAATCTCCTATAGGAGCAGCAGGGGCCCTAGCCCTTAGACCGGCACCTGTTGTCTTCAAGGCTGTGCGCTGGCAGGAAGGTGCACTGGAAGTGGAGCTAGGATTTGTACCCTGTGTGGGGGGACTTAGCCACTATCTCAGACAACTTCCTCAACACCTCAGCTGCTTTATATGGGAGACAGAACACATGAGGCCACCTGCTCCCTCTTGGGGTTGCCTAAGCGAGAGCACTAACACAGGGATGGGCAGAATGGCCCTGGGGTCTCCTCATCCATCACAGAGAAGGGGGGCAGAGAGACAGAATCCTCTGGGGAATCTGGGGTCGCGAGGAGACCTGCTAAGGGTGTGGAGGCTGGGACAATGGGCGTGCAGTGAGAGGTGCAGAAGGCCAGGTGCAGCTTGCCATACCTGTGTCTTCCAGCACCAGGTTTGAGGCCTGTCTTTACTTCTGGCTCTCACACACCCTGGAAGGCAGCAGGTGACGGCCTGAGTGTCCGGCCGTGTGGCAACAGCCTAGTTCCTGGCTTTTGTCTGGCCCACCCAGCCTTGCTTGTTACGGACACTGGAAGCTGGACAAGTGGATGAGGGAAGAGAGGAAGTGGGAGGGGAGGAGAGAGAAAAGAAGGTGGGGGAGAGAAGGAGAGAAGAATGGGAACGGGAGGGGAGGGGGAGAAGGACCTTCAAATAAAAACAAAATTGAGGAGCCTGGAGTGGTAGCCTAGCGGTGAAAATCCTCGCCTTGAACGAATATCCTCGCCAGGATCCCATATGGACACCAGTTCTAATCCTGGCAGCCCTGCTTCCCATCCAGCTTCCTGCTTGTGGCCTGGGAAAGCAGTGGAAGACTGCCCAGGGCCTTGAGATCCTGCACCCTAGTGGGAGACCCAGAAGAAGCTCCGGGTTCCTGGCTTTGGATCGGCTCAGTTCTGGCCATTGCAATCACTTGGGGAGTGAATCATTGGATGGAAGATCTTCCTCTCTGTCTCTCCTCCTCTCTATATATCGGACTTTGCAATAAAAATAAATTTTTAAAAAAGTTGAAAAAAAGAGGGGGTAGGAAGTGCCCACACAAAGGAACAGGAGATGAAGGAGGGCACTTTGTGGCTTGGCACCGGGCACCTGTTTGTCCAGGGAGCAGGAGAGAGGAGCTGGGCTGCTGGGAAAGGATGGGGCCCTGAGCGCCTGTGAAGCACCTTGTGGATTCCCCTCATCAGGTCCATGAGGTGTGAGGGCAGCCCTTTGTGGCTAAGGAAACACTGAACTATTGACAGGCTCAGCATGGCTCCGTCACCGCCCACAGGGTAGGCTCCAGGATCAGCAGCAGGACAGCCGGTGAGGGTGCCTGGCCCCTGGGAAGGTTCCCCTCATCCCACAGTGCTTTGGTGACAGGCCATCTCCGTGGCGGGGACTCACATGTGTCAGGGAGGGGTGGTACAGTCCTTGCAGCGCCCCTCTCGCCCTGAGTTCTCCGACAGGTGTGTCTAAGCTTGGTGAAGCCCTGAGTGTGTCTCTAACCAGCTGCTGGTCATGGCACGTGTTGAGCATCCTCAGCTCCAGCTGCTTCCCTTGGCTGGGGACCTATCGGGGAGTCGTGTAGCAGGTGGGTAGCCCACTAGCTTCACTCACCTTGGCAGAATGCTGTGTCTAGCATTGCCTGCTAAACTTCACCTTACTTGGAAAGTGGAAAGACCGCGATATCCCACTCCCAGTCCACTCCACAGATGCCAACAGCCAGGACTGGGCCAGGCCGAAGCCAGGAACCTGGAAGTCCATCTGGGTCTCCCATGGACTTCAGCCCTTGCTGCTGCCTCCCAGGTGCCCATTAGCAAGGAACTGGAATTGGCAGCGAGGCTGGGATGCCAGGCCAGGCACTCCAGTACTGGAAGTGCCCCTAGTGGTTACCCCACTGCCCCTGATGCCCTGTCCCTTCAGGGGAGCTCAGTCTGAGTTCACATCCCACACCGCCTCACCTCCCATCTCCACTTGTCTTGTTCCACCCAGGGTCTTGCCCATATGGATTCCATGACTGTGTGGATGGAAAGCCTCATGGAAATGGATTGATTTCATCGACAAACCAGGGCTCTGGGCTCAGGCTGTGCTGGGCACTTGGTTCAATACTGTCCCCTTGTCAAGGAGCTCACAGCACTAGGTGGCCAGCTGTCCCAGGCCATGTGGAACCTGGGCTGTGCAGGGCAGAGGGCGCTGTGTTAGAGGCAGGAACATCAGGGTGGTCCAGGGAAGGCTGCCTGGATGAGGGGGTGTTGAAGCTGTTTTTTTCCTTCCCCTTTCCAGTCTTACGCATGTATTTTTAACCATTTTATACATGTGGTTTTTGTGTAATGACATTAAAATGCTTAAAAACATGGGAACTATTTTAACACCGTACAGAGAGGAAAGTTCCTGTGGTTTTGTTTGGAGGGGCAGAGGCGCTGAGTCGGGCTGAAGGCCCCTTCCTGCCACGGCCACGGCCACGCCTGGGGCTGGTGAGGCGGGCGGGACTCTGCTTCAACGGCTTTGCTCAGCTTGGCCTGGGGAAGGCCCAGAGCGATGCCCAGGCACCTGAGCAGCACCCAGGAGGATGGTGGGAGTGGCGGGGGGGGCGGTGGGCGGACACAGAGACACGGGGTGGGAATAAGGACACACAGGGACAGAGAGGGAATGGCGGGTGTACTTTGAAGGATGGCTTAACAGGGCTGAAGGCAGGGAGCAGCTGGAGCGGGCCAGGCCCTGTGTGCTAAATTGGGGGCTTTGAACTCCATCTCCAAGGCTACTGGTAGCTACTGGAGGATTTTTGGCAGAGCAGGACAGGGCCAGCAGGTGGGGAGGGCTGCAAGGGGGAGAAGACTGGAAGCATGGTGAGAAGTCTTTAGCTTGGAATCCGGGCTGGGCAGAATGAGGGGGAGGGGCGGGAGCAGGGAGGCTGAGGCACAGAGCAGCAGGTTGGGGGGGAAGGGCAGTCCTCCCTGCTCATGGTGAAGGTTACCCCGCCACCGTCAGTGCTGCCTGCGACAGGTCCCATGTCACAGCAGACAGCTAGGGTACAGGCACCTGTCAGGACAGACTTCCGGAAAGGAAGCCATGTGGCCCCACGTCCAGAATCCACTTTGTCTAAAGTCATTGTCTGTTTGCATCCTTCCTCCTGAGGTCGTTCATGTTCTCTGGGATTACCCCCCCTCAGCAAGAGCAGCTAAAATGCCCAACACCCCCTTGCCCCCCAAGCGGGCATATGAGCAGCTCTCAGCAGGAGGGCAGCAGAAGCAGGGGGAGCAGGGGGAGCAGGGGGAGCAGGCTGTGAGTTCCACCGGAACCTGAGTGGTGTGGGCAGCTCCATGGGGCGGTGGATGTCAAAGGCAGCAGCATAGTCGGGACCAGGACTGGACTCCAGTGCCCCTCCTAATCTGCTGGACTAGAATGACCGGGAATAACACACTGCTAGAACAAATGCCAACACGGCTACACCATTGTCTGCTGGCATCTCATGTGTGGATGCCGCCGATACACAGCCCAGTGTTCCTGCCGAGTGCCTGTGACTGAAGCCAGCCACAAGGGTCAAGGCCAGCTTCTCAATCAGCTCTTCCGGCGGCCAACCCAGTTCTGGAGCCTCGGGTCGGCTGGCACACCTGCTCTCGCCCTCCGCCTCTTTGATCAAATGCCCGCCTGGGATACTCGCTGTTGTTCCTACTCCTTGGCTGGCCTGGGGAAACCTCTCCCAGTAGGGTCCCATCCCCCTCTCCGGAGTTCCTGAGGTGGTGGCAGAGAGGGGCTAGCCACCTTGGAATGCAAGCCCAGGCCAGGGACTGTGCCAAGGTGGGTGTTTCAGTTCCTGGGAGCCCCCAAGCCTGATTCAGAAAGCAAGAAATGGCAAATGTCGCCACCTGTTGCCTGGCAGGCCTGTGCACAGGCTGGGCGGTCATGCCTGGCTGATGTCTGCACACAGCAGGGCTCCATGGGGGTGGGGAGGGCCCAGGGGGAGAAGCGGACAAGTGGCCCCCTGTGAGGGAGAGGCAGCAGAGGCAACCATGAGGGCTGTGCTGGCAAAGAAGGTACCCTTGCCAGGGCAGCCACCACCTTCAGCCCACAGCCAGGTCAGCTGTGGGACAAGATGGCACTGCAACAACAGGTGCTGGAACACAGCTGGCTACAGGGGACCGGTGGGGACAAGAAAGGAAGCAGCGTACAGATGGACTTGTGCAGGCTGGAGGTGACAACACACACGATTGTGCAAATGACAGATCCCCTGAACCCAGCAGGCGAGGGGCGGGTGAATGGCACGGTAGCTAAGATGCCACACACAACCAACACCTCCCACGAGTCCCTAGGTTCGTGTCCCAGCTCCACTTCCGGTCAGCTTCCTACTCACGCACATCCAGGGAGGCAGCAGGTGATGGCTCAAGTTCTTGGGTCCCTGCCACCAGCTAGGATGGCCACAGCGCACCTGGGAAATCTAGACGAAGTTCTGGGCTCCTGGCTTTGGCCTGGCCCCGCGCTGCCCGCGGCAGGGTGCCTGGGGAGTGCATCAGCGGATGAGAAAGCCCTGTCTTTCCAATACTTAAAGCCGCAGAGTAGGAGCAGGCATCTGGCCTGATGGTTTGCATCCGGCTGTGGCTCCCGGAGACCTGGGAGGGACTGGCAGAGTGGGGACCTGTTACCCCCATGGGGACCCGGGACTGAGTTTCTGCGGCGCTTGAACACTTGGGGAGTGAACCAGTGGGTAGGCGCTCTCTGTGAACACAGCAAGAAAAAGGCCAACTGCCCTGTGGTCCTTCCCAAGGGCCCCGCCGATTGCAGTGGGAACTGTACCAGCTAGTGGGTATAAGCCCATGGGTATAAGCATCTTGAGTGACATAGTTCTCTGGGCAGAGCTGCTGGCTGGAAAGGGGTGCAGGGTTCAGTTTCCAGTTTTTTCTAGTCCAGACTGATCTCCGGTGCCTTTCTTGCCATCACAGCCCCCCTGCAGGAAGCAGCTGAAGAACCTAGGAACCTGGGCTAGGTGAGGTAGCCCAGGGGACCAGAGGTGGCACTCTGGGATCCCTCTCTGGATGGCTAGCTACTGGCCTGGTACAGACTGGGTACAAGAAGGTTGAGGGCCTGGTCTGGGTCCCCAGCATCCTGAGAAGTTAAGGGATGCCTGGTGTATGAGAAGCTGGGCCGCAGTCAGGTGGCTTGGCAGGACAGGTCTGGGAGGCATCAACAAACGGAGACCCCTGGGCCCTTCACAGATGTTGGGGCGCGGGCTGGCTTTGCACTTCATAGGCCAGGGAGCATGCTCAGCTCCTGGCAAGACCCATGGACAGATGCAGCCCTTGTTGTCTTTGGCCTCGGAGAGGGGACAAGTCCTAGGGCGTCAAGGCTTGGGCGTGTGCAGGAGAAAGCTCCACTGTTGAGGACAAAGTGACACCTCGGGGGGGTGTGACTACCCAAGCAGGTCAGCAGCAAGATGGTGAGAACATAGCAGTCCAGGAAGGCCGGGCGAGGCTGGCCAGAGGGGCCCCGGGATGGATGCTGTAGGAGCGGCATGGACGGTATGCAATGCACCCTGAGGGTGAGTGCAGCAGCCCAGGTGGCTCTGGCCCAGAAGGATGGGCTCCAGGTCCCAGCGTGGAGCAGACAGCTCCAGGAAGAGCAGGGCCTGAGAGCTGTCAGACTCCCCAGACCCAGAAGGGTCATGCTGGGCTGCAGCCTCGTGAACCCGTGCCCGTTAGCCCCTCCAGAAGGTGCAGGTGTCAGGGAGATCCCAGGCCAAGTGCAGAGTGTCTCAATAGGAGGCAAATCCAACAGTGACAAAGCAGCTGTGACCGCCCCCCCAAGCAGGGGGCCAGCGGCTCCCCTTCCCGCCCCCCACCTGCTGACTTCCGAGGGATTCACGCCGTGGACATAGATTGTGCCAGGACAAGGAAGTGCTTTATTTACTTACAACAAAAACACTAGTAACATAATTCCGTCTTCTAAACAGAGAACTCTGCAGCACACACAAAGCCATCTCTATTTGTGTTTACCCAGGGTTGTGAGCAGCCGGAAAGGGGCTGCGCCTGGGAGAAAAGCCAAGGACTACTTCCATTAAAAAAAAAAAAAAATCCAAGAAACTGCCTTTAAAAAATCAAATAGCAGTTCTCTATATGCCAGTAGCTGCACTTTCCCTAGTAAGTGCGAACAGAACACGGCACCTGTGAAAACACACGGGCGTGGCACGGTGTGGGTGAGTCCAGGTGGTGGGCACTGGGGGCGCTCTCTGCAGGCCCCTCCCCATGGCCTGGAGGACCCCCACAGCAGCCCACTGCTCCGCCAGAAGCAGCTGAAGAACCTAGGAACCAAAAACACAGCAGTCAGCAGCCTTGAACCACAGCCCAGGCCCGGCCAATGACCCCACCGGCCGCCAAGGGACACAGATGATAGACGGGCTCTGGGAAATCGCTGTGGCCAGACCCCTGGCAGCACCAGGGCTCCCCCTGCCCCTGGCCACAGGGTCACCCCTAAGACTTAGCAATGGCAGGGCAAGCTGCACCCAAACCGCCTTCAAACAGGGACACGTGTGCACACGTGAACGGCTCTGAGCTTCATGGGCACAGCCTCAAGTTCATGGCCATGCCAGCGGACTTGCTCTCCATGAGGGCTGCAGGCCAGAGTCACAACAGCGGCTCAAACTACACAACGCAGAGGTGGGGGAGGTGAGCAGGCAGGTGAGAAACACAGCCCCCTCCTTCCTGCTGGGCCTCCAGGACTGCACAGCTTTACCGCCCCTCCCTCTGGACCGACTGGTGAACATGCTGTCTCAGGCCTGCTGGCTCCTGGCTCACTGCGCCTCGGCTCCTTCCCCCAGGCCACGGTAACTGGGCTCCAGACCACACCACTCCACAATGTCCACCTCCTCACAGCCTCCGCCCCGCTCTCCCTGCGTGACACTGGGGATGACGGTGGGTTGACTGAGTCCCCATGACTGAGTCCCCACCGAAAGTGCTGTGCCCACTGGTTGTCAGGGCTGATGGTCACCCACTAGGGGAGGGCTGAATGGAAAAGAGGACTAGTAGACAGCACCCTTACAGGATTCAGGGGTCAGCAGAGCAGGGACAGGGCAGGAATGTCAGCAGAAAGTACATGTGCGCAGCGTCCCCCAGCTCTGACACTGCCCAGTGGCAAATGCCAGCCCTGGGCCAAGCCTTCCACTCCAATCCAGCTTCTGTCTAATTCTGGCCTGCTGGGACATGAGACAGAGACCAGTAAGGTGACGGGGTGGGGGGCAGGGGAGGGCACAGGAACAAGCAAGCTGCGTGGGTTCGTTACTCCACCACTAACAGGCTTGCACGCCGCCACCACTACTGACAGCGACTCTGCATTACACAAACACACATGGGTTATCCCAACTCTGCGGTGCCGAATGAATTCATCCACGTCCCATCCACTCATCCATGTTTGGGGTGTTACGAGTAGTCCAGAAGTCAGTGAGTGGGTGGTTCTGTGAGAACTGCTTCTAGGCAGTTCCATAAAAATAAAGTTAGAACTCTGCTTCAAATTAACTGCCAATAGCTTCAATTTCTAACAAGAAAAATCAAAGTCAGAGGGCATCAGACGGAAGGAGACAGGAAGGTGTTAAGGAGGGTTAAGGGTTAAGGACACACACACACACACACACACACACACACACACACACACACACACACACACACACACACGGTGTTCAATTCCCGGGGCATCAAGGCACCAGCGGTCCCCGCGGTGGCACTGGCGGGCCCTGTGGCTGCACTCTCAGACCTCGGACTCCACAGGGACACACAGCCTGCCGGCAGGTTCACAGACACAGTATGAAAGGCTGGCTGTCTGCGGACACGACTTGAACACCACACACAGCGGTTTCTGCGGGGCACCCGCCTCCCACCCACTGCGGGGAGGCCTCTCCGCTGCCACACCACATCTCATCAGCTTTCCCAAGAGGACAAGCAGCCTCCACTGCGCCCAGGTGACCGGGGCCAGCCAGAGCCAGGACCACAGACTGGCCCACACCTGAGCACCCCACCAGAGCAGCAGGGACACGGTCACGTTAAAGCGAGCACAGTGGCTCCCAGGCGCCCTGGGCTGGGGGCTTCTGCTCCCCTCAGAGGTTGGGGAGGACCAGGTGGCACGGTGGGTTTGGGGGGAGCAACTGAAGCGACCAACAGAGCAGACTGACACAGCCATCAGAACACTGGCCACGAGAGCTTTGCTTACAAACAGGCAACACCCGAGGAGATGCCTGGCCAACTCCCCCAGCCCAGGAGAGGCTCAGGCCCCAAAGCAGACCTTGCTCCAGAGGCCAGGATGCAGTGCCACCCCCTCACCCCAGCCCAGGCTCTAGAGAACGCTCAGGTGCGACTGCTCAGATGTGCCCCAAGGGGCTGCCATCTCCATCTAGCACAGCAATCAGCAAAGCAGTGGTGTGTGCTTGGCCCTGCAAACGTCGGCCACATGACTCCCCTCAAAGCCGACACGGGAAGCTCGGGTGGGGGCTCACAGTGCTCCCTTCTGGGTACCTGCTAACCACTCCCAGAAACACGGCATGCAGGAGGGCCGAACTCCCCCTGCTGAGGGTGTGGTCTTGCTTCGTATGCTTAAAAAACACCCAAAATGCAGGAAAAAAAAATATGGGTACAGAATGTCCAATTGCCTCTGTGATGACGATGACACCCATGACCCTCAGGGAAGGCCGCCCTGAGCCAGCAATGGCCGTGACCTCCACTGAGCAGGCTGGGGACACTGGGCAGCTCTCCCTTTTCCATGAATTCTGATTTGATTGTGCATTTACATGTAAGCATTTGCAGTGAGGTGGAGGAGGGTGGCTAGAAGGACAGGCCAGTGTGAGGCTGGGCACTGGCCAACGTGCCCAGCAGAGAAAAGCAGTACTTCCTCTGGCTAGCCTGCGTTCCATGAGACAATTTCAGACGTGCTGGGTGCACGGACCCAGGCTGGCAGGGACATTTGAGCTAGGAGAGATGGCACCAGGACAAGCTCATTTTCTATTGAGAAAGCCCAGCAGCACCCAGAGCCCACCGAGGTGCAAAGTAAGAGATAAAAGCTCCCAAGCTGGGTGCCCAGGGGCCTCCGAGGACAATGGGAGGCCAGGACCCACAGGCAGTCCCGGCAGAGCATCCTTGCACCACGCACTGAAACCCAAGCTCTGGGGGCTGACAGGATCAGGTGTCCAGGACAATCACACACAATGACGGGCAGTAATCAAAGACGAGTGTGAAAATACAACAGACAAGATCAGAGTTGATGTCATCCTGGGACCAGGCCTGGAGGCTGCAGGGCCTGGGACAGATGGCACGCCTGAGCCGGAAGCTAGAGGACAAAGCGCGGGGGATGGGGCAGGCCAGGCCATGCTATTCCCACGGTTGCCAGCCGTGCTTCCCCACCACAGAAGGCAGGCACAACAGCATCCCAGGGAGAGGCTTCTGGAAGCTCCTAGAGCTCCCATGATTCTTGGGAAGCGCTGAGAAAAGCCAGGGCTCCCTCCTCAAGATGCAGTGCACCTCGAGGTGGGGATTCACAGACCAACTGGCTCCCTTCCTCCAGAGGCATGACTGACTGGTCAGTTCCCAAATACTTGTGTTTCTGCCCCAAGAGGAAGGACTGGATTGAGTCCCAGCTCCCAGTTCTGTCCTGGCCCAACCCTGGCTGCAGCAGGCATCTGGGCAGCAGAGCAGCGGATGGAAACGCCATTTGAGCGCATGTGTATTGCGTGTGTGCGTTTCCCGGTTGACCCTGCATGCGCATATGTAAGTTGTGACAGTAAGTGAAGTCTGTAGCATCCGGGGCCGGTAGCATGGTGTACCCAAAGGCTGCTCATCTGCCCGCCTCCATGGTGAGGTCACAGCAGTGGATGCCTCCGCACCCCATCCCTGCTTGAAGAGGGTTTCTGCTCACAATCCTTCACTCCCTTTGCCCATCAGAAACTTTCCTGTGACTTCCTGACCCTCCCCAGCTCACGCCAGCCCATCTAGGGACCATCCTGGGTCTGTGACTGCCCTGGAGACAGGAGAGCAGCTAAGGTGACAGACCACAGCAGCTGCAGGCTGGCAGAGTCTCCTCCCACACTCTCCGACCTGGTCTGCTAGTCTCCAAATTCCTGGGGAGGATGGCTGGCACAGGCTGGGCAGTGGGGTGTAGCCTCTGAGTCCTCAATTCCAAATGGACCCAGCCAGCGCCCAATGGTCTGCAGGGAGGCTACGCAAAGTCATGAGACTGCTCCACCCACAGGCGTCGCTAGGGCCAGGCCATATTTCCCAGATTCCCCCCGCACACACACACACACACACACCTAGGAACGCCAAAAGACGCCTGCACCCCCACACTCATAGCGCTCATTTTCACGATGGGAGGAGGGGGAATGCCAACTTTCTGGAAGCCAAGTCCACACTAGGCAGCAGGGCCCACTGCCCACAGCTGCCAGGACAGGATGTGGGCAGAGGTGAGGGGGTCACGGAAACCCAGGCCCACAGCAAGTGCTGCCTGCTGGTGTGGGGGGCTATTTATAGTCCACAACAAAGGGGTGACCTCAGCGACACCCGAGCCCCCGGCAAGCTGCTCAGAGGCCCCAGGACACCACAACTCCCAAGGCTCCGGCTTGTGGAACGCCAAAGCGGAGACCCCAAGATCAGGATCAGCATGGAGCCACAGATTGAGGGATGCTGCCTGCCCTGTGGGGGGGGGGGGGTTGGGAAGAGGGGGTTGGCAGAAAGCGGGAGGGAGACACAGTCCAAAGCAGCAAGTGCTCACATGCTCCATTGCCTTACATGGGGAGGCTGCTGTGCCAACACAGCCTGTGGCACAGTGTCACAGCCAAGGGCAGTCTCTGCAGTGCCAGTCAGGCACCGCGAGGGGCGCCCTTTCCCGGATACACGGGGACATAGGACCCACAGGGGGGCTTCCACTGCCTGTGGTGCTGACAGCTGCCTTCAAACTAGTGGCAGGCCACCAGGGGCTCCCTCCCTGGGCCTCCGGCTTCTCTCCAGCATGGAAGGGAGAGAAGAGGGGAAAGAAAGGTAAGAAGACATGCCTCCTCGGATACAACGTAACACGCAATGCAGAGGGAACTGCATCGTGCCCTGTGGCATCGTGGCACCAGACAGGTAGGTAAGGGCTGCACGTGCGCACTCCTGCCTGGTTTGTACTGTCTCGCGCAGTTGAGGTGCAAACCAAAACAAAAACCCGGGCAGCTGCAACGAGCACAGGGACTGGCGCACATCCTCCTACAAACACCAATCCGGTGAAAGCTGGCAGAAGACGCGGGCACCTTGGTGATGACCATCTCACCAGCATCCTTCATGGCCAAGGTGCTCTCATGATAACGGACACACAATAAGCCATTTCTGCCAGCTGCTGGCTCACTCCCCACATGCCTGCAGCTGCTGGGGCTGGAACAGGCCAAAGCCAGAGAGCCACCGCACGACCCAGGTCCTCCACCCAGGCAGCAGGGGGAGACCCACAGACTCAGGCTGTCCCCAGGGCACACAGGGAGGCAGCTGGAACCGGAGCTGGGAAGTTGGGCTACGCTGGTGCTCCCGGGGCTACATGCACCCTGTTGGGTGGAGTTGTGCCTGGAGGAATGGATGAGGGCAGTTTCCGGCCATCCCAACGGTCCAGGGACAGAGGAACACACACAGCAGGGGTGACTGTCCAACAGATGGGGAGAGGCTGGTGGGCAGGCAGGGCCTCACGTGAGTCCCTCTGTTCTCCTGGTGGGCCTGGTTCACCTCATTGCCCCTGTCACCCACAAAGGACTCCCAAGACCAGTGCTGGAAGCGGCAAGAACCTGACTGTGCTTCCAGAGCTGGTGGGAGTCCAGGACTTTCCTTAAGCCACAGGCGGGGAGGAGATTAAGATGAACACCCCAAGGAAGGGGACCCAGTCTTGGGATCACACACCTGCTTGCTGGGACAGCAACAGCAGTGGGAAGATGGCTGCTCCCCGGGGAGTAGGGGAGGGAGGGCAGCGAGGACACTTGAAGGCCACAGGAAAACAGAGAGGACACTGGGGATGCTGATGTGCAGCTCAGGGCAAGAACAGGTGGCAGATAGGCGCGGCTGGACAAACAGCACCAGGAATCTACAGGTGCCGGGCTGCCTCAAGGGCCTGGGCCCTGGGCGTGCCTGGACGCGGGCGGGGCAGGGAGCTTTAGATGAACCAAGATCAAAGAGATGCTCAAAGGTTCCAGATAGAAAACAACCTTTGTCCGGAACTATCTCCCTGCCGACTCTGCCCTCAGCCTTGGACCCACACGTGCAGGTGCGGACAAGGGGGCCGACGGGGTGGACTGGCGGCTTCGGCCTGGGGGGCACTGGGGCCAGCCAGATACTGAGCAGGGGAAGGGCGGTGGGAGGGACATTCCACAGAGGGGAGAGAACCGAAGGAGGGGTGCGGGCGGATTACCCACCTCTGCAGGGGCAGTTTCTTCTCATTCCAAATCTACTCCCAGGAATACAGTCATTATGTATTTGAAAGACAGAGTTACAAAAAGAGAGGGGGGCGAGACAGGGATCTTCTATCTGCTGCAACAGGGGCTGCTGTGGGAGCTCCACAGGCTGAGGCCTCCCGCTGAGTGCAGGTTCACGTCCCAGTCTCTCCACTTCCCTCCCAGCTCCCTGCTTGTGGCCTGGCAAAGTGTCAGAGGACGTCCCAAAGCCTTGGGACCCTGCATCCACATAGGAGACCCGGAAGGAGCTCCTGGCTCCTGGCTTTGGATCAGATCAGCTCTGACTGATTCAGACACTTGGGGAGTGAATTCGAGGATACAAGATCATTGTCTGTCTCTCCTCTGTAAATCTGGCTTGCCAATAAAAATAGCTACAACAGCTGGAGCTGGGACTGGTCCAGGCCAGGACAGGCTGAAACTCCATCGTGGTCTTCCACACGGCCACAGGGGACCCAAGGATGTGGGCCATCTTCTGCTGCCTCCCCAAACATGCAAACAGGGACCTGGGGCCAAAGTAGAGCAGCTGGGATTTGAACCAGTACCTGTACGGGTATATGGGATGCCGACACTGCAAGCAGCAGCTTACCACAGTGCTGGCCCTTCAGGCCTAGCCTTTGAATCCAATGTGAAGCCTTAATAAGTGTCACTTATGAACATGTAAAGGACTCAAATCATGTATGTCCTGTAAATCAGCTTTTGGACATCACTTGAAAAATATCAGAATGAGGAAGTAAATCAAGAAAAGGTGACTAGGAAGCAGGAGATCCACCCAAGAGCACAGGCAGGCCAGCAGCTGGCCCGGGGAGCTCCACGGGGAGCCGGGCAGCAAGAGGGGGCACTGCAGACCCTACAGTACCACAGGGTGCAAAACTCAACAAGGTTGCAACCAGGGCAAATGGTTCAAGGAACAAAAAAGTTAACTGGAAATTTCTAGAAAAACCCAAGTGTGGCAGGCACCAAGTGTGGGTTATGGGGCAGGAACACGAGCTGGTCACTCCAGGGGTGTGAGGGAGAGAAGCAGGGTTGCGTCTCAGCACAGCAGCAGGTCAGCCAGCAGCCGAGGTTCCAGAGTGGCAGCAGCCAGCAGCGTCCACACACTGTCCAGGCACACGGGAGCCTCTCAGAGCAGCCAGCAGCTACACTCGCTTTTCTGCTGTCCTCTGCCTTTTACGTGGGGGCTGCCGGCCGACTGGCGGTTCTGAGCCCCAGCCTTGTCACTGTGCAGCCATGTTACCCAGGGCAAGGTGCAACCCATGGGCCACGCATCTGTGAAAAGGAGATGCGACTGACAGTGACTGTGGGTAGCTGGCAGCATAAGGACGTTTGACCCCACAAAGCCATTCAAAACCACCTGGCACATGAAATGCTCATGGCTTAAGCATCTCCCTGCTCCCTCACCAGGCACCTCGGGTCATTTCCACACTCAGGGGCCACCTAGGTATGTCTTGGTTTGTCACTAGGATGCTCGGGCCAGCAGCAGGAATGTGACTACCAAGGCCATTGTGGACCCCAAGGCTGTCACCGCTCATAGACAGCCAGGAGCCATACAGATCAATGGGGAAAGACTAAAAGTCACCAACTTTCACAGCTCCAGGCACAGAAAGGGCAGGAAGTTTGGCAGACCCAGAAGAGGCCTGTGGCCCCAGACCTGGAGAGAGCTGTACTGCACCTCACCCAGCAGGCCTTGCGGCCCCACCCCGTTCCCTCTGGGACAGCACCACAAGCCCAGCAGAGAGCCCTTGGCTAACAAATGAGTTGCTCTGGAAACAAACACTGATGGGTTGTGCACCTGACAGGCAGATGGGCTGCGCGAACATGGGGATCAACAGACTTGGCCTGGCTGCCGCCTGCAGTCCCCTTGGCACAGGAGACACAGAAGATGCAGGCCACGGCAAAGGAGAGGCCGCTCGCCCGCCCCGCTCCACAGCTGTTGGCTTGGTCCTCCTTACCTGCCCCGCTAGGCAGGTGTCTGAGACAGGTGCTTTAGCACATCAGAGCCGCTCTCACACACGTCCCAGGTGCTGCCCTCTGCTGGCCCAGCCCTACCGGGGACTCTGGATGAAGGAAAGCCAGACTTCACCTCCACACGGTCACACAGCCACACCGTCACGGCAAAGCCCACAAGTGGGGTTCTCACATTCCAAGCTACACGAGCAGAGTTCATAGTCAA
The DNA here is from genome assembly GCF_017591425.1 of Ochotona curzoniae. Classification (NCBI taxonomy): domain Eukaryota; kingdom Metazoa; phylum Chordata; class Mammalia; order Lagomorpha; family Ochotonidae; genus Ochotona; species Ochotona curzoniae. The sequence continues at coordinate 5,904,638 of NW_024465421.1, forward strand.
GCACCCATAAAATCGCTTATGGTGTTTTCCAAGTGCAAAGCCCAAGTCCCCAAACCCATGAACGTAACCACCAAGCCTGCGTGTTGTTTCCAAAGGGGGGCCTCTGGCCAGCGTGCGCACCTGCCACCTCCCCTTCTGCCTTGAGGGCCCGGGGCTCCACCCTCAATGCGTGCAAAGCCCCCACCCACTCCAGTTTCTACCTTCACAAGTCGGAGTCACAAGACGAGAACATCCGGTGACACATTTCTCGCTCTCTATCCGTGTAGTCCTTGTAGTGGCTGCGGACAGAAGCACACCCATCAGGGAAGGGCCGTGTGAGGGAGGTGACACCTGGTGACGAGGCAGTGACATTGAGGGGAGAGGGACAGGGACAAAAAGCCCGTCTGAAGTTGGCGGCAATGTCAAGGCCGAGCCCGTGTGCGCCCCACGCTTGCTTGGTGGCTTCCGCCTCTCTTGGGATTGTCTTACTAAGCAATGGTCAAATCTCCAAATGTAGGCTTCCGAGGAAATAAACTGCTGGAAAACTACAGAAGACACGGAGTAGGGCAGGAGATCCAAACACCTTGGCCCAGACCACCACGCCGGCTTTCCCCGCACTCAAGTTCTCAGCCACCAGGAAAAGAAATTGACTGAAACGTCCCTGAATGCCGCGGCTCAGCCTGCAAGGGCCGGGCTTGTGGGAGACTCCGACTTGGCCTCAAGCCATTTTCAAAGCCTTCCCTATGATAACACTGAACTTGGAACCATCGCAAAACGACAAGACATAGCACCTTGCCACATGTGTGACAGTCACCTACAGGCAGGAATGCCACCTGGAAGGCCCGTGCCATGCTGGGAGGCCCCCTGAAGAACAAGCTCCTGTTGACGGCGGGTTCTGCCCACCCCTCTGGGGACACGTCCCCGCAGGGCTGGGGAGGGAGGACAGTGGGCGGGGAGCCTCACGGCCACCCTCTCACCTGGCCAGCTTCTTCAGCTCATTGTTGATGTCGTGGTTGAAGGGCTGCTCCTTCTGGGCTCGCACCAGAAAGTCCCGGGCCTTCTCGTATTCGGTCATGAGGAGGCAGGCCTGTCATGGGAGGCTGATGCTGAGAGCACCCTCGCAGGGCCTGCCGCCACCCCTCTAGCCCACGCTCAGCCGTCTGCACACTCTAGACCTTGCCTTGGTCTTGGGGAGTCCCCAGCACCCAGAAAAGCTCAGGGATAGAAGCACTCCCGGGAGAGGCGACCTCCGGTGCCCTCCTTTGGCTCACCTGTCCACACCTGAAGAGGGCCTTGGGGTTCCTCTGGTCGATGACCAGTGCCTGCTTGCCGTAGCACAGGGCCGGGGCCGGCCGCTCCAGCTTCAGGTATGTAAAGCACAGGTTGAGGAGGACGAGGAGCTTGGCGGCCTCCACCAGGGGGCGTTCCTCCGGGGTGGTGGCCCGGCGGTGCAGGAGCAGCAGGGCCTGGGGGTGCGGGGAGTGGAGAAGACACGGGGCCTGCAGGGGACACACCTCACATGTCCCAACAGCCAGCCCGTGGACCCACACCACTGAAGAAACACCCGCAGGAGGACTGCAGCTTGTGAACGCTGTTCTAGTTCAGTGCTCTAGTGATGAGCAACCCCAAAAGGAAACAACACCTCTATTAAACAGACCATCCAAAAATAATGACACACACACACACACACAAAATTAATAAAGCAACACACGTCACAGAATCACAATATTGTACATGGCAAATTATACACTGCTGCTGAAAGCACACAGCCGAGGAAAGCACGGACAGCGCGGGGACTGCCGGCAGAAAGAACAGCCCTCCTGAGCACACATCTGGCCCCGGCATCCTCATCCACAACACAAGGGGGCTCCCAGGTTCAACCCAAAAGGACCAGATTCAAAACACGGGGCTAGGGTGGTGGTGTCGTGCAGATAGCCGCCACCTGCTATGCTGGCATCCCACATGGGTTTCCAGTTCAAGTCCCGGCTGTTCCACTTCCAATTCAGCCCCCTGTTAAGGAACCTGGGACAGCAGCAGAGACTGCCCCAAGTGTTTGGGTCACTGCGACCATGCGGGAGACTTAGAAGAAGTTCCTGGCTTCAGTCTGGCCCCACCCTGGCCACTGTGATCGCGTGGGGAGTGAACTGACACACAGAAGATCTCTCTCTCTCTTCCCCTCCTTTTTCTCTTCAATAATTTTAAAAATATTTTATTTATTAAAAATGAAAAAAATTTAACAAAAGATCTTATTTACTTTTATTGGAAAGGCAGATTTACAGAGAGGAGATAGAGAAAGATCTTCCATCTTTCCACCCAGGATTTAGCCATTAGGCTATCACGGTAGGCGCTGGATGGAAGATTTTTCTCCCTCTCTCTCCTTCTTTCTGTAAGTCTGCCTTTCCAATAAAAATACATTTTTAAAAAAAAGACACAAAGAGAAGAAAACCTAGAAATTACAATCACAGATAACCAAAAAAAAAAAAAAAAAGCAAACAGGAAATATGGGGGAAAAAAGGAAAAAAAACAAACAGCCTTGGAAAACACTGTAATGAAACATCCATTAGATGGGATGGTTTAAAAACAAGCCAAGGAAAGCTCCCGGACAGTGGGACAACGAGCAGGAAACGGGCAGGGTGCAGCTCCACCCACCAGGTCTGATGGTCAAGTTAGAGAGACAAACAGGAAAAAGTAACAAGAACCCAGGACAGCTCCCAGAGCTGAGGAGAAAAGGAGCAGACACCTTGAAGACTCAAGAGAACACAGTCTCTCTCACACACACCAGGGTACCACCTAACACTAGTGGGAAAGGAACTGAACTCCTGGCTTCTCTGCAGAGCAAGGTCACATGTAAGGAACAGCAAAGCCCAGCCGCCGTCCTTTAGGGCCGCCGAGAGCCACAAAGGCATGGGGCGCCGTCAGAGGCAGGAAAGCCCTGGCCAGCACCTCGGGACAGCCGCAGGGCAGGAGCCCCACCCAGGGCCCATCACTCAAAGGGGGTACTAGTGCTCAAACGGACACCTGGCACCGTGGGGAAAGCCAGGCAGGAAGTGGACCTCAAGAGCCGAGGCGGCTGGGCCGAGCAGCAGCCTCACCTCGTTCAGTGACAGCCCCGAACGCCGACCCCAGGCTAGGGGGCCACCCTCTGCCAGCGCCAGCCTGAGTGAACAGCAGACATCACCACAAAGTGACTGCCTCTGGGGGCCAGGCTGGGCGCAAGGACGCAGGATGTGGGGAATCTGTGTGGCATTTCCTGTGGGACACACCTTCTTCCAGGAAGCAAATGACAAGTCACAGAGACGTGATGGAAACCCTTACCGTCCTGGCCTGCGCTGGCTCGGGGTGGACACCACCCACAGTACACAACTCCCTTCCTCCCCACGCCCTGCCCACTGTCACACGCAGCTACTGGCATGTGGCATGTAGACATAGAGAAAGTTTCTCTCGGGGAAGTGAAGTAACTGTGAGGTGGGAACTTCTGGAATGTTCCGAATCGAGACGCAGCAAGCTTCTCTCCCTTTCGGGCAGCCTGAAGGGTGACTCACAGCAGGTCAGAAGGGCGCTGGTGCCACACTCTGCCAGCCTCGGTGCTGTCCACACTCCTCTCCCCCCAGGAAGGAGCCGAGTTACAAGCAGCAATGGGGTGGCCTAGGCGGCAGCTCAGACACCCTGGGGACCCCAGCCTGGAGTGACCACACTCCTCATTGCTAAACTTCACTTTCCAGAGCAACAAGTTGGCAGGCTGACTAAGGCACACACATGGCCACCAGCGACGCCCCAGCGCACACTCAGCACATGCCACAACGAGCATACCCGCGGGCCAGCCTTCAGAAGGAAGCACGTGCCAGTTCTCACTGCCTCCCTTCCCTGGTCCCCTCTCCACAAAACGTTTTTCTTTTCTTAAGATTTACTTGGGCCTGGCACAGTGGCCTAGTGGCTAAAATCCTCGCCTTGAACGCACCGGGATCCCATATGGGCACCGGTTCTAATCCCGGCTGCTCCACTTCCCATCCAGCTCCCTGCTTGTGGCCTGGGAAAGCAGTGGAGGACGGCCCAAAGTCCTTGGTTCCTGCTCCCGCGTGGGAGACCCTGAAGAAACTCCTGGCTTCAGACTGACTCAGCTCTGGCTGTTGTGGCCACTTGGGGAGTGAAGCAACAGACAGAAGATCTTTGTTTCTCCTCTCTGTAAATCTACCTTTCCAATAAAGATAAATGTATCTTTAAGAATAATAGCCCCCGTGCCTTCTGTTTTTAGATTTTGCGGTTCTGAAGGTCTTCCATGTACGTTCCTGAGCATGCACTAGTTACAGCTCCAGGCACAGCTAGGCCACTGGCAAGCATGAGGTGTAACTCCAACAGGTGCACTGGGTACTAGAGTGCAACCTGGCTCAGACCCTGCAGGGGGCGCTCTCCTCCATCTCCTCTCCAACGACACACCACATCGCATTGCCAGTTTTCACCCAAATCCACTAGAGCAGTTGTGGGTTTGGGTTTTGCTTTTTGAAGGCATGGCAAGAGAGAGTGAGGTGGACCCACCACAACAGCAGAGAAAAGAAAATGTGTTCTCGCGTTGTTTCCACTTAATACACCAACACCCAACTTACCCGTTTATAGCGCGATTTGGCATCACAGAAGCGATTCTGGCGGAAAAGGTGGTTGCCAAACTCACGCTCGGTGGCTGCCACCTTGAGGACCTTCTGAAGTGGAAACTGGTCTTGCTGCTCCTGGGGATCACAAAGGTGAAGACTGGCTACCCAGGGACCCTGAAAACAGACTAGCCAGCCAGGGACCCCGAAAGCAGGCTGGCCCACAGGCGTGTGTGCGGGCTCTGCCAGGCGACACTGCAGCCACACACACTCAGGGCAACTGACCCCCACAAGGTTTCCTGCAGCAGAAACTGGGCCAACCCGGTGGGCACAGCCATCGGGGGGCCCCCAGCAAGCACTAACCAGGTCTGTGTGGTCAGGCAGCTCAGCCCTGGCTGCCAATTAGTCCCCCACAGGGCTTCTGGTCCTGGTGCCATTGCAGACATGAGCTGTGGGACCAAAGCATGTGTGCTACTCTGGGGGTACCACCCTCCAAGCAGTGTCCACAACTGTTCCTGGCATCACCAAGCCTGGGGCCAGGGCACAAGGCCACCGAGACAAGGCCAGACCTACGCTTGAAGGATAGTGACCACAAATCCTGGTTGGCCTGAGGCTGTCCCAGCTTCCCCCTGGGGTCCTGGGTGCGGCACCAATGTCCCAGACTGGGATGGCCTGTCATAGGTACCCCAGTCAGCAGCTACCCACGTTCCACCTGCTAGAAACCAAACCCAGTTGTAGAAAGCCAAAGCTCGCCCTCTAGTGAGAAGGACAAAGCAAAGCGGGCCTGTGAGCTCCCACTGCCCGCATGGCTTGGCACCCCCTGCCAGGAGACCCCAGGCGTGGCCTGGCACTTACAGCAGACAAGGCACAGAACTTGTCAGACTCGGCGGAGTCCAGGAAGTCCAGCAGCTCGATCTCAAACAGCACGGTGCTGTTGGGGGGGATCAGCGGCGGGCAGCCCAGCGCCCCATAGGCATAGTTTGGGGTGAACAGGAAGCGGGCCAGCTCACCGCGGCGCATGCTCAGCAGGCCCAGCTCCATGCCCCACAGCGTGATGTCTGTGGGGAGATGGAGAAAGCGGTTCCAGTGCCCCACCTCAAGCTCCGTTCTCCCTGACACACGGCAAGCCTCCTGAGCCAGTGATGGTGTCCCCAACGGACCCTGCTGGCATCAGCGTCCCCAAGCACAGCCCACCATCCAGCCTCCACCACCTCCTTGCCCCGGGGCTTCACATCAATCTTCATGGCTCACTGCCAATGCCTCTTCTTCCAGGAGCCTCCCCTGATCCTCTCAGTTGAAATTATTTTAGGAATGGGGACTATCCAGCCCCCGAGTTCTATAAGACCTACAAGGTCATTTGGTGTGGCCCTGCCAAGGCAACTGCAGGTGGGACTGGTGGCATGGCATACTAAGCTATGCCTCTGCCTGCAGTGCAGGCATCCCCCATATGGGCACCAGTTCAAATCCCAGCTGCTCCACTTCCCATCCAGCTCCCTGCCTGTGGCCAGGAGAGCAGTGGTGGATGGTCCAAAGCCTTGGGACCCTGCACCCACATAGGAGACCTAGAAGAAGCTCCTGGCTCCAGTTTTGGGGAATGACTCAACAGATGGAGGATCTTTCTCTCTCTCTCTTTCTCCTTCTCTCTGTAATAAATAAATCTTTAAAATAAGTAAGTAAGTGAATATGCCAATGGGCAGAAAAAGTTTCCCAGCTGACCCAGGCCTTCCTCAAGCACAGCTGCTGCTAACTACCAGCCCACCTGACTCTCGCCTGACCCCACCCCGTGGGCTGCCTGAGGGTGGGGGCAGGGCATGTCGCTGGCCACCACCACAGCTGTGACCTCCACACCACCACAACACTATCTTCTCAAGATTTCCTTCATCAGCCAGGCCTCAGATCCCGAGATAAACTGGCCAGGGCTGTGCCCCAAAACCCCCAAGTCTCGGGGAGGTGGGTGCAAACATGAGTGAGGAGGTGACCGCCTGATCGACCCCCAGTCTCAGGGAAGGAACAAATAAAAACAACTCCAAGAACACGGCATTGGGACTCCTGCCCCGTCCTCCACACGACGACACCCCAAGAAAGCCACACGCACCCCTCCTTCCCACCCCTGACTAGCAGATATACCCTCTCCAAGTTTCATGAGTCGCGGTGTTTTCCGGAAGCAATTCGAGTCAAAGGGTTTGTCCATGTGCTCCAGGTAGCCTGAATATTTGACTACGACCCAACAGAGACAATAAATTATAATACAGATAAAATCGACAGAGGGGCCTCTCCCCTCTTTCTCCCTCACCAATAGTGGCTCCCATACCTGGCCTTGGGTTTGGGGATGCATTGTTGCTGCTGGCACTGGGCAAAGAGGAGGAAAAAGGGGCCCCTGTGTTTCCTCTTAAATCCAACTGTGGGTGGCCGGAGGGAGTCAATGGGTAGGGGGGTGGCTTCTCTCTGCCCTGCCCCCCAGCAATGCAATCGCACCTGTTTCGGGGGTCCCAGCCCTCACCTAGCACCGAGGCGTCCGGCGTCACCAGCTCTCCGACACCTTCTCGGATGACGTCCTTCAGCACGCCACGGTCCCCGGAAATGTCCAGCATCCTCTGACTTAACCGCTGGTACACAGACTGGGGGGATGGAGAAGAGTGGGTACCACAAGCCAGGCCTCAGGGCCTGGGGGTGTACTCGGCTTGGGGCATGCCTCTTCCCCGCTTTTCCCAGCCCCCCAACAGCAGCGTGTCCTCGCCTGGCCAGGAGCACCGGCCCCTCCGAGGCCCAGCCCTCCCCTGCACACACCATGTCCACGCCACGCGGCCCTGGAGAGCCCACGGTGGCTGCAGGTGGAGGGGGAGCCCGGCCATACCACGCAGTCCTCTCCCGACGGGGCCATCCCGTCCCGGGGCCGCGTGAAGACACTCATGGCGTCGCCCAACCGACACCGAAAGCTCCGGAACCGTGGACGCCGCGGACACGTGTGGGCGGGCCGCGGGGGGGGGGGGAAGGGCGCGGTCACGTGAGCGAGCGTGATGACGCACACGGAGGCCATCATGGCGCCGCCCTGGTGCACGCGCTGGGACCACGCAGTCGCTCACGGGGCTCGTGGGGACCGGGACGAGGCCGGGACGTCCCGCCGCATGGAGAGCAGCACCTGCGGAGGGCCTGGAGCCGCGGATGCGAGGGAGGCAGGCGGCTGCAGCAGGCCTGCAGGGTGGTGGCCTCTTCCCCGCGCCTGGAGAGCCTGAGGCCACGAGGGCAATGTCCAGTCGCCAGATCCTGAGAGGACTTCGTACGTTCTTAAACATTTATTCATTTTTATTGGAAAGAGAGGAGGAGAGACAGAGAGGAAGATCTTCCATCCGATGATTCACTCCCCAGTGGCCACCATGGAGCTGCCCCATCCGAAGCCAGGAACCAGGCGTCTCCTCCAGGTCTCCCATGTGGGTGCAGGGTCCCTCCCAAGGCTTTGGGCCATCCTCGACTGCTTTCCCAGGACACAAACAGGGGGCTGGATGGGAAGCAGGACTGCTGGGATTAGAATCGGTACCCATATGGTATCCCAGTGCGTGCAAGGTGAGGACTTTAACTGCTAAGCTGCCACAATGAGCCCAACTTCTTTTGTTTCTTAAAGATTATTTATTAACTTGGCGTGAAGTACTATGTTGAATCTACAGAAAAACTTGCACCTGCCCCCTGGGGGTTAAGGTCGAGGCTGTTGGTTTCCCAGGTCTCTCTTGCCCACTGCAGGGCCCAGCTGTTCTTGGTATCCCCTCCTTCGATGGTCCCAAGGTTTGGGACCGTCCTCCCGGGCACCAACCACCTTGCTGGGTTTCCTCTGTCCCTGCCGGCTGTCCCTTCTAGTTACCCCCTAGAGCCCTCTGCTGTTTGTTTTCCTTCTTTTTAAAGGTTTGTTTACTTTGGAAGCATTAACCTAGAGGCAGAGAGAGATCTTCCATCTGCTGGTTCACTCCCCAGATGCCTGCAATGGCCAGCTCTGGCCAGACCAAAGCCAAAAGCTTCCTCCAGGTCTCCCACATGGCTACAGGGGGCACAAGGCTTTGGGCTATCTCCTGCTGCTTTCCCAAGTGCTAAGCAGGGAGCTGGAAGGGAAATGGAGCAGCCCAGGATACAAACTGGCATCCATATGGGATCCTGGCACATGCAAGGTAAGGACTTTAGCCACTAGGCTACCGGGCCGGGCCCATTGTAAGGCCTAGGTGAGGTGGGTAAGGGGCAGCCCAGGAGGAGGCTCAGAAAGGTGGTGATCAGGCCGCACCTGGACAATGCAGCCGCTCCTCAGCCGAGCAGTGATGCTTGGACTCACCAAGGCCGAAAGGAACCTGTAGCACTCTGTAGCACCATATAAGGCACATTGCTTTGTCAGCCGAACCCCACCTTTACAGCCCCCTAATAAAAACAACCCCTCACGTTCGCCAGGTGCAGACTCCCTGCTGTCTGTACTGGACCAGTGAACCTTGCCTGGGAGTGCTCCCGATAAAGCTTGTTATTTTTTTTTTAAAGATTTATTTATTTTTATTGGAAAGACAGATATACAGAGAAGAGAGAGAGAGAAAGATGTCGCGTCTGATGGTTCACTCCCCAAACAGCCACAATCGCTGGAGCTGAGCCAGTCCGAAGCCAGGAGCCAGGAACTTCATCCAGGTCTCCCATACGGGTGTAGGATCCCAAGGCTTTTGGCCATTCTCCACTGCTTTCCCAGGCCACGAGCAGGGAGCTGAATGGGAAGCAGGGTCCTCGGGATTAGAACCAGTGCCCATATGGGAACCCGGCACGTTCAAGATGTGCCACTATGCTATTGCACTGGGCCCCCAGTAAAGCTTGTTATAAGCTGAACTTCACATGGTGTAAATTCTGAAGCCAGGTGCCAGGAACTCCCCCCAGGGCTCCCAGGCGAGAAGCAGGGATCCAACGGTTGAGACGTCCCCACGGCTGGCTCCCAGAGGCTGTGTTAGCCGGAGGCTGGTGCTGGGATTTGAACCCAGGCACTCCACCTTGGGTGCAGGCGCCGCACCTGCTCCAGTGAGAACTCTCCTCTTTCCAGCCTCAGGGCCTGGGCACCTGCAGCATCTCCCAAGTCTGGCTCCACATTTACCTTTAGGTGTCAGCTCAACCTGCCGCTCCTCAAAGATTTCGCTCCGCCCCTGCCTAAAGCGGTGCCTCGCACACCTGTCTCCCCACTCCTTCCTTGCTCCCTACCCTGCTTACTTCCTGCAAAACATTTATGTCGATCCTGAGGCCTGACAGCAGCGCTGACCCTTCCCCTACGTTCTAAACTCCTGGAGGACGGGGCCCTTGCCAGCCCTCTGTCTGACGCACTGCAGCGGCTCGGTGCATGTAGTTGAGTTAAACAGCCTCCCACCCGCCTACCCCAGGCTTTGAACTGGCCTGTGCCCGGGGTTCAGAGAATAGCTCACTGACTGCCAGGGCCTGTGGGTCCATGGTCTGGTGTTCTAGAACTCTCTGTCTCTGATCACTCCTGGAACCTGTCCCCCGCCAGTCCTTTCCCGTCAGTGAGTTCTGGCACCCTTACTGGTGAGAGTTGATAACCCTGTAACAGATTGCCATGGAATTTCTATTTAAAAATATACAGATACATTGATTTGTTTTCATTTGAAAGGCAAAGTTACAACAGAGAGATAAGGTGAGACAGGGAGCTCTTCCACCTGCTTATTCACTCTTCAAGTGGCTACAGTGGTCAGAGCTGGGTCAGCCCCGAGGAGAGGAGCTCCTGTCTCCCACAGGGGTGCAGGGTCCCAAGGCTTTGGGCCGTCTTCTGCTGCTTTCCCAGGCCACAAGCAAAGAGCTGGATGGGAAGTGGAGCAGCAAGGGAACTTTTTTTTTATAAAGATTTATTTATTTTTATTGGAAAGTCAGATGTATATATATATATATATATATATATGGAGAGAGAGAGAGAGAGGAGGAAAGACAGAGAGAAATAGCTTCTGTCCGATGATTCACTCCCCAAGTGACCGCAGTGGTCGGTACTGCTCCGATCTGAATCCAGGAGCCAGGAACTTCTTTCTGGGTCTCCCACGCAGGTGCAGGGTCCCAAGGCTTTGGGCTGTCTTCCACTGCTTTCCCAGGCCACAAGCAGGGAGCTGGATGGGAAGTGGAGCTGCCAGGATTAGAACCGGCGTCCATATGGGATCCTGGTACATTCAAGGTGAGGATTTTAGCCACTAGACCACTGCGCCAGGCCCAGCAGGGGAACTTGGACCAGCATCCTTACGGGATGCTGGTACTGCACACGCACACTTACTGTGTCCTGGCAGTCCTGGCATTGAACTTCCCAGCCTTGAAAGACATTACCAAGAAGAAGTTCATGCCTGGAAACACCCTGGAGGCTGGGTGTCTGCTGGGAGCACTTCAGGGGGATTGTGTTCAAATTCATGTACAAATTGGAAGCAGGCCTCTGAGTGGCCAGAGGCTGAATGGGGTGATGGGCATGCTCACTGGAGGCTGTGCCTAGGGGAAGGCACCCAGGGAGCCTAGCGGGCGCTGAAGTGGAGACCAATATATCCACATGGGGCGGGGGGGGGCAGCAAATTGGATGGGAGGGTGGCACTTTTTGCAAGTTCTATCTGCATTAAACAAATTGAAATAGGTACCTAGGGGCCAATGCATTGGCTCAATTGGCTAATCCTCCACCTCTGAGCCTGGTTAGGTCCTGACTGCTCTGCTTCCCATCCAGCTCCCTGCTTGTGGCCCAAAGTAGAGGATGGCCCAAAGTCTTGGGACCCTGCTTTCACATAGGAGACCCAGAAGAAGCTCCTGGCTCCTGGCTTCGGATCAGCTCAGCTCTTAGACGTTATAGCTACTTGGGTAGTGAACCAGCAGATGGAAGATCTTTCTGTCTCTCCTCTCTTTAAATCTGCTTTTCCAATAGAAAAAAAAATTTTTTTTAAGGATTAGGTTAATAAAAGCACCTTTAAAACATTCAAAACAAAGCAAAAACAAGAGCAAGCAGGTCTCAGCAGTGTGCACTCCCACTTGGGTCTGTCAGGTGTGGCCGTGGGGGAGGCCCCCACCTCCCCCTCCATCCCCCACCCCCACCCTGGCCAAGGCCGACACCGGAATGTCGCTGTTATCAGAGCGGACCCAGCAGAGGCTGCCTCCCCAGTCCCGTGACGTGACGTGACCCACTTTCCACCTGAGTCTGGGTGACCTTGAGCAGGGGTGGAAGCGAGGGGCGGAGACCCGGTACCTGCCAGCTCCCGGTCTGCCCTGCCGTCCCAGGGGGAGGACGACAAGACCCGGCAGCCGCGTCGGTGATGCTGTCCTGAGGCCCCACGGGTTCTGAGGAGCCAGGCAGTGCGGTGGGTGTCGGGGTCCTGCCCTGGTCTGCCCCTGACCTTGGCCTGGGTGTTTTGCCTCTCTCAGCTGCCGGTCAGTTTGCATGGTGCGGCGTGGGAGGGGGAGGTATGGGCGGTGAGGACAAATTTCCCTTAGGTCCTGGAGACTGGGGGACAGAGGGACTTGTACTGGGACAGAACTCCTTGTGGTGGTGTGGCAGCGGATCTAGGGTCAAGGCAAACTCTTGAGACCCCCCCCCCGGAGGTGGCACTTGGGAAGCTGTATCCCAGCTGGGGTGACTCAGAAGTGGCAGCAGGTGGAAAGGACTTGGTCACTTTGGCTTGGCCAGTACCAGCTCTGCACACTGCTGGGGTGGAACTGGCAACATTAAAGTCCACCCAAGTCCAGATGACCACTTTCTCCCTGAAGCCTTCTGTTTCCCAGGTGGGGGAAAGAGGCCCCCTTCTTGGGGGTGGGGGGAGTGGGTTAGTGCAGAAATGGGGGGGAGGTTGGCCCCTGGGGTTGGGGGACTCCTGGAGAAGGGGCAGAACAAGCTGAGGTTTGGCCACGGACCTGCCCATGTTGCAGCCCGCAGCGTGGATGGCTTGGCAGGTGAACGTGCCCCGGCTGGAGGACCGGCTGCAGTGCCCCATCTGCCTCGAGGTCTTCCGGGAGCCCCTCATGCTGCAGTGCGGCCACTCGTACTGCAAGGACTGCCTGTTGTCCCTGTCTCGCCACCTGGACGCCGAGCTGCGCTGTCCCGTGTGCCGCCAGGCGGTGGACTGCAGCAGCTCATCGCCCAACGTCTCCCTGGCCCGGGTCATCGAGGCCCTGCAGCAGCACGGGGAGCCAGAACCCAGCGTCTGCACACACCACCACAACCCGCTCAGCCTCTTCTGCGAGAAGGACCAGGAGCTCATCTGCGGCCTCTGTGGCCTGCTGGGCTCCCATCAGCAGCACCGGGTCACACCCGTCTCCACCGTCTACAGCCGCATGAAGGTGAGTGGGCAGGTGGCTGCCCGGGGCGGGGGCAGCCGGCGCGTGTGCTCTGTAGCGCCACCGCGTGGCAAAATGAAGGATGTCACGGCCACCGGCCTGGAGCCCACCTTGAGGAGAGCGCCCTGGCGCCACCTGCTGGTGCTGCTCCCTCCACTGCACCCTGGTGTGGAAGTAAAAGGCATTAAAGGATGAGTTTACTTCCACACCCATGCCACTAGGAGGGGGTCCTCCGAAGTTCATGGAAAATCTGTTTTAGGAAGAAGGAGACGTACAGTACCGAAATTTCAGAATCCTTTCGTACAAAAGGATAAGCTTGTCTTTTGCTTCCATTTTCTACACATTTGCTGGCACGCATATACTGCCTTGTGCTGCCATGCCTGGCACGTGGGGAGTGCCCAGTGAACCTTGCACTTGTGGGCCAGGACCCCAGATCTAGCAAATCATTCTTTTAAAAAAAAAGATTTATTTTTATTGGGAAGTCAGATATACAGATAGTTGGAGAGACAGAGAGGAAGAGCTTCCATCCATTGATTCACTCTCCAAGTGGCCGCAATGGTTGCAGCTGTACCTATCCGAAGCCAGGAGCCTGGAGCCTCTTCTGGGTCTCCCATGGCTCTGGCCCCTTGCCATCTCTCTTGTGCGTGGGAATCTCCTGAGACCAAGATGGTGGTACCCTAGTAGCTCTAGCCAGCCAGGCCCATGGGGCCCGACAACAACGCAAGTGGTCCCATCGGCACCTGTGTGGTCAGGTCAAATGGGGACCAGGGTAGCCTGCAGGGGCCTCCAGTCCAGGTTGAACTTGAGGGGGCCTGGGGACAGATTCCAGAACCATTCCCCCTCAGAGACAGTCCCTTGGGGATCACCCTGCACCCAGTATCAGCTCCCACCATCATGGACCCACTGGTGACTAGCTGAACACGGTGCAGGTGCCACTGGCTTCAGCTGGGCAGTCACTGCCTTGGCTACTCGATAGTGACCAACAATGGCCGTGACACCCAGTGTGGAACATTCTCAAAGGATCTTGGCAGTGCTGAGGCAGAGGAGGGGCTGGGCATCCCTGGGAAGCTCTCCTCCCTTCCCCATTCGCATGGGGCAGTAGGTCCTCGTGGCCATTGGATGCATCCAAACAGCCTTGCGCGTGGTGGAGCCGGGACTGCTCATGGGGCCATGGCCACCTCCCGCAGGAGGAGCTCGCAGCCCTGCTCTCAGATCTGAAGCAGGAACAGAAGAAGGTGGAGGAGCATGTCGCCAAGCTGGTCAACAATCGCACCCGTATCGTGGTGAGTGCCCGCCCCGCCCCTGCCCTGCCCCACAGAGCCCCGGCCTGGCCCAACAGGATACAGGCAGAATTCCCAGCATTCCAGGGCGGGTGCTGCATCCAACCCAGTGGTCACCCTGGCTCCAAGCTCGCCCTTGTCCTCCACGTCCTTGGGCCTGCTGATAACCCAGAACTGGAACCCTAGAAGTAAACAGCCCGGCGTACAAACGTGACTCCCCCACCACACACACACACACACACACACACACACACACACACACCGCCCTGCGCCCGCCTGACCTTGGCAGCCCGTGGCTGCTTTACCTGGAGGTAGTAAGCCCGGGCTGCCCTCTCCTGCCAACACCTACTCCCCCAGGACCTTTTGGAGTTTTTGGCAGCCATGGAGCTCCATGCCATGAACCCCATCATGGGCACACATGGGGATGTGATGGTCTCACCGCCAGCCATCTCTAGGGCTTGCCCGGCAGGTGACTGTCCATGTGGTCTACCCCGCATTCCACAGTCAGGAAGGCCCCCCACAGCGTTTGGGATGGACACAGGCCAGCCCTAGCTGGGCACAGCCGGGAGGCACTGTGACCAGGGACCCCCTCCACCTCCCCATCATAGAACGAGTCGGATGTCTTCAGCTGGGTGATCCGCCGCGAGTTCCAGGAGCTGCACCACCTGGTGGATGAGGAGAAGGCTCGCTGCCTGGGGGGAGTGGAGGCGCACACCCGTGGCCTGCTGGCCTCTCTGGACATACAGCTGGAGCAGGCGCAGGGCACGCAGGAGCGGCTGGTGCAGGCCGAGCGCCTGCTGGAGCAGCTAGGCAATCAGAGCCATCATGACTTCATCCGGGTGAGTGGGCGGCAAGGCCCCCCCCCAACCCCTCTCCACAGCCCTGGATGGCCTTGGCCCTGACCCGCTCTCTCCTGTCTGTCTTCCAGAACTACCACTCCGTGGCCTCCAGGTAACCCACCGTGGGAGGGGCGCCACCTGCTGGCAGATCTCATCTTGGGGTTCCCTCTGCTGCTCCGTGTGCTAAGCCCTAAGGAGGCGTGCCAAGTCCCTAACTTCAGGGGCCTCACAGACTGGCAGGAGGCAGATGGTGACCCGCAGCCCTTCGCATTCTCATCTCCACCCTACAAGACCACATCCCCACAGCAGGGAGGGGGTGGGGGATGGGCGGGGAGCGCTGTCTGCAGAGATGGCCGGAGTGTGGGGATGCTGGCTGAGAGCCTGGGTGGTTGACCAGCTGGCCAGCAGGCAGGACCAGGGCAAGATCAGGCATAGGTGGCTTCTGGGGTGCCATGAGACACCCTTGTCACTGGGACATACGGTATGAGACTGGGAGATAAGGGGCACAAGGCAGGAGGGCCAGGGGAAGGCAGCAGGGCTGTGGGGCTTGATTGGGGAACATTAGGGCTCGTGGCTCCAGTAACCTGATGGGTGGGGCCCAGGAACCTGCATTTCAGACAAGTTGCCAGGCCATGGCCACGCCTCTAGGAGGTCCCAGACCTACACTCCCACAAACGTGGCTATGGGACACTCTCCTTAAAAGGAGGTGGCGGGTGGGGAGTGGGGAGCAGTGTCTGTCTGGTGGGCTGCAGGGTGAGGCAGGGCGGGGCTGTGGGGGTCTGGAACGCCTCTCCCCCACCACCACCACGGGGTGACCTGTTCCTCACAGGACAGAGCTGCAGCAGGCCCGGCCCATAGACGGTGCCTTCAGCCCCATCTCCTTTAAGCCCGGCCTCCACCAGGCCGACATCAAACTGACTGTCTGGAAAAGGCTGTTCCGGAAAGTTCTGCCAGGTGAGATGCCCCTCCCCCCTCACTCCCACCCTGGACTCCAGTAGTTCCTCTCTGCATTGCAGGGAGAAGAGGGAAGGAGGTGAGTGTGGGGCTCTGGTGCGAACATGGGGCCGGGGTCCAGCTTAGCCTCGCCACGAGCTGGTCGGGACCCGGACAAGCTGTGCAATGTCTGAACCTGTGAGAGAAGCTCCTGGCACACGCCTGGCTGGGCTATGCAACTTCTAGTTTTGCATGTGCGGTTGGGATCAGGGCAGGATGTGAAGGGTGCGTGTTCGGATGCTGCCCAGGACACCTGTCAGATTCCTGGGTTCAAGTCCCAGCTCTGCATCCACTCTGGCTCCCTGGGAGGCAGCAGGTGGTGACTCAAGTACTTGGGTTCCTGCCGCCCACCCTGGAGCTCCAGGTGCAATGAGGCATGCTGGTGAGGTCTGCTGGCTTGCCTGTGGCTTCGCTTCAGGCCGTTCTCTGACCTCTGACCTCTCTCCCAGCCCCTGAGTCACTCAAGCTGGACCCAGCTACAGCACACCCACTGCTGGAACTCTCCAAGGGCAACACGGTGGTGCAGTGCGGCCTCCTGGCCCAGCGGCGTGCCAGCCAGCCTGACGGTTTCGACTGCAGCCCCTGCGTGCTGGCCAGCCGGGGCTTCTCCTGCGGCCGACACTACTGGGAGGTGGTGGTGGGCAGCAAGAGCGACTGGCGCCTGGGCGTCATCAAGGGCACGGCCAGCCGCAAGGGCAAGCTGGGCAAGTCGCCGGAGCATGGCGTGTGGCTGATTGGCTTGAAGGAGGGTAGGCTGTATGAGGCATTTGCCTGCCCACGGGTGCCGCTGCCCGTGTCGGGCCACCCGCACCGCATCGGGCTCTACCTCCACTACGAGCAAGGGGAGCTCACCTTCTTTGACGCCGACCGCCCTGACGACCTGCGGCCACTCTACACGTTCCAGGCCGACTTTCAGGGCAAGCTCTACCCCATCCTGGACACATGCTGGCATGAGCGGAGCAGCAACTCACTGCCCATGGTCCTGCCACCACCCCCAGGGCCCGGCCACCTGGCCCTCCCACAGCCCACCAAGCTGTAGGGCCATAGCCCAGCCTGGCCCAGCCTGGCCACCCCTCGGACAGGGCCCCAAAGCAATGCCTTCCCTGTCTGGACAGATCTCAGCTCTGTGTCCCTAGAACAGAAGGGACAAGGACCATGATCTCATTCCTGTCAGCCAGTGGTATTTCTCTTGGCCTCTGCCAGGGTCAGCAGTGCCAGGCCTGAGCATCTGCATTCCCTCGGGCGCCCTTGGCCCTGTCCAGCCACACCTCCCCATCTGATCCATCTTCCCAGCGAGGGCAGAAGTGTCCCCACACACATCAATACTTCTTTCTCATCTCTTCCAAGGGTAGTCAGTCGAGGACATTTCCCTAAGAGACATGCAAATTTCAGGTGCCCCCCCCCCACACTGCTTTATACCCGAGACCACAGAGCTGTCCCCTGCCAAGACCACCACGTACCCCCCCACCCCCAAGTCCATGGCGAGTCTGCTGTGTCTGGCCTTAGGCAGGCAATCCTGAAGCAGGGAGGAGCCGGGCAGGGGCTGTGACCCCGTGCAACCCGCCAGGCAGGCAGGCAGGAGTGAGCTGGCTGGCAGGTGCCCACCATGCAGCGTGGCTGGGGCAAAGGAACTGTTGCCGTGTGAGTTTGAAGTCAAGGCAGGCACCCTGCAGGGAGCATCTGTGGCCAGCTCCTGTCCACCCAGCCCCGTGGGGCCAGATGAGACCATGTCCACACCCTTCCTCCTCTCCCGAGCCGAGCTGGGATGGGAGGTTTTCTGCATGTATGCACGTACGTGGCTCAGCTGCAGCCGGAGCAGACTCCTCCACTTGCGCTGCGGATCCCAGCCCTGGTTTCCTGACTTGTTTTAACGACCATGATGAGCTGGCCCCTTTGGCTCCTCCTCCTCTGTGCAATAAAAACAATCTGAATCCAAAAGCCACTCATGCTATCCCTCACCTCATTGTATCTCTTGACTGAGCCCGCCAGACCTTGGCCTTGGCCGCTGTGCACTTGGACCTGGTGGGCCTGGTTCCGGCTTCCCTTCCTTCAAGCCTGGCACTGAAACTTTCAGACTTGCCCTTCGCCCTCTCTACCCATCTGCGTCCTGGGAGGCCGCTGACAGAATGCAGGCTCTTCGGACTCCCTGCTGGGCTGGGCGGGAGGTTGGGGGAGATGGCTGGGGAGAACCAGCCTGGGGCCTTGTTTGACTGATTTCCCACCTGCTGGTCCTTGGCTGGCAGCTGCGTGCACCCATGTCTCCCAGCCAGGGGCCCTCTCCTTTTTCAGCCTTTCCCCCTTAATCCTTTGGACCTGGGAGCGCAATGGCACCCCTATCCACCCACACCACTGCGCCATCTCTATGCGTCCCCTCAACCCTGACTGTTTTTTCAAAGATGATCCTAGTGGTGGAGCTGCTGGCAGGGGCAGGGGGTGGGTGGCAAGCTGGCCTGGTGGCTCAACTGGCTAATCCTCCATCTGCAGTGCTGGCATCCTATATAGTCACTGATTCGAGTCCCAGCTGCTCCACTTCTAGCTCCCTGTTAATGCAACTGGAAAAGCAGCAGAGAGACCACGGGAAACCTGGAAGAAGCTCCTGGCTCCTGGCTTTGGATCAGTTCAGCTCCAGCCATTGTGGCTACTTGGGGAGTGAGTCAGCGGATGGAAGATCTTTCCCTCTGTGTCTCCTTCTCTCTGCAAATCTGTCTTTCCAGTAAAAATAAGTAAAAAGGAAGGAAGGGAGAGAGGGAGAGAGAGGGAGTCCAGCCTTCGCCCCGGCGGCGCAGTGACCAACTCCGGCCTCTAGGGGGCGAGGAGGCGTGACCCCGCGCTGCTCTTTCCGGTTCCGCCAGTGGGGGCGTCTACGTCTCCCGGAAGTCCGGGCGCGGCGCGCCGGCTCGGAGCAGCATGGGGCTGTACGCGGCCGCGGCGTCCGTGCTGGCCGGGGTGGACAGCCGCCAGGGTTCCGCCAAGGGGCTGGTGTACGCCAGTGGCTTCCAGGTACCGGGGCCCGGGGGCGGTTTGGGCGGCGGGCGGGAGGCGCAAATCCACGGGCCCCCGGTCTCAGCGACGTCTCCTCCCCGGTGATGGCGGCAGAACGTGAAGCAGCTGTACGCACTGGTGTGCGAGACGCAGCGCTACTCCGCCGTGCTGGACGCCGTGATCGCCAGCGCCGGCCTGCTCCGCGCCGAGAAGAAGCTGCGGCCGCACCTGGCCAAGGTGAGGGAGGAGTAGGCAGGCCGGGGACGGGGTGGTGGGGTGCCAGGGACGGGAGTGGCGGGGGGCAGGGGTGCCAGGAACCGAGGTGGCAGGGGGCACGTGGGCCAGGGAACGTGGTGCCAGGGGCCAGGGATGGGGGTGGCGGGATGCCAGGTGTCAGGTTGGCCAGGAACGGGGATGGTGGAGCAGGTGGGCCAGGGATGGGAGTGGTGGGGTGCCAGGGAGCAGGTGGGCCAGGGACTGTGGGTAGCAGGGGGCCAGGTGGGCCAGGGACTGTGGGTAGCGGGGGGCCAGGTGGGCCAGGGATGGGGTGGCGGGGGCAGGTGGGCCGATGAGCTAGGCATAGGGGTGGTAGAGCAAGTAGGCCAGAGACTGGGTGGCAGATGGGCCGGTGGGCCGGGGATTGGGGTGGTGGAGCAGCTGGGCAGGTGGGCCAGGGACGCGGGTGGCGGGAGGCCGGGGAGCAGCCAGGGCACCTGCCAAACCTGTGTGACTTGTAGGGGAGCAGCAGCCGCTTGCAGGGTCGTGGGTTGAAGATGGGATGGCAGCAGGTGTCACTTTGGGGGACGGAGCTCACGAATGAGAATGGGGAAGTGAGACCCCTGTGTTTGTGCGTGCCCTGTTTCTCGTGTGGACTTGGAGCCCCCCCACCCCGGCCAGTACCAGGACAGCTGTGGCTCTCTACTGAGGTGTTTTGCTCCTCACCTCACTCCCTTGTTCTCCCCAGGTGCTGGTGTATGAGTTGTTACTGGGCAAGGGTTTCCGCGGGGGTGGCGGCCGATGGAAGTCCCTGCTGCGGAGGCACCAGGCACGGCTCAAGGCCGAGCTGGCCAGGCTGAAGGTCCGGCGGGGTGTGAGCAGGAATGAGGACCTAGTGGCCGCTGAGGGGTCCCAGTCCGGAGCAGGTGAGCCAGGGAAGCGGAAGGTGGCGGCTGGGGGAGGGGCTGTGTATTTGCATGCTCACTCCACCCACGGCCCCCCACCCTGCCCGCCCGCGGCTTCCCAGCCTCGCAGGTGCCGCGATTTGTGCGCGTGAACACGCTCAAGACCCACACTGAGGATGCGGTGGACTACTTCAAAAGACAAGGCTTCTCCTACCAGGGTCGGGCCTCTGGGTGAGAGCTGGTATCCTCAGCCGGGGAGGCGAGGGGGCCTGCGAAGAGAGGCTAGGGGTGTGTGTGTGTGTGTGACTGCATTGCGTATCTTCCCAGCCGTTTCTCTCCTCCCGAGGCTGTCTTCAACTGACACTTACACATGATACTCCCTGGAATCCCATGCTCCATTCTTTTGTTTAAAGCAACAACAAAGAGGTGGGGGCTGGTGCAATGATTCAACAGGCCGATTCTTACTTGCAAGTGCTGGGATCCTATGTGGCTGCCAGCTTGTATCCTGGCTGTCCCACTTCCCATCCAGCTCCCTGCTTGTGGCCTGGGAAAGCAGCAGAGAACGGCTCAATTCCTGGGGACCCTGCACAGCTGTGGGAGACTCAGAAGAAGCTCCTGGCATTGGATCAGCTCAACTCTAGGCTTTGTGGTCATTTGGGGAGTGAGCCAGAGGATGGAGTGTCTCACTCTGTCTCTCCTCCCCATAAATCAGAACAGCTGCCTTTTCAATAAAAATAAGTCTTTTAAAATTTTGTTTGAAAAGGCAGAGTGACAGAGACAGAAGGAGAGAGAACTTTGCCACCCGCTAATCTTTCACCTGCAAGTGCTGGCATCCCATATGGGCACCAGTTCGTATCTCTGCTGCTTCACTTCCCATCCAGCTCCCCACTTGTGGCCTGGGAAAGCAGTCGAGGACGGCCCAAGGGCTTAGGACCCTAGTCCTGCATGGGAGACCCAGAAGAGGCTTGAGGTTTCTCGCTTTAGATGGGCTCAGCAACTGTTTGGGGAATGAACAAGGGGATGAAAGAGCTCTCTGTCTCTCCTCTCTGTAAAATCTGCCCTTCTGATAAGTAAATAAGAAGTGGCCTGGCGTCACTGCTGCCATGTGGGGTGGCAGGTCAGGACAGCTGCCCCACAGCATCCTTCCCAACCCCCTCATTCCTCTGTGAGCCCCTGGGTTTTGTTTTGGTTTTCCCTCTTCCTTCCTCCCACGTGGCAGTTCCTGAGTGCCCATCCTAGCTCTGCCCGACATTCCGGCCCCCTCGAGTAACTGTGACAGTTCCAGCCCCATGCTATTGGTTGCACTGCCGTCCTTGGAGGCCGCACCAGCTGCCCAGGATGGCACTGGGGGAGCTTCTGGCTCCAGTGGGTGGACAGCACCACCCTAGGCATGCTACCCCAGTGTTGGCATGCACCCTGCTGCTCGGCCAGCCCCCTCCTCGTGGCTGGCAAATTTATATTCCCTTCATTGCTGTCACTTCCCTACCTTTGCTGTGCTTTCCCAGGGTCGCTGGTCCCGAGGGCCTCTCCGCCCCTCACCCCAGCTGGTTTTGCCCCTGCTAGGTGTTCCTTCAATTTTGATTGGAAAGACATATTTACAGAGAGGAGAGATGGAAACATTTTTCATCTGCTGGTTCACTCCCCAAGATTGCCAGAGATGAGCCAGTCAGAAGGTGGCAGGAGCCTAAGCACTCAGGGCATCTTTGCTACCTTCGCAGGTGCCTTAGCAGGAAGTGGAGCAGCTGGGAGTTGAACTGGTGCTGCTATGGGATGCTGGCGGCGTTACCAGCTGCACCTGCCCTGAGGGGAGAGGGCCGGGCTCTCTGCAGGCAGTACACGAGCTTCAGTCTCAGCCAGCCCAGCCCAGCGTGGCTGCCTATGACCTCCCAGTAATGGCTCCCTTTGCTGGGTGCCTAGTTTGCGACTCCTAGCACCTGCCATTTTCCAGGCATACGAATTGAGGCTTAACAATCACCTGCTTGCCTGTGTTCCCACGGCTGATGGATGGGATCCTGAACCCAGCCAGTTTGGCTTGAGAAGTATTCTCTCATTTACCTGAAAGGCAGAATGACTGGGATGGAGTAGAGCGGTGGGTGGGCAGGGAGAGAAACAGAACAAGCAACAGAGCTGGCCTGCATCTGCTAGCTTACTCCTCAAATGGCTGCAATAACCAGGGCTGGGCGAAGCCCAAACTGGAATCGGGAACTTCCTCCTGCCACCTTCCCAGGTGCATTAATAGGGAGCTTGATTGGAAGCAGAACAGCCAGGAATACCTCCAAGCTGGTGCACCAATAGGGGATGCCAGGCAGTGCAAGTAGCCCGGATAACTGTTTTAAGATTTCTTTTTATTGGATCCAGTGCGGTGGCGTAATGGCTAAAGTCCTTACCTCGACTGGTATCCCAAATGGGTGCCAGTTTGTATCCTAACTGTTCCACTTCCCATCCAGCTCCCTGCTTGTGGCCTGGGAAAGCAGCCGAGGACGGTCCAAGGCCCTGGGACCCTGCACAGGGGTGGGAGACCAGGAAAACTTAAGCGTTGATTCTGCCCTTGTCTCCATCCTGTGTCTTCCGCTGTTTCACCCATCTGCTGTCTGAATGAGTTGTTTGAGTGTGGCTGGACAGGGAGGGACTGTGGAGCCACTAAGCTGTTGTGCTTTTCTGGCAGCCTTGACGACTTGAGGACCCTGCAGGGGAAATGCTTCCTCCTGGACGCCCTGCTGCCTGAGCTGCTGGTGTTCCCTGCCCACACAGACATGCACCAGCACCCGCTCTACCAGGCTGGCCACCTCATCCTCCAGGACAAGGTGGGGCCGCCGGGAGGTGGGCGTAGCCTGGCAGAGCTGGGTGGGCAGGGCGCTCTCTGTTGCCCCAAGCTGCAGCCGCTCTGCTCTTGTCCTGCCAGGCCAGCTGCCTCCCAGCCACGCTACTAGCTCCCCCGCCGGGGTCCCACGTCATCGACGCCTGTGCCGCCCCCGGCAATAAGACCAGTCACTTGGCAGCTCTTATGAAGAACCAAGGGTGAGGGGCTGTGGTATGGGGAGCGATGGGGGTGTCTGTTCTCTGTGGTCCGGTGGGGGGTTGCACAGGTGGGACTGGGTCCCTCTGAACCCAAAGTGCCCAGGGCTCGCCTGTCATCCTGCTTGCAGCACTGCTGCCGTGTTTGCCTTACGTCCTGGCCCAAGTTCATGTCGCTGATCTGTTGTGCATGTTGGAACCAGGGCGCTCTGGGGGTGCTGTGTGAACTCTGCTCACCCCAATTCTACTCTGGCCCAGGAAGATCTTTGCTTTCGACCATGATGCCAAGCGGCTGGCATCCATGGGCACGTTGCTGGCCCGGGCTGGTGTGTCCTGCTGCGAGCTAGCTGAGAAGGACTTCCTGACGGTCTCACCCTCCGACGAGCGCTACCGGAAGGTCCAGTACATCCTGCTGGACCCCTCTTGCAGTGGCTCTGGTGAGACAGGGGACCCCCACACATGGAGTGGATGCTATTGACCTTGGTCTTGGTTTCATTCCCTCATAGCCCAGGGACCATTGGCTCGTGTGCTTCAGCTGCAGTGGGAATGCGGCATCTTGGGGGGATGGTCTGTGAAGCTGTGTGGTGGGTGCTTCTCCCCAGGCATGGTAACCCGACAGTTGGAGCAGCCCGGGGAAGGACCCCCCAGCAAGGAGCGCCTGCAGGCACTGGCAGGTTTCCAGCTGCGTGCCCTGTGCCACGCACTTGCCTTCCCTGCCCTGCAACGTCTTGTCTACTCCACATGCTCGCTGTGCCAGGAGGAAAATGAGGATGTGGTACAGGCTGCCCTGGAGCAGAGTGCAGGCACCTTCAGGTACGGAGCACTCGCGGGGCCAAGGTGGGAGGAGTCACTCTCCCCAGTCCTTCCCTGGGGTTGGATTGTCATCTTCATCTCTGTGCAGGCTGGCTCCCGCACTGCCTGCCTGGCCCCAGCGGGGCCTCAGCACGTTCCCAGAGGCCCACCATTGCCTCCGCGCCTGCCCTGAGAGTACGCTCACCGGGGGCTTCTTCGTTGCTGTGTTCGAACGGGAGGAAATGCCCAGGTGAGGGTGGGGTGCTGGGCAGGTGGGTGTGCAGATCCTGGGGTTAGGGGGACACCCGTAACCCAGCTGCTTCTTACAGCTCAGCCCCTGAAGCCAGCGCAGCAGCCCCTGAACCGCCCAGCCCAGGTCCCAAGAGGAAGAGGCGGCGGCGGAAGGCAGCAGGTGACCTGTGCACTGCCCCTGGTCCATAGCAGCTGCTGCAGGCCAGCCCTGGGCCAAGTCCTCGCCTGGCCACTGTGCTGTTTGCTCTCCAGCGGTCATCTTTGGGCCACCCCCACAAAGAAGAGGCAGGGCAGGCTCTAAGATAGATCACAGTTTTTTATTCTTAATGACATAAGCAAGGAGAAAAATCTCACATTCATACTAAAAATTCCAACTAGACCCAACAGGAATGCAGTCTGTCGGCCCACGGGGTCCCTGGCCCACACGCGCCGTGCTCGGGCAGGCTCCTGGCCAGGCCCTGCTGCCCGTGCAGCTGAGGTAACAGGCTGGCGGCACGCTGCCAGCATGAACAGGCTTCTCAGGCTGCCCTGCGCGTGGGCACTTGGTCCTGGAGGCAACCCTACACGCACAGGGGTGTGTGTGGGGGTCCCCCTGCCACGGAAGGACAGCCTGTGGGGGGGGGTACATCTACGTCACCATCCCTAGAGTACAACGCGTCCTCTCACACAGGCATAACTTAACTACAGCTAATTCCTACTCAAAGCATTTATCCTTAACCACCTCAGTGAACCAAGCTTGAAGGAATTTAAAAGGCAATTTAGCTTAAATACAAAAATAAATTTTTATTTTGTTAAAAAATGTTTAAATATTTTTTCTTTTTTAATTTAGACACACGCATTCATACTTCTCCCAGTGGCTGGGTATGGCAGCAAAGGCTCTTGGGCCCCGGGGTGGGGCTCTGAACAGGGAGGAGGGGGCGGGGTGGAGAACCCTGTGTGGGAAAGGAACCAAGATGCCGCTGTGGAGGGTAGGGAAGGTTAGGGCAGTCAGGTGAGGGAGGGAGGCTGTCTTTGCTCTCCCCGGGCCCCATCCTTTTGGGCTGCCAGCCCTTAACGTCAAAACACCACTGGGAAACTCAGAGTCAGCACGTGTAGCCGTCAAGTGGTGCTACTGCCACATTCAATTAGGCCCCAGAAACGTCGAGAAACAAGTCCGGCACTACCAACATGCCGCCACTCATACGATTCAGTTCTTCCTCCAAACTCGATTCAAAGAGCGATAGACAAGCGTCAGACCAAGTAACACAAGACAAGGCTTAGAACACACAACCCCAGGAGGCACGCACAGTCCCCCAGACCCCGGGGGCCGGCGGGGACAGGCAGCCCTCCTGCCCTGGATCGGCCAGGCTCACAGTCCCCACTTGCAGGGGGAAGGCTGGTGACACCGACTTGGCAGGTGGGGATGGTTGCCAGGTGCAGCACCCCCCAGGGTCTCCAAGGCAAAGCGAGATTCGAGATCATTCCAGAGGGAAGAAGCCTGCAAGGACCAGGCAAGGGGCAAAGCAGCAAGAAATGGGGAGACAGCCCCCTCAGGGAGCAGCGCGAGAGCCACTTCTCACAGCCCGGTCAAGCGGGGACAGGCATCAGGGGCCGGCCATTTCCCCAGGGCCCAGCCAGGGCGCATGGGGCCAACCAGCCAGGACAGCTCTCTAGGGACAGCAGGGGTGGGGAGGAGGGCCTGCTGAGGGTGAGGGCGACGTGCGAGCCGCAGAGGGGGTATGTACAGCTGTCCCCTGGCTCCCAGCCTCACCAGTGCAACTGTTCAAGTAAAGGCATCGGGCCTCTGCCCAGGGGCAGCCACGGCCAGAGATCAGGGCAGAGGTTTACTTCTGGAACTCCAAGGGGCAGGGGGCAGGCTCTTCTGAGCAGGTGCCGAGGTCCGAAATGGGGTGAGGGGCAAGACATAGGGCGCAGGGTGAGACTATTTCTTGCGCGTGTGCTGCCTCCGAGCCTGCAGGCGCTGTCGGGCCCCTGGGGTCTTGGACCCTGCACCAATGGAGAAGGAAGGGGCCGCCGACCCTGCAAGACCCAATAGGAGCTTCTCAGGAGGTGGCAGTGGGTTGGGCATGGGGCACTAGGGGCTTCACTCATGGGCCATGGTGAGAGGAGCAACCCACAAGACCACCCCTGGCTGCCCAGGCATGCATAGAAGACTTGTCCTGGATCAGGACATCCAACTCCCAGGCTGATGACACCTCACCCCCACGAGCAAGGCACCTGCTGTCCAACCCTGTCCCCACCTCCCCTAGGAAGCAAAGACTGCTGCTTACCAAAAGGTCCCATGCCGACAAAACCCTGGGTGGGGGTTGAGGACACCCCGAAGGACAAGCTGCTGCCCGCTGTGACGGCTCCAGGGGTAGAGGCGTTCTGCCCAAAGGTGGGTGTGGAGGTACCTAGAATGAGACAGCAGGGCGCTGTGTAGGGTGCACGACAGACAGACAACAGTACTGCCCCAGGGTAGCAGCTGCCAGGATCCTTGGATCTGCCTTTCTCCTTTGGGAGGCTCCACCCTGGGTGTCAGGCCCCGACTCTGCCCGTCACCCCACCTGTGCGCCAGGGCCAAGGTACGTGTGGGTGCCTGCTTGGCACCAGCTCCTCCACTAGATTTCATGCTCAAGTCCCTGTCCCTTCACCCAACAGCCATCAGGTGGCTCTGCAGCCCACCTGGCACCCTCCCTGTGGCCAATGCGCTGGCTGCATCATCTGGTCCCTAACCCCTCTGCCTCTCCCCACCTGTGCCACCCACGTCCACTCTGATTCAAGGCCCCACGGGTGTGCAAGCAGTACTCCCTTCTGCACACTCCTCTGTTTGCTGTGATCAGGTGGGCTACTGCCAGCTTCTAGCCAAGACAATGCTGGAGACTGCAACGTCGAAGGGCCTTCCATCTCACAGCCACAACTCAGCCCACAGTGAGCCGGGCCGCTGTGTCCTTTTCCATTCCGTTCCTTGTCCCACTCACACACCTTGCAGCCCTGTGGCCCCAAGCTCCTTACAGAGGATGCAGAGAATAAGCCAGGTGGCCTGATGCCCACAATCTACATGGCTAACGCCATCCCCTTGTCCTCATGCTGTGAGTCCTATGGTCCCCTCAGCAAACACTGCCCTGACCCCAGCTGGCACACAACCTGACTTTTCCCTCTGCATGTACCCTGCCCGCCTTTCCAAGCTCGTGAATGAGCTTGCCCTACCTTGAGCGGCAACAGTGGCTGTTGCCAGCCCCATGACCTCTCATGACACACTGGCCACTTCCCAGCTGAGGTCCCCCTGTAGCCATGGGCTACACGTTGCTTCCAAACACTCTTTCACCCATGCTCCCATGTGGGATGGTGTGCGCGCAATCCCCCATCTTACCTCCAAACACGGGCTTGCTCTCGGGCGTGCTAGCCATGTTGAAGGCAAAAGGGGTGGTCTGGTTGGGGGTCCCCAGGCTGTTCTGACTCAAGGCCCCCCCAAACGGGGTGGCAGTGCCTGTGGTCCCACTCTGTCCAGCCCCGAAGCTGAAGCCTCCCGAGGTGGAGCTGGCACCTGGGGTGCCCACACTGAGCCCAAAGCCACTGCCGGCAGCCGGGGCGGATGGGCTCCCGAACGTGAAGAGCGATGGAGTTGTGCTGCCAAACACCGTGCTGCTGGTCCCGCTGCTGGTGGTCGGGGTGGACACCCCGAAGCCTGTGGTGGTGGATGCCCCAAAGGAGAACACCGTGCTGCTGCTGCCAAAGGCTGGCTGGGTGCTGGCGGGGGTGCCGAAGGCGGTGGCTGTGTTTTTCAGGCCACCGAAGGAGGACTGCACGGTGCTGCCGAAAGCTGGCTGGGCCGGGGCCAGCCCGGGTGCGGTGCTCGGGGTTGGGGCTGGGGTCGGGGTGCCGAAGGAGAATGAGCTGCCGAAGCTTGGGGCCAGGGTTGGCTTTGCAGCTCCCTGTTGCTGCTGGCCATCAGTGGCCCCAAACGCAGGCTGGGGGTTGGTTCCCGGGAACGACGGGAGAGAGGGCTTGGCGGCCGAGCCGAAGGGAATGTTGAAGGCCTGGCTGGTGGTGCTGAAGGTCAGTGTGGGCTGGCTGGGGGCAGCGGAGGCTGAGGTGGTGAGCGAGCCAAAGCCACTGAACCCAGCCGTGCTGCTGGTGGCCGTGGGGGCAGTACTAGCAAGGGACTGGCCAAAGGTGGTGGTGACTGCGGTGGAGGTGGGCACAGCAGGCTTGCCAAACTGGAATGTGGAGCCCCCAGAGGGGGTCAAGCTGGCACCCGAGGCAGGGGGAGCCCCAAACAGGAAAGGGAAAGGCTGCGCCGTGGTGGTGGAAGCTGTGGTGGTGCTGCTGGCCATGCTGCTAGGAGCGCTCGTCACGGCGCTGAGGCCAAAGCCAAACACAGGCTTGGCCGAGTCTGCAGATGAACTGACTACGGTGGCAGAGGCCACAGTGGAGGTGGCAGCGGCCAGGCCAGAGAAGAGAGGGGCAGTAGAGGCTGGGGTGGTGGCTGCCGTGGTGGTCTGCTTAAAGAAGGGAGAGGCCAAGGGCGTGGGAGCAGACAGCCCCATGCTGCTGAAGATGGGCTTGAGGGTGGGGCTGGAGGCGCTGCTTGTGGCAGTGGGGGCAGCGGTGCTGGCAGGTGCTATGGCTGTGACCACCGGGCTCTCACTCTCACTTTTCGGTGCAGCCGAGAAGATGGGCTTGAACATGGAAGAGGGCGCATCTCTGGCAGGAGCCTCAGGCGACGCAGGCTGAGCAGGTGAGGAGCCCAGCATGCCCAGCAATGTGCTGGGTGTAGGCGATGGGGCTTTGGCAGGTGGCTCGGCCTGAGGGGCCACAGAAGGGGACTTGGTGGCATCAGCGACAGGAGTCGTGGCAGAAGCAGGGCTCAGCATCAGGAGAGGGGCTGCGGGCTTAGAGTCCGAGGACGTGTCTGCCAGGGGCTCTGGCTGCGCACAGGTGGCAGGGGCCAGGAGACTGGGCACCTTTGGAGGTGAAGGGGTTAGAGCGGTGGCCGCAGCAGCAGGTTCTGAAAAGAACAACAGGATAATGAGCTCTGCAGGCACTCAGTGTGGTTGGACCCAGCCTCTGGTGCCTGCCACAGAGCTCGGGCCAAGAGTCAGTCGACAGATCCAACTCAGGGCCATAGGACTGTGAAGCATTCTCAGGGCATGCTGAGGGGACAGAGCCTGGTCTAACAGGTGGTGAAGTAGGCGGCCCGCAGGACACATCCACCCACAGGAGCTGACGCATGCAACCATAGCTGCCTCACCTGCCAGAGGGCCAGTGCTCAAGAGCAGGTGCACCCAAGCACACAGCGAATAAGGGGCCCTGGGAGGGACCAGACCTTCCCTGCCACCTGACCATGTGCACCACGGCAGCCCGTGTGTATGCCGGCCCAAGAAGCAGCCACAGGGAAAGGAGCCGCTGGATACCCAGCTGCACTGACCCCACACAGACACCACAGGGGCTGGCAGCCTTGCTACATGAAGACAAGGACTCAGGGCAGACAGGGAATTGGATTTCAAATCAGAGCCACACCACTGAGCTGCCTTCCCGGGCGTCAGCCTTTAAAGCAACTCCAAGGGCAAGTGCTGTGGTGCAGTGGGTTAAATCACTATCTGTGGCACCAACATCCTGTATGGGTGCTGGTTCATGTCCTGGCTGCTCCACTTCAATCCAGCTCCCCACCAACAGTCGGGAAAGCAGTAGAGGATGGCCCAAGTGCTTGGGTCCCTGCACCCATGTGGGAGGTCCGGAAGCATCTCCAGGCTCCTAGCTTTAGTCTGGTCACACAGCAGGTATTGTGACTACTTGGGCAGTAAATCAGCAATGTAAGAGCTCTCCCTGTCTCTTTGTAACTGTCTTTCAAACACATAAATCAATCTTTAAATAAAGTTAGGGCCAGCAGCCAACAGTAAAGGGCCTGCCGCCCCGATGCAAGCTCACCTGTTGCGGCCGGCGGCCCGGGGGTGCCCTGCATCTTCTTCAGGCTCTCCAGCAGCGGGTTGGTGCTAGGGCCAGTGGTGAGGCTGGCCGGGGAGGCCGAGGTGCTGACGGCAGGCAGGGAGAAGGTAAGAGGTGCCTGGGTGGTGGGCGGGTTTTCAGCTGCCGTGTCAGAGGTGGTGTCTAGGAAAGCAAGATGAGACTCAGCGGCCGCCCCACCTGGGATGTGCCAGGTCAACGCTGCCAAACATAAAGCTCACAAACCCAGCCACCAAACACATGTGGCTTTCAAGGGGTGCGTTACCGGTCTTGTCCTCCAGCGCCTTGTTGAACCACTGCAAGGAAGCTTTCTTCTCCATGTCGAAGTCCTCGGCAGTGACAGAGTAACCCAGCTGTGGCGGAGGAGGCTATCAGAGAGAAGGGAGAGTCAAGGCCGTCGGCAGAGGCATGCCCGTGTTCTGGGGGAGCCCGGGGGAGGGAGGATGGTATACCAGGGTCAGCTGCTCCCCGCGCCGGGAGGGCAGCAACTGGATCCTGCGCTTCCGCTGGCCAGTGCTGCCATGCGCCAAGGGAGAGCTCTCCGAGTTCTGCTTCTTCCATGGGGTTGCATCTGAGGCTGAAGACAGAGATGCAGGCTGGCAGGAGGGCAGGAGTGTGGCCCCTGAGGGCTCCTGTGCTGTACGCATGGGGTCCCGTGTGCCAAGGCGGGCAGGTGGGGGTGCGGTAAGCAAGTCACCAGAGAGGCCAGATCCCTGGGACCACCTCCCCGGATATGTGAGCTAGACAAAGCTCCCACCCTCGGCTCTGCTGTTACAGCGACCAGAAGGGGATTGACATGACTTGCTCTTCCAGAAAGGGGCAGCTGAGGCTACAGATGCGGCTAACACCAAGCTTTCAGACTTGCTCTGCAATGATTCTAGCTGCCAGTTTGGACACCGGCACGATGCTTGGGCAAGAGGATATACACAGAGTTGAGGCATGGAGATAAACACAGATACAGGATCCACACGCATGTGTGGCAAGCACTTGCCATAGAAGATTACCTGCAGGGTTCACTGACACTCCCTAGTAGCACCCGCCTCTTCCCTGCCGGTCTCAGCCCCCACCCCCACCCCCCAAAGCACCTGCCTCTCCCCTGCAGGGACAGATGTTTCTCCCTGCCCAGACTGGAAGCCTCTGAAGGACAAGGACTAGCTCGCCCAGACCGTATCCTGTCTTCAGGCTTTCCCCTAAGGGCTCATCCTCATGCCAGCTCCTTCCCCCACAACTACCTACCCCCTTCACCCTGGGACTCCTTGTCCGTCACCAGCGGGGGTGACGAGCTGGAATGCTGAGGCGGTTCTTCCTCCCTGCAGGCAAAGGTAGAACTGTCTTCAGAAGGAACAACTGACCACAGGGCCGGTCACTTCCCAGCGCCCCCAACCACCACATGGCCAAAGCCCAGCACAACTGCCACTTACAACCCAAACAATGGAAGTGGAAAAAAAAAAAAAAGCCAGGAGAAAACCCCCAGACCTGTGGGCAGAACCACTGTTAGTTCTGTCTGTAAAGCAAGCCTCATCCAAGACCTCCCCACCTCCCGGGAGTTCTGGACATGGGTGTGGGGACCGCCAAGGGGGCAGCTGCCTGCCACCCTGCTCCACACCCATCCCGCACAGCACAGCAGTCTTCCAGCCGGCCCACACAGGCCTCCTCCTGCAACCCATGCACCTGCACAGCTCAGGAGCCAAGGGCCTGCTGCTCGCTCCTAGCCCACACATGCGGCCACACTGTACACGGCAACAGCAAACCAACACACATCACCTGGTCTTCTTGGCTGGCCTCTCAGGCGTCTGGGAGCGGGAGGAAGCCGGGCTAGAGAAGGGGGATGCCGTAGGACCG
The DNA here is from genome assembly GCF_017591425.1 of Ochotona curzoniae. NCBI lineage: Eukaryota > Metazoa > Chordata > Mammalia > Lagomorpha > Ochotonidae > Ochotona > Ochotona curzoniae. Next base: position 5,936,563 of record NW_024465421.1, read on the forward strand.
CTCTTCTTCCACGGCTGAAAGGCAAATGGAACGACCCTGCTGAGCCCGTGTGACAGTGGGACCCTGTGGCTCCATTCACCACTTCATGAAATGTCTACACTACTGCAAAGGCACCAATCAGAAACTGGCTGGGGCCTCCCCCGGGGAGAGGGATGGTGCAGGAGTCCAATTGCTGAGTGGTACACAGCTGCCTCCCAGGGTCTCCGTTGGCATGGAGCTGGAACGCCCAGATGGGCATTAAACCGGCTCCTCCAATATGGGAGGCAGCCAGCTTAACTGCTGTGCCAAACACAAGCCCCCAAAAGCAGGTGCCCGGCCTTGCACTTTTTTATTCCCGTCTTTGAGCTATTTATTGCAGTGGCAGGCCTGCCTAGCAGTTACATAGTATTTCAACAGTCAGGAACACTGTAAGTCAAGATCCCTTTTAAAGGCATTTACATTGTTTCCAAGCTTCCCCTAGCAAAGTAACTTTGTAACCAAAATCCTCATATGTGTGAGAGACAAGTTCCTAAAACTTATAAGGAAAAATGACCAGGAACCTTTCAGAATAACAGGCCAAAGAATGAATGAACAGTAATGAGAGAACTAAAAACAGAACCGGAGAAGATTGTCCAACTCAGACATGCGCGAAAAACCTGATCTATTCATCACCTGTGAACCTGGTAAACCCTCAGAGCACCTGCCCTGCTGGGAGGTGCAGCCCCTCCACACCCCCACCCTGCTCGCGCCCTGCTCCCTGTGCTCCCCGTGCTCCCCGCTGAGGGAGCAGGAACACTGACAAGCAACACGCTATTGAGAGGCATTCAACTGCACTGGGCAAAGCCAAGTGCACCTGACGGGGGAACCTGATTTTAAAAAAAATTATTATTATTATTGCAAAGTCAGATATACAGAGAGGAAGATCTTCCACCCAATGATTCACTCCATAAGCGGCTGCACAACTAGAACTGAGCCAATCTGAAACCAGGAGTCCAGAGCCTCTTCAGGGTCTCCCACTTGGGTGCAGGGTCCCAAGGCTTTGGGGCCATCCTTGACTGCTTTCCCAGGCCACAAACAAGGAGCTGGATGGGAAGCAGGGCTGCTGGGATTGGAACCGGCACCCATGTAGGATCCCAGCGTGGGTAAGGCAAAGACTTTAGCCATTAGGCTACTGCACCGGGTCCAAATCTGATGTTTTAAAGGGTTACTTATTTATTTATTTTTACAGATTTTTTTAGGGCCCAGTGCTGTAGCCTAGTGGCCTGGATCACATATGGGCACAGGGGCTTACTCCCCAAGTGCCTGGAGTTGAGTTATTGCAAAGCCAGGAGTCAGGAGCCTCTTCCAGTCTCTCAAGGCTTTGCAGGGTCCTAAGGCTCTGGGTTCTCCTTGACTGCTTTTGCAGACTACAAGCAGGGAGCTGGGTAGGAAGTGGAGCAGGCAGGGTATGAACCAGCACCCATATAGGATCCCAACAGTTGCAAGTTAAAGATTTAGCCAATAGGATTTTACACTGGGCCCTAAATCAATCTTACAAACAAAAACTGCCAGCATCAAAATGCAAGGATCCAAAGGGTTGTGTCAGCCAAAGGTAGGAAAGCTGCCACAACCAACAAGGAACAACTGAAAATGGTCTCAAGATTCAGAAGTTTCCAAATAAAATGGCCAAAACCTCCCTGGCCACCTTGGTGTCAGCTACTGTATGGATGCCTACCTATGATGTTACTCAACAAGCAGACAGTGACAGAACTGGACCATCACCTGACGCAGGTAAGCAGGAAACGCAAACGGATGGATCAGAGCGACGACACCTGCGCTCAGACACCAGCATCCCACCCCAGCCCTCTGCCGGCTGTGAGCTCACAGGGAGCCCGGAGGGCCAAGCCGCCGACCCCAAAGCTGGTCAGTCCGGAGACAGACTGCAGGGGCAGGGGGTGCATGTGGACCCATGCCAAGGCCACACTGGGAGAGCCACAGGGCACAAACTGGGCCTTTTTTTCAAAAGCAAAAGAAAAGGGGGGGAGGGCAGGGAACATGGAAGAATTAAAGAAGTATAGACTTAAGGAACATACAAGTCACAGCAGCCAGTGCAAGGGACTGCTGTTGGATCCCTAACCGTGGTAAAGGTGACCTGACCATGGAATACAAACTGAGAGAATACTACTAAGAGAGATAATACCGCGATGGTTAAAAAAACCTGTCAAGAGACATAATGGAATACCACATGCGCATTTTCCTTTTTTATGACTTGCTGGGGACGCCCCGCGCAGGAATGACCTAACTTTCCTGGCGCGGGCCTTCGGCTTCACACATGGTCAGGAGCCTCCTGCCCTCACAAGTTATCTCCAAGTCTCTCCCAGCCAAGGCCTTGGCCCGTTGGAGCCTGAGCCGGCCCCTGGAAGCCACACACAGTCAGGCCCTGTCCCCGGTGTCCACACACGTGGACAGGCCTTGTAGCAGGTACTTTTCTCACATCCCTGGTACCCTTCCTCCACTCTAGCATTTTAGAAGGGAGGAAACGGGATCCGATGGGGTCTGCTGAGATGCTGCATGGCAGAGCTCCCACGTGACCCCCCTCTCCCACTGGCTAGCAGGAGAAACGCTGTACGTTTGGGACAAGCGCCAGGGAATAGTAGGTTAAACCTCTGCCTGCAGCACCAGCATCCCATGTGGGCACTGGTTTGAGTCCTGGCTGCCCCACTTCCCATCCAGCTCCCTGCTCATGCACCTGAAAAAGCCTCGGAGAAAGACCCAAAGGTTTGGGCCCTACACACGTGTAGGGGGGACTCCTAGCTCCTGGCTCTGGATTGGCCCCCTGCTCCGGCCATTGCAGTCATTCAAGAAAATAAACCAAAGGATGGAAGGTCTTGCTGTCTGTAAATCTACCTTTCAAATAAAAACAAAAACAATAGCCTGTATGTCGGAACGTTCTAAACATCCGCAGGATAAATCTCTGTGATGACAGGACTCCATCTAGCTGTGCAATCAAGGCAGTGCCACTTAGCAACTGGCTCATGTGGCCTGTCACCACCTACGGGAAGCATTCGGCCTCGGATCAGACACACACACACACACAGCTCCCTCACTGGGCTCTCCGCTCTGTGTCTGTCACCCGAGGGTTGCTACCTTCTGTCGCCTTGGGGATCACCCGCCGGCAGACCCAGGGCCGTGGCCTTACCTGTGGGAAGCCACGGGTGGAGCTGTAGGAGCTGCTGATGGCATTGCGGCTGGAGCTGGGGACGCCCCCGGCACACGTGCTGGCCAGGGAGCTCACGGAGGAGGTGCGCGACCTCTTACTCGAGTGGTCGTCAGCATTTTGGACATTGAGACCTCTCTTCAGAGACCCAGGCCTAAGAAAAGGCAGGAGGGAAACATAAATTAAATGTGTTGCTGAAGTCGACATGCTCTTACAGCTTCTCCCAGCCGCAGGCATGACCAATGTTTTAAAGTGGGTTAGAGACAACCAAGTTAAGAGCCACACACCACGTTCCCAAGCCTTCAAACTGAGGTTCCCTGCCACCCACCCTTCCTATGGGACAGCATCCCCCAACCTCACACAACAGGGCGCCTAGGTAAGCACAACTGGCTCCTTTCATAACTGGGGGAATGAAACGCCTTTCTCTCTAACTCCCACCACAGGCCCTATCTGCAGCCAACACAGCAAGCCAACACTCGCCCCACACAGCGAGCTACTGGGCCTCTTCCCAACAGCAAATCTCCAGTTTTCAGGGAACATTGTCCCTCCCTCCCACATTCGAGGGTCATCTTCTCCTGCGACCCAGCACTCCTGTACTTTCCAAGTCCATTCCTGGACCTGTCCCAGCTCAGAGCAGTCCCCACCTGGCCTTGCTCCTTCCTTCCGAGCATGGGCCAGGGCTGCTCGGGCAGGTGCCCTGTCCCACGGATGCAAACCGTGCCACTCAACTACACCCTGTCTCTTCACAGCCCCTTTCCCTTCCATCCAATTCTTCCTCCAATATATTTTAAAACTCAAAAATGCAGAAACACTTTCATTCCACATCACTGCGTTTTCCCATTGTTCAAGTACGCTAACGGGTTATTTGTATATATACTCGGTCATTAAACATAGCTACAGACTCTTAGTCTTAGCAGTTTCCTTCATAGGGACATAAAGTAAGGGGAAGTGCCGGATGTTTAATTGTGTGAAGTCACTGAAATGGTCACCTCTGTTTTCAGACATGACCCTTCACTAATTCAGTGACGCATGACACAAAGAGGGACTCTCACGGGACAACCGCTCCCCCCCCACATGGCTGCCACTCACCACCCCCAGACTGTCACTCACTTAGGCACAAAAGCAGCAGGGACTCCATTGGCCACCAGGGGCTCGAAGGCGGAATGGCCACTCCCGCTGCTGTCATGGCGCCTGCAAGGAAAGCAAAATATTCTCCATGAAAAACCAAAGACATGTGCCCTGCTTATTGCAAACAGCCCACTCCTGGGACCTCCTCCTCGCTCTAGGCTGGCGTTTCAAAGTCCTGAGTTCCCAAAAGGTCAACTCAGAATCTAAGACTGTCCTTCTTCCCAGGAACTGCATGCTAACTTCACATACAAGGATTAGAATCATGTACTCAACACCCTACCACTTACACAGCAGAAACAGCTCCGAGACCAGCTCACCCACCCTCCACCTGCCAGCGGATAACAGGCCCACTCTATCTGAGGACTACGGGCAAACAAGAGCCTGGACACCCGCACAAGCCACTGCTCAGTCACGCCAGGGGTGGCACCATGCCTTCGGGGGCCACGGGCTCACCAGGTCCGAGACGCTGTTGCTTCCTCCCACCACTCTGCTCCGGCTGCACCTTACCTGCCGCGGCTGTCATTCCCAGCTCTAGGCAGGACGGCCTGGTCCTTGCACGTTCTACAAGTGCGCATAGATCCCGAGACCTGCCTGCCTTAATCCTGCTCACCGTGCTGCCAGGTGGGCTCCACGCTGCACTGCTGAGCCCGCCACACTTGGACAGTTTTCACTTTTCCCGGACACGCACTTCAGCCTACATACGATACTACTGGCCAAGGAAGTGCGAAACACCAAGCTGAGAGGGGACACCCGGACCAGCCCCTTGCTCTAGACCTCGGCGCCAGGGCCTGTGATGTGCTGAGATGCCACTTTGTCTCTGGTTTGACAGAAAAGTGACCACGCTCCTTGTGTGCTAAAAAATAAACGGGGCTGAGAGCCCTGCTCACCGGGCTCCCTCCTGAGAGCCCGGGGACAGGGGGAACGATCCAGGCTCCCTTGCTGAGCTTGGGTCCCGAATTTCTCCCCGCGGACGGCCTGAAGAGCATCCCGCTGCTGTTACCTCCTTTTATTTTCCAGGCCATCCAGAGCTATCGGGTCTTCCTCCTCCACGGTCCTCTTCCTCCTCTCCTTGAGGGCATTCAGCACAGTCTCCTTGGCACACGGGTCTGGCGCGCTAACGGATGGCGAGGACACGGTCGGATTGAATGTCCACCCCGGGCTGTAACCAAGGCAAGATTCCGGTGTGAGCCACCTGCCTTAGCACTGTGCATGCCACTGCAAACCCACAGCCCGAGCCATCAGCCAACAGGCCACTTGCAGCCCCACAGCTGTCCCTCCCTCTGGCCCAACACTGCTTGGTCCTAGGTGGACACAGAGGCGGGGGGACAGCAGGTCCCCTGTCCCCGAGTACTCACGGCGGGGGCCGGCTTGGCTTGCTGTCAGGAGGGGCGATCCGCACAGTCACGGGGCTACACACCATCTTGGAATTGCGAGCTGAGAGCACGGTCTTCTTGGGACACCCATTCCAGCACACGGTGGGGAGCGCCCCCAGCAGCGAGTACTGGGGCTGCTGGATCGGGTAGCGCCTCCGCGGCGTGATTATGAAGCGATTTGCTAAAAGCCCGCTGTCCCTGCCAAGAAGGGAAACACACGTTGGGGGGGAACGGAAGGCGCTCTGAGACGCTGGTGCATTCACATGCTTTCTGGAGACAGAGACACACACACACACAGCAATATCTCCGTGGCCACGACACCCTCAACCCATCTAAGACAGAGCGACAGCTGCGTGAACAGCTGTCTCTGCAGCGGACATGCCAGAACAACCGAAGACAACAGTGAAAGTAAAGCGTGCAGCTGGGGCGTGGGGAGCTGGCAGGAGGGCTCTTCAGCAAGAAAGCAGCAGCAGCAGGGTACACCCCGGACACGTTCCTAAACACCCAGGTCATGTTCTCAATTAAATGTCTTCCACCAAAAATTCTAAGTGCATTCATCTTATCTTTTGCATTCTCTTGTCAGCTCCTGAAACCAAAAGACCTTGTTCAGCTATAACAATCCAACAGGTAGGGGGCGGGTGAAGCCACCACCTATGGCACTGCCATCCCACATGGACACTGGTTCAAGTCCCAGCTGCTGCTCCACATCCCATCCAGCTCCCTGCTTGTGACCTGGGAAAGCAGTGGAGGACAGCCCAAAGCCTTGGGACCCTGCGCCCGTGTGGGAGACACGGAAGAAGCTCTTGGCTTTAGATCAGCTCAGCTTCAGCCATTGCGGTCATTTGAAGAGAGAACCAGCAGATAGGAAATCTGTCTTTCCCTAACCCTGCCTTTCAAATAAATCTTGCATTTATATGTACATATTCATGTATGTTGTATGTATATTATTGCCTTGAACACGTCCCTGGGCATGTGGACAGGATCATCTTCTGGTCCATACAAAACCAACGCCAACCCACAAGACTCATTGCTTAACAAAGAGATATTTTCAACCCCCAAGCAGGACTCTGGTTTCTCCTTAAACGATCTGGAATCAATCAATCCCGTCGCAGGCCGGAAATGCAGGCAGCCCTAAAGCACTGGGAGAGGGAAAGCGGGCCCGCACCAGCTCTCCCTGCAGCAGGTGGAGTGAGGAGGGACAGGGAGTCGGCATTCTTTCCCGCTGGACGCGACCAGGGCCGAGGCCAGGCTCCTCCCCGCGTGTTGAAAGCCGCGCCGCTTTACCTGTGGGCGGGTCTCCGGGAAGGCGGGAGGACCGGGGAGGACAGGACCGGGTAGCTGGGCGCCGCGCGCCGGGCCGGGGCCGGGGCCAGAGGGGAGCGCGCGGGGCCGTCCCGCGGCGGGCCGGGTTTGCCTAGGTACCCGCCCAGGAGCAGCAGCTCGGCGGGGTCGGGGCCCTCGAGCAAGGTCCGCGGCTCCAGCACGTCGCCGTTGACGCTCGGCTTGAGCGGGGGCGAGGCGGCCAACGTCCGCGGCCTCCGAGCGTGTCGCCCCGGGCCGGCTGCGGTGCGCGGACCGCGGGGTTCCCGGCTCCATCCCCACCAGGCCGCGGTCGCCCCCACGGCCAGCCAGGCCAGCGCGGCCGCCGCCGGCACCAGGTACAGCGCCAGGCCGAGCAACGACAGGCCCAGGAGGGCCGTCCCTGCCGGCCCAACGCGGCCCCAGCCCCAGCCGCTCCGGCCGCTCCGGCCGCTCGCCAGGGGCGGCCGCCGCCGCTCGCCTCCAGCCGCCGGAGACATCGCGGCTCCGCGCCGCGGCTCGGCGACTTCACGGTCCCGGCGTGCACCGCGCCGCGCGCCGCGAGGCGTCACTGAGCGCGCGACGCGACGCTCTCGGGGCTGGCCACGCCCGCGGGCGGCCAGCTGCAGGGAAAGGCCTGGGGACCTCGCCTCCAAACGACAATCAGTCAATCAATAACAAAGAGATAGGGAGATGGAGAGGAGGAGAGGGGGTGGCTCCGTTGGCTGATCCTTCGCCTGCAAGCGGCGGCATCCCGGATGCTCCACTTCCCATTCCAGCTCCCTCCTAACGACCTAGCGAGGCCGCAGACGATGGCCCAGGTCCTTGGGTCCCTGCACCCACCTGGGAAGCCTGGAAAAGGCGCCTGGCTTCCGACTGGCACAGCTCCCCTGCCCACCCCCACCTCGACTCACCCACCGCTGTCCATCAAGTGATCTCTCATCACTTAAGACCCCTAAGTGCCCTTCGCTTTCCCTTCCTGCAGAAAGGAAAACAGCTCTCCCCCCTTTGCCCTCCCCAGGCCACTGCATCTCTGAATGGGACCCACGTGTGTCCTGTGTTTTCCTTGCCTTTGAAAATACACTGATGGCTTTGTCAGTTGTGTCTGATTTTTTTTTCTTTTAAAGATTTAGGGGCCCGACGGCAAGGCCCAGCAGCTAAAGTCCTCGCCTTGAATGCACCAGGATCCCATATGGGCGCTGGTTCTAATCCCTTCCCATCCAGCTCCCTGCTTGTGGCCTGGGAAAGCAGTGGAGGGTGGCCTAAAGCCTTGGGACCCTGCACCCACGTGGGAATCCTGAAGGAAGAAGTTTCTGGATCCTGGCTTTGGATCGGCATAGCATCGGCCATTGATCTTCCTCTCTGTTTCTCCTCCTCTCTGTATATCTGACTTTCCAATAAATAAATAAATCTTAAAAAAAAAAAAAAAAAAGCCCCTGCCCCGTCTCTTCCGTGCTCTCTTCTTCCTCTGTAGCTCTCTCCTCCAAGTCTGTCCTTTCTGGGGAAGGGAAGCCCGTGACCGTGGTTCCCTGAAATAAAGGCCATCTAAATCCTTTTCATATATTTGGCTGAGTTATTCTTTCCCTGGTGGTCGGCAAATCTGACACTTCCACCAACCAAAACTCGCCCCTCTAACAACCCCGATCTCCAGTTCTTCACACCTAAGGTTCACATGCAAATTCCTGTGCCAGCCTGGTCTGGTGTTGCAGATTAGGTTTTGTGTGCATGAGGCCATTTCCCAGAAGGCATGCTATATGTGTGGGCCAGATTTCAGGGCAATGGGTAGGCACACAATAAAGTGTCCAGAAACAGCATGGGTTTAATTGTACTCCTGTGCGCAGTTTGTAATCTCAATAGATTATAAAATTCTTAATCGGGTGGTTGAGTGTCCAAGCAAAAGGGGGTGAAGCTGTGTCAAGGTGATCAGAGAGAAATCTGCCAGGTCCTGCCAAACAGCTGGAAACTCCTCCCGGACCCTGCCAAGTAGGGAGCTGTTCTCTTCACACCTTCGTGTTATTCACACCTATTGCACGGACCCCAGCACACTGGGATCCCACATGGATGCCGGTTCTTTTCCTGGTGGCCCCACTTCCCATCCAGCTCCCTGCTTGTGGCCTGGGAAAACAGTTGAGGACAGCCCAAAGCCTTGGGACCCTGCACGCGTAGGAGACCCAGAAGAGGTTCCTGGTTCCTGGCTTCGGATTGGCGCAGCTCTGGTCACTGCAGCCACTTGGGGAGTAAATCAACAGATGAAAGATCTTCCTCTCTGTCTCTCTGCCTCTCTGTATATCTGACTTTTTAGTAAAACTAAAATAAATTCTTTAAAAAAAAGTTCCCCAGCAAACCCGGGACAGCAGGCAAGTTCCCCTCTTATGAGGCAGCATGGAGGCAAGCCTGCAGCTGCTGTTTTACTTAACCAGAAATTAGCCGGGACCAAGTAAGGACGATCCCTTTCATCAGTTCTAGTGACGATTGCCAGAGGAACAGAGGCAAGACGGAGAATCATCAACACACGGGTAGGACCAAAGGGTCCAAGTACCGGGGTCCCTACCCCCATAGAAGACGCCCTACCCCCATAGAAAACACTGGAGTTCCTGGCTCCTGGCGTCAGCCTGCCTCCTGGTGGCCACCTTGGAAATGAACCAGCAGGTAGAAGATCTGTCCCTCCATCACTCTGCCTTTTGAATACGAAAAAAGTGAAATATTTCCAGTTGAGCTGATTGGGTCCACAGCAGATCCCAAACCAGCTAAAAAAAATAATAAAAAATAATCTCCCCATACAGAAACACAAACTTGCTGGAACTAATGAATGGTGTTAGCAAAGTTACCAGGAAGAGAGTTAGTATTCCCAAATCAACTGCATTTCTATCTGACAAGAAACAATTGCAATTTTATATGAAAACACCCATATCCATTATAACGGCATAAGCCATGAAATACCTAGAGATAAACATTTCACAAAATATACACAAGAACCCTCTGCTGAAGCAATGCGCTAGGTCTGAAAAACATCTTTGAGCTTAAGATCTAAATAATTGGAGACAATTGCTTGCGGATGGAAACAGTCCATACTTTGAGATAGCAATTATACTCACAATTATCAGACCAATCTCAGTGAAAATCCTGGCAAGATATGCATATATGTACGTGTGCAATTAATATATATTAATACACAACAATATATTACACAATATGTTTGACTATGATTTAAAGTACTATTTTTTATATTGTAAATATTTATAATTATATACTTAGAAATATAATTAATATAAATATGTATTCATAATATTTTCAGATATATTATATATTATATATTATATAATATTTGCTATAATTAGAACACGTTATATATATAACATGATTACCTGATTTAAAATTCATATGGATATAAACAGAATCTAGAATATCAAATATTTTTTAAACACATATATTTATTATTTTACTATCTGATTCACAGAGAGGAGAGACAAAAAGTAAGATCTACCATCTTCCATTCACTCTCCAAGTGGCTGCAATGGCCAGAGCTGCACTAATCCAAAGCCAGGAGCCAGGAGCTTCTTCTGGGTCTCACATGCAGGTACAGGGCCCCAAGGTTTTGGACCGTCTTTGACTGCTTTCCCAAGCCACAAGCAGGAATCCGGAATCCCACATGAGCAGCCGGAACATGAACCAGTGCCCGTGTGGCTTTAGCCACTTGGCTATTGTGCTGACTTCAAACTAGATTTTTAATTTTATTTTAAATATTTATTTTTATTGGACAGTCAGATATACAGAGAGGAGGAGAAACAGAGAGGAAGATCTTCTGTCTGATGATTCACTCCCCAAGTGGCCACAGTGGCCAGAGCTGGCCAGAGCTGCACTGATCCGAAGCCAGGAGCCAGGAGCTTCTTCCAGGTCTCCCATGCAGGTGCAGGGTCCTAAGCCCTTGGGCCGTCCTCGACTGCTTTCCCAGGCCACAAGCAGGGAGCTGGATGGGACGTGGAGCTGCCAGGATTAGAACCGGCACCCATATGGGATCTCAGGCATGCAAGGCGAGGACTTTAACCACTACACTACGCTATCGTGCGAAGCCTGAATTTTCATTTTTTAAAAAGAAATGACAATGGCATTTTCTTCAACAGTGTAGTAGACTTTCTAATAATCAAGATGATATGTTGTGTTGGCACAGATGTGTTAGTCCATGGGACACAACAAAGGGTCCAGGAAAGAACTAACACAAGCGGGTGGTCAGTGGCCTGTATACATCACAGTATGGCACTTGGACACCGGATGTATCACTAAGCACTCCCTAACACATCACCCTGCAGCTGGGTGCTTAGTAGAAACTAAGTCATTTTAAGTACTTTCGGTTCATTCAGAGTTTCTGCCAGTCAGGAGTGTTGGAGTGGCCTCATTGTGGGATTCTGGCTTTGGTAGGTGTGGGCATGGGCTGGGGCCACGGTCACCTTCAAGCACAACAGAACCAGAGGGACCAGCATTGCGCTCACTCACAGCAGCCACCCTCAGGACGGCACCCACGGCTATGGGAACGAGGCCATGTGGACCTCCACAGAGCTCGGCTGGGCAGCCCTCACCACGTGGCAGCTGACTGCCCCCAGCGCCAGGGACATGAGGGACAGGCAGAAGGAGCAGAAGCAGCCAGGGCACCCTCTTTGCCTGAGAAGTCACAGCCCATCACTGCCCACATTCCACAAGCCTATTGATCACAGAGCGAGCGACCCGGCTCCAGCCGTAATGCAACGAGCGAGGGAGAATTTCTGGATGACCGTAAAATACCCACCCTCACTATCTACCCAAACAAACAAACAAACAAACAAACAACCAAAAAAAACCCCACCACACCCTACCTCCTGTCACAGGCCAAAAACTGACTTGAAGTGGAATATTCGTTAAAGCTCAAACTGTAGGGGCTGGCAAGGTGGAGTCAGGCTAATCCTATACCCGTGGTCACTGGTTCGCGTCACAGCTGCTCCACTTCTCATCCAGCGCTTTGTTAATAGACCGGGAAGGCAGTAGAGTATGAGCTAAGGCATTGGGCCCCTGCACCTGTGTGGAACACCCAGAAGGAGCTCCTGGCTCCTGGCTTCAGATCAGCTCAGCTCCAGCTGTCGTGGCCATTTGGGAAGTGAACAAATGGATGGAAGATTCTTCTCTGCCTCTCAAATAAACATAATTTTTTTTTTAAAAAAAAAGAGAAATAATTCATGACAAAGAACAGTCTGAAGGGATGGCATGGACTCAGCAATGGGGGTGGGTTACCAGCGAAGCTTTCCAGAAAGGCCTCTGTTGTTACTTGTATAACAGCAGGGCCAGAGAGCTGGCTTCCGCTCGTGGTCGGAACACAGACACGCGCCTTATTGTACCTGTTGCTTGTAACTGTGCTTCTACTACAACAGTGCAACTTAGTAGGTGTGTCAGGTGTGCCCCAGCAGGCAGTTGGGGCAGAGGGGTCGAGGAGCCAAGACTAACTCTTTGTTCTGGAGAAGCAGGTGGCTTATCGTTCAGAAGGACGCTATTGTGCCACTTGCCACTAGAGGGCAGCCTGTTCATAACGGCACGCAGGATACCTAGGCTCCAACAGCGGAATACCAGCAGCAGCCAAGCAGTGTCCTGGGCTACAGAACACCACACTGCCTAAGGCTTGTGTTTATTCTAAGATTGTTAACGCACTTGTGCAACGGGTTGAGCTTGTGTTTGGGCCTCCCAGACTCCTATTTCAGGCAATACTTCGTAAGTAGACAGTGTGGCAGGGCAAGCATTTGGGGTACAGCAGTTAAGACGCTGCTTTGTACATCCATGTCCTGTAAGGGTGCCTGGTTTGGTGTCCCTGGTTCTACACCCTGGTTCTACACCCAATTCCAGCAAGTGTGCTTCCTGTGAGACTGCAGGTAAATGTTTAAGCACGTGACTTTCTCAATGTGGAAGACCCGGATGGAGTTCCTGGCTTCTGGCTTCAGCTTAGCCCAGTCCCAGCTATTGGGGCCAGGGGAGGGGGTGGCATTTTGGATGTTATTGGACCCCAGGCATTTAGGGCTGAGATGATCTGAAACCAGGGGTCAGGAATCTCCTCAGGAACACGGAGGCAGGGTCCCAAGGCTTTGAGTTATCCTCAACTGCTTTCCTAGGCTACAAGCCGGGAGCTTGATGAGAACCAGGGCATCCAGGATGCAAACTGGCACTCACATGAGATGCCAGCACCACAGACAGAGGATTATTTACTATGCCACAGTGCCAGACCCAAGGCAGCTTAGCTTGAAGAGGAAGCAATGCAAGAGAAAGAGCTGGAAGGACATACATAGCTGTTCTTGATCCAGTCTGGGAATCTCACGGTGTCATTTCTCAGCTTACTGGTTAAAATCACAGAGTTGAACATGGGCTCAAGCAACAGGGATGCCCCACCCCCCCACTGCACGATGGAAGAAGCTTCCAGACCCTATCAACAAACATACAGGGCAGGGGGTTGCTGTGGTCAGTTTTAGAGGCTGCGTTGTGGGCGGTCATGAGAGACTGAGAAGTATAATTGACAGGTGTAAGGTGGGAGCCCGGGAAGAGGCTAGTGGGACCCAGTCACAGGGCACAAAGGACACATCATAGAGGAGGAGGAGAGGGAGGAGACAGAGGGGCTGATGCCCCAAACTCCAGGTCATGCCTGCCGTGCAGGCAGGAGCCCCCGAAGACAGCACAGCCTTCTGTCAGCAATGACTTAACATCGGGAAGACAGGAGTGATACTGGGCAAAGCCACTCTGAACCCAGCGTGAGCCATGAGAAACTTGTCCAGGCTGGCCCTTCCCTGGTGGCCCCAGGTCAGGAGACACACAAGATCAATCTGCCCGATCGATCTTCCTCTGGGTAAAGGACGGGGACAAGGGACATGGTGACTAGACCATGGCCACCTCTGCCTCTCATCAGAGTTCCAGGCAGCCGTGGGTACAGAGAAGGTGTGAGGAACAGCAACAACCCCACGGGGACCCAGCAGACCATGCAGGTGGATGGGATGATGTTTAGTCGCTGGCACTTGGGTATCACCACCCTCTCTCCCTCCATCCTCAGCTGGGATAGGGAGTGGGTGGAATTTCCGTTTTCAGGTTATACGTTGGGCTGAACCAGGCCCGGTGCAGTGGCCTAGCGGCTAAAGTCCTCACCTTGCATGCACCAGGATCCCATATGGGCACCAGTTTTAATCCTGGCAGCCCAGCTTCCCATCCAGCTCCCTGCTTGTGGCCTGGGAAAGCAATCGAGGACGGCCCAAAGCCTTGGGACCCTGCACCCATGTGGGAGACATGGGAGAAGCTCCTGGCTCCTGGCTTCGAATCATTTCAGCTCTGGCCATGGCAGCCACTTGGGGAATCTACTTGCACCTGGAAGGAAGGTCTTCCTTTCTGTCTCTCTGTAAATCTGCATTTGCTATAAAAAGACAAATCTTTTTAAAAATAATAAAAAGAACTTTTTTTTTTAGAAGTTTTCATCTTTAGAATTATTACAAATATCCAGACCTTGAGGGCTGGACTGGGGGGACTTCGCTGGGAGACCAGATGGCTGCAGGATCTTATCTCTTGGGATTACTGGGGTCACGTGCTTCTGTAGTCAGACAGACGACCCAGATTCTGGGGGGCCACTCAGCTGCCTGCCTGCCTGACTCGCGCACATCCTGCTTGCTCGCTCCTTGTCTTCTGAGACACAGCCTGATGCCGCCCCTCCGTGAAGCCAGACATGCTGGGTGCAGGATGCTGTCCTCGTGTTTGTATGACATTTGCAGCCACGGATTGAGTTCAATTATGCGTGAACTGCTGCCACTCCAGTCTAGGGCCTCTCTGAAAGTGTAGAGGGCAACCCCTTCTCTTCCTCCCTTTACCTGGGGGTGGTGGACAGGAAGCACTCAGTGTAGACTAGCTTCCATCTCGAGCAAGGAAGCCACAGGAGTCAGCTAGGAGACCCCTGATGGTCCGGGCAAAACTTGGCCAGAGACCAAGGCTGTGCCAGGGGGAGGGCTATAAAACATGCCAGGCTGGGCCTGGTGCAATAGCTCAATTGGCTATTCCTCCCCTTGCAAAGTGCCAAGATCCCATGTGGGTGCCAGTTTATGTTCTGGTTGCTCCGCTTCCATTCCAGCTCCCTGCTTGTGGCCTGGGAAAGCCCAAAGGAGGACGGGCCAAAGCCTTGGGACCCTGCACCCACATGGCAGATCTGGAAGAAGCTCCTGGTTCCTGGCTTCAGATCTGTTCAGTCTGATTGTGGTCATTTTAGAATGAACCAGTGGATGGAAGATCTTTTTGTCTCTTCTTCTCTCTATAAATCTGCTTTTCCAATAAACAAATGAAACAAAAACCAAAAATAGTATGCGATGTCCATCTACTATACAATGCCACTTTAATACAAGCCAGAGGCGGTACCCACTCGTCTATCCAATCTTCCCTGTAGTCCTGCAGCTAGCAAGCAAGGAGAGAAATGGCCTGAGGCTGGCTGCAGGGAGAACGTGGCCCAAGTGAAGGGCCTCGCCGAGGATCTGGTGAGGCAGATGGGGAGCCAGTTTGGGAATCAGAGGTGGCTAACCGGCAGGCAGGCTAACGGGCAGGCAGACATCTTCACTGCCTGATGTACGGCGGGACCATGAGGCAGGATGCATGAAAGAGGTGCCATGTTCATTACCCACATTTCAGATGGGTTGCTGCGAAGCTGATCAGCTTGTGGTCCAGCTTCCTGCCAATCTGTGTGTGTAGAGGCAGCAGGAGATGGCTGAAGTACTGGGTTCCTGTCACCCACGTGGGAGACATAGATTGAATTCTGGGCTCTTGGCATCAGCCGAGGCTAAGCTTGGTGGAAGTGAAACAGCAAACTGAAAAATCTCTCTATTGCTCTGGCTTTCGAATAAAAATAAATAAAAATTTAAAGCTCTCAGGCCTGGCGGTGTGGCCTAACGGCTAAAGTCCTTGCCTTGAACGCGCCCATATGGGATCCCATATGGGTGCCAGTTCTAATCCTGGCAGCTCCACTTCCCATCCAGCTCCCTGCTTGTGGCCTGGGAAAGCAGTCGAGGATGGCACAAAGCCTTGGGACCCTGCACCCATGTGGGATACCCGGAAGAAGTTCCTGGATCCTAGCTTCGGATCGGCATAGCATTGGCCATTGCGCTCACTTGGGGAGTGAATCATCAGACAGAAGATCTTCCTCTCTGTCTCTCCTCCTCTCTGTATATCTGACTGTCCAATAAATAAATAAATCTTTACAAATTAAAAAAAAATTTAAAGCTCTTTTGTTCATTTAAAACATTTTTTGGGCTATTTATTTTGGAAGGCCAAAATACATATCTCCCATTCACTTTTTTTTTTTTAAGATTTTATTTATTTTTATTGGAAAGGCAGATATACAGAGAGGAGAGACAGAGAGGAAGATCTTTTGTCCGATGGGTCACTCCCCAAGTGACCACAATGGCCGGTGCTGCCCCGATCTGAAGCCAAGAGCCAGGAGCCAGGAGCTCTTCTGGATCTCCCATGCACGGGTGCAGGGTTCCAAGGCTTTGGACCGTCCCCGACTGCTTTCCCAGGCCACAGGCAGGGAGCTGGATGGGAAGCGGGACTGACAGAAGGAGGGCTGCAAGCTGTGTGCTGAACTGAGCTTTAGTGAATTACAGCAGGCTGGGATAGTGCTGCGAGCATGTTAACAATGGACTTGATTCTCAAAGCAAAACCAACAAAAATGTCAATTCTGAATCGGAACAGTTGAGTGCCTGCTGAAAGAGATTTAAATGGGAAATGGCCCCTCACAGCATAATACTTACAGGGTTCAGGATAAAATTAAACAAACAAACACCCACATATACACACAAAAAAACATTCCTCATACGGGAAGAAACAGAAAAAAAAAAACTCAATTAAGCAAAGATAATCAGAAGACGCCAACACCAGGATAATAGAGATCTTGGAGTTATTGAATAAGGATTTTAGGGCATAAAAATGCCACTAAATACCTGTGCGCATCCTTACAGCCAACTGAAAACATACTTGCATAGAAGAAGACATAAAAAAAGAAGCAAAGCGACATTTCACAACTACTGATGATAAGTAACAGAGTAAGAAACTCTCTGGTAAGAAACTCAGCAGAGAATGCAGACACACACCCAAAGGGTCTTGAGACTTGAATACAGACCAGCGGAAATGATCCACTCCGAACGTCAAAGGAAAAACAAACAAACCAGAAAACGGAGGAGTCGGTGCTGGTGGGACGATAAGGCAGGTAGTTAGCAGGAAGCAGAGCAGGCATCCCTGGAGCAGCCTCCTTTGCTGCAGGCCACCGCAGCCCCTTGTTTGGTTACACTTTGTCTTTTTGTTAAATTTCATCATGATGGGGGAACACCCAAGGGGTACTTCAGAAAGTCTGTGGGGAAACTTTTTGTGGAAGCAAAGATATTTTGAGATCTGTTCAGTTTCCCCCTAAGACACAATTCCCAAAAGGGCTTACAACTTCTGTAACTGTCATTCTCTTCTGCTCATTCGGGTGTGTTTGATGGTGTGGATCTGACCTCACCAAGAGCTTGGATGCTGCTCGCCTCAGCTGAGCATTCCCACGCGGATGTCGCTGGGTGGGGGATGTCCCTCAGGTGTGTACTCTTTGTTGCTTTTCATCTACTGATTTTTCCGTTAACCTGTGCAGGTAATTTTTTGTTGTTGGTGTTGTTTCCTAGCAACCCTCCTGTTGCCCCTCATAGACCATTCCATGGACTGAGATCTTGCGTAGATTTTTTCAATTGTGTTAATGTACTTTTTGAGACTGACATTTCTGGCTTGATCCTCCTTCTATTTTTTTTTTTTTTGATTGGTATTCTCCTTTTGTTCACCTGTTCTTTTCCTGATTTTCCGGGAGTCTCTGTTCATGGTGGACAGATCTGAGAAGGGAGCTGGCATGGCGGCTCGCATCCCACACAGGGACCGATCGCTGTGCTGGCTGCTGTACTTCCCATCCGGTTCCCTGCTTATGGTCTGGGAGAAGCAGAAGAGATGACTCAAGTGCCTCCTAGGCCCTGTCACCCTGACGGGACATCCAGATGAAGCTCCTGCTGGATCAGCCCTGACTGTTGAAGCCACTTGGGAAGTGAAATTAGTGGATGCAAGACCCCTCCCTCTCTCTCCTCTCAGTCACTCTCTGATTTTCAAATACATCAGTTAAAAAAAAAAAAAAAAAAAAAGTGAAGCCTGGCTCAGTGGCCTAGTGGCTGAATTCCTCACCTTGAACACACCAGGATCCCATATGGGCGACAGTTATAATCCTGGCAGCCCTGCTTGCCATCCAGCTCCCTGGTTTTGGCCTTGGAAAGCAGTCGAGGATGGCCCAAAGCTTTGCGATCCTTGCACCCACGTGGGAGACCTGGAAGAGGATCTGGGCTCCTGGCTTTGGATCAGCTCAGCTCCGGCCATTGCGGCCGCTTGAGGAGTGAATCATCAAACGGAAGATCTGTCCGTCTGTCTCTTCTCCTTTCTGTATATCTGCTTTTTCAATTAAAATAAATCTTAAAAAAAAAATTGAAAGCAAGGATCAAGAACTTCACTGCCATTCTAACAAGTCTTTGGATGATAATTGGGAACTGGCGAAAGTTTTCCACCAAGTAAATAATCTATTTATAAATGTTTTGCGAAGATTGGGTTGATCAAAATCAGTCAACTGGAACTGGCCTGGTGTCATAGCACGCTAATCCACTGTATACAAGTGCTGGGATCCCATATGGGTGCAGGTTCGCATCCTGGCTGCTCCACTTTCTATCCAGCTTCTTGTTACTGCTCCTGGGAAAGCAGCAGTGGATGGTCCAAGTGTGCGGTGCTGAGCTGAGGGCCAGAAAGCAGGGAAAGAGAGTCCCAGCTCGGGTGGCAAAGTGAGTAGAGGGACTTGCTGGTTGGTGGGGCCTCCTGCTGGGACTGGTGTCCCTAATGGCAGCCTTGGCCTGACAGAACCAAACCCGGGCACCACGAGAGGCCTGGTGGGTCTCCCGCAGAGGGGAGGGCTCTTACCTGGACGCGGCCCCCGCAGGCGGTGCTGAGGGTGACAAGGTGGTCCTGAGCCCGAAGCCCCTGCCCCGGGCTCCCTGGGCAGCCCGGGCCGCGGATCTGATGGGTGCCAGGGCTTCAGAACCAACAGGAGGTGGTATCTGGTGCTGTGGGCGGCCGCGAGCGCGGGTGCCACGTCACTGAGGGTGCCACGTCACTGAGGGTGCCACGTCACTGAGGGCGTCTCATGGGAGGAGGCGCGCGAGCCCCCGGTTGCCGGGGAAACGGGGCGGGGCGCTTCCCTACACTAAGTTCTGTCCCAAGTGGAGCAGGTGCCCTTGGGGTCATGACTGCCAACAGGGTTCTGGCACTCACAGGTACCAGGATTTTGATGGGCCCTGTGGGGACAGAGCGGCCCCAAAAAGCCTTCCTCCCCGACCTCACGTACGTCCCTTCAAGATCTTCTTTAGCTCTGCAAGCTGCTGCCTCCGTCGTCTTTTATTTATTTACAAAAGATTATAGATAAGGGCCCAGCGCGGTAGCATGTTGGCTGAAGTCCCTGCCTTGCACGTGCCAGGATCCCATATGGGCACTAGTTCTAATCCTGGTAGAACTAGTTCTAATCCAACCAGCTCCCTGCTTGTGGCCTGGGAAAGCAGTATGAGGATGGCCCAAAGCTTTGGGGCCCTGCACCCACAAGGGGGACCTGGAAGAAGCTCTGGACTCCTGGCTTCAGATTGGTGAACCCTGACACTTAAGTTGAGCACTACTGCCCATCCTCCTGTCTAGGATGGTTCAAGCCTGCTTAGCTCAGTGAATCTCTGCTAATGCCTATTGAAGCCCTAATCCTCAGGGTGACGGCAGCCGGAGGTGTGGTCTGCGGAAGGCAATAGATCATAAGATGTAAGAGGATTAGTCCCTTTATTAAACCATGATACAGGCCTAGTGTGGTAACCTAATGCCTAAAGTCCTTGCCTTGTATGCGCCTGGATACCATATGGGCACTGGTTGGTGTCATGGTGGCCCCACTTCCCAGCCAGCTCCCTGCCTATAGCCTGGGAAAGCAGTAGAGGAAGACCCAAAGCCTTGGGACCCTGCACCCACGTGGGAGACCTGGAGTAAGTTCCTGGTTCCCAGCTTCGGATTGGCACAGCACTGGCTGTTGTGCTCACTTGGGGAGTGAATCATCGGACAGAAGATGTTCCTCTCTGACTTTGTAATAAAAATAAATCAATCTTTAAAAAAAGAAACCATGATAGGGGTATCATGGTATAGTGAGTTAGGCCTCTCTGCCTGCATTGCCAACATTCCAGATGGACACTAAGTCACATGCCAGCTGCTCTGCTTCCAATCCAGCTCCCTTCTAATGCAACTGGGGAAGCAGCTGAAGATGATCTGTTTGGGACCCTGCACCCATGTGACTACTGGGTTCAGATTGGCCCATCATTAGCCATTGTGGCCATGAGGAGAGAACCAGCAAGTGGACATCTGTCTCCTTTCTCCGTCCGTCTCTGCATTTCAAATAAAAATAAATCTTTTCTTTTTTTAGATTTACTTATTTTTATTGGAAAGTTAGATATATAGATAGGAGAGATAGGAAGATCTTCCGTCCAATGATTCATTCCTCAAGTGAGTGCAACGGCCGGTACTGCGCCTATCCAAAGCCAGGAGCCAGGAACTTCCTTCCGGATCTCCCATAGAGGAGCAGGGTCCCAAACAGGGAGCTGGATGGGAAGTGGAGCTTCCAGGATTAGAACTGGCGCGTTTAAGGCAAGGACCTTAACCATTACGCTATTGCGCTGGGCCCAAGTCTCAGTATTTTTATGCAGTTTTTCTGACTCACCAGGCTAGAACTGGGGCCCATATGTGATGCCAGTGCTGTAAGAAGGGGCGTTAGTCTGTTAAGCCCCGGTGCTTGCCCTTGTCATTCAGCTTTTTGAATCGATCTTCCAAGCACCAGTAAACGTTTCTGAGCTCTCTCCTCCCCAAGGAAGCCGAGCTAAGTGATCCCGTGAACCTTGGGGATATTAAATCAAGCCTTTGAGTCCCTCTGGCCAGTCAACTAGCAAGACTCTTCTCCATGGCCAGGCTGAGATATTTATTTGAAAAAAAAAAATTGAAAACACAGAAGCACTGTATTATATATACAAAGAGAAAGGTCCAACCACCGTAATAAAAGTTTTGTCAGAAGAAAGTGAAGGCCAGTGGCTACCTGTCTGTGAAGGCAGGTGCTGGGCAAGAAGTTGAAAACCATAGGAACTCTGGGAATGGAAGAGCGAGGGGCAGAAGGTGAACACTAGAACAGAAACCAAGGTAACCCCCACCGTGCAAGCCTCAGTGGCCAAGTCCGTGTTGTCTGTGTCATCCCCGGGGATCTTATCACGCCTCCTCGGCTGGCCCCCACGAGTGGTCACCAGATCAAGTTAGGGCCTTTAAGCCTGAGGTAGTTGAGGGTCACTTGAAAGACAAATCTAGAAAAATCTACTCTCTGAACTGGTGTCCACCCAAGTGTTCCACGGTGTCTCGGCTGCTGGGGTTGGGGGGCAGGCAGGCGGTGGGTGGCTGCCCCCCATGTCTGGTCCAGCTGTGACATCAAAGGACATAGTAGCACATGCCTGGCCCTGCTCACGGGGCCAAGGTTAGGTGAAGAAAGGGTGCCACCCCGCTGGCGAGCTGTTGGGGCTGAAGGCTGAGCCCGGGAAGCAGGCAGGGCTTCCAGAGACTTGGAGAGGTCACAGAAGGGGGTGGAGCGCTGAGCAGATAGTTCTCAATAGAGCAGCTTGAGGTGGAGCCAGTGGACCCTGGTCTTGCACCAAGCAACTAGCCAAAGGGTGGAAGTTTGCCAGGGTGCAGCTGGCAGCCAGCTGCCCCTCCTCTGCCTCCTTAGGCACAAAAGGCCAAGGTAGGTGGATCTGACACAACTTGCACCTGCCATCCCTGCATCACCTGGCATAAACCCCCACCAAAGTTGGTCTTCCTCCCCTCCTTGCCATACACACACACACAGCTATCCTTGCTCTAACAGAATAAAAAGTAACATGGTTTTTTAACTAAACTGTGAATTCTGTTGTTGCCCTCTTTTGTCACGACCCGTGCATGCCTTCGGTCACCAACGATGAGAGGCGTGAACTTTCTTCAGTCACCGTCCCTGCCTGGGGACCCGATGATAAAGCTGTTACATTTCTAGTTCCTACCATGCCATCTTCTGTTGTCATTCCAGGGATCCCACACGAATGATTACATGGGCAGTTTAGACACCAGCCAAGGCCCAGATGCTTGCATTCTGGGTTAAGAATGGAGAGGTGTCCGTCTCCTCTGAGCTGGCCACGAAGGCCACCCCCTCCTGCTGCCTTTGTGAGCAACTGTGTCTCCTTGCTCAGGCTAAGCCCAGGAAAAGTTTACTGAAGGGTATGTATGGGGGGGAGGGGATAATCTGGCTTCTAATTGGGAGTATTATTTCTTCAGAGACTCCATCTGGTTAAGATTCAACATGTTAGGTATCTGGCCCCGATCCCTCCTCACTGGTCACCATGGCCATGACTCATGTTGTGCGTTAATTGGCACGGCCAGGCCAAGGATGCCTCACGCTTCTCCTTGAGACAGACTCAGGCGAAGCTCAAAGACTGTCCAGAGTCTACACTGTGGACGCCTCCTCAGCCTGGTCTCCAGGGTTTCCATGTGTGCACACGGTCATCGGAGTTCCTGGGAGAAAGTTCTGCGGGTGCTTCACTTAGAAAATGCAGAGAGAGAGAGAGAGAGACAGAGAAAGTGGGAGTGGGGGTGAGAGGATGGGGGCAGGGGTAATCGATTCACAGTGATCAGACAGAAGTCTCCTAATGAGTTCTGTGGCGAGACGGACCACTGTTCCAGGAGAAGCTGGCTGCGGCCAGGAGCTGCTACTACAGATGGAGAAGGAAGACGCTGTTGGTTTGTTTCTGAGCTCAGAAGGGCACTTAAATGTTGGGGTCTGTCTCGGGAGAGTGGCAAAGTGCTGGCAAGGCTGCCTGTGTGAAGGAGGCTGCCCCTGTGCTCTCTGTCCTCTATCGGGTCTGCAGGATAGCGGCGTGCTGGGGACACGTAGCTGGAAGGTTTCAGAGCTGGGGTTCCCCCTTTCTCGTTTCTAACGTTGAGGGGCAGGGAGGCAGCAGCAAGTCTGGGAGTGGCGTCCAGGGCCTCATGCTGGAGTCTTGAAGCTGATGTCATGGGACTTAATGCCAACCTTCCATGGCCACATCTGAGCTCCCGAGGGCTCCCAGTGTCTTTGACGTTGCAAGGAGGTGTAGTCATCAGTGGGCCAGCCCTGCCCCGCTCGCTGTCCAGCACAGGGGCCCCTCTGGAAGCCTGGAGCTGTCCAGGTTTGTCCATGGAACTGTCTTCCTTGGAGGGCGTTCTCACACATGCGCAGGGGCCAGGGAAGTGGCAGTCTCTTGTCCAGCTTGGGCACAGCCCCTGAAGAAGGCCTGGGTCGGGTGTGTGGCTCCGTCTACCCCCGTCACTCAGAAAGTGGACAGGGTGGTGCGGAGGCTATGGGGACTCAAGGCACTCGCTCGCTCGGTTTCGGCCTTTTGCAGGAAGCTGCCGCCGACCCTCAGCGAGGGGCCTCGGCTGGCCGGTGCATGCTGGGCAGGACACCCAGCGTGGGAGGCCGCAGGGGAGCACCGAAGGGGACGCCCGGGCGCAGCACCGTGGCTGTTGACTGCTGTGGCCTTGGGAGGGAGGCTGTGGGGATACATCCTGGGTGAATCAGAGCTCCTGGGGTCAGGTGTGAGTGTGTGTGTGGGGGTGGGTAGTGTGGTTAGGGGGACACGTGGGTGAGTGAGCAATGTGTTTGACCCGGGCGAGGCCTTGGGAGCCATGGGGGTGAGGATGGCCATGGCCATGACTGCGGGCATGGGTGTTCTCAGCCAGGACACTCCCTGCTGTTCCCGACTGATTAGGTAGACTTGGCGCCCAGTGTGTCCTGGGTTGGGATCCACCAGCCCTCAGGAGCTCGCAAGTTTGTGCAAATGATGAAACGGAAAGGACTAAGAAGAAAAAAACCAAAAAACAAAAGAAAAAAAAAAAAAAAACCAGAAAAGGCATGAGCTCTTCCTGGCCATGCCATGCCATGCCACACCACTGCTGCTGCCACATCATCGAGGTCCAGGAGGACACCAGCCACTGTGGGGTTTGAACTCCGACCACAGTGGGGGCCCACGTGACCACCTCTTGTTCCCTGGCTGCCTTGGACAGTGGGGGAGCAGGGAGAGAAAGAAGAGGGTGCAGGGAGCCTTTTGAGGGACAGGGAGCAGACGTGGACTGGGGACAAGGGACAATGACACCCACACCCACACAGAGATGGGTCACAGGATTTACGCTCTGACGGATGGGGCACTGTGCAGGTCTAGGCTTTCTCGCTCCCGGCTTCTTGTAGGGAAGGTGGAGTTGCTTCCGATTCTAAAAGGACAGAGACAGATGATGTCGTATAACACTGCCTGTGTGGATGATAGCTTAGCTAAAGCTGCTTTCCAGATTTGGTCAAGTCCAATGAAAGCCAAGAAATTCTTGGACGTGTGGACAAGCAGCGTATGTGTATACACACACACACACACACAGAGAGCCTCTGGCTGATGGCAGGTGTAATAATCCACTCTAAGCCAAGCCTTTTGATTGGGTCCCGGGTGGCTTGAGACTGGCACAACTTTGTAATTCACCTGCCCATCCTTTAGACACATCACTGCTGCCTGCTACTCAGTCACAACTCAACTCCATGCTGGCCAGACAGCAGCCTTCCCCGGCAATGGCCAGGGTTGGGCGAGAGAACCAGCCAGGTGAACCAGGCCTTTGGGGGGAGCCCATGTAGTGGGGTGAAGGGCAAATCCATCACACGCTATCTATCTAGGTCTCACAGGTGACAGTGACAACTTTTGCCTTCCTCTTCATCTACCCAACAGCAACCCGTGGGTCCCTGGCTCTGTTCTGTTGGCAAAGTGCCTGGCCATGCCACTTCCTCTCCTGGCTGCAAGCTGAGCTGGCCCTTGGGGTCACCTTACCTTCTTCCCAGCCTTCAGTGACCCCTGCAAGTTCATAGTGCTTTTTCCGCAGCTCTCCCAGCCTCTGGCGTTCCTTCTGCAAGTCATTTTCTAGCTCCAGCACCCTGACCTGTTGGAGGGGAGGGGAAAGCGGAGATAGAATGTTCTATACATCAGCTCTCTGATGCTTTTACAAGGTCAAACCTAGGAGGTGACCAGCTCCTGGAACCTCCCAAATGCTGAGCTTTAGAAATCCTTTCTCTTTGTGGTGTCAGTTGCTCAGGCGTTTTGTCATTAATACAAAACAAGCTGACTGAGGTATGCCAAGGATGATGCAAATGGGACGGAGACATGAAATGGGCCTGAGACACAGACATCGTCAGGGCCCACAGGCCAGGTGTGAGGAGGTGATGGGGGTGTAGGCTGGGGAGAAGTACCTGCTGCTGCTTTCAGACAGGTAGTATTTAAAGCCAAGAGTGTTTGAAATGCCTATATCTCAAGTCAGCATGTTGGGTTTTTCCATTTTCCATCCAGCTTCCCGCCCTGCCCTAGGAGACAGCAGGCAATGGCTCAAGTACTTAGGTGAGACCTGGATGGAGTATCCTGGTTCCTGGCCTTAGCCCAGCACAGCCCTGGCTATTACGGACATTTGCAGCAGGGTAGTAAACAGGGAAGAACTCTGTCTCTTTGCTTTTCCAATCCCACTAAGTTCTTGGCTTGCTGGGATATCTTGATGACACTTAGAGCCCTGCTAGGACCCAGTCCTTTACCCAGCCTTCCACAATCAGTCCTGAGCTGCTGGGTGTTCTGGGCTCATCCCGGACCAAGGTCTCTCTCTCTCTCTCTGGCTTCCCTCACAAGAATCAGACTGGGGGCCTACGTCTAAGCCCTGGAGACCAGTAAGACCTCGAGGTGCACAGTCCTCACCTGTGAGTCCATCTCCTGGCGTTTGATTTGCGTCAGCGTCATGCAGGAGAAGTCCATGCTGTCTGCGAGGGGACAAAGGAGAAGACCTTGACCCAGAGTGTCCCGGGCAAGGGACCCGGCGGGAAGGAAGGAGGGAGTCAGAGCAGGGGTGGGGGTGTGGAAAGGGAGAGGCGGCTCCTCAAGTTGGTGTAGCTGTTTCTCTGGAGGGGGAACAGTGGGTGAGCCTACCTATTTCCTCGATTTGGGATTTGCCAGCGATGGTGGAGGCCACGACCCCAGCGGTAGCCTGGTTCACTCCCCGAGATGCCTGCTGCAGCTTGGCAAGGTTGGGGCTGTCCTTGTCGGCTTTTACCTGCCAGGATAGAGCAGACTTGGGTCTCCTGCCCTGGCCAGGGCAGCAACAGGGACGGAGGTGCTGTATTGGGTGGCTCTCGACAACCACGTGGGTTACCCACCAACATCTCAGACATGGCTGCCTATGGGATCAGCTCCTGGCATGTCTATAACCAAACCAACAGTCCTGGCTCATCTGCTGGGAGGTCCCCCCAATTTCAGCAGCGCTCTTTGCTCATCTGGAGCAGAGCACGAAAGGGCACTTGTCGTTGTCATTGGGGTGCAGTGTGGCTGTGGGCTTTGCTGGAGGCCACTGTTCAAGTTCCGAGACTCAGGAGGGAGGGGTAGATGCAGGCTGTGCAAGGGGAGCCAGGTTAGGTGACCTGGGGACCCAGCTCCACGAATCCCAACTGGTGAGGACGCTCTTTTCATGACGTCAATGTATGAGAAGACTTTTTTTTTTTTTAAATCCGGACCCAACCATCTTGTTGTCACTAGAAGTCCAATACGCTATCCATTGCGCCACAGAGCCACCTGACCCAACCATCTTGACCCTTGGCATCAGCTGGGCTGTCCCAGGTTACCCCAGCTCTTAGAGTCCAACACAAGGTCCTACCTTGGATGCAGCGACCAGCTGGGCTGTGCTAGCAGCAATTTCACGTGAACACACCATGAGCTCCTCAAATTTTCCTTTGCCTTGTACCACGAGATCGGCTGCATCCCTGACAGAAAAGGACACGGACAAGGTCAGACAAGTCATGAGCCAGTCCAGAACAAGATCATAACAGATCCCAATCTGAACAAGGTGTCATAGGCAGGTCATGACCTTGCTCCTGGGCCAGGTCACACACAGACCCCACTTTTATTTATTTAAAATTATTATTTTATTTTAAAATTATTATTTTATTTTATATTATTATTTTATTTTGATAACCTTTATATAGTTCATTAGGGCACAAAGGGGCAAGGGCTATAGGAAAGTGGGTAAGACCATTGTTTCCACATTCTTTCTTTTTTTCTGTATCTGGGGTAAGGGTGGAGGTAAAGGGAGAAGCCCCACCCAGCCTCCCACTCATCCCAGGGTCTCTGAGGTGGGGCTTGTTCCAAGGGAACTCTTCAAGTGGTAGACCCCACTTTTAGACCCTCCTGACGTCCCTGGAAGGTGACAACGCCTGTAGCATCTATGTCGCTGCAGCTTGGCTCTGGGACTTACAGACCTACTGACTTCCTTAGCAATTGTCCCTTTCTGGGGACTATACGGGGACGATGTCCCCCATAGCCACACCCTGGGGTGGGTGAAGGGAAGTGGGGTGAGGAAGGGGACCCCTTACACCATGACGGTGGCTCCCCAGCCTACAGCCTTGGAGGCGGAGATGAGACCTTCCGTCCAGCGGGAGTTCTTGGCGTAGAATTCCTTTGGGGAGGCGGTACCCTGGGAGGTGACAGGGAGGGGGCGATGGTCACCTTTCCCGGAGGGCTCTGGTCAAACCACAACATGAGCTCTCCCAGGAACTCTCAGGGGTCATGGGCACAACCAGCCCATTGCACAGCGGAGAAAGCGGCAGACATGCTGCCCCCGAGGTCGCACTCCAACTATAGGGCAGTCCATCCTAGGATTCTCCCTAAGCTTGGCAGCATTTTCTTTCTCTTAAAATATTTATTTAGAATGTAGTTATACACACACACACACACACACACACACACACAGGTATTCCACCCACTGTGTCACACCCTAAAATGGTGACAATGATGGCTGGTCTGAAGCCAGGAGCTGCTTCAGTACAGGAAGCCCAAGTCCTTGGGCCATCCTCCACTGTTCCCTCAGGCACATTAGCAGGGAGCTGGATCGGAGGTGGAGCAGCCAGGATTTGAACCACTGGCCC
This sequence comes from Ochotona curzoniae, assembly GCF_017591425.1. Classification (NCBI taxonomy): domain Eukaryota; kingdom Metazoa; phylum Chordata; class Mammalia; order Lagomorpha; family Ochotonidae; genus Ochotona; species Ochotona curzoniae. The sequence continues at coordinate 5,964,665 of NW_024465421.1, forward strand.
ATACGGGATAGTGTTGTTGTGGGTTGCAGCTTTTCTTGCTACACCACAGCACTGGCCCAGGTTGGCAGTGTTTCTACTCCCCTAAAGCCTTCCCATAGTTAAGTCCTCCTTTTCTGGGCACTCCCCAAACTGTGTATTTAACAAATCCCTGTTCCACATTATTTTGGGGGGAGAATAAAACATACAGTAGGACAACTGCTTGCACTATCATTTGCACTGCATGTGGTATAAGCCACTGAGAAAAGATTTCAAGTTTATATGAGGCGATTGGCTTTGTGGAGCGACAGGTTAAGCTGTCGCCTGCAGCGCTCACATCCTGTTCTGCACACCCACGTGGGAGACCTGGATGGAGTTCTAGAATTCTGGCCTTGTCCTGACTCAACCCTGGCTGTTGAGGCCATTTAGGGAGGGAACCAGCAAAACAGAAGATTTCTTTCTCTCTCTTTCCCCATTTCTCTCCCTCTCTCTGTCACTCTGTTTTTCAAAAAATTTTTTTTTTCTTTCAATAATGGGCTGCTCAGCTGTGGTCATAGCGTGGTCCACTGGCCCCTGGGGAGTTAGTGGAGCTCAGTAGACCTGACAAGTGACAGAGGCAAAGGGCAGCTCATCCGTGGTGGGTGCCCAGGACCAGACACTATCTCTGCCAGAGCCTAGGGACATGGAGGGGACTCTCACGATCCGGGTGGGGCCTATACCCAATGTCCGTGGTTCCCACAGGCGGGTCCAGCCTGCGTGGGCTTACCCGGCCACTCTCCACGATCTCTCTCTGGAGGTCCTTTGAGGCCACAATCAGGACCTGGATGGCTTGCATGAGGCTGGTACAGGAGCCGAGGATCCTGCAGGGTGTGGGGTGGGGAGCAAAGGAGGTGGTCAGGGCTGCCAACACCCAGAGCCAGTGCTGTCGAATGTGATGGCGACCTCACTGTCACTATGGACACTGTCACCAGATGGTCACCCAGCCCTGGTCCTTCCCGGGTTCTGCTCTGACCCCCTGGGCGTGTGTGCACAGGACACAGCCCCAGGTCCAGAATATAGCTTATGCCCAAGCAGGTGCCACTGTGGCACAGACTAACCTCTCGTTCACCTCCAACTTGACCCCCGTGTCTCCCGCGCGGGATTTGCTGAGCATTTCCTGTTTGAAAAATACAACGAAACATAAAACGGTTTTCAAAATGCACTGAGAGGCCTGTATCTGTGTGGATGCATCAGGCAGGGGCGGCAGGTGGTAGTCTCTGCAGCCTCACTCCCTGGGCTTGTATGCCCAGTAGGAACCCCGACAGCTACAACCTGGTGGGGTCCCAGAGACAGCGATGTCTCGGGTCTTCTCGCCCCCCCAAAGGAGCACCCTGGGGCCTTTCCAGTGGTGACCACTGAGCCTTCTAGGCATGACCCACCATCATTGATGAGGGGCGTAGGGAAAATCAGAGGTGTGCACGGCCATGTTGGACCCTAGTGCCAGGCCTCTGGGGTGGGGTATGGCTGCCGCTACCACTGTGGAAGCAGCATCAGGATGGCATCCAAGTGAAGCCATTTTAGTGGCAGGGCCGGGGCTAAGACGGGGACTCCGAGCATGCCAACATCAGGAGGGGCTGATCCTGAGACCACTTATCTCCTTCTCTGAGGGTCCTTCCCTTTCCAGCCCCCTGAGAGGTGCTGCTGAGTTTGGGATTTGGTCTCATTTCTGGGGTTAGTGGGCAGTAAAGTGTAGGGGGTTGTCCTTAGCCTTGATAAATGACTGGGACAGGTGCAATGGGGTGTGTGGCCGCCCAAGCATAGCTCTAAGAACTGGTGGCAGTGTGCCAACCCCCACCCTGGCAGCCTACCTCTATTCTAGCCGTGGCTGCCTCAATGGCAGCGGAAGTGGTGGCCATCTCCTTGTCCACCAGGTCCCCGAGTTCCTCCTGCTTGATGTCCAGGCCCCTGGGGAGGAGCTCCTGTCAAGAGATTCACAAAGGTGGAATTGACCACTTGACCATCTGGCCCGGCCCTGTTGGTGCACCTGTTGCCCTTACAGGATGGCAAGCAGGAAAGGAGGAAGGCCCACATCACTCCTCGTCCTGCCCTCCTGGTTGCAGGAAGCCAAACCCTAACCCTCACCATAGCCTTAACCCTACCTCACTGCCTAACCTTGCCAGGTCACTGAGCCACAGCTGCTGGGACCCTAACCCCACATGTGTACCATGTTGGCTGCATTTGCTCCATGGAAAGCACTTTTAACAACTTGATCAAATACAGACAATGTTGTTTCCAGTAAGTTACTGCTCTGGCAGCATAGGTGAGGAGCTGTACTGCTGGTGCAGGCCACAGTGTGGTATTTGAACTTGGGTCTGATGGATGGCAAAGCTCATAGATTTAAAGATTTATTTTTTATTATTTTTTCATTGGAAAGGCGGATATACAGAGAGGAGAGACAGAGAGGAAGATCTTCCATCCGATGATTCACTCCCCAAGTGAGCGCAACGGGCCGATACTATGCCGATCCAAAGCCAGGAGCCTCTTCCGGGTCTCCCACGCGGGTGCAGGTTCCCAAAGCTTTAGGCCGTCCTCCACTGCTTTCCCAGGCCACAGGCAGGGAGCTGGAAGGGAAGCGGGGCTGCCGGGACTAGAACCGGCGCCCATATGGGATCCCGGGCGTGCAAGGCGAGGACCTTTAACCACTTGCGCCACCGCGCCGGGCCCAAAGCTCATAGATTTAAAAAAAAATGTTTTGGGCCTGGTGTGGTAGTCTAGTGGCTAAAGTCCTTGCCTTACACGTACTGAGATCCCATGTGGGTGCAGATTCTAATCCTGATGGCCCCACTTCCCATCCAGCTCCCTGCTTGCGATCTGGGAAAACAGCAGAGGCTGGCTCAGGGCCTTGGGACCCTACACCCACGTGGGAGATCCAGAAGAGGCTCCTGGCTTTGTATTAGTTCAGCTCTAGCCATTGAGGCCACTTGGGTAGTGAATCAGCCTACAGAAGATTTGTCTCTTTTTCTCCCTGTATATCTGACTTTCTAATAAAAATAAACCTTAAGAAAAAAAAAGGTTTGATTTCTTTGAAAGCCAGAGTGATACAGAAAGAGATGGTTCATCTGCTGGGTCACTCCCCAGATGACTGCCACAGTTGGGGCTGCGCCAGGCTGTCAGGAGCCTCGACCTGCATCTGCGTGTCCCACATGGGAGGCAGGGGCTCAAACGTATGTGCTGTCTTCCACTGCTTTTGCAGGTGCCGAGTCTGTGCTACCTGACAGGTATTCTCAGGGCTGTGATGTGCTGCAGTGGGTTAAGCTGCTAACTGGGAGGTCAGCATCCCACACAGGCACAGGTTTGAGTCCCGGCTGCTCTGCTTCTCAGCCTGCTTCTTGCTAATGCACCTGGGCAAGCAGTGGAAGATGGTCCAAGCCCTTGGGTTCCTGCCACTCCTGTGGGGACCCAGGGTAAGATCCTGGCTCTTGGCTTCAGCCTGGCCAAGACTTGACTGTGATAGCCACATGAAAGGTTAACCAGATAGAAGATCTCTCCCTCTCTGGTTTTCCTTCCTCACTGTAACTCTGCTTTTCAAATACATAAATAAATCTTACAGAAGAGGAGAAACCATTAGTCTTATTTGTCCTTCCCATAGATTACATGTGTTGGCTGTACCTAAATGATACCTAATCCAACTCTTATTCTATAGGATGCAATCACTGCATTTTTATTGAATGATGAAGTATTTGCTTATTTCCAGTTCTAGGTGTCATCCATCTAACCAGATTAAAAAGTCCCGGGAGACAAGAAGATGGTTTTCTTACCCTTATATCACCCCCAGTGTAGTGGAAAATGCACAGCCAGCCACTTTGCAATTAACTGTAGAATTAAGCAAACTGCAAACCCCTTCAGAAAAATCTGATTTTCACACTCCTCCCTCCCTGCCCCAGCTTTACTCTTCCTAAAATCAAGTTACAGCTTTCCAAAACAATCCCTTTCCTCAGCTGAACGCACCTCGCCAATGGCCTTGATCTTGTTCAGGCAGTTCCTCATGGCTGTGGGATCAGCGCTGTCAAGTGTTCCCTCCGCCTCTAGGGCGCCCAGGTACAGGAGGGTCTCCTTGCCATACTGTTTGCAGGCCTCGGTCAGCGCTGCAGGTGCAAGGAGATGGCGGTGTTGAGGGGTCACCTGCCACCCTCCTTTCTAACCTCCCCATGTCTGGTACACTCACAGTCAGCAGGTTCTGGCGGGGCGCGGAGGCAAGTGGTGCTACCGTGGGTGATGGTGTCGCTGGTCAAGTGTGCCAGCAGGGTGATGGAGTGCAGGAACCCACTGATATCTGCCAGGAGTTGAGAGAAGAGCTGCCATTATTTCTGCATCTGGACCCTGCCTGGCTGTCACTCATGCGTCACAGCCCATCCCTTCCTCCTCCTCCCTCACCTTCTGGGCAGGCCAGATACTGGCTCCGGCTTTTTTCCAGCTCTTCAGAGCAGCTGCAAGCAGACTTGACCGTGGACAGAAGGTGCTCTGGAAAGACAGGGTAGAGTCAGAGCCAGGGTCCTGTGGTTGGTGGAGCTGCCCCAGGTGGGAGGTGCTGACCTAATGAATTGTTTTTATTCCACAGGGAATTGTTTTTATTCGAGACTGGGACGGAATGTGGCTAACTCCATGGATGCTTCGATCAGGTCAGTCTGCTGCGTGGGTCTGCCTGTGGCCCACAGCCTCACTGCTCACGACTGCCCATGGCAGGACACCTGGGCTTCCCTGGGAAGTCCATTACTACCCTGGAACTCAGACCCTTGGCTCCCCTCAGCCTGCTCCCGCACCCCTGCTCTCTGCACACAGGTCAAACCCTGCGCGCTGTGCCCCTGTCTATAGGCGCTGAAGTCCCACTTGCCCTGCCCAGGTACGACCTGCTGTGGTGCCACTGCATGCCACTGTGCTGTATTATGTCTACTTCCTCATCACATAGCAGGGAATCATGGGTGACCCTCCCACTCCACCCCACTGTCCCCTCCCAACGTGGCATCGCTGTGTGGATGAGCTGGGTCAGACATTGGGCACCCTAGGAAGTACTGGTGGAGGTGAGGATTCCATTGTTTCTTCTTCTTGGTCCTGACCTTTCTCCCACACCCCCCAAGAGTTTGGAAGTGAGCCATCCCAAGCCATGTCCCCAAGTTTACAAACCCTCACAGCCTGGATGTTCTCCCACCTCCCAGTTCTTTCCATCACAGAACACTCCCGGGGTACCCGCTCACCTGCTCAGCACACCCCCATGCCTCTAGACTCACACACCCAGGATGGGGGGAAATGAACATGGCGATTTTTTTTTTCAGCCTCTCTCGGTGATTGTGTATTTGAGCTGCCTCCCTGCCGAGGTGTGCCTCTGCTCACACCTGGATGAGGGTACCTGCAGACCCGGCGCAGCTGACGAGCGTGGGTTCCTCGAGTTGGCTCAAGGCCTCCTGGATCACCTGCTCGGCAGCCTTCCGCGACCCTTCCAGAAGCATCCTCCGTTGGTCCTTGGCAAAATGGCACACGGCTTCCTGGGAAGGGATCCCCAGGCAGGTGACAGCTTGCTACAACCCCCACCCACCCAGGGAGTCCTGAATGGGGCTCCCTGTGACCCACCCTGAGCTGCACCTGTTGCTGAATAGTCCCAGGCTTTAACCTGAGGTCACCAGCTGCATGCTGCTCACCACCAGGAGGCCATGGGGCTGGGCCGTGATTACCCTGGGAGACAATGCCAGGGGCCGCCCTTGCTTTCTTCTTCTTGGCTTTATGGGTGAGGCAAAAGCAGCAGCCTGGCACTTGGAGTGTGGCTCATTGAATGCGCTAGGCCTCTAACCCTTCACTTCCATCCCCTTTTCTCCTGCCTCCACGTGGACCCTGAGTCCTATTGGGTGTGAGTTTGCACGGGGCTTAGAGGGTCTGGATGCCCACCACTTGCCTTTGCACTGGCCAGTTGGAGCTGGGTTTTTTCCAGCTGTTCCCTTAGTGCAGAGAATTCCTCCTCCCGCTGCATGGCGGCGCTTGCCAAGCTGTCCCGCTCCTCCTGCAGGTCTGCAATCTGCCCTACCCATTTGGCTTCTGACTGCAGTAGTGGGGAGAAAGAGGAAAAAGAAGGTGATGCTGGGGGACGGGGCAGAGCTGTACCCTCCCTAGAGCTCCAAACCCCACGCCCGGCTTGCAGAGGCCAGGAGCAGGTGCTGTCTCCCTGACCTTCCCCACTAGGGAGGTGTGATCCCAGCTGGGGGAAGTGTAGCTGCTCACCTGGGCTGCAGCCTCTAGGCTGCCTTGGAGGACTTGCAGCTCTTGCTTGCTGGTGGTGAGTTCCTGCTTCAAGTTCTCCAGAAGTTCCTGTTGCTCTTGCGTCTGAAGGAAGAAAAGTGGGAGGCCAGTGTCACAGGCATGCGAAAAACAGGTGCAAAAAGTCCCCTTGAGCATGGGGCCGGTTTGTGTCCTGGCTGTTCCACTTCCCATCCAGCTCCCTGCTTGTGGCCTGGGAGAGCAGTGGAGGATGGCCCAGGGCCTCGGGCTCCTGCAGCCACAGTGGGAGAAGTTCCTGGCTTCAGAATGGCTTAGTTCTGGACATTGTGACCATTAGGGAAGTGATCCTCCATCAACTGGTTCATCCCCCAAACATTCACAAAAGCCAGGAGCCTGAAACTCCACTGGAGCATCCTAGATGGGGTCAAAACACTTGAACCACCCTCTCTTGCTGCATCTCAGGATGAACTGCCAGGATTGGAAGTGGAGGAGCCAGGACTTGAACCAGTGCCTGGTGTGGGATGCAGCTTACCCTGCAGCTAAGCCATGCCCATCTGGTGACAGATGTACGTTTGATTCTGGATCAGAGACAAGTGCGACAGGTGCTCTGCCGAGTGTACGGCTTTCGCGGTGTCCTCGCCCAGCCTCCACCCTGCCCCGTCCCTACTGGCCACACGTCTATAGGTCACACAACCCTTCCGTTGCTGTCCATGTGTTTTATTCTTCTGCTTCAGCTCCCCTTGACACTCACTTCACCCATGGTTCCCCTCATGCCTTCCTGACCCCTAACTCGCGTGTGCACCTGCTGCTGGGTTCCAGGTACTCTTTTGGCCTGTGCCGGAGGAGGCGACAGAGGTCTTTGTGCCAGGCAGTGCCTGTGAACTGCTTCCAGTGGGTAACTCCCCTCGATGGGTTTCTCCTGCCACTCACCTTCTGCTGGGTCTGGTCACTGACGCGCTCAAAGGAATCCTCCAGTTCCTTCTTCTCTCGTTCCAGATCCACCTGTGCTTGTCTGGCCACAGACACCTGTTTGGTCACCTCTGCATTCTGGAAGAAGACAGCAGTATCTAGGATGGGATTCTCTCTGACGTAAAGGATACGTTGCTTCTCGAACAGGCAGCCTGCGTGTATGCCCCCCGGAGTCACACACAGGAATCACTTTCATTCTTAGAAGAAAGCTGGGATCACGTGCCAAAATTGTGATTCTTGAGTCTGGGAGTCTGTTAGGAAAATTCTAGGGACAGGGACTGACAATGTGGCAGAGAGTTAAACTGACCTATTATGACGCTAGCATCACACGGTACAGGTTCAAGTCCCGGTTGCTCCACTTTCCATCTAGCTCCCTGCTCATGCACTTGGGAAAGCGGCAGAATACAGCCCAAGTGCTTAGCTCTCTGTACCCATGAGGGAAACCCAGAGGAAGATCTAACCTCCTGGCTTTGGCCTGGCCCAGCCCTGGCCACCGTAGCCATTTGTGAAGTAAACGAGTGAACGGAAGATCTCTTTTCCCTTTTGCACTGTAACTTTCCAATAAATAAGTAAATCTCCAAAATACATACAATGAAACAGTAAGGATGGGGGGGATGATCTGCAATGGAACTCAAGCTAGAGGGGAAGGGGTGCCACAGGAAGAATCTGGAAAAGCAGGGGTTCCTAAAAAAATGGAGGCAACCCTCGGAGGCCGGGGCTGCCACTGCTGTGGTGATGTGGGGTTGAGGGTCTGGGGTCCTACCTTACGCAGCAGGTCAGCATGATTCTGAACCAGCTCGCTGTACTTCTCCTTGAGCTTGCTGTATCGCTGCTCATTGGCCTGGGCCTTCCCTGCATGGTCAAGGGTCAAGGTGAGGGGGTACACCCTGACTAGGACCCCCTGCCAACCCCTCCACCATGCCAGGGGCTCCAGAAGATTTTTGTTTATTTGTTCGTCCCTTCTTCCCTCCCTCCCTCCCTTCCCACAATTGCACAGATCTTCTCAATCAGAAACCCCACTTAGGAGCTGGCATGGCGGCAAAGCTAGTTAAGCTGCTGCTGCCAGAGCCATCATCCCATATAAGTGCACCAGTTGGTACCCTGCCTACTCTGCTTGCTTCTTATCAAGCTTCCTGCTAATGCGCCTGGGAAGGTGCTCCCTTGGCCCCGCAGGGCTTTGTGCCCGCCCCCATGGCCGCCGCCCTGGGAAGCCTCTCACTTTCAATCTCTGTCAGGCTGCGCTGGGCTTTCTCCGTGTCCTCACGCTGCTTCTTGAGCTCGTCCAGCTCGGCCCGGAGGAACTCGCTGTCGTCGGCTGCCTGCCGCCGCAGGTGCCGCTGCTCGGCCAGCTCGGCCTCTAGCTCGCTGACACGGCCCTTCAGCTGCAGCAGGGCCCGCTGGCTCTGCAGGTGGGGGATACACACAGGTGTCCAGCACAGCCTGGGGAGGTCTCTTACTGTCCCCAGCATGCCAGCTATCAGCACCTCATGACAGCTGAGCCTTGCTTTCTGGCCATAACAGAGGAGCAGCGCAGGAAGAGCCTGGTTCCAGTTCCAGTGGCCAGGATGGGGGTAGGCAATGGCTGGGCTGCAGGAAGCACGGGAGGCCATGAGGGGTGCCTGAACTGTGGGCCTCTGGTGAGCCATGGCACTAAGGACTGTGTGGTCCTGGGTATGGCCCCAGCTACTACCACCAGGGCCAGGAGCCATTCTTCTCAGGGCCGTGTCAGAAGTGGCCTCTCTCACCGTGACCCCAAACTAGCAGTGACCCTTGCTGGAGTCTGGCTGAGCTGCTTGGGGGAGGTAGATGCCATATAAACTCATTATAGGGGTCGGTGCTGTGGCACAGCCAGTAAAGCTGCTGCTAAATCACTAGCATCCCATACAGGTGTTGGTTCGAGTACCAGCTGCTCCACTTCTGATCTAGCTCCCTGCTAACGCTCCTGGCCTGGGACCACAGTGAAAGACGGTCCAAGTGTTTGGGCCCCCTGTGATCATGGAGGGTGTAAAGAAGCTCCTGGCTCCTGGCTTCAGCTCAGTCCATCCCTGGCTGCTGTGATCAGCTTCTTCTGGCATTGGCATTCCTATTCATTAACCTGCCTTCGGCCGTGAAGGCAATCCGACATCCCCATCCTGTGTCAGGGAAGTGAGTGCTGAGGCGTACCTCTGCCTTTGTGTTTTCCAGCTGGGCCTTGAGCCCGCTGATCTCTCGGTAGAGCCGCTCGATCAAGTGGTCCCTGTGAAGAGAAGCTGAGCAAGTTAATGAGCCATGGGTAACCTCTGGGACCCCCGTGGGAGGAAGTGAACACCTGGGTGGCGGGCAGGACAGGAAAGGGGGAGAACTGAGGCTAAGAGCAGACACTCGATCCCCCAGGGGATCCACATCACGGATTCACCCAACTGTGGGTCAAAATACTCAAAAAAAAAAAAAAAAGTTTCTATCCTATTGAACACGTGCAGGCCAATTTCTCATCATTTCCCAAACAATATGGCCAAACAGCTATGCACGTGGTATCAGTAGTGAGCCAGGGGCTGGCGTGTTTGCTCACTTGGCTACTCTTTTGCCTGCAAGCACAGACATCCCATGTGGGCACCAGTTCATGTCCCAGTTGTTCCATTTCTGATCCAGCTCCCCGTTTATGGCCTGGGAGGGCAATGGAGGGTAGCTCAAGTCCTAGACCCCAAAGAGGCTGTGTGGGAGACCCCAAAGAGGCCCCTGGCTTTGGTCAGTTCAGCTCTGGACATTGTGTTGCAGCTATTTTGGGAGGGAAGCAGTGGATGGAGAATCTTTCAAATTAAAAAAAAAAAATCTTAAAAAAAAAAAAAAGATCTAGACACAATTTAAAGTAGCCAGAAGAGTGTATATGAGTTGACTCTGGGGTCCTGCAGTGACTGTACCCTAAGTGTTCTCAGGCACTAAATCTTGAAGCAGCTACTACTTCCTGTCTGGGATATAAGAGGCCAGACATGGCTTTATCTAAGAAGCCCAAGCATCATCCAGAATGCCTGTGGGGGCTGAGCATTTGGCACAGCAGTTAAGTGGCAATACCCGCCCACACCCTCTCCCCACATCTAATGCCTGGTCCCAGTCCTGGCTTCATTTCTGACTTCAGCTTCCTGCCTTCGCATACCCCATGGGGTCAGCAGGTGTTAGGCTGCAGCCTGGACGACCTCACCGCCTTTCTACATTTCAAATGTAAGATGAAGATGAACACACTCATTCCTGCACTGTGGGGTGGAGCACAGCAGCCCTCAGTCGGGACTCACCTGTCATCCTTGCTCACGCCGTTCTGACTGTTGAAATTGAAGGGCCCACTGCTGAACGAGCTGCCGAAGATGTCATCGAACTTGTTGTCAAATAAATTCTGCAAGGGTCGGGGTGGGGGTGGGGGAAGGAAGTAACACGTGAAGGAGTGCAGGGAACACTACAAGAGGGTGCAGGGGACTGACAGGTGAGAAAGGCTGCCCCCCTCTTCATCTTGACCTGGCTCAGTCCCGTGTGTGTGTGTGTGTGTGTGTGTGTGTGCGCGCATGGGGCAGGAAGCATGGGGCAGGGTCCTGGGTCCAGGCTGGTGCTTTGTTAAGAGGAAGACGGAACTGCTTAGAGCCAGGATGCCCGGGCCTGGCCTCTTCCATGCTCTCCTCTGTAGCAGGGGAGGAGAACTGGGCTCTTCTTCCCAAGCCCTGCTGTGAGCCTCACCTGTTGGGAGGCATCCATGTCCATGAGGTCGTCCTTCTCCAACACAGGCTCGCTGTCGGGGGATGAGGCCTCGGCAGGGATGACCACCACGGGACTGATGTGTTCCGACAGGGCCGAGGCGCGTAGGAAATTGGGTGGGTTCTGGGGGAGAGCAGAGGGCCCATATCCTTACATGGTTACTGGGGACACCTGTGTGCGTGGGGCATGGTGCCCATGGGGCTTCTTACCTCGGGCAGCTGCGGGATCTGAATGAGCCTCTTGAAGTACTGCAGATTGCTGGAGCGGTAGAAGAGGTCTTTCAACCTACGGGTGGTGGTGGTGGTGGGATGGGAGCAGAGTCTGAGGGCCGCGAGGTGGTACCAGCCCCACAGTGGGGACAGAGCAGCCCACCACCTGCTTCCCACCCCCTATCCAGGGGGTGGCCCAAAGGTTCAGGTTGTCAAGGAGATGGCTGCCCAACCCTGCTGTGGCACTGGAGACTCCATTGTGATGCTGCAGACAAGTGTGGCTCAAAGCCAAGTGCCCAGTGTATCTGGTGGCGAGGAAGATCCGCTAATTCCCCATCACTGGATAACGATGTTATTGGGAGATTCATCTTTCTGTGGCAACCTTTTTTTTTGCCCCCTTTCAGTCAAGGGCTGTTTAGGTAAATAACACCATTTGTGGGCCATCCGATATGATCAACTGGGGAGAAAAAAAATGAACCTGCTGCTTCAGATTTATTGAAACAGACTGGAAGCTTCTGGAAGGCAGGGACTGAGTCTTGCCAAGCTTCAGGTACCATCAGACCAGGCACACAGGGATACCCAGTATCTGCTGGAGACTAAGAATCTACACTGTACCCTTCTCTTGTATGAACATAAGCAAGAAGGAACTAATGCTTTCTTTCCTCATTCCCTGAATCTTAACTTTGAACTGAAACCCGGAAGATCAAGAACGGTGATAATATTCAGATTACACAAGGGCTCTTCAAAATGTTCATAGAGGGTGCCCGACACTGTGGCACAGTAGCCTGAACCTCTGCCTGTGGTGCCAACATCTCATAAGGGAGCTGATGTTAGTAGTCTCAGCTGCTCCACTTCCCGTTCAGTTCCCTGCTAACGCGCCTGGGAAAGCAGCAGAGGACAGCCCATGTCCTGTGGCCCTGGCATCCCTGTGGGAGACCCAGAAGCAGTTCCAGGCTCCTGGCTTCAGACTGTCTCAGATCTGGCCGCTGTGGCCATTTGCAGAGTGAAGCAGTGGATGGAGGTTCTTTATGTCGGTCCTCTTTCTGCAAACAGAAAACTGAAGAAATCTTTAAAGCCACTGGGACAGTGAATCAGAGGATGGAAGATCTCTCTCTTTCCTCTTTGTTTTTTTTTTTTTTTTGTCTTTTTTTTAATTGCAAAGCCAGATATACAGAGAGGAGGAGAGACAGAAAGGAAGATCTTCTGCCCAATGATTCACTCCCTAAGTGAGCGCAACAGCTGGAGCTGAACTGATTTGAAGTTAGGAGCTAGGAATTTCTTCTGGGTCTCCCACACGGGTGCAGGGTCCCAAGGCTTTGGGCCCATCCTCAACTGCTTTCCCAGGCCACAAGCAGGGAGCTGAATGGGAAGTGGGGTAGTTGGGATTAGAACCGGCACCCATATGGGATTCTGGTGTGTTCAAGGTGAGGACTTTAGCCACTAAGCCACTGCGTCAGGCCCTAAAAGATTTATTTTTAAATTTTTATTAGAAAGTTGGGATCTATAGACAGGAGGAGAGACAGAGAGGAAGCTCTTCTGTCTACTGATTTACTCCTCAACTGGCTTCAACAACTGGAGCTGCGCTGATCCAAAGCCAGGAACCAGGAACTTCTTCTGGGTCTCTATGTGGGTGCAGGGTCCCAAGGCTTTGGGCCGTCCTCGACTATTTTCCCAGGCCACAAGTAGGGAGAGGGAAGGGAAGTGGAGCAGCTAAGACACGAACTGATGTCCATATAGGATCCCGGTGCAACAGGTGGAGGCTTAGCCTACTATGCCTGATGCTGGCCCTTGCATGAACTTTCCAAAGACCCCTTCAAATGCATGGATTGCAAAATTTTTTTTTTTGGTACCAAAATTAATTATCTTTTTGAAAAATAAATTTATTTATTTAAAATAAAGAGAAAGGGAAGAAAGATTTGCTGGCTTCCTTCTCAAGTGGCCCCAGGAGCTAGCCAGGAGCCCAGAGCTTTATATCCTGGTGGCTCACGTGGGTGGGAGGCAGGGACTCTGCTGGTTGGGCCATGCTCTGCTGCTTTCCCAGACCACAAGCAGGGAGCTGCAGTGGAGGTGGAGTTCAAACCAGCGCTGCATGATGAGATGCCGGTTTCACGAGCAGTGGTTTAACCTGCTCAGCCACAAAGCCTGGTCCAAATCCATCCATCCCTTAAATCTCGCTGTTCACAAACTTCCTGCAGCCGCTATGCATACTAGAGAAGGGAGAGCACTCCGCAATTTTACATCACCTCGTGGAAGGGCAGGATTTTCCGCACAAGTTTTGCTCAACAAGCCAAATAAATCCCCGAGGCTCAGGTCTGTGGCTGCAACAACGGGGCCACATTGCCTGACTCTGAGCAGAGGATGGGGTCTGGGGGTGGGAGGACAGCTGGATCTGCACGGAAGAGCAGGCAAGGCAAGCTACTTATGCATGGAAATGTTTTTATAAGCAAGAAGAGAACCCCAAACCCGGAAGGAAATACAATCAGCTGACTGTGCATTCTCCTCTGGGCCTGTGCCAAGGGCACCAGGCTCCACCACAACAGAAAGCCAACTGCAATTTAACATTCCAGGAAACTTGCCCCAGGGCCTGTCTCCTCAGATTTCATGGCCCATTGATCGCAGGATCGCCCTTGGGCTGCACAAGCAGAACTAGGCAATGGGGAGGTCAGCATCCCCCTGGCCTTGGTCCTGGGAAATGTTCCAGAACATTTTTCTTCTCAGCCACGCAGGCTTCTCCTCCTCTCCTGCCAGCAGACAGCTGACTTCTTTGGGCCAATCAGAATTTTCCCAGGTCCCTAGGTACAAGCCTTCCTTCCCTACACGCTGTCGCAGCTGAGGCACTCGGAAAGGTCTCATAATGGACAAGATAAGACTGGAAGGAATGGGTGCTCAGAACTCTGAATGAAACAAATGGGGTGCTGGGATCAAGGTTTCAGGGTGGGGGGTGGTGGTGAAGCAGGTTAAGTCACCACTTGGCGACACTGGTAACCCACATTGGTGCACACCAGTTCAAGTCCTGGCTGCTCTGCGTAGGATCCAGCTCCGTGTTAAGGCACTGGGGAGAGCAGTGGAGGATGACCCACATGGGAAGCCCGGATGCAGTTGCGGGCTCTTAGCTTTGACCTGGCTCAGACTGTTGTAGACGTTTGGGAAGTGAACCAGTGGGATGGAAGATGTCTCTCTCTCTCTCTCTCTCTCTCTCTCTCTCTCGTTTTCTGTAGCTCTATCTTTGAAATAAATTTTGGGGGAAAAAATTTCGGGGTTGGGATGCGGGCAGGAGGAACAGGAAGTGGAGAAAAAAGGCTTGGCTTCATGTGGGGCTGAGTCTGAATTTCTGACGCAGAAAGATGAGCTGGAGCTGGCTGCGCTGGAACAGTATCCAAAGGAGAGGGAAGAGCAAGTGTTAGGGGCCTGATGGAGGAAGGCGGTGGGTGCAATGCAGGCCCCAGAGACGACCCGTCAGTGATGGTGGTGAGGCTGGAGATAGTGGGCCAGCCAGGGGCACTTAGGGCCTTAAAGACCCCAGAAAAGAGCTTAGATTTAATCCTGAGCGTCTTCCAAGCTGGGGTGACTGGTCATCAGCTGGGACATTGGCAGCCCACACCAGGGTCACTGGATCCAAATCCTGACTCCTGCTCCCTGTTCATGTAAGCCTTGGGAGGCGGTAGGTAGCTGGGTCTCAGTACCATGAATTCCTGGCTCAGGGTGTTACCTTCAGCCCAGCCCTGGCTGTCTTGGGCAGTTGGGGAAAGAGGCAGTGGAAAGAGGGGAGCTCTCATCTGTCTGTTTCTCTGCCTCTGGAGTCTATGGAAACTTAAAAAGATTTTGAGCAATGGGTGTGTTGTACAAGGTTGCAGTATCTGCAGGGGCCTGTAGGGGGCAATAGTGGATGTCCGGAGATTCTGGTGAACCCTTGAAGGGTAGTGGGGCACCCCTTCTGTCACGTGAGCCACTTACTTTGTGAACTGCTCCATGAAGCGGTCCCGGTGGCCCTGAAGGGTGTCAGCTGGGAGACCTGGAAGGAAACAGGGGAAATAAAGTGAGCCAGGGGGCAGACCAGAGGGGCAGGCGTACAACAGGAAGCCACTGGAGGGGAGGAGACCAGATTTCCTGAGGCCTGTGGCCAGCCTACTAGGGGTCCTTGTTGGCCTACACTTGTCCTTTAAGACCTGGTAATCACTGAGCTGCACCCAACAGAAGGGTGGGAGTCCTAATATTTCCAGAACCTTCCATTTCCTCTCCTGGTTTTTGTTGTGGGGAAGGGGGCAGCATTGTGGTGCAGAAGATTAAGATGCTTTTTGGGATCCCATACTTGGATTAGGTGTCAGTTATTCCACTTTCCATGCAGCTCCCTATTAAGGCTCCTGGGAAGGCAGTGGAGAATGGCCCAGGCGCCTGAGTCCCTGCCATCCACCGGGAGACCCAGACGGAGTTCCGAGTTCCTGGTTTTGGCCTGATCTTAACCCAGGCTACTGTGGGCACTTAGGGGGAAGTGAACCAGCTGATGGAAGATCTCTCTCTCTCCCTCCCTTCCTCTCCATCGCTCTGCCTTTCCAATGAGTGGCTGCTTGTTCTCACCTTTAAACCCAGGCACACAATTACCTGCCTCTTGTCCTAACTCTAAGTGGCAGGTGCTGTTGACCTTGGTATCTTAAGACACAAGTATGTCCATGGCCAGTGCACCTGATTGGCGCAGCACCGGCCTGTTGCGCTCACTTGGGGAGTGAATTATCAGACGGAAGATCTTCCTCTCTATCTCTCCTCCTCTCTGTATCTGACTTTGTAATAAAAATAAAATAAATCTTTAAAAAATCCCATCTGGGGCCTGGCGTGGTGGCCTAGCAGCTAAACTCCTCACCTTGAAAGCACCAGGATCCCATATGGGTGCCAGTTCTCACACTGGCAGCTCCGTTTCCCACCCAGCTCCCTGCTTGTGGCCTGGGAAAGCAGCCAAGGACAGTCCAAGCCTTGGGACCCTGCACACACGTGGGAGACCTGGTGGAAGTTCCTGGCTCCTGATTTTGGATCGGCGCAGCACTGGCCGTTGCAGTCACTTGGGGAGTAAATCAGTGGACGGAAGATCTTCCTCTCTGTATATCTGACTTTGCAATAAAAATAAATAAATCTTTATAAAATCCCATGTGTACAAAGGGTCTGTGTTGAAAGATGGTCTGGAAAACTGTGTGAGCTGACATGGGGGTGTTCTCTGTGTGGTTTGGGAAACCTGCAATGAATGGTGGCTAGCTACAGCCAGCTGTGGGCGGACAGGGACAGCCTGGCACCTAGCCAGGACAAGCCAGGTGTCTAACTGGGCATGTGCAAGTGAGGCCCCTCGTCTCCTACATTCTCACCCCAGACCCTCCCCGGGGTCTTTTGCAACAGAAGCAGAAAGTCAAGCGCATGAGCAGGCCTGTGCCTTTCCAGAGCACCCAATTGGCCTGCGAGGCTCACGGATGAGGGGTCCCCCTTACACACACCGTGTCCGGCCCCTCACACTCACAGGAGTGGAGCTTGAAGAGCAGCTTGACCGTGTAGTCGTAGAGGTGGCTGCAGTCCAGGATGACCTGGATGAGTGGCGCAAGGCGGCACTGCCCGGCTGTTGTCACGGACACGGAGCGCGACATGTCCAAGGAGTTGAACACTGAGGAGAGAGGCAGAGAGGCTGGGCAGGGACAGGCAAGCCCTGGCCAAGGCTCCCCTGACCTGGGCGAGCACAGCCTCTTGAGAGACCTCCAATCCACAGGGAATGATGGTCCTGAAGAGGGAGTGGCTGGTCCAGCACACCGACACAGGATGCTAACATACTGGCACCTATTTCTCTAACAGACCCCATGCTCAACTGTTCGCTCAAAGCAGTAAGCAATGAACTTGTCACTCCAGAACATGCCTTGTCTGGGGGTTGGACCAGAACAGGCTGCACAAATGAACACAGCAAAAGAGGCTGCAGTCAAGGTCAAGGTCGCCGCCCCAAGGCCAGACCCTGCATAGCCCAGTGCTGAGAAGCCAAGAGCTTGTGTGTGAACCCATCCTGTGAGCACTCACTCCCCAGGCCTAATGGTAAGAAAGCTGCTTCTCACATGGCCCCTCAGGGAGGGTGTGGGGAGGCAGAGGGAGAGGAAGCTGGGGGCTTATCAGAGGGTCCGGTAGAGGAGAGGGGATGCTCTTTAACTCCCAGGAGAGGGGAGCCTGGCATGGGAAGCCAACCTGGACAGTGCAGCAGGATTTCATGGGCTACTCATGTGGACTTGGGAGCCAATCAAGTCTACCACCGGCCTTTCCCCAGCGAAGGGGATGTGCCAAAAGCCTGGCTGGGGGTCAGCAGGGACCACCAAAAATACCCAAGAGCTCCAGCCACTCCCTCAAGGTGGTAGCTGAAAGGGCCAAACCAGGGCACGGACATCTCCCAGCCCCTTGTGCCACCCAGTGTGTAGGCAGGGGAGGGCTGGACCAAATGTGAATCGCCCTGGGGACTGACCTGAGAGCCTGGTGAGAAGGGAGGGAAGCCACTCACCGGTTTGAAAGAGGTTGAGTTCACACTCCAGGTAGTCAAACATCTCCACTGTTAACTGGAAACTGCATCCAAGAGGAGACAGCTTACACATCACAGTCCACGGTTGGCTGCTCACTTGTCCCTGCCCACGCGCCAAACTGCGGATTCCTCCCCATGCACACACATGTGCATACGTGTGTGTCTAAATGCACAGTCACACTCACACATGCATGGGCGCCAGCCCCCACCCCAAATGCATATCTGAAGGCCAAGACGAAGCATCCTGAGTGGCAGGAGAAAGCCAAGCCCTGGGAGGGAGACTGAGGGTAGCCATGGGCATGGGACAGCTGGCCAAGGGTCTCGATGAGGCCCAGCATGAGGTGGCTCCTGGGCCAGCCCTTCAGAGGTTGTAGAGCAGTCCCCACCTCGGCCCTCGCCTTCCCAGCAAGCATTTCCTCCCCACCCTGCCTGGAGCACAGGGGCCAGTTCGCTCACAAGTTGTTCACGTCACTTTCTCCAGCCTCGTCCAGCTGCCGATCACTCATCTGAAGGTTGCCTGGGAACCTGGGATTCTGGAAGGGAGGTAGAGAAACGATGCATTTTTCTTAAGAGTTCAGCTAAGTCAACAGCAAGTATGCTGCCTGCTTGGGGCCCTGGGCCACTTCGAGCTGGATTTGCTTGGGCAGCTTCTACTCCTAGGAGCAGGCCCCCAGACCTCACACACTGCAGACCCTTGAGTGGGCCATAGGAACGACCCCCTGATGCCTGTCCCCTAATTTGAAGGCTCTGCTTCATCCCTGGAATGTTCCATAGCTGTTCTCCCCTGGTACAATGGGACCTGTGGGGGGCGATGCGGGGAGATAGCCAGCTTGGGGCTCTCTGCTGTCCCATCACTACCTCATCACTACCTAAAGCCACTACTGTGGATTCAAGAGGGCCAATCCATTCTCACATCAGCACCAAAAACTCAGTAACAGGAGACTACTGCACCCCGGGGCTGGGAGTCATTAACTCTCCATCCTCTGCTTTGTGTACAAGCAGAAGGAACCTGCCATAGGAGGTGGCCCAGGAGCCCCTTGTTTTTGCTGTAGCTTGCACCGACAGCAGCCGGTCTCCAGGTGGGATCCTGGCACCAGTTGTAGCAGTATACACCCCGCTCAGGAGCACCTGCTGGAAATGCACAGCCCCAGAGCCCACTTTCCAGTGTGAGGCTCTGCAGGCAGGGCCCGATGGGTGGCATTGTCCTAAGCTCCCCCTAGCAGGTGACTGTCACTGGGCGGGAAAGCGGGAAGCCGTGGGTGGACTATCTTTCTTAGGAAGCCTGCAGATCAACCCTGATGGGCAAGACTCACTTTGGTGTGAAACTCCATCTTGGTTCTCAGCAGTTTGAGGTAGACGCTGCACAGCTGTCCGTAGCCCTCACTCAGGTGGCCCTTACAGGAAGGGGGGGAGGGGAAGAGAGAGAGTCAGCACCAATGCCAGCCCGGGTGGTACCTGCTGCCACCACTCCTCCCATAAGAAATCTCTTCTGGGGGTACGGCGCCGTGGCCTAACGGCTAAAGTCCTCGCCTTGAACGCCCTGGGATCCCATATGGGCACTGGTTCTAATCATGGCAGCTCTACTTCCCATCCAGCTCCCTGCTTGTAGCCTGGGAAAGCAGTCAAGGACAGCCTAAAGCTTTGGGACCCTGCACCCGTGTGGGATGCCCGAAAGAAGTTTCTGGCTCCTGGCTTCGGATCAGCACAGCATCGGCCGTTGCGCTCACTTGGGGAGTGAATCATCGGATGGAAGATCTTCCTCTCTGTCTCTCCTCTCTGTATATCTGACTTTCCAATAAATAAATAAGTCTTTAAATAGATTTTCTTAAAAAGTTATTTTTTCCCTAGTGTTATAAAGCAGTATGATAAAAAAGAGAGAAGAAACAGAACAAGACCTGTGAGTTTACTACCCAAATGGCCACGAGCCAGGCTGAAGTCAGGAGCCAGGGGCTTATTCTAGTCACTCACGTGGGTGCAGGTGCCCAAAGACTTGAGCCATTCTCTACTGCTTTCCCAGGCCGTATGCAGGGAGCTGGGTGGGAAGTGGAGCAGGTGAAGGATTGAACCAACACCCACAGGGGATACTGGTGCCGCAGGTGGACTCATAGCTTGCTATGCCACAATGTCATCCCTGCTGGGTTATTTTTAAAGAGCAGTTTTATGGTCACAGCAAAACTGAAGGACAAAGAATCTCAAACACTAACTCTCCTGTACTCCCAACACCCTGTACCTTGGTGGTATACCTGTTATACCTGCTGTGCCTAAGCTGATGCCACACATCAACACCCACAGTGCCCAGCAGCGGTCGTTACTGGTGGTGCACATTCTGCAGGTTTTGACAAACACGTAACTATCGTATCACATGGGATAGCTGCACTGGCCCAAAAATCCACACTGCTCCATCTTTATTTTTACTCTAAAAATGTTTTTGAAAGGTAGTGGCACAGAAAGGCAGAACTAATTCTGCTTTCAAATAAACAAAAAGTAAACTTCAAAATACTCACGTAAAGAAAATAAAAAGATACATTTCCAGGAAAATACAGAAAAGTTAAAAGAGAAAGCTGTAACAGGTCATTAAAAAAAGAGAGATCTATACCTTTGAAAGGCAGAGTTGCAGAGAGAATCAGAGACAGAAAGGCAGAGTGTGCGAGCAAGCTTCCACCTGCCAGTTCACTCCCCAAAAGGCTACCATGGCCGGGGCTGGGCCAAGTGGAAGCCAGGAGCCAGGAACTCCATCCAAGCCTCCTTCGTGGGTGGCAGGTACTCAGGCACTTGGACCAATTTCCTCTACTGCTTTCCCAGTGGGAACAGAAATGGAGCAGCTAGGACTAGAACCAGCTGTCCTATGGGATGCTGGTATCACGGGTGGCTGCTTCACATGTGGTACCCTACAAACAGGTGATGGCTGCCAAAAGGGACAAACCCCTTCAGCAATCACAGAGAAAGCTTCCTGGGGTGCAGCTGGGAGGTTTTTCCAGCTTTGCCCACACCCTGAGGACGAGCTGCCTGTCTCCCAGTGAGCAGGCACTGCCTCACCTGAGGCAGGCAGAAGGGACCACAGCATTGCTACTGATCTGTGAGGACAGAATAAGGTGAGAGTTCCAGGAAGTAGGCTCACGTAGTGGTTCCCAACTGCTGGAGGCAAAAAGGGCCTATCAGACTCCACCTGAGCAGAGTCTTCAAAACGCAGATTCCCCGACCCATATCATGGCCATGGGAATCTAGAAAGGTTTGCAGACACCCTTTTTTGGGACTTGGGTGTTGCTCTCCATTTCTCATCTCTCCCTAAGGCAGAGGGCATCCCTAGCCAGGGAAGAAAAGGCACTGGCATTAAGAACTAAAGACATGAGGCTGGCACTGCAGTACAAGACACTGGTATCCCATTAGATCAGACAGGCGGCTTGAGTCTTAGCTGCTTCGCTCCTAATCTAGCTTCCTGCTGGTGCACCAGGGAAAGTCATCATAGGATGACAAGTGTGTGGGCCCCTGCACTCACATGGGAAGACCCAAACCATGGCTGTTTGGGGTGTGCACCAACAGATGTTTCTCCCTCTGGTGACAGCCTTTCATAAAAATAAGATAATCAGGAAATATATGAAAAAGGATGAATAAAATTATTTTTTTCTCCAAGAACTGGAAACGTTCATTCTTAGGGCAATCCCAGAGCTGCCTGGAGGAGGGGTGAAATGGAGATGGAGGCCATTCCTTGTGAGGGACCCCAGTGCCCCAGCATGAGGTTGGCTCCACACAGAAGCCTCTACGGCCTTGGACTGTCCCGTGGCTCCTGGGGGACCGAGGAAGGCAGGGTAGTGGATGTCATCCCATGGTGGCTGGGGGCTGGTGTGTGGGGTAGTATCTTTAGCCTCTCTGGGATGCTCGATCTCTGGTGGTGGTGGGGTATAGGGAGGAGCCCAAACTCACCCACATCCTGCTCATGTCACTCAGCTCATTCTTGTATCTCAGGGAGTCCTTGAGGACCTGCGGATGGACAGAGTAACTGGTAGGGCCACACGTCAGCTGAGCTTGGCGGGTGGTGGTAGTGGTGGTGGGGTGTGGGTGTGTTGTGGGGTGTCAGTCTCTTACTAGGAGCAAAGAGGTCAGGAGGACAGGTGGGGGATGGCCAGCAGCCACTGGGGCCAGGGTGGAACTCACGTGTGGGTGCCCGTCCCGTAGGAGTTTGTGGAATACATGGCAGAACTTCCAGCACAGCACGGCGTTGCTGGACAGTGGCAGGCGGTTCACGACAGACCAGAAGGCCTGTGCCCCCTTCTCGTGGTGGGTCCCCAGGATGCATGGTAAGCAGGGAGTCAAGGAAAACAGGGATCCCTGGGCCCGCCTCCCAGTCTGCACTGGGGCAGCCCACAGCTGGCCACCCATCATTTGCAGCTAAGAAAACCAAGAGTCCAGCCTTTGTTCTGGCAAATGCTACGGGGTGTCGGGGAGCAGACGGCAATGCAGTGCCACAATCTAATAAAACCTCCTTAACTGGCCCATTTCCCTGGGGATGGCACAGCCTCTGCAGCTTCTTCAGAGAGTGTGTGTGTGTGTGTGTGTGTGTGTGTGTGTGTGTGTGTGTGTGCGCCTGCACATGCTGCATGGGCAGGTCCTGCAGCTTTTTTTTTTTTAAGATTTATTTATTTTTATTAGAAAGCCAAATATATAGAGAGACAAAGGAGGAGAGACAGAGAGGAGTATCTTCCGTCTGCTGGTTCAATTCCCAGGTGGCTGCAATGGCTGGAACTGAGCCAATCCAAAGGTAGGAGCCCAGAGCTTCTACTGGGTCTCCCACACGGGTGCAGGGTCTCAAGGCTTTGGGCCATCCTCAAGTGCTTTCCCAGGTCACAAGCAGGGAGCTGGATGGGAAGCAGGACTGTCTGTTATTAAACATGGGAGGGCTGCTTCAGCCTGGGGACCCCAAAAGCCAACATGTTGACTCTCTGGTTTCCTCTCTTAGGGAACACTTTCTTTTATTAAAGATTTATTTCATGTCTTTGAAAGGCAGTGGCCGCAACATCCAGGACTAGGCCAGGAGCTTGGCGCTTTATCTGGGTTTCCCATGCAGGTGGCATGGGGCCCCAACACTTGGGCACAGCAGCAGAAAGCTGGACTAGAAACAGAGCAGCTGGGATTCAAACTGGCGCCTTCACTGGAGGCTGGAGTTGAAGGTAGCACTTTAACCTACTGAGCCACAGTGCTGGTCTGCCTCCAGCTCTCCAGCCCTGATGCTGTTGCTGTGACAGCAGCAACCTCGGGCTCCAAAGTCCTTTCCATAAACCCTAGGTGACGGCCCAGCGCGGTGGTCTAAAGTCCCATGGGGCACCAGTTCTAATCCCGGCAGCCCCACTTCCCATCCAGCTCCCTACTTATGGCTTGGGAAAGCAGTCAAGGACAGCACAACGCTTTGGGACTCTGTGGGAGACCCAGAAGAGCTCCTGGCTTTGGATTGGTGCAGCTCCGGCCATTGTGGTCACTTGGAGAGTGAATCATTGGACGGAAGATCTTCCTCTCCATCTTTCCTCCTCTCTGTATATATCCAATTTTGCAATTAAAAATAAACAAACAAACAAAACCTAGGTGACTTGGGCACCCACCAGTTTCCTGTGTACATCCTGGCCTTGTCAGGGTGCACCTTCCTTTTCCTGCACCTCAAACTCCATAGGCTCTGGGACCACATGGTGAACCCAGAGATGGGCCTTCTAGTTGGTGACTCTTGCCCTCCCTCATCCAGTCCAAGATCTGCATCCTCTCCTCTGGGATGCACGCTGCACCTGCTCACAGGTCATGGAGCACCTGCCAAGGCATGCGTGGAGACTTCTGTATTTATACTCAGAGAACGGGGAGATCTAGCTCATGCCCCCTGGGGTTAAGGATGGGGGACAGTATACCCCAGTGGGTTTGGCCAGCCCTGGTCTTGGAAGCCACGGTCAATGGAAGCTGCTCATAGACACCTGGTCCAGGTAGGTGGGCGTTCCACTTTCTACAGCTGAGCCAGGCAGCCTGGCTGTGACCTTTGTGTCTCCGTGTGTCCCCTACCACCCACGATGTGACCTCCCCCAGGGCCGGCTTTCTGAGCAGCACACGAAAGGATATTTCTGGCGTGTTTTTCCTTTACCGCCACTTCCTGTGCGTTAATGGCCTTATTGATGCTGACGGTCTGAAAAACAAGAGGTGGGGGGAGGGGCGGGAGGAAGAGATGAATGAGTCTCTGAGCCAAGGGGCCACCCCACACCCCCTTCCCCTCATCCAATGAACCTCAGGCTTGGCAACCCCCTCCACACCTCCGCAGTGACCCTAACTGGACGTGTGCCTCTGCCAGTGCCCAGCTGGGGGCAGAGGTGGGCAGTGCTGGGGGGCAGGGGCAGCTGGCCCAGGCTGCCTGGCAGTGTTTTTGCCCAGCTGCTGTGCCTGCCTGCCACTCATTCACTTGGCACAACAACACGGCAATTAAAGCCTGCACAAAGGGGCGCTTTTCAGCCCAGGGAAACATTATTCCTGGGCATGGAGGGCGGGGGAAGCAGGAGGAAGAGCTGCCTGGGGCGAGAGTTGCTGTGGGCCGAGGGCATGCGGCCCAGTCTCTGTTCTCTGGGACCCTTTCCCTGGGGGGCCTTTGGTGGGGGGTATGGAAGGGGTAGGGCTGGCCACAGTGGCTCTTCAATTCCAATTTCCCACTCACAAATCCCCCTTCACATCCGACGATGTGAAAAATATGCATGCCTTCTCAGTCATTCTGTTACAGCTCTCTTAATTCAGTAAGGTGTACACATACACACACACACACAGAATGCACAAACACACACACCCATGATCCTAATACATCAGCTGCTTGATCAAACACAGCTGCTTGCCGTTTCCCTTCCACTGATGTCATTGTACCCTTGTCCCATGCTAACAACCTGTTCATACTACACACACGCATGCACATGGAAGGGATTAATCTTGCCACTGCTCCACGGGATTGGCAGATACAGACATTTCCGCATACCAGTTTTTCTCACTTGATATATCACAGAATATTCTTCCAACACATTATAAAACTCTAGTTAATCCTTTAAAAAGACAGCATGCTATCTGATGGCGTGGGTGGACATGATTGACACAAGAATCCCTGCACTTACAGGCTACTGGTTTATTTCCAGGGTGCGTGTGTGTGTGATGTTTAAAGCCACCGTTTGAAAAAGCAAAGTGACAGAGAGAAAGAGAACATCATCTAATTGGTTCACTCCCCAACTGGAAGGCAGGAAGCTGGAATTCCAACCATGTCTCCCACATGGGTACCAGGAGCCTCAATACTTGGTCATCCTCCACTGCTCTCCCAGGTACATTAAGAGGGAGCTGGATGGGAAGTGGGGCAGCAGGGACTTGATCCAGTGCTCATATGGGATGCTGGCATGGCACTGTGGGCTGTGGCTTAACCTGCTGTACCACAAAGCTGGCTTCAACAAATGCTTGGTAGTGGATGCCTTCATTTTTTTATGATGGAAAAATGTCAACCAATAGGAAGATCCCCTGTACAGACTCAATGGTTCCGAGCATCAACAGTGTGAACTTGGCCACGCACACTTTCCGTGGGTGAGGGGCTGGCTGGCACACGCTGCCTTCGAACAGCCAGACGATGGGTGATGAGAGGTCTCCAGAATGTCCACGCAAGGTACGTTTTCATGAAGGAACAATGTGACCTTCAAGATTTGAATGATAAACTTTTAATTCTATTTTTCCATAGAATTTTTGAATTACCCACATATTTTAGGCACTGCAGGCCACATGGTCTCCATGGAAACTAGTGAACTCTCCCACTGCATACTAAGCAGAGGCTTAAATAAATGAGGGCAACTGCATGCCCAGCAATGTTTTATTTTTAAACCCAGGTGGAGGTTTCATTCTATTCTGCAGCTGTAGTTGGCTAACCCTGATCCCTCCTCTATACCACCAGCTCTTATTTCTGAAATTTTTCTTTAAAAAATTTTTTTGATTAATTTTAAAAAATTTATTTGAAAGGCAGAGAGACCAAAGAAGAGAGAAGAAAGATCTTCCATCTGTTGGTTTACTTTGCCCCTAACAGCCAGGGCTTGGCTGAGCCATAGCCAGGGGCCTGGAACTTAAATCCAGGTCACTTAAGAGTAGTGGGGACTCAGGTACTTAGGCTGCCTCCCAGGATGTGAACGAGCAGGTTGCTGGATGTGAAACGGAGCTAGGACTCGAACCTAGGCACTCTGATATGAGACGTAAGTATCTGAGCAGCATCTTAACCACCATGCCACACACCTACCCTCTTGATACCAGACATCACATAATCTTAACAGCATGTCAAAGCTGGGCGGTGGTGAGACAGACTAAATGCTCAGCCTGGCTTTCATGGCTTTCAGATCTCTTCCCATTTGTAGGCAGTTCAGGATCAGCTGGATGGGGAAGGATACTGGGGGGGGGGGGAAGCGGTGCTGGGGGCGCTGATGGGAACTGGGGAGCCACTGAAGGTTCCAGGGCAGGTGAGATGTGTTGCAATACTCTGGAATGGAGACGAGGCCCCTTGCCAGTGTCCTGGCAATAGGTACGTAAGGAAAGCATGGGATGCTGTCTGCACAGGTGTCAAGAGCCATCACCTCTCCTTACAGCCCAGAACCGACAGCAAGAGCCTGGGCGAACCTAGGGGTAGGAAAGAAGCTGCTGTTTGCAGGCCGAGGGATGTTTCCAGAACATAAGCTCCCTGCTGAGCCCAGTGTCCTGCTGCTATTGTGATATCCTGTGCCTGCAGTACTGCCTCTCCACGCCATTCCTTGATCCCAGGCATCTTCCCAGCTTCCTGTACCCTGAGTCCTGCCCCCTCTGCATGGCACGGGCCAAACTTGCATTAAGCCTTACCAAACTAGTCAACTATCTATTTTTTTTTTAAAAGGAACTCAAATTCCTCCTGATACGTTTGCAATTCACACAAGCACACTTGCAAGTGCTTGTGGAAACATGGAATGAAAAGGTAAGTATTTTAGTATCACCCCCCGCAAAAGAAAACTTTTGCAAAATTCACACATAACTTTTCAGTATCCCATTTTCCATGAACTTTTAAAGACCCCTTCGTTGTCGTGATAGGAATACACATACTGGATTTCAGAAAACATTTGCCCCCAGATACACTTATCTTCCCAGTTCCATTATCTGCAAACCATTTAAAACATCTGTGTCCCGCACAGCCCTCTCATCCCAGCAAGATTAAAACCCCAAGGGCAGACACCTGCCTTCTCCTCACCCGTCCTGGATTCTAAGTCAGAGAGGGGGAGGTATAGGGTCAAGCCCTAATCAATAATCAGGCATCTCTCCCCAGGCCAGCTCCTTGGGATGAGCAGCAGGTGCAGGAGCTGCATTCGGAGACTTTCCGCTCCTTCTCCCAACCTGAGTGGGGTCTGAATTGACCCTGGAGCATCTATAGGCTGAGGTGGAGGCTGGGAGGTGGGAAGACCCAGGACAGAGGGAGGGCACAAGGTCGCAGCTGAGGGTCTCACCTCTGGAGGGGGCCCCAGGTTAGAGGACATCCTCTACGAACAGGTAGTTCTCCAGATGCAGTCCCACAAGCCCCCAGGGAGCAGCACTCTCTGACCCCGCTGGCCCTGGCGTCTGCGACGATGATGGGTTCCGGAGAGCCAATTATCAGCAGGTGCCACAGGAAGGGCATCCTCCTCCCTCCCCTTCCCTCCCTGTTCCTGGGGGCTGTGGCCAATGGGAACACTGCAGGCTGTGGGGGCCAGCTGCGCAGAGTCCGGTCATGCACACAGCCCTTGGCGGGAGCCCAGCTCCTAGGCCTGCCAAGGCCGGGGCTGGCTGGTAAAAAAGGTTCCGGGGCGGGGGCAGCAGGAGTGGATGTACCCAGAGTGTCGGGGGAGGCAGGGGTAGATGGGAGGTGGCGGTAGCTAGGCTGAACAGGGCCAGGGGCAGGAGGAGGCTATGTGGAGGCCATGGAGGGACATCCTGAGTACAGGCAGGGCAGAGGGGGAGAGGAACAAGCAAGACAGGAAGAAATGAAAGAACTGTGGAGAGCATGCATACTGCTGTGGCTTGGGATGTGGCTTGTCGCTCTGGGACTCACGGTGATGTTGGGTGGTGTAGGGAGGCGAGGCCTTAAAGAGGGGTTAAGAATGCATAGAAGGTTAAGCCTCTGCCTGTGTGCCTGCATTCTATGTGGGCGCTAGTTCAAGTCCTGTCTGCTCTACTTCCCATCCAGCTCTCTGTCTGGGAAAGCAATGGAGGATGGACCAGAAGACCTTGGGAGCCTGCATCCGCATTGAGAACATAGAGGAAGCTCCTGGCTCCTGACTTTGGATTGGCCCAACTCAGGCCATCGTGTCCATTTGGGGAGGGAACCAGCAGATGGAAAGTTCAGAAGATTAAAGCATTGTGGTGCAGTAGGTTAAACCACTACTTGGGACACCCACATCACATATTGCAATACCAGTCCAAGCCCTGTCTACTCCATGCTTCTTTGTGACCCATTCCCTGTTCATGACTTGGAAGGCAGTGAGCTTAAGCAGTTGGGCCCCTGCTGCTCCTGTGGGAAGCCTGGATGGTGTTCCTGGCTCCTGGCGTCGGCCTGGCTCAGCCCTGGCTGTTGCAAGCATTTGGGAAGTAAACCAGTGGACAGAAGGATCTTTCTCCTGCTCTGTGTGTGTGTGACTCTGCTTTCCAAGTAAGAAAATAAACCTTTTGTTTAAATATGTAGATTTTGCATGGCCCCTAGCAGAGCTGCAGGATCAATCTAAGTGGAGGACATGGTGCAACTGGGCAGCACCCGCCGAAGCATTCGTGGCAGAGAGAGGTGGTGTGTTCTCATGGTGGGACATCATTCAGCCTCAAAAAGGCAGGCAAGTGAGTTGTGCAGCAGTGCGCAGGAATCCCGAGGTCACACGTGACACACATGACACACGTGAGTGTGTGTACAGTTCTACTTCTATGAGTGCCCAGACAAGTCACACTCCCAGGGACAGAAGGAAGGGTGGGCGCCAGAGTCCCAGAGAGACATACCAACATGGCGAGCGTGCCATGGAGCCTCAGGCTAAGTGACTGTCGTGGCAGACGCTGGGATGCACCTACAGCAACTCCTGGAGCCATGTGTGGCCTGGTGGCTAAGATGCCAATCAGACACATCTCCCACATCTGAGTCCTTGGGTTCAATGCTCAAATCTGGCTCCCGAGCCCAGCTCCCTGCTGCTCCTGGGCATGCTGGGACGTAGCAGGTGCAGGCTCAGGTACTTGAGTTCCTGACACCCTCGAAGAAGCTAGAAGAAGCTCTTGGCTTCAGATGGCCCAGTACTGGGCATTTTGGCCATTTGGGGAGTGAACCAACAGATGGAAGATCTCTCTCTGACTCTCTCTCTAATTCCGCCTTTCAAATACAAATAAATAAAAAACCAAATAAAATAATCTTTAAAGGCAACAAATATTTTTATAAAAGAGATCAAGATTTCTTGCCTTAGCAAGAAACTGCCACTTGGTGTGCGGCGAAACTGGGAAGAGCCAGGAATGGTTCAGCTCATCTTCAGAGAACAACTGTGTGGTCTGAATGCTGGGTCCCCCAAGTCCCAGCTGAAACCTTGTTCCTGACGCAGCAGTAACTAGGAGTGGAGTGGTCAGGAGGTTAGGGCACCAGGGTCCCCAGGAGTTTGGGATCTTAGCAAAGGCCATGGTGGGAAGCTGAAAGCGAGCCCTCACCAGAGGCCAGCTGCTGTCACTTTGTTCAAGGACTCCCAGTGTCCCCAGCCCAGCCTACTTTCTGCTGTCTGTAAGGATGGGAAGAGGGTCAGGCTGGGCATGAAAATCAGATCCATCAGAGGTAAAACTGATGGAAATGAGACGAAGGGACGGTATGGGATCCCCAAGAGGAACTGGGGAAGGAGGAGGACCCCAGAGCAGCAGGTGGAAGTTAGGGGCTCCAGCCAAGTCAGGTGGGAGTGTGGGCCGAGAAGGGCAGCCCAAGAGGCAGAAAGGGAATCCACTGGTGGCTCTGGGCAAGTTAAGTATGTGAAACTACAATGCGCAGGCTGCTGTGTCCGACATCACTGCCCTACAAGAGCGAGGATGTCCCTCTCCAGTCACCTGGGCAGGAGAAGCAGGCATGAGCTTGAGGGAGCAGGGTCAGGGGACAGTGGCCAGTCCCTT
The DNA here is from genome assembly GCF_017591425.1 of Ochotona curzoniae. Taxonomy (NCBI): domain Eukaryota; kingdom Metazoa; phylum Chordata; class Mammalia; order Lagomorpha; family Ochotonidae; genus Ochotona; species Ochotona curzoniae. Next base: position 5,994,443 of record NW_024465421.1, read on the forward strand.
CTGCACTGGGACAACCAACCTTCCTGCCTGATGCCCAAGGCTAGGGCTGTTCACATTGGGCAGCCAATTAGCTCCTCCTTGTCTAGACAGGAGGAGGGAGGCCAAGGCTACAGGTGAAGGTGGTATCTTTCAGGATGGGACTGTCAAGGTCCTGCTTTTGCCACAAACATCTTGCTTTCTTCCTCTGAAGCCATCCCTGCTGCCCAGAAAGCACTAGAAGCCCTATCTCTCTCTCACCCATCCCTTTCTCCAGTTTTACTTCTTCTCAGTATATTTGAAAGGCAGAGGAAAAGATGAGCTGGCTCGCTCCCCACCTGCCAGCAACTATAAGGCCTGATCCAGGCTGGAGCCAGGAACCAGGAATGCACTCTGGGTCTCCCTCCCATGTGGCAGGCAGGGACCTGATCCCTTGAGCCATCACCTGCTGCCTCCAGAAGCTGAAATTGGAAGTGGAGGCAGGACTCAAACCAGTCTCTCTGATACGGGAAGTGGACAACTGTGTCTCCTTTCTGCCTGTCATTCCCAGGCCCATGTCTCCTCTTCCGTCCTGTGGAGGGACACCTCCCCGGACCCCACTCCCCACAGTCCCCAATGCCATGGCAGTTCCAAATCCTTCTAGGTCAACTCTTGTTCCCTGGCCATTCTTTCTTGTTGTAAAAAGGAGAGACAGAGAAAGATCTTCCATCTTCTGGTTTACTCCCCAAATGGCTGCAATAGCAAAGGCTGAGCCAGGAGCCAGAAGCTCCTCCAGGGTCCCAAGACTTTGGACCATTCTACTGCTTTCCCAGGCCACAAGTAGAGAAATGGAAGGGAAGTGGAGCAGCTGGGACTAGAACTGGCACCCCTGCGGGATGATGGTGTTTCCAGCAGAGGATTAGCCAATTGAACTAATATGCTGGCCCCTCCTTAACCTCTCTTACACTCCAGTCATCTCTGCCACTGTGTAGGGGTGACTGACCTCGGAAAGGGTCCCAGGCCATCTCTGCTGCCCACTACTCCCATGTGCCGGGAAAAGGAAAGCATCTGTCCCCCTGGCCTTGAGCATCTGTCACAGAATCCCCTTCCACCACCAGTCTGACCCACCACAACCCCAGGCAAAGGTCACCCTCTTGCTGGCATTTCCGGCTCCACCCTAATTGCCCGTGTTTCCCGTTGACTTGGGCAGCCTGGCATTTCATGCGGTTCCTCTTCCAGATGCCAGCTGTCTCACCCCAGGAGATGTTGTGCCAATCTCAGGTGTCCTCGTTAGGTCTCTAGAAGGTTCCAGAATGTGGGGCATAGGGTAGGACCTCGGATACCAGGTCTCAGGGTAAAAGAAGAGCCTAGCCGGCCCCCACCCCCACCCCTACCTCAGGGCTGTCTCACAGGAAGCCATACTTCCGCTCACCCTGCCAAGTCCCCACCACCACCGCATGGCCCAAGTTGCAAGGTCAAGTTCACAGGGGGTTGCACTTTAGAGGTTCGGTCACCATGGCTGCTCTTAGACACACCCTGACCCTTCCCCTTAGCCAGGCTGGAGTGTCCCTTGGTCAATGCCCCTTGTCAGTGCTTCCAGAAACAGTGCTTGCACAGCTGGTCTGCAAGCACTGCAAACTCTGGCTTGGGTCCTCCCTCAAACCACCAGTCTTGCCCAACTTCCTCTCCCACCCCCTCCCCTGCACCGCACACACAAAGCCACGTCACTCTGGACGGCTCCCCCCCAGCTGTGTCCACGTGAGGTCAGTTTCCTCCCCTCTGTCAGCGCTTACAGTAACCTAGCTCCCACCAGCTTCAGACACAAGGGTAGCTGGTGCCCAGGAGGTTGAAAACACCCAATCCAGCTGTTTCATAGAGCCAAGTCAGCAGGGCAACTCGTAGGTGTGTGACTTGATGTCGAGAGGCACTTGCCATACTCCAGTGATGCCAAGGCCATTGCCTCTCCTTCCCAATGCACTTCATTTCCCTATGTCTTGTTCAGTTTCCTTAGTCAACATTCCCATCTCAGGCCTCTTTCACCACAGAGCCAGCCCCTTACAATCAACCCCAAAGAAAGCTCCACTGTCCCAGCTCAGGAACCCCACAGCCCCTGAGCTCCTTAACTTCCGAGCACAGCTTCAGCAACCCCCTTCTCCCCTGGAGCCTCTGGATGCAGGCTGTACTCTGCACCCACTATGGCCTCTTTTCCCCAGAAATGCAGTTGGATCAGCAGATCCATGCACACAGTGGGGGTAGTCAAAGACCTTAGAAAACCAAGAGTCCCTGAGCTCCAAAAAGCACAGTGATTGCAGGACACGTAAGCTTTCTGATTTTTTTTTCCTGGAAAATTCTGGATTGATATGAAGGGCAAATTAGGAGAGTATATTCATCTTACAAAAGATGCTGGCACCCTGATTTCTTTAAATAGCAAGCTCCGCTGGCACCTTGAAAATAGGATTCCATTGACACAAGCGTGATTTATACCAAAGCACATCTGTTACAGAGAGCTCAGAAAAAAACAGTTCTCTTGCCATGTAATGGCCAATGGCAGAGCTGGTCCCAGGAACAGACAGGCACCTGCCTGGGTTTTCACAGTGGATGGTGGGTCTTACTCTGTCGGTTTCTGACTGTGGTTATGGTCCTTCTTGGCTTTCCTAGAAGGACTGTAGCCACATGGGAGGGTTGAGGGCAGCAAGAATCTCCCAGCATTCCCTTTGTTGTTAAGGGTGTGACCGACAAAGAGGCCAATAGCTGGAAGGAAGTGGGTCAAAGTTTTATGGTTTCCTTTGATTTTTTTTTTAAAGTTTATTGATTTGAGGGTCCAGTGTGGTAGTCTAGTGGCTAAAGTCCTTGCCATGCATGCACCAGGATCCCATATGGGTGCCAGTTATAATTCTGGCTGTTCTACTTCCCATCCAGCTTCCTGCCTGTGGCCTAGGAAAGCAGCTGAGGATGGCCCAAAGCCTTGGAACCCTGCACCTATGTGGGAGACCTGGTAGAGGCTCCTGGCTCCTGATCTGCTCAACTCTGGCTGTTGTGGTCACATGGGGAGTTAACCAGTGGATGGAAGATCTTTCTGTCTCTCATTCTCTTTGTATATCTGTCTTTGCAATACAAATAAATAAATCTTAAAAGAAAAAAAGTGTACTGACTTGAAAGGCAGAAAGAGAGAGATCTCCTCTGGTTTAGACCTCTGGTCTGCTGGTTTACTCCTCAAACACCTGCAACAGGCACAGTTGGGCCAGGCTGCAGTCAGCAGCTCTGTCCAGGTCTCCTATGTGAGGGGCTGGGACCTAAGGGTTTGGGTCACCTCCACTGCTTTCCTAGGAACATTGGCAGTGAGCAGGATTGGAAGCGGAGTTGGGGACGCTAACTCAGGCAACTGTTTAACCTACTGTGCCAGTGGGCCTGCCTCCTTATTTCAAATGGCCACAGGATTTGCCCACAGTGTGGCCGGAGGGAGTAGCTGGGGCCAGGGTCTGGCGCATGGGAGCAGGATCCCAATAACTAGGTGGGTTCACTGCTGAGAGCTGGGCAAGCTGTCTTCAGGCTGCGAACAGGGGGTACCCATGATGCTGTGAGCCTTGAGAGGCCCAGGCAGGTGCAACCTGAAGCCAGGAGTTAAGTTAGCCTCTGTTCCTCGGCCCTAGCCAAGACCTCCCCATCCCCTCACCAGGCCTTTCCCTTGGACCAGCTCGTCTTCCTCATGGCTCCTCTAGCTTTCAGAGGGCTTGGAGCCCAAAGGGATCAATTCCCAAATCCATTTGGGCCACTGCCAAGGAGCTGCAGAGTTCAGATCAGAACGAGGGGGGAAAAAAAGTGGTGAGGGATGCAGGCTCTGATTATCCCAGAAGGGCCACTTCCTGCTCTGACACTGGCAGAAGTAAGCAGGGAGAGGATGTGGGCCCTTGCTAATCCTGCAGGTGATTGCACCACGTTCGTGGGGGGCTGTGATGTGACTTCCCCAGAACCCACAGCTGCCCGGAACTCTCCCTTCCGGCTCCTATGGTGGGTGTTGGGGGGGAAGAAGAAGGGGACAACCCTTCCCTTGGCAGGGGGTGGGGGAGGGGAAGAGAGGAAGAGTGGCAAGACTCGCAAGTGGGAGAGTCATCCATCACATCGCAAGATCTCTCTTGAGAAAGCACAGCTCCCAACCCTTCCGGAAACACAGCAGGGCTCTCGGCTGACCAGGCGGTCGAGGGCCTAGGATCTGGAGGCTGCTGGACTTTGCGGTTTCTGAGTCACTGCAAATGCTTTCCCCAAACACGAGCCCCTCCCCCTCCTCACCCAGAAGAACTATACCCCCTCTCTTAGAATCATCTCAGTCCATTAACATCCCGCCCTCCCGGTGGTGAGTCACCTGTTCTATTCCTTCCCTTGGCTCACCCAGCAGACACAGGCAGAGCACCTGCGTGGTGGGTGTCACTTTCACACTTGCCCATCATGCTGAGATGAGTAAGATGCCAGCCTGGATTCAAGATGGAGTACAGAGGGGGAAGCGGGGAGGGGGGAGTAGCGGGCGGCTGCAGGTGTTCAGTGAATGGAAGCTGGGGGTGCATCTAGCCTAAGCTGAAGGGGCAGTGTGACAGGCTCTTGCGGGAGAGGATCTAGGACAATCAGGACAGGGATGAGGCTAGAGCGCGGGAGAACCTGGTGGTGTTGACCATCCTCTGAAATCAAGGTGCGTGGAGCAATGCGCCTCCCCACTGCAGTAGGGACTTTGCAGAGGTGACTAATGGCTCTCCTAGGGCCACCCACCCATCCCTTCCACTGTTTGTCACTTGAAGACACAGGGAGAAAGTGCCCTGTACAGAACAGGCACCTCCTGACACCCAATCTGCTGGCATGGTCATGTGGGACTTCCTGGTGTCCAAAAGCTACAGGAAGTACATTTTGCTTGTCTATGAATCACACAGGCTTAGGTTTGCTGTTCTTTAAGACTTTTTTATTTATTTATGGGATAGGCAGATTTACAGAGAAGGAGTGACAGAAAGATCTTCCATCCGTTGGTTCACTCCCCAAATGGCCAGAGCTGAGACGATCCGAAGACAGGAGCCTGGAGGTTCCTCCAGGACTCCCAAGCAGATGCAGCATCCCAAGGTTTTGGGCTGCCCTCTACTGCTTTCCCTGGCCACAGGCCACAAGCAGGGAGCTGGTTGGGAAGTGGAGCAGCTGGGACATGAACCGACGGCCATATATGATGCCGGGGCTTGGAGGTAGACGATCAGACATTTAAACCAATGTGCTGGTCCCAGGTTTGCTGTATCACAGCAGGGACGACGGAGATGGGGCCACAGCCTGGCCAGCCTGGTTGTACAGGGTTACAGGGTTGAAAGGGCGATGGCTTTTTTCTGTCTTCACCAGCAGCTCCACACACACAGCAGTAAGAAGCTATGTCTGCAAGCTCGACCCTGGAGGCCTATGTCCTTCAAGAGTAAAGAAGCAGGCATGGTAGGATTCTTAGCTGTGGGTGCCAGAATCTTATTCTCCAAGCAGAAAATGTCCCCATGGGGCCGGTACTTTAGGGAAGCTGTCACCTGCAATGGCGGAGTCCCACTTCAGAGCCCCGGATTGAGACCGCTGGCTGCTCTGTGTCCGAGGCGGCTCCCTGCTAATGTGCCTGGTGACGGTTCCAATGTTGTAGCCTCCTGCCAACCTTGTGGGAGACCCAGATGGAGTTCCTTGGCCTCATCATGGGAGCCATTTGGGGAGTGAAGCAGCAGATGGAAGTTCTTGCGCGCTCTCTCTTTCCCTTTCAAGTAAGAAGCGCGCACTTCCGTTACTCTTAGACATGCCAGTTAAATTCTTACTCCAAGTAGAAAATGCACCCGTACTGGTTATAATCTGCAACGCGAGCTAATGTGCACTGAGGGCCTATGTTTTCCATCCTCAGGAACTCCTGCCCCTGCTGACAGCCCTGGAAGGAAGGGTTCGAGGGTCCTCATCTACACAAGGCAAACCCTAGCCCAGGGAACCTCAAGAACCCACCCAGGCAAGGGGGTGATGGGGTCAGATTTTGAAGCCCACATCTGTGCCCATGTACTCTTTGCTAAGACTGTGGTCAGATCTACAACATAAAGAGAGCTCCAAATCCAAAAAACTCTATGATGCCCTGATCCTGTTTCGTTTCAGGAGGTGCGTACTTATGTATGTGTACAAGCTTGGCTCAATCCGATGAAAGTCTGGCTGCTTCTGACCTACATCAACAGCACTCTCTCAGAGTTCGACCTCCCGCATGTACATGCAGAGAAGAGTCTAGAAGGATCTACCCCAAACTGTCAGCAACTGCGACCTTTATTTTCCTTACAGCTTTTCAGACCCTTGGACAAACAGCAGGAGTTTAACCCATTTTCCCATGGCAGATTCCCACGATATTAAATGTGCTCACAGCAGCGAAGCCCCAGCCCCATGAGTGGCAACCTCTCAGGAGGTCCAGGCACTCACAGCAGTCTTTCTCAGAAGGGAAAGGACACAGTGGAAGCCCAGGGCCTGCCTCTGGCGGCTCATGCTGTTCCCCCATCCCAATTCTGGCTGCTCTTCCTGGGGTGTGGTGCCGTTCCAGGGCAGAAGGAAGATGCAGGGGGAAGGGGCCATGAGAGCCAGATTGGGCACTCTGAGTACTGAGTCAGCACCCCAAAGGAGCACCACTACTCTGCTCCTGTGTCTGGGAAAGCAGTGGAAGGTGGTCCAAGTCCCTGTCATCCACATGGGAGACCTGGGTGGAGTGCCAGGCTCTTGACTTTGGCCAGGTCCAGCTCTGGCTGTTGCAGTCATTTGGAGAATGAACCAGTGGATGGAAACTCTGGGCCACTCTGTTTTTTTCAATAAACTCACTCTCAGCATGGCCATTTATCTCCACTGTATCCTTGCAGGTATAATTCCTTTCTTTCTTTTTAAGATTTATTTATTTGAAAGGCAGACTTTTACAAACAGAGAAGGAAACAGAGAGAGGTTTTCCATCCACTGGTTCGCTCCCCCAAATGGCCACAATGGCTCAAGCTGGGCCAATCCAAAACTAGGGGTCAGGAGCTTCTTTCCCATATGGGTGCACATTCTGAAGGCCCTGGGCCATTGTCTGTTGCTTTCCCAGGCTATAATGAGGGAGTTGGATGGAAAATGGAGCATCTAGGACTTGAACCAACACCCATATGGAATTCCAGTGTCACATGCCGAGTATTAACCTATTACACCACTGTGCCAGTCCCAACCTTTTCTCTTTTACCTACTCTGAGCCTGGCAGAGGATCCCTGTGGCCCCAGTTGTCTGCTAACATGGACACAATTTCACACATCTGGACAGTGGCCAGAAAGGACCCCAGGAGTACCCATTGGGAGTGTTCTTGCCCAGGGCTGGGGCCTGAGTAGTTGCCAGTGGCGACAGGGAGAGGGAGGCAGTGCTTTCCAGCCCGGAAGATTCCAGCAAGAGGAAGCTATTTTAAGATTCCAGAACACAAGGCTGAACTGACTGCTCCACAGACAGCTCAGGATAGCAAGTGAATGAAGCGTTCATTGCAAAAAAAAAAAAAAAATCCAACCCACAGATGCAGCTCCCACGCTTATCCCAGGGCAGCCCACCTCCAAGCATCAGGACCAGGAGGCGGTGTCGACATGCTAGAAGTTGCTTGTGGTCCCTTCAGAGACACACTGGATATTTTTAACACAGCCCTTACACCTGTGTCTCCTCTTCCCCCTCCTCTTCTGGCCTTGCTCCTTAACAAACCTACTCAATAGGAGCTGTCCATTCCAACTGGCACCTGGCATCACCCTCCCAGCTGGGGTGCCTTCTCCTTCTGCACTGTAATCACTCATTCAGTCAGCACCTACTGGGTACCAGATACACCTGTCACAGGAATTGCTGCTCCCCCTCTTCAAGCACAGCTCTTCCCAGAAGCGCTTTTGAGAGGATGTGTCAGGATTTAGGCAGCCAGCGCTATGGCACTGTGAGTGAAGCCACTGACTGTGATGCTGGCATTCCTTTTGAGCGCCATTCAAGTCCTGGCTGCTGTTCCACTTTCGATCCAGCTCCCTGCTAATGAGTTGGAAAGCAGCAGAGGATGGGTCCCCTGCAACCCACATGGGAGACTTGGATGGAGTTTCTGGTTCCTGGTTTCAGCCTGGTCCAACCCTGGCCATTGTGGCCATGTGGGGAGTACATCAGCAGATGGAAGATTCTCTCTCTCCCATTTTCCGCAACTCTGCTTTTCAAATAAATAATATATTTTTTTAATGGCACAGGGAAGAGAGATCTTGCATACACTGGTTCACTTCCCAAATGGCTGCAATGAACTGTGATTGGTCCAGTCCAAAGTGAAGAAGCCTGGAATTCTATACAGGTCTCCCTTCCGTGTGGCAAGGACCCAAATGCTTGGGCCATCCTCCGCTGCTTTCCCAGGGGCATTACAGGGAGCTGGATGGGAACTGGAGCAGTCAGGATGCATGCTCATATGGATGCTGACCCTCAGATAGTATCTCACCTCATTCTCAGTGCAGGACCCAAGAAAATGATGCTGTTAACAAGGTGTTGAGGTTCTCAGGGCTTGGCCAGGTGGGTTAATGCTGAGCTCAAAGGACTGGGTTAACACTTTTGGGAGGGAGTCCTCACTCTCGCGGGTCTGGATGAGTTGTAAACAGCAGTGTGTTGGCTCAGAGGCTAAATCCTCACTATGCAAGTGCCAGTCCCATATGGGTGTCAGTTCATGTCCCAGCTGCTTCACTTTCCAACCAGCTCCCTGCTTCCGGCCTGGGAAGGCAGTAGAGGATGGCCCAAAGCCCTGGAACCCTGCACCCACATGGGAGATTCGGAAGAAGCTCCTGGCTCCCGACTTCTTGCTGGCCCAGCTCCAGCCATGGCAGCTATTTAAGGGGGTGAACCAATAGATGCATATCACTCCTGTATCTCTACCTCTTCACAAATATGACCTGCTTTTCCGATAAAAACATAAACAAATCTTAAAGAAAAAAAAAAAGGGCAGGCTGCTGCAAAGCGTCACTGCCTCTTGTGTGCTGTCCCTTTTGTCCATGTCACCTCACAGCGCGAGGCTCTCACCGGAAGCTGAGTAGGTGCCAGCACTGCACCCTCCGTCCTCCCAGAGTCTCCAGCTGCTGCAGTAGCCATAGGACGAAGACAAGCTTTCCACTTTGTGAAATCCTTTCCCAATCAAAGGCGCATTAGTGCCCCGGGGATGCTGCAGGAGACCTGGCGGGGAGGGGGCCATTCGGGGCTCCAGGCCAGCATGAATGATGTCTGGCTCCTAGAATCCTTGGGCTTAGGGACACCAGCTGCCTGGCCCTGTGCCTGTCTGGCTTTGGATGGAGGCAGGCAAGAAAGAGGAGACCCAGTTGGGAGAGAGGAAACAGCCCCAGATGTGCTCCCCAGCATCGCCAGTACCTCACAGGGGATACTGGGACGTTAAATCCTTGCTTCTCAAGGCCACTCTAAGAAGTAACTCCAGGCCCTCAGTTTCGTCCATGACAGACACCTGCTCACCTGTGGCTGTGCTCAGTGCAGCTCACAAATGTCCCACTTTGGCCTCTTCCCCCATAAACCTTTGGGCACAGGATGACTCAGCAGCCCTAGGTCCTGAACATGCCCTAATATGTAACCACACCCACCCAGGGGCCTGCGCAGACTGCAGATGTTCCAACAGAGATCTGATTGAAACTTAGCTTCCTCTTGTTGGTCAGTGACCACAGCAGTCCTACAGCAAATCAAAACTCGCTTCTCTGGGACCAGCACAGTAGCGCAGTGGCTAGAGTCTTCACCTTGCACACTGGGATCCCATATGGGTCCTAGTTTATATCCTGGTGGCTCCACTTCCCAACCAGCTCCCTGCTTGTGGCCTGGGAAAGCAGTCGAGAATGGTCCAAAGCCTTGGGATGCTGCATGGAGACCAGGAAGAAGCTCCTGACTCCTGGCTTTGGATAGGCTCAGCTCTGGCTGTGGTGGCCACTTGGGGAGTGGACCAGCAGATGGAAGATCTTTCTCCTTATATCCTCTTCTATCTGTAAATCTGCCTTTCTAATACAAATAAATAAATCTTAAGAAACAAAAATCTCATATCTCCTAAGAGAGAAGGCACATTTCCTTCTCCACACGTGACCTCGACATGCGGGGGGATTGACTGGGAAGTCACCTGACCTGTGATGCTCTACACAGTTCTGCATGCCACAGCGTGTGTTATTGTGTGTGCGCACAAAAGGCCAGGTCCCTTGAGCTCACTTCTCTGCCATTTCCCCTTTGTTGGCCCAGCTAAAGCTCAGCTGTGGCACTCATGGTTCCCTAAATGCTGAGTGCAGAGCCAGAGCCTGCAGGTGCAAGGACTGGGCCCAAGGCCAAGGCCAATCTAGGATGTCATCCCTCCTCCTGGGTCCCCGAGTAGCTGTTAAAATGCTCTTCTCCCTCACCACAGCTGGCTCTGAGCAAGTCTGACCCCCCTCACTTTGGGGGGCTTCGTGCAGGAGGAGGATTAACACACGCTTCCTCTTGCTTCTGACACGCCCCCCCAGGCACATTCTTTAGGTCATAGGTTCAAAACTCATACACAGCTTATGGGTGCGAATGACAACATCCTTTTTCCCTTGCCAAGACTCCCATCTGCATAGGCACCCATCTGAAGCAATGTGCAGTCTCTGATGCAGGCAGTCACATGTGAAAACACAGCACGAGCCTTCCCCAGCCCTCGAAGAGACCAAGACTTGGATCCGGGACTCTTAGAAACTCCCGCCCTTCACAAAGTGCCCAGAGGGTGCAGCTAGAGCTGGTGATGCCAGCATCCCGGAGGAGTTCCGGTTAGAATCCCAGCAGCTCTACTTCTGATTGGGCTCCCTGTTGATGCACCTGGGAAAGTAGGATGGCACCCGTGTGGGAGACCAGAACTCCTGGCTTCAGCCTGACCCAGTCCATGCTACTGCAGACATCTGGGGAATAAACCAGAGAATGGAAGACAGCGCTCTGCCTCTCAAATCAGTAAGCCAATCCTCACCTTGAAATTAATTATTATTATTCTATATTTTGTTATAGGAAGGCCAACAGACTGAGTGACAAATATCCTTTACCGACTCGGGTGCCTGTGTGTGCCTGAACCACTGTTTGCTATCATACATAGAACACACATTTTCTGATTGGTTTCATTCTCTCCAGAGCCAGCTGTGACCCACTACCTGGATTTTTTGACCCAGGGGTACCTATACTGCTCTGGTCTTGCCGAGCCTGGTACCTGTGTCCTGATGCCAGCTGCTGCTGAGTCTCCAGCTGAGTGCCCAGGCAGGACCTCCTTTCTAAGCAGATAGTAGCGGATGTGGGCAACGCATGGTTCCTCTACCGTGCTGCACAGCACTCCTCCAGCTGGGCCCCCCATCCCTCCTTCCAGCCCTGCAACAAGTATACCCACAAGGCTGGTGGCAGCAGCAGTGGGGGTTTCCTCGGCCCCACCATCACCGATACCTGTGACACCTTCTCTCCCTCTCCCATTAGCCTTCTGGGTGACCCAGGTGTTGCACATCTGGGGACAAGGCCATGTGAGAACATACTTCTAAGCCGGCTGTAGGTGATCTACAGCGCCCAGACCCCACTCCCCCACCCTAGGCAGACAACAGTGCCCCCTCCCTGAAACTGCTTCTCCAGGGGACCTGGGAGCTAAAGGTACCTACCTTGGCTCATCTTTTTTTTTTTTTTAAAAAGATTTATTTATTTGAAAGGCAGAGTTTCATACAGCTCTAGCTGCTGGTTCACTCCCCCAAAATGACGACAACGGCTAGAGCACAGCCTGTCTAAAGCCAGGAGTTTCTTTCAGGTCTCCCACGTAGGTGGCAGGGCCTGCACACTTGGGCCATCCTCTGCTGTTCCCCTAGACACATCAGCAGGGAGCTGGATGGAAGTGGAGCAGCCGGGAGTGCAACCAGCGTGCAGCTGGGATGCTGGGACTCAACCCACTACACCACAGTACTAGCCCTCCAGTGCAGCTTTTTAAATTGACCATTCTAGAATCCAGTCTTCCAAATTTTTCTCCTTAACTCATCATGGTTTATTTGGTTATCATTTTTTAAACAAGATTTATTTATCTGAAAGGCAGCTGGACAGGGAAGGGCAGAGAAAGACTTTCCATCTGCTAGTTCACTCCCCAAACGATCACAATGGTCTCCCATGACAGAGCTGGGAACAAGCTCTTGCACCATCCTCTGCTGCTTTCCCAGGAGCCTCAGCAGGGAGCCGGATGGGAAGCAGAGCAGCCGGGACTCAGACCAGCCCTGGGATGTGGGATGTTGGCAACACAGGTGGTAACTTCACCTGCTGCACCATACCTGCCCACAACTATTATTGATCTTGTTGCCATGGTGTTTATTTCAGTTGTCAGGAGGACTGGGTTCAAATCCTGACTCCCTGATGTGGGACCCTGAAACTCACTCTTCTGGATGTGGCTTTTTTTTTTTTTGTAGACTCTGCCACAGCATTTCTGGAGAAATTAGAATATCATGTAGAGAACAGGTACAAAACGCTTTTGAGAGGCTAGCACTGTGGCTCAGCAGCTTAAGCCCTCACCTGATGATGCCAGTGTCCCATATGAGTACCGGCTGGACTCCCAGATGCTCCCCTTCTGATCCAGCTGCATGCGGGAGGAGCAGTGAGGATGGCCTCAGCACACAGGTCCCCGCCACCTGTGAGGGAGGCCAGATAAGAGTCCCTGGCTTCTGGCTGCTTGGGGAGTAAACCAGCAGATAGAGGATCTTTCTACGGAACTCTGCCTTTCAAACAAATAACACTAATTTTTAAAATAAGGAAAATGCTTTGTACACTCCCAACACAAGGCACATGTAAATAAAAAATACACGTCTACCCAGCACTCGTGTGTCCTTTTGTAAGAACTGGCAGCATTGGGGCTGTGCTGTGGTGTGGCAGGTAAAACTACTGCCTGAAATGCTAGTATTCCATATGTGCACTGGTTCCAGTCCCAGCTGCTCCACTTCCAGCCCAGCTCCCTGCTAATGTACCTGGGAAACCAGCTGAAGGCAATCTAAGTGTTTGGGATTCTGCTGTCACATGGGAGATGTAGAAGCAGCTCCTAGTTCCAGCCTTGGGTATGCCCCAGCTGTAGCTGTTACGGTCATTTGGAGAGTGAGCCAGCAGATAGAAGATCTCTCTCTCCATTTCTAGCTGTGACTTTCAAATATATGAAATAAATCTTTAAAAATTAATTTATTTTTGGGCCTGGCGCTGTGGCCTAGCAGCTAAAGTCCTTGCCTTGAACATGCCGGGATCCCATATGGACACCGGTTCTAGTCCTGGTCACCCTGCTTCCCATCCAGCTCCCTGCTTGTGGCCTGGGAAAGCAGTCGAGGATGGCTCAAAACCTTGGGAACCCTGCACCGCGTGGGAGATCTGGAACGGTTCCTGGCTTCTGGGCTTTGGACTGGTGCAGCACCAGCTGTTGTGGTCACTTGGGGAGTGAGTCATTGGATCGAAGATATTTCTCTGTCTCTCCTCCTCTCTGCATATCTGACTTTGCAGTAGAAATAAATAAATCTTTAACAAAAAATTATTTTTATTGGAAATTCACATTTTACAAAAGAGAGACAAAAGGCTCTTCCATCCGCTGGTTCACTCCAGTGGCTGCAACAGCTGCAGCTGAGCCAATCCGAAGTCAGGAGCCAGGAGCTTCTTCCAGGTCTCCCATGCGGGTGCAGGGTCCCAAGGCTTTGGGCCGTCCTCTACTGCTTTCCCAGGCCACAAGCAGGGAGCTGGATGGGAAGTGGAGCAGTCAGGATACGAACAGGCGCCCGTATGGGATCCTGACACAAACACACACATTGCTTAGGTTTCCACTTTTACACTCCCACAGCTACAGGAGGACAACCCCCTCCTCCAGGGAGAGGGAGGTCTGATAGATCCTGATGCAAGAACTTTAGCCACTAGGCTACTGCACTGAGACCTCAAATACACAAAATAAATCTTTAAAAGACTCGCCAGGGCCTGACATGTTAGTGTAGCGGCTAAAGTCCTCACCTTGCATGTGCTGGGATCCCAAATGGGTGCTGGTTCTAATCCCAGTGATCCCGCTTCCTGTGCAGTTCCCTGCTTGTGGCCTGGGAAAGCAGTATAAGGACAGCCCAAAGCCTTGGGACCCTTCATCTGCGTGGGTGACCCGGAAGAGGTTCCAGGCTCTGGGCTTCAGATCAGCTAAGCTCTGGCCGTTGTAGCGCTTGGGGAGTGAATCAATGCATAGAAGATCTTCCTCTCCGTCTTTCCTCCTCTCTGTACATCTGACTTTCCAATTAAAAAAAAAATCTTAAAAAAAAACTACAGTGTTCAGAGCATCACTGCCCCCTCCCCTAAAAGGCATCTGTACTTCATCAGGGTTACCCAGCTGGCTGTCCCTAGGGCACATATCTGATGTCATCAAAAATTCATAGTGACACCAGCTGGCAAATCCACTGATGCCGACCATTTGTGCTCCCATTCAGAACGATAAGGCGACCTAGGAGAGCAGGGATGGTCCTGAGAGCAGCCACCCAAATGGCCACTCCTGCCCCTTCCCGCTCTTCAGGCCCACCAAGAAATTAAACAGCGATGGCAGCAGGATTGGAGCAGGGAGGGGGCAATGGGTAACCACAGTGACCCAGGATCAGGCCAGTTTTAAGATCATCAGGTCAGAGGGGGACCAGCATGGACGGCATGGCCATCCACCTCGGGTCCTGCGTCCAACCTTTGCCAGGATCCCCTGAATTGGCAGGCTCCCAGCCGCAGAGGTTACGGAAGACTCCTGTAGCCAGAGAGGCGGCTCAACACCACTGCTTTCTCCTCCGGCCAAGCCCTAGCTGGTGCTGAGCTCCGTCTAGAACACGGGTGACCTGCCGGGCCAGCCTGTGGGTGAGATCTCCCCAGCTGGAGAGATACCTGATGGTGAGTCCGCAGCTCCAGCCCCCTGCTGCAGCGGGAAGCAGGTGGTAGCTGACTCCCTGGGGGTGGGTCAGGTTCTTGCTCCAACAGGCCAGAGTCTGTGTTCTCTCTGGACGGCTGCAGACAACCATTTCTGGGCTGGGCTCCACGCCCGGAGTGGTAAGGAGGATCTAACATCCCTTTTGTTTGCATCCCAAGTCATAGAGGAAAGAGTGGTCTGGGCTAGACATCCCAATTACTGCTCAAGGCCTTCTGGGCTCCTCACCCCTGCCAACCTGGATACTTCTTAATCCCAAACCTGGGTCCCAGACAACTGCCCTACTCCTCCCCCAGGGGGCTGTGTCCATTCTTCCTGCAATGACTCAGCCTGTGAGAGATGGCTGGGGGGGTGGGGGGGTCTTGTGCTGCTGCCCCTACTTGACTGGCACTGCAGTCCCCTCTCAGACCACCCCTGCCAGGCCCTCTAGAGGAAAAGCATCATCAGGCCAGATGACAGAAGCCTTAGGTCCAATTGCTGGCTCCTTCACCTGGCCCACGCGTGTGCACCTGACGGTGTTGGATAAAGGCTGCTGAATCGCCGAGGGCTGGAGAGAGGTGGGTGGGAGTGTCTCAAGTGTCCTTTTCAGGGCAGGCTTTGGAAGGCACACCTGACAGTGCAGGGCCAGGAGGGTGAGCAGGTGTGGCAGCCATCCCTTTTCAAGCCCCCCAAGCACAGCCCAGAGAGGCAACAGCCTGGTCCTGCTCAGACACCTCTAGGAAACAGCCAGCCACACACACACACACACACACACACACACACACACACGCTGCTTGGGTTTTCACTTTTACACTCCCACAGCTATAGGAAGACACCCCTTCTCTTCCTCCAGGGAGAGGGGGGTCTGATAGATGTCCAAAGAGATCCAAGCTTCCACAGCACACACAGGGCCTGGCAAGGCCTGGATGGCCTGATGAGAGGGGCGCCCACCCCAGGGGCAGCATGAGACTGACTCCCCCCCACCCCACCCAGGCCCCCAGCCAAGGACCTACGCACTGGTACTGCCTGGAGAAACTCGCTGACCTGGTGCTTCATCTCTGGCACCTCCCCTCCCCCCCGTTCTGGGGAGGGAGTGGAAGTGGGGTAGAGCTGGCCATGAGTGGGCCTGTTGGCTACATTCCAGGGCAACCCTGGGGGGCCCGTGGTCACCCCTCAATTTCCACTACAGAGTGGAGCCGGGGAGAGCCCTGGGAGAACCTGCGGTTTCCAGGCCTCCCACGGCTCCCTGGGGACACCCCCTTCAGAAGCCTCCAACTCACGTCCTGCCACCTGCCCCGGCTGCTCCTCTCCACAGCGAGTCCTTCAGCTCCTGCCACTTGGGGGGAGGGAGGCTGCAGACCCCAGCCCCACCTCTAGAGGAACCGCGAAAGGCCACATGGCTCCCTAGCCCACCCAGGCCGGGGTCTCCCTGTGACCAATCTGAAGCAGCCCCCTTGCACGTCTGGGGTCCAACCCGGGACCGCGCACCCGCCCTCCGTACCCACCTGTGCCTCCCAGCCCACTGACCGGCCCTCCAGCTTTCCCCGCGGATCTCGGGAACCCAGCAGCGGGTTGGGGAGCTCCGGAGGGGGCCGGGCCCGGTTCTCTTCCACGCCCCCACGGCGGATTCCCCAGTTTGGGCTGCGAACCCCACGCACGGTCCCTGTCCCCCCGGGGGGGGTGGGGTTCTCCTCGGGCGAGATCTCCGGGACAGCCCCGGGCGGCAGCACGGCGGGAAGCCAGGAACCCCCAATCGGGCCCGGGCAGCCGCCTCCAGACTCCTGGCCCGGTTCCCCTCCTCCGGCTCACCCGGAGTTGGGGCCAACAGGCAGGATCAACAACCCAGAAACTTTCAATGGAAGGCGCCCAGAGGGAGGGCACGGGGAGGCCGGGCTGAGCCCCGGCGCTCACTCACCATCTTGCTTGCATCCATGACCGCAGCTGCGGCCGCTCCACCCCAGGGACTCAGCTGCCCCCGGCGGCGCTGGCCCCCCACCCCCGGCTAGTTCCGCCCCGAGGGGTCCATGTGGCGGGGAGGGTGCCGGCGGGGGTGGGGACTCCCCACGCGTACCAAACCGGGAAGACGGCGGTGGCGGCTGCACCGAAGCTGGACCCGGGGAGGGAAAGGGGGAGGGGAGTCAGGGGGAGGGGGCCGGGCGCAGAGCCGCAGCGCGCGCCGGGGAAGGGGGAGGCGCGGCCCCGTGGCAGCGACGGCCCGGGAGCGCGCCCGGTCCCCCGTGGCCCGGGAAACCCCGAGAGCGGTGGGGGGCCACCGAGGGGCGCGCGTTCCCAAGGGCTGGAGCCTGCAGCCCCGGGCGCCCAGTGGCTCAGGCGTGATTTGAATAACAAAGGTCCCCCCTTTCCACCCCCACCTCGGGCTGCAGCTGGGGTAGCCGAACCCGGGTGGGTGGGTGTGTGTGTGTTTCGGGGAGGGGCGAGATGCAAGACCCTCGGGCAGACGGTGGGTGGGGAGGGAAGGGGGCGGGGCGGGGGCGCGGCTGCAGACATTCCAGCGGGGGCAGGGGGTCCGCCCGGGCCCCTCCCCACTTGACTTCTCCGGACAAAGGAGGAATTCAAAGCCAGTTGTTTGCCTCCTGCGGCTAATCCCCTAGGGGCCGCCCAAATGAGTCAGGGGTCTCCAAACAGATGGGCAAATGGGAGGCGGCAGGAGCAGGTATCCCCCGGGGAGCCTCCTCCCTCCTCCAAATCCCCCTCCCCGCCACAACCGCAATACACCTAGTGAGAATCCGCCTGCCAGCTCTTCCCCCAAGTGACCAGCGAGGGAGCTGGGCTGCCTGTTTCCAAAGCTGTCTGCTCCCAGCTCAGCTATAGGGCTCCCTGCTCGCATTCGGGCATCCTTCATCATACTGGGAGTCTGCCTTCCAGAGAAAATTCTGGAAGGGCCATTCTCTACAGGGCCACATGCGGTCTTCCTGGCAGGTGCCTCCTCAGAATCATAAACCCATTTCTATTGTTTAAAAAACTATATATAGTGCAAGCCTGGAGCACGGCTCAGGACAGGGATGTTCGAGCCCAAAAGAATTTCCCATGATGCACTGGGGAAGCCCTGCAGGTGGAGCATCACTGTCCAGTACTTAAAAGTCCTGGCAGGGGAACAGGTGGCCTGGCAGGCCAGCTGCTGCCGAGCTGGGTGCTGCCCTCTGCACTTGCAGGGAGAGGTCACAGTATGAAGTGCCCAGTCCTGGTTCCAGGGCCTGCTGGGCTGATAGGACACAGGGTCATCCTAACACTGGGACCCTCTTTGTCTTTAGCAGTCTCGGAAGGTGTGGGTGCCAATGTGGCTGTGAAGCAGGAACCCTGCTAGTTCTGCTGCTGCTTGTTGTTTGGAGTGAGTGTGATTGCCAGGAGGTGTGGGGTCACCCAACTCAGGGTAGGTATGCCTTTTTTGAATAAATTGCGTAGAATAAGAGAGGAAGTGCTGGAGGCTTCCTCAAGTGCCTTACCATAGCAGCACAGGTCAATCTGTGTGTTTTGGTAGAGACTGACACCTACTGGGAGACTGTGGTTCTGCAGCCCAGCCCTACAAATCCGAGACTATATCCTCCAAGAGTTGGATCAGAAGTGGAGCAGCAGGGAACCGGCATCGGCTCTCACATGGGATGCTGCAGCTGCAGGCGGCAGACACTTACCCTGTTGCAGCACAGCACCAGCACCATGTTTTAATTTTTTAAAAAGGATTTACTTACCTATTATAAAAGCAGAGTTACAGAGAAAGAAGGAAAAAACAGAGAAACAGATAGACCTTCCAATCACTGATTCATTCCCCAAGTAGCTACAACAACTGGGAGGCTGGTCCAGGCTGAAGTCAGTAACCAGGAGCTTCCTCCGAGTCTCCCACGTGGGTGCAGAGGCTGCTAGGATTTGAATAAGTGCCCATGTGGGATGCCAGCACAACTTGCTGAGCCCCAACACCAACTCTGGTGTTTTATGCAGAAACCAGTCACGTGACACACAGGAAGTGTGTTCAGAAAACTGCATCATCAGGTGGCAATGCAAAAACACTGCAGAGTGAACCTAAATTAAGGCAGCCAAAACACCACTGGGCAATGCTGTCCTCTGGGACCACCGTCGGCTGCCATGCGTGGGGTATGCGGCAGCGGTGGTGGTGAAGGTAGGGCATGGAGGCACTACACTGAGACTTCGAGTTGAATCCTGCTTCCACTACGTTCCTCTCTCTCTGAATTTCTACTTTCTCATCTCCCAAAATGGGCTGACATGTGGTCCAGCTGCCAGGACTGCCGGCAGGAATACCAGGGCACACTGACCGTCCAGCACGGCGGGAAGCCAGCTGGACCCAGCATCTGGTTCTTTGAGGTTTTGTCCCTACCAAGTCCTCAATGGATTTCTTTGCAGAGGTGAAATTGAGGGCTGGCTAGTAGGCTAGGCCTTCTTAGCCTGCAGCACCATTCTCTCACACAAGCGCCAGTTTCAGTCCCAGTAGCTCCACTTTCCACCCAGCTCCCTGTTAATTCACCTGGGAAAGTAGCAGAAGAAGACCCAAGTGCATAGACCCCCTGCATTCACATGGGAAACCCGGAAGAAACTCCTGGCTTTGAATCAGCTCAGCTCCAGCTGTTGTGGCCACCTGGGGGGAGTGAACCAGCAGCTGGAAGATCTTTGTCTCTCCTTTTTTCTGTAAATCTACCTTTCCAATAAAATAAATCCTTGGGGAAAAAAAAGTCTAAGATGACAGAGCCACTTGAAGACTGAAAGGTCAGAAAATTAACAGGCCTTACAGGGAACAAGAGGCATCTCCGTGGCCAGCCATGCCCAACTGAACTGCATGCGAGGTCAGCCAGGAAGTTAGTGGCTGAAGGAGTCCCCATGGAAGCCTCCCCTCCGGGATTTGTGTCCCTGGCACCCAGGGCAGCACATTCACCTTGGGGCCCAAGAACCCCTGTTTCAACTTCAGAGAGAAAAAGGAAAACCTCCCTCCGCCTCTTTCTAAACTCAGACACTCCTGTGTAGGACTTGAGGATTTTCTTTAGAGAGAGAGGAACAGATTTTCCATCTGCTGGTTCACTCCCCCCAACTGACCACAATGGTGGGGATTGGCCAGGCTGAAGCCAGAAGCCACAGAATTCCATCCCAGTCTCCCACCTGGGTGGCAGGGGTCTGAGCACTTGGGCCACCCTCTGCTGCTCTTCCAGGTGCATGAGCAGAGAGCTGGAAGGGAAGCAGAGCAGCTGGGACTTGAACCTGCACACTGATTTGTGATGTGAGCATCCCAGGTGGCAGCTTAACTAACTACACCACAACACCTTTCCCTGGCACCAGCCAAGATTACACTCTGAAGTTCAGAAAGAAAGGCAAAGCCTCAGGGCATTCAAGAGGACATCATCTAGAGCCTCTGATCACCTGCATAGGCCACTGGGAGGCCAGGTGGGCGCTCCTGGGGGAGGGGCTGATGGCCGACCATGCTGATGGCTCCTACCAAGTGCCAGGTACCCAGGATAAGCACTGCGTCTTTTGGTCCCCTGGACATTTTGTATGGTGAGCACTATTTTTGCTCTCCCTCTTTCATAGATGAGGCGTGCTTTATACAAGGGCCCTACAGCTAAGCTGACCTCACAGCTAAGCTGAGTGGGTGTATTTCAGAGTGGTCTCTCCTGCACCTCCGCCCGTCAATGTGCAGGATTGGCAGCCAGGCTAAGATCTCACTGGTGTGTGCTTCCATTTGCAGGGGTCATCTTTTTCATCACTTTAAAGACGCCTGTGTGTGCCGGGAACGTGTAGGGTTTGGCTGCCTTCTCTTCCTTCCTGGAAGTGATCAGCATCAATTCCCAGAGCCCAGGGCTCCTGGGATTGGAAGGCATACAGGGCTCAGCAGCTGGGCTCTGACCTTGTGAGCTGTTGCATTACTGGCTCAGCCAGGGTGGGGGTGCAAGGAGGGCCTCCCCCAGGAGCTCAACTGTCTCCCTTTCAAAGAGCACACAAAACACGCCTGAGCTTTAGAGATGCCTCATCCTGACCCGGTGACTCCTCAGCCCGAGACGGAAGTGAAAGCTGACTACGAATAAAACACCAGGTGGAAAGATAATGATTTTAGAAGGCACAGGAAACTGTGGCGATGAATGAGAGGCTGCGGGTGATAGAGAAGTGATGGAGAAGGCACAGCCACAATAAAGAATGTGCTAAGGGACTCCACGGCCACTAGGCGGCGCTCATATCTCTTGCTAGGTTACGGATACCCTGGCTTCCAGTGCAACGCTTTCAGATGAACTGCTGGGAAATCTTAGCCTTGGACTTGAATTGTATAGAGAGTCCTAGGTATTGGCTTTCAATACTTAAAACTCCTGTGGCAGGAACCTATCAGCAGGACCCAGATGCTGGTGACACCATGACAGTAAAATTTGAGTTGAGCAGTCCTCCAGGGAGGTCCCAGCACATGGGGGTCCATGTGCCAGCTGTTTTGGCCGCCCCCAGGGAGACACAGACCTAGCTGAGGTGTCACAGCTGTCTTGCAAGAGCTTCATTCTGGGAAGGCACTGAAGGGTCAGGTCGCCTATCACTCATTTGATCTACATCTGTTTCTCCCTCATTTCATTTTTATCTGAAAGGCAGAGAGAGAAAGAAAGAGAGATCTTCCACTGGCAGTTCACTCCCCAAATGTCCATAACAGCCAGGACTGGGTCCAGAGAAAGCCAGAAGCCAGGAGCCTGGACATGTCCTCTGAGTCTCCCACATGGGTGGCAGGGACCCAAGGACTTAAGCCATCGCCTGTTGTCTCCTGGGGTGGGCATTTGCAAGACACTGGCATCAGAGGCATGCTCACAGCTGTGCCAAACGGCCGCCCTGTGCTCAGCCCTGAGCTGATGGAGCCACGTGCTGGGCCTGTGACAACTCCTGGTTCCCCTGCAGACAGGCCACAGTGATGGGCCACCAGTGTCCCTGTTAAAGGCCACATGGAGAAGACCTAGCTACCGGAGTACGGACAAAGCCACCCTGCCTTAAAGCCTCAGCAGTGTCCGTGCTGTGCCAACTGCGTGGCCCACAGGGACCAGGACGCTCATGTGCTGTGTGCTAGCAACTGGGCTCCCGCTGTCCCGTCTGCTCCTCCCCAGCCTTGGACGTGAAGTTGAGACAACAAGCAGGTGCGGAAGATGGGGTACCACGCTTCAGTGCGGGAGGTAAAAAGGAGCCTGGAGCCTGTATGACTTCATGCCCCTCCCCCCCCGGGGACTGGGAGGAGGTGGGGTGGCTAAGAGGGACCAGGGAGAGACAGGACCAGGCCCTGGGTATGCAGTTGTGTTGCTTTGACACCTGCTGGAGGAGGTGCGAGGGCATGGCAGATCAGTCAGGTAAGAGCCCAGGTCTGGAGTCACCTGTGTGTGTATGGGGTGGGGGGGCGGTGCAGAGGGAGTGCCGGGAAGGACAGGGCCACTCAGGAGGTTTATTTAGTCACCAGGATGACATCACCATGAGGTCAGGCAGGGGTGGAGAGAATAGCTCTCCAAGAAGGGACCCTGGGCTGTGGGAGCTTTGCTTGTCAACCCTTAGGGACCTGAAGTGTATATGTTCTCACACTGATCCTTCCATTGTTTGCATTTATATACTTATTTCCATCTATTTGAATGGGAGATTGAGAGCGAGAGCGAGATCTTCGGTCTACCAGATAACTCTACAAAAGCCTACAACAGCCAGGATGATGCAAGCTGAAGCCAGGGGCCTGGAACTGCATCCAGGTCTCCTGCCTGGCTGGCAAGTGGGTCCCCTCACTTCCTGTCTCCTCCCATTAGCAGGAAGCTGGGCTGGAAGCAGTGTGCTTAGGACTAGAATTCGTACTTGTGGCGTAAGCATCCCAAGAGAAGCTCAAGAGCAAACAGGAGGGATGGATGGAGGAATCAGAGCTCATCACGGCTGCTGTGGCTGCCCTGCTGGGATCGCCTGGGAGCTAGGGTGCTGATGAAACAGGGCTGGGACCAGCCCAGGAACCAGAACTTGAAAGCCTTCCTCCCCGAAATAACCACGTGATGTGCAGCCAAGACCGCGAACAATCGGCTGCTAGGAAGCAGGAACCAGCCGCTGCCCAAGGTCTCAGTCAAAGCCAAGGGGGCGCAGGAGATGAGGAAGTATGGCACTGCCCTTCCTGCCCCTCCTATGCTGGGGATTTCCGGGCTCCCACCTGGAATTTTCCATGTCTTGGCCAAAGGCTCAGCACAAGCAGAGACCTTAGGACCCTCTGCCCCTAGCTGTGGATGGCTCTTCCCTCTGACCCCACCACCTTGCTCCCCCCACTGCAGTGTGCACGTGACATCACCAGGAGAGACTCTAGGCACAGCTGCTGCGCCATACAGAGATCCTAGCCCAGACCTGGAACCTGCATCCACACAGTGAGACCGACTCCCAGGGCAGGCAGACCTCCCATTCACTGATTCACTCCCCGAATCCCCGCAACAACTGGGCAGGATCCCAGACAGGAAGCTGAAAACTCAACCCAGAGGGCCAGCTTCTGGAACTACCATCACCTGCTGCCTCTCAGGGTGAGCACCACAAGAAACCGAAGCAGGCCTTGAACCCAGCCAATCCCATCCCGACATGGATGGCCCAAGGGGCGCACCCTGCACAGCTGGGCTGAACGCCCCGCCCCAGAACCCCGCTGTTAAGAGTGCTGGCTCTTGGTAGCCAAGCTCTGTTGGCTTCTGGCACTGTTCCAGGCAGCCTACCCAGGGGATCCAGCAAGGGTGAGGCTTGGGGGCACCCAGAAAGATGGCACCCACTCAAGCAGCCTCCTCTCGGTGCCCCTGCCCACCCAGTTCCCTCCCTGCAGGCCGGCACTCCCCCATCCCTGCAGCAGGAGGCAGTGAGGCTAATTCCTTGTGATTATAGCCTTGCAGGAGCCAGCAGGGCCCAGCTGCCCAGCAGTGGCCACTGACAGCCGGCCTTGGGGGTGGAGAGAGAGAAAAAAAAAAGGAAAGAGAGGAAGAAAACAGAGCTTTCCCCTCCCTAACCGCCACACCCCCCCAACAACAACAAAAAAAACCCTCAACTTGATCCTGGGTTATTTTTAGGCACTTATTCATCCCACATATTTCTTTTTTCTAAAAGAGCCACACACAGGCTGGGAAGAGCAGTCAGCAAGAGGTAGCTGCTCAGAGGTGGATGGGGATGGTGGTGGGGCAGCCAGCGGCACGTGTGGGCCCGTGGACTGCCTAACAGGGAGGCTGAACCGGCTGTAGCCACCCTAGGGCCAACGTCCCAGCATGCCGAGGGCAGAGTGGAGAGGCTGCCTGGAAACAGGCGTTTGCAGCAGAGTCTTCAAGTTCAAAGTCCTCCCTCCACCCTCCAGTGCTTACTTGCTGTGAGGCCTTGGGCAAGTCATAGGAGCCTCTGAGCCGGAACCCTGGCTCCAATCCTCACAATGTGTGGCACATCTGTGTGCCTCATTTTCCCCTATCTATAGCACGAAGCTAACCGTAGCCACCTCTTAGGGGTTACCTTGAGCCTGAATGAGTTAAACACGTGTGAGGCCTTCAGCAAATGGCCTCTTGCTATGAAAGTGCAATTCACATTGATTATTACCATCAGGAGTCACCGGCACTTCAAAGAGCGCATGAGACTCGGAGACTGGCGTAGCGGCTCAGTGGCCCTACGAGCTGCCACCTGCGACAACAACCTCCTCTATCAGAGTCCTGGCTGCTCCACTTCTGATCCAGCAACCTGCTAACGCACTTCGGAAGGCAGCAGAAGCTGGACCAAGTGCTTACTTGTAACCCACTTGGGAGAGCTGGATGGAGCTCCGGGCTCCTGGCCTCAGCCTGAGCCAAAGCGGCCATTTGGAGAGCGAGCATGGAAGATCTCTCTTTCCCTATCTCTGTCTCCTGCTCTCTCTGTAACTCTGCCTTCCAAGGAAAATAAACAGACAGGTAAGGACAGCCCAAAAGACATACTTAGTTCCTGACGTGGGAAGGGGGCGAAAGGACAGAACTTCACAGTCCCAACCCAACACCTGCCTTGGAAGGGGCTTTGCTTCTGTCCAGGTGTGAATGCCAACACCCTGTGAACAGAGCAGATCAGCTCTGGGGAGCGGGGCACACAGCATGCTAATGCCCAGCAAAGCCCCCACCCAGCCCAGCAACTCCCAGCGTGTGCTGGGTGACAGTGGATCTCCCAGGCTGGCGTAAGGGTGTGTCTGCACCTGCGGCTACAATGTCCTTTCTAGAATGGAAAGAGGGCTCTCCCCAGTGCAGGTGGGCATCGACCAATCACTGGCAGGACGTGGGACAGGGAGAGGCCTGACTGCAAGGCAGAGAGGGAGGACGGGGTTAGACACCCCAATCCCACCCTTGGACTTGAATCCAATCCCAACCTGGGCTTTCCTGGGGCTGACAGACAGCTTAGGGATCACTCAACAGCACGGGCCAGTCACCCTCTCCCTCGAACCCTGACAGCTACCCCTTCAAGCATGGGCATGACTGGGGTCTTCCTCAGGCTGCCACCCTCCAGCCTGTGTCCTGCCCCTCCAGCCCTTGGCAGCCTTCATGCCCCTTTCTCTATTTCTCTCTCCCTGACAGGGAAACATACACAGATGACTTCTTCGGCAGCATGCCCACCCAGGCTCCGCGGGCCTCTCCTGATCCTGTGCTCCGTGCCCGTCTCTGGCAATGGTGGGACTGCTGGGGCCGGCTGGCCCTTTAAAAGAGCAGGGACCTGGCTGACTGCCCGGGTCAAGTGCTTCTTCCAAAAAGCTTCAAGTGAGGTCCCCAAAGCAAGAGGAAAATTCCGCCATCCCTAAGTTTACTGTCACTGGAGGTGACCATGGAGCGGTCTCCCCTAGCTGCTGCTTCCTGCCCCTTCCCACACTTTCAGTTATCCAGGGCCAACTGCAGTCCCGAAAATAGTGAATGGAAAATTCCAGACATGAATAACTCTTCTTTTGAAGTAACTCTGACTACAGTGTATTGGCTAGAATTGTTCTATTTTATTGGTAGCTATCATTGTTCGTCTCTCACAGTTTCCAAAGATTAAACTCTAGAGGGCCAGCGTGAGGTGGGTAAAATCATTGGCAAAACATTGGCATTCCACATTGGGGTACCAGTCGGAATTCTGGCTGCTCTACTTCCCATCCAGCTCCCCGCCGATGCACCTGGGAGGGGGGGCAATGATGGCCCAAGTGCTTGGGTCTCTGCCATCCATGTGGGAGACCAGAATAAAGTTCCTGGCTCCTGCCTTTGGGTTAACCCAGATCTGGTTGTTGTAGTCACTTGGAGAATGAACCAGTAGATATAAGACTGTCTCTCTCTCCCTCTTTTTCCCTCCTTTGCCACTGTGTCTTTCAAATGAATCCACAGATCTTTTTCAGAAAGTAAACTTACTCATAGCTGTGTGACGTCATGGAGGAAAACACACAGTGCACCTAGGTTTTGGTACTACTGGTGTTTTAGGCATCTACTTGGGGTCTTGGGCCACATGCCCCCAGGGATGGGGTGGGTAACCAGTGCATGAGGAATGAGTGGCTCCTGAAAGGGGTCCAAGCTGATGTCACTTTCTAGCAAAAAGGCTTGGGTTTAACCCACAGGCGTCAATGGAAATGCTCTGGGTAACCCAGGTTTGGGAAAACACCGACGTTGACCTCAATAAGCTGGGGAATTCCTAGTCCTCCTCCCCTGGGCTGGGGAACCTCAGTTCTACCAACCCCTGGCCAGGGTGCCTTGAGTCAGACTTGCCCTCGCACGTCCAGCCCTGCCATTCCCCCACAAACATACAAGTTGTGAAATTTGAGAGGTATGTTTCGTTCTGGGAGCTTCAGTTTCTCCATCTGTAGAATGGGTACAAAGCCGCTGCTCTCCCAGGAGGCTGCTACACATGAACAGACACCTCAGGGAAACTCACGGCTTGTAAAACCACTGGAGCCACCCAGAGACCCCTCTACTGCCAAGTGCTATTACTCACTAGTAAAATCTGCCCCCGTGGGCAGAGCAGCTTTCCTTGCCAGCTCTGGCCCTGGAAACTCTGCTGGACCTCCTGCTCCTAGCCTCCGTGTGACCCAGACCGTGGCCCCGTCCTCCCTGGGCCCTGAAACCATCAAGGGTGGCAGAGGAATGGAAGGAAGATGATTCCCCGTCCGTGTTCAGCCAGGTCACTGGCCCCGGATGTGTGTACTTGGTGACACTGAGCTTCTGGGCCACCCTGGAGGGCTCCTGGGCTGGGGCAGGAGGCACCGATCATCCCAGATGAGCAGGCACATGTTTCCCAGGTGGGCCAGCGGGCATAGGGCCACTGCCAGTTGGATCCGATGTGAGGGCTGGGTGGCATCGACCCCTGGACTCCTGCACACACTCGGAGGGCCACCCACAGCCAGAAGAGCATTGTGAATCTTCTCTTTCTCCCCTCCTTTCACACATACACTGAGGTATACTATACAGCCACTGAAAAGACCACAGTGGGCTTCAAATGCAAACAGAGAAAAAGCTTAAATATAAACCAAACTCTACACCCTAGGTCACTCCCAGAGGGGGCGATCAGCCAGCTTGCCAGTCTCTGCCTCCCTTCTGAAAGGGTCCTGGGGGACAGAACACACATCTGTCCAGCACCAGGGTTGAGTTCTGCATGTGGCCACTGAGGAGTCGCCAGGACCAAGAGAAGGACTTGGAAAGTTCTATAGGTGGCTCCATATCGAGGGCAGGGGAGCAAGGGTTCTGCTGGGCTGGATCATTTGTCGGCCTGCAGTGAGGATCCAGGGAGGGAAGGACGCAGAAAATAAAAGCGCTAGAAACAGCAGGAGAGTAAGACCAGGCCAGATTATGTGAGAGTCAAGGTGAGGATTCCACGCCGGTGGTCCTTGGTGGGCTGGGGCCCCATCAGGTGCAGTTAGCCTGTCTTCAAACCATAACTAGAGGCTCTCTGACTTCTGGTCACTCAAAGAGGATCCTATAAGGTCAAACCTACACATGGCTGTCCCCAAACCCCGTAACCTGATCTCTCCTGGGTTCCAGGATCCTCTGCCCTGGAGTTCATTGTGTGGCACTTGTTGCCTGGCCGAGTCAGAGAAGGGCAGCCCCATCTTTAATCCTTAAGGTAAGTCGAGTGCACGAGGTCACACAAGGTCACATGAAGCCCAAGGCTCAAAGCAGGGAGCAGGATCAGATCCACTGTCCACAACGATGCTTGGGAATTGGGTCGTCAGCAAGTTACTATGATTAATGGGGGAAAAAGAAAGTTAACTGAGCATAGTCACCCGAATGGACAAGCACCAGAAATACTCTGTTGAAAATAGACTTTCTGGAAAGGACGTCTCTTGGCAATGTACCCTGCGAATCTGAATCAACAGCAAGTATCCCACTTGGTTTATGGAATAATAGCGGAAAGAACATGAGATCCTCAAGACCTGTGTTCCAGCTGCTTAGGGGAGTGTGACCTCCTCCGTATGAGTATGGGAATAACCAAACCTGCCTGCAAGGGTGTGGTAGAGGCCACTGGAACAGTTCAAATCTATTAAGCTAACACAATATATTCTGTGTTTTACTGCTTTACTAATACATCAGCCTAAATCCAATTCCAAGTTAAACTGAGCCTGTACAGGCTGTACAATACCATGCTAATTCTTGACTCACTGGTCACTTTGATGGCAAAAAAACTGACATGCCAAACCTGAAAGTGGCCACGGGCTAAATTACTGAGCCACGATGATCATGAGACTGTCCCACAGCTCCCCATGTTTCCATTCAAAGACCACCATCGGGCACCTGTCCAGGATCGCTTCCATTTAAGATCCCACTCCAGGCTCCCCTGACCTCCTAGATAAGCCAGGGCCCTGTCCTCAGCTTGTCCGTTGGAAGCTTCCAGGCCTCTGCCTCTCCTGGCTCATGGCTCTTCCAGGAACAAATTGAAAGTCCGTCCCATTTCCTAAGATGCACCCACACATTCCCTGCTCCCCTCTGGTCTCAACATTGGGAAGACCAGACATCGGAAGGTGTCCTTCTTCCAGTCGAGGCTATCGGGTTTCCACAGGGTTTCTGGCCATTGGCCAGCACCATGTTTGCAGCCACCACCCAGTGTCCACTCTTGGCCAATCACTGCCTGTTATCTCTATGCAGCTATATGCAGTGAGAACACTCCCCCAGCACCACTGAGATATCACTCAAACGTCACATAGACAGAACTCACATCTAGTAGTTCAGATGCTCTTTAAGACATCCATACCCCAAGTGGGAGTCCCTGGGCTGGGCTCCCAGCTCCAACTACAGCTCTGGACTCCCGCTTCCTGCCAGTGAAGATCCTTGGCTTCTTGCACCCCTTTGGGATTTCCCAGCTTCAGCAGCTCCCCTCCCCAGATCATCACTGCAGGCATCACAGGCGAAGTCATTGGATTGGAGCCCTTACTGTCTCTTGAAGAAATTAGTTTAGACAGAATACTTTATAGTGGTTTTTCATCTATATTCACAAAAGATTGTACAACCATCCTCCCCAGGGTCAAATTCCAGAATGTCTTCATTCTCCAGAAGGAAGCCCAAGTCTGCAAGCAGCAGTCACTCCTTGGAGCAGTTACTGCTCGCCCACATTCTCTTAAGGACCGGTTATTCCCTTGGCGTGGCCTCACACACCATGCGGTCTAGCTTCTTTCACTTGGGGTAGGACTTTCAGTGTTCCACCACTGTTGGTTAACGGTGAGGACATCACTCTTGTTTCTATTTTCTTTTTTTATAATTGTGGTAACATACAAATATCACAACACGTATCATCTTACCCTTCCCCCAAACCCCCGTCACTGTAAGGTTTGCTTTGGTTGGCTGGGAAAGTCCAGGGCTGGGGAGTCATCACGGAAAACCAGCAGAGAGTTCTGTGGGGGTTACAGAGTCATGCAGTTGTGCAAACGTCACATTTCTAGACCTCTCTTCTAAGTGAAATCTGTCTTTTGTGACTAGCTTATCTCATTTAGCGTGACGTCCTGGAGTCTAATCCATGTAGTGGCAGGTGTTGGAATTCCCTCCGTTTACAAAGTTGGACCTGACTTCACTGCAAGGCTATATTGTACTTTGTCAATCCATTCACTTGTCGATGGACACTTGGGCTGCTTCCAGGTTTTAGCTGATGTGAGCAATGCCACTGTGAACATGGGTGCACCAGTATCTCTTAGATCTTTTCAAGTTCTTCAGGACTTATACTCAGGGATGGCACTGCCTCATCAAATGGTAATTCTATTTTTAAATGTTTAGAGGAACTAACATACTGTTTTCCATCATGGCTGTACTCCTGGACATTACTAGCAAAACTATATCAAGGGTTCCAGTTTCCCCAAACACTAACATTTGGCTTTGTTTTTAGAAACTTTATTTTTGCTTAAATTTTTATTTATTTGAAAGGGACAGGGGGAGGAAGAGGAAGAGCTCAGGGAAGAGAAAAGGAGAGAGAGAGAGAGATCATCCATTTGCTGGTATACCTCCCATATGGCTGTAACAGACAGTTAGTTCTAGGTCAAGTCAATGCCAGGAATCAGGAACTCCATCCTGGTCTTCCATGTGAAAGGCAAGGGCCCAAGTGCTTGAGTCATCTGCTGTCTTCCCAGGCATTAGACAGAAAATGAGGCAGCCAGGACTTGAACTGGCACTCTGGTGATGAGGAAGATTAATCCATCATGCCTTTAATTTCTTTTCTTGTTAAATTGTCTGGCTCGAATCCTGAGCATAATCTTACATAGAAGTGCTGAGAACAGACAGACATCCTTGTTCTGTTCTGATCTTTTTTTTTTTTTTTAAAGATTTATTTTTATTATTTTTTATTGGAAAGGCGGATATACAGAGAGGAGAGACAGAGAGGAAGATCTTCCATCCGATGATTCACTCCCCAAGTGAGCCGCAACGGGCCGATACTATGCCGATCCGAAGCCAGGAGCCTCTTCCGGGTCTCCCACGCGGGTGCAGGGTCCCAAAGCTTTGGGCCGTCCTCAACTGCTTTCCCAGGCCACAGGCAGGGAGCTGGAAGGGAAGCGGGGCTGCCGGGACTAGAACCGGCGCCCATATGGGATCCCGGGCGTGCAAGGCGAGGACTTAACCACTTGCGCCACCGCGCCGGGCCCCGTTCTGTTCTGATCTTAGAAAACAGTCTTAGACTGTAAAGCATGACAGCTGTGGGTTTTTCATAGGATGTCCTAGAGCTTCTCAAAGAATATCTTATTCATTTTGAAGGACAATTTTACCAAATATGGAATTCTTGGATGACACTTATTTTTTACTCATTCAAAAAGATGAATGAATAAAAAAAATTTAGGAAATCAGCTGTTGAGCTTATGGGGGCTCCCTTGTAAGTGATGAGTTGCTTTTTTTGTGTTGTTTACTCTTGGTCTTTGTCTACTGTTTCTCTGATTATGTTTTGTCTTGGGGTGTATTTCTTTGAATTCATCTTACTTGGAATTCACCGAGTTTCTTAGATACATACATTGACAATTTTGTTGATGTTCACATGACACATAAGTTGATGTGCCTGTTGGTGTCTCCGGGGCCTCTGAAATATTTTCTATTTACCTTTTTATTTATCTTCCTATTCCTCAGACTTGATCATCTCAATTCTCCTATACGTCTTAGCTGGTTCATTTTTTTTTTCTTTCTGCTTAAATTAGCTATTGAGGTCTTCCTTTAAACTTTCTGTTTCAGTGAGTGTACTTTTTTATTCTCCCCATCTTTTTGCTCCCTTTTTATCATTTCTGTTTATGGATCATCTCTATTTGAGATCCTGCTTTCGCATGTTCTATTCATTCTTTAGAATTGGTTTCCTCCTCTAGTTCTCTGTAGGTATATAAAGTTGGTTAAAATATGTAATATAACTGACTTCTGGGCTTCCTTGGGAGTGGTTTCTAGTGATTTTTTTCCCACATATGGATACATTTTTGTTTCTCTGCATGCTTCCTAATTTCTGTTGGAAACTGGTCATTCCCAATAGTATCAGGTGTGGCCATCAGATTCCACCCTCTCTGGTGGGGTTCCCACTCACCGTAGATGTGGTTATTTTCTTGGGTGACTTTCCTGACAATTATGCAAAAGTCTGTATTCTTTGCCACATGTGGCCACTGAAATCTCCACTCAGTGAAACCCAGTGACCACCAGCTAATGATTGGACAACAAGTTCCTTGTTGAGTCATCAATCTGGGCCCAGTGGCGTGGCCTAGCAGCTAAAGTCCTCACCTTGAACGCGCCAGGATCCCATATGGGCGCCGGTTCCAATCCCGGCAGCTCCACTTCCTATCCAGCTCCCTGCTTGTGGCCTGGGAAAGCAGCTGAGGATGGCCCAAAGACTTGGGATCCTACACCCGTGTGGGAGACCAGGAGATTCTAGGTTCCTCATTTCGGACTGGCTTGGCTCCGGCTGTTGCAGCCACTTGGGGAATGAATTAACGGATGGAAGATCTGTGTCTCCTTATCTCTGTATATCTGACTTTCCAATAAAAATAAATTAAAAAAAAAAAAAAAAAAAGAAACCGAGCCCTGTGGTGTGGCCTAGTGGCTAAAGTCCTCACCTTGAATGCGCCAGAATCCCATATGGGCGCTGGTTCTAATCCCGGCAGTTCTACTTCCCATCCAGCTCTGTTTGTGGCCTGGGAAAGCAGCTGAGGACGGCCCAAAGCCTTGGGACCCTGCACCCACATGGGAGACCTGGAAAAAGTTCCTGGTTTCTTCCCCCTCCCAGGTGCACTTCCTCTGCCCACAGTGAGCCACTCTGGAGCAGCCCCAGGGCCTGTGGAGTCAGAGGCCCAGAGGGGCACCCACTATGCTGGTCTGCAGAGGTGAGGCTGTTAGGGACCCTTGGAGATGCTTCAGGGGCTGAACAGCTATTGCAAGGTGGCCACGTGCAGGCTGGAGGAGAAAGGGGCCGTCCCTCCAGATGATGACATTTGGGACACCAAACTCCACCTGTCAGCCTCCCTCCCCGCCCACCTGTAAGCCACCCCATCACCCCCAGCCCAGTCCTGGGTCTGGCCCCAAGCCTTCCACCAGCAGCTGCCTTCCTCCCTCCAAGCCTCCCTGGGTAGCCTTTGATCTTCTCACCCCGCCAGCCACCACCGACAGCTGCACCAGGGCTGTGGGCGGGAGGCACATCACCTCAGGTCTCCCAATAGCTACCCCACTTCAATCACCCAGTCCGCAGCGGAGGATGGTCCTGTATCGGGTGACAGGCAGAGGACAACTGCGGCCTGCTGACCAGCTCTCTACAAGGCCTCCCTTTGTCCTCTCCAAGGACCCCTGGATCGGCTTCACGCCACAGCCTCAGAACACTTGTCCTCGCGTAGACAGCACACAGTGACCCAGCCCAGCAGGACATGAGAGCAAGAGTGCAGAGGGAAGAGGGCCTGGAAAACTCGTTCCTGCCCGATCCCCCAACTCAACATGGAAAACGGTTACTGCGTCTGTACGTTCCCACACATACAAGCAGATGTGCATCTGTATCCACACATGCATGTATCATGTAAATAAAAGTGCCGGCCATGCCTTGGCATACAGGGGCTGTAAGTCTTCTCCAAGTCCTGTTTGTGGAAACTGCGAGAACTAATAGATATGGTAAAGTAGCTGGCAGTGGAGGAAGTTGACTGGGCAGGCTGTGGCGGGCGCCCCAGGGAGGCCAGCAGGAGCCTTGGCTGTCTCACCGTGCCCACATGGAGAGCAGCACACACTGGCAGGTTTTATCTGATCTTGGATGTGAACTTGGGCTGAACGGCTTCCCCATCTTCTCTAGGGATCTGCTGATACTGTAGGAAAATAGTGTTGAAATGAGTGCCATGCCAATGCCTCTACAAGGGGCCAAGTGGAAAGCTACAATTGGGTTTCCATTCTTGTTCAGTTTTCTGTTGTCCTTGGCGCCAATCACTCCTTTGTTGTTTGATGTGCGCAATGTCCTTTGTGTAACACAGTCTTGCCCCCCTGCCCCCGCCCTCTGCAAACTCTCTATTGTGTAGGACACTGTGTGAAGTGTCTTGTGCCTAGGAGTTGGGGGGGTGGTGCCCCCTTAGGCGCCCAGGGCACACTTCTCCTGCAGCCTGTTCAGGTCCATCTTTCAGCCACAACAGACACAACCTTTTGACTTCTTGTAGTTTGAATACAGCTTGGCTCCCCTTTCGCACTTTGGCGGTCCTTTGGCTGGGTCTGTGAACTATTACACCATGAAAATCAGTTTTCCCAAGGATGCAGAATGCAAAACGACACCTGGTACCCTGATCCAAATACACTCTTCACACAATTCCTGCGCCCTGACCCCCCAGGCAGTTATCAAAGGCATTTGGAGGCAGAACCCTGAGGAGGTGCCTGCCTGCCACGGGCTCTGCTTCATGCACAGAGACATTCATGGGTTGGTGGGTTACTCCCTGATGCACCTGCTACTTCCCTACATGTGACACCTTCTGCCACCTCATGATCCAGCAGGGAGACTGGTACTAGGCCCTTGGGCTTTGCAGCCACTAGAACTGGGGGACAAAGTAAGCCCCTCTTCTTTATAAATAATCTGCTCTCAGGTACTGTATTATAGTAACAGAAACTGGATTAAGCCACTTGAGAGCAGGTTGGGGTGCCTAAGAACCAGCATCCCCCAGGTTCAGCAGGAAGCTCAAGTTGGGCACTGGTGCTGGGTATTGAACCCAGGCACTGTGGTGTAGAACACAGGCATCCTAACCCGCGCCTGAGCCAGTACACCACTTGTGGACACTCTCAGGGCTGCCATCCACCACGATGTGACACAATCAGAGGACCCTCCCCAGAGCTGAGGCCAAGCTGTGTGCACTTTTGGCAACCAACACTGTAAACAAGCAAACCTCCTTCTAAGTTGCCACCTGGTCCTGCATGCTTTGTTATGACAACAGAAAATGGATTAATACTGAAGGGCTGTCAACACACACCAGAAGTCAGAGGAATAAAGGAAGAAGCTAGCCTGGCTGAGAGGTCAACTTTGACCTTCTGGCCTCCTGTGGCCTCTAGATTTCTGTGGTACACCCATTCAGCAGTCAGCAGGCTCACGTGGATTTTTAGTATCACAGGCATTAACGATGATTTTCCTGTCCTGTTTTTGACTCTTTAAACCTCAGACGCTCTCCTTTTCCCAAAGTGCTTCCTGGGTGCAGGTGAGGCCAGCATCCTGTATTGGGGGTGTCAGTTGGAGTCCTGGCTACGTCACTTCTCATCCAGCTCCCAGCTCCTGTGACTGGGAAAACAACAGTTATGACCCAAGTGCTTGGGTCCCTGCACCCACATGGGAGACCTGCAAGAAGCTCCTGGCTTCCTCCTGGCTCAGTCCTAGCTCTTGCAGCTGTTGCGAGAATAAACCAACGGATGGAAGATTTCTCTCTCTGCCTTACATATGTATTTAAAGCTTCCATCTACCTTGTTTGATGATTTTTCGTTTAGTTTGCTTTGATTGTTTCAATGGTCTGATTTTTCCTCCCTGAAACTCAATGCTCTAACCTCTCGGCATGCATGTGGTAAGAATCACATTCTCTTCTCAGCCCTGCCCGATTTCTCAAATGACTTCACAATGCCACCAGTTTGTAAGGTCACCTTGATGTCATAATCAATTTTCATGTGGATGACAGCCCAGCTTCTGGGCTACTGATTCGATCTACTGATTGCTTTATTTTTAAGTCATGGATGGAAGTCACTGCTTTAATCACTGAAATGTGTTCTGATACTTGAGAAAGCAACTCTCCTCCTGATGCCATCACAGAAACTTTTTTTTTTAAAAAGATTTATTTTTTTATTGGAAAAGCAGATATACAGAGAGGAGAGACAGAGAGGAAGATCTTCACTCCCCAAGTGAGCGCAACGGCCGATGCTATGCTGATCCGAAGCCAGGAGCCTCTTCCGGGTCTCCCACGCGGGTACAGGGTCCCAAAGCCCTGGGCCGTTCTCGACTGCTCTCCCGGGCCACAGGCAGGGAGCTGGAAGGGAAGCAGGGCTGCCGGGATAAGAACCAGCGCCCATATGGGATCCCGGGCGTGCAAGGTGAGGACCTTAACCACTTGCGCCACCGCGCCGGGCCCTGCCATCACAGAAACTTAAAGTCACTCTTACCAATGATTCCAGACTGACTTTTAGATGTTTGCAAGTTCCAACAGAAGCCCCTCGGGGGCCTTCATTACTAATGGCATTGGTTTGAGTTACTCAGTATCACAGCAAATTTCTCTGTTTCCACCCAGAGATGAACTGTGGCGCTCTGTTAATTCTGCCCGCCTCACCTCTCTCATCAGATCCATTCTAAAATGAAAAGAAGTCTTTATCCTTTACCCTATTTTGTAGTGATAGCTCCCAGCATTAGAGTAAAAAGCAGTTAGGGGCCAACACTATGGCACAGTGGATAAAGCTGCCACCTGCAGAGCTGATACCCCATATGGGCACCAGTTCAATTCCCAGTGCCACTAGTTCTGATTCAATCTACTGCTAATGTCCCTAGAAAGGCAGCAGAAGATGGCCCAAGTGCTTTGGAGTTGGCAACCCAGAAGAAGCTTCTGGTTTCCAGCATTGGTCTGACCCAGCCCTGGCCATTGAAATCCTCTGGGGAGCGAACCAACGGATGGAGGATCTCTCTCCCTCACTCTGACTCTGTTAACTCTGCCTTTCAAGAAAACAAGTCTAGGGCCCAGCGCAGTAGCCTAGCAGCTAAAGTCCTTGCCTTAAATGCTCTGGGATTCCATATGGGTGCCGGTTCTAATCCTGGCAGTCCCACTTCCCATTCAGCTCTGTGCTTGTGGCCTGGGAAAGCAGTCAAGGACAGCCCAGAGCCTTGGGACCTTGCACCTGTGTCGTGGAAGAAGCTCCTGGCTTTTGGCTTTGGATCAGCTCAGGCCATTGTGGCCACTTGAAGAGGAAATCATCAGATAGAGGATCTTCCTCTCTGTCTCTCCTCCTCTATGTACATCTGCCTTTCCAATAAAAACAGATAAATTAAAAAAAGAAAGAAAAGAAATCTTTTAGAAAAACAAAAGCAACCAATATTTAGAAGGTCCATTGGATGTCACTTTTTGCATAAGATTTATTTGATTGAAAGAGGCAGAGATCTTCCATCTGCATTTTCATAAGCCTCACCTCACTAAGTTCCTACTGCATGAGTCAGTGCCCAACCATCCGATGTTCACGTGCCTGGGGAGAAACTGAGGCACAGAAAGATGAGGAATTAGGCCAAGATCATGGTGGCAGCTCTGCCTTTCTGGAGCCCCTGGGCTTATCCAAAGATCAACAGTTTCACTGCTGAGTTGTGAAAAGGAATGAGGAAGCCCTTTACGCACTGATACAAACAAACAAACAAAAAAGATAACTAAGATACTTGGCTAAGAGCAAAAAGCAAAACTCTAAATTCCCAATCCACAAGGGACTGGGGAGAGGGAGCTATTACAGTATATTTGTATTTCCTTGTACATTAAAATAAAGCACTCATCAAGGGACACGAGAGATGAGCGAGTGAGTGGTTCTCTCTCGGGGTTGAGTAGGAATTAGGACATCGGAGATGGGAGCGGGAACACGCCTTTTCATTGTGCATGGATGTGGGGAGAATCAAGTGCATTATTACCTATAAAAAAATTCAACACTTTGATTTTGTTTTAATATCCAAGCAAACACATAGCAAATTCTCAGTAGCTACCCTGAATGAACTTGTGGAGATTGCAGAGATCGCTCTCAAGTTGTTTTCATTCGATTATTTGAAATGGGCAGGGGAGAAGGACACAGACAGGAATTGCCATCCGTTGGTTTACTCCCCAGACACCAGCAACTTCCGGGGCTGGTTCAGGCCAAAGTCAGGAGCCAGTAACTCAAGCCAAGTCTTCCATGGAGGTAACCGGGACCCAACTCCGCCTCCCAGAATGCACATTAGCAGGGAGATGGACATCAGCAACAGAGCCGGGACTTTGTCCACACACTGGATTACGCGCGCAAGCTCTCACCCAGTGTGAGAATCGCTAAGCCATACGCCTGTCCCAGGATTTTTATGGTCTTGCTGCTGTGGTGCTTTGGATCTGTTTTCTGTCATAGCCTATTCAAGTTGGTTGTTGATAACCAGGACAAATAACGAAATATTACTGCTTTTTATACATCACACGCCCAGCATGTTTATTCCTTGCACTGCGTGTTGATTCTAAGACTCTCCCCACAGACACCGCCCCCCCTTCATTCCACTGGGCTTCCAGCAGCCGGGAGCAGGAGCCCAGGCTTACTCCATAAATGAGTGTAGTAGACAGGAAGTTGAGTGATGATGAGGATGGCCAGCGCTGTGGTGAAGGGCAGAGGGAGTTCTCCATATAAAGACATTGCATTCCAACTGCTGAAAAAACATGGCAGGGGCCAAACAAAACAAGCCTGCCAAGGAATCCAGCGCCGGGACGCCAGTGTGCCGCCCCTAGGACTCATGCTCTCCCCTGCCCTTGCCCTCCATGACCCTGCCCCTGGGCCTCCTCCAGGCCCACCTGTCCCTGAGACCAGCTCTCTTGAGTGACCAGAGTAAGCAGATGGAAAGCTACAGTGTTAATTAGGACTCCCTTTGTCAGCAGCTCCAGACGCTTCTGCCTTCGCAGGCTCTTTCCGCCCTGTCTGCTATCCTCTGCTTACTCTCTCTGAGTAGTGGGATGCAGGATGCACTTATGGTGATCATTTGGCCCACCTTCTCTTCTTGGGGGGGTCCAGAAGCAACTTGAACTTGGCTGTCCAAGTAGAGGTCATCCCTGACTCCTGGCATTGCAGGCAGCATCTGAGCTCCACCACCTGACACTGGCAAAGCACCCTCTCAGACGCACTTGCTGGGAGCTTACCACCCAGTCACGGTCGCAGCAGACACAAGACACGGGACACTCTCCCAGGACTTTGGTGACTCAGGTGGGAACACAAAGACTTTCATCTCTACAGTAAGAATTTCTGGGATCCTCTCTATGAGAACCCACAGGTTCTCTTCATTAAAAAAAAAAATTCCCACATATGGCTGCCCACATTTTTTTCCCCTTAAGTTCTGTTTTATTTGTATGAGAAAGGTAGAGTTACAGAGAGAGGGAGAGACAAAGCCCTTCCATTTGCTGGTTCACTTCTCAAATGGCCACAAAGGCCAGAGTTGAGTCAATCCAAAACCCAAAATCCAGGAGCTTCTTCCAGGTCTCCCATTTGGGTGATGGGGTCTAAGGCCTTGGGCCATCCTCTGCTGCTTTCCCAGGCATTTGCAGAATGCTGCATCAAAAATAGAGCAGCTGGAACATGAACTAGCACCCATATGGGATGCTGGCATGACAGGTGGAAGTTTAGCATCAGCTCCCACATTTAAGTTCCTTAAAAATAATGTTTTAAAGATTTATTTATTTTCATTGGAAAGTCAGATATACAGAGAGAAGAAGAGAGAGAGAAGATCTTCCCTCTGCTGATTCAATCCTTAAGTGACCACAATTGTCACCACTTGGACAAAAGCCTCAGAATATGTACACATTGAGACTCTGGGTTGGTGAGGTGGTGGCTCCTCATCCCTGGGATGTCATGATGGTGGAAAGTCATGAATGGTTTCTCTCTTTGGTTTCTCTCCTCCCCCCAGGAACAGACAAAATTTGGAAGCAATGAATTCACCCATTTTTCCCTAAACCTCGATCCTTCCCACCCTGATCAACCATGTAATCATTATTTAAATAATAAAATTTATTAAAAAAAAAAAAAAAAGAACAGGGTTCCAGGGCTGGGCAGCCTGACACATGCCAGTGGGCCTCACCTGGCTTCTCTGGCTGCTCCAGCACATGGTGGGAAGCAGTGGGACACACATATACATGAATGAGGTGGCTCACAAGGGCAGCTGCACTCTGGGCACTCACCCAGCCTCATGAGGGGAGACCTCATTTCTCCAGGAAAGGCATTAATCTCACTCAGTACTCAGTCTCTCCCCCCACAATAACAAATTCCAAGCTGAGTTGAGGGGGAGGTGCAGGGCTAGTGGGGGCAGTGGGCACAGGTAGAGGTCTGGGGCACCCACACCACAGGCTGGCTCCTGGGAGTGTGGTCTTGTTGTTGAGCTTTACAAGTTCTCCTTTTATTTTAGATATTCATCTTTTCCTTGATCTGTAATTTGCAAGCACTTCCTTCTATGTTGTGGATTTCCTCTTCATTCTGTTGCAGGTGTCTCTGGATGCCCAACATGTGGTAATTTTCATGAAGTCCGATGTGCCTGTGTTTGCTGTTGTCCGGGCCTTTGGTTGTCATACACACAAAATCACTGTTGAATCCAATGTCCCGAAGCTTTTCCCCATTTTCGTCTGAGACTTCATAGCTTTAGGTCTTGCATTGAGCTCCTGCTTGGATTGACTTGATTTCTTGCAATGGTATTGCATAATGACACACCTTCTTTTATACGTGGATAGCCAGAATTCCCAGGTCACGGGGAATATGGAAAATCTCATCTTTTCTCCCACTGAATGGTCCTGGCATCAAGTAAAAAATACTTGCTTGTGTACATGAGGATTTATTTCTGGACTTTTTTCAAATCCATTCCAATGTGTTCCGTGTCTCTGTCTTCACACTAGCACCACACTGTTTAGAGTCCTTATGGCTGAGGAGTCATTTTTGAAGATGGGAGCCCTCCATCTTTTTCATTTTCTATCAAGTTAGATTTGCTGATTCTGGATATGCTGCAATTCTTATACAATTTTAAAAGATGTATTTATTTATTTATTTATTTATTTATTTATTAAAAAGGCAGAGATATAAAGATGAAAGAGACAGACAGAATCCACTGGTTCACTCCTCAAGTGGCTGTAATGACCACAGCTGACCCAAACCCAAGCCAGGAACCAGGGGCTTCTTCCAGGTCTCCCATTTGGGTTCAGGGTCCCAAAGCTTTGGGGCCATACTCCACTGCTTTCCCAGGTCACAAGTAGAAGGTTGCATTGGAATTAGAGCAGCCAGGACATGAACCAGCACCCATATGAGATGCTTGTGTTTGATTGAGGGAGGAGATTAGACAATTGAGCCATTGCGCCAGCCCCTAAGTTGGGATTTTCATGTGGATGGCATTAAATCCACTCTTGATAGTAACAATATCAACATTAATCTTCCAACATATGAACATGGGATATATTTCCACATATTAATATTTTCTTTCAATTCTTTCAGAAACTTCTTAGAGTACTCATCCTATAAGTATTTGGCTTCCTTGGTTATATAAATTCCTAAATATTTCATTCTCTTCAGTGCTCTTGGACATAGAACTGCTGTCATAATTTTCTCTGAGGATCACAGAGCAGTGACTAATTTCTATGTGTTGATTCTGCATCATGTTACTGGGCTCAATTTGACTATTCCTGGCTGGGAAGTGGAGCACCCGGGACATGAACTGGTGCCCATATGGGATCCTGATACTTACAAGGTGAGGCTTTAACCACTGAACTAATGTGCTGGACCCGGATACCAGTTATTGTTTTTCTCTAGGAATGCCAGAAATGCTGACAAGGAGAGTGAATACAGGAATCTTTGTTTTGTCCTTGATTTTATAGCAAAAGCTTTCATGATATGGATTCTTCACATAAAACTTTTATTATGTTGAGAAGGTTTTCCTTTAATCCTAGTGTATTGGGTATTTTTTTCCCCATCATGAAAAGGTATTCGATTTTGTCAAATTCTTTTTCTGTAATAATTGAGACAATCACATACATTTTCTTTCTTCATACTGTTAAGGTAGCATGTTCCATTGATCTATGTTA
Organism: Ochotona curzoniae; assembly: GCF_017591425.1. Lineage (NCBI taxonomy): Eukaryota > Metazoa > Chordata > Mammalia > Lagomorpha > Ochotonidae > Ochotona > Ochotona curzoniae. Next base: position 6,035,950 of record NW_024465421.1, read on the forward strand.
AATTATCCTTGCATTTCAGTAGAAGATCCACTTGGCCATTGTGTAGAATTCTTTTGTGTGTAGCTGAATTACATCTGATAGATTTTGTTGTTGTTGTTGAGGATTTTTGTATAAATGTTCATAAGGAGTATTGGTGTAGAGTCTTCTCTTTTTTTGTAGTCTCTGTCTGGCTTAGTATTAAGGTAACGCTGGCTTCACAGAATCAGCTAGAAAGAGTCTCCCTATTTTGTTTTAAATATGAAGGTAATTGGTGTTATCTCTTTTTAAGAGGTGAAGTGTTAATATCAGTAAGACCAGAAATTAGTGAAATGTTTGATTAAAGGAGATTTTGGTTGAAGTAAACATTCCAGACACACAGGAGCTAGCATTGTGGTGCAGTACATTAAGCTGCTGCTCGAGACACGCACATCCCAAATCACAGTCAGCTCAAGTCTTGGCTATTCTACTCTCCATAAGCTACCTGCTAATGTGCCTGGCCAGGCAGTGGAAGAAGGCCAAAGTGCTTGGGCCTCTGCACTCACATGGGATACCAGGAAGGAATTCCTGGCCTGTCACTTCAGCTTGGCCTAGCCCAGGCTGTTGTGGATTTGGGGGGAAATGAACCAGGAGATGGGAGATATCTCTGTGTTTATGTCTGTCTCCCTCTTTCGCTCTTTCTTTCAAATAAATCTTCAAGTAGCATTTCAGAGGTACATAAATGGCACAGTAAAAAAAATAAGCGAAAGGCCTGGCGTGACTGCTCAGTGGCTAAAGTCCTTGCCTTGCATGTGCCGGGATCCCACATGGGCCATCATTCGGGTCCCGGATGCTCCACTTCCCATCTAGCTCCCTGCTTGCACCCTGGGAAAAACACCCACGTGGGAGACCTGGAAGAAGCTCCTGGCTCCTGCCTTCAGATCAGCTCAGCTCTGGCCATTGCAGCCTTTTGAGGATTAAATCAGCAGATGGAAGATATTTCTCTCTGTAAAATATGATCTGCCTTTCCAACAAAAATGAAGAAATACTTTAACAAATAATAAGCTAAAATGGAAGTGGATACTTTGGCACACTGAGTTAAGCTACCCCTTAGGAAGTCTGTATCTCCCACCCAAGTGTCTGGATGGAGTCCCCCTTGCACTTGCGACCCTCTTTCCTAATGTGAACCTTGGGAGGTAGCCCAAGGACTTGGGTTCCTCTAGTGGGAGTCTTGGATGGGGTTTCTGGCTCCTGGCTTTAACCCGGCACAACTCCAGCTGTTGTGGGCAACTGGGGAATAAATCAACAGATGTAAGATCTCTCTCTCCCTCTTGCTCCTCCTTCCTCTATGTCACTCATCCAAAATAAACAAACTGCTTAAACAATTCTAAACTTACTCCTGAGTAACAGAGTCACACCAAACATTTTAAAGGCCTTGTTTTCATGCTTCTCCCTACCTTATTTTTTTTTTTGCCTCTGGAACTCCCTAGTAGCCTTTGGTCCCCCTACCACAACCACACACTATTTGGGGCAGTACCCTGCCAGGGAGGGACCAGAACTGCCTCAAACCTCCTCTCCTCTCGTGCTCCACGTGGAAGGTGAACACAGCATGTCCTGCATCACCTGGAACTTCCTCCCAAAGGACTTAGGAGTTAGCAAGGCTTTAAGATGCCCGCCCACGTTATGGACATATCTGCAAACTTGAAGTTGGAACGCTCAGCAAAGTACCAGCGTTACACTGTCAAGGGTTGCTAATGCTGATATGACACCAACTCATGATGTTGACCTATGGGTCACCATACAAGCACCTGGTTCTAACTGTGTGTGTGTGTGTGTGTGAGTGAGTGAGTGAGAGAGAGCGCACTGAGTGCTCACACGGGGTGCTTCTTACATGAAAGAACTGCTTGGTTTCTGTCGCAAAAGCATAAACTCACCCCCCAAGTCAGTTCACAAGAGGCTCCACAATTGTCCAGTTTATAGACCACAAGGGACATTTGCGATAAAAAAAAAAAAAAGCACCATCCAGCAACTTTTGTACCCACAGGGGAGTGGGGAAAGGGGTGTGCTAGTGCAGGCTAAGCCACCACCAGCAATATTAGCATCCCATATGAATGCTGGGTCAAGTCCCAGCTGATTTACTTCCTATCCAAATATCCCTGGAGAAGGCCCAGGTGTTGGGGTCCTGCCACCCATGTGGAGAGACCCAGAGGAAGTTCCTGACTTCTGGCTTTGACCTGGCCCGGCCCTGGCCATTGTGGCCACCTGGGGAGTAAACCAGAGAATGAAAGATCTCTCTCCCTACCCCTCATCTCTGTAACTCTGCCTTTTGAATAAATAAACTTGAAGGAAAAAAAATGTCATTCTCTTTGGATACTATCCAGGTTGTCCGAGACTAGCTGGGGCCCACAGAGAGCAAGGGGATGCCCTCTCCACCTGCCCCGCAGAAGGCTCGGGAAGCTCTCAAGGTCAGCTCGAGTAGACTTCAGTCTAGAGCCGTCTGGACCTTGAGCTGCTTCCCTGGCCTCTGTGTGTGCAGCTTCAGTTTTGACAGTAAAAATCCCAGTTCCCAGTTTTGTCACCTGTTGCTTGTCAGCTATTCCCTCAGGGAGACAGTGACGCTGGGAGACAGCTGCAGGAGGCTTGGGTGGGGAGGTGAACCGCCCCCAGGAACTCTCCCCTGGGCACAGCTCCTCTGAGGTGGTCGTCCAGGCCTTGGGGCTGAAGGGAGAAAACTCAGGTACTAACTGTCTGACACCAGGAAGCCCAGCAGCGGGCTGCCTGACGGTGCTGGAGGGATGGGCGGTGATCCTGGAATGAAGGTGTTGACAGCGCACTTGCACTTGGCTCGGCCAGCAGGAGCCTGGAGGAGGACCGCCCCTCTCTGCTCTCTTCCGGATCGCCAAGACAACGGCGTGCCTCTCTGCCCCTGCCCGGTGTGCTCGGACACCACGTCAGCCCCTTGGCCCTTTAGCTCTCTGTGCTGGGAGGCTATATTTAGTGACTATTTGGCCCTCAACAAGTGCCTCACTTCCTGTGGCCAAAAGTTCTCGGCCACGCTGCTGCTGCCGCCACCGAAAAGAGCCAGGAGAATTCAGAGCCTCTGACACACCACCGGAGGGCTTAGGAGGCCGACAGCTCCCTTGGAGCTCCCTTGGCAGAGGTGACTGTCTCCCCATCCCCAACAGCAGGGAAAGCATCCAAAAAGGTGTTTGTTCTGACGTTCCCAAGGTCATACTGCAAAACAGCATGACGTGGTGATTGGCCGCCAGACACGGGAGACCTCCTTTGACCATTCACTCACTCAAGCATTCATTCATTCTCTCCCTCATTCAGGCATGCAGTCACTTACTCAAACTCACTTTTTCATTCATGCATTCTCTCAGTTCATTCATTCCCTCACGTGCTCTCAGAGGGTTAGTGTTGTGGCACAGTGGCTTCAAGTCTTGGCTGCTCTGCTTTCAATCCAGCTCCCTGCTAACGGTCCTAGGAAAGCAACAGAAGATGGCCCTAGTACCTAGGCCCTGGACACCCACCTGAGAGACCCAGATGCAGTTCCAGATTCCTCGCTTTGGCCATGGCCCGGCTCTGGTTATTGTAGCTATTTAGGGTGTGAGCCAGCAGATTTAAGCATTCTCTCTCTCGCTCTGTGTGTGTGTGTATGCGTCCCTGTCACTCTTTTTTTTTTTTTTTTTTAAGGTTTCTTTTTTTATTGGATAGTCAGATGTACAGAGGAGGAGAGACATAGAGGAAGAACTTTCATCTGCTGATTCACACCCCAAGCGGCCACAATGGCTGGAGCTGAGCCAATCCGAAGCCAGGGGCCTGGAGCCTCCTTCAGGTCCCCGACACGGGTGCTGGGTTCCAGAGCCTCAGGCAGTCCTTGACTGCTTTCCCAATCAGGGAGCTAGATGGGAAGCAGGGCTGCCAGGATTAGAACTGGCAGCCATATGGGATCCTGGCGCATGCGAGGCGAGGGCTTTAGCCACTAGGCCATTGTGCCACATCCAGATTTCTTTTTATTTTTACTGGAAATTCAGATATACAGAGAGGAGGAGAGACAGAGAGGAAGATTTTTTGTCTGCTGATTCAATCCCCAAGCAACCATAATGGTCAGAGCTGAGCTGATTTAAAGCCAAGAGCCAGAAGCTTCTTCCAGGTCTCCCACACAGGCACAGAGCGCCAAAGCTTTGGGTAGTTCTTGACTGCTTTTCCAGGTCACAAGCAGGGAGCTGGATGGGAAGTGGGGCCACTGAGATTAGAACCAGCACCCACATTGGATCCCAGTAAGTGCAAGGCAAGGACTTTAGCCACTAGGCTACCGCATTGGGTCCTGCCACTCTCCTTTTAAGTAAATAAAATAAATCCTTAAATATATTCACTCACTCATTCATTCACTCACTCATTTATTCACTTACTCATTCATTCAGTCATCGCACAGCCTCAGTGGACCCTGGGACCTATAGGAGCTCTAAGCCACCAGGAAACAAGACTAGCAAACATCTTCCCAGAAAGGGTCGTTGGGTGGGCACAAGAAAGTGGTACCACAGACAGCCTGGTGGGGGATAGGTAGGGTTAGGGGAGGTGTCAGAGGCAGGGAACAGGCCATCTGCTCCAGACCCAGTCATTCTGCCCAGACACTCACACAGTGGCCCCTGTCCCAGGGGAGGTGCTTCTCCAGTCTCCACGAGCTAGGAAGGAACCAAACCAGGCTGTACCTATGGCTGCCCAGTCTCCCCTTACCACCTTGCCCTGCCCCCCCACCCCACTCAGGGCGAGGCCTACAACAGCTTCTGCTCAGCAGGTTCTGTTCCACTTCCACCTGCATACCCTTGGCCCCGGCAGCAGCTCCCCTTTCGAGCAGGTACTTCCTCCATCCTGACCCTGAACAGACCACTCTGCCCTTCCTTCCCCGTGTGTGTTGGGGGCAGTGCGGGGGTGCACTGGAGTCTCCAGGAATGAAAGGGCGAACACACGTGGCTCTCACTGAGGGTTTGCCAGGCAACATGCCACATTTTTTTACCCCCCCCACCTTTTTTTTTTAGCATTTTAGTTGGAAGATAATTTTAGACTTTCAGAAGACTGACGAAAATAGTCCTGAGTTCCCGTACACCCTTCGCCCAGCTTCCTCTTCTATTAACTCACATCTTACATAAGCCTAGACAGTCATCAAAAGTGAGACATTCACACTGGCACGCAGCTACCGACTTCCTCCTTGCCCCTGGCTCATCCCTCACCTCCCCCCCACTGTCCTCCCCAGGCCCCTGGCACAGTCCTTGCCTCCCTGCCAGATTGCTGGTGTGACTCTAACAAGCTGCAGCCTCTGATTCCATCCTGTTTCCTAGAGAAGAGTCACCTGCCTAGGGTCCACCCCAGGAGCCAGTGCCCAGTGTCCCAAGTTCCACGAACTTTCTGCAGCACCCTCGCACTAGGGAATGCCTGTGGCTTTCGCCAGTTTCTCCATAACTGTGATCTTTAGGATCCCACCTAAGTCACAACGAGGAGGAACATCTCTCTTCCGGTCTTTCTCAGTGCCTCTGCCTCCCCTGGCATTTCATAACCTCAACACTGTTAAACAGCCCCGGTCAGCAGAGGCCAGTTGAGGGTCTGATCTTTGACAGTGTGATAGGATGCTGCTGAGATGCTGCATCCCACGTTAAAGCTCCATTCCCAGCTTAATTCTCTGCTTCCAGTCCAGCTTCCTGCTGATGCGCACCGTGGGAGGCAGCAGGGAATAGTTGAAGTATCTGAATCTCCGCCACCCATCTGGGAGGCCTGGATGGAGTTCCAAGCTCCTGGCTCCAGCCCGGTCCAGCACTGTCTGGTCCATGACAGGCTCTAGGGGTATGAACCAGCAGATGAAGGATCTTTTCACTATTTTTCCATTTTCTTGCCTTTCGACTAAATGAGAAACAAATACTGTTCTCTGATTCGTGAATGAGGGTTTCCTAGCAGGTCCTGAAGCTGGTCTGCCCCAAACCCTGGGACCTGGGGAGGGAATAGTGCTTGCAAATCTACCCCTGAGAGTGAAGATTCACTCTCAGCACTCCACCATCATTTCCCATGACAAAAGGCTTTCTAAATATAATAGACTAGAGCTCAGAAGAGATGAAAATAAAACAAGAGTTTTTAGAACTGCCAGGCTCTGAGCTGCCCCCACAGCAAGGCAGGAAGGAGATGCCCAGAATCCCAGCATCATCCCTGGGAGACACCTGCTGTCTCCCCAGGCATTTCTCCTCCCTAAAAGCTGCCAAGCCAGCCCGGTTCATTTGGCCCGGGCCTCTGTCTCTAACCAGATCCCTGGTACGCTCCATGACATCAGATCCCCTGACGTCACAGACTGTCCTCTACAAATGTTACAGATAACTCACCCACAGATTGGCCCAAACTCTTCATCGCCCCACAGACATGCTTAACCCGCTCGGTCTTTTGGCTCAGACACGTGTTAGCTATCTCCCACAGTGCCTGGTGCAGCACCCAGTCATTTGCCCTGTAATTGCTCTCTAGGTCGGAGATTTGGCAAGAAAGTTCCAGACAGCGGTAATCATCACCAGGCTATGTCATCTTCCTCTGACACAGATCCTGTCCATTGACTTTCACACTTGACCCCAGGGTGAGAAGGACACGATGAATATCAAATACACTGTTTCCATAGGGTGCCCATACACACACTGCAGAGAGAACCACGGATCAATGCATGATAAACAGAAACTCCAGCAAATACTCAAAGGCAACAGGCTGATTTGAGGATAACCAAAATGTGTGAAGCAAAAGACAAACCAATAGCCAAACTTACACCGGGAACTTGGCTGCCTTTAGCATGCTCAGAGTCACGGTAACTTCAAGCTGACGCTGAAAATATGTGCTTATTTTGGGAGCAGGGAAACATAGGTCTAAGTGCATGCTACACCTTTCTCTTCCACCATGGCGGGTTACAAGATCACTCACACAGATGAGTGGTTACAAGAATCAGCTGGGAGCTGTGCAAGCTAAGCCACCGCCTGTGATACAAGCATCTCACTTGGGTGTCAGTTCAAGTCTCAGCTATCTCACTTCCTATCCAACTTCCTGATAGTGTGGCTGGGAAAGCAGCAGAAGATGGCCCAAATGCTTGGGCCCCTGCCACCCGCTTGGGAGACCCTGATGAATTTCCTAACTCCTGATTCAGCCTGGCTCAGCCCTTGATACAGCCATCGACGGAGTGAACCAGAAGATGGAAGCTCTTGTTTTGTCTGTCTCCCTCTCTCTATAATTCTGCCTTTCCAATAAAAATGCGTATTTCTTTTAAAAATTCACTGGAGGCTTATGGGAAGCAGAAAACAGGGTAAGAGGAAAAGGAATATGGAAATATAATCACGTGACTTTTATAACTACTCATATGTTTAACTTAAATGAAAACAAAATCCACAGCAAAAACTTCTGGACCACACAGCTAGTAAGAGGCGGAGCCACAACGCCAACCCCACCTCCAGTCTCCTGACCCGGAGCTAGCGTTCTCCTTGGCCACAGGTACCCCGGCTCCAGCCTTTGCTTCTATCCTTCCATCACAATAGTTGTTAGCCCTGTGCCACAACAGTGCCGCAGTGTCCTTCTTGAGGCTACAGATCCAGCGGTGCATGAGTCCCTCCCAACACACAGTTCTTCCACAACCTAGGGTAGAAGGGGGTGGGGGCAGGGCAGGGATGTGCAGGGCACGGCTGAGGCTGGCCTCCTGAGCTGAGCGAGGTCTTATCCTTTCCCGACCCTCCACTTCCTCTAGCAAGCTGGCCTGCATCAGAACCTGTAGCTCAGGACACACCAGCAGCCAAGGTCAGTGCTGAAGCCAGGGCAGACAACAGGAAGATGTTGTTTATGTACCGGCTCCAGGTTCCAAGTTTATTTTAAAAAAAATCTAAAGGTTTAAATTTAGCCCGTGGCTGCCAGCTTAGTCACCTACGGAAGCCTGTCTTACAGCCCTTCCAGTTCCGACGTTCTCTACGTCAAACAAGGTATACTGCACATGCGTCTCACACACACACACACACACTCCGGGGTGGTCTCTGACTCAGCATCAAGAAGTTTTTTCTGCAAAACGTTTTTTCTGTTGTCTTACACTAAATTAGAGCGATGGATGAAGGTCAGGGTTACGTGTACGTAGGCTATAGCTGACAGCCCCAAGTCAAGTACAGAAGAAGGTGCCCGAGCACAAGAGACTGTAATGCGACTGACACAGAAGAAGATTCCCCTTAGAAAGGATGTACAACCAGGGTTACCCAGGAGGTAGAGTCTCCCAGTGGGGGACAAAAACTTTAGTGACCAGAGCTGTGAGGCACAAAAGCACATGGCAGGAGTTAGGACTCTACAAGAGCCACAGTTCAACACGGAGCGTAAACCGCTTCAGTCACTGTGTGGTCACAGAATGACTAATTCTCGGAGCCTCAGGGATAACGTCAACCAACCCCACCCATTTCACAGACAACAGAAGGAAGACCTCCAAGGGGATATGACCATGGCAGGACATAGGAAACCATGGCTTGGGGAAGCCAGGCTTCCTGGTTCCTAAGTCAGGGCTCTGGCAGCTCAACGCTGTGACACAGCCAAGCCCAGTAGCTCCAGGATGCTCCACACCACTGTGAACCTGGACAGTGTCAGCACGGGACAAGCCCCTGGGGCAAGGCCACTCAGTTCACCCTACCTCTGCTGCCTGTCCTTTTGAAATATATACATATATGCACATATATATATACATATATGTATTTTTTTTAACTTGAAAGATGGAGTAACATGGAGAGAGAGAGAAACAAAAAGAGATCTTCTATTTGCTGATTCATTCTCCAAATGACACAACAGTTAGGGCAGGACCAGACTGAAACCAGGAGCCAGGAACTCCATCTGGGTGGCAGGGATACAAGCACACCTTCCTCTGCTATTCTGAGAGCATTAACAGGGAGCAGCAGGGACTGGAACTGGCATTCCAATACGGGCTGCTTACCACACTGTGGCACGACTCCTGCTTCCTGTCTGTGGGCCATCTCACTCCAGCAGACACGCCATCATGATCTGACAGCTCCAGTGGGATTTTCCCATCTGCCTTTTAACAGACAGCTCAGTACCTGATCAAAACACCATTTTTGTTTAAAGGTTAAGTAAATTATATCCGTGATCCTCAAACTTGGAGCTGGACCAAAGAACTCCACGGCCCAGCAGGAAAGAATGTTTGGAACAGGCTGCTGGACTGTTTTTCCAGGATAAAACTTCTGTGAACCAGCGCCAAGCGTGGAAATTCAGTGTTTGGTCTCTGGCTGCCAATGGCAGGAATGAAAGAACAAGGACCCCTTTGGGCCTGGAAGGCTGGCCTCACCATGGGGCATACGTTACCTGTTACCTTGTTAGCTTCCCAGTGCTGCTGTAACACATGACCGTAAACTCAGAAGCTTAAAACATTACCCATTTATTATTTCACGGTTCCGTGGGTTCCCCCAGGCCAACACGGTCTCAGCTGAACTTGGGAGTCGGCAGGGTTCCCTTCCTTCCTGAAGATTCTGGGAAGAGTTCAGTTCCAAAGTCATGTAGAAAATTTAATGCCTTAAGACACCAATCCCAAGCTGCCTATCCAGTCAGGGACGTTTAGCTGCTAAAAGCTTCCTGCTGGTGGCTGGACGTGGGCTGTATCTCACACCCACCAAGGACAACGGAGCGCCAGCTGGAGTCTCCATCGCTCCACTTCTGATCCAGCTTCCCACTCACGCACTCAGAAGGCAGCAGAGGATGGCCCAAGAAATGGCCCCCTGCCACCCTCCCATCCTTGCCATGGGGCCTTCACCTGTAAGCACAGAGTCCAAGCTGGCCCTCTGTTTTCAGGTACGTGTGTCCTCGGATGTGGGCTCATCCGATTATCTGAGCCACTTCCCTCTCCTTGGGTCCTTAACGCCATCTGTGAAGTAACTTCTACCATGGAACACCAGAGTCCCAGGTTCCAGTGCTGGAACCTAAGCTACTACAAAGCATGAATCCGCAAGTCCGCCAGGGCCGCAAACAAAGGCTTCCCTCTCTGCTATGGCCCTTCCTGCTGAATCCTCTCTTCTTCAAGTGCAGTCAACAGTACCCAGCTAGTGCTGTCGACACTTCTCTTTTGCTCCAATACAGAACAGATCAAATATGCTCATGTAAGTGCTGGCACCAGCCTCAGGGTGGAAACTGGCTCTGCCATTTTGTTTTGTTTTGTTTTCCTGCTACAGCATTAATCAAAGGGAATCATGGGTATTATCGGTTTTCCCAATCAATACTGGTGAGGACAGTTAGCTCAGTGCTGAAGACCCCCACATCCTACCTGGAAGGACCTGAGCTTGATTCCTGGCTCCTGGCTCCAGCTTCCTGCTAATGCAGACCCTAGGAGGGAGCTATCACTTCATCTTTCCAATAAATAAATCTCTGTGTGTGTGTGTGTGTGTGTGTGTATATATTTTTAATTTTGCACTTGAGGTAGAAAGAGGGGTTGTGTCTGGCAGGTGCTAAGGGGTTTGATGGGCCCGGACCATAGAAAGGGTCTTGGTATGGTGTTAAGTCTAAAAAGACTGGGCTCTGGGCCATGTCAAGAGCTTGAGTTGCAGCTTAGAATAAAGTAGAGCAGGATTGTTGTTCTGTTTTGTTTTTTTACTGTGAAGAGTTGCAGGCAATTGGCATTTGACAAGAGAACTCTAACAGCCTAGGATAGGGGAAATCTGAGGGCAGGGACTGTGGGAGGGAGGCAGGAAGGCCAACTGGGCTATGCAATAAACAGTGTGGGTGAGAAATGGGGCCTGAACTAGGGCAGAGACAGTGGGGTAGAAAGCAAGTGAGGAGACAGAACCAATGTGGCTGGGGGACTAGTCATGGGTGTGCAGGACAGCGGGGTGTCACAGATGATCAGGGGAATACTGCAGGTTGGATGAGCTGGACTGGCTTATAACTGAGAACCCCCCAACTTGAGAAGAGTAGAGGTGGAGTCCTGATTCACTTCTAGACACAGAGAGAGCTCATCAACCACTCAGAACTGGGGACCCCAAAAGCCAGTCGATGCTCATTCAATTCTCAAAGTATTCTATCATTCTTTCCACAAACTTCTTACAACGGGTGAGGCTTGGAGGGCCAGACATGTGCAGCTTGGAAAACCAAAGTCACAGCAATAGACAGGATACTACAGGAATGCCTGCCACTTCCCAAGCCCAGACCAGGCAAAGCCCCAGTGCTGACCAGCCATCCCCAGGGCAGCCACCTGCATCTGGCCTGGAAAAGGAACTGTGAAGTTCATGCCAGAGGACCAGGCAAGATGAGAGGAAAGGAGAGCCCAGGCTGGTCCCACAGGTCACAATGCCAGCTACAGACCTCCACCATGCACCATCGGGAGAAGGCCAAGGTGTTCTGCCAGGCTTCTGGACCACCATGGCTCTGTGACTCACAGTTGGACCTGTGACTCGTGAACCAAGCTCCCGTGCATCCTTTGGGCCTTGGGAAGCAATCTTACCTTGATAGCTTTTTTGTTTTGTTATTTTTTTTTAATCCCAGCTGAGCTGATGCAAGGCTTTCTGCTAGCTAGAGCAACAACAGCTGGAGCAGCTGGAGAACGCACCTGCCATGAAGAAAGGTGGACCATGGACAGCAGTAGAGGGCCAATGTACTAAAAGCTGGCTAATGAGCAGTCCTAACTGCCAGGCTACCTGTTCCAGCAGCAGCGTGGGGAGGCAGCTGCTTGTACATGCTCTGTCCATGAAGGAAATGCTCTCTCTAGGGAAGGCGGTTGCTGACAGTGTCCTCAAACGAAGCACAGACAGGGAAGGGACAGGAGCATGGCAGGAGAGTGGGGAGTTTTTTTGTATTTTGCATAAAATTGGAAAACTAAACAGAATCAAAACATTCAACCTAATGGTTCCTCACAAACTGCCACCCAGGCTCCTAAGAGAACAGCTGGCAACCCTGTGCCCACCCTCCAACCACTTGTCTCCTCTAGACCTTTTACTGGGTTTCTGTGACAATCACTTCCTTTTTTTTTTTTTTAATGGTTTTTACAATCTAGGGAAACACTTTTAACTGCTGTTTTCATTTTGCCTTTTTTTCTGAACCTAATATATAAAATGGAAGCAGAGAACTAGGTGCAGTGGCTCAATTGCCTAAATCCCCTTTCAAGCGCCAGGACCCCATATGGGTGCTAGTTCATGTTCCAGATGCTCCATTCCCATCCAGCTCCCTGCTTGTGGCCTAAGAAAGCAGTTGAGGACAGCCCAAAGCCTTGGGACCCTGCACCGGGTATGGGAGACCCAGAGGAGGCTCCTGGCTTTGCATCAGCTCAGCTCTCTCTAGCTGTTGAGGCTACTTGGGGAGTGAACCAGTGGATAGAAGATCTTTCTCTCTGTCTCTCCTACTCTCTATAAATCTGCCTTTTCAATAAAATAAATATTTTTAAAGTAAATAAATAAAATGGGAGCATAGAGAAAGTCTCTTTTGTATCTGCCTTTTTTCTTCTCTCACTCAACATCATGCCTATTAGCCCCCTGCACGCTGTTCAACAGAACTAGAATTCACCTTTTCACGGGTGTATAGTTTTCCAATGAAAGGCAATATTGCCATTTGGATAGGCACCTATTGTCAAGACACTTCGAGGCCACTCCCAGGTTGGGACTTCTTGTCAACTATGAGGGCAACTGTGTTATCTTTGGCACACATGTGTGCATGCCCATGCAGCTAGCCAGTGGGGCTGCTGCAACACCAAGCACACTCTTAGGATAATGCTAATTTGTGTGCTGATGGCTGCACCAGCTTACAGTCTCATCGGCACAAGTCTTTTTCCACTGTCCCACGTCCTTGTCACATCTTGGCACTGTCAGTGAGCTGCTCATCTTGGTGCCAGCCTCCCGATGGGCATGGAGTAGAAGCTCACTAGAATGCTAACCTGCACTGTCCCGATTCCTAATGACATTGCACACTGCCTTGTTCATATAATTACTGGTCAATTGCTTGCCTTTCTTCATAGGGTATTTCCTGATGTTTCTATTGTCTTTAAAAAAAAAAACACTATTTATTCATTTGAAAAAAGAAAAAAAAAACAACAGAGTGATAGATAGAGGGAAAGACAGAGTAAGAGAGAAAAATCTTCCAACTGGGGTAGTTCACTCCCCAAATGGCCACAGCAGCCAGGGCTGGGTCAGGCTGAGGCCAGGAGCCTGGAACTCCTTCTGGATCTCATGCTTGGGTAGCGGAGCCCAAGCACTTGGGCCATCCTGCACTGTCTTCCCAGGCACATTAGTGGGAAGTTGGATCAGAAGTGGAGCAGCTGGAACTTGAACCAGTGCTCATATGGAATGGTGCTGTCACAGCAGCAGCTTAACCCACTGCACCACAACACCAGTCCCAGTCTTTTGGTGGTGGTGTTGTTACTTATCTTACTTATTACATATTCTGGATTAATATGGATATAGGCCCTTTGGCAGTTCCATGTGTTGCAAAATTTTCCTTCTGCGAGAAATTTTTCTAAAGCTCAAAGAACTCCACTGGAAAAGACTTAAAATAAATAAATAAATCTGTATGCTTGATACAACACTTCAGGTTCAAACCTCAACTCTGGTTCTCCCAGTCTGGCTCCTTAACTCTGGGCCGTGATGTCCCTACCTGAAAGCCGACCACAGTCACCCACTGCTCGCTTGTTCTGCGGCTTTCAAAATGGTTCTGGGCCAGCAGGGGCAGCTGCCATGAAATCCGAAGGCAGCAGCCACCCTGTCTTCCGGCCGTCCCTGGCCAGCTTCCTAAGCTGTCTTGTAGCGCTACTAGCAGAGGAGGTGGCAACAGCTTTCTCATCCAAGAAAATACGCCCCACTCTCTACTGCCATCTGAGCCAACGGACATGTTGGAGTCCCAGGCTCTCTCCCCTCACCAGTGCCAGACTGTACGGCCCAGGAGTTGAGACCACGGCTCCACCCTGCCTGTCTTTGCTGGGCAGGAAAACAGGAAGTGACCTCCACCCTGCAGGGAGGTGGGGCTACCAAGCTGCCTTCCCTGAGTGGGCATTCCTCCAAGCCATTAACCTCAGCTTGGTGCAGCAACCACAGCCCAAGGCACTGGTGTGCTCACACTGCCCCAATGGATCTGGTTCATCGAACAGTCCTTAACAATGCCAGATAAGTAAGACAATCAGTGCCCAAAGAGGGCAGGGAACATGCCCCGCCCCTGTCTAAATGAGGGGCAGCATCAATAGCTAGAGAACTCCAGGTCTCTGGGGGGTTCCCCACACAGAATGCCTTGGGAAAGTACTGGTAAAGAGAGAAATTGAGGCCCCGGCAGCATGGCCTAGCGGCTAGAGTCCTCACCTTGAATGCGCCGGGATCCCATATGGGCGCCGGTTCTAATCCCGGCAGCCCCGCTTCCCATCCAGCTCCCTGCTTCTGGCCTGGGAAAGCAGTTGAGGACGGTCCAGAGCTTTGGGACCCTGCACCCACGTGGGAGACCTGGAAGAGGTTCCTAGTTCCCAGCTTCGGATCGGCGCATCACCGGCCATTGCAGCTCACTTGGGGAGTGAATCATCGGACGGAAGATCTTCCTCTCTGTCTCTCCTCCTCTCTGTATATCTGACTTTGTAATAAAAATGAATAAATCTTAAAAAAAAAAAAAGGGGGAGAGAAGTTGAGGACCCAGCATGGTAGCCTAGTGGCTAAAGTCCTCTCCTTCCATGCACTGGGATCCCATATGGGTGCAGGTTCTAATCCCAGCAGACCCTGCTTCCCATCCAGCTCCCTGATTGAGGCCAGAGAAAGCAGTTAAGGACAGCCCAAAGCCTTGGGACCCTGCTTCCTCGTGGGAGACCCAGAAGAAGCTCCCAGCTCCTGGCTTTGGATGGGTTCAGCTCCGGCCATTGCGGCCACTTGGGGAGTGAATCACTGGATGGAAGATCTTCCTCTCTGTCTCTCCTCCTCTGTATATTTGACTTTGTAATATATGCATGTCCTCTCATGCCATAAACAGGGAAGTTGAGCAGCCAGGACATGAACCAGCGCCCGTGTGGGATGCTGGCACTGGTGGGTGGAGGATTAGCCAGTTGAACCATTATGCCAGAGCAGCATTTGGGTTCTTAACCCCCATTTGGAGGGCCTGGTCTGATTCCCCAACTACTGGCTTTAGCCCAGCTCAGTTCCAGCCACTGAAGGCATTTGAGAAGCAAACCAGCTTATGCGAGCTCTCTCTTTCGTGTCTCTCTGCCTCTCAAAATAAACAAATAAATAAAATACTAGGAAACTAGAAGTGCCTAGTGAAATTTTGTGCCACCTCTTCATTTTGTAGCAAGAAATTGCACCACAGAGAAAGGTTCTTCCACTCAGGCTTGCAATGTTGGGATAGCTGCATAAGCATCCTGGGGGTTAGGCCCGACTCCAAGCCAGAAATCCATCTACACGCCTTATACACCCAACACACACAACCGGAAGGCAATTTTGTGTAATATTTTTAATAATTAAATAATTAAAGTTCATGGTGTGGAACTTTCCACTTGCTTGCGACGTCCAGTCAGTGCTCATAAAGTGTCAACAGAGAGCCTTTTGGGTATTAGATTTTCAGATCAGGAATACTCAACCTGTACTTGCACTTGGCCTAACACCCCAACACTCCACCCCCAGCTGCTCCCTCCAGCACTACATGTGCCACATCTGGGAATGCAGGACACTAGCCCTATGCCCCCCCATTCAGGCAACATCTTTCAGCTCCAAAAAGTTCTCACTGAGTCAAAAAAGAAGCTCCGGCAAGTTCAAGGCCATGTCTTAGAAGCACTTAGACAAGGTTGACCAATTTACAGAAACTCAGACCATTAACTTTGAGCCCTTATTCTGGATCCCTCCTGAATGAGTGTCGTCCCCCCGCCCCCTCAGCCTTGGCTCCTGGGGAGTCCCCTGGGCAAGTTTCCCCTGTACCTTGCGCACAGAGGCTTGCCTCCCTCACCACCACCAGGTGTGCCCATGGTAGGAATTAAACATTGGAGAAATCAAAGGAAACAGAGGGAGTACCTCCACCATAAGTACTTGAGACAGGCCCACCAAGCAGTGACCTGCCCACAGAGCCTAAGCCTCCAGCTCTTCAGGCTTAGCCAGGCACTGGTGCCTGCCTCCTAGAAAGACAGGTGAGACCCAGAGCCTATCCTGGAGAGTGTAGCAGCTGGAGGGAGGCCAAGCTTGAGCTTGGGGGAAATGGAAGGACACCCGCATAAGCCAGGGGCCCCCTTCCTCAAACACATGACCCATCTGGGTCCAAATTACAAGAACTGGCTATTAAGTACAAGGTAGACAAGGACAGGGACTGAGGGTACCGTGTTGGTGCCATATCATGCAATTTATCCTAGGGACCCAGGGAAAATTCTCATTAAAAATAAAAGGGGGGGGGGGAATAGAGAAGTTGTTTTACGCTTTAGAGGGGCAGCCAGCCACCCACATCGGGCAGGGCAGATGGGGTGACCAGGAGGCAGGCAAGAAGTAGGAAGGGCAGGAACAGGGGGACAGAGAGAAGCAAGGGCTTATCCACTACAGGAGCATCCCAGGGGTGGAACCCGAAGCACCAGGCTATGCGGGAGACCGGAGAAGGGGATGGAGGGCTCAATAATGACACCACAATACTGAGTGGTGGAGCCTGGTGACAGCCCCCAGTGGGGAAGGGGTATGGTGTGAAAGGAGGGGGTTGTCCAGGGTCAGATGTTTTCAGAGAAGTGGCCACACAGGCCGGGGAGTCCCTAGGGAGATGTGGGGAGCCAGAAGCAGGGAGGTGTGGGGTAGCCAAGAAAAGCGGGCAAGAGGCAAAAAAGTGGGATGAGGCCAGTGCCTTGGGAACCTCAGGCCTCAAGGAAAGGGAAGGAAGAACAGGGTGAGTGGGTGTGAGACAGGGACGGAAGGGCTCAGGGAAAGCACAGGCACAAAGCCAGGCTCTGGGACCAGGACCCCTGGAAGTCTCACTATCCCTCATCTGTAAAATAGGGATTGGTGAGCACCCCCAGTCCGAAAAAGTGCTCCCAGGGCTGAAGTGCCCTGAGTGCCAACAGTGGAAAATTCCACATCTTGACCTCTTGGGATGGGTCACGGTCAAAATAAAAACACAGTAAAAATAGTGTATAAAATGAATTCCTGGTGAGGTGTAGACATGGCATGGGTGACAGATAAATAAGTCTTGTGTTTAGACTTGGGGCCCATCCCTAAGCTATCTCACTATGTATGTGCAAAAACAAAAACAAAAACAAAAACAAAACAAAACAAAACAAACAAAACAGAAACAAATGCAAACTGAAATCCAAAACCCTTCTGGTCCCAAGCATTTTCCATAAAGGACAGACTTAACTGGTACATTGTATCCATTTGTTGCAAGGACTGAACAAGCTGCTTGTATAATTACTGCCCACAGGAAGTGGGGAGTCAATTGTTGCCTCTTAATGGCTACTTGGAAAACTAGAAAGGTGCAAGGCCAGGGACCCCAAGAAAGTTCTCAGCTTCCTTCCCAGGCCTTCCATCCCAACTAAGGGAGCAAGAAGAGCAGCACAGCAACTTGAATCCAAAAAGTCATCTACGCTTCTAAGAACATCAGCCTCCCCTCTGCAAGCAGGGGAGCTGCTCAGATCTCCCCTCAGCTAAGCGTGTACTTTGCATCTCTGGTCCACATGCAGGAGGGTAAGGCGAGTCCCAAGGTCAAGGCTCAAAGTGCTATTCCACCTAGTTCTGACTATTGTAGTTTTCCAAAACCAAGCCCAGCAGACAGGAAGCAGATCAGAGCCATCTTGGTTCAGAGGGGTACAACCTGCACAGGCAGAACCAGACCAGAGCTATATGGTGTCAAGGCTACAGACACGCATTAGGACCCCCACAGTCACCATCCTGACTGGCTGTGGGCAGGAGCCTGGGGCTTCTAGAACAACCCTACAACTTCATTGTTCATTCTCAGGCTGAACCTCTGCGCAAGATTCCGAGCAAGAGAGCAAAAGCGTTCCCATGTTCAACA
Source organism: Ochotona curzoniae (assembly GCF_017591425.1). Lineage (NCBI taxonomy): Eukaryota > Metazoa > Chordata > Mammalia > Lagomorpha > Ochotonidae > Ochotona > Ochotona curzoniae. The sequence continues at coordinate 6,053,869 of NW_024465421.1, forward strand.
AAGAGGGAAGCAGATAGCTATCTGATGGTGGGACCCAAGCTCCCCTGCAGACTTCCTGCACAACCCTGGACTGTCTTTAACGGAACCATGGCTTACATCAGCTAGCACACTCCTGGCATCCAACAGGCTCATAAGAACCATTCATTTCTGTCCTTGTCTACAATCTGCATCCCCAACACAAAACACATACAGACCCTGTTAATTTTGGTCCAGTCCACTGGAACTTTGTAAGAATCTATTCTTCTGGGGGCCCAGCGGCATGGCCTAGCAGCTAAAGTCCTCGCCTTGAACGTGCCGGGATCCCATATGGGCGCCGGTTCTAATCCCGGCAGCTCCACTTCCCATCCAGCTCCCTGCTTGTGGCCTGAGAAAGCAGTCAAGGATGGCCCAGAGCATTGGGACCCTGCACCTGTGTGGGGAGACCTGGAAGAGGTTCCTGGTTCCCGACTTTGGATCAGCTTAGCGCTCACTTGGGGAGTGAATCATCGGACGGAAGATCTTCCTCTCTGTCTCTCCTCCTCTCTGTCTCTCCGCCTTTCCAATAAAAATAAATAAATAAATAAATAAATTTTTAAAGAGTCTACTCTTCTGTATTTCCACAGCCCCAACTTCCACCACCCAGCCACCAGTGCTGCTCCCACAGTAGCAAGCCTGGTCCCATAGCTGTTCTGGCTAAGAGACAGGCTTGGATGCAGCCAGTCTGGGTGATTTGGCTGTGACTCAGGGCCCTCCTGACTTGATGTGAGGACAGTGTTAAGCGCAAGAAGTCTGAGAATTGGAATCCATAGTCCTGGTTTAGAATTGTGACCCCCTTTGCTTCCTCACCCCAAAAGGATGACCCCAGGTAAATCAGCAAGCCCACTGAGTCATGACGTCACAAAATGAAGATGATAATACGTGGGCATCTTTAAAAAAAAAGAGTTATTTATTTTTACTGGAAAGTCAGATATTTAGAAAGGATGAGAGACAGAGAGGAAGATCTTCCTTCCTCCCCAAGCGGCTGCAATGGCTGGAGCTGAGCCAATCTGAAACCTGGAGCCAGGAGCTTCTTCCGGGTCTCCCACCCAGGTGCAGGGTCCCAAAGCTTTGGGCCATTCTCAACTGCTTTCCCAGGCCACAAACAGGGAGCTGGATGGGAAGTGGGGCTGCCGGGATTAGAACCGGTGCCCATTTGGGATCGCAGCACGTTCAAGGCGAGGACTTTTAGCCACTACACTATCATGCTGGGCCCAATACCCGGGCATCTTACAGCCCTACTAAGGAATAGCCACAGGCTTCGGGCACTGTCAAGCATTCCAGACAAACATTTAACATCACCACAGCAGTTGTCCAAGGGTGAAGAACTCCTTTCCATTTTCCTAACACCTGGAGGGTGCTTGTGATGTGCTGAGTGGGACACCCAGAATCTGGCTGTGGCCTTGTCTGGGCCAGCAAACAAGCCAGTGGTCCCTACATGATGCAAGGATGAAACTGACAGAAGCGGAGAGGAGGACAAATTTCCAGAAAGAGACTGGCAAGGACAAGCAAGCCAGAATGAGTGGAGGGTACAGGTGTTGAGGCACAGGAAGACTGGCAAAACAGACCTTCGGGACGTAATTGTGGCACAGTGCTTTAAGCTGCTGCCTACAACCCTGGCATTCCATGTGAGCGCCAGTTCAACTCCTGACTGCTCCACTTCTAAATCAATTCTTTGCTAATGAACCTGGGAAAGCTTGGGTCACCCACATGGGTTAACCGGAAGTCTTGGCTTCAGCCTGGGTAAGCCCTGGCTCTTAAAACCATTTGGAGAATGAACCAATAGACGGAAAATTCTCTCTTTCCTTCTTTTTTCTGTCAATTGTCTTTCGAACAATAAAAAAAAAATACATCTTTAAAAACAACAAAAGCTCAATCAGAGCCCTTTCTTTGATAGTTAAGGCACAGGGCTTCCAGCCAGACAGGAGAAGGAGGAAGCTCCGAGCAGTGCAGCAGAAGAGCAGGTAATTACACATGTCGCCCAGGGCCCACGGCTGACTTGTCCGCCCAGGCCCAGGGCCTTGTTGCTGCTGCTGCTGCTGGTATAACCAGCAACTGTCTACCCTTGACTGTAGCTTCTTCACCACTGACCAGGAGCCTCAGGCAGCAGAGGGGACTGACAGGCAAAGAGTGACACACAGTGCCATCTTCAAGTTCACAGCTGACTGCAGGCCACACAGAGAGAGAAGACAGTCCAATGAGCCAGAGTCCCCTGTTTGGCTTTTTAAAGATTTATTTTATTTTTATTGGAAAGACAGATCAGATTTATGATGAGCCAGAGAAAGATCTTCTGTCTGCTGGTTAACTCCCCAAGTGGCCTCAATGGCCAGAGCTGAGCTAATCCAGAGCCAGGAGCTAGCAGCTCTTCCAGGTCTCCCACACGGGTGCAGGGTCCCAAGGCCTTGAGCCATCCTCTACTTCTTTCCCAGGCCACAAGCAGGGAGCTGGATGGGAAGTGGAGCAGCCAGGAGCACCAATATGGGATCCTGGCGTTTGCAAAGTGAGGATTAGTCAGTGAGCCATGGCACCTGGCCCTCAAGCCACTTATAAACAATGCTACAGAATCCACAGTAAATGTACACACACCCTCCTATGCACTTTGTATCATCCCTCTAGATGATCTGTAACACCTTAACAATAGGATGGAAGTGCTATTGTCACACTGTATTATTCAGAGATCAAGAATATGTCTGGAGGTGTTCCATAAGGTTGCTTTTTTTTTTTCCCTTGACTGTTGGTGACTAGCCATTCACTGGATCTGAGCATCTGGAGAGGGCAGACCATAGGAGATGACAAGCACCAGGTGGCTGGTGAGCCATTGTCAGAAGTGACAGTAGCCTGTTTCCACCTCAGCCAATCCATGTGGCCTCCGTCCACTCTAGAAGTTTCCCTACCTTCAGCATTTCTCTTTGCCACTCCGAATCCCAGGAATGTCCCATCCCCACCTCTCTGGCTGCAAATGCTAACTCATGCTCCAAGGCGTGGCTGGGTCGCTAGTGAGGGCTCCCAGCCCTTTCCCACCCGCACAGCCGGCCCTGCATCCGGCAGCGGTCCAGGCAGCTCTTGGTAATTATCCTCTAGCTCAGGAGCCAGGGAGGCTGTCCCCTGGAGTGCGAGTTCCACTTCTGCCCTCCACCATCTCTTTTTCCTCATCCAGATTATAATCATCAGGCCTGGGATCTTGCTGCAGGCTCATAGATGCCTTTGCTCATGTGACTTCAGCCACCCCCTGCCCATAAACCTGTGGCAGGACACATTATCTTTTACAATAAGGAAAATGATAGACAAATTGCTAGAGGCCACACGTGGCGTGCACGAGCACCTGCTGTAAAACTCAAGCATCGTCTGGCTCCGGTATCAATGAGATGCTCAAGACTCAAAGACAAAAAAGCAAGGCAGGGCCCGGCGCGGTGGCCTAGCGGCTAAAGTCCTCGCCTTGAATGTGCCAGGATTCCTTATGGGTGCTGGTTCTAATCACAAGCAGCTCTACTTCCCATCCAGCTCCCTGCTTGTGGCCTGGGAAAGCAGTCGAGGAAGGCCCAAAGCTTTGGGACCCTACACCCACGTGGGAAACCTTGAGGAAAGTTCCTGGTTTCCGGCTTCAGATTGGCACAACACCGGCCATTGCGGTCACTTGGGAAGTTGATCATCGGATGGAAGACCTTCTTCTCTGTCTCTCCTACTCTCAGTATATCTGACTTGGCAATAAAAATAAAAATAAATCTTAAATTAAAAAAGCAAGGCATAACCTAAAAGGAGGAGGGACCCATCCAGCTGTGTGACCTCTGCCCAGTTATTTAATTTCTCTGGGCTTCTATGGCCTCATTGTCAAGTGTGGCTGATCCCCCACCTCATCCATGCCCAATGCCCATCAAGATTACAGAAGGCAATACAATGAAGTGGTTAGAATGGTGTCAAGCACTATAATTAGGAGCAATTACTATTATGACTTGGCTGATTCTCATAGTCTCTTAGCTCATTAGACGTATTTTTTTTTTCTTCCCTAACACACTTTTCTACCACATAATACACGTAGATAGGTAGTCATGGAGCAAAATAAATGTTTGTCGACTGACTAATGCCAGGATTTAGGCCTGTTCTCATTTTCTTTTCTTCCCCCTCTTTTGCTCTCTGAAAGTGCTTAGCAAGCAAAAATTCTCTTTCCCAGTTCTTATCTCCACCACTTCACGTGTATTCACCAACCTCTCTCTCTCTTTCACACACACACACACACACAGAGTAAAATCAGGCCAATTACAAGTGTTCCATAGAACATAAAATACTGAAGAACACATCTCCTCATTGAGCTGCCCCTGGAGAGCTACGGGAGCAGCAGACACAGCTGGCATCTTGCACAAACCTAACTTCTATCACTATAATAAAGGTCAAAAGCTTGCAGTTTGCTTCTCTGTTGCCCCAGGTTGTTTTTTTTTTTTTTTCCCCAAGTGTTGGCTATTGTAGAAGCAAATGGGTTTTTCTAGAGGAACACCTGTTTGTTTTCCCTTTGCCTTAAAAAGCAAAACAAGAGGGCCCGGCGCGGTGGCGCAAGTGGTTAAGTCCTCGCCTTGCACGCCCGGATCCCATATGGGCGCCGGTTCTAATCCCGGCAGCCCCGCTTCCCTTCCAGCTCCCTGCCTGTGGCCCGGGAAAGCAGTCGAGGACGGCCCAAAGCTTTGGGAACCTGCACCCGCGTGGGAGACCCGGAAGAGGCTCCTGGCTTCGGATCGGCATAGTATCGGCCCGTTGCGCTCACTTGGGGAGTGAATCATCGGACGGAAGACCTTCCTCTCTGTCTCTCCTCTCTGTATATCCGCCTTTCCAATAGAAAAATAATAAAAATAAATCTTTAAAAAAAAAAAAAAAAAAAAAAAAAAGCAAAACAAGAACCCAAGGCTGCTGCTTGGACAAGAGACCAGGAAGCTTCAGGTCACCAAGCAGGAAACACCCAAGAACGTGTGTGACACACAAAAAAACTTTGTGCAATCGTCCTGATGGTCAAATATCGGCAGTGAAGAGTGGGACTCCAGCCCAGCTTGGGACTTGGAGCACCCACAGCCACCTCCCCACAGCTTCTCTCCCAGGACAGCCCAACTCCATCTTCTCTGATCATTAAGAACAGGGAACCAACGGATCTGCTCACAACTTCAGCCATGGAAACGGAAAAAGAAACCCCGCTACTCTGAGAAACGAACCTTCCCAAGCCATGCACCCCAAACATGCCTGCTTTATTTAATTCAATCGATCCACCAGGCAGTGAGACTCAGAGGTCAAAATGGATTGTGGCTTTTTGTTGATGGCACTGAGGAATTTTGGCTTCCAGCCCCGGCCAGGCAGGACAAATAGGGCAGTCAGGCTCTTAGCCATCAGGCCCAAACTGGGGAGGGGACGAGGAATAAAGACAAAATCTCTCGGGTCAGGACTCTACTTCAGCCAGCCCTGACCAACAGGGTCCATCAGGCCCAGCAACCAGTTCCTGTCCCCGACTTCACTGTCCCTTCTCCGGCCCCTAGTCCCATTCCTGGCTGGGCCGCACTTGGTCTTTCCCACATTCCTTCTCACCCTGCAGATCTCATCCAATCTCAGGCGGACAGCTGAGACTGCTGAGAGCCAAGTTTATGAGGCCCCTGGGAATGGGGTGCGCTGGGGTGGGAGGTGCAAATGATGAGAGCTGCAACTGAGAGGCGCAAGAGGGGTTCTCTCCCCATCCTTCAACTGCCCAGCCCGGCGGCGCCACAGTCGTCACGGTCTTTAAGTGTCCCCCCACGCGCTTCCCTTGCCTAGGCGCACCCTTTCCATTTGGCAATCCTTTTTGGGGTTCCTTTCTTTCCCGCCTGCCCCCATGGAAGCCACTGTGTGGTCCCCTCTCTGTCCAGCTCCCTTCTCCAAGCCCGCCCATCCTCTCCCCCTTGCCCTTCGTGTCTTACTTCCCCGGGGCCACTTGGGGTACCCCGCAGGTCCCCCACCTGGCCACCCAGGATCTCAAATCTGTGCGCGCTTCAGATGCATCTTGCTCGCGGCCGCCGCCTTGTCCCGGCCTCTCCTGGGCCTCCAAGCCCGCGACTCTGGCCCAAGCAGCTCCCGGACACTGCGTCTCTCCAGGTGTCCCAGGGATGCGCCGGGATCCCCGCTCCTCACCTGAGTCCGCTCGAAGCTCTCGCGCTCCGCCGCCTCCAGCCCCGCGCCGACCCCGCGCCGGCTTAGCACCTTGGGCAACGGGTTGGGCACCTGCTTCATGGAGCTGGCCATCCGGTCCATGTCGCCGAGAGGAGCAAGAAGTCAAGGGCCCCTCGGCCGCCCCGGGATCCCCACGGCGCCGCCCGCCCCGCCCTACCCGCGGGGATCCGGCGCTAACGGGACGACTTCCACCTCCTATTGGCTGAGAGAGCTGCCGGTCTCCTAGAAGCGCCGCCCAACCTCGAGAGGCTTCCCCCACCCCCCCAGCCCACCCCCGCCCGCCCCCTCCGGAGACCCGAGTTTGCTCCTCCCTGCGGTGTCCCTCAGGCGCGTCTTGATTGGCTGGGAAGCCTGTCTATCACTATCCGCCGAGGAGACGAGGCGGGGCCTGGGCGGGCTGTCCGGACCTGCCCTCGCTCGCCCCGCCCCCGGCGGCCCGGCGCGCCGCCCGCCTCTCCCCTCCCCCAGCCGGCTGTCCCCGCGCGCCCGGAGTCGCCGCCTCAGGCGCCCGGTTCCCGGGGCTGGGCGGGCCGGGAAGCCGCGCGCCTCCACCGGGAACGCTGGCTCGCCCGGGACTAGCGTGTTTACTCGTGTGGTACTTAAGCGCGGCTGGCGGACCGGGCCGGCTCGGGCCCCGGGAAAGGGGCTGCCTGAGGCCAGGCTGGGCAGAGGAGGTCCCGCTTCGGCGGCGGCGGTCCCATTCCCCCCCACCCCACTCCACCCCCGAATCCTGACCCTTCCCGCCCTTCTGTGGCGATGGCGGAGCCTAGGCTCCGGAGAACGGTCCGGTTCTCCGCTTCTAGTGTGGCCGGCGGTCAATTGGTTCTTGGTCCCCGAGTCGCCCTTCCAATCTCCGGCTCTGACGGGGCGACTTAGAAGCTTTGCGTGAGACTCTCCATTCGGGTGAATAAGATTTCTTTTTTTAAAAAGAAAACAAAAAACTCCGAATGCTGAATGCGTGACAACTTGAAGCAGGAGACAATTTGGGGGAAGGGGGCGGGTCCTAGTGCATTTTTCTTTCTTTTTTTATTTCTAAATAAAAAGCGTTGGTTAATAAGCCACATTCAGTGGAGAACTGAAGGAGGGGGCATGCATTTGTTTGCAGGAGCTAACGGGATGTACATTTTCAGGGGAGGAGGCTGGGGGTTGGAGGCTTTCGTTCCCACGAGTGTTGACCGGGTTTCGGGGACCGGGTGGGAAGGAAGCCTAGGAGGGAGGCCCCTGCAGACAGGGAAACATGATGTGGGGGCCTTGAATAGAAGGGAAGAGGAGACTGTTACCTTGTAAGGAGTTTGAGGGTCTGATATCACCTTGCACCTGCTGGGATGCAATCCTTGTGTCACCTTATTTCCTGACTGCGTTGCCTGTCAGGAGGCACCGGGAGTTGACAGGAACTGAGTAGGGAAACACCACCCTGTGGATGCTGACTGGGGAACTGGAAACCTCGGTTCTAGAGCCAAGTGCACACGCTAGGGAGACTCAAAAAGTTTGTGCTTGGAAAGCGGAATTGAAAAGTAACTCTACTTGGATGCAAGAAGAAAGCTGACGTCTATGCATCCTTTTTTCATCAAAGGCGCTTTCTGTGAACTGATTGGGGCAGCCCAACCTCCCGCTCTGGAAAAAGCTTTGACGGGCAAGTGGGTGGGTGGGAACAAGAACCTGGGGAGAAGTGGGCGGGGCCAGGGTTTGGAGGGGAGAGCCATCTCTGGATCCCTCTGAAGGTACCTTGGTGGATTTTGCACTGGTGGGAGAAAAAGACAGTAGGTGGGGGTGATGAGTGGGATTTGTGAGGGCGTGTTTTCAACTTGTGCCCTGTAAAGCTTTGCCATTCAGAGATCCAACAGTTTAGGAAGAGACTGGATAGGAAGATGTGACCTAGTTAGGAAAATCCACGAGGGTGAGTAGCACACCTGGGCTTGTTGAAAAGCTATTCGCATCCTAGATCTGAGGGGAGAGGGGGCTGTAATTTTGGGAAAGGGAGCATCAGGCACCTGCCGCCTGTCCAGGGTTGTGTCCTTGGGTAAAAACCACAGTGGCCTGGCGTGGAAGAAGCTGAAGGCTGGAGACCCTAGTCTGTCTCTCTCTCTCTCTCTCACTTCCACTGATATCCTGCTAGTGGCTCGCATTGGGCAAAGCCACTAGAAGGGAGGATGAAGGTGACGCTGCAGGACTGCCCTATCCCCTCCCTCCCCACATACATTGGGGTACAGCATGAAGCTTCGTGCTGAGGATCCAGCTAAGGAGTGATTTATGACCCTTTGCCCAGACTTTATGGCATCTGTAAACACAGGTCCTTTAAATGGGGATTAAGGGATCAGCCAAGTTCTTATTAGAATAAACTAGAATAGGAATTTGTGGTTCAGAGGCACCCTGTGCGGGAAAGACTCAGGCAAGTTCCCTTCCTCTGTGAAAGTCAGTGAGGGAAAGTCGGTATCTCTGGCTTGCCATTGGCAACAAAGCCCTTGGCTAAGGCTTGGGGGAGATACACCTCACAGGGCTCTGCCAGCTGCAGTGTCCCCACAAAACCTCACCACCTCCGAGGTACTGATGTATTGTCTCCTGCCCTTTACAGTTCATGCCCAAGGCCCCAAGCCCAGCGCCCAGGTGACTACCAAGCTGCCTGTTGCCATAGTGGGTGAGTTTGCACTTTTCAGAATTTTATATAAATGATCTCATACATGATGTGTTCTTGTTTTTCATTCTAACTTTTCCCACTAAGAGTACATGTTCTGTAATGCATCCATGAGGTCACGTGTGTTCTTCCATAGCTTGTTCATTTTTATTGCCCAGCAGTATTAGAGAGTATGGATAACTCCCCAGTTTGTTTATTCATGAACCAGTCAAGGGCCATTTGTGCTGTTGCTGATTTTTGACTGTTCAGAAAAGCCGCTATAAGACAGGTATGTCTTTGTATGAACGTATGCTTTGATTTCTTGTGGGAAGATATCTAAGATGGTGATGTCTGGGTTTGGGGTTAAATGGATGGGTAACTTTGCCAGAAGTTGCTGGATTGATTGTCGTCTGGCACGGCTGTATCATGCAGCTGTCCCGGTTGCTGCTTCTGCATGTCAGCACTTGGCATGGTCAGTCTTTGGTTGGGTGAGTGTGTATAATGACATTTCACTGCTAAGTTGGCATTTTCTTTGGAACTAATCATGTTAAATGTTGTTTCATAGGTTTCTATGACAGCTGTGTGTTCTCTTTGACAAAGTATGTCTTTTGTCCATTTTTTAGAGTGATTTTATTTTTATATGTTTATTATGCATATAATATTAATATATTTTTATTTTATTTATTGGAAAGACAGATTTACAGAGAAAAAGAGAAACAGAGAGAAAGATTGTGCATCTGCTAATGCACTCCCCAAATGGCCTCACTAACCAGATCTGAGCCAACCCAAAGCCAGAAGCCAGGAACCTCTTCCACGTCTCCCATGTGGATACAAGGTCCAAAGGCTTTGAGCCTTCCTCCACTGCTTTCCCAGGCCACAAGCAGGGAGCTGGATTGGAAGTGGAGCAATCAGGTCTCAAACCATCACCCGTATAGGATGCTGGTGCTTGAAGGCAGGGTATTATCCTGATGAGCCATTGCACCAGCCCCCTTGCCCTTTATTCATTTTTAAAGCCTTTCTCTCGAAATGCTACAGACTTTCAGAAGAGTTACAAGTGAACACAAAGAGTTTCTAGGTACCTCTCACCTAGTTTGTTTAAATTTAACTCTCCTATCACCAGTGGTCCAGTTATGAAAACAACCATCAACACTGATACAATACTGTTGTTTAACTGCTAGGCTTTCTTGGGATTTCCTGTGCAAAGATGCCTTTGTGCATAGCCAAGATCCTTCTTTGTTCTCAGTTGTGCAGTCCCCTTATTCTCCTTTTCCTCAGCCTCTCCGAACTTTCACACTGGTGACTAGTACTGGCCCAATATTTGAGAAGACATCCCTCAATTTAGGCTTAAGGTTGATGTTATGAATTTTTGCTATAATACCCCAGAAGTGATAATCCCCTCTGAGCCTGTTCTCTTAGGAGCTACATACTATCCACATATTTTTCTTTCCAGTAATATTAAGCACAGTCACTTGGACAAGGTGCTCTCTGCTGTGTTTTCACTCTTCTCAGCTTTGTAAGAATGAGCTTTGTTCAGGACCCAAGACGACAGACAGACAGAAGCAGGGAGACAGCACCAAGTGGCCCAGCTAGTGAACCAGGGCCAAGAATCTGCAGGGAAACTTGATCTCACCCTGTGCTATCAGAATAATGCCATTGACCAAGATGGGGAGTATGTGCAGAGAAAGAGAACAGATCCTCTGTGAACAGCACCAGGTTTCAAGGGGCACACAGACATGTCCATCAGGCAGCTGGAACATCAGCAGGGCCATCACCATTGCTGAGGTGCCAGTGAGCAGAACCCTCATGGAGATGGCAGGTGAGGCTGTGACTGGGTCAGAGAGAAGACAACCCAGGACAGAGGTGTGGAGCCAGCCACAGACCAGGAGATGACACCTCAAAATGAGCATCCAATAAAGCACTGTCTGCAGTAGATCAGGCATACATGTTCAGTTTTACCTATTTTCCCCCTTTTGTGAGGAAGGGAAAGTACTTGCCCACTCCCATCCATTGATTCACTCTCCCAAAATTTGCAAAGGCTGGAGCTGGAGCCAGGAACTCAAACCATTTTTTCCCATGGAGGTAGCAGGGACCCGGTTACCTGCGCCATCACCTGCTGCTTCCCAGGGCCTGTGCTGCTGCAAAGCTGGGGTCCGAAGAAGAGATCCACTCAGATACAGCACACAACGTCTCAATAGGCAGGGCAAACACATGCCCCAGTTTACCTGGTTTAAATTATTCATACAGGTCAAGCCAATGGAGGCACAGGTGCATGGTGCCCGAGGCTGAGTCAGGGATGGACAAGGATAGGGATCTGAGGCCCAGTTCCATTGGTTAGGTTTTATTTTAGCCATGATAGCAAACATACCAAAAAGGGAAAGTAGAGGAGACTGAGAAACTATGGAAAAGCCGAAAGCAGACAGACTGTAGTGTCCTCAAAGCCCAGCAGGAGAGCAGTGAGTGACAGAGGGACCTGAGGAGAGTCAGAGGCTGTAGAGCCCAGGGGACAGAACCCTATGCTTTGGGGGAAAGCTTGAGTCATGGTCTCCATGACGCGAAGTTCAAGGGTAGCCAAGGCCACGCTCAGGTGTAACTATCAGCTGGAAGCACTCATAGTGGTGCTAAAGGCCATTCCACTCTTGCTTACAGTAATACAGAGAAGGGATGCAGACTTGACCCTGGTCCAGGGGAGAGATGCTGGGATGGTACCACAGTTAGAACCTCTGGCTATCCCTCCCCAGCACCATCATGGGCAGCGCTGCTGTCCCCCAGCTATGGTGCATGACAGCAGGCACAGAGGGAAGCCAGCCAGGGAAGACCCTTAAGTACAGAGTTTTTAAGATGACTTCATCCTGTAGACATAGTGGCTGCTTATGTGGCCAACCTTTAGTGTCCAGTCCCCCCAGGAGCCAAGCTGAGACCACGTGGTCCAAAGCAAGGTTGGCCATGTGGGACTTAAATGAAGCCACCCAAAGAACTGGAGCTCTCTGCTAATTTTTTTAAGGACTGTTTAAAAAAAAAAGATTTATTTTTATTGCAAAGTCAGATATATAGAGGAGAAGAGACAGAGAGTAAGATCTTCTGTCCAATGTTTCACTCCCCAAGTGACGGCAATGGCCAGAGCTGCACCGATCTGATACCAGGAGCCTGGAGCTCTTCCAGGTCTCCCACATGGGTACAGGGTCCCAAGGTTTTGGGCCATCCTCAACTGCTTTCCAAGGCCACAAGCAGGGAGCTAGATGGAAAGCAGGGCTGTCAGGATTAGAACCAGCGCCTGTATGGGATCCTGGCATGTTCAAGGTGAGGACTTTAGTTGCTAGGCCACTGCACTGGTTCCTCCCCCACCTTTTTTTTTTTTTCTGAAGGACACTGAAGGAGAGAGAGATCTTCCATCTACTAGTGGCAGGAACAGTTGGATCCGAGCTTATCCGAAGCCAGGAGCCAGGAGCTTCTGGGTCTTCCATGTGGATTCAGGGGCCCAGGCTCTTGGGTTATTTTCCACTGCTTTCCCAGGCCATCAGCAGGGAGCTAGAATGGAAGTAGAATAAACGGGACTAGAATCAGGGCCCATCTGAGATACCAGTATAGCAGGTAGAAGTTTAGTGTTCTGCACCGCTGTGCCAGCTCCTGCTTGCTATCTATTTTTCTCAGTCAGAAGGAAATTAACTGTCTTCTCATAAAGATATTCTTCAGCCAAGGGGGACACCTGCATGGCAGGGCACTAAGAGCTCCTGCCAGTAGCCACGCGAGTGACAGAACCATCTTATAGGTATGAGGAACAAGGCCACTTGAGAAACCTTAAGCCAGAAATACCTAGCCCAGCTATGCAGGGACTTCACAAAAGACGGTGGGAAAGTTGAATTCACAGATGAGGTTGTTTTGGTGCAAAGAGAAAAAAAGTGCATTTTAAAAAGATAATCGTTTTCCATTCATTTTAAAGAGACCCTGCTCTTCCACTCTTCCTAGTCCCAAATTCCTGACCCACAGAAACTGTGAGATGACAGATGTCATTTCAGTGACAAAAGGTAAACAGTCCAGTGCAGAAGCCACCCTAAAAGTCTTGGGTTCAAAACTATGGGAGGGACCCATCCGGTGATCTCTTGGTTAAGAGTCAGAATTGTGGGAGAGAACCTCCAGCTCTCAGAGCTTGAGTCTGATGGACAATATAACGTGGGGAAGGACTGTATGCCTCTGTGTGTGTGGGTGCGTGCACACGCAGCTTTGTCTGCTTTTAGAATATTTATTTATTTGTAAGGCTGGTGATAAAGAAGAAGAGAGAGAGATCTGCCACCAGTTTGTTCATTCCCTCCAAAATAGCTGCCATGGCTCCAGGTTGGATCAGGCAAAAGTCAGAGACCAGAACAGAGACCGAAGTGCGTGGGCCATCCTCCACTGCTTTCCCAGACATCTTAGCAGGGAGCTGGGAGGGAAATGGAGCAGCCGGGACTTCAAGCAGTGTTCATATGCAATGCTGGTGTCTCCCGCATTGTGCCGTGATGCCAGCCTCAGTTCACGATCTCCATGGGCAGCACTTCCACCAAGACTGGCCCTGTCCAAGAAAGGTGCCACTAGGAAAACAAGGAGGTGCAAGTGTGGGTGTCTGCTGTTTCTACTTAAGAAAGACAGGTCTGTTTTCACCTTTTATTTGAAAGAGTGTGTGAGAGAGTAAAGCTTCTGTTTACTGACTTATTCCCCAAATACCCCCAAGAGCCAAGTCTGGGCCAGGTGACAGCCTGGGGTCAGAAATTCCATCATATCCCGCATGACCCGGGTACTGAAGTCATTCCCTGTTTTTTCTTGTGGTTACATCAGTAAGAAGCTAGATCACAAGTGGAGGCGGGACTCAAAATTAGGGGCTTGGATGCAGGATGCAGATGTTCTAAGCGTGAGGCTGACCACTGCTCCAGAATATACTTTTTTTTTTTTTTTTTTACAATTTGAGATGCAGAGAGAAAAGGCACGCTCCCCCATTGGATTCACCTCCCAAATATGTACAAAGGCTAATGTGGGGACAAGCGCAAGCTGGGAGTTGAGGACTGAAATGAGACCTGCCACATGGGTGGCAGGAGCACAGTCACTTGAGCTATGACAGCTGCCTCCTGGAGTATGTGCTAGCACAAAGCCACTGTCAGGAGCCAAAGCCAGGGCTCGAACCCAGGAGCTGCCAGGTGGCACATGGGTGTCTTAGTCACCAGGCTAAAAGGTCCACCCCAGAAACAGGGCTGCTTCTTGACAGAGCAACAACCAATGTGCCAGTGAGAGCTGCTGGCTTCTGTTCTAGGGGAGCAACTTCTGCCCTCTCCTAGGGGAGCCTCAGGCATCTGTAGCAGACAAGAAAAGGGGGTCAGCTCTGGAACTTTCCCAGCACCAAGTGTCCCGGGCAGCCGGCCATTTCCTTCTCAGTGGAGTGAAGCTGTACAGTCCAGGAAAGTACAGCCACCCTGGGGCCGTGTGCCAGAATCACTGCTAACGACATACTAATCACTTAACCTCTTTGACCCTCCACTTCCTCATCTGGAAAATGGGGGTTTGACTAACTCCTACTCTACATTAGAGGAAATGACAGTGTGATGACCCGTCTCAGTACAGTTTCTGCTGCTATGACAGAACGTCACAGACAGGGTAATTTACAAAGAAAAGAAGCTTCTTTTTCCTGCTGCTGGCTTCTGGCAAAGGCCTCCCTGTTGCTGTATGGACCAAAGACAGGTGTGTGTGTCTGTGTGTGTGTGTGTAGTTCCTGTGTTTGTGCTTCTGAGCTGATCATGTGAGCCTCCCTCCACACATATGTTCCACCATCAGACATTGGATTTATGAAGCTGGCTGATCTGAGAATGTGAATCTCCAAAATGTAAGCTGAAGTAAAGCTAAAAAACTCCTCTCAGGGAACCAATTTGGTGTTGCTTGTAATGTCTGTATCCATATGGGTGCCCCAGCAGCTCCACTGCCAATTCAGCTCTCTGTTCATGTGCCTGGGAAGGCAGCTGAAGATGGTCCAAATGTGTGAGCCCCTGTACCCATTGGGGGAGACCTAGATGAAGCTCCTGGCTCATTACTCGGGCCCAGCCCAGCCCAGCCCAGCCCAGCCCCTGGCCTTTGTGGCCATTTAAGGAGTGAACTAGCAGATGGAAGATTGCTCATTTGCCTTTTCTCCCTCTGTAACTCTGTCTTTCAAATATTCTTTTTAAAGGATAAGGATCAAAACCTTGGCTCAACAGGCTAATTCTCCACCTTCAAGCACCAGCATCTTATATCGGCACTGGTTCATGTCCAGGCTGCTCCACTTCTAATCTAACTCTGTGCTTATAGACTGAGAAAGCAGCAAAGGATGGCTTTGGATCAGATCAGATCAGCTCTGGCCATTGCAGTCATTTGGGGAATAAACCAGTGGAAGATCTCTCTGTCTTTCTGTTTCTCCTCTCTGTAAATTTGCCTTTAAAAAAAAAAAATCTTTAAAAAAGGAAAAACAAAAAAGACACAAGTGTTTCTCTGTGTGTTGGTTTTTTGTTTATTTGTTTGTTTGTTTTTCAATCTGAGAAGCTGACAGCTTGACAGCGATTCCCCCACCTGCTGGCTCACACACGGAGTACTTAGAGGAGCCAGTCTGGGTGATTGAATCCAGGGCCTCTTCAGGAGTAGTAGAGGTCCTGCTATTTAAGCCTGCACCACTGCCTCTTTCCTGGTACACATCTTCAGGAAGCTGGACTGGAGAGTAGAGTAGGACTGACGCTTGAATCCAGGCACTGTAGATATGGGGTGTGGGCATCCCAAAGCGTGGCTCAACCGCTGCGTCAAACACCTGCCCCTCTCCTAGATATTTTAGTTGAAGTAACGAAGAGCTGACTAATGCACCCTTTCTGCAGTCATTCCTACGTCACTGGCTACACCATCTGGCTCCTTGGATTGTCATGCCATTAACTGACCGCCCTTCCTGGTGGTATGATCATTCAGGTGCTTCGCCCTCTGGGGGTCTTGCCATCCCTGGCAGGACCACCCCTCTCTGGATAGCTCATTCCCAGGGGTAGTCAACAAACCACATGCAGGCATGCCTCTGGTGTGCAGGCCAGCCAGCACAGAGTCCACGCTCCCAGCCACTTCTGCTCCTGGGCTGTTGCTCTTCCGGACCACCATCCCCAGGCCCTCACCGCCCCAGGGCCAGGGGGTGGACAGCAAAGGACATCTCTTACACTCCAGCATCTGCTGGCATGATTTCAACTAGGTAACCCTAAACCTGCTTAGCAGCCTCATCTCTTCCTTCCCTCCTCTCACTCCCTGCCTCCTGTGTGTGCCCTGCCCCGTGGCATGAGGTACCCCTTCCCTTAGGACTCAGGAGTGAGTATAAACACAAGCAGTCATCTCCTTGTTGGCTGGCCTGGCCATGTCTGAGTAATATGAAGCTACTTCCTGTTCTAGCAACTTCCCGGCTCTCAGCCTCTCTGACAGCACTGCTTCCATCTTTACTCCTGGCGATTCCCACCTGCACATGGATAATCCTCCCCTACTGCCTTCTCAGTCCTTATGCTCCGCCCAACATCAGCTCTGTATTCCCAAGCCCATACCCACCTCATTGTTGCCCATCCTTCATTTTGTTTTTGTTTATTTGAAATAATCAGAGACACAGAGACAGAAATGTTCACTGCCTAATGACTATAGTGACCATGGGTGGGCCATGCTGAAGAAAGGAGCCTAGAGCTTCTTCCAGGTCTCCCACGTGGGCGCAGGAGTCCAAGCACTTGGGCCATCCTCTGCTGCTTTCCCAGGCCCATTAGCAGGAAGTTGAATGGGAAATGGAAGAGCCAGGACGTGAATAGGCAACCATATGGGACACTGACTCTACTGTGCCACAACACTGGCCATCAAATACCACCTTTCAGTGAGGCTTGTTCTGATCACCCACTAAAATTGCAAACCGTTACCTACTGCCCATCACTGCCCAGGCCACTTTCCTGGCTCTGTTTCGTAGCCATGTTTGTTATTAGTAGAGAAAGAACCCATCCGCAGGCTCATGCCCCCAGAAGCCTGCAGGTGCTGGACCAGGCTGAAGCCAGAAGTTCAGAACTCAGTCCACCTCTCGCATGTGGATGGCAGGGACCGATGACCTGAGCCATCATTGCTGCCTCCCAGGGTGCACCTGAGCAGGAAGCTGGGCTGAAGAACCAGGGCTGAGACCCAAACCCAGCTGTCAGCTATGAGATGTGGCTGCCACAGCCACTCTCTTCCTTACCAGTGATCTTTCTTGCTTATTGTCTGTGTCCCTCACTAACATGTGATTTCATGAGAAGATAAGCATTTTTGGTTTCTTATTCACATCTGTATGTTCAGCCTCTAAAAGATGGCTTTGTATATAAGTGCTCAGTAAATAGTTAATGAATGCGCCCCGGTGTCATAGCCTAGTGGCTAAAGTCCTCGCTTTGCATGTGCTGGGATCCCATAAGAGGACAGTTTGTGTCCCGGCGGCTCCACTTCCCTTTCAGTTCCCTGCTTGTAGCCTGAGAGAGCAGTAAAGGATCGTCCAAGGCCTTGGGAGCCTGCATCCAAGTAGGAGACCTGGAAGAAACTCTTGGCTTCAGATCAGATTGTCTCTGGCCATTGTGGCCACTTGGGGAGTAAACCAGTAGATGAAAGATCTTTCTCTCTGTCTCTCATCCTTCTCTCTATAAATCTGTCTTTCAAATAAAAATAAATTCATCTAAAACAAATAAATTAATGAATAGATAGATTATTACCACCAAAGTAGCCTGAGCGCTACTTGTCCAATTCATCTCAGTAATAAAAACAGTGAGGTGAGGATGCATAGTGGTTAAGTCACTGTTTGGGATACCCACCTCCCCTGCGCAAGTACCCAGTTAGTGTCCCAACTACTGCACGTCCTGGAAGGTGGAAGATCATGGCTCAAGCACATAGCTCTCTGCTACCCAGATAGGATACCAGGATGGAGTTCCATGCTCCTGGCACAGTCCTGGCTGCTGCAGGCATTTGGGGAACACATCAGTAAATGGAAAATCTCTCTGTGTGTCTCTCCAGTAACATAAATGAGCTAAAAATAACTACAAGTTAACAACAACAGCAATTAGAGGGGACAGAGTTGGGGGGTAGCAGGTAAAGCCACTGCCTGCAAAGCCAGCATCGCATCTGACCTCTTGTCCGCATCCAAGCTGTTCCACTTTCTATCCAAGTCCCTGCTCTTGTGCCTGGGAAAAGCAGTGGAAGATGGCCTAAGTGTGTGGGTGCTTGCAGCGCCCATGGGGGACACAGATGAAACTTGGCTCCTTGGCTTGATCCAACCAAGAATATTGCAGTCTTCCAGAGAGTAAACCAGTGGATAGGAGCTCTCGCTCTTTCTCTTTCTAACAGATTTCATTAATCACTTCCTGTGGGTCAGGCACAGTGCTGAGAGCTCTGTCTGCATTATCTCACGTAGCCTGCAACACAGCCCAATGAGTTTGGCGTCATGACAGTCTCCGTGTGCTGCTAAGGAATGCGGGACTCATGGGGTGTTCAGGTTCAGGAATTTATCTCAGATCACACAGCTGATAAATGCATCCCAGCCCAGGCTGTCAATGGTCCCTGAAGATGACATCTGCAGAAGGCTGTATGTGCAACACATTTGCATGCAGAAGGAATTGTCATTTCCTAGAACACAGAGACCCAAGAAGGGCCGGTGACCTGCTTGGTGCTTAGCCAAGTGCCCGGGATTTGCTGGGCTTGTCGATTGGGAGGAGGTGAGGGGGTGGGTGGAGCAGACAAAGCAGTTGCCCGGCTCCTCTGGAGCAGACAGCTGCCAAGTCAGCCGCCACTGCCTCCCTGCCTGCGCCGTCTCAGCTCCAAAGCACTCTGTGACTACCCGTGTGCCCCAGGAGAGCCTTAATGGAGCCATGGAGGCACCGTTTCCGCTGAAACAGTGGATTCCTAATGGAAGATACAAGGTCATTACCGAGCAGAAGCAGGGATATAGAGGTCAGAAAGTCAGGTGGACCAGCTTCTGATGGGCCAGCCACATCCTTGCCAATCCTTAGCTCGTATCTCCCCAGCTACAGCATCTCTCTTCTCTCCACGTATCCCCCATGTCTACAGTCTATGCTTCCATGCCTCAGTGACAGGAAGCCTGCCTTACCTGGGTTGCTCATGTGCAGTTCCCATCCCACCACAGGGCACACTGTGGTTCATCCATGAGGGTAGCTGAGGAATCTGGTTAGTTGAGGCAAAGCCTCCCTTTGATTCCGAGACACTGCTGCCTCCCCGCTCCCACCCCCACTCCGCGTCTCCTGAGAGCCACTGCTTGTAGAAGTGTTTTTCTCTCATTTTCTCCTGCCACACATTGCAAATTTATTGTGTGTCAGACACTGGCACAGGCACTGTATCCGAGAAGCATTAGGTGATTCATAACGGAAGCGGAGAAGTTTAGCATGGAACCAAAGTATGTGGATGAGCCCTGGAGAGGAACCAGGAGGAAGAGGAGGTGGCCTTGGAATTTGAGCTCTGGGTGACTCAAAAATTCATCTCTCTTCATCACATGGTCCATGCCTGTGTGAGGTCTTCCACATGTCTCAGGTGGCTAATACAGTGGGCCCTCTGCCTTTAACTCTATCATGATAAAAACACATGTAACATAAAACTGACTATTTTATTTCAACCATTTATAAATGTACACTTCAGGGGCATTAAGTGGGTTCTTAATACTGTGTGACATCAGCGGAGTTTACCTTCCAAAGGTTTCCATTGTCCCAAACAAGAATACCAGTAAAAACCCCATACCCCCATCTGCCTCCCTCCAGCCCCTGGTGGTCTCACCTGTACTTCCTGTCTCCGTAAACCTGCCTGTTCTAGATGCCACCTGCTCAAACAGGCAGGCAGTGTTTGTCCTGGTGCGTCTGGCTTGAAGCTCCATGTAGCATCATATCCTCAGGTTTTACCCAGATAGCAGAGGGCACCCACGTGTGCCTTCCTTTTTTTTCAAGATTTATTTACTTTTATGATAAAGGCAGACATACAG
Organism: Ochotona curzoniae; assembly: GCF_017591425.1. Classification (NCBI taxonomy): domain Eukaryota; kingdom Metazoa; phylum Chordata; class Mammalia; order Lagomorpha; family Ochotonidae; genus Ochotona; species Ochotona curzoniae. The sequence continues at coordinate 6,073,656 of NW_024465421.1, forward strand.
AGAGGAGGAGACTCAGAGAGGAAGCTCTTTCATCCACTGATTCACTCCCAAGTGGCTACAATGGCCGGAGCTGAGCTGATCCAAAGCCAGGAGCCTCTTCTAGGTCTCTCACGTGGGTTCAGGGTCCCAAGGCTTTGGGCCATCCTCAACTGCTTCCCCAGGCCACAAGCAGGGAGCTGGATGGGAAGTGGGGCTGTAGGATTAGAACCAGTGCCCATGTGGGATCCTGGTGTGTGCAAGGTGAGGACTTTAGCCACTAGGCTACTGCGCCGAGCCCATGTATACCATTCCAGGGCTTTATCCTGTGACTTTGGCTAGCATAGCTAGTGCCGCCATGAACACAGGCGTATCCCTATTTGGATTGTGGCCTCCAGTCTGTTCTCCACGGAGGTATCAGAAATAGCCTCTTAAAAAAAAAGATTTCATTATTTTTATTGAAAGGTGGATATACAGAGAGGAGGAGAGACAGAGAAGAAGATCCTCTGTCCGATGGTTCACTCCCCAAGTGACCGCAACAGCTGGAGCTGAGCCAATCTGAAGCCAGGAGCCAGGAGCTCTTCCGGGTATCCCACGCTAGTGCAGGGTCCCAAGGCTTTGGGCTGTCCTCAACTGCTTTCCCAGGCCACAAGCAGGGAGCTGGATGGGAAGTGGGGCTGTAGGATTAGAACCAGCGCCCATGTGGGATCCTGGTGTGTGCAAGGCGAGGACTTTAACCACTACACTATTATGCCAGGCCCAGAAACAGCCTCTTACGAAGCAGATCCAATCATTGACTCCCCATGGTGCCCACACTTCAGTCCAGACACCTTAGCATGGCGTACAAGACTTCCCAGGGTTCTTACTGTCAGCTGCCCACTGATCCCTGCTCTGCTCTGTCCCTCCCTGTCCTCCAAGAGGGCTCCTGGTGGTTGTCCCTGTGCCCCCGCTGCTGCTTGCAATGTGCTGCTCCACTGCAAAGGCCCAGCTTCCAAACCCAGCCAACCTGGTCCCTGGGCTGCCTGACTCCCCTCCATGGGCTCCATCTCGATCCATTTTCTGTTGCTCTTACAGAATGCCCAAGGCTGCGAAGTGTGCAAAGTAAGGCAGTTCATGTGACTCGGACTCTGGCATCTGGAGGCTCCGAACAACACGGGGTTGGTGTCCTAGTGAGGCCCCTTTGCTTCAGGATAGTCTGGTGGGGAAACAGAGAGGTTGCTGGCTGCTGGCAGCGGGGCACGTGTGTGTGTGTGTGTGTGTGTGTGTGTGAGCAAGGTGACAAACACCAGGGAGAGCCCAGACTGGCTATTTTGATGGTGATCCACTCTGGGGGGAATCCGCTCACAGGCAATCCTGAGTCACTGCTTGGGAAAGTTTGAATCCATTCATGAGGACGGACCCCCATGATCTAAGGACCTGCCGTGGACCCCACCTCTGAAAGGTTCCCTCGTCCACGTTGGGACCGAGCTTCCAGCCCACGAACTTTCGGGAGACACTCAGACGACATGCAAACCACCTCAGGGCCTGAAGTCTTACACGGCTGACACTCATTAATTCAGTGATTCTGGGCAAATTTCTTAGCTTCTCTGAATTTTTTTTTTTTAATCTCCAAGATGTGTCATTGAAAGACAATTTTTAGAAAAGGGCAAAATCCTGGTTCTCAACCAGATATAAAAATGAACATGTGTTGAAGAATTCCTGTGACTCATGAGTAAACTAGGCAGACGTTACCACCAGTGCAAAAGGAAGAAGAGACACATGCACTGATCGGGGACGCGGATGAGTACCCAAACTCGTTTCTTCCCCCAAGAAGGGAGGAGATGCCATTGAACCTCTACGGTGCAGAACTCTGTGTGTCCAACCGTGACCATTTGGAGCTGTGTGAAAGAGCTTGGGCAGACTCAGAACCCCAGCAGGTGGAGGGAGGCTGTGTCGCATGGAACTTCAAGTGTGTTCTCTACTTGTCCTTGGGCCTCACGACGGCCCCCTGGTGACCGAGCGAGGCCTGGCAGCTGCACTTGTAAAAGGGGCCTTTGGGTGCAACCAGCAAGGATGTTCCGCCTCCTTGGCATTTTGTTGCCAAGCAAATAGTTCAGTCACAAAGCGCGGTGAACGTGGAAGCTGCACTCCCTGAGTGACCACGTGGGCAAAGCCTGCTGCGATGGGTGTGCAGTCTGAATGGACATATGCTGAGATATGGGCTTTTTTTTTTTGGTTCGGCAGCCTAACTTAATGTATCTTGCCCAAATTTGAAACTTTGTACAAAAGATCTAGGATGTGCAAAAGGACAAAGGACCTTCCTCTCTGTCTCTCCTCCTCTCTGATTTTCCAATAAATAAAAAATAATAAATAAATCTTTTTTTTTAAGTTTTTTTTTTTTTAATCTACCATTCACTGCTTCACTCCCCAAGTGGGCACAACAGCTGGGCCTGAGCTGATCTAAAGCCAGGAGCCAAGAACTTCTTCCACATCTCACATGCGAGTGCAGGGTCCCAAGACTTTGGACCATCCTTGACTGCTTTCTTTGACTGTTTTCCCAGGCCACATGCAGGGAGCTAGATGGGAGTTGGGGCAGCCAAGACAAGAACTGGCGCACATAAGGGACGCCGATGCTTGAAGAAGGAGGATTAGCCACTGAGCCATCACACCAGGCCCCAGATTTTCATTTTCATGGTTGACTGGCAGGGCTCATGATACAATAAGCAATGGACAAAACATAGGAAGTGGATTAAGGGCAATGATTGTAGTCTGTATTTCACATTCCTCACAGATGCATGGCCCTAGCCCCACTATTTCTCAGTCACTAATTGTTCTTGAAAGGAGGCATAATTCTTTTTTTTTAAAAAAGATTTATTTATTTATTGGAAAGTCAGATATACAGAGAGGAAGATCTTCCGTCCGATGATTCACTCCCAAAGTGAGCGCAACGGCCGATGCTGTGCTGATCTGAAGGAATTTCTTCCAGGTCTCCCACATGGGTGCAGGTTCCCAAAGCTCTGAGCCGTCCTCGACTGCTTTCCCAGGCCACAAGCAGGGAGCTGGATGGGAAGTGGAGCTGCCGGGATTAGAACCGGCGCCCATATGGGAACCCGGGGCATTCAAGGCGAGGACTTTAGCCACTAGGCCACGCCGCCAGGCCCAAGGAGGCATAATTCTTTTCCTGCCTCCCAGGACTGATGCCCTGGGCTGAATGCAGCTGCTGAGTGATACTACAGAAACACTCCTCGTGTTTGGTCATATTATAGGACTGCACTATAACTTGTTGCCGTGTTAACTTTTCCATTATATCATAAAAATCTGAGGAGTAAGGGAGAATCTGCCATTTTCGGGGCCCTCGGGGCCCTAGTAGAGTGTGTAATACCGACTAAGTGAAAATGAATGATTATCCAACAAGTGGAAAGAAGAAAAAAGGAGTGGGAGGAGTCAGGCATGGCATGGACAGGGGTTCCTGTTGCTGCAATCAATTCTGCCTTAGCAAGCCCTGGTTGTCTTCCTGGGCCCAACCCCAACCTCCTTCTCTGGGCCTTCCATACACAGCCACCAGTGTGTGCGTTCCTGTCTGTCAGATGATGAATGCATACACCTTGGTTCACCGAGCGAATGTGGGGGCTCTGAGGAGCTCTGGACAGCTACCCTAACCTCCCTGCTTTACGGATGGAGACCCTGACACCCAGAGGTGCTGGCTCCCATCAAGCACACAGGCCTGCTATCTGGCAGGTAGTCTAAGATGCTCTGTTGTATGTCTCAGCTGTGCACCCTGGACTCAAGGTCTTCATTCATTTTCTGTTGCTGGAACAAAATACCTGAAAGCTCAGTACATGGCAAGAAAAAGTGGTACATTTCACTCACAGTTACATTAGCTCCAGCTGCTGAGCTCCAGAGAGGCTATGATGGTAGGTGCACTTGTGAGGGTCGTCATGTAGCAAGACCAGAAGGCAGAGACTGGGGGGTTGGAATCCTCGGTCTTAATGACAGCCCGGGAACTGCAAGAACGATAAAAGGCAGCACCCAAATGACATAATCACCTCTTACCAGGCCTCACCTCCCAAAGGAGCCACCATCTCGTTACAGGTTAAAAATTAGCCTGCCGTAAACTTATTGCATTTTGAGTCCCATGTACAGTTGCCTTGGCAGGGCTAGACCAAATGATTTTGCAGGCCTTGTAAGGCCTCTGAGTGAAACAGTCTCAATGTAAATGAGCTACACCTGCCAGTTAAAAGACACTGCCTGGCAGAGAGTATAGAGATGATCCAACTATATTCTCTCTGTAAAATAACTCCAACAATAAGGACTCAGCTTTTCACCCATGGACCTTTCTTCTGCCAAAGGCCATTTAGATATTTGTGGGCCGTACCAAATACTCAGCTTAAAAATTGGCATGCTATAGGTTTATTGGATTTTTGAGTCCCAGCTGTAGGAACCTTGGACCCCAGGGCAGGCTGTTATTCCCCATCTTAGGGGATGAACCACACCCTTCTGAAGACTGAGCTCCCTCTTCCTTTTCCTCCCCTCCTCCTCTTCCTGCCCCTCTCCCCCCAGTGGTGCCCTGTGATACTGTAACAGTAAGCTCTGCCAGAGAACTTTTCCATGAATGGACCAGTAGTAATTAAGGGAATCTTAGGAATTCTTAAAAGCTGGTAGGAGACTGTTGCCATCTTCTGGTAAGTATGTGACACTACAAATAAAAGTTCCTGGGCTTCCTTGGTTGGGGGAGGCTAAGCAAGGCTCCAGGACCACCCCAACCTGGAGGTTGGGTTTTTTGACCCACACAGATGCATGGCTGCGTGCTGCACTGGAGGAGGGACTTACGCGATGGGCCTGGAGGTTAGGTTTTTTTGACCCACACAGGCAGAGCTTGGGTGGAAGGAGCTTCCAGCAGCGTGGCTGCTGCTGGAAGTACCTGAGCTAAGTCAGACTCAATGCTTGGGGCCTTGGCCACGGCCACCACTACCATGCAGTAAGTGAGTCCTGGGCTTTAGGCAGCCAGCAGGCAGAGCCCAGCACCACTTGGCATGGTGACCACCCAGTAGTGAGCTCTAGGGTCTTTGTAATTGCTGTCTAGGGACATCCATGGATAAGACCACTGTGCATGTAGGTGAGGAAGGAATCTTGTGTGGCTCCCAGCAACGGGATCACTGAACTTGCAGGTAAGCAAGGGGACTGAGACCTTGAAGGGGAGAGTCCGTGAGATCTGTTTGGGTTAGACTGATTCACCAGGCCACATGGGAGTCCTGAGATGGACTGTTGAGCAGAACATCACTGACCGCCACACACCAATCCACACAAAAACTATGGCTGGGGGCCTGTCTGGCAGGGCTAGATCCCAGTACCTGACTGAGTGTACACTAACCAGCACATGAGAGAACCAGGTCCGGGGACAGATTCTGCAGGAGATAAATGGGCCCAAACCTGTGGAAATACAAGTTCCACTGGTTAGTTTAAGAGTTTGGGTGGTGATGGGCTGAGCTAAAAGTGACCATGGAACCCGCCAACACACTAGAGCTGGAAACAGACTGGGCAGGTCCAGGCTGCAGCAGCCGCACATGCATCCTAAAATAGGGTGTGAAGCAGACTGGGTTGCAACTTTCTCCAGCCCATACAAAGGCCAAGATGGAGTGTCAGGCTATACCAGGCAAGGGCCAGCACCTGCTGGAACATATGAGATCTGGGTCAGGGAGTGGGCTGAGTGGGGGAACCTGGGAAACTGCCTCATCGGGATCATAATTTCTACTGGTGAACAAGTGTTCCAGGCCTAGGTGTTGGGCAGCCTGAGCAACTCCAACTGTTGACTAATATATGGGTTAGTACTAGAGGGGGAAAGACCGGGCAGGGCCAAGCCAACCTTAGCTCACAAGCAAGAGTAGAAACCAGGCTGGAGCACAGGTCAAGCTCAGCTAGGTTGTCACACCTACCAGTTTACATGAGGCTGCAATGAGAGCAGATGGAGCAGGGCCAGGTTCCTGCTCTGCCAGTGAGTGGTGGGACTTGGGGTAGGCTGGGTCAGACCAGACTATAACATCCAAAGGCAAAGATCATGACAGGTGAGGGACTATACCAAGTTGGGTCAGAGCAACCACTGCCACATGCAAGATCTATAACTGGTGTCCCCTGGTTGGGGAGCTAAGGGGACACCCTGTTGGATTGTGGTTCCTGCTGGTAAGTGTGGGGCTGGAAAGGGAACCGTGTTCCCATCTGGACATGGCTGCAGTGTCCCTTGGCACAAGTGTGACCTGGGGCTGAGTGTACCAGATTCGGTTAGATCCCAGCACCTACTGGTGCTCATGAGAGCCAGGGCAAATGTAGGATGGGCTAGGCTAGATTTTTGCCCCTGCTGAGCTGGATGTGAGCTATGTCTGCGTGTGGACCAGGCTAGACTGGGCTGAAACACCCAACAATAATAACTGGAATGGGTTGAAGGCCCATCAGGAAAGGCCATCATACCTGCTAGGTCAGGAGGTAGACTGAGTAGGGCTGGCCCATGGACCCATTGGTGTGCACAAGATCTGGCATTGGGAGAGGTTCTGATGGAGGAGTCTGGGAAACTCCTCTCTGGACACAGTCCCTGTAGGTGAGTGCAAGAACCATAACAGGGAACAGACCAGGCCAGGCCAGGGAATGGTACCCAGCAGCATACATTTGGTACAGGTCAGGGGCATACCAGGTAGGGCCAGTTCACATTACCCGCTGGCGAGTCCAAGCATCAGAATGGAGTTTGGGTCAAGCCGGGTTTGGTCGCAACACATGCCAGTACACATGAGGGCTTTGGATTGGGTGCCGGCTGGGCTGGACTAGGCTTTAGCCCTCAACAACCTGAGCTGGAATTAGGGGATGGGCCGACTTGAGCCAGACTACAGCACCCACTGGCAAAAGCCAAGATGAGGCAGGCCATGCCAGACCGGGCTGCAATGCCCAACCAGCACATGCAAGACCCAGGGGGGAGGGGTCAAAGCTGGTAAGGGGGCAGCATGGGACTCCCCTGCTGGATCACCACTCCCACTGGAGAGCATGAGTTGGGATGTGGGCAGCTCAAACCTGGCAGAGCTACAACACCTGTTGGCCTCATGTGAGCTGGACCAGGGAAAAGCCAGGCTGGGATGACTACTCCTGCTGGTGCAAGCATAAGTCAGAATGGGTGTGGGTTGGGCTCTGCCACAACATCAGCTGTCAGATGCTGGCACGGGAGGCTAATTCTGTCCAGCCAGAGTACAAAACCACCTGGAGAGTGCATGATCTGGAGTAGGCCCAGTAGGGAAACAGTAGGAACCTCCCTCTTGGGTTGCCACTCAGTCTGGTAAGCATGAGAACCAGGACTGGGGCAGGCGTGGCTAGACAGAGAGTGACACCAGTCAGCAGGTATGTTCAGTGGGTTGGGTTGAACTAGGCTTCATTGCCCATTGACATGTATGAGAGCTGAATGGGATGTGGGACAGACTGGACCAGTCTGCTGTACATACTGACAAGCATGGAAACCAGGGCAGGGGGCGGGCCTGGTGGGGGTTATTGGGAGTCACCTCAACTAGGCTGCAGCTCCCACTGGTTTATGTGGCTAAGTATGTGCTGGGCAAGATTGGAATGGGCTCCAACACCTGTTGGTTTGTGTAGAAGATGGGGCTAGAGACAGAACTGACCCAGCATGTGCAACCACCAGCATGTGCATAAGCTGATTGGGGCGACAGATAGTGCTAGACCCTGTACTGGCAAGCACACACAAGAATCTGGCCTGGAATCACTTCAGACAGTTTATTTGGGGATCCCTCAATCAAACTGCCAGACTCAGAACCCCAACCATGGAGAGAATTGCAGGTTCCATGGTCTGATCATGACATGCGTGCATCAAAGCTGAGCCTCCTCAGTGGCTCAGATGGAGCAGTGGAGAGCATATCCAGGTGCACATGGAGGATATGGTAGTACATTGGAGCCTGCAGAGGATACCTGTTACCACAACAGAGGACAGAACAAATTGATCAACTATCCCAGCCAAGTGTTGGCAGTGAAAATCTGGGCAAGTAGAGACACTAAAGTGGACTGTGTCAGTGGATTTTGAAGAGATTTCATCATGCTTCGAATGGCGAGGTTGGCAGCAATTCAGAACAGTTGAACTATTGAAACCACTTGAGCAGTGTCCTTGGAGCATGCTCCACGTCAGGGACCTTGGGATGGTTGGGAGAGTGGGTGTGGCTTCTCCCTTTGTCTCTCCTCTTTTCTACTGAATCTGTGCAATGATAGACTTATACAGGCACCTGCCATCTGGTGGTGCTGTAAGCAAAACTGCAGAGAGGGAGAGAGAGAGGGTCCCGGGGAAAGTGGCTTCCGCTGGGGACACACTAGAAACCATTGAGGCCTCATGGCAAAAACAATCTTGACATTCTTACTGCATGGAAGAGAGATTTTTGCCATTTGGGGTCCGGTTTTGTAAACAGAATTTTAGCAGAGATTTCTAGAGCCTGGAGAGGGGATGGCCCAGCAGTTTGGAGGGTGGGTGGAAATTTGCCATTTTGAAAGGCTGCAGAGAGCTGGGGAGGCAGCGTAGCCAGTGTGCTCATTCAGTCATGTGGGTGATGGGAAATAGGCTGGGGGCCGGTCCAGCCAAGTACACATTGTCAGTGCCCCACCCTCATGCGCCCAGACTTTGTTGTTGCACTGGCATTTGCTGGCCCATGCTGCTCTTAGGCATGGCAGGCAGGAGGTGCTGAAGCATCAGTCCTCCTTCCCCCTCCGCCCATGCCGTCTCCCAGCAGCTGAGGACCGACAGGAGTAGCTGTGCCCTGGCCCCTTAGCTTGGGTTAACTCTGGGGTGGGGATTCCACAACATTATCCAGAGTTCCCCAAACTCGGGTTGATCACTTTCCCTGCCCTTTTTCACTTCCTTATTGCACGTTGGTGTTTCTTACAGATCCAAAGTTCTCACTTCAAGGCCTGTTTCGGGGGAAATGCAATTTATTTATTTATATTTTTAAAGATTTATTTTATTTTTATTGGAAAGTCATTATACAGAGAGGAAGGGAGACAGAGCAGAAGCTCTTCAATCCATTGATTCATATGCCAAGTGGTTGCCATGGTTGGAGCTGCACTGATCCAAAGCCAGGAGCCTCCTCCTGGTCTCCCATGCAGGTGCAGGGTCCCAAGATTTTGGGCCATCCTCTACTGCTTTCCCAGGCCACAAGCAGGAAACTGGATGGGAAGTGTGGCTGCCGGGATTAGAACTGGTGCCCATATTGGATCCCAGTGAGTGCAAGGCGAGGTCTTTAGCCACTAGGCTACTGCACCGGGCCTGGAAATGCAATTTAAAATGTCAGGTATGACCTGGGTAATAAGATTGGACTTTGAGTAGTGTTTCCTGAAAGCCAAGCCCTAAGAATTATAACTGTAGTGCTTCCCAAGATGCCACCTTCAGTCTTCTTTCCTGGATCTGAGCTGACAGGTGTGGGGGGGGCGGAGTTTGGAGAGCGGTGGTGAGCAGCTTGTAGCCAATCCCAATTGACTGAGTGCACACAGCTGTGGAGTGTGACCCACGAACCCAGGCATCTTAGTCTCAATTCTTATTTAGAATACCCATGCAACCAAATGGAATTCTCTGTTATCGTCTTTACTGTGTGACACATTTCCAAGATTCCTCCTTGCATCATTTCCTTTCTATTTAAAGAATGTTTGGACCCAGTGCAATGCTCAGTGGCTAAATCCTGGCCTTGCACGTGCCAGGATCCCATATGGCACTGGGTCATATCCCAGCTGCTCTACTTCTCATCCAGCTCCCTGCTTGTGGCCTGGGAATGGGAAAAGCAGTGGAGGATGGCCCAAAGCCTTGGGACGCTGTACCCTCATGGGAGACCCATAAGAAGCTCTTGGCTTCAGGTTGGCCCAGGTCCAGCCATTGCGGCCATTAGGGAGGTAAAGCAGCAGATAGAAGATCTTTTCTCTGTGTCTCTCTGTCTCTCCTTCTCTGTGTAAACCTACCTTTCCAATAAAAATAAGTAAATCTAAAAAAAAAAAAAAAGTGTTTTCATTGCCATTCTTTAAAAACAGAGGTGGAGAACCCATTTTGTTTTTCTGCCAAGGGCCATTGGGAATTTTTTTTTAGATTTATTTATTTTTATTGCAAAGTCAGATATATAGAGAGGAGGAGAGACAGAGAGGAAGATCTAACATCTGATGATTCACTCCTCAAGTGACCACAATGGCCAGAGCTGTGCCAATCTGAAACCAAGAGCCAGGAACCTCCTCCAGGTCTCCCACATGGGTGCAGAGTCCCAAGGCTTTGGGCCATCCTCCACTGCTTTCCCAGACCACAAGCAGGGAGCTGGATGGGAAGTGGGGCTGCAGGATTAGAATCTGCACCCATATGGGATCCCCACGAGTTCAAGGCAAGGACTTTAGCCACTAGACCACGGCGCCAGGCCCCATTTGGATATTTATAGTATCGTTCACAAGGTCATGAAAAAAATTGTCAGGTTAAAAATTAGCCTGCTGTAGACTTATTGCATTTTGAGTCCCATGTGCAGTTGTCTTGGCGGGGCTAGACCAAATGATTTTGCAGGCCTTGTAAGGCACTGAGCAAAGCAGTTTCACTGTAAATGAGCTACACCTGCCAGTTAAAAGACACCTTTCTGTTTTTCTGGGCAGGTGTCCCTCGGCTGTCAGCCTGGGCCTAGCAGCGTCCATGGGTCTAAGTTCAAAACATGGCAAAAATCAATCAGAAACATCCACAAAATGACCAAGTGTGTGGACTAGCATCTTCAATTCTGCATGAAAACACCAATGGGGGCCCAGCGTGATGGCTCAGTAGCTAAAACATCGCTTTGCACATGGCGGGATCCTATATGGGCACTAGTTCATGTCCCGGCTGCTCCACTTCCCATCCAGCTCCCTGGTTGTGGCCTGGGAAAACAATAGAGGATGGCCCAAAGCCTCGGGACCCATGTGGGAGACCCGGAAGAGATTCTTGGCTCCTGGCTTCAGATTGGCCCAGCTCTAGTCTTTAATACCATTTGGGAGGCAAACCAGTGGATGGGAGAGCTCTGTGTCTCCTTCCTCAATAGATCTATGCTTCACATGGAAATAAAGACAGTAAGATATTTATAAATTAAAATAAACAACTTACAGTAAGGAGGGGGGAAAGATGAGAGGAGATACAGCACACAATCAAAAGCAGGACTGGTTGTTTTAGTGTCAAAATAAATAGACTTCAGAGCCAAGAAAATTACGGGGGCACAGAGAGCAACCATTCAGACAGCTTATGTTAGGCAGCCCCAGCGTGTTAGCCTGGTGGCTAATGTCCTTACCTTGAATGCCCCAGGATCCCATATGGGCACTGGTTCATGTGAAGCTGGAGAAAGAACTGGAGGACTGAAGTGAGGAGTGACTTCTGAGGGACTTCCATCGATAAGGCCACTGTACTTCCAAGTAAGTGAGGAGGCTGAGACCGAGAAGTTTGGAGAGGGGAATGGGAGTACTTTAAAGAGTCAAACTGAAGTACCAGCACATGTGGAAGACCTGAGCTGGGCTAGTTAACATCAGCTACCACCAAATACCACTCAGTGGCACACACTAAGCTAGGGGCAGGGCTAGATCACAGTATCCACCAGTAAGAATCAGAAAAGGAGATGGGTAATGTTAGGCTGGGCCATGACACTAACCAGCACGCAGAAGAATCAGGTCTGGGGCCAAATTTTGTGCAGAGCTATGTGGGCCCACCCACGTGGGACTGCAGTTTCCACTGGTTTACTTGAAAGATGGGGTGGTGACAGGCTGAGCTAGGCATGACCTGGAACCCTCCAACACTCGTGGATACTGAGATTGGGTACAGACTGGTCCAAGCTACAGCACCTGCAGGCACATCCAAGAACAGGGAGTGGGGCAGGCCAGGCCACAACATTCACCAACTTATGCATAGGCTGGGACAGAGGGGGCAGACTATGCTGGGTAAGGGCCTCGTGTCTGCTGGCCCTGCCTGGGCCGTGCAATATCTGGATCTGGTGGGGGAACTTTAGAAACTCCCCTGGTGGGATGTAACTCCCACTGGTGAGCATGTGACTCAGACTCGGCAAGGTAGCTCCACCCATCAGCAAATATGTGGGTTGGTTCTGGAGAGGAGTGGTCTGGGCAGGGTCAGGCCAACCTTAGCTCACTGGCAAGTCCAGGAACCAGGCTGGAGTACAGGTCATGCTAGGCTATGCTATCACACCTACCAGTTTGCAAGAATCAGGGATGGGAGCAGACTGGGCAGGGCAAGGGTGCAGCACCCACCAGCAAGAGTTGGGACTGGGGATGGGGTGAGTCAGGCCAGGCTGCAGCATCCAATGGCAATGTGCTGGCAAGTACAGGAACCAGAGCTGGGGGCCAGCCCAGTGGGAGTTATTGGGGGTTGCTCTGACTGGGCTGACTGGTGCATGTGAAGGCCAACTGTGTGGTTAGCAAGGTTGGGCTGGGCTGCAGCACCCACTGGTTTGCGTAAGAGACTGCAGATAGATCTGAACTAGCAATTGCAACTGTCAATGTGTGGGTAGGCTGATGTGGATGACAGAATGAGCTGGACCTCTTACTGGCAAACATACACAAGTCAGGTCTGGGATCACCTCAGACGAGGTTTCTTTGAGGGTCCCTCCAACTAAACCCTGGACTCAGAACTCCAACTCTGGGGAGAGTGGCAGGACCTGTGATCTGACAGTGGAGTGATGTGTCAGGGCTGGGCTTTCTCAGTTGCTGAAGACAGTGTAGTGGACAGCATACCCAGATGCACAAGGAGGATTTGGCAGTCCATTGGAGCCTGTAGAGGACAGCTGGCACCATAGCAGTGGAAGCAGGACAAAACAAATTGCCCAAATACCCCAGCAAAACGCTGACAGCAGATATCTGGACAAATGGAGACTAAGGTGGACTGTATAAGCCAATGGACTTTGGAAGGATTTCTTCTTCTTTGGATCTGCGATATCCAACAGCATGTCAGAACTATCAAAACTACTTAAGCAGAAGCATGCTTGGAGCATGCTCGACATCAGGGCCCCTGGGTTGACACTGGGTTGCCGTTTCCCATCCCCAGGCATGAGGTGGTTGGGATGCTGGGTGTGACTTCTCTTACCTCATCCCTTCCCCCAGATACAAGAAGAAGGAAAAGACAGTGTGGAAATAATGGTCTCACCCACTTTGCCCTAATCCTTGACCCTCCCCACCCTAATCAATTATGTAAACATCATCCAAAAGAAAATTTAAAAAAAAAAGAAGAAGAAAGAAACCACACTGCAGAATTAAAACAGGAATAATAATAATAACAACAACAACAACAAATGAAGCAATTCTAGCAGACAACATGGGACGCCATCCAGCAAACCCACATGTATCTGTGCTTAGACTCTTGGAAGGAGCAAGCGGAGACAGGAAGGGGGAGGTCAAGGCAGAAAGCTTCCCGAAGCCAAAGGATGAAAGAACACCCACATCTAGGGAGTCCAAGGGACCCCAGATGGTTTGAACAAAAAGGGATGTTCACTGAAATGCGTATAATCAAATATCACAAGGCAAAGACAGAATTCTGAAAACAATAAGGGGGGAAAAAAGCCCTGCTGAATACAAGCAAACTCCAACAATGAGTTAAAAATAAATTAGGAAAATGACATTTAAAACAGCATTGAAGAAAGGAATAAGTTGAGCAAAGGAGGTGAAATAGCGGGACACTGGAAACTACAAAACGTTGGTGGAAAGAACTGAAGATCAAAATCAAAAGAGAGCTCATGCCCATGGATTGGAAGAACTAATATTTGCAGAAAAGCTCTTATTGTGGAAAAACTGCATACATTTGAAAAATGTTTGCAAATGAAAAATTATTTGTAAATGATCACTTTATTTTTCTTCAGACTTTTTTTTTGAAGATCCATTTATTTTTATTAGAAAGCCAGATTTATAGGGAGAAGGAGAGACAGAGAGAAAGATCTTCTGGCTCAGTGCCCAAGTGGAGCTGAGCTGTTTCAAACCCATATGAGATGCTGGTGCTGCGGGTGGAGGCTTAACATGCTACAACCACAGTGTCAGTCCCATTAATAAATTTTTAAAATGTGGAGGGCCCAGCATCATAGCCTAGTGGCTAAAGTCCTCGCCTTGCACATGCCAGGATCCCATATGGGCACTCGTTTGTGTCCTGGCTGTTCCACTTCCTATCCACCTCCCTGTTCGTGGCCTGGGAAAGAAGTGGAGGATGGCCAAAAGCCTCGGGACCCTGAACCCATATGGGAGACCCAGAAGAAGCTCCTGGCTCCCTGGCTTTGGATTGGCTCAGCACCGACCATTGTGGCTACTTGGGGAGTAAACCAGCAGATGGAAGATCTTTCTCTCTGTCTCTCCTTCACTCTGTAAATCTGACTTTCCAATAAAAATTTTAAAATCTGGACTGCACTGATTAGTATCCCCCCACCCTTCAACTTAGGTCCTCCCAGAACCTCAGAATATGATCTTACTTGGGATCTTGGCAGGTCTAGATTAGTGAAGACTCTGAATGCTTGCTTTACCAGAAAGTCATGTGGGGAGAGAGAAAGAGAGAGAGAGAGAGAAGGCTATGGAATGATAGATTCGAAACTGGAGACACATCGGTAAGGCCAAGAGCTCCAAAGAGTAACAGAAGCCCCAAGATCTGGGCGAAGCAGGATGCAATTCTTTCCTAGAGCCTGCACAGGGAATATGGCCCTGCTCACACCCTGACAGTGGACTTGGACCTTCAGAATGCTGAGACTCAATTTCTCTTTTTTCCTTCAGCCCCACCCCCCACCCCGCCGCACCCCTGCTGGAGATGGCTTATTACAGCAGCTTCAGGAAGCACCCAGCACTAATACCACACCTTGCTTGGAAAAAGGTAGCATTTCAGAATATATAAAGGACATCACAAATTCACAAGAAAAAAAAATCCTATTTTTAAAAAATGGCTAAGCCTTAAGATATTTAAAATACTTACTGGAAACCCACACAATAAATAAAAATAGGGCTTGGTTTTTATTAGTCATCAGAGGTAAAGTCACTAGTCAAATACCCAGCAGATGGGCTAAGATAAAAGACAGGAAACAACCAGAGTTTATGAGACTGTGACTCACAGGGGATGGCTGTGCTGATGGTAGGAGAGTGAGGTCAGTTAACAGGGGTAGATTCTGAAAGGTGCACCTTTGGGTGATGCCCTTCTTGGGTGAGTGTCATAGACGGTTCCTGGCCGACTAAGATGGCCAGAGTGTCGCTGAGCATTGTAACCTCACAGGACCTCACAGAGTTAGCGTACACCACTCATCGGGACCCATGGCCAAGCACATCACAGCAGCATTGCTGGTGGGAGTCCCAAACTGGGAGCCCGCCTGACCATCAGTGGGAGAGTGGGAGATTCATTGTGATGTGTGAGCAGGAAGGATGAACGACGGTGATAAAGTCATGGAGACTAGCTCGCACCTTGATGCCAAGCACAAAAAACGCACAGCACAGAGCAGTAATGTAAGAACCCACCCATATCAAGTACCACATAAGAAAACTCACCTCAGATGATGGGATGGTGACCGGAAGGGGGCCCAAGAAGGAATTCTTGGGGTGAGATAAACGAGCTATCTCAATCTGAGTGCTAGAATTCACCCGTTTACCCTCATGGAGATTACCTGGGCTATGCTCTCAGTATTTGCGGGCTTTTCCATTTGTGCACTCATGTGTCCATGGTTACAGTAAGGTTCCCTGAGATAGCAGAGCTAAAAAGTTTCTAGTCCCTGATGATGTTGTAGCTGCTGTAATGTTGTAATATAATGCATCACTCACATGTGTCATGCCAGCATAAACAACCTTAGCATGTGACCAACCAGAGCCAACCCTGTCACCAGAGCCAGCCTTGAGGCACAGTGGGTTAAGTTACCACCTGCAATGCCAGCATCTAATGTGGTCACCAGTTCAAATCCTGGCTGTTTCATTTCCAATCCAGCTCCCTGCTAACATGCCTGGGGAAAGCAGCAGAAGATGGCCCAAGTGCTTGGCTCCCTGTTACCCACGTGGGAGACTTGGATTGAGTTTGTTGGCTCCTAGCTTTGGTCTGACCCAGCCCTGGCTATTGTGGGCATTTGGGGGAATGCACCAGAGGATAGAAGATCTCTTTCTCTCTCTCCATCTCTCGTTCCAATTTTAGTATATATGCTTCCGAAGCAAGCACTCTCTCCATCTCTCAAATACATCTTATAATGTGTGGAAACATGGGCCTGATGCAAGGCATAATAGCTAAATTCTCACCTCGCAAGTGCTGGGATCCCATAGGGGTGCCTGTTCATGTCCTGGCTGCTCTACTTCCCATTCAGCTTTCTGCTTGTGCCCTGGGAAAGCTGTGGAGGATGGCCCAAAGCCTTGGGACCATGCAATACGTGGGAGATCCAGAAGAAGGTACTTGGCTCCTGACTTCGGATCAGCTCAGCTCTGACCATTGCAGCCACTTGGGGAGTGAAAGAGCAGATAAAGATCTTTCTCTCTCTCTCTAAATCTGATCTGCCTTTCCAATAAAAACAAAGCAATCTTTTTTTTTTTAAAGTGTAGAACATACAAGTATGTAGGGTACATAATGGCTGCTGGTTATACTAAATGATTCTGCCAACTGACTTATATATTTCCTATGGTACTTCTTATGGCTTTAGGAGAATACACTCCCACTTACTAAAAGGATAAAAGTGCTTGCCATCCAGCAGAATGCTGCTAGACACCTGCCATAGCCTCAGAAGTCCTGGGTTTGCCGCATCCCTCAACTGCAGTGAGAGCTGGCAGAAGGGATTGTCCCCCCATAGAGATACTCCATGGGGATCTCCCCCACCTCCACTGCTGACCCGATCTGTATAGGGACACTCCATGGTGCCTGCACCACAACAAAATTGCTGAAGTGCAGTTCTCAGGCCACGTGTTTGTTGTGAAGCAACCCATGGCTGCCCCATTTTAGGGGGCCTGGAAAAGGAAGGAAATGGCAAAGTAAAGGAAACAGCAACCCTGTGGTTAAGGAACTGACTTCTCACTTTCTCTCCCTCCTCCCCACTCCTTGGAATTCAGAATGCTGCTCATTTCCAGGAAAAGTGCTGGCTCTCACATGTCAGCCCCCACCAGTCCTCTTGCTGCTGCCTTACCCCACCCTTAGCCATGGGGTCCCTCCTCTGCTGAGGCCTCTGTTCAATGGCAGTGCCTCCTTCAGCCCCCATCACTCTCCCGGCGAGAGGCTGCTGTCTTCTTGCAGCTCCCCCAGCCTGGAAAGGCTGGGAGAGCCAAGTCACCACCCTCGCAGGGCCCCCCGCGCTTGGCCCCAGCTCCCAGACTCCCACCCAGCCAGCTCTCTGGCACTGGGCCAGTGCTGCCATGGCCCCAGGGATGCGGACCCCACTTCCAAGGAGGCAAAGCAGGTGAGGGCACCCCGTGTGCATGGTGTGTGCATTCCTTCATCTCACAGTTGCTTGTGGAGGCCTCGCCAAGTGCCAGACATGTCCAGTGAACTCCCTCCTACTGTCCCTGGGTGAGACCTTTGCACAGCAGAGAGCCAGGAGGAGCCACAGCAATATAGGCTGAGCAAGGGCCAGTCTGAGCAGGGGTGGGTGGGTAGACTGAGGCACATGTGGGTGGCCAGATGGAGGCAAGTGTGGACAGCCAGCCAGGCGCTCTTCCTTGAGCAATATTCGTGTGCCCATTCAGAAAGGGAGCCACCATCAGGGCCACAGCTTCCAGTACTCCTCTGAGTGCTGCCAGTTCCCTGCCTCCCACTCCCAAGATAGGCAGCTCTTCCCATTCCTGGAGAAAGGTCCCCAGGCAGCCAACCGGAAGCTCATGACAAGGTTTCCTGGGAATGCTGACTCAAAACATGTTTGTACATCTGAGTCAGGTGAGGCAGAAGAAGTAAGCTGTGCTGGGATTTTGGGTGGGGGCACGGGGTTGGGCAGAGGAGTGAGAGCCTGGGGTCCTCTCACTGTGCTGCCTGGAGCTAGGCATTGGCAGGGTGGAAGTCTGCCCTGCCCAGGGGTGGTCAGTTGCAGAGTAGTGTCCCCTAAGGCTTGCCTGTGTGTTGTGCAGAACAGCTGGGGGAACCAGGGCATACAGCCCTGAGGTGAACGGGGAAGCTTTGGGAGTTTTGCAGGAGCTCCCTGGAGCCATTCCAGCCTGCGATTCCAGGAAGCCGGCGAACTGCCCTTGGCAATGTTGATGAAACCAGGGCACCAACTTCTTCGGAATCAATAAACGCCAGGGTTGAAACCCAGGTCAGGAGAGAACTTTCAGCCAAAATTCTTTTCCAGCCAGGCAGCATGTGTTCCCCCAAAAGAGACAGAAAACAGGAGGAGGATGAGGCCACGAGCATGGGGAAGGGTGGAGGTGGAGGCTTGGCCAAGCGCCTGTGTCTTCCAGCAGCACCTGCCCCTTTGAGGAGTCTCAGAATACAGTGGCGTTCAGCAGCTGCCCAGCCCCAGGAGAGGGGTCCAGAGTCAAACACGTGACCCAGCGTAGCCCTTCGCAGGGTGGACTCCCCCAGCTGCTTGGAGCCCATAGTCACTCAGGTCCTGGGAAGGTACATCAGATCTGTGGGCCCCGGCTGGGCATCTCTGTCACCTGAACAGCTTGCAAAGAATGCATATTCCCAGGCTCCATCCTGGGAGAGCCCAGGCGTGAGGTCTGAGGTGGGGCCCGGTGATGTGTGTGTCCACAGCAAGCTGCAGGACTGCTGTTTTGCGTGCCTCCCTCATCTCTTCTTCCACTGTGTGGCACATGAACCTTCCTTCCTTTCCTCCCCCCACCCACACGTCTGTGGGCATATTGGATATACCAGCCGCTTGCTTATGAACTTTGAACTCTGCCTTTCTGAATCAGATGGCTGGTCTGTCCCTAACACTGGTCAACTTGGACCTAACTTGGTCACAGGCTGAGCTCAGTTCCTCCCAACTCCCAGCACCCACTCTGTCTCCTCTTCACAAGGTAGCTGGTGAAAGAGTATGGGTGCTACTGTGTGAATACAGTGTGCCCTCAACAACAACAACAACAACAAAAAGTGTATTTTGGCAGCCTGGTCCTCAGTGTGACTTGGGAGGTACCGGGGCCTTTATGAGGTGATTGTTCGGGCCCCAGTGTTGTAGCCTAGTAGCTAAAGTCCTTGCGTGCACTAGGATCTCACATGGGTACCAGTTTGTGTCCTGGATGCTCCACTTCCCATCCAGCTCCCTACCTGTGGCCTGGGAAAGTAGCAGAGGGTGGCTCAAGGCCTTGGAACCCTACACCCATGTGGGAGACCCAGAAGAAGCTCCTGGATTCTGACTGACTCAGCTCCAGCCATAGCGGCTCCTTGGGGAGTGAACCAGAAGATGGAAGATCTTTCTCTATGTATCTCCTTCTTTCTCTGAATCTGCCTTTCCAAGATAAATAAATAAATCTTGAGGTGGGGGAGGGAAGGGGTTGTAGTAGCCTAGCAGCTAAAGTCCTCACCTTTCATGCGCTGGGATCCCCTGGTGCCCATACTTCCCATCCAACTCCCTGCCTGGGAAAGCAGTCGAGGACAGCCCAAAGCCTTGGAACCCTGCACCCACATGGGGGCCCACCTAGAAGAAGCTCCTGGCTTCAGATCAGCTCAGCTCTGACCATTGTGGTCACTTGGGGAGTGAATCAGCAGATGAGAGATCTTCCCCTTTGTCTCTCCTTCTCTCTGTAAAATTCTGCCTTACTAATAAAAACAAGGAAATCTTAGAAAAAAAAAAAGGAGAGGACTCAAGATTGGATTATTAATTGGTCATGTCTATAAGAGAAAGCCTCCCACAGATATTTCAATATGTTGGCTGTTGCTATAACAGAATGCCTAAGACTAAATTGGGGTGAGAGAAAGGGAGAGCATATCTTCCATTTGGTTCACATCCCAGATGCCTGCAACAGCTGGGGCTGGGGCTGGGCCAGAGCCAGGGCGAGGCCAGAAACCAGGACTCAGCGGGGTCTCCCACATGACCATCAGGGAACCAAGTATTTGAGCCATCACCTGCTACCTAGCGTCAGACTTGGGGCATAAAGAGTTGCTTAGGCCAGGGTTGTGAGCACCTGCCCAGAGAGGGTGCTGAGAACACTGAACTCACTTTGTCATCCACCTAGACCCTCCAGACAGGAGTCCTCAGTGGCCTGTCTCCTCCCATTGCCCCCTCCCCAGCCATCACCTGCCAATGCCATGACACCAGGAGCTCTGCTTCTAGTACTTGAGCCTTTTTTGTGGGGGGCAGCAGGGACAAACTCCATCCACGCTGGGTGCCCGGGGTGCTCTCCAGAGCATGCTCCACACCCTGCTCATCTCTCCTACCCTGCTCTCCCCAAGGAGACAAGAATAGGCAGACACAACCATCATCCAAGGAAAAATCACATTGTATTTGGATTTTCACTTGACAATGGATTTGACAGTATACACCACTTTTGGCAAATCACACAGTAGCTTGTATATAGGAAAAACAAAACAAAACAAAACAAAACAAAACAAAAACAGCAATAGGTCTTTTTCCCCCATTGGCTCCCACTCTCTTTCCCTTTCCAACCTGTAGGAAAAGCCCAGTCTGGCAACTAGAGCAGGATCTGTGTCCCCAAAGCAATGTCATTAAGGGGGACATCTCAATGATGTCACAAAGCAACAAACCCATGCCACTGGGCCCGCACCCCCATCCTCCACTTCCATTTCCTTGGGCAAGTCAATGGGGTCCTGGAATATTGTGCATTCCAGCCTCGAACTGGTGTCTAGGGACTGGGGGTGGGGGTAGGATCTGGTGAGAAAGGCAGCAGTGTACCCCCCCAAGTGTCACAGAGCTGACACCACAGAAGCTCCCACCACAAGGCCACAGGCCCCCTGCAGTCCCAGCAAGGTCTGTGCAGGTGTTTGGCAGGTAGGGGGCAGAGAATGCATCCATGTTCTGATGGAGCCTGCAGGACAGAGAAGGGCACAATGCTGCCCCTCCTTCTGGAACCTTCTCTCCCGGCTCTGGGGTAAGTGAAAGCTAGAATCTCCCAGGAAGGGAGATGCTAAAGAAACAGGAAAGGTAGCTCTCTGCATCCCCCTTCCCACCTGAGGACAGGGATTAAATGGTGGGGCTGCCTCCAGCAGGTGTCTGCCCAGGAACTCTGAGGTCCTTCATCCTGGCCCTTTTGGAGGACTTCTTGCGCTTGGCGTCCAGATTCTTGATGTAACTCTGCACCCACGGCTGCCTGGGGTCGCCACAGAGTTTGAGGCCCTTCTTGGTGAGGAAGCTGTGGGAGAGAATGAATGACAGGGCTCCACTGTATGAGGAGATGGGTATGGACATGCGCAGAGGCTCTGCTATGGGCCCAGCCCCACTCTAGCCAGCTGCTGGCACTCTGTGTCTGCCGGGAGGGAGAACAGGGCTGATGTGGAGGGTGCAGAACTCGCTACAAAGGTCAGAAACTTCTCCATCAGAGGGTGGAATCCCAAATCGGCCTTTGAATAACTCTGGGTCTTGAAGGGAGAGACACAACATCTACCCAGAGGGTTGGGAGGATGTGGCAAATGCTGCAGACCCCCTCTTTGCCTCAGTGAGAGGCAAAGGCAGGTGCGGCCACTGGGCATAGATGCCTGGTCCCAGAGGATGCCACAATATTGGGATGGGAGGTGAGGGGCATGCCAGCCTATGGAACTGAGTCTGGAACCCACTGCCATCACACCACATGTCAGCTATCACAAAGCGACTTTGCACCTGCTCCCTGGTGCGAGAGGGAGACAGATGTGAAGTTGATCTGGCTTTGTAGAGAGCTGGATCCCTGGGGAACCTCATGCAAGTCACTTCTCAGGGTCTCAGTTACCACCTCTGTGCAATGGGAATCATCTTGCCTACTTCTTAGCCTTGCTGGAAGGATTAATTAAAACACTCTGGGGTGCCCCACAGATATTGGGAGCTTAGCAAAGGGTTCTTGCTGGCTTTGCCAGTGAGGAAGCTGAGGCCCAGAAAAGTCAGATGACATACCCAGGTATACATGGAGCTGAGTCCTGCCAACCATTATCCTTCAGGGACCCTGGAAGTACCCCCTCCTTTTCCTGCCCCTCTGCTTACCCAGGACAAGTACTTACATCACCCCTGCTCTGGGGCACATGCTACCATTGGATAACTGGTAGCCTACCACTCGGCTCCGAGGGATTTTCGTGGTGGCGAACGACATGCAACAGGAAACAGGAATGACCACAGAGCCTAAAAGATAGAAAACCCATGTGCTTTCCCAGCTTCAGGATCCTAAGCCCCTGCCTAGTCCCCAAACACCCCCAGGTCTCCTCTCAGGACTCATCTCCTGCCCGGGCTGGTGGATTTCTTACTAGCTCACCATGCGCTGGGAACAGCACCTTGCCCAAGAGCCCCAGGCTGGGCTGGAGATCTCACCTGTACGGCAGATGTGTCCAGCTGCAAAGGCCAGCAGCAGGAGGCTGGCTGCAATGGTTGCGGGACCTGCCATGTTCTGGAGCACAGCAGAGAGCTCAGAAATCCAAGCCTGGGTGCAGAGGGGAGAAGGCCTGGGGAGTAGAGGCCAGCCACTCCTCCCTGCCTGCACCCTTTATAGGAGCCACTGGGAGGTGACTTCCAGAGAGATCCCAGCCCC
The DNA here is from genome assembly GCF_017591425.1 of Ochotona curzoniae. Taxonomy (NCBI): domain Eukaryota; kingdom Metazoa; phylum Chordata; class Mammalia; order Lagomorpha; family Ochotonidae; genus Ochotona; species Ochotona curzoniae. The sequence continues at coordinate 6,096,201 of NW_024465421.1, forward strand.
CTCTGGGCTTCCTCGAAATCCTTTGTGGTCACGAAAGAAGAAGTTGTGGTGCAGCTGAGTCAGGGATCATTTGGGGGGCTAGGGTGCAGTGTGGGAGGATCCCTTCTGTGCTACTCACTCTCCTGCATGGTTCGCAGGGAGACCACTTGCCCCTGGAAGTGCCAGTTTTTGGAGAGGAAAATAGGTAGAGTCTTCGCCTGTTGTTTTCCTATCACTCTCTCATTCACCTGTAGCAAGTGTGTGTCCTTGGAGACCAATAGTAATACAAGATGACAGGTGCAACAGTTAGAGCAGGGACCCTACAAGGCGAATGCATTTCCAACAGTAAGTGCTTGCACCCTGCTGCTGCCAAACCACAGAGCCTCTGGGGTTCTAGGGAGGAGAAAACTCCTGGCTAGAGGGGCTGGACCCTAGATCCAGCCTGATTTCGGGAAGGGAAGGGCGGGGGCAGCCACTTGTTCTCTGAACTGGGGACTTGGCTTCACACACAAACACACACACACACACACACCACAGTCCAGTTTCCAGTTAATCTGCCTGAAAACACTTTTTGATCAAATGTTTACCCACTGTTCCTTCAATCCTTGCCTCCTGGCCTACCTTGCAGACACCCAACATGAGACAAGGGGTGTGTATGGGGAGCAGAGGAGGCAGCCAGTTTGGCTGGGAGAATTAGGAATGGACTCAGCCGAGAGGCTAGAGTACAGGAGGTAGCTGAATTGCCGCAAGAGAAGGGCATGAGAACAGGCACAGAGAATTGGAGCCAGTTTATTCCTCGGAGCTTGATTCTTGGAAGACCTTCCTGCCCTGCTTGCCTGGCCGGCCACACTGCACTTGGAGAGGGTGAGATGTTTTTGCTTGTTAAAAATAGTTACCTTACTTATTTGGCAGAGTTACAGGAAGAGAGAAGGAGATACAGAGAGAGTCATCTTCTATGTGCTGGTTCACTTGCTAAATGACTACAATAGCCAGGACTAGGCCAGGCTGAAGCCAGCAGCTTTTACTAGGTCTTCCATGTGAGTGCAGAGGCCCAAGCACATGGGCCATCTGCTGCTGCTTACCCAGGCATATTAATAAAAAGCTGGATTGGAAGTGGAGGAGCCAGGACTAGAACCGGCATTCAGATGAGAAACCAAGGCTGCAGACAATGGTTTAACTCACGCCAACCCAGGGTGCATTTTTGCCAGATGCTTGAACCCACATTCTCTGTGTTAACTGCTGAAAGGGGCTGTTGCAGAGGGAATCTCCAGGAAAGGAGATAAGAAGAGATTTCTACAACTCCTCCTGGGTTCTATGTGTCCCTGAGTGTTCCCTCCCACTCGTGGCCAGAGACATACCAACTAAATTGGTATTGCCATATATTCAAGACACGACCATGTAGCAGCATGAGTCCCCAGAAGCCAGGGGGCAGAATTTTCTTGAAGGATCCCAAAATTGCTGCAGAAATTGCTTTAGCTGGGGCTAACCCAGGGCCAGGTGAGACGGATGCTCAGTACTTGAACTGTGACAGCAGTACGAAGGCAGACTGACCACTGGTCAGGGTCGGGCAAGGTGCCCTGAGTTCCCCAGCAACAGGTGTGGTTTCAGCAACTTGAAGTCGACTCCTTGGTCAGAGACGAACCAGGTCCTGTGGCTCTCCTGGTAACCCCTGTGGGACCTGTTAAGAGCGCCAGGTAGGGTAACTATAGGTCTGTGTAGCACTTGAGAGCCACAAGGAAGCAAATGATTTATCCTATACTACCCAACCTCTACCCAGTTTGCCAGGAGATAGCCAACATTACATTTAGACCCAGAAGGTGGTTTCTGCCACAGTCTCACCAGGAAGTGCAATATTATTGGACTGTTTTATCCCAAGGATTTATTTAAACCACCCCTTCCATTTTGAGGGAGATTTTCAGTAGAGGTTTGAGTGGATAATACTCTTTTTACTTTCATTTCAGAGAAGACTTCTTTAAATAAGAAAATATTTATTTATTTTTATTGGAAAGACAGTTCAGATTTATAGAGAAAAGGAGAGATAGAAAAGTATCTTCTATCTGCTGATTTACTCCTCAAATGGCTGGAGCTGAGCCCATCCGAAGCCAGGAGCCAGGAGCTTCTTCTGGGTCTCCCATGCAGGTGCAGGTTCCCAAGGCTTTGGGCCATCCTCAACTGCTTTCCCAGGCCACAGGCCACAGGGAGCTGGATGGGGAGTAGAGCAGCCAGGACTTGAACTGGTGCCCATATGGAATTTAATCATTGAGCCATCATGCCAGGCCCCGAAGGCTTTTATTAACCACAACATCAAAACCCTGGCTGGTGGCTGGTGTTACAACATAGCCAGTTAAGCCATTACTTGTGATGCTCGCATCCATTTGGAATCCCCTGGCTGCTCCACTTCTGGCTGAGCCATTTGGGGAAAGCGTTGGAAGATGCCCCAAGTACCTGGGCCCCTGCACCCCCGTGGGAAACCTGGATGGAGTTCCTGGCTCCTGATTTCAACCTGGCCAAGCCTTGGACATTGCAACCATCGTAGAGTAAGCTGATGGTGAAGAGTCTCTCTCCCTCTTTCTCTCCACCCCCTGTCTCTGTCTCTTTGTCACTCTGCCTTTCAAATAAAATACATCTAAATAAAAAATTTTAAACTCTTAAATTATCCACATGATGGAATAACTTGAAGTTTATTTTTTTTAAGCTGCAAACTTTTTAGCGAGTATCTAAAATTGCAATTTGGATGTCAGTGGGCTGTGTGGTAAATGGTTTCATCTTCAGTTTTGCAGCATAGAACACCAGTGGTAAAGGGTCTTTATTGCTTTAAGCAGATCCAGGTGTCCCTTGAATGATCTCTCTTAAGTGGGGGTGGGGGATCAAAACTTATCTGGCTTCTCTGTTGTTCATTGCTTAGATTTGTTCCTGTTGTCAAAACTGCCCTCCCACTCCAAATGGTGTAACATGCTCATGCATAAAATGTTAAACTGAGTACTTCCTTGTATTTGTATTTGTTTTCAACATTGCTATGGGAAATAAAAGTAACAAAATTAGAAAACAATACAATTATTTATTTTTTTTATGCTTCTCCACATCAGGGTTTCTTTCTTTTTTTTTTTTTAATTGATTACATTGCATCATGCGACACAGTTTTATAGGCACTGGGATTCCCCCTCCCCTCCCCAACCCCCCCCCCCGCCATGGTGGATTCTTCCATCTTGTTGCATTACCACAGGTCAAATTCAGTTAAGATTCTTTCCTTGCAAGCATCTACAAAGCATAGAATCCAGCATCTTATTGTCCAGATAAGTTCAACAGTTTCATGGGAAGACCGTCTCTGGTCTGAAGGTAGAGCCGACAGAGTATCATCCCAATCAATTAAAAGCCCCGACATTACATCAGTAACAATTTATAACGTAATGGAATTAGTTGACATGGTATTGTATAACCAGCATGAAAACAATACAATTATTTAAAATAATTTTATAAAAACCTCTTGAGTTATCTGACAGAGAAGGAAAAATGTGTGGCAAAAGCCACACATCTCTAATTGAATTATCTAGGATTTATAATATCCCAAAGACAGCCGAGTCAACCCCAAGACCATAAACTGGCTTTCTGTACTCTGATTCCAATCCACACCCAGAACACAATCAAGGGAATTCCCAGAAACGACCAGCTCCTATCGGACTAGGAAACCTGATTTTGAACCCCCTTCGTGACTTGCTGAAAGAAGAGGAACTTTTGAAAGGTTGAAGAAAGACATGTCAGATGCCTTTGCTTTAGGGCCATGATCTGGAAAAGCCCTTCCATCTAACTGCCATGGTGGATGCTTGGTTCTGGGACACCGTATCCCCATGCTCCCACTGTCTGTCTGCTTGTCCACATCAACAAAGCTGTCCATGGAGTGGCTCCCACCTCAGGCTGACTCCCCAGTGACAACTCACAGGAACAAAACCCTGAGGTCTGCTCACGTGGCCTCCCTACCACAGCTGTCCAAGACCCTGTGGGTGTGCAGACTCCATGTCAGGCACACATCCACTATGCAATTCCCCCTGCAGTGTCCAACATCCTACATCAGGCACACACCTGCCATGCTGTGCCCCATGGGGTATCCTGCATCAAGCACATACCCACCATGTGATGCCCCTTGGGGTGTCTGCCACCCTGCATCAGGCACACACCTACCATGCAATACCCCGTGGGGTGCCCCACGTCAGGCACACACCCACTGCAGACACCTTTCCCACATAACCTGAACACTTCAAGATCAATACCTCAGGTCCCTGCCCACCCAAGTCCTGAGGAGATGGCTTCTCCCATGGCCAGTGTTTGCAGAATGTCTGTGATGAATCAGCTCTGAGATGATTGGCTGTGGCCCAGAGACACCCAAGTGACTTTCTCCCAGCCTGGCAGGGGCCAACCTGCACACAGGGGTGGAGGGAAACAGACAGGTACCTGAGGTGGGGAGATGTCAGTGGCTCCTGAGCTCCTTCCCCTTCATGCTGTACTGGGGCTGGAGATGGAAAGTAAGAAGGCCCCACTGGGCAGAGTCCCTGGAAAGGATGAAACAAAATTGCTTGGATTTTTTTTTTTTTAAGATTTATGTACTTTTATTGGATAGGCAAACTCACAGAGAGGAAAGACAGAGAGAAAGATCTTACAGCTGCTGGATTCACTCCCCAAGTGAGCGCAACGGCCGATGCTATGCCGATCCGAAGCCAGGAGCCTCTTCCAGGTCTCCCACACAGGTGCAGGGTCCCAAAGCCTTGGGCCATACTCGACTGCTTTCCCGGGCCACAAGCAGGGAGCTGGAAGGGAAGCGGGGCTGCCGGGATTAGAACCGGCGCCCATATGGGATCCCAGGTGTGCAAGGCGAGGACCTTAACCGCTGCGCCACCATGCCGGGCCCATGTTTTTGGATTTTTAAAGATTATTTATTTATTTGAAAGGTAGAGTTACACAAGAAGGGGAGAGAGGGAAGGCGAGAAAGAGAGAGATCTTCTATCTGCTAGTTCATTCCCCAAATGGCTGCACTGAGCCAAGCCAAAACCAGGACCCAGGAGCTTCTTCTGGGTCTCCCATGTGGGTGGCAGGGGCTCAGGGAGCTGGGTCATCCAGGCTGTGCTTTCTCAGGCACATTAACAGGAAGCTGGGTGAGAAGTGGAGTTGCTGGGACCCAAATCAGCACCTATATGGGATGCCTGCACCTTTACCACACATGGCTTATCAGTTTATTAAAAAATAAGAGTCTACACCTTCCTGGAGAGAGTTATAATCCTTAAGGTAGAAATTGTAACCAAATATCAAGGAAACCAGACTACCTTGTCCTGTCCAGTGTGACATGTCACAGCTAACAATCATGGGGTGTTTTGGAGAAATAAACATTCTGTTTTTTCATCCCCTCTCTTCCCTTCCCTCTCCTCCTTCCCCTCTCCTCCTCTTCCCTCTTCTTCTCCTCTTCTTCTCCATCTCTGTCTTTTCTCTCTCACACACACATAAGTCCATGGGCGACATGGGAACATTTACCGACCCTCCAAAAATAATAACATTTGGGGCAGAGGTGCCATCTGGCCATTCCTGGAAGGCCAGCCTCTGGGAGGGAGGAGAGTGATCCCTGTGGCCCCCAAGAACACGCCCTTCCAGTGCTGATCCCATCCCTTTGCAGCCTGGACAGCTTCTCCCAATTATTTCTCTTTGGGGGCAGTCTTGGCTTCCTTGGGCACTTCCTCCATGACTTCAGCTCGGCTTCCCAGACTTCCTGTGAAGCCAGATAGATTCGAGCCGTGAGCAGGAATTCTGGACTCCTAAGCAAGAAAGGAATCAAGAAATCAGGGTGTCAGCAGGGCTGAGGTTTACCAGAGAGTTGACCTTATGGAACTTGCCAGCAAACAGCAACATCTGGGTATCAGAGTTGGGGAACAGGGGCCAAATGCGTGCACACTAATTCAGCTATAGCTGGGCAAAGGCAGGAAAAGTCAGGTCCGAATGTGTAAAAGTTGTGGTCGGAAGGCTGGCGGTTGGCAATCATCTCAGAAACAGACCCTCCCTGTCCGTGGCTGACCAGGGTAACTGGGAGGCTTGCCAGTCACGAAGACATTGCCTCTTGTCATTATTGGCAGGGAAAAGGGAAGAATGTGTCCCAAAGTTACTGCTGTTAGTACAGAGAAGATAATTTTTTTTTTAAAGTTGATTTATTTGTATTGAAAAGGCAGAGTTAAAGAGAAGTGGAGAGAGACAAAGAGAGATTTTCCAATCTCTAGATCATTCCCCACAAGACTTCGTAGCTGGATCTGGGCTGATCCAAAACCAGGAGCCAGGAGCTTCTTTGGGGTCTCCTACATGGGTGCAGGATCCTAAGGATTTGACCCTATCTTCTGCTGCTTTCCCAGGCCATACTCAGCTGAATCAGAACTGGAGCAGCTGGGACTCAGACTGGGGACCATATGGGATGCTGGTGCCACAGGCAGAGGCTTAGCTTGCTATACCATGGCACTGGCCCAAGAAGATGCTGTTTAGTTTAGTGGTCATTGGTTTTAAGAAGCATAGGCGTGGTAGCCTAGTGGCAAAAGTCCTTGCTTTGCATGCATTGGGATCCCACAGGGGTGCCGGTTCTGGCACTGAGCCACATACATCCTTGTCACAGTGATCCAAGACCCTGAACTGTTCCCCAGCTCTGCTACTGTGCACCTTGAGGGACAACAGATGACATTTCAAGTATATGGGACCCCAGATGAAATACCCAGACTGAACTCTGGGCTCCAGACATCAGCCCGGCCCAGCTGCCAGCTGTGGCAAGCATCTGAGGAAATAAACCAGAAGCGGGAAGATCTCTCTTCCTGCATGTTTCTCCCCACCCCCTTCTTTCTGTGCCTTTCAAATAAAAATGAAAGCACATATTTTTATTTTTAAAACTCAGTATGGAACTGTCAGGCTGGTAGAACTCCATGAACACCCCTGTGGCCTTCACATATTGCTGCTTGTAGCTGCTGGCTTAAAACACAGCTCTGGCGGGGGGGCGGGGTATGGTACAGGGAGGGGTTGGGGGGAACCTCAGAGTCTATGAAACGATGTCATAAAATGAAATGCAATTTAAAAAAAAAAAAACAGCTCTGTGTAACTGAATTGACCCTGTGGATATATCCCCTCCAAGGATTTGCAGGTGTAGGTGTTTGTCCAGGGAATGAAGGGAGAAGGATCTTCGGCCACACACACACAAAAATAGCATAGTAAAGACATCAGTGGAGTATAATAATACCAATTATGTGGACCCTCAGGGGCTGCAGCAGCATGTGGATCCAGACCCTACTACCAGGCCTGGAAAGCTAGCCTGGATCTTTTAGTTCTTTTCTTTCTGACTTATTTGAAAAAGCTAAGTTACAGAGGAGGAGATATCTTTCATCTGTTGGTTTGCTTCCCAAATGGCCTCAACAGCCAGGGTTGGGATGAACTGAAGCCAGGAGCTGCTTCCTGATCTGCCATGTGGGTATAGGGACCCAAGTATCCTCTGTTGCTTTCCCAGGCGCATGAATAGGAACCTGGATCAGAAGTGGAGTTGCCAGGACTTAAATTGGTACACTGATGGGAATTTCCCGCGCAGGACGTGGGCTTCCATTCCTGTGCAGAATTTTCTCCCTTGGAGAAAGGGAAGTCTTGGATGTCTCAATGTACCTGTCCCAATCCCCAGTCTTCTCTGGAGAGATGGGAACCCAGGATTCCAGGTCCTTGCAGAGCCCCCAAAGACTTACACCTTTTTTTTACCAGGCTGCACCTTCCTCCCATCAGCCAGGTTTGCACAGTTCCTGAGTAGCAGCAGGTCCTTGGCATGCCCTTCCAGAATTTTCCCTATTCTGTACCCAAAATACCTGCCCATCATGGTCCCTCTTTGATGACTCAGCTCCCTGTTTTCCCCCTTGGGGGAGGGGCTGTTGTTAGGGCAACCCTGTGTGGGAGGTATATAGGTGCTCCATGTTCTTGCTCCTTGCCCCACAGCTTAAATCTCTCCCTGTAAAATCCAATTCATACCCCCCTACATGCTCAAGAACCAGCTCCCTCATCATTTTACTCCTCAGCCCATCTCCAGCCTTCTGCCAACCCCTCTGTCATAGCTTTTCCCTCCAGCCACATTTTCTTGCCCACAGTGAAGACTCCAGTCTTCACCTCCAGCCCAGACAGGAATCGTGGTGGATTGGAGCCCCGCTCTGTTTTTAACAAAGACTGATCCCTACCAGGAAGTTCTCCACAGCTTCTTTTGCTACTTGCCTACCTCGTACCACTTCTAATGGTTCAAGTATATTGTTATCTCCATCCTACATATGACAAGAGAAGACCAAATTGCAATTATTTAGTTTGTATGGACTTTGATTTCCAATTCTGAAGTTGAGTAGCGCTGCTTTGCCTGGCCATTATAGCTCCAGGATCCATGACTCTCAATCATTCTCAGCCCTGCGACCCTACAGCACCCCCTACTTCCTCCACCCTTGTACAAGTGTTCTTTGGGGGGTCCATTTGAGTGTGTGTGTGTGCCAGGACCTTGATGAGAAAGAGCGGCCCCTAGTCTCGATGGCCTGATGCAATGCAAGGTTGCAGCTTGCTTATGGCATGCCCCATGATGCACCAGCGTCTGTATGTGCGCACATGTGGAGACTTTGGGAAGACACGGAGGAAGTTGGGTCAGCATGAACAGAAGTTGTGGGTTTTGGCAGTCTGCTTGGCGAGGTCTGGGTTTCATTGGAAGGCACTGGGTACGTTGACCTTGGTTGGCAGCTGGTGACCCTTCAGAGCCTGACCTTTTCCTAGGACATAAAAACCACAAACTGCTCTGGGTCTCCAATGGCTTTGTTTGGCTTGGGTTGTCTTGTTCTTCACTTGTTCCCATGGATTTTGTTATAATGACCGGAGTATAACAGCATGGCTGTGGGATAACCTGCTCAGATTCCTGTTTTGTTCCCAGTTATTGGTGGTCCAAGCTAGTCCATTAATCTACAGAGTGGGCTTGTAAAAAAAAAAAAACAGTATCTTGGGGAGCACAGCAAATTCATGGTCCAGCTGTTGTAGGGCTAGAACTAGCACTGTGGCAAAAATGGATCAAGCCATGTCTGTGACACTGACATCCCATATGGTATGCCAGTGTGAGTCCTGGCTGCTCCACTCCTAATTCTGTTCCCTACTCATGCACCTGGAAAAGCAACAGAGGATGGCCCAAGTGCTTGGGCCCCTGTACCCAGGTGGGAGACCTGGGTGAAGCTTCTGGCTTGTGCCAGGTCCAGCCCTAGCCATGAGGTATGCCAGGGTTGGCTTCCTTGTCTATCAATCAGTTAACACACATTTGAATGGCTTCCTCTCATTAGCTAATATGAATAAATTTACTGTGAACATCTCTGTGAAAGCTTTTATTTCAACATCTCTTCTTAACCTCTTTTGTGTATGGTAATTTCTGCGGATAGCTCTTGGGAGGACTAAGATTGTTTTCTGTGGAGGATTTGCCATTATTGCCCACGGTGTTGCAGAGTTCATAAATTACACATTTCCACCAATACTGTGTTCTGAGTTTGATTCTGAGTGAGCAGTACCAGTAAGTGTGGCATCCTTTTCATGGGTCTGTCCTCCTTGTGTAGGAAGATAAGAGTTTGTAGGAGTACAGGAAACCTTGCTGGTATAAAACCAGAATCAATTGCAATCTTGTGAGAAAGTGTTGAGAATTCGGGGCAAAGATCCTGAAACAGTTGGAACAGAAAAATGTGGATGTCAGAATTCCCTGATCCTCAATATTATGCAGCTATTAAGAAAAACAAAATTATTCTATTTACAACCAGGTGGTCCCAACTAGAAACCATTATGCTGAGTGAAATGAGTCAATCACAAAAGAACAAATACCATATATTCTCTCTCATATAAGGAAGCCAACGTGGAAAGGGTAACTCTGACAGTCCAATCTATGCTGGTTTTTTGATGTTTTTACTTCAGTTTGGTTGCTTCCAAATAATCTCTATTCTCTAGTAGAATTCATCATGTGCTTATGAAGTATATGATGGCACCATTTTTCCCAAGAGACAAAAAAAAAAAAAAAGAATTCCCTGATCCTCAAGCTGTGGTAAGAGATGAAAGGGAGGTGTGGTTTTTCTAGTTTCTTTCATGTATACACTGTTTAATTATTAGTAATCTGCTAGAAAAATATACTGTTCACCGATTGACCCTCCACCCGCCTTGCATGTGTACAGCTACGTCATATCCTGTTGCAAATCCTCCCTTCTTATGCCTAGGTGGCCCTCGGTCTTTAAAAGTCTTCTGCTGTCAGGGCTATGGCTGAACATAAGTTGGTAGTCCACGTGTGTGATTGTTGGCTGTTGCACTGAGTCCTTCACTACAGGAAATGAACGTCCAGCAAATTTTTTGTGTGGGTTTTTAATTGGGTGATCTCTGCAGTTCTGAGTTGTAAAAGCTTTTCTTAGATTTTAGATACTGGATCCTTATAAGATACATAATGTACAATTATGTGCAACCCTTTGAACAGGTTGTCTTTTCACAGCTGAGGAGTGTTCTTAGGTACAAAAAATTCTGCTCTTCCTTTTCTTTTTTTTTTTTTAAAGATTTATTTTTATTATTTTTTTATTGGAAAGGCGGATATACAGAGAGGAGAGACAGAGAGGAAGATCTTCCGTCCGATGATTCACTCCCCAAGTGAGCGCAACGGGCCGATACTATGCTGATCCAAAGCCAGGAGCCTCTTCCAGGTCTCCCACGCGGGTGCAGGTTCCCAAAGCTTTGGGCCATCCTCGACTGCTTTCCCAGGCCACAGGCAGGGAGCTAGAAGGGAAGCGGGGCTGCCGGGATTAGAACCGGCGCCCATATGGGATCCGGGCGTGCAAGGCGAGGACCGTTAACCACTTGCACCACCGCGCCGGGCCCTGCTATTCCTTTTCATGATGTCCAGCTAATCAATTTTTTTCCCCTTTGGTTGCATGTATTTTTGGCATAAGCACTAAAAAACTGCTCTCTGATCAAAAAGTCATAAAGATTGAGTCCCAGAAGTTTGATGTCAGCATTTCCATGTAGGTCTTTCATCCACTTAAAATTAATTTCCTGTATGATGTGAGGTGAAATCCAATTTCAATCTTTTTTTTTTCATTCTTCATGTGTGCTTCATGTGTAATTATGAAGTCCTCTAAGAAACCTCACATGCGGCAACCTCAGACTTGACTCTCATGTACACCAGCCAGTGCCAGGTCAGGTTTGGTCCATCATCTGCACCAGCCAAAGCACATACCGGTAGATACAGCTGCCTGGTCAGTTCCACCTCAGCCCCATCTCTCAAGCAAACTGATGGGTAGTATGGCTTAGCACAGCCCAGCCCACCACAGGCCCAATCTTCATGCACATCAGCAGCCTAGTCAGGGTGATTCCCAGTAATTCCTGTCAGACCTGCTTCCAGCCCCACTTTTTGCCTATGCCAGCATATACTACGGCCTAGCCTGATCCATCCCATATTCCATCCGGCTCTTGTGCACACCCTTGGGTGCTGCAGCTTAGATCAGCCTGCCCAGCCCCCCAGATCAACCCACACATATACCAACATATTGGCTCACTTCCACTCCAGGAGGAGATGCATTCCTGCAGGGGAGTACCTACTGTTTCCCTACCAGGCCTGCTCCCAGCCCTGGATCTTGGGCTTGCAAAGGAGTGCTGTGATCCAGTCTGACATGACTTACACCCAATCCTAGCACTTGCCAAGGGATGCTGCAGCCTAACCCACCTGGCCTGCACTCATTCTGGCTCTCCCCAGCAGGTACAGCAGCATAGCCCAGCCTGGCCCATCCCCAGGCTTCAGATTGGCACAGCTCTGGCCATTGCTGTCACTTGGGGAGTGGATCATTGGATGGTGTCTCTCCTCCTCTCTGTATATATCTATCTGAGTTCACAATAAAAATAAATAAATCTTTAAAACAAAATAAAAAGAAACAGGTTGTCCATCCACCGATTCTCTCTCTAAATGATTGCAAACAGTAGGAAATGGATCAGTTCAAAGCCAGGAGCTTGGAACACTGTCTGGGTCCCCGACATGAGTGCAGCCAAACTTGAGGCCATGATCTGCTGCTTTCACAGGTACATTAGCAGGGAGCTGGACTGGAAGTGGCGCTTCCAGGAGACTCAGATTGGTACTCCTATGGGATGCTGGCAGGGAGTAGCTTAACTCCCTGCACCATGAGACTGCCCAGTCATGCTGCCCTTACTTTTCAGTAGTGTACATTGAACTTCCTTGTGGTTAGCTCATAGTACATTTACATTGCTGGTCCTGCCTACGAACAGCACTTGGTTTGGGACGGTGATTTTCCATGAAGTCAACTGGAAGACATGTCTCAATTCAAATTGGGTTTGTCCCTCTTCCTGTTCCCAAAGCTGATGTGTACACAGCCTCCACCTCCCCCGCCCCGTGTCCTGCCTTAGTCAGTGTAAATGTCAAGTAAATATCAAGCAGTTCCTCCCACTGCCTCCCCACACTGGGACCTAGAATGACAAAGCGTAGGTGAGCCTTGGGGTTCTGGGGATCTGTTCTGTTGAAGCGGGAGAACCAAGGACTCCCGCGTCAGGTGAGTGCCTTGGTCCTGCTTTTGCTGTGCCATGGCTGTGTGACCTTGATGAACCGCTTTATCTGTCTGAGCCTCAAGTGTCACTGAAAAATGGAGTTGAAATGCCTGGAGTGCCTGTCACTCTTACCAGAGACCCAGCTGGAGTTCTAAGCACCTGTCTTCAGCCTGGTCCAACTCCAGCATTGTAGGCACTTGGGGAGTGAACCAGAGTGAACCAACAGGTGGAAGATCTCTCTCCTTCTGTGGCTCTGCCTTGCAAATGCATAAAAATAAGCTAAAAGGGGCCCAATGCAAAAGCCTAGTGGCTAACCTACTCGCCTGGCACTCTTGGGATCCCATATGTGCACCAGTTCGTATCTTAGCTGTTCTACTTCCCTTCTTGCTCCCTGATTGTGGCTTGGGAAAGCAGTAGAAGATGGGCCAGAGCCTTGGGACCCTGCACCCACGTGAGAGACCTGGAAGAGACTCCTGGCTTCAGATCAGCTCAGCTCTAGCCATTGCAGCCACTTGGAGAATGAAACGGCCAACAAAAGATCTCTGCCTCTCAGTCTCTCTCTGTATACCTGCTTTTCCAATAAAGCTTTAAAAAAAAATAAGCTAAAAAATGCCAAGTAAAACTGAAAACCCACCAAAAAACAAAAAACTATAAGCCCACAAGCTCACCCATCCCTTAGAAAAAAGTGTGTTACTGGCCAAAGTGCTTTACGTTTTCTTCATTTTTGTTTGTTTGTTTTAAGATTTGCTTACTTTTTATTTGAAAGGGATACTTACAGAGACAGACCGAGAGAATGTTGTATCTGCTGGTTCATTCCCCAAATAGCCACAATAACCCAGAGCTGGGCTGGGCCAAAGCTGGGAACTAGAAGTACCTTCTGAGTCTCCCACATGGGTGCAGGAGCCCACAGACTTGAGTCATCTTTCAGTACTTTCCTAGATACCTTATCAGGGAGCTGGATCAGAAATGGAGCTACTGAGCCTCGAACCAGTACCTACATGGGATGCTTACACCACAGACGGAGGCTTAGCCTACTACACCATGGCACCAATACCGAGTATGCCAAAATGTTCTGCAAGCCGGAGAGTCCACTCCAAGATTCAGCTTTTTAGTCCTCTCATAAGCCCAAACAAAGCCTTTAGTAGCGTGCTGGGCACCTCCTGAAGCAAATATCTCCTACATGAAGGTGGGACTGCGTGCCCAGCTATCATTTGAAGCTCCGCCATCACGCTGCACAGCTTTCCAATACAAAGAAATAAATCTTGGGGCTGGGCACACAAGCAGGACTCTCAACCACACCAGCTGCTTTTGGTTGGAGAGGGGAGGGGTGCAGCCTAACCTGGCTGCTTCAAAGCAGCTGGCGCTCTCTTGGCTTGAGCTTTGCCCGCTGGCTGCACAGTGACGACCTCTGGGGACCTGAGGATGTGGAATTATTGCTGAGGGACATCCATGGGTAAGGCCACCATATGTGTAAATAAAGAATGAATCCTGAGGGACTCTCAACGACTAGGCCACTGTACTTGCAGACAGGACTGGAGACAGAACTTGACTCAGTAATTGCAACCGCCAGCATGTGCATAAGCTGATTGGGGCGATGGACTGTGCTGGTCCTGGGTTGACAAGTACACAAAAGAATCAGGTCTGGGACCGGTGACAGCGTAGCAGTTAAAGTCCTTGCCTGGAACGCACTGGGATCCCATATGGTCACAGGTTCTAATCCCAGCAACCCAGTTGTTCACTACCAGTTTCTGCTGGATTGGCTCAGCTCCGGCTGTTGTGGCCACTTGGGGAGCAAGTCAACAGTTTCTATCTGTTTCTCCTCCTCTCTGTATATCTGACTTTCTAATAAAAATAAATAAATCTTAAAAAAAAAAAAAAAGAAAGGAAAAGAATGGGGCACAGAAGCACACTTTGAAGGCAACTCTGGCTACTGCGGAGGTGATCCACCCTGAGAAGGGACCACCCAAGCTACCAGAAAGCTCATGCTCCAGCCTTAGCACGCCACCCCCAGCCTGGCACAGCATCCCTCTCCTCCTCTAGGGAAGCCCCTCCAATTGTGCCGACTGGAAATTCTCCCAGGGACCTCCCAGCTGGTTCCTGTACTCACTCTTCCTCACCCTGACTGGGATATCCCCACTTTATCCCCAAACCTCGTCACTTTTTGCTGAACAAGCTCCATTTTGCCTACATCCCTTGCCAGGGTGCGTGTCTAGAAAGACCCAGAACTCTGGAGGCACGGGACAAACAAAACTACAGGATCCTTCCTCTTTCCAAGAGCCAGACTTGGGTGGCAACAGCTCGAGTTCCTATTGTTTTATTTTCAGTTGGACTACCACACTCCTGATTTAGAGTTTGTTTCGTGTTATATACATCCTTAATTTTTGTATGTGCCCCCTACAGAATTCAGTTTTGAAAGATGTTTTTGTTTGAAAGGCAAAATAATTGAGAGAAAGAGAGAGATGGAGAGAGAGAGAGAGATCTTCCATCCACTGATTCACTCTCCAAATGGTCACAATAGCCAGAGCTGGGTTGGTCCAAAGCTAGGAGCCAAAGAACTTCTTTTCAGGCCTCCCACATGGGTATACAAGGATTTAAAGACCTGGGCTATCCTCTGCTCACAAGCAGGGAGCTGGGTCAGAAGTGGAGTAACCAGGACTTGAACCAGTGTCCATATGAGATGCCAGCACCACAGGCGGAACACTAACATGCTATGCCACCAAGTGGCCCCTGGGGAATTAATTTAAATGTGCAGTATATAGTTGAATATGTCTCACTGCCATACATATATTTTGGTTCTCATATCCTTGAGGTATGCATTTGTGGGTCCAATCAACCATGAATCAGAAATGTTAAAAAAAAAAAAAAGAGAGAGAGAGAGAGAGAGAGAGAGAGATGCAGGAACAGGTGGGCATTTAGAACAAAGTTGCTACTTAAACACACCCCTCTCTTCTCAGAGTACCTGGGCTGGAATGCCCGTTCCAGCTACCTGTCTTTGCACACTTTGGCAGACAGCAGGTTTGTCAAACAGCTGGACCCCTGCCACCCACACGGGAGACCCAGACTGGGTTCCAGGCTCATGATTGTGACCTGGCCCAGCCTCAGTTATTGTGGGCATTTCGGGGAGCAAACCAACAGTTGGATTTCTGCCTCCCTCACTCTGCCTTTCAAATAAAGAAAGAAAATTTTGTAAGATATATAGAAGGATGTTTGTAGATTATATTCAAATACTATACCTTTTTTGTTTGTAGATTTATTTATTTTTATTGGAAAGGCAGATCAGATTTTTTTAAGGTTTTTAAAATTTTTATTGGAAAGTCAGATTTACAGAGAGAAGGAAATACAGAAAGATCTTCTATCTGCTGATTCATTCCCCAAGCGGTCACAAAAGTCGGAGCTAAACCTATCTGAAGCAAGGAGCCAGGACCCAGGAATCTCCTCCAGGTCTCCCATGCAGGTGCAAGGTCCCAAGGCTTTGGACCATCCTCTACTGCTTTCCCAGGCCACAGGCTAGAAGCTAGAAGGGAAGTGAAGTAGCCAGGATTAGAACCAGCACCCCTGTGGGATCTCAGCGCATGCAAGGTGAGGACTTAACCACTAGGCTATTGTGATAGGCACCAGCAGAAGAGATTTTATGGAGAGAAGAGAGATAGAAAGATCTTCCATCTGGTAGTTTATTCCCCAAATGGTCACAATGGCCGGAGCTGAGCCAATCTGAAGCCAGGAGGCAGGAGCTTCTTCCAGGCCTCCCATGTGGGTGCAGGGTCCCAAAGCTTTGGGCCATTCTCAACTGCTTTTCCAGGCCACAATCAGGGAGCTGGATTGGGAGGTGGAGCTGCCGGGATTAGAACCAGCATCCATATGGGATCCCAGTGCTTGAACAGGAGGATTAGCCAGCAATGCCATTGCACCAGGCTCTAGGTCTTATTATTTAATGTATCATTGTAAACACACATACAATGTTACAATGCAACTTGGCTTTCATTAATGTCTTAGACTTCCTTGGGAATTCAGTTAAAAAGCCCTGAGTGTCCCAGGTCTCACCAGGGAGTTTAAAAGAAATAAGATCATCTGCCGAAAGCCAAAGCACTCTATGAGCACTTTGCTTCATTCCTCCCAGACATTTCCGACTAGGAGGAGGTGGCTCCGTGGCCAGGGCAGCAGAAAGCCCCTAGGTGGCGCCAAAAGTTCCTGCCAAGAATAGACGTCCCAGACTCATTTAAGTGGAGCTGACCAATCAGAAGACAACACACACCTTTACCTCAAGCTCCATCATCACCACTACTTAAGCCAGGCTTGCCTCCGTCCTGGCCACTTTAGCTCCCTGCTAACCTTGTGCACTGGTGAATCTCGCCCGGGAGCAGATCTGACTAAACCCTGGTTTTACCATCATTCTGGTCTCGGTAGCCCTGCTGTTTGGGTGCAGTTTTTATCTAACATCTAGAAAGCTCACAGTCTGAGAACAGGGATTGAAATCGCACCTACTGTGGCAGAGGTCTGTGTGATGGCAGAGATGGGACAACTTTGGAGGCCTCAAGACCCGAAACCTGGCTCTTTTTTCCCCCCATTTTTTGCCTTTCCCTTCTTTTTTTTTTTTTTTTTTTAATTTCTTTTTATGACATGGTTTCATAGGTTCTGGGATTTCCCCAACCCCTCCCCATGTCCTCCTCCCATGTTGGATTCCTCCACATCGTTGCAGTAGCACAGTTCATATCCAGTCCTGATTCCTTCATTGCAAGCATGTACCATGCCTAGAGTCCAGCCTCTTATTGTACAGATAGTTTCAACAGTTTCCTTGGAAGACCATCCCTGGTCTGAAAGTAGAGCTGGCATCCCCTTCAATGAAAAGCCACAACATAACATCAACAACAACTTACAACATTATGGAATTAATTGACATGGTATTGAATGACCAATATGTTAGAAAATGCAAATTCTTAACCACATCCTGTGACTACTTCATTGACATTTCAATTTTAGTTTATACACAACCAGCTGCTATACTCCTTAAAATGGCTATAGGGTACTATTCAGCTGTCTCGTGTCTATTTACATTTTTATATTTAGCAGCTTATAGTATTGAAGCATGATTTAACTGAACTTGGTGAATTTTAGGATAGCCCAAACAGGCTTATAACTCTAACAAGGCATAGTTAACAATTGAGGCGCAGAACTGTTTTAGGTGGGCTATGCAGAGAAATCTTCAATACCTTAGTGAGGAGTAACTAACCTTTTTTTAAAAAAAAAAAAAAGATTTATTTATTTTACTGGAAAGGCGGATGTACAGCGAGTAGGAGAGACAGAGAGGAAGATCTTCTGTCTGATGATTCACTCCCCAAGTGACCACAACGGCCAGTGCTATGCCCATCTGAAACCAGGAACCAGGAACTTCTTTCTGGGTCTCCCACATGGGTGCCGGGTCCCAAGGCTTTGGACCATTCTCAACTGCTTTTCCAGGCCACAAGCAGGGAGCTGGGTGGGAGGTGGAGCTGCCGGGATTAGAACCAGCATCCATATGGTATCCCGGCGCGTTCAAGGAGAGGACCTTAACCATTACGCTATTGCACTGGGCACAAGGAGTAACTAATCTTTGTGTCCTACCTAGTTAGGTATATGTGAATCCAAGCTGACCATTTCTTGTCTGTTCTAAGCTTTTCTTATTGGTCTCTGTTTATCTAATCTAATTTGGCATGGGGGAGGGGGGAGGCTCCAGAGCAACCCTGATGGTCATTGCAAGAGAGGGTGGGGATCCAAAGTTGGAACTAAGTAAGGACCAGAGAAAGGTCCTCTCCTGGGACCCAAAGGAGGTTTACTGTTCTGTTTCTGAGGACCACTCAAGGCTCCTGACTGTTATTCTGATGACATTAGATTCTGTAAGGAAGGATTCTTCCATCCCATGTGGGAGATCTGAAAGGGAGTGAATGACCTCAGAGTTCTTGGCCTACAAGGGCACTCCAATTCCCCGTGGTCTCCTTGGCTGTTGGGATATAGCTCTTGGTGCCCATGCTGAAAGTCCTAGGTGAGGATCCAGAAGTCTCCAGGGCTGGGATACAAGCCTCCTCTTGTCCTCCTACTTCACTCTGGGGTACCCCCTGCTCTGTGCATATGACCTCCTATTAAGAGGCTGTCAGGATCGCTCTTGATTCCCACTGTATGTTTTTATAGTTTTGCTAATGTCTAATGCCGAATCCAGTCTGTTATCTATAAGTTGCCTGTTATATTCTTGATAGGTTATATTTAACATCTTCCTCACACATTCCAAGAAGGTAGAGAATTTCTCTGCTCTTCCAATCCATTACGGAATAACATAGGGTATTAAAAGCATATTAGGTTTTACAGTTCTTTGATGTAGATTATAAGAAATCTGACTTGCATTGATTGTTGGTTCATTGGTTACATCACAATATCTTATTGCATGTAGTACAGGTTGTTTGAGGTTGAAATAATATTACAATTTACAGGTACTACTTTTTGGATTGACATCATTTCATCTTAAATTAAGGCAAACATGTGGTATCTAACCTTTAGGGATTGGCTCATTTCCCTTAGCATAATGAAAACCTGGCTCTTAAACCTGGTATGGTAATGCCACTGCCTGCATGGGCGCAGCATATGGGTGCTGGTTCCAGTCTTGGCTGCTCCATTTCCAGTCCATCTCCCTGCTAACTTGCCTGGGAAAGCAACAGAAGATGGCCCAAGTGTTCGGGCCCCTGCACCCACATGGGAGGCTTGAATTGAGTTTCTTGGCTCCTGGCTTTGGTCTGGTCTAGTTTTGGTCATCACTGCCATTGGAGAATGAAATCGTGGATGAAAGATCTGTTTTTCTCTCTGTAACTCTGACTTTCAAATAAATAAACCAATCCGGAAAACAAAGACACAGCAGCAGTATGCACAACAGCTGAAGGCTTGCTGGAGTGTCGTCTTGTCACTAGCGCTGTGGGGGTTGTGGGAAGAAGCTTCCCTACAGAGTGTGTGTGACCTACAAATGCAAGGTGACTGGACGTTTGGGAGAGTAAGGGAGCTGTGCAAGCTGTATTAGGGCCCCAGCAGGAGAATTTCCTCCTGTCCCAGCCAGCAGCTCCAGCGGAGCCCAACCAAAGGCCACAGTCGCAGGCAAGGGACGTAGCAGGTGCCGAGGGAAGGGACCCTGTGCCTTTGCTGTGGGAACTGACTCAGGCAGGGTCACTGGAGAAAACAGGCAACACCTAGCACCCTAGAAGGTCTAAGTTAGAATAAAGGATGGGACCCAGCACGGTGACCTAGTGGCTAAAGTCCTCTCCTTGAACGCACTGGGATCCCATATGGCCATCGGTTCTCATCTTGGCAGCCCCGCTTCCCATGCAGCTCCCTGCTTGTCACGTGGGGATGCAATCGAGGACGGCCCAAGGCCCGGGGACCCTGCACCCACATGGGAGACCTGGAAGAGCTCCTGGCTTCAGATCGGCTCAGCTCCGGCCATTGCGGTCATTTGGGGAGTGAATCATTGGACGGAAGATCTTCCTGTCTCTCCTCCTCTCTGTATATCTGACTTTGCAATAAAAAATTAAATAAACCTTAAAAAAAAGGAATAAAGGATGTTGCAGGATTAACAAGAAGTGGATAGGTGCTGTCATGTAGTGGGAAAAAGCTACCAACTACAATGTTGGCATCCTCCATGGGGAGTCTGTTTAAGTCCCGGCTGCTCCACTTCCCATTCAGCTCCCTATTCATGACCTGGGATAGCAGCGGAGGATGGCTCAAGTGCTTGGGACTCTGCTACCCGGGTGGGAGACCTGGAGAAAACGCCTGCCTTCAGCTTGACCCATCCTTGGTTGCTGCAGCCAACTGAGAGAGTGAACCCATAGGTACAAGATCTCTCTCTCTCTTTGTGCACCTATGAGTTCAAATTCATCATCTTTAGAAAGAACGAAAGAGAAGGAATGTTAAACTGTCAGGGCCTGCGTCAGTGCGGAGCCACCACCCCAAGTCTGAAGGTGAGAGGGAACAGACAATTGTGCCTAGAGACGGCGCTTTTAGGAGGACCCAAAACAGCCCGGGTCAGCCCCCAACCAGTGAGCGCCAATCGCAGGTGCGCGCGACCGGATTGGACAGCTCGGCGAGCGGGGGAGGCGCCTAGGTCGGGGAGGCGAAGTTTCCGGTCGAACGCCTCCACCGTCTCCCCTGGCAACGGCGGAGGCGGAAGGAACGGAGGACTTGCTCTCCACCGCCGCCCGCGGAGCGCGGGAAGGCTGGCGGCCATGGCGTCCCCGGGCGCCGCGTGTCGCAACTGGTGTCTGTTTCCCGAGGTGCCGTCCGCCACCTTCTTCACGGCGCTGCTCTCGCTGCTCGTGTCCGGACCTCGCGTGTTCTTGCTGCAGCCGCCCCTGGCACCCTCGGGGCTGTCGCTGCGATCCGAGGCCCTGCGCAACTGGCAAGGTGAGCCGGGGCGGGGTCCCTGCGCTCCAGCCTCCCCACACACCTTCCCCGGCCTCGTGGCTTCCCCACGAACCCTTGCAGTGCCGCCTCTTGCTGCCCCGTATTTCACGTCCCTAGCTTTCCAGGGTCCTTTCAGTCATTGTCACAGCTGGCTCTACCGTCCCCCAACGTGTTCCCTTCCTTGTGGTCACCAAGGTGGATCAGGCCCCATACACACACACACACATACACATCGAGTCACTTGGAACTAATGCTGTGGGGAGAAGCTTAACATACTACGCCACGGCACCGCCCCCTTTCCCCCATGTTTTTAATTGCATGACGTTTTCAACCAGAGCTTGAGGGTAGAACAATTCCCCCCAAACTATACAGACTGGCATCTCGTGTATTGGTTGTGGAAGTATTTTTGATGAATAATGAAAAACTAAAACAGGGATTTGGGTTCCGGCACGATGGCTCAGTGGCTAATCCACCTGCAAGCATCAGTGTCCCAAATGGGTGTCAGTTCATGTCCTGGCTTCTCCACTTCCCATCCAGCTCCCTGCTTGTGACCTGGGAGAGCAGTAGAGGATACCCCAAGGCCTTGGGACCCTGCACCCACGTGGGAGACCCGGAAGACACTCCTGGCTTTGGATCAGCTTGGCTCTGGCCGTTGTGGCCATTTGGGGAATGAAGCAGGGGATGGAAGATGTTTCTGTTTCTCTTTCTGTAAATCTGACCTTCCAATCAAGTAAGTCCATAAAAAGAGAAAGGGATTTTTATTTGCTTAATTGGAAGGCAGAGGGAGACAGAGGTCTTCCATCCACTGGTTTACTCCCCTAATAGCCGCAGCCTGGAAAGTCCTACCGAGTCCTCCTCGTGGGTGGCAAGAGGTCAAAGGACTTGTGTCACCATCCACTGCTTTCTCGTTGCATTAGCAGGAGCTAGATTGGGAATGGAATAGCCGGGACTCAAACCGGGGCCCATGTGGAATGCCGGCTTCCCAGGCAGCAGGGTAACCCACCGCACGGCATCACTGGTCCCAGAATCCGAGAGATGGCAGGCTGTGTGTATGGTCCCAATGCATGCTTCCCTGCTCTGAAGTAAACTGTTCTTCCGCCCACACCCCACCCCCAGATAGGTGCAGCCCCTTTTCCAGGAAGCAAAACAGGGACCTACACAGAGCCCCTCCCCGCTGTTTCTTTAATTGATGACTTCCCTGGTGTAGAGTTCAGAGCCACGTGAACAAACACTCTAGCGGACTACCTTGAGCAAATCTAGCCCCAGTGACTTTGCCGTGTGGCAAGTCAAGCCAAGGGGCCCATGGCTTAAACTTGACCGCCAAGAAGTCCGACCTCCCGGTCCTGCAAGGTTGGATAGCTGGGCACGTCACGTTAGAGACAGCAGCTTTTAGAGCGAGGAGGGGACTCCTTGCCATCTTAGTTCGTACCTGGAACTTGTCTGCACCTGTTGAGTTTTTTTGTTTTTCAAGATTTATATATTTTTATCGAAAAGGCAGATTTGCAGAGAGGAGGAAAAACAAAGTTTTTTTTTCATCCACTGGTTCACTCCCCTGTGGCCACAACAGCCAGAACTGAGCCAATCCAAAGCCAGGAACCAGGAGCTTCTTCTGGGTCTCCCACGCAGGTTCAGGGTCCCAAGGCATTGGGCCATCCTCAACTGCTTTCCCAGACCACAGGCGGGGAGCTGGATGAGAAGTAAAGCATCCAGGACACAAACTGGCACCCATATGGGAACCTAGTGGATGCAAAGCAAGGATTTGGCTACTGAGCCATTGCACTGGGCTCACCTGTTGAGGTGTTCAGTGAACATTTTCAAGGAGAGTCCCCTAATGGCTGTCTTCTGAACCTTCCTACAGTTGCCCGATAATTCATACACACCCCTTTTTCTCTCCCTGTAAACAGCCATTAGGGAAGGAGCGGTTAGGATTCTAGCTGGGGAAACTGACACACAGAGGGTTAAGTGGCACCTCCTCCACCGCCCTGATACTGTTACAGTTTGTTAGCCCTCAGACAGCTGGGGGAGGTAGGTCAGTGTGCCTGGAAGAAGGGTTACAAAGCACTTGGCAACTTCAGGTTCCATACCCCATGCCCAGGTTCCATACCCTATGCCTAGAAGGGCTAAAGCTGCCAGGCCCTGTGGAAATGTGTCAGCAGGTGTGAAGAGGCTTGCTGTAGGCTCTGGGTGAGAGAGAGAGAAGGCAGGGGCAGCTGATTGTGCTTCCTGGTCCTGCCCTTTTGGTCACAGGGATGGCTGGTCTCCCCCTGGCATCCCGCTAGGGGTGCCCCATCCATGTCCCCAGTGCTCCGGGAGTTGGCGTGCCCCACCCCGACACAGCTCCACCTCTCCCCTCCCCGCTCTTCAGTCTACAGGCTGTTCACCTACATCTTTGTCTACGAGAACCCGGTGTCCCTGCTGTGCGGCGCCATCGTCATCTGGCGCTTCGCCGGCAACTTTGAGAGGACGGTGGGCACGGTGCGCCACTGCTTCTTCACCCTCATCTTCGCTGTCTCCTCTGCCATCATCTTCCTGTCGTTCGAGGCCGCGTCATCGCTGTCCAAGCTGGGCCAGGTAGAGGACGCCTGTGGCTTCACGCCGGTCGCCTTCGCCATGCTGGGCGTGACTTCGGTGCGCTCCCGCATGCGGCGGGCCCTGGTGTTTGGTGTGGTGGTGCCCTCCTTCCTGGTGCCCTGGCTGCTGCTCGCCGCCTCTTGGCTCATCCCCCAGACCTCCTTCCTCAGCAACGTGTGCGGGCTCTGCATCGGGCTCTCATGTATCCTTCCCGATGGCCGGCACAGGGCGGCCTGGGGTGTCAAGTGCCTGGGGGAACAGGTAAACAGGCACCGAGGGTTCCCCCCAGCTTTGAATCCCATTTGGTCTTGGGCAGCTGCCCTCTGTCCCTGGACCGGCCTTTCCACATTCTGAGGGATCGGCCCAGGTGCCACCTTGCACCAGCTTGGCACTGCTGGCTGATTGCAGGATGTCCCAAGTTAGTCTCCTGTTACCCTCAGAACCAGAAATGTAACCCCTCACTTGATTATGGTGAGCATTTTCAAAGGGGAGAGTGTGGAATAACCCGCAGAGCAGGGATGCTGCTTGCTTCATCTTTCCACTCCCCCCCTCCCAAAGAAAAAGGCAGACTTCTGCCTTGCGGCTGCTTTAAGATACAACCCTTAATGGCTTTTGAGTAAATAACCTGACCCTTAAGAAAAGCGAACTTGAAAAAAAGAAATCGAAGATACAAAGTAGGATTACTTCTCTCAACACCAAACTGTTAGGTAGGATTAGGGTTTGACTCCTAAAGTGTCTATTTAAAAAAAAAAATTAAGATTTATTTTTATTGGAAAGTCAGATATATTGAGAGGAAGAGAGACAGAGAGGAAGATCTTCCGTCTGCTGATTCACTCTCCAAGTGGCTGCAACAGCTGGAAGCCAGTTCGAAGCCAGGAGCCAAGAGCCTCTGCTGGGTCTCCCACTCAGGTACAGGGTTCCAAAGCTTTGGTCGTCCTCCACTTTCCCAGGCCACAAGCAAGGAGCTGGATGGCAGCCAAGATATAAACCAGCGGCCATATGGAATACTGTGCTTGGAGTTGGAGAATTAGCTAGCTGAACCACAGTGTTGGCCCCCTAAAGTCTCTTCTAATTAGTGATTGTGGAAGCTGTCAGGGTAGTCGAGTACTAGCTTAGCTCTTTTTCCTTAAAATTCAGAGATAGTTTCATTGATTCTGAATCTTTCAAGCTGTCCCTGCATTATTACCTGCCTTGTGTTGTTCCTGATGAGAAATTGCTAATCATGTTTATTTATTTGGCTACTTGCATGTTTTTCCCCCCTTTTTAAGATTTATTATTTTAGGGAACTGAAATGATGGCTCAATGGCTAAATCCTCACCTTACAAATGCTAGGATCCCATATGGGTGCCGGTTCATGTCCTAGCTATTCCACTTCCCATCCAGCTCCCTGCTTGTGGCCTGGAAAAGCAGTCAAGGACGGCCCAGAGCCTTGGGACCCTGAACCCATGTGGGAGACCTGGAAGAGGCTCCTGGCTTTGGATCAGCTCAGCTCTAGCCATTGCAACCACTTGGGGAGTGAACCAGTGGATGGAAGATCTAGCTCTTTGTCTCTTCTCTCTAGAAATCTGCCTTTTCAATAAAAATAAATCTTAAATGATTGTTTATTTACTTATTTGGGAAGGTGGAGTTACAAAGAGAGAGAAAGGAGTGGAGAGATAATGGCTGAAGCTGAGCTGAGCTGAAGCCAGGAACTTCCTCTAGGTTTCCCATGTAGGTCCAGGGGTTTGGGGACTTGGGTCAGCGTCTTCTGCTTTCCCAGGCCACAAGCAGGGAGCTAGATGGGAAGTGGGGCAGCCAGACCATGAACTGGTGCACCAGTATGGGATCCTGTCACTGAAGGCAGAAGCTTAGCCTACTACACCACTGTACCAACCTGTTTTCAGCTGTTTAATCTGCCTTCAGGCCACGCTCTTCCATGGCCATTGTTCGGCTCTGTGATTCTGTTGTGCAGCCCACTGTCCTTCCGAAGCTCCAATCACACATGCTAGCCAACTGCGTGACCATGCTCGCAGCTTCTCGCTCGGCCAGTGGGAGGCGTCTCCGTTTGCTCTGCCTCTGTGGACCCTGGTCTTCCCTGCTCTGGGGTCAGACTGTGTGTTCGGCACACGTGTAGTTTGTTTTGCACAGTTCTCGTTTTTGCACTAGGGTTTCTTCATCTGTTCCCTCGTTCCGTCAATGTTTCCCCTTGAATTCTCACACACGGAGAGCAGTTGGAGATCCGTGTCTCAAGCCGTCATCTCTGCCGTTCCCACTGGCGGTCCTGGATTATACATCCCGTGCTGGTGCCGCTTAGCATGTCCAGTGATTGCTTGTTTTGTGCGGGACACTGTGGGAGCTGTCTCGTTGAAGCCTCCTGAGTTTTGTTTTAAAGAGAGTTGATCTTTGTCCTGCCAGGTAAAAATCCACAGGAGGTTTAGTTTGAGGCTTGAGGGTTGTCTGTTTTTGTTTTGTTTGTTTGTTTGTTTTTGCAGAATCAGATTCAGAACACTGCTGGTGCCCTGAGAGAGCTCAGGAACATTCAGCCCTTACAATAACTGCTGGTGACTGCCCACTTAGTGGCTGGGGCCCCGGAATGCGGAACATTCTAGAAAGAGTGAGATAGGTCTAACACAGCAAAGAATGGTTTCTCCCAGAAAGCTGGCTGCACTGCAGTTAGGAACACGGCCTCCAGGATATCATCCTCCTGGTGGTCCCTCCTACGGCCTCATCTACCTCACCCCACCCCCCCCCGCTGCTGCTGCCCTGGGTGGATCTATTAGCACCTGCTGTCCTCTTTCAGGGGCTGGAACCACCTGTCCTGGCTCCCTCAGCTGGGCAGGACCTTCCTGAACCAAACCTGCACTTCTCGCCACTTCCCCTGCCTTGTCTGTCCATTACCACTCACCCCATAGCTCAGGCCGTGGATGTGTTCACTAAGTGTTAAAAGGAAATGCAGATAAACAGTGGGCAAAGCAGTGGTGGAGTGATGCAGGTCAGCTGACCAGCATGCCATCACACCCCTGGGCAGGGGAAGAGGGGTAACAGTGGCCAGAGTGGAGGCCTCTTGGTCCCATGGAGGTAGGGCACCCACAGTTTGGGATTAGGTATAAGATACATCGGTCAGCTAGGGAGCTCTAGGAGAACCCAAGGCCTCACCCCCTGCAGGGGGCAGGTGTCTATAGGGACAGAGGGCCTGGGACAGGGGCGGATGACCTGTGTATCCCTGAGCTTGAGGCTGCAGCCAGCGTTGGTGGCGAAAGTGCATTACAGTAGGAGCCGCCCATCCTCCTTGGCCCCTCATCCCGGCATCCCGTCACCTCCCCATCTGACTTAACCGCCTGCTCAGATGGCCTCACCTACTGCTACTCCCTCGACCTCTCGGAGCGAGTCGCCCTGAAGCTCGACCAGAAGTTCCCCTTCAGCCTGATGAGGAAGATATCCCTGTGCAAGTACATCTCAGGGTCCGTGGCCGAGCGGAGGGCGGCCCAGAGCCGGAAGTAAGTCCCCCCAACAAGCTCTCCCAGCTTCCTCTGCAGATGGTACCGGGGCCTCCCAGGGTGTGGGCAGTGTTGGGATCTGCGGGCTGAGTCCCTCCCAGCATGTATGGAGGAGGACTGAACCAGGCTGGGGAAGGACGGGCACTCAATGCAGTTAGCAGACGCCCCCTCACTTTCTGCCACACCTCAGCATGCTGACCCAGCGCAGGCGTTCAGCTGCTACTGTGTCCTGTGTTGGGGTGCCCGGGTTTGAGTCCCCACTCAGCTTCCTGCAAGGGTGTGGTTACCTGGGTTTGCTGCAGACTTCACACTAGGACCCAGAGCACCTGCTGGCCAGCACGCTTGCCCGCCCCCTGAGCTGTGCCCTGCTGTGCCCTCTGTCCTGGGTCCTTCCCTGGGGAGGGGCATTTCCCAGGATGTGGTCCCCCCGCCAGTCTGGAGTTGGGCCTTCTTGGGGGCTTGTCTAGAGGGAGGGGCTGAAGTTCTTAAGAAAAGCAGAAACGGAAACCTATCCGAACAACTTGTGGGGTACAGATGTGGGGGGCACTGTATTGAGGCTGAGTTTTGAGGGGGCTTCAGGAGTATTAGGCACAAAGGCCCAGTGTGGGATCCCCTTGCTGGAGCTGACAGTTGCAGTGTCGAGGTAGCTGTTTGAGACACCCACATCCATCCCAGGGCGTCTGGTTCAAGTCCTCGCTGCTGTGCTTCTGGTCCAGCAGGGAGCAGGTGGTGGCTCAAGGCCTGAGTCCCTGGCCCACCATGTGGGAATCCAAGGTGGCGTTCTGGGCTCTTGGCTGTGGCTTGGCCCCAGTCCAGGTGTTGGGGGTCTGTCTGTCTGTCTCTCTTCCCTTTTCAGATAAGTAAAAATAAATGTTCTTTTTTAAATTAAATTCTAAAGAGCCTGTCAGCAGCTATAGCTGGGACAACCTTGGAGACTGGTGTGTACTTGCTGGAACAGGCTGTAGCCAGAAAGTTCACCCCTCAAGTATGCCTCCCTTCCACACGTGTCCATGGTGGGCAGGAGCTACCACGTGCGTGGACAGACTGGCCTGTCTGGTACCCACAGAAAGGCCTCGCTGTCCCAGTGGGGTTTCAGTGTCGTGTGCACTCCCGACCACTCCGTGTGAGAAGGAGAGTTGATCGTCCTCATGCACAGGTGCACCCCCAGTGGGGTGACTCAGATAGTCCAGCCCCTGTGCGCCCATCCCCACCACTGGAGAAGCCATCCGGAGGAGGTCCCAGTGGTGGTCAGTGTCCCCTCCTCTGGTACCTACAGCCAGTAGCCTTGCAGTCCTCATGCATACCGACAGGGGGCGGTGGGACATCATTGGCTGAGTGACCGCATTCCCTCTGTTCCATTACAGGTTGAACCCTGTACCTGGCTCCTATCCCACTCAGAGCTGCCACCCTCACCTGTCCCCCGGCCGCCCTGTCACCCAGATGCAGCACACCAGCAGCCAGAAGCTAGCCACCTGGCCAGCCTGCGCCCCAGGTCACATGCCCAGCCTGCCTCCCTACCAGCCCACCTCTGGCCTATGCTATGTACAGAACCACTTCGGTTCAATCCCCAACTCCTCAGCCGTCGACCCAGCCTCCGCGGGGATCTCCTTGGGGGTCCAGCCCCCCACCCCCGCCACTGTCCCCGGCTCAGTGTATTCTGGGGCTCTGGGCCCCGCAGGGGTTGCAAGCACCAAGGAGTCCTCCAGGGTCCCGGTGCCCTGAGAGAGTGAGGGGAGCTGTTCTTAGCACCGATTGACTAACCGCCTCTCCATGCCAGGTGATGTGCGGTACTTGAATTGGTGTCCTCGTTTCAGTGTGTGCTCCCGACCACTCCATGTGAGGACAAATGACCGTCCTCATGCGCAGGGATGCGCCCCGGTGTTGCTTGAGACGTGCCTGACCCTGTGGCTGCCCAGCTCCTGGCCCCAGGCTCCCCAGGGGCACACATGGGAGAAGAGAGCGCGCTGGCGGTCGGTGGCTGCAGCTCTGTCTTTCTCCTGTCATCGTTATGTCATCGTCATGGTACAGTTGGTCTGTGGTGACTATATGTCTGTCAGTGACCCTGTCCTCTGGGAGTGACAAGCTGTGTCACATGTCACACCCCGGCATCCCGGTGGACCGTGGTGTTGCTCACGTTTGAATAAAGAACTAGCCTCCAGCCTGCCTGTGGCCTGCGACTGCTTCATGGTCTGGGGAATGCAGGGCAAGCCAGGACCATGAGCCCATTCCCAGTGCATCAAGTGGGGCAGAGTTTAATGCAGTGAATGGCAAAGACCCTGGGAGGACTGGGTGGTGAGCCAGCAGAGTGAGTAACCTGCAGGTGAGTGTAAGGTGTGGGATGGGGGTGTCAGCAGAGCAGGGGTCAGGAGGTGGCACAGGCATGATGGCAGTGTCATCAGGAGCCAGAAGCTCCTGGTCCACATCAGTGGGGGCTTGCAGTGGGCCCAGATCATTCAGGCCAGCTAGTGGCCTAAGCCTTGAGGCCTTTCTTTTTGCCCAGAGCTGAATGCTCACCCTAGACTGGCCGTGTGGGAGCTCCTAGGTGTCCAGAAGTGGGTACAGCAGAACTGCAAACTCCTAGCATGGCGAGGGTAGGCTCACAGCAGACCCCTACACAGGCAGCCTGAGACGTGAGCTAGAAGATGCCTGCCCTGCAGGAAAGGGACTGAGGAGTTCATGGCCTGGACATGACTGGGGTCAACCTGAGTCACAGGGTGACAGGGCTCAGCCTGCAGCTGCTGGCTCCAGCCACACCAGCCGGCACCCACAGAGCAGCCCTGGCAACCGTAAGTGACTGTTGCTGGATGTTTGCTCTCAGCTCCAGCCCCAGGCCTGGACCGGAGCAGGTGCACGGGTCAGCCTGCTCCCCATGGGAGCATAGACACATCCCTGCTTCATCTGGCCTTCCTAATGGCACCATCAGGCTCAAGTTGGCAGAGGCTACGGGAACAGAGCTGTGAGGGTCCCCAGAGGTCCCTTCGCCCAGTGGTGGGGCTGGTGGGGCCCTAGGGAGGCAGGCCTAAGATCCCTTGGTTAGCCTCTCAGAAGCGGGGGGGGGGAGGGAGGAACCACTTCTCAGCCCCAGTTTGCATCTCAGTGGACTTCTCCCCTCTCACTGGCTGCTGTCAGACTGCCCACCAGCTCATTCCATGTCCACAAACCGTCACTCACACCCCACCTCTGGCTGGGGCTTCAGACTGGCCACAAAGGCAAACACTGCTCTGCCAAGGAAACATCTGTTGAACGAACCAGCAGGGAGGGAATGGGAGCCATCTCAAGGTGGGAATGGACCGGTAAATAGCTTCTATCCAGTGAACAATGAAAAGCTAAGCTTGAGGAGCTCAGAGGAGGCCTCTCCCCCCCCCCCCCCAGCTTGGCAGGCCTGGGCTTCTGTCTCCCCAGTGTTCTGCCTTCCCTGACCCTGCTAGGACCAGGCCCCCACTGTACTTTACACACACTTCACTCTTGCTCTTTGCCCTAGATTCGATGGCCAATCTGGCCTCACTTGGAAGACATCATATACTCCTACCTGCAGCAAGCCAGGAGCCATCCTGTGCATCCAACAGGCAGGCCAGCAGTGCAAGAAGCTGCCAGGGGGCAGCAGAGATGCAGAGTCGGGCTGACTCCCCGACCAGGGCCAGCGGCACTGGGTCCCAGGAAGAGCGTGCCTGGGACCCACCCAGAAGCTCAGGCGGGTGGTATCTCTCCTTCCTGCTTGAATCTGGCCATTCATTCATTTTCTATTTCTTCTCTCCCATTCATAGCACTTGGTGAGCAACCCCCACGTTGCAGGCTCATGTGAGGCCCTGAGGCCTGAAGGTAAGAACAAAACAAGTCCTGTGATGTGATACAGAAAGACATGGGGAGAGAGAGAGAGAGAGAGAGAGAGAGAGAGCATGGAGGGCAGTGGGATCCCTCTCACAGAGGCCAGAGGAAGAGGCCATGGATACTGAGCTCTCTCACTTGCAGCCCAGAGCTACTGCTTGGCTGCTCCTTGCCTAGCTGAGCAGGACATAGGGCCCTGAGAAATGTGGAAGGAGCAGGCTGGACCCTTGCCCTGGGCAGTAGGCTTTAATTACCCAGCACCTGCTCCATAATGGTCTCATCTTGGGGACTGGAGAGAGCAAGGTAACAAGGCTAGCACCCAGCCTGGGGATGGACACCCACAGGCAGCCCAAGGCCTGAGAGCAGCCAGCCCCCTTGGACTCCCTGAACCTGACCAGGAGAGGAGGAGGCGTTCTAGGAGATGGTGGCATGGGAGCCAGCATGATTGTGTCAAACCTGGTGGGAACAGAAAGGGGGTGAGGGTGGTAGGAGCCACCCGGAGTGGGCAAGAACACAGGGAGTAGGGTCATCCACATGGCAAAAGGTTGGGATTTGAGCCTGTGGCTTGTGGGGGCCATGGAAGGTTTCCCCGTTTATCTTCCTGCACACAGACCTGTGCACCATAGGAGAGGTAAGCCCAGCATCTTCTGCAGCTCCTGACCAGTCACGTGATGGCCGCAGCTGGGCCCTGTGCCCAGCCAGTGGCATTCCTGTGGCCACTGGCTGGGAAGGCAACCCAACACCCTCAGCCCTCCTGTTTGTTCTGGGCCATCCTCGACTCCCAGGTGGGGCCATGCTCTCATGTTAAGAGCAGGTCTCCAGGTGCATGGGAAAGTTACCAGCCATGCCAGGTGCAGGGCAGCATGGGACAGGGTCGGGGGGAGAGGGGGAGAGCCCACCAACCTCACACTGTTCCTCTCTCCGTCTTCCTGAGGGTGCGAGCAGACAGGGACTTCCCCTGGGCCAGGGCACCCTCCTGGCTGCCACTGGACTCTGGCAGGTGTCCACACCATAATCCAGTGGCCCCCTCTTTCTCCCTGGAGGAGAGGAGAGGGCAAGATCCTTTCTACCCAAGGCCCTGGAGGAGC
Organism: Ochotona curzoniae; assembly: GCF_017591425.1. Lineage (NCBI taxonomy): Eukaryota > Metazoa > Chordata > Mammalia > Lagomorpha > Ochotonidae > Ochotona > Ochotona curzoniae. Next base: position 6,128,122 of record NW_024465421.1, read on the forward strand.
AGAATGGTGTATCCAATCATAGCGCCTCCCCCTTCCCCATCAGCCTTCCTGCCCTGGGAGACCTGGCATTCTGGTGAGTGTGGCAGCTTAAACAGGTGCTGGGTTATACACTGCTATGTGCATGCTCCACGTGGGAGCAGGTGGACAAGTGTGAGGTCCCACGGTATCAGCAACCTGGTGCCCACAGCTTCCTCCCAGTGACCCCTGTCTGCAGTCACCCCAAGCCCAGATGGTGTCCCAGGTCCTGTTAGAAGGCGGTGGGTCAGAGACAGGCCTGGGCGCCCTCCCACCCCCCTGCCATTTCCCCAGAGTTCACCCTGGGAGTCACTCTGAGCAGAGCCTGGGGCTGGTCGGCTCAAGTTGCAGAACCAAGGAGAAGAGGACTGGAGTCAGGTTGCTGTCACCCGGGAAGCCCGGGCCTACCAGTCCCACCTGTTATCCTGTTAGGTAACAAGAGTTGGCCTTGGCAGGCCTCAGCTCTAGGAGCCAGCCCCACCGCTGCCCCATCCTGGAAGGGGGAGTCACGGAGTCCACGGGGCCACTGTTGAGGTGCAGGAAAGGAGGAGCCTGGGCCTTGGCTGGTAAAGGCGGTCTTGCTGAACATCCAGGTCTTTATCCCTGGGCACCTGCCATGCTCTTGTCACCACCCTGGCTGGTCCACATTGGGGAAAGGGGCTGGCAGAAGGTCAGAACGCCTCTGCCTCAGGCAGTCCACTGGCTGGAGCCGTCACGGAGCTCTGTGTGCTGTGTTTGTGCGTAGATGTGTATCGTGTGCACTTGTGCCCAGATGGGCGTGGTGTGCAGACCTGAGTATGTGCATGTGTCTGTCATGTGTGTCCATAGAGGTTTGTCACACGTATATGTGCATGTGTCTAAGTGTGCCATGTTTGTATGTGCATATCCACATCATGTGTGCCATGCAAACATGCATGTGTGTACATAAACGTGTGATGCTGTGTGTTGTGTATTGTGGGTTATGTTACATACATGGAGTATGAATGTGCTATGTTCATGTGTGTTTATTGTGTCCTACATTTAAGCTTGTGCACATATGTGTGTTGTATGCACATTTGTGATCGTGTATGGTGTTTGCACACGTGTATGTGTGTTGTGTGCATAGGTGTCACATACCCATGTTCTGTCATACATATAAGCCTTATGCGGTGTGTGTGTGTGTGTGTGTGTGTGTGTGTGTGTGTGTGTGTGTGTGTGCTGGTCAGTGTGTTCACATGGGTATACGTGAAGCAGTATTGGAGGACGGAATTCCTAAACCCCGACCCTCAATCCTCTGTGTCTGTGTCCTTGTCACCTCTCCTCCAGGAGCCCCTTCCCTGTCCGCAGCCCCTCCCCTTCCCTCTCAGGCACCTGTGCTTCCCACCCCCCTCTCCCTTAGGAAGTGCTTCTCCCCACTAAGGGACACATTTGCAATCCCTGCCCCCTGCTTTGTTCCTCCTCCTCCCTCTTGCCTCTCCTCCCTCCTCCCACCTCCCCCTTGTCTTCCTTTTTCTTTCCCTTCTCACTCTTCATTTGTGTATTTGAAAGGGAAAGAGAGACAGATCTTCCAAGCCACTGGTTCACTCTCCAAGTGACTGCAACAGTCAGTTTAAAATTCCAGGCTGAAGCCAGGAACCAGGAGCCTCGAACTCCACCAGGATCTCCTTCATGAGCACAGGGGCCGGAGCACTTGGCCGTCCTCTGCTGCTCTCCCAGGTGCACCCACGGGGAGCTGGGTCAGAAGCAGAGCAGCCAGGACTCAAACTGATGCTCAGACACAGGATGCCAGCCAGCATCTTGAACAAAGGCTTAACCCACTGTGCCACAATGTCTGGCCCTGACCTCTTCCCCTCCCCAGGACCCAGAGCTGACTTGGAGCCTGGACATGGACTGGGGCCTGCAGTAACCACCTCCCCCCCCCCAGTGCTTCTGAGAAAGAACCTCTTGCCAGGGTGCCCACCCTCAGACTCAGAGCATCTGGTGACAGAGGAAGCACCTGGAGTGTGACCGGGACACCTGCTTGATCTGAGCAGGCAGGAGGAGGTCCCCAGGGTACAAGGTAGACAGGCCAGGGGAAAGAGAAAAAGAGTGAGTGGCCTCCAAGGCCCACCCCAGAGGCTCTGGCACAGGACCCTGAGGCCCAAGGATGTAAACTAACTTGGCCTTCCAGTGTGTCATGAGAACCCAGCCATCTATTGAACAACCTGCTGTCGCGTGTTGGCTCCATTGTGATTTTTGTATACTTGGTGAAAGGTGCCAAGGAATCTGTGGGAGTTCTGTTGCCCCAAACGCTGCAAGGGTCGGAGACGAGTGAACCCACATGCGCAGGCATGTGTGTCTCTGCGTGTGTGTAAGCATATGTTTCACATCTGTGTATGTATTGTTTATCTGTATGTGTATGTGTGTGAATGTGCATGTCTGGATTGTATGGATGTGTGCATGCCATGTCTGCCTCATGTGAATGTGTGTGCATGTTGGCATGTGTACCTGTGAGTGTACTACGTGTCATGCATGTACATGTGTGGGTGAATGTGTGTGTCATGCATGCTTATTTGTACACACGCATGTGTCTCTGGCTAAGAAGAGAAGGCAGACCTGAGAAAGGCTGATCAGGGTAAGGAACGAGGCCCAGGCACTGCCATCCATGGTGGAGACCCTGGCGTGGGCATCAATAGGGCACCCTGCTTTCCTGGGTGACCTTGGGCAAGGTCCACAAGTGGGCCACCCCACCTCAGTTTGCTCAGTTTGGAAATTGGGCTCACATTGCCCATGTCCAAGGCCTTTGCTGGGTGTGCCAGCCCTGGTGCCTGGCAGAGGTGAGGACTCTCCTAAGGAGAATGGAGCAGAGGTCCTAAGAGAGCTGACTTCAAGGACCTCTATGGTCCCAGCCAGGCCAGTGTTCCAATCTCTCCAGCAGTGCTGTCAGACAGATGGAGGGCAGGGGGTCGCTGGCCAAGGCTCCCTGCCCCCCTCATCACAGACACTCAGTGCGGGAGTCAGGGCCAGTGGGAATGGTGATTGGTAACCAGCAGATAGGGGACTGTCCTGCTGTCTAGCTCAAAGCCCTGGACTTGGTCATCACCCTCATGCCTGCTGGATGGGCTAAGTGTGGCCCTGCTGTCCCAGGAGGCATCCTAGGGCCTCCCTCCCCCCAGTGCCCCTCAGACCCCATCCTGGTCCTTCCTGTCGGTGCCTATAACAGTTAATTTTATGCACTACTCCTACCCAGATGCTGGATGGAATATTGTTGTAGAAATTTCTAAGATTTACATTCGTGCACCTGCTTTATCACAGATTCTCCCCCCCTCCTTATTCTAGAGACAGAACGCTCCCAGCCACTACTTCACTCCCCCAAATGCCTGTAACAACCAGGGCTGAGCCAGCCTGCAAGCCAGGAACTCCATTTAGGCCTTCCTCGGGGTGGCAGGTACCCAAGGACCTGAGCCATCAGCTGCTACTCCCAAAAGGTGCACAGACAGAAGCTGGAGCCAGGAACCAGAGCCAGGAGCCAGAGCCGGGAACCAAACTCGGGTTCACTGACAGGGTATGTGGGCCGAATGTCTGCTTCTAAATCACTGGTCTTAGAATGAAATAGGGTGGGTAGATCATGTTCCAGCTGTTAAAGGCCTTCACACGGAAAAGCTGATGTTCCCCCAGAAGACAGGAAGTCCTGCCAGCAAATGCTTTTGGACTTGAACTCTTCTCAAAACTAAAAATCTTTTAATTTTCCAGTCTCATGATTGCATAAGCCAATTCGCTACAATAAACACACACACTCTCCATTTCTCTCATGCTTGTGTTTACATGTATAAGAGGGTCTTGCCTAAATCAAGGACATCTGAATGAAAAGATAAATTATTTGTTTAAAGGCCCGGCACAGTAGCCTAGCTGCTGAAGTCCTCACTTTGCACATGCCAGGATCCCATATGGGCGCCGGTTCTAATCCTGGTAGACCTGCTTCCCATCCAGCTCCCTGCTTGTGGCCTGGGAAAGCAGTCGAGGACCGCCCAAAACCTTGGGACCCTGCACCCATATGGGAGACCTGGAAGAGGCTCCTGGCTCCTGGCTTCAGATCAGCTCAGCTCTGGCCTTTGCAGCCACTTGGGGAGTGAATCAGTGGACGATAGATCTTTCTCTGTCTCTCCTCCTCTATGTATATCTGACTTTCCAATTTCAAAAATCTTTTAAAAAGTATATATTTGTTTGCAATCCATGCCATTTTCCACCACCTTCCAGACAATTGTACCTTGTGCCTCCCCAGCCTGTCTCTGTCTCCTTGGGGAATGCCAGTTGGCACTACAAGCCAGCATGTTGACTAGAGAGGGGGCAGGCAGGCATAGTCCCCTTCAGACACACTGTCGTGCCCTTCCTGCTCTCCTAGGACATGGCCAAGGGTTGGGGGCAGGGCCAGAGCCAGCCTACAGGCCGGTGTGGAACGAGGCAGTAATCTATCAGCCACACAAATGGTTGTCAAAGTACCTCCATGCCTTCCTGCCTGAGGTTGCCTTTCCCCCTTGCTTCCTGGAAAATGCCCAATCACACCGTTCAGCCTCAGTTCACAAGCCGCCACCTCCCTGCGAGTCCACCTCTCATGCCCAGCCCAACCGTCAACTCTCAGAGCGGCAACATCCTTGGGATGTTCACAGTGCACTTTGCACGCTTGGGTCAGAGAATGTGACAGACACAGCTGGGCCTGACCTCTGGTCACGATGGACCGCCCCATGACTGTCTTGCTAAAACAAACAAACAAAACCCCCTGATTTTCTTTGAAATATCAATATCCCGGGCCCAGCTCTTCATAATCTAGTAAATCCTTGCCTTGCATGCCTTGGATTCTCATATGGGCACCGGTTCGTATCCCAGCTGCCCCACTTCCCATCCAGCTCCCTGCTTGTGGCCTGAGAAAGCAGTAGAAGACGACTCAAAGCCTTGGAACCCTGCACCCATGTGGGAGACTCAGAAGTGCCTGATTCCTGGCTTTGGCTTTGGATCAACTCAGTCCTGGCTGTTGCAGCCACTTGGGAAGTGAACCAGCAGATGGAAGATCTTTCTCTCTCCTCTCTGTAAATCTGCCTTTCCAATAAAAATAAATCAATATCCCCAGCTCCAGTGAATGGGAGCGGCTTGATCCCATTGTGACTGTCCTTTTCTGGCCTCCTTGGCAGGTTAGAGGTGACCCTGGATGCAGTTTTCCACAGGAATCGTGGGTCTAAAGGTAAGCTTGGAAAGCTTTGGGCTTTCACCCTCTATTCTACTTTCAAAAAATGAAATGGGGGTTATCTATTTTGTTGAAAGGCAGAATTTTAGACAGAAAGAGACACAGAAAGAGTTTTTCCATCTACTTATTCATTCTCTAAATGGCATCCATGGCCAAGGCTGGGCCAGGCCAAAGTAAGGAGCCAAGTGTTCAAGGTGAGGACTTTAGCCACTAGGCCACTGCGCCAGGCCTGCAGGTGGTGGTTTTACCTACTACAGTACTACACTCCTATGCAGGCCCCCTGGCCTCTGTGTTTATTAGGCCACCAGGATTCAGTTATTAGCTCATTCTTTTCACCCCCAAAAGACCTCTCCTCTTTACTCCCCATGGGTTAAGTCTCCAGCCCACTAATGCCCATCCTCTCCCTTACCGTGGAGCATGGGTGCTGGGAGAAGACATCCAAACATGCCAAGGCTGTGAGTGACTCCACCCGGCTGGAACTGGCACAAAGGAATGAGGACTGACATCCTCCCCCATGGAGACAAGTGGCCTGGCCACCCTGGCATGACCCCCGGGAATGCAGTCAAGAACATTCCACTCTGTAGTCCTCACCATTGGCTTCAGCCCCACAGGCTGGCCAGTTCTGCATGTGGCTCCCAGACAGCTGTGCAACTTCCAGGAGTCACATCTGGATGTGGCAATGTCCTGGAGGCAGAGAGGTGGCCCGTTCCTGGTACCCTTCTTTCTAGGAGTTCTTCCCTGGCCAGTGCCCAGCAGGACATCCTTTCCCTCCTTGGCCCCCCGTCTTCAGCTACACCCAGGGCCATAGGTCACACTGCAGCCAGTTGCCATCCAGGAGCAGGGACCTCATCATCTGGGCCCTGTGGGTCACAGCCCACAGTGAGGGGAGGGGTCTGGGGAGGGATTCGCACCCACTCCCCATGCCTCCTCCATCCCCATCACCCTACTGTTCATTTTGCCTTCATTCATTCATCCCCTCAAGTAATGAGCACCTGCTATGTGTCAAGTCCCATGTCAATCCTGCAAGATAAATATTCTTACCAATTTTTAAAAATTTATTTGGGGGCTTGTACAGTGGCATCACAGCCTAATCCTGCACGTACAGTGCCAGAATCCCGTATGTGCATCAGTTCAAGTCCTGGCTACTCCACTTCCCCATTCAGTTCCGTTTGTGGCCTGGAGAAGCAGCAGAGAATGGGCCAAATCCTTGGGCCCCTGCACCCACTTGGGAAACCCAAGGAGTTTCCTGGCTTCAGATCAGCTCAGCTCTGGCCACGACAGCTGTTTGAGAAGTCAACCAATGGATGGAAGATCTCTCTCTCTCTGCCTCTCCTCCTCTCTCTATGAAGTCTACCTTTCAAGTTAAATAAATCTGGGACCTGGCATGGTAACCTAGTGGCTTAAGTCCTCACCTCAGTTGTGCCAGGATCCCATATGAGTGCCAGTTCTAATCCTGGCAGCCCCACTTCCCATCCAGCTCCCTGCTTGTGGCCTGGGAAAGCAGTCGAGGACGGCCCAAAATCTTGGGACCTTGTACCCGCATGGGAGACTGGAAGAGGCTCCTGGCTCCTGGTTTCCATTTGGCTCAGTTCCAGCCATTGTGGCCACTTGGGGAGTGAACCAGCAGAAAGAAAATCTTCCTTTCTATCTCTCCTCTTCTCTGTATATCTGACTTTCCAATTTAAAAAAAAAGTTAAATCCTTTTTAAAATTATTTATTTGAAAGGCAGAGTGGCTCAGAAAGAAAGGAAGAACTCTTCATCTGTTGATTCCTCCCCAAATGCCCACAACAACCAGGGCTGGGCCCAGGCTGAAGTCAGGAGCTCCATCTGAGTCTCTCACCTGAGTTCAGAAGTCCTAAGCACTTAGGCTGTCTTTTGCTGCCTTCCCAGGTACATTAGAAGGGAGCTGGATCAGAAGCGGGGGCAGAACTCGAACTGCTGCTCCTATGGGCTACCCTAGCTTCACCCACTGCACCCTGATGCCAGGCCCTGAGCCCCATTGTCTCTGCTTTGAGATGAAGGGCCGGGTTACTCTCTGAGGTCCAGGGGCGGGTGGGGCTCAGTAGCTGCTGGTGGCTCCAGAGGACCCCCTCCTACTCCCCTATCCCTGCTCCCAAGTCCCCACTGGAGGGCTTGCAAGGGAGCTGGGAAATCATTCCAGGGGCTCTTTCCTGGGGAACCCCCACCCCTGCAACTTCTGTGCTTTGGTGAGAACAGGGCATAGCCCCTTCTAGAAGCTGACCTGGCCTCAGAGGCTGCCTGCAAAACCTCACATGCACACTCAGGTACTTACACTTCCCAGGTGTGGTGAACTACACCCTTAATCCGTCCAGCCATGTCACGCCCCTCACCCATAAAGAGCCTCAAGCCCTGGGAAGTGGGGACAGCCCTGGGCACGACACTTGCCCTGCTGGGTCAGCCCTGCGTGGGACCCTCACAGCCCTGGCTTGCCCAGGTGAGTCCCTGCTCAGCAAGGAGACAGGCAGAACCCTGGGGTGGAGGCGGGGATGGGCGGCAGGGAAGGAGGGCAAAGTGCAGGCTGGCCCATACCTGGCAGGTGAGCTGGAACTGAGGGCCCAGCAAGCGTGGGGCTGGGATGCTGCTGCTCCTGGCCCTCAGGGCTCTGCCAAGCCTCCCCTCCTGGCCTAGCCGCAGGTGTGGGGGCCCTCACACCCGGAAGCCAAGCCAAGGGCACCTGATGCAGTCTGACCTTTGATCTTCCCTGTGACCTGTGGCCATGGGGAGGAGGAGGTGGCTGGGAGGACCTGTCAGCTGCTGTGCTCATCTGGAGTCAGGACCATGTGTTGGTCCTCCCACTACTAGCGCTCCTGATCCTGCCTGGCCTGAAGTCATCAGTCACTCTCAGCCATGAGAGACACACACACACACACACACACACCTGTTCAACAGCCACAGGCAAGGGTCACTCAGTTTCTGGCTCACAGGCAGCCCAACAGACATTGTCAGCTGGAGGGTGAAGGCTACATAACTGGGGACCTGCCTGCTTCCTACACAACGGCATCAGGCCAGGGGCTTCTCAATCAGCTGCAGGTGCTCCTGGGACCCTCTGCAGGGTGAAAAGGCTTATAAATTATAAAAATGCCTGTGCAGATTCTCTGCCCTTGGCCTTGTGGGCAGGGCACTCTCTCCACCTGGGGAAACCTGGAAGCAGCTGTGAGGGGGAGGGAGAGACACATGAAAGGCCTCACCGGCGGCCTGGGAGACCTGGCTCCATGGCTTCCTGTGGGGTGGGCCTGGACCTGGAGACAGCCCCCTTACATCCCCACAACCACACCGTGGAGTGGGCTCTAGGGCAAGGGAAGACCCCTGGGAAGGGGGATGCTGCTGTCTTGCATCCAAGGGCGTGGGCAGGCTTGCACCTGCCGCCAGCCCAAGGCTGGAAAAACACGTTCTGGGGAATGAGGCCAGGGCTAGCTCCTTCCTGAATTTCAGCCTTGTCTTTTCCTCTTGGCAGAACTCGCAGAGCCCCCGTTGCCAAAAAAAAAAAAAAAAAAAAGAGAGATTACAGTAATCCTGGGAGGGTCCGCGTGGGGCCAGGAGGAGCGGCCCCGATCGGGTTTCTTTCCTTGTGGGGTGATAATCCCCACCCACTGCACTACCCCCGCAAAGCAAAGTGCTCCTCCTCCTGGGCTACGGGACCCTCTCGGAGCCCAAAAGTGGGCACAGCTCCCCACTCCTTTCCCCAAGAAATTCACCAAGAGCCAAAGACTTTTGCTTTAACTTTTGTTGTTGTTTTTGATTTTGTTTTTGTTTTTTTACTTTAAAGAATTATTTGAGAGGCAGAGAGAAAGAAATCTGCATTCATTGGTGCACGCCCACAACAGCCCATGGCTGTCGGGAGCCGGGAACTCAATTGGGTTTCCCCATGGCGGTGCCAGGAACCCAAGTACTTGAACTGTCACCTGCTCCCTGCCAAGGTGTGCCTTAGCTGGAAGCAGGGAGCCCTGACTTGAACCATAAGCCAACGGGTTAGCTCCAGAGGCCCTCTCACCCTTGTTTCAGTTAGTTGGATAACGAGTCGGCCCACTTCTTCCCTCACACCTAGACTCTAAAAATCCATCTTCAGAAATCAGAGAAAGTCAGGAGAGCCTGGCAGGTTCACTGAATCATCTACTCGGCTTTGGGAAGTGGTAGCAGCGGTCACCTGCCCCCCTCATTTCCCAGGCAGGGATTAGAGGCCCATTGAGGGTCGGGGAGCAGCTGGTCCAGGACCCCAGCCCTCTGAATCTGCAGTTCCTGTGTCTATGGCTTCCCCCAATGGCAATTAAGAAAGCATCTGGGGAGAGGAGATTGTGTTCATAGGGACACACCTAGCGGCATCTTCCCCTCCCCTACCCCAGTCACGAGACTGACTCAACCTTTATGGGAATCCAGTGAGCTGAATCAACTCTAGAGGGAGGGGAGAGAGGAGGAGGAGTCCAGTCCACACTGGATCTGGTGTGCCAAGTCATGTCCATAAGAGGACTGTATCCCGTTCTGTTAAGGGATTTGAGCCCCCAAGGGATTTGGAGAGGAGGGGTCCTTGGGGAAGGTCTCAGTTCTACTCTCATGCAGACTAGAAAAGGGTGAGCGAACCCCAACCCCTTCGCCCATAGTCACAACCCCCACCCGCCCACCAACCCATGCCTCAGCTGTAAGATCATTGTCTTGAGGGAGCCCCCTCCCCTGGAGGCATCAGGTCCAACAAAATGCCACTTATGGCCTCTTGGGGAGGACTCGGCCTCTCCCTGTTCTGCTCTCTACTCCCCCGCCACACACCACCCCACTTCTTCGCCTGGCCTAGAGGTCAGGTTTGAGTGGGTCGGTTCAACCTGCTTCTCTTATCTTTGCTGCTTGGCAGAGGTGGGTGGCGGGGTTAGGAGAGAGGAGAACAGTGTTAATCCAGCCGTGTTTGTGGAGCAGCGTTACACAAGGTAGGCGTGCCCCCGCGGATGCATTTCGGGCACAGGGCTGTGAAGGCAGCTGTTGCATAAGATGGGGGGGTTACTGGTAAAGCATGTACAGAGACCAACCTTATGTGGGGTTAGGGGACAAGGGATAAGTGACCTTGGAGATGACCCATGGGAGCCTTACCTCAGCGTCGTGACCCCATCTCTAGGCCAGGTCAAGCTCACTGGGTTGTTTTCCTCTTTTCAAGATGTGTCTGCTTATTTGAAAGGCAGAGTGACAGGAAGAGTGGAAAATATTTCCCATCTGCTGGATCACTCCCCCCACCCCGCCCCCATACGTGCAACAGCCACGTGCTGGACCAGGCTTAAAAGAGGCTGGAAACTGGGTCTCCCATGTGGGTTTGCATTCGAATCCCAAATCCAAGCTGGATTGAAAGTGGAGGAGCTGAGACTTGAACTAGGCTCTTCCCACAGGGCATGCCAAGAGCCAGGAACTCCGGATTTCTTTGTGAGCAGCCAGGGCCCAAGGACTTCCCAGGAGGTGGATTGGGAGTGGAGCAGCTGGGACTTGATCCAGGCTCTAATATGGGATGCAGGCATCCCAAGCTTCTTTATGTTCACCCTGTATCCATGCCCTCGGGGAGCTTGGGGAGCTCATAAAAACACAAATGGCCCAGCCTAAAGGCCTCTGATTGGCAGATTTGGGAAGTGGCCTGAGACTTGGCATTTCCAACACAGGCCTGCGTGATGCGGACGCTCCTGGTTTGGGCTGGCACACTTAAGGGGTCGCTGCACTGGAGTCCAGTGAGCAGCCCTGTTCCCACTGTATGGCTGGCTGCTCCAAGGCACACAGCAGGTGGCCAGCAAGGCTGCTCTTCAGAAGGCTAATCACTGCAGGTGCAGGTTGCCATAGCAACAGGCTACAGCACTGGGCAGGTGATGTTAGCAACAGAGTCCTGGAGGGGGCTGGGGGAGGGAGTGAAGAGGAGAGACTGAAGGTCCAAGCCCTTGGGATTGCACGTGGATGAAAATGTGAGGAAGAGGGTGAGAGAGTGGGTGTGTCTCTCAAGGGTGTCCCCTCACCCAGAGAACGCCCCCCCTCATTTCCTCCAAAGCTTGCCCAGGCTCCCACGAGTAAACCCAGGAAGGGTTTAAACTCTGGTTGCATAACAGAGACAGAAACAAAAGGGATGAGAGGTTAGAAGGCCCAAGCACATTTGAGTCAACGGCACGTGCATCAGCCCGACAGGCCCCGTGCCCTCCTCACCCACACCTGGGTCTGCGTTCCCAACAATGCCACTCCAGCACCACCCCCACCCCCACACACAACATACACACACCCAGGGTCCCATCCAAGGTCACATACAGGGCTTGCTGCCTGCCGCCTGGGTCTCAGAAAACCCAGTCGGCTGTTGCTAAAGGCCCTGTTTGTTTTTGGGCTACCTCTGAAGTAACTGAACTTTGAACATGATGGAGAGGACCCAGGCCTGTGGGGGCAGCAGGGAGGCAGGGGACGAAGGTCTGGGGAGGTTCTTAGGACACCTGCAAATGCTCATCCCCCCACCTCTGGTGGGGAGGAGGGGGAGAAAAGGGGGTGAAAGGAAGATGGACGGCCTGAGCCACACCCAGGACACTGACCCCCCACCCCATTCTCTCAGGCAGTAGCACTTATATGTGAGTAGAATTTGATGAAGCTTATTTAAAGTGCCAGCCTTTGGGCTTGCTGCAGTAGCCTAGTGGTTAAATCCTTGCCTTGCATGCACCTAGATCTCATATGGGCGCCAGTTCATGTCCCAGCTGCTCCACTTCCCATCCAGCTTCCTGCCTGTGGCCTGGGAAAGCAGTGGAGGACGGCCCAAAGCCTTGGGACCCTGCACCCATGCGAGAGACCCAGAAGAAGCTCCTGACTTTGCATCAGCACAGCTCTAGCCTTTGTGGTAATTTGGGTAGTGAACCAGCAGATAGAAAATCTTTCTGTATCTCCTTCTCTCTGTAAATCTAATAAAAAATAAATCTTTTGGGCCTGGCTCAGTAGTCTAGTAGCTAAAGTCCTCCTTGCATGCACTGGATTCCATATGGGCACCGGTTCTAATCCTGGCGGCCCCGTTTTCCATCCAGCTCCCTGCTTGTGGCCTGAGAAGGTAATCGAGGGCAGCCCAAGCTTTGGGACCCTGCACTCATGTGGGAGACCTGGAAGAGGCTCCTGGATCCTGGTTTCAAACCAGCTCAGCTTCGGCCGTTGCGGCCACTTGGGGAGTAAATCAGTGGGCAACAGATCTTTCTGTCTTTCCCTCACTCTGTATAGCTGACTTTTGAATAAAAGTTAAATTAAAAAAAAAAAAAAAAAAAAACCTTGGTTTGAAAGGTGAAGTTACCGAGGGGTGGGGAAGAAAAGGTCTTACATCCACTGCTTCACCTCTCAAATGATCGTAACAGCCGGAGCTGGGCGATGCTGAAGCGAGGAGCTGCTTCCGGGTCTTTCACCTGGGTTCAGGGGCCCACAGGCTTGGGTCATGTTCTTTTGCTTTCTTGGACTTACCAGTGAGAAGCTAGATCAGAAGTAGAGCAGCCAGGACTTGAACCAGTGCCCTATATGGTATGCGGACGTTGTAGCAGGTGGTTTAACTCACTATGCCACAGTGTGGGCCCTCTTTTTTTTTTTTTTTTCACCAAAGTGAACATTATCTTTTCCTTTCCTTTTCCGCTGTTGAAGTCCCCTTCATCTACCATAGTCCTGTCTGAAGCCGCCCCCGCCCCCATCCGCAGGAATGTCTGGCTCTGGTCTCAGCGCTGCCTCCATCCTCCCCTTCACTGTTTCCTGAGAATGCGGGCTGTTTCCTTGGGTCCCTAAAGCTGTGTTTCCAGACATCCACGCATCCACAGTGGTCACCAGGTGCCTGCTCACCACGCAGCCAACAGGGCCACCCTGTGGCTGAGTAAGCCAGCCACTCTGTCTTCAAAGCATCAAGATCAGCATCAGTCAGGAAAAGGCCCAGCAGAGCTGAGCCAGCCACCCCTGACGTCGCGACAGGTGCCAGGATGAGGTCCGAGGTCCTTTACAGAAGGAGCAGGGAGGGACGGGGACAGTGGTGAGACCTAGCAAGTTAAAACGGTCACCTGCAGTACCAGCATTCAAAGTCCTGGCTGCTCCACTTCCGAATCAGCTCCCAGCTAATGTGCCTCTGCGATTCAGCAGAAAATGACCCAACTACTTGGGACCCTGCCACCTGCCTCCAGGCTCCTGGCTTCAGCCTGGCTTAGCTCCCTGGCCACTGCAGCCATTTGGGGAGTGAACCAGTGGATGGAAGATCTCTCTTGGTAATTCTGCCTTCCAAATAATTTCTCTCAAAAAGAGGGTTGGGGCAGAGAACCGTTCCACAGCAGACACTGGGGTGCACCTGCCTTAGTTTTCTTACCTGTAAAAAAAAGGAGACCAGACCCAGTGTTCATCAAACAGCCTCAAGAGGTTCATGGCCCTGTTAGACATGACGTCACGTGTGAGGTTTGACCGGGGATTCAGGATTAGGGCTTGGACAGTAAGGTTCCCTGTGGGTACATCCTCCCACCCTGCCACCCCAGGCTCGTCCATGGCTCCAGGACAAGGGTGGGCAGGTCCAGGATTTCTTCCTCCTTTTGCTGCTAAGAAAACAGAACAAAGACTTCCAACCAATGTCAAAGCCACTCTGCCACGGCTGGGGAAGGCTGCTGGCCTTAGTATGGAGAGGCCATGCCCCTATATCTGGGTGGCTGCCTCATCCTGGGTTTTTCAGGGGTCCTTGCTGTCAGTCCTGTGGGTGCAGAAAAGTGGAGGGCCAGGGTTGCCTACCTCCTATGTTGTCCCACACCATAGCGCTTCACTGAAGGGACATGGTGCACCGCTGCTGCTATTCCCTGCAGACTGTATTCAGACTCAAGCCAGAAGGGTCACAAATGCGACCATGGTCATTCTCTAGAACATCTGTGTGACTGTGAAGAAGAAAGCCCAGCACCCAAGGGGGCTGGCAAGAGGGAGAGGACTAGGGGGCACCCCTGCCCCCTGCTTTGCCCAAGGCATTTGGCCAGAGCCACTTTGGAGATTACAGCAACCACAGCAAACAGCAGGATCCAAAGTGAACAGTTACTGCCCAGGGGCTGGAATGAGCACCCCAGGGCAAGGGCAGTGGCGTGGGAGGGTGTTGGGGAACAGGCCCAGCCATGGCAGGGAGGGAGGCTCAAGAGAAGTAGGCAGTGTTTGAACACGTGTGAGAAGCCTGCGGTTGATGGGCACCCAGCCAGGCAAAATAAGGAATGACTAGCTGGGCACCTTGAGCTGGATCTCATCATCTGTCTGGGTCTCCACTTTGTTCCTCTGGACGCAGAGGTCACAGCACAGACACATGAGAGAAGGGCTGTGATGACAGGTGCAGCAGGGTGCTTGGGGTCAGCCCCTTCCCCTGTTCCCTGTCACACACAGAAAGGGACGCACAGTGTGGTGAGGAAGGCCTTTGTGGGGGTGCAGCTGATAGAAGGGACTGGTGTAGGGTGAACTGGTGGCAGACTTGCCCAGGAGCTGCAGCTGGGACAAGTAGCTTGGTCCAAGGGTCAGGCCCTGAACTCAATGTCTAGAAAGGACCCCCGCCTGGTGAAGTGCTTCCTATTTAAGGGTCAAGCCAGGGGTCTGTGGGCAACAGGGAGAGCCACACCCATACTTCCCAAGGCTGCCTTAAACCGGGAGCCCTTGTCCCACACAGGAACCCACCTTTTCTTCCATTCTGCATTCTGTTCTGTGGAGACGGTTCTCTCTCTGTCTCTCTCTCTTTTTCTCTCACACACACAAGCCCTGGACAGGAAACCTGCAAGCCCCCTCTTCTTCCTCTACTTCAGGGGCACCCACTGTCCTGCAGGGGTTGAGATCAAGGCCTCCCTGATAAATGCATGACCCAGTCCAGCTTCTTAGTGGCAGCCCACCTCTCCTGACTCCTCTGTGGCTTCACCCAGCAGATACCACCTGCTGCTTGTCTCAGGCAGGATATAGCAGGAGGAAGCACTCATTTTGACTCTAGATCAACAGGGAGGCCAATATTCTGGAAAAGGATGGACAGCAGGCAAGATGTGGGCTAGATGTTGGCACAGAGGCTAGGGTACTGCATAACATGTCGGAGTCCTTGGTTCAAGTCCTGGCTCTGCTGCTGGCTCCACACTCCTGTTAAGGCACCCTGGGAGGCAGCAGGGGATAGTTCCAGTACTTGGGTTCCTGCTATCCACATGGAATAGCCAGAGTTTCCAGTCTCCTGGTTTTGGCCTAGCCCAGTGCTGGCTGTTGTAGGCATTTGGACAAAGGAACTGGTAGATGGGAGGTGTTTCTGCTGTTCTCCCTGCCCTTCCAATAAATTGATAAAACACACAAACAAACAAAAAGTAGGGCAAGCACCTAGATCCCATATGGACACTGGTTAGTGTCCCAGCTGCTCCACTTCGCATCCAGCCCTCTGCCTGTTGGCTGGGAAAGCAGTAGAGGACAGCTCAAAGCCTTGCGACCTGCACCTGCATGGGAGACCCAGAAGAGGCTTCTGGCTCCTGGCTTTGGATTGGCTAGGCTCTTGCCATGGTGGCCACATGGGGAGTGAACTGATATGTGGAATATCTTTCTCTGTGTCTCTCCTTTTCTCCATAAATCTGATCTGCCTTTCCAATAAAAATAAATAAATCTTTTTTTAAAGATTTATTTTTATTATTATTTTTTTATTGGAAAGGCGGATATACAGAGAGGAGAGACAGAGAGGAAGATCTTCCGTCCGATGATTCACTCCCCAAGTGAGCGCAACGGGCCGATGCTGTGCCCATCCGAAGCCAGGAGCGTCTTCCGGGTCTCCCACGCGGGTGCAGGGTCCCAAAGCTTTGGGCCGTCCTCGACTGCTTTCCCGGGCCACAGGCAGGGAGCTGGAAGGGAAGCGGGGCTGCCAGGATAGAACCGGCGCCCATATGGGATCCTGGGCGTGCAAGGCGAGGACCTTAACCACTTGCGCCACCGCGCCGGGCCCGATAAATAAATCTTTTTAAAAAATCAAATAAACATTAAGTAGGAAACATGCTGGCCAGCAGTACCCCGGAGCATCACTCTTGTAGAGGAAGGGCAGAGGAACTTTGCAGGGACAGGAAGCCTGGTGAATTGAGGACATAAAAGATGAGCAAGAACAGCATCCCTTACACCCCCTGCCCATTAAAGGGTTGTATCCAGGGTGAGTCAAGTTTGTGGAGGGAACGGATGATGTTCAAGCCAGGAAGAGGGGTGGGCACAAGGCTCAGAACAACACTCTCGCATTCTAGGCCAAGTTCTGCCAACACCATCTCTCCTGTTGTTCTGAGCTAAGAGTTGAGCCTGTAGCAGGGGTGGGATGGGGTGGGGAGGAAACCTCTGGGGAAAGCTGGGCAGCACCAAAGCCGAGGAGGAATAGAAGATCCTTTTGCTCTTTTTCAAGGATGTATTTATTTATTTATTTATTTATTTATTTTATTGGAAACACAGTCATAGAGAATGAGAGAGGGGGAGAGATCTTCCACCTGCGGGTTCACTCCTCATATAGCTGCAGTGGCTAACGCTGAGCCGATGCAAAGCCAGGAACTAATTCTGGGTCTCCCATGTAAGTACAGGGACCCAAGATTAGGGCCATCTTCTGCTGCTTTCCCAGGCCATTAGCAGGGAGCTGGAGGGGAAGTGGAGCAGCTGGGACATAAACTGGTGCCCATGTAGGATGCTGGCACCTCAGAGGATTAGCCTTGCAGTGCCATTACACAAGCCATTCCTTTGAACTCAAGGAAGGGAGCTGACCCAAGGTGTCCCTATCATCTCAAGGATGGTTGGCTCTTGCCCTGGATCCATCCCAGGCACAGCCTGAGGCACCATAGCAACAAGGCTCATTGACTTTGAAACGCAACCTACAGATAAAGCAAGGAAACTCCTTCCCCACTCAGTGTTATCAAGCTCAGTGATGATGAGCAACACCACGGAGGTTCAAGCCGCGGAAGCTGGGAGGGGGAGCCAAGGGTAGGGTAAGGCGGGGTGATATCAGCCTCCTTGTGCCACGTGGAGAAAGATACTGGGAGCCGTGCAGGGGTCAGAACAGAAAGGCCCAAGGCTGCCCCTTCCACAACAGCGATGACTAACAACAGGAGCTCCACTGGGTGTGCACGCAGCGACAGCCAGCAGGTGAGCCACGCTGGAGTGACCTCGGTCGTGGTCATCATTAGCCAGACTCACTAGAGAGCATCTGAAACGTTCAACACTGCTCACAGCCAACCCCACACACAGGTGGATCATCCGCAAATGAAGGAAGTGGCAACAAGCAGAAACGGGCCAGTGGCAGGGAAGTGACCCGTAACCTTACAGCAGCTGCACTTTTGAGTTCAGAAAAAGGACTTTTGTAGTGACTTGTTAAGAAAAGACTTATTGGGCCCCAGCTCAGGAGCCTAGTGGCTAAAAGTCCTCATCTTGCATGCACTAGGATCCCATATGGGCGCTGGTTCATGTCTCAGATGCTCCACTTCCCTTCCATCTCCCTGTTTGTGAACTGGGAGAGCAGCTGAGGACGGCCCTAAAGCCTTGGGACCCTGCGCCCGCTTGGGAGACCTGGAAGAATCTTCTGACTCCTAGATTTTGAACAGTTCAGCTCTGGTCATTACAACCACTTGAGGAGTGAACCAGTGGATGGAAGATCTTTCTCTCTATCTCTTTTTTTTTTTTAAAGATTTATTTTATTTTTATTAGAAAGGCGGATATACAGAGAAGATCTTCCGTCCGATGATTCACTCCCCAAGTGAGCGCAACGGCCAATGCTATGCCGATCTGAAGCCAGGAGCGTCT
Source organism: Ochotona curzoniae (assembly GCF_017591425.1). Taxonomy (NCBI): domain Eukaryota; kingdom Metazoa; phylum Chordata; class Mammalia; order Lagomorpha; family Ochotonidae; genus Ochotona; species Ochotona curzoniae. Next base: position 6,146,085 of record NW_024465421.1, read on the forward strand.
TCCAGGTCTCCCACGCGGGTGCAGGGTCCCAAAGCCTTGGGCCATCCTTGACTGCTTTCCCGGGCCACAAGCAGGGAGCTGGAAGGGAAGCGGGGCCGCCGGGATTAGAACCGGCGCCCATATGGGATCCCGGGCGTGCAAGGCGAGGACCTTAACCACTGTGCCACCGCGCCGGGCCCCTTTCTCTCTATCTCTCTTTCTCTGTGTAAATCTGACGTGATCGTAGCCATCAGGCCAAGAAGCAATTCACTGTGTAAATCTTACTTTCCAATTTAAAAAAAAAAGAGACAGAGATCTTTCATCTTCTGATTCATTCCCCAAATGGTCAGCTGGGGCAAGGCCAGGCTGAAGCCAGGAGCTTCTTCTGGGTCTCCCGTTTGGGTAGCAGGGACCCAAGGACTTGAGTCATCTTCTGCTGCTTTCCCAAATGCATTAGCAGGGAGCTGGATGGGAAGTGGAGCGATTGAGACTTGAACCAGCGCCTGTAGTGGTTGCTGGTGCCACCATAGGCAGTGGTTTTCCAGACAACATCAAAGCACCCGCCCTTGTCATCACTCTGCTTTAGGTATTCTCTCACCTGATGAGCAGTTGGTTCTTTAATCAGCAGCAAGATGGCTGAAGGTTGCGGGGGTTTCAAACGCAGTTGTGGGCTTGGCAGAGAAGTAAAACGTTCTAAGAGGCCTGACTAGGAAGACACAAAGGCTGAAGTCCTGCGGTCTCCATTCCCTCAGTTCTCAAAATGCGATTTGTTGTGACTTGCTCTGGGACAGAACGCAAGCACACACAGGCAAAAGCACCGACACGGGCTGTGTGCGCATCCTTCTCCCACAGCTCATCACGACTCTTCTTTGCAAAGTAAGAACAAACTCCCCTGGTCATTCTCTAGCTACTGCTCTTCTGTACCTGGCATTTTCCCTTTATCTATGAGCTTGCCAGTTTGCCTACTTGAGAGCTAGATGGTGCTCGGCCACGGATGGAGCAAGAATCAACGCTCGGCCCCTTTCCACACGGCTCCAAACCAACCATGCGTCACTAAAACAAAAACAAAAACAAAAACAAAGCAAAACAAAAAAACAGAAAAAAAAACCCAAATTTTGGGCTTTTTATCACAGTTGCTGCCTTTTGTCCATTAAACAGATTGGTCTCTTGCTTGCTAATTCGGAGGAGCAATTCTGAGTTTGTCGTTTTACCTTTTTTTTTTTTTGAAAGATTTTTATTTTTAAATTTATTTTATTGGAAAAGCTAATGTACAGAGGAGAGAAAGATCTTCTGTTGGATGATTCACTCCCAAGTGGCTGCACCGATCCGAAGCCAGGAGCCAGGAACTTCCTCCAGGTCTACCCACTCGGGTGCAGGGTCCCAAGGTTTTGGGCTGTCCTCGACTGCTTTCCCAGACCATAAGGAGGCAGCTGGATGGGAAATGGAGATGCTGGGATTAGAACCGGCTCCCATATGGGATCCCTGGGCGTTCAAGGCGAGGACCTTAACCATTACGCTACCGCGTAATGGTAGATCTTCTGACTTTGCTGGTGAGGCTCTGTCTTGCAAGCATACAGATTTCTCAATCGCCTAATTGATGCCTTCTGGGGTGGATGTCACAACCACAAAAGGCCTTTTGAAGATGTGTTCCCGCAGATCCTTCCATAATCTTGTGATGTTGTTCACTCTTATTTTTTTTTTTTAATAACTTATAATATCTGCAGTGATTCAGAATTTATACCCGGAACGCGTGACATCTTTGGGGGATGGTGATGGCTGGGAAGGCTGGGAAGGCGGGGCAGCGAGTGTGGGAAAGACACGGGAGGTGGCAGACACAGCTGAGGTCATCCCGGGGAAAGGTGATCGCAGGTGGGCCTAAAGTAGGGCGAGGATGGTGGGAGAGGCAGGTCTTAGCGACTGGTGGGACATATGGGGTGGGAACAGGGGGTCGTCACCCATAAGGGGTCAGGTGCCCCGGGCGACATCAGTGCCCTCTTCATGGCCTATTTTGCCATTTTTTACGGGATTTGATTATTAGGGGAAGACGGGTAACCAGTTTTGTTTTTTTTTTTTCAAGAGGGTCCCAGAGCTCTGGGGAGAAGTGGGTCATTCACCCACCCTAACAAAAGGTAACAAAGGCAGTGTGGTTCCGGTGACTGGCTTTTCTCATCACCGTGCAGAGGAACCCGCAGCCTCGAACGTGCAGGCCTCGCCGCCCACCCCATGGCCCGGACCGCCTGCCCCGGAGCCCGGAACCGGGAGCCGGCACCGAGGTGGGCACGCCCACCCGGGAGCCGAGGGGCGTGGCCAGGCTGGCCGTACCAAGCTTCGAATGCGTAGGGGGGGGAAGAGCGTCTGCGAGGCCCGCCTCGGGAGCGCGAGGGGCCCAGATGGGCGGAGCGGCGGCCCCGAGCGCCACGCCTCCACCCCCGCGGCCGCGCGGCCGTTGGTAGCGCCTCAGTGGTGCGGGCCTGCGTACTTGCCCAGGTGCCCCCAGAGAGCTGCCGGCCGCCCGCGGTGAGTGAGTGCGACCTGGGGTCGCGGGGTGTGGGGAGCGCCGGGTCCCGGGGTGCTCGCCGGAGTGCGGGCAGTGCGTTCCCGGTCCGGACGCTCTGGGCGCTGGGCGCTGTGGCGGGCCCTCAGAACCGAAGCTCCTCACGTTTGCTCTCGCCCCTGGCGCTGCCCCGGTGGTCCTTCCTTCTAGCTGATTTACTCGGCGTCCACCTGTCCCCAGCCTGGGACCAACGCGCCCAACACCCCCCACTTCAAGTCCTTCCGCCGAGGGGCTTCACGGTGACCGAGGGGCTGGGGCTCCGAGTTTTGCGCGTCGCTACCCCTCGGCTGCTCCTCTCGGCCTCAGTTTCCCCATTTGTTCCTTGGGGTCTCGGGCGGCAACGAATTACGTAAAATGATTCATGCTCCCCGGGCGCGAAGGGGACCAGAATCTGGCCTGCAAACCTCAAGAGTGCCCACTGCAGGGCTGAGGGGCATCCTGGAGCAGGTGTCCGGCCTCACTCCCCGTTCTCCTCCCCGACCCGGGTCGAGGTGGTCACTCAGGCTCCTGGCTGGGCAGTCGAGATTTCCCTTAGCTTCACTCAGGGAGCAATGGGGTAAGAGGTCGAGGTTTCTTGGGCCTCAGAGGGGGGAGGGGCACCCTCCGGGGAACTTGACCTCGACTTTGGCTGTTCCTCCACTGACGTTTGGGGTGGTTGGGGGCCGTCACTTACTCCGGGGAGAATGAAGTCTGGAATGGAGGACAGAGGTGGGGGTAGGAAAGAACCTTGGGGAATAAAACTGAGAACCCTGAGTGCATGTGTAGGCCCCTCACTACTTTGAGGGGAGGGGGGTCCTGGGACACACCCCTGCAGCCATCCATTATCCTCAGGCCTTGTGTGTGCTGGTGACATCCCTGGGGGGGTGGCTGGATTAGGATAACGGGGTAGAAGGCCAGGTTGATAAACCAGTGTGTGTGGGGAACAGGTCAGTCTGTGTCCCTGGAAGGAGCTCTTTTCCTATTGAGAGTGTCTGATGTGGTTCCTACCATCCAGCTTAGGAACCTGTTTCCAGGGAGGGTGCCAGCTGAACCGTTGTCCGAAATGTTTGGAAAACAGGTGTGCATTTGGGAGTGGGGACTGTTATTGTCTCCAGCTGTGTGTGGTTGTGGTAGTGGTGGTGGTCGTGGTGGTGCAGGAGCTTACCTCTCCAGCATTCCCCACATCTGGCTGCGTGCGTTTGAACCCCAAAAAGCCCCTGGGGTGTGTAGCGTCACACCGTGGGTGACCATCATCCCCCTTTCCTGGGCAGGGCAGGGGACACTCCCACTCCTGGCTGGTACAGGTTATAAACAGCCAAGGGGGTGGGGAAGTGCCTCGCCTGACAAACCTGAAGTTTTAGGATCTGCCATCAACTCAAGGTTGGGCCTCCCCTAATCACTTGGAAGTCAGGTTCTCTGAGTCCAAGGTGAGTTAATGGAAGCCTGCTTGGCCAGGCTAGAACGTTTCACTGACAACCCAAGGACGGGCTCAAAAGGACCTCCTAGCCAGCTTGTCCCCCGCATGGGTGGCGGGGGTCCCCTTGGGTCACCTGCTGCTACTTTCCCAGGTGCCTTAGCAGGGAACTGGATTGGGAGCGAAGCAGCCAGGACTCAAACTGCTGTCCTGATAAAGAATGAGCAGCAGCTGAACCGGCTGTGCGTCCATGTTGGCCCCCAGAAATGTTAATTACAAAGTAATTTAAAAAAAAGTTTGCAGAAATAGGCGATGAAGATACTGTCTCAGAGTTGTTCCCTGAGATGTGTGTTTAGCAGTGTCCAATCTAAGCTCTAGATGTTTTTCTTCAGATACAACATCGTTTTTCTTAGACTCTGTCTTGTACTGAAAGCAACAGATTCGGTCCTGCTGAATTTTGTAGCATGAAGCCGATTCATGGTGCTGAGCCTGCCATTTAAGGTCCGAGGGCGACCTTGGCGTCCTTGGCTGCCAGGCAGGGTCTCCCGTTTCCTTGTCTGAGACACGATCCATCGATCCTGGGGTGTCACAGGGCAGCGGGTGCCGCCAAAGGCCGGTGGTGTTGCGTGCAGCTTTGTCCTATCATGAACTCACTCTAGCTTGGTGTGCCTGGGCAAATATTTTTGCATCCTGGATTCTGAGAAGGCAAGTAGCCAGAGCAACATATGTGGCCTGTGACTTGTATGCGGGCACTTCAAAACTGGGGGGGGGGGGTGAGAGATAAGGTGACACATGTTGAAATCCATGCATTGGGGAGCAGGAGGCCTTCAGACAAAGTACCTGCTGTGAAAACCCCGGGCCTGGCTCTAAGAGTCTCAGTAACAATGAGTTCAACTCCATTTTCTGTGAACTTTCTGAAACACTGTGTATTCGTTTGCTTAGTAGATGTCAATGACCTGCAGTGTCCCAAACATCATTGGAGTTGTGAGGGAACTAGAGGTGAACAGGCAGAGAAGACAGACCCCTTCTGGATCTGACCTTGAACTGGGGCAGGCAAACACCACCTGTGTCGTAAGGTGACAGCTGCCAGGGAAATCCTGTCGCGTGTGGGTGTGTGTGTGGGGGGAGGGGGACAGTTTATGGATTTAAACATCAGCAGGTCTTAGTCCCCCTGCAGTGAGGCACTGATTTGCAGTGCTGCGGTCAGGAACCTCAAGAACGCTTCTGATGAGTGCCCACGTGGGGGGGCTATGTTTGTACCAGGGCACCTCACAAAGTTGCTGGACAGTGGGATTCAAAGTTCAGTGCAGCAGCTGATTTAGAAATCCATGGGAAGGTTTTTTTTTTTTTTTTTTTTTTAAATAATACTCATGAACTTTTTTGTTTCCTTTTAAAGATTTATTGGAAAGACATATTTACAGAGAGAAGGAGAGATAGCAAGATACAACCTCTGTCCACTGGGTCACTCCTCAAGTGTCTGCACTAGCTGGAGCTGAGCCAATCTGGAGCCCCGAGCTTCGTTCAAGTCTCCCACGCAGATGCAGGGTCCCAAGGCTTTAGGCCATCCTCTGCTGCTTTCCCAGACCACAAGCAGGGAGCTGGAAGGGCAGCAGCCAGGACTTGGACTGGCGCCCATATAGGATCCTGGTGCATGGAAGGCAACGATTGAGTCACTGGGCCAATGCTCCAGGCTCTCTTTATGCTTTCATAAAAAAGATTTATTGGGCCCCCCTTTTTGAAAAATAAAAAACCAGTTATTTATTAATTTGAAAGGCAGAATTACAGGTTTCCCACATGGGTACAAATGGCTGCAGGGGCTGTACCTGGGCCCCTCTGAAGCCAGGGCCTTCATCTAGGTCTCCCACACCGGTACAGGGGGCCAGACACTTGGACCAACTGCCACTGCTTTCCAGTCACGTGAGCAGGGAGCTGGATCAGAAGTGAGCAGCGAGGATACAAAACCCATGATCCCCGATGGGATGCAAGTGTCACAAACCGTGTCTTCGCCACTGTGTCCCGGCCGCCCCTCCAGTGCACTTTGAAGACCCCTGGCAGTGGTACGCCAGCTCTGTGCTAAGTTTGTATTTTGCATGCTGCACGTGCACACAATGTCAGAATTCTTCTGGTGACTTCCCTGGGGTGGTGGGTGGTTAGGATGTGGACACCGGCTCTTACAACCTGTGCGGGTCAAGTTCACAAGGGTCCTGAGCCCCTGTCCCTCCAGCACTGTGTGTGTTCTCTAACTGTAGAGGATTCTTCCCCCCCTTTGGTGAAGGGGAAAGCTCATGGTTAATATGATTACTTCATAAGGCGATTCCTCCTCCCTCATAGTCCCACAGAACATGAGTTGAACACGTGTCATCTTCTGTGTCTGTTATCTAGTAGCATGAGGCATGGTAAAGGCAGTGGTGGCCGGCCCCGAGAGACAGGCAACACCAGCTGTTAGCAGCTGTCACCAGGGCTGCAGAAGCAGACTGAGTTTGCTGTGTGGTTGCCTTCCCTGGTGTTCTACTAAAGCTCAAGGCCCCTGGCAGGTGGGGAGAGGGATTTGGCCAGAGGTGGTGGCTTGCCTGCCTGTACAGGCCTGGGACTTCATGTGTTCATCAGGAAAGTCAGGGCAGGCTCCCTTGCTGCACCTGCCTGCCCGCCTCCTGGAGTAGCTCGCAAGGGGTGGCCTTTTCAGTAGCCGGCTGATGCCGCTGGTTCTTGGCAGGTGCCGAGTGGTCCCCTCAGGGTGTGAACCTTCATGGGGAGGGCCTGGTGCAGGCACTGGAGAGTGCCAGTAGGGAGGGCAGGCAGCAGACCAACAAACAGGTATGCCCAGCTTGTCCTGGAGGTGACAGGTGTGAGGGCTCGGGTAACCAGAGCTGCCTTGGGCAGTAGACAGGATGTGTGTGTGTAATATCCCATGGGAAAGGTACTGTTTATTTGTTCCAAAATTTATTTAAAAGACAGCATGACAGAGAGAACTCTGCTATTTCTGATTCACTCCCCAAACAGTAGCAACCACCAGGGCTGAGCTGGGTTAAAACCAGGAGCCCTGCACTCCATCCGGGTCTCCCACGTGGGTGGCAGGGGCCCAAGGACTTGGACCATTGTCTTCTGCTTTCCCAGCTGCATTAACAGAGAGCTGAATCAGAAGCAGAGCAGCCATATGGGATGCTGACACCCCCGCTCCCTCTGCTTTGCCATCCCCAAGGTGACATTGAGTTGGGTCAAGAGTTGGTTAGGATCGCTCTGAACCCACAAGGCCAAAGTTACTCAGAGGGGTCCATCTGAAGGGGCATGATGAGCCAGTGTCAGGAGTGGTGGGGAGACCCTGCTATGGGCAGGTCTTCTGATGTTGAGGGTACAGGCTTTCTCAACGCCCTCCGAGTGAGCTCACACACCCTGGGGTCTTTATAGTCAGTGCACATCTGGGCTCACACAGCATCCTGCAGGCATCTGTCCTCCCAGCCCTCGGCCGAGGACTGTGTACCTGTTGGGCTTAGCACGGTGTGTGCACCCAAGTGTGTGCGCATCTCTGTGTGTGTGTACACGCCTGTGTATGGCCTCTTCAGGGACCACAGCTTTTGTTTCAGCGTTGTAGGAAGGCAAGGTTTCCAGGCTAACCCACAGTCTAATACTGGGCCACTGGTGCTGGTGGTGGTTGGCTAATCTTGGGGAGCTGAGATCTTCAGAGGGCACGCCCGGGGCTGGGAAGCAGGATGGGAAGCGCTGGGCTCACATGTCCTCTGCTTGGGCATTACATAACATCCTTCCATGAGCGGGCAGCTGGCCTTCAGGCTTTCCCTCTGATCTCCTCCCACCGAGCCCCTGTGTGGTCTTTGACTTTTCCCCGTGGGCCCCCCAGCCCACCCGGCACACACAATTCAACCTCCACAGGTCTCTCACCCCCCCCCCCTCCGCTTGCTGCTTGTGTGCGTGACATGGGAACACTCGGATCCCAGTTTCCTCTCCCGCCCCCTCCGCCCCGCCCCGGCATCCTGGTCCTCATCGCCTGTCTGGGGTGGCTGGGCCTGGACAAAGGTTGCCAGGGCTGGATAGGAACACATGAACTCCCAGTGACCCCTGAACTCAGACGCACTGCCTGTGTGTGTCACTAGAGGTGAGCATTCTGCACAGCAAACAGACTGCAACAGAGACACCCGCAGGACTGCCAGTAAGCCAATGGCGCCGGGGCCTGTGCAGGGGTGGGGCCAGGCATCAGGGGGCATGGTCTGCCCGGGACTAGGCTGTTTGTTGGTTTTGGTTAAGGGTTTCAGAACCTCTGTGATGTCTTACGAAATCACACGGTGTGACATGGCCACATCAGCCACAGTCCCTTATGTAACTGATCTGCAAATGCTACAAGGTCTCTGTCCCCAGTTGTGACCTCACTGCCTTCCTGGTCCTGAGGCTCTAACGGACACACCTTTTCTTTCACTTTCTTGTCTCATCCTGCACCCTCTACCACCACCAGCTCAGGTGAGTTTTGGCCTTGGAGTCTTTCTGCTGCTTGTGATCTTAGGGTAGCCCTGCTGTGCTGGGTGGTCCATAGTCCTGGCTTGCCCAGCCCCTCTTGTGATCTGTCCATGGTACCAGTACAGGGTTGGGGTTCAGACCCCGTTTTTTTTTGTTGTTGTCCATATGCTTTGCTCAAGAACTTGTAGTCACTCTTGCCGTTTTACAGTATAGGATCTTTTTCTGCTGCTGCTTCCGTAGAGCTAAGAGTGGGAGGACACTGCCTGCCCCTCTCCAGCATCCCTGTGGTTGGAATAGACTGGGTTCAGTTAGCGCAGCAAGGCTACCCGTGCTTTCTGCCAGCGGGAGCCAGGGCACGGCATGGCCTCCAGCGACTGCACCATAGGGCAGGGTTCGGGGTGCCAGTTAATGTGCTACTGGGGGTACCTGCACTGCTCAGGAGTGTGAGTCCGTGTCTCAGCTCTTGTTTCTGATTCCGGCTCCCCACACATGCACACCCTGGGAGACAACAGGTGGCAGCTCAAGTCCTTGGCTCCCAGGCCCCTCCCCCTGAGTCCCCAGCTCCTATCTTTGCGCTGGTCCAGTCCTGGCTGTCGCAGGCATTTGGAAAGTGATTAGTGAATGGCAGACCTCTGGCCCTGTCTCTCTGCCTCTTAAATAAGTAAAAATTAGTAAACCATTTTTTTAAAAATACTAACCGGATGAGCAAGTGAATCTGACATCCGTCTCATGGTTATTGCCCAGAGTAATTGATCATGCGTGTTGGTAGAACTGAGATGTCAGGATTGGATCTGGTCCACGAGAGGTGATTTATCTTTGAGACAGGGTGCTCCCAGCTGCCGACCAGCCCCTAGATGGTCACAGCGGTAGTGGCTGGAGCTGGGACTACAGGCTCTCCACACAGGCACCGGGAGCCACAACTCCTCGGGCACCTGCTGCTGCTCCCAGGATGTGTGTGAGCAGGAAACTGGGCATCAGAGCTGAGCACTGAGCTCAGACCCTAGGCATTCTGGCCACTGGGCTAAATGCCCATGGCCTTCTCCGTAGCTTAGAAAGTGATTTGAAGGTACAAGATAAACTTCGGGGATGAGTTTTAGTTTCTGTCTAGGCACAGAGCAGTTTTCTAGGCACAGTTTTCTGTCTAGGAGCAGACATTTGGCCATGGCGGTGAAGATGCCACATACCACTTTAGAGTACCCAGGTTCTGGTCCCAGCATGCCCCTGACTGGTGAAGTGGCTCAACAGCCGTCCCAGAAGGGAGGACACAGCGATAATCGCAAGAAGCACTCCCCGCACCCCCAGCTCCCTTGTCAAGCCAAATGCAGCAGCCTCTGTCCTCAGCTCACGTGGACCAGGCCCCCCAAGTACAGACAAGACCCGCAGTGAGTGTGAGGGGCTGATGGCGTGCATCCAGGCAGACAGGACAGAAGCGTGCTCTGTGGCCCCAGAGCTGCAGGCTCTGACATAGTAACACTGCTGGGGCAGGCCGAGTCAGCCAGGCGCACTGGTGTACCATGGCAGGTGGAGGTGAAGCTCGAGGCCCCAGGAGAGAGGGTGGGCCAGAGTGGGAGGCTACTGAGTAACTCCACCGTGAGTACTGTCCTGCGTGAGAGTGGAGTCCAGGCTGCCCTCCTGCTGGGGCAGGTGTGAGGCTGCGCTGAGTGAGGTCCTAAGTGTGTGATACGCACAGAACCCTCCTGCTGGGCCAAGCCTGGTGAGCACAAGGAGGGTGGGCAGAGATATGGGGGCTTGTGCAATGGAGAGTGATGCCATCAGCTGATGGGGCGAGCAGGCCGTCGCTTGGGTCATGCCGGCCAGCCGCCTATCTTTGCTTTGGCCTTGTTCTCAGTAAGTCTTGAAGGGCGCACAGCTGGCCAGTGGAGCAGCCCTGGCTTCGAGTCTTGTCCCTGCTGCTTGGCAGTTCCCTGGCCTTGGAGGGGCCTTGAGCCCGTGTCGGAGTTTGCAGTTGCTGCACAGCAGAGTGTCAGCATGAAGACACACACTGTGAGCTCATGGAGTGCCACACTGAGTGCAAAACGTGTGTCACAGACCCAGTTAGTGTTGAATCAGGACACTGGTGACCGAGTGCGTAGTCGGGCGGGTGGAGGTCTGTGGTTACAGTACAGCTACTCCAGGCTCTGCAGGCTTGCTCAGAGTTGCTCAGCTCCAGCTGGGCAGCACCCCACACCCCTTACTCCAAAGGCATCTGAGTTCTTTCTGGGGTGTTTGCAGTTAGTGGCCATGGCTGCACAGTGGATGAAAACCACTGAGTCAGGCCCTTCAAAGTGGTGTGTTACATGGGGTGTGCATGCCGGCTCAGTCTTGAAGCAAGGTTCGTAGATCACAAGTTTTGCATCTGTGGGTTTTTTTTAAAGATTTATTTTTTTTATTGGAAAGGCGGATGTACAGAGAGGAAAGACAGAGAGGAAGATCTTCCATCCGATGATTCACAAGTGACCGCAACGGCCGATGCAATGCCAATCCGAAGCCAGGAGACTCTTCCGGGTCTCCCACATGGGTGCAGGGTCCCAAAGCTTTGGGCCGTCCTCGACTGCTTTCCCGGGCCACAGGCAGGGAGCTGGAAGGGAAGCGGGGCTGCCGGGATTAGAACCGGCGCCCATATGGGATCCCGGGCGTGCAAGGCGAGGACCTTAACCACTGTGCCACTGCGCCGGGCCCTTGCATCTGTGTTTAAAGAGTTTTTTAGTTGAGGGACGAGAGTTACAGAGAGATCTTTCATCTACCAGCTAATTCCTCACATGGCTGCAACAACCAGAGCTTGTGTAGGTCAAAGCCAGGAGTCTGGAGCCCCAGCTGGGTCTGCCCTGTGGGTGCAAGAACCTGAGCACTTGGGCCATCTCCTGCTGTGTGATGGCTACATCAGGTGCTGGTGTAGCGTGCTATGCCACAGTACCGTCCCAAGTTCTCAATCCACTGTGTCCCCAACTCCCAGATAACCTTGAACAAGTCCCAGATGCCTGCAGTGGACATGTGCATGCAGAAGCGCTTCTGTGCCCTCCACATTCCTCTTTTTAAGGAAAAATTTCCATTGATTGTTATATTTGGTGAACAGAGAGAAGAAATAGACACAGACCAAGATCATCCACTTGCTGGTCTATACCCCCCTGTTCACAGTGGCCAGCAGTGTGTGAGGTCAAAACCAGGAGCCTGGGACTCCAGCCAGGAGTGGCCGGGACACAGGCACTCGGGCTGTCATGCACTGCCACCTTCTTAGCAGGGAGCTTAGCTGGGACTTGAACCCACACACCCTGGTGGGAGCTGTGGCATCTGGATCACAGCCGCTCACCCCCTGCGCCCCCTCCAGAAGTGGACGTGGGCTATGAGAGGGCATGACAAACATCTTTTATGGATAAGAGTGGGCCCCTGGGACATCCCCCCACCCCATTGCAGCAGCCGCACCCTGAGGGTGGAGCAGTGAACACCCACTTGCGGCTCTGGTGGGGTCACCTGATGGGGGCCTGGTGGGCACTCTGCCTACCTGGTGGGGCTCTGCCTGCACAGATCTAGCAGAAACCCTGGTGCTCTGCGCATGCACTCAGGAGAACCCGGGTTCCCACTACAGCAGCGTGGAGTGGAGGTGACTTAGTCCCTCCTCTGGCTGGGGGTGTGTGTGGCTTTCTAACTGGAAGCCGCTGGAGTGCCCAGTACATCCCCACAGCTTGCTGCACCGGGCACTGGCTCTCCACCGTATCCTTGGGGTGACCCTGTGCACCTGTCCCAAGCTACTGCCCTGTCAGGGTCACTCCGAGCAGTGGTGGGTGCTGACAGGCAGTCTCATCAGTGGGGTGGGTGGTAATTGTGCAGCTGCTTTTATAGAAGCTGCTTGCCCGTCCCCTAAGGCCCTTGTGTTGGGATCTAATCATTACTGACGTGTTCGTGCTGGGCTGTTTAAGTCCCAGAGGTGATGCACGAGGTGTGGCCCTCTGGGCGCAGTCACAGAGCAACCTGGAGTTGGTGCCCGGTGCCCTCATGCCAGTCTGAGGTCATGGTGAGATACAAGCAGAGCTGGGAGGGGTGGCCACGGCACCGCCCTCTGAGGCCCCAGCTGGACCCGTGAGCTCACCTGGACTCCAGGTTGCTGTGCATTGGTGCTGTGGCACCTGGCAGCTTGCCAAAGAGCTACTGTCAGCCACGAACAAGGAAGGCACGGCTTAACACCTATCCTGTGTGCCCAACAGCCATCACACACTGTCCCAGCAGAAATCCAGCTTTGCTGAGTGGGCATTGCTGGCTGAACCTGGGTAACTTGACCAGTAGGAGGACCGCTGGCACCACGGTGAGCTGGAGGTTGAGGCTGTTCTGGTCTGCAACCCGCAAGTGAGAGCTAGGACTGCCACAAGAAGGTGACACAGACCCCCACCCACCCCTGCCAAGGGTCCTTTTTTTTTTTTTTTTAAGAAAAGGTTATAATGATTACATGGTTGATCAGGGTGGGAAGGATCAAGCTTTAGGGAAAACTGGATTGCTTCCAAATTTGCTATTTCTTGTTGTTTCCGGGGGGAGGGGAGAGACAAAGGGGGAAACCACTCAGGACTTTCCACACGTCCCAGTTCCCAGGGATGAGAAACCGCCTCCTCATACCAAGCCAGGGTCTCGGTGTGCGTGTATTCCGAGGGTTCTGTCCAGGTGGTTTGGATAGTTCTGAAGTGCTGCCAATCTTACCAATCCGAGGATGATGTCACCCACCCAATGTCCATTGGCTCTACTCACTGAGGTTTTTTGCTGTCATTGTTGGTTTGGGGTAGTCGTCCAGTTCTGTTCTGCTGCAGCACCAAATGTGCTGCCATAGTCTCCTTTTACAACAGGGCCTGTGTCTACTGCCCCGCCTTTTTCATTAAGTACGACATGTCAGGGTCCTTTTAAAAAAAATGATTTTTACTGGAAAGTCAGATATACGGACAGAAGGAGAGACAGAGAAAGATCTTGGGTCCATTGATTCACTCCCCAAGTAGCCGCTACGGCTGGAGCTGAACTGATCTGAACCTAGAAGCTTCCTCTGGGTCTCCCACATGAGGCTCCCAAGGCTTTGGGCCATCCTCGACTGCTTTCCCAGACCACAAGCAGGGAGCTGGATGGAAAGTGAGACCGCCTGGATTAGAACATGGAATCCTGGCACGTGCAAGGCGAGGGCTTTAGCCAGTAGGCTACTGCACCGGGCCCATCCGCCAAGGGTCCTTAAATCTCTCTCTGTGGGTGGGCATCTGGCATAGCAGTTAAGGTGCCCTGTCAGAATCTGAGTCCCCAGTGTGTCCCATTCCTGCTTTCCTGCTACCACTTTGTACCCCAGAGTGTGGGGGGCAGCTATGATGGCCGAAGTCCTTGGTTTCCTGTCACCCAGGTGGGGTGGGATTCCCAGATGGAGGTCCTGTCTCCTGGCTCCAGCTGTTGCAGGTGTTTGGGCATTGTGCCAGCAGATGTGGGAGTGTGTGCACGTGCACACGTACTGGTCAGCCAGCCTTTCAAACGAAAAACGTCTAAAGGAACTCTCCCTCTGTAAGTTGGTCACCACTGAGATGTTGGTCTCTAGAACGAGTGGAATATTGGTCTAAGCACAGCGTGTGCTGCGGACCAGGAGAGAGGACTGGTGCGGGTGCCCAGAGCGGCCCCGGTGCCCAGCGCAGCCCTGGCCCAGGAGCCCCAGCATTGCTTCCCACAGCTCCTGCTCGGTGAGGCGGCGCCGTGAGCCAGGCGTCTGCCGTGCTGGGCGCCTTGCTTTGTTTTGTTTGAGGACCTTGTTTCTTGGAGACTGCGAGGCAGATTGCCAGTTTATTCAGCACTTATTTGAATAAAATGTGTACCTGGAACCATGAGGCAGACCCAGGTCGGAATGCCAGAGCTGTTCAGAAGCCTCGTGTTTTGTTTTGTACCCCAGGAGCATTGAATACCTGGCACAAGGAGGCGTCTTGCCATACCCTGCCCCCCACTTCCCTCATGTTATCACCTTCTGCAATCAAAATGGAACAATCCAGAACACGAGTGTAGCCCAACACAACATCCCTAGCCACATCAGGTGTCAGCAGTTGCTTTTTGGTTTTTTTTTTTTTTTTTTTTAAGCAAATGCACCTGGGGCCCTGCATGGTAGCTTAGTGGCTAAAGTCCTTGCTCTGCTTATGCTGGGATCCCATTTGGGCACTGGCTTGTATCCCAGGTGCTCCACTTCCCATCCAACTCCCTGCTAGTGGCCTGGGAAAGCAATCAAGAACAGCTCAAAGCCTTTTGGGACCTTGCCGCCTGCATGAGAGACCTGGAAGAGGCTCCTGGCTTTGGATCAGCTCAGCTCCGGCCCATAGCAGGCACTTGGGGGTGAACCAGCAGACGGAAGATCTTTCTCTCTGTATCTTCTCTCTGTAAATCTAACTTTCTCATAAATAAATAAATAATCAGCAGTTCTGCACATGTGGTTGGAGGCGTGGGTGGATGTTGCTATGCTCCAAGGTCGGCCTCAAACCCGGGTAGACTTGGTCCCCTTCTCCCATTGGTGTCTTCTTTCTCTTCCTGGTTCCTGGCCAGCAAAGGACTCCCAGCAGCCAGAGTCCTCCCCCGGGACCGAGTCACTTCCTCATCTGTGAACTTGTCCTGAAGCTAGGATGAGCGAGCCAGTGTGGGACCACTCACCCAGGCAGGCGTGGAGCCGGGAACTAGAGAGAGTCCAGAAATAAAGTCACACGTCCTTGGCTTGGGGAAGGGGTAGTCTTGTGTGTGACCCTGACATTTTCCAGAAAGCCAGGCCTTTGGTTTGTAGACTGTCCGTCAGTTTGGGATCTGTCTGACGTTTCTTTGTCGTAAGCTTCCCTTTGTGTGGTAGAAGGGCAACAGGAATGGTGCTGTGCGTAAGGTGCCTTGTGTCTGGGGGCGTGTAACATCACTTCCTTCTTGTGCTGGAGCTGTTGGCTGCTCTCCCCGCCTTGGTGGAAGCAGTGATTGCCAAGGCCTTGATCTTCCGGAGGCCTTCATTCCTGCCGCAGGGGCTGTTGGCGTCCTGCTGTCCCCTGGAAGTGCTCCTCCCCGCGTGCTTGCTTGTTTGTGTCAGTGCTGAGCCGAGGGTTTTCCTCAGATCCTCTGGGTTCTCTTCCTCAGCTAATAGCCGCAGGTGGGGTCGGCTAGATGCCGCTGCCGCCTTCCTTGCATTATATCCAAAAGTCAGCTCCTTTTGCACCCGATTCCTACATGTAAACTTTGTAAAGAAAATACTAAGGGGCGGACCCAATAACCAGAACACCGAGGACTGAGCCAGGTTGAAGGCAGAAGCCCGGAGCTCCGTCTGGGTCCCCCCCTGGGGGTGGCAAGTCCCCAAGTACCTGTGCTGGCAGCTGCCGCCTTCCCAAGCACAGTAGCCTGGAGTTGGATTCCAAGTGGAGCAGCTGGGCTTCAGCTGGGATTTGAACCCTCCCCACTGCAGGATGGCAGGTGGCTGGTGAGCTGCGAAACAGTGTTACTTGCTGCTGAGTGCATCTGTCCATATCTTCCAGAAGTCAGTTACGTAAACGGGCTGCTGTACTCTCCAGTCTGGGACCTGCGCTTTTCCCCATGAGGGTTTGCATAGCAGCGGCATAGTCTCTTTGCAGTCCAGGGTCACCGGCTGGTAGCATTCTTGTTTCCCTTTGATTGGGAGCAGTCCTCACTCGCTTTGTCTGGTGTAACCCTGACATTTTCCAGAAAGTCAGGCCTTTTGTTTGGAGACTGTCAATTGGTTTTGGATCTGTCTAATGTTTCCTTATCGTCAGGTTCACTTTATGTGGTTTTTGGTGGAATGTCACAGAAATGGTGCCGTGCGTGAGGTGCGCTGTGTCTGGAGGGTGGTGACGTCGCTTCTCGCTTCCTTCTCATGTTGGAGCTGTTGGGCGTTCTCGCTCGCTCGCTCTTTCTCTCTGCAGCCAGTTAGTTTCTCATGTGACCCTGTGTGGGTCCGGAGAGGCCCACTCCCTAAGGAGGCAGCGGCAGCCAAGGCCTTCAACTCCCTGAAGCCTTTATTCCTGCCATGGGGCCGTGGGTGTTCTGCCCCCCACTTCCACCTTGTGCCTGCTTACTTCTGTCCATGTGGATCCTCAGATTTCTCTCAGGTCCTGTGGGCTCTCCTCCACAGCCAGTGGGGCTTGTTCTGAAGCTCAGGTGGATGTTCCAGCATGACCCCCACCAGCAAACACCCATATCCCTTCCCCCACAGCCCTGCAGGTTCCCCAGCACAGCAGGTGCCCTGGGGCCATGCACCCCTTTCCCCACCCCAGCTGTGGACTCCTCTGCAGGAGAACCCAGGGAACAGCGCTTGGAAGCTGAGAGGCAGGGCTCCAGGCGTGGCTCAGCTGCCCCAGAGGTGTCATTGCCTCTCAGCCTTCGTAGTAGAGAAAAGCTGGCAAGTCACGTGCACACTTTTGCACCTGCGCGTCCTTATGTACACGAGTGGCCGCCCCTGGACTCTTGCCGTCCTGTCTGTGTCCGTGTGTGCAGCTTCCCCTTCCAGCCACCTCCATGTGTGTTTTAGGTTTACCAGGCATCTGCTTACACAAGGACAGACAGAGGCTGTGCCTGCTGCCACCTGCCAACAAACAACAGTCTAGAGGAAAGTTCTGTTTTATTGCCCGTATCCCTCTGGGTTATTTTTTTTTTTTCCTGAGAACTACCTAGTTTTTCTTCTATTAATGAAAGTACAGCTTCCTTTATGTGTGTGTGTGTGTGTGTGTGCGCGCGTGTGCGTATATATATAATTTGTTTTGGCAGTCCTCCCGTAAGAGTACTATGGTCTTATGTAATTATTTTTATTTGATAAGGGAGAAACACAGAGCACCCATCCTCTGGTTAACTCCCTGAATACCTGCAGCAGGTGGGGCTGGCGCTGGCCAAGGGTGGAACCACGAGCCAGGATGGCAGTGCCGGTCTCTGGGGGTGGCAGGAACGTGGCTGCTTTGAGCCAGCGCTGTCGCCTCCCAGGGTCTGCATCAGCGGGCAGACCAGGCATCCCGTCCATGGACTTGGCGTCCTAACCATAGGCCAGAGGCCCGGTTCCCGCGGAATGGCAAGTCCGCTGCTTGGTGTCCTCTTGTTTGGAAGCGTAAGCCTCTGTTTGGGCTGTCACAAACAGGATTGCAACATAGATGCCACGGCACCAAGGGAGAGGCCCAGTCCAAGGGAAGAACCACTGGCTCCGAGGGCCTGAGCATTTTGTTTCCCTTGAAGAAGAGAGCTTTAGGAGCTGGCATTGTAGTACAGTGGGTTTAGTCAGTACCCCCGACAACAGCATCCCAAGTGGTCACTGGTTCGAGTCCTGGCTGTTTCGCTTCCCCGTTCCAGATCCTGGGAAGGCAGTGGAGGAAGGCCCGAGTGCCCCGGTCCCTGCTGCCCACATGGGATAGGAGTTCCAGGCCTTTGGCTTTGGGTATGGGCCAGCCCTGATCATTGTGGCCCTTTGGGGAGCCAACCAATAGATGGAAAATATTTTCCCTCACACCTCTCTTAACTCTACCTGTAAAACAAATGATTTTTTTAAAACTTTAGAAGTATTTTTCTAGTTAGATAACATATGTTTATTGTTTTTTTTTTAAAAGATTTATTTTTATTATTTTTTCATTGGAAAGGCGGATATACAGAGAGAGAAGAGACAGAGAGGAAGATCTTCCGTCCGATGATTCACTCCCCAAGTGAGCGCAACGGGCCGATACTATGCCGATCCGAAGCCAGGAGCCTCCTCCGGGTCTCCCACGCGGGTGCAGGTTCCCAAAGCTTTGGGCCGTCCTCAACTGCTCTCCCAGGCCACAGGCAGGGAGCTGGAAGGGAAGCGGGGCTGCCGGGATTAGAACCGGCGCCCATATGGGATCCCGGGCGTGCAAGGCAAGGACTTTTAACCACTTGCGCCACCGCGCCGGGCCCACATATGTTTATTGTTAACAACAGAAAGGCAGTTAGCAGATGAGAGGCAGACGTGTGAGGAAAGCTTGAATCTGGCCCCTTGAATGTTGTCCTGTGCGTACCCTTTGTCGCGTATATATGCTGAGGCACAGCACTACGCTGCCACACTGGAAACAGTATGGCCGGTGGCCGGGGCCTGGTGGCCTTGCGCACAAGTTCCCAGACCACAGGCAGCTCAGGTCCTTATCCTGAGTGTGGGCCCTGCCAGAAGTTTCCCTGGAGCCTCCCAGCAGGAGCCTTGCTCCAAGGCAAGCACTGAGAAAAAGAGAAGTCTTTTCTCCCCTGGGTCACTGTCCAGATGGCCTGGCGGTCATGGCTGGGCCAGACAGAGACCAGCAGCCTGGAACTCCATCCCAGCTCCCCCACTTGGCGTGGCAGGGCCCCAGCACTTGGGCTATCCTCTGCCACCTCCCCGGGAACATCAGCAAGGAGCTGGATCGGAAGTGGAGCAGCCGGAACTGGAACTAGTTCTCTGATGGGGTATATTGATGTCACAAATGGCAGCTGCCAGCCACAGAGCCTTTTTTTTCCCCCCCAAGATTTACTTGTTTTTATTGCAAAGTCAGACATACAGAGAGGAAGAAAGACAGGAAGATCTTCTGTCCGCTGATTGACATCCCAAGGGACTGCAACAGCCAGTCTGAAGCTAGGAGCCCGGAGCTGCATCTGGGTCTCCTATGCAGGTGCAGAGTCCCAAGGCTTTGGACTGTCCTCCACTGCTTTCCCAGGCCACAAGCAGGGAGCTGGATGGGAAGTGGGGCCGCCGGAATTAGAACCAGCGCTCATATGGCATTCTGGCATGTTCAAGGTGAGGATTTTAGCTGCTAGGCCATCACACCAGGCCCAGGACCTTTTTTTCCTCTCATCTTTCTTGTGTCCAAATCAATGCTCAACCTGTATTTAGATGAAGAAAAACTGTGGTGGTAAGCCAAGAATATAAGGAAGTATCTAACACTGCACAGTAGACTGTGTCCAAGCAAATATTATTCTAAAGGATCATTTAGCAACTTGAAGATGTGCCTTAGCTGGCCCACCTTCCCTCTGGTTGTGTAGTTTGTTTACATGTAAACTTAGGTGTATGTATGAGAAAAAGTGAAGGAAAATTCTAGAGAGTAGATAGACAAGGGGTCAGATTCCCGGATCAGATTTCCATCCTAAGTGGAAGTCAGGAGTGGTTGCTGAGGAACTTGGAATGGGGCACCCCAGGGCCTGTGGCTCTGCCTCCCCACCCCCCATGGTTTTGGATCCTGGACCTAGCTTTCCCTCCCAGCCTGAGGAGCGGCGAGCTGAGCTTCATCGGGATAGTTGTTCTGGCCTGCATGGACTCAGATGGTTTTGAGGAAACTTAGCACCTTCATGGGCACTGGGAGCCAGGAGCCAGGACATGTTTATTCAACCCTGAAACATCTTGGTGAAACACAGTTGTATGATTGGAAGCAGCCAGGCAGCCTTGTCAGAGAGCCTGTCCCAGGGGTCTGCCCTGGGGTGGTCACCACGTCCGTCCTCTGCCGTGTCTTTTCCACCGTGCGTGTGTGCACGCGTGTAGGCGTGTCCACAGTTCGTGGGAGAAGAACCAGGAATCTGTCGTTGAACATTAGCCCAGGGCAGAGAGCATCCTGGCTCTCAGCCAGTGCCCTGGCTTGCTCATGACTTTGGCCTGTGTGTGTCCAAGTGCTTGGGGAGGTGCCGGGGAGGGGGTGGGACTTGTCTTGTCATTAGGATCCAGTTACCCAACCTTTGTGGCCACACCTCTCCCACAGGAACCATACCTTCCCCCAGCAGGTTCTAATTCCAGACACCCATGGCAGGCAGCTCGTGCAGTAAAACTGTCCTCCAGGGTCCGGGTTCTGCCCAGAGAAGGCATCCCTGGCTTCCGGGAGCCACCCTGAGATTCCTTCCATTTCTGCTCTCACGTCCCACCCCACTTCCTGGAGACCTTGTCTGGTTGTATCCTGTTGGCGTTTGACACTCAGGCATGGGTAGCCCTACTGGCAGTGTCAGCATCCCCGGGGCACAGTCAGCAGAGCAAGGCTGAGCTCCCTGCTGCCTGCCACGTCATGCTGCCGTGGGTTTCACCCCATAGCTGCCTTCCCCTTTCGGGAAATTGCGTCAGACACATGGCAGTCACGGGGAGTCCTGGGACAAAGCCCTGGTATGTGGGGGAAAGGGCGTCTGCTGAGGGTGCTGGGTGGCTGCCTGCCGTGCTCAGTGTTCTCCCAGACGCCCTGGCCGGGACTGCATGGGGCTATAGGTGCAGGTGCTACCCAACAGTGTGCAGCTGCCCATCGTGCCACTCTTTGCCCAAGATAGCCCAGTCTGACACCCGCGCCCTCTGGCACATGGCCTCGCACCCCCTGCGAAGTTCATCTCTCACTTGCCACCTGCGCACACTCCCGCATCTCCAAACACATCCCCGCTCTTCCCACTGAGGCACCCGAGAGCCTGCAGATCCTGCTTGTTACTGCTGCTGCCAGCAGGACCCTCTCTCAGTCCCCCGAGCCCGCCCCTGGGGGCCCCGTGTGCCCTCTTCTTCCTCCCAGCTCTGGTCTCATGTGATGCAGCAGTAGGCAGAACATCAGGAGGCTACAGCAGAGCATCTTGCTGGATTCCCCAAAATCTGTGAGGAGCGGATCCTCGGGCGGGGCGGGGGCTATTCAAGAATCTCTTGACTCTTCCTTAAGATTTTTTTTTTTATCATTTATTTGACAATAGAGTTCCCTCTCACTGGTCCATTCCCCATATACCCACGATGGTAGGACTAGGCCCGAGCCGGAGCCGAGAGCTGGGAACACGCTCCAGGTCTCCCATGTGGGCGGCAGGCACCCGGGCGCCTGAGCTGTTGCCACTGTCCGCCAGGGTCTGCACTGGCAGGAAGCGGTGGGAGTCAGGAGCCGCAGCTGGGAACCAGGCCGGCCCTCTGCTGCAGCCGTCTCATCTGCTAGGTTGATTGTTTACTCCCTGAGCAGTTGCCAAGTTTGACCAGAGATGCCAGTTGACAGGCAGCTGCACTAGCTGCAGATAAACCCACAACAGGTGTGTGCCCACGGTAGCTGTCAGCTTCCCCTCTGCCTCCGGGCCACCCACTGGAGCTGGCCCGGCAGTCGCTGGTCTGCAGCAGCTTCCTGGGAGCACAGGGCTTCCTTCTTGCTCCCTGCCCTCCTTGCCACTTCCTGCCAGGTGCCTCCTGCCTCCTGACACCCAGGCATGGGCAGTGCCCATACACTGCCCACAGTGAACACAGTCACAGCCCTGTGACCTCCACTGGGGTCAGCAGCTGGATGGGGAACGAGCCTTCCCTTGCTGTCACCAGTGTCACACACACAGCCACACACACCTGTACCCTGAGGCTTGGCCTGCACACGCGCGCGCGCGCACACACACACACACACACATATATATACCCTGAACCCTGAGCTATGAACGAGGGAACTTGGAAAGCGTTCCTGGTAAATGCACACTGTGGAGAATTCATGCATGGATTGCAGGGAGTTTTTTGGGGGAGAAGAGCACCAAAAGAAGTTTTATATTTCAATTCCATCTACCACAAGCATTGAAAAGACCCTCGGGTGAGCCTGTATTTTTCTGCTGTGTGCTGGGCTGGAGCTGTGGCCAGCTGCCGGAACTGAGGAAAAACAGCAGTCAGAATACATGTGTACCACCCGTCCTGCGTTAACATGGGTTCTGTGGCCGTGGATGCAGTCAGCTGGAGATCAAAAAGAAGGGAGTGCAGTGGTCACTCCAGCATCCCATATCGGGGTGCTGTGTCAAGTCCCGGCTGCTGCACTTCCGACCCAGCTCCCTACTAAGGTGCCGGGAGAGGTAGTGGAGGATGGCTCCCATGCAGGAGCAGACCCAGATGGAGTTCCTGGCTCCTGGTTTCTGCCTGGTCCAAGCCTTGGCTGTTGTGTTACTACTATTTAAAAGAGCAACAATGCAGCACTAGTAATGCACAAGGACTTCAGGGTAGCAGCTGTGCCCACAGCACCTGGTCCGTGGAGGCGCTGCACCAGAAGAGGATGCTTGGACACATGTCGACAGATAAAGAGTTTGCTACAAAATAATGTTGAAGTCCATACAGTTTTCTTTTCATAATGCGTGTTTTTCACGTCCTCTCCAAATACTCCCTCTAAGCAAACACTGTCTGGAACCCTGAGGGGTGGGCTTTGTGATCGCCCCCCCCCTTTTTTTTTTTAAATCTGTGGTATTTTATTAGAAAAAAACGTATAGTGGCTGCATTCCTTCTGTTGGCCTCCTGGGTCAGACCACCAGGCGCTCCTGTCGGCCTGGGGAGAACAGAGAGAGCTTGGGGACCCCCATCCTAGAGGATGGCCAGGCAGACGCTCACAGACCATCCTTTTTTTCCCCCCAAGAGATTTATTTATTTTATTTGGAAGACAGGGTTACAGAGAGCGAGATCTTCCATCTGCTTGTTCACTCCCCAAGTGGCCGCAATGGCCAGAGCTGGGCCAGTCTGAAGCCTGGAGCCAGGGACTCTCATGTGGAGATCATGTGGCTGCGGGGTCCCAAGGATTTGGGCAATTCTCCATTGCTTTCCCCAAGCAGGGAAATGGAAGGGAAGCGGAGCAGCTGGAGCTTGAACCAGGCACCCATATGGGATGTCAACACCACAGGCAGAGGTGTGGGGTTTGAGGGGTGGTGTGTCTCTTTTGAAGTGTCATGCTGTGAGTTAGTGATGCTTGCCCACTTATGTTCCATGCTTCTAGGGTATTTGTTCATTCCTTGGGGAGTTACTGAGCAGTGGCTCATGGCCCTGCTGAGCTGGGGTCTGCAGGAGGAGAGGCAAGTGAGGGGCGGCAGAGGGGGTCAGGCCAAGGTGTCGTGTGGCTCCTGGGAAGTGATCGTGGGTCCTCAGAGGAGGCGGATGCAGATCCCACAAAGCTTCCCAGGTGGGTTTCCTGCCCGTGTCCCTCCTGCAGAGAGGGAGATGATCCCCAGTTCCTCCCTGCCATTCTCCAGCTTTTGGTGACTTTACTGGATGCTCAGGGTCGGAGCGGAGCTGTTGGAATGTTGTATGCTGTGTTGAGACCACATGGGTGCTCCTTGGGGACCTCAGGGTGCAAGGGATACCGTCACAGTGGGTGGGGCTAGCGCGCTCACAGTGGGCGGGGCCTGTCAACATCCTCCGAGTTTCCCTGACAGTGCAAGAGTTTGTGACCCTGACCCCGCACTCGGGGTGCTGTATGAGATGGAAAGGACAGGTGAGGGCAGGTGCTAGAGACGGAACAGACAAGCAGAAGGTGGCCGTGGTCAGCCTGCCAGGCTGCAGTGTGCCCGGGAGGGATGGACTGTGCCTTCAGGATGATCAGAAGAAGCTCCAGGACCTCCTTGCCCTGTGCTAACCCCCTGCAGCACAGAGGGCTGCCTGCCGCTTGCTTGTGTGCAAGTTCACAGTCGGCCAGTTCACAGCCGTTGGGTCAGGTAGTGTCACTGAGCTGGCCATGTCCCAGCAGAGGCCTGAGGGCAGGGAAGCAGGCCCTGCAGGCAGCAGGGGAGAGTCCTGGTGAGGTGGCTCAACAGCAGGAGCAAACAGGGCAGAGACAGGCAGCCCGTGAGATGGGGAGAGTGCTAAGGGGCGGGAGAGGGGGGCAAGGCCCGCTCAGGGTGGACCTGGTAATCGGAGGAAGGGCTTCGGAGTTTGCATCAAGTGTGCCTTGAAGCCATTGTGGCTTTCCATCAGGGAGGTTTGAGTTAGATTTTCTTTTTTTTTTTTTTTAATTTATTGGAAAGACAAATCAAATTTTATGGACAGGAGAGACAGAAAGCTCTTCCATTCGCTATTTTACTCCCCCCAGATGGCTACAACAACTGCAGCTGAGCTATTCTGAAGCCAGGAGCCAGGTCCCAAGGCTTTGGGCCATTCTCCACTCCCAGTAGGGAGCTGGATGGGAAGTGGTACAGCCAAGATACGAGCCGACTCCCATATGGGATCCCGGTGCATACAAGGCAAGGATTTAGGCAGTGAGCATAACGTCAGGTCATTTTTTCTTTTTCTAATGATTTATTTGTGTATTTGGAAATACAGAGCGTGAGAGAGAAAGGAACAGAGATCTTCCATCAGCCACAGTGGCTAGAGCTGGACTGGTGTGGAGCCAGGAGCCAGGAGCCAAAAGCTTCCGGCTATCTCACATAGGTGCAGTCGTCAAAGCACTTGAGCCATCTTCCGCTGCTTTCCCAGGTGCATTAGCTGCGAGCTGGATGGGAAATAGAGCAGCTGGGACACGAACCTGTGCCCGTACGGGATACCAGCACCACAGGCTGTAGCTTTACCGGCTGTGCCACCAAGAGTGTGAGCTAAAACACTGGGCTTCTAGGAGCAGAGCAGTATTGCCAAGCAGGGAAGCCTCCTGGGCCCTAGCATCCAGCATGTTGAGAGTCAGTTACCCAGCTTGGTCACCCCCTTGCCCCTGAGCTCATACCCTGGGTCTCCTGTGCCGGTGACATCACACAAAACAACCTGATTGGTCAACCCTGGACCTCTGGCACAGGGGCATCCTTACTGTGCGGGGCGCTCGGGGGACGGCTCAGAGGTGCTCAGTCCCTTAGGCCGTGGTTTCTGCACTGTGTCGCCCACTGTATTCCCTGGGCTGCCGTTGGATCCAGGGGGTGGGGGCATGGGCCGCAAGCAAGCACCTGCTGGCCACTGGTCGGTGCTTTGGGTGCCCCCTGTGCTCCCCACTGATGCCTGTCCCCCCTCTTCTGCCTCTCTTGACAGCTTCCTGATCAACATGGGGGACTCCCACGGGGACACCAGTGCCACCATGCCCGAGGCGGCGGCCGAGGAAGCAGCGGCCTTCAGCATGACGGACGCCGTCCTGTTCTCCCTCATCGTGGGGCTGCTCACCTACTGGTTCCTCTTCCGTAAGAAAAAGGAGGAGGTCCCCGAGTTCACCAAGATCCAGTCGACGTAAGTAGCGCTTGGGTGCGTTTGGGGTCTGACAACCCCAGCTTCCCCCACCACAAGTCACCTGAGGCCTGGGTCTCCTGTGGGGGTGGGAGCCTCCAGATGCTCCTTCTAGGAGGCACAGCCACACCGGGTCAGTTTCCCTTCAGTCCCTTGGGTGGCCCAGGGTTCCGTGTGAAGCTGAGAGTGAGTGACCCAGGGCTCCGTGCGTAGCTGAAGGGTTTCCATGCACAGTTGAGGGTGCGTGACCCAGGGGCTCTATGTGTGGCTGAAGGCTTCATGCATGACCGAGAGATTCTATGCAAAGCCAAAGGTGTGTGGCTGAGGGGCTCTGTGTGTGGCCGAGGGTGCGTGGCAGGAGTCTCCATCCAGGTCTCCCCGGTGGGTGGCCAGGGCCCAAGCACCGGAACCATCCCCCACTGCCTTGCAGCCTGCATGGCATTAGCAGCATGCTGGCTTAGGTTGGGCTGTGGACTTGAAGCAGCATCTGTTAGGGGATGCGGGTATCTCATGCCACGGCTTGACCACTGCGCCAAATGCTGGCCTCTGTTTCATTGGTTTTATGCCTCCTCTTAGGAATAAGTAAAAAGGTGAATTAACCTAAAGGAAAATGACCAGAAAATGACAGTACAGGTGACTTAGGCATCTGACAAAATGAAAGTGACAACTTGGACACGTGACTGCACCTGCCTCCCCAGACAGGTCCCCAACAAGTCCTGTGTGAGAACCGTGCACCAGGTTTGGGTGGAGGAGCCTGCTTGTGCCATAGGCTGTATGTTGGCCCAGGCGCAGACCCCAGGGGGGAGCGGGCTCTGCCAGGCTGTGCTGGGCTGTGCTGAGCACGTGCCCCCAGGGTCAGCATCAGGTCAGTGGGGGGGGGCAGAGTCCTCAGGCGAGAGCCTAGGGCCAGGCAGGTGAAGTCCCAGTGGAAGCTGGGGTGGCGGCCTTCTTCTCCCCCAAACCTGCTGAAGCAGTGCACTCCCCAGGCCGTGTACGTGACCTTTGCTCTGGGTTTGGATACTTGGCTTCTGCCTCCATCCCAGGACCCCAAGCACACTGCGGGACTCAGGCCTCTTGGGGCACTTAGGAGTCCACCTTGGAGCACCAGCCCCCGCCGCCTGCACCTGCTCTCTAAATTTCCCTTTTAGACGGGCCCTCTGCTGCCTTTGACCTTGTCTGTTTGAAATTGGCACCTGTGAGCCTTGTGGAGGTGGGGGGGGCGCTGCTGCTTGGGACCGTGGCTGCCCCGAGGGCATGGGAGACTTTGCCCTACAACTCTCCCCTCCCCAGCAGATTCCTCCCAGGCCCCACAGGAGTACGTGGGTGGAGGTGGGGTTGGCAAGACTGAGCTTGAAAGTCCCAGGGGCCTGTCAGGTCAGATGCTTGTATGGCTCCTGTGCCACAGACCAGCTCACAGAACAGACCCCCTCTTTGCAGTCTCATGGGGGCTCTGGTTGGGTGGGTGCCTGGGGATGGGAGGAGGCAGTGGGGATTCGTGGGGGTGCAGTGGTGGCCGGGCCTGGCTACGTGTAGGCAATAGACACAGCTGAGCTGGGAGTGGGGGTTCCCTGAGCTGGAGCTGGAAGATTCTCCTGAGATGGCCAGGAGAGAGAAGGCAGACGGGGCAAGGGAGCTGAGTGATTTTGACTCAGGTGGATTGAATGGGGAGTGGGAGCCCCCTGAATAAGGGGGGGACTGTTTGAGGGGTTCCAAGACAAACACTGCTTGCTGTAGCTCGAAGAGGGAGGGCCTGGCTCTGGTCCTCAGAGTCACCCCAAGAAAGGGGGGACCAGGGGCTCAGCAGTGTGTGCAGGACTCAGAGGGACCAACACCCAGGCCTGGACCTGGCTCTTCCTCACACCTCCGAGCCCCTGCTGTCCCCCCTCACTCTCCCCACCCACTGGCCACTGCTGCCCTCTCACAGAGGAATCCTGTATGGGTCACCATGTCTCCTCTGGGTCCCTGCGCTGTCAGGAGATGGGTCCATGTGTGCCTGTGGCTCCCTCCCCAAATGGCCACAATGGCCAGAGCTGAGCCCATCGGGGAGCCAGGAGCTTTTTCCAGGTCTCCCACATGGGTGCAGGGTCCCAAGGCTTTAGGCCATCTTCCACTGCCTTCTCAGGCCACAAGCAGGGAGCTGGTTAGGAAATGGAGCAATCAGGACATGAGCTGGTACTCGTATGGGATGCTGGCATCACAGGTGAAGGATTAGCCTACTGTGCCACAGCATTAGGGGAGGGAGCCTTCTTTAGTATTGTTTTGTTGTTGTTGTTGCTTTGTTTTTGTTTTAAAAGGTTTGTTTATTTTTATTGGAAAGACAGATTTACACAGACGAGAGACAGAACGATCTTTTTCAATCTACTGGTTTACTCCCCAGGTAGTCACAACAGCCAGAACTGAGCCAATCCAAAGCCAGGAGCCTCTTCCAGGACTCCCGCACAGGTGCAGGGTCCCAAGACTTTGGGCCATCCTCTACTGCTTTGGCCACAAGCAGGGAGCTGGGTGGGAAGTGAAGCAGCCAGGACATGAACCAGTGCCCATATGGGATCCATATGTGCAAGATGAGAATTTAGCCTCATCTTGCTGGTTCCTAATATTGTTTTCAAAGAAACTTTAATTAGAAGATTAGAAAGTCAGGCAATTAACCGTAAAAACCGCTGTGGGATCTGGCCATACCTGGCCCACTGCCTGAGGGAGCTGAGCAGCAGGCAGCCCTCCCCTCTGCCTGTGTGGGCTCAGGCTACTGCGCCCGTCGCCCTAGCCACCACCAACACCCACCCCCCCAGCTCCACAGGGTGCCCGCTGTCCCTGCTTCCCTCCTGACGTCAGAGGACACTTGAACAAGAAGCAGAAGTATTAGGGAGTGTTCCGTTGCAGACAACGGGGGTGGGAGTGGGGGAACAGGCACAGGGGCTGAGCACCTGCCAGCTGCGCTCCCCACTCAGCAGCAGCCAATAGAGGATCTAAGCAGGTTCTGCCTTGGGACGGGAGAGGGTCTGGTACCAGGAGATCTGAACACAGACCCCCGAAACTTAGGCATCAGAAGCTGGGTGGATGAGCCACATGGGGCAGGGGAGCCCTAAGGGAGCCGTGGCGGGTTGCGGTCCTGTTCTGTGGACTGCCCTTGGCCCCTGGAGCCCGATCCCATCTCAGTGCAAGGCCGGGAGGCCTGATTGGAATGCCGCGGGCTGCAGGCTCCCAGCTGGCGGTGCCCCAGCCGCCATGGGAAGGGGCAGCCTCTTCACTGTGGAGCAGGGGGCTTGAGGCTGTGTTTGGGCCCAGCAGTGTCTGAGGCCCCAGGGGAACGGATCTAATTGAATCTGAGCCCTGACCCCCTGGAGAAGCCGTCTGGCACAGCTGGGCTCAGCCTGCACCACTTCCTTCCTTCCTTCCTTTTTTTTCCCCCAGTGGCAGAAGGGGAGGGGCTGGGGAGGAGGGCTCCCATACAAACAGTTACCAAGGAGACCAAGTGGGGTGGGCGAGGTTTTCTTCTTCCCCAGTTCCACACTAAGAGGGGGAGGAGGAGTGTGTCTGGCCGCAGGGGCTCATGGGAGGCTCAGTCCCTCTTCTCGGTTGCTGCCCGCTGCAACTGCCAGATGTTGCCGAGTTCCCAGGCTCTCAGGCACGGGAAGAGCCCAAGAGGGTGTCTGTGGGGCCTGGCAGCCTGCCCCGCCACGCCAGCATGGACAGCACCGAACTGCCCACCTGGGTGACCCGCCTGCTTCTTTAAGCCCTGAGTTGGGAGCGAGAAGCCATGGGGTGCGCGTACACATCTCCGCAGGACGAGCCGGCCCGGAGGTCAGTCCAGAGCGGCTCTCCAGGAGGCAGGGGACTGCTGACACCCTTGGCAATGTTGGGTGGCAGGTCAGGGGCCGGGTGCCCACGGTGGCCTACGGGAACAGATTCCTGAGGAGGACCGCCACCCTGGGGCTGGAAGATGCGGCTGGGGGCTGTATCCCCGTGGTCTGGATTTGCAAACCCCTCCTTTCCCAAGGAATGGGTTTGGGACTCTAGGAAGGGCCAGGTTCCAGGGCCGACCTGGGTGGGAGAGAGTGCCAGCTCAGAGCAGCCAGAGGAGTGGTCCCCACAGCCCAGAGTCCCTGGTTGGGATGTGGGATTCAGGAGAACGTCCTAACAGATCCCCTAGGCAGGATAGCTGAGACAACCGGGACATGGTGGATCCAGGGAGGCTAGAGGCACAGGGACCACAGCCCCTGCCGACCTCAGCACGTCAGGGTCGGCTCCTCCTATTTTCCAGGAGCTGAAGGGTGAAGGGAGCCTGACTCTAGGCCAGGTGGGGCAGGGCCTCTCACCTGCCTGGGCCCCTCAGACCCTCGCAGTGCTGCCCAAGGATCCAGGAGCCCACGTACCTGCTCCTATTGGCATCCACGGTGTGTGTTGTGCCCAGGGTCCTGGCGTGTGCCCCTGCCAGGACACTGTGACCAACCTAGCAGCTACTTTGCCCCATGCAGCCCCACCTGCAGGGTGGGGCCTGTCAGGCTCAGGATCCACCATTGCAGCCACGCCAGTCCCTGCGCTGGGTCTCCTCCCCAGCACTGAGGTGCCCCTGGGAGCCGGGTTCTGCCCTGTGTGAACAGAGCCACCTCTGCCAGCCTCATGGCCACGGCACCAGCCACGCGGCCAGGCTATCCCACACTGCTTGGGGCTACTCGTTGTCCCTGCTGCCAGCGAGCCCCTGGTAAGACCCAGGGCACCTGTCTTCCCCCGAGAGGAGGTGGGGACATCAGGTGCTTGGGATGAGCGCAGGCAGGGAGCTAGGCCCCAGTCCCATCTCAGCTGTCCGTGCCAGCCTGGGGCTGCGGGCATGGCTCACGACTGCTTCCTGTGGAGCCCGGGGTCCGTGGGAAGGAACCAGGGTGCGGTGAGTGGGCAGAGAGGAGGGGCAGGTGTGGATAAGTGTGTCAGGTGCAGAGGCGGGAGCCGGGGAGGCCAGGGCAGGTGTGGCATGGCTTTGGCCCAGCCCAGCCTGGCCTGTGGTCACTGACCCAAGACTTCCACAGCCTGTGGAGCCAGTCCCTTCCACCCACCACACCCCCACGGCCCAAAACTCATCCCTTCTTACCACAAAACCACCACATGCTCCTCTTAGAGAAAAAGCACCGAGCGACTGGAAACACAAGTTAGCTTCCCGCGCCTCCAACCCAGAGAAGACCGCCAGGGACAGGGCTTGGGCTGCCAGCAGTCAGGTCCTAGCTGCAGCTTCATGCTGACGCACCCCCTGGAGGCAGCAACATGGCTCCTACTGCCCACCTGGGGGACCTGGATGGAGCCCCTGGCTCCCAGCATGGCCCTGGCTGTGGTCGGCATTTGGGGAGCAAACCAGTGCATGGGAGACGTGTGCATGCTTGTCTATCCCTCAGGGACTCTCAGGACTTACAGAGCGGCTGCTGCCGCCCACTGCTTTGTTCATATAGTGGACAGGGGGCTCACCTCCCCGGGGGCCGGTGCACCTGCCTGGCCTCCCCCCACCTTAATACTGAGAAATAGGAACATAACGTAGAAGCAGTCCATCCGACAGCAAAGGGAGCTGAAGTCAGCGCCAGTGTCTTGGTGTCCTCTGTGGGTGCCTGCTGCTCCAGCTCGACTGGGGTCACCCGGAGTGGGCAGGGATTTTCAGGGATCCTTGGCTCATCCTGCCCGTGGCACCCAAAGGCCTCACAAGCTTTGAGTATGAGGGAAGATGTGTTTGCTACTCACACGGAGCGCAGGAAGCCCAGCTTTGTGCTGGCCCAGGGTGGGCCTTGTCCCCGGGGGCACCCAGTAGTTTGGTGTGTTGGTACCACCTGGGGCATGTTCCGGTTCATGGTGAGCACAGGCAGTGGCGCGGTGAAACTCCTGGGCAGAGACGTCCAGAGCAAGGTGGGTGTCAGGGAAGGGCCTGAAACTTCGCTGTGTGGGGTCATCCCGGCCCCTCTGGAATGCCAGGGGCTTGGGGAACACTCAGCATCTGCCCACGGCCACCCAGGAACCCTTAGACTCACGTTGTGGCTATAGCCTGGCACGTGGAGCTGCTGCGTCAGCTCATGCCCTTTCCTGGAATCAGCCAGAGCCCGCCTTGGGCCGGGCCCTCGCAGGTGGCAGGTGTGTGGGAGTAAGCACATGCTTGCGGGGAGGCAATGACATCCTGGAGTTGGCTGCCTGTCAGCGGGGGCGGGGACTGTGCCCGTAAGTGCCCCTCCAGAGCTACTTTCCTGGGAGGGTGGCTCAGGAGGGCCCGCCCCTGAACCCTCCACGTGGGAGCCCCTGTGAGCCCCTCCTGTGCACCAGGGCCACTATCACCAGGCCCCAGTTCGGTTTGGGGTGGTCCCGTTCCCTTCCAGCCGAGGAGCAGCAGCAAGGATTGGGCAGGGGCCTGATGGGGGCAGGGCCGGAGGTGTCCACAACATGATGGCATGAGACTAGAGGAGGAGGGGCCCTGACGGGCATGAGCACGGCAGAGTGTGGGGTTCACAGGTCTTCAGCATCACTGGGGAGGTACTGGGCACCCTGGACCCAAGTCCTGTGGCTGGTGCAGTCACTGGGCACAGCCAAGGCCTCAGTTGTGAACGCCACCCGAACCCGGGCTCATGGGCCTCATTTTCCAGGACGGCCTCTGTGAAGGAAAGCAGCTTCGTGGAGAAGATGAAGAAAACGGTGAGTTAGCCCCGGGCCTCTGTCCAGCCAGAGAGGGAGAAAGCCAGTGCTTAGTGGCATGCAGGGCCCAGCCATCGTGCCGTGCTGCAGTTCCTGGCTTCTTGCACTTCTGTCTTTTGCAAGTAACAGCTTTATTGAGATCACTTACTGTGCAATTTGCCCATTTTAAAATAAACATACCGATTTAGTATTCTCAGTTGTTGCAATAGTACAACCAGTTTTTCAGATTTGAAAGGCTAAATTAAGGGCCTGGCCCAGTAGCCCAACAGCTAAAGTCCTCACCTTGAACATGCCGGGATTCTAGATACCGGTTCTAATCCCAGCAGTCCCACTTCCCATCTGGCTCCCTGCTTGAGGCCTGGGAAAGCATTCAATGACTTCCCCAAGGCCTTGGGACCCTGCACCTGCATGGGAGACCCAGAAGAGGCTCCGGGATTCTGGCTGCCGATCAGCACAGTTCCAGTCACTGTAGCACCCTTGGGAGTGCAATCAGTGGACAGCAGATCTTCCCAACTTTCCAGTGAAAATAAATCTTAAAAAGGTCAAATTAGAAGCGTCACCCACTGGTTCACTTCCCAAATGACAGGAGCTGCTTCTGGGTCTCCCCCATGAGTGCAGGGGCCCCAAGGCCTGGGGTTTATCTTGGAAAAAGAAATCCTCTAAGACGACATTGTCCCCTCCCAGCCCCACGTGACCACTCACCCTGCCCAGGTAGATTTGCAGTTCTAGGAATGTCACACCAACCGAAGCACATGGCGTGCGGCCTCTGGGCCTGGCCACCTCCCCGGGCACCAGGCTCCTGCCTGCCAGTTACCCGCCCGAGGCAGGCTCATTTCCCCCACTGATTCTGGGACCAGCCTGCTGGGGGAGCGCCTGCCCCATGTCCCAGCTCCTCATCTCCCACTCGAGTACCTCGCGTGGCTCCCAGCAGGTTTTCTTCTGTGTGCTGCATGCTCTGAGCTGGACTCGTGTCTGACCTGGCTGAGTCTTTTATCGTGAGGGTTACACGGGACACCTGGGGCAGCACCGCGTGGGCACCCCTGACCCCGTGTCTGGCCTCCTGCAGGGTAGGAACATCATTGTCTTCTACGGCTCCCAGACGGGCACCGCAGAGGAGTTTGCCAACCGCCTATCCAAGGATGCACACCGCTATGGGATGCGGGGCATGGCTGCTGACCCGGAGGAGTACGACCTGGTGAGTGCCCACCATGCAGGGCCAGGGAGGTTGGCAGGAAGGGCTAGGGGAGCTACGGGAAACAGCTCACCTGGGGGCTGCCTCCATCCCTGCAGGCCGACCTGAGCAGCCTGTCTGAGATAGACAACGCCCTGGTGGTCTTCTGCATGGCCACCTACGGTGAGGGGGACCCCACCGACAATGCACAGGACTTCTATGACTGGCTGCAGGAGGCAGATGTGGACCTGTCGGGCGTCAAGTATGCGGTGAGTCACTTGAGAGACCTGGGGGGCTGCTAGGCCCTGAAGCCAGAGGTGGCCTGGGGTGCATGGCTGGTGCAGGGGCTGCCCAGGGCCTGGGCCAGCTCTACAGAAACACCCCTACGTCGGGTCCCACTGGGTAGGACTCTGAGCCGCCCCTGCCCACACAGGTATTTGGCCTTGGCAACAAGACCTATGAGCACTTCAACGCCATGGGCAAGTACGTGGACCAACGGCTGGAGCAGCTCGGCGCCCAGCGCATCTTTGAACTGGGCATGGGTGATGACGATGGCAAGTAAGTGCCACCCCAGCCCGGGCTCAGCCACTCCCTGCCCCTATGGTGCTGGGCAGCGTAACACTATCAGCTGGCCTCAGGGACCCATGGCGTCCACTGGGACAGGACCTGCCCTTCCCTGGGCTCCTTCCCGACACTGCCTTCGCAGCTCTGGGCACCTATGGGGACAGGAGTGCTGGAGCTCCAGGGGTGACCATGGGACAACACGCGGGCCGGGGCCTCAGGGCGGCTCATGAGCACTTCTCCCCAGCCTGGAGGAGGACTTCATCACGTGGCGGGAACAGTTCTGGCCGGCCGTGTGCGAACACTTCGGCGTGGAGGCCACAGGAGAGGAGTCCAGGTAAGCGTGAGAACCACCATCTGGACAGATGCCCTGCTGTGGATCATTCATTCTGTGCCCCCTCACTTCTGACTGTCCCCCTTCTTGGGATTAACCTCCACGTCCCTGGCCTCACACTCCATGTGCCCTGCCAGCATCCGGCAGTACGAGCTCGTGGTGCACACAGACATGGACCCGGCCAAGGTGTACCAGGGTGAGATGGGACGGCTGAAGAGCTACGAGAACCAGAAACCGTGAGTGCAGGAAGCGGGACTGAGGGTGGGCGGCCAGCGGCTCCATCCCCATCTACCCTGGGGCCTCATCCTCAAGCTGGGACCATGGAGGTCCCGGTCTTCCTTAGCCAGGGCACAGGACGGGCACCGCCCCCACCTGGCCCAGGCCACATCCTGGCTGCTGCACTCCAACAATTTGCTGCAGAGGTGCCCTAGGGCACAATTTCCACAAGGGTAGCTTGGTGGGTGAACTTGGTCAGAATGCCCATTTCCTACCAGCTGGCCTCAGTATGTGTTCATGTCCGGAGACACACACCTCTTGTGGGCCCCTAACCTAGACAGGTGCTGGTCCTCCAGGACCCCCCAGCAGCCCAGGTCCTAGCCCTACCTGCTGTGGCTCAGTGTCCTCGGCATGGCCCAGCCCACCACGGGGTGCAGCATGTGCCAGACCTAAGATTGGGGTGGGGTCTCAGCTTCCACACCTCCGAGTAAGCACTGGCAGCCCCACCCCACCCCTGGACTCCACAGAACTACCCTGTCCCACACCCACCAACCCCTGACCCAGATAAAGATGGAACCCCCCCAGTCACAGGGCTTCTCTCATCTCCCCCACCTCCTAGTCCTTTTGATGCCAAGAACCCGTTCCTGGCTACCGTCACCACCAACCGGAAGCTGAACCAGGGCACTGAGCGGCACCTCATGCACCTGGAGTTGGACATCTCGGATTCCAAGATCAGGTAGGCGCTGCCGCCGCCGCCGCCATCCTACCTCCCACCCCCACCCGCCAGCACTGAGCCACTGCCCTCTTCCCGGCCCCCCGCAGGTACGAGTCTGGGGACCATGTGGCTGTTTACCCAGCCAACGATTCTGCCCTCGTCAACCAGATCGGAGCTCTCCTGGGAGCCGACCTGGACGTCGTCATGTCCCTCAACAACCTTGATGGTGAGCATTGCTGCCCTGGCCGTGCGCACTCGGGAGCAGAGTGGCTGAAGCAGCTCCCCTTCCGCGGGGCCTCCCTCACCTCTGTCCTGGTCCCTGGAGGAAGGTGGGGTGCCTTGGGCCTGGTGCCCACAGAGTGCCCAGCTCACACCTGAGTTGCTCCAAGCCATCCCTACAAGAGGCCATAGATACCGTCAGTCCCCAGGGGCAGCCCAGTCGTTACTGGGTAGCACTTCCTGCCTGGGCCCAGCCCAAAGCCCGAGGCCTCGTCTGGTGGCCAAGGAGACACCTGAGGGCAGGCCTCACAGCCAGTGCCACTGGGCACCTACTTTGCATTGGGCAGGCCCCAGGCCTCCCCACGCCATACAGGGCAGTGCTCCCGGCCAGGCGTGCCCACCCACCAGCTTGTCCCCACAGAGGAATCCAACAAGAAGCACCCGTTCCCGTGCCCCACCACCTACCGCACGGCTCTCACCTACTACCTGGACATCACCAACCCGCCACGCACCAATGTGCTCTACGAGCTGGCACAGTATGCCTCGGAGCCCGCAGAGCAGGAGCAGCTGCGCAAGATGGCTTCCTCCTCAGGCGAAGGCAAGGTGCGCCTCAACCACACCCCACCCCAGGCCCCAGCCCCCTGGTCCTCCACCGAGTCTCATGTATGTGCCCACCCCCCCACAGGAGCTGTACCTGAGCTGGGTGGTGGAGGCCCGGAGACACATCCTGGCCATCCTGCAGGACTACCCGTCACTGCGGCCCCCCATCGACCACCTCTGCGAGCTGCTGCCCCGGCTGCAGGCCCGCTACTACTCCATCGCCTCCTCCTCCAAGGTGCAGGCGGGCCCGGGGCAGAGCTGTGGGGCCCGGGAGGGGCTGGGGCCTCAGCTCAACGGCCATCCTCACTGCACCCCCATCCTCACCCCAGGTGCACCCCAACTCTGTGCACATCTGTGCAGTGGCCGTAGAGTACGAGACCAAGACCGGCCGAGTCAATAAGGGCGTGGCTACCAGCTGGCTGCGGGCCAAGGAGCCCGCAGGGGAGAACGGTGGCCGGGCCCTGGTGCCCATGTTTGTGCGCAAGTCCCAGTTCCGCCTGCCCTTCAAGGCCACCACGCCTGTCATCATGGTGGGTCCTGGCACCGGCATTGCGCCCTTCATCGGCTTCATTCAGGAGCGGGCCTGGCTACAGCAGCAGGGTGAGCGCAGGGCTGGGGCTGGTGGATGGGCAAGGGTGGGGCTGGGGCCCATGCTCAGCCCAGCCGCCCGCCCCCCCAGGCAAGGAGGTCGGGGAGACGCTGCTGTATTATGGCTGCCGCCGCTCGGAGGAAGACTACCTGTACCGCGAGGAGCTGGCCCAGTTCCACAAGGACGGCGCCCTCACGCAGCTCAGCGTGGCTTTCTCCAGGGAGCAGGCCCACAAGGTGAGCCGGCTTGTGGGGGAGCAGGCAGGCAGGGCTCGGACGGGCCTGGCCCTTACACCCTGTTGCCCCGTCCCACCCGCAGGTCTATGTGCAGCACCTGCTGCGCAAAGACAAGGAACACCTATGGAAGCTCATCCACGAGGGCGGTGCCCACATCTACGTGTGCGGGTGAGAGGGTGCAGCCTGCAATGGGGAGAGGGGGGATACAGGAGCTGGCTCTGCCCAACCGCCCTGGCCCCCTTCCTCCCACCGCAGGGATGCCCGGAACATGGCCAAGGACGTGCAGAACACCTTCTACGAGATTGTGGCTGAGCTGGGGGCCATGGAGCACGCACAGGCTGTGGACTACGTCAAGAAGCTCATGACCAAGGGCCGCTACTCACAGGACGTGTGGAGCTAGGAGCCATCCGTGCCCCGTAACCTTCCTCACTCCCTCCTGCCAGGACCCCAGGCCAGGGGCTGCCATACGGCCCCGGGACGCAGGCCATGGCCAGGCCCCTCCTGGACAGCCCAGGGCCAGGGCTGGCTGTAGCAGACCAGGGGCGCAGGAAAGGGGAGCCAGGCTGCAGGCTCCATGAGGCCCACAGAGGGGCCCCTCTCGGCTGGGCTAGGGCCCACCAGCCTCTCCGATGATTTTCAATGAATGTAAATAATTTTAAATAACCTGTGCTCTTGGCTTAAGTCCTGTTCATTTCCTGGGCGGCCCGGGGAACACAAGGAGCTCTCTCGCTGCCTTTATTGGGACATAGCCCAGGGCAGACCCCGCGTCAGTCCCGCTTGCTTCCCCGACGCTGGCTGTGGAACTTCTGGTGTACAACCCGCAGGGTGGTGAAGAAGTTGCCGAGGAAGAGGAGGAGGAAGGGGAAGCCACACATGAGCACCTGGGGGAGGAGGGGGGTTAGGGGGTTGGGGCAAGAGCAGGGCCTGCCAGCTGTGCCCCCCACCCCAGGGCCAGGCTCACCTGCCACTCCTTGCACTGAGGGTCCTGGGCCAGCTGGAACAAGGTCAGCGCGTTGAAGAGCTGCCAGAACTGTGGGGAACAGAGGCTGCGCTCAGGGAACAGGGCCCAGTGCCGGGGCAGAGGAAGGAGGGCGGGCGGGCACAGATGGGCAGGACTCACGTGTCCGAAGAAAAGGAAAGGCAGCAGGAAGGTGAGGCCACGCCACATCCAGGACTGGAAGCCCTCTGTGGGGACAAGGGCACAGTGACCGCCAGCCAGCCACAGCAGTGGGCAAGGGAGCAACCGTGTTCGCTGGCTCGCTCACCCACGGTCAGGTCCATCGTGTGCCTCTCGCCCAGCGCCCGCAGGCGGTACAGGCAGCCGCTTTGGTAGTAGTACTGCAGGAACTGCACGAAACCTGCAGGGGACGCTGGTGAGCTGCAGCACCAGGCATCACCCCCCCACACACACACACACACCCCCGCCAGGGGACCTCCAAGACACTCACTCTGGTACATAGAGAAGGACAGAAATTGATTCCTAAACTTCTGGTACATGAGGCCGTCAGGCCTGAGGAGAAAGCAGGAGGGAGGGTTTGGGGGTGCTGCCCTCCCCCCCCACACACCGCTACCACCTACCTCCCACAGAGGACCCCAGCACTCACCACGTGAGCATGACTCCCGACAGGAAGGTGGACACATAGTGATGGAAGACCCACCAGCCCTTGATCCTGCAGCAGGGAGCCACGGTCAGGGTCAGGCGGTCGCGCCCTCAGCAGGCGGCCCGGGGAGGGGGGGCTCCCGCCCTGCGCACCGCGAGCCGTTGCTGATGAGGATGTTCTCGCGGATGGTGAGCGTGCAGTAGTACCAGACCAGCAGGAAGTTGAAGGCCGCGTCGGTCACCCTGGGTGGGCGGGAGGACGGGGTGGGCGCCCGGAGCAGGGGCAGGACCCGCCACCAGGCCACCGCAGCCAGACACCCACCCACCTGGAGTTGAACAGGAAACGGCAGGTGAAGGAGATGAGGATGAGGATGATGGTGAGGTAGAGTTTGAACTTCTCATACTCATCTTTGTAGGCAAATCTGGGGGGGGGGGGGGGTGGTGGCAAGTGCTGCTGGGAGGGGCTGGGAGGACCCACCGCACCATGCCCTCTCCCCTGACACTGAGGGGGCAGGAGCCCGGCCCGGGCAGCGAGTTACTTAGCCTGCTTGCTCAGGAGGGTCACGTTCACGTTGCCCAGGACCAGGCTCAGATACAACCTGGGGGACAGGGCAGGTGGAGAGGAGTCACGCGCAGGCCAAGCGGCACAGCCCCCACTCCCCAGTGTGCTGGGCTCCCATCTCTGCCCCTCCACCTGCTGGCCACACGCCCATAGCTTTGGTGGCTGTTGCAGCCTTTCTCCCCTGCCTGTTCTGGGATGCTGACCAGGAACCGGGTGGCACCTTCCACTTTTCTCCTCCTGCGACCACCTCAGGGCCTCGCTGCCCCTGCCCCCCAGGGAGATTAATGGCCCTGTGCCCCAACTCCAAGAACCCCAGGCTTCCATCACTGCAGCCTGCACACCCTCAGCCACCCTCTCGACCTCCCAGCCCGGAGACCTGGGCAGTGGGACTGCAGCCCCAGCCCTGGACGGCACCTTGAGGCTCTTCCATCATAGAGCAACCCCCGCCCCAGGCCTGCACCGTGTCTCCCACAGCCACGTTCTCATGGACAGGTCACCATCACCACTGCCCACTCGGTTACCCTAACCTACCCAAGGACTCACTGCAAAGAGTCATTTGGTCCAGCAGTGGCCGCTCACGTGAGGGCTCGCTCTCACACTACCGTGTGTGCCATGGGCCCCCCACATGTCTCCCAGCCAGGGGTCGCATGTGGTGCCAGCAGCTGGGCTCTGAGGGCAGCCTGGTGCCGCCTCCCACCTCCGAGGGCACCTACTCCTGCCCCCCCATCCTGCAAGGCTCACTCTGCACCCTGGGTGGGCCGAGGTGGGGGCTCTGGGTGGGGATGGGAGCCTCACCCGTTCTTCTTGGGCAGGTAGGCCTCCATGTCAAAGAAGAGGCCCTGGCGCTCTTTCAGCTGGCTCTCGAGCTCATGCGCGGCCTGTGCGGCCTCTGATGGGAGGGAGGCTTTGCATCTGCAGGGGGGCCAGAGTCAGAGCAGGGTTCCCAGTGCCCCCCAACACCCTGCCCAGGGTCACACACTCCCCCTAGCCTAGCCCAGCCTGCAGCCAGCGGGAGCCCTTACTTCTTCAGGACGAGGCCCAGCTCCTGCAGCCGCTTCTTCTGCCGGGAGATGGAGCTGGCGCAGGTAGCCTGTAGCTTGCTGAGCTCCTCCAGCTTCAGGCGGTACAGCCGGTGCGTCTCCTGGGGGCCGGGCCGCAATCAGGCTGGTGCAGGGCGTGAGCTGGCCCAGGCTCCGTAGGTAGCGCTCAGAGAGCTACTCAGGGCTGTCCCTCAGGGGTCAGGCTCCCAGGTGACCCCGCACAGTTACTGGCACCAGTTCCCTGGCATGTTATTTTGTCCAGCCACCCCCATCAGACCCCTCGGGGGCCACCTTCTGGACGCCCTTGACAACCCTCACCCCTTTAGCCTGCAAAAATGGGGAGAGGAGGGAGCCAAGCCCGACGCCTTCTTCCCAGGTTAAAGGTCATCAGTTTCTTAGAACACCCCCACGTGTGGGCACCTTTGACCCGCGACTTCCGCAGCACTTTGCCCAGGTGGGTGAGTGTAGACGGCGCAGCCCAGGGCCTAGGCAGGGTTGTCACGGGCAGCCGGGCCAAGAGCCTGGGTCAGGATTCCCCAGTGATGCACGAAGCCGGGCCCAGGGCCAGGTTTCCAGAAAAGTGCTGGGCGTTCTCTCCCTAGCTGCTTCTCCCACCCAGGAGGGGCTAGCCAGCCACCACCTCTGGGGCTCTGCAGGGAAGCCCACGCCAGCCAGCCAGCCGCCTGCTGGCTTCCCGCAGGACCCGGGATACCACAACCCCAGCAAGTCCCTGCTGGGTCCCATCCCGCCCTCTTCTCAGCTTTTTCTCCTCCCAGGGACAACCTGGGCTGCTGAACCTCCCATTCCCTCGCCGCGGTGGAGGCGGTGCTGCCCCCTCTGCCCACTTGAGGACCTTCCTCCGAGCCTGGGGCGTAGGTCTCCCCAGCATCTCACATCCTAGCGGGGCCGCCGCCTTCCGGTCCGGTGACTTTCGGACTGGGGGTGCGGGAGGGCGGAGATGGCGGGGGTACCCCAAGGTCGCGGCATCAGACCCTCGCGGGAGGCCAGGGTCGCCCGGCGCGGTGGAGTGCTGCTGAGGCGGCAGCGGCCACTGGACCCGGAGAGGAGTCCGTCCAGGGACGCTGGGACCAGGGGGCCTCACCGCCCCGGCCCACAGGGTCGCGCCCCCTGACCCTTGACCCCGAGCCGGACGAGAGCGCCGGGGCTCGGGGCCAGGGGGCATCTGCGGCCGCGCTCACCTGGATGCCCTGGAAGTCCTGCTGCAGCTCCTCCCAGTCCCGCAGGCAGTCGCCCAGCGGGCCCGGGGGCGGCGGGTGCATGGCTGCCGCAGCACCTGCCCTGGGGCCCGAGCGAGGACGGAGGACGCCGCTAGCCCGGCCGGCCCGAGGCGCCTCCGCCGCCCGCTTCCGGGCCCGCGCCTCCGCCGCCAACTGGAACAGGCCCGGCGCAGGCCGCGCGCTGGCCCCGCCCCCCGGCGCGGCCAATGGGAGCCCGGGGCGGGGCGGACCCCCGGCTTCACCCCGGGGTCCCTGCAGCCCCCGACCCGGGCCACCCCGGCCGCACCTCCTCGGGGCAAGCGGGTCCCCGGCTGTGGTCCGGCTGGCAGCCAGCGGCCTCCGGGCTCACCTCCTCCGCCCTTCCTAGAACACAAGGTCCCGGGCCTTTCCAGGGGAGCTGCCCAGCGTGGCGGGAGGGCCCTCGCTGGCCCGTAGCCCTGCACTGCAGCCACCTGGGCGGGGCCCAGCCAGACCCGGTTAGCACGGCCCTTTAGGGCACAACCCACTCCCCTTGAGGC
Source organism: Ochotona curzoniae (assembly GCF_017591425.1). NCBI lineage: Eukaryota > Metazoa > Chordata > Mammalia > Lagomorpha > Ochotonidae > Ochotona > Ochotona curzoniae. The sequence continues at coordinate 6,187,571 of NW_024465421.1, forward strand.
TTGCTGTCCTCTGGGGGGCTTGGGGGATTCTGGGGACCCTCCTTCCCTCCCCCTCCGCTACCCGCGGGAAAGTGTCTGTCCCACATCTGGTGAGCAGCCTAACTTCCCCACCAGTCTCCTGCCTGAATCCTTCCCAGGAACATGCATGCCTTTGGGGACCACTGCCCTCTGAGGCAGGAGTTTTCTAGAACCCTGGGTATTTGGGATGGGGTGGGGTGGGGTAGGGAGGGGTGGGGTGAACACAGGCTGGAAGAAGGGAAGGAAAATTGCCCCACATAATCAGGAGATGGGCTGGGGGAGCAACCAGGAACGCTGGGGTCAGCGCGCCTCCACACCCACGGGTGGGCACTGTGACATTCCTCTCTAGACAGTGCACCCAAGAGTGCCCGGCTGGTGTGCGGCTGGGGGGTGGGGAGCCTTGAGGTGCAGTGGGGGTAACCGGGGTCTCATCACGGGGAGCCCGAGCAGAATGTACCTGCTTTGTGGTGTCAACAAGGGGCCCCGAAGAACCAGAGCAGGAGTCTAATTTTAGGGATTCTGGTGGCAAAGGCCTTCTTCCAGACCTATCGGGTACACACTCCAGCTTGCCACCCACAAGCAGTCCCTGGGCGCCCGTCAGAAGAGCGGGTCCGAGGTGTCCGTGACGCTGTCGCCCAAGACAATCCTCTCCCAGTCCAGCAGCTGAGCCACCATGGCCCGGTTGGGGTGCATGTTGTTCTGACACTTCCGCACGTGGTCCCAGGACCTCTGTGGGTACAAGGAGAAAGCAGGCCTCAAGGTTGGGCCCCGGGTCCTGTACCCCCTAGAGCGAAGCCAGCTCCGAAGGGACAGGAGAGGGTAGCAGCTTGGCACACTGGGACACCTGCATGCCACATCCTGGCTCAGCCTCCTGCCAGGGTGTGCTGTGGGACAAGCAGGGGGCAGCTAAGGGAGCTGGGTTCCTCCCTCTCCCCTGCTTCAGACTAGCCCAGGCTCGACTGGGACCAGCAGGTAGAAGATAGAAGATGGCTCTCAGGGCCTGATTCTGATTTTCAGACAGAAGGAACTTGGGGTCCGTAATATGGCCTAAAGCCTGGGGCTGAAGGAGTCCTTGGGGCTGGCCCTCTGTCTTCAGGGACAGGAAGAATTCCTAGTTGACCCTGGGCCCAAGCCTGGCATGGGGGGGTGGAGCAGGGGGGACAACCTCCACAAAGGTCTCCACTGTAACTGGCAAATTCATGGAACAGGAAACAGAGCCGTGGGCGACTTCCCCGAGCAGGAAACAATGCCTGGGGGGGCGGGCAGGCATTTGCCCTCCCGGGCATTACCTAGGGTGGACAGCGGATGGTCTCCTGGGTTGAAGACAAGGACAAATGCCACAGGGGTGCCTTACCGAGCCTGGCCCGGTACAGGAGGAGGCTGCCTCAGCCTAAGTCAAGGCCCCCCATTCCACAGGGAGGGGCTGCGAGTTCTCCCCTGAGGCCAAGAGCCAGGCAAGGGACTCCCCGACCTCCTGCCACTGAAGTTCAGCAGGATCCTGGGAGGCCCAGGCAGGACAAGCAGGCGAGAATAAGTTAATGATCCCAGTCACAAAGGGAAAAGGAAAATTCTCTCCAACACAAGGCCTCCTATAGAAACGCTGTCATGCTTGCTGTGTGACTATTACACACTGACACGCTCACATGCATGCTCTCAGACGCCGGCACACACCGATACTGTTCCATTCACTCACACAGGCTGTCACACTGATACACACCTGCTCCCTCATACACTGACATACATGCTCAGTCTCGCACGCATGCTGTCACTCCGTCACACTCACACCGCATTTGCTTTCATGCACACTTGCTCACACACACACACGCTGTCAGTCCCACATATACCCTTGTAACAGTCACACACTTGCATGTACACACATGTACACACACACACCTGTTAAAGGTCACAAACGAGGTCAACAGAGTCCCAGACTTCCCGCTGCAGACACAGGCGTTCAGCACACTGGCTAAGCTGCCTCGTGGACGGCCCACATCCCTGGTCAGAGTGCCTAGGCCCTCCATTCCAGCTTCCTGCTCACGTGCCCCCAGGGAAAGCAGCAGGGGATGGCCCAAGTGCTGGGGTTCCCCCACGCCTGTGGGAGCTGTGGGCTCTTGGTGCCAGTCTAGTCCAGTCTGGCATGTGGCCATGTGGGAGTGAACCAGGGATGAGAGACCTACCTCTCTGCCTTTCAGACAAACAGAATTGCACTTTTATGTATTCAGTGAATGACCCAAAATAAAACAATTCCATTTGTAATATTAAACTAATGACACTTAACCAAGAAGGCAAAAAGATTTGTATGTGGAAAATGACAACATTGCTGCGAGAAATGAAAGACCACTAGACACAAAGATATCCCATATTCATGGGTTGGATCATGGATTGGAAGACTTAACACTAGGTGATCTGAATGAAATCCCGCTGCCATTTTCACAAAACTAGAAAAAGCAAAAAAAAATCCATGTGAAATCTATAGGATTCCAAATAGCCAAAATGATTTTTGTAAGAAAAGCCAAGTTGAAGGCCTTGCATTTCCCAATTCTGAACTTTACAACCAAGCTATAGTAGTCAAAAACCACGGTACTGGCAGAAAGATGAAACCAAGGAGAACAGAGAGCTCACAGATAAATTCTCCATGCTTTTCCATAGGATGACAAGCCCCTTTGGGAGGAAAAACGTCTTTTCAATAGAGGATGGTGAAGAAAAACTAGATGTCCGTGTGCACAAGTGTGAAACAAAATTGGGAAATTGATGGAAAAAACCATAGTGCCAAAAGCAATTTCTTTGAAAAGACCAATAAAAGCAGCATGCCTTCAGCCAGGCTAAGGAGGTGGGGGAAAGACAGTTACTATCAGACAGGAAGAACATCACTATCGACTCCATGGACGTGAAAACAGCACAAACTACTCTGCACCCAGAGATCTGCCCAATTTCTTGAAAGGAAACAGAAGAAAAAAACAATATAAGTAGCAGGCGATGTGAATAAGCCTGTATCTATTAGAGAAATCAAATGTATAATTATAATTAACAATCCTCCAAAACAAAGCCTCTGGCCTGGATGGTCTCAAGGGCAAAACCTACACACAATGGAATCCTGTTCAGCTTGCCGTCATGAGACGGGATGGACTGGAGTAGGGAGCAGGCCAAGCTTTCACCTGTGGCACTGGCATCCCGTATGGGTGGACAGTTTGAATCCTGGCTGCTCCACTTCAATCCAGCTTCCTGTTAACACACCTGGAAAAGCAGCAGAGGCTGGCCCAAGTGTTTAGGTCCCTGTACCCATGTGGGAGAAGCTCCTGGCTCCTAGCTTAGGCTCAGCCCAGCTATGGCTTTTTGGGGAATGAACTAGTGGATGGAAGATCCGTCTTTCCTTCTAACTGTGCCTTTCAAATAAATTCTTTAAGAAGCCGGGAGAAGGGCCCAGGCACAATGGCTCAGTGACTATAATCCTTGCCTTGCACATGCTAGGATTCCACATGGGCACTGGTTCATTTCCTGAGCTGTTCTACTTCCCATCCAGCTCCCTGCTTGTGGCCTGGGAAAGCAGTGGGGGACGGCCCAAAGCCTTGGGACCCTGCACTCATAGGAAGTCAGGAGGAAGCTCCTTGGCTTCGGCTTTAGGTCGGCTCAGCTCCAGCTATTGCGGACACTTGAGGAGTGAACCAGAGGATGGAAGATCTTTGTCTCTCCTCCTCTCTGCACATCTACCTTTCCAATAAAAATAAGTGGAGGAGGAGGAGGGGAAGGAGGAAGAGGAAGCAGCAGCCAAGAGATTATAGGCAGTACCTAGAGCGGTCACGTTCAGGACAGAAGGCGGCCGGCTGTCAGGGCCCGGGCTTCGGGGAGGAGTGGGGGTTTGTGGCACTGCTGCAGAGTTTTAGTTTTGCAAGATGAGACTGGTTGCACAACCACATGGATACACTTTATACCACTGAACTATACACTAAAAATGTGGAGATGATACATTTAACATGTCAGCATTTTCCAGTTAAAAAGTAATGCTGTGGCAGAGCTGTGCTGCTGGAAGGTTAGCCAAGTCCCGGCAGACCCACTGGGCTCCCTGAGGAAGAACTATAAATCATGTCCCCGACAGCCACCCCTACTAGGTCACACAGCAGGGGCGGCAGGCAGTCAGGGTGGACGGAGCTGTTGGCCCCAGTGTCCCTCCTGCAGAGAAGGGAGGTGCCCAGGCCACACAGGGTGAGGGGCAGTGCCCAGCTCAGCCTACAGGGCCAGAGCCCAGACTCCCCCAGCCAGGCCACTAGGCTCCAGCACAAGGACAGTCCCGCTGCTGTGGGGTCACCATGCAAGTTCCTCCCACACAGAACACACTAAAGCAACCTGGCACAGTGGCCGCGCTGGCCAACGTCAGCTCTGAGTGTGAGAGGAGTTCCAGGTTTTGTTCGTCTCAATCCCTGGAACGGACCATGCTACTCCAGGCGGTTTAGAGCCCTGGGACTCAGGTTCTTAAGGGCTCGTGGCTCTGGGTTCCCACGCGACCTCGCCTGGACACTTAAAAAGCCTAGGTCAGAACTGCCATCACTCACTCCTGCACCCACTAGTGTGGAGCCCAGGGTGGTGCCTGGCAGCAAGAAAAGCTAGCCACCTCACAGGGAGCAGGGGCAGTGGGCAGCCCTCCCTGACCACAGGCAGCCTGCATGCTGCCCTGGCCAAGGTCACCCACCCCCTTCTCTGGGCAGCAGGCACGGAGTGCCAGGGTTCCTCCAGGGAGCAGCAGGACCTGGATCTCAGGGGGCCTAGCACCCCCCGGTGGCTGTCCACTTGCTGACCACTGGCCAGGGCCGCCAAGCCGACAGGATGGACCCTGCAGAGGACAGTGGAAGCCTGGCTGCCAGAGGTCACAGGGCAGCTGGATGGCAAGGAGCCTCACTTTGTTCTTGCTCCCTGCCCTGTGACCCCTGGCTTTGGGAACGGCTAGGGAGGTGACCATGACCTGCCAGGGGCTGGAGGACAGGCTGGAGGGCGGGCTGACAGGCAGATGGAGACCCAGCAGGGCAGAGGCTGAGGGAAGGTCATCCAGTCATGTCCCCTGGCCAGCTCCAGGGCACGCTCCAAGGACCCTGTGGGCAGGGAGTGGGTGAGCCTTCCGACCAGCTGGGGAAGCACCCAGCATTAGAGGCAGCCAGAGGACACCCCTGTCCAGGACAGATTCCTGGGGAGGGGCGAGAGGCTCCCCCACCCTCAGCAGCCACAATGACGTCACCACTCCCCTCCACAACAAAGGCGTCGAGCTGGTAGTGATCCCCCGGAAATCTCAGCTGGACATGGAGACGGGGAGGGAGTTTGGCCCCCACATGCCCTGGCCCCAGGACCTGGGACTCTGTCCAGATTTTTTGTTCTTTAAATTGATTTTTAAAAACTCTGGTTACACCAAGTTTACCAATGTAACCACGTCTAAATGAACACATACATTCATCAGACGCCACTTCTAGAACGTTCTCATCTTCCCATACCGAGGATCCATTTGCGGCTCACTTTTTGTGGCTGCCGTTTCACTCCGCCTGGCTCCCTGGTCCACAGGGTGTCCTGCATGTGACTGGCTTCGTTGCCTTCACATGGCAACAGCAGGGTTCAACCCAAACATCAGAACCTCCTCCTTCAGGGCCAGTGAGGCACAGTGGGTAAACCCTGGCATCCCACAGCAGAGCGCTGACTCAAGCCCCTGGCCCCGCTGCTCCGCTTCTGAGCCAGTTCCCCACTAATGCGCCTGGGAAGGCAGCAGGTGGCAGCCCGAGTGCTGGATCCCCTGCCACTCACATGAGGGAGCCCTGGGGCCCTGACTTCAGCCTGGCCCAGCCCCAGCTGCTGCAGCCATTTGAAAAATGAATCAGTGAATAGGAGACCTCTCTCCTCTGTCTCTCTACTATTCAAATAAACAAATGTTCAAAAAAATATTTCCTCTTTCAAACATCCTATTATACGCAATCACATCTGTATGTCCACCTGCAGGATTTCCACTAGGGTTTCCAACCTGCTGGCAGTGGGGAATGCTGCAGCCATGAACTTGGATGTGTGAACACCTGTGAACCCATAAACCTACAAGTGGGGCCTCCGGAACACGAACAGCCTCTGTGTAGCACGCGACTTCATCCCCCGGGAGAGCTGAGCTGATGTGCAGAGCCACGAGCCAGGACCACAGCTGGCCACTGGCCCAACCCTGGCCCAACAAACACCGCTGGGGGAAGCTGGAAGGCCGAACCTCAGCACTGCGAGTCTAGGAACGGGGTGTGACCGGCAAGACGGTGACCCCTCTCCCATGTCCCCAAGCAGGAACCGCCTGGGCATCAGCATTCCCGTCCCCCACCCCGCCCAGTTCTGACATTTGCTTCTCTTGCCTCTCCAAGCAGGTGAGGGCCGGTGGGGAAGGAGCTGGTGCAGGGAGTCCAGCGGACTGGCAGGGTGACCCCAGCTGCGTGCTGGCGACAGACTGCCGGCAGATGCTGCCCGGCTGAGTCCCTATGCTGGCCCTGTGTGCCCAGCCTCGGGCCTGTGAGGTCACACAGCCCAGGACCTCATCCTCAGGTCCCACCTACCGGCCATGCCAACATGTTCACCTCCCCAATTCTTCCTCTTCTCCTTCCCCAACCCCTTGTCAGGGCCCCAGGACAATGCTGGAACACTGGTCCAGCTCCACCCTGCCCACTCCCCAGGCCTCCTGTGGGTGGCCAGGCTCAGGACCGCGTGGTGTACCTTCAAGGTTTCCTGGTTCTCGTGCATGAGGAAGGCTATGACGGCTGCGCAGCTGCGACTGATCCCTTGGGTGGAAAAGACCAGAATGACAGAACCCATCTGGAGGTGAACGGCTGCAAAAGGGTGGGCAAGGGGAGGGCGAGATGGTTACACAGGGTCCTTGGTCCTGGAGACATGAAGGAGTGGGCAAACAATTGTGCTTTCTTGTCCTGTCTGCAGGGGGCGCTCACACCCTGACTCCAGCCTGTTTATCCACCAGGATCTGAGACACGGGGACCACAGGGCAACAGGCCAGCATCTGCCCCGTGGGGTTTTGCCTTGCCCTGTGGCACAGATGTGTCAACTGCAACCCCCATGGCCCTGGGAAGCTGTAAGTTACACCATGCTGGCCGCTGGACTCCAGGGCTGCTCTCATGAACCCCAAGAACAGAGGAAGAATACGCTAACCGCAAGATCAGACCCTCAGAGCCAGTCATTTTATCATATGAAGAAGGCAACAGGCACAGCGCAGGGCACCCAGGGAAGTGGGGCTGGAGAGGGGCCTCTGTATCCAAGGGCTCTGCCATCTTGGAATATGGGGCACTTGCCAGGATGGTGTCACGCCTGCCCTGCTAGCCCCTGGGCAGGGCTCTGGACCTGTGGTACCAGGCCAGCCTCCTGCCCGGCTCAGCTCTGTCTGCTCTCTGGGGACATTGTGCTGCTGTGACACACTCGGCCCTCAGTGAGGTATAGCTAGCAGCAGTAGTTCCAACACCTGTGGCCACAGCAGTTCCCTGCACGAGGCTGTCTCACAGCTGCTTCCCTCCATGTACAGCAGATAGGGGGCCGGAGGAACACATGCCAGTCATGGCAGGGAGGGCGGAGGGGCGGTTCTTCCTTCCCTCCCACCCACTGACCAAGCTGAAGGCAGGGGAGCAGCAAGACTCAGCTCTGCCTCCCAGCACCCAGCAGCCTGCCAGGAGCTGAGTGTGCCAGGGATGTGCGCACCACGGCTGGCCAACGCCTTCCCAGGGGCCCGGAGGGACACAGCAGTCAAGCCAGAGTCTGGATGCAGATGGTGCCACCACCCTCCAGGGTCGATACGAAACTGTCCAGGGCTTGCCCAGCCCTGACCAGGCACCAATAAGGGAGCCCCTTACTGATGAAATGGCAGAGGTGGCGGAAAGAGGGGAACATCTTGGCTTCCAGGGAATCCTCGATCGGGATGTGCAGGAGTCTCTCGGGGTCATCTCTAAAACTAAAGAGAAAAAGCACAGTGTAGCCAGGGGGCCGCGGTCACGGCCCCCACTCATGACACCTCCCTGCACAAGGGGCTGGTGCCATCAGCCAGCTTTGGATCTTAGAAAGCCAGCACTGTGGGCCGGCGCTGCGGTGGAGTGGGTAAAAACTGCCGCCTGCGAGGCCAGCTTCCCGTCTGGGTGGCAGTTCCAGTCCCAGCTGCTCCACTTCTGATCCAGTTGCCTGCTAACACGCCTGGGAAAGTCATCTGGGTTTCTGCCATCCACGTGGGATGGACTTTCTGGCTCCTGTCTTCAGGGTGAACCAGCAGGCAGAAGACCTTTAATTCTTCCTTTCAAATAGACAAGTTTATTTTTTTTTTAAAGATTTATTTTTATTATTTCATTGGAAAGGCGGATATACAGAGAGGAGAGACAGAAAGATCTTCCGTCCGATGATTCACTCCCCAAGTGAGCGCAACGGGCCGATACTATGCCGATCCAAAGCCAGGAGCCTCTTCTGGGTCTCCCACGCGGGTGCAGGTTGACAAGTTTATTTTTATGTGAAAGGCAGAGTTACAGAGGAGGAGAGAAAGAGAGATCTTCCATCTGCTGGTTCACTTTCCAAATGGCTGCAGCAGCCAGAACCGAGCCAATCTGAAGCCAAAAGCCAGGAGCTTCCAGGTCTCCCACACCCGTGGGTGCAGGGTCCCAAGGACTCGGGCAATTCTCCACTGCTTTCTCAGGCCATAAGCAGGGAGCTGGATTGCAAGTGGAGCAGTCAGCACCCACGTGGGAGGCTGGCGTTGGCAGGCAGAGGATTAGCCTGCTACATCATGGCACTGGCCCCAACAAGTAATCTTTTGCAAGAAGCAAGAAAGCATCTGGCACTGACCTACGCCGTGGAAGCTGGGTGATCTGTATCAGGCATGAAACATGAGATTCCCAGCCACACCCACAGGATGCCAAGTGCAGCCAGCGCTGAGCCAGCCGGCCTCAGGTATGCCCTCTCACCCCGGTGACCGCGGCCCCCAGGGAGCCCGCAGCAGCTAGTGCCGCCCACCCAGCCCGGCGGCCCTTCCTCCACTCACAAGGGCCCCGTCTCCATGCAGACGTTGACGTGTGCCTTGATTTTCAGATCCTTCTGAATCTTGGGGTCACAGGCCTGTGAGAAACTGCCCAGGAAGATCCTACCTGGCAGGATTTCAATGGGGTACGGCTGGAAGGCGGCCAGCTCCTGAGGGTCGGGGTGGAGGGGAGAAAGCTGCTGTGAGCACGCAGCCCAGGCAACAGCGCTTCTCCGCCCCTGGTAACGTGGCTCAGCAAACCCCCCCGTGTTAACACGGCCCCTACCAGGTCAGGGCACAAGATTGTAGTCCGGGCTCCCCATGAGACTTGCAGGGAGCCAGGTGCAGACCAGGGGCTCTGGGCTGGCAGCATCAAGGCACAAAGTACCAGGCCGCTGTTGAGCCCGTGACAACAGCATCATCCCTCCACAGCACCTGCTGGCCCCCAAACATGTGCATGGATGTTGGAGTCCTGGATCTGGGGACCAGAACTGTGTCCAGTTAGGAGGGGTGGGTTTGTGTTGGGTTTGCATTTCCCAAAGTGGCCTCTAAGAAATACTGCTCTCCCTGCCACGCACTGTGGATGCAGGGCCCACAGAACCAAGGCCATCCGGACAGCAGGCATTGGCACTGCGTCATCTCGTTGCTCCCTGGGAAAAGTTGGAACGACCACAGGCTCTGGGAAGCTGGGCCACAAAGACGGGCACTCCCACTGTCCAGCCTGATGCTACGCCCATGAGCCTGCCTTCTGCCAGTGCCCCCAGTGTCCCCCCCTCCCCCCAACGCATCCAGATCAGGCATGGATATTCCACCCAGCATTTAAAGTATGCGCTGGCCCAGCCTGTAGTGGAGTGCCTGGTTCTGCTCCCAGCCCCAGCTGTGGTGGGCAGGTGAGCCAACAGACAGCTCTGCATCTGTGCCTTTCTGAGGAACCAATGGAAAACTCAGAGACATCTAAAGCAGTTCCAAGGCCCTCGGAGCCAGGTCTGAAAGAGCGTCTTCACAAGCCTCCAGCTCCCCATGTCCACGTTGGACCCCCTGGCTGGACTCAATCCTAATCTCCCCTCCCCCATGGTCAACTCCCCACAAACCCAGAGCAGGAAGAGCCTGTCCAAGATGGGTCAGCATCCCATGACTCGGCTCAAAAAGGTATCAAACCTCTGAAAAACCACACAACTCATCAAACAACTCTTCCTGCTGCTTTCCAACCCGCTTCCTGTTCTGTCTGTGCTTGAGTGGGTCTGCCCGGGAAAGGGGTGGGGGAGTGACAGACGGAAGCCTGGGACTTCAAGGACCAAGTGCATGTGAATGTCATGAATGACGGGCGACTCCGGGGAGGGAACCCAGGCTCACGGCAGGTCCCGCCCCGGGAGTGACCCACAGCCTACGTGGGAGGTGGCAGCTAATGGCCCACCCAAGTACTTGGGTCCCTGCCACCCTCAGGGGAGACCCCCCAGAGTTCTTGGCTCCTGCGTTCAGCCTGACCAGGCCCCGGGTACTGTGGGCACTTGCGACAGAGAGCCAATACGTGAGAGGTTTCTCTCCTTCATTCAGGTGATTTTTAAAACGTGAGAGGGCAGGCAGTAATCAACAGCAGGGAAATGTTTGCAGATCGGAGAGGAGTGGCCCACATGCTAGACAGCCAGGGTGGGCCGGGCCGACTCAGAGCTGGGCCATGTTCCTGTGGAGAGTGTAGCCGGGCAGCCAGCTAACCTACACTTGCAAGAGGGGCCAAAGAAACCGAGAAGTGTTAAAGGGTCTGTGCCATGGAGCAAGGAAACCCATTCTGAGGCAGCTCCCAGCCTGGCGTCCGTCCCTCGTCACCAGGAATTCACTGAACTGACAGCCACCCAGCTGGTCCCACATGGCCAGGGTCACCGAGCTGAAGGAGCCACTTGCTGCTCCCACAGATAAGAAGCTGGATAGGGGCCTGGTGCGATAGCGTAGTGGTTAAAGTCCTCGCTTTGAACGCACCAGGATCCCATACAGGCAACAGTTCTAATCCTAGCAACCCTGCTTCCCATCCAGCTCCTTGCCTGTGGCCTGGGAAAGCAGTCGAGGACGGCCCAAAGCCTTGGGACCCTGCACCCGCGTGGGAGACCCGGAAGAGGCTCCTGGTTTCGGATTGCCTCCGTTCAAGCCGTTGCACTCACTTGGGGAGTGAATCATCGGACAAAAGATCTTCCTCTCTGTCTCTCCTCCTCTCTGCATATCTGCCTTGCCAATAAAAATAAGTAAATCTTATAAAAACAACAAAAAAAGAACCTGGATGGCCAGTATTGTCCAGAGGGATTTATTGAGGGGAATTTTATATCCAAAACTCCCCTCCCCTCTTCTGGGAAAGTCTGAGTGTGGAAGGAAAAGGGGGGAGACCCACAGTCATGTTCATTAAAACCCCTTCTGGATGCAGACTGCACTCGGCACCTTCCGGAGACGCCCACCTGCTCCGTCGGGGGCTAGGATCCGTCTCCTCACCTCACTCAATCAACTGCTACGGTCTCCTTGCCTGTCACTCATCCCCTCGTTGGCATCGTTGTCATCGGTAGAGCAAGTTCCAGAGACGTGAATCAACAGGGACAAGGGCAAGAGAGCCCCACAAAGCATGGCCTGGCTTGGGAGATGGCTATGACCCTGCCTGATCCCATGGGTGAGGTGCAGCGTGGCAGGCTGGGTGTGGGGGAGTACCGGGCTATCCGGGGAAGGGGTGAAGTGGAGCAGCGGGGGGAGTCACAGCAGTCTTAGGTGAAATCTGCAGTGAACCCTACGGCTACACCAGAAGTCACCAGGGCCCCAGGGAGAACGACACGTCCCCTCCACGCACAAGCCACAGGCATACAAGGCGGAGGCCCCCCACATGCCCACGCCCGCCCAGGCAGAGGGACGAGGCCCAGGGGAGGAGACAGCACTGAGACAGACCAAATCCAATTCCAGCTTGAGCTCAGAATGTAGACTGCCCTGGCTTGTCCACTGTTTTCTTCCCTTTACAATTATTTCTAAATACGTAACGATCATAAGCCTTGTGGTACAGACTCTCCATCCAGCACTCAGCTTGTCCCATCAGCAACTCACAGCCTCACCTCCACCGGACTCCTCGACCCAGCCCCGGCTGCAGGGAAGGGGCTTGCTCAAGTCGTGCCTTTTCCCCCAGGGGACTGGATTCAGTGCTTCTGCCCAGCAGGGGCATGGGGTCTTACACAGTAACCGTTGTCACACCCTAACACCGCCACAGAAGCACAGCTCCGCCCAGTCCTCACGCCCCCGGCACCCCGTTACCACCTCCACGAGAACATGAACATTCTTCAGAAAGGATGGGATCCACTGCCAACGTGGATGAGAACAGGCCTCGGGAGGCGGCCAAGGCCACCGCTGCAGGAGGAAAACTGGCCCTTCACGCTCCCATCGCCTCGGGTGCAGGATCATCATAAAGCAAGTTCGTCACCGCGTCACCCTCCAGGGACTAGCCCTGGCCCACGGCTGCCATGCACTTCGCCGTGCTTCTTCCTTGCAAACCCCTGGCCCTGAGCCTGGGCTCCAGCAAGCTGTGCACCCCACCTCTCCTGCTGGGCTCCATCCTGGAGTCGCCCCTCACCCATCTGACTTTGAACTTCCTATGCCCTGCCCCTGCCCTGGCCACGGGTCTGCCCTTCGCCATACCTGACAGTGAGGCATCCAGCACAGAGCGCTGGGCTTCTTGGCTGTCCCCACTGTGTTTCCCCAGCCCAGTGTCCCCGCCCCAGCTCGTCCACGTCACCTGAGGCATCCAGATGATCTTTTGTGTCCGGAAGAAGTGGTAGTAGGCGGAGAAGCGCTCGTACCCGCCGTTCAGGACGAGGATGGGGTGGCGGGCGAGATGCGCCAGGGTCTGGGCATAGAGCACAGCAGCTCCTGTTGACAGCCCTGAGAACAGAGACCATGGGGCGGGGGGGGGGGAAGGGGTGGGGTGAACAGCCCTACTGTGAGCCCACCGTGCTTCGAGAGTGGTCACTCCCTTCCAAAAAGCCACAACTTAAGGAGCCGAGACCAAGCCGAGGATCCTGGGTCCAGCGGCTGGTGGAAAATGGGCCTTGAATTGCGTGTTGGGGGCTGGTGACACAGCGGAGTGGGTTATGCTGCTGTCAGGGATGGGAGGGTACAGCATCCCACATATGGGCACAGGTTTGAGTCCCAGCTATTCCCTTTGTAATCTGGTTTCCTGCTAATGTGCCTGGGAAAGCAGTCGAAGATAGCACAAGTGCTTGGGCCCGGTCCTCCATGTGGGAGACCTGGAGAAAACTCCTGGCTTCAGCTTAGCTCAGACATGGCTGTTCTAGCCACTTACCGAGTGAACAGATCTTTCTCTTTGTAACTCTGCCTCTCAAACACTTAAAAGTGTGAGCTAATTTGGGTGCCAAAACATGTTGAAATCCATGCACAGATTTTTTTCAGAGTACATATTTTCCATGTAATATAGAGGAAAAAACAAAACTAAATTTTTCACACCAAGGGCCTGCTGCAGCATCCTAGTGGCTAAATTCCTCACCCTGCATGTACCCATACAGGCACTGGTTCACGCCCTGGCTGCCCCACTTCCCATCCAGCTCCCTGCTTGTGGCCTAAGGCGGCAGTGGAGGACGGCCCAAAGCCTTGGGAGCCTGCACCCACGTGGGAGACCCAGAAGAAGCTCCTGACTTTGCATCAGCTCAGTTCCAGCCTTTGTGGCCATTTAGGGAGTGATCCAATGGATCGAAGAGCTTTTTCTCCTCTCCATTAATCTGATTTGCAGTCCCAATCAAAATAAATCTTTAAAAATAGGGCCTGGCGGCATGGCCTAGCAGCTGAAGTCCTCACCTTGAATGTGCTGGGATCCCATATGGATTCTGGTTCTAATCCCGGCAGCTCCACTTCCCATCCAGCTCCCTGCTTGTGGCCTGGGAAAGCAGTGGAGGACGGCCCAAAGCCTTGGGACCCTGCACCCGTGTGCAAGACCTGGAGGAGGTTCCTAGCTTCGGATTGGCATAGCATCGGCCATTGCGCTCACTTGGGGAGTGAATCATTAATGGAAGATCTTTCTCTATATCTCCTCCTCTCTGTATATCTGATTTTGCAATAAAAATAATTCTTTAAAAAAATCCTTAAAAATAAAAGTAAAACCTCATACTTGTAATTTTTTTAAAAAGCTACCACATGCAGGAATAATTTTTTGATACAAGACAAACTTCACTTTCTACTCCATTCCCCACTACTCTTCTGCAAGACCCTCACACGTGTGTGAGTGTGAATTCCCAAGCGAAGCCGAGAGCCCCGCAGTAACCTGGAGGTCAGTCAGCTAACTAGTGGCCTAGGTTTTCAGAATACAGACCGAAATCCTACATAAGCGCCCAGTGGACTGGTTTTGCCAAGAATGGTCAATTCACAGGCGGGGGCTTAGCGCCACCCAGTGGCAGGCAGTGAGAGCGCCTGACCTCTGGAATTGCACCCACACTCCACAGCTACAGCAAATCAGATTAATGGAGAGAAGGAAAGATTTTCCATCCATTGGATCACTCCCTAAATGGTCACATTTGTTTGTGGTCACCGGCAGTCACCCAAAGCTAGGACCTATGTGGACAGCAGGCGGAGGAGCCTCCGCCTTACAGGGGCCCAACATGCACTGTGGTGATGGGGCGACTACTCGGACCTAGAGCATCACTCAACTCTTGGGGACTCAGGATGGACTCCAACATCCTCTGCTTGATTCCTGCTCACTGGGCGAGGCGGTTTAAAAACGCCCCTTACAAATGCTGCCTTTTAAGCTCAAGCCCACACATATTTCTAGAGTTTAGCAATCCCAAGCTTACCTGTCTTGGAGCAGAACCCAACAGCCAGTTGGCTGGAAGGTCAGGCAGGGGTTCCACCAAAGGGGCATGGGGGCTGGCCCTGGTGAGGAGGTGGCAGAAGGGACAAGGCCAGTGACAAGGCCCATATTCTCCCTTCCAGATCCCTTGCTCTAGGGGAAGCCAGCTGGTCCACTGGGAGGCCATTTGCATTGTCCCAGGGAGAGGTGCCCGTGGCAGGGAGCCAAGGCCCCTGGCTAAACCACCTTGGATGCCAGGCATCCCGGCCCAGTTCTGCAGACAGTTCTGGCCCCAGTTGACATTCTGAGGACCAAAAACTCCTAGCCAAGTAACTCCTGACTTCCTGGCCCACAGGAAGCTTAACTTGTTGCGTTTTGGGGTAGACCAGAACCAGGTTGCTAGGTGTGGAACTATGGGTAAGTTATGTCACTTTCCTGGGCTTGGGCAACACCAGGCAGGGAATGTGGGGTAGTTACATGTTAGGGAGCCAATCCTTCAACATCTGTCCGTCCCGTTTCTGTGTCCCATGACAAAGGCACAGGCCATCTTCCATCCAGGCCGTCTCCACAGTGTGAGCCTCGGACTTGAGCCAGGAATGATGGCTCAGTGGCTAAATCCTCTCCTTGCATCTGCCAGGATACCATATGGGTACCAGTTCATACCCTGACTACTTTACTCCCCTTCCAGCTCGCTGCTTGTGGCCTGGGAAAGCTGTAGAGGATGGCCTAAAGTCTTGGGACCCTGCAACCACAGGGGAGACCCAGAAGAAGCTCCAAGCTCCTGGATCAGATTGGCTCAGCTCTGGCTGTTGCAGCCACTTGGGAAGTGAATCAGTGAATGAAAGATCTGTTTCTCCTCTCTGGAAAACTGCCTGTTCAATAAAAAAAATTGTGGCCCCAACGTGATAGCCTAGTGGCCAGCGTCCTTGCCTTGCACGTCCCAGGATCGCATATGGGTGCAGGTTCTAAACCTGGCAGCCGCATTTCCCATCCAGCTCCCTGCTTGTGGCCTGAGAAAGCAGTCGAGGATGGCCCAAGGCTTTGGGACCCTGCACCCGAGTAAGAGACCCAGAAGAAGCTCCTGGCTCCTAATCGGCTCAGCTCTGGCCATTGTAGCCGCTTGGGGAGTGAACCACAGATGGAAGATCTTTGTCTCTCCTCCTCTGTGTATATCTGACTTTCCAATTAAAAAATTAGTTTTTACTGGAAAGTCAGTCTCCATTGCAGGGCTAAGCTGTCACCTTGTAAGGAGGGTGACGCCTCAGACCCAAGAGCTCTCCAGGGCGGCCCTGCAGATTGCTCATGCCAAAATAGGGGGAGCCCCTGGCACATGGCACCCCAGACTGAGGTAGAAGTAGGCAGTAACTTGTGAAGCCATTTCTCTTGGTGCAGCTTGGGTCAAAACCCACCTGGTAGTTTAGCAGATTAAGCCACTGCCTGCCATCTGGCAGCCCCCATGAGCACCAGTTCAAGTCCTAGCTGCTCCACTTCCGATGCAGCTCCTTGTTAATGTACCCAGGGAAAGCAGCCTAGGATGGCTCAAGTGCTTGGAGCCCCTGCCACCCAGGTGGGAGACCCAGGTGGAGTTCCCGGCTCTTGGCTTCAGCCTGGCCCAGCCCCAGCCCCTGTGGCCATTGAAGGATGGAAGGACTCTTACTCTGCTTTAGGAGTAAATCCTCAGAGACAGCATCTTCTTCCCCGTCATCTTCATCTTCATCTTCGTTGTCACCGTCTTTTAAGGGACTCTCCAGGGAGCTGGTGTTACTGTCATACACCACGCAGTACCTCACGCACTCCAGCTCCACCGACTCCGGTGCCAGAAACTTGCCATCCTTCTGTGGAAAGCACAGAAAGGCCTGTGGGTGGGCAGGAGGGCCCCACGTCCTCCAGGGAACAGCCTGAAGCCCTCTGACCACAGGCACACCGGAGAGGGGCCAGCAGGTATGGTAAATGCCAAGGATTTTCCATACCCACGTCCCTTCCCAGGAAAAGTGGACCACAGCCCACTGGGCCAGGGATGAGGGCACGGGTCTAGCCAATTGGCCTCCAGCCACCTGTCCTGGCATTAGGGTATCCATGGCCAGCTCTGGCAGCGACAATCCTTTGGGGAAAAGAGGCTGGCACAGGGGCAGGGCCCTAGGATCCCCTGTACTCCCTGGAAAGGGACAGTGAGCAGGTGGTTTGCGTCAACAGAAGCCACAAACAGATGTGAATAGCATCCACCATATGGCAGGTTAAGTGAATGAAATGGACAAAGCAGCAGCCACTGTGGGGTAGAGAGGGAATGACTGAGTGGTGGGGAGGGGCCGAGTCATCGTCAAGGTGGATCTCAGGGTGGGAACAGGCAAGGAAGGATGCCTGTGGTACCAGGGGCAGAGCACACAGGACCCAAAGGGGTGGCCAGAGCTTGGGGAGAACTTGCGACCACAGCTCCACTTGCTCACAATGTTCCTGCTGCATCACCTCATGGATGAGAGAGCCCTAACAAGGACTTTAAACGATTATTTTGAAAGTCAGTGACAGGCAGACTGACCTTCCATCTGCTGGTTTAACTCCCTGGATGGCCCACAACAGCTGGGGGTGGGGCAGACCAAAGCCAGGTGCTTCACCAAGGTCTTCTACGTGCGTGCAGGGACCAAATACTTGGTCCATCCCCTGCTGCTTCTCCAGGCACATTAGCAGGGAGCTGGATGGAAAGTAGAGCATCCGGGACTCGAACTGGCACCCACATGGATGGTAGGCAGTGGTTTTCCCCACTACACCACTACACCACAGCTCTGGCTGGTCCCTGTACCAGCAGGATTTGACAGAGGTCAGACCCAGGGGAGAGATCCTATCTGCCAAAAGGAACTAGGCAAGCAGGCAGCAAGATGCCTGGTGAGACAAAGCCTGGAGGCAGAGCAGGATTAAGGCAGGTAGCATGGTGGCACAGTGGGTGAAGCCGCTGCTTGGAACGCAAGCATCCCCTAATTGGGCACCTGCTCATGTCCCAGTCGCTCCGTTTCTGACCCAGCTTTTGGTTAACGTGCCTGGGATAGCAGTGCTGGAGTCCCTGTCAGTCTTGTGGCAGACAAAGAAGCTCCTGGCTTAGGCCTGGCTGCCATGGCCACCTGCAGAATGAACCAGTGGATCAAAGATCTCTGCCCCCCCCCCCCAACAAATCAAAATTTAGAGTGAGCGAGAGAGTGAGAAAGACATTCAACTTGGTCTAGAAGATGCACAAAGGCCCATCTGGGATTGTGAGAACCACAAAGCAAGTTAGTGGGGAGCACGCCAGGCCCCCAAGGAGCAGCTTTCGCCACTAATTTGAGTCAACATGTCACCGAGCACCCATGTGATGTCAGATGTGACAGCATCCGCGACATGGCTGCCTCCTGGCTCTCAGCACACAGGCTTGTGAGGGCCCCACATTTGCAGGCAGCAACAGGGAGGGAGGGAGGGAGTCATAGGGCCTGTGGCCCAAATACCCCAGGCAGGGCAAGGCAGCAGCTGGCCTCCAGCAAAACCCGAACCAGCACCCCAGGGCCCATCCCCAGCCCGGCTGTCCTCCTTCCCTGCCTCTCCCTGGGGGCCCGCGCTCTGGATGCTTCCTTAGGCAGTACCAGCAGGTGCAGTGGGAAGAGGAGAAGCCCCCCTAAAATGGTGGAGAAAGAGTGACACCCATTGTCTCCCACTTCTGTTTTCTGGGGGAGAAACAGACCTACAGTTTTGAGAGGTAAGTTTGTGTCTTGGAACCCAAGTGAACCTGATGGAGCAAGGTTACTGGCATGGCAGGTGACAGTATGCAGGTCAGAGGTGGCAGGGGGTTGCCCACATCCAGGAAGACAGGGTGGGCCAAGCTGGGAGATTTCCTATGCTTCTGAGCTGGGGTGTCCCTGAAGGCCTCCACCTGTTATCTCGGGTACAGGGAGGGGAAGCAAGAGCCCCGAGACCTGAACATGAGGCTGGAGGTGCTGAGGACAGATCACACCTGAGCCAGAGTCCAGCGGGCGCCGAGGCCTGAGATGGGGGACTTGCAGTGGGGTACAAAAACCAGGATTTGGAGCCAGAGGACACAGCTAGGGAACTGAAAACCCAGGGAATGGAAGGGAACAAGTTACGCTGGAAACACATGTAGTCAGGGAGCTGCCCTCAAGGACCTAAGTCAGGTAAAAGGCACAGAGGGAGGACGGGGAAGGTGGGAGAGAGGCAGGGAGGAGGGAGGACGGGGAAGGTGGGAGAGGCAGGGAGGAGGGAGGGGAGAGAGAGAGGCAGGTAGGGAGGACGGGGAAGAGAGGCAGGGAGGACGGGGAAGGGAGGAAGGCAGGGAGGACAGGCAGGACAGGCAGCCCAGTGGCCGAGGGGGATGGGCCCGGGCTGGGAAGATTTGCCAAGGCAAAATCTCAGAGGTGAGCTTGGCGGGACTGCTGGCTCACCTGTGGACGGACCAAGCTGTGAGGCTGGATGAAGTCTGGGGAGCAGTAATGGGAACAGGTGTAGGGGAGACGAGGGCAGCCCCGCGGTCACCTGCAGCTGACAGGAGACAGTGAAGCGGGACTGGAGAGAGAAGAACCAGGGACGGGGGTGGGGGCTAAGGCAGCACCTTAAAGTCAAGGTGGTGACTGCAGAGGTCAGGAAGGAGGTGGGCCAGGCCTGGCGATGGTTCTAGAGAGCCGACACTGTGGAGGTCGGGGGAGATGGGCCTTGTGGCAGGAGGGGGGCTGGGATGTCCAGCCCCTTATAGGAAAGAAGGCTGGAGGACTCGACAGGAGAGGCAATCCCATGGGACCCCTGGGATGGAGGGCCACAGCTACCCCTGCTCCCCACCTACCTTCTTCACACGGACGGCTGTGATCACGTGGCTCTCGTCGTACTCCCGTTTGGAGCGGACATCTGTGGAGGGAGACGTGGTTTCACCGAGAATCAGCCTTGCAGAGGAACTGGTAGCCTAAATCCCACCCACTCTCACCAAGGGCGTGTCAAGAGTCTGTGGAAGATGGGATGACAAGAGCCCGGCGGCGTGGCCTAGCAGCTAAAGTCCTCGCCTTGAACGCGCCAGGATCCCATATGGGCGCCGGTTCTAATCCCGGCAGCTCCACTTCCCATCCAGCTCCCTGCTTGTGGCCTGGGAAAGCAGTCAAGGACAGCCCAATGCTTTGGATCCTGCATCCCCGTGGGAGACCTGGAGGAAGTTCCTGGCTCCTGGCTTCGGATTGGCATAGCACTAGCCATTGTGCTCACTTGGAGAGTGAGTCATCGGACGGAAGATCTGTCTCTCCTTTCTGTATATCTGACTTTCCAATAAAAATAAAAATCTAAAAAAAAAAAAGATGGGATGGTAAGTTTAGGGGACCAGTGCTGTGACAAAGCAGGTTATGCTACTTCCTGCAGTACCAGCACCCCATAATGGATGCTGGTTCAAGTTGCTCCATTTGTGAACCAGCTCTTTATTTAATGTGGCTAGACAAGCAGTAGAGGAGGGCGCAAGTGCTTGGATCCCTGTACCTGCGTGGGAGGCCTGCAAGATGCCTGTACTCCTGGCAGCTGCCTGGCCCCGCGCTGGCCACTGCAGCCATTTGAGGAGCAAATGGACAAAGGACCTCTTTATTTAATGTTACATGCATTAATCCCTTAGGGAGAAAACCAAACACTGGCTTGTAAAGGGCCTTCGTGCTCATCTTCACTGCGATCTTGAGGACTTCCCGGAGATGCCCCTAATGGGAGAGGCCCCTTAGACCCCATCCACGGCTCCCTCTGGCACTTCCTACATACCTCATCAACTCCCTTGGTTTTTGTTACCTGCAAACAGCTTGTTCTCTCCCTTGCTTTTTATTTTTCAAGACTTTACTTATTTGTAAGGGCTGTAGAGAGAGAATCTTCCATTGCCTGGTTCATTGCCCAGCTGGGCCGGTCTGAAGCCAAGAGCTTCTTTTGGGTCTCCCATGTGGGAGCTGGGGTCCATGCAGTTGGACCACCCTCTGCTGCTTTCCGAAGCAAGTGCTTGGGCCCCCATGCCCACGTGGGAGACCTGAGGAAGCTCTTGACTACTGGTTTTTGCCTTGCGTACACCTGGCTGTTGCAACCATTTAGGGAGTGAACCAGTAGATGGAAGGTCTTTGTCACTATCTTTCAGATGAATAAAACATGTTGGTTTTTTTTTCTTATTTAAGAGAGCATGCTGACTCACTTCCCTCATGCTCTCCATAGCTGGGGCTTGGGCCAGCTAAAAGCCATGACCCAAGTTTAAATTTTGTGTTAAACCGATTTTTTTAGGGCCTGGCGCAATAGCGTAGCTGTTAAAGTCCTCGCCTTGAACGCACTGAGATCCCATATGGGTGCCAGTTCTAATCCCGGCAGCTCCACTTCCCATCCAGCTCCCTGCTTGTGGCCTGGGAAAGCAGTCGAGGATGGCCCAAAGCCTTGTGACCCTGCACCCTAGTTGAACACCTGGAAGAAGTTCCTGGCTCCTGGCTTCGGATCGGCATAGCACCAGCCGTTGCAGCCACTTGAGGAGTGAATCAGACGGAAGATCTTCCTCTCTGTCTCTTCTGATTTCCAATAAAAATCTTTAAAAAAAAAAAACTGATGGCCACAATGTTCACAGCTAAGCCAATCTGTCAGGAGCCTCTTCCAGGTCTCCAACGTGAGTGCAGGGTCCCAAGGCTTTGGGCCATCCTCAACTGCCATCCTCCCTGCCTTCTCAGACTACAGGCAGGGAGCTGGATGGGAAGCGGAGCTGCCAGGATTAGAACCAACGCCCATATGGTATCCCGGTGTATTCAAGGCGAGGACTTTAGCTGCTGGGCCCGATTCCTACATCATTTTACAGCGGCCCTTCATGCTGAGGAGCCTACCAGTCTCCTCATGGTATCTTGCACCTCCCATGCAGTGTTAACCCCGGCTGCAGGGCGCTGTCCCTCAGCACAGCCGCGTTTTGCAGTACTTACCCAACAGACAGAGATAGTTGGGCTCCGTTAGCCTGGAGAACTGCGTGACCTGATTCAAGATGTTGTAAAGCTCCGTCGGTTCACACAAAACCAGATCAGCCATCCTGCATGGAGGATCCACGCCGGACAGGCCGAGCCTGCCTGTGCTGAATTCAATCAACTCTTCCTAAATAGCCCACACACGCATCTGGGGAGTGAAGCAGCGGTAGAAGCTCTCTCCACCTCTTCTAACTCTGCCTTTCCAGGCAAACTAAATCTCTAAAAATAACGATAAAAACACAGGTGGTGAAATTTAGAGTTGAAAAGAATGACGCAAGATGCTGAGCCAGTGGATACTGTGCTTAGAGGTAGCGTATACAAGAGTCCGATTTGTTCGCACATTTAGCGGATGATGAACATGTACTAGATGTTGGAACATCTATACACGTTTGAAGTAACTGGAAATAAGACCTGCCCTCAGGGAGGTTATAGTCTATCAAGGAATCTATGTCAGGGAAGAAAAAAAGAACTGGTTCTAATCCCAGCAGCTCCACTTCCCATCCAGCTCCCTGCTGTGGCCTAGAATAGTTGGAGGATGGCCCAAAGCCTCGGGACCCTGCATCTGTGTCAGTCTCTGCAAGAGCCTCCGAGCTTCTGGCTTTGGATTGGTGCATTGTGGTCAGTTGGGGAGTTAATCAAAGACAAAAGATCTTCCTCTCTGTCTCTACATATGACTTTGCAATAAAAATAAATCTTTAAAAAATTTGCCTTCCTGGGGCTGGTGCCTTGGCGTGGTAGGTAAAGCTGCCATCTGTGGTACTGGCATCCCACGTAGGGCACTTGAGTCCTGTATGCTCCACTTCTAATCCAGCTCTCTGCTAAGGAGTCTGGCAAAGCAATAGAGGACGACCCAAAGTCTTGGGACCCTGCATCTGTCTGGGAGACTTGGAAGATGCTCCTAGCTCCTGGTTTCAGATCAGCTCAGCTCTGGCCATTGTGGCCACTTGGGGAGTGAACCAGTGGATAAATAACTCAGCTTTCAAATAGACTAACCTTTTAAAAAAAATGGAATTACGCATCAAAAGATGGAGTTGCATGTCAGATGGAGCAACCAGCACTTTCGGCTAAGGAGTCCCCACCTAAGGCATGGTTTCAGGGTTGAGTGCGGGTTGGCATACAGTATCTGTACATTACACTGACGATTTTGGGAGCCCACGATGTGTGAGTGTCAAAGTGACTGGCACACATCAGCATGTGGAGCTAGTGTGAGCAGACGTTGCTGGACTCACGTGGTTGTACATGAGGAAGGCTGGACAGCACAAATGTGTGGTCCAAGAGACAGTGAAGACAACATACTGCAATCTTTGGGAAGGAAGATAACATTTCACCGTTCAGGTGGTGGTACCAAGGACACACAGTGCCCAAACCGATTAGAACCGTTAAGACCTCTATACTTGACTACAAGTAAACTAAATATCTGAAAAAAAAAAAATTAGCAAATACAGGGCTGGTGTTAAGCTGTGGCCTATAGCACCAGCATCCCATATGGGTGCTGGTTTGAGTCCTGAGTACTTCACTTCCAACCCAGCTCCCTGCTAATGAGCCTGGGAAAAGCAGCAGAGGATGGGCTAACTCCTTGGGCCTCTGCCACCCATGCATGGGGAACCTGAAAGAAGCTCCCGGCTTCCACCTGACCCAACCGCAGCCATGGTGGCCATCTGGAGAGTGTACCAGCAGATGGAAGCTTTCTCCTCTTTGCAGTTCTGCCTTTCAAATAAATGGTTTAAAAATTAATCCCTTCCACAAATCCACATATACCCATGTTGCTTCAGGATGTAAATCCAAAGTGTGTGTGTGTGTGTGTGTGTTTGTGTGTCTATGACCTCGGCACAGGGCCTGGCCCATAGGAAGCCACATGAATGTGCCATGTTCTGCCCCATAGCAGGACTTCCTGTGGGCCCTGACCTTGAGCCAGGCAACCCTCTTCTCATCTCGGCTCTTCCCAGACCTGTTCGGCCCTCCCCCACTTTCCATGGAAACCTCTGGGTGTGGACCCCCCTCCCAACAGCTGCCCACTGGAGGTGCACTGCACTTCTCCCAGGGGTCACAGGGCGGTAACTGCCCTCCCAGGTCTCCTCCCAGACCTCATCCTGTTCTTACCCCTTGCCTAGCACATCGAAGCTTCTCCCTGCCAGCATCTTTCTCTAGGATTTCCAACATCGACGCAGGCCTTGGTTTTCTTGAGTGAATTTGCGAAGTCAGTAGCAACCCCTCTGAACAAACTCAGATCATATACACAAAATTTGGAAGGCAGAGCAATGGATGAGAGTGGGAGAGAAAAAGACCTTCCACCCAGTGGTTCACTCTTTAAATGGCTGCAATAGCCAGGTCTGGGTTAGCCCAGGGCCAAGAGCAGAACTCCACCCTGGCCTCCCCACGGGTAACAAGATCCTGTATCAGGGAACTGAGTTGGAAGCAGAGCAGTGGGGACTTGAACTGGGACTCCAATACGGGATGCTGGAGTTGGAAGCAGAATTTCAACTACTGTGCCACAACATGGGCCCCTGAATCAAACTCAACTTTAACAGGAGGATGTTTAAGCAATTGTGATGTCTGCTTCGTAACCACATCTGCTGCTTGTGGGTATCCCTGCTCGTTCAATGTCACCACTAGATTGGCATAGTGGCTGCCACCAGGTCAGTGCACAACAGCAGCAGCTGTTAAGACTTGTTATTAGAGGGCCCGATATGGTAGACTAGTGGCTAAAGTCTTTGCCTTGCACACACCAAGATCCCATATGGGCACTGGTTCATATCCTGGCTACCCACTTCCCATCCAGCTCCCTGCTTGTGGCCTGGGAAAGCAGCAGAGGAACGGACCAAAGCCTTGGGACCCTGCACCAGTGTGGGAGACCCTGGAGAAGCTCCAGGCTCCTGGCTTTTGTTCAGCTCAGCTCCAGCTGTTGCAGTCACTTGTAGAGTGAACCAGCTAATGGAAGATCTTTGTCTCTCCTCTCTGTAAGTCCAACTTTCCAATTAAAAGAATAAGTGAATCTTAGTAAAATTAAGTGGTTCCAAAAGATTCTTTTTTTTTTTAAAGATTTTTTATTATTTTTTCATTGGAAAGGCGGATATACAGAGAGGAGAGACAGAGAGGAAGATCTTCCGTCCGATGATTCACTCCCCAAGTGAGCGCAACGGGCCGATACTATGCCGATCCGAAGCCAGGAGCCTCTTCCGGGTCTCCCACGCGGGTGCAGGTTCCCAAAGCTTTGGGCCGTCCTCGACTGCTTTCCCAGGCCACAGGCAGGGAGCTGGAAGGGAAGCGGGGCTGCCGGGATTAGAACCGGCGCCCATATGGGATCCCAGGCGTGCAAAGCGAGGACCTTTAACCACTTGCGCCACCGCGCCGGGCCCCCAAAAGATTCTTAAAAAGACTTAGGGGGGCTGCTGCATTAACAGGATAATCCTCCACCTCCAAGCACCAGCATCCCGTATGGGCACCGGTTCACATCTCAGCTGCTCCACTTCCATTCCAGCTCTCTGCTTGTGGCTTGAGAAAGCGTCAGAATGGCTTAAGCCCTTGAGATCCTACACCTAAAACAAGCTTCTGGCTTTGTGTCAGCTCAACTCTGGCCATTGTAGCCATTTGGGGAATAAATCCGCAGATGGAAGATCTGTCTCCCCTTCTCTATGAATCTGCCTTTCCAGTAAAATTAAATATTTCACAAAAAAACTGCCTATCACATCTTTTAAAAAAATAATGTAGGGTCTGGCACGGTAGCCTAGTGGCTAAAGACCTCACCTTGCACATGTCAAGATCCCAAATGGGCACCGATTCTAATCCCAACAACCCCACTTCCCATCCAGCTCCCTGCTTGTAGCCTGGGAAAGCAGTCGAGGACGGCCCAAAGCCTTGGGACCCTGCACCCGTGTTGGAGACCCGGAAGAAGCTCCTGGCTTTGGATCAGCTCAGCTCCAGCCATTGTGGCCGCTTGGGGTGTGAATCAGATGCAAGATCTTCCTCTCTCCTGAATCTGAGGATTTGCTCAGATTGTTTGGATGGCCCAGAGAGGACTAGAGGGGTAGTCTTTTTTTTTAATTTTCACTGGAAAGGTAGATCCACAGAGACAGATCTTCCATCCGCTGCTTCACTCCTCAAGTGGCTGAAATGGCCAGAGCTGAGCCAATCTGAAGCCAGGACCCTCCTCCCATGTGGATGCAGGGACCCAAGGCTTTGGGGCATCCTCTGCCGACTTCCCAGGCCATAAGCAGGGAGCTGGATGGGAAGCTGGGACACAAACCAGCTCCCTTACAGGATCACAGCCTTGATGGTGGTGTATTAGCCAGCTGAGCCATTGTGCCAAACCTATGGTACCTCTGAGAGGCCGACATACCAAAAGAACTGAGCCCTAGATGTGAGGGGGACCTGGGGCTCTACATTCTGGTCCCTCTGTAGGGATGATTTCAGCTCTGGCACCCCTTTCCTCTTGGAGTCACGTCCCTCCTGCCCACTGACCATTCACACCATCACTCCCACACCACTTTCTCCCCCGGTGAGCTCGCTCTCTCCGTGTTTTCTGTACCGCTTTCATTCATCCCTCCATCCCCGAAGGGCTCCAGCTCTCCCCACCCACAGGCACTGGTCTTACCCTTTCCACTCCCACGCCCACCATCACATCCCAGATCTCATTCCCCCCATTCCTTGGCCTCCCGGCCTACCTCCCTCATCCCTCCCAGGTGTTCCCCCTCAATCCTTCGCGCATAGGGTTCGTGTACCCCTCAAACACATGGCCAGCAAGTGCCGTGGAAACTTAGGGTAAACACCAGCTGCCCCAAATCAGAAGTGTTTTGCAGCCAATACTCATATGCAAAGATCTGTTTCGCTTGTATTTTTCCCCAACTATTTCTGAACGATTTATTTTTATTGGAAAGGTGGATTTACAGATAGGACTGACAGGAGCATTTTCTATCCGCTAATTCACTCCCCAAAAGCCACAATGGGTAGAGCTGAGCTGATCCAAAGCCAGGAATCAGGAGCCTTTTCCAGGTCTCCCATGTGGGTGCAGGGGTCCGTCCAAGGACTTGGGCCATCCTCTGCCACTTTTCCAGGCTACAAGCAGGGAGCTGGATGGGAACTGGAGCAACCAGGACTAGAACTGATGCCCACGTCATGTCATTGCCTGCATGTGGAGGATTAACCTGTTCAACCATCACTCCAGCCCTTTCCAACCTATTCCAAAGCATTCACCTCTTTCCCCAGAGGCACCGACCAGCCGTGAGCGGGACAACACGGATGGAAGGTGTAGCAGCTGGTCTGTTTCTTACAGATTTTGATAGGCAGATTTACAGAGAAGGACAAAGATCTTTCACCTGCTGGTTTACTCCAAGTAGCCGTAACAGCACGAGCTTAGCTGATTGGAAGCCAAGAGCCAGGAGCTCCCACTGATCAGCCACACAGGTGCAGGGTAGAGGGGACTATAACCGACACCCATATCAGACACCAAGGTCTACAGGTGAGCCAACTAAACCATGCTGCTGGCCCCCCAAAGTGCTCTTCAAGTTTTTCTCTAGAGCCTGGTGCAGTAGCCTAGTGGCTCTAGTCCTCAGCTTACATGCCTGGAATCCCATATGGGTGCCGATTCATATCCCAGCCGCTCCCCTTCCTTTCCAGCTCCCTGCCTGTGCCCTAAGAAAGCAGTCGAAGACGGCCCAAGGCCTTGGGACCCTGCACACGTGTGAGAGACCTGGAAGAAACTCCTGGCTCCGGATAGGCTCAGCTCCAGCCATTGTAGCTACTTGGGAAGTGAACCATCAGACAGAAGATCTTGGTCTCTTTTTCACTCTGTAAATCTAACTTTCCACTAAAAATAAATCTTAAAAATTTTGCTCTAAAGTCTCTAAAAATGCTTCTCCTTAGGGCCAGTGTGATGGTACGGTAGGTAATCCTCCACCTTGTGGCAATGGCATCCCGTATGGGTGCCAGACCCTGCTTATAGCCTGGGAAAGCAGCGGCGGATGGCTCAAGCCCTTGGGAAACTACACCCACATGGGAGACCCAGGAGAAGCTCCTGACTCTGGATTGGCTCAGCTGCAGCCATTGCAGCCACCTGGGGAGTAAACCAGTGGGTACAAAGACGCACAGAGAAAGATCTTCCAATAAGCTATTAGACACATTGACACCTTACTCCCACAGCACCTGCTAAGCCGACAGGTTCCCGGGGTTGTGCCCTCCTGTCCCTCCCACTAACCTCTCAAACTCCCCTCCCCAAGGGGCTGCTGGTCACACCCCAGGGGACTGGCACGAACAAAAAGGGACAGAGGCAAGGAGGAGGTAGTGCCCACACATATGTTCTGTGTGGATGCTTCCCCCCTCCCCCCCCCCGCCTCACGGGCCCCTGGATCCAGAACAAGCTGGAGCGAGGGCTCTCTGCTAGGAGCAACGGGGTTCCCTAGCCGGATCTGTGCGACCTGAGGCGGCAGCCTTGGCTTCGGGAACGTTCCTCCCAGCCGGCCAGAGGCCTGGACCACCATCTCACTCCTCTTTGCAGAGACCCTACGACTCCCCCATTTGCAGGGACACAAGGGGCGGGGCGGGGCCGAGGTTTTGGGGAGAATTCACTTCTCCTGACCTGCGGCGCGACCTCGGCGGGGCGCACCAGCCACAGCAGGGTCTCCGTGTGGAGCCCCACTTGGAAATATGGCTCCTCTCCAAGCGATCGCGGGAGAACGCCTCTCCCTGTCCTCCTCCTCCTCTTTCTCACGGCTCCACCGCCGCTCTGCCCCCGGATGTGGCCGTGGTATCGCGAGATCTAGGGCGGTTGCGGGTGGGTAGGGACGGAAGCGGGTCCGGTCTCGCGAGGCCAGGGCCGCGGCGCCGGGAGCTGCTCCGCCGTGTGGAGGTCGTTGGAGTCACTTGCTGCAGCCCGCCAGCTCCTGCGCCCGTCGGCCCCGCGGCCCCTGCCCGTGCCCGCAGCCATGCTCTCCGCGCTCGCCCGGCCCGTCGGCACCGCTCTCCGCCGCAGCTTCAGTACCTCGGCCCAGGTAGGCCCTGCGCGCGCTGGCTTGCGTGACCCCACGAGCTGGCCCCACGTGCAATCCCCCAAACCACCACCCACCCCGGCAGGTCTGGCCGCCGCCACACCGCCCTGGGCCAGCCTGGCTGGAGGCTGCAGCGCGCTGGGCCGGGAGGGCCGAAGGGAGAAGGCGTGGGAGAGAGCCAAGGATGGATACACAACCCCAGTACCCCCACGCTCTCCCGAGGCTTAAGAAACTGCGACTCTGGAACTTACTCTTTTTGTGTGCAACTTTCCTTTGATTCTGGCAGCGTCCTTGAGAGATGTGCGTGGATGCGTGGTGGGGAGCTTCACTCCCCACGAGGGTAGAGAGAGCCGGTCCCGAGGTTGCAGGGTCATCGGGCCAGTGGCCTGCTGATGGCCCCTTTTTAAGGAACCTGGCCAGAGGCCGCCTTCCTGCCACGGGGGAAGCCTGGGCCAGCGCCCAGGTGTGCTGACTTGGCCCAACCCGGGACCACTGAAGGCCACGCTATTTATAACCATGTCTAACAGGGAATCACCTGAAGAGTATTTAAGGGAGGAAGAACAGGCCCTGTTGGCCCTGTTTTGAACAGGTGCTACGCTTTCTGCCCCAGTGAGTCAAATTGCATGGCAGTTTGAGGCATTGCCTTTCAGTATCACAGCTGTGGTGTGGAAGAAGTGATTCTCCTTAAAGGGACTTCAGTTGCTGGTCATGGAGCTTTGAGACCTTCCACACCCCGTGTGCTCACTTCATTTGAAAGTAAATTAAAAAAAATAATAATAATAATATACAGATACGCCAAATATCTGCTCGTCGGCAGCTGCACTGAGTAGGAGAGATACCAGGGGGAGCAGTGGCACCTGACACCAGCCAGCAAGGCCTAGACAGGTGCAGGCGATGAGCGATGCTGAGGGGCCCAGGAGTGGAAGTCAGTCCCAGGGGAGGTGTTAAGGGGTGAGGGCCTGGTGCAACCTGGGTGGTGCCTGTGCAGTGACCAGAACCCTAACAAAGCTCCCAGCTCTTCTGGAACTTTCCATCTTGCCTCCTACAGTGAAGTAGATCTTGGGGGACAAGCACAGAGGAAGAAAGCAGTAAGGATTGGCAGGGAAAGTAGTTTCCATCTTAGATTCTGTCGGGGTAGGGCGCCTCTCCATAGGACGCATCCCCCCCCCAAAAGGTGGTATTGGGTTAAGTTCCGCAACTAGCCTTCCCATACAAAAAGGGTGTCTTCCGAAGAGTTGGGGCTGTGCCTTGAGTGGGTGCTAGGAGAGCAGGGGCAGTGGGGGGTTAACAGTAGGATTTGTGCGATCCTGTGGGCCACAGCAAGGCCTTGGTCTGAACTCACAGAATGGTCCCCCTTGTGTCAGGTGACTGCTGCAGAGGCGGCAGGATTTGCCCAGGAGCAGGGTTGGATGAGAAGGGGAGAGGATTGTGGGTGATCCTGAGGTTAGGGGCAAGAAATGTTGCAAGAGACTAGAGGAGGAGGAGGAGGCGTGGGTAGGGGAGAAGTTATCAGGGCCCTGGTTTTAGATTTATGGAGTCTGCAATGTCTGCTAAAGCAGGAAAAATTACTGTGTATCCAGGCTCTGTTAGACCCTGTTGGTAGTAACTGCTTCTCATTTTGAAAATACTAGGGAAGTGACAGCATTTTGCAGTGTGTACAGGACAGCCTGCCCCAGTGGGGAGGGATGGAGGCTGACCCCGACTCCATGTGACACTCCCCACGTGGCCTGCGAGCTGATCCACGTTGGAACCCCAGTGAGGGCACCGCTGGAGGCATCCACTTCCTGGTCAAATATAATTTTTGTTTTGCTAGCTAAAAAAAAAATTATTTTAAGATTTATTTTTATTGGAAAGGCAGATAGAGAGGAAGATCTTCTGTCCAATGGTTCACTCCCCCAAGCAGCCGCAACAGCTGGAGTTAAGCCAATCTGAAGCCAGGAGCCAGGAAATTCTTCTGGGTCTCCAAATGTGGGTGCAGGGTCCCAAAGCTTTGGGCTGTCCTTGACTGCTTTCCCAGGCCACAAGCATCCAGGGAGCTGGATGGGAAGCAGGGGCGCCGGGATTAGAACCGGTGCTTATATGGGATCCTGGTGTGTGCAAGGCAAAGACGTTCATCACTACGCTATCACGCCAGGCCCTAAAAATTTTTCTAATGCAAACTTCTATCACCTCCTCTTGCAGCCCCGCTGGCTGTGGACCCCTAAGGTGCTGCTGGCAAAGCCCACTTCCCACGCCCCAGCCTCCGCCCCCTGGCCGTCCCATCTAGGTTCCTGCTAGGCGGCCAGTGCTGGGGTTCCTGGTGTCTCGCTCCTGCCTAGCCCAGCCTGTTGGGAGTTCAAGGCCTGGCTGCAGCGGGTCCCTTTAAAGAGCCATTTCCTAAGCAGAAATGTTGCAGGCACTTTGTCTGGGTTTGGTGCTGGCTGACCTGACTCATCGTGGGATCCAGGCTACTCGGTGCTTTAGGTCTCCGCATCTGCCGGGGGACTGCTTGGGACTGGCCAACCAGGCTGGCCAGTGAGCAGACAGCCAATTTGGGGAGCAGTCTGGTATTTGCTTGAACTTGGGAGTAGTGACCACAGGACTTGTCAGTTCCACTGCTGGGTGCAGGTCCAGGAGAACTAAAGTCACGTCCCTGTATCAGTTTATATGTAAATAACCGTCATAGCAGTATTATGTGTTTCAGCCAAACAGTGGAAACTACCCAGGGGTCCCTCCGTGAGTGGTGGGTGACCCGTGTGATCTCTTCGATGCCTAGACCCACTCGGGAACAGGACAGGTGTAATAGGGCCAGGTGGTGATGACCGTTAGATATGCGGAGCTCCGGGACAGCCAGGCACAGTCAGGCCCAACCTCATATGCTAATAAACTCATAAGGAGAAGCTGACTCATCCCGGCCCCGGCCTTTTACATGTGAGGCAGGCCAGTCTATCCTCAGCATCGAGGGACTTCTCTAAGCCTGTATGTGTCTTTAAACTACCGGAAGCCGTAACACCCCAGACCAGCTGCCACTACCTCTTGGCGGCAGCTCTCAAGTCGAGCAGATCCTCGTCCTGCCCCGGGCTGCAGCAGAGACCTGGGCATCTGACCTTGGTCCCACGCAGGTCAGAGGTCCAGCACAGTGTCCAGCAGGTGCCGGGTACATGCATTTGACACCAACTCCACCCCAAGAGTCCTTTCCATGTTGTGCTTTGTCTCAGAACAATGCTAAAGTAGCCGTGCTCGGGGCATCCGGGGGAATCGGCCAGCCCCTCTCGCTTCTCCTGAAGAACAGCCCCCTTGTCAGCCGCCTGACCCTCTACGACATCGCACACACCCCCGGCGTGGCCGCTGACCTGAGCCACATCGAGACCAGAGCGACTGTGAAAGGTACTGGGAGGCGATGGAACAAGGCAGTTTGGCTTTCCCAAAGTCCGCGGCATTTCCCAATTTGAAAAGGTGGTGGAGGCAGCGAAGGGGGAGCCTCTTACGGGGAGTCACAGGCAGCAGGGGGCGCTGTCTCCGAGAAGCTCTTGGTAATTGCCCATCCTGCTAATTTGGCCGTCGCACTACATCTCCTGGTTCCCAGTGAACCTATTTTAGGAACTGTCCTGTAGTTTTATCAATTATTGTTTACACCCACACTGTTCATTATTGGGCTGCTACCCATTTAACTTTGCTCTCCATAAAAACAAACCGGGTTGTGATAAGTAACTGTCCATACGTCATCTTTCTCAGTCTCCTAAAGCAAAATGAAGAGCCAGGCCTGCTTCAGCGCCTGCACTGTGCAGCACCAAGTTGCTGCCCAGATGTTGGGCCCTGCCTTGCCCCACCGACCATGGGAGAGAGCACACACTTGATGTTAAACCCATCCGGGAGGTTGGCTGGCAGAGCACATGTGTGGTGCCCTCCTAGTTGCTCTGAGCCCTCAAGCTGCCTCCCCCTCATGAGCTGTTCAAGATCAAAGCCAGTTTCCTGAGGTCTTGGAAAGCCAAGGAGGGGATGTGGGTGCTGCCATCTGGGTCCAGCCTTTTCCCCTGCAGCCTTTGGGCCCACTCGGAGCTGACTGCTCAGACCCGGGCTGGGGCTGGAGCGATTGGGAGGAGACCCCATCACAAGTGGGCCCTCTGGCTGGCCCCAGGAATCCCCAGGCTGTGTCCCCAACAAGTGTCAACCCTCAAGGTTAGGACGAGCAAGATGATGATTCTTAACCGTGTTTTCCAGGCTACCTCGGACCCGAGCAGCTGCCCGACTGCCTGAAGGGCTGTGATGTGGTGGTTATTCCTGCTGGGGTCCCCAGGAAACCAGGTATGGGGGTGGGGGCAGCTGGAAAGGTGGCTGTCTGTCAAAGGTGGGTCCCACCATCTCTCTACGACAGACCAATCCCAGAGGTTCCCATTGCCTAGGAGACATGGGGTCCCCTGCCTTTTTCAGCCACATGGCAAAGCCCTGTCCCTCCCCTGACCCAGCTCCACTCCCATAGACTCTTGCAGCACCCCTGTGTCACTGTGGACTGTTCTCCCCACCACGTAGATGGACCCAAAGCAGGAGCTGTGAGGCCCCAAGGCCGGATATCTGGCCACAGCCTAACACGTGGCACTTGACAGCCTAGCCGGGAGTGCCTGGCATTCCAGTGAACATCTGCCTTGGATCATTGCAGGCATGACACGAGATGACCTGTTCAACACCAACGCCACGATTGTGGCCACCCTGGCTGCCGCCTGTGCCCAGCACTGCCCGGAAGCCATGATCTGCATCATCGCCAACCCGGTGAGTGACGGTGTGCTTACAGATAGGAGAGCCCACAGCTCAGTGTGCTGGTGTGTGCCATGCCTCCTCCCTGAACATTCCTTCCGGAGCAGAGGGGTCAATTATGTTAGCGTCTTATCTCCCTCATTCCGTGTGAAAGATGACAGACACGGAAACATAGGTCTTTCACCCAGTGGGTTGCTCCTCAAATGCCTGCGACAGCTGGGGCTGGGCCAGGCCAAAGGGTGAGACTCCATCCACACATCCTGTATGGGTGACACAGAGCACCTTGACCACTGTCCCAGGCACCTGCCCCTCAGGAAGTTCTTCCCACAGCTAGCTAGGTGCCTGTGAGCAAGCCATGTCTCTTCCCCAGCCCTGTACCGGCCCAGCGAATAAGCCCATCTAGAGGCAGCGGGGCTGCCTTCTCCCTTGCATTCAGCTTGGGTCGGCACTTCCTACCCCTCACCACCCCATCTGCTCATCTCAGCACCCCCAGCCCTGCTGGGCTGCTACGTGCAGGAGGCTCATTCTACTCCGACCCTCCAGGAACTGACCCATCCTGGGGACGGCTGTGGTCCCCAGGGCTCAGCAGCAGACCCCCAACAACAAGCTGAACCCACGTCCTGGTGTCTGGGAGGTGGCGGGTCGTGGCTGCTCCGGGCACCTGCCTTTCCCTACCTGCCCACCCTGAGCAGGGATGGCACTCAGTCAGGAGCTGTTTCTTTTGCTAGAGAACTAGTGCTTAGTGTACACCTAACAGTTTTGTTTTTGCTGGAAGGTTCCCAGAGGGTGGCATGAGACACCTGTTAAGGTGCCTGTGTCTAGGATCCGAGTGCCTGGATTCACTCCCCAGCTCCCCCTCCTGGTATTAGCTTCTCACTGACTAGTCTCGTGGGGGCGGCAGGCAGCAGCTCAAGTTCTTGGTGCCTGCTACCCATGTCGGAGACCTGGATTGAGTTCCTGCCTTCTGACTCTTCAGATCTGGCCCAGCTCCCACTAATGAGGGCATACAGTGAATGATCAAATGAACGGCTTCTATCTCAAAAGAAGTTCAGGAGAAAATAGAATGAAAAGTTTGGGCTTGGCACGATAACGTAGTGGTTAGAGTCCTCGCCTTGAACGTGCCAGGATCCCATATGGGCACTGGTTCTAATCCACTTCTCAGCCAGCTCCCTGCCTGTGGCCCGGGAAAGCAGTCGAGGACGGTCCAAAGCTTTGGGATCCTGCACCCACGTGGGAGACCTGGAAAAAGCTCCTGGCTTCAGACTGGTTCAACTCTGGCCGTTGCGGCCGCCTGGGGAGTGAATCATCGGACAAAAGATCTTCCTCTCTGTCTCTCCTCCTCTCTGTATATCTGCCTTTCCAATAAAAATAAGTAAATCTTAAAAAAAAAAAAAGAAAAGAAAAAGAAAAGTTTAACTGTTCTGATGCCAAAACACTTTAAAACCCGTGGCTGTTTTCATGAAATGCCTTTCCCATGTACCGAGTACCTCGTTAAGCACTTACCCAATACTAAACCATTTTTTAATTATCACAACCATTTCACAAGGCAGCAGAGATAAAGAAACCAAGTCTTAGGGAATGCAGGTGACCTGGCCACGGTCAAGGTCTCGGCTCTTCCTTGCTCTGCCCCAGCACCAGCCCAAGGAGTGGGTGAGCGCCCCCTGCAGGAAAGGAGGTGCCAGGTTTACCTGGAATGAATGGGCAGCTGAGGCAAGGTATCTTCCTATGCTGTCCTCTTGGTCCTTGACAGCGCAGTGTCCTGCAGGGCTGTGCACCCCACTCACGCCCATCTGGCCTTCCCAGGTTAACTCCACCATCCCCATCACGGCGGAGGTCTTCAAGAAACACGGAGTCTACAACCCCAACAAGATCTTTGGCGTGACCACCCTGGACATCGTCAGAGCGAATACTTTTGTGGCAGAACTGAAGGTAAGGGCTGCAGCAGGCATTGCCCAGAGCACCCAGCCAAGCCCCCTGACCCCTTCCCAGCCCTTGCCAGTTACAGGCAGGAAAAAAGGGCCCATGTGCGCCGTGAAGGCTGGCGTGTCTGGCCTTCTCCTCAGAGTCCCTGCATCGTGTGGGTGTGGCCCCACATGCTGTGGGTGGCCCCGACCTGCTGAGAGCTAATCAGGCCTTCCTCTGATGACCAGGGCTTGGATCCGGCTCGAGTCAACGTTCCTGTCATCGGTGGCCATGCTGGGAAGACCATCATCCCCCTGATCTCACAGGTGTGTCAGGAAACGGTGTGAGAAGCACCAAGGTCAGGTGCACCCAGTAGGTACCTTCCTAGAGCCCCCCGACAGGTGGCAAAGGCTGGTGCCGGTGCTGTCTGCTGTATTCTAAAAGGGGAAAGGGCTCAGAGGGGGCATGGGGCGACACACAGGGCAGCCTGAGGAACGTAGAGCTTAGTGTAAAAATGAAGGGCGACAGGGCCGGCAGCAGGAGAGTCCTGTCCCTGAGCCACAGGAACACTCTGGGTGTGCATTCTGGCCAGAACATGGGGTGGGCGTTCCCCACAGGGAGGGCTGGGGAACTCTCCCCTCCCCCCGAGCGTGGGCTAACTGTGCTGTGCAGACACTGCGGGGGAAACCGCAGCGGGATCCGCGGTTGGGCTCCTGGCACACCAGGACCCATCTCTTCATTGCCTTTTCGGTGGTCACGGGGAATGTGAAGGTCATGGTCAGGGCCAGTGGACTGTTCCCTCCTTTGGATGCCACTGAAGGGAGTCCACAGTGTAAACCTCCCTTTACACGGCAGAGGGGGGTGCTGATGAGGGAGTGTCGGGGCAGGTCTGGGGGCTGTGCACACTGCGCGGGGGCACCAGCTCCTCACACGCCCTTAACCTTGGCTCACAGTGCACGCCCAAGGTGGACTTCCCCCAGGACCAGCTGGCGGCGCTCACGGGGCGGATCCAGGAGGCCGGCACGGAGGTGGTCAAGGCCAAAGCCGGAGCAGGTAACGTCGGAGCATCTGTGTGCAGGGCCCTGGGCCAGGCCAGGGCTGCACGCGCATTTGCCTGGTGAAAAGCATGCCTCCTGGGGTGGGGTGATTTTTGAGGTTGGCAACTGCATGCCATTCATGAGTGAACAGACTTAAGGAGCACCCCATCCTGGATTCTTGGCGGGCAGACTTGACTCCCCTGGCACTGAGCTACCCAGCTAACACCCCCGGGCCACCCCTAGGCTCTGCCACCCTGTCCATGGCCTACGCTGGCGCCCGCTTCGTCTTCTCCTTGGTGGATGCCATGAATGGCAAGGAGGGCGTTGTGGAGTGCTCCTTCGTGCAGTCACAGGAAGCCGACTGCTCCTACTTCTCCACGCCGCTCCTGCTGGGGGTAAGTGTGCCGGGGTGGGGGGGCACCACACAGCCCCGGGAGGGTCCAGTTTAGGGAAGTGAGAATGGGACCCCCAGATACCTGCTGTTTGTTTCTGGCTTCATACAGCGACTCACTGAATTGCACTGGATTTGGGTACATTTTTTAAAGTGCCTCTTTGGTGCTTTAGCACCTTGGGGAACAGACTAGAACCCTGAGGTGTGTGCTGTCAGGTCGAGTGATGCCCATGGCTGACCGACTGAGCAGGCTTCCCAAGCCTGGTCACCCTCCCTGGGCACTGGCCCAGCTCCATAGGCGGGCGGGCAAGAAGGACGGAGCGTGACGTGACGTGACGGTCGAGGGCACATGCATAGGGAGCACCAAGGCCGGGATCCTCACCTCGGCTAAGGGCTCGGGAACGCCTCGCCTGTCCTAACTTCTTGCCTCTTCCCCCTGCCCTATCCTGCAGAAAAAGGGCCTGGAGAAAAACCTGGGCATCGGCAAGGTGTCTGCCTTCGAGGAGAAGATGATCGCCGAGGCCATCCCCGAGCTGAAGGCCTCCATCAAGAAGGGCGAGGACTTCGTGAAGAACATGAAGTGAGCAGGGCACCGCCGCTGCCTCTGCGTCTCCTAACTTATGATAGCATCATGTCCCCCACCCCCACATCGCCTGCTTCAATGATGGTCGTGGCGTGCCCGGGCCGCCCCTTCCGGGTGGTGGGCTGATTCCTGGTGCATCAATAAACGCAATCTGATCATCTTTTCCAGGACCCCCTCAGGCAGCCTACTTTCTTTCCTTTGTTCCCCAGACGCTCAACTGCCTCTCCCCATAGCTCACCTTTGTGGCCAGGTGCCATCCTAGACGGAGCGAGGGGCTTTAAGCTCGCCTTCATGGTTAGATAGAAGCAGGGGGCTAGCCTGGGCTCTTGAGAGTTTGTTCCTGCAATGGGGTCAACAGGTGAAGTTTATCAACACCTGCTCCTCCCCACCCTGCTCTTTGCACCCTGTGTCACACGGCTGTGGGACTGGCAGGACCATGTCCCCTTAAGAATGTCCTCTTGCCCCGATCGATCAATCAGGAGTTAAGCCATTTCCTGGCTCCAGTTGGGTCATATTTTCTGGCTCAGCAAACATCACCGACTTGGACTCTGAGCTGCTTCTTCCCTCCCCCACCCTGCCCTATGCCCCCTCTTCTTACTGCACCCCCAAAGTCTGTGCCAGTGGAAATACACGGAGCTGACACTGAGGCCATGGGAGCGGGTTGGGGTGGAGTGTTGAGCATGATGCCTGGGAGGCCATTGAGGATGGCCACACCCCGGTCACATGGCCCCAGGTCACATGACCCCATTTCTGAGTCCAGCTCCTGGCTGCCCACCCCAGGGGAGTGCAGTGATGGCTCAGCTCAAGTAGTTGGGTCCCAGTGTCTCCCTCTGTCTCACTCACTAGTAAAGTGACATGGAGGAGCAGGCCTTGCACTTAGCAGCTCAGTATCCGGAGGTGTAAGTCCAGCTCCAGCTTCCCCGGAGAGGCCTTGGTAAGGGTGAGGGTGCAGGTGATGGTGCGCCTGCCACCCCCATGGGAGATCCATGCTGAGTGCTCCCCCAACTCCTAGCTCAGCCTCACCTGTCACGGCCTTCTGAAGATGGAAATGTACAAGGCTGCTTAGGGTCTACAGCCACTGTGTCCCTTCTCGCAATGTACCTGAAGTTCACCTCAGGATTCGCTTTAGCTCACACAACGAGGGCCCAGGGGATACTGTGCCAGTTTAAGGCTAAACCATCACGGAATCTGTCCCCCTTTCTGTACAGCCCACACAGTGAGGCCCAGGTTTTCCAGCTGAGCTAGGGCGGCCAGAGGGACTTGCCCAGCCCAGCCCTGGCTGTCTGCACA
Organism: Ochotona curzoniae; assembly: GCF_017591425.1. Lineage (NCBI taxonomy): Eukaryota > Metazoa > Chordata > Mammalia > Lagomorpha > Ochotonidae > Ochotona > Ochotona curzoniae. Next base: position 6,226,275 of record NW_024465421.1, read on the forward strand.
AACCCGGAGAAGAAAATGGCCTGGAAGCAAGTCAAGTGGGAAAGTGGGGAGTACTGTCAGCAGTGGCTGACCAGGAGAGCTTTGAAAGTCAAGATTTGCAGAGAAGGAAAGACAGACTTTCCACCCATTGGTTCACTTCCCAAGTGGCTGCAACAGCCAGAGCTGAGCTGACTTCCCACATGGGTGCAGGGTCCATGGCTTTGGGTTGTCCTCTTTTTTCCCAGGTCACAAGCAGGGAGCTGCATGGAAAGTGGAGCAGCTGGGATACAAACCAGTGCCCATATAGGATCCAAGCGCATGCAAGGCGAGGACTTTAGCTAATAGGCTACCATGCCAGGCCCACCCATTTTTTTGTTAGTATTATTTCAAAAATACTTTTCAGGGACCCAGCTATTTGAGAGCCACCAGAGCTTCCCTCACAGGGTGTACAGAGAAGATGGATTTGTGGCTTACTGGGGGAGGGGGAAGAGGAGAAGGTATTACAGCTGGGCGCGAGGCTGATGGGTGGCAGTAAGCAGGAGGGAAAGGGCCCAGGGCCTTTGCCCAGAAGCTCCACGGCCAGTTGCCACTACAGTGGAGCTCATCGGGGTCTGGCTTCCAAGCGCCCGTCATCTACCTTGCCAGGCCACACACTGGACTGTGGTCCTGCCTGCAGGCTTCTGGCAGGGCTCCCACCCCCTCCACGTGAGCTAATACACCCTAGCCTGCCCAGGTGATGTCAGTGACCTACACAAGGCCCCTGAGCCCTTTGTTCCTGAGAGCAGAAGAGGCAGCTGGAGTGGAGGCAGGGGTGTCCATGGGGACACAGTTGAGGTCAAAGGAGCCATTCCGCGTGTAAGCCGTGCTGCCTGCTCATGGGGATCCTCTGCCAGGGCAGATGAAGTGAACCAGCTTAAGCTAGAATGACTGACCTCCAATAGGAGGGACTTGGCCACTGCGGTTCACACTTCAGTTCCCTATGTGGCCTGGAGGGGGAGCTAGAGGCTGCAGCAACATGGTTGGCTCCCAGCCCTGGCTAGTTCAAGGGCATGCAGTGCGGATTAGCTTTCCAGAGCCAAATCCGGCTCCCACTCCGCCTGTTCTGCTCATGCCAGGCGGGGCAGGCGACAGCTACCCCCGTAGAAGGGGGAAAACAAGGGTGGGTGTGAATCCAGGGAGGGCTGTAAAAACTGGCTGCCAGATTTGCCTTGGTGTACGGGGCTAGGGTGGGCTTGAGGGAATAGGTCTAGGAAAACCCCCTACTGGCAGTGCCCAAGAGGTGGGGTAACCGTGAACCATGGGGTGCTCCTGGCTCTGGGGCTCTCTGAAGTACAGCAAAGATGGGTCATTGCTAGCCAAGGTGGTCTCAAGAAGGGGGTGACCCCAGGATGGGGAAGACAGCAGAATGACAGCTCCCTCCAGCCAGGGGACCTGGGACCCCTACTGCCCAACCCACACCCTCGCATTTGCCTGCTCCTGGGCTCACTGCTTGGGGTGCACCCGACAGCAGCCAGAGCCACCAAGCCCAAACAGCCATCCTCCTCCTCTCCGGGTTGCAGGAGTTCCTCACAAGGCCTAAGGTCACCCTGTGCAGGTGCAACCTGAAGCAGGTTGGTGCTTGGCTGGCTAACCACATCACTAGGACGCTGATCTGGTGAGGGAGAACCAAAAATTCAACAGCTGCTGGATCCCAGTTTCTGGCCCCTCTCTATGGACCCCAAGTACACCACCCACTACTGCCCATGCCAAAGGAGTAATCCCTGGCAGCTTGGGGTTTCCCAACCAGGTGGCCAATGCCCAAGCATGTCTGGGGTTCACTAATGCCCCCCAATGGGCCAGTACCCCTTCTACAGAAGAGCTCCTGACACCAGCTTCTTGCTAACTTCCGCCGAAGCCAGGGCTGGCCCAAGCAGTCCTGGTCCCCAGCTTGAACCTGGTCCACGGCTGTTATGGGTGTGTGGGGAGTGAGCCAGCAGGTGGCACTATGACTGTTCTCTATCTGCCTCCCCAATTAGAAAAGACTGGAGTGGGGAAGGCCTTAACACAGTGACAGTATCGTAAAAAAAGAAACAGGGTGCAGGTCAAACGCAGTAGCCCAGTGGCTAAAGCCCTTGCCTTGCAGGTTCCAAGATCCCACACAGACACAGTTAATATCCCAGCTGCTCCACTTTCCATCCAGCTCCCTGCTTGTGGCCTGAGAAAGCAGTAGAGGATAGCCTAAAGCCTTGAGCCCCTGCACCCCCGACAGGAGACCCAGAGGAAACTCCTGGCTCCAGGCTTTGGATCAGTTCGGCTCTGGCAGCTGTGGCTACCTGGGGAATGAACGAGTGGATAGAATCAACAGACAGATCTTCCTCTTTGTCTCTCCTCCTCTCTGTAAATCTGACTTTCTGATAAAAATAATTTTTTTAAAAAATTGGGTGTGTGCAGCAGGATGAGGCATAGGTGGGGTGCTGGGTGCACCAGCCTAGCAATGGCCAAGATGGCTGTAGACCCGCAGAAGCCAGAGAGGGTGACACAGGGCAGGCTCCCCAGTAGGGGATGCAGGAGGCACCAGCCATGCTAGGATGGTGGCTTCACACTTGCAGGACACACCTTTCTGCTTTTCAAGGCCCTCCGTGCACGGTTCTCTGCCACAGCCACCCCGAGAAGCAATGCACATTGTGTGATTAGATATTCTACAATCGATCCTTCCTGACACAGGGGTCAGAATGAGCACTGCTTGTGAAGCGAACGTTGTAGGGGCAAGCATCCGTTCCATCAGTGAAGGCACCACGTGAGATGCACATGTCCCATCCCAGTCCCACGTCCCCACCAACTCAGCCTGCCGATACCTGGGAAGCCACAGGTGACAGTCCCAAGTACCAGGATGGGTCTCTGTCCCCCCACATGAGAGACCAGACCCCAACTCTTGGACCCTCGCCACTACTAGGCACCTGGGCAGAGAACCAGTGGATGGAAGCTCTCTGTTGCTTTGCTTCTCAAGGGAATAAAAATAAAGCAGTTTTTTCAAGTTCAACGTGTACCTGTAAAAGCTTGCCTTGCAGTTCAGCATACACTCCATGTTTGGGCTTAGGCTGAATCACATATGTGGCAGATATTTATAACAGTGGGAGGAAGAGGGGGTTAGCTCACAGGAACAGCACAGGACTAGGGCCCTGGCTGTCCAATGGGGGGGGGTTCCTCACTCTTCTTGGGGGTACAGGGGGATTCCCAGCTTCAACCTGTCATGTACTGGTCAGTTGGGATGGGTGTGATGGGAAGACCCCCCCCCCGGGGCCTGAATGCACTTAGATGCACCTGTAAGAGCTGAGACCAGCCCTCCCCACTTACGAGCCTGTCTCTGCTCCTACTCCAAGCCCACGGCCAGCCTTTCGCAAGCTGTCCAGGGCTGTGCCCCAGAGAGCAGCTGTCACAGCTCAAGACCCTCTTCTTGCTGGCGATGCTTTACGCTGAGCAGAGGGTCAACTTCCCCAACAGCCGCCAGGGCCCCTGTCCATGTGGGAGCTGTGTCTCCCCTCTGGGACCAGGTACTGGGTGCTTTCTATCCTCTCACGTTCACTGACTACTCGTGACCTCCCTGGACCCTCTTGCAGGAGGTGGAATGGAGTGATGGCTGGGACACACACACACACACACACACACACACACACACACACACACACACACAATGTCCACAGGCTAATCCCTGGAGTCAGGGGATGCGTGATGTTCTCTGGTCACCGGGATTTTATGACAGAGACTTGGTTAGAGATCTCAAGATGGGGAGATTATCCTAGATTACACAAGTGGGCCCAATGTCATCACTAGGGCAGGCTGGGTGGGGGCCGGGGGCGAGATATTCAGATGAAAAGTGAAACAGACCAAAGACAGAGGGTGGTGTCAGAGCTGAGAGGGTGGGGGGGGGAGTAGAACAGGCAGTTTCTAGAAGCTGAACACACAAGGAAGGAGACAAGAGGACAGCAGAATGTTCACAGAGAGGCTGGTGCTGTGACACAGCAGGGAAAACCACTGCCTGCAATGCTGGCATTCCATAGGGATACCAGTTCTAGCCCTGGCTGCTCCACTGCTGATCCACTCCCTATTAATGTGCCTGGGAAAACACTGGACGGTGACCCAGGTACTTGGGCACCTGCACCCATGTGGGAGATCCTGATGGAGTTTCTGGCTCCGGGCTTCAGCTTGGCCCAACCCTGGCTGTTGCAGCCATTTGGGGGGAAAACCAGCAGATAGAAGTTTGTTCTTTCTCTCCCCACACTCTTCTCTCTCTCTCTGATGCTTTGCACTTCAAGTATCTTTTTTTTTAAAAAAAAAAAAAAAAAAGGAACAAATTTATTTTGGCACAAAACAATTAAAATCCATGTATAGGAGGGGTCTTCAGAAAGTTCATGGAAAATCTGTGTTACAAAAAAAAAAAAGGTGGATCACGAATCTTTATTTTTTCAATAGAAAGGAACGTTGCCTTTTCACGCCATGTTTCCACCAGCTTTCTGAAGCACCCTTGAGAATGCTCCAGGACAGCCCTCGTGAGCGGCCAGCGCTGCGACACTCCGGCTTCTGAATGCGCCCAGGGGCCCCCAGGCGGCCCACACTGTCACCTCACGGTGGCAGGAGCTACTAAGCTCAAGGTTACTGGCTTGGACAGCAGCCACAGGGAACCACAACAGCCCAGCAGGTGTCCTCCTCATCCACATCACAACCTACCCCCGCGGGGGCAGGGAGGGGAAATCCAAGGAGCACCCCCACTCTCCCATCCAGGTAGCTGCTGCCCAGAGTAAGGGACCTGTCAGTCAGAGGCCACACAGTGGGGGTGGGGCTCGGATTTGAACAAGGGGCAGTTTGCCAGGAAAGTCATTTCCACTTTCAACAAGGTGCCATATGGTTGGCAGCCCAGGGGGCTCAGGGCTGCTCTTGGGCAGCCACCACTGGACAGACCCTCTGAGACGCCCTGCCTCCAACCACCCCTGGCTTCTGTCTCCAGCAAACAGAATCCTCGGATTTTTCTGATCCCACGCTAAAAGAAAGTGGGGGGGGGGGAGGAGCTGACCCCGGGCCAGGGGCAGCTGGTGAGTCTGGCTGGTGTCTCTGCCTGGTGGTCCTCAGGGGCTGACCACAGAACCACCCTGGATGTGTGTGTGTGTGTGCCTGTAGGTATAGTTTACGTGTGTGTATCTGTATGTGTGTGGGGGAGGGCTATCAGCGAGAACCAAGCCTTCTGCCCCTGTTAGAGCCATTTCCTGTTCTCCCCTGCAGCTGCTCAGGGACCAGGCTTGGGGTGTGTGGCCTGCCGGCCTCAGGCCCAGCAGGGATGGTCATGATGGAGGGAGTTCAGCTCCCTCCTTCCCTCCTGGGAGCCCCAGGATGTCCCCAGGCCCTCACAGGAGACATTCCCGCCCCAGGCAGTCCTAGTTGACCACCCCACCACCTGAGTCCCCTGCCCAGTTTGTGAAGCCCCTCCTCCCAGAGCCTCCCGTTCTACCTCACTTCTAAAAATAACTCCTGTGCCCTAGTCCCTCCCAGCAACTCCTGGTGGGTGAGGTGGCTGCTGCCTGTGGATCCAGGCCAGTAATCACTTTAACTCTGCTGGCCAGGAGCCCAGGCCGCTGGGGTCGGGTGGAGGCAGGCAGGGGGCTTTGAAGAGCTCCCTTTCAGGGGCAGGGTGGCGACTCTATGTGTGTGTGTGTGTGTGAGAGAGAGCGCGGGCGCGAGAGAGAGAGAGAGAGAGAGAGAGAGAGAGAGAAAGAGAGAGAGAGAGAGATGTGTTTGCGTATGTTGTACGCGTGGATGCAGTGTGGGTTATGCATGGGGAGAGGGGCAGATCCTGTAAGCTTTGGTGGCTGTAATCCATGTCCAGGCTGAGCTGGACTGGGCTGGGCTGGGAAAAGGCTCTAACTCGGGATAGATACCACGGCATGGGGTGGGGGTGGGGGGGAAGGGGGACAGAGTTGACCTTCCAAGCATCTATTGCTTTCCATTTGGAAGAAATCCTAGCACCAGTCCTTTTCCAGAACCTTCCATCCTGCATCTCACAGGAGGCCTCCCAGGAGGGGCATTCAGGTGGGAAAGTGGCAGGGCTGCTGCTGCCAGCCCTGGGTCTCAGAGCCAGGCCAGGGCAGCCATAGCAGCTCCTGGTGAAATGGGCTACCCTGCGGGGCAAGGAGGTGAGGCTGGGAGAGGGGACACTTGTCCATGGGGCTGGAGAGTCTTAGCCAGGAGGCAGAGGCCAGGTCTGGTGCAAGCCTCCACAAGGGCACATCCCTTGACAGACCAGCATCTGGGGCCACCATTGTGCGACAGCAAGTTAAGCTGTCACCCAAGATGCTGGCATTCCCTACGCCATTGCTGTCTCAGCTCCCTGCTACTGCACCTGGCAAAGCAGCAGTAGACAGCCCAAGTGTTTGGGTCCTCGCCACCCACACAGGAGATGAGATGCGGATGGGGTTCCAGCCTGTCTGCTGCAGCCCTCTGGGAAGCGAAACAGCAGGTGCAATGTCTGTCTCTGTCTCCTCTCTCTCTCTCTCTCTGCCTTCCACGCTCTAGGCAGCTCTGTTCAGAGTCGGGCTCAGTCCTGATCAGAACAGATTTATCTGTCTCCCATCCATATACTAACCAGGCCCACCCTGCTTAGCTTCCAAGATCAGACAAGATCAGGCACGTTCAGGGTGGTATGGCCATAGACAGAATAGATTTATTTGTAATTTACTTTCATGGTATTTGGAAAATCGAGATCCAGAGGCCTGCCACATCTGGTTCACTCTCCAAATGCCCCGAGTCAGGACCTCCACCCAGGTCTCCCATAGAGGGGCGGGGCACTTAGGGACCCAAGGACCGCAGCTGTCACCTGCTGCCTCTCGGGGATGCACAGCTAGGACACTAATCCAGGTCCCATGATCCGGGATGTCCCAAATGGCTTCTTCACCCTTAACAGGTGCCCCCCCCAAAGGGGAGCAGATTCAAAGAGAGTTCTAGTTAAGTCAGCACACAGGGGGCACTCATGGAGTGGTATCGTGCAGCGAGAAGGAGAATTCCCCAAGTTCCATTATGAAGGACCCTTGGCTACACTGTGCATGTAACTATAAACCATCCCCCACTCACACACCAGTGCAGCAGAACCTGCCAGAAGGAAATGGCCCTGGAACATGAGGTCGCCTCATTCCTCTCCTTCTGTGGGGTCCATCGATCCCCTACTCTCTCTTGGAGCCCTGGCGCCAGTCATCAGCCTCGCAAAAAGCACATGGCACATGGCCAGTGCTCAGTAAGTGGTGACTGTCCTCATGTGGTCCCTTGTTGGAGACAAACACACACTGGGGCTCCAGGGAGCAGAGCGGGCAAGGCCAGCAGGGACCGGATGGCTGCCGCAGGTGCAGCAGAGGGTCAGGGCTTATTTCAGACCCAACACGTCCCTCCAGCCTCAGCCCGGAACCGGAAAAGGCCACGGGAGCCAGATACGTCATCGTCATTGGACTACCAGGGTTCCAGTCAGCCAATGATGAGCCTAAGCCAACATTTACCTTATTAGGGTTCATGCAAAGTCTGTGACAGCACCCACATCAAAAGAGATATAAAACCCTCACCACACCATTCTGCCTGCCTTCTCTGCACACCTCGCTCTCCTTCCTTGGGTGCAGAGAGGGGGCCCCGAGAGCGAATCTCATTAAAGTCTCTGTACCTCTTTGGGGCCCGGTATGGTAGCCTAGTGGCTAAAGTCCTGACCTTGAATGTACCAGGATCCCATACGGGCGCTGGTTCTAATCCTGGCAGCCCTGCTTCCCATTCAGCTCCCTGCTTGTGGCCTGGGAAAGCAGTCAAGGACGGCTCAAAGCTTTGGGACTCTGCACCCATGTGGGAGACCTGGAGGAAGCTCCTGGCTCCTGGCTTCAGATCGGTGCAGCACCAGCCGTTGCGCTCACTTGGGGAGTGAATCATCGGACGGAAGATCTTCCTCTCTGTCTCTCCTCTTCTCTGTATATCTTACTTTCCAATAAAAATAAATCTTTAAAAAAATTTGCCTTTCCCATAAAATTTTTTAAAAAGTCTCTGCACATCTTTGTTACAACTGGCTGATATTATCATTTCATGGGTGGTTGGCAAATCTATCAGGAACATGCCACGTTGCCCCCCCGTGGGCCTGGGCAGGCAGGGGCCTCGTCTCCACCGGCCTCTAACTCAGACAGCACAAGCAGCCAGGAGGCTTGTCAGTGCGCTGAATCTACAGCACTTTCACATACACACTCGGGCCTGATGTGGGCGCCCCAGCCCTCCACTGGCCAGTCCTGAGCTGTCCACGCTCTCCCCAGCATGGTGCAGCCTGAGTGGGCAGGAAGCTGTCCTGGGCCCTGGGGCTCCCTTCTGCAGCTGGTCCTGCTGCCCCAGCTCACTGCACTGCCTGCCATCAGGGCTCAAGGCTTTTCTAGCCAGGGCCCCACAGGGACAAGTTCCTCCTTGGTTTAAGGCAGAGGGCAGGGGATGCTACAGTAGAGGGAGGAGAGCTTCTTAAAACCTCTGGACAACCAGGGAAGTCCTCTTGGAGGAGGTGGAATAAGCGACCCTCCAGTGACCCACTCCCAACTTGGGCTACCGCAGCTCTGGATCCAGCATGGAATCCTGGCAGGACACCCCCCCCCCAACCCAACTCCTCAAGGGTGACGGTATACATGGGGACATGTGGACGCTCATGTTTGTGCAGAAGTGTGAATGTGCGTTTTGTAGAACAGTGTGGCTACAGTGAATGGGGTCTCCAGAGGTCAAAGGGTGTGTCGATACAGGGGAGATATATATGTGTGTGTGTTTGTGTACAAATGCTGAGGTGTGTGGACACAGCACTTCAAGGGGTGTGGAGGGTGCGGAAAGGGGCACACGTGTGACTGTGGGTAGGCATGCAGGTACAACACACCTCAGACGGTATGAGTGTCCTGTGTGGACACACACTGCCTCTGTCCTGCTGCATGCCGGACGCTGGAGAGGACACTGACCGGGTCACATCCTTTACAGCCACCCCTGCCTGCCCTGCCCCCGGCAGGGACACGGACTCCTGTGCGGGTTCCAGACCTCAAGGGGAAGAGGGTCCCCTGTCCCTCTGCACCTGCTCAGGGACCCTGCACACAGTCAGGGCCCATGGTGGGTGGCACAGGGAACGTGGGTGGGTCGGAGCTGCCCAGGAAAGTTAGCAGGTACATCCCAGACCACAGCTACGGGACCAGGGAGCGGGTCTGTCCACTCCCTCACATCTCCCCTGTTCTCAGCCCATGTGCCGTTCTCTGCTCTTCCTCTTTATTTACTGAATTCTTTATTTGAAGATCTTCCCTCTGCTGATTCACTCCCCAAATGGCCACAACAGCCAGGGCTGGGCCAGGCTTGTAGCTCGGGCCTCCCACATGGGTGACAAGGCCCCACGCGCTGGGCACCATCACCTGTGGTCTCCATGGACTCATGATAACAGGGAGTTGGAACCCAAGGATCCCTCGACGCGGGAAGTGGGGGTGTCATAACTGCTTGGTCAAGTGCCCCTGCCGCGCGGTCACCCCTCTCCCAGGACACCCGCCTGAGCCACGGGGGGTTGGGAAGGAAGCTGGGACGGGGGGCCACCTGTCCTCCGGCCTGTGTTCCCCAGCTGCAGCCCCGAGCCGGGAGAGGACGTCGGCCTGGACGTGTCTCCGGTCCAACAATAAGTCTGGGTGAGCGTGTACGTGGGGACTGTGCGAGCCACCAGCCGCCATAACCCGCCACGCCGCGGGGGCTCCTCGCTCCGCACTATTTACCACAGCCTTAAGCTCCTGACGGCGCGCAGCTCCCTCCACATGTACTTCAAGGACTTGGCCGCCTTCCATCTCGGGCCCTGAAATCTTCAGAATCCTTGGGGAAAACACTGCGGGGATGGGGACGTGGACACCATTTCCGGGAGGCGGGTGCCTCTGTTCACAAGGCATTGGTGAGAAGGGGTCACGTGCTTCAGCTCTGTGTGTACAGGGGATGCTGGGAGATGTAGTCCCCTGGTGATCTTTGCCTTGCATTGATGAGAATGCACCGTATGGTTCTATGTCTATACGTGTCCTGCTGCTGGGCCAGGGGGCTCCCAGCTTAGTGAGGTGAAGGGAAGGGCCCGGGTCGCCCACTCCAGGGAAGAGAGGGAGGGAAGATGGCACACAAAACTGAAGCCTGCGGCTCAGGGACAAGCTGGCTTTTGATCCTATAGATCCTGGCTCAAGTCATTGCCCAGATAACTGTGTGCAAGTCCTGAGCTATTCCAGTCCTCAGTGCTTGTTTAAGACTGATTCATTTGAAAGGCAGAACAACAGAGAGACAGTGACCCATATCATTTCCTGGTTCACTGGCCAAGGGCTGCAACAGCCAGGAACCCAGCTCCATCTGGATCTCCCCTGTGAGTGTCAGGACCCTAAGTACTCAGGGCCATCTTCTGCTGCCTTCCTGGGTGTGTTGGCAAGGAGCTAGATGAGAAGCAGAGCAATCGGGACTCCAATCAGCGCTGTATTACGGAATGTCGGGATTGGAGGCGGTGACTGCCTGCTGCTACGCCTCAATACACTCCCTCAGTGTTCTTGTCTGTAGGATGGGACACGACCGTTCTCAAAGATGCCTGCCACTCTCACTCCAGGGCCAACACTGAAAATGGACCTGGGGCTGTGGTGGGTTTGAGTCCTTGAGTCGGGGGGTAGGGGGGCTGGGCCCCTAGGATAGTGGAAGATCAGAGAGGGGGAGTCGTTCCATTCACAGCCTCCAGCACCTGATACAGTCGTAATTTCTGCATCTTCCAAACCCTTGCCCTGTACACTTCAGAAGACCCCAGAGGAGGGCAGAGGGTGGAGGGCAGAGGGCTGGCCTGTCTCAAAGCCCTGGCTTCTTCCAGCTCAGCTTCCAAGGGAAGGAGGGGGGAAGAGAGAAAGAGAGAGGTTGGGTAGGACAGGGGAGGGGAGCAGGGGGCGGGGAGGCTGTCACTTCTGCTCATTTTTTATTAATGATCTGCTTCAAGGTCAGCCCTGCTTGTCTGCCACAAGGGACTCCTCAATTTCCCAGGCTCTGCAGGCAGAGAGAGAGAGAACTGGGTACCAGCAAGGGAGAAGACACCCAGGCAAAGGCTAGGGGAAGAGGTGCAGAAAAGACAGAGAGAGAGAGAGAGGAGCAGCTGGTTCCCATTGCCCTCACCACCTCTAGTGCTCTGTACCCAGCAGGAGACTGGTCTCTGATGGGGAACTTGGGAAACAGAGAGGAGGGCGGAAGGAGGCAGGTGGCAGACAAAGCCCTGGTGGGTGTGGGTGGGGCCCAGAGTTAAGGGGCGGGACCTGGGGGCGGTGCTGGTTCTTTCATTAGGTTAATGGCGTCGGAGGGGTGGCCTGCACACCAGCGTCCAGCAACGGAGAATTTGGGTTCAGTCCTGGACTCCAGCTTCCTACATCTGGGGGGTGAACCATTAGGTGGGAGTTCTGGTTGTTGGGGTCTCCTTGCTCTCTCCCTCTGGCTATCTTTTTTTTTTCCTTCTTTTTTTATAATGGCACCAAAGAGGCAGGTATCATTAGTCCCATTTTATAGCCAAGAAAACTGAAGCCCAGGGACGCATTAGCCCGTGCTCCTGGCAAGCAGCAGATCTCAGCTCCCTATCCCACTCCTCTTTCCCACTCTTTGGGGCCACATCGAGACACGCCCTACCAGGAGAACCTCCCTCCCAGAATGCTCCAGAGGACACTTTAGACACCTTGACCCACCTCCCTCCTGTCTCACCGCGATGCCTTCTGCTGAGGCAGCCTCCCATGACATGCCCATGTGTCTCCACCCAAGGCATAGTGTGCAGCTGTGAGGAGGCAGCAGAAGGCAGGGGTGGGCTGGCAGGTGGCAGGTGAGCCCAAGGTGACAGGACCAGGAGGCACGCAGGGCAGAGGGCAGTGTGGGTGTGCCACTGGCGGAGGGGAAACACGCTCAAGCCACAGCAGCCACCAATTGCTTGATCAGCTCCCCTCAAGAGGTAGGGTATAGCTTGGTACCTTTGACGAGGCGTGGGGAAACTCTGTTGTAAATACAGTGAACTCAGCCACTGCTGCATCCAGTGATAAGAGCAGAGCAGGTGCTTGGCTCAGCAGTGAGGACCCCATTTGGGACCCTCTGCTTCTGGCACAGCCTAGGAGGCAGCAGGTGATGGCTCAAGGGGCCGTCTCTCAGTCACCCATATGCATGGAGTTCTAGGTTCCTGACTTTGGCGTTGCCCAGCCCCAGCTCTTAGTGGAGAAAGTGAACCACCAGCAGGAAGATCTCTCTGCCTGTCTCCTGTCTCTGCCTTTCAAATTAATAACCTTCTTTTTTTTTTTTTTTTAATTAAAGGATGGGACCACTGCAGTGGCACAGCAAGCTAATCCTCTACCCTGTGGAGCTGGCATCTCATGTGGCTGCTGGTTCATATCCTGGCTGCCCCACTTCCCATTCAACTTCCTGCTGCTGACCTGGGAAGAACATCAGAAAGTGGTCCAAGTGCTTGAGCCCCTGTCATTCAACACAAAGGCCTGAAAGGAGCTGCCCCGCATCCCTACTTCTAGGAGTATCTACCCATCCCCTATGGGCACCAGTTGGAGTCCTGGCTGCTTCACTTCTGATCCAGCTCCCTGCTAATGTGCCTGAGAAAGCAGCGGAGGATGGCCTAAGTGCTTGGGCCCCAGTACCCATGTGGGGGGACCCTGGAAGAAGCTCCCCTGGCTCCTGGCTTCAGCCTCAGCTGTCCTCAACTGCTGGCCCAATCCTGGCTGTTACAGGAACTGGTGGGTAGAAGATTGTGTGTGTGTATGTGTGTGTGTGTGTGTATTCACCTTTCAGATGAAGCCGCTAGGCCACCATGCCAGGCCCTGCTTGGACATTTTCTAACAGTGCCCTGACCCCTCTCTATGGAGGCCACTACAGGGACACTGCTAGTGGGTTTGAAGCAAGGCCCCCTCCCTACTCCTCCTTAACATCCGCTAGAGAAAGGCCTCCAGGTCCCCTATTCCCCCACTCATTTGGCTTGCTCACTAAAGTGAGACCAGCTGTCAAGTTCAGGAAGAGAATAAACCCGGGGAGGAGATGGGAATTCTAGACCTCGGATTCCTAACCCAGCAAACAGGGAAGGTCCAAATCCTGCCGCCTGACTCACTCCCCAATGGGAGTCAGCCTCCTGCCCCCCTCGGCCTGGCCTATGATGACAAGGGCATCCTAGGAACTTCCCCTATGTGGGCCCCAGCGCCCCCTTCGGCACCTGCTTGCGCGGATAGTGTCCTGGCGAGGACTCTGCATACCGAGGGCCGCTCCTAAAGCCAAATCAATGACCCCCCGCCCTGCCCCCAGGCGCCTCCCAGAATTGGCCTGGCCCCGCCCACAAGGACGTGGACAGAGTCCTTTCCCGGTACAGCTGCGTCCTTGGCCTTCGGGGCGGGCGGCCCTCCACGCCTGCAGAGGGCGCTGCGTGCACAGGCCGAACCTCGAGCCGCTCTGGCCGGCGGGCGGCCTCCTCCATGGTGGTGCGCTGTCCAGCATTTCAGCAGGCGGCGGCGGCACCTGCGGGGAGACGGAGGGCGCGGGCCACCGGGCCCCCCCGAGCTGCCCCCCCGAGCCCAGCCGAGCCGAGCTGAGGAACCAGACAGGGGCCGGAGGACCCGGCTCCAGCGGTCGGCAGAGCGCGGCGATCGGCGAGGAGGTGAGAACCCTTGAAGGGCTGGGGCTGGGCTGCCCGGGGGCCCTGCAGACCCTGGAGCAGAGACTGGGTGCTGGGTGCAGTGGGGTGGGGGGCTGCTTGGATTGTCTGTCCCCGGTGCGGTAAACGCTGGGAAATAGGGATAAAGGGTCGTTGTTGGTTTCATGGGGAGGGATGGGATATAGTGAGATTCATGCGAGATCATAGGCAGGAATCCCCTGGGCATAAAGCGACCACGGCCTGCTCCAGAAGGGGAGCTGGGAGACCTCCCAGGCCCAGGCCAGGTGTCCTCCTGGCTAATGAGAAGGAAGGACCCACTCCCCAGGGAGAAGAGAGAGCGTGCAGGGACCACGGACCCCTGTGGAAATGCTGGTCTCTCGGCGCTGAGCCTGTGTCCAGCAGGGGGTGTCTGCCTAGAGGACATAGTCTAACCCCTTTCTTGGATGCCCTGATGCCCCCTGGCTGGGGGTGGGAGGAGGATGAGGAGGCAGGAGCTGACAAGGAAAACTGGGTCTCACACAGGATGGCAGAGGATGAGGGCCACAGATGGGTAGAGCGCCATCCGTAGTTTGAGGGAGGGGCTCTCTGGACCCCCTGGAGTTTCTAGACCTCAGAGCAGGCCTGCGGGCCCTCCATCCCCAGAGATGGGGGGTGGGCAAATTCTGGGCAAAGAGAAAAGGTGGGGACAGAAACAGCCTGCAGCTGGCATGGTCCTCCCCCTCCCTGCCAGGGCTCTGCCTGGACTGTGCAGTGCCTCCTGCAATCCCTTCAGTTGGCAGCAGATCCACAGTGAGGATGGATGGGAGGGGGGTAGACAGGAAAAGCCCTCACCCCCATCCAATCCAGCTGTAACTTCCCGCTCCCCAGAGATGTCCCTGCTGGCTCGTTCACTGGCCCATTGCTGGAATGAGGGGGGCCTGGGCTGGCCTTTTGTCCTACATCAAGGAGAAAGGTGGGTGCCCTGATGGGAGCATACAGCAGCTGGACAGCGTCCAGGTCTCATGGGGTGGGGGCATATTAAGGTCACAGCCTCAGCCAGGAATAGGATGGAGCCCATGGTTCCCACATGGCAGCAGCTTTCTCTTGCTTGACTTGATGCCCCATCCCACTCTCTTGGTGCAGGCTGGAGGAGGGGGAATCCTGGAGGGATGACTCAAGCAGCGACTGGGAGAGAAGTGGAGGTGGGTGGGTTGGGCGTCAGAGAGAAGTGGGGTCAAATACAGGTTGACCGGTATTTTGGGGAGCTGCTCAACCTCTTAGAGTGCTGTACCCTCCAGCCGGTAACACAGCTAGCCACAAGCACCACGCTGTTGCAAGAAGCCATCCGGGTAATTAGCGAATGGGCACCTACGTGTGAGCGGTAAGACGCTGGTTGAGTGTTAGTAAATAGGGATTTGTGAGAGTGGCTTCAGGCAGAACCAGCGAGTAGGGTTGGAAGCTTGCTTCTCTCTGCAGAGAAGAGAGAGTTGCTGGTGTGAGAACAGTGTGCGCCAGGCTTCCATGCTGGGCCCAGGGCTCCTGTCTGATTTGCTATAGTGTCTCCCTCAGTAGCTACCCTGGCAAGGCCATCTCTGTCCCCATTTCCCAGCTGGGAGACGAGGCTTAAGTGACTTTGCCAAGGTCATGAAGTCACTTGGCTCACCCTCTCCTGGCAGGGTGCGGTGAGGCACCCGTGTCTTGATTCCATGATGCCAGCTTCACAGGTGGGAGCACCCCGGGCTGTCCAGGTGAGGTCATTGGCAGATATGAGGATGGAATGTGCTTTAACCTAGCCAGCCGGGCACCCTCACCACCATCATTCCTACCCCCATTCCCCGCCATCAATGTCCTGACTGCCAAAGGCCTGGAACAGCGGGGGAGGTTAGAGCCTGGGTCTGGCAGGCCCATCTGCTGGCCGCCGCACCCCCTGCTAACTACCAGCTGGGCCTGCCTGTCTCCTTCCATGTGCAGAGGCCCTCACTTGCTGAGCTGTCCAGTGGTCACTGGCAGCTGCTAGCACAACCAGGGTCAGCCACCTCTGCTGACTCTGCTCCCGCACCACCCTGGGGATGTGGTCACAGTTTGTCTCACTCTACAGCCAGCACGGAACACTGGAAAGGAAGTTGGAAAAGTCCCCCACATCGCCACTGGCTATCTCCCCAATTCCCAGCCACACCCTCAGCATCCCTGCACACAGGCCTGCCCTCTTCCCATAAGTAACCTCACTCCAACTTCAGTCTGGAGCTGAAGGTTGCCGCTGTCTCCCTCCCACCAAAGTGCCACCAAAGTTCAGTTCACAGAGCAGCCCAAGCCCCTGGTCTTGGGGCTCTGCGGGGCTCCCCAGTTTTGTCCCCAGTTCTGCAGCTCTCCCAAGGGGTGATCAGCCAGGCCGCTGAGGAGTAGAAGGGGCTAGGCAGCTGGGTGGTGGGGCCTCTAGGACAATAGTCCAGCACCCTTCCTTCTGGCCCCAGCTTTGCTCTTATCTCCTCTTAGGTGACCTTGAACATGTCCCTGCCTCTGTCTGGGTCTGGGTCTCAGGCTTCATTAGGTGACCTTGAGTTCCCTGGCAGTGTTCAGACCTGTCTGCTCTACAGATCAACACAGGGTGTCACCCCAGTTGCCTCCTGTATCTCTGGGTTTGATTTATTGATTAGAGCCAAGTCCACCTGTCCCTCCCTCTCCAGACTCAAGAGCCTATCTACAGGCTTCTAAAAGCCCAGTCGTTCACCACCTGACTGAAGAGGCCTCAAACTCCCTGTGACTAGAGAGATATCGGGGTCCAGGAGGCCACCAGGACATCCCACCCCTGCACAGACACAGGGGAGCTGCAGGGGTGTGGATGGACAGCTCTATATCTGGGAGTCTGGGTGGGAGAGGGGAAGGTATGATGTGGCTGTGCTATGAGGAGAGAAGGCCAGGTCCCTGGAGGCTTGGAGCAAAGTGGCCAGCGGTCCAGGCAGGGGTGGGTGCAGAGAGAAACGGAGAAGGGAAATCTCCATCCCAACATCTTAGCTCAATGGGAGGGAAGGGCTGAGGACCATAAGAGCTCAGGGGTAGTCTGGGGGACAGGGGGCCCCATGGAGGGAGGAGTTGGAGGAGGTTGGGGGGGGATTGGCAAGTGAAGTGAGTTCAGAGAGGGGAGAACAGACAGGGGCCTGTGCACCCAGCCTCAGACCCCATGGGACTGTGCACTTGCTGAGACTCTAGCCCCATTGCTCCCATAGCATCCAGGAAGTGGTTCTTGCCTGCTCCCCATCCCACCCCCTGCTGTGAGCTGCACAGACTGACTTCTGGAGATAGGAAAGACGCCTCCCTGGCCACGTGTGCCGTGACCCCCAGAGCAACCCCCACCCTCATCTGCTCCCAAGAGGCAGCCCCCTTTTAGCCAGCAGCCGCCCTGTCTGCTGCGGGGCTGCTTCCCTGGGCGGCCAGCCTGGCCTCAGCCTCCTGCCGCCCCCGCCCTGGCCTCCTGCCTACTGCAGAGGGCTGCTGTGCCAGCTGAAGCTGCCAGACAGTTCCCTCAGCATCCTGCCAGGGCCTCTTGGGGCTCCAGGGCGGGTGGAATCGGGGCGGGGGGGGGGCAGGCCCAGTTCCCCAGACTCAGCAGCAGGGTTGGGTTGGGAGCAAGGCAGCTTCCTCAGGTGGAGGGCTGTGGTCTTGGGGCCCCCTCCATCTCTTCCACCTCCACTCCCCTAAACTCCCCCAGGGTGCTGACGGGTAAAAGCCAAGTCTGACAATGAATTCCTTTGATTTTGAAGAACAGCTGTCTTCCTTAAGACATGCAGATGCCCAGGGGCAAAGAGAAAGGCTGGGTGGCAGTTTAGGCAGAATAGGGTGGGGTTGGGAGGGGTGCTTCTGAAAGTTCATGCAAAATAGGAGTAAAATGAAGTGCGTTTGGGGACATTTTTAGAGATTCACTGTGGGAGCAAAGTCTTCAGAAAGTTCCAGGAAAGTATGTATTAAGGGGGGAAAAATGTACCTAGACTCCAAAATTTTCTTGCACCAAAATAAACTTTGTTTAGAAAGAGTGATTGATTTGAAAGGTCAAAAGTCCAAGAGGGATCTTCTGAGAATTCACTCTCCCTTTCACACACCCCAGTCCACCTGACCCACAGGGTCACACAGTCAGGACTGCGCCAGGCTGAAACCAGGAAACAGGGACTCCGTCTGGGTCTCCCACATGGATGGGTCATTACCTGCTACTTTCTCAGGTGCATTAGCAGGGAGCTGGATGGGGAAGTGGAGCAGCCAGGGCTCCCACTGGCATTCCCGTATAGGATGGTAGCTTTGTAAATGGTGACTTCACCTACTCTACCACAATATCAGCCCTGGAAAAAAAATACACTTAAAAAAGGCAATTACTTGGGAGAATAAGAGAGTGCCAAGTGGCACAACCCACTGTGGCACAGTGCCAGCCCCAGGCAGCATGTTTTTTTGATGAGCACGGAAAGGTTGGGTATGGTGGGACATGCCTCGCAGGGAAATGGCAAGAGCTGCAGCAGGCACCTGCCCTGGAACCCCTCTTCTGGATGTCTCATTGAGTGCTGCTGGCTATGGGCTTCCCCTGGGGCACATGGCTGTCTTGCCCAGTGTAACCTTTGCTAGGGACGACAGTGAGCAGGGAGAGGAGGGGCAGAGGGTCTTACCTTTCTGGAAAGTGAGAAGCCAGATTTCAGGTGTTGTTTAAGATTCATTTATTTATTTTGGAAAGGCAGGTTTTGAGAGAGAGGGAGAGAGAAAGATCTTCCATCCATTGGTTCACTCCCTTAAGTGGCCACAACAGCCAGAGCTGAGCTGATCCGAAGCCAGGAGCCAGGAGTTTCTTCTGGGTCTCCCACGTGGGTGCAGGGTCCCAAGGCTTTGGGCCATCCTTAAGCTTTCCTAAGCACATTAGCACGGAGCTGAATCAGACATGGAACAGCCTAGATACAACCCAGTGTGCCCATATGGGATACAGGGGCTGCAAGATGGAGAATTAGCCAGTTGAGCCACTGCACCAGTCATGACTTGAGTTTTAAAAGCACTCAGGAGGGCCAATGCCATGGCACACTAAGTTAAGCTGCCACTTGCAACACCAACATCCCATATCAAAGTGCTGGTTCAAGTCCCAGCTGATCCATTTTCAATCCAGCTTCCTAGTAATATGCCTGGGAAAACAGCAGAAGATGGCCCAAAGCCTTGGGCCCCTGCTTCCCATGTGGGAGACCAGGATGGAGCTCCTGGCTCCTGGCTTTGGTCTGGCCCAGACTTGGCTATTGTAGACATTGGTGTGTGTGTCTGGGGGGTGAATCAGCAGATGGAAGACCTCTCTCTCCCTTCTGCCTCTGTTGCTCTGCCTTTCAAATAAATAAATCTTTTAAAGAATTATTTATTTTTATTGGAAATGAAGATATACAGAGAGGAAGATCTTCCGTCTGATGATTCACTCCCCAAGTGAGCGCAACGGCTGGTGCTGTGCTGATCCGAAGCCAGGAGCCAGGAACCTCCTCCAGGTCTCCCACGTGGGTGCAGGGTCCCAAGGCTTTGGGCCATCATGGACTGCTTTCCCAGGCCACAAGCAGGGAGCTGGATGGGAAGTGGAGCTGCCAGGATTAGAACCGGCGCCCATATGGGATCCCTCACATTGAAGGCGAGGACTTCAACCGCTACGCTATTGTGCTGGACCCAAATAAATATTTTTTTGAAAGAAAGAAAGGAAGAGAGCCCGGCGTGATGGCGTAGTGGTTAAGGTCCTCGCCTTGCACGCCCGGGATCCCATATGGGCGCCGGTTCTAATCCCGGCAGCCCCGCTTCCCTTCCAGCTCCCTGCCTGTGGCCCAAAGCTTTGGGACCCTGCACCGGTGTGGGAGGCCCGGAGGAGGCTCCTGGCTTCGGATTGGCTCAGCTCCAGCTGTTGCGGCCGCTTGGGGAGTGAATCATTGGACGGAAGATCTTCCTCTCCGTCTCTTCTCTCTGTATATCTGCCTTTCCAATAAAAATAAAATAAATCTTTAAAAAAAAAAAAGGAAGGAAGGAAGGAAGAAAGAAAGAGAAAGAAAGAAAGAAAGAAAGAGAAAGAAACGAACCTCGGAGGATAAAGTCCAGTCCTGCGCTCCCGAGAGACAGCAGTCCCTGTGTGAGGAGGCGACACTCTTGCCATCATAATTTGCGAAAGCCTTTGACCTTCTGGATACAGGCTGAGCCCTGGACACCACAGGGGGTGAATCTGATACTGACCCTGACTTTGCGTGGAAGGCAAGCCATGGGGGACTGATGGCAGTGACCCTGAGGCCTGGCATCAGTGATGGGGACTGCCAGAGGCGGCTTCAGAGAGATGCCTGAGAGCGGAGTGGGCAGGGACAAGAAGGGGGTGGGGTGTCCTGTGTGGATTCCTTAGGGGCTGTGGTAAGCTGGGCTGGGCCATGGAAGAAACTTGCCAAGCATCATGAAGAGCCAGGAGTTTCTTTGGGAAGTGATGGGTGTCCCAGGATGGGTGTCATGAAACGGCCAGGTGTGCCCACAGGGGAAACCCGTGCCCACTGCAAGTTGCAGAGTGACGGGGGTGGGGAGCGGCTCTAGCCAATGGGGTCTGGGAGAGTGTGCGGGCTTCAGGGAGCAAGCCTGTGGGCAGAATGAGAGGTGGGCAGCCTTCCCCTTCATACCCTTGCCCCACAGGCAGCACAGCCCTTACAACTAGGCAGAGAGCAAGCTGCCAGTTTGGAGGAGTAGGCTTCGTTCAAATTGGCAGAGCAGCTGAGCCACTCAGGGGACCTTTGGAGCTGGCACACCTAGCAGGGCCTGCGCCTTGTCCCCTGTGCTGCTGGATGCCCTGTGTTACTTAGTCCTGTGACCCAGGCTTTTATCTTCCCTGAAACATTTCTCTCTTTTTTTTGCCTCTAAAATTCTTTCTCAGTCCCCGGCTCCTTTTACGTCAGAAAAGGAGGTGGTCCTTCATTCATTCACTCACTCATTCATTCACCGCTCTCCCCAACATTTGCTCAGTACCATCCGTGTTCAGGGTCAGTCCGAAAGCCCCCGGAGAAAGGGCACTGGAGAAAGGAGAGGAACAAGATGGGGGCAGGGGCATGTTTCTAGATAGTTGATGGATGAAATGGGAGAAGCCAAGAGCTGCGGGACCCTGGGGAAGAGGGCAGGGCTGCTGGCCTGCTGGACACGCTGGGAGGGCAGCAGAGATGAGATGGAGCAGGAAAGAGGGCAGACTTTGAGGAAGGATGTGGCTGGAGGGTAGGGGCTGGATGGGAGCGTTGGAGGGCTTGTCTGGACAGGGTTGCCTCATGGTGTCAGTTGGGGGAGAAGGGGTGCCCCAGTCTTGGTGAGTCTAGATGAGGCAATCTGACCTTTCTCCCATGAAGACCAGTGCTGGCTTAGCAAGGTCACATCCAAGGGCGGGTGTGGACAGATGGGAGAGGACAGGGGGACTCACCATGGTCACATGGCCTGAGCCTGCCCACCTGCAGCTTAATTTGGTCCAACCCGGGACAACCCAGAACCCCAGGGGCAGAGAAAGCCTGCCTCCACAGTTCTAGAACAGTCTGTGATAAGCAGATTGCCAGGAGCTGGGGGAGGGGATTGGTGGGGAGTCCTCAGGGGGTGCTGGCCTCCCTTGCTCCCCTCCCCGCCCCCTGCACCCTGGCAGTCCTTTGGCCCTGAGGTGTCCTTTGTCTGGAATGCACTTGCTCCCTCTGCTTTAGGCTCCTTCAACTCCACGGGGCTCTTCTTGGACACTGTCCTCCCAGCCATGTCTCTCCTTCTGCCTTCTCCCCAGATACCTGGAGCCACTTTTCCCTTGGCCCTACCTATACTGCACCCCACCTAGTTGCTTACCTGCCAACTCACTTGGCATTTCCATGGGCCGGGCATGCCAGCTGCATAGGGAGGCCAACCCTGGCACACCTGTCACCCAGCTCAGAAGGGATAGAGCCATGTGGGAAGACCGCCCTGCTCTGTGATACCCCCAGACTGGCTGCTTGTGGCAGGCAGGGACCCTGTGTGGTCATGGCTGTGAGTCCCTGGTGTGGAAAGGGTGCTGGGTCTCCCACGTGTAGGGTGGATTAAAGGGTGACAGGTCTCTCCCAGGGGTGCCCATGACTGTGACAGCTGAGGGGGTGCTTCATGTCAGGTCTCTCCCCTCCTCTACCATGCCAAGCCTGGGCTACTCCCCACCACCCAGGGCTCCAGTCAGGGCTGGGAGCTGGAGTGGAGGAATCAGACATCCTGATGGAGATTCTAGGGCTCAAGGGTGAGCAGGATGGAGACCTAGAGCTGCTCGCAGGAGATTCACCCCTTCCTAGAACCAGGAGCCTCCCCCCAGCATACACCATACCCTGTCACATCTGCTCCTCACCCACAGTCCAAGAGAGCTGGGTTACCGTCAATGATGTTCTTCATTAACTGCTTAATTAACTATTGAGGTGAATCCGATTAATTGACATTAATTGGGAACCATTTGTCAAGGACCCTGCGAAGCTGTGGCTCTCAGAGTTGTGTGTGTGTTGGCGCTGGACAGAGGAGTCACAGAGGAGCTGTCCCCCCTCTGGGCTGTGGAACATCACGCTAAGCAAGTGGTACCCAAGGCAGGACTGGTGCCCAGGGACCCACACACACACCTCCCAGCGGTCAGCACGGACCTTTCACACCTGGGCAGGTGCTTCATGTCTTCCCAACTGCATTAAAAAAGAAAAAAAGAAAAATGTTTAACAGGGACCAGGGGGAGAAGTGAGAAGAAACTTCCCATGTTCCCAAGGGCCTAGCAGACCTCAGAGGGGAGAGACACCTTACAGCTGTAAGTAGGTCACATCATAACAACTGCTGAGCCGGAGTGCATACGTCCAGGAGAGAGAGAGAGAAGCAGTTTAGGGCTGATAAAATATGCAAAATATTAAGCTGTGATAACATGATCAGATTTGCATTCTAGAGTCCGTTGCAGCCCCTCCGATCCACAGTCCTCTTGGCTACCTATTTCACAGCACGCAAAACAGTGGCTGAGTGTTGGGGAGGCAGCTGCTGGAGTGGTTTTATTTATTTATTTATTTGTTTGTTTGTTTTAGGTGGGTTTTTTTTGGTGTTTTTTTTTTCTTTTTTTGGTGGGGCGAGGGTGGGGTGGAGTGGGAAGCAAGATGAGGGAGGGACAGGGGCACCCATCACCCACTCACTCTCAAACTGGGCCAAGATGTCAGAGGCCCTCCCTTCCCCCCCTCCCGCCCCCTTTCCTGGATCTCAGCTTCTGAAGGGGTCCCCTGGAAGGAGCAGGGGCACGTGCACACACGCTCATGCACACACTCACACGTGGAGCAGGGGAGCGGTGGGCTGCCCAGGGCGTGCCACTGATGCACGCCAATGGGAGGGCAGAAAAAAGGCTCCTTCTGCGGGGAGGGAGGGTCCAGCTCCCCACCCCAATGGGGACAGGAAGTGCTTTTCTGGAAAGGGATGGGACTCCCAACTTGGTGGCTGATCTCTAACTGGGTAAGGGAAGATACAGGGGATGAGTGGGGTCTCTCTCTTTCTCCCTTTCTCTTTCTCTCCTTCCCTCTTTCCTGCTGGATCCTGCAGCCCCTGGCGGGGGTGGGAGGGAAGGACCAGGAGAGACTGGAGGCTGTTGCTTAGCAACAAAAGGCCGCATCTGGATCGATGGGCGAGGCAGGCGGATGCTGCAAGCCCCCAGCCTGGCCTCCCTTTGATCTCAGCCAGCCCAGCAGGAACCTGGGGGGGATGCCCAGGGCTGCCGCCTGATGAGAACTGAGTCAATAGAGGGAATTTTCCATAATGAGATTGTGTGGGTAGCGGAGTGAGGGATGGAGACAGCCACCCACCCCTGACTTGTCTTGTCACCCCCCCAGCTGTCTGTCCTATATGTACCCTTCCTGCTGGTAGCTCCTAGGGTCAAGCCAGGGCAGGGAACACCTACACCTGACTTGGGACTCCTCTCAGTCCCACCATGCACTGCCTGGGACTCCAAACCCCTCCTAGCCTTGTCCCAGCTGCTCACACAGCTGCAGCTTCTGAGCTGGGTCTTTGCCTGTTCAGTCAGGCTCCTGGGGCCAATGAGCAGCCTGGCGGGCCAAGTGGGGCAGGGGGTCCTTTGTTGTACCACTTCTTTGTCATCTCCGCTATTTCGGTCCTTGCAGGTCTGGGATCCAGCTCTATCCATCCTGCTGAACTGCATGTCACCCAGAATTCCCTGGGCTTTTCTTGACTCACTTCCAGCCAGGCTCTGGGTGGCCTTGTCCTGGATGCTTGTGGCCAGTGTCGGTCTCACCTGCCTGTCTTATGAGTCCCAGCTGTGGCCTTGCTGTCTCTCCAAGCCTAAATCCAAGCCAGCAGGGGACAGGGGCCCTGGGGACTGTGAACCAGAAGCCTCTGTGAACAGGTCCCTCCTGGTTGTTCAGAGGCAAAACTGGACTAGAAACTAGGGTCACAATGAGGGGGGCCCATCCCACCACTGTCCTGGCCAAGAAGCCATCATCACAGCAGAGTGTCTACCCAAGAAAACCAGGGAAGGCTTCATGGAGGAGTTGATGCTTGGCTTGATTGGTCTTGTCTGGGATGAACGGATGTGAAATGGCCTGGGCTAGTACCTGGGGCTGCACAGATTTCATAGAACCTAATATGGAGCTCACCCCAGCCTCCACGGAGAGGGGCCTGCACTGCACCCCTTGCCCCCTCAGGGCAGCCTGCTTTTTTTTTTTTTTAAGGGGCCTGCTCTGGGCTTCACTACAACGCCCCCCCTCCAGGCTGGCCAGCACCAGCCCTGGGGGCTCCCACAGGGGTGCCTGGAGGCTCCAGCTGCTGAATAATTGAAAGGGCTGCACTCTGCAGCGACGCCTCCCTCCCCGGGGCGGCTGCTCCAGGGTTGGGTAACAAACAGCCGCCAGCTCCTGCCGAGAGTTGCTTCCCTGGAGGCTGGGGAGGAAGCCTGCTCTCTCCCCGGCTCTCCTGCTCCCTCCCTCCTTCTCTCCCTGCTTCTGCCAGCTGCCCCCGAGAATCACTGGAGCTCTTCACAGGTTTGCACAGATTTGGTGCAGTCACTTACCCACCCCCCAGCCCGTCCTTTTTACCACGAATCGCTGCTGGTCTTGTATGTATGTTACACTTTTATCTATTTCTTTAAAAGGCACGGAGAGAGATATCTTTATCTGCTGCCTCACTCTACTATTACCCCCACAACAGAATGGAGGAATAGAGCGCATGGTCAGGCTAAAGCCAAGGAGCCTGGGACTGCATCAGCATCTCCCACGTGGGTGTCAGGGGCCCCAGGACTTGACCCATCACCGGCCCCCCAACCCCATCCTGGAGTGTGCATTAGCTGGAAGTCCGGTTGGGAACATGAGCCACGATTTGAACCCAAGTGCTCTGATGGCATGTGAGGGCTCTAAGTGGCATTTTGCCTGTGGCCCCAAATGGCGGTCCCGGCCCCCAGGTGGGTATTTCTGGGTGGTCCAGCTGCTGCCCACAGTGGTGGTGGAGACTCACTGTGCACCCAGCACTGCTGCTCACCACCCCCACCCCCCTGTGAGGGAATTTTTGTGCTCCTCCCATTTCAGTGATGAGGAAACTGGAGTCCACAGTGGGAGGTCTGAGGGCAGGTGCATGGGGTGGGGGTGGAGTGTTCTGGTTCCTGCAGGATGTGCCAGTCTTTAGATCTGATCCTCCTCTGGGCATCAGCAGAGCCCCTTCCCAAAATGCAAAGCCGACCACACCCCTTGGTGGCCCAGCCTTGGCTCCCCTCCTGGACCTCCGGGTACAGCCATAGCCAAGCCTCTGCTCTCTCCTCTCCCCTTCTTCAAGCCTCCCCACTCTGCCAGGACACCCTTCCTCACCTTCTGTGCCCTGCCCACCCTGACTTGTGGTTCAAGATGCCTCCTCCAGGAAGTCCTCTTGGCTGAGCTCCTTCCTGCACACAAATACTGTGATTCCCCACTGCTATCTGCTGCTTCTTTTTTTTAAAAGAAAATACTTATTTATTTATTTTTTTGTTGTTGGAAAAGCAGATTTATGATGGTCCTGTGGCTGTGGCCCTGACTCTGTAGGTTACCCCCCACCCCACATGGGCAGAGATCACAAGGGAGTGTCCAGCTCATGTGTGCCCCTGTGGCACCGCCTCCCCATGCTTGGGTTCCCTGGCTGGAGGTGTAGGGAGTGAGAGGTGGACAGTAGAGTACCCAGCCAGGGGACCTGCAAATGTCAGGGTGCAGCCTGGCCTCCATTCTCAGGCCACTACAGGGAGCAGGGGTGAGGGTGGGATTCTTGCCTCCAGCTTCCTGGGGACACCTGGCAAACACAGCTGTCCACACTTACTGTCACCAAAGCCTAGTTCCACTTCAGGCAGGGTTGTCAGTTCTGTCGCATTTGGGACAAGGTCAAAAGCAATCTTCCTCCAGGAAATTCAGGATGCACATTGCCACCCACTCCCCACCCTGGGCTCCATCTCCTCCATCATCTCAGAGCCCTCCCTGCCCAAGGCAGACATTGGCAGACCCTCCCTGGTTTCTGGTGGGCATCCCCAGCACCAGGCAGGGATGCTGAGGGCAGGGGGCACAAAAGGAGTGGCTTTAGGAAAGTGCTTGTTATGAGATCACAGATGGAGAATCCGCTGAAAGTGATGGAAAGCTGTACCTGTCTTCTTGCCCTGGGGAGGCGGGGCAAGGAGCTGCCCTCCGCAATAATGGGGCGAATGGGAGCTGCCAGACCTGGGATGGGGGTGTGTGTCAGAGAGAATCACCCCATGAATACAAAGGTGGTCCTTGGGTGGGTGGTGCGGGTGCTGACCGTGGTGTTGGAGAGTGGAGGGCTGAGGTGGGGAAGGGGGAAGAACTGGCTGAGGCCTGCAAGGGGACGCTAGGGAGGATGGGCCCAGGTCTTCCCAGTGGAGTCTCTGAATGCTGTTCACCTCTAGTCTGGCCTCTTCCCTCCACATGCCTCCTGCCCCCACTCAGCCACCTGTGGGCTCTGGGCTTCATGTACTTTCCAGCAATGTGATAATGGACCCCCCCACACACACATACACACCCGATTCTGCCCAGACTTGGTAACCAGCCAGTCTCATAAGCAAGGGCCTCTCCTCGGGTGTCTAGCGCTTCCTTGAGGGCACCACATCCAAAGCATGACAGATAATGATGACCACCAGTGCTATTCAGTACGCAGGGCACTGGGGGTGACATTCCACCTGCTTTGGAATTTGCAACATATACCTATGAGGAGGGTTGGTTCCTTTGGACAGACCAGACCACCAAGGCACAGACAGAGTATTGAAATTTTGTGCCCAAGGTTATTGAGCTCATAGCTCTGTCTCCCCACCTTGAATGAGGGACTCCCAGGGGAGGACCAAGCCACCTCCTATGACCCTTCTCTGGCTCACCAAGCTTGCTCTCTTTCATTCAGACCTGGTCAGGACACTCCTGACACCCTGGAGGCCCCAAGGTGGTGATGACCTCATTAGGTGTCTGTCAACAGCAGAGTTGCTAGAACCGACTACACCATGCAGGGCAGATGGGCAGTTGCACCTTCAGCGACTCCAGCAGGTTCCTGTGCTGTTTGTGGCCTGCTCAGGAGACACTGGCTTGTGCCTGTAGGAAGGAGGCAAGACCAAGCACCAGGGGATGAGGCTTCAAAAGCAGATCCCTTGACCCTTGAACACTTCCTGGCTGGTGGCAAAGGGAAGGCTCCCCTGTGGGCAGGCACCAAAACTTCCTGTCTCTGCGCGAGCTTGCTAGGCTCCACACCCAGGCTTGCTCTTGGGACTTGATCCAGGGCTGGGGACTTGATCCAGGGCTAGGGACAGCCTCAGCTGAACTGCGGGAGAGGTGGTAGCTCTGGCTGCTGGCTCCAATGGCGGTGTGTGTGGGAGGGGGTGGACGACAGGTTTGTTGGTGGGCATCAAAGTCAGTAGGAAAGAACCAATGAGGTCTTGGAGTCCAACATCCTCTTTGTCCCCTGGTGGGAAATATGATCGGGGAAATGGGGAGGAATACGGTTCTCCGTCTCTCAGCTAATCAGGAGGGATTTGATCAGGGTTCCGGTTAATCAGCAAGAGAGAAAGGGCTTCTCCCATTTGCAACTGTGCTCCCAACGTATGCCAAAGCATCTATGGAACAACAAGCTGGGGTCAGGGATGCGTCTCCATACATCACACCTGCCTGCTGAACCCCCGTCAGCCCTTCACGCTCAACACACACCCAGTTTCCCTTCCAAGTTCCTCCTCTACCTGGTCAGCCAAGCACAGTCCCAACCCCAAGTCTTGCCAAATGGACCCATTTTCTTCTTGAATCTGGGCCAGGTCTCACCCACTCTGTCACCATCTCCTCCTGCCCTTCCCAAAGGCACATGCATCCCACATTCTGCGTTGCACTAAAGAGCTACCACAGGACCGCAGGACCAGGAGAGGGGCCTCACCTGCAAGCCACCAGCCTCTACCAGGGAACGGCCCACATAAGATGCCAGATGAGTGTTTGTTGAGTGAATGAGTGATGCAGTGTCCGCCGCCTGTTCAGCCAACTCCCGGGATAAGAAGTGCACTCATCCTAGCAGGACAAACTTCTTGGCTTTTTAAAGCATCTGAATCTAATCAACCCAACAATCCTTCCCCGAAGACGGGTTGCAGCAGCTGCTGCTTCCTGCTGAGTATGCTCCAGGGACCCACAGCCTCCAGGTCCCACAGGAACTTACTCGAAATGCAAATTCTCAGGCCCTATGCCAGGAGCTGGGGGTGGAATCCAGTGATCTGTGTGTTTGGTTAGTTTATTTATTTATTTTACCTTTTTATTTACTTTTTTTTTTTGAGGTAGAGACTCAGAGCAAGCACCCATCTTCTGGGTCATTCCTCAGATAGTGGCCCAGGCTGGGAGGGACTGAAGTCCAGAGTTGGGCACTCTCTCCTGGGTCTCCCTTGTAGATAACAGGGATGGAACCATCGTGATCAGCAAGGAATAATATGGGGAGAGTTGAAGTACGTCCCAAATAAGAAATTCAGTTTCCCATGGAACTGGGTATTCTGTATTGGGATCAGCCATGCTGGCCCAACCAGCATACACTTCTCAGCAGATTCAGCTACGCTTGCCCTAAGTCCTCCTCTTCCTTCTGCTATTTAAAGGGGAGGATTCCAGCTGCCTGTGTGTTCTTATATTTGCTTTTGTCTGCTCAAGATAGCACACACTTCCAGCAACCACACCAGGATCTCAACTCGTGCTTAGTCTGTGATGGCAAAAAAGCCAAAATCTGTTCTAAAAATACTGCTCTCCACTACATAGACTCCACTCCCCTTTTAGGAAGTTGGTTTCAGACTCGCTGTCCCACGCCCCCTTCCCAACTCTTTCTGCCTGCAAGTCCTGGGTCTGATTGCGGATCCCCAGTGAGTCTGCTCATCAGGCTACAAATGCTCCATCCCCTGTCGGTCATGAATGTATGGATCAGACATGGGTGAGGACAGGGCCCCGTGCTCCGTTAAACATCTGGGTCTAGCATAGCATGGCCCCACTGTTCCCCTCTTCAGGACGATGGGTTCATCAATCAACCAATCAGAACTGCAGGAATATTATTGCCCCCCCCCCCCCCCCGCCAAACACACACAAGGTCATCTTTCTTTCTGAACTCTAGCAATGAGCTCATAAAAGATAAAATGGGGCAGAGTAGGGGAGTTGCCACTTAGGATACTGGCAACCCACATTGGAATGCCAGTTCTAGTCCTGGCTGCTCCACTTCCCATCCAACTTCCTGCTAATGCACCTGGGAAGGCAGCAGAAGATGGCCTAAGTGTTTAGGCCCCTGCCACCCATGTGGGAGACCTGGACAGCATTCCAGGCTCCTGGCTTCAGCCTGGCCCAGCCCTGGTCCTTGCAGGCATTTGGGGAGCAAACCAGCAGATGGAGGATTTCTCTCTATCTGTGTGTCTGCAAGGTGCAAAGTGAAATGGGTAGACAATCCTGTGTGTCCTAGCCACATTCAGACGGCATCTACCAGCCCCTGCCTTCATCCCATTTTCCTCAGTCAGTTCTGCAAAGATGACTGCTCGGCAGCCAGGCAGCCTCACCGCCTCCTGGGGCTGTAGAGAGACTTGCTGGGGGGCATGGTGGTTGGAGTGCTGGGGCTGAATTTTAGACTGCAGTAGGTTAGAGGGAAGGCTGGTAGGGTGGCTCCAAGGGCTCTCGCTGGAGCTTTGGCCCTCTCCCTTCCCTGGCCCAGAGCAGCCCCAACATTGCTTGCTCCAGGGCTCAGAGGAGCCTGAAGGTGGAGCAGGGTAAGATCTCATCCCACCGAGAGCTCACCACTCTAGAATGCCAACTGGGGCCTCGAACTCTGAATGTCCTGTGAGAAGGAGTGACTCCTGCTTCCTGGAGTAGGTGACTTCTGGGCCCTGAAAGATAAGTTGAAGTCCTCCTGTTGCTTAGAGGAGCAGGGAAAGGGAACTCCAGTCCCCAGGAAGGGGCTGGTTTTGAGAACTGATGTCCCCAATGGGATTGGACTAGAAGGGACAAAACAGGGTTCCGGGATAGCCGTAACTAAAGCTGGTGGTATGTGAAATTAATGACCCAAATGGAGTAGATTTGGCTCTGGAAGACCTGTGCTTCTCCTTCAGGATGATGCTGTTCACCAATACACTGAGTTTCCTAGGTGTCACATGCACGTCCAGCAGTGTGTGCTGCCAGAGCAGTTGTTCTCAGTGGTAACTGAGAATGGCGTTGGACTTCTCTCTGGATGTGGAGTTCCTGTGGGTTGCAGGAGGGGCTGCATCAAGCAGGGAGGGTGTGAGACAGTGGAGGGGCCACCCTCAAATCCACTTCTTCTCACCCTGTCTCTGACTTTCTAACCATGTGCATGCTGGGCACCACACCTGCTAGGCACATAGCTGGTACTGGGAGTTAAGAACCCATGGGACACCAGCCTGGAAAATGCAATGACAATGGGCAGGGGACAGTGAGAGTGTGGTGCCAGGCAGAATGGGTGAGTGGGTGAGGGAAGGCCTGCAGGCAGTGTGACTCCTCCAAGTACTGCAGGAGTCAGGTGGCAGGGACCTCCCTCCTGGGGACAGGATTCAGGAGAGCAGTGGGCGGAGCTAGCCAGGTCCACAGGAAGCTGTGATCCAGGTCAATGGGAGGCTGTGATCCAGGGCACAAAGCATACCAGGTGCTCTTGGATTGACATGACAAGTAGCCAATGGGGAAGGAGAGGCTGCGGAGGCCAGGTGGGATCCCATGCTGGGACTTGGATTCAGGTGGCAGCAGGGGAGGGGGCCAAAGGAGGGTACAAAAGAGCCCTGCTTTGAAGAAGGGCGGAATCAGATGATAGTGGAGAAAGAGGGCTGGGGTGCCCCTGTCCCTGGCTGGAGGGTCCGACATGTGGAGGGGGTTGCCCAGGAGCCAATGCTGTGTGGCCAGGGCAGGACCCAGGGCCCCAAGGTTCTGTTTTGGACACAGGGAGTAGTGATGCTTGCAAGGAATCCAGAGAAAGCAGCTGGCAGCAGGGTGCAGGGCTGGCGAGGGACAGGGACAAGGGACATCCAAGTTTGTAGAGGGAAGGCTGGTGGCTGGAAGGTTGGCTTTGGTCTCTCCCTGTGTTGAGGGGTTATGGGTCATGATGCTTCTGGGCCCAGGAGGCCGTGGGAAGCTCAGAGAGGGATGGTTACAGCCGCAGGGTCACACAGCAAGCAGAAGAGCCCAGGAACCTGAGACTCTCGAGAAAGGAAAAAACGAAAGGAGCTTCTGTTGTCACCACCTGTCACCTCTTGTCATTCTGGCCTCTTGTGCCTCTTGGTGGCCCTGAGCCCCCATCCCACACCCAGAGGCTAGTGCAGGAGAAAGTGTGGTAGGCTGCAGATGCAGACCAGGCCCCCATCCAGGAGGTCTGAGCATGCCTGGTCCCCTCCTGTCTTCCTCCCTCCTCTCTCCTGCCCTCTCTCTTAGTCCTACTCCCTGGGAATGAGGCCTTTCTGTTGCTTAGCAACCGGAAGAACCTTGGAGAAAGGAAATGAAAATAGCTTAGGAGGTGCTGCCCCTCTGTGCAGACACAGGTCCTGAAGAGTGTGTATGTGTGCACATGTGTGTGAGTTGTGTGTATGTGTATGTATTTTGTGTTGCATGTGTGTATTATATATGTGTGTATTGTATGTGTGTGTGTGCATATGGATTGGCTCCATGTCAAAGCCACTCACCTCCATGTCACACTGACCCCCACCCCACACCCCCAAGCCTGCAGGAGGTTCAGGCTGCCTGGGAGACCAGTCTCCTTGGAACACACCCTCAGGAGCACTGCTTCCAGAACCCAGGAGGGGACAGATTGGTGGGTTTGACTGGGGGAGACCCCTGCCTGGAACACTGACTTTGGAGACATTAGCCAGATCGAGTGCACCTGCCGGCAGGGGGTGGAAGATGGAGCTGAGTGTGAACCAGCCCCCTTCCCAGCACCCCACCCCTGCCATCACCGGCATCTCTGCAAGGCTGCCCACTGGACAGAGATTGAGATGTATGTGGGCTATTTATTTATTTAAAAGGCAGAGTGACAGAATCTTCAATTTGCTAGTTCATTCCTCAGATGGCTGCAATAGCTGGATGGGCCAGACCAAAGCCAGGAGCCAGGAGTTTCTTCCAGGCTTCCCACATGAGTGCAGTGTTCCAAGGACTTGGACCATCCTCCATTGCTTTTCCAGGTGCATTAGCAGGGAGCTAGATGGGAAATGGAACAGCTAGGACTTAAACTGATGCCCATATGGGATGTCAGCTCTGCAGGTGCCAAGCCGTTACACCACCCCAAAAATAATTTCTTAAAAGAGTAAAATAGATTCCAGGAATCATAGCTCGCAATGTGTGAGCCACGACGCCAGCGGGAGCTGCGGGGGGCGGGGGGCTGCCTTCCTGTCCATAAGGTTGTTCTCCGTGGTCCCTGGGATCCTGAAGATGACAGCTCCAAGCCAGGGCCTGGGGAGGCTCACAGATGGGAAAGGTCCAGCTCCGACCCTGCTCAGGCCTGGGGGTGTGACCCAGAGGTGCAAACCTGCCGGCTCCACTAGCTGAGGGGAAGCCGATTAGCGCCATGAGGGGCCTTTAAATCTCCAGGATTAACCTGTACAGGGAGGGTTTAGCAGGTGGCTGAGAAGTGACCATCCGCCCCGGTGTCTGTGTTTGTTCTTACAGGGCGGCCGGCTGAGACCGGCGGCTACGGGGACCAGGCGTCATGTCCTCCACCGTGAACAACGGAGCATCAGGTATGCCGTCCCCGCCCGACGCCGCCAACGGCTTCCCGCAGCCCGGCGCCTCCTCGGGGGCTTGGCCGCGAGCCGACGAGGAGCTGCGCGCCGCGGAGCCGGGCCTGGTCAAGCGGGCGCATCGTGAGATCCTGGACCACGAACGCAAGCGGCGTGTGGAGCTCAAGTGCATGGAGCTGCAGGAGATGATGGAGGAGCAAGGGTGAGCGGAAGTGGGGGAGGGAGGAGGTTGCGGAGGGCGGAACCAGCCAGACCAGCCCACCTTTCATTCCAGGATTAGTTTATTCTGTCTGGAAGCTGATGGCAAAAGCCAGCTCTGCCCAAGCTCTAACCCTAGACCTAAGCCGGAGGAGCTTCCTGTGGTCATAGGCTCACACTCCCCACCCATCAGCTCAGAATGGAAAGCCACGTGCTAGCAACCACCTCAGCCCTAGAACAGAGAGTCCTGGGCACAGGACAGGATGGGAGGGTGGGGCTCTGGAGGGAAGGGCTGCCAGAGGAGGGGACACTTAAGCGGGCTCTGCAGGCTGTATAGGAGCCCACGAGCCTCACCCAGGGACCATCACCAACTGAAGGCCACTGGGAAGTGAGTGCCACATCTTGGCGGGCTGCTTGGCTTAATCAGGACCTGGTGGACCCGTGGCAGAGGCTCCCCACAGAGAGAGGGGGAGGGTTTGATGTGCAGGAAGAAAAAAAGGAGGGGTGCCCAATGGGGATTGGGCACCACACATGTAACCTGTGGTCATCAGTAGGGAATGGGACCAGCTCCCAGCCCTCGGGCTGTGCACCCCTCTTCTTAGGAGTGATGGACCAGTCCTCCCTTTTCCTGTCCTGTTTGCTCATCAGGTGACAGGCACTTCCCTGGGACCCCCAGAACTGGTGAGAGTCAAGGCAGGGATCCTGGGGTGACAGAACCCACCCTGCCCACTTCTCTGGGGAGAGTTAGCCTCAATAGCTACGTTAACCGTGCACCTGCTCCACGCCAGGTGCCACGCAAGGTGGTCTAGTTCTCACAGCAGGCTCCCATTTCACAGATGCAGATGCTGAGGCTGGGGGAAGTGTGTGACATGCCAAGATTATGGCGCTAGAAAGTAGGGGGTCCCAGGCTTTAATTGCTGGCTCCTTTATCATGCCCTGTCCCCTCCTTCCGCCCCCACACATCCCTGGCCGGGTGGAGCAACAGCTGCGAGGACTGGCTATGTGGTAACACTTGAGACTTCCTGAGTCCCCTGGGGTGGAGATGAGTGGGTCACAGAACCTCAAACTACAGAGTTACAAGGAGGGACCTAGGCCCTGCTGCACACAGGCTTACCCCAATCTCCCAGGCTGCCCTTCCTCCATTGACTCCCAACCAGGGGAACTTGGACCCTGGCCTGCAATCCCCTCCGCCACCATGTAGTTGGTGATTTGCCCCGGATTTGTCCTTGGCCTAGGTCTTCCCCACCCCTGCCAGACCCAGAGCACCCTGCTCCAGCCCAGCCAGCCTCTCTGTCCCTCCCCCAAAGGGCCCATGTGGGTTTCTCCCTGCATGGGTGACAGTGATTGAGCCAGGTTCCCAAGGAGCAGGTGAGCTAGGAGCCCTTTTCCTCTGCCTCCACTGTTCTGAGCTTGTGCCACCAGTCCTTCCTCCTGCACTGCCCGGGGTGGGGAAGGGGATGAGCCACGGCCCAGGGTTTTGGAGAAGGTTCCGGGCTTGGAGAAGAACTGGGTGAAGGCTGCATTACAGGGTGGCTCAAGTCACGTGGGGATCAGAGGCTGCAAGGAAAGACCCTGTACCCCCAAGTCAGGCCCCAGCCCTCCATGTGGAGCTACATAGGACCTCAAATCTGTACTTCTAAGACCTAGCTGGGCTCCAGGGATGCCTGGTATGGGGCACCCCTCATCCAACCT
Source organism: Ochotona curzoniae (assembly GCF_017591425.1). Lineage (NCBI taxonomy): Eukaryota > Metazoa > Chordata > Mammalia > Lagomorpha > Ochotonidae > Ochotona > Ochotona curzoniae. The sequence continues at coordinate 6,260,975 of NW_024465421.1, forward strand.
GCATTGTAATCCAATCACTTGCCAAGTCCTAGCTGTTCTCCTCACTATGTGATCTTAGGGGGTCATGTCTCTTCCATTGGTAGTGCCCCTCCCCTGTTCTGGCATCACCAGCTGCTCCTCACACCCACCGGATCCCAGAGCTGGGGTTTCTTTCCCTTGCCCTCAGCTCCCAACTCTCCAGTGCTGCTCCATCACCAGCCACTCATTTTCCAAGGCATTTTGGATGCCCCGAGGTGTCAAGGCATGGTGCCAGGCACTGTGGATGCCACAACAAACCGGACAAGTCCCCTGGCCCTCTGGGACCTCCGGGCCAGCACAGGATATAGATGAGTTCTCAGATAATCAGCAGAGCATGAACCACCTGCCGGGAACCCAGATGGGCACCAGTTGCCGTGGAAACACACACAGCACAGCATGGAGGCTGGCCGGGAGGAGACTGTCCTGCCGTAAGCATACAGTGAGTCAGGACTTGGTGCTGAGCCACGATTGTCCCCTCAGGATCAACCGGCAAGTTCATTCATCCTGTAGAGGCTGCGTCCCTGGTCCCTGTCGCTAAGGCTCTGGGAAAGGAATGCTGTTTGGCTGAATCTTCCTGGAGGAGTAGAGGGAAAGAAGTGGAGAAGTGGAGGGCGAGGAGGAAGGCACTGTGTCCCATTTTCATGGACAGGCTGAGCACAGAAGGTTGGCCTGCTGTGTGGACAAGTACAGTGATAAGCAGGGACAAACTAGGACCCCCTTGCTTTTCTGCTGCTGAGTCCAGTGTCCAGGACAATGACCTGCAGACCAGGGAAGGGGGGGAGATGGATTCTAAGACTCATCCAAAAAAAAATTCAAAAAAAAAAAAAGATTAATTCAATAACAGCTGCTAGATACCTGCTCTGTAGGAGGCACAGAACAAGGAGCTATGGGCATGGGGACAGTGTGGTTGCAGGGTGGGTACCAGCTGGGCTGGAAGGCCAGGGCACTGGCTGGTAGTGACAGACCTCAGCGTGTGGGCTCATGGATGAAGACAGATAATTCTACACTCTAGTCCCTGGCTTGGGATGTGGCTCAGAGAAGGGAGAGCTGGTAGCAGACAGGATCGGGGGCTCTGGCACTGGAACCCCAGGCCAGCTGCCTGGAGGTAGGGATGCAAGGCGGACTCCCAAGGCCGTGGTCCAAGACAAGACTGACTGAGAGAGGGAAGCTGCAGCACAGCATCCACATTACCACCCCACATCTCTTACCACATCCATTAATGTATCTTTTTTTTTTAATCACTTATTTGTTTCATCTGCATAATGGGCAGACCTGGAATAGCCTTGATGCCAAGGACCTGGCTTGGTCCTGTGATCTTGGATAAGTTACTGCAACCTGGAGTGTGGCCTACTGGGCTGGGTTTGGTGGAGGTGGGGGGCAGGAGGGGACCAGAGCCTGGCCAGAGCCCTCCGGAAGCCTGTATGTGCCCTCCACCCTTGCCCCACCAGGTACTCCGAGGAGGAGATCCGGCAGAAGGTTGGGACCTTCCGGCAGATGCTGATGGAGAAGGAGGGGGTGCTCACGAGGGATGACCGGCCTGGAGGACATATGTGAGTGTACACCTACGTGGGGTGGGTATGGGGTTTAGCTCAGGGGGTGAGGAAGAGAAGGCGGGAACTCCTGACGTGGTCCAGGATACAAGGCAGGAGCTTTGAGGACTGCTGTGTCTCAGGCTCTTTCTATGGCTCAGGAAGGGGCATGGGGGCATCCTTGATCTTGGCCAGGGGGCTCGGGCTGCACATCAGGTATCAGGAAGCCTTGGGGATGTTCTGCCTGACTATGTACGCCTCTCCAGTGGATTCCTCTGGGCTCAGGGCATCTCTAGCTGTAGACATGGCTCAGGGAAGTTGGCACCCATACGCCCAAACCAAGGCCAAAGGCTGGGCAGGTGGAGGGCATGGGCTCTGTGGAGATCATGGCGACTCTGTGGGGCAGGGGAGCTCCCGTGGGCACTAGCTCAGTCCCTGAGCAATGGAGATACACCAAATACCCAGGACCAAGCAAACCTCTGTGTGTGGCAGGAGGGTTGGTCAGGCCCCACATGGGCCAGGCAGAGCATGTTGGGTACACTTCTGAACATCCTTCCGAGTAGACCCCCCCTTTGCCATCCTTAGCCTTTCCCACCTGCCCCAGTACCCCTATGCTACTCTGGCTGCAATAGCACCCTCAGCTGATCTTATCTCCACACACACCACACCTGCTTGGGAAGCAGGCAGAGGCCCCATTGGTCTTAACTGACAGACCCAAACCCACAGCTGGGCAGAGCGTGGCTTTCCTGCTGCAGTCACTCTGGGGCAAGCAATCCCATCAGAATAGACTACCCCAGACCGTCGGTGGGGACAGAGGGTGCAGGGGGAGCATTCCTCACCTTCTCCAACTAAGCCGTTGGCTCTCTGGCCACTCCTGACTCCCCTTCCCCTGACACTTGCCAGAGCTGAGGGTCCCCATCCTGGGTCCCCTACCACATCCTCATGTCTCTCCCCTACAACTCCCCTTCCTCATCCCTCCAGAACATCACATCTGTCCCCTCCCAGCTGGGACTCCGTTGGCAGTGGGTGGATCCCAGACCTTTCCCAATGCTCTTGACTTTTGAGTGAGTGACAAATTCAGGGACCAGGACCCGTGGGGAAGCATGCTGTGGTGAGGCTCTAGTGCCTTCATCGGAATGTCTGTGCCATCTGCCCATCTTGGTGCTGGGGATGTTGCGGGGGTGGGGGGGCAGATGTGAAGGGGGCACCCATTCCCTACTCCCTGGAGGAAGAAACAGTACAGCCTCCTGAATGACATAGTTCTCAACGCCCTGCGCATGTGCAGTGGGGAAAGAGATGGAGACACATGGTTTCCTACTGAGAGGGTGGAACCAGAGGCTTCTTCTAGCCTGGGCAGCCTAAAATAGTGTGAAAATAGTCCTCCCCATGTGACTGCGGCAAGCTCAAGGATGGATGATCCTGCCATGTTCGTGCTGGCTGGGGGTGGGGGGGGGGGCGTCCTCGGTGCTGAACCCAAGAACATCTTGGCTTGACGTATCAAGGGGCAGGACAGCGGTGATGGGAGGGCTGGTGACAGGTGGGTTGTTTCAATTCCTGTGACCTTGAAATCTGACCAAGTCTTCTCCACATCCTAGCATGGGGGTAATGGAGGGAGCGTGTAGGCTCTGGAGTTACATACCTTCATCCCATCCAAACTTCCTGAGTTCAAGGATCATCGCCCAGACTGTGGCTCCCAACGGGTGACTTGCACAGGCCTTTGACTTCTCTGGATCTCTGAATATGCAATAGGATATACAATGAGGATATTAGTACCTGCCTCATAGGAGTTTTAGGAGATTAAACATGACAACGAGTGTGAGTCACAGCAAGCACACAGCCCATGCACACCTCTGCTAGACGATCGCACCACCAAATTCACGCAGCAATGGCAACTGCTCCACTGGCCTTGACTTAGTCCTTTCTGTCTGGCCAGCTCAATCCCCTGTACTGATCGCCGCAGTCCCTTCAGAGCCTGTGGATCCCTCTGACCACCTGGCAGACCCTGTGGTGTTTGCCTCTTGATCACCATCTTCCTCTCCCTGACACCCATCCTAGACTGAATGTCGAGGCATGCAGAAATGCAACGCCCTCTTGGAGTAAAATGACAAAGCCAGGTCCAGGTCAGAGCGTCTGCAGGGTCTGCAGGGTCTGGATGATCCTCACCTTCCCAGCAGGGACAGGCTCAGTCCCACAGCTTTTAGTCCCCAGGGGTCTGACCATCCTTCTCCTCAAGGTCAATTTACTGGCTTGAGTGACAGCCTCTCGTGACAGTCTCTCCTGCAGTTTAATGGCATTTAACCTGCGACAGCGTAGATGTGACCCCACACATGGGTCAAGTGGTGACTTCGGGGGAGAAGGCACAATGTGATCAGGTGTTTAGGAACTTTCTCCATTTGGAAGACGGACCTATTGGGTGAAACTCCAGGTCAATCAGAGGTGTGCTAAGTGCCCGCTGGTTCCAGGGACATTGGAGTTGGACAACTGGGGACCAACTGGATGCTGAGTCTCTTTGGCCACAGACGCAGATCCTACAGGCTGCCTCCTCTGCCTGGCACCCAGGGCTTCCTGCACCCTAGCCCCAGTCTGGCCACCCACTCTCAGCTTCCTTTGCATGCACCTGCCATCCGTGGTCCACACACTCTCACTTCCCATCTTTGCTGACACCAAGCCTGAAACACCCAGGTCCCCTTCCACACAGATTCAATCTACCCACCAGCCAAGGCCGCCTCCAAAAGTCCTGGGATAAAAGTAAGCTCATCTCCTTTCAGGAGACACACTTTTCCTCTCCTTCTCACAGACGCCTTCAACATTCTTTGTTTTAAGAATGATAGTTTTGGGGCCTGATGCAGTAGCCTAAAGGCTAAAGTCCTTGCCTAGTACATGCTGGGATCTCATATGGGTACTGGTTCTAATCCCAGCAGCCCTGTTTCCTATCCAGCTCCCTGTTTGTGGTCTGGGAAAGCAGTTGAGAACAGCCCAAAGCCTTGGGACCCTGTACCCACATGGGAGACCTGGAAGAGGCTCCTGGCTTCAGATTTGCTCAGCTCAGGCCATTGCAGCCACCTGGGGAGTCAATCAGGGGGCAGGCGATCTTCCTCTCTGTTTTTCCTCCTCTCTGTATATCTGATTTTCCAATAATAATAATAAAAAGAAGGATGGGTCTCATAGTCATCTAGTATAATAAAATGTATGGAAGAGAGTCACTCTAATATTGTTGTGTTTATGCACAACAAACTCCAGCCTGCCCTGTAAGGAGCCAAAGGGAAGGCTCCACGCCCTATCCATCTCCATCTCAACCCCCACTGCCTTGGTCCCCAGCCCCCAGCCCGCCTGACATGTTGGCCCCATGAACAAGCAATGAGAGCTGACCCCTGGTGCACATCCCCTCCCTTTTCTATCTGGACTCATTCATCTGTCAAGTGGCCATGATGCTCCAGGCTAATGGGAAACAGAACCCGCTAATTAGCAAAAACCAGCTGGCATGAGGACCAGCCTGCACCAGCCAGCCCACACCCAGGTTGGAGCCCCAGCCACAGTGACTGGTCCCTCACACATGCTCTGCTGTGTTCCACATTCCACCGTGACACGGCTCTGCCCTTTGGAATTTCTGCAGCCAACCTGGTCTGCACCTCCCGTGGTCAGCCTAGGGACTCAGCTACGGAAGCAGTAGGAATGGAAGGGCACAAAGCATGAGATAGCTCAGAGCTGGGCACGCCACACCCACAGCAATGGCCGTCCAGCAGGGCGGAGACCACTGAACTCCTCAGTAAGTAAATTCAAGGGCTGTCCTGTTCCCAAAGCCCATTACACAGAATTTCTCTGCTTTCCTCAGAGAGCCCAATGCCACGGGGGCTCTCCCTTTCCCTCTCTGGACCTCTCAGCTGTCTCATCTATAAATTGGAGCAGGAGCAGTCTCTCTCAATCAAGCAGTAGCTGTGGACGGCATGTGGACTGCAGGGAGCTCTTTAAAAAAAAATACTTGAAAAGCAGAGTTAGAGAGAGAAGTAGAGAGATCTTCCATCTGTTGCTTCATTTTCCGAAATGGCTGCAACAGCCGGATGGCAGCTGGGAGCCTGGAATTCCATCCACGTTTCTTATATGAGTGGCAGGGACTCAAGGATTTGGGCCACCTTCTGCTGTTTTCCCATGCACATTAGCAGGGAGCTGGATGGGAAGCGGAGCAGCCAGGACTTAATGGTACTCCTATGTGTCGCTGACAGCAGCTTAACCCACAAGACCAGCACTGCAGCGAACTCTCGGCAGCGTAGAACTCTGTTCTTATTGATAGCATCAGCTGAGAGAAAGGACAGGAAAAAGCCAGAATGGTGGATCCCACCGAGTAGATGAGTGGAGCCAGGTACTGGAAGCCAACAAGATGCCTCTGCCAAGCCTGGAGCAAAGGGAGCCAGGAAAGGGGTTCCCAGGGCTGCCGCCCACAGGCTCCAGCAGGCTGGGGGTTGGGGCAGCAAGGAGGCAGGAGGGGATGGCTGCAGCAAGGACCCCCAGCAGGTACCCCACAAAGGCGGTGCTTTCACCTTGCCAAGGACCTGTCCCTCTCCACCCCCCCCCCCATTCCATCAGGCTCACACAGCCCCTTGGGGCAGGGAAGGGGTGTCTGGTGTCTGTTGGTGGGAGGTGGGGTGAGGCCTCTATGTGTCTGGAGCTTTGTAGGAAGGGAGTGATGGCCCTAGGGGAGGAGGTTGGGAGTAGAAGGACGGGTTAGGGGAGTTGCACATTTCAGAGACAGGAGCTAGGACCCCACACCCCACCCCACCCAGGGTATCTGGAGGAGGAGCAGAAATGTGTGCAGGGAGGGATGTGGGGGAGTTGGAATGTGGGGGCCAGGAGTCCCTCTCTCTTCACTCCTGCAACCCACAAAGGATGTGCTCTGCTGCCTCCCTTGCTCTTTCCGGGTACATTGGGGTGCAACTGCCCCTTGAAAAGTCAATGCGGGCTTTGCACCCTGCTTTGCCAGCCTCGCTGGCCCCTCGGGGCTGAGGCCATGATGTGGGAGGGGCAGTGTCCGGGAGGGAAGGAGTTCCAGCCAGGACACCTAGACCTGGGCCTCCTCCAGGGTCCCTTCAAGCCACAACACCCTGGGAGACCTCAGAGTGTCCCAAGAGCCCTGCCACCCCACCAGAGTTGTCAGGAATTCAGGAACCACGAGAGTTACCGGCCAGGGCTTTCCTGGGTCTTGCAAGCTTTGGCTGTTGCCTTAAGCCTAGGGGCTTGGAGGAAAAGGCAGCTGCACTAAGAGGTGAACCTCCGTGACAGGGTGTAGCTGGAGCATGCGGGCAGGGGTAGGGGACTGCGGTCCCCAGTCCCTGGGCCCCTCTGCCTACTTAAGAGTCATGCAAGGTAGTCGGGCAGCTGGGGAGGCAGCAGAGCACAGAGAGGGATGAGGACGAGGCCGGCCTGCAGAGGGGAAGGAGGAGGGGCAAGGAATATTTCAGAGAGGGAATGAATGGTCTGTGGGCAGGGAGAGGCAGGGCAGACCTCAGGGAGGGGGGCTCTGACAGGTGGGAGGACGTCTGCTCATCAAGCTAAGGGGCTCAGGGGCCGGGACCCTGGGAGGTGGGGACTCGGAGGGGCGGGGCCCTTCATGGGGGATGGATTTGCGTCACCCACCCACCCAAGCGGCTTTGCTTTTTCTTAGAGACTGGGGACTTGTGTGTGGGGAAGCACCCCTTTAAGTCACCAGGCATCTCCTCTGGTCCTCCAAGGGTAGAGGTCAGAGGTAACCTCTCCCCAAGGCCCCGCCCCACCCCCAGCCCTCCCAGGCCAGGCCAAGGTCACCCGCAGGGACCACGGGTGTGGGTGCTGAGCGTCCGTCCGTGTCCCCCGGCAGCGCGGCGGAAACCCCGCGGCTGGCCGAGGGCGCCGAGCCCGGCCTCGAGTACCCGCCTTTTGACGAGGACGACGACCCAGTGGACTGCGGCTGCCCGGCTGCCTGCTACCGCGGACACCGGGGCTACAGGTCAGCGGTGGCGGGCGGGGGCGGCAGGGGCGCGGCACGGGACCCCCCTCAACCCCCGTCCCTGCCTCTTGTCGTCGTCTAGGACCAAACACTGGTCCAGCAGCTCGGCGTCGCCCCCTCCCAAGAAGAAAAAGAAGAAGAAAGGTGGCCACCGGAGAAGCCGGTGAGGGCCTGGTGCGCTGGGGCTGGGAGGAAGGGGGAGGGCGCCAGACGATGGACAGACCCCCTTCCCTTCTGAACCCTCTTCTGATGCCACAAGTGTCTTCCCCCTTTTCAACCTCTCCCCTTCACCAAGCCCCCTCCCTGCATTGAGATAACTGGGCCCAGGGACCAAGTCTCAGAAGGGGTCCCCAGGTTTAGCAGAGCCTAATCAATCTGTGATCTCCAGTCCCATTTCTATGTCCCGAACCCCAAACCCTGGGGCCTGGCAGGGACGGGGGTTTCAACTAACCCTGCCCACTTGTCTGTCTGTCTTCCTCACTGGCACCTGCCTTCAGCAAAAAACGGAGACCAGGGTCGGTGTGCAGGTCAGTGTCATGCGTGAGCAGGGCCGGGCCAGCGGTGGGTGTGTCTGAGGGTAGGCGAGACCCTATCCCTGAGGTAGAAGGGGTGGCACCTCAGGGTGACAGCCAGGATTCTTTCCACTGCTACCTTGCCAACACCCCATGGGGACCACCGCACCAGTCCTGAGCACTGGGACAGCCTTGGGGTCCCCTGCCCTGCTCTCCCCACGCCGGCTCACTGGGGACCCTCACCATGTCCGCAGCTGTGGGAGCTCCTCACCCCTGCGCAAGAAGAAGAAGAGTGTCAAGAAACACCGCCGTGACAGGTACCCTGTCTGCCATGACTGCCATAGGGCCTGGAGCAGGACAGTGCCCATGGACGGGGTCTCCCCAGGCCGCCCCAGGCAAGCTCATGAGTGCTCCTGTGTCGCCCTGCAGGTCCGATTCTGGGTCCCGGAGGAGGAGGAGGCACAGGTGAGGGGGGCTGTGGGCACCGGCTGTGGACCAAGGCAACCCCCAACCCGTCCTCGCCAGGCTGTGATGGGGGATGGGAAGGGGAAGCAGTACTGAGAAAGGAGTGGGAGGACGCATCCCTGCTTCTAAGGGGCTCGACAGAGGGCCAGCTTCCACGGAGGGGAGACCCCAATAACTTCAGACAACATTGCAGGTTCGGGTACCAGGCAGCATCCACTAAGAAGCAACAGATTGAATGTGTGGGTAGGAGACAGGGTGGGCTCCAGCAAGAGGTGGAGTTTTGAGGGTGGCGATCAGATCAGGTGCCAACCCTCACCACCCATCTGGCCATGGGGCTGGCCTCCACCTAGTAAGGATTAGGAGCCCACAAGGATGAATGGGAGAGGGGAGGAGTCAGGAACCCAGGCTGAGGCTGGGGAACCTGGGAGGAGCAGACAGCAACTGGGAAAGTTAGGGTGGGAGCGTCCATCCCAAGGTTGGCATTCAGGACCAGACCCTTCCCAGCAGCCCTGGGGTGGGGGGGGGGGGGTCCCTAGCCCCATTCCACCTCCCGATCTGCCTCCCCGACCGTGAGAACTGGCCCAGTACCAGGCATCAGATAGGGGAGGAGTCTACAGAAACGCCGGATCCTGGGGCCACCCCTATTTCCCAGACCTGTGGAGGCCTGCTGCCCCCTCGTGGCTACCGCCAGCTGGCACAGACCCTCCAGCCAGCTCCCCAGGAGTGAGCCCGGGGTTAGACCAGCTTCAGGCTGGACTCCCCCTCCCTCTAGTGCACAATTTTGGGGTTCACTCACTTTGGGGTCTCTGAGCACCACAAGCATCGCTGAACATGGGTGAGAGGGAGGATGGGGCAAGGTCTCACAGGCCTAATCTGCAGGTGGGAGGGGGCTGGGGGTGTCTGCCCCACAGAGCTGATGGGTGGCAGGCTTGTGGAGGAGACAGTGGCCCAGCATCACCAGAAAGCAGAAAGATTGCACCAGGAGGTGGAGTACTTGCTCCCTGAACCCCTGGGGAGCTGACTTGGGCTGAACCCCAGGCGGGAGGCATAATTGGGAGTGCTAGGAGGACATGCCCCCAGCGCTGCCACTCAGGAGCTTGGACCACACCCATGGCTCCTCTGAAGGCAGCAGCACCTGCCAGAGGCAAGCAGGAGGTGACAGCCAGCTGGGGCTTGGAGAAGGGAGAAATCAGGTAGAGCAAGGTAGCGACCATGTCCAGGAAGGTGGCCCAGAGTACAGGTCCTGCTCTGGCCAGACCACACCCCCACACCACGCTGGTTATGCCTTTGTTCCCCGCAGATCTCGAAGCCCCAAGAGCAAAAGAAAAGAAAAGAACAAAGATAGGAAGAGGTGAGTTCCGCCCCAACACTCCAGCCCCATTTCCCTCTGTCCCACACACCTGCTGTGCTCTCATTGTGAGCCTGGCCCTTAGGGTCACGACACCTGACCCTCCCAAGAGTTCTGGGAATGCCCCTTGCCCAGGCAGGCAGCTGGCAGACAGAGCCAGCTCAGCTCCTCAGCCTGGCCTCCCCCCTGCCTCCAAGCCAGGGCTCCTGTCAAGCTGGACCCTCCCCACATTCATGCTAAAATCGGGGCATCTGCTTTGGTGTGGTGAGGTCAGGCCTGACGGGAGAACACGGGAACCTTTTTCAAACTCTGCAGCACCAACCTTCTTTAGGTTCTGTCTGCGGGCAGACGGGGTGGACAGGGCTATTTTCTACGGAGGGTGACCCTGGTTGCAAGTGGCTTCCCCTCCCCACCTCTTACAGGCCTCACGCAGAGTCTCCGAACCGGAGGTGCCACCGACACAGCAGCGGCAGCTCGCGTAGCCCCTCAGTGTCCTCCCAGTACAGCGGTTCCAGGTCACCCAGCAGGTAGGCCTGACTCCAAGGCTTGCTTTCATCTGCAGACAGAGCAGCCCGCAGTACGGGGGCCGACTCAGTGGGGTCGGGGGTGGGTGGGTGGGTGCGGCTGTCCCCCCACCCCCGGAGCCTGCAGACTGAGGGTCGTCCCTCGTCGGCTCTCCCACCCCTCAATCTCCATCTCCGTCCTCCCAGACTGAGCCCCAAGCACCGAGATGACGGGCGGAAGACCGGCAGCCAGCGGTCCAGCGCGAGCCGGTCGGCTTCCCCGTCGGGCGGCAGCGGATGGGGGTCGCCCCAACAGAACGGCGGCGGCAGGCAGCGGAGTGCGGCGCACGGCGGCCGCCCGGGCCCGGCGCGCAGCCCGCCCGATGTACGTACGCTTCTCGGTGCCCGGGGTTCCCGCGCCGTGCCGTGCCGGGGTGGGGGTGGCCGGGCTCTGGGAGGGTAAGAGGGGAGGCCGAGGGCCGGGGTCGGCGAGCCGGTCTCTCTCGGGGTGCCTCGATTGCGCTGCCCGCCTGGCGTCACCCCGCTGCGCCTCCCCTGCTGCCTGGCCCAGGAGGGGAACGTCCTGGCACCGGAGCGCAGGGGATGCGGGTTTGCTGCGTGCCACCGGGCGCTGGAGGCGGGGCGAGGTGTGTGTGCGGCGGAGGGGTGGTGCGGCCAGCGGGCTTGGGCCACCCTGGAGCTTAGCGAGCGTTGCTAGGGGTCACAATCAGGAGTAGGATTCCAGCCAGACACAGGATCCACCCCCTCCACCCAGTCTCGGGCCGCTCCTGGGGCCCATCCCGTCCCTCCCCCTCTCACAGCCGGCCCCTTCCCGACTTGGGCTCCACCTACTACCACAGAGCTGCGTTTGTAAGAGTCGTTGTTCTTTACTGGGAACAGGAGTTCCCTAAGCTGCCCATTCCAAGGGACACTCACTCCCTTGGAGACGCCTCACCGCCCTCTCCCCCACCCCCCCCCCGAAAAAAGGCTGGTCACTGCCTACGCTCCAGCAAGGGCCCCCACTCCCGTGGGGGGAGTCTTCAGGCAGGCTGGTGATTGTGGCAGCTGGCACTGGAGGGTGGGCGGGTGTCAAAACAGGTTGGGGTTCTCTCCCCATGCCCTTTTGTCTGTCCCTTGCACGCAGCAGGATTGAGGCCCCTCCGAGGGGCGCGCTACAGTGCTGGTGAGGGAGGTTACTGGGTGTGCATGGGGGACTGGGGAACCGCCTGGGGAGAGGAGGCCGATGAAGCGCCTCCCCCCAACCCCAAAGAAGCCGCAGCCAGGAGTGGGAGAGCCGCTGCTCCCTGCCCCTCTGCGACCCCAGGTCTCGGCAGCAAACATGTACGTGTCGGTCAGTTCGTTTTGAGTTTTGGCTGTTTCCTTTCACTCTTTTCTTTTCTCAAACACCCCTCACTCGCAAGGAAGAAAGTCCAGACAGCTGACCCCAAAAGCTTGTTGTTAGGGTTTGTTTCTATCCAAGGACCTTTAACCACACAGCTGCGTAGGTGGCAGCTGGCTGCCGGAGGTGGGTAGCTGGACTAAGCGGGGAGGCTGGCACAGAGCTGGAGAGGGCATGCTGAGGGTGGCCTTGGCAGAGACAGGCCCCCCCTCCCCGCCAGCCCCGCCCCCCCTGCAGGGAAAGTGCAAAACCTGACGGTACCCCAAGCACAACGCCCCTCCAATCAGCTGCAAGCCTCACCTGCTCCTGCCTTGGCCTCCCCAAGCAGGCAAGAGTCTTTGAGGCCTTCTTAACCCCAGGGACTCTACCTCCTGCCTCCTTCCCAGGGCCATGGAAGCCTGGGCCTGCTTGCCACCTCTTACCCTCCCTTCCCTTCCCGACTGGGCACCTGCTGATTACATCCATCCCTGAGAAGACGCCCCACCACCATCACCATGTCCTAGGGGAGACAGCAGTCTTGGCTTACAACCCATCCTCACCTATCTCCCGTGGCACTCCCAAGGTGCACTTGTGGCCCCAGTCACAGGACAGGCAGCCCAGGCCCCACTCCGTCCTGGCAGTTCCTTTTGGACCCTGCAAGGTGGGGACTTAGCAATCCACACCCAGGTCCCCTCTGGGCCCAAGAAGCCTGTCGGGGGGTGGGGGGCAAAGTGAGCCCCTTGTCAGGTGCATGGAGGTGAGCCACCATCCAAGTGTCTGCAACTTTACCTTGAAGAATTAACAACAAACATCTTTGGGGAAAAAGTACTGGGGACAGGGTATTTTCAGATACCACCTTTTTTTTCTTTTTTTTAAGAAAAGGAAGCACTCGCTTTTTTTAACCCCGTCTGTGTTTTTGTTTGTTTTTTAGCCTCCTACTCGAAAAGTGGTAATATCACAATTCCATTTCTTGTTTAGCTGGCAAAGAAGAGGGTGGGGGACAATTCCTGTGCATTTTCTGGTTGCTTTATTTTGTTTGTATTTCTTGTTGGTTTTTTTCCCCCCTTTTGTAATGTACAGAAATGCCAAGTCTCTGGGTTTGTTTGGGATTTTCCTTCTGGTTTGGTTTGGTTTTCCTATCTTCTTTGTGGTTCTAAAATTTTGCCTGTGTGTGTGTGTGTGTCCCCCAGGTGGCTTTTCAATCTCCAGTGAACATGACTCCTAGACATATAATCTCTAGACAACTTTTCTGCGTTCTTTCATAATGGAAATTTAAAAGGGAAGGTAACATGAAATAAAGCACTCCCCAGCTGTCATCCCTGGGGAGATCTTCTCAACTTTTACCTTCACAGACACTGGGAGATCCAGGGAGAAAAAAGGGAGATGGCGGCGGGGCAGGGGGCGCTTCTGAAGTTGACATGGCCAGCCCTGCAGGGGACAGAGATGGACAGGCAGCCTCCTCGGCCAATTGGCTTCCCAGGATGCTCACACAAGGGATGGCTCACATCAGAGAGGGTCAGAGACTAGCTCAAGGTCACACAGCATCTTAGAAGTGGATTCAAAAGCAGACCCCAGCCCTGTTGTAGAGAGAGCACTAGACAGAAGAGGAAACCTCCCCCCAGCTCAGATGTTTGTGACTGCTGTCCGGCTTCTTTAGCTACTCACACCCAAAGAGAGATGGGGGAATGCAGGCAACCCCCCAGCTGCTCTGGCAACACAGCCCTCATAGTTGGGATGGACACGGAGGCCCAGAGAAGGGCCGGGAGGGATCTAGGGGCTCATGGTGTGGGGTTGGACCCACCTAATGCCAAGATCAGGGGACTCCACCCCAGCCTCCCTCCTGTTGTAACATGCCCTTTAGCAGGAACTTGGAATTGGAGCAGAGCGGACCAGCAGCCCAGGCACCCTAATATAGAACACAATTGTTCCAAAGTCTGCCCTTCTGCCCGAAATCCATCACCTAACAGGCAGCTTAGGGTGACCTTTATGAGAGCTACAATGCTCCCTAGGCCTGGCTCTTCCAGGGCTCCCCAGCTTGTACCCCCCAGATAATGTTAGAGTGGGCAGGGCCAGCTGCTGTCTCCCAGGGTGAGCAGGATAGTGTTTTGTTATGTAGGCACCAGTGGTGGGAGGAAATGGTGTAGGTCCCACTCTGAATCGAAACTGTGGTTACCTTCCCTTTTAAATGCACCACCCCCATCTGTCCACTCCCACCAGTCTTATTGACTGGCTTCTCTCCTCTCTCTCTCTCTGGGTCCACCTTCTCACCCTTCCTGCCTCTCCATGCCCACGTCTCCTCCTGGCATCGCTCTGTCTTCCTCCTCCTGCTCCCTCGCTCCCTGTTGCTTTCTGTCCTTCATCTCTCTCCCCGTGATGCCAGCGCCCTCTGCAGTGCCACTTCCATCCACTGCTTTCTGCATGCTTTCCCGGGTCATCTGATATACAACAGAGTTCAGGAAAGCTTGCCTATGGGAGTTTTTTTTTTTTTTTTTAATCCTAAGTGGTCACTTTTAAAAAGCAAAAAGAATGGGACCGGGACTAGACCAAGACCAGACCCCAACACCCTGGCTGCCCATCAGCTGCCCCATGCCCCTCCCCCATGCCTACCCCACGCAGAGACCTTCTTTCTTTTCTGTTTTTGCACTCCTGCCCCTGACCACGAGAAGGTAGGTACCGGCTCAGCTGTGCGCATTGCCCTTCTCCAGACAAGCCCGCCACTCTGCTTGGTTTAAATGTGATTCTCTCTCAGCCTTGCTCTGGTTGGTTTACCCTCCTCCCTTCCCTTCTTTTCTTTCAGTGATGACTCATTTGTATCTCACACTTTCTCTAAATGAGCTACACAGCTGTGTTTCCTGGTCTGTCCCCTTTGGTTTTCTGGACTCCCTCCCCTCTGTCACCTGACAGCTTTTCTGCTCCATCTTCTCACCCCTCCACCTGCCTCAGTCCCCCTTCCTGCTTCTTCCCCCAACCCCTTCATTTTGCTGTCCGATGCATCTCTGTGTGGTGTAGCATCGCAAGTCTGTGTCCCCTTCAAGAGCGGATCAATCCACTGCGGCGGAGCCCATTTGGTGCTAACTGCAGAGGCTAAGTCTTTCGCCCTCACACCTGGCAGCCCAGGGATTCAGGTCACACCCTGGCCTTCAGGGCCCACACGGGCAGTGAGCCGCAGTGGGATGGGGCAGCTATGCTGGGCCTCATGGCCTCACCACTGGGCAGTGTTTCAGCTGGGAGCTGCAGGGCTTACAGCAGGTGAGGGTTCATGGTGGGGCCTGATCTGGCCAGCAGGGGACACTGCAGTTTGAGGGCCTCATGGACAGAAACAATTGGGATAACATGCACCACTGATTCTCTGGGCTGTCCCAACACTAGACTTTGACTGCCTCAAAACCTTGAACACCCTTCTGTCTTCAGGGTGTGAGCAGCTTCATGGGGGGCAGGTCCCTCAGGGTGGAATGATCTAGAAGATACAATTAGCTAGGGGGCCAAGCCAGCCCTGGGTCCTGGGACTGGTAACCCCCAGCCCCATACGGAAGGTCCCAGAGACAAGGCCTCATCCTTACAGCTACTTCCTGGAAGTAGCAACACAAGGTGGGTCTCCCAGCCAGGGGAGGGCTGACCTTGAACCTCGAAGGGCAGAGGGGCCAGAGGCCACTCATTGGGCAGGCCCCTGAGAAGGAGGGCTGCATGGAGAAGGGGAGCGACAATGCATGCAGGAGTAGCTTCCTGGAGGGGCTGCCTACATGTCCCAGCTCTGCTCTGGCACCTCCAGAGGCCCCTCCAGGACAGACGGCATGCACCCGGATTTCAACAACAGGCAGACTAAGCTCCTTCCTCACCGGAGTGAGGTCCCTCCCACAAGGTCAGGGTGGATGCCACGGAGTTCTCAGCCTTGCCAGGACTTGCCAGTGAACATCTTCTTGGACTGTAGCAGAACAGTAGGCTTGGAGGAGAGAAGAAAGTGAGGGCAGGGCAGAGTTCAGGGGTCAAGATATCCCAGGAGAGAAGCAGGCAATTGGCCACTGGGGAGAAGCCATGGCCGGGGTCGGGGAGGGGCTTGGGTCTGAGGGGCCTCACTGAGAGCGGTGGGCAGCCATCTGACCCAGAGCCCCCCTATTTTTCCCCACCACTCTGCCCTTCCCAACATGCCAGGCCAAGGCCTGGGGAAGTCCACTGGGCTCTGCCATGCTTTGGGAACACCATGTCCCTCCCCTAAGTCAGCAGTCTGGGTTGTAGCCAGGCTCCATGTCCAGGCCCTGGCTTCCAGGTGTGGTACTCAGCCCACTTGCTTGATACTCTCTTGAATGGGGGAGCCCCAGCCTCGCCAGGATTTTGGGGAGGTATTATGTGTGTGGGCTCCCAAGTACCCTTCCTGTTTCTTATGTCTGCTCACTAATACTTGTTGCCAACCTCAAGCATAGAAGAGACACTGCCTATTTGAGATTCCCTATGGCTTTCTTTCTCTTTTGCCTCCTATTAAGGGGAAAGGATGCTGAGTGAGAGAGTGAGCCCAGGGCTGGGGCCTGGCACCCGGGGCTGGGTGGCAGGGGAGCGCCTTGTGGTGTGGAGCTGCCATCCTAGAAGAGGGGCCATGGCAGTGGTCAAGAAAATGAGAGGTGCTCGGAGAGGCACTTTACTGTAGCCACTCTGCCCACTGTCAATACCTTTGCCCCCAACCCAGATGCAGCCCCCACTGGCTGTGGGCAGCTGGGTTCGCCCTCTGTGGCTGATGCTCATTGGCTCTTACAGCTGTCCATCCACCAGCTGTGCACCAATTGGACTGACTTCCTGGCTCTCCCCCTCCACAATCAGATCCTCTGGAGGGTTGCAAAAAAGCACCCAGGACAGGGCTGGGGAATGCAGGCTCCTCCTTGCAAGAGGCTGCCCTGAGCCCTACCCCTATCCTGTTGCTGGGACTCCCCAGCCTCCTCCTTGGCAAGTTGTAAAGTGGTTTACTGAGGTCATGGACACAGCTGAAGCTGACCACAGATAGACTTGGTGAAGATGAGGGGGCCAGGCATGACCTACAGACAGATGCAAGCCACCCCTCCTCCCTGCCTGGGAAAGGAGGGGTCAGTGCTGTGCAGGGAAGGAGCCGTTGGACTGGGAGGGGTGTCCAGGAGGCACAGTTCTCCCTGGAGGCAAAAGCCAGCCCTCTCTTGCTTGGTGGAGGGGGTAAGTGGAGTGGCCAAGGGCACTTGATCAGTTAACGGCAGGTTCACAGATTCCTGGTTCCCAGCCAACACCTTTCCAACTAAACCAATGTGCCCCTTGTGTTGCCCCCATCCTTGCGTCTGCCTTTGCATTGAAAAAAAAAAAAGGAGGAAAAAAAAAGCATTTGCCATCTTTCTCCCAGGTCACCACCCACCCCGCCCTGAGGTGCCCGCCCATGACCCGTCCCCCCTGGGCACTGCCAGTCCCTTGTTCTGGAGGTGGCAATGGCCTCCCCTTAGGCCAAGAGTGGGGTGGTTGCGTTTCTCTCTCTCTCTCTCTATCTCTCTTGCATTTTTTTGTGAATCTAATGATGAACTTATGCTACCACACTTTTCCCTTCTCTTACACACCTTACCTACTAAAGGAGGAAGTGCCACTTAATTGGTAAGTGGACGTTAACCAAGAGGGACTTAAAAAAAAAATCAGAACTTAAAAAAAAAAAAAAGAAAAAAGAAAAAGCAAAGAGAGAAACAGAAAGACAGTCGGGTACTACTACTGACAGCTTCGCAGCTCTCTGCAGGGGCCGGAAAAACACAGGAAAATATTAAACAGGGAAACCTCAGGTCCCTCAGGAGTTAAGACATTGGTTTTGATTTTGGTATCTAATGACATTTGTGGATTATTATTTTTTCGTTGTGTTTTTTTTTTTTAATGTTTTTTTCCCCTCCCTTTCTTCGGTTCAGTTTTGAGTTAAGTTCCCCCTGCGCCCCCACCCAGCCCTGCCCCATCTGTGTGCTGTGTGATTTCCCCTCCATCCCCCTCCCAAATGACCCCTCCCCACCCCAAGCGCTGTGGGGAGGGGGTGTCCCCCTGGCTTGGTGGGCTGGCCCTGGCCGGGCCTCCCCGGCGCCACCCTCTTTTACCTCTTTGCCGGGGGTCGGGGGTCGTCTGCCCCACACTCGGAGTGGGGGAGCAATACCAGCCCCGGTGCTCGTCCTGGAACCCCCCCCCATCTCTCCCTCTCCCCCTACTGCTCCGTTCCCCTTGTGTTTTGCATGCCGAGAACCTTGCATGAGCTGCCCTGTTGAGGCCAGAGGTGGGCACTCAGGAGAGGTAGAGGCAGGGCAGGCGCGGGGACCGTGTGTGCGATGCTCCGGGACCGGTGACCCCCCCGACCCGGGCCCGGTGAAAGCCCTCTCTCCCTCTCTCCCCCCTCCCACCCGCCCTCCGCCTCTCTGTCTCTCTCTCTGCCTGTCCCCTTCCTGTCTCTCCGTGCGCGCCTGTCTCTGTCTCCTCCCGTCCCCCGTCTCCCTCCATCCCTCCATGCCCCCTCTGCCTCTCTCTCCGTCAGAAGCCCAGCTCGCCCTCGCCCAGGGCCCGAGACAAGGCGGCGGCCGCCGTGTCCACGCCGCCCTCGCGGGGGAAGGACAGCCCGAGCCCGCGCTCCGCGCCGTCGTCGCAGGGTCGCGGGGGCCGCGCGGCCGCCGGGCCGGCCCGGAGGCGGCGGCGGCGACGGAGACGGAGGCGCTCCCGGTCCTCGGCGTCCGCGCCCCGTCGCAGGGGTCGCCGGCGCGCCCGGCCCGCGCCGCCCCGGGCCTCGTCGCGCTCGCTCAGCAGGGCCCGCTCCAGCAGCGACTCCGGCGGCGGCGACGGTGGTGGTGGCGGCGCCCAGGGCCCCGGACCCGAGCCCGGCTCTGAGCGAGGTCACGGTGGACACGGGAAACGGTGAGTGGCTCCGCCCCAGCCCTGCGCTCCTCCCCGCACAGGATGCTGTCGCCCCGCTGACTGTCGCGCTCCTCCACGGATGGCCCTCTGCACACGAGCTCCCCTCCACAGGCCTCTGCGCAACCCCCTACCAAACCACCACTGATTCCAGCTTGCCCTCTAAGTTCCTCCCGGCCACACTAACCCCTACTCCTGTCAACTTCTCGGAGCGCGTTCGCCTCCTGGATCCCTCGCCCCAGAGACGCACAGGCTGGGCTCTGCCCTCTTTGCCCCCTTAGAGCCAGCCTACCTTGGGGACCCTGCCGCTGAGTCCCCAGCCCTGTGGCCGCATCCTCTCCCGCAGGACGAAGGAGCGGCCCCCGCGAGCCCGGCCAGTCAGCAACTCGTCATCCCCCGGCGCGCACGGCCGGCGCGGCGCCCCCGAAGCCAAGAGTTCGTCCCGCAGCCCCGGCCCGCACCCGCGTTCGTGGAGTTCGAGCCGCTCGCCATCCAAGTCCCGCTCGCGCTCGGCCGAGAAGAGGGCGCGGAGTCCCAGCCGCTCGCCTTCGCCCAAGAAGGCCACGGGCCGGTGAGTGCGGGGCCGTCTGGGTAGTGGTCGAGGGGCCCTGCGGTGTTGTGGATACCGGACGGCCATCGAGCCGCGTGGCTCACAGTGGACTGTGCCTTTCCTCCTCCGCAAACCAGGGAAAAGGACGGCGAGGCCCGGGCGCGGCACGCTGAGGCCGAGGCCGCACGCGCCCGGCGCCGCTCCCGCAGCTACTCGCCTATCCGCAAGCGGCGCCGGGACTCGCCCAGCTTCATGGAGCCGCGGCGCATCACCAGGTACAGGGGGGTGGGAGGTGGCAGGGGAGGCTGCTGGTGGTGGTGGTGGCGGGGTTAGGTCCGCCTCTGCCGCACGGACCGCCCCTGTCGTGGGGGCGGGAGTAGGTGAGGGTCCAGTGTGGGCAGGTTGGGCGCACAGGAACCCGGACACCTCCCACGGTGAGAGGCTGTGCTCTGCGCCTGGCTGTTGTGCAGAGAAGCCCCGAGGTGGCTCTGAGCCCAGCTCCAGAAGGTCCTCGGCAGCCTTCTCTCCACCCCCACGACCATTGACATCTCCTTCTCTCCTTCGTCTCAAGGTCCCGCCTGCCGAGTGGCCTGTGGCCAGCCTGGGGCCCAGGTGGACCCCCTCCCCGCAGGCGGCCTGGGAGATGCCCGTGTGAGCTGGTCTGGCTCTGGTCAGCCCTCTCTCTGTCTGCCTCCCACTCTTCTCACTAACCTCCCAGCCACCCTGGGGACACTGGAGGAGGGGGCACAGCCCAGGGGTCTCTGGGAGAACCAGCCCCTCCCACGGAGGGGGGGACCCCTGCCCTAGAGGAGTTGGCTGGTTTTGTAGCAGCCCCTCTGATGGATACATTGTGTGGGTGTGCAGAGGGGAGGGTGATGTCTGGGCCGGGAACTCCAGGTGAGGCCATGGTCGGCTTTTTACCAGTCACCCGCAGCTTTCAATGACCCTGGCATGGGCACTGCCCTTTCCAAGCTCCTGTGAGGTGGGGGCTAGACTACCAAGACAAGAACATCTCCCCACAGATTGCACACCACACCCGTAGGCACTGGGGTGGGGGTCCTCAAACAGCCAGACACAAACATACACCACCACCCAACACAGCTTCCCCCCAACCCTCCACCCATCCCAGGCTGCCTCCTCCTCCCCCACTAACCACGTCTGTTTTCTTCCTCAGCATTAACTCGGCCACAGTGGCCCCTTAACCACTCTCTTTTCTCGGGGTCATAGCCTTCACTAACTCCGGGCCAGTGGGAGGTGGCTGAGTGAGGCGAAGGGATTAGTAGTGCCAACCAACGCTGGCAAAGCCTGGGGGCGTGGGCAGCAGCAGCCAGGGTCTCCCCTGTCATCCCTTTGGAAAGCCCAACCCTTTGTGACTGCATGGGGGAGTAGGAGCGCCCGCATCAGGCTTAATGGATGCCCAGCCCACCCGTATCTGAACCAGGGCACTCATTCAGCGATTTCTGAACTTGGGGCGGGGGGGGGGGGTGGGGGCTCTGCTCTGGCAAAACCAGGGCTCCTGTCCCTGTAGGCAGGGAACAAGAAACATTAAGTCCCATGTGGAGGTAGCAGGTGACAGCTGTACCTGCCAGATACCCTTGGGAAGGGGTCATGTCTGAGGCTGGGGAATCCGGGGGAATTGAGGCAGGAAGCCCTGGCCGCTGCTCAGACAGATGGGGACTTGGGACCCGTGTGAACAGAGCTAGCCCGTAATCTGTTTTTTCTTCCTGGCAGTGCCCGCAAGCGTCCCATCCCCTATTACCGGCCCAGCCCCTCCTCTTCCTCCAGCTGCCTGAGCAGCGACTACTCCAGCCGCAGCCGCAGCCCCAGCCCAGGCCACAGCCACGGGAGCTACAGCAGCCGCAGCCGGACCCGCAGCCGCACACGCAGCCCCTCCCGAACCCCCAGTCCCAGCTACCACAGCCGCAGCAGCTCGGAGGGTGGGGGTTTCTGAGTACATGGAGACCCAGCATGGGTGGGAGAGGAGACGGGAGAGAAGGCCATGCCCCCAGGACCTGAAGGGGGCTTGCATTTCCTCCCCACACCCTCACTGCTTACAAAGAGATCCTGGGGCCAGCGCGGGCAGGCAGGGCCAGGGAAGACCTGGAGAATAGATGTGCCCAGCGGGCACTTGAGGAGGATCCCACCCTACCTGCTGCCCGTACACCACATGACCAGGGAACAAAGAGCCGTGCGAACACGGGCCACCCTGGGCCACCGTCCACTTCCCGCTTGATGCCAGCTCATCAGGCTGCGGATACCACAGCCTGCTGTGTCACTTCACCTCAGCTCAGAGACACCTCAAAAAGGTGCCAGAACTGAGTGGAGGGGGAGGGGCTTTTTCCTCTCATTGGAAACAGCAACCAAGATATAAGCTAGACAGGAATGGAACTGTATGCCCCTTCCTCCAGGCACCTGCTGAGCTGGCTGTGGGAGGACCCAGCTCAGGGTTGGTGGCTGGCCCTAGCCCTACCCAGACTGGGTAGTCCCAAAGTCCCGAGAGCCCCAGGAGAGGAGGCTCACTCTGGGTCCCACATGTCCAGGGCAGCCCTCGCCAAGTGCCCTGGGCCAAGGCCACAGCAGCCAGGCCACCTGCATGATGAGAGGTAGGGAAGGGGTGGTGGGGAGGGACGGGCCACAGCTGCATCAGATCCTGAGACCAAATGGAGTACAGACCAGGACATGGAAGAGGAGGGGGATGGACATAAGGGGAGCTGCCGGCTCACACGATGAGTGTTCAGGCACAGGGACCAGGTCTGTGTGTCCCAGCCCCAGGACAGCACAGAGGCCTGACCGACTGGTGACCCCGGTGACCGGTGGCCAAGGAGCCCCAGAGTGGAGCAGAGAGGGCCCACATGGCTCTGGGGGCCTCAGGCTGAAGCTCTGGTCAGGGGAGGAAGTAGCAGTTCCAGTCCTCCTCTGCCGGCTCCCAGCCTCCTCCTTGCTGCCCTCAGGGATCTCACAAAGTCTTCCTTCAGTACAAGGGGCAGGGGCACGATGCCCCAGGCCGGTCGGGGGAGGGAGGGATTCTGGGGTCTGGCGGGGGCTTCTCCTCTCTCCATTTCCCCTCTTTCTTCCGCAGTGCGGACACAAGATTGGATTCCAATAAAACTCTTGGTGCCCTGGTGGCAGGGGGTGAGACAGCGCCTCTGATTGTGGGCACCTGGAAAGTCCTGGGATGAGGGTGGGATGTCCTTCCTGCTGATGAATGAGGAAGACCCCAAGGGAGAAGATCAAGGGGGGGGTCTTCCCTTTCCACCCCACCAGGAGCTAGTGTCCTACCCACACTCACTTCCTGGCTCACTTGGGGAGGGAAATCAACAAGCTGAGACCTCCTGGCTGTGGCCAAAGAGGCTGGAGCCTGCACATCTGCTGGGCCTTCGCATGTGGGGGTGGGCTGAGGAGGGCCACAGGAACGGGCCTTCGGCTTGAGGAGAGCACAATTCAGCAAGCCTGCGCTCTGCCCAGCCCAGCTGGGTGGTCCAAAAAAGGGGATCTAGAGTGGTGGGCTTCCTTTTTTATGTAACGACCACTCCTACAGTATGTTTTGATTTTTTTTTTCTAAAGATGTATTTATTTTTATTGGAAAAACATATACAGAGAGAAGGAGAGACAAAGATCCTCCATCTGCTGGTTCACTTCCCGAGTGGAGCTGAGCCAGTCAGGAGCCAGGAGCTTCTTCCAGGTCTCCCACACAGGTTCAGGGTCCAAGACTTTGAGTCAGCTTCTCTACTGCTTTCCCAGGCCACAAGCAGGAAGCTGGATGGGAAGTGGAGCATCTGAGACATGAACGGGCACCCATATGGGAGCCTGGCATGTGCAAGGTGAAAACTTTAGCCACTAGACTACTGCACCAGGCCCATTTTTAAAAAAGATTTATTTATGCCCCAGAACCTACTCCTTAACCCTCTTCACCCATGGGTTCTCATGGACTTGAGAGGTTTCTAGCCCAAGGTGACAGGCCAAACTGTGGGGTGAGAGTTTGTGGCCTTCTTCAGGTTTTCCAAGGAAATCTGAGTCAAAACAAGCCTTAAAATTCATTCTAGAAGGGAGAAAAAAAGAAGAGGCAAGAGGAGGAGGGCCACGTGTCTGTTTATCTCTAAGGGGAAGAAATACAATGAGGGAAATTGTTAAAAAGTTAGGGGGACACTATGCTAGTCACTGGGTCCCTGCCACTGCTTGGAAGCCCTGGACTGAGTTCCTGGTCCCTGACCCGGCCCCGCCCTGGCTACTGTGGACACTGGAGCTGAAGAGCACAGGGCCGGGGAATCTCACACTGTGTTCTACATAATCAAGCACTTAAAAACACACATAGTGGGGCAGTACGGTGGCCTAGCGGCTAAAATCTTCGCCTTGAACACGTGCCAGGATCCCACGTGGGCGCTGGTTCTAGTCCCAGCAGTCCCACTTTCCATCCAGCTCCCTGCTTGTGGCCTGGGAAAGCAGTGGAGGACGGCCCAAAGCCCTGGGACCCTGCACCCGCGTGGGAGACCTGGAAGAAGCTCCTGGTTACTGGTTTTGGATCAGTGCAGAACTGGTTGTTGCGGTCACTTGGGGAGTGAATCACTGGACAGAAGATCTTCCTCTGTCTCTTCTCTCTGTATATCTGACTTTCCAATAAAAATAAATAAATCTTTAAAATGTATTTCTTTTTATTGAAAAGGCAGATCAGATTTACAAAAAGCCAGGGAACAGGAACTTCCACTTGGTCTCCCACATGGGTGCAGGGTCCCAAGGCTTTGGGTCACCTTCTCTACTGCTTTCCCAGGCCACAAGCGGGGAGCTGGGTGGGAAGTGGAGCATCTGGGACATGAACGAGTGCCTACATGGGATCTTGGCATTTACCAGGTGAGGATTTAGCCAAGTGATCTGTTCTTCCACAACCAAAGATGAGCATAAACTTCAGTCTGAGTCACAGGGTGCCTGCACCGGCCTTGGGGCCTGCTGCTTCCCTTCCTTCAGCCCTCGTGCCGCTTTCCACCCCTCCCACTTAGGCTGTCCCAGTACTGTGTCCACCCACCCACCTCAGCCCCCTGGTCCCACCCACCTCCATCTTGCCCTATCCAAGTCCTCCCACCGGCTCTTGAAATGCCAATCTGGTCTTTCTCCTGCCATGTGCAGGATGGACCCTGCCTGCTGCGCTGCCCGCCCTCGGAGTCCACCACTCCCTTGGCCAGAGTCCCACGACCCCGGTGCAGGGAGCCCAGGGCCAGCTGCCCTGCCCTGCTCACTTCCCTCCTCATTCTGCAGAGCCTTCAGCTGCTCACATATCTGGATTCATCTAGGAACCTGTTCTTGGGCCACACTCTCCATCGCTAAGATTTATTAATCTCAAAGGTAGAGCAATATAGCTGGGCAGAAAGACCTTTCCCCACCCCCCTCTGGGAGGGGAGCTGTACATTTATTTGAAAGGCAGAATGAGCAGGAGAGACAGGAAGAGAGATCTTCACTCCTCAGTTGGCCCACAACAGTCAATTCTGGGTTAAGCCGATGCCAGGAGTCAGGCACTCCATCCAGGTCTCCCACAGGGGTGGCAGGCCCCCCTCGCCCAATACTTGCGACTTCTTCCACTGCCTTCCCTGGGACACCTGCGGCTTCCACATCCTGCGTGGTCGGCAGGGGGAAGCCTGAGACGGCGCTGGCGTGAGGCAGACACGAGAGGGCGACAGAGAAGCGAGGAGCCAGTGGGGCTC
This sequence comes from Ochotona curzoniae, assembly GCF_017591425.1. NCBI lineage: Eukaryota > Metazoa > Chordata > Mammalia > Lagomorpha > Ochotonidae > Ochotona > Ochotona curzoniae. Next base: position 6,285,818 of record NW_024465421.1, read on the forward strand.
TGTCCCTCGGGGCAGGGATAGGCCCACTCATCCCAGCGTGGAAGCCCTAAGCCCGCTTCTTCCCCGTCCTTCCCCAGGACCCCAGCCGGGCCGTTTCCCCATCAGGCCCCCCCCCCCCCCCGCCTGCCTGCGACCTGCTCATCTGTCTGGTCTTGGGGTCCTCTCCTGGGCGCGATGGGAGGCGGGACAGGGCTTTCGCATCCGCCTGGCTGCATTTTCCTTCCCCTTTCTCCCTAGTTGGTTTCCTGCAGCCTCAGTCCCAGGGCAGTTAGCCAGAGGACACGCCCAGTGTGCGCGTTCCTGCCTGGGAGCACGCGTGCCCTGCCTCTTCGGGATGTTTCTGGAAGCCTGACTCAGCTCAAGAATTCAGCGCAGTGGCTCTGTTACCCAGCACCTGCCCTTCCCTGGGCCCCACCTTACACATGTAAACCTTCTCAGGGACCCCCAACCCCCAGGGCTCCCACCCGCAGCACAAGTTACATGCTTTCTAGGGTGCTCTTTGTAGGGATGGGGGACCCACATCCATCACAGGACAGGAACGTGCTATCTCCTGCAGATCTGCGGCCCTACCCACAGCTTTTCCTCACCATCCTGGAATTTGAGCAAAGCCCTTAAGTCACACCAGGCTTAGCAGGGCCCACAGAGAGGAGCCGCCCGCCATAGTTCAGCCTGGGGGTGGTGTCTTGTCCTCCTCAATCAACCTCAACTTTTAAGGAAGAAACAGTTTGGGGGCACTGATCAAGCCTGGTGAGATTGTATCCCAGACCATCACGAGCTGGCAGTGCAGACAGAGCTGCAGTAGGCTTTAGTAAAGGGGAGATGTTTGGGTTCAGTCCAAGGCCAGAGGGCTTAGGGGTCAGAAGTTAGAAAATGATTAACATGGGCCCAGGGTGGCGACCTAGTGGCTGGAGTTCTTGCCTTGCATGTGCTGGGATACCCTGTGGGTGCTGCTTTGTGTCCGGGCTGATCCACTTCCCATCCAGCTCCCTGCTTGTGGCCTGGGAAAGCAGTGGAGCATGGCCTGGGGTCTTGGGATCCTGTACCCGCATGGGAGACCTGGAAGAAGCTTCAGATCAGCTCAGCTCTGGCTATTGTGGCCACTAGGGAGAGTGAACCAACAGCTGAAAGATTTTTGTCTCTGTCTCTTCTCTTTTTAAATCTGCCTCTCCAATGAAAATAGTAAATCTTAAACAAAAAATTTCTAGGGCCCAGCACAGTAGCCTACTGGCTAAAGTCCACGCCTTGAACGCACCAGGATCCCATACGGGCGCTGGTTCTAATCCTAGCAGCCCTGCTTCCCATCCAGCTCCCTGCCTGTGGCCTGGGAAAGCAGTGGAGGACGGCCCAAAGCCTTGGGACCCTGCACCCATGTGGGAGACCTGGAAGAAGCTCCTGGCTCCTGGCTTTGGATCGGCTCAGCTCCAGCTGTTGCAGCCACTTAAGGAGTAAACCATCGGATGGAAGATCTTCCTCTCTGTCTCTGCTCCTCTCTGTATATCTGCCTGTCCAATAAAAATACATACATTTTTTAAAAATTCTAAAGGAAAACAACCTAATGAAATATGGCCAAAGAAGTGCTGCCACCATACCCCATACAAAAGAGGTCTTTAAAAAGTTTGTGGAAGAGGTTGGTACTGTGGCGTAGCAGGTACTGCCAGCATCCACAGGGGCGCAGGTTCAAGTCCCAGCTGTTCTACTTCCCATCCAGCTCTCTGTGAAAGCTCTTGGAAAAGCAGCGGAAGATAATCCAAGTGTTTGGGCCCCTGCACTCACATGGGAGACTCAGAAGAAACTCCTGACTCACAGCTTTGGTTCGGCCCAGCTCTGGCTGTTTCAGCCATTTGAGGTGTGAACCAGGGCACGGATGGTCTCTCTCTGCTTCCGTAACTCTGCCTTTCAAATAAATAAGCAAATAATTCTTTTTTTTTTTTAAGTTTACAGAAGATGTATATTAAGGAAATAATATTCTGGGATGTCAAAAAAATTTTTTTGAATCAAAACAAACATCTTTGTTTTCCATGGACTTTGAGGTGTGCCCCTGGTCCACGCACACACAGCATGGAGATCGTGAAGGAGCCGCTGACCAAGGGGCTGGGGGAGGGGCGGCACGGGAGAGAAACTTGATTCACTGGAAGGAGACTTCGAGAACATCCAGTCCGACCGTCTCACTGTACAGATCAAGAGAATGAGTCACAGTGCTGGGCTCCAGCCAAGGTCACAGAGGCCTGAGGTACCCAGCTCCCCCGCCCCCCAGGGGGCTCTGCTGGACGACCTGGTGGGGTGGGGCTGGCAGAGAGAGGATGGGCCACCCCCCCTTCAGTGGTGCAGGGAGACCCTGGAGACCAGCCAGAACCAAAGGCATGCAGTGGGGCAGGCTGCAGAGTTCTCTTACGAGACAAATCGCAAAGTCTAGATCTTTCCAGAAATCCCTTATGTCCCCACCCCCACGCACTCCAATCCTGGGTCTCAGTAAAGCTGGTGGAATCCGTCAGCTGGCAGGCCTCTCCCGGGAGCCCAGGCAACGGCCTGGAAGACTCCAGCATTTTCTCTGAGGTCTGGCCAGCGAGAGGGAGGGGCTGACTCCCGTGGCTGGGACGGTGTGCGGTGGAGGTGTGGCTGTGGTCTTTACTCTGCTAGAGTGTCCCTCGAACTGAGGACTAAGGGGGATAGAATGGGGGCTCCATCCACATGAGATTGCCCAAACCCTGCAGGGGCCAGGAAGTGGAGGAAGGGGAGGGATGGGGCTATGTCCTGTTCTTTCTGCCCCCACCCCCACTGTTTCTGGAAAATCTCTAGGGGCTTAGAGTTGTTCTATCTATCCCAAGGGAAACAAAACAAAACAAAAAAACCACTCAGGGCCGGGGTGCTGGAGCCAGCCAGGAACGTGTGAACCAACACACCATGGCACCCCTTGCCCAGCCTGGTTATTGGGTGGGCAGTGCAGCCCCAGCCAGCCAGCCCGGTTCATCCCTGTGTTGGATAGAGAAGCGAGAGGCCAGACCTCTGAGAAGAGGCTTTCACGTCCCCCGTGGCTTGATTCTAGGTCTCCCAATCCACAATTAAAGACCCTGGGGGGGTGGGGGCAGGGAGCAGTGCATTGGTTCAACTGGCTAACCCACCAGTATCCCATATGGAGGCCAGTTCATGCCCTGGCTGTTACACTTCCCATCCCAGCTCCTTGCCTGTGGCCTGGGAAAGCAATAGAAGGGATGGCCCGGGCCTTGGGACCCTGCGCCCATGTAGGAGACCCAGAAGAAGCTCTTGGCTTTGAATCAGTTCAGCTCTGGCCACTGTGACCACTTGGGGAGTGAACCAGCAGATGAAGATCTTTCTGTCTCTCCTTCTCTCTGTAAATCTGCCTTAGCAATAAAAATAAACAAATCTTACAGAAAAAACAAAATGACCCTCTGAACGCCAGCCAGCATGCCTGAGCCCCAGGCACCTGCCACGCCCAGTCCCTGGCTGGACACGGACCACAGCTCTGAGTGAGCCGAGCCAGCTGCATGGTTAACCCCGTTTGCAGAGGTCAAAGCATGAGCTCACGGAGAGGGAGGCTCAGATACAGGCCCAGCCCTGCGTGACCCCAAAACCCAGTTTCTCCCTGCACCAACCCTGCTCCCCAACTCCTGCGTCCCCTCCACCCTGTGATGGGCAGGGTGAGCTCTGCATGACCAAGCGAGTCCCATGGGGCACTGGGCCCTTGGTTACCCAATATCTCTCAGCTGGGGCAGTGAGGAGGATGCTCTCCCCCCTCCCCCCACTCCAGCCCTGGCTTTCGGGGAGATGAAGGCAGTGATGAAGATGAAGAAAGCTTTTGTCTCCAAAGCAGACAGGCAGTCAGCTGCTACCACCATTAGCAAGCGTGGCTGGACTGGGCAGGCCCACGCCTGAAGGCACTCCTGAGCACACCTGACAGCTGGTTCCAGGGTGTGGCACCCTGGACTGGGCCCTGTTGGGCAGGCAGGGACGGGTGAGAACTTTGCCTGGCTTCTGATCTCACCCCAACTTTATAGGGCTGGCTGTGCTGGCCAGCAAAGGGTCCGGGGCTTCAGGAAGCCCTGTTTCACTGCCTCCCCACCCCTTGCGTCCCCAAAGTAGCCTTTTTGTGGGTAACTTCACGGCCATGGCCAAGCCCCAGCTTGTGCCCGATGGGGAGCAGGTGGGCGAGGAAGACGTAATGCGTACATTTGTAGGCATTAAGGCGCAGCACGCTAAGCCAGTGCTTGCTGTGCCGGCATCCTATACTAGGGCGTCAGTTCAAGTCTTAGCTGCTCTGCTTCTTATTCAGCAGCCTGCTCTCCCACCTGGGAAGGGTACAGATGGTGGCCCAAGGACCTCGGCCCCTGCCCCCTGTAGGAGACCTGGCTTAGGCCTAGCTGGTGAGGCCATCTAGGGAAATGAATCAGCAGGCGAATGATTTCTCACTTGCCTGCTTCTCTTTCTGCTTTTCAAACGAGTGAATCTTCGAGCGGGAGAAAGGAAGAAAGAGGAACTCAGAGAAGGGAGGGGCCTTCCTGCTTCCTCAGCTCGGCCTAGGGAGTGGGAGACCCCGGGCAGGGGTTGGGGGTCTGGGCAGCAGCACCTGGTTGTGGCTGGGAGGGGGAGCAGGGCAGCAAGGCAGGGGGTGGATGCTGGCTGGTTGGGGGGGGGTGTTTTAGGGGAGACTGGGCATGAGTTTCCTGTTCCCGACCTGCACTGGGGCGGAGGGGAGAGGAAGGCAGGAAGGACAGGAGAGAGATATGCAAGGTTAGGTTACTGCAAGATCCTGGGGTGAGGTGAGGTGGGGGGTGAGGTGGGGGGTGAGGTGGGCGGTGAGGTGGGGGTAGATGGAGCAGGCCCACAGGTGAGCTCCGCTACTTAAATAGCCAAGGTGACCCGTGGCAGAAGGGGAAACTGAGGCCCACCAAGAAGGGCCCTGCCTTTCCCCCACGCCTGTCCCACTGTGGTTTCCCAGCCAGCCAACCAGGGTTGTGAGACCAGAGAGGTGAGACAAAGAGGGAAAGATTTCCCATCTGCTGGTTCACTCACCAAATGGCCACAGTGGTCAAAGCTGAGTTGAAGCCAAGAGCCTCTGAGTCTCCCACGTGGGTGCTTGGTCCCAAGGCTTTGGGCCACCTTCTCTACTGCTCTCCCAGGCCACAAGCAGGGAGCTGGGATGGGAAGTGGATCAACCAGGACCTGAACAGGTGCCCAGATGAGATGCCAGCGCTTGAAGGTGGTGGATTCGCCTTTTAAGCCACAGCGCAGGTCCCCAGCCAGGGTTTCAAAGAGAACAGATACACTGGAGAGCTAAGACCAACACCTGCCTCAGGACCCCTCGCATCCTGGCACAAGGTTGGGGATGGGGGTGCTTTGGGGCTTGGCAGAGGGGGAAACCCCACAAGCTCCACCTCCTTGTCCCTCTGTTCCAGGTAGATGACAACAGCCAAACAAGAGCGACCTGGCTTAGGCCCGAGGCCAAATCTTCCCTGGCATGAAGTCATCGCATTCCCAGCTAACTCCATTACGTAAAACACTTTCCTGGCCAGCTCCCATTTTCCGGATGGGGAGAGTGAGGCCCTGGCAGCCTTATGGGTGGGTTTAGGGACACAAGCTCTGCAGCTTATGGGAAGAACGCGGGGGTGATGGGGACGAGAGGGGGCTCACACACCTTGGGACCCCAGAAGATTTCTGGGGAGCGCCCCCTCCACGGGGGTTCCTCCCAGCTCCCTAATTCCTGGCCCTGCCACTTCCAACCTGCCCTACGGCCTACTGTGCTTGACTGCCCAGGCTTCAGGGCCCTGCCCAGGGCACTGCTCCAGCCCTCAACACCCCCACCGGCCGGGGCGGGGGCGGCGGCTGCGGCTCCACGCATTTGTCTTCCCAAACAAGAGAAGGTTCCAGATGTGGGCAGAACCTTCCCCGCCCCGCCCCACCTCGCCTCTCTGGGGGAGGAATTCAGGGGGCGGAGCGGCCCCCAGCTGATCCTGGCCATTAATAGAGACCTGAGGCACCGCCTGCTAAAAATACCCGGCTGGAGGCCCATAAAAGAGCCGAGGGGAGCCCCCCGGAGTACGACACCGCTCTGCACCCTCAACCCGGACGCAACTCAGCACACAGCTCCGCCAGCATGACTGAGCGCCGCGTGCCCTTCTCGCTCCTGCGCAGCCCGAGCTGGGACCCGTTCCGCGACTGGTACCCGGCACACAGCCGCCTCTTCGACCAGGCTTTCGGGCTGGCGCGGCTGCCCGAGGAGTGGGCGCAGTGGTTCGGCGGCAGCGGCTGGCCGGGCTACGTGCGCCCGCTGCCCGCCGCCGAGGTCCCCGCCGTGGCCGCGCCCGCCTACAGCCGTGCGCTCAGCCGGCAGCTCAGCAGCGGCGTCTCCGAGATCCGGCACACTGCTGACCGCTGGCGCGTCGCCCTGGACGTCAACCACTTCGCCCCCGAGGAGCTGACGGTCAAGACCAAGGACGGCGTGGTGGAGATTACCGGTAAGTGAGACGTGTCCCCCCTATTCCGGCCACCCTGCCACCTCCCCGGGCTTCTCCCGGCCGGCATGGACAGTTGGAAACCAGAAAGCCGGAGCTTTCCCGTGCGTCCCGCCCCGGGCCGCGGCCGCAGGTGCCTTCTCGGCTTTGTGGGACCTTCGTGCCCCCCTCGGTGTCCAGCAGAGCCCCGTACCCACCTCCTCAACCCCAAGGAAGCAGCGCCTTCCGGGAGCCGTCTGTCCACTTCCCCAGCCCCGCTCGGGCACCGCGGCCTCGGGGGCGTGTGCGCCGCTCAGTGTGCGCTTGTGCGCACGACTCCCTCCCGCTCCCAAAGCGCAGACTGGAACTTTCCAGAAGTTTCTGAGGGTCCCGGACACTCAGACGCCCCACCACACTTCCTAAAGAGTTCTCTCTCGTCTGTATCTTCACTGAGCAGGCCGAGGTGGTGGGAGAAATCCTCTCTTTTTCCCCTCCCGGCCTCTGAGCTTTTCTCTGTTCGCCTTCACCCCCCCCCCACCCCCGCAGGCAAGCACGAAGAGAGACAAGACGAGCACGGCTACATCTCCCGCTGTTTCACCCGGAAGTACACGTAAGTCCTGGTCCCACTTTGTGTGTGTCTGGAAGGGGTGACCTTGCGTGGAGTGTCCGCCCCATGCCCCTCCCCCACTACCTGCACCTCACCATGTTAACTCCTTGCTGCCTTTTTTTTTTTTTTTTTTTTTCCTCTCCCGACCTGTCCAGGCTGCCCTCTGGTGTGGACCCCACCCTGGTCTCATCCTCGCTGTCGCCTGAGGGCACGCTCACCGTGGAGGCCCCGCTGCCCAAGCCGGCCACGCAGTCAGCTGAGATCACCATCCCGGTCACCTTCGAGGCCCGCGCCCAGCTCGGAGGCCCGCAGGCCGGCAAGTCCGAGCCGCCGGCGTCCCAGTAGAAACTTGTAGAAACTTCCTGGGCATCACCCCAGCCCTTCCCCGCACCCACTTGTATGCTTTTTTGATACTGTTACCTTCTGGTTTTGCTTGGGGTTTTTTTTTGCAAATAAAGTTGAAAGCAGCTTCTTGCTCCTGCCTCAGATGCTGGTGTTTGGGGGAGAGCGTCACGTGGCGTCGCTGCGGCTCAGGGGCGTGCTGGGTCCAGGAAGGGGGTGGCTCAGGTGTAGCTGTCCCTTTGGGTCCCTTTGTCTGCCGAGAGGAAGGGAGTGGTTGTAACCGGTTAACATTTCCAGGCCAGGTATGGGAGTCCAGCTGCACCTGGAACAGCTGTGGCCAGCACCCCCTCGGGCTGGGGAGCTTTGGGCCAGCTGAGAGTGTCTTCAGCTTCAGTGTTTGGTTGTCCTCCATGGACGGGTAACAATTTCAGGTGATTCTGAGCCAACCCAGACAGCCCCTTGGAGGAGGATGGGTGGCTGCCCTGCCCTTGGAGCCAGGTGCCCACGAGCCAGGGGTGGTGACATGCAGGGACTTTGGCTGAACTGGCCCAGGTAGAAACGACCATCGCCTCCCCCTCCCCCAGCCTCTGCCTAGGTCCAAAGAGGGAGCTAGTCTGGCCACCTTCAAGGTCTCCCAGGAAGTTGGGGGTGTGGCAGTTCCCTGGCAAGATCTGTCACACCCACAGCCTTATTTTCCCAGGACTGCTGCTGGGAGAGACTGGGAAGGGTGTGGAACACAACACACACACCACCACCACGATCATGAAGGGTGTGGAACACACACACACACCACCAACCTATCACCACCCTCCCCCGCCAGCTCCCGTGTTAATGAAAATGGCCCACAGGGATCCTGTGTGTGCCTGGCTGGCAGCTCACGGTGCGGCTGCCACCACTGGCTGCCCTTCTGTCTCCAGTCCAACCCCCTCAACCGGCCACCCTTCTCCTGGGAGACACTCCCACGCTCCCAGCACCCAGGACCTGGACAGTCAGGCCTTTGGCTCTCGCCCCTGGCTCTGTCCAGAGCTGACCAGGCCTGGTGGGGGTGGGCAGGGCAGGCCCCACGGCTGTCTGGGTGTGTTCAGCAAATCTGCCCTGGGGTGCCCTTACAGGGTAATCCTCCGGGAAGAGCTACAGTTACTGCTGCTTGACAGCTGGGAACAGCAGGTCTCAAAGACTGAGACTTGCCAGATAAGGTCCTGGAGGGGGCAGGAAGGGACACCCTTGGGGAGGTGGGGGCGGGATGCCAGGGCTGCAGCTGAGAGCCTGCTGCCTAGGGCTGCTCTGGAGACCCAGGGGGCAGCCCTAGATGGGGAGAGCTGCCCAGTGTGTGTGTCGGAGGGGGGCATCTCGGGCCCATGGTCTAGAACAGGTAAGGGTCAACAGCCTGCAGTGGTCCAGGGCCAGTCCCTAGAAGTGTTGGAGGTCCCGAGCCCCGCCTAGGGGCACAGGTGAAAGGACTGGAATGCCCTAGAAAGTTACAATGGTTGGTGCCCACTAGTCCTGCCTTGGCCACCTGGAGGAAGGGGACTGGCCTCAGAGGACATGTTGAGGGGGTATTTTCTCTTGGATAGTTGAGCAAGGGCTGGGAAGCACACACATGCAGCCTGTGTGATGAGCGGACTCCCATTGACAGGTTTGGCTAGGGGACCAGGCCAGATCCCTGCTGCAGAAAAGCTCCCAGGGGAGACAGGTGTGTGAGGCATGGGCCGGGCGGGGGCTAACGTGGCCCCCCAGGACAGGGCAGGGTCACAGAGTGCAGGTGGGGCAGCAGAAGAACCTCTCCATCTGTCATGTCACCCATTCCTTGTCCGTGGTTCCCCACCCAGCCTGTGACCGAGCTCTCAGCGAGCCAGCCTGGGCAGACTGTGGCCTTGGCTGCTAAGAGGCAAATTGCTTCCAGGTCTCGTCATCCGGGCATGCTGGGCCATGTGTGATGCCAGCATCCAACAGGCAGTCCCGGCTCCTCCACTTTTTTTTTTTTTAAAAAGAAAGGTTTATTTATTTTTATTGGAAAGTTAGATATACAGAGAGGAGGAGAGACAGAGAGGAAGATCTTCTGTCTGATGATTCACTCCCCAAGTGAGCGCAATGGCCAGTGCTGCGCTACTTTGAAGCCAGAGGCCAGGAGCCAGGAGCCTTTTCCGGGCCTCCCACATGGGTGCAGGGTCCCAAGGCCTTTTGGCTGTTTTCTGCTGCTTTCCCAGGCCACAAGCAGGGAGCTGGATGGGAAGCAGGGCCACTGGGATTAAAACCAGCGTCCATATGGGATCCTGGTGCGTTCAAGGTGAGGACTTTAGCTGCTAGGCCAACGCGCCAGACCCCTTCCTCCACTTCTTGAACCAGCTTGCCGCTAATACATCCAGGAAAGCAGCAGAGGATGGTCCAAGCTTGAGCCCCTGCACACCCATGAGGGAGACCTGGACACGGACCTGGACCACGGACAGAGCCTAGGAGAACTAGCGCCAGGGATTGGTCATACAGCTGAGTGTCCCAGCTCCTCTGGCCTGTTGGCAGCCACCCTGGCACAGAGCAGGCAGGACAATGCAGGGGCCAGGTCTCGGTGAATCTGCCTAGATGCCCTACACCTTCCCCCGTCTGCCCACGCCCACAGGTATACACTGGCCTCTGCACTGCGGGACACTCCCAGGGCTCGGCATTTAGGCTACTGTTGTATGCCAGGGGGGAAGTGGTTCTCGGGAAGGTGGCCAACCCTTCTACGAAGCCCCTCTGAGGCCTGGAGTGTGTATAGATATGGGGTGCAGGACAGCAGTTGCCTAGGTCATGTCTAGGGCGCCCCCTCCTGGCCAAGACCCAGAGTTTCCCCAACCCTGATCCAAGGCCTTGCATTCCTGTAAAGTTACGTGGACTGCACCTGCCCAGGGTCTCCCAGCAGGTCAGGGTGGTCCTTGAAGCCCTGGACTTTGAGGAGGTCTACAGCATGCCCTTGAGTCCTCCAAGCACTGGTTTTCTTTCCCTGCTTCCTTCCGCCCAGCCAGCCAGGTGGCCTCATGGCAACTCCCGAGTTTGAGCTGCATTCTCACTCACTCCCTCCACTGTCAGCTGCTTGATGCAGGCAGGGAGGACTGGCAACATGGAAGCACTCCCGCCTTGCCCGGGCCTGGCTCAGCAGGAAACAGAAGGGCGGCTGCCCAGGTCTCAGGTCCAAGCCCAGGGTTTGGGAACGCCTCCCTGGCTGCCAAAGGAAGGTCAAGTGTTCAGCCAGGTAAGCTCCTGGCTCCTGGGGCAGAGAGGAGGACCAGGGCTGGAGAAGCAGATGCAGACACAAAATAGATTTTCCCTGGCATGTTCCGTAACCACAGACACAGTGTGGCTCCGACAAGCTGTTCTTCCCTGTCTGTGCAAACAGCAGCGCAGGCCAGGCCTCCCCAGCCCATACCCTTTTTTTTTGCTCCCTGGGAAAGCCCTTCCCACAGGAAGTAGGACCTGGGGACCTGAAGCCTGGGTGTGTAGCTATCACCCGCATAACTTCATCTGCAACACAGGACCAGGCTTGTTGGTCTTGTTTACCAGGCGCTTCTAGTCCCCAAACTGTCCTAGCCTGTGCCGCTTTTCTGCCCCTGACCTGTGCTTAAACTCTCTACACAGAGTGGAGTTCCAGTGTGAATGTGTCATTTCTGTGGCTTAGTCACAAGAATACTTTTTATCCCCCTGCCAAACTGTCCATTGTTACTTTATTTCCTAGGCTAAAATGATTGCATCCTCACAAGGCAAACAGATGAATTTAAACCTCCCACAGCCCGGCCCCTCCCACCCTTCCTTCCCAACCGGGACACTTGCCAATCGGATATGCCTACGGACCTGGGACCTAGCCCTGCCCCGCCTCGCCCTACCCAAGGCAGCAGTGAGCGCAGCTGCTGCCGCGACACGCAGGGGCAGGAAGCTGGCCTCCCACTCTACCCCCCAACCCCCCGTCCCACCTAGACTGTACAGGTCTATAGGCACAGGGTGGGGTCCGCAGGGGGAAGCTTGGGGTTCCTCCAAGGCCCCCTAACAATGGGACACTTGGGAGCAAGACAGGGGGGCTCCATGCAGGACCAATAAGGGTCTGGGGTCTTAGGGCTGGCACTGGGAAACCCTTTTCGCAAGGTTTGCCCAGCCTGAAAGGGGCTGAACCGTGGGATCCCTTGCAGGGGTCCTGGAGTCCCGAAACAGTGATCGGTAGGTGGGAGAACGGGTGACCCTGGGGAAAAACTCCACTTGCCCCCCCAGGAACAGGTGGTAGCCCTTGGAGGGATTACCACCTCAGAGGCGGCAGCCCGGGCTGGAGGGATTGTGCTAAATCCAGGCAGGAAATCTGAGCCCACCTGGGTCAGGCCTGGAACGAGGTGTGGGTGTGTAAGGGGAGCAAGACAAGCACGATACTGCCCCCTGCAGGATGCCCGAGGACACTGCTTCCGCACGACTCCCGGGGCTCATGGCAGCGAGCGAGCGCCCCCTGGTGCTAACTGCTGGCATTTCTGCCCAGGTCTGGGGTTCCTGCCAGGCCAGGAACTCTTCGAGAACGACACCCCCTCCCCAACGCTGCGTTCACACACCCTCCCTGCCCGCGGCCCGTCTCCAGAAAGACCCCAGCTCACCCCTGTCCCCACCCTGCCCTGTGGCATCTGCGCTGCCAGGTGGTAATTGTTGTTGGTTAGTAATCAGTGGCTTATTAAAGCGGCCAACTCTGAGGCCACACAGAGGAGGCCAGAGGGGCTGTGGGTCTGCCCAGCTTCAAATCTGGTTGGCCGCTCTGAAGGCCAGGAGAGAGGAATATTAAAGGCAGGGTGGGTTTAACCCACCTGCACAGCGAGGTGGGTTAGGGTCTGGCCCCCCGCAGCTGCAGGACCCCAAGCAGGTCTGTCCTCTACTTTGCTGCTCGGTCGGGGAACCTGGTCAGATCCAGGGGTGCGTGGGGGGCGGCACGCAGAGGAGTCAGCCGTCCCACACCCGCGCTCTCACCAAGGGGTCAGACCTCCCGACCAGGTCGCTCGAGGCACCGAGAGGGTCCTGAGAGCACAAGGAGCATGACGACAGGCGGAGGGAGGCGAGGCAGAAGGACTTCCTCCGAGCGGAGCCCGAATCCAGCCCCTGAGGCGGCGGAGGCGGGCAGACCTCCGGAGCACCTAGCAACAGGCCAGCCATTGGCGGAGCCGAGGACGGAGTGACCTGTGATTGGCTCTCGCGGTGACCGACACCTCGAGGGGCGGGGCTTGAGCATTGAAGCCCGGGCGGCCGCGCCCGGCTCTCGCCCAGCCTCGGGGGTCGTGCGGGCGGGGGTCGACGGGGGGGCGTCCACGTGTCCGGACCCGCGGGACTAGGCCGGGCGTGTGGAAGGCAGGCTGCAGATCCCCTTGCCTGAGGCATTGCGAAGCCTGTGGCTGGCCATGTGGGGGTGGGCGTCGGCGATGGGTCTGGGAGCCCCCCAACCTTGTAAGGCAGAATGCCTTTAAGGCTCAGAGCCCACAGAAAGCTGGGGGACAGCAGTTTGTTACCCCGAGATGGAGGGCGGGATTGCAGGCTTAGGGCCAGGGTGCAAACAGAAGACACCCCTTCGCCCATCCAGGGCCTGGAGGAAGCCTTCTGTCAGCCGGTGGTGGGACTGACAGGTGCTGGTGCTCTAACCCCACCCCGGCCCAGCAGCGGGATGCCACCCTGCTCCTGCCTCAGCTGCTAGGACGCGAACCTGCGCCCATATGCGGGGCGTTCAAGGTGAGGATTTTAGCCACTAGGCCACCGTGCTGGGCCCACGTAAAAATCTTAACAAAGGATGAAGGTAGCGAGTAGTCAGAGTGTATGTGCCCAAGGATGTTGGGAAAACCAAGGTTGAACGTTCAGTGCCCGACACCACCTAGCTACGCATGGCGTTTCATATTGAAGAGGAATTCAGTGAGCTTGGGATCCAAGTTTACAAATGGCAAAGCACACTGGGGGGCGCGCAGGCAGCAGACGAAGACCCAGGGGGCCCTGTCCCCCCCCCCGTGTGGAAGGCCCAGACGGAGTTCCTGGCTCCTGTCTTTGGCCTGGCCCAGCCGTGGCTTTTAGGTACTGAACCAGCAGCTGGAAGATTTCTCTTTCTACCAAAAAGCTGTTACGGTCCTTAAATTCTGGCCCGACTTCCAGCCCCAGCACTGCAGCTGTCACCTTGCTTTACCACCTCAGCCATCCTTCCAACCTTCCTCCGTATGGGGCCACGGTCACCTGCTACTCGGACGGACCCAACTTCCCGACGCCCTAACTGGAAAGGGCAGGCTAGGGAGCCGCCATCGTGCTTCCTCCTGGAGAACATTCCGACGAGGCTCAGAGGCCGCAGAGATGTCAGCTTGCACAACCACGAACAGGGCTCTCCAGCTGGCTTTGGGAACTGGCCCACCATCTCCAGGGCATGTCAGTAGGCAGAAATAGCACGAGTACTGCGTCTACACTGCGCAGCGTCCACCTCCCAACCCCCCATGCCATCACCTCCTTCATGGAATGTTTTTTCGGGGACTCGCCCCCCACCAAACACAGTGGCTATTCACTCCCTCATAACCACTCACTCTCCTTTCACCTTTATCTTATTGCTTCACACTGTTATTTAAAGGCAGAGTAGAGATCTGTCAGTGGTCTGGTTCGCTCTTCTAACAGCACCGACAGCCAGGGTGGGGCCAGGCCCAAGTTTGGAGCCCAAGACACGGTGAACTGGGCTTCCCAGGAAGGAACCCAGGTGCCTGTTCACCTGCTGTCGCCTGAGGTTGTGTTGACCTTAAAGCCAGGATCAGAAGGAAGAGCTGGGACTTGAACCCAGGCACTCGCATGCCAAGCAGCATCAAAAAAAAATTTTATTTATCTTTATTGCAAAGTCAGATATACAGAGAGGAGGAGAGACAGAGAGGAAGATCTTCTGCACAATCATTCACTCCCCAAGCGGCCACAATGGCTGGAGCTGAGCCAATCTGAAGCCTGGAGCCAGGAGTTTCTTCTGGGTCTCCCAAGCAGGTGCAGGGTCCCAAAGCTTTGGGCCGTCCTCGACTGCTTTCCCAGGCCACAAGCAGGGAGCTGGATGGAAAGCAGGGCTACCGGGATTAGAACCGGTGCCCAAATGGGATTCCAGGTGTGCAAGGAGAGGACCTTAACCACTACGCTATCACACTGGACCCCAAGCAGCATTTTTACACTCAGCATGCCAAATGGCCATCCAGTGTCTAGTTACCGATTTGATACCAGCATTGCTAGGTTTGGTCCTGGCTTCCAACTCAACAGAAATGATCAAGACACAAGGCAAGCAAAGGAACAAGATTCCCTCGAAAACAGGTTCACAGTGTGGGCAAGCTACAGAGAGGAGCTACAATGACAGGGTGTTGGTGCCGGGCTAAGCTTAGAACTGTTCACCATCAGTAGCTTTTCAGGGAAGGACTGGAGGCCTGCTCCCACCCTTGCCCTTGGAGGGAAATCTCAGCTGTGTCACCGCTGTCAGGTGCAGGGATTAAAAGTGGGCATGCATACTATGATTTCATTATAAAGAACCTGAAGGTCCAGTTGGCAGTTGTATTGATATTTCAGGACACACTGGTGCTTTGTGGGGAAGGGGAGGCCTGCATGGAAAGGGGTGGGACGGGACACAGTAGCTATAGTTGTACCAGGAGTTGGCAATACCCAACCCCTCCTTGCCCCCATCAACCTAACTCTCTATCCTGAGAACCAATGCAATGAGGCTGTTTGAACCTGGTTAGAAATCCAGCTGAGACATATGGGAGACACTGAAGTGGCATGTGAGACCTCCCCCCCCCAGGCAAACTCCAGTCCCACGGGTGTCCGGATTCCCGCACCTATAATAGGCAGAGACCTGGAAGGAACAAGGGCGGCACAGGAAGGATTTCTGGGTTCTCTCTCTTCTCCCCAAAGAGCCTCAGGGCCCCCAGCAGATGCAGCCTGGTTGTCTTGACCTGGTCCTGGTTAGCACCTGCGCTTCCTGTCACGAGGTGTTGGCCATTCCTCCACCGTCAGGAATGTGCATGCTAAGAGCCGAAGCTGCTGTAGGCTGCACAGCTGTGGCCCGCTAGGGCCCACGACCCGGTGACGGGGGTTGGGGGAGGACTCACTCTGGTGCCACACCCTACGGCTGCCACAGGATGTCTTGAGGGGTGCACCAGCTCACACAAGTGCCTGCAGCCATCTGTCCACAAGGTGTCACCATTCCTGAAATGAGATTTCCAAAGTTCTCAGCTGGGTTAGGAGGTGTCTCTCTCCCCACTGTGTGTCACTGCCTTGCCCGGGCTGCTGGGGCGGGCACAGGCTCCCACAGGGCAGGGTGGCGCTCAGTCTGGCATCGCTCCTACCCAGAAAGCCACCTTCTTGTGAATCCCACACTGGGAAAACTGTGACCTAGCAACCTTTGGCACTGGCAGGTTGCTGGCCAAGGAAAAGGAGCCAACAGTTTACTTACAAGTACTTTTTCAGTGCAAAGCATCATCTTGTCCTAAGAGGTTACACAGGCCACCAGACCGGCCAACTCACTGACCACACACTGGACTAGGAAACCTACAATCCCTACCCAGGCTTGGTGACTCAGTGGTTAGGGGGCAGCACACCAGTGTGTCCTGGGTCTTACCTCATTCTCCCTAAGTGGCCAGGAGCTTCACCCAGGTCTCCCGTGTGTGGGGGGTGGGGGATTAGGGAGTTTTCTGCAGGCGCATTAGCAGGGAGCTGGATCGGAATTGGAACAGCTGGGACACATGGAGTGCCAGCATAGCCGCCCACCACCTCAGCTTTTAACCCAGCTCCCTGCCAGGGTGCCTAGGACGGCCACCCCCCCCATTGAGACGGCCCCATCTCCAGCCGCAGCCAGTGCAGCCACCTGTGGAATAGCAGGTCTGTCTGTATCCTTCACTCTGCCTTTTCAATTAATATTAAAAAAAATAATAACTTAAGATCAAGAAGGGCCATGACTCCAGCTTAGCCAAAGTCCGTCTGCTCTCCTGAAACAGCCCTTGTCATGAATGTCACCGACGCCGGCCCAGCTCCCCACGTGCACACGCAGTGTGGCCCCACCAACCTCATTCCCTGGCTGCACCGTGGGAGGCAGGGGTGGGGCAGGGAGAGGAAGAGAGAAAGAGAGAGAAAGCACGCTTGGGTCCCACGGAACCTTCCAGAGTAAAGGCACAGCACCACTTATGGAAAGAAAAACTCGCACGTCACAGGGCGTCAGATCTGTAAGTTTATTTGCTCAATGTACGACAGCTACATAATGACTCACATTCATGATATTCCATCACTGAGGAAAACTGCTAAGAATGGTCCGTGTGGGAAAGAATTCCTTAGAGAAACACGGAGCTGGAGAAAAAAAATCACTGATTAGACCTTGAAGAGAGTTCACCGCGGACCAGGACAAGAAGCACAGGCGCACTCGGGGGGCGCGCGCGGCGGCCCCCGACACGGCAATAGCTATAATGTCACCATGACAAACACCAGACATCGAGATTAAGCTAACACTGGTGTTTCTTTTGCTCCCCCCCTTAAAAAAAAAAAAAAAAGAAAAAGAAAACAAAATATAGAACTGCATGTCACTATAGCAACAACCAAAACAGATCAATTGCTTACGATCACTATTTGATAGAGCAAACTTTACCCCCAAAAGGAAAAAAATTAAATAAAAAAAAAACCTTAGAAAAAATTTTTTGAAGACTTAATTTTTTTTGTCATAGGAATACGTAACACCTACAGTATAAGTTAATAAATTTCAAGCTACTGTATAGAAATACAACACTAGCATGCACAATATCGTATCAAGAGAGTAATGGAGGAGTGTTCATTTCACCAGAGACGGTATCATAGGCAAGTGCGTTTCTTTAAAAATAAAGAAAAGGAAAGAAACCTTTTGAGCTGCTTAAATGCCAAGTCTCCCATCCCCTTTATTTTCCAGCCCTCGGATAGGGTTTTTCTCTCGCGCAAATCTAAAAAAGCAGCCAGAGCCAAAGCTGAAATGGAAAGGAAAAACAGGGTAGGTTTTGTAATTCCAGTAAATCACTTTTAAATGCTACAGGAAGGACACTGCTCAGTGGACACGAAGATGGATCGGGCAGAGCCCCGGGCCCTCCACTCCAGCTGAGCAGGGGCCACCCACGTGACCCCACAGCTCCAACGACATGCGTGCCCGCTCCTCTTCCGTGCCCTGTATCCTCGCCAACACGCTCCTACGGGTGAGCTCCACCTGCCAGCCTCTTCCCCCGTCGCTGCTCACATCTGAGCTAGCCTGACACAGCAGAGGAAGTCCTGGAGTCGCTACCTAGCTCGGGAGTTCACACGGGTACTGACTTCCAAACACACAACACACGCACACACACCTGAACACACATGCAACAGGTCACGTTTGTACAGACAGACACACGCCTAAAGCTAACTCAACAGGGTTCTGGAAAGAGTAATGCCATTTCCTTCAATTCCAAGATGTGTGCAACTGCACAAGAGAGAAAGTGAACCCCTGACTGCCATGCTTCGTGATAAACCGCTGAAAACTCGAGTCGACATTTGCCGGGGGGGAAGGAAAAAAAATGGAACTAAAAGATAACATGCATTTTTCCACAATTTTTTTCAGAAGGCAGTAGGCATGGTCTTCAAGATCTCTTGCTCCAAAATTAACTCATCTTTTAATCCTATTTTCCAAAAAATAATAATTAAAAACAAACAAACCAAAAAACCCAAAGATCATCACGAAGCCCTGCCTGTGTCACCTGGCAATGACTTGGTTTCCCTTCCTGCTTTTCAGGTAGGAGGAACGGACACGAACGAGGCAGAGATGAACAGAGCGAGCCCCTCCTGTCAGGTTCTCCTAGCACCTGAATTTTCACACCCCACCCCACCAACTCACTCCGGAGCTTTCTGGGCCCGGCTGTGGGCCCTGAGGCACCAGGGACAGGTGGGGAAGACGGAGGGAGCCTATGGCGTCAGCAGGGAGGAAGAGGGATGAGGTGGGTTGGTGGCTGCTTCAAAAGCAGGACCTTCTCCGGGAAAAAAAAAAAAATCAACACGAGAAATGACATACAGACCTGAATTTTCTCAATTTTTGTGGTGTTTTATGTTTCTATTAAAATGATCAATAATTTTTTTGTGTGCGTGGTGGATTTACCTTAAGAGGAAAGAAGGACCCCTCCCCCCCCAAAAAAATTTCCCACAGCCACCTGCTGAGCACCTGCTGCCAAGCCTGATGTAGCTTTGGTTCTCCTCAGGCCAGTCTTGGGGAGACAGAGAAAACAGCAAAACCGACCCGGAGAAGGCAGGACAAGGATGTGAAGCCAAAATAACTAGCAAAGAAAAACACACAGTTGATGGCTTGATGTTACGTATGGCTGTAATGTAGAAATACTGTAAACTGCGATTTAGTGTTAATACTGTCAACTCATCCAAGACTGCCGAAAACCAACGAGGCCTAAACCGTCAGGAGGCACGCACCTCACGTTCCTCAGGGTCTGTGCGTTTGGGGTTCAGGCCGTCTCCCTGTCTGGTAGGTAGAGCACACCCTGAAAACACACACAGCTCAAAGAGATGAGATGGAAAGTACCAGAAACTTAAGACAAGAGCGTATGTACAGAGAAGTCCTTACTGGAACCACAGAACTTACTGAGTGAGGGCCACTCCACTGAGGCTTGCTTTTCGTCTTAAACCCTTCTTCCTAGCAAATAAGTTAACTTAGAGACAGCTCCACTCACATCCATCTACAGAGCAGTCCGTGGGCCCGTGGGAGGCTGCTCCTCCCACACCAGCACGGCTAGCCTGACTTTCCACTAGTGGTAATTTGGCAAAAATGTCAAAGAGGCGATCCAAGACAGGACAGGTCGTGGGTTTCTCCCTGGGAAGGTTAGCCCTCCCTCTCCCTCCCCCACCCGACCCCCAACTCATGGGAAAAAAATAAAGACTGCAGTAGTAGCATCCGCGTGCGCTGCGAGTCCACCTGGGGCCTTAATTGTTGCCCTCGCCGCCGTCGTCATCTTGCTGGTCGCTCGTCCAGAGCGTGAGGTTGTCGCGCAGCAGCTGCATGATGAGGGTTGAGTCCTTGTAGGAGTCCTCGTTGAGGGTGTCCAGCTCGGCGATGGCGTCGTCGAAGGCCGTCTTGGCCAGGTGGCACGCCTGCTCGGGTGCATTCTGGATCTCGTAGTAGAACACGGAGTAGTTGAGGGCCAGGCCCAGGCGGATGGGGTGCGTGGGCTGCATGTGCTCCTTGCTGATCTCATGCGCCTCGCTGTAGGCCTTCTCCGAGGACTCCACCACGGTGGCCCGCTTCTCGCCAGTGGCCACCTCGGCCAGGTAGCGGTAATAGTCCCCTTTCATCTTCAGGTAGAACACCTTGCTCTCGTACTGGGTCTCGCTGCAGTTCTTGATCAGGTAGTTATCGAGCAGGCTCAGTACGTCCTGGCACACAGCTTCCAGCTCCTTCTCGATCTTCTCACGGTACGCACGCACCATCTCGATCTTCTTCTCATTGCCATCGGCGGACGTCTTCTGCTCAATGCTGCTGATGACTCGCCAGGAGGACCGGCGCGCCCCAACGACATTCTTGTAGGCCACAGAAAGCAGGTTGCGTTCTTCATTGGACAACGGCTCGTTGAGCTCTGTGACCTGGCAGGGGGGCAAGGAGAGAGCGTGGTTAGGGAGAGATGCCCTCAGCTCTAACAGCCTCACTGCTCACAATCCAACATGCACAGGAGAACCTGGGGGCCGGAGGGCTGCAGGTGGATGAGCAGCACGAAAGGGGAAGCATGCAACCAGGGGACCCTGGACCCCCCAGCTTCCTCCCAGAGAAGGATTTTGTGTCTCCGCCGCAGGCTGTTCTAGCGAGCTGTTGAGCTGAGCTCTCAGGTAACAAGCCCATTTGAAGTGCACAGGGTCAAATTTCTCATGACATTAAACACACCATACCTACAGATTTTCTAAGTATACATGGCTGACATTCCATTCCTTGGCAATTTTTTGTGGAAACAGAATGCTGGCTCCCTCCTAAGGTTGCACAGTTGCATCCAGTCTTGGTGAACACACACTGAACCAATTTCAACTTGACTGCTGATGCTCACATGGGCTTTTCTGCTTGTATGTGAAGACTACGGTGGGCATAACAGCCTCTGAAAGGTGATCCTATCTGGGGCTGGAGCTGGGACTGCCCAGTGCAATATCTTAGCAGCTCAGGTATCAGGTGCTCATAGGAGCATGTGCAAAAACACAATTAGGAACACAAAAGGGAGAAACACTTTGAGCTGAGTGAGGGGCTGGCAAGAATGAGGATGACTTCCAATACAGGCACGTCTCATCAAAATGCCAACAATAAATGAAGCCCTCAACATCACATTTCAGGTGCCCAACCACCACATGCAGTCACTTACACAAAGGACAGCACTATTGCTCCTGCCTGTCCCAGGTCACTCAGCGCCGCCCCTCTGGTTCACTGCAGTTCCCGTGGTGCCTAAGCCTCATTTACTAACTCAACAGCTGAGTCCCAGCAAGCCATATAACCTACCCTCCTGCCCCAGCCTCGCCATCAGTCCTCTAGCAGCACACTGCGTGCGTGCAGCTGATCCTCTGCCCCGCCTGGCGAACACTCCTGCCACTCATCACAGTCAAGGTCCCAGGCGGGCCGGCCTCTATGATGTCACCCTGTTCCAGGGACTACCTCCCCGATTCCTCACTGTTCCTGATGTGGATCAACTGCAACACACCAGGATCTTCAAAAGAATCATGGAAATGTGTATTATGGGGCAGGAGGGAGTCTATGCAAGGATATCATAATTTTTTTTTAGAAAAATAAACCATATATATAGATATATATGGTTTATTAAATATATATATATATATTTTTTAGTCTTTGAGCCATTACACTAGGCCCTGAAATAAATCTTTAAATATATATATAAATATAAATCTTATAAATACATATATTTATATATATTTAAAGATTTATTTTTAAATAAATCTAAATATAAATATATAAATCTAAATAAATTTAAATAAATAAATCTAAATAAATTTAAATATAAGTTTTATATTTAAATATATATATTTAAAGATTTATTTCAGGGCCTAGTGTAATGGCTCAAAGACTAAAATCTCACCCTGCAGGTGACTACATCCCATATGGGCACTGGTTTGAGTCCCAGCTGCTCTACTTCTCTTTCAGCTCCCTGCTTGTGGTTTTGAAAAGCAAAGGAGAATGGCCCAAGGGCATGCGCACCCAGAGAGAGACCCCAAGAAGCAGCTCCACATTTCAGATCGGTTCAGCTCCAGCCACTGTGGCCATTTGGAGAGTGAACCAGTACATGAAAGGTCTTTGTATTCTCTCCATAAATCTGATCTGTCTTTCTAATTTAAAAAAACAAAACAAAACAAGCTTAAATTATCTTAGGGCCTTGTGGCTGAAGTCCTTGCCTTGCATGCGCCAGGATTCCATATGGGCACCAGTTCATATCCCAGCCACTCCATTTCCCTTCCAGCTCCCTGCCTGTGGCCTGGGAAAGCAGCACTATTTGGCCCAAAGCCTTGGGACCCTGCACCTGCATGGGAGGACTCAGAAGAAGCTGCTCCTGGCTCCAGATTGACTCAGCTCTGGCTGTTGTGGCTAGTTGGGGAATAAACCAGTGGATGGAGGATCTTCCTTTCTGTCTCTCTGTAAATCTTCCTAATAAAATAAATATTTTAAAAAAGAAATGAGTTAAAAAATTATTTGAGGCCAGCACTATGGCATAATAGGCTAAGCCTCTGCCTACCGTGCTGGCATCCCATATGGGTGCTGGCTTTAGTTTCTGGGCTCCTGTGCCCACATAAGAGACCTAGAAGAACCTGGCTCCTGGCTTTGTATCAGCCCAGTTCTAGACCTTGTGGTCATTTGTGCAGAGAACCAGCAGATGGACTATTCTGTCTCTCCTTCTCTGTGGACTTCTGCCTTTAAATAAAAAGCCCCACTGACCCCATATCCCCAAGGACATGATGATGGTGGGCCTTTGCACAGGTGCAGAACTGGAAACATAATCGGAAGGATATCCTGATCTATTCTGGGGGTGTCTGGGATATCCACATCTCTCCACAAGCTGCATTAGTTACAACTACATTCCACTTTTATAAAGGGGCTGGGGGCAAGCTTGGAGAAACAGGTTGCAGTCACTACGTCAAGCATAATCTAGCTGCTTAGAGATGATGAGAAAAAAACTCAAATAACCAGTTTTTGCAATTCATTCTTTGCCTACACCTGGCTTACTAATGCTTGCAATGCACAGCCTCCAGCATACACTAGTCTCTCTCTCAACAACCCCCACCAGCACGCTTTCCTGGGACCGCTCCTCCCCTTCCTGCCTTGGCTGGCTGGCGTGCCCCATGTGGTCTGAGCAGGAGGAGGTCCAGGAGAGGTGCTCCCAAGGGTGTGTGCCCTTCTAGAGTCAGGCAGGGGGCAGTCTCTCACCCCAGAGGGCCCTGCGTGCAGCCCTAACCCACCCCTGGTGCCAAGTGAGAATGACCTGTGTGCCACTGCCCGAGCACACCCTGGTCATCTCCGTGCACTCCTACCCTGCAGGAGTCCACCCCATGCCCACTCACAGGCTTCTCGCCCTCAGGGACTGCACCAAGGGTCTCTTGTCCCTGCCTCCTCTCCAGCACGCAGGGCCCTCTGGGGTGAGAGACTGCCCCCTGCCTGACTCCAGCACGAGGCACCACTAGCACATGGCCGGGGAGAAGCTCCCCAGCCCAGCTCCTCAGGGCCCCCAAGGCAGGTACAGGACGAGACTCCGGCTCTGCTCAGCAACTGCACAGATGCCAAGGCCGCCTTGCAGCTGAAGGCCACGAGGATCAAGTTCTGGCCTTTCCCTTCAA
Organism: Ochotona curzoniae; assembly: GCF_017591425.1. Taxonomy (NCBI): domain Eukaryota; kingdom Metazoa; phylum Chordata; class Mammalia; order Lagomorpha; family Ochotonidae; genus Ochotona; species Ochotona curzoniae. Next base: position 6,309,038 of record NW_024465421.1, read on the forward strand.
TCATGCTGTCCCTGTTTCAAGAACCAAGAACTATTTGAGGTTCTAGTGACCTCACTGCAACATGACACCGCTAGGCCAGGGCTCCTCCTGCGGGGAGCTGGGTTGGTCCCCAGGCGGCAGAAGGCATTTGTGCCCAGGGCATCCACTTGCCACAAATTGGAACATGAGGATTGCAAAAGGCCACCATCACCTTTAGTACAGTAACTCGAGCGCACTTGGAAGGTGCCCAGGCACTTCCTGCCAGTGAAGAACCAAGTCAGAGGGAAGAGCCATCAGCTCTAAAAGCTCTGTGGCCTGAGGGGGCTAGCACCTGCACTGTGGCACAGAGGGTTAAGCTGCTGCTTGCTAGTACCTCGGAAGAGCACAAGTTCAAGTCCTAGTTGCCCATTTCTTCTTCGTTTAAAGATTTATTTATATTGGAAAGTCAGATATACAGAGAAGGAGAGACAGAAAGACCTTACGCCCACTGATTCACTCCCCAAGTGGCAACAACGGCCAGAGCTGAGCCACTGTGAAGTCAGGAGCCTCTCTTCCGGGTCTCCCAGGCCTTGGGCCATCCTCTACTGCTTTCCTAGGCCATAAGCAGAGAGCTGGAAGGGAGGTAGAGCAGCCAGGATACAAACCGGCACCCATATGGAATCCAAATGTGTGCAAGGTGAGAACTTTACCCACTAGGCTACCGTGCTGGGCCCAGCTCCATTTCTAATCCAACCTCCTCCTAATGGGCCGGGAAGATGTCTACGTACTTGGAACACAAACACAAGTCCTGCTCCTTGGCTCCAGCCTGGCCCAGCCCTGGTTGTGGCCGTCTGCAGAGTAGAAACAGCAGTGGAAGACCACTCTCTCAGTCTCTCCCTTTCAAATAAAGACTGCTTATAGTGGGCCCTACATGGCTGTTAGCCATTCTCCCGGGGAGGACCCAGAGGACGGCTCCCCCGCCCAAGGCCTGCCCCTTCAGGTTCTCTGAAAGTTGACCAGTTCACCCAAGGTCCTGGGAGGACCAGGTCATCTCCAACTGTCTCTGCTGATCAAGAGCCTTAAAACTCAAGAACATAAACATCAAAGACAACTGCTGACTTATTCAACATGATATTTGAATTAATCCTTTTTAAAAAATATATATTTTGGGGTTGGCACCATGGCTTTGGATCCACTCAGCTCTGGCCATTGTGGCAATTATTGGGGAGTGAACCAGTGAACAGATCTTTCTCTCTATGTATTTGTCTTTCATGTGAAAATAAATAAGTCTTAAAAAAAAAAAACACCCACCACACACAATTCTGTAAAAACTCTACCATGGGGTCCCTCTGGCCTGCAATCCAGTGACTGGCTCTGCCATCGGGCCCAGCTTCCTGCCCAGGCACACTCTGGGAGGCCCAAGTACTTGGGACCGTGCCACCTATGCGACAGAGTTCCCGCTCCAGCTCTAGCCTGGTCCAGCCCCTGGCTGCTGAGGGAACTTGAGAAGTGGACCAGCACATGAAGTTTTTGTCTCTTTTCGCAAAGTAAGATGCAGATGAATTTCAAAGAAAATTTTCAGCAGAAGACAACCAGGCTGTTCACGACTCTCGCTCCACTACTCCAATCCCTGTGCCCGCTCCTCAGAGACAGTGGTGACTGCTGATCAGTTGGGGACTGTCATCCATGTGGGAGACCCTCTTTGAGCTCCTGACTTCCCAGCATCAGGACGGCCCAGTCCCACAGGTGGGGAGTGAACCAGCAGGTGGCAGCTTATCCTTCCTTCGCAGTATCTAAACTTACTGGGTCTAAATTCCACACACTTTCCATTCAAGTGTTTTCTCAGTTTGTCTTGGCTGGACAGCTTGCCCTTCCTGGCAGCTTGCCCAGGCCAAGGAGCGCAGCCCCACGTCTGAAGGTGACATCACCGTACCGCAGGACGCAGCACCTCCACTCCCAGCACAACAGAGTATGCAAGAGGTCGCACGCTGGGGAGGAAGTTGGGGTGCAGCAGGCTCAGCAGCCCCCTGGGAGACTGGCATCCTCTCCCAGAGGGCCTGGCATCAGGTTCAGCTGTGGCAAACCATTTGGGGGAAGAAACCAGCATATGCAGAACCACTTTTCCTCTCCCTTTTGAATAAACTAAACTGAAAATCCTGTGCACAAACGTTCACAGCAGCATTAGACCTAACATGCGGTCACCAACTTGTGTCAGCAGTCACAGCAGTGATGAGTAGGCGGTGCAGTATCTAGCCCAACCCTGGACTGTCCACTTCGGCATCTAGTACACACCACCTGGATGCCCTGGGGACCACTCTGCCATATCAAAGCCCACCACATACCGTATGACTTGAGTTATAAGAAATATCCAAAAGAGATGCATCTATGCAAACACAAAGTTAGACTAAGGAGGGAAGTGGCTGATTTTCTAGGGAGGGGGAGGGTGTGGCTGCACAGCAAAATAAGCTTGTTCTTTCACATCATTAAAATTGTTCTAGGGCCCGGCGCGGTGGCACAAGTGGTTAAAGGTCCTCGCCTTGCACACCCGGGATCCCATGTGGGCGCCGGTTCTAATCCCGGCAGCCCCGCTTCCCTTCCAGCTCCCTGCCTGTGGCCCAGGAAAGCAGTCGAGGACGACCCAAAGCTTTGGGAACCTGCACCCACGTGGGAGACCCGGAAGAGGCTCCTGGCTTCGGATTGGCATAGTATCGGCCCGTTGCGCTCACTTGGGGAGTGAATCATCGGACGGAAGATCTTCCTCTCTGTCTCTCCTCTCTGTATATCCGCCTTTCCAATGAAAAAATAATAAAAATAAATCTTTTAAAATTGTTCTAAAACGAGCCCAGCTTGGTGGCCTAGCAGCTAAAGTCCTTGCCTTGAACACATGCCAGGATCCCATATGGGCGCCAGTTCAAATCTCGGCAGCTCCACTTCCCATCCAGCTCCCCCCTGCCTGTGGCCTGGGAAAGCAGTCGAGGACGGCCCAAAGCCTTGGGACCGTGCACCCGCATGGGAGACCTGGAGGAAGTTCCTGGCTCCTGGCTTCGGATTGGTGCAACACCGGCTGTTGCGGTCACTTAGGGAGTGAATCATCAGACGGAAGATCTTCTGTCTCTGCGTATCTGACTTGGCAATAAAAATAAATCGTTTCAAAAAAACGTTCTAAAGTGTATTGTGGTGACGGTTATGCAAGTCTGGGCCACTAAAAAAAAATTATATGCTTAAAATTGTGTGGTAAGCAAATTGAATGTCAACGAAAGTTACTACAAACTGCTTCTCTACCAGTATGTGGGGCCTGTAGACGCACCGGGCAGTGGGCTGCTGGCCCCACTGTCTGATGAGCTCACCAGCCCGCACACTGCTTCACGACAGAGTGAAGTGCTCTGTGGAGCCGTGCACTGCGCCAGCTCCTATGGGCCGTCCTCCCCGAAGGGCTCCCAGATGGCTCAGTGGTCCTCAGCACCCCCTCCAGACAAGAGCAGGAGGACCAGAGCTCATGTTCACTGCTGTCCACAGCAAACCTGAAAACGGAGGAGACTTTTACTTCCCCACAGATTCAACACCTCCGGCTTGGAGTAAAAAAGTCAAGGAAATCCTACCACAACTACTCTTTTCTGCATCACAGCATCCTGACAGCAGCCACTTCAAGCCCGCCCTCCCTGCATCCCAGGGCACACACCTGGGACCTGGTGTCACCTGCAAGCCTTCCTCATGTCAGGGCCACCTTCATGGCTCCACAGGGTTGCAACCCCCTCCCACTCCTGCTCTTCACACAGAGCCTAAATTCAGGTATAACGAACCACGTCTTTAATCCCATCTTGTTTCCTTCACAATCAAGGTTCTACAAAGAAATCTGGACATCTGGGCACGCTGAGTCATCACAGCAGTCAGCATCCCATATGGTTGCCGATTTCAGCGTCAGTAATGAACCAGCAGATGGAAGCTCTCTCTCCTTAACTCTGCCTTTCACACAAATACATAAATCTTGCAAAAAAAAAAAAAAATTAAGGCTGACAAGGTGAGACAGTTGATGGCTACAGTCAGGGTAGACTAGGCAGTGATACACGCACTTTGGTCATCATTTATGCACTTAGAGAGCTGCCGGGACATAAATAGGCTGAAAGCCAAGAGCTCCATCCTGGCCTCCCGCATGGGCGGCAGGGACACAGGCACCTGGGCCACCTCTGCCACTCTACTCAGGGCATCAGGAGGGAACCAGATTCCAAGTAGAGCAGCCAGGACCCAAACTGGCGGCACCCTACAGGATGCCAGCATAGCAGACAAAGGCTTTCCCGGCTGCTCCCCAGTGCTGGAAACATACCTGTTGGCATTCCTCAGACCACTCTCCACTTACTGCCTCTTGCTCATTCTGAACACCACTTCTGTGACAATAAATCCTGCCTGGCAGCATGCAGAAGCAGGGGCCTTCCCACCACGCCAGGCATGGCTCTGCAGAGTATCCCCAGCTGGCAGATCAGCCTGCTCAGCAGCAGGCCTAGTCCTTGTTCACTGCTCACTGACTCACCAAGGAACCACCAGCACCTCTCCAAGGCTGTCCACACAGTAACCCGTAACCAAGCCAGATGCGCCTTGGGGCATCTTCCCACACACAGCCAGGATCACAGCCCATTACCCACCCTGCCCTCCTCACCCCACCAGATACCCTTTTCTTTTAAGCTGCCTCCCTTAAGCCTGGATGGCCATAGCCGCCTTTACCCTCCCTCTGCCTTCGTGCCCTCTGACCCCATTGCCCTGCTTCCTGTGGTGTCCCCTGGTGTCTCTCGTGCCCAAATGACCTTCCCTGGCTTAAGGAATAAACCCACACTCCGGAAGGCCTCAGAGGAATCGGTCCCCATTAACATCCACAGACTTCCTGCTAATCACACACACACACACACACACACACACACACACAGCCCTAGGGAAGCCTGAGTGACAGCAAGCCATGGGTGCATCCTGTATGGAACCTGCAGTTGGACATTTCTGCCTCCGGCCACCGTTCCCCTTTCCCGAGGAAAGCTCCCCTGATGCCCTCTGGGGCTACAATGTGCTCTTTTGACTTCTCTGCCTTTGGAGGGGAGCTCCACGGCTCCTACAGAACACATCCTCCCACAAATGTTCAGAAAGCAAGTTACCATTTGTATAAAAGGAAGGACAGGGCCCTTCCCGGGCACTGGTTCATTCCCCCAATGCCCATCAGGGCTGGGGCAAGCCAAAGCCAGAAGAGTCTCCCACAGGGGTGCCACAGACCCAACTGTTTGAGCTGTCACCTGCCACCTCGCTGACGGGACAGGGCTGGAATTTGACACAGCATGCAAGAAACCACTCAGCAGCTCTGCTGCTGCGCCAAAGGCCTGCCCTGCTTTTTCAGGCTGTTCATTTATCTGAAAAGTAGAAGGACAGATAATGGCTGGGGAGGGCAGGCACACAGCTCCTCTGCTGGAGGTCTGCACCATCACAGGCTGCAGGAGCTCCATCTGCATCTCCTACGTGACTGACAAGGACCCAAGCATGTGCACACTATCACCTGCTGCCTCCCAGGGTGCACGTCGGCAGGAAGCGGGAGGAGGTCTTGAGATCCCAGGCGAGCCAGGATGCTACGCAGCAGCTTAAGCCACTACACCTCCTTTTCTGATGGACTTAAACACTTGTTTTCCGGGACTGGTGTGGTAGCTGAGTGTCTTAAAAGTCCTTGCCATGCCTGTAGCAGGATCCCACATGGGTGCCAGTTCATGTCCTGCCTGTCCCACTTCCCTGCTTGTGGCCTGGGAAAGCAGTCGAGGATGGCCCAAGTTTTTGGGACCCTGCACCCACATGGAAGACCCAGAAAAAGCTCCTGGCTTTAGATCAGCTCAGCTCTGGATGCTGCAGCCACCTGGGGAATGAATCAGCACATGGAAGCTCTTCCTCTGTCTCTTCTCTTCTCTCTCTATGATATATATATCAGACTTTGCAATGAAAATAAATAAATGTTTAATTTTTTTTTAAATTGGGAAAGGCAGATAAACAGAGAGAAAATACAAGACAAAGATCTTTAGTCTGCTGGTTCACTCCCCAAGTGACCACAACAGCTGGAGCTAAGCCAACCCAAAACAAGGAGCCAGGAACTTCCTCCAGGTCTCCAACACACAGGTGCAGGGTCCCAAGGTTTTGGGCCATCCTCAACTGCTTTCCCAGGCCACAAGCAGGGAACTGGATGGGAAGTGGAGCTGCCGGGACACGAACCGGCACTTATATGAATCCCAGGGCGCATGCAAGGTGAGCATTTAGCCACTAGGCTACCACACGGGCGCTAACCTGTCTTCTTTACCAATACACACAGATGATGGCTCAAGGGCTGAGAGCCCTGCCACCCACACAGAGACCCAGATGGAGTTTCAAGCTCCTTTGGAGTTTAGGCTGACGCAACCCCGACTGTTGTGGACAGCTGGGGGAACAAACCAGCAGATGGAAAAGCTCTGACCTTCAAATTAATGGAAACAAAAAAAAACACAACCCATCTCTTCAAAATGTAATTAACACAAAGTATACAAGATGATGGGGGGGGGGGCAGGGAAGCTGGATGTGTAAGGGCTTTTGTAGTATTTATATTCTTCCTCATTTTTAATGTTTGAAACTCTTCATTAGTTTAAAAAAAAAAAAAGCAGAGTGACAGTCCTGCCTTACACAAGCTAGCTGTGTGACCTCTCCACAGCTTCACACTTGAGGCAGTGGGCACCTTCTGAATTTTCAAGCACACATTTGCAATACTCAAGTATTTCAAAACTTCTAGGAGGGGTCAAGTCAGCACTGAGTAAAGCCATTGCTTGCAATGGTTCCAGTCCTAGCTGCTTTGCTTCTGATCCAGTTTCCCAATAAGGCAGAAGATGGCATAAGGAGTTGAGCCCTTGCCACCCATGCAGGAGGGACCAGATGAAGCCGCTGGCCCCCAGTATCAGCATGGCCCAGCCTTTCCTATTGTGGCCATCTAGGGAGCGAACCAGCGGATGGAAGATGGATTCATCAATCTTTCTCTCTCATTGTATCCCTTTTGTTCTGCCTCTCAAAAAAGCAGACCTTAGAAAAAACAAACAAAAACAAGAGACAACACGCAACAAATTGGGGATGGTTCCAAGAACCTTAAGGATCATTCTAAGTTTTTAGATGTTTGTCCAGCAAGGCTACTTCTGGGTCCAAGTCTTTTTTTTTTTTTTTTTTTTTTAATTGGAAAGGCGGATATACAGAGAGGAGAGACAGAGAGGAAGATCTTCCGTCCGATGATTCACTCCCCAAGTGAGCGCAACGGGCCGATACTATGCCGATCCGAAGCCAGGAGCCTCTTCCGGGTCTCCCACGCGGGTGCAGGGTCCCAAAGCTTTGGGCCGTCCTCGACTGCTTTCCCAGGCCACAGGCAGGGAGCTGGAAGGGAAGCGGGGCTGCCGGGATTAGAACCGGCGCCCACATGGGATCCCGGGCGTGCTAGGCGAGGACTTAACCACTTGCGCCACCGCGCCGGGCCCTGGGTCCAAGTCTTAATATATATATCGCACTTAAAGCAACAGCCCTGGTAATACAATGGTTTTGTTTATAACTGTAAAGCTGGAAACAGCCAAAATAAAAGCAACAAAAAATCTGGGAAATGAACCCACAGGACTTAGTCAGCCCCTGGAGACACAAAACAGTGATGGGAGGTCACCGAGGCCGCTTGCAGCAGAAAAGGCAAGGGGTGATAGCAATGCGGGGGGGGGGGGGGGGCCTTCATTTGGGGTCTCTGCAATGCTGTTTGCTGTTCATTCCTAGCATCCTAAATCCTACATTTCAGACTTCTCCGGCCAGTCCCATTAATAACATCATTCCAAAAACAGGTCCCCTTTGAAAAGCACAGCATCTTAACTCCAAAATATTCTAGAAAATTCCCTCCCTAAACACTTGCCCACCCCTGGCCCGCTAAGTGTCCTTGCCCTGAGGTGTCCCTGTCTACTGTTCTTCCCCTTTTTTGCTAACGCTCGCCTGCCTGGTTTCTCAAAGCTAGCTGCAGGGTTTCCACAGACAGTGGGCACCATCTGAAAATACCCACCTGCCACTGCCTGCCCACTACCAACAGATCACTTGCTGCTTCACCTCAGAAGGTTCCAGGAGCATGTCTGTTCAGAAGCAATGTCGCAAAAAATGTTGAGGCTCATTTTTGCCGCCCTAACACGCCAGCAGCACCCCAGGCAGCTCTGCTACATCAAAGTTCCTGAAACTCAAGAGCTTCCCTGAAGCAACAGAACCGGGTGCAGGCTTTTGGCACCACAGCCTGAACCCGTTCCTGAACCCGAGTCCCCATTCCTCTCCACTCAAGGCCAAATTTCTTCCCTAGCAGGCAGCAGGTGATGGCTACAGCTGGAGGCATTTGGGAAGTCAACCAGTGGACAGGGCATTTTGTGTCTTCTTCCATATCTTCCAAATCAGTGAAATCTTTAAAAGGAGCCCAGCATCTCATCAAACCTTCCCAAGTACCTCTACTCCACTGCAGCCACTCTCACCCTGGGACTCATCCTTGGCGCCTGTTCCTACCTGTTGTTCAGCTGGCCACTGCCATTACCATCTCGGTCCCAGCTCAGACACCCAACTCCAGCGACACAAGTCATGTGCCTGGGGTCCTCCTCACCAAGTCTGCCCTTAGATCTCCCCAAAGGCTGAGAGACTAAGGCCGTGCATAGCAGGATCGATGATTCATTGGGAATTTCTTTTTTTTTTTTTTTTAGAGATTTATTCTATTTTTATTGGAAAGGCAGATATACAGAGAGGAGAGACAGAGAGGAAGATCTTCCGTCCGATGATTCACTCCCCAAGTGAGCGCAACGGCCAATGCTATGCGGATCTTAAGCCAGGAGCCTCTTCCGGGTCTCCCACGCGGGTGCAGGGTCCCAAAGCTTTGGGCGGTCCTCGACTGCTTTCCCGGGCCACAGGCAGGAAGCTGGATGGGAAGTGGGGCCGCCGGGATTAGAACCGGCGCCTATATGGGATCCTGGGCGTGCAAGGGGAGGACCTTAAACACTGTGCCATCGCGCCGGGCCCAAGAATTTCTTAATACCTTATTAAAATTCTACAAGCCAAGGCCAGTGCTGCAGTAAACCTGTGGCCTGAGACAGCAGTATCCCATACGGGCGCCAGTTTGAGTTCTGGCTGCTGTCACTTCCAATCAGCAGGAGATGACCTATACTTGGGCCCCTGAACCTACCTGGGAGACCCCAGAAGCAGCTCCAGACTCCTTGTTGGGCCTCACCTACTCCAGTTGTTGTAATTGGGGGACTGCATGAAAGATCTAAGGAGTTCATGTAAGTAAGTCAATTTAGAAACATAAAACAAATCTATACTCTTTAAGTAAATGGACTTTGTTTATGTTAAAATTAACACTTTCTTGGGCAGGGCGCAGTGGCCTTGCGGTTTAAGTCCTTTCCTAGAACGTGCCAAAATCCTATATGGGTGCCAGTTTTAATCTCGGCAGCTCCACTTCCCATCCAGCTCCCTGCTTGTGGCCTGGGAAAGCAGTTGAGGATGGCCCAAAGCCTTGGGACCATGCACCTGCGTGGGAGACCAGGAAAAACTCCTGGCTCCCGGCATTTTGTTTTCAAAGACTTATTTATTTTATTATAAAGTCAGATATATAGAGAGGAGGATAGAGAGGAAGATTCTCCATCTGATGATTCACTCCCCAAGTGAGCACAATGGCTGGTGGGTGTACTAATCCAAAGCAAGTAACCAGGAACTTCCTCTAGGTCTCCCATGCGGGTGCAGGATCCCACCAAAGCATTGGGCTGTCCTCGACTGCTTTCCCAGGCCACAAGCAGGGAGCTGGATGGGAAGTGGAGCTGCCGGGATTAGAACTGGCACCCATATGGGATCCAGGCTCTTGTTCAAGGCGAGGACTTTAGCCACTAGGCCACGCTGCCAGGCTCCCAGCTTCTGATCAGTGTAATACCAGCCGCTGCAGTCACTTTGGGAGTGAATCATGGGACACAAGATCTTTATCTCTGTCTCTCCTCTTCTCTGTATATCTGACTTGTCAATAAAAATAAATAAATCTAAAAAAAAAAAATTTACCATGAGAACAAAGGCCTTTGGGCAGCAGCTTTTGGTAGCTTCTTTAACCTAGACAAGTATACTACCCCCACAGTGAAATAATTAGAAAGGGCAGCGGCAGGATGGGGGAGGGTGCTGTGGCATCTGCAATGCCAGCATTTCTGAGAGGCACCTTATGAGTCCAGGTAGCTCCCTACTAATGTGCCTGGGAAGGCAGAGGAGGAAGGCCCAGGTGCATGGGCCCCTATTCCCATGTGGGAGACCCCAGAGAGAATTCCAGACAGGCAGGCCCAGTGCTAAACACTGCAGCCATTTGGAGGAGTGAATCAGCAGATGCAAAATACCTATTTAGGGCTTGTGATGTGCCACAGCAGGTTGGGGAGCTACCTGTAAGGCTAGCACCGCACACGGGCACCACAGGGAGTCGCAGCTGCTCCACTATCCATCTAGCTTTCCGCTAGCATATCTGGAAAAACAGTGCAAGATGGCCCAACTGCATGGCCTTGCACCCACGTGGGAGACCAGGAATATGCTCCTCTACATTCAGGGAGTTAATTAGCAGCGGGAAGTGATCTCCCCCTACTCTGCATTTCAAACAAACAAAACAAAATTTTTAAAGATATATTTATTTTTATTGAAAAGAAGATTTACAGAGAGAGAGAGGAGACAAAAAGATTTTCTGCCTGTTGGTTCACTCCCTAACTGGCCGCAACAGCTGGAGCTGAGCTGATTCAAAACCTGGAGTTTCTTCTGGGTCTCCCATGTGGGTGCAGGGTCCCAAGGCTTTGGGCCGTCCTCTACTACCTTTCCAGGCCACAAGCAGGGAGCTGGAATGGAAGTGGGGCTGCCGGGATTAGAACCGATGTCCATAGGGTACGTTCAAGGAAAAGACTTTAGCCGCTGAGCTATCATACTAGGCCCCAACAAACAAATCTTAAAACGAGAAAAAGAGGGGCCTTGTGTAATGGCTCAATTGACTAATTCTCTACCTTCAAGCAACAGGTTTTCATCCAGATCAGCTCAGCTCCCGACAATGGAGCCATTTGGGATGTGAACCCGTAGAGATTCATCGCTCCATCTCTCTGTAAAGTCTGCCCTTCCAATAAAATCTTAAAAAAAAAAAAAAAGAAAAGAAAAGAAAAGAAAAACAAGGATGGGGGTGGTACTATGGCTCAACTGGCTAATCCTCTCTGCAAGCAATGGTTCCTGGTAGCTCCACCTCCCATCCAGCTTCCGGACTTAGGAAAGCAATGGGTGATGGCCAAATTCCTTGGGACCCTGCACCTGTATGGGAGACCAGGAAAAAGCTACGGTGGGGCCTGGCACAATAGCCTAGTGACTAAAGTCCTCGCCTTGCATGTGCTGGGATTCCACATGGGAATTGGTTCTAATCCCACCGTCCTGCTTCCTACCTAGCTCCCTGCTTGCAGTATGGGAAAGCAGCAGAGACCTTGGGACTTTGCACCCGTGTGGGAGACTCAGAGGAGGCTCGAGGCTCCAGGTTTCGAACTGGCTCAGTACGGGCCATTGCAGCCACTTGGGGAGTGAATCAGCAGAGAGAAGATCTTCCTCTCTGTGTCTGACTTTCCAACACCAAAGAGCTACTGGCTCCTCTGATAGGCTCAGCTCTGGCCATGGTGGCCATTTGGGGAGTGAACCAGTGGACGCAGATATTTCTCTGTCCTTCTGTTATCTGCTTTTCCAATAAGATTAAGTAAGTATATCTTCAAAAATAAAAGGCAGCAGGGGCAGCTTACAGTGGTTCAGCTGCCGTTTGACACACCCAGGCTGAGACATGGCACCACGTGGTAAAGTGCCTAGGTGGGGGGCTGCGGGGCTCAGGTCCCACTCTGCTCCTCATGGGGCTTCCTGCTAAGACACACCCTGCAAGGCATCAGGTGCAGGCTTGGACACTGGGTTCCAGGACGCTGCTTCACCCGGCCTAGGCTGCTAAGACACTCAGGGGACTGAACCAGCAGAGGGGAGCCGTCTATCTCTCTATACATCAAAAACACCAAAAATACCTACGAAAAGAGGGCAAAGACTGTGCTTTCCACTATCTACAAATGCTTTTTTTTTTCCTTTAGAATTCTTTTCTTCCAGGGGTTGAAGGACAAGGGGTTAAGAAGGCACAAGGCCATGGTCGTCCTCCACTGGCTTGTGTGTGTTCACACTGGCAGCTGCTGCCAGCTCCTGCAGGGGGGACCTGCCCCCACAGCAAGGACACAGTTCTTAAGAAAGCCAGCCGAAAGGAGCAAACATAGGTAGGGTGACAGACTACGCCCCACTGTGAACAGGCGGCTCAGATTTCAGGAAAATTGTTTGGGTGAACGCTCTATTTTTTTTTTTGAAAATGGAAAATATAATCAAAATCTAGCCTGAGCGGAGGCCTTTCTTCAGATGGGCACTGCAAAGGCTTAGCGGCTAGAAAACAAGGGGGAGACAGGGCTGTCACGGCTCCAGTCGTGGCACTGCTCTCCTCATGCCTCCCAGGCCAGACCCACGCCTTTCTTGAGCTGGGCACATGAGCACAGTGGGTGGACATCCTCAATATCGCTCCATCGGACATGCAGAAATTTTATGTGATGCGACTTCTCTCCCAACAAGAACAAAGGTATTTCCTCTATTCCTCTCAATAATTTAGCATGTGGCTTAATAAATAAATCAAGTGGTCCCCCACGTGCTGGATAGGACAACCTATACCCAGGACATGCAATTAATCCAGAGGGCTGTACACTCACCCAGCACCAACTTATTTCAAAAGATGCAGAGGGGATTTTTTTTAAAATGAACTATCAAGACCCCATTGCCTGTCCAAGTGACCCAAGGCAGACAAAGCAGGAGGCCGTCTGTACCCCTCTCCCTCCCAGCCATGTGACCTCCGATCAGGGCTGCTTCGCCAGATGCCACCACACCAGGACGGGTGGGGTCCCGCATGCATTAGTGATAATGGTTATTGATCCGGCATCCTGACAAAGCTGGCCGGAAAAATGGACTCTTCAAAAGAGCCGATTCTCCCAGGAAGACTTGAAAGGTCTAGAATAATCAGGCCAGCCTCTTGCTCCGCTGGACAAACCCCTCCAGGTTACTGCTGTCTAGTCTGGGAATCTAAGGCAATGACTAGGTCAGAAACTCTGCTCCTACCCCTCCCTCCCACCCTACTTAGAAGACTGACTTCCCGAGGAGCTACGTGAAGCCAAAGCCTGGTGGTCCCTCTTCCTCGCGAGGGGTGAGGGGGAAGGTGGAGAGGGACACCTCAAGACCCCAGTGGATGCTGGAAGCTCAGATGGTCTGAAATCTCACAACCACTGACCTCTCTACACCCTCCTGATCAAGTTTAAATATGAGGCACAGGAAGAGATGAATAATAAAACAGCAATTATGATAGACTCCAATAAACGTTCAAAGTGATAAAGAGTGTATTGCTGGAATTTTCCATCTAGTACTTATCACTGGTTGAGGGTGAGTGAAACCATGCAATGTGAGACTTGGGGAGTGGGGGTGCTGCCGACGCGGTGTCTCCCAGAGGAAACCCCAGGGGCTCACCCACATCCTCGGAGACCTCACCTTCCTCTTGCCTTCTCACTACACTAAGGGCTTCTCTCAAACACATGGACCCCAGACGCTAGCGGTACGTATCACATGGTCCACCCAAAATGTTTAAAAAATAATGTTTTAAACCAAGACCATGGAAAATGGCATGACCAGGCTATCTATCTTGGTACCACAATAAATAAATACTTTCACAAATTTAAATGGACATTGTAAAATAAAAATCTAGACACAAATGTCAAATTTTTGTCATCACACATCGTTTCATTCTATTTTCCTCAAACATTTTGAACTATTCTGCATACAACTCAACCCATGGGATAATTTCACAAAACTCAAATTCTACTCCCTTTCTCATTAAAATTTCAGCATTAGGAGACTCATTTGGGTTGTGGTATAGAACTGAGGTTTTTCTTCATGCTTCCCCAAGTTCTCCAGGATGACTTTGGATAAACTTGGGAAGGAAAGGGGCAGCTGCTTCATGTATTATGTAACCCTCCTGGCAACCTTTTCAAGTGGGTATTGACCCATTTCACAGATGAGGAAAATGAAGGTCAGAGGTGAACCTATTTCCTCAGTTAACAAAGACAGCTTTGGGGACAAAAACAAAAATCTTGATTTTTTTTTTTTTAAAGGAATGGTTTTTTCCTCTCTGCTCTGTCATGGGGTCTGAGCAGAGAAACTTCTCCAACCCTCTGTGAAGGGCCCCCAATTCCTTAATAGCTCCTGAAAACAGTCCAACAGAAAGCACTAATTGGTTAAGGTTTTTGCTTAAAAGCTGTCGATTATTTGCAATAAATCTAAGTTCCATCCCATCCATCCCACCCCTGTGCTGGGACCACGTCATAATTTTTAAAAAAATAAATGCTAAATGATCTTCTAAATGGTAGAAGCACGACAAGAGACGAGGGTGAAGGTCTCCCCAGAGGTCATGGGATTTGCACGTTCAAGCGAAAAAGGGAACCTGGCCTTTTCTGGGCCAGCCCTTGGGTGCTGGAAGGCCAAGTGCTCCCCGGCCACTTTCTGCACTCCCTGGGCCCACGGCCAAGTGCACACTCCTCCCAGCCCTGAGGTGCATTGCAGCCACTGTGTCATTGTGCGTGACATCACTGGGTTGCTATGGATCTAGGTGCGAGGTCACTCACTCTCCTGCAAAACTAGAAATATGGGGGAAAAAAATTAGAAGTCCAAAGAACACCAACGGAAGGTATTTCCAATATTGCTTATGGATGACAAGTGCAAATTCGACATGAAAACCATGGTGATGTAGTAACAGAGCAGCATTTCCACATTTCAAAACTAATTCTCTTCTTCAGTAACATAATTTTTTTTTTTAATTTTTTGAGTTAATACACATGTAGCCGGCGTAAATCAGAATGAACGCACCAGCTTTGTCTTCTTCGGTGCACCAGCCCAGGTATCCAAGAATGACTGGGATCCTCACAAGGTCTACTTCTAAAGATTTAACCGTGAGGTACACCCTGCAGCAACCCGAAGAGACGCATGGTAAAGCCTTTGTTACATAAGACAAGCAGTGAAATCATAAAGACGGTAGAAGACCTCAATCATTTTTTTCCCCCACGTTTCATTAAATCGTATTAAGTCTTATCCCCCTCCCGGGATAGCAAACTGGTCACCAACCCATTAGAGGGCAAGGTGGTGCCCCCGCCCCCACCCCGGGACAAAATGGTGCAGCCCAGATAAAATGCGACAACTGCCCGAGGAGGCATTAAAAGTCACCAAAACCTAACCTCCAATGTGGCTCACACACACAAACAAAAAAAAAAACCTTTGCTAAAAAAAAAAAAAAAAAAGACCTTTTCCCCTTTAAAACAACCCCTCCCTGCCTCCACCCAGGCAGGCTAGGCGCTCTGCAATATGACAAATGCAGAATCTTCTGGAATGACTGGATACTGCCTCCCACCACCGCTTTGTTTGCAATATCGGATCGGAGCGTATGTATATACATATATATTTCTCCCTCCCCACTCAACTTACAGAAATTTTAAGAACCGAGCCTGAGGGTGGAAAAAGAAACTGCTAGTCGTCACAAATGGGACCCCAGTCCGCTAAATCCACCACCTTTATTTTAAGGGCAATACCTACCCTTTTCACTGCCAAGAACATTTTTTTGTGTGTGGGGGGGGAGGTGGGGAGAGGAATGAGAGATGACAGATTGAGAACAATCAATGGAAACGCAAGCAGACGAAAGTGTCTCCCCCTCACCACCCAAATCCCCACCCGCAGCTCCCCTTTCCTTAAAAACCAGCAGACGAGATCGGGGGAGGATGGAGAAAGAACAGCCTTTTGTTAAGAAAAAACGTGAGCCGCGAGGTTTCGATTTTGCACCACGAGCCATCCCACACCCGCACCCCACCCCGGGAGATTCTAAAGGTTCTGGCCGGGCAGGGTGTGTGTGTGTGTGCTGGTGGGGAGAAGGCAACCTGGAAGCAGCTCGAGGATGGGGGGTGAGGGTGCTTGGAAAACGGGGGAGACCTGCCGAGTAAATGGAAAAGGCGCCGCCCAGACACCAGGGAAAAAAAAAAAGAGGAACCGCATCCATGCGGTCCCCCGCCCCCACGCCTGGCTGGCAGGCTGGGGAGAGGGGGAAATGGGGCACAAAGGATGCGCACGGCACCCCGCACCCCCGGAGGAAGGAGAGAACCCCCAGACGCCCCCCGACCCCCGCCCCATAGTCCCGGCTCCCCAAACCAGCCCCGCGCGACCCCGCCCAGTGCCAGCGCCTCGGCCGCGTCACCACCCGGGGGTCCCCCCCGCCGCCACCAGGACGCCCCTTTCCCCAAGCTCGGGGAGCCCCGACACGGGGCGGCACCCTCCCCTGCACTCGCCGACGGCCAGGCGGGCTCGCCGGGGCCTTCCCCGCCCAAGGACCTCGTCCCCGAGAGGGACTGGGAAGCGTGGGGGGAGGGGAGGAGACACTCACGTTCTTCATGGCCGCGGCCATGTCGTCGTAGCGCTCCGCCTGCTCGGCCAGCCGGGCTTTCTGCACCAGTTGCTCGCGGTCCACCATCTTCGCGGGGCTGGGTCAGGAGGAGACCGGAGTGGCCTGAAGGGCTTTGGAAGGACGGAGAGAGGGGAGCGGCTACGGCTGGAACTCGTGTGCCGGAAGGTACCGACCCACGAAGCCCGAGGCTGGGGCGGCCGAGGCGGCGAGGACAAGGAGGAGGAGGAGGAGACGGCACGAGCTGCGACCGTGCGACCGGGCGCGAGGCGGCTGCGGCTGCTGTGCGTGCCGCGGGCGGACAACCCCCTGCGGCCCCGCCCACGCCGCGTGACGCACGCCGCCCCGCCCACTCGCCCCGCCCAGGCCCCGCCCGGACACTGGAGCGGCGCGAGCTACCGAACCCCTACTCGGCCCGCTTCCGCCTTCTCCTGTGCCCCTGCAGCACTACCCACCCACCACCCACCTTTTCTTTTTTTTTTTTTCCCACTGCACCCCGACTTCTTTGCCTGAGCTTCTTCAGACTCCCCTGCCCCCACCTCAGACGCCTCCCACCCCCGGCAGGTCGAGGCTCAGGCGCGTGGGCTCCTGGGAGTTGTAGTTCCTAGTGCGGCGCGCCAAGGTGTTGAAGAGACCGAAGACAAAAGGACGGTCAAGACTACATCTCCCAGTGTGCGTAGAGCGCACGCCAGGGAGGAGGAAGGATGGGGGGCTTCTCACCGAGCAGACACGGGGGACCCCTGGCGGGGATGAGGGCGGCCTCATGTCTGAGCAAGTGCTGATTCACGGCCTCGCCCCACATCCTTACGATGGGAGGGGCAGGGCCTCAGCCTAGACCCTGTTTTTAAGCAGAACGGGCGGTTAGGGGGTGGACAGGACCCAGGAGGGAGAAATGAGGGGGCGTGATGGCTGAATGTAGGGGGATGGCTGAATGTGCCGAGGGTGGTCGCCTCCCCTTCTGCACGCCACCTTGAGGTTCTGACAAGGGGGGCGCCGGCATATAGAAAGAGAAAACGCCTGCTGGGCACGCTGGTTACCCTCCAAAAAACGGGGTGGACCTCCTATGGAGGCTGCTCAAGATTTCAGGCTCATTACCCAGAGCCATGCCTCAGCCTGGTGCCTGGTCCTGGGCCACTCTTCCCCACACCCCACCACCACCACCATCACCTCCACCACCTAAGCCGAACCTCCTGAGCTAAGGCGGACACATTCTGGGGTCCTATGCTTCCGTGTGGCTTGTGCATGTTAGGAAGAAAAAAAAAAGTAGAAAAATAAAGGGAGGGACAGGAAGTGTGTATAAGAGAACCTAAAATGAGTTTCCTGTGAGAGAATATTCCAGACTGTGCTAAATACTAGAGGAACCTGTCCTCATGGAACTTAAAATGTCTGAGAGACTCTGAAAAAGCTCCCCCAGGGCAATCTCTCAATCCCAGCCATTAAAAGCTTGCAGGATTTCAGAATGGATGCAGGCAAAAACTGCCAGCAGGAGATGGGGCTGAGTGAGGGGACCAAGGCAACAGATAGTTCTCCTTTTTCTCCTCCTCCAGCACAGGATCTGGCCTGGCCTCTCCTTAACCATGTTGCCAAGCCAAATGCAACCCTGCTGCTGAATATAAACTCTCCCACTTCCTTCTGTCGCTTGACAGTGTCATTCTTCGCTCCCTTTCCTCCTCTAGGACCACACTCGGCCCCAGTGTCCGGCTGCTCCGTGAGAAACGGGCCACTCCCAGAGGCCACTCAGCTTACCACACATATGGATCGGATGTGTCCGTGAATCAGGCCCCAGATGCGGAATCCTGGCTTTTTCTCTGGCCATCTCGACTTCAGTTCCTTCCCCCATGCCCCTTGAATGCACTTGAGGGATGGGGGGGCGGGGAATGTTGGAGAACAGCTCAGGCCAAATGTGTTTGGGAAAAGTAAAGCTGATACAAAGATGCCCCCAGGCATCCGCTGTGTCCCCGTACAGGAAGCTAGCAGGGGAGATCTGGCCCTCCCTGCCTCCACTTCCCTTTGTAAATTTAAAGACTTCTGGCTTCCAGTGGCCCCTTATGTTTCAGAGGTGTTAGGGCATGACCCGAGCTGCAGCAAACCTGGAGCAGGAAGCAGAGTAAAGGAAGCCCTCAGGCGTCCTTACCCAGCCCCCATCCTCTCTTCTCTCTCTCTCTCTTTCTATCTATCTCTATCTCTCCCTCTCTCTCTGTTTCCATCTTCCCAACTTCAGAAATGAAACCTGCTACCCATGAGCTCTGAGCACCCCCGCCAGCTGCGATGACTCAGCGCTAGATTCCTCCGCCTGTTCTTAGGAAAGCCAAGGCCCCTTTTAGCTGTGCAGATGGGGGCCGTGGGTCCTTGAGGAACTTCTAGTAGCACAGGTGCTGGTTCCACCTGCTCAGGAAAAGGGGGCTTTGCCCTTTGGGAACCAACCCGACATACCAGGCAACCCATTCGTGTTCGCCAGTGATGAAGGACATGAACCCTTAAGATGCTTCCTCTGGGGGCCAGTGCAGTAGCCTAGTGGCTAAAGTCCTTGCTTTGCATGTGCCAGGATCCCATATGGATAACCGGTTCTAATTCCAATGGCCCTGCTTCCCATCAAGCTCCCTGATTGTGACCTGGGAAAACAATTGAAGACAGCCCAAAGCCTTGGGACCCTGTACCCACAGGGAAACCTTGAAGAAGCGCCAGGCTCCTGGCTTCTGTTTGGCTCAGCTCTGGCCATGACAACCACTCTGGGAGTGAATTAGCAGATGGAAGATCTTCCTCTTTATCCTCTTCTCTGTATATCTGACTTTCCAATAATAATAAATGAATCTTAAAAAAAAAAAAAGGTGCTTCCTCTGCCTGAGCTGGCCAATCAGCCAGCTGGGGGACGTTGATGACCCACCAGTCATAAATCAGCCCTGACTCTGGCTCCTCCTGTGGCTGGAGCGCTCCTTGATTAGCATAGAAGCAGCATCTGCGGAAGCTGGCTAACACTGTTCCTAGCCATGTCCCATGCAGAACGCCCCTCTCCTCACCCCACTCTGTCCTCCCACCCAGTGCCCCATGCTGTCCCAGTCCAGGTTTGCAATAAAAGCAGAGAACATGACAGGCGCAAAAAGCGAAGGTGATATACTCCAGATGATGGCTTAATTGGCTAACTCTCTGTCTGCAAGCACCAACATCCCATATGAGCACTGGTTCCAATCCCATCAGCCCTGCTTCCCATCCAGCTCCCTGCCCGTGGCCTGTGGTCCCAAAGCCTTGGGACCCTACACCTGCATGTTTGAACTGGAGGAGGTTCCTCGGTCCTAATTAGAGTGTGCCTAGAGGCAGAACCCAGGAGTGGAAACCCTGACTGTGCACTTGACATTGCTGGGCAATCTTGGCCAAGTCACAATACCTCTTTCTGGGCCTCAGAGGCAGGTGGTGTCAACATATGGAGCCTCCTGTCCCCATGTTGTCCTACCCTCCCCAGTGAAAGGTCTTTCTCAGGGCACATCTGCCTCCTCCTTGTCTTGTGCATCACCAAGTGCACCCCGCTTCCGATTTGTCTTCCTCCCTCCCACTGGAATTCAGGGCATATCCTGGGAAACCCAGCCTCCCAATTACATACATACAGAAATACATATTCTATCTTGTTTTTGTAATTTTTAATGATTTCTTTTTATTGGAAAGGAAGATTTAAGAGAGAAGGAGAGACAGAGAAAAATCTTCCATCCACTGGTTCACTCCCCAAGTGGCCACAACAGCCAGAGATGAACCAATCTAAAGCCAGGAGCCAGAAGCCAGGAGTTTCTTCTGATCTCCCATGGGTGTGCAAGGGCCCAAAGACTTGGCGCATTCTCTGCCACTTTCCCAGGCCATAATGAGGGAGTTGGATGGATGTGGAAGGGCTGAAACATGAGCAAGCATCCATATGGGATACCAACTCTTGCAGGCAGAGGATTAGCCAATTGACCCATTGATTGGACCAAGCCCTAATTTAAAGTGTTTTGTTGTTGTTGTTGTTGCTATTGTTTTGCATGTGAACAAAGTGATTGATCCATCCCCTCTAGTTTTCCAGTGATGGCATGGGAATCAGGGGGCAGGAACTAAACTGGCCAGTAGCTCCTGGAAGATGCTGAGCGGAGGTATTTCCCCCTCCTCCGATCTGGAATAGAAGCTCAGGCTTAACGTAGACCCAGCAGTGGGATCAGACACCCTGGGAGTTTGCAAAGCTCTCTGGAGGGTCACCTGTGGCTGACCCAGGTGACCTCAAAAGGCCATCCTCACATGGAACTGGTGTTGTGGCATGGCAATTAAGCCTCCACCTGCAGTGTCAGCATCCCATATGGGTGCGAGTTTGAGTCCTGACTGCTTCACTTCTCATCCAGCTCCCCACTAATATGCCTGGGGAAACACTGAAGGATGTTTCAAGGCCTAGGACCCTGCATCCATTTGGGAGAGCTGGAAGAAGCTCCTGGCTTCAGACTGGCTCAGCTTCGGTCATTGTGGCCATTTGGAGCGTGAACCCCTGGATGAAGCTGTCTCTTTCCTGTTTAACTATCTGTCTACTCTGAAGGAAGCTGACTGAACTGGGCTGCCTGAAAAGGAAGCGCTGGGACCATGAAGCCTTTCAAACACTGCAGGAGGGGATCGGGAGAGCTGGCATCCTGTGATGTTGGCTGTTCTGCCGCGTCAGCCCGGCACTAATGCTCACAGAGCACAAATCCCACTTGGTCTCATAATAGGAACACCGGTGCTGACGCAGCAGGAGGCCAGCAGCCCAGGATGCCGCAGGGGCAGGCGCTGGTGCCCCGCACGAACAGTCTGCTCACAACCTGCGGTCCAGCAGAGGCACAAAACACCCAGCAAACAGTCCTTTGGCAAGCAGCAGCGATATTGCAGTAGTCTTGGGCCTACATTGTCATCTCGCTGGCCAAGGCAGCCAGCTGCCTTCCTGGTCCTGGTGCTTGATGAACCAGGGTGTTGGTGAACTAGAAGGAACTGCTTAAGAACTTGTCCAGGAGGGGTGGCCCTGGCACAGCACCTATCGCTTTGCTGTCGCCCATGGCTGATCGCTTCCAGCCACGGGCGTTTTGCCACTTCCTAGGGTCCACCTTCAATGTCCCCTAGTCCTTTCTCCCCAAAATTCCTCATTCTACAAGGCTTGCCCTTCTCCCCAATAGCCTTTTCTGTCTGTTTTTTTTTTTTCTTCTAATATTTATTTTTATTTGAAAGAGAGATCTTCTGTCTGCTAGTTTGCTGTCCAAATGGCTGCAATGGCTAGAACTGGATGGATTTGGAGCCAGGAGCTAGGAGCCTCCTCCAGGTGACCCCTCCCCTTGCTATGGATACATAGGCACAAACATGTGCACCATTCTCCACTGATTTTCTGCTGTATTAGCAGATGGAGAGTGGAGCAACCGGGACTCAAACTGGCACATATATGGAATGCTGACACTGCAGGCCAATGCTTAACTAGCTACACAATAGCACACACCTCTGCCCTACACTTTCTGTGTGAGGCCAAAATGTGTGAACTCCTGAATATTTTCCATGAGCAGAGAGTAGATTCTTTTTTTCGTTTTTTAAAGATTTATTCATTTTATTGGAAAGGCAGATGTACAGAGAGGAGGAGAGACAGACAGGAAGATCTTCCATTCGATGATTCACTCCTCAAATGGCCGCAATGGCTGGTGCTGCACCGACCTGAAGCCAGAAGCCAGGAACTTTCTTTCCAGGACTCCCACGCTGGTGCAGGGTCCCAAGGCTTTGGGCCGCTCTCGACTGCTTTCCCAGGTCACAAGCAGGGAGCTGGATGGGAAGTGGAGCAGCTGGGATTAGAACCGGCGCATTTAAGGTGAGGACTTTAACCATTACACTATTGCACCAGGCCCAGAGAGTAGATTCTGATCACTAAATATCGTTACCGCAGGAACCTGGGGATGATGAACCAAACATGTGCAATTGTGGGTACATGTCTAAGCCATGGCAGGTGCAAAATCCGAGGCCTGACAAGGCTAAGCAACCTGCCTCAGCTCACCAAGGGAGGGAAGCAGCGTGCTGGGTAGGAAACAGGGTGCATATGTCTCCTCCTCCTGCCAACATCCTTAGGGGACAATTTCCTTTTCTTTTTCTTTCTTTTCTTTCCCTTTCTTTTCTTTTTTTCTTTCTTTCTTTTTTTTGGAAGATTTATTTATTTTCTTTGGAAAAGCAGATTTATAAAGAGGAGATACAGAAAGATCTTTCATCCATTGCTTTGTTCCCCAAATGGCCACAAAGACTGAAGCTGAGCTGATCCAAAGTCTGGAGCTAGGAGCTTCTTCCAGGTCTCCCATGTGGGTGAAAGGTTCCAACTGGGCCGTCCTCTCTGCTTTCCTAGGCCACAAGCCGGGAACAGGATGGGAAGTGGAGTGGCTAAGATACAAACCAGTGCCTATATGGGGTATGGGCGCCAGGGCAGGATGGAAGTGGAGCTGCTGGGATTAGAACCGGTGCCCATATGGGATCCCGGTGCATTCAAGGCAAGGACTTTAGCCGCTAGGCCATGCTGCAGGACCCCAGGAACTTCTTTCAAGTCTCCCAGGTAGGTGCAAGAGTCCATGTACTTGGACCATCTTCCATTGCTTTTCCAGGTGCATGAATGGGAGCTGGATGGGAGACGGAGAAGCTGGGACTTAAATCTGTGCCACATGGGGATAGCATTGCAGGTAGAGGTTTAGTCTGATATGCCACAATACAGTCCCCCACAACTGGGTTTATTTGTAACCTGACCTACAGAAAGATACAGAGGAAAGGTAGACAGGGTAGGAGGGGAAAGAGGGAGGAAATGAGTAACCTGCTTACTCCTAGGGCAAGAAGGGGTGTGGCCTGGGAGTGGAGGGTGAGTCAGACTCAAGATCCTATTGGAAAGGTTGGAGGGTGCACTGGGCAGCCCATCCGGCCAGGCTCAGAGCCTTGGATAGCAAGGAGAGCTCTGAAAATCTGGATTCATCAATGCTTGGTCAAATTAACATTAAACCAGGGGATTCTCTTCTGTTTCTTTGTCCCTCTTTGGTGAATGAGAGACCCACCTACTCAAAGCAAGCCCCTTGGGTGAATTATAAATCTTAAAGAAAAAAGAGTCTGTAACCATGACATATTTTTTTATAATATTTATTTTTAAAATTTTATTGGAAAGTCAGATTTACAAAGAGAAGGAAAGACAGAGAGAAATATCTTCCATCTGCTGGCTCACTTCCCAAGTAGCTGAAACAGCCAGAGCCGAGCCAACCCAAAGTCAGGAGTAAGGAGCTTCGTTCAGGTCTTCATGTGGGTGCAGGATCCCAAGGCTTTGGACCGTCCTCTACTGCTTTCCCAGGCCACAAGTAGGGAACAAGATTACCAGGACAGGAACTGGCACTCCTATGGGTTTCTGGTGCATGCAAGGTGAAAATTTTAGCCATTAGGCTACCGCACCAGGCTCCAAGAGTCTTAAAAAAAGAAAAACGATAGCTATGGTCCCAGTGGGCAATGGTGATGGTTTGGATGGGTCTCCTAGACAGCCCATCCAATTAATTTCTCAATGGAACAGTACTGGGAGGTGGGGCCCAGTGGAAGGCATTTGGGTTATAGCAAAAATGTGAATTTTTTTTTCATTAGTTATTTTTATTTGAAAGGCAGAGTTACAGAGAGAGGAGAGACATAGAGAGAAACAGATCTTCCATCCGTTGTTTTTCTTGCCAAATGACTGCAACTGCCAGGGCTAGGCTAGTCCAAAGCCAGGAGCCTGGAGCTTCTTCTGGGTCTGCTATGTGTGCAGGGTCCCAAGAACTCAGGCCATCCTCTGCTGTTTTCTCACACCATTTGTAGGGAGATGGAGTGAAAGTGAAGCAGCAGGCCTGGTGCGGTAGCCTGATGGCTTAAATCTTTACCTTGCGTGCCGGGATTCTGCATGGGCGCATTCAAAGTGAGGACTTATGTCCGCTATGCTATCATACTGGGCTCAAAAATAAATAAATCTTAAAAAAAAAAAAAAGGAAAAAGAAAGTGGAACAGCTGGACTTGAATCATTGCCCATATAGGATGCCGGTGTTGCAGAAGAGACTTAACCTGTATGTCAAACACCAGCCCACGCGCAGCTGTATTTTTTGCACATGTCTGTTTCTCCTGCTTCCTGCCGTGAACTGAAGCTGTGTGGAGCCCTCAGCAGGAGCTGAGCAGATCCCAGTGCCACGCCCTTAGATAACCATGAGCCAAATAAACCTCTTTTTGATAAAGAAATGTTTTTTTAAAAAAACATGTTTGAGAAGTAGAGAGACAGATAGAGATCTTCCAGGTGCTGCTTCACTTCCCTCAAAGGCTTGCAACAACCCCGGGCTGGGTCAGGACAAAGCTGGAAGCCAGGAACTCCACGCAGGTCTCCTTCTCTCACAGGTGGAAGAGGCCCCAGCAATGGAGCTGTCGCCCCCTGCCTTCAGGAGGTCTGTATTCATAGGGAGCTGGAGTCAGGAGCCAGAGAAGGGACTCAAATCTAGGCACTCCAGTGGGATACCTGCATCCTAGGCAGCGTCCCAGTCACTAGGCCACACCAGCTCCTCCTCCATTTATCAATTGTTCTGTTACAGCAACAGAAAATGAAGATGTGGAGAAGACAGTAAGGACAAGCCAACGACCATGGAGGCATGGGGCAGGGGAGGGCAAGTGGTGGCAGGGATCAGGGGGTTCCATGTGTCCCAGGGACCACAGCAAGATGTGGCCCATGGTGCTCCACCTCCAGACTGGCCATAGGTCCTGCAGAAAAGTCACATAAGAACAGAAGGGAAGGTGATTCGTCACTTAGGGTATCTTGGCTGACTGTGACAGGCGCAATGGTTGGGGGAAGGAGATCAATGTTAGCAGTGGGTAGAGAAGAGGCGAATAGAGGAGAAGACAGGTTCCCTCACAACCAGAGGGGTTCATCAGGGATGGCTCCAATGGGGAGAGCTCAGAGAGAGGAGGGGAGGTGAGAGGGTTAGGGGCTGGGGGCAGGGGTGGGGTGGGGTGGGGTGGGGTTTGAGAACAGACTAGTAAGGAGCACTTGGAGGAGGATTCACTGAGATGGAAGGGGCTGGGCCAGACTTCTGAGTCAGAGCCAGCCCTCAGCGATGGCGGGGAGGCTCCTGGGAAGCTGTTTCCCCGAGCATTAAAGGCTGAAGTCATCTGCTGAGTCACCCGAGGGAGGGGGAGGGGAGGCCACAGAACCGGCTGCCCGTCGGCGGTGGCTTCTGCCTTGAGGAAGCAAGAGCCAAGGAAGGACCTGGTATTCCAGGACCTTCTGGCTAAGCCTGGAGACCAGGGGCTGGCAGAGGGACCCTCCCCTTCCTGCCCTATACAGTATGCTCAGCAGTGCTGGGTGGGAAGCTGGTAAGGTCAGAATGTGGGGCCCCTGCCCTCCAGAGCAGGAGGCCGAGGTCATTTGTGACAAGGGCTCTGGACAGTCCAGAACCCAAGTGAAGAAATAAAGCAGTTGATGCAGGGACCGACCAGGGACGAGCCAGGTAGGAAAGCAAGTAGAGAGGGGC
Organism: Ochotona curzoniae; assembly: GCF_017591425.1. Lineage (NCBI taxonomy): Eukaryota > Metazoa > Chordata > Mammalia > Lagomorpha > Ochotonidae > Ochotona > Ochotona curzoniae. The sequence continues at coordinate 6,335,063 of NW_024465421.1, forward strand.
TGTCAGAAGCTGTAGGCTTTGGGGGACCTTGAGCAAAGGGCAACAGTCAAGTCGATGTACCACAGGATCTGTGGCATGTTGTGGTCTCCCCAACTCTAGGGAAGGCAGAGCTGTTGTGATGGGGGGCGGGTAGAGGCTCAGATGTGAGCAGGTGCACCCTTACTGGTCCCAGTAGAGGATGCTGGGCCCAGGCGCTGCCGGAATCCCCCAGGAAGAGGCCAAGTTGGGGAAGGGGGAGAAGTACACCCAAGACCCAGCAATTTGGGCCTAAATGTGGAAGGACACAGCATGCGGTTGAGGAAGGGGGTGGTCCTGGTACCATCAGGCAGACAGACACATTAGCAGGGAGCTGGATGGGAAGGATAGCAGTTGACAATGACAGAGAAGCAGAGGTCCAGTGTGGAGACCTAGAGCTAGAGAGAGAGGGAGAGTAGTGAGGCCCTGACACAGGGGCCAACGGGAAGACGAACTGTTAAAGACACAGACAGGGAGAGGTGGTGCTTAGCAGGCTGGCTGAGTGCCCAGGAAGCAGCTGGGCTGCACCCAGTCAGCGCAGGATGGATGGCTGCTTCGGGACCAGGCAGCCTCAGCAACGCACAGCACACAGTCCCAGCCCAGGAAGGCCATTCATTCCCAAAGACCACAACAGGGCATGGAAGGGGCTGTTTTAGGTGAATCTTTGCCCATTTTTATTCTGTCACTGTAATGAAATAGCTGGTGAGTAGAATCATGTAGAAAGGAGATATTTGTTACCTTTTCAAAAAGACTTATTTTGGGGGCCCAGCACGGTAGCCTAGTGGCAAAATTCCTCACTTTGTACATGCCAGGATCCCATATGGGATCCGGATGCTGGTTTGTGTCCCAGTAGCCCAGCTTCCCATCTGGCTCCCTGCTTGTGGCCTGTGCGGGAGACCTGGAAGAGGTTCCTGGCTGCAGATTGGTTCAGCTCTGGCCATTGTGGCCACTTGGGGAGTGAATCAACAGACAGAAAATCTTCCTCTCTGTCTCTCCTCCTCTTTGTATATCACTTTCCAATAAAAATAAATAAAATATTTTTCATTCATTAATTAAATCCTTGGGGGCAAAGGTGACACCTGATGGACTTCACCATTGCCTCCCAACTGCACAGTATTTGGGCATCTTCAAGGATGTTTCTACACGTGTCCACTCTTACCAGGGCCTTGCCCCATTTCTTTGTGACCTGGCAGGATCTGTTATTTCTTTTCTTTTTTTTTTTTTAAAGATTTATTTTTATTATTGGAAAGTCAGATATACAGAGAGGAGAGACAGAGAGGAAGATCTTCCGTTCAATGATTCACTCCCTAAGTGAGCACAACGGCCGATGCTATGCCAATCCAAAGCCAGGAGCCTCTTCCGGGTCTCCCACGCGGGTGCAGGGTCCCAAAGCTTTGGGCGGTCCTCATCTGCTTTCCCAGGCCACAGGCAGGGAGCTGGAAGGGAAGCGGGGCTGCCAGGACTAGAACCGGCGCCCATATGGGATCCCGGGCGTGCAAGGCGAGGACCTTAACCACTTGTGCCACCGCGCCGGGCCCTGGATCTGTTATTTCTGCGTGGCAGGTGCAGAGGCTGATGATGCCCTGAGAAGGGAGTGACCTGCCCAACTCGCCACCACCAGCACCCCTGAATGATGGGCAGACTTGGAACCTGGGTTGCAACTGGCTTCTCTCCCTCACCCACCCCCTCAGCCATCTAGCTGGTGTCATTTGGGTTGGGTCACACTGAGAGACCCTCTGTCACTATCAGGCCAGTCATTGTCAGACAGCCTGAAGCTCATGACTAGGAAGCATCCAGTGGAATCACAAAACTCGGCTCACCTGCGACTGGGCTGGGTTCCATAAGGCACGACAAGGAATCCCAAAGAGGGGACTGTTTTAAGGCTTCAGATGTTTGCGGCCACTTAAGGAGTAAATCAGTGGACATAAGATCTTTCTCTCTGTGTCTCCTCCTCTCTGTTTTCTGACTCCGCTGGTTCATTCCCCAAGTAGCTGCCATGGCCAGAGATGAACCAATGCGAACCCAGGAGCCAGGAGCTTCTTCTGGGTTTCCACGTGGAGGCAGGGTCCCAAGGCTTTGGGCCATCCTCAACTACTTTACCAGACCACAAACAAGGAGCCGGATGGGAATGGAGCCAGGATTAGAACAGGCACCCAAATAGGACCCTGGTAGATGCAAGACAAGGATTTTAATCACTAGGCTACCACGCCCAGCCCTGGTTCTCTCCTCTTTAAAAAAATTTTTTTGTTTTGTTTTTTTGAAAGGCCTTTTTACATTGAGAAGGACAGAGAGCAGGTACTCCAGATCTTGACTCCTGATGGAGGAAGAAAGAGAAACCTTTCACCTTCTGGTTCACTCCCCAGATGTCTGCAACAGCCAGGGCTGGGTCAGGAGCCTCTTTCAGATCTCCCATGTGGGTGCAGGAGCCCTGGCACTTGGGCCATGTTCCCAGGGAGCTGAATGGGAAGTTGAACAGCCAGGACTCACTCAATCCCACACAGACGGAGGCTTAATTGATAACACCACAGCACTGCTCTTCCTGCATTTTCCCCAAACATTTCACTAACACCCTTGAGGCACCCTGGCCAGCTCAGTGCAACCACTCGTCAGTATGCTGGCTGGACTAAACCCGCTGGGACTACAGCAGGCCCCTTGACCTGCCCCACCCCACACTGGCCTCTTCACACCTGTTGGTTGCAAGGGTGCTGGAAAGGAAGAGAAGCTGCCAAAACTGTTTGCAGAAAGGAAGAGGAGAAACAGCTGAGGCAGAGGCTGGGCAGTGGTGGGCTACAGGGCCGGGGACTAGGCAGGAAGACAATAGCTCCGGGAGCCTACCTCTGGAGGTAGGCCCGCCTAGATGGCTCTAGCCTGCAATATATACAGCAGCAACAGCACCCCTGGGTTAGAGTCCCCACCCTGCACCTGATGGGTTCCATGTGAGCTCCTGGCTCCAACTTCAGCCTCATCCAGTGGCCAGCTGTTGTGGGCATTGGCAGGGAGAGAACCAGTGGTTGGGAATTTTCTCTTTTGAATAAATCTGTTTCCTGGGACTGGTGCAGTGGCCTAGCAGCTAAAGTCTTTGTCTTGAACGCACTGGGATCCATATGGGCACCGGTTCTAATCCCAGCAGCCCTGCTTCCCATCCAGCTCCCTGCCTGTGGCTTGGGAAAGCAGATGAGGATGGCCCAAAGCCTTAGGATCCTGCACCTGCATAGGAGACCTGGAAGCGGTTCCTGGCTCCTGGTTTCAGATTGGCTCAGCTCCAGTTGTTGTGGTCACTTGGGGAGTGAATGATCGGATGGACGATCTTCCTCTGTTTCTCCTCCTCTCCGTATATCTGACTTTGCAGTGAAAATAAATACATCTTAAAAAAAAAAAATCTGTTTCCTTAAAAAAAAAAAGTCCTGGGTGCCTCCATATAGCTAGCTGGCTGTGTTAGTTTCAGCGCACCTATCTGCCAGTGGGGATAAACGGCTTCCAGATCATTCGTTTCACATTGTCGAACAAGCCTCCCTCGGGTTCATCTTGCCCTATAGGACCGAGAGGGGAAAAGCTCTTGGCAAGCTGCGAATGAATGCACAGACTAGAAATGGACGCCTCCGTGAGAGCCCTCATTCGCCTTTCTTTCCTGTCCCCGCGGTAGCCGCCAGCCGATGCACCCAAGGGCCAGCAGACCTGCCCGGCCAGGCCGGCGGCCCCATCCCAGGACCCTTCCCAGGGGCGCGGCGGGACCAGAGGCCTTTCTGCCGGGAAGAGGGCGCGTCTCCGTCGCCCTTGACCCCGCCCCACCCGCACCCTACGGGTTTCCGTGATTGGCTGCGTCGCTCTCCAATCAGGAAGCCTCTGCGGAGCTGGGGGCGGGGCTTTCCGGGGATGTGGTCACGCACGGAGCAGGCCCCACTTGTTCTTCCTCGTTTCCCGGCCTCCCAGCGCCGAGGCCATGACTCAGCGGGAAGGAGTGACCAGGCTTGGGCCTTGAACGGCCGTGTCTTGCACGTCCAGCGCTATGCTGTCTCCTCCCCTAGCGGTCCAGAGGGCTGGGCCGGGGCTTTTGTTGACTGAGGTGGAGTGGCCAAATGTGATCATCTAGTCTATCTGGGTGCCCCCCAGATAAAACACACGTCCCACCCTTTCAGTGTAGAGAAGTTAACAGTTCTCACCTCTGGGGAGATAAGAGACAGTTGGGGGGCTGGGGAGGAGAAAGAGTTTTGGCCTTGGATGGGAATTCCAGTTGCGGGATCCAGACCAGCCCCATTCAGGCCGGTTACCCCTGGAATGGGAGTTTGCCTGTTCCGCCCCCCCCCCCGCCCTTCCTGTGTGTTGGGGAATGGGCTAGAAAAGTGTGAGATGAGTTTGCACCGCCAGGCCATAGGCTAGGAGCTGTTAGTGGGATGGCTAGGAAGTTCTGCATCAAACGCTGTGGTGTGATTTGGCTCCCAAACTCCTGCATCCTGAAGTTATGCTAAACCCCAAATGTGCTAAATTAATGGTACTCAGAGGATGGGGGCTGAATTCAATTAAGATTGTGTGGGAGGTGGGCCTGGCAGGGAGTCCCTTGGTCATTAGGGACTGCATAAAGTTGATTATAAAATTTCCCAGTGGGCCCAGCCACCTTCTCCCCTTTTTCTTCTCTTGTTCACTCGGCTAGCTGCCATCTTCATCAGATTCCAAACCTATGGGACCATGTGGTCTTGGACTTGAGCCTCCAAAACCAAGCCCCCAGGTAATTTTGTTGTGATAAGGAAATGCTGACTTAATATACCAAGTATTCACCGACAAATGAGTGGATAAACTGGTGAATTACCACGTGGGTGAAGGGGTGGGTGCGTTGGCTCAACTGGCTAATTCTCCACCTCCAAGCACCAGCATATCCTATATGGGCACTGCTTCATGTCCCGGCTACTCCACTTCTGATCCAGCTCCCTGCTAATAATATACCTGGGAAGATAGCAGAGGATGGCCCAAGCCATTGGGCCCTTTCATCCACAAGGAAGACTTCATGCAATTCCAAGCTCCTGGCTTTGGTTTGGCCCAGTCCTGCCTGTGATGGCCATTTGGGTAATGAAGTAGTGGATACAAGATCTCTTGTCACTCTGCTTTTCATAGAAGTAAGTCTTTAAAAAATAAAACTCCTGCCTTTGACCTAGAAACCCCAGATTGGGTGGCAATCACAGCTCCTCTGGGTTACCTCTTTGCCATTCCCCTTTGTTCCAGTCAGTTCTCTCTGCTCCTTTGCTAGCCAGGCTCTGTCCCCATGAAAGGATCTGGAATGGTTCTTCTCGAACTTTCTCCTAGCTAAAACATTCACAGCCAGCTTAGGCCCAGCTCAAACCTTACCTCCCGAGAGGCTGTTGCCCAGCTGCTCTGTCTACCCCAACTCCGCTTTCTCTGTGGCTTAATCATTAGGTCATGCTGTCTCACCTGTGTTATCTGTTTGTTCTGTGGTTTGTCATTGGGCTCCTTGCTTGAAATTCTATTTATGTAGAAGACAGCTAGAGAGCTTCCCCTCTGCTGGTTTACTCTTCAAACACAGTAGTGGGGCCAGGCCAAACCCGGGGAGCCAGGAAGTGCATCCCACCCTTGTGGGAGGCAGTGACTGAATTCTCTTCCTCCCATGATCTGAGTTAGCAGGAAGCTCGAGCCCTGGAGTGCAGCCAGGAGGTAAAATCAGCAATCCTGTAAGGGATGGGGGTGCCCTAATCAGCCATGGTAGGACAGATACCCATGCCCCATTTCCCCTATCCGAGCCATGTATATAGGAACTTGCTCTATATCTCCTCTTGCTCCAGAGCCCAGCAACAGGGATTGGTCAAGCACACAGGTGCTCCAGGAATATTTATGAGTGCCCTCCTTTCATTTGGTGAGTACTGTTGAAGCATCTACTCTGTGTGTGAGGCGGGGGGGGGGGGGCTCGGCTTTGAAAGACTCTCCCCCTACCCCCCTTCACCCTGGGCTAGCCTGGTCTGAGAGGCGTGGTCACCAGCAGGTGAGGGAGCTCGGGTAAGATGGAGACTCCCAGTCCAGTCTAGGAGTGGGTGTCAGGGAGGGATTCCCAGACACAATGATAGCTGGGGTTTCAGGCTAAGGGGAGAGCTGGCTACAAGGCAGGAGGGCAGAGGGAGGGGGGGAATGCCTATTTTAGGCAGACAGATCCTGTGGGCAGTGTGTCCTCCACCCCCGTGGGAAGCAAGCCCAGATATTGGAGGAACCGAAAGCAGCTCGGTGTGGCCTAACCCTGGCAGCAAGGGCACAGCCAGAGCGCACAGAACCTTATCCAGGGAGCCAAGATCAAGGAGACCACTGGGGAGTCACAGAAGAGGTTGGAGCTGGGAAGTGGCACCAGCTGATTTGGCCTTTTGGGGAAGCTCCTGGTCCCTGTGACTGGGGAGTGGTTAAAAGACACAGGAGAGGTCCCCATCTCCTTATGTCCCTCCCCCACCCTAAGCCAAGGCTGAACTAAGCCGAAACGAGGAGCCCACTCCAGCTCACTCATTTATCGGTGAACACTTGGTATGGACCTCAAGCACTGGAGTGATCACCCCAGCTGCCCCCCAGAGTGGGTATTTGCCAGAGGCTGGGGCTGCAAGTGCAGCTGGAACTCTCACTGTGCCCAACACCTGCTCCTGAGGTGCCTTTGTTTAGGGAGGGCCATGTAGAGTCCAGGAGTGGGGAGCTGTGCAAAGGAGAGACACACTGAGAAGTGTGTATGTGTGTGTGTGTGTGTAAGGGAGACCATGGAGCAGCTAGATTACTTGTTCTGCAGTTCTGCAGCATTCTTCTAATGCTACAGTGGGGACTCAGAGAACTCTGTGACCCTAGACAGTAGATGCCAGCAAATCATGCATTGGCCCTCCAACCCCCACCCCCCACCCCGGTGGTGATGGTGGGGTGCTGAAAGAGCACAGTATTCTTCTACCCTTGGGGACCAGGGCTGAGCAGACACTGGTCAATCTGTGAGGTCTTCCCCTGCCTCCTGCCCCCTAGCCCACCATGGAAGTTTGTTCTCCCTCGCTCCCTTCCTTTTTTGATCTAGGATTCTGTATATGTAAAAAAAAAAAAAAGAGAGAGAGAGAGAGGCCAGTGCTGTGGTGTAGCAGTAAAATAAGCCTCCATTTTTGGTGCCAGCACCTCAGTATATGGGTGCCAATTTGAGTCTTGGCTGCTTCACTTCTGATCCAGCTAACTTCCTTATGACCTGGGAGAGCAGTGGAGAGGATGGTCCCAGTCTTTGGCTCAGCTCTGGCCATTGCTGCCATTTGGGGAATGAATCAGCAGCTGGAAGATCTGTCTCTCCTCTCTGTAAATGTGTCTTTCCAACAAAAATAAATAAATCTTTTTTTTAAAAAAAAAAGAATGTGCCAGTGCTCCAACTCCGCCTTACCATGAACAGATGGGGGACAGTGCTTTATTCACTTGGCACCTATGAGGGGGTGGCTACAGGGCCTCCCTTCCCAAAGTGGGGGCTCTGTGGTGGGGGCAGCATATATCAGAGATGCTGGTTCCCACGGCAGCAGGGAGGGGCCCCTGTCCCTGCATTGGCCCCTCCCAGCCCCTGGTCCAGCCGAGCACCATGGGGGTCCAGGCCTTTGGAGGGCTGAGCAAAGGCCCAGCTCCTTCTGCAGACCCTGGGAGACTAAGGGGAGAGCTAGCAGCTCCTCTCGCCTTCCCTCTTCTGGAGGGGTGGGGGGGTGGGGTGAAAGTGGGAATTAAGCAGGATGACAGGAAGCAGAGATGCCCTGTTTGTGTCCAGGAGCCCCTGGGCCTTCTGGCTCCAGGTCAGAGAAGGCATGGGTCAAGGTCGTTGTGAAGAGGTGTTCCACCTAAGACAGTTTAGGTTGATCTCCCTACCCGTCATGTAGTCGTGGCCCAGCCAAACACGGCAGGATAGGACCCACAAGAGTTGATGACCGGCTGGGGTCCAGTAGCCAGGACCACCCCACCCAACCTTTCTGGGCAGGCTCTGTCTCCCAGGTCGAGCAGGGGCTCCGTGGCAGAAGTGGGGGTGGAGGGAATGGAGGGATGGGGTATCAAGGGGCGGGGTGGTCTGCAGAGTGGTGGGGGGCTCATGGCGGCAGGCACAGGACACTGGCGTCCTCGCTGTGGTCACAGTTGTGGGCATCCCAGCGGATGTGGGAGCAGAGCAGCAGAGTGCTCTCATCACCGCGGCACTTGACGTTGTCCAGGAGGATGGGGCCTCGGCCCTGGCCAAAGTGGGCCTCGCCGGGGGCTCCCAGGGCTTGGCCGCAACCCAGCTGGAGACACAGGACGTTGGCTGCCCGCAGATCCCACGCGTCGTCACACACGGTGCCCCAACGCTGCCCTAGGTAGAGTTCCACACGCCCCTCGCACCGGTGGGCTCCACCGACGAGGCGAAAGTGTCCTGCGGTGATGGGGCGGAGACAAGGACTGCCTTCAGGCTCTTGTGGGTAGAGCAGAGCTAGGGTGCAAGCACCTGCTGGTGGGTGACCTCTGCACTGGGCTACTGGGCGCTTCACCCACCCTTGAAGCTTGAACCTCACCTTGGAAGGGGTTGGGGGATGCCGACCTGGGCACTTACCATCCCTGGGTCGAGGAGTGGGAGCCCGCGTGGTCTCAGCCTCCTCCTGCTGGACCAGCTCCTCTGGGCCTAGCTCAGTGAGGACAGAATACCAACAGTAGTTAGGCCAAGGTCGCCTGCACACCCACCTTCCTAAACCGGGGGAGCTCCATTCCAGGGAACGGAAGAAACGCATCAAGCTTGATCCCAGGCCCATGGCTCGGAAATGGGGCTGTGCTTTCCTGACTCAAGGGGTGGGGGGACCCAAGATGGAAATGAGGTTTTATATATTGAATCTTCTACGGCCAGGACTGTGGGGGAAGGAGACGCCAGATGAGGGTGAATTTAAGCAGGATTTTTACGACCATCCTCCCCGACTCCACACAGCACCTTCCCGCAGATGTTGGCCCCCAACAGAGGTGAGGACACCTCGCCCTTGGAGGGCTGAGGGACTGCATCGACCACCAGCCCCTCGTCCCACGCCCGGGCCCGGACCCCGCCCTGTCTCCCCAAGCCGAGAACGCGCCCTTCCCGCCCCATCCCTGCGGCGTACACGCAGGCGCAGAGCGCACCGACCCGCGGGAGGCCTGGCTCCGCCCAGGCCCCGAACGACCCCACCCTGCCCCGCCCACTCCGCAGTGCGCATTTACGGAGGTCCCGCCCGCGGCGCAGCGCGCTCCACGACGCATCCCGCCCCGCCCAGGCCGCAAAGCACATTGAGGCAAGCCCCGCCCACTCCGCAGTGCGCGCCAACGGACGGCCCCGCCCATCGCTCAGGGCCCCGCCCCGCTTGTGTCGCAGTGCGCGCCTACGCCCGGCCGACGCCACAGCGCACGTACGTACGGCCCCGCCCGTCGCTCAGACACCACCCTGCCCCTCCCCACGCCGTAGTGCGGGTTGACGCAAGGCCCCGCCCCCACTGCGGTGCGGCAGATTCGCGGCCCCGCGCCGCCCGTGGCGCCCTGCGCGCCTGCGCACAGCCCCGGCCCCGTCCCCGCCGCGGTGCGCGCTTCCCCGCCGGCCACGCGCCGGCGGCCTTACCTGCGCAGAGCGCGCCGGCGTCCTCGTGGTGGCCGCAGTTGTGCTGGCCCCAGCCCAGGTGGAAGCAGTCGCTCAGGCGGGCCTCGGTCCCCATGCAACCCACGTTGTCCAGCAGCACGGGACCGCGACCATAGCCGAAGTGACCGAGGCCCGTGGCGCCCAGCGCGGGTCCGCAGCCCGCCTCACGGCAAGCCACGCGCGCATCCGCGAAGTCCCAGTCATCGTCGCACACGGTGCCCCAACCCCCGGCGTACAGCACTTCCACTCGGCCGCGGCATGGATTCGGGCCTCCCACCAACCGCAGCCTCCCACCTGTGGGGCGCACAGGCCGGCCAGAGGGGCTGCACTGGGGCGAACGGCTCCCCGACGAGAGCCCCCCCACCCTCCCTGCCCCGCGGGAATCGGGGGGCACTGCTACTTACTTTTTTTACCTGCTGACCAGGTAGTAGTGGTCAGCAGTGCTGTCCACCCAGGTTGCGTGCCACCCCTTGCAGCTGCGGAGACAGGCAGCTCATTAGCATTTGAGGGGTGCCGGGCAGGACCCCGGGGATGCCTACCGTGTACCCGAACTGTGCTAGCCTCCACCTTTGTTCTGTGGGCTCACCTGCCTCTTGCCCATGGCCCATACATTTGGGGGACTGTCCCCCCAATCCTTCACTGCAGAAGCAGCTCCCAGTCCCAGCCACCCTGGTGCTGTTAAGATGCCACCCTGAACCACCCGGCTCTTTACCTGGTAACTCTGTGGCCCAGGCCCAGTCTCCGATGGCCGAGGGTGGCAGCGGTGTGAGCGTCGGAGGACCCGGGACTGGAGCAGAAGAGAAGGGAGCAGGCTGTTTAGGAGTGGGGCCCAGGGGCCTGGGACACCCACATCCCATCTGAGTGCCTGTTCAAATCCCAGCTGCCCCACTTGTGCACCAGCGCCCTGCTAAAGCACCCTGGGGAAAAACAGCAGCCCACACACCCAGGATCCCTACCGCCCACATGGGAGAGCCAGATGGAGTTCCAGGCTCTCGGCCCCAAGCCCAGCTCAGCACTGACCATTGGGGCTGGTTCATTTGGGGAATGAACCAGTCAATGAAAGATTTTTGTCTCCCTCCCCCCAACACTCTGCTCTTCAAGTAAATAAATCTTCTTTAAAAAAACAGTAGAACTGGAAAAGCAGCCTGTGCTGCTAGGCAGATCTGCTATAAATAGATTATCTCCGGGCCAATTCTAGAGCATTGTTTTTTTTTAAATAGTCCATGAGGTGTGCGTGGAAATTGCTGGAAAATTCTGGAAGCATGCTTAGAGGAGTATTGGTGGGACCATATGGCAATATTGCTGGATAGCTATGACGTGTACCCCAGGGAGCACTACTGTGATATTAACAGTAACATCTTTCTGTCCCAGGAGAGCTTCCAGGGGAACAAACAGACCGGTCTACCTCACTAGGGCTCCCTTAGAATCAGGACAGGGCCACGCCCACCTAGGCCTTGCCCTCGCAAGACCACGCCCCATCCATGACCACGCCCCAACACCATGGCCACACCCACGTCCAGGCCCCGCCCCGCCGATCCAGCCCCGCCCTCCTCTGACCACGCCCCCGGTGGCCCGCCTCTCCTGGTCCCTGGAGACAGCACCTGCGCAGAACACTCCCGCGTCCTCGTGATGGCCGCAGTTGTGCACTCCCCAGCCGAGGCTGGAACAGGTTGCCAGGCGGGTCTCGCTGCCTTCGCAGTGCACGTTGTCCAGGAGGATGTGCCCCGTGCCGTAGCCGAAGAAGGCGTTGGTGGTGGCGGCCAAGGCCTCCCCGCAGCCCAGCTGGCGGCAGACCACGGTGGCGTCCGATAGCCCCCAGTCGTCGTCGCACACAGTGCCCCACAAGCCGGCGTGCAGTATTTCCACGCGGCCCTCGCACGACCTCGAGCCACCCACCAGGCGCAGGCTGCCCTCACCTGGGGAGCGGGATAGGCGGGGCTGAGCCCTTTCACATGCATTATCAAGGTGCACCTGCAGGTTCTCTAATTCCTCCGCCCAGGAGGCCCTGGGCAGGCTTAGGGTCCCGGGAGGGAGAGGCGAGGTGGGGGGGGGGGCTGGCTTAAAGCCATCTCCCAACTAACTCATGGAAACCTTGCAGGACCCTTCCTCAGGAAGCCTTTTCTGGTGGATCTGATAGGATCCCTGCTGACTCCATCCCCTACTCCTCCCACCCCTGCCTCCTCAGGCCATCCCCTCATTCTAGTGCCTGCCTGCATCTCCAACCCTACTCCCCACTAGAGAAGGCTGTGCCATTCACCTCTACTAGGACCTTGCTTGGTCCTGGTCCCCACCTCCTCCCGGCTGCACCCCTACTTACCTCTCCAGTTCTGCGAAGTGATGGGTGGCGCTGGGCTGGTTAACATTTTCCTCATTATGGTGGAACGGGAAGGCAAGAATTCTGGGAAGGAAATAAGGATGTAAGAGAAAACACGGGGTGGAGGTGGGGATGTGTCCGTCCTCCACCCTCACATGTTCGCTCTCTTTGTTCACCCCCTTGGGGACTATTGGGAAATGCAGCCTGGCTCCTGGACAGTCCCTCCCCTGATCTAGCTCACAGCCCTGCCTACCTCCCCCAACACCCCTGCATCAGCGGCTCACCATCACACAGGACCGCCACATCCTCATAGTGGAAGCAGTTGTGGATGCCCCAGCCCCGGCTGCCGCACTCGCTCAGTGCCGCCTCCTGGCCGCGGCAGTCCACGTTGTCTAGCAGGATGGGGCCCTGGCCCTGGCCAAAGGCCAGCGGCCCCGGCACCGGCAGGGCCAAGCCGCAGCCCAGCTGACGACACACCACGTTGGCGTCCACCACATCCCAGTCATCGTCGCACACGCTGCCCCAGGAGCCGCCATGTAGGACCTCCAGGCGACCCTGGCACCGGCTGGGGCCGCCCACCAGCCTCAGCTCTGCCAAGAGGGTTGTGCTTGTGATTGTTAAAGTCCGTGGGACCCTTCTGTGGCACAGGGGGAAGGGGGGAGTGGGGAGGGCACAACTCTGGCAAGCTCCCCCACCCCCAGCAGCGGGGGAGGCATCTGAGATCGCCAGAGGGGCTGCCTTGCACCCACTACCCCCCAAGGTCTTGTCTGTGTATCTAGGGGGAGGCACTTACCTGGGAAGGTCAGTGGTGTGGGCTGCAGGGCAGCGGCTGAAACAGAGCCAGAAAGAATGTAAGCTCCCCTCTACCTTGGTCCCGGCAACACAGCCATCCCCATGGTCCTCAGCAACACCCCCTTCCTTCTTTGCCAAAGCACCATCAGTTCTGGTCCCCGTCGGCCTCACTGGCCTCCTGTGTCCTCCCTCCTGCCCCGAATCTTTTCCATTATCCGCCTGGTATGTGTGTGTGTGTGGGGGGGGGGAGGTGCGGTGGCTGACATCATTTGGGATTTCCGTGTCTGCCCATGCCTGGGTGACAGTGCTGCTTCGTTCTCCATTCCAGCTTCCTGTTCATGTGCACCCTGGGAGGCAGCAGGTGATGGGTTCCAATCCTTGACTGGGACTACCACCCAGGACTGCAGGTTGGGGTTAGGGTTGGCAACTCCTGGTCTAGAGCAGTCCCCAGGTTGTCTGGTCTGTCTTTTCTACAGACAGCTTTTCCCACAGCTGCTGACCAGCACCTGGCCCTGCTTGCCTATTTCCAGTATGCCCTAACTGCCCACTCTTAGGGTCCATTTCAGCTCTCATTTCTGGTTCCAAGCCCTTTGTTGCCCCAACTCTTTGCTTGTGTCCGTGCTATCAGGAGCTGGAAAGAACGAAGACTGAAGGCCAGTGCCTTGACATCCCACCTCCCACCATAATGTTATAACCAAGTAGCAGGGAGTAGAAGTAAGGCGAGCACTCACCCAGGGGCAGAAGCAGAAGGAAGGACAGAGCCGGGGGAAAGGATGAAGGAACGGTGGCCCCATCACCCGGCCTCCGCACCGGTGGCAAGCTCAGTGGGCTTGGCTGGTTTGGCTGGGGTCCCATCCGCGTCTGTGTGTGTCTGTGCACCCGGCGTCCCAGAGGCCTTTCAGATGATCCCATCAGGGGCACGGGGAGAGGTCACAGCCAGGACATCTGGAATATACAGTGGGTTCTGCTGCTACTGTCTGCCTCAGGGGAGCGGGCCGCAGGTACAACGCCACTTGGGTTTGGCATTCAGATGCCCAAGGGAGTTAGGACTATTTGAAGGTATAGGGCCAGGAGTGTTGGTGTCAAGGAGGCCTGAGTAGTTTTTAAGGAGCTCTAGGTAGCTGTTATCTTTCTTTCTTCCTTCTTTCCTCCCTCCCTCCCTTCCTTCCTTCTTTCTTTTAAATTAAGGTTATTTTTGACACTTTTTGCTTTTCATTTTTATAAGATTATTTGTATTGCAAAGTCAGCTATATAGAGAGGAGAGACAAAGAGGAAGATCTTTCATTCAATGATTCACTCCCCAAGTGACCACAACAGCTGAAGCTGAGCCAATCCGAAGCCAGGAGCCTGGAACTTCCTCCAGGTCTCCCATGCAGGTGCAGGGTCTCAAGGCTTGGGCTGTGCTCAATTGCTTTCCCAGGCCTTAGGCAAGAACCTGGATGGGAAGCAGGGCCACCAGGATTAGAACTGGCACCCACATAGGATCCCAGCTTGTTCACGGCAAGGACTTGCGCCGGGCCCTGAGACTCTTGTTTTAGTAAATGTGCTTGCACCTAAATCAATTTATCTTTCATTTTGTTTGTCATGGATCTTTGGTTGTTGTTAATTTGAAAGACAGAGTTATATATAGAAACAGATCTTCCATCTGCTGATTTACTTCCTAGGTGGTTGTAACAGCCAGGGTTGCGCCAGGCGAGAGCCTGAAGCCAGGAGGTTCTTCCAGGTTTACCATGAGGGTAGCAGGGACACAAATGCTTGGACCATCATCTGCTGCTTTGCCCATGTACATTAGCACAGAGCTAGATTGGAAGTAGAGCAGCTGGGACTCGAACCAGGGTCCATATTAGATGTTTGTACCTCAGATAGCAGCTTGACCTTTTGTACCACTGGCTTCTGTTTACCTGGTGATTTATCTATTGATTGATTTGAAAGGCAAGGGTGAGAGAGAGAGGTGGGAAGGCGAGAAGGAGGGGGAAGAAGAGGGCCAGAGAGAGAGAGGAAAGAACCATTTTATATCCACTGGTTCATTCTCCAAGCAGGCACAGTGGCCAGTAAGGTGGGCCGGGCCAAAGCCAGGAACTAGGAATTCCATCCTGATCCCCAAGCACTCGAGTCTTCCATGACTCTCTCTGAGTTACATTAGCAGGGAGCCAGGTCAGAAGCAGAGCAGCCAGGACTCCAGTTGTTGCTCTGACACGGACTCCTGTATTACCAGTGGCAGTTTGACCTGCTCTGCCACCATGTCTGCCTCAGATTTCCAGTGCAATATGAGGGGACTTCAAAATTTCTTGGAAAGATAAAATCTAAAGTCACATTTATTTAGAAGCCGGCATGTAGCCTAGTAGCTAAGATGTGAGCTGAGACAACCACATGTCCTGGGTCTCCTTTCTGGCTCTGGCTCCTGACTTCAGCTTCCTGCGGATTGCAGATCCTGGGAGGCCGTGGACAGGGTTTAAGTCACTGGACTCCTCCCACTCCCATGGAAAACCCAGATGGAGGTCCTGGTTCCTGGACCTAGAGTCTCTGAAGAATGAAGCAGTGGGTAGGATATCAGTCTTTCTACTTTTACCTTTTAATAAATAGATAATATAGATACCTTTTAATAAATAGATAGATGAGAAGATTGATAGACAGACAGACAGGGGCAGCGTTGTCCTTCCAAAAGGTCTTTATTTGGGTACCGTAAATGTTTGAAATTCACACATAGCCTTTTTTTTCCCCAACACTCATTGTCATGGAATTTTTGAAATTCTCCCCTCTTCCACAGAAACATTTTCTTTCAAATGAACTTAAGTCAGAAGACACGAAATCAGTTCACTGAAAAGAAATCAGGGCTGGCACTGTGACACCAGCATCCCATATGGGCTTTGGTTCAAGTCCCGATTGCTCCACTTCCAATCCAGCTCCCTGCTAATGGCCAGGGGAAAAAAAGCAGTGTAGGATGGCTCAAGACCTTGGGCTCTTGTACCTACATGGAAGACCCGGATGAAGTTCCTACTTTCGACCTGGTTCAACTCTGGCCGATGTGATCATCTGGGGGAGTGAACCAGTAGGTGGAAGATTTCCTTCTCTCTCTGTGATTCTAATTCCCCAAATAAAGGAATAAATTCTTCCCATCGTGGAGTCAACACCTAGGAGCTCCACTGCTCGCTTACTCCATGCAGGCATGTGGCCGGTGACACCGAGTTGGGTGGATGATGGGCAGGTTGGCTGGGAGGCTGCGGGGGCAGATGAGTCCAGGTAAAGAGGGGGATAAAGAAGGACAAACACGAAAACTATCTGAGCAGCTGCACTGGCAGAACCCAGGTGCCATGCGCTTTTGGGGGAGAGAGGGAGAGGCACCTGACCCCTGGTGGCCACCCAGATGGAGGCTGGCGGTGGACACGGTGGTTCCACGTGGGGGTACATTGGAGTACAAGGTGCCTGGAATGCGGTACCCTTTTCAGAAGGATCTCCCCCTTGCCTCTCACCCCCTGGCTTGCCCTGACTCTCCCTCTGCCCTGGCATTCAGTCCGCTTGGGAAGAACATGAAAACCTATCTGCTTGTGGACACGGGGTTTTCAACACCCATTCATGTGGGACCCAGTTCAGCCCCCAGAGGAATAATCAGCTTTTGTCCTGGGCTGGGGAGACATCTGGGAAATGGGGTTTGAAGCCTGCAGGGAGGGGAGTGCCACAACGCCATCTTGGCTGGGCCAGGGGCAGGGGGTGGGGAGAGCTATAGTTACCTGGGCTGTCCCCTGCCTCTTGGCCTCCTTGGGGCCAATCACCTCTTATCTTGGCTGGGCCGCTGTCTCCCACCCCAGCGACATCAGCCACCACCCTGTGTGTTTCCAGGGATGCTGGGGGAGCGCCCCGCCCCCTACTCCAACTCAATCCCTGCCACCCAACCCAGGAGCATGAAAGAAGGACCTCTTAACCCTGTCACCTGCTGACCCCAAGTTTTCAGAGACCACATGAAGCAGGGATGTGGGGGCACCCTCAGCCCCCTTCCCCCTCACCTGCTCCTGCTTCCCACCTTGAGTACCAGGGGCAGGATGTGGCTCTTTCCCTCCCAGTCCTCAGTGACTGGGGCTCCTCAAGGCTGTTGTGGGGGGGGGGGGATCCCTCTCTGCTCTTTGTAAATGCACCTGTCACCCAGGGGCAGGCAGACAGTGTAATGCAGCATCAACGCCCACTACCACCAGCACCGGACCAGCCTCACAACCTTGCCTCAACCACGCTCACTGTTTTCATCTGTAGGAACGGCTGTGGGATCTGCTTAGGTCTTGTTGTTGCTAGGCTAAAGTGGTGGAAGCCATGATGATGGGGATGGACTCCTCCTCCCTCCCCGCAGGGTAGCAGCCAGAGGTTGTTCTGTGATAGCCCCTGGCGCCGAGTGTGGACCTAGGCAGTGTCTGCTGGATATTTCAGGCTGCAGAATCACAGAAGGCATCAAGCAGCAGGGACCCCCGTCTGATGGATAAGAAATTTGTGCCACATGTACACATGCAGACACAGTGCACACACACACACATGCACACGCAATGCACCCACGCATGCGTCCGCCAGAGCGAAGGAATCCTACCTGGGGGAATGTTCCGGACTTGGCCTGGCCCTCCTCCCGCACTTGGGGCACAGTTGAGTCCCCTTTTCTGTCCTCGGAAACTTAGACCACAGAAGGGTCCTCCAAAGGCGAATCAGCACCGGTTCGGCTTCTTTTCTCTCCGAGGTTGCTGTGGAGTAAACAAAATCAGAGACCTTGTCCATGGAGCTGGCTGCTGGCCCCAGCCTGTCCCCGCCCGACCCCTGGGGCAGAGGGAGGTGAGGGGAGAGTGGAGGTGGCCTGCACGGCCTGAACCAGTCCCAGTGATGGGGGGCGCCCCAGAGCAAGAGTACGAGCTGGAAGAGGGGGAAGAGGGTGGTGTGGGAGGGGGCGGGACAGGGGAGAGGGAGGCGGGACGGGCAGGGCCAGGCAGCGCCTTCGCCTCCTCTGCCTTCTCCAGGGACTCAGGTTTCCGGATGACCTGAACAGGGCTCCACCCCTTCTTTGCCTCCCAGAGTTTTGCTGGCCCTTATTCAGCCCCTGGTGTCCTAAGCCATATTTCAGCTAAGGGAGGTGGGAGATGTTTGGGAATGTGGAGAGCAGGAGGTAAAGTGTCTGGGATGGTCTCCCCACGTGGGTGGGCTTTCACCACCCCATTCAGTGGGGGAACTGCTGACATTGTCCTCCCGTGGGGGCTTTCGAAATCGGGAGTGACAACAAGTGAGCTTCAGGTGGTTTTTTTTTCTGTGGCTTGTGGCTGCATTCAAGCGGGTGTGTGTGCTTTGCAAGGAAGCTCAAACTCTCAGAGTGGGAGGTAGAGTAGAGGCTCTGCCCTGTGCCTTAGATGCCATTGGGGCCTGCTTTCCTACTGTCCCCCAGTCTTCCTCCTAATTCAGTTTTCTCCTCTCCCACCCTCAGCTGTCTTTAACCCAATGGTACCGTAATGTCGAACCCACAAATGCAAACATTTAAAACAAAAAGATTTTCCATCCTTCGTCAGTTGAATCCACAGATGTGGCCCTCCAGGATGGGCGGGGGCCCATGGCTCCTAAGGGAGATCCCATGAGAATAGACATGTCTCCTTCGAGACCATGGATGTCATGCCACTCGTCCTCGGTACACGCTGTGGGAGCGCAAGGAGCCCACAACAAGCCTCAGTGCCATTTTCAAATTCAGAAACGGAAACATTGATACAACGTTACCACCTGGCCCAGCCTGTGGCTCCCATCCCAGATCCCAGGTGGGGAGCGTGGGCTGTCCTGGGTGGAACCCCGGGGCGCAGGAGCCACATCAGGATCCAAGTGGAGTTGAGCTCTAGTCTTCATTTCAGGCATTTAACATGACACCCCTTTTCACATTGCTTGACTGAGGTCCCAACACCATCAGAATCAGGATATAAGCTTTGACCGGGATCCCTTAAAAGTGGCTTGGAGTTCTCCCCACCCTTTCACACGGGGAGGCATCCTGAGGTTACCCCACTTGTGCTGACGTCAGCTTTGAAGCCGTGACTACAGTGGTATCGTGAGCCAGTAGTTGACACAGCATTTCTGAGGCCACCCATTGGGGGAAGCAGTACCGTCCATAGGTGAACCTGGTGTTTGCTTTGCCAGCAGTCCGTATGGGAAAAACTGCTTTACATCCCAGCTCCTCCACTTCCAATTCAGTTCGCTGCTAATGCACCTAGGAGAGCACAGTGGGAGATGGTCCAGGCACAAGAGTCCCTGCCACCCATGAGGGAGATCTGAACGGATCTCTGTCTCTGCTCGCTGCCTTTTAAATAAATCTTTAAAAAAAAATAATTGAAAATAAAAAATATAAAACGGTGTAGCAGGCAAAGCCTCTACTTGCAGCGCCAAGTTAAGTTCTGGCCTGCTCCAGTTCCGGTCTAGCTTTCTGCCAATGGCCTGGGAAAGTAGCAGAGGATGGCTCAGGTCCTTAGGCTCCTGTACTTATGTGGGTGACTAGGATGGAGTTCCTACCTCCTGGATTCAGCTTGGTCCAGTCCTGGCCATTTGTGGCCACTTGGGGAAGATCTCACTCTCGTCAACTCTTTCAAATAAATAAGTAAATCCTTTTTTTAAAAAAAATATTTTTTTTTTTTGAGAAAGGCAGATTTACAGAAAGAATGAGAGATAGAGAAATGGAGATGAGCTGATCCAAAGCCAGGAGACTCTTCAGGGTCTCCCATGCAGGGTGCAGGGTCCCAAGGCTTTGGGCCATGCTTGACTGCTTTCCCAGGCCACAAGCAGGGAGCTGGATGGGAAGTGGAGCAGCCAGGACATGAACTGGTGCCCATATGGGAATCCTGGCACTTGCGAAGTCAGGACTTAGCCCTTTAGCCATCATGCCAGGCCATAAATAAATAAATAAATAAATCTTAAAGAGGAAAATTAAAAAATAGGGGGGAGGAAAGAAGGAAAGAAGGAAGTGCAGAAGGAAGAAAAAGGAAGGAAGAAGACAAAAAGAGATTTGTGTTTTAGGAAATTGTAAGGGAAATGCTGATTTCAGCATGCATGGTGCCTTAAGGCCACCAGGGGGCAACAGCACATCTTAGGAAAATGCAACACCTGGAATTAATTTATTTATTTATTATTTTTTTTAAGATTTATTTTTATTATTTTTTATTGGAAAGGCGGATATACAGAGAAGAGAGATAGAGAGGAAGATCTTCCATCCAATGATTCACTCCCCAAGTGAGCACAATGGCCGATACTATGCCGATCCAAAGCCAGGAGCCTCTTCCGGGTCTCCCACGTGGGTGCAGGGTCCCAAAGCCTTGGGCCGTCCTCGACTGCTTTCCCGGGCCACAGGCAGGGAGCTGGAAGGGAAGCGGGGCTGCCGGGATTAGAACCGGTGCCCATATGAGATCCCGGGCGTGCAAGGCAAGGACCTTAACCACTGTGCCACTGCGCTGGGCCCAAATTTATTTATTTTTGAAACATTTATTTATTTTTGATTACAAAGTCATATACAGAGAGCAGGAGATATAGAGAGGAAAATCCGTCCGATGATTCACTCCTCAAGTGACTGCAACGGCCAGTGCTGTGCCGATTCAAACCCAGGAGCCAGGAACTTCCTCCAGGTCTCCCATTAGGGTGCAGGATCCCAAAGCATTGGACCTTCCTCAACTGCTTTCCCAGACCACAAGCAGGGAGCTGCACGGGAAGTGGAGCTGCCGGGATTAGAACTGATGACCATATGGGATCCTGGCTCGTGTTCAAAGCGAGGACTTTAGCCACTAGGCCACGCTGCTGGGCCCAACCACTGGAATTTAGACTGGGCAGGTGCTAGATCTGTGCTCTCCCTGGTGGAAGTTGTTAGTATTCTCTCACACAGAGGGGGATGCACACTCCCCACCGCAGATGCATGCGCACAGACTCCCAGATTCTCACACCCATGCTCACTGACGTCTTCCTGTTTTTTCTTCCAAAGTCTCTGAGGGAGGGCAACTCTGACCTCCTCCAGCGGGCTCTGAATCTGGGCTCTCACCAGGTTCTCTGCTGTCTGCCCTTGCCCCTGTTCCACCAGCCTGATATCCGTCTTTCCCTTCCCTTTATTTGTTTGGCACAAAATGAACCAGAGTATTCACAGCAAATTCTAGGGGAATATTGAGTAGCTTGCAATGCATGGTTCCATTGCTCCAGAAGCAAATACTTGCCAGTGAATGCACGCTCCAGCTCCTAGGCATCGAACAGCACTGGTCTGTGTATTTTCCCCCCACCCACCTGCCCAGGGCTGAAGGAGGCAACACTTGTCTAATCCCTTTCCTGTTGATAGGACTCCTGCAGTATACTCCCGCCTCTCATCTCAGACCCACCTTCCCAACCAGAACTGGCTGGATCACGCACCTACTTCATACCCTGCTACAGCCTGCTCTGTCCCACCTGGTTGCCTGGCACCTTTAGGATCCTGACCTCTCTCTGCCCTCCTGCTCTAGCCACCTGCACTATTGCATGTTGCCAGGGGCCTTGGCGTTTCTGCAGCTAGGTGCTCTAGGGGTGCTCCCCAGACTCAGCCAGTAACTTTTTTTATTATTATTATTTAGTTATTTTTATAGAAAAGGCAGATTTTTTGGGCCCGGCGCGATGGCGCAGTGGTTAAGGTCCTCGCCTTGCACGCCCGGGATCCCATATGGGCGCCGGTTCTAATCCTGGCAGCCCCGCTTCCCATCCAGCTCCCTGCCTGTGGCCCGGGAAAGCAGTCGAGGACGGCCCAAGGCTTTGGGACCCTGCACCCACATGGGAGACCCGGAAGAGGCTCCTGGCTTTGGATCGGCATAGTATCGGCCGTTGCGCTCACTTGGGGAGTGAATTATCGGACGGAAGACCTTCCTCTCTGTCTCTCTTCTCTGTATATCTGCCTTTCCAATCAAAATAAATCTTAAAAAAAAAAGAAAAGGCAGATTTTTTTTATGAAGTGGAGAGAGAGCAAGAGGGATCTTCCATCTGTTGGTTCACTCCACAAGCAGCCACAGTGTCCAGTGCTGGGCTAATTTGAAGCCAGGAGCTTCTTCTGGGTCTCCCATGGTGGTACAGAGTCCCAAGGCTTTGGACCATCCTCTGCTGCTTTCCCAGGCTATAAACAGATAGCCAACTGGGATGTAGAGTAGTCGGGACATGAACTGGCACCCATACAGGTTGCCTGTGATTGCAGGTGGAGGATTAACCAGTTGAACCTGATTCCCCCAAGTAGACCCTTTAAAAGGCTCCTTTATCACAGCAGCTGCCTCCACTTGAATGGATTGGCCCCCACTCTGACATCTGTTGAAGCCTATACATTGAGCAATTCGAGCTTCAGATGGGCTCAATGAAAGTTACTGCCAAGAGTCCTTAAATGGAAACCTGTGTGCTAAAAGCTAAAGTTCAGCCCTGTGAAATAACCTAGTGACTAAATCCTCACCCTGCATCCATCGTGATCCCACATAGGTGCCAGTTCTAATCCCGGCTACTCCACTTCCCATCCAGCTCCCTGCTTGTGGCCTGGGAGAGCAGTCAAGGACAGCCCAAAGCCTTGGAACCCTGCACCTGTGTTGGAGACCCAAAAGAAGCTCCTGGCTTCAGATCGGCTCAGCTCAGGCCATTGCAGCCACTTGGGGAGTGAACCAGTGAATGGCAGACCTTTCTGTGTATCTCCTTCACTCTGTAAATCTGATTTTCTAATAAAAATAAATAAACCTTAAAGAAAAAAAGCTAAAGTCAGTGTTCATGTTAACATGACCATGGGTAGCCAAACGGGAATGGAAGGCATCAGTTTAAATCAAGGGTGTCATGAGGATTTGCCTAAGTAGGAAGGTGACTCAAAAAATTGTGGAAGTGTCCGGCACAATGGCCTAGTGTCTAAAGTCCTTGCCTTGTATGCCCTGGGGTCCCATATGGACATCGGTTCTAATCCTGCAGCCCCACTTCCCATCCAGCTCCCTACTTGCAGTCTGGGAAAGCAGTCAAGGACGGCCCAAAGCCTTGGGACTCTACACCCCCACGTGGGAGACCCAGATGAAGCTCCAGGCTCCTAGCTTCGGATCAGCACGGCTCTGGCCATTGTGGCCACTTGGGGAGTGACTCATCGGACTCATCTTCCTCTCTATCTCTCCTCCTCTCTGTATATTTGACTTTGCAATAAAAATAAATAAAAATCTTAAAAGATAAAAAAACTGAAAAAAAAAAAGTTTATGGAAAATGGAGTGGAAGATAAGCTACGGCTGGGCATCATCAGGCAGCAGTTCAGGCCTCTGTGTGGATCTCCTACAGCCTTTGACAGATCATCTGGGATCAAGCTCTGGCTTGGTTTCCAGTTCTTCCTCCTGCTAAAGTCCACCCTGGAAAGCAGGTGGCAGTGGGAGCACATGGGTCCCTGCCGCTGGGACAGGGCAGATCTCATGGCATTCTGTTCTCCCAGCTTCAGCCGGGCCCAGCCTTGAACACTGTGGGTCTTTGGATAGGAAACCAGTGGATGGAAAGAGCTAGGGATTTCCACCTGACCAAATTTAAAAAAGAATAATAGGGGCCCAGCATCATGGCTCAATGGCTAAATCCTTGCCTTGTATGTGCCGGGATCCCATATAGGTATCAGTTAGTATCGCAGCTACTCCACTTCTCTTCAAACTCCCTGCTTATGCTCTGGAAGAGCAGTAGAGGACGGCCCAGAGCCTTGGGACCCTAGACCCTGTGGGAGACCCAGAAGAGGCTCCTGTTGTGGTTACTTGGGGAGTGAACCAGTAGACAGAAAATCTTTCTCTCTGGCTGTTCTTCATAAATCTGATTTGCCTTTCCAATGAAAACAAATTAATGTTTTTTAAAAGTCTACTAATCGCAAGGGGGACAGGTAAAAAAAAGTTTTGAATATGACCCTTAAGGAATGACCACAAGAAATTTGAACCAGAGGGGAAAATGCGTCCAATTGAGCCTGGTCATTCTCCTCACCTCCCACTTGAATCCAATCTCCCATAATTCTCCACAGACCAGCCTAGCTTGGGGCTGGATGAGTGGGGGGGAGCAGTGGTGGGTTGTGCATGTGAATCACTTGGGTCATTCCCACTCCATGGGTTTGTGGCAAGATGCTGAGAGCTCCCAGGTGTCTCCAATGCCCCCTGCTTGGGACCAATCAGTCTGCAAGAAGTACCCCCTTCCCCCAGCCCATCCCCAGGTTGCTGGGGAAGGGAGACAGGTGCGCGCCCTCCCCCAGAGGTATAAGAAGGTTTGACCTCGGCCGCCCTGCCCACCACTCCTACAACACCATGGGGCTGAGCTATAGGCTTGTCCTCTGCTTCCTGCTCTGGGGATGTGTGAAGCTGTGCTACCCACAGCCGCTGTGGTTCCTGCATGGTACAACCCACCCACCCTCATCCTTGGAGTCCCCTGTGGTGGTAGAGTGTCGGGAGGCCCAGCTCGTGGTCACCGTCAGCAAGGACCTATTTGGCACCAGGAAGCTCATCCAAGCATCTGACCTCAGCCTGGGCCCTGCGGGCTGTGAGCCCCTGGCCTCTGCGGGCATGGATGCTGTGGTCAAGTTTGAGGTTGGGCTGCATGAATGTGGCAATAGCGTGCAGGTGAGGCTTGAGGGTTGGGAGTGTCCCTGGTTTGGGTGGACAGGTGGTACACTGGGAAAGTGGCAGCAGTCAGTTGCCAGACTGCGGTTGTGGATTCATGTAGGTCAGGTGAAGTCCAGACATGTCTTCCTCCTCAGCTCCTGGAAACTTAAGACTCCCATCTGTTGGAGGAATGTAAAAACTCGTAGCCAGTGTGGAGGGGAAGGAGGCTTGGGGAGATTGTAATGCCCAGGCCGCACCTGGTTACCGAAACCAAATGAGTGCGGAAGCCAGGCCTGGGGTCAGGGTGGCGGGTAGGGCTCTCCTGCAGCTCCAGGTGACATCAAAACAGAGCTGAGCCCAGCAACCACTTACTCCCTGGGCTGTGCCTCTTGACCAGACGATGAAGACACCAAATCATGGCCCTTGTAGGACCTAATGCTTTTCAAACCTTAACCTGAAACCCTTCCCCTTCTGCCAGAGGCTCCCCGAGGCAGGCTGAGGGCTGCAGGCTGAGGGTAGGGACCCCAGGTGCTGCTCCCCGTCTGGCATAGACCACCTGGAAGATGCCCACTGCCACAGCAACACCTGTCTCCCGCGTCCCTTCCTGTGATGTCAGTGTGCCAATAAGGCAAGAGGCGATGAATAGGGACAGCGGAGCAGGAAATTCAAGTTCGTGATACTGTGGCTGCTGCCCAGGGGACGGGGGTGTGTTCCGGTGGCGTGGGGAGGATCCAGACCTCAGGCAAGTACCTTTATGTTGCAAAGACCACACCTGTCTCTGAACTTTCCACCTTACCCAACACACCTGACTGTCCTTAAGGCCCCCTCCAGTGTTGCATGACACCCCAGGATGCCTTGTTCCTCCCTTTCCCTTCAGATGACTGATGACGCCCTAGTGTACAGCACGTTCCTGCTCCACAACCCCCGGCCCATGGGAAATCTGTCCATCCTAAGGACCAACCGTGCTGAGGTCCCCATCGAGTGCCGCTACCCCAGGTTAGTGAAGGCTGGCCAGACTGGCAGCCAGCCAGCCCCAACCCTGGTGCTGAGGCCTTGACATGGCCGCTTGCATCAGGGCTGTGAGCAGATAGAACGGAAGGGCTTGCGGCTGGGGCTCTTGGCCTCTGCTCCAGGTGGATAGGGGAACGGGAGAATGCTACTGAATCTATTAGTTGTGGAAATGCATCTGGGGCACAGGTGTCCCTCCTTGGAGCCCAGCTGTGCTCTGGCAACTTCCACCACCTAATCCAACTTGGGCCTGTAAGCTGTTCTTGATGTAAGGCCTTGCTTTACCCTGTCCCTGACCAGTGTGAAGTATATGCCTGTGGACTCTGCATGACTGGTGGGGGAGTGTTAGATGATGATGGTGGCTCCTGGGAGGGGCTGAAATCCCACACACAGCTACCTGACAGTTATGTGGGCTACACATCCGGGGCCGTCTGGGGCAGTCAAGCAAGTGGGGCAGGCAGGCTCCAGGGGCCTAGCTGAGATGAATAAGTATTTGAGGTCAGACCTCATTGGTTACCCTGCCCTGAAGAAGCCATAGGACAGGTGAGAATAGCACTTTCCTCCAAGGGGTCGCTCATCTGGGAGCTAATATGGGAGACAGAGGGGCAAGTGGAGGCAGCAGGGATCTAGGAGGTTGGCTAGCAGGAGCTGGAAGAATTAGGGGTCTGACCACACAGGACTGGGGACTCAAGAGGGGAAGTTCAGCCAGCCCACACTGGTCAGGGGGCAAAGCCCTCCTGGTACTGAAGCAGTCCCTCCTGACACCCTTTCCCCACCCCCATGCTCCAGTGTAGCTCTGCCTGAAGTCCTGGCCCTGGCCCAGGCGAGGCCTCTCGAAACTTATCAGTACCTTATTGAGTGCATCACCAGGAGAAGCAGCCCCCTGCCCGCTGACCTTGGGTCAGGGGTTTGGACAGCTGCAGCCATCTGGACCCACTTCCATGGGCCAGGGACTCCCCCATCTCTGGGACAGGCTCAAGTTCTCTCACTGGCTTTCCAAGATGAGCAGCCCCTCTGTGTTCTCTCCAACGGACTTCCTTAGCCTTGACCCCTGCCCCCGACTAGAGAATTCCGAGAGGTTGAGGGGGAGGGGGTTGCAGTCCAGGCAGGGCCTTGCTGCTCTGGACTTACCAACTGGGCTCAAGTTGAAGGGTCAGAGGTTGGCATTAAGAAGGGAGGTTTCCAGTCTTGGAGGCCTCCATCTGCCAATGTCATAGCCATGGGTTGCTCAGGTGCGGAAGTTGAGGGGCTAGCTCAGGCCTGGGTGGGGTGTCTGTGGGGCTGCCAGTTGGGAGACTGAGAATCAGCACATGGGCCTGGATGGGCAGGCTCTGGGGCAGCTATATTCCTCTCCTCACCCAGGCAAGGTAACGTGAGTAGCCGGGCCATCCAGCCCACCTGGGTGCCCTTCCGGACCACCGTGCTCTCGGAAGAGAGGCTGGTCTTCTCTCTGCGCCTCATGGAGGGTGAGCTGGAGTTGGATGCGGGTGGGGCTTTCCCTGGGGGTGGGGATGGGGATGCCATTGAGCTATTCCTCTCATCCTGGGCCTTGCCTCTCAGACAACTGGAGGGCAGAGAAGACTTCTCCCACCTTCCACCTGGGAGATGTGGCCCACCTGCAGGCCGATGTGCACACCGGTGGCCACCCGGCCCTGCTGCTCTTGGTGGACCACTGTGTGGCCACACCCACGCCTGACCACAGCGCTTCCCCATCTCACACCATCGTGGACTTCCATGGGTGAGGGCAGCGGGGCTGCTTCTTGGGGCTGGCATTCCCTGTCCCTGCCTTCTTCCCATGCTTTCTAACAGCCTCCTCAACCTTGTTCTCTTACCAAGCTGTCTGGTGGACGGGCTCTATGATGGCTCTTCCAAGTTCAAGGCCCCCAGATCCAAGCCGGACACCCTGCAGTTCACAGTGGCCGTGTTCCACTTTGCCAACGACTCCAGACACACGGTAAATCTTTGCTTTGATAGCTTGGGCGCAGGCTGGACTTTGGGTCGGGCTTAGTAACCTGCTGGCATTCATAGCTCTCACCAGAAGCATGTTGTCAACGGCTGTCACTGTCGCAGCCACTTGATGAACTTGCCAAGCAGATCAGTACTTGCTACAAGGTCTTCAGATTCTGTATTGCACCTGCCTTTTCTCAGAGGAGGCAGGTAGAAGACCTGTATAGGAAAAGGGGAGGAAGGGATCCTAGAAATCGGGAAACCCGGGAGAACCTGAGTACAGGAAATTGAGGTGATGGCTCAAGATGCAGGTGTAATGACTAAGTCTGGTGACCTAGTCTCTGCCAAGGCCAGCAGGGTCTGAACCCCAAAGGATACTGGGTTGAATGGAGTTGACAGCTCTGGCAGGTGTGGGCAATGTAGTCGGTTGATCCCAGAAGCCAGCTTCACCTGCAGATGGAAGTTGCCGCTGGGCTTGACCCACAGGGGTTTAGGGGAAGTTTGGACCTTGTCCAAGCTGCCAGATTACTTAATGCTCGATTATTGCCAAGCTACAGAACCAGGAGGGATAGAAGGAGTGCTCCGGGCCTGAGCAGGGAAGGGATGAGAGGCACAGAAGGTCACGCTGACAACTCCAAGTGTGGAGAAAATCGGGTGGCATTTATGAACAAGCTGTCTTGATGGGAGTGGGGCCTGTGAAGTTTAGCAGAACAGATAGGAAGTGAGTATTGAAGGGTTTTCAGCGCTGGCCAGTCACCTGGGAAGGTGATGTGCTACAGTGTTTGCCGTGCTGAGTGGGTCCTGGATTCTCCTGTTGCCCACACTTATACAAAGCTCTCCAAACACGTGCTGTGAAAGCTTTCAGGAACACCTCCCTTGAGTTCTGTTAGCATTTCACTAGATCACAATCTTACACCATCCTAGTACATCTTAGGAAGGCATCAGACGCCTTCTGAACTTCCAGGTGACTGTCTCAATTGAGAGGTGGAGCCAGCATTGTAAAACAGCAAGTTCATCCACTGCCTGTAATACCAGCATCCCATATGAGAGCTGAATCAAGACCTAGATATGATCAGCTCTTGGCTAACGTGCCTGGGGAAATCAGATTGTCACTCGTTCAGGAGACCTGGATGGAGGTCCTCGCCCTTGGCTTGGGCAGGTTTGCAGAGCAATTAAATCCACCCCCTGGTGGAGCTCCTGTAGTAATACCTAACCTAACAGTGTTCCATGAGGAGGCTAACCCGGAGGCTGGGGCGAGGTCCAAGCCAAGGCACCAGCCAGGGCTTGTTGTAGACAGATGA
The DNA here is from genome assembly GCF_017591425.1 of Ochotona curzoniae. Lineage (NCBI taxonomy): Eukaryota > Metazoa > Chordata > Mammalia > Lagomorpha > Ochotonidae > Ochotona > Ochotona curzoniae. The sequence goes on from NW_024465421.1 coordinate 6,363,587, forward strand.
CGCTGGAGATAGGCCAGATGGGGACCTGTGCCCATGAGAAACAGAGCACAGGGAACCTTGCTGGTGGAAACCGCCAGCAAGGTGAAGCCCCTGGCTGAAATGGAAGCTCCCGAGGAGTCGAACTCCAAAGGCCTCTGGGTGTCCAAGAGTCCTAGGTCCTCCCCCTCTGTTAGCTGAAAACCATGGACAGCCTGTGGCTATGTCCTCCAGGGAGAAACTTGTCAAGGAGGCAGGTAGCAGCCATCACAGCCCAGTGGAAGCTGCTTGTGGCAAACTGGCCTTGACCCTATTTAGGTACCGGGGGGGGGTGCATGTAAGGGGACTTGGCAGTGTGTAGTCCCTCTAGCTTTATGAATTCAGGGTGGAAATAACAAACGGGCATAGAATCAGACTGGTTACTTTTAGTCATTTTGGGTGAATTATACTCTGAAATCTTCCTACTTTAGCATTAGCTGCCAGAAATCTTCCATCTCCCTGGCCCACTCCCCAAATGCCAGTGGTAATAGCTGGGACATCGACCTGGCTGCAGATTCCACGCAGGTATCCCACGTGGTTGGCAGGCCTCCAGGTTCTTGGACTGCCTTCTCTGGGTACGTGTTACCAGGAAGCTAGACTGGAAAGCTGAGAGGCTAGGAGTTGAACCAGGCATGGCAATATGGGATGGGAGCATCCCAAGAGCCAACTTAACCACTGTACCACAACACCTGTCACCCTCTTCCCCTCCCTCCCCACCTTCTAATAGAGCTTTCCCACATTTCTGCAGCTTGTAAAGGGTCCATGAATGAGCATGGCCTGGCTGAAGGCCTGGCAGGGATGAACTTTTGGCCTAACGGTTTAGACTTCAGGGTCCCCACATCCAAATGCTTGGGTTTGATCTTTAGCTCGGTTTCTGATTCCAGCTTGCTGCTAATGCTGACCCTGTGAGACAGCAGTGATGGCTCAAGTAACTGGCTTCCCGCCACCTCGCATGGGCATGCCTCATTGCTTGTCTGGTTCTCTTGGCTTTGCTCTCCCCAACTAGGGGCTATGGTGATTGCTTGAGGAATGAGCCAGTAGAGATGAGTTTTTTCAAATCTTAAATTTGAAAATGCGTAGCAAGAGATCATCCATCTGCTGGCTCACTTCCACAAATGCATGCACCAACCAGGGCTGGGCCAAGCTTAGGCCAGGGACCAGTAACTTCTTCCAGGTCTTCTGTGTGAGTGGCACTGCCTGCCAGAGTATGCATTAACACGAAGCTGGATGCTAAACAGCATCACGGGGACTGAACCCAGCCACCTTGACTATGGGAAGCCGGCATCCCAGGTAGCAGTTTAACTTGCTGAGCTATAACAGTTGCCCACCCACTCAGAGCCCCCAGAACTGTCTTGTCATAGCTGCTGTCACTTGCAGGTATACATCACCTGCCATCTAAAGGTCATTCCTGCCCAGCAAGCCCCGGACCAGCTCAACAAAGCCTGTTCCTTCAACCAGGCTTCTGGCAGGTGAGCAGACCAGAGTCTCAGCGAGACTGGGATTTGAAGACTCTAAGGGGGTACCCTCTCTGTATCCTCCCCCTTCGCTCCTAAATTTCTCTGGCCCTCTCAGGTGGTCCCCGGTAGAAGGCACAGATGACATCTGCGAATGCTGTAATGAGGGTAACTGCGGCAGCGTTCCAGGCTCTTTGAAGTGGAACCATTCCACTGCCCATTGGCTCAAGGCTGCTCTGAGAAACCGCAGGCATGGTAGGACATGGGACAGTCACTGCCCTCCTCTCTCCCCTTTGCTTAGCCTCAGCAGGGGCTGGGGAGGGATGCAAACTCATGCCATTCTGGGTAGGGGTTTTTGGCACTTACCCCAGTGTTAGCCAAGGTGGCCCTGCCGTTGGCCAGGGACCCTGCTGGGAAGCAGGTGAATGGGAAGGACCTGGCTGTTGGGGGCAGAGCAAGCTATATCCTGTGGCTCATGCAGAGGGACTAAGGTGACCCATGGATGTTCTGTCTCACAGCAACAGAGGAAGCTGACATCACTGTGGGGCCTCTCATCTTCCTGGGAAAGGCAGGTGACCCCAAAGACCCGAAGGAGTGGGCCTCTCCTGCATATTCCAGTGCCACCGTGCTGAGCTTAGGCCTGGCCACAGTGGTGCTCCTGGTTGGTGTGGCTGTGCTCCTGAGTTTCGCCACGAGGCGCCACCAGGCAGCCTCCAGTCCCATGGCTGCTTCTGAATAAAAGGAAAAACTACTTCTGAGAACAATTTCCTTTGGGCATGTTGGGAAAGAGGGGCTGCGTGGCCCATCAGAGCCACAGGTGGGAATTGGCACCATCTAGCAGGCCACGCTCTTGTGTCCTCTGGCTTGGAGTTGGGGCTGGGACCTGCCAGGTGACAATCCCTGGCTGAGGGAAGGGAAGCGGATGTGTTGATGCGGTATGGAGACCGGTCTCTGACATGTGCCTGGAGTGGGACTGTGGGGTTCTGGGTATATTAGCAACAGGAGGGCACTGCATGTGCCACCGTGGGAACTTCACATATCGTAGGTAGCCCCTAGGAGCTTGCCGCTAAGTGCCGAGTTTGAGATCACATCTTGGACCTGAGAACTTCGCATTCGAAGCCTCCAAGTGATTGGGGTTGTATGTTAAGGTGTACTGGGCCAAGGCATCTGCCTCAAACACTAGTTCGAGTCCCAACTGTTCTGCTTGCGATCCAGTTCCCTCCTAACGCATCTGGGAAGGCATCAGGGGATAGCCCAAGTGCTCCTGGCCCCTCTCACCCCTCAGAGTCCTGAACAGTTTCAGGCTTCTAGTTTCAGCTTCTCCCGACCTTGGCTGATATAGCTATTTGGGTGGTGAACCAGCAAGATGGAAGATCTGTTTCTCTTCCTGTCTATAACTCTGCTTTTCAAACCAAATCTTGAAGGGAGCTATGACGCTCTCCAAGTCACTTCTGATGTAGGGGAGTAGAAGGCAGGTCCTCAGTGTGTCTGAGGGTGAATGGACTACCTGGAGGTGGTGGTGATGGAACAGGTCAGAGGACTATGGGAAAGTGAATTGAAAGGGACAAGCCCAGTATCCAGAAGAGTGGGTCCTGCACTAGAGCAGGTGTTCCTGAGGGCTCTGGCCATGTAACTGGAACAGCAGGGGGTGTGGCCTGGAGCCCAACACCCAGGTTTCAGTCCCAGCTTCCTGCCACTTCTGGTTGGGCAGGTGATAGTGGCCTTTAAGATGGACACACTGGGACCACCCAGGTTCTGGCAGCATCTCCCCAATTTCACAGCCTCATTCACATCGTGCCCAGGAGGATCTCCCCGTCTTCTTGCTATCCACCCCCATTTGCAATGGAGGAGCCTGGTCCTGTAGGGCTATAGCAAGCTTGAGCAGAACCATGGGATGCCTGGGACTATTTTTCTTTTGGTAAGCCGTTAACTCCCGCTGAGAAGGCCTCTCTGTGCCTTGCCCACAAGCTCCTGGGTATTGTGACATCCTGAGGAAAAGAGGAAGAAGTGACAAGTTCAGCAGGGTCTTGGCTGGCTGGAGGGAACCGCTGAGAGTGGGGGTGTGGCCAGTGTGGAGCCCCTGCTTGGAATGTCTGCTATCCCGGTGCTGGTTCAAGACCTGGCTCCTCTGTGTTCCAGCTCCCTGCTAATGCGCTCTGGGGGCAGTAAATGATGGCTCAGGTGCTTGGGCTCACATCACTCATGTGGGAGAACCAGATGGAGGCCAGGGTTCCAGGTTGAACAATGCTTCTTGCAGGCATCTAGAGGGAGGGAATCAACAGAATATAAAGACCTGTTCTGGAAAGGTATTTACAGTGAGAAAGATCTACCTACTGGGGCCCAGCGCGGGGGCTTAGCGGCTAAAATCCTTGCCTTGGATAAGTCAAGATCCCATATGGGTGTCGATTTTAATCCTGGCTGCCCCACTTCCCGTCCAGCTCCCTGCTTGTGGCTTGGGAAAGCAGTCGAGGATGGCCCAAAGCCCTGGAACCCTGCACCTGTGTGTGGGAGACCAGGAGGAAGTTCATGGCTCCTGGCTTTGGATCGGTGCAGCACTGGCCATTGCAGTCACTAGGGGAGTGAATCAACAGAAGATCTTCCTCTCTGTATAACGGCTATAATAGCTGGACTGAGCTGATCTGAAGCCAGGAGCCAGAAGCTTCTTCTGGGTCTCCTATGTAGGTGCAGGGTCTAAAGGCTTTAAGCTGTCCTCTGCTGCTTTTCCAGGCCACAAGCAGAGAGCCAGATTGGAAGTGGACCAGCAGGACATGAACCGGTGCCCATTTGGGATCCCGGTGTATGCAAGGTGAGGATTTAGCTACTGAGCCATCACGCCAAGCCTAATGCTATTTTTGTAAAAGATTATTTCTATTGGAAAGGCAGATATACAGTGAGGAGAGACAGAGGAAGATCTTCCATCTGCTGGTTCACTCCCTAAGTACCTGCAAAGGTCAGGCCTGAGCTGATCCGCAGCCAGGAGCCAGGAGCTTCTTTTGGATTTCCCATGCAGGTGCAGGGTCCCAAGGTTTTGGGCCATCCCCAACTACCCTCCCAGGACACAAAACAGGGAGCTGGATGGCAAGTGGAGCAGCTGGGATTAGAACCAGCGGCCATATGGGATTCTGGCCAGTGCAAGGAGAGGACCTTAGTCACTAGGCTACTGCACTGGACCTCTAATGCTATTTAATGAAAAATATTAAAGGATTCTCCCATAAAACTAGTTGAATAAAGCGCTATAGATTCCTGCAAAATCGTGTCTGCTTATTGAAAATCAATGGGCCTCTAATGTCAAGGTGGTAGAAGATGGGTGTTTAATACCACAGGCAGCTCTGGCTTCATTACTGGGTGACTAAAGCAGTTACCGGGTCAAGGTTGTTAGGAACTGAAATTGGGGCGGAGAGGGGTATGTTCCACTCACATTTACACCCCTGATTGGCCTACTGTACTCTCTGCCATCTTCTGAGTGATACTATGTTCTTTAGGGAATTTTTTTTTTTTTAAGATTTATTTTTATTGCAAAGTCAGGAGGAGACACAGAGAGGAAGATCTTCCATCTGATGATTCACTCCCCAAGTGACCTCAATGGCTGATGCTGTGCCGATCTGAAGCCAGGGGCCTGGAACTTCTTCCAGGTCTCCCACACAGGTGCAGGGTCCCAAGGGGTTGGGCAGTCCTTCACTGCTTTCCCAGGCCACAAGCAGGGAGCTGGATGGCTAGTAGGGCAGCTGGGATGAGAACCAGCGTCCATATGGGATCCTGGCATGTGTTCAAGGCGAGAACTTTAGCCAATAGGCCACTGCACTAGGCCCCTAGGGAATTTTGATAGTGGCAAGGGGGTAGGGGTTAAGGTCAGGAAGGTGGCAATGACTTTTTGCGTGGGTCTGGGGATTTCCACAAAGGAGAATCCGCAAGCTGGGACTTTTTTTTTTTTTTTGGCAGGTGGGAGGGGGTACACATAACTATGCAGGCTGTGGGACCAGGTGCACCACTCCAACGGCTCCATCAGCTAATTTGAGTAAAAGGTTGATTTGCCACCACGAAAGTTGAACCAGGCACCCAAACCTCTAAGAGAGTGGGCCTGGGAGGTCTAGGAATATGAAAACCCGCCCGCGTCAGCTCTTGTATTTCAGGGCTAAATTTTCAGGTCAATAAGAACCCCGCCCCATACTGAACAAGAGAAGCAGCCAGAGTTGGCAGGAGACACTGATGGAGGAAGGGCAGAGACTAGAGCAAGAGTTGTTTACCGAGATGAAAGAGGAAGCCCTCCCACATCGTCAGCCTTAGGGAAAAGCAAGCTGTGCCCGGCTCGGTTTCAGCCCTTTACTGGGTAGGGGCGGTGCCCTAGTTGAGTTGCGGGGGAACTCAGCACGCATTCATTCATCCATGATGGGCAAGCGCATCATAGGGAAGTGGGTACCAAGAGCAAGGATGTCGGTGGACAGCCACATCACCCAGTGTTGATGTTGTTTGGCTCTTGAGAACAGCCGCTTCCCCACCCCATACAGGAGAAAAGGAAAAGTGGGGGCTCAGTGAGATAGCCTAGCAGCTGAAGTCCTTGCCTTTCACATGCCAGGATCCCATATGGGTGCTGGTTCTAATCCCAGTGGCCCTCCTTCCCATCCAGCTCCCTGCTTGTGGTCTGGGAAAGCAGCCTAGGACTGCCCAAACCCTTTGGATCCTGCACCTGCGTGGGAGACCTGGAAGAAGCGCCTGGCTTTGGATTGGCTCAGTTCTGGCTATTGTGACAACTTGGGGAATGAATCAATGGAAGATCTTCTTCTGTCTTTCCTCTTCTATATCTTTCCAATAAAAAATAAAAATCTTAAAAAAGGAAAATTGAAAGCGTTTGCCCCACTCATCTTCCCCCATGCCCTGACCATCCTCACCCTATTCCATGGTCCTTGTGGGTCTGCATTCTGGTCAGCTATGTGAAGAACATCAATACTAAAATTTTTTAAAAGGACAAGGAAAAGCCTTCCCATCCGTTTTTTTTCCCTGCTCTGCCTTACCCAGCCCTCCCCTGCCTCCACCATCAGGCGCACCACTGTTTCAAGAACCTGGCCATGGTCCTGATGTGATAGCATAACTAGTTAATTCTCTACCTCCAAGCACAAAGATCCCAAATGGGTACCTGTTCGTGTCCCAGCTGTTCTACTTCCCATTCAGCTCCCTCCTCATGGCCTGGGAAAGCAGTCTAGGATGGCCCAATGCTTTGGGACCCTGCACCTGCATGGGAGACTGGGAAGAAGCTCCTGGATCCTGGCTTTGGATCAGCTCAGCTCTGGCTGTTGTGGCCCCTTGGGGAGTGAATCAGCAGGTGGAGGATGTTTGTCTCTCCTCTCTGTAAATCTGATCTGCATTTTAAAAAATATATATATATATATATTTTATTGCAAAGGCAGATTTTTACAGAGAGATGGATCTTCCATCCACCGGCTGCAATGGCTGGAATTGAGCTCATCCAGAGCCAGGAGCCTCTTTGGGGTCTCCCATGCAAGTGCAGGGTCCCAAAACCTTGGGCCATTCTCTATTGCTTTCCTTTTTTTATTTTTAAAGATTTATTCTATTTTTTATTGGAAAGGCGGATATACAGAGAGGAGAGACAGAGGAAGATCTTCCGTCCGATGATTCACTCCCCAAGTGAGCGCAACGGCCAGTGCTATGCTGATCCGAAGCCAGGAGTCTCGTCCGGGTCTTCTATGCGGGTGCAGGGTCCCAAAGCTTTTGGACTGCTTTCTTAGGCCACAAGCAGGAAGCTGGATGGGAAGTGGAGCAGGAAGTGGGATATGAACCGATGCCCATATGGGATGCTGGTACTTGCAGGTGGATAATTAGCCTGTTGAGCTGTTGAACCACTATGGCAGCCCCTAACCAAATTTTGTCATTTCCATTGTGTGTTAACACATCATTGCTCTTTTCCCTTTGGCTACCAAGAAGCATAACAGTTTCAACCCAGACAGAAAGCGGTAAGTGATTAGGAATAGAAAATGGCTCAGTGAAAGCTAACACCCTCCCTTATACACTGCTGGCTTATGTAACACAAAGCCGCGTGGGGTGGGGTGGGGGTGCGGTAGGAAGGAGGTCGTCTGAGCTACAGCTGGGCTGTTGAGCTGAGCAGAAGGCTTGGGCTGGATCTAAGTGTGGGCTGGGAGGTGTCTGGGCTGAGCTTCCTGAGACAGAGGGGAAAGCCTATTTTCATTTTTATTTCAAAAGCAGAGATGGATCTTCCATCCGCTTCCTTTTGGACCTGGAGTCAGGCTGAAGTCAGGAACTCAACCCCGGTCTCTCCCGTGAGTGGCAGGCAGAGGCCACCGTGGCCGCCTCCTGGGATGCATCCACAGGAAGCTGGATCTGGAGGGGTGAGGCTGACTTCACCCAGGTGCTCAGCTGAAGCATGCTGGCTTCCCTGCTAAGCCCCAACGCCCCTCCCTGTTGACTGCTGTGTCCACTGCGGGTGCTGTGGGCTGGTTGCAGGGAAGACTGAACTCTGAGCTTCCTAGTCACAGGGCACAATTACAAGAAAAATGGAGCTGGCCTTTGATCAGCGATCCTGCGTGGGGGCGGCATTCCACCTGCTGTCAGAAGAAGCAGTCTGCTGGGCGTGGCAGGCCCCCAGGGTTTCAGAAAGGCAGCTGGCAACAGGAGATAAGACAGAAAAATCCAGCTAAAGGCGCCAGTTCGTATCAGTGGCCCTGCTTCCCATCCAGCTCCCTGCTTGTGGCCTGGAAAAACAGTTGAGGACATGCCAAAGCTTTGGGACCCTGCACCCGCATGGGAGACTCAGAAGCTGCTCTTGGCTTCTGGCTTTGGATTGGCTTAGCTCTGGCCGCTGAGGCCATTGGGGAGTGAACAATGGATGGAAGTTCTTTTTGTATCTCGTTTCTGTAAATCTGCTTTTTCAAATGAAAATAAACCTTTTTTAAAAATCTGAAAATTCTATTAAGATATGTTCTCATTTTTCACGGATGCAAGGTTATTGCATATGCATGCTGAGTGTAACACACCAAAACATATATGCATTGAGTAATGATACCGGGGGAACTAGCATGGTCACTATTCCTTTGCACAGAGAAGAGTCAATATTCTCTCTCCTAGCCAGTGTGAAATTCGCCATTCTTTGCTGCCTCCAGCCATGGCACTTTGGAAGTCATTTGGTTCAAGTGCATTAACATTCCGTCTGAGTTTTCTGAGTCCATGCCCTTTCTCTTCTGGCCTGTGGTCACATTCTTTTCTGGGCTACATCATTCATTCTTAGCTTGTCCCAGCACACCAGGCCCTAGGGCAAGCAGCACAAGCCCCAGGAGACTGGGACATTACAGCACAAGGTGTCCCCCTCCAGGCTGGCCATTTCAATGCCTGAGTGGAGGGCGGGGCCTGCAGGCCAGGGATTAAGAGCTGCTCAGAAATGTGTAATAAACAAACCAACAATCCCCAGCTGGGCTTGGTCCTGGGTCCAGTGCTTAAGTGGAGCAGCTTAAGCAGGTTAAGTGGGGACATTGGCATCTCAGAGTGCCTGGGTTTGAGTCTGCCACTGCTCACCTGTATCCTGGGATGCAGCAGATATGATGGCTTGTCCTCATGTCCCTGCCAGCCGTGTGGAAGGACTAGGGAGGAGTTTTTGCCTAAACCTGCAGTGTGCAGTCTAGCCTTCCGCTCTTGTGGGCCATTTGGGGAGTAAACCGACAGATGCAAGTTTTCTCTGTGTCTGCCTTTGCCTTTCAGAGGAAGCATTCATCAAAGATGTTGACAGCGGCGCTGACATGATGGCACAACTGGCTTACCTTTCTGCAAGCACCAGCATCCTATATAGGCGCCAGTTTATGTCTTGACTGTTCCACTTCCCATCCGATTCCTTGTTTATGGCCCGGGAAAGCAATTATAAACATTAATAAATATTTATTTTATTTATTTACTATATTAAATATTAATAAATAAATAAGTATCTTTATTGAAAACACAGATTTACAGAGAGGAGGAGAGATGAAAAGAGCTTCCATCTGCTGGTTCACAACTGAAGTGGCCACAATGGCTGGAGCAGAGCCAATCTGCATCCAAGAGTTCAGAACCTCTTCCAGGTCCCCCACATGGGTGCAGGGTCCCAAGGCTTTGGGCCATCCTCCACTGCTTTCCCAGGGGCCACAAACAGGAAGCTGGATGGGAAGTGGAGCAACTGGGACAAGAACTGGTGCCCATATGTGATCCTGGCACATGTGAGGTGAGTACTTCAGCAAAGAGATTTAGGCTACTGTGCTGGACCCCAACAAATAAATTGAAAAAAAAAAAAAGAAAAGAAAAAGGTTAACAATAACCATCACGTTATGTCCTGAGTGCCTGGGGTCTCGTGGATGTTGTCCCGGACACTTGCTGCCCCCTGTACCTGTGCATTGTATGGAACTGTTTCATTGCAGATGATGTCTTCATTTTTATTTGAAACATGGAGTGACAGGAGAGACAGGAAAACACCCTTCCTAACCCTGGGTCACTGCCCAAATGGCTGCTGCAATGGCAGGGACCAGGCCAGGCCAAAACCGAAGAACTTCCATTCTGCCATCCCAACCCTGGCATCACATGGGATGATTTTCAAAACTGCAGGAAGCACATGTTCTATTCTGCCCTTAATCCTGAAAAGTCTTTTTTTTTTTTTTTTTTTTAAAAAAACTTAACAATAGAACTTGGCTGAGTCTTCTGCTTATTTCCTAAGGCCACCTGGGGTCGCAGGGTAAGTGGCTTCCTGAAGTTATCTTGGACCCTCTGCTATGCAAAGTTCTGGGGGTTGGGGGGCAACATCAGGTACCCTAGGGACTTCCTGGGAAGGTCACAGGTTCCACAGACACACCACTTCCTTTCTCCTCTCTGAAACACAAAAGTCCATTCTTTCCCTGGCTGCTGCCCTATTTCACTTAGCACAATCAGATCTCCTTTTTATTTTATTTTTTTGCTCCCCAATAAATATAGCCTGTATCGTCAGGTTATAAAAAGGGAAGACATTTATCGACATGGGTTCAAAGGATACCAGAGCAGTACAGAGAAAGTCGCCTGCAATCCTGTCCCTCGGAGGGTCACGCAGTCAGCCAAGACTCCCACACTGATGTCCAATTTGGGCCTTTCCAGCCAGGAGGGCGGAGAATGGGGGCACCCAGGAGGCTGTACCCAGAGCTCCAGCACCTTCCTATCTCTACGTTGAGATTTTTTTTTCTGTTCCCCACAGCCTAGGTTCTGACTCGAGTTCTGAGTTTCTAGAGTATGTAGATATCATTTTCCAATCTGTCACTAAAGAAAAACGAAGCACTTAAGAAAATCTAAAAACAAAAGAAATAAAAAATCCTGCTTGCCCAACCCGGAGTGTCCATACATTAAATGAGTCTGCAGCTCTTAAAAAAAAATCTATTGGGGTTCACAGCATTGTGGCTTAGAGCATTAAGCCCACAGACAACTGAGATACTGGCTCCCAGATGGGCACTTTTTTCAGTTGCTCTAGTTTCGATACTGTTTCCTGCTAATGTGCCTGGGAAAGCAGCGGAGGATAGCCCAAGTCCGTGGACCCCTGCACCCATGCCGGAGACCCAGAAGAAATTCCTGGCTTCGGACCAGCCCACTCTGACTTATTGCTGCCATTTGGGTAGTGAACCAGTTAATGGAAGATCTCTGTTTTCTCCCCAACTCTCTGTAATTTTGACTTTCAAGTAAAATAAAGATAAATTTTTTTAAGAAAATAAAAAAATTAAAAAGCGAGTCAGCAATGAACGAAGAAGTAACTTCACTAGTGAATAAAGACTGCACACACCTGCACAGGTGCCTCTCCCGCTCCCTCGGTCCCGCCTCCTAGCCCATGCCGAACTACATTTCCCAGCAGGCCTAGCGCTCAGGGCACGCGCAGTGCGGCTCTCGGAAGCTGCGACGCCGAGTTTTACTCCGGCTGCTGCTTGTCTCTAGGAGCTCCAAACCAGAGCGCTGCCCAGACGAGACCAGAGCTCTAGCTCGTTGGCGTCGGTGTCCGCCGCTTGTGTCCCTGCTCCGCCTCGGTGAGAGAAGCGGACCGGCCATTCTGCTCGTTGCCGGGACTAGGGATCCTGAGGGCGTGAGGCGGCGGAGGGAGGGAGACTGAGCCGAGCCGAGGACCGGAAGGGGGCGGGCGTGGGACTGAGGGAAGGCTGGGCCCCAGGATCCCCCCCGGGGGATTGGGACGGAGTGGCTGGGGCGCCCGGTGTTTTGGGGATCGGGAGCAGAGGGGATTTGGGGGTACTGGGGGCGGCCCAGGGCAGGACTGTGTGCTGAGTGGGTGTTGGGGGTGGGGCGCTCAGGAGTTTGGGCCGTGAGTTGCAGACGGCACCCCTTCCCTCAGGGTCTGGAGGGGGCGGGGGTTCTTCCCCGGTCCACTTTTGAGGGTGAAGAAAGGCCTCGTGGGACCGGGAGCCCCCTCCTCTTTTAAGTAGGGGGTCCGCCTTCGCGGAAGCTGCCGTTTCGCGGGGCTCCCGCGTCCATAGTGCCGGGGTTGGGGGAGATGAGGTAAGTGTGTGTGGTCCGCCCCGTCGAGCCCCCTCTCCAACTTGAAACTCAAAAAATATCCGCTCGCCATCCTAGCCTCGCCGCTAGCGTGGTCTTTTTGTGACTCCCCCTCTCCCCCCACAAAAAAATGGGGCACATGGAAGCTGTCCTGTTAACCGACCGCCTCCTGTCTGGCCACAATTTTATTCTGGTGTGTTTATTTCCTGGGTGCCCACACCGCCTTTCCCCCCCCCCCCCCCAGCTTTTCTGTGAAATGTTTGGGTGTTTAAAATCATCCGCTGGACTTTGGGCAGGCTCCTGGTGCCTTCTGCTCTGCCCAGGCTGTTTGGCGAATCTGGATCAGCCCCCAGCCCTAACACCTGCGCGCCCGCTCGCCCCCTGCTTTCTTCACTCCGTTGCAAAGCTGATTGTCCCCCTCCGGAATCTACCAGCAAGCCTTCCTGCTTTGTTGTTGTTGTTGTTGTTTGCGTTTGGGCATTAAGATGGGAACTCACATTAATCCTTCCCCCCTAAGCTTCCGTGCTGGCTGTCCTGCAGGGTCTGGGGGTGGGGCAGCTCCGGAGAGAGAAGCTGAGAGCCCCTGAGTTGGGCAGGGGGGACTGGACTTTGCCGCTTGCTTGTTTACTTGCTTGGGATGTTCTCCCCTCCCCTTCGCCCCCCAGCCAGGTGGACCAAGCTGTGGAGGGTGTGATGAAAGCTAGTGCCTTGGAATTACTTGGTGGATGCCAGCTGCCTCAGATAAACGTCCCGTGGCCTCCTGCCTCAGCTGCCGCTCCTGTGGAACCTGTCTTAGGATGCTTTCGCTGAAAGAGCTGCTTTGGGGGAGGGAGGAGTGTAGTGATTGCTGCATTTGAACCGGGCGTTGCCCGAGTTGCCAGGTGATACCCCTACTTTTCTGGGGCCCAGTATTGGGTGGCAAAGACAGCAGAGTGTGCCCACACGGCAGTATTACAGGAACTGGGAGAATCCTGGGGCCAACAACCCTCCTCAGCCCAGTGCCCCTAACGCCCTCTTCTGCAGGAGTGGGGCAGGAAAGAGTGGGTCAAAAAGGTGGTAGTTAAGTTGTAAAGGAGTTGAACTTGAGACTTGGGGGGGCAATTGCAGGGGAGCCAGCCTCTGCAAAGCCCTGAAGCTGGAGCAACATGGGGTGTAGGTGGGGTAGAGGAGACCCAGCAGTAGATTAGGATCTGAGGGGGACTCCACCCTTACGAATGCACTTCTGCCAGCAGTTTGTTTTCCCAGAAGCAGATGGCTGTCCAGCCAGGCCCCTGTAGGAGCACCGGCTCACTTCTCTTTATGCTGCTATGCCGCATCTGGATACAGCAGCCAGGGCACCCTCACTAGGATGCTGCCAGCTTGCCGCATGGGCCCCTCTGGCCACCGGAAGGAACCCTGAGCCCAGTCAACCGGTTTACCCCATCGGTTACCAGCCCCCGGGTTTTGTTACACCAAGGTCCAGGTTGGGGGGAGGGGGGAAGGTTCCAGCAGAGTTCCACCTGCATGCGGCATTTGCCATCCTGCGGCGTGCCTTCTCCTGGATGTGGATGACAACTTTGGCCTGGAGTTTGTTCATAACCCAGCTGAAGGGTTATGGTGGGTTAGTGAAGGACAGGCTTCTGTGTCTGAGCTGGAGTGACAGGTCCCAGCAGGTGGCAGCTCAGGCAGTGAGGAGAGAGCAGGCTACCAAGAGCTGTGGGGTACCAAAACGAGTCAGGTATTTGTCTAGGCTACCCTGGAACCCTAGGGAGGTGTGGGGCAGGGGAATGGGAGCCTTTGAGAGTAAGATCTGTGTCCTTCACACATACTGCAGGCCAGTAAGGAAGCCAGCAGGAGGCCAGGCCCTGGGCTAGGAGGAAAGCCCCTCCTGGATTCTCTGTGCTAGGAGCTGTGCTGGGCCCTCAGGGCATGAAAATAGTGTTTTTTTTTGTTTTTTTGTTTTTTTTTTTTGGACAAGTGTCAGATCTGTGGGGAAATGTCAGTGAGGAAATGACAGTGGGTTAAGCTGTTGTCCTGTGACACCGGCATCCCTCCGGTCGAAGCTGCTCCGTTTCTTATCCAGCTCCCTGCTCATGGGCCTGGAGAACAGCGGAGGGTGGTCGTCTAAGTGGGGAAAGAAAGAATGCTTTGCCAAGGCTTATCTGCATCTCGTGTTGTCAGGTGCATCTGTTTGGACTCCCACTGGAGGCTGGTTGGTCTGTAGCGGTGAGCATCCTCGTTGGTAGGTTTCTGTTACCAGGACACCAGCTGTGACTCTTCCAGACTGGAGAGTGGCACAACAGTACTTGGCTTCCATATGTCTTGCCATGCTGGTGATTTTGTTTGTTTTGTGTTTTTGGTGAATTTATAGTGCAAAAATTAGAGTGTCCATCTCCTAGTTCACACCCCGGTGACCTCAATGGCTCCAGGGACCCTAGTGGCCAGTGCTGCCAGGCCAAAGCCAGGAGCTTCCACCAGGTCTAGCCTGTGAGTGACGGGACTGTAAACACTTGGGCTGTCTCTCACTGCTTTTCCCAGATCCTTAGCAGAGAGTTGGATGGGAAGTGGAGCAGCTGGGACATGAACTGGTGCCCATATGAGATGCTGGCTTTTTGAGGTGGAGGATTAGGCATTGACCCGAAGATCCGGCCCCCTGCATTTCTTAAGGTGTTTTGGTATCTTTTTCTTGGTTAGTCATTTTAAAAGTATAACATGATAAAATGCCTTCATTTGTAGTTAGCTTTGTGTGTGCGTCTTACTTGAAAAGCCATCTGCTGGTTCACTCCCTAAGTGCCTGCTCTAGGTGAGACTGGGCCAGGCTGGAGCTGGCATCCAGCCACGTGAGTTGGCTCCTCTCGGGGAGGGGTCTGCATCCTTAGGAAGCTGACCTTAGGAGCCAAGGCAGGTATGGAGCCCGGGCCCTCAGACACAGCCGGTGTCCCAACTGGGATCTCAGCATCTCAGCTGGAACACCCACCCTTGCAGTGTCTTCTCTGGAACATAATCCTTGCCACTCAGCAGCGTTTGTCCTGGTGGAGTGGACAGTTAGGTCTTTTTTTTTTTTAAAGATTTATTTTTATTGGAATGGCATATTTATGGAGTGGGAGGCAAAGATCTTCCATTGGCTGGCTTACTCCCCAAGTGGACACAACAACCAGAACTGAGCTGATCCAAAGCCAGGAGCCAGGAGCCTCCTCTGGTCTCCCACGCGGGTTCAGAGTCCGAAGACTTTGGGCTATTCTCTGCTGCTTTCCCAGGCCACAGGCAGGGAGCTGGAAAAGGGTGCAGCCAGGATGTGAACCAGTGCCCATATGGGATTCTGGTGCTTGCTAGGGGAGGATTAGTCCGTTGATCCTTCCCACTGTGCCCAGTTAAGGTCATTATTCTCAGCGGTCCCCTGGGTACATCCAATAGAAGCAGTCGGCTCTCCCTGCAGGGCGATGGTGAAGGTAGGAAACATGACATGGGGCAGAGGGTATTAAACTGGGAGTTAGGAGGTGAGTAGGTAGGCTGAGATAGGGGTAAAGGACGTAATAAATCAGCCTGGTCATTGTAGGCTGTGCCAGGGGCCCCACAGCTGAGGGTTCAGGGGCCCAGGCAGGCTGGCCGTGGTAGAGAGACCATTCCCATGATGGATGGGAGAGGTTATTGAAACTGTGGGTACAGACACGAGCCCCTGGGAGCGTGGAGAGGGGGAAGCCAGGCCAGGGTCTGATAACCCAGGGCAGAGAAAGTTTGAAATGCTTGCTGTGCTGGGCAGAGGCGGCAGGGCGTGGCCGAGGCTATGGCCTGCGGGAGACAGCAAGCTGCTCTTGTTGAAGAAGTGGGTTCAGAGAGGTGTTGCTCCGTCGTAGGCGGGAGGGTGGGGATGTGCGCCAAGGCCCTGGGGGCCAAGCCCCACCCACCAAGGTGTTCCTCGGTTTTCCTGGAGCGCACACATTTACTCACAGTTATGCATTGCTGTTGCCTGACCAGCAGCAGAATGGAGTGCTCACCACGGAGCCTGCCCACCTGCATGGTCACCACCACCAGAGTCCAGGTGGTCTGCCTCAATGTCTCCGCCTTTCTGACCTTTCTGGTTTTCAAGTGAATTTGGAAATCAGGCCTTTTTCCTTTTTGCTTTTTTTTCCTTCTCATGTGGCTTTTTCAATTTGTAATCATCTGCTCAGTTTTTTTTTCTTTTTTTTTAAAGATTTACTTACTTGACAGATATACAGAGAGGAAAATTTTCCGTCAGCTGATTCATTCCTCATGCCGCCGGAATGGCCAGAGCTGAGCCAATTTGCAGCCAGGAGCCTGGAGACTCCTCCGGATCTCCCACACGGGTGTAGGATCCCAAAGCTTTGGGCTGTCTTCAACTGCTTTCCCAGGCCACAAGCAGGGAGCTGGATGGGAAGTGGGGCTGCCGAGATTAGAACCGGTGTCTGTATGGGATTCCAGCGTGTGCACGGCAAGGACTTTAGCCACTATGCTATCATGCTGTGCTGGGGCCTATTTTTTTTAATAAAGAACCAGAAAATGCTCGTTGAGCCCCTTTTGTCCGGGGTTGGTGATCCAAGGGTCCCTTCTGTCTGGCTGCAGGAGGACAAAGAGTCTGGAAAGAGATCTGGTTTGCTCCGACCCTGGGTACTTTTGGGTAAGTTAATCCTCCTCAGCTCTCACTTCTCTGCGGTTATAAAATGTGCGTGTTCGCTGTCTCTCTGGATTCCAGGATGAAATGAGAGTACTTACAAGGTTGCCAGACTGCGCCTGGTGCATACCTAGCCCCCATGGCAGTCATTGCACCTGCCATGGCGTCCCCTGTTCCTTCATTTTGGCCTTTTGGTAGGCCCTTGAGCCAGGACTTTGTCCTCTGACTGGGTAGCAGGTTCCTGGTTCCGGAGGAGGTGGTTTGTACAAAGTTTTATGTTGCTGGGATCTGCATCGTGAACGGCATGTAGCATTAGAGACAGAGCTTCCGTCTGCTGGTTCACTTCCCAAGTGGCTACAATGGCTGGAGCTGAATTGATCTGAAGCCAAGAGCTTCTTCTGGATCTCCCATGCGGATGTAGGGTCCCAAGGCTTTGGGCTGTCTTCTGCTGCTTTCCCAGGGGCTACAAGCAGGGAGCTGGATGGAACCGGCACCCGTGTGGCATCCTGGTGCTTGCAAGGTGGCGGTTTGGCTATTGAGCCATCATGCTGGGCCCTAGGCATTGCTTTGATCAGTGTGTGCTCAGAACTAAGCTTTCCCTGTCTTTGGAGAAGCCACCTTGTCTGTAAGCAGCCTGGGAAGGCCCTGACTGTGGTGATGGGTCAGCTGGGAGCTGTGGCTCTGCAGGTCCCTGTCCCACACAGAGCTCCAGGAATGAGGCAGGTTGAATTTTTTTTTTAAGATTTATTTATTTATTGGGAAGTCAGATCTACAGAGAGGAGGAGAGAGAGAAAAAATCTTCCATCTGATGATTCACTCCCCAAGTGACCACAACAGCCGGTGCTGCACACCAATCCAAAGCCTGGAACCAGGAACTTCCACCAGATCTCCCACGCGGGTGCAGGGTCCCAAGGCTTTGGGCCGTCCTCGACTGTTTTCCCAGGTCACAATAGGGAGCTGGATGGAAGGTGGAGCTGCCGGGATTAGAACCGGCGCCCATATGGGATCCCGGCGTGTTCAATGCGAGGACTTTAGGCCATGCCACCAGGCCCCCCCATGCTCACTTGTTAAGATTTATTTTTATTGGAAAGGCAGATATACAAAGAAGAGGAGAGACAGAGGAAGATCTTTTGTCCTTTGATTCATTCCCCAAGTGGCCACAGTGATCAGAGATGAACCAATCTGAAGCTAGGAGCCCAGTGCCTCTTCCAGGTCTCCCGTGTGGGTGCAGGGTCCCCAGGCTTTGGGCTGTCCCCAACTGCTTTTCCAGGCCACAGGCAGGAAGCTGGATGGGTAGTGGAGCATCTGAGACATGAACCAGCTCCCATATGGGATCCTGGCAAGTGCAAGGGTAGAATTTAGTTACTAGGCTAACATGTTGGGCCCTTTTTATGTTTTAAAGATTTATTTATTCCGGGCCCGGCGCGGTGGCACAAGTGGTTAAGGTCCTCACCTTGCACGCCCGGGATCCCATATGGGCGCCGGTTCTATCCCGGCAGCCCCGCTTCCCTTCCAGCTCCCTGCCTGTGGCCCGGGAAGGCAGTCGAGGACGGCCCAAAGCTTTGGGACCCTGCACTCGCGTGGGAGACCTGGAAGAGGCTCCTGGCTTCGGATCGGCATAGCATCGGCCGTTGCGCTCACTTGGGGAGTGAATCATTGGACGGAAGATCTTCCTCTCTGTCTCTCCTCTCTGTATATCCACCTTTCCAATAAAAAAAAAATAGTAATAAAAATAAATCTTTAAAAAAAATAAGATTTATTTATTCCGATGGTTCTAATCTCTCGAATAAAATTTATTTATTTAGAGTTACAAGGAGAGTCAAAAATCTTCCATCTCTGGTTCACCCTCCAGATTGTCTCCAATAGCCAGGGCTTGGTCAGGCTGACTCTGGGAGCTTCATGTGGGTCTCCCAAGTGAGTGGCAACAGCCTAGGCAGCTGGCCAGCCTTGACTGCTTTCCCTGTCAGTCTCTGTAAATAGTCATGCCCGTGGCTTTCACTCCTTTGCGGCAGCTGAGGCTTGGCTGACCTGGCTGGCAATGTACCAGACAGGAGCGTAGGTTGTATGATGGGAGCTGGGTCAGTGGCACACCCCACAGCTCCGAGCTCGGGGTGCCTGCACTTGCACAGCCTCTGTTTCAACCTGTTTGGAGCCTTATCCTAAGGCTCTATTCATTTAGTTTTACTTTACTTTTGAAAGGTTTTTGTTTGAAAGACAGAGTTACCAGGTGGGACAGGGGCAAGGAGAGATCCACTGTTTGCTCGGTCCTTTCCCCAGTGGCCACAACTACCAGGGCCGGGCCAGGCGCTCCATCTGGGTCGGAAGTAGACCAGCCTGTACTTTAACCAGCACCCATATGTGTTGCTGGTGTCTCAGGTGGTGGCTTAAGCCACAGTACTGACACAGTTTGAACTTAAAAGTTATCTATTTTTATTGAAAAATCAGAGCGCCTGGCATGATAGTGTAGTGGTTAAGGTCCTTGCCTTGAACGCATCGGGATCCCATATGGGCGCCAGTTCTAATCCCGGCAGTCCCGCTTCCCATCCAGCTCTCTGCTTGTGGCCTGGGAAAGCAGTTGAGGATGGTCCAAATCTTTGGGACCCTGCACCCATGTGGGAGACCCGGAGGAGGCTCCTGGTTTCCGATTGGCTCCAACGGTTACGGCCGCTTGGGGAGTGAACCATCTGAAGGAAGATCTTCCTCTGTCTCTGTATATCGCCTTTCCAATAAAAATATATATAAAAAAAAAAATGAGACAGAGAGGAAGATTCTTGGTCCATTGATTCACCCCCCCACTCCCAGTGGCTGCAATAGCCAGAGCTGAGCTGATCTGAAGCCAGGAGCCAGGGTCTTCCTCAGGCTCCCATGCTGGCGCAGGGTCCTAAGGCTTTGGGACATCCCTGACCACCCTCCAAGGCCACAAGCAGGGAGCGGAATGGGAAACAGACTCACTGGGGTTAGAACTGGTGCTCATAAGGGATCACAGTACATTGAAGGCAAGGACTTTAGCCTCTAGGCCACTGAGCTGGGACCTGAACTTTTTAAGACTGACTCCTAACATTAGGAAGTACCGTAGTTTTTGTTTTGTTTGGAGCCAGGAGCTTCTTCCAGGTCTCCCTTGTGGGTACAGGGTCCCAAGGCTTTCAGCCATCCTCTCCTCCTTCCCCAGGCCACAAGCAGGAATATGCATAGAAATGAGCCGCTGGGACACAAAGCAGTGCTCATATGGGATCCAGGTGATTCGAGGTGGAGAATTAGTGAATTGTGCCATCGCAATGGGCCCGGATGTGTCGTAATTTGTTTAAGAATTCTTGTATTGTAAGGTGTTTAGGTTGCCTTGAAATTGAAGCTTTTTCCGCAGCCAATTATACTGCTACTACTCATAATTAAGAACACCCCAAACAGCCCCTGTGATTAAGAACTGAGACAAATTAGGTTTTTGATCTGCACCTCAGGAGTGCTGTGGCTGCCTCATGGAGCATAATGACTGGGTTCCAGTCGGATGCCCGTGGGCGTTTCTGGGCAGACTCAGCCCTGCCCCTTCCTTTGACTGCTGGGGCTTCTGACCTCCTGGGTGATTGGACAGTTGAGAACCTTGCCTGTAGTCCTCCATGGCCTCTGTGGAGGTTCCTGCTCCTGCTGGGGAGCAAATAGGGAAACCAGTCAGGGCAGCCCTGCCCGGCTAGTGGAGCCACATGAGGCTGGAGCGAGCTGTGTGAGGGGTTGAGATGGAGGGCCTGGGAGCAGGATGGGGCAAGGTGGGTGATTGCGTGGTGATATGTATCTGCAGGATAAATGCCCGGCAGGTGTGAGAGGGTTCTCAGAATGTTCTAGAACTTGCTGGATTGGATGTGGGTAACTAAGGTCCCAAGTTTGAGGGCTTGGTTTTGAGTGGGGACAGGGACTTGCCTCCCAGAGGCCTGCCTGCCTGCATGTCATCTGCCTGATGGATCTCTGGTGCCCCAGCAGGGTCCAGACTGTAATGGGTCCCGCCTCCCTTCAGCCCTCCCCCCCATGTGGGAGCTGCATGCATTCCCGTAAGCTTGGGCTGGTATTTGCGTGTTCCTGCAGTTGTGCCAAGTTGTGTGTGTGTGTTGACTCACTGGGGGATGTACAGACGTGCTGGAGCACACCCCGTGGGCCATGATACAGGAGGCCCCAGCTGCCCGAGAAGTGAGAGACTCCTCAGGAGGAGTTGGCTCTGCAACTCTATTCTGCTTAGTATCTCACCGCCATTGCAGAGCCTTCTGAGAGTGGGCTTTGGCTCAGCCTGCCCATTCCAAGGCATTTGGGCTAACTGCCCCCACCCCAAGAACTCCTCTGGCAAGCAGGATCTGAGCTTTCAGCAGAGGCCTCTGTGGCTTAGGCTGGCCTAGCACATACCCACAGGTGTACTCTTGGGACCTGACTCACGGCCTGTGTTCTGGGCTGCATGCAGTGGCTATCATTGCACTTGACTTGCTAGTGGGTTGGTATGGCGGAGCTGCTGTACACCTGGGGTGGAGCAGATGATCAGCACACGTACCTATGTGTCTGACTCCCCAGGGAAAGTGCTAGGCTAGATGCTGGCAGCTCTGTTTGCCAAAGGTGAGGAAGCAAGCTTTGAGAGCTCAAAGGTGTGAGTGTGCGGTGAGTTCATGGTGTGTGGACGCCAGTGCCTCTGGGGCGGAGGTGGCTTTGTCGTCCTTGTTGAACCGTTTACGGAGTAGGGCAGCGTAAAGGACAGCGGCAGGAGTACAGCAGAGGGATGTGGGCCCCTGGCCTGTGTGGCTGGCTGGGGAGCCTCCTGGGAGTCGCAGATTGAGCCTGAGGGAGGCACAGGATTTGCAAGGCAAGTGACTGGAGTGGCAGGAGCAGTGGGATCCTATGTGGCAGACAGCTGGAAGACAAGGCTCCGGGAGCTGGAGGCCAAGGTGGACTGGACTTTATTGTGTCTGACGTCTGCTTCTTGCCTGGGGCTGCCTCCAGGGCAGCCGGGAGACACAGCGGAAGGAGCCAGAATGTGTCTCGCCCCCCCCCCCCCCAGCAAAAGGCCCTTGAGAGCAATGTGCTCCCAGTCTCAGCATTGCCAGCCAGCCCTCAGGGAGTCGGAAAGCCCCTAATCCTGTTGGAGACCCAGAATTTTCTCATTTGTAGCATAGTGAGTGTTCATCCATACCTCTTATACTTGCCTGGTTGGAAACTGTGAACTCTCCTCAGGGATGAGGGTTCGTCACAGCCTTGTTGCCCAGGGACTTGGGGTGACTCAGAAACAGGCACAACACAGAAGTGATTGGGTGGCAGCAGCCGAGAAGCTGGGCTAGGTCTGGGCACCCGGGATTGACACCAGTTCCCCTTCTGAGCATGCGCAGAGGTGGGCAGGGACTGTGGAGTTGACTTTGAGTTCTTCCTGACTCTTGGGGCAAAATGGCAGAAGCAGGCACTTGGTTCGTGGCACTCCCAAGGGGTGAGGGTTGAGAGCAATTATGGAAGAGGTTTAATTTCCCCCCCTTGAACTGGGGCGGAGGAAGGCGGTTCTCATGGTGCATGTTGGTAACTGCTATGTTTTTATGATTTCCAGGTCTGCTGAAAGCACTGAGCAATGACCCCAAGACTCCAGCCCAGAGTGGTCTGAAGCCATTTAGGAAAGCAGAGGAGTCCAAGGGAAAATGGCCATGGCCCCAAGCCCTTCCCTGGCACAGGTGTATCCCAGCCCCGTGGCTGTGGCTGTGTGGGAATGGCAGGACGGGCTGGGCACCTGGCACCCCTACAGCGCCGCTGTCTGCAGCTTCATTGAGCAGCAGTTTGTCCAGCAGAAAGGCCAGCGCTTTGGACTGGGCAATCTGGCCCACAGCATCCCCCTGGGCCAGGCTGACCCGTCGCTGGCCCCGTACATCATTGATCTCCCAAACTGGACCCAATTCCGGCAGGACACGGGTAAGATGCTGCTGCCTTTGCTGCTCATCTGAGCACCTGCTTTGCGTGAGGTGGTCTGCTTGTCAGGGGTCGCATTGCTGAGGTGTGTCATGCTGCCTCATGTTTGCCTGTGAGGCATACTCCTGGCAGGAAGGAGGGTGCTGAGAGAAGCAGCACGTGGGAGAGGGAGCTGTGGGGTTTCATGCCAGCCTCTCTGGTTTGAAAGGCTGAGTTTCCGAGAGAGAAATCATCTATTCACTGATTCATTCCCTTAATGGCCACAATGGCCAGAATTGGGCCATTCTGGCCAGGAGCCAGGAGCTTCTTCCAGGTCTCCACAAGGGTACCATGGACCCAGCCACTTGAACAACCCTTGGTTGCTTTCCCAGGTGCATTAGTGGGGAGCTGTGTCAAAAGTGGAGCAGCTGGGGCATGAACCAGCGCCCACAATGGATACCAGGTGGAGGCTTAGTGTGCTAGGCCAAGGTGTCGGCCCAATCCATAGTAATGAGAATGGGGCCACACGACCTTGTGGAGCAGCCCCTCTCCTGAGTCCACACACAGGCTCTTAGTCAGAGGTTATGGTCGGGACCTTGATAGTTTGGAGGTTGTCACAGCAAGGTAGGCAGGGGTGCTGTCATCCGCTGGCTAGATGTTCAACCAGAGATACCCTGAGCAGCCCGCAGCTCAGCAGAAAGTGACCGACACAGAGGGTCACTCCTGCCGAAACAGCAGCAGTGGCAGCAGGCCCGCTCTGTTGTCCATCCACAGTGACCCAGACCCTGAAACCAGCGTCCAGGGGTATGTTCCAGTCTTTGGAGGAGACTTATGGGGTGGAGGAGTGGCATCCACAACCCTGGCTGAGATGGGGAGAGCTGTTGGAAGGTGGTCGCGGGGAACCCCTGCTGGCTACTTCTCTTGGAGCACTTCCAATGGAGCAGCCTAAATGGAAAGTTTCCTTGGTCCCCTTCTCTCCTCAATCTCTAGGTCTGGTTTATTTTTAGTTTTTGAAAATTTTATCTGTTTACTTGGAGAGGAGAGAGAGCTCTCATTCGCTGGTTCACTGCCTCATTGAGCAGCTGGAGCCGGACCTGACTGGAGCCAGGGGCCAGAGACTCAGTCCAGATTGGGCATGGGGATGGCAGGGGCTTCGTTGAGTTGACCTATGCCCTGCTGTTTTCCAGGCACCTTAGCCGAAAACTGGCAGCAGGAACCTAGCCAAGTCCTGAACGCGGGCACTCTGATGGGGTTGTAGACACCCCAAGTGGTGTCTTTAGCATCAAGTTCATGCCCTTGCAGTCCGCTGAGTGAGTTCAAGAGGCTGTTTCTGGATAGCTGCAGCTGGAGGGGTCGGCAGGAAGGGCTCATCCATGTAGGTGATAGGCTGAGCTGAACAAGACGGTGTTCAGAGCCTGGCAGGGAGATACTTCCAAAGATCAGGGAACATGTGTGGGCAAAACCTGCTCCTGGATTCCAGAAGTTTCTGCACCAAGCGTTCTCTCTGGATGTTTACTTATTTTTATCTGCTGGGACAGGAGAGTGAGAGAGAGATCTTCCATCTACTGGTTCACTCCAAAGACAGGGTGGGGCTAGAGCTGTAGGTGAGGGTCCCACCTGGTGGCAGGGTCTCAGACAGGCCCTTGAGCCTTCCTCTGCTGCCTCCCAGACAGGACACATCAGCAGGAGGCAGGATCAGCAACCGGTCTCACACAGGTGCTGTGGTAATGCATGCAGGCACATCTGTGCCAGTGCCCTGCCCCTATACTTACCTCTTAACTGCATTTCTGAAGCGTCCTGTGTGTAAGCAGCAGGTGCGTCTCCAGAATGGCTGCGTGCCTGTGGAAGCAGGCAGGAAGGTGGGCATGCTTGCTGTGCGTTAGGGGTGATTTAGTTTCCTTCATTTCTTTTCTTTTTTTTTTAAAGACTTACTTATTTTTACTGGAAAGTCAGATTTGC
Source organism: Ochotona curzoniae (assembly GCF_017591425.1). NCBI lineage: Eukaryota > Metazoa > Chordata > Mammalia > Lagomorpha > Ochotonidae > Ochotona > Ochotona curzoniae. Next base: position 6,388,019 of record NW_024465421.1, read on the forward strand.
AGAGAGGAGAGAGAGACACAGAGAAAGATTTTCTATCTGCTGGTTCACTCTCCAAATGGCCACAACGGCCGGAGCTGAGCTGATACGAATCCAGGAGCTTCTTCCGGATCATGTGGGTGCAGGGTCCCAAGGCTTTGGGCCCTTCTTTACTACTTCCCCAGGCCACAAACAAGGAGCTGGATAGGAAGTGGAGCAGCTGGGACTTGAATTGGTGCCCATATGGATTCCTGACACTTGGACGTAGAGGATTAACCTGTTGAGCCAACATACCAGCCCCTGAAAACAACTTTGAAAGCCTCATCAGGCCTGAGCCACGATTGACCTGGTGCTTCTGGCACCTTCCTCCTGCCAGGGACTATGAATCCCCTCTGCTTTCTGGCCCCCTGGGAGCCTGGAGTCCCTGTGCCAGGATTGGGGGCAGGAAGAGGCCAGCAGATCAGCTGTTCATGCATCCTGTTCCTTCTTCCGACAGGCACGATGCGCGCTGTGCGGAGGCACCTGTTCCCGCAGCACTCGGCGCCGGGCCAAGGCATCGTGTGGGAGTGGCTGGGTGACGACGGCTCTTGGACGGCCTATGAGGCCAGTGTCTGTGACTACCTGGAGCAGCAGGTGGCCAGGGGCACCCAACTTGTGGACTTGGCCCCCCTGGGGTACAACTACACCGTCAACTACACCACCCACACACAAACCAACAAGACCTCCAGCTTCTGCCGGAGTGTGCGGCGCCAGGCTGGCATGCCCTACCCGGTGACCACTCTCATTTCTGCGCCCAGCCCTGCAGGAGTCGCCTGCTCTTGCCAACAGTGCCTGCATGGCAGTGGAACTGGCCCCGTGTCAGCCCGCTACCGCCACTCTATGACCAGCCTCCCCGCCTACCCACTCCCCCAGGTGCCCCACAGGACTGCTTTCGTCTTTGGGGGCCACCAGGCCTTTGCCCCCTACAACAAGCCTGCCCTTTCCGGAGCCCGGTCCGCACCAAGGCTGAACACAACCAACCCCTGGAGCACAGCAGTTCCGGCCGCGGGCAGCCAGCCCTTCTACTTCCACTCCAGCCTCTCCCACCTGGGACCGCAGATGCTACCCCCAGGATCCTCCTCCTCTGCCAGTGGAGCCAGGTAACTTGTATTCACGCTACTCGTTCTCTTCCTTCCTTCCTTCCTTTTTATTGCCCCGGCACAATAGCATAGTGGTTAAAGTCCTTGCCTTGAACGCACTGGGATCCCATATGGGAGCCGATTCTAATCCCAGCGCCCCTGTTTCCCATCCAGCTCCCTGCTTGTCGCCTGGGAAAGCAGTCGAGGACAGCCCAAAGCCTTGGGACCCTGCACTCTCATGGGAGACCTGGAAGAGCTCCTGGCTTCGGATTGGCTCAGCTCTGGCCATTGCTGTCACTTGAGGAGTGAATCATCGGTCGGAAGATCTTCCTCTCTGTCTTTCCTCCTCTCTGTATATCCGCTTTTATAATAAAATTAAATAAATCTTAAAAGAAAAAAAAAAAGATTTATTTTTGTTGGGAAGTCAGAGAGAATGGGAGACAGAGAGGAAGATCTTCCATCCGTTGATTCACTCCCCAAGCAGCTGCAGTGGTCGGAGCTACGCCAGTCTGAAGCCAGGAACCAGGAGCTTCTTCTGGGTCTCCCATGCGGGTGCAGGGTCCCAAGGCTTTAGACCTCCTCGACTGCTTTCCCAGGCGACAAGCAGGGAGCTGGATGGAAAGCGGGGCCGGGAGGATTAGTACTGGCATGCATATGGGATCCTGGTGCGTACAAGGTGAGGACTTAGCCGCTAGGGTACCGCACTGGACCCCAACCTTTTTTTTTTTTCATCTACTCTTTTTTTTTTTTAAGATTTATTTTATTTTTATTGGAAAGGCGGATATACAGAGAGGAGAGACAGAGAGGAAGGTCTTCCATTTGATGATTCACTCCCCAAGTGGCCGCAACGGCTGGATCTGAGCCAATCCAAAGCCAGGAGCCAGGAACCTCCTCCAGGTCTCCCACGTGAGTGCAGGGTCCCGAGGTTTGGGCCTCCTCCTTGACTGTTTTCCCAGGCCACAAGCAGGGGCTGGATGGGAAGTGGGGCCGCTAGGATTACAACCGGCTCCCATATTGGTAACCCGACATGTACAAGGCAAGGACTTTAACCACTACGCTCTCGCGCCAGGTCCATCTCTTTCTTTAATTAAAAAAAAAATTTTAGTTTAAAAGTGTTAAAGGGAAGGCGAGAGATCATCTGCTGGTTCACTCTGAATGGCCGCAAAGGCCAGTGCCAAGGTGATCCAAAGCCAAGAGCCTCTTTGGGGTCCCCCAGGGCCTGCCAGGACCCAGTGCTTCCCTAAGCGTTGTTAGAGAGCTGGACTGGCAGTGGAGCAGCTGGAATTCGAACTGGCGCCCCATGGGCTTCCAGCGCCACAGGCAGAGGTTTAGCTTGCTTTGCCATGGCGCCGGCCCGGAGGCCTGTTTCTAGATAGCATTAGGGATGAGCTTATGGGATTGAACTGGACTGCTTAATGGGGCTTGGCTGTTTTCTCCCTCTGATCATCCCTGCATCATCTCTGTACACACACACACACACACCTCATTCACTCACTCACTCACTCTCTGGCTCACCCCTCCCCAGCCCCAGGGCCTGCACAGAGCTGGTGCAGGCCAGGCAAGTTAGAGGAAGGAGGCGGTTGGCCCAGACCCTCTGCCCTGTGGTGCCGGGCAGGTCGCGCATGTTGCTGCTTGCCCTGCCTTTGCCACAAGCCAGGAGGGAAGCTGGCCAGCCGGCTGTGCTGGTTGGCAGACGTCTCTCCAAGGGGCCAGCTCATGTCTGGCCTTCCCAGAACTAGAAGGCTGGCTGTTCACCTGCGCTGACCTCTGCAGCCATGAAAAAGCAGCTGGTTCTGGCCGGCCCTCCTCGGCGCCCCCTCCCGGGGTGGGGCAGAGGAACTTGGCCAAGAGCTTGGCGTGTTCACCCAGCAGGCACTGGGGGACTGAAAACACGTGGCCCCCTTGGTGCCCTGCCTTACCCCAGGGAGGCCGCAGTACAGTTCCCTGAGCCAAACCCAGTGTCAACAGCACTGGGTGAAAGTTGTCCAAATGTGGAGGGAGCAGGGCGGGCAGGGCAGGTCTGAAGACGGCACATGGGTGCCAGTGGGTGGGGCCTGGGAACTGGCTCAGTGCACAGGAAAGTCCCTCATGGCGGGGAGGGAGCCCGTGCATCTGGCTGTGCTCTTAGGCTTATGTGTTCCCCAGTTGGCTCTTGCTCAATCGGGGTGAAACTGTGGCCCGGCTGGTTTCCCAGTACCCCGGGAGTTGGCACTAAATCCTGCAAGAGTCTGTATCATTTGTAACTGAGTTGTGCGATTGAGCCTCCTTTTAGCCCAGGTCTCTCTTTAAGCGCCAGAACATGCGTTGTGCACACTGTGTCTTCCCCCTTCAGTGAGCATTTTTGAGGGCACTTGGTCTCTCCTGGGGATGATCGCACATCTGGTACTGTTGCTGTCACCTCTCCCAAGGCTGGCCAGGCCGTCTGGGCTGCAGGCTGTCCTCTGCCTGTGTGGCTGCAGTCACAGGTTCTGAGCGGGGCCTTGCTGCTGTCGTGTTGTGGCCCCGAGGTCAGCTCCTGCCTTCTGTGGTTGCTCTCTTCTTGTCTCGAGATTCAGGAGCTGTTTTGAGAGGATCCAGAATTTTCCTTTGGTTCTGAGCTGACAGTGGTTTCTCGCAGTTCTTGAGGACCCCCCTGTTCTCTCCTTTGCCCCTAAGAAAACAGGAAGCCCACTGGCATTGTCCCTGCACCATCGTGGGGGCTTTTAGCAGTCATTTATGTTTTGATACATTACTAATATTTCTAAAAGATTGATTCTTTGAAAGAAAGATTTTCCATCCATTGGTTCACTTTCCAGATGGACACACTGCTGGGGCTGAGCCAGGGTAATGTCAGGAGTTTGTTCCAGGGTCTCACTCGGATGGGTTGCAGAACTCCAGGCACTTGGACCATCTTGCACTGCTTTCCCCAGGCCATTAGTAAGGAGCTGGGCCAGAAGCGAGGTGGATGAGGACAGGAATTGGCACCCATAGGGGATGCTGGTGTTACATGTGGTGGCTTTACCCACTATGAGCTGCTGGGAATGCCGTCTAAGTCTCCTGCTGCAGGATGATAAGTGCCCAAGTACTGCAGCACTATCTTCGCTCCCGGGGGGTTGGCTAGCTGGAAGCTGGGCATGGACACAGCTGGGACTTGAGCCTAGACCCTCCAGTGTGGGAACTGGAGCTATGTTTTCACCCCAGCTCCAAGTGCCTGTGCCTCCCTCATCCCATAGACAACTAGGAGGTCAGGAAGAAGGGAACGTGAGGTGGGCAACATGCAGGTTGCAGCCTCTCCTGTGCTCCTTGCCCCACAGGCTGTCAGGCAGAGTTGTGGGTCTTTTAGGCAGTCTTGGCTGCACTCATGGGGGTATGACCCTTGAGGTCCTGCCTACCCTTGAAAGACCCAGGGCTGTCCCTGGGTGAATGGCACATGGGAATTCTTGGTGTACACGCGCGTTGGGCTCTGGTCCTTGCCCGAGGAACCTCAGTCTGGCCCTTCTCCCTGTGTGTCTTTTCCTCTTGCTGGGCTTGGTCCTTAAGGGGCCATGGATTCACATCCCCGCCCTCCCCTGCGGTGCCATGCCCACCACACGCCAGCGTCTGCTCTGTGGCTTCCCAGCCAGGCATGCAATCTTGGCTTGGAGAAAAAAAATAACCCTGAAAATCAAATGGGAAAAAAAAAATATAGAACAAAGTATAATGTTAACTCTTATGGCTATTTTATTTTGTGGCCATTTTTTAAAGAAGAGATTTGTTTTATTTTTATTGGAAAGGCAGATATATAAAGAGGAGGAGAGACAGAGAAGAAGATCTTTTGTCTATTGATTCACTCCCACAATGACCAGAGCTACGCTGATCTGAAGCCAGGAGCCCAGCTCCTCTTCCAGGTCTCCCACGCGAGTGCAGGGTCCCAAGACTTTGGGCCTGTCCTTGACTGCTTTCCCAGGCCATAAGCAGGGAGCTGGATGGGAAGCAGGGCCACCAGGATTATAAGCAGCACCCATAGGGGATCCTGGCATATGCAAGACAAGGATGTTGGCCACTAGGCTACGTCCTGGGCCCTGAAAGAACTTTCTTGGTTCAGGTGCATCTTGGAGCCCCTGCTGTGTTCTAGGCAACCCTTTCTGAGGCTCTGGCAGTTGGTGTGAGAAACTGGTGGGTGGGAACTCCCCTTTCCCCTCCTTGTAGCCAGCAGCAGCGGTGGGGCAGCCCTGGGAGGCCTCTGGATCAGCTGAGCAGGATGCTGGGCCAGTGCTGACTGCTGCCAGGATGGCCTCGGGCACTGGAGCCGTCCCTCCTGTCCTAAGATCCGCCCTGTCCTGGGGAGCTCAAGCACAGGGAGTTGGCCAGCCAGAGTTTCCTAACCTTCCTGTTGTTTTGGAGGGGGCGAGGAGGGATGGGCGGAGCCAGCCACCTCTGGGCTTCCGCTTTGTGGATCAGTGCAGGGCCCTTTCCTGGCTGTGTTACATAGCCACGCGAATGACTTGAACCCACTCCCAGGAGAGGCAGGGCCTTTTTATTTTATTATTTTATTTATTTTTTACAACCTTTACATAGTTAATTAGGGTAAAAAGGTTCAAGGGCTACAGGAAAGTGGGTAAGACTATTATTTCCACATTGTTTCCTTCATGTATTTGAGGTAAAGGGTGATATTAAGAGAAAAGTCCCACCCAGTCTCCCACCCACTCCAGGTCCCTGATGTGGGGCATGCTCCATGGGTCTTGTTCAAATGGTTTTGATAGTTCAGCGGTTATGGATTGCTGCCAGTCTCGCCACTCCAAGTACGATGAGGTCATTGAAGAATCCACGGATTAACATAGTCCATCTTAGAGTCTCTGTTTGCCCAGTTTTTCACTGCCAACATATGGCTGAGGGGGTTGATTGACTTGTTCTGTCCTCTGTCTTTTCATGGTTAGGGATCTGAGTCTAGCAGTTCAATTGGGGAGATCCCCAAAGAAGCTTTGAGGTGTTCCCAGACCAGATTCTTGTATGTACTAGCAAGTAAGGCCTGGCACAGTCCATCACCCCAATCAGCTGGTGGTTGCAATTGCCGGGTCGTTCTGTTTCCAGCCCTGAACCAATGAGTGTTGCGGTCCAGCCTGGTTTGAGGCAGGAACTTTTAAACGAAAAGCCTTTGTTGTGTGGGACCTTGTGATTGACTGACTGGAAAGTTACAAAGACATTCACGTTCTACACTATGCTTATCTCACGTGACCTCTGACCTCTGTTGGGAATTTCTGCATGATGTAATTGTCATCACCAAAATGCTAACCATTGCCACAGTATTGCTACACAGTACTGTTCACTAAGGGTTTTTTTTCCCCCCTTAAACAAAACATTTTTGGGGACCCAACGTGATAGCGTAATGATTAAAGTCCTTGCCTTGCACGTGCCAGGTTACCATATGGGCGCCAGTTCTAATCCCAGCGCCCCCCCCTTCCCATCCAGCTCCCTGCTTGTGGCCTGGGAAAGCAGTCAAGGAGGTCTAAAGCCTTGAGACCATGTATCCGCATGGGAGACCTGGAGGAGCTCCTGGCTTTGGATTGGCTCAGCTCCAACTGCTGCGGTTGGAAGATCTTCCTCTCTGTCTCTCCTCCTCTGTGTATCTGCCTTTCCAATAAAAATAAATAAATCTAAAGATTGTTTTTAATTTGAACGTCAGAGGAGGAGAGAGATCCAGCCGTCCATTGGTTCAATCCCCAGATGGCCCCCATGACCGAGCCAAGCTGAAGCTAGGCGGTCTCCCATGTGGATGTCAGGAGCCCAGGTGCTTGATCATCTTCAGCTGCCTTTTCTGGAGCTGTTAGCAGGGAGCTAGATCGGAAGTGGAACAGTCAGGACTCAGACTGGCACTTGACTTGCTATGCCACAACACCGGTCTCCACTAAGGCTCCCCTACGCCTGCGGAGGCAGCTTGGGAAAGCAGCAGCACGGGGGGGCCTCATCTGTACCCCACTATCAGGGCTCATGTGCCTCCCTCCCTTCCTCTGGGTCTCTGCTGAGTCACCATGTCCATTCAGCTTTGTTCTCTTTCCTCTCCAAGTGCCTCTCTTCCCAGTGGCCCCTCAAGCAACCCCAGCAGTGTCCCTGCCACGGTGCCTGTGCAGATGCCAAAGGCCAGCCGGGTCCAGCAAGCACTCGCAGGTAGGTGCTCTGTTCCCACCCCATGTGATTGGGGACAGAAACAGGGGCAGTTTCCTTGTTACCCCCCACGTCCACGGAGAACCTGGAAGGGGCTCCTGTGGAAGCAGTGCCTCCTGCTAGTGAGAGCCCAGCAGCTGAGCTCTGGGGTTGAGGTTGGGGATCAGGCCTGATGGCAGATGTCCTGGGGTGCACCTTTTGCATGTTCAACTTTTACATCAAGTTCAGTATTGGTTAGTCAACCATTCCTGTCCTGAATGGTTGAAGTGTTTCCATGAAAGGGCCCTCCAGGGACCTGGTAAGGTTGTTTGGCTGTAGTTACATGGCATCTTGAATAAGTATCTTGTGTCCAGTGGGGTGGGGAACGTCTGGCCTGCAGGTCATGCGGGGTCTGCAACATCACTTGGAGTGGTCATGCCAAGGCAGCTGTAGGCTAGGCTTGGAGCCAAACAAATGCACAGCAGGTTGATTTTAAAAACAAAAGTAATCTCTGGGCTTGCTTAGATTTGCAACACTTCTAGGTATTGTAAAGATTTACTTATTTGAGAGGGAGAATTATAGAGACAAAAGGAGAGAGAGATCTTCTGTTTGCGGGTTCACTCCCCGAGTGATCTCAGTGGTCAGAGCTAGGCCAGTCCAAAGCCATGGGCTTCTTCTGGATCTCTCACGTAGGTCTAACGTCCCAAGACCTTGAGCTGTCTTCTGCTGCTTTCTCAGGTGCATTAGCAGGGAGCTGGGCAGGAAGTGAAGTGGCTGAGACTCAAACCACCAGCTCCAGGCAGGCTGACGTTGATGATTCTGTATGGCCATGAGTGATGTTGTAAACTGCCAGTGGCTGTTGTCAGGAAAGAAGTCCCTACCCGTTCTAGAGGTTTTATTCTCTGTCCATCTTTTTTTTTTTCCCTCAAGATTTTAAAAATGTAAGAGTAAGAGAGGACAGCCAGAGAGAGAAAAAGAAATCTGGTATCTGCCAGTTCCCTCCCAGAATTCCTGGGTAGAGGTTCAGCTTTGAATGTTCGCAAGGGGAATCCCCAGCTAATGGGACAGAGGACTGTGAGACTGCTCTGTGTGTGTGTGTGAGAGAGAGAGAGAGAAAGAGCGAGCGCACAAGCGCTCGCATCCCGGGGTGATTCCCTGAGGTGGGGGGGGGGGTTATTCCCCCTTTCTGTTTGAGGAAATTCATCTTATCTCTGAGTTTCTGGTCTCAGTGCAGGGGCATGGGCGGTGACTATGCTGTAAGCCATGGAGCTGGCTAGAAATGGCTGGCGTGTGGCTCTCTGTGGAGGGATAGTGTCCTCTGACCCCTACAGGAGAGTGAGGGCCCACAAAGACCATGGGCCATGGGCAGAGTAGCTCACTGTCCACAGAAGGCAGCTGTAGGTCGGGAGGGCAAGAGCTAGAGTTGACTGGGCAGAGTCCAGGACAGAGAGATCCTGCCCGGGAGGTTGCATGGAACCTGTTTCGGGCACCAGCCTGTGCTGAGGCCAAGAGAAGAGTGACCAAACCCAGGACGTGCTGGCTGGGTGGCCTTGGGTGTTCCGGTGGGTCAGAAGGTCCCATGTGTGGATGTATGTGTGCAGCTGGCCGTACCCTCGCCTGCTCCAGGCTCTGGGGGCTTTGGCAGCCTCCGTACAGGGCTGACCAGGGACAAGGGGGACAACCTGAGGCCACCATACAGATGTCATCACCACCTCTAAGTGGAGCTCGGCAGGCCTAGGTTTTCTTCTGCTGTTTGGGATTTTTTTATTTTTCTGTGTTCACTTCTCAAAGTCTTGCACCAGGTCATGCTGGCCCAGGCTGGAGCCAGCAGCCAGGGATTCATTCTAGGTCTCCCACCCGGTGGCAGGAACCCCTTCCTCCCAGGGTACACCTCAGCAGGAAGCTGAATGAGAAGGGGAACCGGAACCTCCACACAGGCACCCCAGTCCGGGAATAGGCCGGTGTTGCCAGCGGCATCTGAACTGCTGCCCCGATGCTGGCCCCTAACCAGGGCTTGTAGCCCCTGCCCTTCTCTCACGAGGGAGACAGATGCCCAAAGTGTCTTGTTCTCTACCTGAGAGATAAGAGCCCTGGACCAGACAGCCATTAGCCTTGGCTCTCAGGTTGGTGATTGGCACCCTTAGTGGGACCCATATTTAGGACACTGGGGAAAAGGAGGAACTCCCCTCTCTTTGGGGTGCAGGAGGAGCCCCCCTTCCCGCTCTGGGCTGTGCTCATGGCTCCAGGAAGGCAGCACTTGGTGCAGAGGCAAGCCCTTGGAGGGGGACACGGTTAGGTGACTTTCCAGCTGGGTTGTTTTGTGTGGTACACCCAGGCACTCCTTGCTCTGAGGTCAGCATGAGGGAGTTGGCAGATTTTGGACATGAATCTAAATGGGGCCTTCTCCCTCTGACAGGCCATGTCAGGGGAGGCTGGGGGCCAGCGGTGGCTGTCGGAGTTGTCCAGTTACGTGGGGGGTGTCCCTGAGCCCTTGCACTAAGGAATCCCCCTATCCTATTCTCTTGTGTGTTGATTCTGTGCAGTGAGGGGTATGGGGGCTGCTTCCTGTCCAGGCCACGGTGAGGCCTCTGTGGCCCCTGTGACTGCAGCTTAGGGGTGGGCTGTGTGCCGGAAACAGTGGTGGTGGCTGAAGGGGGCACCTTATGGGTCATTTAGTTCTTCAGCAGACAAGCTCCACAGGCCGCCTGAGGGCTTCCTCTGGGCCGGGCACTGTCCTGTAGGGCTGGGTCCTCATGTCAATCATCCAGAACCAATGCAGGAGGGATTTCAGCTATCCAGATATAGAGAAAGCGGACTAGGCAGATAGGAGCTGGGGAGAGAGCTGAGGGTGGTCTCTGGCCCTTAGCTGGGCTGGTCAGGGAGCCCCAGGGTGACACATGAGGCCAAGGTCAGTAAGAGGCCCAGGGCTCACCTCAGGAAGACACATCTGCTCTCAGCTCACCCCTTTTCTGTCTCCTGTGTCTGCTTGTGGTTCTGCCCACCTGACTCTCTGTTCCCAAGGAACTGCCTGGGGGTGTCGGAGGTGGTGACTGCTGGTTGGAGGTCCAACCAGAATGCAGGGCGGCAGCCAAGGCCTGGCTTGAACTTCAGTCTTCTGATGAGCCCCCGAGTGTCTACCGTTAAGTGGCCACCATGGTGGCCTTGGCACAGCTCAGCTGTGCCACCCAGGCTGGTGGCACACTGGTCAGGTTTAAGAGTCTTTTGTTCTTCTTTTAAAGGCGTCTGCTGCTGGCCTGGCTGCCCTTCCCCTCTCTGAAACTTCCCTGTCTGCCCCAACTGTGCTGGAGGGGACTGGGGCCCTGGAGCGCCACGATCTCTGCCCGATGCCCAGCCCCAGAGGCAGAGAGCTCAGTGCTTTCCCTTGGGGAGGTGCAGCTAAGCCTGGCACACTCAGTGACAGAGCGCACTAGGGAGGTGGGACAGTGGGCAGGCCACCCAGCAGGAGAGCACCCTGGGGTACAGGAGGTACAGAGAGGGCTGCACAGGCGGGAGTGGGGGTAGGTTTCCAGCCTGCCCACAGGCATCGGGCACAGTGAGTCCTGCGGACAGTGGCCATCTCTATCAACACTGGCGCCTGCTTCTGTTACCTTCCCCTTGGGCACCAGAGAAGGAAGCTGAGTGTGGGAGCAGGCTCACAGGACAGCAGCCCGTGTGCCCACTCCAGTGAGGTCCCTGAAGGCTGTAGCACCTGGGTAGGTTGGATGGGACATGGAAAGCAGACAGCACACTCTGGGCCGTGTGTGTGTCTCTGGGGGCACGGGGAGGAGCCCCTGGAAGCCTGCCTGAGCAGTTTTCAGAGCTTGCCTCTCCCGTGCTGCCCTGTGCCATGCCCGGGGAGAGTGCACTTATAACCGCCAAGACTCCTGGGCGAGCGAGCAGCCCTCTGCTCTCCTGAAGCCATTGCCCTGGTCCCCATTGCCCTGGTCCCCGCTGCATGCTCCAGACATGGGCTGGGCGCCTGCTGGTGCTGATGGGCCCCAGAGCTCTGTCTTGTCAGCATGGGTGGGCCCTGGCTGCCTGCCTGCAGTGGTCAGGTCGTCCCCTGGAGAGACGTGCTGGTCCTGATGACTGTTGCCAGCGCTGCCACCTGGGGCTCGGCACGGGTGTGACTGCCGTGGGCCTAGTGCCTCCTTCTAACCTTTCTCCCCCCTTGCATGTCTGGTCTCACGTTCCGTGTAGGCATGACGAGTGTGCTGATGTCAGCCATTGGACTCCCTGTGTGTCTTAGCCACGCACCCCAGCCCACCAGCCCTCCCGCCTCCCGTCTGGCCTCTAAAAGTCACAGCTCAGTTAAGAGATTGAGGAAAATGGCCGTGAAAGGTAGTTCCTGCTCGCACACGCGCTCTGGCCTTTGCTCAGCCGCCTCCAAGTCTTGCTGCCTCTCACTGTCCCGCGTCAATGCTCTCCTCTCACCTCCGGGGTTCTCTGCGATGCCTACTCCTCCCCCCTCACTTGCCTGTCCCCTCTCTCAATGGCAGAGGTGGCCCTTGGGAACATCTCTTAGCCCAGGTGCTGTGAGAGGGCCCTGTGACTTGTCAACCCACAGATGTGGGCAAGGCCCAGGCTGGCCACCTGAGAGGAGTCCCCTGCTGACTTCTGCCCTGCCGATGGGTCACAGGGCCTTGGGAGGTGCTAGCAGTTCTGAGCAGGTTGGTGTAGAGGGTCCTGCAGTGCCCAGCCCATCACCTTTGTGAAGCCAGGCCATGGAATTGTGGACTGCTGGCCACCCAAGCCTGCATCGGGTGTGCTGGGAACTGGGGCCTGCATCTTGGCCCCAGCTCTCTCAGCCTGTGGGATCTCACACAGCTTTCTTTGTTTCGGAGCCATTCCTTCTGTTTTGGTTCCTGTCCCTTCTGTTTTGGTGTGTTGGTGAGGGATAGTAGCCAGGTACCTCATGCAGGGTGACGGTGGCTGCTCTGGTTGCGTTTGGTTCAGACCCTCTTCCCAGGCCCCAGTCTCTGCGCAATCCACCCACACCCTGTGGCCTCAGAGGCAGGGACAATCTCCTTAGGGTGCTCTGGGTGGTCCCTTATGAGAAATGTGGCTCCTGGAGCAGAAGCTACCAGGCTTGGGGAGGATGGAATACGGAGGTGGCTGGCAGCTGCTCCTGGTCGCTGGGCTGCCCCAGGTTTGGCTGGGAGCCACTAGGCCTTTGTGAAAAAGGGGGCCCGTGGTGCAGGTGTGGGTCTCGCAGGCCTGTGGTAGCACAAGGGTGTCAGGGGTAGTGTTAGGTGGTTTATGTATCCCTGATACTTCAGTAAGTTCCTGGAAAACTGGAATGAAAAGGCAAGTTTATTTTGGTGCAAAAAAAAAAAAAAATGGAAATCTGGAATAGTTTTTCACAGTATACATTTTCCATAAACATTCGGAAGATTCCCTCCCATTGTTTTATGCATGAATTTGAAACTTTTTTTTACACCAAAATAAACTCGTTTGCTTCATTCTGTGTTCCACACCTACTTCAAGTACATGTGCGTTAGGAGTACATTGAGGTTGGGGAGGGGGTATGTTGAGGAAACTTTGGGGGAGTTACCACTCCTGTGCCCATGGGTGCCCATCGCTGGGTGGGTCACTCCCCTGCCTTGGCTTCTCCCTCCCAGCTGAGGGAACGGAGTCCTTGGCAACAGTCCAGGGGCTGGAATGGAAAGTCATGTCGCCTGGCTTTAGCCTGTGCTGTGCCTTGCGTGTGGAGCTGCCCCCTCACCCCCCACCTTTTCTTGCTTAGCCAACAGCTCTGTCCACACCAGAGCCCCTTCAAGTCTCTGAGATGAGGCCCTGACCAGGATGTTAGGGGGCACTGTCTGGGTCACTTCGTACTGGCGTCCCTGCTGGCACCTGTTTGGGCTTGGCCACCACTCTTGGTTGCTGTTGCTGCTGCCAGCTAGGAAGGCCAGGGCTATGCTGGTAGTCTCTCACTAGGTGGCGTGGTTTCTCTTTTCTTCTTTTTAACAATTGACTTATGGCTGACTTATTTTTGAAAGATGGAGAAACAGGGAGAGACAGAGATCTTATCCGTCAGCTCCCTCCCCAGATGCTTGCAGTAGCCAGAGTGGGGCAAAGCCAGGAGCCAGGGGTTGCTTTCAAGTGGCAGGAAGCCAGGGCACTAACTGGGCATCAGCCACCACCTTCACAGGAGTATTGGCAGGAAGCTGAATCACAAGTGGGTGTTGGTAGGGCAGCATCCCAAGGAGTAGTTGAACCCACTGTGCCACAGCGCCCACCCCGGAGCAGTTGTCAGCCTGAAGCACAGCATTCCCCCTCCCTTCTCTGTGCTCAGGAGAGGGGTAGGACAGCCAGGGATACTCCCTGCCACATCCTGGTCCTTCCCCAGGTCTCTTGGCTCAAGGAACCCTATGGGGGTGTTACTGAGACCCACCCCCACCCCGACCCTGTCATGTTCCCAGGCACTGTCCTTGTGGCTCTGTGCTGTAGCCGACCAGTTCAGTACCACATGGACTAGGCTGTGGGTACTTTCACCCTGCCCTCTCCTCTGGCCCTGCCCCCATGAGAGGGATGACACTTGAAGGAAATGATGCCACCAGAACTAACTCCATCAGACCTTGTCCTTGCCACTGCCATGCGACTCTTAGATCCCAGGCCTGCCTTCCTGCCTGACTGCAGCGCCATAATCTGGGACGCGCTGCTCTTCTGCCCCTCCTATGCTGCCTCCCCTGGGTGGCTCCATAGGGCTCTGGAATGTTCTCTCCTGTCTCGCTCACCCACCTTCCGACGTTTCCTCCTGGCAGCTTGGACCCCTTCCCCTGCCCTGCCTTCTGAGACGTCGCTGCCCTCTCCACTCCCTGGTCCTCGGAGCCCCACTTGCATTCTCGTCTCTTCCAGGGGTGACTCCAAAGCCAGAGCCAGAGCAAGTGATCCGAAGGTACGCTGAGGAGCTGAGCACGCCCCCCGATGAGGTTTGTGTCCCTTGGCATCCTGCTGCCACCGCCATCATTTTTGTTGGGAGATGAGGATAGGGTATGTCCACCCACCCCCATCAGAAGCCAGAGAGGCATGTCCAGGTGACAGTCCTGCCCCACTAGCCATTAGGAGCACCCTTTGAGGGTTTCTGTGATGACGAAGGTCTGCTGGGTCCTGGCCACTGTCCCCATGGGACCTCGGGGATCTTGTCTGTCAAGCCACATTGTGGGGGGCCCTAGGTGCACTTGTCTCAGGGTGGCAGCAGGTCCTGAAGGTGCCATGGGGGTCAGCCACAGCTCAGTCCACACACAGCCCAGTGCTGTGCTTCTACTCTATGCTGCAAGTGCAGTGCCGGGAAAGACCTGGACCAATGGATGCCTCACAAGGGTCCCTTGATTCCCCAATGGAGCCCCAGTTCCTGAGCCTGGCAGGCAGAGCCCTGCAGAGTCCACCCTTGCCCTTCTCTCCTGGGCTCCATTTACCCAGAGGATCCAGTTCTGTCCTTGTCCCATCTCCCTGATCTAACCTGGGTTTCTGGGTCCACCCACTCACTGCCACATCAGGCCTGTGTTTCTGGGAAGCTCTTCCAGGGTGCAGGTGCCAGTTCCCAGCCTGTGGCACCTGGCCTGGAGCTGACCGTGCTGCTCTCGCCTCAGGACTGCATCATCTGCATGGAGAAGCTGTCCTTGGCATCCGGCTACAGTGACGTGACCGACAGCAGGACAATGGGACCCAGGGCTGTGGGCCGCCTCGCCAAGTGCAGCCATGCCTTCCACCTGCTGTGCCTGCTGGCTATGTACTGCAATGGCAACAAGGTGCCTGGGGTGGAAGTAGGGACACGGATAAACACAAACGCACACAAAATGAGCCCATGGTCCAAGGCAGTCAAGGCCAGGGAAGGGACAGCTGCTGGGCTGTGGGCAGCAGTGTGGGATGAGCCATTGGCAGAAGGACCACCGAGGGCCCAGGCCTCTTAGCCCCCTCTGAAGGTTCCACTGGGTCCTTCCCAGGAGCAGTGCACTTGTCATGCTTGGTCACCTACACGTTTCACACACACATGGTGTTATCGTTTCCCTCCAGGGACCTCTGTAGCCAGCCCTGTACTTACGGAGACCAGGCTCCGGGAAGGGGCAGGCCCGAGTCACCTGATGGAGGTGCAGAGCCAGGGCCCACACTCTGTCTCCTAGCTGCTTTTCTTTAGTGGAGTTGAGTTGGAGTGTGCACTAACCAGAAGGAGGAAGAGAACCAAGGCATATGCTGGCCGTGTGGTCTGGCTAGGCCTGTCTTCCCAGCGTCCTGTCATCTCATACAGCCAGCCCGTGGACAGGGGCCGTGTCTTCGGTTTGATCTTAGCAGTTGTGGGCTGTGGACACTCCCCTAGACCTGACCTTGGGTACCGCAAAACTGGCTTTTGGAGAAGCCCTGGGAGCTCCATTGCCAATGGCCCCTCCCCACCAACGTCAGGGCAGGGGCCCCCCAGCTCAACTCTGGGCCCCACCTCGTTCTAGGACGGAAGCCTGCAATGCCCGTCCTGCAAGACCATCTATGGGGAGAAGACCGGGACGCAGCCCCGGGGCCAGATGGAGGTGTTCAAGTTCCAGGTGTCTCTGCCAGGCCATGAGGACTGCGGGACCATCCTCATCGTCTACAACATTCCTCACGGCATCCAGGTGGGGATCCCCGCGTGAGAGAAGCCCCCTCCTCCCACCCCGGACCCTTCCTAGGAAGGGTGACATCTAGGACCTTCTCTCACTGGCTCCTTTTGGAGCAGCCCATCCTGCCCCCTGGCAGGAGTAAGGATGCCCAAGCTCAGGCACCTAGTGCCCACACGGGCCTGGACAGACTCAGGAGGTTCAGGAGCGAACCTGGAGGCTGTGGAGCAAAGAATGGTTTTCCTGGAAGAGATGTTCTTGGCCTGGTCAGGGCAGAGGAGCAGGAACATTATGGGGATGAGGGGGTTGGGAAGCCTGGCTAGGGGGGCGGGTGCCGATGAGGGACCGCCCCCCACAAGTGCTGGAGCACAGTAAGGAAGGGTTTGAGGAGTGGGGTCAGATGGACCCTTGTTTAGTGGCTGGGTTGAAGTTGGGGCTGGGAGTGGCAGGGCCAGGGGCGCAGTAGAGTCCCAGGTGGGAACCTTGGCCCTTTAGCTCGGCCTTGAGCCATGACTGATCTCCAAGCCTGGAGCAGATGGGGAGATGCAGGAGTGGGACAGTGGACAGGGCTTCTCCCTGACCTGCCCCCCAAACCTCTGGCATGGGTGGAGGTTTCCCACCCTTCCCTGAGTCCAGAGTGACATTGGAGACCCAGGATTCCCAGCAGTGTTAGCACCCTGGAGCGAGGGGATGGTGAGCTGTGTGTGGAGGGGGGCATGGTGCTCCATTCTTCACCTGCCTGCCTGTCCCATTGCCTCACCAGGCGCCTGTTTCAGCCACTTGTTAGGGCAAGCGGAGGGTGTGTTGTATGTCAGGGGCTCAAGGAGGAAGGGGCTTCCTTTCTGACCAGTAGGGTCATCAGGGTTCCTGGTGTCACAGGGAGGCCGAGTGGCGTACAACCATGGGTGGCAGGGTGGACTTCGTTTGGTCCTTTGGGAGCAGGAACAGTCCCTGGCCATGAGGCAGGACTGGCTGAGAGGGCCTCCACAGAGCACACCCCTCGTCCTGTGTCCTCCGCAGGGACCCGAGCACCCCAACCCCGGAAAGCCATTCACCGCCCGAGGCTTCCCCCGCCAGTGCTACCTTCCAGACAACGCCCAGGGCCGCAAGGTAAGGGCCAGCTCTGCGGCCAGAAGGACCCTGGTGGCCGCACTCATGGCCACTGCTCCCCAAGGGCCAAGGGCAGGGGGAGGTAACTAGCTCCACTGGGGCTTGTGTGAGCAGGAGAGGCCCGCCCCCAGCAAGCTCTTGGGCCAGGCAGGATGGCCACGAGTTGCCTACAGGAAGGGCCAGGGAGAGTACGCATTGGGATTGCAGCTGCAGGAGAGGCACCTGCCCAGTCAAGAGCTCCCATGGCTGCCGTGAAGGGGTCCAGTGTAGGAAGAGGCAGAAGGCCAGGAGGGCTCCAAGTTCTGGCTGCTGGTGACCAAGGGAACCGGGCCAGATGGTGGGGGCCCAGGCAACACGGGAGGGAGTGGGTACAGGTTCCGAGCCAGCCCCGTCCCGCCCTGGGCAGGTCCTGGAGCTTCTGAAGGTGGCCTGGAAGAGGCGGCTCATCTTCACGGTGGGGACGTCCAGCACCACTGGTGAGAGCGACACGGTGGTGTGGAATGAGATCCACCACAAGACAGAGATGGACCGCAACGTGACGGGCCATGGTTACCCGGACCCCAACTACCTGCACAACGTGATGGCTGAGTTGGCTGCCCAGGGCGTGACTGAGGACTGCCTGGAGCAGCAGTGAGATGTTGCTGCCCTGGCCAGGCAGGCTGGGATGTGAGGGGCCCCGGCTGCTCCCTCCCCGAAGCCAGACTTGGGTCTGCCTCTCCCACTGCCCTCCACCCCTCGGGTCAGGGTTCTTTGTGGGAATCAGGCAGCCCAGGAGGTTGGGGGTGTGTGGGGGGTGGGCTTCTGCAGCTACCTCAGTGCACAAGGTCCTCTGTCCTCGGAAGCTTTCTGGGGCTTGTAAGGCCCAGGGCTGGGCACCGGGGGAACAGAGACTGCCCTACCCCCGGCCAGGGGTGGGCACAGGTCCTGGGTCAGCTTCCTTTACCTCAGATTTTGTTTGCAATAAATGCCCAATAGCCAAAGTCAGCAGGCCCTGGCATGATTGCTAGCAGAGAGCGCGTGTGTGTATGTGTGCACGTATGCACGTGTGTATGGCTGCTGGAGGCCAGTACTCATGTCAGTCCACCCAGAACCCCACTTCCACACCTGGACAGCTCTCCGCAGTGGGCACTCCCACAGCAGGCCCTGTTGGGCTACAAGGATAGCCGCTGGCTCTGGTTTCTCAGCGGAACACTGTGTGTTGGCCTTCCTCTCACAGGACCTGGGGCTATCCTTGTCCAGTTGAGCAGATGTGCTTCCGAGTTTTCCAGATGGTGGAAACAGGCGGTGCTGGCCCAAGGCTCTGGCTGGTGGTGGAGCCAGGGCTGGTGGCCAGGCCAGCCCACGTCTCCTCCTCCTACCACGTGACCCCTCAGGCTGGTCAGATGCCCCGAGCAGGACCCCGCTGCCTGCCTGTTGTGGATCAAAGGCACTTGGGCCTTTGTGAGCCCCCTTTCTCTATGAAAAATGCAATAAAGTCTATTTTCCAACGAGTTGGCAGAAAGATGAACATCTTCCTTCTGTGCAGTGGCTCACAGGGATGGGGAGTGATGGAGAAACGTGCCATGTGACATTCCCAGTGTGGGGCTGGAATCCGGAACGTGCCTAATGTCTCCAAGGCAGAGACAGTTGGGAAGCTCAGGCAGAGGTGCCCAGGCTGGGTCTTGGGGACCCGCACGTTGAATCAGCACAGCTACCAGTGTGGGACGCTGTGGTCACAAACCCTAAAACTGACCCTGGGTACGAGAGGATGCTACGCTTGTCCCACCTTTGTCCTGCTAGGCTGGGAACCTGAGATGCAGTCCCTTGGGGAAGCAGCCAGCTCCTCTGTGCACTCCTGGGGATGTCTGTGTGCCCAGCAGGAGTGTTCTGTAAAGCGCCGGTTCACAGAGACAAGAGAGTGGCCACCGCAGAACTGATCGGCTCCCATAAGGTATATCCACGTGGGTGGAACACTCATCAGCCTTGAAAAGGGACAAAAAGCATGTGCCATGGCTGGCGTGAGCCCCTGTAGGCATGTACTAAGTGACCTGATGTCTGAAGTGTTTTTGCAAGCAAGTCCAAGATAGTAGTGCTAGGGTGACGACGTGGGATGGTCACACAGCCTCATGAATGGAGAGGGACCAGATCCGTGACACTCCTCATTGCCCTCCAGTGCCTGGAAGATTTCGTATTGGAAAGGCACATTTACAGAGGAGAGACAGATCTTCCATCTGCTCAAATGAGATTTCACTCCTCAAATGGCCACAGTGGCTGAAACTGAATCAGTCCGAAGCCCAGAGCTGGGTCTCCCACATGGATGCAGGAGCCCAAGGCCATTCTATTATGCTTTCCCAGGCCACAAGCAGGGAGATGGATGGGAAGAGCAGCACCCATATGGGATCCTGAGGCTTGTAAGGGGGAAGATGCCCTTAACTTACAAATTCTAAATAGAAACCCTACAGTGTCTCCAGGGTCAGGCCAGTAACTGTGGGGGCTGCTTGGTGACACAAGAGGGTGGCGTCTAGAGGGGATGTGCTGGCTGAGAGCAGGACTGCATGATTGTGTTAAAGGTAGATGAGTCGTCCATTTCTGGATTGATCCATCTCATTCAGGACTATAAGGGTAGGGGGACTAACACCCTAAAATCCACTGGGCTGTGTGCTTTTAGGGAATGTGTGTAATGAACACCTGTAGGTAAAGGCAGTGTCTGGGACTCAGGTCCTTTCTTGGGGTTCAAGTTCTTCCTGGGGAACTACAGCTGCAGTCTGGGACTGGAGTGGGGGGGGCACGGGCAGTGGGGCCCGGGTCTGCTGAGAGCTGGGCAAGGCAAGGGTGCGGCTGCTCTGCCCTCTGCTCCCAGGGCGTTCCCTGGGTGGGGGTGCAAGTCTGGAGGGAGGCTCCTGGCACACAGGGCACTGGAATCTCAGGCATGAAGCTGCAGCCTCTGGTTTCCAGAGGCTGGGTCCTCCCCAGGGCTAGGGAGGGGGCCAGGCCTGAGGGGGAGCTCCAGGCTGGCCTATGAGTCACGTCCCTCAGCCTTGGTGCTGAGGCCTGTCCACTGCCCAGGCCCCCCTCCCCCAGCCCTGCTTATTGCCAGAGCCCACCCAGTTCCCTCCCTCAGTGGGCTGTACTTTGGGGAGGGAGGAGCAGGCACACCTGGCCTCCTTGGCAGCCTGAATAACCAGCTCCTCCGGGCCTGAAGTCTGGTGGGAGGGCTGCAATGGAGTCAGTGGCCATGGGGCTCCCCAGGAGGTGGCCTTGTTTTTGGCTGTTGATGCCGGTGGTCATGCTGAGCTGCCTGCCACCCTGCCTCAGCCTGGGTGAGTAGAGAAGGATGGGAGTCCAGGATGGGCCAGTTCAGACAGACAAGCGGGGGCTGGGACACTTGCTGGCCAGCCCCCCACCTCCCTGCAATTGTAGCAGGCAGCCCATGGGGGTGGCAGGGGGCCCCATGCCCCATCTGTACCTGCTGTTGCTCACCAACATACCCCTGACGGCTGCAGAACTGCTCCCCTACACACCTCAGATAACTGCCTGGGACCTGGAAGGGAAGGTGACGACCACCACGTTCTCACTGGAGCAGCCGCGGTGCGTCTTCGACTCCCTTGCTGATACAGCTGGCACAGTCTGGCTCGTGGTAGCCCTCAGCAATGGTGCGATGCGGGCAGGGGGTGGGCGTGGACGGGCGCTGGGAGCTTCTGCCCTCACACACTGGGGCCCTTCCACACGGGTCGGGGGTGGGTCGGGGGTTGAAGGTGGATTTCAACTCCACGAGGTTTGCATTGGATCTGCACTGTCACTGAGGTGAGGTGGGCGGAGGGAAGTGGGGACCCCTCTCCCCCATCTGCAACAGCAAAGCCCGTCTCCCCTGACACGCCATGGTCAGTCCCTCCACCCCGCCTCCAGTCTCCAGGGACTTCCGGAACCCGCAGACACTGGCTGAGATCCCCGCCTCCCCACAGCTGCACACCCAGGGCCACTACATGACACTGCCCCTGTCTCTGCGCCAGCTGCCTTGTCAGGACCCCGCAGGGGACAGCAGAAACATCCCCCTGCTGCGAGTGGGCAATGACTTTCACTGCCAGCAGCAACCCTACTGCAATGCCCCTCTCCCTGGCCCTGGGCCTTACAGGTTGGTTGCACCCCAGCGAATGGAGGGCTCCAGCATTGCGGGGGATGGGGGGCCGGGGAGGGAGGGAGGGGTCCTGGAGGGAGGAGGGGTTTCTTATGACCACACCCATGCCCTTCTTGGCCCCACCCCTTCACTGCCTCCCCATCCCCCAGGATCCGCCCCTCCTTTTCCTCCCGTTTCCTTGGGCACAAGGGATAGCTCCCTCACTACCTAGTCCAGTGTGTGGCAGGATGTGCGGCCGTCCCAGAGATCCAAGGGGCGGAGGTGGGCCCAGGGAGAACCCGCCTCTTAGCCTAGAGGCTTTGGGCTGAATCCCAGCAGGACACTAAACTGAGTTGTGCTTAGACCCAAGCAGGGGAAGCAGGAAGTAGCTGCTCATCCCTTCCTCAGATGAGGAAAATGGGGCACAGGGATGCCCAGGGGCTGGTCTGGGTCAGGGCAGACTCCACCTCCACAGCATGAGGGGGGGCAGGCCATGCATGATGTGGGGTGCACAGGGGAGTGCCTTCCTCCACCCTCACCCGTCACCTCTGTCTCCTGGTCCCCCCATGCCATGCTCTGGCCTGAGCCTCACCCCTCGTCCTCCACTGCCTCCTGTCCCCAGCGTCAAGTTCCTCCTGATTGATGCCAGCGGCTCCCCCAGGGCTGAGACCAGGTGGTCCGACCCCATCACCTTGCACCAAGGTAACTCTGGGAGGTGGGGTGCTTTGATATACAGGTGGAGCAATTTGGCCCCACTCCCTCTTCCCATGGGGCTGATGGGAGGTGGGGAGGCCTGGAAGCACCTGCCGGGAGGTGGGGAGGAGCAGGGTTCTGGTCAGCCCCCAGTGTATATCATGCCCCAGGCCAACAGCCCCCTCACCCATCAGCCACCCTTGCCAAGTTGGGGGAAGGGCACAAGGAAGCCAGGGCTGCAAGGGGCAAGCATGAGTCATGCAGACAGGGACACTACATGTACAAGGCCCAGAGAGGCAGGCTGGGGAGGGGATTTGGGGGTGTCTCATCAGTTGAAAGCCTAAATGCCTACTGCATGGAGCCCTGAGGTGTGGGCCTGGGGAGGGTGTTGTGGCGAGGCGTGCAGTGGTGGCCCTGTGTGCAGGGGTGGCCCCAGGCACCATCGACACATGGCCTGGGCGACGCAGCGGCAGCATGATAGTCATCACCTCGGTCCTCTGTGCCCTGACCGGCCTCCTGCTCCTGGCCTTCCTGGCGGCCTCCACCATGCGCTTGTAAGTGCGTCCCCTCAACTCCCCAGCAGCCAGCCACACAGCCCCTTCCCAGCCTTCCCCGCGGCTCCTGCACATCTGGTCTGGGCCCTGCCTGGAGACATGGCGCCCTCTTTCTCTTGCTTCCCCTGCCACTCCAGCTCCAGCCTGTGGTGGCCCGAGGAGGCACCCGAACAGCTGCGGATTGGCTCCTTCCGAGGCACGCGCTACACCACTCATCACATCCCACCCAGCGAGGCCGCCACCCTGCCCGTGGGCTGCGAGCCAGGCCTCGACCCCCTCCCCAGCCTCAGCCCCTAACCCCATCACTGGGCATGGCTCTGGCCCTGTCCCCCTGCCCCAAGCTCCAGGGTCAGCACATTCCACCTACCCTTACCTTTAGCCTGCCCACAGCAGCTCTGCCCCTGGCTCTCTCTGGTCAGGCTGACAGTAATGGCTAAGACCAGGCCCACCCTCATCCCTACCTCAGTTCAGCTCTGCAAGTGACGGGTCACCCTGACCGAAAGCTGAGGGCCTTGTTCTGGTCCATGCACGGGGCTGTCTCGGGGACAGCAGAAGCCCAAGCCTATCCTATCCTCAGACTGGCCTGGTTAGTGGGCTAATGGTTGGGGCTAGGGTGAGACCTTCCAGGATATCTCTGTGGTTCATGGACTTGGGTCCTTTCTGGGGGCATGGCAGAGTCAGGCAGTTGAGGGTACATGAAGACCCCCTGTTACACAAACTATTCCCACTTCCAACACCCTTGCACGCACAGAGGGCTCATGCACTTAGCCATAGTACTACGTTACGCACCTGCTGTATGCAGTGGTACATCGGAACCTCTAGGCACATTCAGTCCTAGCCCTGGACAGCTCACTGCCCTAGAACCCCAGGCGAACGTCCTCCTGCTCACAGTCCTCAGGGATGATCTCTGGCTGAGCTGAGCACCTCCCATTCCCAGGAAAGAGGCGCACCCCATCCAGCACCCCCTGTGTGTGCTCCAGGCCGGCAGTTCTCACCGTGGCCACGCGGGGGCGCCGGCGCACCACCAGCCCGACGCTCTCCCACGCAGGCGCGCTCGCTCCGTCAGCCAGCGCTTGCGCTGTAGTCAGTGTCTGGTCTCTGTAGTCCTCCGGCTGGCCACGCGACCCCCGGTGGGCGTAAATAAACACGGTCTGGCTCCGCCCTTTGGTCAGAGGCTCGGACGGCCTGGGCTCTGAGGAGGGGGGAGGTCCAGGCCGGGACGTCAGGGGGCGTGGCCGGGAGGCCGGGTCAGGAAGGGGCGTGGCGAGAGAGGCGTGGTTCAGGAAGGGGCGTGGCCCAGAAGGGGTGTGGTTCAGCTGGGATGTTATTCAGAGGCGTGGCCTGGTAGGGGCGTGGTATTAAGGTGTGGTCTAGAATGGTGTAGACCTGGAAAGGCATTGTGGGGCGTGGTCCAGAAAGGGACTTGCCCTGGCAGGGGCATGGCATGGAAAGAGTGTGTCTATGTGGGCGTGGTTTGGTGGGGCGTGGTCTGGAAGGGCGTGTCTATGTGGGCGTGGCTCAGAAGAGTGGTCCAGACAGTCAGCCCAGGATGGGGGCACCTTAGCAGCCAGCAGTCCCCAAAGACAAGTCCTCCTCAGTGACATTTCCCAAGAGTTAATTTAAAATTTTAATTTTAAAGACACAGATTTTCTGTGGGCTAGTTCAGTCCCCTTCAAAAGCCCCCAGTAGCTGGGCCTGGGGCAGTCACTTCAGGAGCCAGGAACAACCTCCTGGGAGTTCCCACATAGGCAGCAGAGGATCCAGCTGCATAAGCTGCCCAAAGTGTGCACATTCGCAGGAAGCTGGAATTGGACTTGAACCCTAGGCTACCGGCTATGGGTTGAAGGAATGTCTAGTATTGTCTTAGCTGCTGTGCCCTATTGCTGAATCTTGAAGGGAGAATGGAGTTACCTGGGGAGAGGGGCTGCCTGGAGACCAGGGCTAACGGGTCCTGTCCTACACTGGTGCTGGAGCTGTGGGAAGAGCCAGGCTTGAACCAGGGCCGACCAAAGGAGTGGGAGAGGAGGAGGTAGCATGAGGCGCTTTCTGTTCTCTGAAAGTGGGGAAACCACCCCCGCTTGCCTTCACGGTGTTACCTCAGTGACCAGCAAGGCCTGCAGATTGTCATTGTCTCCTGGAGCTAGAAACTGCCCTGGCTCAGCCAACATCCCCTAGGAGACAGGCCCTGCTGTGCATGGCTTACCTACCTACCCCCTGCCACATTGCACAGTGTCCCAGGACCTCCCTGGGGTCCGTGCCTGGCCCAGGCTGCTGTCCCCTGCAAAGGGATCC
The DNA here is from genome assembly GCF_017591425.1 of Ochotona curzoniae. Classification (NCBI taxonomy): domain Eukaryota; kingdom Metazoa; phylum Chordata; class Mammalia; order Lagomorpha; family Ochotonidae; genus Ochotona; species Ochotona curzoniae. The sequence goes on from NW_024465421.1 coordinate 6,412,545, forward strand.
ACACAAGCCCCCTGGGGAAGAGCACGAAGAGAAGGCTGCTTGGTGAAGAATTGCCACCCCTACCCCCCCTGCCAGGACTGGACAAGGAGAAAGTGCCATGAAACCCACATAATGGCCCTGTAGCTGCCAACAAGTACGTTGTGGAACAGAGAGGGAGATCTTCCAAATGCTGGTTCCCTTCCCCAATGCCCACAACAGCCAGAGCTGTGCCAAGGTTACAGGTGGCAGCTGCCGGTCTCCCAAGTGGGAGGGGCCCCACCACTTGCCCATTCCCTGCTGCCCCCCAGGGTGAGCATGAGCAGGGAGCTGGATCAGACGGGGCCAGGATTCACATTTTGGCTCTCTGATAGCTTAAGTGTGCCTTAACTGCTGAGCCAAAGGCCTGCGTGCACACAGGGTCCTGCTTTAAATCATGGCCGACCCAGTGCCACCAATGTCCTTATGGGAGACAGGAACACCTTACCATGTGCCCCAGAGAAGCTGGTCCTGAGGCCACCTGGCAAGGGTGGAGGCTTCCACTAGAACTGACAGGACCCCAGTGTCCAATGGTCATGCTGCCCAGTGGTGGCTGTGACAGAATGGAGGCTGCTCTGGGCCCAGGCGAGGCTGGACAGGCATCTGCGATGGAGAACATGGACAATGAGGCAAGAGAGGGCTTCCCAGCTGGGAGCAACAAGTACGCCTAGCCTTGGAGCGGGCCCAGGTCCCATGCCTGCTGGCCTGAATGGACAGAGACCTTCATACAGACTTGGAGGAGCACAGGTCAGACCCCAGCCCCGCCCCACTTCCTCAGCTCTCCAAGCCTTGACCTGTCCCCTGCCCTACCTTTCTCATCCCCCTTTCTTGTCTCAGCCTGGGGGTCCCCATCTGCTGGTGGGGAGCAGAGCCCAGGGTCCATCCCTTGAGCCTCACCTGCTCTGGGGGAGGAATCTCACCCCCACAGTCCTTCTTGACCTCATTTCCCTCTTTCGAAAAACGAGCTCCTATGGCCAGCACAATGGCTCAAGAAACTAATCCTACACCTGCAAGCATCCCTTATGGTCACCAGTTCATGTCCCAGATGCTCCGCTTCCCATCCAGCTCCCTACTTGTGGCCTAGAAAAGCAGTAGAGGACGGTCCAAAGCCTTGGGACTCTGTACCTGTGTGGGAGACCCAGAAGAGGCTCCTGGCTTCAGATTGCCTCAGCTCCAGCTGTTGTAGCAATTTGGGGAGGGCACCAACCAGATGGAAGATCTTTTTTCTCTGTAAATCTGCCTTTCCAATAAAAACAAACAAATCCTTTTTTCAACAATGAGCTCCCTCTTGGCTTGTGTGCTCCAGCCCACCTCCTGTGGGTGACACAAGTCTGAGTTATCCACAGGAGAGACTGTGTCACCCTTGACAACCATCTCCCATGCAGCGGGAAGGGGCATGGGGGTTGACCCTTAGTCACCCTGGCCTCTCCCATTCCTAGAGGAGAGGGCTGGGACCCCCAGGGCTGGAGCTGAGAGTGGGGTCAGCCTTGCGCATCTCTGGGTGGACATATAGAGAGCGACCAGCCAATGTCGCAGATAAAGAAATGATAACGTCGAAGGACAGGATATAGATTGTCCATGCAGAAGCCGGTAATGATTGCGTATTATTGTTGTAAAGTGCTCTGTACCATAGGCAATTGTACATCTTGTACTTGATGTAAAAGACCTGTTTATTTATTTGAAAGGCAGATTGAGAGAGATTAATCTTCCATCTGCCAGAACATTGCTCCCAACAGTGGGGGCTGGGCTGGGCCAGGCCAGGCCAGGCCAGTCAAGAGCCGGGCGCTTCTTCTGGATCTCCCGTGTGGGTGGCAGGGACTTGGGTACCTCCACTGTCACCTGCTGCCTCCCAGGCACATCAGCAGGACACTGAGCTGATCCCAGGCCTCCCCAACGTAGAATGTCATTGTCTCCCGATGCCCACAGCAATTGGCAGTGGCGCTGGCATGCCTATGCCACCTACAAATAGACTGCACCTTGTTCTTTGATGTCCCCACCACTGGGATGTCATAGGACTCAGGACGCCATCTGCCAGCTCCAGGGTGCCATAGGGACTCCCTGTGGTGTGTGCATGGGGCCCAGAGACCGCTGTGTGGCGCGTGACTGCACTCGCAGTGCAAGGACACAGCGCATGTGGCTGGTTCCTTAGTAGTTACCAATGTTTCCATGACAACGAATTGGCATGCTCCAGCTTGACCTTATTGTCCGCCTCTTGACAATGAGCCCCATATGAACAGCTCATGCCCTCCCTTCTGCCTCTCATGCTTGGGCTCCATGAGCAGGTGGCCCTACGCCTCAGCCAGCCAGAAACCAGGATTGGGAGGGCCTGAACCTGAGACTTGCCTGGGTGATGGCCGCCAGCATCAATATCCACAGTCTGGAAATATTCCAGAAGAGGTCATATTTGCCCTGGACATGCACTGGCTTTTAGTTCTTGCTTGTCATTAACCCTAGAGCACACAGTTTGAGGGGCCAAACAGAGAGAGGAGAGACAGAAAGAAACATCTTCGATCCAGCTGGTTCACTCCCCAAATGAGTGCAACAGATAGAACTGAACTGATCTGAAACCAGGATCTTCTTCCTGGTCTCCCACACGGGTGCAGGTTCCCAAGGCTCTGGGCCATCCTCCACTGCTTTTGAAAGCAAGCCACAAGCAGGGAGCAGGATGAGATGTATATCCCAGGAACTGATGCCCATAATGGTCGCTGGTACTTGGAGGGTACACGGTGAGGGCTCCTACCTCACCGTGATGGCTGGTCAGACACGCCATCCCGAAAGCCAGGCTGGACCACCAGGCTGGACCACCAGGGGCTCACCCTACAGGTGAGCATGGGGCCTAGCTCTGCCAGTGGGAGGAGGTGGCGAAGAGTAGGGGCTCCCACTCCCACTGCAGTACCCATGGGCTGCATAGCCCACAGTGAGCCTCAGGCGGGGCCAAGCCTGGGCCCGGTTCCCCTCACTCAGGACTGGATTCCCTCCTATTCTGTGGAGATCCACACCCCCACCCATTTCCCATATGAGGATGCTGAGGCCCAGAGAGGGGGAGGTGTGCACCCAAGGTCACACAACAGGTTCTCCTCCACTGGGCCCAAAGGATGTGCTCTCTTTTAAAATCTGTATTCATTTATTTGAAAGTCAGATTTCCAGAGAGATCTTCCATGTGATGGTTCACCCTTCCCCCAAATGATTTCAGTAGCTGGGAGCTGGGTTGAAGCTGGGGGGGAGCCTAGACCTCCATCTGGATCTCCCACTGGGGGGCAGGGACCCAAGCATTGGGTCATCTTCTGCTGTTTCTCAGATGCCTTAGAAGGGAGCTTGTCAGAAGGGGAGCATCTGAGACTTGAACTAGTGCCCATATTGGATGCTGGCATAGCAGGTGGTAGTTTAACTCACTAAGCCACAGCACTGGCCCCAAGGTGTACTCTTTAGCTCCCATGGCTACTCTACCCCCAGGCTTCCCTCCCCAGGATCTAGTATTCCAGGGAACAGTGAGGCTTGTGTTTCAGAACTCTGGGGGTCCCATGCCAGCCCCCTCACCCTCCAGTGCTGAGCCTCCTGCCCAGGGTTGAGAGCCAGCAGGAGGGAGGGAGCCCATGGTAGACAGAGTGGTCCAGTAAAATCTGGATGCAGCAGAGCACGGAGCTGGGGAAGCAGGGCTAATGCCAGGGGATGAGTGGTGACTCCTGAGACTCAGTCATTCCCATCCCACAGTCAGCAAGGAGCACCTCCCCGGCCCCAGGGTGGGGAGTGTGGGAACATGGTTGATCTGGTCCACAGGATTTCCTGAGTCAAACAAAATCAGCCCAGACATCCCAGGACACCGTGATTATCATGGCTGGTTCCACTGGCCAGCATCCTCCACCAGGAATCCTTAGCGGTTCCAGGACCTCCGGGTTCTGAGCTAGTGGGGCACAGTGCTTCCTCTGCTTGGAAGGCAGCCAGACGGGCCAGGCTGAGGAGCAGGTGCACCCAACCCTGCCCTCTCGCAGAGCATGCTCCCCCTAGTGCCAGACTCTTGGATTGCAAGTGGGTTAGGCTGCAGCCTCCAAGACTTTAGGCCACCCTCAAGGATTGGGACCTGGCAGAGAAAGGGGTATATCTCCAAGGCTCCCTAGAGCACAGGGCAGTCTGGTCCCTGATGGGAGTTGGAAAGGCCTGGGGTGTGTGGGCTGGGGTCAGCTGGAGCAGATGGGATGCAGGCTGTTGGAAGGCCTCACCTTTAGGGTGTGGCCTGGAAAGGAGGTGCTGAGGGTTTTATTACCCAGAGCCCACACATCCAGCTCAGCCTCCACCCACATCCTGGCAGGTACCAGATGGTGATGAGAGCCTTGGGGGCTCCAGTGGGGGCTGGAACCCCAGGGCTGGCTGACATGGCTGCACCTGACAGCTGGCAGGGAGGCAGGGGTGGGGGTGGCACGGGTGGGAAAGGAAAGAGGTTTCAGAGCCAGCAAACAGTAGCCTGGGGCTGAGAGGCTGGCTAGGGACGAACTGAAAGGGGAGAAGGATTTCAGGATGCCAGAGGTGGGAGACAGTCACTCTGTTCCCCTACTGTGCAGTCTGCTGCATGTGGAGGGCAGGGCAGTGTGTGAGCTCCGTGGGCAGCGACCTTCTGGCCTAAGCATGGGAGCACAGACTGCCCTCTACCTTACTGGTCCCCAGGCAGCACTCAGCACTGGTTAGGCAGGCCCCAGAGCCTTGTCCTCATACAGAGCCTGCTTTGTGCTGGGGTGGGACAGACATAGGGCACTCTGCAGGGTCTTGGTGGCCAGGGCTCCTTGAGTAGCTCTTATACCCCCTTTGAGGGCATCTCCTCCCTAAAGCCCTCCTGGGTGGAACTCACTTGCAAGTTGGAGTTTTAGGCCTGGCAGGTGGTATGGGTCAGGATGTCCTTGGTGTTCCCTAGCCCTATGCAATGTGCCTGTGCAGCCAAGCCCATGGCACCCCTGTCCCTCCCTTGTCACAGCATGAGGTGGGTGGGGGAAACTAAGTCACTCCCTGGACCTGCAGTTCATCCACAGGAGACACAGAGCCCCCTCTGCCTGGCCACTCATCCCACCTGCTTATACTAGCAACCCTGCTCCCATGCCTCCCCAGCTGCCCCTCATGTGATCAGAGGGTCCCATGGTCTCTCCTGCAAGGGTGCCACCCCCCACCCCTGTTCAGGCTGGTTCAGGTATGTGTTGGGGGTCTCAGCTGGGCCTGGAGAGGGACACTGGTTCCTTCCCGCTGCCCCTGGAGCCTACACTGGGGACACTCCCAGGGCCACCGGTGGCCCAATCGATAAGTGCACAGATGATCTCTCTCCCTCTCACTCTGTTCTCCTTCGGCCTCTCTATTTTTGACTCTGAACAACCATGAGAACACACCTCATTTCCTGAGGTGGCCTCTGCCCAGGCGGGGGCTCTCCCGGCAGCTTCTGCCCCGGATGTGGGCCCCCCACGGGGAAGGAGTGGCCAGGTACAGAAAGGAGAAGGGAAAGAAGCAGGTGTGAGATGTGTGTGCTGTTCACAGACCGCCCCCTCTAAACCAGGCAGGTGGAGGGAGGGTCACCCCGCCCCCGACAGCTCTCTTCTCCAGTGCCCAACTGGGCCTCCCCCATCCCAGGGGCATTGGTCCCCACTTAGGAATCTGGAGTCGGCTGGGGTGCAGGGGGGCTTCTCTCTCAGACCCTTGGATGTGGACCGGAGGACTTGGCATTTCTAGAGCGTGAAATCACAGACGTGTGGCTTGAGACAGGAGGGCGAGTGTCTTGGGGGTTCCATTCCCACTCAGTGTCCATCCGTGAATCCAGGCTGGGATGCTCAGACCCAAGGTTCTCCTGACACATAGATGAGGGTCCAATGATACCCTCCCACCACCTGCACCCCCCAACCCTTTGGCCTGGTACCTGGGACCCCTGATGTCTTGCTGTGAACCGGGAAGACCTGAAATGGGGGTCTCACAGTGGCAGTGGCCAGGAGAGACATGGAGACTCAGCCCACACTGTCCCCAGATGCTTGCACGCCGCAGCCCATGCCCAAAGTCACCATCAGCTTCTGCTCACTGAGGAAGAGGTTCATTTCCTCTTCCTCAGGTAGAGAGGGAGGGTGGGGCATGGGAAGGTCAGTCTCAGAGGGAGGGATGTGGGCAGGACCTGGAAGGTGTTGCACCTGCATCTGACCCCTCGTTGGGAGGAGGGGAGGAGGGGAAGCGGGGAAGCAAGAGTTGCCGGCTGGGGAGGGCATGGAGGCTGATGTGGGAGGTAGGGGTGTCCAGAAACCTCCCTGGGGACAGAGATGGCCAGAGTCCCTGCCAAGACACCCCTGCCCACTGCCTCCCACCTCCAGATCTTCTACTCCCAGGAGCAGCCTGGCTGGCCCCTTCCCTTGCCCCTAAGTTTCCATTGTGGGAGGAAGAGGAGGCTGGCATTCTCACTCTCACCTCACCACCTCTCTGGAAAGTTCCAGAGGTTAATTAGGGCAAGCATGGAAGTGCTCCATGGGGGACTGACTTCTGGGAAAAGAGGAACCGGGGCTGGGCTGAGGGCCAAGGGTGGAGGTGGTTATGGAACCGAACCCCAGCCCAGCCTGAGAGTATTGGCCACCAGGCCACTCCCAGGGACCTGGAATGAATCCAGGAACCCTCAGTGGGGCTGGAGACCCTGCTCACCCCATAACGGCATGGGGAAGGGGGGAAGGCTCTGGGTTGCTGTGGGAGAAGGGGCCTGCTTTGTCAGCAGCTAAGACAATGGGCAAACAAGTCCTGAGTCCCATGCAGACCCATCATGGAAGGGCTACCCACTGACCTAGGCTCAAGCTGAGATTGGACTCGTCCCCGAAGAGAAGACCTCTGTTTCTGCACTGCTCTCCCCAGTCCCACCTTTCTTGGGGCCATGCTAACCCTGGCTCCCTGTGGAGTCTTCCCCAGGTCTTGTGCTAGGCACATCATGTGTCCACTTTAAGGTGGCCAGGCTGCAGCACCCCCGTGGGATGGCAGTGTTGAAGGTGATGACTTAAGCCGCTGCTACACAGGCTGTTTCTCCCTCCCTCCCCCCCCCCCCGCCATCTTGGGTCCTTTAGCTGTGCCAGGTGGGCCCTGTGGGCAGGGAACAGGGTTGGGAGAGCCATTCTGTCCTGGGAAGCCGGGACAAGGAGGTTCTGCTGTTGGCCGCTGGAGGGAGCTGTGTATGGTGGTTGGGGGGAGATCTGTTGGTCCCGAGAGTCCCCCAGCAAGAGTGGGATGGCGGCTGGAGCACACCGGAGTGTGGCTCTCCTAGGCATTACTGTGAGTGACAGAAGCCGGGAGGAAGCTATATGCTAGGCCCCTGTCACCTGCTCCCAAGCTCTGTAGTTAAGCTTCTGCCTGCAGCGCTGGCATCCTATGTGAGCACCAGTTTGGGTCCTGGTCGCTCTGCTTCTAAAGCAGCTCCCTGTCAGTGCTCCTAGAAAAGTGTCGGATGATCCAAGTGCTTAGGCCCCGGCACCCCTATGGGAGACCTGGATGGAGCTCCTGGCATCGGCCTGGCCTGGCTCTGACCGTGTGGGCATTTGGGGAGTGAACCAGAAGATGGGAGATCCAGTGGAGTGGTGAATGTGTATCCAGGAAATCGTAGGGCAGGGGAGGGGGAAGCACAAGGCTTCATCACATTCCTCAGCATAGCACATAGCTGAGGATTTCGGAATGATTGCCTTCTAGAACTTTCTAGAATCTTCTAGAATTTTTTACTCCATGGTTAACTTTGGGTACTGGAAATCAAGAAAGTGGGCCTGGGGATGAGAGGAGAAACCTCTCCACTCATGTAAAAAAAAAAAAAAAAAATCAAAGGCAAGCAAGATTGGTGCCTGCTAGTGAGAGATGAGATTTAAGCCCTGGTAGGGGTTGCCTGAGGGCCATGGGGGGGAGGGGGTCCAGGCATAGGTCTGAGGAGAAGTGCATGGAGCCATGTGAAGGGGAGACCCTGGGCAGGCAGGGGTGAGGAGGTGGCAGCAAGGGTGCCTGGTCCAGGAGGGTTGAGAAATTAACAGGATATGAGCAGGAATGGGGCTGACAAACAGGAACCTCCCCATCCCCACCAGGACTCCTGGTTCCTGCCAGCCCGGCCAGGACCCTGTCTGGGCCTCGGGGGAGGCTGTGGCGCCAGAAACCCCAACAGGTCTATGTTCCAGTTACAGCTGCAGTGGCACAGTCCCGAATCCCCTCTTACCTAGGGGCTGCAAGGCCAATTTGTTCCGCACCCACTCCCACCCCAACCCTGGGCAGTACAGGTGCCAGGAGCCACTGCTGGAGTCTAGTGGTGGGACGGGGGGATTCGTTCAGCTTAGCCTCATGGGGCCACGGGTATAAAAAAACGTCCTTGAGACAGGCGCTGAAATGCACTGGCTCATCGGACGGAAGATCTTCCTCTCTGTCTCTCCTCTTTGTATATCCGCCTTTCCAATTAAAAAAAAAAGATTTATTTTTATTGCAAAGTCAGATATATAGAGAGGAGGAGAAAGAGAGAGAAAGATCTTCCATCTGATGATTCACTCCCCAAGTGAGCACAACTGGCCGATGCTATGCCAATCCGAAGACAGGATCCAGGAACTTCTTCCGGGTCTCCCACATGGGTGCAGAGTCCCAAGACCCTGGGTTGTCCTCGATTGCCCTCCCAGGCCACAGGCAGGGAGCTGTATGGGAAGTGGAGCTCCCGGGATTAGAACCGACGCTCATATGGGATCCTGGCGTGTTCAAGGCGAGGACTTTAGCCGCTAGGCCATGCCGCCGGGCCCCCAAATATTTTTATAGGGGATAAAAATGTAGCAATGGGCCAGCACTGTGGGGTGCTGTGAGCATCTCAGATGGTCTCTAGTGGCTCCATGACACAGCTAGCTCCCCACTACTGCACCTGGGAAAGCATGGAAGATGGTTCAAAGGGGCTTGGGTTCCCTCACCCATGCAGGAGACCTGGAAGGAACTCCTGGCCCCTGGTTTTGGCCTGGACCAGCCCCAGCTGCTGTGATCATGTGGAGAGTGAGCCAGCAGATGAAAGATTTCTCTCTGTGTCTCTCTCACACTCCATTACCGTACATTTTGAAATAAATAATCTTTAAGAGCCTGGCGCACTGGCTCAACAGCTAAATCCTCACCTTGTGAGTACCAACATCCCATAGGGGTGTCCATTGGTGTCTTGGCTGCTCCATTCATGGCCTGGGAAAGCAATCAAGGATGACCCAAAGCCTTGGGACCCTGCACGTGTGTGGCAAACCTGGGTGAAGCTCCTGACTCCTGGCTTTGGGTCAGCTCAGCTCCATTGCGGTCACTTGGGGAGTGAATCATCGGATCTGTCTCTCCTCCTCTCTGTATATCTGACTTTGCAATAAAAATAGATCTTAAAAAAAAAAAAAAATTAAAGTGGAGCAGCAAGGACTTGAACCCACGGCCTTAAGGGATGCAGATGGATCTAGCTCAGTGTCCCTCAGTGGGTTCACTGTCTCCTTCCACAGAGGAAGCCGGGGGTCTACAGTCGGGCTTGGGGACAATGACTCCAACAGTAAGGCGGCGAGGTGAAGGGATGGGGCGGCTGTGCCAGCCACAGGACTCCAGTCTCCTCTTCCTGCAAGCTGGTGCACCCCTTTCACCTCCTCCTCAGCCACTTTCCAAATACGGATCTTTCTGCCTCTCTCGCCTCCTCTCTGCGCAGCCAGGCAGTCCTACCACAAACACTACTCAGCCGGTACGATCGCTCATTCATGCAACGCACTCCTACGCAGAGCTCCCGCGCAACAGGCTCGCGTGGCCCTGGCGATCCTGGCCTTCAGCTCCATTCGCACGCCTCGTCCCGCGCCCCAGCGCCCCAGTGCGCTCGGCCAGCCGGGCCAGCCGGGCCAGCCCGCCCCGGGGCTCTGGCCTCCGGGGGCGCCCGCCTGCGCCTCGGCCAAGGCCCCGGCCCGTCCCCCGCCCTGGGCAGCCAATGAGGGCTGCGGTCCCGCCCCGTCCCGGGAGCACCCCCCCGGCCGCTGATTGGCCTGCCTGGGTGCAGTGTTGCCCCCGACTCCCCTGCACGTGGGGCGGGAGTGTCCCCGCGTCTGCCCGCCGACCACTGCATGCTGCTGCCCAGCACCGTGTGGCGTGGGGTTCCCCGCGGCCTGTACACGCGATGGCCAAGCGCAGCTCGCTGTCCATCCGCATCGTGGAGGCGAAGAACCTACCCGCCAAGGACATGTAAGCACGCTCCGGGCAGCTGGAGTGGGGTGGGAACCCCAACTTTGCGGGGAAGGGCGCTGCGCCCCCCTCTCCCCTCCTCGTCCCCTGCCTACACTTGACCTTTCTGAGGTTCCCCACGGCCAACTGGCGCAGGAGGACCAAGACAGAAGAGGCTGCCGTGCTGGAAGGGCTGACAGGAGGAACAGACAGGAATATCTGTGAGGGTTGGGCAGAGGGGGCGCTGAGCGTGAAAGAGGGGCTCCAGATGAGAAGGAGCTTTGGTGGGACTGCGGAAACCCACGGGGAACTGTGGCTGCAGGGGGTGGAATACCCCCTAGTTAAAAGGGGTAGGGTCCTCTTCAACCGGTCTACGGGTGTGTGCACCTGACCAGGTTCTGGAGCCCAGGGGCAGTGTCGGGGGGTGTATCCTGCCGTGCACATGGGCAGAAGGAGGTCTGAGACCTGGGGTCTGCAGCAGGCTGATGGGTTAGGGTCAGGAGGTGCTGCCCCTACTGGCTGCAGGGGTGGGGTGAGCAGGGGCAGAAGGAGGTCACTGTTGCTTTCTGAGTCTTGCTTTTTGTCTACCTGGCTTTTTGTCCACCCAGTCAGGTGGTCCTCCTGGTTCCATTTCACAGATGGGTAAATCGAGTTTCAGAGAGGTTTTAAAGTGCTAGACTCTTGAGGGGTGCTGAAATCTAGGGCTTCCCCTGGCCAGATTTAGGGAGGGTGCAATCTCACAAGGACCCTTCCTCAGTGGCCGGCGAGACAGAGCCCGCCCAGCTTAGCTCGGTGGCAGCTGTGAGGGGGCGTCATCTTGAGGCCTGAGTTTCCTTTGGCTCACCTGGGGGTTGAAATCCCTCTATAGAGAGAGAGTGGGGCTGCTGACAGCCTGGCAGAGGGCCTGGGGTCCAAAGTCCTCGCTGGGCCACCTCAGCAGGCTCCGGGATCCAGGGTGGGGGGGGCCCTGTGAGTTTCCCAGCATGCCCAGCACCAGGAGCAGTTCCAGTTCAAGGCCCCCCTGGGCCTGATGAGACCTGAGCTCTTGGTTGCCATGGCAATGGTGAGAGAGGAGTGGGGGGGAATCTCAAGGTGGGTTTGTGTAAAGCAGGGCAAGGGGAGGAAGGGAGGTGGCAGCAGCTGGGAATGAGGTCTCTGGAAAGACAGATGTGCTGTAGGAGGGGTCTCAGTCCTGGGGCCCACCTCTGAGCTTGCCATCCCCCTCCCATGGACACTGACTAGTAAGTAGGTCATCTCTGCCTGCTCTGGCTGCGGCCCCTCCGTCTGTCTCTTCTCCGCGCTCCTGGCAGCAGCTGGCCCAGGATGGGCAGGGGAGGGGCTCCCAGTCACTCCTGCTTCCTGCATCTCTTTCCTCCTCTTGTCCCTGCCCCCACCATGCACAGCTGGCTTGTCCCACTCTGCCCCAGCCCCTGCAACACCTGGCCCTGCCCCCTGGCAGACCAGGCCTTCTCAAGGAAACATCCCTCAGGGGAAAACATCCCTCCTCCACCCCCTACCAAGTTAGGATGGGATTGTTATGGGTGGGTGGGGTGGAAGGTGAGTAACTAGGCTGATGGTGGGGGAAAAAGTCTGGGACTCGCTGAGGGACCTGGGCCATTTTCCCTTGCACTGTGTAAGGTTGACATGTTGGGCAACTGAGGCTTGTACAGCAGGTGCCCAGGAGTCAGGGTTCCAATCTGCTCTGACCACAGTGGACACAGGCCGCAAAGCCTTGCCTGACCACAGTGCTGGACAGATAGTCTGGTGGGGGGACCTGGGGGGTGCACTGCTCTGGCCCCGAGCGTAGCATGGACATCTGCTGGGGATGGGCATGGCAGGGACTTAGGGAACCCCAGGTGGCCTCACTGGATGCCGGGGGGGGGGGGGGGGTTGAGCTAGCCTCCAACCTGTCTCCTGAGCACAACACCCTCCAGCAGTGTCTTGCACTCTCCCAGGGACTGGGAGCTTGCTACCTATCCTCAGGGTGCCAAAGGGGTGCTCCTCTTGTCTAAGATCGTTCTGGAGAGAATGTCAGGGGCACACAGTGGCCGCGTCCACTTGTCCACTCCTGCCTGGCTTTTCTGTTCCCTGAACAGAACTGCCCTCCCAGCCTAGGAAGAAGCTTCTAGAACCTACCCACACCTGCCTGCCAGCTGGCCTCTTCCCCAGCAGCCCCCAGCGCAGGGGTACCTGAGTCGGCTTGGTCCCACGCCCTGTGACCCAGGAGACACGGTCTAGGGCTATTTAAGGGTTTGTCCTCATCCTTCGTCTTCCACAGCTTGGGGATTGCCAAGGCCCTAAATATAGAGGCCCTTTGGTGGCCAGTCCTGGGCCCGCAGCGACTTGTCTTGGCGAAGGAGAAGCAGAAGAGGGGCCCAGCCACAAGCCGCTGTGGGTCAGAGGGTGCCTAACAGGGCACCACGGGCAGCACGAGTGGACCCAGCTTCCCTCCAGTCGGCCTCAGCCCGTTCTTGATGCTTCCCATCTCTCTGTTCCTCCCACTTGGGTGCCCTTGCATTGCACATCTGAGCTTTTGTGCTTTAAATATATATATATATATTTTATTTCTTTATTGAGAGCGAAGGCAGGTGCTCCTCCATCTGCTGGTTCACTCTCCTAAATGCCCATAGTATCCAGGCTGTGAGAACTCCATCCAGGTCTCCCCCACGGGTAGCACAAGGGCTCAGATACGGGAGCCATCACCTGCTGCCTCCTGGGATGTGCCTTGGCCAGAGGTGGGACTCGAACCCAAGCACTCCACTTGATGTGGGATGTGGGTATTCCATGCAGTTACCTACTGGCTGTGCCAAATCCCTGCTGTATGCCCCCTGCCCTGCTGCCATGAACTTGTTGAAGACTCCTGGAACAAGCACGCATGCGTGGCTCACGGGTCCCGCAGCTGTGCCGTGCACACGGGCTGCAGAGGGGTCCTGAGGTCCCCTGGCTTTGGGGTGATGAGTTGCAGGCTCTCTGGAATAATGATCCCACACACACACACTCCATGTCATCTCAGACACCCAAGGCAGCCAACCTGGGAGCCAGCATGACAGTTCCCACTCTGCGGGTGGAAAAAAACAAGTCAGGACAGACATTGCTTGCTGGGTCTTAGGAGGGCCTTGGAACCTGCTGGCCCCATGACTTCCTGTGCAAGGAAGAAGGGCCTCTTTCGAGAAGGGAAGTGGAGTTTGGAATTTCCCAGCCTCCAACATGTAAATATACTTCCTTTCTTTGTGTGTGGATGGCGGGCCAGAAAAGGGCAGCTCTAGAAACATCCATTATGTACCTGTCCTTCTCCCAGGTCACTAGCCCAGCAACCGGAGATGTGTGGCATCGCTTAGCCTTCCTTCCATTAATGCATTCAGTAAGCACTCACGAGATTGTCTCGTGCCAGGCCCTGCTGGACAGTTAGGTGCCCCCCACCCTCAGGTTACTCAGATGGAAGAAACAGTGGGGAGGACACAGGCTGGAGGAACCTCCTCTTTTTGAGATTTATTTATGGGCTCAGCGCGATGGCTGAATGACTAAATCCTTACCTTGCAGGCGCTGGGATCCTATATGGGTGCTGGTTGTGTCCTAGCTGCTCCAGTTTCACTATCTATGGTCTGGGAAAGCAGAGGGACCCTGTACCCACATGGGAGACAGAAGAGCTCCTGGCCCCTGGCTTTGGATCGGCTCAGCTTTGGCTGTGAGGCCATTTGGGGAGTGAACCAGTGGATGGAAGGTCTTTCCCTCTGTCTCTCCTTCTCTCCATAAATCTGATCTACCTTTCCAATAAAAATAAATTTTTTTAAAAGACATTTATTGGAAAGGCAGAGTTGTAGAGTAACGTGCACAGAGATATCTTCCATCTACTGGTTCACTCCCTAAATGGCTGTAACGGCTGGGGCTGGGCCAGGCTGAAGCCAGGAGCCAAGAACTCCATCCGGGTCTCCTACATGAGTGGCAGGGGGCCCCAGCACTCAGGCCATCTTCTATTACTTTCCCAAACTCATTAGCAGGGATCTGGAATGGAAGTGGAGCAGCCGGGACTTGACCTGGCACCCATATGGGATGGTGACATCGCAGATGGCAGCTTTGCAAGTGGCAGCCCCAGGAGAGGGTTGTTAGAAAGGAGGGGACTGAGGGAAGCATGGGCAGCAGGGAAGCAGAAAGGGGCTGGGCTGTGATAGGGTGGGGTGGGAGAGGGCAGGAACAGTGTAGTGGTGGTATGGGGTCCATGCCCTTCTTGCTCCGTTCCTTCCTAGGCTGATGCTGGGGCACGTTTGGGGCCTTGGGGAGCCATTGATCTGCAGCCCAGGATGCTCAAGGCCCTTCCTGCTTTTCCCTGGGATCTGTAGGAACCCCCCCAACCGCCAGTCAGGGGCTGGGAGCTGCGCTGGAGGCCCTGCCCCCTGCTGACCCCACCCTTTCCCTGTGTTCTGCAGCACCGGAAGCAGTGACCCCTATTGCATCGTGAAGGTGGACAGCGAACCCCTCATCAGGTACCCCTGCTCTGGGGATGCTGGAGGCAGCCTTCTCGCCCCCTGAGGGGGTATGGATGGAGATGGGCAAGGGTTTGGAGCCCTCATGCTGGGTGCCCTGCTCCACCGCACCAGGAGGCGAGGGAGACTAACCTGGCACTCTACCACCCATGTGGGGAGTAGCTTCCTCAGGCCTGGGCTCTGGGCCAAGGGCCTCTCCCCTGCCTCTGTGCCCTCTCCAGCATTTACATCTGCCTGACAGAGGCAGATGTTCGTTAGTCACGGCAGCTGGCATCACAGCCCTTTTCCGGCCCATTTAACTCCAGGGAACAAGCTGGCTGTTGTAGCCACTAACTCCATTGGCCAAGGGGACGGCCCAAAGACACAGGACCCCCCAGTTTGGGCTCCTCCGCCTGACCTGGTCTTGGCTGGGGCCTCCCTCTTTCCCTTGCCCTCCCTCATCCAAGCTCAAAGCCAAAGCCACAGTGCTGCTGTGCCCAGCTGAGTGCCCAGGACCTGCCCCTTACCAAGGCCACTGACCTCCCAAGTCATGCCCCACCTGCATACAGGGTCCACACCCTTTATAGGTTGTCACTGGCTCAAGAGGCCATGCTGGTTCTAACTGACCCAAGGCAGGCAGGGACACCAAGGTCATGAGACTGACCCTTCACCTGAGTGCTCGGGGTGGGCCTCAGCTTCCCCACCCTCACAGTTCTGGCCTGCTGGGGTTTGCCCAGAGCTGGATGAGGCTGGGGAAACCAAGCTTGTGGTCCCTTCTCCACCTCTACCCTATTGTGTGACCTGTGACCCAAAGCCAGCTGTGCCCAGTAGTGGTCTTGTTTCCCTCTAGTGTGTGATACCTGTGTCCCACCCAGCAAAGATGGGTAAGGGAGTCATGATGGGTGGTGGGTGGGTTGAGACAAGAGCAGGGCATCTGATGGCAGAGCCAGATGTTGGTACTCAGAGGTGGGAGGAGGGAGGTGGCTGGGGCAGTGGGAAGGTAGGCTGCAGTCACACAGCCCCGCCTAGCCCTGGCCCGGCCTGGGACCTGGGGTGGCCCCAGGCAGCTACTGAGAAGGCTGCTCCTATAGGACAGCCACCGTGTGGAAGACCCTGTGCCCTTTTTGGGGTGAGGAATATCAGGTACACCTGCCACCTAGTTTCCATGCTGTTGCCTTCTACGTCATGGATGAGGACGCCCTCAGGTGGGTGCACCCTGCTCTTTGGGGGTAGGGAGTGGGTGCACTCAGGCCCCTGTGTGTCACTGTGGGGGCCGAGGAGAGGGCGTGGGTGTGCACGTGGCACATCACGCATGTGCATGAGTGTGCATGGAGCAGATAGGTGGGTCCCCATGTGGAAACGGCCCATGCCCATGAGTGTGCAGGATGCAGGGTCCACAGCAGGGTGGGTGCCAGGTGCAGGTGCGAGGGACTGGGGTATCAACTTTCCTGTTCCCCCCCGGGGAGCCCCGAGCTTGGAGAGAACTGGCACCGAGCCCCTGCCTGACTCTGGCTGTCTCTACCTTGCAGCCAAGATGACGTCATCGGCAAGGTGTGTCTCACCCGGGACACCCTAGCCTCCCATCCTAAGGGTAAGAGCTCCAAGTGTGAGAGTGTGTGTATATGTGAGAGAGAGTGCGAGTATATCCTCCCGCCCCGTGTGCTCCCACATCAAGACTGCTTCTCCCTCCTGGGAGGGCTCTCCTTATGTCCCACTGTGCAGTGCAGTGGGGGAGCCTCTCCTTTGTACCCTGTGAAGTCCCTTCCACCCAGGGTCCCAGTGCCAAGTCCCAGGTCTATAGCATTGTTCTGGTGCAACCTGGGGAGCTCCTCTACCCTAACCCCCACTTAACAAGTCCCAGAATATAAACTGCTGGGAGGTATGCACCTGCTCCAGGCTTGCTGGGTAACACAGTGCAGGCCCCACCCTCACTGGACTTCTTTAAAAGAAGTTCAGACCAAGGAGTTCTTGAATGCTCCAGTCCCATTGCCCATGCCTTGCTGTGTCCGCTTATCAGCTTCCCCTGGTGTGCACCTGCTCCTGTCTGTGAGGCCAGGGCGGTGTGAGGGACAGGCACTGCTGACTCATGAAGCCACCTGGCCCTGACTCATGGGGTTCTGGTTCTGGTTGCTTCTTGCGGGGCTTGGGTGAGGGTACCCACCAGGCTGAGCTGCAGCCCTACAGGTTTCAGCGGGTGGGCGCACCTGACCGAGGTTGACCCTGATGAAGAGGTGCAGGGCGAGATCCACCTGCGGTTGGAGGTGGTGCCAGGGCCTGGGACCCAGCAGCTGCTGCGCTGCGCCGTGCTGGAGGCCAGGTGAGGCTGGGGAATGGGCAGGGGGTCCCGTGCCGGCCAGATCGCCTTCCCTGTCCTCCCCTCCATTTCCCAGGTCCCTCCCATGGCCACTCTCTCACTTGGAGAGTCTCCTAGGTGATCCCCTTGGGTGGTCGTGTCCCCTTGGGGGAGGGGAGGGATGCTGTTTCAAGGATAGGCCATGCCCTGCCCCCTTCTTCCTCCCTTTCCCACCCCGTGCTAACTCCCATGGGAATTCATCCTGGGGCATGCGGAGGTGGATGGAGTTGTTGGGGATCTCCCAACAGGCAGGTGGTGACAGGAACAGTGGCTTGGAAGGCTCCCCCGCCTGTCACCTGTGTCAGGGCCACCCCCAGAGTATTTTTAGCCCCACGATCCACTCATCCACTCCCATTTGAGTCTGGGTGTGAGTCACACCACTGTGCGTGTGGGGAACTCATTTTCCTTTCTGACTCGGAGCCCAAGCCCTGAGCAAGGAGGGCCCCTTCCACCGGCCCCTAGAGAGCCAGCATATCACAGACCCCCTCCACTACCACCCACAGCTCCACCATACCACTCACCTGCCTGGGAGGAAGCTGTGGCAGGGGCAGAGGCCTGGTATGGGGCTGCCCCCTGCAGTCTTCACACTGTGCTCCCTGGGGCAGTTACGCCCTGTGCTCCTTGGCCATGCATGGCACCAAGCTGTCTGGGCACAGGCTGGTGGTGCTGGGGGAGGAGGGGCAGAAATGGTAGACATCAAAGTGAGCCATCCCCACCAGCCATGGATTCCCTGGCCTCCCCTGAGGCTGCTGGGGACAGGGAGACCAGGCCCAACCTGCCACTTAACAAGTCCCAGTAGAGGGGGAGCAGCGTCCAGGCCTCTCCAAGGAGGGATGGGACTCATTGCCCCTTGGATGTCAGTGACAGAGCGTCAAGAATCCCCTTGGTCATAGCCAGAGAGAGTCCATTTTCAGACAGACCCAGCCTTGGGGGTTCTGTCTGACAGCCTTGCAAAACTGGATGACTCTGATTTATTTTCATTTTACTTGAAGGCCCAGAGATAGATATGGATGGCCTGCGTGCTGGTTCATTCCTTAGAACCCGCAGCGGTCCAGGGGTTGGACCAAGCCAAAGCCAGGAGCTAGGAGCTCCATCCAGGTCTCTCCCACCTGTGTGGCAGGGAGCCCAGGGCTCAAGCCATCGCCTGATGCCCTCCAGGCCCATTAGCAGGGAGTTCGGTCAGAAGTAGATTTGGGACTGGTACCGGGGCTGGTTCAACAGGATGTCCAGTAAGTGGCACTTTAGCCATGTGGCAGACACCTGCCCTACCTCCATCAGGGGAAGATGGGAGAAAGATAACCAGCGTTAGAGAGTTAGTGTCGGAAATGTGGGACTGGGTGCCAGCAGCCAGCATTCACAGCAGCCAGAGGAAGGATGGCTTCGTTGTATCCCAGGGCTCTGAACTGGGTGGGCGGGGGGGGGCGTCGGGGGGGGGGACGCTGTGATCAGGGCTTCAGAAAGAGAGGGTCTTCCATACCTCCGTGGGGCAGGGGTTGACTTCCGCATTTCCCTGGTAAAGAATCCCATTCGAGAGAGATTGCCCTGTTCAGCTATTTGGTCTGTACATGTCGTAGCCTTGTCCTTAGGGTGGCCCATGTGGGGACCCTGGGTGGGAAGGGGTGACTGCTCTGGGAACAATCACCTGCTCCCCTCCCCAATAACCTTGATCCCTGTCACCACCAGGGACCTAGCTCCCAGGGACAGGAACGGTGCGTCTGACCCCTTTGTCCAAGTGCGCTACAACGGCCGGACCCAGGAGACCTCGGTGAGAATCTGACGGGAGGGAATGAGCTCCTCAGGGATGCCCCTGACCCCAGCTTCATCAGCACCTAGGAGGTCAGATTGGCGCTGTCTGTGTGAGGGGACACAGCAGGCCCCAACGCCTCTGGTCATGCTGGAGGTATAGAGTGGGGAGCCCACGGCCACCCACTCCACTCTTTTACCCTACAGGGAACAGTTAGGCTAGGGGGACCTCCGATGGTCCAGCTGGGCTGGTGTGGGAACACTAAACTCAGGGTTCTCAGTGTAGTCATTGCCTTTTTTGGGGTACCCTTGGACAAGTTCCTTCCCATCCCTGGGTCTTTCTGATGCAGGGGTGGAGGGATGGGGAGCTGGCCCGAGCCCTATCTATTCATCTCCTGGTAGATTGTGAAGAAGTCATGCTACCCACGCTGGAATGAGGCCTTTGAGTTCGAGCTGGAGGAAGGGGCAGCAGAGGGGCTGTGTGTGGAGGCCTGGGACTGGGACCTGGTCAGCCGCAATGACTTCCTGGGCAAAGTAAGTATGGTTTCCCCAGGGTGCACCTGCTGATTTCCCTGCTTCCCCATCAAGACTGTACCTGTTCTCTCCCCTGGCCCCTCCCCAAGACTGCACCTGCCATCATCACTACCCCAACTTCCCCCACCTCTGCTGCACCTGCTACTCACCTGACCTGCATCTCAGGTCACCCTCTCCATCAGCTTCCCCAGAAAGGACCACTCAGGAAGCCTGGGACTCCCCAAGACCAGAGACCCTTGGCAGGTGCCCCTCACCCCTAAAAACAGACATGGCAAAGAAGGTCTGTGCATGCAGCCCCCTGCCTGCCCACCCTGCCCCTAGGTGGTGGTCGACATGCAGAGATTGCGAGCCTCGGGTCAGGAGGAGGGCTGGTTCCGCCTGCAGCCCGACCAGCCCAAGAGGCGACGGCGGCCGCACGAGTGAGTATTGACTGGCGGGCAGCAGGGGCTGGGAGAACTGGGGGTTGAGTTGACTTTGGGTAGGCAGGACTGCAGGCTGAGTAGGAGGCAAGGGGCAGAGGACACAGCCACGGGGGCCCTTCTCATCCAGGCTGAACTAGCTTCCTCCTTCTCACAGTCCTGCCTTTAGCTCTGGCCTTAGAGCTCAGAAACTTTCTGCCTTCTGGAAGCTTCACAAAGAGACTCTTTCCCCATTCCCTTTAAGGACTTCCCCACAGACTGCAGAGCAGGGTTCAAGTTCCCGGAGACATTAGTGGAACAGCCCTAGATTCCTCCCTCCAGGGGACAGAGACTCCAGGTAAAACAGGACGGTCACTGGAAGCTGAACTTAAGCTAGTGTACAGATAAGCATTCAGAACTTCCCATGCACGCTTGCTAAAAATACCCCACGTTGACTGCATGCCCTGTGCTGGGATTTCAGCATGCCGGCAGACCTGTCTGGGGGAGTCCTTTGGCCCCTAGGATGCCTCAGCTTGCCTCCCTGCAAAGATCCCCAGATGCCCCATCTTGAGCAGGTGCAGGCCAGGTGGACAGGTGTGTCCCAGGGCCCATTTGACTAGCTTCTGCTATGCTGGGCAGGATGCTGAGCTGCTCCATTTTGAGAAGGTTCAGGTTCAGTCAGAGCGAGGAAGCCAGCTGAGCAGTCCCCGCCCCAACATCCTTGGCAAGCGGTTTATCAGACTAGGGCTGCAAGATCTCTGCTTATTTTTCAATACAGTGTCCACAGGAAGGTGCTGAACCTGGCCTGCCCGTGTGGGTCAGGTGTGGGGTCTACAGGCGCTTGGGAGGCAGGGCAGTTGGGGGTTGGGCACACAGACATTCCAGGCTGAGCGGTCTGCCTGGGCCACTGGTGGAGAAGTCACAGATCTCCCATTGCAGGGGTACCCTAGGCTCCCTGCAGCTGGAGGTGCGGTTGCGGGATGAGACCGTGCTGCCCTCTGGCTGTTACCAGCCCCTGGTGCAGCTGCTGTGCCAGGAGGTGAAGCTGGGCGCCCAGGTGAGGGGATCCCCCCCGCCCAGGGAAGTGGGGTGAGTGGGCAGGAGGCGTCCAGTGACAATAGCAGGTCCTCTCTGTCCTTCTAACCTCTCCTCTGCCTTCTGCAGGGCCCAGGGCACCTGCTGCCCATCCTAGAGGAGACTACCAGTGCTGAGTATCGCCAGGATGTGGCCACCAACCTTCTGAGGCTCTTCCTGGGGCAGGGCCTGGCCAAAGACTTCCTGGACCTGCTCTTCCAGCTGGAGCTGGGCCGCACCAGTGAGGCCTGGGCTGGGGCTGGGGGATGGTGGGGGTGAGGCTGGCCCCAGGGCCAGAGGTCGGGGGGGGGGGGCAGGGAGAAGGGATTCTTCTGTGAGTGACCCATGGGGCAACCAGGGAGGTAACATGAGGAGTCAGGGGCAGAGGTGGACAGGAACTCGGCAGGTGGCGCTTGCCCAGCGGTCACTTCCGAGGCCCTACCTCCTGCTCCCTACATGGTCCTCCTGCCTCGTCCCCCCTGCCCACTGGGACACCTGCTTGTAGGTGAGGCCAACACCCTATTCCGGAGCAACTCCCTGGCCTCCAAGTCCATGGAGTCTTTTCTGAAGGTGAGGTCACAAGAGAAATCGACCCTCAGTCTACAGAGAGGCCAAGAGACAAAGCTGGATCCTGCCCACAGCCCCCGCGGCCCTTGAAGGCCAGGAATGCCATCCATCCATCCGTCCATTCACTCACTCATGCATTCATTACTAGAAGAGCAGCTTGTTGGGCTGCCCCTCTTGCAGCTGACATGGACGCACCCTGGGGTGGGGGAAGGGGCGTGGGCAGAGTGGAACAGGACGAACGCGGCTGGTGGTGGCCCCCAGGTGGCGGGGATGCGGTATCTGCACGGCGTGCTGGGCCCCGTCATTGACAGAGTGTTCGAGGAGAAGAAATACGTGGAGCTAGACCCCAGCAAGGTGGAAGTGAAGGACGTGGGGTGAGGCTGGGGTACCCCAGGTGGCGCGGAGGTGGTGGTAGTGGTGGGTGTGTCTTTCATCCACTTTCTAACTATCTGCTCCTCCCCTCCCCGCCCCTGGTCCTGCTGCAGGTGCTCCGGGCTGCATCGCCCGCCCACCGAGGCCGAGGTGTTGGAGCAGAGCGCACAGACTCTGCGCGCCCACCTAGGGACGCTGCTGGCTGCGCTCTGCCGCTCGGTTCGCACCTGCCCCGCCGTGATCCGTGCCACCTTCCGCCAACTCTTCCGGCGCGTCCGAGAGCGCTTCCCGGACGCACAGCACGAGGTGTGCGCTCTGCCCGCTGCCAGGCCGGGGCGGATGGGGGCACCGGGAGGGCCGCGGCGTGGGGCCCAGGGGAGGACCCCAGTGCCCGCTGTACCCTCCAGAACGTGCCGTTCGTCGCCGTCACCAGCTTCCTGTGTCTGCGTTTCTTCTCTCCGGCCATCATGTCGCCCAAGCTGTTCCACCTGCGGGAGCGCCACGCGGACGCCCGCACCAGCCGCACCTTGCTCCTGCTGGCCAAGGTGCGGGGTGGCCCACCTTGGGCCGGTACTGTGTTCTCCAGTTCTGAGCTCCTGATCCACGAGGAGGCTGGAGGACCCAGACCACACAGCTTGCGGGCGCGGGACTCCTGCGTGGCCAGGGTCTGAGCAGCCCAGTCTGACATTGACACCTGCAGAGAAGGGGTATCATTTAGACCCCAGTGGTCAAGGAGGCTGTGGTCCCTTTACCCCTGCTTCCCTACGAGACTGGGCTGGGGCCACAAGCACCACCATGGCTGCAGCTGTGGAGGGAGGAGCGGGGTCCGGTGATCTGGGCCCTTCCCCGCACAGCCTTTAGTCCTTTCTGCGGTCACTGTCTCTCCCCTCCCACCCGCCCACTTCCAGGCTGTTCAGAATGTGGGCAATATGGACACGTTGGCTTCCAGAGCCAAAGAGACGTGGATGGAGCCTCTGCAGCCCACAGTGCGCCATGGCGTGGCACAGCTGAAGGACTTCATCACCAAGCTGGTGGACATCGAGGAGAAGGAGGGTGAGCATGGTCTGGCTCTGCCCCAGCATCGGCTTCCCCTTTGCCCTGCGCCCTGAAGGGCCCCGCCCCTCACCCAGTCTCCAGGTCCCTTTGCCCCGCCCCTAAGCATGTGGCCCCGCCCCTCACAAGTCTCCAGGTCCGTTTGCCCCGCCCCGCGAGCCTGTGGCCCCGCCCACCGAGGCCCCGCCCCCGGGCGCGCTCACTCCGCCTCCCCGCAGAGCTGGACCAGCTGCAGTCGCTGAGCTTGCAGGCGCCGCCGGTCAAGGAGGGGCCGCTCTTCCTCCACAGGACCAAGGGCAAGGGCCCGCTGGCCTCCTCCTCCTTCAAGAAGCTCTACTTCTCTCTCACCACTGAGGCCCTGAGCTTCGCCAAGACGCCCAGCTCCAAGGTGGGTGGGCCGTTCTCCGCACGCGCAGACCCCTGTTCCCTTCCGCGGAGTGGCCCGACCTTGCCGGCGTCCTGCGGGTCAGCTACAAGCAAGAGCAGGGTCTGCGGGGCTCAGTTCTGGCTTCTGCGTGGAGGAAGGGGGCTGAGGGGTGCCTCTGGGAATCCTGGAGGTCCTGGGCTCTGGCCCCGGCCTGCCGTGGGTGCCCCCCCCCCACCGTCCTAGCTGCTTGGCTTCCCAACAGAGGGTCCCAGCTGGTCTCCAGCACAGTCCCTGTGCACACTGACCCCAGGACTGTGGGGATCCTGGCTGTGTGGACCCGTGACGACAGCCTGTTCTGGGACCCCGTCGTGGTGGCCATTTAGGGAGTGAGCCAGCAGATGGAAGCTCTCTTTCTTTCTATGTCCCTGTTTTTCTATAACTTTTCAAAATAAAACAATCATAAAAAAGAAATGAGTGGAGCTGGACTCAGACCTAGCCCTCCACTGTGGAATGTAGGAGTCCTAAGCAGTGACATCAGTTCCTGCCGGACACCTGCCCCACACAGGCTGTTTGCGTAGACACCTCTCTCTCCCACCTGAGTAGGTCGTGTTGGGGGGTGGAGTTGGGAGAGGGGAGCAGCTTGGGTTGGACTTTAAATGCCTGAAGAATAAGGTATTGTGGAAGATGACCCAAAGGTGCACGGTGTGGCCCATAGTTGGCAGGACCAGGAGCCACAGAGAGTTGGCTGTGTGTCCTGGCTCTGTCCCTAAAGCTCAGGGTGGCCTGCTGCCAGCCACCAGGAAGCCAGGCAAGCTAGTCACACCCTGGGGTGCTCTGTCCTGGCTGGCTGTGGGCACTCCCACAGCAGGCAGACTCCCCTGCCTACCCAGCCATGTGCGGGCATCTAGAGCAGTCCTCTCTCCCACTGCCCGCCACAGAAGAGCATCCTCATCAAGCTGGCCAACATCCGAGCTGCCGAGAAGGTGGAGGAGAAGAGCTTTGGCAGCTCGCACGTCATGCAGGTGATCCATACGGACGACGCGGGCCGGCCACAGACCGTCTACCTACAGTGCAAGGTGCGCAGCCTGCAGCGGCTCAGCCCCGGGGACACCAGGCACAGTGGAGGAGGCGGGGTCAGGATGGCTGCACTCCCTGATGGGAAGCTCCCTGGGTGTTACCACGTGTCGCCGTGTTCACAGACAGCAGGGGCTGGAGTACCCAGGGACGGGCTGAGGGGTCGGCTGGCTGCAGCGCTTTTGTGTCAGTGTAGGAACTGCAAGGGCAGGGGGCTTCGTGGAGGAGGTGGCATGTGAGCAGTTTGCGGCCCCCTCCCCCATGTGCCCTGCAGTGTGTGAATGAGCTGAACCAGTGGCTGTCGGCACTGCGGAAAGTGAGTGTCAACAACCCCGGCCTGTTGAGCTCCTACCACCCTGGCATCTTCCGTGGGGACAAGTGGAGCTGCTGCCACCAGAAGCGCAAGTCAGGTACAAGTCAGGGCCCCAGGCACCCCCCGGCTATGACATGGTGCACCTGCCACAGCCTGGATGCTCATTGAGATCCTGTGTGTGTGTCCTGCCATGGAATGAGGACCCCGTCCCCAAGGGTGGCTCACTGAGTTCAACACCTGCTCCTCCGGCTGGGTTGATCAGGGCCAAGGAGAGCCCCTGGGCTTGTGCACTTCTGTACTCACCACCTGCTGCTGGAGCTGTAGGAAGGGTGACAGAGAAGATTCTAGAAGGACTATTGGTGATGACAGGGCGTGGTGCATGTCCCCATGGCCCATGTACCCCAGCCCCCTAGCATGTGTGGCTGCTGAGCTCTGACGTGCAGTTGGGTATAGTGGAAGAGTTGGGCTTCAAATCTGTAGTGTGTTGTTTGATTTTACCTGATTGCAATAGCCTCACTTGGCTAATGACATGTCAGACAGTATAGTTCCAGAATTTTTTTTTTGTAACATTTATTTAGGGGTTGGCATAGTGGGTAAAGCCACCAGCATCCCGTGTGAGCACTGGTTCAAGACCAGGGTGCTCCACTTCTCATCCAGCTCTCTGCTTATGACCTGAGAAAGCAGTAGAGGGTTGCTCAAAGCCTTGGGACCCTGCACCCAAGGGAGGAAGAGATCTGGAGGAAGCTTCTGGCTTTTGGCTTTGGACTGGCCCAGCCCTAGCTATTGCAGCCATCTGGGGAGTGAGCGAGGGGATGGAACATGGATGCATACCTGTATTAAAAATAAAAGGTTTATTTTTTGAAAGGCAGAGTGACAGAGAAAGGGAAAAATCAAATTTCTGTCTGCTGATTCATTCTCCAAATGTCCACCATGGCCAGGTCTGGACCATTCCACAGCCAGGAGCCTATACCTGCAACCAGGCCTCCCACTAAGGTGCAGGGGCCTGAGCATGAGCTGTCCTCCGCTGCTTTCCTAGGAACATTAGCAGGGAGCTAGATAAGAAGTGGAGAACCGGGCCCGGCGCGGTGGCGCAAGTGGTTAAAGGTCCTCGCCTTGCACGCCCGGGATCCCATATGGGCGCCGGTTCTAATCCCGGCAGCCCCGCTTCCCTTCC
Source organism: Ochotona curzoniae (assembly GCF_017591425.1). Taxonomy (NCBI): domain Eukaryota; kingdom Metazoa; phylum Chordata; class Mammalia; order Lagomorpha; family Ochotonidae; genus Ochotona; species Ochotona curzoniae. The sequence goes on from NW_024465421.1 coordinate 6,438,200, forward strand.
AGCTCCCTGCCTGTGGCCTGGGAAAGCAGTTGAGGACGGGAACCTGCACCCGCGTGGGAGACCCGGAAGAGGCTCCTGGCTTCGGATCGGCATAGTATCGGCCCGTTGCGCTCACTTGGGGAGTGAATCATCGGACGGAAGATCTTCCTCTCTGTCTCTCCTCTCTGTATATCCGCCTTTCCAATGAAAAAATAATAAAAATAAATCTTTAAAAAAAAAAAAAAAAAAAAAAAAAAAAGAAGTGGAGAACCTGGGACTTGAACTGGTGCCTGTGTGACATGTCGGCATCACAAGCCATGGCTTAACCCTTTGTGCCACAATGTCAGTTCTAGTTCTAGAACTTTCACAACCCTCCCTCAAATGTGCTTTACAGAACAGACTCAGACTGGGCGCCCTGTCCCTCTAGGCCAAGCTGATCCTCAGCCATCGGAGCCCAGCATGGGAGAGGCCATCAGCCTGCCCTGCCCGTCCCGATACACTGCTAGGCAGTGGGTGGGGCTTGCGGGCCCGCGAGCAGCCCCATGGAGGGTCCCTGAGTCCATCTGTACTAATGAAAAAGTCACATGAGCTTGTCCCATAGCGTCCATCCATAACTCTGCCCTCTGGCCCCTCTCCCCAGATGTGGGCTGTGACAAGACTCGGCCACGGGTGACCCTACAGGAGTGGAACGACCCTCTGGACCATGACCTGGAAGCACAGCTTATCTACCGGCAGCTCCTGGGCGTGGAGCCGACCCTACGGTGAGCAGGAGGATGGCATGTGCCAGGTCAGGGACTGCAACCAAGATTCCAGCTGGAACTGCCTCTCAGTGGCTGGCACCTCTCTCTCCGCCAGGTCCAGCACCCTCTTTTATTGGAAAGGCAGTTTTACAGAGAAGGAGAGCTAGAGAGAAAGATCTTGTGTCTGCTGGTTCACCCCAAAATGGCGGCAACAGCCAGAAGCTGAGCTGATCTGAAGCCAGGAGCTTCTTCCAGATCTCCCACGTGGGTGCAGGGACCAAGGTGGAGGGCCATCGTCCACTGCTCTCCTAGACCATCAGCAGGGAGCTAGAGTGGAAGTGGAGCAGCTGGGACATGTACTTATGGAATGCCAGTGCTGGCAGGTGGAGGGTTAGCCAGTTGAGTCATTGTGCCAACTTCCTCACCGACCAGCAGCCTCTTGTCCTTTCCAGGGAGGGCACCTGCACCACCATCCTGCAGCATGAGGCTGGCTCCCGTGAGGATCTGGCCTTCCGGGTAGGCTTACCGTGCTCCCATGCGTACCCTCAGAGCCTAAGCCTGGTCCTTAGCTGGCACGCCAAAGTCCTCAGCCATGTTGATTACTTTTGTGGCTGCAGATTAGAAAAAAATGGGAGGCATTAAAAAAAAAAAACAACTTTATTTGCAAAGATTGATTCGGTGACTGATTTGCAAGGTAGAGTGATACAGATAGGTAGAAAAAGATGTTTCCATTTGCTGGTTCCTTCTCAGAGTGTCCACAGCAGCCAGAGCTGGACCAGGTCAGAATCATGAGCCCAGAACTCCACGTAGGCCTCACATGCGTGGCAAGGACTCAGGCACCGGGCATTGTGGGCCATCTCCCAGGCACGTTAGCCGGAAGCTTGATTGCAAGCCAAGTTGGGACTTCATCCCGGGCACTGCAGCGTGGGATGCAGGAATCCCAAGTGGCTGGTTAAGGGCTGCCCCTAGTACAACTTTAAGAAACAAATGCCAGCGTGCATGTTGTGTGTAAAACTTCCACCTGTGAGGTTGGCATCTCATTTGTGCACCAGTTGGAGTGTCACTGGGCTCCAACTGGGCCACTGTGGCCGTCTGGGGTGTAAATCCGCAGATGGGAGCGCTCTCTCTGTCCTTCTGTCTCTCTGCCTTTTGGCAAATTAAGTAAACATTTTTTTTAAAGATTTATTTTTTATTAGAAAGATTTACAGAGAGAAGAGACAGATCTTCCATCTGCTGTGATTCACTCCTCAAATAGCTGCAAGGATAGGAGCTGAGCCTGTCATGCCAGGAGCTTTTTTCGGGTCTCCCACATGGGTGCAGGGTTCCAAGGCTTTGGGCCGTCCTCGACTGCTTTCCCAGGTATGTTAGCAGGGAGTGGGATCAGAAGTGGAGCAGCTGGGACTCGAACCAGTGACCATATGGGATGTAGGCAGAGTAGATGGTGGCTTTCCATGTGACCTCGCTGCGCAGGCCCCTGCTGCCTGCCTCTTGGCCACCCTGAGCTCCACCAGGGGGCGGTGTGGGACTGTATGCATGCTTCCCAGGGCTGCAGGTCAGTGCTGGGCAAGTGAAAGCAGGTCTGAGGCTTGGCTGGGTCTCACAGTGGGTATGGCAGGGAAGGGTGGCAGCATGGAGAGAAGGTGACCAGTGGCTGCTCCAGTTGCTAGAAGGCCTGTCCCCCAGGGCCTGGAAGGCACCCACTGCTGCAGGAGGAGCTGCCTGGGGCTTCCCAGAGGGGCACACCCCTTGCAGGGTGGAGCAGGCAGGCAGCCGAGGGGTGAGTCAGGGGGAGCCGTAAGGAAGGAACCACCCAGCCTAGGATGAGTATCACCACACTTCCTACCTGAGCAAACCCTTTTAAGAATTGCACTTAAAAAAAAAGTTGAGTGCCTGGTGCGATAACCTAGCGGCTAAAGTCCTCACCTTGCACATGCTGGGATCCCACATGGATGCCGGTTCTTTTCCTGGTGGCCCCACTTCCCATCCAGCTCCCTGCTTGTGGCCTGGGAAAGCAGTGGAGGGTGGCCCAAAGCCTTGGAACCCTCACGTGGGAGACCTGGAAGAAGCTCCTTGCTCCTGGCTTCGGATGGGTTCAGCTCTGGCTGTTGCTGCTGCTTAGGGAGTGAATCAAAGGATGGAAGATTTTCCTTTCTGTATATCTGACTTTGCAATAATAATAATAAAAAAAAAATAAAGCCTTAAAAAAATGTTGGGGCTGGTACAGTGGTGTAGCAAGCTAATACCCCGCCTTGTAGTACGGGCATCCCATATGGGCACCTGTTTGTGTCCTGGATGCTCTGCTTCCCCACCCCGCCAGCTCCCTTCTAGTGTCCATGGAAGATGGCCCAAATCTTGGGACCCTGCAGAGGCTCAAGACCCTCAAGAGGCTCCTGGCTTCAGACCAGCTCAGCTCCGGCTGTTGCTGCCATGTGGGGAGCAAGCCAGTGAATGAAAGATGTTTCTGTCTCTCCTCTCTGTAAATCTGCCTTTCCAATAAAAATAAATATGTCTTATAAAAAAAAAAAGGTCATAGTGGACCTTCTGGTCAACCCACGCTTAGGCGGTGGCTCAAAGTGGGAGGTCAGTCCTGTGTCCACGTTGTGGGAGTCGGCCTGGTGGCTCAGGCGGCCCACGCGGCCCACGCTAGCCCTCCCACAGCCCTCACCATGTCCTGCTCCACAGGGAGAAGTACCGGGAGCTGAGCCGGGGCCCAGAGGCAGGTGAAGGTAGGCGTCTGGGTTTGGGGACACTCTCAGCCCCAGTACTCCCCTCCTTGCCCCTTGGGGGTGTCCGTCCTCATGGTCCGTCAACTGCTTCCAGTCCCCGAGGCCCCCCTGGCTCAGCTGCTTCAGGTGCTGCAGGACCTGCAGGAGGCACATGGCCGCAGCCTGACCAGCCCTCCACCTGGGGTGCCCAGGCACCTGCCAGGGCTGCCGACGTGAGACCAGCTCCACCCCTCGCCGGGTGCCTGGATGCCAATGCTGTCGCTGTCACCCTAGTCCCAGTCACCATGGTGCAGGGCCGGGGCCTCTCCTGGGCCTGGTGAGTTTGAGGGAGAACCAGGGGCCAGGCATTCCGGAAGGCAGGAGCGACCTCTGACGTGGCGTCTGTAGGGGACTGTATCCTTCTGGCTCTCCTGTGAGGTCCCGTGGCCCAGACTCTGCCAGAATGACAAGCCCAGCTAGAAACCTCCACCCCTGGATGGTCCACCCTAGGTGGGCTGCCCTGTTGGACCCCGGAGACCAGCCCCACTACCACTGCCTGGCCACCCCCTGGGCGGGGGGTTGTGGTGCTCTGACAATAAACCTGTCGTGACTTCCCAGGCTCGTGGCTCTTGGGGCTGGGGCTCCAGGAAGAGTGGGCCCTGGAGGAAACTGGGGGAGTTGTCAGCCAAGGAGTGGGGTCACCTCCACCCTTGCCCAGGCTGAGGCCCGCATGGAGCTGGGTCCACACGGAGAAGTTACTGACTACCCACCAACCCTCCCCTCAGGCCCTCCAGCCCCTGGCTTGCCCATGGAGTCACCCTGACTGGCCCCACATCCCCAAGGCCTCCCTGGTCCCCAGAGATGTGTGTAATGTCCCCATCACCCAATGTTCCCAAACTGCTCCCATCAATGGCCAAGCTGGGATGCAGCCCAGCCCTCTGCTTGGGGTCCAGAGACTCACAGAGTCCTGGGAGCTGGGCTGCTCGGCTGCCCTTGGTCAGTCCCTCAGGGCCTCATGGAGGAGGCAGCCCACCGAGCCCTGCCTCTTGTCCAGCTGGAGCTCCCACAGCCTCCTGGGGTAGGACTCTGTCACTGGATCACACAGCAGGAGATAAAGGCAAGGCCCCCCGGTGCCCGGGCTATGCCCTCTGCTGCTGCAGACAGCCCAGGTCTGGGGTGTGTGTGTGTTGGGGGGACTTTGTGCCTCAGTGGGACAGAGCAGGTCCAGGGGCTCCAGCTGACCTCGTCTCTCCCCCGTCCCCCTGCAGCACTCACTGGCCTCAGGCCCCCTCCTAACCCATTCACTCACTCTTCACCTGTGAGTCCATCCACCTCTCTCTCTCTCTTTAATGATTTATTTATTTGAAAATCAGAGTTATGGAGAGACAGAAAACCTCCATCTGCTGGGTCACTGCCCACATGACTGCAATCAGCAGGAGCCAGGAACCGGGGATCACATGCTCCTCTGCCCTCCCCGGCGCGTTAGCAGGGAGCTGCGTGGGAAGTGGAGCAGCCAGGACAGGAGCTGGTGGTGCCCACATGGCTCGCCGCTTCCCAGAGGTCTGAACACATGGCACCACAACACGGGTCTCTGGAGAGTCTGCGGGTGCACAACTTTGAGAGCCCAGGATCGTGGGCGGTTCTGGGGTTATATGGCAAGTGTGGGCAGGTCCAGGGAGGCGGCGGTGGTGGAGACTTCGATCACGTGGCGCCGGTGCCAACCTGGCCAGGGACTTGCAGCTGTCGGGCCGGATGCCCGGAAAGGGCCGTCCACACGCGTCGCTGTGTCTTGAGCCTCACGTCCCTGCAAACAACCGGGTTGCAGGAACCCAGCAAGCCACGCCCCGCGAGCCGACCAGCAGGAGCGGGGGCGTGGCTTCCACGGGGCGCATGCGCAGAGTCCGCGCTAGCCGCTTGCGCAAGCTCCTCCGCGTCGCCAGGGGGCAGTGAACCGGTCCTGAAGCGTCCGGGCCTGGAAGCGGCGTGACCCGGAAGCGGTTGCGTTGTTGCGTCTGGAGGCGGCGGCGGTGGCGGAAGTGGCCGTGTAGGGGGCTGCGGCGGCAGGATGAACGCCCCTCCAGCCTTCGAGTCCTTCTTGCTCTTTGAGGGGGAGAAGAAGTAAGCGGGGGCCGCCCGGGGGCGGCGGGAGGCAGTGTGCGCGCGGCGTGCGTGGAGGGGCGTGCGGGTGTCGGGGGCAGGAAGGTTCGGCCGAGCCGAGGGGCTAGGGCGGGCCCGTGGCCGGCAGTCGGGAGTTGGGGGGAGCTGGTGTCCCGGTGCCGGCGGGGAGGGAGGTTTGAGAAGCTTCGGGAAGGGTGTCGGAGGAGGTCAGGGGGTAGATGCCACTTTTTTGGGGGATGTCGAGCACTTGCGAGCGGAGGTGTGGCGTAGTTAGAGGGATCTGCCTCCTGCTGTGGGGTTCACTCCCCAAGTGGCCCCAACGGGCCGGGGCCGCGCCAGGAGCGTCAGGTCTCCCTCGTGGGGCCGCCTGCTGATGCTGTCCCTGCGCGGGCTGCAAGAGGGCTGGATGGAAAGTGGCCGGGATGTCAGCGCTGCTGGCCACAGCTCGGCTCACTGTGTGGCAGAGCCAGTCGTGAGACCTGCAGCTGCGAGTGTCTTATTTTTTGTTGCAAACAGTTACAGAGAGACAGATGAATTCCATCTGCTGGTTCATTCCCCAAGTGGCTGCAGCTGGGCTGGTTTGAAATCAGGAATTAGGAGTTTATTTCATGCAGGTGCAGGGTCCCAAGGCTTTGGGCCGTCCTCGACTGCTTTCCCAGGCCACAAGCAGGGAGCTGGATGGGAAGCAGGACCCAGAACGTGAACCAGTGCCCACATGGCATTGCAGAATGCAAACAGGGCGAGAATTTAGGCACTAGGCCTCCATGGCGTTCTGGGCCCTCCATTTCGGCTTTTTGACAAATGAAAGCAGACAAAATTTCAAACTGTTAAAATATGTCAAGAACCTTTTTTCCTGCAAGGAAAGGATTTTCAGGGCTAAAGCTGTGTTGAGAAATCCTGCCTTAGGAGCAGGGGTCAACCTAGGGCAGCGATGGGATGGAGGGAGGCTGCCTCGATGCACAGAGGGTCTGCAGGAGGGCTGGGGGCTGCACCTGCCCCTCAGCATCACCCGCTTACCCCTAGGATCACCATCAACAAGGACACCAAGGTCCCCAACGCCTGCCTTTTCACCATCAATAAGGAGGACCACACGCTGGGGAACATCATCAAGTCGTAAGTGCTGGGCTGCCTGCCCAGTGGGCAGGGCGTCGCGGCAAGGGTGACCCTACAGGGGGTGGCTCCTTCCGTCCAGCTGTCCATGGTCACGGCTGTCAGCCGACAAGTGGCCCGCTGACCAGCAGGGTCCCTCATGGGGACCTGTCCGGCTGCTGTGGAGGCCTCACCAGCAGGGCCTGGGTATTACCGAGCTCCTGCCGGGGGGATCACAACGCTGACCCTTCATTGAGGTAGCACGGAATGCAGCCTGGGCCAGGATGGCCCGCCCCCTCATCCAACAGTGCTGTGTGGCCTGGGGACGCTGGAGATTTTATCTTTATTGGAAAGGTGTATTTACAGAGGAAAGATGTCTGCTTGCTCCCTAAATGGTCACAGTGGCGGGAGCTGAGCTGATGAAGAGCCAGGAGCTTCTTCTGGGTCTCCTGTTGTGGATGCAGGGTCCCAAGGCTTTGGGCCTTCCTCTGTTACTTTCCTTAGGCCACAAGGAGGGAGCTGGGTGGGACGTGGGGAAGCAAGGATGTGAACCAGCGCCCACGTGAGATGCCTGCTACATGTCACACTGGCCCTGGCACTGCAGTTGTATGTGAGGATCTCTTGTTCACAGAATGCGGGAGGAGGCAGAGGCTTTGGATGAGGTGTGCAAAATCCCTGGGCAGAGTGTTGCTGTCCCTGCTAAGCCTTGGACCAGCAGGCAGGCCAGGCTGTGCTTGCTGCTCTGGCCAGCCCAGGGACTTGAGCCCTGTACACAGGCTTGTCAGCTGGAGCCTGTAGCCAGCCCTCAGAGTGAAGCCAAAGGCCATGGCGCAGCCCCTGCCCATCCCAAGCCGAGTCAGTGGCCAGTCTAGGCCCAGTGCTGCCCCTGTGGCCCCGGGCCTGTGCGGGGCAGGGCCTCCCTGGAGCTGCTCACCTTGACTGGGAGTGTGGGGCAGGGAGTGTGTGCACCTGTGACTAAATGTGGCATGCAAGCCCAGCAGTGCAGGAGCTGGCTATGCTGTGGGCTGCCCAGGGACTACCAGGGTGCCCCAAGGCCACCCCGTCAGCCCATCCTCCTGCATCTCAGGCAGCTGCTGAAGGACCCACAGGTGCTGTTCGCCGGCTACAAGGTCCCCCACCCACTGGAGCACAAGATCATCATCCGTGTGCAGACCACGCCCGACTACAGCCCGCAGGAGGCCTTCACCAACGCTGTCACCGACCTCATCAGCGAGCTCTCCCTGCTGGAGGAGCGCTTCCGGGTGAGGGCATGGCCCAGCCAGGCCAGGGAAGTGTACCCCAGGGTTGGGTGATGGCGCCAGCCCACCCTGTGCTGTTGCCTCCAGGCTTCCGTCTGGGCCTGGGTGGGTCACGTCTGCATGGCAGGGGCCTTGGTCAGCTCGAGGTACAGCCAAGTCCACGGGTGTGTCGCAGGCCCACAACACTCCAGCCCCCATGTGGGCAGCAGCCATGTCGGCCCCACTCTATCCTGCAGGGCGTCATTGGCCAGTCCCCTGGCTGACTGTGCCTGTTTTCTCCCCACAGGTGGCCATCAAAGACAAACAGGAAGGCATTGAATAGCAGCCAGAAGGGGCTTCAGGGCGTCCTGTCCTCCTCCGGCCCATGGGGCGAGCCGTGGCACCCGTGCTCCTGTCCGGTGAGCCCCTTGCCTGGCTTTCACGTGCCTAGTACGCAGGTTCTGTTTCTCCTTCCTAATAAAGTGTGGCAGGAAGACGCGGTGTGGGCTCAGTGGTGATGCCCTGGGCAATGAGCTAGTTCAGCCACTCCGGCTGTGGCCAAGACCATTGCTGGGGCTGCTGGGAAGCCTAGTGGCTCAGGGTACACTGAGGAATGGGGTACACAGAGCTACAGGCCTCCCTCAGGCCTCTCCACAGGGAAGAATTTAATAACAAAAATAGGCATAAAAAGACCCCCCCCCCCAGTTGGCCCAAATGCTCAATAAGTTAGGTTGTATGGCTGTGGCTGGTGCGCTGTGGAGACTAGCACCTCCTCCAGATGGCCACGATGTTGGAGTCCGTCAGAGCTGTGAGGTAGCTGAAGGTGGGGTCGGCCACCACCGCGTTCACCATGGTCTTGCTCACTGCCTGCCCCTGCGCCCAGGGCTGGGGCCACTTGAGGATCTGGCCGGGAGAGACGGGGCTGAGTGCACTGCGGTGTCCCCTCCTCCCAGCCGGGGCCGTGCAGAGGCGGCTGCACCGTACCTGGCTCGGGGCTTGCGGGGCTGCTGGCTGTGCAGGCGGCTGCTTCAGGAGGTGCCCGATGTCATAGAGCCACACACTGCCCTCCTCGTCCCCACAGAACACCAGCCCCTTCTCTGCAGTGACACAGGGCACATCAGCGAGGCCAGAGCAGGGCACCCAGCCATGGGGGGGGGGGGCAGGCTCACCTGGGCAGGTGCTGAGTGAGAAGTAGGCCAGGCTGGTTGATGACCACTGCAGCCAGGCCAGGACCACCACGGGCACTGCCGAGCGGCTGCCCCTGGTGCTCCACGTCTGGCTCCAACTCCATAGGCAGATGGTGCCCAGGCTGTTCCCCTTGGAGACTGAGAGGAAGGACAGGCGTGCCCAGGCTGGCTGGCCCCACAAGCCAAGCCCCCACCTCCCAGGGAGGCACGCACCCAGCCCACTCACCCACGACATCTTCATTCACGAAGGCCAGCCCATCTACTCTCCGGCTTGAGGCCTCTGCGCCCTTGGAGAACACGAACTCCACCTCGCAGGCGCTGGGGAAGGGGCCGCAGAGGGAGACGTTGGTGCCCAGTCCTCTCAACCCAGGCCTGGGGGAGAGCTGAGCATGTGTCAGGTTACAGCTGCGTGGGGCTGGCTGGTGGACAGGGAGCAAGCAGAGGCCACGTTGCCCCTGTGGGCCTGCTGCCTGCCAGCAACTGGGGTCCTGCCCACCAGTCCTGGACACAGGCTGTGCCCTTTTGTACCTGGCAGACTTGCTGACCCCAGGCAGGGAGGCAACGGTCGGGCACAAAACTCTGCACCACAAGTCCCCCTGCTCAAAGGGGACAGCCCCCCACCTCACCCGACCCGCGTTATCCTTCCCCTAGAGACTCTGCCTGCCAGGCGGGGTTTCCAGGATTTCAGGGGACAGAGGCACCCAAGGCTCTGCGAACCCCCCAATTCTCAGATGTTGGTCATGGCCTGTGCTATGCAGATGGGGACATTATGCCAGGACATGGGGTCACGCTGCTGCTCTACAGGGGGACCTGAGCTAGCACTATGGCCTAATAGGTTAAACTTCCATCTAAGGTGTCAGTAACCCATGACCACTGGCTGCCCCACTTCCCATTCAGCTCCCTGCTTCTGGCCTGGGAAAGCAGTCGAAGACGGCCCAAGGACCTGAGACCCTGCACCCGCGTGGGAGACCATGGAGGAAGCTCCTGGTTTTGGATCAGCTCTGCCTCAGCCATTGCAGCCACTGGGGAGTAAGCCAGTGGATGAAGTTATTTCTGCCTTTCCTCCTCTCTTTATATGACTTTCCAATAAAAAAAAAAATCTTTAAAAAATAAGTGAGGTGGTTGTATGGCCTGATGGGCCCACCTTTGCCTGGCTCTCTCCCCCTCCCCCTGCAATCCTCACCGCCGCTTCTGGGGCTGGTCTAACCGCACGTCCCAGCAGCAACAGCCTCCTTCACAGCCGGCCAGCAGGTGGTTATCCGGGCACGAAGCGACAGGGCACAGGCGCAGGGGAATGGAGGTGGCGTCCAGTGTGAGCAGCTGCCTGTGGCCAGGGCAGGGGACAGTGTTAAGCTGTGCGTCTGCAGGGGAGGGGGTGCTCCTTTCCCCAACCCTGCTGCCCCCAGCGTCACCTCGCCTGGAAGTCTTGGTTATCGTCAAGAGCCCCGATGTCCCAGAGGATAATCCGTTTGTCATAGGAAGCGGCTGAGGGAGGAGACAAAAGGATAGGTGGCCCTCCGCTGTCTGGCAGTCAGCCCCAAGGCCTGCTGCAGCCCCACACTGGTACCACTGCCAGTACCACAAGCTACCTTGTGGGGTAACCACCCTGGAGGGTCGGGGGTGTCTGCCCAGATCACTGACAGAACTGGGTGACCCCAGAACAGGCCGAAGCCCTGCCCAGCCTGCAGGGGAGATGGGCGGGGCACCAGGGTGGCCATAGGGGGCATGGGGCCGCCAGGGCAGAGCGGGCCTTACTGAAGAGGTGGCTCTCGTGAGTTGGGCTGAAGCAGAGTGTAGCGATGGCCTTCTTGTGGGCCCGGATGACCCCGCAGCAAAAGCCGGCACGCACGTGTAGCAGCCGCACCAGGCCCCGCAGGCCCGCGGCCGCCAGCACACTCCAGCGCTTCTTATGGCCTGCCTGTGTGACCACTGTCAAGGTTGTCCAGGCCACTGAGAAGAACTCCTGGGGAGCAGGGCACAACAGGGGAGGGTCACAGGGGCTCGGCCACGGGGAGGACCACACACATTCTAAGGCTGGAAGCAGAGGGGCCTGCTGTGACCCAGCCCGCACCCTCCATTCCAGGGCACCCGTCTGCTCTGCAGGGCTGGGCCTGGCGCTCACCTCGCCTGGCACCTTGTACTTGTGCAGCACGATGCCCGTCTGGCAGTCCATCACGCACACGGCCTCCCCGCCGCAGGTGGCCACGGTCTGGGACATGGCCCCTGAGGGCCCTGTGGCGAGGGGCTCAAGCTGAGCGGAAACCTCTGGCAGCTCCCGCCTCCGATGCCCTCCTGGCCTGAGGCCACGTTCTCAATTCTGTCCCCTCACTGGGCAGTATACCCTCCTAGTCAAAAGAACCGTGTTCTGGGACAGGTGTCCGGGTCTGACAGTTAAAGAAACCCATAGTTGGGGCACCTGGGTTCAAGTCCCAGCTCTGATCCTGAGGCCAGCTTCCTGCTAAGGCACACCCTGGGGTGGCAGCCCATGTGACTGGGCCCTACATTTCCTGCAGGAGAGCTGCAGGGTCCCTGGCCTGGCCTCAGCAGGGGTTGCTGGCAGCATCGGGACAGTCAGCAATAATAAAAAGCATACATCCCAGCACCACTCGCGCCCTGGACGCACCGTCCTCTGGGGCCGGCTCGAAGGCGCAGGCCCACAGCTGGGTCTGCAGGTCTCCAGGACTGTTGTTCTTGCTGTGGCACTGCAGGAAGTGCAGCGGCTCCAGCTTCAGGGCAGGCTGCAGGGGCAGAGGGCATCAGGGACTGTCCCCCTCCAGGGCCTTCCTCCTCCCTCCTCCCCCACTGTCTCGCTCTCCATCCTCCATCCCCACCAGGCCCTGGCTCCTGTGCCCCACCCTGCTCCCGACTCTGATCCCTTGTCCAGCATACCTCGCTGTCCGAACCTGCGGGGCTTCCCTCCCTCTGGGCAGACTGGGAGGCGCGTACCCGCTTGGGGGTAGGCGGGCCTGCTGGGACGTCATCTGGCCGCTTCAAGGCCGTCAGCTTGGCCTACGGAGGGGGCCTGGTGACCCAGGAGTGCCTGCCTGTGGCAGGGTGGCCTGTGCTCTCCCATGGGTGCAGGAGCCGAAGGATGGCTCAAGGTTGCAGGGGGACAGAGCTGACCCCCTTTCCGTATCTCTCCACGGCAGGAAGGGCCGGGGTTCTGGAGACCTCCCGTGTGCTGGACACATGTACCTTGGCCTTGCCAGCAGCTGCAGCTTGTGGGGGCTTTTCTGGGACGCTGTCCCCCTGTGCCCCCCAGGCGGCCACCAGCTCCTCGGAGATGATCCGCACCTGGTGTTGGAGGGGGAGGTCACCAAGAAGCTCCCAAAGCCACACACCAACCAACAGGGCCGTCTTCCCTGTCCCACCCCAGTGCCCACAGCCCTGTGTGGGGCAGCCGCACGCCATGCGAGCCAGCAAGGAGACTGGGCCAGGGGCCAGCTCGGAGAAGGGAGGACGTACCCGCCACTGGGTGAAGGCGCTGAGGGACTGGGGCCCGTAGCGGACATCCCTGACCGCAGACTTCACAAAGTCAGCCTGTACCTTCTTGGTCTCCTTGCCTGGGCCCAGGGTCTCCTTGAACTTCTCCCAGTGAGCTGTGACCTGGGGCGGGAGGGACCAAATGAAGGCAGAACCGGGCTGGGCCCTCCCAGGTGTGGCCACTTTATCCACTGCCTACTGGCAGCTGCCCCCTGCCCGCAGCCCTGTTAGCTGCAGCGTGCACACGGCCGCCTGCCACCCACCAGGGTCCCCAGCCTCACCCTGTTGGTCAGCTCGCGGTTCAGGCTCTGCACCTGAGTGCAAGTCGAGGAGGTGTCCTTGCCATTGAGCTTGCGAAGTGTGGGCAGGAGAAAGCACACTTTGAAGTTGTCACTGACCTGGGTGGGCGGCGGACAGAAGGGCGTTCTCAGGAGGCTGCAGCCTGCTCAGCCGGGGGTGGGGGGATAGGGAGAGGTGGGAGGGGGCGTCCCCCCCGGGGGCTTTTCCCCTCTACACACCGTCAGGAAAGGGTTGCCCTCCACGTAGAGCTCCTCCAGAAGCGGGAACTGGCAGAAGGCCGTGATGTCGGTCAGCTGGTTGTTGGCGCAGCGCAGCACGCGCAGGTGCACCAGGCCCAGCTCGGGCGGCAGCGTCTCCAGCTGGTTGTCGGTCAGATCGAGCTCCTGCAGCTGCTGCAGGCGGCTCAGCAGCCTGGGGTCTAGGTGCTCGGTGAGCAGCTGCAGCCCGGACAGGCTGCGGAAGGCGGGGGGCAGGCGGCGTTGGCTCGGGCGCGCACAGCTTCCCCACCCAGTACGTTAAGCTCGCAGCCGACATGGCGCTCCCCAGGGCTGTCCCCCTGCTCCAGGACGGGTCTCCCCGCCATGTCCCGAGGGGCTCTAGCGAGCCCCAACAGGTGGCTCCAATCAAAACAGTAACCCTCGCAGCCCGCTTTCTCCGGGGCTGCGGCCGCGCGCATCCCTGCCGCGGGAACCGTTTGGCGGGAACGGCCGCCCAGCGCCTCCGCCCGGGAGCAGGGGAGCTAACCGGCGCCTCCGGCTCGCAGACCCCGACCCAGGGCAAGCAGGGGACCCGGCCCGCCTCCGGCGGCCACAGCCTCGGCCCGACCAGCCTCCACCCGCCCTCGGTCCCCTTCTCACTCCAGGCTCCGGATCCTCCCCAGTCGGTCGCTCTTGGGTCTTCCACGCTGCAAGAGAAGGCGCGTCGAGAGGGGCGCCATGACGCTCCCGGGGTAGCCAGAAAGCCAGAGCCCGGGAGGCGTTGCCGACCGAGTTCCCTAAGGCGGCGCAGGCAGCCGCGACCGGAAGGAAGCGCGGCCGAGAGCCTCGTGTCCCCAGCGCGCGGACTACAACTCCCGGCGGCCCCCGGGGCTCCGCGCCTGCGTCCTGGCCAGCGCGATGGCGACCGCGGCGGCGGCGGCGGCCGAAGCCCCCGAGCCGCTCCGGGAATGCGGCTGCAAGGGCATCCGGACCTGTCTGATCTGCGAACGGCAGCGCGGTGGGTTCCCGCCCTGGCAGCTCTTCCCGCAGGTAGGGGCTGGGAGAGGAGCCGCGCCCCTCAAACCCGCCCTGCGTAATGGGGAGGCTGAGGCCGCCACCATTTAGCCGGGATGGAAGCCCGACTGGGGACAGGTGCGCGCGCCCGGGGGAAGGCGCCGTGATGTCCCGGGTGAGGGGCAAGAGCCTGACCGCTGGACGGAGAGCGCGCCTGGAGGTCAAATGTGGATCTTTATGAAGGAAGGGAGGCTGGGAAGCCGGTGGACAATACTGCACCCCATGAGCAGGGCACAAGTGGCGCGACTGCCACCGTGAGCCCCCAGCCCCCAGCCTGGGCTCTAGACACCCCCGGAGCATGGAGGACGCTGTGTCGAGGTCAGGAAGAGGGAAGTCAGCCCAGGTGTGCGAGCAAGGAGGCGTGGCCAGGCGCGGTGTCCTGGGCTCCGTGCGGGGCATGGGTGGTCAGCTTTAGGGAGGACCAGCATTGTGACTCTCGGGTGCAACATGAGAACCTTGGGTCCTTGGGTCGTGGCACAGGAGCTGGGGCCCAGAAGACGCAGCGAGCGGTTCAAGGCCTCGGCGGGGGTCGGAGTGAGTCGGGGTCCAGGGCCAGGCATAGCTTCTTCCCTTCCCAGTCGGGGAGAACCTGTGCGGCCTGTGGGGAGGGGCGGTGCAGGTGACAGAGCAGAGGGGGCTCCTGGGCAGGATGGGGGGGCTCCAGCGAGCATCCATCTGACAGAGTAGGGTTCCCCCAGACATCCTTGGAGGGGCGTGAGGCTGGTGGGGTTTGGGGTGAGGGGGCAGCCTGGGGCTCCCTGGAAGCAAACGCTGGAGGCGATGGGCGCGGACCACTAACCGGAAGAGCCATCTCGGCGCAGGCAGAGGATGCTGCTCTCCCCTTCTGCCTTCCTGAGGCTGTGCTGCCATGGCAACAGGGAGCACATGGCCGGCTGGCTGGCTGCCCGCCTCTGGCCTTCAGGAGGCACTTGGCTCGGGATGGAGAGGCAGGACTGTCCGGGCTTCCAGACCCGGAGGAGGGGAGACGGCCTGTGACCCCCACTCCCACCTCCTACCTGCAGAGAACACAGCAGTTCCTGTACTGCCCAGACACCGGCTGGGCCGTGGGGGCCACCGACTCGGACTTCGAGGGCTGGGCCTTCCCCTTCCCCGGGGTGACGCTCATTGAAGACTTCGTGACCCGGGATGAGGAGGCCGAGATGGTTCGGCTGATGGACCGGGACCCCTGGAAGCTCTCCCAGTCGGGACGCAGGAAACAGGTGCGCTCTGGGGCGGGGGGTGGTGTGTGTGTTGGGGGGTGCTGAGAACCTCTGCCCCTCACTCCTGCTGCCCCTCGTGGCTGGTCCTGAGTCACACACTGGGCTGCCCCTCACATTATCACACACTGCCGACTCATACCACGGCTGGGCAAGGGCCACAGTCAGCACTGGAAGGGGCAGGGGGCCGAGGCTAGGGGTGCTGCTGCAGCAGGAGTGAGCTCCAGGGTCCTGGGACCCAAGCAGCTGTCCCCACCTCTGCCTGCCTGGGCTTCTGCCCACCCTGCAGTGCAGCGGCTTCCTCAGGAGGGCCACTCGCCCCGCGGTCTGGGTCACCTGGGCCACCTCTGTCCCTTGCTGAGCCCTGCCCTTCTCCCTCCATTCAGGGACTTCTGCCACACTCAGCCGCCTGCCCCCTTTCTGTCCCCCGCCCCCTTGCAGGACTACGGCCCCAAGGTCAACTTCCGGAAGCAGAAGCTCAAGCCTGCGGGTTTCTGCGGCCTCCCGGACTACAGCCGCGAGGTGGTGCGCAGGATGGGCCTGTACCCGGGCCTGGAGAGCTTCCGGCCGGTGGAGCAGTGCAACCTGGACTACTGCCCCGAGCGGGGCTCGGCCATAGACCCGCACCTGGACGACGCCTGGCTCTGGGGCGAGCGCCTGGTGAGCCTCAACCTGCTCTCGGCCACCGTGCTGTCCCTGTGCCGCGAGGCGCCCGGCAGCCTGCTGCTTGGCCCGGCCCCGGCCGCCGGCCCCGAGGCGCCCACCGACAGCCTCATTGCCCCCAGCCGCTCGGTGCCGTGCCAGGAGGTGGAGGTGGCCGTGGCCCTGCCCCGCCGCTCCCTGCTGGTGCTCACGGGCGCTGCGCGGCACCAGTGGCAGCACGCCATCCACCGCAGGCACATTGAGGCCCGCCGCGTGTGTGCCACCTTCAGGGAGCTGGCTGCCGAGTTCCGGCCCGGTGGGCGGCAGCAGGAACTGGGCCAGGAACTGCTGGGCCTCGCGCTGTCCTTCCAGGGCAGGCCTGTGTGAGCCGCTGCCACCCTGCTACCGCATCAGCGCTGTTTGGGAGGGCCGTGCTCACCTGAGTTCACAGAGTGTTGGTTCCACTTCCTCTGCCCCTTCCGTGCCCTGATCCAGGATTCGCCCCTGCTGCCGCACGAGCTGCTGTAGGAGCTGACACTGTGGAGCTTAGCCTGGGTCGGGCCGCCCTCCTCACCGGCTTGCTGTGAAAAAGAAACCTCCCCTCCCAGGAAACTGCGAGGCTGTCCACTTTGTGGGGTGCTTCCCTGGGCAGGCCTGGCCATCAGGTGCAGGGCAGGCCTGGGAGGTTGAAGGGATGTGGCTGGCCAGCCCTCCCTGTGGCTGCCCCCAGGGTGGGCTCACCACCCCCTGGGGGATCAGGGCCTGGTCTCTGCCGCTGGGATCTGGCTGGGGGTTGCTGCAACCCAGCTTTGGGGCTTTGATGTGGGGAGCATCTGGGGGGCTGCCGATGGGAAGGATGCCTGGGTTTCTGGTGGCTGGGTGACAGACACCACCTCTCTGTGGGACCCTAAGGACAGAGGCAGGCCGCTCCCAGGGCTCTGGGTCTCTCCCTGCTGCATAGGGTACGGGATGGGGGAGGGTTGGTGAGCAGTTGAAATGCTGTGCCAAGGTAGGGCCGACTGGCCCCTCGGCGACCTGCAGGACACGTGGAGGGAGTCACTGTGGTCTGTAGCAGCCCCAGGCCTCTAGGCCACCCTGTATCCCTGCACCCCACACTCCATACCATGGGAACTGCTGCTTTGTGCACTGACCCCTGGGAATCTCTAGGCTGGACGTGCCGGACAGCTCCTCTCTGGCACAGCAGGGGCTTCCTTGTGGCCCTAGAGGTGGCTGCCATGTAGACAGCCTGGACACTGGCCCCATGACTACAGGGACCCGAGCTTGAGTGCCTTCCCTCCCGGAGGCCTCCAGGACCTTCTGAGGGTGTCAGATGGACTGCCCACATGTGGCTACTGCTCCAGTTCTGTGTTGTTGGCTGTGCCCTGCACCAGGGGTGTCTCCATTCCCTCGGGGGGGGGGGGGGCTGATGCTGGCAGCTCACAGCCCATCTGAGCCCACCTGCCCCTGCTGGGGAGAAGCCTGCGTCACCCCACCAGGGCAGCGACAGGTGATGGGCTCACGCACCAGGGGGAGGGCCAGTGGCTGCCACACGTGCCCTGCCCTGCCCTGCCCTGGTGGCGTCCCAGTAGCATAAAGAACCCCAAGTATCTTTCACTAATTTATTCAGCTCCATCCAGGGCCGGTGTTTCAGAGGCCCACCCTGTGGGATCAACAGGGGTCGTGTGAATGGCTGGTGCAGGCAATGGCCACAGATGGTCCTCCATGGTCTGTCCACTGCCGGCCTTCTGACTTGGCCGTTTCTAAAAGACAAATCCATGCCTTCTAGGGCGTGTGAGTGTAGCAGGGTGCACGCTCTGACAGTGCCAGCAGCTTTTCCTTGTGGGAAGCTGGGGCAGGCCGGTACCAGCTCAGCTCGGCCTGCTGCACCTTGGCACACTGTTAACCCAGGCTAGACTCCAGGAAGCCATACAGGCTCTGGCTTCATGCCATCAGCCAGGTTACCTGGCTCTTCCCAGGGCTGGGAGGGTAGCACCATGCCGTGTTGTTCCTGTGTCCCGTCATGTTGCTGTAGTTCCACTGGACACGCTGCCCATCAGCTGCCAAGCCTGGCTGGGGCAGCTCCTCTGCACTCAAGCCCTGCTCCTGGGTCTTTGCAATGCCCTTGCCTGACCAATGCTGCCAGGAAACCTACCTGGGAGCGAGGCTCAAACTACAGCTGCCTAAACTGGAACCTCCTGATTCAGCCCGAGCGCACTGGCCACAGTCTCGCACCTTGCCGGAGTTCCACTTTTGCCAGGGCAGCACCAGGTGATCACAGTATTCGGGTGGGAGGCCAGCTGTGGTCCTGGGCTGCCTGGCGGGGCCCTGCCAGCAGTCACACCACCTGCAGGCTGCGTTCGTGCCCGTCCAGCTGCACCTTGAGCTTGTGCAGTTCCTCGATCTCGCGGTTGTGGCGCTCTGTCTTGTGGCGCACCAGCGAGCGGTAGAAGTGCATGGTGAAGACCACGAAGATGAGGCCCACAGGCACCATGATGATGGTGGACACCAGAGCCGCCTGCCAGCCAGTGTGGCCACCGGGGCCCGGCAGGGGGCCGGCCTGGGGCCGCGCGTCCACAGGCAGGAACTTGATCCAGCACAGCAGCACCACCTCAGCCAGGAAGAGCAGGATGCCGAGCACGGTGGAGAAGCCCCAGGCCAGCTCAATGTAGGGGTGCATGCGTTCGTGCGGGGACTCGCTGATGGAATTGAGGTTGTGGATGTTACTCACGGCCTCCACGTTGGGCAGGATGCAGGTGCTGATGAGCAGCGCGAACAGGTGCACAGCCACCAGCACCGTGGTGCAGGCGCTGAAGGCGATGAGCAGCGGCCGTGGGTACTGGTACTGTGTCTCCAGCTGCACCTCCACCATGGCCACCTGCAGGACAGAGGGGCTGGGCTGGGCTGAAGCCTCAAGAGGGTACTACTTTTTTTTTTTAAGAAGATGTGTTTATTTGAAAGGCATAGCAACAGGGAGGGAGGAAAGAAACAGAATGTCCCCCTGCTAGTTCACATTCCAAGTGGCCACTTCAACCAGGTTAGGGCCAGGCCGAAGCCAGGAGACAAGAGCTCGAACCTCGTCTCCCACATGGGTGCTAGGGGACCTGCTACCTTCCAGGCACATAAGCAGGGAGCTGGGGCAGGGAAGCAGCAAGACTCAAACCTGGCATTCTCATGGGATATTGGGATGAGGGCTGCCAGCTTTGCCTATTGTACCACCTTGCCAGTCCCTGGCTGTTCAAATGTTTCAGGGGTGAGCATTGTGATGCAATAGGTTAAACTTCGGCCTGCAGTGCCAGTATACTGAATGGGTACTGGTTTGAGTTCTGGCTACTCCACGTGTGATCCAGCTCCCTGCTAATGGGCTGCGGACGCAGCAGAGGATGGCCCAAGGGTTTGAGACCCTGCACTCACATGGGAGACCATTCCTTTCTGGGTGCTTCTGGTCCCACTCTGCACTGTACTCCCAGAGTGCATCCTAGGGGGCAACAGGTTAACGGCTCAGGGATGTGGTCTCCCCACACGGAGACCAGGATGGAGTTCGGGGTTCCTGGCCTCAGCCCAGCCTCTGGCTGCTGCAGCAGATGAGACATTTCCGTCCAGCCCTCCCAGGCTCTCCACATCCCACCCTCTCATCAACCCAATGGCGCCCTCCCAATCCACCACCCCACCCTGGCACCGGGGATTGTCCCCACGAGGGCCTACACCAGGCCCATGAATGTTCCAGCAGCCACTGCCTAGTGCTCGTAAGGTAGGATCCAGAATGGTCGAGCAAGGGCGCAGGAGAGGCCGGCTGCTCAGCCTCGCACTGCATCGGGCCATGGCCACGCGGGAGAATGGGACTACCTCTGACCTCCGACCCTGGCC
This sequence comes from Ochotona curzoniae, assembly GCF_017591425.1. NCBI lineage: Eukaryota > Metazoa > Chordata > Mammalia > Lagomorpha > Ochotonidae > Ochotona > Ochotona curzoniae. Next base: position 6,458,033 of record NW_024465421.1, read on the forward strand.
CCCGCCAGCAGGTCCCGGGAGGCCAGGAGTGGCTCCAGTCCTTGGGTCCCTGCCACCCACCTGGGAAACCTGACCTGTGCTCCTGGCTCCCACTTCACCCACGGTCCCATACTGGCCACTGCAGGCATGTAGGGAGCGAACCAGCACACAGAACTTCTCTCATTTCTCTTTCTCTCTAATCCTTAAATAGTTTTTTGTTTTGTTTTGTAAAAGAAGGTAGAGGATTTCTACCACTGTTTTTTTGCCTAACAGATCTGACCCATCCCTGGTTTTTAAAAAAGAATATTTATTTTTATTGGAAAAGCAGATATACAGAGAGGAGGAGAGACAAAGGAAGAATCTCTGTCCACTGATTCACTCCACAAGTGGCCACAATGGCTAGAGCTGAGTCAATCTGAAGCCAGGAGCCAGGAATTTCTTCTGAGTCTCCCACACGGGTGCAGGGTCCCAAGGCTTTGGGCTGTCCCCCACTGCTTTCCCAAGCCACAAGCAGGGAGCTAGATGGGAAGCGGGGCTATTGGGATTACAACTGGTGCCCATATGGGATCCCAGTGTGTTCAAGGCAAGGACTTTAGCCAATATGCTATCGTATTGGGCCCCATCCCTGATTTTGTACAAAAACTGAGGAAGGGGTGTGTGTTGAACGTAGCAGTTAACGCTGTGTAGGCTGCTGTGTCCCCAACTCGGAGTACCTGTGTTCAAGTCCCTATTCTGCCTGCACCTGCCTGCCAGCTCTCTGCCAGTGTGTACCTGGGGCCAGGCACTTGGTCCTTGTCCCACTCTCAGGGGGCTTGGAGTGGGTCCCGGGCTCCCAGCAGAAGCCTTGCTGCTCCCTGTTGGCCCACCGCCCCTCCCTGTGCAGGGTGTAGCCCTGGATGTTGCAGGCATTTAGGGAGTGAAACAGCAGATGAGAGAGCTCTGGTCTCTTTCTGCCTTTCAAATACATAAAAATTTAGAATAGAACAAGCTGCCATCTACTTAAAAAAATAGGAGTCAGTGACAAAGTGACTCCTTCACAACTTCCTTCAGCAATTACCCTCCTGGGAGGGAGGGACCCAGCCCCGCACCTTGCCTGGGCTGCTGACCAAACTGGTGAATGGCAAAGCACATCGTGTTCTTGGGGGACCAGAGCCCCAGAAACAGCTCAGCAGCCATAAGGGCTGGGGCCTTAGAGAAAAGCCAAGAACACACAGGTGCGTCATGTTCGCAGCACAGTGGGCTAGGCTGCCCGTTGTGATGCCGGCCTCCCCATAACATAGCACTGGTTTCAGTCCTGGCAGATCTGCTTCCAATCCAGCTCCCTGTCCTCTGCCTGGGGAGGCAGCAGATGAGAGCCCGCATGTCTGGGCCGCTGCCACCCACGTCGGGGAGCTGGACATGGCCCAGCCCTGGTTGTTGCTGCAGCTATCTGTAAGAGGAACCAGCACATTCACTATCTAAGCTCCTCCCTTCTGCTCTTTCATATAAATATTTCAAACTCTAAAACAGCAGAAAGCAAAGAGCAGCTGCCCGACACTGGCTAAGGGTGGGTGTCCTTCCACGGATCCCACGGGGCCCTGCAGTGCCGGCTGGCACACCATGGATGGGGCCCGAGGCAAGGTGCTGCCAGCTACTCAGCACTTTGGGATTGCAAGGCAAGAGGCAGGGACGCGAGAGCCTGTAGAGGCACACAGCCAGATGGTGGGTGTGCCTGTGCCCACGCAGACCGGTGGCCCTGGAGGAACTGTGCTGCTGTGGCAAGGGAAGGATCTGGGGTGGGTGGTGCCCTGGGCTGGCGCCCACACTCACTGTCCAGCTGACACAAAGAGGGGCCCGGCAGGGCAAGCTGGCTGGCTATGCTCTGACCAAAGTCCTGCAAGCACGCAGCAGTGGTTTCCTTTTGTCAATACGTATTTACCATTTATTTGAAAGACAGAGTTGGAGATGGATCTCCCATCCATCTGCTGGCTCTCTCCCCAAATGGCAGCAAAAGCTGAGGTTGGAGCAGGCCGAAGCCAGGAGCCAGGAACTTTTTCCAGGTCTCCCATGGGGGTACAGGGCCCCAAGCCCTTGGGCCAGCCTCTGTTGCTTTCCCAGGTTATTAGCAGGGAGCTGGATGAGAAGTGGAGCAGCCGAGACTTGAACAGGAGACCTGTGTTGGATGCTGGTGCTGCAGCTGGCAGCCTTGCCTGCAGCAGTCTGATGATGTGCATCTGTCACTAATGTTCCCCATTCACAGACTGAATGACACCTGAGTTGGCAAAGGACTGTTCACACAGCAGGTGCAGATATGCTGGCTTCTAGAAGAGGGCAAGAGGTCTGGGACTTCTCCAAGCTGCTGGTGCCAAGGATACACCAGTAACACGGGAAAGAAAAGAGGGCCTGGCACGATAGCATGTTGGCTAAAGTCCTCACCTTGAACACACCGGGATCCCTATGGATGCTGGTTCTAATCCTGGAAGCTCCACTTCCCATCCAGCTCCCTGTTTGTGGCCTATGAAAACAGTGGGGGACAGCCCAAAGCCTTGGGACCCTGCACCCGTGTGGAAGACCTGGAAGAGGCTCCTGGCTTCAGATTGGCTCAGTTCCAGCTGTTGCGGCCGCTTGGGTAGCAAACCATCGGATGGAAGATCTTCTGTTTCTCTCCTCCTCTCTGCTGTATATCTGCCTTTCCAATTGAAAAAAAAAGAAAGAATAAGCCTGGACAGGGTGCAGTGCAACGGCTCAGCAGCTAAATCCTCACCTTTCAAGCACCAGGATCCCATGTGGGCACCAGTTTGTGTCCTGGTTGCTCCACTTTCCTTCCAGCTCCCTGCTTGTGGCCTGGGAAAGCAGCTGAGGACAGCCCAGAGCCTCAGGACCCTGCATCTGTGTGGGAGACCCAGAGGAAGTTCCTGCCTCCTGGCTTCAGATCATCTCAGACTACTGAAGCCATTTGGGGAGTGAACCAAAGGATGGAAGGAAGATCTTGTTCTGTCTCTCCTTCTCTTTGACAATCTGCCTTTCCAATAAAATAAAAACATTTAAATATATATATAATAGGCTGCTGGGGAAAACATTGTTGTGGTTTTTAGGTTCCATTTTATTTATTTACCTGAGATAGTGCGGGCCCCTAGCCCCTGGTTCACTCCCACATGTCCACGATGGGCAGGGCTGGGCCAGAGGGCCCCAGGAAGCAGGACCTCTGAGGCGGGGGGGGGGGGGGGGAGGCTTCCCGTGTGGTTGGTCATGGCTGCTGCCAGGGAGCTGCAGTCAGAAGACCACGCTGGGACCAGGCCTTGGCTCCCCTGAGGATTCTGGGAGGGGACACAGGCGTGGACTAGGGCCTTAGCTGCTGGGCTCAACTCCCACCCTGTTCGTTTGAACATGGTGCAGACCACAGGTGGAACCAAAGTCACGCACCACATGATTATATGCAGTGGTAATCACATTTAAAACAAAAAAGCCTTTGCTTTCAACTACAGACCTAAAGGCAAATGCACCGCCCTCCAGCTTATGCGGCCGGTCCTGGCTTGCCCTCTGACCACAGAGAACCTCATTTTTCTGAGGGCGGCCAATCCCGGTGACGCAGCAGGATCTGAGGGCCCCAAGGGTGTGGCCTCTGTCCCTAAATTGCACTACCTGTGCTATGAGGGTGCAGAGGCAAGCCCGTGTGGCCCCTCTGAACACGCCATCCCAGGGTGGAGTGGCGGTCCTGACACCTGCACCTCCTACCCAGGGATGTGGAGATAAACCCTGGCCCACACTGCCTCTTGTCCTGGGGGACAGCATAGAGGGAAGGCAGGAGTTAGGGGGCCAGCCAGGTATGCCAGTCTGCCACCCTGCAGGGCCACTAATCCCAGCTGACCCCTCATTTCCTGCTCAAACCCCTCAAAATTCCAAACATGGGGTGTCCCTGAGATCAGGTAGCTGTAGGCCCTCCCATGCTCCTGGCCGAGCAGAGTGAGGCTCGCTGGGCCTTGGAGCCCCGGGGGTCCCTCCCACCAGCCTCTTAGGAACAAAGCTGTCTTCTAAGATCATCCCTGAAGTGCACACCAGTCATGGGGCTGGCATGGCTGGCAGGGCAGCTCCTGTACTCACCATGGCAAAGCCAGAGAGGAGGGCTGAGGTCCGGCTGGAGGCCTTCAACTTGGCCCTGCTCAGGTACAGCTTCCTCCAGGACAGTGCCTGCACTGAGTGGTGGTTGGAGGTGACCAGTTCCAGGTAGCTGCGGCGGACCCAGTCCCGGTAATCCATGCCCTTGTGGCCGGGCTCAGAGCAGGCCGGGGTGGAGGGGTCCGCAGGCACGCTGAGCTCAGCGCTCATGGTGGGAGCCAGGCTGTGAGGGGAGGGAGACATGTTCAGACAGCCTGAAGGGGGATCCAGCCCACCTGGCCTTGGGCAGGCGGGGTCTGCTATGCACACGGCTGGGTCACAGGTGGCATGGCTCCCTTCCGTGGGCCCCAAGCTCTCCCTGTGCCCATCTTGCATCTGCCACCTGCTGCTCAGGGAGGCTGCGGGAGTGTAGTGGAATCCTCAGGCCCGCCCTGCCTGCAGGAGGAGCGGGCTGGAGGGATGATCTTCACGGTACAAAACCAACATATGACTCACAGCATAGCCCCAAATTTCATGCTGATCTTCTCCAGAAAGGGGGCAGTGCTTCCCACAGGACCACTGGCCCAGGTCGTGCCCCAGGCGTTTGCAAAGAGCTGCTCCAGCCCCATAGATTCTAATCTGCACAGTTCCTGCTAAGCACTTGAGTTTATGCAACTCAGGCCCAGCCCCTTGTCAGCTGCAGTGGAAACCTGTTGAAAATGAGAAAGGAGGGCCCGGCGGCATGGCTTAGCGGCTAAAGTCCTCACCTTGAACACACCGGGATCCCATATGGGTGCCAGTTCTAATCCCGGCAGCTCCACTTCCCATCCAGCTCCCTACTTGTGGCCTGGGAAAGCAGTGGAGGACGGCCCAAAGCCTTGGGACCCTGCACCCGTGTGGGATACCCGGAAGAAGTTCCTGGCTCCTGGCTTTGGACCAGCATAGCATCAGCTGTCGTGCTCACTTGGGGAGTGAATCATTGGATGGAAGATCTTCCTCTCTGTCTCTCCTCCTCTCTGTATATCTGACTTTCCAATAAATAAATAAATAAATCTTAAAAAAAAAAGAAAGAAAATCAGAAAGGAAACACACCAACTGGCATGTGTCCACTTGAGGGGACTAAGGGCTTGGGGTTCCTGGGTCCTCTGCTGGCAGACACCTGGGTGGATAACGGCACTGACCAATTGTCAGCAGGACTTGGGAGAATTCAGACCTACATCTCCACCAATGCATGTGGGGATGGGCCACATCCTATGACCCCCAGAGCCAGCCTGGGTGGCCACACTTCAGGACTAATTAACCCACAGAGCTGCCCAAAGGCACAGGCACCTTGCAGTTCATTTGGCCTCAGGGGTCCCCTGGGAGCCCACTTGAGGCACTGCTTCTGATTAACTGGGTGTTTCTGGTGCCAAGGAGTAAGGCTGGGGGTGAGTGGGTAGCTAAAGACAGCAGCTGGGAGGTGCCCACTCTGGAAGGGCCAGACAGGACGCTGGATGCTGTAGGTGGGAAGCTCAACGCACTATCTGATCTCTCAGCCAGGCCACAGAGTCGCCAGGGCTGCCAACTTGGGTGCCTGGATGCATCTCCCCACCCACGCCTGCAGCCAGCAAACACTGCATCACGGGAACCGCCCTTGGAGAAACGTCACAGAAACACAGCTAATCTGTCAGCTGGTTAGTGCCAAATGACTGGAAACATCACCAAGGAGGAAAGACACTTAATTCTCCCTCTTCTCCCTGGGTGTGTGATGGAGCTGGGCCTGCAGGGATCACAGAGACCTGAGGCAGCATGTGGCAGACACAGAGGCTCCTTCTGGGTCTCCATGGCATCTGGCTCCCAGGACGGGGCACCTGAGATGGACGCTGCCCAGTGAGGACAGTGACAAAGGGGCAACTGGCAGCTGGGGAGCTGAGCGCTGCAGTGATGGGCCAGGGCAGAAGGGGGGCAGGTACTATAAGGGACAGAGTTGGGGAAGACTAGGTGAGCCGAGATCACCCTCAAAGGCCTGCGGCTACCCACGTGGAGGAACCCAAGGGGCAGAAAGGCAGCTAGTTGCAGGCACAGGTGTAGGATGGCCACCATGGCATTCCAGAGGGCATGGGGAGCTGTGTATAGAAGCCCCTCAGAGACAGGGTCACAGTGCCAGGCAGGCATGAGGAAAGAGTGCATGGGAGCAGAATGGGTTTTGCTGGGCCAAGGGACACAGGCCAATGCAGAGAAGGACCCGTGGCTTCCACAGTCGGGGGATGCATGGGGTGACAGAGAGAGTGGCTCAGAGACCAGCAGGGAGCCAGGCCAGGTGCCAACCTGAAACTGGAGGTCTGAGGACAGCCTCCCATAGTGGCCAGGGCCCAGTAGATGTCTAAGGATGGGATGGGGTGGCAGGAATGAAGATAAAGAAGCCACTTCCTCCAGGATGGGATTCACAGCCGGGGCGGGGCCTGGGTCCGAGCCCTATTGGGGAGCAGTGGCTGACCCCCACACTGCAGCTAATGCTGGGGCCTGAAGGGCACCATGGAACCCACATCTCTGCCAGGTGGCACCTGTGCCAAAGATGTGCCCCTGGCCAGCCGGCTGCCCCGGGGCCACTGTGTGTGGCCTGCCGGGCAGGGCGCCGGCCCACACATACAGGCCTGCCGAGGGTTTCCACCGGCAGGTTTCCGAGTCTGACTTCCTCTAAACATCTGGGGCACAGGCAACAGCGAGTGGCTCATCACACAGGGGGGAGGGGGGGCGGGGGGCGGGGGGGGGTCCGCCCGCACCTCTGAGGCAGCCCTAGGGACCGCAGGTGGACCCCCCAGCCTCCAGTCCTCTCGGTGGCATCCCGCCAGGGATCCCCCACCAAGGATTACCTGGTCCAACCCCCATCACCCTGCCCAGCAGCCAGCCTCTTCTCCTTCCGCCCATCTTGAGGCGGCTCCTGAGAGAAGTCACCATCCCCTCAGCCAAGGGTCCTTGCTCCAATTCCACCTTAACTGCGTGTGGATTGTTTCCTTCAACCCCCGTGCTTCCCCTCCCCGAATCCTCCGCTCCGAGGGTGGGCGCGCACCCTCTGCTAGCACTCACCGGAGCGGCCCTGGCTCCCTGCAGGCGGCCGTGGGGTGGCTCCGCGGCCGTGTGGCCTTGTGGCCGGGGCGCTGAGCGCGGCCCCCTCCCTCCTTCCGCCCGGCCCGCAGGGTCCCCCCGGGCCCCGCCTGCGCCGGCCCCGCCCCCGCAGGCCAGGCCGCTGCAGTGGCTGCCAAGGCAACGGCGCGCGCCACCACGTGACCCGCCTCGTGGGGTGCGGCGGGCCACGTGACCTCCAGGAGGGGAGGGAAGGTATCTGTGGTCCTAAAGAGGGGGTCCCTGCCCCTCACTGGGACCCTCCTCGGGCCTGGCAGTGTGCATCGCCCCCGGATGCACAGCAATTCCGGTTCCGCAGTGGTGCATGGGGGGACGAGGCAAGCCTGAGTCCTGAGCCCGGGCTGCCACCACAGACCCCAAGCTGGGTTTTCCCTGACAAGCAGCCAGCAGAGCAGGGCCATGGCAGCTCCGCCTGAGGTGGGTCTGAGTGCGGCACAGCTCTGGGGTTCCTGGGGTTCGCCTCGGAGGATGCCAGCATCTCTTCTTGGCCACGTGGGAGGTGCGTAGGTGGAGCAGGGCGTGAGGGGGTCAGAACCGGTAAAGGGCTGGAAGGAGAGGCCCTGGCTGACCACGCCCGAGTTTGCCCAGGGCGTACCACATCTCCCGGCCGCAGTGTGTATGGAAGTGGCTGGCGAGGCGAAGGGTGTCATCTAGCACCCACCCCCCACTCCTTTGCAGCTCAGGTTGGGCAGAGGAGCCCAGTACCTTTTCCGTTGCTGCTGCTGCGAGGCACCTGTCACCCTTGATGAACTCTGCGGTTTTACCAGTGAGCTACTCCAACAGGAAGTGCACACGAATAATTCCCCCAGCAGTGCTGTGGGTTCATGTCAGTCTGCCGGTGCCAGACGGCCCCATGGAGCCCTCCCTGAGTGCCTGGTAGGCTGCCGTGTGCCCTACATAGCATTTTTCCATCTGTCCCAACAGCGTCGGACTGTGACACACTTATCAAGTGGAAGAACAAGTCTGCTCGTGTCTGCCAGTCCAGGTTCTGACACCTGGAAGAACCCAAGGGGACCTTTTCATCCAGGGGCCCTCCTCCCCCCCTTTGGGTCACCCCATGGGAGCCTAACTCCTGCTGCAGGGGCAGAGTCTGTCAGAAGGCTGTTACCTTCCAAAGCTCAGGCTCCCGGCAAGGCGGCCCGGGGACGGGCAGGAAGCACTGTGTGTGCTCCCCCCGGTCACTGACTCAGGCTAGAATGCTTGCTGGCTCCCGTCTCCCACCCGGCGGCTCAGAAGGCTCTCTGCGCTGGCGCGTGTCTCCTCCAGCCCCTGCCAATTGTTCCACAAGCCCAGACAGTGCCCAGAGCCAGTGTGCCAACCAAACATGCTTAACATGAACTGTTTCCTACTGTGGCATGCTGTGATGGAGGGAGATGGGACAGTGGTCAGGGTAGTCAGCGTGCATGCCGACTGGCCCCAGGGGTAGAGTGAAGACTCCCTGGAGGCAGGGCGTCCCTGGAGGCCACAGCTATGCACCCTCTGAACCCCACCAATGTGTGGAAAGTCTGCTGAGCGCAGTCACCTCGCTGCCCTGCTTCCTCTTTGCCCCAGGCCAATCCCCTCAGCCCTGCACTCCCAGGACTGAGCCCTTGCCATCCCCCAGCGGCAGCCCATCTGGGAAAAGCCCACCTCTGGCCCCTTTTCCCCCACTCCTCCTCCTCAACTCTGCAGAGACCCCCTTACCCCTGACAGCCAGACCTCCTGAAGAGACTCCTACTTCTGACTCATCCTTCCAGAGCACAGCCTGGCTCCATTACCCCTTCATGCCTGTGGTCCATTGCCATCAGCCCAACCACACAGCTCAGCCCAAAGGGTGTGTCAGCCCGCCCTGAGGCAATGTCCCATCATCCACCTGGCTGGCGACATCAATCTAGTGCCCCCTCACCAAGGCCATCACCATGCCCAGCTGCTCCCTTTCAGCTGTGCTGGTGGCAGCTCACCATCCTGCTACTCACATGGCCCTACCCTGCCCACACCCAAAGCCTGGATCAGTGTCCAGGCAATGTATGGAGTGCACCCCACTGAGTCCTGCTCCCCACCATCCCTGGCCACCAGTGCTGGCTTTGGGATTCCCACGGGTTCAGCACTTAGACCTGCCCAGTACCTTTTACACAAGCAGCCTCCCAGGGCCTGTGGCAGGCCGGTTTTCCAAAGCACATGCTTTACTGCAATCTGTTAACATGTGTGATTGTAGCTCACCGGAGCCAAGTCTGCTGGACAGTAAACACACAGTACCTACCGGAGGGGAGGCAGAGAAAGAGCTGGCCAGGAACCGGACAGGGCTAGCCTAGCTCCCGCTGAGGAATCCGGGGGTCCTCTCCCTCCCGCACACCTGCTCCTGAAAACAGAGAAGTAAACGTAGCATCACCACGGTGCGTCCTGGGCGGTGGGTATGGAGGGTGTTTACAATGAGCTGTAAACACTGTTAGAACTTCCCCGTGGGCACTTAGTCACCCGAATTCGCAACCACAGGGAGACAGTGGCAGAGTGGCTCTGCGCAGGTACCAGGGAATATGAGCAAGGTCCAATCTTCATGGAGTTAAGGCTCTGTGCAGGGTGTGGGTGCTGGGGTGGCATGAGGTGGCGACTGTGAGACAGGTGCCAGGACCCCAGGGGCAGAGGGAAGGCTCCCTGAAGGCAGGGCATCCAAGCTGTAACCCAGGAATGAAGGTGGTCTGGCACCAGGGAGGGCGCAGGCCACTGTAGCTGCTACTTTGTTCCAAGGGTGGGGCAAGTCACTGGGGACTTGGCCCTCACAGGGTCACTGCTGTGTGTAGGACAGACTGGGGGTAGGCCTGAGCAGGGTGGGATGGGGGAGTGAAGGCACCATCCAGCTGGAGGACACTGGGAATGCAGGTCTGGGGTGCTGAGGCAAAGGCCACACGAATGAGCATCAGTGGCCACCTGCTCACAGATAGCTCTGAGGGAGGGGGATGGGCTAGGCAACAGTGAGGATGGCAGCCCAGAGGAGCAAGGTGGGAAGATGCAGAAAAAAACAGGCCTGCAGCTCAAGTTCATGTCTTCCCATCCTGAACCCAAGGTTCCCACTGGAACTACAGGGCAGGCTGTCAAGCAGACAGCTGCATGGGGCAGTCCAGACCCCGCAGACAATCAGGAGCCAGGGCGGGTGGTGTTCCAAGTCATGGCATGGTGCTGCATGCAGTGGAGCACAGGAGACTATGTACCACTCACCCCACAAAGAGCCCAAGCACAGAAGCCAGTGAAGGGGGGCAGGACGTGAACAGTGACACTGGACTTGGCAGGACTAGAAGTTTTCAGTGGACACTCAAGGCAAAAATCGGGTTGGATAAAGTGGAAGGGGGTGGTACAGTAAGCCAAGCCTCTACCTGCAGCGCCAGCTCCTGTCCCAGCTGCCCCACTGCCCATCCAGCTCCCTGCCTGTGGCCTGGGAAAGCAGTCGAGGACGGCCCAAAGCCTTGGGACCCTGCACCCATGTGGGAGACCCAGAAGAAGCTCCTGATTTTGGATCAGCTCTTGCCATTTATGGCCACTTGGAAAGTGAACTAGTGGATGTAATGGTTCTTTTTCTGTCTCTCCTTTCTCTGTAAAATAAATCTTTAAAAAGAAAAGAACAACAACAAAAAGCTGAAGGCATGGAAGTGGAGAGGATGCTGGAAAGAGCTGGGATGGAAAGAAGAGATGCGGGTGGGGTACCCAGATGGGATACGGGCTACTTCCTGGTGGCTGCTGGCTGACAGGAACGGGCAGGCAGGGGCATGGCCTTGGCCGAGAGCTTCTGCCTTCCCTGGACTCTGGGCGACAGGGACCGTCAAGGGGAGACGCCATAGGAAAGCTGCCTTTAGAAATGGTTCTCGAGGATTGGAAGGCCACTGCCAAGACCCAGGGGATGCCAGGGGATGCCGCAGCCCTGTGTGTGTCCCCATGCCTTTGTGAAGCTAAAGTGCAGGCACCAAACAGCACAATAATGGGGCAGTAAGAGTCGAGCACTCAGCTTTGGGAGCACTTCTAATTCCTGCATGCTTCCTGTCCAGGTGCTGTGCCCCACAAAGTCACCACCGGCATGGAGCTAGGCTCCTGGGAAAGGGTGGCGTGGGGTCCCTGTGAGCCTCGTACCACATGTCTCTCTTCAGACACATCAGCTGACACACCTGGCTGACTTGGCTGCCCTGAGCTCACAGCAGAGCTGGCCGAGCACTGCGTCCTCCACAAGGTGCACCACAGCTCTCCTGCGTGCTCGGGCACTAGCAGCAGTCAGTGGCCAATTCAGCAACAACCCCCACACACACCAAATCTACCCCTACCCTGGCCCCCTTTGCCCCTCAGGTGTGGGCTGCAGTTTCCAGACAGCTCACACAGCAGATGGACACTGCAGCCACTGGCTGGGTCAAATCCCAACTCTGCCACCTGCTGGCTGGGCATACTGGCCATTTCCCCAGAGCTCTGCCTGGCAGAGCCTATAGGAAAGCTGGTGGAGGGGCAGAGCACTCCTTTATTTTTTTGTTTGAGAGGCAGTGAGATGGAGAGGGAGAGCTCCCATCTGTTCGTTGACTCCTTCAAATGCCCACAGCAGCCAGGGCTGTTCCGGGAGGCAGGCAGGAGCCAGGAATTTCATCCAGATCTCCTCGCTGAGAGGTGGGGACCCAAGCACCTGAGCCGTTGCCTGCTGCCTCCTCTTGCATGGCACACATGAGCAGGCCACCAGGTTAGAAGCTGAGGCAGGATCTGTCCTTGGCATTGCCAACACAGAATGGGGGAACCCCAAGCAATGGCCGAAGCTACTGAGCAAGGCTTCCCATGCCCACACCCACCTCAGGCCACGTCCTCTCCCACAGTAAGCCAGGCTCGGGGCTGCACACCAGGAGCTCGGCCCGTGTTTGCAGGGGATGAGAAGAAAGGAATGAAGGCCTACCTCATGTGTTGCTCAGAATTCGGGCATGTGGGCTTGTGTTCCTTCCCAAGCCTGCCTAGCTCCTAATGAGCTGAGCAGAGAAATGGTCACAGTCTCACGGAGTGTCCTGGACAGCCAATGATGCCACACACATCTCCGTGGCCAGCTCCGAACGGCTCTCCCCCCGAGCTAGCAACCAGCCAGGGTGTGACTTCACGTCTCTCCCCTAATTGAAGCCCTTTCTGCGGGGTGGTGGGAGCACTAACCATCACCCGCTCCCCTCTCCATGACAGCATCTATTCTTCACCAAATGATACCCTGAGCAAGACTGAGTCACCCAACCTAGGGCTCATAGGACTCGGAAACCGCCAGGGGGCTTTGCCTGCCCTGGCGTTGGCTTCCGGGATCTGCAACGGCAACCCCAAGTCCAGTTTCCACCTGCGCATACTGAGCCCAGCTCCCTCTTAGTCTGTGGCCAAAAACTGGCCAGGGAGGAGGAGATGGTGCGTGGGTCTGTCAGGTCACACGCAGGGATGGGGCTTCAGGATCCAAGCTCTGGCACCTCCAATAGCACGGGTAGCAGGGAGTGTCTGTGGAATCCAGAGCCAGCAGAGACAGGATTAAGCCAGGGCACAGCCCTGACCAAAGGCAGCCCGCCAGCCCCGCTGAGAAGACACAGGCTTCGAACACGCGGCCAGGGGGGTGCTTGTTTATTAGACTGATGTTTCATCCCATCCCGGCTTTGGGCAAAGAGCAATGCCTGTGACCTGAACCACAAGGGCCAGGTGTGGTCACAGATGCCGGGCAGATCCAGAGTTTGCGGGAGATAGGGGAGGGCACCTGACTACACCAGCAAACACGCCTCGGGTTCCTTTCACTCAAAACCACCTTCAGTTCCTGGTAAGTCCACAAAACATACCTAGGTACTCAGAGATAAATGGTTCAAAAATGGAGCAGACTCTAGCCCCCTGTGCCCCAAAGGTCTAAAAGCACCAGGGTTCAGGGTAGACCCCAGGGTGCTGAGGCAGCCTGAGCCTGCAGCAGTGCCAGCCCTTTCTCTCAGACCGCAGCTTCTGGGAGATCCAGGGAGAAGGCCACGTCTCTGTGCACTTTCCTGTTTAGATCTCTACACTTCTGAGTAAAAATGCAGCCTGTGGCCAGCACTGCCCTGAGCTCCACACCCTAGCTCAGCCCCACTGCAGCAGCTTCCCCCTTATTTTCCTCATTACCCCTCACTTTTCCAGCAGCTCGCGTCACCAGTCCCCGTGCTGGAGTCTTGGCCCACCCCGCCTGTTCTGGGAGCTGAGGGCAGGAGAGCCACACAAGCGCTCAGCACCCGCCTCAGGACGGGGCCTGCTGCGTCCTGCAGCCCGCCTGCACTGTGTCATCCCACAGCCTCTGTAATGCACATTTTGCATGTCTCAACGAAACCCAGCGGTTTTCTGTGCTTTACTATGTAAGCGCTCCGCAAGTGGGTGCCACCCCAGGGTCATGGTGGTTTACTGGGAGAACTGTGCCAGCAGCACGTAAAGCCTCTCTCCTTTCCACAGGAACACGGCTGAGCCCCGCCCAGGAGGCCACAGGGCTCCCCACCCAGGGAGTCCTTAGGAGGAGGGCTGAAGGAAGGCCTCCTCTCCCTGCTGGGCACACCAGGATGCTCTGCGCCCCGGTCACGCATGAGCCGTGCTCCAGACAGCTGTGTCATCACCGCCCCATGATGAAGCTGGGCTGCTCTTCCTCTTCATCCTCCTCTGTTCCAGACGCCTCCTCAGAGCTACTGGACTGCGGCTCCGGGGCCTGACCGGCTCCTGTAACCACATGACATTCAGATTACAGACGTACAATCTGCTGGCGGAATCAAGGGTGTTTTTAAACAAGGGAGAGCTAATGGGGAAAACAAGGAACTACTGTACCCACACGCAGGTGGGGAGCCGCAGTGGCCCCCCCCCCGGCCACAGTGCCTCTCACCGTACCCTGAAGTGGGGTCAGCACAGGTGGGCCTCATGCTCACCGCCAGGGTGGCAGCAAACAGGCCCCTCCCACACCAGGCCCTACAGCTTGTGACCCTGGCCAGGCAACAGGGAGCACTGGGCTTACAGTGCCCACTGCAGTCAGCAAAGGACCTCCAGAATCACACGCAGAGGGAATCTGCCCTCAGCAAGCCTGCCAGCCACAGGCCCGGGACCCCTTCCTGACACCCACGTGCAGTATTTTCCCTGCTGCGATTGGCAGACGGGCAAAGGCAGAGCAAAGACAACTTATCCTGCTCTCCTCTTCTCTCTCACTTCTCCATGCCAGCAGAGCAGTGGGCAAGAGCTGGGAAGAGGCAAGGCAGGTGGCCTGGGCTCAGCCACTCCAGGTAACTCCTGCGGGCACGGCAGCCTCCAAAGTCACCATACAGGACTAACGCCAACATCACAGCCAGAGCTTGGCTCCCACGATCACCACAGGCCCAGATGAGAGTTTCACGGTGGGTCCCTTCTGGGGACAGAGCTGGGATGTCTCAGGATGCGAAGCCCTTCTTCCCTGCACCGCCATGTCAAACAGAACGAGCCATTTGCAGAGCTCAGGTGATGAGCTAGCTCCTGACTTGCACTGTGCTGTCTTCCCACACAGCATCTGCTTGGCTCTAGCAAGAGTCCCTGACGGCCACACCAGTGTTACAGGCCTGTGTGACAGACGGCTGAGTCAAGCGTGGTCCATGATTGTCAAGGCAAGGACCAGGAGTCAAGCTCAGAGGACTGGAACCCTCAGGCCCTGGCCCACCTTGTCTGCCATAAGTGCCCAAGGAAGCAAGGAATCTGGCATGCAAGGTACCAGATGGGCATCCTGCCCTCCATCCTGAAGGCCAGGGCACCAGGCAGCCCACTCCGCAGCTCAGTCCTCACACCCTAGCTGGGGGCCTCTACTCTAGAAGCTGGGCTTCAAGGCTGAAACTTGCAAAAACCTGTTTAGGTCTGAAGTTGGATTCTGTCCCAACATTGACAGCACATACATGGGTGAAGCAAGAGGTGCGTGCGCACACACACACGGATACAGCTGGACAAGGGCAGAGGCCCAAGCTCTGCAAGTGATGGTAACACGCTGGCAAACCTGGCTGGCCATGGCAGGGGGAACGGGGCAGGCCACCCAAGGCATTCCGGTGGTGGCCAAGCCCTCCCTTTACACAGCATGGTGTTATCCGCACTGAGAAGCATGCCCAAGGGTCCAGAAACAGCAGCTGGAAAGCAGCAAACTAGAACCTGCACAAGTTCAGGTCACCTGGCAATGTAACAAGTCACCCAACTCATTCTTTCATGTAGTAACTAAGTGAACGGCAATAAATCATTAACTAGCCAGCTACTGTGCTTAATGCAGCGGATGTAAAAATCACCAATCTAATCACAGCCGGAACGAGACATCAAGCACACAGGTTAGCATGGCCCGCACTGTTTTCAGAAGGCTGGGCAGCACCAGATGCTGGCACTGACTTGGCACAGCAAGGACTTTGACCTGCTGCTGGCTGGCGCCCAAACACGGCACCGCCAGACAGCCTCCCGTAGAGCTGAACACCATGCACTTCATCACACAGGCGGGCTCACAGGCATCTGCTCATTCACCTGAAACTCGGATGGTGCATGCCAAGGTTTGCTGCAGCTTTATTCCTAACTGCCAGGACCTGCAGGAACTCAGACGTCCTCAAGCAGGTGACTGGCCACCATGACATGCAAATCTTCAGCAACAAACAAGACGGAGGTACTCAAAGTCATGGGCGAACCTCAAGTGGGTCCTGCCAAGTGCAAGAAGCCAGCCTGGAAGAGGCAGCACACCCCATACCCCTCACCCAGCAACCCTGTGGAAAAGGCCAAACCAGAGACAGCGTGGAGTCAGGCAGAGTGGGAGGAACACAACAGATGCTCCCAGGCCAGGACACCATGCTGGGTGATGCCGTGATCCTGCAGTGTGACGACACCCACAGTGTCAACAATCCAACTCTAACTGTAACATGAGGGAAACTTCCCGAGGGTGTCAGGGGGCCCAGGACAGGATACTGGAGACAAAAGGAACCCACGCACATCACAGACGTGTGCCCCTGTGTGGGCACCTTCTGCACATGAGTGGAGCCTGCAGGGCGGGGGCCCCAGGAGCAGAGAGCCTGCAGGGCTGCATCCCTGGGAGCCGCACACAGCGCTGCTCTCTGCTTGCCGAGGTCCCTTCCCACAGGGCAGTGTCCCTGTGTACGAGACCTGGACAGCTCCCACTGGAGATGGACGGCGGGGCAGCATTCCTCATGCAGGAGACAGACACCAGGGAGACAGGAAGACTAGTGTGATCGCTGAGCTGATGGCTCAGGGCTGCAGAGGCGCTGCTGGTGAACAGAGACGGATGGCTATGTATCCCCCCTCAGGACACACAGGCTTGGCTGTGCAGGCAGCCGGGAGCCCCACACACCAACACCCAGCAGCACCCCCGGTGCACAGATCCTGGTTTCGAATATCATCCATCCTGCAAATGGAACCAGTGTTTCTTAGACAAATGGCCATTTCTAGGTCTGGGACAGAAAATAGGATGTCTGTGAGTGCTAGAGAATGAGAAGCAGAGAAAAGAAAAAAATCCACCCAGGGATGGGGCGTTGTCAAAGGAGGCAAGAGTCCACAGGAAGAGCTTCTGGTGGCCGAGGTGGGGACTGGACTGGACCTGACACAGGGACCTCAGGCTGGCAAGCCGGGGGGGACAGGGGTGTTCACAGCCAAGAATCCTGCTGCCTGGCCAGCCCTCCCAGGGTACACTCCTGCTGGAGAAGTGGTGGGCCTCCTCCCAGAACACGCAGCCCCAGTCTAACCATGGGAGAAACAGAGAATTCCAGTGTGAGGACACTGCAGAGGAGGCCTGACCCGAGGAAAAGGACAGCTCAACTCACAGGAGCCTTAGGACATCCAGATCACAGGTGACCCGACTAAGGGAAAGGTGCAAACCCTTGGACCCTGCACCCGTGTGGGAGGCCTGGAAGAAGTTCCTGCCTCCTGGCTTCGGATTGCCACAACGCCAGCCGTTGCAGTCACTTGGGGAGTGAATCACCAGATGGAAGATCTTCCTTTCTGTCTCTCCTCCTCTCTTTCTATATATATATCTGACTTTCCAATTAAAAAAAAATAAATAAATCTTTAGGAAAAAAAAACCCTAGCATCCTTTGTGGGGGCTGGTTCAAGTCCCAGCTGCTCCACTGCCCATCCAGCTCCCTGCTTGTGGCCTGGGAAAGCAGTGGAGGATGGCCCAGTGCTTGTGCCCTACACCCACCTGGGAGACCCAAGTGGAGTTCTGGAATCCTGCCGGAATGGCTCAGTGGCTCAGCCACTGCAGCTACTGGGAAGTGAACCAGCAGACGGATCTGTCTCTCTCCCTGTCACCCAGCCTTTCAAATCAATAAATAACTAATTAAAAATGGTTAAGGACTCAGCCTTCACTGACCACTCATGAGGCTGACCAAGTGTTACCAATACAAGTGCCACAGTCCCTTCTGGAAAATCACTTAACGTAGCAAAAGGTGGCAATGTGCACTCAGACCTCCCAGAGCATGGCACACCTCACTGCCAGCGAGCGGCTGACTCCCCCATTACCCGCCAGAGGGCGCCCTGGGACCACACTCAGGAAGCCATCCGGAGGGCAGCTAGGGAGATCCAACAGTCCCAGCATGTAAGGTGACACCTACTGTGTACTGCTGGGGGAACCTTTGGCTTTTTGGTTCCAAATAAGCACCACCACTTTCTCCCTCATTCCTGCTCTGCAATCAGGGAACATGATGACAATGGCAAGTGTTGTGGCAGCCATCTCACACCCGGGGTGGGGCAGTAAAAGCCAAGAGAACTGCAGGCCCGCTGGACCAGCTACTATTCAGCTACGGAAGCAGCAGGCTTCTCATCATGGAAAGGAAACTGACAACTCCTCACTAAGCCAGAGCAAGCTGACTCAGCAGATGAGTCCATCAGAACCAGAGAGATACAAGAACACTGGGAGGGCCCTGCAGTGCTCCCTGTGCACAAGGATGCTGCCAGATGCACACGCAGCAGCGGCGGCAGGCGCCTCCCTCCTAGCCAGAAGGCAAGGGCCAGTGTGGGGACAGGTGGCTAGGGCAGAGAGAGATAGGGGTCCCCTATGGACTGCCTGTGGGTTCAGCGTCCTTGCTGGGCCACTTTGGCCTGCTCACCCTGGCCTGTAGGCGAGCTGAGGCTCCTACAGGGAAGTGGGCATTTCCTCCAGGCCATGGGCAACACTGGACAGAGCCTACAGCCATGACAGGCAGTGCTGCTCACCTTCTTTCTGCTTCTTCTGTTCAAGTTTCATCTTCTTTGCCAATAATTTCTTCTCCTTCAACTTCTGGCTGTCAATGTAAAAGACACAAATGAACCGTAGCTTAGAATACAAACGTAAGGCCCAGCCAACAGCCTAGGGGCCAAATCCTTGCCTTGCATCTGCTGGGATCCCATAGGGGTGCTGGTTTGCGTCCCAGCAGCCCCACTTCCCATCCAACTGCCTGCTTCTGGCCTGGGAAAACAGCACAGGACAGCCCAAAGCCTTGGGACCCTGCACCCGCGTGGGAGACCCACAAGAAGCTCGTGGCTCTGTCTTTGAGTTGGCTCACTTCTGGCCACTGCAGCCATTTGGGGAGTGAGCCAGTGGACAGAGGATCTTACTGCTTTCCGAAAATCTTCGAAGAAAAAAGTCAGTCATGCTATCTAAAAACTTGCAGCAGAAACATTTTATCATCTTTAAAAAATAATAATAAAAGATTGATTTCTTTCAAAGACAGTTACAAAGAGAGAGAGACACAGATCTTCCATTTGTTGGCTCATGCCCCAAAGGGTTGTCATGGCGAGAGAAGGGCCAATCCAAAGGCACGAGCCAGGGACTCCATCCGGGTCTCCATGTGGGTGCAGGAAGCCAAGCACTCAGGACATCTCCCACTGCTTGCCCGGGGCACTAGCAGGCAGCTGGGTCAGAAGCACAACAGGCCAGGATTCTAACACATCCATACAGGATGCCAGAGGCTTAACCCATCACACTACAATGTCAGCTCCTTTGTTCTTTAATTTTAAAGATTTTATTTTGATTGGAAAGGCAGATATACACAGAGAAGGAGAGAGAGAGAGAGAGGAAGATCTGTCTGCTGGTTCACTTGCCAAGTGGCAGCAATGGACGGAGCTGAGCCAATCTGAAGCCAGGAGCTTCCGCCAGGTCTCCCACGTGGGTGCAGAGTCCCAAGGCTTTTTGGTCATCCTCTGTTGCTTTCCCAGGCAAAAAGCAGGGAGCTGGAAGGGAAGTGGAGCAACCAGGATACAAACCAGTGCCATATTGTTCCCAGGTGTATGCAAGGATTCAGCCACTAGGCTATCACACCAGGCCCCAATTATTTTCCCCTCCTTATTTGAATAGTATGGCAACACAGCAACAGAAACATTCTCACATCTACTGCCTTCTTCACAGATTCTCAGGAGCCAGGAGCCTGGAACTCTCTCCAGCTCTCCCCCCACCTCCATAGGTGGCAGGGACCCAACCAACTGTCTTCTCCCACAGCGTGTGCAGGCAGGAAGCTGGGCTGATGGCAGAGCAGCAGGACTTGGAGCAGGACTTGTCTGCGCACTGAGCAGCCATTCCTCCGCATCAGAGACCTGCCAGCAACACACACTCCTCACGGCCCTGCCAGTCCAGCATGGCCAACATCACGAGCCAAAAGCCGATCTGGGGAAGTCCTGAGGGGACTAGGGTAATCTCCAACACCCTGGAGGCGTGCTTCATCCCAAGATGCTCAGCTCTCTAAAACCTGAGACCATTTAAACACTCTCTCGGGTGCAGTACAGTAGCTTAGTGGCTAAAGTGCTCACCTTGCATGCACTGGGATCCCATATGGACACTGGTTCATATACCAGTGGCCCTGCTTCCCATCCAGCTCCCTGCTTGTGGCCTGGGAAAACAGCTGTGGACGGCCCAAAGCCTTGGGAGCCTGCATCCACTGGGAGCTCAGAAGAGGCTCCGGGCCTCTGGCTTTGGATCAGCTCAGCTCTGACTGTTGCAGCCACTTGGGAAGTGAATCAGCAGATGGAGGATCTTCCTTTCTGTCTCTCCTTTTATCTGGCTTTTCAATAAAAATAAAAAATAAATCTTTAAAATAAACAATATTTTAAAAAAGCCAAAAAACCAAATACACACTCACTCTCTCCTCACTACACAGACACACATAAACATAGCATGTACACTGTGCAGTCACTTGAGGAGGTCACAGAAGCTAATTTAAGGAACAAGCTAAACGGGAAGTCTGGTTATAGCACTTGGGAAGAATTGGGGAATGAATGGTCTTTCTCTCTCTCGGTCTCTCTAACTCTGCGTTTCAAACAAATAAACCAGACTTCAAAACAACAAAAATTCTGATGTTAAAACACAGATGTGAGGGGCTGACAGCAGTGGGCGAAGCTGCAGCCAGCAATACAAACGTCCCATACTGGAGAGGCAGTCTGAGTCCCAACAGCTCTGCTTCACTCCAGGCCACTGCTTGGGGCCCGGGCACACCAAGGCCAGGCCTGCCCAGAGCGCTAGGCTCCCAACGTTGGTCTTGTCCAGCCCAGCCCCAGCCTTGGTGGACAGCTGGGGAAGAGAACCAGTGGATGGAAGATTTCTTTTTTTGTCTCTACCTCTTTCTGTTATTGTACTTTTCAAACACACTACAGAAGCATTGGTGACCCAGAGGTCCACATGTTCCCCGAAGTCCTGGCTTCTAAGCTTTGTAGAGTTGGGCAGACGCAGGGGAGCTGAGAGCTGCTCTCGCCAGGCGCTGGGAGGACAGTGACTCCCCGGAAGGGCTGCCCGACAGAAGGCTGTGGGTCTGCAGAGTGGGTGCACTCGCTGGCCACCCACACCCACGTCCCTGCCTGGCCCGGGGTGCCGTGACTCACCGCTTCTTCCGCCGCTTGGCCGTCTGCTCCTCGGCAGCGATCTTATTCTTTTCCAGCCTTTTCTGAAATTCTGCATCCAACCTTTGCTGCAAACAAACACCCATCATTTGGACAGATTCGGGCCTGGGTAGGCTGCAGGAGGCCGCATGCAGGCCGGCTGTGGGAGTTCTAGAAGTCACACCACTGTGGGTTCTGTGGGCACCACGAGGCCCACAAGGCCACTTTATTTTATTTATTTATTTAAGATTCATTTTTATTGGAAAGTCAGACATAGAGGAAGAGAGTCAGCGAGGAAGATCTTCTGTCCGCTGGTTCACTCCCCAAGTGGCTGCAATGGTCGGAACGGAGTCAATCTGAAGCCAGGAGCCAGGAGATTCTTATGGGTCTCCCAAGCAGGTGCAGGTTCCCAAGGCTTTGGGCCGTCCTCAACTGCTTTCCCAAACCATAAGCAGGGAGCTGGATGAGAAATGGGGGCTGCCGGGACACAAACTGGTGCCCATATGGGATCCCAATGCATGCAAGGCCAGGATTTAGCCACTAGGCTATTGTGCTGGGACCTCTTTTTCAAAAAGATATATTTATTTTTACTTCAAGGTGATATGGGGGAAAAAAAGATCTTCCATCTGTTGGTTCACTCCCCAAACAGTCACAATAGCCAGGGCTGTGCTGTTCTGAAGCTGGGAGCAGGAGTTTCTTCTGGATGTCCCACATGGGTACAGGGACTCAAAGACCTGGGTCACCCTCTACTACCTTTGCCTAGCAGGATGGGAAATGGAGCAGCTGGGACACAAACCAGCAGCCACACGGGATGCTGGCAACACAGACGGGATCAGTTTGCTATGCCCCACACTGGTCCCACAACAGCCACTTCCACTCAAATTACAGATTCCACTCAATTCAACTGAAGTGGGAATTATATTCCCCAAAATTTAACCAGAAACATGGAACAAATGAAATGAAGGGAGTATTTTTAAGAGCCTCAGAGAGCCATTCTAACCCCCAGCCAGGTAAAAGCTTCCCAGGTTTTAGTTAAATGTGCTAAGCAAGTCTCCGGCTCTTCCATCATGACACCAGCCATGAGGAAGGGTCACCCCAAAGCTACAGAGCACAAAACCTCAAGGCAGCAAATGCAAGAGTGTACCCCAACTGCTCACAGCAAACCCAGCTGACCCCACGGGCGGCACTGAGGTGGCTAGCCAGATCCAGGCAGAGAACAGAGGGCAGCAATGGCCTGATGCTGGTGGACAGGCCGCACCGTGGGGACCTGGGCCCTCAGGACCGCTCATGTGAGCTGGGTGTGACCTGGGGACTCTCACGCCGATTGTTTCTGTTCTCCTGAGCCCTGCACTGGGACCACACTCTCCCAAAGCTTGCTGGTTCCTGTGGTCCCCGCCTGACCACCTGGCCCACTGACCTTCTCAGCCATGGCATCCATGTAGTCCTGCCGCTGGTACTCTCTGCGGCGCAGGTGCCTATACACGTGGAACTCTCCGCTGCCGGCTCCAGCACTGGAACCTACAGCCAGAACAGAGCAGCACAGGATGCCCTGAACCCAAAGGCAGACCAGCACGACACTGCGACTGGTGGGACTGTGTCTGCCTTCCCCCTCAGCCTGGCGTGCCAGCCCTGGTGCCCACCCTATTGCGGGCGGGAAGGCTGAGTGGACAGCTGCTGTGGGAACCTGGGAGTGCCGGGTCTGTCTGAAAGCACACCCTGGGCAGTCTCCACCTCCAGGATGAGGCTGGAGTGGTCACAGGTGCCATCGGTCAGAGGGGCATGGCCTGTCAACTCAGGTCCCCCTCAGGGGGCCAGGGGAATGTAGGACCTCCATGTGCACTTCCAGGGGCACCGCCACAGCCCCAGAAGGCAGCACAGTCCGCTCACTGTGGCACCTGTGTTTAAACCACTGTTACAGGCAACAGCGATTCTTGGGGTTCAGGTGCAGCAGGGGCATGCTGTGGCTCCCGGGTCAGAAGCCCTGTACCCCAGCCCAGGACCTTCCCCCTGCCCCGGGGCACCCTCAGACAGCAACCCCACCCAGCTACAGAGCTGCCCATCACAGAAGGGGCTGTGGCGGGTCTGTCCTAACTGAATTCTCCTTCACCCAGGACGACACTGCACATTGGGATGTAACTCATCAGACACTTCACAAGTGGGCTTGGTGGGTCCACATTTCTACTAGTCTCTGCGTTTACCTCTTTGACAATGACCATGTCTTGATTTGTCACGCAAGGAGAATAGGCAGTATAAAGGATTCCCCATTAGGGAAAAACAGCCACCCACCATTAACAATAACTGGGGGGGGTGGGCAGGCACTCAACAGGCTAACCCTCCACCTCCAGCAACCACACCCTTCTTACATATCAAAAGGGTAAACATTTTTTCCCCCTTAGCCTACCTAACAAATTATTGAATGTAACTCTTATTATCTCTAAGAGCTTTTATGTACACACACACACACACACACACACACGGACATTACCCATCACGTCTCGGACAAATTCCGGGGGTGGCCGCGGCGCCCACTCGCTCATCTTTTCCGGAATTGGCACAGCTTTGTCCTGCGACCCGGTGGGGGTGGGGGGACAGAAGAGCAGTGGTGAGGGGTCACCCTGTGCACCCAGGGGGGCGTCTATAATGACCAAGCACCAAGCCAGCAGCGTGCGGGCAGGTGGACTACGAGCCCACGTGGGGTGCCAGTGTCGTCCCCCTCTGTCAGGGGTTCCCACGCCCCCCGGCTCCCGGGGGTCTCCGCGTCCTCCTCCCCAGCTCCCAGGGGTCCCCACGTCCCACCGGCTCCCAGGGGTCCCCACGTCCCCCCAGTCCCCGGGGGCCCCTCCACGGCTCCCCAGGGTCGCCCCGAGAGCTCGGGCGCCGATTCCCGACACTGCCCGCCGCAGCGGAGTGGGGCGGGAGACGGCGGGCGCCCCTCGTCTTACCGGGTTCTTCATGAGTCGCTCCAGCTTGAGCTTCTGCTCCTCCGCCGCGTTCTTAGGGATGACCAGCGTCTGGGGCTCTTTCTTGGGCCTCGGCGGGCGCACGGAGGACGCGGCCGAGCTCGCCATGACGCCGCTTCCCTCGCAGTCCTCAGCCGGAGGAACGCTAAGGCGACGGCGCGCGCCGGTGACGACACAGCGGCGCGCCCGCCACGCAGGCGCAGTCTCCAAGCGGAGAGTGGGGCGGGGAGCAGGGGGCGTGGCCGAGAACCGGAAGCGGGGCTCGGGCCTGTCCATCATCGCTTCCCTGGTCCTGGATCCGCGGGGTCAGCTGCCGGCTTGCAGACTGACCTGAACCTGTCCTCAGCAACGCGTCCACCTGGAGTCAGCATAGTGGTTGGTTCAATAGGATAATCATTCATCTGCAAGCGCCAGCATCCCACAGGGTCGGCTGGTTCGAGTCCAGGTTGCTCCACTTCCTGTCCACTTCCCTGTTAGTGGCCTGGGAAGGCAATGGAAGATAGCCCAAGTCCTTGGGCTCCTGCACTACCTGGGAGACCTAGAAGAAGCTCTTGGCTCCTGACTTCTTTTTTCCTGTCTCTCCTTCTCTCTGTAAACTTGACTTTCAAATAAAAATAAGTCAAAACGTCTTGTTAAGGGGTCACTGTCACTTCCTGCCATCATTGACTCCAGAATAAAATTACACTTACATGAATCCTGCCCTCCTCACCGCCCCCTCATCCTGGCCAGCAGAGGTTTTTGTTCTGCTCGCTGTGGCATCCCCGGGTCTGGCCAAGGCCGGCCCGACTCAGGCTTCATCACGGCCTTCAGGGAGGACGTGGGGGTTCTTGGCGTCGGACACGTCAGCGGCTGCTGCCAATGGCTGGACTGGAGTCACAGCATCTCCAGGGCCCTATGCAGCGGTGATCCCAATGGGTCTGAGGACCCAGCAAGAGTCCCAGCAGCTATCCCCAACCTGGTGCACAGCAGGTGCGGTTACAGGTGTGATGGCCCAGAGGCAGATGGGTGAAGGAATAAAGTTCAGTGAGTGTGCGGCGGGATGAATGAGCGATATGTGAATGGAGATGAGAGGCAGCGGATTCGCTGAGTGTTACAGAGCCAGGAGGGCGGAGGTGGGAGGTAGCTCAGGGCCTGGCACTGAGCTGGGCTTGGCCCGTGGCCACTGCATGCCAGTGAAGGGAACAGAGGAAGGAATGAGGGCCCGGAGGCAGGGAAACCTCAGTGATCCCGATGCTCTCAGCATCCTGGGCCAGGGCAACGAGAGATCCCGCCCAGCGTCCTGCAGACCCTGAGCCAGTGGGGTGGCACTCACAGGTGGGGCGCACCAGGCTGCCAGCAGGGCCTCGAGTGGGCAGTTCACGCAGCACCTGCCCCTTGGCTTGAAGAGGTGGGTGTCTCAGCAACCCACGCCCACGTGCCTCCCTGCCTGCCACCAGGGGGCAGTAAAGCCCCACCTTTGGCACGCTGGGTTCAGGAAAGCACCTTTTTTTTTTTTTTTGGTAGATGTGTTTATTTGAAAGAGAAAAAGAAGGCAAGACAGAAAGAGAATATCTTCCATCTGCAGATTCACTCCCCACATGGCAGCAAATACCATCCTGGAACTCCATCCTGGTCTGCTATGCGGGTGCAGGGGGCCCAAGCACTTGGGCCATCTTCTGCTGACTTCCCAGACACATTAGCAAGGAACTGGATGGGAAAAGAAGCATCCAGGACTGGAACCAGCACTCAAGTGGGATGCTGGCACCACAGGCAACAGTTTAACCCACGGTACCACACACCAGCCCCTTATTCAAGCAGCTTCAGTTCCTGGAGATAACATTGTTACACACACGGACACTCTTGGAGTGTCCCTTGGCAGCTGGCCTGCCTGGGGCGAAGTGACGGCTGGGGGCACAGTGGGCAGGACACTTAGCATGAGGGGGACCAGCCAATCCAGGACTGAGGGCTTTCCCAAGATATGGGCCTTGTAGTGTTAAAACCAGGAGTGTCCCAAGTGAGCTGAGGCAGCCAGTTCCCCCAGAGAGGTGGGCAGGTCTCCCTCCACCCTCTAAATTGTGGTTGACACATAAAATACTGGGGGTTTTGTTGTGTTTTTTTTTTTTCTTACAGATTTTTTTTATTGTAAAGTCAGGTATATAGAGAAGAGGAGAGACAGAGAGGAAAATTTTCTGTCTGTTGATTCACTCCTCAAGCAGCCACAACGGCTGGAACTGTGCTGATCTGAAGCCAGGAGCCGAGAGTACAGAGCCTCTTCTGAGTCTCCCACACAGGTTCAGGTTTCCAAGGCTTTGGGCCATGTTCGACTGCTTTCCCAGGCCACAAGCAGGGAGCTGGATGGGAAGTAGGGCCACCGGGATTAGAACCGGCGCCCATATGGAATCCTGGGCATGCAAGGCTACCATACCTGGCCCATAAAGTACTGTTGCTACGGATGTTCCATAACCCCAGGTTTTTCACACTGAACTAGGGGGGCAGATCTCTCCTTGACATTTCTGCTGCTGATGACCAGAGCACACAAGCAAGCGTGAACATGCCCACTGTAGGAGAGACTAAGGCTTTCGTACAATCATGCAGAGCCTGGCACTGAGGCACAGCAAGCTACGACCTGCAGTCCCATAAGAACTGCACTTCTGGGCCCGGCGTGATAGCGTAGCAGTTAAAGTCCTCGCCCTGAATATGCCAGGATCCCATATAGGCGCCGGTTCTAATCCCGGCAGCTCCACTTTCCATCCAGCTCCCTGCTTGTGGCCTGGGAAAGCAGTCGAGGAAGGCCCAAGGCCTTGGGACCCTGTGCCAGCGTGGGAGACCCGGAAGAGGCTCCTGGGTTTGGATCGGCTCAGCTATAGCTGTTGTGGCTGCTTGGGGAGTGAACCATGGAAGATCTTCCCCTTTGTCTTTCCTCTCTGTGCTGGCTGGACCCCTGCACCAACATGGGATACCCAGATAAAACTCCTGGGACCTGGCTTCACCTGAGTCCAGCCATGGCCATTGTGACTGTCCGGGGCATTAAGTAATGGATGGAAGATCCCTTTGTCAGTCTCTGTATCCTTTTTAAATACTTAATCTTTTTGTAAAGATTTTAGTTTTTTTTTTTTTTTATTGCAAAGTTAGATATACAGAGAAGAGGAGAGACACAGAGGAGGATCTTCTGTCCAATGAGTCATGTGACTGCAAGGCTGGAGCTGTGCTGATCTGAAGCCAGGAGCCAGGAATATCCTCTAGGTCTCCCATGTGGGTGCAGGGTCCCAAGGCTTTGGGCCGTCCTCGACTGCTTTCCCAGGCCACAGGCAGGGAGTTGGATGGGAAGTGGAGCAGGCAGGACACAAACTGGTGTCCATATGGGGTCCTGGCACATGCAAGGCAAAGACTTTAGCCACTAGGCTACTGTACTGGGCCTGCTCTGTGATGTTTTAAACGATGACATAATCCACTCCTACAGAATATATACGGAGCACAAAAATAAGGTATAAAGAAAAATCAGGGTTGGTGACAGGTCTAGCAGTTAGATTTCCACGTTCTATGTCAGAGCACCTGGATTTAGTCCTGGCCGCAGCTTCCTGCTCTCTGTACCCTGAGAGGCAGCGGGTTAGGGGTCAGACAGCTGTCCTGCCTGCACGTGGGAGAGACCTGCGCTGTGATCCCAGCTCCCAACTCCAACCCCAGCCCAGCCCTGACATTGCAGGCGTTGGAAGAAATTATGAATGGGAGGGGAGGTCTGTCTGTTGCTGTCGCTAACAATAGCAAAAGAAAGTGCACACTCATACTCACATGCCCACTTGGGGAAAAAGTTTATTACTGGTAACCTCTACACG
This sequence comes from Ochotona curzoniae, assembly GCF_017591425.1. Lineage (NCBI taxonomy): Eukaryota > Metazoa > Chordata > Mammalia > Lagomorpha > Ochotonidae > Ochotona > Ochotona curzoniae. Next base: position 6,485,772 of record NW_024465421.1, read on the forward strand.
GCTTCTCCAGCCTACACCTGCCCTGTCCATCCCTGCCCCAGGAAATGACACTAAATTTCACATTTGTCAAGTTCTCTTTTTTGGTTTTACTCCATATACCTACAGCCCTGACTTAGTTCATTATTTAATTGTGAGTGACTGAACTTCGCGGAGCAATACAGACACCTTTCCGGCTTTGCCACTGCCTGTTCTCTCCTTGTTCCCCATTTCCTGCGAGAGACTTACCCGGGACGTGGCAACTGCTGGGGTCCGCTGCTCTCCCTTGCTGTATCCATCACGTGACTGCGCCTCAGTCAGCTGACACCAGGGCTCCCCATTTCCACATTTTCGCAATGGAAACTGCATGTCTATGCACATTCTTTCGGAAGCTTTCTGGACATACTGCAAGTTTACTGAGGGTCACACTTTGGGGTGGAATTTCCGGGTCAAAGTTATGCATCTCTTCAATATTATTGTGTAATGCCAGATTTTTTTTTTTTTTTCCCCAACGGAAGATTCCCATTTCTATCTCCTGAGCTTCTAGCTCTGGTTGAGTCACTCTGGCCACACACGATGTGGAAAGCTTTCATTTTTTGTAAGACTGTAACTCATTTGTGTTGTATGTGTCAACGTACAAGAGTTGCCATTTCACCCGTGTTTTTAAGCACACATCAACCTGGTATTAATTATACTCATGATTACTTCCACTCACTGTCACCATGTCTATTTCCAAGGTTTCTCTTGTCCCGGTTAGAAATTCTGGGGTCTTAAAGCAGTATCTGCCACTCCCCTTCCCTCTGCCCTGGTGGTCTTTAGCTATTTACTGTCTCCAGAGGTTTGATGTCATCTTTTAGACCACCAGAGCACTCAGGTTTTTTTTTTTTAAAGGAATTGCACCTATTTTATACATTTTAAAATATTTAATTTTTTTTATTAGGCAGATTTAAAGATAGGAGAGACAAAGAGAAAGATCTTCCACCTGCTGGTTCACTCCCAAGTGGCTACCATGGCTGCAGCTGAGCTGATTCCTGAAGCAAGGAGCTTCTTCTGGATCTCCCACGTGGGTGCAGGGTTCAAAGGCTTTGGGCCATCCTCGACTGCTATCCCAGGCTACAAGCCTGGAGCTGGATGGGAAGCAGGCTGCCGGGATTAGAACCGGTGCCCATATAGGATCCCAGCGTGTGCAAGGCAAGGACTTTAGCCACCAGACTACTGTACTGGGTCCTCCTCTCACTTCTAAAATCTAGGTCTCTGGGACTGGCATTATGGCACAAAGGGTTAAGCTGCTGCCTGTAACACCAACATCCCATATCAAAGCATCAGTTCAAGTCCCACCTGCTCCAGTTGTGACCCAGCTCTCTGCTGATACATCTGGGCCAAATGCCTCTCACCTGGGAGACCCAGATGAAGCTCCTGGCTCCTGGCTCAGGTCTGGCTAGGACCTGGCTATTGTGGCCATTTGGGGAGTGAACCAGGAGGTGGAAGATCTCTTGTCTCTCCCTCTCCATGTAATTGCCTTTCAAATAAATAAAAACAAATCGGGCCCGGCGCGGTGGCAAAAGTGGTTAAGGTCCTCGCCTTGCACACTCAGGATCCCATATGGGCGCCGGTTCTTATCCCAGCAGCCAGGCTTCCCTTCCAGCTCCCTGCCTGTGGCCCGGGAAGGCAGTCGAGGACGGCCCAAAGCTTTGGGACCCTGCACCTGTGTGGGAGACCCGGAAGAGGCTCCTGGCTTCGGATCGGCATAGCATCAGCTGTTGCGCTCACTTGGGGAGTGAATCATCGGATGGAAGATCTTCCTCTCTGTCTCTCCGCCTTTCCAATAATAAAAATAAAAAAAATAAATCTTTTAAAAAAATAAAAACAAATCTTTATTTTAAAAAATAGAATTGGGAGATGAGCCAATGTTGCAAGTTATGAGACCAGGGACCAGCCCGGTTGATTTCTCATCACACCAACACCCTTTTCCTGAAACATCCGATTTCAAAGTCTTGCCACATCCCTCCCCTCATTAGAGCAGACTGCTTGCCTCAGATCTGGGAAGGGTTCATGGCTAAAACGCAGCAAGGTCACAAACTCGGCCAGGAAGAAAAACGGCACCTGCCACCATTAACCTGTAACCGGAAATCACGTTTCTTGCATTCCGGAAGCAGCCGCAGCCTGAGCCGCATCTGTCAAACTTCGCCAGGGACGGGATCAGAGATCTCCCTGGCACATCGTGGGTGGGGTGGAACTCAGAATCTCATTTACACTCATCATCCTTGGCAATTACAGGCTGCGCGTTCTGTCGTTAGAGCTTGCTATTTACAGCGTTATCGGGAATCGTGCACATTACTGCGTCTCGGATGTAAAAAAATATTTTGATTGCTTTTTTATTATATTTAATATTTTGACTGGATCTCAAGATAATTTCCTATGCAAGTCTGCAGCCTGGATGGCACACATTTTAAACGTCATTATGGGGTGGGCATTTCAGCCCTGGCAGGGGAGCTGCATCAGAGAAACTGGGACCCTCACTTCGCAGCTGGGGAGGGGCTGGCATTAAAAAAAAAAAAGCAAAACAACAACAAAAACCCACCAGCTGGCAATGTGAGCCAGATGTATCCTGTTTAAGGATCTTTGGAGCAAATGAAATTCGGAGTCCAACTTGGCATGCGTGCCTTGCCTCGATGTCCCGTAGCATTTGCCTTGTGAGAGATGACTACTTCTGTCCCGCCCCCTCAAAACTCACCAGCTGTTCCTGGAATTATGCCCGCCCCCTAGGTCCGTTTCCAAGGGAAGATCAGGGTCCCTCATCCAAGGGGCAGGCTTAAGTGTGCTCCGCCCCCCCATACCTGGGTTCTCACCGGTCGTTTCTGTGGCAGGTGAAGACCCTCCTTCCCCGGGCAGGAAGGCAGGGGGCTTCCCAGGCTGGATGAGCCCACCCCGACATGTGCTCCCCTGCGGGACGCCCTTGACTTGCCCACGGGGCCCTCTGAGGCCAGGGCAGGCTTGGTCAAGCTCTCTCCAGCAGCTGGGAATGCCTTCGAGTGTCTGTGGGTTTCACAGCTGAGTGATTCTTGGCGTGGCGCAGGGACGCAAGGTTTACGCAGCGGTTACTCTGCGTCAGGAGCGGAGCGTCGCTGAGAGATGACCTCAAGGCCACGGGCAAGGGGTGGGGCTGGCCGTGAGCTGACCAGGGTCTGGGTGTCCTCGGGCTCTCGGCCTTGGAGCCCTCTCCATAGCCACAGCCCCATGGCAGTAGCCTAATACTGGCTGGGCTGACAAGAGGGCCGCAGCCCCTAGAAGCCCCGTGCTCCTGGACCCAGCCGTTGGCTGCCGTGCTCACCCTCCGGGGCAGCAGTTCCTGTGGGCCCCTCTCTCCACCTATCAGCTATTTCTCTCCTCCTCCGCTGCCCTGGTCCAGCCCCTGGTCTCTCCTACTGATTCCATCCTCCCTGGCCCTGTACCCACCCTTCTCCTTCCACAGGTGTGGTCTAGTTCAGAGCAGGTACTTGAAATGAAGCTGATACCACCACCCGGCTCTCCCTTAGGCCCTGCCGCGCTCCTGCTTCTTTTGGAACCTCCACTTTAGTGACAGTGAGGCAGCTGCACTTCCAAAGGAGGGCCTGGTGGTCATGGTCACAGGTCCTGCCATGTTTTCTCGGACCAGGACATGCTCTCTGACCATGAACTCCTCTTGGGGTGGCAGCAGGAGGCACTGCCCAGTCCCCTCCGTGCAGCCAGAGCAGCCAACCCTGGGACCACACAAGGGTGCTGGCACTCTTCCGGGCAAGGGGCCCTGTGGGTGCCTTGGGTCATTCTCAGAAGTGGCACTAGGGGATGAGGGACGCTGCTAGGAGACTGCAAGAGGAGCCTGCATCTGGGTTGGACAACACAGCCCTCTCACGACCCAGTCCCCCAGGCGCTAACACAGAAATCCTGCTGGGCCACGCAATGGGTGCTGCCAGGCCCCACAGCATCCAGGAAAGGACTACAGGAGGGCTGGGTGCAGTCCCTAAAACAGGCTCTTTAATAATATTTATGTCTTCACTGAAGAGTTTGGCTTGTCCCACCTGGCGTGGGGGTGGGTATAGCAACCGCTGGCACTAGTAGAATGAGTACTGGTTCTCCACGGCGCGCGCGCGGCCCGGTGCAGGCTCCGTAGGCTCCTCGGTGCCACCCACAGCTTCCAGCAGGTGCTCGGCGCTGTTGCTGCGGCTGCGAGCACCCAGCGGGCCTTCTGCCGAGCGTGGTACTGCCGGCCCCGACGTGGCTGAAGATGAGGACGCAGATGATGAGGTGGTACCACTGCCGCCACCGGGCACGTCGGCTGGTGAGGCGGCCGGGCAGGTGGCAGCAGCGGTGGCCAGGTTGGAGAAGTAGTGCGGGCCACCTGGCTCAGCCCAGCAGGTTGGTGGAGGTGCGGGGGCAGCGCTGGGCGAGGGCCCCGGTTCTGCAAAGGGAGGCAGCGGTGAGGGGAGCAGGTGCATGAGCCTCAGTGTCCAGCCCCGGGCACCTGCACCCTTGCTAAACCGCCCTCAGGCCACCTGAGTCAAGGGGCAGTGCGCCCCCTGTGTCAAGCAGCCCCATTTTGGAGCTGGGTCCCTGCGCACGCAGAAGGGCTGAGCGGGTGCCACTGTAGTTCTGGCCCTGGCTACCCCCGGGACTCCCAAGCAAAGAAAGGCTTACTACCGGTTGACCCACTAGCCTAGGCAGGGGGGCGTCTTACCAGGCGGCGGACCCTGGGCCCGCACATAGCTGCGCAAGGTGATGTCCGCCGAGCCGCCAGACTCCAGCGGGATGGGGTGGGTGTGGAAGTGGCGGAGCATGTGCAGCACGGACTGGAACCACAGGTGTTGCACGTGGCACTGGCCGTGGCCATTCAGGGACAGGCGCAGGTGCTGTGAGCACAGGTGGGCGTGGTCAGTGGCTTGGAAGGGGACGGGGCCTGGGCTGGATCCCACACCAAGTCCGCCTGTGGTGGTTACCCAGAACCAGGCCTTCTCACTGACTGCTGGTCCCAGCCTCAGGAGTGATTTCCCCAGGGGTCTGCCCTGCATCCCCCGCCCCTGCGACCTGTGGAGCCGGGGTGAGGGGGTGGAGGTGGAGAGCTGACTAAGGCTGGCTGCATGCCCCCTCACCAATGCTGCCATGGGGATGCCTGGTTCCTCACAGGGCAGCACCTCGGGGTGAGCAGCTACTAGCCTGTGGTTGCTTGTGGGGAGCCATGGGGTGTGTCTTCTGCTCCCTACGCATCCCACAGGAGGAAGAGTGGCCAGCCTTGGTGGGAGACATAATAGGAGGGGAGGTGACAGTGGAGGCCCTAAGTCCAGGGTGCGGGCTGGTCTAGTACCCAAATTAACAGGAACTCCCACACCATGGGGGGGGGGGGTCCAGAGATAGGCTCTGTTACCCAGCAGGGCAGGGGAGAGGACCGGGTGCTAGCTAACTTGGAGGGACACTGTGGTGCTTGAGGACAAGAAGTGCTGCAGAGCGGGGACCCACCATGGCCTCATCTCTGGGTAGGGTTTTTGGGGGTCCGAGACGCAGGGCAGAGCTGGGCTCCAGGATGGGTAGGAGGAATGGAGGGAGGTAAAGCAGGTGCCAGGACACCCGAAGGTGGAAATGGCTACTGCTGGGGAGGGCGTGGCCTTCCATCCCTGTTCCAGGGGGCTCCTAGGGTACTACCTAATGTAGATTTTGGGGGGAACCCGGGGCAGTTACCCTGCAGCCAGGATGAGAGGTGGGGGCAGGCCAGGCTGGGGCTGGGAAGGAGAGGGGCTATCTCCTGCCAAGCCCCCTGCCATGCCATGCCATGCCCCATGGTGGCCTAGGTACCACCCTGAACCTCTGGGTCAGATCCAGATCCTCCAGGGGGGCCACTCGGGGCAGTGCAGAACAAAAAGATAAAAGCGAGCCCTCCCCCGCCCCCCCAGAGAGGACACTGAGGGTCCTGCAACTGAACCCTGGAGTGCTCCTTCCTCCAATAGGAGCTCAGGTTGCCTTCTGTGTTCTGGGTCTCCTTTCCCTGGCCCTTGTCTGGGCCTGCAGCAGGGACCTGGGAGGGGTTGGTGAGCTGTCCTGAGCAGAGGTGAGAGGGGCTATGTGGAGGGGGCTATGGCTCAGGCTAGGGCAGGTGGTCAGCCACAGGGGGCCTTGGGTGACCCTTAGCTCCAACATCCAGGGGGCCTTGAGTGGGGACCTTCACAAGCACCCCAACACTCAGAGGCCCCAAGGACTTGCCAGCTCAGGTTCTCAGAAGGACCTGGCTCAGGGGAGGCAAGGCTATACCTACATCCAGGAGAAGGGCCCCTCCCATGCTCTTCCTCATCACAACACACCCACTTACCTTGGCCTTGCCCTGGAAGTTGAAAGTCAGCACGTATTCCCCAGGCCGAGTCTCACTCTGGCGGATCACAAAGAGGCCATGGCTCCGGGGCCCGCCTGCCAGCACCAGCTGGGCGGCCTTGACCCGGGACAGTGTCCCGTGGAACCAGGGGTAGTCGCAGAGTTCCAATTGGGGCTCTGCCTCAGGGTCCGGCTCCGCCCCCTCCTCGCCAGCTGGGGGAGCGGGGTGGGGGGGGATGAAGGACAATGGTGAGGGGCGTGGGAGGAGTGGGCAGGGGACAGAAGAGGCGGAGACACAGACGTCCACAAAGAAAGAAAAGCCGAGTGCCATTGGGATACTTTTACAACGAGGCAGGGAGCTGACCCAGTGCACTAGTTGAGCACATAAATAAACTTGGCAGGGAGCATGGGGGCTGGGGGAGGGGCAGGGATCCCCAGCTGCAGCCCCTGGCACCTGCGTGGTTGCTGTCACTGCCGCCCGGAAGCTCCAGGGTCTGTAGGAAGGTTTCCAGCGGGACGTGGCTCAGAGACTCCCCAGGGCCATCCCGGGCTCGGCTGTGTGGGGCTGTCACCACGGCACCAGCGTTGGCCACTGTCTCCAGGGGCCGGGGCAAGTCAGCTGCTGGGGAAGCGGCAGCGTGAGACACACATTCATCGTTTGATCTGTGCCATGCTGTCCTCCCTCAGTGTTCCCAGTTGGTGCCCACCTACCCTCTGTGAGGAGCTCACAGCTGCAAGAGGCCATGCGACTGGCTAGGCAGCTGCCGCGGGCACAGGCCAGTTCAGCGTCGTCCTCACTGTCCCTGTGGAGGCCAGAAGGCACAGGCTTGTCCTCTGCAGCCAACACCCACCCCCTTCACATGGCTCTGTGGCCATCATGGCAGCGGCCAGGCCAGGTGCAGGGGTCCTCCAAAGTGGGGACAGCGCCCCCGACGGCTGCACAACCCTTCCCTGCTGACCCCAGAGCTGAGGGTCCCTCTAAGCAGGGGAGGGGTCTGAGCAGCTCCAGTGGTCCCTGCCCAGAGCTTTATGTCCCCATCTGTGACGTGAGAGGCATTTGGGATCCTGCCAGCAACCAGAATGGCACAGATAGCAAGGTTCAGGTTCCCAGGGGTCAAGGAGACGGTGTGTGAGAGCAGGTGGCCGGGGGAGGGGGCATGCCTCCTTAACTGGAGCTGTTAATTAGGAAGCAGCGGTCCCTCCCCTGGGGCTCCAGCTCACCCCATTAAGCCAGAAGAGCAGCTGCTAGGCACTCAGCTGCCGGCCTTCCAGTGCACAGCTGATCACGACCGCCCTCTGCCTTTAACCGGCCATGCTCCCGGCTGTCCTCTGAGCTCCCATCAGACTCCGCCTCCGCCAACCACTCTGGAAGCCCTGCCTCCGACCATGGCCTGGCTCAGGCCCTTTCTTGATTTAGGCCTTGCCAGGGGCAAGACTCCTCTTCCAGCAAGGCTACTGGCCAAAGTCCCCCACCTCCTTTACAGCCCATTTTCAGTGGTCTGAGTTTCCCTAGGGGGTGAGGATAGGGGAACAGGTGACCCCAGCCCCATCCTGCCCTGCCTTGGAGGGTGTTTCCTGGGAAGCTGGTCTCAGGACCACCCCCACCCCCCAGCCAGTGCCCACCACCCAAATGCTAAGGCCACCGGAGCACTCACACAGGGTCTACACAGCCTTGGATGTCAGCCACCCACGAGTGCTTCTGCAGGGAGTCAATGGTTTCCAGGATGTACTCGGCTCCGTTCTCCACCTGGGGAGGGGGTGGCCAAGCCATGGCCATGACCATTGTCAGCCTCCAAGTTGCCACTCCTCTTTCCTGCCAGCAGGGGGCTCCCCACCTCCACCAGCTCCCAGGTAGTGCCATCACCAGCAGGTGCCACCTCAAAACCCAGGCTGGGGGGGATCCCTGGGGGTGCAACCCACACTCTCCGAAGCCCCTCCCTTTTGGTTCAGTCCCACCCACTGGAACTCAGACCCTGGACACGCAGCCTCTTTAGAGGCCAAAGCAGGGTCACGATCCAGGCCTAGGGCCTTTAAGGCATGCCAGACCAGCACTGAAGGGAGGGACCCCCCCTCCTGCCTTGGTGCCTGGAGCCCTGGCCTGTGGCCACTCCCTGGGGGGTGAGGTGTCCCTAGGGGAGGCGGCTGGGGCCAGGTCCTCGAGTTACCTCCTGCAGTGCCCTGGGAGGGAGGCCATTTCTTGTCTCCCATGATACAGAGAAGACTGAGGTTTGGAGAGACCAGGCCACTTGCAAGTGATTGGCAGTGGACCTGAGCCCAGGTCTTCTGGGCGCCTGTACCTGCAGCCTGCCTGGAGGGGCAGCCATCTTGCCTGGCTGTTAAGGCGCCCCTTTGGATACCCGAGTCCCACATCCGAGGGCCTGCCTCTGACTCCTGACTCCAGCTCCCAGCTCTAGTTTCCTGCTAATTCCCCAGGAGGCAGTGCTGATGGTTCAAGCAGTTGACTTGCTGACACCTGTCCTCAGGGGACTGGATGGAGTTCGCAGCCCTCAGCTTCAGACCCAGCCCAGAGTTGGCTGCTAGAGGTTTCTGAGGCGTGAGCCACAGTGTGGGAAATCTCTCCTTCTCTCTCAAGTAAACACATTAAAAAAGCATATACCTAGATTTAAGCAGTTGTTAGATTACTAGCAAGTCAGACCTGGGAGGGTTCCCTGAGACCACAGGTGGGGAAACCAGGGCTTCGGGGGGGCGGGTGCTGGCAGGTGAATTCCTGAGCTTGCAAGAAAAAGAACAGAAAGAAGGGGCTGTGTCCCTAGTCCTGAGCCCTGGGGGTGACTTGGTGGCGGCAGGGCTGGAGTTGGTTTCTGTTAACTGAAGGAGCAGGTGCATTTGTGACCAAACACAGGACCAAGCGCAGCAGGCTTCCCTGGGGACTGGGACAGGGTGTGGGTGATCACCGCTGGGTCTCTGCCTGCTACCTGGTGGGCGTGGCTCAGTTTACCTGCCCATGACCTGAGGGCACAGCTTCCAGCCCTGATCTGACACGACTGGAGAATCTAGGAGAACAGATGTGCCTTCTAGCCAATTACAGTGTCTGATGGCTAGGGAGACCGTTGGAAGACGCCCTCCTGCCCTCCCCTTGCCTAGCCTTTATAAGCTTGTGATTTGTGCACAACAAATTGCGCAGATCGTCGCGGTGGTTCTTATGGGTGAAGAACAAGGTTGCCTCGCTCCCTGGTGGCTTTGGGGCCTGCTGGCAGGAATAAACCCCGAGAAGGCAGAAATACCCTCTGACCCTTCCAGGAGGCACAGGCACGGGCAGTGGCTCCTGCAGCCCCAGCAGGGACGGGGGAGAACCTGGGAAAGGGGCGGATCTGCACCCACCCTTAGTGCCTTTGTGCATCCTGGGTGGGCCAGGCTGGGTTCTCTCCCCACCCCCACTCCAGTGTGCTGCCCTGGGGACATTTGTATAATCTCTGTCAGCCCTGGGGAGGGAGGGGAGGAAGTGAAACCGTGATGAGCTAGCTGCACCCAGGCCCAGGGGAGGAAATGGGCACCTGGCCAGTTGGCTGGGCACTGATTACATTCAAGCCTTAGTTTCCCTTGAGGTCCTGGGACCACTCCCCACCCTTCCCGCTACCTGCTGCTGGCTCGGGGACCCAGTGCCATGTCCCTTCCACCTAGAGGACCACCCCCTTCCCATACTGAGGATGAGGGAGATGGCTGCGGGCAGCCAGAGTGTGTGTGTGTGTGTGTAGGGGTGGAACGCACCTTGAGCACGAATGTGTTGTCCTTCTCTGGCATCTCCAGGGGCATGGTGGTACGCACCTCCAGGATGGCAGACAGAGGGATACTGACCTTGGGCCTGGATGCCTGGGGAGGCCACAGGAAGGGGCTAGTGAGAGTGTGACACCCCTACCCCCCATTCTCATCTCTCCACCCTTCCTGGCTCCCATGGAAGTCCCATTTCACAGAAAGGGAAGTTGAAGGAGGAGTTGCTGAGCAATGAAGGAACAGCGCCCCTAGTGGAGGATTGACCTCTATGTCCCCCACCATCTGCAGCTTGCACAATTTTGATCTTGACCTGGTTCATCCAAAAAAAATAAAAGTCTTAATTCAGAACACACTTCCAGGAATAAGGCTTTCCAGGTTCCCAGGAGTGGGCCAAAAAAAAAGGGGGGGGAGTGATGGGCATCCCCACAGGCTGTAGGTAGCATCCCCCTCCCCGCTGCCCTTCAGCTCCCACCCCGACCCTGGGGCTGGTCTGGATCTGGGATTCCCCACAGGGTTTGGACTACAGGATAGGGGCTTTCTCCGGAAGATGGGGCAGGCGGGTGGGGATTCCTGGCAGCCCTGGCTGCCCTCCAGCAGGCCTGGGGCTGGACTCGAAGCTGTGATGACCTGGGAGCTTGCAGGAAGCCAGGACACCAGCCAGTGGAGCCAGGGGTCTGGAGCTTTGGACTGAAGAAAAGGTCAGCTACCTGGCTTGGCAATCAGGGACCCCAGGCCCGATCCTGCCACAACTGGCAGTGCCCACTCCGCTGGCTCATGTATCTGGTAACTGCACAAGCACAAGTACCCATCCTGTCCTGTGATTAACACAGTGTGTGTGTTGCGGCGGGGGGGAGCTAGCATTCACCCCATGAAGCTTAGTACTCCAATCTGCAAATGCTGCAGGTTTGCTGGTGGCTTCCCTGTGGCAGGGCACCCCAGGGCTGTTCTGACATCAGACCATGAAGGTATCTGGGTTTAGCAGGGAGGGGACAGGGCAGGGACATTGGGGACAGGGCAGGATCTGAGCAAGCAAGGAGGAAAGGCAGACCCAGCCAGCGGTGTGTGTGTATGGACAGGCCATGGGGGACGCTGGGCTCTCAGTAGTGGATGCATGGGGGCTCCTAATGTGTCCTGTGCCCTCTGGTTTAGGGGGTCCCTCCACATAGCGGCTCCAGTAGGTAACCCAGGAAGAGGCAGGGCCCAGTGCCAGGTGGGTGGGCGCTTGTAAAAGGAACCCCCGTTTATTGCTGCCACAGAGCTGGGGCATAGCTGAATGGCAGAGGCTGAACCTGTGGGGCTTCCTGGGCCTGGGCTCCAGTGTGTGCTATGGCAGCTGGGCGCTGGAACCAGAGCGCTGGGCCGGAAACCTGGGTGTGCTCCACCTGCCACACGGGAAGTACGCCTGAATACCCCCGCAGCATGGAGGGGGGAGCTGGAAGTGGGACCACCAGGCCTCCTCAGGAACCTGGCCCTGTGGGGGGACAGCTGCCATCCCTGCCCCACCTCCTGCCCCCGGCCCGGGGGCTATTTACAGACAAGCAGCTGCTGTTGTCAGTCACCGCTGGAACCAGGAGCCCTGGGCCTCTGCCCTCGCCCTTTCGGTGACCCTGGTAAGCCCTGCCCATCACTAGTCACCCCATGTGACAGGAAGGGGTGCCTAAAGCCCCCCAAGATGGAGTGGAGAAGCTGGGGGTCCTGGGCTTGCCCACAAGGGGCATTCACAGTTGCAGGGGCTCCAGAGATGGGGGAGGAGTGAATGAAGGGGTTTGGGTGGCTCCTAGGCCTGTACCAGCCCTGCCCCACTGGCTGGGGTGCTGGGGTGCCAGCTTGTGTGATGGTGCAGAGCCTACATCCAGTCTCAGGCACCCAACCCTGCCTCCTGGCCCTCCACGGCTGCCACACACCCTTCCCCGGCCCCAGCTAGGAATGCCACTCACCTTGGGTGGCACGAAGAACTCCAGGCGGAAGCGTTCACCCGCCACGGCCCTGCGCAGGAGCAGGCGACATTTCTGCCACTGGGCTGTGCCCCCAGGGCCCGCGGCCGCATCATCGGCCACCATGAAGCGCAGTGCGCCCTCGCGCTGGATGTCCACCAGCTCCACCTTGGCCGCCAGCGTCCGTGACAGCCGCAGGCGCCGTGTCCACTTGTCGCGCGGTTCAGTGGAGGGCTCAGTGGTGCGCGGAGTGGCATCAGGCTCTGGCGACGCACGTCGGTGCCACATGTCACGCACACCGTCCACCACGCACAGGCTCATGTTGCGCAATGAGAAGCCCTTGCGCACGCGGGTCCTGGCCGCCGCGGGCGCCGAGACATCTTCGGAGCTGCGGGAGTGGCCGTGCGTGGCTGCCTTAAGTGCTGGGGTCACCACTGCTGTTGCTGTTGCCGTCGCGGCAGGCTCCATGGCACCACTTGCACCCTCTGCTGCCGCTGCCACCGGCCCAGTCACCAGCACGCGGCGTACCTCCTCACCGAAGACGTCCAGGAAGTTGGCGGCGAAGTGACGGGAGAAAGAGGTGCCAGCGTCGGGCGTGTTGTAGGCCGGGTGCTCGCGCACGAAGCGGCAAAACTTGTGCGCAAAGTCCACAGCAGCCACGTGCGCGTGCAGCTCGCAGAACTCACGCCAGTCTGGGGCGGTGGCGGCCGGGCCGGAGCCGCCACCATTCATGGCTCCCGTCCCATCGCAGCCCCGCGCAGCTGTGGGCGACAAGAGCGCTGGGTCACCGATGTGTCCGAGAGGGACCGCCCTAGCGGCAGGTGCCTGGCACACCAGGCATGTCCACGCCTCCTATCCTGACCCAGCAGGGCCTGAGGATGCACCCAGCCTGTGGGTGACAAGCTGGGCCCAGTACTGTCATCCAGGCCTGGGAGACTCCACGGGAGGGAGGGGGAACTCAGGGGTTCACCTCCAGGTGTTCAAGTAGGATCAGCTTTGGGGACCTCTCAGCAGCCTGCACATTTCCACCTTCTCGAATCCTGCTCCCTCCAAGATTCCAGTCCCAAGCTGGCTTTCTCCAAAGCAGCCCTAGTGCCTGTTTGCAGTCTGCACAGCTCCAGAACACCCAAATATCCTGTGTGTGTGTGTGTGTCTAGCAGCCACTTGGAAACTTTGCCTCCCTTTCCGCCAAGGTGGCTGTCACCCAGCCTGCACAGCACCCCCCTTCCCCTCCATCTAGGCCAGAGTGAAAATGGCCGCAGGAGAGGAAGGAGGAGAGGGGTGATGTGGCCCTCCCCTGGAGAGCCCCATGGAGCAGCTGGGCTGCTCATGCCCTCACCTGCCCTCCCAGGAACCTCCCATTTCCCAGCACGCCCCATCCTCACAGCTCCCCAGACCGCACCACCTCCGATCTCCTCCTGGGGATCCTGACCCTGTAATTAAAAACCAGGTAAAAATAACTGCCCCACTTCCAGGAGACCAGGGTGGGGCCTCTGGGCCAGAGGGCGCCGTAGGGGATTCCCCGTGCCCTGGCCCCGGGGCCCTGCTCTGCACTCAGGGACCAGCGGGCAGCCAGAGCCCGGGCTGGGGGAGGGGCGCTGGCACAGGTGCTGGGCAGGAGGGTGCCAGGGAGCTCTGGAAGATTCCTAGCTAAGGGAGAAGGGGAGGGAGGCTGCACAAGAAGATGATTGGGCATGCAGGCGAGAGTCCCATGGAGGTGGGGGCAGGCTGGCCAGTCTTCTTGCCTTGCTCCTCCACATCCTTGCAGTGCCCAGCTAAGTCCACCTACCACCCTTCAGTATTTTATCCGGGGGTCATTCCCTTGCAGAAAGTCTGCCCTGCTTATAATACACTCTGTTCCCCTAAAACGACCACCAGGCTGGTCCAGGGGTCTGCTCTGAGCATACATGCGTCCCATCCATCCCAGTCGCGAACATGTACTTACTGCAGGCCATGCTGCCACCACCGCCATGGGGAGGCTGAGACCCTGGGTCCTGTGTGTGTGCTGGGGGAGGGGGATAACTGCCTGGGGTGGGGTGGGGGAAGGGGAAGCCTGGTGGGCTGGGTGTGGCTGTCCCTGTGAGAAAATTATGCCCCCTCACGTGACAAACGGGACTCGGGAGACTTTCTTCAGGTCCTACCTGCTGCTTGGGAGAGGCCCAGGGTAAAGTTGGAGGAGCAGGGTCCCTGGATAGTATGCTTGGGGGTGGTTTGCTAAGGTAGCTCTCACGGCCAGAGAGGGGTCAGCTAAGGGTATGGCTGGGTGGGGCTGGAGGCATCGGGAGGAGGTCGGAGCTGATGTCCTGCGCCAAAACCCTGCCTGCCCAGATGAGGCAGGGTGGCAAAACAGAAGGTACGCAGTACTCTTTGTTAGAAATGGAGAGACTGAGCCCTCAAACACAGCCCTGCAGAGGGAGGATGCGGGTACAGGGAAGGTTGGGGGGAACACCCGCACTCTCAGGGGTTCTGGCTGACCCAGGCTCCCAGTACCCCGCCAAGTGAATGACATTAAGCTTCATTCTCCTCACTTCAGAAACAAATGTGGGTGGCCAGCGCTGTGGCATAGTGCATTAAGCCCATACCTGTGACACTGGCATCCCACAGAGGCACAGGTTTGAGTCCTGGGCCAGGCCCCTGCCTTTCTCTTGGAGAAGAAGCCTTAGCTATGGAAGCAGGACGGGAAAGGGTATTTTCCCATCTGCTGCTGGGAGAGCCCAGATGGGAGACAAAGGCAGACCCTGTGGGCTTACCCGCCTCCACGGAACGCCCGGCCATTTCCAGGCTCTGCTAGGCAATCCCCACTCCCCTTGCCACCAAACTGATTTTTTTTTTTTTTTTGGCTTTCTTTTTGTTCCCATCTCGGCTGGGATGGGCTTCTGAGGGGTTGGGCAAGGGGTAGAGGAATCCAGTCATGTTGTGGCTGCTCCTGACCCCTGCCCTCTGCCTGGCCAGTCATGCTGGTTCACCCGTGCCAGTAGCAGGTTAGGGAGGAGGGGGTGGCCAGCTTTCTGGTGGTAAAAATAGCACTGACAATTAGAGAGGGAAAAACAAACAAAACAGTGGGCTCCCAACCCCCACCACTGCCAGCCAGCCCAGTTCCGGACCCCAGGGCCCAGCCTTGCCTTAAAATATTGATGAAGGTGCCCCATCCCCCACTCATGGGCGACCAATCCACGCACATGTGGCAGGCGGGGCCAGGCACAGCCCCACCCACAGCTCCTCTTCTCTCAGTTCCAGCATTCTCTCTGCCGGGTCGAGGCACCCTGGGTTTCACAATTGCTGATCTGGGTGTGGGCTCCCAAGGTGCCCCCATCGCCTGCCACCCCAGCTGAGGTGCCAGGGCCTCAGGCCGGAGAGAGAATGTGGTTAGGCTATTCCTCCCTCAGGGAACCTTCTCACCCAGCTCAGCCCAGCCGCCGAAGTTTGGCTCTGGGTCTGAGAAAGGCAGGTCTAGCATCGCGTAAGCAGCAGGCAGATGGCACTGGGGCCATGTTCTAGATTCAGTCACCCCAAGAGGGACCAATATCCTTGGGGATGGGGGGCTTCCGGGGTCCTGCTTCCTGAAGGGGAGATTCCCCCCAACTCCTGTAATACGGGGGTACTCTGAGAAGCTGGGCGGGGAGACTAGGGGACCCTAGAGTTGGTCCTTGCAGGAAGTGGGAACCCTCTCCCCAACCCCAGGTCCACAAAGCTGAGCGCATTGTCCTTCAGGAGCACTTGCCGCTGGACAGTTCCTGGTTAGTCCTTGCAGGTGGGCAGCAGGCTGGGCTTGCTCCAGCTGCCCAAGGCTAGCTCTCTCCCTGCCTTTCTGGGGTAATTGAGGATTGGCGCACCCCCTTTTCCCTCCCACTTGTTGAGCACCCCACCTGTCTCCCAGGTGGAGCCCAGCAGACTTCCTTCTGATGACTTCCCACTGGGCTTTCCTGGGGCACCCTCCTAGGTTCTGTGGCTGCTATAGATGCTTATGAAGCCTGGCCCATCTCCAGAGACCTCACAGTCACGGCTTTCAAATTTGAGTCCATCCTTGCCCTGTGCTCCCTGCTGGCAGCACCCATTCCTCTGCCTTGGCTATCAGCAGCCCCTCAGCACATGCAAGTGTCAGGAGCGCCACTTGGTGCTGTCCTTGCCCATAATGCTGCTCCCTGCCACAGTGCCACTGCGTCACCTGCACCACACGGGGACACTGGTAGGCCCTCACACCTGCCACCAGGTGGGTTCCGCTCCTTGAAACCAAGCCCCCAAGCCTGCATCACTCCCACGAAGTGGCCATGCATTGCTGCCACCTGCCATGCGCTGTCCCGACAGGTGTGGTCTGTGATCTCAGGAGGATGGCATACCCTGGGTCAGGTCACAGTCATAAAAACCACCCAGCTGGGGCCTGGTGCAGTGGCCTAGTGGCTAAAGTCCTTGGCCTGAATGCGCCGGGATCCCATATGGGCACTGGTTCTAATCACGGCAGCCCTGCTTCCCATCCTGCTCCCTGCTTGTGGCCTGGGAAAGCAGTCAAGAATGACCCAAAGCCTTGGGATCCTGCACCCGTGTGGGAGATCTGGAAGAGCTCCTGGCTCCCAGCTTCAGATCGGCTCAGCACTGGCCATTGCGGTCACTTGGGGAGTGAATCATCGGATGGAAGATCTTCCTCTCTGTCTCTCCTCCTCTCTGTATATCTGACTTTGCAATAAAAATAAATAAATCTTTTTAAAAATCATACAAAAAAACACCCAGCCAGGTAAGAGGGGGAAGAGAAACCTCCCCTGCCCCTCCCCACAGGCACAATGAGAATGGGGGGGTGGGGCTGCAGGTACTTCGTCTGGACCAGAACACACCCCCAGGGGGAGGCAGTGGGCAGGGGACCGGATGCACAGTAACCCTTCATCCCTTGGCGCCCTGCC
Organism: Ochotona curzoniae; assembly: GCF_017591425.1. Taxonomy (NCBI): domain Eukaryota; kingdom Metazoa; phylum Chordata; class Mammalia; order Lagomorpha; family Ochotonidae; genus Ochotona; species Ochotona curzoniae. The sequence continues at coordinate 6,502,639 of NW_024465421.1, forward strand.
TGAGAGCAGCGGTTGGGAGGCCTGGCTTACTGGGTGAGCAGCTTTGGGCGAATCATGTCCTCTGCCTGAAGTTGCTGCTTCAGGGATAAGAACAGCGAGGAGGGTGGTCAGTCTCGGCTTAAGTCCTCCTTGTCCCACCCCTGGGGGCCTCCAGGTCGGATACCCGGCTCCATCTCCAGACTCCAGATTCCAGCTAAGACACACGCCAGGAGGCAGCAGCGGTGACGCTAGAGCAGCTGGGACTCCTCCGGCAGCGACTTTGGAGGCCCAGAGGAAGTTGCTGGCTCCCGGCTTTAGCCCCCACCCAGGGTACACCAATAAGGACACTTAGGGAGTGCTCCTGGGTCTCCTCTCTCCGCGCCTAATACGCTAATGAAACAAAAAAACAGGAGCTAACCCACAGGTTACCTGAGGAGGGCGCTGTTGCCCCCAACAGGACCCTGAGCGCTCAAAGCCAAAAGCTTGGGGTCAACTCTGTGCTGTGGAATGCAGGCACCCCCCTATCAGGGCAGAGCTTCCAGTCTGTCTGCTGCTCCCCCTGCCATCCAGCACCCAACCAACAGGCCTGAGGAAGCAATGGACCGCCATTCACTGCCCGGATGCAGCTCCTGGTTCTCGGTTTTGGTCTGGTGTAGACCTGGCTGTTGCAGCCATCTGGTGCGTGAACAACCAGTGGATGGAAAAGTGCTCTCTCTCTCTCTCTCTCTCTTTCGTTGTTTCAAACAAAGAAGTGCATTTTGAAAGAAAGAAGAGAAAAAGGAAAGTAGAAAGGAGGAACCACAATCAGCTGCAGACCCCCCTTGCGACTCCCCAGAGGGAAGCCACCCTGGGCAGCTGCCAGGGTGCACGTTGGGGAGTCCTCCTAGGGGGACTTACACTAAAAACGGGAGGGGCATAGGGCCAGTGCTGTGGCACAGTACGCTAAGCTACTGCCTGGTAACACAAGCATTCCATATGGGCACTGGTTCAAGTCCCAGCTGCTGCAATTAGCAATCCATCTCCCTAATAATGTACCAAGGAAAACAGTGGGGGATGGCCCAAGTGCTGGAGCCCCTGCCGCCCATATGGGGTACCTGGAGGAAGCTTCAGGCTCCTGGCTTCAGCCTGACCCAGCTCCAGCCACTGTATCTATCTGGGGAGTGAACCAACAGATGGAAGCAAGATCTCTCTCTCTTGCTCTCTGCCTTCCCCTCTCTCTGTAACTCTGCCATTCAAATAAAATAATAATAATAAAAAGAGAGCAAGATGTCACGCAGATCATTTACAATAAAAGAAGAAAAGTGTGTGCAGAAACCTTCCACTAGTGAACCATTCAACCCAGGGGTACCAGAAGCCTTGACTTGGGGTGCAGGGTCAGGGGACCTCTGGACCCCGTGGAAGGACAGGGCCCAGAGAACAGCATGGCCGCAGACAGCCTCGGAGACCCCATGAATGCCCCCAACCCCCGCTAGCCTTGCAGGCTGCAGCGAGACGGCCCCAATGTTCCTGGCTGGGGTAAGTCTGGGGTCACTCCTCCAAGCCAGTGGGGTGGATGGGGCAGGAAGGCCAGGAGGGCGGGGAGGTGTCCCTGTTCCTGCTTACTCCCTCAACACAGGCAGCCAAAGTTCCTCAAGTGCCATATCCGCCCCCAGTCCCAAGCACTCCCTCCATGCTCCCCACTGTGCTGGAGTGCTCCAGATGCTGACCTCCACTCCCTACGCGGGAGGGGAGGGGGGGGACCAACGTTGCCTCCTCCCTCTATCCTTACCCGCCAGCCAGTCCACCCCGGGGCTCTGCTGCCCAGCAGCTGGCCGCAATTGCGGCTTTGGGCTTATTTATGTTCACGGTCATTGCTGGGGTGGCTCTTGAGAGACCCTGGCTACTGCTGGTTTCTCTCCTTGAAGGGGGTGCGCCAGTAGATTTCTAGCCTCGGCCTGCTATCCGGCCCTGGGGAGCCGGCTAGGTTCTGGCTCGTTTCGCCCGCAGGTTCCTCAATGGCCGAAACGGGCCTGAATGGAGCGCACGAACCCGCCCCTTCTTAAAGGCACCAGCCTCCCCGCCAAATGGGGGCTGCTGGAGAGCTGGCAGGGTGGGCGGGCCCGGCCGTGAGAAAAAGGGCTAGGGCAGAGCAGAGGGCGTGCCGCACCCCCGGGAGATGGTGGCCTGGACGGGGACCCTCAGGACACTAAGCCTAGGCCCTCCCCATCACTCTGGGTTGACCCTCCCCTCTCCCAACCCTGGGAAGAAACCCAGGCGTCCCTTCCCCGCCCCCCCCCGCAATTCCCCCGTCGCCCACCACCCAGCCGGGGGCTCTAGGAGGAGGCGGGGGGAGGGCGCAGCTGCTCGGCCCCTTCTGCTGAGCTGGGGCGGGGGTCTCAAAGGACATTCGCAGCCCGGGCGCATCCCCTCCGTCGCGCGCCCTTCTCCCTCCCACCCGCGCACACAAAGACGCCACGCGCGGACCGGGGCGCGTGCTGCCGCGCTCCCCGGGGGGGGGGGCAGCGGGGCGCACGCCCCCGAGATCGGTTTGGGGAACCGGGGTGTGGACGGAGGGGCAGACAAGGCCGTACCTACAGGCGCGCAGCGGTGGCGGCGCGGGCCGGGGCGCCGGCGGAGCGCAGCCCGGACCGCGGCCGGGCTCCCGGGGCCCGGCAGCTCATGGCCCCGCGCGGCGGGGCTGGGCTCCCTCCCAGCGGCGGCGGCTCCTTCTTCTCCCGGATCCACAGCCTCGAAGGCTCGTGCGCTCCTCGCGGGCCCGGAGCGTCTCCCCGCGCCGCTCTCCCGGCAGCCGAGCCCCGCGCGCTCCGGACGCAGCCCCGCGCGGCGCGCGCCCCGCGCCCCCCGCCCGCCGGCGCGCGCCCCGCCCCGGTGCCGCCCCGCGCCCCGCCCCCGCCGCGCCCCCCGCCCTCCGCCGGCTGACTCCCCAGCTGCGCCCGCCGGGGGCACTCGCTTCCTCCCGGGGCGGTGGAGGGGCCGAGATCGCCCAGCCTTGGGCCACTGAGGGGTCAGCAGGCTGAGGTTGCGGTGAGGGGACGCTGTGTCGCGGGGCCGATGCCCCCCCACCCCAGGCGCGATGTCGTCCCCCGAGACCCTGGGGTGATGTTCCCTGGGGCGCACGGAGCAGGGTGAGGGGTGCAGGGGGGTGGATCAGTGTCCTGCGCGAGGAGGGAGGGGCCGGGGTGGACACCCTCGCAGCGTCCCTGGATGACTGGCGATCCCCGCCGTCGCAGCCAGACCCCCCGCCAGCGGGGACAATGGAAGTCTGGAGGAGGCCCTGATGTCGCAACACGGGGAAGAGGATGTCTGGTTTTCATAAATGCCCGGGCCGAGCACCACGCCCCCCTGCCTTTAGCCGGGGCACGAGGGAGACATCGACCAAGGCCAAAACAGGGCAGGGGAAGACGCCCCCAGACGTGTCCCCCACCCCGGCCACACCAGGATCCCCAAGAGAGGCGGCCATAGAGACCGCAGCACTGAGCGTCCCCATGCCTTGCCTGGCCCCAGAGATGGACCCGGGGTCAGGACAGGAAACCAGAGTCCCTGCTGGCCTGGGCTGCCTCAGGAGGTGCGGGGGAGGGGGTGAGGGCGGTCCTGGAGGGGGAGGAAGGCAGAGGTGTAGAAGGGGCAGATCCTTGGGGAGAGTGGGGGCGGGGAGCCCTGGGCCCTCTCGGCCTCAAGTCCTCAATCCCTGACAGGTGGTTAGGTCAGCTTCTCCCTTCCCCACAGGCAGGGCCGTTCTGTGGTCAGCTGCTGGGGGTGGAGTAGGACAGGAGGGTGCCCGCATCTGTTGACCCACCCCTCCCCAACTCATAGCGACCCCTGACCTTTGGAGAGAGCCCTTTAGCCTTTTGCCAAATGGTTCCACTTTGATTTCCCACGTTGGAGTCTGCTGCCCTCTACCGGGGAGCTGAGGCCAGCCAGGCAGCACCCCGTGCCCTGGCCCCTGGCTTCTCTGCTGCACACCTACTACCCTGGCTGCCAAACACAGACATCTTAGGCAGTGGCCCAGCCATTGATTGCACTCTGGCTGGGAACCAGGATACCTGCGCCTGAGGGCAGGAAGTGTAGGGGTGAGGGTGTTGATGAGGGGCTTGCCTGTCTGAAGAATTGAGGGGTGGGGGAATGGGAGGTGCTGGTTGTGCAATCCACCCTCCTGGGAAAGAATAGCCCAGGCCCCAGAGCACTAACGGGGTGTAGGATGGTGTGGGCTGGAGGCGATGGGGTGGCCCGTGCAGGAGGAGGAGCTGCTGTGTCTGCCTCACCTTGGGAACTGGGCAGTGAGAGATGTGCAAGTTAAGGGACCGACTGGAGTGAGACAGACCCCAGGGCAGCCAGGAGGACGGGGAGGGCAGGAGTTGCTGGTCCCTGTGGAGAAGGCTGTGGGGGCAGATGATCTGGGGCGCAGGTGTGTTTGGGGGTGTGTGAAATGGAGGCAGAGACCCCCTCAGTGACTCAGGCCTGGGGCTAGGTATGAGGTTAAGGAGTGGGGTGGGGCTGGCTTTGGGCCACACAGCTCAAGGAGGTCGCCATGCAAGGCTGGCTCTGGGTGGGCAGAGGAGAGGGCGCTGGTGGGGCACCTGCCAGGTAGGGGTGTGAGGGATGAGGGCGGGCTTTGGATGGGGTCACCCCAGGGCCAAATCACAGCTGGATAGGTGGAGTTTTTGACTTAAAGACTGGTTTTCCTTAAAAAGCGGTGTGTATTTCAGGGGCACACCCACACCCACACACAGGGACAGATTCATCCATAGATTCACCTCCCAAATGCCTGCAACCAACGGGCAGAGGCAGGAGCTCAAGCTAGGTGGCCCGTGTGGGTGGCAGGACTGGGCTATGACCGTTGCCTCCCGGGGTCCACAGCAGCAGGAAGCCAGAGCTGGACGCCATCCAACAAAAACCCCTCCCCCAAACACCTGCCCCATGTTTTCTGTTTTGAGGAAGCTGCCACGGTGTGGGTTTGTGGTTCTGGCAGATTTCCGGATCCGCTTAGCGGATTCTTAGGGACTGGGACAGGGAGAGTGGTGTCCCAGGAGGAGGTTCTGAGGTTACAGATGAAAGGGCGCTGTGTGTGGCTGCAATTGCGGTTTATTGCGAATATGCCAAGCTGAACAGGCTAAGAAGCAGACTACACTGAGGAAGGCCCCCTCCTGGGGGAGGTGGTTCCCTCACTGGAGGGCTCAGTTCCCCGTGGGGACGGTGACAGAGGGGCCCTGATGGGGAGAGCCTTCCTCATCTAGGCAAGAAAGCAGAAATCAGTGCTGGAGAGGTGGGGCCGGGAGGGAAACGGAAACCGCCAGGGCCCCTTGGGCTTCCCTGTTTCTGTTTGTGTGTGTATGGAGGGGAGGGAGCCAGGAGAGGTGAACTGACCAGGCCAGGGAGGCCCTCACCTAGTGGGCCTGGTGACAAAGGCAGGCCAGGATGACAGGCTGTCCTACCTCTTGCAGGCTTGCAGGGCTGAAGGGGAACCGTGGGAGGTGCTGGGGCAGATGGGTGCTGACCAGCATGGGTACTGGCTTGATGGATGTCACACAGCCGGGGGTCGGGGCAGAACCCCATCACCAACCAGGCTGTGACTGGAGTCCAGGCTTGCCAGCAGAGGTCGGTGGACACAGGGGATGTCCAGCTGGCTCGGATATGATGGGCACACTCTCCCAAGGGCCCTGTTGGGTTGAGGTCAAGTGCGGTTTCCTTGGGGACCTTGGAGGACTCTATAGGAAAGTTTGGGTTATCAGCAGCAGTGGCGCAAGCGGGGTGGGGAGGGGTAGACACGCAGCTGTCACTGTCGCAGGTTGGTCACTGCCACAGGTCCCCAGCCGCCGCCCCGGCATCCCCCTCATGGAACTTGTGCAGGTGGTCGGCAAACCTAGGAGGGGGCACAGGAAACTCCATTGAGGCCCCTGTGAGGAGGGGTGGGGAGGGGTGTGGGGGGAGGCTGGGTGCCAGCAGGGGAGGGCTGGAGGAGCTGGGGCGGGGGCAGGCGGGCATGCTCACTTCTTGGCGCAGGTGGCGGCACAGTCCCTTTCCACGCTCTCGCTCCAAGCCAACTTGTAGAGTACCTGATGAGGTTGGGAGGTTGTGTGGAGACCCTGTGAGCTGCCCTGCCCTGCCCCAGGTGCCACACCCTTCCCTGCAGCCCAGTTCTGGTCCCCTGGGCCTGGCTTCTAGGGACAGAAAGGTCCTTGTGGCTGGGGGGCTCCAGGGCAGGTGGGCCTTGCATCTGCCTGTGTGTTTTCCAGGGGCTGGGGGCAGGGCAGGGTCCTGGGTTCAAGGTGGTGCCCAGGCTGGCCCTAGAGGGGCCGTGCCTGGCTGAGGGGGTGCGGGGGGAGCTTCCACAGACCCAGTCCAGCTCTCTCCCGCAGGAGGGGACATCCTTGGGCATCTGTTCTTCCTGGAGTGGGGGCGTGGAGGTCACAGGGGACTCTAACAGCCCCTGCCTCTGAGAAGCCCCATCAAGCTCTTCCAGAATGGTCCAGGCTGGCCCAGCTACCCACCCTCTGCCCCACCTCTGCCCTGTCTTGGCTGAGCCAGTCCACCTCTGCTGTCTTGGCTACCCCATCAGGACACGCACCAGGAAAACCAGGCAATGCAGGAAGAGCGTATAGAAGAAGCCGATGGTGCGGGCCATCTTGTTGGAGAGAACCAGACGCCCCTGGTGGAAGAACCGGCAGTGGGGAGGGGTCAGCTGGGGCCAGGCAGATGGCTGGGGGGTGGATAATCCTGGGGACAGGGGTCTCAGGGGAATGAGGGGCAGGGACTTACCATGCTGAGCGTGGCCTTGTCCCAGGGGCTAAGGCTCAGGTACTTCCGCTGCCGCTCCTGAAGGGGGGATGGTGAGGAAAGGGGAGGAAAGTGACACCCCCCCCCCAACTCAAAAGGGCTCATGGGCCTGGCTGGCCACCTGCAGCTACCCTTCTCTGCAGGGGCATGGTCCTTCAGGGGTTCAGCACGTGGTGCGGTCTGCGGCTGAGAGACGATGAGGGGGCCTTGCTGCCCCTCCACCGGATGGCTTGGGGTTTAAGCTACAGGTGGCAGCAGGCAGGTGTCCTTGGAGGCTGAACTGAGAGCCACAGGCAGGTGGGGCTTTGGGGGAGCAGGGTACGCACCCGCTTGCTGAAGGAGGAGAAGGGGTCCAGCCGCTCCTCGTACTGGGAGGAGTAACGCAGCTCCGTGTCATCGCTGCTGCCGCCCTGCGGGGATGGGAGTCGGACACAGTTGCTGTCCCCTGGCCCTGCCAGCCAAGGGACCCGCCGCACAGCCCCAGGCTCCTCATTGGCCAAGGGAGTCGGGGGATGCTGGGAGGGAACCCAGGATCTGGGAGTCGAGGGACAATGTGAGTGTCCCTGGCATAACAGGGTGGGGCACATTGCCCAGATCACAGCTTGTCTGCAAGATTGGGGTTGGTGGAGATGGGGTGGGTGGTAGGGTTTGAGGACCAGGAAGGGGCTGCAAGGGCAGAGGGTGAAGGGGTGGGTTCACTGGGAATGTGGAGGGGTGGTTGTGGGGTGGGGGGGTGGGGTGGGACAGGGACCAGGAGAGAGGAGAGATCCTCCTTGGACCAGCCAGGCTTGCCATCCGGGTGATTCTAGTTTGCAGAGTGTGGGCGCCCTCTGGTGGCCCAAGAGTGACTGACCAGTGGGGCTGAGGCTGAGCCTGCCAGGCCTTCGTTGGTCTGAGGGGAGCTGAGCCCAGGACACTGGAGTGGGGTGGAGTGAAGTGGAGTGTGTGTGTGTGAGTCATGGGGATGCCCTGTTGTCTCACTTGATTCCTGCATGTTGGGTCCCCGTACTGCATTCTGAGTTACTGAGAAACTCCAGTACTCAGCTCCTTTGGGGCGATACCCGCAGGCCCTGGGGTCACCTGGTTGATCACCCTTTTCCCATCTCCCAGAGGAGGAAGTAGTTGGGGGGCTGGGCTGTGTGACCCCTGTGCCTGGTTACACCTGCTACCTCCGAGGACAGAATGAAAAATGAGCCTGTCTTAGGGACCCTCCCTGCCAGCCCTGGCCAGGGCAGCTGGTGGCATGGGCTGCTCAGATGGCCTCTGACCTCATCCCACCCCCAATCAGTGTCCTGATCAGCCTCTGCCCGCCTCCTCCCTGCCTGAGCTGAGATCCAGGGTGGGCCCTTACCCGGCCGGGGTAGCTCTGCAGGAACTTGATCTTCTCAAAGAGCTTGATGTTGTCGGCGCGGAGGCTGTCCAGCTCACCCTGCAGGGCCTGGATGGTGTGCTGGGCTAGGCGGTTCTCCTGCGGGGCGGGCCGAGGGATGAGTGTGGAGGCCGGGGGCCTCTGCCCGCCTGCCCCTGGACTGGCCAGCCCACTGCCTAAGGCTCCCTGGCTCAGCTGAGGGTCCCTCCCTGCCTCGTGGTGGGGGGACTTGGAACTCACGAGGCATTTGCATTGCAGCTTTCAGGCGTGTGTGATCTGCTTATCCTTTGCTTGCAGTACGGTGCAAGCATCCCTACTGTCTAATTCTAGAACGTTCTGCTCACCCCAGTGAGGAGTCCGCACCTGTTGGCCCCTTCCCCGTCCCCACCCCCACCCCATCTCACGGCAATCACTCCTTCCCGGTGGTATCGCTGATGCTGACACCTGCTGTGGAGTGGATCATGTGGAGTGGTTTTGAGGGGGGCATGCTCTTAAGGCCCCCCTCTCTCCCCATGTCTCCTCCCTTTGGCCCTGGCCCCACCCCCTCAGCAGACCTTCCCCGCAGCAGCGATATCTACCTCGGGCAGCCTTCTATCCTGTGTGACGGCTGCCTGGAGGTTCCCCACCCTGTTCTCCACTGCTGTGATGTCACAGCCCTTGGGGTGTCCCTGTCTGCCTGGCCACTCTGGGCACTCGAGCCTCCACTTACAGCATCTCTTTCTGCTTTCAAAGCCTGTGGTGGTGCAGCCTCCTCCAGGAAGCCCTACTTGAGTGCACAGAGCAAGTCCAGTCCCACTGTCCCTCAAGGTCTTTCTCCTCCAAGCCTGTGTGTTCCCCTCTCTCCCCTACTGTGTCCTCATAGCTACGGGCAGGGAGGGCAGCCAGGGACAGAGGGACTCACGGCCTCCAGCTCCTGGTTCCGGGCTCGGAAGCGCTCCCTCTGGCTGGAGATGATGGAGAGCAGCGAGTCCACCTGGCCCTCAGGGAGGGCACTGCTGGCTGGGGCCGAAGGCCCTGTAAGATGGAGGGAAGGGGGTGGGGTGGTAGCAGGCACAGGGACATCCTGCCCACTGTTGGGGGTGGGGCAGGTGTGTCTCCCATGGTGCCCTTCCTAGGGCTCTGTGGAGACCCCTGCAACTCCACAGATGGGCCTCTGGGAGAATTAGGGGGGCCCTGCCACACCCCCAACCGGCACAGGCTCTCCTCCTCAGCAGTCCTTGCCCCCAACCCGTGCCGGCCCCAAGCCCTGGGCAGGCCACGCCACCTCTGCAGTACTGGGGAGTGCTGGGGCCGCCTGTCAGCACTAAGGTCATGGGCAGGGTGGGGGTGGGGGAAAGCAGACAGGGGGTGGAACCAAGGTCCAGGAGGGCATGTTTGTGTGTGCATGGGCAGGTGTGTAGCCATGAATAGTCCACGGCACATGTGTGTACCTGTAAACACACATGCCACATGTGGTTATGTGTGCATGTGGATATGTGTGGTACAGGCATGCGCATGCGTCCTGCCATGTATATGGGTGTGGATTGTGAATAGGTGTGGAATATCTGTACATGTGTATACCCATGGACACGTGTGATACATGTATGTGCCCGTGGATAAATGTGTAGTATACATGTGCGTATATCAGTGCATTTGTGCATGCGTGTGCACCCGTGAACTGGCATATGGTGCACACTTGTGAACATGTGTGGCACATGTGTGTACAAGTGAACGTGAACACCGTGGTGCCTTGTGTGTCTGCGTACATGTATGTGTGGTACATCTGTTGGATGATTGTGGTGGGGGGAAGCCTCTTGGCCTTTGAAGTTCCCTGCTGCGTTCCTGGGCTGGGTGCCCTGACCGTCTCAGGGGACCGCTCCTCCGGCCCCTCCTCACCGTAGAACAGGGCTGTGGCCTCCTTGATGGGCTCCGGGATCTTGGCCAGGTCATGCTCAGCTGCGCCCTGTAGGTGTGGGCAAGAGAAGGCAGAGTTAGCACGCTGGGGTGGTGGCGAGGGAGGCAGGGTCGGGTGCTGGCAGGTGTCCCGGTCAGGGCCTGCGCTGTAACTCCAGGGCAACCCCACCCCTCGTGGGTGACACGGGGTCGGGTGGGGGTGAGGTGCGTGGGGGCCGTCCAAGCATCAGGATCTCACAGTCCTGCGCAGTGATGTGGTTTGCGAGACCAGAGTTCCAAGTCAGCGCCTGCACACGGAGCAGCGCCCTCCTTCCTGGGCAGGGGTCTCGGGGGGTGGAGCGGCCCGGGGAGTGGTGCTCTGGGGGGGCGGGGATGGGGCAGGGCTCGCCTCAGCATCGGGCCGCCGCATGGACTGGATGGTGCTCAGGTCCTGCTCCAGGCGTGCGATCAGTTCCTTTTGCTCGGTGGCTGTGGCCATGGCTTCGGTGACATGAATTTGCAGCTCAGCACAGCGCCCTGCGGTCAAGAACAGATGTGCGTCCATCACAGGGAGCCCAGCCAGACCCTTAGCACTGCTTCCCGCCTCCCCAGCCCTGGCTTGGCTGTCCCTGGGAGCAGCGGCCACTCCCTCCCAACTTGCCGCTGGCTGGAAGGCCATGGTCAGACACAGCCCACAGGGGCCCAGCTTTGTCTGTGCTGCCCCTGGGTATGCAGAGGAGCCCAGGGTGGGGACGTGGGGCAGCTGACTGGGCCACTCCCTTGCCCCAGGCCTGGCCTAACAGGGTGAGAAGCCCTAGGTTCCTTCCAGGTGTCAGCAGCGGTGGCCGCCTAAGCCCCTGGGGTGCCTTGAACAGCTGTAGGCAAGTGGGACAGGCAGGCCACAGTATGAGGTCTTGTGTGTTTCTGGGCAGCGGGTCACCCCCTCTGGTCTTCAAGCATAAAATGATAATCATAAGCCTGGCACAGGATGAATAGCAGGGGAGGCAGAGAGGGCAACGGAGGGGATAGATGGCATGGCCACCAGGGGGTGCTCTGGCCTCAGACATGCCCCAAAGGCTCCAGACTGTGGGCAACTCCCGTCTGGCCTGTGCAGCTGCTGCCCAGCTGTCCCTCGGACCCTGGTGCCTGCTGCACGCGCGACCTTGACGCCACTCAACAGACCAGTCAGTAAGACACCATGATCTCCATTTTATACATGCAGAATGGACTTCTGGCCCGACACAGGACCCGAGTGGCTGACCCCCAGCCCCAGCCCAAGCATGTAGAAGCCATCGCAGTCTCCCTGTCCAGGCCCGGGGCAGAATGCTCCCTTTCAGGCATCTCCCGGGGATGGAGAGGTGGCCGTCGGAGCAGAGGTGGACCCAGGGCAGAGCCATGCCGTGGAGGGGGTGGGTGGCAGGACTGCAAGGGGCTGCCTTGGTGACCAGCAGGGGCTTTCAGCCCATTCTGGTCAGGGGTCACAGATGCCATAACCACCTGACCCAGAGGCAAGGAGCCCAGGCTCCAGGAGGGGACACGATCAGTGCCCGTGGGAAGGTTCACGCATGGGGGCCTAGCTCCCTTCCTCTCCCCTGGTGCCAGAACTCCCAGGGCAGGCTCAGGTACACAGTGACCTGTGAGCGACCCAGGGCTGAGGGGCCTTCAGGTACAGGACTGCTGCCGAGTCACAGTGAGGCAGGCCTCACGGCAGGCGCGGGGGAGCCGGGTCAGATGCTGGTGACATGCTGGCTACCAGCGATGGTTACCGCCTCGGTGAGGTCTCTGCCAGCTTGCACATCCTGAGCACGGGATGGTGCCTGTACCCACTGCCACAGGGCTGGGCACCAGAGATTCGCCCGCGCACATGCATTTGGCTGGTGCTGTGCCTGCGCTCAGGCCCTGAGCAGACATTGCTTCCTGAGGGAGCTGGGCTGCCCAGGGTAGGGGCCTGGGAGGCCTGCAGTGTGGTCGCCACAGCGTCCCCCCACAGATACTGGGGAAGGGGTTGCAGGGTAGGTTTGGGCACACCCTGGTCCCCCCCAGGCTTCCACTTCCACGCCTCCTACAGCTGTACAGGTTTCCAGACAGCCCCAGGCCTTTGCATAGGCTTGGCTCCTTCCCTCAGCTCTGCCTGTTCAGGTGTCAGCTTCTAGGGAGGGCACACAGGCCTCACCCTGACTTCCTGATCTAGAACTTGAACCTGTGTCTATCCCCTTCAAGGAAGTACCTGGCTTGTCCCTCAAGACGGTGGTCTCGGGCGCCCCCTGCAGGTCACAGGCACAGCCCGGCGGAGAGGCCTGGCAGGGCACATAAGCTACTCTCGGACCCTCCAGGCCTCTTCCTGGCATCTTAGGACCTCAGACTTGCCAGTGACACGGCCCCATTGGACTGTCGGACTTGACCGTGACCCACACCAATGAAGAGCCAAGAAAGAGGGCTATTCTCCCCGCTGCTGGGACCCCTCACCCCAAGCATGGCTGTGCTGTGGGCCCAGCCTTGTTCTTAAACCATGCGGTGAGGTAGTGTGTGGGTCCAGGGGCCAGCTCGGCCTCTGGTGTACCTGCTGGCCCTCGGCCTTGCCTGCCGTGCCTGCCTCGCAGAAGTAAAGGCTCCCCGAGAGCTGGGGGCTGGCCAGAGAAGACAACAGGGTCTCAGCGCGGCACTGGCCCCCTGCCAGTGGAGGTGGCCCCGGGCTACCTGCAGAACTCAGCCTGAGCTCCTCAGCCTGCATGGCGTGGCCTTGCACGGTCCTGAACGAAGCATCTTGGCTGCTGCCTTGGCCGCACAGGGCTTTGCCTGGGAAACCCCGAGACCTCTTCTGTGATGCGCGCTCCCTCCCCCTGCCCCCACAGCCTGAACTTCCTGTCAAGGATGGGAGGGCGGGAAACACCTGTGGGTGGCTGGCTGTTCACTGTGACCCCTTCCTCTAGGAGGGCGCCCAAAAAGAGTTGATAGGAAAGTGTTGGATCAAGAGGCCCTTACTACCAAAACAAACAAACAAACAAACAAACAAATAAATAAAATTTGTGGGGTTGGTGCTGTGGCGCAGCAGGCAAAGCTTCCTCCAGCAACACTGACATCCCACGTGGGTGTCCATTTGAGTTCTGGCTGCTCCATTTTCGATCCAGCTCCCTGCTAGTTCACATGGGCATTGACCCAAGAACTTGGGCCCCTGCTGGGTGGAGTGCCAGGCTTCTAGCTACAGCCTGGCTCTGCCCTAGCTCTTGTGGCTGGCTACCTGGGGAGCGAGCTAGTGGGATGAAAGACCTTTCTCTCCTTCTCTCTCTCTTTGTAACTCTGACTTGCAAATAAATAAGTACAAAACAAAACAGAACTGTGATCTGGTGTGGCTGGTAGTGATTTAAGCCATCACTTTCGACCCCTTTGGAGCCACACGGGGAGTTCACAAGCAGATGGAAGATGTCTCTTTCAGCTCTGCCTTTCAAATAAAGAAATCTCAAAACAACAACAACAAAACCCTTATTAAAAATTCTACTTTCAAAGCATGTGGGGAAATATTCTGGGTAAGAAGACCATGCTAGTCTTCTAACATTTTACATTTTAGTCGAGTTGTTATTTCAGCAGGTGTTAGAAAGGTGGGGGTGCACTCAGCAAGCTAGTTAAGGGGAGGGAAGCCCAGCTGCAGGGAATGTGTCCTCTGCTACTCCGGCAGAGTGCTCAGGGTTACATGGAAATCTCTCCTATCCAAGGGGGCTGGTGCTGGGGGACCACGTGCTGGCCCTGAAGGGAGTCTCTGACCCCTGCTGTGGGGGCTCCCACTGGCTCAGTATCACATCAGGGAGCTGCCTTCTGCCATCTCAATAACCAAATTTTGGGACTGTAGGGTGGCTCAGCACGTTAATCTTCTGCCCCGCAGTGCTGGCACCCCATATGGATGCCAGTTCGAGTCCTGGCTGCTCTACTTCCAGCATCCCTGCTGATGGCCTATGAAGACACTGGAGGGTGGTCTAAGGGCTCGGGATCCTGCACTGTGTGGGAGACCTGGAGGAAATTTCTGGCTCCTGGTTCCCTGCATTTGAGGGGGGAGTAACCCAGCAGATGGAAGCTCTGGATTCCTGCTTTTCAAATAAATAGGATAAATATTAAAACAAAAAAACCCCAAATGAACAAGTGACAATCCCCGCCCCAAACAACCACACGCCGCAGTGCATATCAAGTCTCTTCCGATTCAGGACATCTCCAGGGGAGGACCCTGAGTGACACCCTGAAACCTCTTGGCCAGCTCTACCAACTCCCCCCCAGCTGTAACATCCCCCCCACCCCGGCCGTGTCAATCTCCCTCCCTCCAAGAATTCACTGGCTCTCCTTCATGGCACCCTCCAGTGGCAAAGCGCGACCTTCCAGAACAGGCCTGGGCCCTGGCCACTCCATCCCCACTCAGCTACCCTCAGTCTGTTGCCACATTCCACGGTGGCACCGCCAGTCACCAGCCAGCCACCAGCTCCGCTCCACGCAAGTTCCCCCCCACCCCTCCCCCGCAACAGGTCACGCGCCCCTCCCGCATCCCGTTCCACGGAGAAGAGGATCAGAGGATACCAAGGGCTCAGCTGCAGGGGCACGTGGCCTGCAGGGCCCTTCCTGGGCATCGGGGACACAGAACAACCCATGGCCCAGATTTCCTGCTGCCACCTGCCAGCCAGGAACAGGGGAACAGCAGATGTTGCAGGCTCCCCGCGCCCCCCTCCCGGGTCCCCAAATGACAGTGTTTGCTGCTTTACCTTGGGTGGCGGGGCGGGGGGGGGGGGGGGAAAAAAAAAACAAACAACCCACACACGTGCTTGTGTTTGTATAAAAGATATTTACTTCAATGATCACACCTAGGGTGCTAGTGAAGAATAATACATGGTGTGAGTCTCATACAGTGATATTGCTTCTCCATGTCATATAGGGACCGTTGTACAGTGCTGAGAACAAACATCTTATGGCTAACCGAAGACAGAAGGGACAACGCCGAGGCGCTGACGGGTGCTCCCCCAACCCCACGCCAGCCAGATCAACTTGACTCTGAGTGTGGAAAACGAATAACCAAGAAATCAAATCTTATCAGAGACTAGTTGCGGCCACATGGCTGAGGCTTCTCAAAGCTATTTGTACAAAACAAAAACCAAAACCAAAAAAAAACAAACAAACAAAAAAAAAACCCCTCCAAAAACAAAAAAGCCCAAAAACAAAAAAAGAGGCCACTTTTTTTTTTTCCTTTTCTTTTTTGGTCAATGGGGGGTCTCTGTGAGAAGTAAAGAAATAGATATAGATATATTTATATAAAAAAAGATCTATGATTGTAAATATTAACAAACTGGCGCTAAAAACATCTAAGACTGCATGTGTTACAAGAGATAGAAAATACTGCTCGCGTGAGAGACACCAGGAAGTGCGGGGGGCGGCAGGTGGGGTGGGGGGTCGCCGGCGCACCTTGTGAAGCTAGTAGTCTGGGCGGGGCTGGGGGGCCGCTGGCCCTGCTTGCACAATAGTAGTTATTGCACGGACCGACGCAGAGTCAGGCCTTTAGGTCTTGGGGGTCGGGGAGGGATAGGGAGGCGGGGTGTGTGTGTGTGTGTGTGTGTGTGTGGCCTCTATGCCTCTCCCCCCGACTCCCAAACTCTTATTTTATAACAAGCTATTCTCAAATGCTTTTAGGAATTCTCACATCTCCAAAATGCACAGCATTTTCTGAAGGGGTTGGGGCCGGGGAAATATCTTTTTTTTTGGGGGGGGGGTGTTGGGTTGGGGGACAAGAGAAGCCCGTTTTCTCTAGAGGGACAGCCAGAAAACGGCAGGAGGTGGGTGAGTTGCAGGTAGGGGGAGGAGGCAGGCAGAGGGAGAAAGAAGAAATGCATAGACTGATTCGAGAAAAAGAAAATAAAAATCTGGGGGCGGCGTGTTGGGTGTGGAGGTCATAATTTCAGTGGCGAGACATTCAGAAAACAAGATCAGACCCTCCCCCACGCCATCCCTCCCCCTCCCATTTCAGAGGAGGGCAAGGGCAAGCTTATGGTGTGGAAGGAAGGGTGCCGGAGGTGGTCCCTCGGCCTTGCCTCAGCCTGGGGTTAGCTTAACTGCTGCTGGGCCATAAGGGAAACACAGACAGCCCCAGGTAGCCTTTCGTCCCAGTAGGGGGAACAAGCAACTGGGCACTTTGGTGACTGGGCCACACATCCACTGCTCCATCTCCCCCCCCACCATCCCAGGGACCTCCCAGGCTGTGGCCGTGGCCGTGCCAAGGAACAGCTGCTCTGCCTGATGGCTTTGGCCGACTGGGTCTGCGAGGGAAACAACTGCAGAAACCCACTCGCACAGGGTTTCCAAGGTGCCCTGCTGTGGGCGTCCCCACTTGGCAGCCACGGCCACCACCACACCCTGCCTGCCTGCCTGCCTGTCTGGCGCTTGCCCAGACTTCATGAACCCACAATGCTTTTCAGAGGCTCTAGGAGGCTTTTTGTGTTTGGGGGGCAGCGGGCAGTGGGGTGCTGAGCTGCATTCTCCTGTCTGTTCTGCGGCCTCCCTCCCTCACCTGCTCCCCTGCTCGGCACATCCCTCCACCCAAGCCTGGGTTTCAGTTTGTGAATTCCCTTTCCTCAAAGACACGCGGAGACCACCACCATGCTTCTGAGCGGCCTCTTTGCAGACAGGTATCCGACTCTCTGCTGGGGAAACTCCCCTAGGTCCAGTTCCGCTCCCACCACCCCCGGCAACTCCCCCCTCCCCGCAACTCCTGGAGGAGGTCGAGGATAGTCAACTTCGGAGTGACAGCAAAAAGCATTTATAACAATGAAACAACGACAACACAACGATAACAGTAACCTAATAATAAATAGGAGAGACAGACATCTTTTCTTCCCCCCTCCCCCCTTTTAAGGAAACACCCCTTTGCTCACTATCGTCACGCATGCACAGACACACGGCGCCCGGGGCAGCAGCCATCGATCAGTCCGCCTCAACAAGACACAGGCTAAGTGCTACAAGGGACGGCTGTGGCCTTGGACACCTGCGGCTCGCAATCCCCACCCTGCCCAGGCCAGCAGTTCCAGCCAACTGGGCTGGGTCACCCGAGGGGGCTGGTGGGGAGAAGGAGGTGTGGGAGGGGCTGTCCCCCCCTTGCTGCACCTCCCCCCACCACCCCGGTTCGTGCACAAACCCAACTACAGTGAGCACATCCTCAGGTGGATGACCCAAGGCGACCCGGGGCCAGGCTTCCCCAGAGTTCCGTTCGGTGTGTGCACCCTACAGTAGTGCTTACAAAACCAAGGGCGATGACTTCTTATTGCACAGGGCTTTCCCATGTAGTCAGCTACTTAAGTGCTTTTTCTGTTTAAAGCAAACCACAGAGGAAGAAAAAGAAGTTAAAAAAAAAAAGGATGAAGAAAGCAGGAGAAGGGAGCAAGGGTTGGGAAGGGAAGGTAGCCCCAAGGTTGGGGGGCCCACTGGGATGTGTGCTTGCTCAGTGATGTCCCTTTCACCAGGCGGGGTCGGGGTGGGGGGTCCCCAAAGCCCTACGTCTGTGAGCATGTGTGCGCTGTGCTTCTGAATATTTTCCATAGGGGTGCAGCCATGACATTGGGATATAAGGCACCTTTCCTTTCTGATTCCAGAAAGCTTGATACATCACATACAGCATATTCTGTGGTAGAAATTAAAGCCAGGACACTACAGGAGTTACAGTACTGCAGCTCCGACTTCTGGACAGAGACTCAACCAACGAAAAGGACCCACAAAAAGTTAACTCAAAGGCATTGAGACAGGTGAGCGACGGGGGTGTGGGGGCAGCGGGGGTGGGGCACACACTTCTGCATAGCCACATGCGTTCCTCTCACTCGCCTTTCTCGAGGATTCTACACCTACAATCAATGCCCAACTTTTCAAGTCAGGATCTTGAAGGAGGAGACGGGGCGCTTTGGGAAAATGTCTTGTTAAAGCTTAAATGTCAAACTTCGTCTAAACATGAAAATTCAGCAAGATGCCACTGATGTCGACCTGGGATCTGGGAGTGGGGCGGTGGGGGGGAGGTGACAGGCTCCTGGAAGTGGGGTGTCCAGGGTGAAATCACATTTCCTTTTCTGTCACCAAGTAGGGAAGGGGTGTTTAGGCCATGGGGAACAGCTGGGGAGTATGGCCATGGCGTTGGCATTCAGCCACATTTCTATGGCTGGCTCTTTTTGAAATCTTCACTGGGAACCCGGTTTCCCATTTTGCTGGGAGTTACTGCTGAATTTGGTCAAATCGGACTACAAGTTCTCTCAGCACATGCGGCAGGGAGCTGGGTTTGTGTTGGGTGATTGGGGTCTCTCGGCCTTCAACTCTAACACCCACACTAGCAGCCTGGATGGCAGTGCCGACCTGTGGTAAGTGGGTTCCCTGGATAAAACGCCAGGTCCGCTGGCTGCCTTTGCCAGCCCCGAGTGCGGGAGCCAGGGGACCCGCCGCTGGCCAGCAGCCTGGGAGCTGGTGTGTGGTTTGGCTCTGGGTAGAAATGAACACTTTCTTCTCGGGAGAAACGGTCAAGGGGTCAGAGACCCCTCCTCACCCTTCACGCAGTTGGTGTTAGTGAGACAGAGGGAGCTTTCAGTAAAGTTGAAGCCTTGACCACACCACTCCCCTTCAGTGCTGGAGATGTGGATGGCTTCGAGGTTCTGGGTAGTTGAGGTGGCTCTCACATGGCTCCTGGGGGTGGGGTGAGGGGCAGCTCAAGGCCAGGACACGACATTGCAGTAGATGGCAACAACTGAACAGGGACAGGCAGGGACCAACAGCCTACTGGCTAGGACCTCCCTGGCCTGAGATCATGCCCTCCTTCTGGGCAGACAGTTTCTAGAACCCCAGGAACAAGGGCAAGCTCCAGGTGCCTCCCCGAACCGCCCCCCCAACCAGCCCATGCGTCCCACAGCCCCGAGGAGGTGACATGCCGTGGATAGCCCAGGTTAGTGAGGTAGAAGGGGTGAGGGGTTTGAGGACATGCTGGGAGGGATGCTGTTGGCCTTCTGCAGGAGCCTCCCCCACTCTGCCTGCCACCTGCAGTACTACAGCCAACAACCTGCACGCTGGCCCTGCATAGCTGCTAGGCCTGCCTGGGAATGAATGAACACAACCTCTGGCTCCTACAGGCCAAGGCTCAGTCAGGGTTGATCGGCCATCGGGTCTACCCAACCTCTGCCAATTTTAAGGGCTGACCGATGTTGCATAGAAGGGACACACAGTCCCCAGACAGCCCCTGCACAGCAGGCAGGACACAGACACAGCAGGAACAAAGAGGCTCAGTACCCCCAGCTCCCAGGGCATGACCCTCCTTGTTCCAGCACACCTTGCCTTCTGTTGGGGGAGCTGTGGCATGGACCTTGGCCCTGGCCCAGGCCCGGGAGGGAGAGCTGGCCCCTGGGTCCGGCCTTGTGGCCAGCAGTCCTGAACAGCAGGGGTGGACAGAAAGGTTTACCCCAGGCAAGGAGGAAACAAAGATGGTGACAGGAAAGAAACTGGTCAGCGAGGAATTTGTGCTTTGGAGGGCTCAGGACCTGTCCTGAGGAGACGTGACCAGGGACCCTCTGCCAGTGTTCAAGGAGGGGAGTGGTCTGACAGCAGCCCCAGGCTTGGACCCCAGGGGCCCATCATGTCCCGTTGGCTCAAGGGCTGTGCTAATAGTCTGTACAGAGAAGTGTCCCCGGCACTCACAGGGACCCAGAAATCTCCTGGAGTGGAAGCCAGTGAGCTCCCTGCTAAGTTAGAACCCGCATATCTGCTACCCACAATGCCACAAGCCAACCTGCTGAGCAGGAACTAAAGATTGGGGCCAACCACGTGTGACACTGGGGTCTCTGCTGAGCTGGTTAAGCCTCAGCATGGGCCCTGCTATTTGGAACGCTACCTCGTAGGACCAGCAGAGAGAGGCCCACTGAATGTGGCACAACGGAGTTTGTAACCAAGTTATCAGTTAGTGTTCTAAGAGGGCGGCAAGGTTGGGGCAGGGGTGGGAAGAGAGCCAGACCCGTTTGTGAAGTGACCGACAGAGCAGGGGAGAGGTGGAAGCAGGTAGGGGAGAGAGGGGGCTGCCTGGGGAAGATGGACCCCACACGGAGAGGGTGCTATTCAAGGCACTTGAATATTGCTTCTCGAGACCAAGGGTGCACCTGCGCATTGCAGGCTCAGGGGCAGAACGGGGAGGGGAGGTGCCCGTGCCCCAGGTCCCTGTGATTTAGTGGCAGCTTGCAGAAATACATGACAGACAGTGAGTGAGAGCTTCGCACAAGAGATGGTGAGGTTGGGATCTCAATTAAAAAAAAATTTAATAATAAAATAAAATAAATAATAGGAAAAAATACAAACACAGAACTGCAAGCAAAATTTAACCAACTGACTGTATCGAGCACCCAGATGGAAGTCTGGCCACAAATTAAAAAAAAAAAAAAGAATGGAAATCAACAACAACTTAGTTAAAAATTAAAATAAAATAAAAAAAAAAAAGATGACGACAACAACAAAATCGGGCTAAATTGCTTGGGAGAGCCAAAGTGGCGGATGTCAGGCTGTTTGGTCACCAGGAGGGCCCAATCTGCACTTCTCTGTCGGGATCCGACACCCCAAATATCCTGGTAGGTTACAGTCACACCTTTGAAACGCCATTCCTCACCTGACGGTTCCCACCAGCTCGACACCCCGCTTTCTGTGCTAATGAGAATTAGACACTGAGAGAGTCACGGGGCAGGGGAGGGGGAGAACGCTCTGTCCCTCTGGGGTGCTAGGGGCGGGAACCACTCGTCCTCAAGCGAACCTGAATCCAGTAAGTCAACTCCCTGCCCCAGCCGCTGCTCCCCTCCCATGCTTCTTCTCACAGAACTGGATGGCAAGCTCCGAAACAGCTCGCCCGTCTGGGCTGGACACGGGGTCTGCCTCCCAGCCTCCTAGAGCCTCCTGATGACTAGGTATTCATGACCAGGCATTGTCTTTAGTGTAGTGACTCTTAAATCTGTGAAAAACTTTCAACTAAATGCTGCGGTTGCAGGTTAAAAAAAAAAAAGACTGTAAATGAAATAACGTAATTTCTAACACATCATGCAAGAAATGTGGTTTCACATCTTACAGTTAAAATCCTACGAGTTAATTCATAACAAGCACACAGAGGCGTAACAGTGGGAGCATACCTGTAAAATAACTCCCTTCCCACCCCCCCAATCAAAAAAAAAAAGTAATATTAATTAAACTTAAGAAATAATGAATGCACCATTAAAATGTCATCCAAAGATGTTGACCTAAGACAAAGGTTTTTCAATGATACACGATACGGTCAAAAAGTTTTCAATCAGTAATATACAGTATGACAACTACATCTTGTAAATTATACCCAATACTGCCGGCAGTCTATCCCTCTAAATATTTGCCCCTCTCATCCCTTCCTAACAATCAGATAATAAAATACAGCACCTATAAATAAGCAAAAAAAAATATATATATATATACCGAAATCATCTATTGTTAGTTTAAAGATATGGCAATAAAGGAGTCTAAATTAGCCAACTTGTAGAAGCCATAACCGATACAACAGCTTATTGGAAAAAGGTGGCAGTAATGCACTCTATGTGTGCACAGGGACTTAAGAAAATACACAGACGTATAAAATTGCACACACACGCACGCACGCACACTCTCATCCACCTCTGTTCTCACGCATATACACATCGACAACAGGAGGAGTCAGAGACAAGTTAGACTTGTGGATTTGTACTTAGGCTGCCCTAAATTGTGCATAAAACAACTTCTCAAGAGGCGAAATGAAGGGGAGGGCAAATGGTCTGGTCTGGAGTGGACAGCATTGAAGGACCGCCCCCATGGGTGTGTGTGTGTGTGTGTGTGTGTGTGTGTGTGCGCGCATGCCTGGGGTGAGGGGTTGGTGGTGCAGACCGGGCTGCCTCCAGGGCTCTCTCTCTCTCTCCTGCAGGGAAGGGAGCTTCCCACGGGGTCAACAGGGCCATCAGTGCTTGTGGTGGGAAGAAGGAGGGGGGACGCGGGGGACAGAGAGAGTGCTGGAGCCAGCCCTGCCCAAAGTCCTGGGTCGTGGGTGGGGGGAGTGGTGAGAAGTGAGGTGCCTTCTGTCTATTGGGGGCCCCAGATCCACCTGCCCACACGTGGCAGGGGGCCTCCTGCCCTTCACTCCAACTTCTTTCACGGCTCGCACATGTGTACGCTCACTCGCGTACAGATGCACCAACATGGACGCAGACACCATAAATTAAAACGAAATGAGAACGGGAACATGCTAACTTGTCTCCTGAATCTCCCAATATGAGGTCTGATCAGCGTGCTCTGCGGTTAGAGGTTAAAAAGCAGATTATAAAATACCTAGATTCGGATCTTTTTTTTTTTTTTCTTTTTTCTTTTTTTCCTGTCCTGATTTGGCCTAGAATGGAGTGTATTAAACAGACCCCAGACGGAAAAGCCAGGGGCCAGTTAAAGCTATGGATCAATGTGCACTACACGTCAGGATTCTAGTCACGAACGTTCGAGAAAACACTACCTCAGCTACCACAAAATCAAGAGGGTTTCCTGATGTAACTTTCTTTTTCTCTCTTTTGTTAAAAAATACGTGGAGTAAATGTGTTTTATCTTAATTCAAAGTTTCAAACGAGAAGATTTCATTTTCTTGAAAATATTTAGGAATCCAAACTAGTGTGTTTAGAGTCGGTTTGACTGTGCAATCTCTTAGTGGCAACTGAATAGCTACAAAAACTTTTTTTTTTTTCTGAAAAAATCCCTCCCTCCCCCCCTTCCTGGTTTAAGAAGATAATATAGTGTATTATCGCTCTGAAGCCATTAGATGGCAGATAAAAAGCCCCCTTTTCATATGTGGGTTTGATTTTTTTTGTTTGTTTGTTTGTTTTGTTTTAAGCCCACACCAAGAGGAGGGCGCAAGGCAAAAAGCTGTAAGAGTTATCCCAGAACCTGTGGAAATCACTTTAGGGCAATAAAAAAAACACTTGAGGGTACAAAAAAGCTCGACTACACATTTCCGTTTTCTTCCTTGAAAACACGACATAGATTGGGCTTAATGCTCCTGTTTTCTATATGCACCTTGGCCTATGGCGATTTTGCCCTGTGGCCCGCAGGGCGGTAAGTGCGCAACACGGTCCGGGCCACGGAGCTGGCCCGACGCCCCGTCCCTCCCCGACCCGGCTGGACTCGGCCCGGCCCGGCTTGGCCCGGTTCAGCACGGCCCGTCTCGGCCTCCTTGCCCGGGCGCTGGGGCTGGGGGCCGGGAGGCCGGCACCCCCTCAGAACTCCCATTCGATGGGCTCCTCCCGGCTGGCGGCCTTCTCCAGGCGGTGGATTATGCTGTTCAAGTTCGCGGCCTTCTTCTTCCTCAAGGGGTTGTCTCGCGAGTCCCTGGCGCCCGCCGCCCCGGGCAGGCCGAAGAGGCTCTGCAGCGAGCTGGGCCTGCGGCCGGCCGGCGCGCTGGTGCTTGGCAACGCGGAACTCCTCTCGGCCGAAGAAGCAGCGCCGGGGGCCGCGCCGGGGCCGTCCCCGGGCGGGGCGGCTGAGGTAGCGGCGTCCTCCCCGGCCAGGGCCGCGGTGGCCGGGGCGGCGCCGGCGGGGTTTGGCACGGGCCGCGGGCCGTCGGCCGGGCCCTCGGGTGGCGGCCTGGGCCTGCCCGCGTCCTGGGCGTCGTCCGGGCCCGGGGTCCCCGAGGGCGGCGGCTCCGTCTTCTCTGCGGGCCGGGGCGCCTCCTCCCGCTCTGCCGGGGCCGCGGCCGCCTCGGCGGGCCCTCCCTGAGACTTGGCGGCGGCCGCGGGACCGCCTGGCTCCTCGTCGGCGGCGCCCGGGCCCTCGGCGGCCTCCACGCCGTCGCAGCTGTCACCCTCTGAGCTGGGTGCGGCGCGGCCGCTCCGGGCCGACGATGGCGAGTCGCTGGTGCCCGCCTGGCCCTGGCTCCCGGCCTGGATCTCCTCAATAAACAGTTCTCTGCGGATCCGAGACCTACGAGACACAAATGGGCCGGAGGTGAGGAGGCCAGTGGGTACAGCTATCCCGTGAAACCCCAGCCCAGCCTGGAGGCGAGGTGGCCCTGAATGGCACGGGTCCTTCATCAGCCCACCGAGACCTCGCCGGGCTGGGCTGAACTGACACTGCCTGGTGACCAGTGTATGGACATCCCCAGTGAGGATCATCAGGGGACAGTTCCCATCAGGGATGCCACTTGATAAAGCAGGAAGGAGGACATGTGGGTGAGGCCTTCAGGAAGTTCATGGGGAATGGATTTTAAAACCGTAAGCTTGCTTTGCTGTGAACAGATTGGATCTGGGCATCTAAGGCATAATCAAGAAATGCAGAGGCGGGTCTGCCCGAGGTGCAGCAGTCGAATCCCGTATGGATGCGTTTCAAGTCCCGACTGCTCCACTTTTGACTGAGCTTCCTATTAGTGCGCCTGGGAAGGCAGTAGGAGAGGGCCCAAGTGCTTGAGACCCTGCACCCTTGAAGGTGAGCCCCAGAACTTCCTAGCTTTGGCCTGGCCCAGCCCCAGCTGTTGCAGGCCTAAGGGAGGTGAACCAACAGATACAAGATCTATTCCCGCCCTCTCCCCTCCAATTCTACTTTTCAAATAAAATATGTATATTTTAAAATTAACAGAGGGACAGGCAGTGTATAGTAGAAAAAGCTGCTGCTTGCAATTCCAGCATTCCATATGGGATGAAGTCCCACTCCACTTCTGACGCAGCTCCTTGCTAATGTGCCTGGGAAGGCAGTGGAAGGTCGCCCTGGCATTTAGGTCCCAGTTGCCCACATAGAAGACCTGGATGGAGCTCCTGGATTTGATCAGGCCTGACCCCCAGCCAGGCTTGGGGAGTGAACCAACAGATGGAAGACTGATAAATCTCTCTGTGTCAATGTACATGTTTAATAAAAATTTCTGAAAAAACATACAAACACCAAGATGAGTCCTGAGCTTACTGCCGAGGAGCCTGGGGCTGGCAGAATACGTGCTGTGTGTGGGACAGTGGCTGTGCCTGCTCTGTGAGGCATCAGCCCGCTTGGACTCCAGGAGTGGGTTACAAGGCTCACGGACACCCTGGCTTCCAGTGTCCTGCATGGTGCTGGTCTCTCCAGCCCCATTGTGGGGGCACAGGGTCGCTTGGTGCTGCTTTGGTTTCCTTAAGGTGGTGGAAGAACTCTACTTCTGGATATGGCAAAGACAGACCCGACTGTCACCCCAAGTAACAGCACAACGTGACTGCAGCTGGCTCCCAGTGGCCTGGTGCTCACGTCTCACTCCTTGGTTTAGTTTTCTCTAAGGCTTCTCCTGGTCAGGCCTCCTGAAGTCAGGCCCTGGCTCAAGTCACCCTTTTTCCCCACAGTGTGGCAGGTCTGCAGGGCCCAGGCCACCTGTGGCTGAGCAGCCCCACTGTGGGGCTGTGGGCCCATTCTGGGAAGAGCCTAACTCCAGTGTCTGCTCCGGATCTGGCCCCGGGTTGTTGATCTCAGTGTTAAAGACTTAGAGCTGTTCTTCCTCTGCTCTGCTTCTCTTTCTCTTCTTCTTCTTCTTTTTTTTTTTTTTAAAGATTTATTTATTTTTATTGGAAAGTCAGATATACAGAGAGGAGGAGAGACAGAGAGGAAGATCTTCCGTCTGATGATTCACTCCCTAAGTGAGCGCAACAGCCGTTGCTGTGCCAATCCGAAGCTGGGAACCAGGAACCCCTGCTAAGTCTCCCATGCAGGTGCAGGATCCCAAGGCTTTGGGCTGTCCTCCACTGCTTTCCCAGGCCACAAGCAGGGAGCTGGATGGGAAGCAGAGCTGCTGGGATTAGAACCAGCACCCATATGGGATCCCAGCATATTCAAGGTGAGGACTTTAGTTGTTAGGCCATGCCGCTGGGCCCTCTTTCTCTTCTTTTAAGATCCATTTCACTCACTTGAAAGGCAGAGTTATAGAGAGAGGGAGAGAAAAATAGACATCTTCCATTTGTTGGTTCACAGGGCTGGCCAGGGCTGGCCCAGACCAAAGCTAAGAGCTAGAAGCTTCTTCCTGGTCTCCCTTGTGGGTGTGGGGTCCAAGCACTTGCACATCCTCCTCTGCTTTCCCAGATGCATTAGCAGGGAGCTGGATCAGAGGTGGAGCAGCATGGACTGGAACTGGCACCTGTGTGGAGTGCTGGCATTGGAGCTGCCATGTCACAGCGCTGGCCTCCCTCTCTCTCCTTTTTGCTCATGCAGAGTGCACAGAGGGGCTTCCCCACAGTGAACGCTAACTGCCGTCTGACAGGCACGACCATGGCTCTCGGAGGGCTAGCAGTTGAGCCAGCAGAGTAGGCGGGCCCTGGCCAGTGACTCTGTTCAGTGCAGCTCGTAGCCCAGTGCTCAGCACTCAGGACTCAGGTGGCCTCTGGGTGACAGCGTGAGGGAGTTAATAACACTTGGGCTCCAATAGACATGATTTGTGGGAGACCGGAGAGCACGTGATTGGGAGCCCTTCCATTGGCAGTGGCCATAGCCATGCTCAGCTCCTGGGCCTGTCCTCCTGGGAGCAGCCTACTCACTGGGGCCCATCTGGGCCTGCCCGGCCACACAGGAACAGGTGCCTGGCACCAGGGTTCAGGGGCAGGCCCACACAGCTCTCACATGAAGCTTCCGGCTCTTAACCCAGCCTTTTACCAGTGTGATTTCGGGCTTCCATTTGATATCTTTAGATTGCCCAATTTGTTAAGGTCCTGGGTGGGACTTTGGGCCCATTCAGGAATGCTGGCAGAACTTAGCAGAGACCACTCCTTTCTCTAGCACTTGACTGTGCTTCGAGTGTCCACTCCACTGCCTGCTGCTGGCCAGCTGCCAAGACCCCACTGGTATTGCCTACATCTGTGTGTGTGTGTGCCTGTGCGGGCAGGCGCGCGTGCACATACTCAATAGGCAGGAAGCCTGGACAGGGGAAGTGACATTGTGGTGGGAACTGGCATCAGGCGATGATGGCCTAGGGGCAGGACTCGTGATTTCTGTTTGGGACCAGGGTTAGAGTGCCACTCAGAACCTGCAGGAGGTTTCTAAGATCTATTTTCAACTATTCCTGCCTGCCTGCTTGGTGCGAGCCAAGTGCTGGGCCCTGCCCTGCCCTGGCAGCCTACTTGGCCCCCCAAGACTCGTCTGCAGCCAGGGATGCGGCTGAACTTGGCTTTCCCTGTTGTATCAAAGGCCTGGAAGTCCTCAATCTGTCTCACAGGAAAAGCGATCAAAACCAGTTTGCAGAGCAGCACTGGAAAAGACCCAAAACATCCCAAAGGAATTAGAACTCCCTGTTAGGCAGCTGTAATTGTCCCAACACTCTTTGGCTTTGGAGCCAGGGGGAACTTAGGCCTCCATCTTTATAGAGTTAGAAACTCCAGTGAAATAACACAGCTGACCATACCTCAGGCCCCCTGAGTCTGGGCATGGCCCTAGACCACCATGTCCATGCTCCTCAATGTGGGTCAGATCCTCAGCCCAGCTCGAGCGAGGACGGAGCTCAGGGCCATGGCCCGCTGGCCGGTGTCAGGGCCTACCTGTAGTTGTGGAACCAGTTGATGACTGTGCTGGTTTTCAGGTTGAGCTGGGTGGCGAGCTCCTCGATGGTTTTTGGTGACGGGTATGGCTTTTGCTGATAGGCCCGCTTAAGAGCTTCCTTCTCCTCCGGGGCCAGCACCACCCGTGGCTTCTTGAGCTGGTGCTGGGGCTGTGGGCTGGCTCCTTGGCTGTAGTCGATGCCCACGGTGGGCGGCTCGCAGGGCTGGCTGTCACTGACTGAGCTGTGCCGCCGCTTCATGTAGGCTGAGGGGGAAGAGGTGGTGGGATGGGAGTCAGAGCTCAGTCAGCCCAAAGCCACGGCTGCCCTCGGCACAAACACCCAGGGGCCCTGCTTAGATGCCCCTGACTCTGTGCACCTTAACCAACTTGTGGGGGATGCAGAAGATCCAGAAAGGGCATTTATGGTGGAAACCCACAGGGAGGCACACATAGATTGGGAGGAGTTGGGGGCTCAGAGGAGAGGATGTTTAACGAAAATCTTGGGGCTGATGCTGTGGCATGGAGGGTGGGGTCCCCATCTGTAGACTGACACTGGTTGAGTCCTGGCTGCTCCCCTTCTGATCCAGCTTCCTGCTAATGCACCTGGTAAAGCAGCACAGAATGGTTCAAGTGCCTGAGCCCCTGCACCCACATGGGAGACCTGGAGGAAGTTCCTGGCCAGCTCTGACCATTTGGGGAGTGAACCAGCAGATGGAGGACCTTGCCCCTCTCTCTGTAACTCTGATTTTGATAAATAAACAAAAACAAATTCTTGAAGGACGGGAGGGTTAGCTGGAGGCTGTAGGGGGAGGATGCAGGAGTGGGAGAGGGCAGGCATGGTTCATTAAGCATGTGCAAAGACAGGGATGGTATGTGCAAAGACAAATGCTGGTAACAGTGGCCGTGGTGGCAGAGGTAGGAGGAGTTGTCTGACAAGTGGAAGGGCAGCCTGGAGCCAGGGTGAGCCTAAACCTGTTACTGAAGGCAGTGGGGGAAAGAGGTTTACAACAAGGAGCTTAGAAGCTGGGTCTGGGCTCCAGAGAAAATTTGGGACCCATTGGAATAAAGCTGCAGTGGGAATTTGATACACTTGAGGAGTGGAACTAGAAGGAGGCAGGGCTAGAGGGAGCCCTGGACAGCGCTGGGGGAGGGGAAGAGCTGGGGGAAGGGTGGCACTAAGCTCAGATGGGGTCAAGGGAAGGTGGAAGCCTCAAATGCTGCAGTGTGCCAAGGATCCAGAATGCCATGTGGGTTTGTGCCTGGGCAGGTGAGCATGTGAGGGTAGTGTATGCGTGCTAGCTACCCTGTTGGAAGCTGAGTCTAAGAGGCTTTGGCCAAAGCAACCCAGAATTTACAGTTGGGTTTGAAAGACAAGTGGGTGGGTGATAGTGTTTGCAGGTGAGTGGAAAGAGAAGAGAAAGAGGTGGAGATGCTGGAGGGCCCAGCTGTAGGACACAGAATCAGGCGTGGATGCTCCAGGGGAACAGGGGAGCAGGGGAGGGGCTGTGGGTCTGAGGGCCACCTTGAGTCAGGCAGGGTGGGGAGACAGGTGTGTGGTCAGGAGGTAGGGTGCCTGTATTTAGGATCTGGGAGGCCAGGCAGTTTGTGGTGGGGGTCATGTGAGTCAGGTCCGAGAACTTGTGGTGTGGGGTGCAGGAAGGTCTGGTGGGGTTCTCCTTGTGGCTGTGCAGGGAGGCAGGGCCTACAGGGCGAGTGGGAGGCTGGTGGCTGGCAAAGCTGAGGGCATCACTGGCTCTGGGCAGCAGGGACACCTGCCAGGGAGAAGGGGAGGGGCTGGGCAGGGGTTGGGGTGGGAGGTGGGGAGGTTGCTCCAGGGCAGTGCGTGGGGCTGTGGTCTGGAGCCAGGCTGTGGTTTGGGAAGAGGGATGGGAGTCAGCCAGGCTACAGGTCTGCCTGCACCATGCACACCAATGCTTGGAACGTGAGTGGGCACACAGGTGCCTGCATGCTTGTGACCACGCCAATAGCTCAGATCCAGGGTCAGCTCGTGAGACGACAGAAAAGCAGGGCAGAGAAGGCAGCTGACAGGAGAGGACAGGGAGGGGAAGCGGGGTGGCAGGGGCCTGGGGCTCAGTGGGGTTAGGCCTGGGTAGAACATGAACTGTTCCAATGGCTCGCTGTTACAGACTGGCCTTTCCAGTCCCTGCAGCCTGCCCAGCCAGTCTGATGCCCTCTTTTGGCAGGTGCCGGCCCTGAGGCTGACGGGGCCGGGGACATGATCCCTGTAGCGAATGACCACAGCAGAAGTGAAGGCCAGCTTGAAACAGGCCTGAGTTGTCCTGGGTTGGTCCTCCGTGTCCCACATGCCATGCTTGGTGCAGTGGAGACCTGGAGCTGCTCATGCACTTGCTCCCCGCTCCCTCTGAAACAGTAACTCCTTTGTAACACAAGAGGGCGCCTGGAGTCTGTGAGGAGGAGGGAGGTCAGGGAAGCCTGGCCAACTGTGGTTGTTTGTCCCACCCAGGAGGGGATAGTGCAGCCAGGGCAGTTGGGAGCAGGCAGTGTGGCCAAAAGAGAGCTGGTGCAAGCTCTGGCAAACAACAGCCCAC
Source organism: Ochotona curzoniae (assembly GCF_017591425.1). Lineage (NCBI taxonomy): Eukaryota > Metazoa > Chordata > Mammalia > Lagomorpha > Ochotonidae > Ochotona > Ochotona curzoniae. The sequence goes on from NW_024465421.1 coordinate 6,532,729, forward strand.
AGATGGAGCTTGGGGGCTATTCCTGGGTTTCTGTTTCACAAGATTCAGGAGTGCTGCCTGAGAGACTGTGGCTCGTGTGTGACAATTTCCACATTGCCAAGGAGGAATGGCAGCACTGTGGGGCTCAGCGTTGCAGGCTTGGGCACAGCCAGCTTTGCGCCACAATCCTGCTCCCCCGCTGCCCCAGCTGCAGAGTCAGGTCAGCCTCCTGAGCCCCTAGGCTTCTTGTTTTCCTGGGGTGATGGCCTCATCGCTGGCTGAGGTCTCAGTATGGTGCCTGGCGAACAGTCTGGTTACATCCCAGGGCCCAGCCCTTGGCATTCCTGGAGGCATTCAGCTCTGGCTGCCTCTTGGAGCTTCAGCCTTGCCCTGGGAGGTTGAGAGCCTATGATGTTTGGCTGGTGGGCAATGGATGGCACCCTTGATTAAAGTGCTCTGTGGTAGCTGACTAGGAAGATGGGTGGAGCTCCTTAAGGCCAGCCCAGCCAGTTGCAGCCCTTCTTTGCACCTAAGGGTTTTGGGTGCAGTGGCGGCCCTGTGAGGGTACAGTCAGGGAGGTGGCCGTGGCGGGGGACCCTGGAGGGGGTGGGTTCACTGATGAGGGCTGCACTCAGTGAACCTCTGTGGGGTGCAGGAAAGAGGCATTTGTGGGGGCATTTGGGGCAATCTCTCAAGAGAGGCAGGACCTTGCAGGCTAGAGGGTAAACTACAGTGTGAGTACCCTTCAGCTTCTTCCCAGGCCTGGCAGGCTTGCCAGGGCTCCTGAGCTCTCTATCCAACTAAATACATTTCATTTTATAGCTTAAAAAGTGTACTTGGTTGAGAGGTGGAGAGTGAGAGCGAGAGCGAGAGAGAGTGTGAGCAAGTGCTCCAATTGTTGGTTTCTTCCCCAAATGCTGACAGTGGCTGGAGCTTGGAATCAGGGACGAAGTCCAGGTCTCCCGTGGGGATGACAGGGACCCAATTATTTGCAGCCATCACCTGCTGCCTCCCAGGGTCTGCATTAGGCAGGAAGATAGAGTCAGGTGCCGAACCCAGGGATACTGATATATGACCTGGGGCATCATAATTGGGCCAAACACCTGCTCTCCAATGCATCTCCTAGTGATGGGAGCAGCAGGTGCACAGCAGCCCAAGCACTGCCCAGAGGGTGTTCCCCTGCCCTGGGTTAACAGGACCCAGCAATGCTGGGATTCAGGCGCTCTGCAGGGACAGTGACAAACTTGCCACAGACTCGCGCTCTCCTCTGCCATATCTAGAGCTTTCCAGCAATGGTTTACTGGTTGGGCCATGAACAGAAACAGAGCTGTCTGGGGCGGGGCCGAGTGGGGCTGGGCGGGGCTCACCTTTCTTCTCCATCCTCTTCATGTCCATCAGCTTCTCCACATTGTTGGGGTCATTGAGCCACAGCTGCATACGGACGAAGGGCTCCCGGCCCTTGAGGCTGAGTTTGTGCCAGGGTTTTGGGCGGGCCAGGAGGTCGGAGACGGAGCCCTGGGTGAGCCCCAGGATGGTCTCACCAAACAAGCGCTGACCTGGAGAGGAGACAGAGCAGAGCGAGAGATGGTCACTGGGTATGCAGGGGTTGGCAAAGCCAAGTGCAAATAAAGGTTGAGTGAGGGACATCAGGCCCAGCTCAGCCCTTCACCTCTGTAACAACAGGACTTCCTCACCTGGACTTCAGGCTTTATTCACAATGTACAACCAACAATGCTTCCCATCGGAACCAGGGCCTGGATGGCAATGCCCACACCTACGCCCAGGGTGAGTAGCCAGCGGGATGGGAGCCGCCTATGTCTCCTTCCATGTTGACCCCAAGTGGATCAGATTGGGGCCCGCTCCACTGTGGAGGCGCAGTGGTCTTGGGTCTGTAGTGTGGCTTGTGCCAGGCTTGAAGGAAGATGAGATGCCCACTCATGCTTCCGGGGGAGGTAGGGTGGGAAAGGGAAATGACTGCTCTGAACATGGGGGGGCCAGCCAGGTGGTATAATGGGTGGAAAGCTTCGGCTCTTAGAAACTAACCTTTTTTGGCATCAGTCACTTTCATTTAACAATAAATGTATGTATTTTGTAAAGTCGTGATTTCTCTGCTTTTCAAGTTCTTAGTTTAGCCTAGAAATGTCCCAAGTTTTCCCAGCTATTTGCTGTGGCTGTTGTAAAGTCAATTTTACTTAGTTCTAAAAAAAAGGGAGGGGAAATACTGATTTTATTTGAACAGCAGGGTTTTGAAAGAGAGGGAGAGATTGAGGCTGCCCAGCCATGGGTTCATTCCTAAATGGACACAACAGGCAGGCCTGGGCCAGGCTGAAGCCAGGAGCCAGGAGCTCCATCCTGGTCTCCCCGATGGGTGGCAGGGACTTGGACACTAGCAAGAAGCTGGACTGGAAGCAAGGCAACCAGAATGCCAACTAGCGCTGATAAGGGATGCTGGTGTTACAAGTGGTATCTTACCCCGCAGTGCCATCACACTGGCCCCTGAATTCCACTTCATTTGAAAGGTTTTCTAACTGTGGCTCCCCATTGTTTGAGGCTCATCGACAGGGACCAGGACAGTCAATGCCAAGGATGTGGCCACCCAGAGTACAAGGGGCTGTTCCAGCTGGGCCTTGGGCCTGTCCGTCACACCCCAGAACTGGTAACAAGCCCATGGTGGGGAGGGGAACAACTCTAGAATCGATGTCCACTCCAATAGCCGCCGGGCACACATGACTTGCCCTTGTTTTAGGATCCACAGCCAGCATTTGACTATCTGTGAGTGACTTTATGACAAACACTCTCTTGCCCTGTTCTGTACCGCGTGTTGTGAGAAGAGCAGGCAGGGTGAAAGGAAGGCCTCAACCAGTTGGGCTGGTCTCACACGCTGGCTCTTTTCTAGAACTCGGCTGCTCCCCTCAATGCCAAGTAAGACAAAGGGCACATCTGGGCCCTCCCAGTGTGGGTTGTCCTTGCTCCCACTCTGTCCCTCCCTTGCCTGCCCACCCAGGGTGACACACAACACTGTGGGAGCCTGATGGTGGAAGATGACAAGCTTGCCTCCTAGTCCCTCATGGACACAGCTCCTGTGACAGCCCTGCAAGAGCCACCTCGGCAGAGCCCTGGGAGGCTGCCACTTGTGCCGGTTAGACACTCTGGAGGCCAGCTCATGGGGGTCTGGCCGTGTGTGTGTTGGGGGGCATGAGTGGATATATACTTGTGTGCCTACATGGGTGTGCATGTGTGTGCGTAGGTGTGCGTACCTCTGACTATGAGGAGACATATATGTATGCATGTGTGTGCCGTGTGATATATACGTCTACAGTATGGGTATGTGTGTATCTGTGTATGTATGTGTGTATATGTGGGTGTGTTCCTGATGTGAATCTATATGTGTTTGGGCATGCATATATACAAGTGTGTGTGTGGTGTGTATGGGTGTATAGGGGCGTGTAGGCATCACAGTGTGTGTATCTCTAAGTATGGGGAGGCATGTGTGCCTTGATGTATGGATGTGTGGGGTGTGTATATGGGCATGTGTTGCATGTGTGTATATCTATCTCTGTATGTATGTATGCATGGTACATGTATGCATGGCTGTGTGCTAACGTATAGGCATGTATAAGTACGTGGGCAGGTGAGCATGCCTGCGGCTGTGTGGTGTGTATTTGGGTGCACTGTGTGTATGGGTATGCGTATAGGGGTGTAGGGAGCAGAGGTGAAGTTCAATAGGAGCAGCAGCGACCAGAGACCACACAGCCAGGTGCTGTGCTAGGAGCTACTGCTCTCACAGCCCCACACAGGCCCTCACTACTGGGGTTTTCCTGAGGGACTCAGCAGCCTGCCTGTGTCACAGGGAACCTGGAGCTGGTCCTGGTCTCACAGGTGCCCAGGAAGCCATGAGGAAGCTGCAGGGCCTGCAAACCCACCCAGGTTTGTGGCCTAGGAGAGTCTGGAGCTCTACCAGGCACAACCCAAGAAGCTGGTGCTCAGTGAGGCGAGGCCTGCTCAGGCACACAGGTGCTCCTCCTGAGCGGCCTAGTGGGTCAGGGGGGGACTGGGCTGAGTGCGCCCAGCTGCGGGGCATGCCAGGTCCTCACAGTGGCCTGAAGCCCTTCTCCCATTCTCCCTGAGAGGCCCAAGCAGCCTAGGTGTGAGACCTACCGAGGTTGTTGTCCGTCAGCACCTCCTTGACCCTCTTGGTGATGCCATAGGTGTCCAGCTCAGGAGACATGGCCACCAGTTCCTGAATGCTGAGGGCTGAGTGTCCAGAGAGAGGCAGTGGGGTGCTGGGCTGGGAGTCTGGGGCCGGGGGGTCGCTGGCTTCGGGTGGCTTGCCATCCTTGCTTGTGTCGATGGCGGGGCAGGGCTGTTGCACGAGTTCGGTTAGGCTCTTGACGGACTCGCTGGAGCTCATCGGGGACTCAGGGGCAGGGCTGCAGCTGGCAGAGGTCTTTGGAGTGCTTTCTGTAGGCAGAACAGAGGGAGAAGCACGGCTGAAGGCAGGGCCCCATCCTTCTCTGGGCTGTGCCCACCAGACACAGTGCAAGACGTGGTGCCTGATGGCGGGGTGAGGGGGTCCTAACACACTGTTGTGGGGGCTCCCTTCTAGGGAGCAACCTTGGAATTGCTGTGTTACATTACAGACAAAAAAATAATACCAACAGGACAAAAAAATTAAGGGTTTTAATAAACAGATTCTGAAGGCTTAATATGAGGGCATTATGCAAAAAAAAATACCTGTCATACTCATCATGCATTATCATTGTCATGATTTACTTTAATAAAAAAAAACCTGCAACTCCATCAATTCGCAAGTACTGATGTGGCCTGCCTTGCCCTTGTTTTCCATATCAAGAGGAGCGGATATATCGGTGTGCAGGAGGGCTGCCTACGATGCGTGGTTACCACAGCCAAGGAGATCCTGGCATCTCATGCCGTGGCTGGCTGGCCCCAAGACCCAGGTCTCAGATTTAAGAGTTTCTATTTTTAAGTTTTGTTTATATGAGAGACAGAAAAACAGAGAGAATTTGCCTATCTACTGTCCACTCTACAGATAAATGCTTACATCCGTCAGAGCAGGGCCAGGCCAAAGCTTGGGGCCTAGAACTCTACCCAGGTATCTTCTGTGAGTGACAGGGACCAGAGTGTACCTGCGCCATTACCTGCTGCCCCAAGGTGCGTCTGAACAAGCAGCAGGAATCCAGAGTGGAGTTGGGACTTACATTTGGACACTTGGATATGAGCCCAGGCATCTCAATCGAGTGCCGAATGTGTACCCTGAAGGCTGATATTTGCTGAGTTGCCAGGGCCTTCCCTGCAGCCTAACCCTAACTCTCGTGGGTGGAGGGGACCCACAGAAGGTGGGGCTCTGCTCCACTCTTCCACTTGGGAGCTCCAGGCCAAGCCCAGGGCTTGCTGCTGCCACTGGCTTTGCGAAAAAAAAAAAAAAAAAAAAAAAAGCTCTTGCCCCTTCTACACCACACTGTAACCAGCTGAAACCAGCATGATCTGGCTGGGCAGACCAAGTGGTGTCCTTTCAGTGGAAGGGTTGTGTTGTGTGTTCCTGCAGGTGCCTCGGGGGAAAAACCACCCCGCATCACACTGTGCTGAGCTGTGCCTTCCTGGCAGCACAGACTTGGGTTTAGTTTTGTGTGTGGAGGAGTGTGTGTGCTTGGAATAGAGACTGGGGCCACTTCCTGGTTCCCTAACTGCCGCCAGGGAAGATGCGCTCAGGGGCTGCCTGGGACGCACACCTGCCTGTGGCTCAGCTCAGGGTCTTGGTGCCATCTGTCTTCCCACCCCCACCCCTGCCATGCTTGAGTCCGGGGCAAGGTCATCCCTGGTTCCCTCGGTAACACATCCCCTACCTGTGCTGATTTAAACACCTACGCCCCAGGACTGTGGAACCTGAATCCATCATGTAGCCTAACATCCTGTGCCAAGTACGCTCTCTCAGGCAAGCAACCCTCTTCAAAGGCTGCAGGGTGGAGTATGTATCCCAGACACAGCAAGGGCTCGCTATAGATTCCCCTGTTGCTGCCACAGCCCTATCCTGAATAAGACAATTGCAATGTCGCTGAGAAATCAGTTCACTCTCCCAAATGGAGACAAAGCCCCACCAGGTGGCACACCCTTGCCTCTTTTCCCTGGCAAATCAAAGATCAGTTTTAAAAAAAAAAGGTCCGGTGTGGTAGCGGCTAAAGTCCTCGTCTTGAATGTGCTGGGATGCCATATGGGCGCCAGTTCTAATCCCGGCAGTTCCGCTTCCCATCCAGCTCCCTGCTTGCAGCCTGGGAAAGCATTCAAGGACGGCCTAAAGCCTTGGGATCCTGCATGCATGTGGGGGACCCGGAAGAGGCTCCTGGCTTCTGGCTTCAGATTGGCTCAGCTTTGGCTGTTATAGTCAATTGGGGAGTGAATCAGCGGACGGAAGATCTTCCTCCCTGTCTCTCCTCCTTTCTGTAGATCTGACTTTCCAATAAAAATAAATAAAGCTTTAAAAAACCAAAAAACAAAAAACAGAGTGGGTCCTGAGAGATGGGGAACTGCCAGATGGACAAGGTATAAATGCTCCTTTAGAATCTTCCAGGTACTATGAATGCTACAAATTAGATTTCTTCCCCATTCAGCCCTGGAGTCACCTGACAACTAGCTCTAAAAGCCAGTGAAAACTATTTGTGTATTGGAGGTGGCGCAGGCACTATAGTGTTGGTGTGGCATGCCCCTGATCTACTCAAGCGAGGCCCAGCCTGGCAGCAGATCATTCATTTTGCTCACTGTACACGGTCAGGGATGGTATGAATTCCCTGTGTGATAAACACAGTTCTCAGGTTTGTGTCTCATCACCCAGAACAAGGTCAAAATCATGGCTGCCTGGCTCAGTCTGGTGCCCTGTGGTGCCGGTGGCTGCCATGCTTCCTGCTTAATCCCAGGGGCTGGCATGGGCAGATCTCAGCAGCTGCTTGCTTGTGTTTTGGCCACAAAGCCTAGAGAGGCGTGATGGCTCATTTGGCTAATCCTCACCTTGCAAGTGTTGGGATTCCATATGGACACCAGTTGTGCCCAGCTGCTCTACTTCCTGTCCAGCTCCCAACTTATGGCCTGAGAAAGCAGTGGAAGGTTGACTAAAACCTTGGGCCCTCGCACCTATGTGGGAGACCTGGAAGAAGCTCCTGGCTCTGGATCAGCTCAGCTCTGGCTGTTGCAGCCATTTGGGGAGTGAGCCAGCTGATGGAAGATCTTTCTGTATATCTGCCTTCCCAATACAAATAAATAAATCTTAAAAAAGAAAAAAAAAGCCTTGAGATTGAGAGAATTAAGCCAAGGAGAGCGGCACTTCTAAGGGCCAGCCCACACTGCAGAGAGGGAGCAGGCCTGGGCCATGAGGAAGACACACTGGGCAACAAGGTTCCAGGGTTGACTCCCATTTGCTTCCCCATGCTTAGTTCCAGCTCAGATGCAGAGAAATGCTAGAAATTGCACACCCCTCCTGGGAGACAATTTATCCACAGAGGTTGCAGAGAGCTGAACTGTGCACCCTCATCTGGTGGGCAGGTGCACAAAGAGACGTGATGGCGACTGGACCCATCTGGAGACCCTGAGCTGATATATCCGGAACACTGTGTGGGCAATGGGAGGTGACTGCATGCAGGGCCATCTCTGGGGGTACTGCGGTTCCCATGGCAGAACTAGCTCCCCCTATACCAAGGGTCACAGACAGCTCCTCTCAGGGGGCCAAGGAAGGCCCTTCACTCAGCAGTTCAACAGAACACGAAAGGGACACAGCTCAGCAGGAGCCCAGGATTGATACACAAGATGCCTGGCAGAAGCAACAAGTGGCTCATAGCTTTGGAGGTTCAAGTTCAGGCTGTGGCCAGCCCTGTCAGTTTTAATATCGGGTAGCCATGGCCATGGCAGAGCACAGCTGAGCTGGGATGCTCCACAGCTGGTCACGGACTGGAGAGTATGACCTCTGGGGGACATGCCCCCTGGTGGCCCAAACTCCTCCCACCAGGCTCACCTTCCCGGATCAAACAAGTGCCCATGTGGTGAGCATCACCCATGGGCAGACCGAGAGTGGAACCTCGTTCAAACCATGGCCAACCCACACATTCACTGCCAAGCTCCTCAAGATTTATGACTTCCTCCACGGTGCCTGGCATGTGACCGAGGCCCTGGGGCCAGCCTGGGAAGACTGCTTCCAGTCGGATGCATTAGATGGTGCTCTGGCTGGGGCTGGGCTGGGGTGGGGGCTGCTGAGGGTGCACAGGGAACACCCACAGAACGGTTCTGTGCAAGAGGCATTAAGTTTTCCCGGATATAGATGATACCTCCAGAAGGAATGACTTAGGGAGGAAAGTGCTGGTGATGGAAGGAATGAATGAAGGCCCATTCATTCGTTCCATTCATTGTTTTCACTCGTCTACTGGGCCAGGCCCAGAGAACTGGTCAGAGGGGGCCTCGCCTTGTCAGTGCTTGGCCCTGGCTCTCAGCACTGTCTGGGCATGAGCCCCAGTGCCAACGGGCTTCCCTTTGTGGCCACTGTTTCTGCTTCCCACACTCACAGGGGACGTGGTAGTTATCTAGACCTTGCCTGCAACAAAACTGGAGGCAGGTCCCTTTTCAGGGGACGAGGGAGGGGTGTGAGCAGTGGCATGCGTCCCCAACATGCTATGGGCGATGAACAGCTGCTAGAGTATAAGGATTGCAGCCGCCAAAGGCGTCACGAGGAGCTGTCAAAGCAAGGAGTGGCTAGAAATGTGGTACATATCATCTTCAAACTGGAAGAGCCCACAGCCCTACACAGTGTGGGCACTCATGTAAGTGTGGTGGGTGTGAGCTCATGCCCAGGACAGGGCTGAAGTTGCTGTTTTGGGTTCCTGCCCCCGACACTGTGGTGTCTGCTTCAAGCCTTGGCTACTCCATTTCTGATTTGGGGTCCTGTCTACCCAGACCCTGGCAGGCAGTGAGGGATGGCTCAATCACTTAGTTCCCTGCCACCCACGTTGGGGAGACTTGGACAGAGTTTCCAGCTCTTGGTTTGACCTGGTCCATTCCTGGCTGTTGTGGGCATTTAGGGGAGAGAAACAACAAATGAGAAAATCTCAAAGAAATATAAAGAACAAGAATCCTAGGCCTGACAGGATAGCTCAATTGGCCAATCCTCTACCTCCAAGCACCACATCCCATATGGGTGCTGATTCATGTCCTGGCTACTCCATTTCCCATTCAGCTCCCTGCTTGTGGCCTGGGAAAGCAACAGAAGATGCCCCAAAGTCTTGGGACCCTGCACTTGCATGGGAGACCTGGAAGAAGGTCTTGGCTCCTGGTTTTGGATTGGCTCAGCTATGGCTGTAGCAGCCATTTGGGGAGTAAACCAGTGGATGGAAGATTTTTCTTTCTGTTCCTTCTCTCTATAAATCTGCCCTTCAAACAAAGAAACAAACAAAAAACACCAAAACTTAAAAAAGAATCCCACAAAGGAATGATTAAGAGTCAATTTGTAGCAGATAGCAGTTCCCTTTGGGAACTTAGGTGGGCTAAAGAGACCTTTGTGGTGGCCTGGTGAGAACAAGAGTTGGGGAGTTGGGCTGGAGAGAGATACAGGTTCAAGAGCATGCTCAAGGTGGGCTGAGGGACTGGGGAGACAACAAGGCACAGGAGGGGGTTCTCTCCCTATCATCTGCCATGGCAGCTGTAATTCTCTGTGCTGTTCCTGTGTGCAGGGACAGCTCACAATCCCCTCATGGGGTGCAGGTGGCACAGGTGCATTTCACAAAGATATAGCACCCAGAGCAACATGGCCAGCAAGGACCCAGCTGCCTCAAGTTCTACAGAGCGACCTGCCCCGCTGGGCAGTGCTCACGCCCTGGGCCCTAGCACCCTCGGGAGCAGAGTGATGAGTCTGCTGTCCGGGATACAGGGTCTCTAATAATCCATGGATGAGCAGGCCTCAATGTTGAAAGCCAACCCAAGCCCAGGAATGGGAAAGGAAACCATGGCCATCTCGCATCAACACGTGAGCAGCAGGGTGCCCACGTGGCTCTGTCCTGCTCTCTGCTGGCCCTGGACGCAAGCAGGAAGCCTACACTCCAGGCAAGGGAGGAGCCTGACAGCTCACTGTGGTCCTGGCCTCATGGCTGGAGCCAGGTCATACACTGGATCTGGAGGGGCGAGGCCTGGAGGTCTCTGCCGTGTGCACCTCCGTAGACTGCCACCTTTGCTCAGCTCCTCTGTATGTTCGTTCGTGCACTCACATATTTAAAAAGCTCCCATGCCACATGCTCTGCGTGACGTGGGCTATCAAGAGAACAGGTGAAAAGCCCTCCTTTCAAAGTCCACAGCCTGCAGACCTGGCACGACCGAGAAATGTATATATAATGCACATATTTTTAAAAGCTTCGCTACCCAGTCTCCATCCATCCGGTTTTGACAATCATCGGGAGGGACTACATTTCAAAAGTGGTCTGTGTGGGTGCATGTGTGTTTTGCGAGCTGCTGAATTTTGCACGAGAGGAGTGTGGTTACTGGATACAGAGAGTGGAGCTGGCGACTCCAGCCCCTCTGGGATCCACACGGCATTCAGGAATTATAAAAGGATTATGAAAAACACTATATTCCACCAGCAGCAGGCCCAGCGATGGCTGCCTTAAGTTTCCAATAGAAGCCAATTGAAAACGTACACTTGCTATAATTTTCAGAGGCAAATCCCCCCGCCATTTATCTGAGCTCCTTGTTTGCATTTCCATACCCAGCCCTTCGCTGCAGTAATGATAACTCCCAGTTCCATTTAGTGTTCATTTGAGCAGTCAGGATAAAGTCATTTCTGATTATCTGCCCACTGGGTAAAAAACAGCTTGAAGGTAGGAAGTCAGCGAGCATTTTCACCAAAAAAGTAATTATTGTAAGTGACATTTTTACTGCTGGTGTGCCAGAAGGCGAGGTGTGCATTCCCAGGGACAAGTTGCTGAAACAAAATGACAGGCGACTTGGTGACATTCTGACAAGAGCCCAAACAGGATCTCACTGGCGGCTAGGGGCTGCCTCTCATTATGTCTATCCCAGAGTTTGGGCTTGGAGCCCAGGCCAGGCCTGGGAATCCCATCCAAGTGGACAGACAGACAAGTGGGCAGAGGCAGGGCAGGATGGACCCACGAGAGGAAAGGGAAAGCCTAGGGAAGGGAGGGCAGGGGGGACATAGCGCCAGGCGGCCCAGGAGCCCCCAGCGCTTGCCCAGTGGGCAGTGCTGCCAATCTTAGAAGGAAGGACAGGTGAACACTAGTTTGGTGTGTTTCTCAGCAGCAGGAGCTGGGTGGATGGCAACACAAACACAGCAGCTGTGGGGTCTGTGTGTGTCCACTGCTCTCTGTCACGTTTCGCCAGCTGTGGCAGCCTCTCTGGGATCCCAGGGGGAGGAGTGAGCTGCTTCTCCAAAGGAGCCACGCTCACCCATCTCTTGTGGGGGACCTATAGCAGGAACCACTTTGCTAAAATAGCTCTGTACTGTTCCTGCACTTCCTCTGTCTTGTGCAGCGGGACTGGACTTGCCCTTGATATCACGACAGGTGCTCACAGCCCTGTGCGCCCCCTGCTGTGTTCCCACAGTCACATGTTTAGTGCTTCCATCTATGGAGTGTGAATGGGGTAGGATGGTAAGCTGGAACTTGAAGCGGAATGTATGGCTAACGTTACCAGGGCACGGGACACTCAGAAGAGCCCTGTGCCACTGGACGCTGTCCTACTGAGGGACAGCAGCTTCCTGGCCGGGCATGCTGACCTGCCGTCAATGTGGGGTCAAATCTGCAACTCCCTCAGGAAGGCCCAGCCCCAAACAAACACAGCTTCAAAGGGTAGAACATGCCAGGCGCTGGCTTCCGCCACAGCAGAATGAGAATGGCTGGAGAAGGCTGCGGTGCGGATGGAGAAGGGTAAGGTGGAGTGGTGGTGGGACACCAGAGGGGCTGCTCTAGCCACAGGGCCCACGGGGCCCACAGCACCCCGAGATGGAAGAGCACGACCTCTTCTAGTGTCATCCTGCCCTTCACACTGCCTCCCTCTGTGAGGAATGGAACAGGAACAGGCTGGGAGGAGAAGGCGCTAGCAGTGTGCTTGGGACTCAGCACGATGCTGGAGCCCTCAGACTTCATGAACAAGGAGGATTTGCTCAATAAAAGCAAGGCTGCAGCACTTGTGCAGCCAGTAGCTTATTCCTCAAACTTGATCATTTTTTTTAAAGATTTATTTATCTTAAAATGTGGAAATAATAGTCTTACCCACTTTCCTGTAGCCCTTGATCCTTTGTGTCCTAATCACTATGTAAATATTGTCAAAAATAAGAAGATTTATTTATTTTTATTTGAAAGAGTTACATGGAGAGAGGAAGAATTTTCCATCTGCTGGTTCACTCCCCAAGTGCCCAAATTGCTGCTACAATTGGAACTGGGCCAGCCTGAAACTAAGAGCCAGGAGCTTCTTCCAGGTCTCCCACATGGGTGCAGGGCTTCAAGGACCTGAGCCATCCTCTGGTGCTTTCCCAGGCACATAAGCAGAGAGCTGGATTAGAAGTGGAGTAGCCAGGACTCAAATGGGCACTCATATGGGATGCCAACATCACAGGTAGAGGCTTAACCAACCACACCATGGCGCAGGCCCTAAGTTTGAGCTCTAAGACCATAGAGTGTGGGACGTGGGCCTCTCATGGAACAAAGTGACACCGAGAAGCCAGGCTGGGTGCTTGGTCCAGCAGCGGCACACCTCTGCTCATAGCACATATCATCAGATGGGGGCGATCAAAACTGTTAAGTGGGTCATGGAAATAATGTCCCTAGGACAAGAGCCACCCAACACTGCAGCTGAGGCTGGTGGGTGAGGATGAGGACAGAGGGTGGGTGTCCTGCCTAGGGAGAAGGCATGAAAGGAGCATTTGAGAAAGGGCAAGGGAAGCGGCAGGTACAGCCAACAGGTGGGCCATGCACTCAGGGGAGTCTCAGCTCAGTGGGGCCACTGCCACAGCGCAGTGGGGTGGAAGACCTGGGTCAGGTCTAGGTGGGGCCACAAGAACACACAAGCGTGTATAGAAGAATTCAGTGCACGGGCCTGGCATAATAGCCTAGTGGCTGAAGTCCTCGCCTTGCACACACCAGAACCCTATACGGATGTTAGTTTGTGTCTTAACTGCTCTCCACTTCCCATTCAGCTCCCTCCTTGTGGCCTGGAAAGGTAGCTGAAGACAGCCTAGGGCCTTGGGACCCTGCACCTGCGTGGGAGACCTGGAAGAAGCTCCTGACTTCAGATCAGCTCAGCTCTGGCCATTGTGGTTGCTTGGGGAGTGAATCAGCTGATGAAGGATCTTCCTCTCTGTCTTTCCACTCTGTATATCTGCCTTCCCAATAAAAATAAATAAATCTTAAAAAAAAAAAAAAGGAAACAAACAAAACAACCTGTGTTGACATCAGAGCATGGTCAGGTTCTGGTGTGGCCCTGGGTGACACGGTTGGTCCCGAGTCCTGGACATGCATGTGGATGCAAACTAAGTAACAATGCTTTCAAATCCCCTCTAGGAACCTTATCCCTGAGCTTGCCGTGTGTGTGAACTTCCACTGCACTGCAGCCCTGGGCAAGAGGAAAGGGTATGTGTGAGACCAGAGCAGGGAAACCGCGAGTCCTCACACTGCTTTGTGGGATCAGAGATTAATCACTAGTATGCGCAGGCGTGTTTGACTGCATGTGACTGTGTCTGTGTGTCCTCCCTCCCTTTCTTTCTTTCTTTCTTTTTTTAAAGATTTATTTTTTTGAAAGTCAGATTTACAGAGGAAAGACAGAAAGATCTTCCATCTGCTGGTTCTCTTCCCAAGTGGCTGCAATAGCCGGAGCTGAGCTGATCTGAAGCCAGGAGCCAGGAGCTTCTTTTGGGTCTCCCACACAGGTGTGGGGTCCCAAGGCCCTAGGCTGACCTTGACTGCTTTCCCAAGCCACAAGCAGGGAGCTAGATGGGAAGTGGAACAGCCAAGACACAAATGTATGTCCATATGGAGTCCTGGTATGTATAACGTGAGGATTTAGCCCTCACTGAGCCATCGTGCTGGGCCCATCCTCTTTTTTCTCCAGGTTTAACTTCTGGCTTCGGGCAGACCTGCCTGTTGCTTGCCAAGACACCCTGTGGCCGGCACCTCCCACTGTTGGTCTGATAACAGAATGGGTTCCCCAGATAGTTGCCATGTCGCAGGAGCTAAAAGGTGGCACCAAGCCCTGGTTTCTCCCTGCACTGGCCACTCAAACACTGTCCTTTCTCCCAGCAAACTGGGGGCAGCCGGTCTCGAAGTACCCATCTGTACAGAGGATGCAGTGGCTGCCTCTCACAGCCTGCGCAGGGGACTGAGCAACCTGGCCACACGGGGGCCGGGGGTCTGGGGCCTATGCTGGGTGGGACCGACCGACATTTTCATTGGAGGTGACGGTGTTAGCAGAGCCATTAAGGTCCGTTATTTTACACATCCTCTTAATTTCGCCATACTGCTTTACTTAATTTGTGATGAAATTGTTGAGAAAGGGTACTTAATGTAGGACAGTCAGTAAAAGTAATTTATCATCTTCCTGCTTCAGCGCTCACGGTATCAGCCAACTCATTCTCTGCATTCATCATGCAATCAGCCTATTATTTGCATATTAATCAGGCGGTGGACCATGAACGAGCCCGCGTCCCAGCCAAATGCTCCGTGGTCTCAGGAGAAACAGTCGGTAATTATCGCACATCAGTGTTATGATGTGGTAATTGATTACAACATCTTCCTGCCGCCCCCAGGGAGTCCTGTCCCCACCGGTCCCCCCACCCCACCACTCAGCTCCAGGCACTCTATGCTGCTCTGTCTCTCTTCCACAAAAATGGGGTACCTGCTGCCACTGCTCTCTTGGGGGGGCTGCTCCTCTCCTCCTACCTTGTTGGGGGGGGGCTATTTCTGGGCCTCTGGAAATGAACCTGACCTTGCTTGGGGATGAGGAAGGAGAACCCGTGCATGCATGTGCACACACCCTGCCCTCTCCCCCTTTCCCCCACTCCGGCCTCTGGGCTCCAGGGGTGCTGCAAGGATTTCTCTTGCAGTTTCCTTCTCAAACAAGGCACCTTTCTGCAGCCCTTCCTGGTTGCCAAGTTGGCTGCTTTATTTAGGTGCCAAACGACAATCCTCATTTTGGCCCTTATGTAAGAGGACAAGCCCAACATCTGCCAATGCTGACTCTGAGCTATATTTAGGGAGTTGGTTCCAACCGGAAGAAGACAACACAAAACATCACTCCCGGAAACCCCTCCTACCCAGGACAGGGTTGTGGGGGACTCCCAGCCCGTTCGTGCTGGGGACCCAATAGCTGTCTGGGCAGGGCTCTTGGGATCAGGATGGCTCTGGCTGCTGCTGCTGGCAGAGGTGAGGGCCTGGCAGCTGAAGGGCAGGGCTACCCTTAGCAAGGAGAAGATCCCTTGCTAGGCCTTCTCCAAGCTGAACTTTGACTGGGAGGGGCTTCACTGCTCTGACATGGGGGGGGGGTCTGGATTCTCCCAGCAAGCCCTCCTTCTCTCCACTGGCCAGAGAGTGTAAACTCAGGTCCCATGCTACCATGGATTTGCTGATGGTGGCCCCTACACCCCTTACTCAATGCCCTGGCTGGACCTGTGAGGCAGACACATGCCCAAAGTCATGCAAGTAATCTGGTTTTTCTATCAACTGCTTTGGTTTTTAGATATTTGTCTATTTATAATGTGAAGCCCCTCTTGCTCCTGGCTCTGAAGCATGGCCTTGGCCTTGCCCTGCCTGAGCATACTTCTCTGGGAACCAATCATCCTCTTTCTGGGGCGGGGACCATCAGAGGGCTGGCTCCTGCAGACACTTTTGTGGCAGTCAGGCTACTGGTCTTGGGGCTCCATGAGCTTCTTGCACCTACTCTCTAGTTGGGGAAGGTTTGGGGAGAGCAAAGTCCTGTGGTCTCTGAGTCAGAGTTTTCTCAATCCAAGCAAGGGAGCCATTTCCATTTCTGAAAGCCACTAGCCGTGTGCCTGGTGCCCGGTTCCAGTGCCTGCAAGATGAGCCCCGTCCTCGTGTCGTCCCCCCTGCCTCTTGCTGTTTCTATAATTAGCAGGGGACTGACAGGCCTTGAACCTGCTCATGCCTTCCCGGGAACGACGCCCCTGGATGCCAAGTCCTCACGTGTCCCCTGACCTACTTCTGCCTCTTGTACCAAGCGCTCAGTGGACTGTAAACTCTGTTCAACTGAGAGAGCCTGGAGTGGAAAGAAAGGCCTAGGCCTATTGGGGCTTCTCCCTGGAGGCGCTGGGAGTCAGGACAGGGGTGCAGGAAGGCAGCCTCTTTTCAGATGGCCTGGCTCCCTAGAGTCTGTCCCAAATGGCCGGGGTGATAATAACCTATGACCTTAATGCTAGAAGCTCATGACGTAGCTGGAAGTGGCAGGTGAAGAGGCAACTAGCTAACACAGAGGGGTGCTTCCTAGCAGCCACTTGCAAGAGGGCAAGCCCAACATCTGCCAATGCTGACTCTGAGCTATATTTAGGGAGTTGGTTCCAACTGGAAGAAGACACTGTGGCACTGGCACGTGACCATGAGCAAGTGCACCCTGAAGTTCTCTCTGACTGAAATTAGGCTGCCCCATTCTCTGTCAGTGTGTGCACAGGGACCTGCGGTATCACAGGAGGGGTAGCTGCTGGCCACAAGTCGCCATTTGAATGGCACCTGCCCTGTGGCTCAGGGAAGCTTTCCTTGGGAACCTGTTAAGCATAACTGGGCATCCTTCACTCTTTGTTTCACAGGTGAGAATGGAGGCACAGAGCAGTGGAGTCCCTTGTCCGAGGTTACACGGCTGTGGAGGGGCAGAGCAGGGCTGGGCTGTGTGGCCACATCATATCCTTGAGCTGTTTGTGCAGACAATCCCCTCTCCCAGCCCAGGGTCACCACAGGGCTGTTTCTTATGCTTTGCTGCTCAAAATCAATGGAAATATCTGTCAGTGGTGATTGGTTCAATGAAATAGAGAGCCAGGCACAGGAATTCCCCACCGGAGGAAATGCTACACCTAAGTGAGAGAGGTGAGTGCAGCGTTGGCCCCATCTGTGTGTGAGAAACAACCAGATGTGTGGACAGGCCCTGAGAAACGAGGGCAGGGACCCAGGAAGGGTGGTGGGCAGCTGCAGGAGGAGGCCACTGGGAAAGCAGTGGGGGACGGCCCAAAGTCTTGGGACCCTGCACCCACATGGGAGACCAGGAGGAAGTCTTAAAGAAAATATTTAAGCATTTGGAAAGTTTTCAATTTGTAACCAACAAATCAGGCTTTGAATAAAAATTGAGGTATTGCTCAATTAAAAAAATAATCCTGCAAATCATTTTTGAAAAAGTTCAAACACATTCTGGGCATTCTCCATTTTATGGTAAGGCTGATGATCCTGCTCTATGAACTGAGGCAGCCTTGGGAACCAAGGCAGGTGGAGTATGGGAGCAGAGTGGACTTAGCACCAGTGGCCCCAGGACACTGGCATGGCCTGGGAGGCCTGCAGAGGGCACCTCCAAGCTGGGTGACACTTGCTCTGAAATAGAAAGGGAGCTTGGGCTGTGTGTTCTATGTGGGATCTGCAGGTACAGCATCATTGGGGAGGAGAGGATGCAGTGTCCACTTTCCACAGTGGGTACAGGGCCTATGCTTCAAGGGAACTTCTTTCTGGGGAGCGCTCCAGGCTGGGGCTCTTAGAGCTGCCCTGTCTCACCTTCCCAGCCTAGCTCACGCCTCGTGAAGTTTAGAGGGGAGGCTCTGAGGACAGCTGGCCCTTAGGGCCCCCACATATTGAGGGCTTTGAAAGAAGCCAGCACAAAGTGTAGAAAATAAACACCAAAAAAATTATCTGTCCATCTACCCATTCACCACTCATCTGAACGGGCAACTGATCCGAAGATCTTTCCTTTAACCCGATCCCCTCAGTAAGTTACTCATACACGGGCCCCACTGTTCACCTGCCCCTCTTCTTGAGGCCACAGTAGCTTCCAGGAAGCCACAGGTCACTCGGGATGCTGTTGGCTAAGAAAGGCACCTAGTTTCCTCCATGCCCCAGTGTCCAGATTTTTAAAAAGCATCCTTCGGAAATGGTTATAGCCATCAAGAGGGGGAAAACAAGGAGACGCAATTACAATTCAGGTTTCTAGTTCCTTCTGGGGAAAACCAATCCGTGAGCCTGACCTCCAAGTCATTAAGGTAAACAGACACCCAGTGGTGCGGTGGGGCTGGGCAGGAGGCGGCAGGGCTAAGCAAGGGTGAGCAAGGCCACTTAACTCACAAAGCATCTGGTTGCCATGGTAACTAAGCACCATCTAACCAATTAAGCACAGTACCATCTTACTGGGCCTCCTTACCAGCTGGACTCTTCCGCTCACTCCACCCCCGCACCCGCTCCTACCAGCTCTCACTGAAGGGCTATGACAGACCACAGGGGTCCTGGTGCACCCAAGGGCCTGGGTGTTCTCAGAGAAGTTCAGGGATGAACCAGGCCCGGGCTGGGTTACCTTGCTGTGGTCACTGGGTTCTGCTGGGCCCAGCGGCACTCAGCCACAGGGTCAGAGCCTCCCTCATTCTGAGCCCAGGAGCCCCTCGGTGGGGGTTGGGGGAGCTCCGTGGTAGTCACGGAGAGAACAGGGAATTGGAATCCCATGGTAGTCTCAGGCACAGAGGCTCATTGGCCTGCTATCAGGAGTCAGGTGAGCACTTCCATTCTGTAAGCCAGCAGGGAAGGGTTCTGGACTCCTACAGTCATGCCTTCCAAGGATTTACCACCGTTAGCACTACAAGCTACACAATGCCACACACTGTAAGCACAGCTTGCAAAGACAACTGAGAGCAATGACACTTCCAAGAACTATGTCCCATGACAGTTCCTACTGGTGGCTCACCCCCCCCCCCATGGGAGACAATTTCAGAGGTGCTGGTTGGCCATGGGAAGAAATAAAGTGCCACTGCCCCAGGATGAGGCTTTAAAAGCATCGATGCTTACACACCCAGGGCAACAGCTTGCATCTAGGAAACAGCAACTCATCAGCTAAGTTCAGCCTCCGTCCACAGGCTCTGGCACTGTCCACCATGTCTGATGTTTGCCATGCTGGAGAAACTCTTGCTTGTCCAGCTAAGCAGGGCACTCTGGACATGGACCTAGATGGCCACTTGAGTGTAGGGGAAGGCAGCTGCCATGTTGCAGCTTCTGTCCCCTAGCTTGGCTGAACTCAGATGAGAGCACGTGCACCATGCATGCTGCTCTGCTGGGGACTTGGGTGCCTGCGCAGGGCAGCCACTGCACCTGCACTGTTGGGATTCCCTCCCCTAGCTGCCACAGTCCAGCAGCTGCACCCTTTTTTACACATGGGCTGACATAAGGGACTAGGCAGGAGAAGGTGACAGAAACATGGGAGCGGGGCTATGGTCAGCCATGCCAGGCACCAGCGCCAGGTATCCTCAGGGGAGAGAGGCCCAGTCTACCCTAGACCTTTGGGCTTTCTTGGTGATGGCAGGTGGCTTGAACTTGTCCCTCTGCCACCTGCTCCCCACAAGCCATTTCCAGCTTGGTTCCTGTCTCCTGGGCATTACTGGCTCTCCTCCCAGGGGCATGTGGACCCTTAGCCGTTAGGACCCCATATCCCTCTGCTCCAGATTCCCGCTCTGAGCAGGCATAAGGCCTCCTGGGCACATAAGGCCCTCAAGAACCTCAAACCCTCCAGACATCTCTCTGTGGGGGAACCTACATGACGGCGACATTTTTGGCAGGAAACAGTACACATGGGTTAGTTACCTGAGCTCACGCAGCCTTGCGCCAGGGGGTCCTGTAGTGACGTCACTGAGTGGAGGACTGAAGAGGAGAAAGGTCAGGGTTAGACAAGGACACGAGGTCTGGGGCTCCCAGCTTCCTAACTGGCTGTGGCGCCAGGAGGGGTGTGCTCAGAGTCCTGGGGCTGCAGGGCTGGGAGGTGGCTCACTTCTCCTTGGGGTGGGCGTGGCACCGGGCTACAGAGCCAGGATACTGGTGGGGATGGCCGGAAGCCATCACCCATGACATTTTCCATGTCTGTGTCTTCGGCTGGCTTCTTTGCTGATTTCCTGATTTAGCCACTTGACTTTTACCTATATTTATGTGTAAACAGCATTTTCTTAATTGGGAACTCATTTTCTGCTGCTTATAAAATTAGCCCAGGCACAAATTCTCTCTCCTAAAAATCGGTTGGTCCCATGGTGACAGGTGGCAGGGGGTGGGGCAGTCCTCCCAGGAGCTATTCTTGGTCCCTGTCCTGGGAAGTGAGGGCCTTCTGTCCCTCGTCCCCAACCCTCCCTGCATGCACCCTTACCTGGCCCTTGCTGCTGCCCCTGGACAGGCAGGACGCCCTGGCCCAGTTCGCCATTCAGCCAGAGCTGCATCCGGATGAAGGGCTCCCGACCTTTCTGGGTCAGCTTGCTCCACGGCTTTGGCCGGGAGAGCATGTCGCTGACGCTGCCCTGGGACAGGCCCAGCACCTGCAGTGACAACGGAAGCACATGACCCATTAGTGTTTGGAAGATGCCACAAGATGTGCTAGTACCACATGCAGCTGCGTGGCAGAGGTGATGACACCCAAGAGGCATCTGGGGAGGACTTCTGGACAGAGGACCACAGGCCTTGCATGGGGTTGGTGGTGACTGATGCCCTGGCATAGGATGTGGAGGGCAGCTTCCTGCGCTCAGGGAGAGACAGGCTAGGGAGAAAAGGATGGTCTTGATCCTGCCAAGATTGCAGGGTTGCCACCCCTGCAGCAAGACAGGAAGTAGTGAGGGGCATGTGTCCTGCTTGTTGCTTGGTGGCACTGAGAGGCAGCCCCTGAGCTGTCAGTGAGCCCAGAGTGGCACTGAGCAAGGTTCAGAGCTGTCTCTGGTCATGGCCTGCTCTGAGGTGGGGGAAGCGGCCCCAGGGGAGGGCTGCAGGGGGCATGGAGCCAGGCTGGGAGTGGTGCTGAGCTGTAGTGGGTGACAAGCCGCATGTCCGTCTCCCGGCTCCCTGGCTGCACGCAGATGGCCATGCATATGTATGGGCACAAACACCGCCCAAGGCGCAGATGTAGCCAGGGATATTTAGGGGCAGCCTCCCATCACTCTTTGGGAAGGTTCTGTTCCAGAATAAACCATACTCCAGGGCCAAGCAAGTTCAGCGCTATTAAGTCTTGGCCACATTTAAGACAGGGCACAGACATCCATTGTAACCTTCTCAGGTGGTGTCTTGACACTGCTGAGCGAGGAATTTCCTCGAGGCTGGTGGAAATTTCCCCCTCATTTCCGTTCACCTCTAGCACCTTTTGGGAAAGGAGGATGACAGGTGTACTAAGGGCTCACGGGGCTGTGGAATACAGAGCCCCAAGCTTCAGGGCAGCTTCAAGGCACTGTCGGCTAGGAAGGCATAGTGGAGTGTGTCTCTCGATTTAGGAACTCACAGCTCAGTATGCTTACTGGGGCCGGGTGCTTATCGGATGATTGATGGGTATGGTAAATGCCCCCAATCTGGAGTCTGACCAGTGCCAAGGACAGAGATAACCTGGAGGTTAGTACTTCCTGGGGAAGGGATGGACAGTGTGGCAAGGAGGGCGGCCCCATCCCTCCTGGCTGCCAGCACTGGACCGTTGTGTGTGTGTGTGGGGAGAACGCCTGGCTCAAGGCAGTTTCCCTGTCACATCCCAGAATGCCCAGGAGAGGTCCCTCTTAGCTGTGCTTGGTGGCAGAGGACTGACTTGGGCTCAGTTCACCTGCCAGCTTGGGCTGAATAGCTGATTTCCCTGACTCAGTTTCCTTGTCCATCACCTGGTGACTTTATCATGCCCCCCTGATATAGCTGAGCGGGGGGAACTGGGAATTGGCCTGTAGGAGCCTCAGCAGCAGCTGCATCCAGGAGGTGGGAACCTTTGCTAGGGACCCCTCTGGAAATATGGGAGAAAGCAACATGTGATGTTCCTGGGTGATTCAATTGGGAGGTGTGGGTCAGCGTTGTGGCACAGCATTTTAAGCTGCCATACGCAAGGCCAGATTCCATATAAGAGTATCTGTTCAAGTCCCAGATATTCTGCTTTCCATCCAGCTCCCTATTTGTGGCCTGGGACAGCAGTGGAGGATGGCCCAAGACCTTGGGCCCCTGCACACTCATGTGGGAGACTTGGATGGAGCTCTTGGCTCCTGGCTTTGGACTGGCCCAGCTCTGGCCATTGTGGCCATTTGGAGAGTAAAACAGTGGATGGAAGATCTTTCTCTTTATCTCTCTTTCTGTAAGTCTGTCTTTCAAACAAACAAACAAATCAGCACATTTTAAGAAAAGGGCATTGCTGTGCAGAAGGGGCAGACCCAGGCTTTTTGAGGGGCCGCTCACCTTCTCCCCGAAGATCCTCTGGCAGATGCCGTTCTTGGCCAGCTTCTCCTTCACCTGCCGCGTCAGCTCGATGGTGTCCACTTCCTGGTACATGTAGATTTCATACTGCTCAGGGGTCAGCGGTGGCACAGAGGGCTTGGTGGGCTTGGCCAGGGGCACAATCGGGGAGGAAGGCAGGGGGCTGTTCTGGGGTGTCTCGCTGCGGCTGGCCCCCGTCACACTCAGCTCTGAGCTCTGGGAGTAGGGGGACTCGGCGCTGGGCCACTCCTTCCAGTACTCTGAGGATGAGGGGCCCTGCAGCTGGGCACGCTCGCTTCGTGGCTGGCTGCCACCCGCCTTCTCCTTCCCGCTGCTGGCTTCGTCGGCCTTGGCCTCCTCAGCAGAGGCGGGGGTCCTGCGTTCAGGCTGCATGGTGCCCCACCAGGAGTCTTTCCACACGCCACCCTTCACGTGCCTCAGGACACCCTGGCTGCCGTCGGCTGCTCCCGGGGCGTCCAGCCCGGGGCCCTCAGCAGCCTCCTTCTTAAGGACCGGGGGGTTGGGCAGAGCCGAGGCGCCAGCCTCGGGGGCTGCGGTGGACTTCTTCAGGGAGATGGCAAGAGGAGAGTAGCTGGACACGGCCGTCATGGGTGAGGCAGACAGCAGCTTTGGGGTGAGCAGGGCAAGGTCAGGCTGGGGCAGCGAGGTGGCTTTTGCGGGGGGTTCCAGGGCAGCCTGCTGGGCCTCCATCTCCCGGCGGGCTTGCTGCAGGATGGAGCGGATGGCATCGTCCGAATTCCCGCTGTTTGGTGCCGAGGAGGGCGGGGCTGGCTCTGCTGCAGAGGGCAGACATTGGGGTCAGGGGGTGGGCCTGGCCCTTCCTGCCACCTAGACCTTTTGGTGTCCCATCTGACGCTACTGCCATCCACCCAGTGGCCTGTGCCACACACCAGCTGGACATGCCCTCCCAGGCAATCTTCCAGGACGACCTCCCTGAACAACTGGCAAGACAGGATGAGTATGTGCACTGAGCTAGCACGCGGTACCTAACTCCTGGGTGCAGTTCTTCTTTGGTTTAAAGAAAACAGCAGGGCTGGCTTTGTGGTGTAGTAGCTAAAGCCACCTGCAACATCAGCATCTGATACGGGCGCCGGTTTGAGGCCCAGCTGTCCTACTTCTAATCTGTTTCTGCTAATGCATCTGGGAGAGCAGTGGAGGCTGGCCCTAGTTTCTGGATCCCTGTACCCATGTGGGAGACCCGGGTGAAGCTTCTGGTTCCTAGTTTTGGTCTGGCCCAGCCTTGGGGAGTAAATCTCCCAGCAGATGGAAGATGGTAGTCACTTGCAGAGTATAGCTCCCAGCTGTGGAAGATTCTCTCCTCCTTTCTGCTATATTTCAAATAACTAAATCTTTTAAAATGTCATATTCTTCAGTGAAAATAATAAAAGTAGTGGGACTGGGGGTGCGGAGTGGTGGGTAAAGCCAGTGCTTGACACCTATCCCATGTGGGTTCTGATTTGTGTCCTCGCTGCTCCACTTCTCCCTGCTGGTGGCCAGGGAAGGACAGTGGGAAAATGGCCGCTGGGTCCTTGCTATACCTCAGAAGACTTGGATGGGCCTCCTAGCCTGGTTAAGCCCAAGCCATTATGGCCAACTGGGGAGTGGGCCAGCAGATGAAGATCTCTCTTTCTCTCTAATTATGACATTCAAATAAATCTTGGAACTGTGATGTGGCCAGTGGGCCAGCGGACCCCCATGTTACATGCCTTGGCAGCTGGGGGAGGGGATCAAGTCAGTGGGCTCTTTGGGTACTTTAAAGGATGCTAGGAAATGCCTGCAAAGGCAGCCACGGCCTCTGTGGCTTCCTGAGTGCTCTGCCCAGCATCCTTGGGGAGCGGGCAGTACGACCACTACTTTGTGGTTGAAGGGAGTCAATGGCTTGGGGCAGGCCTTCCTGTTAAGAGATCCCTGCTGGGGCTTCCCTGCTGGGACCTCACAGGGGGTCAATGGCAGCCAGGAGGCAGGTTCCTACCTCTGCCAGGCTTAAAACCCCACAGGGATGGCAACTCACTGCTCTGGGACCCCTGGAAGAAGGCAGGTGGCAGCAAGGGCTTGGGACTACAGATAGGGGGGAACCAGGGTTTCCAGCCAGGGTGACTACTTAAAGTACTGGCAAACGACTTCAGCTTTAGAGCTGAGCTTGTAATCAGGAGCATCAAGCTATCACAATCTATCTTTCGGGTTCCAAGGGCTCAGTTTGAGTGGGATGGGGTGTGTGGGGGATGACACTCAGCCCCAGACTTGTCCACAGACAAGAGGACAGGAGTGATAAGCCCACATGCTAAGTGAGCAAGCAGACACAAGCTCAGCTGTCAGCACTGCTGGATGCTGGGCTGGGCATGTGGGTGAAGGGCAGGTGTGGGTCCCATGTTGACCCTGAGGAAGAGGATGCAAAACAGCTGCCTGGTGGCAGCTGGCACTCCATCCCAGAAATCCCAGCTCAGGTGGGAATGGGGGAAGGGGCAGTGTGGTGACATGGGCAGTGCCCACCAACCCTAAGGAGCTGCCCACCCTCCCTGGTGATGGTCATCTCCTGCGAGCAGCCACTAAACATTTATGTCTTGCCTATCCCTTTGGAGTTGTCTGACTACGAACCACAAAGGCTGGTACTGCACTGCTACTGGCTGACTTTGGTTAAGTTAAGGAGGTTCTAGCCCAGGGTTGCCTGCCTGAGGAATGCTAGAGCCCTGTGACCTGTGATGACGTAGATGTTGCCTAGACCTAAATGCTTGACAACCACTGCTGGTGGAAAACCACAGATGAAGGGAACAATTGCTGACCAGAGCACCCCTCTTCCCCTTGCATCTCACCCCACAACCGCCTTGTCCCCTGTGTCTGAGAAGGCAGAGGGGAAGGAGGAGGAAAAGGTTGTCAGGGTGGCCGTACCAGTTTTCTGCACCTGCAGTTCCCTCTTGGCTTGCTCCAAGATGGACTTGATTGCTTCATCGGAACCAGTCTCCGAAGTGCGGATCCGGGTGGTGATGTTACCTGTGGGGAGAAAGTTATAGCGATGACCTCAAACCCCAATCTGGAATAAGGGACCAGTGCCGCACACAGATGTTGCTCTGATAAAAAGCCCTGAGTCGAGTGCTGGGAGGAGGTGGGCGTGGCCTCCTCTGGCCTCTGCTTCACAGGTGCAGCAGCCCCTGGCCCACGCAGGACGGGCTTCCTGTCTGGCGAGCGCTGCTCGCATTGACTGGAGCTAGACAGTCCCGGTGGCTTAGTAACAGGGAGGACAAATTGGGTGGCCCAGGGGAAGATGACACAGAGGATGCAAAGGCCCTGCTTTCCAAGAGCATCTAAGAGCAGCTCCATCCACGGCTACAGCCTGACTGTGTTCGAGCCCCGTTCATTCATTGCAGGCTAGGATCCCGGATGGATGCAGGAACCCAGAGGGGAAGTAGGGCAAATGGCAGGGGCTCTTGCTCTGTCACTCACTCAGACGCACAGGGGAGGGGGCACAAGCCTTCTCTTAAACTGTGCGGCTCCGTTGCCACCTGCTGTCTCTTTGACATCTAGGAACCAGAAGAGAAGCCTGTGGGGAATTCCCCAGAATCAAGTGTGTCCTGACAGCCAGCCAGCCAGCCAGCCAGCCAGCCAGCCAGCCAGCCACGTGGTAGCAAGGCCTTACAGATCTGCCACATGTGTGGACGCATGGAAGCCGCTGCAGTCCAGGGGCTGGCCCTAGTGCTTCCTGGAAGCCGCTCAGACTTTTTCCACTTTTAACTGTGCTAAGGTCTGCCTGTGTAAGGCCACTTAAGATCCAGCCCACCGTGGTGCTGGAGGAAGGAAGGTGGAAGGTGGCTGATGGTAGCTGGCTCGCTGAGGCCCCCACGAACATGGGTTATGGGTGGGGTCATTCCGTGTGGTGGGACCTTTGACAGGTTTCGGAATTAGGAAGAGGCAGCGGCGGTTATCTGATTTCACTTGATCATCTGACTGTTCTCCCAGCATTCTCCCAGCAACAAGCACCATTCCCTCACCTGCTTCTGGGAACAGCGGGCAAAGCATCACTTGACTCTGGAAGGGCTTTAGGATGTGAGTCTAGGGGGGTGCTACTCTGAGGGGCGCCTCGTGTGCGCTCCGCACTCAGTAGAGGGCGGGCGGCTCAGGGGGAAGGGGCTAGGCGCCCCTGAACCCGTGCCTTGTTTTATACTTACTAGCTCTGTTTTTCCAATCAGGTTCCAGGCCAGAAACACACTGCGCAGTTGTAACCCAAATATCACAGCTTTAAGGACATGCTGCTTCCTAGGCTACAGATCGCAAGGAAAAACGCCTGCCTGCGACATACCTTCAGACCCATTTCTTCGTTTCGGTACTTCCTGAAATAGTCTGTTCAGGCTCTGGCCTGGATTCTCTGTTGAAAAACAAGTGTGGTAAGAACAAAACAATCAGGGGATGGTGGTGTTGACGACATGGGCTGTGTGACATGAAATCTGAGCCACCTGCTGCTAAAAGAGAGGGCTCAGGGCTTCCGTGGGCAGCTTGGGAGTTAGACAGAAACTTCTGCGAGGCCCCTCCCTGGCTGACATGGCTCCGCTGTCAAGGTTTATCAGAGGGCTGAATGGAGGGCGGACTGCTTGCCACTCAATTGCCCACAGCCCAGCATGGAACACACGTGAATCACCCAGTCAGTGAACGTGGTTGCCAAGGGCCTGTGCTCCATGCACGATGACATGTGCACCAACCAGCCTGTGTCACTGCACTCAATTTCAGGCACGTCTGACAAACCACCTCTCTCTAGCGCTGTTGGTTTAGCAGCGGGAGCCCCTACTTCTAGAAGAGGGAAGGAGTTCTCTAAGTCCCAGATGTGATCTGCTGTCTACCTTGGCATGGAAGGTGTTGTAAGGAGGAAGGCTGTTGGAATGCAACTTTCCTGTTGTTAACTCAGGGCAGGTTTTTGCTCACGGTGCTAAACAAGTGGCTAACACTGTAGGGGAGGTGACCTCGCAGGAGAGGCGAGGTCTGGGGCCCTGCTTCGCTCTCCCCTCCCCACTCCAGAGGACAGAGCCCAGCCAGTGCCACTGCTGCTGCTATGGGGCTGCAGGGTATTCAAAGGCCCTTTCCAGCATGAGGCCAGCAGCACCTGGGTCTGACCAGAGCGGCGATGCCCACCATGCTGGCAGGTGGTGTGTTCCATTAATTCCTTCTAGTCCAAGGCAGGGTGTGTGAGGACCAAGGTCGCAAAGTACAAGGTGTTAGGCCAAGCTACTGAGGTCGGATGTCCCCAACCTAACAGTTTAACTCACGCTTGGCCGCCCCCTGAAACTCTAGCCATAGTGGCCACTGGACAGAATCATAGCTGATGTGATATGTGGATGTTTTATCACACAGGCACACACATGTGCGCGTGCGCACACAGCCACACATGCACACATGCGCATACACACACAGGTTCCCCCCCGCCAGCGCCAGGCCATTGCGGGGATGTCTCTCACCTCTTTGTCTGCCTTGGATGCTGCGAAGAGCCAGGATGTTCTGCTCGTCGGAGAGGAATTGTTTCATCTTGTGGAACGGCTCCTTGCCACGCACAGTCAGTTTATTCCAGGGCTTGGGCCGGGCCAGAATCTCGCTCACGGACCCTTGTGACAGTCCCAAGACATAATGTCCGAAAATGCGCTGGCCGATATTGTGCTTGATGAGCTGTTCTTTGACCTGCCGGGCGATTTCTGCAGTGTCCATCTCCTCGCCCTCGGAGGCGCTCCCAGCGCTCTCTGACTGGCTGGGAGACGGGGCCATGCCATTTACATCTGGGCTTGGTTGTATTGGGCTTTGGGAAGGTATGGAGTTTGTGCTGTATGGACCTGTTGGAAAAATCACGCTTGTGCCGCCTGCTTCCTGCATGGCCTTGGAGTAGAAGGACTGCATTAGCTGTCGCTGGAGGAGAGAGTTTAGTGCAAATTTTCCTGTAGAAGCCAGGGGTAGGCTGGGGCTTGCCAGGGACGAGCTGAAAAAGTCTTGACTTAACCCCGCTGGTGAGAACTGGTGTGTACCATTAGTATTGGAAGCCTGCTCCCCCGTGTTGCGGGGCAACTGGGAAGGAGGGGAGGCCGGCAAAGGTCCCGGGCGCCGACTGTCCGGCTGGTCTTTCCCTTTTCTCCTGGCTGACCCTACAAGGAAGGGCAAACAGAATGCATTATGGGGGATAATTCCCAAGGGAAAAAAAAACCAAGACCAAAATGCAAAGTGTGCCCCCACGGAAGGGAATGGAAAGAACAAAAAAAGTGCGGATTGTACCAGGGCCAAATGCAGTGTGTTGGTTTGTTTTTTCGATTGAATTTGTTAAAGTCAGCCAAACGAGGCCCCCCAGACAAGCCACATGCATTCCTGTTTGCACCTTTCTTGTACGTTGCAGCCTGGAGAATCCCCTCGACAAAGACTCAAACTCCTAGCGTGAGTGACAAGGAGCTGGTGACACACACAGGAGGGGAGTCCGACAGGTGGCGGGTCCCCCCGCCCGAAGAGCAGCAAACACTGACATTTGGGGACCCATGGGTGCACGCCCCGCCATGTGCTCTGAGGCGCAGGCACCGCACCGAGTCGTTTGATCGAAGGCGCACACGCGCGTGTAAAGACCGACCGCAACATTATCGGAGCCCAAGACATCAGGACGCGGTTTGCCAAGCGGCCAAAACCCAAAGCACAGTCAGTGACACCACCGTTTTGGGACGAGCAAAGGAAGGCTAAGGATGGGGACGCATCCCCCAGGAAAACCTGACCCAGGAAGAGAAGCGCCACTAAGCCTTTCTAAGCAGCCCCCAGACACACAACCAGCAGGAGGCCACGCTTGCGCCTGCCTGCACCTGGCCTGTTTGCACACAACTGAGGCGAAGATCCGAGAAGCCACACCATCCTCCAGCTGCCCCTGGCGGGCACGCGGACAACACCCACCCCCTCGCCGACCTCTGCAGACGGCACTGCGGCGCCACGCATCTTGTCGCCGGGTTTCAGCAGGGCGGGCAGGGTGGGGGACAGCAGTGAGGAGGAAGAGGAGAAGACCAGACGCTCGTTAGTCACGGCGACGCTCCCACCATGCATCTGCCCACACTCACGGTTGGTCTTCCTCTTCCGCGAGCCCTGGAAGTGAAGCGAGCGAGAGCCCCACGCGGGACCCTATGCACCTACCGCTCAGGTCGCTGTTGGAGTTGCGCAGGGCAGCGTTCTCCGACTGCAGCGACCGGTTCTTCTCCAGTAGCAGCACCTCCAGGGGCTTGGCCGAGTCCTGCAAGGGGCAGAGTGGAGCTCACTGAGGGCCGGGTCTTCATGTGCCTCCTTGGGGCCCTGCCTGCCCACTCCTCCACCCGGGCCTACTGTGTGCCTATGACACCTGTTACACAGAGCTGAATTCCTAGTACCCATGTGCTAAGCTTGCAGGTGCCTCTGAGGCAGAGTTAATGCCCACTGGGATCCCTTCTCTTCTTTACTTCTTCCAAACCTTCTAGGTAGGTAATGAGTCTCGATTTTGTGCCCAAACTCAAGTGGTCTTAATCTGCACCCCATTTGGAAACCAGGGGCTGTTGGGAAGGTAATGGGTTTTTCCTCTTGCCAGTCTCAGAGATACCACAGCCTTTGGGCTGTGGGTGCGAGCCCCTGCTCAGAACATGCCTCCAGTCAGCCACCAGGTGGCTGGGTGCCTGATCACCCTACTCCAAAGGCACTGAGCCAGACCAGTTTTGGCTGACCTGAGGCTTGGTTCACTGGTTATGTTCTTAGGACTGGCGCAAGCACAGTCATGGTTTGCACTGAGCTACCACTTCAAGGACACTGACTTTTTGGCTTTTGAGAAGAGGCGATTCGCTCTCTCTCGGTTCCATGTTCCTGGAGAAGTTGTGAGCTCGAGGCACCACAGTGGCCACAGTGCTTGTGATGCCAGTGTTGACAGTGAAGGGACAAGACTGCGTACCTGGGTCCCAGCTCCCTCTGATGGCGCAAACTCCATTGACTTCAGGATACTGAAAGATGAAGACACAGGGGTTACTGCCTGTGTGGCACCCTTCACTTACAGCCTCACCCATCGGCACAGACACGAGGAGTCCCTGTTCTCCAGAAATGAAGGGCCAGACTACTGCAACCATCTCCTGGGCCCTGGTCCTGTCATCTGATGGTGGCTCTGCAATAACTGGTATGCAGTGAGCAGTTGGCTGGCAAGGTTTCCTGCCCAGCATGTAAATCACTCCATCTGGAGTCACACACACTGGATCTGCTTGGAGCTGAATCCCTGAGGTTGAATACAGTCACACTGCACTGACATCACTGAGTGGCAGGAGAGGATGGAACTGTAATGAGCAAGTTAGAAACACAGGAGCTCCTCACAGCCTTGGCACCTGCTTGGAACCCTGGGGGAAGCTGGGCACAGAGCAATGGCCCACCTTGGATGGCTCAGCCACAAGAGGCATATAGCCCCAAGCATAGGGAGGTGGGACATCTCCATGGCTGGCTTCTGCACGGCCATCCCCAAGGCTGTCTGAGCAAGGCCAAGGACTGGGTGAATGCAGCCAACAGGTGCAGCTTTTCACATTTTGTTGGCTGTGGACTTCCCTTTTCTCAGGAGAGCTGATCAGGGAGGCTGCGTGGCCAGGAGGCGCCACAAGGATTCCTCCTGAGGCCTGCATGGGGCTCAGCACGGACAGGCTGTGACACAGACTTTCCCAGAATCCTCGGGGGCTTTGTATGTCCTTAGGACCACAAAGTGTTGCCAACATGGCACAAGGTGTGGGACTGAGCCATCAGCAGCCAGAGCTGCTAGCCCTGGGAGGTTAGGGTCACCCTCTGTGTCCCATGCTGGTTGGAACCCGTGCCTTGGAGTTTGTGATCCCTGTGACGATCCTGATGAGGGAAGCTAACAGAGGAACAAGAGGCACAGAAGGAAGCAGATCAAAGCCCTCTGGGGCAAGTTCGGGTTGGTGGCAACATCACTCGGGACCTGGGGTTGTTCTTAGCATGCCTCCCCGTGTCTGCAGCCACACTCCTGCAGCTCGTTTGCTGTGTCCTTTGGGATCTCGTCATTATATATGATTATATCTAGAGGGATAAGAAGGCAGGTTTCCCCTGGCCTAGGAAACATGCATTAGTCAACGACGGTAACTTGTAAGGGGCACAGGTTCAAGGATGAGGGCCCTGTCACAGCCTCAGCCCCAGCCCCAGCAGGGCAGGGCTCCGGTGGCTGCAGACAGAGCAGGGTAACACCCAGATCTGATCTCAGCTCCTGGGGAACACGGAGAGTGAGGAGGAGGGTAGGACCAAGGCCCAGGACCCAAGGGAGGGGCCCAAGCTAAGGTCTTAAAGACAGTTCTTCAGCCTTAAAACCTGAAACCCAATTTCTGCTTTTTGCAGGGAGGACAAGAGGGGCAAGCAGGTATGGGTCCATCAGGTGGAAGCGAACACTGACAGTGGGCTGGTGAGAATGGAGTTTGTGGAGGGTCTGAGCCTGTGTGGCAGCAGAGCACAGTGTGGACAGAAGAAAGCCCTCGCTGGGAAGGCCAGGAGTGATCCTATGGCCATGGAGTTTGCCCAAGGGCCATTTTCTCAGCTCAGAGCACAACAGAAAACAGCTGAGGCCAGAGGGAAGGACTCCATCCTCAGCAGGGGCTACAGGTGTCTGCAGAAAGAGAACTGTGGGTGCAGCTGGGGGTGGAGGAGAGTGACGGAGATGGGGATAGGCCCTCCGTACAACGACGAATGCTATGTGGAGGAGCTGGGGCGCGACACTGCAGCAACTTCCTCTGGCCGCGTCTTGACCACACAGAGCAGAAGTGAAGCCAGGGTGAGACTGGAAGTCGCAAGGCAGAAGGTCAAGGGGTAGCTGTACGCTCAGTGGAGGAAGCTGATGGGGGCTGCAGGCTGGGGAGAGGGGTAGCCTATGAGCTGGAAGCACAATGAACTTAGGAAGACAGACACCAGGAAACAGAAGGAGGCCCAGGCTGGGAGCTGGGCCAGGGAAGCATGAGATTGTGAGCGCTGACACTGTAGGATGGAGCTGGGAGGAGGTGATGGCCAAAGGCACACCTTCACGGCATGGCTGTTTCCCGCTGCTGCACTCTGTGGGCTGGGGGACTGAGCTCAGAAGGCATGTGCTCCGCTCTATACTTCACACACATAAGAGTACTATGAGAAGTTGGAAGAGTTCTGTGACAGGTCTCGGTGCAAACATCTACAACATAGGGGAGTGTGGAACCACATGTGGGACACTGCCCTAGCCCACCTGTCAGCAGGTGCCCCCTGCCAAGGCCTGGCTCACACAGGGAAACATGAAATTGCATGGGGCACGCTGCCCTGGCCCACCTATCAGGAGGCAGCCCCCTGAGGCCTGGCCAGCACAGGGCATCAGGCAGCTGCGTACTTACTTGAGCTCTTTCTTCACCTCTTCATAGTCAGCCTGGCCTTTGAGTTTTTCTTCCAGTTGCTGCAAACAGAGCGCAAACAGAGGCATCTTATGAGTGGCTGTGAGTGACCACAGGCTGGGCCACAATGCCAAGTCCTTTCCCTGACTGCATCTACCCCCTCGATAGGGCCAGCAAACCTTCACCACTGGCTGGAGTCTGGTGACAATATGCATGGCTACCTGACATGATGGCTGCAGGAGAAAGCTGCTTTCCAAACTGGCCAATGGAATGGGAAAGCATCTGTTCTGTGTGAAATACCATGAAGCAGCTCATGGAAGAAAGGGAAAGGCTCCCGGCATGTAAAAGCAGCACAGAGAGGTTTTGCACTAAAATTTAGCTGGCTAAGTTGGCTGGTAGCTGCAAGACCCCTTTGGTGGGGGTCCTGCGGACTGCAGGTTCTTTGTGGGAGA
The DNA here is from genome assembly GCF_017591425.1 of Ochotona curzoniae. Lineage (NCBI taxonomy): Eukaryota > Metazoa > Chordata > Mammalia > Lagomorpha > Ochotonidae > Ochotona > Ochotona curzoniae. The sequence goes on from NW_024465421.1 coordinate 6,565,942, forward strand.
GCTTCAGCAGCTAATGGGGGGAAATAAATCATGTGCAGGCGGGGACCCCTGGATGGCAGGCAAGGTTGTGGGAGCAGAGGTGGCCTGGCTATGGATGGGGCTTCTGCAAGCACAGTTGACACTGACCACTGATGGTTCCCAAGTATGAAGATGCTCTAAGGTGCTTGGCTCAGCTTGGAACTCCTGGAGGACTTGCAAGATGGCTGTGGCTCACAGGGCCTCTGGCTAGGCAGGGCTACTGGCTTCCTGCTAGGCCCACTTTGCTTCTGACTTCCTCCTGAGGGAGTCCCCTGGGGAAACTGAGGCAGTCAGCATATCTTCAAGCCAGAAGTGAACAAACTGGCTTTCCTGAATCCTGGGTATCTGCCCATCAACTGGTGCCTGATAGGCTCTGCTTGACCAGCACAATCGAGACTGTAGTTTTAAGCTAGGAATAGTCCTCACTGTGGCGAGGAGATTCCCATGTGGCCCACTGGCCCAGGGGTCTGTGTGACAGCAGGTGGCACTTGCCATCCAGCCCATCTTGTGGTGCCCTGGCTGGTGATTTCTTGCTGACTTTTTATTGCAGAAAATGGCTCCGCCTGCTTCGTTTTGAAGACTGCTGGAGCTGACTTTACATGTCATAATGGCATCTTAGCCACAATCACAGAGTAGGGTAACACTGGTCTAGAGGCAGTTTCATCTGCTCTTCCTAGTGGTCCCCTGGCAGGAAGTACCTCACGGCCATTCCGCCTTTGTGGAACTCAAGTGGGAACAACATGCTGTGGGGATGCCCAGCACTGCAGATGCCATGACACGCATGCACCGTGACCTCCAGGGGAGATGGGGAGAGCCTGGTTCAGCCCAGCTCAAGGCCAAGGGCCTGAACCCAGAGCCCTCACTGGTCACTGAGAACTGGGTGCCTGGGGGCAAAGTGAATAAATTTCCCATTTCCGAGTCAGTGGCATGGTTGCTTCTATAGCTGTGCAAAGCAGAGAGCTGGCCTGACGTGGGCAGCTCTGGGTCACTGATGCTGAGATTCTATGTTGGCCCCAGATGCCGAAAACGCTCATTGCAAGAGGAGGCCCATGGCTCCCTGCTTGGTCTCTGATGGGGCATGGGCTCCAGGAGCTCCTTTTGACCACTCCTGCCTACTTCTGCCCATAGTTGGAGCTTACATGCCTTTAGCAGCTCATGTGTGGCCTGACTTGATGATCACAGCACATGCTTCTGTACACACAGCTGTCTGCCCAGAGGAAGAAAATGCTCACTCACTGGGGTGCTTGCAACACAGACCCTGGGTGCACTTGGCATCAGGAACCTGCATTCGGCGAGCCGGCAGAGTCCTGTGGGTGGGGCCAGGCCTGCACCTGCTGCTTGACAGATGCTGGCTCTGCAGTGGACACAGAGGCTAACTTTGGATGGGACTTCACTTTGTCAGTCTGCAGAATGGGTGCAGTGGCAGGCTGGAGGGGCCGAAGGCCTTTGTGAGGCAGCCATGCATGAGGCATGGTCATCATAGAGTCAAGCTGTGACCGGTACTGTCCTACCATGCCCTGGTAGGTGACACTGGCTGTGAATATCACATGGGTGGCCCCACAGCCAGGGCCATGGCAGTGGATGTTGGGGATTGGAAAATGTACCTGTCTGAGGAATATACCTGGGCTTCATTAGGAAGGTTGAAAATGTCAGGTGTCAGATGCCTGGCTGCCAGCCCTCTCCTGGCCTGACTGGCTGTGAACTTGATGGTGGGCTTAACCTGACAGGGCCTTATATTACTCAGCTGAAAAATTGGGAGACTCAGAACCAATGGGAAACCAGAGGTGAGGGGACATGAGGAAGGGGCCAGTGGGGGCTTCCAGGCGTCCCGCAAACACTATTGTCTTGCAGCACAGGTGGAGAGAGCATATCTGTCTCCGAGAGCCTGGGAGATGCTCCCCAGCTGTTCCTGAACTGCTACAAGGATGATCCACTTGGAGTTCTTAAACTCCTGGCTGATTCTCAATGCAGACATTTAATCTAAAACTCAAGTACTAGGAGTGGGTGTTTGGTCTACTGAAGACAACTACATTTGGGCCTGATAACCTGGTGCAGGAGGTTAAGCTGCCAGTGAAGTAAGCATCCCATATCAGAGCACAGGTTTGGGTCCCTACTGCTTTGCTGCTGATCCAGCTCCCTGCTAACGTACCTGGGAAAGCATTGCAGGAAGGTCCAAGTGCTTGGGCCCTGCCATTCACATGGATGGAATTCCTGGCTGTCCCGACTTCTCGCTTCAGCCCAGCCCAGCCCAGCCCAGCCCAGCCCAGCCCAGCCCTGGCTATTGCAATCATTTTGGCAGACTGAACCAACAGATAGAACATTCTTCTCCCTACTGCCTCCTCTTCAACCCCAACTCCACCTATCCAAAAAGTTTCAGTATCTGGCTGAGTTTCTGACACCAGGTGATGGTTCACGTAGTTGGTTTCCTGCCACCCCCCTGGGTGGCTGGGGCTGAGTTTCTGGCTCCCAGCTTTGGCCTGGCTCTATCTCGGCTGTTAATGGTATTTGGGGGAATAAAGCAGCTAGCAGTGGAAGCTGTGTCTTAAACATAACAAGACAAAACAAGGCATGCATTTTGGCCTGTAGCCAACGAGGTATTCAGTGCAGAAAAACTTCCAAGTGTGGCCCTTGGTGCCCTCAAGATGCCAGCAAAGGGATCTCTGCAACACAGAGACATGCAGATGGCCTATGGGCATCGAGGGCACCTGCGGTTCATGTGGACTCTCGGCAGCGCTGTCTGAAGACCTGCTGGCTCAGGCTGGGCTATGGCTGTGGGGCACAACTCTGGGTCCAGGTCTGGGCAGCATGCACTCCCTTTTCTACTGGTTCATACGGCCTCACCAGGGAGTAAACTTGTGGGGGGCATGGACCTTTCCCCCTGAAATGCAGGCTCCTGCCCACCCAACTGACCACAAACTAGATTGCAAAGGTTCGGGAGGTTGACTCAGTGTATCTGCCTAACAGCCACCTTCAGCTTTAGGAGCAGGGACCCTGCTGGAACCCAGGGACAGCTCCTCAGACCAGCAAGGACTTGGCTTAACTTTCTGAATACCTGCACACTGCATGTCACATGGTCAGCCTCTGTCTGCAGGCAGAGGTGATCACCAGGTAATCAGGCAAGAGCATCCTGTTAGGGGGATTTGCCAGCGATGGCTGGAGCAACAAACTCTCTGTAAGCCTTTCCAGTCTCAACAACCAGCTGCAGCAAAGTGACAAAACTGGTCATGACCTCTGCTGCTAGCCAGAGGTCGCCTCCACCCTGAGATGTGCCCAGGGAAGGCCCCCTGGGGGCCTTGCACCAAGTGTGCCTCTGCTGGGACACCAGGACCCACCCCCCTCCACACCCCCTTCTTTCCTGCTCCTGAAATTAGTGCTTGCAGTACCTTTGGGACCCAACCCAGACAATGCCAGTGTAGCTTTGTGCCCTGGGCTCCCTGGGACTTGGGGCATTTGCTATTTCAGCTTGCTGGCATCAGTCTGGAGGTGATACACCCCCCTCTTGCCCAACTCATGTGGGCTGCAGGGTACCATGGAGGGACTTGATACCAGGCCTGGAGCTAGGCTGACCTTCTCCGCAGAGGGTGCTTCCCTCCTGCCCAACCATATACAAAGTGCCCTGTGGGACATGGAGGGGTGGCCTGAGCTAAGCCCCAGGACACGGGAGACAGGGGAGGCAGTGGCAGGCTCAGGCCTGGGCTGCATGGCACAGGCTGTTATATAACCAAGGAGGCCAGCTGAGAGGCACAGAATACGTCTAGAGAAGCTGTTTGTAGGCTGTTTTCCTGCTCTGTGCCTGAGACACGGTCTAGGCCCAGCTGGACCTACCTGCACCATAGGGGGTGAGGATGTGTGGAAGCCTGCACAGCTTGGAAGAGGACCCCTGGGTGACGTTAACACACGTGCCCCGCCACCCACTGGAAAGCACTGATTTTTAAAGCATCTTCAGAAAAACCTAATTTCTCCCCCTGGGAGCTTGCATTCTCTTAGCTCACCTACTGCTCTCAACGGAAGCCACCAGAGCTCTATTTTCTGTGCTTATTGCGAGTATATTGCAGGTGACTGCCTAATCACACCGCCTCGGCATCCCAGTGCTCCCACTGCAGACCAGAGTTATCAAAAACAGCCTTGTCCTGGCCATCGGCTTGCTCCCATCAATTACCAACACAGAATCATTTCTACCAGCGGGGCTGTGCCGGGGGACCTGTCTGATCAGCTGGGAGGGAGCAGCCGCATGCTGCAGCCTGCTCTGACGCCTGCTTAGGGATTGGCAGGTGCATGGCATGATGTGAATAGTGACATGCTCACCTTGAACTTGACTCAAAAAGTGGAACCCTGGGCTGAGGGAGTGGGGGAAATGTGCAGAGTGACAGACCAGCGGGCTGAGCTCATGAGTGACAGAGAGGTCTGTGGCAAGAGATGGAGCATTTCAGTGTGAGGCAAATCTACACTAGCCCCAAAGTAGGTGGGACTCTGGGTCACACTGGTGGAAGATGGAGATACCCTTTCCCCAAGGAACTGTAAATGAAAACACAGAGCTAAGTGCTCACTGACAAGGGTTCATGGTCAAGTCATTGGCATCTGAGCTGGAAGTGGCATGCTGTGCCCACTGCCTCTACCTCCCCTGCTGCTTCCAGCTCCCCTACTCTCCATCGCCCCCCCCCCCCCCCAAAGATGAAAAGCACAGCCCAAAAACATGGTTTAGAGGGGAGGAGGGATGAGCTGGGGAGAGAAGAGGAAGAAAGGACAGGAAGATGAGGCCCAAGTGGCTTCAGGAGGAAGTGGTTCTAAGCTGGTTCCCAGCAATCACCACTGCGGGATGGAACTGCCCACGGCCATTGCCACTGGACACTAAGGGCTCATTCATTAGACATTTGCCTAATGACTGTGCTCCTGCCTAGCTTGGAGATGCTGTTAGGAAAAGGGGGGGGGCCCTGAGGTAATGTATTCAATTCACCTTCTTCCTCCGGCACAGGGCCGGTGTCAGGGAGAGACCTCCCCAGCTCCGGCTGACAAGGGGTTAAGGGAATTGGATCAGGGAAGTCTGGCTGCAAGAGGGCATGTTTTGATTATCAGATCAGGTGAAGGTAAGGGAGCAATGATTTGGGGAGCAGATTGCTGGGTTGTTTCATTAACTGCATCGTATTAAAGAATTCCCCCCAGATACAGTGAAAGGACATTAATTTGTGAATGTGTGATTCTCTTTTTTTGGGGGGGTGGGGGAGGTAAAGGCAAACATTAAAGCCTTAACTGTTCTAGAAGAAATTTCTCTGTAATAGCAAACGCCAGGTCTGCAGGGCACCACATGCTCAGGGTACATCTGTGGTGTGTGCTTTGGCTGTGACAAAGGGGAGAACAGCGAGTTCAGCTTCTAAAAATGCCCTCACCAGGGTCAGCCAGGGCGACCATGGGAACACACCAGAGTGAATCTCCAAGTTCCAGATGAGTCCAGCACTCCCCGGGGCAAGGTGGTGGGAGTAGGAAATGCTGGAGAGAGAAATGCCACGGACCCTGACAGATGTGAGCAGGTTCCCACCAGTTTCCCAAAAGCTGGAGGAAATCCACACCTAAGAGCATGAGGGGAAGTTGGCAAGGGCAAGTTGTGGGAGCTGCTGCCATCCTGGCATTTTCAGGCCTCCTGAAAACCAAGTGCCAGGTCGAACCTGGTTAGAGTCAAGAAGAAGGTGGGGCCTGTGCTGGGGTGTAATCGGTGACACTGGCAACCTACACAAATGCTGACTGCAGTCCTGGCTGTTCCATTTCCAATCCAGCTCCCGGCTAACAGCTTGGGAAAAGCAGCAGCAGAAGATGGCTTAGGTATCTGGGACCCTGCTGCCCACATGGAACACCTTGATGAAGCTCCTGGTGCCAGCCCTGCCCAGCCCTGGCCATTGCAGCTATCTAGGGCAAGAACCAGCAGTCAAATCTCCTTTTTCCCTCTAACTCTGGCTTTCAAAATAAATCAATACAACTTAAAGAACAATTAAAAAAAATAACAGTGGGCCTAACTACATTCTAGAATCATTTTATATAAGAAAATTTTCTCAATTGTAGTTTTCGTTAAATTTTACACCTCACCTTGCTGCGTGGTATTCACTAGACAATGCGCTCTGTGGTGCCATTGGATGGGCGCAGGAAGCCCTGTGTGGGTGCCCCTGGGCACAACAGGGGTCCTCTGCTGGCTCTTGTTGGCCCTGTCGCCACAGGTATAGATGCCTCTTAAATCCTTCTGGCTCTGACAACCACGAACCTGTGGCTTAGAGTTCATGCCATCCTGGACATTTGGGGAATGAACCAGAAGATGGGAGCTCTGTCTCTCAGATAAATAAGCCAGTATATAATAGTGTTTCACACAAGAGCTAACAGCATTCAAAATCAGCTGCCTTGCTCCTATCGGGTTCTGGGACCACTCAATGGAAGCTGAGGGCTGCCGAGCTCGCTGTCATCTCTTGGCAGGTGGAGTGTGCGTGTGCATGTCCCACCCGTGTCCCCGTACTGTGCTTGCGCCCTTACTTTGAGTGTGCTGTTCTTGGCGCTCAGCTGCTGCTCGAGCTGGGAGATCTGGCTGGCTGAGTTCTCGCGCAGCTTGGTGAGGCTGGCTTGGAGTCTCTGCACGTCTTCCGCCAGCTGGGCCGTCTCCCGCTCCTTGGCGGCCAACTCAACTTCCAGGCTGGAGCGGGTCAGCACCTCTATGGCCTGCTCCTACAGAGAACAAGACAGATGACAAAACTGCACTGGGGACAGGTGCTCGGGTCATGAGTGTGGGTGCTGCAGGGCAGAATCTGTGCTGACTTCAGGGTGTTCCCTGGATGGCTGGATGGAGGGCATACCCTCTGGGCCCTGGCACCTGGCAGGTGCCACATGCACAGGACTGTGAACACAAGGGACAGAGGCCCTGTCCTCATGGGTCTTACAACCTCATGGGGACGGGTAGGGTGGGTGAGGTGCAGCAAACACACTTCTTAGTAAGGAAAAGAGCGTGGGGTGGAGGTAAGGACCACAGAGGAGCCACCAAGTCAGAGGTACAAGATGGCAAGGGGTCCTGATTGAGGGATGCGCGTGCGCCCGTGGACAGCCCCTGGGTGGCCACCAGGTCACTCAGATTTCTACCCTAGTGGCCTTCAGCCCCTCAATGACATTATCCAGGAGTTGAGATCCATGAACTCCCTGAGGGAGTTAAGAAGAGGTGGAAGATGCAGTTTTTATCCCTTGGCTCAGAACCCCTTGCAATGACACATTAAAAAACAAACAAAACTCCTTCCTTAACTCTCCTCCCCCAACATTTATGATGCAAAACATGTAAAAGGTGCTCACAAAGAGAAGCGGTAACTCCACTTCCCAGCAACTCAAGCAGAGCCATGCTCCAGTAACCCAGGCTCCCAGACAATTCTGGAGGGACTTACATTTAGGGGCTACACTGACAGGGATGGGGGGGAGGGGTCCGCAGAGTGGGCACCGCATCTTCAGCTCTGCACCCAATCTCCCCAGGCATGCAGTCTCGTGTCTTGATGGATGTTTCTGCCCAGGTGTGCAGCTGGGCCAGGCCACGTACGCTGTGCCCACTGTGGGGCTGTCACCTCTGGGGCCAGCAAGTCCTATGTTTTTCATTTTCCATCTGCAAACTTAACACCTTTACCATGGGAGACTGTTAACATCTATCTGTTTTTCCAACTTGTGTGATATTGCACAATCGGCTGGTCACCCCTGCTCACCTCTGGGGACGGGCATGGGAGTGACCCTGGTGAGCCCCAGATACAAGGCATAGGCTACCCAGAGCAGTTTTTTCATGGCCGGTACAGTTGCTGATGCTGTGGGGGCACTCCTGCTGTCCTTTACAACACTGTCAGTCGTGAGACCAGAAAAGACAAACATGGAAGCATCTTTCACCTGCAGAGTTGGGGAACCCAGCACTCCCAGGGAGAACATTGGCCGGCTCAACATCGGGAGCCTGGGGGAGCCTTCAGCTGAGTCCTCCAGGCAACGTGGCAAGTTAGGAGTCTCCTGGGCCAGCAGGGACCATATGGAGGGCAGCCAGGAGGAGAGACTGGTGAAATCTGCAGAGGGGAGGGGCTCTATCTTAGGGTGGGCAACTGGGTGAGGTTCAGCCCCAGAAGTTGCAGGGAGCTGGGGAGAAGGCATGCCCAAGGCTGAGGCCATGTTATAAGGAAGCAGGATGCTGATGGTGAAGGCTTCATGGGCAGTGGGAGGTGCCTGGGCTTGTGGTGGCCACGTGGGCGGGGGACGAAGTCTGTGCTCTGAGCCATAGGCTGAGGACTAGATCTCAAGTGCAAGTTCAGAACCCGTGGCCCCAACACTGGCAGGGGGGCAGGTAGGGACTGTCCACAAGTCTGTCTCCTGGGTGGAAATTCCCATAGTTCCAGGCTGCCAGGACTGGCAGGGGCATTCTGCAGTTTTCACGGGAACTTGGGGACCTCAGTAGCAGGCTGACAGCTTGTGGTCATGTGCAGCAGAGAAAACACTGGGAAAGACCAAGGCTTTAGGTCTTTAGGCTTTAGGTGACAACCAAATGAGTGTCACCAAGGGCGAATTCCACCTACTTGCTCCAGCTGTATTGTGTGAAATGCCTGGAGCTGCACAGCTGACATGTGCATCATCCTGGGGCGCCCAGCAGCTGAGTCTGGTAACACCACCATCTTGTCTTATAGCTATCTTCGTGTCAGACTTAGAACAACAGGTGAGTGTCCACAAGGTGACTGTGAGCCAGGGTCCTGCCGGGAGTCAAACACTTGGGGTCTGGGGTGATTCCTGTGGGTCTGCTGACAGCACTGGGTGAGACGAAGGATTGCACCTTGGAGTCACTTCATCTCCACTGTCACCTCCGCTTCTGCCACTACCATGCTGGCTGCGTCTGCTGCTGTTTTCACTTGTAGATGGGTTCACTGTTCAACAAGGTTTAGAGAGATGGCTGGTTGCGTGGGGCCACAGCTCCAAGCTCACGGTCATCCACATGCGCAGCCTCACATTCTCCTCCATGTCCCGTCTCAATACCCAAAGGGAGGGTGGCGACTCCCGTGATAGCTGGTGCATCATCCAGCTGTGTAACCTGCGTAGGCTACTTGACTCCTGAGCCTGGTTCCTTCTCTGTAAAAGGACACTGAAGCCTCCATTACTGCCTGTGGTGCCAAGCTCAGGACAGGTGCTCCACGGGACTGTCACCTTCTGGAACCATTGCTTCCACCCAGATACCTGATGGTGGATACCTGATGGGTAGGGTGGGGCTACTTGCATGTGGTGGGATCCTACTTGGGAACCAGTTCATATCCCAACTGTTCTACTTCCCATATAGCTCCCTGCTTGTGGCCTAGGACAACAGCGGAGAATAGCCCAAAGCCCTGCACCTGTGTGGAAGATTTGGCAGAAGCTCCTGGCTCCCTGGTTCCTGGCTTTGGATCAGCTCAGCTCCTGCTGTTATGGCTACCTGGGGAGTGAACCAGCGGATGGAATATCTTTGTCTCTCCTTCTCTCTGTAAATCTGACTTTCAATAAAAATAAAGAAAAATTAAATTAAAAAAAAATTAAAAGGACCAGGCATGGTGGCCTAGTGGCTAAAGTCCTTGCCTTGCACACACTGGGATGCCATATGGGCGCTAATCCCAGCAGCTCTGCTTCCCATCCAGCTCCCTGTTTGTGGCCTGAGAAAGCAGTCGAGGCAGGCCCAAAGCCTTGGAAACCTTCATCCGCATGGGAGACCCAGAGGAAGCTCCTGGCTTCGGATTGGCGCAGCTCTGGCCATTGTGTCCACTTGGGGAGTGAATCAACAGACGGAAGATCTTTTCTGTCTCTCCTCCTCTGTGTATATCAGACTTTGCAATAAAAATAAATCTTTAAAAAACAAAAAAAAGCGAGAGGGGAGGATTCCAGCCCCCAAACCCTGGTCTGAAGTTCATTTCCAGGGAATAGCTTAAAAGTGCTAGGTCTGGGGTTGGAAGGCTGATTTGGTCTGGCTGTCAGCCAACAGCTGCCTGTGCTATGCTGGTGGGCGGGGGGCAGGTGTGTGCGCTTCTGGAGCTTCTGCTCTCTCGTTCATGTTAACAAGCCCTGCTCCGTGGAACAGGTGAAATGACGGCCATCAAATGGAGACATGCAACCCCTTCTACAGAGAGCCAGACCCAGAGTTCATGGTTCTCCTGGGATTGCAAGGGGGACCTGGCACACAGCAAGATCTCAGGGGTCCTTGTGAACCCCCAGGGCCCCTGCCAGTGCTCCCTGGACCTAGGAGTGTGGCAAGGCCTGGATTCGGGATCACTGGTTCTTTTGCCAAATGGGTAAACGGGGGCCTAGAAGTCAGGGAGTCAACAGGAAGATGCCAACCAGAGGAGGTGGCAGTGGTGAGCTTTGTTGGGCTTTCGGGCTTTAGGCTATACCCTCTGCTCCTAATTTGCAAGTCCCCTTTTCGCAGATGGGTAAGCTGAGGTTTGGCAAGGTTCAGCTACTTGCTCTAGGTCACCAGCGGAGACATGGCAGAGCTAGGGGTCAGGATTCCAGTGGGGTCTGGCTCCCACACCAGGCTATCAGCCATGACATTGTCTTCATGGCCACGGTCATGGTTGAAGCTGGAGGGTAAGCATCCATGAACCAGTTGCTTGAAGTCCTGTCTTGCTCAGGCTGGGGAAGCAGCATCTAGGAGCTGCTTTGGGGAATTTTCAGAAAACCCAGGAGCCGGAGGAGTGAGATTTGTGCTTCGCTCTGGCGGGCATCCTCAGGGGAGATCCTGGCTACCAGCTGCCACCTTGTTACCTCTGTGGCAATCCTGATTCCTGGTCCTCCTCCCTGAAGGAGCCAAGTACCAGAATGACACCCCTCTCCATGCCCCCAGCTTCACTCCTCTGCCCCTGGGCAGGCCACCCCTGGGACCTGCACTCACAGCCAGGAGTCAGCCCTGGACTGTTGCAGAAGATGCTCTCTCTCTTTGCAGAAGTCTCTCCAGCCTCCACCTTGGTGCCCACTGGCTGGATGTGGCGGTGACAGTGGAGCCGGGGGCAATGACCAGCGGAGCCTGGCCTGTGACTTGCACAAGTTGTAGCCCCAAGGCCTGAGAAGTGCTCCTTCCCCAACAAGCAGGGTGGGTTGGGAGAGAGGAGTGCCACCCAAGGGTGCAGAGTCCCATGCGGCCACATGGCTACCCACCACATCTGGCGCCTTCTGGATCTGTGAGGCCAGCTGGAGGGAGTGGTTGGCCGACGATAGCTGCTCCCTCAGGGTCTCTGCTTCTCTCTGAGCCACCTCTGCCCTCTGAAGGAAATGGAAAGGGGCGAGAGAGAAAAGTGCGTTCAGCTTAACAACTGACAATTATTCCAAGAACATTCATCAATTCACGCCTGACTGACGATAATTGATTTTCCTAAACACTCAACCTAATAAATGCTGGGGGAGAAGAAGAAGAAGAAAAAAAACCAAAACATAGAATGTGATGGATTTTTATTTTAAACAGTACAAGGAAGAAATAATTGAGCGATTATGACAGTAATTTAACGCTAGGAGCAAGGAATCCCCTGCTGATCCTCACGCTCCGGCCCACTGCATTTCCCAGACTGAATAAATACAAGTGGAAATAGAGTCTTTTGATTCAATTTCTTTCTATTCTCATAGACCAAGAAGATTTTATTGTAGGATTACTCCCGGGACTAATTCTCACGGGCAAACAGCAAATTAGACACTCCGGCCATTCTCTGTCTACATCACGTTCTTTTCCCTGCTCTTAAGTGTTTCCAGAAATGCAAGTTGGCAGTGCCACTCCTGTGCAGTGGGCTAGGCTGATGGTGACACATTTAACCCTTCCCCAGGCAATGCTGTGGCTGGCTGTGCTGGTGTTTCTAGCCGGTGAGGCCAGGTATGGAGCGGGGAGCCCAGAACAGGGTTGGGGGGGTGCCAGAGGAGGTGGGTGGTCCCTCCCCACATTCTGTCTGTAAGGAAACCACTGCTTCTGCGAACTAGCATTTTCCACTGGATGGTGAGGATGGTTATCCCTGTGCTGACCTGGGGACAGTGGTGCCAGGGCAAGTTACCCAAGCTCTGTGAGCCTCTGCTTACCCATGGGTAAAATGGGAATGCCACCCCCTTTCTGGAGATCTTGTCAGGTCTCACATGTGGGGAGGTGTGTGGCATATGGGACTCCCGCAGAAGTGGCTGACCCACAGCTTGTCCTGGCCTTACAGTCACAATGGAGACAAAACTCAGTGGGTGGGGGATAGTAGTGAGACCCTGGGCACACAACACTGCAAGGTGCCACCTGGGCATTCTGTAAGGTACACCACACTGGCTGAGATGGGCAGGGAGACACTGGCTGTTTTGGGTCTCATGCAGAGGTGTGTGTGACTGTAGGTGTCTGTCCACTGATTATTATTATTTTTTAAGATTTATTTATTTTTATTGCAAAGTCAAATATACACGGAGGAGGAGGGATGAAGAGGAAGATCTTCCATCTGAGGATTCACTCCCTAAGTGACTGCAATGGCCAGAACAAAGTTGATCCGAAGCTAGGAGTCAGGAGCTTCTTCCAGGTCTCCCACGAGGGTGCAGGGTCCCAAAGCTTTGGGCCATTCTTGACTGCTTTCCCAGGCCACAAGCAGGGAGCTGGATGGGAAACAGGGCTGCTGGGATTAGAACCGGTGCCCATATGGGATCCCGGTGCTCAATGTGAGGACTTTAGCTACTAGGTCACTGTGCTGGGCCCTGTCCACTAATTATTAAGAAAGAAATCACAGAGACACATGCAAGAGCGCCCAGGGACTTGCCCATACTTTTAGCTGCAGGAGGAAGGGCTGGCAGCCCTGGGCAACTCTGGCTATTTATGCTATGCCCGTAGACTGGTGGAGGCCTTCTAATGGGCTACTGGCCACCTGTCCTCTTCCTGGGGAGCCTGGCCATCCTGCTTCACCTGACTCCTGGGGTGGCTGGCTGGGCCCATCTCTTCCCACCCTCTCTGTCCCATGTGGAGTTTAGAGCTGGCTGTCAGGAAAGGCGGCATGTAACCAGTATGGTAGGGACAGGGAGAGTGCATCTTCAAGTGGGAGACTCTTCTAGATCAGGCTAACTGCTCAGCTATTCAGACTGCAGCGACATTCCCTGTCTAGGGAGAAGGAGCTGGTGTACTTCCAGATAGGCTGTTGCACTTCCAGATAGGCTGTTGCAAGTTTGTCTGAAGTTATGCCATCTGCCTCAAGTGCTTGCCTCCCTGGATGATGAGCTGAACCCTGTGACATTAAGATTCCCCACAGCTCTGCAGGCAGAAGGCACATGCAGACATGATTTCCTGGTCTCTTTGACTAGCCAAGATAGTTTTTTTTCCCAAATTTTATTTTGTTTTATTGGAAGGTAGACAGAAAACACACACACACACACACACACACACACACACACACACACACACACACACACACACACACACACCCCACTCCCATCCAACCTTCAGTGACTGGGATTGGGCCAGGCTGAAGCCAGGAGCTAGAAAACTCCGAGTCTCCCACAGGGATGGTAGAGACCCAAGTACTCAAGTAACCAGCTGTTGCCTCCCAGGGTGCGTATAAGCAGGAAGCTGGACTAGAAGCAGAGCCACACTCACAATCAAGTGGTCATCAAATCGCTGATGGAGCGCCTGGTGCCTAAGAAAGGACAGTCTTAGTCCAATGGAGGTGCCTCCCTGGTGGCAGCTGCTAGGGTGACCCTGCTGCTCTGGCTTGGACCCTGGGCTGGAGGACCCCTGGGGGCTCTGGAGGGGAGAGTCCAGCAATGTCCAAGGCTGGTGGCTCAAAACACCAGAGATCCATCTGGCCCGAGAGGTCTCATTTGCAGCCCGTAGTCTCTCCAGGGCCTCTGTACTTGGCATTCAGTTTCCATGTCCATGGACACAGTCGCCCTGTGTACCATGGGTACCCCTGGGTACTTTGGAGCTTATCCCTAAACACCCAGCACCAAGGAGCTGGTTCAGATGGAAAAAAAAAAAAAAGAAAAGAAAAGAAAAGAAAAGAAAAGAAAACAGGCCCTGGAGCAGCTGAATGGGCACTGAGATGCAGTTAGGATGAATTGGCATGTGGCACTGATAACTAAATTTAGCCCCCTATGGGCCGCTGGGACAATATGAGGGGAGCCCACGAGCCAGAGTAGTGCTGTGGAGTCACCTACTGCTTCAGCAGCCACTGAGTCTGAAGTTTTGCAGCCCAACTGCTCCTTGTGATAGCACCTGCTCCCCGAGGCCTCTGTCCCATGCCCAAGGAGGCAGACCGTGGGAAATACTCCTGGCTGCAGGCTGCTGGCAGCCCTGCAGTGAGGACCGCCTCCCCGCCACCCCCCGCCACCATGCCTGCACAGTTTCTTCTTGTGGGACACAGGAAGAGGGAGGACAGCCCATGAGTGACAAGTGCACTGCTTGCCCTTTGGAAGTGTCCTTGACTGCAATGACAGCAATAGCCACGCTGTGAGGTGGCTGAGGACTGGGGAGACGGCCAAAGCCAGTGCTGACAGCGCCTGTCCCATGGGCATTTGAACCAGTGAGAGCTAACATTCAGGCCCCTGCCCAGGCTGCATCTTAAAGTGGAAGACTCTCGTAGCAGAAAGTAGGGGAGACCATTGGTGGTCTTTGGGTTAAACCTAGCCTCCTTGGTGAGAATTCTCCCCAGGAGAAGTGAGCCGACAAGCACTGGTGCTGATCCTTATGGACACGGGCCAGCTGAGAGCTACAGGGGAGCTGATGTCTCTGGGGAAGTTGAGGAGGGGGGCCCTGGTCCCTGGGTGAGATGGGTTGCAGGGACCTTGGCCTTGAAGGTTCCTGGGAGGGCAGTCAAGCAAAGCTTTACCCCAGTGTGTTGAGCAATGCACACCTGGATGCCAACGGATGTAGGGAGTATGAAGCAGCAGGTCAAGGGTACACAGGAGTGGGTGCCTGGGGGAGGCATGGCGATGCCACCAAGGCAGCCTGTGTGAGCCACAGTTGGCATGGGGAAAGGTGAGGAAGTCCCCTAGGGTACTCTATTCTCCCTTGGTATTGAAACTGAGATGTAAGGTAGGTGGGGGGAATCCTCACCATCTGGAGCGGGCTCATCCTCTACCACCCCTGCTTCACCCTTCAACATAGCCTGCAAAATGTTATTGGCCGGGGCACTGGCGCTGTGGCCTAGTGGCTAAAGTCCTCGCCTTGAATGTGCCGGGATCCCATACAGGCACTGGTTCTAATCCTGACGGCTCCAGTTCCCTTCCAGCTTCCTGCTTGTGGCCTGGGAAAGCAGTTAAGGACAGCCCAAAGCCTTGAGACCCTGCACCCACATGGGAGACCTGGAGGAAGTTCCTGGCTCCTGGCTTTGGATTGGCGCAGCACCGGACGTTGTGCTCACTTGGGGAGTGAATCATCGGACGGAAGATCTTCTTCTCTGTCTCTGTCTTTCCTCCTCTGTGTATATCTGACTTTCCAATAAAAATAAATAAATCTTTAAAAAAAACAAAAACACTATTGGTCGGGCCAAGTCAAGGTTTCTGCAAACCAAGATGAACACATACTCCCACCTCTGCCTCGCTCACAGGGATCCTTCTTGCATGGCCGAGGGGCTGACCTGGGCTGGGGGTCCAGATGACATGGGAAAGACCCAAGGTTATTGGCAGGTCATGGCAGTAAGTCAGGGACGCAGCTGATGCAGTACAAGGTGCAGATTCAGCCACATGTGGTAGGCACATCCCTGACAGGGCCCACTCAGAGCAGGTGCTCAAAAGACCTGCTTGATGAGCAGGGAAATAGCTGCGTGTCTACCCAGAGGGATGCCCAGCACTGCCACTCCATGAATGAGAAATGGTGGCCTGGGGAGATGGGGGCATGCAGGGCCCCATGGTTGGGAGATGTTAGCCTGGCATTGCAACTCAGGTGTCCCTGTTTTGAACTTGTACATCATTGCCATTGGAACACAAACTCTTGGTGGGAGATGCCATGCCTGGCTCCGGGAACCCTCTGCTTTCTGTGCCACTCCCTCCTCCACCAACGGGAGTTAAAACTGAATACAAACCCTCACCTTGACCTGATGGAGCTCCTTAATGTTAGGGCTATCCTGTGCCCTAAACAACAGGCAGGCCAGCAGGAGAGTGAATAGTCCATTTCAAAGACTTCCTCCTTACTCCACTGGTGGGCTGTGAGCTGTTCTAGCAGGCGGTTTGGGTGGCTGTAAGGGTGTAGCCAGCAGCCAGTCCGACTGCAGGCATGCCAAATGCATGCAATGCTAAGTGGCAAGTCTCAACCATCCTGAGCCTTTTGTGTTATCACTGCAGATGGCATGTACCAATGTATGTGTCCCTAAGTTAGGCTGAGAGGTGCTGGGGACCCCATGGCTTAATGCACAGCTGCTATTGGCTCTCCTGGCTCTTTCCTAACAGAAACACCCAGTAAGAAAACAGAGCTTTGGCTCTCAGTTGAACATGCTAGCCATAAACCTAGTGCAAAAACAGTGTTGCTTGCCAACGAACTAGGATATTGCACTTCTGGGGCTCCCTCTAAGGAGAAGGCAGCTGTCGGATTAATTGCACCTGAACTGTATACACCACAGGATGAGGTACTATCCATGTAGTGCCCGCCCCCTTGCTTTCAGACCCTGCACCTGCTAGGCCCTTCCTGACTCCTCACCTAGGGAGGCTCCCTCCTAGGTGACTGCTCATGTCAGGGTCACCATATCTGCTGGGCTTTCACTTTCTTTTCCTCTCCCTCACCCCCAGTCTCTTAGGGAGCATCACAACTTTGCAGGGCTTGGGTCCCCATGCTGATGCTTTCTTCCGGTCAGCCACCTACTTGGCTGTGGTGCCCAGCCAGTGCCCATCCCCTGCTGGTCCTTGAGAGCCATCAGCATGCAAGTCACACACATGGTCCCCACCCTAAGCCTTCTCCCCTTCTACTGTCTTGGCACTCCACACCCCTCATATGACTTGAGTCCAGTATTAAGTCACCTGTCTTCTCTCTCTGCCTTCTGAAAATCAGTGTAGGTCCCTTAACACCCTTTCTTCCAGGCTTGTACCCTGGCTTTCCCAGGCCTCAGGTGGAACTTCCAGGTAGGGAGGAACCAAGTGCAGCCTCCTCTGTCAGAACTGTTGTTAAGGGTACAACTTAGGCATGTTAGGTGCATGCGCAGAACTGAGCAGCTGATCTGGCAAAGTCAGAATCCCAAACCCACTTAAAGAGTTGCCTGTTTGCTCTTCCCATAGTCCTGTTTGTCTCTGTGGAGGGGACTACCACGGCAGATCTAACTGCTGGAATCCCACGGCTCCTGGGCCCGGTGGCAGGCTTGTCTCCTCCCTGCACTGTCCTCATGTGGGCTTTCTCAAGTGCAGAGAGGGACATAAGAAATGTGTCCAGGGCCCAGTGCCATGGCTCAATAGCTCATCTTTCACCTGTAAGCACCATCATCCCATATGGGCGCAGTTTGTGTCCCAGCTGCTCCACTTCCCATCCAGCTCCCTGCTTGTGGCCTGGGAAAGCAGCAGAGGATGGCCCAAGTGCTTGGGCTTCTGCACCCACGTGTGAGACCTGGAAGAAGCTCCTGGCTTTTTGGACCTGTTCAGCTCTGGCTATTGTAGCCATTTGGGAAGTGAAGCAGCAGATGGAAGATCTTTCTGTTTCTCCTTTTCTTTGTCGATCTGCCTTTCCAATAAAAATAAATAAATTTTAAAAAGAAAAAAAAATGTGTTTAGGCCACCAAGCCAGGCAACAAGGAAATGGGGCCTGAGCCAGATGTCACTTTGGAGTGGGCCTTGCTGGAGGAGGGCCTGGCAGAGTGAGTGCAGCACCATGAGCAGAGCCTTGTCTGTGTTTGCTGCACAGGGCGCGGCCTCTGAGACCTCAGTGGGGCGGCGCCTCTGGTGACCTTGACAGTCACAGAAATCAGGCCATGGGCCTGACCAACCAGGGTCCAGTGCACAAGTGCCAGCCAGAAGGGAGGCCCGCCCAGCACTGGCCTTGGGGCAGAGCGTGGGTGGGAATCTGAGAAGTGCAAGGGGCAGTCATGGGACCGAGCAGGAGCGCCCTTGCCAGGAAGGCCTTGTGACTTAAGGGCTCTGCAGTGTGGAGCGCTGCAAAGCGAGTCAATCCTGGGGGCTGGAGCACAGTAGCTTGGAGGATAAAGGGCACAGAGGTGGCAGTAGCAGCACTTTAGAGCAATGACATACATTGGGGAGGAGAGGTGGGAGCCTGAGGGGTGCGCCCGGCCAGCAAGTGTCCTGGGCCTGTTTCTGGGTATGGGGTCAAGAGCCCAGGTTCTAAGGACAGACTCTGGGGGCTTTCAGTCCTGGCTCTGAACTCCATCTCCTCAGCTGTAAACTAGGTGCTCTAACAAGGCGCATTGAGGAGGTGGGTGCAGCAGGAACACCTGAGGAACGTGATAACGTGATGCAGACTCAGAACAATCACCCAGAACTGCCACTGGGTCCCTCTCACTAGGGGACACGTGCCACACTTCCACGTGCCCCCACAACCAGGCCCATGGCTCCATGGCCATGGACAAGGATGTTCTTTTGCCAAGATCGGGGTGACCCAATTGGGGGGGTGAACCTCATGAGACTACAGGCAGAGACCTGAGCACAGAAGGGCTGTGCCTGGGTGACCATAGGCTAACCATACCACCCTCTGTCCGAACCTCAGGCTAGCCAGCAGGACAACCAAGGGGGCTGACGAGGATACCCACAGCACAAACTGTCCCTCACAAACCCAGAAAACACACTGTGTCCCCAACTATGGCAATGTGTCCTCTTTTTCTGGGAACTCTGGGTGTAAGGCAGGGCCTTCTGGGGTGGCTGAATTCTCCAGGCAGCTGAGGTGTCGAGCCTTCTCTCCCACAGAGGACGGACATGTTCCACAAGACATGTCTGACAACTAAGATGTGGCCAGGAGGGGGTTGGTCAGTGAGAGTCTTTGCCAAAGCACTGTGTGTGTGTTTGTGGGGCATGATAGAATTTTCTAGAACAAGCTATCTGCTATAGAGCTCTGTGTAGTGGGGCTGGGAGCAGAGATAGGTGGTTAAGAGATGAATGACAACAAAGAGACCCTCTTTCAGTGTGTGGCCATGTGGGCTGTTTGAGATACTGAGACAGTGCCAGAGACTTCATCCATACAGGTCTTCCACATGGATAAGGCACTGATGCGGACAGGTGGGGTGACGAGCACTCAATGTACCAATGGCAGCAGGGGTATGCTAGGGTGCATGGACATCCTACCTGGTTGGCTCTTTCGAGGTCGGTCATGATCATCTCGATCTCGTCGGCCCTGGGAAGGCGAGAGGGAGAGAATGGGTTAGTAGCCGATGAGGCAGGCTCCAGGGGCACCTGGCACGCGGGCTTCTGGCAAGGCCTGTGTGCAGGAAGGACCCAGCAGGGGTCAGCGCTGCCCCTCAGCAGGAGCTGGGCCCAGATGGTAGGGGCGGTGCTTGCTTCCTCCTCCTGGCTCCTCTGGGAGTTGGAGCTATAGTGTGTGGCCAAGAGAGCTCCAAGTGGAGGCTCTGGGCAAAGAGAAGGGACTGAAGGAGAGAGGAATTTTCTGTAGGGGAGGGAAGCAGGTGATAGGTGCACAGGTTTTGAAGTTTGCCTGGGGGAAGCCTGGTGGCTGGTGGAAAGCTCCTGACAGCGGAGGCCATACCAGGACTGGGGGACCAGGGGAGGGCAGTGGGTGTGACGGGGCAGAGGCCGAGGAGAAAGAGTTGGGGCTGTAGTCCAGTGTGAACCACCTGGTTCATGGTGCTCAGTCTGCTCTATCTGGTTGGGAAAGCACTGGAGGGCAAATGCTTGGTCCCAGCACCCAGGAGAGGGAGGAGAGGACTAACTGCCCAGTGTCCTGCAGGTGTGGTCAGTCTCTAAAAGCCACCTGAAAAATCACAGCCTCATCCCCTGCAGGACAGGGTTTGGTGACAATGCTTGAACACCCATGGGGAATGGAGAGAATGTGATAGCTCGAGACCCTTGTGCATGTGCAGATGGTGGGGGGCTTAGCCCCCAGCCCACCCTCTCTGCTCCTTCTTGGTCTCTCCAGCCTTTCACTGCACTCTGTGGTTCCAGGCAAGCTTATCAGCCTCCAGTCTGAATGAGGAAATGGACACCTGCCATTTAGGTTCAAGGCTCATTGTATCCGTCTACAGCAGTCCCAGGCAACCTGTCAAATGGCCTGGTTAAACGAAGCTATTTTGGGGATGGCTTCATGGAGAAAGCTGTGTCCCCGTAAGATAAATAACCCAGTGTGGGCCCCTGCTGGGTGGGTGGGAAGGGGTGGCATTGCAGAGAAATCATCTCACATGTAAGCCTTCTGGGTCTTAAAGCAACACAAGTGCTGCAAAGGGTAAAAGCAATGGTCCCTGAAAGTGTGCAGGGTCTCAAACATGACGGGAAGGGGACACAGATGGACAGAGCATGGCTTCCCTTGACTACATGCTGGACTCAGTAAAAGACCTGCATGGGATACAAAATGCAACCACAGGTTCACGCTCTTCTGAACTCATCATGCATTCACCAAGTGTATGTGCACACCCAGCTCCTGGTGTCATTTATTCACTCCAGCACTCATTCCAGGAATGCTGCTGCTGCCATCAGTTTGCACTAGGGACACAGGCTATTTTCCCTGCCTTCTGGATTCTCCAGAGGGCTGCAACAGCCAGGTCTAGGTGAGGCTGAAGCTAGCAGCCAGGAGCTTCATCTGGGTCTGCCACATGGGTGGCAGGGGTTCATATACTTGGGTCGTCCTCTGCTGCTTTCCTCTGCTTTCCTCTGCTTTTTTTTTGCTGGCCATTAGCAAGGAGCTGCATTGTGTTAACACAGTAGCTGGGACTTGCACCTGCACCCATGGGCTGAACCTGCTGTACCACAATGCAGGCTCCAGTCCCTGCTGGCTGGTGGCTGAGAAATGGTTTGAGTTGAGTGAGCCAAGAGGCTGAGCTGGCATCCAGGGCTGCGGCCTCAGGACTGCCCCCACCCCTCAACACACACACACACACACACACACACACACACACACACACACACACACACACACACACACACACACACACACACACACAGAGCCTGAGCTTCAGTGAGCCCACTGATTGGCCCTTCCTTGGCCCAGTTGGCTTCCATCCACTCTCTCCCGCTTGTTGGGATGCTGCTGGCCTACTTCCTTCTGTCCTCCTCCTCACCACCCCACCTTTCTTGGACAGTTTATTCTTTGATACTTTCTGCTGCCTTCGGGAAGGTTCTTCACTGGCTCTGATTAGGGCTTGGCTGCACCCACACCGTAGCCCCTCCCATTTTGCTCCTTAGCCACTTAACTCTGCATATTTCCTATTTGCATTGGGCGGGGGAGGAGCGTCCTGGCATTTCACTAGCATCTCCTCTTGCCTCTCTTCTATTGCTTTGTTCCCTTTCTCCATGGCCTGTCTGTCCTATGCCTCTTTGGGCCGCATACACTGCTGGTCTGCAGTCCGTCTTTCATTGGGATTGTTCACCTCCTCTGGGCCCCAAGGGGTCCCAAGGCAAACAGAGAAGTGAGGCTGTGGGCACCCCTCAACAAGTACACTGTGGCTGGTGCCAAGGCCAGGGAGGGCATGGGATGACCCCAAGTGTCTATTCTCCACTGTCCCCACACCAGGAGAACCCTCTGGCCCAGGGCTTGGGCCTGAACCCTTGGGAGAAGCCGCAGGAGGGGTCTTCCTGTCCTTGGCAGTGTGGCGCTTGCTGTGACCGGAGACCAAGGGCCCAGTCCAGGCCTCCAGGGTGTCCTGGAGGTCTGATCTTGAAGCTGCCAGATGACCAGTGCTTGGTGGGAGGTGGGGTGGGGTGCTGGGAATTGGTATCTGGATCTGTCTATGTTTATGAGGCCAGGGTTGGGGGGGGTGGGGATGAGGGTTGCAGTTTCCTCAAAACCACCTGGATGTCTTCCTGGGCAGTGGAAAGCTCTGGCCATGCGTTCATTCGGGTGCCCAATACACAGCACCAGGATGTCACATCGCTCATAAAAACACTAGCAACATTTATACAGGAAGGTGCCTTCTTGGCCGTCGGTGGCAATCCTGGAAATGAATGTCAAGTTTTCCATCTACTGGCTGGTTTACCTCTGGTTACTAGGCAACCGCTAAACTGACCAAAATACAACTGTGATAACAACTGCGGCAGTGGTGGTGCTCACCTTGCGCTGCCAGGGAGGGTGCGGCTCTTGTCTGTCCCTCCCTGGGCCCTGCCTCTTGGAGGCGGGGGCATGCGACACTGGGTATTGCGGTGACAGCTGGGCCCAGAGGGCTGTGGTCTCCAGTCACAGGAGGGGAAAATTGAAGGAACCAGCGATCCCCAGGGTGAGGGAAAGCATTGGCTGTGGGACTTGTCACTTATTTCTCTATGGGGGCCATTCTTTTCAAGAGGTCAAAAGAAACATAATTGACTACAGCCAGCTAGGTGCTGTCACGTGATGGGGCTGTGGGAAGGTGTGGAGGGCAGCCACTGGCATGTGCAGGCCGGCACCAAGGTGGTACTCAGCCAAGTGCAGGGGACAAGTATTAGGAAGAAAACGTTGCAGTGCTGTGCTACTGACTGTATAATTTTTTGCTTGTCATTAGCCCCCAGCCAATACAGGCTGATGAGGAATTCAGAACACTGACACTGTATTACGGACAATGAGCCAGCTAGAGAGGATGACTGTCCCAGGCAAACGTTCCCCTTTTAGATGAGGACCTCTGACACCTGTAGATTTGGGTCTTCATGGGCGCTGGTCACCACCCCCCTGCAGACTCAGGGTGATTGTAGATGACCAGGCAGCAAAAGAATCTGTGGGATGGCCATTGAAGGCCAGACCTTTCCTCGGACACGGGTGGAAAGCCAGTGGTCTCAGTGTCACACAGCCAATCAAAAGGAAAAGACATACAGGTTACTTCTTGTTTTAACAACAGAAACACACTCCTGGGGCTGCACTTTGGCACAGCACGCTAAGCTGCTATTTGGGACTCTGTGTCCCATTATTGGAGAACTGGCTTGAGTGCTGGCCTCTCCGCTTCCCATCTGGCTCCCTGCTCATGCACACTGGAAGGCAGCACATGATGGTCCCAGTATGTAGGCCCTTGCCACCAACATGGGAGACATGGGCAGAGCTCCTGACTTCAGTCTGGCCCAGTCCTGGTTGTTGAAGCCAATAGGAGTAAGAACCAGAAGATCTCTTGGCCTTTCAAATATATTGTAAGTAAGTAAATACACATTTAGAAACTGCTCCAGAATGTTTGGCTGAGTAGTGCCTACCCCTCCATGCTGGCCTAATTTGTGACTATGGTCATCATGTTTAGCATGAGCCAGCCTCAGGCCAGTTTGCTTGGCATGGGGTACAGGAGGCAAGAGGGGGTTTATCAGACTCAGTGGAGGATTAACGGAGGCCAGGTTGAAATCAGGCACTAGGCCAACCTTCCGAGACAGGAAAGGCTGGCCTGTGGCCTCATGCTTGCCACACCAAGCCTGCTGCTCTTCCCCCCGCCATGGACCCTTTTTCCATACTTCTTCATTCCTTCCCTTGGGTGACAGCACTGTGCTTACAGAACCATGTTCAACACAAAGATGACATTGGGATGTGTGTCTGGGGCCTGACTGTAAGGCCCAGCAGGGGCGTTTCCTGTCTCGCCACTCAGCAGGTGCCTGAGTTCTGGCTCTAAATATAGATGCTTTTATTTTGTTAATGAAATATCCAACTGCTCCTATTTTATTAAGACTTTTAATACAGGGCGGGTATTGATTTCATTAAGTGCCTCTGAAGCACTCACACCACTGTGGAGACGGCCCCTCCCCGGCCCCTCGATGGGAAATGATGCGGGCAGTCGCACGCCCCTGTCTGGCTGTGGTGTGCGAGGCAGTGAGCGAGCTCCTGAATTCTATTTGCTAATATTTTATTTAGTATTTTGCCATAAATATTTATATATGAAATTGGCCTTGAGGTTCCTGTCTGTTTCAGAAGAATTTCCTGCTTTTGGGCACAGAGCGAGCTATAGCAGACAGGGCGGGGTTGGCCTGGAAACCCGAAATTCATCACCCCTGGGCCCCAGGACCCCTTGGTAGCCCCTCCAGCCTGCGTGGGCGTGCCCTTCGGGTCATGGGGTCCTAGAATGCAGGGCAGGGGGGCAGAGGGCAGTACACTATCTCCTCCTTCTGTGTATGTGTGTGTGTGTGTGTGTGTGTGCTTTCCCTGCAGGCTTCAAATCCAACCTGTACAGAGCTTCTTGAGAACTCACGTCCTGCAGGGAGTGGTGGGGCTGGCTGATCACAGCAGGCCCTTCCCTGAGATCCCCACCCCCACTGCACATGATACAGCTCTGCCTCTGGCACGCACTCCTAGCCCATCACCCCTCGGTAAGGCTCAAGTCATATGAGTTCCTGCTTCGGTTCAGTCGACAGCATGCTGTGATCCTTTAGTCCGACTCTGTTCCTTGAGACCATCATGCTCATCCCCAGCTGCAGCCACGGCTGTCCCCTTAGCCGAGGTCTCCATGCTGCCCACGTCCCCAGCAGGCCTTGTAAAGGCCCCCCGCAGTCTGCTCTGTGCCCTGCCCCCTTGCTGTATTTTTACTGTGCTTTACTTCTGTCTGGGTGAGATCAAGGAAATCGTTTACCTATCCACCACCACTATTCCAGCGGACACAGCAGGCGCCTACTAAATACTGGGTGGGTGACTGTACATGTACAAAATCTGTGCTACCCGTGGTCTACACTGCTGGTGACAGGAAGTCCCCCCTGCTCCTGGCTGGCAGGGTTGCTTGGCCACGCGGCAAATGTGACTTTGAAGACATGAGTCTGTGGGCTGTTTGTGCAGGGGGAAGACGAACCCCTTTTTCTAACGTTTGGAAAATAAGATGATGGCAAGCCTCGGGAAAAATGCACACAGCTCTGGGGTGAGAACTCCCCCTGGTCCATGGGACTGGGCTCCTGCAGAAAGGGCCTAGTCTGGGCTTCTTCCCATGTGGGGCTGGGCTAGAGGCTGGCTTTGAGCATGCCCCGGCTGAGGAGAAAACAGAGGACGAGATGGGGAGGAGAGGGTTTCTGACAACCCGCAGGTGGGTACTGGTGGGGTTAGTGTTAGTTATTTTAAAAAGGTTAGAGTTCTAGTTCATATCACATTACGATATTACTACGTGCAGCTAATTCCTGCAACCTGGTTCTTTACCATGAACTGAAAACATCAGATGCAACAAGGTATCCTAGGAGGTTTATTCCAGTGGGGCAGGAACAAGGTGGAGGTGGTAATCAGTGGGGGGTGGAGGAAAGGGGAGATAAAGGGGAGATGGAGGCACCCCTGGCCCCTTATGTTCAGGTAGGCCTGCAAGGTGTGGGGGGCGGGATTGAGGGCAGGCCCCGGGGGATCAGTGCCTGCAGGTGAATGCTTAGAGATGACTGGTGAGTGGGCAGAGTTGGGGAAGGGGCTGGAAGATTGGGGGTGGGATTCTCAGGTGAAATGTAGGGTTATATCTGATTGGTGGATGGCTAGACTGGTGCGAATCTCGTGAGCTGTAAGGAAGAGGAAATGGTGCCAAGTCCAGAGTGTGATTTTCAAATAACTCCTTACAGTTAGGGCATCTCTGCCGGCGGGTGTGGAGAGGGGCTGAAGGCATATGGCTGTCCCCTGCCCTCCACAAGCCCCTGATTAGTTGTGTCTTCCTCAGAAGCCCAACCCCTCCCTGGTGAAGGCCCAGGGCATGGCCCGACCTCTGCGGAAAAGAGTGGTTCTAATTTCTGCTGGGAGTGAGTGCTGAGTGACTGTTAAGTGGTCAGGATGTCACCTCTGTATCTCGCAAGTGAGCTTGGTTCATTATTTTTTTTTAATGATCATTGTATTAAATATAAATGACAATTGCATAACATTATGGTAACTGTTAGTTAAGCAACCCTGGTCTGAGCTGACCAAAGAAGAAGCCGCAGGCCGCACCAACAAGACAGCGCAGGCAGGCTGGTAACTGACTCCTTTCTGGCCCCAAAGCTGTCGCAGGGTCCAAAACAGCCTGCGACTACCACTTGGGCAAGAGATGTGACACAAACGGGGTCACTCTGCAGGCAACCCCCAAGATCCCAAATCTGAAGGAGCACCTGTGCGCAGCCATGGGCATCTTTTGACCTCTCCTGGAGTGCCCAGGGCAGCTGCGATGCCAAAGTCCCTTTCTTTCCACAAAGCCAGAGCCCTGGGGTCTTGAGGGAGCTACTGGGGGCGTTCAACTAGGGAAACAGTGGGAAAGAAACCTGAAGAGTTACTGGGTTTTGGTTTCTTTCCATCACCCTCCAGCCTGGATGGTCACCTAGAAGGAGGTGGCCATGGGGAAGACCCCGGAACACTGACAGTGGCAAAGGGCTGTAGATGGCCATTGTGCAAGAGTTGGAGCCTTTCCCTTCCAGCCAGAACCAATTTCTGGCACCTGGGGCGCTCTGGGCCAAACACACCATGGTCCTTTTTCCAAGGAAAAGAAGAAGAGACCAGTGGTTGGGTTCGGGGAGAGAGATCAACCAAAGGACTGAGATTTGAAGGCCAACTAGCCCACTGCAACACTTGAACCACTTGGAACTGGCACAATGGAGTAGAGTAGCAAGTTAACCCTCCTCTTGTAGTGTCAGTATCTCATGTGGGCTCTAGTTCGAGTCCCGGCTGTTCCACTTTTGATCCAACTCCCTGCTAATGTACCTGGGAAAGCATTGGAGAATGGCTCAGGTGCTTGGGCCACTGGTTGAGGCCATTTGAGGAGTGAACCAGAAGATAGAAGATCTCTTATTGCTTATCCTTCTCTCTTTATAACCCTGCCTTTCTAATAAAGGAGCCACTCACACTATTCTGGGCTGCCCAGTTAAGACAGGCAGAGGTGAGGTGGACAATTCTAGGGTCCTATGGCTGAGCACGTCCTGTGTGGCAACATTTAGACTTGAGATGGGAGGATCTGGAGGGAGCAGCCAGCAAAACAGAAGCAGGGAACAGGTGAGATGGGATATGCTGGGCGGGGCCTGGGATCTGTGGCGCCTGCCCTTCTGTGTGTGTCAGGAATTCAACATAAAGGAAGTGGATTAAGGAAAAGCCTGCGGGGACTATGAAATTGGCACAGGTCATCATGGCATCTTCTTGGCCCTCCATCCTTCGTCACCTGCTAGCCATCAAGCCTCGTGAGGCCCACTGCTGCTGTCGCTTGCCTAGAAACGAGATGGGCGGGGCACAAGGGTAGTAGGCTAAGCCTCCGCCTGTGACACCAGTATCTCATACAGGGGTGCTAGTTGGACTGCTTCACTTTTGATCCTGGCTGCTTGTTTCAGGCCTACTAAAACAGCAGAGGATGGCTGGCCCAAGTACTTGACTCCCTGTACCAACATGGGAGATTTTGAAGAAGCTCCAGGCTTCTGGCTCTGGTTTGGCCCAGCTCCAGTCACGGAGGCCATTTGGAGAATGAACCAGTGGCTGGAAGGTCTCTTTCACTCTTTGTCTTTCCTTCTCTCTATATAACTTGGCCTTTTAAATTTAAATAAAATAAATCTTAAAAAAAAAAAAGTTTTGTGACAGAGGACCTGGGACAAAGAATAAGGCAGATTTCCTGCTGAACAGTAGTTACCCCCTCAGCTTCCTCCCTCGTCTGTCCCCAAAGCCAAAGCCAAGGCCAAGGGGACCTCCTGGGCCTACCCCCCAAGCCATCCAGGCTTGCCAACTACAGGCTGCTTCTGGTCCTTCCCCAGCGCAGTCACAGCCTGGCCTTCACGGCTCCAGAGAAAGCCCCCTTCTGCTTAACCGCCCTGCTCGGCAGTCTGTTTTCACCCGTGGACTGGGCAGCGAATGCGCAGGAGTAGGCACTACAGGCATCCATGGGGGAGACAGCAGCCCTCCTCTTCCTCCCTCTGGCACCGAAAGTCTGCATGGCGGCAGTGTTAAGTGCCTTTTTTTCTTCCTTTTTTCAGATGAAGATGAATAATTCAGCGGCTCCCACCCTACTTGTGAAGTGTTAGACAAACAATTCCGACGGGGCCAGACTCGCTGGCCCCAGCAAGGCCGTCCCTGCCCCGCATTCTGACATCATCGGATTTGGCCATGAATCTTTAAGAACCCCCTCCATCCTGTCTAATCACTAAAATACCACAAAGGAAGTGCACGCTACTTCAGACAGTGGGGGGAGAAAATAGAAAGGTTAATTGAAACATCAAATTTTCCCTTGTAGCCGAGCCAAAAGTGGATGTGGCTGTCGCGACATAGCTGAACTGTGCAAACAGGACCCTGGGGTAGGCTGTGCCTTAGTCACCACCAAGCCTGCCAAGCCAGCTCCTGACTTGGCCCCCAGGATCTGTTCTTGGGGGCCTTACTGAGTCCTAAGATTTCGAGGAAGAAGACTGACACAGGACTTTTAAGTCAAAAGACCAAACAGACCAATAGTAATGGAAACAAGCTTCGTGGGTATGTTGGAGAATTCTCAGTGGGGACCCGTTCCCTGAGCTTCGTGGCTGGGTAATGTTAGCCCATGCAGCCCCCTCACTTGCGGCATGGGTGGCCTCGTAGCCAGCCAGCCTTGCCCTTGACCACCAAACCTGCAGCAATCCCCGCAGTTCTGGCCATGAGGTGGATCTGGTTGTTTTTCAGAGGCCAGGGTACGGGGCTTGCCAATGTGTGACCTACAGGAGGGCCCTGGGTACTCAGGATAAATTTCTGAGGTTAGCATAAGTCCAAGCGACGGGTGGATGGTCTGCAATGGTGGGTGGTCTACTTGGCCTTGGAATGTACAGGAGCAGCGTGTTCTGCATGGTGAAGCTGGATTGTGCTATGGTGGGGCAGTGGCCGTTACCATGGTGCCAGACTGTCCCAACAGCATAGGGTGAGGAGGAAAGTCACCTCCTGGGCTCTCCTGGGCTTTCCTCACTACTTCTGCACCTGCGCATGCCTGTTATCAATGCTGAGTGGGGCTGTGCTGATCGGGAGTCTCGGGGCACTTAGCTGGGCATCGGGGTGGCTTGGCCAGACCTCCGAGAGTCCGTGAGAGATCCAGAGGATCAGAGATGACAGATGAAGCCTGCAGGGCCCATCCACTCACAGAAAGAAACGTAACAGAACACACTAAGCAGTGTACCATGTAGCACAAGAACATTAAGGAGAAGTCAGTAATGCTAAACACACAGTAATAATAAAAACACAACAAGCCTGCACTTGTCTTAAACCATGAGGACCTATAAAATACAGGGAATAAAAGATGGGATGAAAAGCAGTAAGATTGAAGAGGTGGTCCTACCAGGGACTCAATACCCAGACAGGAGAATCTAACGCCGTTCCGGGCGTCCAACTGTCCAGACTTGCAAAACCAGGCCACAGCAGGGTTTATGGGACATAGAAAAGGCTGGACACCTAAAACCAAGAGGCTCCGGCATCCTCTGGGGGGAAATAGAGACGCTCCTTCTTAGAACAGGTGAGTGAAAGGAGGATTGGGTGTCCTGCGGTCCTAGGGGACACCCGCCCAGTGCTCCCAGGTGTCATGGTCACATGCATACAGAACCCAGCGGGCAGAATTCCCTGTGCTCAACAAAGCATCCTGCTTTCTGGTACAACACAGGGAAGTGATAAACTCCCAGAACCAGTAATAAATATCTGGACAATGAAATAAAAAGATCTATCTCATCTATAATAGGGGCATAAATATTAAACATGTGGGAATTAAAACAACATCATATAAATTCCATCTATAGAAAATCGAATTTACAAAATGCTACTGGCAGAGAAAGCTAATGATGATATTTATTTGCAGTTGCATTAAATATAAATAAGGATAAATTTATCTCCCAAGTTAATCTATAACTTGGTGAAATGACAAGATGCATATGAAAAAATTAGGTGAGCAAAATACTAAAGAGTTAAAAAAAAAAAACCCAAACAATAGCAGACAACTGTTATCAACCAATAAAACAGACATTATCAATACTGTATAGTATTTAGTAAGATCAACATTAGGCTGACAGCAGCTCAGAGACACATAGAAATAACATGAAATACTGGAAAATGGAATCATCAACACTACTGGGAAAACCAGGAATGAATAAGAACCACCAGATACGTTTATTAACCCATATGCTATAATAAACTCCAGACAATAAATCAGTAAAAAAACCAAGAAAGTGGATAAGGAAGGTAAGGTCATTTCCTAGGACTGAGATAATTTAGAGGTGATTAATGTTAAGTCTGGATGGTACCTATCTTACTTTTGTCTTATTTTTATCAGATAGATTCTATCAGAATTCTCTGTATAGTGAAAATCACTCAAAACTCCAGTGAAAAGAGGCATTAACTGACAGGTATAACAATGAATGGCAGAGAGCAGCTTTCATCCAGAATATGGATAGAATCACAGGTCACCACCCAGCACGTGGACAAGATCAAGGCTCAATCCTGCCATGTCCAATCCCAGGCCACCACTCAGCACATGGACACCACCATGGCTCAATACTGCCGTGTCCACATCCTAGGCCACCACCCAGCATGTGGACATGATAATGGCTCATTCTCACTGTACCCACATCTCAGGCCACCACCTGGCATGTAGACATGATCACAGCTCACTACCACTGTGTCAGTGGTCCTAGGTCACAGGGAAACACACAGAGAGAAATCCAGCTGATGGGAAGCATGGAGCGTCGTGCTAACAGACACCCAAGGTTCTTTCCTAGCCTCGTCAGGAGAAGCTGTTTCTCTTGGATTGGGAATCAAAGCGGTCAGTCAAGCCCCATCCTCAGGCTCCCATGCTTTCCTGGGCAGCCAGACGGCACTGACGTGGGGCCAACAGCACTGCCACCTAGGGCAAACCGGGCAGGGGTGGGGCTTCCCTGCTGCCACAGGATGCGACCACACCCTCCACAGGGCAGTGGAACTGCTCCAAACAGCAACACTCTTGCTGGAAGTTTCTTTTTCTGAAAATTTTGCCCTCCAAAATACAGTTCAAGCGCAGACCAAGACCTGAGGGCACCCAACAGCGACTCCTGATGGAGTGGTAGATGGGGTGGGCGTGGGAGGGGGGGCTCCTGCACCAGGGGCCAACAAATACTCACCTGATGCCCACAAGCTTTGGGACGCTCACAGTGGGCGTTGCGGGGAAGGAGACCCTGTTAAGGATGTGGGGTATACCCTTGCCTGCTGGAAGCGGGGTTTGGCTTCTTCAGCCCACACCTTCTCTCTATGAGGGGATTAGGAGGGACATCACGTGATGGACTATCAATCCCAGACAACGTGCATTTTGTTTCAATTCTTCTTGCCACAACTTTTTGAAGCCCTCATATTTGCCAACAAATTCCACACAGGAGTACAGTTGGCTTAAAAGACTCACATACTTAGGGGAGAGAAACTGCAACACAAGAGACCCCATACCAGGTGCTGCTGGGCGACCAGCCACCAGGAGGCAGACTGGCTTCTTCCCACTGGGGTCCCCAGGCTGAGGGTGACAGGAAGGACTAAAGAGGCTCCAATTTAATCCAATATTTAAAATTCAACCAAGGCTGGAGTAAGTGGGTACTTGTTCGACTGCACCTGCTGCTTCAAGAGAAGACTTCCATATTGCGTTTTACAATCTATTGATTTGTGGGGGAAGGGGGTGGGGGGGAAGAATGAGCTCTCACACTGTCTGGTCTATGGTCTATTCCCCAAATGCTGGGGCTGGGCTGGGGCTGATGCTGGGAGCTAGGGCCTCAACTCAGGTGTGCCACATCATTTGAGCTTCCTAGAGGCTGCATCAGCAGTGTCACCAGAACTCGAAGCAGGTGCTTTGATAAGGGATGCTGGCATCCCAAGTGATGTCTGAAAGCACTGTGCCACACACGCTGGCCCAAGTCGGCACGTGCAACCAGCACTCTGCAGTTCCCGATCAACAGAGAATTAGTGATGCGACACAACCATGTAGCCCCTAATGGCTATCTGATATGTTGTTTTTCCTTTTTTATTTTTAAAACTTCTTTGAAAGACAAGGAGAGAAAGTAAGCGAGAATGCAAGAGTGTGATCTTCCACCCACTGGTTCACTCCCCAAATGGCTCTAACAACTGGTGCTGTGTTAAGCCAAAACCAGGGAGCCAGGAGCTGCATCTGGGTCTGCACACGAGGGTGGCAGAGCCCCAAGCACTTGAGCCATCACTGTGGGCTCCCAGAATGCACTAGACACTACAAAATGAAACAAGGGGATTCTAACTACAGCCTAACCCACAGCGCCATAATGCCTGAACTGTCTTCATTCTTATTAAAGAAAATGTTTACGAGTTTGGACTGAAGCCCTGCCGAGGTCTTCTGTTTGCTACTGACACCAGCCCTGGATTTTCACTGATGCCAGCTTTACCCAGATCTGTGGTCTAGGTTCCACTCATGCTATTGGTGGCCAGACCTAAGAGGCATTTTCCATGGTAGTCTGCTCAGCTCAGCAGAGGCCTGCTCAGGGGGCTTGGAGTCTGGGCAGCTGGCAGGAGAAGGGCTCATGCAGTCCCAGGCTGAGCAGAGTCAGCAGGAACCAGTGGCTTCCACTACAGCTGCCCTTCCCCTGTTGCCTGCAGACCAGAAGGTCAATGACAGGGGCAGACTTGCAACTGGAAGCTGAGGGCAAGTGGGGACACAGAATGCAGAGGGTCTGGTGGCCCCCCACAAGCTACTTTCAACTTGAAGCTGCCTAACCCTTCCTGTGCCCTTGTCTCCTTCATTGGTCTAGGAACAGGGACTGCTTTTCAAGGCAACGTTTCCAGCATGTCTGTTTACCAAGGAAGACGACTGTGTTCAAGGGTGCTTAAGGCAGAGTAAACACCAGACTGGCAGCAGAGTTAACTCAGGGGTGACTACGAGAAACATCTTATGATGGGGCTCAGAACAGCGGATGGTTTAAGGCCACGGTGGACAGAAGCAGCACATGTCACGTGTGACGTGGCAGGATCCCCGACAGCCACTGGCGACAGCTGTATAGGGCATAGTCATTAGACTTGTTGGCTTCATTTGCAATGAAAAGAAATGCTGCTTTCTGCTAGTAAAACCAGGCTTTTTTCCCCCCCTAGGCCCAAATTCAACTCCCAAAATGGTCTTTGTGAACTCCACGTGTAGTGCCCGGAATCAAGGATGCTAGAGCCCCCTTCCACTTCACATAGAGGTTCTGCCAGTAGGTTTCAGTTCAGGAGTGTGTGAGCTTGGGGAAGACCTGGAATTCTGGGGAGTAGGGTGAGGGGAAGATTTAGTTTTGCGGGGAGATGAAGTACAGGGGTGCAATTGAATCAGGAAGCACGCATTCACACCCCCTGCACGTATACCCATATCATTATGTTTGAATTGTAAAACAGAGCTGCTATATACAGAAGCAACTTGTATATATAGCTTTCCTTCGCAGTTTTGAAAACTCCAAGAATAAGAAAGTGATCAGAATCAGCCGTATGCCCACAAACAGTACTGGCCACCCAACCTGATGGCTTCCTTTCCTGCTGTTCCTCGCTATTCTGGATTTACAACTCCATGTGCGCTTTCCAGGGAAACTGGTAGTTTATATCGTCTGTCAATTCTACAAATCACAAAGCGTCTTTAATTTTTTTAAGAGTAGAAAGAACAGATCAGCACCTCAAAGTTAAAAAAAAAAAAGGCCAACTTATAAGAGTAAGGTAAAAGGTAAAAGAATATATACCACGAAGGAAAATTTTGAGAACATCCACTGTGCACCTGTGCTCCAGGCTATTTTGATAGCACTTCAGATGCTCTGTGTTGTTAATTTTGTCTCCAGACTCCTTAGGGTTACAGCTGCAAGGAAATCAAGAGGGACACCAACCTGGTCATGTGGGGGTTAATTCTCACTGATGTTGATGCCCCGGGTCCCCTGCTCATCAGGGCATTAAATCAGGGCTGTGAGAGTGAAGCTATAAACTTCTGTATTAAAAATTCATCCTGCAGGCTCTGGCTGAGCGGTGGCTGCTGTTGGGGGGGGGGGAAGCTGAGACACCCCACTGTCTCTCTGGCAATTGCAGCCATTCCTTAGCACCCTGGGGAAGACAATGGAAGGGCAAAGAGGCTGCAAGAGAAATCAATACAGTCGATGGAAGGGCCAGGCTCTGGCTCTCCTAGAGGGACCTTTCTATTCTCCAGGCTGCTTCCTCCAGCAAGTGTGCTGGTGGCCCAGCTGGAGGGCCCTTCCCCTTGCTTGTTTCACACCCAGTCCTGAGAGCCTCCGGATCCTCCCTGGTGGATTGTGACACATCACAGTGTCTCGGTCAGTGGTGGCAACTGCTTCACAGCTTGTTCTCGCTTTAAAACCTGGGTCCTGTGAAAGGGTGGCTTCCACATTTCTGTGGCTGGGCGGCTATGTTTTCCTTTGGGCTTGGTTCTCCTGGGCACAGCTCTGAAGGCAGCAACTGCTCCAAGACGCTGTTGGGATGGAACTTTTGGTCTCTCCTGCACCTGAAGCTGCCCCCACCTCCCAATCTCCCCTCGGGCTTGGCAAAGTTTTTCTGAGTGGAGACAGGCCTTGTCCGGGAGGGAGGAAACTAGTAATTTCTAAATGCACCAGGGCAGGCCCTTCTGACCCAGCTTCCTGCAGGTGCACACTCAGGGATGCAACAGTGATGGCTCAAGTGTTCGGGCCCCTGGCTGCCCACGTGGGAGACCTGGAAGGTGCACTGGGTTCCTGATCCAGCTCTGGCTGCTGTGGGCATTTGGGGAATGTACCAGCACATGGGAGAGAGCTCACTCTCCTTCTGTGTTTCTGTCTCTCTGGCTCATATGATGATGATGATGATGATAAAAATGATAATGATAGCAGTCACATAAAAGGAATCTGTCTCCACTGATGCGGGAGGGCTTCATGGGAAGGTAAGTTTCTGTATCTACCAGCTGCCATGGTACTCTTGCCAAGGCCCGTGGCAGGACCCTGTTAATGGCAGGCGAGTCCCTTGTGTTCTCCACCACCTCTGAGGCAGGTGTGCTGGGTCCCGGTGAACTGTGTGGCCTGGGCCCTCTGTGTGCTTCCACTCCCTGTGTTGAGTCAGAACTGCATGGCTGAGGAGCTTCTCTGGGGTGGGAAGGGGTGTGGATGCTACAGGCTAGACCCCCATCTTCCTCCTTTGTTCCCATGGCTCCTGGAGACTGGCTGGCTCTTGCTTGCTTCCCAGCAGCCACCAGCTTCTTCAGTTTGCTCTCTAGCACCTGTCCTTGCACATCATCACAGTGAAGGTTTATACTGCCATATCAGCTAGAGCTAGGCAGGTGCAGCGACTCACTGAGGATCCTCCTGCAGGCCACAGCCTGGGGTGGGGGCGGGGAGGGCAGGAAGGTATGTGACCTAATGCTGTGCTGCCAGCCCTGGGTGCACATCTACACATGATGGCCTTCCCACAGGAGCCTGGATGAATGAGATTCCTGTGTGTGATCATACCAGACCCGAGAAAGCTCCAGGGAAAATGGAATTAACAGGGCTGGTGTTGTGGTGCAATGGGTTAAGCTGCCACTTGTGACACTGACATCCCACACTGGAGTGAAAGTTGGAGTCCTGGTTACTCCACTTCCAATCCAACTTCTTGCTAATGTGTCCGGGAAGGTCCTCGAAGATGGCTCAAAGTATTGGGTTCCTGCCACTCAGCCACATTATATGGTCTTGAATGTAGCTCTGGGCTTTGGCCTGTCTCAGTCCTGGCCATTGTGGCCTTTTGGAAGTAAGTCAGTAGATGGAACATCTCTCTGTG
The DNA here is from genome assembly GCF_017591425.1 of Ochotona curzoniae. Lineage (NCBI taxonomy): Eukaryota > Metazoa > Chordata > Mammalia > Lagomorpha > Ochotonidae > Ochotona > Ochotona curzoniae. The sequence goes on from NW_024465421.1 coordinate 6,601,592, forward strand.
TCTCCTCTCTCTTTAAAAAAGAGAAAGGGAGTTAAATGGCCAGTTTATTTTGGAACACAAAATTTTTGAAGTACTGCCTTAAAGTTAAAAAAAAAAAAGCCACAGAATAGCAGCCAATTCCCCCTAAATATATACATACATGCACAATTTCTATGTCTGTTCAATTTTAACAACCAAAAAAGTTCCTTCAAAAAACTATAGAAGAACACCCTGTTTGAAATATATGCAGCCATTTTTTCATAATATGTATCTTACATGAACTTTCTGCAGACCCCACATGGCACAAACTAGATTTCACAAGCGTACTGTAGCAAAACATAAATTAATCTTTTGATTTCCCAGGACCTTCTGGATGCCCTCTGATCCACACAGGTGCATATGCAGTGCCTCTAGATACACCTGTGTGTCCTTGTCTGTGTGCACGTTGCACCTCTGACCTCCTGGACGTGGGGCGGGACTGCCACATCTGCCAGCTCCTCCACAAAGACTCAAGGAGGGAGGCCACACTTAGTCACTCCCCAGGGCCGGGGTGGAGGGTTAGGGCTAGGGTACAGGGCACACGGAGGAACTTCCATCCGTATTTGGAAGTGTGCAAATTGGTGGTCGGGGAGGGTGTTCTGTCTGGAGGAGGTCGCACAGCAAATGCTAAGGACAGCCTCTGGGTTGGGGGGAAGGGGCTCACTCCAGGCACTGAACTTGAGGGGTGAAGTAGAGATCCTCAGAATGGGGTAGAAAAGGTCAGGAACTAGACCAAACCTACAGGTCTTGGAGACAGGATGTGGGCAAAAGATGCCGTAGGGCTTCCCTCCAAGGGTGATGTGGGGTGCTCCCATGTGTAAGAGTGGTATTAGGTTCTCTGTGCAAGTCTACCACCCCTGGAAGCTGAGCCTCTATTTTTAGGGAAACCCATCTGCCCAGGAATGGCAAACCCCCAGTGCCATTCCATCCTGGAAATTCATGAGTCAACTAGGGCGCTCAAGTAGGACTTTTCAAACTCAGCACAGGGAAGCATGCTGCCCTACGGACTGCAATGAGTGGAGCAGTGCGGTGGCTCTCAGACTCGGTCACCTGGGCGCCCTGGCCCCATTTCCTTACCCAAGAAACAAAGAGACAGAGAAATGGACCTGGGAGGGTGGGCACAAGGGGTCTTCACTATCCTCATGGGTCGTACAGCTCATGAAAGCATTCGTGTGGATTTTACAGTGCTTTTGCACCAAGATAAGTGGACCTTTTCATTCTACTGTCTCCATAAATTTGCTTAAAAATTATTTTTAATTTTAAAGAAGGATTTATTTCAAATAGAGAGAGGAAAAGAGAGAGATCTTCCTACGAAGTTCAAGAGTCAGAAGCCCAAAGCACTTGAGCCATCCGCTTCTGCTTTCCCAGGCAGCATATTAGCAGGTAGTAGAATGGGAAGTAGGGTAGCTGGGATATGAACTGGCACCCATATGGGATGCTGGCATCTTGGCAGGAGCTTTACCAGCTTTGCCACAACACTGGTGTCTTCCATGAACTTTATGAAATACCCACTTCCACTGAGGGCTTCTGGGGACAGGAAAGATGAGAGAGAAACCCTTCCGAGCACCCTGCTGCCCCCTAGTCAGCCCTCTCACAAGTGACAGCTTTAGAATGAAGTCCAGTGTGAGGGGGACTGGTGAGGCCATCACGGTGGAGGACAAAGAGCTCTGGGTGGCAAGCTCAGAAGATGAGGCATGGGTCTGACCCTGAGCGTTTCCAGGATGACCTTGATTTCCCATGTACACCATGAGCACCTCTGCCGGCAAGTGCTGGCATCCCATAGGGGCGCCAGCTGGATTATCTGACCGTTCCACTTACCATCCAGCCCCTGTGTTTGTGGCCTGGGAAAGCAGTAGAGGACAGCCCAAAGACTTGGGACCCTGCAGTTGTGTGGGAGATCTGGAAGAAGCTCTTGGTTTCATATTGGCTCAGCTCTGACTATTGTGGCTATTCATTAAGTGAATCAATGGATAGATGATCTTTCTCTTTCTCTCCTTCTCTCTGTAAATCTGTCTAATAAAAATGAATAAATCTTAAAAAAAAAAAAAAAAAAAAGAAAACAGTGGGGCACTGTCCAGGGCAGCCTGTCTAGAATGCATCAATGCCATGTGGACAGCCACTGGCAGCATTGATTTTTCGAACCCTGTCTTAGGTCCCTCTGCCAGGATGAGAAGTTCCCAGTGCCTGTGACACGAAGCAAGCTCCTCTGAACAACCTGAATCAAGCACTGAGCTGAGCCAGTGAAGGGAATGTGATCTATAAAACAAGTACCATAGATCTAAAAAGAAAATAAAATTTTAACCCAAGTGAAGTTCTTCATACAAGTTGTTTTTGTAATGTATGACCTAAGTATATACATATGCAATGATGGTTTTTGAAAAACACAAACAAACAAACAAAAAACCAAGCATACTGGCCAGGCATGCCGACCATATGAGTAACCTTAAGAAAGATGAATTTTACCAGCGGGATTGGTTTGGGAAGCAAACAAATTCTCCTCAGACTCTCATTAGCCATAAAACATGCAAGATTTCGGCGCGATTCAATATTTGCTTTCATCGGAGCTCACAGCCTCGGCCCACACGCTTGAAGGAATGCAAGGAGCTGACTGCGCGAATAACAGCCGGCGTGCCTTTTCTAGCTCAGACGCACAGGGCCAGAGCAAAGAGGTGGCCATGGACTTCAGCGACAAAAATGGGAATTCCTGTACTTTGGTCCAGAAGCCCTTGGCTGGGAGGGCAAGTGGCTGTGACCTGAACCTGGACCTGTTCGAACGTCTACAGGGACAGGCAGGAGGGGGTGGGTACCCTGGGCAGCACAGTGGTTTCTCCGGGGGGCCGAGAAGCTGTGACATCCAAGGCCAGCCTGGGGAGCTGGTTCCATGCGAAAAACTGACACCACTTTGTTTTCCTGCTCTTGCCAAGGGAAAGTGACTCCAGGTGCGAAAAATCTATTTGCTAAGAGGGAGTGGGCAGATTCAGGACTCAGGGTGACCAGCTGAACATAGGGGACATCCTCCAACCGGAAAAGCAGGCAGAAATCATTCATTTATTTGATCCAGAAATGGTTATAATCTGAAATCCTGCAATCCTCTTACACAACAACTGTTTGGGAAACTCCCCCAGCCCACCCCCTCCCCTAGCCCACCCCACCCCATCATGTTCCAGCAAATATGAAACTGTGCTTGCCATTTGTCTAAGGAATCTTACATTAATAAACATGAAGAACAACACTTTTACCTCCCACTCGCAATGACAGGACAAAACAAAGACCAGCTGTATTCATCAATGCGGCCTTGTTCTGCGCATAAAGGCTAATTACACTGCGCTTCAAGCCTACACATGGAAAACTTCACTGCCGCTGTCCCCAGCACGGGCAGCCTGCTGTCCCAGCTGACACCCGGCTACAACTGGTCGTTATTAGCAGGGCCTCATCATGGGCTTCGGTGCCTTCAGCTTGCAGTTTCTTTTCTAACTTGGCTGCTGACACACGTGCCTGTCCCCCTCCCCCCTACCCTAGAATCGGCAGCTGGACGCCAGTGGCCTGTCCCCCAGCTGAGCCAAAGACTCACCTTGAGCTGGGCACAAGACAAGATGTAGAAGAGGCCCCAGGGACACCTGCTCATCTCTTAATTGAGCAGGTTTTTCATTCTCTCCACACACTTGCATGTACCTGTACCCCATGCATGGCCCCACTCACGACAGGAAAGACAAGTGGTTCCCACTAATAGCACACGAGGGGCCATGCCAGGCCGGCCCAGGGCCCTGCAGGTATTTTCCACAACAGGGCAGTCAGCTCCCCACGTGCCTGGATTCTGCTTTCTGATGAAAGCCTCAGGTTAGATGGAGCGGAGAAAGCCAGGCACTAAAGACGTCCCACGGCTGCCAGACTAATGCTAGTTACCCATGGGAACGCATGGGTCCACACAGGCCTGAGACCTTCGACAGCCTGTCCCGTTCCATAAAGCCAGGCGGGACACAAGTCAACAAACGTAGATGCAGACTTACTTTGCAGTAGTTTCTTCATCATATTTGGTTTTCAGGTCAAATAATTCCGTTCGAGTTTTTTCCAGAGCTGAAAGGCAGAGGGAACCCGGATGTAAGCAACGAGTTTTTTTTGACAGGAGGCGGGGAGGCCAAGGGCAAGGACAGCAGGAAATGCCCCCTCTATCCCAAGCTCCTCCCAAGCAGCACCCTGGGGAGAAGGCTCTGCAGAGACCTGACGCTCTACAATGTTTTATTATGAAAAACCTTCCACACCCAACTGCACACATGCTCATGCCACGCATAATGGTATTTCAATCACACGTAGGGTGGTGGTCCTTTAAGAGCATCATGGGGCTCACAAACTCTGGGGGCCTGGGCAGCCCATTGCACTGCCTGGGGTGGAGTACAGCGAGGCAAGTGCTGGATGATGGCAATGACTTTGTGACATGGTCAGGTATTTCCTAACTGTTCTCGTGTTTCTCCTCACCATCACCAGGAAAGCACGCTGTGCTGAGAGGCCATGCAGAATGGCTGTTTGTTGCACACAGGGCTGTGCAAGGGAAGTGCTGTGTGGTCTTGCACATGGACAAACTCGCCTCCTATGGTAACGCTTTTCATAATGTACGACCGATACTGGGTGACCCCGTGTGTGTGCGTGTGTGTGTCTTCTTTCCCTCTGCAGATAGAACAGCTGACTCCTGACTGCCACCTGTCAGCTTCCCTTACAGTGTAGCATGGAGGGCCCAGGCACCTCAGGGTGGGGTGAGGCTGTGGGGGCCTCTTTTTCACCGTCAGCCACTCTGAGTGTGACCCCTCTTCTGTGCCCTCACCAACACTGGATTCCAGCAGGCAAACCCAACCCCTGCTAACATGTCTCTCTCCCTCAACTGCTCACAATGGTTTGCATGTTTTCATGCATGTGTGAGCTGGAGTCCCTTGTCTTTGAACTGCCTGCTCCTGTCCCTGCCTGTTCGGTTGTCATGGACCTGCGGGTGGCCTGGACTAGTCTCTGGGGATGACCCCTTTGCCTGGTCAGTGTGGGGAGACTACTGCCTCCTGCTCCAGCATCTGTGTTTAAACTTGGAGCTGGAACTCTTCCCGTGTCTCTCTCAGCTTTAACTGACATACACAGTTGCTGCTTCCCTTTTAAATAAAAAAAAAAAGTTGGAAGAAACTATACCCACTTTAGCATAACCTTTTTGAGTGTCTTAAATTTGAAAGGTTTGCTATTACTGTTCTTCACTTCACTTAGGGTAGAAATAAGCTTTTTTTTTTTTTTTTTTGCCCATTATTGTTGCAAATGAAATGTCAGCCTTTGACAGTCTGGTGGTTTAGACGTGTTTGTTGGAAAAAGAGCAGGAAGGGATGAAAATGGAATTTGGATCCTCCCACCTCTGCATTAACGACTCAATGTCAGTGACTAATGAAGTCAGGTAGAACAGCCGTGGTGCCAGCTGAGGGGTCCCTGCCCAGACCTCAGCTAGCAGGTAGCAGCACAGAGGACCCATATGCGTCAGGAAGCCGACCCCAGGCTGCCCCTTGGGTTTTGCTGCAGTGGCCTTCACTAGGATGGAAAATAGCAAACCTGTTTGCAGAGTCTGAACTTTATGTTCCGCTTCCTCCAGCTTTGAAGTGGTTGACATCTGGGTCTCTTGCAGTTTTCTGCGAAGAGAATGAAAGCCAATTGGTCATCTTGGTAACCCAGGGAGACACAGCGTGAGCCCCTAGGCTGCTCCCATCGGCTATCTTGGCTGTGACCCAGTGGGTGGCGGGCATGCCATGGGCAGTGCTCCCTGTGCCCTGGAGGTGCTGTGGGGACTGCTCACCTGTCAAGCACACCCTGACCTCGTAGGGAGCACCCTGCAGGGCTGCGTGTGGGGAGCTAGGGAAGTCCTACCCCAAAGGCATTGTGTTCTGGATATGCCAGATATGAAAGCGAAAACAACCAGCACTGTTTTGCACTCAGCACCATCACGCTCTCATTGTTTTTGATGCGCTTGCATTGTGCTGACATGAGGAAGGGGCTGGGGGGGAATAAAGGCTGTCCTAACCAGATGTGTCAGCTGCTCATCTCCTCCACCATGCAATGCAGATGCAGCGGCAGGTCTCAGCGCCCCAGTCTGCCGCCCACATGTTTATGTTTCCCGTGATCTCGACACGAATTCCCTGGGCAGTAAACAGCATTCCTTCCTCCTGAGCTACAGAGCAGCTCTAAAAATAAGGGCATTATTTTTGCATTATAGGAACGTAACGAACGCATTCTCCTAGAAACAAACCCGGGACCCTAGAAGAGTATAAGTCATAGTTTTAAAAGAAATCATCTGAATTTCCATCACCTACAGCAAAGCTTTGTTAAAACTTTAACGTGTTTCAATTAATGTGCTCCGCGTTAAAAAGAAATCAAACAGTGTAGGAACACTGCAAATTCCTTCTCTGCCATGGATGGGATTCTTTGGTATCTTCCTAAAATGCTTCTGCCTGTACAGAAATACAAAGGAATAAGTAACACAATGTACTATAGTGTGCTTATGGCAGCACATGATGGGACAGTGAGATGGGAACTAACATGAAATGGGCTGACACTTAACCATAGGATAGCGAGATGGACATGAACATGCCATGCACCATCATGTGACACTAGAGGATCCATCATTCTACACCAGGGTAGGATGTGAACTCTTTCCTGTCAGTGCCAGCCAAGTCACAGCGCACGCACACACACACACACACACACACACACACACACACACACACACACTCCTGTACACTGCTGGTGCGGGTACTTTCAAAAGTTTGTGGGAAATGGGGATTGTCAAAAACTACACATGGATTTCAAACTGGTGTCAAAATGAGCATCTCTCCCTGCTATTTTCCCATGAATTTTCTGACGTACCCTTGTACTGCTCTCCCACATTCTTATTACATAACTTCACCCAGTCTCTACAGATATCTAACAGCTTTTTTTTTTGGCTCTTACACACCTCTTATATGATCACAGCACAGACATGGCTGCATAACCTTGGGTGTGAGTCTGCTGGAAAAAAAAGTTCTACCAGAGACTCACGGCACCCAGAGGGGCTGCACGATTCATTTTGCTTCGATAGACATTGAGATCCTTCCTAGCAAAAAGCCTCACCAACCGAAGCTCCTGCCAACAGCACGCATACCCTGCCAACACTGGGTAAAATCAAACAGCACATTTCACTGCCGAGGAGAGCTGTGCATTTCTCAAGTCAACTGCTGAGCACGTTTGCTCATTTTTGGACAGGATTGATCATTTCTTATTAATTTGTAAGCACTCTTGGCATATAAAAGAAACCAGCCTTTTGTTTGAGGTGGTGCACATTTTTTTTTCCCCAGTTGGTGAATGTTTCTAAAGCTTTGGTATTGCCAATTGTTTTTAAAAGTCTATTTTTCTTTTTAAACATGTAAGCCAGGGTCAGGCTGGATGCAAGATCCAGGAACTCTATCCAGGTCTCCCCCGTGAACGGCAGGGTTCTAAGCACTTGAGCCATCCTCTGCTGTCTTCTAAAACACATTACCAGGAAGCTGGGTTGGAAGCGCAGCAGCCTGAACTTGAACTAGTGCTCTGACATTCAATGTGAGCTTCACTGGTGCACCATGAAGCCTGTTTCTACAGTTTTTTTTTTTTTTTTGCTTTTATTTATTTGAAAGTTAGAAGGCAGGAAGGAGGGAAAGCGGAAAGGAAAGAGGGAAGAAGAGACCAAAAAATGATCTTCAATCTGGAAGTTTATTCCTTAGATGTAAGAGTCAGGACTTGGCCAGACTGAAGCTGGGAGCTTCAAGCTGGGATTCCACACGTGAGTGGTAGGTACTTGGGGCATCTTACGCTGCTTTTGTGGTACTTTAGCAGGGAGTTGGGATGAGAAGCGGACGAGAAATGGAACAGCCAGCACTTGAACTGCAGCCCACATGGTACGTCAGTCACACGTAGCACTTTAACCTGCTGGACCACAATGCTGACCCCAAAGTTATGGCTTGAAAAATAAATAAATTTTATTTGCGGGCCCAGCGCCATGGCCTAGTGGCTAAAGTCCTCGCCTTGAATGTGCTGGGATCCCATATGGGTGCCAGTTCTAATCCCAGCAGCCACACTTCCCACCCAGCTCCCTGCCTGTGGCCTGGGAAAGCAGTCGAGGATGGCCCCAAATTTTGGGACCCTGCACCCGTATGGGAGACCTGGAAGAGCTCCTGGCTCCTGATCAATGCAGCACTGGCTGTTTCGGTGCACTTCGGGAGTGAAACATCGGATGGAAGATATTTTTCTCTGTCTCTCCTCTTTCTAAATATCTGACTTTGGAATAAAAATAAGTAAGTCTTAAGAAAAAAAGTTTTTTATTTGAAATTCAGAGATACAGAGAGAGAATGAGTGAGAGAGATATTCCATCTGCTGGTTCATTCCCTAAATGGCCAAAGTGACCACGGCTAGGCCAGGCTGAAGCCAGGAGCCAGTAGCTTCATGTGGGATTCCCTTATAGGTGGCAGGGGCACAAACATTTGGGCCATCTTCTGCTGTTATTCCCAGGCCATTACCAGGAAACTGGATTGGAAGTGGAGCAGTGGGGACATGAACTGTCTCCCAAACAGCACGCTGCATCACCATTGGGACCTTTATCTGCTATGCCACAATGCTGGGTCCCTATTTTGTTATAAGTAGTCCTACAAATGTCCTTGTTTGCTTAGAAAGATTTTTCCACTCTCAGCTATTAAAGAATGAAAAATGAATGTACATTTTCTTCCAGCATGTATGTGAGTTAATTATTAATACTGAAATTCTAGATTTGTTTCTATATTTTCATGTACAAAAAAAAAAAAAAAAGGAAAACAGACAGCTTTATTTATCTTTTACAGTTTTCAAGGTTTCCAATATTTTCACTCCTTCACATTCATATGAAAACTCCATAGTGCTTGATCTGCATACTGGTCCATCTCCACATTGTGTGAGGTGTGAACGTGCTCCAGGCGCACACATCACACTGCACCTGCTTTTTCTGAGCCCTCTCCTCTGGGGGCGGGGCCCTCTGTGGGTGGGTGGAGCTCTGGGATGTGAGCATCCTGGAGACTGCATGCTGCTGCCCACAACCCCCTTTCCCTGATAACGCAGGGAGACCTCTTAGGACACGAAGAGTGATCTAGAAGGTGTTTACTTAGGACCCACTTTGTATCAGCTTTCAGCGCCCCACCACTCTCCCAGCAGGGCTGGGGACTCCTCTGTGGCCACCTGAGCACCCCTAAGGTGGGCATAAGCCTGTATGGGTTTGGTCATCTTTGAAAGCCCAGTGCGTACCTCACCTGGGGCCTGATATTTCTCTCTGAACAGAGACTGCTCTGTCACAGGCACTGGATGACTGTGTGTGTGTGCGCACATGTGCATGTCTATGTGTACATACATGTGTGATACTGACCATCAAAATGCACATACAGACACAGGAAATTCACGTGGAACTCAGGGCTTCCTGGAAGGACATGCACTGGGACACACCTTCCTTACTCATCACGACTGATACTTGTTAGCCACACATATCCTGTGCTTGTCTGTGGACCACAGGGCTGCAGCAGACACCCCCTGGCCACTGACCACTGACTGGACTGCACTCAGCAGCAGGCAGAGACCTGCGCTTTGCACCCAGGGGATATCCCAAGGGAAGAATCAAGGGATCCTTTCTTGTCTCACACTCCAACTGGCCTCAGGGCCTGGAGGATTTCTCTTCATGGCCCTGGCTCAGGGGCCTGTGGATTCTGTCATGCTGCGTGTACACGTTCTCACCTCTCCTTCTCTGCGAAATCATTTTGTAACTTCTGCTCCTTCTCCAGAGCGATGACTTCGGCCTGGTTCTTCAGGGTCTGTTCGTAGTCCCGGATTTTCTCTTTGAGTGCTTTGATCGTAACTTCTGCAGAAAGAGGGGAAGAAAAAAAGCTGAAGCCATGTCAGAGAAGCACGGCATCCCCACGGCTGCACACACACACACACACACACACACACACACACACACACACACACACACGAGGCTTGCCTGCGCTAGGGGAACTGTGTGTCTGCAACTTTAGCTCTTCCATTCCGACACAAAATCAATGGCCTGGAGTCCCTTTGGAGACCTCTTACTCCCTAAATGTTAAATTGAACTTTAAATGCGTAGGCTAGGGAGGATCGATGGGTTTTGCTGGGAAGAAGGGCCATGAACTCTCCAATATGATTCAAAAAAAAAAAAAGAAAGAAAGAAAAGAGAAAAAAGCAGAGGTGGGGTAGGAATCAATGGTAAAATACAACACCATGCAGGTGCTGAGTGCCGAGTTAGTCCTCTGTTGAGGGAAGAGTCATCAAGCAGAAGTGTGAGTGTCAGTCCTTCCTTGCAGGAAGAAGGGTTTGGACCATCTCCTGGGTATCTGAAGCCTGCATCTCCTCTGACTGCAAGAATCCACCCTGGAACAGGGGCTGTGGGGTATGCCTCCCCCAGGCCCGGGCTGTGGACGTGAGCCATGTGTGCAGAGCAGATGAGGCAAGGCCTTGGAGGAGAGGTTTGGCCCCTGGCCCAGAAGTGTCCTGGATGGGAGTGAGGGAACCAGGGCCTGGCAGAGCCATGCTGGGTGATGAAGGGGTCCTGGGATGCTCAGGGCTGTGTGGCAAGGCTTCCTCAGGAGGCGGGGCTACCCGGGAAAGCCCAGGTCTACTGAGTGCTTGGCCCCAGCCCTAACACAGCGTGCTCACAGGTCCAATCCAAAACACCAAAGCAGAGATGATAGATAAGGCAAGGCCTGAGTCAGACCAGCAGGGGGTTCCAGGTCAGGAGCCCTGAAAGTATACCTTCCTGCAGACACCCCTACACAGCTCTGTGGGCTAAGACCCTTTGAGTACACTGCTCAAGGCCAGGTTGGGTTTCCTGTGCCCCATAGGTATGGCACCAATGGGTGAAGTGGTTGTAGCCTGGCAGAGCCAGCGAGGCAGGGTGGGGGGTACCTGACAGAAAGGCTCCAGCCATGGTGACCAGGGAGACCTGGGAGGGGAACAGGTGTTATGACTCACCTCCACCTGCACTCCCCTGGACTGGTTCAGGCCTGAACTGCTGATAGGGCATCGATGCCCACATGGTTAGTTCAATGGCTAATAGCTGCAAAACCTTGGAGAGAAGGTACTGCACTAGGCCTTCCTCATCAAAGGGAGAGAGGTGGACCAGGTGATGTTAGGGCAGAGATGGGGTCTTGGGTCTGCCTGTCACTCTTTTTTTTCCCCTAAGATTTTATTTATTAGAAAGGCAGATTTACAGAGAAGGAGAGACAGAAGGAAAGATCTCTAATTCACTGGTTCCCTCCCCAAGTGGCTGCAACAGCTGGAGATAAGCTAATCCAAAGTCAGGAGCCTGGAGCCTCTTCAAGATTTCCCATATGGGTGCAGGGTCCCAAGGTGGGCCGTCCTCGACTGTTTCCTCAGGCCACAAGCAGGGAGCTGAATGGGAAGTGGAGCAGCCAAAATACGAACTGGCTCCCACATGGGATCCTGGCTGCAAGGTGAGGATTTAGACACTAGGCTGTTACTCTGGGCCCTGGATGTCACTCTTGAGCCTGGCTGTGGGGCAGGAGGGTGGCAGGAAGAGGACACCAGCACCACCCTGTCCAGCCAGGACTCTGGGCACCAGGACACATGGATAGTAGCTGGCCCTGTGGCATACCCAAGCTCCTCCCAGCGTGTACACAGTCTGGGCCTGATGAAGTCTCTGACGTGGGGTTGGCATGTGTTCGGGATATTGCTGGGCATCTCAGAAGGTCCCTAGGTGGTAGAAGGGCATTGAAGAGCTTGCCCTGGGGCCTCCATGTACCATCTTTCTAGCACACACACGTGTGTGTGTGTGACATGATGATTATGCATTTGTGATACTGAAATCCCTCTATCCCTCCAAGTTCCACAGGTCAAACCTGTCCCGTTGGTCCCCAAGGTCTGTGGACCCCGGGTGAGGGGGCGGTATCCGCTGGTTCTTGAGTAGAAGCCTTATGGGCCTGGGAGCTTGAGTCTGTGGGATCTATAGCCCTCACAACCTGTAGAATCCCCTGCTCCAGCCTCTGAGTCCTCAAGGTCAAAGGCGCCGTCCAAAGAACATGTCTCCATCAGACCACTCTCCGTCAGGGCCTCTGCGTCTGTTAAATCCCAGCCCACAGGGGCCACCTGCATAAGGAACAGGTGGCAAGGCCGAAGCCCGCAGCCTGGAAGCATGCATCTGAAGCCTTTCTGGCCTGGCAGAGGTTGCAACATGATTTTGTGTGGGACCCTGGGGTCAGGCCTGGCTCTCTGACAGGTGCTGGCAACCGGCACAGGCACACTGGAGCCTGTGGTGATGCAAGAGGGGCATTCTTGGAGTGACCGCCAGTTCTGACATGGCCATAGTGTGGAGGAAAGGCATCGCTTCCCAAGCAGGGAGCATTCTCCTTGCCTCTCTTTAACGACATGCTCAGCCTCGCCCTGCCCTTGCGAGCCACGAAAACGGAGAGAAACAGGGAGAGGCAGGGCGGAGGGACGCGAAGCAGGCGTCTTCCACCTACCTTGGTTTTTCACCTCGGCAAACTCCTTGTTGTACTCTTCCAGGGTCTCCCTAAGCTTCTGATTTTCCGTTTCAATATCGTGCAGGCGCTGTACTTTGAGTTGGAGCTGCTGGCCAAGGTCCAGAGCCGGCACGGGGTCTGCAACAGAGGCAGCTACACATCAGTCACCCCACTCTGATGCGGGTGCGCCCCCTCATGCTGGTGCCCAGGAACTCAGCCGGGTCCAGCAAGCTCCCCAGAGCCCCTTCCTCCTCCTGCCCCCAGACTAGGCTGCCTCAGGGATGTTCCTGTGCCGCTTTGCAAATGTGGGGCACATCCCAGGTGCCCCTGTTTGTAAAAACAGGGTGGGAATAGCTGTGGGGTTCACAGGCATTTGCCAGTGGCTGCGGCGCAGGGTGATGCAACACACTTTAATGGTTTTCATTCTTTGATCTGATAAGGGAAACACCAGTGGTGGCTGTGGGTAGTGGTGTGGGCGGCAGCTAGAGAGAGAGTCCCAGGAAACTCAGCCACACCCCTGAGGCTGAACCCTGGGAGGGAATGTATCTGGGAGTTCAAAGTTCCCAAAATTATGAAGTGGGAAGCAACCCAGATTCACTCTGGGAGCATTCTAGAACCTGGAGTTCACGCTTACTGATAGTTTGTCATTTGAGCCCGACAAGGATTCTGAGAAAGAGACTGTCAGAGCAGTCTTCTTGGAGAAGCTTAGAGTTCTGGCTGGGCAGAGGGTACAGAGCCGGGAATGCTGGCTCCAAGATACCATTCTTTACCAAGAGGCTACAAACTCCTGGGCCTTATGACAAGCCAGCCTGTATCATGGTCCCTTACTGAGGAAGGGGTAGGCAGCTGATCTCCATACCAGAGAACCCTACAGAGGTAGCATGGGTGCTCCAGCACGTCCTAGCATGCCCGCAGCACTCTTGACTTTAACACAGGCAACAGAGCTATGCGCTAGTGTCTGGGCCAGTCTCTAGCACTCTTACAGCCAGCCTGGAATGGTGTCTGCTGAAACCTTCACTTTCAGGAAATCAGACTATGACCTCGAGTCAGATGGCACATATGGGATTCAGGAGACTGACTCTTAGCTACCTAGTGGGCCATCACAATACACCTGCTAGGCACCCATGGAGCAACTCCTCTGGAAGTCTCAGAGCTCTGTCTGAGCAGGGACACACCCAAGTCTACCAGGCATAGAGAGATCGATGGCTCACGTTCCTGGTGCGGGTGCCAGCATCACTTGGGAGGCGGCTGCGGAACTTTGGGCTCCAGTGGAGGAATGCTAAACACCAAGCAAGCATGGTGGTTGGATCAACAGGGGGATATATTCAAGAGCTCACTTAATTTCCAAATGCCAGAGTCATTAATTTTTCAGACCACCCTTGGTTCTTAGAAGCACGGGCTGGGTGTCCCATGCCTCCGTGAGCGTGGCCACCGGGAGCCAGGAACGCGTTGGGGTGCCAATTTCTCTGCAGAGTTTACAAGAGGCAGGCGCTGGGATGTGTCGAGCACGATGGCAGCGGAGCCGGGGGCTGGGGCTTCGCACCAACTCGGTCCCTCCGGTACAACGCTGGCTGCCAGGCATTTACCCTGCTTGTATACACAGTTTATCCCTGCCTCACTTTCGCATGCCCCACTCTCCAGTATTATTTTACCCCAAATTGCAATATTTATGTTACATTAGATTTCCACAGCTATTTTGGGCAACATGGTTCTTTGTCAGCAGGGGTTGTAATCCTAAATTCCTCAGAACATGCTAGGTGCTGTTTTATTTAAAGTTTTCTCTCTTTCTAATTTGAGAGGCAAGCGAGAAAGTGAGTATGAGAGTGTATTGTTCCTATGATTAGTTCACTTCCCAAATGCATGCAGCAGCCAGGGCTGAAGCTGGGAGCAACCCAATTCCCGGAACCCCCACCTGCTGCCCCCCAGGGTCTGTATTAGCTGCACGCTGGATCATGGGGCAGGAGCCAGGTACTGGATCGAGGACTTGGATGTGGAAGGCAGGTCTCTCAGATACTCGGCCAAATCCTTGTGCTTAGGCTTCTGTGTGGCTGAGATCGTGATGTGGACTCCACACAGAGGCCAGGAAGGGAAACTCGCACCACGAATAAGAATTCACGAATTCTTTCTGGCACTGCTGCCGATACAAACAGCATCTTTTTTTCTTTCTGTTTCTCTTCTTCTTCTCTCTCTCGCTAACATTTATTCATTTTCAGTCTAACGCTCTCCCAACTGAGCTATTTCGGCCCTTCATATCTCTAACATTTATTTATCTTTATTGGAAAGTCAGATATACACAGAGAGGAGGAGAGACAGAGAAGAAGATCTTCTAGCCGATGATTCACTCCTCAAATGGCCAAAATGGCCAATGTTGAGCCAACCCGAAGCCAGGAGCCAGGAGCCTCTTCCGGGTTTCCCACATGGGTACAAGGCTTTGGGCCATCCTTGACTGCTTTCCTAGGACACAAGCAGGTGGGATCCTGGTGCGTTCAAGGCGAGGACTTTAGCTGCTAGGCTACAGTGCCAGGCCCACAAACAGCATCTTTAAAGAGATGCTTTAAGCTAGAATTCTGTAACCTACTCCTTAAAATTTCTGTCAACTATGGTTCCTGTCCATTGCTGTTAAAGGATCACGGTCCACTAGATCAGCTTTGAATTATAAGAAAAAACAAAACAAAAAAGCCCTCCCTCCTGCAATTCAGCAAAGAAATCCAATTGACATAAAAATAACACACGCATTATGTGTTACCAGACTTCTAGACACATTTTCCGAGTATGACACTATAAATGAAAACTCTGGTAATCTCGTAAAGATTCATCATGGCATCGATATTTAATTTACCACGATTAAAGGTTAATGCCTGGGCAGCAAAACTGGTCACAGAATAATGAACCGATTCAACGTGCAGACATCACCACACAGTTAAGCCTTAAACTCGAGTCCAGTCGGATGACTCAACGCCCACAGCATCTGAATATTGTTTTGGGATCTGCAGAAGACACTGCAAAAGTACCTCTCAGGCTTAATTTTTATTACTTGTATTAAAGGAACGGCTAATTACTGCATGACAATATAATGACTTGAGCAAGTTGGAGCTGGAGACCAAAACAATGGGTTCCGGCAGGCCAAACCCCAACCTGCACGTTAATCTGGGGAAATCATAGCTTGCTGTCTCGTTAATGATTTCCAATGCCGTTTAAACCCCACACAAGTATTGTTAGGTCTTCTTCGGAATGCCAGCAGCCTCCGATCTCAGCAGCTCCATTAGGGTGAGGCGAGAGGACACGCCCAGGTGTAAAACAGCAACACACAAGGATCCCCAGTCCTGTCCTGCCCGCTTCCTCCTGTGCCACTGGCAGGCCTCTGCAACCCCTGCAAGGTGTTTTATGATGAGCTAACAGGTAATTCCTAAAACACTCCTTGAGGTAGTCTATGGTTCCCTTGTGCAACAACAGGACTCAGAAGATAATTACAAGCAATGACAGTGCTGCTGCTAGCTTCTCCAGCACCTTTCCTTAAGTGTCGTAACATGAGCTCATTCACGCCAGCGCAGCCTGGGGCCAGGGGAGGCTGCCTTGATGCCCTGTGCTGTGTCAGGCACTGGCTGGCACCTCACTGGGGACAGGGAGCGCGCAGACAGGTATACCAAGTGCCCATTAAGGATTCTACTTTTTGAATGGGCAGCCAGCCAAATTCCACCATCTCCTTGGAAATGCACTTGCCAAGCATTTCCTGAGCTGTTCCTTGCTCTGGTGAAGGGCCTGGGGTGGGCATTGAGACGTGCCCCATGGTAAAGTCAAACCGCATGCAGTCACGTGAGACCAGGTGATCCCTTCCTTGTGCAAACCTGCACGGTACAGCTCATGGCACATGCAGATGACACGGCTGAGCCTGCTGTTCCAGGGCTGCATGCTGGTGTGGGGGAATGGTCGAGGCAGTGGTGTTGACACATTGCTAAGTGTTTGTGCATCTGAAGACAGCTAAGAGCGGAAAGGGCACAGGGAAGCCTCAGGCCCAACACCAGTTGCTCACAGGCTGCTTCTACGGGGCAGGACGGCACCTGCATGGTCAAAGTCAAGGACAGAGAGGCCATACTGACCACGGGAAGTGCAAGCCCAGTGTAGAGAGAATAACTGCTGCTTGTTGTTTAAGGAAGCAGTGACATGTGGGCCTAATGGATACACACAACTTAGACCCACGGAGATGATGGGACAGGCAGCACGCATGCGTGTTGTAGCAGGCAGGAGGGCCAGGAAGACGAGTGCCAGACAGGGTCAAAAAGAGGGTCTGACGCAGGCACTCCCCTCAGAGCCAGTGACCACAGACCCGCGGGAGGTGCTGAGGAGCCAGGGTGCTGAGCGGGACAAAATCTGTGCTTCTAGCTTGACGTGCCTGTGAAGTGAGGGAGACGGACAGGAGGCAAAACCAAACCAAGCAGGACACTCAAGTACTGCCATGCAGGAGAAACAGCACGTGGCGCCTCAGAGAGCCATGGGCAGGAAGCGGAGTGGATCGGCAAAGGCCTCTCTGAGTGGGTGGCATGGGATGGAGGGGGCACTGTAAGGGTTCACCCCGGCAGAGGCAGCTGCCAGGCCAAGCTCCAGGGGGCAGTGGGTTGGCAAAGGCCTCTCTGAGTGGGTGGCATGGGATGGAGGGGGCACTGTAAGGGTCCACCCCGGAGAGGCAGCTGCCAGGGCCAAGCTCCAGGGGGAGTACAAACGTGGCACAGCCATGGCTGCAGTGGAGGGCTACGGGAGTGGTCAGAGGCAGGAGTCCACAGCCAAGGATGTAAAGAAAAGCATGTACACAATAAGCAGAAAAACAGGTATGAAGAAGAACCCAGCAGGATTCTAGAGCTGGAAACAGCAGCTGAAATAGGATAGATCTAGCACAGGGGTTTCAACTTTTAATTCCCTTTTTTAAAAAATTATTTTATTTATTTATTTTTTATTGGAAAGTTAGACATACAGAGGAGAGGAAGATCTTCCATCCGCTGGTTCACTCCCCAAGCGGCTGCAATGACTGGAACTGAGCCAGGAGCCAGGTGCTTCCTATGGGTTTCCCACATGGGTGCAGGGTCCCAAGGCTTTGGGTCATCCTTGACTGCTTTCCCAATCCACAAGCAGAGAGCTGGATGGGAAGTGGGGCAGCTGTGACAAGAACTGGCACCCATATGGGATCCAGTGTATTCAAGGCAAAAACCTAGTTGCTAGGCTACTGCAATGGGCCCTATTTCCTTTCTATAAAAAAAGATTTATTTATCTGTTTATTTTTTATTTGAAAGACAGATTACAGTTACAGGCGAGACAGAGATCTTCCCTCTGCTACTTCACTACTCAAATAGCCACATTGGCCAGAGTTGAGCTGATTTAAAGCCAGGAGGCAGGAGCTTCTTCCTAGTCCCCCGTATGGGTGCAGGATTCCAAGCACCTAGGCCCTCGTTTGCTACTTTCCCAGGCACATCAGCATGCAACTGGTTCTAAAGTACAGCAGCCAGAGGCTTAACCTACTAGAACATAGCAAAAGCCCTGGATTTTTTACTCCTTTACTGAGAAGCCATTTGAGGAATGGGACTCTTGTAAGACGAGCCACAGGTATACAAAAAAGCTGCGGGGGCCTGAGCCTCCAGAGTTTGCTGGATTTCTCTTGGCAGAAGGACTGTGACACCACCCCACCCCCCTGCTGCCCTGAGAAGTGGAACCAGCAAGGTGAGCCCTGCGGTCATTTTGACTTGGACAGGAAGCGTGTTTTGGGCCACGTAGCACAGGCAGGGGGGATATGAAATAAGTATGAAGACCTTCCTGGGCTGAGAAGGATGGAACACAGTCGGCCAGAGAACTGACCAGGAGAGGGACCAGCATGGAGGCTGCATAGGGAGCTCCAACGGTTGGCTGCTGAAAGCAAAGGTATGCGTGCATGGGGTGAGCAAGGAGCTATAAGGACAGCATGAGCTGAACAGCCCCCAGAGGCTGAGGGTGACAGGCTCTGCACTTACAACCAAGTTGTCCTTTCCACAGAGGAGGAGGCCATCCAGGAAGGACACCAGGAGAACCACACTGCACTTAAGACTTCAGAGTAAAAGGTAGTCCAGACTCGGGCCAGCGCGATGGCTCCATGTCTAAATCCTCGCCTTGCACACACTGGGATCCCATGTGGGTACCGGTTCGTGTCCTGCCTACTCCACCTTCCATCCAGCTCCCTGTTTATGACCTGGGGAAGTAGTAGAAAATGGCCCAAAGCTTTGAGATCATGCACCCATGTGGGAGACCTGGAAGAAGCTCCTGGCTTTGGATCAGCTCAGCTCTGGCCACTATGGCCACTTGGGGAGTGAACCAGTGGAGGGAAGATCTTTCTCTCCATATCTCCTTCTCTCTGTATATATGCCTTTCCTGTAAAAAATTAAAAAAAAATCTTAAACCCCCCCCAAAAAAAACAATATGCTAAGCTCAAGATGGGGTAGAAAGTAAGCCCAAAGAAAATAACTGATAATTGGGAGATAACATAAAAGTAGTTAAATGAAAGAAGGAAAAAGGATGCAACAGGGGAGATGACTGAGGAAAGAAAGGTTAAGATCTTATACTGACTTACAAGTAGTAAGATGGTAGATATACAGTCAATTTTATCCACAATTATAATAATCTAGTTAAGAGGCAGACTGTCAGAATTTATAAGAATAGAAAATACATCTATTTATAAAAAATATAACTTAAACATGAAGAAACAGATCAGTTAACAGTAAAAGATAGGAATAAAAAAAAATGAGAACCTGGTGTTGTTGGAGTAGTGGAGTAAGCTGCCATCGACAATGCCAGCTCCCGTATGGGTGCGCGTTTGCATCCTGGCTGTTCCACTGCGGGCCCAGTGGAGGCTGACATGGGTGCTTATGCTCCTGCACCCACATCGGGGACCTTATGGAACTCCTGGCTCTGGTCTGGCCCACCTCGGCTGTTACAGGCATCTGGGGAGTAAACCAAAGGATGGATGATCTGTCCATCTCTCCCTTTCTCTCACTACAACTCTGCCTTTCAAACAAATAAAATAAGTCTTTAAAAAAGGAAAGAAAAAGGTAGATTAAAAAAAGATGAAAATGCTAACTGAAACAAAACCTGGAGTGCCAGCAGGAATGTCAAAGAAAACTGTAGTACAAAAAATATTACCAGAAATAACAAATCCCAGAAAAGCTACAACCATCCTAAAGCCTTTAGGTATACATCCTGCAGAACAAAGTTTCAAAACGCATAGGGCTGAAAGTGACAAGAAAAAATCCATAATAGTGGTTGAATACTTTGGAACTCCTTTCACATTCATTAATAGAAAAACTGGACACAAAATCATTATGGATACAGCAGGACTGAAGAACATGATCAAACAGCATGGCCCAGTTTTTCTGGAACCTTCCACTCAACAAGTGCAGGGCAGGTGCGTGCACCATCCCTCACTCGTGCATGTCCACAGCACCATGCATGGTTCTGAGGAAATTCGAGCAGCAGAAACCATACAAAGCACGACCTCACACACAGTGGGGCGAAGACAGAATCCTGAGCTTCCACTCGGAGAAAAAAAAAAATTAAGCCCACGGTGAGCAAACGTTTGCAAATCATAAAAACAGAAAGCAATAAAATGGAACACGGGGAATAAAGAGGGGGAAAGAAATCATTGCAAACAAAAAACTGGTGCTTAAGTAAACCATTACAGCTGTCAAGGCTCCGGCTGGGCTGAAGAGGAAGAAAACCAAGAACCCACAGATTCCAAGATCAGGAAATAAACATATGCACAAACACACA
This sequence comes from Ochotona curzoniae, assembly GCF_017591425.1. Lineage (NCBI taxonomy): Eukaryota > Metazoa > Chordata > Mammalia > Lagomorpha > Ochotonidae > Ochotona > Ochotona curzoniae. The sequence continues at coordinate 6,621,928 of NW_024465421.1, forward strand.
AGGAGGGAGAGAAACAGGCAGATAGGAAGATACATCTTCCAATGACCAGTTCACTCCTCAAATGCCTGCAGCATTTGGAGTTGAGACAAGAGCTCTGCTTGGGGCCCCCGGCGCAGTAGCCTAGTGCCTAAATCTCCGCCTTGCATTGCCAGCATGCCATATATTGGTGCCGGTTTGTATTTCAGCTGTTCCACTTCCTATCCAGTCCACTGCTTGTGGCCAGTAGAGGACAACCCAAAGCCCTGGAATTCTGCATGGTGTGGGAGGCCTGGAAGAAGCTCCTGGCTCCTGGCTTCAGACTGTTGCTGGGGAATGAACCAGAGGATGGAAGATCTTTCTGTATCTCCTTCTCTCTGTGTATCTGACTTTCCAACAAAAATTTAAACAAATCTTTAAAACAACAACAAGAACTTTGTTCGGACATCCTGAGTAAGTGGCACGTGCTGCCTCCAGAATGTGCGTTAGCGGGAACCCGGAGAGAAAGCAGCAGAACCACGAATCATACCGTGCACTGTGATAAGGATGCCGGCATCCCGAGAGCTGGCTTGGCAGCTGCCCCTGAATTCATCAATTCAGATGAAATAAGAATGTTCATTGGAAAATTTCTCTATTGTCAAAACTGACTCAAGAAAAATTTTTGCAAGTTTAACAGCCATGAAAAGAGGTGAAGCCTGTAACTGCCCTGGCATCCCAGGCCCTTGCGACCACTACTTTGCTGTCTGTTGTTCTAGGTTACACCTGTCACTTCTGAGCTAGTTCCCTGCTAAAAACGCTAGAAATAACCAACCCTTTCATTTTTTTTCCTTCAGTCCTTTAATTCTATTTCTGGCATAAAACTGACAACGAGCTTCATAAATTACTATAATTATATATGTATTACCTATGGATAGGGACTAAATAAGAATGCACTGGAAGTATATGTTAAAACCTTTTATTTTGGGGCACATGGACTAGAGAAGTTTGAAGGCCACTGGCCTGGGTGGACCTAGGGTAGCTGCTGTGTGAGGAGGGATGGACCCAGGGAGGTGGAGTGAGTGTGCGTGAGCCAGGGGAGGTGTGGGCAGTGGCGGCTTGGGCCAGGGTGGTGGTGGCTGGAGTGGTGAGATGGGATCGAGTGTGAGAATCACTCTGGGGCATTGGAAACTGGACAGGGGAACACAGGTTAGCAGACACACTGGGGCCTGAGCAGCCTGCCCCATGGTTCGCCATACTTGCAGAGTGGGCAAGGGGCTGCAAAGGTTTCAAGGGAGGTGAGTGCAGTGAGATTGGTCTTGGGGTACCCTGCCTCTGCCTCTCTAGCTCTGTCCTTCTGCTCTTCCCTCTCTTCCCCTGTCCAGGAGCATGAGAATTCCCTGGCTGTGACTGGGGGTCTGGTCCATACAGTCTAGAGGCTGGGGTCACAGGACTTCTCAGCAGGTGTTGCTACCAGGTGTGAGGGAAAGAACCCAGGTCAGCAGGTGCATTCATGGCCAAAGCAGTGCACCAATGGGGATGCCACTGGCCATCCCCAGAGGGCCTGGGGTCAGGGAGCAGTGGGGATGGACTGTCTCACGGGCAGCTGGAATTCCAGAGAAAGTCAGTGGAGTAAAGTGTGAACAGGTGAGGAGTGGGCACAGCAGGCTGCTGCAATGGAGAGCAGTGGCTGCTGCTGAAAGCGGTCAAGTGTGGATTTCTGCAGGCAATCAGGGGTGTGTGTGTGTGTGTGTGTGTGTGTGCGCGCGCGCAAAGGGTTGCCCCAGGCCAGGAAGATAGTATCAGTCTGTCCCTGCATGGCACAGGGAAAAGAAAGCCTGGGGCTAGTCCCTCACACTGCCCCCTCCGGGGTTCCCTGCACTACTATGCAGAAGGGATGCCACGCTCAGCTAGTGCTCACACTTCTGGTGTGGGTGGGTGGGGTGGAAAGAAGTGAGGCATGCCCCACACTCCACAGGCAGCCATGCTGGGGCTGGCAGGTGGGCTTCGGACTGGGCTGCGGGGAGGAGGAGCAGGCAGGGCTGTGGTGAGTGATGTTGCTACATCCTGCGAGGACTGGAAAGTCCCTTCTTAATAAGCCCAAGGCCTGGGTCTACACAGAGAGCTCTGTGGGTGCGGGCCTGATTCCCGTCGCCAGCCCCAGGGGATGAATGTGGCTGTTGTGGCACTGGCCCGGCGATGACATCACAGCATGGCAGACGCGCCTTTTCGCCAGGGCACTCCAGGCTAATGTAATCACACAATTACATAATTAACCCAGCTGTCTCATTAAGAAAATCAACTGGAATTCAGGGCATAATTAGTCATATGGCAATTAGCATGCTGATGAGCGACTGATGAAAAGCTGTCTAGATACACAGTGTGCCAGGACCACCCGACCATGGCAGAAAGGGGGACGAGGCACCTCACCTCACCACGCAGTACACCAAGGACCAGGCCTTCAGTCACAGCCAGGGAGTTCTGGTGCTCTTGGGCAGAGGGATGGAGGGGGAAGAGGGGAAGAGCAGAAGGGCAGCACTGGAGAGGCAGAGGCAGGGTGCCCGGGTACCCCAAGGCCAATCCCACTGCACTCACCTCCCTTGAAACCTTTGCAGCCCCTTGCCCACTCTGCAAGTGTGGCGAACCATGTGGCAGGCTGCTCAGGCCCCAGTGTGTCTGCTAACCTGTCTTCCCCTGTCCAGTTTCCAATGCCCCAGGGTGTGTAACTGTCCATTGTCCCCATGGTTGTTTGCAGGACCAGCTCCGGGTCGGGGACCTCTGGCCAAGCAGGATGCAGTGTATCCCACAACCCACAGGTTTCATTCATTACAGCAGTCTAGCTCCTGTTTTGCTGCCTGTGGCTGACTTTTAGCAAGACAACTGAAAGGGCTTCGTCCCTGGAAATCGGAAACTTAGAGGGGGTCTTGGCTCTATCGGGTAGACTTCAGTTCTAGAACCAGGAACACACGGAACAGTGTGTCTCCTGAGAGCCAGGCTGTGGTGGCCATGCCTCCGCAGCCAGGCCATGCCAATGCCATTCTTAGTATGACAAACAAGAGGGGCATTTCTAACAAAATGGCCAGATTTCGCCGCTTGGCCCCAGGAGTCTGCCTATGGAATCCTAAGCAAGGGGCAGGCAGAGGAGACAAGAGGAATAGAGCGCTTCTGAATTTTCACATTTTAACCTGCAAGCATCCGTCTCCTCTTGAATGCTATGGGCACAAAAGCCCAGGCTGCTGCTGTATGAAGAAGCTGTGCTCAGAAATGATGACACTCCAGTACTCTGTGGCTCCCCAAATGCGAGGCTTATGGGACATCTGGCAGGTGGGAAGGTTGCCCTGCACCTCTACACACACCTCTGCCAGAACCTGCCCAGGTGTTTGGAGGCAGGCTCTGGAAATGAATCGGCCCCACTGGGTTCCTTCCCACCACCAGAATCCCGATTATTCCCAACCCGGGGGTCATTCTCCTATGACAAGGAAGGGTAATGTTTGGTGCCGAGACACACAGTTCTAACAGTATTTTGTGAGTTCATGAATATTTTATGCCACTGGTAAAGCGCTTCCTAAGATTTAAATCCTAAAATAAACCCTTCCAGGCACTGCTGAAGGGTTTGAGTCTGTAAAAACTGAACCACATCTCAGCAAGGGGGAAAAATATGACTTTTACGTGGGGGCTACCGAAGAGAGGTCAGGGAGCGAGCAATGATGCTATGCAAGGAGGTGCTCCCGGACAGGCATAGCAGCAGGGCCCGAGCTCCCCAGCTCCCAGGCATGAGCACTGGCTCCAACATTGTGCCAATCTCATTAAGAGCTTATGCAAAATAGCACTGCCAAGGCACTCAGATGATGGAGTTCTCTGTGACACATTCCCAAGGGTTACACAGAACCTGGATACGCAAGTGGATCCTTTGAATGATTATGCTGCCCCCTCCACGGATGGCGGGGATAAAGGCAGCACTCACTGTGAGCAAGCAGTGAGAGCAGGCCGCCCACGCAGGCTCCATGGCCAGCAGAGCATGTGTGCGTCACAGCTCTTCTCCGGATGTGGCAATGTGGGAGCCTGGGAGAGATCATTCCAGAACACTTTCAGCTGTCTGGGAAGGTTGTGCTTTTACAGTGGAGACAGTTATTTCTCACAGTATTACAGTAAGGCATGGAGGCAGCTCACATTATCTGTTTAAGTATGGCCGGGGTTGGGGGCAGGGTCAGGAGAGAACTGAATAGCTCCCACCACCTTAGAGGGACCAGCAGCCAAGACTCCCAGGCAATCGCATCTTTCTTGGGTACACGCTATAGGACCTGGTGGGTGATGGACTGCCAGAAGAGTTGGACAAGGGAGAGTGTGAACATGACCTCAGCATATTCGGAGCTTTTCCTCAAGCCCAGTGCAGATGGCACAGCTCTGTTCTTGCGGCCAGTTTAACAGGGAATGCCCCATCTGGGGGTTGTGCCCTGCCTAGGCAGCCTTGTCAACACATAATATGGCCAGTGGTTATGATGCGGTGCCTAAGGTAGCTAATCATCAGTGGATCAATAAATCCCAATTGCTGGTGTGCTGATTTTTTAAGTATATGGGCTGCCAAAGTGAGCACAGGTGCATCCAAAGGAAAACAACTGGGGCACGTGCAGGTGTCTCACGATACATCTGCCAGATGAAGCCCTTGACATTCATGATGCAGACTGTAACTGACCTAATCTAAGCATCAGGCTGCTCTGACCTCAGCAGCATGGACGAGAGGCCAATGGCCCTCTGCAGCCAGCATGGTGAGTGGGGACTGGTACACAATGATGAATAGGACACTCTATCCTCAACATCTTTCTTTCAACTGCGTAACCTAGATGGGGCCATGTCAACAAGGATGGGTTTCCAGGCAAAGAGAGGAAGCCCACATTGGGTGAGCCCTGAGCGGGTATTGCCCTCGATGCCTTCATCTGCCTCCTAGCTGGACCTGGAAGTTGGCTCCACCACCTCACGCAGCCAGTTCTCGTCAGACTTCACCCTTAGTTCCTGAAACTAAGTGGCTCCCTCTGCAGGGGTCTCCCTACATCTTCTGGACCCCTTTCTAATCTCTTGTCCTAGCTGTAGCAGAGACGCCCTATTAAGCGCACATATCTGAACCAAGACCCACTGATGAGGAGTTCCTGTTAGATTAAGGACAAAGCCTTCAGTGGAACTCCTGAGCAATGAGGTGAGCCAACGACAACCCTGCTGAAGGTCTGCATCCAGTGTGACTTGGTGACCACCAGTCGTGCCTCTGGACTTGTGCAGGTGTCCCGGTGTCAATGCTACAACTTGTGGTCATTCCCAGGCCTCTCCTCTTCTGGCTGTTGAAGCCCCCCATGCCCCATGGCTCACCCACCTGCTGGCTTCCCTCCTGTCCTGGCCCTTCACACAGTCTTCTCTCTGGGCAGAAGCTGTTCCTGGCAGGTGCCGCCCATCTGCTCAATCATCCTTATCCCTTGGCCTGTCGCCCAGTGAGAGGTGCGAGTGGCACTGCTCAGTTTGTGTCACTGCTTGTTCACATCCACACACCCTGCAGTCTGTAGAGCCCCCAGGGGCAGGGCTCTTACTGGCTGTTCTCTCCCCAGGGCCCGGTGCCCTTTGGGACACTTAGTGGGAATGAGGAGTAGGACAGCCCACGGTGCTGCCCAAGTCAGTGTCAGGGAGATGACAGCCAGCAGTGTGGAGGAACAGCACAGCTGGTCTAAAGCCGGACATTGCCAACAAATCACTGAGAAGCCCATCAACAGAGTGAGGCAGGACGGCAGCCTTGTGGTAGGTGAGGAGGACTGGGAATCTGGAGTTTTGGCTATGTGAGTGGCGGGTCAGCACTGCTACACTCATTTCAGTGTTATCCAGCATCTTTAACATGACAGCGGGAGTGGAGTAAGGTGGTGGTAGTAGCAGGAGTAATAATGCTTAGAAGATGAAGAAGAGGGAGGGGCAGAGATGATGCAACTCTGTGGGGGTAGGATGGGGGACCCTCACCCACACTCTGGTCGAGGTGGACAAAGCTGGTGGCACCGGATAGATTTTGGACACCCACCAAGCACCAGTCACATACACCGAGGCACACGTGGTGGTGTGCCACAGCCTGAGTGCCAAGTGTCTACAAACATCTACCTGGCGGGAACAGCTTCCTAGTGACCCTGAAGTGAAGAAGGGCCAGGGCTGCGGAAGACCATGTTCTCATCCAATGGGTGGCATCTCACAGTGCCCTCTGTGGGAAGTGGTGCCCTCAGGTTGGAGGGAACCATCAACATCTGAGTGAAACAAAGGGCTCTGTGAAGAAACGACCTGGACTGGGGACATATGCACTCCTGTGGCAAGCCCTCATGGGGCTTCTGCTTCGTGGCAGGTGCTGGGTCAAGGACTAGGGACAAGAAGTGAGGGCCTGAGCACAGCCAGCGGTGCTGCCAACCATGGCCCTTAAATATTCAGAAAACCACACTGCATCTGCACCAGTCCTGGGGGGCTTTTAGCTTGTTATTGCCATGTGTGTGTGCACACGTGTGTGCTGGGCACTGAGACCCGGTGTGTGTATAGGAACTAGACGTCTGTGTATGCAGGGCACTGGGACCAGACCTGTGGGGAAGGCAGGCTTGAACAAGGCATGATGTGAGCTGAGCTGAGTGGGTCTTGCCACCTGTAGCATGGAAGTCACCGGAGCACCTGCAGCCCAAACCTTGTGCTGCCTGCATGGTTGCTGGGAGAGAGATGGAAGCTGGGATGCAGAGAAGCAGATGTAACTGACACCCTCTGGAGGGAGGACAGTCAGTTGCTGGGGGATTAGGGGCCCTGGCAGGGGTGACTGTGTGGGAGGTGATGCCACTTGCTAGCAGGGACATGGGAAGATCTGTTGTTCATGCCAGGAGGCAAGTGACAGGGTGACATCTGGGAGGGAGACCTGAACCAGAGTCAGAGCTTACAGGAGTCCACAGGGTGGCCTTCTTGACTTGATTGCTGAGGACGCGGTGGGAGCAGGGTCCCTTTGCACCTGCTACCTGTCAGGTGCTGGGTATGGAGTGATAAAGCAGAGCCCTGTCTATAAAAGGGCTTCATCCCAGCAAGACCAGTGGGGAGTCACCAAGAAAACGCAAGGATGAAGCTGTCTTCAGGAAGTGGTGGTCAGTGAGCGGGGGCTGGCTGGGTCAGGTTTCTGTGCCAATCTTGGGGTGGGCGCTGGGCAAGCCTCTGGCTGTGGCCCTTCCTGGGCTCCTGGAGTTGGGCCCCATGGCATGGATCTGAAATACCTGTCTTGTTAGTCCCTGGGCACTCTGGACAGCTTTGGGAAGTAACTGAGGTGCTGCCTCTCACATTTAGAACTTAACACAGCATTTCTGGAACTCCCCACTGGCCTGAAGCCTGAGGGGCATTGACAGTGGAGGCCCCACTCCCATCCTTCCCACTGCCCCCCATGCTGGATGAGTGTCAGTAAGTGCACTGCTATTGACCGCGTCCTTCCTGTAAGCCTCAGCCACAGGATTACTTCATCCGGGCAACTACTGGACCTCACGGTACTGGTAGAGCTCTGAGCACCAGGCTGGCTTCTAAGCCATCCGCATGGGATATACAGCATTCTGATTGGCTTTTATCACTGCAGTCAGCATCAAATGTTACCGCCTCATGCCGTCTCCACTTTACAGTGCAGTCTTGACGTTGCCGAGACAAAAAGACAGCCATGCAGAATTATGCCGACACAGGGAAGGTGTTTACGGTTTGTCCTCGGTATTTATGGTGTGTACTAGGTACCTACGGTGCATGCTACCAAGGGGGAGAACACACAAGTCCATGATCACAATCACGATTCTATCTCTTCTGTAGATGTGTACACAAAGTCTACCCAGGCAAAACGGGTTCTCCCTTTTCTTTGGGAAGGTAAGTACACACAGAAGAAAAGTACCAGCTCAGTGGCTGGTCAACTGCACTTTTGAAAAAACAAAAAACCAAAAAACCAAAAAAAAAAAAAAAACCTGAGAGTATGGAAACAGCAGCTGGCAGGCTCCCTGCCTCTTTGGTAGAGACAGGACAAGCCAGCCTCCCTCAACCATGTCACCAGTATAGCAGCCGCGGAGCTGCCGGCTGGGAAGTGCTTGTTCCCAGGACCCAGCTCCCTGGTGGCAGCAGCTGCTGCAGGACTTGATGGAGCAGAACGTTCCACGGTAGGAGAAATCCACAATGGAGGAATGAACTGTTGGGAAAGAGAAGTTGTACCCGTAGCCAAGGTTGACCATTTTCTGCAAATTTGCTGAGTCAGTGTGTGGTGGACATGTCACAATTCAGAGAGAAAATTTTCAGACACCACCTTGGTCACAGGACAGCGCAAGGGATGGCAACTGAGGATCAAGGTGCCCTGGGCATCAACAAACCTAGCTGCAGCCCAAGCAGTCAGCCTGGCAGCTTTGGGCAGTGTGCAGCTAAGTCCCTAGTTAGACACAAACTCTCCTTGAAAACCATAAAGCTGGAATGTGGAGCCTAGAGCTGCATAAGCTCCTGGAATGGCCAAAGTTGAGACCCAAGAAAACCAGGCTGTTCTTCTGCCCCATTCCATTTTACAGATGAGAAAACCGAGGCCCCAAAGCAACACAAATGTGGCCATAATCTCACAACAATCTTGCAGCAGGATAATTGGATCTCCTGGTTCTCTGTCAGGGGTATAGCCCCTGGAAGCGCCATTCCCAGGGAGGATGGGAGCTGGGTAGGAAGCAGGTACAGGGAACAGGGAGGACTGATTCTGTGCTGCTTTGAGCACAGAGCATCGTCGCATCATGGGTGCTTACAGAATTAAGGGCAACTCCAACGGAGAGGAGAGTGGCAGACATTTGGGCTTCCTCAGTTGGCCAAGAATGACTTTCAGAATGTTCTGCCTGGAGATTCTCCAGGGCTGACCTGGGGTGAGTGTGATTGTGTCCATCCCTTTGTGGTCCTCTGGGAGCTGGGGACCAACCAAGCAGGCTCCTCATCACTTTCCTAAAATAAGGAAGTGGAAGCTGCCATGTCTTGGACTTCTTAACAAGTATTATTTAGAGTTTAGCTCTTTGGATCTTTAAAAAAGAAGAAATAATTCACACACTTCACATACTGCATTGTGGCTAGGGGCACTGTCAGTGCCCCTTTGGCCATGACCTTAAGTGGAAGACTTGTGCAGGGGTCACTAATCCTGGGTGATGTAGTTGTCCCAGGCAGGCTGCAAAAGCCACTTTTGAAATCCCCTGCAGCACCTCCATTGTGCGTGTGGATGCACACACACACACACACACACACACACACACACACACTACAGCCCTACACCTCTGTGGTTGGTTCAGCCCCAAGGTGCACTATAAAGGTACCGACTAGGGCCCGGCGCGGTGGCGCAGTGGTTAAGGTCCTCGTCTTGCACGCCCGGGATCTCATATGGGCGCCGGCTCTATCCCGGCAGCCCTGCTTCCCTTCCAGCTCCCTGCCTGTGGCCTGGGAAAGCAGTCGAGGACGAGGACGGCCCAAAGCCTTGGGATCCTGCACCCGCGTGGGAGACCCGGAAGAGGCTCCTGGCTTTGGACCGGCATAGCATCGGCCGTTGCGCTCACTTGGGGAGTGAATCATCGGACGGAATATCTTCCTCTCTGTCTTTCCTCCTCTCTGTATATCCGCCTTTCCAATAAAAAAATAATAAAAAAATAAATCTTAAAAAAAAAAGGTACCGACTAGATGTGATTAACAGATGCCCTGAGTTTCCATCATCCAAAGCATGGGTTTTGGTGTAGCTGAGGTCCCAGAACTGCCTGGTTGCTGAGGGGAAAAATCTCCTTAGGAAAGCCAAGGAGGAGCCCGAAAGCCAGCAGGCTGCCAGGCAGCCGGGGTGCCCTGCAGGTGGGTGGGCTCGGCCTTACCTGGAACATCAATCAGTCTTTTGTAGACATTCAGGAAGGCTGCCTCGGCTTCTTTGCTTCTTTTACTCAGTGCATCAATCTGAGAGGGAGAGGAAGAAGAAGAACTCAAAATTTGTCAAGAGGCAATTAAAAAAAAATCTATATGTCTAGTAAGTTCCTGTGGCAAATGCAAGTCTGATTTCTCCCTGTCTCCCTCCAGTCTGATGGTTGGGCCACCCAGCTCAGAGGAAACACCTGCAGACACACAGAGGGGGATGGCCCATGTGGGCTCAGGCCCACATCCCACATTGGAGTAACCAGAGTGCAGTGCAAGCTCTGCTCCCCACTCCAGTTCCCTGCTAAAGCACAGCCTGAGAGGCAGCAGGTGAAGGTTCCAGGGCTGGCTTGGGGCCTTGTCACTCCTGTGGCAGACCTGGGTGGAGTTGCTGCAGCCTGCCTTAGGCAGTATAGGGACCTGGGGAGTGAACCAGTGGATGGATGTTTGCTTTGCCTCTCTGCTTCTCAAATAAACAAAACAAAAAACCCCTCAGCAACTGAGACACAGATACTTCTTTTCTTTCGTTCTTTTTATGAGAGCCAAGGACATACACGCATGCACACAGCTGTGAGCTCTGCCTAGGACACCCACATGTCTGCTGTGTTCCACCCATGGAATCCAGGTTAAGAACCCAAGGGTGGGGCTGTAATGCTCCATGGGATAGAAGGGACCAACAGGAGTTTGCTGGGGTGGGAACAGGGACATATACACATGCAGGAGCTGTAGATGGTAAAACAGCTGTCAAGCAGTGTCAGATCCCAAGGGGTCATCAAGGCAAACAGCAGAGCCCCCTCATTGCTGAGCTGGGGGCAGCGGAATGGGGGTGGGGCTGCTCAGGTGACAATTGTTGGTCTTTAAGCACCCTGAGTTGACGTGAGACAGGCGAGTTGAGAACAGCACCTGTATTTCTGGCTTTGGCCATGGATGGGCAAGGAATTGCAGGGATGGCCAGGACTGCTGTAGAGCCCCTGAATTTCCCCTGCTGAGCCAGATGTCCCCAGGGCAGATGTCTATCTGGCAAGGTCAGGTGGTGTGCAAACTCCCTCCCTGCTGAGGACTGCCAGTCAAGGCAGCAACTTGTCAGGATGTTCCACTTACATAACACAAGTGCTGAGGCCACAGAACGCCTCCTGCACCGAAGCCTGCAAGATCGTACACGCACCAGCTTCACGCTGGCTCAGGGAAAGGACACAAAATTATAGATTTCCCTGTCCCCTTGTGGAGTTATGCTGTCTCCGACATTATTAAAGAGGCAAAGGATGTAGTTTAATTACAGGGCCCTATGCCTGGGCCAACATACATGGAGGAAGGGCTGAGCAGGGATCACCTGACAGAGGGAGGTGGAGTAGGTAACATAGTCTACTGGGGGCTGAGGAGGCTAACGCAGAGTTGAGCCCACGAGTGCCATGCCGGTTCAGGAGGCTAATGCAGAGCTGGGCCCACGAGTGCCATGCTATTGCCACCTTCTCACCAGCTGTGCACCCCCCCACCGACAGCCAATCTGGGGCATCCAGACGTAGTTTCCTCCCATAAAACGAGGTTGTGAGTGAGTTGTTTGAGGGGGTTCCCAATAGCCTACAAGACCATTAACACAACACTACAAGACATTTAATACAACCCCCCCCAAGGTCTGCCAATGAACACGCACTTACTGTATAATCAGAAAAATATAAAAAATACAGAAGTAAATTAAACTCATAAATCTGCCATTCACTGGGGAAAAAAAAATCACACTGGTCTGTTTCTTCAATTTTTTTTTCCAATTATAAAAATTATAGACCAGTGGAATGTAGGCAAACAGGCAAACTGGAGACAGAACACAGATGAGGGGCTGGGAGGGTGGTAGGGGGAGCGAGTGTTTGGGGGGCGATGAGAACGTCCCCCATTTGTGTGTGGCGACGGCTGCATGCTGAATACGACACCGGAAGCCAACGCACCGGAGGCTCCGAGGGTGAATGAGGTAATGTGCAAGAATCACACTGTGATAAAACCATTTAAAACATGCATGTCTCTATGTATCTGAAACCAAATCACATGTAAACAGTTGGCATTTCTTTCACTAATCCATCACTCAGCTTCCCCATTATCTATGACCAACTTGGGGAAACATCTTCCCAGCACTATTTCAGTTATTCCCGATCAGCACACGCACAGACGTTGGAAACAAACAGGAGACTGAAGTTGGCCTTGCTGGTGCCTGGAACATATCCTGGGGCTGTGGAGGGTGTGTGCTGACAGGTTGAGTCTACCCAGGGAACAGGTGCATGCCACGGCTGCGCTCAGACTGCCTGCCACCCACTGTCAACTCCACTGGGGTCAGGACCCATACCACCCAGGGCACATGGATGGCCGGTTCTCTGGCAGGAACCTTTCCTCCCCTGCCCGAGTGTTCATGGGGCACCAGGAAGGCTTGGTACCCTCCCAAGGTATTCAAGGTCTCCTGAGAGAAATCAAGGCCTTGACCTTTAGTGCCTGAGGAAAAGACCATATGGGGTTGCTGTAATAGCTCAATCTTTCACCTCCAAATGCCAGGATTCCATATGGGCAACAGTTCACATCCCAGCTGCTCTGTTTCCCATTCAGCTTCCTGCTTGTAGCCTGAGAAAGCAGCAGAGGAGAGCCCAAAGCCTTGGGACCCTGAACCTACATGGGAGGTCTGGAGGAAGCTCTGGCTCCAGGCTTTGAATTGGTTTAGATCTTTCACTCCGTCTTACCTTTTTTCTGTAGATTTGCCTTTCCAATAAAAATAGATAAATCTTAAAAGAAAGAAGCCTCCTCCGGTTCAGTGTGGTAGCCAAGTGGCTAAAGTCCTCACCTTGCACGCTCTGGGATCTCATATATGGGTGCCAGTTTGTGTCCTGGTTGTCCCGCTTCCCATCCAGTTCCCTGCTTGGGCCCTGGGAAAGCAGTCGAGGATGACCCAAAGCCTTAGGACCCTGCACTTGGTTGGGAAACCAGTAAGAGGGTTCCCAGCTTCGGATCAGTTCAACTCAGCTCTGGCTGTTGCGGCAGCACGGGGAGTGAATCAACAGACAGAAGATCTTTCCTATCTGTCTCTCCTTCTCTCTGTAAATCTGCCTTTCCAATCAAAATAAATAAATCTTAAAAAAAAGAAAAAAAGAAACCTTATCAGGGGGCCAACTTCTCAGGTGATCAAGCAATGCTTAACACTGTGGGAAGTGTAGACAGGTGCACAGGAGAGTGCCAGGTGGCGAGCAAGACAGAGCAGTGTGACATGTCCATGGGCCTGGGGGCAGAGAGCACCCCGCCTGGGCTCGCAGGTTCCAGCCCACCTCGGGGCCACCTCCTGCCAAGCCTCCTGATGCAGCCACGCCTGGTTCCTCCCAGTTCCAACAATACACGGGCAATTTCCCCTCCGTCTAGAAGGCGCCGCCTCGGAATGTTTCCCCAATCCTTGGGGCTGCCACAGCCAGGGACTGCCCCGTTGTGCAGGCGAGACTCCCTCTATCATAAAGTCCCAATGACTGTGCCTGAGATGATGCGTCCACCCACCTGCACACAGCTTTCTTACAGTGTAGGGGCAAATAGCCCCTCAGGGGCACAATGCCACCTGCAGAGGCAAACATATGTAATTTCAAATCTACCAGATGCTTAACATGCCGAGAACTCTGTTTCATGAACGCTGGGGTTTGCTGGCAACCACTTGGTGGTGACTGCCATTGGGGGCATCTTCTTGGCTGTACACCTGACAGCACTCGCTTGTTAACATCTTTTTTTGTGGTGAGTGTGCAGTCATGGCCATGGCCATGCTCCAGCCAGACCCTGAGGCCTCCACCATGCATCTTCTCTCAGTGTCTTCCCTGTCACCTTCCTCAGCCAGGCCATGGCATTTCACTGTCCCTCCATCAAACAACAGTTGCTTCTGACAGTGCCAGTTTCAGCCATTCAGGTCTTAAGAACAAAGTGTACAGAATCCTACTAGAGGCAGGTGTCTGGGGCTATGATGCTCTGGGGTCACATAGGGCAGGACCCATTTGGCCTTCCCCTCATGACTTTCCTGCAGCCTGGTCTAAGATCCACATTCTTCAGGTTGGGATTCCAGAAGCCTGCATGACATGGCCCTAGCTTTCCCTGCTAACTTGACCTGTGAACCCAACTGCTCCATGATACGTGCTGCTAAATGCCAGGTGTCTTGCAACACGCTGCATCTCCAAGGTCTTTCCACACCAGCAATCTGCAGGCCTGGTACCAGTTTGCTCTTTGTGCATTGGTCTGGGGGCACCTTCCTGGTGCTGGGCTGGCTTTCCCAGGCAGCTAGTTACTGGCAACTGGGCATGAAGTAAAAGCTGCTTTACCCACATGCCACATGCTGCCAATATGTCTCACTCCCACCAGCTTCCTCTCTTCCCCCTATGGCCTGCTGCAGGACAGGGCAGCGGGTCCTTCCTTGCTCTACCCACCAGGGTACCTAATGAGGAAGTATCTTTTTAACAAAGAGGACAAAGACCAGGCAGGGAAGGTGGTGCAGAGCATGGGATCCCCTAAAACTCACTCTGGAAGGGAGCGGGCAGGCGTTTGTTGCCCATACTGAGCACCCAGGTTTGAGTACTGACTCTGTTCCCGCTCTTCCTAATTCTGGCTTCCTGCTCATGTGCACCCTGGGAGGCAGGAGGTGATGACTTCATTAGCTGAGTATCTGCCATTCATGTAGAAGACCTAGATTGAGTTCTAGCTTCCTGGCTCTAGAGTGGCCCAGTCCTAACTGTTGCACGCATTTGGAAAAGTTCCCTGGTAGATAGCAGATCTCTGTCTGTCTCTGTCTCTGCCTTTCAAAGACAATGAACACACACACACACACACACACACACACACACACACACACACACTCACACACACCATTCTCAAGTTCTGCAGCCCTGCTTAATTCAGAGGATCAGAGCAATGAAGACAGTTGGCTTGGTTAGAACGTTTTACCACTCTATTGCCCAAGTGATATGCATGGCCTGAGAAGTGGGAAGAGTTGAGATGGAACACTAAGACCGGAGCTGCGAATCTGGAGGAGAGCACATCGCCCTTGGTGCAGGGAGACCTCAGCAGGGCCATGTGGACGGCAGAGTAGAAGGAGCCATGCCGACACCCACACCAGGGCCCAGCTTCGCAAGTGCAGGGCTCACAGGGACAACTGGCAGTGTCTGCATGATCAATTTTCTTCTTAAGGATTTATTTATTTTTATTGGAAAGGCTGATTTACAGAGAGGAGGAGAGATAGACAAAGATCTTCCATCTGCTGGCTCACTCCCCAAATGGCTACAACAGCTGGAGCTGGGCCAATTGAAAGCCAGGAGCCAGAAACCTCTTCTGGGTTTCCCACGTGGGTATAGGGTCCCAAAGCTTTGGGACATCCTTGACTACTTTCCCAGACCACAAGCAGGGGGCTGGATGGAAATTGGAGCAGCAGGGACATGAACTGGCACCCATATGGGATCTTGCTGCATGAAGGGGGAGGATGAGTCAATTGAGCCATAGCACTGGACATCCCATTCACAGCGACAAGGACGACGTAACTGGTCTAAAACTATCTGGGGGGGAATATGCCCCAAGACCTTCAGACGACCCCTGAAGGCATGAGACCCCTGATGGACACCACTGTGCTATCCTCAAATGTTCATACCTAGGATACAGTTGGACTTACAAACTAGCTACAGTAAGAGATCAACAAGAACTAATTTTTAAAAATATTTGTTTTATTTTTATTGGAAAGTCAGAGAGATCTTCCGTCCATTGATTCACTCCCCAAGTGGACACAATGGCTGGGGCTGAGATTAACTGAAGCCATGAGCCCAGAGAGCTTCTTCCGGGTTTCCCATGTGAGTGCAGGGTCCCAGGATTTTGGGTTGTCCTTGACTGCTTTCCCAGGCCACAAGAAAGGAGCTGGATGGGAAGTGGGGCCGCTGGGATCAGAACCAGCGCCAATATAGGATCCTGGTGTGTGTGTGTAAGGTAAGAACTGTAGCCACTAGACTACTGTGCCAGGCCTGAGAACTAATTCTTATTTTATTGGAAAGGCAGATGTACAGAGAGGAGGAGAGACAGAGAGGAAGATCTTCCATCCGCTGGTTCACTCCCCATGTGAGCGCAACAGCCGGTGCTGTGCCGATCTAAAGCCAGGAGCCAGGAACTTCTTTCTGGGTCTCCCATGTGGGTGTAGGGTCCCAATGCCTTGGGTGGTCCTCGACTGCTTTCCCAGGCCGCAAGCAGAGAGTTGGATGGGAAGTGGAGCTTCTAGGATTAGAACCAGTGCCTATAAGGGATCCTGGCGCATTCAAGGCCAGGGCCTTAACCATTACGCTATTGCGCCAGGCTGAGAACTAATTCTTAAACAGAACCATTTTAATAACATATATACTTGCACCCTAGCAAGTCACTTAAAACTTGGGAACTGTTTATTTCTGGGATTTTCTACTTCCTGTTTTGGGGCTGTGCTTGGCTACTGAGGGAGGCCACATACTCTGATGTATCCAATGCTGTTGCAGGCTTTGGGAACCAGCAGGGAAGAGAGGGCTGCAGAAGCACAGTGCAACCCAGCTGGCCATGCCACATGTGTGAGCCACAGTGTCTTGAGCCACACCAGCAGTGATGTTCAGTTGGGCACAATGACACAGACTTGCAGCAGGGCCCTGGGGTCAGCAAACCACCGTGAAAGACACTGGTTTTGGAGCCAGGCCGTGGTGTAGTGAGCTAAGCCTCTACTTGCTGTACCAGCATCCCATAAAGGTGTTGGTTTGTGTCCTGGCTGCTGCACTTCTGATCCAGCTCCATGCTTATGGTTGGGAAAGTAGCGGAGGATGGCACAAGTCCTTGGGTCCCATTGCCCATGTGAGTGACTTGGAAGAAGCTCCTGGCTCTTGGATTTAGAATGGCTTAGCTCCGGCCTTTGGCGCTGTTTGGGACGTGAAGTGGTGGACAGTTGAAAGATTCATTCTCTCTCTCTCTCTCTCTCTCTCTCTTTCTCTCTATAACTCTGACTTTCAAATTAAAATAAGTACATCTTAAAGACACTGGTCTTCCAATGACTTGTGAGGAAGGAATGTGCAACGGATGCTTTTGAAGATGTGGATATTTTGAACTGGAAACAACTTGTAAGGCCTGACACACACAGCCAGCAGGCAGGGCAGCACCACACTCAGCTCCAGGGTCTGGAAACCACGGCTTGCTTTTCAGTTCCAAGGCTAAAACAAAAGTGCAATCTGAACAGCTGAGTCTCCCTGGGCCTCCAGGGCTTTTATTTTTTTTTCCTTGTGTGATGTAAAGACAGAGACAGAGCTCCCATTTGTTGGCTCACTCTTCCCAACACTGGGCTGAGCCAGGTCCAAGCCAGAAGCCAGAAAGTCTAGCAGGACCTCCTGTGTTGGTGGTAGGGACCCAGGGACTCGAGCTGTCCCCTGAAGTCTCCCAGGGTGTGCGTTAATGGGGAGTCCGGTGCAAAGCTGGATGTAGGATCCGCTCCCAGGCACGTAGGTGTGGGACACAGACTCCCAAGGTCTGAACCGCTCAGCCAGTGTCTGTTCCTGAGGACCTAGGCTTACTGGCAAGAAGCGAGAAACCAAGGATCTCTGCAGACAATGGCTGGCGGCAGGAGGCGGGTGCTGCGGGGGGGGGGGTGTGGGAGCCACTGAGCACCAGCTGTACTTCTCAAATGCAGAGACTGAGAAAGCCCCCTAGCACCAGGCCCTGCCGCAAGCACCCTGAGTGTCCTCGGCTGGGTTTGGGACCGGAATCTGCTGGTTCGTATCCTGGCTGCTCTACTTCCCTTCCAGCTGAGAGCCTGGAAAAGCAGTGGAGGATGGCTTAAAGCCTCGGGCTCCTCTACCCACATGGGAGACCTGGAGTAGGCTCCTGGTGGCTGAATTTGGATCGGCTCAGCTCCAGCCATTGTGGCCATTTGGGAAGTGAACCAGTGGATAGAACATCTTTCTCCCTGTCTCTCCTTCTCTCTGTAAATCTGTCTTTCCAATAAAAATAAATGAAACTTTAAAAAAATACATCAAGCAAACTTTAAATATAAATACAGTCTACTGGAACAGAACTGAGAGCCCAGAACTAGACATAAAGAATGACAAGACCATCCAAAGGGGGAAGAACAATTGCCCAGCGCATGTTGTCATGACAAACTGAACAGAGCTGACCTCCTGCCTCACACCATACATAAAAAAAATGAAACAAAAATCAAAATGCAAATACCATAACCCTAAAACTCTTGAAAGAAATCACATCAGGTAGCATCGCATTAAAGAACGTAGCGCTTCCAAAGACACTGTGGGGAAAGTGAGGCGGCAGGTGATGGGATGGGAAAAATGTTTTGCAAAAAGGTCTGCAACTTAGCCACGAAGAGGGTGAACTGAATTCAAAAGTAGACAAAGGCTCTTGACAGGTATTTCTCCAAAGAACACAAGCAAAGGGATATTGTGTAAAATCACATAAAAGACCAAAAAAAAAAAAGCATAGGAAAAGAATACTCGATATTCACAATTCTGAGAAAAACACAAACCCAAACCATCGGGAGATAGCACCCCGCGTCACCAGGGTGGCTGTCACACAGAGAGGCTGGTAACAGTTACCGTGTCAGAAAGGCTGCAGGTAACTGGAACGCCCACACACTCCTGATGGACACACAGGACGGTGTGGCCATGTCACACAAAGCATGACCCGGGCCTAGCAGGGACCCAGTAACCCCTACTCTTAGGTATGCAGTCAAGATGTCCCATGATGTGGACATGAATATTCAAAGCAGCGTTATTCCTTCCGGTCGAAAACCATGGCAGCAAAGCCACATGACCATCCACTGACAAGCAGATGAACAAGACACGCAAGGCTGTGTGGTAGATGAGTATTCAGTCATGGAAAGGGGGAGGAACGGATACCAGTGACCACAGAGGTAAATTCTGACAGCAATCTAAGTGACAGAAGCCAGCGACGGGGAAGCTCCCACATGGCACAGTGACTTCGTCTCAGGCCAGGTTTATACAGACGGCTGTGGCTGCTGGGCCAGGGAAAGGGGGAGGGTGCTGGTTGGCAGCTGCTGGGGCCAGGGTGGGGGCGAGAGCCTGCAAATGGGGACGATGGCATGAGCAACTGCTCACACACGGAAAGGAGAACACAAAGAGTATGGCGGCAAGTGTGTCTCCTTTTCATGCATGCCCGCCTGTCACCACCTGCCTGGTTAGCTCAGGGTACTCTTGTGCATCCTTCCAGATGATTCTATGCCTTTGCAAACATCCATACACAGAGACACACCATCTTTTGTTTTTAAAGAATCTACGCATACGGTAGGACAGGACAGAATCTGGCTCTGGATCCCATGTTATATTTTTATTTAAAAAAATTTTTTTAAAGATGTATTTTTACTATTTTTTTTTTATTGGAAAGGCGGATATACAGAGAGGAGAGGCAGAGAGGAAGATCTTCTGTCCGATGATTCTTTCCCCAAGTGAGAGCAATGGATGCTATGCCGGTCCAAAGCCAGGAGCCTCTTCCGGGTCTCCCACGTGGCTGCGGGTCCCAAAGCTTTGGGCGGTCATCGACTGCTTTCCTGGGCCACAGGCAGGGAGCTGGAAGGGAAGCGGGGCCTCCGGGATAGAACCGGCGCCCATATGGGATCCCGGGCGTGCAAGGCGAGGACCTTAACCACTTGCGCCACCACGCAGGGCCCCGAATCCCATGTTTTCGTACACTTGGGTAAGTGCTGAAGTAGACAAAGGTGTGCAGACACGCCGAGGGCCCCCTCAGACACAGCAGTCTGTCTAGATTCACAGGGCTCTGCCAGGCTTTCAGGGTGAAGAAGTGAGCAGAGGTCAGGGGTGGAGGGGCTGTGTGCTGGGAGATCTCGGGCATCCCTGACGATATCAGCCAGGAAGTAACAAAAGGGAGCATTCTGGACAGAACAGGGACTCCACAGGAAGTAGAGAGAGCAGCGTAGGAAGCAGGGGACCCAGCCAGGGAGGCTGGGAAGACAGGTCTCAGGGTTCGTTGTGGACACAGTCCCTCCTGGGGTTGCTGTCAGTGCCAATGGCGGCTGGTTCTCTCCGGAGACAGAGGCTGAGATTTAAAACCATCAGCCTAGATGTGGCTACCCAGGGAGCACCGAGGGGGCAGGTGGATGGTGATAGAGCCCTAGGGGAACACCGCTGTTGGACACACACCAGGATTGAGAGCACTCTGGGATCAATGACTAGAGTCACCATGCACCCAGACAATGCTTTCACACTCAGACCTTCCAACAGAGCCACGTGTTGTTTACACACCCACCCATATGTCATACTTTTATGCAGCTGGAAGCACAGGTCTGCTTACATGGGCACCGCTGCAAACACAACACCTTGCAGGTAACCTGAGGCCAGCCCCAACATCGCCAAGGAGCAGGAATTTCCTAGTTCTTCCATCATCTTTGCGACCATGGCTGTAGATAAGTGTGGTATGCGGCTGACCGAAGCGATTCTCCTCAGGAAGTAGGTGTAATGGTGTGTATTCATGTATGCTACACACACACACACACACACACACACACCCCGTCTCTACTGTGCCAGGGTGACCTTTCCATTCTACAAATGAGGGAGGCCGCAATGATTCAGCCCAAGTCACCCTCGGGGAGAGAACAAACAACTATCCAGAACTCACTTCAAAGTTGTGACTTGTTGGGGTTTTTCTCCTGCTACTCCAGGTGAGAAGCCAGTAGTCAGGATGCAGAGAGGAGAGCACTGCTCACACTCCATGTGTCCATTCTGGCACCCCTGAGGGGCCCTGGCCCGTGTTAGTGACTTCCCACCCACAGCGCTGGAAACCTGGCCCAGCCCATGGTGGTCACTTCCCACCCACAGTGCTGGAAACAATCTACCAGACCTGTGCCCAGCAACTGCGGGAGCATGCATGCTCTGTCCCTGGTGATGGCGCTGCTCTTCTGTTTTGCAAGGAACATGTGCTCAGATGATGCCAGGGCCGTGCTTCTGGGTTACACATGCCCTCCCAAGTCCCCCAACAGCAGGCCTAAAAGTCTCTGGGGCCCCAGTGCATCTCTCTCTTCTGGTTGTACTGTAGCAGAGGCAGGATCTCCTGGGCTTCCCCCTCCTGGTCTCTGCCTTTGGGAGAAGGTTCATCACATTTCCAAGCTGCCTAGAGTAAGCACAGGCCACGTGATCTGTGTTTTCGCTCGGAGGCTGGCAAGATCTGTGGCTTCAGTCAAGTGGCTTGACCTCTCTGGGCTTGTTAGTTCCTCTTTCTAGATGGGATTCTGAATGTGCTCTGGGCTGGGCTACTGGGCAGATGAAGTGAGACAAACAAAAGCCAAGCTCCCCCTACACCAAGGTAGGGAGAAGTAGAAGAGAAGAGCTGCCCACGAGGCACTGGGTTCCAGGATAAGCTGTTTCCTGAGACAGCTCCATTTCTAATGCTGTCCCAGTTCTGCCTCTCGAGGTACTAGGATGGGACCTGAGAGAAAGGTCAAGGTTGAGGCCAGAGGCAGCCTTGAGCAGCAAAGACCTGGACAATGGGGACTGGGTGCCCGCCAGGAGGCAGCAACTTGCAAGAGTTAAGAAAGCTCAGGAGATGCACCTGAAGGCACAGGGCCTGTACATACACACACAGCTCAGATGCCTTCAACACTTCTCACTGTCACTTCCACACAGAGGGGGCAAGGAGCACGACAAGTGAGCGTGGTACTGCCCCCCTATCCCATCATAAAGACCCTGTCCACTTCCCATCTTGCAGGACTGGTGGGAGGCTGGTCTATACAGGTGGCTGGCACAAGTGTGACCCAGTGAGTCGCCTTCCATCTGGACAGGCTTGCTGGAGGGGGCAAGTGTGTGACAACAGGGGGACTTCTGGAGGAATTCACAGACTCCAGGGCTGGGCCAGGAGATGCTGGAGGGGGGCAGGGCCAAGAGCCTGGAGCTGGGGGCCATGGACGGTCCCTGCAGGCCCCCATGCTGTCCCTCTGACGGGTCACTTCTGATTGCTGTGGCAGGCTCTGTGGGGTTGTGGAAATGGTGCCTGATGAATGTAAGATGTCGGGCAGATAATGACTGACAAAAGGAGCTGGTGGAAAGTAGGTGCAGGGTGGAGCCCTCTGCACTGGGGCACCCCAGCACCTTGGTTTCTCTGTTGTTCCCCACCAGCTGCCTTGTGCCCAGCCCTCAGGCTCACACACCCATGAATACAGCTCTGCTTTTAGTCACCTGGTCTGTAGGGTCAGTTTGCACGCAACCGGGGGAACGCTGGTGCAATCTAATTAACATTCAGGTGAACTTTTCCCAAGGGAATGTGGAGCTGCAGAGAATAAAACACCTCATCATTTAAATTTTATGACAATCAAATCAACACTGTATAACTGGGCATTGCAAACTGGATGATTTTAATATGGAGGAGGGGCAAGAGAAGCTATTAAGAATCAGTGTCTTCTTACAAATACTACCTCTGTTGATCGTGTAAATATACTGCCCTATTGTTCACATCCATCTACCTGTCCCCATCCACGCAGCCGTATCTACCCATCCATACATCCTTACCCATTAATCAACCCATCCTCCTCCACTCACCCATTTCTGTCACCAATCCTTACCTATTCAGCCTTATCTACTCACCCACTCTCATCCATCCATCCATCCCTTCAGGCATACAGCCATCCCCCTTTCATCTCCATCTACCAACCTGCCTACCCAGCTGTGTACCATATGTTGAAAATATACCAGGTGCCAAGCACTGGGCCATGTGGAGATACAGACTGGCAAGCACTAAAAACTCCATCCAAACTGTGCCTCCACTAGCTGATCCATCATCACACACCAGAGTCTATTTGTTTAGTGAAGAGTGTGAGTTCTGGTCCCCAGGAAACTCACGTCCAGAAGGCAGTAGGGTGGTGTGGGATATAGAGGCACAATCCAGTGTGGCGAGGTGACCACCAGGACCACGTTGGTGGAGTAGCTGAGGGAAAGACCATTTGGCTGCAGCACGATGACCTGGGAATTGACTGAGATGAGGTTTTTCCTGACATGGAGTCAGCCTCCCTGGCTGTCAGGGCACAGCAGTGACACGGCCCAACGCAGGGCCTCCTGGATATCTGGGGTACTGGGTTTGCCACAGTGCCTCCATCCCATAGGACTGGTCCGAAAAGCTCAGACAATCTCGCCAGCATTTGTCCCTCCTAAGTTATTCTACAGCGTTTTAGACTTCTTCTCCATTCCAACAAAATCAGAGCAATTCCAACAACTTCTCTCCAGCGCCTACTCTGTGCCAGGAACCGGGAGACACCAGGAACCCCGCGCAGGCTTCCCCAGGAGCAGGCGGGCCTGGCCTCAAGCCCGCTGCTGCTGCTGGCATCCCCAATTCCACAGCCGCGTGTTTGGGGGAACCATCCGCACAGCTGGAGGTCTACTGCTGGTTTCCCTACCCCCCCCCCCACGCTCTCCCCCCAAAGCCAACCACCGGCTGGCAAAGCTGAGTTAACAGCTGGGAAGGTCCGCCCCACCCGGGGGCGCTGTAAACAGCCAAGAAATCTACTGACGGTTACCGGGAGGATGTTAAAAATAATTATCCGCTGAAAATATTAGATTTGCTCTGGATTGTTCATTACATACAATGGTTTAATAGGACTTTTATTGAATAGCTGTAGAGCTCTGGGCCGAAATCAATTTGGCGTGCACGCGGCATTTGGCCGTCTGCTGTTGACTTCCCCAACACAGAGCAATTTGTAATAGCTTTGGCTCGCCGTTGTTTTCAAAGCTCCTGCTACATCACAAGCATTTATTTCTGACCACAAAATTACATTTATTCAACAGAAAGCGGCTCCGGGTCTTTAAGAGGTTAACTTCTGGAGGGCTTGGCCAGGCTCCAGCCCCGCGGAGGAGGGCGCGCGGGCGCGGCGGGAGCCCCCCCAGCGGCGGCGGTGGCGGCGCAGTGCCGGGCGGGCGGCCGTGATTAATAGACTGCTGAGTGCGCGCCTTTCCACATGCGCGCGGCCCCTGCCCTGGCTTCCATAGATCATGGACTCGGCCTCAACATATCTGACTGAAATTGAATTTGGCTTCTCTCTCAACCGTTCATTTCCTATGTTATGCAAGGTTATATCCTTTTCTGCATGAGCAGAACCAAACCAGCTGCAGCTTCGCAGCGGCCAATGTGTTTCCAATTACAACGCTGGCCTGAATATTGAACCACAGTCCTACTGCTCCCCTAATTGAGCCATCATGGGGCGAACCTACAGGAAGGCACTGCAGCCCTGAAGGCCTTGGGGTTTCACTGGAAGATCCTGAAAGCACACCACTCCCATCACCACTGAGACCACCACAGACAAGGCCAGCACAAGGGGGCTGGAGGGTGGCTGGGCTGGAGCGGGGGTCAGGAGGGCAGGTCATGCAGGACCTGGGAAGCCTCCCCATGTGTTCCAGCCAATCCCCAGGGTGCCCGGTTCACTCCCCGGTCCCCTTCTAGGGATGTGGCTACCAAACCCCAAGGCGGCTCTCATGGCCCTTGGCAGGGAGCAGCCTTGTGGTGGGTGGATCTCTGAGAACAGAATGTGGAGTCTGTGGCACAGAACCCAGCAAGTTCTCAAGCATGGTGGGCAAGTGATAAGGGAAGGGGAGATCCTGCTAAGGTGACCTCTTAGCAGCTCACTGGGAGCAAAGACATTGAGCCTGAAACCCAAGACAATACATGGGCCTTGGGGGCTCAGGGGAATCTGGTAGGGTGGCAGGGCCCAAGGAAGGTGAGGGTCAACAACTCAAACAACCCCAAAACTGAGCCAAGAGGGCGTTTGGCACAATACTGAAGATGTCCCTTGGGACACCTGAAATTGGCTCCCAAACCTACTTCCTGCTAATGTGCCCTCTGGGGGGAAGCAGGCAAAAGCCCAAGCAGTTGGGTCCCTGCATCCACGCAGGAGACCTGGATGGAGTCCCGGCTCCCCGCTGCAGCCTGGCCCAGCCCTAGCCACTACAGACATTTGGGAAGTGGCCCAGCAGATCTCTGTCTCTTCCTATTTGTCTTTATCTTTCAAATAAACAAAATTCAATGAAAAGCACTTTATCTAGATGTTTCTCAAAGGGAGCCGTACATACAGCCAATGGGTACATGGGAATGCTGCTCAGGAGCTGGTTGTTAATGGGCACAACAGGTGAAACCAGCATGTGCAACACCAGCATCCCATATGAGCACCAGTTCAAGCCCAGGTTGCTCCACTTATGATCCAGCTTCCCACTAATGCACCTGGGGCACCAGCAGAGGATGGCCCAAGTGCCTGGGTTCCTACCTCCTACCACCCACATTGGAGATGGAGATGGAGTTCCAGGTTCCTGGCTTCAGCCTGGCCCAGACCCAAATGTGGTGGCCTTTTGGGCAAATGAACCAGTTGATGGCTTTCACTCTCTTCTGTGTCTTTCAAAGAAACACAATCAGTTCTTTAAAACAACAATAGTCAACCAAACCAACCACAGCAGTGCTCAATGTCAGTAACTATCAGAGAAAGGCCAAATAAGACAATGAGAGCTAATCCTCTACCTCTAAGCACCAGGATCCCACATTGGCACTGGCTCATGTCCCATCTGCTCCACTTCCATCCCGCTCCCTGCTTGTGCCATGGGAAAGCAGTAGAGGAAGGCCCAAAGCCTTGGGAACCTGCATGCACATGGGAGATCTGGAAGAAGCTCCTAGCTCCTGGTTTTGGATTGGTTTGGCTGTGGCCATTGCAGCCACTTGGGGAGTGAGCCAGTGGATGAAAGATCTTTCTGTAGTTTCTCTATGTAAATCTGCCTTTCCAGTAAGAAATAAATAAATCTTAAAAAAAAAAAAAAAGAAGAAGACAAATGTTGGTGAGGATGTGGGGAAAAGGAACTGACTCCAACCTTCCTGCTCCACTGATGGCGAGGTAAATAAGCCATGGTGGAGAACAGTGTGGAGGTTCTGCAAAAATGACAAAGCAAGTCACCCATGTGACCCAGCCACTTCTTGGTACACATCCCATGGATGTGACGTCAGAACTGTTACAGGCTGTCTACACTCCCACATTCATCACAACATTACTCACAACAGCTGAGGTTCACAAATGACCTCCACACCCAATGACAACCCCTAGGCAAAGGAGACATGGTGTGTGCACACAGCGGAGTATTACTTAACCTTCAACAAGGGGGTGACCCTGCCACACGTGACAGCATGGATGAGCGCAGCGCACACAGAAAGGCAAACAGCTCCAACGTCATGTAACTGCGGATTCTGGAAAAGTTCCCAGGAGGGTAATCCTGTGGACCCAAGGCCCAGCATGACGACTCAGCTAATAACGACAGTGATGACAACATGAAATTCACTGAGAATGCCTCTTAAGGGTTCTCACCACACACACACACACACACACACACACACACACACACACACACACACACACACACGGTAACCGCAGGAGGTGATAGACCCTCAGCTGGCCTGACTGGGAATCATTTCATAATGTATACAAGTATCAAATGTCATATCATATATACCAAATACACAAAACTTACATATCAATTATTGCTTAAAAAATTGTCCGTGGAGAGAGAAAAAAAACCCCAATAGATAGAGAAGAAAAGGAAACCACAGACACCAAGAGAGAAAATGTCTCAAGGTAAAGCTTTTGGCGGAAGGGGAGATGGTGGCTGCAGGGCTCCGGAGTGATGGGAACCAAACCAGGGTTAGGGCAGCACCAGAGAGGCTTGGCTAACACTTCCCCCACTTCGGTCTATGTCTCAGAATACAACCTACTCAAGCTAGTAGGGATGCCGAGGGGGAACAATCCAGAAGCTAGCAGAGGCTGACACACGGTGGCTCCTGGGGAAGCAACACCTGCCTGAGGAGAGCCTCTAGGACTTCTGAGACACCCTGCCCTGCCATGCTGCTCCTCCAGGAGGACCACTGTTCCCCATGGTCTGCTTCCCCCACCAGCTCTTGCTTCTCCCAGGACAACCCTAGAACAGGGTTGCAGTCTGGAACTTCACTCCCTTCTGTTGTTCTTTTTCTTTTTTTAAAGATTTATTTATTTTTGTTGGAAGGCAGATATACAGAGAAGAGGAGAGATAGATCCTCCATTTGATGGCTCACTCCCCAAGTGGCTCTCAGAGGCGGTAACAGACGCTAAGGTGGGTGGAGGTATTTAGCGAGGAGATGGAACCTTCTTGGAGAGAGAAGCCAAGAGGAAGTTGGCCTGCTACAGTGGAGGGGATGGGACTCAGTGGGCAGAGGCTTAGAGGCAGACAAGGCCAGAGCTGGCTGGGTTGGAGTGACAGTGATAAAGGCCCAGGCAGAGGCTCATGGAGACTGAGGGGAGTGAAGGAGCTGAGCTTTGGGCAGCGGGAGAGCTCCCTGCCTCCCTGGCCCCAGGGCAGGTCATTGTTCCCAGTACAACACAAGCCTCCGCCACTGCAGGCTCCTGTGGGCATGCTCAAGTCCAAGGTGCGCTCCTGGCTGACTGAGAAACACCTGCTTTAGGTGGGTATTCTTTTTCTTTAGGGGAATTCAAAGAAGCAACCTGTGCAAGCTCCACGCATTCCTACAGGGCGAGCATGGGTGCAGGTGCTGTTCTATTTTCATGTAACTTTGAATCTCTGCAGGGAGGAAGGCAAACAGGCAGATATCCACAGACACCCTGAGCACTGGCAGCGGGAGGACCCCTGTGCCTAGAGGTCCCTCAAAAGCTGCCAAACAGATGAAGGAATAGGCCAACGTACACAGGTGTACACAGGAAGCAAAAAGACAAGGCCACACCAGCACAGCGGGATCTGGGATGGGGGTGGATGTCTGCCTGTTTCCTCCTGGGTGGAGCACATGGGCCCCGTGGAGGTGGGATATTTTAGCAGAGATGAGACGGCTTTGCCTTCTAGAAGCCTCGGCCCTCATCTCCAACCATTGCTGCCTTCCTCTTTCTACAATGATCTTAGAGTATTCCAGACCTTTGGGGCCGGTGTTGCGGCACAGTAGGTAAAACCACAACCTGCAACATGAGCATATCACATGGGTCCCAGTTTGTCCCAACCATTTCACTTCCAATCCAGCTCCCTGCTAATGGCTCAGGCCATAGGGGTTGGGGGAGTGAACCAGCAGATGGAACCTCTATCTCTTCCTCTCATTCCCTAGCCTCTTAACTCTGGCTTTCAAATAAATAAACATATCTTTAAAAACAACGCCCTGGCCCTCCACTGTGGCCTCCCGCCACAGTATTCTTGTCTACCCTCTGTGATAAACTTGGAAAAGGGCAGCCCAGCCACTATGGAGCTCTGGCCTGGGAACCTGGCATCTTCGGACCTGTGTCTTCAGACTGGGTCCCTTGGCCCTGGCTCACTTTCCCTGTCCCTGCCCTGTTCCCCTGTCCCTGTGTCCTCTTTGGTTTGGGTACCTGTGAGAACATAAAATTCCTAAGGATGGGCCAACGTGGCTTCCATATTCAGACTCCTTCCTTTTGCTCTTCTGCCTGGTGCTGTTCCAACAGGAGTGGCTGGAGGCAACAGTGATAACCTCTAATGATACAGCACCTGGGTTTCTGAAATTCATGGAATTTCTTCACAAAGCACTGGGAGGGGGCTTTAGTACCAGCTACCTGTAGCCCTGCTCCCCTGAGGGATGTAGGCTCTCCAATTATATGGGGAACCAGGATGGGCACCTCATCTCTCTGCCAGCCTGTTCAGCTCTCTTCTGGAAAGATCCAAAGAAAACCATTCCCTTATGGTGGGTCCCAATATCCTCCTGAAGCTCTTGCTCGGAGTCACATGGGATCCTGATATTCTCCCTCCCCTCCCCCACAACACGACCCCTGTCACCCATCCCCCAGTGGTGTCCTCATGATGGTGGCAGCCTGAGGGATGCATTCCCTCTGTGTCCATAGCACAGCCTGACATTCTAACACGACTCTCTTTCTAGGCAGGCATCTTTCCCCAGGGCCCTGGGGCTGAGGCAGAGACCTCACTGGCAAGTGCAAAGTGTGGGACGCAGGTTTGGTGCAGCCAGACCTGGGTTCAAATGTGCTGCACCACCACTGGTCCAGGTGACCCATGGAGGGGGTTGGGAAGAGTACAGAAACTGGTAGGCTTACCTCGCCCTGGAAGCTCTTCAGCAGTGGTGCTACCTGCTTGCGCAGATCCTGGAGCCAGAGAGGCGGGGCAGGAAGCAGCCATTGGGGAGGAAAGAGAAGGGAGACACGGGTTAAGCTTCTTCGGAATGGCTGTGCAGCCCGTGCTCACTGCCCTAGCCCAAAGTGAGGCCAGGACCTCTCCTGTTCTCCGTACGGCCTGACCCCTGACCAGCCGAGCAGGTTATCTGGCATCTGAGCCGACTTGAGGTGGAGGACGGGCAGGGGCCATGTGTGTGCCTCAATTTCAATGTGCTACAGACCTAGCCTTCTGCTGCTGTTGCTTTAAGCTGCCTAGAAATGCACACTGTGGCACAGGTTCAACAGTAAACTTCCACGCTGTATTTTAGTGGCTATTGGGGGGCTCTAACGGGAGATTTAGGCTGTGTGGGAGTTTCACCCAAGCCAGCAACCAATACCTGTTTCACAACACTGGGGCAGCTGACAGGTATGTCAGATCTCTTAGAGATTGTTTTACTTAAAATCAAGCAAACAAGAAAGTGCGTCAAACAAGCCAATTTCCTTTCTGAGAGTTTAGGCATAGAAATGATTTTTTTTCCCCCTCCTGAGCAAAAGCTAATGGCCCAGTTCAAATTGTGTAAGTCTGGGACAAGGCCAAGGCTGCCCTAGGTGTACACATCAGGGGTAGTTAGTCCATGTCGACAAAGACAGACACCTCTATGTCCAACCATAAAGCCAGGAAGAAGGCAAACGGGTTTTTCTGGCAAATGAAGCCCAATTCCATGAGGATCATGAGAGAAGACTGCGTTCAAAGGCGGGGATAGGGAGTCTCTTCCCAGATAGGGGCAGCAGGCGAGCTGGGGACAAGGCAGAACTGGGAGGAGCCAGAGAGCCAGCTCCTGGTGCACCTGCGCTTGGTCTGTTAGCTATTCCTGGGCAACGGAGGACCTTGGCTTCTCTCCCCCAATCTAGGGTCTCAGCCTGCAAGAACACAGGCCGGGGAGCAAGTTTCAAGGGATTCCAAACACAAAGCACTATGGACAATCAATGCAAGGGTTCTCTTGAGCAGCAAGGGCAGTCCTGGGCCAAGTGCCCCAGCCTACAGTCAGACACCTCAACCACAGTCCTCTCCATGCTGAGCCCCAGCAAGCTGGCCAGGCCCCTGCAGTGCCAGAGAAAGGGTCCGGGCATTCTGTACTACCCAAGGCTTTGCATGATTTGGGGGTGAAGCGCTAAGGCATCAGGGCCCTTTTTCCTCTCCAGGATTATTAAGGTAGAATGACCCAAACACCTGGAGAGATCATCCATTTACTGGTTCACTCCCCAAATGGCCCTAATAGCCAGGGCCAGGCTAGGTGGAGCTGAAGCCAGGAGCCTGGAACTCTGGCTGGGTCTCCCATATGGATGACAGGAGCCATCAGGGGCTGCCCCTCAGCGTGCACATAAGCAGGATGCTGCATCAGCAGAGGTGGGACTCGAACCCAAGCACTCTGATGTAGAATGCACCTGCCCCAAGGAGAAGCTTGACTTCTGTACTGCAATACCTTCCCCAGAGTCCACTCTGGAATCATCATAAGTCACACCTTTTTGCTAGAATCCTGATCACTGAAGATAAGTGCATAGGAGGGGCCAATAAGGGACAGTGTGCCTGGTGGGTGGGAGTGTGGCAGAAGCCTGGCCTTCAATGAAAAGCAGAGGGGAAACAGAGCCCCCTGCCTGCTAAGGGCTCAGCCTGCTCTGCTTATCTCCCTGGCCCTCAGCTGTTTTGGTTACAAACTGCAGCCCAAGATGATAGATGTTAATTTGCTGTTCGTTTTCCAGAAAGGCTGACTTTGTTGGAAAATGCCTGGTTCATGAGGCCTTGCTGTATTACCCAGGTTGGGCTCTCACTAACTACAGGTGCCCAAGTAATTACCAGTAAAGATGGGTGGGGAAGCCACAGCCGCAACTGTCCCTAGCTCGGGAGCTGGGCACATAGCCAGGCCCGGTTCCCCAACACTGACACGCAAGCCAGGAGAGGCTACAGACATGCAGGCTTCTTATTTTTAACAGTATATGTTGTGAGGACTAAAATAACCCCAATGACACATCTGACTTCAGGGAATGTGTGGGGCCTCCTTCCAGGCCCTCCCCAGCCGGGGAGCAGAGAGGCTGAGCCCCCACGCCACATCAGGTGGCACCTGGGTACTAGTGATGGGGTATACGGTGCCCCAATCAGTAGAGACCATGACCACTGCCCTGTCATGCTGCCAAGAGAGCCAGCCTGACCTTGGGCTGCACTTGGAGAGCCTCTGTCTCCAACTCTTTTTGGCTACAACAGGGTTGTGATCCAAGGGGACGCTCAGAAGACACAGGCTGGATGCGTGAGCAAGTCAGTAAAAGTACAAGTAGTAGCTGGATGTCTCCTAGAGAGTGCCTGGAGCCAGAAAAGGGGCTACAGGGTTCCCCAACTCCCACAGAAGAGCCGGCAGGGGTGGGGCCCATGTTCCCAGACAGGCCCTGCCCAATGAGGCCGGGCCAGCCAGGCCAACAACTTCACACTTCCTGACAGCTGTATGAAAACCCATAGGGAAAACACATGAAATTAATTTTCATTTCATTTAGCTCAATACGGCCAAAATGTCCTTTCACATGTAATCAGTACAAAAACTACCAAAGGGTCATTTTATGTTCTTTTTCAGGATGATGTCTTTGTGGTCTGGCTTGTACGTCACACTTCAGCCCCGTGTCAAATGGCTCCGTTGTCGTCATCCTGGGAGCTGAGGGCTAAGAGAGGCACCCCCAACCATGGCTTTCCTGGGAGTTGAGCAGCAGGGAGGTTGTGGGGGTGAATGGATGGGCAGCAAGAGAAGTAGGAGAGCCAGCAGAATTTAAGACAAGAGGAGGGAGCTTCAAGCCGGAAAATGCAGCCACAGGCTGAGGACAGCAGCCGCTGGCTTAGCAGCTGGGGAGTATCTTTGAACTTGGAGGTTCTACTAGGAGCCTGAGCACGTGGCAGGGAGTGAGCGTGGAACAGACCAATGGTGAAGGCCTGCAGTGAGTGTGGGATGAGTTCCGAGAAGCCAGCAAGCAGAGAACAGGAGGGAGAGAGAAGGTGGCAGATGGGGCCCGCGTGTGTCCTGAGACAGGAGCCAAGGGCAGTTGCCATGTCCTGGGTGCCCGCCCTGGTTGGGCATAGGATTTGCTTTCCACCATGAAACTGCCGGCCTGAGGGATCAATGTACACAGTTCACCATCACCAATGCTGGACAGTGATGCTCAGAGGGGAAAGGGAATCTGCCCGGGGCCACATAGCCCCAGGAGTCAGCATGCCCAGCTCTTCCCAAAGCCCACACCACGAGACTATTCTGTAAAGGACTCGGTCTCCTTGGCCAGGTATGTGGGCATGGGGATAACACATGGGAGAGGGGACACAGGTAACACTTGGGAGAAGGCTTAACCAAGGCTCAGACAAACAGTAAGGTTGGAGAGACCAAGGGATGAGAAAACTGATGGAAGTGAGGAATCTGAAAGCGCAGTGCTGGAGGGGAAGCTGAGGCAGCTCGGTGGAGGCATCCAGGGGTTGAGCCCAGGTGCCCTGGGGCTCAAGCATCTTAACCAGGCTTCCCTGCCGTATCCCACCAGCCCACTGAATGCAAGACCCAAGAACTCCAGGTTTGGGATGCATGGGAAACAGAAGCATGTGGATTCCCATATTCCAGCACAGTTCCAGCACACCGGGGAGCTAAGCCGTCTGTTCACCTCCCCACTCATGGCATCTTCTACCTCATTTCTCTGAATGGCTTTGCATCGCCTCACAGACTCATGGAAATGGTCTTTTTGATAGAGATGGGTGAGTGTATCTGTATACACACACACACCCCCCAGAGTGTTCTTGCCACATGGAATTACAAGGTGAGCTTCTTTTGGTGCAAATACTTCTGAATCCATGTATTAAAGGGTCTTTAAAAAGTTCACAGCAAAAGCGTACTGTGGAAAAAAAAAAAACTACGTGTAGCTTTCAAACTGTTTCTGCACCCAAAATAAAGATCTTTAAATTCCATTTTCCCCACAAACTTATTTTTTTTGCATCCCCTTCATATTTGAGGACAGCTGAAGAGGGGGAAAAAATTCACTACACACTCACATCAGACTCCAAATGGGGACATATGTACTCCAAGTCACCAGCTAAAAATCACTCATTCTAATTTTATTTTTGGCAGCTTGAGAAATTCCTTATGCAACTCTGCTGGCTGCAAACGCTGCCCAGTTCTGTGCGGAGGCTAAGGAGCGGGCTCCAAGGATGTTCAGCGTCGACCCCGGGGACTTTCTGTGGCCACGCCGCGAGGACAGGACGTGATTGATGAGCTTTTGAGAACAGAGTGCCTTTGGCCGACTGCATGGTCCCTGAACCCGTGCCCAGCATGGCTCTGGGCCTCCGTGCACCCTTCTCCACACCGCAGCCGGAGCAAGGGGGGGAGGGGAAGTCCAAGCTCATCAAAAGCTTCAGTGACACGCGGGTGGAGTGGGCGATTGAGGCCTGCTTCGAGACGACACTCACAGTAACTCAGGGCTGCACATGTCACTTGGCTACTTGGCTGTCGGGTATTTGGTGCTGTCTTGAAGGCTGTACCGGCTATAGAACAAAGAAGTGACTGAGACGTCACCCTGTGGAAAGCCCTGTCTTTGGGGCTATTAATGTCAGCTGTATGCTGGCCAAGACCACACATCTCGTGGCCACCTGCCCTCCCCGAGCCTAGAGGTGGGGACATTGATGTGGCAGTGCCATTGGCACTGTTCTCCACGCAGCTCATTCACAATGCACTTGGTGGATCAGAAAACAGGACCACAAAACGTCCTGGTGGAACATTCTAGTATTGCAAATGGTCAAGGCCTTTCTGACTTCCAAGTGAAATGGAGGCAGAAACACAACATTAGCACATGGTGTGTAGCTGTCACGGACAGTAGGGACCTATGGGAGTCCCCCCAAATATACAGGCTGGATCTCACGCTGTGAACCTCAGCTTCCTGTCCACTTAGGGCACCTGAGGACATCTCAAGAAAGTTCCATGCCCTCTTCAGGGCCTGATACTCCTACTCGCAGGATGCCCCCTCCACATTGCCCCAGGCAAGGCTATATATTCCAAAGCCACCTGCTGCCGATTCACAGCTGGGGCCTATGAGACACCACTGTGAAGTCATCCTGCGTCACGGCCTCATGGGCCACAGGATGCCGGGAAGGACAAGGAGCTGATGGCACAGACACCACATGTAGACACAAGAAGGCCAGGAACTACAAACACATCTTCAGAGGGATCACATAGCTCTGTGTTAAAACTACGTGACACTCTGTTTTCCTAGGCGCCATGCTAAGGCACTAAATACCCTTGTATTTTTAGTCTATAGGAATGCAGGTGTGTTTCTGGAGAATGGCTTGGGGGACATTAGACTGGCAGCCATCTCAGGGGAACCTTGTCCTCATCTTTGGTGACAAAATGGCTTCCTCCATAACCTGTGAAGGAAGGGTAGAGGAGTCTGAGTGGGGCCATGCCACCAAGTCTCTGTTCTGTGATTCTCTCAGGGTAGCAAAAACCACCCTTGCCCCTGGTACAGGAAGTGTGACCTTGGGGGCCATCTTGGGTGTCATTTGTCACTGCAGACAGCACCCAGCCCAGGGTGCTGTCCTGATCTTTCCCCTATGGTCCCAGTGCATGTTAGCTGCATTACCTCTGGGTGAGGAATGGTTAGAGGGAGTGGACAAATCCAGGCAGAAATGACAGATCCATCATCTGAGGCATGGTGTGGTCTCCACTTCTGACGTATCTGATGATTCAGGTTTCAAAGCCTAGAGCATACTCAGGCCTGAAGTGGCTGGTAAGGTGTGACCTGCACATGCTTTTCCCAATCTCTGGCTCTCCATCAAGTCTTATGCCCAAAGCAAGAAAAGGATTTGAAAACAGTGTAGGTGGAGATTCAAAGGAGATCACGACATGGTGTATTTCATGAAGTCTGCCACCACCAAATCTAGATGAGCCACTATCTTGTGCTCCCCTGAGACGTAATGCCACCTTTTCACTTCTGGGTCTGTGGTTGTGACCATGGAAAAAAAACCAAGCCAAGTCCAAGTACTACACCTGACATCACACGGCTGGCCGTGAAGTGACACCAAGTGAACAGATCCATGATTTTTTGTTTCATTCTGTGCTTTGTTTTTACACGATATGGTCTCTGTTGAAAGGTACTGCAGTTGTGTTTCCTTCAAGGGGACATGCTTCTTAGGAATATGATTTACAGATGAATCAAGATTGCTGCATCAAAGCAAATGACTGAGGAGGGGCTGGGTGGGAATAAGACAGGACATGAATGTGGGTTCGCTATGCAAAGAGGACCAGACACTAGGCGGTTTTACATGTCTGAGATATGCTTTTTCAAAACTCAGTTTCACCTTGAGCCACAATAAGCCTTCAACAAATCTCCCCACCTCTCTCTCTCTCTCTCTCACACACACACAAACAAGAAAGTGGGGCAGCTGGCTCACTGCAATCACTGCCCCAGAACCACTTGGCCAAACTACTACCATCATCCAGTGCCCCTACAAAGCTCAGGGTCATGGGATCTGCCGGCCTGCCCATGGCATGAGACCCTGGGGGAGTGTCCTGGCTGTCCTGCTCCTGCAGAACAACTCCAGCTATCACAAGATGGACCTCGGGCCCTGTGCAGGGATCCCACTGGGGAGTGCCAGGCAGAGCAGGACGCGAATAATGTTATTATCAGTAACATTTGGTTTGTGGGTAATTCAGATAGAAAGAGATGGAGATGGAGAGACCCCAGGTGGTGATGCCTCGGGTTCTGGCAAGTCCACACATCTCTGGCTGGGCCCACAGAACATGTCTGCTTGAAAAGCAGAGGCCACTGAGCCTCAGTCTGTGCTCTGAGCATGCTGGGGAATGGAGCTTGCCACTCAGCCCTTCCCTGCCACTCTTCTGTGGCGTGGCTGGCCCAGAACTCAAAGTCTCCACAGCGGTGTCCCTAATGCCACCTGCTACCACCACTCACACTGCAAGGGCCCCCAGACAGAAGCTCTGCTCCTGTTGGAAGCACATTCTAGAAAACAGAATGGGGCTCCGAGAGTAGCCACGGGCACTGGGCTCTTTACAGGCTCCAAGTAGGAAAGCCCACATTCCAGATGACACAGGCGTCAGTGGGGGCAACCTGAGTGGAATTTCCTTTAAAACCAAGACATTTCCAATAAGAGCTTTTGTTTAAAAAAAAAAAAAAAAAAGGAGGGGGAGATGCCAAAAGGCTTAATTTCAGGAACTAAGCTGACTATTTACAAAAGTAAGAGGACATAGTAAATCTATTACACTGGACATCAGCACAAGAAGTAACACAGTGTGCTCTGACTTTTTTTCAGCCAAGATACTTATTCAAAAGAAGAAAATGACTCCTTTCTACCATCTACATCCAAAGAGACTTGGATGTTGGTTTTTCTGTCTGGCCACCTTGAGGATTCTGCAGCAGCACAACGATGGCAGGCTTGTTAGTAGAGCACACGGTCCAGCCAGTCTTTCTGACCGCAGGAAACATCCTACTTTCTAATAGCAAAGCCATTTCTAATAACCGATGCTATGCATGTGTGTCCGAAGCACCTATATAGAAGGTCCTGTGGCTTCAATGCAAGTCATAACTGGCTGGGAAAGAAAACTGGCATGTATTTGCTGGGTGTCACCAAATGGCTATCACTCCTCAAGAGTTCAGGCCACACATGCATAGGGGGTTTAAAGAACAAGCTGGTCTACACGGGCTTGACGGCCTGGCTGTGACACTCAACCCCAGAGTGAGGCTTCTCTCGAGTTTCACGTCCCATCTCTGCACCCGCAGCCGCCGGCAGAGGCCACGACTTCCGTTCCCTTCTATAGTTGAGCCCACACTCCTTCTCGCCTCCACGAGAGCCAAGGGTAATTGCAAGTGGCATTTTAGACCAAAGTGTTAAATAAAAAATGCCTTCCCATACAATGGCAGAGCGCACGTCCTGCCAATTTCTGAAAGACTTTGGTTCACAGATTGGAGAAAATTCCATTACTTTTAATTATTTATCAGCAGTCAATTTAGATTACCGTTGCTGACCTATTTTTACAGTGGATGGGCCACCCAGCAATGAAATAAATGAATAGTCTTTTTCTACAGGGGTTGACTTTCTGGGAAAAAAATAGAAATCCAGTTTAAAGGAGGAATGAAACCCCAAACATGTAATTACCACAATACATAACCCGCCATGCTGCCTTTGTAGCTGGATAAGACGCACATCTTTGTGAGTTTTTTGGTTATTAAATAAGATTATCTTGAAAGGGATAAACTCACTCATGCTATAATTTCTTCCCATTTACATTTCTTTGCTCCCTTTCAAACATGTTCTCCGTCTTGGCACGATGTCTCGCCCTTGTGGCTGTGCCTCAGACTGCGGTGCCACGGGAAGGGTTGGCTGAGCAGAGTTGGGGGCAGCAAGGCAGGGTTAGTGGGCAGGGCAGGGCAGAGCAGTGAGCAGGGGCAACCGAGGGCAGAGTCAGGGCACCCTGGCCCTGAAATCTTGAGCAAGAGGCCAGTGTGTGGGGTGAAGCACATGAACTGTTGGTGTGTGAATGTGGGTGGGAGGCTGCTGCTAGGGCCAGAGGGGAAGGTAGATACCAGGTGTGGAGAGGCCTGAACCGAGGGAGGAAGTGGCATCACAGGAGATGGATGGGAAGCATGCAGAGCCCACCAGGAAGGGCTTCAGGGCCTGGGGCTCCCTCCAGGGCTTTGGGACGGGGGTGGTCCATGAGATCAAAATGCAATTCGTTGCTGCTTTCTGCACTCATGCTCTCAGGGACATACACTGGAGTTTTCTAGAAGCGCCTCAACACTGTGATGATGCCCTCACTCTGGCACCTTCCCGGCGCAGTCAGTGTCTAAAGCTGGGGTACATGGGAGCACAAGCTCTCTGGAGTGCCCAGGATGGGAGCGTCCAAAACTGCCATGAGACGCTGCGCAGAACTTTCTCAGCTTGGGCTGGAGAACTGCTTGTTGCCTGGAAGCAAAGGCCATTTGACCAGGTTGAGGACCTGCATGCTACATGGGAAGCTGCTGGGACTGGACAGCCAGAGCACCTCCTGGCACCTGCACTTGCCCCAAGGGAAAGGGTGGGTGGCACCAGCTCCCACCTCCTGGATGCTGTTGCTTCTGTGCGGGTGGTGGTGGTGGGGCTTGCTGTGGTGTCAACAGTGAGAAAACTGGATTCTCTCTTAGTCTGGTTTTCCCTGAGGTCTGGTTTCAGATTACTCTTCCAGGCCATTTTTCTGAATAAACCTTCAGGGCTATGGCTATGGTTCTTAGAGTGGTCCTCACCGAGACCATGTGAAATGTTTAGCCGGGAATTTCTGTGTGTGGAGTTGAAAATGATTTTGCCACAAAATAAAACATATCTTTTAATTCCTAACTAAACTAATTTGAAAGAGAGAGAGAGAGAGAGAGATGCTCCTCAACTCAGAGAAGGTTTGGGAAGGGCTGGTAAGAATGACTTTAGTGCTCAGGTGCATGGAAGGGGTCAAGTATGGACCCACATGTGGCTTCCTTGCTCTTCTGCTTCTAGATAATACAGCAAACACACTCTTTAGGAAACAGCTCCCCAAGGACAGAAGTGCCAGGCCCTAGAAAGTCCATGTGGCCAGCTACCTGTGGGGCCAGCAGAGAGCAGGCATCATTTTAGGATGCACTCAACCCATAAAGACAGTCAATATTGCACCTGCTAATGCATACCCAGATGACTCATGTTTCTTCCAGGGAGAATGTTAAATACAATAGGTGTTGGCGAAAAACCTCCCAGTCTATCCTATGTTTTATATTCCTTCGTCTCTATAAACAGTATGGTTGCTTGGGAAAACCACAATCCTGTTCTAAAATATGGAATATTTACGAACAAAGGAATGAGAAAAACTAAAGCAACATGCTAATGTTCATTACAGATTATAGGTGCTGTATTGCCATCTATAAGCCACAACCTTTATGGAATATGAAAGTTTCCAAAGGGAACACTTATGTTTCTTACAATGGGAGGATCAAGTCACAGATCTCCACAAATACAGGGCAGACTTCAAACATTACCTCAAACTACTGCCAAAGAGGAGGAGCTGCCCCCCTCCCCAACTATCTGGTGCAACAATGGGTTCCTTCAGGCTCCCCAAGGAAGAGTCCAGGGACTTAAAATCGGGTGTCGGGAGCAGGCACCAGCCTTGTGGTGCAGATGCCTACGTGCCACCTGGACTACCTGGGTTTGGGTCCTAGGACGGGTTCCAGACTCCTGCTTTCCTCCATGCAAACCCTGGGAGGCAGATGATGGTTCAAAGACCTGAGGCCTTCCCGCCTGCCTGTGAGGCCTGGCCTGAGCGCCTGGCTCCCAGCTTTAGCCCTGTTCTCGCTGGCCCTGGCCCCACTGTTCATGGCATGTGGGGAAGCAGTAGATGGAGATTCTGCCTGTTCTTCTGTGTCTAAAAGAAATGAATAACAGCTAAAAGCCAACTGAGGTTTCAGACAAACTCCTTCCCAGTTCCAGTTTTCTTATGTCCTCACCTAACTGCACACTGGAGTCTCACTTGTTGCTTGTTGCAATCTCACCTAAAATCATGCAGCCTAGGAAAGGTATCCCTTCGGCATGGCTTACTAATCAGCACACAGTTTATTCACATTTTGGGGATGAATCAACAGATGGAACATCTTTCTCTGGATTGCTCTTTTGCCTTTTAGATAAAAATGAAAACGCATGAAGTTAAAAATTGAAAAAATGCTGCAGGGCCTCTGGCATAGTAAATGCAGATAACATTTTTATTTATTTTTTTTAAAGATTTATTTTTATTATTTTGTTATTGGAAAGGCGGATGTACAGAGAGGAGAGACAGAGAGGAAGATCCTCCATCCGATGATCCACTCCCCAAGTGAGCGCAACGGGTCGATACTACGCCGATCCGAAGCCAGGAGCCTCTTCCGGGTCTCCCTCGCGGGTGCAGGTTCCCAAAGCTTTGGGCCGTCCTCGACTGCTTTCCCAGGCCACAGGCAGGGAGCTGGAAGGGAAGCGGGGCTGCCGGGATTAGAACCGGCGCCCATATGGGATCCCGGGCGTGCAAGGCGAGGACCTTTAACCACTTGCGCCACCGCGCCGGGCCCAACATTTTTATTTTTAAAAAAGATTTATTTACTAATTGGAAAGGCAGAGTTGCAGAGAGACAGGGAGAGACAGAGATCTTCTATTTATTGATTCACTCCCTAAATAGCCACAATGGCAGGAGTTAGACTGGTCTGCAGCCAGGAGCCAAGAACTTCTTCCGGGTCTTCCATATGCGTGCAGGAACACAAGCACTTGGGCCTTCCTCTGTTGCTTTCCCAGGCACATTAGCAGAGAACTGGATTAGAAGCGGAACAGCTGGGAATTGAACTTGCACCCATATGGGATACTGGCACGACTATGCACTACACCGCAATGCTGGCTTATTCTATCATTTCCATGATCTTCACCCAGCAAACAAGCATAAACCACACTGTGCCCTGGGTCCCCCACCCCAAGTATATGTGGCCCACTAGCAAGCACCCTAAGCTTCCCTCCCCCTTAGCCCATATTGGGGCCACCAAAGAAGCATCGGTCAGTTTTAGTCAACAACAAGAGGTCAGGGGGCTGAGACTTCTGGTGCCAGGCAAGGGCAAGGACAAATAGAGGGTTCTAGAGCCTCAAGGTCGGAGAGCCATCTGGTTCACCAACTGCTTTCTCTGTGGGCCTCAAGAGCTCAGAGGGCAGGGTCATCTCATGGCCTCCATGAGGGACCCCATACCCCAACATTGAAATGTGTGCATGCTCAAGTCCAATAGTGTAGTATTTGCATAGAGGTGCGCTCATTTACCCTGAAATTCAGCTCATCTGTATAGCATTTGTGATAGCCAATGCTATGAGGTGCTGGGTAAATACTTGTCAAGACCCTATTGTTTAGAGAATAATGACCACAGAAGAGTCCACATGTGTTCTGTTACAGATGCTTTATTTTACTTTATCATATTATTATTTTTTTTTCCAAAATACTTTGGCTCTGGAGCTGTCTGTATCTGCAAATGTGAAATTCATCAACCTGAGGCTGGCCCCGTTTATACGGCAGGAAGGAGAACCAAATATTCCCCCGAATCTCCTTGATTTCAATTTTTTATGAGACAATTCCAAAGTCACTGTTCTCTCCCTACGTGGGATGACCAGATACTAAAGGCCTAGAGGTGGGGGAGATATACACAGCTGAGGGTGCTCATTTGTCAGCTGGTCCCTGGAAATGGAGCCACAGATAACACCTTGCGCAATGGCAGATGGAAGCGAGGTTGGGAGTTCTGCGGCCCCAAGGCACAGACCCTATCATTTTGGGAAACATACCCGTTGTGAAGGCAGACCTGGGCCTGTAGAAAGCTGCCATTGCTGGGACAGCCGCTCTATGTGCTGGCACACAAACAGCCTTGACCCTCAGGGCGTCTGCACAGTGTTGGGCTTCCCTGGGGTCCCCAGCGGGGCTTCCCTGGTGTGAGCCCATGACTGAGCTGCTCTCCTCTCACCCAGGTCAGCTGCTCCAAGGGTGAGACCCAGAACAGTTTGTAAATGCTAAGAGCACTGCCCAGGCTTTTCTTTCACTCCCATATATGGCAAATATAGATCTCTATCTTGAGCCATCTCAAACTTGACTTTCGCAATTTTTCTTGCGTTCCTGTCTTTCTTAAAACCTTCCCTGGAACCCCTACTCTGCTCCATGGGACGGCTGGCCCGCCACAGCACTGACTCCTGGCACGTTGGCTGAGTTACACAGACTGCCGCAGTGCGTAACTGAGCGGGGTCAGGGCCCCCCATCACACACATTCCTGCTGCTCCTCAGTGAGCCTACACAGGGTGCCATCCAGGCTCCCTCAAGGAAGTCACCTGAACCAGTGTCCAAGCCTCGAAGACTGTCCGTCTTAGCACACCTCCAGGAGTTGGCTGAAAAACAGTGGTGGCTGCGGTGTTTGACATATTTCGTGAAGAGATCAAATCGAACACACTTTCAGGCATCTAACACTGACTGCTAGGAGATTCCATGATGGCACAAGACAATTCAGGAGTTCCCGTGGCAGTTAAGATGCCCTCATTCCACAATGAGGCTTCTGATGTGTTCACCTAGTGTTGTGATGAGTGGCAGGAGCGATGGTTAAAGTCACGGGGTCCCTGCAACCCAGACCTGGATCTAGAACTGCAAGCTACAGGTACGACAGCTGCCTGTGTAGTCTGATGGAAAACAGGTGCCCCACACAGGTACTGTGTACAGATGATTCTGGAAATGCCACACACAGTTCAGCCAGTCTCTAGATTTCCCACCCCTCCTTTCTTCTATCAGCACACTCGCAAATTACTCTGACAGAAAACTCCCAGCTCTGCTGGGTTGTACCTGTTTGCTGGTGCCCCTGTGTTAGAGGTGATGCTCCAGCCCTGACTGCCTGCAGATCCCCTTGCCTGGGACATGGCCATCATTTCCTCTCAGGTCTGCAGCCAAGGGCCTGGCATTTACTGAATATTTTCTGGATCTCCCTGGTGGCCAGCATGGACCCTGACAATTCCTGATCCCTCAGGCCTTGTTCCCCCCTCTGGCCCTTTGGGGCCAGTTTCAGCTACTTTTCCCAAACAAATTCAGTTACCTCTGACTGCTTGTAGTTGGGAAAGCTGTAGCAAAATGTCACCAGGTCCCTCTGGCCAACCCCAAGTTTAAAGACTTGCCTTCCCCCACTGGCTGCCCAATCCTGTGGACACCTGGTACCTTCCTCCCAGGGACCCTGGCCATGATGCCTGCTGTGAGAGGCTGATCAGAACGGACCCTGAGTTCTCCTGCCACCCGTGAGTGCAGCAGCCATGCGTCTGTATGTGTTTCAACATGTCCCAGAGGGCGATTAAGTGAAGAGAGGCACGCCATTCACTAAGATGCACTGGAATTACGCCCGCTAATCTTTCAAATGGTAAGAACATTAGGCAACACAAAAGGCATCTCAGTAATTCTAAGGCTTTTTTTTTTTTACCCAACTGAGAAACTTTAAATTTACAGAAACACACGCTAGAGATTGAGAAGTCCAAGATGCCTGGATGGTCTGGCTGGCACCCCTGGGATGGAGAAGGGAGGGGACAAGGGTGAATGGATGGGCACAGAGATCCGGGGTTCTAGATTTGACATGTGCCCTAACTCTTGTCAACCATTTCTCTAGTGCAAAATAGCTTGGCTTCCCGGAGTGAACAAAGCAATTTCCTCTGACATCTCAGGACGGAGCAATCTATCCATCAAGGGAGCACATGGGCCAGTGTGCCCAGCCCAAGAGCCAGCTGACCTCAGGCTGCAGGCAGCACCAGCAGGGACCCCCCACCATGCTGTCTGGTTGATGCTTCCCACAGCCCTTCAGGAGTTCCATGTCTTCCTTGCTATGTAAACCGGAAATCCGGGCGAGGCTGTGTGTTTTGCCCGAGGCCATTTGGCTGTAACACAAGCTCGGGGCAGGCTGGCGCCAACGCTGCCACGCCACGCTGTCTTCTAAGCCGCACACCATCTGCAACTGCCACGGTGGGCTGAGCAGGCCGTGCCTCCCAGTGCTCCAGTTCGGGTCAGTTCCTTGGACCTGCCAGAGCAGGCACTGTCCCCGGAGGGCCTCCTTCCCTTCTCAGCTGTCAGGGCCCCACCCCCACCCCTGCCACCTGCCAGCCTGGTAAGGCTGAACTGTGTGAGTGACTGAGAGCTTCTCGTGCCTCTGCTATGCTGCGTCTGCTTGCACACCTGTGCCTGCCAGGAGATGCAGCTCCCAACCCCAGTTGCCTGGTGGCCTGGCCAGCTAACTCCTGCAGAAGCCCCTTCCCCCACTGCCACCTCCGTCTGCTATTCCCACACCTCCATCCTTCTTGCTGTACACTGGCCTTAAACCAGCTACTCTAGCTGGTGCCTGAGCACCCCACCCACTCCACCTGAGTTTTCTCTTTGAGGTCTTCCACTCTGCCAAAATCAGAGTTTAGGACGCAACT
Source organism: Ochotona curzoniae (assembly GCF_017591425.1). Lineage (NCBI taxonomy): Eukaryota > Metazoa > Chordata > Mammalia > Lagomorpha > Ochotonidae > Ochotona > Ochotona curzoniae. The sequence continues at coordinate 6,665,904 of NW_024465421.1, forward strand.
CCTGGGACCCAGAGAATTGCAGCACTTGTGTCTCCAGAAGCAGACTTCAGATCACGACCTCTTGCAGGAGGCACAAGGTTATGGGTAGGGCCATGAGCTCTCTCCAGAGGCTGAAGACAGGAAATGGACCCATAGTTGGGGGGGACGGGGCTCTGGGTGCTGCACAGGCAGGAAGAGTGGCCCCGGGAAGCAGCAGGCCAGCAGTGGGGCCTGGGGCCTGGCTGGATCTCCTGTTGCATCCAGCAAGTAAAGGATGTGTTCTAGAACCAGCCAAGTCAGGCTTAGCCCTGCTTCTATGTGTCTTCGGGAAGGGCAAGGCCGAGCTGAGAGGCAACCATGAACAGGAAGGAATTGGGGCAACATGGATGCCCTAAATAGACCCAGAGGGCACCTTCTCCTGGGGGCAGTGAGTAAGGCCATTGCTTGGAATGACCACATCCTATCCTGGGCTGCCTAACTTCATGTCCTGACTCTGCTTCAGATTCCAGGTTCTGGTTAGGGCACCCTAGGAAGGTAGCAGGTATATCTGGGCCCTGCCACCCACACAGGAAACCCGGATGGAGATCCGGGCTCCTGGCTTTGGCCTGGCCCAGCAGATGGAAGATCCTTCTTCTTAAGTAAACATAGTTAAGATAAAAAGAGCTCCAGTTAGCAGAAGGAATGAGCAAACCAGATACAGGATGGCAGACCTGGGGCTTTAGAGTCAGTATCTCTCTCTCTGTCACTCACACACATACACACACACACTCACACACACGTATGTACACAGGCATGGATACACATGCAGGACAGTCAGGCTTGGTGCCAGGCCAACAGTGTGCGTTCAGCAACAACGATGAGCATGAGGCTTGTGAACTGCGCCTACAGGAGTTCCCCAAGGATAGCTCTTTGAATCTTGGAAGACAGGTTATTTATGACACAGAGCAACGCCACCAGCTTCCAGGTACAGAAACCTTCAGCCAGAGACTCCATGGAACACGACCTGCAGGAGTCCAGCACAACCCAGTCAGTGGTCAATGTGCTTACATGGTCCCTGAGCTCCTCAGTGGTTATACCAACGGTGGGTAAACAAAGAAACTTACATTGTGCCTCAATTCAGCCTCCTGCCTGGTCAGGGCGGAGACTCCATTTCAACACCTTAAAGACCAAGTATGCAGACCTCTGTTCACTCTTCCACCTGCCCACACTCCCCTGGCGGAGGTGTGTGTGTGTGTGTACCCGTGTTGAGGAGGAGATGGGCTAGCTCACGACCTGGAAATTGAGCCCTGCCGCCCTTCACCTGCATATCCTAGCAAGGTGTGGCCTGGAAGCCAGCTCCCCACTTGGGTAATGGGCTGCTGGGAACAGTATGAGAGGCTGGGTAGGAGTGGGCCTTCTTCAAGCCTCCAGACACTCGAAGAATGAAAAAGTTTATTGCTACGGCTGGTTGTTTATGAGCAGATTTATCACCAAAATTTATTTTCCTTTCTCATAAAGGCTGAGGTCCGACATTCCCTCCCAGTCCCCACAAACAGGAGGTCGCTCTGCTGCCAAAGAGGATGAGCCGAGCACTCTCATCCGTGCTCCCATGACCCAGCTCCAACCCAGGTCAGGGTCACCTCCTGCTAAGTAATTCCCTGCCAGTCTCCCAGAACACATCTGGGCTGGAGGAGGCAGCTGCCCCTGCGTGGAGCCCACCAGGGCCACCTCATGTTCCTGGGGAAACCTTTCTGGCTGATCCAGATGTGGGTGTAGGGACACAAAGGATGGAAACTCACCCCCTCTTTTTTTTTAAAAAAGGAAACCCAGGAAAGTAATAAGCTTTGTGCAACACACAGCAGACTGAGGATACAAAACATCTCAGTGGGACACGGATGATCTTACATCCTAAACCGGAGATTGCGACTTCCGCTTCCTTATGGGGCACTTTGCTGCCTTAACCACCTCAGGAACACATTGCACCCAACGGCCACAGTGACCCAGGGGACAGACAGGTGGAGGAAGCCCAGGGTGCCCTGAGGGAGGGGCAGAGTGGGCACAGCTCAGGCCCAGGTGCTGTCCATGCAGCCCCTACCATGCTCTCATAGGTCAAGGCCAAAGGACACTCAGCACCCTGCCCCTCTCCAGAGTCCTTCAGGAGGCAGCAGTAGCTCAGGTTCTCCCTGGCATAACCTGAACAAAGGGAGGCAACAGACAGAGGGAACTCACATCCTGATCCAAGTCACCCAGAAGCACCCCAGGCTTCCAGACTTGGGCCACTGGGGGAGTCAGGCCCAAAGAAGCCATGGATGTGGATGTGGCTTCTCCTGCTGGGACTACAGGGGGCTGCCCCAATCTCCCACCTGATTCTACTGACTCCCCTGGAGTTCTGCCCCAGGCTAGGAGGGGCCAGATGGGAGTGTTCACCCCCAATCCCTACAAATCCAGCTCTGGCACAAAATCTGTGAGGACACATGGTGTGAAACCCAGCTCGCACCCCACAGTCACCAGGTGGGGGGCGGGGGGACCAGATCCAATTGCTTACTGCCATTGTAGGTGTTGTGCAAAAGTTGCACCATTTTTCAGTCTTTCAAAAAAAAAAATTACGTATTTGAGGCAGAAAGACAGAGCTCCCACCCTCTGGTGGACTCCCCAGATGCCCACAATGGCTGGGGCTAGGCCAGGGCACCAGGAACTCGATGTACATCTCCCCTGTGAGTGGTAGGAACCCAAATGCTTGAGCCGCCACTGGTGCCCTCCTGGGATATGTACTCACAGGAAGCTGGAATTGGGAGTCAGGGCTGCATCTGAAACCAGCTTCTTTGACGTGGGACACAGGTGTTACACCTGCTATGCTAAACATCTGCTCCACACTGCCTTCTATCCTCACACGCTCTCTGAACACCTTTGGAGTCGAATCATTGTAGATGGTGATGCCTCAAACCATTGGCCAAGGCAGCTCATCAGGAGGACCTCATTTCTCTCTCTCAAAGATTTATTTATTCTTATTCGAAAGTCAGATATATAGAGAAGAGAGACAGAGAGGAAGATCTTTTGTTTGCTAATTCACTACCCGAGTAACCGAAACAGCTGGAGCTGAACCAATCTGAAGCCAGGAGCCAGGAGCCTCCTCTGGGTCTACTGCATGGGTACAGGGTCCGAAGGCCTTGGGCCGTCCTCAATTGCTTTCCCAGGCCACAAGAAAGGAGCTGTATGGGAAATGGGGCTGCTGGGATTAAAACTGGCACACATAAGGGATCCTGGCGCATGCAAGGCAAGGACTTTAGCCAACAGGCTACCATGCTGAGCCATGGAGGGGGGATATTTTGAGCGGGGCTGGGTGTGGGGGGTGGGGTAACATACTCCGGAAGGAAAGGCAATTTCTGTAGTGTGCACGTAGTAGACGTCTGTTGTGTGCCCTGCAGGTGCGTCACCAGAAAGCTCACCCTAGTCTCTTGAAGCTGAGGTTCCACAAGGAGGATAAACACCCAAATAACAGCAAGGTGGTGCCAATCCAAGCCAAGCCGTGCAGGTCTCAGGTCATACCTGGGATGCTGGGGACCTTCCCAGATGGGTTGCGACCCTTGTCAAACATGCCCCATCTCCAGGCAGAATTCACAGGTCAGCCCTGCCCTCTCCCTGCATCTAGCACAGCCTCCACCCACTACTCCAGACCCAGTTTCCCAGTCTGAGACCCTGCTGAGTGCAGCACGCCCCCTTCACCAAGGGCAGGGCCATATCTGATGGAGGCTTATTCCCAGATTTCCCTGCCATGCTGACAGGCTGCTTGGCACAGAAATGTCTTCTGAATGAACCTGGAGGTCGAGACAGTACACTCCCACTCCAAGCTAAATAAACATATGTTTTTCAGCTACAAAGACAAGGAACAAGAAAATTAAAACACAATTTTGTCCAAGACAGAGGGGAACTGTCAGCCTAGATTAACTGCTGGCTACTGGGAGGGTGGTGGGCTTCTGTGGCCTGATCTTGCAGGGTCTACACTTGGCCACTCCCAGGAGACCTTGTACTACTTCTCCAAGGGAAAGGATGCAGAACGAGGGCCCAGCACAGTCAATGCTTAAGGACATCTCCTCCTGAATACCAGCTCCCACCCACCACCTGCAGGGCTGGAAGCTGTCACAGGATCCATAAAGCGAGAAGCAGGAATCAGGCACATGCAGAATGGCGCTGAGGGCTTGCTTTGGCCTCCACCTGCCACAATGTGGTTATATCCAGGGGAGTCTCTTCTAGGACCAGAACGCACCTTCCATAAGAAGTTTTTTCCTTTCAGGGGATATGTGAGATACACATCCTACTGGCTCCCCAGGAACGCAACTGCTCAACAATCCTTTTTCTTTTTTTTTTTTTTAAGATTTATTTTTATTATGTTTTTATTGGAAAGGCGGATATACAGAGAGGAGAGACAGAGAGGAAGATCTTCCGTCCGATGATTCACTCCCCAAGTGAGCGCAACGGCCGATGCTATGCCGATCCGAAGCCAGGAGCCTCTTTCGGGTCTCCCACATGGGTGCAGGGTCCCAAAGCTCTGGGCTGTCCTCAACTGCTTTCCCGGGCCACAGGCAGGGAGCTGGAAGGGAAGCGGGGCTGCCGGGATAGAACCGGTGCCCATATGGGATCCTGGGCGTGCAAGGCAAGGACCTTAACCACTTGCACCATCGCCGGGCCCTCAACAATCCTTAGCACTGAAACAGCTGGATCCCACACGGGCCACTGACGGGCACCTGGGTCAAGGGCGCATGCTTGGGGAGACAGTTGGAAGTGCTTTCCTGGACAGACAGCCTGGGAGGGATACTGCCAGCACAGGCTGGTTTCTGTTTCAGTGCTAACATTGTGAAACAGGCTGAAGACACATGTGTCTCCATTGCTTTCCCGAACAGCTCAAAATAGGGGCTGCTGGCAGATACACGCACACATGCACACTCATACACACACACAGCACTGACAATACTGGAATGGAGTTTGATACAAAGTATTTCATTTGCTTGCCAAGCCCTAAAAACTTCATGGCCTATACATTTCTAAACTAGATCCAATTCGATAGCATCGTGAGTAATTTTCAACCACACAGCCGGACCCACTCCCAGGGCAGTGCAGGCTGCCTGGGGAAAATCTAATCTGGGAAGCAATTGTGCTCCAAGTGGCCGTGCAGCAGATGCGCGCATCACGCCTTGTCAGGGGGCCTTCCCGGGCAATTTGTCATCAGTCCCGGCGCTGCCAAGGAGCTGTGCACGGGTGCCCTGATCGTGGGGTGTTCAGAGCGGCAACAGCCAACATAAATCAAAGCCTGGGCAACTCTGTGTATGTGCCCGAGAATTGAGATTTCAGAGTCATCTGCTCATATTTGCTGCCGATCAAGGCCAGAGGGCCACACCTGGATGTGGCCAGCAGCAAAACGGCAGAGAGGGAAGGGTACTCAAGACCAAAGACTCCAGGGGTCAGCCAAGGCCCACCCCATTTCCGCACGGTTACAGTGCCTCACCTTGAGCTGGCCCGGGGGGCGCGGGGGGGACAGCAGTGAGGCGAGGCAGGATCTGGTGGCCGTTGGAGGTTAATGGGTCTTTCCTGTGCCAGGCTGCGGAGGAGGGAAGCACGGCAGGGAGGCGCTCTACAGTGGTGTGGCCTCCAGGCCGAAAGGAAATGTACTTCAAAGGCCAGCCGTAAACCTGGGAGGTCAGCAGCCTCTTTGCTGTCCGGCTCTCCTCAGTACCACGCCCCTCAACTTCAGAGAGGGAGGAAGAGAGCAGACTGAGGAGCCTGCAACGAGCAGGCAGCTTCCTGCCCGCGTGCTGTGGCACGCCCTGGGCAGCAGCCCTGGCTTGGGGCCAGCAGGGGCCTGTGTGGACACCAGAGCCCTGGGTTGCTTTCTTGGTGGTCATAGGCCAATGTTTTTACCAGCCAGGGAGGAGGGAGGGAGAATCTCCCTTTTCTTTCTCCTTCCTGATACCTTAGCAGTTTGAGAAAAACTGCTTCTCCTTCAAAAAAGACGGAACTGGCCTGGGGCAGGGCAGGAACTGGAGGGTTCATCTCTGCCCTCCACACCATGGGTATTCCATAAATATGCACCTGTGCCCACATACAGTCTTGCACATACCCAGCCTTCCTCCCCAGGGTCCACTGCAGGACAGCACCTGGTTCCAGGTGAGGTCCAGGCTTCAGGGCAGGAGAGGTGCAGCTGGACTCCTGCTACAGAGGCAGAGAGGAAATGGTGACCAAGCTAAGCAGCCGCGCCTGGAGAGCCGGTGAGTGGAAATCAGGCCAGCAAGGCCTGCCGGAGCAAGGGCAATTACCAGGGACAAGCCCATCTAACAGCAAGCACCCTCCTGAGAGGGTCTCCTGGGAAGGGGGGATGCCTAGGCACTGACCCTGGGCACAAGACCCTGAGCTGGATTGAGCCCCTGGCTTGCTGGTGGCCTTGGGCCTGCCCTCCACTGGGAAATGGGCAGGCTGGAGAGCCATTGTGGTGTCGAGAGGCATCTGTGAATGGAAACTCGCAGGGAGGGCCACAAAGACCCTTGAAGAACCAGAGGCACTGCCAGAATGGCCTGTGGGTGATGCACTAAAGCTTTGATTTTCACCACTGCCTCTCGGAGCAGAGAGGACTTAGTCCCTGGGGTCCCTCACAAATCAGTAGGAGGCGCTGAAGCAGGTTCCGATTGGGCACAGGCAAGCACCATGCTCACAGACATCCCAAAGCAGCCCCATAGCTTGAGGTCAGAGGACATAGGAACGAGAGTAAGACAGTGCAGGGCAGGCCCGAGGCACATGCCAGGCCAGAGGAGAGGTGATCCTGGGCTGGGGCAGAGTGACAGGACAATACCTGAAGGAGATGGCCCAGGATGGGACAAGGGATTTTAATGGTCAGCCACAGGAAGGCAAAGCCAGGGCAGGACTAAAGTGGAATGGAAGACCAGAGCGCCACAGGGCTATCTGACAAGTCATGAAGGGAAAGAAGGGGCAAGGGGAAGAGGGTGGCAGGAGGGAGGCGCCAGGCTTGGGTTTTGAGGTCACTGCAATTTTTCCTACATTGACCATGGCACTGTCACCTTCAGATCTGCTGGGAGCCCCCCAGGCCAGGCAAGGACAGCCAGCAAACCCCGACTTGCTGCAGGTACTCAAGTAGCCACTCAGCAAATACAGCAGTTGCCTGCTCCCAGGGCCAGGAGCAGGCCTGGGTGCACATGACCTGCTGGTCTGCCTCCACTCGGGGCTGATCTGCCACTGAGCAGGATGCTCAGGAAGTGTCCATGGTCACTGTCTGGCTGTCCCCATGTGCTTGACCCCCTGCCACAGTGGGGGACACGGAGTCCTCCTTTCCCTGGCAGGTCAGACATCCCTTCCCGAGTATAGATGGGACACATGGCCCTGAATCTCTAGGTAAACAAGTCAGTGTCGCCAAGCTGGTCTGCTTTTGGGTACCATCTATGTGAACCCATGTTTACCAGGGCATCCTGTCACCTGCCCTGAGGGCCAGGGCACAATATCCCACAAGTGCATCCCATCGTCAGCAGGTCTAGTGCAGGTAACCCCTATCTTGACCATGACCACCCAGAGACATCTTATCACTGGGCTATTTTCTGTATCGAGTTTTCTATTTTGTGACCAAGAACCAGTTCTCAAGTAAACTGCAAAGGAAATTCTGACAATGCTCTTTATAAATGGCCCTGGCCTCCTTCAGGTGATAAAACCCCAAGGAGTAAGTCCGAACTGCGGCCAGGTGGCCTAGGATAGCACCATGTGGTGGACGATGTCTGGAGGCTCAGTGGAAGAGCTCAGAGAGCACTCATGTCTGCCCTGTGCTCTCAGACTGGCCACTTCCTGTGGGCTTATGTAAAGTAAGTTGTCTGCAGTGCCTACGGCAGGGATTAGCATGCCAGAGTCAGGAGGAGGGGTCCTGAGAAATCTGGGCATGGCAATGGCTGGAGTGGGTGCCCCAGAGACCCTGCGCCCAGTGGTTCCCCATGACCATACCTGGGCGTATCTCAAAGCATTTCTCATGTGCACATCCAGGGAAATGGAGTGACTGGCTGAGTTCTCAAACGCTCTCCAGAAACATATCTGAGGCCTTTATCCTGCAGGCACAAGCACATCCCCCATTAACCCTAGGCAGCAACAAAGGGGACTTGCCAATCCCAATCCTGGAAAACCAGACAGCGATAGTCACTATGAACACTGTGCAAGGAGGAACCAGCTGGGATGGAAGAACGGAAATCCAGGAGTGAGCAGTGGGTTGGCCGGCAGGAATCTACCTGACAAGGCGTGCCCATGTGCTGATGAGAAAGATGGGAGGGCTCGGGGGAGGCTGCAGGTGGTGGAATCTCAGGCTGTGGGCAGGAAGCCGGACAGGTTGTATCTACAAGACCTGCTGCCTCTGGGGCAAAGAGGCAGCTGGGTGGAAAGAGGAACCAGTTGGCCACCGGGAGCTACCTGGCCGCCGGGACGGAGCACAAAGGGTACTGAGCGTCAGCACTGAGGCGATGAGCAGGGAACCAGTACCAGAGGCACAAGTCAGAGAATGTCAGGGAACACAAGGGGTCCCCAGCTCTGAAGACTAAAACTCTCTCACTCTCTCTCACACACACACCGGTTTGTTATTCTGTGTTGCACATGGAACATCAGTCATCCTTCTGTATTCCTGGGAACAACCTGTTGCCATCACCACCACCACGGGAACCAAACCCACAGATGTTCAAGACCTGGACACAAAATGGCTAAGTACTTGCCTGGCATCTGCGCAGCCACCTTTGCGAGTCTCCTCCAGTTGACCCACGTCATCCAATCACAGGGCCCCCATGCCCCCCACTGCTGTGATTCAGCCAAGCACTCAGTGTGCAGCAAACTCAAGTTCTGCTTCCAGGAACTTTCTAGAAGGTTTTTTTTTTTTTTTAATCTGAGCATTTTCAACCTACAGCTGGCTGATGCAGAGGCCACAGAGCCAGTGGACAGGGAGGGCTGGCTGTATACTGTTTCCTAACAGCTCACATTGCACAAGGTATACACCAAAGCCCCAGTACTCCTGAACCCCAAACTGAATTCCCCTGTCCAGTGCGGTTTACCCTCTTCAGAGCCCATCACAGAAACCAGGCTTTCACTCTTATCTCCATCACCAAGCTGAAGAGAGGCCTGAGTTGGGGATTGGTATACAACCAATCGGAAAAACCTCTCTGTTCTGTCCTGTGACCAAGAGCTGCCTCACTTACTGGACGCATGGTGAGGCTCACTGGCTGGGTTCCACCCCCCACCCTGGGAGCCCATAAAGTCCTGGACCTCCCTTTTAGCGTTTAAGGCGAGGCCCCCTGGCTTGCCCAAGAGCCCGATGCTCTGGAGAGTAATGGGCAAGGTGGTGGGTAGGGGAGGAAGGGAGGGAGCCAGGCCTCTTCCCACCTGATCCTCTGTGATGCTTGCAAGCTGCCCAGTACCTAGCTATACAGACAATAACTCTAACACACAACCTTGGCCACATGGCCAAGATGACGGAGGCTGCATCAATCAACTGGTATTTTAAATAATGAAACAACAACAAACCTCTCAGTGAATTCCAGCAAAATGAGGTTGACAAAACAGAGCAGGACACCTGAAGTCCATGAAGAGCCATGTGTGTGCTGTGCATCCTGGGATGTCCCCAGGAACCTGAGGAGCGGGGCCATTAGGCATGAGGACGAGCTGGGGTCAGCCCATCCACACCCACCCGCGACTCTGCCCCAACTACCTACAAGATCCCAAGTAAGCAACTCACCAGTCCCGGCTCCCAGCACACAAAGGGCAGACCCTGGACTCCTGGATCTCAACATGGGGAGGGAACCTCTAGTTGGGGTGAGAGCTCGGGGAGTCCTGAGGCAGGGAGTGGGAAGGAAGGACTGCTGTGCAGAGAGACATGCTCAATAACTTTGAAAATGACTGTTGCTTATGACAGACTGTGAAACAAGTGGTACTCCTGGATGTGTTGCTTGGTAATTTGCCAACGAGCACTGAAATTGGAGAATGAGTGAAAACTGGAGAGCGATCTGCTCTTGCATCTTTGCACTGTTGCCACCAGGATCTGAGGGGCACCTCTCCAGCCATCATCCAGGCTTCCTGGAGACCTCCTGCACATGCGCACACACTTATCCTACGCTCCCTGACACACACCATGTGCTGGGCACCAGGATACCCTGAAGTCTATTCAGAGTAGAACACTCAATCTGACACTCCCAAACGAGTGGTCTGTGGCCCATCCCCCCCTCCCCCAATCAAGGCAGCTCACCTAGAGGACCAGCAGGAAAGGAGGAGCCATGTGGCAGGTACAGGAGAAGCCCAGAGAGGGGCCTAGGATTCTAGGGAGGTCAGCAGTGGCATGGGTGTGGACAGCTGGCTTGTGCTTGGAACCACACGGCTTGGCAACGGGGCCCCAGCATGACAGGCTCATGCTGCAGAAGCAGTGCTCCAGACCCACAGCCTCTGGGATAGAGCCGCAGCACTGTGTGGTCCAGAGCCAGGCCTGGCCTCCTTCCGCCAATCCATTCACTCTTCCTCTCTCGCCCTCACACCCACAGATGACACACAGCAGGCACTTGATCCTGGGCCGGAGCCGGAGCACGGTCCCAGGGCAGGCTTCCAGGTGCTGGAACCCACGGGCTGGTAGCTCATTCCAGGATCCCTCATCCAGGCCAGTGAAGTCCAGCCAATGTGGAGGAGCCTGTGGCTAAGTCAGACTCTGCCGTAGGCCCCATCGCCTGGCACCAGAGCAAGGGGCCTACGGAGTGCCAATGTCCTCCATTGTCTTGGGAAGATTGGGTGCAGGGACAGAGCTCAGAACCTAACAGGTGCTTAGGAAAGGCTATGATGACCAGGTTTCTTACTCCCTGAACCAAGAGCTTGCTTTGAAAACATTTCCTCCCCTTATGGAAATGCGCCTCAGATTCTGAGTAGGACAAGCTGTTCCAAAACAAGTTCTGGGATGACAATGTGGTGACAACACTCACTCTAGCACCCTTCCTAGAGAGGACCTGGGAGAGGGCTGGAGACCCGGAGTATCAAGGCAGCTCCATCTCGGCCATTTCCACGCAAGCTGAATCACCCCTTAATACTGGGACCACCGTTTTCTACCTCGAAGTGTCCTCAAAGCGCCACTGAGGGACCCTCCCCAGGAATATGAGATCTCGCCAGACCAGCAGGCTCCTAGCTTAGCCCCTGCAAGCCTTGTCCCTTTGAAATGTTCCAGAAAAGGAAATTCCTGCAGCCCTAGGTGCTGACCAGACATCCAGGGAGGCCGAGCCCTGCCTAGCCAGGAGGTGGTTTACGTTTTATGGGTGAAGAATCTCTGGCTCAAAAATCCAGGAAGTTTCCAGAAGGCAACCCAGTCCCCTGGGTCCTGACCTCTCACCTGTAGGACACCTCTGAAATACAACCCCAGGTCACCAGCGCAGTTTTTGCTACCTGTTCTGGAAGGATGGGATGTTTGCAGCCCATACCAGGCACAAAAAGGTTGTGGAAAAGCTAGGGGCCCCCATCTCATGGCCACCACTGTGACCTTAGATGACGAAAGGCCTTCCTTGGCCCCAGCTCCTGTGGCTGGCGCTCACTGTGGGCGCCGGCTACACCTGGGGCACTGCTCTGGCCACGTTTAGACCTTACACTAGAACAGCCACTGATGCTCAGGGGGCCTGGCTGCGCCTCCCCCAGGACTGGAAGCCCCCTTCCCCAGAGGCTGGGGCTCCTCCCCAGTATGCCAGTGCCAGGGCAAGCTCAGAATGGAAGGTGGAAGTATCTGAAAGCCAAGACTATAGACTGTATACACACAGCAATTTGTTACTGTGAAAAACCATCTGTTTCCCGGTATTACAATCCTCAGAGGGCAAATTATAGCTAGCGTTCAACATAAAACATCAATTTAAACCATCAACTATTCATAATTTCAATTCTTTATTGGAAACCAAGGACATAAATGTCAGGGAATAAAGCAATATTTCTTTTATTAACTGTTCCATTCATCTGGCTATTAAATAAAACCAGGGCCCAATAAATGGCAGGAGTCCTCGCCTGACAGCCACACCAAATAGCTCTATAATTCTCCAACGTTTTAAAACAACGAAAACTGCATTATTTGAAAAGTTCGAAACTTTAATATATAATAAAATTAAGATTAATGTGTTCTTAATACCTTGCGAAACTGTTTGCAGTGCCCTTCTGTCCAAATGCATTTCTCCAGGCGTGTTCTGTGTTTTTTGCAGCACTTGTGTTTTTTTTTTTTTGTACAGTGAACACGCTGCCTTTATGAGAGGGCTCTGGGAACCCCAACCAGTGCCAGGAACTGCTCACCGACACAGCCTCACCCCTGAGGGATGTCACTTCCAAAGCGCAGTGAGGGGAGGACATGGTTTTCCTGACCCAGCCCCGTGGGACACCCGGGAGATGGCAATGTAAGAAGATGCAGCGCAGGGCAGATTCTTGCTGCAAGCGGGATCTTCTGCCCTGAGAACTAGCTGAACGTGGGGAGAGGACCCCGGGAGCTGGGCTGGGCGTCCACTGTGATGTCTCCCAGCAGCCCTATAGAGCAGGTCCATATCCTGGACTAGGACCCGGGCTTGGAAAGCTGAATGTCCCCCATCCCATGCGTGTCCCCCATCCCAGGCAATAAAGGTTAAGTGAGACATAGGCTCCATGTTCAATCCCTTGCGGGCATAAATAACTTTGCTCACTGTACCCATTAGTCAGCACAGGCATCACAGGGCTGGGAACACAGGGGAAAAGGACCAAGCCCCTCAGTTGACCCAGGGGTGCCGGCTGAGAAGGCTCCAAATAAAACAGTCTCTAAGACAGAGGTTATCACCTTAAGAACAATTATTTTCAGAAGGACTAATATGATGGCACTTTGAAAAGCCCAGGAAAGTGCAACTAAAGATGAATTTATTTGGGTGCAGAAAAATTTTATACCCAGGGCACTTGGGGCCAGCATCCCATATTGACGCCTGCATCCCAGCGTCCATTTGAGTTCCCACTGCTCTGCTTCTGATCCAGCTTCCAGCTAATGCACCTGGGAAAGAGCAGGCATTGGCCCAAGTTACCGCCCATGCAGGCAGGAGACCCAGGTAAAGTTTCTGGCTTCCAGCCCAGCGCCCTAGTTGTGTGGCCATTTGGGGAATAAACCAGCAGATGGAATGTGTCTCTCTTTTCCTTGCCTTCCACCACCTTATTCTCTCTCATTCTTTCAAATAAACAAACAAATCCTTCTAACACTTTGAGTGTGTGCATGGTTGTTTTCCTGGCCTATGACCTCCACACTGTGCTGAAGGAAGGCCTTACACTCAGGACACCCCTCCCAATAGAGCTGTTCTCTTGCATCCACACATCCTTCTCACCAACAACAGAGCAGGCCCTTGTCTCTCACAGGGCTCCCCTGGCTTCTGCTGTTTGTGTCCTGTTGTTAGGACGGGCTGCATCACCATTGGCTGTGATAGGAGCTTTGGCTGGGACTGGCACACAGCCAGCTCAGCAGGTGCTCTGACCACACCCCCCACCAAAGGGATTAAGGTTGTCCTACCTGATGTGAATTCCAGACAAGCCCCTACACACACTCTTTCTCTTACCCTCTCTCCCCTTTTCCTCTCTTTCTCTCCCTGCCTCCCCACCCCAGCAGCAGCACACCAGTCCCTCAGCTCTCACAGGTACAGAAAGCCCCAAAGACAAACTGCTTTCCACTGCTACCTCCTTCCCTCCTTGGCCAGAGCTGAGACACATCTTTTTTTTCCTGCCGGAAACGCGGGCAGAGAGAAATGCCAGCCATCAGCAAGCAAGTGAACACCTGCCGAGGTGCGCCTGCACAGCCCTGTGGGTTTGGTCTCTCTTCTCTCTTGCAAGCCAGCCTGCTTGCCTCTCTGGTTTTACTGCAGCCATGACTGGAGACGCTAGTCACGGACATTTGCATTCACAACTGAAATACCACCAGAACCTTTGAGCTGCAATTTTAAGATACACGTATCTGTAAGACACCTCTCTAGAATGGCACCCCACCCCCAACTGGCTGTGCCACACAGCCTACGCACATCTGCTGTTGTTGATGAATGCCCCTTCTTGGCTGTGCAAACATCCCAGGACCCACAGTAGGCTAGCCGCCGTGTCTTCATCCTAACGTCGAGACACAGAGGAGAAGCATACTGTGTCAGGATAGAGTACAAGTGGGAGGAGACTCTGGCAAGGTGATAGCAATGGGTGTGTGGTGTCAGGATTTGTGACAGAGGCTGGCCACTGTGTCCCCTGCCACCCATGCTTGGCTACCTGTCAGGTGTGGGTGCTTGAACAGCTCCCTGGGGCACGTCTGGAGTTCTCCGGTGATTGGTGGCTGACTTCCACAATTCCAAACACAGAACTTCTATATTGGCGAGTTCTAGGAGAACAAAGTCCTGCAGCTCGGGACCTGAGAGGCACAGGCTGCTGGCAGTTAAGGGGGATGGACCAGTGCCTCCAGGGACTGCCTGCTCAGGTGCAGGGGGAGCGCAGGGGGATCTGCTCAACTGAAACGCCCTGTTCAGTGAGAGGCCTGGAAGGCTGCACCCCCGCCCTGCAGATCGCAGCTTTTTAAAATGATTTTCTAAATGATCATTTTAGTGAGAGAAAGAGGGGACTCTCCCATCTGCAGGCTCCCTCTTCAGAGGCCCTCGACAACCTAGGCTGGATGAAATCAAAGCCAGCAGCATCAAGCTCTGTCCAACTCCCCCCTCTGATGTACCCGAGCTGTCACCTGCTACCTCCAAAGATGATACCCAGTAAGAGCATGCTGGGCTGAAAGTTGAGAGGGCGGGACTGGAACCCAGGCGCTCCCATAGAGGACACAGCTGGTGTTTTAACCCTTGTATCAAATGCTTGCCACTGGGTCGGTATCAACTGCTGCCTTGCCAAGTCTAGGTGACGCTGCGGGTCCAGTGTCCTTAGCACAGCGCTGGGTGGGAGGGAGCCCACGCTGCTGCTGAGACAGCTCCAATCCCTGGGCCTGCATCCTCAGGACTTGACCCAGTTCCTGATGAATACACAAGGGCAGAACCAGATGCAGGAGGGGCTCTCCCCTTTGAACTTACTGACTTTTGAGGGCAGCCAGAGCTGACCCTGCCTGAGCCTGCTTTGTTTTGTTTTTCAGATTTATATGTGAAAAGTGGAGAGAGAAATAGAGAGAGAGATCTTCCATTGTTGTTTTACTTCTCAAATGGCCACGACAGTCACATCTTAGCCAGGCCAAAGGCAGCAGTCAAAAGCCCAAGGACCTGAGTCTTCATTTGCTGCTTCCCAGGGCCATTAGCAGGAAGCTGGGTGGGAAGCGGAGCAGCTGAGACTCTGACACGCGAGGTAGACATCCAGGCAGCAGCTTATTGTGCTGCACAAACACCTTTGCCTCTGCTGTTGATAGCCAGAGATGACAGACAGAGCTCCTACTGGATTGCTTTACCCTCTCATCAGCAGCTAAACAGCTGGGGCTGGATCAGGTAGAAGCCAGAAACCGGAAACTCAATCCAGGTCTTCCCATGGCAAGTGTGAGGGAGCCAGCTTCCTGAGCTATCTCTACTGCCTCCCAGGGTCTGTATGATGTATGAACAGGAAGGTGGATTCAGAAATGGAACCCAGACACACAACTGCCAAACCATCCAACATAGGGTGAGGGGGTCCTCACAAGCATGTTAATCTATGGGCCAAATGCCCATGCCTGGGCTGCTTCTCAGTTACTGTTAGGCAAACTCTACAAGTGTTCCTTTTACCTGAATGCTTGATGTATAATGTTATAGTGCTAATTAATTAGTGGTTTATCTAATTGTGAGTCCAAAGTCTAATGGCATCCATCTTCCAGGCTTGGGCTTTTGCCAAATATTCAAACTTTGAAGCCTTATCAAGTTGAAAGACAGCCCACCTGAACGTGTGATCACCTCAGCAGATCAGAGTGTCAGGGCCTCCCCATGGCAGGACCTGCTGCCCGGCCTGATTGCCAGGGCCTCCCTGTTGCCAAATCTCCCCCCTACTTGAGGTCCCATACCCACCCTCCGCCCCGGGTCTGCTCTTCCAGCCTAGGACCCACTGCTGGGCCTCATGTCAATTTTGCCTCCTTCTGGTCTCCTCCTGAAACATCTGAGCAGTAAACTCTCTCCCCTGCTTGTCCAGAGGTCCTGCTCTGGGTCCATTAAGAGGTCATTCTTGGGCCCAGTGTGATAGCTCAGTGGCCAAATTCTCACCTTGTAAACACCGGGATACCATATGGGCGCCAGTTTTGTATTCTGGCTGCTCCACTTTCCATCTAGCTCCCTGCTTGTGACCTGAGAAAGCAGCACAAAATGGTTCAAAGCCTTGGGACCCTGCACCCATGTATGAGACCCGGAAAAAGATCCTGGCTTGCAGTGGCTCAGCTCCGGCTGTTGTAGCCACTTGGTAAGTGAACCAGCAGATGGAAGAACTTTCTATCTCTCTTCTCTCTGTAAATTTGCCTACCCAATTAAAAAAAAAAAAGGAGTCTGTCTCAGCTGAATGCAGAGTGGGCAGTCTGCAGTGATGCTGCACAGCCCCACCTGCTACCTTAGGACCATTGGTTGCTACTGTCCCCACAGCAACACACAGCCAGTCAGGCAGCGGGTTACATGAGAAGTGTGGCTGTACCCCTGGCTTAAGACAAGGGCTGGAAGGGCATATAAAGTGTCCAAAAAGGATCTGTGTACTGGAACAGAGAAAGACAGGCAGACAGATAAGCACAAATGTCAGACCAAGGACTGTGATTGGAGTAAGCATGTCAAATGGTGGGTGAGGTCCTGGCACAGAATAGCCAGTAAGTGGGAGAAACCAGGGCAGTTTCAAGAGAAAAAGGTTTTGGCTTAAAAAAATTTTATTGCCCTACTTTGCTTGAAAGACAGGCAGAGAGAAATCTCCTGTCCACCTGTTTACTTCCCAGAAGACAGCCAGGGCTGAGCCAGGGCTCAGAACTCAATCCACGCAATCGGCATGAACAGCAGGAACCCAAGTGCTTGGGATATCACCTGTTCCCACTTCTGTACATTAGCAGAAGGCTGACTAAGAAGTGGAACTGGAACTTGAGCCAGGCACCCTAAATTTGGGATGCAGACTTCCTTCCCCAAGAGGCCTTTAATTGTTGAGCCAACGCTGGCCCTAACAAAGTGCTTTAAGAAGGAGCCAGTAGGCCGATGCAGGGAGCTAAGCCAGACCTCATTATCCGGGCTTCTCTGTGACCTTCACATGCACATCCCAGCAATCTCATACATGACCAGAGCTGAGAAGGCAAGAGTTCTCAGCTTAGAGTTCCTGGCGCTGGCTCCTAGAGAAAGAGTCTCTTTCCTCTTGTGTTAAGGGGATGCTCCTTCCCCCAAGGAGAGCTTTAGCTTCAGCTCCGTTTGCAGACTGCAGGAGCGCTGGCAGGTGCAGAGTCTGATGCCTCCCCCGAAGGCCAGAACTGGGTGAACAGTGGTGCACCATTAATGCGTGGGAAGAGGTTCCTGAGGGGTTGGTGTCTTTGGAAGCAGAGAAATCAAAGGGAGAAACAAAAAGTAGAAAAGGACATTCTAGTTTCTCTACCAGCATCAAGTCTGTGGGTTGAAGTCAGGTCCACGTGCTGCTCCGTTAAGGTCCCTTTGGCTTTCCCTGGACCGTGGAGGAGTGCGACAACTACACTAAGACACATGGGGACTAGACATCATGGGTGTCTCCAGCCCAATGAGACACCCCAGGCAGCTGACATCAACTGTGAGATTTTCAACAAGTGCAACTGTGCCACCATCCTGAATGCCAAAATGCTGCCGTGTTCATGCTATCCGCCACATCTTTAAAGGCTGCTCAAAAACAAACGGAAAACCAAAGGGAGAAGCAGGGCTGATGGCGGCTGTGCTGTCATAGCTCTCTGGAGAGCCCTCAGCTACCACTTCTACAAGCTCAGAGAGGAAATGCCTGCCAACCTCACACTCCCTGATTTTTAAAATTGTTTAGGTATACTTTGAACTCACATTTTCCGTCTCTCAAAGACACATGTTCACTCAGAGTGTTTGGAAGGGTATTGCACTGGGGGCAACCAGCCTTACACACAGGATAGGTCCCTACACCTCACACCATACACACAAAACTGCTGTCCGAGGTCAGAGTCGAGCAAGCAGCCAGAACGGAACCATCGCTGTGCCAGGGTCCAGGAAAAGAGTGTCTACACTTACAAGACAGGTGGCAGGATTTGTGTGGAAGTGTGTGTGTGTGTGTGTGTGTGTGTGTGTGTGAGCACGAAAGGGTTAACATCACAGTCTGAAAAACAAGTCAGAGCCAGTAAGACAAGGGAAGATGCAGGGCTGTGTGAGAGGACTTTCTCACACTAGGGATGTTCTTGGCTGCTACGCGTGCTAAACGAGGACTGAAGCAGCATAAACTTCGAGCATGCGTACTGTACACCAGCACAAGACTGGCAACCACTGACGTCATCGCTCCATCCGTTTCACACCTGCGGTCTGTAAGACCACAAAGGCAGCTAAGGGACAAAGAAGGAAAACCCCAGCGGCCTAGGTGGCCCAGGCAGTCAGCCCAGCCAGCCTCATCTCCTCTGCAGTCCAAAAGGCCCTACTTAGATTGAAAGCGGCTCTCCAGGGCTGCAGTGGCCAACCTTTAATATATCTGCATCTATATTTAGATGATGGAATTAGATCCCAATTTAGTGGGCTTTCATCTCAGAGCCCTGTGATGTGTCCCAGGGCCGCCTGAATTTCATTTCCACTTGTTAGAGCAAGGGAGGAAAAAGCTCGCTTCCTTGTTTCTTTTATCGGCATCACCATATCACGCTTCAAATTTACTAACAAGTTCTGTAAATATTAACACAGCCTTTCATTTCCTAGCAGGGAAGAAACTCAGCAGTGGCTTACAGGACAGTGTGCTGGTGGAAACCTTGAGGCTCTGTGGCCAGGGCCTTGCTGGGTCAGGGCAGTTGACTCCCAATGTTTCACATGAGGATCTGGGCAAGGTGAAGCATGCTCAAAGCACTGCTCCCCAGACCCTGTCTTGAGGGTCAGTGTCAATGCTGTTCTCCCTCCCTCTCTGATCCCAGGGGTTGCTGAGGGTGCTGGCAGCGGTGGTGACAATGATGCAATTCAGCAGATTAGCCGAGTGTGCACTTGGCGTGGCTATTTTCCTCTATGCATACAGGAACTTCTGCTTCAACGGTCAAAGAGTAAACCCCGATTCTTGTGCCAGCAGGCAACAGCCTGGTCTTGGCTTCCTGGGGTCAGGGGGACATGGACCTCTCATATGTAGTCTTCTGGGGGCTGTGATGGACATGAGGGGGAGGTGAAGGCTACTGAGGTCATGGGGCCATGGGCATGGAGTGGACATGGGTTGGGAGGAAGCTTGGACTACTAGGAGAACCCAGGGCCTGGTGGGGCTCCAAGGTGCCCCAAAGGTTTCCAGTGCTGCATTTGATGGGGTGACCTGCTGCTTCTCCCTTGCACTGGGACCCACACATGCAAGCTATGGTCCTAGTGGCCAGAACCGTGAGGTCACTTTAAGAATCAAATGAAGGCAGGTGGCTGGTGGCTCTGGTCAGTAATGAGATCTGCAGCTTGGCACCATAAGGTCCCCGACTGAGCCCTGCATGAGGCAGTGGGGATGGCTGGCCAGGCCTCCTTGGCAGGCACTGACCAGGGAGGGATGGCTGATGGGTGTGCGAAGGTGACTATTCTCTATTCTGAAGGCCTTCCTGACATGCCAGACAACTCTGAGCAGGAAGCTGATGACTGAGATGTTTAGCAGGGGGTAGGCGATGTGTCTTACCTCCTGGTTGGGGCTCTGGCAAGCAGCTTGTTGCACTGGTACCCAATACCTGGCACCAGTAGCAGGAAGCGCTCAAGTCAGGGCTGACTGCACCCCCCGCAAAGGTCTTCGGGAAAGAGTTTCTGCCTGGCCCATCTCACAGGATTCGGGACCTCTTTCTGCAACTGTCAGTCAATGTTGGCTACAAGACGGGAGCCTCATTTGAATCCTAACAAGCGCAACAATTAGAAGGGCCGATCTGCTGTGCAGAGCGTCGTGTAGCACATTTGAAACGCAAATACAAATATTGCAGATTATGTCCTATGCAGGCAAATCCATTTTAATTCACTATGCATAGCCTGAAAACCCCATCCTGTGCTTTTTTTACAAAAAAAAAAAATTCCCCCTTAAATCTTGTGTTTCAAAAAAAAAAAAAGAAAAGCCACTCCTTTTATACCACAACTAACTCCAGCAAGAAGACAGAGGTGAATTCAGAAGGAAAGAGCAGGAGGCTCCGTCTACACCGTGGAATTCTGACACAGTGGCCAGGGTCGAGGGCACACAGAGAGTTACTTAATTATTACTGTCGGCCGAGGCCTCCTTTTTCACAGGATGGGCTCGTTTCAATGGACCCATTTAAGTGGGTTCCAGGAGCACACACGGCACACATTCTAACTAAAGATAGAAACTATGCTTAAAAAGCTAATTTGGTATTTTTAGCAGTCTGGGTTTCTTTGATCCGGCCAAAAGAGGCTTAAAATTCAGCTTCCAGCTATTTTCGTTGGTGCCTTGCAACTCTGAAATAACTGGTGCATGTCAGTCCCTTGCAACCACAGAAAAGTGTAGGGTTCTACAAACCCGCACGCTGGAAAAACCTGGCAGCGGTAGAGCTCTTGGTTGTAGCTAGACTCAGCTTTGGTCAAAGGAGGTGAAGTTCAGAAAATGGGATCCTAGCTAGGTCTGTCTGGCATGGGGTTGGAGCTTGCCTAAAGCAAACTTGAAGTTTCTCTCCTGATGGTCCAGGGGGTGCTGGGTGCCCCTGTGTGAAGTGCCTGATCCACCAGCGGGTGGCGTTGGCTGGGGCAGACCATTTCCCAGGTGTACCCTGCCAGCCTCTCTGGGTCTCCCAGCCCTTTACAGATCGTGAGGCTGAGTGCCTAGCCTGAGACCACATGACCACTGCGGCATTTGCATATTCACACACTTGGATGCTCAGCCGCTGTCTGGCCAAGTGGATCAGGCACCTACCTGGACCCCAGCCTTGGCCTCTATTCTGGTATTCAAGCATGCATCTGGTTGGGAATCCACTGCCAGTAGGTAGATCAGTGAAGATCGGGAAGACAAAGCATAGACTCACAGAGGCCATGTGATTGCTGCAAGGGTCCTAGACCCCTGTGAAGGCAACTGACAAGGGAAGGGGAAGTGACTGGTCTAGGACAGGCTCCAGGTGCCTGTTTCTGGGGACCCTTTGCTGTATTGTCCAGAGTTGGGGTGCACAACAGTTGAAAAAAGACTGTGTTTACACATTGGCTGACAGAATGGGCAGGGGGTTGTCTCACCATTGATACACAAGCCCAGGCTCAGCAAGCTGGGGAAATTTCTTTAAGACAGTTTCAGACCATTATTTGCAAAAGAATTTGCATTCAATCAACATTACACAAGCAAACGCTTTATAGGTTTCTAAAACCTGCAGTTTTGAAGGTTTCCCATTGGAGATGGGATCCAAATCGTCAACTTCTATCAAGCCTAGTGTGGCGTTTTGGAGGCTGTTAAGGTTTTTATTGGTCTTTGGGAAAAAAAAAAAAAAAGAAAAAGAAACACTGAGCTAAGTCACACATTGTTAAACAAGAAAGTCTGCAAACAATTCCTTCCCTGTAGGCAGCCAGGGCCCCTGGGGACCGTGGGGGACACAGAGGAGGGCCAGTTACCAATCCACTCAGAGGGGTGACTTCCTGCGTGGGCCACCTGGGGCCACCTGGGGCCACTGAATCAGTCAGGAGAGAACCTGCAACTATCAGACCTGCTGATTTTCCCAGGAAAACCAGAAAGCTGAGCTGTTGTGCAAAACAATGAAAATTTCCCAAACAAACCCAAGTAAGACAAATGATTAAAATCAGCCCCAAGCCCCCATCACTCATTGTCATTGATGATCTGTCTCATTTTGTGTCCACTGCTGCCTCGCTGCATTATTTGCAGTAAATTTCAGTATTGGCATCATTTAATCCATGCATTTCTCTAGAATGTAAACACTCTTTAAAAAAAGAGAAACGAAAAAACAGATGATTGCATCAAGCCAGGGTTCAAACTCCCCCCGACCCACCCTAGCTGTTTCAGGAGCACACGTCCTCAAATCGAGACCCATACAAGACCACACACTACACTAGCTCTAGTCTCTTAGTTCCTCCTACTCCACAAGCCTTCTATCGCTGGCCACCCACACCACGTTTCCGGAATAGGCTTCAGTGGCATCAGTCCAACCACGCTCCCCCCACCAGACTGGAAAAGCAAGCGGTGAGGCTCAGCAGCTCTTTCTGCCCATCTCCCCTGGGGATGGGGCAGAACTGACCTATGGACATGCACCATACCCCCTGCCCCCACCTGGGCACTCTGGGAGGACCATGTCTCTAACATCCACCACTCAGTACTGGGGAGGGGCTGGCAGCAGCTACAAAAATATGTGAGGCCTCAAAGTGCCTCTATGTGTGTGATGGCCTCCCAGTCACAGGGTGACTTTATTCCCTTGCCCACTGGCTAAAAACAGGCTCAGGGACTAGACAGAAAGGACAGCAGAAAGGAAAACGAACCTATTTCTAATACTGACTTTTGGACAAGAATTGCAAAGACAACAACCCTAATGAACCCCAATGTTGGTGACATACAAAGCAGGTGCTGTGGGGAGCAGCAAGGAAAGGCTGGAAGACAGGTCAGCCTTGGTGGAGGCTGGGGGATGCAGCCACGGAGCCCAGTGAGATCCTTAGCATCCTGCAGGTGCCTCAGAAGGGGCATGACATGAGGGACTGACCGGCCAGGCCCAGCTGGCTATCCACTGTGCGGCATCAGACAAGGCCTTCCCATCATCTCTACTTTCTTTCTGTGCTGCAGCTCAAGCGATCCTTCCAGGACACAAAGTTGCCAGTGCCACTAGCACCCATGGGAGGCAGACTGTGATCCTACCTGGAGGCCTCCGCTGTCTTACACAGTGCCAAGCACTACAGCTGCTCAGCTCACAGCATAGGCAGAAGCCATTGGAGCTGTGAGTAGACCCTTCCCAGATCTGGGACAACCATGACGACCAGAAGGAGGACAGCTCTCAGGTCCGTGGGCTCTACAAACTCAGGTATGGGCAGCCCTGGCCTTGTGCAACTTCTCCATCATGCCAGTTTCCTTCATGCATACAAACTACCCCCCAGCAACCTGTCCCACCCAGGCAGGACCACCGGTGCACAGAGCAAAGGGTGGAGTCTTGTTGAGCTGCACAATCATCTCATAAAAACTCTTCCCCTGCTGTACCCTCACTCGCCCCTGCGTGTTCTCTCTTTCTCTTTCTCTCTCTCCTCCTCCTCCTCTTCCCCAGCACCAGGAACAATGAAGGGACGTTAACATCCATCACTTCACAGAATCCTATGGCCCAGTGATACCCAAGACATGGTTCACCTCTCCAGCAGGTCACTTACCTTCATGGCCCCCTCCCCAGATGCTACAAGGGAACAGGGACAAGAGAATCCAAAGTGTACAGGAGGAATGGGTGTGAGAGTGATGTCCCCAACCCCCCAGCAAGGATTACATCCTGGGTGTCACTTAAGAGTAGGGGGCTGAGGTCCTTGGGAAGTCCTGAGCACCAGTCACTGTGAACAGCACAAAGCCTCAAGGGCAGGATGGAAAGTGAACTAGTCACACTGAGCTCTGGGAGTGAGTAGCGGCTGAAGGCAGGCACCGTGGGTCCCGGCAGGGGGATCTTCCTATCCCTGGTGTTCCTAGCTCCATGCCTCCCCAGCACTCAGGGCCTCGCACACCTGACTGCCCACACACCTGCTGGTCTGGGCCTGTTCCCCTGCCAGCATAGAGAGAAGGGCAGAGTCACACCACAGCAGAGGGAGGCCCTCCTCTGGGCCAAGACAGTAAGGATGCATCACGAGATGCAGGAGGAAACCACACTTCCTGGTGGTGTGTTCAGAATCTCCATGCAACACTTCCTAACATCTTGTCCTTACTCAGGGCAGGCCCACTGGGGTGGCCGGATCTGGAGGGTGGGAGCTTGCACACTTGCACCTTCCAGAGGAGAAGGTCTCACGCCTCAAGCTGCAGGCCCGTCTCCCACACGCTTTGTTAATTACAATGGTCTTCGCCTGTATTGTGCTATAACAGATCTAAAACCAACAATGCCTGCTTTAAGAGCAAATATCCATTCCCTGCCCAGCACTGTGGGTACCTAGGGAACGAGGCCCAAGCATGAGCTTCTGGCACATCTTGGAGGAAAATGCAGTGTGTGGCACCACAACTAACCCAAAGCCACAGTGTGAGCGACAGCATAGGGGCCGGCATGCGAGCCCAGGTGCGCTGGCACCTCTTACAGCAGCAGGGTCCTCACTCAAGGCCAGCCATGTCAAGCCTGTCCCCTCTTCAGCCGCTGGAACATCCCAGCATTCCTCCTCTCTGAATTCCCACCCTGAAGGTCGGAGCCAGCTGTTGTGTCTTGTGCACAAATTAAAAACCATTCTGCATAGCTCAAGGGACATGGAAGGGATTCTCTGCCCACAGACTCAGTGATTCACCATTCCACGTTCCACAAGAGCCTTGCAGAAGGCCAGCTACACACACAGCCTCTTCAGTTTCACCGCACGGCCCTTGCAGGGGATCGTCCTCCCAGTGGGGCTTGGGGACAGGTGTCAGGGGGTGGGACAGGTTACAGCTGTGGCCTCTTCTTGCTCTGATTTGACACTGTTCCAGCTGCCAAGGATAGCATGGAGGCGCCGGGTTCTGAGCAATGCCACTGTCCTCCCTCCCCTACCCCGTTGCATGGGTGTGAGGGGTCTTGGAGGGTCCAGGCACAGGCAGGGGCAACGCGAGGAGAAAGGACAGTAGAAAAGAACTGCAAAAATTTGAGCTGGTTGGTTTTCTTGTGACCTTGTAGGGCCTGGGTGTGCTCTGTACCTCATTCTGCCCCCTAGGGATGCTAGCTAACACCTTGTGCTATCTGCCTAGACCCATTCTGGTACTGACTTGCCTCTTTCTTGTGATCAGCCTGTTGAGGAAGGCTGAGGCACAGAGAGGCTGAGTGCCTTGCTCAGAGTCACACAGCAGTGTGCAGCACTACAGTGCATGCCTGGGTGGTGTGGCTCCTGGATTTGCACCCTTTAACCTTGACCCCCCTAAGTGCCACCCCCCTACACACATACACACACAACCTTGGGACCCAGGGAAGCTTATGTGAGGGACAAACATGCATGGGAAATCCAGAGGGATCCCCTCCAGTGAGCAGCTCCCCAGGCCTCCATCCCAATGATCATTTTCTGCACCCTATACTCCTATATTGAAGCCAACTGGCCATCAGAATCGGATGGGCCCTGGTGACCAAGCCCAAGTGCAAACTGCTGCCTGGTCATTCCTTCCTCTGTCTTTGAACTTCCATTTCCTCATAGGTGAAACAGAGACAAAAATACCCAGCCTTCCTCACGGGGTTGCCAAGAAGGTGAAGTGACGCAAGGCCAGAGCCTGGGAGGACATCAGCAGATGGTAATGCGTAATAAATAGCACAGTCGGCAGTCCACTCCCGGACGGGGAGATGGGCTGGTTAGCAAACAGACCGGGACCAAGTCACAGGTCTGCCCTTCGTCCATGGTCCCCTGCCGTCTCTGTTTCCCCATGAAACACTCGAACCACACCCCTGCTTTCTACTCCACTAAGCAGTGGCCATCACCTCCTAGCATGAGAACAATAAGAGCAAACGCACACAGGTGCCTACACCCAGGGAAGGACTGTGGCAGCCAGCAAGAGGGCAGGGCTCACGTCTGTGCCCACCTTGTTCAACATGACCAACCAGCTCTGACCTACGTGATTCCTCCCCCACCCAATCGGCAGCAAACTGTCAGCGAGGAGGAAGAGGAGGAGGATGGTCATGTTCACGGACACAGAGGAAGGACAGCCACTACATGGTGCCGACACAGTGGTGGGGGTGAGGACTGCGAGGTGCACGGAGGCAGTGGCATTGGAGAGAGGAATTGGGATGCAGGGAGGACCACAGGGGACAGGTGGTAGCAGCTACAGCTGTGGCCAGGGCCTCAGGGAGGGGGAGAGAAAAACAGCAGAAGAGAGGCGGATACAGTAGCCCTGACCAACAAACTCTGGGGCCACATGAGGAACGTGGGACTGATAGAAGACAGCCAAGAGGTCACTTCGTGGAATGAAGAGAGAGTGTGGGAGGGGGTCACACACATTAAAGCTTAGTGTGTGTCACCACCTTCAGACACACCTTCGGGACACGGGGTGGCCCTCAGCCAAGGTGTACCTGCACACAGGCAAGACGGCAGAGTGGCCTGGTGGCTTCCGCGGATGGCTGAGTACACTCCCTAAGCAGCAGTGTTAGAGGGATATGTGACAGCTTGAGTTGGGAGGGGGAGAAAAAAAAAATCATTCAACAAGAGATCCCCAAAAGGGCAGAGCAACTGGAGACTCTGCTTAGGGACATGTTGGTTCCATTCACACAATTTCTGTCAGGTGGGACATGGTGTTGAAGGCAAGAGGAGCTGCAGGAAAATATGTAAAAGATGCAATCAACACAGCAGCCTGTTCAGCTCTCCAGAGAGCTCATCCCCAGCTGGAATGGCAGGGCCACTCTGCTACCGGCTTATCTGTTTCCGATTAGAAAAGCAGCTTGAAGGGTCTTCAAAAAAGTTTATGGGAAACCTGAGTTAAGAAGCAACTATACATAGATGGCCAATTCTTATCAAAAAGATGCCATTGAATGGTTTGAAAGAGTGACAGAGAGAATCTTGCACCTGCTGGCTCACTTCCCAGATGGCTGCCAACAGCAGGGTCTAGGCCAGACTGAAGCCAGGAGCCTGGAACTCCAGTCGGGTCTCCCATGTGGGTTCAGGGGTCCAAGCACTCAGGCCGATTTCTGCTGCTTTCCGCAATGCATTCCCATGAAGCTGGATGGAAGTGGAGCAGCTGGGAAATAAACCAGTGCCCACACGGGGATATTGGTGCTAGAGGCCAGAGGTACCTTATGGTACCACAAAGCCAGCCACCCCTCCCAGTCTGGTTATCCTTTGTAGCTAGTGAGTTCACAAAGGGTGTTCGCCCGCCTTAAGCTTATCCCATGCTCACAGCAACCCTAACGGGCAGATCCATGCTACCACGAACTTTCTGTGGCAGAGTGTGTCTAGAACAGTGAAGAGCACATTGAAGAGGAAGGGTTGCTCTGCGGTGCCCGCTTGGCACCCTGGCCCTGTGCCCGCCCGCATCTCCCTGCGCACTTCCTCTGTAATTGACATCACACTCCCCCGGGGCTACTTCCTAAGTTGCTGGTTTCACTTAAGCCTGCCCGTGTACTGCAATGCCTCTCTGCAGGCAAAACGGCTAGTGGTGATGTCAGACTTCAAAGGTGGACTGTTCCCGATTGCCTTGAGCGTCTCTTCTCCTGATCAATAGTGCGCCTGAACGTGCAAACCGACCACAGTGAGTGATGCAGGGCTCGGCGACGCTTCCCCAGCAGCTCCTGCAAGGTGCGTTTCAACATAAGAGCGGCAGGAGCCACGCTAGGGAACACTGGTAGCTATCTGCCTTAGAGGTCGCGGAGGCTCTCGTATGCATAGAGTGCCTTCTGCCTGTACAGCAAGCCCAAGTGTGGGCAGATCACGGTGCACCTGCTTAACGGAAGAAAACGAGGATTGGAGCGGCAACACTTTTCCCATAGTCACAAAGCAGAAGGGATAAAGGATGGGCTGGCTCCTATGGTCACATCCAGGTCAATACCACACCCTTGAGTACTGGCCTTTCTCAGACTCCCCCATCAACAATCTCATCCCTCACTGTACCTGCGGACCGCATCCCTTCCCAGTTCTCATGTCAGCACCACCCCCAGCAGCCCCCTGTCAGAGGGCTAAAACCCCAAGACTCCATTCCATCATGCCAAAAGGCCTTGGGACCGACTCACCTAATGCCAGGGTATGGGGACCAACAAGGACGAGTTCCTTAAGGAAGGGCTAAGAGAGACAGGCAGCACCCTGCCTTCATGTGTCCTCGCTGAGACAACTCGCAACAGGTAATGCCAAGGAGAAATTCTCCCGTCTCACCGAGCCCTCTGCACGTGGTCGCACTCTCTGAGATGACCACATAGAAGTGCACAGGGCAAGGGCCCACGGCGGGTTTGTTCTGAAGTACAACCCCGCAGCACTCCCTGGCCAGAATGGAAGTCTCATGCTTCATTCATCCGCTTCTTTGTCGTCACGTCTCGATTACACATGAACCTTTTTAGTGAAACCTGGAAGGGGGTGAGACAAGAGAGGTCCCAAAGAAATTTCAGAATGACAAAACCTGAACGACCTTTAGGAGTGAACCTGGGATGTGGCCATGGCCAAGAGGCGGTCGAGAACAGCCAGGAGGCCATAAAAGGTCCTCAGATGCATTCACCAGGAACCTGCTATTATAAAGCAACGGGGCCAATTTAAGGCTGATGACACCAAAGTCTCACTCAAACAGCACACCTATTCTTTTCCCAGGAACAATGGGGGCTCTGAAAAGTACCAGCCTCATGCGTTTACGAGGGCCCATGGGCCGTGCTGCATTCAAGCGGGGCACACATGAGAGATCCTCCGTAGAAGTGCTCCCTATTAATTAGGCAATGCAAACAGCAGCCTTTCCAAATCAAGCAGGAACAAACACGAAAGAGAAGAATCAATTTCTTGTGAGAGGAGAAAAAAAAAACCAAACACGCATGCAAAGAAATTAAAGGCCAGATGCACGCCTCCCTCCATATACCCAACACCCTCCAGCCTCAACAGACGTCATTCAAGTTCTTGCTCTGCCTCCCTGGCTAATTGTAATTCGTGGTGCCTGAACTGGCAGGCAGGGGCCTGGGGCCTCCGACTCATACTCAATGAACACCTGGTTTTAGCAGGGGCCTGCCTCTCTGGTCAGCCATATGATGACCAGGAAAGTGAATCACTTGGGGAGAAGACAATTTTTCTCATGTAGTCCAGAGTGAAAACAGACACGGTGAGCTGGGAGGGGCAGGGTGCCACAGGGGGTGGCAGTGGCAGGTGAAACCCCTGCCAGCCACACTCCCTTTCCTGGACCCCACACACAGTGAGTGCTGAGGTGAGGCAAACACTGTGGGAAACCACCCCTTTTCCTTGACAATGATAGCATCTTGCCTTCTGATTTGACAAGATCTTGTCCTTCCTTACGGACCCCAGTGGAAACCTCAGGAGTGTCCAGGGGTATATGCATCCATGTGTTTGTAAAAAAAAAAAAAATGCATGCTTTCTTTGCATAAAAACAGAGTAATGGGGTACTTGTAGTCCCGACTTCTGGTTGTAGCACAACCATTGGCCCTACTATTAAATATCCTTGGAAAAGAGCAGCAGTTACGTAACAGATCCAATGAATGAACTGAAAACAACAGAACTTTTTCTCTGGACGGGGACTACTCCTTAGCACTGTAAATAACATCATGATGAACATTCTGGTTCAAAAAGCTCTGATCACATTTCTGTTTTGTGTTAACTAAAGTGACATTCCCGCTGCAGCCTTTAGAGGGTTTTCTGGGGTGTAGGGGGAGCTGATTGCACCATCCACTGGATTTCTCAAAACCTGACCCATTTCACCACTCAGCCGAGGACTGAATTTTCGCTCGTGAGTTGGATTACAGTCGGCGTGTCTGGTGTCGTGTGCTGATAAGTTAGCCAGTGACAAATATAACCCGTCTATCTGCCGGGGCCAGTCCTGACACACAAATGGAAATGACCTCAGTCTGGCGTCGGCAGGCCTGGCCGCCCACCCCCACCCCCCACAGCGCCACATGGCTTGTACCACCCGGGGGTGCGGCCACCCTTTGCCATGGAGTTGTGGATGCACATTCTTCCCTCCTAAGCTGGCCTCTTTTCTTCTTGACCTTGTGAACGCGAGCTTGTCTTATGGGCAAGCAGGACAGCCATGGCTCCCAGCTCTGCTCCAAGTCTTCTTGGGGAAGTAGCTCCACGTGTGCAGTCCAAGCTATAGGCCTGAGATTCTGTGGGAAGTCCCCCCTACTGTCACGCTGGACCCCACAGTGCTATTTGCTGGTGTGGGTAGGGGACTGAGGGAAGAGTCCCAGTGTCAGAGCCAGGGGTCAGAATACAGACTTGAACTTCTGATCTGCTTAGGAGGGCTTGAAGGAGCAGTGGGACCCCATGGCGTACTCCCCGGGACACTCCCAGAGCACAGAGGTAGTGCTTCAGGTCAGGTACACTTGCTGTCTAAGCACAGAAACCTCACAGGGACCCCGGCTCTATTACTCACTGGCTGAGGGGCTAGGGCCAGGCCTCAGCTTCCTGCAGTCCATCAAACAGGCCTCCAGTGCAAGGGGAGAGAGCAGGTGCGGGAACCGGGCCTCCTGCCTCTTCTCACAAGCCGCTAATCCGACAGTAAGGGCCAGCCCTCATGGCCTCATCTGACCTCTCAGCTTCCCCAGGGCCCCACCTCCAAACACCAACAACCTCTGAATCCAGGAGTTGGGGGTTGGTGGAGGGTGTATGTGTGTAGCTTGCATCCTGTAAACTTCTCAGGGAGTGTTCTGACTGGTGTGTAGTATAACAGAATATGCAAAACTGGGTGAGAAAAGCAATTCCAAGCACTCAGCACAGTGCACAAGGGTAGCAGACATTCACTCAAGTCCCTGGGAGGAGCAGGAAGTTGCCCCCCTGGCCCTCCACCAGCATTCACAGCACCTACCTTCACTGAATGCCAGGGGAGAGGAGAAGGCAGTGAGAGGCACCCTTCCTGCAGCTCACAGCTCAACAGCTGCAGCATTCTGATGGATCTAGGCAGTGGACCTCACACATGGCGTGGCCACCCTAACCTCAGGGAGAGCGTCCTGGCACGAAGCCGGTCACTGCCGAGCAGTGAGCATAGAGGACGGACTTGGGCATGCATCCTGATGGTACCTGTACCCTCAGGAGTGATGCACAGATCCGTCCAAACCACGCTTCCTCCTCTTGCTGGCAAGGACAGCACGGGGCCTGAGGGGTAAGGCTGGGGCACACATTCAAAGGTCATGCAGGCACTGAGGGTGGCTGAGACAGTCATGCTGGTGGCGGGCACTGGGTCAGGGCACAGGCTGTAAAGACACTCATTACTTCAGTGACTAGAAAAGAACCTAAATTAGGGCCTGGTGCAATGGCTCAGTGGTTGAATCCATGCCTTGCGAGTGCCTGGATTCTATATGGGCGCCGGTTCGTGTCCCAGCTGTTTCACTTCCCATCCAGTTCCCTGCTTGTGGCCTGGGAAAGCAGTGGGGGATGGCCCAAAGCCTTGGGACTCTGCACCCGTGTGGGAGACCCAGAAGAAGCTCCTGGCTCCTAGCTTCAGATTGGCTCAGCTCTGGCCATTGTGACCATTTGGGGGAGTAAACCAGCAGATGGAAGATCTTTCTGTCTCTCCTTCTTTCTGTAAAATGTGCCTTTCCAAAAAAAAAAACAGTTTAGGACATGCCGATGGGGGAGAGCAACACAGCAAACATAAAACTGCCAGTGGTGAAGTGCAGCGCCGCAGCAAGCCATGAACGAGAAATGCCTTTTTTTGGGTTTCCCAGGAGGAGATCCTTACAGGCTAGGGCTCCGCGTCTGTGTCCCTCCTGGAGGCCATGAGACAGACCATATAGCCATAACTCGACAGGCTCTGGCACCAGCGTGGGCCGCGCGCCTGGCGGCCAGCTGATCTGGGCCTTATCTATATTTGGTACATGATGTCAACCTAGAACATCTTATCCTTTCACATTTCATAAACTGGCTTAAGACACCGTTACTCACCACCCTGTGGACTCGTTTTGAAACTCTTAAAGGTGGAGACGCTGCCCTCACGTGGCTTACTGAAGGAGACAGTGCCCGTTCCTCCCCCTTGCACACTGGCGTGAGCTGCCATGGGGGATGCCAGGGCAGCTAGCTCACTCATGGCGTGTGAGTAAAGGAGAAAAGACGAATACCCAGGCAAACCCTTCCTCTGTGAGAGGGATCGTTTCTGTGAGAAGTGAGTGGCCAGTTATGAAAACCAGAAATGCCTGTAAACGCTTTCTTAGCATGCTGAGCCAGAGTGTCAGCCACTTTTATTTATTCCTCGTTTGAAAGGGAGGGAGACCAAGAATAAAATTTCCTTTTCCTTCTCTAACAAGATGAGTCACAATTTCCAAACATCAATCAATCAGTTGAGTCAGTGCAGGGAGAAGAGGAAGTGAACCTCCCCCACCAGCACTTCCCAGAAGCGTGGAAAACCAGGAACCCCAGCGTGCTGACTCGACTTCCCCACTCCGCCCCACACGTGCAGCCCAGGCGTCCACAGAAACCTAGGCCGCATCCTCCACTCATTCACAGAACTCCACAACCAACACTTTGGGATGCCCAGTGTGTGCTGTGGCCCAAGACAAGTTACGTGTCCCTTTCTAAGAAACCCATGACGAAACAGGAAGGTGGCGGCCCTAGGAGAACATGAGCATGTGAGGTCAACAGCTAGACCCTCGTGGCCAGGGATGTGGGCTCCAGTTACACTCCCAAGTGGAGCCCAAGTGAGGCAGAGAGCGAAGGGGCTGCTGTACACAGGACCACACCTGTGCCAATGCACTGCCTTCAAGTGTACTTGCTTGCCAACAGGGCTTCCCCCAGCTCAGCCTGAGGGCTTCTGGGGAGACAGGCTGTCCCCTGGAGTTTGGATGGGACCCAAGGAACTACTCAGGTGACCAGGTGAGAGGATGTGAGGCAGTTGGGGGAGCGGGGGAAATACCCTGACAATTCCTGTGCTCCATGACATCTGTTGGGAAACCATGGCCAGGGGCTAAGCCAGAGCTGCTGCCCGACTGCTCGGGAGCATGGGGGGATCTGGGTCATCTGTGGTCTACAGGTATGAGCAGATGAGAAGAAAGGAAAAACCAAAAGAAAGCCGTTTAAAGTCAGTGAGTTTGGAAAGGTCTGGGTAGACTTCTCAGAGCCTTCAACAAATGTTCCCCTGCCCCCTCCCACCAGGATGGGTATCTCTGGGAATGACATCCACCTAGCGAATGCTACTCAGTGATTTTCATCAAGGTGGCACGGGACTGGCCAGAGAAACCACTCTGGTAACAGACTACGAGGGAGGGAGCCTGCAGCCACAGCAACAGCCGATAGGTGGTTGCTATGGTAACTGCCCAAGCAGCAGCCAAGTGTGCACCAGGGGTTACACACCTTCTTCTGGAAAGGGTCATGGAGGAAGTATTTTTGGTTTGTGGGCCATATGGCCTTGATTGCAATTTCTCAATTCTGCCGCAATGGCACCAAGAGCAACTGCGCACACACAACAGGTGAGCGAGTGTGTCTGGCTGGATTTAGACGAAGCTTTGCTTAGGAGCTTTTTGGTGCATAGCGAGAGAAAAATCTTGGAGGTGAACAGAGGTGATGGGTCACACAGCAGCAGGGGAATGCTCTTAATGCCACTGAACTTCATAACCAAAAGCGGCTGCAATGGTTTTATGTGGGATATACCTCTTCCATTAAAAAGGAAACTCTATAAGGCAGGTTAAAAGCTGCCCCAGCAATGCCAGCACCCCACATGAGAGCACTGGTGTGAATCCCGGCTGCTCTGCTTCTGATCTTGCTCCTTTGAATGCACCCTAATAAATTTCTTTTTGCCATTCACACGGGCATGCAGATGGAGTTCTGGGCTCCTGGCTTTAGCCTGACCCAGACCCCACCATTGCAGCAATTTGAGGAGTGAATCAGCAGAGGGACGATCTCTCTCTCTCTCCCCCTTCTTCCCTCTTTCTGTTACTCTGTCTTCCAATAAATCCTTAAAAAGTTTAGAAATACAATTAGACTTCATATGACTTGCATGTATTACAAAATAGTATTCTTTTGACCACTGAAAAATGTAAATGTTGGGGGTGGTGTTGTGACACAGCAGGTTACATGGCATCTTTCATGGACATGGGTTGGTGTCCCAGTTATTCTACTTCTCATCCAGCTTGATGCTCATAGCCTGGGAAAAGCAATGGAAGATGGTTCCTGTCACTCACATGGGAGTCCTGGAAGAAACTCCTGGCCCCTGGCTTGGGCCTCACTCAGCCCTGGCCATTGTGGCCATCTGGGGAGTGAACCAACGGATGCAAGATTTCCCCCTCTGTAACTCTGGCTTTCATAATAAACTTTTAAAATGTTTTAAAAAGAAAGATTCTTAGATCACACAAATGCAAGTGCAGGTTGGATATGGAGATAAAGAGGAGGATGAAGGAAGGCATGTAAGCCAGCCAGGAGTGGCTGTTTCTCCTCATCCTGGCCCTGGGATGGAGAAAGCAAACAGAGAAAGGCCCAGGGTGAGAGAGAGAGAGACTGACTGACCTGTACCTGAAGTGCCAGACCCTGTGGGGCGATAGTCAGCTCACCCATAGGTCCCACCCATGAGATACCAGACCTGGGGCACCCAGCTTCTCCCCAGCAGCCGTGAGGGTCATGGGCTCCTCCTAGAGGACCTGGCCTGTCTCAGGGGCTGTGCCACAGACCACCCCCGGGACTCTGCCTCATCCAAAAATACATTATTCCAGTGAAATCCAATTGGAGTGTGGGAAATTAAATAATAATGACCACCGCTTCTCACATAGTCTGCGGTTAAGCGCACACCACGGCGTCTCAAGGGTTCCAATCTGCTGCAGCTGTGAGTAGCATAAAATGCAATAAAAATGTCACTGGGATGTCACTGGAATGTCAGGTTGCTATAAAAGCTCTTTAGCACCAGCTCTGAACTGGGCTTGGCCTGCTGGGCTGTGGGTGCTACTGCCACGCTCGGAGTGGTACAGCCCTCTAGGTTACATGGCCTGAAGACTCTCCATGGGAAACAGCACAGAGGCAAGCCCTGCGCAGAGGGACTTGGATCCCTCAGCGGATCCTTCAGGAACAGGACTGGCAAACTGGAGACCTCCTGCTGGCACAGCACAGGGGCAACCCTGGCAGGGGTGGGGATGCCACAGAAAACATCAGCTTGGGCATGCCAGCTCTAGCCACAGATCTGAAGCCCCCCCAGAGGTTTGACACACATGGTGCAGTCAGAATGAGCGGCCTGGTCTTGAGGCAACTTGCGGAGACAAGGGGCAGGGACAGAGGTCCATTTTAATAAAGGAACCAGAAGGCCAGTACCCTGTAAACCCACCGGACAGGCAACCTGGCTAAGGCCACCCTGGATTTAGAGCTCACCTTCACTGTGAATCCCACCACCACATGTCCCCCACTTGAGACACCACTCCCTCCAGACCCTCAGGACACAGCACCCCAGCAGACAGACGTGAATTCTCCATATCAGAGACATAACTACAAATCATCTTAGAAAATGCTCAGCAATTAATTGCCATTATAATACCAAGTTTACACAGCCCCAATAATGGACAAATATCACCATGTAATGGAACAGTACAAAAATGGTAATTTTGCGGCGCAAAGTTGGAACTTGCCATTTCAAATTAGCAGAAGCTGTGAAGTGGGCATTACTGACAATGTGAATATAGTAATTGGGGCTGATTTCTTGGCGCCTGGCCGAATCTGGCTGCCTGGCGTCCTGTGAGTTAATTATAGCTCTGTTAACAGAGCGGGGACAGGGAACGTTCAGCAATGACGCGCAGATAAGCTGAGCGCAGGCCTCTGCAGAGGGGGGCCCAGTGCGAGGTTTCTGGCTAGAGGTCACATGCATCAGAAATGATTCCCAACTCATTTCACAGGCGAGGCCCCGAGAACACACAGTCCCCGCACGGCAAGGGGCCAGTGGCTGGTGGGAGCCAGCTTTCTGAAGGTGTCCTTGCTGACCGCAACATTGAAGTTGCCTCCCCGTTTCCCACGCTGCCCGCAGAGTCCACAGTGCAGAGCTTATTTCATGCCCTGCTTGATAAGTTTCCCTTCCAAGTCCAGAAACAAGTTCATGGTTCTCTACAATCAGGGACAATGACCTCCCTGGGGGCCAGTGGAAACCAAGTCTTCCTCCTGTTTAGTTTCAGAACCCACTAGACCTCTTCCGGTTGAGGAGCGTGTGCCTGTCACTCTCGCAAGGTTACCTGAGCACCTGCACCTGGCAGGTCCTTTCTATAGAGAGTGGGGACCCTGTGTCAGCAGAAACTTGCATTTGGGGAGGGAAGTGTGTTTGAGCCTGAGACAGGCCTGGCGGAGTGAGGTCAAACCTGCACCCACACCCTCTGACGGTCTTCAGATTTGTTCCCAGCCGGCAGCACCGGGCTCAGCTACTGACCCCGTCAAGGCTTCCTGAGGTTCCCTACAGCACCAAGCCTGTGGGCAGACTGGATCAGGGAGACCACTTTGGCCCCTTGGCCCTGCCCAGTGAAGCATGGGGGAAGTACCCACATGAGAGCCCGCCAACCACATGGGAATCTCCAGCATTCACTTAACTCCTGTGGCTTCCTCCCCAGGGAGATGAAGATGCCAAGGCCGACCTCGGATGACCATGGGGAACTCAGCTGCTGTGTTCAGCTTGTCCTGCAATTGCCCTGCCCACTGGGCAGCTCCTGTCTTCCTCCCAGGCCTTTGGGGTGAGCCTCAGCTGATTCTCCCTCCAGCTGACTGTCCTGGCTGCTACCTCCCCTCACCTGTTCCTTCAAGATGTGCTTGTGGTTCTCACGCCACTCCCAGCTCACACCAGACACTGAGTTGCCAGCTCTGCCCCATGGCTGGCTTCACTGGGTCCTTTACCCATGCCCTTCCAATCCCAAAACTCCCCACAACCTCCCTCCAACCCTTTCCTCCTGCTACAGGCTGATCAAGATCTAGAACCTATTTAAGTACGCCCAGACCTCGGCCATTGGTTTTGGCTAACACAACCAGTTCTCTTCCGGCCACCAGGAGTGGACGGGATGCAGGACACAAGGTACCCTGAAACAACTTCCTGGAGGTTGACCTGTGATCCTGGGCCCTCAGGCGCCATCTCCCAGGGCCTGGCTTGCACCCGAGCCCCATTCCTCTCTGTCAGCCCCACGTGTTTCTCCCGCAGAGGATGCTTGGTAAACGTGATGTGTCCAGAAGTCCTTGTACGAGTGTAGCAATAAATTAACTCCCAGATAAAACTTACAAAGTACAACAGAGGGAAACTTACAACTGAAATAAAAGCTCTAGTGACTGCTTTATTATTTTCCTGGCAATGAACTCTGAATTCCACAGGCTCCAGTGGTGGTGGACTTTCTATGGGCAAGAAACTGGATGTGTGGAGAGCAAACACGTTCCATTAGAGAGGAACATAGCCCAGCCTGGGAGGTCACCCTCACCCCTTCACACACCTGCCCCGGGAGCTCACCGTCTCCAGGATATGGTGGTGGAGACCCTCTGTGATCACTGGGGTGGCACCCTGGAGTCCCAGCACTGTGGGGCCATGTGAGGCTACCTCCACTTTGTGCTTTTGTGCCATCCGACCTTGACCCTGGCTATCAGAAGTAGCAAGTTGAAGCCCCTCTTGTCCACTCTCGCCCAGGACATACTCCTATGGCTCACTCTAAAAGAGGTGCTTCTCTCACACCAAGGAAGGGGTAGACCTGAGGGGACAGGGCAACAGTCTATCCTAGCCCAATAAGCTAGACATAAAGATGTTTCCCGTAGGTCACCAGTACGCTTGAGGAGTTAAGCACCCACCAGCAGGTACTGGGTATTTTTTTTTAAAAAAGTCAGATATGCCATCCCACAGTCCTGTTGGCAGGTGTCCAGGATCAGCACGTCTGTCCAATGTGGCAGCACCCTGAGGGAAGCAGGGGTTATTTCCTCGTATTGGAGTGGGGGTGCCCAGGAAGAAGGTGTCAGGACCATTCCTATTGTCCTTGTGGGTTCTTCCATACCACTGCCTTAGCCCCCCTGTTCTGGAGGAGTCCCCGGGAAGGTGGCCTCTAGAGGGACATGGCGCTCTGTTCCCTGCCTCTGCCACATTAATGACTTGCCTCTCAATTGCTGGCTCCCACACCTGAGATGGCCAAGCCCGCTCAACAGAAGGAAAAGAAAAACAAGTTTGCTCTCCTGAGTCACAGCTCTAATGGAGGGCTTGGCATGGGCCCGTGCATGGCCCAAGCTTCCAGTGTTCAGTGCACTTGGAAATTACTTAAAATCCTAGGTCGTCCCAGCTTCCAGGCCTGCAATGTGGGCACTGAGGGAATACGGCACAGGATGGATCTGGAACGAGGTCTCTGGCACACGTGGTTACAAGAGAGCATGGCCCACGTCCCCAGCAGATAGTAGGTGTTTTTTCCAATTGGTGAGTAGAATACACCTGTGTGCACAAAGATAGCTGAATGAATGGCAAAAGATCAACACTGGGGATTTTGGGGAGGTGGACTTTGGGGTGACTTTTTTGCTTCTTCATTACTTGGATCAGCACGTCTGACCCTTTCCTCCTTTTTGGAAAGGCAGAGGTGTGTCCTGTGGGGATGCACATTCCCCAGACAACACAGCCAAACAGCAAGGACACATCGTGTCCACCCCAGGTTGCCACAGCCTCCATCTCCAAGTGGATGAAGGCAGGAGAGCTGCCGGCCCAGTCCTGAGTTACTGATCCACTTACTGCATTTGCCAAGTTATTGTGCCAATTATAGTCAGGACCAAAATTACGTTTTCAATCTCCAAAAGCCACAAGGTGCCCTCAAACCCACTGAAAACAAAAGAAAACAATATCCAAACCACCCCTGACCATGAAGGGACACTTGTCACCAGCCACCTCCCTTCTGGCGGCAGGATGCCTGAGCACTGCAAGGCACTAAGCCTGGCTCCCCATTCTACACACAGCACATGGTGCTGAAATGGCTCAAACCATAAAGCTGGCCGGAAGAGCTGTGGCCAGTGAAGGATATTTCCAGGGAGGGCAGGTACCTGCCTGCCTGGAGCTGGAGGCAAGTGGCTCTTGCTCCTTCTATTCCAAGTGGGCCCCTATGAGGATGGGAGGAGAGTCAGCCTCCACTGGGTCCCCTTGGACAGAGCCACATGAACATGGACAGGACCTCAAGTACTAAGCACAGCTGTTCCCAGAAGGTCAGGCTCCACATAGGTTGAATGGAAGGGTGGAGGTTCTGCCAGCAATGGAGGCATGACCTTAGATTAGGTGTGTGGTGCTCAAAGGCTCACACTGCTTCATTCCCACCAGGGCTGCCCGTGCCACCTGAAAGGCATCCGGGACACTCCAGAAGTTGGCTGGGAACAGGTGGCATAGCTGGTTGGCCACAGACAGGTCAGGGATAAAGGAGGGAGGACTAGGCATGTGCACCCTGCAGGGAAAGGCGCTGCTCACTTACTATCCTGAGACAACCAGCTGGCAGAGGGTGGGCGCCAGCATGCCTGACTTCCACAGCCAGCTCTTTGGCATGGAGCAGACACGGCCCGGAATGAGAATCGTCTGAGATAATCCTGGAGTCGAGGTGTGATCCAAAGACACACCTGCAGAAACCAGGCCTCCTGGAATAAGAATTAAAAAAAAAAAAAGGGCCTTCGTTCCGTTTCACTTGTTCTGTGAAAGCAAACCTATGGGCTGATGTGTCTGCCTCACAGACAGGCGGTTTCCCTGCTGGGAATTTTCCTGTCCTGGCCGGGGGGACTCCACCCTGTCAGCTTTGGGAGTAGTCTTTTTCTCCCTGAGTCAGAGTTTTCTGGAAGGCCTCCAGCCCTCCAGCTAAACCTGCAATACCCTAAAAAGGTAGGTGAGCTGGGCTTCTAGGATTTGTGCGTCTTTCTCCACCTACGGGAGTAGAAGTTGGGTACGTATCTACCCAAATGAACGCAAAAAAACAAAGCTGGAAAACAATGAGTGTTGGCATGCTCCGTTACACCCACCGACGTGCAAACGAGGAGGCGGCTGGGCAGCAAGGGAAGGAGAGGGAGGAAGGCATGTAGAAGGAGGATCTTTTTGGCGGGGGTTTAACAAGTTGTTCTTAGTGTTTTCTGCTCTTTTAAGGTTTGCAGTGGACTCTGGAATTGAGCAACTCCAAGATGCCCCTCAGAACCCATATATGTGTCCAAAAGCTTAAGTGGGGTAATTAAAAACTCAGAATTCTTCAAAGAATGCATCTGCTGACTAGTTAATACAATAAAGGTTTCATTACTGAGCTGTGACCGAGCCTGAGATGAAACAGACCAAGTCCAGAGACGCCAAGATGGGAAAAGAGCAAGAGAAGAATCCATCCTCCAGTCCACACGCAGAGACTGCACCTGCTGGGGGTGGTCTGACAGGCGTGTCGATGAAACTAACTTCGGAATGCCAGGGACATGCTTAGCTACCCAGAGTTTGCCCACAGCATAGAACAGAGGTGCTAGATCTGGCTTTGACTTCCACTTGATTCTTCCAACAGGGGCTGGCACTGTAGCACAGTAGGCATTGGTTCAGTCCTGGCCGCTCCATTTCTGATCCAACTCTCTGCAAATGGTCCCGGGAAAGCAGGAAGATGGCCCGAGCGCTTGGGTCCCAGTACTCACGTGGGAGACCTGAATGAAGCTCCTGGCTCTGGCCACCCTCAGCCATGGCTGTGCAGCCATCTGGGGAGTGAACCAGTAGACGGACAATCTCTCTCTACCTCTCTTTGTAACTCTAGT
The DNA here is from genome assembly GCF_017591425.1 of Ochotona curzoniae. Classification (NCBI taxonomy): domain Eukaryota; kingdom Metazoa; phylum Chordata; class Mammalia; order Lagomorpha; family Ochotonidae; genus Ochotona; species Ochotona curzoniae. Next base: position 6,706,382 of record NW_024465421.1, read on the forward strand.
TTTTCAGTAAACAAATCCTCCCAGCACAGTGAAGAAAGCCACCTGACCCATGGGGGGCTGCCAAGGCAGCATCCCCAGCACAGGGAGGAAAGCCACCCCCATGTGAATTCTGGGGCCAGGACAGGTTGGGAACAGATTCTCACTGACTCCCTGCAAAGCAGGGAGTGCTCCTGGGGTTCTCCCCATCCTCCCACCCCGACGGTGAGCGAGTTGGCCCGCATCCGGAGCCCGTCAGGGGCTGAGGCTCCACCAGGCTCAGGTTGATAGGAACAAGCTGCCCTGCTGGCTGCTGCTATGACAACGAGGTCAGCTTGTCAACAACAAACCCCAGCTTTAAAAGATCCACCTGCCTCCAGGCAGCCCATACGCCACCCTCTTCTTTCTGACTCTCAAATTTGTAGCCCAGTGCCACAGGTAGGGGGCGAGGGGCAGACTCTTCCAGTGGCTCCCAGCCCTGGAAGATGGCTGTGTGACTCTGGGCAAGCCATGGTCCCTCTCTGAACCCAAGTCTTCTGCAACATGTGACAGGGCAGGGTACGGATGGCCAAGGGGGCGGTGAGGTCATTGCTACCCTGAGGCTTCCATGGGCCGGGCAGAGTGCAGGCTTCGCTCCACTGTGTGCGATCCACAGATGCTGATGGGGCAGTAGTGTGCCCCATGATGTGCCCAGTGAGGATCGGACAGGGCCAGAGACGCTGCTCTGACTGCCCCAGAGCGCACAGGCCGAGGAGAAATCACAATGGGAGGCAGCGGAAGGAGGTAGGGATGGCGTCAGAGCACAAGGAAATCAATCACAGAGGAGCCGGGTGGCGGCCCCAATGCAGGGCTGCGGCCCCAATGCAGGCTGCGGCAGGGACAGCTCTCCCTGCCCGGGACCTCCTGCCCCATACCCCGGCTCCATGGGCTCCCACCTACACCACCACTTGCTTCTTTGCGGGAACACGTGACTCGGGGAGGTGGGGGGTGGTGTGCACCTCTGGGTGAGCGTCTGCGTTCTCACCAGTGAAACTGATACTAAAGCTTCCTCCTTTGGTGAGGCTGGCCCACATCTGGAACACGCACTCAGATGGGGGGGACATTGCAGGGTGGTGGCTATGGCCACCAGGGCACCCACACAGTAGTGTGTGAGGCCACACATGGCTGTGGAGGGGTCCCGGGGATCCCCATGTAAGCAGCGCAAGGCCATTTGTGGACGTCTCTCCTTCTGGGCACCTATAGTGTCCACGCTGGCTACTGGGTGACCAAGTTCAACAACATAGCCAAGTTTCACACATACCACACTAAATCAAAGAAGACAAGCTCGGGGACTCCTGACTGGGTGAGCCATTTCTGCGGACATCCTGGGAAATGCAAAACCAGCAGACAGACTGTGGCTGCCATAGGCTGGGGGCGGCAAGGGACCCACTCTGGAGAGAACAGTGGGGCCACCTTGAATCTCAGTGCTGGGGTTTGTGGCACAAGACTACATGGCTTTTAAAACTCAAGAGGCGATATCCACATGGGTGAACCTCACTGAACACAGACTGGACTCTGCAATTCTTCACCCTAATCCTGGCATTTGGGAGTCAGGGCTGCGGACTGCGAGAGTAAGGGTGGAAGAGATGAGGTCACAGGAATCTTCTCGACCTTACTGTCTCCCACTAATTCTGACTCTGGTGCCTGCTGGAAAGAGTGAGTATCCATGAAGTGAGTTGAGTAGGGAAAAAAAAAAAACAACTAATGCCAGGGGCTCCAGGACACCCAGGGGTCCGGCTCCAAAGGAGCTCTCAGCTGGACCACATGTCACAGCCAGGGGGGTGACTGGGTAGAGCAGGGAGGAACCCGGCCCTGGCCAGGTAAGCTCAGGCCAGGTAAAGCTCCCTCCGTGTGAGCCCCATTAACAAGGGCCTGGCGCCATGAGTGCCGTGTCCCTGCCCCTACTCGCCAATGTCGTCACACATGTTGCTTGTAAACTGCTGTCACTCACGCACACATACACTTATGTGCTTGGAGATGTCACGCAAGGAACACCCCAGGCACCAAGCTCCACCCTGGGCAGGGCCACTGCACACTTGATTTCTTCCCTCTGAATTCCCTCTGGTCATCATTCTGCCACCAGCCCTCAGCCAGGGGGTGCAGAGGCAGGGGAGTGCTAGGTTCTTGAGGGACACTGTGAGTTTAGGGGGCTCATATACCTGGGCCCAGTAGGGGATGGGGAGATCAATGTTAGAAGGAAGAGATGGGGGAAGGGGATGGGAGCAGAGAGACAAGGCTATAGCATGTCTCAGTCCCACCCAGCCCTCAGTCCAGTACCCCCCAGTTAGTATGCACGGCTGATCCTGAATGCAGAGTCCCAGGCCCTTCCCAAGTTAGGCCTGATCACATCTAAGGCTGGGCCCAGGAACAAGCAAGTGCCCCGAGACTTTTTTTTAATTTAATTTTACTTATTTATTTTTAAAATTTTTATTTGAAAGGTGGAGTTAGAGAGAAGGAGAGACAGAAACAAATCTTCCATCCACTGGTTCATTCCCTAAATGACTGCAATGGCCAGAGCTGAGCTGATCTGAAACCAGAAGCCAGGGGCTTCTTTGGTGTCTCCTACACAGCGACAAGAACTCAAAGACTTGAGCAGGTCATAGGCAGGGAGCTGGATCAGAAGTGCAGCAGCCAGGACTAGAACCGGTGTTCATATGGGATGCTGGTGCCACAGGCAGAAGCTTAGCCTATAACACCATGGTGTTGTATCCCACCCTCCTTTGCCCTGGCCCCAAGAGACTTTTAAGAACAGTAAAGCTGTGTCAACACTGACACAGGAGGCACCTCTGCGATGGGAACCCTCAGTCCCTCGTAAACACCAAATGACTCTGTGACCACATGGGAGCTAGGCCTGTAAGTTCTGAAGCTTCTGGGTCATAGCAGGTAGGAACTGCGCCAGGAAGCCGTGGGTGGGACAGGATGGTTCCTCAGGGAACAGCCTGTGTCCCGGGGCCAGCTGACTGTACCATCCTATTCTGTCCACTCCCCCTGCACTGGGCCACCAGCAAAGGACTCCAGGGAGGGAGAAGTGTGTATCCTTCTCTGAGAAAGCTCCTGTCATACCTAGAACTCTCCTGAACTCCTGCCCACCCCCCACTGCCAGCCCGCGCCTCTGCTCACCGCCCCTCAAACCAGCTCCTTCCTTGACTGCCTCCCGGCCCTTGTTGCCCTTCTCAGCCCAGAGTTCTCAAAGCTCACTGTCTCGGGGTGCCCTGCTCCGCAGTCAGAGTGTCATGCCTTCAGCTTAGTCTCCGCCATCCAGTACCACAAATGCACTCTGCATGTATTACATCCCTGGGCTTGTAGCAACCTGGGTCTGTGGATAAGCCACAATCAGGATCTCCCACACACCTGAGGCAGGGAGGGGGTGATGTCAAGTACCAGTGACTCGCAAATGTATCCAAGTCCCGGGTGCAACCCTGAACTGGAACAGTGGGTCCAGTCTCACTGTGCCCACAGTGGATGGCTCACACAGCCCCAGCGGGAACTAACTCTCCAAGGTCTGGACTCCTACACACCCCTCAAGGCCTTGTCTCTTGCTTGGAAACATCCCATGAGGCATTGCACTCTGGATTTCCTGCAGGATTTGTTTCTGGGTCAAGGGTGTCGGAAGAAGGTGGGCTGCGTCCCCACAGAGCATGTTCCTGTGTGTGAACAACAGGACCCTGTCACGGAAAGAGCTCTGGGGGCTGGGCTGCTGTCCTGCAGTCCCCAGGTCTGGGTTTCCACCTGTGCCCAGGGAGCCATTCCTCGCTCCCTCGACAGGGCCATGCGTTTGTCTCTCTGCTCCTAGAGAACCCAGCAAGTGCAACATGCTCTGTTGCCAGAACTGACTTGAAACAAACCCGAAAGTTTACTTTGGAAAGGAGTTAATGCTCAAAGTTGGAAGCCCTCTTCAGGACGATAAACACCTCCTTTCCCGTCCTCCCAGCTCCTGGCACAGCGCCCTCCCCTGGTGGACGCTTTCTCCCGGGTCAGGAATGAGGAGCGGGGATGGTAACCAAGTCCAAGACTAGGCCAGAACCTTTGTGAGGTGCATTTTCCACCCACCACTCTTCTCTAACTAATAGGAGGTTGTGGGCTGGAAGCCTTTTAAAAGTAGGACAAGGGCTCAGTGTGATAGCCTTACATGCACTGGAATCCCATATGGGCAGCGGTTTGTATCCTGGATGCTCCTCTTCCCATCCAGCTCCCTGCCTGTGGTCTGGGAAAGCAGTCGAGGACGGCCCAAAGCCTTGGGACTCTGCACCCACGTGGGAAACTCGGAAGAAGCTCCTGGCTCCTGGCTTCAGATTGGCTCAGCTGTGGCCATTGCTGTGACTACTTCAGGAGAGAACCATCAGATGGAAGATCTTTCTCTCTGTGAATCTGCCTTTCCAATACAAATTAAGTAAATAAGTAAAAGTAGGGCAGATTCTTGAAACCCCTGCAATGTTTCCACAAGTGATCAACGACAGCCCACCCTCAACACATGCGTGCGCGCGCACACACACACACACACACACACACACACACACACCTGGAGGAACAAAGACCAGAAAATACAAGTAGCCCCTTTCCGAAGCCAAATAAAATTATGCCAGAGGTGTGAAAGGTGATCAGGGTCACATGACCAGGATTGGCATCTCTGATATAGCCATGATATTGTCACAGACATGAAAGAAGCAGTCTTTAAAAATAGGAAAACGAAACCCAGGCGGCAGGACTCTTGGCTCAGGTGAGAGAAAGTGAGAGGGGGGCTTTTCAAACTTGAAGTGCACAACAAAACTTTGAGGTGGTTTCAGATTCCGAGCGGCTGTTTAACACCAGACCCTGGGCCAGCCACCTCAGAACGGGAACATGCCTTCTGCTCCGGGTGGCGGCTGAGGGGGCCCACACACTTCCTGAGGGCTCAGGGAACGCTCTTTGGGAAAGGATCAGCTCCTCCCCTGGTTGGCCACGGCAGCCTCCTCAGAGCAAGATTCATATTTTATGCTGAGAGCCTAGCTGACGTTATGCGGGGGGCGGGGGGGGGGAGGTGGAAGGAGGCGGAGAGGTTTGTGGGGAAGGGTAGGGAGGGCCAGTCACACTCATACAAAGCCGGCTTCCTCCTAAAAAAGCCCTTCCGGCCCTTTAACTGCCATAAGATTCCATTTAAAAAAAAAAGTTTAGAGTAGTAACCAGAAATGATGTTTTATCTATTTGATTTTGCCTTTAAAATCATTTCAAAGCAAAGTTCTGAAAAGTTCTTCGAACTAGTTCTTCGAGCTAGACGACATTGTGGTTATTTTTAAACACCTGATTCAAAATGAGAAAGTCTCAGAGGTCAGCCACACGTCCTGGGCACCAGCCCTGGGCACTTCTCTCTGCTTGTGCCCCGCAGGGTACCACCGTCAACAGGGCGAAAGGCCGACCGCCGCCGAGGGAGGCGGGCCAGCATCACCCGAACACGCATTCTCACTTTTCTACACGCCACGGACGGCACAGTCACAGCCTCATCATCTTCTGCTGCTGGTCGTAATTAAAACAGAACAACAGCAACAAAAGAAGAAAAACCGTAAAATCCATTAAGCAACCCATGACCACTGGGACTGGGAAAACCCGGACTGCATATTGTTCGTCTAGGAAAATGGTACTCGGCTAAAGCTCTGAATTCCTTTATAAAATCCCAATTCATTATTTAAAAAAAGAGAAAGGAAAATGTGCACTTAAGTATAAACACTGACAAAGGCTCTATACTTTTTTTTTCTTAAGCTCTACAGAATCCCTGGAATAATGCCTGCCAACTAAAACACCTACTATGAATTTAGTAATGGGTTATGCAAACATAAATTACAAGGCCAGACATTTTAAAAGGAAAAAAACCCTGTGATTTATTGACACACTGGAGACACGGCAGGAGAGGAGCACTATTTCAATTTTCTATATATTCCTCAGCACCGCGGATGTGTTAATGCCAAAAGAATTTGAAAATAAAAATGACTCTTGCCTCTCCTGGTCTGAAGATGTGGGTTCGTTTGCTTCCAAAGGGGTGACCAATGGATTCATTTCCCACCCTTACAGTCAGGAAAATTCATATTCAGCAGGGCATTTTATCTGGTTTCAAGCGCGAATGAGCTGCCTCAAACAAAAGTGTATCTCAAAAACCTTTATTTCAGTAAAAAGGAAAATAGAAACATTACGCACACTTATCTTCATAGCTCTTTCTGCAAAAAGCTAACACACGCACGTACTGGTGGAAGCGGCCCTGATTCTGTCTGCACTTGTACCCTTGTAGGTACAAGATCGCTTGTTCCTGTCTCATCTTGCTGGTCGAGCCAGCACTTTTCCTGCACAACGGCAAAGCAGCCGTGCATGTAAGGATGAAATGACGCTCAGCAGTTGTGTGCGTGTCAACCAAGCAGCATCCACTCTCCTAATGAGCACCCTGGGTGCTTTCAGCAGAAGAGGTTTTTGCTTCTCTCCGTTGCGCACACGGCGGACAGCCTGGCTAACAGTCATGTTCAAAAGCACAGGCCACGGCAGCCGAACAAGCCCATCTTGAGAGCAGAGGCTGCTGACACTGCGCTGATGAAGACTGCGAGTTCTACACGGCAAGGATGCCAGTGAAGTGGGAGTTCCCCTCTAAAGCGGGTACACACACACACACACATACAACATGTGCCCACACACACGCACAACACGCATGCAGCATAGGTTTTCTGGCATTGTGATTATGTGAATACACCTGGTCCCGGAGAAATACACTGAGCCCAGCCCCATATTTCAGACAAACCAAACAGCCAATAGACAGTAATGGCTTTCAGCTACTGATGACCGGGGCCAAAAATGAAGCAGCACTTAATCTTCTGGAGGAAACTGCCAATGCCGGGAGGCCCGGGCCGACCTCTCCTCTGACCTCAACCAGAGTCACCTAGGATAACAGAGTGCGGTTTATTTTTACTCCTGGCTCCAGACGACAACGGTCCACACCATGATTCCGACGACGTTGTCACCACACCAGGGACTGGGGCTGAGGGAAGCCCAGGAAGGTTTGATGGCTCCCGCAGGTCACACTGGGAATGAAATTCACCGAAGAACAAGGCCTACAATAATTCCATCAACACTCTCCAAATCCACAAAGCCCATTAAAGGGAAAAAAAAAAAGAAGAAGAAAATTCCATTTAAAGAGAACTTTCAAAGTGGGGTCTGGACAAATGACTCCACAAGCCACACAGAAGAGAGGGCCAAGTGCAGAGAGGCGATGCTGAAGAGCAAGGACACGGCCTCTCTCTCTTCCCACCCGTGACCTGGGGTCCCTTTCCAGAACAGCACACAGCATGCGTGCTGCCCAACAGAAGGACTGTAGGCTGGTCGCCCTGGGCAGGACTGGATAAACCACAGCCTCTCTGGTCCCCATTCACATGACAGTAAACCCAACTAACCATCGAAAGAAAACCCAAGATGGGACTCTGACAACATCAGCCTGCAAGCGATTTCAACAACTGGATACAAAACAAAAAGGCATCCACCTTACGCAGAAAACTAGGAGAGGCAAACTCAGCTGTATGAGAATGAGCGTCTTCCACGTGACAATGGGCACCGTAAGCACGAGGACAAGCCAAGCTGGCCTGCTTCTCGGCAGAGTGACCGGGCAGCTTCCTGGACACAGGGCCTGTGAGAACCATCGTCAATTTCCTGGCGTGTCCACCCCAGGAGAGCCCTGAGCCACTCTCCAAGAAACACGTAAGAAAGAAAGGAGGGACTGTGACAATCATGGAGCCATTTGCCATCGCAGAAAGGGAAAAGGGCTAGTCTTTCACAGGGCGCTAACGTGGTGTCAGTGGGTACCCAATGTGGCTAAAGCTGTGAAAAGTGAGGTAGCTTTGAAGGTCAGGTCTAAACAGATACAGACACAGGGTCTCCCGGTACAGTGCCATCCGCATGGTAAAATATACATGATATCAACACAGAAAAGCACAGACGTGGCTGTGAGTGTTAAAAGCAGATGAAAATGAAACATCAGTGCTGAACCCCTGCTTTCATGTGAGGCGGCAGGGAGGGCCGGCGTGGCCAGGGGTTCTCAGCTGCAGGCAGCGTGGCAAGTCACGGGGCCACGTGTTAACATGTGTTCAGTCTTTACAATGGGCGTGGGGATGTCTGTTTCGCTTTCTACACGTTTCAGTCTGCCAAAAACAGTTCGCATTCCAAAAAAAAAAAAAATTTTTTTTTTTTCAGCAGATTTCATCGCTCTATGCATCAAGTCACTACATCATCACAGGTGTGAGCCCAGGGAGAGGCCCTGGGCAGCAAAGGCGGGTGACTTCTCTGGGCACACCCCTTCCCAGCCAGGAGCTCTGGGCAGAGACTGGGCAGGGCTCTCTGTTTTTTTAGCGTAGAAGTGGCATCAGTGGACTGACACAGGGTCCAGTGGACTCTGACCAGTCTTGGATACAAACAGCAACCTCAGCATGAGAGAACGGAGCTGCCAGGGTCCAGGTCTCCCCTGTGCAGCTACCTCTGGGAGCAAACTTTCCTCCACTGGAGGAGCAACTTGAGCCATCTCCACTAACTGGGAGACGCAAAAGCTCTGGCTGGCTTTGCTACCTGTCAGTCAGGACACCCGGAGTGAGTTTTCCTCCCCTCTGGGCCTCATTCTTTTCCCCACTTGAAAGCACAAACATTGTGCCCATTTAAGATGGACCCTCAGAGTAAGGCACTGGTGTGCCAGACACATAGGAAGTGTTGCATGGCAGCTGTTGTGACAGGTCTGCCCTCCCATGCATGATGGCTGGTCATAGATATTCAACTGCATGCGTACCATGAGGTGGAGGAGGGGATGTCCACTAAGAGAAGGAGCTGCACGCAGGACCTGTCCAATGGGGAAGGGAAACAAGAAAGAGGGGTCCCGTGGCAGGGGCCAGTGGGGAGTTTCGAGGTGGGGGTGATGAGCCACACAGAACTTGACTAGCACCTCCATCTTGGAACCCACAGAAGAGGTGATGGGACCTGGCTTGGCCGTGTCTCCAGTTGGGCTGGGAGCAGAGCCAAAAGTAGCATCAGAGTGTTCAATTCCCAACTCAGTGTTCCTCCAATGGCATTCCATTATACCAGAATGTCTTCCTATGACAAAAATGACCACAAATTGGAAAGCCCACACTCTCCAGAACAGGCCCCCAATGCTCCTTGTGAACTCATTTCTCAGGTAACCCCCACCGCCTGCCCCTCCCCATGAAAACCAAGTGCCAAAAAGTCAGCACTGTGGTACAGCAAGCTAAACTTCACCTGCAGCACCAGCATCCCATAAAGAGCAGGGGGTTCAAATCCCAGCAGTTCCCTGCTAATGCAATGGGAAAGCAGCAGAAGCCAGCCCAAGTGCTTGGGTCCCTGTGGTGCACGTGGGAAACCTGGATGGAGTTAGTTCTCTATTACCGGCTTTGACCTGGCAGAGCTAACAGTTGTGATCATTTGGACAGAGAACAAACAGATGGACAATCTCTGTCTCACTGCCTCTCTGAAATTCTGCCTTTCAAATAAGTTATTAAGGTGATGAAAAAATAAAAACCAGAAACAAACAACAAAACCAAGAGCCAGAGTTAGTATTGGGGGGAAGCGGTTGAAGCCATAGTGTGTTATACCAGCACCCAGTACCACAGCACTGCTATGAGTCATGGCTGCTCCGTTTCTGATCCCACACCAGGCTAAAGTGCTTGGATCCCTGTCACCCACAGGGGAAATCTGGATGAAGCTCCTGGTTTGGCCTGGCCTAGCCTTGACTGCTGTGGCCATTCAGAGCAGTTCACCATAGCAAGTATGCCAAGGATAGCGACTGCTCACACTGAGGCCACTGCAATGCAACTTCTGGGTACAGGCATTGTGGCACAGCAGGCTTACCCACCACATCAAAGTGCCTGGGATCTTGTCTCGCCTCTGCTTTCGGTCTGGCTTCCTACTCACACCCTTGCTAGGGGGCAGCAAGAAGGCAGCTGAAGCAGGTGGTAGACCTGGATGGAATGTCTGACCCCTGGCTCAGTCCTGGCTGTTGGGAACCATGCGGGCACCAGTTCGTGTCCTAGATGCTCCACTTCCAATCCAGCTCCCTGCTTGTGACCTGAAAAAGCAGTAGAGGATGGTGCAAAGCCTTGGGACCTTGCACCCATGTGGGGGACCCAGAAGAAGTTCCTGGCTCCTGGTTTTGGATCAGTTCAGCTCTGGCCATGTGGCCATTTGGGGAGTGAACCAGTGGCTGGAAGATCTTTGTTTCCTTCTCTGTAAATCTGACTTTCCAATAAAAATTATAAGTAAATCTTAAAAAAAAAAAAAAGTGCTCAGCAAGGGCAGTGGCTGAGACAGAGTTCTACTACCCAAGTCCTCGAGTCCTTTCACAGAGGGACATTCTGCATGTAGATTGTCACCTGAGGTTCCATGCTCAGAGAGTGGTGTCTGAAGGCAACCCAGCAACAGCTGCCTCCATTCCACGGAGGGTGCAGGGAGAGAAATGATGGCCAAGATGCCTGTAGGGGTTGGGCTGTTTGTACCATAGTTGAATGTAGAGAAACTACAGTCTACCCCGGAGCTTTGGTGTGGACTGGGCTCTTGTAGGGCCAGTGTGGTGGCATAGCACCAGTTCAAGTCCTGGCTGACCCACTTCTGATCCAGCTCCCTGCCTGTGGCCTGGGAAGAGAGTGGAAGATGGCTCAATGCCTTGGGCTTTTGTGCCTATATGAGACACACAAAGTTCCTGGCTCCTAGTTTCAACCTAGTCCAGTCGCAGCCACTGCGGTCATTTGGGGAATGATCCAGCAGATGGAAGACATCTCTCTATACCTCTGACCTTCAAGTAAAATCTTTTTTAAAAAATTAGCACTTGTTTCAGTTACAGATATAAAATCCTTTTGGGGTCAGTTCTAGGAATATGCACATAGCATGCTGTTTATTAAGCTTGTTGTATTGCTTGCCAAAGCTACAGAGAACATTCCACAACTCACCTGCCTGGCAGTAACCACAAGGTAGTTATCATCACTCCCATGATTTTAGATGAGAAAATGGGGCCTCGGGAGTGGGCACCCTGGCACAGTGGGATTGCCTGCACCCCAGATAGGACTCTGGGGTTTGAGCCCCTCCTCTGCTTCTGATCCAGCTCCCTGCTAATGTGCACTGTGGGAGACAGCAGGGGATGGTTGCGACCCCATGACAGACCCAGATGGAGTGTGTGGCTGCGGGCTTTAACAGGCCTGACGCTGGCTGTGGCGGGTATTTGGGCACTGAACTAATGCATAGGAGAACTCTCTCCTTCTCTCTGCCTCTCAGATAAATAAAAGTGAGGTCAATCTTAAGACAGAAAACCCGAGCAAGGTCATGGGACTTAAACTCCAACCCCCATGAACCTACACTCTCCTAGGGACAGCCATTATGCTCTTGGAGAGTTTGTCGGTGATGCTTAAAATAGCCCAATACAAACTGCCAGGTCATGAAGGAAGCGATGGGATGCAGGAAGCAAAGGCAACGCCAGCTCTGCTGCTGCATCAACGTGTGGGACCAAGAGGCCACCCTGTGGGGCTCAGCAGAGAGTGGGGGGCTGCAGGGACTCCAGGGACCACACACCATGGTTCTGACGGCAGTAGCTGGCGTGCACAGAGAAGCTTAAGAGATTCACTTCACTGCTCACTAATGACCCAAAGTTTCACTTTTCTGGGCCAAAGACAACAAACAGAATTGGGTCTCCCTTGAAGCCCAGGGCTCACAAACTGGATTTTGTGGGATTCACATTCAGTCCCAGCCTCCCAGGACAGAGAAAGCAGCCTGGAATCTGACGTCTGAAAGCAGCTGAGAGATAAGAGCTGACGGATGGGACCAAAGCCTTGAGCTGAGCGAGCTTTTGGGGACCCTGGCTGCTGAATAAAAACCATGTAGCTGAGCTGCGGTCCTTGCTCTGTGTGCCCTGCACAACTGGAGGGAAGCCGAGCTTGGGGGTTGTTCCTCAGCGCCTGTGGGCCTGGAGTCTCCTAAGGATTGATGCCAAAGCGACACCTGAATGGTGAAGGGAAGTGGCCTCTGGGCCTTCGTGGTCTGCGAACTGATGAAAGAACAGAGCCCCAGGCTCACACAAACACGGCAGCTGGCAGGCAACAGGATCCACATGCTGGCTGAGCACTTTAAAACGATGAGGGCTAACCCACAGGATCCCTGGACATGACCATCGGAGTCATCGGTCCCGCCCAGGACCTCCACAAGGTCACACAGGTCAGGATCCCCCTACACACACCCTAGCCCGACCCCAGCTGTCCCAGAGGGGCCCTCAGCTATGCCCTCTCAGGCTGTGCTTGTCTGTAGTGTCCACTGAAATCGCAACTGTGTGACTCTCTTTTTCCAGGGTGAGTCACACCGTGCAGTGTCTATATAAAGGCCGCAGACGTAGTGACTAAATGCATTTGGGCCGGGGCCACCACTATATATTACTACCCCGCACAGCCCGCCGCCCCTGCCTCACACGGGGAGTGAGAAGTGGGCCCCAAACCTCACAAGTGTCCTCCCTTGTTCTGTTTTTCTGCCTGGGTCCTGCGGGTCCAGCTCCCCTCAAAAACGGATCACCCTGGTCAAGGAAGGGAAGACGCCCTCCCCGCAGCCCACCTGCCAGAGTCTGGAGGAGCTGACAACACAGCCACAGGGACGCATGCTTCCTCCTCAAGGTCTATCTCCAGGGCCTGATGTTTTCACAGCTGTTATTCGAGGATGGAGACATCAGGAAACCACCCCAGGCCCGACGGAGAGGGCAAAGTAAGATTCTGGCACTTAGGAAACAGAACCACCCCCCCCCACACACACACAGTGCCATCAGCTGCATATAATGTGTTCTGCCACAACCCAGGCCTGCAGGTACTGGCACCGGAGACTTGGGGGCTGTGACCTCTGTCCACCAGAGGGTAGGGGGATGAGGGGGACAGTGAGAACTAAGAGAGTCGGTTCCCTAGCCTGGCCACCAGGGACTGACATTCCCTGGTTATGAGTGCCACAGGTCAGCTCAGCTGCTGTGGGCAGGAGCCAGGGAGGGTGACGCAAAGATAAGAATCACTAGCAGTGTGGGCCAGGCAGCATTGGGAGAGTCACTCTCCACAGAATAAGAAATGTTTCAGCAAAAATCCTTCAGGAGAAAAAGACGGGGGGGGGGGGGGGGCGGGGGGAAAGGGACCAAAAGCTGCCCCAGACCCACAGCTCACATCCCTCAAGGAAGCGTCATCAGGGCCCGCCTTGGAGGAGACATAAATTAACGCAAAGCATCCTAGACAGACGCCCAGGAAGGAGCTGGGGCTAGGGACTGGGCGGCCAGGCAGGCAGGAGGATGGATTTACGAGCACGATGCTGCAGCTCAGGAATGCGCCTCTCCCCCGCTCAGGCCGCCTCTTCCCGTCCTCACCAGGACAGACAACACAGCATGCACCCCCACGCCTGCTCTGGGGGCCGCACACCATTGGCTGCTCGTGTGGTCTGAGCTGGGCAGCACACCTAGGCACAGCAGGCCCTGAAGCAAGGACTGCGTTCCAGGAGCACCAAGCCAGCCTCGGCAGCCCCCGCCCCTGGGGGGCTCCCTCTACTCAATGGATTCCCTCCCACAGAGCACAAAGCCCTCAGCGGGAACCACAAGTCAGCTCCCAGCTTCAAAGACACATCTGGGCGGGGAGAAGTCCAGGGGCTCAGTGTGGCTAGGAAACGGGGTGGAATCCCTAAGGCCAGCTTAGGTCCCGGGAGACAAGCAAAACCTCACTGAGAGGGAAGAGTAGCATAAGAGCCAGGTCTTGGGGGGAAGAGAGGAACCCCATAGCTTTGCCTCGCATGTTCTCTAATGGGAACTACCCACACTGTCCCAGGGGCTCACCTGGGGTAGGGGGAGACCACAGAATCCTCATGTAGGAAATCCAAGGATCACCCTGCACTCCTGGTCCCTGCAGAGCACAAAGATGCAGGGCAAGGCAAAGGGAAACTCCCAGGGTATGTGACGCCAGGCTCTCGATCTACACACACTTGCCCCAGGCAGCCAGAAAGCTGCTGCTGCTGCTGCTGCTGCTGCGTGTTCATCCTGTGCGCCAGCACAGCCCTGGGCAGTAGGGAGAGCTGCACCCAGCACGCAGGTGCCTGGCCGCACAGCAGCCTGTGAAGCCCCTCATGGAGCCCCACCTCTCCATCCATCTCCTGCCCAGAGGCCTCGGCATAGCTGTCCGCCTAGCAGGCAGGCTGTGGCCTTCATTGGTCACCCACTCTGGACTTCCGGCTCCTCCTTCCTTGGTTGTTCCCTTCCCACCCAGGGCACAAGTAGGAGGAAGCTGAGGGAGGACCCGCCTGTGATGTTGCTGGCAGAGCACATGGAAAGAGTTGGATGCCAGCGAGACCTGCCACGCAGAACCTGTACACAGGTGCATTTCTCAGGAGACAGAGCCCTAAATTAGGATGATCGATATTTTAAAGATTAGGAATTGGGCTGAAAAGCACAGCTGTTTGTTTACAATAAGGATTGCTGAGCCCCATAGTGGGGCTTACCCCAGGGTGTTTGCAACGTCCTTGCCAAGAGCATTTCTGTAGCTGAAGCTGAGGGCAAAGGTGCTGGCTGTGCTAGCCTAGTACTAAGCATGGCATCTCTATGTTCTACTTGTTTGAGGAGGGAGACAAGACACCTTTTTAAAACAGGGATAGGGGTCCCAGCACCATAGCCTAGTGGCTAAAATCTATGCCTTACATGTGCCAGGATCCCAGGTGGGCACCGCTTTATGTGCTGGATGCTCCATTTCCCATCTAGATCTCTGTGGCCTGGGGAAGCAGCTATGTACAACCCAAAGCCTTTGTACCCTGTGCCCACGTGGGAGACCCAGAGGAAGTTCCTGGCTCCTGGCTTCAGATCAGCTCAGCTCCAGCGGTCGCGGTCACTTGGGAAGTGAATCAGCAGATGGAAGATCTTTCTCTCTGTCTCTCTGCCTTCCCAATAAAAATAAATAAAATCTTGAAAAAAAAAAAAAAAAACAGGGATAGAATTTTATCCCTAGGGTCAAACCCGGCTGGCACATGCAAGGTGTTCCATAAATATTTGCAAAACGATGAACTGTTATTACAACCCGACTTTTGGAACACTTCAAGCTGAAACTGCTTTTCAAAGCAGTGTTGGGTTTGCAAGGAGGAACAAGATTTAGACGCATCTCATGGGAGTCCCAAGTTAACAAAAGGAACAAACACGCCCTAGTGCCAGGCCTGCACGGGGCAGAGGGTGCGGAGAGAGCCCGGAGCATGAGAACTGCTCCTGCACCCTCCCCAATGGGCTCAACTGCCTGGCACCCTCAGGCTTCCTACAGTGCTACTCAACCTTTGGTCAGGGCTGAAGGGACCCATCTGTCCTTCCACACGTTGGCCCCCAAACACACACTGGAAAACGCGGACACAGAAGGAGCACAGCTCTGGCCCTGTTCACACTGCTTCGAGAAGGTTGGAGGGGACATTTCCAAGCTTCTAGCAGGCCCAGCATGTTGCTAATCCCAGACACTTACACCCTCAGCTCCGGGAAGCAGCCTCGGGACCCCTCCATCTGTAGTCTCCCTTGGTGGGCTGGGTGAGAGGACTTGACATGCCCGCGCACCTGGCCACACGCCAACACACCCAACGTGTTTGACACTTGCAGCTGGCTTTGGCTGGACTATTTCCATTTTGTGTGGTGGCACATGACCCCAGCAGGCCGGAGCTGGGGACAGGGAGGAAAGCACTGCTTGGTGTCACAACCCCATCTTCTGAATCTGTCCTAGAACAATGAGACCCCCACAACGAGAGCTCAGCAGCAGCCCCGCTCACCTCTGGAGTGTTCTTCTTGAACTCTCGGCTCTGCTCGATGAGCCGCTTTCTCGACTGTTCGCTTTCATCTTGCCGGTTCGCCAGTACTGTTGCGGTGGCATCCAGTTCTCTCTGTGGAGCGAGGAGGAAGGGAGAGAAAGGTCGTAACTGCACTTTGAAAACATTACACTCGCATCATCTGACCAGAACCCTGGAGGAGAGACCCCATGTGGCTCCAGCGACTACCCATTTTGGGCCAGAGAAGCAACTGGAGGAGCGTGCCACGGAGATTGGATGCATCACTTATCCCATGCCCATCCATACCGTCCCTTGCTGGTTCAGTTCCATCTGTACCAGGCCACATCCACCCACACCACCCCATACTAATCCATGCCACCCCTCACTCACCCCATGCCCATCCATACCACCCCATACCCACCCACGCCATTCCACACCAATCCATGCCACCCCTCATTGGCCCACATCCATCTGTATTACCCCACACCAACCCACGCCAACCCTCACTGGTCCACATTCATCTGTATCACCCCATACCTCCCTGTGCCATCCTACAGGTTTAAGGAAAGCAGACTGGCTCAGCTTGCTGTATTATGCACATGTGCCACAGCTAAATCGGCTCTGACAACAGGACATGCAGCCACATTCTTTTCACTCCAACCAGCCAGGCCAGTGCTCCAATGACGTGCTGCCTGGAGCTGCCCCATGTCTGTCCCTAGCAGGTGCCTCCTCTGGCAGCTTCCCATGGCTCTGTCCCTCTACTGCTGTTGGGGCTCTCAGGGGCCATCCTGATGCTGTGGCACTGAGAACCTGTGTCCTCACAAGTGACTCTCTTTCACTGTGAGTTTGTTGCAGGTCACACAGCAAAGTGGTGACCATGAACTTTTGCTAGTTTGCAACAGCGACCTTTACAGGGCAGATCTCAAGATATTCAGGATCATGTCTGCTCTTCAGAAATGCATCTAGACATGGTGGTGATTCCCAAAGCCATTTTTACCTGCTGGCGTTAGAGTTCTGGGGACCACTGAGAGGGAGACCTGCCAGGGCCTGAGGTCTCTGCTCACCTACCAGAAACAGGCACTACAGCTCCAGAGCCCCCCATGCCTGGCTCTGGAAGCTCGGGGCTAAGTTCCCAGAAGGATCTGTTCCAAGCCAGCCTGTGGCAGATGGGCACAGAATGGTGCGCCAAGGCTCATAGTGGGACATGTGGCTGGTACCACCATTCTCCCGTTGAGCCACTTCGCTTCCTGAAGGCACAGTAGCACAGGTTGCCCTAGAACTCAGGGGCCAGTGAGGAGGAGGCTGCTGCATGCTGTCACTCAGTGGTGGAGACCACCACGATGTAGTCAACAGAGCAAGGGTTGGATCAATCAAAGGCTCAATGACAAGAACAGCAAATGATGAAGACGTGCCCCTGGGCACACGCTGGGTCTTATCCTCCACCGCCCCACCCCTGCAAACTCTCTAAATTACACCTGCTTTCCATTTTGGTGGCGAGACAAGCCACCGAGCTCTCAATCCTCTTAAGAGAAGCTGCTTCGCTGGTACCACTACGAGTGGCCCGCAGCCAGGGAGGACGACAGAGAGCTGGAACAAACTGCCGGCGTGCTGTCAACTCAGAAAGTGTAGGCAGTTGCTGGGGGGAGATGGAAGGGGAGGTAGCAGTGAGGGGTAAGGGGAGGGGGGAGTGGAGTGGAAGGGAGTGGAATGTTTTAAAAAGGAGAGGACAGGGTGGGTGGGGAGAGATAGCACCACGCCACGCTCTCCCCTTGGGTATCTCTGGCAGTGGAGCGCATCCTGGGCAAACAAGCCCCCAAAAGAATACCGTGGGCTGGCATTCAAGAACAGATGTCAAAGCTACTGCCGAAAAGAGGGAAACACACAACATTCTGATAGACCACATTGGAAAGCCAGCTCAGCCAAGGGAAGGCAGGGGAAAAAGAGCAACGGGAAGCAATGTGGGAAAACGGGCGGGCGCGCGGGAGAGGCGAGCAGCCGCAGAGGCAGAAGGCTCCTCGGGAACATAAACAATGTGCTAAGGAGGAGGACTGAGGCGTCTATATTTAAGCAGCAGCGGCACCCAGTTATAAAAAGGGAGACTTAAAGAAGGGTGGAAAAAAGCCAATATTGAAATATGACAGAAAAGCAAAGAAGTTGATGTTTCATTGCAGTCACATACAGACACAGAGAACTCCGCAAAGGCTGAGAGCGCTGGCAGCTCTCTCAGCGGGGACCCCTCCTCCTGGCCTCTGTCCCCAGGAGCAGCGGGGGGGGGTGGGGGGGGGGGGGGGGGGGGGTGGTCTCTGGCCAGGGCTCAGCCAGGCAGTGGGCATCTGCTGCCCAGTGCTGGGGGTACAGCAGAACTGTGAGGGGGTCTCTGGCCCAACCCCCACTTTCCCACCAAATCAGGCGCAAATGAAGAGATGCAGGGAGCAGGCTGGAGTATGTTGGACCCTCAGCTCCCCACCTGCTCCACCAGCTACAAGGTCCATGAATGGGGACAGGTGGCCTGGAGGAGGGTAGCCCCACCTGGATCCAGGAGCTGTACAGTCAGTGTGCCCGGGACCACTGGCTGCTGGCAGTTGAGGACTCTGTGGGGACACATGGCACTCCCGTCCAGGGGCCCTGCAGCCATATGCATCCTGGCATGAGGACCCAACAGCGATCTCTGAATGTCACATGGTGCCGCCACCCACCACCTCGGAAACAGATTGGCACAGCGAGAAAGAACCCGAGCTTCCACCATCCCAGATGGGGCCAGTCAGATTAAAGGTTTGCGATCTTTGATAGGTGTGCTAGGGGAGTGAGGTGGGGGAGAACCTGAAAACCAGAGTACCCCAAATCCTGTGGAAGGAGACTGAAGCGTTCCCAGGCTGTGCGAACCACGCAACGGGAAAGCTACTCAACACGAGCCAAATAGTGCTTTATTATCCCCAAGGTCCGACTGCACTCCAAGTGTCAGCCATCCTGGCACGTGAACAAGGGGATTTCAGGTGAAGAGGGGAGGGGGATGGGATCTGAAATGTAGACCACCCCTCAGCCCGTGAGATGCGACTTAAAGGAGCACGGAGCAGCTCCACAGCTGAAGAAACATCAGAAATACACGAAGAAGAGGAGGGGAATGGAAGCGATGTCGAGGTCCAGCAATAGCACACTGGCATGGCAACTTGCGGAGTCTTCTGCCATGGTTTAAAAAAAACACACACATGCATACGCAGTTCCACACGCACCGTGTGGGGCAAATGATCGTCAGGATAATTTTCAGCAAAAATAGCCAAGTGTAAAACGAAGCTAGCGTTGTTTAAGGCAACAGCTATACACCTGCTGGCTCCGGCTGGCTCTGCAAAGTGGCCCATGAGACCTGTATCCGCACTTAACCCCAGGAAGGGCTGGTGAGGGGCACGCCTTCCTCTACAGTTTGCATCATTTGACTATTTTGTTCCGTGAATTATCCACCTGTAAAACTGCAATGTGTATTCCTTTTGAAAAAAAAAATTCTGCAAAGGTGAAAAAAATTCAGACATGTAGTTCTAAAAATACACTTACAGGATATGTCTACCACATAGCATGTGAACCTGTGTCTTCATGGGCTCAGACACCTCTGGGTTGCGGGCGGCAGTGGTGGAGAAGGGAGCCGAGTCTGACAGTTACTATGCTAGCTAAAATGCCCGCGTGCCACATCAAAGTGTCCGACTGGGCCCCAGCTTTGGTTCCCGGTTCCAACCATGCTGGGAGGCAGGATGAGACGGCTCCAGCTGCTGCGTGACTGACACCCAGAGGGGAGCCCCGGCTCTGAGCCCTGTCCACTGTGAGCATCTGGGGAATGGACCAGCAGCCAGGAGCTCTGTCCATCTCTCCAAAACATCTGGAAAATCTGAAAAGTGAGAGGAGTAGATCCTTTGTCCAAATGACAGCTGTCACTGGCTCACCCAAAGAGCTGTGCAGCCAGTCTCAAGTTAAAACGCTGGGAGGAGGGCCCGACACAGTAGCCTAGGGGCTAAAGTCCTCACCTTGCATGCACCCAGGGATCCTATATAGACACCGTTTCATGTCCCGGCTGCTCCACTTTCCATTCAGCACCCTGCTTGTGGCCTGGGAAAGCAGTCAAGAACATCCCAAAGCCTTGGGACCCTGTACTCGCAAGGGAGACCCGGAAGAAGCTCTTGGCTTCTTCCAATTGGCTCAGCTCTAGCTGTTGTGGCCACTTGGGGAGTGAATCAGCTGATGAAAGATCTTTCTCTTCGTCTCTCCTTCTTTTTGTAAATCTGACTTTCCAATAACAGTAAATAAATCTTAAAAAAAAAAAAAAAGAGCTGGGAGGAGTCAGAGGCCTCAGTCCCGGAAACACCCCTAAGCTCCCCCACAGCCTCCCAGAGAAGGTGGGGAAGGCAACCCTTGAGGACCCTGGGATCCCAGAGACAGGAAGCAGGCAGGCCTGGAGGAATGCAAGGTCACAAAATAGAGCTGCGATCCTGCTGAGGTGTCTGACCCGGACAGCACTTTTCAGGGTGACCGCAGAGTAGCAAGATGTCAGAAGTGATGGGGACCACGGTGACACTCTGGCTCAGATCACATGGCCCACCTTCTGCTCAGCTTAGCTCCAGTCAGTCATCTGGCCCCATCCATGTGAAGAGCCCTCCTGCTCCCACTCCTCCTGGGCTAGGTTGGCCAACAGGGGCCGTGGCACCAGGCGCAGGTGTACCAAGGAAGTAGGTGTCGCTCTCTTTACTCCCTCAAGGTTGCTCCGCCTAGCACAGCTGGCCACTGACACCTGCCCCATCTGGGAAACAGAACACCATATAGGCCAGGAGTTCTGCTAGCCTTCCGGGTGACAACTTCAGGATACGTCTTTTCTGTTTCTGACAGATGTCCCAAAAGCCAGGCTCCTAAGAACTAAAGTCTCCAGCTTCTCCAACAACTGCTGGTGGTGTTTTAAATGCATTGTGTTGGGCTCGGCAGCGTAGCCTAGCGCCTAAAGTCCTCGCCTTGAATGCACCGGATCCCATATGGGCACCGGTTCTAATCCCGGCAGCTCCACTTCCCATCCAGCTCCCTGCCTGTGGCCTGGGAAAGCAGTTGAGGACGGCCCAATGCTTTGGGACCCTGCGCCCGTGTGGGAGACCTGGAGGAGTTTCCTGGCTCCTGGCTTCGGATCGGCACAGTACCGGTTGTTGCGCTCACTTGGGGAGTGAATCATCTCCTCCTCTCTGTATGTCTGATTTTGTAATAAAAATAAATAAATCTTTAAAAAAAAAAAAAGCAATGTGTTAAAAATGACCATGTGGTATAGTGGGTTAAGTCACCCCTTGGGAGGCTCTCGTGCCTTATGTCAGTGCCTGCGTTTCAGGTCTGCCTCCACCTCTGATCCAGCTCCCCTGCTGATGCTCCTGGGAGACAGCAGGTGTTTGTCCAAGTGTTTGGGCCCCTGATGCTCATGGGGGAGACCCGGGTGAAATTCCTGGCTCCTGGCCGGTCTGGTCTAGCTGTGAACTGTTGTGGGTTGGTGGGGAGTGACTCAGAAGATGGGAGATCAAATAATCATTCTGTCACTCTTCCTTTCAATAAATAAATGAATCCTTAAGAGAGACTGAGATCAAAAACTAGCTGCTGATTTAAAAAGAAACTGTGGAAGAAACAAAGGCATCAAGTCTTCCGAGGATGTGAAGGGTCAACTGGGACTCGCTGCCTTCCCAGGTGTACAGAGCAGTGCCTGCCAGGCCAGGCTGGTGAGACAACCAGGCCAGCACACGCTCTCTGCACACAGCCAGGCACGTGTGCCCCAGCACCCCCACACTGGGGAGGCTCCAACCATGGGAGCCTGGGGAGACCTTTCCTTCTCACCCCCTCTATCTTCATCCAGTGCACCTGCCACTTTCTAGGAGGATTTTCTGTCAAATGCATCAAATAGCGCATCCTCTGGAAACGTCTGTAATGGCAAGATGAGTCCAAAGGGCAGACCTCGGCACATTTGCAGTTCATTTCCAACAATAGAATCACTCGGGTGCATGGATGATGTTTAAGCTGGAAATGGGTCAGGGGCCTGGGCCCTAGCACCAGCCTCCTCCAACACTGCCCCCCTCCTGGCAAGACCCTTCATTCTACAGCCACAGAGAGCTCAATGGGGGGCTGCAATCCAGGCCCCATCCCTCACAGCCTGTGTGGCTGTGATCGCATGACCTCCCGCCCCTGGAGATAATTAAGATAATGCACTCGAGTTGGCTGCACGCACGCTAAGTGCTCTGCCAAGGTTAATTTTTTCGCCCTGCCAGATCCACTCACTTGACCTCAGCCCCAAGTTCATTCTGCCACCAGCACCTCTGACCGGGCAGGCGCTTTGGGAGGTGGCTGGCCCAGAAGCCATCCTGGTCTGCAGGCGCCTGCTTTCCAGTAAAGGGGATGAGGCAGACCTGAAAGCAAGATGAGCAAGATAGAAAGAGCAAGCCAAAACATGGTCCCCAAGATTGTATCAAATATGCCCATCTGCGCTGTGCTCTGCAGAGCAGCCACCTGGGGACAGCGACAGAGACACAGACAAACCACATGGATCAGAGGCCAAGTGGCAATTCAAGGCCTGCTGAGATGTGGGTGGAAACGCCAATTAGAAATGCCTAAATCAGTTCTCCAAAATACATCTACTGCAAATACACAGCTCGCACATATGCACACATACACATACTTGTCAATGCAAAATGTCTATCCTCTCTCTACATAGCACAGTCAAGTTGCTTCCACAGAGAGGTGTAAGGAAACAAAAGGCAAGGTATTTGGGGGTTTGGGGGCCAGGTCTGACCTTGTTGTTGTCACCTAGTTTGCTGACATGATCCTCTGGTCTGCGCACACACAGCTTCTTGACTCAGTACCATGCAACTCCAAGATTGAGTGATGGTGGCTACAGCCATCTGCCCCATGAGGGCACACATGGGCCCGAGCTGGGTTTCCCATCCAGGAATCCAGTTTCCAGAGTCACAATGATCTACCAGCCTTGACTGGGATACCAGAAGACGTGGGGCAGACATGCAACAACGGGGACCAGACCCCCACAGAACTGTCACAACTGACAGCCACCCAGGTCGGGCAGGTGTGTGTGCACAGGTGTGTGCTGATGTATGTTCCACAGGTGGCCAGGAGGGAAAGGAAATGGCTAGACAGTGAGTGCAAACACAGACAGGTGGGGGCTGGTGTGTGTGTGTGTGTGGTGGGGTGGTGGCTGCCCAGATGGCCAGGCTACTACATGACATAAGAAGGGCTAGTTTGAGCTAATCCCTGCTCTGGATCTCCAGCTTCCAGTTAACACAGGCTCAAAAAGGGCAGCATTGATGGCTCAGGTCCGAGCCACCTGTACCCCACTCTTTCCTGGCCTTCCCTGGGGTCTGTCCTGGACTCCCGTGAGCCTTTCCTTCTACATCAACAGAAACTGCAGAGCTCTGCTCAAACACTCCCTCCTTGCCTGAGCCCTCCCCACCAACCAAGCTGGCAACACGCACTTGCCTCGTACTGCCCATGTGGCTCCTACCGCAGCTGTCTGAATGCAGCCCCCCTCCCTGGGCTCCAGCCAGCCCCTCACCCACCAGGTGGGGCTGGGGCCACCTGCCCTCCTGCTCCTCCTAAGCACAGGCAGTGAGAAGCTAACTTAGGGATCCAGAAGGCATCCATCATGGCTGTCGGCCCTGCTCCCTGCACCCCACAGACAGGAACTCCAGGAACTGAGGGCACCGAAAGACTGGGCCCTTGGTCAGGTCCTGGGCCATGCCTGGCTTTTGCTCACTACTGGGAGAGGGCTGCAGAGAGAGATGGCTGCAGTTCTCACTCAGGGACCCAGCCTCAAGTGACTCTTCTGATACTCAGCCTTCGCATCTGTGACCCATGGCACAGCTTTGCAGGGAGACCAAGTGCTAGTACCAGCATTGTTCCTCCCACCACCCAAAGCAGTGGAGTCGCGCGTCCAGCTGATGCTGAGGCCACACTTCTTGGCCCTGTGAGGTGAAATGATGAGAAACTCTTAATCCCAGATATTCCTGAATCAATACTCATTACCCACTGCTGCCTCTCTAGGGATGGCTGTGTTTCTGATTGCGTGGGCCCCGACCCAAGAAACCAACATGAAGACTCAAGTGGAGTGAATGGGACAGAGCGGATGTACCCATTTGGGATGCATAAGACTTTGGTTTTGGACTAAGGGTACCCATTACCTGCTGAGAAAATGAAACTGAATAAACTGGCACATGAGAGAGGCGCCCGAAAGCAGAGCTGTCACAGGAGCCTCTTCTTGGCTCTTCGGGAACGAGCGACAACAAGAGAGAAACCAAGAGCTTGGTTTGAACGGCAGACGCACCCAAGGAGTCTTGCACTATGCAGAACACCTGCTAGACTCTCATCTCAATGGTTAGACATGAGCGATGGCAGAGATCAGGAGAGGCCTTGGTGACATAGACTGAGGCTCAGGGTGAAGCAGACGACACAAAGGCAAGCCAGTGCCTCTTGACCTGAACTGAGACAGCTGTGCCCTACTGCTGAATGGCATCACATGGAATTCCTGACGCTGGACCGCTCTCTTTTGGCTGCACCTCAAAGCAGCCAGAAATGCTGCCTGCCAGTCTTGACTATGCAGACACAGCTAGCTCCCTGTGCACTCTTCAACTATCGGCAACCTTGGCCTCCCCACACCTGCACCTCCACCATGCCACCTGCAGTGTGGTTCTTGGTATCTGGTGACCTGTGTTTGGGTTCTCTTTCTGCCCACATCCTCGGGTGGGTCTCTTGCTCTGCTCTCTGGGTCTCTGCCTTTCTCCTCCCCCAGGTCCTCAGCATCCACCCTCCCCTGCAGGACCCACCCTAAGGGATACAGAGGGGGCCTAGAAGCTACAGTCTGCTGTTAACACCACCCCTCCTATGGGCCTTGGATCAACCAGGTAAGAAGCAGCCCCAGGATTACATGCCCTGAGCTCACAGCTGGGGGGAAACAGGAGCTACATGCATATGACCTGCCCCTGCTCACAGACGTCCCGGGAGTAGCTCCCTTCATTTGGGGGGTCTTGTTTTGCGATTTGAAACAACATACTGTTGGGACAAATGGGAATCTCAGAGAGGACAGACTGCATACCATACCCGGGATGGGTAAAGATGGACTCCAAGATCTCACACAGACTCACCCAACAGCCGAATGACTGATCTTGGGACATGGAACGACAGCCAAGATCGGAACTGCACCATGTAGAAACCCAGCCATTAGTTAGCTGTCTATGGCAGTGTGAGTTAAACTCCACACCTCTGGAGCTCAGCAGCTATGCATGGCAACTCTGTCTGCAGGTGCAGAGCCCAGTCCACCTGTTCCGAATGTTCTGGGGAATGGTGCTGCTTGAGAATGACTCTTGGGGTCCTGAGGTCAGATCAAGGAAGCATGAGGAAGCGGCTCTTGCTAACTCATCTTACAGACTGGGTGGGGGGGTGTCAAAAAAGTGGGGGGACCCCTGAGGCTTACACAACTGACAGGCCTTGCCCAAATCATGCTGCCGCAGGTGGCGCCAGGATTAGAATCCAGCTCTGGGTGGCCCCAAAGCTGAGGCTTTGGAGAGAAATGGCATTGCTGCATCTTCCCTCCGCTCCAGGCCAAACGCACTTTCCTTTCTGCAGGAAATTGGGGGCCAGGCCATCAGCCAAAAACGAGGCAGGGACAGGGAAACCGTTGTGTTTTAATCTCAAAATAATTATGCCCCTGCCAAAGGAGTAACTCTGATCTCATCTACACTGGTAAAAATGTTTTTCCTCCCCAAGTATTTGTTTCAGAAATAAGCCTTTAATTTGAACACTTTGGGAGCCAACATTTCTGTCTGTTGAAAATATTTGTTTCTATTGTTTGGCAGGAATCAATTTGTTAGGGCACCAGCCACTCTGGCAAGGGCTCCTCTCCGCTTCTCTGGGAAAGTGCTGGCGGCCAAAGCCAATCCACCACCCTGCAGCTCACTCACTCGCTCAGTCTCCTGCTCTCTGTTGGGGCTGCCCCAGCCACAAACATCTGCCAAGCGTAGACCCAGGCTGGGAAGCAAAACAAACCACCCAGCGTGCGTGTGCCAGGACAGAGACACTTCGGGGGTCCCTGGGCATAGCGGGCAGCTGGCTGCTTAGTGTTTTTGCCATCAGAGTCGATTTTTCCCTAACAACAACAAGGATTGCGATTAGTACTGGTTAATGCAATGCAGGCGTCCTTTTTGCCTAGCCCCAGCTTCTCAGGGAGCTGGGCTGCCCCAAGGACACGACAGGAGCACGGCCATTCCCCAGTGATCCTCGGGGCCTCCCTCGGCCTCCTCTGTCTTCCCCTCCCGCCTCACTGGCTTCCCTGGTGTGACACAATCTGCTGCCCACCCTGCTTGCTCTCCGCATGCCGTGGGCTTGGGTGTGAGAGAGCTGGCTGGCTGGTGAGAGCTCCGAGCGATCGCAGCCACAGGTGAAGTGCTGGTAACCTCATTCGGAAACTGTCGGGCTTGGTGTGTGTTGTTTTTTCTGTTGTTGTTGTTAATCACAGCTGTGCCTCGCACTAGCACTCTACCTGTGGCTGTGTTCCCTTCTCACATTTTAATTAGCAAATAAAGACTCCAAAAAAGCTCTTCAAATGTCTTTGCTAGAGACTCGCAAGTAAAAGTTAAGAGACGCTGAGTAGCTCCTGCAGAAACCGCCGAAAGACACAGGGCAGGGCCACGACAGTGCTTGGGTCAGGCCTCTGAATCAGCTGAGACGTCTCATTTTTGCAGTCAGTTTTCAAGCTTTTCAGAGCTGTGTTGAGCGAGCAAAGCTGACAACACGCCACCGTTGGTGGAGAGCTGCTGCTGGCCAGATGGCCCCGCAGAGCGGCTCTCGTAGGGTGGAAAGCGTGAGTGCCCCAAGCACTCTCTCCAGGCACCAGGACTGCAGGCTGCTAGCAGGAAACCTGGGTGCTGGGCATCAACAGGTCAGGCTGTGGGACATAGTGCCGGAGCCAAGAGCGGCCATTTACCTCCTCCACCTTGAGTGATGGGTGACCCAAGGGCACCTGGGCACGCAAAGATTACCCAGAAATGCTGCTGCTCCGCTGCCCACTGTGGGCGGCAGAACAGTGACTCCAGCCATCAGCTACTCTCCACCCTGGCCAGCACCTTCTCAAAGATATCCGGGGTGAAGGGGATTTTTAACTCAAGATCAACTGTTCTCGTGTTTTTAATTTTTTTAAAAATGTATTTATTTGTATTGGAAAGTCAGATGTACAGAGAGAAGAGACAGAAAGGAAGATCTTCCGTCCACTCATTTACTCCCCAAGTGGCTGCAACGGCTAGAGCTGCACTAATCCAAAGCCAGGAACCAAGAGCCTCTTCCAGGTGCAGGGTCCCAGGGCTTTGGGCTGTCCTTGACTGCTTTCCCAGGCCACAAGCAGGGAGCTGAATGGAAAGTGGAGCAGCCAGGACATAAACTGGTGCCTGTATAGGATCCCGGGTGGCATGCAAGGTGAGGACTTTAGCTACTAGGCTACTGTGCCAGGTCCAATTGCTACGTTTCAAACCCACCCTGAATGATGAGCAAGCGCAAGCCAGTGCCTCTGGTTGCTATTTCACGCCTGGGGCCTGTGCACCTTCACTCTCTCCTCTGTGCCCCACAGGGGATGGCTCCTGGTGGCAGGAAATTCATGTTGATGACAAAACATTCCAATCCCTTTGTGACTGCTCCAAGTTCAAGTCCTCATCACCTGCTTGCCTCTAACTCTGAGCGTCAGTTCTTAATTACACAGACGTCAAGGCAATTTTTCTCTATCAGACTCACTTGTTTTGGCTCAGGAACAACATATTCTCCAGGCCCCGCATTCTCTCTGCGTTGCAACTCTTGTGACTTCCCAAGGAACCCTCACATCTCAGCATGAACACTCAGAGCCCAGGAGGCTGGGATGCTGCCCACACAGCATCAGAGGAAGATGCACAGAGCAAGGCAGGCTTGTGCCTGCCCATGTCCATCACGGGTAGGAAGCCACGGTTACTACTGGTAACAATGCTGGGCTCCTTCTCACTTCCCAGCTAGCAGCAGCACGGGCACTGAGGCATGCATAGCTGAGTGTAATGAGGCTGCACCTGCCTGTGCCTCTGCCCTCTATACCACCAGGGATATTACCACGCTAGGCCACAGGCATATAAAGAAACCTGCCATGGAGCTAGAAGGACAATCAAGACCTTTATTCATTGCAGCACAGAGGATTAAGCCACCACTTGGCAACATCACAGCCCATAGCAGCGCTGCTTTGAATCCTGGCTGCTCTACTGTGATCCAGCTCCCTGCTAATGCACCTAGAAAAGTTCTCAGGCCCTTGCACCCATATGGGAGACCAGGACAGACTTCCGGGGACTATTGGCTCCTGCTACAGCCATTGGTGGGGTAAAGTAGCAGATGGAAAAGCTCTCTCTCTCTCCTCTCTCTGCCTTTCAAATAAAGAAATGTTTAAAATAAAAATGTCTGCGGTCATCAAACCCAGGAGGCACCGACCGAGGTCTGTGCCTGCTTCAGGAGTGCACGCCCCATGCCTCTTTCAACAAGATCTTTCACATGGGTTGAAACAAAAGACTTCCTGCTTGACTCTCCCTCCCTAAGCTGCATCCCCCACCCTAAGCGGCTGGCTTCATGGGCTTCCACGTCTTTGTAGAATGGAGAAAACCACAGGCAGCGGCCACAACCGAAACCTTGGTCTGTGTGGCGGGAACACAAATGGAGAGGTGGGACGTAGCCAGAAAGATACGGGAGGAGTGTGTCAGGCTGGCAGGAGCCCTAGGCTTCTCTCCCAAGGGACACCTCTGCTCCCACCTAGCCCTGGTTGGTTTAAGACTGAGACCCTGTGGAGCTGGCTACAGGCAAGCGAGGAGGCCAAGAAATGAAACAGCCAATCTACAGCACTGGCATTTGAGAGCTTACGGTTGGCCAAATAACTCCACAACACCAAGATGCCCTGGGGATGGAGTGGAGAAGGAGGACTTCCTGTTGGGAGGCTCCAAGAAGACTTCACCAGAAGGATACAAGTCAGCGGGCTTAAGGATGGGACAGGGAACTGGCATTGTGGAGGAGCAAGTTGTCGCTGCCTACAATGCCAGCACCCCGTATGAGTGTCAGTTCGAGTCC
Source organism: Ochotona curzoniae (assembly GCF_017591425.1). Lineage (NCBI taxonomy): Eukaryota > Metazoa > Chordata > Mammalia > Lagomorpha > Ochotonidae > Ochotona > Ochotona curzoniae. The sequence goes on from NW_024465421.1 coordinate 6,735,299, forward strand.
CAGCTGCAACACTTCCTATCCAGTCCCCTGCTCATGTGCCTGAGAAAGCAGTGGGAGATGACGCAAGTGTTGGGACCCCTGCAACCTACGGGGGAGACCCAGCTGAAGTTTGTGGTGATTGACTGGCCTGGACCAGTCTGGGCTATTACAGCCATTTGAGCAGCGAACCAGTGGATAGAAGAGCTCTCTGTCTCACCCTTTTCTGTAATTCTTTCAAACAAATTTAGAAAAAAAATTCTTTTCAAAAATTTAAAAGTAAAAGATGAGGGGAACTTCATGTGGGTCAGAGGAGGAGGGCGGGAAGATTCCAGAAGGCAGAGAATGGGCAGAGGCCACAGAAACAGCTGCAGTGCTGTTTACCAACTCATCCTTGGCGCCCCCTGTTTTTAATCCCCGTGAAAATCTGTCAGGACGTCACGGTGCCCACTCTACCACGCAGGCCTCTGTGCTCAGGAGGCACAGCAGCTGACCACGACCACCCAGGGTTTCCTGCACCCATCACTGGAAGCTCAGGGTGAGTATAGGAGGGGAAGGTGCCAGGGTGCCTTCTATACACCTTCCCTTCACTACCACCCCACAACCAGGATCAGGGGTAGGGCTCTGAAGGTGGCTACTGCCCTGTTTATAAGCAATTGTGAAAGTTTGGGGTCTTTGGCAAGGTGGTCACTCAGTACCTACTGGGTCACAAAGGAAGGCAGGAGGTAGACCCAGGAAGATGGGTGGTTGTGATAAGGCACCAAGCAGAGACCGTGAACATGGACTTGGCTAGGAATGACAGCAAGGCTTTGGAGAGCTCACTGTACTAGCAGTGGGGAGACCAGATTAGAGGGAGAAGGGACCACCAACAGGCCACTCTGCAGCTCAATGGAGAGGCCACGGGTGGGATAGGACAAGACAGGGGACAGGCTCACACCGTGACATGTCAGGCCTTAACACCTTATAAGAGAAGGGGGCCACGGAATAAAGTTTGCAATGACATCAAGACACAGGAAAGAAACAAGAACTGAAATCTAAGAGAATCCTGAACCAGCTTCAGCAAATAAAATAAATACAGGAAGCGGCTTCGAGACGAGAAAATAGGATCTACTAAAATGGAATTATGAGCCTGGCATGGAACAGCGTCACCACGGCTGCCAGCGCGCGCGCTCCCGGCGCCCTGCTGTAAACGCTCGCTGGGCTTCCCGAGCCAGTCGGCAGCTGACCTGTCAAATCTGACTTCTGGAATAAAAATGGAAAGGCCGAGTGGCAGCCGTAACATGGAATTTCCTTGTTTTTATTAGTTTAAGGCTCTTAAAGAGTAACTTTTACATTGGGGAAAACTTCTCAAATGCTTACTACTTGCAACTTAGATCCAGTTACCTCTCACATGTTTTCAATCACTCTGCTTGCCAATGTTACTAGTTATCAAAAGGCGCTTGCGGTTTAAAAGCAAGGGAATGGGCTTCCCCGGCCCCCAAGTGCGTCTGCTCCTCCTGTAGAGACCTGAGCCTGCTGGATCCCTGACTCCCTCAGGCTGCCAGAAAGGCCTGGTGGGGCAGCGGGGGGGCCCCCAACTACCGCTGGTCAGAGGGAGGCGGCCAGTTCCTTGCAGACGCGGCCACCGCAGTGAGGCTGGGGTATGGATGTTTGGTTTTGTTGGATTTTCACAAAAGCTCCTGATGAAATCCATCTTTTTGCTCCTTTACACCCAGAGCAGGCACTCAGGGAGTCTGTAGAAACACATACACACCAACGGGCAAAGCCTCAAGGCCACTGCACTAGGAGGAAGTCCTTGCTCATTCAGCCTCTCTCACTGCTGTAGCTAAGCCAGCAGGGGGCCTGGGGACCAGTTGTGCCACACATGGGGGAGGTAGGGTGAGGTCACTGAGGTTGGGTGTGTACCCATGTGGTGATGTTTGCACCAAGAAAAAGAAGACAGGATGACTCAGTATTCATTGGTAGGAATCTCATGCACTCCGCACGTCGCCGCGGACATCACATACACAGCCCTGCTCTCATCTCCTCACTCTCAATGGACTAACCCAACTCACAGAAGGCCCAAAGTCAATGATGAGGTCAGGGATGGGCATACGGAGTTCGAGACTACGTCAGAAACAGACTGAAATATAAAGCATTCCAGAAACTCAGTGATGGCATGCTGTCTTGCAGGTGACGGGCTCAGGGACTTCGCAGTGCAGCCCCAGGACCTCAAAGGACCACGTGTCTGTCACTCAGGCTGTCAGCTGGCTGTGTAGGAGATGGTGGGATATCTGTGTCCAGCATGAACGTGTACTTTCCCTGAAAATTCAAAGGGCACACAAATCCTCTATGGCAAGACAACTTGCTACAGAGCTTGCTGTGGACACAACGGCTCCAGGCTCCTAGCGTTATTCCCAGATTTATTTTTAATCAAGTGAATTTTTTTTTCTCATCGGACACCTGTTAATTCCATGACTGAGAATTTGCCACATTTCAGACTTGGAATTAATTGCAACAACTGCTTTATACCTAAAATACTAGTAGACGCCGTGGCTGTGGGCTTGGGCGTCACTGACAAGGCTGCATGCCCATGTCCCTTCCGGAGGGCACAGCTGGAGCTGGCAGAGGAGGGTTCAGGGTGAGCCCAGAGAGCCTCTGAGCGTACAGAGCTGTCGAGGGCAGGCGAGCAGAGCTAGTCTTTCCTACACAACGCTGACTGTGATGGGACAAGATGAGCCTCACACCCTGTGCTCACACCGTCTGCTCCTTGTTGCCTGCCACCAAACTTCCTCCATTACAACTTGCCTTGCCTGCAGCTCCAGTCGGTGACAGCAGACAGCAGCCTGAGCTGAGGCCTAGAGCCTGCATGACAGTCTCCGATAACCCACACCCTCACATCCTGCCACCGTGGTCACCCCCACAGGAGGTAGGCCAACACCATCATCTTGTCACTGATTCTGGCAGAGAACTCAAGACCTGTGACAGCTTCTGAGGGCAGGGCCTAGCCAGGGCATCAGTCTTGGGACTCACTGGATTCATCATCCCCAAGGAACGCCCTTGCGAAGCTGGGGCAGTCACCTCATACTGCTTGCCAAGCCCTTGCCTGTTGGGCAAACACCTCTCCTGGCCCCTCCAGGACTGAGAGAGGAACCAGCACCCCAGCCCAAGCAGGGACACCCTGGCCCAGGCTCACACAGTGGATGATGGTTTGTGGCCTTGCTGGGTGATCTGTAAGCCTACAGGGAAAACGTTTCCCATACAATTTCTATAAGCATCTCCATGAAGCTACCCAGAATATAGCTGGGACAGGTGGCCCAGCAAGGCCCTCGTACCAGCGTGTGAGCGCTTGGCCAGCTGCTGCAAAAGCTGAGTGAGCGAGTGTCTGGGTGGGCCAGGCTGGGCAAGGCATTCTTTAGGTTGCAGATACTCCACTGGGGCTTGACAGTCCAATCAGGCTTGCTTCTAGGTGAAGGCAATTTGTGGAAGACCAGGCCTGCAGCCTGCCGCTGGTGCCAGCGGGGACCACAAGAGCCCAGCGACGGCTCTGCACTTGGCATGACGCTGCCAATGCACATGCCGTTATTTCCAGCTCAGGTCCTACGGAGCTGAATGAAACCCCGGCTGCACCTGCAGTGGCTTCCCGAGGAATTATAACTGTTCTTTACTTGGGAGCTAACTAAAAGAACCCGACACAATCCCCCACTAAAGACGTCCTCCCACCTGGCAGCATCACCATGGCGACGAGACACTTGCACCCCCGCAGTCTTCCAGGTGTGCAAGGCAGAGCCAAGGCCCAGGAGGCAGCGGTATGGACTTGGGATCAAGAGGTTTGCCATTTATTTACATCTCCAGAACGTTTCCGAGTCTAACTTCAATCTATATTTCACCCAGCACCAAAACTTTTAAATATCCACAAGAAGATTTCATTTTTATAGGCAATAAACATTAAATCTAAAGGACTGGGACATAAAAAGTGTTTTAATACCATATAAATCACCTTTCCCGAGACAGACTAAATCTCCGAAGGTTTTAAGGACTGCAGTATAAATTTTTATGGCAAATTATCTACATAGAAATGATCTGCATGAGACGCACTTTCCCTTCTCCATTCATTTACATAGTGCTGACAATCCCCATCCCAAAGCTGATTGGTGGTGACGAACCCAGCCAACGGACAGGCCAGGAGCGTGAGCTGGCTGGAGGACTCCCTGTGCCTCCCTCTCGGCCCACGGTGGGCACAGCTGGGCCTCTCTACTTTTGATTATCAGGGTCTCTGGCAAACTTTCAGCCCTGAAAAGGATACCGGCCACTCACAGGGTACACAAACCACACATGACAGGCAGGGGAATCACTTGTGGCCAAGACACATACTCAACTCAGAGTCCCCCATGTCGCTGGCCTACATGCTCAATTCCACCATCCCAGAACAAGTGCCTCCAAAACTTTCCAGGCCCAAGGAAATTAGTTCACATGTGGTTTTGTTTACTAGATTAAAACCTGAAGAGGGATCTCAAAGAAAGGGTATGTTAGGGTTGTTCTCAGAAAACAAAATACATCATCAACCAACATTACATGGTGTGAGTGAATGATGAAATCTACAACCTGCAGAAGGTTGCAGAAGAGAATGCAGAAAAGAACCAGAGAAGCCGGCAGCCAGCCACGTCCAGGCCTACGGCTCACCTTGGCTGGCAGTCTGCAGTAGGAATGAGAGGGGAGGCTCTGGAGATGTACTCCCTGTTGGTTTTAATTATCAACAATTACTCAAGTGAATTTTTCCTGCCTTCCATCTCGAAGTCTAGGAGAGGCGTGCAGGGCAGACCTCTACGCCCTTTAATAGTGTCAACATTTAAATATAGTTTTACCTCATTTCCTTGTAGGGCCTAATCAAACCAAAAAAACAGATGTAGCAGCACAAAATTCTGTGAGGGAAAAAAAAAAAAAGGCAAGGGGAAGAAGCCTTTGGGCAAAGGGGCACAGGTTCTAACTGACTTTAGCCTGGATGCATAAGCGTTAGCAGCAGACTGCCAAGAAGGGAGAGGACTTTTCAATATTGTGTTTTGATAGGATGCTACACCCTTGTGAAATATATCCGTGGGCTTTAGCAGGCTGTGGATATCATTCCATGCGACGGGCCCGTCTACTTTGGCCCACTGTGAGAGCCCCGGGTGGGAGTGGGCCTCTCTGCCCTGGACGTCCACAGTTAGCCTGGAACACCACATCCAGTAGAAGACACGGTCTTGCCAATGAAGGAAGCTGCTGTCGCCTAACAGCGGCTTGTGTCGTCTTAACCAAAATGTGCTGAAGCCTTTTGCCACCTCATCATGCAAAACGGGAAGGAGCAACGCTGACACCTGAATGAGTGACCAGCACATGGCTCCTGGCCCCAGCCCCTCAGCCTGCCACCCACCAGCGCGCAGCAAGGAGTCTGTAATGTGGCCAAGTTCTCTGAGCAAACACACGGAAAAAGATGCTCCCGGGACTAGAGTCATTCAACAAGGTTTTGATTTGGGGCGGGGAGAGAGGGAAAGCCAAGGCGGGAACTGCTCCACCTTCGGGGGCTTCAGCAGCCAGGAGGACCCCAGCTGACAGCAATGCCTCACAGGCAACCCAACAGGACACCAAGTGAAGCCCAACACACAGGAATCCACAGCAGACACAGGCAGGCATCATCTCACCTATTTGGGCTTGAAAGTCATTGCTCACTTGAATACCTGTCAGGAAATAAAGGGCTACTGTCCTCAAGGTGCTACCTGAATCCTATCATCTCAAGTTCAACTGTAAATGGCACTGCCTCCAACGCCTTCCTTGGCTGGCCTCCGACGCCAGCCAGCACCACTCCCTGGTCCCAGCGACTCTCAACTAGTGTCCGGGTTATCAATGCTTCTTTTCGTGACCATGCCAGGCATGGTCATGGGAAGGCAGGGACTGGGGTATTTTTCTCCAGGTTCCCATAGCACCCTGCACTGAGTCAGGAGCTGCAATCTCAGACTCCAGACGGCAGCCTCTCTGAGCTGAAGTTCAGAGACTGACTGAGGAGAAAGCCGGTGTAGCAGCATAGTAAGTTTGCCTTCCACCTGTGGTGCTGGCATCCCATATGGGTGCTGACTCAGGTCCTGGATACTTCACTTTGGATCTAGCTCCTTGGTAACGGTCTGGGAAAGCAGTAGAGGATGGTTCAAGTCTTTGGGCCCCTGCACCCCTGTGGGAGACCCAGAAAAAGCTCCTGGCTCCTGGCTTTGGATCAGGTCAACTCTGACCATTGCAGACATTTGGAGAATGAACCAATGAATAGAAGATCTGTCTCTCCTCTCTTTATAGCTCTGCCTTTCAAATTAAAAACACATACACAAGTAAATCTTTTTTTTAAATTCCGTGATTAAAGAAAAGTACTTTCGCTGTCTACAAATGATAACTAAATGTCCCTGGGAACAGAAGTATGGCTTCTGTAACGATGCTAAGAGATGTCACTGTAGGAAAGCATTCACAATGCAATGCAAAAATCATAGCCCCCCCACAAAAAATTCTGCTGAATGATCTAATACTGAGAAGACATCCTACTTAAGTGACAACAGAAAAGTTAAAAATAAGAAGCAAGCAACAGCCCAAACAATGTCAAACCACACTTCAGAAATAAAAACGATCTCATGTTGGCGTGTGAAATGGGAAGCGGCAGACGCTGCCAGCCACCACAGTGACAGAAGGGGTCAAGGTCAACCCATCCCGTGTATTAAGTACCTGAGGATGAGACGGCAGTGAGAACAAATATAATTCACAACACATGCAGGTAAATTTGCGTTCGAGCAGGGCCTGAAAATAGCCTAAGTGGAAACCACTTGCTGTTCTGGCACCAACCTCCACCTGTTTTATAAAAGGAATTCGCCAGTTTGTCCCGCGCTGACCCACAAAACCAGCAGCTTGAGAATGTAAGGCGAGGAGTTGGCATGGTGGCATGGTGGATGAAGCGACTGCCCACAATGCAGGCATCCCACATCAGGATGGAGTCCCCGGTTCATGGCTTCAGCCTAACCCAGCCCTGGGTGTTGTGGCCACTTAGGAAGTGAGCCAGTATACAGAAGATCTTTCTCTCTCCCCCCGCCCCATGATTCTACCTTTCAAATAAACACATAAACCTTTTTAAGAAACATATGGTGCTGGGGGCCTGGTGGCATGGCCTAGTGGCTAAGGTCCTCGCCTTGAATGTGCCGGGATCCCATATGGGCGCCGGTTCTAATCCCGGCAGCTCCACTTCCCATCCAGCTCCCTGCTTGCGGCCTGGGAAAGCAGTCGAGGATGGCCCAATGCTTTGGGACCCTGCACCTGTGTGGGATACCCAGAAGAAGTTCCTGGATCCTGACTTCGGATTGGCATAGCATTAGCCGTTGTGCTCACTTGGGGAGTCAATCATCGGATAGAAGATCTTCCTATCTGTCTCTCCTCCTCTCTTCTGTATATCTGACTTTCCAATAAATAAATAAATCTTAAATATATATATATATATAGTGCTTAGCCGTGATCCCTGTAACAAATCTAGGGTTGGGTCTTACCGGGAACTTTTTCCTTACTCCCTAACTCCTGCCTCTGGGACAGGTTGTTGGTGGGTTCTCAGCCAGGGTGACCCCAAGAGAGACAGAGGAAGAGCAGAGGGTCCTGGCTGATGGTAGGTTCTGACCCCAAACATCCTCATCTCCCCTGTCTTCCGCACCATATTTGCACCCAGGACACCCGACCGCCAGCAAAGCGGAGCTCACTGCCATCGCTGCAGTAGGATGTAGTCTTGCATTCCACATCTGAGCAGCAAGAAACCTCGTCTGAACAATCAGAGCCCAGAGGGTGTCAGGAGCATCCCCGCCCCTCGGCCCGAGGGCTCTAGCCTGTGCCTCTTCGGCACTCAGGGGATTCAGCAGGTGCAGGCACACACCAGGAAGGTACTCCCTTTCCTCCTGGTGAATCTCCAAGTCAGAGAAAGAGGACAGTGGAGTGGATAACAGGAGGAGGCTTTTGTTCACTGCAGGAGCGACAGTGATAGCACCTGGACCTCAGCCACACCCTAGTCAGGGGCTGTCCCTCCTAGAATCTCCCCATGGCGCAGCACCCCAGCCACCTACATGGGAGCCCTGGTTCCTGGCTTGGGCCTGACTCAGGCCCAGTTACTGGAGCACAGCACTGTGGCTCCCGTGAGGCTGTGGGAGGCAGATAAGACCTGGCATCTGGGAACCCACACACCCACGCTGGTGCACGTGCCAGAGCCTTTTGCAGGAATAGTGGCCCATGGGTTTTTCCCATTACTGCCATGGGCACCCTCTAGAGGGCAGTCCCTGCAGGGCCACCATTGGGGTCCAAAAGGAGATCCAGAAAGGCCCTAGCAACTTCCCTACCAGCAGCATGGGACCCTGGGACCAGCTTGCCCCAGGGGAGTCCCAGACCTGCTGGCCATTTCCCTGGGGCCAGCCACAGAACCCTGGGCCTGAATTTCTTCCATGTAAGTGGCACTGATGGTGGCATCTGCCCCCATGAGCTTGTGAGGCATCAGTGCTTGCAAGAACCCGGAATGGTCAACAGCCCCCCAAGCACCAGGCAGTGCTGTCACTGCTTTAAGTCACGGTCTCATCGGGAGACGTGGCCATCAAGACATTAATATTCACTGGTGAGCTCATGAGACATGTTGGCCTATGGAGGCCACCTCTGTCCCCATGCAGAGTGGCTGGGCCTTGAAGGACCACACCAGACTGTGACCGAGGGCAGCCTGGTCCAATGCCTCCACCTTTTGTCTCTTTCCTCTCCCTCTCCCTATCCTTAGGAACTACCTCTCCCACATGTACCAGCATGGCAGGCAGGTTGTGTACACCCCTGCTTCTCACTGCAGAGGGGTTGCCTGGCACTCACCTCATGCCCCCTCCGGCCTGCCAACCCTCTCAGTGCGAGGCTGGGCCACCCCCAGCCCTGATCGGAGCACCCTTGCCCCTCAATTACCAAATGCCCCCAGCCTCCAAGCAAAGGACACACACCTTCAAATGTTGGCCACCCAAAAGGCTCACATGTAAAAAATCACAGGAACAGGTGCTGCTGGGGATGCGTGGAGAGCCTTGAACCTGAACGGGTACAGGAGAGCAAGGGCATGACACACAGGGACGCCCAGCAGGAAGGCAGCTTCATGTCCCACTGTCAGCGGCTGCGCCTGGTACGACACCAAAACCATGCAGACTGGAGCCTGGGATTCCAGAAGGCAAGGGAGGAAGATGGCTTCAAATCACTGACGAGCTCATTAAGGCAAATCCCCTGTTTATCCAACATTGGTGGTGTCACTGTGCAAATACCCACCCAAGTGCCAAGTCAAGCATTAAGCATCTTCTACACTAAATTCAGTGATCTGTGGTGCATTGGAGTGTCCAAAAATTGGGGGGTAGGGGAGAGAAAACAACAAAAACAAACATGAAACACAATGATCTGTAATCCCGGGTAATCCCGGATACTGATAATCACAGGCCCGTGGCCCTCACCTCCCCCTCCCCAATCCTGCAGGGCTTAGCCAATTCCTTGTCCCAGTGTGGCCCCAGGCAGATGGGACAGGAGGCCCTCCCCAGCCTGTCGGAAAATGAAAGCAGTGATTCTCCCCCAACCTCCCCAAGGCTTCTCAGCCCTTGGGTTTGTTTTCTTTCTTTCTTTCTTTTTCTTTCTCTCTTTCAAGATTTATTTATTTTTATTGGAAAGGCAGATTTACAGAGAGAAGGAGAGACAGAGAGATTTTCCATCCACTGCTTTACTTCCCATGTGGCAGCAAATGCCGCAACTAAGCTGATCCAAAGCCAGGAACCTCTTCCAGGTTTCCCATGCAAACTCAGGGTCCCAAGGCTTTGGACCATCCTCTATCTACTGCTTTCCCAGGCCATAGGCAGGGAGCTGGATGGGAAGTAGAACTACCAGGACACAAACCAGTGTGCATATGGGATCCTGCCACATGTAAGGCGAAGACTTTTGCATCAGCATCTACCTTTGATTTTTCTATGACCCACCACCATCACATAAGTCCGAAAATGTGGGAAATTCCAGAAATAGGGTATCTGGTAAATTGCAGACTGCATACCACTCTACATCACATGCTAAAAATCCCACACCATCCTGTCCCATCCTCCCAAGGACACCAACGGCCCACTGTCCAGAGGCATCACACTGTATACACTACCTTCCCGGGAGGCATTTTACAGCTATCTCGGCTATCGACCCAAGGTACTGCACTCCTTCTTTAGGATTGCTTCTTGCTGATCTCTTCCTGGGCCCACTTTGTATCAGTGGTCACAGGGGTGGGCACTGTGGTACAACAAGTCAAGATGCCTTTTTGGAGCGCCAGAGTGACTGGGATGGAGCCCCAACTCTGCTTTCCATCCAGCTTCCTATTTGTTTGCTTGGGAAGCAGCAGATGACAGCTCAGGTCCTCAAGATCTATGCGGGGGACCTTGATGGAGTTCCTGCACCTTGGCCTTGGCCTGGTCCAGCCCCTGGCAACTGCAAGTATTTGGGGAGTGAATCATTGAATGGAAACACTGGCTCTCTCTCACTCCTAATATATACAAACTCATCAACATGTTGCCATAGGTCTGTACCTGCAGGAGAACTCCACAGCACAAAAAGACCTTGGGACTATCTGCAGTTTCAGGCAACTCCCAAGGATCAAATGCAGCAAGTCCTAGAGAGAAAGCAGCCAGCCGCTCACTACCACCAGGAGTGCGTGAGTGTGTGTGTGGCAGGGGTTGGGGGACAAGGCTTCTAGGATCTTAAAGGCTTAAACCATAGGAAAGAGAGTGCCTAATCCACAGCCAGGGTGCGCCTACCGCCTTCACATACTTTTAGTTATTTATTTTTCATTTCACTTGAAAGAGGCAGACATTATCCATTCCCTGACCAGTGGCCCTACCCCCTCCAAACACCCACAGAAGCCAGGGATGGGGCAGCCTAAAAACCAGAAGGTGGAACTCCCTCCGTCCAGGTCTCCTGTGTAGGTGGCAGAGACCCAAGCAGCTGACCCATCATTAGCAGGGAGCTGGCATGAGGGCAGGCTTGAGCCTCCAACCCCAGGCACTCTGCTCCTGGAGGCAGGCATCTCAAGTGCCGCCTCAACTTGGATGTTTCTTTTTCTTCTTCTTTAAATATTTATTTCTATTCAAAAGGCAGATAAACAGAGAGAAGAGACAGAGACAAGTTCTTCTGTCAGTTGATTCATGCCCCAAGTGTCAACGGCCAGGGCTGAACCAATTTGAAACCAGGAGCTTCTTCCGGGTCTCCCACACGAGTGCAGGGTCCCAAAGCCTTGGGCCATTCTCCACTACTTTCCCAGGGCACAAGCAAGGAGCTGGAAGGGAAGTAGAGCTGCCAGGACATGAACCGGCGCTCATATGGAATCCCAGTGCATGCAAGCAGAGGACTTTAGCTGCTAGGCTACCACGCTGGGCCCAACTTGGGTGTTTCTAAAACAGCCTCTGGCACACACTCTGTGGCTCTGTAACATTGGCTAATTAAAGAACAACAAACAGAAACAGCTTGACGAACTAAAGGCGACTTTTATCTGGATGGACACGTGACAAATCCTCAGGCAAGCCACCGGTTTCTACCTCTCCTCTTGGAAGCTAGTTTCATCTCAGTTTCATCTCAGTCACTTTTACTGTAAACAGAAATTACTGGCAGAAATTCTGATGAAAAGGATGGCAACATTCCGCATCCAGAATGTGTGGCAGACTCCCCTGACTGTATAAATATATAAATAACTTGATTTTGTTTAACAAAAAATCATCAGGGCACTGAGTACCCCTCCTACACAGGAGGAAATGGGCGAGATCTTATGGCAGGAGTGACCACAGTGACCCAGGGGCCACAGTAAGCACAGCAGGGATCCCAGACAGTAACCTGGCACACAGCCAGCCAGGTCTCTGAAGCCTAAGGGTACTTTTATCCCAGATTTTGCAAATCCCAGGACGACTAGGGGAGGGCGGGACAAAGTGAGAAAGGGGCAAGGTCACTGGGCCAGGAGGTCACCAGGCAGGACGGTCACTCACTCAAAGGGGCCTGGCTCGGGGCAAGTGGCAGATTCCTCCTGGGCAGGTACAGACATCCTTGGTCCATCCTGAGCACTTGCTACACGTCATGCCTTGCCTGGACACACAGCTTCAATGGCAAAAGATGGTGCAGGTGGCCGCCAGGTAGTGTACGTGACGGGGGACCACAGGGCAAGCTCTGGGTTTATCTCAGGATGAGGGGTAGTGGGTGGGGACGAAAGGGGAGGGTTGCAGTATTTGATTAGTGAGACCAATTTCCATTGAAACTCCAGGAAAACCGGGGAGCAGGGCTCGCCCCCACCACCACCACCTGCAGCTGGTTCTCCCTTGGGGGCACAGGTCCACAGCAGGCAGCAGAGAACACTTATGGCAATGGCCAGGAGTGGTGATTGTTGACTTAGGCCTGTGCCTATTTATTCATGTATCAGCCTTATCAGCCCCTTTCTAATAGGAGATAAGTTCCCCGTTTTTAAAGCAATTAACCTGCTTGGCCACTTGAGCTCCTCCTCTGACTCCTCCTCAGTGGTGGGGGCACTTTACAGCAGGATACTAGGCAGATTCTGAGAACCCAGCCCTGGCTGCACAGCCAGCAGGCCCAGGCCTCACAACCGGAGCCCAGCTCCACCATGCTACAACACAATCCTCTCCATCAGTTGGCCGTATCAGAGGGCAGGACCAAGGCTGTCACGGCAGATGCTATGTCATCTCTGCCACCATGCTGCACCCCGCCACCCCCACCAGCGGAGAGCAGGTGCAGTCCCCAGCTTCCCCACCCCTTTGTAGGTAGCTTCCTCCCCTAGCACAGGGCCTGCCGTCAATCAGAGTGAGGCACACAGGTGCACAGTTGGGGTTGGGGCGGGGGCTGCAGTGAAAATAGTGAGTGCTATTTTCACTGCAGCTCCTTCTCTGATAACCACAGTGCCCTGTGGGTACAGAGGCGCTAGGCCTCTTTTGGGAACTGAATTTTCATATTAGAAGCAGGCCTTTGAACGACTCGCCAGTTGGGCTGAGGCTGAGCTGCAGAAGTTAGCCTCATTCTGCCCCTCCTCCTTCCTCCAAAAGCTCTCTGGACATCCCAGTGAGGGGGAGGAGGGTGGCTGGTTCCCTTTTCTCAGTGGGCACAGCACCCACCCCATGACCCTGTGGCCTGCAAGTTCCATCAGATCCCGACGGGGGCGGGGGATGGGGTGGGGTGATGGGGGCAGAGCAGGCAAGAAGAAAACACTTGACAAATCCGTGGCGTCAGAAAATCAATTCCCAAATGCCGTGTAATTCATTGACAAGCCCACCGGGGCTTCAGCGCTGAATGGGAGCCCATTTCTTTTCTTTGAAAAGGACTGAGATAAGAGCAGGCAACATATTTACATTTTGTCGGCAGATCCCAGCTCCTGAGCCAACAAGCAAGAGCAAGGGAGCAAGCCGGGCGGGCAGGAGCGATCGGTGCCTGCCAGCCTGCCTGCCTGCCAGCCAGCCAGCCACAGCCGCCGCCACAGAGATGAATGGGAAGGTAGAGAGAGCTGCTCTGGATTCTGGACTGGCTCCAGTAAAAACTGGTCTGTACACGGGAACACCGTGTCAGACTCGGAGACAATCGGCTCGTCTGACTTGTGGTTTTCTTGACAACATTCATCTTCCCTTGGCCCGATACGGGGCAATTAGTGCCTGTCAGCTGAATCATGTGTTATTAAGATCATTCAGGCATTTTTTAATTACGGTGAGCGAGACAGACAGTAATGAGATCTCCAGAAACTGTGCCTCTCCACTTCCTTTCTAGATAAATCTTAAGCTGCCTTCCAACCACCCCCTCCCCACCGCCCCCAATTCCTTCTTCTTCTGATGTCTCAAAAGAATTGTTTATTCCTGCAGGTAGGTACCTGTAGCATGGCCTGTTTCCCACACCTCTACCCAGGATATCAACGACTAGGGCAGGGGGGGCATCCAGGGACCCCCTCTTGAATATCTGCTGGCTCCAGCTGGACACAGGATGGTGGCTGCAGTTTGACGAGACCCTCAACAGGGAATTCTGCTTTTAGAGTCTTCACTGGATCCCCTGGACCCCAAAACTGGGCAGGGGAACTCTGGCGATTTGTTCCTCTCCGATCTCCCAAGGTCACAGCCAGTGCTGTCCTCGCTCCAAAACCAGCTTTTCTACAAACTCTTTGTGTCATGTGACACCAAAACCAAGGAAGCATCAAAGTGATTGAGTCTGCTTTTATAGTCTTCCATTTGCGTTCAAACGAACAATTCTCCAAAAGGCTACGGCATAGTTGGTACAACCTGAAGTCAGGTTCACCAGTTTCGTCTTTTTTAAAGGCTCCCCTTACATCAATATTTCATTGAGGGAATAATTTTCCTTTCCTGGGAGATTTCACATTTTTATGATCCCAGGCTTCTCTTTATACAGCCAGGAGCCAGTGCCATTTCTGAGCTATTCCTGGCGCACCATCTGTTTCTTTATGAGGCCGGCAAGAGGGGTCTGGGGACCGTGTGATAAGGAGGAGACCCCCAGCCCACCTTTGCCGAGATGCACACTCCCTCCTGCAGACTCGCTGGGGGCTGCCATCCCCAAGGCGGCCTGGTCTCAGGAACGTGCATTTCTGAGCATGCAAAACACGCGTACAGGAGTCGGGACGAACTCTAGACCCAGCAGCGGCAGGTTCCCAGGAGTATTTTTATGAAGGCAATTTCAAAAACAAAACAAAACAAAACAAAAAATCCTTTTCCTAAGGTTGTTCAAAACGTTCCTTTTCAGTGCGGCATGTTATATAACACACCGGGGACACGCCTGGGCTTTGAGTTTCCCGAATCTTCCCTTGCTTTTTTAAAGCCAGCCTTTGCCTATGTGTTTTTATGTAATTCTGGCCAAGGTATGGCCTGTGGTCCAAACACACATTATTCCTCCATCTTCCACCAGCAACAAAGCCACCTTCCCTTCTACAGACCCAGGGGACATCCATTTGTTCCTATCACACCCCACAGTCAGAGAGTAGGGGGAGAAAGATCCAAGCTGGACCTCAACACTCACCCCGGGGCCACCCCTCCGGGAAGGAACTGGACCTGCAAGGCGGACATCAGAACGCCATCTCACCACAGGCCCTGCAGGTGAGAGGAACCTGACCCAGCAGGCGAGCCCACTGCAGGCTGGTCGGGCTCCAGGACACAAGGAGTCAAGTCAGGCAACACCAAAGGCTATGGTGGGGACCCTGAGATCCCTCCATCCACAGAGGGGCTCGGCCTCCCGGAAAACACACTTGAAAATACCAGCAGGTTGAGCATTATTTATCTAAAACAACAACGTGAAAAGTTACAGCACTGGGAAGAACTGGAAACTAGAATGAGGAAGGAATCCACTTAGATTTTCAAAGTGATTTCTACAGAGTGGAGCTGGTCTCCATGGTGCAGATCTGATGCTATGGACTTCCGTGTGAAGCCATCTGAAGGGGAGAGGGAGAAGGGGAGAGGGCCCAAGGCCATCCCAAGCCAAGCAGGAGGCTCAGCACCACCTCTGTCCCACCCTCGCTGCTCCTGGCTCTGCTCGAGGGCTCAGGTCAGTCCCGGGACACTGTCCTCCAGAAAAGTCTGAAAAGGCTTTGCAAGGCAACAATCCCGTATTGATGTAAGCCTGGTGGTTTGCATTACGGCAAAGAATGGATGGGGCCGGGGTGATCTTATCACCTGAATGAAATGCGGACCAATCTGTAAGCTGTCCACTCCCTTAGCTTTTCTTCCCTTTATGGGCCACATTTTTTCTTTAAATCCCCTCATACTGGACAGGACAGGTTTGTCATCATCGGGGGCTGGACATCACACTGTGGGCACATACCAGATGGGCTTCTCTAGTTTACCAAGTCCTGGCTGCAGCATGGACACTTGCCCCCGCCTCAGGGCCAGGGCTGCCCTTGGCCCCACCCAATGCTGCCAGTCACGGTGGCTGCCATGACTTTAATTCTTCCAACCCTCGCCTGTCTCACTTTAAATCCCAGGTGGCTAAGCCATGCCCTGCCAGCCGGGAGGTCAAGCCTCAGAAAGAACGCACTGTTTCCCTGGCGGCACATGCTGTCCTGGACAAAGAAGCGACCTCTTTTCAGGTTTGGAAGAAGGGAGGTGGAGTCACGGAGCTCATGCTGTCTTCTGACACCCAGCTTCAGGACGCACCTACACACCAGACTGCGAGCTGGGAGCAGAACAGGGCTGTGGGTTTGCATGCCCCACTTGCAGGATGAGGGCGACAGGGAAGGTGTGAGTGCTGCAGGACCATGGAGAACAAGGGGTGAGGGGTGTGTGGGGGTGCATGTGTGTGTCCCTAGATGGGCACATGGGAACGGAGGGCCAACAGCGATCGCCTTCACCGCAGCCTGGTGTTTTGTGCAAGGTTCTTCAAGGCCACGCTGACTGAGAAAACGAAGACGGGAGGCAACCTAAACATCTATTAATGGTGACCCAAGTACACAGGATAAGGCACCCGCCAGCTGGACTCTGTGCTGCCTCTGCGCACACTCATGTGGGTACGCGCGCACACACATGCATGCGCGCGCGCACACACACACACACACTACTGACAGCGTCAAGCTTTCAGGTATTGATCTGGGAAATCTAACACACACTGCTAATTTTTAAAAACTAGTGAAAACCCCAGGTGCGCAGGGGTACATATACCGTGCCAGATAAGAGATTCCAAAGAGGAAATAGAACACTCTCACTTGTTTCTGGGTAAGAAACTGTGGGAGGGAAACAAAACAACAACAACAACAACAAAATCAGCTGGGGGCCCGGCGCGGTGGCGCAAGTGGTTAAAGGTCCTCGCCTCGCACGCCCAGGATCCCATATGGGCGCCGGTTCTAATCCCGGCAGCCCCGCTTCCCTTCCAGCTCCCTGCCTGTGGCCTGGGAAAGCAGTCGAGGACGGCCCAAAGCTTTGGGAACCTGCACCCGCGTGGGAGACCCAGAAGAGGCTCCTGGCTTCGGATCGGCATAGTATCGGCCCGTTGCGCTCACTTGGGGAGTGAATCATCGGACGGAAGATCTTCCTCTCTGTCTCTCCTCTCTGTATATCCGCCTTTCCAATGAAAAAATAATAAAAATAAATCTTTAAAAAAAAAAAAAAAAAAAAAAAAAACAAAATCAGCTGCAGTGGAGACAGGCAGCGGGGAGACTGCCCTGGGCATCTGCTGCGGGAAGGAGGGGACAGGAGCCAAGGGATTCAGATGCTGTGACTTGCTGCACTAGAACCAATACAGTGATACAGCAGCGCAACGGCTACTATGAATTAGTCCCGCTTTTCCAGAAAAGAACGTAAGGACGTGTACCCAAAGCCTTTAAACACAGACACACTCCTATACTCGACGGCGGTGTTTCTCCTTTAAGTTTAAACCTCAGGAAGTGGCAGGCACCAGCGGGGTGGACAGGACACTCAGGAGGGAGTGGCGGAGGGGCAGGAAGCAGGCTTAGGACGAGGTGAAGGGGAGACGCAGCTCAATGCAATGCGATGCAAGAGGTCGTGGAGCACTCTGTAGCCTGTCGCTTCAACGTGGCGTGCAGACGTACACCCCCCCCTCACACACACACACACAACTACTGAAAGACTGTGAGCAGCACAAGCAGCTCTAGGCAGGGGGACAAAAATGTCAGGAGACAGCAGGTAGTGTGTGATTCCACTCAGCCAGCGCCAAGCTCACAGAATTCCCCCGGGAAAATCAGCAGCTGCATGAGTGGTGAAGTTTATTTCCCTTGCTCTGTTTTTCTCGTTTCTTCATCTATTAGCGCATCTTGTTTTCTTAGAACCAGAGATTTTCTTCTTTAAGGAGGGGGGAAAAAGGCTACTTTTCCTCTAGGTAAAAATGTCAGGCCAGCACCACAAAGTCACAGCTAAAGTTGCAAGAGGAGCCCCCACTTAAGGCGCAGAGGTGGGCACGCAGAGTCCTGGGCATGGAGGGGAACTGTTGCAGGAGGAATCTGAGGTTCCACCCATCCTTCAGACCAGGGGTCCTTTCCATGAAGGGCCCAGGCAGTAAAAGAGCAGTCGAGACCCGAGTAGCAAACACGACCCCACGGGCTCACGGCGGCTGCTGGGAGGAGCGGATTGGCCTCAACCTTCACTTCTTTTGCCTTCAAACACTTCCTAGGCTTATTACAGGGCAATGTGACAAAAATACATTCTAACAGCAATTAAACACCATGTCTGACAGCCAAGCATTTTTTGGTTTATAAAGAGCTTGGCTCTTTATAAGAGAAATCTCTGGCGAATTCAAAGCAGCTGCAATCAAAGCCCCCGGCCTCGTTCCTCTGCAGGGATGAGCAGTAATTTTTTAAAACAAAACAAATCACCCATCATAGGCATGACCAAGGTGCCTGGTCCCTGAGACGGAAAACTCTGGCACCAGGTATCGTCTGGGTTTGGACTCTGGCTCTGTCACTTAGTAGAGTGTGACCCCGGACAAAGTGGCCGTCCTCAGCTTCACTTTCCAGGACTCCTCAGGGTCCAGCAAGACAATGGCTGTGGTGGCAGAGGAAGGATCAAGTCCTGTCCTATCTACCTTTTCCTGGCCACCAACAACTGTTAGCAAAGAAACCACAATAGATTGGCCACCTGAGGCTCTGGCCAAGCTGCCCTGCCCTCTCAGAGTGGCAGGCCAGCACACAGCTTCCTCTGGACAAAACTGTCTCCAGTGACATGTACCATGTGACATCCCCCTAACACACATGCCTGAGTCTGTGATTTCACCTCCGGACCTTATTCTGCCGCAACAGAGAAGGGGACAGGAAGGGTCCCCAGTATGTAGGCAGAGCCGGGGAAGGGCACTGAGGCAGGCACTTCAAGGTCAGGCAAGGCCAGGATAGAGGCCAAGCCCAAGGCCAGTGCCAACCAGCTGCGGGACCTGGGTCAGTGACTTCTTGTTGAAAACTCAGATTGCCAACACCTGGCACAGCTGCTCCAGCACCCGGGGAAGCTCAGAGCATCCTGTCGGGCTGCGCTTAATGATTTAGCTGGAGTGAATGCCAGCTGCCTTCCAGTCACCTTACAGGATGCAATGAGGAAGAACGGAACAGGACACAGTCTGCTTGCACTTTGTCGGAGAGACACACCAAGAATGCACGGGGCAACAGCCAGCCGACAGCCTGCCTCCCCTGCGTCACGGGCTCCCATCCCAAGCCACCACGATCATCCCAAGGCAGCCAGGCCAGAAGGCACGTTCAGAGGAACACATCCTTGTGCAGGGAAGGCAGGAAGCCAAGCCAGATGGGAACAGGAACCCTAACCTCACCCTGAGCCATCCAAGGACCACAGAGGTCGCAGGGATGCAGGAGATGTGGATCTCCCTACTGCCCTGGAATTCTGTACAGAATTCACTCATGGGAACCCGAAAGAATTCCAAGGAGCTATTTTTTTTTTTCCAATCAAAGGCATAATTTAAGGGAGAAAAATATACCTTATTCTGCCTTCTTAAAATGCAGACCAGGAGCCAGCACTGTGCTGTAGAGAGGTTAAGCCTCTGTCTGCAGTGTCAGAGCCCAAATGGCCGCTGGTTCAGGTCCTGGCTGCTCCATTTCCAATCTGGCTAATGTGCCTAGGAAAACAGTGGAGAATAGCCCAAGGCCTTGGGATCCAGCACCCACATTGGAGACCCAGGAAAAGCTCCTGGCTTCTTTTTTCTTTTTTTCTTTTTGGAAAGTCAAAACATACAGAGAAGGAGAGACATGGAGGAAGATCTTCCATCCGCTCATTCACTCCCCACGTGGCCAGAGCTGAGCCTATCTGAAGGAGCTTTTCCAGGTCTCACACATGAGTACAGGATCCCAAGGCCTTGGGCCATCCTCAACTGCTTTCCCAGGCTAAAAGCAGGGAGCTGGAAGGGAAGCAGGGTTGCCAGGACAGGAATGGGTGCCAGTAAGGGATCCCAGCGCATGCAAGGCACGGACTTTAGCTGCTAGGCTACTGCACTGGGCCCAGCTCCTGGCTTTGGACTAGCCCAGCTCTGGTTGTTGCAGCTCTTTGGGGATGAGCAAATGTAGGATCTCTCTTACTTTGCCTTTCAAATAAAAATGGATGGATCTTTAAAAGAAAAAAAAAAAAAAGACTGAAAATGTGCTACTCTTTTTCAATTCAAAATCAGGGAAAAGAACACAGACCGTACAAACTAAGCACAACTAAAACCCCTACAACTTCATCCCGTGAGAAGAAGTAGAACACTTTTTAAAAGCCACAAAAAAAATATGTATTATAACCAAACTCTGTGGGGATTTACCTTCCGGCTTCACCTTCCAAGAATGTGCTAAAGTACCCTTGTCTAAGACACGGGAAGAAAAAGAGCTACACACCCCCAAGTTGGAAAATGTCAGCCAGAAGTGAGAACAAGCCTCCAACCCGGACACTTCTTCCTGACGACTCACTTCGCACACACAGGAGAACATTCCTCCATGCCTACGACTCGCCTTTTCTCAAATGCTGCCATTTGCCACACTTAGTATTTTTCAAGGGATAAGGCACTGCAGTCAAAGCCCGCATTACACCTCTTGGGTCCCATGTCTTGTCCTCCCTCCCCAAAAATAGTAACTTCCTGGCACCTGGCATTCACATCTCCCCGAGCGCACGGGTCCTCACAAGGCTAGAATGCTCTCTTCCATAGCAACACACCGGTTGTTCTGCACTCTCATTGATGGGAAGGCACTGCCCACACGCTTCACCCAGCCTGTTCTACCCTGCGTGGCTATGGGCATCTGCACCCCTGGACGCAGGGGGTGGGGGGGCGGGCAAGTGCTGCCAACACCCTGTCCTCCACGGCACGCGACCACCACGTCTGCTGTGCACCTGCAGCTGTGAACTGTTATGGAACCTGCAGCAGTTGGGGGTCTCTCACACGTGACTTTCCCTGCTTGCAGGCCCCAAAATACCTCCCAGATACACACTCCACAGAGGGCATGGATGGCCTCATGGCTTTGGGGATTCGCTCACCCACCAGGACCCAGAGGTTGTGGGGTCTGACAACCTTGCCAACCCTCCCTGCCAGCAGCTCTGCCACGCCACAGGGCCGCTAAAGACCCCAGGCTTATACTTTTTTCCAGCTGTTGGGTAACTGAGAAACAGCACTTCTCAAGTCCTCACACCAGGAACACAATCAGTTGTGCCAGGGCCCATATTCTGCTATTGCGCCGGGTACTCCTAAGCCAGTGCTCGTACCCACACACACGCATGGTGGCGAGACCCACATGGGTGGACGAGGCAGAGGATCGCACCACACGGGTGGCCCTCAGGCTTCAGGGTCCACTAATTCCACCCACGCACAGGTCGAAAGCAGTCAGGGGAAGGAGGAAAAAAAAAGAGGATCCAGGCTAAACATGTACAGACTTTTTTTCCTCTTCCTTATTTCCTAAACAATGTAACAACTACTTACATAGCATTTACATTGTATTAGGAATTAGAAGTAATCCTGAGATGATGAAAGTACAGGGGAGGATGTGCCCGAGTTCTACCCAAATACCCTGCTACACACAGAACTGGCACATCCGCAGAGTCAGGAATCTGAGGGGTTCTGGAAAAGTCTCTGGCAAGATCCTGAGGATAACTGTGTTGAGGCTGGGCGGGGGTAAAGGGTGGGGGAAGGACTTCAAAAACGGTCTGTGGAGAGTGGAACTGAAACACAAAAAGTTTATTTTGGTGCAAAGACAATGTTGACAGCGATACTGTTTTTGCAGAATACGTACTTTTCATAAAGACCCTATAAATACATGGATTTCCAAATGGTATAAAAACAACCTTAGCTGTTAATTCCCTGTCTTAGGATCTTTCTGAAGCAGCCCCAGTCCCTCTGCCGGTCGCCATCAAACGGACCAAGAGGATATGTGTGCAGGGAGCAAGCAGCAGAGTGCCCTGACACGGGTTTCAAAGGAAACCTCAGGAGCACCCCAAGTTCTGGTTCAGTCTCAGCAAATACTCAGCAGACGTGTGGAGACGGGGTTATGACGCTGCCAGGCACATGGGATGGCCACATCTCCTACGGGAGAACCAGCTGAGTCCCGCCTTCTGATCTAGCTCCCTGCTGCTGTGTCTGGAGAACAACATGTGTTCCTGGAGCCTCACCACCCTCTAGGGAGACCCAGATGCAGTTCCTGACTCCCGGCTTCAGCCTGCTGGCCCAGCCCCGGATGTCACATACGGCCAGTGAACCAGCAGACTCACACTCTCCATCCCCATGCCTTTCAAATAAATATATAACTAAGTCTAAAAAGAAAACATATGTATGTGGCACGAGGCAGGCTCCATGGACTTCAGAAGTGTCCCACTGTTAAGATCTCTCACATCAAAGAAGCGAAAATGCCAGCTCTACTCACTGTTGTATGGGAACCACTTTGCAAAGGGGAGAATGGGAAACTGAACGTATCTTGGCTTCACCAGCTCTGTCGCTTTGTTCGGTGTGGCCCATGTGGGGAGCGCTGCGGCAGGCAGAGCTCAGGTTTGCTCCAGAAATGATGGGATGAGATGATCCCGTGCAAACCGCAGACCTGAGTTTTACGAAGGGGAGGAAAGAACCCACTGTGGCTGTATTCTCGGGGATCCCCAAGAAAGGACGCCCCACCCTGAACTGGGCTATAGGAGAACAATACAACTTCTCCCCAGAACCAAACTCCAGACTCTGTGGTCTCAGGAACGACCAGTGCCCACTGGAGGCAGAGGGGACATGGACACAATAACACCAAGGGCTCGAGGGGGCTAAGACCCTAAGCATGGATGTCCTGAGAGGGAGTCAGGAGGGCCTGTCTGGGGGAGGAAATGCAACCCAGTTCCCAGGTGGTGGTGGTAATAGGGGCAGGAGAGGATGTGGACTGGGGGTGTATTTAAAAGGGAGGGGCAAGCAGACTAGTTGCTCATCCCAAAGTAGAGGCCAGAAGGAAGTGAGGAAGGAGCCTGAGGTAAGGGCTTCTTCACCGACCGTGGGAAACAGGCCAAGTTCACACTTCTGGGAAAAGCTAGAGCGCAGTCCTCCCAGCCTGCTGGGTCCACAGCTCTTCTCCACCCACGCTGTGTCCCCCCAACGCACATACCGTGAGGACACACGCCACCGGCACATGCACACAGACCCTAGTCATGCCTCCAGGCCTGAATCACTCCCTGTATGGCACAGAAGCAGGGTACTTGGCCCCCTGCTTTCTCCTGCCAATTTCACCCCCAGGGGACTCACTCCCTAAGTGGGGATGACCAGCAGTGCCAGGCGAGGAGGCCCGTGGCTAGTTCTGACTTTGCTCCTGGCCACAGTTTCGCCAAGCACCTGTTGTGCGCCAGGCCCAGGCAGGACAGAAACTCTTTGTCCTTTTACCATTCCACTGCTGCCCTCAACCCAGACCGCAACTGGGCCTCCAGTCACGCCCACCTCACCAGGCTCCTCCAAGGCCTCCAGCTCACTCCCTTCCCCCCACCGACCCCCCTCACTAGGGACAATCACTTCTCCCTCCTTCTCATCTTCACCACTGGCCCACCCCTGCCAGGCAGCCAGGGTGGGGTGGGGGTGGGAGGCAAGAGGAAGACAGAACAGAACACAGACACAGGCAAGGCAGCCCAGGAGATAGCAGTAGCAGGAGGCAGCTGATTCCCTGCCAGGGGAAAAGCTAGCACAAGGCCAAGGCCAAGGTCCAGACTGGGCGGCTGAGGACAAAAGGCAGCTCCCCCTTGGCCTGGACTGGCTCTGCAAGGGGCTGTAGAGGAAGGAGGTCGGTGACCTCTGTTAAAGGCCACTTGGGCTGCGGTACAGCCAAGTTCAGCAGGGCTGCCCTTTGGACTCCTTGCCGTGGAAGTGCCGGCAGCGGCAGCAAGAGCTGAATGACTGATTCGACACAGATGGTTCAAGAGAAGAAAAGCCCATTGCTGAAGTCTGAGCTCCAAGCAAGGGTTCAGAGGGAAGGGGCAGCTGGGGCTAAGTGCTGGCTAGCGATGCACTGGTGGCCTTGGGGGTGTCCTTGCCTGTCACATACACACTGGCTGTTTTGACAGAAGGGGCAGCTTGCACACTGTGCCACCACACCAGGGTCATGCCCACACCTCCACTCGCTCCCCTGCAGCAGCTCACCAGGCCACAGCTGTCAGGTCTGTCATGGCCATAGGGGCGCAGTTCCAGTACACCACATGATTCATCCATGGGGATGTGGGCAAGCAGGAAGGCAGGACTCCATGTGGTTCTGGATGTGGGACTCACCGCTCCGTCACCAGGCTAATAAGCAGTTGGTCATTAAAACCAAGCACTGCAGACCAGGTCCTCGAACTCACGGTAAAGGCACCCAGGTCCAGTTCCTGGCTCCAGCTCCCTGCTCACGGATACCCTAAAAGGCAGTAGAGGATGGTGCCAGGGGCTAGGCCCTGGTCAACCACATGAGAGACCCAGTTGGAGCTTCAGTAAGGGTCTGGGGAGTGAACCAGCAGATAGGGGTAATCTCTATCTTTCAAAATACATTATTTAAAATTAAAACCTACAAATATACTTATATGCATAAATACACCGAATATGTTCGCTTCTGCATATATGTAGGAAGATGAAATTCTTCAATTTAAAATCTGAGTGCGGCAGGCACCCTGTCAATAACCAGGAGGCGGCTGCCTACATGAGCCACAGCAGGCTAGAGGAAGGCAGCTCCAATGGCAGGGCCCTGAAGTTCATCAGAAGTGCAGGGCCCGTTAATGATCACCACGGAAAATCCAATCAACCCTGAGAGCTCAAACGCACCTCCTAGGAAAGTTGGGAATCTTTTTCTTCTTCCTTGTTGGTTTCCCCAAAGCTGTCCACGGGGCCCACTCTGCGAGCTGTGACGTCAATCAAACGCTCCGGAAGATTCACCTTTAACTCGGCGCTAGGCGGCGCGGCACGGTGTTGTGACTGCCGCGGGATTGAGGTGCCCCTGATTCCATTTGTTACCGGCGATTTAATGAGTTGTTCATTCCATCAACCATGAACGATCAGCAAACAGCTCTGCCTGCTCATTTATCTGCTCCAGTTTAATTTGAGCCCTTGAAATAAGTGCTCGTGTCTGCAATAAAGGCTCGGATATGATTCTTTTGTCTGCAGACTGTAAAGACGGCATTCTAAATCTCTCTCTCCCCTTAGCAGATGTCAAGGTCGCCTCGCCCGCTTTGCCAAGGTCTCCCAAAAGCTAGTGCAGCTTCTCCTGGAAGCAACTAAGATGGAAGTCCCATGAGGGCAGGGACTGTCATTTTTCTGGCTCTAATTCCCCGGCCCAGCCCTGGTGCCTGGCTCCGACTGAACAACAGTAAACCATCCAGTGAATGAATGAATGAATGCATGCATGTATAAATCTGCTCCCCACCACCAGGGGCTGGTGACCCAACAAGCTCTTGCACATTTCCACACCTGTATAGTATATGTGCCCACCCTAGCTTACAGAACACACACAAGGGTGCAAGGGTGGCCCACACTGCCAGTCGGGCCTCAGCCAAGGGGCTCTTTTGTCACCTCAAAGTTACACAGATGACCAGTCATCATTTCACAGCACTGAGACACATGGTCACGCTACAACGTGGAAACACTGGATCCCGAAGAGGGGAGAGACAGAACACAGTTTAGCACGTGATCACCAGGGCGGGCTCGCAGCCATCCAGAAATATGCTCTCGAACAGTCATGTGTGTTAACACCCATTGTACGGGCGAAGAACAGTTGTTCTGCACTTCTCGACAAGAATCACGGCTCTGTGATGACAGCAACTGCTGCTGGGCACTGCAGTCAACAAGCTGGGCTCCGAGCACCTGGCCTCTGCACTCACGGACTGCAAGTGGGGGGCGGTCAATGAGGAGGATGGGATAGGAGGATCAGGTAGTCCTCTCCCTGCTCCCAGGGTGAAGGTCATGAGCAAACCCTCACCTTCTCTTTCAGTTTCTTCAGCAGAAACCAATCTGAAGGAATCTACAAAGCATTTTCAAATGTTAGATACCCAGGAGGTACAACTTCCTTTCTCTCTCTCAGAAATAATTAAGGTTGGGGCCTGGCACGGTAGCCTAGCAGCTAATGTCCTTACTTTGTAAGCGCCAGGATCCCATATGGGTGCCAGTTCGTATCCCGGCAGCCCTGGTTCCCATCCAGCTCCCTGCTTGTGGCCTGGCAAAGAAGTGGAGGGTGGCCCAAAGCCTTGGGACCCTGCACCCACATGGGAGACCAGGAGGAGGCTCCAGGCTCCCAGCTTTTGATTGGCTTAGCTCCAGCCGTTGCAGCCACTTGGGGAGTGAATCAGTGGATGGAGGACCTTCCTGTCTGTCTCTCCTTCTCTCTGTATATCTGACTCCCCAATAATAAATAAATAAATAAATCTTTAAAACAAAACAAAAAGAAAGAAAGAATTAAGGTGGATCACTAAATAGATTCCCCATCCATCCTTAAGTGCTTCTGGTTGAAGCATGAAGTTTAAATAGATACTAAAAACAGCTGCCACCTATTAGGGAAATACAAATCAAAACCTTACACCATT
Source organism: Ochotona curzoniae (assembly GCF_017591425.1). NCBI lineage: Eukaryota > Metazoa > Chordata > Mammalia > Lagomorpha > Ochotonidae > Ochotona > Ochotona curzoniae. The sequence continues at coordinate 6,761,758 of NW_024465421.1, forward strand.
AGGGCGTCGACTGTCAAAAAAAAAAAAAGAGCCCACAGAAAATAACTAATGGTGATGAGGCCGTGGAGGGGTCAGGACTCTGTGCATGGCTGGCAGGGATCAGGAATGGCATAGCCTCTCACAAAATGGGGAACGCCGTGACCCTCGAACCCAGTGCTTCCTGGTGGGCATGCGGACTCCTGACTGAAAGCAGGGTCCTGCATCCCGTTCCCCGCAGCCACACACACTATGATAGCTCGCAGTGGGAGGGAGCCCAAGTGCCTCTGCCTGGCGAGTGGGTGGGAAAGCATGGCCACCCACAGCCTAAGACTCAACTCCGCCATTGCAAGGAGGACTGCAGGCCCCATGCCACCACATGGACGATCCTCTGAGACGTGATGACGCACAGGAAAAATAGTCACAATAAGACAAATGCTGGGGCCCCCATGGTGGCTCATCAGACTAATCCTCTACCTGCAAGCACCAGCATCCTCTATGAGTGCAGTTTCAGGTCCCAGCTGCTCTACTTCCCATCCAGCTCCCTGTTTGTGGCCTAAGAAAGCAGTAGAGCCTCAGTCTGGCCATTGCAGCCATTGGGGGAGTGAACCAGAGGATGGAAGATCTTTTTCTGTGTTTCTCCTTCTCTATAAATCTACCTTCTCAATAAAAATAAAGGAGACAAATGCTGTGTGACCCCACTGACCGAAGGCCCCCTGCGCCCTGACACTCACTGAAGGTAGAATGGTGGCAACCAGGCCCAGGAAGGAGGAAGGTGTGAGCAGGCGTCGAACAGGTGTCAGGCTATGGCGAGACAGACAGACCAAAGGGGTTCTGGAGCTGGCTACACTCAACCACACACTCACAGCGAGACAGGTGAAGACAGGTGAGACAGGTAAAGCAAACCAACATGCTTACCTGCACATTCATGCTCTCCCTCGCTCTCACTCTTTCTCCTCCCCCACCCCCACACGCATATGCACCGCTCCTGACAGGAAAACCACCACCTAGAAGAGATTCTACCCGCTAAAACAACAAAACAAAAACCCCTAACTCTGGTCATCTTCAGAGTCAGTGACGGCACACGAGACACTAGGTGTCATGCAACGCAGTAAGTCCTCCTTTGAATTACTTGATTCCAGCAGGACTTCAGGACATTTACAGGGAAATGGAAGTGTGACCAGAGACCAGCAACTGCAGAGCTGACGCTAAGGAGTCTCCATCCCGGAGCAGGGCTGACTGATCATGGAATTGGGGGTGTCTTTTGGAGCTATACCATGGAAATATTTGTAGATGAAATGAGACGTCTGGCATCTGTTGCCAGATGAGGCTGGGATTGGGAGTGAGAAGGCAGAGGTGCTGCGAGGTTGGCTATGAGGAAACGGCTGCTACCGGAGCCAGCCAAGGTGGCAGGATTCCTGGCTCCCCTGCTTTGGGGGTACACCGGAGAGTTTCCATCACAAGAAAGAAAAAAGTAATAATAAGTAAAATGAAACTACTGCTTTGGGGGGAAAAAAAATCCAGAGCCAAATCTCCCAGATGATCAAAGCGACAGTAAACGGGTCTTCGCCCCCTCTGGCTGCAACATGTGCCCATTCACCCATTCACACATTCACTGCCTGGTGTGCAGCGACTCCAGGGCATGCTGGGGCAGCGAGCACACCAGGCTCACGTGTGTCCTGCAGTGCAAATGAGGTCATCGCAAGCAACCACTCTGAAAGAGGAAAAACCCACTCCTGTAGAGACAGACAGGCAAGCCGCAGGGAAGGGGATGTTCAGAGCTGCCTGCCTGGCTGCAGGGCCCGCGTTGAGCCCATGCCAGACCTAGACCCACGAGGCTGGCATTTCAGAAGCAGCTGTTCTCGGTCAGTCCAAAGGGCGAGGAGCAGAGGCCGCGAGGGCAGGCCCCGCCGCCCACCAGCAGCCTTGGGTTACTTACAAAGCCCACCACAAAGGATGATTTGTGACAGAGGCCTAGAAGAATGGAAGCCCCTGGAGGGCAGGAATGACTGTGACCTCCCTACTCGCTGGGCAGCCCCAAAGCCCCTGGACCAAAGAGAGAAGTATCTGGCGTGGGGCTCAGAGGCTCAGGGGACACCTCTCATGCCCCTGATTATGGGAATAGACATCACAAACCCATGCAGCCAGAGAGAAAGACAGCCAGAGGAAATGAGTCACTGCGGGAATGGCGATTCCGAGACTTGGTTAGTGGGATTACAGGTGATTGACAAGACGACCAGCCAGCCCAGGCATGTGAAAAATCTCACTCACGCTTCAAGGCCCCACAGTAGCAGCACCGCCAAAGCAGGGCTGGTCGGGACTTGTTCTCCTCCTCCCTATCCCACCCTGGCCCTTACAGCCCTGAACATGGCCCCACCTAGCAGCAGCCAGGCTCCTGGGGTGAGAGGGAGGGGTTCGGGGTGGGTGGGGGGTCCCCAGCAGCACCACCATCCCGAGCCTGATGGGCAGTTTGTGAAATTCAAATGAGACAAGCCAAATTTCAGTTACAAAAGATAAGGGTGAAAACGGGTTGCAAATGTGACACCTGTTACTGCCTCTTAACAGGGGAGCTGCTAAATGTAGACACAATGTGCACTTAGATGACCCTGTTTTTCAGCGTCAGATGCCGCATGATTCCCATTCATCGGCAGCAGCGGCTGAGGGGACTCTGCCGCCCCTGACACCAAGAGCCAGGTCGCAGAGGATGACCAGGAGCCTGTATCAGCTGACACAGAGGATGAGACAGACTCAAACGCGATCCAGACACCTGGGCCAGGGCCTGAGTGACCAAGGGTCACACATGCATGGAGACGCAAGATTTTCAGGGGTGGGAGAAGACATGCAATACCCTAGGTTGACAAGTGAACAAATCGAGGTGCAAAACAGGGCAGCTACCAGTGGCAGCCCCTGGGTGGATGAGGGCAGTCAGGGTGGCACCCCAAGAACTCCCCTCTCCTGGCAACCCCACACAGAACCGTATTCTTCATAGTGTTCAATGAGGCATTATGTTAAAGCAACATAATTCTTAGAGATTCCTACAGAGCCCCTTATGGGAAATGCAATGAAACGTTGCACCCCCAGCTTTGCTGGTTGCCGGGTCTTGCTGGTGTACACTACCCACATGCTCAAAAGTTGCACTTGGACCTGTAAGAACATGCAATTATTGCATGTCAACCCAGAACCTAAAACTAGTGAAAAACACTGAGCTCGGTGGCTAAGATGCCATTTCGAGGACCACTGCTGGGATGCAGTAACTAACAAGGCCCACATCCCAGATCCACATCCCAGAGTCCTAGCTGTTCCACCTCCAATCCAGTGTTCAGCTGATACACCTGGCAAAGTAGTGGATGGGCCCCTTACCATGAGGGAGACCAGGATCAAGTTCATGGCTCCGGTTTCAATGTGACTGGGCCCTAACTGGTGCAGCCTCGTGGAGAATGAACGCCTGATGGAAGATGTCATTGTGTCTCTCCCCTTCTTGCTGTCACTCTCTCCTTCAAATCAATCAATCTCTAAAAAAGATGCCACTCCGGATGCCTGCACTCCATATCTGAGGCTCTGGGTTCGAGACCCAATTCTGCTTCCAATTCGGCGTCAGCAGGGATGGCTTGAGTGCTTAGATCCCTGCTATCCACATGACTCCTGGCTTGGGCCTGGCCAAGTCTTGCCTACTGTGAGCTTTTGGGGCAGGAACCCATGGAGGTAAGAGCTCTTTTTGTTTTCTCCTGCCTCATCTGTGCGGTCACCTGTCTGCATGTCCTTTGTCCTCCACCCTGAGACTCTCCCTTCCTTCACCGCCTGCACTCACCCCAGAGGACCTGATCCTGGCCCTTTTGCTCCCAGGTCATTGCTGGCATTATGGGAGTGAACCAGCAAAAGAAAATTTTCTGTCTTTCAAGATTAGTAAAATAAAGAACATATCTAAAATTTAAGCATACGATGTCTTCTTCACGTCTTTGGTAGGGGGAGAAGGGAGGGGACTGGGGAAGGATGGGCAAGAAGCTGGTGAAAGATGAAACCAGGTGGGCTGTGAACGTGAGGCTGGGGGCCAGCATTCAAGGTTCACTGTTCTGGTCTTGTGAACACTGCAAAGTTCCCATAAGGAAAGTAATTTCTTTCTTTTTTTTTTTTTAATATTCATTTACTTTTACTGGAAAGGCAAATCAGATTAACAGAGAGGAAAGACAGAAAGATCCTCCATCCTCTAGTTCACTCCCCTAATGTCCACAAATGGCCAGAGCTGAACCCATCCAAAACCAGGAGCCTGGAGCTGCTTCCGAGTCTCCACATGGGTACAGGATCCCAAGGCTTTGGGCTACCCTTCACTGCTTTCCCAGGCCACAAGCAGAGAACTGGATGGGAAGTGGAGCAGCCAGGACATGAACCAGCACCCATATGGGATGATGGCATTGCAAGACAAGGATTTAGCCAATTGAGCCACTGTGCTGGGCCCAAGGAAATCAATTTCTTAAGACAGCTTCCAAAATCCCATATAGTGGCCACACTCTCCTCTTCATGGAGAGTCTCTGATCCCAAGGTAGGCTTTCTCAAACAATCAATCAATCAATCCATCAATGAGGAAGTGCCAGCCTTGAGGTATAGAGGGTAAAGCCACCACATGCAACACCAGCATCCCATATGGCTGCTAGTTAGTGTCTTGGCTGCTCCACTAACAACCCAGGTCCCTGCTTGTGGCCTGGGAAAAGCAGTAGAAGATGGCCCAAGAGTTTGCCCCCCCCCCTCCGCTCTCTACATGGGAAATCAGGAACAGGCTTGAGCTAGATCCTATGGGAGAGAGAATCAACAGATGGAAGATCTCCCTCTGTCTCCCTCTCTCTTGTAACTCTTCCAAATAAATAAATAAAACTTTGAAGAAAAAAAAAGGGGGGGGGGGAGGAAGAGGAGGAGGGAGGAAGGCACAGAAAAGGAAGCCAAGGAGAGCAGCCAGCTTCCTACTCCCCGGAGAAGAAAGCCTACTCAACAAGTGATGGAGTCAGCAGAGAAAACAGCCCTGTCAGTATCGGACCATTAAATCAGCTTCCTGGCAAAAGGCAGCGTTTCCAAATGCCCTGGTGACAGCTGGATCAAACCCGCCAATACTTGACAGTCATAAATACAGTGATTTGGGAAGGAAAACAGGGAGTGACCTCGCTGCGCAGCTAGAATATGCCAAATAAGGAGAGCTCGAAGCTGTAGGAAATGGAAAAGAACAGCTAATATTTGGCAAGCTTCCTTTATGATCAACAAATTAAAATGTTAAGGAAGCAATTTGTTGAGGGGGGAAAAAAAAAGAGATATTTTTAAAAGGAGCTGAATCACGCAGGTTCAGCCCCGGATATGGTCAATGGATAATTTTAAATCGTTTTTTGAAAAGTTAATGTTTGCAGCCAGCAGAAACGACATTTAAGACATCACTGAGTTAATCATAAACTCCATCCCCCACCCCATGCTCAGGTGCAGAGGGGGCCACCTTGACTGAGTCTCCCTGCAGCCCTCTTCTTGACCCTGGCTCAATGGGGTTCGGCGGGGAAGTCCCCTCAGCCTTCCTCACATGGCTCTGGCAACAAGCGCACAGATGCCCAGCCTGAAGGCCCAGCCCGGCCTTCCAGAGACCTTTGGGCTACCAACCTAATTTCAATCATTAGCCATCTGACCAGCTTCATTCTAGAAAGCCAAATGCTACCGGATTTCTTCACCTTACACAAGCATGAGTTGAGCCACGACTAAGGAGCTGGGTTGGTAATGAAAGAGCTATTGGCTCCCCCTCCCCAGTGACCGCGAACCCCTTCATCAAGCCACCTCACCTAGCCACCAGTCACTCAACAAAGCCCTCACTGGGCACCCACTGAGCCAGGGGCTGAGAACAAAGTCCTTGTTTTCAGGGTTCACCCATCCAGGGCTGGGGGCCTGAGAGAAGGCAGGTTTTATAAATAGTGGGTCACATGATGGTGAGTCATGGACCAAGGAAGAGGCAGGGGAGGGGTGGGGAGGGTTTGGGAGGGGATGCCATTTTTATAGGGGGTGGGCAGGGACCAGCCTCTCTGAGAAGGGACCATCTGAGACCTGTGGGAAAGCAAAAGCAAGCAACACAAACCAAAGCCGGTCTCTTAACGTGAAGCAACCACTCCCACCCACCCCGCCCCCCAGAAGCCAGAAGCCACGGGAGCCAGGCTGCTTGTGGCCAGGCCTCTCCTCGGCCACTTGCTTAGTGATCACTGCTCTGGCTTTGTTATAACCCTGAGGAATCTGAAAGCTGCATTTATCCCTCTGTCAGGCTCCTGGGGGTGGGCCTCAAGCCCCAGCAACAACTCAAAGACCACATGCAGTTTCCAAAATGCTCCTTGTAAAATCCACCCAAAGGGTACGCGGTGCTGGGTCCCAGCACTCCAGGGAGTCACACATCAGGTCACAGGGTGCAGATCTCCTGTTAATCCAGACAGCACCCAGAGTGTGGGGTGTCCTCATGGGAGCACTCAGCTCCTGCAGGAATGGCCAGAAGGCTCACAGCGGACAGGGTGCCTTTTCTTTTCCAAGCCTGACCAGAAAACTGAGGTGGGAGCAGGTGGATGTCACGGCACCACTGTCCCCATGACGCTCAACCAGTCAGGTACCAGAGGTCCCTGCGGCATCCTACCAGCTGGCCAAAGTCAAGGTTTTGCTACCTCGTGACCAACTAGAAGAAGTGGGTCCCTCCCTCAGCTGCTGGGGAAGCTCCCAGACTGTGGTCAGGTTTCAGGAGCCCACAGGCCGCCACTGCAGGTGTCGGTTCCACAAGGCTCAGGAAGGTGCACGCTCGGGTATTTCCCCAGATGAGCCGAGCACACTACGCAGGCTGGGAGTAAGGCACCCTGGGCTCCAACCTTCAAAGGCGACGCAGATGGCCATGGAGCCCAGGCCAGGCTTCCTGTGCGGACCACGTGCTCCCGTGAGCACAAGGAGCCAAGACAGGCCAATTCCCTGCAGACAAAACTCCCCGCCATTGTGCAAAGCAGCCTGGTGAGGTGACCCCCTTACGAGGCTGGGGAAAAGGAGGGGTTGCCACCTCCCACTGGGGCCAGGCAGGCTCCCCTTCCTGCCTCCCTTTTTCATGGGAAGACACACAGTACAGCAATATTCATCTCCCACTGGCTCTCACTTTACCTCACTCAAACCTCGCTCCACTGTCTCTAATTCAAACCAGCTGATTTCAGAGAGAAGCCATTTTTGGGTTTTCATCACGGTCCCCCACTGTAAAGAAAGCTCACTCAGGGCAAGGAAAGCCCTGTGTTAAAAAGTAGAGTTGGGGGGGAGGTGGGGAGTACAGCGGAGGAGGGAGAGTTTTCTTTTTCTTTCTACAGATGTTTCAAACACCGACCTTGCCTGATTGCTATGCCTATGACAGGCAAGGCGCGCGATGGCGGGGGGAGCAGCTAGCTTTCCAGAGTCAAACACAGGCCCTGTTCAGATAAGCCAACACCTGCAGGAGGGACAAAACAGGCCTGGGGAGTCCTAGAGCGCAGGGTGGGGGAGGGGCAGGACCACAGGGCAGTGGGGGAAGTGGTGAAGGTTGTCCCTGGGTTTAGAGGAGGACAGAGTCCACCTGTTGAAGGCCCATGCTTCAGGGCTTCGTTCAGAGCACAGCGGGGACTGGAGGTGAGCAAGACTGCGGATGGCTGCAGGATGGAGTGCGGGGGGTACTCCGCTCGGCAGGGTCCAAGAGGCAAGTTCAACACGCCATGGGCATTGGAACAGGGAAGAAGGCTGACCTTCGTTTCGCAGGGCAGCTGCTGGGGCCCCAACCACAGGAGGAAGCGTTCACTCCGCGGCTGCAGGAAACCGATTGCACGGCTGAGTCCCAGCCGGCCGGGACACGCACATCACCCCCAGGGATCTCCCTTGCCTCTCCTCCCGTCCTCTCTCAACAAAGTCCACCTCACCATCTACACCTGTCCACCTTACCGCCTGTACCCGTCCACATTCAAGAAGTACAGTCTATTTTAAGGATGTAGTTCATTGAAGAGCATCGTTAGAGAGAGGCAGACAGCCACACGGTCTGTGATGGGATGGGGCAGGAGCCAGAAACTCCATCCAGGACTCGAATGAGGATGGCAGAGGCCCTGGGATCTGAGCTATTTTCCCAGAAGCAGTATTAGCAAGGAGCTGGATTGGAAAGACAGTAGCTGGGACTTGACCCAACGCTCACAGGGGATACTGGTGTCATAGGTGGCAGCATAACCCAGTGGGTCACCATGGTGGCCCCAATGAGCAAATTGCAGTCTTTAATGAAGGACTCGAAACAGCAACCCACATAAACGAGGCTAGGGAAGAAACGAGGAGGCAGGACTCTAAAACAAAGGAGACAAGTGTGGGAAAACCTTCCAGGTCCCAGGAAGCATCATAAAGGCCTCAACTTCATCTGCAATGTCGCACCCGCAGACCTAAGCTTTAAAAAACAGGGGCGGGGGGGGGGGGTAGGGGACAAAATGAAGAAACACCAGAGTGAGCACTATGACAAAAAATGGTAAATAAAGCCCTCAAACACAAAACAACAGCCTGATGACTGTCATCGTGCCATGGGTAAATACCTGTCCCTGTGGTCAGCACTGTGGCTCAGTAGCTTAAGCCTCTCAGTGCAGTGCAGGCATTCCATATGGATGCCGGTTCATGTCCCAGCTGCTCTACTTCCCGTTCAGCTCCCTATGAGCCTGGGAATACATGACTTCAGTGCTTGAGTCATGCACTTCAATGAAGCTTCCGGCCCCTCGTGTTGGACCAGCTCAGCCATTGTGGCCATTTGGGAGTGAACCAACGGGTACAAAATTGATCTCTCTCTCTCAACTCTGCCTTTCAAATAAAAATAAAACAAAACAACCACCTGTCCCTCCAATCCCTCCTGGATCCCCAGCACTTTGGCCCTATGGAGAAAGAGGGGGTGTGCGCATGAGCCCGACTCCTATACCAAGCCCCCTCCCTGAGCCACAAACAGAAGTCAGAGACTGCAGCAGGTGCGGGTTCACTGGAGGACCAGGGGGTTTGCAGCAGAGAAGAGCTGGAGGCCTCCCTGGGACAAGTGACACTCCCAGGCCAAGTGTCTTCAGTCAGTTAGGATGCCTGAGTGCATGAAGTCCATGGTCGAGGGCCCCCAGGGGACAAGGGCCTGCCTGCTGTGTTATCTGATGGTAGAAGGCAGGAGGGCAGGAGTGGGGAGGGCCGGGAACCCACTCGGGCCTGCACTAACAGACTCCCACAGGGACGCCTCTGTCCACACACAAGGGCAGATTGGCCCGCTGCACTGGGAGCTCCATTTCCAACCTACAGACTTTAGGGGACACATTTAGACCACAGCAAAGGGACAAGGGCTCCCCCACATGACAGAGAGACTCACTTCAACAGGAAGTAAGATGCCAACGTGTTAGGGGAGATTACAAGCAAAAGGGAAGGGGGGTGAACTGATGATAAGGAGTCAGCACTGTGACGGTGGCTGTGAAGGCCTGGGGATGCGTAGGTGTGTGAATACTAATAGCTGGCAGACATGTGCCTGAGAATTGGGTTGGGGGAGCCCACACTGCAGCTAGAATACATCTTGCCTGCCCCAAAACCATTGCTGACATATAATCCCCACTGTGGGATCTTACGAGGCCAGGCCCTCAGGATGGATGCCAGGGACAGTTCCTGCTTTGGGGTTGCTGTACATAGACTCAGGGCTCTGCCAGCAAGAAGGCCATCCCCAGGGGAGTGTGTGACATGGGAAGCCAAGCCACCACTTGGGATACCAACCTCCCATAACCAGAGTGCTGATTCAAGTCCTGGCTGCTCAGCTTCTGATCCAGCTCCCTGCTAATGTGCCTGGGGGGCAGCAGGTGAAACTCAAGTGCTGGAGGTTCTGTTACACTACAAGGAGAGTCGAAGAAGCTCCTGGCTCTTGGCCCAGTCCTGGCTTGTTGTAGCCACTTTGGTGACTAAGCCATCTTTTTCCCCCAGCATTGAGGAAGGCCTCCATTTTACAGAGGAAAGACCAGGCTTACCCTGTTGAAGGACAGAGGCCTTCTCCCACTGTGGCTGTGGGCCCCTCTGCTCCCAGGCCTGGCTTTCTTTGTGTCTCCTGAAGACAGTCCCCTGCCTCCACCTCCACGTACTAATCCTATACTACCCCTAAAATCACTGTCTTCCCCACCACACTGCCACGCTTGCAGCCAGCCTGGCATGGTAAACAAATTTAGCCATCATGACTTCTGGTTTTAACCTGGCAGACTGCGTTCTCTATGCCCCCTTTAGGAACAGGACCACAAGGGCAGGAGAGAGTGAGCAGGTGCACAGCCCCTAGACCTCAGAGGCTGAGAAGCTGCAGCCAAGCTGCAGCTGCCTTTCCAGTGACAGGAAGTGCTGTCTCTGTCCCATGTCAGGAAGACAGCCTCAGGAAGTGGGGTGGCAGATGGGGAAGACATGACAATCAGATGTGCCCCCAATGGTGACAGAGGACAAGGGTTCTTTGTCCCCAAGTCCTTATCCCAGAAGGCAGAAGGCAAAACTAACAGCTTCTGCTAGTGACCTGGGAAAAGCAGCAGAGGACGGTCCAAGTGCTTGGGCACCTGTCAGCCATGTGGGTGACACAGAAGCAGCTCCTGGCTCCTGACTCCAGCCTGGCTCACTCCAGCCATTGTGGCCCTTTGGGAAGTGAACCAGTGGATGAAAGGTATCTCTCCCTCTATAATTCTGACTCAAATCAAGAAATCTTTGGATAGAAAGAAAAAAAAGAGGATAAACTAGAAATTCAGATCAAAGTTTGAAATTTTCTTGCAGAAAATAACAGCAAAAGAGATGCAGGAAAGGAAAGGAAATTGCCAATCAGACCACAACGGGCAGTGCCTGAGTCTCCAGAGACTTGGCAGGCAGGATGGGATGCCTTGCCCAGGTGCAGGAAGGGAGAGCCTCTCCCAGGTGTAGGTTCAGTGACGCCCAGAGTATTAGCGTGCAGGGAGCAGTCAGTGGGACTCGCAGGACGTCCCTGACAAGGGGTGCCCCTGACTCCAGCTCAGGGAGGTGCTCCCCACCCAGGATCCGGGTGTCAGAAAGCCACTAGAAACGATGGAAAATGAGATCGTACCCAAGCACAAAGCCTGGAGCACCTGTCAGCAGACAGGAGCACCAAGGGAGTATAGGAGGAGGCCCCAAGATGACGAAAAGCAAAGACCGTGGCAGGTGAGCCAGCAACAGGGCCAGGACAGGAGAGTGACCATGATGGACCCCACCTGACTGATGAGAACCCCTCACCAGAAGGAGTTTAGAGAAACATTGAAGAATGCACACAGAATGCTACAATTTACATCATTCGCACACACTGGATGTTTGAAAATCAACTGAGCCAAGAAAAAGAAACATGACTGTGCTGAGAAGACAGGGAGCCAGGTTCAAGGCCAGTCAGCTCATCTGGCCTCACCTGGCCCATCCAAGAGCCCACGCGGAGCACATGGCCACACAGATGGCTCTACGGGCAGCAACAGGAATGGGGAGAAAAGGGTCAAGGGCTGGTTCTTTTCTAATGCTTTTTTAGAAAACAAAGTGTTTCTTAATGAAAATATTCTGAAAGAAAATGTGGAAAACAATGACGACTTTTAGGCAACCTTTACTTAAAATGAAACACGCTGGACAAGTCAGACATGCAACTTCCCTGTTTTGGTTCCTTGAATAAGTCTCAGCCATCAGGCTGGCGAAGCACGAACTCAGCCCCATGATGGTCTCTCCCAAGCCTCTCCCATCGCGGCCCACCTTCCACAGCCCCAACATCGGCTGCAGGAGGCACAGCCCAGAAGTCCAGGCATACCCAGGCACACGAGGCCGGGCACCTGCATTACAGGGACCCAATGAATCCGTGCTGACGTGACCTCTTTTGTCCTTGTCACCCAAGAATTTTTTTTAGCAATGAACTTGCTGCCTCTGCTTCTGAAATCCTCCTGGAGCCAGAGTGTCTACTCACTTCATCGTTCTCTCCGAATTTGTCAAAGAAAAAAAAGGCAGGTCCACGCAGGCCTGCCTGATGTGAAAATTCCACATGTGCAGTTCAGGCAACAGCACCACTCCATTTTCAACCACCCCATCCGGGCCTCTCGGCCACTCTCCCATGCCCTGTGCCACTTCCCTTCAGCAAAGGATGGGACTGGCTGTACAACAGTCAAACCTGCTGCCAAGCAAGAAGGCCTCCCTGGAAACAGTTTTCAGGGTCAAGGCCAAGAAGCAGAGCTCAGAGCCCAGTGGGTGCTCTCCATAGTTCACGACTGGTACCTGCACTCTCTGCTGACAGCAGCACCAGGGAACGCGAACCCAGCCCGGCAGGCAGTGGCAGTGCCCTGCCCAGGCCTCAGGGGCACACAGGCTAGCCCTCTATTTGCTGTGCATTTAAGAGACACCCTAGAAATGGCTGTTCTCCTTAGAGTTAAGTACACTCCGTAAATGGAGCCTGGCTCTGCCCTAACATGATCAATTCTGAACCTAATTTCGTCCCCACAGAGGCCTCGCAGCAGGCTGAGAAAACAGGAAGAGAATTCTGATCATTATTACTCCTAATCAACTTCAAACATCAGTATCCGTCGTCTGCAACTTCTCTCACCATGCGGATCTGGAAGGACTTCCGCTTTGAAAATGCCTCCTGTCTCCTCTCGGTGGCCCCCCAGCACAAAAGCCACAAAGGTGCCACGTGGCTCAAGATTCACATTCACCATCAGCCCACAGAACATTCCACGTGGAAGCTACTCACGTCAGGAAGCTGGCACCTTCTACAAATCAAGCAGATACACTTTTGGTTATTTATTTGAGTTACAGAGAGAGGGGAGACGAAGAGATCTTCCATCCACTGGTCACTCCCCAGATGACCACAACAGCCAAGGCTAAACCAGATCATAAGCCAGGAACCAGGAGCTGCTTCTGGTCTTTCATATGGTAGGTGCAGGGGTCCAAGCGCTCAGGCCATTCTCCACTGCTTTCCCAAGAACATTAACAAGAAGCTGATCAGAAGTGGAGCAGCCAGGATTTGAACTGGCACCTATAACAGGATGCTGGTATGGCATGTGCTGGCTCTATCCACGGCACTGGATCCCTGAGCAGAAACTTTTTTAATCACAGAAGGAAGGGGGTGGGGGCAGCAGAAATTGAGGAAAAACATAAAGTAAATACAAAGAGTAAACAATGCTACATCGATACTGTGGAATCTGGGCCAACTGGGCCTCAGCCATGACACACAGAGGTCCCAGGCTAGGCCCGCACTGTCCTTCCAGTCTAGGACAGTCCACATGGGAACTGCCAATAGCTAAAGATTCTTGGGCAGTACAGCAGTGCCCTGGATTGAATCCCATGCAATCTGCTGCAGAGTAAGCAGTTTTATTTATTTTTTGTAAACATTTACTCATTTTTATTGGAAAGGCAGATTTACAGAGTGTAGGAGAATCAGAGAGCTCCTACTTCCAACTCCCCAAATGGCCACAACAACTGGAGCTGAGCTGATCTGAAGCCAGGAGTCAGGAGCTGCTTCTGGGTCTCCCACACAGATGCAAGGTCCTAAAGGCCTTGGGCCATCCTTCATTGCTTTCCCAGGTCACAAGCAGGGAGCTGGATGGGAAGTGAAGCAGCTGGGATACAAACTGGCATCCATATAGGTTCCCAGTGCTTGAAAGGGGACTATTGGTCAATTGAGCCATTGTGATATACCCCCCTTTTTTTGAGTAGGCAGTTTTATTATCACCAATTTACAGAAACGGGGAAGGTGCCCAAAGTCACATGGCTAACTAAGCAGCAGAGATCCTAAATCCAGTGGGGAGCGTGGCGCCCGTGGATGTCAGGGTGCCCTCATCACAGCCAGGACCACTTGGCAGGGTTGAGAGCTGGCCGAGAGCCACCTGGGAAACCCCGTGCTCCTCAGCACCACAAGCAGCCACAGCCAAGCAAAGGACGGCACATAGCCAGAGACTTGGGAAAGTGGGGGTTCCCCACAAGTTCAATTTCCAAAAAGAGGTCTGTCCTTGGACTTGGCCCTGATGTTCAACCTCACACACAACATTCTGCGCAGGAGTGACTGGTCCTGTGTCCTCGGCATAAGCCTGCAACCAACCAACACTGATGATGAACGCTGAAGGCTTTTTTTTACCTTCGCCACCTGCCCTGCACCCCCACCACGCGTCCACAGCAAACAGGCCCCGCCACATGGTGCATGGCACAGCAGCCAACTCTGCCCCAGGGCTGCTGCGAGCACCTCCCTGGCCTAATTCCAACTTGCTGTTTTGAAGTGTTAGCACCGTGAAAGGCAGACAGTCAACACCATCACAGGAGTGTGTAAGGCAAGAGCTGGGACTAAATTATATACGACCCGCCATGCCTGTTAAAAGGGTCCAAACCAGTGCACGTTCATCTTCAGGCTGACTCAGGAGGGCTGGGCTGGGCTGGGGCCTAAGATGCTACAGTAGTAGTCTGTGCCAGCTCCTTCGGGATGCCACATGGTTAGATCCTGGGTCACTCCCAGTGTCCGGGTCTGGATCAGACCAGAATTGCTTCCCAGAAAGAAAACATGCACCACCTACATCATGGTGGCCATCCTACAGCCAACGAGGGCCTATCTAGTTTGACCCTTCCATTCCCTTCTCACCTTGACCCCTGCATCACAGGCACTCAGTCAAAAATCTGGCTACTCACACAGTATTTCAGGTGCATTTGACAATATAATTGACCCCTAACAACTCATTCCCCAGTTCCAACAATTATCAATTCATGGCCAGTGCAGACTGCAGCTCTTAAGCTCAAACATGAGGCCACAGGCAGGCATCTGGCCCAGAGGGCAAGCTGCCAATGAGGACACCCATATTCTTTATCAGTTCACCTTGGTCCCAGTCCTGGCTACACTCTAGGTCCCAGCTTCCTGCTAACATGCACTCTGGGGAGACCACAGATGACAGCTGGAGCACTGGTATCTCAGCCCCCAGTGTGGGCCTGGTCCATCCCCAGCCAGTGTGGCCATTTAGGGGCAGTGGACCAGTAGATGTTCTTCATGTCCTTTGACTTGGCCCTGATATTCTCCCTGTCAAACAATGTTTTCAAGAATGAAATTAAAATTAAGAGCTATGGAGAACAGAAGTACAAGGGCCAAGGTTCATATAGGAGGAATCCTGGGACGAAGGAAAAGGCGAGTGGGAGAAACTATTTGAATAAATGTATGCGAATTCCTTAATTTTTAAAACACACATCAATGAAAAGATCCATCACACAGCAAACAAGAGGGTGGGGGAGGGGCAGATGCATTGAAATACATCAGGAGAACAGTCCAGAACAGAGAGGGATAAAAAGAACACTAGAACTAGCAGCAAGAAACCAGATACTGCCATCGCGACTCCCACTGCAAGTAGAAGGAGACAATCATTTCAGAGCCGAAGAAAAAAAAAGAAATGTCGTATGGAGCTAAACGGTTGGAGGAAGGGTCTCCTCTGGGTCTCGGGATCTGTACTACAGGAAGATCTCTTAACGTCACCATCGCCACCAACACTCGTGATGAACTCAGCGTCCAGACCAATAGGAGCGGGGCGGTGATCAGGCATGGGTCAAAAAACACCATGGGCACACACAGGCCCACTCATGGGCATGCACACACACACACACACACAACTTGGGGACCCCCAGCCCTGCTGGGTCCAAGCACCAGTGCCTCTCCTGAAGGCTTCCAGAGCTGACTGGTGGCCCCCTGGCCTCGCTGGAGTTTGATTCAGTCCCAAGGTTTGCAGACTGACCTGTCCACAGACTGCTCTGCTGGCTGGTACTGACCCAGTTCCACAAACTGTGACTGGTTTACTAAGCTTTAGAAACTGAAAGGAATCTTCAGGTACTGAAACAAACATCTGGAAGGAAAAAAAAAAAATGAGTCTTAAGAAGTTCCAGACAGGTCAGATGCTGTGGCACTCACAGGAAGCCTCTGCTTAAGAGGTCCACATCCAGGATCAGAGGGCCTGGGTCAGGACCTAGCCCCCTGTGGCAGTGCTGACCCAGCTTCCGGCTGCCTGGGAGGCAGCAGATGACGGCCCATGCACACACAGCAGACCTGGAGCAAGGCCAGACATGGTTGCTGTGGGCATTTGGGGAATGAACCAGAGGCTGGTATATCTGAATCTCTCCAATTCTCTCTTTGCCTTTAGGGTAGATAAAAATAATCTTTCCAAACTAATTTCAAGAATAATACAGATTCTGATTTCCAAATGCATAAAGTAGGCTGAACAATTTTAAAAATACAGCAGAAAAAAAAAAAACCCAAAAAGGTATGATAAGGAAATTCATAAAAAAAAAAAAAAAAAAAAGCAAAGGCCGTGCATTGTGGTGCAGTAGGTTAAGCTTGCCACAGAAGCTTCCCCGCTTCTCCAGCTCAGCCTCCTGCAACTGCAGCCCCTGGGAGGCAGGTGACAGCTCAGGCCATTGGATCGCTGCCACCAAACAGAAGACCTGGACAGAATTCTGGCTCTAGTCTCTGGCCTGGCCTGGCTCTGTTTGGCACTGGAGGGGAAAAAAAAAGTGCTGATAGGAATTTGAGTACTCTCTCAAGTATTCTCTGCCACAAAAATAAGTTTAAAAAAAAAAAAAGACTTAAGCTGGGTTTAGAGGAGACTCTGCATCGCATGTCAGCAAGAGACACATGTGCACGGAAAAAAAAACTGGAGATAATGAAACAGAAAAAGCTGCATCAGAGAAACAGAAACCAAAAGCTAAGGCTGGGGGAGGGGGAGGCCCCTGAGAGAATTCACAGCTAAACCCAGCAGAATTTAAGGTGGAAAACATCACAACAGAGAAGACCTCTCCCTAATAAACCACGAAAGGAAACAGTGAGTCAGCCTGGAAAGCTCCCGATCACTTACGTATCTAACATTACAGCCCTAACGTAACAGAATGTAGCAATTGTCAGACATAGGAAGGAAATTACCAAAGGCTTAAATGCGTCAAGTAGCTCCAATGGACCTGCGGGACCAATTGTGTCAATAGACTGTGTAAACATACTGTATATGTGTACAAAGTTTTTCCTACTCAAAAGCACATTTTTTTTTCTGAGCACATATGGAACATTCATCAAAATCAGGCATGTGCAATACACCAAAAGGCCTCAAATATTCCAAAAAAATGAGGACCATGTGGACCATGTTCTCTGCCCATATGTCATAAAAATAGACACCAATCACATTTTTAAAGCCGCTGAAGGAAAAGAGAAAGAATCTTAAGGAAAAAAAAAAAAGCTATTAAATAATCCTCGGGTGAAGGAGGAAATTACAAAGGAAATTGTAAAATGAGTAAAAATGAAAGCATTACACATCAAAATGTGTAGAACACAGCTCAAGTAATACTTAGAGGAAATGCTACGGCTTTGAATACATTTCTCAGAAAATAAGAATTCAAGTAAAAAGGGTTGATTATTTAAAAAAAAAAAAGTTAGGAAAAGAATGAATTCCAGCAGAAAAGGAGTAGAATAAAGGCAAGAAATCTGCTTTATGAATGAAAAACAAAGCCAGAAAGACTACTGAGGATCTCGAGGCATTCATCAAAGATTCATCAGATCAACAAACCCAATGGGAAGGCATCGGGAAGTGAGCAGTGGCAAAGTCAGAAATGCAGAGAGCAGAAGGAGAGAAAATAGCTCCGGCTGAAGACAGACACAGGCCCCACCACCAATCACAAGGACCAGCAACTTTAAAACCCAGGAGCTGGCATACTAGGAAACCCCGCCAGCCTACTCGCAAAGTGGGTGAACTGTGCAGGCCTCTCCCATGTCGGGGTCCGGGAGGACAACCTCCTTCAGGGCCCAGAACCCTCTGGAACCCACTTTCTGAGACAAGGACAACCCCAATTCCAACCCAACGAAGCTAAGAAAATAGTCCAATCTTATCCAACAGCAGCCTTATAAACTTGAAATCTGACCATGGCTTGTTTTAAACACAAGAGGAAGAAAAGTTGATCCTACACAGTCACGGATGATTCCACATCAGCTTTGCCCATCAACAAAATGTACCCTGATTATGGATTAAGGCATAAGAAGTACAGGGACGTAAAAAGACTTTAAGGAAAAATATCTGGTAAAGATCAACAACTATTTACAATTAAAAAAAAAAAAAAAAACTATCTTCCCTAAAAGCCAGGAAAGGCGGAAGCAAAGCAGGCGGTTCCTCCACCTGGTGGGAGCTTTGACCAGGAACCTCCTCCAGGCACAGTTACTCCCGGTGACAGAAGAGAGGCATGGCCACTCCCACCCCCACTGCGCAGGCCAAGCTGCAAACCAAGCTACCCCAGAGCAAGGACTGGAAGGAAAGGAACAAATGAAACCGTCTTTTTTTCTTTTTTTTTTTTTTTTTGGTATGTGACATTATCTCTGGAGACAAGGTAGCAGAATCAAGTTACCCAGCAAAAAATAGGAAGTCAGTTTGCCAGTTTCAAAATCAATCAACAACAACAACAACAAAAACCAGCCTTCTCCTCTACCCCACACTAATTAGAAACAAAAATATTTTAAACAAAGACACGGTTCACAAGAGCTACACAAACTGTAGAGAACCAGGGATTAAATAAAGAATGCACATGATCTTTCCGGAGAAAGGGGGCCAAAGTCGACTGGGAAAAAATACACACACACACACACACACACACACACACACACACACACACACACACATTTAAGGATGGGAGGGCTTAGGCACCAATCCGTCTCAAAAGAACTCGTATGTTTAGTAGAAAGCCAATAAAAATTCCAGCAGGATTCAGTGGGGAAACACTGGACAGAAATGGGCAAGCAAGAGTCCTGCAGCTCATGGAGCTGTGATCCTACAAAAAGTAAGAGCAGGAGAACCAATGCATCCGATCAAGAATGAAGACACGCCGGAAGGCCAGCGTCTGAAGCCAGGAGGCGCCAGTGCAGAAAGAAACTAACAGGGCAGGGGAACGGAAGGTGCCAGCACTGTAGGTCGGGGTAGGGGTGAGGCCATGGAGAGGGGGTGGTGGATAGGACCGATACCCATGCCAGCCTCCTCCAAAGGTCTCAAGGGGGAAAAGACAAGGCCACCTGAGCTACAGAAACAGGTGCGTACGGGTGACCTTGAGTGGGGAGGTCTCTCCAATAAGACCAAAGCAACATTGGGCATGTCAAACCAACAGCTCTGACCGCCTGCAGCTTAAGTGTTCCTATGTACCAATGGCGGAGGCAGGTCAATAAACAAACAGATGTGAGGGGGGCGGGGAGGAGGACACAAAACAATATACATCCACAAAGCCTGACAGCAGTGAAAGCCATTAAAAAATACTTGCAAAAAAAAAAAAAAAGAAAAAAGAAAAAGAAAAAAGGGATACTTTGAGGTGGAGACAAAGTGAACCACCAGGCAACTTATGAAAGGAAATGTCTCAAAGTTAACAAGTACCAAGTGGGACTCATCAGAACAATCAACCCACCCTGCACCTCAAGAAGCACAACGCAACGCTGAAGTGTACCCTCAAAAGCCACTGGAATGGCCAAAACAACATCTCTACCTGGGCCTGGTGCAGTAGCATAGTGGCTAGAGTCCTCACCTTGCATGTACCAGGATCTCATATGGGCGCCGGTTCTAATTCTGACTACTCCACTTCCCATCCAGCTCCCTGCCTGTGGCCTGGGAAAGCAGTTGAGGACAGCCCAAAGCCTTGGGACCCTGCACCAGCATAGGAGACCCAGAAGAAATCCCTGGCTCCTGACTTCAGATCAGTTCAGCTCCAGCTGTTGCAGCCACTTGAGTGAACAAATGTACAGACGATCTTCCTCTCTGTATCTTCTTCATAAATCTGCCTTTCTAATAAAAATAAATAAATAAAAACTTCACAATAAAAAAAAAATCTCTACCCAGGGCTGATGAGGCTGCTGTGAGCAAGACAGTCATGTGGGGCAGGCAAAATAACCTCCCCCTGTACATGCAAACCAGCTCCCAGACACCCAACAGACAAGGTCAAGGTGGATCGCCAGGAGCGATGCTGATGCTGGGTGTGAGACACCAGGTAGGACTGGACTCAGCAAGATGCCCACGTGAGCTGGCCTAGCGGAGTGGCCTGAACTGTGTCTCCTTTATCCAAAAACTGCTCTGCTGGAAGCACCAGACACCAAGCGGATGGCTACGGGGCAGATTCTTGGGGATGAGGCTTAGAGGGGGTCATCATGGTAGATCCTCCTCCTGAGAAAAGACACCGTTACAGTGGTTCCCCCTCCCTCTTCCTCCCCCCTCACTCTGTCCGCCATGCAGGGACACACTGCAAAGGCAGCTAAGACCCAGAAACCAAATCAGCCCGTTCCCAGACCTGTAGGGCAAGCCCCCGTCTGCGGCATTCCATCAGAGCAGCACAAACAGACCAACACAGCGGAATTTCTAGCCTGGACTCCAGAGCCAACCTACAGCCTGAAGTTCAACAGCCCTTGTACCACACCCCAGCGCCGGCCCTCACTCCAGCTCCCTGCCAACGGGCACCCTAGGGCAGCTCAGAGGAATCTCAGCTTACAGGACCCCTGCCACCCACATGGAAAGCCCAGATGGAATTCCTGGCTCCTGGCTCGTGGCTCCCCACTCCTGGCTCCCACCTCAGCCCAGCCCTGGCTGATGCACGTGGAACTCTTGTCAATCGGCCAGTTTCAAATAATTTCAAAAAATAAAAATTGGGGACCGGCACAATGACTCAATTGGCTAATCCTCCACCTTCAAGCACTGGGCTACCACATAGGTGCCTCTTCATGTCCCAGCTGCTCCAATTTCCACCCAGCTCCCTGCTTGTGGCCTGGGAAAGCAGCAGAGAATGGTTCAAAGTCTTGAGACCTGCACCCACGTGGGAAATATGAAGGGAAAGAAAGATTTACAGCCCCAGGCCACGCTTGGGACACCAATGTACTCACAGGCTGCACACTTGACACACACAAAGACCCAGCTAACTTCACGAAAGGAGGAGGGGGCGGGGCAGAAGGAGAAAAATAAAACGGGCCAGGGTGTCTTCGACCTGAGACGTGGTTAGCGTAATCCACAGAGTGAGGCACAGGCATCCCCCGCATCCCCCTTACCCACACGCACTGGAGGGCAGGCAGGAAGCAGGATGTGGTTTATCTTGCCCACAGCACCGAAGTGGGAATGGAGTTTAAGCTCTCACACGGCGCGTCAGGATCTCTGCACCTGGCTAGGTGCTCTGTGATGTGACTTGATGTGGGTCCCCAAGGAGGGAGAGAACCCCCAGAGCGGGTCCTGGCACAGCTGGGGAAGGCTGGGCGTCCTGCTGGGGCATGGGCAGGCCCTCCCAATTCACACCAGCTTCTAATTACACTCATCTGGCTACCAGCCATTCTAACAGCTTACTATGTGAGGGGAACATCTGGCTCAACCAAAGGGGTTCGGCTCACTGTTAGAGTTCACACTCTCTCCGTTCCTGGATCTGCCTTTCAGGGCTGGTGATATGCCAAAGCCACCAGGAGCAGTTCCTCAGAAGGTGGGTCTTCATGGTGACATTCCCGAATGCTGTTTCTGTCCCCAAGGAAACCAAGAACCCAACTGGAGGAAGGAAGTTTGACTGGCTCGTGTCACAGGAACTAGGGCAGCAAGTATAGTCAAGCCACCTGGTGTCAGGGGCCCTCCCCATCATGTCGGGACAGTTCACGGGGGTCTGGACATCCTCTTCCCGCAGGGACACATCCAGGGGCGCACTGTGGCAGCTCATCCCAGCTCCTCTCCTCCCACCAGAGCAGAACTGCCTGGCGCGACAGTGCCACCAACCATTCCCGCAGCGACCCACTGCACCTGCACTGCCCTCCCTGGCTGGGGATTCCTTCAGATGAACTTCAAGCTTCACCCCCACCTCCCAGATTCCCTGCTGGTGCGCCGGGAAGGTGGGGAGGGGAGGTCCACAGCAGGAGCCTCAAGGGAAATCAGCAAAGGGGTCAGCAAAGACCAGGGCATGGTAAAAATCAAACCCCTGGCCTGGATTTGACCAACAAGCATTCAAGGGAAGGCAAGCAGAAGTTTCATGTCAGAGGCCAGAAGAGAACTGTTGCAAAACCTGACATCTACTGTTACTTTGCAGGACCCTCCTGAGTCCTCCATTCACACAGGACAGCCACAGGACAGTCCCACATCACACATCCTTCACAAGCCCCAAGACCTGAAAATGCCCCAGCTGCATGCCAGCTGCAGAAAGGAGTGCGTCTATCTCCAACAGGCTGGGTGGCAGAAACCCCTTGCTCTGGAAAAGGATTCCAAGGGAGAGATTCCATCTTTGAAATCTCCAAAGTGGGCAAATCCAGAGAAAGAGGAGATTCCTGGCTCCCCAGGGCTGAGGTTGGTGGGAGGACACAGAGCACGACTGCTCATGGGCAAGGAGTTCCTTACTGCTGATGTCCTCAGCTGGACAATGCCCATGGTCACACACCATGGGATACGCTACACACCAGGGCACCAAGGACTTTAGCAATGCCAATCCTATTACATGAACTTTACCTTTAAGAAAAGTAATCAGGGAGCAGAGACTCTGTAAAGGAGCTATGTTCAACACACACATTTTGTGTTTTTTTTTTTTTCCAAGAGCACTCAGCATCATCTTGGCACTTCCCCAACCAAGAATATATTTCTAAAAGTAGTTCTGAATCCAAATGTTCTCAAGTCCTACTGTCCGCTTTAAAAAGGAAGGAAAGAAAGTAAAAGGAAGAAGGGGAGGGAAGAAAGAAAGTAAGGATAAAGCAAGGAAGGAAAGAGAAAGAAAGGAAAAGGAAGGAAAGAAGGAAGGAAGGAGGGAGAGAAGGAGGGAGGGAAGGAAGGAAGGAAGGAAGGAAGAAAAGCTGAGCCAGGCATATGAAGGAACAGTTAAACACAAAGCTTAGGACAATCCCAAGGGCAGGACAGGGGAGGGGGTACCTGGATTCCAGCCCCAGCTCCACCCAGGACTCCAGCTTCCTACCAACATACACACATCCCAGGAGGCAGCAGACAATACCTGGGTCCCGGCTACCCGTGCATGAGTTCCTAAGGGAGCCCTGGCTATTGCCAGGATTTGGATAGACAGCGGATGGGCATTTTTTTTTCTTTTTCCATTTAGCTTTCAAATAGATAACTAAAATTATAAATAAGTAGGTTTTTTTTCTTCTTTTTTTTTTAATGTGTAAGACACATGAGCATCATAATGGCCCAACCCAAGTATTCGTATCCAGGAAGTCTCCACAGCCAGTGCAGTTAACGGCTAAGTAAACAGAGGATGCGCTCGATGATACTGCATTGAAAATACATCTCCAGCTGCCCCAGGAAGAACAGTCTTGCAAAGGTGCCCTAAACTTTCAAATAACAAGAGGCATCTTTCAGAAACAAGATACTGGGCAGCAAATGTCAGGTCCACACCCAGTTCTCCCCTCTCAGTACCCTGTCTTTCTGACCCCTGAACCCTGCACACTCCACTAGGAACACAGGAAGCCACAAAAGGCCTAAGTTCTGGGCCTCCCCCAACTATTAAATGTCCTGCCTTAGACCAGTCCAAGGCCTCTCATGCTACATCACCAGGCTCACCCCAGCCCAAAACACCACTTCCTGGTGAAGGCAGGGACACAGGGCACCTGGGCAGGCCACCAGGCAGCCAGGCAACTTGTCTGACGGGAAGTGGCTGTCCCTATACCTGGCAGGCGCGGGCCCCCCACCTTGCACGAACCTGACGTGCCACCAGGTATCACTATAATTAGTCACTGTAAGTGAAGCCGAATGCAATTAATTACATAATTTTGAAGTGTTCAAGTTTAATTCCATTAGAATTACATCACGAAACCGGGGAATTACAAAGGATTACCGACAAAAAGCAAATAGGGGTGAACAGAGAAACTCCAACGAGGCCGACTCTCCCCGATGTCTGAGTCACAACCAAGGCTCATGCTCCGGCTCCATCACCCCACCTGCTTGAATAAACCCGGGGGGCAGGGGATGGGAAGTCCCAGTCAGGTGGATGTCTACATGGGGAACACCTCTGCTGGCACGGTCGGCAGGGGGGGGGGGGGGGCGACGGCTTCCTGGGCACTCAGTGTCATCAGGTCATTGAAGACTGACCCCTCTGGCTGCTGTTTGCCCAGCCGCAGAAATCTTGGACCACACAGCTGGCCTGCTGGAATGCCAATTCCCCTTGCCACCTCTGCGCAGGGGGGGGGGTGGTAAATCGCCATCTATGTGTCAGAAATGCCAAGGCCCAGGGGGCACTCACTACACTTGGCACATTCATGCATGGCCCTGGCCCCTCCCAGAGTGCACAGTGGCCACACTCTTGGCCTTCTGGCAAAGCTGAGCCCTGGGCTGATCCTCTCCAGCTCACAGAAATGGGCACTCCTGTGCACCCAGGGCACTGCCTCCCTACCCTGCCCCCACAACCACCAGACTCCAGGCTTCTCTCTGGAGCTAGATGGTGGCGTCCATTTCTCCAAGTCTTCCCAACCCCTCACAGCCTGTTTCCTTGGGGGTCCTCTAAGCCCAGCAAGTAGAGAACTTTTTCTTTCTGGCACTCCCAGGAGCATGGACAAAATCCTGGCGTCCCTCAGGCACCATGGAGATACACAGAAATAAACCAATGAAACTGCCACCAGCTTCACTCAACTGGACTGCACCGGTACCAAGGAAGGTCAGCACCCTTCTTTGTACATCATTCTTTTTCAACTTACAATTTCAGAAGAGCAGAAGATGCATTGTCACCTAAAACTTCACCTGAACCCAGAGGCACCTCACAGCTCAGGTTTCCAACAAGAACCCCTGAGCGAAATAAGCTAGCATCTCAGGGGCGGCAGGGCCACCAGGCTATGTCTCCCAGGACATGGGAGTCCCACACCACTGTGAGGTCAGATCCCTGTTGAGCGCACACCCAGTGCCACTGTCTTGTGTGGCTGGCCTCAGGATCGTGAGCGCTGGGTGCTGTCCTGCCACTGCGAGGACTCTTCGGGGAGGGGAGGCCTGGAAAGTGGGAACTTGGCACTGCCCACTAGCATCACCTAACAAGGACACGAGTGCTGCCTGATGGATTCATCCGCCCTGTGCCAGCACGTACGCTACAGCTGCTGGGCAGGGGCAGTGCAGAGCTCCCCTCAAGGACCCCAGACCCCATAAACTGGCCTCTTGTCCTAACTCTTCCTTCAGACAGGTTCTAGGTGCAAGCAGGGTGTTGGAGGGAGGGTGGGGTGGAGTATCACCACCCCCGCCCCCCCCATGAGATGGTTTGCAGGTGGCAGTGTACCTTGGTCAAGCCATGGTCAGAGAGAGGCCACAGTCACGGGATGCTTGTCCTTGGACTGGAATCTGAAGTCTCAGCTGGGTCAGTCTCCAGCCAGGCAGTGCACACTGACCTGCCACCCACCCCACCCTGTGCCTCACTGACTCCAGTTCCCCGCAGCAGCCTGGATGGGGGTCCCCCCGCCCGAGTCTATCTGTACAGGGGGCTCACCTGCACACACTCCCAGGCACAGCCACCACCTGCCTGTGCAACAGCGTCTAGAACGCAAGAGCCATCAGGGCCCCCAGATCAAATTTTTGGTACTAAGTTGCTATCTCGTCACCAATGGATGTCAAACCAGTTCCAAGAAGCAGAAGCCAGACTTTCGAGCGTTCCCTTCTCTTCCCCATTAAGGGAACGTCAGTGAAGCCTTCATCTTCAGCCCACAGCACCACAAACCACGCCAAGCTCCCAGGCTCCAGCCCAAACCTCCAGGGTTTCGACTCCTGCAGACTTCCGCCCCACTGCCACCTCTTCCCTGGGGGCTCAAGCCCTGGGATTTCCGCTGGTCTCCCCAAATCTATACATTCCCCAAGTGAGCACACACTCTACCCCTGCCTGGGGTGATTCCTCTCCCTCCTCCCAGTTCCTAAAGAGCCCGGGTCCCACCACCAGCCCCCCATCAGGGACATCTGTGCTCTCCCAGCACCCCCTCTGGCAACCCTCGCTTCCCCAAATCTGTGCAAAGGCTTGTGCCGCCAGACGATGACATCACTGCTACAAAAAAAAAAAAAAAAAGAAGAAAAGAAAAAATATCCCAGGTACTTTCTTGGACTAAATGAAGAAGCAGCAAGAGCATGCGGGTGGTGGCAAAGGCCACTGCCCTGCAGCCGGTTTGGCCCGAAGCAGGACGCACCTGTGCGCAGACACGCGCCAGACCCGCGACAGCCCGGGGGGTGCAGACGTGACACCCGCCTCCAGCGCCGACTCCCAAACCTGCACACCTTGTGCCTCCGGCTCGCTCCGGTGTTTTTGCTGGGTCCCTTTAGGAAGGGTGTCTCCTCCCCTTCAGGCTGGGAGCCCAGTCCAAGAGTTAATCTCAGCCAAAGAATTGCTCTGCCGTTTCTAGTTTGTTAAATGTGGAGGTACCCCCCCACCCCATGCCCCAGTGTTTTATGTGCCACATGTACAGTTAGCCATATTTTAACCAGTGTACCTGATACTTCACAAAGACAGGCCAGGAAAAAAATGGAAATAGAAAAAGAAGTGCAAATCCAGGCAGTGCACCACCTACCAGGAATTCCACAGTCACAGCCATCCTAACACAGCCAGCCCACTGTGTGGGGCCATGTGTGGGACCAAGCACTGTGGCAGAGTGGGCAAAACCTCCGCATAAGGAGCCAGAATTCCATATGAGCACCAATTCAAACGCTGGCTGCTTTCCTTCTGATCCAGTTCCCTGCTAATGCATCTAAAAAGCAGTAAAAGATGGCCCAAGTGCTTGGGCCCCTGCACCCATGTAGAAAAGTCAAGTCGATTTCTGATCCATGGCTTTAGACCGACCCAGCTCTGGCCATTGCAGCCATTTGGGGAGAGAACCAGCAAATAGAAGATCCTCCTATCTCTCCCTCTCTAACCCTGCCTTTTCAATTACATATATAAATCTTTAAAAAGAAAATAGAAAACGACAAGACCTTTAAAAACAAACAAGAATTAAGTTTGCATTCTTGAAGGAATTAGCTGAACAAGTCCTGAAACAGAACACAGCAGATGCACCTCCAGGAGCAGCCCCACGGCTCCCAGGCATCAGCTACTTTCTAGGTGCAGGGAGTCAAGGTGGGCTCTGCCCATCCCCCAGACAAGGCCAAACAGCAGGTGCATAGCAGCATTCAGTGGGGATCTACATGATGAAGACAACAAGATGCTATGGTGGGCACTACTGGGGGTGCCAAGCCGGGAGTCAGAGTCTCAGACACACTGCCCCACCCCCAAACAGAAAGCTCCCTCTCCCGTCCCATAACATTCTGGGCGAGGTGAGGGCCCTGGTCGCTCCTCCCCAGGTGATGCCCACATGCTCCCTGCGGCCTCCCTGGGCCTCAGGCACACAGCTCCATCACACTCTTATCCTAGCCAGCCTCCTTCTGCTCACAGTTGGCTGCCCCCAGTCCTCCAGGAGAAGTCACTGCTGTCCTACCTTCCAGAGTGGTAGGGGGCGGGGGGGGGAGCACAGAGAATCGGGGAGGGAGACGGAACTCACGATGCCAGAGCGGCCCGTGCTGGGTGCTTGGGTGGGAAGAGCCGAGTTTTGGGAACTGCCTCAGGCCTAAGGAATGCCATCACTGGCCTGTGCCAAAGCGGGCCGCGGTGGGTATTTCTGGGGAGGTAAGGCAGGATGAACTCAATGGTCTGAGAGATTCATCCGGCAGCCCTACTTAGGATGGACAGCAACCTCTTTGGAGTGGACAGTTCAGAATCAAATAAAGGTGAGGTGCTCAGCTCGCATGCATTAGCAAACTCCTAGCTCCCACATGTAGTCAGCAGCCCTCTACAACACAGACACACACAAACGACTTCATCAAAGCATTGGCTCATCTTAGGGCGACAGCATAATTACATACCAACATAGAGCCCTGTAAAACAGCTGCAAACCACTTCTAACTCCTGCCATCACTCCCATCCAACCACCGCTGTCCACATCCTGCCTCTCCCCACTCCCGTCAGTGCTGACAGACTGTACTACTAAAGGCTGGGCACCGGAAATAGGGGGACTGGGCACCCCCACCAGGACAGCCAGTTCCTGGGGACCCAGCTCTGTGAGGCGTCATCGATCCTCAGACAGGGAGGGCCCAGGCCTGTAGTGGGTCCTGGGCAAATGGCAGAGGTGCCCTGCAGTAGCCTGGGCTTCCCGTCTGGCTCTGGGCTCCTATACACACATGCCTACAGTGTAGAAACAGGACTCCAAGCTTGAACTTGGCTCCTACTTGGCTGGGCAGTGTGATTGTGGCACCTGTTACTGTGTATCGGGAGCAGGATGATATGCGGCTGAAATGAATTCCAAGCAGACCCCTACATCTATACTGGTTTAAACAGCCCTGTGTTCCTTGTGCTGTTTTCCAAAGCAGTACAACTGAGGAGCACCTGCCCCAGGGGATGAGGCAGGGAACAGGGAGCCCACCATGCTGCCCTGAGCTTCCGTGTTGGGGACCAGCAGCTTCTTCCCTCCCAAGTGTGCCATCCCTCTGCCGTTGTCGTCATCCACGCTCTCCACAAGCGCAGAGGAGGAAAACACAAAACAGAAATCATTCACTGAACATGGAACTGCAATGGGTTCAAGTTCTGGGTCAACAACTACCGCAGAGAAAAACAAAAAAATAAAGAACATGTTGCACCATTACCTGCCACACCTTTTCAGGGATGATGCAAAAAATGGCCGCGGCAGCAACAGAACGGTCCCATTTCCAAGAGGCAAGAGGCAGAACAAAGTCTGCCAGACCTTATTCCAAAAAAAAAAGATTAAATATACAATTCCCTCCAGTAAGAATTTTATTTTTAATTTTCATTTACATAGTATCTTTCTTCCCAGAATCTCAAAATAATGGAGAGCTCCACAAATACTCCACAAATACCACAGTTGTCGAAGCCAGGAGACAGGAGGCTTAGCAGGGCAAGAAATGAAGGTCGGGGGAGATACTGAGGGCCTCCCCACAACCAGCAGGTGCTTCCCTGGCCCAGAGGTGGCTCTGTCCTGGCCTTTCCGCATAGAAGCCTGACTCCCCAGCCCGGCCCTGCCATGGCCCTTTCCCAGCCATAGGCTTCACTCCCTGGGGCCTGCTCTTGAAGCCCTTCCCCAGCACACAGGATGAGGGTTTTTACCTTTGGCTTTGGCTTTGGCTGTCAAGATTTTGCCAAACTAATTTTATTGAAGCGGCAACTTCTCCCCTGATAATAGGAGGGAGGATGGTAATAAACTCAAGAGCCTTGCTGGTGTAAAACAACAACAGCGACAAAGATACTGAACATGAGTTTCCTGGTTACACTATGGAAGAGTCACAACCTGTTCAGAAAGCCAGGATCTGAGGAAGGCTTTGGTTTTTAAGGAGGAAGGAAAAGGCAAGCCAACTTAATTGTGTATTTGTCCCATACACTGGGAATGGATGCACAGCTGGGGGAGAGGGGGCGCCAAGAACCAAGCGCCTCACATTTAGCAAAATGTTCAACACCCAAATAAATTTTTAATGAAAGCAAGAATGGCATTCTGTTTCTCACAATTTTGTAATAGCTGCTTAAGAAAGAGCTGATTTGTCAATTTGCTTTTCCTTTAACCAAACCTCAAACACCTAACAACAATGCATTTAAAGAAAAAACATTTTTAATCTTAATTGCATTGACTTACCAAATAAACACAGTTAAACATAAAAAGATGTCTGCTGTGCATGCGCACACACGCCCTTGGGAAGATACACCCAAGGTGAGGTAAGAAACGAACCAGCAACCCACCCGCCTCTAGCAATTTCCGCCAGCATCAACTTGCGGACACCAACGGACCAGCTGGAGTCCCCGGCCCGAGCGTTGGTTGCTGGAAGTTGCTGGAGCGTTGGTCCTGCTCAAGGCCCGACTGCTCCCACAGGCGCCTGTGTTTTCCCAAGCTGCAGGCCACTTGGCTGGCATGCCAAGCTCATTTTTGCAAACCAAGGCAGAACCTAGGCACGTTCACTCCCCAGGGAATCCCCCACCCAAGACTCCCATTCCCTCATCCTTCTGCTCTCCAGCCCGGCTGGGCCCTTCTTCCGCAGGGGAAGACCCCTGGGTGAGGGAACGGGGGATTCCAACCAATTTAGGGCACTGCCCACAACTTTCCAGACACCTCGCACATCAGCCTTCCTCTAAATCCATAAATTCTGCCGACTGCCCTGGGCATCCTACAATAAGGAGTCGTCCCTGGATTTAAAAAAAAAAAAAAAAGCTGGGCATCTTTAATTTTGTGCACTAACATCATCTCATTGGAATTTCATTACAGCAGGAATTAGCATCGTTTCTAACACAGCACTCTTTGCTTTAGAAAAGAAAAGGTTGTTGACTGGGTTTGCAGCAAACGAGCTCTCTTTCCAAAGGAGCTGTTTTTCCTTTTCTGCTTCTCAGCTGCGCCCTACGACACGGACTGGGTAGCGCAGACACATCTCACAGGTGGCTGGCACAGTGGTCAAGCTGCGCCGTGCAATACCAGGATCCCATGTCACAGTGCCCTGCCCCTGTTACCGTCCCAGCTTCCTACTTCTGCTCAGCCCTTGGAGACGGCCACATGCTTTGTGTCCATCACCCCTGTGGGAGTCCAGATGGGATTAGCGGACTCCAGCCTCGGCATGAGCCATGCCTGGCTGCTGCAGGCATTTGGGAGTGAACCTGCAAATGGAAGGGCTCAGTTTGCCTTTATGTCTCTGTCCCTGTACTAAATTTAAAAAATCAAAAACAGGGCCTGGCGTGGTAGCCTAGTGGCCAAAATCTTCGCCTTGCAAGCGCAGGGATCCCGTGTGGGGGTTGCTCCACTTCCCATCTAGCTCCCTGCCTGTGGCCTGGCAAAGCAGTAGAGAATGGCCCAAAGCCTTGGAACCCCGCACCATTGTGGAAGACCCAAAAGACTCCTGGCTCCTGGTTTTGGATCGGCTCAGCTCTGGCCGTTGCAACCACTTGGGAAATAATTCAGAGAACAAAGATCTTCCTCTCTGTCTCTCCTTCCCTCTATAAATCTGACTAAATAAATAAAAAATAAGTAGAACTTAAAAAACAAATTCAACAACAAAAATCCCTCAGTCACAATCAGGCACTTGGAAGCTGCCTAGGGGTTGGTACAAAGGAGGCTGTTATCACAGCCCACCCACCCCAGACCAGTCGCTCCCTGCAGGGGCACCTGCTGGCCTGCCAAAGACTCACTCACCTCCCTCGATGCTCTGGAACAGAGCTGAGGGGCACGACTTGAAGCGCCCAGGACCCCAAAGCTTAGCTATACCCTTCAGTAAGATCCCACACCTACCACAAACCAAAACAGGTTTCTGCAGTGAGGCCGAAAAACCAGAGCTGTACATCGGCCTTCAGGAATGTTGTTCAAACACCAGAATGACTCAAAAAAAAATCACGCATCTCACCGAGATGTCCACACAGAGGTATCTGCTGCTATTGAAGTTGGTGCTTATCTTGTGAAATGTGGAAATGTTTGAGAAACTAATTTCTCTCTGGATTCCAAACCAGGATCGCAATCATCATGAAACGTACCAACACGCTCAACTTGATAAACGTTCTATGAGCTCAGAAGTCACAAATGAATGCTTGGCCATAGGAAGCGGCACCTGGACACACAAGGTCAATCTCTGGTCTGACGGGAGCCTTCCTGCCTGGTTCTCGTTTCACGCCACAGCCTACCCGCACATACGGCAGCTCTCTCTGCACCCAGGCTTTTGTAGGCACTCACTTCCCAAACGCCCAGCATGACTGGCACGACCAGGTACACAGTAGACAGTAGTGGGGCTCCAAGAGAGGTCTCAGGGACCCTCTGCCAAGGCGACGGCTCACCACAAGTTACAAAGTGTCCCCCTAGTGCTCCCGCTGTAAGAAGGCTCAACACAGGATTCCAGGAATTCCACCTGTTTCCAATTAGATACCAGAATTGCTTGAGTGTTTAAACTATGTTCACTTGCTACTTATACAAAACAATTCTTCCAGGGTTCTTTTTTTTTTTTTTAACATTTCAAATATGTTAAAATAAGATTAAGGATCTGGCTTAAACAATCAGAGGTAGGAAAATTTCAGTTGAAACTAAAACTATCTCTTGGGCAGTGATAACGCGGAGCTTCAGACAAAACAGAAGGTCCAGAAAGATGCAGTGTTTGTCGTTGACAACAACTAATTAAAAAAAAAAATCAGATTTTTCAGAGGAAAAGCAGGACTTTGGAAAAAGATCCTACACAACTTGTAATTCCCACAAAGCGAGACAATTCTGCACAGCGGAATGACCCGGTGGCTTCTTTCAAGTCGGTCAGATACAGCTCCTCGTCGCTGTGTGTGTGTGACGCTGACCTTGGGCTAAACCTGGGAGCGACATCACCCGGCAGTGCTGGGAAGAAGGTAGCCTTGCTATTTTCCTCCAATCTTTCGGCCTTTTCTCCCCAACACATTGGCCCTTCCTTCACTGTTCCAGGGACGTTTCCTTGGGCTTTACCAAATGAGCTCACCAAGCTCTAATTCTAGTCTCACCAGCCTTGTTTTCTAAGATGAGAAAACTTAAGGACAGCCTCGGGGGCAGTTTTGCTGGCTCTACTGACAGCAGGGTCCCTGTGGCAAATGACAGAGAAAAAAAAAAAAACAACCAAAAACTACAAGTGCAGGCAGCACCTCAGAAAACGGGGCCTCAGAATTGTACATGGGACATGACGGTACAGTCGCCGAGGGTCTGGGCCTCAGCGTTCACAAGGTTGTCTGGGTGGATCAGAGCCACGGCAGGAATTCCCACAGGGACTGGGCTCTGAATCCTTTTCCCAGCTTTCTCCCACTAGCCTAATGAGCGACAAACGAGATGGATGAAATTGGGGACGCAGGCCACTGGGTCTCAGTGCGGCCAGCTGTGTCTGCAGCTGTTGCCCTGAATGTACAGTTGCCACAACATAGTTCTACACAGGCAAAAACATCGAGAGAGCCAGTGACCTTGTCCCACCATCCATCTCGAAGACACCGAGACAAAAAAACAAAAAAGCAGAGGCACTGTAATCTGCTTACTCAGTATTTTGTACCACGTGGGATATTTTCATTAAAATAACAATGGACAACCACTAAAACACACACTTCCCAAATTGGAGAAAAACAAAGTAGCTAGAATAAGGACTTTCAGCAAAGCTGAGATTTTTCTTTTTTTCCTGATTCTAAAATCTACTTTTGTGGGGGCTCTTTCAAGGGCAAAGTGATGTCTTCCACCACCATAACACTCCGGTATGTGAAAGGTTCAGACCGGCCACCACGCATGGACAGGCCCCATCCCCAACAGTCCAAAGTCTCAGCAACATGTCACGGACAAACACAAGCCTTGTTTTCCATGCATGTATGGAAAAGATAAATTTCCACAGCAGTGTTCTTATTTAATGGGGTGGAGGGAAGCCTGGCTTTTTCTTTTCTTTTTCTTTTTTTTGTACACAAGCCTGCTGGGATGGGATAAAAACTTGTCCAACTCGTCTCAGCAACACCACGGGAGCTGCAACTTCCACAACGCACAGCGCGAAGAAAAAGGAAACGCAAAAAAAAAGGGCCCTGCAGGCTGGCAGCAAGCAGCCTCGCCTTGCAAACTTGAGGAGTGCGGGAACCCCAGGGTGCCGACCGGCCAGGGAAGGCGCTCACCTGCCAGTAGATGCAGCCTCTTCCCGCACAGGCAGCTCTGCGGGCAGCCCAGTACCAGTATACAAGAGCCTGAAAACTAATGAATTCTCATTCACACTGCATTCCCGCTGGCTCCCATGCTGTCTGTCCGGGGAGGAAACAGAGGAGGCACTCAACCAGACACCAGGCCCAAGGCCTCCGTGGGGGCCCTGGCTGGCCTTCAACTTGAACTCTGGCATTCCACGTTCAGCTCAAGTTTTCAAACATGCCGCGGAGCTCCCATCTAGGGCCGCACCAGCTCGAAAAAGACGCTCAGATAAAAAGCTTTTGGGTTCAGAGTTATATCTTGTGTTTTTGTTTGTTTCTTCACAAGAGCAACAAAGTTCATGGAAATAAAACTTCCAGGGAAATGTGGAATGGGACCTTGGAGTCACGTTTAAAGGATTCCCTAGAATGGCTGACTGCAAGTGGGGTGGGGTGGGAGCTCCTAAAATCCACCAGCTCTTTACAAACCAAATCCATTTGCCCAGGCGTTTGAGCCAGGATACTTTAAAATTGAACTTCAAACTCGGGCTGTTACAATTAAGAACACAGAGGGCAGGGAGGGAAAAAAAAAAATGTAAGGTTTGTCTCTTAAAACTCCACAACGGGTTTTACAGTAAGCACAGGAATTAAATTATGGTAAAACGGAGCTATTTTTACTAAAACAGGGTAGACCAATTTATCAAAAATGCCATTCGGCTGTGTTCATTACAGTCAGGAATCTAATTTACACAATAGACACTTTGGAGTAATCCATTTTAGTCAATAACTACTCAGACTCCTTTAAGTTTCCAGCCTTATCAGAAACGCATATTTTACATAGTCTTCTTCCTAGTTAAGCGAGAAATTGGAGGAAATTTCATAACGACCACGAGTCTGCCTTATCGTTCTTACGTGGACAGGGGCTGAAGCAAGGACTCAACAATTAAAGTTGTCAGTCTCCACTTGTGTGTGTGTGTGTGTGTGCGTGTGCGTGTGCGTGTGCGTGTGCGTGCCTGCGTGTGTTTTAATCCAATCCCTCCGAAAGTACTTTAAGTCAATATCAGCAGCAAAGTTGACCCAAGTTTACACCTCGCCGCTGGGAGCAGTAGCCCTTCCCGGAGGACACTTGGGGGACCCTCCAAGAGACACGAGCCGCCTTGGGGGCCCTTCCAGACCGTGCACACACACACACACACACACACACAATCTCCGCCCTGGGCGCACAGAGTGCTTCTGGCCCGCGCGCCACCGCTCACCTTCAACTTGGCTCCGGCTACACACAACATCCACCTGGCAGAGTCCCGGGGCTGTCCAGGCGCCGCCAGCGCGGGGCTGGCACGTGCGGGACAAACCCCGTGGGCGCGCCGCTCCTCTGGCTTGGGGGTGACAGGCAGGCTCGCGTCTCCTGGGAACGGCAGCGGCTCCGGAGGGGTAGCCAGTGAACAATCCCCGCACGGCTCCTGGGGCTCGGCACCCGCATCGCCATCCGGCACACCACAGTCCGGAGGGGGCCCAGGGGCTTCGCTTTGCAGAACATGGCCCGAGAAGGCATCAAGGAATGGTCCCACCACGCGCTCCATGGCGCCCGCGTACCCCCGAGGAGAGGGCAGGACCCCTGAAGACAGAGGGTCCGGGTGCAGCGGGCGATGGGTCGCTGGTGCCGGGAGGAAGCCCTCCCCCGCCTCCCACACACTTGCCCGGTAGCCGGTAGCCGGCGTTCCGGGACTCAGCGCGGGGCCTGCGCTCCAGCAAAGTTACAACCGCGCTCCTCGCGCCCGCACCGGTGCCGGCCAAGCTGTCCCGGGCTCCGCGACCTCCGCTGCACAGCGTGCCGGCAGTCCCTCACTACCCGACTCCAAGTTTCCCCCAAAGCGCCCCCCGCGGAGGTCCCCGATCGCGGAGGGGCAGCCGCTCACGCAGACACACAAAAGATCCGGGAGGACGCGGGATCCGCACGGGTACACCACCCCCCCCACCCCGGACGTAAACAAACCCCCGGGGTCCCAGGCGTGAGGCGCAAGTCGCGCCGGGCGCGGACAAGCCGGGTGCGCGGCACGGCCAATGACAGCCGCCCAGCCGCGGCAGGGGCCCGGGCCGGCCGGGGCAAGGGAGCGCGGGCGCCCGGCCGCCCTGCCCGCCTGCCCGCCTGCCCGCCTGCCCGCCTGGCCGGAGCCGGGCCGCGCCGCCGCCGCCGCCGCCGGTGGCCGCTCTGACCCTCCCCCGAGCCGGCGGCACCACAGCGCCACCAGCCCCGGCTCCGTCGCGCCGGCGGCAGCGGCGGCGACGGGCTCCTCCTGGAGAGGCAGGCGCTTCACCCCCCACAGCAACTCCCCACAAACTTTCCCCGGGAATACCGCGGGGGCGCGGGACGCGCGGGACGCGGGCGGGCGGGCGGGAGGGCGCGCCACCACGGCCGCCGGCCGGGCCGCAGCCCCCTCCCGGCGCCCGCCACCGCCACCGCTACCGCCGCCGCCGCCCGCGCCCCGCTCGCGCGCGCGCGCGCCCCGCAGGCCGCCGGGGCCGCCCCCCTCCCCGGTCCCGCGGCGGCGGCGGCGGCGACAGGGCCGGGGGGCTGGGGGTGGGGGGCGGGCGGCCGGGGTTGGGGGGCAGACACCGGGGGCAGCGGTGGCGGCGGCGGCGGCTCCCGGCGCCATCTTGGGCTGATCGATGAATTGAACAAAGAGGATCAATTTCTGATCAAGCGAGTTATCAATGGGGGCCGGGGAGCGAGAAGGGACTTGTCCCCGACTCGGCCCCGCTCTCCCCGGCACCCCCCTCCTCCCCGCCGCCGAGGCCCCCCGGCGGCCGGGCAAGCCCGGGGACCCCGGGGGAGGCCGCGACCGCCCGCAGCCCCCACCCCCGGGCGAGAGGCCGAGCGAGGAGAAGCCTGACCTGCAGCTGCTGTAAATCAAAGCGCTTCCAATATTGAAACATCGATCCCACATTGGCCGCCATCTTGAGACATATTGAGACGGAGTGAGAGGCTGATAGAGAGGGGGCTGGAGTTCAGGAGCCGCCAGGAGGCAGCAGGCGGGCGGCGCCAAAACCCGGCCTGGAGCCGGCCGCCGCCGCCGCCACGGAGGACGCGGACTGCCTCCTCACGGCGCCGCCGCAGCCCCGGCGAGCCCGGGCCCGAGCCTGGAGCCGGAGTCGGAGCCCCAGGGCGCGGCGGAAGCGGCGTTCGCCAGCCGGGCCCCCCTGCCGCCCCCTCGACGGCCCGGCGACCCCTGTGCCCTCGGGGGAGGCCCCCCAGCCCTGGCCGCGGCGGCGGCGGCAGCAGCGGCAGTTCGAGCCCGGCCCCGAGGGGGCGCTGGCGGGATGCTGGGCCCCCGGTCCCACCGTCTCACCTGAGGCGCGCTCCGGCCCGGGGTGTCCCCAGACCGGGGGCGGTGGGCGCGGCGCCCCTTGCCGCACTGCGCGCCGAGCCGCCGCCAGCTGGACCCATCCTGCCTGCCGCTCCGGCCTTAACGGCGTCCGCGCCTGTCTGAGGCGAGTCGGTCGGCCGCCGGCGGCGTCCCGCTCAGGCCACGGGGACCGTGGGTTTCGGTGCCAGGCTGTGGCGTTGGCGCAGCAGACGGGGAACCTGTGTCTGTGGTGGCAGCACACGTTAGTGGCCCCCTCAACGCGCCCGGGAGGCGGTGTCGCTGGGGGTCCCTCGTGGGGAGCCGCTCCACTTCCAGCCGCGACAGGAAAAGTCTCGGCGCCCAGTTGCGTGTGGCCCCCCGCACCGCCGCCATTCAGTAGTCCCCAGAAACTTCTTGGGGAGCTCAGACACCCCGGATTTCACTCCTATGTGCGCACAAACTTGAGGGGACGGGGAAGAGTGAGTGGGCTCGCTCCTTAGGAAAGGAGAAAGCGTGGTCCAAGTTTACAGAAACGCTGAACATTAGAAGCTAAAGAAAAAATTTCCTTTTGATTTCCTTTTTCCCCAGAAAAAAGCCTGACACACAAAAAGCCACGTTCGCTGAGCGTTGTCTTTAATTGATTACACACACGTGTAATTCTCCCGCACTTCATTTCACGTGTAATTAGTTAAAACAAATCCCCAAATTCCTTAATCTTGAAAATTGCATGTAAATAAACTGTGTGCGATAGAAAAATAAAACATGGACGTGGGAAAAGAGTTTAGCCTGATTGGAGGCGGGGTGCGGGCACTGAGTATGTTTGGGGAAAGCACACGTCCCCAAAGTCTCGCCTGGCGCGACCGGACGGGGTATGGGGGGGCCCCTGAGGTCTGGGGGGCGGGGTCACCGCGTCCCCCCAATCCTCCCACCTGGTCTTCAGCCGGGAATCTAGGTCAGAGCAGGAACTAGGTGGGTCGGAACGCAGGGACTTTGGGGGGACGCATCCGCAGCCGGGGAGCCCCCAGACCCAGCGACGCTGGCCAAGAGGGACCCCGGCTGGCCTCAGGGGGTTGCGCGCAGTCGGCCGACCGGTGCGCTGCAGCTCTGAGCGCACCGCGTCGCCCGGTAGAGGGCAGCGGCGCCCCGGGACTCAGGTCTTCGGGTTCCCTGGCGCACGTGCCCAGCAGCGCGCCCCGGGGCTCTGCCGGTGGCTGGCCACGCCCTGTCCCGGAGCCAAGCTCTTCTGGCTACAAGTGGCCGTGCCACCTCAGCCTGGCCAAATGCCGCTTGTCATCCTTCTTGCCCCGCGTCCCACGCTGGGGGACAGTTCCCCCCCCCCGCCCCCGCTGGCATCTGAACCGTGGCAGGATTGCCCCCAAAAGGAAGTTATACAAAATGTGCAGGAGCTTTTAAAAAAAAAAAATCTCTCCCGTGGGGAAGGATCAGGGAAATGGTTTGGATTTGGTGCAGATGTTTTCAATCTAATTATCGTGTCGATCCCCTGGGTTTGAACAAAAAAAAAAGTGAAATATATATGACCTGTGTAATACTCCAGCGGTACATCTGGCTGGAATTCAGGGGTTTGAATCCGTGGCAATATTTCAGAAGTACATTTGATGAGTAGTAACTATTCTTGTTACGTTTCTGGTTGCATTTATGTTATTTACATGCTAACCTAAGGTTAAGCTCTATTTAAATAAAATATACATGACTCCCACTGAAGCTTTGGGTTCTAAAAAATGTCTGCCTGCTGTCAGCAGTGGTAGTGGGTATAAGGATAGTTTTTACCTGTACCGCAAACCATGTTAGAGCTACCCAAAATGGCCGATCAAAACGTAGCTCAGTGAAGTCACCCACCAAAGATTTACAAATAGACAAACATTCATGTTCTTCCTCTTGAGCAGAGGTAGACCTAGAACAAGCTTGAATGAACACATTCTGTCTGTTCTATTTCGTAAGACTGCAAAGTCCATCACTGTCTCTCACCTTCCCCCTGCAGAGGAAGCTCATGGGGCCCTACTGGATAGGCAAAGCAAGTGCAACTATCAGCTTTGGGCTGCATAAAATGTGGAGAAGGTGGCAAGGCTTTAGGCTGGGGATCTCCTGAGTACCTACCATGCAGACACCAGCCAGGACCTCCCACAACATTAATGAGAAAGAGATGGGTTGGTGAGATAACTGGCCCTGCACCAAGAAACACTTGACTATCTTGAATTGATACCACTTACAGGGAAGCCCAAGAAAAACAATCCAGAGGTGTGTGGTCACTTTTTGACTTTCAACTTCTCCCTTTTAGGGAAAGAAAGCTCACAATTCCCACATCTATGACTCATCTGCCACTGTTAACTTTTGAAATCTCAAGCCTCCCCGCACCCCAAGTCATCATCGGGATGCAGGCGCCCACTAACCTGGTGTTTGCCTTTTTCATCTTTAAATGAGACACAGCTTAGCATCACATAAATAATGCAGGAGCCTGAACTTCCCATCTTCTTTTCTGACCCATTTTGTGTAAAAGAAAAGAAAACGAAATGGGTTGCCACAGTAGGAAAGTGATCAATTTAATTAATGTAACTTACAGAAAATGACATTTTGGAGAACTAACCTTTCTCTCATGCTCCTAGGATGGTGGCTTCACCTCTCACTTGACATCTACATATTACACATCTACTAAACCTGACATTCACTAAAGCCACTAAAGGAAAAACTCCCCAGACTCTCATCATGTGTATTGCTTATTACTCAATTGATCTTCATGTGTTGCCCCAATAAATGTAACGTACTGTCATTAAAGATTCAACTTTCTCACATAAAGAATTTCTCCCAAATTGGAAACTGCCTTACACTGTAGGGCTTTATTTTAAAATAAATAAACAAAGGCATACCCTGTGTCCTTCATAAAAGAGTCTTTATGTTCTTGGATCTTATTTAAAATGGACTCCAAAAAAAAAAAAATCAGTTTTACCTAGAAACTTTATCCCCAGGAAAAGTTAGGGACTAATCCAGAGTTTTTATCCAACTGCAAGGAAAGTTTTTTTTTAAAAAAAGGCAATCTTGTATCCCATGTGCTACACTTCAAGGGAAATGTCAGTGGAAACACCCAGGGGGTGAAAGTTCTCATTTTGCTCCATGTCATGAGGCTTAGAGGACATAATTTATTTCCACACCCAAATGCAGGTGTAGTTTATTTCAATGTAACCCTTTCTGAATACATGTTACATCTTAATTTAGTCCTAGTTTCAAATAGTTTCCAACCAGAAATATTTCAGACAACCCAAAAAACAATACCTAATGCTAAAGCTTTACATCATCATCCATTCACGCGCACACGAAGAAGACACGGGCTATTTGGACTCAGGGGGAGAAAAAATCCTGCTGACACCTTTAAATGAAACTCAGCTTACTAAGTCATAGGGGAAATTTCAATTTTGCAACCACAGAAGTTCCAAATTATATCCAGGTACTCACTCAGGGAGCCTGAACTGAAATTTCGGAATAGTTCAGGCCAGCCAGACCACAATTTTGAGCCATTTTAAATTTGAAAAAGATCTCTTCCTTAAATCACAAGATTACGAATAACAGAGGGAAATAATTATTCTTCCTTTTGTCTTTGCTACTGGGGGAGTACCTACAGAACCGTTTGGCATGGACTACTGAAGGGAAGATTCTAGATTTTTTTTTTTTTTGAGCTCAAGGAAACCAAATGACTCTTAATTGTTTTGTTTTTTGAATAATGCTTTATGTTAATTATTTCTAAGTACACTATTCACTGTACTATGTAAATACCCACGGAATAAAAGTACACATTTTGCTACATGTAATTACACGCATACTACATAATTCATCTCTACACGCCAAATGGATGTGTAGTTATATAATTGTACCAAGAACCTGCCAAACTTGTAAGAGGCAACTCTAATGATTTCTAAATAGCAGCCTCTGCTAGTCATCACCCTCCCAGTCTGCTCTGGTGACAGCCTGGATCAATCTCCAGGACTCTTTCTGGAATCTTCAAAAAAAAAAAAAAAAAGATTTTTTCTTTTTTCATTCCGGGCCCACCATTTAACTTGGCCTGCCACTTCTGAGCAGCGGAGTTCAGGACGCAGGCTGGCGGTATCTTTCTACACCTCCCTTGATTGCCTTCTATTCTCCTCTGCTTGTCTTCCAACAAGAACACTCACACCTTGAGCTTGCACGCAGAGGCGCCTTTGAAAACACAGCCAGCATTTAGGGGTTCTTCTCTGGACTTTGGGACTTTCAAACCAGGGCTCCAATCTCTCTCTTCTTTTCCCTTCTTTCTCTTTGTCTCTCTGCCTCTCTCTCTCTACTTTTCTTTTCTCTCCCAAACTCACATTCTAATAGAAATATCCTTGATAGTTAAGCTTCATGAAAATACTGCATCTCACTGCTCGCTTTACATCTCCTCCCAGACATGAGACGCCCACATAAAATGTCCTATTATATATTTCCCCGTTCAGTATTAAAATAAATGCATGCTATGTGACTATGTGACGCCCGCTGAAGTCACTGCTGAATCACTAGAAATGAATCGTGGGCAGACTCAGTAGCTTGAAAGGACTTGAAATAATTGTAAGGTACTCTATAAATATTATTATCATCCTGCTGAATGTAAAGTTCAAGTTCTACACTAAGGCCTGATATTAATTCCTCCTCTTTCCTCCTCAGAGATGAGAGCCCTGGACTTTCTAGTGATATTGAACTTTCATTATTAATATCACTCTTAAAAGGCCCACTTGCCCTGCAGTACTTCCAGGGGACAACAAGGGCCCCAGTGCCAGGACTTGCAATGTTGTTGGAGTTTTTTTGTTTGTTTGTTTTAATTTTTAGATGCATTCACAACACCAAGTGAAGGATGGTTGCGTGTCCTCATAAGCTCTTTGATGTTGCAACCCTGAAGTCAGTTAGAACCGAATGAAGATTTGTTTTCACAAAATATAATTAGATTTTTCTTTTGTCGAGAGCGTTGTCAGATTGTATGTATATATTTTTGCCCCGGGGAAGAATGGTCCACTGGAAAAATCTAAGATTTCGAGTAGCGAGCAAAAAACTTTCCTCATTTCCTCCAGTAGCATGTGCGTTAAATATCTGATCTCGTGTCAGTTTTCGAGAGCCTGGCTTGTAATGCCTTCAGATGCTGAAGCAGCTGCCTTCAACCGGGCAGGCTCTCGGAGCATGGCCACGCTCGCTGTCTGTGGGAGATGGAAGGACCCAGAAAAGTGGACCTCTAATTTAGAAACTGATTCTTATTCAAATATTCCCATGCGAACACACACACACATACAATCTGAGACGCATAGACTTACAGAGAAAAAAAGAAGAGACAAGTGTTTCCATCACAGAGGTGTGGGTGATCACAAACCAAAATGAAAGCAAAACTGAACAACCTAAATGTGCAACAGCGTAAGAACCTTTAAACAAATGGTGAACTGCTATGCCGACCTTAAATACTCCACTGAGTGAGATGCGTAGTGAGTGACATGCAGAAATGCTTATGGTAAGAAGAAAGCAGGGGATGGAATGAGGCTAAGCATGAAATATCCTGGATGTAGCCTATTCTGTTACATCCAGAATGCTGAAAGAAAAACACACCGATATTCTAACAGTATGTGTTTCTGGGCAATACATTTCTGGGTGACTTCCTATAGCATTTCTGGATGGTGCATGTTTTTTACATGAACATATGCAGTCTTTCTAATGTATAAAAATAGCACACATTATCTAGAACTAGCAGAACCTGATGTGTCATTTCTTTAAACAGTAATTTAACTGAGAAGGGGTGACATGACAGTGATTATGGTAGACAATTGGAAACAAGGAAAATCATGTCCTCATTTCGCCACTGAGTCACTGTTCCACCTTGCCTCAGGTTTCCTGCCTGTAAAATGGGAATAATTAATAGTTTCTTGTAAAATGCTTTTGAGCTGTCCAACCCGAGATCCTACAAAGGTGCAAAGTGTTGTTCTATTAGTGCTAATTGAAGCGAGGATGAAACACAAAGACCCTGGCGAGAAACCGAAATGTTTATGGTCAAGTGGGGGAAGGCTTGAGAGGACACAGGGCCGGAAGGCTGTGCGCAAGAACCCTGTGTTCTCTCACGAGCTCTACTGGGGACAGATAAGATGTCACCAAGAATGTGGGAAAATTCACTGTCTAGCTGGTGAACAAGGCTCTGTGTCTGATTCCATGAAGAAACCCAGGCAACCACAAGGTCACCGCCCTGAGGAGCTAACAATTCAGGAACAGGGAAAAAAATCATAGCCATGTTAGTTCAGGAGGGACACGAAGGAGATGCTGGCATGCATCATGCTAAGATTTTTTTTTTTCCTTTTTGGAGAAAAGTTTTCAGAAATGCTGGGGTCTGTCCCAGAAAGGACAGAAGCTCGGAGTGTGAAAAATGCAGAGAGTAATTGAAGTCACGGCACCATGCAGCACAAACTGAAGCCTCCCAGAAGGGGAAACTGAGTCAGCAATTCAGCTGGGAAGCCTAGGAGGTGGGACACAGGCTGGCATCTTGAAGAGGGGAGGATAGGCAAGCACAGGGTGTCCCTGTGCTACAAGCTCCTATGGTTCCCAGAGGTGACACAGGGGCCCGCTGGCAGCTCAATGTGTCTAGAAAAGACCCTGGCCTTGTCAGCTGGGCCAGCATTTAAGGAGCAGAGGTCAGCAGAGGGTATTTGCTGGTGAGGCAGCTGTATAACCATGCAAGCAGGTTCTGCCAAAGAACAGGGCAGGTGCTGTGTGTGGCAGAGCGGATTAAGCCGCCGCTTGGGAACCCTCCCATGTTGGAGTGCCCGGTTCAAGTCCCAGCTATTCCAGTTCCCATTAATGAACATCCTGGGAGGCTGCAGGAATGGCTCAGGTGGTTGAGTTTCTACCGCCCATGTGGGACACCCAGTTGGAATTCCCAGTTCCTGGCTCAGCCTGGCCTAGCCTTAGCTGGTGTGGAGAGTGAGTCAACAGATAAAAGACTCTTCCCCTTTCCCACTCCCCATGCTGCCCTGTCTCTTGACTAAAGTCAAGTAAAATTCTGGCAAAAGACCTCTTCTTGTGTCTTACCTAACCTCTGTGAAAATCGGCTTCCAAGGCAGAAATGAGACTGCTCGGAGTGCTATCTGCATACAGCAAGGACCTGATAACTGCTTTTGTTTGATCTCATCCAACTGCACGGGCTGGTGAGATGACACACTCTGCATCCCCACTGGCATGTTAGCACCATTATACAGACAAGCAGACTGAGGCCCAGGCCACACCAAGCTGTCCTTG
Organism: Ochotona curzoniae; assembly: GCF_017591425.1. NCBI lineage: Eukaryota > Metazoa > Chordata > Mammalia > Lagomorpha > Ochotonidae > Ochotona > Ochotona curzoniae. Next base: position 6,805,932 of record NW_024465421.1, read on the forward strand.
ATTTCCTCAGGCAAGTTCACAGAGACCCACTCCATCTTTCAGACTCCTTCCAACAAGGGGATCTCAGCACCTCACCCACATGCCTTTCTGGAGAAGGGAAAAAAAAATGTGGGCCATTTTTGGTTTCCTCCTATTAGCGTGAATCAGGTACACATCTCCATCGGGGGGCTACAGCAAAAGTCCAGGGAACAAGAGGATCCTCCCTTCTCCCCCCACCACCGTGGTGGAAACCCCCCCCTTCCCATCTTGCTGCAGGTCATTGCGAGTTGTGAGACGACTTGGCTTCCCCAACAGGTATTCTCCAAGCCGCGCGCCATCGGCATCCTGCGGCGGTCTTTGTTTTTTTGGCAACATAACTGCTCATTAACAGAACGAAATGTGTCTTCGGGAGGTCTGACCTTGCCAAAGACCATACTAACATTCCGCTTCCAGACTTGTTCCTCCTCCCCCTGCCTGAGGAACTTTTCCTTTTAGAAGGCAGAGCTGAGACCACAACCCCTTATCATGGAGAACAACTTGACACCTTCTCCCCATGCCGTGGGAAATGAAATTCGTGTGAAACTGCAACTGGTCCCAGGGTTGCTGGATGTGTGAGTGGGTGTGTGCATGTATGTGTGTGTGCCTGTGCAGGTGTGTTTGTACAGCAGCAGGTTGAAGGCAAGGTGGCTGGGAAGGATCTGAAGCCCCATAAGGTCCCATAGTCCCTGCTCTGCAAAGACCTCCTTGGAAATATGTGCCGGGTTGTCTGATGTGCGTAAAAGGAAAGCATATGTGGTGAATGCCAAGGGCACACAGCAGGTCTAGTGCTGTACCTGGCAGGATTAACCCTTTGGAAGCTCCGAGTTTGAGGCACCCTGTTCCCTTCCCCACTCAGCCTTGCACCTCTGCTGGAGTTGGTTCCCTTTCTGGAAACTTCTGTGTTCAGATCTCTTCCAAATAAAATGTTGATGGGAGCTCTGGACAGGTTGGGGTGGGTGTGGGTGGGGGAAGGGCCTATGGCTGGAGCCATGCGGGCCAGGTACTCTTGCCACTGACCTCCTGGGGTTGCAAAAGGCCACACAAGAGGTCGCAAGCCTGAAAGAGTCACCTTAGTGTGTACAACCACCTGCCAACAGTTATTATCTGGTGAACTTGACAGAACTTTTATCTGGAATCCTCCCAGCAGGCTCGCAAGGTGCAATAGTGCAAAGAAACACTATTCCCATTCTACATCTAAGAAGACTGAGGCTCAGAGAGCTGAAGACACAACTTCAAGGTGATTGGCACACTTGCAAACCCAGCTCTGAGCTTTCTCTGCACCTCAGGCGCACCCATACAGCTGCTCTGTCACACGCAGGCCTCCACCTGGCCAGAATGTATCTGGGGTGTCCTTTTTCCCCCTGAGGAAGTGCCTGCCCACAGAGTCCCTCCGTCTTACCTGGCAGCACCCTGCTGGCCAGCAGTCCTGGGTAGTGGCTGGGCTTTCGTCTCCAGACATGTCTCTGTGGCAGTGGAGGCTCCAGACACCCTGGTCCAGGGCATCTATGAGAGAGATTGATAACTTGACCTTGGTCTTGAGTGAGACATTGATCGCAAAGGAGAAACAACCACAGAGAGAATCAGAAGTTCCCCTCCCCACCCCCCCTTAAGTGCAGGAAGCCGGGATTCCTGGCTGGAGAGGGTGTGTTTTTTTGAAAGTCTTCATTGGGAATCTACTTGCTGATTGCCCGCCCTTTCTGGAGTTGGGTAGAATGCTGTGTCTGGGGGAAGGATCTGATTAACGATCCCCAGGCTGGGAGGGTGGGGTCATGGATTCGCTCCTGGGTGTTCAAGGCCAGCAGTTCAGGAAGGCAATTGCAAGCAATTCCTGGTCGCTTTCTTAGTCTCTCTCCTTCCTCGACTGAATACCGACCCGTGAGTGGGAGGCGGGATTAGTTCACACAAGCTCCGTGGATCCTATACCCGTTTTGTTACCGACCAAGTCTGATCAGGTGGTGGGGTTTGGTTTATGTTTTCCTTCGGAACTGGTCTGCAGTTTCCCATCAAGCTGCTGGCTTTCCACTCCCAACTTTTTCGAATCCAGTTTCCCTTCCCACAAAGAGCTCACTCAGAGGGGGGTGGGGAGAAGAAGTAAAAACAAGAAAGGAAGACCCCTACGCCCCCCGCCCCCCACACCCCCGCCGTGGCGCGCCGTAGCCTGATCTATTTAAGACCTGTTCTGTCCCAAAACAAATCCTGCCCCACTTTCTCCCTGGCCGCCCCTGCCCCTCCCGACCGCGGAGACTCAAGAATCTCTCAGCTTCTCCCCTTGCCACTCCCAGCGGAATTTGTGCTTCAGTACTTCAAAGCGAGGACTGCTTTGCACCTCTTGTTCCAAACAATAGACCCAATTTCCTGTCGCCGCTGCACTGAGTAAACGGCCTCCCTCCCTCCTTTCCTCCTGGGCTCCCTAGCAATCCAGTAGCTGTTGCCGTGACTCCTCAGGTGAATCGCCACGCCAAGTCTTCTCGCACCCCAAGGTTCAGAGGGGACAGCGCCTCGGGGCAGAGCGGGTTACGGGTACCAATGGTGACGCCCCACAGACAGGCCTGCGTGCCAAGCTTAGGCACCACGTGCAGTTTTGAGCTGGTTTCCGAGTTTCTGAGTCACTGGGTCTGCACCAAAGCTACCAGAACCATAGTGAACTCAGTGAGGAGGCTGAGGTGCCCATTCCTGGAGCTGGGCTGCTGGTATCCAAACCCTGTGGCTCCAAGATAGTCTTTTTCTGGGCTCAGCACAGGAACCTAGGGGCTAAATCCTTGCCTTTCATACACTGGCATCCCATAATGGGTCCCTGTTCATATCCCAGCTACTCCACTTCCCTTTCAGCTTCTTGCTTATAGCCTGGGAAAACAGTCCCTACACCCACATGGGAGACCAGGAAGAAGCTCCCGGCTCTTGGTTTGATCAACTCAGTTCCAACCATTGAGGCCGCTTGGGGAGTGAACCAGCGGATGGAAGCTCTTTCTGTCTCTCCTCTCTGTAAATCTGACTTTGCAATAAAAATAAATATTTTTCTTAAAAAAAAAGATAGTTTTTTTCTGTGTCCTCCATGACTTAAACTCCATGCTGGCACTCCCTTTTTCAAAAATTAATTTTCTTGGAAAGGCAGAGGTAGAGGGCAGAGACAAACAGGGAGGTCTTCTATCTAAATGACCACACCTGTCAAAGCCAGGAGCTTCTTCTGGGTCTCCCACATAGGTGCAGGGGTCCAAGAACTTAAACCATCCTCCACTGCTTTTCCAGGCCACAAACAGGTTGCTGGATCAGAAGTGGGACAGCCACAATACAAACTACAAACTGACACCTGTGTGGGATGCCAGTTTCACAAACAGTAGTTTAACCCACTGCGCCCTGCTGCTGGCCCCAACACACCAAATTTTTTGTTTGTGTTTGTTTTTGTCTGACCTTTGCTAGGTAGCATTCAGAAAATCAACTCCCAGAAAACCTCAGTCTGGGTGTGGTTGTCACTGTTGCTTTTCTTTCTTCTCCTTACTCAATGGGAAGAGGGGATGTCCAGTCTTGGATGTTTATATATTGATTTTTTTTCCGTTTTTTTTTCTTTATTTTTGACAATCTTTACATAGTTAATTAGGGCAAAAGGTTCAAGGGCTATAGGAAAGTGGGTAAGAATATTATTCCCACATTGGGTTTTTTTTCCTGTATATGGGGCAAAAGGGGAAGATAAAGGGAGAAGCCCCATCCAGTCTCTCATCCATCCCAGGTCCCTGATGTGGGGCTGCTCCGAGGGTTATATGTTGAGTTTGAAAGGCAGTGTTGCAGAGAGGGAGAGACTGTGTAAGTCTCAGAGAGTGCTTCTACCCCCTGGTCACTCCACAGATGACCACAACAGCATGTGCTGGACCAGGCTGAAACAGGAGCTTCATCCGAGTCTCCCAGTTGGTGTAGGGGCCCAAGTACTTGGGCCATCTTCCACTGTTTTGTTCCAGGCCATTAGCCGGGATTTAGACTGGAAGTGGAGCAGGTGGGACTTGAATGGGTGCTTATATGGGATGCTGATGTTGCAGGCGGTGACCTTGCACACTATGCCACAATGCCAGTCCCAACATATCACTGGCTTCTTGCATGGACATCACATGCTTAATACACCTGACAGATTTATGTCCTACCATGGGGGAACCCCTTTGGGAAGAGAGTTATCTCTTTAACTTTTCTTGTTCCTGGAATATTATTATTATTTTTTTTTTTTGCTCGAGTTTAGGATGATGAAAAGGCCTGAGGTGCACGCGTGCTAAAATTGGAACGACACAGAGAAGATTATTAGCCTGGTCCCTGAGCAAGGATCACAGGCAGGTTCTTCATGAAGTATTCCATATTTGTAATCTATTCTCTTTGTATTAATACCGCATTAACATGAGAATTGATGAGAACTGCGTGGTAGCAATTAGCATGCATTTGGCATGACCCTGAGGATCGAATGTGTTAATAAATTCCTTAAAAAAAAAAAAAAGGCTTGAGAGCAGAGAGCCACCAGTGTCGCAGTGGTAGGCAGAGCAACTATTCTGGTGTGCCACCATCATGGCAGGTTCGAGGTGTTCTGCAGTTGCCAAAACCAAAGAACCAGGAACTTCCACGGCCTTTAGGGAATAACAATGCCCCAGAGTGGCTCATTATTCGGAACAAGCCTACCATACCAATGCAAGATGATGATGATGATAAGGAGAGCGAGAGTGTGCACGGGAATACTTTGCCTTGGATTCTTAAACTTTCTCGTACATCTGTAACCATCAGGTGCTCAGGCGTGTCTCTACCTCAAGCAACCATGTATAAATAAAGACCTTCAGAGAGGGACTGAAAGGTCTGGACTGACTGCCTGAAATGGACACAGCCAAAGCCTTGTTGATATGCTGAAGGCCCACGTGGAGCCTGCTTCCTCCCTGCAGCCAGGGAGCCAGTCTGGGAGGGGAGGAGGCCTTCTCTGGACACACTTGACTTTTTTTGGTCTGGCTAGGTCAAGGTCTGGTTTGTTTCTCAGAAGCTCTATCGGGAGCATCTCTGTGCCCTTATCACCTCGTGGATGAGTTCACATCGCTGGAGGCGCCACCTGTCACCCCCTCCCAGCCCACAGTAGGCTCAAACAGCCTTCAGAGTCCTGGTTCCCCACCCCCCTACCCCATGCCATGACCTTGGTAATGGGCTCGCCTTTCCCAGGCTCTATCACCTGCTAACCCTGGTGGTCCAGTGAATCACCAGGGTTTCTCCTCCTAGTCCAAAGACTCTGATCCCAATAAAAACACCCTCCCACCCACCTGCAATCCCAAGCAGCAACTGGATCCTGTTTGGTGTCCCGGGGCCAAGATTGCGAGAAACCAAGCGCGGAGTTAAAAAGCAACCACAACAGGCGGCACCAACTTCACAGGCGTGTTTTAAACACAGACAGACGTTTCCCTGGCACATCCCGTGTGGCTGGCTGTGAGATCAGATCTCCACCCACTGATCTATTTTCGGTTTTGTTTTCTTTATTGATGTCTATGGAGCTGATAGGCAGACATACAAATCTTCCATCCTCTGGTGCAACTCCCCCAAATGCCTGCAGTGGCTGGAACAGGGCCATGGTGAAAGCCAGAAGCCAGCAGCCGGGACCCCCGGCTGGGTCTCCCACATAGGTGGCAGGGATCCCAGTACTTGAACCATTGCCTTTTGCCTCCCAGGGTGTGCATGAAGGTGGACCTCATGAAGACAAAGTAGACTTTAAGCTGAGTGGGGACTGGAGTTGAGCCACTGTGCAATGCAGTCTGTGTGTCCCAACTGGGCTTAACACCCTATGCCACCACCCCATGGCACAACATCTACCACTAGACCATCACACCCAAAGTGTGACCCGGGTGAGACTCGCTTCATTGCTGATGCTAGTTTACCATCGCTAAGGATGCCAGCAAAGTCAAATCATAAGACCCTGAAATTTTGTACCAACAAAGTAAATCTGGACTTACCAGCAAGCCATTGTTACAAGCTGCCTTAGCAGCAAGAGTTAATGGGAAGAGTCTGTCTGAAGTGGAAAAGGAGACTCAGATTACTTCCGAGCTATGTGGCCTCTTCAAACCTCTCTTTTCCAATCTGTAAAATGGGGGGAAACAAACCCTGCCTTGTGGACTTGTCATGAGGAGTAATTAAGATAACACACGTCCAGTGTCTGCTAGGCACCTGGCACACATGAGGACTGGTTTTTCTTCCTTCAAAGATGGCTATAAATCTTGATGAATGATGTTTTCTCTGAAAATTTACCTAAGCCTGGGGCAGGTGTGTGGTATCCTGCCTGTTTGGTCCCCAGTACTTCCCACATCCCATATCAGAATCACTAAATGTGAGTCCTCGAGTTGGAAGCAGCCAGTGACAGCCCAAGTCAGTTCTCAGCTTCTCGCCACCCACCCGGAGACTCCGGCAGAAGTTCCTGGCTCCCAGCTTTCAGCCTGGCCCAATATGGACTATTGCTGGCATTCAGGGAGGGAAGTGGAACAGCAGACACCTCTGTCTTTCTGCTTCTCAAAACAAATAAATACAATTTGCTTGAGCTTGACCAGATAGAGTAAGGGGAAAAGAAACACAAAGCTGTGTGCAATGATGGCGTCTCTATTTTGCTCAGTGCACCCGAGCTGAGATGTAAATAATTTACAGTGTTCAAAATGAGTTAACAGCAGGCCTTTGAAGGACAGCAGAGACTTCAGTCTAAAATGAGGAATCGTCTTCATAATCAGGGGCTGCGGAGTGGAAGGGAAATTTAGAATTGAGGCAAGCATCTTTTACAAGGTTATTAATCCAGTTGGATGGGACTTTTAATAATTAAATGGTATTACTGCAATCTAAGTGATATTTTATGAAGCTTAAATGAAATGTACATTTAGGAACTTAATTTGAAACATTGCCTACTTTGTTATTCTATTTTTCATAATTGCCTATGTTTAGAAACGATGTTTTGTTGTTGTTGCATTCCATTTTGTTTACTGCGATGTTATTTCTTCTGGGGCTAAGGGGCCTGACTGAGATGAAAGCTCTCCTAAGTTAGCTTAGCGTCAAAAGTTTCTGACTAATCGCTAATGAAATAGCCACTGCGGGTGAGGGAGGGGCCTTCATGGCAGCGACGCACAACTTCAGTTCATAAATCGTGTGTGTGTTTGACAGCCTTGAGAATGCTCTTTGTCATTTTGCAGATCGATACAAAATACAGCTAAACACCAGACTGAGCTGCTCAGCCCGAGACAAAACAGAAGATTGAAAGCTCCCGTATCACCAGCTGTCAATCGCTGAAGATCATATTGCTTAATGCAATCATTTTTCCCCTCCATCCAAACATTACTCAGCCATCGTGATCTCTTGCGAAGACCCAGATGCACACACATTATGTCTGTGTGTTCGCAGCCCACAGGGCTGGCCACCTGGCAGCTCTGAGCTGGATGGATCAATAGAGACAGGATGGAGCGCCGCCAGCCCCCAGCGCCACCCCCGCCCTCCACCCACTTAGTAAGAAAATTGTGATGGGACCAGAGTAGGGCACAGGAGTTGAGGTGCTCTTCGGGACTCCCATACATCTCACGTCAAACTGTCGGAGTTCGAGTACTGGCTGTGCTCCTGTTCCCATGAATCCTGGCAGGCAGCAGGTGAGCAGGGCTCAAGGGCGTGGATTGCAGCCACCCACATGGGAGAACCCCATGGAGTTCCAGGTTTCTGGCTTCCTCTTGGTCCAGGCCTGGTTGTGGTGCAGATTTAAGGGAATGGATCACTGGATGGAACTCTCTCTCTCTCTCTCTCTCTCTCCACATTTCAAAATAAACAAATAGAGGAATAGGTTAAACTCTTCAAAAAGAGGAGTGAACGCATTTGGTTCCTTGGTTCAGTAGCTGCCACTTGCAACACCAGCATTCCAGAGTAAAGTGCCTGGTTGGAGTTCTGGCTTCAACTTCTGACCCAACTTGTTGCTAACACGCATCTTGGGAAGCAGCAGGCGATGACCCGAATGCCAGGGCCCCTATCACCCACAAAGCGTGACCTGAATGGAGTTCCTGGCTCCTGGCTTTGCTCAGGCTTAGTCCTGGTTATTGGGGCATTTTGGGGAATTAACCAGCAGAGGGAAGACCTCTGTTTCTTTGCTTTCAAATAAATAACTAGTTTTTGGGAAAAGATTTACTTATTTTTATTGGATGAGCAGAGTTGCAAAGAGGGAAGGAGAGAGAGAGACTTTCGAATGACTACAATAACCAGAGCTGAGCCCATCTGAAACCAGGAGCTTCTTCTGGGTCTTCCATGTGGGTGCAGGGTTCCAAGGACTTAGGTCATCCTATGCTGCTTTTGCAGATATATTAAGAGGAAACTGAATCAGAAGTGGAGCAGCCAGGACTGGAACCGGTGCCCGTATGGAATGCTAGAGCCAAAAGTAGAGGCTTAGCCTACTATGTCACCATGTGGTCCCCCAAATAAATATTTCAAAATAAAGAAAGTGACTGTATACTCTCATTACATAAACTGCACAGGTTACCTGTTCTTTGCCTTCTGTGCTAGGACTTCCTTCATCACCACCTGCACTGCTACGCAACATTTCCTCTGGAGAGAGGACCTGGTGGCCCCGGCCCCTTGAGTCTGAGAGGGGAGTCTCCTGGAGACATACATCTTGGGTTATTTCCCTTGGGGCCCCCTCCTCCACCTTTGGCTAAGTTCACGGCTATTCTCATCAACCTCCCTCTTCTCCCCCACACGTCTCAGTCCACTCAACACCCTTTAACTCAAGGGCACTTCAAGAAGTAGGGCAGGCATTGGCACAGGGCCTAGGATACCACTTGGAACACTTGCACCTCAACTTGTGGTACCTGGGAGCAGGCCCTGACTCTGCCTCGAACCCAGCTGCTTGGGGGGGGGCCAGCAGGAGATGACCCCGATGCTTGGGTTTCTACCACCCACCTAGGCAGCCTTGGTGGAATCCCTGGCTCCTGGTTTCCCCTGGCCCTGCCCTGACTGTTGCAGGGAAATGTGAACCAGCAGATGGAAGATCTGTCTGTGTGGCCGTCTGTCTGACTTTCAAATCAGTGAGATGGGATTGTGAAATTTATGTGCCTTTAAAAAATATATATAAGACAACTTCGCCACAAAGTTTTTGCAGACTCCTTCTGTATGAGATCTTTAAAAACAGTTTTTTGAAGAATGATTTCTTTGAATGACAGAATGACAGAGAGAAGGAGAGACACAGAAAGAGCTGTTCCACTTTTCAGTTCACTCCCCCAGTGGCCACGTCGGCCAGGACTGAGCCAGTGGCAGCTAGGCGCCTGGAGTTCCACCATGTCTCCTTATGGGTGACAGGAGCCCAGATCACTGGGCCATTTCCCACTGCTTTCCCGGATACCTTTTCACAAGGAGTCAGAGTGGAAGAGACTAGAATTGGTACCCTGATATGGGATGCTGGCTTTCCAAACAGCAGCTTCACTGGCTGCGTCCCAAAGCCTTCCTCTCAAAAATCCTTATTGAAATGATGTATTTTGTTTAAAAGGCAATATGACAACAACAGAAACCACACACGTACACACACATTCCTCTTCCATCCACTGATTCATTCCCCAAATCTCTTCAAGGGCCAGGCCAAAGCCAGGAGCCCCATCCCAGTCTCCCACGTGGCTAGTAGAGGCCCAAGTGCTTGAGCTATCACCTGTGTTCTCCCAGGCACATAAGCAGGAAGCTGGATGGGAAGCAGAGGTGGCATTCTGTCCTAGTCCGTTCCAGGCACATGAGTATATATATATATATATATATATAGTTTGTTTGTTTGTTTAACCACAAAATCCACTGGCTTTTTCATTCCCTTCCATGAATTTTTTTTTGTTTTTGAAGTAGCTTGCTCTTCCATGCCCCTGGGTGGACTCATGGGGTGTGTAAGGGAGAGTCTGGGGAGGGCAGGCTGGGACTTTGGCTTTCCCATTCTCTCTCTGCTTCACCTGTGGAGTTTGGGCAAGGGGGGCACTGGACCTTCTTGCCACTCTGTCTGACCCCAGGTTCCCCTCTGCCAAGGCCAGCTCCAAGAGCATCCTTCCCTCTCTGCCCTTTCAGGCCTATGGATGGTTATGACTTATTGCTGCTGCTGCTGCTACTGCTAACCCCAGGGGGCCCCCAACCCCTAGCCAGGCCCCCTTAATCCCGCTCCTGTCTAGTCACCCTCTGGGCGTCACTTTGAATCATCTCTGTCTGATTCCACTTCCTGCTAGTCCCCTGACTGATATGGCAGGAATTTCAAAAACATATATTTAACTTGTTCATAAGTGAGTGAAAATGAATAAAGAAAACATGTTTGCAGCTCAGCAGAGTGGAATTCAGTTAGGAGTCGGTTCGTTTTCCCCGTTGGCAGTATCAGTGAGAGCAGCTAGGAGAGCCGGTTCTTTCCCGTCAGCCTCCTGCAGTGCACTGAGACCGGGAACTGGTCTCCTCCAAGCCTCTCTCCCTGTGCCGCCCCTGGCTCTGGCCTGCTGACCCCCATGGAATGAATGAAAGCAGGAGAGGCTGCTGACATTCGGTCATCCCTCAGCTGCTGTGAGGGGCAAGAAGGATTTGTGGTCTGCATCTAAGCTTGATGCAAGAAGCCACCTAGGCAGGCTGGGTCCCTGAAGTAGGTGTGAGGAGTAAGGGCGGGGGGGGGGGAGTGTGAGTCTTAGCCTTGCCATGGGCTCAAGGGGAGACTGCAGTGTCTGGGCTCCTCTGAAAGAGGAGCTTGCTGCTGAGACTCTAGCGGGCTCCGGGGCTGGAGCCATGGCCACCTCCTCGGCCAGAAGAGGAAGCCAGCAGCCACCCCCAGCGACCTGCAGTTTCTTCTCCAAGGCAGTTAGCGGTGAGGCCAAGCCCTGCCCTGTGGGAGAACTTCAGTTCCATCTTACTGCAATCCTCCCTCCAGAAGGAAAAAGAAGTGTAGCAATTCTGACCTCAGGCAGAATTTCTTTCATCTCTCTCTCCTTCCTTCCCTCCTTTCTTTCTTCCTTCATTGTATTTATCTGAAAGACAGGGGAGGTGAAAGAATCTTCCATCAACTGCTTTAGCCCCCAAATGCCCACATTGAACTTGTAGCAATGTGAGCTGAGCCAACCTGTTTTTCTTTCTAAAGAACTGGGCCCTCAGGTATGTCACTGTAGGAGCAGAAAGCAGACTGGTGCACGCTCCATGCAGGAGACAGACCAAGCTCCCATCCCCCTCGACGAAGCTGTCCTGACCATCCGGGCCAAGGCCCTCCTCTGGCTCTCTGCACACGTCACATGGATTTCGTCCCAGATTCCATCACTGCTTGCAATCTCACTTTATCTTGCAGCTTCTCCCACTGGACTCGAGTCTTTGAGGGAGAGGATCTTGTCTCACAGTGCCTTGCCTGCCCTTCTCTCACAGGCCCCAGGCACAGGAAGTGTGGGGTAGCTGATCAACGTAAAAAAAAAAAAAAAAGCAGAAGCCAAATTCATTTCTCAGCAAGAGCTGAGCTCTGGGGTGATGAGGTCCCAGGACTCGTTTCCGGTATCCCGAAGTGTTGAAGAATAGAAGAGGGAGCTGGTGGTGAGGGGTTGTGGGTGAAGCTGCCACCTGTGATGCCAGCATCCTCTCATGTAAGCGTTGGTTCAAGTCCTGGCTGTTCAACTTCCCATCTGGCTTCTTGCTAATGTGTTTGAAAAGGCAGTGGAAGCTGGCCCACGTACTTGGGACCCTACACACACCTAGGAGACCCAAGGGGATTTCTGGTCCCTGGCTTCAGCCTGTCTCAGCTCTGGCCATTGTGGCCATTTGGGAAGTGAACCAGCAGGTAGAAGATCTCTCTCTTCTCATACCCAACTCTACCTTTCACGTAAAGACAGAACTTTTTCAAGCATGGAGGGCCAGGAGCAGACTTTTCTGCCTAGTAGCTAATGTTCTTGCATCCCCAGTCCTGCCTCCAGCTTCCTGCTCACACATACCCTGGGAAAGCAACAGGGATAGCTCAGATGATTGGATCCCTTGCTACCCATGTGGGAGACCTGGATGGAGAGCCCAGTTTCCGGCTTCCGCTGTGACCCAGTCCCCATATTTGTTGGCATTTGCATAGCGAGCCTGCTTAGGAGAGCTATCTGTATTTTTTCCAAAGAAACTCGAACTAATGAATCAATTAATTACAATGCAAAGACTAGGGAGGGTTAAGGACACCGGCAGCCTCCCATGGCCGTCCCGGCTACCTAGTGCAGCCCTGGGTTTGCACGTCTCCTGTCTGCCTCCCAGGCCCTGGCACTGCCAGTGTGAACAGAGCTGGAGCCAGCATGAGGCCATCGGCGAGCTGGGAGCCTGACAAAATCAGTCGCAGGAGCCAAGCCGGACTGGGGCGTGAGCTCACCAGATGCTTGAGATACTTGAAGCAACTTGTTCGCAGCTCTCCCGGGTCATGTTTTTCATAATTCATGATTCACAGGAGATTTTTAACAACAAAAACATTCAGATTAAATTTTTATATGAGATGTTTTTCACTCCTCATACAAGCCTTATCAACCATTCTGATCACAAAAAAACTCGGCCCACCTCTGTAATTATTTAAGAATCTTTTTTTTTTCCTTTTGGAGTACGTGTTTTTCTCCTTAATTTGATTTGGAGATAGGAGCTCTGGGTATCGGAAGGTGGCATTGGCTGGTGGTTTCTCAGGTGACTCATACACAAGTTGATGGGTTCATTTGTTTTCATTGGTGAGACAGGACATCAAGGATGATTTGTAAATTGAAAACGAGGTGGCAAGCAGCCCCTTAAGTCGATTTCCATCTTTTCTGCTGAAAGAACGTTCAGAGTGGTGAGCCTTCTCTTTGTCTTTCCCACGGGTGCTTTCCAGCAGCCGTGGGCGCAACTGGTGCGGGCCGCATGCAGGCTTCCCGGCTTCACCAACCCCCACAAAATAGCGAGACATGGCGCCATGCTGTCACTCTCCTTTCTCCTTGCCATTTAAAGTCATCACTGACCTTTATTTCTGTGCTGTCACAGTCGCCAGTGTCTCACTGATGAGCCTCAGGCCCAAATGCCTTCAAACAGCTGCAGGGGAAGGAAGAAACATTTAGGAAGCAGGAGGAATGTGATGTGAGATGCAACGTGTCTCCATTTTTTACTTACTTAGTTTTTGAAGTTTGACTTATGGGAAAGGCAGAGAGAACAAGAGAGACCTTCTATCCATTGGTTCACTGCCCCAGTGTCCACAACAGCCAGGGATGAACCAGGCTGAAGCCAGGAGCCAAGCCCCCCTCAAGGTGGGCTCCCCAGATTCTTTGTGTTGAAGCCCACCAGAACCACAAAAGCAATCAAGTCTATGGCCACTTCATCTGAGAATCCCAGCAGCACAGGAAATTGGGGTTGAAAGAGGTGTCAGGAAGCAGCTTGTCCTTAGCGTGGCCTGGGGGACCAGTAGCTTGGACGTGAACCTGAGCACTGGGCATGTCCCACTCTGGACCCGCATGCTCATGAGATCCCCAGGGGGTGACAGGGCCTGTGGGCTGCTCCCTGGAGAAGTCACTGTCCTGGCTACCCCTGCTCTGTGGGCCTCTGCCTGTCTCCTTCCAGAGACCCGACCAGAAGACGCCTCCTGCCAAACAGCTGAACTTGGATTCATGTGTGGTTCTGGCCCATGCCAGGGCCCTCTGTGTCCCTTCCTTAAGACACCCACTATTTCTGAGATGAGCTGAAAACACTGAGACCAAAAAAGTGTAACAGGCAGCAGGGTGTCCCAAGGCTGCCTTGCAAACCCAGGGCAGGATGTGGAGGACAGGAAGTGGAAGGACCTGGACAGCACCTCCCTGCTGAGGTCAGATTGAGGTGTTGGTGGCCATGCTCATGCAGCTGGCATCCTCAGCTGACCTGTTTGGCCTCACAAGGAGACTTGAAAGGGAGAGTAGGCACCTGTGGGCCTTCCTACCCAAAAGCTGCTGCAATTGAGAAACACGGTGTGTAGCTACTCTGTGGATGTCTTTGGAAAGAAACGTTGCTTGGGTCAGCTTCTTATGACTTTAAAATAGCCAAGAAGAGCCACTTAGGAGTGAGGAAAGGTTTTGTTTTGTTTCAGTGGACAGTTTGCGGGGTTTGCCATTGGAGATCGGGCAGCCCATTTGTTTAGGCATCTGGTCAGGTTGGAGGACAGTGGAGGAATGAATACAAGGTGAATCAGGGAGCAGAGAGAGAGAGAGAAAGCTTGGCTTCTATAACCTACCCTCTCACAAGCAATATTTTCAGAGAGCAAGCCCCCAACAACCTCAGTATCGCTCATCTAGCCTCGCTTCTGAGACACCATCATTAGCTTCATCCTAAGACCTCGGGGTGCATGAGTTTGGGGAACCAAATCCTATCCAAACCCAAAGAAGAATAATTGTACTCATCATACAGATCCCTGAGAAGATGCTCGGGGCTAGATGATCGCCTGTGAGGTCAGGGAGCTTGATCTGGTAGGCAGCAGGGAGCTGGACCGAGAGCCAGTGGCCTTCTCTGGTGGAGGGGAAGCCGTATGGCCTCAGCTAAGCCTGATTCTGAAAGTGAGCAGTCGCCCGGAGAATCGGGCTCAGAGAAACCCGGGATGGAAATCAAGACGAAGCCCACACGAGATGTGACACGTTTTCCTCGCTGCAATTTCCATAGTTCTTTATTCATGACACGATGAACAGCTGCTGTTTTGCTACATTCCCAAGAAGAGTGGAAAAGGCAGTGAAGAAGAAAGCAGACACGTTAGGCAAACTCCATCTGGCCCTCACGTCTAACACTTTCTTCCCTGGCAGATCGCAGACAATGGGGGGTGACCAGATGTCCCTACGTGCTTGGGCAGGACCTAGGGATTGGAGTGAGTGAGAGCTGGCCAGGGTGGACAACCACTGAAGTTTCTGAATATGATGGAGGCACCCACTCCTGTGCATGGCTCAGAGCTGTCCTGTGTGACAGCAGTGCCTGGTACAAGCTGGCAGGTGGAGAGTGTCTGGGAAGCCTAGTGGGTGCTGCGCTGGTGCACCCCAACATCCACGCATCTGGCTACTCTCGAATTGTGAAGGCTCTTGCATGCACATCGTCCCATCTGAGACTCACGTGCCCCTTGGAAGGTCAGTTATCAGCCCTTCCTGCAGAGCAGAAGAGTGAGGTCAAACACCCAAGTGGACAGCTGAAGGTCATTCAGCCAGCCTTCACGCAGACCCTTGATGTCCCTGGTGTGTTACCTGGTGGGCCACATATTCCGAGAAGGCCCTCAAGCCCTCCTGTACAGACTGCAGCACCCTCTTCCCTCCTGAGTAACCCCCAAAAGGGAAGGGCAACTTCCTGTCCCCCAGGCGGTACCTCTGCCTTATCTTGTTTCAGAGCGCCAGCCCACATCAGACACCTATGTGTGCCTGCTTTGTACACCGAGGCCACCCCAAGTTCTCTGTGGAAGGAAGGAAAGTGCCTCCTATCCCACAGTGCCAGCACTCCCCTCTCCCACCCTAACCCAGGGTAATTTTTCCCTTTCCAAGCTTTTGCCTCTAGGTCTTTATTCCAAGGCCGTAGGTTAGCAAAAGAACATTCTGGAAGGGCATCCAAGCCCACCTTTTGCAGCAGGAGGCAACAGGGATAGGGCGGAGGACAATCCTGGGACATGCACATGAGGGGGCATGGGAGAAGGGCAGGTGTGGGCGAGGGACATGGGGTTCTCCAGGTCATTTCTGGGAAAGCAGCCTGCCTCTCCACACCTCGCAGGGAGAGGGAGTGGCACATTCTCCGAGATGTCGTAAGGCGGATCAGCGACCCCATTAGCTCTGCCAACGCAAGCACTGGGCCGTCTCTGGATGTCAGCGTGGTGACAAGAGGGTGTCGCGTGGTGTCTTCCTGCAGCTTATTTGTGCCCCGGGCCACTGCTGTGTGTGTGTGTGTGTGTGTGTGTGTGTGTGTGTGTGTGTGTGTGTGTGTGTGTTTAAGTGATTCTTGTTTTCAGAAGGATGGGAGAGAAGGGGCCAGTAGGGCAGGATAGTCTGTCTCTTGCCAGGCCAGGGACCTTGTAGGCCTGGGATGGAGCCCCACATTCAGGGTGCCGACTGGGGGGCAGGGAGCAGTTGGAGATCTTAAGCTTAATCTTTGGAACTGAGATTTATATTTTTAGATTGCTTTATTTATTTGAAAGGCAGAGAGAGTAAAGGAAAGATCTCTCATCTTCTGGTTCACTGTCCAGATGGCTGCCACAGCCAACACTGGGCTAGACCACAGCCAGGAGCCAGGGGGGTATTAACGGGGTCTCCTTTGTGGGTGGCAGTGCCCCAGACACTTGAGTAACCTTCTGCTGCTTTCCCAGGTGCATTATCCAGGAGCTGGATGGGTGCGTGCCCACATACGGCCCCCTCCTCAAGTGTTGATGGGTACTGTCACTACAGAATGCCAGGCAATGAGGTTGACATGAGAGGTCACTTTAAAATGACTATTTGGTTATTTTTTTAACCATTGATTTTATTTATCGGAAAGGCAGAAGAGAAAGAGAGAAAAAATTTACTAGTTTACTTCCCACATGGCTACAAGGGCTGAAACTTGGGCCAAGCTAAAGCCAGGACCCAGATGCTTTTTCTGGGTCTCCCATGTAAGTGATAGGGACCCAAAGACTTAGGCCATCCTCTGCTGCTTTTCTTAGGCACATTAACTGGAAGCTAGATCAGAAATGGAATAGCCGGGACTCGAATTCACACTCCTATGAGACGCTGACATCATAATTGGCGGCTGAACCTACCACACTACAATGCGATCTCTCCCAAGCCATGTCTTAACTGCTATGCCTAATGTCCTCACCGCTCCCCTATGCCCCCACCTCAACTGAACATTTTTGATGAACAAAGTATGTGGTTTTATTGCCTCATCTAAGTCTTTGCTTGTTCTGGGCCAGTAACTATTTACAAGGCGAGCTCATTCTTTCAAAGTATGTCAGATGGACCAGCATACTCATGGCCACACACTACATGCTGACTTACAAAATCAGGCCAGATTCCCTATTCGGCAGCTTGGTGGCACTCCCAACTGCCAAGGTGAGACTAAGCCAAGTACTGGGATATGTTACAGCCCAAAATACTGTTGGTTCATTTATTGATTTAATATATATATATATATATATAGGGGCACTGGTACACTGGCCTAGTGACTAAAGTCCTCACCTTGCACATGCCAGGATCCCATATGGGTACCAGTTCTATTCCCAGCTACTCCACTTCCCATCAAACTCCCTGCCTGTGGCCCGGGGAGCAGTAGAGGACAGCCCAAAGCCTTGGGACCCTGCACCTATATGGGAGACCTGGAGGAGGTTCCTGGCTCCTGGTTTTGGATCACCTCAGCTCCAGCCATTATGGTCACTTGGGAAGTGAACCAGCGAATGAAAGAGCTTTCTATCTGTCTCTCCTTCTCTCTGTATATCTATCTTTCCAATAAAAATAAATAAATCTTTTTAAAATTTGAAAATAAAAAATGAAATTTATTCATTTATTTATTCTTACTGGAAAGTCAGATTTACAAAGAGAAGGAGAGACAGAGAGAAAGATCTTCCATCCGTTGATTCACTCCCCAAGTGGCTGCAATGGCCAGAACTGAACTGATCCGAAGCCAGGATCCAGGAGCTTCTTCTGGGCCTCCCACGCAGATGCAGGGTACCAAGGTTTTGGGCCGTCCTTGACTGCTTTCTCAGGCCACAGGTAGGGAGCTGGATGGGAAGCTGGATGGGAAGCAGAGCAGCCAGGACACAAACTGGTACCCATATGGGGTGCTGGTGGATGCAAGGCAGGGATTTAGCCACAAGGCTATCGTATTGATTTGCAAGAGAGAGAAAAGAGTGCCTATCAGTGGTTCACAATCATTGGGGGATAGGAGCCAGGAGTTGGGAACTCAGTCCAGGTCTCTCACATGGGCAGCAGGAGCCCAGTCACTCAAGCCATCACTGTCGCCTCCCACGGTCTGCACTGAAAGGAAGATGGAGCCAGGAGTCACAACTAAAAAGTCTGATGTGGGATGCAGGTGTCTCAACCAGCAGCTTCCCAGCTAGGCCAAGCACCCACCCAAGGGTTCAGCTTTACAAGGGCCTTGCATTCTTATTGGGTCATCCTCACACAGCAGGAGGAATCAGACCCAGCCAGTAGGACCTCTTGTGCTAGGTGTCCTTGAGCATCCATTCAGAGGGGAGGGTGCAGCCCCCTGGACTACCACCTCCCTCTTTCTGGGGACACTGAACTGGTGGTTCTAGGTAGAAGCTGGTGAGCCCCCTGGTTTTGGAGCTCCCCCTACCTTCCCCCTCTACTCCCCCATCAAAGCTCCACTTCTGGCGTCGAAGCACTGAATGGACAACTTGAGCCAGAGGCACTTCCTTGTGTGGTTCCCCACTTCCTGAGACCCATCTGATCCTTTAAATAAGAAGAGGGAAGTGGGGCAAGAAAAAGAGGAAGAAGGATGGGCAAGAGCGGGGGGGGGCGGGGACCGGCTGAGGTCAGGGAACTTGGCTGAGTGTTTGCTGAGGTCCTGCCCCTTGGTGGGGTGACCCCCGCCTCTGTGCCAGAACCCAATGTCCTGGCCAGCCACACCAGGGGCTTGTCTGGGGCCCAGCCTGCCAGGCCAGCCTTCTGGGGACAGTCCTTCCCTGCTTCTGCTCTTTACTAAGGCTTCCATTCAAATGCTCCTAGCACAGATGCCGCGGGTATCCGTCCAATGCTAAAAAGATGCAGCCGGTGAGATCTCCGCCATATGCTATTACACATGTTTGCGTTTCCATAAATGCTCAATGTGGGTTTTTACAGTCCTCAGGCTGGTGGTGTTTATACTGTTTGCAGGGACTTTGAATTCAAATGTGCAAATGATTTCTTACAAGATGGGATTCAGAGATGAGCCGCAGTTGGGGTCGCCTGCCATCCAGATGGAGACGTCTCTGGGCTGCTTGGAACCCACTTGTAACTCCACGTCACACTCTCGGGGTTCTGCTTCCTGCAGGCCCTGCATGGACAGGACCTGGGGCTAACTGGGACCAGGCCACTTGTGGGGATCAGAGGGTACCTGTCCTGAGAAAGGATCACCCAGGTCCTCTCTTGTTTGCCTGGTGGGACTGGGAGGAAGTAAAAGCAGCAGGAGTGCAACTGACTGGGCGTCTCTGGATGGGGAATGGGACCAGGCCCGGCCTGGGGCTGCTGCCTCCCCTCCCACCTCTGGCTCGCTTACTCCTATCCATCTCTCCCCATCTCCTTCTCCCATTTACCCACCTGCTGGTGCCTTCAATCCCATCGTATAGCTACACAGACCAGCCCTGCGTGCCTCCCTGCATCCTGCCCAGGACCTCATTCCCCCAAGCTGCCCAAGGCTGAGGCTGGCTGGCACCTCAAACTCCAAGCAGCCCACTGCAGGAAGGAGAGAAGGGGAAGGAAGGAGAGGGAAGAGGAAGAGATGGGAGTTCCAGCACCCAGGGGCAGTGCCTTCCAGCAGGAGTGGTCCTTGTCCCCCTCCCACTTCCTGGTATCCCTTGGGCTCAGGGGGCACCCCAAAGAACTGAGTTTGGTCAAGCACCCCAGGGGATGCACAACTCCATCTCTTAACCAGGCCCAACTCTTTCAGCTGCCTCCTCCAGGATGGCATGGGATGCGGCTGCAGGGTGCAAGGACAGGCCCTTGTGGCAGAAGGATGACAGAGCTCTCCAAGGCGCTGGAAAGTGACCTCCAAGGCCAGACCCTGCATTCCTGCCATCCGTGGATTCCAGCCACCGCCTTCCCCTTGCAGCTCCCTGAGTTGGGGCGCTTGGACCCAACCTCGCTACCACCCCCCCCGCCCGAGTCTGCCCTCACTTGTTTGGATCTGTTGCTGCCAACCTCACAGGCTTCGTGCATGCTGCGGGGCAAGCTGAGGCCTTCTTTCTGGAGGAGCCCCAGGGGTGGTGCTCGGGGGATGCACTGCGAAGTGGGAGGGGTCGTCTGGGTTGTTTTAAGCCAGCGTCTGTGATATTTGGAAATTGGTAACCTGCACCTGGGCTTTTTTCCCAAGGGACCCGAGGGGCGAGGGTACGTAATCTTGGAGCCTCAATCTGCTTCAGGGGGATTCAGATAGATGGTGCCTGTAATTATGGGTCGATAATGATATAATTTATAGCACCTATATCATCATTGTGAGTGACTGGACAAGCTGGCAGGCAAGAAGGGTAGAGCCATGTCAGAGGCTCGTAAAAAGGTAATTATATTTCTTTCTG
Organism: Ochotona curzoniae; assembly: GCF_017591425.1. Taxonomy (NCBI): domain Eukaryota; kingdom Metazoa; phylum Chordata; class Mammalia; order Lagomorpha; family Ochotonidae; genus Ochotona; species Ochotona curzoniae. Next base: position 6,826,114 of record NW_024465421.1, read on the forward strand.
ATCTCGCTTTCACCCACCCGGTCAGATCGGGGTGCTGTGGAATGGGGGTGAGGATGGGCGGGCGCCAGGATCCTTGGCGATTCAATGCACATGCATGGGGAAACGATGCAGGCAGGGCGCAGGGTTCAAGCTGTGGTCGGTCAGTCAGGGACCCCCGCCCCCCAGTTAACCTAACTGGACTCTCCCAGAGGAGAGAGCCTGGGTCAGACTGGGGTGTGGGGTGTGGCCTCTTGAAGTTAGGAGAGCCCCTGATCCCTGAAGACCCTGATACCCACACCCCATAGCAAGAACTACTATTCCCGGGAAGACAGCCACAAGCCGGTCTTTCTCATGGTCTTGCTGGCCCTGGGGGATTGGAAGGAGGGGGCCTGGAGATGCTTGTCAGGTCTCCCAGGGCTGATGGGATCTGCCTGGGGTTGAGATCTGGATGGAGCTGGGTTGGTTTGGAGCGATGGTGGGGGGAGATTGGGACTTTATCTGCCTCCCATCGGCCATTCGCAGTAATAAGCAAGCCTGCAGAAAGGCCTTGGCCCGAGATATAATAGTGTAATGTAATTACCGTAATGACACTTTGTAGTTCCTCACGGCCTTTCATCTGTGTAGCTCCCCGGCCTTTATAAACATTAATTAATTCTCATAACTCGACGATGAGGTAGGTAAGTATCATCATCCCCATTTCAGAGATGAGAAAGCCAAGACTCAGAGGTGGCGCTGGGGCAGGGTGGAGGGGGTGGAACGGGAGGAGCTCAGGGTCCCCCACTGCAGCACCCCCTGCTTTGGTGGGGGGGGCGGTGGTGGTGGTGGAGGCAGCCTTGGGTTCCAAGGGACAGGGAGGATGGCAGATGTGTGGGCACCCCTCCCCCCACCGGGCCCCAGCCACAGACCTGCACAGACACCTGCTAGGCCCTGTGGGGAGGCTGTGGCTCCTGACCCCCCAGCTCTGCAGGCCTACACTGGAGCCCCTGCAGACCAGGAGGTCTCGGCTGCTGCATCCCAGGAAAGACACAGGTACACACTCCTGCAGGGTGAACTCTCTCTCCCCCCAGTCCAATTATGATCAGACAAGCAAGTTATAGCCAAAGTCCATTCCCACCCCACACTACTAGTTCTAGTGCTATTGTCCCTTGGCTAGGGTGCCCAGGCCCCTACCCTGCCTCAAACCATACTTGGACCCCAACCCTGGCATTCACTTGTACTATGCCGCCTTCTGCCACCTCTCACCGACCTCTCAGCTGGCAGCACTGCAGGCCCAGCCCACTGTTTCAAACCCATCGTGGGAGCAATGGTATTCTGGGGTCACCCCCTGCAAGTAGGACCTCAGCCAACAGAAAGACCGAAAGGCTGCAAAACAAAACAAAACCTAAAATAAACTAAAAATAACCTAGCTGTGGGGGTCCAGCAGCAGGTTTAGCCACTGTTCTGTGACCCTGACATTGCTTATCAGAGTCCCTGTTTTAGTTCTGACCACTCAGTTTCTGATCCAGCTCCCTGTTACTGCACATGGGAAGACAGTGCACGGAGGAAGGCCTGCACCGTGAGTTTCCTGTGACCACTCGCCGCTTTTCCCTTCCCACGGCCTTCCCACGCGGACCCCTTCCTGCTCTCTTCACCCCTGCCTTCCACCTGTGAGTTTCCTGAGTGGGGACCCCCATGTCCTGTGTCATCCATTCTACCCCCGGAGCAGTCCAGTCCTGCAAGCTAACTACCTGGGCTCTTGACTCGGGTACAAGGCCAAAGCGGCCTTGACTCAGCTACCCAGACCCCTCCTTGTTTCTGAGCAGCTCACTGGTGTCTCAGACTTCTCAGACTCTGGCCACAGCCCTTTCTTCTCTGCCTGTCTTTTACATTGGCCAGTCACGTGATGGGCATCACACTGGACGCGGGGCTAAAACCCTGTTGCGTGGCACGGTGGGACAGGCCTCCCCACTTGGTGTAGTGAGGTCTCAGACCTGAGTACTTGTCTGAGTCCCAGCTGCTCTGCTTCTGATCCAGCTCCCTGTCTGGGAAAGCAGTGGAGGATGGCTCAAGTCCTTGGGCTCCTGCATTTACAAGGAAGCTCCTAGATCCTGACTTTGAGCTGTCCCAATCCTGGCCATTGAAGCCATTTGGTTAGAGAGTGAATGAAAGACCTTTGTACCTCTCTTTCTCCCTCCACTTCTGTCTCTGTCACTCTGCCTTTCTAATAAATACGACATATCTTTAAGACAATCCTGTGAGCTCACGTCTTTTGTGTCCTAGGAGGTACCTGTGAGTTCAGGCTGCATTATAAGAGGCCTACTGGGCACGGAAAGGGAAAGAAGCATTGTGTTTTCTAGAATATTTCGGTGAGGAAGCACAGCATGTGAGGTGGCTGAGGGGACTCAAAATCATGTCATTGGGACGAAGTTCCATGGGAAAGGGGAGATGGTTTCATGAGGACACAGAGGGTCAAATGTAGGAAGGGAGAGATGTACTTGGTCCTGATGGCCTGTGACCCCTGACCCCAGCTGAGGCCATCCCCTGTGACCTCTGACCCCAGCTGAGGCCATCCCCTGTGACTTCTGACCCCAGCTGAGGCTGTGTATACAAGACCTCTTTGACGCTCAGCACCCAAGGCTGGGTTGGGCACAGGTGTGTGTGTGGAATGGGTGCTGGTGGATCGGGACATGGTGCTGGGGAGTGAGGCGATCTGTATACACCTGTGAGACCACAGAGATATCTCAGGATAGGTCCTAAGGACCTACTGGGCATCCAGCCTGGGCAGCTTCCCCTGCCTCTCTCCCCCCCCCCCTTGGGCTGAGTGTTTCCTGGATGTGGAGTTCCTGAAGGGGCTCCCAGAACTCTTATCAGCTAAGAGCTTCCTTGGAGAAGGATGGGGCAGGATCCCCCCTTACCCCCTGCCCCCCACCACTGGGGAAGAGGGCTGGGAGCCACGTATCACAATTCTGGAACCAGAGCCAGGCTTGAGATGCGGAGATGTGTACCTGCTGGCTGGCTCCCAGGGCTTACTGCTGCATTTCTTCCTCTCATCTGCGGCTCACAGACTCCCCAGGGCTCCTCTGACCTGGCTACCAGGCGGTTGGCAAGCCCCTGCACCTTCCCCATGGTCCTGCCTGAGCAACCCAGCCACAGCTTGGCTCCTGAGTTTGGAAATCATCTTGTTTGCCAGTGTGGTATGTGTGGTGTGACCTCCCAGCCCGCAGGGGCCAGGGGGGCAGGGGGTCCCTACCTGCACTTTGGTGGGTGTTCTAGGGACAGGCCTGAAGCAGTAGGAGGCTTGTCCAACCTGCCAGGTGGCAGCATTCCATAGGGAGAGTGGCGGGCATCCCCATTCCAGTGGGGAACAGAGGCTGGCATCCCAGGCCCTCTCCCAGTCCCAGCCTCTTGCTAAGTTCTTCCTGTGATGGACAACCCCAGAGTTGGCTCAGAGAACTGAACTCCAAAGTGGATGTCTGGGCGAAGAGGCCCTTCCTGGGCTGTGTGTGGCCTCAGAGAAGTCACTTAACCTTCCTAGGTAACTGAGTTTGCTTCCTTGGGGGCAGTTGAGGCGATTGAAAGACAGGCAGAAATATCTTCCATTCACTGGCTCACTCCCCAAATATGTGCAACAGCCAGAGCTGATCTAGACTGAAGCCAGGAGCCAGGAACTCCATCTGGGTCTCTGACATGGGGACAGGGCTCCTAGCATTTGGGTCATTCTCTGCTGCTGTTCCACGGAGCTGGCACTCAGCACCCTCAACATGGGGCAAAAATGTCCCTGCCAGCGTCTTTACTGTCTCATCAAATGCCCTCCCATCTTGTGGGGAGCCCTCAGCCTCTCAGGAGAACATTAGAGGATGCCTCAGACCTTCGTGCTTCCTTCTGGTGGCCACTGTACCTCGTGGAGTGCCATGGAGGCCCTCCACCCTGCATGCCCCTCTTGTTTTTTGGGGAGACCCTCTGACATTTCCATAACCATGTGTATTGGTTGTGCTTCTGGGAGTGGTTCTAGGTCCCCTCAGATCCAAGCCCATCAGACTTTGGGGCACACCATACCATCTGCCTATACCCAAACCCACCCCCACACCCCCTCCCAAAATCTGGCTTGGCACCCAGGAGCCTGGGTTTCTTCCAGAACAAACGGACACCTTGAGTAAAAGGAAAGAGGTGACCGCCAGGGGTGGAGGGCCCACTGCTGTGGGAGACAGCATGATTCCACTGTGGATTCCTCAGGGGCAGTCGGGGAGCAGGGTTAAGTCGGCCTAGCCAGGTTCTAGTTTAGGCCATGCCAGGTAAGCAGACCTCACCTTGGGGAGAGTGGCAGGGGGAGGGGGTGGACAGGAATCTGATCACAGATGGAGGTGATCAGATATACAGGACAGGGGTTTCTGGATAAACTGGCTTAGCAGGATTCTTGCTAAAATTGGACAACACAAAGAGGAACTCTGAAAAGTCCAAAGCCAGGGCCTTGTTGAAAAACACTTCACAACAGCAGGCTAGAGGCTGGCCCTGTGTCACCAGGTACCATGGACATTTCAGGCCAAGCTCAGTGTCCTCTCTCCCCATCTGTACTCTGTGTCCCCCCAGGACCCTGGTAAGAACTATCCACCAGTGCTTTTCCCCTCATAAGGGCTTCCAGAGCCCAGCTGTACTAAGAGGTAAGCTACATGCAATACCATGTACCCATTTTCACTGTGTTTTAAAATATAATTATTTATGGGGCTGCTACTGTAACATAGTAAATTAAGCCTCTGCCTGTGGTGCCAGCATCCTGTATGGATGCTGTCTCAATTTTCAGCTGCTCCACTTCAGATTCAGCTCCCTGCTAATGCGTGTGCAAAAGTGACAAGGAATGTCTCAAGTCCTTTGACTCCTGTACACATGTGGGAGACCTGGAAGAAGCTCCTGGCTCCCAGCTTTGGATCAGACCAACTCTGGCCATTGTGACCACATAGGAAACCAGCAGATGGAACATTTCTCTCTCTCTCTTTTTGTCTCTCTGTAACTCTGACTTTCAAATAAAATAAAAGTATCTTCATAAGATGTTTACTTATTTATACGAAAGGGAGAGTGAGAACAAGAGACAGAGAGCAGATACAGCTAACTCCCCCAGTGACCTAAGCAAGGGCTGTGCCAGGCCTAATCCAGGAGCCAGGAGTTCCATTCACGTCACCCACATGGCAGCGTTGATCCATCCTCTGTTGCCTCCCAGGCACATTAGCAGGTGGCTGGATGGGAGGTGGAGCAGGCACTCTGATAATCTAGCATGTGACTTAACCTGCTGCTTCACAACCCTGAGCCCATGAAGTGCATTATAAAAAGTGATTTTTTTTTTAATTGGAAAGGCAGATATACAGAGAGGAGGAGAGACAGAAAGGAAGATCTTCCATCCGATGGTTCACTCCTCAAGCAGCCACAATGGCTGGAGCTGCACTGATCTATCAGAAGCCAGAGCCTCTTCCGGGTCTCCCACGCAGAGGAAGCAGCAGAGGATGGCCCAAAGCCTTGGGACCCTGCACCGATATGGGAGACCCGAAGGAAGCTCCAGGCTCCTGGCTTTAAATCAGCTCAGTTCTGGTTGTTGTGGCCATGTGGGGAGTGAACCAGCAAATGGAAGATCTTTCTCTCTGTCTTCCTTTGTTTCTGTTAAAAATCTGGCTTTCCAATAAAAATTAATACATCTAAAAAAAGGTGCAAAACTCGCAAGCACCCCACAATATGGGATACGGGTTCTGTTCTAACAGTATTTTCACAACCAAATGCTACCTCCGAACAGTACCCTGGCTACTGGGTCCACTTCCGTGGCTAACACCCTGAGCCAGTTCTTGAACTTTCCTTCAATGAATTCTAGAATGTCCTACCACACCCAAAAGTTCCCTAACACTTTGTGGGTCCTTACGTTACTTTGCAAAGCAGGGACTGAATTTCACTTTCTCCTCCCATCCTTCAAGATCGAGAAGCACTTGTGGGAGGCGTGGATGGAACTGGCTGTCTCCCGGGCCAGCGCCTCTGTAGGCTGTCCACTGAGAGGTCAGCAGATGATGGCTTGGAGCTGTGGCTGTCATCCCATCGTCCTGCTAGTCACCTGCTTATAATGGCTAATCTGTAGAAAAGCTCCCCTGGTTAATTACCTCTCTGTGAAATAGATCTATTTGCCTCAAGTTCCACCTCTTATTCAGTTTATATATTTTTTTTTATCATGGAAACATTTTCTTTTGCGGTCCTTTTGGTGTATCATGTGGCTTTCTGTGCTTATCCGCAAAGATGAGGCAATTCAGGAATCTCCTGTGAGAAACTGTGAAAGTTCTTTGTCAATTATTCATCAGACTGGCTCTGGGGCATTGTGGGGAGGAACAGGGCACAGAGGGAGTCGGGGGGTGTTCAGAGTGAGGCTGGGTGGGACACAGAGAGGGGCACAGGGGACCCAGGGGAGCTACTGAGGACTCCACGGCCATGCTCTGGTTTCTTTGTTTTTATGATGTATTGATTGATTTGAAAGGTAGAGTGACAGAGAAAGAGAAAGAGGGAGAGAGAAAAACAGAGCTCTTCCATCCACTGGTTCACTCCCTCAAATGGCTTAACAGTCACAACTGGGCCGGGCTGGAACTAGGAGCCCAGAAGTACATCCGAATCTCTCCCAAGCACTTGGACCATCTTCTGCAGCTTTTCCGGCCTTGGCAGGGAGATGGATGGGATGTGGAGCAGCTGGGACTTAACCTGCTGTGCCACAGGCCAGCTCCTGGATTTTGTTTTGAAGGATGAGTAGTTCTCAGGTGTAGATGGGCATGCACGTGAAGGGAGAACTTGAACTAGAGCACAGTGTACGAGCCAATAGGAGCTGCTTACCGAGGGCTCCTATACAAAAAGCCTTCAAACCTTGGTGGGAAGTGCATATGATGACCCAGCTGTGCACAGACTTCAAAATGTTTGACATTGAAGTGAACTTACCTCTTCACTTCCATTTTCCATAAGCGCCTGCTTCCAAGGGCTTGATGCCCACGCAGTCTTTAGGCTCCACAACAACCCGAAGAGCGACATATCCTTGATTCTCATTTTCACAAATGGTGGTGGCATAGTGCATTTAAGTAGCTTGCTCTAGTTCATGTGACTGTAACCTTATAGCTATCCCCACCAGGATCTGGACCCAAGAGTTCCCACTTCAGAACCTCAGTCCTTAACCACGGCAGCCTCTGCACCTGCTGAGACAACAGAGCAGGTGCAGAGAGGCTGGGAGGGGCTGGTGAGAAGCAGCTGAGACCAGTAAAGAAAATCTCAGGTGTCTGTTGGAGGAGCTAGATGTCTCCCTCTGGACAATGAGGGCCATCCAGGGTCTTGATGGAGAAGGAAGATTGATACAATTTTGTGCATGACTGTGCTGGTGGCAGCATGACGGATGCATGAATGAAGCAGAGATCCAGGCAGAAGCAGCACCATGAGGAGTTGTCCTAGGAGGAGATGAGGAGACCAGCCCAGGCAGTGCCAAGGGGGTGTTGGGACAGTTCATGATCCCAACTATAGCACCTGTATGCCATAGGGGGGCGCCGATGTGAGTCCCGGCTGCTCCACCTCCCATCCAGCTCCCTGCGATTGCACCTGGGAAAGCAGAAGACAGCCCCAGTGCTTAGGCTTCTGCCGCCCACATGGGAGATCCTGATGAAGCTCCTGGCTCCTGGCTTCACTTTAGTCCTATCTTGGCTGTTCTGGGCATTTGAGGATCAAACTAGTGGGTGAAAGATGTTGAAAGCTCTTTCTCTCTTGTCTCCTTGTCTCCGTGTCTTTCTGCCTTTTATATAAGTAAATCTTAAAATATAGAGAGAGAGCCTTCTGCTATTCCCATGGCAGGGTAATCTTGCGCGGCTGAGCCCTGAGTGTGGGGGCTGTGTGGGCTCCTGGCGCACACACACTGCCTTCTGAGAGATTGAAGTACATGTGAGTACACCCCGTACTTCTGACGTCACACCTGCTGAGCGATGCATCGTTGACCCTGACCTGTGAGCCCTGTGTGTCCTTGTCACCAACATGTGTCTTCTTCCAACACAAGTAGAGCATCCTGAGCCCTTTTGAATTTCCCCCCAATAGGAAAGACCCCGTAACTCACTACAAAACACAAAAACAAGAAGAATGAGTTGACAAGACAACAAATTCTCAAACACACATAAAACACACTACGTCCTTCTCCTGATGAATGCAGTGCTGGGGGAATAAACAGGGGCAGGTGCGCGATCTAGTGTTTAGGATGCCAGTTAGGATGCTCGCAGCCCACATCGGGGACCCTGGGTTCAAGTCCCAGCCCCGGCTCCTGTCACCAGCTTCCTGCCGACACAGACCCTGGGAGAGAGCAGGTGATGGTGCAAGTAATGCCCAGGTGCGCAGACCTGGTTGGAGCTCGCAGCTTCCTGACTTGGTGGGAGGCCCTGCGCTGGCTGTATTTGGGCATCTGGGGAGTGTGACCCGGGGAATTAGAGACGGCTCTGTTTCTCACAAAGAAGCTGACCACACAGCTCCAGCAGCGGACTTGTCAGTATCCCACGCTTGGCTCACCAACGCGCTGCTAGCTCACAGGAGCAGACCCCTGTTCACGCCGGCCAGCGCACACGTCTTCGCCTTCAGTGACTGCGGCTACTGGTCATGGTCAGTTACGGTTTCTTTCTTGGCGATTATTGGGAAAAGATGTGCGAAATCGAAGTGGTTCATTTTTCCCATCTCAGAGTCGCGTATGTGGTGGCCATGTGGGAGAATTTTTAGAGTACAGAGCAGGCTGATCCTGTGGGCAGTTTAAGAATTTTTATGAATTTATTTTATTCTTATTTGAAAGGAAGAGAAACATGGAGACATTGCCTATTCTTTGATTCAGTTGCCAAATGCCTGCAATAGCCAGGGATGAGCCAGGCCAAAGCCAGGAACTCTTGGTGTCCCGTGTGAATAGCAGGGACCCGGGCTGTTACTCACTACTGCCTCTGAGACTCTGTTAAGGAAGTGGGACCAGAAAGGCTAGACATGGTAGCCTAATGGCTAAAGTTCTTGCCTTACACGCACTGGGATTCCATATGGAATCCCATATGGATGCCGGTTCTAATCCCAGCAGCTCCACTTGCCATCCAGCTCCCTGCTTGTGGCCTGGGAAAGCAGTTAAGGACGGCCAAAAGCCTTGGGACCCTGCACCTGCGTGGGAGACCTGGAAGAGGCTCTGCATTCCTGGATTTGGATTGGCTCAGCTTGGGGAGAGAATCAACGAACGGAAGATCTTCCTCTCTGTATATTTGATTTAAAAAAAAAAAAATTAAGAAGGGAAGCAGCCAAGGGGGCACCATGTGGTATAGTGAGTTAATCCTCCACCTGCTAGCACTGGCTTCCCATATGGCACTGGCTCATGTCCCAGCTGTTCCACTTTCCATTCAGTTCCCTGCTTATGGCCTGAAAAGGTGGCAAAGAATGGTCCAAAGCCTTGGGGCCCTGCCCCCATGTGGGAGACCCAGAAGAAGCTCCTGGCTCCGAGCTGTGGCCACTGTAGTCATCTGGGGGATAAACCAGTGTGTGGAAGACTTCTTGCCTCTCTCTCTCTAACTCTGATTGTTCAAATAAAATAAATAAATCTTTTTAAAAAGAAGAGGAAAGAAGCAGAGCAGCCAGAACTTGTGCTAGGCATCCTAATGGGATGCGGGCGTCCTAAGCAGTGACTTAACCCCTGTACCTACACTCACCCCCGACCAAGTCAAAGGGTGAACCTGGAAGCACTGATCAGCAGTGTAGATGTAACCATAACACAGTTGCCAGCACAGATTGCATAAGAAGAGGTGCTTAGGAAAAATTGTTGAAAGCCAGCATTGTAGTGTAGTGGGTAAAGGCACAGCCTGCAACTGTGACGGGGGCCCGAACACTTGCGCCATCTTCTGCTGCTTTCCCAGGGGCATTTGCAGGAAGCTGGATCAGAAGGAGCAGCTCCACTTCCCATCCAGCTCCCTGCCTATGGGCTGGAAAAGCAGTTGAGGATGGCCCAAAGCCTTGGGACCCTGCACCCATGTGGGAGACCTGGAGGAAGTTCCTGGCTCCTGGCTTCGGATTGGCTCAGCTCTGGCTGTTGCGGTCACTTGGGGAGTGAATCATTGGACGGAAGAGCTTTCTCTCTGTTTCTCCTCTCTATAAATCTGCCTTCCCAATAAAAATAATACTAATCTTAAAAAAGGTCAAATGCATCTGAAATGATTGCAGTTGGTGATGGTAATGGTGTGTGTGGGAGGAGGGGCTGGTGTGGGGTGGGAAGGATAATGATTTCCTAGGATACTCAACAGACACCCCATCAAGTGTGTGTGTGTGTGTGTGTGAGAGAGAGAGAGAGAGAGAGAATTCTGCTTTTTTTAAAAAAAATATTTATTTTTATTGGAAAGCCAGACTTATAGAGAGGAGAAAGAGAGAGAAAGATCTTCCGTCTGTTGGCTCATTCCCTGTGTGGCCGCAATGGCCAGAGCTGAACCGATCCAAAGTCAAGAACCTTTTCTGGATCTCCTACACGGGTGCAGGGTCCCAAGGCTTTGGGCCATCCTCTGCTGCTTTCCCAGGCCACATGCAGGGAGCTGGAAGGGAAATCGAGCAACCAGGATATGGACCAGCGCCCATATGGAATCCTGGAGCATGCAAGGCAAGGGCTTTAGCCACTAGGCTACTGCACCGGGCTAGGTAATTCTGCTTTTACTTTATCTGGAGACCCTGTGCGAGATGGGGACACGGGAGCTCCGGCAAGAACCGTTTGTTGGAAGCCAGGAGCCAGTTGAGCGTGGTTGTGCTAAGGTATCCCTGTGTGTGTGCTGCCTTTGTGTGCATGAGGTGTGTACAAACACCTGCTGGGTGGAGTGGTCTTTCACTCCCATTTCACAGAACAAGAAACTGAGGCTGCAGGAGTTCCAGGGTCCCAGCCCGAGGTCAAGGCACAGGATCAGCGAGCCGGAAGTCTCCCTCGGTGACTGGGCTCCTTCAGGCTCCCTCCCTTCCCCTCTCTGATTCAATACTCATAGATTATTCTCATATATATCTATTCAATTATTTATTTGGGTTTCTTTGAAGATTTATTTATCTTTTTTGGAAAGGCAGGTTTACAGAGAAAGGAGAGACAGAAAGATCCTCCATGTAGTGGTTCAGTCCCCAAGTGGCCACAAAGGCCAGAGTTCAGCCAATCTGAAGCCAGGAGCCAAAGAATTTCTTCAGGGTCTCCCATGCCAAGGATGGCCTTGGGCCATCCTCCATTGCTATCCCAGGCCACAATCAGGGAACTGGGTGGAAAGTGGAGCAACTGGGACATGGACCGGTGTTCACTGGGATACTGGAAGGGACATGACGTCAGCAAGATAGTGAACTGTAACAGCTCAAGGATTCCTTGTTCTGGCACCTGGGGGGCAGGGTGGGGAGGGGGGCCTGCAACTGCGCCTCTGCCCAGGGTCCCAGGGATGATCCTGACCCCATTGGTTCTGCCCTTGCTGCCTCAGTTTCTCCACTCGCCATGCCAGGGCTTCCCAGGGTTTGGAGTGAGGATGTGGGTGGATGAGCAGGACGAGCTACCCTCTCCCTCACCCCAGCCTCCCCGGGTGGGAGGGGGAAAGGGGTGGCCTTGGCTTACAGATTTGTCCCCCCTCCCCCTACGCAAGGCTCCCCTCCCCTGGAGCAGGAGTGCGAGGTTTTCTTCCTCCTCCTCTTCTTGTGACCGTCTTAGGGACTCCTCCAGTGTCCCCGGCTGCCCTGACCTGGGGTGGGGGGTGGCGGGCAGAAGGGACCGGCCAAGCCATCACCAGCCCCCAGACTCTGTGCCCTGGGACCCCGCCAGGCTGTTTCCAATTTGGACGCCATGCATCTTGAATCAGGACTTGGAGGCACCTCTTTGATAGAGCTAATGATAATCTAGGGCTCCTGGACCTTCCTACGCTGAGATAAATCCTGCTTGTGTGTAGACAGGAGGGTGGGGGTGCCTGATGTCCACTGGGGCCCCCCTTCTCAGGCTGGCTAGGGAGAGGAGGCACCTACTGGATGGGAGCTGCACAGCACTGCAGGGACCTGGGGAGACAGGACAAAAGGGCTTTCTCCCCGCCCGTTGCGGCTGGTGGTGGCTTGTGAAAGAGTCGCCTACAAGAATGCCTTGTCGCACAGAGACACGCAGGCATCCAGTCCTGCCTGAGGGATGCATCACGAAAAGACACCTACATCCCGTCCCGTATTTGGGGACAGACAGGGGGATTGGGGACAGGGAGGAGGCAGTGTGGTGGGAGAAGCCAGGGTCTACCCAGGGAGAACTGACCCTCCTGCATAACCCCAAAGACTTCCGAGACAGCCCTGTCCTGGGCCTTGACCTTAATCCAGCCACAAAGAGCGTAAGAGGGGCAAGCATTTGGCAGAGCCTCCAAGACAACATGCATCCCCGTATCACAGAGTCTGGTCCTTGAGGCCACTCCCCATGCGCCAATCCCAGCTCGCTTCTATCGCACACCTTTAGATGCGGTGGCTGATGACTCAGGGATCCAGGTCCCTGCCACTCCATGTGGGAAAGCTGGGCTGAGATCAAGGTCCCTGCCACTCCATGAGGGAAAGCTGGGCTGACTCCTGGGCTCCTGGGATTCAGCCTGGCTGAGCCCTGGCTATTGCAAGAAGTGACTCAGCAGATGCAAGCTGTCTGTCTTTCTCTCTCCCTTTCAAATAAATAGTAAAAGCATTAAACACACACACAGACACACACACACACATAAAGAAAGAATCTTGAACTCGATTGGAAGAGCTTCTTTCTAGGTTTTTTTTGCTGATCAGAAAAATCTGGGGCGATTTCATCCTCGGAAGCTTTTGGGGTTTTCTGGTTGCTGGTGGCACTCAGTGACTCAGGGTGTGCTGGCCATGGGCTGAGGGGACGCCGTGGGGATGGGGTGGGGGAAGGAGTAAAGGATGAAGAGACGCAGAGAGAAAGGGAGGGAGGAACAGAGAGGGAGCGGGTATCCACCTCCCAAGCAGGAGCTGAGAAAATGCAGGGGAGTTTTTTTGTAGCGAGGAGTTCTGGGTGGCAGATGCACCCAGGTAGGAAGGTACCACCAGGGCCTTCCTAAAGGACTCTGCGTGACTGTATGGCCTTCCAGGATGGGACGCCATGGTCCACGTGCATTGGCCAGGTTGAGGCAGGAGCCCTCCAGGGGACACTGGAGGGGAGATTCCCAACCTCCATGCAGCTGCCCTGCTGCTCTGGGGCTGGAGGGGGCAGAAGTTGATGTCCCCTGGAGAGGGGCATAAAAAGACCTGACTACTCTCCCCACCCCACCCTGTCCCAGGGAGGGGGCTCCCCTCCCCAGCCCCTGACTCCTTCCAGAACCTTAGCCCTCCCCCGCTGTCTTCATCTTTTATTTCCGCCTTTTCACTCCCCGTCACTCCCATTCTGCCTGACATGGAGCTAAAAGTGACGGCGAAGTCAGGCCTCCAGAAGCTCTTCCTGTGCTCTCTGGAGGTGTCACGAGGGGGACCCGTCTTCATCCACTTAGGGTTGAGAATCCACAACCAGACACTGGGACATCTCCTGGCATCTCCCTCCCGCCATCTCTCCCGGCTTGCTCTCTGCCTTTCCAGATGAGAATAATCAACATGAAAAACCAGATGTGACCCCGGGTGTGTGTGTAGGGGGGGACAAGCCGCTTGGGTTGCTCCCAACCCACCCCCATTTCATCACCCCCTCCCCGACATCTGTGAGTTCAGGTAGGGGTGGTGGTGGTGCTGGTGGGAACCCCGGTGGGATTTAGCACCCTCTTTTGGGGGTACTGTGGAAAACATTCTCTGAGGGGTAGGAGGGGAGGCCCATCCATGGCCACCTGCGAGGCCGGCTGGAAGGTCCGATGCTCAGAGAGGTCCCTGGAGGCCTGGCCCCCACCCACACTGGGCATCTGCGTATCAGTGGACAATGAGACTTGGGGAGGGCGCGGTTGAGACCCTGGCCCACGACAGAGGAAGGTGTGGAAGGTCATCGGATGGGTCCAGCACCCTTGTCCTCCAGCCTCTCTGGCCTCAACAGGTGTGCGTGTGTAGTGGAGGGTTAGGGGGGGAGGGGTCAAGGCCTCCTCTCCCCTGTACACAGTAGGTGCCCAACAGACGCGCTGACCTCTGTGCTCAGCCTCCTCAGCTCCCAGCCAGCAGGGTGGGGTGGGGGGCGCTGGGGGGGTCGTCCAGGCCTGTCCTGTACCCACCCGCGGGGCTGGTTCCAGCAGACGCCGGCGCCTCGCCCAGGTTCTCCCCCCACACCAGGGCTGGAGACGCCCGGGGAGGAGGCGGCGTCTGCCGTCTGCGCTCCTCACCTGAGCTGCACCGGGCGGGGAGGATAACAATTATTGGGAGAGGTTTAAAAAAAAAAAAAAATCATTATCAAATAACTACGGCTTGAAAAAGTTGGCGGGCGGGAAGGAAAACCCGGGCTGGATCGCGCCGGGGACGCGCGCCGCCGTCCGCAGCCAACGGCGCGCGGTAGCCGTCCCGCATCTGGATCCCGTTGGCACCCCGCACACCTCGGGGGCTGCAGGACGGCGGCGGCGGCGGGGGGCGCTCCCGAGGGGGCTCCCCAAGCCGCTGTCCCGGGGGGACCCCGGTGGACGCGGGCGGCGGGGAAGGCCGCCCTCTGCCGGGCGCGAGCGGAGCTGCCTCCGCTTCCCACTTGGTTCCCACTTGGGGTCCTGGGGTGTGTGTGGGATGGGTTCCTGCGGAAACTTTCTGGTTCTTTTTCCTAGTCCCTTGTGGTCCTGCTGGACGGGAAGGGGAAGATGGGAGCCCTCTTGGTGTTCCCCTTAGTGTGTCTACCCCACTGCCTGGAGCCCCCAACCCCTATATCCCCATTCCATGGCAAGTGAGGCGTGGTCTCCTGGGAGAGAGCCCAGATAATTTCTGGACAGTTTCGATGGATGGATGGATGGATGGATCGACTGATTGTATTTTAGTTATTTGAAAGGCAAGAGTTAAAGAAAGAGGAGAACGGGGCGGGGGGGAGAGATCTTTGATCCACTCCCCAAATGGCTGCAATGGCCAGGGCTGGGCTAGTCCAAAGCCAGGAAGAGTCAGGAACTTCTTCCAGGTCTCCCATGCGGGTGCAGGAGCCCAAGGACTTGGGCCATCCTGTGCTGCTTTTCCTGGCACTTAGTAAGGAGCTGGATGGGAAGTAGAGCGGCTGGGACATGAATGAGTGTCCATAGTGCATGCTAATGTTGCTGGTGGCAGTGCTGTGCACTAGACAGTACTTTAAGGAAGGCACCTGTGGACAGGTGCAAGGGGCTGTCCCTCTTCAGGGGAAGAGGTGGCCACCACCCTCTTGCATCCATTCTCACCTCTTGTGTCCCCATGAATCCCTTGCTCAGGCATGAGTACACTCCCCTCCTAAAACACCTTGCCTGTGGCTTCCACTGCCCTCCCACCTCCCTCCAAAAGTTTTCTTGTGGGAGTGGCCAGCTCCTCAGCCCTGCATCTTTCCAGTGACCCAAGCTCCCAGCATCCCATCCCTCCCAACAGAACCAGGCCTGAGGGTTACTGGGCTTTTCAGATCCAGAGGGGAGAGAGAGAGAGAGAGAGAGAAGGAAGCAGCAGAAAGGTACAGGGACTCTGGTCCTCATGGCCCCACATGCCCAAGAGGGGCACAGCTGCAGCTAACACAAGAACTAGGATTTTTTCCTTTGAGGAGCTATCTCCCTCCCAGTCTTTGACCACCAGGAGACAGAAAGCACTAGAAAGTTGAAGCCAGAAACATACAGCATTCGCATCCACTGACCTGGTGTTGACAGTAAGCGTCCCAGTTTAAAGATGGGAAAGTTGAGGTCATAAACTCAAATACCGGGGCCCAGAGCAGAGCCATCATTTGAACTCAGGTCTGCCATTTTTGTGCTATTCAAACACCTAAAAGATGCTTCCTGCTTATTTGTCAAAGGAAAATGAACATGGGGTGTGGGAGGCATTGACACCTGTTCCTTAGACTGTGGTGTCTGCATGTTACCCCAAGGCCCTGTGGACACGTGCTGTTCCCCCATGTGTGTCTACACAGCGTGGGCTCCAGGCTCTCGACTCCCCAGCTATCTCCTGCTTGGCTGGGCACGGGGCAGCAGCCCACAGGGGGAACCCACTTGGTCTCTTTATTTTCCCCTCTTTTCCCACGAGCCAGGTTCTGGTAGCTGGCAGTCACCCCTTGGGAAATAGCCCAGTAGCACACAAGCCCCCCCAAAAAACTTGAGATAAGACATACCTGGGATGGTGGTGGTGAGAACAAACCTCACTGGAAGCTCAGCGGGGAAGCCATTACCTGTACCAAGGCCAGGGACTGGGCAGGTGAGGCCAGTGGCCTTGTCTTGATTCTGCCAAGATTTTCTCCTAACGGTTTCTGTGTCCTGTCCCGGGTGACCATCCATGGTTTCTTCCAAAAGGCCAAAGAGATGCACCCCCGGCCCACCCAGCCCAGTGTTGTCATATCACAGGGGCCAGATGGGGCAGAGAGAAAGAGAATGAGGAGACACACAAAGAGAAAGCTTCTTGCTCTTTTTCAAGATTTTGTTATTTATGTATTTTTATTTTAGAGGTATATTTATATAGAGAAGGAAAGACAGAGAGGAAGATCTTCCATTTGCTGGTTCACTCCCCAAATGGTCACGAAGATCAGAGCTTAACTAATCTGAAGCCAGGATCCAGGAACTTCTTCCAGATCTCCCACATGGGTACAGGGGCCCAAGCACTTGGGCCACCCTTCGCTGCTTTCCCAGGCACATTAGCAGGAAGCTGGATGGCAAGTGGAGCAGCTGAGCTTCAAACCAGCATCCCTATGCAATGTGAATGAAGCATCTTGGATTTCAATTTAGGAAACATAGATGGGTACCTAGCATGCAGAGGCTGAAGGCAGAGCTGCCATCCAGTTGGAGGGGTCGTCTGGAGGCTTGGGGAGGGAGGCAACTCAGGTCCACCATGGGACCTGGAGAACAGAAGGGGATTGGAGGGTCTAAGTCCCAGGGAGGAGGACATGAGGGAAACGGGGAGGGAGCCAGGGCTACAACTGGGTGTGCCTGGGCATAGGGTGACACAGAGAGAGAGATAGGGAGAGAGAGAGAGAAGGTGGTGCTGTGTTAGTGGCAATGTCTTAGAAGCTTCCAGATTCCTTCAAGAGCTGTGAGGTGTGGGAGGTAGGAGCGAGGGATGGGGCCCTCCAGAGTCCCTGGCCTGCCTGTCCCTGCATCATCTCTTCCGGTCACTGTCCACCTTCCACCTGCAGGTCCCCATCCCTGAAGGCCAGAGCCCCGCAGGTGCAGGCACCATTGGAGAACACCATGACTGGCCTCAGTTTGCCAGTCAGAAAAACAGGGCTGCAGGAGTTTCCCTGCCTTGCTGGCATCCTTCCAGGTGCTGTCACAGAGAGGACCTCTACTTGTGACTGTCCTGCACCGTTTCTGGGTCTTTTCCAGTGGATGTAATTCATGATTGGTCCAAATCGCTTCTCAGGTGACACGCTCTCGACCTATCACAGGGCTTCCCTGGAACTGTATCATCCTGCACAGGTGAAGCGAAGCCCTTCTGGAGAGAGCTGGACGCAGGCTGACCCACCGAGAGAGGCACGACCTCCGGGGCAGCTCCCTGCCTACCTAACCACTTGAACCAGCACATCCCCTACGGTTTGCTGCAGTTTATTCTGGTAGCTTCTGTCAGCTGCATGTTCAGAGTCCCTGGGGAGCGGCTGGCCCCTTGGGGAGTCAGTATCAGGAGAACAGGGACTCCACTTTGTCCCCTGCTGTCCTTTCCAGCATCCAGGACAGCAATCCTGAGCTTTGGTTTCCATGGTTACCACAGCGCCTCCAGCAGGAAAGCGAGCACTCCATGACATCACTTCACCTTTATTACATCTTCTTTCCCTCTCTGTTCTGCTTCTTTCCTTCCCAGGCCTGAACCTGGGCTGGCATTTTAATTAAAAAAAAAAAAGTGTTGGAGACTGAGTAGGCTGCAGGTGAGGCAGGCGAGTCATACACCCACGAGGAAAATCAGGTTGCAAATAAAGCTCCCCGCCTTCCCGCCAGGTACAGACTCAGTATGTGTTGGGTCGCCTGCCCCAGTAAGGTTGTTGGGCCCTGAGGGCTGGACTGTCTCCTGCAGGACTCCGAGGGAGTGAGGAGCGTATCTCGGGAAGGGCTAGGCCCTTGTTCAGATGGGATGACTTCAAAAGGCTGGTGAAGAACAGAATGAAGTGATGACTTTATTTAGGTACAAAAATACCCTGACATCCAATTCACTTACCTTATACATTTTAGGGGCAGATTTTTCTGCTTCTTCTAAAAAAAAAAAAAGATTTATTTATTTTTTATTGGAAAGTCAGATTTACAAAGAGAAGGGGAGCAAGTAGTAGCGATGCTGGAGGTGAGCCAATCCGGAGCGAGGAGCCAGGAGCTTCTTCCGGATCTCCCATGAGGTTGCAAGCTCCTAAAGCCTCGACCCATCCTCTACTGTCTTCCCCTGGCTCATTACAAGAGAGCTGGATCAAAAGTGGACCAGCCAGGACGTGAACCGCTGCCCACATGGGATGCCAGTGTTGCAGGCGGTGGCTTGACCCACTGTTCCACAAGAGAGAAAATGCCAGTGCTTCTATCCACTGCTTTTCTTCTCACGTGGCCATGACAGCCCGGACTGGGTCAGACCAAAGCCAGGAGCTCCATGCTGGTCTCCCCAAGTGGGTTCCAGGAGCCCAAACACTTGGGCCATCGTTTACTGCTTTTCCACACATATTAGCACGGAGAAGGTTTAGAAGGTAAGCAGCTGTGACAGGGACTGGCACATAGATAAGATATGCCTATTCAGTGTCCCGAACAGTAGCTTAACATGCTGCACTGCAAGGCTATCTCTTTGGACCTTTTTTTTTTTTTTATTGATTTTTATTGCAAAGTCAGCTATACAGAGAGAAGGAGAGACAGAGAGGAAGATCTTCCATCCATTGATTCACTCCCTAAGTGGCCACAATGGCTGGGGCTGAGCTGATCCAAAGCCAGGAGCCCAGAGTCTCTTCCGGGTCTCCCACACAGGTGCAGGTTCCCAAGGCTTTGGGCTGTCCTTGACTGCTTTCCCAGGCCACAAGCGGGAAGCTGAATTGGGAAGCAGGGCTGCTGGGTTTAGAACTGGCACCCATATAGGATCCCGGCACATTCAAGGTGAGGACTTTAGCTGCTAGACTACCACGCCGGGCCCTTCATAAATTTTTATTTCATTTACTTATTTTATTAGGAAAACAGAGAGGTCCCACATCTGTTGGCTCATTTCCCAAAGGTTTGGCCCACAACCAGAGATGGGCCGGGCTACCCTAGTCTCCCATGGAGAGGGCAGAAACCCAAGCTCGGGAGCCATTAGCTGCAGGGAGATGCCGCAGCAGGAAGCTGGACCAGAAGCAGAGCAGCTGGGACTCGACCCAGGCACTCCGGTATGGGATAAAGGTGTCCCAATTGATGCGTCAGCTGCTGAGCAGGTGGGGTGGCCACTGGAGGCCCTCCTCCTGCATGCCCATCTCGTTCTAATTCAGCTTTACTCGCTGTAGCCCTGGCTGCTGTGGGAATGTTGGAAGGTCCAATAGTGTGCCTGGAAGCTGCAGGAAGTTCTTGCATGCTTAGCTATCCTGTCTAACACCTGTCTAATGTCCTTCATGTTGGGCCCAAGCTCTTGATCTCTCCCTTCCTAACACAGTGTTTGGGGTTGGGGTGAGTGGAGAGGGCCAGGAGCCAGGTAGCCAGCCACAGGTCTGCAGGTGCCAGAGGTGGGTGAGGATTGGAAAGATGGAGAGCTTTGGAGGAGGTGGGGAATAGGATAGAAATCAAGGAACTTTAGGCCAGAAGGAGAGAGCCTGACTGTCTTGCAGTCATGAGCTTCTCTGGGGACTCAGTTGTACCATCCATAAAATGGGCTTACTGCATCATTCCCTGCAGGTGGTGGGACGAGGACAAAATCGTTCACTATGGTGGGAACAGGGGCTGGAGGACAGGCACCGAATTTGTCTTCACCTCCTGCTAAGCTGGACCTGAAGCCTGCATCTGCGTTCCCGTCTCTGGTGTTTCTGTTGGAACGCAATAGGCAGCTCACGACGCTGGGCTGGCCATCCTCACGGCCGCCTCAGGTCCTGCATGACAAGCAGCCCTGGTTCCTGTCCCTTCACTTGCCCATGGCCACAGGCAGGGGTTGGGGTTGGGTGGACATGGAGCTTCCTTAGCAAGGCCAAGGGCAATTAGCCCCTCCTCCCTTGCTAGCTCCGGACAACTGATTCCCCTTGGCTTCAGCTCAGCTCAAGTTCATCCCAAATATGCAGAGAGAGGCACAGGGGCAGGGTGGGGTCAGAGGGACTGCTGCGGGATGTGGTAGGGGGCTTCCTGCATTGTCCAAGTTCTCTCTAAGCGGCACCTCCTCAGGTTGCCACAGCAGTGCAGCCCAGCCTCCCAGAAGGGCCTGGAGCTCTGAGAAGGCTCCCTGCTCCTGCGACTGACCGACCAATGAAGTGACCGAGTCCTCCCCACTGTCTGCACCCCCCTCAATCCCTGGCAGGAAATGACTATACTTATTAGAATATGAGGCGACATAAAATTTATGCTTGTGCTGCCTCATCCCAAATCACGTGACCCTTGGGGTTGCCCATGTCCTCTTCCTGTCCCCAAGCAGTGGAGGAGGGAGTGTAGTCTCTTGCCGGGGTCAGAGGGGATGGGTGGGTGCTTGGTTTGGATTCAATTGAACAATAAGGATAATATCGACCACAGAGGTCTGTTCTTGACTAGCCCGCAGCCCTGGGAGTCCATGATACAACCTTCTTTCTTGCTAGGGCAGCCGGCACCACCTTCTGCTGCTTGCTACGCAGCTGGCAGTCACTGTGTCCTAAGCAATGGACATGAGCCTGCACTAGCCGAGGCAGACACGAACTTGGAGGGATCAAGGGGCACGCAATGGTGGACATGTCAGGGCAGAAGGGGAGATACCACCCAGGACTTTCCACGGCCATGAGCAAGCGAGAGAGGGGGCAGGGCCTCACCGACCATGGCAAGGGTCCCCAAGGGGAAGGTCCTGGAGGGTCATAGGCAGAGGAGGGCCAGATCTGATGGATGTTGTGGGAAGGGGGATGGCAGTTCAGGGATCAGGAAGCAGGACTGTGAGGCTGGGATATTGCCCTCTTGTTCCATCCACGCAGACTTTGGGAATGTTTCCTGGGTGCCAGAGAGTGCCAGCCATGAAGGGTGTCCATGTGAGAGCAGCAGGTGGGGAAATACAGATACCATTTTAGTGCCCATGGCCCCATTACAACATACGCTCACATGGTGGCACATGGGCACATGACAACACATGGCCACACATGGTCACACAAGGCAACACATAGGTACATGGCAGCACACGGCCACACTGTGTGCCTGAGAGAGGCCTGGGAGGAGCCAGGTTTTCAGAGCTCAGTCAGATGAATCCTCCTTGCAGGATGGGGTTTGGCCAAGAGCAATAGGCTGGTGTACTGGGTGCTGGGGGAGCAGCAGGAGGAGGAGGTT
Source organism: Ochotona curzoniae (assembly GCF_017591425.1). NCBI lineage: Eukaryota > Metazoa > Chordata > Mammalia > Lagomorpha > Ochotonidae > Ochotona > Ochotona curzoniae. The sequence continues at coordinate 6,847,584 of NW_024465421.1, forward strand.
GTCTGAAGTCCTTGGGGGAAGGCAGCGGCGGGGAGCTCCTTGTAGGCATGAAAGGCTTCTGGGGGCCCCCCAGATGGGTCTGAGAGCTGTCTTCATGTCTGGAAGGCATCAAAGGGTTTGCCAGGGATCCTCATTGGAGCTGTGCTTTATAACATGAAGTAAGTTTAACCGAAACAGCCAAAGCCAGGAGTGGGGCTTTGGTGCAGTGCATAACACCCCACTTTGGAGGCCCACATCACACATCAGAGTGCCCGACCCCTGGGGACCACAGTGCCAGCATTCCATTCGTTCACCAGTATGTACCCTGGCTGCCTCACTCCCCATCCAGCTCCCTGCCAATGCATGTGAGAAAGCAGGGGAAGACAGCCCAAGTCCTGAGCCCCTGCCACATGTCCTGGCTTTCGTCAAGCCAGCTCCAGGTGTTGTGGCCAGTTGGGGAATGACAAGCCAATAGAAGATTTCTCTCTCTCTCTCTAACTTTGCCTTCAAATAAATCTTGAGCAACAGACAGACCCCAAAAATAAAATCTAGGTCTCCTTTTCTGATTCTGGCTTCCTGCTAATGTGTACCCTGGGAGACCAGAGGCAATGGCTGCCATCCACAGGGAAGACCTAGACGAAACTCCTAGCTCCAGCTCGGTCCAGGCTTGGCTGTTACGGGCATCTGGGAAGTGAACTAGCGGATGTAAGATCTTTCTCTGGTCATTTGCCTCTATCAAATAAAGTCAAAATAAACACAATTTTAAAAATTTATTTGAAAGACAGTTTATATATATATATATAAAGAGAGACAGAGATAGAGAGAGACAAAGAGAGATCTTCCATCTACTGATTTACTTCCCAAATGGCTACAATGGCTGTAGCTGATCTGAAGCCGGGAGCTTCTTTTGGGTCTCCCACATGGGATGGAAGTTCTAGGCATCTGAGCCATCCTCCACCGCTTTCCTGGATGCATTAGTAAGGGAGCTGGACAGGAAGCAGAGCGGCCCGTATGGGCTGCTGGCACTGCAGATGTCTGCTTTACCTGCTAGGGCATGGCACTGGTCCCTAAACATTTTTTAAGAAAAATTATTTTTAAAAGAAGAAGAAGAGGGCTCGGCGTGATGGTTCAATTGGTTAATCCTCCCTGTTATAAGTACTGGAATCCCACATGGGTGCCGGTCTGTGTCCCAGCTCTTCCATTTCCTATCTAGCTCGCTGTTTGCGGCCTGGGAAAGCAGCAGAAGATGGCCCAAGGCCCACACACGGGAGACCTGGAGGAAGCTCCTGGCTTCAGATTGGCTTCAGTTCTGGCCATCACAGTCATTTGGGGAATAAACTAGCACAAGGAAGATCTTTCAGTCTCTCCTTCTGTCTGTGTATGTCTGCCTTTCCAATAAAAATAAATAAATCTTACAACAAAACAAAATAGAGAAGAAAAAGAAAAAAAATCAAAGCCTGAGGATTGAGGGTGAACCCAGTCTGTCAGGGCTGGCCCACACAGCAGTAGCCATAGAGCAGGTGATGGAGGAGGTGTCGGCCGTGGGGAGGCGTGGCTCGGGGCAGGAGCCGCTCAGCGCAGGCAGCCGGTGAGCCCCGCCCCAGTGGGCAGTGGACTGCGGCCCAGCCCTTGATGTGAAGGCACCGAGAACTGTGAATTGTTCCTTCCACACACATAGTGACCGCAGTCTTTGGTCTTGATAAGCAGATGATGTTGACTCATGGCCCTGAACTTCAAGTCACAAAACCACAGTCTGGCTCAGGATATTTCATGGAGGCCATGGGGGGCGGGGGGGGGGGGTTGCGTAGGAGCCAGCCGCTTTAATGCAGTCTGGACCATGGCTGGCTGTGTTATGCTGTTTTTCTGGGCTTGCCTGGCCTGGGACTTGCTTTTCCTGCTTAGTGCTGGTGATACATGGCTGGGGGCTGATGGGGGGAGCTGGGGAGGAGGTGGGGAGTCGGAGATGAGGGGATGGCACAGAGCTCTGGAAAGATTGCTACTGATGTCTTGTTTTACATCTACATTTTACACTGCAATGCAGCCAGTGAAGCCGCCACCTGCAGCACCGGGATCCCATAGGGATGCTGGTTCCAGTCCTGGATGCTCTACCACTGATCCAGCTCCCTTCTGAAGTGAATAGAAAAGCAGTGGAGGATGGCCCAAGTGCTGGGGCCCCTGATTCCCACATGGGAGACCCAAATGGAGTTCCTGGCTTTTGGCTTCAAGCCTGGCCCAGCCTCAGCTGCTGCTGCTGCAGCCATCTGGGGAGTGAACCAAGTATTGGAGTCTCTAATGCTACTATTAATATGCTCCCAGTCCCCAGCTGTGTTTGTCAGCAGGTGCCTCATTTGGTCGCTTCCTGCCTGGAGCAAGGGGGTGCCTTGTGGATTCTTTCAGCTCCCTCAGCCCCACAAAAAAATTCATCATATAGAACCGACTTGGTGCCCGTGTCAGCAGTGCACCCTGGGGGCTCAGACTGTGTCCCCCACTAGTGGTCTCAGTGGATTGGTGTTGGGTGGGCATGTGATCCTCGCCCATCAGAGTCCTTGCTTAGGGGCTACCAACCCCAAGGCCATTGGCTGACTTGCAAATAGTAATGGACCAGAAGCCAACGTGCAACCAGGTAAGAGTTACTGGGGCTTAGTGGGGCTGCTTTGCTGGGCTGGGGAGGAGGTGGGCTGCCTCCTCCTAGGCTCCCGGTTATGTCTCCTGTGGGTTTCCTTGCACTGGACTTGCTCTCCGTGGTGGAACTGCTGGACATACATGTCAGTGTGTTCAACTCTCATGCGGTGCGAGGACCATTTAGGAAGTCCAACGTAAGACCGATGTCCCTGCTCCCACCACGTGTGAAATCAAGATCTCTGGCCATGGGCCCTGGGCATCTGTGTTTTATTAAACCTCCCAGGTACATCTAGAGGGTTGCCCATGTGTACAGAAATGAGCTGATCATTGCTAAATCTAAGTTTAGTTTTGTTTGGAGACCAGCGTTAGGGTACAACGGGTTAAGGCACCACCTGTGATGCTGGCATCCTATACGGTGCTGGTTTATGTGGCAATTGCTCTGTTTCCCATCCAGTTCCCTGCTGATGCACCTGGGAGGCCATGCAAAGTGCTAAAGGCCATGTGGGAGACCTGGACGGAGTTCAGGCTCCTGGGTTCACTTGACTTAGCCTTGGCTGTTGAAGGTATTTAGGAAGTGAACCAGATAATGGGAGCTCTCTCTCTCTCTTGCTCTGCCTTTCAAATACATAAAAATAAATATCTTTTAAAAACCTACTGTTTTCGGAACTGGCATCAAAGTCTGCCAGGAAGTAAATCTTGATTTTGGAACAGCTGATCATATTTTCCAGGGAAGGGGGGGATCAGAACCCCCCCAGGGGCGGGACTGTGTCACTGTGATGGGAGGCAGAAACTGAGGGGCAGAAGGAGGGAGAAGGTAAAATTTCAAGGACCCTGTCATCACACAGGGTGGGAGAGGGGGGTCCCCTAATACCAGGAGACCTCCTCCCTACACCACGCCTGATGGAGGGCCTCAGGTTAGAGATGCAACCTAAGGCAGGTGTGTCCACGGCGGGTGGTGGCGCTGTGGCCATCTTGGTGAGGGAGTTCACAGTCTCTTCCCCTCCACAGAAGGCCCTGCAGGGTCAGGGTGGCCCCTAGTGCCACCTGCTGGCAGCACCAGGGCAGGGAGGGGGTGGGGTTGGGGCGCGTGCCTTTTGGGCGGAGCTTCCTGTCCCATTAGGGGAGGAAGAGTGGGGCTATGGCTGCCTCGTACACTGTCCCTGGTCAACAAACGGTGAAGTGCTCCTTCCAGATTTCTTTCCACGTGACTTGGTGCTAACCCTCTGGCGGGAGGTCACCCTGTGGCATGGATGTACCCTTCTACACCAATACAAGCTGAGTGGGTTCATCACTGGCCTGTGGGGTTCATGTAGGAGCTGGTGCTGCCCACTGAGCCATAAGTTCTTTTGGGCTCTGTTCTCTTCTGAGCCCAGAGGCTTCTTCCATGGGGACCATGCACACTCACTCACCCAGCATCTGCTTCCTGGGCGACCGTTTCCCATTCTGAAAGCAACATGGGCATCAATTGGTGGAACTGGGGTCACGTGACCAAGTCCTAGCTGCAAGGGAGTCTGGGATGATTGATATAATTCCTCAGATTCCCATAATGGATAATCCCATCCATAAGACACAGTTGACCTCCTGCCAGGAGCTCACCATCGGATGGGCAAGACTGGGGAGGCAGGCCAGAAACTGTGACATCAGAGAGGGAAGGGCCTGTATCAGGGGTGATGCAGAGTTCCCATTGAGAGTCCCCCTGCCGCTGACCAGGCTGCATGGCAGGGGAGGAATCAGGAACTGCCACCTGTTGCAGCTGCCAGGTGATGCCCCTTGTTGAAGCATCCTGAATCTCCAGCCACACCCCTTTACCAGCCCCACATGTCCCAAACCCCATCGGGGCCCCACCCCTGCCCTGAGCTGTGGTATCCTTCTTGGGACAGAGGAATTAAGGTCCCACCCCCTTCTCTGGGCACAGTTCCTTCTCCATCCATCAGGTTCTCTTTACCTTGCCTATGTTGTTGCCATGGCAACAGCTGCTGACCTGCTTCAGCAGTCCAGGTGGTGTGCAGGTGCCAGAAACAGCGAATTCCCTCGAGAGGCTGAGCAGGGCCAGGAAGGAGGGCACTACAGGGGGATCACCGACCCAGTCACCTTCCGTCATGGGCAGGGGGAGGCAGCTGGGGGGCGGGGCGGGCCCTATTGTGTGTCTGGGAGGAATATCGGGACTTGGAGTTTAGGGGCTTACATCTGGAAGCACCTGTGTCCTTCCATCTGGTTGGGCCTAGGAGCCAGTCTCAGCTTCTCGTATAATGGGCAGAATGACATCGCTCCCCCACCCCTGGGCTGTGGGAGTGGAGCAAGCCCAGCTGGGTAGGCTGGTGCAGCTGGGCAGATGGGGCGCGCTGAAGGGACGCTGCCCCATGCCGACCCCGTCCTTCGGTCTCCGGTCAAGATCTTTCCTGATATGAGTTGGGTGTTGGTGCTGCTCCCAGAGCCCTGAGGGGGGTGTTGCTGTGTCCCAGGTTCCCCCTCCGTGCCCTGTCTCCTTCCACCCATGGGAGCCCCACGGCTCTGTCCGCCATGAGGGGATGGGCGAGATGGACTTCTCTGCTCCCTAAGAGAGCAACGGCCTCCCCGCCCACGCGTCGGGGGAGTTGAGAGAGAAAGCGTGGAACCAAAATAGCTCTTTTCCATAAACAAAGCTGCTTTGCATTGGGGAGAATGTAAACAGGCAGATGCGTTAGGAGATGGTGCCATCGGCTGAGCGGAGGCGGGGGAGGTGACTGGAGGCTTCCCCACCGCCACCCTGGCCTCAAGTACTGGAGTCTGTACCGCCCATGCCGCTGAGGGACAGCTGGGAAGCTGGAGCCAGGACAGGGCTGAACACCCTCCTGGGTTCCCATCAGCCCTGCATCCGACGGCTGGGGGCCTCTCCTTGTGCTGTGTCCAGTCCTCAGGGACTGGACCTTCCCCGGTACACAGTGGCAGCATCCCGCGGTTCTCTTTCTGGTGTGACACTTAACACTGGGCTCTGAGAGATGGAAGTCAGAGGCCTCCAGGGCAGGGAGCAAGTCAGTCCACTCCTAGGGAGAGAGCTACAACCCAGGGCGCAGGCATTTAGTGAAGACACCCGAGTGAAGACACCTGCGCCCTACACTGGAGGGCCCGGGGTTGAGTCCCTGCCTGGGTGGCAGCAGATGGTGGCTCCAGGGCGTGGGTCCCTGCTGCCACCTAGCCGATTCTGGCTCCCGACACTAGCCCTGGTCCAGCTGCAGGTGTCTGTGGGCATCTGGAGGGTAGAACTGCATGTAGGAGTGCTCTGGGGTGATTTTTCTCTGGCTCTCAAACCGTGAAAAATCAAAAACAGATGAAATCACGTAGGCCTACGGTCTGGCTTATGCTTGGGGCCAGAAGTCTTTCTCTGCATTTCCAAGTTGTTGCTTGTTGACTGCAGAGGCTGAAACCCCTGCCTTTTTGGTGGGGGGCAAGTCCGAAGCTCCACGAGGGGCATATACTTTCTCTCCAAGGTAAAGTCAATCAGGGTCAGGACTGGGTCGGCCGGTACACCTACTGACCCCAAGCTCTTGGCCGCGGCTGCTTCATCATGACCCTTGAACGTGAGGCTGGGGAGGTCCTGAGCAGACACCCTGGGATCAGGGATGACAGGGGGTATCTGCAGCCAAACGGCCCCTCCCCCACTCCTGAAGTCCCCTGCCTCCCTCCATGCCCTCACCATGTGGGAGTGGGGGGGGGGCAGGGACAGCTGACCCCAGGAAGGAACTTGGCTGTAGCGTGGGCAGGTGGGCTATTGGCAAGAGCAGGAGGTAGGCTGGGGTTGGGGGTGCCAAGGGAGAACAGTGGGGGCGGGGTGCCAGCTGAAGGGCCTGGGAGGCTGGTTGAGGGAGGCTGCCCGAGCAAGTCATTCTGGAAGCGACCTCAAGTAAAGTCAAAGAAGGGGGGTTCTGGCATAATGGCCTAGTGGCTAAAATCCTTGCCTTGCATGTTCCAGGATACCATATGGGTGCTGGTTCTATTCTGGCAGTGAATCAATGGATGGAAGATTTTTCACTGTCTCTCCTCCTTTCTGTATATCTACCTACCAGTAAAAATAAATACATCTTTAAAAGAAAAAAGAAGGGGAGTCTTGGGAAAGGGGAGACCCTTGGAGGTGGCACAGGGAGGTGAAGCCTCCTGCAAGAGGAAGAAGAGGAAGAGGAGAAACAAGAGGAGAGGGAAGAAGAAGAGGAGGAGGAGGAGGTAGCAAGGACCACTCAGGCCAGAGCTGGGCTTGCTGCAAACCCTAGTGTTTCAGTGGCTCCCAGGGGTCCGAGGGGCGCAGAACATCGTGGTCCCTGCCCTGGGGAGGTATGAAGCCAGCCTGGGTGTGCGGGGGCGTCCAATGTGAGTCCTTCCTTCTCTGTCCTCTGCCTCACCTCTGCAGGGTCCTCTCCATCTGCCTCTGCTGCTTCTCACTCTGGCCCTGCTCCCCGTGCCCCTCCTGCACTGGGAAGGTGGCACGGGGCTGGCAACTCCTCTCCCAGCATACTTTGTTCAGGTGAGGGCTTGACAGGGGTGGAGGGTCAGGATGTGGGGGTGATTGGCTCTAAGCTTGGCGTTGGCCAGCCTTGGCTGCGGGTGGCTCTGAGGACCTTGGATTCTCCCAGCACCCCCTCCATTTCCACCATGAGGCTGAGTCTCCTCCCCCACCCCCCCAGCCAGGGGAGTATGCTGGTCCCTGGCATCTGTGCCCTGTGCTTTCTTGTTCAGGCTGGGCCAGCTCTAGGCAATGACTTTGGGGGAAGGGGGCATAGACCAAGCTCAGCAATGCCCCGTGCAGCACCCACACTGTCTCTGAACTTTAGCTCATGCTACTGGAAGACACTACATATCCTCCACCCAGCACACAGCCACCTAAATGTGGGGTGTTAGGATTCAGAGAAAGTCTTGACTCAAGACTTCGCTAGATCAAATGTCCCAAATCCCGGGCACCGGGACCCCCCCATTGGGTTCCCAGAGACTCTCTGCACCAACTCTTCAGGGAAATGACATTGATGGGCAAGTGTCCAGCAGTGGGGGAGGGAGGCTGCCCTGGGCAGGGAGGGACCCACAGGCCTGCCCGCGCCCCCCGGGAAGCAGGAATGTGAACCCTGATTCATGGCCACCGCTTACATAGGGTCATCGTGGCTTCCTCCCCAACAGGGTTGGGCTGGGTGCAGGCTGGCGCGATGGCAAGGGGCAGGGCAGCCAGAGGGAGGGAGGGCTAGAGAGAAGGAGGGAGGGCAGGAAGGCGTGGGCTCTCTCATCCTCCCCCCTCCGCACCCCACCCCTCCCTCTGGCTCTGGCATTTCTCTGATACCTGTTGATTCCTCTCCACGCCCTCCACAGACACCCAGCAGGCCGCAGCCCCCATGCCAGTGACTCTTGCTAAGCCCCAGCAGCGGCCCGCCAGTCGCGCCGCTGCGGCGTGCCCGAGCCCCGAGACGGCGTGAGTTTATGACAGGTCCCATTGTGTGTCTTGCACAAGCCCCAAGTGTTGAAATACCCAACGGATGATGACAGTGTTGAAATAACCTGTCGTCTCAGCACTTTCCCTGTCATTAGCCAGATGTCCCAGCCCTCGCCAGCGTCTGCAGCCTTCTGCCGAGGGGAGCCGGCGGAGGCGGCGGCAAGGCCTGGCTGACAGGGTGTGGAGTGGGCCTGGAGTGTCAGGAGTGACCAGGGTCTCCAGGGGTGGTTTGCAGTTGGAGGGTGTGAGAACAGGCAGATGGGGGAGGTGCAGGGTCTCGCAGCCTGGGTGCTGTCATCCCAGTCTATCCTTCACCACGAATCCTATGGCCATCATGGGTGGCGGGGAGAGGGTGGACAGTGCAGCGAACCCTGCAGGTGTTCAGGCCAGTGGCGCTGGCCTTGGAGGGCTTCACATCGGGTGCCCATGATGTGACTTCCACCTGGTTCAGAGAGGTCAAGTGACTGCCCTTGAACCTGGCCATGTGGTCCCGCGGCTCACCACCCTCTCACTGCATCTCCGGCCCATCAGAGGCCTCTTGTTTATTCTGGTCATTCTGATCCAAGTGGATTTGGGAATTACCCGGCCCGCGCCCACTTCCAGCTTCCTGGCCATCTCGTCCGGGGACTCCAACTGCCTGTTTAAAAAGAGTGAGTAGGGGCCTGGCACGATAGCCTAGTGGCTGAAGTCCTTGCCTAGCACACACTGGGGTCCCATATATGTGCAGGTTCTAATCTTGGCTGCTCTGTTTCCCTTCAGCTCCCTGCTTGTGGCCTGGGAAAGCAGTTGAAGGCAGCCCAAAGCCTTGGGACCCTGTACCTGCATGATACCTGGAAGAAGTGTCTGGCTCCTGGCTTTGGATCAGCTCAGCTCCAGCCATTACAGCCATCTTCAGATGGAAGATCTTTCTGTCTCTCCTTCTCTCTTTAGATCTGACATCCCAATAAAAATAAATAAAAGTCTGAAAACAGAAACAAAACAAAACAAAAAACCCCGAGTGAATAGGGCAGAGCCTGTCACCTGGGGCACTTGACTCTGAACTGTCCTTGACGCGTTTTAGCCACAGGGTAGTTTTGTTCTTCCCCTGTGGGGCCTGGGGGAGAGCCTTGACCAACCAGTGCAGCAGTGTCCACATCTGGAAGGGGGAAAAACCGTTAGCTTCACCTGCTAACATCTGTTTTGCACCTGTGTGTGTGTGTGTGTGCGCGCGCTCACGCCCCGGCCCTGGGCAGGTCCCCGATTGGTTGGCACAAGCTCTCCCCATCAAAGCAGCCTTATTCCTGCAGGTGTCCATGCTGGCAGGGATGTCCGCCACCAGTGGCGGAGGGGACTCCAGCACGAGGTGGGGCTGGGCCAGAGGCAGAGTCCCAACATCTGGTGCTGATTTGGGGAATTAAGTCTGGAGGAGTTTGCAGCTCGTGGAGGAACCCCAAGGGAGACGCCTGCTGCCAGCAGGACGGAATGAGGGAAGGGGCAGTTGTTATTTTTCAGTTTCCTCCCCTCTCCCTGGCTTCTGGAGTCTAGCTTCCCTCCCCGACCCCGGGGTGCTCAGCAAAGGACTGGCACCTGTCACTCCCACCTGTCCTGGGAGCCTAGCCTTTCTGGGCCGCTGAGCCACAGAACTGGGGAGCTGGGCAAGGACAGCCACACCTTTGGGCTAGGGTCCCAGGACCCTCAAGACTCCGTGGTCTGGTTTGGCATGGCTATCTTTATTTTCCCAGAGCACTCGTGTTGTTTGACTCAGGGCCCCAGCCTGGGTTCCACTTGCTGTGTGGTGTTGGGGGGAAATGGCCTTCAGGTCTCTGAGGGAGCTGGGAAGGGCGTGGCTGGCAAGGTTCAAGCAGGAAGTTAAGGGAGTTAAGGTTATGGGGCCTGGGGGAGGGGAGCCACGAGGAAAGGGACCACCAGTGGCCATGACAGGGCGGATGGCCTGGGGACCTGCACCCCATCAGGTGCCACCAAGTGGGTCCTAGTGGAATCAGAGCACGTGCTGGCCAGGACAGCTGGGCATCAGGGCCCACCTTCCTGAAGCCTTGCTCAGCACAGCAACCAGTGTCTGTGGACTGGTCTCTGATTTCTTCTGCTACTCTCTCCCAGGCCACTGTCCCCTGTCTGCTGGACCAGACCTGGGAGCCTTCTGCTGGGCTTCCCAGGGTCAGAAAGGCCACAGGCCAGCATGGTAGCATAGCGAGTTAATCCTTTACCTGCAGTGCTGGCATCCGATATGGGCTGCCCCACTTCCTGTCTAGCTCCCTGCTTATGGTCTGGGAAAGCAGCAGAGGATGCTCCAAGTCCTAGGGACCCTGCACCCATGTAAAAGACCCAGAAAAAGCTCCTGGGTCCTGGCTCAGCTTTGGCTATTGTAGCCATTTGGGGTGTGGGCCAATGGATGGAAGATCTTTCTCTGTCTTTCCTTTTCTAACTGTAAAATCTGCCTTTCCAAGAAAAAAAAAAAAGAAAATTTTTATCTGAATGGCAGCAAAATAGAGATGCAGTCTGCTGGTTCGCTTCCCAAGTATCTGCAACAGCATCCAGAGCTGCTACTGCGCCAGGAGTCAGGAGTTCCAGCCAGGTCTCTCCCATGGCTCCCAAGCACTTGAGCGTTGTCACCTGCTGCCTCCCAGGGTATGTGTTAGCAGAGAGCTGTAATTGGAAGTGGATCCAGGACTTGAACGCAGGTACTTGGATACAGGCGCAAGTATCTGCTGTACGCAAAGCTTGCCCGTACCCCAACTTCTTTTTGTGACCACACCAGTTTAAAGGTCAGTGAAAACATCACCTCCTCAGGGCTGTCCTCCTGAACTGCTCCTATGTCCCTGGGACTCCTTGGGACCTCCCTTGAAAGTCCTTGTTGCGTGTGTAACCATCTTGCTGAGTCACTGGCATCCTGGCCTGAGTACTAGCATCTTGTCTTGCTGGCCCATGGCTGCATCCCTGCTAGGTCTCACAGCCCCTGCGGACAGCCGGTGTACCAACTGAAGACCTACTGTGGGCCCAGTCATTTCCATATGGTCCGTCCTTCAACCTTGGCTGCTGTTAGCATCCCGCCCAGGGAAAGATTTTGGTTGTGTCAGGCTTGGACGGCAGCATTTAAAAAGCTATCATGGAAGGGTATAGGGGAGCAGATGTGTCTCCAAGGATAAGAGCCACTGGTCTAGTCTTAAAAAAAAAAAAAAGCTTTTTATTTTAGGAACTGGTGTTGTGGCACCAGTGGATTAAACTGGCATCCTGCACCATCGGAGTGCATCCTCCACGAGCTGCGTGGAATCCTGGCTGCTCCGCCTCTGATCCAGCTCCCTGCTAAAGTACTTGGGAAAGCAGCAGGAGATGGCGCAAGTGCTTGGGCCCCTGTACCCACGTGGGAGACCAGGATGGAATCCCAGGCTTTAGTCTGGTCCAGCCTTGGCTATTATGGCCACTTGGGAAGTGAACTAGTAGATGGAAGACCTCTCTCTCTCTCATTTGTGCTCTGTTGCTATGCCTTTCAAATACATTTTGAAAAGCAATCTTACAGCCCAGCACAATAGCCTAGTTCGTAAATCCTCACCTTGCATGGACCGGGATCCCAAATATGGGCGCTGGTTTGTATTCTGGCTGTTCTGCTTCCCATCCAGCTCCGTTTGTGGCATGAGAAAGCAGTAAAGGATAGCCTAAAGCCTTGGGACCCTGCACCTGCATGGGAGACCTGGAAGAAGCTCCTGGCTCCTGGCTTTAAGTGAATCAACGGATGGAAGATCTTTGTCTCTCCTTCTCTCTGTAGATCTGACTTTCCAACAAAACAAAACAAAAACACAGGTTTACCTTCTAAGTGACTACTGAGAAGCTGCACGACATAGGGTTCCTATGCATGCCACCCCCAGCTGCCTATGGTCTGTGTTGTGGTTGGGTGGAGAAGGCGTCCTGGGCCCATTTACCTCTGCCCCTCCCCCTCCAGCTCAGAAACTAGGAGGCCTTGCCCTAGCATGCCTTCCTGCCTGCTCTGGGCTGAGATGGGGCTTGCTGGGCAGTGGGACCGGGGATGGCGTGTCCCTCAGACTTCCCTTGCAGCTTGCCTGTCCTTGTCACCTGTGGCTGCTCTGGTCTCCCTCCCCAGCTGGGGGCAGCTCGTGGGTCTCCAGGCGCCCTGCTGGATGGACCCTGACACCAAAGTTGTAGCCTCTCCCCCGCCTGTGCACCGGCTGTATGTGGGCAAGGCAATGACTAGAAAAGTGGGCGGGAGAAGCCATTGCAGACAGCAGTAGCGGCGAGAGGCCCTAGCGGACATGGAGTGCTGGGTGGAAGTGCAGGCAGCACTTGATCTTGCACCAAGATGGACAAAAGGAGCAGGCACCTCTCCCTGATTAAGACATGGAGGCTCAGAGGAGATCAGGTGACTTGTCCGGAGCCACATAGCATGGGAGCCCAGACAGGAAGCCGGGCCTGTGGGAGTGCAGTGCGCAAGCCCACCTCCTGCTGGCTGGGGGAGGGTGCCGTGTGTACACAGACAGAGCTTCCTCCTCTTCCTCCTCCTCCTCCTTGGGCCCCAGCCCAGGTGGCTGGGCCTGGCACTCCCCTAGGTCATTAATTGCCCTCAGAGCCAGCCTCCTTGGGTGTTTCTGTCCAGGCTAAAAGAGCAATAAAAGACAGGATAATTGGAAGACAAAGGCGATTGCCTGGGCATCCCGCCCTCCGGAGCAGGGAGCCGGGAACTTGGGTGTGATCTGCCTGTGATTCATGCAGCAAAATTATAGCCCTGCGTGTGCAGGTGTGTGCACGCCGCCGGGCGCAGTGTGAGCAAACACGGCCTTCCTCCATGCGGGGCCAGGCAACCGCAGCCAGACACAGGTCCTCCCTACACCCCGCCCCATTCCGGCCCAGCCCAGGCAGGTCCAGGGTTCCTACTGGGTGGGCTCCTATGATGGAGTCACCTTATCACACACTGGGGCTTCCCCACCTCTACCCTGGGAAGCAAGGACAGGGGGCTGGGTACTCTGGATGAGGGGCACTTGAACCATCATTGGCTGCCTCCCAGGCCATTAACAGGGAGCTGGATCAGAAGTGGAACAGCCAGGACTTGAACCTGAACCCATATGGGATGCCAGCACCCCTCTTTCTCTTCCCCCTCCCTTCCCCTTCTCTTCCCCCTCTCCTTCCTCTCTTCTTCCCCCTTCCTCCTCCTCTTCTCTCCTTCCCTCCCTTCTTTCTGCTCCCCTCCCTCTTCCTTTCCCCACCATGTCCTCCTCCTCCCCCTCTTCCTCCTCCTGCCACAGCTGGGGCGGGATAGGGGCTGGCAGGGCTGTGGTTCACAGCCCAGGACAGGTCCCAGCATCTAAGACTTGAGATTTTGGGGCAAACAGACGACCAGGCAAGGACTGACGAGCCACAGCTCACCGGTGCAGAAGCTGTGACGTGTGCAGTGCCTGTGGGGTTTGGGCCCATCTGTCACAAGTCCCCTATCTGACGGTCCCAGCCAGTCCCTCCTCTGAACCCCATGGGATTATTGGGGAGTTTCTGTTCTACTTCTTTCCTTTAAAGATATATTGATTTATTTGGAAAGCAGAATTACACACACACACACACACACACACACACACACACAAGAAGAATAACATCTTCCACGCACTGAATCACAGGGTTGCAATGGCTGAAGCTGGACCAGGTGGAAGCCAGGAGCTTCCTGTGGGATTCCCATATGGGTGCATGAGCCCAAGCACCCAAGCAGTTAGACCATCCTCTACTGCTCTCCCAGGCCATTACCGGGAGCTGGATCGGAAGTGGAGCAGCTGGGATTTGAACCAGTGTCCATATGCAATGCAGGAACTGCAGTTTGAAGATTACTGTGCTGCACCACCATGCATGTTATTTCCTCATGCAGAGGCATCCAGCAGTGCGTGTTGGCACACTCGCTTACTAATCTGCTCTTTGGGGAGCCTAATATACAGGGGAGACTTGGCTGCACTCACACCCAAAGAACTTTCTCTCTTTCTCCCTCCCTCCTCTCTCTCTCCTCCTCTCAGCTGCCTGCTAGTCTGCTGTGCCCAAGTGCGTGGCTCGCTGCCCGGGGTTGTCACTCCGACACGCTGTTCTCCCACAGGCAGCTGTGGTGAGTAAGCTGGCCCTGACGTCATTTCTCGCCGGCCTGAGGTGCGCAGTGGAGCCAGTTCCAAGAAAGCAGGGCTGTGGGGTGGTGGGGCCGTGGCATCATTGCTCCGATTGGAGTTGCTGGCCCACCTGCCACCTGACTCTCCGGCCAGTGACTGCCAGGAGAGCCTGCTTCCCACACCCATGGCAGGCTTCCCGGCAGGCCATGTGCTCAGCCCTGTGGACGTTTGCCGATCTGATCGGTGAGAGATGACTTCCTGGTGCAGCCGCAGGCTGTCCTGCCCCTGACAGGGTTGAACGTTTTTGCATGCTTCGGGGCCACGGGCCTTTTTTTCCCTCTAAACGCTCGTTCAGACCTCCTTTTCTACCAGATTGCTTTTGTTTTCCCTTAGGAACTCTTTACATATGGGGGAGATGTGCACCTGGCTTAGGCTGTGGGTTGCTAATACTTTCTCCCTGTCTCCCACCTTCCTTTGCGGTGTTTGATATGGAATGTCATGTAGAAGTTTATCACCATCCCTGTCGTTTCTGGCTTTTTGAATTTTGAGCCATCATGGATGGGTTTTCCCAGCTTTCCTTCTCCGACTCCCTTACAACTCCCATTTCTAGACAGCAACCTCGGCTCTGCACACGAGCCTCTCTGGTGAGCGGCTGTGAAAAACCCACACTTTCCCCTCTGGTTGTTGGCAGAATGCCTCCTCCACTAGGAAGCCTTCCTGGATACCTCCTTGCCTGTGGGCGGGGGGGGAGGGGTGGGAGCAGAGTCAGCAGTTACTCCCAACTTTCCTTCTCTCTAAGCACTCGTTGGAGTCCTCGGGTGCATGGTCGTTGCCTGGTTTCTCTTGTCTGGGGCTTGGAGCCCTCCCAGTCATGAATCAGTTGTCATGCTTCTCCCACATTTATGGGGTAATAACCTGGCTGCAGCTGGGAGTGCCACGTGCAAAGGGCTTGGTTGTTGTAAAGTGACAAACAACCCCTGGACATTGCTGAGTTCCCCCTGGGGCTCAGGCTCCTCTGCTGCACCTGACCACAGCCCCCTTCCCACCGCCCCCAGCCTGGCTCCAGCAAAGTGGAGCTGGACATGTCAGCAGAGGCATGGCTCCTCCCGTCCCTTCCTCTAGCATGGACATGTGTCGCTTGATGTTGTTTTGTGTAGAAGGAGGACAGGAGCCCAGGGTGTGACTCTGTGCCCCCTTTCCTAGCTCTGAGAGCCCCCACAGAAGGCTCTGCTTTTCCTATCCTGGGGGCTAATACAGGCCCAGACAGGAAGCAGAAACTGTGGACTCGGGGGGCCCTGCGCCTTTCTCCTCCTGGGGTGTCATACTGGCCACAGCCAGCAGAAGGGACATCTTGGCTGCAAGCGGCTGGCAGGGGCAATGACTTAGGGAGTCCCAGGAGAGGGGAGCCAGGGCTGGTCTTCACCCCCATCTCTCCTGAAGCCTCCTCCCCACCCGCCCGCCAGATGATCAGAAAGCAGTGACCCTCTCCAGAGCGGCTCCTGTGAGCTGTCAGTGCCTGCAGCCCCGGCCACAATGGAGGCGCCACAGTGGCTTCACTCACAGCTCTGCATGGGAGGAGCAGGGGCCCTGCGGGACCCACTCATTGTTTGGCTGGTCCAGCGGAGACCTGGGCAGGTCCCTCCCTGCTCTCTGCTTCCTGGAACCTTTTGTTTGTTTGTTTCAACCCAGTGATGCAGTGCTCTGCCCAGGGAGAGAGACACTCCTGGCCCCAGGTTGGCAGGTGCCTCAGGTGTCGGCTGTGGCTTCCCCTTTGCTGCTGCAGGAGGCCAGCAGGGGTGTCAGCCCGAGGCCAGGCCACTTTATAAAGAACAGGGGTCTGAGTAGCTTGTGGTGCTGGTGAGGTTCAAGGACATGGTGCTGGCCAAGCTCACCCAGGGACAATGCCACGGCAAAAGAGAGTGGCCTCTTGGAGTGTGTGTGTGTGTGTGTGTTGGTGGGGTGGAGGGATGGGGCAGGAGCGGCCAGTCTTGTCCTTTTGTGATAAGTGTCTCGGGAGAAGCCAACTCAGGGGTCTGCTGAGACCTACTCTGATCCCTTCTGGGGGCAGCACTTCCTGAAGCTCCCCTGGGCTCCCCTTTCCTAAAGGTTTTGCTACCCAGGACTGAGCCCCCAGCGCATGAACCTCGAGCAGGGACACAGGGGGGCATTTCTTGTCCCCTCCCCCACCACAGCTGGCCAAAGCCTCAGGTTATCCCTGAGTAGCTGTGCCCAAGGAAAGCCGTTTTCCCCACCAAAGGTTTTTTGGCATTGTTTCTAGCCAAAGAGCAGGTGTGAGGGCAGGTGTGAGCACAGGTGTGAGAGCAGGTGCACAAGCAGGTGTGCCTCTTACCTGTCAAGGGCTCTCATCCTTCCTAGGCTGTATGATTTGCTCATGGACAGTGTGAGCCAGGGAGGGTGGATGGGAGGCCAGTTCCCCCTGCACCTGCAGCTGTAGGTGCTGGAGACTTTGGGAGCTGGATCCGGCTCCTGGTTCTGCTACATTAGAAAGCTCTGTGACCCTGGGCCAGCTCCCCAGCCTCTCTCAGTCCTCTGCCTGGCTGTGGCCGAGATGACACTGAGGGTGTGGAACTTCTGGCTGTGAGCCTGGTAGGCGCTGGTGGCACCACTGGCAGAGCCACGCCACCTCTCACCCCTACCCCACAATGGACACTGGCATCCTTCAAGACCCATATACTACTCTCCTAGCCCGGGTTCCTCGGCCAACTCAGGACTCTGGCATCTTTCTCCATGCCCTCCTTCCACCCCCACTCTGCTCTCCACCCAATTAGAGCCAGATCATAAAAAAAAAAAAGTCTTGGGCCTGGTGTAGTAGTCTAGTGGTCAAAGTCCTCACCTTGCACGTGCTAGGATCTCATACAGGTGCTGGTTCTAATCCCAGCAGCCTCCTTCTCATCCAGCTCCCTGCTTGTGGCCTGGGAAAGCAGCTGAGGATGGCCCAAAGGCTTGGGACCCTGCACCATCATGGGAGACCCGGAAGAAGCTCTTGGCTCCTGGCTTCAGATCGGCTTAGCTCTAGCAATTATAGCCGCTTCTGTCAATGGACGGAAGGTCTTCCTCTCTGTCTCTCCTCCTCTCTGTATATCTGCCTTTCCAATAAAAATAAATAAATCTTTTAAAAAAATTTCTCAGGCAGAGGGAGGCTGCTGACCTCTTTAGCGGCGATATTTGGGTAAAAAATTCAAGATCCGTAAGTTATCGTGGAACAGGAGGGGCTGGGGGCATGGGCAACTCCACAGCCTGGAGCTTGGCTCTCCTTGCCGCCTGTCCCCAAATCTCAAGCGATGAGATGTGTGCTTTTGGGGAGGGGTTTATCACAGACCAGGAGCTCCATATTCTCCCTGCCCCAACCATACCCCCACGTCTGAACCCCCAAACGCCTCCTGGCAAAGGGAGCACCCCCTGGGGAGTGGCTGGAGTCCACAGCTGGTGTACCGGGTCACCCCAGAATCAGCCCAGCCTTTGTTCTCCCAGTTCCAGAGGCAGTGAGGAGCCCTGGGGGAACCACCTCTCTCTCTAAAAGTAAATCCTTATGTAAAACAGAGAGAGTCCCATCAGCTGTTTCACTCCCTGGAAAGCCACAATGGCTGGAATTGAGCTGCTTCTTCTGGTCTCCCATGCAGATGCAGGAATCCAAAGACCTGAACCATCCCTTGCTGCATTCCCACGGAGCTGGCGGGGAAGTGGAGTAGCCAGAACTTGAACCAGGGCCCTTATGGGATGCCGGCATTCCAAAAGGCAGCTTTACCAGCTGTGCCAAGGCTTTGGCCCTTTGCCTCTTTTTTTTTTTTTTAAGATTTATTTACTTTTATTGCAAAGTCAGATATACAGAGAGGAGGAGAGATAGAGAGGAAGATCTTCTGTGCACTGATTCATTCCCTAAGCAGCTGCAACGGCTGGAGCTGCACTGATCCCAAGCCAGGAGCCTGGAGCCTCTTTCAGGTCTCCCATGTGGATGCAGGGTCCCAAAGCTTTGGACTGTCCTCCACTACTTTCCCAGGCCACAGGCAGGGAGTTGGATGGGAAACAGGGCTGCTGGGATTAGAACCGGCGCCCATATGAGATCCTGTACATGTAAAGCGAGGATTTTCACTGCTGAGCTACTGTGCTGGGACCTAGTCCCTTGTCTGTTCTGGGGAAGGAGAGCCAGGTGGCTGGAGAGGGGACGCCAGGGATGAAGTGTGCAGGACCCTCAGGACCCGAGAGCCATGGTGCTCTCAGAGGAAGGGGCTGGGGGTCTAGTGGGGTGGCCACAGTCCTTTGGGAAGCTTTGGCCTTCTGCCTGGGGACAGGTGAGGGAGGTCTGAGCAGGTAACAGGGGCTGAAAGTAACACGTAGGGTTGGGGAGGGGTTGCTCGGAACACTGGGCTCTATCATAAGAGCCTGGGTCCCGACGTTTTGGGGAGCGGTCCCAGGGGACAGGTCCAGGCTTACGAGGCAGCACCGTGGTGCTTCTAAGCCCCACCCCCAGGAATGGGGGGTCTTGCACCCCAGGATGTCCATTGCCTCAATCCAGCTTCCTCTAATGCACCTGGGAAGGCAGCCGAAGATGCCTCAAGTGTATAAGCTCCTGTGCCCATGTGGGAGACCCGGGAGAAGTTCCAGATTCCTGGCTTTGACCTGGCCCCTTACCCTGGCTATGATACGCAGCCTTGTGGGGGGAGCAAGCAGCCTGGGTTGGTAGCTCGGCCAGGCCAGGGTAGGAGGTTGTGAGGGCAGCAGAGTCTCCAGCAAGGACTCAGGGTACATCCTTGGTGGTCGCTCCAGCTGGAGCCCTCAAAGGCTGGGCCCGGAGGAAGCCAGCTGCCCCCTTCCAACCCACGCCGGACCCCACTCCTGCCTCACACATGGCACTTGGCCCTTTGTTGGCATTTTTCACTCCAGCTCCCCCCACCTCCATTCCCAGCTTCTGTGCTCCTCTGATGGCCACTTCAACCCCCTGGGGCCTTGGCACATGTTGTCTGTGTTGGGGGAACTGCATTGTACTTGTTGTATTCCGGGTGGCAACTCAGAGGCTGCCACCTGCTGGGAGCTGTTCCTGACTCCCCACCTACTGAGCCCCACTCCCCCACTCCATGTACCCCAGAGCACCCCTGCTGCCCTCACAGATGCCCCTGTGGCTTGGGGCCTGTACCTTGTCCCTGGGAGTTTTGGCAAGCAAGTGAGTGCTCTATTGATGCACAGAGGGGGCTCCTTGGTCACATCTGGTGTCCCAGGTGCTGCTGGAACCTCCGTCTTCCAGGCCTTGGTGTGACAGAGGGAGACCCACAAGTACCAGTGACAGAGAGAGAGAGAGAGAAAAAGAGAGAAATATAGAGATCTTCCACCTGCTGATTTACTCCCCCAAATGCTTGCAGCTGCTGTGGCTGGGCCAGGCCACTGCCAGGAGCCAGGAGCTCCAGCCATTTCTCCCATGTGGGTGGCACTAATTCAAGCACCCCGAGCCACCACCTGCTGCCTCCCAGGCACACTGGCCCGAAGCAAAATCAGAAGTGGAGTCACTGGGAGGTGGGCATCTGTGCCCCCTGCCCCCATACCACTAAGTCCCACTAAGGTTTTTTTGTGGATTTTTTTTACACCTGCTCCCCACCCGTACCAGGTTATAGCAAGCTCTAAAGTGGGGCTCCTAGATGAAGGCAGGAGGTGACCCGGGAGGAAACCCCAGATCCAGGACAGGTGCAGGAGGTCAGGAATCCAACAGGGCCGCTCCTTCGCCTCCCTGCCTTGAGACTCTGCCCGTGATTTCGACCCGAGCCAGGACTCTGCTGGAAAATCATTACAGCTGCTGATCTAGTCCAGAGCTGGCTGCTGGCTCCCTCCCTCCTCTCCCCGCAGCCCAGGCCCTCCAGCCTGAGTGTGAGAGCCGGGCCAGGCAGAAGCTGAGCAAGGTCCAGCTGGAGGTGGGAGCACATGGGCGGGACACAGAGCGTGTGGGTTCAGCCCGGCCTTGATAGATGTCGTGAAGTGGCAGAGAGGGAAGCATACCGAATGGGTGACCGGGGACTCTTAGAAAGAAACTTGATGACCGTTCAGCACGGGCAACAAAGAACGTGACCTGCTTAAAGAGCAAGGGGCGGCCGCGGGCAGCTTTGGGTGCCTATCTGCTGAGCCTTGAGACCCTTTGAAAAGGGTCATTTTCCTCGACCATCTGTCTATGTTGCCGTCCTGCAGGGAACCTCACAAAGTCAGTGGGAATTGGAATTAAAAGATAAGTTCAGGAGGCAGGTGCTGCTTGGCGCTGCTTGCCACTGCTTACAGCACTGGCATTCCACATGGATGCCAGTTCAAGTCCTGGCTGGCTCCACTTCTGCTCCAGCTCCCTGCTGATGTGCCTGGGAAAGCAGCAGAGGATGGTCCAAGTGCCCATGTCCCTGGACTCACATGGGAGAGCCAGATAAGCTCCTGGCTACAGCCTGGCCAAGTCCCTGGGCCTTTGGGGACATCGGTCTCTCGAGGACACTGATACTAATGACCACAAACAGGGCCTTCTAGGTGAAGCAGGGCTAGTCATGGGCAGGCTGTGGACGACTGTGGTGCAGGTGGTGCTGTGTCTCTGGGACAGTCACCTCCTGCTTGAGTCCCCTGAGTTCTCACATCTGTCCCCAGTTCTGGAAGGCTTCCTGGAGCAGGTGGCCCTCAAGAAAGGGAGCTGCAGAGGGGTCCGGGGGTGGCCCTGGCACCCTGCCCAGGCTCATCACAGTGAAAGTCAGCTGCCCACTGCCTGGCAGGTAGGCATCAGCCCAGGTCTGGACTCCTACCCCTGGCTCTGATCCTGATGGCTTTGGGTGGTGAAGCCCTCCACTACCCTTCCTGGGATGCTGTAGCAAGGCACAGCTGATCAGCTCCTCCTCCTCACTTGTGCCCCCCCCCCAACCCTGAGGTGGCTCTGTTGACCTCTGCATATCGGGGTGAAGGCAAAAGTAAAGTTCTAACCTGGAGGGGACCTGAGTCTGAGTCAGGCCCACTTTACAGAAGCGAAAACTGAGGAATGGGGCCAGGCCCTTCCTGCACAGGCTTCCCGCTTTCCCGTGCTGCACAAGGCCAGGCCTCAGTGGCCCCTGGCTCCGAGGGAGGAGCTCAGCAGCTGCAGGGCAGGCAGAGACCCAGCTGGGAGCAGCTTCAGGCCGGCCTCGTGGACTCGGTCAGTCCGATCCGGCCGTGTTGATCTTCTTTGGCGTGGCGCCACCTAGCGGCGGGCCGGGCAAACAACGGAGACGGTAACGAACCCGAGATACTGGATACCAAGAGGAGGGAGGCGAGGGTACGCCTGACCCTGACCTTGATCCCAACCGCTGTAGCTGGTTCTCTTCCTCATTCCAGACTTCCTGGGCAGAGACCGCCACCAAGCGGACCTTGGGCAGTCAAGGAAAAGACAGCGTGAGGAACAGGAAAGGCCTAGGTTCCCCTGGAGCTGACAGTGAGAGAGTGTGGGGGCTGCAGGTGACTGCCCCAGGTGGCTGAGAGCAGGGACATCAGCAAGGCAGAGTGTCCCGGGAGGCGGGAAGGAGGAGCCACCAGGGCCATGGCCCCCTCCCTGTCCATGGCAGCCTCATTCCCCTGCGGCCTGAGTGAGGCTGTAGAGAGGGGTGCACACACTGGCCTTGAGGCGTCCCCTTTGTTCCCCAGCAGGGAACTGGGTACTCCTGCCCGAGGCTGTGGTCTGTTGCTACTCCAAGTGTGTGTATGCCAGCCTGCAACCCCGAAGGGCCTTAGTGCATGATGGGGCTGTGTGTGTGTGTGCCTGTGTATTACTGTGGGTCTGAATCTGTGAGCGAGTGAATCTGTATGTGTGTGCATGTGCCTGTGTGTCACTGAGTGTGCATAAGAGCGTGTGTGTGTGTGTGTCTGTGTGGTGTATCAAGCCCCCAGCCAGGCAGGAGTCCTACATGTAAGAGGACAATGGGGCATGGGACACACTTGGGGTCACCTGGGGGACTGCTGCTGCAGGCTGGCGCCCACGACACCCCTCAGGGCCTGCTGCTGCTGCTGCTGACTCTGGAGCCTGGAGAAGCCCAGAGCGGAGCCTCTTGGATCCTGCATGTGGCATTGCCTGCTGGTTTTGGGTCAAGCTGGTGCTCTCTGTGACTGGGGAGAAGACGGCATCTTGCGTGTTTTATACGATTTTATTTAGGCAGAACAATAGAGCAAGAGTGAGAGCGAGATCTTCCATCCCAAATGGCCACGTGGTCCAGCTGAGCCAGTCCAAAGCCAGGAGCGCCATCTGGGTCTCCCACGCAGGTGCAGGGGCCCAAGCACTTAAGTCATCGTCCACTGCCTTCCTAGGCACATTGGGACAGCAGGGATTCGAACCTGCATTCACGTATCAGCAGGCTCTGGGAACTCCATCCAGATCTTCCACGTGGGCAGCGGGGACCCAAGGATCCAAGCTACTGCCTGCTGCTAAGGTTGGGTCTGGCTGCCAGGCCTTCAGAAGTGGGAGGCAGCAACTGCACGCGTCTTCACAGCCTTGTCAAATGCCGGCATCGCTCCCTGCTCCCTGCGAGAGGCCTCTTCCACCTGCCCCTGCCTGCGCCTCCCATAAGCCCGTTTGTAGGAGACTGGTAGCCCAGGATGGGGGAACTGAGGCTACAGGGGAGCAGCGAGTGGCCTGAGGCCACACAGGAGTTGGGGGGCACCCTGGGCAGAGTGGGGCGCTCAGCAATGATCTCATCCTTGACCAAGCACAAAGCTTACACCTCCACTTTTCTCTAGTTGTCTCCCTAGAACATTCCTGCACCCCCTCTCAGCCATTCCTTAAGGGTCCCGTTGGGTGATGTGAAGACGTCCGTGTTACTATGCAACCAGATGCTGAAGCTGTCTTCCAGAAGCCACAACTGAGATTCAGAGAGGTGGAGTGCCCTGCCCAGGGTCACACAAGAAATGGATGACAAGCCTGGGCCTCGGTGATCTTGAACCCAGGGCCCACCTGTGGCTCCTGCCTGGGCCATGTGAGGGGAATGGAAGCTGTATCAGGATCACCGAGCGGGGGGCAGGGGGTGCTTTCTGCAATGGCAGATGTTGCTGTTGAGAGGTTTACGAGGGGCCAGGGCTGGGGTCACATGCGTGGCTCGGCATGGACATGCGTGTCTGAGCTCTGCACGCTCACCAGGGCATGAAGCTGCTCTGAGTCCCCTGGGCACCTCTCTCTGCCTTCCCCACCCCACTTGCCTGAGGAGGATCCTGGGGCTGCCTCCTCCGCCACCACCACGGGGCAAGGGCCGGCTGCCAGCTGGGCCGGGAGGCACTGTGTCTGGCCGCCTGGCACATGAGTCACCGACCAAATTAACTCAAGGTTCCTTTTTGGGGGGAAAAAAGAAATCAGTGGTTGCATTTGGGTTGCTTCTGGCAAATGAGCTTGTCCAGTACTTTTTATTTTTATTTTTTTAACGGGGAGAAGGGCGGATGGCTACAGATGGGGAGAAGTTAGGGGAAGGCGTGCAACCAGCTCTGGCAGCCACAGTGCAGGGTTGGGGTAAGGAATGGGGACAGAGTCCCAGGGGTGGATCCAGGACAGGCTTCTAGAAGCTTCCAGAAGCTTCCAGAGGTGGTGGATCCTGGCTGGGTCCATGGTCAAGGGCTTCTGCTCCTGGGGGCTCATGTGGCCATGGAATCTGCTGGCACCCTAGGGGAGGGTAGCCAACCAAGGCCACAGCAGCCCTGGCCTTTTCCAAGGGTCCCTTGTTGGGGGTGGGGATACAGGGATTTGGATCCCAGACAGGAGCTGTGTTCTGAGTCATTTGAGAGGGGTCTCTTTAGCTCATGCCTTCCTGGGCTTGCACTTGGACCTGTGTAGGGGTTCTGTCTAAGGAAGGAGTTGGGGTGGAGTGTGGGGGACTTGGTGTGTCCAGGGACTTGGGGGAGTGTTCATTTACAGGGAGAGCAGGAATCAGCTTGGAGGATGGGGCAGGGAGAGCCTGGTATGTGTGTGTTGAGGGGAGTCTTGGGGACCTTCCCTGCAAGGCCCCAGCTCCGTGCCTGGAGGACAGTGTCAAGATCTGTGAATGCTGTCTTGGCTGCACAAGCCCAGGGTTACCCCATGTTCGGAAAAGTGACTGCATTGCTGTAGCATAGGTGCAAGAAACTGGGGGAGAGGCAGCCTGGGCATGAGCAGGGTCACACTGTCAAACGGACAACCTCCCAGCCTCCACATGCAAAGTGACCCTGAGGGGAAGGAAGCTGAGCTGCTCAGCGCACCTGCACACATCTGCTGGGACATCACGCTGCGTTGCAGTGGGTTAAGCTACTCGCCATACCGGCACCCTGTGTCAGAGCACCGGTTCGAATCCTGGCTGTTCCACTTCTAATCCAGCTCCCTGCTAATGCGCCTGGGAAAGCAGCAGAAGATGGCCCAAGTGCCACCCTGTGAGAGACCCGGATGGAGTTCCAGGCTCCTAGCTTCAGCCTGGCCCGGTCCCAGCTGCTGTGGACCTTTGGGGAGTGAACTTACAAATGGAAGCTCTCTTTCCCTTTGTTTTCATAGTTCCACCTTTCAAGTAAGTAAATAGCTAAACATCATATCATAGCGGTAGGTGTTCATAAAGCATCTTAAAATGTTTAATGGGATGGAAATGCTTACTAATCTGATTTGATCATGATACATTGGATACGCGTATTAAATGATCAGAACCACATGCAAATATAATAATGTTAACACAGTTTATCCTCAAGCAAGCCTCACAGATAACCTACACTAAAAACAGACAATCTATGGTTAAAGCCCACACGTTCTAAACATGAACTGGCAGAAACAAAAGACAGTATTGGGTCCACAGATCACCACACTGGGGCTACTAAGCAGTACATAAAATACCTATACATGTTTATTTTTAAAAGAGTTATATATTGTTTATTTTGATGCAGATTTACAGATAGAGGAGAGACCCAAAGAGAGATTTTCCATCTGCTAGCTCACTCCCCACATGGCCACAACAGCCGGAGCTGGGACAGTCTGAAATAAGTATAGCCTGGAGTTTCTTCCTAGTCTCCCATGTGGCTACAGGGACCCAAGGCTGAGGACCATCCTCCGCTGCTTCCACAGGCCATAGTAGGGAGACTGGATAGGCAGCAGAGCAGCTGGGACTCAAACTGGTGCCCATAGAGGATGCCAGCACCACAAGCGGAGGCTTAACGTGCTATGCCACAGCACCGGCCCCACTGTATGTATTTACAGAGATTTAAGACAAGCACAAACACAGAGAGAGATGAAACAAACATGCTTAGGTAAAGAGCTAAGCAGGATTTTTGCCAATGTACTTGAAAATAGAATCAATCTGTGTTTACAAAGGAAGGGGAAAATTAGGCACAGCTGAAGCAAAAAAAAAAACTTAATGAAGTAGAAGAGAGAGCTAAAGAAATTACTCAAAATGTAATACAGAAGGTCAAAGAGATGAAAATATGAAAAAATGAGGTCTTGTTTGTGCCTAATGCAACCCAGAAGGAGGGAATAAGAGTGTGGGAAATGATAGTGGTGGGGAATTTTCTCAAACTATGGGAGAGGCTGCTGTCGTGGTGCTACAGACTGAGTTACTGCCGTATCCATCCCATGTGGGCCTCAGTTCAAGTTCTGGCTGCTCCACTTCCTACCCAGCTCCCTACTAATGTGCTTGGGAAAGCAGCGGAGGAAGATGCTCCAAGTACCGGGGCCCCTGCATCCATGTGGAATGGCCAGGATGGAGTTCCAGGGTCCTGGCTTCAGCCTGGCCCGATTTGACAATTGCAATCACTTGGGGAGTAAACCAGCAAATGGAAGATCCACCTCCCCTCTTCCCTCCCCACCCTCCTGTCACCGTAACTCTGCCTTTCACATAAATAAACCTGAAAAAAAAAATGTTGGCAGGTTTTACTCTGGAGGTCCAGCAACGTTTATGAATGCTGAGCCAGACACAGGTCTTGCAGAGCTGGAAAGAACTGTGCGTGAAGGCCCACTGCTAATTTCTCAGCTATGATGACGGGGGCGACGCGGCATTGGGTGGGGCAGCATCTTCCCATCTGCTGAAATACAGTTCCAGCCTTTGACAGCGGGAGTTGTGAAGGTTCGGATGACGTGATCCCGCCGGGGTATTTGTGGCAGTTTCTCATTTTGCATAAAGTCTCTGCTATGGCTGCAGGCTCCTCTGGTCTCCACCTCCCATAATGCCCTTTCCTGCAAATGATCCACGTGACCCACTGAGCTCCCGGCCACATCTGGAAACGTGCTGAGCCCGTGCTCCTCGTGGGGCTTGTGATCGGCTCTTCCCCCAACTTGGAAAACTCACTTCCGTTTGCACGCATGTCACCTTCCCAAGGAGGTCTGCCCTGACCATCCTACTTTCCGCTGTGAGGGTCACCTACCCCCCTCTGGTGGCTAGATGCGACCTTGCCTCTCCCATTCCTCCTTTGAAAGACGGAGTGACAGAGTTGCAAAGATACACACAGAGAGAAATTCATCCTCGGATTCACTTCTCAAATGGCTCATAACTTCCAGCGCTGTGTCACACTGAAGCCCGGAGCCTGAAGCTCCATCTGGGTCTCCTATATAGATGAGCAGGGGCTTGGGCCGTCCTCGCTGCTTTCCCAGGCGTGTTAGCAGGAGGGCGGGTCAGACGTGGAGCAGCTACAGGCCTGGCATGATGGCTCAATGGCTCAATCCTCATCTTATAACTGCCAGCATCCTAGGTGGACATTGAATTCCTACACTGAGTTCCTGTCTATTATAGATATGTCAGGGAATAAGCCAGTAGATGAGAGCTTTCTATTTCTGCCTCAAACCAATAAACAATAAAAGGGTAGTATTTGGGCCCGGCATGATAGCCTAGCGGCTAAAGTCCTCACCTAGCACATACGTGCAGATTCTAATCCCGACCACCCCACTTCCTATCCATCTCCTTGCTTATGGCCTGGGAAGGTAGTTGAGGATGGCCCAAAGCCTTAGGACCCTGACCCTGTGTGGGAGACTTGCAAGAAGTTCCCAATCCCTGGCTTCAGATTGGCTCAGCTCCAGCTGTTGCAGTCACTTAGGGAGTGAACCAGTGGATGGAAGGTCTTTCTGTCTCTCCTTCTCTCTGTGTATCTGCCTTTCCAATAAGAATAAATCTTAAAAAAAAAAAAAAAAAGAGTTGGGCTCAAGCTTGCTCTTCATGTGACAGCTCAGTCTTCTGGGAACCACCTGGGGGACCCCACAATAATTTCTTTGGGGGGCTGGCATTCCAGTAACCTCATCACCTTCCACCAGGCCATCCATGCCTCTCAAATACCTCACCTCATCAACATCCTCCCCCCTGGGGGCGGGGGTGCGTCCCGAGACTCCAATTCCTGATTGGACTCCAGGACAGAACCTGCTCCTTCAGCTCTCAGCCGTTGGGCACTTTTGATTGTCACAGCCTTGGCTGGGAGCCTTTCCCAGGAACTTCGGACAGGCACTGGCATTTTCCCTTGTCTTTGAGTGGGAGCGGAATTCCCCTAGAACTGGACAGGGATCCAGATGCAGAGCGGCCAGCAAGAATGATGTGTAAAGCATTTACCAATTTTATGCAACAGCTGATGGCTTCTTGGCATAGGAACTTAAAGCTCTGTCCTGGCCCTAGCCTTAGTCCTCATATTGGCACCACTCCCCCTTCCCCTGTATTAATGATTTCATTTGCTGCTGGAGTGGTCTCCGTGGTTACTGACACACATGGATGCCCATGTACCATTTGTAGTTTTGCATGTTGCGGCTGGAAAGAATTGCTTTCTGTGACCTTACCCAAGTCTCCACAGCTTTGTCGGATCATGAAAACAAATGAGCAGAACTTCCATGGTTGTGGTTGTACAAAGAACATTCCCAGTGGGACTCAGTGGTTCTTGGAAGAGTCCAACTCTTGTTTCTCTAGAAGTTTCTTCTTCTTCTTTTTTTTTTTTTTTCGGTTAGACATATTTAACTTGAAAGAGAGAGACACAGAGGGAGAGATATAGATCTTGCACCTGCTGGTTTCCTGCCACATGCCCATAACAGCCAAGGCTGGGCCAGGCTGAAGCCAGGAGCCTGGAACTCCAACTGGGTCTCCCACGTGCTGTGGCAGGAACCCAAGAATTCAAGCTGCCATCTGCTGCCTTCCAGGTATGTTAAACAGGGAGCTAGAACAGAAGCAGACAGGACTTGAGCCAGAACTTCGAAGCGAGATGCAGGCATTTCAGGTGTAAGTTAAATTGCTGCATTGAAGCGCCTGCCTCCTGCTAACGGGGGCTCATCATCTGGGGACTTTTGCCGTTCCCTGTGTGAGAGACGTTGAAGCCTGCATCTTATTGCTTCTGCTGGACTTAATTGCTCCCTCTCTCCCTTCCCCCTTCTTCCCCCCACCCTCTCTTCTCTCTCTCTCTCTCTCTCTCTCTCTCTCTCCCCTCTGGGTGGGAAGGGATAAGTGGTGCACTTACTGACCTTTTTGCAATGCCTGACAAATTCATTTGACGCACTGTGTTCCTGCTAGTTGGACTGGGTATAGAATTCTGGGAGAAAGATCATTTCCCCTCAGGACGGCCTTCCTCCTCCGTTTCCTGATGGTGTGATGGGTTGAGGGTGAGAGACCTGTTGCCAGGCGACTTGCAGTTCCTCTATGGGCAACTTGTAGTTCTGTTGTAAGTGGCTTGCTTCCACTCCTGCCCACCAGAATTATTCAGCAGTGTCTGTTTATCATGATCCTGGGCCCCGTACACAGGTTTCTCATAGATTTTTCTAGATCCTTTGCTTTAACTTCATTTGTTGTATTGCAATTCAGCCTGATCAGATATGACAGCTTGTGGCCTTCTATTTCATGTTTTATTCTAATGTCTTCCTTTCCGTGGTCTCAGTTCTGTTCCCCCTTGGAGCTTCCATGTATCCTTGGCCGACCTTCTGTGTCTAATCTTTTATCTTCCGTCTGTGTCTCTCTCAGCCTTTCAAGAAGATTCCTCAACGCTAACCGCGAACTTTTTTATTGCATTTTTAAAATTCTAGCAAACCTATTTTGAATTCCTGTAACTCTTTTCTTTGTACTTACTAAGGCCCAGGGGATGTTAATTGGAGTTTCTGTTAAAGTGGTCCTCCATTCCCTGATTTAGCTTGATTTCCACTAAGGGTGTATTTTCCAGGATGACTTTTATGGACATAACTCATGGAGCAGTTAGAAGCCAGAAGCAGCTGGGTTTACTTTAGTTACTTGAAAGGCACTTAGGGGAGGCGGGGAGGAGAAAGACAGAGAAGTCTTCCATTCGCTGGTTCACACCAATCACCATGACAGCCAAGGCTGTCCAGGAGCCAGCAGCTTCATCC
Organism: Ochotona curzoniae; assembly: GCF_017591425.1. Taxonomy (NCBI): domain Eukaryota; kingdom Metazoa; phylum Chordata; class Mammalia; order Lagomorpha; family Ochotonidae; genus Ochotona; species Ochotona curzoniae. The sequence goes on from NW_024465421.1 coordinate 6,876,991, forward strand.
GGGTCACCTGTGTGGGTGGCAGGAGCCCAAGCACTTGGGCCATCTTCTCTTGCCGTCCCAGGTACATTAGCAGGAACCTGGATAGGAAGTGAAAGTGGAACATCTGGGATTCAAACCAGTGTCACAGTCTATGGCTTAACCCACTGTGCCACAACACTCCATACACCGCCCCTCCTCCCTTTCTTTAAAAGTGCCCAACCTCAGGTGTTTCATTAGAGCAAGAACCTGTCAACAGCTTCTACTCTTGCCGGATCCTTCCAGAGCTCGTGTGTGATGCCATGATGCCAAGAGCGGCCCAGGCTTCTGCTCCGGTGGGTGTCTCTGTCCCTTCTGCCTGTCACACGGCCTAGATTTTTCTCAGAGCCTCTCTACTCCATTCTGTCAGGTACCAGTGAGGGTAACGCCAGCTGCTGTATCCAGTAAACCCCATACTGACTTCATTCAGTGGTTGTCTGCTTCTCTCTTGTGTATCCCAGTGGGAGCCTGCACCAGCTAGGGCCTCCTCCTAGCATCTCCTTCCCCCGGGTGTGGTGACTCCTCTGGCTTCTGTGGGTAGCTTGTTCAAGCAGCCTGGCCTTCCTATTGCAGCTGGAAGAACCAGAGCAAGGATAGCCGCAAATGGGCAGTTTCTCTGGCCCAGACCTTGATGTGGGTGCATCACAGTTTCCCTTGTTTATTGGCCAGAACTCGGTCACATGACCTATTCTGCCACAAGGAAGTCTGGGAATTGTAGTCCAGTTGAATACCCAGATTCCACTTCCCTGGATCTTTGTGCCCTTCCCAGCTCCTCCATGTTTCCCATTCCGTTCCGTACTCCAAACGCACTGGAGAATTTCTTCCTCCAGGAAGCCCTCCATGGGTCTCCGTGGCTTTTCCCACTGACCTTCTTATCATGCTTCAGTTTTTTCCCCAATATTCCCAAAGAGCTCATCCCGCTTCTCCACACCCAAGAGAGACGAAAACATCCATCCTCATAGACACGGGCACACACGTCAGGAGGTGGCACTGTGCACCCAGTGTGGGAGCACCTCAATGTCCATCAGTGGACCATCAGACAGGGTCTTCTCCCTGCAGCGGAGTACCGCTTGGCGTGATGTTCCGAAGCAGACAGTGGCCTCGAAGACATGAAGCAAAATGAGGGATGCCAATCACCTGACTGTGAGCTGTCTGACGGCAAATCCACCCAGACAGGAAGTGGACCGTTTTCCTGGGGCTGGGGAACAGGATGAGTGGGGGCTGACTGTGACGAAGGGCCCAGTTTCTTTTTGGGGAGATGAGCACGTTCCTGAATCAGTTGTGGGGATATATTTGGCACTGTGGGTAGGACTTGCAACACCTGCACACATTATGAGAGGACCGGCTCTGCTCTAGATTCCAGCTTCCTGTTAACATGCACCATGGGAGGCAGCAGGGAATGCCTTGATATCCATGTGGAAGACCCGGATGGAATTCTAGGGCTCCTGGTTTCTGTCTGGCCCAGCCCTGGCTGTTGTGGGTGTGTAGGGAGCAAACCAGCGGTTGGAAGAGCTTTCTCTTTGTCTATTTGTCATCTTTCTGCTTTCCAAATGATGTGAAAATAGTCTAAAACCTGAGGTGGGGATGGTGGTACGATTCTAAACATGCTAAAAGTCCCATCGCATCCACACTATGATAACCAGATGAACTGTGTGTAGGAGAACGTACAGCTCTGTAAAGCTACCATGCACCCATACACATGTACACACGTGCACACACACACACACAAGCACTGAGATGAGGACACAGCTGCAATAATTCTGCCTGCCACGTGCAGGGGATCTAGGCAGGACAGGGTGTCAGGGCTTTGACTGACACTGCCCACCCCCCGACTCTGTCCCAGCCTCTCTGCTCTAAGGGTGGAACCCCTCCCCCACTAAGCTCTGTCTTTCAACATCCCCGAAGCCCACGAGAGGTGGTCCTGGGGCCCATAGAAAATGCGAGCAAATCCCAGACAATGAACCCCAGGCCCCAGCAGCTCCCATCCAGCGCCTTTTATCCAGAATCTTTTTTTAGACGCTGTTTTCTTAACATCCTACAGGGAACTGGAGTCTCCGCCTTCCTAATCCCTTGCATTGCACAAACATGAAATTAATCTTCTAAATACTCAAGCTGTTTCCAAAACGAAATGAGCAAGGAGGGAGCCTGGGGGAGGGAGGAGGTGGAGGAAAGCCCCTCCCTCCCAACTTCCCAGCCACCCCTCACTCCCCAGCGCCTGCCCCGCGTGTGACTCACTGCCACCTGGTGCCTCATGCCATCTCCCGCACAAAACCCTGCAAGTCTTTGCTGGACCCTCGTTGTATATCACCAGGGATGGGGAGCTCACTACTTCTAACAGCAACTCCTAGCACAGAAAATGGCCGTGCTTGGGGCAAAGCTCCCCTTCCTGGTAAGTCTGCCTCTGCCCTCTGGGAGCCTTCGGGGCTCCCTCGGATACCCTGAGCTTGTAGGGGTTTGGGGTGGGGTCAGGAAGAGCTACTTGAGCCCTGTCTTTGGTGGGAGTCTGAGTGGGACTGGGAGGTCCTTGGACTCTAAGTGTAGGTATGGCCAGCTGTACACACAGCGGCGGCAGCTCCCCCCAGCCACAGCTGTCCCCACCCCATCCCACCCTGTCCTGCCTGCTGGCCCCATGAGTTCACAGTGACCAGGCTGTCCCCTGGACAGTGGGGCAGCTGCACAGGTGGCCACCCTCTCTTCCTGTCCACTGGCCTGCCTGCCCTCCAGCTCCCCCAGTCATCTCCCTGCACTCCACCACTCTCCTATCCCCCATGAGCTTTTCTCTTCACCACCCCAGCTCCCTACTTCACCTCCAGCTGTGTGAAGGGTCATTCTTTTTTTTTTTTTTTTAGGATTTATTTATTTTTATTGGAAAGGCAGATTTTACAGAGAGAAGGATCTTCCATCTGTTGGTTCACTCCCTGAAAGGGTGCAGTGGCCAGAGCTAAGCTGATCTGAAGCCAGGAGACAGAAGCCTCTTCCAGGTCTTCCATGTGAGTGCAGGGACCCAAGGCTTTGGGCCATCCTCCATTTCTTTCCCAGGCCACAATTAGGGAGTCGGATGGGAAATGGAGCAGCTGGGATACGAACTGGTGTCCTTAGGGAATCCCGGCATATGCAAGGTGAGGATTTAGCCATTGAGCCATTGCACTGGGGCCCTGGAGGGTCATTCTTACCCACAGTTCTCACCATGGCTCTGCCTCCTCTAGGGGACTCCACAGGCTCCCACGCGCTACCCATGGCTGAGCCAGCAGGTGCATCCCAGATGCTAGTGGCTCCCAGCAGGCAGCTGATTGGCTCGCTCCACAACTATCCCAGGTCCCTGTGCCCCTCCCCCACATGGTCCCCTGCTGAGTCAATACCTCTAAGTGCTCCTTCCTGGGAGGAGTTAGAAGGCCAGGTGGTACCTCACCCTCTCTCCCCACTCCACTACAGCCCTCTGTTTCTGGAAAACTTTTATTTATCCCTCAAATCCACAGCATTCAGCTGCAGCCCAGCTCACACCTGCTCTTGGCCACACCCTCCCTGCCATGTTCAGCAAAAACCCATCTCTTGCCCAAGAAAGCCAGGTTTATGGGGCTTCCAGTCTTACTCGTTGTCTCTCCTATGCCCAGCACAAACTGCAAAGAAAAGCTGCCCACCTTGGGAGCAAGGCAGAGTGACAGGCAGAGAAGAACTCTCCCTCTGCTGGTTTACTCCCCTGATGGCTACAGCACCCGGGGCTTGGCCAGGGCAAAGCCAGGAGCGCCATCCTGGTCTTCCATGTGGACAGCAGGGGCCCAGGTACTCAGGTCATACCCTGCTGCTTTCCCAGGTGCATTGTCAGAGCTGGATTGGAAGCAGAGCAGCCAGGACTCCAACTGGCGCTCCTATGGGATGTTGGCATCACAGATGGGGGCTTAACGTGCTGTATCATAATGCCAGCCCCTGAAGGAGGTTCTTGCAGGCCACCTGCCCTGCTCAGGTTGGCCAATGGTGCATGCTTTGTCTGCAGTGGGAGCAGAGGTAGATGCCAGCAGTAGGCACGGGTAGCCTCGACTGCAGAGGACTTGGCCTACTGTGAACTGCCTCCCCACCATCACCCTGGGTCAGGTGAGCAGGGCTGGAAGAGGATGCTGTGTGCAAAGTGGTTACTTGGTATGCAGCTGACCAGCTCGTACGTAGCCTGCATGGGCCTGGTGGGTGCTTGCTCTGCCTCTCCTTTCTTCTCTGTGCCATGGGGTAGCTACAGCCCCACCCACCCTTGCCATTTGCATGAGGATCCTGTGACTGACAGCTCGCGCCTGTACCTGAGACAGTCTTGGGGGAGGCTCTAGGCTGATTCCAGGGTGACCACAAGTTGCAGCCCTGCTCTAGGCCCCTTGCTGGCCTGGGCAGCTCTAAATCATCACTTGAAGCCCCTTCCCGCCCCCTTCCACTGGGACCCCAGGCACTCAGAGGGGAGGCACCCCACGAACCTGTCTGACGCTCAGTTGGGGCAGTCGGCTGGGCTTCTATCAGAATAAACAGGTTTTGTTGTGCATTGCGCGAGCTTAGCATCTTTAATTTATCGCACAACAAATTGCTGAGGATTTAGCATGTGTTTAATTAATTTGACGAAAATAGTTCAACAACCATAAACACGGCTGCGCACAAACACGCATGCTGGGATGTGGGGAGCCCAGCCAGGCTCCTGAGGGCTTGGCTGGGTAGGGGCTGGGCGGTGGCGGGCGGGGGGTAATGTGCTATGGGGACCAGTTGGCTCCCAGGACCAGGAGGGAAGGCCAGAGAGTCCAGGGGTTGGACCTGGCCATCAGCTAGCTCCTGAAGAAGGGGACCCTCAGCTTCCTGGAGAGGCAACGTTGCCTGGCCCTCTGACCCCGTGACCACGGCTCCTGGCTTTAGCCTGGCCCTAGTCCCAGCTATTGTGGACATTTGGGGGACCAACAGGTGAATGGATGACTTCTGCCTGGCTCTCTATTTCTCTGTCATTTGAAAGAAAACTAAAAACATCTTTAAAAAGAAAAGTTTATGTTTTCCCTAAAATCAGCTTATCTTTGGAAGTCCCTCCCCCAACCAGAAGTTACGGATCTGGGAACCAGAGACCACACTCATTCCCCCGGCTCCCAGCAGCCCTCTGGGCACTCCCGATACTTCTGCCCTGTTCTAGCCCTCGCCCCCATCACCTTCTTCTATAGCCTAGGCTTTGCTTTCTAGAATTGTCTATCAGTGGTTTGCATACAATATACTACTGTAGATCAGCTTGTGATCTGAGAACAGTTTTAGCTTTGCCACAAAGCAGCAACAGCAGCATACACCTGTGTTACCTGCTCTCTCGATCTCGTTTTATTATTGGTTAAGCATTAATTTGAAAGGTAGAGTGCCTCAGGCCCTCCCCTACCCTATGGCGAGCTTCCACAAAGATATCCCTCCGGACTTGGGAGAACATGGGCCTCAGCCACCACTGTGCCCACTACCCACCCCCGGCCCACCTGCTGAGTCAGGGACCTGAGGGGTCACCTTGCCTCTCCCAGCCTCACTGTCTTAACAGCAGCCACAGCCTTGCCTGCCCAGGGCAGGGCTCAAGGAGGGTCCCTGGGGACACTTACATCTTAGGAGGATGAAGTCCCTGGTCCAAGTTGGAGGATGCAAGTGTCACAGAAAGTTAACCATTGTGGTTCTCTGCCTCCGTGAAAGGCCTGACCCCTGTCCTCTTCTCAGGACTGTTAAAAATTATAGGCTTCCTGGCTGTGACCAAAGTTGCCCCTTACTGAGCTTGGCTATGGGGATCACACAGGCCACGCACTCCAGGGTCAGGGGCTGTGGCGGCTGTCCAATACACCTGCGAGTTCTCACACGATGACCTGGCCATTGGTCATCAAGAGCCACGTAGCCAAGGGACTTTGCCTAGCTTGCAGGGGACCTTGTGGCCGGAGCCTGTGCTGCTGGAGTTGAGTCTGACCCCCATTCGAGGCCGCTGTGCCCATGTGGAGTCTCAGGTCACATGGAGGGGCTATGAGCCCTGGCTCGCCATCCTTGGCTGTGTGTGTTCCAGCCCAGACGCCCATGAGGCTTTTGGCAAACTGCCTGACAACTTGTCCCCTGGCACAGGGTCTCAGGGATCCCCAGGTATGGTAAATTTCTCCCTGTGAGCCACTTTATTTTTGAAGATTTATTTATTTGAAAAGCAGAAAGAGAGAGCAGTTCCATCCAATGGTTCAGTCTTCAAGTGGTGGCAATGGTCAGGATGGAGCCAGGCCAAAGTAAGGAGCCAGGAGCTTCTTCCGGGTCTTCCGTGAGGGTACGGGGACCCAAGGCTTTTGGACCATCCTCTGTCGCTTTCCCAGGCCATTTAACAGGGAGCTGGATCAGAGATGTAGCAGCTGGGACTAGAACCAGTGCCCATGTGGGATGCAAGTGCCAGAAGATGGCCTTTCGCAGGAGTCTCCATTCTGTTCACCAGGTGAATTGACTGGGAGTTTATGGGACAAGCAGGCAGCGGCCTGTCTCCCTCCCAGAGCCTCCAGCACACCTCTTCCCTAGCCTCTGCCCTGGCTCACACTTCTGTCTAATCAGAAGCCACTTAAGAAGAAACAGGAAACTTACAAGGATGACAGACATCTCCTAGCATACAGCTCACCTATCTAGGACAGCCTGTTCCAGGGGCCTGTGGCCAGCATGCCCAGCTGCAAAAATAACTGGAAAAGGAGGAGGAGGAGGGGACACGAGATCTCTCTGAAATGTCCCACACCCAGCACAGTCCTCTTAGTCCCCCAGGGTGCCTGGTGCAGAGCCTCAGTTGAGTAATTGCACATCAAGGTTACTATGGAGACATACCTGGGAAGTAGTGAGCTCCCCATCATAGGTGGTATACAAGGAAGAACTGTGAGACCAGATTGCAAGAAGCCTGCTGCTTCTAGCCTGAGGGGAATGGGGACAATTCCCTGCCTCCTGAGCCCCCTCCCCACCCCCGCCAGAGAGGCTTCAACAAACAGGTGCCCGTGGGTGGGCAGGCAGGTGCCTTTCACAATGCTCCCCTCCCCTGGGGACAGCCTAAGCCTTCCGGAACTCCCCTCTAGGTCCCCAGAGTGATCCCAGTGCCCGGAGGCCAGGGCTTAGGTGCTGATCCCCCGAGGAGGAGGAGGCCCAGGCCAGCGGGAAGCCAGAGGCAGGAAGCCACCCATCAGGAGCCTCGGCTGGCGTCCCCACCCTGGTTGGCATCCCCTCAGCAAATTCAGAGCCAGGAGTTGTGGCAGGCCCAGGCCTGTAGATGTGGCAGGGAGAGGTCGCACCCTGTGGCTGAGGGGCAGACCCCGGCCACACATCCTGCTGCCCAGCCCCTGTCCCCCTGCTCCCAGAGGGGCAGGCACTTGTCCTGCTCACACCTGTCTCTCAATGCAGGCAGGTCACGGCTGGCAGGTCACGGCTGGTTGGAATGGAGCAGCAATTCCCAAAGCCAGCTTCCCTTTGACCACCGGCATACTGTGAAACCTGTGGCCTTGTGACCCCAAAGGGACACTTTGTAAGGAAGCTGTCAGAGAGTGGCCGCAGGCCTGGGCTGTGGGCTCCCTCACAGTGACAGGGATTCTGGAACCAGTTGCTGCTCATGGATGGGCACAACGTTCTGGAAGCTTCTTTCTGGAACCATTAGAAAAAAGGGCTCTCTTTTGGGTCACAGGCCTTGACTGAGTGCCAAGCCGGGATGAGAAATGGACGTGAGGACGCGTAGACCTGCCATGCATACATTTTCCAAACATCGGCTTCTGTCTCTTTAGCTCCGTGTTCTATCCCTCCATGAGCTAGGGATTAGCTGTCCCGGGGCCCAGAGGCCCAAGGCCAGCTCTGGGCACAGTTAAGCCTTCCAGCTCCTGGGGACTCATGGCTCACCCCGCCTGAGCCCAGCACTGCCGGCCCTGGCTGTGCATCAGAGATGGCGGGTCCCACACAACCAGCCGCCCATATGGCTGTGACAGACAGGAGGCCGGGACTGTAAGCTCATGCACTTGGAGAATATTCTTGGGGTACATGTGTGTGAGAGGGGGGAGTGGGTTCTTAGTTCTCCCTCGCCAAGGCCACCCAAACTGTCATTGGTCTTTTTCGTTTTCTTGAAACCTGCCGTGCTCACCCAAAAGGGTATTCTGAAGCTGGGCAATGGAGGTGCCAGCTCCCCAACCACCCCAACCCAGCAGAGCCACAGGGGCGCGTGGGTTGAGGGTCCTGTGAGCACACTGAGTGGGGAGTGTCACCTCCTGCTCCCTCCCTAGGCTCCCATATCACACACCCAGGGCCCTGCTGTCCCCACCTGGCTGGCATGTCCCTTCACCCTCCACAACCCAAGGCCATGTCCTCCCAGCTGGCTGCAGCCCTGGCCACCTGTGTGCCCTTGGCCATGGGCCCCTTCCCAAGTGCCGTCCCCTGGCTACAGAGCAAACAGTTGGCCCAGCGACGGCTCCAAGCACCCTACATCCTGGGGATATCTTCCCGGATCTCTTTTCCCCTCCCACTCCCGATGGCCCTAGCGGGGGAACGCCTGGCAGGGAGGTCACCCTCCTGGCCGCCTCGTGGGCAGGAACACTATTTAAAGAGGGTCCTGGGGGCTACCTGCACCCCACTGCAGCACTGGGAAGCATTCAGACCATGGTACGCCGCGGCCGCCTTCCCTGCCCTCCACTATCCTACACAGCTTCCAAGGGCTGCTGTCCCCTCCCTCCCGGTCCCCCGGCTCAACTCCAACCTCACCACCCTGTCCTTGACTTCATTTGTGATGCTAACCTTCACCCTGTGCCTGAACTCACCCTGACCTTGACTCGGCCCCTTTCTCCCATGCCTTTGAACTTGACTCCAACTTGATCCTTTGTGGATGGTCGGTCCATCCACAGGGGATGATGACTTGGGTATGGGCTTTCTGAGACCCGGGGACTGACAGGTGGGTGGGGGGTGCCCAGGGGTAGGTGGGAGGAATGAGAAAGTGGAGGGTGGAGGAAGCTGGGGTGGGCTAGGCTTGGGGCCTCTTGGTGGGCTCTCGAGCTTGCTAGTTGCTTGTGCCTGGTCTCCTCAACATGTGAGTCCTTCATTGTGGCACACGACCGTCCACCAAGCTCAGCTAGACTAGGAGCTCTTTGGGGACAAGAATAAGGTTGGCTTCCACTCTGGTTGGCCAGGGTTGAGCACAGGAACTTGCCTGGAGGGTCAGCAGATGTCTCCTAAGCCTCTGCAGCCTCAAGGCAGGCATCCTTTTGGTGTGCTAAGTGGGGAAACTGAGTCATGGAAGGCAGTTGTATTTCTTCACATTACAGAGATGGTGAGTGCTGAAACCCAGGTCCAGGTGACCTCTTGTGCCCTGAGAGTACACCCCAAGTGAGGAGGGGTGTCCTTGGCTTCAAGGGAGCCCAGAATAAAAGGGAGACCCAGGGTACAGGCTGGAAGCCCCATGCCTCTGGTCCCTTGACATCTGTGAGAAGTGACCCCTTCTCACCTTGCAGTGCACTGAGCTTTCTCTGGGCAGTGCAGACTGAGATGGACGCCAGGGACCCACCGGGGTCAGGGTCAAGGTGGAAGGAATGGGAATGCCTCAAGAGATAGGGTAGGGGGCCTGCCGATGGAAGCGATGCCTTTTTACTAATCAGAAGGAAACATCTGTAATTACAGGCGATGCTCTGTGCGGGGAAGTCTTGTCCTTTATGATGTCTGAAGGGATTTATAAAATATTACAGAGCTTTTATGGCTTCGTGCCGGACTGGCTGCCCCGCCGGCCTCCGTGCAGATGGAGAGCCCCCGGTGAAGAGCTAATTATAAGGCATCCCCCAGCACAGGCCAGGGAGCCTGGGGGTGGGGGCAAGAGTGAGCTGGGAGGAGGGGAGACCACACAGGCACCAGGGACTGGGGGGATAAGAGAACTCACATTCTGAGAGGTGGGAGCTGGCAGAGGATGCCCCGTCCCTGCCACCCCCATGGAGTCCCTATGTGAAGCTCTGGTCTGGCAGCTTGCTAGAAGGGGAGATTTGGGGTAGGGGGAGCCTGTGGAAGGTCTTGGGGACTCAGAGCTTTCAGCACATGCCTAATGGAGGACTCTTAAGCACCACCACATCCGGAAAGGTGTCCCTGGAGGCAGAAAGGCCCGACAGGAGGCCCCGGATTACGCCACGTGGGTGGTCGGCAGCTCCACCTGCCCCATCAGCCTGGAGCTTGGGGTTGGTGAATGGCAGGCATGCACTGGTCCCTCTTTGGAGCCAGAGAGACCACAGGTGGGACCAGCCTGAGGTCTCTACCGCTGCTTCGTCAAGGCGAGAGACGCAGGAGCGAGGAGGCTGGAGAGTGTGGGCTGTGATGTGGGGGGCTGCAGGTAGACAGTAGTGGGGAGCCAGGGAGGGAGGCTTCTCAGAGGAAAAGGCAGAGACCCTAAACCTGACAAAGGAAGAGAGTGGAGGGCAGAGCAGGGGAACCAAGGTGGGAGGAGGTTATGGGAACCCCGGGTGGTCAAAGACAAATCATCTTGAGATTCTGGGGATGGTGGCAGCAGCTGATGGGGCATCCGGCCGCTGGGGGGTGGGAGGACACCGGAAGCCCTACCCCACACATGCACTTGCTGGAGCTTGGGGTGGGTTGGGCGAGCAGCTGCAGCTCCCAGGTTTCCTGCTGCCAGCCTATGCTAGTGAAGACTTTGGAGGTTCTGGGAGAGGAGGTGGGCTTGGGAGGGTGCCTGGGGCTGGGAGTGACCCTGTGGTGCTCCCCCCACCCACCCCAGGCACCAAGGAGAGCCCGAAAGCGTGCAGAAGGTGGCGCCACCTCCAATGTCTTCTCCATGTTCGATCAGTCCCAGATTCAGGAGTTCAAGGAGGTACATAGCTGTCCACGTGGGCTCCGCTCCCCCTGGGCCACCATGGCTGCTGGCCCCAAGCCTGGAGGCATAGATGGGTGCTTAGGAGGTCTGCAGTGTGCTGGTCACAGCAGGTGCTCAGAGAGGTGGCGGGGGGAGGGTCGTGCCAAGCCTGAGGCTGGGTGGACCCTTGGGCTCTGGGTGGCAGAGGGGACAGCCTGGGGTGCTCATTTCCCCATCTCTGCCAGGCCTTCACCATCATGGACCAGAACCGGGACGGTTTCATTGACAAGGAGGATCTGCGGGACACTTTTGCTGCGCTCGGTGGGTGTGGGCCAGCTGGGGACACCGAAAGCATGGGGTGCTTGGGACAGGCCAGGATGGGGTGGCTGTGCGTGACTGGGGGGCTTGTGTGGGAGGGGTGCCCACCACCCAGGAGGTTTAATGGAAGGAGGAAGGCTGCAGGTACCCCAGTGTGGACGGTGGGCCCAATCCCCTTGCCCAGGCCCATCCCCAGCAGGTGGGCTGAGGGGACCCTTAGTGGCACCAAGCTCTGTTGTCTTGTGCTGCCTGCAACGCTGGGTCCCCCCATGTCTCCCATAACGCTCCTGGGATTCACTCCCTACCCCTATCCTCAGGTCGTATCAATGTCAAAAATGAGGAGCTGGAGGCCATGGTGAAAGAGGCACCAGGCCCCATCAACTTCACTGTCTTCCTGACCATGTTTGGGGAGAAACTGAAAGGTGAGTGGTGCTCCAGGGGATCCTTGGGGACTGGATGGGAGGGGATATGAGCAGCGGGGAGCCAGGGACTGCCCCCATACACCTGTCTGTGGGAGTACAGGCCCTGCCTCAGTTTCCCCTCCTTGTACCTGTACCAGTTCTGCTTCCTGGTTCTTCAGCTATCATCAGCACGGTGTCCCTCTCCCACGGAAGGTGGGGACAGCTACAGGCCATAGGGGAGGGGAGGGCTGAGGCTGCCCTGTGCAGTGGGCATGGTAGTCACACTCCTCCACGACTCAGTTGGTCTTGACCTGTCTGGAGGTGGCAGGCAGCTCGCAGCCCCTTGTCTGTGGGAAGTGATTGACCTCTCCCGGGTCAGACTTTGAACTTGGAATTATGTAGCTGGGTCAGGAGTGCCCAGGGGCCTCTCTCGCAAGGGTGGAACTGGGCATGCTCCATGGGAAGGCAAGGGGGACTCCAGCCAGCGATTTGGGATGGTGTAGATGGATAGACAGGCGTCCAGCTGTTATCTGAAGCAGCACAAGGGAAAGAAAATGCCTTAGAGACCAGCCAGGGTGGGGCCGGGGGCCGGGGGAGATTGGGGGAACCAGCCTGAGTCCGCTTGGGGAATCAGGGTGGGGACAGCGGGCTCCTGTTGGGACAGGCCAGGAGGTCAGGTTCAGAGAATAAGGCTGTTGTCCTGAGACCCTTGGGGATGCTTGGGGCAACAGCGGGGGTCTCTAAATGGAGGCCTGAGGCTTGAGAGGGCCCAGGTCCCTGGCACACACATACTCCTGTCACTTTCACAGGGGTGCCAGGCCTAGGATCATCGTGCAAGCTGGGCCAGGTCTGCTGGAGGGGCGAGCCCCAGCAAGGGCAGGGGAGGTCCTGGATAGCCACTGCCTCTGCCCGCTCATTGGGACAAGGGACTTTGCCGTGTGAGAGGCTGGCAGTCTGCTGGGGAGACAGCCTGGTTTATGAGCTTTGAGAGTTCCCAGGGCAGAGGCCTTCTCTGGGGAGCAGGCAGGAGGTGGCACCCGCCCAGCCTGCCCATCACCAGGAGCGGCTGGCCTGGGCCTGAGTGAAGGCCAAGGTCTAGTCCCCAGTCGGACAGGCTGGAGCCAGCCACCCACTGCCCTGGCCCAGTGCTCAAGACTGAGAGGCATGGCACGGAGAAGGGACGCCTCCCACCACTGAGTTGTTAACGGCACAGGTCTGCAGCTGCCCTCCTGCCCTCCACTTTGCCTGCTCTGCCAGCCTATGTAGGCCTGGGAATCTCACCCTGTAGGACCCTCGGCAGCCTCTGCGCTGGGGTGCATGGGCTCCCTTCACCCTGCGTGGGTAAAGCATGATCCCCTGAGGAGCTGCCAGGTCAGCGGGACCTGTGGGCAGCCTCGGCCCAGTTTCAGCGATTCTGAGTGACTCAGATGAACTCTGTGTCTAACTGGGTAGACCCAGTCTGATGGCCTAGGCTGACGGAGGAGGCCTTGTGGCCCTGACCCAGGCTGATGGAGGAGGCCTGGTGGCCCTGACTCAGGCTGATGGAGGAGGCATGGTGGCCCTGACCCAGGCTGACAGAGGAGGCATGGTGGCCCTGACCCAGGCTGACAGAGGAGGCATGGTGGCCCTGACCCAGGCTGACAGAGGAGGCATGGTGGCCCTTGCCTGAGACACACTGGCACAGAGCCATCAGGGACTCTGACGGTCTCCGAGGTGGCTCCAGCTCCCCTCTCCTCCTTAGGGTGGGCCCTTAGATAAGTCCCAGAAACTTCCTGGTCCGTAGTGTCCTCTGTGTTAATCTGGGCGCTGTGTGTGTCCCCTCCCCCGGGGCTGTCCTGAGGAGTTAGGTGCAGAGTTCTTAACCATGCCTGCAACTCTAACCCCTGACGGATGTGAAGCCAGCAACATCTTTGCACTAAGTGATGTACCTGCTGGTGCTGTGCGGCAGCAGCCACACAGACTCTGTCTCCAGCTCACGGCTGACACAGTGTTCTGTAGGAGGCACGGGGCACCTGGGACATACAGTAAGCTGGCCCCTCTGTGCCACTGCCCAAGCCTCAGCCTCATCCCCTACTCGTTGCTCTGGGCTCTTCTTGGATAACCAATAAACCCCAGAGTTACCAAGCCCCAGCCTCACAGCTCCTGCAGCAATGTCCAAGGTCCCTTCACCTCCATGGAAAACACAGAGAGAAATGCAAATTTAGGGTGGCCATGTCCAGTTGAGCTCGTCGCTCATGAAGATAACATTGATGCGCCATTGTCCATCCCTGCTGTCACATCTCCGTAACCACCTTCCTCTTGCTTCAAGGGCACTCGACCCTCCCTGCCAAGTGTACCCTCCCCCAGCCCCCGAGCAGTGTTCCCCACCCCAGCCCAGCCTGATCCCTGTCTCCAGGGATGGGGCTGTCACCCACTCCCCTGCTCTCTGTGTGCTGCTTCTAGGCACCGACCCGGAGGAGACCATTCTCCATGCCTTCAAGGTGTTCGACACCGAAGGGAAGGGTTTTGTCAAGGCCGATTTGTAAGTCATCCCACCCCGCAGCTCTACTCCCACCCAGCGCTCAGCCCAGCTAGGGCAGCACCCGGCCAGAGCTGGCCCCTGTTGATGTTATCTCTCCCCAACCTCTGTAGTGTGTGGCATGGGAGTGGACAGGGAGGGCTTCCTGGAGGGGGTGGCCTGGAAGGATGAGGAGGAGCAGCTGAAGGCCCTTAGCAAGTAGGAAACCTGTGCTGGTCCTTAGGGGGGGGCAGGGCGGTGGGTTGTGCCGCTGCCGGCACCAGGGACACGCCAGGCCCTCAGGTGAAATAAGAAAACTGGTGTCAATGAGGTCTGAATTTCCGGAATTTTCTGTGTCCTTAGCTTTGCTCAAATGCTACACTAATAATAGCCTTGGCTTCCTGCTTGGTAACACAAGAATCTTAGTACTCAGCACTTGCTCAGTACTTACTTAGTTTTCAGTACTCACTACTAAGTGCTGAGCAAGTGAGACCTGGCGCAGTCACATACTTGAGAAAGCAGTGTGTTTGGGGTGAAGCCACAGAGGCCCCCCAAGGTGGGCCCAGAGCTCTGTGGCTAGCACTCAGCCCACATGGGAATCTGAGGGCACCCTGCGGTGGGTCATTGTGTCCCACCCTGGGCTGGGAGGAACGCCTGCGCGTTAGGGGAGGAAGCTGCCGCAGACCACACAGCACCAGGCAGTGCTGGGGAGTGCCTGTCACCATGGGCCCCCCAACGCTCTGCCTTGGCCTTGAACGTGACTGCCTCTGTCCCTGGCACAGCATCAAAGAGAAGCTCATGACCCAGGCGGACCGCTTCAGCGAGGAGGAGGTGAGTGGGGGCTCAGCTGCCAGCTCCCACATTCCCCCATCCTGTTCTCCCCGCCTGCTTGCCCTGCCTGGGTTGGCTGGGGGGAATCTCCCAGACTGACTCTCTGCCTCCACTCCCACTCCTCAGGTCAAGCAGATGTTTGCTGCCTTCCCGCCAGATGTGTGCGGCAACCTGGACTACAGGAATCTGTGCTATGTCATCACGCACGGGGACGAGAAGGACTAGGGCATGCCGCGGGCTACATTGAAAGCCTGGCCAGGCAGTGGAGAGCAGGGGGTTTGCTGTGGTTGGAGTGTGCGTGCCTGGGAAAAGACCAGAATAGTAATAATAATAAAAAAGCTCGCGAGGTCCTCATTTGTATGCTCCGTGCCCCCATCGGGGTGACGGCGAAACATTCCTAGCGTGTCGCCTTTTCCAGAATGTTTTCGTCTCTGGCTGAGCTCAGATGTTCCCGATGAGCTGGTGTTTTGTGCTCACTCACCCGCAGCTCTAATGACCCACAGCTGGGAGCCGGGTTGGGGCAGCTGGGAGCTGGCATCAACGTTTTGTTTTATTGAGCACCTAGTGTGTGCCTCATGCCTGTGCTGGGACTTGGAGAGGGGGGACTTGTGTGTGCTGTAGCCAGCCAGGGAGAGGGCTGGGGGAAGGGAAAGACGGACAGTGGGAGGCACCTGTAGCCAGGAGTTGTAGGGGTTGGGGAAGGTGGAAGCTAGAGAGGTTGGAGAGGGAGGGCCTGGCTCCGGAGAGAAGCAGGGGGCTCTTCCACGGGGTACCCACTCTCTGCTGCCGGTGTATGTAATATTGGATGTGTGTACATTGACACCTGACAGCCTCTGCTCGCCAGAGACGCAGTTACAGAAGTGCAGTGCGGGACGGAGAAGGTCCAGCAGCGCACAAACCGCGATCAGGGTCTCGTATCTGGCATGCAGTCACCAGGGCAGGCTTTGGGTGCTGAGGTTAAGTTGCTGCCTGGAGGGTGGTTGGTTCACATCCTGGCTCCGCTTCTGATCCAGCTCCCTGCTAATGTGCATCCTTGGGCAGCAGGGAATGGCCCACCGAGGGGGTCCCTAGCACTCACATGGGAGACCTGGCTGGGATCGCAGCGCCTGGCTTCCGTCCGGTCTGGCCCTGGTCTAGCCGTGGCTGTTGTGGACATTTGGGGGAGTGAATCAGCGGAGGAAAGTGAAAGTCCTCTCCTCTCTTTTCTTTCTCACTCTGCCTTTCAAATAAACAAATCTTAGAAAGGTCTTCATATTGGGATATCATTCAAGTGCATGAAGTTCAAGTGGCTGTTAGTATATGGACCAGCTGCGCAACTGGCACACTACCTTTATTCAGAACGTTCCAGCACTCCCAGAAGACAGCCAGGAGCAGTTGTTCCCTGTGCCTCCTGCACTCAGTCCTAGAGATTCGGTGTAGACAGGTGTGGGTGACAGCCAAGCTGCAGCATAGGACTGTGCGCCTTGCATAGGCTTGTTCGTTCTCTCTCTCTCTTTCTCTCGTTCTTCCTTTTTGTCTTTTTAAAAATGTTTATGTATTTCACTTGTAAAAGTCAGAGATTGAGATCTTCCATCTGCTGATTCACTCCCCAAAGGGTTGCAGTGGCCAGAGCTGAACTGATCCGAAGCCAGGAGCTTCTTCTGAGTCTCCCACAAGGGTGCAGGGTTCCAAGGCTTTGGCCCATCTTCTGCTGCCTTCCCAGGCCACAGGCAGGGAGTTGGATGGAAAACAGAGCAGCCAAGAATTGAACCAGTGCCCTTACGGGATGCCAGCACTGCAAGTAGGGATTAGCTGGCTATGCCATCTCATCAGCCCCTTGAACACACTTTCTTATACAGATGCAGAAATAGGATAACCCGAGAATAAAGGAAGGGAAAAAGAAAGAGGAAGGGGGACTGAAGATTCAGCACCCATAGGTGAGAAGAGCCAGGGAGGGGAGGTCTCTGGCTGTGCTCAGCTGGGGTGGAGCCCAGGACCGGGGTCCTGGGTGCTGGGCCTCTAGCTTTGAAAGGCAGCAGCCAGCATGGGCCTTGGTCAGCCTGTACAAGGAGAGTGGGCGACAGTGATAGGCTTGGGGTGGGAGGGGCACCAGGAAGAGAAGTGAGGTTAGCGGCCAGCTGGGGGAAGAGCCCTGAGAGTAGGGATTGGGGTTTAGGCCAGTTGCACCTGCCCATGAGCGCCAGTCCCAGGCCAAGCAGCGTGTGCACATACCTTCCTCATAGCCCCACAAGTGCAGCCAGGGAAACAGGCTCTGTGGGGTTGGCATTGGAGCCCAGTGACCTAGAGCACAGCCTGGCTTCATCAGCTCTGCCCCACGGTGGGCCACACAGGCGGAGTCCAGGGTTGGGGTTCCTCCAAGACCCCTCTCCCCGCTGTTGAAGGACAAGCAGGTGCAACCTTGGGGGTGGGGGTGTATGTTTCTGAATCCTGGAGGCCAAGAAGAAGCAAGAGGTGGCCTGCTGGACCCAGAGGCGAGGAGCCAGCCCCCTTAGACCTCTCCGACCTCCCACTTCCTCTGGGGGACTTAAGGGGGCAGGGTGGTTGCAAGTGAACAGGGCCCACAGTGCCCTGCAGTTCCTGTCCTGGGACATGGAGCCCAGGAGACAGTCTGGCTCCCTCTTGCTTTCCTGGAAACCTAGAGTAGGCTGGAGCCAGGGGGCTTCCCTTCCCCAGGCCACAGACACATGCTCCCCTGAGGCCCCAGGGTTGGGGGGCTACAAAGCAGGAAGCAGGTAGAGGCTCTGGGAGGGTCTTTCATTTATGCATTCCTCCTAACTTTTGTCCTTCACTCATTGGCACTGGCTCCTCCTACCCCATCCTACAGTCCCCCACATCTGGGGTTCCCCCTCCAGGGGCTCCAAGCCTCTCTGGCTCCAGGACCCTTCCCGCACCCAGTGGTCCTGGTGCTCAGGCTGCTTCTATTTCCACCTGCCCAATTCTCCTGGCTCAGCACTGCCCACAGATCTGGACCCTTTTGGGTCCGTATCTGGTCTAGCCTTCTGAGTTGTTCTCTGAAGCCCCAAATGCTAGAGAGAAATTGAGGTGCCCTGAAGGACATGCCACCATCTGGGACCAAGTCTCCAAATTCCCTTCCTGAATGTGCAAGTGTCCTGTGGCAGCCTCCCAGACTCCCCCATCCCCTCCTCTGCTCTGCGCTGAGCCTTGAATAATGACTTCAGCAGCCTCCTGCCACAGGGCTTTGATGTGTGCCACTCTCTGCCTGGAATGCTCTCTTAAGCCCAACATGTCCCCCTGTCCCTGATGGCCAGACAGAATAGTGACCCTCCAGCACGCTCCCAGCACCGCAGTTGTTGGGGAGCTGGAAGAGGTGACCTGTCCATCTTCACCTCAGTCTACCCATCTGCACAATGGCACCTGTGTGGGGCCAGGGAGGCTGTGGACTTTCCAAGGGCTGTGGGCAGCCAAGGAGACCTGACTTTTGCACTGACCAAAGTGGCTGTTCTAAGCGGAGATGAACAACGAAGGCCGGAGGACCACGCAGGCTCTGGCACAAGCCCCCCCAACCCCACCCCACCAGTCCATTGCTGGGTGTGGGCATATGGCCCAGCCTGCCGGCTCCCCTGGCCAGCTGGGTCTCATTGAGGCTAATTGGATTCCATTTTCCATTCAGGATGATCTTGGGGATGGTGGCCCCCTGTATAAATCACCAGGGGTTGCCGTTAATGAAACAGCCAACTCCTCCTCCCTTGTGGCTGACTCGGCTGCCCTCTGGGAACAGCTTCCTCCTGGCTCCAAGTCAGGAATGGCCAAGGCCTTTGAAGATCCTTCCAGAACAGCCCCCCGGGGGTTTGGAGCAGTTGGAGAGCAGGGCTGAGTCTCCCAGGGAGCTGGTGCTGACTGTAGGAGGGCGGGGCTGCTCCTGGACAGCGGGAGGCTGCGAGGAGACTCCATCTGATCCCACCACCATCTCCATGGCAACCTTGGGGGTGCAGGTCTCTGCCCCAGCCAGGAAGTGATCGGAGTGAGTTGGAGAGGGACCAAT
This sequence comes from Ochotona curzoniae, assembly GCF_017591425.1. Taxonomy (NCBI): domain Eukaryota; kingdom Metazoa; phylum Chordata; class Mammalia; order Lagomorpha; family Ochotonidae; genus Ochotona; species Ochotona curzoniae. Next base: position 6,895,851 of record NW_024465421.1, read on the forward strand.
GGGGTCCTTAGCGAACAGGGAGGTGTCCCCTGTGGAATTCCAGGCCCTGGGGTCAATGAAAGTCAGGGGAGGCTCCAGAAGCCAGACAGTGTGCGCCCCAGAATGTTGTACCCCATGATTGCTGCAAGCTGACCCCTGAGTGGGGCCCAGGGCTGCTAAGGGCCTGGCTAGGGATCTGCCTAGGGGTTCATGTGGGCCTACAGGGACCCCCAGGGTGTGTCTGCTTCTGTGCTATTCACACATAGAGCCCTCAAGAGTCAGGGGTGACCAGGCCAGCCCCATGACCCGAGGGTACACCCCCTTCTCCCTTTCTAGTCGGAGTGACCACAGGGGCCAGTCACAGCCTTGTTGTGATTCAGCAAGGGGATGACAGTGCTGATGTCACAGGCCCTCCCCCCCCCGCACCTGCCTCCAGGGCAAGGCAGAAACTGGGACCAGCAATGACATCACCAGCTATGACATCAGGGGTGAAGAGGACTCAAGTAGCTATGGAGGACAGGAGCTGTTGCAAAGATTTGTCCCCAAGGCACTCCCACTGGGAGTGGAAAGATCAGAAAAGTGACCTTTTAAACCCAGGACGACAAGTGAAAAGTCAGGAGAAGCCCCTGGACTTGAGGAAACACGGAGGACTTGTCAGTCCCAGCAAGGAGGGCTTCCTGGCAGAGGGGGAGGTGCCTAGCCACAGGCAGCAGGTGTGGGGAGAGAAACTTCCAGCACAGGAAACAGCCCCCACCCCAACCCTCACCCCTGATGACATGACACCTGTCTTCTTTCTACCCCAGCCTCTCCTGCTTGGTCCCCATAGCCCTGGGGCACTCAGCTTCATGAAGGATGATGCTGGAAAGGGGCCCTCAGCCCCACATTGAGGGTGAGCTCGGGGCTTTCAGGAGAGGGGCTATGTTGGACTGGGGTCTCTGCAGCTCTGAGCCCTGGTGGATGTGCAGCTATGGTCTGTCTACGGTCTGGCAGGCAGAGGCCAGCTGGAGCCACCCTAATCTAGGGCTTAGCTTCAAAGCTGATGGCTTTGGCTGCGGGGGGACATCCAGCCATTGGGGAAGGAGGGGCGGCCTTACCTAGCTCCCAACTCATGAAGGCTGCAGACAGATGGGCAGGGCTATGGGGGGCATGGGGACTGGGCTGGGGGTCCTTAAGGTGGGGACATTCCCAGTGGCGCCCTTTCTTGGGCTGTGTGACCTTGACCTGTCTGAGCCCTCCCATCTCTCAACCAGCAGAGCCTCAGGTGAGTGTCCTCGCTCCCCATCTCCCATTTCCTCAATCCTGGCATAATCCTGGTGCTGGGTCCAGTCTGCTTTGAGTACGGACAGCCATCCTTGTGGCCTTGCAGTGCCATCTAGTGGTGGCCATGCAGCCTTGCCCGGCTGCCCTCTGCGGTTCTGTCTACCTCACCACTTCGGATTTAACCTAACAACTTAGCCTCATAGCAACTCAGACAGCAACCCCTGAGCATGCTCTCCCAGTAACCCCACCAGAGTAGCTACAATTGTTGCCAGCCTTGTTTTGCGAGGCCAGCAAGCTGCAGATCCCACAGCCAGGGCTTGCAGACCCAGCTGGGACACCGGCCTCATCCAGCTGCAGGTTGCAGTCCCACCTGGTCATACAGCTGAAAGCTGTTCTAGGAATACCCACAAGATGGGAGGCCCTGATTGCTCTGTGTCGTGGCTATGAGGGCACGCTGGGTCACAGAGTCCTATGCTGTGGGCCCCTCAGTGCCCTGAGTGCTCAAACGGAACAGCTCACTCGGCGCTCAGGACCCTGGAAGGTGTTCACCTGTAAAATTGGCTGAGATATTGTGAGAAATCAGTGCAAATTTGCCATGGCTACAGGCGACAGAGGACCACCCTGATGTCATCTGGCTTGTAGCCTGGCCTTCACCATGGCCTCTGAAGCAGGTCCCAGCACCCTGTAGGTGAGGCTTTATAAAAATAAATTTATTTGAAAGGTGGAGTTACAGAGAGATCCTCCACCCATTGGATCACTCTCCAGATGATAACAATGGTCACAGCAGGAGCCAGGAGCTTCTTCTGGGTCTCTCACATTAGCACAGGGTCCCAAGCACTTGATCCATCTTCCGCTGCTTTCTTAGGCGCATTAGCAGGGAGCTGGCTCAGCAGTGGAGCAGCTGGGACATGACCCTGCACCCATATGAATGCTAGCATTCCAAGCAGTGGCTATTTTCCCATGGCGCCACAGTGACAGTCCCTGCTGGTAAGCTTTTCATTCAACCCTCTGACCTCATGCATACTGGGTGATCTTGTGGGGGGGTAGAACAGGAGGGACCCGCTTGTGGCTCTGAGGGACAAAAGGGACCCCGCTGTGGTGTTTATCTCTCCTCTCCCCCCAGAAGGAGATGGAAACTTTTTTTTTTAAGATTTATTTATTTTTATTGGAAAGGCAGATATGCAGAGAGGAGGAGAGACAGAGGACAGAAGATCTTCTGTCCGATGATTCATTCCCCAAGTGGTGCAACGGCCAGAACTTAACTGATATGGAGCCAGGAGCCAGGGTTTCCCACATGGGTACAGGGTCACAAGGACTTGAACTGTCCTCAACTGCTTTCCCAGGCCACAGGTAGAGAGCTGGATGGGAAGTGGAGCAGCCAGGACATGAACCAGGCCATATGGGATAATGGCATGTACAAGGCAAGGACTTTAGCCACTGGGCTACTGTGCTGGGTCCCAATGAAAGCATGCTATAGCAACACAGATGATAAGAATAGGATGGAATGGTTGAATCGGCGTTGGGGCTGCTGCGCTCACAGACTTGAAGTCCAGCCACTCTGCACCCTCCTTGGCTCAGCCTTGGCAGCACCTCCTAGGCTCTCTGAATGAGGCTGCGCTGGGCTGTGAGAGCCCATTCCACAGAATGGAACATTGAGGCTCAGAGATGTAAAGCAACTTGCTCCAGGTCACACAGGGAGGGCGCACTTGAGCCTGAGTCAGGATTCACTTCCTGGGTTCTTGTTTCCCATTCATTCCTTTATGTCCTCACTGCTACCTCATATCATTATTCATTCACATAGAAGCTGATCAAAGGTCCCCACCCTGACCCTCCCATCCTCTCGCTCCACCCCCCCGCCCCACCTCCTGGCTACTTGATGTCCCCTGGCCAGCTCAGGGTAGCTGTGGTTCCAAGCCAAGCGTCTAGGAGGTGATGAGACCTGACCGTCTCGCGGGGGTGGAGAGAGACGGATGCTGAAGGCAGGACGGGATGCTCCACGAGGGAGGGAGGCTGCCCGCTCTGCTCCACCCAGGTCCCGTGGCATAGCTAGGCCTGTGGCCCCAGAGCAGCGGAGGGACCGGTCCAGGCAGGAGCCCACCCCCCGCTGCCCACCCTTTTCTGCCCGCGCTGTCCTGGGCTGCCCGGGAGGAGCACAGGGTTGGGGCTGGCGGGCAGGCCGGTGTAGTCTCCACCGGGGCTTCAGCGAGGCCCCGGCCCGCCAGGTGCGCCCCAGAAGTCGGCATCAATCTCTCTCTGTGTCTCTCTCTCTCTCTTCTTTCCTGGAGACTTCTCGGAGAAAGGCGGAATCAAAGGCCAGGGGTTGGCACACCAGGGATGAGGCGATGGAAAACAAGATTCCTATCTGAGTAATTTCCTCTAATTGCGGCCGAGAGACACTCATTCTGCTTTTGAAGCTCGCGCCGGGCCCCGGGCGCCGCGGGCCGGGCCAAGGTGGCAGCAGCCGTCTGGCCGGATTAGCTCAGCGCCTGCCGGCGGGGCTGGCGCGGGGCCACGGCGGGGGTGGCGGCGGCTCGGTGCTGCCTGCCTGTCCGCCCGCCCGCCTGGGCTGGACTGTGCAGGACTGGGATGGAGCGGTGAGTGAGTGAGTGTGTGTGTGTGTGTGTGTGTGTGTGTGTGTGTGTGTAGGGGGCGGGGAGTGTGCTGTGCTGTGGGCAGGGCTGTGGCCTGGGTGCCCACCCGGAGATGGGCATAGGCGCAGCTGCACCTCATACAGGGACCGCATTTCAGCACCTCTCTTGCCGGGTCAGCAGGGGTAAAGTGTGTCCCCATTTTTCAGATGTGACCACTGAGGCTCAAGGCACTGAACTGGAAGAGGAGGTCGAGGGCTGCTTTCATCCATGAGCTTGGAGTTACAGACTGCTTTTGGGGTGACAAGGGAGGGGGAACCCAGATTCTCCCATGATGGGCTTCCTAGACAGTCCCAGCACACCCAGTTCCCCACATGGTTTTCTGTCCCCTGACTCTCCCTGGGGCTCCTGGTCCCCCAACTACCCCCAGTGTTGGCCACCCTGAGTCTGGTGCCTCCTTAACCCCCCCCCCCCGAACCTCAGCTGAGCCCCAGCTCATATGTTCCATTCTGCAGGGTGCTCAGAGGCTGGCAGGAAGAAGGAAGTGGTGGCGGGTTGGGGGGCTGTCACCTCGCCTTGTCCCCCCACCACCACCCTACACACTCACCCCACCCTAAGAGTTTTCCCTTTTCTTTGATCCCGGGCATGGAAGGGAAGAGGGCCCATGTGTTTCTGATTAATTTCCACCCTGATCACGGAAGCGTCAGCTTCCTGGGAAGGGCCAGTGGCTGCTTGTTGGGCGGGGGTGGGAAGGGTGAGCTTCTCTCATTTTTTTTTTTTTTTCAGAATCCTGCCTTTGTCCGGGGTATGAGTCTGGGGAGAAAAATAAGGGAGTGGGGTGGGGTCTTGATATGGACCCTGTGAGGTTTGGGACTGGCCATGGTGGAAAGGTGGCCAGTGGGGCACCTTGCATTGCAGAGTGGGCATGGAGTGGAGGGCTGCCTGGAGGCAGCGTTGACCACACAGACCCCTCTAGAATCACCCAGAGGATGTCCGACCTCAGCTCAAGGCTTCCACCGCCCAACCCTCTAATCAAGGTCTCTGCACTCACACTTCCCTCTGCTTCAAAGGGTCTTCCCACCCAAGCTCTGGGTGTGTTGCCTCCTCCAGGAAGCCCTGACCTCTACCCGTACTGACCCCCCCACTGCCACACCGAGTCCTCCTTTGACCCCCAGAGACCTGAGCCTATTTGGCCTCCCAGGGTCCCTGGCCTGGGGGGTACACAGATGAAAAGCTCCTGTGGGGTGGGGATGAGGTTGAGACCATGAGAGCTGTGCCCGGGGGTGTCTGCATCTGGGGTTTTATGGGGTGCTCCAGAAGGGTGAGAGATGGAAAAGAGAATTCCACCGGGAACAAGTAACAGATTTTTCCCTGGGGATGGGAAAAGGGGGAGGAGAAGGAGGGGTAGGCCTCTGGGGCGGAGGCTGATCTGGTATCTTGCCCAAGTTTCAAAAGACCAAGTATGGTGGCTCCAGACCCCAGGGAAAGCCCACACTCCATCCCACTCCCCCAGTAGGGGCTGTGAGGCCAGTTTGTTGGACAGGTGGGACAGATACCAGCCCACTTCATGGATGGGCAGAGCAGAGGCCTGGACATGACAAGAGTTGGCTGGAGGATGCATATGGAGTGGGCAGCCAGGCAAGGAGGAAACCCCAGGCACCTTCTCCTCCAAGACTTGCTGCCTTCCTCCCTTCCCACAACCCCCTGCTTCAGCACACCAAGGGAGGGAGCAGGGTGTGCATGACAGGTTCCAGTCATGAAAAACACCTGATCTAGCTTGGAGACTGCCAGCCCTGGGGACAGGGACGCCCTCTCCTGCTGGGTCCCCTCTTCTTCCTCCTCCAGGCACAGTCCCCAAATGGCTCACCCTTTGCCATGCCTGCAAGTGCCAGAGAAACCATGGAGGGCTTCGTGTAGCCAAGGACCCAGCTGCAAGGTGAAGAGCCATCCTCTTGGGTAATGGGAGTCAGAAGCCATGAAAGAGGTGAGGGGGGAGCCACAGGGACTGCTAGGGTGCTGGTCCTTGGGAGAGGCGAGAGTGTGGGAGAGTGCAACAGGGAGAGCCTGGTCTGATGGACCGTGCACTGTGTCATGAACCAATTGCACCCCGGCTCCTGGGAACCCTCCCACATTGAGGCCCCCATGGGGCTCTCACAGGGACCTCCACCTGCCTGCATATGACACAGAAGGGGGCTGCGAGGGCTGGGGACTCACCAGGGAGCACAGTGCGAGCTCACAGCAAACTCACTTCCGTTTGCCTCACCTATGCAGGATGGAAGTTGGCTACCGGTTCTGTACCTGTTGCGTGGCAAAAGGCAGGTGGAGGCGACAGGGCGGGCAGGGAGAACGCCAGGGCTGCAAACACAATGCAGATGCCTGGGGGGATCGAGGGCCTCGCTAGAAGCTAGCTGACCATCCCATCCCGCACATGCACCCAAGCGCATCTTTGAGGCTTTCCGAACGATCCCATCTGACTGAAAGTGATGTCTGGTGGTGAGTGCGCACTGAGAGCAGTGGGTCTAGCTGGCAGTTCAAGGTCTATGCTGGGCTCCCAGGTAAGCCAGGAGTGGTCCCGTGTGTGTGTGTGGGTGTGTATGTGTGTGTGAGTCCTGGCAGTGGACACTGGTCAACAAGAGCACCTGCTGTTCTGCGGTGTCGGGTGCTGAGCCGAGTCCTGGAGCTCATCAGCCGGCCAAGGGAGGAGAGTGATGACAATGATGGACAGGATGATTGACAGGTAGATGGATGAGGCTACGGCCTGATGTGTCCTTGCCTTCATGTGTTGGAAACCTGTTCATCCATGTGAGTGTTGGTGGGGGTGGCCTTTAAGAGGCAGTTGCTCAGGCCCACCTACAAGAGGATGCTAGATTTGTGAGCCTCACAAGGTGGGGGATTCGCTGGGACTTAGGTTGCCAGGCTCAGGTCTTGGGACCAACAGCAAGGTGGGGTACTGTTTTCATGAGCCCCAGGGGCGGGGGGATCTGCCGGGGCTTGGGCCCACCTGCAAGAATATGCCCTCCTCAATGAAAAAGGTGGAGCAGTGGACACAGATCCTGATGTACATGGAGAATATGGCAGCCCATTTGGTACCATAGCAGAAGAACAGAGCAAGTTGGACAGCATCCCAGCCAAACGATGACAGCAAAAACCTGGAGTGATGGAGACTTGAGACTGACCATGTCAGCCAGTTGATACTGGGAGGGTTGCATCATCCTTATTTGGAAATAATGACTTCATCCATTTATCCCTAACCCTCGATCCTTTCCATTCTGATCAACTATGCAATTACCATGAAAAAAAAATGCACTAAAAAAAAAAAGAGGTGGTTGCTTCAAGAACCTGCCCCCCTCGGGGATCACACATGAGTGGCAGGGACCCAAACACTTGGGTCATTATTTGGCGCCTCCCCGGTGCATTAGCAAGGAGTTGGATCAGAAGTGGAGGTGGCATTCTATGCCTAGCACTCCGGTAGGTGGTGGCTTAGCCCACTATACCACAATGCCAACCCCACCGAATTCATCTTAATCTGCTGGATTGCCGGATAACAGCGTTCTAATTTTCTCTGTACATTTGCTTTCTGGTCTTGTCTTCTTACTTTCCCTTTCTTTGGCTTTGCTCACCTTCTGCCAGGAGGGGTCAAAGTGCAAAGCAGTCTCTGCTTTCTTTTGGGGTACAGTCAGAATCACATCTATGCTTTTGAGGGTGACACCTGTTGCATCCCCATCCTTTTTTAAGTTCTGTTTTTCTTCTTGTGGAGTTCAAATGGTTACAACAGCCAAGACTAAGACAGGAGCCAGGAACTCCGTCCAGGTCTCCCACGTGCACACCGGGGCCCGGCCACTTGGATCATCCTCTGCTGCTTTCCCAGGCGCATGAACAGGGAGCTGGATGGGAAATGGAGCAGCCGGGACTCGAACCCACACACATGGCATGCCAGTGTCACAGGTGGTGACTTAACTGGCTGTACCACAATGCTGGCCCCTGCTTTACATATTTTGGAAATGTGGCATTGGTGGCGGGGTGGGGTACCTCCTGCTGAGGCAACATCTGCATGGCTGTAGTCTATTTATCTCAACTGTTTATCTCTACCCTTGCTACTTAGCTGGAGGTCTGTTTTGTCTCCTGCGATTTCAAGACGCCAGCTGTGTGGGGGTTAGTATGCCTGTGATGCTGACATCATATAGGCATGCAGGTTTGAGTCCTGGCTATTCTACCTTCAATCCAGTTCCCTGTTAATGTGCCTGGGAAAAAAAAACAGAGGATGGCCCAAGTGCTTGGGTCCCTATACCCACATGGCAGACCTGGAGGAAGGTTCCTGGTTTGGGGCAGGACCAGCCCTGGTAGTTGTGCCCATCTCTGCCTTTCTAATAAAAAAAAAATAAACAGAGGGTGCTTACTATGTTTTCTTTAAATTGGCCTGGACAGACTAGGGCAGGTCCAGGGTGGAACTTCGCATTCCAGCTTCCTGCCCATGCTCATCCTGGGAGGCAGCAGGCAATGGATCAAGTCCTGGGCTCCCCTGCCACCCTTGTGGAAGACCCAAAGGGAGTTCCTGGCTCTTGGCTTTGGTCCAGTTCTGATCTGACTATTGCAGGCATTTGCGGAGTAATCCAGTGAATGAAGCTCTCTCTCACACACACACATTCTCTGCCTCAAATAGGGGCCAGCATTGTGGCATAGCGTGTTAAGCCACTGCCTACGATGCCAACAACCCCTATTGGAGTCTAGGTTCGAATCCTGGCTGCTCTGCTTCCAATTCAGCTCCCTGCTAATGTGCCCGGGAAAGCAGCAGAGGCTGCTTGGGGGCCCCTGCACACATGTGAGAGACCTGGATGGAGATCCTGGCTCCTGCATTAGGCCTGGCCCAGCTCCAGCTGCTGCAGCCATTTGGAGAGTGAAATCTATGGATGGAAAAATTTCTCTGTGTCCCCTTCTCTATCTGTAACTCTGCCTTCTCAGATAAATAAATCTCCAGTCATACATCATCATCCTCATCCATTAGCCATCGGGAGCCCTTCCTGTGCTGGTGATAAAAGTGGCCCATGTGCCAGGGTTCTGCGGTCCCCCTTCACAGCCAAGAACATCAAGGCCCCACTGTCACCCACATCCCACACATACATCAGGTGGCGGGTGTTAGCTCCTCAGTCATCAGCCCCTGCCCGAGAAAGTATTTAAGTTGCTTTTGACAATGCACTGATTGGAAGCGAATTAAGTGGCAACTAGAATTTATTAATAACATTGGAAATAAATCCCCTTGGCATTCAATTAACTGGGAACCTCCTGAAGTTCTCTTTTCATCATCCAGAAAACACATCTGGGAGGCAGGGATTCTGGAATCCAAGGCATGGGTGGTGCCAAGCACAGGGGTGGGACGGTCTCAGCATGGAGGGAGTGGATGTGCTCTGATTTGGGCTGGTCTCGGATGCCCGTGTGTACCTGCTCTCAGAGATGAGGCTGGTACCCCTTGCCCGTTGTGAAGGCCCTGTGACGTGTCAGTGATCTCTGTCACTGCAGCGCCCACCTCTTCTGCTCCTGGTGCCAATGGCTGGTACCAGGGACATAGCCACTCACTGACCACTGGGGAGGCAGAGCTGCAAGGGCATCCCTGGAGGTCCTAGCAGGTGACAGCTGGGGCTTGGGCACTGGATGGGGTTCAGTGGGGCTTGGGCTCTGGATGGGGCCCAGCAAGGTTTGGGCACTGGATAGCATCCAGTGGGGTTTGCGTACTGAAAGGGGCTCAGTGCCAGGGTCGGGTTGTTCTTGCCACTTGTGGATTCTTGGGCAGGCTGAGAACAGTGGGTCCCTACCACATGGTGCCACCTTTCATGGGCACCTGACCTAAATCCTCAGCTGACTGGAGGGGCTCCTAGTGGCTGGCTGTGTTGGGGCAGGCAGAGAGCGTGGCTGAGTTCCTCAGGAACCCGCCCAGGACTCCGCTTCAGAGATCCTGCCTTATAGTCAAGGCACTGCCTGAGCATGTGCCTGCTGCAGCTGCAGCACGAGCTGAGAGGGTCCTAGGAAGTCTTGGGGACACAATGAGGACCATGAGGGATCATTGCAGGGGTGCCAGCCCTATTTCCAGCTCACACGCATGCACACACATGTATATGCACACCTCACATACACACGCACTGTGCAGGCACATGGGTGTACCCAGCTCGGTATACCATGGCACCTACACACACATGGTACACACTCATTTGTGCATGCAAACAGAATCACATGTGTAGCCAGAGAGGCCTGGAGTGGTCAGCTGTGAGGACCACCAGTGGGCCTGGCACGGTCACCGAGGGGGAGGAGAGAGGAGGAGGAGGGAGGCAGCTGCAGGGCAGGTGGGTGGTGGGGTGAGGCGAGGTGGGTGGTGGGGTGAGGCGAGGTGAGGCGAGGGGGAGGCCTGTGCTAATTCTCCCTCATTAACCCCCTGGGTGGCCCTGGGCAGCAGTCCAGAGGTGCAGAGCAAGGGTGCCTGAGGCGGCGAGAGGCCTTGCCAGCCCTGCCAGTCCTGCCGTGAGGTCTTCCCCAGGGCCAGGGCAGTTTGGGGCAGAGGAGGAACCAGCAGCTGGGGGCCCAGCTCTCAACACCCGGGCTGGGACCCTCTGTAACCTTCCCTCTAGCGAACATCATGGGCTGTGCCATCTGTCTGAGCGTGGTCATGTAGGCAGGGGCCCTGAGGGCACCCGTAGATACAGGAAACTCACCTGGGTACACTGCCCCAGGACCCAGCCCATCTCCTTGGCTGCAAGGCCCAGGGCAAGGAAGCCCTGAGCCGAGGGCTGCACTCCCACAGGGCCTGTGAAAGCCTGCACCTTGCTCAGACTCCCTACACAGCTGGCGCTGCCCCCATATACCTAGAAAGCAGCACCCGTGGTGGCATGAGGAACCAGCACCCATGGTGGCATAGGGCCGAGGCTGCTCACCGGGCTGAGCTCGCGGGGCACTCCTCAGCGACCAGGAGGACAGGGGCCCCAGGCGGCCAAGCCCAGGCTTGCACAGTCAGGGAGATGGTCCTGGGGCCATGTTCTAGCCACTGCTATTAGCATCCTGTATCATTCTTAACAATGCACTCAGGCCGGCAGCAGAACTTGACCCAAGCGCCAGCCCTAGGCCTGGGCAGGAGCCTTGGGCACAGACCCTCTGCTAAGCTTGGAATTCCTGGGGTGCAGAGCTAAGTCACCCTGCTTTTGGGGGGGAGGGGGGCGGCAGATGCGGCTCGGCCTCCCCCTCCCTGCAGTTGCCACTCGCCCCTCCTCCCTAACCACATCCCCAGGAACAGACACACAGTGGGGAGAGCACCTGTATTGTGGGGTACAGTCATGAGGGGCACGTAAGTGGCTGCCCGTGCCCCTTCCCCCAAGCACCCTTCCCGGGAGACAGAGATGGGGCAGGGCTCCCGAGCACCACAAGGCCTGCGGGCACAGTCACTCCTGTCACTGGACATGCCAACATCCTTGATTGGGAGCTCCTCCACAGCCAGGGCTGAGGGTCTGGAGGGCGGGCTGTATGGAGGTCGTGAGCTTCTTTGGGGTCTTGCGGTGCATCCCAGGGTCCTGCAGCTGCCGTCCCCTGTCCCTCCACAGTTTGTGCAGGGAGCGTGGCTCACCCAGGAGGTTCCCCCAGGGGGACAGGGAGGGGCAGGGGCTGCAGGTGCCCTCCTGCCAATGCACACCCCTGTGCAAGACTCCTGTTTGTGATCGGCAGGTGGGAGGGCTGGGCACGGGATGGTGGGCTCAGTGAGACTGGGAGGCAGCAGTGGGGCACCAATTGAATCTGGGAGGACTTGCCCCTCTCCTGTGCCCCCTAAGTCCATGTAATAGTCAGGAGTTATTCTCTGGTGCAAGCCAGCTTCCCCACCCCAAAACCCAGAACCATGGAGCAGACCCCAAGGCTGGAGAAAGGACCCCACAGAGCAGGGTCCTGCCCAATCTTGCCAAGGAGAAGCTGGTAGGGGCCACAGCTTGGGGCCTCAGGAGGCCCGAGTTCAAGACCTGCCCCCAGCGCCCCTGGGCAAGCCATCCCCACAGAAACAAGGACCATGAAGGGTTAAGTCAGATGACCGGGCCAGCGCCTGGACTGACAGGGGCAGCTGGGACTCAGTAAACAAGGAACATGAGGATTTGTCCCCCCAGTAGGTCCCCTGGCCCCCAGACAGGTTGCACAGAAGGGGCTCTGCCTGGGTGCTGCCCCTCCCGACTCCACCCACGGAGGCATGGCGTGTGCCCAAGGCCCCAGGCCTCGGGCGTCAACAGCTCTCCCTAATGTCCATGGCAGCTCCAGTCCCGTTGGGGTTTCTGCCAGGCTTGGGGCTCAGCCTGGAGTGAGGCGCTCTCACTTCCTGCCACTGGCCTGGTCGGCGGTTCGCTTCTGCCCAGGGTCTGAGCCGAGCAGGGCGGCGAGGGCGCCATCCGACTGGGGGCCACCCCGTTTCATCTTGAGGCTGGCTCTTAGTGCGGCGTCCTGGCCGGAGCCCCCCTCCGGGGAGGCCAGGGGATCTGCGGGGAGAGCTGGGACTTCAGATACAGCTGTGGCGGCAGCCCCCACCCACCCACAGAGAGGGGCTTGGCTTTCATCCCCTCTCCCATTCCTTCACCCACCCACCTACCTACCTAGGTGGCCATTCATCACCCACCCATCCATCTGCCCACCCAACCCTTTGCCCATGAAGCTTTCATTCATTCATTTATGCAAACACACATTCATTTATTTATCCACCCATGCGTTCATTCACCCACTCATTCATTCATTCATCTATACATTCATTCATTCACCTACTCATGCATTCATTTGCCCATCCATCCAAGCGCCACCCTCCCCAGGGCCTCTAGAGTGCCAGGGCAAGACCTGTAAACTCTAATGACTCCTCAGGGCATTTGTGGGGAGGAGAGGAGGGCTCAGGAAGGCCCTCCCTCTCCCAGGGGAGCCCTGTGGGTGGGTCCTGCCCTGGTCCTGCAGCCACGCTGGGGAGGGTCCTGTGATCTTGCACAGGGCCCTGACGCCAATTTGGGGCAGGCCAGTGCGATAGTGGGGAGTGCAGAGGCCACTGGACAGCTCAGGGGACCCCCGGGGGTGCTCACCGTGGACCCCAATCATGTGCTCCAAGATAAGGACCCTCTCCGCCAGGATCTTCAGGGCCTCCCGCAGCTGCTGCACCCCCTCGCCCTGGTGGGGAGGGAATGGTCAGGGCCAGCCTCTCCCAACGCGGGGTCTGAGGGCTTCCCGCTGCTACCCTCACTTCCCCCTCCGCCCCCTCACCATCACCCGCCTCACAGCCAGCACAGACTGAGGCCCTGCTACGTGCCAGCCCGCGGCAGTGGGCAGGGAGTCTCCAATTCTCAAACATAACAACAGAGGCTCTGAAAAGTAGCCGGCGCCCCTGGGGCCACACAGCCCTGCCCTCCATAGCCTTCTTCTATTGGCCTCTGGCTGCCACAATTCCAGAAACTTTTCGGGGACAGGGCAGTACACCTGGTCCAGGGAGCTTTCATTTCCTGCCTGGGCCGCCAGCCAGGGGTGGCTGCGGGAACAGTGCAGAGAGAGTGGCCACAATCATGCTTGGCCAAAGATGAGGGTGGGGGCTAGGGGACACCGAGAGGGAGCCCACACGGACCAGCAGGTGCCCATGTGGGTCAGCAGGTGCCAACATGGGCCAGCAGGTGCCCATGCAGGCCAGTAGGTGCCCACATGGGTCAGCAGGTGCCCACATGGGTCAGTAGGTGCCCACATGGGCAGGCAGGTGCCCACATTACCTCTGTGGTAGTTTTCTCCTCGCTGTCTCCCTTCCCAGCAGGTTCACCCTAGAAAGCAAGTGAACCCATCAGTACCCCAGGGCACAGAAGGTGGCAGGGGCCAAGCCACCCCATCCCAGGCCATCGCTGTTCCATCCAGGTCTTCCCTAGGTCCAGCCCCCCTCCGGCTGGGGACACTGTGAGGCTGAACTCCAGAGCCCTGTGTCCTAGGCCCATCTCCCAGCCCCATGCCTCCAACCCTGCACACGTCCACACTCACGGATGGCCCCGCCGTGGCCCTCTCGCCCGCAAGGCCCTGTAGGAAACCAAACCAGGGAGTGACCCAGGAGGCCACACAGGGTGCTGCTGGCAGTGACCATGGCCCAGGCATCAGTGTGTGGCAACCCCTGACCACAAAGGTCCTCTGTACCTCCCTCAGCAGGGACCCCAGCTTCCCACTCCCACTTTCTGGCCAGGTCTATCTGCTAAATCCATCACCATCCTGGGCCAGCCCACAGCCTCACTGCCAGCCACCCCGGCCTCCCTCCCAGCGCCACTCCGGCCAGCCCGTCCCCACCCACAGTGGCTAGAGGACCCTGTATGGGGGAAGTGGGATCCTGCGCTGGCTCTCCACACCACCTAACGAGAACCAACCCTGCCTGTCCCCTTCCCCCACCCTGCCTCCTCAGCGCATGCTGCTGGTAGTGCCCTGCCTGTGCCTTGAGCCCCTACACTGCCTTCCTCCTCCACCTGGAACAGAGGTGGGGTGCACAGCTGGGGATGCAGTGAGCCCGGGCCTCAGAGCTGCCCAGTCGGGCTCTGGGCACCCCTGCCCACAGATGAGGGGTGACAGGTGGAGGTTGACAGATGAGGTGCCAGGTGAGGGTACAGGTGGGGTGACAGGTGAGATAACACGTGAAGGGTGACAGGTAGGGGTGACAGGTGAATGTGCTGTGACTCTGCTATCCCCTGCACAGTCCCAGGCCTCCTTGGAGCTCAGCTCATCTGTGAAACAGAAGTGACGCTGGCATCGCCTGGCATGCGCAGGAACAGGACATGGGTTCCCCTGCACTGTGCTGGGAACAGTACAGTCCTTACCGGGGATCCGGGGGCTCCTGGCGGTCCCGGGGGCCCGTGTGGTCCAGGGGGGCCTGTGGACAGAGTCACAGATGGGCCTGGTGAGGTCCACTGCCCCTGTGGACCTCCTGCCATGACCCCAACGCTCCGGAGGACAGCAAGAGGAGCCTGGGAATGAATTCTGGGGAGTCAGGGCCCACCCACTCTCCCTACACCTGCTCAGAGGAGAGAGCCCCTCAGAAGCTGTCCACTTGCCTGGGGGGCCAGGGGGACCTCGGGGGCCAGGGACTCCTGCCAGCACGGTGTCCACAACAGCAGGGACCAGCTGGGAGTCTCCATCTGGGAACAGAGCAGAGCGGCTGGTGACACGTTGGAATGGGAGGGAACCTTCATGCCCTGGCCAAGAAGGAGGCCCAGGGCAGTCAGCGGGCAGGGGAAGGTGGGTCAGAAAACTTCTAGAACATTCCAGACTTGCCCCCAAGCCCCAGACTAGTGCTGTCCTCCAAGTTGTGCCCTCCTACGGCCGTCGATGCACCTGCCTGGTTCCCTCTGCAGGGCCTCCTCCAGAGAGCCCTCCAGGCCCAGCCCTCTGGGCTGCGTCCAGCACCACTTCACAACCTGGGACCCCTCCTCAGAACTTCATCCCGTGCCATCCCCAGAGCCCGAGCACCAGGGTATGTGTGCGCAGGTGTGGGGTATCCCCCACTCGAAGGCCAGCTCAGGTGCCCCTGCTGCCCCATCCCCCGATATTCCTGCCTCTCCCCAACCCCTCCCCACCCCCACCAGGGTCAGCCCCGGCTGGCACTGGGCTTTCGGCCTTGCTACACAAAGTGGACATTCCAGCAGCAGTGGCCTCCCCAGGGTTTCTTGTCCCGGGAACACGCATGTGAATGGCACCCCGGCCAGCGGTCAGCCCACCTCCAGGGACACCTGCTGTCAGCTCCCTGCATGCACCCTGGGTGGCTGCGGCGATGGCCTGGCCACCCTCAGGGGAAGACCTGGATGGGGTTCCCAGGACTGACCGGCTCTGTCAGGAGTGGACCTCAGCGAGTAGAGCACACCTTGTGGGCCGGCTGGGCCAGGGGGTCCTGGGGGGCCTGGGCGCCCTGTCTCTCCAGGAAGTCCCCGAGGCCCGGGTGGCCCCAGGAGCCCTATGACAGAGAAGAGAGGGAGGCGTATGTAAACCAAGTAACTTAGGGGTGCACACACACACACACACACCACCACCACCACCACCATGGGCCTAGTGTAGGCAGGGACATGGCAACCAGCTGCATGGGACAGAGACGGGGCCACCTTGATGGGTGGCAGCGCTGTCCCCAGCCTGCCCAGGGGTCACTCCCTCCTGCAGGACCAGGACCCGGTGGGGGGAGAAGGAGGGGTCCCAGAAGTCCTCCAGTGGCTGACAATGCGCCCCGCCCCCCACCAACACGTTCACCACCAGTTGTGGGTGTGTCCGCACCGGGAGGCCCCGCTGGGCCCTTCTCTCCTGTCTGGCCTCGGTCTCCTTTGGAGCCCGGGGGACCTGCAGGGCCTGGGGGTCCCGTCTGTCCTGGGGGTCCTGGAGAGAGAGGAAGATGAGAGCCGAGACCTGATCCATCTGGTCCAACTCACCCGTGCCTCAACCCTCACCCCTACCCTGGGTTGGCATGCCATTGGTCACAGTGGTCTTAATCCATGACCTTAAGGCATACTGCTGCACCCATTACACAGGTGGGCAAACCGAGGCTAGGGAAGGCCAGCTCGGGACCACGTCTCAGGTCCCTGTTAGGGCTCAGGGGGCCCCAGGTTGAACCCTAAAGAACCAAGCAGGATACGCCTGTCCAGTTCCCATCTCCTGGCCCCAAGAGAAGGTAAGCACGCGTGAGGGCCAATCGGTGGTCTGCGGACAGCCGGAGGCCACCCTGGCCACGCCGGCTGTGCCCACTTACTGGCCTGAGGAACAAGGCAGCCCAGAACCAGCCAGGCTGCTCCATTTACGGGGTGTGGGCCCCACCCAGTGGCCATCCTCGGAACTGCACTTCCCCGCAAGACATTTTCCTTCACCTCCGCCCCCACAACCCCATTGCCAACTTTTAGAAGCTGGGAAATTTGGAGCCTGGAACTTCTGCCGGGTGGTATGCGCCCTCTGTCAGTCCCAGAAGAGATACTGGGCATGGGGAGGGGGCGTGAGAGACTTCGGGGCCAGTAGCTTGGGGCTGTGTTCTAAGAGAACCAGAAATCCTGCAGGGGTGCTCACCAGCTGGGCCCGTGGGCCGCCTCCTGGGGGACCCCGGGTAGGCGAGGGGGATGGCGCCAGGCAGGAAGTCCTGGTCCCAGGGCGGCGCCGTGCCGCGGGCGGCCGGCAGGTCGTTGTCCCTGTCCTCTGGGCGCTCGGCAGCTTCCAGGAGGAGGACCTGGGAGAAAGAGGGGTGATGAGGCGTATGGTCAGGCGCCCTGCGCCAGGTCCCCTTCCTTCTTCCCAGCTCAGCGCACACACTTCGTGGTTCGGGAACGCTAATGGCTACGAGGGAAGGAGCAGGAATGCAGGCTGGAGGTAGAGGGTAAAGGGCTGTAACCCTGGGACCCTATCCCCTCCATTCTTACCCCTCCAGCCAAGCAGGATTCAGATTACCCAGCCTGGTCCCGGTGCCAGCCCTCTCTGGGCAGCAGAGGGAGCTGTGCACCAGCCATGGCTGCAGGCCGGTCCCTCTGGGGACGTTCGTGGGTCAGGGCACACAGATGGACTCCATCAGCTTCAGAGGCAGGCCTGGAGGCACTTCTGCGGGTGCACACGCCTGGGGCCCCTCTGGGTGGTCCCTTCACCAACTGCAGCTCCTTGCCCCCACACCACGAGGGGTCACCTGTCCTTTCCCTTCCTGGGCCCCTGAGACAGGTGATGGGCCCAGCCCGTCAGCACCTCCTCCTCCCCACAGCACTGGAAGAAGAGCAGCCTTGAGCCCTGGGCCAGCTCCTGGGCAAAGCTAGGACTGGCCATGGCAGAGAAACAGGAGGGTGTGAGCACCCAGCAGAGCATGGCCACTGGGGGCAGGACCTGGGGCTGGGCCTGGGCTGCCGACCATGAGGCTCACCCACCCCAGCGAGGTGCCCTGCCCTGCCCCCCCACTACCCCCTGTCCCAGCAGGGCCCAGCTCTAGTCCATCTCATCCAGCTCAGCAGGGAGGGTGGCAGTGGGGGTGGGGACTCCAGCCAAGAAAGTCAGACCACAGCTCAGAGCGGGGGCAGGGTCGGCTGGGATGATGTCACCCACTGGGGCCCATCCTGCCCCAGCGAGTGGCTTCTCACAGCCCTTGGTGGCGGAAAAGGCGGATGGAATGTTCCGGTGCCTGGCTGGCCTGCTGTGGGTTGGGTACACCTGCACCCTTCCTCATGCCCCAGGCAGCCTCGCTGTTGCTGGGGTGCCCCTGGTTTCTAACTCCCTGGCTGCGGTCCTGCCTCACTGGCTCTGCCTTTCCCTGCTGGAACCTCAGCCTCTGCTTCACAGTAGCTCTGGGTCCCCCAGGGACCCCCTGCTCATGTTCCCCAAACTCCCTCCAGGCTGCCACCTGGCAGGGACCCCTGCTGTGGGCCCACGAGGCTCTCAGTAGCCCCATTAATTCAGGGGATGCCTGGGCACGTGGGACAGCTGGAAAATGAGCTGGACAAGGTGAGTCAGGGGTTTCCCAACCCCCAGCTGGAAATTCAGGACTAAGGAGAGTGTGGGCTTGCTGCCTGGCCCCTCGCCCCCAGCTCCCACGGGCGGACCAGCCTGGAAGGCACAGGGTGGAGAGGGGACCGAAAGGAAGGTGACTCCTTCACGTCCACTTTACAGGTGAGTAGACCGAGGCTGCTGAAGGAGGGGGCCTGCCCAGCCCACACACCCTGCAGACCCTGCCTCGGCCCACAGGCTCCTCACCCTGCAAGGACTGGAGTCCCAGGCACACCACGCCCCTGCCTGCTGCAGACTTGGGAGCCAAGGAGGGGGCGGAGCTGCTCATGGCAGGCGGGGTGGGTGAGGGCAGCTGGCACGGGGCCGCTCCCCTGCAGCTGTGACTTTTCACACCCTCAGTGCTGGGCAGGGGCCAGGCTGAGCTGTTGGCAGCTGCTTCAGCTGCTCTGTGCCAAACCTCGTGCATGGCTTCCCCAGCCACGCCACGCCGACCCCACCCGTTTCCAGAACGCGGGAGCTGGGAGTTCACTCCTGTGGCTTCCCCAGTGACACCCCTCGCTCTCCAGAGGGCTCCCCAGTTCTTCCTGCCCCGCTAACCTATAGCCTAGGACCTTGCCCATGTGTACCAGGGCCCAAAGCTGTGGGAGGAAGCTCATGGCTGGGGACTCCCCAGGTCACGTGGCATGGGTTCTGACTCAAACCCAGATTCCAGGTCAGCACCCAAACATGGCCAGAGCCGAACTGGGTCCTACCGGCCCACCCGTGGTTCCCAGCAGCCTCAGGAGTCTGGCGTCCTTTACTGCTGGTGGTGCCGATGTGGGGTGGAGGTGCAGGAGCCTGGAGAGAATGGGCGCCCCCTGACTCTGTGCAGTGGCGCCTGTGGGTGCCCACAGGTTCAGGGCTGCCAGAGCAGAGAGGCAACGTGGGCTGTCCAGGACTGCATGTGTGTGCCATGTGTGCATCTGTGGCTATGCGTGTGTGCGGCTGTGTGCACACATTCACACATGCACACGCGTATCTATGTTAATGCAGGGGAGGCCGTGTGTCACAGCTCTATGCATGCATGGGTGTGGCTGTGTGTGCACTTACAGACATATGTTCATATGTGCATGTGAGTGACTGCGTGCAATCAAACCCACACAGTGGCTCTTGAGGCTTCTCAGCCAACCTCTGGGCCTGCCCTTGGGGACTTGTGCTGTCTGGGGCCCCGTGCCCATCCACCTCTCTTGTCTCTCATCCCCACTCGAGCCTCCCTGCCCACTGTGGCGAATGCAGCCCCTCCTGGGTGGCCCCGGCTCTCTCCACTGCCCCAGGAGGCTTGCAAGAGCCGTGGTGCTGGCCTTAGCAGCCTGGTCCCCCGGGCTCGTGCTCCTCCAGGCCCACAATTGTCCCCTCTCTCCTCATCATGGTGGACGCTGTCAGAGCCCCACACGGACCTGCCTGTACCCCACGTGCTGAGACGTCTGTTTGCGGACGCCTGTGTCTCTTGGCTGCGGGGCCCTGCTCCAGCTGCGGGCGTGTGCTAGGTGGGTGCACCCTATCCAGGCTTCCGGAGCGGGTCAGCCCAAGTGCCCACAGGTAACTGCTCCACAAGCACGCCTGCGCCAATCACAGCCTTCCCATTCTTGTTCCTCAGCCAGGCTGTCACCTCAACCCTGACTGAGTCCCTGGAATCCAGCCAGGCTTCTCCCCACATCAGCCCTGGGCTTGTCTTCATGACTGGCATGGGGAGGAGGGGCCGGGGCCAGGACTGCACCCCAAAAAGGGCCTGACAGTGTCCTCTTTACACTGATCTGGGTGCTAAGGCCCCTGGCCCCTTGACCTAGGACTCAGGAGACAAGCACTGCTCCAAGAGCCACAGCCATGTCAGCTGGCCCGGGACCTTCAAATGCCTCACCCTGTCACTCTCTCCATGCCAGGATACCAGCCAGCCCTGCCCAAGGAGGCCGCCTACAGCCAGCCAGAGCCCAGGACCAGGCCGCTCAGGTGTCTGATGTCTTCCAGCCCCGCCCACAGCCCGCTGACCTTGGACTCCAGCGTGGTGAGCCGCTCGCTCATGTCACTGAGCCGGGTGCAGTTCATGCATTCTGGAAGAGAAGAGAGGTGGGGTGAGCCCAGCACAGAGACCCTGGGCAGAGGGGTGCTTGTGGGACCCGGTATTTGACCTGGAAAACTTATTCATCTCCAGGACTTTGTCCTTAAGATCCTTCGATCCTGGCAGTCTGCTGGACCTCTCAGCTTACTTTCATTAGGAAGTCAGAGACTGCTCACCTACTGAGGGCGTGATTGTGTGGGGGCGTAGTCTGCCTGCATGTGTCTGGTCATGGCTGCCCCCGTGTGAGCCCATTCCTGGGCTCCTGACACTGCCTTGCCCCCTCATCCCGGCAACACACACACACACACCCCTCAACCACAGCCCAAGGTGATTTCAAAGGACTGGGGTGCCGTGTCCAGAGGTTGGGCTCTTGCACGTTAAGCCCTATCTCTTTAGGAGAGCGCTTCAGACACCCCCTCCACCCCCATGCCTCCTGTGGGATATATGACCTTGATCAAAGGCTGGGGATCCAGGCCAGGTGCAAATCTGAGAGAGGAGGAGGAATCAGAGCATCCTTGAGTCTGTGATAAACCCCGGAGGCCTGCTGCCCTGATTAAGAAATGGAGGTGGGGGCTGGTCCCTGGCGTAAGCCAGCTTTGGACTGGGTCATCTGGACTTCCGTTGGAGTGCCCCTGCTTCCAGGCCAGGGAGAGGCAGGACAGTCTGCAAGGGCCACAGGGGTGGTCGCTCTCCAGCACCTGCTGACAGCAGGAGCCTCAGGGGAGGGCTTCAAGCTTCCAGATTCCTCCAAGGACGCATCCAGCGGCTGCAGCCAGTCCTTGGGGATCTGGGAAAGGAAGGGGCTTAGGGTCTGTCCCCCACCCCAGGAGAGGCGATCAGATGGGGTTGTTACAAGACTGGGGATTGAGGCGGGGGGTGGGGGGGATGGATGAGGTTTACGCCACACGGCAGGGGCTTTCCTGCAGGTTGCAAGCTCATGGAGGGCCATGTGGGCTCATGGCCCGCACGCTGCATGCTCCTGAACAAGGTCTGTGTGTGCGCGAGGAGAGAACTGTGCCCTGCCTTTGGGAAAGCTTTCCAGCCTGGCGGAGCAAAGCAGAAACCTCCGCCCCAAGCTGCGAGCTCCGCCCATGGCTGGTGTCCACCCGGCAGGCCCACACCTGCCCCCCAGGGGAGCGAGCAGCTGCAAGGAACTCCGGCAGAGGAAGATGCAGGGCGAGCGACCTCCCATCTGACATCATCCGCCTGCGGTTCCAAGAGACTAAAATTAGGCTGAGAAAACGGAGGCCACAGAGCGTGTTACTTGAGGTTTCCAAAGAAAACACGGGTGCGGGCCAGGAAATGGGTCAGGAAAGAATTTCTGTGACTCAGGCCCAGCATGTGGGACTCCATTCACCAGCAGAGGCGAGGCGAGCTGAGCCACCAGTGGGACTCAAGTTTCGGGAGGCTAGCACGTCGCCAAATCCAGGGCCCTGCCTCGCTGAGTCCACTTTACAGATGGCTCAGAAGAGATACGCATCCCCGGGTTGGCTGAGCGCCATCTGAGAGCACCCCCACTCCTACCCCTACCACGACAGAAGCCCACCTCCTCAACCAGAACACTTCCTGAAGCGCTCAGCGCTGCTCAGCAATCAAAGGAATGCCACTAGCACTGGGTGACCAATCAGGAATGTGGACACGAGCTGGACACACCTCTCTCGCCCCCCCCCACTTGAGCACATACAAAGCTTCACCCCTAAGTCCTTGGGAAGTCCAGGGGCTCAACGACAGCAGCTCCTTGCGCTGCACTCGACAAATAAACATCTTCTTTCTTCCACCACCCCATTGATGGAGATTTTTCTAAAGATGTGTTTTATTTATTTGAAAAGTAGAGTTAGAGAGATCTTCCATCTGGCTGGTTCACTCCCCAAATGGCTGTGATGGCGGGGGCCCGGGGCCAAGTTGAAGCCAGCGGGCCAGGAATTCCAGCTGGGTCTCCCACGTGGGTGGCAGGCCCCCCTACTCTCCCCCCCTCTCCCCCTCCCCCATCCTTGGGCTCTTCTGCTGCTTTCCCGCATGAATTAGCAGGGAGCTGAATGGGACAAGGTGCAGCTGGGACTTGAACCAGAGCTTCTATATGGGATGTCAGGGTTGCAAGCAGCGACTTAACTTTCTGTGTCACAACGTTGACCCCCCAGTTTGGGGGTCTGGCAACAACTCCTTCAGCTAGTTGGTGTTGGCGGGGAGGCGAAGCTGTTTTGAAAAAGCAGCGTTTGGCTTCTTAGGAGACCACGACCACGGGGGTTCTGATAAACCCCTGCCACCCCATGGAAATGAGGAGTATCTGTCTCCATAGCAGAGGAAGAAGGCAGGGAGCTAGCAATTCACAAAATGCCACCCGCCCCACAAGGATTTGGGGTCTTAAGTCCAAGAGCAGTGAGAGTTTGGGGACTAAGGTGAGGTTGTCTGTGGCCTAAGTTTGTGTGTCAGCCTCATCTTCTTACAGTGAGAGAAACGTGGCCCAGAGAGGCACAGTTATTTGCCCAAAGTCACACAGCAAAAAGTGGCTAGAGCGATCCCAGCTAAGTCACCATTTCTCCCTCAACCAGCACCCTCTGCCGCCGGCCGTGGTCCTGGGCGGGGGTGGCTTGCCCAGGGGAGACCAGCTGGCCTCGTTGGCTCACCTGAGCAGGTGCATACAGAGTGTGAGACGCAATGCCAAACACAGGAGCAACCAAAGCAGAGAAGTTGGACATCATTCAAGTTAAAAAAAAAAAAAAGAAAGAAAAGAAAAGAAAACCAAACTTTCACACCTCACAGGCTTGTCTCCAGAGAGAAGGCAAGCTACAGAACGGGAGCAAAATCCTCGCACATCTTCGTACACCTGATGAGAGCTGCTATCCCGCTTCTGTGTGATCACCCCAAGAGCTGGCTGGCGCAGCTGGGCAAGGACTCGGCCAGACATTCTGCGAACAAGACAGTCCCCTGGCCAGCAGACACGTGACAAGATGCTCGGGGTAAATGCAAGTCCAAACCACAACCGGATGTCCGTGCACAACCACTTCGATGGGTATAATTAATAAAAAAAAACAAACAACCCTCCAAACAGAACACTCAGCCAGCACTGGTGGAGATGTGGAATCTGCTTGGCTGGGAGACGGTGTGGCTCCTAGGAAGCAGTCAGGGGCAGGACGAAGACCCCACCGTCATCCTCCTCCTGCACACATGCTCAACGGCACGGGCCATCAGCGTCAACAGCACAAACACCAACCGCCTCCACCCCAAGCTGAGAATGCCCATCGACAGACCGGGGGAACCGATGACACGTGGAATACTACTCAGCCATGAAAAGGGTGGAGTTCTGAAGGGGCTACCAGCACACTCGAACCTCCACCACAAAGGTCTGTGTGTGCCCAAGTGTAGGTGATATATTCATAGTAAACAAACCCCTGGGGACAGAGTGTGACTTTTGCTGGTCACAGGCTGGGGAGAAGGAAGGGAGAAGGTCAAGAAAGGACAGCAGCACTCCACGTGGAGTGATGGGACCACATGCAGGGCCACTGCATTTTCGACTCTATGCTTCTTGCTTTAAAAACCAGCCAGAGGGGCTGGCATGATGGCTCAATTGGCTGATCCTCCGCCTGCAGGTGTTGGCATCCTATATGGGCACTGGTTCGACTCCCGTTTACAACCACTGTCCCAAATCCCTGCTTGTGGCCTGGGAAAGCAGTTGAGGATGGCCCAGCGCCTTGAGGCCCTTCATCGGCATGGGGGACCCAGAAGAAGCTCCTGGCTTCCGGCTTAGCTCTGGCCATTACAGCCATGTGGGGAGTGAACCAGTGGATGGAAGATGTTTCTCTCTTTCTCTCCTTTTCTGTATAAATCTGCCTTTCTAATAAAAATAAACTATTAGAAAAAAATCAGGCAGAAAAGGCGACATGGGGGTGCCTTCCTCTGTAGTCCCCGTGACTCCTCCCTCAACCCCAGGAGAGCTGCAGCAGAGGTGGGGGTGGGGGCATGGATCCCAGCCTCATGCACTTGATGGATGCTCACGGACCTCACATGAGGAGGGGCGATCAATTCAGGACCCAACAGGAAAGGGTCTTGGTCTGAAATGTTGCCACTTCCAGCTTGAAGTAGCATCACTTCCCGTGGAAAACGAAATCCTCCAGCCCTGGGATTCCCTTTGTCCCTTCAAAAGGTGACTGCCACCCTCACTGGAGAAACCTCTCCCAGGCCGAGGCCACAATGCTGCCTTCCCTAGGGGGAGCTACCCCACTCTCTCAGCTCCCCAGGAGGGTCAGACTCCACCCCTGCCATCCGCCAGACTGGGTGGGAATTCCTGACGCATGCCTGCACTTCTCCAGAGTGCGAGTGACGGTGGGACTGGAGCAAGCTACCTAACCGGCAGAGCCTCGTGGTCACCCTGTGTTGGCTGTTCTTACTCGTTTTTGTCATTTATTCTACCCAATCCTAACAAGAAAAGTCCCACCTGTCTCACCGAGTTAACCTAACAACCCGTATGACAGTCACTCTGCCTAGAACCAGTGTTAAGCCACCAAAGGCTGAAAGCGAGTGGAACTGATTTTTCAAACTTTTGAAGGTTCCGTGAGGTCTGGAAACTCCCACTTCTCAGGTCTTCCCCAGCTAGGGGCATAGGGCCATGCTTAGGGGCACCGGGGGAATTGAGGGAGCCTCGTTCCAGTCTGTACTGAGATGCAAGGAGACGTGGAGGATGTGTGAAGAGGCAGGAAGAGACAGGACAGACAGGGAACGGAGCTGAGGGATAACAGCCACAGTAGAAAGTACTAATGTGACCTTGGCAATGAACCCACCTGTTTTAAACACAGTCCGACTGTTCACCATAGCCCCGTGGAGCAGGAAATACTACAAGGTGCAGAAGGGAAACTGGACAGGTTAGAGGATCTCGTGGATGGAGCCGGACAGAACTGGGGGATTCGGTCTCCAGGGACCCCCTGCTTGGCCACCACAGGGGCTATCACCAGCCCTGACCAAGGTAAAATGTGAGTAGTTACAGGAGGCGTGAATCCATGTCCAGGCATGCACAACCCCAGGGGGCGCTATTGCATCGCCAGCACCCTGGCTGTGTGCATGCATTGTACCAGCTGTCCAGCAGATGGCAGTCACATGCCTGGAGGGTGAGTGCCTTTACCCAGCAGACCTTGGCTTAGGGCCAGGTGCATCCCACTCAGGGAAGGGGAAGGTTTCTATTTCCGCCAGACAACATGGTCTTGGCTGGGAGGAAGAGGGTGATCCAGGTGAGAGAGGTCCGGGGCCAGGTGCAGCTGGGTACACAGCAGGACCTTTGGGTGGGGACTTGAAGGCTCCAGGGTTCAGCCTTGGATGGAGGAGGGGGCAGGCAGCTCCATCCCTGGGCCAGGAGTGCAGAAAGAGGGGCCTCTCTGCAGCCCAAAATGGAGGGCAAAAGGCAGCTCAAGAAATCTCATTGGGGTACCAGCTTAAGCCACCACCTGCAGGGCTAGCATCCCAGATGGATTCCAGTTCCTGGTTGCTCCACTTCCCATCCAGCTCCCTGCTAATGCACCTGGGAAAGCAGCAGAAGGCAACCCATGTGCTTGGGCCCCTGCACCCATGTGGGAGACCCAAAAGAGGCTCCTGCCTCCTGGCTTTGTCCTGGTCCAGCCCAGGCCGTTGTGATCATTTGGAGACAAGCAGCTGAAGAGCTTTCTCCTTCTCCATCTGCTAACTCTACCTTTCAAAAACGTAAATGCTTCTTGAACAAAAGAATTCTAGATGGCAAGTTGTAGGGAAGTCCGGATACCCTTCTCGCCCACCCCAGTGGGACCCTTGGCCACTCTTCCTTTCCTGTCCCCACGGTCTTTAACCACCTGGGCCTGGTCAAGGTCCTAGGGGAGTCCCTCTCTCAGGAGGCGCAGGCCGGGCGGGTCTGTCCTCTGGAGGATGGCTGGGGTTTTGCCAAGAGGCCTCCCCCAGCCCTTTGATTCCCAGCCAAGAATGCTTCTCTCCAAGTGAGAAAGCAAAGTGAAGCGAGTCCCTCTCCTCCCATTTATTTTAATGTGGTTTGCAACACTGCTTGATGCTGAGCAGGGCTGTGGGCGGCAAACATGTGCTTGCAAGATGCTAGGATGGCGGGGATGCCACTGGCACCAACAGGCGGGACGGGTGGGAAGCTCAGCGGCCCGGGTCTCCGGTGACTCTGGGGACAAGGGGCACTGCCCAGAGCGCTCATTTTCCCATTTGGGGTTCCTTTGAGCAGCTGTCGGGAGATGCGGGGTCTAGCCTGAGACCACCTGGGTTATCTCACTTTTGGTTTCCCCACATAGGAGAGGAGGTATTTGGCTTCAGCATTAGCAGGCCATCCCAGCTCAGGGGGCGGAGTACACCATGGGAGTAGGGATGCTGGTGTGGCCCCAGCTCTCATAGCATCAGGGGTGCCTCAGATGTGAACAGTACACCCCAATATGCCACCTGACTCTGGACCTCAACTTCTCCCTGCTAGCAAGCTGGACAGGAAGTCGCTGTCCAGTCCTATGGGGTGGGGCTTCTCTGACCATGACCCTGGCCCCTCCAGGCCATTTCTCCCAGGTCTGCCCCTCTGGCCTCTTTCCCCACCGTGACAGATGGGTGGTGAATCTCTGTGGACGTGGCTGATGATCCTCTCCCCATCTCCACCATAGCCTCACCCCTCCCCAGGTCAAAGTGGACAGGAGTCCATCCTGTGCTCGGTGCCAGCGGACAGCCGCTGGCACAGCGGATGTTACGACACAGGTCCAAGCCATCTCCCCTTCTGCAAGCCCCAGTCACTCCGAATGCGAGGCTCCCAACAGGGCCCCCCCTCACCGGGCTGTGGAGAGGAACCAGCTGGGATAAACCACCCGCTGGCGCAATGTCAGATGCATACTGGATGGAGGGCATGGCGGCAAAGTGCCAGGGCACCCCACCGGAGTGCCCTAGATCAGAAGTGACCCAAGAAGGTCCTTCCCAAAGGCCAAAGGTTGCCGGCACCTCTTGGAGGCACAACCAGCTAATCTGCCACCTGTAATGCCGGCATCCCATATGGACGCTGGTTCATGTCCTGGTTGCTCCTCTTCCCATCCAGCAACCTGCTTGTGGCCTAGGAAAGCAGTAGAGGATGGCCCAAAGCCTTGGGACGCTGAACCCATGTGGGAGACCCAGAAGGAGCTCCTGGCTCCAGCTTTACCCTGGCTCAGCCCTGTCCGTTGCAGCCACCTAGGGAGTGACCCAGCAGAAGGAAGATCTCTTTATCTCTCTCTCTCTGTAACTCTGACTTCCACTAAATAAGTTGATCTTTTTAAAAAAAAGATTTTATTTTATTTTTATTGGAAAGGCTGATATACAGAGAGGAGGAGAGACAGAGAGGAAGATCTTCCATCCAATGGTTCACTCCCCAATGGCCGTAGCTGAGCCAATCCGAAGCCAGGAGCCAGGAGATTCTTCCGAGCCTCCCTCGTGGGTGCAGGGTCCCAAAGCTTTGGATTGTCCTCGACTGCTTTCCCAGGCCACAGGCAGGGAGCTGGATGGGAAGCAGGGCTGCCGGGACTAGAACCGGCGCCCATATGGGTTCCCGGCGTGTTCAAGGCAAAGACTTTAACCACTATGCTATCGCGCTGGGCCTAATAAGTTGATCTTTAAAAAAAAAAAAAATGGAAATCAAAGGTAAGTTTATTTTAGTACAGACATTTTGAAGTCCAGACATACAAGGGGTTTATGAAAAGTTCACTAGAAAATTCCTATTAAGAAGAAATGGTGGGTGGATTTCTAATGTTTTTGCAACAAAATCAACTTACCTTTGCATTCCATTTCCTGTGGACTTTGGCAAGGGCCCGCACATGTTTCCCATTATCCCCTGCCAGGGCAGCCAGTGTCACAGCATGGTGGTGACCGAGTGTCACAGCCGTGCAGTCGGCCTGGCCTGGGGGGTGAGAGTGAGGAGGGGTCTCCCAGAGTGCTTTGCAAGTGCTAATTGAGGCTCTGATTTGCTCAGAGTATCACACTGAGCCTTCGCCTGAAGCAGCAAGCTGTCAAACACCAGAGCAGAGCTGGGTGGGGGTGGGGGGGAACATCCGGCATCAGGTTCAAGGCTGGAACCGAGAGAGCCTGCTCACTCCGCTCAAGATGTGTGAGAACAGTGGGGGCTGGGTGGGGCTGGGGGTGCTAGCGTGCTTGAATGGGGTACCAGGCTCTCTCTCAGGCCTGGGCCTCCATGGGTGTGCTCTGTGGGTCACCTGCTAGAGGCTCACAGTGACCATGACCTTGATAGATGGTTTCCTCAGGGGTGGGGGCCAAGAAACGAAAGGTCAGGTCACACTGTCAGAGCTTTACTTCTCCTTACAGATTTATTTGAAAACCTTAAAAGGAAAATCTGCCATTTGCTGGTTCCCCAAATAGCCGAAACACCTGGGCCATTTTTCAAAGCCATCTACCCAAGAGCATTAATAGAGAGCTATATGGGAAGTGGAGCAGCTAGGGCTTGAACCCCAGTACCCAGATGTGGGATGCTGACCTCGCAGGAGGTGGTTTCACTTGCTGTGCCATGGTGCCGGCACCTCTCCGTCTAGACACAGGCCTTGCCGCAGCTGGCCAGGGTGTCATCGCCACTCCTGCTGGACCTGCACCCAGAGGGGACGGAAAGGATGATGCAAGAGCCCACATGGGAGACCCAAAGAGGCTCCTGGCTTCGGATCGGCTCAACTCCGACCACTGCGGATGCCTGGGGAGTGAATCAATGGACAGAAGCTCTTCCTCTCTGTCTGCTCCTTTCTGTATATCTGACTTTCCAATAAAAAATAAATCCTTTTTTTAAAAAAAGGATGGTACAAAAGGTAGGGAAGTGTAGGTGGAAGAGAGAAAGAAGTCCCACCACTTCAGCCCATGCCCGGCTACAAGCCCTGAGAGATGCCAGCAGAGGAAGGGGTCAAGTTTGGAGTCTGGGTCCTCACCTTCCACCCACACTGGCACGTGGTGAACAGCGGCTGTGGCCTGGCCGACTGTCAGATGCTCTGTCCTGGGCTACAGTCACCCAGAGCTTCCTGACCACGCCCCCATGGCCAGCTTCCAGGATACAGATGTTTCTCAGCATCCCTTTCCCCATCTTTAGGGAGCGTTGCCACATACCCCGCCCCCCACTTCATGGTCAGTGAAGTGACCATGCCCACCTGTGTAGGCATCAGCTGCCATCCTTTTGGCTCTGCCAGCTTCCCCAGCTTGGTGGACAGCCAGGGGAGGCCATGTGACCTGGCTGGGCCAATCAAAATCTTCCCTGGGCCTTTTGGCTTCCTTGGCTTTGGGCAGGAAGCTGTGAGCTTCTGTCACTCCTGGGTGTAGGGGGCAACTCCTGGGAAGGAACGTAAGTGACACATGGCACAGGAAAGACCCAGAGACAAGAGACAGAGATGGGTCCCGGTCCCCAATCTTCCCTCTCTGGAGGCCAGGTCCCAGTCACGCCTCAGCCGTTTGCTTATGAGTCTGAGGTTTTGGCCAGGAGCATGCACAGGACAGCAGGTGTGTCCCCTAGACAAGGCGACGGGGTGGGGTGGGGTGGGGTGTGGGCTAGCTGTCAACAGACTCTTCCCTGCTGGGGGGAGGGGGTGCTGAGGTCACCACCCCACTGTGACAATCATCCCGTCAAGTGCCGAAGATGCTCATTAAAATTCCTCCTCGGCTGACACAGCTGTTTGGTCGATATGATGTCATCCTGTCCTCCCAGCGACCCCTAGGAGCAAAGTGTAATTATTTCCATCATCACGCAGGGCTCGAACCCAGGCTGCCCTGCCTCCCCGTGGCCTGGATCCGCCCCAACCCCACTTCTACCATAAAGGTGCTTCCCCCAGAGCCTGTGGCTGGGCCAGGGGCTCCAGGGCAACACGACACAGTGAGCTTCCGCCTTCCTGTCGTTCCCTGCCTCATTTTCCCTACCTGTAAAGTGGGACAGTCACGGGGCCTCACCTCCTCCCAGGCTAAGCAGGAGCTGGCGTGGACAGCTGTCCTATGCCCTCCCAGGTGTTTATGGAGCAAAAAGACACAGCTGATGGAGACCCCCAAAGAAATCTTCACTGCACATCACCTGCCTAACACTTGGGCCAGCCATGCCGTCCTGACACTCTGTGTGTGTGTGTGTATGTGTGTGTGTGTGTGTGTGTGTGTGTGTGGTGAGGTATATGCTGTTTAAAAGGGCATTGACCCTGAGTCTTGGGGTGGTGGGCTTGGAGTGCTCAGGAACAAAGGGGGGCCTATGAGGCTGATGAGGGGGGCAGCCAAGGAGGGGAAAGCCCTGCCACACCTGAGGACAGATTGTGCCAGCGTCCAACCAGAGAGGTGACCACGATATTCTGCCCAGTGCGACGCTGGGATAAGTGGAAAGAAATTGGTACCCTGGGGTTCCTGGTTTGTGCCCCCAACACCCAATCTGTTACTCTGATCCTGGCAAGTTCCACACCCTTTGGAGTGCTTAGTGTGCTAAGAACTGAGCCTTCTAGGTCATGGCTACAGATGCTAGGCCCCCTGCTCCAGGGTCACCCACCCAGCACCCTGGGTTCAGGGGAGGGGGTCAGTGGGGCTGGGGGAGGGCTCCTCATCCTTCAATTCCCCAGCTGAGCTTCTCTAGGAGGGAGCAGACTCCTGCCCCCCCACCCCCCGAATCTGGAAAGCATTGAGGCCCGATGGCTCCATTTCAAGCGCAATTATTACAAACCCCTCCAGGGAATGCGCACTCCGAAATGAAATCTCGCTGTCAAAACTTTCATGAATGCGCCGTTCAGGGTGGGGATCGGCTTACACGCCTGCCTGCCCGCCCGCCTGTGCCCCCAGAGCGATCGATGGAGACCACATTCTCAATGAGGGGGAGTAGGGGAGGAGAGGATATGTGGCAGGAAGCCAGGGGGGGAGCCTCTGTCTGCAGCCTGTGTCTCCAGAAGACAATATGGCCTTGGGCTGATAAAACCACCCTGTGGATCTCCCCGCAGCTGGCAAGGCAAACGCAGGACCGCTGGCTGCGTTGGAAGAATCCTTGATCTTACCCCCACCCCACTCCCAAGGAAGGCCAAGACCTTGAGATAACACCCGGGTATAGCAGGTGTACACAGGCACCCACAGATGGAAGGTAGGGGCAGGTTGGTCAGGTGAGGAGTGGGATTTAGAGGTGTCTGTCGGGTGCTTGTGGAAGGTTCAGTTAGGGCTAAGAACCCGGGATCACTGCTCTGTCTGCCAGCCCACCCCAGTGCTGTGTCACACCCTAGACTCCCGTGCACAGCCCTGGCTCTCCTCTTTCAGTCACTCACGTGTGACTTCAGCAGGCACCAGGGCAGACTACAGCCCTGGGTCTGAGCTGTGGTGTTCACCAGCATTGACTGAAGGTCACAGGCTTGCACGGAGCTCCCGTATCCACCTGCACTGCACCAGATGGGAATGGAGCGGCTCCTGGTAGAGCTGCATGCTGAACCTAAGTGGTTTACCTGACCCCATCCGAGAAATCAAGAGGGCTAGGGATGACTGCCACCATCCTCCCCCAACCCAAACAGACAGCGTACACGCAGGCAGGACCAGAGAGCCATCTCTCCTGCTCAGCTCCGTCAATCTGTTTGTTTACTGGAGAGAGGGTACCAACAGTCCCCATGCTCCTTGGGGACAAATCCCAGGGCCTCCAGCACTTAGCCCAGGGGCAAGTCAAGAGTGTGTCGGAGCACTTCTGGCCGACACACACCACTGGAGGTTGACAGGTTCAGGATGGAGCCCCGGCTGGCTGTGCTCAGGCCGAGGCCTTCAACCCTTCTTGCTCTCAGTGGCATCGTTTGCGTCAGGACACCTGTCTCCCAGGTTGCACGCCTCCCAAGGAGCTCGGCTGGGTTCCTGGCACATGAGGGATGCAGTGCACTGTCAGGCCACAAGCACGGGATGCAGACACTACAAGCGCAGTGTGGTCTCTGCTTTTCCGGCGTACAGCTGTGTGACAGAGACTGCCCTGCTTCCCCATGACTATGGACTCCGTCTGCTCACAGATGAAGGCCAGCTCCCTATTGACACATCTGCGGAGGCAGCAGAAAATGGCCCAAGGGCTTGGACCCCTGTAACCCACCTGGGCAACTGGAATGGAGTTCTTGACTCCCGGCTAACATCGACTGTTGGAGCCACTTGAGGAGTGAACCAGAGATCAAAAGATCTGTCTTCCCAGCTTTGTCACACTCCCTCCCAAATAAATAAATCTTTAGAAAAAAAAAAAATAGGGCCCGGCATGATGGCCTAGTGGCTAAAGTCCTCACCGTCAACACACCAGGATCCCATATGGGCGCCAGTTCTAATCCCAGCAGCTCCACTTCCCATCCAGCTCCCTGCTTCTGGCCTGGGAAAGCAGTTGAGGATGGCCCAAAGCCTTGGGACCCTGTACCCGTGTGGGAGACCTGGAGAAAGTTCCTGGCTCCTGGTTTTAGATTGGCGCAGCACTAGCCGTTGCGGTCACTTGGGGAGTGAATCATCGGACCGAAGATCTTCCTCTCTATCTCTCCTCCTCTCTGTATAGCTGACTTTGCAATAAAAATAAAGTAAATCTTTAAAAAAATATTTAAGTTATAAAACAAAAAAGAAAAAAAAATAACTGATTCAAAGAAATCAAATAAGTCTTTAGAAAAATAAAAATAGATTTATATATGTGAAAGGTAGAAAAACAGACACAGGGATGGACAGGGCAGAGCTGTGCTAGCTGCTGGTTCAGCAGTTACCAGGAATGGGCCAGGCTGAGGCCCGGAGCCCAGAACTCCACTCCAGGTCTCCCCCATGGGTGACAGGGACCCAAGCAGGAGCCTCCTGGGGTGACCATTAGCAGGAAGCTGGAATCAGAAGTGAGGGTGGAACTCCTGGCCTAGGAGGCTCACGGGCTACAGAATAAATCACCCAATGTCAAATTTCCTAAGTTGTATACATTACCCTTGGCTTTGGACAGTACATGGCCCAGTGACCAGGACTACATGGTCCCGGGACAATGGCAGTCCCCAAGATTGGTCAGGCTGGGGTATAGGTGCCAGGACTGGGGCCCAGGGTCCCGGGTATCTCCTCAGCCCTCAGGGCCTGATGGAAATGAAAGCTCCCAAGGCACCTGCCTGTCCCTAGGGCTCATGAGTTCTGGCTGCAGGCCTGGAATGTGACATCACGGCAGTCACAGCTGGCTCACCATGACTGGGCAGGGGAACTGCCCGGGCCAGGGCCGTGCTAGCCAGGGCATCACCAGACAGCACTCCACCCTAGGGAACCAAAATCCGCCAACCTTTCTGGAACTTTCCCAGCTCTACCATCTTGGAAGGCCCTTTCTCAGGCTCAGCTGGCACTAAGCAGAGCACTCCAGCCTTAGCCCAGCCCTGGTTGCCAACTGGGGTGCGGTCTGGGCTCTCATGACCTTGCTGGACAGTCTCCCTGACCCCCACCCCAACCTGCAACTGTGTCTTTCCCCATTGCCCTGGGTCGTGGCCTCTTCTCCAGGGCCTCACCAGCTGCTGTCCAGTGCGCCCAGCCCCGGCCACCCTGCCTGTCCCTGGGCTTTAGAACATCTGTATCCTGTTCCCCCCCCCAATACCCACTCGGCTTCTGTGGTCCCCAGGGCCCTCCAGCCTCGCCCCATCAAGCCCTCACCTGCCGGGAATCCTCTCCATTGAACTCCCTTCCTCCTACAACCCCAGGTCCCTGCTGGGGGAGGGAGGGAAGGGAGGGAGGGGGAGGAGGAAGGTTACCAAGGATGGCAGGGGTGGGGGTGTTGTAGTATCTGTCTGCTGACCGTGGGGTGGACACATGGGGCTTGCGGTTTCTTGCAAATCCGCCCACGGGCTACAGAATTAATTTTCCGGAGTCGGATTCCCCAAATCGCATAAATTCCTCCCCCACACTGGAACTGCTCGGCTCTGATGTGTGAGGCAGGAGGAAGCAGCGGTCTGCAGAAGAATAAAAAACATCCTGGAAGCCATTACAGTCCCGAGTGGAAGACAAAGGCTGCGGGAAGGGACGTTAGGGGACGGACGTGCCTAATAGCCGCCGTGCTGGCATCTCCCTTCCACCGGCCATGGATTAACAACAGATGGACCACGCCGAGGTCAATTTGCATGCTAATCTGAAACAACTGCGTGGCCTGCGCTGCCAGGAATTCCATAAACGCAGTGGCGGGAGCAGGGTTGGCTGGGTAGGGGGGTGTCTGGAGTCGCCCCCCCCCGCCGCCGCTGCAGAGCTGCCTGGGGTGGGGGGCACCCCCAACTCGGGCGGCCAGAGCTTCAGCTGCCACATTCTTACTCGTCTCTGCTGAGCCTGGCTGTGAACCTGTGGGGATGGGACGCAGACAGAGAGGACATGGGATGGAGAATTCAGCTCTGTTGAGCTCTGACAACCATGACCGCACCTCCAGGTCCAGCCACGCTCAGAGAGCACAGAGTCCTAGGACCGGTCAGAGATGAACATTGGAGGTTGAGAAGGGTGGAGGCCCCAGCATCCTGACGGGCACAGAGACGGAAGGAATCAGAGGAGCTTGGTCTCCTTGGCCTCAGGAAAGGTGATGGCACGCGGAATCCCGCACGCAGCACCGCACCCATGTGGCACTTTGGATTGTGTCTCCAAGCACGCCCACATCTGGCCTACCATGAGCTCCCACGGGCCACTGCCCCTCAACAGCAGGACGGCCACTGAGGGCCCTCCTCGGCCATGTGGCTCTTCCCCTGGCGAGGCAGCGGGAGACAGGAGGAAACTGCTGTCTCCACTGCCAACCAACTGGGCATCACACACACAAGTTCCTTAATGCCTCAGAGCTGCGGTTTCTGCATCCATAGGTCTGCCCGGCAGCACAAAGAACAGACGTCGCACTGTATGGACGCTCAGAGCTGCGGATTGCAGTGAATTGACTCCTATTCTGCCCAGATACGGCACAGATACAATCACAGACAGTTCTTAAGAAAAAAAAAAAACACCAAAAACAAAAACAAAATTTGAGTTAGGGCGTTATGATGTAGTAGGCAAAGCTGCTCCCTGCAGCGCCGGCATCCCCTATGAGTTCTAGTCCTGGTTGCTCCATTTCAGAGCCAACTCCCTGCTAATGTGCCTGAGAAAGCAGCAGAGGATGGAACCAAATGCTTGGGCCCCTGCATCCACGTGAAAGGCCCTGAAGAAGCCGTTGCTGGCTCCTAATCTGGACCTGGCCCAGTCCTGGCTGCCGCACCCATTTGGGGGAGTGAACCAGCCGATGGAAGATCTCTCTCCCTCTCCGTTACCCTGCCTTCAAAACACACACACACACACACACAATGTAGAGACATCTCCTTCCAATCCCTCTGCCTCACTTGGTTTCCAGGGGGCAGATGCTGGGGGTACCCCATCCAGGGGACAGATGTCCTTAGGGAATTCTGACCTGCCATGGGCTCACCAAGGACTTCTAATACAGTGAACATGCACACACAGAACACCCATGCAAGCCTCCCACGCCACACTAACACACATGCCCACACATGATCATCCTAGATACAACGTCCATCCCCATCCTCGGACACAGCACACAACACCCCGCGGTCCAACACACTGGCAGGAGTCCAGAATAAAGGCGTGGAGCCAAGCGATGTTTGCATCACAATAAGCTTTTCATGCCATGTCTCCGTGACTTTTTCAAGTTCCCTACAGATGGTTCTTGATTGACAATGGGGTGATAATCAGAAAAAAAACCCACCCTAAGTTGGAAATGCATTGAGTCCACCCAACTGATGGTTCCCGCAGGGATCACACACCCACAGGTTGCCCACAAGTCGTCCACAAATCATCCTTTTCGCTGAAGACACAGGGACCCAGAGCAGAATGAGAGCAGGCCACGATCAGCCCCACCTCCCCCAGGCTCTTAACTACCTGGCAGCTCCCACTTTTCCAATCACACTTCTCCAGACCCATCCACTTCTTCACGGAACCTTGAACACACATGGTTGCCAGTTTCTTTGGATTTTTGTTTCTGAAGGTTCCCAGAGCACAAAAACAAACTTGTACTAAAGAAAAACCCACAGAAACTGGGGTTTGAGTCCTGTCTGCTTAGCTCCAGATCCAGCTCACCACTAAAGTGCCTGGGAAGGGTGCAGGTGATGCCCCAAGGGAGTTGGGGCCCCCAGCCACTCATGCAGAAGACCCAGATGAAGTTTCAGGCTTCCAGCTTTGGCCTTGCTCGGGGCCCCAGCTATTGAAGGCATTTGGGGAGTGAGCTCTCTGCAACTTTGTCTTTCCGATAAATCATAAACCCCAGTTTCAAGTCCCAGTGTTAATTCCAGGCCTTTTAATCATCCACTCGCTCTTCATTCATTCACTGGTTCATCCCGTTTGCTGCATGTGGTGTGACAGGAAACAGACCCTAGCCTCTGGTCAAGCACGGGTCACCCAGCATCAGACTGACTGCTAGTCCCAGATTTTCCAGCTAGGGAGCCGGTGCGGTCTGAGGGCTCCAAGCCCAGTTTTTCTTATTCCTCTGGACATGGTCTGCATAGACAGAAAACAAGAGAGAAAGAGCCAGCCCTTGGGGATCACCAAGACTCTCTAGGAGGACAAATAGGTAGGCAATTGAAAGAGAAGGACAAGGAAGAAGACCCTGCACGGGGCCGGAAAGTGCTGAATGAGAAGATTCGGTAATAAATAACCACTCAAAGGCAGAGCAAGGCTCAGGGATTCTGGAACATTCCAGCCCCACGATGGGGACAGTGGAGATGCAGAATCTTAATGAGGAGATTCTCGTGGCAACTGCGGATTTGGAACGAAACACACCCCACCCCTGCAGAGCTGGGGCACCCCGGGGAGCTCCCGCCACACTTCAGCTGGAAGGACTGAGGTCCTGAGCAGAGATTCCAGCACCGAGGATCCCGGAGAGCAAGCAGGTCCTTACGTCACTGTGATCAGATGGCGGGCTGCGGCCAGCACTGGCCTTGCCCCAGCGGTAGCGCACTGCCCACTCTGCCCACACGGTCTCCATGCCCTCGGGACTACAGGCACACACGTGTCCTGCAGTACAGTGGCCCTACAGACTGTCTGGGTCTTTTGCATTTCACTCAGGAATTCACCACAGCCTTCTGAGCTACGCCTGAGCTCATGGTTAACAGGTGGCCCCAGGAGGGGAGGCCCTGGGGAAGTATGGGGTGGGGCTGATGGACCCCAGAGCCCACCACGTGACCACAAGGCCGAACTGGTGACCCCAGTCTGGTAGGGCAGGAGAACTGAGCACTGGGTTCATCACTGGTAGAGGGCCACCTGGTCCACTGGGCCTTATGGAATGACACCTCATACAGAAGTCTTGCACGATGGCTCCCTGGTTGGTGAACACAGGGATGTGCTGGGCAGTGGCGTGTCCAGAGGCTGGCATGGAGGCCCTGCCCCCACACCCGCTCCATCACACCCCTGGCTGATGACACACTCGTTTCCCTCGGCTGACCCTTAAGCAGTCTCCTTAACCATAAAGCAAGCAGCTGGAGTTATCCCCGGGAACTGTCAGATCCGAGGAGGAAACTGTTGCATGGTCGGTGGCTGCAGCTGTGGTCTGAGCAAATTCCCTCTGGTTCACATGATGGGAGCTAAACCCTCAAATTCACAGGATGGATGATCGCGTCTGGAAGGGGCCTTTGGGAAGGAATAAAGATGGGGTGATGAGGGTGGGGACCCCAAGATGACATTACTGGCTCCATTAGAAGAGGGTGTGAGACCGCAGCTAGCAGCTGGCTCAGTCTCACCATAGGATGCCTCCAGCCACAACAGGCCACACCCTGCTTCTGCCTCATGCCAATCCCCGACATCAATGCCACACCCCCTGTTGCCAGTGTTGTGCCCCTCCCATTGGTGCCACACCCCTTGCCTCGGGTGCTACATCCCTGGCATCAGTGCCACCACCCCTGACATCTGTGCCATGCCCTACCATGCCAACACCACACCCTGAGACATGAAGCATATGAACTTGTATTCTTTACAAACGACCTGGTCTCGGGCATTTCGTTATAACAACAGCAACCAGACTAAGACATCTGGCAGATGAGCAGGTAGCCTGGGCAACCCTCTCCCATTTGTGGCAGGCATCTGAAGGAGGGACAGCTTTGTGGAACCGAGCCCTGAACTTGCAAGGCATCCAACTGTGGGAAATCTGGCGCATGTCAGGCAACTGGAGCATTGAGGCTGGAACAATGCAGTTGGTGTAAGAAAATAAAAAACAAAACCCTACTGCTACAGTGGCCATGTCTTTGTCCACAAGGATGAACCCAAGCTGCCACCTGCATGACCCTTTGGAAAGAAGAGACCTGGCCTCTCCAGGAAGGACCACATGCAGACACACAGCAGTCCTGACCCATCAGTCACCCCTCTGCGTGCCGGGGTGTCATTTTCTCACCCTCAGTGGCAGGCCTCCTGCTCCACATGGTGTGGCTGGGAGAGGGTCAGGAGATTTGAAACAAAACAAAACAAACAAACAAACAAAAAAAAACAAAAAAAACTTGTGCCCGTTCAACAGATGAGGAAACTGAGGCCAGGGGTAGCAGAGCAGAGAGCCCCAGTCGCCAGTCCTCCCCTCCCAGCCAGAGGCTGCCCACATACGCTGAGCCCCACCCCAAGCAGTTTGTTCTGTTCTGCCTTGTGTGCGGGCAGCGGGAGGGAACCCCAGGAAAGGCTGCATCCCCCTTGGCTTCTCCTGCCCCTGTTTCCCTGTGCTCCCATGGGCTCCCTGTCACAGGAAATAGCAAGCAACCACCACCAATCAAATGTCGCGGGCGCTCAGCTCTGGGGCGGTCACACAGTCACCTCTATGCATGCAAACCCCACAGGTGCACAGGAGGCTCTGAGCCGGGAGTCTGGCCTCACCCACTGGCGAGCGAAGATCCAGGAAATGAGGAAACTGAGTGGGAATGAAAGACAAAGATGGCGCTGGGGAGGGATGGGAGGAAGTACAAAACTGTTGAGACTGCCTCAAGGTTAAAGTTGCCTTTAAGAGCATACAGACAGGGTCTGTAGGAAAGTGGGCAAGCCACGAGGTGGGCTCAGAGCTGGAACCACAGGGGCTCTGCGCGTGCGCTAAACAGCACCCTCCCCCTGTCCCACCCTCCTGTGGGATCCAGGGCATCTCAAAAGAACCTTGAGTGCAGCCTCAAGTCCACGGCACTGGGGTTTCCTGGCCCTTCTGTCAGCTCCTTTGCCATCAGCCAGATCCCAGACACCCCTTCAGCACTCAGGGGCGTTTCCTCAAAGGCGAGGAGGGCAGGTCTCAGGAATCTCATTGAGAATTGGGTCCCTAGAATGCTGAGCTGGACACCCTGGCCAGGGAGGCTGTGGCTTTGCTCCTGGGACAGCCCCTCTTGGCTCTGAAGTCCCCATCATTCCAAACCCAGAAAGGCAGAGCCCGGGGGGCGGGGGTGGGCAGCAGCAGACCCAGCCTGGGCTCCAATCAGTCAGCTATGTGCTGCAGCTGCTCTGCCCCAGGTCTGCCCTGCCCACATGGGGGCCCCCACCACCAACCCCACTCCTCCCATCTCCCCAGGGACTCATTTCCTGTGCTGGCCAGATTCCTGTCCAGCTGGAAGAAAGAAGAGGGGGGCGAAGAAAAGAGGGGGGAGGTGGAATCCCCTGCTTGAGTTCAACCTAGCATCTGTATCGTTGGATCTTCCCAATATGCAAGGCCAAGGTCAGCTGAGGCATAGAAGCATGCCAGGAAGCAGCCAGCCAGGAGCCCAGCTGCCCTGTCCCTGACCCTGCCACAACGTTGGGTGGGATCTCCCACAAGATCACAGGTCCCAGGCAGCTGAGAGCAAACAGAACCCTGGTTCAGGGACCTGCACTGGTGGAACGTGACCCTAAGGACCCACCTGTGATGCGAAGAAACACCTGTTCCTTAGAGCCAGTCCCTGCAATCAGCCTTAGCCCAAACCACTAAGGACCAGGTGCACAGCCCGCTGGCGCCCGCAGAGAACCCTCACTAAGGGACCTTCGAGAGGGACCAAGACGATCATGCTCCACCACCTTCCACAACCTCACTGTCAGTCAAAACAAACCCAATTGGGCTAATTCTGGGGACTCAGAAGCCTCGATATGGCCAGTATATGTCCTTTGATTGGACAGTTCCGCATAGGAGTTTATCCTATGAAATGATATAGCAGATAAAGCCACTGCCTGTGGTGCTGGCATCCCTTCTAGGTGCCGGTTCATGGCTCAGCTGTTCCACTTCTGATCCTGCTA
Source organism: Ochotona curzoniae (assembly GCF_017591425.1). Taxonomy (NCBI): domain Eukaryota; kingdom Metazoa; phylum Chordata; class Mammalia; order Lagomorpha; family Ochotonidae; genus Ochotona; species Ochotona curzoniae. Next base: position 6,936,372 of record NW_024465421.1, read on the forward strand.
ACCTGGGAAGGAAACAGATAGTGGTCCAAGTAGTAGGATCCTGCCACTCCCATGAGGGACCACAATGAGGTTCCTGGCTCCTGGCTTCAGCCTGGCTCAGTACTGGCTATAGCAGCCACTCAGGAGGTGAACTGGTGGACAACAGATCTCTCCCTGCCTCCCCCCCCCCCCATTCTGCATTTCAAATTGATAAACAAGTAAATCTTTTAAAGAAGATAGCTAGATAATTTTTTTTTCTTTCACTTCTTCAAAAGACAACCTATTTGATACAAAAAAAAAATATGACACTGAATTGCGAAGTTCACAACCTATTTAGATTTAAGATCTATGGCAACAGACACGGGACAGAATGGAGGCGGGGATAAATGGAGTTATATTATTGAAAGTTCCTTCCATCTGACATGGAATCGTTCCATATATGGGCTAAGTTTATGATAAGCTAAGAACGCATGCTGTAATTCCTAGAACAACTCATAAATAATACAGTGAAGGAGCACCAAAAAAAAAAGCTAATGAGGAAAAACACACATTTCTGCTTCCAGTCAAGCTATCCTCACTCACTCCTAAACGTGTCCTCCTGCCATCCACAGCCAGAAACGAGGACAAAAGGGAGCAAACGCACATTTGCAGATGGTGGCTGTGAGGTGATGGAGAACGGGGATCTCGCTGACTCCCACTCAGCCCAGGAAGTCTGCCTCATCCTGATGAGCGGATGGGCAACCAAGATGGAGGGAGCTTTATCAGAACGTCTTTCTTCAGATGAGATGCCAAGGAGTAGCCCTGCTCGGCTCAGCAGGGTGGGCCCAGAGACCACTGGCACCTGCACCAGCCCTGGAGGTCAGGCTCTCCTGGGCAGCTGGGACTGCCCTTCACGGAACCTTGTTGCACCTGCTGGACATGAGTGGCTGTGCTGTACCCATTCAGTCTGTGAAGAGTATCCAAAACAGGCAGCCAGAGCAACAGGTGCTAGGGTAAACTTGTACTGTCATGGCTGGACACTAAGAAAGTCCACAATGCGCCCAATGAGCCCAGGAGGCGGCCTGCACAGGTGGGTGGGTGATGTTTACTTGTACCATCTAGCTCAACCTCTGCCTGCCCTGGCCATGGAGCAAACCCCTTTCTTCCAAGCTCCGCCAGACCACTGCAAATGAGGACCCCAGGCAAGACAGCCAGCCCCATCTCAAGCAGCCAGCCCAGCGGCCTGGGTCAGACAGGAAGTAGTGCAGCCACAAAGCACATGTGGGGATGAGGCAGTAGCCCCCAGGACTAGGGGCCCAGGAGCCAGAGGCATCCAGAGACTCGACCCACACCCAGCCGGAGCTGGCGCACCTGCAGCTGTATCCTAGTAGGGAGAGAACCTTCACTCCCCCTGTAACCACGCCCCACCAGCTCCTGGCATAGCTGCAGCCACATCCCATCAGGGGAGACTGCTCTCCCTGCAGCTGTGCCCCACCAAGAACTCACTCCCTTTGCAGCCATGCCCCGTGGAGGCATACCTGCAGCCACACCAACCTGGTGCCGGGGCACCCGAAGCCACGCCCAGCCAGCGCGTCAGGCACCTGCAGTCACGCCCAGACAGACTCACCCTCTTCGCAGTTGCTCCCCGTAAACCCAGGGCAGCACTTCCACTCCAGCGCTGTCACTGTGCGGTAAGACACTCGGTACGTAGGCCTGATGAGGGTCCTGTAACTAACAGGAGGACAGCGTCAGCAAGGTGCCCGCTTCCCTCTCCTCCACCCCGCTTCCAGAGACCACCCAGGCTGCTCTGCCTACCCAGCCCCATGGGACGCTGCTCTACTTCCTGGCTGTGTGGTCCCAGCCGAGTCACCTCCCCCATCTGCGTGAACAGCAAAAGGTCTTCCTGGCCCCGCCTTTCCACAACTGTGTGTGTGTGGGGGGGGGGGGGGCAGGGAAGATGTTACACCTGACTACACAGGAATATGAAAACACTTGGGATGCATGCCAGGCTGAAGCTATGCCTGTGGCAGCCACGCCAACCTCTCCCCCAGCCAGCTTTTCTTCCTGCTGATTTGTCAATGAATTTATGTCCAGCCCCCAGTTGCACCCTGCCTACAGTGGTGGTCATGGACTCAAAACCAAATCCCCCAGGCCCAGCGCAGTAACCTAGCAGCTAAAGTCCTCGCCTTGAACACGCCGGGATCCCATATGAGTGCTGATTCTAATCCCAGCAGCCCTGCTTCCCATCCAGCTCCTTGTTTGTGGCCTGGAAAGACAGACCAAAGCCTTGGGACCCTGCATCGATCCGCGGAAGAGGCTCCTGGCTCCTGGCGTCGGATCGATGTAGTTCTGGGTTATGGCCGCTTGGGGAGTGTATCAGGATATGGACGATCTCCCTCTCTTTCTCTCCTCCTCTCTGTATACTGGCTTTCCAATAAAGAAAAATCTTAAAAATAAAAAAAAATCCCAGCCTTGAGAACTCGGACTACAGGCATGGAACTGTCGCAGCAAGCAGACAGCTCCAGCATAAGGCTGGGGTGGCACTGTGGGTTAAGCTGCCCACTGGCCCATCACCATGCCAGCATTCCATACCCTACCTCAGGCTGGAGTTCCAGCTGCTCTGCTTTCCATCCAGTTTCCTGCTAATGCAATGGTAGATGGTCCGGGTGGTACTTGGACTCCTGCCATTCATATGGGAGACTCGGATGCAGTTCCTAGCTCCTGACTTTGGCCTGGCACAGCCCTGGCTCTGGAGGCCATTTGGGGAGTGAACCAGCAGATGGAAGATCAATCAATTCAAGAGTATCTTGTGATGCTTCCAGGACAGTGAAAACAAAACATGGGACCAAGTGCCACAGAAGGACTTCATGGAATCCTGTCGCTTGAAGATAGAGGTCATCTCCTTTGCAAATAGAACTCTCGGCCTCATAAACATTTCCTCTGCTGCCTACGGGCAACATGAAGGGTGCATGGAGAGTGACGACCCCACTGGGGCACACCCCAGTGTGACACCTGGAGACCCACATACACCATTGACCAAAACACATGAGCCAGCAAGTGGATTTCTGAAATTTGGAAGCAGAACAATCCCATCACACCGATTTCTTATTTTTTAAAAAGATTTATTTATTTTTATTGGAAAGGCAGATTTACACAGCAAAGGAGAAAGACATCTTCCATTTTGCTGGTTCCACTTCCCAAATGGCTGCAATGGCTGGGGCTGAGTTAATCCAAAACTAGGAGCCAGGAGCTTCTTTTGGGTCTCCCACATGGGTGCAAGGTTTCAAGGCCCTGGGCCATCCCCTCTTTATTTCCCAGGTCATAATGCAGAGAGCTGGATAGAAAGTAGAGTAGCTGGGACATGAACCTGTGCCCATACAGGATCCCGGTGCATACAAGGCAAGGACTTAGCCACTGAGACATTGTGCCAGGTACACCAGAACAGTTTTCCTCCCACCACCTGCAGCAGGAACCCGGATCCAGGGGGAGATCTCATTCCCCTTCCTGGAAAAGGTGAGGTGGGGTTCTCTCTACCACCAGTGCACCCCTGTTCTGAGGGTCACTGAGGCTGGACCATGGACCACCCAGCCTGCACACGCATGGTGAGAGCGCACCAGTAGGTGGCGCTGCTTCCCAAGGCTCAGCATGGGTCTCACCTGCATGCCAGAGGCTGTCCAGTGGGGCCGGTGGGGTTGGTGGAGCCACTAAGCCTAGGGAATTTCATCTTCCCGGCCCGCCTCCACGTCCAGCTTGGTAACTACCCTCTCTCAGAACCTCCAGTGACTCTCAAAGAGACACCAAACCCCCCAGGTCAGCCTCCTGCCACCCCCAGCCCAGGCGTCCGCCACCACCACCTGCATACCAAGCCACCAGCTGCTTTTCTGGCCCCAGTGCCTTTGCACATGCAGGGCGTCCTCTGCCTGCCCCCTTCAGGGTACGACTCAGATGTCCCCTCCTCCTGTGCGAAGCATCTCTGCCCCTGGCCAGGGTAGATAGGCTCCTTCCCCTGTCCTCCTCTTGTTCAGAGCGTGGCTATCACCTGACCCCTGCCCATACCCTCAGCAATCACTACCCAAAAGCTTACTGTGGGCAGTAGGCAGGATGCCCAGTGAACAAGGCCACTGTGGCTACAGTGTGCCCGGGCATGTGGCTGCAGCCCTCCTCCCACCACCACCACCCCCCCACACACACGTCCCTCACGCCATCCACACGTAAACGCAGGACCACACACAGGTGAGCGGTGGGAAGGCAGCCGTGTGCACACAGCAGCGGAGTTTGCAATTGACATGCAGTGAGATGGAAGGATCAAGGCAGCCTTTGGTGGGGTAATGCTCACCTGGGGTACACAGCACTGCCGTAAACCTGCAAGTTCCCCAGGTGATGGGGAGTCCCAGCTCTCTCCCTGTGGATGAGTTTTGTGTGTTCTGCTTTAATCTGTCCCATCTAAGATCCACTCATATCATTCAAGGCAATGGGACTTTATTCCTTGTTATGCCTGTGTAATGCCTGCTTATACAAACACACCGCACACCCACAACCTGCACATTTTCCTGTGGACAGATACTTGAATTGCCTCTGATTCTGTGCCACAGTGAACAAGAACACTACAGGGCCTGGCACAATGGCATAGCTGGCTAAATCCTCCCTTGCAAACCACTGGGATCCCAAATGGGCGCTAGGTTTATGTCCTGGCTGCTCCATTTCCCATCCAGCTCCCTGCTTGTGGCCTGGAAAAGCAACAGAGGATGGCCCACCCTGCACCTTTGTGGGAGACCTAGAGGAGGCGTCAGATCAGCTCAGCTCCGACCGTTGTGACCATCTGGAAAGTGAGCCAGCAGATGGAAGATCTTTTTTGTCTGTCCTCTCTGTAAACTTGCCTTTCCAATAAAAAAATAAATCTTTAAGAAATATATTGATATTACAAACACCCCTGCACAGGTCCTGGTGAGCACGATCCCTCCAGAGTGTACGGCCAGGAATGGACTTGATGCTAGATGATCCTACCAACCAGAAGTTAATGGGAAAACGTAGGATTTTTATTTTGATGGAAAAAATAGTTTGAAATCTGCACAGAGCTTTTTCATGCTGCACATTTCCGTGAACATGTTGGAAACCTCTCGTGGGTATGAGTTCCCCCATTCACACACAGACACACCCTGCAAAACAAAAAAAAAAGGCAGGGACAACGAACAGATCTCGTAATTCCATATTCCATGACTTGCTGCCAGCAAGTCCCACCACACCCACCCGTAGAAAGGGCTAGCCGTGGTGTGAGTGTGCGCGGGGGGCTCCACGACCCTGCAACGTGGCATGCTGCGGGTCACGTTCCCTGGAGCCCTTCCCAGCAGCAGGAAGCAGCCTTTAAGGTGCACGCTTTGATGCCTACTTTCATGTCTGTCACCAGGGTCTCGTCCCCTTGTGAGAAGCCTGGAGAATGGGCGGAAGAACAGGGACGCCCCTTGCTGGCTCCATGTGCCCATTTTCTACAGGGTAAAAGCAGCTCAGAAAAAGGAAGGGGGAACTTAGAGGAATCGCACTCCCTGATTAGCTGCGTGCCCCATCCTTCCCGCCTGCACTGCTGCCCCCGTATCACATAGACCAGCCAGGGATCTGCGCCCCACCCTGGGCTGCTGCCCACCTGCCCCTTCGTTGTATTTGGTGCATGTGGGGGAGCAGGGTGCTCTGATGGGTCGATGGGACAGCTCCTAGAGAACAGGCTGAGAAAGTTCTGGAATGGAGGCAGGGAGGCTGGGCTCAGCCTGTGGACACTGGGCTGTTTCTGAACCCACAGTGGCTGCCTGTTACCGTATGTGTGTGCTGTGCACTGCCCATATTTGCATATATGAAAATCAGCAGTTCCATCTCTCTTTGTGTAGAATGAACAATAAACAGATCTGATGTGGTTTTTCTGTGATTCAAAAGACAGCCTTGTGTACACTCTGGGAGACCACCCCCTACCCTGGGCACCGACGCAGCTATCCAGGGCTGTGGAGCAGAGAAATTCCTGGAAGCTGCTTTCAAGAAAGACCACCCCCCCCTGCCCTGCTTACCCCTGGCTCCCGGGGGACTACGAGAGAACCCTGGGAATCAGACAGAGATGGGAAGGGAGAAAGAACAGAGAGAAGGGCAGAGGTGGGTAAACGGCCCCACTTGACAGAGGGCAAAACTGAGGCCAGGGTTAGCACCCAGGCTACAAAGCAGCATAGCCCCTGGCCCGGGGGGCAGAAACTATGTTATCCGTTTGACAACCCCCTGAGAAGGGCCACGCCCCTGCAGCTGCGCCTGCCCCAGGACCCTCCCTCACAGGGGCCACGAAATCCTTGCAAGACCCTCCAAGGAACAGCTGTCCAAAGCCTGGGTGGGGGCTGGGACCTTGCCCTAGAACCTAGACCTTCACCCTACGTGAGTGTGAAGGGCGTCACAGCCAGCCCAGAGACCCTTGTGACCGAGCTGGGCACCCCCTCCCTGGCTGGGCACTACAGCCTCTGGGCCCCATTTCCTCACCAGGGACCCCCATGGGGAGCAACAGACTGGGAGGCAAGCGAGACAGGACGGAGACTCAACAGGAAACGGGAGTGGGGGCTTCGGAGACGCAGGCAGGAGGTTAGGCAGCCCTTGATTAATAGCAGCGGGGGGTCTGTGGGGAGGGACGGGGAGGGGTCCGGGTCCAGCCCCAGCCCGTGCTGGAGGCAGCAGGCGGGGGTCCCAGCCTCTGGCCAGAGCACAGATGGGTGGGAGAGCGGCCCAGCGGGTGGTTTCCTCCACCCAGGCCTCCCTTCCCACACCAGCCCACAGCCAGGGGCCTCTCTGCGAGACAGTGGATAGGGCCCAGTCAAGTCCCCGCTGCAGGGTTGGGTGGGAGGGACAGGGAGAAGAGGGGATATAGCTTCACTCCTACTGGAGGAAGAGGAGGAGGAGGATGGGGGACAGGAAAGAAAGACCAAGTTCCCAGAAAGAACTTAAAATCCAGGGTTGGTTCTAGCCTCGTGGGCTTCCAGAGCAGGCAGCAGTACCAGAGGGGAGGAGGCTGGCTTGTGGGGGGCCGTCTGGGCAGGGGGGAAGAGAGGAGGCCCGTGAAGCCCCCCTGGAGGGTTCTGGCAAGCCCCACATCTGGAAAAGGTTGGCATCAAAGAACTCGGAGGGGCCAGCGGGCCAGCCCAGGGTAGGGGGAGCCGAGGAAGCAAACTTAAGCCCCGCCTCCCTGGGTCAGGCCTTGGCACTCTAACAGGGCCGGCTGGGGCGGGGGGAGGGGGAGTCCAGGGACAGTATACGTAGCATCAGATCTCCCCAACCCCCCGCCCCAACCGTGCAAGGAACATGCACAGGCCAGCACATGCCAGCATGTTCCGGCATGTTCCGGCACGTCCTCCAGTTGGGAACCAGGTGTGTATGGCAAAAACAAAGGACACTCAGGGTGCTCTGCCTCACAGGGAAGCGCCCTAGTCCAGCCATTTCCCTGGAGAGCGGCCCCTGGGCAGGAATTCTTCTTCCCTACTCACAGTCCCTCCCCTCACCCCCCATCTCAGCTCAGGCCCTGCCCCCCATGGAAACCCCTGACCCTGGAGTCCCTCCAAGGCTGCCAGGCTTGGAGTCACACAGCACCCCGCCACAACACACCAGCTTCCAGCTCTTGTCCCACGAAAATGCTTGTCCACACCAAATGAACCCAACGTGTAAACTGGTGGGTAGCTGGAGCGCCTTCCCACTCCTATTGCGAGGCAGGGCACCCAGGCATTGAGTAAACCAGGCCCAGCAAGGCCTCTGGGGCTCCTGCTGGCCAGTGGCTGTCAGCTGGGGGTGCCATCCCTCACCTTTGCCTGTAATTCACTTGAGCATGTGACACAACTCCCCTAGATTAAAAACCACAGAATAGGAAAAAGCCACAGCAAACAGCCCAGCCCACCCTCCAGGATGCCCCTGCCCACTTGGCCTTCCACCCCAGTCTCCTCCCCAAGGGCCATATTAACACCACCCTCCTTGGGAAGGGACCTGGGAGCCGCTTTGTGGACCCAGTGGGCACAGTCACCTGAGGCACTATGGTGCCTGCGCCAGGACCACACCACGTCATGCCCTTGCAGGCAGTGATGTCAGCACGCTCAAGGCATGGCTGGGAACCAACCTTGCCTGTGTGGCTGTGATGAAGCATTCCTTTCTAAAAATTGATTGATTGTGAGGCAGTCACACACACACACACACCATCCATCCACTGGTTCACTCCCAAAATGGCTACAATGGCCAAGGCTGGCACAGGCAGAAACCAGGAACCTGGAACTCCATCTGGGTCTCCTAGATGGGAAGCAAAGTCCCAAGCACTTGCGCTGTCTTCGCTTGCCTTCCCAGGCGCATTAGCAGGAAGCTGGATAGGAAGTGGAGCAGCTGGGACATGAACCCCCGCCCATATGAGATGCCAGTGCCTGCAGGTGCAGGATTAGCCAGTTGAGCCATGGTGCTAGTCCCAGCTCCTCTACTTTTTACCCAACTTTTTATCCCAGCGAGTGCACCTGGGAAAGCAGCAGAGGATGGCCCCAGTGCTTGGGTCCCTGCATTCACATGGGAGACCCAGATGGAGTTCCTGGCTTCTGGCTTCTGCATGGCCCAGCCCTGGTTGTTATAGCTATTTGGGGAATAAACTAGCAGATAGAAGATCTCACTGTCTCTCTCCCTTTTTGTCTTCTCTTTGCCTGTAAATAAATTTTTTTTTCTTTTTCTTTTTTTAATTAATACCTTAGGTAAGACAGAACAATGAGAAAAAAAGAAAAAAAAAAAAAGGCAGGCAAGAGATGACCACAACTCGCTCAATGCAAACAGACCACTTGAACACTCCCTGTAATTATACAGGAAATGACATTGGTGGCTTATAAATTGCCCCAAAGGAGTAGGCAGACGTAGCTGCTTTTTCTGCAGACTTCTACCAGGCACGTTCACAAGCACGCACATCTGTGATACAACGGGGCAGCAGACAACACGTCCTTGTTTGGTTTGTGAAACGGTTGTTACTACCCTGGAACGAAGGCCAGACGAGGCCAGTGCAAGCCAGGCAAGCTGGCAGCCTGCAGCCCCGGTGGCTATGGACGCAGACACTCCTCCCAAGAGACTAGGCAACAGGGTCTGGGTGGATGCTCGCACGTCCCCTGTTACCACCAGCCAGCTGCAACGCTGGTTTAAAAGGTGAAAATCCCTCCAAACAATCGCCACACTAACAAGACAAGGGGAGAAATTCACCCAATGATTAATCAATATTAAATATATATATATATATATAGAAGAAAATTCAACACCGCCACGATAAAAACTTTGAGAATTGCCTGGGCCTGAAGAAGTGCGTCTGCTAAAGGTGGACAGCTAGTCCCATCCCTGGGAGAGAGCACAGCAGCCCCTGGGTTAAACACCTGCTCCGGGCTCCTGGCTCCAGGCTCCTGCTAACACCGCCCCAGCGGAAAGCAGAGACGGTGCAGCAGTTGGCCGTGGAGATGAGGTAGTTCTCAGCCCAGCCTTGGTGGCTGTGGACATTTTGCAGCGGATGAAAGTGCTCTCTCTCTCTCTCTCTCTCTCTCTCTCTCCGTATTGGAAATGTAGCACTCTATCTTCTCTCTCTGTTCTTGTTCAATTCAGTGCTGGAAGTTTAGCCAGTCCAAAAGCAAGACCAGGAACTAGAAGGCACACACACATCAGAAAGGAAAAACAAAACAAACAAACAGAAGGCTGTCTCTAGCTGCAACTGAACGCACAGAAAATGTCCCAGAATCTGCAGAAAACTAAACACAACTCCCAGAGCCAGTGAGTGAGTTCAGCAAGGTCACCAGCTACAAGATAAACACGGACACCCAGGGTATTTCCATATACTGGCAAAGACTGCTAAGACATCAAAATAGAAAATAGAACTTGACACATTTGATACCCAACAATACTTTTTTATGATCACTCAAAAAATAAAATAATCTAGAGAAAAATCTAGCAAAACAGGTATATTCTAACTATTTTAAAAGCATAAAATGCATAGAGATATTTAATACAATTCCTATTAAAATCCCATCAAGTATTTTTTGGTACACACGGACAAGATTATTCTAAAATGTATATGGACATACAAAGGATTCCACTATTCAAACCAATTCTGAAGAAGCATAAAGTGAGAAGACTAAATCCACCTGACTTCAAGACTCACTAGAGATCCAACAGCCGAGACTGGCAGAGTAACTGGTACGTATATCAACAGGCCGAAGCACAGAGCTTAGAAACAGATGGACACATGGGGTAGGGTTGGGGGCAGTAGGTTAGGCTGCTGCTCGCAACACCACATCCCATAGCAGGACACCAGTTTGAATCCCAGCTGCTCCACTTCTGATCCAGCTTCTTGCTAATGTGCCTAGGAAGGGAGCAGAAGATGGCCCTCGTGCTTGGGGCCTGCCCACCCGTGTGGGAGACCCGGGAGGAACTCCAGATCCCTGCTCCAGACTTCGGCCTAGCCAAGTCCTGCATTTCATGGGCATTTGTGGAGTGAACCAGCAGATGGAAGAGCTCTCTCTCTCTCTGTCTGTATCTTTCCCTCTCTTTCTGATGATCTTTCTTTTTTTTTAAAGATTTATTTTTATTATTTTTTTATTGGAAAGGCAGATATACAGAGAGGAGAGACAGAGAGGAAGATCTTCCGTCCGATGATTCACTCCCCAAGTGAACGCAACGGCCGATACTATGCCAATCCAAAGCCAGGAGCCTCTTCCGGGTCTCCCACGCGGGTGCAGGTTCCCAAAGCTTTGGGCCGTCCTCGACCGCTTTCCCGGGCCATAGGCAGGGAGCTGGAAGGGAAGCGGGGCTGCCGGGATTAGAACCGGTGCCCATATGGGATCCCGGGCGTGCAAGGAGAGGACCTTAACCACTTGCGCCACCGCGCCGGGCCCTCTGATGATCTTTCAAATGAAGAACCTGACACAGATATGTCCAAATGAGTTTTGACAAAACAATTCAGTAGGGCCCAGCGCGATGGCCTAATAGCTGGGGTTGTTGCCTTGAGTGTGTCGGGATCCCATATGGGTGCCGGTTCTAATCCCGGCAGCTGCACTTCCCATCCAGCTCCCTGCTTGTGGTCTGGGAAAGCAGTCCAGGACAGCCCAAAGCCTTGGGTTCCTACACCCATACAGGAGACATGGGAAAAGTTCCTGGCTCCTGCCTTCGGATCGGCACAGCACCGGCCATTGCGCTCACTTGGGGAGTGAATCATCAGATGGAAGATCTTCCTCTCTGTCTCTCCTCCTCTCTGTATATCTTACTTTGCAATAAAAATAAATAAATCTTAAAAAAAAATTCAGTAGACAGTCTTTCCAGCAAAGGATGCTGAAACTATTAGACATGGGTAGATGTAAACAAAAAAAACAAAAAAATCCACCCCTTGCTTAGCCATGACCTGCTGTGCAACCAGCCCACAGGAGATGTGAGTGAACAAAATGCATAAATGAACAAAGGAAGAAGAGCAAGGTGAAGCAACAAACACCCCAGGCTCCAGTGCCAGGGAATGCTGCGAGGGGGCAGGGTGCCAACATCCAAAGGCACTCCTGCTGATGGGTAAGGCTAAGTTCACCTCCACGTGGGAGACACGGGCAGTGCCATGAGAGCTCACAACCTCGGATTCCTTCTGGACTCCATACTGGGACGCTGCCCTCCCAGTAGTGGGCAGTCCGAGAGGCTGGCGGGGTGTGGGAACAGGGGCGGAAAGGAAGAGGCTGACACGGGAAGAAGTAGGGAGGGAGTTATAAGAACAAGCGGATGTGGCTCCCTCTCCAGGGGCCTAGAGGACAGATGGGTAGAGATAGGTAGGCGGACAGGTGCTTCCAACAAGCCCCCGCTGTGCTCTGAGAGCGGGCAGAGAAGATTCTGGAAGGACAAAACTGAAGGACTTAGCATGCTGCCTGGCAGGGGTCAGGCAGCGGCGACAGGTCTTAACTGGGGTCACGGTGCCCGGAACATGCCTGCAAAACTTGTGCAGGCACACACATGCAAGCTGCAAGGCTGCTTCCAAGGGAAGCGAAATGGAACCCCGCACAGCTTCGGGAAAGCGGGAAGGAAATGAAGAAACAAACAGAAAGTTGGAGAGGGAGGGACAGCCACTCCGAAGACCTCGAAGTTTCTGAAACGCGACTCTCTGACCCAGGTCCTGCTGCAGAAGCCCGCCATGAACATCGAGAGAGAATGTCACAGACCAGTCCACAACCCCTGAGTACGCTCCAAGGTGCAGTACTGCACCCCCAAAATACGAAAACCTAGCACATAGCAGGATTTATTTCATTCACTTGAAAGGGACAGTGACAGAGCTCTTCTGTCAGCTGGTTCACTCCCCTAAATTGGCCAAAGCCTGGGTTGGACCAAGCTAAAGCTAGCAGACAGAAACTCCATTGGGGTCTCCCATATAGGCGGCAGGTGGATAAGTGTTTGGGCCATCCTTCACTTTTTTCCCAGGTATATCAGCAGGGAGCTGCATAGGAAAGTGGAGTGGTTGGGAGTTGAACCGGCGCCCATGTGGAATGCCAGCTTTGGAAGTCCTGACACTGCCACAGCACCGGCCTCAACTTGTACTTCCGAAATTAAGAGACCTTGCTTGCTTCTCCCTTCATTCTAAGCTTTTTCGGACAGAGAGTCTCGATGGATCGTCTACTAAACCCAAAAACCATTACATAGTGCAGGCACATATTTGAGCTCAGCGCTGGCCATTGCAGGCGCTTGGGGAGTGAATCAGCAGATGGGAGATTTTTCTGTATCTCCTTCTCTCTGTAAATCTGCCTTTCTAATAAAAAAATGCAAATAAATCATTTTTTAAAAAATAGACATTTTTAAAAGGTATGGTCCCAGGGAAGGGTTGTGGGAGGGTTGGGGCTGGTAAGAGGCATGGAACAGGGCTCGTGATGGGTGAGCTAGGAGGCGTGGGTGGGCAGAGCTACCTGGATGGTGGGGGTCTGGATGTGGGACTAGTGGAGGAATTGAGCTAGTAGGAGGCGTGGTCGGCAGGATGCCCACTCCCCAGCCCCACACTGGGTTTTGGGATACCCCCTGGCCGCTGGTTCCCTCTTGAGTTGCTCTTGGTCCTTCCGCATCCACCCGGTCCACTCGGCCTATGCATCTGGTGTGGTCCAGCCCTGCTGCCCGCCACTTGTAAGGTTCTGCCTAGGCAGGAATAGGGCCCCTCTCCTGTTTGCACCCCGCGTCCCGTACCCAGCAGATGACCGGACGAGGCAGCCCAGCGGCCTTTACCTCACGAGGTTGGCACAGGGCCCCGGCCAGCGGCAGCTCTGGTACACACGTTGCACCACCGTCTCCGAGCCGTTCTGCACCTGGCAGGACACGGTCCGCGTCACCGTATGATGGCACCAGTGCCTGTGGGGACAGCAACAGTCAGGTCAGCGGGTAGGAGGCTGTGAAGGACGGCGGCCCCTCTCTCAACCGGGATGCCTATTGGCATTGCTGCAAGGGCACCGATGTCCTGTCCTTCTGGTCTGAAAGGAGGTGACAGTGGCCCACCTTTCAGCCACCAAGCCCTGTTAGGATCTGCCACCGAACGCAGCTGAGAAAAGAATTGGTGTCGCTAGAATAAACAGGGGGTTGGGGATGAGGCCTTATCTCCCAGGAGTGCCCAGCTGTGGGTGGGTCCCCAACCAGGTGCCACCCTCCCCACAGAATCATCCCCAACTGAGCAACTGCTTAGCTGACCACAGGCATGAGGGCCTTGCAAGGGGCCGGCATGGGCAAGAGGGAGCCGTGTGGGTGGGTTCCAAGTGGCTTCAGGATGGGACAGGGCACCTGCCCCCTCCTCCCAGGCACAGGCAGCATCTTGAAAGCTGTCCCTGAGCACGACCCCGACACCTATACAGGTGTGCTGCCTCTGTCTGGGGCCCTGCTTTCTCACAACTCAATCTGGTCCTGTCCAGAGCCCCTGGAGGAAGAGCAGCCAACTGCCATCCAACATTCTAGAGCAGATGGCTGTGGCCACTGGCAGAAGACGACCGACCAAGCTGGAAGGGTCCCAGGCTGGCCTCGGATTGGGGACCATGTCCGGCTGAGGGAGGGGGAGAGCCCTGGGAACCCCAACTTCATGTCCTCAAAGTCACTTCCCAGTGGTATTTGCAGGAGGGATGTTGTGGTCAGGAGGTTTTGCTCTCCTAAGCAAACTGACCCACCTAGGGATTCAGAGTGCTCTGTCGGACTGCCAGCCCAGGACCCAGCTTCTCCACTGCTGCTCCAGCTCCCTGCTAAAGCACCTCTGCTGAGCAGGCAGCAGAGGATGGCCCAAGTGTTGGACCCTGCCACCCACGTGGGAGACCCAGGTGGAGGCCCAAGCTCTTGGCCCAAGCTGAGGCAGGCCCAGCCCTCATTGTTGTACTTTTAAAAAAAGAGAAAGAAGGAGGAAAAACGGAAATCTTGCTTCTGCTGATTCACTCCCCCAGATGGACCAGTCAGAAGCCAGGAGCTTCTTCTGAGTCTCCCACATGGGTGCATGGAGGGGGTCCAGAAACTGCTTCTCTTTTTTCAGCCCATTAACAATGGGGGAGCTGAGTCGGAAGTGGAGCAACCAGGACTCACACTGGCACCTATGTGGGATGTTGGCAGCATCACAGGCAGTGGCTTAATACGCTCTGCCACAACTCCGACACCCAGCCCAGTCAGCTGAAAGAGTGAACCAGCTGATGAAGGACCTGTCTCTATGGGAGGCAGGAACTGCATTGTGTTGTGGTGTCCTGTGGGCCAGGAGCGAGAATTTCGAAGGCTTTGAACCCCAAAGGGGTCCAGGGAAGATCATCTTACTCCTACCCGCCCTGATGTGGACATATGAGAACCCTGAGGCCCCAGGAAGGAAAGGAAGGGTCCGAGGGGGCACCACCAGCTGGTAACAGAGCAGGAAAGAAAGCGGGGACTCCTGTTTCTAATTTTCTCCCAACCTCCTGCCATCAACACAGGAGATTGGTTCTCAGTATTCACTCCAGGAACTAAAGGGGGAGAAAAAAAAAAAAAAAAGCTGATAAGAATCTGTGGAATGTGGCTGCTCACAGCTTGGCTGTGGAATTCGGCATCGGATACCCACCCCGGCCAGCCAGCCGGCCGCCACTGCTGCAGCACCGGATCCCAGCTGTGGGCGCCTTTTGGCTGCTGGGAGTCCGCAGCCGGAAGAACAGGACTCCCCTACAGTGTAAACGTGAGGTGGGGGTGCAGGGCAGCTGCTGCCTGGGGTCTCCAGCCAGTACAATTCCCCCAGGCACGGACAATCCTCACCACCCCTCGCAGCAACCTAAACAACTTGGAAACCATGGGATGCACCCTGCACATCCTCCAAGCCCTCTTCTCTTCCTGCTTCAGTTGGCTGCCATCAAAGCCCCAGCAGGTAGGGGCGGAAACAGGAAGTGATCCCCCAATACAAAAAGTCACAGAGGCCAGACAGTGGAGAGGACCACCCCTCTTCTTATCGTCCAGGCCTTCAGAGCCAGGCTTCCTGTCCCAGGGGCCTCAAGGTAGTGGGGAAAGCTTTTGTCACTACACTCTCCAGGGATGATTAATTCAACAAACACTTAGGTATGACACAGTGGCCTCCGAGCTCACAAGGCTGTCCCCAAGCTTGGAATTTGGGTGGGGAGTGCTTCCAAAGAGAGTGACCAGATAGGACACATGGACAGACGTCCACGGCTGGCACCTGCCCTAACAGTCACCCCAGGTTCGTATCTTTCTAGTCCCTGACCCACGCATCAGTAAAAGAGCAAATAAATGAAGGAAGTAGCCCTGGGACACACTGAGCCCACACCTGGATGACCACCCTGTCACTGCCAGAGGTGCTTCGTGACAGCCCTGCCTGCTCTTCCCTGTTCCTGCAGGGACAAGGGGGGTAGGGGGTCTGCCTCCGCCCACCCAGGCTGAGCGGTACCCACCTCCGCTCCCATCCCATGCCTTTAGTTTTTCTCCTAGGGATACACGTGCCTACCCTTGCCTCCCTAGGAGCTACCCCACTGATCCTGTGTGTCCAGCCCTGTTGACACAGGTCTGGCCCCCTCTTTTGGCTCCCCTCAATTCTGCCTATGGCACTCACAGGTGCCACAATACCATGGGGTATCACAATTCTGTGGGGTGTCACTGTGTGTCGAGCTTCCCCCAAGCAGGTAGAACCTGCCCCAGCATGAGCCTCACTGGCAGTGTCTGGCATGGAGCGGGCGAGGAACAAGTGTTTGGGAAGGAGGGTCGGGGCAGACAGGGAAGGGGTTAAACAGGCACAAAGTTGTGAGGGGGGTCAGGCCTGGAAGAAATCCTGCTCAGGTTCTCACGCTCAATCCTGATGATGCTTTCAGAATGGGGGGCATGCAGTCTCATCCTTTAGACACCCCCTCCCAGGGAGGACCCCATCCCACACCGGGGGCGGGGAGGATGGTTAGGATTTTCTGCCTCCCTAGGTAGAGATAAGGGCACAGAGCTGAGGCTAAAGGACACATCTATACTGGGCTCAGGAGCCAGTTCTTGGGACACACAGAGCATCAGGCCACTCTGTACTGGACACACAGGGCGCCTGCGATGATAGCCACTGTCACTGCTGGACTCGCAGTAAGCGGGGTGGGGGCGGGGGCTCCGATCTCTGCAGCCTGCAGATATGGGGCAGTGTCCCATCGGGGAGTCCATGTGCCATCCTGGCTCCAGTAAGATATCCCACCTGCCGGACTTGGCTCCAGAGGACATTCAGGAGCCTCTGATTCTGTTCACCACAGGGAACCCCTGGGGAACTCACCTACCAGTTCTGCAGGTCGCTCTGAGGCTCAGGAACCCCAAATCCCCCACCTCAGCATCTTTGATTCTAACACAATGGGTTCACAGCAACACTAGCTCTCCAGCTCATCCCGACCGGAGATGGTACTCAGTGGAGGCAGGAAGCAGCTAGGGAGTCCAGCAGAAGAAAGGGTGAGGCTTGAAGGGCTCCTGTCGGAAGCCTTGGCAGCAACGAGAGAACAGATTGCAGCTACATAGAGGTCAGCTGGAGCCACAGAAGCCAGACCCACCGCAGTACACACAGGACGCAGATTCTGTCAGTGCTTCGTTCACGCAAGGCGCTGGGGATGCTTGCATCCCAGAGGGCAGTACCTGGCCCCAGTCCCAGCTCTGCTTCCCATACAGCTTCCTGCTGAGGCGCACTCAAGGAGGCAGCAGGAGATAACTTAAGAATCCAGGGTCTGCTCACTCAGGTGGGAGACCCGGATTTGAGGTCTGGGTTCCTGGCTTTGGATCTACCTGGTCCTGCCCTGGTTGTTGTGGGCATTTGGGAAGTGAACCAGCAGGTGCAAAGATTTTCTGTCTGTGTCTCTGCCTTTTAAATAAAATCAAAATCAAAACATTTTAACATTTTCAGAGGAGGCTACAGTCCTCCAAAATTGGGCTCGTCTCAGGGGCAACCTTCTCCTAAACCACCCACACCCCACCCCGGGGTCCTACATTTCTGCCAGCCCAGTTCTCTGAGCTCCACCCACTCCTGATCTTCCTCCTCAATGGTGCAGTCCCCCAGGGTCCACAAGCCACTGTCCTTCACACTCTAGACCCCACAATGAGTGGCGGTCACACACCTCCCATACAGACCCCTGTTCCTGCAGCTCAGCCTGGCCTCGCTGACCGGGTCCCTCGTCTTGGCCCTGCTCTCCAGATTCCCACCCCCACACACTTTTTTGAAAAAAAAAATTATATATATATATATATATATATATATATATCTTTCATTGGAAAGGCAGATTTGTAGAGAGAAAGAGAAACAAAGAGAAAGATCTTCTATCCTCTGATTCACTCCCCAAGTGGCCACAATGGCCAGAGCTGAAATTATCTGAAGCCAGGAGCTTCTTCCAGGTCTTCCACGCGGGTGCAGGGTCCCAAGGCTTTGGGCCGTCCTTGACTACTTTCCCAGGCCACAAGCAGGGAGCTGGATGGGAAGCAGGGCCACCGGGATTAGAACCAGCGCCCATATGAGATCCCACTGCATGCAAGGCAAGGATTTTAGCTACGACTGTGCCAGGCCCAGATTCCGCACGCTTCTCCCCTATTTTAAGCATCCAGCTGCCACTGCCTCCCAGTCCAAGCCCTACCATCTTCGGGTCCCCAGTCTCTCCACTCCAGGACAGACAAATGACATCGTATTGTGCGGAGCCCCACCAGCCTATGTAGCAGCAGGGACATGACGCCTTTGCCATGGCCAGAGGGATAGCAGCTCTGTGGGGCAGGAAATACAGGATGGGGAGGGGACTGCCGTGGCCACATCTGGGAGAGACTTTGAATGCTGTGCCATGGGATCAGACTCCTGGCCTTTGGCTGTGGGGAGCCATCTAGGTAGGGCCGGAGATGAACAAAGCCAAGTTCCAGAAGGTTTTCTCTAGCCACCCCCATGTGCCCACTGACGCCTCCCCCACACATCCAGGCTACCCGCCCAGCAGCCCCGAAATCTGAGCTGCGGGGCCCTCTTTGTTCTCTGTGTGATTAAAGGCAGATGTGGCTGCAGGCGAAGGTGGCAGCACCCACCTTCCCTCATCTGCTCCCCTACTCCCCTGCCCCCACCAGCAGACATCACAGTGCGGACCACAAGAAAGGCCCGCAGCACAGCAGGGATGGGGCAGCTCCCCACTACCCACCCAGCACAAGATGCTGCTTCAAGTTCAAGGGCTCTGTTTCCCAATGGCGTTGATTAAAGAGTTTCCCTCCCAGGGACTGCCTCCCCGCCAGCCCATCATGGTCGTCATCGACTACCCCAGAACTGCCTTCGCTTCCACCACCAGGCCCGGCTCAAGGCAGGGCACAGCTGCCTGATGTGGCGTGACTTGTTTGTGGATCTCACCACGAGATCAAAACCAGGAAAATGAGCTCCCTTGCGACCAGGCCACCCCCACTGTCACCGCCACACGAGAGAGCCGGAACCCAAGGCCTTTCATCAGCAGCCGTGCAGTGTCTTTGCCAGGCTCCGGGTTAGAATTCCTGTGGATAATGTTCTCTGTCCCCACCCCTTGCCCGCACCCCAAGGACCTCACAGCAGGGCAACTAGGGGATGGTAACAGCGAGGTCGCAGGGACAGAAGTTTCTACCACAGCCAAGCAGCCCCCAAGGGTCTCTGGCTGTCCAATCCTCGGGGTCTGCGAATCAGGCCCAGACAAGGATGCTGAGCCCATTCTACAGATGAACAGAGTGTGTGCCCAGGGACGGGTTTCCTGCAGCTGTTTTAGCTGAATGATTGGCCTCATGGTGCGACCAGTTTAAACCATCACCTGTAATGCGACTATCCCATTCCAGTGTTGCTGTGGACCCCGGCTGTTCCACTTCCCATCCAGGCCTGCTGATGGCCTGGGAAAGCAGTAGAGGATGACCCAAGTGCTTAGGCCCCTGACACTGATGGAGGAAAACCTAGAAAATCTCTGGGCTCTTGGTGTGGCCCTGCCCACCCTAGCGTGGACCCCTGGCCTGCTCCATGACCACGCAGTTGCTGCGTCCATCCCGACTCGGGCCCTGAGCTGCAGCGTACGCGTGACCTAGGAGATGAAGCCAGAAAAGCCAGTTCTGGGTCCCAGTTTCGCCACTTCCCAGTAGCAGGGTCTTGGACAAGGCTTTAGCCCATTTTCTTTGTTTGGGGGAGCGGTGCTGATCACAAGAACCCCTCCCCTCACCCAAGAAATGATGAACGCATGCGTGGTTGGTGTCAAACCAACTTTGGGTCCACAATACTCAGCATCATCTTGCCGACACTTCCTGAAGCATGTGGGGGTCCTGGGGTGGTGGGGTGAGTGTCACGGGTCCCTGCCCTGGATGAATTTAAGAACCAAGATCCCCCCATCAGGCCCTGGCGCCCCCAGCACAAAACAGGTGACCCAGCCCTTCCATTCCTGCACACGTGCACGCACACACACACACACACAGACGTGTGTGACAAACTGCTCTCACCAGGGGCTCTGGGATGACAAACAAGCCAGTGTCTGCGCTCCCATGTGCTCTAGCCCCTCGTCCTTGCACTGTGCTGCCCCTCCCTGACCCTGCCCCACCCCACCAGGTCAAGCAGGGACAAAGGGCACGGGCCCCAGAAGAGACCTGAGGCTGGGAAACGCTCTCCCCTGAGCAAGCAAGGGAGGGACCCAGATCTCTGCAGACTGTGGGACCCCCCAATCCCTGAGACTTCCTCATGAGATACTTCTACAGAGGCCCATCCTAAGGTACACTCTGGCACCCAAGTCAAAAGAAACAGGATGCCCCCACTAAGGCTGCTGGCCTCCATGCCTTCAGGACACTGCTCCTGGTGTACGTCTGACCCACGGGAGCTCCTGGGCCTGGTGGCACCTGCCACGGGCCACCGCCAGCTCCTAGCCCCCAGAGGCCCACAGGGGCAGGGGGAAAAGCCTCCTGTTTCCATCTTCCCTTTCTCAGAAAGCTACTAGAGGATGTGCTCCAGCAGCATCTAAAACATCCGGGGGCTGGCACCGTGGCTCAACAGGCTAATCCTCCACCTTCAAGCACTGGCAGCCCATATGGGCTCCGATTCGTGTTCTAGCTGTTCCACTTCCCATCCAGCTCCCTGCTTATAGCCTGAGAAAGCAGCAGAGGATGGCCCAAGTCCTTGAAATCCTGCATCCATGTGGGAAACCCAGAAGATGCTGACTCCCCTGGCTTTGGATCAGCTCAGGTTATCCATTATGTCCATTTATGATTTCTCTTCATCCTTTTCTTTGCATATCTGCCTTTCTAATAAAAATAAGTAAGTCTTTTTTTAAAAAGCCACATTCAATGATTTCTTTCTTTCTACTTTTCCAGATTCTCTGCAATAAATATAACCCTGGGGTGGGGGGATAACTTATTAAAAAAAAAAAAAAAAAGGAAATGTATGACACCCAGGTCAACTGCGCACCTGCCTGGGCCACAGACGCCTGAGCCGCGCGCTCCAGCCCTGGGCCACAGACGCCTGAGCAGCGCGCTCCAGCCCTGGGCCACGCCCTCCTTCTGGCCGTTCTCTTTACCTGATGCCCACATTTGGTTTTCATTCCCAGCATCATTGTTGGAGCAGCCCAGCTCATTCTGGTTTCAGGCCCAGCGGAAAGCAAATGGCTTTGGGGAGGGTCGCCTTGCGTCCTGTGGGGGAGTGTTTGGCGCAGCCACCCTCATAAGGCAGGCCGGGCTGCCCACCCGCTGTCAGCAGGGCGGGCGCATTTCCTGGAGCGAGGTAACCCTAGCTCCTCACTGCTCCCCACGGGCCAGCCAGGCTCCGGTACTAATCTCCATTCACAGCCAAGACAGCTGTCCCCACGTGTGTGCAGCTGTCCCCACCGCCCTAGCCCAGCAAGCAGACAACTTTCGGCGCCAGCCCCCTTCACCAGTGGCCAGGCAGACACGCAGGACAACGAGAGAACAAACCATGGCCACAGTGTGACCGTGTCTCACGGGGTCATGGGAAGGTGCGAAAGCCAGATGGACATCCGCTATTGGGCTACCAACCAGGCCCAGGCCAGGTGCCAAGGTCTGACCTTGCACGTGAGACCATCCCCATGGTGTTGAGTGAGGCAGAAGCTACCGGGTTGGGGTGGGGGATCCCTGGGGCTGGGCCCTCCTCCAAGCAAACAGCAGACGCTGAGTCTGCACAGTTAGCAAACCCCTTTCTCTTGGGATCCCAACCCCGCCCGACCTGTCCGGATCATTTTCCTAATGGGGCATCAAGTCCACAAAGGCGGGGAGGGGGGCGGCGAGGAAGGGTGAGAGAGGGGGTAGGGGAGGGGACAGTTGTGCGGGTAGGGTGGATAATCTTCCCTGAGTCCTCGGGGGTCCTGGGGTCTTGAGGCTGTCATCTCCGTGGGTCTTAACCTTCTGGGAACGCCCATCTGAGCACCCTGACCCAGGCTTCCTTGCTGTGGGTGAGACCTCAGCCCCTTCGCAGTCACTGACTGTACTGAGGTCCAGCGGGGGGTCCGGATGGGCCCTCACTGACCCCCCACCACCACCTCTCTCTCTCACACACACACACACACACACACTCCAAGCCTCCAAAGCCTTTCCTGAGTCCTCTGGGATGAGGCTCCGCCCACATCCCCGCCCTCCCCACCCCTCCCATTCCCCTTGCTCAGGCTCCCAGCAGCCTGGAGGGTGCGAGTGAGTTCAGCCCAGACCCCACTGCTCAGACCCTGAGCTGATCCATCCTATGAGATTCCTCCAGGAAGTCCTCTGCCCTGGGCTTCAGGCACCAGGCCAGGGAGCAGGGGTCTGGATCTGCCCCCCCTTCAGACCACAGGAAGTTCTGTGGCTTCATCTGGAGGGTAAAGCCTTCCCTGCTACACCAAGCCTCTTAAGACTGCATCAGCACATGGTGGAGGTTGAACAGTCCCCTGCAGGTCGGCTTTTGGGACGCACAGAGAGCGCTGGTGAGGCATTGTTCTAAAGCTTTTCAGGTGTTCTTAGAGGGACGGGTTTTTTGTTTTCAAGATTTATTTATTATTTTTATTGGAAAGTCATATTTACAGAGAGACAGAGAGAAAGATCTTCCGTCCACTGGTTCACTCCCCAAGTGGCCACAACAGCTGGAGCTGAGATGAGCCGAAGCCAGGCGCCTTTTCCAGGTCTCTCAAGTGGGTGCAGGGTCCCAAGGCTTTGGGCTATCCTCGATTGCTTCCCTAGGCCACAAGCAGGGAGCTGAAAGGGAAGTGGAGCAGCCAGGACACAAAACGGCACCCATATGGGATCCCGGTAGTTGCAAGACAAGGATTTAGCCACTAGGCTACTGCACCAGGCCCAAGGGAAGGGTGCTTAATGCAAGTGTCAAAAACATGGCCTGGGACACCAGCATCTCATCCTTGGAGTGCCTGAAGTTCTCACGGCTTCCTGCTAAGGCACTCCCTGGGAGTCGGGGATAATCAAGTATTTGGGTCCCTGACACCAATGTGGGAGACCCGAGGGAGTTCCTGGCTTCAGCCTGGCTTGTCCCTGGCTGTTGGAAAGCATTCAAGGAAAGTGCCCACAGATGGAAGTTTTCTGTAGCTGTCTCTGTTTCTCTCATTTTCTCTACCTTCAAAATAAATAAGAATATGTAAATCAAAAATTTTAAAATAGAAAAATAAGAGGTCTATTGGGTGCAGAAAGATGATCAAAACCTATCATACACATGGATTTCAAACTTTTTTTTTTGCATGAAAGCAAAGTCACTTTTAAAAAGGAGCCCAGCGCGATAACGTAGTGGTTAAAGTCCTCGCCTTGAACGTGCCGGGATCCCATATGGGCGCCGGTTCTAATCCCAGCAGCCCCACTTCCCATCCAGCTCCCTGCTTGTGGCCAGGCAAAGCAGTCGAGGACGGCCCAAAGCCTTGGGACCCTGCACCCACGTGGGAGACCTGGAAGAAGTTCCTGGCTTCAGATCGGCTCAACCCTGGCCATTGTGGTCACTTGGAGAGTGAACCAGTGGATGGAAGATCTTTCTCTCTGTTTCTCCTCTTTGTAAATATACCTTTCATAAATAAATGAATAAATATTTCTTTTAAAAGCCAGAGTTACACACACCGAAAGAGTTCTTCCATCTAATGATTCTTTCATCACCCAGATGCCCGCAGCAGCCAGTGCTGATCCAGGTCTCCCATGTGAGTGGCAGGGGCCCAAGGGCTTAGGTCATCCTTGGCTGCTTTCCCACATGTCTCAGCAGGAAGCTGGAGCAGCAGGGACTCGAACCTGCACTCAGATGTAGGATGCTGGCATTGGAGGCGGAAGCTTACCAACAGTGGCACTGGGATGGTCTCCTGCAGGTCTCCAAAGCCCCATGCCTGGGAGGCAGGTACAGGGAGGCGGGTCTAAGGAAGCTGGGACTCCTGGATGCCTGGATGGGCGGGGCCCATGACTACAAGTCAACAGGACTGTCGGCAGGGTCCCTGGGAGACCCTGTGCAGAGAACGCATTCCTGCGAATCCTCTTGGTGGTGACTGCTGCTCCCCTCCCCCCGCCACAGGCGTTCTTGGGCTGGCTCCAGCTCCCCCCCACACACACTCTCCAGCAGCGACAGTGGAGGAGTCGGTAGGCCCAGCTGGAACCAAGAGAGAGAAACCCAGAGCTGTGTTCCTGCGGCTGCAGTCCTGGGAATGGCTTTTAAACTAACAGAGAAGCTGAAGGGGAAAGAGGGATGGGATGGGGAAAGAGGAGAGCCAACATTTTGCCAAATGCCTTGCCACACATGGGTGTGCAGCCCTGTGCCTCCACTTCAAGGCACTAAGCCAATGGCCACCTACGTGGTCCCTTGAAGAAGTGACTCCTGGAGGTGGGAATCAAGCTCGGAGGAGGAATTCCCTCTTGGGTCCCCCAGGATTGCAGAAGGAAGAGGAGGAGGCTTCTGTATATCCATCCATCCATTTGTTCTCATGCACATGCTTAGCAAACACTGGGCTCTTTCGTGCACAGCCAGGGCGAGGTGGCGAAAGCCGGGTATGAGAACTCCATGGCAGAACTGAAGGGCACAGTTGGGCTCTCTCTGTCTCCAGACCCCGCACCCGCAGTTGTGGTTGCTGCATTCTGAACACAGTCGGCCAGAAAATGTTCCGTCTGCTCAGGACACGCAGCTCTCAGCAGCGTGGTCTAACGACCACGCACATGGTATCGACAGCATCCGAGGCCATGTGTGCAGGACCCTGCAATACTACCCTGGTGCATTGAGATGATGGCAGACCTGGAGGAAAGGAGGAGGAACGGCTATGTTTTACAAAAGCACAGTGGATATCAGCTGTGGGCTTCATTGTCTTTTCAAAGGAGAAAATCGTCAAGTCTTTGTGAGCTAGGGAAGCACAGCAGGGGGCTGCAGACCAGCCAGGATGTCCACAGCCAGCTCTGAGTGTCCCCTCCCTCTGCGCCATCCACAGCCCCTGCCAGGCCGCCGCCCTGGCCCAGCCACTCCAAAGCCACCCCAAGTCCACATCAGCCAGCTTCTATCCTATGACACCCAAGGTGGCTGCCCTAGGTGTCCGTCTGCCTCCAAGAATCCTGCTCACCCTCCAACCACAATGCGTCCCGGAAGTCCCCCGGATTTAGCCTCGTCTACCGAAGCCAGCATTTCTCCAAATGTGTTAGGGTTCCCCAGAAAAGGGCTCATCCATGGTGTGAACTGAAGTCAGTGTAGGAGTAACCCCACTTTGCATATGAGAAGAGTGGGTTCCCAGACTCCCCTACACAAGCCCTTGCACCATCACCTACAATACAGGCATACCATAGCAGCACCTGTTCGAGTCCTGGCTGCTCTGCTGCCAAGCCAACTCCCTGTTAATGCGCCTGGGAAAGCAGCAGAGGGTGGCCCCCCTGCCTCAAGTCCCAGGTGTTAGGCACTGTGCTTGTCAAGGCCCAATAGTAGAATATGTGTGTATATATATTTACTGATTAAAGATTTTTGTTTTCACTCAGTAAAAGGCAGAGTGACAGTGAGTAAGAGAAAGATCTTCCCTCTGTTGGTTCTCTTCCCAAATGGCAACAACCAGTGCTGAGACCAACTGAAGCCAGGAGCCAGGAACCCCATCCTGGTTTTCTGCATTGAGTGCAAGGACCCAGTTGTGCGAGCCACCACCTGCTGCCTCCCAGGTGCACCAGCCAGTAAGCCGGATCAGGAACGGAGCAGCCAGGACTTGAACCGAACCAGTGTTCTGATAGAGGTTACAGTTGCCATAAGTCACAGCCCAACCCACCACAACACAATACCTGTTCCCAGATTATATCTGACCTGCAACCCCAGATGTGTCACCACATATGTGAGAGGTACACACTTGTGCCTTTGTCCTGGGTCCCTATTTCCTGTAGAACCCCTGGGTGCTACAATGTAACCCCACCCCATCCCACTGACAGGATTCAAGTTAGCACCTTAGCACGGCCTTGTAACAACACATCAGGTTCCTCAGCTAAGGACCCACTGCATCCACTCTGGTGATTCCCGTCACAGAGCAGTGTCCACGTTATACAGGGGCAAAAAGCTGGGTGCAGGGGCCCACAGTCGGCCTGGAAGTTAAAATGCTCCTTTCCCTTATTGGGGTACCTGGAACATGCTTGGCTCTGGCTAACTGACATCCTGGGGAGCAATGGTGACTACTCAAGTCTTCAGGTTCAGCCACTCATGTTGGAGTTCCTGGCTCCTGGCTTCAGCCCTGGCCCAGCCCTGGCTGTTGCAAGCCTTTAGGGAGTGACCCAGCAGATGGAAGATTCTCTCTCTCTCTCTCTCTCTCTCTCTCTCTCTGTTTTCATGCCTTTGAAATAGCATAAGTATAAATACACTGTATGGACCAAGTGCTTGGGCACCTGCACCCATGTGGGAAACTTAGCAGAAGCTCCTGGCTCCTGCCCGGGGCCAGACCTAGCTGTGGTGGGCATTTGAAGAGTGAACTAGTGGATGGAAAATCTCTCTCTATTTCTCTGTCACTCCACTAGCAGAGAGCTGGATCACAAGTGGAGCAGCTGGGACTCGAACTGGAGCCCATAGGTGATGCTGGCACTGTAAGGTGGCGGCTTTGCTGACTATGGAACAACACCGGATCCCAAATAAACTTTTTTTTAAAAATTTGAACCTGTTCAAGTTTGTCATATAAAATGACACGGTGTTTAGCCGGAGCTTACACACTCCCTCCTGTAGACCTCACAGAATCCAGAGTCAGGTAACCGCTAAGGAAACAGCTGCTACTCTGCGTTGTTTAGTGGAACAAGGAGAGCAAAACCGAGTCTGCAGAGGCAGCGGTACACATTTGTTTTTCAAAGACCTGCGACCCAGGGTGGGGTTGGGGAGATGGGGTACAGAGCCCCTGGCGCAGCCCCAGCGCTCTCTAGAACAGCCACTTACGCAAATAGCTTTCCTGGGCGTTCACACACCTGCAGGTCGATTCCTGGGCTGTTGCCATGAATATCTTTGTATCCCTAGCCGCTTACCAGGGAACAGGCCCCTTTCAGGTCCTGAGCTCCACGCCCCCCACCCTTCCGGGGAGACGCTGGCGAGGGAGGGGTTGAGGGCGCACACACGGGTCCGGGCCGTGTGCCAGGGCGCCACCAGAATCCGCGCGCGTCGCACTTGCCAGTCAGCGCGGGAGCTCGAGTTCCCGCGGGTGGCGCCAGCGCCGCCGATTCGCGTTTTGCGGCTGGGACAGAAGGGCGGGTGAAGACGCGGCGCGAAGCCTCCGGGGTGGAGTGGGCGGGAAGGGGGGTGGCCAGGACGCCACCTGGTGTCGGCGAGGCCAGGGGTCGGTCCGCGGGCTCTCCGGGTCCAGCGCAGAGCTGCAGCCGAGCCCCCCGGGGTTGGCGCTGGAGGCCTGGGGACTGGCTCTCCCGCGGCCTCAGCGCGCACACGCACCACGGACTGCACGGCGTGGCCACCTCGGGCGGCCCGGGACAACCCCGCCAACCTGTGGCGCCACACAAAGCGCCGTGGCGCAGGTGAGCGCGGCGCAGCCACGTGGGCCGGGGGACGTCCCGGGGAGCCGCACCGCGGGCGCCGACGCCGCACTTTCTGTGCCCCTCAGGAGGGCGGAGGTTGGGAAAAGCAAAGAAAGGAGGGAAGAGAGTGGGCGCGGCCAGAGAGTCTCCCCCCACCAGCCCTCAGCCCGGGCCCCACCCTCAGACCCCCTGCCCTGTGCGCCCCCCACTCGTCGCCCCTCCAGACCCGGCTGTCCCAGTCCCCGGCTCTCGCGATCCCCAATTGTCTGCGCCTCCAGCCTCCCTGTTCAAAATTCCTGAGGTCCCAAAGCCCGCGCCCCAGGCCACACACACACCCTCCACACCCCCACGATCTTCGGGGTCCCCACCGTGCCGAGCCTCTCACTCACCGGCGGCTCGCGTAGCCGCTGCCCGGGGAGCCGGCGGCCGGCTCCGGGTAAGCGTGCGGTTGCGGCAGGGCTGCGGCCGGGTAAGGGTAGAGGAAGCCGGTGGCCAGCGCCGACCCGCACAGGCAGCAGCACGCCCACGGCAGAAACAGGGCCAGCTTCATCCTGCGCGGCCGCCCGCGGGGACGCGGAGTCCCCGCAGTGTCCGGCGCGAGGACAATGAGCAGCGCGCCCGCGGCCGGACCGAACCCGCGGCCCCGGCCGGGAAGCGAGCGCAGCCGTCTCCGAGCTGGGAGTTTGTCTGGGGCGGTGCGGGGGTAGGGGGGCGCCCCACGCCTCCCCGAGGCCGCCTTTTTCAGACTCGGTGAGGTGGGCTCAGCGCCGTCAAAGGGGGCGTGGGGCTTCCTTATTAACCCTTGGCGGCCCGGGGCCTCTGCGCTTGCGGGAGGTGGAAGGGACTGGGTACGGGGCCGCGGGGCCGAGGCGGGCGGGGAGAAGGGAGGCAACTGTGTGAATTGAGGTTCCTCCTAGGGTTGAGCAGGCTGGCTGCCATGTCCGAAGCCCTGGGTTCGAGTCCTGGCTTGGAATTCCAGCTTCCTGCTGATGCTCCTCCTAGCAGACTGCAGATAATGGCTCAAGTTCTAGGGTCCTTTGCGACTCACGTGGGACTCCAGGCTGCTTGCTGTCTTTGGCCTGGCCCATTGGGAGCATTTGGGGAGCAAGCCATTCCTTTCTCAAAAAAAAAAAAAAAAAAAAGCAAAAATAAATGAAAAAGATAAGTAGCTTTTGTTTCTAAAGTGAACACTAGCAAAAGGCCTACCCTCTCTGGGCAGGCTCTGGGATCAACCCTCCACGGGCCAGGGAAGCCATTCCTTTCTCGCTCCAGCTGCCCCCTTACCAGCTGACTATTTTTTTCCCTCCTCTTCCTCCCTCCCCCGGGTGAACCACAGACTCAGAAGGCACCCTGTGTGGACAGGGCATCGGTGCTTGAACCCTACCTTCAGGGCATATGTGACCTGAGATGTAACCGCACTCCGCTGCCCAGGTTGGAAGCCCGTGCCTCATCTTCCTGAAAGTGTCAACAGGCTGGCAGAGGCCCCAGGCTCCTGGTTTCCAAAGTTTTCAAAGGAGTGAATACGTAAGTACAGGGAATGGGGTAAGGGTCCAACATTCAAGTTCTACCTGCTCCACTTCTGATCCAGCTCCCTGCTACTGCTCCTGGGAAAAGCAGAGCAGGATGGCTCAAATGCATGGGACCTTGCCAACGAGGTGGCAGACCCAAATGAAGTTCCAAGCTCCTTCAACTCGGCCCAGCCCTGGCTGTTGTGGCCATCTGGGGAGTAAACCAGCAGATGGAAAAAAATCTCTCCTTTTCTCTCTTTGTGTCTCCTCTCTCTGCCACTGTGCCTTTCAAATCAATACTATTGATCTTGTTTTTTGGTTTTTGGTTTTTTTTTAAGAAATGGAACTTCAAGTTTGCTTTGGTGTGAGCACTATTGAAGTCTGTGCCTAAGCCCTAAGCTTTTCACCATGTGCATTTTTCATCAATCTTTTGAAGATCCCTTGTAGGGATGGACTTTAAAATCTTTAGCATCAAAACTAACTTAACCTTTGTCTCTGTGTTCTAGAAACTTCCTGAAGTCCCCCTCTCATTGCATGCCCCAAGAGACCCTTGGCAGCCCCTGCCCCAGGCTGCACCTCCCAGTCCCCCTGCTCTCCTGGGAACCTGATTTTTTCACTTCCCAATCCTGGGTCTCCGCTACATGTGGCCAGGAACAAGAATCTTGTTTCCTTCCTCTTCCTCTTGCCTTCTATCCTTCCCCCTAGGGGCCTAAAAGATTTAGAGAATTTGGGTTATCAAGGGGGTTCTCACTGCCTCCTCCAAAAGGAATTCCAACTGTGCTCCTAGGGCAGTTGGCCAATACCTGACAAATGATGAGGTCATCCTCTCCCCAAGGAATGTGTCAGCTCTGTCTCCCATCTTCCCCCCTTGCACCCCCTACCTAACGCCCGCCCCTGTCCTGCGAGCTTGGAGACATGCAGCATTCCTTGTGGTTGCAAACCGGTTTCATCCTGCAGGCGTCCCGGGATCAGCCCTGGAAGCCTAGGGAGTCTTGGGAGCTTGTGTCTCCAGCACCCCGTGGGCTGCACCCCAGCTGGAGGGGTCCCGGAGATATGAGGACATGCTGCTGTATGGCATGGCGCAGGAGATGATAGAAACATTCCAGAAGCAGTGGTCCCACTTCTGTCCTTGTCCTCGTGTCGGCTGGACATCGCAACAGTGTAGCAGTCAGTCTCTGTGGGCCCAGCACAGTGAAAGCTAATGCTGATGCAAAGCCTGTGTAGTCCACATCTTCTAGATGTTTCTTTGTTGGAAGGCATGAAAATGGGAGGGTGGGGAGGCTCTGCAAACAGGGCTGGGCGGGGTGGGGGATCCACTGAGATGGTGAACAAACATCCAGGTGCAGGAAATCAGTGAGAGAGCTGGCATCAAGTTCAATCCCTCCGGCCCAGCTTCCCTATTGCTGTGCTGTGGGATCCAGGGGAACCACCTGCCCTCTCTGGTCCTCACCAGCATCCTCTTTTGTTCAGTAAGCATTCATCACCACCATTGTTCATTTCAGGACTTTGTGAGGGTGAAGTTGAAGGACTTCACACATCTCAAATATGCAAATAGGGTCATACCCAAGATCCTGGGAGCTTTCTCAGAGGGGATACACTTGATATAGCCATAGTTTAAAATAGAACCTTATTTTTTAATTTTAAATTTGTATTAGAAAGACATTTCTAGAGGGAAGGAGAGAGAGACAGAGACAGAGAGGAAAATCTTCCATCTGCTGGTTCTCTCTCCAAGTGTCTGTGACAGCCAGAGCTGAGCTAACCCAAAGCCAGGATCCAGGAACTTCTTCCAGGTCTCCCACGCAGGTGCAGGGTCCCAAGGCTTTGGGCTGTCCTACACTGCTTTCCCAGGCCACAAGCAGAGAGCTGGATGGGAAGTGGAGCTGCTGGGATTAGAACCGGCACCCATATGGAATCCCCGTGCGTTTAAGGTCGAGGATTTTATCTGCTAGGCCATGCCACTGGGCCCGGGTGTTAGGTTTTTAACTCACTTACAGTTCCTAAAGTTCTTACATTGTTACACGCAGCTAATTCCCACAGCCAAGTCCTCTAGTCACGATATTTACCGCAAGCCAAAATCCCAGACGCAGCCAGGTGCTTAGTAGGTCCTTTATTCCAGCAAAGTAGGAACAGGAGCCAGGGTAGAGGAAGGGGGAAACTGGAGGGGACACAACAGGAGCCATGGTGGCAGGATGGGGGCTGCCAGGGCAGGGGAAGGGACAAGATGGAGGGGGATGGGGAAGAGCTAGGTAAGAAGGAAGAGAGGGGGAAGAAGGGAGGGCTGTGTGGGCTGTGTGCTCTGGCCCCCAGGGACTGGGGACTGAGAATATCTGAGCCACAGGTAGGTGGGTGGAAACTAGGGGGAGGCGCCAGAGACTGGGGAGTGTGGATTCTCGGGTTACATCTGATTGCTGGATAACCAGCACGAGGCGAATTCCGTGAGCTGTGAGGAGGAGGAAATGGCTCAGAGTCCAAGATGGGATGTTCGAATCACTCCTCACATGGGTAGAAGGAAGACTCTGTGTATGCGTGTATGTATGTAATCCTACCTTTCAAATACAGTGTATATATATTTAAGCAGGTATCCTCGGCATTTTCTCCCTAAGGGATGCTAAAATTCTCGAGGAGGCATCAGGGGCCACTGTCTGTTCCTGGGAGCCCGAGGAATCCTGCATCCCAGGCTTGGAGCAGGGACCTGGGTTTTTTGTGCTGGCCTCTGCTCACTCCTCTGTGACCGACCATGGGTAAACACAGTGCCTCCTCTCCCAACAAGCTGGATAAAAAATAAGCAGAACAAACAAGTCTCCCCCAGTCTCAGAGGCTTCCTTGGTCTTTATGCCCCTCTCCAGCTGCCACCTGGGGTCTCCTGCTCCGGGCCATTCTGATGGTGGGAAAGCGCCCTGGAGCCAGCCCCTCTCATATCTAGAGGGGGGCCACAGGAGCAGCAAGCTCACGGAGCTACATTTGCAGGCCCCATGTGATAAGAACATTGTAGTCAGCATCCTTTCGGAGCCAACACAAAGCAGACCCCCACTTGTGCTGAAGTCAGCAGCGAGAGCCACCGGACAGAGACGTGAAGACTCGGCAAGCCGAAGCCAAGGTAAATATTGACCTCTTGGCATAATCAATCCTGCAGTTAATCTAAAACAGACCCCCCACCCCCACCCCATTCCCACCGCCACCACCCAGATTGCCCTGGACGACCCAGGTCCTGTGCTCCTCCAAGAGGCCTGAGAAGGTGGCTGTAGGAGCCGCAGCAGCCACGCTCCCGGTTGCTCTGGATCCCTGGTGTTACTCACGGGCAGGCTGGGTTCCACTCGATGGAGCAGAACCATCACAACCCAGAAGCTTCTTGATCTTGCTCCAAAGTGTCTGAATACATGAATGGAACATGATTCTGGATTTTCTTCTTTATTTGATGCCCCCCTAAAGTCCATCCAGTCTTCCAGAGAAGTCGCTGGTTCCTTGCATTGTTCTTGATGGCCTACCTACAAATATTAGCCGCTGGGTCTCCCTGGACCTTGACCAAGAACAAGACAAGCCAAAGCCATGGCACGGATACCATTACAGCCTGTGATTGCAAACAAAGATTTGCAAGGGGAAATGAGTATTGAAAACCAAATTCTAAAAAAAACTGCTTTAGGGCCCTGCGGCGTGGCCTAGTGGCTAAAGTCCTTGCCTTTAATGCACCGGGATCCCATATGGGTGCCGGTTCTAATCCCAGAAGCTCCACTTCTCATTCAGCTCCCTGCTTGTGGCCTGGAAAAGCAGTCGAGGACAGCCCAAACCTTTGGGACCCTGCACCTGCGTGGGAGACCCGGAATTGGATCTGGGCTCCAGGCTTTGGATTGGCACAGCACCGGCCATTGCAGTTACTTGGGGAGTGAATCATTGGGCGGAAGATCTTCCTCTCTGTATATCTGACTTTGCAATTTAAAAAAAAAATGGTCACAAAAATGAAATGTAATCAATAAAAAAAAATGCTTTCAAGCGAAGGGGAAAAGATGGGACCTTCTAGATAAATAAGAGGTTGCCCAATGCCAAGGCCGAAAGCCCAGCTCTGTTATGGTGATGGATGGGACAACCTATGGAGGTTGCCCCCACAGCAGGTGTGACCCAGGGAGCACAAAAGGATCACTTTGTGGAGAGTGGGGCAGTGGAAGGGACGGAGGTGACCAAGCAGGGAAGAGGCAAGCATGAGCTGTGGCCCAGCACAGACACGAGGACAGCAGGGGATGCAGACACGGTGACTTCACACTGTGGTGTCCACTAAAAATGCCATACCAGCTCTCCACTGCCAAGTTCTGTGTTCTTCCCTGGGCACCCAGGAGATGAAGGTCAAGATAAACAATCACGGGCATTTGGCACAGCAGTTGTGCCTGCATTTTATGTCAGAGTGTCCGGTTCAAGTTCCAGCTCTGCTTCTAATTCTAGCTTCCTGTTAATGTGCACCCAGGGGGTCAGCAGGTGAGAGTTCAGGCACTAGGATCCTGCCACCTGCATGGGGAACCTGGATGGAGCTGTTCCTGGCTCCTGGCCCAGCCTCCGAGGTTGGGGACATTTGGGGAGTGCACCCAAAATGGTTGAGACCCACTTCTCTTTCTCTCTCTCTGTCTGGCTTCCAAATAAAATAAATGAATACATTTTCTTAAAGATCATTAAAAAAAAAAAAAAAAAAGGAAAGCTACAGGGAAAGTAAACAATAAGGCTTCAGGTGTCTCTTCCACTTTCCTGGGGTCCCCCTTCCTCAGGATTTCATGTGACCTTTGACCTCCCCAAAGGGCTACCTTCAAGTACCATTAACAAATAAAGGTGGCTGAGCTGACTTGCAACACCAGCGGTTCATGTGAGCTCTCATTCCAGTCCTAACTTTTCCACTTCCGATCTAGTTTCTTGCTATTGCACCAGCGAAAACAGCAGACGATGGCCCAAGGGTTGGGGCCCCTGCACCCGTGGAGGACTCCCAGATGACCATCCTAGGACAACAAGGAAGAGCTCAACACTCCTCCCAGGGAGGGATCAGAGCCAGCTCCTCCCGCTTCTGTCCAGAATGGTGGGGTTCAGCCCTTGGGCGATTAACCCACTAAGGTTTCCCTGGTACAGAAACCCCTCCTAGGCTTCCCGGAAGGTGAGTTTTGTAGAAAACTCTGTAGAAAGTGAGGGAGGGCTTGTGTTGCAAGCTGTTATCAAGAAAGAGGGTGATGCCCCAGCTTGATCAAAGGCTGCCATGAGCATACTGAAG
Organism: Ochotona curzoniae; assembly: GCF_017591425.1. NCBI lineage: Eukaryota > Metazoa > Chordata > Mammalia > Lagomorpha > Ochotonidae > Ochotona > Ochotona curzoniae. Next base: position 6,970,458 of record NW_024465421.1, read on the forward strand.
TGTGTGTTTGAAGTAGAAGTGGATTCCAGATAAGCCCATCTCAGAGAGGCAAGGAGATTGCAGACTGCAGAGGAGCATTAATTAATTAAAGCTCCAGAAAGTCCCCTGGAGTTGTCTATGATTTGGAAAGCTGCCTGCAGAGTTCAAGGCTCTCAGAGGGCAGGAAGGAAGGTTTTGGGGGGGGGGGGAGGACGGTGAATGCTCTCCCACCGAAGGCAGCCAACAATGATTTCCAGGATTCTTAGAGCAAGGCATGAAGATAGCAGTGACTGCAGTTATGACCTGGAGACCCTGACGACTTCATCAGAGTCTCATGAGGTTGAGGGGAACTCAGAAGGGGCCCAGGCAGCTGTTGGCTTTCCACAACCAGATGCCCCAAGTGACCCTGCCCTGGGGGACAGCCCAGAGCGCACTTGCTAGTGCTAGAGGCTGCTGACCAGCTGGCCAGGGTCCTGCTCATGGGGCAGGGCCAGCTTGGTGCTCCCAGGTGGCTGCGTGGCTTCCTCTTCCTGTCTGTTGCCTTCCAGGCCTCTACTTCAGAAACCCTCCCACAGTCTGCTTTGGAGCTACAATCTCCTCTGAAAAGTGGAAAGAATTTGCTTTCCCTGGCATCCCTAGGATGTTGGATCCCAGTTTGCTTTCATCCACAGAGCTCTTGTATAGGCGTGATCTGCAGCAGGTCCGGTCGACCCCCTTCCTCCCTTCCTTTCTCTGGCCCATCCCTTTGTGACTTTCAGAAAAAGTGGATCTGGGTGGGCAGGTGCTGTGGCATAGCAGGGGAAGTCATTGTTTGGGACGCCCGCATGCCACGTCTGAGTGCCCTGTTTGAGTTCTGGCTGTGCTGCTTCTGATCCAGCTTCTTGCTAATGCAACCTGGGAGGCAGCAGGTGATGGCTCAGTTGCTTGTAACCCAAATGGAGTTCCTGGAGCCAGCACAGTGCTGGCCCCCCCACTTTTCTTTTTTCTATTAAGATTCTTTTATTTTTACTGGAAAGAAAGATTTACATAGAGAGAGATCTTCCATCTGCTAGTTCACTTCCCAAATGGTTACAACATCCAGAGCTCCACTTCTGACCCAACTACTTAATGTGCCTGGGATAGCAGCAGAAAATAGCCCAAGTCCTTGGGACCTTGCATCTCCATGGGAAACCCAGAAAAACTCCTGGTTTCTGATTTTGGACCAGCCTAGTTCCAGCCATTGCAGCCATCACAAGAAAGATATGCCTCTCCATCTCTCTCTCTTTCTCTCTCTATAAACCTGTTTTTCACATTAAAGAAAAAAAGATTTATTTTATTGGAAGGGAAGATGTACACAGAGGAAGATCTTCTGTCCGATGGCCGGCGCTGCACCAATCCAAAGCCAGGAGCCAGGAACTTCTTTCCTGGTCTCCCATGTGGGTGCAGGGTCCCAAGGCCTTGGGCCATCCTCGACTGCCTTTCCAGACCACAAGCAGGGAGCTGGATGGGAAGTGTTTCTGCTGGGATCAGAACCGGCAGCCCATATGGGATCTCAGCGCGTTCAAGGTGAGGACCTTAACCATTACGCTATAGCGCTGGGCCCAAAGAAATAAATCTTAAAAGAAAAAAAAAAGTGCCACAATCTAATACAATGGGTGATCCTTGTTTGGATTAGGGTGGGAGCAAATCACTTGTGGAAACAGCCGAGGACAATGGAGGCTGCTTGCAAATGGACTGAGTATTGGATGGTATGAAGGCATTATTGTTCATTTTATTAGGTGTGATAATAGCAGGGGGCTTATGGGCTTTCAAAAGCCCCTATCTGGTCAACACATGTATTTAGTGGTGCAGTGACAAGATGTCTGGGGTTTGCTATACAATACTCTGGGGAAAAGAAAAATGGTGATAGTGGTAGATTTAAGGAGATTGACAGTGGCTGATCCTGGCTGAGGCAGATGAGGAGGGTATGAATTGTCCACGGGGACAAGCCTAGAAGAACAGAGGGGCAAGCAAAGGGAAGAAAGAAGCAAGTCCCCTCTCTGCAATGGTGTGGGTGTGATTAACATCTGTGTTGGAAGGGTGGTAGTGGTGCCTTTAAGAGGTGGAGCCTATTGGGAGGTGGTTAGGAGGGATTTGTCTCGAGGGACACTGAGGAGAGAGTTGTTGCCTGTCCAGGAAATCTTCTGGTTTTCTGGTTTCTGATAGGATCTCCCTCTCTCCCACTAGTTGATGTGATTTAGCACAGGTGCCAAGGCTCAGAAGGTCCTTCCCGGGAGGGGAGGTGGGGGAACCACAGTTCTGGGACTGTCACCCTTCCAAACTGTGAGGTAAATGTTATTAAAAATTTTTGTTACATTATTTCAGGTACAAAGAGACAGCAATCCCTTTTACTCTCCAAATGCCCACCTCTGCCACGGCGGGGCTGGAACTACAGCTGGGAGCCAGGAAGAGAACTCGGGGTCTCCCACATGAGTGGCGAGAACCTTACCACCTGAGCTGTCACTGCTGCCAGCCAAGGTCTGCCTTGGCAGGAAGCTGGAGCCAGGAGCTAGAGCTGGGGATCCATCTTAGCCACTAGGCTAAATGTTCAACCCCTCTTTTCTTTATAAAGGAGCCTGCTTCAGGCATTTCATTATAGTAATGAACATGGACTAGCACACTCTCTGTGTACTTTGTCCCCCATCAGTAGGTTTGTGAGCATCTCACTGAGATGTGTGTCACCCATGTGGTCACGAGCTTGCTTTGTCTCTCTGGTTAAGACTCAGGGCCTGGTGCTGTGGCACCACAGCTTAAGCTCCCTGCAATCCTAGTATCCCATGTGATGGCAGAATGTTGGAATCTCAGCTGCTCCACTTCAGATCCAGCTTCCTGCTAATGTGCCTGGGAAAGCAGCAGAAGATGGCCCAAGCGTTTTGGCCTCTGGATGAAGACCCAGATGCAGTTCTTGGCTCCTGGCTTTGGCCTCGCCCAGACCCCGGCCCTTGTGGCCATTTTGGAGAAAGAACCAGTGGTTGGAAGACCCAGGAGGCTGGGTCCTAGCATTCCACAACCTTCATTCACATCCAGGAGAACCTCAAACATGTCACAATTGCACCTGCCCCATAGGTTGCTGAGGATTTGAAATGAGTGAATATAAAGCGCTTGGACTTGGATGTGGCTCCTAAGAACAACTCTGCAAATAGCAGTTGATGTCATCATCACCCATGCAGACAGCCATCAGGACACCACCGGTCCCCACAGCCACAGCAACCCCACGGTCAGCACAGTCTAGTCTCCCTCACTTCCCAGCCTTTTCTTGAATCCCTAACACATCCCATATGCACGGAAGAATCCCCTCCAGTCATTTGGCCATGTCTGTGCCTTTTTGTTTTCACATGCTCCTCATTTTCAAATTAAATTCCCTTGTTTTCATGGTCTTTGTCAAAAACAATTTGATTAATCCCTCTCACCATTTGGCAAGCCTTCTGTTGGGTCAAAGAGATCTCTTTCAAATAAGAATTTGACCAACCTCTCTGGTCTTCCCTTAGAACTGGCTGATGACAGATATGACATAAGGCTGCACCTCATTGTCTCGGGTCCCTGGGGGCACAGCCTGCCTGTCTGTCCCATGGCATCCTGTAAGCTAGAGCATGCCTTGGAACTGTGGGCTGAGCCAGCCCTGTCTGCTGCCCAGCTTTTGTACAACAGCTATCCCAAGGACAGAAAGCTTGTGGGGGACATGAAAAGAATCCTTTCTTGACATTCAAATCCTCCTACAAGTGCAGTAGTATGTAGCTTGTTGGGTTGTTCCTGACAACCCAATCATACAACACAATCAAGCCACTCCCTGCCTCATCCGTGGTTCTAATTTGCAATGATCTTAAATGCCTTTCTTTGCAATTTTTCATGCCTACGGAGGAAAAAAAAAAATGAGTTGCCTGTGAAACAGCATGCTAGGCTGGAGTTGAATCAGGCTTTCACAGTTGTAAAAAATCTAATGTTAAAAGATCTCCTTCCTGGGTACTAGGGACCAAGGTGAATGCATGGATTGATGTGGGACATTTATTCTCACTACATCTTCAAAAAGCAGGTGTTAGAACTGTGGCTGTTTTATAGAGCTAAAAATTAAGGCACAAAGTAGTCAAGTGGCTGGTCCAAGGTCATCTATTGGTCAGTGAATGGAACCCAACTTTGAACAGGGTTTTCTGACCTGCATCCCTAGTCCCGCCTGTCACAGCTACCCCTGTGATCACTGGGATGGCAATATTGTGGTTTCCATTTTCTTTGTAAAGTTCCCCTGATGGTCACCAAGCTAAGCCAAGCCATTTCATCATCCTTGCTTTTGCTGCTGCTGCTACTGTTTGGTTTGGTTTGGTGGGTGGGCTGATGTTTGAGCAGTTGGGTGGTTAGCTGACGGCTGACTAGGTGCTTGCTTGGTGGTTGAGTGATTGATTGGTGGAGTGGGTAGTTGAGTGGTAGGTGGGTGGTTGATGGTTGGTTGGTAATTAGGTGCTTGACTGCTGGTTGGTTGGTTATTTTGTCTAGATCCCGTGTTAAGCATCTTCAAGTCCAGGATCTCATTTTATCTTCCTAATAAAGCTGTGACATACAGGCAGATAATTATTGTACTATAAAAGTTCACACAAGACCTTAAGTCACGTTGCTAATTAGAACAAAAAGCCTGCATTACCCATAGCCATAGACAAGGCTCTTCTAACACAAGAGAACCTACTCAATCAGCCTCAAATATCCACCAAGATATTCCAAGGGAGAAGGCAGGGTTCCTAATAACACGGGGCAGCTAGATGGTTGGGGAGCTGGATAGAAGGGGAGGAGACACAGCAAGATTGCTTCCTATTCTGTGTGGTGTTGCCTTGCAAGGTCCTAACCTTCAGGCAACAGGGACAGAAGGAAAACCATCTTCCCTCCCTAGCCCCATCTGAAGATTGATGAGATAGCCGCAGCCAAGCGCTTTGAAGACAAGGGCTGGAGGAAACCCCGCCCCCCCTGGGGTTGGATGACTTCCCAGGGGGGACTTCAGTTGAGAAAAGAGATGATGAATGGGTCTGTTCAGGTGGCTGGGAAGTTTGGGGTTAGAAAGTAATTGTTGCCCCAAATATGCCTCCTGGTATTGCTGCTAAAAAAAATCACCTTACTCTACTCCCTATCAGGCACTTCTCACTTCTGCTCAGCTATCCCGTGAAGGAGAGGAAACTGGTATGGTGTCCTCCGGATGGGCCCATTGGCTGTGCCCGCAGCCAAGTTGCTGGACCAGGTCCCTGGCTGGTCTGCTGGCTGTCTCACTTCCTTTCTTTGTTTCAAAGCGTGCCAGGATGAGTGGGGGAAGAAAGGACTTCCAGATTACAGTGGGGTGTTTTTTTTGTTTTTTTTTTTTTTTTTTGTGACAATGCCCATTTTGGAACCTGGAACCAAATGTGTGCCAAATCCACTTTCTGGCGGAGGAGGTGGAGGAGGGACCTTTTGATTCCCTCAAGTCACAGGAAATCCACAATTTAGTCTCGAGTAATAAAAACGGCATGTGTAATCGCTAGGACCACGGAGGGTCTACCCAAATGAAGGATTTTTATGGCTGGCGGTTATATTAAATCTTTTCAGCAATTTTAAGAAAGGATTTGAAATATGTCAAACTTATTTCTTTACCTTTTTTTTTTCAAGTGGGAGGTTTTATTGCCTGGAGTCGCAGCATCAGAAGAAAAAAAATGGCTTTTGGTTCATCCAGCCCTCACCCCTGCCAATGTCGTCTCTCTCCCTTCAGGACCCAAAGGCCTGGTATTATGCTGTCTAAAATCAGCCTCTTCCAATTAAAATGAAAGTCATAAAGCAAAGAATGCCAGTAATTTACAATCATAATAATCTCGGAGTTATAGAGTACATCTAGCCAAGAAACCCAAGTGAGTTCACATTTTTATTATTATTATTATTTCTCTCACCTGGAAACAACAACTTAAAGCCCCCTGGCCAAGTCTCAGGGAACCCTCATTAGCTTACATATTTATAGAGTCAGTGAGTATGTGTGCATGCCTGGATGTGTTGTGTATGTGTGTGTGTGTGTGCGCGCGCGCGCTGGGAGGGAGGGAGAGAGGGAGAGAAGGAAGTGTCCGTTAGCCGGTGTTTCCTGTCTCAGACTTAGAGCTGGGGCCCATTAGGCCAAACACGACCAAGATCCCCCTTCAGAGAGAGCACGTGTGGGTTGTTCAGGGGTGGGGCACCAGGGTACTACATGTCAGTCACAGGGTGGGGGTAGCCTAGGCTACATCCCCAAATGGGCAGGTGGCAGCTCACAGCAAGGAGAGGAAGCAGAGGGCAGAGAGGGGCCAGGCAGAGAGGGGCCAGCCAGTCTCTGGGCTGGTGTTGTGTGCACACGCAGGTTGTTTCCGAACCAGCTCCCTAAGAACGTGCCTGACGTGCCTGGGAAGGCAATGAAAGATGGCCTGAGGGTCTCGGCTCCTGCCACTCACCCTGGGTGAGTTGATGGAGTTCCACATTCCAGGCTTTCGCTTGGCCCAGCCCTGGTAGGTGTGAGCAGCTGAGGAATGACCCAGTGAATGGAGGATGTCTCTCTTTGTAACTCTGCCTTTCAAATAAGTAAATAAATGCATATTTTAAAAGAGTGGGAGCGGGGAGTGGAAATCCTAAGCAGGTCAGGTTACTAGACAGCAAAGAGGGGCCAAGTTTGCTATTTTTTTGTTTGTTTGTTTTGAAGTTCATTTATTTTACTTGAAAGTCAGAGTTAGAGAGAGAGAGTTAGAGAGACAGAAAGCTCTTCTATCTGTTGGTTTACTTTCCAAAGGCACAATGGCCAGACAAGAACTGGTGTGAAGTTAGGGTCCAGGAGCTTCTTCTGGGTCTCCCACGTGGGTGCAGGGACCCAAGGATCTGGTTATACTCTGCTGCTTTCCCAGGGAGTTGGATCAGAAGTGGAGCATCCAGGATTCGAACCAACACCCACATGGAGTGCTGGCACCACAGATGACTAGCCTGTTGAGCCACCACATTGACTCTACTTGCTTTTTGTATACAACCTGTTCTTGGGGAGAGCTAATTTGCCCCGGCGACCTGCATCAGCTCCTTCCAAGCCCAGCAAATTCTGTGATCACCTGCCCCTAAGCCCCACCTCTTAAAGGTCCCACTGTCTCTTCAAGGATCCAGCACAGGAGGCTTTGGGGCACCCAAACCTGCCTGAATACCTGGACCTGGCTGTCCCAAAGCTCCAGCAGGAGACCTAAGTGCATGTTCCATACCACAGGAGGTGAAGGTGATGGTGGTGGAGGTGATGATGAAGGCAGTGGAGGTGGTGTGGACTTTTCCAGGTGTGAAAAAAAACACAGTTTTTGAAGCTCCTTGGATCAGAATCTCTTGCTTTTCTAATGCACAAAAAAAGTTGCATATATTATAAGGTGACTAACGAGCAATCCTAATGGAATAAACATGTGGCAACACAGGCTGCTGAGAATTCAAGGAAGCACTGAGGTATTCCAGAAAGATCCGCATGTGAGCCAACCACGGACAAGTTAACATGAAGGTACACACTGAGGGCCACTCAGAGAACCCCTGGTGTCCAACAGTGACCCAGGGACCACACCTGTGCGTGAGAGATACCCAGCATCGGAGCAGGCACAGGGGTGCAGCCCTATTGGAGCTCCTCTTCCCTTCCAGCTCCCTGCTTGTGGCCTGGCAATGCAGAGAAGATGGCTTAAAGCCCTGGGACCCTGTACCCATGCAGGAGACCCAGAAGAAGCTCCTGGCTCTGGATCAGCTCAGCTCCAGCCGCTGTGTTCATTTAGGGAGTAAACTAGCAGATGATCATCTCTCTCTGTCTCTCCTTCTCCCTGCAACTCTTTCAAATAAAAACAAGTCTTTAAAAAAGTTAAAGCATATTCCATACACATGTGTGTATACTTGAATGTCAGTGTATATTTTACCGAAAGCATAATACCCAGCAATGACACTTCCTAAGTGTTTAACCAAGAGAAAGCCTAGGGGCCGGTGCTGTGGCACAATGCGTTAAGCCACCATTTGGGACTCCAGCATCCCATTTGATTCTTGGCTGCCCCATTTCCCACCCTGTTTGGGACATAGGGCTAAGTTCCTCCCATGGCAGGCCCCTGGGCCTAGCTACCCCTGGGCATCCCCGACCGTTCCCATCCATCCTCACGATGCCCAAATTTCCAGAGGTCAGCGAATCCCAGAAGCCCCAGCTTTCCTTGGATCTGAGGGGAGCACGCGGACCTGGGTCTCTGCTCCCAGTAATCTCATATATTTCTGCGAAGGCTGCAGACTGCGTCTCAAGCTTCGGCCCAAACAGGGGCAGAGGGACCCTTGAGCAAGCTGTTCGGGATCTCAATAGAACAGGGATATGGAAGATGAATCCCCCCACGAGCAAAAAGGGAAAAAAAAAGTATGGAGAAAATCACGGAAGGTCCCAGGCTAGGTTACCAGGCATTCTCGCCGGGAGTCGATTTAGCGCTCTCTTTCCAGCGGGATGCAGTCCTTCTCGCACTTCCAGCCTCTCCAATGCCCAGCTCTGACCCTCTGGTGGGCTCGGGATGGCGGGGTGCAAGGTGCAGGGACTGGCCGCCTCCTTCGGCCCTGGCCCTGGCCCGCCAACCTTCCCGCCCCTGCGTGCCCCGGAAGTAATCGCACCCCGTCGCCTTGGAAACGTAGCAGCCAATCGGCGCGGCGAAGGGCGCGCTCGCCTTGCCGACCCTTGGGGCGCTGTGGGCTCTGGCGGGCTCAGAGACAGCTCTAAAACCAGGATGCTCAAAGCCAAGATTCTCTTCGTGGGGCCCTGCGAGGTGAGACCGGGGGCAGCGGGCCGCCCCTAGCGGGTCAGGAGGTGGGACCCCGGGTTCCGTGCAGGTCGCTGGCCCCCTGGGTTAATGCTGAGCAGCCCCTCGCAGATCAGGGCCTTGCTCCGGGAGCTCGCACTCCCACCCTTGTGAGGTAGGACCCCAGGTTTTGTGCAGGTCATCGTGCATTTTTACCGTGGTGGCCTCCGGAAGACCCCCTCCCCCACCTCCACCCCTCCGCCCCGTGCCCTGATGTTGAGTGGGGCTTCTGGTTTTGGACCACTCTCTTTGGCTCCCCAACTTGGTGCCTAAGGAATGTTTCTCTGGGACTTGCGGGGGATTTTTGCTCAATGGGCTTGGAGCTGTGAAGGTGTATGGTGGTGGAAATGTCCGGAGCGGGGAGCTGGAAGGGATGGGCATGGACGTGGCGGTGATGACGCTGTTTGGGGTACCCCCCCGTTCTACCTCGAGCACCTTGGTTCTGGTTTCGGCTTCCTGCTTATGTGCCCCCAGGTGGCAGCAGGTGGCTCAGGTCACCCACACTGTCCAGCTCCTGGACCATACCGTGCCGGTGGGAGTGCCATGGGTCCACTCTGCGATGGGGTGGAGACGTGGCCTGTCCACTGGCTCACCTGTGCAGGAGTGGGGAAGGGGCTCTCCAGCCGAACCTGGCCCTCCCACCTTCTCCTTTGTACAGAGTGGGAAGACAGTTTTGGCCAACTTCCTATCCGAATCCTCTGACATTACCGAATACAACCCAACACAGGGAGTGAGGTGAGCCCTGGGCGTCCCCCAACCCATGTTCCCCTGTGCCCCCTCCTGGCATTGCTGGCCTTGTCAGAGTGTGTCATCCCCTGAGACGGGCGCCGCCACCATTGCTGTCTGTGCTTCCAGAATTGTGGAGTTCGAGAAGCCGCAGATCAGCAGCAACAGCCAAGGCCCCGGCTGCGAATTCGAGCTCTGGGACTGTGGCGGCGACAGAAAGTATGTGCCATCTCTCTCTCTTTTCACATTTTAAAAATATATTTATTTTCATTGGAAAGTCAGATATACAGAGAGGAGGAGAGAGAGAGAGAGGAAGATCTTCCACCGGCTGATTCACTCTCCAAACAGCCGCAAATACTGGAGCTGAGCTGATCCAAAGCCAGGAGCTTCTTCTTAGTCTTCCACATGGGTGCGGGGTCCCAAGGCTTTGGGCTATCCTCGACTGCTTTTCCAGGCCACAAGCAAGAAGCTAGAAGGGAAGTGGAGCAGCCAGGACACGAACCAGCACCCATACAGGATCCTGGCATGTGCAAGGCAGTAGGCTACTGTACCATGCCCTATTTTTCAAGTTTTAAAAATTTGTTTGTTAGGCAAAGTGACAGAGGAGGGAGAAAGAGAAAGATCAGTCTTGTGTCTGCTGGTCACTCCCCCGATGACCAAGGCTGGGCTGGGCCAGGCTGAAGCCAGTCACCTGGAACTCCATCAAGATCTGCTACACAGATGCAGGGACCCAAGGATTTGGACTATCCTTCACTGCTTTCCTAGGTGCATTAGCAGGGAGCTGGATAGGAAGCAGAGCAGCCGGGATTTGAACTGGCACTCATATGGGTTGGCAGCGCTAACAGGGGGAGGATTAGCCTACCATGCCATGCTGCCAGCCTTGGCTTGGGCATCCCAACGATTAGGGCAAACACCTGCCTCATGCCTTGTTCTTTTGCACAATTCAATGCTTGGTTCCACTCCCAACTCCAGTGTTGTATACCTAGGAAAGCTGCTGCTGGTGGCTTATGGATGGGGGTCCCTGCCACCCAGCCGGGAGATCCAGAAGCAATTCCCGTCTTCTGGCTCCAGCCCAGCCCAATCACACTGCAGGTGTCTGGGGAGTGGACCAGCAGGGGAGGCCTCTCTTGCTGCCTCTTCTTTCTCTCTCATGTTGGAAGTCACCGATTCAGAACCTGCCTGAGCATTCCCACCCCCGGCCCCTCCCTGACCCACAGGTTCGAGTCCTGCTGGCCGGCCCTGATGAAGGACGCGCAGGGAGTGGTGATCGTGTTCAACGCTGACGTGCCAAGCCACCTGAAGGAGCTCGAGATGTGGCATTCCTGTTTCGTGCAGCCTCTACTCCTGCAGGACGCCCAGTGCCTGCTGATCGCACACCACAAGCCGGGCTCCGCGGCTGGCAGGGGGAGCCTGAGCCTGGGTGAGCGCCTGGTGTAGGGGTGGGGCGAGGGGGATGCCTTCCTTTTAACCTCCTTTGCCCATGCGTGTTCCCCACACTTTGGTCTTGCCATGTGTCATGGAAGGCAGCAGCGGGTGATGTGTGGTTCCTAAGCACCCACTGTGTCCTGGGTGCTTGTGTTTTTTCACTGTGTATCTTGGGATCACCAAGTCGGGAGAGATGCAACCCAGGCCTGAATACGGATGCCTTAAAGACCGGCTGTCGCGGGGCTGGCTCTGTAACTCAGAGGGTTGAGCCACTCCTGTGCCACCAGCATCCATATGAGTGCTTACTTGACCCCGACTTCTCCAGTGTGGATCCAGCTCCCTGTCCATGAACTTGGGAAGGCCAGGGAATATGGCCCCTGTAAATATGTCCCCTGTCCCTCACGTGGGAGACCTGGATGGAGTTCCTGGCTCCTGGCTTCGGCCTGGTCCAGTCCTCATTGGGGAGTGAACTGGTGGATGCAAGATCTGCCTCTCTCTCTCTCTTTAAATATTTATTTATTTTTTTTGGAAAGTCAAATTTGCAGAGAGAAGGAGAGACAGAGAGAAAGATCTTCCATCCAATGATGCACTCCCCAAGTAGCAGCAGTGGCCGGAGCTGAGCCGATCCAAAGCCAGGGGCCAGGAGCTTCTTCTGGGTCTTGCACATGGGTACAGGGTCTCAAGGCTTTGGGCTGTCCTTCACTGCTTTCCCAGGCCACAGGCAGGGAGCTGGGAGGGAAGTGGAGCAGCTAGGATACAAATTGGCACCTGTATGGGATCCTGGTACATGCCAAGGCAAGGACTTTAGTCAGTAGGCTAAAGTGCCGGGCCCTCTCTCTGTGTGTAACTTTACTTTTCAAATCAGCAATCCGTCTTTTGAAAACGTAGACACTACGAAGGAGAGCCAGCTTGCTGTGACTTCCACTGGCACAGGGTAGAGAGGGATGGTGCTTCTTGCTCGAAAAAAAACCCACAAATCACACGGGACACACACACACACACACACACACACACACACACACACACACACACGTCAGGTGACTTAAAAGACAAAAGCTGGGATGATGTGCTCGTTTCCCTCCCACTGGAGGTGCACCTGAGGACACTTTGCAGAACTTTGTAGAACTCTAGACCTGGCCATCTGTGGCTCTCCCTGACGGGGCGCCCTAACTAGATCCCTGTTTTCCCTTGGCAGCGCCGCCCCTGAACAAGCTGAAGCTGGTACATTCCAACCTGGAGGAGGACCCCGAGGAGATCCGGGCGGAATTCGTCAAGTATCTAAAAGGCATCGCGAGCTCAGTGTCCGAGAGCAGGGACCGCGAGGAGATGTCCATCATCACGTGACTGCCACCCAGGTCCAGAGCCCACACACCACTGGCAGCTCCCCCCACAACCCGCTCCTCCACTAACCTGCCCCCTGGGCCGCTGGCCAGGCATCCCCTGACATGCTGCCCCAGGAGTAGACCGCTCCCCTTAGCTCAGGAGAGGATACCCGTGGTTCCAGGCCTTTCCAAGGAGCTGGGATTTCACCACCCCAAGAACTTCTCCTTCCTCCAGCTATAAAAAGTGTGGAACTTTTTTTTAAAGATATTTTTATTGGAAAGTCAGATATACAGAGAGGAGGCGAGACAGAGAGGACGATCTTCCATCCAATGATTCACTCCCCAAGTAGCAGCAATGGCTGATCCAAAGCTAGGAGCCAGGAGCTTCTTCAGGATTTTGCACATGGATGCAGAGTCCCAAGGCTTTGGGGTTGTCCTTGACCGCTTTCCCAGGCCACAAGCAGGGAGCTGAATGGGAAGCAGGGCCGCTGGGATTAGAACCGGCGCCCATATGGGATCCCAGCACATTCAAGGCGAGGACTAGTCTCAGGTGCTGCCTTCACCCCCAGATGGGAGCAGGCTGGTTCTGGAATGCGCTGGCGGGGGTGGCTTGGGGCCTCTGCATCGCCCATCACACAGGTCAGCAGCCATGGCCACTCGGTCCGTCACACCTCCTTGCTCAGCTTCCCAGCTGTGGACGAGTGGCTCAGCCACAGGTTCTCCTCCAGCCCCAGGCATTGTGCCAGAACGCCGTGGAGTTGGTGTATTTTATTAAATTTTTAAAAGACCTATTTATTTGAAAGGCAGAGCAAGATGGTGTTCCGAAGTGCATGAAGACTTGGAGGTGGCCTTGGTCCTAGTGTGAGCCAGAGAGAGAGACACCACACACACACGCCCCACCCAAGTACGTGGGAGGCGAACTGCGTGTCTAAGGGGACCCGAACGTCTCCATCTTCCCCTCCCTGGCATGCCCGACTTCTGGCAGGAAGTGTCCGGTGGCCACGTGTGGTCAAGACAGGCAAGTCCCCCCGCCAGAGGACTACATTTCCCAGAGTTCTCGGGGAACGCGCCGCCCGCACTTCCCAGGGGGCTGTGCGACGTCCACTCTAGCCGGGAGCGTCGGTGGAAAAAGAAAAGTTCACAAGAGAGGCGTGCTCCCTTCAAGTCGCTCCTCAACCGAATGCCCAACTCTCGCCTTCTCTGTTTCGTCTTTTCAGACGTCCACTCTTCAGTCTGCGCGCTTCCGGAGTCCCAAGGAACCTGGAGCCCGTCTCCTTGGCAACCACACTCCGGGAAGAGGAGAGGGAGATACAGGAAGTGACGTTTCACAGCATGATGGGAAATGTAGTTGAGCCTGTCCGCGCATCCCCCAGACCAGGGTCCGAGAAGCGGACGAGGAGGTCTTTCTCTGTAACTATGCCTTTCAAATAATAAAGAAATAAAAAGAAATTCTTTTGGGCAGACGCTTGGCTCAGGAACCCCACATCCCACAAGGGGGTGCCCGAGTGGACCCCCTGCTCCATATGGCATCCATATGAGATCCTGGTGCTTGCAAGGTGAGGACTTTAGCCACTGGGCCACCATGCCAGGCCCTCTTACAAGGATGTAATGTTTAATCTTTTATACAAAAAACCATATAGGTGCTGGTTCATGTCCCTCTTGCTCCACTTCTAGTCCAGCTCCCTGCCTGTGGCCTAAGAAGCAGCTAAGGGATGACTAAGGCCTTGGGACCCTCCACCTGCCTGGGAGACTATGAAGAAGCTCCTGGCTTCAGATCAGCTCAGATCTGGCTGTTGCAGCCATTTGGGGAGTGAGCCAGTGGGTGGAAGATCTGTCTTGTCTCTTGTCTCTACAAAAATTTGGGTTTTTTATGTTTTAAAGAAAATACATTGTAGGACCTTCAGAACCTTCAGACCTCTCAGGTCTGGCATAATGGCTCAGTGGCTGAATCTTTGTGTTGCATGTGCCTGGATCCCATATGGATACTGGTTTGTGACCTGGCTGCTCCACTTCCCATCAAGCTCTCTGCTTATGGCCTGGGAAAGCAGTTGAGGATGCCTTAAAGCCTTGGGACCCACGTGGGAGACCTGAAGACACTCCTGGCTCCTGGCTTCAGATTAGCAGATTCAGCCGCTTGGAGAGTGCACTGGTATATGGAAGATCTTTCTGTCTCTGTAAAATCTGACTTTCCAATAAAACAAAAATGAAACAAAACCATATATATATACAGTGGGACCTTAAGAACTAGTTTCTTTTAAATGTGTGCGTGTGTGTTTCATATATTAAAAGGGAGAGTAACAGATAAAGAGAGAGGATCTTCCATCTGTTGGTTCACTCCCAGATGGCCACAGCAGCTAGTTCTAGTCCAGGCTGAAGTGAAGAGTCTCGAACTCCCTCCAGGTCTCCCACGCGGGCGGCAGGGGCCCAAGCACTCGGGCCGTCCTCTGCTGCCTCACAGGTGCATTAGCAGGGAGCTGGATGGGAGGCAGAGCAACCGGGACTCGAACCAGTGCCCGTATGGGATGTGCCCATATTGGAGGTGAAGGATCAGGCAGCTGAGGCCCCGCAGATTTATTTAATCCTAAAATTGAAGCACATTCATTGTGGAACTTTCAGAAAATGCAATTATACCGAAAAGAGTAATAAAAGCAATCCACCCCGTGTGTGTGTGTGTGTGTGTGTGTGTGATGACCTGCTGTGGATAAATGTGGAATCCTGTACTGTGCTTCTCCAGCCTCCTGTTTGTGGCTGTGTTTTAGGTTGTGTGTCTGTCTCTGTCTGCCGGGGTGGGCATGGGTGCTGGCTTCTCCCCTCATCCTCACAGGAAACAGGCTATCCTAACTGGTGACGGGCGGTGACAACAAGACTCAGGACAGACCAACTCTTTGGGAACCCCTCCCTCAAGCCGGGGCCTTCACGGCTGGGAGCACCCACGGCTGGGAGAGTGTTGCACCTACAGGTAGCACCAGAGGGCATCCCGGGAGAGGCTGATCAGCTCCTACGAGGTGGGCAGGGTGAGTCCTGGTCCCATCAGACACTGCCCTTCCTCGGAGTAGGACAGTCCCCAAGTAGAAAAGCCCTCTCTCTCTGGCAAGGACAGGCTGGCTCTGCAGGAGAGAAGCTGCCCGAGGCCAGGGACGCCCTGGTGGCTGGAGATGGGCAGTGCTCCTGCCAGGTTTACACGGCTCCTGGAAGCAGCAGGTGCACCGGGAAGTGGCACGGGCAGGAAGCCATGGCCTGTGTGCCACTTGCCTCCCTGGGCATGGGTCTGACCCGAGGGAGCGTGGGTGTGGCTTTGCCCCCAGAGTCTTTGACTTGAGCCCCCGGCTTGCAGTTACACCCGGGCAAGTTGACTTCTCGAGGCCCGGTCTGTGTGTTTCTAACGCAGGGCCAGCCAGCCTGGAGAGTGGCAGCGTGTTGACCAAGCGTCTTGCTTATTTGGGTGCTTCCTGTTTGTCACATCACACTCTTGGGGGTTCCAGCATCACAGGCAGCCTCTGCCCCCAAGTATCGCGGGGCTGCTGAGCTGGCAGGGCCTGAAGGACAGCATAGGGCGCCCCTCTGGAGACCTGAACCCCATCTCAAGATGCCTTGTCCTGCCCTGCCCAGCTTTGAGGTCAGCCCGGTTGGTTGGGAGCAGGGAACGCGGGCAGCACCTGAGTGTCCTATCTGCCTGTTTCCCGTTTCCCAGGCGTGTCCGGGAGGCTCACGGACGCCCTGCGGCCCCAGCCCAGCTGACTTGGCTTGCTGGAGGACCTGGAGGAGGTGAGCCCGGCTGCACGCCTGACTGCGTCGGCAGCAGTACCTCCGCAGGCCACGGGAGGGCAGTGTAGGCTCACGAACCTCGCCTTGAGCCTGGTGCCAAGAGTAGCCTGTACCTGCTAGGGGTCCTGCAAGGCCCAGCAAGGTGTCTGGTCCCAGAGCTAGGAAGTCCCTCAGAGACAGGCTCTGCTGCTCACCCTGTTGTTCACAGCGCCTCCCGAACCCTTCGCACAGATCTCCCTTCGGGGTTTTCCTCTGGGTGCCTGGGTGGGGCCTGAGGACACCTGCAAGCCCTGTAACCCTGCTTTCCTCAGGGGCCACTGGGGTTCTTGAGTGCTGGCCCTTTCAGAGCCCGGGTCACTTGGCCCCTAGGAGCTCCAGCATGGAGTCAAGATGCCCCAAGCACAGATGGGTCGGCATGAAGGTTGAGTAAGTGCACTGAGCTCTGGTCCCCTGAGTCCTTGCGTGCAACAGACGCCAAGCCCTTTGTCTTCTTCCCTCCCAGGCCCTTGCCGATCACCCAGTGCCTCCCTCCATCCCCTAAGCCCAGGCCCCGCTCCTGGGGTCACACCCCTCTCTCTGCAAGGCAGGTGTGATGGCTTCTTTCTGTTCCACCAAGTCTGGGGTGGCCAGCGTGGCTGCAGATGACTGGCATGCTGTGCCCGGGACTCTGGAGCCAAGGGCTGGGTTCCTCCCCACCACTCATGGCAGTGATGCCATCAAGCCTGTCCTTGTCACCCACGAGTCTGCCCCCTGCCCCATCCTCCCATGGTCTCACTCCAGCAGCTGGCCGGGCTCCAAGAGGCCACAGGCCCTCTAGCATGTGGCCTTGTCTTCCAGGGAGTGTCCTGTGGCCACAGCCATCTCCTCTCCTTATTGTTCCTTCCCCTACTGCTCCCCCAAATCCTCCACCCTTTCTGCCTTCAGACAAAGCTGGGAGCCCGAAATGTCCCCAGTCAGGATTGCTGAATCACTTTTGTCTCAATGAAAGCGTTAGGGTGGTGGGCAAGGATGTCTTCACTGGGTTTATGTCCAAGTCAGGACGACGGGAGAGGTTGGGAGGGGCGGGAGCCATGGCAGCAGGGACAAGGATGCGAGAAAGCTTTCTGCTGGCCCGGCTTCGAGTGAGCCTGGAGTTCGTCGGGCACCTTCGACCCAACAGAATGTTCTCCCTGTTTTCCAGCCCTCGTCCCTGGAACTCGGATTTGTTGGCTGATGTGGGAGAGCGGGGGACCCACCCGTCGCGGTATCATAGTTACCAGCTAATGAAACCATGCACAGCCCCTCCCTGGGCAGCTTTCACACTGGACAGAGTCCTGTCCCCAGGGGCCAGGGCCAGAGCCAGCATGGCCGCGGTGTCTGCCCCACGGCCGCTGTTTCAGCCAGCAGGTCTGGAAGACTTTAGGAAGCAGCTTGGGATTCCTAAGAGAAGCAGAGACCATGGGAGGTGGAGAAGGCAGCCCTGGAGCCCTCCCCTGGCTGGTGGCTGACGGCCCGTGTTTCCATGTGACACTGAATCAGCCCTGACCTCGCCCCCGCGAGGTGTGCTGAATCATCACACGGCTTCTCGGAGGCCCAGGCAAGGAGGGGTGTCCGTGTCCTCCCACCCTTCTCCCCTGGGGTACAGGAGGCTGATTGCCCCTCCCTGCCTGCACAGGAGCGCCTGCTTGCCTCGGGCCTGCCGTGCCAGCTAAGCCACCCCCACACTGACTCCATTCACCGCTTCCAATCCGGGCTGAATGATCTGACGTTTCCTCCCACATTCATTCCCTGGGGCCGCTTCAGGTTCCAAAGGAATCAGCCGATATTGTCTAAGGATGGGATGGGATTGGCGGCCCACCCTCGGCCATTGTGCACCCAGGGGGCCAACGGTGGGTGGTGACACCCCAGCTGACTAATGAACTCCAGGTGCCCCGCCTTCCGTGACATCCACTAGGCGTGAAATCTCTGATGCTGGATCAATTTTCTATTCCCTAAAACCCTCACGCATCCCAGAGCGTGGCCAGAGCAGCCGCATCAGCTGACGGCTGCCTCCTCCGCCCTCAGCATCCTCTGAAGGACAGGGCCCCCTTTTCACAGGGGTCAGAGATGTTCCTCTAATATGGATATTGTAACTGTTCAATAAACCCAGATTCTGATCCAAGACTTGCCCACTTGTATCTTGTTGGAGTTTTTGTCTTTTGTTTCCCACTTCTAAGAGACAGTAGGGGGAGTTGCATACCTTTCCATATGGATCACACTCAGGGGATGTAGTGGCCCTCCCCAAAGCAGGTGCCCGGCCAACACCCCGAGGTCACAGGCACGCTGTGCTGTAGGTGTGGTCTGAGGGTTGCCCCCAAGGGTTCACAGGTCGGAGTTTCGTCCCCGTGGTGGGGAGGGGGCATCAAGAGAGAGAAATGAGGTTGGTGGTAGAGGCCATGGGGTGGCGCCTTCTGCTGGTGACCTTAGGAAAGGACAGAGACTGCAGGGGGCACCCATGCCCACTCTCCCTGCCAGGCCACAAGATGCCCTGTACCACCTTGGGCCGGCTTAGCAAGGAGGCCAGTGCCAAAGATGGCCCCTCCACCCTGAAACCTCCAGATTGTGAGAGTGGCCCACCTCGGGGAGGAGCCACCCAGGCCTTGGGTATCCCACCCTGTTTCTGCAAGGGGGCTCAGCTTGCCTGGTCTAAGTGAGCAAGCACACAGCACGCCAGCATCCATTCTTCTCACCTGGAGGACCAGCAGGTGTGACACCAAGAGCGGAGGGAGGAGAGTAACTGCCCCACACAAAATGGTGTTTGTGGCACAGGCCTTCATCAGCATCCCAACTCCGGGCCCGCGTGCAGAGGCAAGAGAGGGTGGGGTGCTAGGGGCAGCCAGGGACCCCCTTCTGGAGACTCCCCCTTGCTCAGTTGTGGGGCTGGAGAGCACTTACTGTCAGGTTATGGCTGTGCATCACTGTCCTGTGTGTATGGCCCCTTAGGTTTTGTTTTCTCTGTTGCGGTTCTTGATTGTAAACGTCCCATGCTCGTTGAAGATACTTTGAACACGTTGCAGATTCCCTCCCTTCCAAGGGTGTCCGTGGCCTTGGGGTGTGTGTTTGTCTGTGTGTGTGTGTGTGTGTGTCAGGAAAGATCACATTTCTGTTACATGGCTTCTGAATTTTGTAGAATAGTCCTGCTTGTTGCAGCCCGGTAGAGTTTACTGGTCTCATCTGTGTGTGTGTGTGTGTGTGTGTGTGTGTGTGTGTGTGTGTGTGTGTGTGTGTGTGTGTTTTGAAATCTGACACCCTCGTGGAGTTTGATATGCAGTTTACTACCATGTCCAAAATGAGCTAGGAGCCAGTCCCACTCCCAGTCTTGCCCACCCCAGCATCGTGATCCATGCTGTCCCAGAGCCGCCTGGGACTCACACACTGCACAGCTCTAACTCCACGGTGAGTGAGAGAGAGAGAGAGAGATCTTCCATCTACTGGTTCATTCCCTACATGGTCGTAATGGCTGGAGCTGAGCCAATCCAAAGCCAGGAGCTCTTCCGGGTCTCCCACACAGATGCAGGGTCCCCAGGCTTTGGGCTGTCCTGGCCACAAGCAGGGAGCTGGTAGATCTTTTTTCTTCAGTTGCTGCATCATCTGCCTGCCTGTGCTGTCTCCAGGAGCTAAGTATTGTCATTGTTTCCCATTTTGCTTTAATTTCCAATACACTGCACACCCTCCCATAAGCTGAGCACCCTGTTACGCTTGTTTGTGAAAATACTCACAATGCAGACAGAGCAGACAGGGTATGTATTGGGAGGTGGTCCTGCGGAGACTGACACAGGACCCCGGGACACGCTCAGGGGGCCAGGGAGCTGACTGATCAGAGAGGATGAAGACGGAGGGAGGGGGTGTCAGGACCACACCGGCTGAGTACACACGCTCTCACCACGTCACTCCTTCAAGCAATTGTTATTTTTCTCTGTGTGTATTCCTAGACCTGTTTTGTAAGAAAGTTGTATTTTCTCCCAATGACTACTTGCATCCAAAAAGCCAGCATCCAGCAAGTTCTGATCCTAAAAGATGTGTGATGGAAACAAAGCTGTAAAAACCGCTGTGGTCTTTGCTAATATAAATACTCATATCATGCTTCAAGTCCTGCACTGTGAACAGGAAGAGAGAGAGAGAGAGAGAGAGAGAGAGAATTCAACATTGATTCATTGACAGCCGGGAGTCTATACAAAGCACAAAACCCATTTTGCCATTTTAGCTAGTGTAAAAATAGCCCGTGACAAAGCCCAGTGCTGGAAAGTAACCACTGCGGGTCCCGTGCTGAATGCAGAAACACGATGGTGAGACGATGTGAGAGCTCCCAGGCTCTGCTGAAATCAGGCTTCCAGGGACGGCAGAGGTGAGCCTTCCCCCAGGGCGCTGGCACAGTGGCGATGATCTCACAGACGCGTCACACCTCAGCTGTGTTTCTAAAAACGCCCGTCACGCGGACCTCGTTAGGACCTGATGGAGCGCGCGAGAGGCCCGGGCGAGCCCGTCCTCGCTTCATGCCGACGCAGGCAGTGTTCCTCCGCCTCCCAAATGCTCCACGTGCGTGCAAGGTTTGGGAAGACAGGGATCCTGTAAAAGAAATATAGTGGGAATGTTTTCAGAGTCAATCAAAGTGTGATTTAAGCATGAGATAGATATTATTACTTCCGTCCAAAGAGGATGGGATGGGAGGGTGGGGGCAGCTCGGAATAATCACAGTGGAAGAGCAGGTCACGTGTGCTGAGAGCACGTGCTGGGAGTGCGTGTCCTTGAGTGATGTGCAAGTCATGCGTGCTGATCACGTGTGCGCTTCGCAGGCCGTGCTGGTCACGTGTGCTGGTCACATGTGCCCTTCACAGGACATGCAGGTCACGTGTGCAGAGAGGGTGTGCCCTTGAATGACATGAGGAGGCCTTCCTCTTCCAAACCCATGGGTGAATTCTCACAGTGAGAAAAATAAAAATGCAAGACATTCTCAGAACTCCTACCAGGACTGCTGAGGCGCCAAGGTCACCAAAAAAACAAGGCACGTTTGAAAGACTGTCCCATCCCAGAGGAACCTGAGTGGATGGGATAAGGAAGTGCCTTCTGGGGCCCAGCGCGGTGACCTAGAGGCTAAAGTTCTCACCTTGAATGCGCTGGGATCCCATATGGGCGCCGGTTCTAATCCCAGCAGCTCCACTTCCCATCCAGCTCCCTGCTTGTGGCCTGGGAAAGCAGTTGAGGACGGCCCAAAGCCTCGGGACCCTGCACCTGCGTGGGAGACCAGGAGGAAGTTCCCAGCTCCTGGCTTTGGATTGGCGCAGCACTGGCCGCTGCGGTCACTTGGGGAGTGAATCATTGGACAGAAGATATTTCTGTCTCTCCTCCTCACTATATAGATCTTTTAAAAAAAAAAAAAAAAAAAAGAAGTAGTGTCCTCTGACCTACTGGATGGGATGTTGGATCAGATTACATAAAAACTACAAGAAATCCAGATCAAGTGTGCATGCGATTTAAAAATGCATGAAAATGGTTTTGTTCATTATGGCTGCAAGACTTTGATGAGGAGGAAACCGAGCTGTGTTGCATGGGTGTTCTCTGTACTATCGTTGTGAGCTCAGCATAAATATAATAAAACTATTCTGAAATCTCTATTTTACACATAGGCCAAAGGAGCTGGCACTGTGGTGTAGTGCGTGAAGCTGCTGGCATCACAAAGCAATGCTGCTTCCAATCCAGCTCCCTGCTGATGTGCCTGGGAAAGCAGTTCCTGATGGGCCAAGTGCTTGGGCCCCTGCCACTCGTGGGGGAGACCAGGGCGGAGAGCGTGCTCCTGGCTCCAGCCTGGCCCAGTCCTGGCCGCTGCAGATGTTTGGGAAGTAAACAGCAGATGAAAGATACCTCTCTCTCTCACCCTGCCTTTTGAAGATAATCTTAAAACAAATAAACTAACAGGGCCTGGCACGATAGCCTAGTGACTAAAGTCCTCACCTTACACGTGCCTAGATCCCATATGGGTGCTGGTTTTGTGTCCTGGTTGCTCCATTTCGCACCCAACTCCCTGCTTATGGCCTGGGAAAACAGTCAAGGATGGCTCGGAGTCTTGGGACCCTGCACCCGCATGGGTGGGAGTCACGGAAGAGGCTCCTGGCTCCTGGCTTTGGATCGGCTCAGCTCTGGCCATTACAGCCACTTGGGGAGTGAATCATCAGATGGAGGATCTTCCTCTCTGTCTCTCCTCCTCTCTGTCTACCCAACTTTCCAATAAAAAGTAAGAAATCTTAAGAAAGAAAGTGATTCACTTGCATGCTGTGTGTAAGAAAGTTACTTCAAATGCAAAGATATTTGTGAAGGTGGGAAGTAAAAGGATGAAGTTACATGACGGAACCATTAACAAAGGAGTGGCAGTATTAATATCAGATGAGGTTTATTTCAGTGTCAAGCAGATCAGCAGGAATAAAGTGACTCCTCGATAAGACCGTCATTCCAGCGGTGTGTCCTCCGGGATCTGTCCTCCGTGGTGGGCCCGCCACCGACATGCAGATCTTTGTAAGGCCCGTACAGCAAAGTCCGCCACGCCGGAGGTCGCATTCCTTGGCACCAGAGCAAGTGGAGGCCACGTGCCAGGCGAGGGGAGAATTCCTCCCGGGCAGCCACTCTGACCTTTGTGGGCGGCCTTGATCTGACCGGGCCTCCAGAAGAGAAGCAGCTTATGGAGGAGGGATCGGCTGGCCACCTTGCACCACAACGGCAAGGCGAGCTGCCCCTGGCGGCCAGGGCCCCTCAAGGTGAAACGTGGGGTTCCTGGGGTTGCATCTCGGCAGACATCGCTGTGGCCAGCCCTAGCCGGCCTGCTGTGTCCGCAAACCGAAAGACAAGGAATTGCCCATGAGGAGTTAGTAAAAGTCATGACATAACAGCCACCACCAATCCAGTGGTGGACATTGTGGACACAGCGGGGTATGCTGCCCCTTGAGACCCCCACAGCCCACGTTGGAGTGCCTGGTGAGGGTTCTAACTAGCGCCGCCTGCTGGCAGATGTGGGAAGTGAATCAGCAGGTAAGAGCTCTTACCCTTGTGTGTCTGTGTCTTTGCCCCCAAATAATTTTTTTTTTCTTGAAAGATTTTATTTATTTTTATTGGAAATGCATATCAGATTCATGGAGAGAAGGAGATACAGGCAGGGAGCTGAATGGGAAGTGGAGCAGCTGGGACAAGAACCAGCACTCATACAGGATCCCAGGGCTCACAAAGTGAGAATTTAGCCATTGAACCGCTGAGCTGGGCTTATACCCAAATAATTTTTGAAATCATAATGAACTGAATAAAAATTAAAATGGAACTTACAAAAATTTGCACGACACAGTTAAGTAATCCAAGATTAATTCACAACACTTAACAGAAGGAATTGGACCTACCATTAAGTTCCCACCATAAGAAACTAGACAAAGCAAAGCAAAGCCCAAGACATACAGAAAGAAACAAATCCTACATATAACGAAAATCGCTGAAATGAAAAATAAAACCAGCAGTCCATAAAACAAAAGCATGTTCTTTGGAAGGTCAATACAGTTAATAAACTTCTAATGAGATGAGTAAAAGCAGACACAAGTTCCCGGTAACATAGGCCAGAGTCCACCTGGTGGCACAGCACGTGAAGCCATCTCCTGGCATGCCTGGAGTCCCATATTGGAGTGCTGGTTCAAGTCCCAGCCACTCTACTTCCAATTCACCTTCCTGCTAATACACCAGGGAAAGCAGCAAAAAATGGCCCCTGTGCACAGATGGAGCGCTGTGCTCCTGGCTTTGGACTGGCCCAGCCCTGATTGCTGTGGTCATTTGGGGAGTGAACCAGCAAATGGAAGAGAGAGAGTGTGTGTGTGTGTGTGTGTTACTCTGCCTGTCAAATATTTTTTTTTTTTCAAAAGAATGACATTGGCTGTCACTTCAGACTCCGTAGATTTGAAAGGATAATAAGGACTGGCCTTATAAATCAACTCTACTTGCAAAAGTTAAACAATTTGGGTGAAATAGACCAATTCCTTGAGAACCGTAAAACTACCCCCAAACTCACTGAGCTTGAAATAGATCAGCTGAAAAGCAGCAATTTTAAAAACTCAATACATAGTTCTTTTTTTTTTTTTTTTTTTTCTGCTTCAGTCCCACACAGCTAGTTAGGTGAGTCATTCAAAGGACCCACAGAGTTCTCATAAAGATGTGTTCTACCGGAAGGAACCTTCTAGCAAAGCACACAATGCAAGCACAGCAGGAGGAAGCTATAATAGGCGAGGGCTGGCGGGGTCAGGCACACCCTCTTTTGTCCTCCCTGCTGGGGACACATGTCCACAGCCTTGCTGGGACCTACATATGAAGTCCCCGCCCGGGCAGTAGTGTTGTGGCGTGGTAGACTAAGCTGCCCCTTTTGACACTGGCATCCCCTACCCCAGTCATGTCAAAGCAGGTAACTCCATTTCAGTCCTGGTTGCTTTGTTTCTGATCCAGCTTACCACCAATCCACCTTGCCAGTGGAGAGACCAGGATGCATTCCTGGCCATTACAACCATTTGGTGAGTAAGCCAGTTGATGAAAGATATATTCCTTCTCTTTATGCCTTTCCAAAGAAACAAAAGAAACATTAAAAAAAAAAAATTCTTGCTCAGGAAATCCCACTTGAATCTTGGAGTTAGAATCCTTCATGGGAGCTGTTTACATTTCTGCCACGTAGCCAAACAGCCCCAAGCCTGGCACCAGCAGCAGCCTGAGAATCTTTAGCCTCTGGTAAACCTGCTGACTGACTGGTGTGCCTTGGGCCCACTGTTGGGGAAGAGAGAAGAATGCCTCACCCAGATACTGTGTGAGTATTATAGAAGTTTAGTTCTCAGAGGTAGATGGAGGGTCACCATCATGGCTTTTGCGGTAAGGGCGAGAGGCGGGGAGAATAAAACAAATTTCTTGGGCCCAGTACAGTGGCTTAGTGGCTGAAGTCCCTGCCTTGAATGTACCTAGATCCCATATGATGCCAGTTCTAATCCTGGCAGCTCCACTTCCCATCCAGCTCCCTGCTTGTGGCCTGGGAAAGCAGTGGAGGATGGCCCAGAGTCTTGGGACCCTGCACCCACATGGGGAGATCTGGAAGAAGCTCCTGGCTTCAGATTGGATCAGCTTAGCTCTGGCTGTTGCGGCCACTTGGGGAGTGAATCATTGGACAGAAGATCTTCCTCTCCGTCTTTCCTCCTCTCTGTGGTTCTGCCTTTCCAATAATAAATAAATAAATCTTAAAAAGAGAGAGCTTTTCAGAACCAACTTGTTTTCCTGTAGAATTACAATCATGTTTAAAGGACTGTTGAAACTAACAATACAGAGAACATCTTAACTTCTGAAGGTGCCTTATTATGACACTAACAGCAAAGACTGGAGACTAAATCCTTTGTAAACATGGGTGGAAATTCCTCAATAAAAGATCAAGTAGGATTCAGCACTGCATAAAAATAATGGAGGCGGCAATGCTGGGGCGTAACAAAACCACTCTCTTTATTACCAGCATCTGATATGGACACTGGTTTGTGTCCTGGCTGCTCCACTTCTGATTCAGCAGCCTGCTTACAGCCTGGATTGCATTGGCAGACGGCTCAAGTGTTCGGGTCCCTGCATGCAAGTCGGGGACCCAGCTGAAGCTCCCGGTGCCAGGCTCTTGCCTGACTTAGCTGGATCTGAAGTACATCAGCCAGGACTTGAACCAGTTTTTATATGAATGCTGGCATGGGGGATGGGGCAGCAGCTTTACCTGATGGACCACTGTGTGGGTGGTTTTTTTTTTTTTTAAGATTATGTAAATGATAGGAGCCCAGAGCGATGGTGCAGTGGTTAAAGTCCTCGCCTCGCACGCCCAGGATCCCAGCAGCCCTGCTTCTCACATGGGACCCTGCACCCATGTGGGAGACCCGGAAGAGGCTCCTGGCTTCGGATTGGCATAGCATCAGCCGTTGCGCTCACTTGGGGAGTGAATCATCGGACGGAAGATCTTCCTCTCTGTCTCTCCCCTCTGTATGTCCGCCTTTCCAATAAAAATAAAATAAATCTTAAAAAAAAAAAGATTATGTAATGATAGAAAGCCCTGTCCTAGCTGCTCTTCAGCGATGTCTTCATGTGTTAGGGCTGCCTGACCTTGGCCCACAGCCAATGGAACCTTAACCAACGGAAGCTCATTTCCTCAGAGCTGAGGCCACAAGCCCCAAGGGCCAAGGGCTGGAAGGGCGGCCTCTGCCCGGGCCACCCTTTGTGACTTGCCAACATGGTCTTCTCCCCAGGCCTTCACGTCTTCCCTTCACGTGTCTGAGCCCCAGTCTCTTCGCCTCAGGACTCCAACCGTCTTAAAAGGTGCCCCGAATGACTCCATGTTAACCTACTTCCTTTGTCTTTCCAACAACAGTCACCTTGGCAGGTGCCGGCGGGGTTAGGATGCCAACCTAAGATTTTAGAGGGGAGTGTGTGACCCAGTTCAGCCCATACCACCCAAAAGGCCCAGCAGGCTTTTGTGTTGAACACAAAAACTTTCCAAATATATAAAATCTTCCCCGGGCTACAGGTTTCTTCATGCTTTCTCGTGGCTTTCATCTTTGCTCGGCTCTCAAGGCCATGAAAAGCCCAGGGTTATAAAAATACCTTGGCCATTGTGACATTCAGGAAGGTTCCATGCCGAGCCAGCGCTCACACGGCCCAGCTGGACGCCATCTTATTTCTTAGAGTCGCAGCTGGCCACCTGGTGGTGGTGGTGGGAGGGGTATATGATTGTACCCAGCCACTTTGAGGACTGTGACCCACTCAAGGAGTTCCTCTCCGTCCATGCCTGAACCAGTTCTGCCCAGAAATGGGTCCAGTCTTTGTGTGTGAGTTCCTTCTACAAAGTGTATCTGCCACATACAAAAAGACACGAAAACCCAGAGCCAGGCAGCTGAGCGCTAATAGCTGCTGTGGGACAGTGGGTCCAGCTGCCATCCCCTACCTGAGGGCTCCAGATGTGCCGCTTCTGTTTCCTGCTAATGTGCCTGGGAGGCAGTGAATGATGGCCCAAAGGACGACCTGCATGACAGGCTCAGATGGAGCTCCTGGCTCCTGGCTGTGGTCTGACCCAACCCCAGCTGTTGCCGGCATTTAGAGAGTGAATCAGTGGATGGAAGATGTTCTCTCTTTCTCTCTCTCTCTCCCCCTCTGTGTGCGTGTTGGTGTGTTGTGCTGTCACTTGCCCCAAATACATTTTCAAAAAATATACAAAGACCCAGATCAGCAGCTGGTAACCTGGGAGCGTTACTGACCACGCATATGCCTTGTGGAGGATCTTCAGTGGTTTCTGCCCAAGACTTTCATATAAAACACACAGGCACCTCCGTAACCCCGGAAGCCTCCTGCGCCAATCTCGAAGTGAAGATCTGGGCCCAGTTCAATGGCTCAACTGGCTCAGTTCTTGCCTAGTAAGCTCTGGGATCCTCTATAGACACTGGTTCATGTCCTGGCTGCTCCACTTCCATCCAGCTCCTTGTTTATGGCCTGGAAAAGCAGCAGAGAATGGCCCAAAGCCTTGGGACCTGCACCTGCGTGGGAGACCTGGAACAGGCTCTGGGTTCCCGGTTTCAGACCAGCTCAGTTCCAGCTGTTGTGACCACTTGGGGAGTGAATCAGTGGACAGAAGAGCTTTCTTTCTGTCTCTCCTCCTCTCTGTAGATCTGCCTTTCCAATAAAAATCAATAAAACTTTAAAAAAAGAAAAAGATTTGTGTAGCTCCTATTTTGTTGGCCAATCATCCGAGTTCAGCCAGCCCCCCTTCTGTTGGCATCTGGGGAAGGTCTTTTGCCTTACACCATCACAGGGCAGACGGCATCACGTGGCAGGACCCTGTGACATCAATCACATAGCAGGATCATGTGACATCACCACGGGCAGATGGCATCACACAGCAGGACCCTGTGGGGTCGTCATGGGGCAGACAGCATCACATTGGTAAGACCCTGTGTGAGAGAGGGAGCAAGAGAGCGGGGAGGGGCTGTACTCTCCTGGGAAGGCACTTCCTCCTGTAAGCCCCCTAACCCACCAGGAACACCAGCCTTGGAGCCTGGCACAAGGTATTCCCTGGGGCCAGGCCCTCCACACTAGTACATGAATGCCCAGGCTGCCAGACACAAGGACAAGTGGGAAGAAATGAAGGGAGAGTGAGAGAGACAGGAGGCTTCGAGGCAGAGACGGCAGTCTTGGGGGACGTGCCAGGTGTTGTCAGCGCACCCCTACCCTGGCCAAAAATCAGGCAAAAAAAAAAAAAAAAAAACCCGGAAAGAAAACAAAAGGTAGAGAAAAGCTGAAAGGGAATGAAAGAATGGCTAGCTACGGTGCTGAAGAACAGCCCGCTGAAGAGCTCTGTTAGGCAGCAGGCTGACGCTGCCGACAGTAAAGCCAGACTCCTCCCTGGCAGCTCGGGGTGTCAGGGACCCCTGCTGCAAAGCAGCTTGTGGCTTCTTTCTTTTCTTTCTTTCTTATTTAGAGATTTCTTTCTTTCTTTCTTTCTTTCTTTCTTTCTTTCTTTCTTTCTTTCTTTCTTTCTTTCTTTCTTTCTTTCTTTCTTTCTTTCTTTTTTTTCAATTAGAGAGGCAGATTCACTATGAGAAGGAGAAAGAAAGATCTTCCATCTGCTGCTTCACTTCCCAAGTGGCCACAATGACTGGGGAGCTGAGCCAGTCCAAAGCCAGAAGCCAGGAGCTTCTTCCGGGTCTCCCATGTGGGTGCAGGGTCCCAAGGTTTTGGGCCATCCTCTGCTGCTTTCCCAGGCCATAAGCAGGGAGCTGGATGGGAAGTGGAAAAGCCAGGACATGAATCAGTGCCTGTATGGGATCCCAGAGCTTACCAGGTGAGGACTGAGCCACTGAGCCATCGCCCTGGGCCTAGGTTAGGGTTTTCCAATGGATGACCTTGCTTTCTAGGCAAGAGACGGAGCAACCCTGGGTCAGGGCTGCTGACCCAGTGTCCCTGAAGACTGACACAGCAGGAGATACCAGCGAGAGACTGCAGGCAGACCCCAGGACCTTCCATGGCTTTCCTGCTGGCTGCTGGGTGTCTGCCACCTTTTCCCTCTGCAAAATGAACTCACTGTAATAGAAATAGAAAGCTCTGGGGCTACATGTTGTGGCCGCCTGTCTATAACGCCTGCATCCCATGTGGACACCAATTCGAGTCCTGGGCTGCTCCACTTCTGATTTAGCTCCCTGCTTGTGGCCTGGAAAAGCAGCAGAAAATGGCCCAGGTACTGGGCCCCTTCACCCATGTGGGAGACCTGGAAGAAGATGCTGCCTCTTGGATTCAGCCTGGCCCAGCACTGGCCAATTGCACCAAGCTGAGGCGTGAACTAGCAGAAGGAAGATCTTTCTCTTTGTATAACTTCGATTTTAAAATAAATAAATCATGGGAAAAAAACACAAGAAATTTGCACTCTGCTCTCCCAGCGAATGCTTTTATATTTTTAACTTAAGCTGTGGACACATAACTGCGGGTCTTGGAAGTTAGCGTGAACGTGCAGGTCCAGAAGTTGGAGGTGGCAGCCAGAAGCAGCACGTTCGTGCAGGGTGCTAAGCTCAGCTCTGACTACGGGGAAAAGTAAACAACCTAGAAATCACAAATAACTAGGTAAGCACATGCTTGGGACCCGCTGCATCCCCAGTTTCGGGGTCCCAGCCACTCCAAAGGTTCGCACTCCACCGACCACCTGTCGCAGGCAGAGCCACGCCCCCATGTGGTGGGCGGAGTCCCGAGCCCCGCCTCCCCGCGGCGGGAAGCTACTGCGCAGACGCCGACTCTTTGCCCCGCCCCATGCCCCCCTCTCCCACCGGGTCCTCCAGACCACCGAGCCCTCCTCCTAGAGCAGCCCCTGGGCGCCAACGGCAGGGTGACCGGAAGTGCTGGTGTCCGGGAGTCACAGCTGGTGTCCCTGGCTCGTTCTGTTGGTTGGCCGACACCTTGGGGGTCCGGCAGCGTGGGCCTGGGGGGTCCTCGGAGGTGTGGGGCGGAGGACACAGCTGTGCATGGCCAGTGAGCGCGCTGGGGCCGTGGGCGTGCCATGATTGACCCTGGAGCGTGTGTGCCTGGGTTCGCGTCTCTCAGCTGGCGCTCAGCAGGTGCTCCCTGCCTGTTGGCTATATAGAGAGGCGGGTGTTTCTGCAGGAGAGCAGGTGCACAGGTAGAGAGGTTACGAGAAGCAGAAGCGCAATGCACGTGGACTGCAAGCAGGTGCCTGTCGGCCCTCTTCCTGGTGAAGGAGCGAAAGGCTGGAACCTGGAGCAGGGTCCAGCTGCTGCTGGCCTCAAGGGAGGCACCCCGGAAGCAGCGCACAGGCGCCAGTCCTGGCCTTTAACTCCGGAGCCCGTGGCTTTCCTCTCCTGCCCCATGACTGGAGCTTGCGAAGTTACGTAACCCGTTAGGTTTTTGAATGTTACCATCCACACTTTAAGTCCATGTGTCATTGAATAAAATCATCCCATGGCGTTTGGTGGTGGTAGTGGGTGCGGGTGTGTTTGCCTTCACACAAAATGCTGGAAGCAGTGTGGCTTCTTCTCCCTCCTTTGCCCCCCTTTTCATTGAAAGCTGTGTGCAGAGGAGGCTGTTTGGCTAAACAGCATTGCCTCACTTGAGAGACTTACTGTATGTGGCCGCATTGCTTTCCAAAGAGCTGTTGGTGGACCGTCCTGGGACCCATTTAGGATATACTTGTCCGTTGGGCATTTACCGGTGCTAAGCGTGGAGCTGGCCATGGGGGAGTGGCGAGGGGAGCGGCCTAGGAGCAAAACAGACGCTGACCAGCCCCCTCCACCATGCAAGTGTGTAAGGAAGACAGACGAGGGGTCTGCAGATAGTGCAAGGGAAGTGAACATTATGAAGAAGCAATTCTGGAGATTTCCGTTCATTTGCACCTCTTTTGAGGGGTTCCCATCAGAATTTGTTTCAGGACTATACTATTGTAATAATATGGGGGAAGGGCCCGGCACCATAGCATAGCAGCCAAAGTCCTCACCTTGAATGAGGTGGGATCCCATATGGGCGCCGGTTCTAATCCTGGTGGCTCCACTTCCCATCCAGCTCCCTGCTTGTGGCCTGGGAAAGCAGTGGAGGATGGTCCGGAGTCTTGGGACCTTGTACCCGTGTGGGAGACCCGGAACAGGTTCTTGGCTCCTGGCTTCAGATTGGCTCAGCTCCAGCCATTGCGGCCACTTGGGGAGCGAAACATTGGATGGAAGATCTTCTTCTCTGTCTCTCCTCCTCTCTGTAGTTCTGCCTTTCCAACAAAAATAAAACAAAATAAACCTTTAAAAATATGAGGGAAATAATTTGCAGGGAAGGAATATGGGAAGGGGATATTGTACCATAAAGGTAAAAATAAAATAAAAGAGGGGAAAAAACAATTTATTTCAAAAACGAAGAGAGAGCCTGGCACGGTAGCCTAGTGGCTAAAGTCCTTGTCTTGCATGTACCGGGATCCCATATGGGCACTGGTTCTTACCCCGGATCTCTGCTTCCCTTCCCATCCGGCTCCCTGCCTGTGGCCTGGGAAAGCAGTAGGGGATGGCACAAAGCCTTGGGACTTTGGTGCCCATGTGCAAGATTTGGAAAAAGCGCTTGGCTTCTGGCTTTGGATCAGCTCAATTCTGGCCGTTGTGGCTCTCTTGGTAGTGAACCAGCAGGCTGAAGTTCTTTGTCTCTCCTTCTCTCTGTATATCTGACTTTCCCATAAAAAATAAGTAAATCTTAGAAAGAAATGAAGAGAGAGATCTCCTCATTGGTTCACTCCCCAAATGGTCGTAGGGCTGGACCAGGCTGAAGCCAGGAGGCTAGAACTCCATCCAGGTCTGTGGGAAGGGTGGCAGGGGCCTAAGCATTTAGGGCCTTCTGCTGTTTTCCCGGGCACATTAGCAGGGAGCTGGATGGGAAGCAGGGCTGCTGGGATTGGAACTGGAGCTCTCGGGGTGCTGGCATTTCAGGCAGAGGCCTACCCTGATGTACAACTTGGCTAGCCTCACTGTGTCCCAGTTTAGAAGCATCTGGGCCAGTCTGTGGTGCAGGGGGTAAAGCTGCAGCCTGTAACACTGGCATCCCATAAGGGCACTGGTTGGTGTTGGGCTGCTCCGTGCTCCGTGCAGCTCCCTGCTGACTGCTCAGGTACTAGATGGAACCCCTGGCTCCTGGCTTCAGGCTGACCCAGCTCTGGCCCCTTGGGGACCTCTGGGAAATGAATCAGCAGATGAAAGATCTTATTCTCTATAACTAGGACTTTTAAACCAATAAACACATGTTAAAAAAAGAAAAGAGAAAGCTTTCCTGGATTAATTCCACCAGTTTTTGGCTTTAACGTGAATTGTTCCTGAATTACTTGCTGCTTAAAACACTTGACTCCAATGAGACAGCCACTTCCCCAGGTGGCTAACGAGAGCCCACCTGGTCACCTGTCCTTACCTTTCCTCCTGGTTGTTCTCGACAAATGTCCTCACTTTGCTGAGTGTGTGGCCTCATGGCATGGCCTCATGTCCCTGTCTTATCTGGAAGGGCCACAGGAACCTAGTAGAGGGTGAACCATGGGTTTCAGCCCCTGCTCCTCCACTTCCTCACCCTGGGAATACTCTCTGGTGCACCCACTCCTGGAGGCTTCTCTCCCTGATGCTTGCCAGGTAGCCTGTATCAGGTACACCCCTGCCATGACAGCCCAGAGCCTCTTAGTTGCTCCCGGCTGACACCAGGTGTGTGGGTTATCTTGACCCCAGGAAGTTCCCTTCCAGTTGAGTCGGTTGAGTCATGACCCAGTCTTATCTGGACTTGGCAATAGCGCTGACAAGCAGAGGAGTTCAGCGGGCAGGACTGCCAGCCATCATCTTGGTAGCCACCTGTGCTCTAACCGCCAACACATAAATCAGGGGTCACGGAACTTGGGGGGTAGGGCTAGGTGTGGGGGACGGAGCTCAGCACAACCCCGCCTATGCGCCTTCCCTCCCAGGACCCCCCTCCCCTTAAAGCCTGCAGTGGATTGAGATGTATGGAGCTTTTATCTCCAGGGATCTATGGTTCCCATGGTCTCCAGCTCGTCCCCTTGCCCTGAAGGACAGCGCATGGGGCTGGATGGTCCAAGCTGCTGCCCCTGACATGGCCTTCTTGGTAAGCAGACCCCATCCGGGAAGCAATCCCAGAGTTCACCGAGTGGCCCCTTGCTGAGATCAAAGTTGCCTCCTTGCACTCCGGAAGCTCCAGGGACTGGGACAGAAGGATCAAACGCACACTTCTTATTGGTCATGGTGTTTTTATTTGCTTCCATTTTTTAAAATTTTCTCCCCATCCTCTTGAAAATGAAAGCCCATAAAAACTTTATTAGAATTAAATGCTAACCCCCCTAGCCTGGGGTTTAATAGATAAATAAACCTTTTAAGATTTCGTAAATCTTAAAAGGTTTATTTATTTGAATGGCAGGGCATCAGAGAGAGGAGAATCACAAAGAGATATAGCTCCTTTCTGCTGGTTCCTTCCCCAGATGGCTGTAACATCCAGGGCTGGGACAGGCCGACGCCAGGAGCTCTGTCTGTGTCCCCCACATGGTGGCCGGGGCCCCAGTGCTGGGCCTTCTGCTCCTGCCCCCCACCCAGGTGCAGGAGCAGGGAGCCGGACTGGAAGTGGAGTGGCTGGGACGACAACCAGCTGGAGGCAGTTAAGGATCTGCTTAAGGATTTGCTGCACCTCAGTGCCTTCCCGTCATTTAAATCCTGACGCCCAGGCAAAGTGGAGAGCTCATCATAGCTCATAACCTGTATTTTTCTCCTTGAGTCTCTGGTTTGAGGTCCCCAGGGAGCCAGTTCCCCAACTGAGACTTCTCCCCAAGTTTACTGAACTTATTGTATTAAGGTATTATCAGGTACCCGTGCGGAGCAGGGAAGAGTAACTTTAGGGCCATTATGAGAGTTTTTTTTTTTTTTAAGGCCTACGAATTCTCGTGGCCTCCAGGACCCTTCATGGCCAACACACCTTAGAGGGGTCCCCTAAGAGGACGGAGTCCCTTTTCCACTTGAGGACCCAGGAGGGAGGCGGGGGAGCTAATCACAAGGACGTTGTCTTACATGGTGCCTGGCTAATCACAAGGACGTTGTTCCCAGGAAAGAGGCCGGGGCATCCTGCAACACGAACCTGGCGTGCGTGTGTGGGGTGCGGGTGATGGGAAGCGCGCATGCGCGCCGCGAGGTCGCGAGTGATCGGGCCGAGCCTGTGTGCGCGCCCCCTGCCGGCAGGCTGCGGGGAGCGGAGGGGGCGGGGCATCGCCGCTCCCGGTCCAGCGGCCCGCATCCGGCGGACGCCGGAAACGCTTCTCCGCCCCTGCCACTGGGCCATGGAGACTGTAGCCCAGTAGAGTGCCCTGAGAGGAAAAGCCGGGGGGCGGCGGCGGCCATGGAGGCCGTGCTGAACGACCTGGTGTCTGTAGAGGATCTGATGGTGAGCCCTGGTCCCGCGGGTGGGGAAGGGGGAAGAGTTGGGAGGACGGACCGCGAGAGGAGAGTCGGCCCCGGAGACGAACCCTCCTGCCAGTTTCAAACTTGGCGAGGGGAAGCCGAACTACGGCTCCCGGCAGCCCCCGCGCCACCCGGCTCCTGTCCCAAGCGCACTCTTTGCCGCGGAGGCTGCTGGGGCTCGTAGTTTCTCCCGCCACCACACCTCCAACTGGAGCAGGCCCACTGGGTCTAAAACCCCAGAAAGGGGTTTTAGGTTCTGTCAGGTTCTGGGTCCTGTGTATGGTGTGGGAGATCAGTCGTGGGGGGCACACAGCGACCCGGCGTCGCGCTGCACACACTGCTGACACCGGCGCGATGCCCAGGGCATTGCCCTCCAGGTCTCAAGCCTTCGTAGCCCCGGGAGGTAGGCAGGCACTGGCTCCCCAACCCTCCGCCCAGCCACCCTGTTCTTTTGCCAGACAAGCCAAGGGTGCAGGCGCGGCTGGGTGGGGCAGGCCGGGCCCGCGTGTGGGCTGTTTTGAGCAGTTGTGACAGCGTGTTTACTGTGCTGCTCGCGGTCAGCTGCTCCGGGAGCGGTGCCTGGAGCTGCCACCAGGCGGCATCTCCACCCGGGACCGCCAGGGGCACCCCGGGATGGAGCTGGGTGTGTGTGTGTGTACCCCGGGATGGAGCTGGGTGTGTGGGTGTCACAGTGTGTGACAGTGTGTGGGTCAGGGTCCGTGTGTGTGTGTGTGTGTGTGTGTGTACCCCGGGATGGGGCTGGGACTGGGTGTGTGTGTGTGTGTACCCCGGGATGGAGCTGGGTGTGTGTGTGTGTGACTGTGTGGGTCAGGGTGTGTGTATGTGTGTGTGTGTGAGGGTGTGGGTGTCAGGGTGTGTGTATGGGGGGGGGGTACCTCGATCTCAGCGAGCATGGTAGGGCAGAAGCGCAGGGAAGGGTGACTGGGGGCCAGACAGGAAATGAGTGACACCTGTCATTTCCCCATGATGGTCAGTCAGCCTCTTTCCTCTTTTGCGGGCAGAAATTTGAGAGGAAGTTTAAGTCGGAGCAGGCGGCCGGCTCGGTGTCCAAGAGCACGCAGTTTGAGTACGCCTGGTGCCTAGTGCGGAGCAAGTACAATGATGACATCCACAAAGGCATCACCCTGCTGGAGGGTGAGCCGGCCGCCCCTCCCCAGTCGCCGCTGGCCATGGGTGGACCTCACCGCCCAGCACAACCCCGGGTCAGCCCAGTAGGCTCTGCTGTGCCTCCACATTGGATGCCTTGGAGGGAGAGTTGGGAGGAGATGGGAGCAAGTGCAGATGGTGCTAATGGGATGGGAACCCTTGTCCCTCTCCTGGTATGTGCTGGATCCTCCATCAGTGGCCACAGAGCTTGGCCAGTGCCTCTGCGCCCCTTTTCTCTAGGTTAAGTGACCATTTCCGAACCTTTGCTATTGGCAAAGGCTGTCTGTTGTTTGCCCATTGTAAAACTGTAAAAATAAGGGGCTTTCTTAACACGGAAGGATCCATTCTGCCTGTGCAGCGTGGCCAGTTTTAGCTTACAGCTGGGCACAGCTGCAGAACTGCCTGTCCCCGCTCCTCTAACTCCCCAGGCACTGCCACTGTAGCTGAGGGGACCTAGGACAGCTGCAAACTGACCTAGTGACCCGTGTGGTGTGGGCAGAGCCTGCAGGAGGCCTCTGAAGCCAAAACAGGTGGAGTGGTTCAGGGGAGCCCAGTTCTGAGCAGG
Organism: Ochotona curzoniae; assembly: GCF_017591425.1. Taxonomy (NCBI): domain Eukaryota; kingdom Metazoa; phylum Chordata; class Mammalia; order Lagomorpha; family Ochotonidae; genus Ochotona; species Ochotona curzoniae. Next base: position 7,006,702 of record NW_024465421.1, read on the forward strand.
TGCTTGAGGAAGGGAGGTGGGGAGTACAGCCCTCATTATGAGTAGCAGCCCCTCAGCCCCCGCCTCCCGCTCCGTGTCCTGTCTGCTCCAGGACAGGGATGCTGATGCGGTGGGGGTGGGAGGCACAGGGCTGCTGCTGTGGGCCCCAGAGCCGTGACTTGGACAGCTGGGAGTTTGAAACTGACACTGGGGGCCCAGAGCTGTGAGCCTCCCAGGGTCCCTTGGCATTGGGGGTGGGACTGGGTGGGACAAAGGGGAACAGTGTGTGACTCCTCCCCGCCATGCCCCATGTCCCCTCAGAGCTGCTGCTGAAAGGCAGCAAGGAGGAACAGCGGGATTATGTCTTCTACCTGGCCGTGGGCAACTACCGGCTCAAGGTAGGCGCAGGGCGCCCTGGGTGTGTGTGTGTACCTGTGGCCACTTGGGGTGTCCTAGCCAGGTGCATGTGCCTGTGCACGTGTGGGCTCAGGGTGCCCTTGCTGTTCACATGCGCGTGCGTGGCAGTGAAGGGTGTGGGGGTTATGTTGGATCTGGGAGGCAAGAGGGAGAGGGAGGGTGTGGCTGGAGCTCAGCCTGCGTGGAGGTGTTGTGGGGGGGGGGGAAGTTATTATCTCCCAGGCTTATCATCCCCAGCAGTCAGGCGGAGCTGTTGGTGGACTCTACTCCCCCGGGTGAGGCCACAGGGCAGCAAGGGCTGTCTGGCTGGGCGGTGGCGTGAGCCCCTGGGGGTGAAGGCTGGAGGGGTGCAACCTGAGTTGCTTGTGTGCTGCTCTCCACCCCCTACCACTGTGAGTGCAGGAATATGAGAAGGCCCTGAAGTACGTGCGGGGGCTGCTGCAGACTGAGCCCCAGAACAACCAGGCCAAGGAACTGGAGCGGCTCATCGACAAGGCCATGAAGAAGGGTGAGTGCCATGCTCTGTCATACCCCCCTCCCCCCAGTAGATGATGCCACTCCCAGCTGCCCCCCTCCAAGCCCCGCCTCTCGGAAGCTGTCTTGGCAGCCCTCCTGCTGCAGGGTGGGGTGTGTGTATATCCGGGTGGCACTTGACATCAACTCCACCCCCCCATTCCCCCGTAGATGGACTGGTGGGCATGGCTATCGTTGGGGGCATGGCCCTGGGTGTGGCAGGACTGGCTGGACTCATCGGGCTTGCCGTGTCCAAGGCCAAATCCTGAAGACGACAGCATCACCCCCTCCGCCCCGGGGGACTCACCAGAGCCCTGGACGACATGGACAACGTGCAGAGAGAGGGCCTCAGCCCTGCTGCCCCTAGCCTGTCCTCCCATTCCCCACACACCCTGTCACCCTTCCCTGTGGCCTTCAGCCTCTGCCACCCCTGGGGAGACCTGTCCTTTAGCCCTGAATCATGTGCTCTGGGATGAGTGTAAATAAATGCGCGCCATGGCTTGGGAGCCTCTGTGTGTCGTGGGCTGAGGGCGGGGTGGCGTCACAGGGTACTGAGGGTGAGGGTGGTTTCTCCAGCAGTCCGCAGGCCACTGTGGGGTTCTCTCCTGCTCCACCCCCATCCTGCAATGGCAGACAAACCTGGGGGACAGCAGCAGAGAGGAGGGCACGATGGTACCTCTCCTGACCCACTCCACCTCCTCCTGCCACCTGGAGTTTTCTACTCCACCCCCAATCCGCGCCACTTCCTCCCTTTGTCTTCCCACACCCTCCCCTTCCTCCTCTCCCATCCATATCCCCAGGGTAATGGAGGAGGGAGCATTGGCATCAGGCCTGGGGCAGACAAGGGTCTCAGGGTGGGTGGGAAATGCAGGGCCAAGGCCAAGCCCACGCCCTCTCCTCTCGTGCCAAGCTCCGCTCGCTGCATACCTCTCGTTCCACAGCCCAGCACGGCTGGGAGCGGGGGGGGGGGGAGGTACCCTAGGGGAGCCTGGCACGGGAGGGGCAGAGTGCCATTCTGTCCAGGGGGCACTCCAGTGCCACTCATCAGAATTGGGTCTTGGGACAGGCAATGAGAGCGCGGCAGGTGCTTGAGGTGGCTCGCCCCTGGGGGTGCTAAATCCGTCATCAGCCAGCAGAGTCCTTGGCAGTTCGCCGTAAGTGAAGCGGTTAGAGATTAGCCACAGTAGTGGCTTCCCGCTTGGCAGCAGGATCAAACTCAATGCCGGGGGTCAATGGTCAGACCAGTATGGCTGGGTGGGAGGAAGGGGGATTCAAGTTCAAGATGTTTGGAGAGGGACTCTTTGGTGGCCTCACCCCAGCCCTGGGGCCTCAGCTAGAATGGGGATGGTCCCTGAAGGCAAGCGCTTGGTCAGTGTTGGGGGGCACACACTTCACCCCCAGTTGCTTTGCCAGAAGACATGGTCAGCCTGCCATCCTCACTGATGGGACGTCAGAACCGTTGGCCTCTCCCCAACTGCCACCTCTCCCCGTGGCTTTCTTGGACGCTGCAGTGACCTGACCCCGGGTCACTCTCACCCATCCCATTCCCAGTCGCGGAAACCCCTGGCAGGTGTCTTGGGGTCTGTTTTTTTTCCTCTTGCTCTCGGGGGCCCCTGACGAAGGCTGAGTCAGACCAGCCATTTCCCCTTGGCACCCAGAGCCGCCCATGGGGGCCCCTCCTCGGCCGTATCCCATATCCGTTCGTCATTCCTGGGTAAGTCCGTCCCCCCTACCGTGGGGCGGGGAGCCCTGGGCAGCAGTGCTCTGGGGGAGGGGGTGGACTTTTGGCCTGTTTGGCTTATTCCCTCCATCTCCGCAGCCACAGCTGCCGTGGGCTGGCCTCATTCTTCTGAGCCGCCAGGAAAAGGGGGCCCCCGAGCGAGCCAACAAGTGAGGGCAGCTGTCACCTGGGCCACCGCGCGACCTGTGGCCTGAGGAGGAGGAGGAGGAGGAAGGCAGGGGCTGCTGCAGGATTCCGGCCCTTCCCAGCTGCCCTGAGCCCCCTTTCCGGTTCCCCACGGGCTCCTAGCCCCGTCGGGGCCCTGTGTCTGCCATGTCCGTGGCCGTGGAGACATTTGGCTTCTTCATGACGGCCCTGGGGCTGTTGATGCTGGGGGTGACCCTGACCAACAGCTACTGGCGCGTGTCCACCGTGCACGGCAACGTCATCACCACCAACACCATCTACGAGAACCTGTGGTACAGCTGCGCCACCGACTCGCTGGGGGTCTCCAACTGCTGGGAGTTCCCATCCATGCTGGCCCTATCTGGTACGGGCTGGGCTGGGTGGGGGGCGTGGTGTGGTGGGCACCGAAGGCCCATAGGGATTCAGAGGGGTCTGGGGCCCAGGCTGCGGGGGACATGACTCCTGGCCTTGGTTGCTCTGCTTAGTCAGGCGACAGGCCCAGCTCCTAAGAGGTGGTCGTGAGACATGGATGGGGCGGATGTGCTTTTGTTGGCATTGGCGGCAGTGTATCCACCTGCTCCATGCCAATGGTGAGTGCCGCGGAGTGGGGTTGCCCGGCTCGGCACAGAGTGGAGGTGGCCCTGTCGTCCTGTGTGTAGGGGCCTCGGCAGGTGTATTTTGTGAGCTTGGTGGCAGCCTGAGGCTCTTCGGGGCCCAGACAGGAGCTGTTCCTCTCCTTGGTTCCACCTGGGGGCCACAGCAGTCTCCCGTTTGTCACTCACCATGGGGACCAGGCAGCCCCGTGCTTGGGGGCTCCCCTTCTGTGGTCTCCCAGACTCACTGGGTTTGGGGAGCCATCCTCTCTCCCACGCACTGTGTCATAGGTGCTGGGGTAGGGGAGGAGCTGAGGCCCACCTTAGCCACGAAGCTGTTCTGAACAGTGAGGGCTGCAAGGGAAACTCTTGCAGGAAGCTTCTATTAATTTCTCCAAGCCTTATGGTACAAGTCAGGCGAGTGCGCCCAAGACCTTTTACAGACAGTGCAGTATGGGCCGGAAACCCCTGAGTGCCGAGTGACCAGAGGAACTGGGGAGGCAGCCCCCACCTGGCATGTCTGTGTGAGTGGGTGTGAGAGGGGTGCAGAAGCCGGCTGGCAGCAGGCCAGAGCCCGGGACTTCCCCGGCATGGTGTCCTCGGTGGCTCTGATGCTGGGCGGGGCTGGGGGTGTTAACTTGCTTCTGAGGAGCCCAGGAGCTGCTTGCACACACGGGAGGCCTGGGACCATTGTGGTTCGGGCTCCAAGCACTCACCCATGCCTGTCCCTTGGCCACCAGCACCATCTGCTGAGGCCCCGGGGGTGGGGTGTGGCAAACCGTGCTCCTGGAGAACTTTGTCCCTCCTCCCTACTCCCCTTCCAGAGAGGAAGACTGCCCCGCCCAGAAAGGGGGTGCAAGGTCCTGGAGAGTTCTTAGAATTCAGAGATGGACAAGGGAGGAGAGGGTCGGTCCTTCATCCCTCAGCTCTGAGCTCTGCAATGAGCTAGGTGCCCTTGGCAGTCCTGGGCCCTTGGCCGCAGCCCACTGCTGCCCCCTACCGGTCACTCTAGGAAGAAGCAATACAAGATGTTGACCCTGGGCCCTGCAGACGTGGGCAAGGGGCTGCGTATCCTCAAGTGGACGCTGCTCCCGGTGTGCAGCTGACAGAGGTTAGAGGTGCCGCCAGACGGCCTGCCAAAGCATCATCGGAAGAAGACCCTGTGGCCGAGGGGTGCGCAGGCCGGGCCCCCTCCCACAAGGAGCAGGGTCGTGAGGGGCTGGCCGGATTGTAGAGGGGAGGCACTGACGGCTGTGTCCCCCTTCCCCAGGGTATGTCCAGGCCTGCCGCGCACTCATGATCACCGCCATCGTCCTGGGCTTCCTGGGTCTCTCCCTAGGCATGCTGGGGTTGCGCTGCACCACAATCGGCGGCACGGACGGCTCTAAGAAAGCCAAGCTGGCGGCCATCGCTGGTGCCCTGCACATACTGGCCGGTAATGGGGGCTGGACCTGAGGTGGGTGGGGGAAGGAGGCCTTGGCTGCAGACCCTATTCTTGGAATTTGGGCGACAGGCAAGCCCACCAGCTCTGTTTCCTGAGCTGCCGCCACGGGTCAGGCTCCAGCCAGGCGTGGGAGGGACGTCGAGGGGGCTGGCCAAGCTGGGCGTCTGCGTGCGCAGGTGCGGGCTGGTACAGGGTGCCTGGGGTGCTGGCTTGTTTCCCAAGCTGAAAACAGCCTGGGAACGGGCAGTGGGCACAAGGTCTGTGTAGGATTTGGATGTGTCTAGGCGAGGCAAGCATGACCCCAGACCCCAGCAGTGTCAGCAGGTGGGAGGTTGTCCCTGCCAGTGCCAGAGGGAGTTTCCTGCAGGGAGCTGGTGCTTTTGGACTTGATGGATGCCCAAGTCCTACTCTGGGCAGCTCCTTCTGCAAGTTCCCGCACTGCTCTTCCACCTGCAGGGCTCTGTGGCATGGTGGCCATCTCCTGGTATGCAGCCAACATCACCCAGGACTTCTTCAACCCCTTGTATGCGGGAACCAAGTGAGTGTTGGGGAGGCCTTGCCTCGGGGGAGGGGCACACAGATTGTCCCCGGAAAGGTGCTCAGCTACCCCACCCCCACCCCAGGTATGAGCTGGGCCCTGCCCTCTACCTGGGCTGGAGCGCCTCCTTGCTGGCTATCCTGGGCGGCATCTGTCTGTGCTCCCATTGCTGCTGCTTCTCCAGGGAGGATCCGGACACCAGGTGAGGGGGGTGTGGGCTGGGGGGCAGCTGGGAGCACGGGCCTCCTTCTCTTCTGACCCGTGGGCTCCTCTCCCCACAGGGCCCGGCTTCCCTACAAGGCGTCCACTGCTGTGCTGCCTCAGGTTGCCTCAGATGAAGGCGACAGCAGCTTTGGCAAATACGGCAAAAACGCCTATGTGTAGAAGCTCCGGCCTGCACACCCCATTTTCCTTTCAACTCCCCCACCCAGTGAAGAGGGGTCCCCGGCCCCCAGGGCTCCAGGCTGGGGTTCATCCTCCAACTTGGGCAGGTCCCAGCCAAGCCTGGAAGCCACGCCCCCAGCCGGAGGCACTCCCCAGTCCCAGCCCTGGCCAAGCCACTCCCACCCACACCCTCAGCGAGTCCCGCCCACACCTAAACCACTCCCACCAAGCCACGCCCCTCCGAGACCCTACCCCAAACCAGAGCCACTCCCAAGTCCCCGCCCCCAGCCAGAGCCCCGCCCCGGCCACGCCTCCTCTCCCGGCCGAAGCGGCTCCTAGGAGGGCTGTGTCCCCAGTTGTTGGTGTTATGTGTAAATTCGCGCATTAATAAATGTAAACTGTGATTGTAGCAGGAACTCAAGGGGTCATGAAGAGGCCAGCCAAGCGCGCAGGAGGCCTCCAGGGCTCTGTTGTGGTCTTGGACACCGTACTGTCCTTCTACCCCACTTGGGGGAGGTGGCATCTCTGAGTCTCCAGGAGCTGAGTTCCAGGAAGGGGGAATCTTGGTCAACAGGGACCTAAGTCACCACCCCGATCATGGCTGTTCTAGGATCTTAACTGATCTGGAGCAGCGTCTGCCCTGGCCTGAGCCTGGCTATTTGGAATTACTAAGCCCTCTGGAGACTGGGTGGCAAGTAACCTGGCCTGGCTTGGTCCATGGGGAAGGCTTGGTGGCACACAGCGGAAGCCCCAGGGATGTGTCCATCGGCGTGTGCACCGCCCAGTGATGCCCAGCCTGGACAGGGTGGGCGTGGCACAGGCCTATGGGAGCTCAGCTGACCTGCACTGGGAAAACAAGCTCCCATCACAGCACTATTGCAAGCAGTTCCTGGGGTGGTTTGGGCCTGTCCCCATTCACCAGACTATGGCCTCCTGACCCTGTCTGTCCTGCTGTCTGCCACCCCCTCCGGTTGTTCCTCCCTCTGTACTATGAGCAGCAGTCCCTGCGGTGGCCTGGGACTGACTGCCACCCTGTTCCCATGTCATCAGGCTGTGGCCTCCTGATCCTGCTGTCTGCTGTGGCATACAGAAGACCGCCACTCCCTCTTGTTGCTCCTCACTGGCCTGAGCCCCTCACCCCTGGATGGCTCTCCCTGCCCAGGAATAAGAGCCCAGTCAGTCCTGACTTTGACTTTGACACCTGCCTGCCTGTTTCCCTGCACCAGCTTTGTTCTGCACAAGCTGAACCCACCCACAGAGTAGGGCCTGGGGGGCCTCTCAGACACATACCCCCCAGCAGGCCACATTCAGGGCCACAGCTGCTGCCTAAACTCCCTGCACAGGCCTCCCACGTGCCAGCCCCTCCCTACCCTGCCTTTACTACCATTTGCAGGTGTCCCATGGGCTGAGCCCAGAAGGAGGAGCCTCAGGGGGACAGTCGACTGCTAAGCAGGGATGGCTGTGCCGCCTGCTTGGTCATACGCTGGAGTGGACAAGACAATCCGACAAAAATCCCTGATGGTGGCAGCTGCCTCTGGCACCTACACTGTCCCCTTGGTTCATGCCTAAGGCCCTCAGCTCCCTTCCCACTCTCCTGGTCCCTCTATTGCCAGACACTGGGGTGTGTTCAGCACACAGAAATGACAGCAGTCAGCCACACCCTGCTCTAGGGTTGGGGCACCAGCAGCTTCCCACAGGGGGTAGCAAGTCCCAGTCCTGCAATGCCCGGGATGGTCTGAAGGGTGACCTGAGTTATCTGAGCCACACAGCTGGTGAGTACTGGGAGACTCAGTCTTCCAGAATTGGACCCTGTTCTCTTCCTGGACTCCTAGCAGGAGTAAGTGCTGGTCCTTCACATGTGATCCTGGGTTCAGCTTCTAGAAGCTTTGGCACAATGTAGATTCCCTACAGCATAGGTGCCTCGGATGTGGGCAACAAGGCTCCCTGGCACAAAGGGGGTCAGCAGAAACTGCCCAAAGGGGCTGGAGCTGTGTGGTATAATAGACTAATCCTCCACCTGAAGTGCTGGCATTTCATATGAGTGCTGGTTCAAATCCCAGCTGTTCCACTTCCCATCCAACTCCCTGCTGATCGCCTGGGGAAGCAGTGAAGGATGGCCCAGGTCCTCAGGTTCCTGTACCCTTGTGGGAAACCTGGAAAAAGCTCCTGGCTCTCAGCTCCCAGCTTGTGCCATAGTGGCTATTCAGGGGAATGAACTTGCAGATAGGAGATCTCTCTCTCCTCTTTGTAAATTCTTTGAAATGAAAACAAATCAATCTTAAATAAGCCAAAGTTCTCCTGGGGGAGTTCCTATTTTGAAGTCTGCCACCTCCCATGCTGGGAGCAGCCAGTGGGCTTTAGGGCATCCTAGAAGGTGGGCTGTGAGGCCCAGCCAAGGTGAGGTGACTGGTAGAAGGACAGGCTGAGGACCTGAAGTCCCCTCTCCTGGGAGACCAGTGACCTGTGCAGACAGCAAAGTGGAATCTGGATGTCCATCATCATGGCAGTCAACACAGCCAGGCTCGGCCCGGAAGGGCCACAATCCTGTTACACCAGCATGAGGCACAGGTCTGCCAGTCGTCACCACGGAGGCTTGGGTGGGGTGACCTGAGAGTGGGGTTCACCCAGGCCTGCCTGGGCTGGACTCCCCTCAGGCTGGCAGCTGCAGGGCTGGTGCGGGGAGGTTTCCTCTGTGGTGGCTCAGGGGTCCGGACACAGGGCATGGGGAGCTGCAGGGCCTTTCTGTGGCCTTGGCCCATCTTCGGTCGCTGTGACTCAACACAACCTGGGCAGCTTATGAAAGGGTCAAATGCAATGGGATGCTGGACTTCTACCACTGTCTGTACCTACAGTGTTAGGATACACCTAAATAGCAGAATGACAGACTTGGGATTGTTGCTGAATGACCCATTGTAATCAAAGGGAAATCTCTGTGTGAGGGGGAGATTGGGGAGGGTAGAAGGGAAAATCCCTGAGCCTATGGAACGGTATCATGAAAAAGAAAACAAGAAAGAAGTATCAAGGAGCCATGGCCAGCAGGGAAGGCCTGGAAGAGCCATGTTGGTGCAGGTGTCATGCAGCTAGGCGGAGTGAGCTGCTGGGTCAGGTGTCCCTTTAGATTTGAAAGGCAGATGAGAAACATCTTCTAGCTTGCTCTGACAGCTAAAGCTGGGCCAGCCTGAAGGCAGGAACTCCATCTGGGTCTCCTCAGGTGTGTTAGCAGGGAGCTGGCTCAGAAGTGGAGAGCTGGGACTTGACCACAGATGTTGATATTGTAGGCAGTGCAGCAACATGGGCCCTTTTGGGTATCTGTTCTTACCAAGCCACTAAGGCCAACTAGGACCCCTACCTTCCTAACTTCATCTCTCCAAACACCAGGAATATCGAAGTCTGGAGACTTGGGCTATGACACACAAACCCCTCGTCCTATATGTCCCACATTCTCACTTGTCATTTGCCATGGCTGACGCTGTCATCCCTCCCCTCCCCTGGGACCTCAGCAGGTGCCTCTGGCTGCTTGGGCTGCATCTAGTCTCAAGGCCACTTGATCAACAGATGCTCATGGGGCCAGCGCTACGGCACAACGGGCCAAGCCTCCGCAGTAGGCTTGTACATGGGCACTGGTTCGTTTCCCGGCTGCTCTACTTCCCATCCAACTCTCTGCTGATACATTTGGGAAAGCAGTTAAGAGAATGGCCCAAATCTTTGGGCCCCTTCACCCATGCGGGAGATGAAGAAGAGGCTCCTGGCTCTGTCTGTGCCCAGGACGTTGCACTTCAACACAGCAAATGCCCAGGGGTGGGGCTGACACAGTGACAGCCCTCCCCCGCCTCCGCTCCTACCTCCTGGGCACACAGTGTCAGGGTTGCCTGAGGCCAGCGGCCCCCTCACATGGGCAGCACCACTCCCCACTGGTGGAGTACCAGGAGACAGGGGCTAGCTCCGCCAGCAAGCAGCTCCCTGTACCCGGCCCCCCAGTCCTGGACCCCGACTTGACTTCAAAAACATTCAGGACAACTGGAGAGGTGAAGATGCAGAACCAAACCAAATCAGTAACCCAGGGTGAGTATGCACTCTTGAGTCGCAGAGGGGATGGAGGGAGGGTGCAGGTGGGAGGAGAGGAGGGGCCATTGCCTCCATCCCACAACAGCACAAGTATAGCTTTGTGTGCCTGTTTATTCAAGTAGCCTTCTGCAGGCTCCGCCCCCGCCCCATCCTCCTTTTCCCCTTTGCAGTCCTGGGCCGGGCCGGCCCCTCTGGATGGGTGGAGACAGTGTTTTGGCTGAGTCCGTGGTGTGGCTCCTCCCTTGGTCCCGCAGCAGTACCTTCTTGGGTGATGTGGCCAGGAGGCCTTCCTGTCCGGGTAGCCCTGCTCACACAGTCCACTTCAGACACCTGTGCGCAGAGAGGGAGTCAGGAGGAGAGTGTGGCCTGGGGCAGGGGTGCCCGCTGTGGGGCAAGGCTGGTCCTTGGCTCACCTCGTTTCCTGGTGCGTGCCTAAACAGCGCACAGTGCAGTATCGGGCTCCACAGCTGACGCAGGTGTAGGGGGAGGGGAAGCCGCACACAGCACAGAAGGGGCGCTGGGGCCGGGAGGGGGGCCCTGCACAGGCAGTAAGGTAGTTGGGGCCCTCTGCCATACTCAGGTTCTGCAGAGACGAGAGGGGCCAGAATTGCAGGGTGGAGGGGTCTCCTCTACTGTGCAGGCACCACACACCCATTGTACTTGTGGGTTCTGCCCTCACCTCCTCCCTCCTCACCTGCTCCTCCAGCAGGGCCTGGAAGTTTTTCCGGAAGCGAAGTTTAAAATGATCACCTCTAGTCTTCTTCTTTTTCTTTCCTGGGTGGGAGGGGGAGGGCAAGTAGATGGTTTGTACCAGCTGAGAAAGGCATTCCCCTCACCCCCGGAGCTCCCCAAGCCCGCGAGTCCAGTGGCCGCTCCTGCCCTTCCTGGGCCAGGCCCATGGAGCACAGAGGCCCTTCTTCACACATGGGCTATTGTAATCTCTCTTCCCTGCCACCTGTCCCCTCCTTGGTTCCCAGCCATGACTGCTGCCTGACCACTTAGTGGTAGGGGACCCTCACTGGGTCCTCTGGTTCTCCAATCCTAGCCATAGTCTCCCTATCCTCGCCCCCCAAGCCCAGGACCTGCTCTGGCATTCTCCCTCGCCTTCCCCACCAGCCTGACCCCTCCATTTCTCCTCGCCTCACCAGTGTCTGCATCGTCATCAAACTGTGGGAGCCTCTTGCCCAGCTGCGGGAGCCCCGCGTGGGGGTCGTCCTGGAAGTTGTCATTCTCCAAGGCCTCAAGCTGCCTGTTGATGCGACGCTGCCGGGCTGCCCGGTCCAGCACCCGCCGCTGGCTGGGGTCCTGGGAGCGAACTGAGGCATGTGAAGAGTTACAGGGGGTGCCAAGGAAGGAGAGGATGGGGTGGCCTGAATTGGGGAGGGGGACCCCACACTTTACACAGTCCCCAAGCTTGTGACCCTTGGGTTTCCTCCCAGGAGACCAGCGCCTTCCCCACCTGCTCAATGCCCCCTGGCTCACTTCCTGTCTGCACTGGGCTCAGTCTCTCGTGCTCATTTCCCAGCCCCCATGGCCCTGGCCAGGCACCCCTTTCCTGAAGGGCTCTCAATAATGATCAAGTCACATGCGCAGGGCAGGTGTCTGTTGTAGGTTCCCTTCCTTGGCTGCAGAGCCTGGGTTTGCATCCTGGCTTCTGATTCCAGTAGCTTGCTTGCACCCCAAGAGGAGGCAGGTCATGGCAGGCGTGTGGGTCCTTGTCACTCGCATAGGACACCTGGAAGGTCCCTGGCCCAGCCCTGGCTGTTGCGAGGAATGGATAGTGGGTGGAAGAGCTCTCTGCCTTTCCCATGGATAAAAAGCACTACAGAAGCAGCAACCACCAGACCACACACAGCTGTGTGGAGGAGGCTTGTAGGTGCCCTGGAACCGTGTGCACTTGGCCTTCCCGACCAGTGAAAACACACCACAGATGGACACGCTCCCAAGCCACGCCCCCCAACATAATTGTGGGACACCCATCCAAGCTGCCTTCCCTTGCTCAGCCTTACTGTTGAACCTCACAGTCTCCAGCTCCAGGATACCCCACTCTCTGTCCCTCCTCTCCACTTGGACTTGGCCAGGCCCATGGAGCACAGAGGCCCTTTTTTCCCTACCACCTGTCCCCTCCTTAGTCCCCAGCCATGACTGCTGCCTGACCTCTTAGTGGTAGGGGACCCAGGACACTGACCACCTCCAGGGCCAAAGCCACCACGCAGTGCTGGACTCCACACTGGACTCGTGTCCCCACCCCCTCCTTTGGTGACAAGACTCAGGCCCTGCTCTCTGAGCCACCGAGGCCAGGGTGGGAGGTGGGGACATTCCCCTCTCCGTTCCCAGCCTGTGTCCTCTTCCGTACAGTCCTGCTCCAACATGGGGACCTACTACTCGCAGGCCAGCGACTGCAAATGTCATTCTCTCTGGCAGGACCTCTCCACTGAGCCATGGGTCCTGGCCTGCCCACACGATGACAGCTCAAAAGTAAAACCACATTGCCCCAACACACTCTCTCCCAGAGAACGGAACTGCAGATATAGGACGCCTAAGACCCAGGGGGACAGGGGGAGGGGCTCCCCCTGTCTCAGCGGGTTAAACTACCACTGTGACACCAGAATTCTATATAGGAGCACCAGTTCGAGTCCCAGCTGCTCTGTTTCCGGTTTAACTACCTGCTAATATGTCCTTGGAGGTGGCAAATGGAGACCTGGATGGAATTCCTGGCTCCTGGCTTTACCTTGGCCAAGCCCTGGCTACTGTGGTCATTCGGGGGATGGATCATCTCTCTCTCTGTATTGCTCTGCTTTTCAAAACACAAATAATGTTAATTTAAAAAACTGTAATGCCAAATCAGCTGCTTATTAGCTTCCAATAATTCAACACAAATTTCAGCGCTTTGATTTTTACCAAGAGTTTGCCAGCAGAAATCAGGGTGTTGGGTACCTCCTGTGAGCTGGCACCACCCAAGCTAACCACATAAATTACGTCATCTTCCCCCAATCTGTGACTTGGGGATGGTGACTGCCCTGAGTCAACTGACAACTGATCAGAAAGAGAGAAAATCTTTTTCTGTCACTTCCATCAGCATGTCATTTCCCAAGTGGCTGCCACCAGAAGCCAGGAGCTCCATCCTGGTCTCCCATGAGGCTGACAGAGGCCATCTTCTGCTGCTTTTCCCAGGGGCCCTGGATGGGAAGTAGACTGGTCAGGGCTCAAACTGGACTATGGTATGACGTGGTGAGAAGGAGAGACAGAGCAAGATCTTCCATTTGTTGGTTCACCCCTCCAAATGCCTGCAGTGGCTGAAGCTGAGCCAATAGGAAGCCAGGAGTGTCCTCTGAGTCTCCCAGGTGGGTTCTGGGTCCCAAGGCTTTGCGTCACCCTCCGCTGCTTTCCCAGGCCACAAGCAGGAAGCTGGATGGGAAATGGAGCAGCCAGGACACAAAGCAGTAACCAACGGGATGCTGGTGCCGGGCAGTGAAGGATTAGCTGACTGAGCCATGGCACTGGCTGGGAGATGGTGGCAACACCAGGCTTGAAACACACACATTGTGTAAGAATCTGATGGTGCTGGTTATTGTTACCGCTGGTTTGCAAACGACAGCTAAGGGAACTCTGTCCAGGTCTTCCACCTTGTGGGTGGCAGAGCCTCCCCCGACCATCTGCTGCCACCTCCCAGGATGGGTTCTGCCAGTCAGCTGGAGCCGGAGACCAGAATCCAGACACAAGAGGGGGGGTAGGTCTCCCCACGGAGGCCACCCCCGAGGGCCGTCGGAGCACCCAGGCACCCACTCCACACACTCGGTTCCAGGCTCTCTCCTCCCGAGCCCTCCGGGTCCCCGCGCCTAGGCTCCCCTCCACCACGCACGCCCTGAGTCACAGCAGCCACTTCCCAGCCAGTTTTGGGATCCCCATACCCCTGTGTGGGGCCGACATCACTAAATCCTGAATGAATGCGGGTAGGGAGACGGTGCCTTGATGCCAAGACCCAAGGGCCCAGAAAATGAACTTGAGACAGCTATGTGGGTGAAAAATGGCCGGTATACACCTGCAAGGATAAAAGGAGCGACCGCCACAGTCGTCACCTACCCGAAGGTTTCTTCTCCACCATTTGCGCCGTACAGCTGCCGGAAGTGTCGACTACACAGGCGCACTAGGCCGCCGGCTTGGTTAAGGGAGACATCACTTCCGGTGGCGGGTGCTCCCGCGCGTGCGCACAGCCACCCGCTCGCACTCGAATTCATTACGTGGTGTTTCCTTGGAGACAGGAAAGCTTTCCGCCATGTTTAATAGGGGAAAAGCTACTTCCGACCTCGGGGTGCTCTGTGCAAATTTTGTGAAGAAAGGGGCCCGAAATGGGTCATTTAAAAGTGGTGATGCTGGCGGTTTCTGGAGAAATGTTGTTTTGCACTGATCCTTCTGCAGATGCCGTCCATACAAAAGCAGTCCTCGGAACATCTCCCCGAGAGAGGAGCGTGGGTGGGCAGGGCTGCCGAAGAAAGGGGGCAGCCCTGAGAGGGGGTGGGCCATCGGAGGGAAGCCAAGGGGGGCTTCTGCGAAAGCTGAACCCCCAGTGCCCGAAGCCGCAGCTCGGCGCAGGGTCCTCGGCCGGCCCACTCCGCCTCCGCGCCCCGTCTTCCGGCCGGTAGCAGCTCCGGGGCCCCATCGGGGCGAGGACTCGGTCCCGCGGCCCGCTGGACGCTCGGCGAGGGGTCACTCCTGCGTGCGAGGCCCAGCGTCCCGCGTGCGCCCCGGGTCGTGGGCCGGGCCGATCCAGCCCGCCCCGGGGTCCCCGCTGGCCTCACCCACGGCTCATGCGCCCGCGCCTCCCGGGACAATCCTCGCCTTGTCCGCCGTGCCCGCGTCTGGACTTTTCTACGGCCTCGGGTTACGTCTTCTTTCCAGGGCGGAGCCCCGGCCTAGGCGCCTCCTCTCCCCGCTGCGCAGCTGCAGCCCGGGTGGCCGGCTCCAGAGCCCTTCCCGGGACGTGGAACCCAGGCACAACGCTGCCCAGCCCCGCGTGAACGAACCCACGCCCCGGCATGGCCGCGTCCGGCCCGGACCCCCGTTTCCTGCTGCTCCTGCTGTTGTCGCTGCTGCCGCCCGCTGCTTCAGCCTCCGACCGGCCGCGGAGCGGCAAACCCGTCAACCCAGGTGGGGAGCTGGCAGTGCCCGGGCTCGGCGCTGGAAGGGCAGAGTGAGGGTGTTCAGCCTCTGTCCAAGAAGGTTGAATGGTGCCGGGACCCCTTCGATGACTCCTCACCCTGAGCGAGCAGGCGGTTTCTGGCCTTGCTTCCCCACCCTGCTCCCTTTGGAGTCCAAGGCGGCGCAAAGAGGAAGGGGCAGCAATGGGGCCTCCTGCAGGGGTGGGAAGGTGAAACGAGTGGGTGCATGGGTGCGTCCTAAGTGCCAAATCCCTGCCGTGACAGAGAAACTGCTGGTGATCACTGTGGCCACCGCTGAGACAGAGGGCTACCGGCGCTTCCTGCGGTCCGCGGAGTTCTTCAACTACACTGTGCGGGTGAGGATGCGCGCAGCCCCCTCAGGGGACTCTGGAGAGAGTGGAGGCGTCCTTAGAGGAACCTGTGGCCAAGAGCTACTGGGGAGGGGCAGACTGGGCCTGGCAGGCGGCTGAGTCCTTCCCCACTTCCCACTCCCAGACCCTGGGCCTGGGACAGGAGTGGCGTGGGGGTGATGTGGCTCGTACGGTGGGCGGAGGACAGAAGGTGCGGTGGCTGAAAAAGGAAATGGAGAAGTACGCAAAGCGAGAGGACATGGTCATCATGTTCGTGGACAGGTAACGGGGGAGACAGGAGGAGGCTGGGGTTCTGGGGCAGGGTGGAGGCTCCTGCTAGTCGCCCACACACATGCCCATCCTGGTACAGCTACGATGTGATCCTGGCCGGCAGCCCCTCAGAGCTGCTGAAGAAGTTCGTGCAGAGCGGCAGCCAGCTTCTGTTCTCTGCCGAGAGCTTCTGCTGGCCTGAGTGGGGGCTGGCGGAGCAGTACCCCGAGGTGGGCAGCGGGAAGCGATTCCTCAACTCTGGTGGTGAGTGGGCCTGGGGCAGGTGGCTGTGAGCTGGAGATGGGGCCGGCCAGGGCTGTGTGTGTGTGAGGGGGGTTGGTGCTGGGAGTCTTGGGGGTCATGTCTCCTCCTCTCGACCCCCAAACCCCCAGGGTTCATCGGCTTCGCCCCAACCATTCACCAAATCGTGCGGCAGTGGAAGTACAAGGACGATGATGATGACCAGTTGTTCTACACCCGCCTCTACCTGGACCCTGGACTGCGGGTATGAAGGGCAGGGGGGTTGGCGGGGGTGAGAGCTCGGGCTGGGGCTGGGGCTGGAAGGACCCTCCCTTCAATGAACTTCAATTCCCTCCAGGAAAAACTCAAGCTGAATCTGGACCACAAATCCCGCATCTTCCAGAACCTCAATGGGGCTTTGGGTGAGGAGGGGAGGCGATGGGTGAGGGTGGGCGAGGGAACTGGGGCAGCCACAGGCATTCCCTGAGGCCTCCCTGGGACTTTGCTTCTGCCATCTTACCCCAGCCTGGGCTTCTACCAGGAGAAGTCCCTGGTCACCCATGGGTACAGGAATCTAAGTAGAGAGAAGACTTCTCCAGGGCCACATTTTGGGACCAGTATAGCCGGGACACTCCAGGCACCATACTTGATCTCCGAGAGAAGTGGACTTCTTGTCCAGAGGATTTCTGTTGCAAGGCAACACCTCCCACCCTAAGAAAAGGGGTTCTAAAGCCTGGCTTTCCCTCTCCCGGTGCAGATGAAGTGGTGTTGAAGTTCGACCGGAACCGTGTGCGCATCCGCAACGTGGCCTATGATACGCTCCCCGTGGTAGTCCACGGCAACGGCCCTACCAAGGTACCGCCCTGACTCCCCACCAAGGACCCTCATCTTCCTGAGCAGCCCTAGCAGCAGCCACGCAGGGGAACCCCTCTCTGCTTCAGCCATTCCCTATCTTCCCCCAACAGCTCCCGCTGAACTACCTGGGAAACTACGTCCCCAAGGGCTGGACGCCTGAGGGAGGCTGTGGGTTCTGTGCCCAGGACCGGAGGCCACTCCCTGGGGGCCAGGTAGGAGGAGGGTGTGCCTGGTGGGGCAGGGAGAAGGTAGTGGGGAGCTGACCCCTAGGTGGGTGTGATGGAACTGGGGTGGTACTGGCTTGGGTCCCCAACTCCCAACTCTTCCTGGCATCATCTCTTGCAGTCTCCCCCCCGGGTGCTACTGGCCGTGTTCGTGGAGCAGCCCACCCCATTCCTGCCCCGCTTCCTACAGCGCCTACTCCTTCTGGACTATCCCCCAGAGAGAGTCACCCTGTTTCTGCACAACAACGTGAGGCCACGCCCCTGGCTCGCCTCTCCCCACATGACCATGCCCCTGGCCCCCTGGCCCCCCACCTACTTACTCAGTGTGCGTGCCCTGACCCCAACCCCAGGAGGTGTACCATGAGCCCCATGTGGCGGATGCCTGGCCACAGCTGCAGGACCACTTCGCAGCCGTGAAGCTGGTGGGGCCGGAGGAGGCCCTGAGCCCTGGCGAAGCCAGGGATATGGCCATGTGAGTGAGCGCTGGAGGGCAGGAAGGCAGCCCGCAGCTCTTGCTCTCCCTGACCATAGGGCTCACCTGGCTTTGGACTTGTCTTCCTCAGGGACAACTGCCGACAGGACCCCGAGTGCGACTTTTACTTCAGCCTGGACGCTGATGTTGTCCTCACCAACCCACAGACCCTGCGCATCCTCATTGAAGAGAACAGGTATCTGCCCTGCCCAGCTCAGAGAGTGCCCATGGTCCCTGGCATCCATCCTCTCGCTTCCTGGGGGCCTCTGCCCACCCCTGGCATCACCCTGTACCCTGGGGGACTCTGCCCACCCTCACTCTCTGCACTTGATCTGCAGGAAGGTGATTGCACCCATGCTGTCCCGCCATGGCAAACTCTGGTCCAACTTCTGGGGAGCCCTGAGCCCTGACGAGTACTATGCCCGCTCCGAGGACTACGTAGAGCTGGTCCAGCGCAAGCGTGTGTGAGTCCCACTGGGCCTCTGCTGCTCCCATTTGACCAGATGCAGGCGAGGTGGCCAGGTCACTCGTGCCATCTTGCGTGTGAGTGTATGTGTGTGTGTGTGTATGTGTGTGTGTGTGTGTAGGAGTGGCTAGGGGAGAGCAGATGCTTGTGACCTGCAATGCCATGCCCAGATGTGAGGGTCAGGAACTGGGAGGGTAGAATCTGGGGGTTGATACCCCACACCCCGTGTCTGGGTCTCCAGGGGCGTGTGGAACGTGCCCTACATATCCCAGGCCTATGTGATCCGTGGGGAGACCCTCAGGACAGAGTTGCCCCAGAAGGAGGTGTTCTCAGGCAGTGACACTGACCCGGACATGGCGTTCTGTAAGAGCCTGCGTGACAAGGTGAGATCCCCCATATAGGGTTCTGCTGCTGAGAGCAGCCTCCTGGTGCTATGGCCATCATCCTTCTCACATCCTATTCATCTTCTTCCCTGCCCCCAGGGCATCTTCCTGCACCTGAGCAATCAGCAGGAGTTTGGCCGCCTCATGTCCACTTCCCGTTACGACACTGAGCACCTGCACCCTGACCTCTGGCAGATCTTCGACAACCCCGTGGTGAGTTGGGGGGGGTCCTGTGTTTAGGGAAAGGCATGTCCCACCCCTTCCACCAAGGAGGATGCTGGTGCTGCGTGGCTGGGGAGTCTGGGGACAGGGTGTACTTCATGGTCACTCCAACCCCCCCAGGACTGGAGGGAGCAGTACATCCATGAGAACTACAGCCGGGCCCTGGAAGGGAAGGGATTGGTGGAACAGGTGAGTCTAACTGCTCAGGTAATGGCTGAGCAGAGGGTACTACAGCCTCCCACTGCAGTGTTGGCCAGGGTGCTGCCTCTGCTCTCTCTGGGTGCATGGGTTTCTGGGTAATGTTAGAATTGTGTAAAGAGGTGAATGTCATTGTGGCTGAGGGGAACCACTGTCTCAGAGCTTGGGGCTCCTACACCCTCCCACCATCCATGCTGTGCCTGCTCCCACCTTCCTCTGCATCAGCCTCCCCTCCCCTTCCCCAGCCTCTTCTCTTCTCTCTGGCTCTGTCCCAGCTCTGTTCCTTCTTGCACCCTCTCACCCCATCCTCAGCCATGCCCGGATGTGTACTGGTTCCCGCTGCTGTCAGAGCAGATGTGCGATGAATTGGTGGAAGAAATGGAGCACTATGGCCAGTGGTCAGGGGGCCGGCATGAGGTAAGGGGCCTGGGGGAAGACTGTTAGCTACCAGGACTGTCAGGAGGAGGAGGGGATGCTGAGTTGTGTCAGGAGCAACGGAATTGGGATGGGGCACAGAGAAGGGGATGCAAGGGGAAGGGAGTCTTGCTGCATCCATACATTTGTCCACTCATCCATGCATCTACTCTTCCATCCGTCCATCCATCCATCCATCCATCCAGTCATCTACTCATCCACCCATCCATCCATCCATCTTCATCCATCCATCTTCATCCATCCATCCATCTGTCCACCCATCCATCACCCATCCATCCTTCTGTCCATCTGTTATCCATCCATTCATGCATCTACTCATCTATCTATCCATTCATCCATCTTCATCCATCCATTCATCTGTTTTCATCCACCCATCCATCACCCATCCATCCTTCTGTCCATCTATTATCCATCCATTCATACATCGACCCATCCATCCATCCATCCATATATTCATTAATTCATGAAAACTTTATGGGGCCATTGTCTGGAACCTGCAGTGCCGTGAAGAATTGTGCAGGGTGGGCTCTCCCCTACTGCTTGTAGCAGCAACTGCCCAGCTTCCAGAGAGAAGGTGTGCGGCCCAGGAGCCACAGCATCTGCACTGTACAGACCTTAGCCTAGTGTTGGAGGGACAAGGTGATTTCATGGGAGAGGTGGCATCTTGGTTGGGATCTTATGGGCCAGGGGCCAAGAAAAAGAGAAGTGTGTTCCAGGCATAGAGAGCAAAGGTGTTAAAACTTGGGCGCAAAAGGCAGGAGGAGGCTGGTGCTGCCACCTGGCGGGGAGCCTGGCTCAGTGGATCAGGGATGTGTGTGTGTGTGTGTGTGTGTAAGTGTAAGAGGATTGGCTCAGTGCCCACTGCCTACACCACAGGACTCAAGGCTGGCCGGAGGCTACGAGAATGTGCCCACCGTGGACATCCACATGAAGCAAGTGGGCTACGAGGACCAGTGGCTCCAGCTGCTGAGAACGTATGTGGGGCCCATGACTGAGAGCCTGTTCCCTGGCTACCACACCAAGGTAGGCTGCTGTACCTGCTATTACTGCATGATTTGGGTCCCAGGAGTGATATAGGGGCTCGCTGGTGAGGACGGTTAAGTGGAGAGCATCCAAACTGGGTCCCAGGACCCCCATTAATGTTTGGCTCCAGGATAAGTTAGCAGGGAGGTGCTGCTGGGCCACCTCCCCAGAGAGGAACTGTCCTCTCCTTAGTGGTTCCATCTGCCCTGGGCCTTCTAGCTGCCCTTCAGCCTCTGCTCTGTGGCTCCCTGCAGACCCGGGCAGTCATGAACTTCGTGGTTCGCTACCGGCCAGATGAACAGCCCTCCCTGCGGCCACATCACGACTCCTCCACTTTTACCCTCAATGTCGCCCTTAACCACAAGGGCCTGGACTATGAGGTAAGTCCCCTCATTCTGAGCTCTCACACACACCCCTGGGGACCCTGCTAGCACCTTCACTGCCCCCACCCTGGCTCAAGGACCCTGCAGGTGTCATCTCCCAGGTCCTTTCTGCTTTGGGTGCCTCTGCCCCAGAATGTCCTTGTCCCTTGTGCCTGGCTGTGCTCTGTGCTCAGCCCCCTCTTCTGTTCCCTTTTCTCTCTCCCTAGGGTGGTGGCTGCCGCTTCCTGCGTTATGACTGTGTGATTGCAGCCCCGCGGAAGGGCTGGGGGCTCCTGCACCCTGGTCGTCTCACGCACTACCATGAGGGACTGCCCACAACGCGGGGCACCCGCTACATCATGGTGTCCTTCGTCGACCCCTGACACTCAGCCATTTTGCCAAGCCCTCCATCACCATTGTGCCTTCTCAGGGTGGCCCCGTCCCCCCACCCCCAGAAAAGGGGGACATAAGTCAGCCTCCTGGCTGCCTCAGCGAGTGGGTGCTGTGCAGTGCTGAGATCCACCGACTGACCGACTGCAGACACGGCCCCCTCCTCAGGAACCTCCTGGGGGCCCTCTGTCCTGCCTGCAGCCCACAAGGGTTTGTGGGGAAAGGAGCTCCTGGGGGCAGGCCCTGGGTGATAAATTATTAAGACTGCTCCCTCCCAGTAAACGAGGATTTGTAGCTCTCGGGTCTGTGGGTTGTCTGTCTTCCCCTACCCCACTCCCTACCCTCCCCAAGGGTAGGGGAGGGGAGACCTGCCTGACCACAGCACAGTGGGGAAGAGCGAAAAGGAGAGGTGGCGGCCCATCGGGTGCCGGGACCCAGCATTTTCCCTGTGCCCTGTCTCCCACCACCCTTGACCACTGATGCCAGGAGCACAGCGGATGGAGGACCACAGCAAAGGACAGGCTGCCCCTGCAGGTTCAGGTGGAGGCCCCAGCTTTGCACACTCCTCACCACCTTGCCAAGGGAGGGCCCAGCAGCCGGGGAACACTGGTGGTGCCAGAGGTTCCAACCCTTGGACATGCACATACTCTCTGGACCAACACTTGTACCAGGGTCATCCCTGGAGAGCTTCCTGGCAGAGGGGAAGTGAAGCAGCCGGGCAGAGGAGGAGAGACTTGGAGAGAACAGCCTCTGGGAGACCCTTAAGCTCTTGCCAAGCCTCCCAGGCTCCCTGGGGACTGCATGATGACATTCCGGTTCCCTACCGGAGACCTTTCCAAGGTTAACTACACTTGTCCAGCTGTCCCAGGACATGATTTATTTTCACCTCTGTCCCCTTCCCCTTCCGCCTGGGTCTCCCTTGTCAGATGGTGGTCGGGCGGCGGGGTTGATCATCTAGTCGTGTTAGCCTTCCTCGAGCGTCATGCATCATCCTGGACAGATGTTTCCCTACATGCTCAACCGCTCTCAGGCCAGGCCTTGAGCAGGGGCTGGAGAAAGTACCTCTTGGCAAGGTCTCTGGATGGGGGCAGAAAGGGTGTGCCCTGCACAGCCTGGGCTGGGGAAGCTGGCTTGCATCAGTTCCTACAGACCTCCTTCCTTCACCTACAGTGCTAGGTACCACATTGGGGGTCACAGCCACACACCCAGTAGCATCTTCCCAATGCTTCCTGCTCACAGGTGACCTGAGAGAATCACCCTGGTGACCGAGGCACCTGCTGGGGTGTCAGGCTTTGCTGAAGGAATGCCTCCCTTGACCTGGAGAGTCCCATCCCCATCACCTTGGACCTCCCTTGGAGCTGCAGCATCTTGGGCCTGGTCTGGATGCCTTGCCCATCACAGCCTGCCTCCCAGCCCCCAGAAAGCCTGAATGCCCTCAGGGAACCATCCCCCCATGCAGGTGCTGGGCCTCAGAGCCACTTCTGGGCAGCTTTGCCTGTGTGGACCTTGGCCCTACCCGAGGTGGCCTGGAGCTCTACTAGCCCAGGTTCCTGCTGAGTCCCGAGGTCCCACCTTGCCCTCTTCCCCAACAAAGGTCAAATCTCCAACCCTGGGCAAGCCCTTGGTCATTTCAAGGGCTCCTGTGGGTCATAGCGCCCTGAGCTCAGGTGGTCACCCCCACTTCCTTGATCGACCTCCCAAGTAGGGCAGTAAAAGTACTGGACACGTGGGTGGGACCAGGACTGGTGGATTGGGCCAGAAGGAGAGAGTGCTCAATGCTGTAGGTGCCCAAGTGCTTAACCCCTCCCCAGGCTAGTGGCTCCGGCAGCCCCCTCTGAAGGTGAGTCTCTCAGTGGGTCTTTTTCTTGGGACTCAGTGAGTCCCCAGAGGCCTGAGCTATAGATGCACCATTTCCCCATCACCACAAGGAGGAAGGTTGGGAATCCAAGGCCCTTGCCACTGTTGTGGAAGGGAAGGGGATGAAGGCAAATGGGCTCAAGGAAGGGGGCAGAGGGGCCATGGGGGCTACACTGTCCCCTCTAGCCCAGGTGGCCCTGAGAGCTTTGGTCTTCAACTCTGGCCAGGCTAGGATCCTCAGGGGTACCCCTCGTGGTCTGGTTCCCTGGAGACAAGGGCACCCAGGGCAGGAGGCCCTGCCTGGTGTGACCATCAAACAGGCTGGAGATATTTCTGGGATGGCTTCCTATCTCACGGAGGGTGCTGGGTAGGATGAAGCTTTGAAGGAGACTGGGGACTCCTCTAGTGTCAGATCAATGGGGCAGACACTCTGCCCGTCACCTCCCAACGGAGTCGTGTTGGGTGGGGCCTCCCAGAGAGTCCTGCAGGTGCATCTGCTTGGTTGGCTCTGTGCCATCCCCGCCAGGGTAAGCCAGCGCTATCTGCTGTCCAGGCCAGAGGGCGGGCAGGTGCTAACTTGGCTGTGGGTGGGCCCCCCTGGAGGCAAGACCTGGGGCACCCAGCAAGACTTGGCCCTGAAATGGGGGTGAGGGTGGCCAGGGCAGGTGCACTCAATCTGCGCAGTGGGTAGAGTGCTCAATTCCATGGACTAGGGCTCAGCTGTACCACTGTCCACCACACTCCAGTTGAGGGGAGGTTCTCTTGCTCAGGTCTTTTTGTTCAGGAAGAACACAAACTTCCTGGCAGTTCACCAATGCAACAGGCTCCTGGTTATGTCACGCGTGCAGGAAGCCTGGCCCTGTCACAGTTTCATGGACGCCTGGGGCCCCCACTGTTTTCCCATGCATTGGCACAAGCCAGTCAAATGCCTCACCTGTCCTGGTTGGGCTGGATCTTGTGGCTCAGCTGGAGCTTTGCTGGCCCTACAGCCAGTGTGTGGGCCATGAACTCTGTCACTGTTCTCAGCGACCGCTGTTGACACCTGCATTGATGGCTGTGACACTGGAGCCTGGGGCCAGGCAGGGCACAGGCAAGGCACTCCAGGCAGTTGTTGCAGGAACACAAAGCATGCGTCACTTAGAGGCACCTCCCACCATCTGGTCCCAACCGCCGCCCTCGGTGCATGTGGGTGAGCTTAGAGGTGTCAAGAGACCTGTTTTATGTGTCTATGTGCTCAGTGGGAGTTGTGCGTGGATACGACACTCCCTGGGGACCCACTCCAAAGAGGTGGACACTCAAGGACCTGCCCAGCCCAGTCCCAGTTGGGCTCCTTGCATCTGCCTGCACTCCTGGCCAGCTGCTATCCCTGGGCTCAAACACCCAGGGGCTGCCCTCCCCTACATATCCCATCCTCTTCCATCCCCTCTCAGGAACCAACCTAGGCCTACTCACCTGGGATGGTGAATGATCAGAGGAGCCTGGAGACAACTGGGGATCCAGACCTAGACAGCTTGACAACTACACGTTGCATGCTGGCACAGAGAACCCTACTTGATCCCTGAAGGCCAAGGGAACTACATTGATGAACGTCTCTACTGCACCTCTGCCCTCCTGCCCCCACCAAGACCCTGCAGAAGCAGTGGGCGCCTTCTGGTGCTGACTTAGGTGATGGGAGCAGGGAGGCAGAGGTGCCATGGGCGAAGGGACTGCAGGGAGGAAAGCTGTGCTGCTGGCATAGATGGCTGGTGAAGGTGGAGGATTTCCCCAGGAAGGTGTCCCATGCAGGTGTCAGGGAAGGAGGTGGTTGGATAGAGGGACTGTGGTTGTCAGAGGAACTCCTTTTTGCTTCCTACCTTTCACCCAGTCTGTTGCACTTCTGTTCTGCTCTTTCTTCACGCGGTATTGGTCTCTCACTGTTTTCTACCTGATGTGGCTTTACCTGGACTGGGGCACCCCCAGCCAAGGTGAGCTCAGGCAGGGCTCCAGGTGGGGAGACATAGGGAGACTGTCTTGGGGATTCTGCCACCCAGTCTCTGCCAGCAGGGCGAAATGGTTTGAGTGCATAAGGCACAGGGTGGTTTGGAAACAACGAAGGGCTTATCTTCATATCAGGGTGATGGGTCATGTTCCTCAAAGATGCCTCCTCTCTTTCTCCTCCCTCACCTGCACCTGTTCCCTCTCCCCTGTCCTGCAGCCTGAGCCCTGCTGCCCAAGAACACAGAAGAGCAGGGGATGGAGGGCTGGACCCTCAGCCCGTCCCAGAACCCTGAGCTCTGAGGTCTGCTGGGGCACAGGACAGCACCTCCAGCAGTGACCTGTCCTCTGTGCCTCCCTCCTCTTCTCCTGCCCAACTGTGCCAAGCTGGTGAAGATAGCAGAGCTTCCCTCTGCCCTTAACTACGTGCTGGGATCCCACCCCCACAGAATCATGCACATGGAAATCTGTAATTTCATCTCTGAATGCAGTGATTTCTCAAGCACTTCCTGGTCTGTAACCCTGAGTGGCTACACTGGCTGGTACCATCTCTGTCCGGTCACCTAGGACTGTATCCTGGCTGGGGGTGAGCCCCACAGTGAGCAGGGGAAGCAGCTCCTGGCCAGGGAGTTCCCCACCAGTGCCAGACAGTGCCCTTTTCCAATTGACAATGCTGGGACCTATCCTGAATGCTGTTGGGGTTTGGAAGGGATCAGATGTGGGGTTCCACCTTCCTATAGCCTAATGTTTTGTGAGAAACCAGGTAGCCAGGGAGGTCTGAGGGACTTCTTACACAGTCATGCTCAGCAGCTGTCAGCCTAGATTTCTCCTGGGTAAGATCAGCAAAGGAAGATGGTGTGAACTGGCCTCAGGGTGCCAAGGGCGGCCCTGTCTCAGACTGCATCTTGCATTCCAGAGTCAGGAGAGTGTCCAGGTGCAGGAGAGGAAGTGGCCGTGGGTGGCCTGGACAGCAGCAACCTCTGGCACAGGTATATCTCCCTCCCTTACAGTGGGCGAACTGCCCTGCTCCTCCCAGGGACCAGCCCACACTAACAGATCTAGGATCGGTTCAAGATCCGTCTCAGAGGAGCCTGGAGACACTGGGGCTCCAGACTCAGGCAGCTCACCAGCCACACACTGGACACCTGAGACCCTGTCTGAGTCTTGCAGGCCAAGGGAGCTGCTGGGATGGACGTCCCCACAGCACCTCCACCCTCCCGCGCCACCAAGACCCTGCAGAAACGACGGCTGGAAGCACTGGGTGCCCTCCACTATGTGCTGGCTTTCTGGTTACTGGGTGAGAAGAGGGGAGGCTGGGTTGCTACATGGGAAAGGATGGGAGGAGGATGCCTAGACTGCTGACCTGGAATCTTAGGTCAAGGGAGGGGGATGTCCCTGCTTGGATGTTCCTGCACGTGGGGAAAGGCACATGGCTGGGATGAAAATCTGGGTTCCCAGGGAAATTTGTTGTTCTATCTCAATTTCCCTAGCTCCATTCTCCATCGTTCTCTTCATCTACATGCTCTTCACACGGCTCTGGTTTCTGACTGTTCTCTACCTGCTGTGGATCTACTTGGACCGGGACACCCCCAGCCAAGGTGAGCTCAGGCAGGGCTCCAAGTGGGGAGAGATGGGAAGGCTGTCTTGGGGATTCTGCCACCTGGATCTCTGCCCGCAGGAGGAAGACGAAATGATAGCACAAGGCGCTGGGAAATTTGGAAACACCAGAGGGATTATTTCCCTATCAAGGTGATGGGTTACCCTCTCCAGAGATGCCCCGTCCCTCCTCTACCCACACTCCTGCACCTGCCCATCCTTCCCTGTCCTGCAGCCTGAGCTTTGCTGCCTAAGGACTCACAGGGGCAGGGGGTGGAGGGCTGGACCCTGAGCCCACCCCAGGACTATGAGCTTTGAGGTCTGCTGGGGCACAGGGCAGCACCTCCAGCTGTGTCTTGTCCTCCGTGCCTCCCTCCTTTCCTCCTGCCCAATCATGTCAAGCTGGTGAAGACAGCAGAGCTGCCCCCCAACCAGAACTACGTGCTGGGAGCCCATCCCCATGGGATCATGACCACAGCACCCTTCTGTAACATTCTCACTGAGTGCAACAACTTCTCCCGGCGCTTCCCGGGGCTGCAGCCCTGGATAGCCACACTGGCTGGCATCTTTTACATCCCCGTGTTCCGGGACTACATCATGCTCATTGGTGAGCCTCATGCTGAATGTGGGGGGGGGGGGCAGTGAGTTTTCCCCTTGAGAGAAGGTTTTCCCTGACCCTGCCCCAATAACCTGCTTCATGGTCCAGAACGAGACCCGCATAAGCATGGGCATGGTCCCTAGTCTGCTCAGAGGAGGGGACAATGTTCAGATACCAGAAGTGGGGTTCCCCCTTCCTGCACTCAACAATACAGTGAGGGAAGAGGGAAACCAGAGTGGTGTCCTGACTGCTTCCCATCTGTTCTTGACACAGGACTGCGTCCTGCAAGTCGTCACAGCCTGGACTTTGTCCTGTCGCAGCCCCAGGTGGGCAAGGCAGTGGTCATCACCATTGGGGGCGTTCGGGAGGCTCTGTACACGGCCCCTGGCAGGCACTGCCTCAAACTCCTGAATCGCAAAGGGTTCATTCGCTTGGCACTGAGACACGGGTGAGTAGACGTGTAGGTATGGGTGGTGCAGGTGGCCTTGTGGGTCCACAGTGATGACCACCAAGAGAACGTACATATAAAGTCACTGCACAGGCATTTGTCCACACAGGTGAGGATTCCTTTCCTAATGTTTTATGCAGATACATTCATGAGCTTCCAAAGTCCTGGACAGTAGCATCAGTTGACCTGGCCTGGGGAGGGACCTGTTCCCCAATTTGCCCAATGTGGGTAGACAGTCCAGGGTCTCACTGTGACTCTTCTCTCTGCAGAGCCTCCCTGGTGCCCATGTACTCCTTTGGGGAGAATGACATATTTAAATGTAAAGCTTTTCCCAGAGGCTCTTGGCAGTACATGTGGCAGGTCACCTACAAGAAGATCACAGGCTTGCCTTTGTGCATCTGCTGGGGCCGAAGTATCTTCTCGCGCAATTCCTGGGGTCTCCTGCCCTTCTCCAAGCCTATGACCACTGTGGGTGAGTGCCCACCTGCACAGAAGGGAGCAGCCATGGGCAGTGTAGACAATGGCAGCCTCTGACTCACCTGTGTCTCCCTCCCTTGCAGTGGGCGCCCCTATCCCTGTGCCCCAGCTCAGCGTACCCACTGAGAAGCAGGTTGACCACTACCACAGACTGTACATGGAGGCCCTGGAGCGACTGTTTGAGGAGCACAAGGAAAGCTGTGGTGTCCCTGCCTCCACCCACCTCACCTTCCGCTAGGCCTGGGCTCACCTACCATGGAGTTCTGAGACCCCATCTGCTGCCCTGCTCCATCCAATAAAGGCTGTGGTGGAAGTGAGTACGACCTGGCACAGCGTCCCAGGTCCGGTCCTGTCCGGTCTTGTCCTATCCTGTCTGCTGCAGAGTTGTACCTGGGATTGAGACTCAGGACCCTGAATCTCCCACCAGGAGGAGAGGACTCTGCCACAGGACCTGGGTCAAGTCTTTCCCTCTCCCTCTGTGAAGAAAGGCACTTGCCTAGGGTGGAGCCTTCCTTCAGTTACTCTGTCAGATCAGGAGCTAGCAATGTGAACTTGGGTGCTCCATGGGCTGTGGGCATCCTTTATATACATACATACATACGTATGTATGTGTATATATATATATTATTTATTTGATGCGGAGCGTAAGATATTTTTTTGTCTGCTGGTTCACTCCCTACATGATGTCAGTGTTGGGGGTTATTCAGGCAGATGCCTCATTTCCCACTTTGGTGACAACTGAATCAGCTGGTGCTTCAGGCTTTCAACACCCACGGGGCTCCCACCCCACCCACAGGGGAGGATGCACACCTGTGGTTGCACCTGCTCAAGAGCCAGGACAGTGACAGGTATAGTCCTTTCCCAACTGTGCAGTACTGGGAGGGTGGCAGAGATGGGGGAGGCTCCTGGGGTCCATCCAGGACTTCCTGTGTGGGCTACCCGGCTCTCACCTGTCCTCAGCCCCTTCTCCCCTGACAGTGCATCCTTCTGCCATCTGATTCTAGGTCCACAGTCCCATATGCAGGTGGCTGATCCTGCTGGGGATGGTCCTGTGATGGGGTGGGAGTTGCGGGTTCATGTCCTGGAGGCTCCCATATGGCCACAGCATGGGTCACAGGCATGGAAGCCGAAGGAGATGTGGCCAGAAGGCACGGACCAGTCTCTCAGCCTATTCTTGTGTCATGTCTCCCCTTCTCTGACTTTGGGAGTGGCCACACTCCACCTTTCACCCGAGTGAGGGTGGAGTGGGTAGTGCAGCCCTAGGGAAAGCACTCACCAAGTTCCAGATTCCCAGGGAAAGTCTATTGGCCAAAGGGAGAGGCAATCAGCTTGTGATCCCGCCCCTTGCACCAGAACCCTCACCTTTTGCCTCCAGATTGTCTTGGATTGGTCAAACGTTTCTTCACCTCCAGGTCCTCCAGA
Organism: Ochotona curzoniae; assembly: GCF_017591425.1. Classification (NCBI taxonomy): domain Eukaryota; kingdom Metazoa; phylum Chordata; class Mammalia; order Lagomorpha; family Ochotonidae; genus Ochotona; species Ochotona curzoniae. The sequence continues at coordinate 7,035,962 of NW_024465421.1, forward strand.
CAATCAGAAAGTAAAGCTGCCCAACGTTCCCACCCATCTGGGATCCAAGCCACTCAGAAGGAAGATGTGACTATGTGTCCTGCCCCAGAAATGCTCCTGGGCCAATGGAAACCCTCCCAGTCTGCACCCTCAGACACCTGGGGTAGCTAGCTTCGCTCCCACCCTGGCTTCCCCAGGACAGGCGGTGGGCAATGCTGAGGTCAAAGGTGGCTTTGGTCTCTCAGCTGTCCCTCCCCAGAGAGGAGGCTCAGCAGGCAGGGATGCTCACCTGTATTCTGATCTGGGGGTGGGAGAGGGAGGATGCCTGGCTTGGCCCCCCACTCCCATGCCCTTTGTACCCACAGAGGGTGAGAGGTGGTGTGACTGCTGGACTCTCTGGACTGTCTCCTTCACTGCTGGGCAGCAGTGACCCCGGGAGAGACCTTAGAGGTGGGAAAGGGCACGACTGGGGTCTCTGTCCCCTCAACGGTCAGCAGTCAGTGGACACGCATTCTGGGAATCCACTTAGCACACTGTAGTTCACAGAGTGAGGGTCAGTTCCAACACCATGGCAGGCATTTAGGAGTAAATAAATGGGAGATCAGTATGCCTTGCTATCTCGCCTCCCAATAAATACATGATTTTTAAAAATTAGAAATAGAAAACATATTTCTTTTCTTTTTTTTATCACTTAAAAGACTTAAAAGGAAATGTAAAAAGAAATAAGCCATAAATTACTGTTAACTATAGCATTTTAATTTTTACTCTATTATATTTAACCTGTATATTTTAAAATGAATTAACTTTGCCAATAATAAATTCTATGTTTTCTATCACCCTCCCCTGCAAAAAAAAAAAAAAAAAAAAAAAAGGAAGGAAAAAGGAAAGACCGAATTACTGAGAAGGATTTCCATCTGCTGGTTCACCCCCCAAATGGTTACAACGGCCAGAGCCAAGCTGATCCAAAACATTAGCCAGGTGCTTTCTCCTGGGGCCGGAATACTTGCGCCATCCTCTGCTGCTTTCCCAGCCTATGTACAGGAAGCTGGATGGGAACTTGAGCAGCTGGGATTCGAACCAGGGTTCATATGGGGTGCAGGTATTCTGGCTTATACCTGTGGGCCACAGTGCAGGCCCTAACAGTGTTTACTCCCATTTGCATTCTGGTGCAAATACATCATTTGTGTCCTTGGCCCTGTGTTGGGTGGGTGCTTAGCCCACAGTTATGATCCCAAATCCCATATGGGCGTGCCTGGGATCAGCACACAGTTCTAAGTCCTGAGTGCAACCTCCGCTAATGTAGACCCTAGCAAGGAGCAGTGATGGTTCAACCTGCCAACTGGCTGGGGGACACAGACTCCTCCTTTTCATCTCCCTCCTTCTTCTTGCTCTTCCTCTTCCTCCTGCTCTTCTTCTTTTTTAAAGCCTTTTTTTTTCTTCTGCCAAAGGCAGTTTTACAGGGAAGATACAGAAAAACTTTCCATCTGCTGGTTCAATCCCCAAATGGCTGTTTTGGCCAGAGCTAAGTCAATTTGAAGCCAGGAGGCAGGAACTTCTCCTGGGTCTCCCATGTGATGCAGGGTCCCAAGGTTTTAGGCCATCCTGCTCTTCTTTCCCAGGCCACAAGCGGGGAGCTAGTTGGGAAGTGGAGTAGCCTGGTCTCACACCAGTGCCCATATGGGATGCCAGTACTTGCAAGTAGGTGATTCGTGTGCTGAGCCACTGTGCTGTGCCCTCATCTCCTCACTTCTGCCTCAGCTCAACCCTATTTCCAGGCATTTGGGAAGCTAACAAATGGCTGAGATTGACCTTTGTCTCCCAGATAAACGATATTAAGCGTCCTATATGTGGTATTTGAACACTTGTCTTATTTTGTGAATGTGCCTCTTGTACTGTGAAACTATTTTTATTCAGTAAGGCTGTTGTGGTGTTTATATACACATACACATATGCAACATTTATCTTGTCTTTTAAAATATTTATTTATTTTTATTGGAAAGGCATATTTGCAGAGAGAATGAGACAGAAAAATCTTCCACCTGCTGGTTCATTTTCCAAATAGCTGCAAAGTCAGAGCTGAGTTGATCTGAAACCAGGAGCCAGGAGCTTCTTCTGGGTCTTCCGTGTGGAGGTCCCAAGGATTTGGGCCATCCTTGAGTGCTTTCCCCGGCGACAAACATGGAGCTGGAAGGAAGTGGAGCATCCAGGGCACAAACAATGCCCATATAGGTTTCTGGTGCATGCAAGGCAAGGATTTAGCCATTGGGCTATCATGCCAGGTCTCTATATCCTGTCTTTTTAAAATACCTGTTTATGTATTTATTTAAAAGGCAAAGTGACACAGAGAGACGGAGTTAGATAGAGAGATCTTCCATCTGTTGGTTCACTCCCAAATGGTTGCATACATCCCAGGCTGGAGCAGATCAAACCCAAGAGATTATTTCAGGTCTTCCACATGGGTTGCAGGGACCCAAGCATTTCAACTACCCTCCACTGCTTTCCCAGATGCGTTAGTAGGAAGCTGGGTGGAAAGGGGAGCAGCTGGGACTCAAACTGGGACCTATATGGGACATTGGCCTTAGAGCAGCTTAACCTGATACTCCACAACACAGTCCCTCTCCCCACCACCACGTTGGTTATATTTTAAAGAGAGTCCTTAGCAGGGCTAGTGCTTTGACATATCATGTTAATCCTTTGTCGGCAGCACTCACATTCCATTTGGGCTATGGTTTGAGTCCTGGCTGCTCTATTTCTGATCTGGCTTTCTGTTTATCACCAGGGAAAACAGAGAAGGATGGCTCAAGGCCTTGGGTACCAGCATATGCCTGATGGTGGATCCACAAGTCTGGGGTTCTGGGATATGCCTCCAGCCCCTCTAGATGCCTATCCAGGCCAAGATGGTCAAGTGGTCATGCACACACCTTACCAGAGACTAGGGCTGGAAGGGAGATTATGAGTGGATTAGGCCTATATGTTCACTTCCAAAACCAGGCTTTATTGGGTCAGAGCAGGAACTGGGAGGCTCAGGACTCAGAGGAAGGTGAAGCCAGGCCTAGCGGAAGGTGAGGTGGGTGGAGGCAGGGACACCACAGCTTTCCTTGTGCTCCTCAAACAGTCGCTCCAGGGCCTCCATGTACAGTCTGTGATAGTGGTTAACTTGTTCTTCAGTGGGTGCGCCTAGCTGGGGCACAGGGATGGGGGCGCCCACTGCAAGGGAGGGAGACACAGGTGAGTCAGAGGCTGCCATTGTCTACACTGCCCATGGCTGCTCCCTTCTGTGCAGGTGGGCACTCACCCACAGTGGTGATGGGCATGGGAAAGGGCAGAAAACCCAAGGCGTTGGGTGAAAAGATACTTCGGCCCCAGCAGAAGCAAAAGGGCAAGCCTGTGATCTTCTTGTAGGTGACCTGCCACAGGTATGGCCAGGAGCCTTTGGGAAAAGCCTTACATTTAAAGGAATCATTCTCCCCAAATGAGTACACAGGCACCAGGGAGGCCCTGCAGAGAGAAGAGTCACAGTGAGGTCTTGGATTGTCCACTTACAACACTGGGGGCTGTATGTCCTTCTCCAGGTCAACTGATGCTACTATCCAGTCCTTTAGAAGCTCATGGCTGTGTGTGCACAGAGAAGTGACTGTGTTGAAGAAGGCCTATGAAGTGGGCTTTCCTATGCACCCTCTCATTCAGTGTTTACAACCTCAGCCTTGGGCAAGGCAGACTCCAGCCCTGAGTATAGGGAAAGGTCAAGCCCTAGGGGATAGCCTGGGATGCAGGATCAGAGAACAAGTGGTTCTGGAACCTCTGGTGCTCTCGATAAGATGTCCTCAGCTCAGAAAGGCAGATGCCTGGGAAGATGGCACAGCCCAGGACAGAGGACAGTGTACATCAAGGTGGACACGGCCCTCTGGTTTGCACGTGGTCATTGGTGTGGACACAATGCCACCTGCAGGCACTAGACTGAACTGGCACTGAGAGGACAACCCAGCATCCATACCTGCATGTCCACTCACCCATGTCTTAACGCCAGGCGTACAAAGCCTTTGCGATTCAGGAGTTCCAGGCAGTGCTGTCCTGGTTCCGTGTACAGAGCCTCTTGAACACCTCCAATGACAATGACCACCACCTGGCCCCGCTGGAGCTGAGACAGGACGAAGTCCAAGCTGTGACGGCTTGCGGGACGCAGTCCTACGTCAAGAGCAGGTGGGGTCAGTCACCAGTCCACTCTGATTTCCCAATTCACTGCACCTTTCAGCACGGGACAGGGGAGCCCCACCTCTGGTATATTTGAACCCTTGTATCCCTCCTCGGAATGGACTAGGGGCCATGTGCTAGGTGGCTGAGGGTGGGGGGAGACCCCTGCCAGGAGCTACTTCTCCCCATTCACTCTGAGACTCACCAGTGGCCTGGATGTAATCTCGGAACAAAGGGATATAAAAGATGCCAGCTAATGTAGCTAACCATCTCTGCAGTCCCGGAAAGTGCTGGGAGAAATTGTTGCACTCAGTGATAAAATTACAGAAGGGAGCGGTGCTTGTGATTCCGTGGGGATGGGCTCCTAGCACGTAGTTCTGGTTGGGGGGCAGCTCTGCCGTCTTCACCAGCTTGACACATTTGAGCAGGAAGAGAGGAGGGAGGCACAGAGGACAGGTTACTGCTGGAGGTGCTGCCCTGTGCCCCAGGAGACCTCAGAGCTCAGGGTCCTGGGGTGGGCTCAGGGTCCAGCCCTCCACCCCGTGCCCCTGTGAGTCCTTAGGCAGCTGGGCTCAGGCTGCAGGACAGGGAAGGGAGAGTAGGTAAAGAGGTAGGGGAGGAGGAGAGTTGAGAGGGTGAGGAAACATTTCTGGAGAGGGTGACCCATCACCTTGATGGGGAAATAATCTCTTTGCTCTTTCCAAATTCTCCAATTCCGCACCCAGTTGCTTATCCTTCCCCCTGCGGGCAGAGATCCAGGTGGCAGAATCCCCAAGACAGCCTTCCCATCTCTCCCCACCTGGAGCCCTGCCTGAGCTCACCTTGGCTGGGGGTGTCCCGGTCCAGGTAGAGCCACATCAGGTAGAGAACAGTGAGAGACCAGAACCGTGTGAAGAGGAGGAATAAGAGGAGAGCACTGGAGAAAGGGCCTGGGGAAAGGTGAGATACACAGACCTTTGGTTCAGGCACTCGCCTCCTCCACCTGCAGGAATTATCCTGCAGGGACATCTCTTTGGTCTTGTTCTTGTCACTTGACCTGAGATACAGGTCAGCAGTCCTTCACACACAGCAACCCCAGCCTTTTCTCACCTAGGATCGTGAAACCCAGCACATAGTGGAGGGCACCCAGTGCTTCCAGCCACTGCTTCTGTGGGATCTTGGTGGGGCAGGAGGGTGGAGATGCTGTGGGGACACCCATCCCAGCAACTTCTTGGTCTGCAGGACTCAGGCAGCGTCTCAGGTGTCCAGCGTGTGGCTATTGAGCTGCCTGGGTCTGGAGCCCCAGTGTCTCCAGGCTCCTCTGAGACAGATCTTGAACCGATTCTAGTCTGTCAGTGTGGGCTGGTCTCTGGGAGGAGCAGGGCGGGACTAGGGTGTGCAGGGGGAGGGGCAGCACCTGGATGCTCAAGACTGCATATAGGGAGGGGACAATCCATTGTCCAGCCATCTCATGGCCTCCCCAGGTTGTGCCAGGTACCAGGAGCCTGCACTGAGCTTTCTGTGCATCTGGGAATGTCAGGCTCCCTTGGGCTCTATGTCCTGCAGCATCCTGGCGCACCTGCCCTAGCTTGCACACAGACACACAGGTGACCCCTCAAATGAGAACAGCAGTTGTTCTGGTCATCTGGATAGCACCCTCAACCATGAGCAATGGAGGCAGAGCTAAGGGCTGTGGCAGTTTCCCATGTATACAGTGGGTGAAGAGGAAAACCATCGCTTTGAACACATGACACAGAGCCCAGAATTTCAGACCCATCAGGGACCTCATGGCACTTGGCGGGACCAGACCTAAGGAGGAGGAGGTGGGGTTCATGGCCAATGTGGCTAGTGCACAAGGCAGCAGGAGATGTCAGCAGCTGTTGGGCAGCAGCAGCACTGCTGTGGGCAGGGGCTGCTAAGTACATAAGTTTTGGGAACAGCTGTACAAGCTCCTTTTCCACAAAGAGGAAGAAACAGGTGCCAGGGAGGCCCCTTTGGCCTGGCTTCTTCCCCCAGGAGCAGCCCTGGTGCTTCTACCTAGACCCAGCTGTCCATGTACCAACTTAGGAAAGTTTCAGCTGAGGGTCCCCAAACTCTAGGCTCTGGGGTTTGCTTCCAGCTGGTCCAGGGGACCAGCCCATGGCCAGGATGGCCACTTGGTCACCTGCAGACTTTTTCATGGGGCACTACAACTTGGAGGGATGGTACAGGCTGGCAGGCTTTATGCCTGAGTCTTGGAGAAAAGAGTGAATAGGCACTAGGAAAGTGATACCTGGGCAAGTTCCCCACACCGTTTTGTGCATGTGGGTTGAGGGGGTTGCTACAGCTTTAGCCCTGGACATGATGTCTTGGAGAACACCAGAGAAGGAGCCGAACAGGGTGCAGGTGCAGGACAGTGGGGAGAGAAGAGAAGCCAGAAGCCTCTCTGTGGTAGGTCTCCTGGATTCACAACTCCAGGAGGCCGGGAAGGAAGAGAAACCAACGTGCTTGTTCCAGGACGATCAACTCAGTCAATTCCCCAAGGTAGGGAGCAGAAATGCACGTCCTAGCTGTCCCTGGAAAGGTGCTTGGGGATAGGGGTTCCAAGTCTCCTCTAAAACCCCCCACACCCAGCACAAAGTCCTCGGTGCCATCAAAGCAGAAGTTGTCAAGAAATGTCCCCTTCATCCCAGAGTTGAGCTATCAGTCCCCAGGCAGGTAGTTTTGGGAAGTATGTGCACCTTGAAGAAGTGTGGCCTGGGGAAAAGGTGCTGGAGTCAACTGGGGGTTGTGCCTGCTTAAAAGGACATGCTGCCCATTCCAGGGGTCTCTGTGAGCCTAGCTGATGGAACTACCATCTGTCACGCTGCATGAGTTACATCCACAGCTTGAGCTGACAGAGGTGCCATGCCCTTGACCTGCAACATCATAAGCTTATCACTCCCCCTTCCCTTCACTAATAGCCTGTATCAGATGATTAGTTACAGAACAAATGCTAATGAAGACTCATTCTGGAACCCTCTCATCCCCAGTGACACTGTGTAGTGAGGACCACAGTGAGGGGTGTGGGACCCTCTCGCTGGTTCATTTTCTGAGCCCATCTCTCTTTTTTTTATTAATAAATTTTATTTTAAAAATAATGATTATGTGGTTGATCAGGGTGCAAAGGATCGAGGTTTAGGAAAATTGGACAAATTCATTGCTTCCACATTTGCTATTTCTTCTTGTTGTTCCTGGGAGAAGGGGAGAAACAAAGGGAGAAGCTACTCTGACTTTCCACAAGTCCCAGCACCCAGGGATGAGGAACTACCTCCTCATATCAACCCAGAGTCTCAATGTGTGCATATCCCGAGGGTTCTGTCCAAGTGGTTTGGATAGTTCTGAAATGCTGCCAAGGATGATGTCACCCTCCCAATGTCCATTGGCTCCATTCACCGAGAATTTTGTTGTCATTGTTTGGGGTAGTTGTTCAGTTAGTTCTGTTCTTCTGCTATAGCACCAAATGTGCTGCCATATTCTCCTTTTGTAATAGGGCCTGTGTCCACTACTTCACCATTAAGTAGGGCATGTTCTTGCAGGTGAGTCCAAGTACCTGGGCCTGGTGTCCCAAACATTACTGGGTTGACTTTGTCTACCTCCCCTCCTCACAAGAACAGTGGCCTTGCTCAACTGGTCACACCCATTCTGGTTCTTGTTGTTGGTTGTTGCAGCCCAGTGCTACCTGGTCCGCACTCAGACACAGCTTTCACATAGTTCAGCGGGAGTCAAGACCTAGTCCGGCCTGTCCTACACCCAAACTGGCTCTCATAAGTACCAATGGGGGTTGGAGTCAAGTACAATCTGTCGCTCCACTGTCCCAGTGCACATCGCACCATGGCAGCCTGCAGCCCTGTACAGCCATACCTACTGCCCTCAGTCCTACTCTCATTCTCACCAGTGGGAACCCCAACCCAGCTGGGGTACCTCTTTACTTCCCAGCAAGGCCTGACCCCAACCACAATTCTTGGTTGAACCAGCAGAGATTGTGGTTCCACAGGGGTGAGTCCACATTTCCCCCACAAATTCTGCTATCAGACCAACTTCTCTCACTCTTGTTCTACCCTCCAAATCACTTTGGTGTCAGTCTTCTACATACATACACATGTCATGGACTTATCAGTTGAAGTCTCTCAGTTGAAATTCCTAACCTGGGCATAAAAACACAGGTTATCTCCCACTGTCACCTGTGTGATACCACCATCCCCCTGTAAATTAGACTCTAACTGTGGGGTGTGCACCTGGGCGGCCCAAGGTGCTTCACCCAGAGCCTTTGGAACCTGGGCAGCATGGGCCTTTCAGGGGGGAGCCATGTGGCTTAGCTATAGGCACCTGTAGGGTAAAAAACCTAAACATCCAGGATGGGGTGGTCCAAGAGGCCTGCCGAGCTTCCCTCCCCCAAGGGAGCCCACGTACTCAGCATATGTACCTCCAAGAAGGGGGTCTTGAGACCCTGCAGTGAATGTCTCTTCCTCAGAACCCCATCGCTGTCTTAAGTACTTTTGTATTTGCATTTATGGAATGGTGAGTGCTGCCTGGGAGTTTAAACTAAGTGCTGGGTTTGCACGAGCAAGGAATGCTGGGAAAACTGCACCGGACACGTCTGGTCTACTAGCAGTAGCTTACATAAGATTGACGGGTGCAGGAGCAAGCACTGTGCTCAGCTTTGTCTGCTCTGGGCTGAGATCATCATCTGCTTGCTTCCTGCTGGACCTTGATGTGGCTCAGCTGCTGCTTGAGGGGTCCACATCACCCTCACTGTTGCTCCTCCATCCTGCTCACCTTTTCAAAGGCCTAAAACTCCCAGACTCTCAACACACTATGTTCTGACCCCTAAGGGCTATAGCCAAGCAAGTGCATTTTTAGTATTTATTGATTGATTTTTTTGAATTTATTTTTGATAATGTTTATATCGAGATTAGGGTAGGAAGGGTTCTGGATTTGGGGAATTGAGTGAGACCCTGTTTCCACAATTTATTTCCCTTCTTCCTGTGTCTGGGGGAAGGGGAGAAGCCCCACCCAACCTCCCAACTGTCTCAGTACACAAGGATCGGAAACAGCCACCTGATTTCATCACAAAGTCCACAATGTGGAACGTGCTCCAAGGGTTCTGCGTAAGTGGTTGCAATAGTTCTGAAATGCTGTTGATCTTGCAGATATAATAATGAGGAAATCCTTCCAAGGCCATTGGCTGACACAGTGCACATCTGAGTCTCCATTCACTCAGAAATTTGCTGTCATGCTTCACTGGGGTAGTTGACTAATTTATTCTGCCCTGTTTCTTCTGCTATGGTACTAGATATGCCCTGCAGGCTCCAATGGGCTGACATGTCCTCCATGTGCATCTGGGTATGTTCAGTCAGCCCTTATCCTGGATCATGAACAGGTGCAATTCTAAATTTTATTTTTAATATAACAACCTAGTTGAGAGGGATGCACCCCCATGTGGACTTCTGATTAGGGATGGGAGGCTAAAGTATAGAGGAAGATGGGTGGGACTAATATTTCTTTTTCATGTTTATTCCTCCAGTCTGCTGTGTGGGATGGGAGAGAGGGGAGAATGGGACTGCCCTTACTGTCTCAAACTACATCATCACCTGGGGATGAAGGACAGTCATTTGATGACGTCTTAGAGATCCCTGTGTGGGGAAGGATGTTTTGAGGGTGTTACTTGGGTGGTTTTGAGAGTTCTGAGACATTGCTGGCTTGGTTGCATAAGGTCTGAGAAAATGTTTCCAAGGTCTGTTGGCTGACCATGTCCACCTTGGACCATGTCCATAGTGAGCATTCATAGACGCAGACACTTGCTGCAAAGCTTGGCTAGGAGAGATGTCCAACCTGTTCTGCTTTCCATCATCTGCCAAGGTACTTGACGTCCTCTTCTGATCTAGCTGAATTGGCTGTCATGACTTCTGTGTGCACCTGGGCATGCAGTCCCCTGCTAGGTATCAACAACAAGGAGGTCCAGTTCTGAAACATACAACTAAGGTCAGACCATGTCTCTTGTGACTTTCCACTGTGGCCAGGATTGAGTCTAGCTTTCTAGCTGTGGATTCCCCCAGGAAACCTTGTTTGGTTGACATCAAACACGTCTCTTGTATGCAGCAGCCAGTGTAAGGTTAGGTTTGATCCATTACCTGTACCAGCCAAAGCACATATCAGGTGCCTTTGTTCACAGAGGAAGAGAGAGGGAGAGGGGAGCAAGGAAGGGAGAGTGTGAGAGAGAGAAAGAGAGGCAGAAGGAGAGGGAGAGACTTCTCCATGGTCCTCTGGCATATGGGGAATCTCCCTGGTGAGAGACTTAGGTACCTGAGCCACAATCACAGGGGACAAATCAGCAGCATAACAGAAGATGGAGAGCTGTACCTGGTTATGTTCATTCCATTATGTTCTTTATTGGAGGGCAGAGTAAAGCAGCAGATGGAGGAGGAGACCCCAGACTCAGCGAAGATGCCAGACCCTATCTAGCAGAAGGTGAGGTGGGTGGAGGCAGGGACACCACAGCTTTCCTTGTGCTCCTCAAACAGTCGCTCCAGGGCCTCCATGTAGAGTCTGTGGTAGTGGTCAACCTGTGCCTCAGTGGGTACATAGTGCTAGGGCATGGGGATGGGGAACCTACTGCAGGAGAGGGAGATACAATGAACATGATACTGCTGTTGTCTACTTCACACAAAACTCCTCCTGTCCTGCAGATGCTCACTCACCCATGGTGATGATGGGCCTGGAAAGGGGCAGCAGACCCCAGGATCTGGGTGAGAAGAGACTCCGGCCCCAGAAGATGCAGGGAGCTATTTTAGTGATCTTCTTGAAGATGACCTCTCTAAAGGAGTATCTGGGCATCAGGGAGGCTCTGTAGAGAAAAGTCAGGTTAGATTTTTGAGTGCCCTCTATAATGGGCACTGGGGCTATACATTTCTCTCCATGTCTCCTGTTGTCACTCCCTAGGTTTTTGAAAGGTTATGACTATATTGCACGAATGTTTTGGAAGGATGCCTCACCTATGTTGAGACAGGCCTATGGAGTGGGTATTCCCATGCACCTTCTCATTATGTGTTTCTATATGCAGCCATGTGGCAAGACAGGCCATGGCCATGAATCTGGAGAAAGGTGAAGACCCAGGGGTTGGCCTGGGACACAGATTCAGATGGAGAACAAGTGGTTCTGGAACCTCTGCTGCCCTTGGTTTGAATGTCCTCATCTCAGAAGGAGAGGATCCTGGAAACGTGGCACAGCTCAGGGCAGAGCACGGTGCACATTCACGTTCCAGGATCCTCTGGGTACACGCGGTGGTCATCACTGTAGACCCACAATGCTACCTGCAGGCACTAGGATGAGAGAATCAGACAGGACAACCCAGCATCCATTCTTGCAGATATACTCACCTGTGTCTTAGGGCCAGGCGAACGAAGCCTTTGTGAATCAGGAATTTGAGGCAGTATTGTCGTGGGGCCGTGTATAGGGCTTCCTTGGTACCCCCTGGGACAGTGGCCACTGCCTGGCCCAGCTTAGGTGCAGACAGAGCAAAGTCCAAGCTGTGACGGCTCTCAGCACATAGCCCTGTTCCAGGAGTAGTTGGGACGCAGTCATCCTTTTTCCTGGAGCTCCCTATTCCCTCACACTTAGGCATGAAGGGGAATCCTCATTTCTTGAGAAATTGAACACTTGAGTTCCTCCTCCCCACTGAGCATGATGTAGTCCTGGAACGCGGGGAGGTAGAAGAGGCTGGTTAGTGTGGCCATCCAGGGATGCAGCCCTTGGAAAAGCTGGGAGTTTCATTCAGTAAGGAAGTTGCAGAAGTGGTGCACATGACACTGTGGGTTTGAGATCCCAGCACATAGTTCTGGTTGGGGGCATCTCTGCTGTCTTCACCAGCTTGGCACGGTTGGGCAGGAGGAGTGGAGAGGCACAGAGGACAAGACACAGCTGGAGATGCTGCCCTCTTCTCCAGCAGACCTCAGTGCACAGGATCCAGGATGGATTCAGGGTTCACCCCTCCATCCCCTGCTTCTCTGTTGTCTTGGGCAGCAGGGCTAGGCTGTAGAACAGGAAAGAGTGAACAGGTGCAGGGGAGGGGGAATGAAAGAAAAAGGCAATGAGGCATCTCTGTAGAGAGTGACCCATAACCTTGATAGGAAATAATGCCTTTGGTGTTTCTACACTCTCCACATCCTTGACCATGAGTATATCTTCCCCCTGTGGGCAGACAGCTTGGTGGCAGAATCCTTGAGGCAGTTTCTTATCTCTCCCCATTTGGAGCTGTGCCTGAGCTCCCTTTGGCTGGGGGTGTCCCGGTCCAGGTTGAGCCACACTGGCTAGATAACAGTGAGAGACCAGAGCTGTGTGATAAGGAGAAGGAAGAGGAGAATATAGGAGAAAGGGCATCGAGAAGGATGGAAAAGAAACTAAGTGCCCCCAGGGACACAGAACATCAGCCCAACCAGTGCCCTTCTTCAGACATAACTGTTGTGGGCTAAGGAGTTGATTAGTGCTTGTTAGCCTGGGCAGGAACAGGAACTGGGCTGGTAGCTAAAAACACCTAGACTAATTGGACTCATCTATATCCAATATCCTGCTAAATGAGGATATGGGCACAAGGGAGGGGGGAGAGTATGTAAGGAGAGTTGAAGGAACAAGAAAGTGTGACTTCACAGAGACTTCTACCATCACTGGTTTCCTGTGGGTGCTTCATCCCCAGACCCTCTCCCAGTCCATGTTACTGGTTCTGCTGGTCAGAGCAAATGATGCCCAACATGGCGCAAGGCACAGGGACATCTGAGGGACCCCTGGACCTACGAAGGTAAGTTTAGAACTAAAAATTTTGCAGGGGTATAAGTGATTTCATCCCCAGACCCTCTCCCTGTCCTAGGGCACGAGGGACAATCTGAGGGACCCTTGAAACTCTGGAGGGGCATTAATGATTTCATCCCCAGACCTTATCCCCATCCTGGGACACGGGGGACAATCTGAGGGACCCTAGAAATCCAGAGGCAAGTTTAAAAATTTTGCAGAGGCATAAGTAAAATTTATCATGGGGCAAGAACTTGCGAAAGTACAGATGATTAAGGAAATCAGAGATCTGCTCCTGTCACAAGGCACCGATACCAAGTTTAAGGCCTCACAGAAGTTCGTTGAAACTGTCTGTGACGTATCCCCATGGTTTGCTCTCTTTATAGCCACCTTTTCCCTCTGGCACTTGGTAAAAACATTCTTTGTTTCTCCTCAAACGGAGGTGCAACCATTCCTTGAAAAATTATCTGTAAGAAGGGGGAAAGATACGTAAAGATTGTCAAAATATAAAAAATAAATAAATTAAAAAAAAAAAAGAAGGGGGAAGGAGCCGCAAACCAGAGTAAGTAGACAAAAGGAACCCTAAACCAGAATAAGAAGACAGAGGGGACCCCAAACCAGCATAAAAAAGGAGCAGGAACCCCCAAACCAGACAAAGTCTGGAGAAACTGCGTGAAGAAGATCCGCGGTCCTCTTCTGAGGAGGAGGAAGGGGAAGAGGATAGAAGAGAGTTTGTCGAGGCTCCTCCACCCATAGAGCATGTGCCCACAGAGTGTGTGCCAAGCAAAAATCACTTTTGGCCAGGCACAGAGTCCTCTGTGCTGCCTGTGCCATCGGCGCCATTAAATCTGGGTACAGCAGTGACAGATTTACAGGAGCAACTTCAGCCTCTCTTCCTTCAGTTGAGGCAAGAATAGCTATAGCCCCAGACAAACTACAACTTGTTTCTCCGTTTAATTATTTGGAATTTGAACTTTTTCAGAATTGTATTAACCTCCCCCCAAATTTCCATTGCCTAGATGCTTTTAGCCATCTTTAAAAGGCATCAAGAATTTTAAAATTTCAAATTCTAGGGCTTCCCTTGGTATTCTTACAAGGCCTCAAGAATGCCAACGAATTTATCTCCCATTTTGTGGAGACTGTTAATCAGGTTGATTGAATCATATTAAATTATTGCCAAATGGACGTGACACATATCCCAGAGTTTGGGACACTAAAATATGTGCATGTTACTATCGATACTTGCTCTGGATTTATTCTAGATATTCCTCCGAGAGGGGAACAAGTCAAGCATGCTCTAACCCATTGCTATGAATGTTTTTCCATCTTGGGACCTGTCAAAGTTATTAAAACTGATAATGGCCCTTGCTCTATTAGCAGTAAGCTTTAATATACAACTAATTACAGGTATTCCTTATAATTCTCAAGGGCAAGGTATTGTGGAACGCACCAACCGTACTATTAAGGATTACCTTATTAAAACAAACAAGGGGGAGTATAGCACTTCCTGAGATCATTTGAACCTTGTATTATTTATCTTAAATTTTCTAATATTGGATGCTGAAGGACTGTCTGCTGCAGATCATCATTGGAATCCGTCTCAGAAGCAGAAGCGTTACGTGATGTGGAAGGATCTCTTGACTGGTCAGTGGAAAAGTCCAGATCCTGTTCTCACATGGGGGCGAGGATCAGATTGTATTTTCCCAGAAAACGAAAAAGGCCCATGGTGGATTCCTGAGAGACTCGTCCGGCAAGTTCCTGCTGCTGAATCTTGTGAAAGCTGGGTACTTGCCATGGTGATGGCATTTGAGCCAGAAGATCGATGGGACAAGCAAGTATATTAGGCCTTTATATATTATATAAGTATATTAGTATATTGTTAAGCACTCCTTGTTTTTTTTCTTTCTCCTATAAGCACTAGGGTCCAGATATTTCCTGCGTTTTCTAAGTGGCAGTTTTATGGGGAATGGGCAGGCGCTGCATGTCCCCCCTTTCCCTTATTAAGGGAGGCAATTATTCCTATGGAAATTATTAGTTCAATCACTCCTCTGGATTTGAGGACTCACTCTCATGGGTGAACCTTAGCTCCCTGAATTTTAATCCCGTGTCTGCCTGTGTTATCCCCCCATTTTTCTCTTACATACAGAAAACATCTCTGAAGTGAATTGCACCTAGGTCAGCTGCACCCCAACAGCATGTTGGAATGGCAAAGGTGATACTGCTGTTGTCATGCGGCTGCCCAGAATCCTGCCTGTGCCTGTCGGGACTAATCGAGAGGCCTCTGTTGGCCTGATAAGGCATAAAAAAGACTTTGGCATAACATCAACCATCGTAGCCAGCGTTGCCCTGGCGACGGTAGCCACCACTGCAGCAGCAGTGACCCTAGGACACCCTACAGAGACCGCTGAGACCATGAACAAGCTTGTGGAACTGACTGCCTGAGCTATGGAACAACAGAGCTGTATAGATGAACACGTGCGGGTGGGCACGCTTATGTTGTAACAGCAGGTTGATTTGTTGGCAGAGGAGCAGTGGATGCTATGGGATATGGTCAGAGCCTCTTGTTTCCCATCCTATGTCTTTATGTATGCAACACCTGCGCAAGTGCCAAACGCTTCCCAAGCCTGGGAACTGCTGTCTGCTTATTGCTACTAAGCTAAAGATACTCCTAGCCATGGAACAGGGTTACCAGCCTCCCCAAGCATGGTTTATGCAGTTGAGGCAGGCAACATGTTGAATGGCAGCCGGTGACGAGTAAGATGGACCAGGCACTGACCAACCTAAGACAGGGGTGCCGTCATGCTACGGGGATTCCCGATGATGGGTAAGGCTGATAACCTGAGAGTCCACAACCTAAGACAGGTGCATTCAAGTCTGCTTTAAAACAAAAAAGGGGATCACTTGTGGGATATGGAGTTGATTAGAGCTTGTTAGCCTGGGCAGGAACAGGAACTGGGCTGGTAGCTAAAAACACCTAGACTAATTGGACTCATCTATATCCAATATCCTGCTAAATGAGGATGTGGGCGCGAGGGAGGGGGGAGAGTATGTAAGGAGAGTTGAAGGAACAAGAAAGTGTGACTTCACAGAGACTTCTACCATCACTGGTCTCCTGTGGGTGCTTCATCCCCAGACCCTCTCCCAGTCCATGTTACTGGCTCTGCTGGTCAGAGCACATTTCCTTGGTTCTGTTCTTGGTTGTTGACCTGAGCAGCCCAGCCCTCCTCCTGCAGTCTCTTCACACACAGCAACTGCCACCCTTTACTCCTTTTATCTAGGACCATGAAAGCCAGCATGTAGTGGAGGGTGCCCAGTGCTTCCAGCCACTGCTTCTGAAGGGTCTTGTTGGGTAGGATGGTGGAAGTGCTGTAGGATGGTGGAAGTGGGTAGGACAGTGGAGGTGCAGCTTCTTTTCCTGTAGAGTCAGGCAGGGTCCCAGCTGTTCCCTGTGCCAGTGTCCAGTGTATGGTTGCGGAGAAGGCTTGTGTTTAGCCTCCAAAATCTTCAATGTCCTCTAAAACTGAATTTGAATGTAGTTTATCTTTCAATCTGGGCTTGCCCCTGGGAGGAGCAGGGCAGGTGTGAGGGTGTGCAGGGAGAGGGATCAATAGATGGTGCCCTGCTTTGGATACTAAGAGGGGACAAGTAGCTTGCTAGTGTCTTCACAGTCTCCAGGTATGCAGCAGGAGCCAACTGGAGACTGGACTGAGAAGAATGTCGAATGGTGACTTCTCGACTCCCTAGGAGCTACTGCTAGTCCTGAGGCCTGAGGGAACCTGCCCAGTGATCACAGAAACACACACAAATGCCTCAGCACTGTCTCCTCTTCATGGTTGCAGAGTAGCTGCCATTTGCATAGGTGAGAACCACAAGTACTTGGGCAAGGACAATCTAGCACACCTTTGCTTCTTGAGCTGCTACAGAAATTACTCCCTATGGGGCATAGACAGTGTGTCCACCTGTGCCAGCTGGATCCTACTGCTCTGGAGTGGCTACCCAGCTATGGGTGACACAGCACAGCCAGGTCCTCTCCTATAGCCAAGATTTGGAGGTTCATATTTCACAGCAGCCACATAGTCAGCAATGGGCAGGAGGAAGCCCCTGTGGTCAGAGGCCATGCTCAGCTGGGACCCAGGGCTTCTATAGCCAGCAGGCTGGGCTAAGCCTGCTGCATCCCAGAACAGCTAGAGGTGCTAGCTCTCCTGGAAGGAAAATATAGGGACCCAGGAGGCTGTGGGGGAGTTGGGTTTCTGCTCAGCCACCTCAGGTGCACCCCAACATGGTTTCCCTTAACCTCTGTTCCAACAACGACTCACCGATCCCTTCTGACAGTGGAAACACTGGCTCAGGGCTTTGCATTCAGCCTCGGTCAACCAGTACAGTCCCCTCACCATCCCCAGGTTTGCACAACAGATTGGCAACTGGGTTTGAGGATAAGAGTAGAGAGGGTACTGTGCAGGTAGTGCTGGGACCTGAAGTTTTTTTCAGGTCCATCCATGTGGGAGGAAGGCAAGGCCCTAACCCCTGGCCATGAACAGAGGTCGAGGTGGAGGTAGAGATGGGATCAGCAGGCAGCCTGGGCAGGTAGGAGTACCCCCAGGCCTGTTGGCGTGTGCAGCTACAGGATGCAGGCCAGCCAAGGATGCAAACCAAGGCTTGCAGGTATGGAGTGTATACCTCTCAGGGATCTGGTTCAGGAGTAGGGCTGGAGCCATGGACAGGGATTTAGAAGGGGCTGTGGGACCCCAACTCTATATGAACCCGGTACTCAGCTTTTCTCTGAAAAATTTATTCAGTTATTTTTAAAGTTAAGATTACAGAAAGAGAAAGAGATGGATCTTCCATCTGCTGAAACACTACCCAAAAGATCCCATCAGTCAGGCCCAGCTAAGTCCAGCAGCTAGGACCTTGAGGCATCTAGGTCCCACGTGTGTGTAAGGACCTAAGCACTTGGACAATCTCCTGCTGCTTTCCCAACTATGTCCAAAATCTAGCTGGTGCCTTTGTTCACATGGAGAGAGGGAGAGGAAGTCCTTGTCCCAGGTCTTGCAGCAGAGTCTTCTCGAACTGGCATGGAATCAGGGTCCTGAGCCTCAATACCAGGCAGCAAGTTTGCAGCAAGATAGTACAGGACAGGACAAGATGGGGTGTGGGGGGGGGCTGTTCTTGGCCATGCTCACTTCCAATACAGCCTTTACTGGATGGCAGGGCACAGCAAGAGCTGCAGACTCAGGGCATGGGCTCAGGGATCCATGGGGGTGAGGCCAGGTCTAACAGAGGATGAGGTGGGTGGAGGCAGGGACACCACAGCTTTCCTTGTGCTCCTCAAACAGTCGCTCCAGGGCCTCCATGTAGAGCCTGTGGTAGTGGTCAACCTGCTTCTCAGTGGGTGTGCTGAGCTGGGGCACAGGGATGGGGGTGCCCACTGCAGGGAAAAGAGACATAGGTGAGCCAGAGACTGCCATTATCTCTACCCCCAAGGCTGCTCCCTTCTGTGCAGGTGGGCACTCACCCACAGTTGTGATGGGCCTGGCAAGGGGCAGCAGACCCCAGGAGTTGGGTGAGAAGAGACTTTGGCCCCAGAAGACACAGGGTGGAAAGCCAACAATCTTCTTAAAGATGACTTGGCACAGGTATGGCCAGGAACCCTCTGCAAAAGTCTTAGTGTTGAAGACATCATTCTCCCCAAAGGAGTATGTGGGCACCAGGGATGCCCTGTAGAGATAGTAGGAAGGTTGGGTCCTGTACTGACCCCACAATGGAAACGTTGTAGACTCAGATTTTTCTTCAGTTCTTTTATGACTCCTCAAAGTCTTTGGAAGCTCATGATCATGTCTGTACAAAATGTTCTGGAGACGCCTCTCCTGTGTTGAGAAATGCATGTGCAGTGGACTTTCCACATGCACCTTGTCACTTAGGGTTTGCAACTGCAGCCCTGGGGCAAGGCTGGCACCAGCCTCGTGTTCAGGGTAAGGTCAACTGCAAGGATTTGTTTTTGAGACAGAGTCAGAAAGAGAACCCAGAGTTTCTGGTCCCACAGGCCTTGTTCTAATAAGTTCTAATAAGTGCTGAGAGTGGAGGGAGCCTGGGACTTTGGCACCACAGAGGCCAGACACCAGACCCTGAGGTGCTGACAGGTGCCTCCAGGTGTGGAGTGTGATGCTCAGTTCTGGACACTCCAGCATCACCTGCAGGCATTCAGAGGGGTGGACACACAGAGCACAGCCCAGCGTGGGGTCTCACAATCCACTCACCCATATCTCAGTGCCAGGCGAACAAAACCTTTGTGTCTCTTAAGTGCAAGGCAGTGTTGTCCTGGGGTTGTGTACAGGGATTCCTGGGCACCCCCGGTGACAATGACCACTGCCTGGCCCAGCTGGGGCTGAGACAGGACAAAATCCAGGCTGTGACGGCTCACGGGTCGCAGTCCTGTGGCAAAAGCAGGTGGGGAGCAGTCAGCACTGCACCTGGGGTTCCTAGTCTTTCAGCCTTTAGCATGGAAAGGGGGCCCCTTCTCCCTCCTCCCACCACCCACTATCACCCCTCCCCTGCTCCTGCAGAGTAGGCTCAGTGTTCAGGACAGGTGCCCTGTCCCCCTCCCACATGAGTTTCAGATTCCTGGAGGGAGCACACTGGACATGGATGTTCCCCGCATTAACTTTGCAGCTCACCAACAGCCATGATGTAGTCCCGGAAGACTGGTAGGTGGAAGAGGCCGGCCAGAGTGGCTAGCCAGGGCTGTATTCCTGGGAAGTGCTGGGAGAAGCCGTTGCAATTAGTGAGGAAATTACAGAAGACTCCAGTGCTCATGATTCCATGGGGGTGAGATCCCAGCACATAGTTCTGTTTAGAGTGCAGCTCTGCCGTCTTCACCAGCTTCACACGAATGTTCAGAAGAGGAGGGAGACATAGAAAACAGCACACAGTTGGAGGTTCTGCCCTGTGCCCCAACAGATCTCAGAGCTCAAGATCCTGGGATGGGCTCAGGGTCCACCTCTCCACCCCCTGCCCCTCTGTGTTCTAAGGCAGCAGGGCTCAGGTTGTAGGATAGTGAAAGGAGAGCAGGTGCAGGGGAGGGGCAGAGGAGGAGGCAGAGAAAACAAGGCATTTCATGGGATGGTAACCCATTACCTTGATAGGGAAATAGTCCTTTTGATGTTTCCAAACCTTTCTGGTCCTTAGCCACTTCCACCGTCTTCCTCCTGTGGGCAGACAGCCGGGTGGCAGAATCCCTGAGGCAGCCTCTGCATCTCCCCTCCATTGGAGCCCTGCCTGAGCTCACCTTGGCTGGGGGTGTCCCGGTCCACGTAGAGCCACATCAAGTAGAGAACAGTCAGAGGCCAGAGCCGCGTGAAGAAGAGGAGGAAGAGGAGAATGGAGGCACAAGGGCCTGGGGTAAGGAATGAGGAAGAAATGTGAGTTCCCTTAAAAGAGTTACTCAAGCCACTCCTGCATTCATGTAGCACCTGTCAGGGACATCTTCTCTGTTCTTGTCTCTTCTCCAGGCATCCTGAGCACTCTTCAGCCATCCCCTCTGCATTCCCCTCTCCCTGGGCTGACCCCAGGCACTTAAGTCTCCCCCTCTTACCTAGAAACAGGAAACTCAGCACATATTGGAAGGCTCCCAGTGTTTCCAGCCACTGCTTCTGCAGGGTCTTGTTGGGGCAGGAGGATGGAGGTATTGTAAGGATGTCCATTCTAGCAGCTCCCTAGACCTTCAGATCAGGCTAGGTCTCCAGGTTTCTGTGTCAACGTCCAGTGAGTGGGCCTGTCCAGTTCTTTCTGGAGCCCAGTGTCTCCAAGCTCCTCGGAGACTGATGTTGAACTGATCCTGGGTCTGTCATCTGGGCTGGCCCATGGGCGGAGCTGGAGAATGCAACGTGGGGCATTGGGACATCAGGGTGCCCAATAAATAGTCAAGGACCGAGTAAGAAGTTGGCCTGACTGTCCATGGGTTCCTCAGCTATGACAATTGTAAATTCTGTGCCAACTTATCTGTGTTTATCTCCTTCTCTCATGGCTTTTTGGGTGCCTTGGTGTGCCCTGACCACCCTGCCTGCAAACACACCAATGTCATAGTCATTCTGGCACCTGTTGTTACCTAGAGGACTGCTTAAGCTCATGTCAACACCTGCCTCGATAAGGAGCCGAAGTTTGACTCTGGGGAGCCCATTAGACCTTAGCTGTTTGAACTACTGGTGAACCACTGCATGGTGCGTGTCAAGGCCTTGCACATTGTCTACCTGGACCTGCTGGGCCATGAGTATCAGTTCCTAGGATGGTAGCCCCTGTGCAGGTACCCAGTGGTCATTGACATCCCCTGGTCTGTATCCACCACAGGAGGGGCAGTGATAGCATTCGGGGGGGCGGGGGAGGGAAAGTGTCTGTACATACACTTGTGTTATGGTGGACAAGGCTGTTTCCTGGTGGACCTCCTCAAGGCTTTGTGGAATTAGCTTGAAAAGGCCTGGGCTCCCAGGCATCATGGTGGGCATGGATGGGTAGCAGGAGTTCCAGGTAGCCTTGGGACAGGCACAGGGGCAGAGCGCTTTTTGCCACAATGCAATGCAATATTTAAGTTGAATGGGGGTGGGAGGTGGGGGGAGCGGTGCACAATATAAAAGGAGTTAGATCCACCATTAAGATTAAATTTAAAGAGGGTTTCCAAGGGGATTCTCCCAGCAGGCTCAAGTAGAAAACCTTTCTCGGCTTTGCCCAGCAGCTTTTATTCTCAGGGTACCGTGATCAGCATTAATGCTGGCATGTCTTCGGGGTCACCGGAAGTTACTACGGAATATGAGGGAGCAGAGATACAATGCGATGGACCTCAGTGTCTGCGAGTTTCTCATGCCATCTCAACATGCACGATGTTTTCCTTTTTTTTTTTTTTTGCTTATTTATTTTGCATGAACTTTTTCTGAAGAACTTCAGTATCTCTGCCTTTTTGCTATTCTAAGTGATTAAGGGAAAACCAGTTGCTAATAGACGAAAAGCCGCCTGATTAGCTGCTTTCGTTCTTAGACTCACTATAATTCAAAGTTAAAGTCAATGAGCACACTGTTAGTGCCTCACTGCTCACCCAAATATGCGGAATCAACCAGTTCAAAGGGTGTTGGCTCAATGAAAAAGCTAATTTGACAGAATCCTACATCTGGATAGCCAAAGTGTCTTGGCGAGGATTTTGAAAATCCACATTTCGTTGTGTAAATGGGAGCAGTACCTCGATCTATCACTATGACATGGTGACATTTAGGAGTCCTCGGCAGTCTACTGAAGTTAGCTGTGTTACTTTGATTCACAATAATATTTGTATATATCTTATATATTTATATGTAATATATTTGTAATAATATGATAGTATATAAACAACATAATATATATTATGTATCTAACATAGATCATTATGCCTTATGAGCAAAGGAAAGCTTTCTCAGAACTCACGGTCTGTACCTGGACACTCTGCTGGTGTTTGGTTAACTCCGTGTTCTTTGCTCATGGCCATGTTCACACTAAGACGTCCTCTCCTACAGGTCCCTGCTCAGCAGGCGACTGCTGCGACCTGTGTGGTGATAAGCAGGGATAAAGAGGGGGGCCACAAGCAATTAAGAAAGGAAAGAGACTGAGATTCAAGTTTAGATTTAAAGCAGGAAGCTGGACGTAAGTTTCCCAGCTGGCTGAAGAAAAAGCTCTTCTCAGCTTTGCCTTGAAAGACCCAAGGGGACTGGGTCCCGCTCTGGGCTTGGGGCCCTCCGACGGAGACACCAGGCAGCAGACCAATAGATGTAAACACACGAGGCAAGCTTATTTTCACAGGGGCCCGTGGACGTCCTCGTTCTTTCCGAACAAAGGAGCGCGCCCAGGCCGAAAAGTAAGGCACTTTTATAGGGTTTCAAAAGCAGGAAGCAGGTTACAGAAGCAGATGCATAGTTACAGGGTTTTCATTGGTACAGTCAAATTAAGCAAGGCTGCTTATCTTAAAAAAATAGTTATTGCTTTAAACATATTGCTTTAAACACTTTCTGAGAAACAGGAACTTTTTTTTTTTAATTTCTCTTTTCTAAGTATTTCGAAGAGTACTTGACATTCTTAGTTCCTAACACCTGTTCTGTTTGTTCAGAGCTGCTAGCCCGCAAGTGTCCTGTTATTGTCTAAGTTCTAAAACCGGGTGGGGGTCTTTCAGCCTGGCAGCTTTTAATTTGTTTAAATTTTATTTTTAATGATGTTTACAGAGTTGATTAAGGTAGTCTGTCCCAGGTAGCCTTGGGACAGGCTTTTGGCTTTTGGCTACAACCTGCAATGCAGTGATTCAGTTTGAATGTGGAGAAGCAGTGCATAATTAAGAAAGGAAATAGAGAACCCAGTGCAATGGCTTAGTGGCTTAGCCCTCACCTTGCATGTGGTAGATCGCATAAGGGCGCTGGTTCAACTCCTGGCTGCTCCATTTCCATTCTACTCTGAGTCTTGCCAAGGAAAGGAGTAGAGGGTGATCAAAAGCTCTGTGTCCCTTCACCCATGTGGCAGACAAGAGGAGGTTCCTGGTGCCTAGTTTCTGATTTGCCTGGCTCCAGTCTTTGTGGGCACTTGGAGAGTGAGTCAACAGACACAGGATCCTTCTCTCTGTCTCATCTACTCCCTGTAAATCTGCCTTTAAAAGAAAATAAATGATTCTCTTTTTTAAAAGATTTATTTATTGGAAAGTTAGATATACAGAGAGGAGGAGAGACAGAGAGGAAGATCTTCCGTCCGATGATTCACTCCCCAAGTGAGCGCAATGGCTGATGCTATGCCAATCCGAAGCCAGGATCCAGGAACTTCTTCTGTGTCTCCCACATGGGTGCAGGGTCCCAAGGCTTTGGACCGTTCTCTGTTGCTTTCCCAGGCCACAAGCAGAGAGCTGGATGGGAAGTGGAGCTGCTGGGATAGAACCGGCGCCCATATGGGATCCTGGCACATTCAAGGTATTTAGCCGCTAGGCCACGCCGCAGGGCCTGAAAAGAAATAATTCTTAAAAAGATAAGAAAATAGATTCAGCATCAAGGTTAGATATAAGTGGGTGGTTGGGAGGGTTCTCCCAGCAGGTTGAAGGAGAGAATCTTTGTTGGCTTTGCCCGGCAACTTTTTTTTTTTTTTTAAGATTTTATTTATTGGAAAAGTCAGATATACAGAGAGGAGGAGAGGCAGAGAGGAAGATCTTCCATCCGGTGATTCATTCCACAAGTGAGCGCAATGGTCGATGCTATGCCAATCCGAAGCCAGGATCCAGGAACTTCTTCCGGGTATCCCACACGGGTGCAGGGTCCCAAAGCCTTGGGTCTTCCTCGACTGCTTTCCCAGGCCACAAGAAGGGAGCTGGATGGTAAGTGGAGCTGCTGGGATTAGAACTGGCGCCCATATGGGATCCTGGTGCATTCAAAGTGAGGACTATAGCCACTAGGTCACACTGCCAGGCCCAACCGGCAACTTATAATTCTTGGGGAAATATGGTCAGTATTAATGTTGACATGCCTTTGGGGCCACCAGGGGATGACTCTGGAACACAAGGGATGAGAGAGAAGTTAGCTGTTTTACTTTGACTTATTACATACATTTGTAACAATATGTTTTTCCATTTATTATTGTTATCATTTTATGATACAATTCTGTAAGCCCTGGAATTTCCCTTACCTGTTTCCAGGTCACCCTCACCCCTACTTCCTGAGTTCTCCTATATCATTACAACAGCACACTTCCTCATAAACAGTCTTAAGTCCATCCTTGCGGGCATGGAAAATGGCAGAGAGTCAAGCATCTCATTGGCAAGAAACATCGACTTTGGGGTCTAGGGGGCAGAATTTCCAACAGCCTGTTGGCTGTTGGCAGGTTCCAGGCCAGGTTGGACTCCATGCTCAAAGCCCTGATTCCAGCCACTATGAAAATGCTGGCTGCCCAACAGTGAGCTCTGGGGTTTTGGGGGTATGAATTGCTGCCTAGGCACCTCCATGTTGAGCCCACTGTGCTTTTGGGTTGTGAATCAATCTTGAAGACTTCCAATGACAGAGTAACTTTTCCTTTGAAGGTAAGTGAGGGTACTGAGACCTGGTGGTTTGGAGGAGTGGGACTAGATGGTCTTTATGGGTCAGACTGATATAACAGTCTCCTTTGAGTCCTGTGTAGAAGTTGTTGTCACCGAACAATATGGACCACTGTACACCAGTCTATGCAAAAGCTAAGGCTTGGGGCTTATCTAACAGGGCAATATCCTAGTACCTGACAGAATGCTTGATCAGGAGAACGGTCACATTAGGCAGGGTCATGACATTAACCAGCACATGAGAGAACCATTTTCAGGGATAGATTCTGTGGGGGATGTGTGGGCCAAGTCTGTGGAAATACTTGTCCCATTGGTTAGCTCAAGAGTTGGGGTGGTGATGGGATAAGCTAGGTGTGACCAAGAAGCCTGCCATCACTCACTGGTAAAGGAACCGACAACAGTCTGGGCTGGTCAAGGCAGCACCACCTGAATGTGCATCCTAATAGGGTGTGGGGTGGGCCAGGCTGCAATGTTCACCAGCTCATACATGGTCAAATGGAAGGCCAGACTATGCCAGACCCTGGCCTAACACCCACTGGCATGTATCAGAACTGGGTCTGAGAGTGGCTCAAGTGGAAGAACTTGGGAAACTCCCCTGATGGGTCATAGCTTTCACTAGAGAACACATGGTCCAGGCCTGGGAGTTGGGCAAGCTGGGAAAAATACCTCCAATGGCTGGCTAATGTGTGGATGGGTAATGGAACGGGGTGGACAAGGCAGGGCCAAACAAACCTTAGTTCACAAGCGAAAGTAGAAATCAAGATGGAGCATAGATCATGGCAAGCTAAATTGTTACACTTATTGGTCTGCATGAGCCAGGGATGCTAGGCCACAGCATCTAAGGCAAAGGCCAAGACAGGTGAGGGGCTATGCCAAGCTGAGTCAGAACAACCACTGGCATGTGAGCAATCTATGGCTGGGAACAGGCCCAGTTGGAGAGCTAACGGGACACTCTAGCTGGGTTGGAGTTTCCACTGAGGAGTGCGGGGGCTGGAGTGGGGGCTGTGTTCTGATCAGGATATGGTTGTAGTCTCCCTTGGCACAAGTGTGGACTGGGCCTGGATGCACCAAGCTGGGCTAGACTCCAGCACCATCTGGTGCTCTGGAGGACCAGGGTAGAAGTAAGACAGACTAGGCTAAGTTTCTGCCCCTACTGAGCTATGTGTGAGCTGTGTCTGGGTATGGATGAGCCTTGGCTGGGCTGAAACATCCAACAGTAAGAACCAGAATGGGTTGAAGGCCAGTCAGGGAAGGACCACCATACACGAGTCCATGCAAAAGCTAAGGCTTGGGGCTTGTATAGCAGGGCAATATCCTAGTACCTGCTAGGACTGGAGGTGGATTGAGTAGGACTGGTCATAGACCCACTGATATGCGCAAGATCTTGCATTGGGAGAGGTTCTGATGGAGGAGCCTGGGCAATTCCTCTGGCAGGACACAGTCCCTGCAGGAGAGCACAAGAAGCAAGATAAAGAACAGCCCAGACCAGGCCAGGGAAAGGCACCCACTGGCATACATTTGGCACAGGTCAGGGTGGACTAGGCTGAACCAGTTCACATCACCTGCTGATGAATCTGAGCACCAGAACAATGTGGGTCAGGCCAGGTATGGTGGCAACACAAAGTACACATTATACCTGGGATAGGGTACATGCTGCTCTGGGTTAGACTGTAACCGACACCAGCTGGAATTGGGGGTGTGCTGGGCCGGGCCGGGCCAGGCTACAACATCCACTAGCAAAATCCGAGGTGAGATGGGCCATGTCAGACTGGGCTGCAGCGTCAACTAGTAGGAACCAGGGAGGGAGGGGGTAAAGCTGGTAGGGGGAATGTGGAGGGCTCTGCTGGTGGAACACCTCGCCCACTGGAGAGCATGAGTTGCAATGTGCATAAGCTGATTGAAGCTACGGACAGTGCCGGACCCTGTACTTGCAATTATACACAAGAATCGGGCCTGGGATCACCTCAGAACCCCAACCATGAAGAGAAGTGCAGGTTCCACGGTCTGCCATGGAGTGCAAGTGTCAGAGCCGAGCCTCCTCAGAGGTTCAAATGGAGCAGACGGAGAGCATAACCAGCTGCACATGGAGGATGTGGCAGTCTATCCGAACATGCAGAGGATGCCTGGCACCACAACAGAGGACAAAACAAATCAATCAACTACCCAGTCATATGTTGGCAATGAAAAACTGGACAAATGGAGACTCTAAGGTGGAATATATCAATCAGTGGATTCTGCAGTGACTTCATCATACTTGGAATGGCGAGATTGGCAGCAATTCATAATTGTTGAACTATCAAAACCACTTGAGCAAAACCTTAAGAGCATGCCCCACATCGGGGACCTGGGATGGGTGGGAGTTTGGGTGGGGCTTTTCCCTTTATCTCCCCCTTTACCCTAGATACAGAAAAAAAAATGTGGAAATAATTGTCTCACCCATTTTCCTATAGTCCTTGACCCTTTGTGCCCGAATTAATTATGTAAAGATTGTCAAAAACAAAGAAAAAAAAAAGAAAAAAATCCCAGCAGTTTCACTGGGAGTCCATCCTCGATCCGGAAGTAGAGATGCACACTGCATCATATCCTCCCATCTGGATATGTCAGTTCTCACTACACAGTCACTATAAATCCCTCCAGGTGAAAAACCCCAACAAAATCAACAACAGGAAGAAAATAAATTTACAATCCCATGAAGTTAACCACATGCCACTGGATATGAGTCTCCATTACACAGTTACTAGACATCCCTTAAATGAAAAGCCACAAAACAGAATCAACAGAAGGAAGAAAAAAAAAAAAGAAATTTACAATGCCATGAAGCTAAATAACATGCTACTGAATGACTAATGTATTGCTGAGGAAATGAAAAAGCAAAACCATTTATTTGCTGCCCACAGGAGATACATCTCACCAAAAAATGATAAGCTGAAATTATGGTATTTATACATAATGCATTTTATATATTCATGTGTAATACATATTTAATAATATAATTGCATATAAACAGCATTATATATGTTATATGTCTGACATACATCATTATACATATGAACAAAAGAAAGCTTTCTCAGAACTCACGGTCTGTAACTCTGGACATTCTGTACTGGTGTTGGACTCGACTCTGTCTTCTTTCCTCATGGCCATGTTCACTATAAGGCATCCTTGTGGGGAGCCGTGCAATTGGGTCGGATGGCATGGGTGTGTGATGAGCACCGCTCCTCAGTTAGCAAGGCTGCGAGGAGTTTCTGGCTGCGTGGCAAGGCCCGGCAGAATGTCTCTGGTCACCTCATTGATGCCTCACCCCATTGTATGGACACTCAATCACCTCTCTGATGTTTCATAGAATTCTTCTGAGGGTGGTGGTGTTGTTTTTCTGCTAATGTGAAGTGATTCCTATAACTGGTATGACACCTCAAATTGATCTATCATGTTATGATAAAAACACCTGTAGTAACGTAAGGTTATGACACACAGTTAAAAGTATACAATAATACAATTGAGCCCACTATGTTTCCAAACATCCTGTTATGTGCCCACTTTTGTCCTAAAGTTTGCCCTAGTATAAGTAATGTTTTCCTTAAGAAATGGCTTGATAATATCTTGCAACAGATGGCAATCATGGAGGTACAAAGAGTTTGTTTACCATGCACCTCGAACTGTTACAACACATGATATGACACATTTTATTTTCTTACCACAGAAAGCAAAAGTATATGGGGCATCTTTTATAAGGAAATAAATGTGAACCCCCTCAAATTGGCTTAAAATCTCAATCTTATATTGGCACTTATATTTAGGGAAAGAAAACAGTTTATAAAAATCTTTATCTTATATCGGCACTTATATTTACGGAAAGAAAACAGTTTATATAGATGAAAGAAAGTTTCTTGTAAAGGCCATCTGTTTGTAGATTAGCTGAATTGCCTTGATCCCTTTCACTGCCCTTTAACAAAAGAACAAAAAACAATTGAATCAGCACTAGGTGAAGGTGACCGTAATTAATGCATGATTTGATTATAAGATTTAGCAAATAATCTATGTTATATGCTTTTATAAAATCCTTTCATTTATGATCTTTTAATTCTGTATTAATATTTTAATCAATATTAGTTTGTGTTTAGTAAACATTGATTTTGAGTATAAGTAAACTACTTGTCACTATGTAACTGCATGAGCTGCCAACCGTGGAGTTCCTGGCTTCAGCCAGGTGATTGCAGGTTTCAATGAGTAATGGTTTGCTAAGAATGTTTTCTTTGAAATAGAAAAATATTTTTTAGGATTGCTTCTTGCATTTTCATAACCATGATGTAAGGAAAAATGAAACAATTGGATGTTGTGCAAAAACTTGTGATGATTTATGTATAAATAAAGAAGGCAACTTTTCTGAGTTGTCCATTATGAGCATCAAGTCATAGTGGTCCGTGTCTTATCTCTTCCTATCATCTCGCCGATCCACGCATCCTTTGCAAGCTCTCAGTCAGCCGGAGCTGGTCCCCGGCACGTCCTCTCCTACAGGTCCCTGCTCAGCACCAGCTGCTATGACCTGCATGGGATTAGGTTGAAGGATTGTTAGTGTGAGCTGGGGTGGTGGTAGGATGAGTGGAAGAGGAGCAGGCATTTCTGAAAAGAGTGACCATCACCTTGATAAGAAAATAATAATTTTGCTGCTTTAGCCACTATGACTGTCTTCCTCCTGTTGGGAGAGATCTGGGTGGTAGACTATTAGAGGCAGGCTCCCATCTCCCCACCTGGAGCCCTGCCTGAGCTCCCTTGTGCTGGTGGTATCCCAGTCCACATAGATACTCATCAGGAAGAGAACAGTTAGAGACCAGAGCCGTGTGAAGAGGAGGAGGGAGAAGGCAAGAGAGAGGGCCTATGGAAAGATAAGAGAGAATAATAAGAACCCAGACCTTTGGTCCTGCCACTCTGCTCAAAAGCCTATAGGAAGTATCCTTTAGCAAGATTACCTGTGTTCCTGCTTTTTCCTCAATCTTAGAGTCTAGTTCAGCAGCCTGGCCATTTCCCTCCAGTCCCTTCCCAAACAGGAGCAGCAGCCTCCCATCCTCACACATAGGGTTATCGTAGCCAGCACGTAGTGTCTCCAGTGCTTCCAGCCACTGCTTCTGCAGGGTCCTGGTGCAGCAGGAGGGAAGAGAGTCTGTTGGGACGTCCATCCTAGCAGTTTGCTCGACCAGCAGAGCTAAGGCAGGGTCTCCAGGGTCCCCCGTGTCAGTATCCAGTGTGTGGCTAAGTAGCAGCCTGTTTCTGGAGCCCCAGTATTCTGAGTCTCCTCTGAGATTGACTTTATTTTTTCTTCTTCCTCTTTTTCTTTAAAATTTTATTTTTATTGCAAAGTCAGATATATAGAGAGGAGGAGAGACAGAGAAGAAGATCTTCCTTCCGATGATTCACTCCCCAAGTGACAGCAATGGCTGGTGCTGTGCCCATTCAAAATCAGGAGCCAGGAACTTCTTCCAGGTCTCCCACATGGGTGCAGGGTCCCAACACTTTGGGCTGTCCTCAATTGTTTTCCCAGGCCACAAGCAGGGTTCTGGATGGAAAGTGGGGCTGCTGGGATATGAACCGGCACCCATATGGGATCGCAGTGTGTTCAAGGCAAGGACTTTAGCACCGGGCCCTAAGACTGACTTTAAATGTCCTGTGTCTGTCAGTCTGTCCTGAGCACAGGGAGAGGCGGGGCAGGGTTGGAGTGCACAGAATTTGATACAAAACCAAAGTAGGCAGGGAAGAAAAGACTTGCCAATGTGCCCATAGGCTGGCTCCCAGGGCATACCAGCTACTGGGATCCTATGCCAACTCTTCTCTATTTAATTGGGAATTAATAGATGCTTGGATACCTCTCAAGGTACTGTAGGGCCTTGGTGTGCCCGTCCCACTGTCCCTACCCTGTTCCCAGACACACAACTCGTTTTTCCTCTAAATGGGAGTCCCTCTGCAGCTGCTCAGTGGTCATTGACATGCCCTGGTCTGTGTCCACCACAGAAGCATCAATGACAGCATTCAGAGCTAGGGCAGTTTACCAAGTCACGCACTGCGGATCTCACCTCATGGGCTGGAATGCACAAGGGAGGTTGCAGGACTGGGTTCAAGCCTTTTGGGATGAGAGGAGAGAAGCCTGAGCTCCTAGTCAGCCTGGATGGTGTGGACGGACAGCAGGCTGCCCAATGACCTGTGACAGTCACAGGGCCTACTGGGTATCCT
Source organism: Ochotona curzoniae (assembly GCF_017591425.1). NCBI lineage: Eukaryota > Metazoa > Chordata > Mammalia > Lagomorpha > Ochotonidae > Ochotona > Ochotona curzoniae. The sequence goes on from NW_024465421.1 coordinate 7,067,205, forward strand.
AGGGGTCAGAACACCTTGGAACCAGTGTGTTCCAGAACAGCTGGAAGACATTAGTCAGGCCTTTGTGGACAGGGGTGTGGCTGACCACCTCAGTGCTCACACCACTGCTCAACTGACAGCCTGAAGAATCTGCTGAATGGTAAACACAGGGCTACAAGTTTAGCCCCAAGCAAGATCCATTGAAATAGTCCATGACCAGAAAGCCATTGGCTGCTGGGGATCTCTAGGTTTGTGGAAGGAACTCCAAAACTTGTTCCCAGAGAATCACCCCAGCAATCACACCAGGAGTGGAGCAGACAGTGCACACTCATGCTGTGCCTGAGACGCTGCTTGGGGGAGAGGGTCCCTCAGCTCTGAAACCTCATGCACACAGCACCAGGCTCCCAGTACCCCCCAGAGGGGATGTAGTCATAGAAACGTCCTCTGTATCCCTGCATTGCACACTCGGTGCCCATGGAGACATATTGGTAAGTGTGTATACCTCGAAGAGGTGGGGCATGGAGGGAGGTGCTGGAGAAAACTAGAGATGCTTAAAGAGTCTGTGAGGCTCGGTCCTGGGATCTCTGAGATCCACTCTGGTACAAACACCACCCACCATCTGCATGAGTTACAACCATCGTCTGAGCTAACACAGGTGCCGGGTCATTTATTTGAAATGTAGAGTTACAGAGTGAGAAGCATGGGCAGAGAGAAATCATCCATCCACTGGTTCATTCCCCTAAGAACCAAACATCTGAAACTGGGCCATTCTTAAGCCAGGATCCAGGAGCTTTTTCCTAGTCCCCCATGGGATTTACATGCCAACAAGCACCTGGTCCATGCCCTCTGCTGCTTTTCCTGGACATATGTGCAGGCAGTTGCAGGATCAAAGGTTGAATGAGAATATGAACTGGATGCCATAAGGAATGTCAGCACAAAAGGAAGTGGCTTAGCTTGCAGTCCTGGCTCATCACCCAGGCATGCCCCTGACCTGTAACACCACGGGCTGAATCACCTCTTTCTCTTCACTAAGTAACCCGTGTCAGGTGATTAGTTCCAGAACAAATCATGAAGACACACTCTGGGACCATGTTTGCCTCACCTCCCATCCCCAGTGACATTGTGTAGTGAGAACCCCAGCGAGGGGTTTGGGACCCTCTCCCTGGCTCGAGTCCTGAGCCCATCTCTACCCTAAGCACCTTCACGCCTGCACTCATGCAATGTCCAGAACAACCTGGGAAGTTGAGCTGAGTGCTGGGCTTCCAGAAGCAAGGAATGCTGGGAAAAGTCAGTGCTGGAGTCATCTAATCCATCAACCCCAGGCCATCCCACATAATGGACAGGTGCAGGATTAAGCATTGTGCTGTGCTCTGTGTGTTCTGAGCCTGAGCTCTTCTGCTTGCTGCCTCTTGCAGGGCCCTGACCATGCTCAACTCCTGCCTCAGGGATCCCCATCACCTCCATTGCTTCTCCTCCATGCTGCTCACCTCTCACATTCTATGCTGACATCAAAGGGCTCTTGGATAAGGAGGACCCTTTGTTAGCACAGAGAGAGCAGAAAACTTGTAAACTGTAAGATGGCCAATTGCTTGTAAACTGAAGATGGCCAACTGGCAGGAAGCCGTGGACAGTTGCCGGAGGCTCTTGAAATGGACCCATCACTTGTGCCAGAGTCCTCCCTCCCTGGTGGGAAAATTTGAGTCCTAAGCCCACAATCCTAGCAAGTAACTGCAGCATGACAGCACAGGACAGGAGGTTGGGTGGGTGCCTTACCTGCCTGACCTCACTTCTGTTGCATTGTTTATTGGATGATAGAGTATGGTAGGAATGAGGGTTTCAGTATGACTGCTCAAGTTTCCATGGTAACTAAGGCTAGACCTAGTGAAAGGTAAGGTGGATGGAGGTTGGGACATCACAGCTTTCCTTGTGCTCCTCGAACAGTCGCTCCAGGGCCTCCATGTAGAGCCTGTGGTAGTGGTCAACCTGCTCCTCAGTGGGTGCGCCTAGCTGGAGCAGCGGAGGGAGACACAGGTGAGCCAGAAGGTACAGCTGTGAATAGTGCAAATGGCTGCTCCCCGCTCCAGGTGGGCACTCGCCAACAGTGGTGATGGGTGTGGAAAGGGGCAGCAGATTCCTAGAGCTGCAGAAAGCAGGCCTGTGATCTTCTTGTAGAGAATCTAATACATGTGTGGATAGGAGCCTTCTACAACAATTAGTGTTGAAGACATCATTCTCCCGAAGGAATACATGGGTGCCAGGAACGCTGTGCAGAGAGAGTCAAGGTCTGAGTTGTCCTTTTAAGGGCACATTGAAGGTTACATATTCACCCTGATTACATATTCACACCTAGGTGTGGCCTAGGCCTTTGGAAGCTCATGATCATGTCTATACAGAACGTTCTTGAAAGAAACCTGATTAGTGTTGAAAAATGCCTATATTGTGAGCTTTCCAATGTATTTTCTCATTTTGCATTTGCACCTGCAGCCTTAGGGCAAGACAGGCCCAGCACAGTGTGCAGGAAAAGATCCAACTAGAACACATGATTAGTCAGAGAACAAATAATTCTGAAACCATTGCTGCTCTTGGTTTGAATGTTCAGCTCAGAAGGGCAGGAGCCTGGGAATGTGGCATAGCCAAAGGCAGAACACAATGCACATCCAGGTGGACAGGGTCCTCTGGGCACACATGGTAGTCATCAGTGTGGACCCACAATGCCACCTGCAGGCACTCAGCAGAGTGGACATGGAGAGCCAGGCCCAGCATCCGTAGCTGCACATCCACTCACCAGTGTCTCAGTGCAGGGGCATGAAGTCTTTGCGATTCAGGAGTGTGGGGCAATGCCACACCCAGGGTTGTAAACAATTGTTTCTGCACGCCCAGTAGGTGCAGGTGAGTACCGTGCAGCGGCTCACTCTGCAGCTCAAGGAGCTCAGGTCCAGGATGGGTTCTTCCGGGACAAACATTTGGTCCTGACCAATACAGATGCTGACATGAACTGAGGTAGTCCTCTAGTTTTCTGTGGGTGGCAGACAGATCATGGAGTTTTAAGGTCTGTAAGCAGGGTAGGGAGCGCACACCAGGGTGCCCCAGGGAGCCTGAGATTAGCAGAGAGTGGCAGAGAAGTTGGCACAAAGTTGGTACCTGGCATGGCCTGGGAACCTGTGGGCAAGCTAGCCAGCTACTTGTCCAGTCCTTGCTAGTTGCTCCACCCAACTACCAGTGGGGCACGCATCACTTTGTCCTGTGCCTCCCATGTATCAGCCCAGACTGACCCAGGACATTCAAAATCAGGCTCAGAGGCACCTGGAGACACTAGAGCTCAAGCTACTCCACAGCCACACACTGGACACTGGCAAAGGACACACTTGAGACCCTGCCTGGTCCTACAGGACAGGAAGCTGCTGGGATGGACATCCCCACAGCACCTCCACTCTCTTGCCACACCAAGACCCTGCAGAAGCAGTGGTTGGAAGCACTGGGTGCCCTTCACTATGCGCTAGCTATCGTGGTTTTAGGTAAGAAAAGGAAACCTGCAGTGCCTCCATGGGAAGGGACTAGAGGAAGATGGCTGGGCTGTGGACCTGCAGTCTCAGACCAAGAGACTAGAGAAAGTAAGGTATGTCCTTGCAAGTTTCCTGTGAATGGACGGGGGATAGATTGAATGAAGTTCTGGGTTCCATGAAAACTCATTTATCATTCTTACCTTTCTCCAGGCCCTCTCTCTTGCCTTCTCCTCTTCCATCTCCTTTTCACACGGCTTTGGTCTCTGACTGTTCTCTACCTGATGTGGCTCTATGCGGACCGGGACACCCCCAGTCGAGGTAAGCTCAGGCTGGGCTCCAGGTGGGGAGAGATGGGGAGTCTGCCTCAGGCATTCTACCACTCGGATCTACCTGCAGGGGGAAGACAGAGAGAACACACACGGAACTGGCTGATCTGGAAACATCAAAGGGATTATTTCCCTATCAAGGTGATGAGTCACCTCCCTAGAAACACGTCCAACCCTCTCCCTTCCAAGGCCTTGCTGTTGTACCTGTTCACCCTTCCCTGTCCTGCAGCCTGAGCCCTGCTGCACAAGGACACAGAGGGGCAGAGGGTGGAGGGGTGGACCACGAGCGCATCCCAGGTCCCTAAGCTCTGAGGTCTGCAGGGGCACAGGGCAGCACCTCCAGCGGTAACCTGTCCTCTATGCCTCCCTCCTCTCCTTCTGCTCAACCGTGTCAAGCTGGTGAAGACGGCAGAGCTGCCCCCCAACCAGAACTACGTGCTGGGAGCCCATCCCCATGGGATCATGACCACAGCACCCTTCTGTAACTTTCTCACTGAATGCAACAACTTCTCCCGGAGCTTCCCCGGGCTGCAGCCCTGGCTAGCCACACTGGCTGGGATGTTTTATATCCCTGTGTTCCGGGACTACATCATGCTTATTGGTGAGCCTCACTGAATGGGGGGGACAGTGAGTGGGAAGTTACCCCTGGGGGGAGTTTTCCTTTGACCTCCCTTGCCGAGAGCCTGCTTCCCAATCCAGAACAAAGGATCTTCGTGAGCATAGGGGCTTGGTCCCTAGTCTATTCAGAGGAGTAGGGGGAAAACGGTTCAGTACCAGAGGTGGGCATCACCCCTCATCATGCTGAAAGGTGGGGTGAAGGAATAGGGAGACACACTGTGTGGTGAGAGCTCCTCTACTGCTCTGACACAGGACTGCTTCCTGTGAGTCGTCACAGCCTGGACTTTGTCCTGTCTCAGCACCAGCTGGGCCAGGCAGTTGTCATCACCATTGGCGGTGCCCATGAAAGCCTGTACACGGCCCCAGGACAACACTGCTTACAACTCCTGAATCGCAAAGGGTTCATTCATCTGGCACTGAGACATGGGTGAGTGCACCTGCAGGTAAAGATGTTGGGTTGTCTTCTCCATGTTCACTCATCCAAGTGCAACAGGTGGATTTGGTTTCCTAGAGATCCTTATCGGACAACCTTGATGCTCCTGTCTATGCCCTTGCTGTGCCGTCTGAGCTGAGGACATTCAGACAGTTGCCAGCAGGGCTGTTAATTCCAGAACAATTTGCTTTCTGTTGGATCCTGTGTCCCAGGCTTGCCCTGGGACTTGTTATTTCCAAGGCTACAGGTGCAAACACTGAATGAGAAGGTGCAAGGGGGCCCAATGTCGTGGCCTAGTGGCTAAAGTCCTTGCCTTAAACGCACCGCGATCCCTTGTGGCCTGGGAAAATAAGCGAGCATGGTCCAATGCCTTGGGACCCTGCACCCACATGTGGGAGACCCGGAGGGGTTCCTGGCCTCTGGCTTCGGACTGGCGCAACTCCGGCTGTTGCCGTTCACTTGGGGAGTGAATCATCAGACGGAAGATCTTCCTCTCTCTCCTCATCTCTGTACATTTGACTTTGCAATAAAAATAAATCTTAAAAAAAGAAAAAGAGAAGGTGCAGAGGGAAAGCCCACTACACAGGCCTTTCTCAACACAGTTGAGGTGTCCTTTTAAAATGTTCTCTGCAGACATAGAGCTTCCAAAGGACAAAGAACTGACATCAGTTCAACTGGGGAGCAAGTGAAACCCTAATGAATTTAAATGGGCATACATTCAGAATCTGACCAGCAATATTCCCTTTGCAGGGCCTCCCTGGTGCCCACATACTCCTTTGGAGAGAATGATATTTTTGAAACTAAGACTTTTCCTGAAGGCTCCTGGCTGAACCTCTGCCAGGTCATCTTCAAGAAGATCACTGGCATTTCTCCCTGCATCTTCTGGGGCCGGAGTTTCTTCTTGCCCAACTCCTGGGGTCTGCTGCCACATCCCAGGCCCATCACCACTGTGGGTGAGTGCCCACCTGCACTGGAGGGAGCAGCTATGGGAGGTTCAGACAGTGGCAATCTTGCACTCACCTGTATCTTCCTCCCTTGCAGTGGGCACCCCCATCCATGTGCCCCAGCTAGGCGCACCCACTGAAGAACAAGTTAACCACTATCACAGGCTCTACATGGAGGCCCTGGAGCGACTGTTTGAGGAGCACAAGGAAAGTTGTGGTGTTCCCACTTCCACCCACCTTACCTTCTGTTAGGCCTGGGCTCACCTACCTTTGGAGTTCTGAGACCCCATCTCCTACCCTCCTCTGCTCTCCAATAAAGGTTGTGGTGGAAGTGAGCATGGTCTGACATGGTGCCCATCCAAACCTGTCAATTGTGCTGTGGAGTAGTCACCAGAAATTGGGGCTCAGGACTGTGATTCTCTGCCACAGGACCTGGGACAAAGGGGAGATGACTCTGCCACAGGACCTGGGACAAGTTTTCCTCTCCCTGGATGAGCAAAGGCACCTGCTTACCTATAAAATCCCACTTCTCTCTCCTGTTCAAAACGTGAGCCAATTACTGCCCTTACCATTTCTGTCCTGTTAGGGCTTGGCACTGTTGGTGCCTGTACTGGCATCTCCTGTCTTGTACTTTCCTAGAATCGGTATGCCGAGCTACGTATCACCATTGATGAAGTTATACAACGTTTACAACAAGGCATTGACGATTTAACCGATTCTCTCTCCTCCCTAGCTGAGGTAGTATTACAAAATCGCCGCGGCTTAGACTTGTTGTTTTTGCAACAGGGAGGCCTATACGCCACCCTTAAAGAGGAGTGTTGTTTTTACGTAGATAAAACAGGTGTCGTAAAGGAGAGCATGAAAAAGATCCGTGAAGGCCTTGAAAAACAAAAAAAAAAAAAAAGGAGAGAGAAAAAGAGGAAAGTTGGTATAAAAATTGGTTCTCCTCATCTCCCTGGCTCACTACTGTGCTACCCACCATATTAGGACCTCTAGTTGGCCTATTGCTCTTAATCTCTTTTGGTCCCTGGGCATTCACTAAACTCATTAATTTAATAAAACAACAAATTGAAAATTTAGCTTCCAAGCCCATCCAAGTGCGTTACCACCGCTTAACTCTAGAAGATAAATTGTGTTCAGAGAGTCCTGACACCTCAAGAAATGAACCCCCATGTTGTAATGTGCGGCTCCAGTTTTCCGATCAGTTTTCCTAAGGTAATGTGGCAGTTTAAGGTTGGGGCGGGTGTTTCCCAACAGGGCTGTCATTTATGGCAGCGTTGCCGGGGAATATGTGTTCCAGCTACGAATTGTTATACGGCCCTTTTCTAGTAAGCGTTTAGCCAATGACAGGCACCTTTCTGATACCCCAACAACCGAAGACAGGGAACCCTGGATGACTGGCAGGGTTACCCAAAGATGGGTAAGTGTTGGGAGCCCTTCAGGATGAACCTAAGACAGGCAGCACTTATCTTGCCTCGACGAACCTTTTTCTTTTCGCCACTTTCTTTGATATATAGAGAAAAGGGGGAGATGTCAGGAGCCGTGCACTATAGCCACACTGAAGCCATTTTAAATATAGAACTATAGGCCAGTAAAAAACCCCCGGTTGGCTAGATGCTTGGGAAGGAGGTTATGAAACTGATCACACGCCTAGTTTCAATAATTTCCAGCAGCTGTTTCAGAATGTGATTTATGCTGTACTTGCTAACATCTTGTTACCGACATTGTTGCTGTGCTTGATGATATGGTGGTTGTTCAAGAACAATCGGTCTTGAGACCATGGCTTGCATCCCAGTTTCGCCTTCCCTCCCCAAGCCTTAGTTACTGAAAATAGGAAAAGCCTCAATTGAAAATAATAAAGTGTCAGCTTGATCAGACATCCTGTCTTGCTGTCCATTCTTCGTGTCTCTTGTCCCTCATTCTCTCCTAGGTTGGCTGCGATCCCCGTTGACTGTTCTGCTGGACGGGGCAACAGAGAGAGGATGTGGAAACCTCTCTCTCTTTCATGTCCTGAGCCCAACTCTGTCCTAAGCACCTTCACGCCTGCACTCATGCAATGTCCAGAACAGCCTGGGAAGTTGAGCTGAGTGCTGGGCTTCCAGAAGCAAGGAATGCTGGGAAAAGTCAGCGCTGGAGTCATCTGATCCATCAACTCCAGAAATTCACACAAGATGGACAGGTGCAGGAGCAAGCATGTGCACAGCTGTGTGTGCCCTGGGCCTGGGTTCTCTCCTCCCTGCCTCCTGCTGGGCCCTTGACTAGGCTCAGCTCCTGCCTCAGGGATCCCCATCACCCTCACTGTTCCTCCTCCATCCTGATTACCTCTCTTTACTTTAAAAATAGTAATCTATTTTTTATTTGAAAGGCAGGTTTACAGAGAGAAAGGGAAAGATAGAATCTTTCATCTGCGGATGAACTCCCCAAATGGTTGTTACAGCCAGGGCTAATCTTTCCAAAGCCAAGAGCTTCTTAAGTCTCCTAAGAGGTTCCATGATCCTAAATCATTGGGCTTTTCCAAAGCACAAATAGGAAGCATGTGGAACAGCAGGGATGTGACCCGAAGTCCACATGGGATTCTGATGCTTATAGGTTGGGGATAACATGTTGAACCATCACACCAGTACCAAAGCTACTCAACTTGCAAAGCCCACCGCTCACAGCTTCCTTGCCCACTTCGTGCTGACTGTGGAGGACACCTGGTTAAGCAGATGACTTTTTTCACACAGGGAGAGAGAGACTTGTCCCAGGTCCTGCGGCACAGTCTTCTCTCCCCAGTGGGAGAATCAGGGTCCTGAGCCCCAATTCTAGATGACAACTCTGCAGCATGACAGGACAGGATTGGACAGGAGGGTTGGGTGTGACTCTGTGCCTGACTGTGCTCACGTCCACCGCAATCTTTATTGGAAAGAGCAGGGCAGGAGATGGGAGGGTGGGGTGAGGCTCAGTCATCAGTTCAGGTGTTACAGAAATTGACCACCAGAGACTCGCTAGCCACTTGTGGAAAGGAAGTAGCTTTTATTAACTCCAGAGGACAGGAGCTTGGCCACTGGCTGGGCATTGATCTTCCCTTAGTCTCCATCTTACAGAGCAATGGTGTAAGAGGCAAACACTCAGCAGTGAAGTTTGACAATATAAATCCCAGGAATGTCCTGAACTGTTAACAACCAGCAGGCTTTGTGCCCTTTCTTCTCAGCATTCTTATGTTTTCCTGACATTGATGTCCCCATGAAAATTAGTTTCATGCAATGGCACCACCATGTCCTGCATGTGAATTTTATTTTTGCCCATATGCCATTGGTTTCCATGTCATAGGCCTAGCGGAAGGTGAGGTGGCTGGAGGCTGAAATGCCACAGCTTTCCTTGTGCTCCTCAAACAGTCGCTCCAGGGCCTCCATGTAGAGTCTGTGGTAGTGGTCAACCTGCTCCTCAGTGGGTGTGCTGAGCTGGGGCACGGGGATGGGGGCGCCCACTGCAAGGGAGAAAGACACAGGTGAGTCAGAGGCTGACATGCTGTTTATATCACCCATGGCTGCTCCCTCCAATGCAGGTGGGCACTCACCCACAGTGGTGATGGGCCTGGGATGTGGCAGCAGACCCCAGGAGTTGGGCAAGAAGAAACTCCGGCCCCAGAAGATGCAGGGAGAAAAACCGATAATCCTCTTGTGGACCACCTGGCAGAGGTTCAGCCAGGAGCCTTCAGGAAAAGTCTTAGTTTCAAAAATATCATTCTCTCCAAAGGAGTATGTGGGCACCAGAGAAGCTCTGCAGAGAGAAGGGTCACAGTCGTGTCTGTCCTCTCAATAGGCATGTCAGGAGTTGCATGAGCTCCCCAGCTCCTCTGACGCCGCTACCCAGGCCTTAGAAAACTCATGACTATGTAAGTATAGAGACTTCAGGAAGGACGCCTGGCCTGTGTTGAGTCATGCCTGTGAGGTAGGCTTTCCACACGCATCTTCTCATTCAGCGTTTGCCCCTACAGCCTTGGGGCAAGGTAGGCCCAATCTTGGGTCATGAAAGATCAAATCTATGACTTTGTCTGTGAAAACAGGGTCAGAGAACCCTGGGCGTCTGCACCAGTAGGCATTATTCTTATTAATGGCCCTGCCATGGTTAAGGGACTCAGAGTCTGGGAAGTCAGCAGCTCATGGACAGGGAATACAGTTGGACTGGCAAGAAGCATCAGGTACTGGGTACAGGAATCAGCTTTGGGAACCGACAATGCCACCTGCAGGCACTTGGTGGAGTGTACATGGAGAGGACAGCCCAACATCCATACCTGCATGTCCACTCACCCGTGTCTCAGTGCCAGGCGTACAAAGCCTTTGCGATTCAGGAGTTTGAGGCAGTGCTGCCCAGGGGAGGTAGACAAAAGTTCCTGGCCTCCCCCGATGACGATGACCACTGCTTGACCCAGCTGAGGTTGCGACAGGACAAAGTCCAGGCTGTGACGGCTCACAGGTCGCAGTCCTGTGCCATGTGAGGGGAGGAGTGATCAACACTACTTCTATCTCTGCTACCTATGAATTAGCACAAATAATGGCAGTCCTACATTTTGTGCTTTTCAAATAATTCCTCCCCCCATATAAGTCCAGTCCTGATTATGCCATGTTCAGGTCTGCTCTGTCCCTGGATGGGAGCAAAAGCTAGTTGTGGGGATGGGGCCAGGGGCTGCTTCCCCCCATTTCTTGTGAGACCCACCAGCAGCTAGGAGGTAGTCACGGAAGACTGGAAGGTAGAAGAATTCAACGAGCGTGGTTATCCAGGGCTGGAGCCCTGGGAAGTGGCGGGAGAAATCATTGCACTCTGATATGAAATTACAGACCATTCCCATGCACATGATCCCGTGGGGGTGGGATCCCAGCACGTAGTTCTGGTTGGGTGGCAGCTCTGCCGTCTTCACCAGCTTGACATGGTTAGGCAGGAGGAGAGAGGCACAGAGGACAGGTTACCGCTGGAGGTGCTGCCCTCTGCCCAGCAGACCTCAGAGGTTGGGGTCCTTGGATGGGCTCAGGATTCACCCCTCCACCCCCTGCCCCTCTGTGACCTCGGGCAGCAGGGTTCAAGCTGCAGGACAGGGAAGGGTGAGTAAGTGCAGGGGAGGGAGGGGGAAGGTGAAATAGCCATCTCTGGATTGGTAACCATCACCTTGATAGGAAAATAATCCCTTTGGTGTTTCCATATCGACCACTTCTTTAGCCACTTCCACCGCCTTCCCCCTACGGGCAGAGTTTAAGGTGGCATAGTCTCCTAAGCAGCCTCCCATCTCTCCCCACCTGCAGGTCTGCCTGAGCTCACCTTGGCTGGGGGTGTCCCGGTCCAGGTAGAGCCACATCAGATAGAGAACAGTGAGAGGCCAGAGCTGTGTGAAGAGGAAGAGGAAGAGAAGAACGCAAGAGAAAGGGCCTGGGGAAAGGTCAGAAGGAAGCATTAATTCCTCCAGGGACCCAGGCCTTCAGCCAAGCCACTCCCCTCCTTCACCTGCAAGAAACCTCTGGAAGTGGCATCTCTTCAGTCCTGTCACCCTCCCTTATCTAATATCTGGCCAGCAGCCCAGCTGTCTTGTTGTAGTCCCTTCCCATGGAGCAACCCTCCTCTCCCCTCCTCTCACCTAGAATTATTACAGCCAACACATAGTGGAGGGTGCCCAGTGCTTCCAGCCATTGCTTCTGCCTGGTCTTGGTGGGACAGGAGGGCAGGGGTGATGTGGGGCCGTCCATCTCACCAGCTCTCTCAACCTGCAGGGTCAGGCAAGGTCGTAGGTGTTCCCTCTGCCAGTTTACAGTGTATGGCTGGAGAGCTGGCTGTGTCTGGAGCCCGAGTCCTCAGGTGCTTCTGCAACAGATCTTGAACTGATCCTGGGTCTGTCACTCTGGGCTGGCTCCTGGGAGGAGCTGTGCCAGGGTTGGTGTGTGCAGGGGAGGGGCAGCCCCTGGGTGCCCAAGCTATTAGCAAGGACTGGAAACCATGGCAGCTGGACAGCCTGCCATGGTTTCCCAGTCTATGTCAGTTACTAAGACACTATCCCAATGTCTCTCTAGGAATTTCATGGCTCCTTGCTGGCTCTGGTGTTCCCACCCTGCACAGACACACAAATCATTGCCCCAGGATGGCAGTCCTTCTGCAGGTGCACAGGAGTCCTTGTTATACCCTGGTCTGTGTCCACCACAAGAGTGGCAGTGAGAGCAATCAGTGTGGGTGCGATTTTCCATGTAGAGGTTGGGAGGTCTCAAGGGGGTGAGATGGACACAACCTGCTCTAAATGGGGGCCCCCAGCCTTTCTTGGATTAAGAGGAATGGCCTGAGCTTCCAGACACTTTCGCTGGGCATAGGTGAGCAGCAAGAGGCCCAGGAGGCTTTGGAACAGTGGCAGCCATACAGGGCTTTCTGTACTCTTCAGCTCACCTTGGGTACCAGCATGTTCCATTACAACTGGAAGGTGCCAGGGAGGCCCTTCCAGGGGGAGCAGGGTTAAATCTGAGCCCTCACTGCTCCTCACAGCCACTCCCCCAGTGAGATTCTAAAGAGTTCCCTTCTGACTGTGAAGTTGCAAAACACGGGGCTCTGGGTTTAAGCTGCCAATAGGTCCAAGGGGACAGTCCATGACCAGGAAGTCATGGACTGCTTGGGATATTGTCAGAGCAGCTTAGGGGCCATTAGGCCTGGGCTGGAGACCACAGCCAAGAGGATACAGGAGGGTGGACCATGGACCAGGGGTTCCTCCAGCTATGGGCCCATGGGAGGACAGGGAGGGTGTCATCCTGAAGCCCAGGGAGATGGATCCAGCAGGACAGTCAGGGCCGACAGTGGGGGGCAAGAATTGCACAGCAAGAGACCAGAGAAGTTCAAGGCCTCTGTGCAGAGTCCCTGGACTCTAAGGCTCCAGGTGGAGGAAACCCAATCGCAGGTCCCTGACTGACTCAACTGGGCCAATCCCTCCCTCGGTGGGGAGCAGAGGGTGCATGCCCCAGCCATCCCTAAGAGAGTCTTGGAAAGGGTGTTTCAACCCTCCTCTAAAGCCTCACACACACAGCACCACATCTGCAATACCCAAAATGGAGACGGTCACAGAAATGTCCCCTGTATTACTGCCTTGGTCACTCAATCCCCAGACAAGCAGTATCAGCTGCTGAGTGCACCTTGAAAAGGTGTGGCTTGGGGAAGAGGTGCTGGCTTCAACTGGGGGTGGGGGCTGCTTAAAGGGACATGCTGCCCATTCCAGGGATTTCTGTGATCCTGGTGGATAGAGTTGCCATCTGTCACTCTGCATGAATTACACCCACAGCTTGAGCTGACAGAGGTGCCAGGCCCTTGACCTGCAGCACCATGAGCTATATCAACCTCCTTCCTTCACTAATTGTTGAGGTCAGGAGTCAGAACCAAAGCACTCTCAGGGGCTGGAGTGGTAGTGCAGGAGACTAATCCTACACTTACAGCATAAGCATTCCCTATGGGTGCTGGTTCAAGCCCTGGCTGCTTCACTTCTGGCACAGTTTCCTGCTAATGCTCTAGAAATGCAGCAGAAGACCTAAGAGTTTGAGCCTTGCACCTAAGACCCAAAAGGTCAGCCTAGCTCTGGCTGCTGCAGCCATTAGGGGAGAAAAGCAGCAGAGTAAAGGTCTCTGTCTTTCTATATATGTATATATGTATATAATGCATATATACATATATATGTATATTTATACACACACACAAAATCTGATACCATGAGTGTCTCCCTCCCATCCTTAGTGCCACCCTATACTGAGGACCACAGTGTCAGATGTGGTAGCCTCTCCCTGGCTTATGCCCTGAGCCCATCCCTGTCATAAGCACCTTTGGACTGCATTCATGGAATGTCCAGAGCAGCCTGGGAGGTTGAGCTGAGTGCTGGGCTGCCCTGCCCCCATCTGGTCTGCCAGCACCAAAAACTCACAGAAGATGGATGGGTGCAGGAGCAAGCACTGTGCTGTGCTCTCTATGCCCTGGGTCTAGGCTCCTCCCCTCCCTACCTCCTACTGGGCACTGACCAGGCTCAGCTCCTGCTGCAGGGGTCCGCAAGACTCACCCTGCTCCTCCTCCATCCTACTCACCTTTTCAAGGCCTGCCACTCATCACCTCCCACCCTGCTACATCCTGACCCCAAAGGGCACCTGGCTAAGCAGCTTCTTTATGCACAGCAGGAGAGGGAGAGATTGTCCCAGGTCTTGCGGCACAGTCCTCTCCTGGAGGGGGAAAATCGGGACCTGAGCACAAATCCCAGGGGACAACTCTGCAGCCAACAGGATAAGACAAAGGGGCTTGGTGGGGTACTGTGCCTGGACATGTCACTTTCATCACAGCCTTTATTGGAGAACAGAGTAGGGAAAGAGCTGGTAGGCTCCTTGGAATGTTGAGGGCAGGCCTAGCAGTAGGTGAGGTGGGTGGAGGCTGAAATGCCACAGCTTTCCTTGTGCTCCTCAAACAGTCGCTCCAGGGCCTCCAGGTAGAGCCTGTGGTAGTGGTCAACCTGCTCCTCAGTGGGTGTGCTGAGCTGGGGCACATGGATGGGGGCGCCCACTGCAAGGGAGGGAGATACAGGTGAGTGCAAGATTGCCACTGTCTGAACCTCCCATGGCTGCTCCCTCCAGTGCAGGTGGGCACTCACCGACGGTGGTGATGGGTCTGGGAAGGGGCAGCAGACCCCAGGAGTTGGGCAAGAAGAGACTCCGGCCCCAGAAGATGCAGGGAGCGATTCTAGTGAGCTTCTTGCAGATGATCTGTATCTGGTACTGCCAGGAGCCCTTAGCGAAAGTCAGGCATTTGAAAATATCATTCTCCCCAAAGGAGTACACAGGCACCAGGGATGCCCTGCAGAGACAAATGCCATAGTCAGGTCCTGGACTGACCCCCATAATGGGCTCTGGAGTTGTGGGCACTGCACATCCCTCCCCAGGTCAACTGATGCCACTTCCCAGCTCAACTGATGCCACTTCTATGTCTGCATAGAATGTTCTGGAAGGAGGTCTTACTTGTGTTGAGAAAGACCTGTGCAGTGGCCTCTCCACAGGTGCCTTCACACTCAGTGTTTGCACTTGCAGCCTTGGGGCAAGGCAGGCCCAGCCTTGTGGAAAGTGAAAGGTCAGGCCCCAGAGCTGCCTCTATGTGGGCTTGAGAAGAGAACCCAGGACTGCTAGGACAGGGGACTTCCTTGCGTCAGTTTGGGCCCCACCTTTCTACAGGGAGGGACTGACAGGTACACCCAGGTGCAGGGATCGTGCTTGTCTACAGAAACCTGGACAGCCAGAGCAGGGGGCGGGGAACGACCCAGCCTGGGGAGCTGTGCCCCACTCACCCATGACTCAGTGCTAGGCGAACGAAGCCTTTGCGATTCTCTAGCTTCAGACAGTTTTGCCCTGGGGCTGCGTACATGGCCTCATGGGCACCCCCAGGCACGATGGCTACTGCCAGGCCCAGTTGGGGCTGAGACAGGATGAAGTCCAGGCTGGGACGGCTCACGGGTCGCAGTCCTGTGTCATGAGCAGTTGTTGGGGAGGGCAGTTACCACTCCCTGGTAGGCTCCCTATATCCTCCCCTCACCCTTTAGCGGGGGGAAGCAAAGTCCAAGTCTGCATTGCACATCTCCTGCCCGTTGTAGAGCCGGTCCAGTGTTCAGGTCAGGTCCCTGTGTTCTCTCAGTAAGGATGGGGAGGTATTACTGTATGAGAACACTGGGCCGGGGACTGCTTCCTTCCATTCAAGCATGAGGTTTACCTTGACTCATGACGTATTCCCGGAACCCAGGAACATAGAAGAATAAAGACATCATGGCTATCCAGAGCTTAATCCCCGGGAAGTGCTGGGAGAAGTTGTTGCTCTCAGAGACAAAATTACATAGGAGCCCATAGCTCATGATTCCATGAGGGTGGGTCACTAGCAGGTACTTCTTGTCAGGGGGCAGCTCTGCCGTCTTCACCAGCTTGACAGGGATGAGCAAGAGGAGAAGAGGAAGCATAGAGGACAAGACACAGCTGGAGGTGCTGCCCTGTGCCCCTACACACCTCAGAGCTCAGAGTCCTGGAATGGGCTCATGGTCCTCCCCTCCACCCCCCGCCCCTCTGTATCCTTGGGCAGCAGGGCTCAGGCTGCAGGACAGGGAAGGATGAGCAGCTGAAGGGAAGGGAGGAGAGGGCCGTAGGGGGAGGAGGTGACTCTGGGAAGGGTAACCCATCACCTTAATAGGGAAATAATCTCTTTGATGTTTCCACATCGACCAGCTCCTTAGACAGTCCAACCGCCTTCCCCCTGTGAACAGAGATCCGGGTGGCAGAATACCCGAGACAACCTCCCTGTCTCTCCACCTGGAGCCCTGCCTGAGCTCACCTTGGCTGGGGGTGTTCCGGTCCAGGTAGAGCCACGTCAGGTAGAGAACTGACAGAAACCAGAGCCGTGTGAAGAAGAGGGAGATGAGAAGGAAGATGGAGCAAGGGGCTGGGGAAAGTGAGAAAGAAAAATGAGTGTCTTGGGGTCCCAGTTCTTGGACCTATTCGCCTCCCTCTCCACCTTCACAGGACCCCTGGCAGCGGCATGTCCTATTCCCAGGAGCACAGCCAGGCTGCCTCTCACCTGAGCACAGCAAGAGCACATGATGGAAGGCACTCAGGTCTTCCAGCCACTGCTTCAGCAGGGTTTTCCTGGGGTGGGAGGCTGGAGGTCCCACAGAATCATCCATCCCAGCAGCTCCCTCTACCATCAGGGCAGCAGGTGGTATCACAGGTGCCCCTTGCTAGTGGTAGGTGGGGAGCTGCCTGGCTGGAACCCCAGAGTCTCCAAGTGACTCTGAGACAGATCTTGAACTGTTCCTGGGTCTGTCAGTGTGGGCTGGTCCCTGGGAGGAGCTGGCCCAGGGGAGGGGAGTGCAGAGGGAGGGGCAGCGCCTGGGTGCCCTGGGACTATGCAGGGAGGTTGACAGAGGCTGCTTAGCCCTCCCATGGGGCCCCAGGCGCTGTTGGGCCATTGCTGTTAGCCCTCAGAGATTGGGCTGTGGAGGAGCCTGTGTGTTGAGCTCTTTGCGGGTGTCTGGGAATGTTGGAGTTCCCTGGGCAGCCAATGCGGGCTATGGATACAGGCAGCCCCTCCCGCTGCGCAGGGCCTCTCGCTGCCACAACCTCTCCCAGCCTGCACCACTACACTCTGTGTGATTCAGTCCCAGAGGGGCCTTGTGAAGGGTGAGAGGGGCCTCTCCCAGCGGAGGACGTGGTGCTGGGCTGCAGAAACCTTGGGAGCTCCTCAGTGCTCCCATGGCTCTGTGGGTACCCAGGGTGCCCTCCTGGCTCTGCTGCCCAGCACCACAGCCTGCACTGGAGTGGAAGAGCCAAGCTCAAATGACCTGGGCTCCTTTGGTTGGCAGCAGTGACCAGGACAGAGTTCAGGGCTGGGATAGTTGCTGGAGGCAGTCACAGGCAACAGCTGGGGGAAGGGGAACTGAGGAAGAGGACCGGGTGGGAGCGGGGGAAAGGCCGTGTCCAGATACACAGCCCAGAGCCCTGAGCCAGCTGTACAGGTGGTGTGTGTGGTTCTGGGCCTGGGGCAGCTGAAGGGCAGCCCTGGCCTTGGCTTAGGAAAGGTGACCTGGGGAATACCAGCTGGGCATGGGAAGGAATGGGTAGAGGGCCCTTGCTGGAGGCATGGGGCCCAGGCATTTCACCTCTCCCCCATGCATCCCAAGGAGGAGGGAGAGGGTTCAGCCCTACACAGAATGTGATCTGAAGACACAGTGGAGTAAAGCCAGCTTGGCAATAGGAGCAGGTACAGCTGCAGACCAGGGTGGAGGCGCCAGGCTCCACTCATCAAGCTCTGAGGTACCAGGAAGGTGCTACTGGGGAGCAGGGGCTGCGTGCACCATTTGTGCTGGGAGAGGGGTCTCAGGTCTCCTTGAAAGCCTCACCCACCTGGCACAGTGTTCTCATCCTCATCAGGCCTGGGAATCAGTCACAGAAATGTTCTCAGGTCCCTCTCTAGGTCTCAGGAAGGGACAGGTAGTGGTGAGGAGCTCTAGGGCTCAGGGAAGAGGGAAGACTGTGCCCACTCATTTCATCTTTACTTCCCTAGAGCTCTTCCCAATTCTCCCATTGATGGGAAGAGCTCTAGGTTCCAAGGACCTCAAGCCCTGGGAAGGTGAGACAGGGCTCAGGGCAGGTCACAGGTGGGACTGGCCCTGTCCACCCATTGCACCCCTCAGGGTAGCCTGGAGCCTAGGGTTGGGCCTAGGAGCTTTAGCAGTAGGAAAAGAAGCAGAGATGAAACCCAGAGGTTGCCACACAGGGCCTCTGGGGTACCTCCTACAGGGCAAAGAAGGAGGAGGTGCCATGGGGCCCCCTAGTTAGGACACCTCATGACTCCAGGCCTGGTGGATGCCAACATAAATCCTGCTGGCAGCATCTCCCAAGGGCACCATAAACGGAAAGCTGTATATGAGGCTGCCAAGTCCTGAAAGGGAAACGCGAAACTCCAAGCTGAAACATTCTCTGTTCCCTAGAAGTTCTTGGGTAGCTTTAGTTTTGTTAGAGGATGTCAGTTCCACCTGCTGAGCTCTGGATGATGCTTCATCTGTTTTTAAGCAGCATCATTGAGCTGACTGCCACAAAACATCTTCTGGTGGCACCTGCAATGTCGCACAACATAGCGCCTGGACTGCAGAGCTGGGTCCAGCTCCGGCTCTAATTCCTGCTAATGACAACCAAGGCAGGCAGTGGTGCGGGTTCAAGTAACCAGGTCCCTGCCTAGCTCTGGCCCCAAGATGGTGGTTACAGACATTTAGTGGGAGAAAAGGAGGTGGAGAACAGCAAATGGGAGAGCTCTCTAACTGTGTCACTCTCTTTGTTAAGGTCTTTTAAAAAAATCTTTTGTTCTACACACATAGAAAGTATACATATTGGAAAAAGAAGTTATACATAATTAAGTCAGGTAGTGTTTATTTGTGTCAAAAAAAAAAAAGATGTGATATTTTTAGAAGTAGGGGGATCTGTGTAGGTGCTGTAGAGTAGCATTGAAGCCACTACCAGTAGCACCAGCATCCCTGATTGGATCCTGATTTGACCCAGCTGCTCTACTTCCCTTCCAGCTTTCTACTTATGAGCTGGGAAAGCAATGGAGGATAACCCAAATCCTTGGACTCCTATACCCATGCAGAAAACCTGGAAGAAGCTCCTGGCTCCTGGCTTCAGGGTGTTCTAACTCTGGCCATTGCAGCCACTTGGGGAGTGAACCATCTAATGGAAGATCTCGCTCTCTCCTTTTTCTCTCTCTCACCCACCCAACCACCCCATCAATCCACCTTGTCTGTAAGCAAGTAAATGAACAAATCTATAAAAACATAAAATAATGCTTATTCACAATGTCATCAGCACACTAAAAATAGTTGATAAATTATTGATATTTTCAATGATCAAAACAAGATAATTGTTAAAAGGTCTTCAAATACATTTTATTTTATCTGATGGGCACTGGGTTGAGGAGAACAAGAGAGAGATAGTTTCTACACATCTGTCACCTTCTCTCTGCTAGCGAACAGGGAGTGGTCACCAGGAGCCTGAGCTACGTATTGAGGCCAGGGTGTCTGATATGGAATGTGGGGGTCTCAGCTATGACGCTGCACACTCATCCCCTAGAAGGAGCTGGGAAGCAACGATTTTCTCACCTGTGTCCAACGAGTGGGAACTCTGTGATGGGTGCTGATGGCAGAAACCAGGTCCCAGCCAAAGCCACCTGTGCTCACACCCGGTTCCCCTGTTCTCTGGAGCAGCAATGGCCCGCATGCCCAGCAGCACACGGTGGGTGTGAGGCTGTGCCATCTCTACATGGAAGGGTGCAGCTGAATGTCCTGACCCTGAGCAAGGCTGTCTCTGTCTCATCCCTCACTGTTTCCAGGGGAAGCCACCCGACTTAACAAAGTTGTGCAGCCTGAACATGAGCAGGCATGAGGACACGTGTTCCCGGAAAGAAGGGCCTGACCTGCCCCTCACACACCGTTCTGTTTCCTGCCAGGGGATCCTGGCAGGATCTCCCAACCTTGTGTTTCTGCATGAAGCACTGCCCCTACACTCCCAGCCCTGCCCACTCCCTCCCTAACTGTGGCCAGTTTCCAGCTGGCTTCAAATCCCAGAATACTTCCCCATGGGAGCTTCTCTTGGCCTCAAGGTCAACTCTATGTACTCCACCACCAGGTCTTTCGGCTTGTCCACCAGGTCCCTAAGCCCACACAGGTGCCAGTCCCTGATCTGACCTCCTCCACCTTCCTACTTCCTGCCGTGGTCTACTCCTCTCACACCTGCCCACGTCCACAGCTTCCACAAAGACTGGCTCCCTCCTAGTCCTGCTCCTCTGTCCACTCACCTCCAAGATGAACTTGTCCAGCTGGGAGCCTGAATGGGCCTCAAGGTCAACTCTGCTCCCTCCTCCACCATGTTCTCCTGGCTTCTCTCTCCCTCCTGGGCTACCTGCCTTCTGAACTCCACCCCAACCTAAGGACAGGCCCAGCCCCACTCCCACACCCCACCCCTGTGGACACGGACCTCACACAGAGGCATGATGGGAAGGGAAGTCCCTTCCACACTTCCCCAATTCTCACCTGACCCCCTCCACTCCCAGGGAGAGAGGAAGACAGGCCTGGAGGGAATCTAACTCATCCCCAGCTGACAGCTTCTTCCTGAACTCTGCGCCTTGGGCAAGAACCCGGAGCTTAGGTACAAAGCAGAGAAGCTTTGGGGATAACTTGGGGAGGCGAGAGCCCTGCCTCCACATGGCAAGGCCACCTGGACAGGATCAGCAGCCATGCTGCAGGTTCAAGAACTCCAGCAGCCCAGCCTTTGGGGCAAGTACCCAGCAAGAATATGCAGTGTCTGCTCTGTGAGCAGCTTTGCTCCCACAGCAGGAACAACATGGGAAGGACTGGGAGCAAATCTAATCCCCAGGAGGCTCCAGGCCACAGACATCTGGGCTGTCCCCACCTTAGAAAGACAAGGAGACTCCCACAGAAGAGCCCAGCAGGTGTACAGGCAGAACCAAGTCTGGGCCTGACGCTGGCTGATGTGTGAGAGTCCTTCTTCCCAGCCCAGAGAACTTGGACTAACAGCTGCTCTGGCCCCACCCAGCTCCCTGTCTGTAGCAAGTCTGGGTAAAGCAGGCAAGACACCCAGGATTGGGTTGCTGTCACCCACCTGGTACCTGGGTTGAGTTCCCAGGTCATGGTGGTGGCAATGAAGCCTTCATGGGCCTTTGGGGGTGACCCAGAGGGTGGGAGCGCCCCGTATCTCTGTCTCAGTCTCAGTGCCTCTCAAACAGACAGCAAGGATATTTCCACAGAGAAAACCAAAGACTGCCATCAGGCCAAGCAGCTCTGAGCTGCCCAGTGACCTCCCAGGGACCAGATCCCAGGCTGGGATCCCAAGGGTAAGGAGTATGAGCTGGTGCAACTCTCCCATCCCGGTCACTTCTGCAGGAATGAACCCTAATGTCTCATTTTTATCCCACACTATCCCCATCGGGTTTGCCAACGGTCAGGGCAAGGACAGGGCAGGAGGAGGTCACCCTTGGTCGCCCTCCCCTAGCATCCCTACCCCAGGCCCAGGGGAAGCCCCTGCAGCCTCCATCACCAGTATGGGGGACTTCACATCCTCAGGCCAAGAAGGGGAAGGGACATGATTCCAAGGGCAACCTCTAGTGACCACAGTGCACTGCACCAGGTGTGACCCAGGAGCTGGCAGGGCCAGAGTCAGCTCCCGGGATGAGGGAGCATCCTGGCCTGGATACTGCACAGGGAGGCTCCAGGAGCACCCTGGGGTGTTCCCACTAGGTCTTCCTCCCCCAGTCCTGGAGCAGTTCTGCGCCAAGGAGCAAGGGGTGCCACCAGAGTCAGACAATGCTGAGCTGAGCTTCCCATATGGTTTGGAGTCCCTTAAACACCATGTGTGGGCATCAGTTCCCAGGGTGGCATCATTGCATGGAGTGAATGTGGAGCGCTGAGAACCAGGCCCTGTGCCAGGAGCTACCTAGGGGATTTAGAAGGGGCTGTGAGACTCAAATTCTTCTCTGTGGTCCTGATGTGGTTTTTCTTTTTAATGGTTTTTGATTCATATTGAAAATCACAGTTACAGAGAAAGTGAGAGCTCTTCCATTCGCTGAATCATTATCCCAGATGACTGCACCAGGCAGGGCCAGCTAAGCCTAGCAGTCACGACCTCCATCCGAGTCTCCCATGTCCATGCAAGGACCCAAACACTTGGGCCATTTGCTGCTGATTTCCCAGGGAGCTGTGTGATCCAGATCCTGATGGGACTCGATCCCCCATTCGCCATGAAGGTGTGAGCAGGACCTGAGCTGACACAAGAGCCATGATCTTGAACCTGCAACGGGATTTCTCCAAGAGCCTGTGCCAGGTGCTGTCAGAGAGAGAGCAGAGCTGATGAGACAGATGTGCAACCATTAGTCTCTCCCATCTGAGCAAGTAACCCTGGAGTGATGACAGCAGCAGGAGTGTAGGAGTGTCCCCTGGCTCTTGTCCTGAGCCTGACTCTGTCCTAAGGCTTCCAGTCTTCATTCACTGAATCTCCACAGCAGCCTAGGAAGTTGGGCCCACAGCTGGGTTAACAGGAGCTCTTCATGTTGGCAAAATATCTGCCCTGCAGTCATTTAGTCTACCAGCCTCAGACTTCACAAAGGAAGGGCAGGTGAAGGAGAAAGCACAGCGCTCAGCTCTGTCTGCTTATGTGCTGTGCTCCTCCCATCCCTAAACCAGCTGGGACTCCGAGCAAGTTCAGCTCCTGCCCAGAATCAATGCCCCTCATCACGACTCCCCATCAATCTTGCTCATTTTTCAATTCCCCAAAGTTAACAGTCTCCCTCCCACTCTGTGCTGACCCATGAGGGCACCTGGCTAAATAGATAGAAGCTGAAGAAACAGATTGTCCCAATTTGTAGCACAGTCCTTTATCCCTGGAAGGAGAATCAGGGTCTTGAATCCCAATCCAGGGTGGCAACTCTGTGCAACAGAACAATGCAGGTCGTTGGGTGGAGTGCTGTGTATGGGTACACTCCTCTCATCAGAGTGTGATGGCAGGGCAGAACATGGGAGTCCAGGGCTCCATGCAAGGGTGAGACCTAACGGAAGGTGAGGTGGGTGGAGGCGGAGACACCACAGCTTTCCTTGTGCTCCTCAAACAGTCGCTCCAGGGCCTCCATGTAGAGTCTGTGGTAGTGGTCAACCTGATCCTCAGTGGGTACACCAAGCTGGGGCACAGGGATGGGGGCTCCCACTGCAAAGGAGGAAAACACAGGTGAGTCAGAGGCTGTGCTATCCATGCTGTCTCCCCATGGTCACTCCCTGCCATGTAGTAGGCACATACCCACAGTGGTGATGGGCGTGGAAAGGGGCAGGAGACCCCAGGAGTTGGGTGAAAAGAGACTCCGGCCCCAGAAGACACAGGGCGGAAAACCAACAATCTTCTTGAAGATGACCTGGAACACATACTGCCAGGAGCCTTTGGCGAAAGTCATACTTTTGAAGGTGTCATTCTCCCCAAAGGAGTACACAGGCACCAGGGATGCCCTGCAGAAAGAAAAGTCATGCCCAACTCATGCCTATACCACACAATGGGCATTTTGGGGACTGCATATCATTCCCCAAGTCTCCTGATGTCACATCCAAGGCCTTTGGAAACTCACTATAAGGTCTACACAGAATGCAATGGAAGAATACCTCACCTGTGTTGAAAATTATTGTACAGTGGACTTTGCACATGCACCTTCTCACTCAGTGTTTGCACCTGCAGCCCTGGGGCAAGGCCGGCACCAGCCTTTTATTCAGGGAAAGGTCAAATGCAAGGGTTTGCTTTTGAGGCAGAGTCAGAAAGAGAACCCAGAATTTCTGGTCCCACAGGCCTTGTTCTAATAAGTTCTAATAAGTGCTGAGAGTGGAGGGAGCCTGGGACTTTGGTACCACACAGGCCAGACACCAGACCCTGAGGTGCTGACAGGTGCCTCCAGGTGTGGAGTGTGATGCTCAGTTCTGGACACTCCAGCATCACCTGCAGGCATTCAGAGGGGTGGACACACAGAGCACAGCCCAGCGTGGGGTCTCACAATCCACTCACCCATGCCTCAGTGCCAGGCGAACAAAGCCTTTGTGTCTCTTGAGTGCAAGGCAGTGTTTCCCTGGAGCCGTGTACAGGGATTCCTGGGCACCCCCGGTGACAATGACCACTGCCTGGCCCAGCTGGGGCTGAGACAGGACAAAGTCCAGGCTGTGACGGCTCACGGGTCGCAGTCCTGTGGCATGAGCAGGTGGGAGCAGTCAGCACTGCCCCTGGGGTTCCTAGTCTTTCTCCCAACCCTTTAGCACCCCATCCATCACCCCTCCCTTGCTCCTGCAGAGTAGACTCAGTGATCAGTACAGGTGCCCTGGTCTCGCTTCCCTCAAGAATTCTCAGGACAGGTGTCCTGGTCTCCTCTCCCTCAGGAGTTTCGAATTCCTGGAGAGGGTCACTCAGACCGGGGGCTCATCCCACCATTCACTGTGCAGCTCACCAGCAGTCATGATGTAGTCCCGGAAGATGGGAAGGTAGAAGAGGCCGGCCAGAGTGGCTAGCCAGGGCTGTATTCCTGGGAAGTGCTGGGAGAAGTTGTTGCTCTCAGAGAAGAAATTACAGAAGACTCCAGTGCACATGATTCCATGGGGGTGAGATCCCAGCACATAGTTCTGGTTGGGGGGCAGCTCTGCCGTCTTCACCAGCTTTGCACAGTTGAGCAGGAGGAGAGAAGGAAGACATAGAGAACAGGACACAGCTGGAGGTGCTGCCCTCTGTCCCTGCAGACCTAAGAGCTCAGTGTTCTGGGATGGGCTCAGGGTCCACTTCTCCACCCCTGCCCCTCTGTTCCTTGGGCAGCAGGGCTCAGGCTGCAGGACAGGAAAGAGTGAGCAGGTGCAGGGGTGGGGATGGGACAAGAGGGAAGCGGTGACTCTGGAGTGGGTAACCATCACCTTGATAGGAAAATAATCCCTCTGCAGTTTCCAGACTTCCCAGTGCCTTGTCCATACAACCCGCCTTCCTCCTGTGGGTGGAGATCCTGGTAGCCAATTGCCTCAGACAGCCTCCTCATCGCTCCCCACCTCGAACCCTGCCTGAGCTCACCTTGGCTGGGGGTATCCCGGTCCACATAGAGCCACATCAAGTAGATAACAGTCAGAGGCCAGAGCCGCGTGAAGAGAAGGAGAAAAAGTAGAATGGAGGCACAAGGGCCTGGGGTAAAGGAGGAAGAAACATAAGTCCCTCGGTACTGAGTATCTCAGCCCATTCCTCCTCATAGCACTTGGCTGGAGCATCTCCTTTGACCTTGTCCCTGTCCCTTGGTCCAGGTGTCCCAGCCACCACACAGCCATCCTCCCTGCAGTCCTCTCCCTGGGCTGTCCCCAGGCACCCCAGCCTCCCCCTCCTCTCACCTAGAAACAGGAAACTGAGCACGTATTGGAGGGCTCCCAGTGCTTCCAGCCATTCCTTGTGCGGGGTCTTAGTGGGGCAGGAGGGCGGAGTTGCTGTGGTGACTTTCATCCCAGCAGCTCCCTCTTCCTGGAGGGTCAAGCCGGGTCTCAGGTCCCTGTGTCAGTGTACAGCGTGTGGCTGAGGAGCTGCCTGGATGGAGCTCGAGTCTCCAGGCTTTTCTGAGTTTGATTTTGAACTGATCCTGGATCTGTCAGTCTGGTCGGGCCCCTGAGGGAAGCAAGCCTGAGGTGGGGGTGTGCAGGGAATTGGGCAGTACCTGGGTTGCAGCAACCATGCAGGGAGGGGACATGCAGCTGGTCAACCCGCCCACGGTCTCCAGGTGCAGGAGAGTGGCAGGGATCAACTGGAGACTGTAATGAGTAGCATGTTCCCTCTGTGGTTTCCTAAGGAGCCACTGCAGGCCCTCAGGCTCCTAGGACACAGAGAGGACTCTCTCCTCTACCTGGTCCCCTCTCTTCTGCAAAGGAGACTACTTGGGGCATGATGTCTGCCATGTGCTTAGGTTAGAACCATGTGCTCATAGGAAGTAACGCTTTATCACACCTTTACTCCTTGAGCTGCTAAAGAAATCGCTCCCCATGGAGTGTTGGCAGTGCATCCACCTGTGCCAGCTGTACCATGCTGCTCTGGGGTGGCCACCTATCTGCCAGTAAAACAGCACAGCCAGAACCCACTCCTACAGCCCAGAGCTGGACATCCGTGCTCCACAGGACCCTCACAGTCAGCAACGGGCAGCATGAAACCCCAGTGGTCAGGGACCATGCTCAGCTGGTACTCAGGGCTCCCACACCCAGCCCAGCCCTGCCTGCTGTGTCCCAGAGCAGCTGGAGGCTCTAGCTCTCCTGGAAGGAAAAGATGGGGATCAAGGATGCCCTGGGGGATCCCAGGGATCTGCCCATTCAGCTCAGGTGCACCCCGACACGGCTTCCCTTCACCCC
The DNA here is from genome assembly GCF_017591425.1 of Ochotona curzoniae. NCBI lineage: Eukaryota > Metazoa > Chordata > Mammalia > Lagomorpha > Ochotonidae > Ochotona > Ochotona curzoniae. The sequence goes on from NW_024465421.1 coordinate 7,093,457, forward strand.
TGTTCCAACAATGACTCACCGATTCCTTCTGAGAGTGGACCTGCTGGCTCAGGGCTCCGTGTCCAGCCTCACTCAACCAGCACAACCCCCTGACAGCCCCAGGTTTGCACAGCAGACAGGCAGCTGGGTTTTGAAGGCAAGAGCAAGGAGGGCACTGTGCAGGCAGTGCTGGGACCAGAAGTTGTTTCCTGACCCCATCCATGTAGGAGGAGGGTGAGGCTCTTACCCCTGCCCATGAGCAGAGGTGGAGGTGGAGGTGGTAGAGATGGGATCAGCAGGCAGCATGGGCAGGTGGGAGAAGCCCCAGGCCTCTGGCAGGTGCAGCCCCAGGCTGGGCCCAGGTGAGAGAAACTCCAGGCCAGAGGTCCAGCCCACCAAGTTCGTGTGGGGACAGCAGCAGAGGAGGTGGTTCCGGGAGATGCCACTGAGCTGAGGGTGCCCACCCCTGCTGTTCTGAGACTGTGCCTGGGGAATGGGAAAGCAGAGGGGCAGGGGCATTCTTCTATTTATATCCCCTGGATATAGGGTGTCTAGACTACAAGGAGACTGACTCTGACAAGTAACACAGGACAGCTCTACAGAAGGGCTGCAGGAGGCCGCCAGTTTGGAGAGGGGCCTTATACAGCTCTGAGCCCCCTCCCCTCCTGGCCCAAGCCACTGGCCATGGTCCCACCCTCTTGTTTACCCTCCTTGGTGTTCTTGCAGGTAAGGCCCAATGTAACGGGAGCTGACCACCCGAGCTCAGGAAGCTGTGACCCATGGAAGCCCTAGAAATAACCAGGTGCTGAGCAAGATGTGGGATCTGAACTTTTTGAGGGGCAAGACTGGACCTCAGGGCTCAGCATGGACTTGGGCCAGCAGGACTCCAGGCAGCCCCAGGCAGTGCGAGGGTCCACTCAGGCGCAACTGCCCAGAAGTAGCCCTTGTGGCCCAGCACCTGCAGGGGGGATGGTTTCCTGAGGGCAGTCAGACCTCCTGGGGTCTGAGCGGGAGGCTGTGATGGCAGGGCACCCAGGCCAGCCGGAGATGTTGCAGCCCCCAAGGGAGGCCCAAGGTGCTGGGGGACAGGACAGATGTGCATGATGGCCTCCTCAGCCTGTGGGCGCCCTCCCCAGGCCAGGGGGAGGCATTCCTTCAGCAAAGTCTGACACCCTAGCAGGTGCCTCAGTCACCAGCGTGATTCTTTCAGGTCATCTGTGAGCAGGAAACATCAGATGGATGCTGCTGGGTGCGTGGCTGTGACCCCCACATGTGGTACCCAGCACTGTGGGTCTGCAGGAGCCAACGCAAGCCAGCTTCCCCAGCCCAGGCCAGACTGCACAGGGGCACACCCTTTCTTTTCTTTTTTTTTTTAAAGATTTATTTTTTTTTATTATTATTTTTTTTATTGGAAAGGCGGATATACAGAGAGGAGGAGAGACAGAGAGGAAGATCTTCCATCCGATGATTCACTCCCCAAGTGGCTGCAATGGCCGATGCTATGCCAGTCCGAAGCCAGAAGCCTCTTTCGGGTCTCCCACGCGGGTGCAGGGTCCCAAAGCTTTGGGCCATCCTCCACTGCTTTTCCGGGCCACAGGCAGGGAGCTGGAAGGGAAGCGGGGCTGCCGGGATTAGAACCGGCGCCCATATGGGATCCCAGGCATGCAAGGCGAGGACTTAACCACTTGCGCCACCGTGCCGGGCCTGGGCACACCCTTTCTGCCCTGTCCAGAAACCTTGCCAAAAGACACTTTCCCCAGTCCACCTTCCAGACAGGTGGACAAGACTGTTGGAGTCTGAAGAAGCTTCCTATAGGGCACAGATGAGAGCTCATTGCCGGGAGCTCTGTGGCCAGGTTGGGAGAGCGAGCAAAGGGTGCAGGGTCTAAACTCTAGAGCAAGGCAGGGGGACCCCAGGGCTGGAAAGATACCTGCTCCTCCGTTCTCAAGCTACCTAATGCCCCCAACCCCTACCTCACACAAAGAAGAAGCATGTGGCCCAGGGGACTATGGCCTGAGGGCAGTGTCCCACGTCCTGGGCCAGTGGGGAGCTCTCTGACTTCCATAGACCTGCACACCGGCCTGAAGAACCACACAACAGCCACTGGGGGCTGAACAGGAGGAGCCACAAATGCCAGGTGGGCTAAGCTGACTCAGGGCCCCACTCACCTGACTCCCCCAGACCAGCAATCCCTGGGTCCACACTCACAGAGTTGTGGACCTGGGGCTAACCCAAGCACCACACCCCTCATGCCCAGGGGACCATATGTTCCCTCTGCATCCCTAGACAGCCTGAACCAGCTGTTCCTGAGTGCCACTGCTTCTGGGTTCCCTGGAGACACTAACAATGCCCCCTTCGCCTAAGGGGGAGAGGGAGAGTAGCCTGCTAACTGGAAGTCACCTGACCACCACGAAGTGTCAACCCACAGCTTCCCACCCTGGGTCTTAGGAAGGGGCAGATGTATGGGGCAGGGAGCTCTGGGGGGCCCCAGGGAAGAGGAGAGACTGTGCCTACTCACTCCATCTTTGCTTCTCTGGAGCTCCTTCCTAATCTCCCATTCCCTGTAATGGTTATTTCTATGGGAGTGGAGGACACAGACCAGGTTCCAGGATCCTCAAACCCTTGGGGAGGTGAGACAGGGTCCAAGGCAGGTCACGGGTGGGCCTTGTCCCTTCCCTGCCAGTCTAGCAGCCTCCAGCCAGGCCCCTGGGAAGCTCAGATGCACTCTGGGTGGACCCTGTGCAGTGGAGTTCAAGCTCCTCCCTGGACCAACCCCAGCCCCAGGAGCAGGCTCCCTACCCCACCCTGGTCCCCGACTGGAAGGATAGCTCTGGGAAGCAGGGGCATTGGGAGTTTATGTCCCCACCCTACTGGCACTGCCCTTCATGGGGGCCGCCTGGAGCCTAGGGTTGGGGCCAGGAAGCTGGAAAGGGAGAGAGAGGAGCTGAGAGCAGAGGGGTGGAGACAAAGAGGCCATGGCACAAAGCACCCCCAAAGGAGAGAGAGAAGCACCAGGTCTAGAATGGATGGAACAGCCTGGGCTGTCAGGGGTGGGGGAGGTAGAGGGCAGATATGCCATAGAGACCCCCAAATAGGACTCCAGAGGAGAAGCCCTGGACAGAAAGTTTCAACTTCTTGCTATGCAGGGGTGCTGACCCAGAGGGAGCTCCAGGTGGTAGGGAACCCAGCAAGAAGGATGAGGAAACCTGCAGATGCCCAAGGTGGGACTTGCCACACAGACCTGGCACAAGCTGTCACCTTGGAGGAGGGCACATCCTAGCATTGCAGAGGGGGCAGCTGTTGACTTAGTCCTTGTCTCCTCCCCCAGCACCTCTGTGCTTAGTCCAGGAGCCCTCACACCCCAGAAATGTCAAAGGGCGAGCCTGGGACCCAGCTGGGCATTGGGCTGCTGCTGGCCCAGGTACCCAGCATTTGCAGAGACCAACTGACTGGCAGGCACAGGCCTTTACTGAGTGGGGGGGATGTTCTAGAACTTCATTAGGAAATTAGATATCACACTAAGAGAACTGTGCACTTACCTGGGCGGCAGTTCAGTATTCCTCACCACCAAATCCTGACCAGGCCAAACAACACTGTAGGTGGCCCCCACTTTCCCCTAAAGAGATTCTTCTCTACACAGGACCAAGTAGCCTACCCAGACCAATAGCCCTGGGGTGTGGGGGGTGTACAGGCAGAACTTTCACCTGTCTGTACGCCCAGCACACCCTTCTTCCAGGAGAAATCAGTGGAGGACAGAGGAAGGCTAGAGAGGGAGCTGCACCCTTCTCCCTTCTGAGCTCTTCTCAGCTCTTCCCAACATGCATGCCTGCTTTATCATGGGTATTGCTCAGCTTGCTCAGTTCATTCACTTCTTGGCTGAGATGCCATCAGCTGACCTGTCAGGTGTATTCTGTCCATTAAACGATGCCACCTCGCTTCCTCCAGTCTGTATGTCTGAGCACTCCCTCTCAGCTGAGGCGAAGTGCTCATCTGTTCTTACGACGCCCTTCCCCATTGAGCCTGACTGCTCTGCTCACCCCCCTCTCTATCTCACACCCCGATTCTTCCTTTCACAAAGACAAGAACCAACTCCTTCCCCACCAGCAGCCATCTCTGCTGGTAACTTGGATGAGACACATTTGGTGGTAAGGGGCAGAGTTGGGATGTCTGCCCACAAATGCTGACCCCTCTAGCTCTGCTCTGCCATCAATGAACAGTCAGGACAATTCTTGGGAATGAACTTTGCAAGGGGTCAAGCGGTAGGGAGTCTCAATGGTGCAACTGCTGGAGGTGTCCTTCAGCGTTGGATGTTGGATGACGGTCAATGCCACCTGCTGCCTTTCCTCTCTGCTGCCGCTGATTTACTTATCTGGATCTTTTATCTGGGAGAACCCAAGGTTCCTTGGCTCCCTCCTCCCTGGGCCAGGTGGCTTTCCTGTCAGCTGGTGCCGGTGCCGTTGGTCCCTGTCATTTCTCAGCAGTGCCTTTCCACGCACACAGCTCCTCCACAGGTAGCCCTGAGTTTCCATCGCTGACCTACTATGGCCGGCAGCCTCCAGGGTTTCCGGTCACCATGGACAGATACCTTGCCACTTCAGCTTCTCGGCATTCACTCCTCTTTCATCGTGGTCCTCCCTGGGGCTCTCCAGCTGGAAGACCAAGGTAAATCCTCTGCTGAGCCCCTCCTCTCTCCTGAGCCAGTGATCGACCTGTCCATCCAGGCACTTCCCCAATTCTTGACTCTCCAGTGGACAGGGTTGTGGGAACGGGTGTGCCCAGTGCTTGCTCTCTCTCTCTCTCTCTCTCTTTCTCTCTCTCTCTCTCTGACACCTGCATGGGGCTGAGAGCATGAGAGCAGGGATGTGAGAGGCTAGACAGAAAGGAAAGCCTGCAACTGTGGGAGGATTTGCAACCTCCACAGCCAGCTCATCTGCAGGACACCAACCACCAAAGGATTATGCGATTGGCCCCAAGTCACCAAGTCACACAGCCGGCAAGAACCCCAACGCCTCCCCGAGAACAGTTTCCTGGCCGAAGGCAGGTATCACCATGGCCACCCACCCGCTGTCTGCTGAGTCATGGAGTCTGTTTCCTCATCTACACAAGTCCTGCACCTGTGCTCAGGATCAATGGGACACTGTGTGCAGAGTTCCTGGTGGAGAAACCCCACCGCCAGTCAGGACATCCTCTGGCCCACAGGAGTGGCTGTTCCCACCCAAGGCTGTAGCAGGCTTGGTTTGCTGGGACTCAGGCTGCAGCGTTTCCTATGTAGCCAGGACAGGCAAAGCTCCCTCAGGAACCTCGTGAACCTGAGGATAGAAAGCGGAAGTACCACCGAGCTCGACCTTGAACTCTGAGGACAGGACGCCTCAGCTGTCTTTATGGCTATTGTTTTGGCTTGGTTCTTGGCACACGCTAGGAGCTAAATATGATGCATGAAAGGAAAGACTCTGATCTGTGTCTTCACTTTAATATTGTAACAAAAATGCCTGAAAGACCAGGAGAGTTTGAAGATTATAGTTCAGGATCAGATGAGAGGTAGCAGGGGTAGGGGCAGGTGGGAAAGGTGACATAGGCCAAATGACCTGCAGCTGGGCAGAACTTGAACTCCAATATCAATGGGCCCACTCCTGGGACTCCTGGGACTCTCCTAGGCCAAGCCCCAGTGACCTGAAAACTTCCTACAAGCCCTATATCCCAGCCACCCAATTACATCACGTCTTTACTCCTACTCCATCAGCCATGAACACGAAGACATCAGATTTCATTGTTGGCAGGAGTTTCAGGTACGCAAGTCCTGATAGGCCGTAACGGGGACAGTGACTCCAGCTTCGTCATTTATCCAAGGTCACCCAAGGAGATTGAGTAAAACCAAGCTCCTGATTGCCTAAGTCCAAACCAACATGCAGGTCACCCTCACGCATTTCCCAAGGTGAAGTATGACCACTGTAGGGGTGGGGGAGACAGGACGCATCTGAATTTCTACATCTCCTTTCTCCATCCACAGGCTCCTGTCTACAGCTCACAGACTAACACTGGCTGCCAAGCTGTTGTTGCTGTTTCATGCTTATTTTTTAAAACAGCATCTATTTTCTTTCTACTTGAAAGGCAGAATTACGGGAAGAGAGAAGGAAGGAGAGAGATCTTCTGTCCACTGGTTTACTCCCCAAATGGTTGTAGTGGCCAGGATTGGTCCAAGCTTAAGTCAGGAACTCCATCTGGATCTCCCACATGGGTTCAGGAGCCCGAGCACTTGGGCCATCCTCTGCTGCGCTCCCAGGCTCATTAGCAGGGTGTAGGTTGGAAATGAAGCAGCCAGGAATTGAACCAGTACCAGTTTTGGGATGCCAGTGTCACAGGTGGTGGCTTTACCCGCTTCACTATCAACCCCCTCATGACTGTCCCAGGCAGAAACTATTAGTGCCATCTTTGAGAGCACGTTGATTCCAGTTTTGCTGTCTAGTGGCTCAAGAAACGTTTACAGGGACCTTTTCTTTGACTTGCTGGCTAACCCTTTTCTTGAGACACCTGTTGAGTGAGTGCTGTTAGGTGGACAGAGAGAAGTTAGCCTTCGGAGGACATAGCAGCTTCAAAAGCACATCCTGGAATGTTAGGATTCTGTACGCCAAAGCCCTGCCCATGCCCCACTAACTTTCCACTTAGTCCTAGCCTTTTTCCAGAGAAAGTACCTGCTCTCTGTCCCAGACCAAGTGGGAACCTGACAATACTAGACAATAAAACCTGGGGAGGATGTTGACCTATTTCACATGTAGCCAATCCTTTATCCAGAAGAGAGGAAAGGGTGAGGGGAAGGGCTAGGAAGAACTGGACTCTGTTCCCTGCTATGCCAGCCAAACCTGCCTTCTCAGCCCTTCCCTGGGATGCCACCTGTCCTTTCGAGTATATTCTCTCTGCTAAACCAGACAACCTCACTTATCCCATTCTACATGGCCTGGCACTCTCTCATATCCCCTCTGATGAATGCCCCATGCCAGGAGGTCTTGGCACACTGCTGGCTTCTCATGTGGCGTGCTTCAGTTCTCACCTGTGTGAAGACAAGGACCTTGACCCTAGCCTTCTCTGCTCACAGTCCCACAGCAGTTTGTCTGATGCCTAGCTGCAGGTATGGACTCTACCTCCCTGCAATGTGGACCCTGGAACGCAGTGGCACTGGCTCGAGGGTATGAATTCCTGGTGCCATATGGGAAACCAGGTTGGAGTTCAAGGCTCCTGACTTTGTCCAGACTCAACCACAGCTGCTGCAGCTGATTAGGAAGTGAGCTGGAGGAGGAAACAGCTTTCTCTCTCTCTTCCACACTGACATTCAAATAAATAAACATAAACATATAGATATACATATACAAATATAGATAAACATATAAATAGCCACAAAATCCTCATCATACCTAATCTCAAAACTCTTCAGTATAATCAACATGCATGTGCTGCGCGCACCTGTTCAAATACCACATAAGGGACATTCAAAATTTTGGTTGTCTGAGGAACAGAGTGGCAGAGAGAGAGACTGTATCTCATATGTTAATTTCCCAGTTGCCTATTATAAACACCACTGCATTTAAACACGAGTGTGGACATATGAGTCTCCCATCGGGTGGCAGGGCTGGGCTGTCCCTGCTGCTTGTCAGTGTTTGCATTAGCTGGAAGCTATTTTGAGGAGCTGGGCAAGGATTTGGTCCCAGGTACTCTGATTTGGCTGCTGGTCTTACAGATACAGGGCTACACGTCTCCTGTCTACAAGGAATTATAAAACATCCATCTTTCCACGTGGGTCCGGCTGGTGCCTCCTGGGCACCCTACCACTAACTCAGCTCCCCTCCTGCTCTGGCCTAGCATTGGCCTGGATATCCAACAGCACACACAGTGGTGTGAGGTTGTGCCACCTCTAAATGGAAGATCACAGCTAAGTACCCAGACCCTTGCTTTGGTCATCTCTGTCTCTCTCCTCGCTGGCTCTGGGTGAAGCCACCTGCCTTACCTTAAGATATTCACAGGGCCAGCATTGTGGCACAGCCAGTTAAGGCAATTCAACTCCTGACTGCTCCACTTGTCATTCAGCTGCCTGCTAAAGGCCTGGAAAAAGCAATGAAGAATAACCTAAGTACTTAGGTCCCTGCCCTTGGGAGTCCTGGAAGAAGTTCCTGGCTGCTGGTTTTGCCCCAGCTGTATGTCGGCCATTGTGGCCATCAGGGGACCAAACAGGTAGATGGAAGATTTCTCTTTGCTTTTACCAGAGTCCTGAAGTCTGAGTGCCACCATAAAGAACTGAAACTTTGAACCATCAGATGGCGAATCAGGAGGTGACTCCCAAAATTCCAGTCAAGCCTTGAGTTCCTCCAGACCTGGTCCCTAGCCCCTGAAAACTTTGGAACCCAGGATGGGGTCAGCTAAGCCCCTTCTGCCCTTGAGCTTCAGTCACTATATGAGGATAAAAAGGGGGTTACCAGAAGCTGCGGGTTTAGGGGTGGCATGTTCTGAGCTCTCTCTGTGAGACTTATTGATTGAAGAATGATGATGCTTTAGTGCTGTAAATGTGCCCAGCATGAGGATTTTGCTGGTTGCATCCCCACAATGATACTCTCCACATCTCTTTCTGCTTTAGCTCTGTCTGCTGAGAACTGCTGCTGTCTGTCCTGTCTGAGACGGTAGCCATTAGCCATTCATGGCTACCAAATCCCTGGAAGAGAACTGGTCCCACTGGGCAGCTGAATTTCTAAATGTAAATTATGTTATCATGGGTAGTTGTAGCAGGTGGAACTCCGTCTGCAATGGTGGAAATAAGAGAGAGTTCAGAGTCCCTTGTGAGTCGGGTTAGGTTAAGCTGCCGTGTATGACTACCTCCCTTCTCAGAGTGCTGCTTTGAGTCCAAGATGTTGTGCTTTCAGTCCAACTTCCAGTTCCTGCACCTGGAAAGGCAACAGATCATGGCCCAAGTATTCAGTTCCCTGGCACCCCAGATGGGGCTCCTGGCCCCAGGATGGCCCCAGCCCTGACTGTCGTGGGCATCTCAGGAGTAAAGCAATGGGTAGAGGAACTCGCTTTCTATCTCTGGGTCACCCTGCCTTTCAGATGAATGCATGAATGGATAGTTTTATTTCAATAAAATCTCTATTAAAAAAAACAGTTGAAGAAAGAAGAGTCTAGGATGTCAGCTGGGATCCTGCAAGGTGGAAAAAGTCACAGGTGGTTCTGGCACTGAGAAGGGATGGGCAGGCAGCTGGCTAGGCCTGCTGAGGCGGGAAGTCACACAGCCCCTTCCTTGTGATTCTGTCTTTACAGGTGTTCATCAAAATGTTCAGATGCTGGATGTGGCATGCCCTCAGAAAATCATTACAAGTGTCAGCTGTGATATCTTCCTGGGATGGACAGAAACATCCCAAATCCAACAGGAGAGGTCCAAGTGGTATCTACAGCCCTGCCTTGCCCTCTGCCCACCACGTCTCTCCAAAGTGACAAGGGGCCTTATTTTATTTTTTAAAGCTGTATTTATTTTTATTGGAAAGACAGATTTACAGAGAAGAGGAAATACAGAGAAAGATCTTCCATCCACTCGTGTACTACTCCCCAAATAGCCAGATCTGAGCAGATCCAAAGCCAAGAGCCAGAAGCCTCCTCTGGGCCCTCCACATGGGTGCCAAGTTCCAAGGCTTTGGGCCATCCTCTACTGCTTTCACAGGCCATAAGCAAGGAGCTGGATGGGAAGTGGAGCAGCTAGAAAAAGAATCAGATACCTATATGGCATCCTGGCACTTACAAGATGAAGATTTAGTCATTGGTCACTGAGCCCTGAGGGTGGTCTTAAGAAAAATCTAAGCTTCGCCAAGGAACCACAGAAACAGTTTCCAAGGACCACTGTTGCCCAGTGAGCAGCCACGAAAGCCATGTCAACCCAGACTGTTGGAAACACTCTCTGCAGGGCCCTTTCTCACCTCTGGCATGGTTGACTCAGAAACTCCAGATCAGATAAGGCAAATTATCAATCTAGGTCAGGTGTCAAAGGCCCTGATAGAGGATGGTGGCATCATTCTGCTGGGACCTGGTCCCAAAGCCACCTGCAGCCTGCCTCCCCAGGAGACCTGGATTTGTTATTATTATTTTTTAAAGAATTATTTACTTTTATTTGAAAGACAGATTTATAGGGCAGGAAGGTGAGAATGAGAGAGTGAATCTTGCATCTGCTATTCACAAACACCCCAGGCTGGGCCAGTCCAAAGCCAGGAGCTTCACCTGGATCTCCTATGTGGTTTCAGGGACCCAAGTACTTGACCATCCTTCACTGCTTTCCCAGGTGTATGAGCAGGGAGCTGAATGGGAAGTGGAGCATTTGGGACTGGAACCAGGGTCTAGATGGGATGCTGCCACCACAGGTGGAGGATCAGCCCTCTCTGCTTTGGGGGAACGGTTTTCTTAAAGACCAGGAGTGAAGGCTCTGCTCTCTGCCTCATGCCAGGCTAACCAGAAGGGAGCTTAGTAAGTGCTGCTGAGTCTTCTTCCTCTAGTTACCTTATGGGCTTTCCATGCCAGGTGCCTTTGTCAGGGATTAAACTTTTACCTCTTAAGCCCTCACAGGTGCACACAGAAGCTGGGACAGCCCACTCTTGTGAGCCAATCAAAGGCCTCAAACACCTCTGAGCCAAACAGATAAGCAAAGCCTTTGCTTTTGTCAGATTAAGATGGTGGCTCCTCTTCTCTTAGGAAGCTGCTATTGGCAGGAAAACTTGCCTGGTGAGTTCCTGTGAGTTCATAACAGTAGGTGATTCTGCTGGGCCTCATGAAACCATTTTTTAAAAATCTTTCTGTAGCCTCGGGGAATCTAGCCCACACACCAGGCCAGCTTTCTTTTCTTTCTCTTTCTTTTCTTTCTCTTTCTTTCTTTCTTTTTTTTTCTTTCTCTCTCTCTTTCTTTCTTTCTTCCTTCTTTCCTTTCTTCTCTTCTCTTCTCTTCTCTTTCTTTCTTTTCTTTTCTTTTCTTTTTTCTTTTTTTAAGCCAGGAAGGATAGGACAGAGAGTTTGGGTGACGGAGTTGGAGGGCTGGTCTTCCATTCCCTGGTTCACTCCCCAAATGGTTGCAACAGATGGAGCTGAATCCATCTGAATCCAGGAGCCAAGAGCTCCTTCCAGGTCTCCCACATGGAAACCCAAGGACTTGAGTCATCCTTGCTGCTTACCCAGGTCATAAGCAAAGAGTTGGATTGGAACTGGAACAGCAAGGATTAGAACTGGTGCCCAATATGGAATTCCAGCATCACAGATGGAGGCTTACCTTATTATAGCATAGTGCTGTGGGCCAGTTTTCACATCAAGCTCCCATCTGTGGGTGCTCTGTCAAAGATTGCTATGGCCCACCATCTAGCATTAGAACCCACTCTGGCAGTACAAAGGAAGAGCACGTGCTGTGGTGAACAGGATTTCTCGTTTTTACTCCAACAGCAGTCTGTTCAACTTTTTTTTTTTTTTTTTGACGGTGGACCTTCCAAATCTTCCATGCGAGGTGACTTTATAATCTAGATCGGGACAGCCCATCAGTTGCTACCATTCAGAAACTAATAGAATATACTTCTTGTTTTTGTAAACATGTTGATGATGATGATACAGTTCCATAGGCCCTGATATTTCCCTTACACACTCCCCTAGTCGCCCACCCTCCACTGAATTCCCCTATATCATTACTATAATAGCGTTCTTAATATGCAGTCATATGTCCATCATTACAGGCATGGACAATGGCAGAGTTCAGCATCCTATTGTCAAGATATAGTTAACAGTTTCATTGGGAGTCCATCTTTGATATGGAAGTAGAGATGTATACTGCATTGCATCTGCATATGCGGATTTGATAGTCTCCATTACACAGTTACCGTACATCCCCTTAAAGGAAAAGCCACAAAACAAAATCAACAACAGAAAGAAAAGAAGGAATTAAAAATGGCATAAAGTTAAATAATATGCTACTGAATGACTAAAGTGTTGCTCAAGAAGTGAAAAAGAAAATCAAGAATCTTCTTGAAGAAAATGATGGTACTGTATGATCTATGAGTCAGTGAAGAATTTAATGAGAAAAAAATGTGTTTTGAAGAGATAAAACTAACAAAAAAAATTAAAATCCATGACTACTTTGTTGGTAAGATATGTCTCCTGTAGGCAACAAATAGATGGGTTTTGTTTTCCAATCCAGTCTACTTATCTATGGCATTTGATTGATGAGTTTAATTCATTTACATTCAGGATTATACTTGATCTTAGCCAAAAGTTCAAGAAGCGATACATTCAGGGTTAATATGAATGGGTGGTAATTTGGTTCTGTCATTTTAGCAATGGGTTGTTCATTGATTTAGTCTTCTGTTATTTTACTTGGATGTTCCTCACATTTGCCTTTGGTTTGGGTGGGCACTATTCCTCTTCTCTGTTAAGAAAACATCTTTAAGTATCATTTGTAGGGCAGGTTTGGAAGAGGCATATCTTTTACCTTTTCTTAACTGTGGAAGAATTTTATTTCATTTTCAAAGACAAAGGAAAGCTTTGCTAGCTATGTTATTCTGTGCCAATAATTCTTTGCATTTAGAATCTGGAATATGTCACTCCATTCTCTTCTGGCCTATGGAGTTTCCGGTGAGAGGTCTCTTGTGAGTTTAATTGGCATTCCTTTATGTATCAATTGATTTTTTTTTCACGTGCACATTTAAGGATCTTTTCCTTATGTTTGACTGAAGAGAGAGCTTAATTATCCTGTGCCGTGATGAAGACTGCTTTTGGCTAACCCTGTTAGGGGTTCTTTGCCCCTCCTGGATGTTGTTTCCCAATTCTTTCTCTAGATTAGAGAAATTTTCCCTTATTATTTCATTAAATACATTTGTAAACCCAGCTTCTCTTTCTGCACCTTCTGGGACCCCCATACTCTTATTTTTGGCCTTTTAATAGTGTCTTTCAGTTCTTGAATACTTTTTTAACTTGACCCAGCTCTGCTTCCAGTTTTTTGTTTGTTTTCCCCGGTGACAGGAAATATCTTTTAATTCTGAGATTCTTTCTACTGCTTCCTTCATTTTATTTTGGAGACTCTTCACTGTACTTTTAATTTGCTCCACTGTATTCACTTTTAATATATCAGCTTTCATTTGATTCATTTCCAGTGTGACATATTCCTTAACTTTCTTGTATTATGTGCTTCTCATTGTTGATAAGAAATTTTATAACAAGTGTTTTGAATTCTATATCCTGCATTTTCTCTCTCTCTTTTTTAAAGATTTATTTTATTTGTATTGCAAAGTCAGATATACAGGGAGGAGAAGAGACAAAGAGGAAGATCTTCCATTCAATGATTCACTCCCAAAGTGACAGCAATGACTGGTGCTGTGCCAATCCGAAGCCAGAAGCCAGGAGCCAGGAACTTCCTCCAGGTCTTTCATGCAGGTGTAGGGTCTCAAGGCTTTGGGTTGTCTTCAACTGCTTTCCCAGGCTACAAGCAGGGAGCTGGATGGAAAGTGGAGCTGCCGAGACTAGGACTGGCGCCCATATGGGATCCCAGTGTGTTCAAGGCGAGGACTTTAGCCGATAGGCCACCATGCTGCCCTTCCCCCACCCATTTTCTCAATGTCTTCCTCAGTTAACCCTGAGGTTGGCAAAGACTTTTGTTCCTTTGCAGGGGAGTCTTCAGTAATATTCATTGTGCCTTTGTCTCTTCTTTTGCTTTTGGTCATTGTACTTCTGGTTAACAGGTTCTTCTCTTTTCGGCAGTTTGTTAAGCTTGTCAGCCACAGGTATACAATTCTATTTTACTTGTTGTGGTTGGTACACAGTTCTTTGTTTACAGCAACTTGTGCCACTTCCTGCAGTGAGTTTCAGGTCTGGGTTCTTATGTTAGATTTCCACCATGGTCTCTGTAACCCCAGCTCCTGGCTTACCACTCTCCACTCCTTGTGATACTATGATGAGGCTGCACCGTTGTCTGTACAAACTTTCTCCCACTTCCGGTTCTAGCAGGTAACAAGATTTGAGAGACACCAGGAGTCCTATATAGCTAGGTTGCTAGTGGTGCTGACCTTGCTGGGACCTGTTGGCCATTAGTCTGGGAACCGCACAGACCTACTTTGAACTGTAAGATGCCAAAGTTGGTATTATTTTCCCTGTGGGACCACTGCAATGCACTGATCTCAGTGAGTTCTCACCATGCTCAGTGCATGCTCAGCTCAATGCTGTCCCTGCAGCCTTAAAGCTTTTGCCACACTATACATAATGGTGCCTGGTGTGCCACTACTAAAGTTCTTGATCTGCTGGCCGTCAGGTCTGAGGGCTACCCGGACCTGTCTTAGGTGGAACCTGTAGGATGCCAGGTTGTTGCAGTTCGCTGAGCCAGAAATGAGTTCACTCCCAGCTCAGTGCATGCTCAGTCCTGTCCCATAGCCTTTGTCTGTCTAAACAAAATGGAACCTGATTCAGCTCTAGCGGGTGGACTGGGCTGTGAAATCCACCTTGTTCCCACACCACATGTCTAGGACCTGCTTGTCTGGGTCTCTGCTCCTGATCAAATCAAACAGATCAGCAGGTCAAGCAGTTCTTTGTCTGGGTTCATCTCCTGAGCTCTTGGTGAACATCCCTTCCCACCTTGTTGCTGGTGGAGTTCCAGCTACCGGTACAACTCAGATCACAGCTCACTAAATGCCGCTGGGGTTTCAGTCACTGCAACACCACAACGTTGTACCCATTGCTTTCCCATGTCTGTCAGTCTCCAGGTGCCCCTCTGCTGTTGTTGTGTCCTCTCCTATTTCTTGGAATGTGCCCTCTCTGCTTCACACTAATGTTTCTCCATCTCTTTAAATATCTGCTTACCCTATTCTATCATCTTGATTCTCCTATTCTTCTCCTTCTTTAGGAAGGACCCACCTGAAATTTATCTTTTTCCCCTTTCATTCATTCTGACAGATAGACTTGTCAGTTTCAGACTCTGACAGCTTCACAAAGGGGGTCACACAGACTCTGGAGATATCATCAGACACTCCTGTTAGATGAGATGCACTGAGGTTTTCACACCCGGGATGGGCAGGAACCTAGGCCTGCATCAGCAGGAAGTAGACCCAGAAGTTGGAACTTTGTCCCTCAGCCTCCCCTGAGGATGAAGGATGAGAGACCTCTGGGTGGGAATGATAAAAGACCAGCAGGCAGGTCACTGGGTTTGTGGAACTGGAAGCCATGTGCCCCATGCAATTCTGTCCTCTTCCTTGTCCATCAAAATGTCCAATGTCCCAGGATGCGTTTGAATCAGGCAGGTTCAAAGGAAGATGATATGAACATACGGATACTGAGCTGCACATGAGACACATTGAGGTGTCCATATAATTCCCAGATGGATTCATACCAGCCTCTTAAAAGACTCCAGCAAGTGCTCTTTCTGTACCCCACCAACAACCACCCTTTCTTCTTTTGGGCAACCTTTTGATCCCACTGTTCACACATCATGGCTATGTCTCACGCTCATATGTGTGCTTGTGTGTGTGTGTGTGTGTGTATTTTTTTCTCATCTTTTATATAAATTTCACTTTGGGTACCCTACATGTGTCAGCAATTAGCAAGTGTTTGCACATGACAAGAGCCTGGAGTATAAGAATTGTCCCCACGTGCAGGTCTGGTGGGGGTTATTGGGGACTGCTCCAACTAGGCTGCTGTTCCTGCTAGTTGGTGTGTGTGTGTGAGGTTTGAGTGTGTGGTTGGCAGGGCAGGGCAAGGCCACAGCATCTGTTGGTTTGTGTATAGATTGGGCTAGGGATACAACTGATCGGGCGACTACAACCACCAGTATGTATATAGCTTGTGGGTGATGGACTGAGCCGGACCCTGCAATGACTGGCACAGACAGGATTCAAGTCTAGGATCATCTCTGCTGAAGTTTCTTTGGGAATCCACCCAACTGGACCACTTGACTCAAAACTCCAACCATGGAGGAAAATTACAGGCTCTATGCTCTGACCGTGGAGTACATGTGTCAGAACTGGGCCTCCTCAGTTGCTGAAACCTGTGCAGGGGACGGCATTCCCAGAGGGCTGCAGAGGATGTCTAGCATCATGGATGACAGAACAAATTGGACAGCTCTCTTGGCCAAGTTTTGACAACAAGTGTCTGGATGAATGGAGACTCCAAGGTGGACTATTTCAGCCAACGGTCCTTGGAAGGATTTCCTCAACCTTGGGACAATGAAATTAACAGCATCTCAGAACTATCAAAACCACTTGAGCAGTACCCTCAGAACATGCTCTACATTGGGGACCCTAGGATGACATCAAATAGCCTTCCCCCAACCCCAGATACTGATGTGGTTGGGCAGCTGGGAATAGCCTTCTCTTCTTCTCTCTTCCCTTTCCTCCAGATATAGAAAGATAAAGATAGTTAGAAGCAATTATCTCACCCACTTTTCCCCATGCCTCGACCCTCGCCACCCTAATCAGTGGTCCACATAGGTATACATCCTTTTCAACTACACAAACAGCATCAAAAATAAAGCTTTAAAAAAATTGCTCCCATCACCATCTGCACAAGAGGCAGGTTCTTTGTGCAGATGCACACTGGCCAAGGTTGTGAGGGTCTCAGGAAGGGACCACCTACAGCCAAGGAGGAGGCCACATCAAGGGAGGCTGAGCCGAGCCTGACAGATTGTCACTTGACCAGGAATAGCAGGCAGCCTCCGAGGCTAAGCTGAGCCATGGACTAGGATGTCTGCTGCCAAGTGCTTGTGACAGAGCAGCAGGCCAGACAACCAGACTCTGATTATCGCCAGGGCGTGTAGACATGTGACCACAGTGTTTCCTCAGCTGAGTTGAGCTGTCTCTGGCGCAACATGCTTCTTAAGGTTGGTGATTTGATGGGGTGCCCACACCACCTTTAGCTTAGAGACTCCATCAAACACCCCGGGGGTACTCAACACAACGAGCAGGGTTGGAGGGGGTGAGAGATCTCAGGGTATATTGGGGTCGGCACAGGTGATGTGGGGATGAGGGGTGGCACTGGACCCATGAGATTCTCCTCTTAACCTGTGGTGTGTTGGACCCAACCCTCAACTTACAACTGAAGCCTATCCCCCCCCCGCCCCCAGGTCTCTGCAGCACTGACCTCTCTCCTCGCCCTCTGACACGTCTTCTAGAACCTCTCCAGTGCTCCTGGGTGGGTGCACAGAGGAGAAACACAGGGGTGGCACGTGGAAGGCAGTGGGAAATTCTCACAAAGATGCCTGTTCCCTGTCCCATACCACCAGCTCCCTGCATCCCAGGCTCCTGTCACGAGGATCCTGTGAGCATTCCATCTGTGCAGATATGGGCTGTGTGTTTCATGTGTAGGTACTCATCTGGGTTGTACCTTCATGAAAATTAAAAAAAAAAAAAGTTAAAAGCAAATACACAGAGACTGAGCCTGGGAGCAGTGAAGCGAGCTGGTCCAGGCCCTGGTCAGTGGCTAGAGGGGCAGGGGCTTGCAGACAAGCAAGCTTGGAGGTGGCTGTCCTCACTGAGACAGTCCTCAGACTCTCCGGTCTTCAACCTTGGTTTCTGCATCACGCCTCCCTGCGGGCTCTGCACCTGCCCCTTCCAGTTCTGTTACTTGTCTGTTATCACAACCCCAGAACATCATGGCACAAACATCTGGGTAAGAGGCCAGGCCCTTGGGCAGGAACCTGGGGAGCTGGGAGACCTGCACTGACGCCTCCATTTTGTTTTGTTTTTCAAGGCAGAGCAAGAGAGAGAAAGACAGAAATTTCAAAGTCCTCCCATCTGCTGTGCTCCCTTTCCCAAATGCTTCCAACTGATAGGGATAGGCCAGACTGAATCCAGGAGCTCAGAACTGCACCTGGATCTGCCATGGAGCTGACAGATGTGCAGGGGTTGGAAGCAGACAGATGTTGGACCCATTCACAAAATTCAGGTTGCAGAGGGTGGGGCTTCAGGAAAAAGGGGAGTGGTTACAAGGTGATTGTCTCTCCCCTTAGCCAATAGTGGCTTTTCTCGCCCTGGGAATCTAGAACTTAATGAACACTCACCCCCGCACTTGGGTGAAAGGTGGAGTGTGACCACTTCCGGAAGACAGAGAAGGGGAGACATGACACAGGAAGAGGCCAAGGGACTGGTGGGTGGCTTCTGGGCCCGCCTCCTTCAGCTTCCATGCCTGCGACCCAAGCTGTGGCCACGTGGGGGCCTCCAAGACATGACCCCGCAACTCCCTCCCCTTCACAGCTCTCAGCAGGATCAGCCCACCTGCATATGGGACTATGGACCTAGAATCAGATGGCAGAGGGATGCACTGCGGGGGCAGAAGGTCAAGGGCATGTGAGAGCAGGGCGGCCCCTGCAGGGGATCCTGTGTTGACCCCAGGAACCTCCCCCCAGCCCTCATCATCTGCACAGCAATGTACAGTTAATAAAGGGCTATGCTTATCGCTGTCCTGGCTCCTGACAGGTGCAACTACAGCTACCCATTGTCCAGTGCAGGCACAGTGAGGAGCCCTGCACCAGGCATTGGCTGGCTTATTAGCGGCATGAGTGGGGAGCTACATCCCCTGGGTCCCAGGCTACCCTTATCTATTTCCAGGCACTGACAATCCCTGGATGGAGATAGAGGTTCTAGGGGTGAGCAAGAACTAAGCAGACACTAAACACTCCTCTAGTCACCTAGGCCAGAAGCGGCCCCCCCCCCGACCCCCGCAGCTCTGCCTCCATTAGGTCCTGACCCTCCAGGTTGCTTTGGATTCCCTTCACTGGATCAACTGTGTGGGGATCTCTGCCCAAGCATTGCCATTGGCCACAATAACCCCCAAGTCTCGCTCTGCAACACACCCCAGCCTTGCCCCCTGGGATGCTGATGTCCGTTCCAAACACCCGGGTCTCCCTGTGGAACTGAACAGCAAGGCCAGGTTTGGTTTGTTGTCTTTGCTGGACCCTCGGGGCTTCCCATTCTGTCCCCAGCCCCAAAGGAGGAATGCTGGGATGCAGTTGCCTCCAGAGACCCTGCAACTCAGAGGGAGACTTCCTGACATCTGGCTTCCTCCACACCCCTCCAATCCCTCCTGTCCCAGGCTTCCTTCAATATCTTGCTCCCCAAACTCACAGTCTCCATCACCTGCCATGCTACTGAGATGCTCCAGGACCACCCCATGCTTTGTCCTCCCAGTTGCCTATGGTTCCCACTGACACTGCCACTGGCCACTCACCTCAGAACTGGGAGAGCTTGGGACAGAGGCTGGGGTATCAGGCTTTGCTGAAAGAGTGACCTCCACAAGCAGTAGTGGCTGTTGGGAAGGCCATGGTGCAGACAAGAACCCAGGAAGCCCTGTCACTATACCCACTGACTCTGGCCACTCTTTGGCACCTGCCTTGTATCCGGTATTACCCTCAAAGGGGTCTGCGATCCCGGTGCCAGCAGCCCAGCCCCCGTGCAGGTGGAGGATTCTGAACACACTCTGCAAACAGGCTCTCAAGCTGTTCCAGGAACACTAGGCAACTGCATGTCTCCAGAACAGGCACCTGATCCTCACCCACGTGGGCCCTGACACCTGACCCCATTGAGTCCTCTAGCTGACAAGTGAGAGAAATGATGGGTGAGAAGAGACCTGCAGTAAGGTTCTGTGCAGAAGGCAGGGGTCTTCTGGGGCACCCCAGAGGCCCACAGAGAGGTCAGCACTGAGGCCGACATTGTCTGGTCAGAGTTGACCTCCTGGCACCATTCCACGCCCAGAACGAGTGGGAGGCCTGTGCGGCTGTTCATCCACTTCCTCCTTCAGCTGCGCCAGCATCCAGATGCACACCCCTTTCCAAATTCCCAGCCACTCCCAGAGGCAAGCCAAGATCTAATGGTTCTGATTGTTTAAGATCAGTCTCAGAGGAGCCTGAAGACATCTGGCTCAGTCCAAGCATCTCCTCCACTACGCACTGGACACTGGGAGAGGGAGCCCGTGGCATGGATGTCTCCACAGCACCTCGGCCTTCCTGCCCCACCAAGACCCTGCAGAAGCAGCGGCTGGAAGCTCTCAGCGCCTTCTACCATGTGATAATAGTGTGCTTAGGTGACATACTGGGGGAATGGGGGAGGCAGGGGGTGCTGGGAGGCGGCAGGATAGAGGAGCCTGGCAGAGGCCTGGATGTACCAATGGAAACAGCAGGGAAACTGACAGATGTTCTGTGGAGGTGAAGGTGGCTGGGTGGAAGAAATGAGGTCCCAGAGACCTTTCTCATGGCTTGCTTCTTGCCTAGCCCCCTGCTCCACCTATCTTCTCATCTACCTCCTCTTCACGCGGCTCTGGTCCCTAACTGTTCTCTACTTGATGTGGCTCTACCTGGACCGGGACACCCCCAGCCGAGGTGAGCTCAGGCAGTACTCCAGGTGGGAGAGATGGGGAGGCTGCCTCAGGCATTCAGCCACCCGGATCTCTGCCCGCAGGGGGAAGACGGTGGGAGTGGTTAAGGACCTGGCGGATATGGAAACAGCAAAGAGATTATTTTCCTATCAAGGTGATGGTCCCCTTCTCCAGGGATGTCCCCTCTCCCTAAACCCCCCTCTCTTTCCTCCCCTGCTCACCCTACCCTGTCCTGCAACCTGAGCCCTGCTGCCTAAGGACACAGAGGGGCAGGGTGTGGAGGGGTAGACCAAGCTCTGAGGTCTGCTGGGGCACAGGGCAGAACCCCCAGAGGTAACCTGTCCTCTATACCTCCCTCCTCTCCTTCTGCTCAACCGTGTCAAGCTGGTGAAGACGGCAGAGCTGCCCCCCAACCAGAACTACGTGCTAGGGGCCCATCCCCACGGGATCATGAGCACTGGACTTGTCTGTAATTTCCTCACCGAGAGCAACAACTTCTCCCGACGCTTCCCAGGGATTCAGCCCTGGATAGCCATGCTCAACTTTTTCTTCTACCTTCCAGTCTTCCGGGATTACATCATGGCTGGCGGTGAGCCTCAGGCTGAAAGGGGAGGAGGCAGTGCCTGACTGAGTGTTCCCCTTGCCCCATTAAGACCCCCCACAGAGGATACTGAACTTGCCCTGAACACTGCTCAGGCTCTACAATGGACAGATGAGGACGGAAACTTGGCCCCACTCTTCCCCTGCTACAGGGTGCAGTGAGGAAACAGGGCTAAGGCAGTACTGACTGCTCCCCATCTGCTCATGACACAGGACTGCGACCCGTGAGCCGTGCCAGCCTGGACTTCATCCTGTCTCAGGGCCAGCTTGGCCTGGCAGTGGTCATTGTGCCTGGAGGTGCCCATGAGGCCATGTATACGGCTCCAAGGCAAAACTGCCTCAAACTCCTGAATCGCAAAGGCTTTGTTCGACTGGCACTGAGACATGGGTAAGTGGACGTGCAGGCACAGATGCTGGCCTGTTCTCCCCTAATCCAGCCATCCAGGTCTCTGTAGGCGAGCACTGCACCCACACCTGGCTGCACCTGTCAGTTCATTCCTGTAGGGAGGTGGGGCCCAAACTGACGCAAGGAAGTCCCCTGTCCTAGCAGTCCTGGGTTCTCTTCCCAAGCCCACATAGAGGCAGCCCTGGGGCCTGACCTTTCACTCTCCACAAGGCTGGGTCTGCCTTGCCCCAAGGCTGCAGGTGCAAACACTGAGTGTGAAGGCACCTGTGGAAAGCCCACTACATAGGTTTTCTCAACACAGGTGAGACTTCCTTCCAGAACATTCTATGCAGACATAGTAGTGCACTCCCAACAGCCTAGAAAGTAGCATCACTTCAGCTGGGGGAGTGTATTCCCCCAACCCCAGTGCCCATTATGGGGGTCAGTCCAGGACCTGACTATGGCATTTGTCTCTGCAGGGCATCCCTGGTGCCTGTGTACTCCTTTGGGGAGAATGATGTCTTCAAAACTAAGATTTTTGCCAAGGGCTCCTGGCTGCACCTGTCCCAGATCATCTGCAAGAAGTTCACTAGATTTACTTTCTGCATCTTCTGGGGCCGGAGTCTCTTCATGCGCAAATCCTGGGGTCTGTTGCCCCTTGCCAGGCCTATCACCACTGTTGGTGAGTGCCCACCTGCACAGGAGGGAGTGGTTATGGATGGTACAAATAGCATGGCAGCCTCCAGCTCACCTGTGTCTCTCTCTCTTGCAGTGGGCGCCCCCATCCCTGTGCCCCAGCTCAGCACACCCACTGAGGAGCAGGTTGACCACTACCACAGGCTCTACCTGGAGGCCCTGGAGCGACTGTTTGAGGAGCACAAGGAAAGCTGTGGCGTCCCCGCCTCCAGCCACCTCACCTTCCGCTAGGCCTGCCCTCACCTGCCCATTGAATCTGAGCCCGCCATCTCTTGCCCTCTTCTGCCCTCCAGTAAAGGCTGTGCTGGACTTGAACACGGCCAAACACAGCCACCCCTCCACACTACGGCTGTGTCAAGTCTTTATCTCTTAGGGATGTATACATTTTTAACTATGATTGCAAAGCATTAGAGGTATTGGTGGGAAACCACTACCACATAGCCAGAATAACATAAATTAAGACTGAGTTCTATTTGATGCCTGGATTGTTTCATGACATTTCACTCCAGTTGTTAATCTTGTTTTAGTAGGGGAAACTGATATTTAAAGAAAATTTTATTTATTTGAATTGCAAACTTACGAGTCAGATACAGAGTGAGATCTTCCCTCTACCTCTCACTCCCCAAATGTCTGCAACAGCCAGAGTGGGGCCCATACGGGTGCAGGAGCCAGGAGCTTCTACTGGGTCTCCCACGTGGGCATAGAAGCCCAAACACGGGCCCAGGGCAATAGCATAGTGGTTAAAATCATCACCTTGCACACGCCGGGATCCCATATAGTCTCTGGTTCTAATCCTGGCGGCCATGCTTCCCATCCAGCTCCCTGCTTGTGGTCTGGGACAGCAGTTGAGGACGGCCCAAAGCCTTGGGACCCTGCACCCGCGTGGGATACCTGGAAGAGCTCCTGGCACCTGGCTTCGGATTGGCTCGGCTCCAACCGTTGTGCTCACTTGGGGAGTGAGTCATCGGATGGAAGATCTTCCTCTCTGTTGTCCCTCCTCTCTGTATATCTGCCTTTCCAATAAAAATAAATAAATCTTTAAAAAAAAAAAAAAGAATCCAAACGCAAGGAGCTGTGTAATCCAAGTCCTGACAGGAGACTCTGACCCCCCACTCTGCGTGAAGGTGTGAGCAGAACCTGAGCTGACACACGAACCACGACCTTAAACCTGCAACATGATTTCTCCACCATGAACCTGTGCCAGGTGCTGATATAGAGAGAAGAGCGGATAGACAACTCTGAAACCATTAATATCTCTCCGTCTCACGAACACCAAGCACCAGGGCCGTCTTCCCCTGCCTTCCCGGACCACCAGCAGGGAGCTGGATAGAACGCGGAGCAGCCAGAACTCGAACTGGAACCCTCATGGGAATCCAGCGCTTGCAGGCAGTGGCTTCACCTGCTACATACATTTCTGGCTCTATTCAATCCTTTCTGCACAGAGAGGGCAGTCCCTGTGCAGATGAGGAGACTGATGCCCGGGACTCAGCAGCTGTGACACCTGCCTTCTACCTGGTGCTGGATGTTCCATTTCTTGCTGCAATTGGTGGGGGAACGGGGGGAGGGTGGCAGCGCATTGAGGCTCCCATTGGCTCCATGACTTGGTGTAACTTCGGGCCAGTCACTTCACCCTTTGGTCTCTGGTGCCTGCTGGCCTACTGCTGCGGTTGTGAAGCCTCGCACAGGTGCAGGATTCCCTCTTGTTCATCTTCACCTCTTCTTATCTCTCTGCCCTCTCCCACAAGAGCTGCTCAACCCCAACCCCAGTGGGAGTGTCAAAGAGGGGAAGGAGTGGAGGGGAAGAGGCCCAGAACCACACGATGAAAGAGCAAGGCCAGATCCTCTGAGTCCCTGGATGCAGAGACACCCTGTCCACCACCCAGGAGGGCAGGGAGGATGACGTAGGGCTCCCATGAGTTCAGTGAGAGGGAGCCAAGTCTTGCAGGGAGACCCCCAAGGACACCACCTGCCAACAGCAAACCGCATCTGGTTCAGGCAGGGAGCCAACACTGGCCCGAGAGACCAGTCAGTGACTTCTGGTCCGAGCTGGGTCTAGAATTCCTCCTTCCATGCCTGTGCTCACATGCATGGGTCTCCAGAATATAACCCTCCACTTCCAACTTCCACCCCCAACTCAGGACCACACCCAGCAGCATCAGCCCACCAGCCTGTGAGGCTGTCAACCTAAAAGCAGATGGCACAGGGACACACTACTGGGGAACGGAGCTGAGGACATGTGAGAGCTGGGCAACCCCCACAGGAGGACCTAGGCAGACACCAGGAGCTTCCTGCATCCCAGTACTGCAGTTAGGCTGTGTCTTGCCTGTCAATGTCTTAGCCCCTGATCAGGCGGATTGTAGGCGTGCTTCGCCCAGTGCAGGAAGAATGTGGAGCCCTGCCCACAGTGCCCACTCCTAAGAGCCACAAGCAGCTACTCCCAGGCCTTCCCGACAGCCTTTGCAGGCAGTGGGGACCCCCGCACAGTAAGACTAGGAGTGCTGGGAAGGAGGACATTAAGGAGGCCAACATCGTCTTTCCAACTCCGCAGGGCGCTCCTGGTATGTTTCACAGCCAAAGCTTTCCCTTCTCACTAGACCCTGCTATCCAAGATCCTTGCTGGACTCCAAGACCTGCCCCACACACAGTTCAGATCCCTCACCCAACCTAGCCCCTGGTCATTTCCGGAGCTCCTATGAGTAGAGCTACCTAAGCTAAGGTGGTGACCCCTGCTTCCTAGCTATATCTGCCATGCTGGGGAGCAAAGGGGGTGGACACGAGGATGGGACCAGGGCCAGTGGGTTAGGCCGGGAGGGGCGGGAGCTGAGAATTGCGGGTGCCTCTGTGGAAAGCCCCTCCCTCCTGTCTCTCAGTGGATCTCCTTCTTGGGGTAAGGTGATCTCCATGTGCTAGGAATGCGAGTAGACCCGAGCACCAACCAAGCTGATTCCTGCTTCCCCTGACAGAGACAACCAAGGGATGCTGGGGACCCTGCAGTGTTTTTGGAAAGAAGGAGGGATGAAAGGGATGAGGACTCAGGGAGGAGACAGAGGAACTGCTGCACCAGCCCAGGTTTCTGCATGTCTACCAATTGCCAATCACCCTAGTCACTGCAGTCTCAGCTGACCTGCCTCCATGAGGACAGGAACACACGGAGGGTAGCAGGGTCCAGCCAGGAGCAGGTTCATGTGGAGCAACCCATACAGCAGCTCAAAAGCAAGGTGTGCTAAATTCCCTGCATGTGACCACATGGTACTCACCTAGGGGCCTGGCAGCCATCTGTCCCCAGAGAGTCTGCTCTACAGAGAGAGGGGAGACCATCAGGAGGGAAGCTCCTATGGCATTTGTAGATTTGTGTGCTAAGTGGGGGGTCGAGGGAGGTCCAGGAGGACTCAAAGGGGCTGGTGGCTCCTGAAGAGACCCGAGAGATCATCACTCAACATCCTACTGGCCGAGTCTCCAGTTGGCTCCTGCTGCCTGCCTGCACCTGGAGACCGTGGGCGGGCTGAGAGTTGCATGTACCCTCCCTGCACAGTTGCTAGGACCCAGGTACCGCCCCTCTCCCTGCACACCCCCAACTCCGCCCTGCTTCTCCCAGGGGCTGGCTGAGACTCACAGACCCAAGATCAGTTCAAATTTAACCTCAGAAAAGCCTGGAGAATCTGGGGTTCCATCCAGGCAACTCCCATGCCACATGCTGGACACTGACACAGGGGACACCTGAGACCCACCCTGACCCTCCAGGAAGAGGGAGCTGCTGGAATGGACATCCACACAGCACCTCCACCCTCTCACCCCACCAAGACCCTGCAGAAGCAATGGCTAGAAGCACTTGGCGCCCTCCACTATGTGCTGGCTTTCCTGTTTCTAGGTGAGAGGAGGGGGAGGCTGGGGTGCCTGGGGACAGCCCAGGGAGAGGACTGCAGGGAGGATGGCTGTGTGGTGGCCGGAACACCTGGACCAAGGGACAGGGACAAGGTCAAAGGAGATGCTCCAGCCAGGTGCTACGTGAATGCAGGAGGAGGAATGGGCTGAGAAATCCAGTTCTGGGAGACTCATGCTTCTTCCTCCCCTACCCCAGTCCCTTGTGCTGCCCTTCTACTATACTACCTCCTCTTCACGCGGCTCTGGCCTCTGACTGTTATCTACCTGATGTGGCTCTACCTGGACCGGGACACCCCCAGCCAAGGTGAGCTCAGGCAGGGCTCCAGGTGGGGAGAGATGAGGAGGCTGCCTAAGGCATTCGGCCACCCGGATCTCTGCCCGCAGGGGGACGACAGTGGAAGTGGTTAAAGACCTGGTTGATTTGGAAACATCAGAGGGATTATTTTCCTATCAAGGTGATGGCTACCCACCCCAGATTCACCTCTTCCCTCCTGTCCCATCCCCACCCCTGCCCCTGCTCACCCTTCCCTGTCCTGCAGCCTGAGCCCTGCTGCCCAAGGAACAGAGGGGCAGGGGTGGAGAGGTGGACCCTGAGCCCATCCCAGAACACTGAGCTCTTAGGTCTGCAGGGACAGAGGGCAGCACTTCCAACTATGTCTTCCTTCTGTCCTCTTGCTCATCTGTGCAAAGCTGGTGAAGACGGCAGAGCTGCCCCCTAACCAGAACTATGTGCTGGGATCTCACCCCCATGGAATCATGTGCACTGGAGTCTTCTGTAATTTCCTCACTAATTGCAACGGCTTCTCCCAGCAATTCCCAGGAATACAGCCCTGGCTAGCCACTCTGGCTGGCCTCTTCCACCTACCAGTCTTCCGGGACTACATCATGGCTGCTGGTGAGCCGCAAAGTTAATGGGGGAACATCCCTGTCCAGTGTGCTCCCTCCAGGAATCTGAAACTCATGTGAGAGGGGGACCAGGGCACCTGTCCTGAACACTGAGCCTACTCTGCAGGAGCAGGGGAGGGGTGATAGTGGGTGGTGGGAGGAGGGAGAAGGGGCCCCCCTTTCCATGCTATAGGGTTGGGAGAAAGACTAGGAACCCCAGGTGCAGTGCTGACTGCTCCCCACCTGCTCTTGCCACAGGACTGCGACCCGTGAGCCGTCACAGCCTGGACTTTGTCCTGTCTCAGCCCCAGCTGGGCCAGGCAGTGGTCATTGTCACCGGGGGTGCCCAGGAATCCCTGTACACAACCCCAGGACAACACTGCCTTGCACTCAAGAGACACAAAGGCTTTGTTCGCCTGGCACTGAGGCATGGGTGAGTGGATTGTGAGACCCCACGCTGGGCTGTGCTCTGTGTGTCCACCCCTCTGAATGCCTGCAGGTGATGCTGGAGTGTCCAGAACTGAGCATCACACTCCACACCTGGAAGCACCTGGAAGCACCTCAGGGTCTGGTGTCTGGCCTCTGTGGTGCCAAAGTCCCAGGCTCCCTCCACTCTCAGCACTTATTAGAACTTATTAGAACAAGGACTGTGGGACCAGAAATTCTGGGTTCTCTTTCTGATTCTGCCTCAAAAGCAAACCCTTGCATTTGACTTTTCCCTGAATACAAGGCTGGTGCCGGCCTTGCCCCAGGGCTGCAGGTGCAAACCCTGAGTGAGAAGGTGCATGTGCAAAGCCCACTGTACAGGCATTTCTCAACACAGGAGAGGCGTCTCCAGAACATTTTGTACAGACATGATCATGAGCTTCCAAGTGAGAACTGAAGAGAGATCTGAATCCATAAAGTGTTCATTGAGGGGGGTCAATGCAGGACCCAACCATCCCAATCTCTCTGCAGGGCATCCCTGGTGCCTGTGTACTCCTTTGGGGAGAATGACACCTTCAATAGTAAGGTTTTTCCAGAAGGCTCCTGGCAGTATGTGTTCCAGGTCATCTTCAAGAAGATCATTGGTTTTCCACCCTGTGTCTTCTGGGGTCGGAGTCTCTTCTCACCCAACTCCTGGGGTCTGCTGCCCCTTTCCACGCCCATCACCACTGTTGGTGAGTGCCCACCTGCACAGGAGCGAGCGATCATGGGGGCAGAGTGGACAACGGCAACCTTGCGCTTACCTGTGTCTCCCTCTCCTGCAGTGGGCGCCCCCATCCCTGTGCCCCAGCTCAGCACACCCACTGAGAAGCAGGTTGACCACTACCATAGGCTCTACATGGAGGCCCTGGAGCGACTGTTTGAGGAACACAAGGAAAGCTGTGGCATCTCTGCCTCCAGCCACCTCACCTTCCTCTAGGCCTGCCCTCACCTTCCTGGAGTCCTGAACCTGTGCCCTGAGTCCCCCAGCTCCTGCTCTGCCCCACCCTCTAATAAAGACTGTGGCGGAAGTGAGCACCTCTAGAGACATTGCCCTACCCAACCTTCCTGTCCTCTCATGCTACAGAGTCGCACATGGGATTGGCACTCAGGACCCTGATTCTCCCACCGGGGAGAGAGGACTCTGCCACAGGACCTGGGCATAGGCTTTCCCTCTATGAAGAAAGGCTCCTGCTTAGCCACAGGCCCTCCAGGGTCAGCACAGAGTGGTAAGGAAAGCTGAGGAGCAGGCCTTGAAATGTGAGTAGGATGGTGGTCCTTGCTGCTGGATTTAGCTGACCCTGACTCATACGGTCACTTGTGCACTGATTCAGCAGATGGAAGATCTCTCTATATCTGTAGCCTTAATTTTCAAAATAATTAAACAAATCTTTTAAACAAAAACTGAGTACCAGGTTTACCAGATAGTTGGGGTCTCACAGCACCCTCCAAATCCCTGTCCATGGCCCCAGTTCTGCTCCTGAACCGTATCTCTGAGAGGTGCACACTCCGTACCCACTAGCCCTGGTCTGCATCCTTGGCTGGGCTAGAATCTTCAGCAAGAAGACACTCACAGGGTGCTCTAGACACATTTTCGTGGTGATATGGCCACCACAGGAATCATTCTGAGGTCACTGTGCTGGGAGGGATGGGGCTTCGATGAAGACTGGGGGCTACCTCCAACAGCCACAGTCCCGAACAGCAGGGGTGGGCACCCTCAGCTCAGTGGCATCCTTCTGGACCCTCCTCTTACACTGCTGCCCCCACGTGGTCCTGATGCAAAAGGCCCCTGGCCTGGGGCTTCTCCCACCTGGGCCTGGCCTGGGGCTGTGCCTGTCTCTACTCTCTGCTGATGATCCCACCTCCACCTTCACCTCTGCTCATGGGCAGGGGTGAAAGCCTCACCCTCCTCCTACATGGATGGGGTCAGGAAACAACTTCTGGTCCCAGCACTGCCTGCACAGTGCCCTCCTTGCTCTTGCCTTCAAAACCCAGCTGCCTGTCTGCTGTGCAAACCTGGGGCTGTCAGGGGGTTGTGCTGGTTGAGCGAGGCTGGACACGGAGCCCTGAGCCAGCAGGTCCACTCTCAGAAGGAATCGGTGAGTCATTGTTGGAACAGGGGTGAAGGGAAGCCGTGTCGGGGTGCACCTGAGCTGAATGGGTGAGCTGTCTCAGGCATTCTGCCACCTGGGATCCCCCAGGGCATCCTTGATCCCCATCTTTTCCTTCCAGGAGAGCTAGAGCCTCCAGCTGCTCTGGGACACAGCAGGCAGGGCTGGGCTGCGTGTGGGAGCCCTGAGTACCAGCTGAGCATGGTCCCTGACCACTGGGGTTTCTGACTGTGAGGGTCCTGTGGAGCACGGATGTCCAGCTCTGGGCTGTAGGAGTGGGTTCTGCTGTGCTGTTTTACTGGCAGATAGGTGGCCACCCCAGAGCAGCAGGGTACAGCTGGCACAGATGGACGCACTGCCCACACTCCATGGGGAGCGATTTCTTTAGCAGCTCAAGGAGTAAAAGTGTGCTAGGTTGTTTCTGTCCATGTGCTAGTGGCTCTCACTTAGGCACATGACAGCCATTGGGCAACCATCAGGAGGGGATGATCATATGGCATTAGTGCATTTCTGTGATCAGTGGGAAGACACTCTGGCCTCAAAGCCAGCAGTGGCTCCTAAGGAGAGTCGAGAAGTCACTATTCAACATCCTACTCATTGCAGTCTCCAGTTTGGTTCCTGCTGCCTGCCTGCACCTGGAGACCACAAGCATACTGGCAAGCTACTTGTCCCCTCCCAGTATCTAGTGCAGGGCATCACGTACCACCCCCTCCCCCTGCACACATTCACCCCTGCCCTGCTCCTCCCAGGGGCAAGCCCAGATTGACAAATGCAGCACATTCAAGATCAGTTCCAGAAGAGATTACAGATTTGGGGGGCTCAAGAAAAGCCTGCTCCCATGCCACATGCTGGACACTGACACAGGGGACACCTGAGACCCACCCTGACCCTCCAGGAAGAGGGAGCTGCTGGGATGGACATCCACACAGCACCTCCACCCTCTCACCCCACCAAGACCCTGCAGAAGCAATGGCTAGAAGCACTTGGCGCCCTCCACTATGTGCTGGCTTTCCTGTTTCTAGGTGAGAGGAGGGGGAGGCTGGGGTGCCTGGGGACAGCCCAGGGAGAGGACTGCAGGGAGGATGGCTGTGTGGTGGCTGGGACACCTGGACCAAGGGACAGGGACAAGGTCAAAGGAGATGCTCCAGCCAGGTGCTACGTGAATGCAGGAGGAGGAATGGGCTGAGAAATTCAGTTGCCCTTTTACTATACTACCTGCTCTTCACCCGGCTCTGGCCTCTG
The DNA here is from genome assembly GCF_017591425.1 of Ochotona curzoniae. Classification (NCBI taxonomy): domain Eukaryota; kingdom Metazoa; phylum Chordata; class Mammalia; order Lagomorpha; family Ochotonidae; genus Ochotona; species Ochotona curzoniae. Next base: position 7,124,042 of record NW_024465421.1, read on the forward strand.
ACTGTTATCTACCTGATGTGGCTCTACCTGGACCGGGACACCCCCAGCCAAGGTGAGCTCAGGCAGGGCTCCAGGTGGGGAGAGATGAGCAGGCTGCCTAAGGCATTCGGCCACCCGGATCTCTGCCCGCAGGGGGACGACAGTACGATAGCACAAGGCACTGGGAAGTCTGGAAACAGCAAAGGGATTATTTTCCTATCAAGGTGATGGCTACCCTCCCATGAAATGCTTTGTCCCCTCCTCTACCTCCACCCCTGCACCTGCTCACCCTTCCCTGTCCTGCAGCCTGAGCCCTGCTGCCCAAGGAACAGAGGGGCAGGGGTGGAGAGGTGGACCCTGAGCCCATCCCAGAACACTGAGCTCTTAGGTCTGCAGGGACAGAGGGCAGCACCTCCAGCTGTGTCCTGTTCTCTATGTCTTCCTTCTCTCCTCTTGCTCAACTGTGCAAAGCTGGTGAAGACGGCAGAACTGCCCCCTAACCAGAACTATGTGCTGGGATCTCACCCCCATGGAATCATGTGCACTGGAGTCTTCTGTAATTTCCTCACTAATTGCAACGGCTTCTCCCAGCAATTCCCAGGAATACAGCCCTGGCTAGCCACTCTGGCCGGCCTCTTCCACCTACCAGTCTTCCGGGACTACATCATGGCTGCTGGTGAGCCGCAAAGTTAATGGGGGGAACATCCCTGTCCAGTGTGCTCCTTCCAGGAATCTGAAACTCATGTGGGAGGGGGACAGGGCACCTGTCCTGAACACTGAGCCTACTCTGCAGGAGCAGAGGAGGGGTGATAGTGGGTGGTGGGAGGAGGGAGAAGGGGCCCCCCTTTCCATGCTATAGGGTTGGGAGAAAGACTAGGAACCCCAGGTGCAGTGCTGACTGCTCCCACCTGCTCTTGCCACAGGACTGCGACCCGTGAGCCGTCACAGCCTGGACTTTGTCCTGTCTCAGCCCCAGCTGGGCCAGGCAGTGGTCATTGTCACCGGGGGTGCCCAGGAATCCCTGTACACAATCCCAGGACAACACTGCCTTGCACTCAAGAGACACAAAGGCTTTGTTCGCCTGGCACTGAGGCATGGGTGAGTGGATTGTGAGACCCCACGCTGGGCTGTGCTCTGTGTGTCCACCCCTCTGAATGCCTGCAGGTGATGCTGGAGTGTCCAGAACTGAGCATCACACTCACATCACGCATTGGACTTATTTTAGGCCCCTCTTGGCCTTACTAAATACCTTGTGCATTCCTGATTCCCCAGGCTTCTAGCCTCCTGACCCAGGCAGGGTCAGTTAAGCAGAGTAAAGCCCCCTGTGCTGAAACCCAGGGCTCTCAACTCCTGTCTCAGAGAAAAATTCTAGGACTTGACCTTTACCTCTACCCAACGCTGTGCCAGCCTTGCCCCAGGGCTGCAGGTGCAAACCCTGAGTGCGAAGGAAAGTCTACTGCACAGGCATTTCTCAACACAGGTGAGGCATCCTTCCAGAAATTTGTGTACACACATAGTCATGAGCTTCCAAATGCCTTAGGGAGAGGCTAACAGGAAGTCAGAGCAGAAATGTAGAACCCCCAACGTGCCAGTTTCAGGCAGTCCAGGACTTGACCATAACTCTGCTGTCTGCAGGGCATCCCTGGTGCCTGTGTACTCCTTTGGGGAGAATGACGTCTTCAATAGCATGACTTTCACCAAAGGCTCCTGGCAGTATGTGTTCCAGGTCATCTTCAAGAAGATCATTGGTTTTCCACCCTGTGTCTTCTGGGGTCAAAGTCTCTTCTCATCCAACTCCTGGGGTCTGCTGCCCCTTTCCACGCCCATTACCACCATGGTGATTGCCCACCTGCACAGGAGCGAGCGATCATGGGGGAGCAGTGCTTGTAATGGCAGCCTCTGACTCACCTGTGTCTCCCTCTCCTGCAGTGGGCGCCCCCATCCCCGTGCCCCAGCTCAGCACACCCACTGAGAAGCAGGTTGACCACTACCACAGGCTCTACATGGAGGCCCTGGAGCGACTGTTTGAGGAGCACGAGGAAAGCTGTGGCGTTCCGACCTCAAGCCACCTCACCTTCCGCTAGGACTGGCATCCTGGGGAATCCTGAGCCTTACTCCAGCTCTTGCCTTTTTTCTATCCTCCAGTATTGACTCCAGGGTGCCTTTTATCAGCATGAAGAGCTCCTGTTAGCCCAGCTGTGGGCCCAACTTCCTAGGCTGCTGTGGAGATTCAGTGAATGAAGACTGGAAGCCTTAGGACAGAGTCAGGCTCAGGACAAGAGCCAGGGGACACTCCTGCTGCTGTCATCACTCCAGGGTTACTTGCTCAGATGGGAGAGACTAATGGTTGCACATCTGTCTCATCAGCTCTGCTCTCTCTCTGACAGCACCTGGCACAGGCTCTTGGAGAAATCCCGTTGCAGGTTCAAGGTCATGGCTCTTGTGTCAGCTCAGGTTCTGTTCACACCTTCATGGCGAATGGGGGATCGAGTCCCATCAGGATCTGGATCACACAGTTCCCTGGGAAAGCAGCAGCAAATGGCCCAAGTGTTTGGGTCCTTGCATGGACATGGGAGACTCGGATGGAGGTCGTGACTGCTAGGCTTAGCTGGCTTAGCCTGGTGCAGTCATCTGGGATAACGATTCAGCGAATGGAAGAGCTCTCACTTTCTCTGTAACTGTGATTTTCAATATGAATCAAAAACCATTAAAAAGAAAAATCACCTCCAAACCACAGAGAAGAATAATTTGTGTCCCACAGCCCCTTCTAAATCCCCTAGGTAGCTCCTGGCACAGGGCCTGGTTCTCAGCGCTCCACATTCACTCCATGCAATGATGCCACCCTGGGGACTGATGCCCACACATGGTGTTTAAGGGGCTCCAAACCATATGGGAAGCTCAGCTCAGCATTGTCTGACTCTGGTGGCACCCCTTGCTCCTTGGCGCAGTACTGCTCCAGGACTGGGGGAGGAAGACCTAGTGGGAACACCCCAGGGTGCTCCTGGAGCCTCCTTGTGCAGTATCCAGGCCAGGATGCTCCCTCATCCCGGGAGCTGACTCTGGCCCTGCCAGCTCCTGGGTCACACCTGGTGCAGTGCACTGTGGTCACTAGAGGTTGCCCTTGGAATCATGTCCCTTCCCCTTCTTGGCCTGAGGATGTGAAGTCCCCCATACTGGTGATGGAGGCTGCAGGGGCTTGGGCCTGGGGTAGGGATGCTAGGGGAGGGCGACCAAGGGTGACCTCCTCCTGCCCTGTCCTTGCCCTGACCGTTGGCAAACCCGATGGGGATAGTGTGGGATAAAAATGAGACATTAGGGTTCATTCCTCCAGAAGTGACCGGGATGGGAGAGATGCACCAGCTCACACTCCTTACCCTTGGGATCCCAGCCTGGGATCTGGTCCCTGGGAGGTCACTGGGCAGCTCAGAGCTGCTTGGCCTGATGGCAGTCTTTGGTTTTCTCTGTGGAAATATCCTTGCTCTCTGTTTGAGAGGCACTGAGACTGAGACAGAGACACGGGGCGCTCCCACCCTCTGGGTCACCCCCAAAGGCCCATGAAGGCTTCATTGCCACCACCATGACCTGGGAACTCAACCCAGGTACCAGGTGGGTGACAGCAACCCAATCCTGGGTGTCTTGCCTGCTTTACCCAGACTTGCTACAGACAGGGAGCTGGGTGGGGCCAGAGCAGCTATTAGTCCAAGTTCTCTGGGCTGGGAAGAAGGACTCTCACACATCAGCCAGCGTCAGGCCCAGACTTGGTTCTGCCTGTACACCTGCTGGGCTCTTCTGTGAGAGTTTCCTTGTCTTTCTAAGGTGGGGACAGCCCAGATGTCTGTGGCCTGGAGCCCACTGGGGACTGGGTCTGCTCTCAGTCCTTCCCATGTTGTTTCTGCTGTGGGAGTAAGGACAGTTGCAGGCTTTCCCTACACAGCTCCTGTTGTAAAGGCTTTGGGCTTTCATGCATCAATAGCACCACCTGCTGACCATAAACCTCACCGGGCTGTCCAACATCTAAGCCCACCTGGACCTAGAACGCCTCCTTCTCTGGCTTCCATGCCCTGGACCCACGCTGTGACCATCTGTGGCCCTGGCACAGTCCTGACTCCTGACCAGGCAAAATGCAGGGTGCACCCTCCCCAACATCCAGACTCCATTTCCTGACAATGGGAGCAGCCCCCATGTGAGAATAGCATTGCTGTTGGTGGGAACAGGCAATGATGACACCAGCCAGGGATTCAGCCACCCTTGTCGCTGCCCCTGAGTCCTGGGACTCTTCTCTGCTGCCCAAAGCTCCACCTACAGGGCACTGGAATCCCCACTGAACTGCAAGCCGAACTGGACGTTCCGCAGCGAGGCCACCTCTGGGCCAAGACCACCTTGGGTCTGTGGCGGTGCTGTTATGAGTCTCAGTCCTGCTCTCAACCATTCCCCTCCCCTGCGACGCCTACGCGCAGCTTCCTGTGGCGCTCTGCTGCTCTGCCGCCTGCTCCTGCTATGGTCCCCATCCCCACATCGTGGGTAGATTGTCCCAGGGCATCCCTGTGTACACCTCCAGGCTCCCCTGCTCTCTTTTCCTTCCTTGATCACTCTGCCTCCCTGTCTGACTTTCAGTCTCCTTTTCTGACTCTCTCTTGTCCCCACTTTGTCCCACCTGCTTTGCTTGAATGGACTCCTGGGGAGAGTCTGTGAGCTAGAAATGTGGACTCTACCTCTGAGTAAGGTCACCTGCTTTCAATCCCTCCCTTTGATTCTCACCCTCGTCTCAACCCAATGCCTTAGGCTACAGGCCACCAATACTGCAGGAATGTGGGGTGCAGAGGAATGACAGGGCTTTCAGAGTGCCTGGGTGACTTCCACCATCCCATCCTAAGATCCACTTTACCAGAGCCCTGTTCCCCTACCTGCTAACTCTCTCCCCATGCGCACAGTTCAGACCTTCCCTTGGGTTGGACTTCACTCCAGCCCCTGATCATTTCTGGGGTTCCTGTGACCCCTCCCTTCCTTGGTGGGTCTTCTGTGCAGGGCAGCAAAGATGTTAGACATGAAGGTGGGACCAGAGCCAGTGGGTGAGGCCAAGAGGGGGGCTGCTCAGAGCTGTGGGTGCCCCTGTGCACAGCCCCTCCCTCTTGTCTCTCAGTGGGTCTCCTCCTTCTTGGGGTCCTGCCTGTTTGATTTGCCAACCACCAAGGAAAGTATATATCAGCCAAATAAGAATTTAAACAGTTTTATTTCAGGGAACTGTGGTCACGGGCTTCACCTCCCCGTGCGGCAGAAAGTCAGACCGAGCCACAGAAGATGGAAAAGCCAGGAAGAGATGTGCAAACCCCTCTTCACACGGAGGCCGAAATGGGGGTCCTCGGCCCTTATTTGGAGGGGGGATATGGGTTTGTGTCCCTTATTGGTGCAACGGTGATTTCACGGCCCCAGGCACCTGCCAGAATTCTCCCCTCCATTCCGATTGCCACCTGGGACCGGGTTGGAGGCAAACTCCACCCTACTATGGTTACCATGGTAACCATCACTGCCTAGCCCTACAAGCATGAGTCAGGGTGAAGAAGGAGAGGATACACTAGATATAAGAGGGGCAGAGACACTAAGCATGGATTTTATGGGTATGGGGAAGAAGAGGAAGCTGGTCCCAGCAGTTTTCTGAGTATCTAATTTCTCTACTGATGGGGCAATCGCTAAAGGCACCTCTCCACCTCCTTCTCATTGCAGACCAGATCCTGAGCCTGCCCAGCAACCCTGGAGAGCATCCTGGCCAGAGGAAGGAGGAGGACAGGATTTCAGGCTGCCCTCCCAAGGATCTTTCTCTTACACCTGCCACGAGGCCGTGGTCTTTGACCACTTGCTACTTTGTTGACTGAACGCCCCAGCAGAGTTCGCTCTGTCTGCTGAGGTCAGAACTGTCTCCATTTCAGACTGTTGATATCCACCCAGAAGAGTCTCTGGCAGGAAGAGTGACCCCCACATCTTGGGAAGGCAAAAGGACCACAGCACTTGTGGTTTCTGTCTGTTCTCTACTTGATGTGGATCAACATGGCCTGGGACACTCAAGCCAAGGTGAGCTCAGGCAGGGGAGACTTGAGGTGGCTGCCTCAGGCATTCCACCACCCGGATCTCTGCCTACAAGGGGAAGACAAGTGGGAGTGGCTAATATACTGTCCAAGAGGGAACAGCAAAGAGATTATTTGCCTATCAAGGTGATGGGTCACCATTCCCAGAGATGCCTCCCCTTACCCTCCTCTCTTCCCTGCCCTGTCCCTTGCTCACCCTTCCCTGTCCTGCAGCCTGAACCCTGCTGCCCAAGGACACAGAAGGGCAGGGGGTAGAGAAGTAGACTCTGAGCCCATCCCAGAATCCTGAGCTGTGAAGTCTGCTGGGGCAGAAGGCAGAACCTCCAGCTGTGTCCTGTCCTCTATGCTTTCCTTCTCTCCTCCTGCCCAACTGTGCCAAGCTGGTGAAGACGGCAGAGCTGCCTACCAACCAGAACTACTTACTAGGATCACACCCCAACAGAATCACAAGCACCACACCCTTCTATAACTTTCTCGTCAAGTGCAAAAATTTCTCCCAGTGCTTTTTGGGGCTGCAGCCCTAGATGACCATCCTGGCTGGCATCTTTTGTGTCCCCCTGTCCCAAGATTATTATATCATGCTTATAGCCAAGCCTCATGTTGATCGGGAGGAAACAGCCCTTGGCCAAGTGTTGCCCCTACCATCAGGATCCCCACCCCATCAAGAACACTGAATCTTCCTGGACCTTTGGTCCCATTCTGCAATGGCCAGTAGAGGCAGAACAGAGGGTTGAGCTCTTGCTTCTCATGAGGGAATAGGGAAGGTTATGACTGCTCCTCCCCACCCCACTCTTGTCACAGGACTGCATCCCGTGAGCCGCCCCAGCCTGGACTTTGTCTCAGTCCCAGCTTGGCCAGGCAGTGGTTGTCACTGGAGGAGGCCAGGACCTTTTTTCTACCTCCCCCTGGCAGCGCTGCCTCTAACTCCTGAATCACAAAGGTTTTGTACACCTGGTGCTGAGGCATGGGTAAGTGGACATGCAGGTATGGATGCTGGCCTGTTCTCTCTGTGGCCACTCAGCCGAGTGCCTGCAGGTGGCGTTGTGGATTCCCAGAGCAGGTCACTACTCTTGGCATGCAGCCGGAGATGCCTTGATCCCTCCCCTGTCCCTATTTCTCCTCCCCTCCTAGTGGCCCTCAGCACTCACCCTTAGTGAGGCATATTCAGACTGAAAGGAATGGGGGACCTGGGCCCAGAATCCAGTCTCTAGTTCAGATCCTATCTCAAAGCCCTTTAACTTGGTTCTGCCGAGCTTCAATACCATCATCTCTCTGTCTCCATCTTCCTATCTATGGGGCAGGGACTTCCCCTCTCATCTCCCCATGCCCAGATAGGAGTCTCAGAGGTCTGCTCTCCTATGCCAAGGCCAGGTTTATCTCTCTGCTGTCCAGCCCCAGGGTCCCAAGCACCGACATAGCAGGGTGAGGAGCAGCGAGGCCAAGGGCAAGGCTTCACTGGTTCCAGCTGCTCTGCCCCCAAGTTCCCACAATTTGGGGCTCCAGCCACTGAGGCAATGCCCCAAGGCTTCCTGCTGCCCTAGAGGGCCACCCAACAACAGACCCTCGGTGAGTCCCTGGGCCACAATTTGCCCAGGGTGGGGTGTTTCCAAGCTCCGAGCTGTGTAAGAGTTGAGCCTCCAACCCTAGACCCACTTCTCTCAACTGATATCTTCTGCTCAGTCTCCCTCCCTGTCAGGAGCCGTGTACTATAGCCACACTGAAGCCATTTTGAATATAGAACTATGGGCCAGTGGAAAATCCCCGGCTGGCTAGATGCTTGGGAAAGAAGTTGTGAAACTAATCACACGCTTAGCTTCAATTGTTTCTAGCAACTGTTTTAGAATGTGATTTATGCTGTACCTGCCGACATCTTGTTACTGATTACCTATGATATTGTTGATATGCTGGTTACTATTGTGGATATGGTGGCTGCTCAGGAACAATTGGTCTGGAGACCATGGCTTGCGTCCTAGTTTCTCCTTTCCTCCCTGAGCCTTAGTTACTGAAGAATATAAAAACCCTCAACTAAAATCAATAAACTGACAGCTTGATCAGACATCCTGTCTTGCTGTCCACTCTTTGTGTCTCTTGTCCCCCAATCTCTCCTAGGTGGTTGCGACCCCCGTTGACTGTCCTGTTGGACGGGACACCTCCCCCTTATTACCCGAGCCCTGACTGTGTCCTGGTCACTGCTGCCAGCCAGAGCAGCCCAGGTCATTCGAGCTTGGCTGTTCCACCCCAGTGCAAGCCGCGGTGCTGAGCAGCAGAGCCAGGAGAGCACCCTGGGCACCCACAGACCCATGGGAGTGCTGAGCAACTCCAAGTCCCTGCAGCCCAGCACCACGTCCTGCCCTGGGAGCCGGCCTTCTCACCCTTCACAAGGCCCTTCTGGAACTACACAGTACACAGAGTGCAGTGGTGCAGGCTGGGAGAGGCTGTGGCAGTGCAGGGGCCTGTGCACAAGGAGAGGCCACCTGTGCCCAGGGCCACACTGGTGGACTCGGCCCGCACTGCCACCAAGGCCCACAATGGCTGCCCAGGGAGCCCCAACATTCACAGACATCTGCAAAGAGCTCAGCACTCAGGCGCCTCCATAGCCCAGTCCCTGAGGGCTCTAGGGCACCAGCCCAACAGCGCCTGGGGCCCTGTGAGCGGACTGGCCAGCCTCTGTTCCCTCCCTGCATAGTCCCTGGACACCCAGGTGCTGCCCCTCCCCTGCATATCCCACCCCCAGTCCAGCTCCTCCCAGGACCAGCCCAGCCTGACACCCAGCCAGGATTCTTCGAGATCCGTCTTGGAGTTGCCTGGAGACTCTGGGACTATATGCAGGCAGCTCCTCAGCCACACACTGGACACTGGGACAGGGGACACCTGTGACGCCACCTGAGGGTAAGGGAGCTGCTGGGATGGATTCCCCCCCAGCTCTACCTCCCTCTCATCCAATGAAAACCCTGCGGAAGCAGTGGCTAGAAGCCCTGGTCTCTGCCTACTATGTGCTGGCTGTGTTGTTCTTAGGTGAGAGAGCAGGCAAGAATGCCAAGAAAATCGAGTGCAGGGGACTCCTGGGCAAAGGGGAGCTGGGGCAGCACCCAAGGAGATGCCCTGCTCCAACATGCCCTGCAGGTGGGAGCCAGGACTGGCTAGGCTGAAAATCCTAGAAAACCCACTCTTCTTTCTCACTTCCACGTAGGCCCTTGGTCCATCCTTCTCATCTACCTCCTCTTCACGCGGCTCTGGTCCCTAACTGTTCTCTACTTGATGTGGCTCTACCTGGACCGGGACACCCCCAGCCGAGGTGAGCTCAGGCAGTACTCCAGGTGGGAGAGATGGGGAGGCTGCCTCAGGCATTCAGCCACCCAGATCTCTGCCCGCAGGGGGAAGACGGTGGGAGTGGTTAAGGACCTGGCGGATATGGAAACATCAAAGAGATTATTTTCCTATCAAGGTGATGGGTCACCCTTCCCAGGAACTCTTCCAAATTTCTCCCTCCCGATGCCCTGCCATTGCCCCTGCTCACCCTTCCCTATCCTGCAGCTTAAACCCTGCTGCCTAAGGACACAGAGGGGCAGGGGGTGGAGGGGTAGACCAAGCTCTGAGGTCTGCAGGGGCACAGGGCAGCAGCTCCAGCAGTGACCTGTCCTCTATGCCTCCCTCCTCTCCTTCTGCTCAACCGTGTCAAGCTGGTGAAGACGGCAGAACTGTCCCCCAATCAGAACTACGTGCTAGGGGCCCATCCCCATGGGATCACGTGCACTGGACTCTTCTGTAATTTCCTCACTGAAAGCAACAACTTCTCCCAACGCTTCCCAGGGATTCAGCCCTGGATAGCCATGATGAATGGTTTCTTCTACATTCCAGGGTTCCGGGAATTTATTATACTTCTAGGTGAGCCTCAACTGAATGGGAGGAAACAGCCCTTGGTCAAAGTGTACCCAACCCGCATCACGACCCCTATTGAGGATACTGAATCATCCTGAGCAATAAACTGGCTTTGCAATGGGCAGATGAGGACTGAGACCTGGGACCCCTCTTCCCCTGCTACAGGGTGCAGTGAGGAAACAGGGAGCTAAGACAGTACTGACTGCACCCCTGCTCTCTGCTTATGACACAGGACTGCGACCTGTGAGCCGTGCCAGCCTGGACTTCATCCTGTCTCAGGACCAGCTTGGCCTGGCAGTGGTCATCGTGCCTGGGGGTGCGCAAGAGGCTCTGTATGCAGCCCCAGGGCAAAACTGCCTCGAACTCCAGAATCGCAAAGGCTTCGTTCGACTGGCGCTAAGGCATGGGTGAGTGGGACACAGCTCCCCAGGCTGGGCCATCCCTCTTAATCCAGCCATCCATGTCCTTGCGGGGGAGCACTATGCCTCCTGCACCTGGCTGCACCTGTCAGCCCTTCCCTGTGGGGAGGTGGGGCCCAAACTGACACAGGCCCTGTCCTAGCAGTCCTGGGTTCTCTTCCCAAGCCCACACAAAGGTCAGCCCTGGGGCCTGACCTTTCACTCTTCACAAGGTTGGGTCTGCCTTGCCCCAAGGCTGCAGGTGCAAACACTGAGTGTGAAGGCACCTGTGGAGAGGCCACTGCACAGGTCTTTCTCAACACAAATAAGACTTCCTTCCAGAACATTCTATGCAGACATAATTGTGCATTCCCAAAGGCCTGGGATCAGTTGTGGTATCAGTTGAGCTGGGGGAGGGATGTGCAGTGCCCCCAACCCCAGTGCCCATTATGGGGGTCAGTCCAGGACCTGACTATGGCATTTGTCTCTGCAGGGCATCCCTGGTGCCTGTGTACTCCTTTGGGGAGAATGACACTTTCAAAACTAAGACGTTTCCCAAAAACTCCTGGCAGTACCTGTGTCAGGTCACCTTCAAGAAATTCACTAGAATATCTCCCTGCATCTTCTGGGGCCGCAATCTCTTCTCATCCAACTCCTGGGGTCTGCTGCCCCTGGCCAGGCCCATCACCACCGTCGGTGAGTGCTCACCTGCACTGGAGGGAGCAGCCATGGGCACAGTGCTTGCAATGGCAGCCTCTGACTCACCTGTGTTTTCCTCCTTTGCAGTGGGCGCCCCCATCCCTGTGCCCCAGCTCAGTGCACCCACTGAGGAGCAGGTTGACCACTACCACAGGCTCTACATGGAGGCCCTGGAGCGACTGTTTGAGGAGCACAAGGAAAGCTGTGGTATCCCTGCCTCCACCCGCCTCATCCTCTGCTAGACCTGGCCTCACCTTTCCCTGCTGCCCTCCTCTGCCCTCCAATAAAGGCTGTGGTGGAAGTGAGCATGAGACCAGGCACTGCACCCTGCCCAACCCTCCCATCCAGTCCTGTCCTGTCCAGTCGTGCTGCAGAGTTGTACCTAGGATTGGGGCTCAGGACCCTGATTCTCCCACCAGGGAGAAAGGACTCTACCACAGGACCTGGGACAAGCCTCTCCCTCTCCCTCTGTGAAGGAAAGCATCTGCTTAGCCAGACACCCCCAAGGGTTGTATGGATTGGGGAGGGGAGCTGTGGGTGGGGTATTCATCATCAAAAGGTGAGCAGGATGGAGGAGGTGCAGTGAAGGTGATGGGGACCCACGGGGCAGGAGCTGAGCCTGGTCAGGGCCCTGCAAGAGGCAGGGAAGGGAGGAACCCAGACCCAGAGCACACAGAGCTCAGTACAGGCTTGCTCCTGCACCTGTCCCTCTTACGGGAGTTCCTGAGACTAGTGGACTGCCTGGGTGCAAGACAGACTCTTCCCAGCATTTCTTGTTCCTGCAAGTCCAGCACTCAGCTCAACCTCCCAGGCTGCTCTGGACATCCATGAAAGCAGATGCAGAATGAAGGCCTCCCTTAATGAGATAATGGTAGGACCATATCCCAACTGGGAAACCCCCTCACACTCCAAGGATTTTTTTGGCAGGTTCTTTAACATTAATCTCTCGCTCCTGCACCTGTCAGGGTCAGCACAAGGTCTGTGTCATCAAAGTCATTGTGACTGTCAGGGTCACTGTCCTGTAAGCCTCTCTCAGTTCTTCCGTTGGGTTAGAGGCACCAAGGTCAAGGGGGCGCTGTGATAAGCACTGGAGTTTGGGGTTCCTGGGGCCCTCTCTGGGGATGTGGTGGGACTTCTTTGTGGAGCTGGGGGAACCTGGTAGAGGAAGTAGAACTGACCCTGGAGGCCAACAGCCTCACCTGATCTTGTGAGGTTGATTAGAAAGTGGCGGGGTCAGAGGTGAAGGGGTAGGGAACGCATGTTAGGTTAGGAGCTTTCTCTGAAAGTAGCAGGTTTGGCGGGGAGACTCCCTCAGAACCCACAAGGGTACTGGGTCTGGGGAGTCAGACCAGGCCCTGCTTTGGAGACAAACTTGTCTGTAATTATGCTATATGTGCCCCCGTCAGATAAATAACACTTACTAACTGCCCTTAAGTGTGTGGGAACACTTTACTGCTTTTGATACTGTAACCCAAGAACTTTGCTAATATTATAGAACTACAAGTTATGTTTCCTATGATAAGGGTTTTATGGTTACATATAAGTTTATTTTTGACATGTATTTATTTGTGCATATGAGAGGCAGAGGGTGACAGAGTGCTGTAAGATGCGCCGATCACCAGGAAAAGAAAACTAATTTAGATGGCCTCTATTCCAGCTAACCACGGTCAAGGGCTTCCCTTCCCCGTGTATCAGAAAGAGAAATATGAAGGCATGGGATACAGAGGAAGAAGAGCCAGGAAGAGAGGTGCAAAGGGCTTTTAAACTCCCCCTGACATGGTAGCTGAAGAGGGGGTGGCTTCAATCCTTCGCGGTGATTCCGCTGCCTCTGGGGCCTGCCAGAATTCCGTGCTTCCCTGCTGCAGCCTGACAGTGGGCTCTGGAGCAAGCTTAGCCCTTCTCCAGTTACCAGGGTAACCATCAAGCGCCAGGAGAGAGAGCCCTTTGATCTAGTCATTCACTCCAGATGTGTGGGGAAGACCCAAGCCAGGAGCCAGGAATTACATCCCTACCCTCCCTCATGGGTGGCAGGATATCACTTGCACTATTAACAGTCACCTACCTGCCCAGGAGCCAGGACTGGGATATGTAATGCCAGGATGCCAACTGGCAACTGAACAGAGGCCTGGGCCAGGGCTGAAATCGTGAGCTGGAAACTCAATCCTGTCCTTTGTGTGGATGCCAGAGATTCAGTGACATGGGCTCTCACCTCTGCCTTCTAGGATGTGCATTGAGTGGATGCTGGAGTCGGGAGGTGGGGATGCGTCTCAGACCCAGGCACTGCAACTGTGGGACTCGAGCATGCTCAGGGGAGTCCTGCCCGATAGGCCAGAGGCCACTCCATGGGTGTTGGTGAAGGTCAACTCTGCTGAACTACTTGAGAACAGAAGTAGAGTCGACCAGGCCCCTTCTAGGCATTGCAAAAGCATGCCTAGAAGGGGCATGGGCAGCCAAGGATTTGGCTGAGAGGCTAGGGCAGCCACTGCTGGTCTCTGTGAACTAGAACCTGCTGCTGGGGCGAGGCATGAGGTAGAGATTCAGGTGTGTCCCTGCAGAGCGGTCACACTGTACCTGGGACCTTTGCTGTGGCACAACACATTAATCTGTTGCCTGCAATGCTAGCATTCCGCATGGGCGCTGGTTGGAGTCCCAGATGCTCCACATGCATGCAGCTCCCTGATAACAGGGTTGGGGTAGCAACAGAAGATGGCTCAAGAGCTTGGGCCTCTGTACCTACATGGGAGACCTGAAAGAAGTTGCTGGCTCCTGGCATCAGCTTGATCCAGCCCCAGCTGTTGTTGCCTTTTGGGGGAGTGAATGGGTAGATGACACATCTCTCTGTGTGTATCTCCCTCTGTCTTTAAAATAAAGGAATACTTTAAAAAATGAAGAGTGTGAGGCTGGGCTGTGTGTTAGCGGAGGGCAGGGTGAACAGGAACTTGGTTTTACTTACTCAGTCTTCTTGGGTATCCTTGGATAAATGACAAGTCTGATGTCACTATCCCTGTTACGGGGTTGAGGAGGACTTGCCTCCGTGAAGCTCCTGACAGTTAAATCTGATGCCTTTGTGTGACTGACAGATGGGCTAGGCACGAAACCCTGGTGTGTGATGGGGCTGGGGAGGTCTGTACCTCCCTGGGGGTTTGTCCTGGGGGGACAGTTCTCATGGGAGGGCTCATTAGAATTGGAGTTCAAATTCTGCTTTGCTTGTCTATATCAATCTCCCTATGTCCATCTCTACCTCTGTCTCTGTCTTCTGCATCTCCATCTCTGTCTTCTCTCTGCTTCCTATATCTTTCTTATGATCATCCTTCCTCATCTACCACGACCAACACCTGCCCAGGTGAACTATGACCCCCCCCCACCAAGATTGTAGGCTGAAATTAGCCTTTTCTTTCCCAAGAATCTCCTCTCAGATATTGAAAATATCAAAATGCAAATGAACACATGGGCCAAATGTAGAGACCCTCTTTCTTCCATGACACGCTCATTGGGTAAGAACAAGAGGTAGGAAGATAGCCGAGACATCCAAAGAGTTCAGTGTGGGAGTGGCGTGGTGACCTATTGGGGTTCAGCCTCTGCCAGGACTATGGTTATCCTTCTAGGCACCAATCGAGCCCCTGCTGCTCCACTGCCAAACCAACTCCCAGCAAACAAACCTCACTGTGCTTACGGCCACTCCCGTTGGCCAGCAGGTGGCCCCACCAGCAGTGAAATTTCTGCACCCAGCACTCTCCATTCCAGCAGGTGACAGGTGCAGGTCATGCACAAAGAGAGGGAGACGTCAGACACAGCAGGGGTTGGGCCGACACGATGATGCCATAGCCTCCTGCCAGCCCCACCTCCTGTGCCACCCTCCCCCCGCATCCCCTCCTTCTGGGTCCACTCTGCCTTTCTCCCTCCCCAGGAGAACAGAGCAGCATGTCTCCTGCTTTTTGTTTATGGCATCCCCAGGGGTGGGGGAAGGTGTTGCAGGCCAGGATCTGCTGAGATCCAGAGTCACGAGGTGTCCTATCTGGGACTCCCCAAGACGCCTCTTCCTTCACCCCCACCCCCACCCCTTGCGGCACTGCCCTGTGTGCCTTTGTCCCCTGCCCTCTGGATCTGCCCTTTTCCTTGCCTCTGGGGATACTTTGTGTGTTGGCCTGGGCCTTAGCCTCAGTGTCCACCTCCTCCAAGGGCACGAGTGCTTCCATGAGCTCAGCTGGAGGCCGCTGCACTGGGAAGGAAGAGCCAACCCCACCTGTAAGTTGCCTCACTTGGGGAGCTTGAGGACCCTGGAACCAGAGTGTCCCCCTGTAACAGGGAATGGGAGAGACAAGAGCTCCAGGGAAACAAACAGGGCCAGTGGGAAGCTCAGGTGACTTCCAGTCTATGGGCTATCCCTTCACCCCTTAGGTGCTGGGGGGGGCGTTGCTGGGGTCTCCAGGGAACACCCAGCTTGAGGCTTGCCTTTCCCAGCACCCGGAAACAATTGGTCCAGGCTGCCTGGGGTCGTGGATAAGCCCAGGAGTAAAGAAACCATGGGGCTGAACCTCCCACATGCTGTGTGCTCTCCCCACCCAACTCTTCCCTGGCTGGTGACCTTGACAGTTGTCTCCTCAGACCAGTGTGGGTCCTACTGTCCTTCTTGGGGCTAGACCTCCTTGCTCTGGGTCTCTACCTGAAACACCACAGTCCCACCCCCATTCCTGCCACTGTGAGCCTCTTGGACAACTAGGTCATCCAGCCGTGAACTCTGTCCTGGTCACTGCTGCCAACCAGAGCAGCCCAGGTTATTCGAGCTTGGCTGTTCCACCCCAGTGCAAGCCGCGGTGCTGAGCAGCAGAGCCAGGAGAGCACCCTGGGCACCCACAGACCCATGGGAGTGCTGAGCAACTCCAAGTCCCTGCAGCCCAGCACCACGTCCTGCCCTGGGAGCCGGCCTTCTCACCCTTCACAAGGCCCTTCTGGAACTACACAGTACACAGAGTGCAGTGGTGCAGGCTGGGAGAGGCTGTGGCAGTGCAGGGGCCTGTGCACAAGGAGAGGCCACCTGTGCCCAGGGCCACACTGGTGGACTCGGCCCGCACTGCCACCAAGGCCCACAATGGCTGCCCAGGGAGCCCCAACATTCACAGACATCTGCAAAGAGCTCAGCACTCAGGCGCCTCCACAGCCCAGTCCCTGAGGGCTCTAGGGCACCAGCCCAACAGCGCCTGGGGCCCTGTGAGCGGACTGGCCAGCCTCTGTTCCTTCCCTGCATAGTCCCTGGACACCCAGGTGCTGCCCCTCCCCTGCATATCCCACCCCCAGTCCAGCTCCTCCCAGGACCAGCCCAGCCTGACACCCAGCCAGGATTCTTCGAGATCCGTCTTGGAGTTGCCTGGAGACTCTGGGACTATATGCAGGCAGCTCCTCAGCCACACACTGGACACTGGGACAGGGGACACCTGTGACGCCACCTGAGGGTAAGGGAGCTGCTGGGATGGATTCCCCCCCAGCTCTACCTCCCTCTCATCCAATGAAAACCCTGCGGAAGCAGTGGCTAGAAGCCCTGAGCGTTCTCCACTATGTGCTGGCTGTGATGTTCTTAGGTGAGAGTGGGAGTCAGGAAGAGGGACTGCAGGGAGATTGGCTGTAGTGCTGGAATGTACCCCTGGATAAAGAGACAAGGTCAAGACCTGGGAATTATCCCGCAAGGAGTTTGGAGGGGGCGGAGGGGAGGCAGGAGATGGGATGAAGAGCTGTGTGATTCCATGGAGAAAGGATTCCTAATTATTAGAAAGGCAGATTCACAGGTGAAAGGAAGAAAGACAATTAAGAGGTCTGTCATCCCCCGGTTCACTCACCAAATAGTGGTAGAAGATGGGGCTGGGTGAGACCAAAGACAAGAGCTAGGCACTTCATCCAGGTCTCCCATGAGACCCAGATGGCAAGAATCAGGCAATAGGCATTATTTAGCTGCTTCCCGAAGCACATGAGCAGGGAGCTGGATGGAAAACAGAACAGCCCAGAATGAAGCAATGTGCAAATGGGATGCCAGTGTAGCAGGCA
This sequence comes from Ochotona curzoniae, assembly GCF_017591425.1. NCBI lineage: Eukaryota > Metazoa > Chordata > Mammalia > Lagomorpha > Ochotonidae > Ochotona > Ochotona curzoniae. The sequence goes on from NW_024465421.1 coordinate 7,141,113, forward strand.
GCAGATCAAACCACTACGCCACAATGATGGACCAAGGAACTCACTCTTCTTTCTCACCTTTCCCCAGGCCCTTTTTCCTCGTTTCTTCTCTTCTTTCTGCTCTACACACCACTCTGGTTTCTGTCCATTCTCTACCTGATGTGGCTCTACCTGGACCGGGACACCCCCAGCCAAGGTGAGCTCAGGCAGGGCTCCAGTGGGGGGGGGGGGAGGCAGGGAGGTGGAGAAGTTGCCTTAGGCATTTAGCCAACCAGATCTCTGCCCGCAGGAGGAAGATGGGCTCAATTTCATAGGAACTGGTGGATGTGGAAACACCAAAGAGATTATTTTCCTATCAAGGTGATGGGTCACCCTCGCTTGAGATGCTTCCTCCTCTCCACCAGCCCCTCCCCTGCAGCTATTCACCCTTCCCTGTCCTGCAGCCTGAGCCCTGCTGCCCAAAGACGCAGGAGCAGGGGGTGGAGGGGTGAACCCTGAGCCCATCCCAGGACCCTGAGCTCTGAGGTCTGCTGGGGCACAGGACAGCACCTCCAGCAATGACCTATCTTCTATACCTCACTCCTGTCCTTCTACCCAACTGTGCCAAGCTGGTGAAGACGGCAGAGCTGCCCCCAAACAAGAACTACGTGCTGGGGGCCCACCCCCATGGGATTCTGTCCATAGGAGCCTTCTGTAACTTTCTCACCGAGTGCAATGACTTCTCTCAGCGCTTCCCGGGGCTGCAGTCCTGGTTTTGTACACTAGCCGGCCTCTTCTACGTACCCGTGTACCGGGACTACATCATGGGTGGCGGTGAGCACACGGTGAATGGGGAGGAACGAATGCTTGACCCCATCCTCCCAACAGGACCCAGGGACCTGCCCTAACTACTGTTGTGGTTTGAGGGAACAAGGTGTGAAACTCACACGTCCCAAGCTGAAGGGTGAGGGGAGAAAACAGATAGTCCTACATGGTGTGGTGACTGCCCCCCCATCTCTACTCATGACACAGGAATGCGACCTGTGAGCCGTGCCAGCCTGGACTTCATCCTGTCTCCCCCCAAGCTCGGCCAGGTGGTGGTCATCGTGCCTGGGGGTGCACAAGAGGCTCTGTATGCAGCCCCAGGGCAAAACTGCCTCGAACTCCAGAATCGCAAAGGCTTCGTTCGACTGGCGCTAAGGCATGGGTGAGTGGCACACAGCTCCCCAGGCTGGGCCATCCCTCTTAATCCAGCCATCCATGTCCTTGCGGGGGAGCACTATGCCTCCTGCACCTGGCTGCACCTGTCAGCCCTTCCCTGTGGGGAGGTGGGGCCCAAACTGACACAGGCCCTGTCCTAGCAGTCCTGGGTTCTCTTCCCAAGCCCACACAAAGGTCAGCCCTGGGGCCTGACCTTTCACTCTTCACAAGGTTGGGTCTGCCTTGCCCCAAGGCTGCAGGTGCAAACACTGAGTGTGAAGGCACCTGTGGAGAGGCCACTGCACAGGTCTTTCTCAACACAAATAAGACTTCCTTCCAGAACATTCTATGCAGACATAATTGTGCATTCCCAAAGGCCTGGGATCAGTTGTGGTATCAGTTGAGCTGGGGGAGGGATGTGCAGTGCCCCCAAACCCAGTGCCCATTATGGGGGTCAGTCCAGGACCTGACTATGGCATTTGTCTCTGCAGGGCATCCCTGGTGCCTGTGTACTCCTTTGGGGAGAATGACACTTTCAAAACTAAGACGTTTCCCAAAAACTCCTGGCAGTACCTGTGTCAGGTCATCTTCAAAAAAATCTTTGGTTTTACTCCCTGCATCTTCTGGGGCCGCAATCTCTTCTCATCCAACTCCTGGGGTCTGCTGCCCCTGGCCAGGCCCATCACCACCGTCGGTGAGTGCCCACCTGCACTGGAGGGAGCAGCCATGGGCACAGTGCTTGCAATGGCAGCCTCTGACTCACCTATGTCTCTCTCCCTTGCAGTGGGCGCCCCCATCCTCGTGCCCCAGCTCAGTGTACCCACTGAGGATCAGGTTGACCACTACCACAGGCTCTACATGGAGGCCCTGGAGCGACTGTTTGAGGAGCACAAGGAAAGCTGTGGTATCCCTGCCTCCACCCGCCTCATCCTCTGCTAGGCCTGCCCTCACCTTTCCCTGGTGGCCCCCCATCTGCTGCCCTCCTCTGCCCTCCAATAAAGGCTGTGGTGGAAGTGAGCATGAGACCGGGCACTGCACCCTGCCCAACCCTCCCATCCAGTCCTGTCCTGTCCGGTTGTGCTGCAGAGTTGTACCTAGGATTGAGGCTCAGGACCCTGATTCTCCCACCAGGGAGAAAGGACTCTACCACAGGACCTGGGACAAGCCTCTCCCTCTCCCTCTGTGAAGGAAAGCATCTGCTTAGCCAGGCACCCCCAAGGGTTGTATGGATTGGGGAGGGGAGCTGTGGGTGGGGTATTCATCATCAAAAGGTGAGCAGGATGGAGGAGGTGCAGTGAAGGTGATGGGGACCCACGGGGCAGGAGCTGAGCCTGGTCAGGGCCCTGCAAGAGGCAGGGAAGGGAGGAACCCAGACCCAGAGCACACAGAGCTCAGTACAGTGCTTGCTCCTGCACCTGTCCCTCTTATGGGAGTTCCTGAGACTGGTGGACTGCCTGGGTGCAAGACAGACTCTTCCCAGCATTTCTTGTTCCTGCAAGTCCAGCACTCAGCTCAACCTCCCAGACTGTTCTGGACATTCCATGAAAGCAGTCCAAAGGTGCTTAGGACAGAGTTGGGCTCAGGACACGAGCCAGGAAGATGTTGCCACACTCCTCACTGTGGTCCTCATTGCAGGATAGTACTGGTGAGGGGAGCAGAGACACTCATATTCCCAGAGTTTGTCTTCATCAGCATTATACTGTAACCAATGGCCCAACACAGGCTGAGAGCACCAGGAGCTTGTTTCAACTCAAAGTGTTGCAGGCCAAACCCACAGCACCTTTATCAGCTCAAGTTGTGATTGTAATTCCTTGCACACGGGTGGATGGCAGTTCCATCCAACCAGGATCACAAAGACAACTGCAACTGAGCCTTTAAGGCCCAGCCAATCAACTCAGCACCCTTCTCCCCAGGCCCTGCCTCCAAACACTGCCCCTGGGCTGACCACAACACAGCAAGTTGTTTAAGGAAACTCAAACCACAGGAAAAAAAAAAAAAAACACAGCAGAGCATCCCTTGGCCTCTGCCAGCTCATGGTGACCCCCTTGGTTTTTGTTAGCACCGAGGCCAGAAACCAGAACCGACAGGAAAACCCTGAGAAGGCAACCCTGCCTTCCACTGTCTAACATATTCTTTCAGTGGAAGATTTTTCTCTCCTCTCTGGAGCCGACTGATGACTCCTCTGGGTGCCTCCCCCGAAATAAAACTCTGCAATTCGCTGTACATTGGTTCATGGAGTGATTTCTTTCAAAACCGCACTCCAGTCTTGGTCCAGGACTGAAATTTCTCTTGTGCTAGTAAGGGCTGCCTCTCGGAGCTCACCCACTCCCACCACTGCCCGCCCTCTGACTGGATCCAAAAGTGGAAGTCCGGGAGGCGGGGAGTAGTCAGGGGTAAGGATGACAGGGCTGGTGTGGCCCCCCTTGCAGAAGATCTTGTCCTCAATGTGCCTATGACGTGGAGCTCTGTGCTCCTGGGAAACCACATCTCTAGCTGCCAATGTTTGTCTTTGTTAAATTGATTTTGGAAGGCAGTTACATAGAAACAGAGAGATCTTCCATCGCTGGTTCACTTGCCAGATGCCTGCCACGGCCAGGACTGGGCCAGGTTGAAGCTAGGGGTCAGGAGCTTCAACTGGATCTCCCTCTTATGTCTTTGGTTTTCTTTGTAGAAATATCCTTGCTCTCTGTTTGAGAGGCACTGAGATTAAGACAGAGCTATGGAGCGCTCCCACCCACCCCCAAAGGCCCATGAAGGTTTCATTGCCACCACCACGACCTGGGAACTCAACCCAGGTCTACCAGGTGGGTGACAGCAACCCAGTCCTGGGGGTCATGCCTGCTGCCCTGACTTGCTACAGAGAGCTGGGTGGGGCCAGAGCAGCTATTAGTCCAAGCTCTCAGGGCTGGGAAGAAGGAACGCCACACACCAGCCAGAAATTCAGAATTTCAGCCAGACCATTCAGAAATCCCAGACAGGCTTGGTTCTGTGCACCTGCTGGGCTCCTCTATGGGAGTCTCTTTGTCCTTCTAAGGTGGGCACAGCCCAGATGTCTGTGGCCTGGAGCCTCCTGGGGATTAGATTTGCTCCCAGTCCTTCCCAAGTTGTTCCTGCTGTGGGAACAAGGCTGGCCACAGAGCAGACACTGCATATTCTTGCTGGGTACTTGCCCCAAAGGCTGGGCTGCTGGAGTTCTTGAACCTGCAGCATGGCTGCTGATCCTGTCCAGGTGGCCTTGCCATGTGGAGGCAGGGCTCTCGCCTCCCCAAGTTATCCCCAGAGCTTCTCTGCTTTGTACCTAAGCTCCGGGTTCTTGCCCAAGGGGCAGAGTTCAGGAAGAAGCTGTGAGCAAGCCCTGGGGATGGGTTAGATTCCCTCCAGGCCTGTCTTCCTCTCTCCCTGGGAGTGGAGGGGGTCAGGTGAGAATTGGGGGAGTGTGGAAGGGACTTCCCTTCCCATCATGCCTCTGTGTGAAGTCCATGTCCACAGGGGTGGGGTGTGGGAGTGGGGCTGGGCCTGTCCTTAGGTGGGGAGAGGTCCAGATGGCAGGTAGCCCAGGAGGGAGAGAGAAGCCAGGAGAACATGGTGGAGGAGGGAGCAGAGTTGACCTTGAGGCCCATTCAGGCTCACAGCTGGACAAGTTCATCCAGGATGTGAGTGGACAGAGGAGCAGGACTAGGAGGGAGCCAGTCTTTGTGGAAGCTGTGGGCAGTTGTGAGAGGAGTAGACCAGGAAGTGGGCAGGAAGTAGGAAGGTGGAGGAGGTCAGATCAGGGACTGGCGCTTGTGCATGTGTGCCTGTGGGGGTTTAAGGACCAGGTAGGCAAGTAGCAGGTGCCCTGTGACTGGTGAGGGTGATGCCAGAGGGTGCTGGGTAGAGCTCTGTTCAGACTGTAAGAGACCTCAATGGATTCCTGCCCCAATGCCTCATGGTTCACATTCACCAGACTGGGGGCACGGTCCCCTTCATCACAGCGCTGGGATCAGAGGACTCTAACCCTGGGATTGCAATCCCGGGGGGAGGCCCTCAAAGAGGCAGAGGAGGGAGGGAAGAGGCAGGGCCGGCAGCCAGGCTGGCAACCATGCCTGGTTGGTTGGTCAATTGGTGTCACTTGGTTTGTGGGCAAGACCAGGCCTTCCACTCTGGGCAACACTGATGGGACCCCCAGTGGGATTGGAGACCACAACCTGGGGTGAGCATTGTTCACAGCCACCAAGTTCCAGCCTGGGATTCGTCCCTGCATTTCAGAATGCTGTCAATTTCCAACTGTCCCCCAATGTCAAGATCTGGGCACCTGCCACCTTTTGTGGGAGCCCCCAATAGGAATCTGGGCCCCCAGATGTGGCCTAGTCCACCCCCACTATTGCAGACAGTTGGTGGGTACGGGAGAAAATGGGGGAGCTCGTCTTGCTGGCCTCTGTTCCTCCACCTTAAAAAAAAAAATGTGAGCCATAACGTGAGGCTGTGCCAGGAGTCAGGGCATGAGACCCAGCTCATCCTGTTCTTGCCTCCCGGGCTTGGCGTCTCACTTATCCTGGGCCTCCAGCTATCTGGCCACTGGAACAACTGACCAGAATCAGAACCAGAGGAGGTAGGTGCAAATCCTTGTGTGGAGGCATGACACAAAAACCAAGGTGGGAGACCGGCGCGGGGCCTGAGAACCGTCTCAGCAAGGACCGCCGCACGCCAGCCCACCTGTGTGCAAGCCCCACTGACCTGGAGCTGAGTCTGCCCCCTAGCTCACTGACCACAACCTGGATCCAGTCACTTCACAGCTCCCAGGCTCAGTTCTCCCCCTGGCAACAGGGAGCTACCTACCCCACAGCGTCTCTGTGTGTGTTAGTTTTAAGCATTTATTTGTTTATGTAAAAGTCAGAGTTACAGGGAAAGGCAGACACAGAAAGCTCTTTCACCTGCTGGTTCATTTTTTTAAGATTTATTTTTTATTTTTATTGGAAAGGCAGATATGCAGACAGGAGGAGAGACAGGAAGATCTTTCATCTGCTGATTCACTCCCCAAGTCACCGCAACAGCAGGAGCCGAGCCAATCCAAAGCCAGGGGCCTGGAGCCTCTTCCAGGTCTCCCACGCGGGTGCAGGGTCCCAAAGCTTTGGGCCGTCCTTGACTGCTTTCCCAGGCCACAAGCAGGGGAGCTGGATGCGAAGCGGGGGCGGCTGGGATTAGAACCAGTGCCCATATGGGATCTTAGTGAGTGCAAGGCCAGGACTTTATCAGCTAGGCTACTGCGTCAGGCCTGCTGGCTCACTTTTCAATGACTGGAGTTGAGCAGATCCAAAGCCAGGAGCTAGGAGCTTCATCCTGGTCTCCCACATGGAATGAAGGACCACCCAAGGACTTGGGCCATCTTCTGCTGCTTTCCAGATGCAGTAACAGGGAGCTAGATTGGATCTGTAACAGCCAGGACTCCAACAGGCACCCAGATGGGATGCCGGCATCTCAGGTGGTGACTTTACCCACTATGCTACAGCACCAACAGGAGATTTAAAAATGTTAAATGTCCCTTATGCGGTATTTCCCCTGCTTCTGAAATTGTTAACACATGAACTAAACATTATACCTTGGATGTGAAATGATAATGTTATATGTGTTTTTTATTATGTATTTGTTTATTTGAAAGGCTCAGTGACAGAGATTGAGGTGGAAGCACAGAGATACAGAGAAAAGCAGTCTTTAACCTGCTAGGTTCTCCCCAATGGCTCCAGCAGCATCAGGAGCCAGTCTCCCCCTAGTGGTGGACTGAAGTCCGTAAGCCATCATCTGCTGCCTGATCCGAAGTGAAGCAGGGGTGGCTCAACAGGCTACTCCTTTGCCTGAAATTCAGGCATCCCTTGCGGTTGCCAGTTTGAGTCCCAGCTGCTCCACTTCCAATGCAGCTTTCTGCTAATGTGTCTGGGAAAGTAGAAAAAGATGGTCCAAGTGCTTAAACCCTCATGGGAGATCCATAAATTGTTCCTGGCTCAAGGTTCCTGGTTTCAGCCTGGGCCCAACCTCAGTGGTTGTGGCCACTTGGGGAGTGAACAAATGGATGGAAGATCCGTCTCCTCTCTCTCTCTCTCTCTCTCTCTCTCTCTCTCCTTTCTCTCTCTCTCCTTTCTCTCTCTCTGTAACTCTGCCTCTCAATTAAATATATCAATCTTCTTAAAAGAAGAAATGAAGCAGCCAGGGAGGGCTCTGATAAGAGATGCCCGCATCTCAAAGTGCTGTTTAACCCAGCAATGAATGGGCCAGGAGCCAGGACCTCAACCCTACTGTCCTTTTGGTGTCTCGGCAGCTCAACTGCCTTCCAAGATGTGCATCAGCAGGAAGCAGGATATATAGGCTGGAGCCACACGAGAAGCCCAGACCTCGGGATGCTATGAAGGCCTAACTCGTAGGCCAGAGCCCACACACAAAGGTTCATTTCCAATGATCAGCTAGGGTGAGCTCCTGGAAAGCAGATGGGACATTGGTTAGATCCTTCAAGGGGCCACTGTGGTTTTCAGAGTAAAACAGCCAGGAGAGGATGCGACAGACAGCATTGGTCTCACTGAACTGGGACAGGGCCCTGCTGATGGGGAGACTGTAGGAATTCAGGTGCACCCCTTCAGAAGGGTCACACAGGTGACTTTTTATTCAAGCATTTGAAAGGGACAGTGACAATGTGAGAGCAAGAGAGAAAGAGATCTTCTATCTACTGTTCAGTTCACTCCCCAGATGGTTGTAGAGCCAGGCCAATTCAGCATGCACCATCCTCCACTGCTTTCCCTTAACACCTTCGCAGGGAGTTGGAAGGGAAGTGGAGCAGCTGGGACTTGAACCGGCACTCCTAGGGTGTGCTGACAATCACAGGCAGCCACTTACCCTGCTGTGTCACATTGTTTGGACACATGTGGGCTTGGGCTGCCTATTAATTTGGGTGATGGTCTGGTTTTCTTCTGCCAATTTGGCAATCTTGGGCAAATGCCCAATCTAGTCTGAACAGGATTCATGGTAACACCTAAACTCCCACATCTGCAAGGCTGGTGGTGAGAGGTGACCTAGCTGGGGTGGCCAGGGGAGCAGCTGGGGAAGGCCTGCAGGTCACTGGGGGCTTGCCACATGACCCTAAACTGTAACCTTCAAATTATAGGTTGAAACCAGCTATTTCTTTCCCAAGAATCAGTCTCCAGTGTTTTAGCATGAGTCCAGAGAGGCAGATGAGCTTGTACTTGTGTGCAGAGAGCTCAGCTGAGAACGAGAGACATCCTGTGCCTGAAGAGTTCAAGGGCAAGCTCGGTGGCACGCCCACTTCCTGTCCTCAGAGGCTGGCTGCAGGATGCTGGAGAGGCTTCAGTGGCGCATGGATTGGGGTATAGGGACAATGACGCCCCCTCCAAGTGAGAGCCACCACCCTCAGCTGGTCAGAGCATCCAACCTTCCATGAATCTGATTTCTAGACCAGAAATGCCATGTTGGGAACCCTACACAAAGGGGCTTCTCCCTGTTTATTGGAAGTTAGGAGCAGGTCCTGAGGAGGGAAGAGACTGGGTGAAGCAGCAGGGGGTGGGATCCTGGAAGCTCTTCCAGCTCCATAACTTTACACCAGCACTTACACCCTTGGATTCTGGTGATGAAACCTGTGAGGCCGAGGGAGTCAGAGGAAGGAGGGAGCAGAGATGAGGAGGCCTAGAACCTCAGGAGCAAGGAACAAATCCAAGTCCCCTGAGTTCCCAGATGCAGAAACAACGCCCCCCCACACACACACACCTAGGGAGGAGACAGACCCTGGGCTCCTCTAGAATACAGACGCAGGGAGCGGGGGATGGGGGGCAGGCAGCAGAGGACCAGCACTAAAGCATGTCTCCCCCAACGGTCACACCGACCCCTTGTCCCACCATGTGAAATTTGCAGAGTGGGTTCCCAGGCTCGAGTCCTTTCCACCTCTGGGGTCTCTCCTGGGTCACTGGGGGTCTCCTGCCCCACCTGTGACCACACAACTCTGCCACTCCGGGACGGAGGAGACATACCAGAGAGTCCTGTGGGTACAGGGGGCACAGAAACTGGGGCACAAAGCCAGGCGTCCTCCCTCTCCCATCGCCAGATCAGAGCACAGGTGAGCATCCCTGCCTGCTGAGCCTCCTCTCTGGGGAGGGACAGCTGAGACACCAAAGCCACCTTTGACCTCAGCACTGCCCACCCCCTTTCCTGGGGAAGCCAGGGTGGGAGCGAAGCTGGCTACCCCAGGTGTCTGAGGGTGCAGACTGGGAGGGTTTCCATTGGCCCAGGAGCATTTCTGGGGCAGGACACATAGTCACATCTTCCTTCTGAGTGGCTTGGATCCCAGATGGGTGGGAACGTTGGGCAGCTTTACTTTCTGATTGTCTGGAGGACCTGGAGGTGAAGAAACGTTTGACCAATCCAAGACAATCTGGAGGCAAAAGGTGAGGGTTCTGGTGCAAGGGGCGGGATCACAAGCTGATTGCCTCTCCCTTTGGCCAATAGACTTTCCCTGGGAATCTGGAACTTGGTGAGTGCTTTCCCTAGGGCTGCACTACCCACTCCACCCTCACTCGGGTGAAAGGTGGAGTGTGGTCACTCCCAAAGTCAGAGAAGGGGAGACATGACACAAGAATAGGCTGAGAGACTGGTCCGTGCCTTCTGGCCACATCTCCTTCGGCTTCCATGCCTGTGACCCATGCTGTGGCCATATGGGAGCCTCCAGGACATGAACCCGCAACTCCCACCCCATCACAGGACCATCCCCAGCAGGATCAGCCACCTGCATATGGGTCTGTGGACCTAGAATCAGATGGCAGAAGGATGCACTGTCAGGGGAGAAGGGGCTGAGGACAGGTGAGAGCCGGGTAGCCTGCACAGGAGGTCCTGGATGGATCTCAGGAGCCTCCCCTATCTCTGCCACCCTCCCAGCACTGCACAGTTGGGAGAGGGCTGTACCTGTCACTGTCCTGGCTCTTGAGCAGGTGCAACCACAGGTGTGCATCCTCCCCTGTGGGTGGGGTGGGAGCCCTTCACCAGGTGCCCACACATTAGGCCGTAGAAATGCTGCGCTCACTGGAATTCCAGGTCCACCCTTATCCACTTCCCCAGAACTGACAAGCCCCAGATTGAACATACTTGTAAGGGAGTGAATGGGCAGGAAAGAGATAAAACCGCCAATTCCTCTTGCACCAAAGTCCAGCCAATGCCACCCGAGAGTGTAACCCCAGGCCTGCCTGCAGCCCCCCACCGCCACCCACTCCAGACCCCTGCAGATCCTCCCCGGATTTCCACTGTCTCACTGCCTTCTCCACTCCCTGGGAGCCCACAAGCAGCACCGCTGAGTCCAGTGTGAATGCGGAGCTGAGAGCCCAAACGGCTTCCCACGTGTCACCATCACTGGACCCACGCACCTCGCACGAGGTAGGAACCCCTACTCACCTCCAATCCTGGGTGTCTCCCCTTTCCTCCTCTCCTCCCCTCGGGAAAGGGGGTGTGTTGCCCGCTTTGTTTTTGGCGCCCCTGGGGCGGGGCTGTGTGGTGTGATCTTTGTGGTGTTCCCCGCTCAGCCTGGCCCAGCCCAACCCGGCCCGGCTCGCTCATTTCCCATGACCAGGGTAGCTTTGTCTCCTCTACTCCTGCGTTCTGTTCCTGGTCCGAATCTTCCTGGTCCACAGGCGCTTTGTGCCATGGCCTCTTTGTCTCCACCCCTCTGCTCTCAGCTCCTCTCTCTCCCTTTCCAGCTCCCTGGCCCCAACCCTAGGCTCCAGGCGGCCCCCATGAAGGGCAGTGCCAGTAGGGTGGGGACATGAACTCCCAATGCCCCTGCTCCCCAGAGCTATCCTTCCAGTTGGGGACCAGGGTGGGGTAGGGAGCCTGCTCCTAGGGCTAGGGTTGGTCCAGGGAAGAGCCTGAACTCCACTGCACAGGGCCCACCCAGAGTGCATCTGAGCTTCCCAAGGGCCTGACTGGAGGCTGCTGGACTGGCAGGGAAGGGACAAGGCCCACCTGTGACCTGCCTTGGACCCTGTCTCACCTCCCCAAGGGTTTGAGGATCCTGGAACCCAGTCTATGTCCCCGTGTCCTCCATCAAGGGGTATGGAAGAGGAAGGAGCTCCAGAGAAGCAAAGATGGGGTGAGTGGGCACAGTCTCTCCTCTTCCCTGGGGCCCTCCAGAGCTCTCCACCCCTCATCTGCCTCTCCCTGAGACTCAAGGAGGGAAGTTGTAGGCTGACACCTCGTAGTGGTCAGATGACTTTCCAAGCCCTGCAGCTGAGCCTGCTCATAGGGAAGGGGGATGAACCAGAACACAGGAGAGAAAAGAGGTCTCAGGGTGGTCCAAAAGGAAAACCTGGGTATTCAATGATGGTGAGACCAGGGCCCACATCTCCTGCTCAGGCTTGTGGGGTTTTTTTTGGGGGGGGGGAATGCTAGCATGGCTGTACAGAGGGGATCCTGGGTCCCTTCTTCCCCACCCCTGACATATGCCCTGGGGTGATCTGGGGCCTTGGCAGCAAAAAGGTTGGGCCCAGGTTTCTGCTCCTTTCTGGGTAGCCCTCCTGTAGGCAGGATGAGGCCGAGGAAGAAACCCCCCTCCATGTCCCCCAAGGCCTTCTCCTCTCTAAGCTCCTGTGTGACAGGTAAGACAAGTGTCTGTGTAGGACAGCTTGGAGGGGATACAAGGAGGGAGGCAAGGCAGGGTGTATATAGGCACAGAGCAGAGACCCTGGGTTGAATTCTCTCTCTCTTTAAAAGATGTGGCTCTCTAGATAGTTACTTATTTATAAAGCAAAGTTACAGGAAGAGAGGGATATGGGGTGGGGTGGAGGAGAGGATCTTCTGTGCACTGGCTCCCTCCCCAAATGCACGCAGTAGCTGGGGCTGAGCCAGGTGGAACCTAGAGCCAAGAGCTTCATTTGAGCCTCCCACATGGCTACCAGGGACCCCAAGCACCTGAGCTACCACTTGCTGCCTCCCATGGCACACATTAGCAGGGAACTGGAAGAGGAGAGAGTGGGCCAGGGCTGGAAGCAGACACCCTGGTATTGGGGCCTGCATGCTCCTAGCACCCCTCAGATTCTTTCTCTTCTTTCTGCAGAATCATGAAACTGGATAATGCCCTTCAACCCTAATCAGAAGTCTTGCCACATACAGAGCCCAACTCTGAGCTCCAGGCCCGGTCCAGACAGGCCAGGTCCAGAACTGGACCATGACTAAGGGCTGAGGTATGAGTTATTGGGACTCAGCCTGAGACGGGGTGAGGGTCCCAGGCACAGGCTGAGCCAATGGACTTGGTATCAGCCAAGGAATGGGAGTCCAAGGAGGTGCTGGCTGCCTGTGGCACATTCTGCAGGAGTGTAGACTACCTCTCCCCTCATCCAGGCACTCAGAGGAGAGGTGAGAGCCAAGGCCCAGGTGCCCAGGGATGGGAGTGAGGGTGAGGAGCAGCGTCTACATGCACAGGTCTCAGAGGAGATGACCCAGGCCTCTGTCCGGGATCGAGTAGTTGGGCACAGGCAAATCCTGGTGAAGGGTGGCCGTGGAGGACTACCAAGAGCCGGAGCCTTTGAAATCCACTAGAGTGCGTCTAGTGGAGGAAAGCTCGAAAAGAGTGGGAGCAGGGGTAGGAATAAGACCCTCGAGTGACAGAGCTGGGAAACTGGAGCGATAGAACAAGCTGGGGCTGGCTCAGAGGAGGCAGGGCTGTAAGGTGCCAAGGGGCGTGGTGAGCGCATCGGGGTGGAGCCAATGAAAGGGGCTGTGATGATGAGCCCTCGGATTCGGCAGAGGAGCAGGTGGAGCAACCCAGAGGTATTGGGAAGTGCGCATGCGCGCATGCTGAGCACTCCCTGGGCCCCTTGGAGCCCTGTGACCTGGCACTGCCTCCTGCACCAAGATGACCCCGGTGTGCCTGATGGGGTGGAGATGGCAAAGAGGCCCCCCTCACGGCCTCAGTCTGCAGCTGGCACTGGAGTTGGTGAACTGGAGAGATGGAGCAGGTGGAGAGACTTCGCGTGGTGCCCAGAAGCCCTGTGTAAGAATGACTCACAGAGTCCCCGCAACGTGGAGAGATAGCCCTCATCATCAGGCAGGTGAGGAAGAAGAGGAAGGAGCACCTGGGCCCGTGCAGGCACACTGGACTGTGCACCTCTGCCGATGCGACATGCTCACCCCTTCTTCCTTCTGGGCAGCGACGCGGCGATGGCACCGCATGGCGAGCTCTCCGTTGACACCTTCCCTGCAGTGGTGATGCGGCGCAGGTGCAGAGCCAGCCAGCTGCCCAAGGATCTGGGACGCTGGGTCCCGTGCCTCGCCGGCTCCACTCCACGTGCCAGCTCTTTCGACCACCACTGGCTGATTCTGCCAGGCGGGCCTAGGACTCCAGCTGGACAGGGTCTCTGAGACCTTCTGCCCATGGAGCCCCAGCCAGCCCTGGTCCCTCACCTCTGGCTGGGAAGCTCACTTGCAACCGGTGCTTGCTCTCCCTGCCGTCTTGCCCCAAGTATCCCCAAACTCCCCTAGTGCCCATGCCCTGATTGGGTCTACCTAATTTGAGGGAGATGTCCCTCACAAGGAACCGCTTTGTTCTCCCTGCCCCACGGATGGGGCGCAGCACCTCGCTGGCCTGGCTTAACCCTGCCGCGACCTGGTGGCAGCCTGGGCCGGGGCGTGGCTACCTACTCACAGTTTCTCTTTGTCCTTCAGCCAGTGAGCAAAGCGCTCAGCCCCTCGCCACCTCTCAGCCAGACCCGTGCCATGCCCCCCATACCTTTCTGTCCCTCTCACCCCCAGCTCCTGGAACCTCCTGGATCGCTATCCTTCAAGGCCTATCTTCCTGTTCCCCCAATACCAAGAAAGAGAGACCCCAACAAGGGAATGCATTTGTAACGTTCCCCCTCCGGGGGAGCTCCTGTGCACCTCGGGTGCTGCACTTCTTGGAGCCTGACTTCTCTGGCTGGTTTTCCTCCACTTTTTCTCCAAGATGCTATTTCGCAAGTCGCACCCCCTCCCCATTTTCCCCCAGTGTGCTTTGGCTGCAGAATTTGGGGTGGTGCAGCATAGGTTCCCCCTCCACCCCACCACCATCACCACCCACCAGCCTGGCAATCTACTGTTTCCAACAAGCTGCTTTCTGCTATAACACTGGAACTCCCACTTGCAGTATTTTTGGATGGAGCTGCCTTGCTTGGGATCGTTTGTGCTTTCTGGACTTTGCAAGTCATCTATTTAGGCGCAAGTAGTAACAGCTGCATCAGTGACGCCACCGCGTGTCCCACCCGGGATCCCATCCACCAAAGGAAGGAGACAGACTCAGAAAAGAAGCACGGGGCTTCTTCCAAGCTGTGCCCAGTAGCTGAGCTGCTCCTGGGGGCTAGAACCCAGGTAGTCCAAACCCAAAGTCCATCCCAGAACCTCACTGTGTGTGCTGGTGTGAGCTGGAACCTCTGGCTAGGAGAATGCTGACCGCAAGCAGAGGACTGGCAGGAAATGGGATCCAAGATGTGGACGGGAGAGGGTACCAGGAGGGGGTGAGGGGGAACAACAGCCGCTGTCCAAGGTGCTAGCTGCTCTGTCTCCTGCGCCCTGCAATTGCCACCTTCTTATCTTTTGGACAGTTAAGTGGACCTTGTGCCCATCTTCAGCGTCTGTCTCACTTCTCCGGGGGCGAAGGATGAGACATATCCCCCCTCCTTTCTTCCCCAGCAGCCTGTATTAGAGAGGATCTCTAAGCCCTGTGGCAATAAGGCTAATGACTTGCTAAGGGTGGGGTCGGGGGAGGGCGGCTGGCCCTGGCGCGCCCCGACTCCCACCTCTGCCAAGCAGCCGCGGCTCAGAACCTGGGAAGGCAGCGGCGCTGCGGACTCGCCCCGGAGCCTGGCAGTCCTCCTGGACCTGCTGCCCACCTTTGGCGAGTTCTCCCAAGTTCCCACCCCCAACCCGAGCCCCGGGATCCAGGCGTGTGTTACTCCCGGTTTGTGGCCCACCGCGCTCGCTAGCCCCGTTTCAGAGGTGGGCGACGCATTGGGGGAAGGGAGTAGGGTGGAAGGAGGTGGCAAGGATCCTGGGCACCGCCCCCCGGGAACCGAGCTGGGGACGGCGGAGACTGCGATCCCGACAAGTAACGCGCGGGGGCGCCAGGACGTGAGCGGACGCGGGCGAGGCGGCGCAAGGTGGTTTTGGTCCGCGTGAGTGTGTCCATGGGCGTCTTTGTGTGTCTGCGTTTCTGTACACGTATGTGGGAGCCGGGAGGGTGTCTGGGCAGGATGTACTCCGGACAGCATGGTTAGGGTACCCCATCCCCAGAAACAGGCACCCCCGAGGTGACCCTCTAAGAATAAGGGTTGATGTGTACTGTGTATGTGGATAGGAGGCAGGCAAATGGTGTGGCTCGGAGTGTGCACGATGTAGCCTCTGCGAGGTGGAGACCCCATTGGGGCTCTCTGGGGAGGGCATCTAGACCCCCTCCTTCCAAGGCTCTGGAGAAGGGAGTGAGAACCCGGCTGCTCCTCGCTCCTTGGCCTTGGCCACTTGTGGGTGTGTGGGTGCCACCCCTGCTCAGCCTGCCTCCTCTATGCTGCTGTTAGTGGGTGTGTCTCAGTCCCAGAGCTGAGTGCCCTGCTGGGTGAGCCTGGCAGGTGGGTTTAGAAGGGGGTTGGTGACCTCTGGGGAAGTGCACACAGTTCCTTTCCATTGGTGGGCAGCTCCTTCCTGGGATGTGTCCCTGTGCATGTGTGCATGCATGTGTGTGTGCGAATCCCTTTCTCGGTCTCTCCAGGACTTCTCACACTCTCTCCATCTTCATCTCTTTCTCTCTCTTTCTGGGTGACTCATCTCTGCGGTGGTGCCCTCCCCCGGCTTGTGAGGTCTCCCTTCCCCCACTCAGGAGTGGGAGGGGGTCTGAGGGGATGGGACCCTAGGTCTGAAAACCAAACTGGGCACCCCTTCCCCACAACTCTTCATTGCAGATCCCCCAGTGAACCCCAACCCTCTCCCCATTCCCCTTCCCATAATTACCCACCCCCACCCTCCCGGGGGATAAGTAGGGGGCAGCCTAACTGTGTGTTCTCTGCAAGGCGATTTTCAGGAAGGAGGGGTCTGCAGCGGCTGTTTTCAGTTCATTGTAGAGACCCCTGCCCCACTCCAAATGTGCCCCCTCCCTGCCTGCACCCCCACCATGGCTGACGCAACGGAAGGCTGCAGAGGTGACTCACGGGTGGGGGGAGGGGTGGGGGACCGAGCTGCAGAAGCCCCAGCCCCCTGCCTCTTGGTTCTCAGGGGAACGACTCAGTGCTCGGCTCCCCTCCCCTGGATTTCCAAATCTTCAGTCTGGATCACTACTCTTGGGGACCCCATCTTCTCCTGCTCCCGTCATGGGGAGTGTGGGGGAGACTCAGAAACAAAGAGAGATGAAATCACACAAACAACTCAGAACCCACACCAGACAGCCCCGCCGCAGGTCCCCATTTCAGATCTGCCTCTTGTAGCGTTCCCCCATTCCTATATCTTCCCTGCCAACTCCCTCCTCACCCGAATTCAGGCACCTGTCCCAAGTCCAGCTTCTCCCAAAGCCCCTAGAGGCAGCAGAGAATAAAGGGCATGGTTCATCCTGAGAAAGGTGTGTGTGTGTATGTGTTTACATGCACATCAGCCCAGGTAATGAACTGAAGAGAGGCCAAGCAGCCCAGAACCCACACAAACATGAGGGATGGAGACCCAGGTGGGGAAACCACCAGATTCCGTTGTCTTGGATGCCCCCTGCCCACCCCAGTTTCCACCTGGCTCCCCTCCCCCAGCCCAGGACTGAAGCTCTGAAATTCCCCTGGGTTTCCAAGCTCAAGTGGAGGAACAGATGGGGAGGCTGAGGGACCAGCGGGAAATGGGGAAGTAGGAGAACCCTGTGAAGGTAAGAGGCGAGGACCCAGCTCATGGGGGCTGCAGGTGACTGGCTGGCATTCTGAACTTCTGCTGCACAAACACCCTGGCACAGCGGTGAGTAGGGGGAGGCACAAAGCCCAGGAAGCATGGGGACACTCACACACCTTATGTACCACCGACCCAAACAGCAACCACCAGGTGCTCACAACTGGATGCAGAGACCGGAAGCTGTTTAGGCATTCGAGAGAGCTCAGAGACCCACGCAACCATTTAGCCACACAAATTGGGAGAGAAGACCACATCTATTTAATTTGGAAATGCCACTATGCCCACCCACTCTTGATGTGACTGAATACACAGCTGGCCTTGCCATTTCCTTCCTCCGCCTGCCACGAATCTCATCCATCTCTGCACACACACATACAATCAGCATAGCCACCATTTCTCTTGAGTACCCGTGTACCCCTCCTCTTTCTTGGTCTCTTAACTCCACCAGCCGCTTAGTCGGTCCCCCTCATTCTTCACCCCTCAACCCCAGCCACACGCTCCTTCCCTCTCCCCTTCCTTCTCCCTCCGATGCTTTCCCCTCCCCCTCTCCAGATGTCTGAGCCATCTCTCTGATTCATCCTCCTCTGAAAGGTAATGTGACCCCTCCCCACTGCTCCCTGTAACCAGGGAAGATGGGAAGAGGGAGCGGAGAAGTGGCGGGGTCTGGAGGGGGGAGCGGGGGAACCCTGTGGGGAGCGGCAAGCCACCTGCTTGAGGGTCTCCTGCCCCTTTCTCCTCCGTCATTTCTTTGGAATCCCCATAGTCACCTTGTGTTTCAAGGGTGGCTTTTTTTCCCTCCTTCTACCTGCTCCAGGTTCCTCCTTTCCTTGCCCTGCCCCCACTCTCTCACCACCTCTTTCCCTGCAGAGCTGATGGGCTTTCTTCTGGGAAAGTCAAGCCATTGATGGAAGCGAGAAGCCACTGCTGGCTCTGGGAGAGAAAGCACGTGAGTGTGAGTGTGTGTGTGTATGTTAGAGAGCGGGGGTGAGAGAGAAGGGGTTGACAATGAGGGTCCGTCCTTGGAAGAGGTGAGGAGGGGGTGAGGATTGGCCGGGAAGGAATCTCCAGCCCAGATGCCGGCACCCAGAGGCCCAGGGTGGGTGTCCTGCATGCGCCCATGAGCACCCTGTGTCCGCAGTTCTTGTGTGTCTGCTGTGTGTCATTGTCACTCCCCCCTTCCCTGCCCACGCCCCCGCACTGCTCTCTGCCTGCACCGCAGCCCCCTCCAGCCTCCCTCCCCTTCATTCCTGCAGTGGCTGCTCCCTGCTACCCTCCCCTTTCTCCTACCCCCTCCCCATTTCCGTCCCCCCCCTCCCGCCCACGGCTGGTCTCCCTTCACCGGACTCGGCTGGCTGATGGATTTTCTTTGCGCAATCTGTGCGTCATCGCCCCCCACCCTCCAGAACCTCTAGCTGCCCAAGCCCCCAGCCCCAACCTCTCAGGCAGGAGATGCGGTCGAGGGGGTCTGGTGGTAGAGAGGGGCTATCTCTGACGTTGCATACCCTCCCTCCTTGCGCCACCGTCGTTTCAACCTTCCTCCTCTTGGAGGGTGGAGGGAGCCGGGGTTGACTCAGCCCCCACCTGCGCAACCCCCTCCCCACCTGGTCCGGCCTCGCCCTCCAAACGTCCTTCGAGGGGGTAGCAGAGGCCAGGTAAGAAGCCGGAGGAGCAAGGGGAGAGGTGGGATGCAAGGTGGGTACCGCTGAGACCCCGACATTTGCGCCAGAATCCGCTGGACAGAAAGACACACCTTTTTCTCCAGACACGCACCGGTCGTGAACACACACGCACCGGTCGTGAACAGACATGTCCTCCATCTGCCCCCTTTCTCTGCCGACACGGACCCTTCCGCGAAGGGATTAACCAAACTGCAAGCTCCACGCCTCTGCCCCAGCCCAGGCCCGCACCCCGCCCCGCGGCTTAGCGGCTGGCGTCCGCGGGCGCGCAGATCGTCCTGTCTCAGGTTCACGCCGTCCTTGGCGTGTTCCCCATGGGCGATGCGATCGCGGACTGGGGAGCCGGGCCTCCTCGCCGGTGTCCACATCCTCGCTCCCCGTGCCCGGCACCCCAGTCGGTCGCTGGGGGTGCCCCCTTCCCGTGCCGCTCAGCAACACGGACTCTCGCATCTGACAGCGGCTGTGCTCCTCCACCCTCCATTCATTCTCCCATTCATTCATTCATCCTTTCCTCCTCGTCCCCCCCCTTCATTCATTCATTCATTCATAGCCCCCCGGCCCCGCCCGCCCCGGCGTTTCATTCATTCATTCATTCATTCATTTCCCGGAGCTCTGGCTCGCGCACGCCCCTCCGCCCGAGAGCTCCAGCGCGCAGGCGCAGGCCGGGAGCGGCGCGCACCCTCCAATCGCGGGGCGCACTCCCGGCTCCAGACGCCCGCCCCGCTTCTCCATGAATGAACCTTGACGTCAATGGGGCGGGGCGCTCCCACGTGACCCGGCGCCCTCCTCTTTATAAGGCGGCCGAGTCGCGGGCGCTGTCCAGCGTGCTGAAGCCGGAGCGAGCGAGCTGCCCGGAGCCGCGCCAAGCCCTCGGGACGCCAAAGCCCTCGACCAGCGCTCGGAGCCCCGGCGGACGCGTCCCGATCCTGCCCTGTCCTCACCCCACCCCGACCCTCCCGCATCCTGACACCAGCTGGTAAATACTCGGCCGTCCTCCCCTAGCGCCCTCGCCCCCTCGCCCCCCGTGGGCGTTGCGAGGGTGGCTCCTTCAGATGGGCAATGCGGAGAGCTTAGCGGGGCGCTCCCACCAGTGAGGGTCCCCGGGACTCGGGCGTGCGGGGAAGTCACAGGTTTTTCTGTTGCCGTCTAAGTCGCCCACGCGTCATCCAGGGAGTCCTGTGGGGCGGGAGCGGAGGGTTCCCCTCCTCTCCTCGCTGCTTAGTACGTGGGCGCTGGCAGTGAGATTGCTCAGGGAAGGGGGCGAGGAGGCGCTGAGTGAGCAGGGGTGGCGGGCGCCCTCGCCCCATTTACACGGCTCCAGAGGTCGGCTCCGCATCGTCCTCCCAAACGTCCCTCTTCTGGGTAAGGCTAGGAGAATTCAGGGAAACCGGGGATGTCCTGCTTAGAGGTGGGGAAGGTAAGTGTCACGATCGGAATCCTTACAGAAAAAAAAAAAAAAATTTTTTTTTTGGCTCTCCTCTGTTTTCCAGTTTCTGGCAGCTCCCTGTGGTCATGACACCCATCCAGTTACCGGCGTCTGCCCTCCTCTGCTTCTTCCTACTCCTCCAGGGATTAGGAGCAGCACCCCCGGGGCGCCCTGAGGCGCAGCCCCCTCCCTTCAGCTCTGAGCATAAAGAGCCCGTGGCTGGGGAAGCGGGGACCGAGCCCAAGGATGGCAGCGCTCCCGAGGTCCGAGCAGCTCGCAATTCCGAGCCGCAGGACGAGGGAGAGCTGTTCCAGGGCGTGGATCCCCGGGCGCTGGCCGCGGTGCTGCTGCAGGCTCTGGACCGCCCCGCCTCGCCTCCAGCAGCGGCGGCGCCGGGCGGTTCCCCACAGGGGCCGGCGGACGAAGCCGCGGAAGCCCTACTGACCGAGACTGTGCGCAGCCAGACCCACAGCCTCCCGGCACCAGAGCCCCAGGCGCCAGCGACAGCGTCTCGCCCCCAGACTTCGGAGAGCAGTCCCGAGGCGGGGGACCCCTCCGAGGAGCTAGAGGCGCTAGCGGCTCTGCTCCAAGAACTGCGAGATTTCAGCCCCAGTAACGCCAAGCGCCAGCAAGAGACCGCCGCAGCGGAGACTGAAACCCGCACGCACACGCTGACCCGCGTCAATCTGGAGAGCCCCGGGCCGGAGCGCGTGTGGCGCGCCTCCTGGGGAGAGTTCCAGGCGCGCGTCCCGGAGCGCGCGCCCCTGCCACCCTCTGTCCCTTCGCAGTTCCAGGCGCGTGTGCCCGAAAGCGGGCCTCTCTCCGAAACCCGCCAGTTCGGGGAAGGAGTGTCCTCCCCCAAAACACACCTAGGCGAGGCCTTGGCACCCCTGGCCAAGGCGTACCAAGGATTGGGCGCGCCTTTCCCCAAGGCTCGCCGCCCGGAGAGCTCCCTTCTGAGCGGCTCCGATGCGGGGGAGCGCCTGCTGCAGCAAGGGCTGGCTCAGGTGGAGGCCGGGCGGCGGCAGGCGGAGGCCACGCGGCAGGCAGCAGCGCAGGAGGAGCGGCTGGCCGACTTGGCCTCCGACCTGCTCCTCCAGTATTTGCTGCAGGGCGGGGCCCGGCAGCGCGGACTGGGGAGCCGGGGGCTGCAGGAGACGCAGGAGGAGCGAGAGAGCGAGAGGGAGGAGGCAGAGGCGGAGCAAGAGCGCCGCGGTGGGGAGGAGAGGGTGGGGGAAGAGGACGAGGAGGCGGCCGAGGCGGAGGCGGAGGCGGAGGAGGCAGAGAGGGCGCGGCAGAACGCGCTCCTGTTCGCGGAGGAGGAGGAGGAGGACGGGGAAGCCGGAGCGGAGGACAAGCGCTCCCAGGAGGAAACGCCGGGCCACCGGCGCAAGGATGCCGAGGGGGCGGAGGAGGGCGGGGAGGAGGCGGACGACGACGAAGAAATGGACCCGCAGACCATCGACAGCCTCATCGAGCTGTCCACCAAGCTGCACCTGCCGGCCGACGACGTGGTCAGCATCATCGAGGAGGTAGAGGAGAAGCGGAAGCGGAAGAAGAACGCCCCTCCCGAGCCCATGCCGGCCCCCCGGGCCGCCGCGCCCGCGCGCTCCCCGCAGCCCCCGCCCCCCGCCCCCGCGCGAGAAGAGCTGCCGGACTGGAACGACGTGCTCCCGCCCTGGGATCGGGAGGAGGACGAGGTGTTCCCCCCCGGGCCCTACCACCCCTTCCCCAACTACATCCGGCCGCGGACACTGCAGCCGCCCCGCCGCCGCCACTACCACCACGCGCTGCCGCCCTCGCGCTACTCCGCCGGCCGCGAGGCTCAGGCGCGGCGCGCGCAGGGGGAGGCGGAGGCCGAGGAGCGCCGGCTGCAGGAACAGGAGGAGCTAGAGAACTACATCGAGCACGTGCTGCTCCGGCGCCCGTGACCCGCCCCCGCCCCGCCCCCCTCCGTGTCGCCCGTCCCTTCCCCCCCGGGGCTTGCATGCGCCCCGCCCTGCCCCGTCCCGGCACCTGGCACCTGCCGGTCCGAGGCCCCGACTCTCCCAAGTCACTTGCGGCGGCGTAGAGGGGCATGGATACCCGGGCCAGTGCAGTCGGGCAGGTGACTTTGCGCCGGTTCCTGCCTCCCCTGCCGCGCGGGACCCTGTCCTCATCAAGTTCCTCTCTCGGGACATCTCAGTCCGAAACGGGAAACCAGTTCCAGTTAATTGTGTGACCAAAAAAAAAAAAAAACAAAAAAAGTGTCTGTCTCCTGCCCTTCATGCCTCCCCCAGCCCTTCTCCGGGGTCGCTGTGAACTCACGCCCCCCTCCTTTCTCTGCTGTAAATAACCCCCACGGAGGAAATAGTTTTGCTAAGAAATAAAAGTGACTATTTTATTAGGACTTTGTTCTCCCTTATTCACCCGTCCCCTTGGGCCTGCCTTGGGCCTTTGCAAGGGGCGGTGATGGAAGCAGCTGCCCCAAGGCCGCACCTAAGCAAGGACTCAGCATTCCACTGCGGGCTTGGGGGTGGCGGGCTTTACAGCAGTGATCCTTGCACCTGATAGCTAAAAGCACTGGGTGCCCTCCCCCCACCCAGATCCCTGAGCTGGAGGCCAGGTGCCCCAGCCCCACCCCAATCCTCAGGTATTTATATAGACCTACAGCCAGAGGGCGGCTTTGCAGGTGCACAAGGGCTGGGCTGTGCGGCTCTTAGTTCTAAGCACAAGGAGAGTGCCCAATTCTTTCCCGTAAAAACACAAAACCCATGAATGCAGTCTTCCAGGGAGAAATCTGAGAAATGGGGACCCTGGGGTTGGGGGCGCAGACAGCCTGAGGGGCCCATCTAGGGTACCTTTCCAGGGGAGATCCAGGGCCCCCAGACCGGTGCCCGCAGCCCAGCCTC
This sequence comes from Ochotona curzoniae, assembly GCF_017591425.1. NCBI lineage: Eukaryota > Metazoa > Chordata > Mammalia > Lagomorpha > Ochotonidae > Ochotona > Ochotona curzoniae. The sequence goes on from NW_024465421.1 coordinate 7,164,164, forward strand.
CCCTCAATAGAACAAGGCCTCGGCAGCCAAAGTGCAGAAATGTTTGTCCTTTTATTTCAGAAGAAAGGCCAGTGCCTCCCTCCGCCTCCCCCAGAACAGTGGAGCGAAGGAGGGGGTGGGGGCTGGTGTCCCAGAAAGCCCGCCCTCCCCCCACCCTTCTTTCCCTCCAAGTGGCAAGGTTAGAAAAAAATTAACTTTGTTCCTCCTCCTCCTCCCCTGGACACTGGACTGGAGGAGGCCCCAGTATGGCCCAGGAGGAAGTGGGGGGGGGGGTGCAAGGAAAAAGCCCTCCCCACCTCAGGCAGAGTGGCTGCCCTGGCTGGTTGGGGTTGGGATGGAGGTAGGTTGTGGGGCACGGGGGAGCCAGGAGCCCTGAAAACCCCTCCCCCAGAACCAGGCATATTTATATATTTACAGTGAGAAGGGACAGGAGGAAATTTGGGTGATGTTGTCCTTGTTAGTTCTTCAAAGGATGGGAATGCAAGCCAGATAGCACCCCATCCTGGTCACATCTTCCTGTCTCTGGAACCTTCGGTAGAACATGGGGGTTTGGGGGAGCAGGAGGCCAGTGGGGCAGAGGGAGGGAATGTGCAAAGGGCCAGAGCCCACAGCTCATTCCAGAAGAGGAAGGGCCGCCGGGGCTGAGGAAGGGGGCGCCGGGGCTGAGGAAGGGGGCCCCAGCAAGAAGGACCCTGGGAGAGGTGTGGAAGAGGCGGCAGCAGCGGTCTGCTCCTCCTTGGCTCCTCAGGGCCCTGTCCGGCAGGGGCTAGGCCAGGCCCATCTCCTCCAGCACACTGCGTGGAGACTCATCCTCCTGACAGTGATGAGGGTGACGCAGACCCGGTGGGCAGCAGCCAGGAGGCAGGACAGAGAGAGGGAGGCAGAGGGAAAGACCGTGGGTGAGAAATCAATGTGAGCCCAGGGCTTCCTGGGGCCACCCCCAGCCCAGACCCCCCAGCCAGACTCGAGTCCATGGCCACCCAAGGACTCTCAAAGCCAGGAGATGCATGAGCAAGGGAGCTTCACCTCAGCACCTCAGGGCTGCAGGAGAGGACGCAAGCTTTTCAGGGGCATGGGGGGCATGCTGGTGGGGGGCAGAGGTGTGCAGACAGCTAGGCCCTACTCCCAGTGTGTGTGTATGTGTGACTGTGTTTGCAGGTGTGTATATGGGTACACAGGTGTGTGTGTGTGTGTGTGTGAACACTCATGCACAAATGCACACCACCAGGAAAAGCCAGGCCAAGTTCAGCTCTGCAGGGACCTGCCCCTGCCCCCCACCACTCCCCCTCCTCAGAGCCAGCTCAGGCCGGCATGCTCATCACTGCAGATTCCGGTGACTCATCCCCCTGCACCAACGCTCAGCAGTGGCACAGCAGCGAGAGGGGGCTGGCAGACACGGGGTGAGGATGGGGGTACTGGCCAGCAGGGAGAACCAACATCCGGGCAGCCTTCGCTGTGGCACTGCACCCCCAACCTCCAACACCCACAGTCTTTGCTACCCAGAAGCGGTGGCACTGGGGATCAAGCATGGGCCCCTTCTCAGACTCTCTAAGAAGCGTGGGGCACACAGCCCAAGGGGTGTGGAAAACTGGCACAGGTGGGCTGATGGTTGACCCTTCAGCCTACCTCGCCCCAGGGATCGGAGGGGAAGCTGGACAGCCCAGCAAGGGGGAGGCCAGACAACACAGGATGGCAGGCAGCCCCCATGGGTTCTGGAGTTCCTCCTCCCTGTCCCTGCCCCTACCTCCTGTAGCAGGTCAGCCTGCTCGATAGCCTTCAGTACACTCTTCTTCGAGGTGTCCTGGACATCTCCGCCCATCAAGAACTCATCCAGGATGAAGTAGGCCTTCTCAAAGTTGAAGATGATGTCCAGCTCACATACCTGGGGGATACAGACAAGGCAGAACTGAAGCGGGACATCACGAGGAAGGCGATGCCATGCCTATGTCCCCGAGATCCTGGCGGGTCATTCTCATGACCTCCTCGTCCAAAAGAACCTGTCGTGATCAAGGTCAGGGTGGCCTCCTTCAAGGATGAACTCACCTGCCTGACATCCCAACCAGCCAGGGATGCGTTTCCACCCCCAGGAATGGTGCATTTCAACACAGGATTTGTTCTCCTGAATACTGACAGGCAAGGGGGCACACACAGCTACTGCTCTGTAAGGGAGTCACGGATGATCCCACTTCGATGGTGCACAGCCAGGTCAGATGGCTCCATGTCCCCACCCTTCATTGACTGCAAGCTTCTTCTCTCCTAGCAGGTGGACTCATGGTTGGGGTCTTGTGTGTCCTTTCAGAACAAGTTGGGATCTTCTGGAATGTTGAGGGTCTGGCTGCTGAGAACAGGCCTGTTTCTCTCTCTCTCTCTCTGTAGCTGCCCTGTCTCCTACAGCTTGGAGTTCTGCCCACAGGCGTTATATCCTCCTGTCCTCCTGTCCGTCTCTTAAGCCTTGACTGTTTTTTCTCTTCCTCCTCTAAGCCTTCTTCTCTCGAGGCTATGAAACATTCCTTGTCCTAATCTACCCCCTCTTCCTCCCACTAAATCCATGACATTGCTCCCACTGGAGGCTGAGCTGGCATCCCTGCCCAGGCACTGGGGATAGGGCACAAACAGATCCCACATCCGCAGAGGGCTGATGGATACCCATTCCACGCTCGGCTCGGCTGTTCACGGCACTAGATGCCTCAGCCCAGAGCAGGGGGTTTACTTACAGGACAGACTAAGGGTACAAGCAAGAGAACGCAAGGGCAGCTGGTCCACGGTGGGGTGGGATACACCTACTGCAGTTCCCCACCTGAGATGGGAGCAGCCCCACTCTCCCTGATAAACTAATTTGGAGTCTCTGGGATGCAGCTGGGCTAGGAGCCTTGCTATCTACCTACTTCTTTTAAAATAAACCTCTACAGTGCAAAGCCAAAGACAAGGTAAGGTCTGTGTCTTTGGGTGAGAAGCGTGAGGCGGCAGAGTTACTGGGCGCCCAGATCCCATACCCCATTCAAATGCTTCCTCCCCCCCACCCCACCCCACCTCTCAGCTTGAGGGCTGATTAAGCCATTGCTAATAGGCTTAGAGTTTTAAAAGGGAGATTAATTGGTTCTTAGTGCTACCAGCTTCACTTCCGCCCAGAGACTTCTCCGCAGGGAGCGGTGGGGGTGGCAGTAACTGCTGGGTAGGGAAATGGGGTGGGGTAGAGGAGTAGAGGGGGAAAAACTTACACTGCCAAAGTATTTGTCCAGGAGCTCCACGTACCGGTGGATCAGCTCCAGCGTGATGAGCTCATTGTCTTGGCCCTCGATGGCACAGCAGAAGTAGAGACTGGCATATCTGGGGAGCGGCATGGGAGGAGACTCAGCGGGTAGCTGGCTCTGGGACACTGGCGCGTGGGCTCCAGCTACCCACCAGCCTGGGGTCTCTGCTCTGATGGAACACGATGGCCCCAGGGCATGCAAAGAATAACTACCTCCCTCACTTCTTGGCAAGCGGCAAAGGCACATGTTCTCTGCTCTCCTTCCCTCTCGCCCTCTGACCTGCTTGGTTTGACGCAGCAAAAACCCGAGCCAACTAACAACCTGCTCCAGCAGGCGCAGGTATGAGTGTATGTGTGGGCGTGTGTGTGTGTGTGTGTCTATGTGCGTACATGTTGGAGAGGACCTTGTGTGTGTGTACCCCATGTGTGTGTACCCATTGCAGAAGAGTGGCCCCTGTGTGTGAGCGTGCATGTGTGTCTGTATGCATGTTGGAGAAGAGTGGACTCTAAGATGTTTAGCTATAGTGGAAAGATGGCGTCTGGAGCAAGATGCCATGTGGAATGCGAACTGCTGGAAAGGCTGCTGCCAGTCATCGGTGTTTAGCTCCTGGCTCTGCCTGACCAAGAAGGCAACCTGTTTCTCAGCCTGGCAGGATCTGGGCAGGTGTGGCGACAGGTGGGACGTCACCTCTTATAGACGACTTTGAGGTCCCGCCATTCCAGGAAGCTGCACATCTTGGGCTTGCGAGCCAGCACCACCTGCATGAGCTCCCGAACCATCTTCTTCCTCTCCTTGTCCGACGTGGCCAGGTACCACTTCTGCAGCCGCAGCTTTCCCTGCCGGCTGAACAGCAGCATGAATCGCATCTGGGGGCGGAGAGGGAGAACCAGAGCAGAGATTGGCTTCCCACGTCTTTTTCCTCCATAAACACATACAGCTTGCAACTTCCTTCCACAGCCCGGTACCACTCCTCACCCCACGGTTGCTGTCAATTTGCAATGGCGGGGGTGGGGTGGGAGGAGAGCCCCTCTAAGCAGTGGGTACAGAAGTTGTCATTCTGTCCCGGCCCTACAGGTCGGCGATGGCCTTGGACAAATGACTTTAAGTCTCAACCCTGAGATGGCCCTTGGCTTACAGAGCTGTCTGCAGGGATTCAGCAGACTCATCAGCACCTATGGTGACTGGCACACGGTGGGCAGGATAATGGGCTGGACGTTAGTGACTGTGACTTCCTGGCCTCCCCATTTGCTAACCTCAATTCTCAAAGTAAAATGCAACATGACAATGACAAATGGAGCCTCCGGCTGATGGCAAGGGCACGCGCTCTGGCCTGCTGCTGCTGCCATCCACACCCGGCTGTTCAGGGCCTCCAAAAGCCAGCTCCATTCTCCATCCCTCTCCTTGTTGCTGTCCCAAGCCCCTGCCTCTGGTGCCAGGTCTGTGTCTATGCCCAAGAGACAGTACACCCACTAGCCCACTTGGTGCTGAGGTGCTCAGCTCCTTGGCTCCCCTCTTTGCAGCCACCAGATGCTTCCTGCTGGCACTTGTCCCCTACTTGGTGTGTAGCCCAGAGGAAAGCTTAGGTCCCTCAGGGGTGGCCAATAGGGCTCTCAGCACCCAGGCACTCCGGGTGGAAGGCAGTCTAGGGCCACATCCTGGGATCTTCTCTCCCCCTGGTCACGACCGGCTCTGGGACCCCTAAGTGTGTGCAGCCAAGTACTAGCTCTGTGAGCCAAAAATCAGACCTGGGTGTTTTGGGGAAGGGGATAGTGTGTGGCTAAGACATACAGGTGGAGAAATGAGCAGGAAGACGGAAGGCCTGGGATCCGGAAAAAGAGTGGAATGGGGTGGAGGATGGAGAGCAAACAGTTGCCAGAACTGGGAAATTGCCACAACCTGGGGTCCCGCCCCGTCCCCCTCCCAGCTAGAGCTCTCAGCCCACCGGGCTTCTCCGCCTCAACCGAGGCTCCCGGACAAGCGTGGCCAAGCAGCGAGGCAGGACGTTCACGGCCGGACCCGGAAACTACTCCCTCCGCCCACTCCGCGCGCGTCCCACGGGCTCCCTGGCGCGCGCAAACGGCCGCCCGCGCCCCCTCAGCCTCGCCCCCTCAGGCGGAGGTCCGGACCCTGGCACCGAGCCTGCGGGGCTCCTCCCGGCTGCCGACGATCCCGCCACCCCTCTCTCAGGCACGCGTCCCCTCCCGAGGGCCATGTCCAGCTCTCCGCTCCCGGGCCGGCTCGCCCACCCGCCCTGTGGACCGGAGGGAAGCAGGAGGGCTCGGCTCCGAGGGCGGCCCCCGAGGACCCCCGCAGGTGCAGCCCACCCTCCTCGGGTCCCCCCTCCCCTCCCTCTTCGCCCAGCCTACCATCCTGCAGCCTCCGGCTCGGCACGTCCCTCGTCGGCCACCGTAGGCGCCGGTTCCACTCCCTTCTCCTCCTTCCCTCCCTCCTTCTCGGTCCAAGCCCCGCCCCCGAAGGGCCACCGCGCGGCCGGTCTGCGCACGCGCCGTCGCCGCGGGCCGCGCGGACGGGGCTGGAGGCGGAGAATCGGCTGCCATGGCAACCAGGTCCTTGACTTGGGCTTCCAGAAGCTCGGTCGTCATGGTAACAAGGCTGCCCTGTGGGCTGGTGGGAGGATGGGGGAAAGAGGCCAGCTTGGTCCTTACTGACTCTTTGGAGGCTTGAAGGGGGTAGGAGTAGAGGGGGGAAAAGGCGGGAAGAGGGGTGACAGGTGGGTGGGACGACCCTGGAGCGGCCGAGGAGGCAGGAGAGTGGGCGTGAGGGCCAGGGTGGCCATTAGGTGTGGGGAGGACGGGGCAGTGACAGGCAGGTGGGAGCGCAGCTGCTAGCTGTGGCCCTCTACACATGCGAGAAATACGCGTGGGAAAGGCTGTGAAGTGAGAAGTCAACCCAAGGGGCCCACCCAGGGGGCGGCGGGGCGCGCTCCTTCGGGATCCAGGGAAAAGACCATAAAGCCTGGGTTGGGTGCGCATTAGAAAGTTATCAGGTGAAAACTCGGAGGAGGCGCACATTGTAACAGGTGTGTGTGTGTGTGTGTGTGTGTGTTCACCAAGGGCAGGCTCAGAGACCTTGGAGGCGAGGGATGACATATTAGCCTAGGGACCCTTCATTTTCTAGAATAGTACCCCTACTAAGGTGAAGTCCTCTGTGTGCGCTGCGTCCTTTCCTCAGACCCACCTGGCTGTGATGAAGTTCTAAGCTGGGCACAGGAAGGCGTGAGGAACACTCAGCAAAGTGGACAAATGGAAACAGGAGGAAGTGGCCCTGAGCACTGTGCGTGCCTTTCAGGGCCCCGCACCGGTGGGACCATGAGGCTCATAACCGAGACAGCTATTACATGACTAACCCATGAGTGGGTAGTGTCATTCGTAGTCATCTTCTTTTTTTCTTTTTCTTTCTTTTTTTTTAGATCTTTTATTTTTGCCTAAGCAATCCACGGGAACTTATCATGTGCTGTTCCTCAGAGGCCCGAACATTCGAGTGCTTTCTGCGTGGTGGGCGTTTGTCATTCTTTTTCACCTCCTAGGCTCTCTCAGCCCCCCAGCTTAGAGTTTGGGGATCCCCCGCCTTACCTGGCTAGGAGGAGAGGCACCCTCTCCTAGCCGCCACCGCCCTGTGGAGCCTCCCTTCCGCAGCCTTCTTGGTGGCCACGGGAAAGAGGACATGTGTGCAGAGCTGTGTCCAGCCACGCCTGCCGCCTTCATGGGTTTGGGTCTGGGAGGGAATGGGCTGAGTGGGACATATTAGAGGGTAAGGTCTGATGTTGACTCAGTTCCCAGGACAGCAGCAGTTACACCCAGCAGAGCCGGGCGTGAAGGGCACAGATGCAATGGGGGGCATTGTTCACAGATGAGTCCTCCCTCCTACCTGGTTCTCAGTCTGTCCCAATAATTTCCTGTGTGCCCCCACTCACCCCTCTTTCTGTCTGTGTTCTGCCAGCTGGAGTGTGTTCCTGTCACCTGTCAGCAGGAATTCTGCCCAGCTGATTTAAGGATCCAGCCATGGTGTCCACTGACCGTGTGACTCAGCCTCTGTCTCTCCCCCTGGATTCTCTCTCTGTTTTAAAAAAGATGCGATCATTTTTATTAGAAGGGCAGATTTACAAAGAGAGGGAGAGACATAGAAGGAAAGATCTTGCATCTGCTTGTTCACTCTCCAGATGGCACTCAGCGAGCTGGCTGGCGTCAGCTGTGACCCAGGCGTGCTTGCACTGGTTATTGTGTACCGCCCAAAAGTTCATGCATTGGAAACTCAGTTCTTCACTGTGGTAGAGTTGGGAGGTCGCTAGGAGGGATCCATGCTCCTCTCTCTCTCTCTTTCTCATGCCTGCTCACCCTTCCGCTCTCACAGAGCACATGCAGGCAGAGGACCTCCGAGCCAGGAACAAAACATTAACCTCTCTCACACATACATTTTTTTTTAAATTATCTAATCTCGGTACTCTATTACAGTCACAGTAAATAAACTCAAACAGATGACTGCATCCTCCATCTCTTCCCAACTACGCTGTGTTCTCGCTCCCATCTGCTAGTCCACTCCGTCTGCTGGGCCACTCCCAGGCCCACAGTGGTTGGGCCTGGGCCTGCTGATATCGGAGGCAGGAACCTGCTTCGGGTCTCCCATGTGGGTTCCGGGAACCGGACTACCTGAATGTCACCATTGCCTGCCAGGGTCAGGAACTGACGACTAAAGCCAGCTACTGCAGCATATGAATGGTGTCCTGGCCTACTCTTTAGTGTCATGCTTTGTGTTACCCATTTCCTCCTTGCTATTGCTGATAGCTGATAAACAACCTTCTTTTGCCAACTTTGCAGGTTCCAGACACTGCCTCGGGGTTTGTGAAATACTCCTTTCCCATTGGAAAATTCCGTATTTCAGATGTTGCAAAAGAAGGTTACTACTTCCTCCTTACTCCCCCTGAGCCCTTCCCATCTCTTGGTTTCCCATTGTGTGGTTCATGTCATCGTCTTTTCCTGGGACAGGAAGGGCACTGTGAAAGCTTGGGTTTTTAAGGGATATCAGTAATGCTTGCCTAATAAAGAGCTGACGCAATGTCACAGCGGGCTGATCCTCCACCAGCAACCCATATGGACACTGGTGTGTGTGTGTGTGTGGCTGCTCCACTTCCAATCCAGCTCTTTCCTTATGGCCTGGAAAGGCGGTGAAGGATGACCCAAGTCTTTAGGCTCCTGCATCCACATGGGAGACCCAGCAAGAAGCGCTTGGCACCTGGCTTCAGATCAGCTCAGCCATCTGGGGGGTGAACCAGCAGATGAAAGACCTCTTTTTGTCTCTCTCCTCTCTTTGTAATGTCTGCCTTTCAAATGAAAACAAAGCTTTAAAAAAGCACCTGCTAAGTAGATGAGGAGAGCATGTGTGGAGGAGGTGGGGGAAGGCAGGGAGAGCCATGTGGGGCTTGGTCCTCAAGTTTGCACTTTGCCTTTCACTGTGATGTCCCCTTCTTTGGTTTGTGCACGCTCTTTCCTGGCGTGCCCTGTGGCTCCCTCCCTCCAGACCCAGGTCCGTCCTACTTTATCTCAAAGGTTCCCATCAAACAGCCGTTCCTCCAATGGGCCTTTAGGTTCTGGTGTAGACCATATATAGTGCTCATTTCTAGAACGTTCCTTTCAGTGGTTTTCTGCAGCACCTTGCATAATCTTCAGCTCATCACTGTCTCCGTGGGTGCCAGATACCTTCTTAGCGTTCATGAGGCTGGAGTGGTGGCACAGTGGGTTAAGCCGCTGCCTGTGACAGGAGCATAGAGTGTTACAACATGAGTTCGAGTCTCAGCTGCTAACACTTCCCATTTGGCTCCGTACTAATGCTCCTAGGAAAAAGCAGCAGAGATGCCCAATTCTTGGGCCCCTGCACCCACACAGGAGACGCTAAAGGAGTTCCAGACCCAACCTCTATCATCGAAGCCTTTGGGAGCATGAATCAGCAAATAGATATTCTCTCTATGACTTTCAAATATATATACACCATCTTCTAAAAAAAAAATGTCTCAACCAGCATAAACTTCAGCCTGTAAAGCAATACTTGTTCAACTGAAGGACATTCAGAAGGGGCCTGGGTTTGGTTCTGGGAGGTGCTTTCCTTTGGCATCAGAGCGACCTCTGGTGGCTGGGGGACAAATGGTTCCCTCCAGGAAGTGCCTGACACGTGGGGGGCCTGGACCAACAACACCAAAGGTGCTCAGGGCAGACTCTTTCCAGTTCTGGAAGAGAGACAAGGAGCATGGGGAGGAAACAGGGCCTCAGGCAGGGGTCAGCAGCAGGCTGCCCACATTCTTTAAGCTTCCGTTTCAGTGGCTGCCTCCCCTCGTGCTGCCGCTGCCACAACCGGGCTCATCCCAGGAACTGCATGTTAGAGGTGGTTGGGAATTGGACCTGGCGCTATAGCGTAATGGTTAAAGTCCTCACCTTGAACATGCCAAGATTCCATCCAGGTCCCTGCCTGCCTGCCTGTGGCCTGGGAAAGCAGTTGAGGACAGCCTGAAGCCTTGGGACCCTGCACCAGTTCCTGGCTCCTGGCTTCGGATCGGGTTGAGGCCACTTGGGGAGTGAATCATCGGATAGAAGATCTTCTCCTCCTCTCTGTACATCTGCCTTTTCAATAAAATAAATCTTAAAAAAAAAGATGGTTGGGAAAATAAATTTATCCCTGATTTATGTCATTCCAATAGCATTGATTTTTTTAATTTATGTAAAATCCAGAGTTAGAAGAGACAGAAAGAGATCTTCCATCTGCTGTTTCACCCCCATGCCCAAAAGAGCTGCAGTGGCTATAACTGGAGCCATAGCCAGGAGCCTGGAACTCCGCTAGGGTCTCCCAGGGGTGGGTAACCCAGGCCCCAGGACTCGGGCCAGGCTTCTGCTTTCCCAGGTGCATCAGCAAGGAGCTAGGTGGGAAGTGGAGCCGCCAGGACTTGAACTGGCATCACTATGAGATGCTGGTATTGCAGGTGGTTGGCTGTACTGCAAGGCCAGCCCTATTATGTATTTATTTAGAAAGACAGAGTCGTAGTGAGAGAGGAAATCACCAGCTTATTTTTCACATCGAGACATTTCCAACGCTCACACTGCCTGCCAACCACCTCTCCCCCAACCCCACACCACGCACGCACAGGGAGAGATCAGTCGTTTCTCCAAGCGAGGTTTTGACAAGAAATGTGCAGCCGTAGTTGGCTGGAGGCATATTGGGTTTAGTGTTTCATCTTTCAAGAAAAAGAGAACGCCAGAGAAAGTGGGAACGGTCCCAGAAGGGGGCCCAGGCGAGGTCACGGCCCAGAGACCTCCTGCTGGGAGGGTGGGCTGTCTTTGTCCACATCAATACGTGAGTGCTGGGAAGAGGGGCGGCACTGCCTGGAGCCCCCTTCTCTGGGGGCGAGGGGGGCATTTGAAGAACTGTGTCATCCCTGGTGCCCTCCCAGCAGGTGTGTGGGCGCTCTGAACTGCACACCGTACACACAGAATCAGGGCTAACTCGCACCCGCTTTGTGATGGTGTTCTGTGTGGAAGGAGGCTTCTAAGCCAATCTGTTACACCTGGGCGAATCTCCAGCCACTAGCCTGGGGCCTTGCCATTGTTGTTATTTTTAGGACAGAAGGAAATCAAAGGCTGTATCTAGGTCCCCATGTCCCCGTTGTCTCTGTGACCCCAGCCCCCCTCCGGGAGCCCACAAGAGCCAGCCAAGAAGAGGGATGTTTCACCGGCAGCTGAAGGTCCCATCCCGGCGAGGGGCCTGCAGTAGCTCTTGTCTCTGGGCTCAGCCGGCTGCTGCAGGCTGGGTGGTCTCAAAGCTAGTTCCACAGCCAAATCTTGGTCTTCCACACTAGCCAGTTGCTGAGTGAGGCTGGCAGAGGAGAGATGCATATGCACCGAGTACAGAAATAATACAGAAACGCGCACTCCCACCCCACCCCTGCCCCAAGTCCAGGCTCTGGCAGGCTTTTCGAAGGGAGGGGTTCTCATTTCCAGGCTAGACTGGACTTTGAAGTGCCCTCCTTTTATGAATCTAAAGACAGGCTATATGTGGGAAAAGTTCTACAACCAACACCCTGAGACTGGTGTGTGACATGAGAGATAGCCAGGAATGTGGCCCTGGAGAGGGACATGGGAGGGGCGGGGCCTTTAGCTGGACGTTTAAGGTGAACCATGTCTGAGGTGTCTGAGCACCGTCCTGGATTTGCTCTCAGAAATGTGACAGGCAGGGGCAGGCACCAACCTTGGGACTCTCACTTCCCACGCCAGAGGACCTGGGTTCGGGTCCCAGCTCCTGAGCTTCCCATCCAACTCCCCGGGACGCAGCAAGTGAAACCTCAGTGCTTGGGTCACTTCCCCCCAGGGGGAGACTCGGAGTTCTTGGCTCCTGGCTTTGGCCAGGTCCAGCCCTGGCTGTTGTGGCCATTTGAGAAATGAAACAGCAGATGGAAGATTCTCTCTGCCTTTCACATAAATAAATCTTGTTGTTTCTAAAGGAATGTGCTGGATACCCAGAGAGCTGTATCTTTCAGTGCTATCATTAGGGTCCTGGAGAGTGCAACTAAAGAGTGCAAATAAACTCCACTGGTTTCTGGTTGAAAAAAAGTCATTTTTGAGGGTAGGAATGGGGACCAATTCGAGGACCTGTGCCCTTGGCCAGGACGACACAGACAGTATACCTCATAGAAAAGCCTTGTTTTCATGTAGCTGGGAGCCAGGTGGGGTTGGGGAAAATGACACACATGTGAGTACAGGTGCCACTGCATGCCAGGACACAGAAACACAACCAGATGGAGCCAGAAGCCAGGCTGTGGGCCGGATTCACAAGGAGAGCCTTGGTGGTGGGCATGGACCTGGGTCTGGGCTTGGAGAAATGGAACATGGAGGCTGGGGGCTGGGAGGGGCAGAAGGAAATGGTGTGAATGGCAGAGGCAGGCCCCCACTGCATGAGAGAAGAAAGAAATGCATGTCCTTGGCCGTGTGAAAGAAAAGAGAGAGCGTGTTTCTGCATATTATTTATAATTTATTATATTATTTTTAGGAACATTTTCCATGTTTATATATCAAAAGTGAAAAAAAAAAGGCACATAATTCCACACAGTGTCAAGAACAGTTGAAGCTGAACAACATTCAGGGACCCCCGAGGGGACCAGTCCAGTGCATCCTGAAAAACGGGGGAACAAAATCAAAACAACAACTGAAGGCAAAGGGTGAGGGTCTCTCGGGGAGGAGGTGACGAGGCCTCCGTGGGGGTTGGCGCCACATGGGGAGGGGGGCGGCAGTGCGTGAGCTGGCCTGCAGGCTGGATGCCTCTCCCTAGGGCTCACCCGAGAACTCAGGGGGTTGAGCCCCGAGCTTGCTTTGCCTGCCTCCTTCCTCGCCCCTTCCCCCCTCCCTTCCCGCCCTCACGTGTCCCCCGCTCGCACTCAGCAGCCGGAAATGACACACTGGAGTGAGTCACCAAATGTGGCAGTGAGTCACTCTGTAATTGGGGAAAGTTCTGTCCCGGCAGGTGCTCCTGCCCCTTGCAATGTCTGCCCCTGCATCTGTTGGGAAGCTCTCAAGCCACTCTGCCCCCCCCCCACCACCTCTCTTTCTCACCCAAGTCCATCCTCTTGGTCCCTGAGATGACCTGAAGTCAGGTCATCTTGTCCTCCCTACCGCACCCCCAGCTAGGGGAGATGGGGGGATGTGGCATGGCTCAGCCAAGGAGTGGAAAAAGGGAGGCATGCTGGAACTACAGCAGCCACCAGGTGGCAGTGTGGACCCCCACCACATGGGCGGTCCAGCGGCCAGACTCCTGAAGGGCGAGGCCACAGACCATGAGGGAATCCGAGGCAGACATTTAAATAATACATTATCTTTGATCGTTCTCTCTTTCTCTCTAGCAAGCACACAAGGGTAAGGATATGATAAATAGTCAGCAAGCACACCTCTGGCATCCCACCCCAGCAGGAGGCTGGGGAGCAGGAGCCAGGCACACATTTAACCTCTGTTCCTGTCTTTGTGCAAATCAGGGTTGTGGGAAGCAGATACCTGCTTCTACCAGTAAACAGTCACCTACACTCCAAGATAGCAGTATGCATATAGTTTTCGAGGAGGGACGGGGCCCTGTTGGGAGGCAGGGATGGTGGTGGTGGCAGTAGGCATTGTGTGTTGGCCCCGCCAGTCCACAGCCCTGCTGAGCTGGGAAGGTGGCTGACGCCAACATGGAGCTTGAGATGAAAGGGTGTCTCCCGTTTTGGTCTCGTCTGGCCGGTCGCCAGCCTCCTTGGTAGCAACAGCGTAAGAGTGACCGCAGCGTGACCAGAACACGAATTGTGGCTGCTGCTGCTGCTAAGCTTCAAGATCCCACCCTGTCGGGGGCCTGACAACCCCCCCCCCCCCAGGCAGAGATGAGCCGATACGCCTGCACCTGCTGGTCTCCTTGGAGACTCAGGGACTTGGGCTTGGGGCGGGCATCCAGGCTGCTAGCAGGAAGCCTGGCTTGCGCCGCTGTCAGAGGCCGAGGCCTGGGGAAGCAGGTGGAAAAGATTCCGTGTTGTTGCTGTCATTTTGTTTTAAAGAGAGACGCCTGGCTTTTTTTTTTTCCCCAGAAAGAGTCCTTCAACAAACAGCCTCTGCTCCAGCAAGTCTTCTCTGATGCAGCCCCAGTTCTGTCCCAGCCGAGGGCTCCTCTTCCCCCGTCAGAGTTCCATTACTTGGCCCAGGAAAAGGATGGCGCCTGTGAAAGGGAAACCCAGGGGTGAGGTGGCAAAGCTCTGAGCATATGCACGAGCCAGCTGACTGAGGTCTTGGCGGCTGCCCCTGTGCACAAGCTGGCCAGGGACTTGGCCGTGGATCACGGAGCTGTGCCTCCTCACTGAATGCTGTGGGCAGGGGCTGAGTCCGGGGTCCCTACCCAGAGTCCTCTGGTGGTGAAAAGATGGGCATGGGGCCAGGGAACGTGGCAGGGTTCAGGGCTCACCTGTGGGATTATGCCGAACCACAAACAGGAAGGGCCTGTCCATGATGATCTCCTCGGGGGCCATGCGAGCTGTGACAAAGATGGCTGCAAGAGAAGGGATTGTGTCGGAGGCCAAGGCCTGGTGGGTGAGGAGGGCCAGTGGGCAGTGACCATAGCTGGCCCTCAGGAGGCCCCAGGATGAGTGTCTTCAGAGCTCAGAAACCATCCCTCACCACTAGTGTCATTGGGATTTGCTGGGAAGCAAATTCAGGCTCATTCCCCACCCTGGGGGCAACTCAGGGCTCCCATGCAGGAACCCCAGGGCCCCAGCAAAAGCTGAGGAACAGGAGGGGTAGGGGTGGGTGCAGCTCTTGTTCTTGACCCCAGGAGTGAGAGGCCGGTGTGGATCAGGAGGGTGCCAGTGTCCACGCCAGGTCTGGGCCCGCTTGGGGCCCTTCTGGGAAGCCCTGGGCAGGAGTGAGGACTCACCTGTGGAGGAAGACGCCACAGTGCCGCTCTCATTCACTTCGATCTTGACTTTCTGCAGAGCCTGGGACACGTGGAGAGGCTCTTGGTCTGAAATAGAGGTGGATCCGGGAAGATGTTAAGTCCTGCCCTTGAGACTCAGCCTTGGGTGTCCCCTCCTCCTCCCCGCCCATGGCCACCCAGGCTAAGGCCTCTCTCTCACCTGAAAGACGTGTGAAGTCTGCTTGTCCCAGCCTGAACATGTCTGTCACGCCCAGGTTCTGCAGGGCACCCCTGAGGTCCACTTCACTCTCCAGGGAGAACCTGCAGACAACAGGGGGCAAACAGCTAAAGCTCAGCGCCTGCCTCCTGCAGGGGACAGGACACTGGCGGGGACCTACAGCCTGCTTCCGTGACATCTGTTGGCAATGCGTCTCTCTGTGCTGGAAGTTTCTAGCATTCACAAGCATGTGTGTGCAGCCTCCCCTGTCCTCCCTGTCCACTCCCACCACTTCTGGAGTCTGACTAATTGCTCTCCTTGAAGGGGGCAGGCATTTTGGCATAATTGGATACAGTGTGGCCGGGGGCATGTTGTCCTGCTGGGAAGATTGAACACATCTCTGGGCTGTAGGTGGTGGGTCTGAGAGCTAGCACTGAAAGAGATGCTCGGGGGGGGCTGTCTGCCTCCTCCCAGGGCCCAGCTAATTACCTCCATCTTTATGGCAGAGGTGGGGTGGAGCAGCCAACCGCTGAGCTCCTCCCCTTCTCCCAAGCCCTCTGCCAGTTTGGGGGTAAGTGGAGCAGGACCCTTGGGTGTCTGAAATCCTCCAATGACCCATACCTTATCCACTCCTTTGATTGTGTGTGTGTGTGTGTGTATCAAGATTTTTAATAGCTGCTCAAAAATGTTGGTGCCCCAGCTGGAAGCCTTGGGCGGGGCTGGCGCACGCGAAAGCAATTCCTTGGGTCACTGCAGTTCAGGGATGGGAGATAGTGTGGGAGGGCAAAGCAAGTATGAGTGTGGATGTGGACGAGTCGCTGCCCCCCTCTGCCTGTCGCCAAGTGGGGGAGTATTCTGCAGAGGGGTTGTCTGTCTAGAAAATTCTCCAGGTACAAGGATGATTGTGATTAAGCTAATTAAACCCAGGGCAGAGTACATGCTCTCTCTTTCTCTCTCTCTCTCTCTCTCTCACACACACACACACAGACACACACACACACACACACACACACACACACACACACACCCCTCCCTGCAGGGGTCACTGCAAAAGCTGGAAAATTCAACCCTAGGGCAATGCCTGAGGTTGGAGCTGGGAGAGAGGGTGTCACAAAGGGAGTGTGGCTTACTTGGGCAGAACCAGGAGGCGGGGCACTCTGGTCATGTTGCCTTTCCATTGACTGATGAGCTGGGCAGTCAGGATGTTGGTGATGGCTGAGAGAGGCACCTCTTTCTGGTAGGGAACGGCAATGAGCATGCTCAGGGTATCCCCATGGTAGGGCAGCTCCAGGATGTCATAGTAGTGGCCATCCGGGGTGAGGAACTCGGCTGGCAGGACACCAAGGTGGCACATGAGAAGCAGCTCTGGTACTGGCAGCTTTGAACCCCAGCCCTGGGTCCTCCTTACCCTGCCTGGGAGCCCCAAACCCCAACCCTCTCCGGCATCCCTATGCCCTTTGGCCCCCCCTTTGGGGATGGCACCATGGTTCAACTGGCTAATCCTCTGTCTTCAAGCGCCGGGACACTATATGGGTGCCGGTTCATCTCCTGAATGCTCCGCTTCCCATCCAACTCCA
Source organism: Ochotona curzoniae (assembly GCF_017591425.1). Lineage (NCBI taxonomy): Eukaryota > Metazoa > Chordata > Mammalia > Lagomorpha > Ochotonidae > Ochotona > Ochotona curzoniae. The sequence goes on from NW_024465421.1 coordinate 7,180,627, forward strand.
TGTTTATGGCTTGGGAAAGCAGCAGAAGACAGCCCAAGTCCTGGAGACCCTGTGCCCTTTTGCCTCCCCCACTGCCAATGCCAAGTATTCCAGTATCTCAGCTTTCACCACAGCCTGGGGATTGTGCTTTCCAGTATAGTGCTGGAAAGGGTCCAGCAGGCAGACAGAGGTGGGGCAGCAGGAAGATCAAGCTCCTTGCTTCTGCTCCCCTGGCCTGGACTCTCCCCCTTGGGAAACCAGGATGTGTTGTAGGATTGCTCTCTCTCCACTTGCTGGTGGTGCAGAGGGCAGCAGGTTGGATGTTCCCCAGGAGACCCCAGGGACAAGGCGGGGGTGGGAGGGCTGGCACTTACTATAGTTGAACTTGTTGGTCTGCGCCATCATGGGCACCGAGACGGTGCTGCCGTCTGACTTGTGGAAGAGGCGGCGGTGGGTGCCAGCCTTCGGGAAGGGCATCTTCCACTGGCCGTTGAAGTAGAGGGCGTTCACCAGCACCAGGCGCGTCAGCTGGTCCACAGCCCCTTCCCCGAGCAAGTCACTGATCATGCCTGGGGAGCACCAAGGGAGGGAGGGGCGGTCAGATATGTGTGACAACTCCAGCCCCCAGTTCTCAAAGGGATGCAGGAGGGAGGTATCCAGCAGGGCGCAGATGGGATCAAAGTGAGTCTAGTTGCTCTCCACCAAGGGTCTCGGGGCACCTTCCAGCCCCTGTCTGGAACCAGAGCTGGAAATCTCACCCTGGCTTTGCCCCCTTAAAAAAGCATTCTTGAAGGGTCCTAAGAGCTGTTCTAAGGGTCCTGTTCACTGCTATTGTTTTTAAGTGTGGGGCAGGCACAGTGGTACTGTAGGTTAGGCTGTTGCCTGTCATACCAGCATCCCAAATGGGTGCTGGTTCAAGTTCTAGCTTCTCCACTTCCAATCCCTCTCCTTGGTAATGTGTCTGGGAAGGCAGCAGAAGATGGCCACAAGTGCTTGGCTCTCTGCCCCCTTGTGGGAGACCCAGATGGAGTAGCAGGTTCCTAGATTTGGCCTGGATCAGCCTTGGGGCTGTCGTGGCCATTTGGTCTTCCTCTGTAACTCTGCTTTTCACATAAATAGTAAATAGCCCCCCCCACACACACATATTTTAATCTCAAAACATTTCTTGGAGATGGTTTGGAGAACACCTAATGCCAACCACTATGGCCAAGTACACTTGGCCTTCTACAGAGGAGGGAGGTTGGAAGGAAGAGTTTGCGGCATGTGGATTTGTTTCCAAGTGCCCCTCGGAGTACAGGCCCTTGGGCACACGCACCTGCTTTCCCAGCATGCTCACCTTTCGTGTGTCTCTTCACCCAGTCATTGATGATGAATCTGGCCCGCGACACTTCAGAAAAGTCCACCTGCTTGACCGTGGTCCGGAACAGCCTGAAGAAGTGCCGCATGAAGCCCGGCACCAACTTCAGGTCGCGCTGCACAAAGATGGCGTCTGTGGTGCTGACCTCGTCCTTGTTCCAGGGGCCCATGAGCGCCTGGTGTAGGCGACGCAGGGCGGGGGCCGTGCTCTGCTCTGGACAGGGGCAAGGAGGATGGGTCACATGAGGGCCCCCAGCCGTGCTCACCCCACCCCCAATGATGAGTCTTCCCCATCCTGGATTCCAAACCCTTGTCCCTTCCCTGCCCATCTAGGCTTCCCTCAACAGTCTCAACTCTTGACATTTTCTTTGGGTTCAACCATTGTTTTCTCAGTTCTGAAATGATGGGCCCTTAAGTCCTCCCTCCCACCCCTGTCACCTATATGTATCTCTCTATTTCTTCTCCACATAGCATCCTAGGGTAGCTGTGTGTGTGTGGGTGTGCCCCTGTTCTGAAGAAACTGAGTTATACTGGCACTGAAGTCACACAAGCATTAAGGGGCAAATCCGTGGGCTGGTACAGCCTGTGAGGACCTGAGAGAAGAGGCGGTGGCCCCTGCAATAGGGCCAGGGGTTCACCTAGTACAGCCTGAGTCAGCCGGCTCTCTGAAGACCACGTGACTTCACACCTCCTGCCCTGCCCCATGTCTCACCATCAACTTTGAATCCCATGGCCTCTTGGAGCTGCTGCTGGGTTTCGCCCGCCGCGGTCAGCTGCAGCATGGCCAGCACCGAGGCCACCCCATAGGGTGAGAAAACCACGTTGCGGTCTTCAGTGGCCTGTGCCACCTGCCGAAACACTTTCACCCCGAAGTCTGCTGCCAGTTCAGCCACCTGGGACTGGTGTGAGTGTGAGGCGGTTCCTTCAGTAGAGAGGACAGCCAAGCCCAGGGCCAGGCAGGCGAGCACCGGACACATCTGCATCCTAGAGCAAGCGGGAAGGGGTCTGAGGTGAGGTCGGTTCTAGGAGGAGCAGCAAGGGGGAGGGAGAGCGGGGCAGAGCACACCCTGGCCGTGCCCCCGGGCTCTGGTTCCGGAAGTCACTGTCCACTCCATCCCATCTCCATCTGCTGGAAGCTGCCCAGGTGTAGCCCCCTTCCCTCAGTGGAGATAGACGCTCCCACGTCTGTGGGTTTGCATGAAGATTTGCAACGTTCCCACAGCGTGTGTGTCACTCAAGGAATATGGGAAAAGCAGGAGTCACCAGAAGTCCTGGTACCTGAGGCTCCCACCCTAGTCCCACCTGCTCCCTGCAAGGAAGGGAAGGAGAGGGAAAAAATGGGGTGCAGGGATCTCACAGACAGTGGAGATGCTGGAGAGAAGTCAGAGATGGGAGTTTGCTCTTCCCCTACCTGAAGTTCTCAAAGTCGCCTTGCTGCAACAGACTGTCCCGGGAGTCTTGGCAAAGCTGGAAGACTAGGGGGAGTGGCTGCCTCAGTCCTGGTCCTCTCCGTGCTCTGCTCTGGGCCTTGCAGCCAGCCCTAGCTGTGCTGCTCCTGGGGCCAGCTGCCTGCCTTTATACCAGATGCGGGCAGGAAGTTAGATGAACTCATGGTGTGGCCCCGCCCACGTGCTGGCTGTGGAAGTGTCTGAGCAACGGCCAGCCGGCCCCTGCCTCCCCCCACCCCACCCGCCTGCCTGCGGGGGGAGGGGGACGCCTCCTTCCTCTGGCTTGTGGAGGCCTGTGTGTACGTGTGCAAGAGGCCTCGGGGAACGTCAGGCCACCCCCCTCCCTCCCGCATGCCCCCTGGGTTTGCTCAATTGAGGCCCTCCCTCAATTCGATCACCTTTGCCTGTCTTTGGATGCCCTGTCAGCAGGAGGTCCTGCCTGCCCGGCACGTTGACAGGTTGACCAAACACACAGGGTCCAGGCTAACAGATCCTCATGCTCAGCTCAGCTCAGCTCAGCTCGCACCTCCAACCTCCAGCCCAAGGGCATGGAATGTGCCATGCCACCATCTGAGTTTTGATTGTCTCGGATGCCAGCCCAACACAGAGCTGACTGTCTCCTCCTGGGCCACTGTCTTCTGGTGGCTTGCCCTCTGGGGCTGTGTGGCACATGGCGTTCAGGCTCCCTGAGTGCCCTCTGAGGGTTCTCCGTTGCCCACAGCCCTGTCTGGCTGGGGTTTGAGATGTGCTGAGTGGGGTGGTGGCCCTGCCAGGGCTGAGTTCTTGGTGGGGGCCTGAGCTCTGGAGAGGGTGGCCGCTGGTTGGCAGTGAGCACACATGACATTTGGGGTCTGGCAGGATCAGGTATGTCCCGGGCAATGGGGCCAGTGTGAATGGAGTGGAGCTTGAGGGGCATGTGAGGGTGTGCTGAAAGGCTCCTGTGTAGGGGGATGGGAGAGGGCATGGTGCTGTTGACCTGGGGGTCCTCACATCTGTGCTTTGTGTCGGTGCTGGGATTCCACTGGGCGTATCCATGGAGACGGCCACAGGAAGCACCCGTGGGTGTTGAGATGTTTGTTTTGGATTTGTTCAGTAAACAGATACCAAGGTAACCACAGCCCCACAGCTTTCCTAGGATTTGTTTTTTTTTTTTTTTTTTGAGGCTGCCTCCTGTCTTTGTTTAACCCGGGTGGGGGCGGGGAGGGGCGTGGCTGGGAAAGAGAGGGAAACCTCCTTGGAAAGTTGGGATCATGGATATTCCCGCTGCCGCGTGACACAGGAGAGCCAGCACCTCCCATAGCAGCCAAGGGCACGTGTCTTTTCCCTCCGTCAGGGTTGTGTTTCGTCTTTCCTAAGAGTGGATGTGCGGTGAGGGAGAGGATGGAGGACAGAAGCCCCAGCTCAGCTCCTCCCCCAGCAACACCTGCAAGGCCTCCCTCCCTCCCTCCACCCTCTGGGGCCGAGGGGCACAGGGACTGGGCAAGGCTTAGAAGAGCCTTGGATGGGCCCCAGACAATGGTTCAATGGCTAAATCCTCACCTTGCAAGCTCCAGAATCCCACATAGATGTCAGTTTGTGTCCCAGCTGCTCCACTTCCCATCCAGCTCCCTGCTTGTGGCCTGGGAAAGCAGTAAAGGATGGCCCAAAGCCTTAGGACCCTGTACTCATATGGGGGACCAGGAAGAAGCTCTTGGCTCCTGGCTTCTGGCTTCTGATCCACTCAGCTCGGGACATTGTGGCCATTTGGGGAGTCAACCAGCAGATGGAGGAGCTTTGTCTCTTCTCTCTGTAAATCTGATCTGCCTTTCCAATAAAAATAAATACAGCTTTTTTTTAAGAGATTTTTTTTTTAATTGGAAAGTCAGATATACAGGGAGAAGGAGAGACAGAGGGAAAAAATCTTCCATCCGATGATACACTCCCCAAGTGACCACAATGGTTGGTGCTATGCCGATCCGAAGCTAGGATCCAGGAACTTCCTCCAGGTCTCCCATGTGGGTGCAGGGTCCCAAGGCTTTGGGCCGTCCTCGACTGCTTTCCCAGGCCACAAGCAGGGAGCTGAATGGGAAGTGGGGCTGCTGGGATTAGAACCAGCACCCATATGGGATCCCGGGTGTGCAAGGCGAGGACTTTAACCACTATGCTATCACGCTGGGCCCACAATTAAAAAAATTAAAAAAAAAAAAAGATGCTTGGTGAGACCACAGCAGGTGACCCCAGTGCACTCTCTAACCTGGGGTGCTTCAGTCCTTTCAACAGCTGGGGAGGGGCACATTTTACCCTGGAGACTGAGAGGTGTGGGACTGGAGGGGACCTGCTGGCATGCAGTGGGTGTCAACATGGAGGCCAGGGCCCAGCATGTGGCCTTAGCACTGAACTGCCCATATCCCATAGCACAGATTGCGTGTCCCAGCTCTGGTTTCCAGCTGCAGCTCCCTGGACACCCTGGGAGGCTGCAGGTGATGGCTCAGGTCTTTGGGTCCCTGCCATCAGGTGAGAGACCAAGATGGAGTTCCAAACATCTGACTTCAGCCTGGCCCAACAGTAGCTGTGGTAGGCATTTGGGGAGTGAACCAGCAGATGGGCGCTCACTGCTTTCTCTCTCTCCATCTCTCTTTAGTAATAGAAAGAGGCATCAACATTGTGGTATAACCAGCTAAGTTGCTGCTGACAATGCTGGCATCCCGTTTGGGTGCCAGTTCTAATCCCGGCTGCTCCACTTCCTATCCAGCACACACACAACCACACACACACACACACACACACACCCTGCTAATGCACCTAGGAAACCAAAACATGTCCCTAAGTGCTTGGGTCCTGCACCCACATGGAAGATCCTGGCTCCCGGCTTTGGTCTGGCCCAACCCTGACTGGTACAACCAGCAGACAGAACATCTCTCTCTCTGCTTCTCCAAGTTTGCCTTTCCAATAAGTAAATAAATCTTTACAAAATAATAAGAGGGGAAGAAGGAGAAACAGAGGTAAAATCTGCTATGACAGGGTTTTGATTTTTTTTTTTTTTTACTTTGACTCTGATGAGCTGAAGCTGCCCAGCTGCCCATGGTCATCGCCTCCCCTGCATGCATGTGGCCTTGCCCTTCACCAGTACACGGCTGCGTGCCGGGAGTCACTACCCATAGACATCCCAAGGTGAGCTTCTCCGAATCCAGCCTGACTGAAGGGACCGTCACTTTCCCTTTTGTCCCTAAACCCCAAACAACCCAGGGTTGGGTCTTCTGGTTGAAGCTATGACCCTTTGGGTTAGAGACAGAGAAGTCCCAGCTGTTGAAATAGCTGCAATTCTGGCTTCCGGAGGCTCAGAGATAAGAGAGTGAGTTGTTGGGTGCTGGAGTTCTGAGGGAACTTCCAGGCCTTGCTAACCGGAAAAGATGGGAAGGAGGCCCCCAGAAGGTGTTCGTGACTGCCCCAGATGCACACCTTCCCACCACCACTCCCACCGGGGACCTCTGGCTGCAGAGGTCTTCCGCCCTCCCTCTGCCTTGCCTCCCAGTTCCTCCCTGCCATTCTCTCCTTCCTCCTCATTTCCCATTCTCCTTTAACCCCCTGGCTCTGACTCAATCTCTCTCTCCCTGGCCTCTCCGTCCCAAATCCCTTTTACAGTCAGGCACGCAGCGTTGCAGGCCCTTCCTGTGGGGAAGATGGTCCGTCTCTCCCGGCAGCGACAAGGGAGTTACACAGGCTCCCTGGAATGCAGGGCCCGGCCTCCTGACTCCAGGGTGATTTCATTGGGAGAGCCGGGGGTGGCAGAGAGGCAAGGTCCTATTTCTGGCCTGGTGGCTCTCCAAACACCACAGCGCCAAAAATAGCCTGGCTTTGGACTTGGCAGCCCTCTCTAGGAGTGAGCTTGCTGAGTGCTTAATGCCACAGCTCCTGCTCACAGGAGAACTTGGTCCTGGGTCGGTGTCACCCTAGGGCAGTCCTGGCCTGGGTGGTCGGACCCCCTCCCCCACCTGGCTCTATGTCCCCCCCTCCCCCTCCTGTGTCTCTCCCAATATCCCTAATTCAAAAATTAGTGCCTGTCTGTGGTTGCTTTGTTCTGCCATCTACATGAAGAGTTTCACAATCCAGAGAGTTCTAAGAATCACTCCTCCCTGGAGCTGGGTAATGTGATGCAACAGGTAAAGCTACTGCTCGGCGCGCCTGCATCCCCTGTGGGCACCAGTTCAAGTCCTGGCTGCTCCACTTCTGCTCCAGCTCCCTGATAATGTGCCAGGAAAGCGCTGGAGGATGGCCCAGTGCTTGGGGCCCTGCACTCATGTGGCAGACCCTGGAAGAGGTTCCTGGCTTCAGACTGGGCTCAGCTCTAGCTGTTGAGGCCATTTTCTTTTTTGGCAGAAGGTGACCCTCGGGCTCTGGGGGCTGGAGTGGGAACCACACAGCGCAGTATTTGTGAACACCAGGCGTAATCCAGCCTCGTGCTCAGTGGCAGCGTCTCTCAGACCCAGGGATCTGAGCTTCAGTTCTTGGAGAGCGGTAGCTCCCAAGGCAGGGGCTGGGAAGCATACATTCCCATTTTTCTCATCAACATCCCCACCGGTGTCTGGCAGTGTCATAAGTTGGTGGGTCCTGAAGATGATGTCTGCCGGCTCCTCCCCTCTTGTCTCTAGAAACATCCCCCTGCCTCCACACCTGCCCCAGCCCCCAAGACTGATTCTGCAAGCTCAGGCCCATCTGTCTTGTCTTTCTTTCTTTCTTTTTTCTTTCTTTCTTTCTTTGTCTCTTTTTTTCTTTTCTTTCTTTCTCTTTCTCCTTTCTCTCTGTCTCGTTTTCTCTTTCTTTCTCTCTCTCTTTCTCTCTTCCTCTCTCTCTCTTTCTCTACTTGTAGCCTGGGAAAGCAGTCGAGCACGGCCCAAAACCTTGGGACCCTGCACCTATGTGGGAGATTGGGAAGAAGTTCCTGCCTCCTGGCTTCAGATCGGCTCAGCTCAAGCTGTTGTGGCCACTTGGAATGTGAATCGGTGGACAGAAGATCTTCCTCTCTGTCTCTCCTCCTCTCTGTATATCTGCCTTTCAAATAAAAATAAATCCTAAGAAAGAGATGTGTTTATTTGAAAAGCAGGGCAAGCAAGCAAGAGATAGAGAGCTTCCGTCTGCTACCAATTCACTCCTCTTACAGGTCTGCAATTAGCTAGGGCTGCTCTAGGCCAAAGCCAGGAGCTTTTGGCCCCCTCCAGGATGCACTACTAGAAAGTTGAATTGGAAGTAGCGCAGCCAGGACTCAGTGTGGAATGCTGACGTCCCAGGCAAGAGCTTAAGCCATTGTGCCACAAGCCAGTCCCACAGTGCAGTCTCTCTGGGTCCCAGGATTGAATATGGGCCTACTGGCAATTTCACACACACCACAATTCCCCCCAAGGAGCAGGGAGGAGGTGGCTGTGGACCCCCGTCCCACCTCTCCCCTCCCTCCTCCTCCTCCTCCTTCCTCCGTGCACTGTTCCCATCTCTTGGTGGTCCCAGTCACCGCCTGCTCAGTCACTTTTGGGCTCCCCTCCCGTCTCATGTGCACTTGGCTATGCCTGGGGCCCCAGGAACCCTTACTTCCTTATTTCCACCAGAATCTTGCGTGACCTGCTGCTCAATGAACAGAAATGTCCCTCGTTGCCCTTGGGCAGCAGCGAGCCTGGTCAGCATTGGGGTAGCCCCTGGGTGACCACCAACAGGAAGTTGGCTGTGCAAGGCAGGGTGGAGCGTGTGCCGCGTGTGGGACAGATGTGGCCACAGAGTGGGGCGGTGACAATTGCATGAGGCAATGCAGACCCGACAGGGCGCCTCTGGGCCAGGCTGGCTGGATCTGGCCTGGTCCTCCTCTCTCTTAGATTCTCTGATTCTGATTCATGCGCCCTCATGTTCACCAAGAGCGCGTTCCTCATTCTCCACATTCCTGGCCCTCTCTCTGACTTTGCTCTATCCACATGCTTTTAAGACTTTTTTTTTTTTTTTTTTTTTTTTTGTAATTGGAAAGGCAGTTTTAGAGAGAGTAGGAAAGACAGAGTGAGAAGGATCTTCCATCTGCTGGTTCATTCCCCAAATGGCAGCAACAGCTGGAGTTGAGCTGATTCGAAGCCAGGAGCTTCTTCCAGGTCTCCCAAGTGAGTACAGGAGCTCAAGGACTTGAGTCACCCTCTACCGCTTTCCCAGGCCCCAGACAGGGAGCTGGATGGGAAGTGGAGCAGCCAGGACAAAAACTGGCACCCATATGGGATACTGGCACTTGCAGGCGGAGGACTAGCCTGTTGAACTACCACACCAGGCCACCTGCCACCTCAACCCCCAAACCCACCTCCGTTGTCCTTTACTCCAGGCCCTGAGATGGTTCTTGAGTGTGGCCAGTTGCATCATGCTGGGAGGCACAAAGCAAAAGAATATCAAGCCAGAGCCATGACTCCTCCATGTGGCCCCTGTGGAGCAGCTGGACAGACGCCCAGGGCAGATGACTGTAACCCCATTGGGTCAAGGGAGACTTGTGGGTGGGCGAGGTGTGGGGGAGACAGTTTGGGTGACACAGTGTACATGGAATTTGCCCCCTACCTCCTCAGAGGCTCCAGGGACACCCCTTCCACTGGCCCCGAGTCACTGACCATTCCTTTCTGTCCATATGGGAGCAGACATCCCTCGTGTCTGTTGGTCTGAGTCACCATGGTGAGACATCCAGGCTGGGGCTGTTGGGGCCCTGGTGGGATCTGTAAGGACTGGGAGAACAGGTGAGGGGAAGAGGGGTAGCCCAGGGAGACCCCAAACTAGACTCCCTGCACTTCCTTCCTCACAGGCAACTCAGGCTTGGAGCGGAGCAGCTTCTGCAGGTCTTTCTGGGACAGGTTTTTCTGAGGATGCGTGGCAGATCCTGAGCTTGGCAGAGGGCAGCTGGAGGTCAACAAGGAAGGGCTTCCCCTAGCTACCCTCTTCTGGCCCGGCCTCATTCTGCTGCTTCCATGCCTCTGTCTGCTCCTTGCCCATGTGCCCATTACCGCCTCCTCATTATACCAGGTCAGGCAGCCCCTCTGAATTAGGAGATGCAACCCAAGAAATATCCCCCACTCCAGCCCAGTATCCAGACATAGCCTCTCCCCTCCCATCCAGGATCCCCATGGCTGGGGTGCCTGCCCTTTGCCCAAGAGAGCCTTCTGCTGTAGGCACAAGCAGGCAGACGTGGCCTGTGCACAGTCAGGGACTGCCCTGAACCTCCCCTTCCCTTCTGTGCATTGGGCATGAGGATGTCACTTCAGTCACAGCCTGGCCAGGATCTCAGTAGATATTATAAATGCAATGACCATTTGTGTCTGTCCATGGAAGGTGCCCAGTGGGCTTCTGCTGACTTAAAAAAAAAAGCATTTATTTTTATTTGGGAGACAGACTTATTAGGGAAGAAAGACACACAGAGATCTTCCATCCACTGGTTCACTCTCCAGATGGCCACAATGGCCGAAACTGGACTGGCCCAAAGCTTACAGCCAGTATGGTCCCAAGCACTTGGGTCATCCTCTGCTGCTTTCCCAGATGAATTTGCAAGGAGTTGGATCAGAAGTGGAGCAACCAGGACATGAACCGTCGCCCACATGGGTTGCTGGCACCTCTGGAGGAGGCATAGCCTACTATCCCATGGTGCTGGCCCATTCCGCTGGCTTTTAAACGGTGCTTCGGGGCTGAGAGCTTGACCCAGCTGAATTCCCTGCAGGAGTGCTTGGGTTCCTGTTCAGACTCAGCTTCCTGCTTCTGCAGTCTGTGGGAGGTAGCAGGTGATAGCTCGGTGCTTGGGTGACTACCACTCAGGTGAGGGACCTGCCTTGATCCCGGCTAGACCCACCCCAACCATTGCTGGCATTTGGGATAGGAACCAGTGTATGGCAAATTTCTAGCTGTCTGGCCAGCTATCTTTCCCTCTCTCTTTCAAACAAAACAAAATAGAACAATTGAACCTGGAACTGGATCTGATACCACCATCCCCACTACCACCCCCAAAGGAAAAAAAAATCTAACCAGCCCTGATCCTGGACCTATACCCCCCAACGTGGGGGGAGGCTCTTCCCGCCACTCCTGCTGCACCCCCTCAGGTCAAGAACTAACAGGACCCAGTGAGTAAGGGTTGATGCAGGCAGGCGAGTAACTGTTGTTCACATGGCAGCAGGGCCTGAGGGCAGCCAGGGTGAGGGGTGCAGAAGGGACCTCGAGAGGCAGCTCCAAGGGACAGCTGGTGGGTTGGATTTAGTATTGGTGGCAGGGGCATCTGACTCAGGTATGTGGACCCAGGGAGCAGAGCCTCCTCCCAGCCCCCTTGCAGAACCATACACGAAGTGCCTGGGGCAGAGGAGTTGGTACAGGTTGGGGCAGAATCACCCCTCCCCATGACAACCTTAGGGGCTAGCCTTGACCTCAGCGGCCTGTCTCTGCATTCACTGTCTCCCTCTAGGCCAGGAGGGTCTTGACCCCAATAGGGGAAGCAACCGCAGTTCAGTGTGAGGCCCAAGATGACCGGATGTATCCCCTAGCTGTGTGGACCCTCCTGGCCCATCCACCAGGGTTGCTCCCCTGGCCTGCCACCTCCTGCCTCCTCTTCAGCCCTTCAGCCTCTCATGCATGGTCAAGCTCATGGCCAGGGGCCAGCCTGTCTGGACAGGAGGAAACCGAGATGGGGACAGCTGGAAGCTGAGTCTTCAAGAGCAAAAATTCCACCGGAAAGAAAACAAATGCGCAGGGGACAGAGTCACCTCCAGGGAACCCAGGGGCAGGGCCCCTGGCGGCTGGGCCTTCCTGTCCAGCAAGATAAACAATCCGGCCAGGGGCAGCCCCCGACTCCTCCTGTCTTCCAGGTGTGGACACCAAGGAGGAACAGTGAGGAGCAATGATCTTGGTACCCTCTCTGGTTTCAGAAAGCAGACGAGCCACCGTGGAGACAGAGACAGGCAGCCCGCAGGAGGCTCGGGGGTGGAGGGGATGAAGATCTTGTGACTGAAGAAACCAGGTTATGACTGAGGCCTGGCTGGCCACAGCCCCCAGTGGCCCACTGGCTGCAGAGACCCAGAGCGGCAACAAGCAAGGGAATGGAGCACCTGAGGGGATCCTCTCTCTTTCCTGTAGGATCCAGACCCTGTGAGGCTCTGGGAAATCCCAGGCACTCCGGGCTTGGGGGCAGGGAAGGATGAATACCAAATGTGGGAACACACCGGCCAAGATGGCACTGTTGGTGACACCCTTGTTGGCTTCTGTAAATTGCCCATTTGTTAGGATTCTGGGGTCAGCCTGCCTTTTCTTGGCTTTTAAACGTTCCCTTTGTCAGACAGCGACAGTGGCGCAGGCTGAGACACCTGGAATCGTGGCTGCTCACTGGATGTCCTACTCCTTGCTTTATTTTCGTGTGTTTTAAAGAGGAGCATGGGGGGCTGGAGTTGTGACATAGCGGGTCAAAACTGCCACCGCCATGCTGCTGGCATCCCATGTAGACGCCAGTTTGAGACACCGCTACGCCACTTCTGATCCAGTTCCCTGCTAATATGTCTGGGAAAGTAGTGGAGAATGATCTTTAAGCGCTTGGGTCCCTGCATCCCACGTGGAAGGGGTAGGCATCTTGGTCAAGGCCAGTAGGCTACACAGAGGAGCTGGCTCCACCTCTTCCTTGTTTATTCTTGCATGTTTGACCCCCAAGTCAGCACAGAGAGAGTCAGCCAGGGCTGGAGTGAGAACTCAGGTAAGATTCTGCTGCTGGTGTTTGGAGCTTGGCTGACTTTGAGCATATTCCTCCAGGATGGAGACCAGCCCCAGTGTGGAATGACAGGCACCTGTTGCCTCCAGCAGGCAGATAGAGGAAGCCAGGGATCCTGTTATCTGAGGGCCCCCAGAGGCCAGGTCACCAGGCAAGCAAAGCCAACATCCAGCAGAGGGGGACGTGGAGGAATCACGGCCTTGCCCTTTGGCCTGGTTACCCCTGGAACAGCTGTCTCTCCCCACCCCTTGTCCTGTGCCTGTGTCTGATTTGCTCGTTTGCTGCCAACCCTGGACTTGAGGCTGCTGCACTCTGGGGTGGCTGCTGGAGGGAGACAGAAAACAGGAGTGCAGACTGGCTTCTGACAGCTGGTGAGATGGACCTTGAAGAATGACTGGCTACTGTTGATTGTCATCTGTCCCTAGACTGGAGCTATGGCTTAAGCTCTGGTGTCGTTAAGGTCCTGTCCCACGATCAGGGTCAGCTGCCTCCAGAGTGACACATGAGAGAGGAGGCCTTGGGTCTGGACTTGGACATGAGTGGAGGGGGAACTGGGAGCCTCCCCTGAGGGAGCCTGGGGAAGCCTCATCCCTGCCGGGCAGCCATCTGCCTAAACCTGCAGACTGAGTCAGCACCTGTGCCAGGTGCACCCTCCCTGCTGCTCTAGGCCTATGATGAGGCTCCCGTTATTCACAATCAGACAGCTCAAGCACCACCCAACCTGACAGCTCACTAGGCTGTCGCCACTGCTGCCGCTGCCCTGGGGCTGGCCCCACGGACCCAGACAGTTCCCTTTGGGCCAAGGTCAGCCGGGGAGCCCCGTGGGCGGAGATTTCTTCCTCCTGGGCCAGTTTTGCTAAAAGATTAGGCCAAGGCAGGAAGCAGATGGGCAACTGTCCCATGGTCGGGCTCCTGCAGAAGGGACTGCAGAGGGAGATTTCAGAGCGGGCTGCTTTGAGGTCCTGGATATGCAGGGTGCACACGCCTCCTCCCTAGCCCCTGTCTCGGTCGTGTCAAGCAGCTCTCTGGTTCCTGAACCTAGAAACTGCAGAAACTAGGCTCTGGGAACCGTATCTTCAATGGGTTACAGGCAACATCACGCCAGGCTCCTTGATCCTGGCTTAGCTGAGCAGCTGTTGGGGGTGGAGGAGGGAGAGACATGGAAAGCCCCAGACAGGGGAACTCCTTGAGTGGTTTCTGAGAAGACCAGGGTGTGGTGTGCGGGGCGAGGAGGCGGGGATGGGGCAGGTGTGACGTTGTGTCTGCATCACAGGCCTGTTTCCCGCACTCACAGCAGGTGGAAGGCGGCAGGGCGGCCCTGCCTGGTGCCCTCTTCTCCAGTAGGGACCGTGGGCCCTTGCATCTGGGTAGATAAACATGCGTGCATGCGTGCAGGGGGGCTGGACGTCCATCGCCGCTGCATTCCCTGCCAGCCTCCGGGGACTTCCCGTTTCTGCACAAGCACGTGCAGGAGCAATGTGGGCAAGAGAGGGAAGCAGGCAAGGGCCGCAGCTGCATCCTCCACCAGGCCCATCTGCATCATCTCCTTTCCCGTCCAGCCCATGCCAGTGAACAGGTACACCCACAACTCCCCCTGCCGAGGCCTGCCTCTGGGGTCTTCCCGGCTGCCCCCTCCCCTTCCTCTGCTTTTTCATCCTGAACTGGCCCCTCTCAGAGGCCAGCCTTCTTCCAAGCCCACCATCCCCTGTCTCTCTGTCAAACTGTTTCCATTCTCAGACCTACACCCCATTTGGCCCTAGTTGGTGTTTACACAGTGTCGTGTGTATGTGTGTGTCCCACTAGATGGTAAGCCCCTCAGGGGTGACCACTTGCCCTCTGCACCCTTTCCACACTGCCTGGCATGGGCAATGATGGAGGCTGATGGCCCAGCAACTTTAACATTCACATAGCCTTCTCAGAATTTGATTAGGAAGAAGCGCAGCTGAGCAGAGGATGTGAGCTCTGTAGAAATGGCCCAGGAGACTGCCTGACTGTGAACAGCCCAGATCCAATTAAGGAGACCTGGGTGAAACCTCAGAGGGTCGGATGCCCTTCTGATGCCAGTGACTTGTTGTGGGAAATGCATCCTGTGTGGGCAGGGGATGGCCCTTGGGGGTGTACATGTCCCCAGATGACAGGGCAAGGCTGTGGGGGGCTGGGAGGAGTGGTATCAGAGGACAACTGTCCAGCACCCCGGCCCTGCTAAATTCCCTGAGCCATCCCCTGTCCCTACACCCCTGGGAGAGAGATGTATCCATGTAGGTCCCTGGGCATACATGGTGGCGCTGGGGTGGTCCCTTGGGTGTCCGTCTCCTGCTGGTGGACTGGACATCAGCCAATGGGCAAGCGCTGGACTGTGATGATGTCATCACCACTGAATTACCTGGTCTGGGTGGCCAGCCACCATCCCCAGCTGGGGCTGGTGGTTTCCCCTGCTATCCTTGCAGTTGTTGTTTATAGTGGTTCCCTGGAGCCAGGGCCCAGTAAATGGCCTGGTGGATGAGTGCACAGGACTGGAGGGAAAGGGTGACCCAGCCCCAGAGTTTTAACTCAGAAATGTATGGGGAGAAGTCACAGGGTTCCCAGGTGCTGGGGCAAGGCCGAGCAGGTGCACATTGAGGGAGACTCTGTACTGCTCTGCTGTTGGTCTCGGACATTTATCTCAGGACCCTGACTGAAAACAGAGGTGCAGCAAGGCCAAGGATCCAACTCAGGGGCATAGAGGGTTAAGCCTACTCCTGCAGAGCCAGCATTCCATAAGCATGCCGGTTCAAGTCCTGGCTACTCCACCTCGTGCTAACGGTGCCTGAGAAAGCAGTGAAGTTCCTGGCTTTTGCTTATTCCTGTCCTGGTTGTTGCAGCCCTTTGGGGAGTGAACCAGCAGATGAAAGATCTTTCTCTTTTTGTATGTTTGCTTTTAAATTAATAAAGCAGTCTTTTTTTTAAGGTACCTATATAGAGAGTGCCCAGTGAGCACTTTTTTTAAAATTAAGATTTACTTTATTTATTTGAAAATCAGAGTCACACACAGTGATTTTCCACCCACTAGTTCATTCCCCTAATGTCTGAGCCAAGCCATCCGGGTTTCCCCCATGGGTGGCAGTGCCCCAAGCACTTGACCATCCTCTGCTGCTTTCCCAGGTGCCTTAGCAGGGAGCTGGATGGGAAGTGGGCTGTTGACATTCCAGGCCGCAGATTACCCCACTGCACCATGAGTCTCTCCACAATCCCTTCTGAAACAAGGGTCCAGAAGGGGGTGCAGTGCCTCCTGTATCCACCCCAGGGGGCCCTGGAAAAGGCAGGACAGGACAGGAGGGACTGGATGCGGGCTAGCTGTGAACTGGAGGAGGCAGTTTGGTCCTTGGTGGAGGATGAAATGGTAGGAAATGAGCTTTGGGGAAATTCCAGTTGTGATGTTTGGATGAGCCAAAGCTGGCCCTATGCCCTGCCTGGGAACACCCTGGCAGACTACAGGGAATCAACCCTGCCCCACCACATGAGGACACCCCGGCCCTGCCCCTGAACCCCCACAGGAATCACCTTGCTCCAGTTCCAGGCACTGTCCTCCTTCAGGCGAGGCCTGTATACCCCCTGGGCTGTTCCTTTTTCCTCCCGCATTCTTGGGTTTCTGGATCACACCTGCCAGCCACCCCAGGGCCCACCGACTGTTCTTGCCAATGTCTTCCTTCCCCTCCCCAGCCCTGCACTCCACAGACTTTGTTCATGGGGTGTTCCCAGGTTCGACAGCCATGAAGGGGGTCCCCCATATCCCTTCCTATCCACTCTCCAAGACTGAACCCAGGGACTGGGAAGGCCCTGCCCATCGCAAAAGCCCAGTTCTAAAGGTAGAGGACAGGGAGGGGGTCCAGCAAGAGCTAAGAGGCCAAAGTCAGGAGCCTGGACCTCAGTCCAGGTCTCCCCAACTCGCTGGGTCATCACTGCTGCCTCCTGCCATCATCAGCAGAAAGCTGGAGTCAGCTTGAGCCTGCACCTGGTTCCCGCCCCTTCCAACCTCTCCCAGGCCTCCTGTCTGCCCCAGGCCTCCACCAACCCTTGTTCTCCAACCGTTGGAAAGAAGCCAGGCCTCACAGGAGCAAATGGCTTCCCTGGATGGCCTGAGGCACTGCCCCCGCCAGGGTGTGGAGAAGTTGACCCAGGTTGGCCCCAGCCGGCTGGCCTTGGCCTCTGACCAGCGACGTGCCTGGCTACTGGGCATCTCGCACGTGTTACCCAAGTCTGACCTCACTGTCCCTGGCCTCAGACCCAGGTGATGGTGGTGACTCCGCCAGTCACCAACCACAGACCTGCTTAAGCCAGGAGGAGGCAGAAAGTGCAGGTTGGAGGCAGGTGTCCAGAGGGGAGGGAGCTGTATCTGTTGACCACCAGGGAGCCTGGAATCCCATTGGGGTCTCCCACACCCTGAGCCAACATCTGCCAACCTCCCATGGTACAGTGTCAGGACCCTGGAATCCACAGTGGATCCAGGGCTAGAGCCCTGGAGTGCGCATGTCCCAGGCAGTAGCTGAATGCGCTGCACCTCCGGGACCTGCTGATGGACTCTCTTCCCTAGTGGGGTCCTGGTGGGTGGAGAGCTGTTTATCTGAGCTGGCCCTTGAGCACAAACAAGCCTAGCAAGTCCCATTCCCAGCCCCCAGGAGCGGAGAAGGACGCTGTGACCATCTGGGCCCAGCCTGTGACGCATCCCGCCTTCCGTGGAGGGTAGGCGGAGTGGCTGTGTCTCTCAGGCTGGGAGGCCAGCCTGACCTGGGGGAGAGAGAGAGAGAGGCTTGTGCCCACAGCTCTTCCCCCCCCGAAGGCCAGCGTGCTGCTGGGCACAGCGAAGAGCAGAGTGAGAGGGAGGACGTGCGGCCACACGGCTGGGAACATGAGGCCCTCGTGGGTCTGGCCGCAGAGGCGGGCGCCCCGCCTGGGGCTCAGAGCTGGGAACAGGCTGTTCTCCCACAGTGGCCGCTCACATGGACTGCGGCCGGCTCCACGGCCACCCAGCCCCCTCTTGCATGCTGAGTCACACTCCCCGGGGCGCGTTTGAGAGGCACCCGGGTCCAAAGGCGGCTGAGTCATCACATGATGAATTGTGGAATTCTTGCTCAGGCTGTCACCACCGTGGCCGAGGGCGCTGCATACTGGCCAAGCTGTTCAAAGCATCTGTCCTTGGCTGTGCTCTCCCCGCCCCACCAACCCACCCTGCCCTGCTCCGTGGAGAGGGAGGCCAAGATGGCAGTGGGGCGCATTACATGGCACTTACAGGCCTCCTGGGATAGGCCGGGGACCTGAAGTGCTTCCACGGTGAGGAGGCTCAAATTTCAGGCTGTTCCGTTCACTCTCTTTTTACAAACCAGACCAAGTCAGAGGCAGGCGGGTATGTGGGCTGGACTGGGCAGCTGTTGGATGCTGGAAATGGAAGAATTGGCATGAGCCAAGCCGTAGTTGGATTTAAACCCCCAACCAAGCTTTCCCTGGCCTCAGTTTTACCATTTGTAAAATCAGGGCCAGGGGAGGGGTGTTGTGGCAGGGCCTGGGAGTGATTTTGTCCGACCTGGAGGCCACCAGCCAAGGCCTTCTGCGTCCTCCAGTTCAGAAGCACTCAAACAGGACAGGGAGGATGCTACTTGAAAGAGCCCAGGCCAGGGGAGTGGGCTGGGCTCGGATGATCCCACAACCATTCAAGCAGGAGCTGCCTGCACACAGAGGCTGACAGAGACCAAAGTGGTGGGCACAGCCCCTGGCCGGCCCCCAAGCCCACTGCTGCTCACAACCTTCCATGCTGCACACAGACTGACACACCTGCTGGTGGCATCATGATCGCCCCCGCCCCACTGTCCTGCAGGAGGAAGTGGCTCCTGCTCAGATCACAGACATGAGGCCAGGTGCTTTCGCTCCTGTCCCTGAGAAACCTGCGGGGCCATCTCAGTGGCCACAGAGCTTCGGTTCCCACAGCCCAGCAAGCCTCAGTGTTGAGGGCACACCTCCCCCACAAACCTCTTGGAGAAAAGGCAGGGGGTTTTCCAAAGAGCTTTATTCAAAGATCCAGAGGACAGATGCAAAACACCAGAACCACAGTCACAGCTCACCGGCCTTCCCCATGGCAACCGGCAGTAGGGGGCTGGGCTGAGGCCACCGCCATGCAGGCACGAGGGCGCCGGGGGCCTGATTCCACTCTGTTGGCTGCCTGCTCAGGCTCTCGGAGAGGAGCTGGCTGTCCCCGTACCTCCCTCCTAGCATCACTCTGCCCAGGCTGCCCGCCAGCTGCCAGCTCCCTGGTCCCCAAGATCAGCCTTCAACGTGAGGTCTTCCCTGCCCTTCTGATAGCCCTTGGATCGCTGGTCCCCAGCAACCTTTTTGTTTTGGCTCCTGTCCCAACCCACTTCATTCAGATGAGCCAGCTGAGTAGGCTGTACTTGCTCCCCCGCAGCCGTGTGACCTAGTGTCTCAAGCCTGCATGTGAACTTGGTTTTTCTTCTGCAAACAACTTCTATCTCACATGAGGTATAGGATGGCTCTCGCTCCCAGCTGGCTTGCTGGGGAGATGTACATCCAATCTTACTTGGATTGGATCAAGACCTCACCACTTGGTCTGACTTCTGCCTCTGGAATTTTCTCTCTGTAGATTTGGGTTGGGACAACACAGATACAGCGGTAATATTAAGACAAGAGTGAGAAGAGAGCTATTCCCTCCCAAGACGTATTTCTCTAGACTATGCAAAAATCGGCCCAAGCTTGCCGATTTTATTTCTTTTTTTTTATTTTTCTAAGATGCCTAGGGCTCTTGGTCCTTAGTTAGGCGCCTGGCTCCCAGCTGGCCTCCAAGGTTGGCGTTGAATCCTGGCAAGTAGGCCCTTGGTCCCTGCTGCCGCCACGGTCACATACAATGACCTGGCTTGGGGTTCCTGCAGGCAGCTGCTGCAAAACGAAGCCGGACAATGTCCTGAAAACAAGGACCCTGTCGGGAAGCTGCATCTACCTCGCAGAGCACACAATCCAGCGGAAATCCTTTCTATCCAACCCCTCGCTTTCCAACCCACTGGATTCAACCCTGCAAGGCTGTCCCGCAGGGTATTATCACTCCCATCTTACTGGGTCACAAGCAGTAAGGCCCGGCGTGGTTACAGTCTAAGAATGAGACGGCACAGCCAGCAAGTGACAGAGCCAGCATGCAGCCCAGCTCTTGGTCACCTCCTTCTTGTCCCGTTTTCTCCAGCACAATGACAGAAGGACATTGTCTGTTCCCATCCACCCCACCCCGGCAGCATTCTCTATCAGTCCCTGTCCAATCAGGTAGGGGCTAGCTACAGGGTCTACAACAGGCCAGGTTCCTTAACACTGTGGCTTAATTCGGAACATTTTCTGTCCGTGCTGGGTAGCAGTCTGAGGTCATGGTTAATAGGTTGATTTGATACCACCCTTCCTACCTACTTTGTCCACATCACCAGGGTGCTGGACCTTCCCACCCTGGTAATAAAGAATACTTAGGATTTCCTTCCAGTTCCCAATACCTCCTGGGAAGCCACCAGTTTCCTTCACCCTCAAAAACCTCTTGCTGGCCCCAGAGACACCTGCCCTCTGAAGGTCTCCAACCCCCACTTTGATTCCTGCCTGGGCTCCAGGTGACTGGAGCCAGCTCCCCAGCCAGGCCCTCTATCCCTGGTTCCTATGTAGTTCTGAGGAGCTGCTGCCCCAATCCAATGGTGCATGGCCCCTAGAGACCCTGTTTCTCCCAGCCATCACCTTCCCACTCAACCCCTCCATATATCCCAATTTCATTGCTTTTAGGAGCCTTTGCAGGGGGGGGGGGCAACTGGTAGACCCCGGCCACATTGCCACAAGCTTATACTTTGGACTGCTTGGTTAGCTGGGCCCACAGCAACTGAGGTGGAAAGAATCAGACCACCGTCTCCTCCCTCCCTAGATATCAATGCCAGGTCCCAGGCTCAGAGGAGGCTCTGTGCCTACTAATACTCCTAGCTCTCCAAGCCAACAAAGTTTGGCAGAACTTTCCCTGGGTGACCAGTTGTTCCAAAATCCTCATGTGTCCCCATGCCTTTTGGGATTCTGTTAAAATTCTACCACTGCAGCACCCCCAGCTCTAAGGAGGCACCTGCTCAGCTAGGACTCCCTGCCTCGGCTAATCCTCTACCCCCATTCCGTCTCATCTCTCAAAGGATGGTGTCATCCGTGCTAATGGACACATTAGTTGTCAGATCCAATAGCAATTCCTATACAGGTGTATTTTCCTGAAAGTCAATATTCGAATGTGTGCGCCATGCCCTGGAGCATATTCACTTAAGTACAAATGTGCCTGTTTGAAGCAAAAACACACAAGAAACTCACCAAAGACCCAGCCTCCCCAGGTCGGCTGTTTACCAACCCGGAAACTACTTCCCCGTGCCGCGAGCCACACATACTTTCACCCTATTATCATACTGTGATCGCAGTCCCAGATTCTTTTTCTTTCTTGACTTATGATTACGTCACAAAACTATTTCTTCTGACTAGTCCTCAGAGCTGTCCCGTGGTGCAGAGCCAGCAGCCCATGCTTCCGACAGACCACAGTCTATTATCTGCCACCCTCCCACAGGCAGTTCCAGTTAAAGACTTGCAATACCCCCACATGGCCACAGATGTCTCCAGGCAAGCATTTTTTTGTTGTGTGTGTGTGTGTGTGTGTGTTTTGGGAGGGGGAAGAGAGTGATTTTTCCCAGAATATATTCCCCAAAGTGAGATAACACATTCCTACATTTTTCTGATGCTCGTCAAGGATTGGCTAACTCCCCTGGCTCACACATCACTACAGGGGGCATCCTCAGGGGCCAGCAAGAGGCCTGCCTGGGACCCTGACTCAGTGGGACTCAACTGTCTCCACCTCCAATGCCAACCAATATGTTCAACGTCATTTCTCTCATCATTAAAAAAAAAAAATGTTCCTTCTGCTTTGTTGTACGCACCTATCCTTGCTTGTCCTCATCAATTTCATCCACCTGGATGCTGACAGCGTCCCTTGCCAGTTCCATAAACAAGGGAAAGGTCTCCCACCATGAGAAGGCCTTCTCCCCACCCCATGCCCTACCCTCACCTGCACTTGACCAAAATCTGCTTCCCGCGAACACTCCACCTTGTTCACGGACCCAATGTTGAGATTCCATTTGTGCTTCCCTCTGACCCATTGCTGCCACCACTACGGGAAGGGCCGGTGGTAGTGGTCTCAGCCCAGCTCCGCCCACCCCCAACCTGGGGTCCTGGGGGGGCGGTCCCTTCACCTCCCCACATAGCTTGACTAAGCCAAGGTCAACCTTTCTCAGAAGGAATGTTGCTGAAAAATGGAGAGAGGAAGTATAAACTTCCAGGATATATATATATATATATAAATGTTCCCTCGTGGAGCTCAGATACCCCCAGACTGGCTTGGAGGGCTCCCCCTTCTATGATACTCAGAACTCCAGCTCTGCCAGGTTAGGCTTCCTGGAAGCCCACTTCTTTGGAGGTCATAGATGTCAGCCTCTGTGCGCACCTCAAATCACCCTTGGGCATCACAGGGGGGCAAATGAGGCCATCAGTTGCTGTGCCCAAATCTCCAGCCCTCTTCCTGAGAGTGGCTGGCTCCCAGCTTGTCCGGCACTCCTGGGGCTCCCCTCTGCCTAGCTCCCCAATACCCTGCCTCAGCTACTCATCAGTAACAGGGAATGGGACAACAGAAATCAGAACACGCGGATCCATTCCAGAAGCCTAAACCAGGCAGCAGGTGGCACTCACGCTGAAAATCGCCCTCCTCGCCACCGCCAGGATGGTCCCTGTCCCCATACCCCAGAGGAAGGCAGGCCTTAGACACTGCCAGCCCCTTCACTGCAGGACCAAGCCCCGCCCCCACCCCTTCCCCACCCCCTCCTGCCCTGACCCCCAACCCCTTCAACTGTCGGTGGCACGGATCCTAAAGACATGGATGGTCCCATTACTAAGGGACACGACCAGGTACCTGCCGTCCACCATGGTGGTCACGCGGGGCTTTTCCAGGCCATGGTAGGCTGTCAGGAAATCCCCAAGAAGGGAACCCTTGGGGTCCAGAATCACCACCTTGTTGATCTCCCGCAGGGTCAGGAAGATGTACCCCTTCTTGTCCACGGTCAGGGACCCCGGCTGGCAGCCGTGCAAGCCTGGCCCCCGGTATTCCCCGAGCACCTGGCCCAGCCCGTCGCACACCACCACGCTGTTTTGCTGCCAATCGGATCCCACAAAATTGCCCTGGGGGCTGGCGGTCAGGAACACGAGTGCTCGCTGGCCGCGGCAGGCCCTGCCACCAGGGATGAACCGAGTGGCCAGGCTGCCCTCCATGTTGTACACTTCCACATAGCCCGCCACGCTGACCGCCACCCGGTCCCCGCTGGGCAACGCAGCCACAGCGTGGCTGGCCTGGGAATGGCTCAGCGCCCGGCGCCACTGCACCTCACCCTCGGAGTTGATGAGATAGAGCCGTGCACCGGCTGAGAAGGCCACAGCCCCCTGCTGAAGGGCAGCCACACTGCACGGGGAGCATCCTTCGGGCACGGGCACGGCCCCCTTGTAGTCACCGTTGAGGGAGAAGCGCTTGAGAGCTCTGTTCTGCTCATCGGCCACCAGGATCTCCCGCTGGCCGAAGGGGCAGAGGCCAGTGATCCGAGGTGACCGCCTGTCCCCAGGCATGCGCGTGGGGAAGCTGCAGAAGAAGATGGGCCTGGGCAGGAGGCCAGAGCCTTCCAGGTTGGGGCCCGGGGCGGGGCTGGGCTCACGGGAAATGGACTTGAGCCTGCCCTTGAACTTCCTCTTCTTGTTGGCCTTGGCGTCCCTCTCTGCAGGGGCTCCCCTGTCTTCTTGGGGAGACGGGGTTCTGTCCTCCTTGGGAGTCACCTGGGTTTTCTGGGGCTGCGACACCTGGGCCGTGCCTTCTTTGGGAGCCTGGGCAGCCCCGTCTTCTGCGGTTTCATGAGGGGTGTCTTTCTTTGGGCACTGAGCCTCAGGTTCACCCTGGCTCCGACTCTTGGGGGCTTCACCTCCTCCCTGGGTGGCAGTGGCGCTGGCAGCACCTGCTCTCTCTCTGTTGTCTTCCTCCTTGGGCCTCAGTTCCTCGAAGGAGAGTTGAAGCAGGTGGCAGTTCTTGTCCAGGAGCCCAGGGTGGAGGTCCAGCCGGGGCAGCAGGCACAGGACTGGCCCGGGGGTGCAGGGACGATCCTGTAGGTGCCGGAGCCGCTGGGCAATAGCCCCTTCCAAAGACAGGATCTCGGCCTCGCGGCCCAGGCTGAGCACCCGGCGGGCAAAGGCGGCAGCTGCCTTGGCCACCTGCTCCCGGCCCTCGAGCTCTGCCAGCCTCTCCCAGGACGCCTCTTCTGCCGCCTCCACATGGGCCCGCAGCTGCCCGAGCACCTCCTGCTTCTGGGACAGAAGGGCCCGGAGGACTCCCTCGGCCGCCTCCTCCACCTGCAGCCCCACTCTGGCCGCCTGCTCCCGCAGCCGGGCCAGTGCGTCCTTCTCTGCAGTACGGGCAACCTCCAGCTCCGCCAGGTTTCTGTCCACGCCTGCTAGCAGCTCCTCCAGACCCGGCCTGCGGGCGCGCACCGCCTCGGCCAGAGGCAGGCAGGGGTGGTCCAGGTGGGGGTCTAGCCGGCACTCTCGGCACAGCAGCTGCGAGCAGGGCTGGCACAGGAAGCGCAGGGCCTCGCCAGGGTGCTGGGGGCACTGTGCAGCCTGGCGCTCCCGGGCCTCCTCATCATACCAGCCCGCCCTGTAGCCCACCAGGTCCACCACACGGTGCGAGTGGGTCTGGCGGGTGCAGCGGTGGCCGTCGGCACAGGCCTGGCACAGGTCGTCAGCACAGTCAAGGCACCGGGCCGTGGCTGGGCCCCCAGTGCTGGTGCCCCCCACCAGGGGACAGAGGGCACAGGCAGGCTTCCCCGCATGCAGGTCTCCCCTGGCCTTCACCAGGTCCAGGAGCCCATTGACAAAGAAATTGGTCTTGAAGGCAGCCACGCCAGCAGGCGGCACAGGCACCGACTCGCGGCACTCAGGGCAACGGATGTGGCCACTGTCAGCCAGCTGTGCCAGGCACTGCTGGCAGTAGGTGTGCAGGCAGGGCAGCGTCTTGGGCACCTGTAGCTGCTCCAGGCAGATTTTGCAGGCCAGGAAGTCGCTGTTCAGGGCCTCCAGCAGGGAGGGCGCGGAGCCCTGGGAGACCATGCTGCAGGCAGAGAGGGGCCAAGGTCAGGGCCAGAGGAGGGCTTTTACCCACCCTGCTGCGTGCACTGTGGGCGAGTCCCCAAGGCCTGGGGCCTTACCTGCCTGGCCAGGAAGCTCCTCTTGGTCTGCTGGGATTCTGGGCCACTTGTTCTTGCCCTAAGGAGGCAGGCAGGTGCAATAAATGCTGCCCGGTGAGTGGGGCCTGGGAAGAAGGGCAAGGCTGAGATAAGACCCTCTCCCAACTCCACCTTGGAACACCAGCAACTCAACAGGGAGCCTTCACCGTGGAAACAAGACCCTGGGGCCCTGATGGTTTGTTCGGCGGGGGGGGGTGGCTAGGGTGCCAGAGCACCAGGGTGCAAGATGCAGGCAGGAGAAACACAGGTGGGGCCTGCCTGGACCCGGGCTTCTGAGATTAGGGGACCCCACTTCCTGTCCTGACTTTTCCTGAAAAGCTGCAAAGCAGAGGGAAAGCTGGGGAACAGACCCCACCCCAGCCCTTGTTGGTGAGCACATTCCAGGGAACAGAGAGGGTGGGGCAGCCAGCAAGGCCAACCGTCTGGTGGCACCTCCTCCTCTCCCGGGCTGGGAGGGTGGCTCAGAGGGCTTGGGAGGGGTGGTGTTCTTAGGGGTGCCCCTGATGGCAGGTTTGGGGGAGTAGGGAGCTGAGCGCTGCTTCCAGGCCCTCCTTCTCTCGCTTTCTTCCGGGTCTCTCGTTTCTCTCTTCCCTCCCTTCCTCTTTCTCTCTGTCCATCTCCTTTCTTCTCTTCCCTCCCCTCCCTCGCATCCCCTTCCCTCACGTGCCTACCCACGGCACTGGGACTCCAGGAGCGCGGTGGACCCCGAGGCCCAGACCCCGCTGGCGGCCGCCGGGAGCCTGCGCGAGAAACAAAACTGAAACTAATGGTACCTGTGGTGCAACTTCCGTCCCCGGCCCGGGACAGCGACTGGCCGCCGCTGGCCCCGCCCTCCTCCGCACCCTGCAGCCGCCAGCCCTGCGGGGCTCTGGGGTGGAATGCGCCCTCCTGGGCTGCCTGCTGGGCGACGTGGGGCGCACCCAGAGTCGCCCCAGGACTCCTCCGGAGGATTTGTGGGCTGGAAGAAATGGGAGAGTCAGGGTCAGGTCCCGCTGTGGCGCGGACGCCCCTTGCAGGCGAGTGGGACCTTTTTACTGAGTACAGGAGAAGTTTATGGGAACCTCTTCAGGGGCCTGGGAGGAGGAGGATCCAGAGGTTTGGGATTCTAGGGTGTGCTGGGCTCGGGAGTAACAGTGTGTGGGGTCCCCCACTCCCCAACCAGGGGACTGTGTGAAGGGGATCCCCGAGGAACAACAGAGGAGGCTGATCCTGAACTTGAACTCCAGCGTTCATTCGTTTGAAAGGCAGAATTACACGGAGGGACAACAAGGGAGTCGAAGAAGGTTTTCCGTCTGCTGGTTCACTCCCCAAACAGCCGCTAGGGATGCGGCTGGTCCAGGCTAATGCCAAAGCAGGGCACTCCATCCTGGTCTCCCAAGTTTGTGACAGGGGCCCGGGTACTTGGGCCGTGCTCAGCTGCCTTCCGAGGAGCGACTGCGGGGAGCTGGGCCCATCACCTCTCCCATAGAGGAAGAAGTCATTGCACGTGACAGCCTAACCCACCAAGCCACAGGGCTGGCTGTCAGCACAGGTCATAAATCTTAAACTACTAACACAACAAGGATAAAGTAAAGCAATGTAAAATATTCCTGGAGTAGGCACAGGCCTCCCATATGGCCACCGGTTCTAATCCTGGTTGCTCCACTTTTTTTCTTTTCTTTTCTTTTTTTTTTTTTTTTTTAAAGATTTATTTATTGTTACCTGAAAGGCAGGTTTACAGAGAGAGAGACAGAAAGATGTTCCATCTTCTGGATCACTCCCCACGCAACCACAGTGGCCAGAGTTGAGCTGACCTGAAGCCAGGAGCCAGGAGCTTCTTCTAGGTCTCCCATGCAGGTGCAGGGTCCCAAGGCTTTGGGTCGTCCCCAACTGCTTTCCCAGGCCACAGGCAGGGAGCTGAATGGGAAGTGGAGCAGCTGGGACACAAACCAGTGCCTATAAGGGATCCTGGGCATGCAAGGTGAGGATTTAGCCACTGAGCCATTGCTCTAGGCCCGGAAGCTCCGCCTTCAATCCAGTTCCCTACTAAGGCACCTGGGAAAGCAGCAGAGGATGGCCCAAATCCTTGGACCCCTTGCACCCACGCGGGAGACCCAGAAGAAGCTCCTGGCTTTAGACAGAACAAGCTCTGCCTGTGACAGACATTTGCAGAGTCTCTCTCTCTCTCTCTCTCTCTCTCTCTCTCTCTCTCTCTCTCTCTTATCTATCTTTCTCGTTCTGCTTTTCAAATAAATCAATCAATCTAGAAAAAAAAATGCAGGGGCCTGATTGCAACCAGGTTTTGGATTTTTTTCCCATGTCTTTCCTCGAGTCTCTGTCTGAATGGAGATTTTGCCTGCTGAATCGCCAGTGTCTGAGACATCTGTCTGTGTCATTTGAGTTGCTGGCGAGAGTCAGGTGGATTCCTGAGAGGCCCTGGCTGGGGACCAGGCACCTGCACTGGGGCCCCAGCTGGCCCAACGGGACCAACATGGAGTCACTCACGCCAAGTGTGCTGCCTGCCTGTCCTGGGGAACGCTACAAGGAGGGAGGCGGCTCCCCAGCTGCGGCCGGCTGTTCCTGGAAGAGCAGAGCCCAACTCGCCTGGGCCCGCTGCAGCCCAGCACCCTGTCCTCCAGGAATCCTGTCCCCTTGTCCCTGCCCTGCAAAGCCTGCTCTTCTGTCCCTGCCCCCACAGGAATCCTCATTCTCTCTGCCCAGACTTGTAAAAACCAGTTTGTTCAGTGTTGAAACCTACAGTCGCTTTGGTCCTGGACACCACATTTTCTGTGTTTCAATGCATTCTTCACACTTAATAGTGTGTGTGTTTTTGGAAACATTTATTTGAAAGGCAGCGTGAGTGAGCGAGAGAGAGAAGGATCCTTCATTTATTGGCTCATTTTCCCAAACACACACAGCAGCCAGGCTGAAGCCCAGGAGCCAGGGGCTTCTTTCCAGCTCTGCCCCGTGGGTGTAGGGGCCCGAGAACTTGGACCATCTTCTGCTGTTTTTCCAGGTTATAAGCAAAGGAGCTGGCTCAAAAGTGGAGCAGCCGGGACTCGAACCATTACCTGTATGGGATGTCAGTGCCATAGGTGGAAGATTAGCCTTCTGCATGGCAGAGCCACCTCATAAAGTCAATCTATTAAAAATTTGAATCAAGCTTCTTAAATTGTTTTTTGACTTTTTATTGGAAAGGCAGAATCAAAGAGAGAGGAGAGGCAGAGACAGGTCTTCCAGCTGTTGGTTCACTTCCCAATGGCCACAACAGCTGGAACTTGGCCAGTCCAAGGCCAGGAGCCAGGAATTTCCTCTGGGTCTCCCATGTGGGTGCAGGAACCCAAGCACTTGAGCCATCCTCTGCTGCTTTCCCAGACCACAAGCAAGAAGCAGATAGGAATTGGAGCAGCCAAGACTAGAACTGGTGCCCATATGGGATGCCGGCACGACAGGCAGTGGCTTTACCCGCTACACCATGGTGCCAGCCCTGAGCCCTCTGGATCTTTGTGGGTTCTGCACTCCTGGACTCAGTCTCCTTCAGGTGGGGAGCACGGTGCAGCTGTGTTCACCCTGACTGTGCAGACTTCTCATCTTGCTGTCACTTCCTGAACAACTCCGTCTAATAACCGTTTTTGCCACGTTGCCCTTGGCTGGAGCCCCAGGTTGTCCAGCAGTGACTGGGTGGAGTTGGGGAGGACACGTGTGCATCCCTAGGTTAGCATGTATCAGGGACTCGAGGGTCACAGGGGGGAACCCCACGGGTGCCCCGAATCAGTCCCATAGAGAATCCGGGGACCCCTGAGTGTGTGGCTACTGGGTTGGGAGTGTCGGTTGCTCTATTCTCGCCTAGTCATGCCTGCGATTTAAGATCTACCAGCTTTGCTCATGGCCAGCCTTGTGGCCCTGTGGGTTTCCTTAAGCTGTTGCTTGTAAAGGGCATTCCCTCCTGGAGTGATGACAGTTTGAATCCTGGTTGTACCATTTCTGATCCAGCTCCCTGCAAATGCACCTAGGACAGTAGAGGCTTAATCTACTATGCCACGGTGCCAGCCCAAAAAGTAAAACTATTTTTTTTTCAAGTGCTAGGAGCAAACATTCTTTGTAGATGCCTTTTATTAGGTTGGGAAATCTTTTCTTTTTAAAAATAAAATATTTGTTTATTTATTTGAAAGTGTTACATACACAGAGAGAGGGAGAGACAGAGAGATCTTCCATCCACTGGTTCATGCCCTGGGTCGCCCTCTGCTTTCCCAGGTGCATCAGCAGGGCACTTGGGGGAAGCAGAGCAGCCAGGACTCAAACAGGCACCTACGTGAATGCCACAATGCCAGCCCTAAGAACAGCTTTTGGTCTTCCTAGGGCTGCTTTCAAGTCTGACACAATGGCACAATTGGTTAATCCTCTACCTATAGGTACTGGCATCCCATATTGGCACTGGTTTGTGTCCCAGTTTCTCTACTTCCCATCCAGCTCCCTGTTTATGGCCTGGGAAAGCAATAGAAGATGGCCTAAAGCTCTTGGGACCCTGCACTAATGTGGGAGACCCGGAAGAAGCTCCTGGTTCCTGGCTTCAGATCGGCTCAGCTCCACTGTTGTGGCCATTTGGAGAGGGAACCAGTGGATGGAATACCTCTCTCTCTCTCTCTCTCTCTCTCTCTCCATAAATCTGCCTTTCCAGTAAAAAGAAACAAAATCTTTAAAAATTAAAGGGGATTTTTGTTTCTTTTGCTTTAAACATTTATTTATTTATTTGCAAGTCAGAGTTGCATAGAGAAGAAAAGACAGAGAGGATCTTTCATCTGCTGGTTCACTCTTCAAATGGCTGCAACGGCCGAAGCTGAGCCAGGAGCCAGGAGCTTCTCCTGGGTCTCCCATACGGATGCAGGGTCCCAAAGCTTGAAGCCATCCTCCACTGCTTCCCCAGGCCACAAGCAGGGAGCTGGCAGGAAAGTGGAGCAGCCGGGCCTCGGGGGATGCAGTGTCACTGGCAGCAGCCCAGCTGCCTGAGCCACAAGGCTGGCCCCCCCGGGAGCATCTTGCCCCTCCAGGGTTGTGCTTCATGCCGGGTTCCCTCTTGCAGCCTGCCTTGGGGGGGTGGGCTTCCAGCTGGGGTTTCAACGCTGAGTGCAGGGGTCCTGCTCCAACTCTCCAAGCCCGTAAGGCACGACTTGTGTGGGAACAGAGAGCTTGGAGTCCAGCTGTTCTCCAGTCTCCCCCAGCATCCTCTTAGCTTCCAGTGGGCTCCCTCTGGTGTCCCTTGCACACGCAGGCCTAACAGGACACGTGATGGCATTTGCGTCCCCGAAAAGAACCACCAGAGGAACAGGTGTTTAGAACACCTGCAGCCCACATCCAGGTGCCAGGCCCGGCTCTCAATTCCAACCTCCCACCGTGCACATCCTGGGAGCAGCGGGGGCAGTTCAAGGAGTTGGGCTGCCACCACCTACATGGGAAACCTGGCTGGAATTCCCAACTCCTGGCTTCTGCCTGGGCTAGCCATGCCCCTTGCAGCACTCTGGGGAGAGAATCAGCGAATAGAACTCTCTCTATCTCCCAAAGAAGCAAACATCCACTCAGAAGGTAGCCATGTTGCAGCGTAGTTTATAATGCAGTGATTGGGGGCATGGCTAAGCCTCTGTCCACAACACTGGCATGCCATTAGGGTGCCGGTTCGAGTCCCGGTTGCTCCACTTCTGATCCAGCTCCCTGCTAATACTCCTGGGAAAGCAGCAGCAGATGATTCAAGTTCTTGGGACCCTGCACTGTGTGGGAGACCTGAAGAAGCTCTTGGCTTCAGATCAGCTCAGCTCCAGCCATTGCAGCCATTTGGGGAGTAAACAAGCAATGGAAGATCTCTCTCTCCTCCTCCTCCTCCTTTCGCTGTGACTTTCAAATAAATAAATTGTATATTTTCAAATATATATATTTTGAAAAGCATGCAGTGGTTTTACAGCAGTTATTGAAATGCAGAATCACAGTCCCAGGCCCAGCCTGCGGCCTTGGTGTAGGTGCTGAGCTGGCAGTGGGAGCCTAGCCTGGAAGGGTCCACTGTTGGCTCCTCCCTTCAGCTGTCCAGGTGGGACTGGCAGTGGTGCCCAGCTTCCCACTCCTCTTCTGGAACATTCTGTTCCCCAACCTTCGCGGCGGCTTGGGGCTGGACCGCACCCTGCCTACCCTGCCTGCTGCGGGCTGCCCGCAGCACCTGCCGCTCCGTGCGGGGGAAGCTGTTGTTGCCGCCCGGATCCACCAGAGGGCGCTCTGCTCCTGCTAAAGGAGTCCAGTGGTCAGTTGCCAGCTGCCCGCAGAGGCCGCCTAGCCGCGTTTCTACTCGCGCGGCTGTGCCGCTGCCCCTCCTCCAGCATCCGCAGCCTCTCCTGGAATCGTAATGTTGCCCGGCAACTGCCGCCTGCCTTGCCTTTTCACCTGCTGGCTTGTTCTGGAATCTTCCATCCTGCACCAGGGCCCCTCTCTCCTTATCTGTGCCCCACGAGAGGCTCTCTCTCTCTCTCTCTCTGGGGTCTCCAAGACAACTTGCGATGCTTGCAGGCTCAGCCTCATGGGAGAGTTGGAGAGGGGGGCTGGGATGGGCGAGGCACCGCAGCCCAGGGCCTGTGAGGGCCCCATCTGCTGGGCTGTGAGACCCACCCTCCCCAGCTCCGCCTCTGATGGCCACGTCAAGTGCAAAACCCAAAGGAACCCAAAGGGTTCCCGCAGCCCCTGGTGACGCGGGTACACCCAGCCCTGAGTGCTAGGGCCACACCTCTGAGGGTTTCAGCTCAACTCCGGGCACAGGCATGGCCAACTGGTCAGCCCCTGTGTGCCCAGAATGAGGTTGTTTCTCAGCCCTGCATGGCAGGAAAGCCCTGAGCCAGCCCCTGCCACCACCACCACCCCACTGGGGACCAGCCCTGGAGGGACAGCCTGCCCGTCTGAGCTGAGCTCCTGGCGAACTTCGGACTGCGATAATACTGAGTGCTGAGTCTGTTCCTGCCCGGGCAAGACTCTGGCCTCATCGGGTTTGCTCTGGGGATCGCACACAACAGAGCTGGGCCACGCGCGACCTTTGTTCACATCTGCAGTGGCATGCGGGGACAGCAGGCTAGGGGCAGCCTGGGCCATTGGCGGGTCCTGCCCCTTGCCTCCTCATTCTGCACTCTTGGGCACCTACCAGCCGGGAGACCAGCAGCCCTGCTTGGACTCTCAGAGGAGGGTGAGGGAGCTGGCAGTGGAGTAAGGGCCTCAGTGAGCCAGGCCCTAGGACTAGGTCATCAGGGGCTTCTCACAGGCCGGCTAAAACCCTAGACCGCCCCGTGCCACTGGCACCCCAGTTCTGTGTCACTCCCTGTGGTCTTCCCATCTCCCCCACTACCCTGACCCCCTGCCAACAGGTGCTGCACCAGTATATGACCATCAGACACGGAGCAGATGGGAACATGAGACCGTGGACCTGCAGCCACCAGGATTCGGCATTCAATAAACCTCTTGTCCCCGTGGAGGTCGCAGCTTTGGGGACTTTGTCACAGCAGTGGACGTCAGACAGGCAAGCTGTCCTGGCAGCAGTCGCTGACCTGGAGCCTTTGGCAGGGCTTGTCTCGTCGGCCCTGCAGCAGCAGCCAGCCAGCCAGCCAGCCAGCCAGCCGGCAGGGAGGGGCTGCGGGCACAGCCCTGGCCCTGCTGCTGGTTTCCCACCCCCACTCTCAGCCCCCTCCCTCCCCAGCAGGGCGCTGGTCTTGCTTCATTGGGGTGCACCTCCCAGCCGCTCTTGACCTTGGCAAACCCTGGCTCCTGGGCTCTCAGCTTCCCCCCAGCTCCCCCTGGCTCCCCGCCGCCCCGCCCCGGCTCCTCCGTGTCCTCTCTGCTTCTCGCCCTCGTCTCCCTCCAGGAGGCACCAAGCTAATCAGCCTGATGATCAGCCAAGTTCACTTCCATCCTCCTTGGCTCCCCTGCCAGTCCTGCTCTCAGCCCCACCCCCTCCTACTGTGTCCATCACGGCTGCCCAACATAGGGGGCAGGGGAGGCTAAGACCTTCCTGCACGGGGGAAAGGGCGGGGAGCCGTACTCTGTTCTGAGAGAGAAGTTGTGGCTTTTATCCCCCCTGCAAAATGCTTTGGATAATTACTTTCCCATTCTGCACGCCTTGGGGATGGGCTGGTGGCTTTGTCTTTTTTGGGGGGGCGGGATTAGGTGAGGGTCCTTAAAATCCCAGTCTCATTCCATGCTTGTCCCACCCTCGGGGCCTCTGCCGGCACCTGAGGGTAAAGGGAACCTTATAGCCATCACCATCGCCCGCTGGGAGGAGGAGGAGAAAGACCAGGCGGCTGTGTTTATCCCCCAGTGCGCCCGGCTGCCCGGCCTCTCGGCCTGTCCACTTCTAGCAGGGGAGGGCTTGATGGGAAGCAGAGAGGAAACCTGACCGAGACAGTTTTGATCCAATTAAACCTCCCAGGCCTTGCTGGCATGGGCCGTGTGCCAGGCACGTAGGACGGGACGGGTGGAGGACGCACGGTGATGGAGGCAGACACGGGAGATCAGTTAGAGGGGGAGGGCTCCCCGGAGAAGTGGGGTTGGAGTGAGAGGAGGGCAGGGTCCGGGGAAGAGGCCCCCCAAGAGCAGAGGATGGGGGAGAGCTGTGGGAAGGGGTTGTTGGGGTGGTTCTGGTGACCACGCCCTGCAGTGTGGATCTTGCTGTCCCAGGATGCCTGTGCTGTGGGCAGGGCAGCAGGGCCAGGCAAGTGTGACTGGCAGCAGGGTGGGCCTTGGCAAGAGCTCTGTGAGGCTGTCTCTGGGGAGCAGTGGGGGGCAGTGCTGGGTACAAGGCCAAGGGCTTGGGGATGCATGGGTCCAAATGGCAGCCGCTTCCCCAAGCTCAGCTCAGCAGCAAGTGGCCACAGGCTGGCCTGGGCAGCAATTGTGTTTGGTTGCTCCATTCTGCCTCTCTTGCCTGTCATTGGCCAGAGTAGGAAGCAGGAAGGGGCCTGGATGGGTGACACAGTCCCTACTGGGCCTTATAAAATGGCCACCTGTGCTGGCCGAGGACACCCGGGGCCTGTGGGAGGCAGCAGGCAGCACTGAGACTGAAAACATCTGAATTCAGTTTTAGGATCCAAGGGTCTTGATGGAGATCAGGGTGAATCCGCCCAGTGTTGGTCGGGAGGTTAGCACTGGGAAAAGGCGCCTGCAGATGCGCGAAGTGGCCACGAGAGGGCAGCAGAATCCAGGGCCTGTGTAGACTACACTGTGTCGGCTTAGAATACACACTAGGTCTGCTTAGGCCGCACTGGGTCTGCTTGGGGTATCCATGAGCCGGTGGTGGCTCGAGGCAGAGACCTTGCAGACCACGAGGAACCCTGAGCTGCATGGCAGATGGTGTGGCGGGACATCGGTTGTCAGCACGTTGGGGAACATCAGAAGCCAGCTGGGCCTTCCTGGGTAAATGGTCGGTGGCATTACCACCAGGGGGCTCCTGAGAAAGACCCCAAGCCTCTGTCGTTTTAGAGCCCAGGTCTGCAGAAGGAACCCAGAGACCCTGGCCGTCCACAGTGGGAAGGCAGCTGCTATGGGTATGGGTACGTAGCAGGTGGCTCCTGGCTGCAGCTGTCGATCTGACGGCCCCCAGCCCCTGCTTCTTCCCCCAGCCCCTGCTTCTTCCCCCAGCCCCGCTTCCTCCCCCACCCCCCTGCTTCTTCCCCCACCCCCCTGCTTCTTCCCCCAGCCCCACATCCCAGGGGGCTGGAGGAGAGCAGGATGGCAAGTGAGGCGATCCCAACACCAGAAGCCTCTCAATGGAACTCATGTGCACACACATTGTATTTACAAGGTCCAGTATTTACACACAAATGCCAGAGCTCATACAAACAAGAACTTTGAATAAAAACAATGCTATCTGTGTAAATGCAAAGGTGAAAGCTCTGTGTTTAAATAGCAAGATCAGAAAGAGGGGCGGCAGGAAGTCTCGGGGCGGCTGGGAGTGCCCTGTGGGTGGGTGCTGTCCGCGGTGCTGACGG
The DNA here is from genome assembly GCF_017591425.1 of Ochotona curzoniae. Classification (NCBI taxonomy): domain Eukaryota; kingdom Metazoa; phylum Chordata; class Mammalia; order Lagomorpha; family Ochotonidae; genus Ochotona; species Ochotona curzoniae. Next base: position 7,215,464 of record NW_024465421.1, read on the forward strand.
CGCTGGGGGAGCCTCTGGGATGGATCAGCCAGGAAGCCCCGCTTCGTGACCAGTCCCCCACCCACACGGCCCCTGTGAGCTGCTCAGGGCGGGGAGGTGTTCTTCCAGGCTTCACTCCAGCCGGGGTTTCCTCACTCGCCGACTCCATGGCTCCCTGCTTTGCTGCCTTCACCTCAGAGAGCTGTCACTACCACCTGTGGCCTTTGGATTTGGATCTGGAGAGAGAGAAAGAGTGCAAAGTGAGGGCTGAGGTGGTGGTGCAGCAGGCGGAGCCACCGCCAATGACACCAGCATCCCACAGGAGTCCCTGGCTGCTCCATTTCCTATCCAGCTCCCTGCTAATGCAGCTGGGAGAGCAGCAGAGGGTGGCCTAGATGCTTGGGCCCCTGCCAGCCAAGTGGGAGACCTAGAAGTTCCTGGCTCCTCAGCTTCCAACATCCCTGGCTGTTGTGGCCAACTGGGGAGTGAACGAGCAAATGGAAGGGTCCCCTCCCTCTCTCCACCTGCTTTCAAATAGATAAAAACAGCCTTTTAAGAAGCTGGGACTTGGGCAGCGCTCAGGTGTTGGGGGAGTGAATTGGTGCACAAGAGCTGTGTTCATGTGTACCTCTAAATTAAATAAAAATAAATACAGAATATTGCAGGAGAAACGACTTCATGAGGAAATCACTGGACAAAACCAGACAGCCGGGGGTGGGGGGTGGGGGGTGGGGGGAGGCACTCCTGCAGCCAATCATCCCAGACTCTTAAAAAAAAGAATCAGCATATTGAAAAGGTGAGAGCCAGCCCTGGATCGATGACCCAAGAGATACAGTAAAAGGCAGAGAATGAAAGCCCTATATCCATATCTGGATAAAGTAAGGGTAAAAGAAGCTCTGGGTTGGGCTGGGCAGCCTGGACCCTGGGCAGCCTGGACACTGTGCAGCCTAGACACTATGCAGCCTGGACCCTGGGCAGCCTGGACCCTGGGCAGCCTGGACCCTGGGCAGCCTGGACACTGTGCAGCCTGGACACTGTGCAGCCTGGACCCTGGGCAGCCTGGACCCTGGGCAGCCTGGACCCTGGGCAGCCTGGACACTGTGCAGCCTGGACACTGGGCAGCCTGGACACTGGGCAGCCTGGACACTGTGCAGTCTGGACACTGGGCAGCCTGGATACTGGGCAGCCTGGACACTGTGCAGCCTGGACACTGGGCAGCCTCGCCTTGTGTGGTGTGTCACAGCAGCATTGGGAGATGTGCTTGAGTACTTAGGGGTCAGGTGTTAAAATGTTTGTAACTGACTTCCCAATGATGCGGCGAAATTCGGTGGCTGGATCAAAACGAGCAGCAAATACATGATCAGTGACAGATACCGGGAGAAGGTGGAGATGACAGAGATCTAAGTAGATGAGTTAGAAGATGGATGATGGAGATGATCCATGAGATGGAGAATAGAGACAGGGACACATTAGATAGAAGACACATAGAGATGGTAGGTGGGTCTACGGCCAAGCCACCCTGAGCGCGCCCGATCGTGTCTGATCTCGGAAGCTGAGCAGGGTCAGACCTGGTTAGTACCTGGATGGGAGAGATGATGATACAGATGAAAGATGTATAAACAATAGCAGATAGCTGATAGATCGAATAGAAGGCAGAAATGTTGCATAGACAGATGGGTAATAGATAGCCAGGGAGAAAATATGGCAACATGCTGAACATGGTTATTTATTGGGGCAAGTCTGCTTTCCCAATAAACATAAATAAATCTTTAAAAAATTAAATGGAAATGACTGAATCAGCTGGCCGTCCAGGGCGTAAAGTTGAGAAAGAAAGCCCAGAGCCGGTGGCTTCAGGGGTCAGGGAGGGGAGACCCCCACCTGCTCATCCTCCTGGCCCAGCTCCCATGTCAGGCCTGACCCTGGGGGTGGAAGTTTGGGCCATCATACCAGGAGCAGGGGGTTGCTTTCCTGAGGACCCTACTGTGTGGGAAGGGCGTTGGGGGGCACTCAAGGTTCCTCTTACCTTTCTGGTAGAGTCCACGTTGTTCAGGGACGGCTGGAAGTTACTGTAGATGGAATTCACAGAAATGGATCCTTCTTGCTCTATAGGAGAATGACCCAGGCATGCAGGAGGTTAGAAAGCTGGGCTCCTCTTCCCCCTCTGATCATACCCCTCCACCCGCCACCAGGAAACCCCTAGCCCTATAACCCCCCAGCACCAGCCAGCGTCCTGAGGCTATGAATTTCCTTCTGAGTACATGTGTGGCTGCACCCCACAAGCTCTGATTCCAAGAACTCGCTTTCCTTATCACGCCCCAGTGCCTGCTGCCTGCCCTCAGGGTTTCATGCATGAGCTATGAGTCATCTAGAAGCTGTAAAATCATTCCTTTTTCCTCCCAAAAAACGTGGGGTTTTGACTTCTGTTGTCTTCCAGCAATATTTCTGCTGTGGGTTTCTCACTTACTTACACTGACAGCCATATCGTGGAATCTGATTTAAAGGGGTGTTTGGGAATTCACTGAAACTTTTTCTAAGGACCTTGGGTGTGGACCCTTCTTACGTGTTTTCCACATGCTCTTTAATGAGCCACGGAAGTGCGCACTTGCTGCCCTAAGGGACAGTTATGAGCTGTCCCTTAGCCTGGATGATGTGTGTCCTGCTTCATCCATCCACCACAGAGTGATTCAGCAGGTGTGGTGGCCTCCGCCCATCACGGAGTGGTTCCGTAGGTGCTGTGCCTGACCTGCTAAATTGTTACTTGCCCTGATCCCTGCTGGCACAGTCAGCCACTTGTCCTAGCTCATCCTACCCAGCAGGAGGTGCTGTGTCCCATGTCCTCCACCTTGCCTTGGGAACTCCCCCGTGGTCAAGTGCACCTGTTTGCTGATGCACTCCCAGGACCCGGCCACAGCCAGTGGTGGGCATGGATAGATGCTTCACAGCCAAAAGGCCCACCCCTGCCTCGCTGCTGGCTGTCACGTCCTCTCTCTGAGCCCAGAAGAGGCCCATACCTTCGTTGAAGCCAAAGGAGACATTTTGGAAGGTGCCAGCTCCCGATCTTTCATCCTCTTCTTGCCATTGGTACAGCTCGGCCTCTCTGGCCTGGTGCCTGTTGATGGAGATGCCAGGGAGACCTCATGAGGAGCGGGCAGCAGGGACACAGCCTCACCGGCTGCCCACCTCAAGAACCAGTGGGAGTGGGGACGGCCAGGGTGACTTACCTTTGCACAGCCCGCCTGGAACGGAAGGCGAACACCAGCAGCCCCACGAAGATGATGAGCAGCAAGCCGCCTGCCCCACCAAGCAGCCCGTACACCAAACTCTTGGAGGTGGCCCACTCGCAGGTCTCCCCGCTGTACCAGTGTGTGTCCGTGATCAGGCATCTGGGAGGGGGCGGGAGGGTCAGAGGGCAAGTGGCGGCGGTGGCAGGGCCCACCTCCAGCTCAAGGCTTCTCTGCGACGCGGTCCTGGCGCTTGGCACACCCCACTCTCTGGGGTACAAGGACCATGGCTACTTTCCTCCTTCTCAGCTTCAGCCTATTCTCTGGTGGAAGATCCAGCCTGGACTCCCCCACCTCCCCACCCACCTACCAAAGCTCTTCCTTCTCTGCAGAGCTGCCCCCTTGAGTTCAGTCCCATGGGAGCCCCTCCTCCGGGAAACTTTCCCTGATGGGCTCCTGGGGTCTCCTCCCAGGGACACCCCCATCCTGCCCCATCTCTCCATGGTTTGGCTGGTGCTTCTCTCTCTGTTCTGCCTGCACCGCAGCTGCTATTTCTTGAGTCTGTGGGGGCCCTTCCTCCCTGGTGGACAGGGTGGGAGGGGTGTGGTTCCTGGGCTGGGGGTCAGGAGAGCTGCTGGGTCAGGTAGGGATGGGTCCTCAGGGGGCGGGACACTTACAAACAGCGGGGGCCGTTGCGTTGGAGCTGGCACCTCCCCATGTTGCAGTTCAGGGAGATGTTGAAGTCGGGCTCGCAGGCTGAGACGCAGTATGCCTTGTCGTCCTTGTACTCCACCGTGAAGAAGGAGCCGTACTCTGAGCCTGCCTTCCGCTGGCAGTCCTCTGTGTGGCACACAGGGGGCGGTAGCCATGAGCAAGGGAACCCTCCCGGCCTCCCCCTTCCCCAAGGGGGTCCCTGGTCACCCACCTTCGGGGTTATATCCTTCGATGACGGTGAAGTTCTGCACCACCGTGGCCGTGGTGTTGAAGCACAGCAGGGCTGGGTGGGAGACAGGGGAGCCTCTCAGAGAACAGGCTGGGGTACATGTGAGTGAGCGACAGCAGGGAGCAGGGCTGTGGTGGATGAGGGACAGAAAGCCACTGGGGCGCACCCTCAGCGGGCGTGTGAGTGAGTGGCAGTGGGGAGCAGGTGAGTGGCAGTTGGGAGCAGGCCATGGTGGATGAGGGGGATGAGGGATGTTGGGGGTGGGGGCAGGGTCCCTTCCCTATCCCTGACTGCCTGTGTCTCCCCTCCCACCACCATGTGTCCGCTGCTGCCATTCCCCCACTGTACACCACATTTGGGAGTTAGCAGATGCGTCCCCACTTCCCCTGGCTGCACCTGTCTTGGCCTCCTCCCCTCCACAGCTCTCAGGACTTGCCAGTTCTCGCTCTGGGCTAGGACTGAGCCCTTTCCACCTCCCCTCTCTCTCTCTTTCTCCCCTACCCCAGGGACAGAAGGGGTTTCTCCGAAGCTCCCGCCCCGCCCCGTTCCAGCCTCTCCCGGAAGTTACTGGTGCAGGTGTTGTTGCTGTTGTTAATCTGCACGGCCGTCACGTTCTTGATGGTCGTCTCCACGGTCTCAGTGGCCTGCTGGAACACTTTCTCGTACTCCGTGGTGTAGTTGGCCTTCAGGATGACATCATGTTCCACCACCACACTGCCAGGCCTTGGGGTGGGAAGGGAGGGTCGTGGTCAGTACTGGGCAGGGAGGAAGGCTGTGGTCAGTAGTGGGCAGTGGGGAGTGCCGTGGTCAGTACTAGGCAGTGGGGAGAGCCATGGACAATGAGGAAAGTTGCAGGGGGAGCAGTGCAGAGGCTGTGACTCCCCCAACCTTCTTCCCTTGGCTCACTTGGAGCGATGGGCCAGAGGGGGAGTCACATGGAGGCCACACAGTGGGGCCATGATCCGCTTTGAAGAGTGACTGCTACAGACTCAGAAACTGGGGTCTCAGGGGTGTTGAATGGAGACGATGGTCGGATACCAGACTCTAAAGCAGTCAGGGGCCACAGGGTTATAGCATGCCCAGCACAGCAGGACACAGGAGGGAGGGGTATGGGAAAGGTCCTGGCAATGTCGATCCCTGGAGGAGACCTGCTTGTGATGTGTGTATGCGTGTGTGTGCTTGTGTCTCATGGGAGCACACACGTGACCACGTGACCTCAGCTCACCCACCATGTCAGAGAAGCAAGCAAGAAGCCCCAGCTGTTCACACCCCCACTGAGAGAGACAGCTCAGCAGGGGTCCTGTAACCCCCCCCCCCCCACTGCTGCCTGTCACTTCCCCCAGGGGACCTCCACAGCTTCCCCCCTACAACCCTGCCCCTTCTGAGCCCCACCCCCTCTGAGCCCTGGTTACTCACGACAGCCTGGTGATGTTGACCCCTTCAAACTCAGGGATATGTTTGTAAATCTCCACCATCTGAAAGGCAGGGCATCGGATCAGTCCTGGCATCCCTGGAGCCCTACCTCCCCCTTTTGCTCCCTCCCAGTCCAGCCCTGGGGGACTCGGAGGAGCTGAGCAACAGGCAAGCAGGTGACTGCATGATGAGATGACCCTTAGCGGCTCTCTTAAGCCTAGGAGGGGGCGGAGGCTCACTTGTTCTGTGAACGTATCGTTGAACTTCTTGAATTCTTCTGACGTCCGGTCCTGCAGCTGCTCGCTGTATGTCTCGCTGGTCACCGTTACAGACAACTCCACCGTCGCAGACACGACCTGCGGCGGTTCTGAGGGCAGCAGACAGGGGCACAGCTGGCTGAGTGGATCCACACCCCTCTTTCATTTTTTGGAAGCACTCTGCCCCCCACCCTCCAGTCCCTTGCTTTGCTCTGACTTGTTCCCAGTGAATGGCTCCACTGGGAGTGGCCGAGGCTAGGGACAGGTGGGTCTGGGCACTGCTCACCTAACTCAATACTCTCCATTACACTCTCACATCGCTGTCCGTAGAAGGGAAGCGAGCACACGCATTTGATCCCATCCCAGAAGCCGTCATTCTCACAGATGATGCTGACATACTGGCATCTGTCTCCGAAGTAGTTGGAAGAGCAAACGCAGACGCTGCCATTCCATACCCCTCCATTCAGACAGGTGGCTGGAGGAGACAAGGCCTGGTTTAGCTGTGTAGTCCACACCCAGCACCCTGCCACCTGCAGAAGCCATCCTGACCAGAGTCCAGGGTCAGCCGGCCAGGGCCCCACATAGCAGGGTGGAGCCGGGGAGACGGCATAGCTCCATACTCCTGGCTCCCCAGCAAGCGGCTGGCCAGGCTTCACGCTGTGTTTGGTCCATGCAGGCATAAGGGGAATTGCAAACATTTTGTGATAAAATGAGCTGAACAATACCAGCTGCTGTTGGCAGACACACAGACAAAATTTAGAAATATCTTCATGGCTGTTTTCCTCAGACATATTTTTCAGGAACTTTTTGAAGAATGCCTCATAAGCATGAGATTTGATTTTATTTTGCATAAGACAAACTTATGTTAAGATTTATTTTATTTATTTGGAAGGCAGAGTGACAGAGAGATACACACACACACACACACACACACAGATCTTCTACCCACTGGTTCACTTCACAAAAAGTTGTGATGGTTGGGACTAAGTCAGGCTGAAGCCAGGGACTTGGAACTCCAGCTGGGTCTCCCACGTGGATGCCAGGGCCCCAGGCTCTTGGGCCACCCTCTGCTGCCATCCCAGGCACATTAGTAGGAAGCAGAGCAGTGGGGGCTGCAGCGCTAGTGTCATAAACAGGGACTCCATTCACTACCACCACAGGCTACAGTTCTGCTTTCTGGTCTACCTTCACCACCTTCAGCAAGACAAGGTCCCACCCATGACGGCCAAGTAATTTAGACTCTAGTTACAGGCTGTGGGGCCAAAACTTTTGGGACGAGAGGAGTGGGAGAGCTTAGACAAGAGGTGTGGGCCCATGGGGAGGGGGCCTGGAAACCCTCCACCAGGCTCCTTCTCCCAGCCTTGTTCCCCAAGATGTCAAGGGTCCAAGCTCAGCTTAGCCAGGAAGTACCAGGGCAGCGGGCGGTGCCCACTTGTGGCCCAAGGCTCTGGAGGAGGGAAGGAAGGATGACAGGCTTGCATAGACAGCAGAGCCTGGGGGTGGCCGCTTCCTGGGAGACATGGCTGGGGCTTCATAGGAACAGGGAGCCCAGGACTCCTACCTCAAGATACCCAGAGCCTCTTCTGAGAAGTAGCAAGCTCAGTGAGACAAAGAACCAGGGCCAGGAAAGCTGAGGCCAGAGCCCCAAGAAGGCATGCAGACTGGGGAGAGGGCGGCAGAGAGCATCCCAAGGGCAGAGAGAGAAGGGAGATGCCCTGGGCGGAGTCGCAGGTTGCCCCTCATCTGTCCTTTCCCTAGAGTATGCCAGCCATCTTGGCCTGACTGTGAAGGAGATGGAGCCATGCTGCCATGCAGTGCTGAGGAAGCAGTCTGTGACAGACCAGCAGGTGCAGCGGGAGCCAGCTCTCGCTCAGTGCGGGGGATGGGGACAGAGCTGACACAGAAAGCAGAGGACTAAAAGCAGTGACACACACGACTTGGGACAAGGGGAGTGCCGGGTGGGCAGAGGCCGGGGCACGTCTCAGAGCTGTGTCCCAGCGACAGAAGAAGCAAAGGTGTGGAGAGTGACACAGAGCTATGCTATTGAAGTACACACTCTCAAATCCAAACAAGCCCCACAAGGCGATGCCGACCCACAGAGAGACAGCTGCAAAGGTGTAAAACTGCCAAGAGGGTCTGCCAGTGTAGCACGCTATACTTCAACCTGTGGCACAGGCCTACCATATGGGTGCTTGGAGGCCGACTGCTTCACATTCCATCCAACTCCCTGCTGAAACTGCTGAAAAAGCAGATGGTCTAATGGTTTGTGCTAAAGTCACCAATATGAGAGACCCAGAAGAAGCTCCAGGCTCCTGACGGCAGACCACGTTAGCTTTGGCTGATACAACAATTCACAGGGAATACCAGGAAATGGAAGATCTCTAATTTCCCTCTTTCTCTCTTCTCTCTCTCTCCCATTCTCTCGATCCATTAACGCTACCATTTAACGAATAAATAAATGTTACGTATAAAAACAAAAATGCAAGGACAAATCAGGCAAGAATGTCAACAAAGGTCCCATCACAGGAAAAGCAGAGCAAGAAAAGGAGAGGAAATGGGGAGAGAAAGTCAAAGGGAGGCAGGACAGGTGACAGGTGAACTGCCGGGTAGAAATCCAGGCAGAGACCCAAGAAGGAACAGGATGAAACAGGTAAAAAGAAGAAAAAAGGCACAAAAAGGCCGGAAAAGAAGCAAAGTAAAATGGAAGACAAACATTGACAAGCATCAAAAAGCAAAATACAAGAAATGCAAATAAATATAAAATTGAAAGGAAATTTGAACACAACACATACGTGGGGTAGTAGTTGAGGGCGCAGTTGAAGTGCTGGTGGTGGGCGAAGACGTGATGGTGGTTGTGGTGGTGGTGGCCGTGGTGGTAGTTGTGGTGGTGGTTGTGGTGGTAGTCGTAGTGGTGCTTGCAGTGGTGGTCGGGGGCTCGGGTGTGGTGGTGGGCGCCCCAGTGGTCGGGGGAGTGCTTGCGGGCGCAGGTGTGGAGGTGGCACTGGTGGTGGGATCAGTGGTGGGCGGTGAGGTTGTGGGGAGCGTGGTGCTGAGCACAGGAGTGGTGGTAGAGGGGGCCCGTGTCGTGGAAGCTGTGCTGGTGGTAGGAACAGGTGTGGAGGTGACAGGGCTGGTGGCTGTCGATAAGGTGGCATGGCTGGACGTTGGCACAGCAGTGGTCGGCGAGGAAGTGTCCACAGTTGTCGTGGGAGAAGTGGAGGTGGTCATGGTGGTGGAGATGGAAGTTTCAGTACTGGCCGTGCTGGATGTGGGCACAGGTGTGCTAGAGACCACCCCAGTGGTCAAGGGCGTGCTTTCCAGTGTTGACATAGATGTGGCCGTAGTGGTGGGCACAGGGGTGGTGGAGAAGGCTGTGGTGAGCGTAGAGCTGATCACAGGGGTGGTTGTGGAGGGTGCCTGAGTTGTGGAGGTTGTGCTGGGCAAGCTGTGGGTAGGCTCAGGTGTGGAGGTGACAGTGCTGGTGGCTTCCGACGAGGTGGCAGGGGTGGATGTTGGCAAGACAGTGGTCGGCGATGTTGATTCCACAGTTGTGGTGGGAGGAGTAGTGGTTGCAGTGGTGGTTGCAGTGGTGGCAGAAGTGGAGGATTCAGTGCTGGCCGTGGTGGAAGTGGGCATGGGTGTGCTGGAGGATGCGCCAGTGGTCGTGGGAGTGCTTTCAGGTAGGGGCGTGGAGGTGGCAGTGGTGGTGGGCACTAGGGTGGTGGAGAATTCTGTGGTGAGCGTGGTGCTGATCACAGGGGTGGTGGTGGAGGGTGTTCTAGTCGTGGAGGCCATGCTGCTGGTGGGCTCAGGTGTGGTGGTGAGAGGGCTGGAGGCTTCCGACAAGGTGGCAGGGGTGGTCGGTGAGGTGATAGCCACAGTTGTGGTGGGAGAAGGAGTGGTGGTGGCCATGGTCGAGGCAGTGGTGGCAGAAGTGGAGGATTCGGTGCTGGCCGTGGTGGAAGTGGGCACAGGAGTGCTGGAGGGTGCGCCAGTGATCGTGGGAGTGCTTTCAAGTGTGGAGGAGGCAGTGGTGGTGGGCACTAGGGTGGTGGAGAAGGCTGTGGTGAAGGTGGTGCTGATCACAGGGGTGGTGGTCGACGGTGCCTGAGTTGTGGAAGTCATGCTGGGCGAGCTGTTGGTAGGCTCAGGTGTGGAGGTGACAGTGCTGGTGGCTTCCGCCGAGGTGGCAGGGGTAGATGTTGGCAAGACAGTGGTCGGCGATGTTGATTCCACAGTTGTGGTGGGAGGAGTAGTGGTTGCAGTGGTGGTTGCAGTGGTGGCAGAAGTGGAGGATTCAGTGCTGGCCGTGGTGGACGTGGGCATGGGTGTGCTGGAGGGTGCACCAGTGGTCGTGGGAGTGCTTTCAGGTAGGGGCGTGGAGGTGGCAGTGGTGGTGGGCACTAGGGTGGTGGAGAATTCTGTGGTGAGCGTGGTGCTGATCACAGGGGTGGTGGTGGAGGGTGTTCTAGTCGTGGAGGCCATGCTGCTGGTGGGCTCAGGTGTGGTGGTGAGAGGGCTGGAGGCTTCCGACGAGGTGGCAGGGGTGGTCGGTGAGGTGATAGCCACAGTTGTGGTGGGAGAAGGAGTGGTGGTGGCCATGGTCGAGGCAGTGGTGGCAGAAGTGGAGGATTCGGTGCTGGCGGTGGTGGAAGTGGGCATGGGTGTGTTGGTGGACACCCCAGTGGTCGTGGGAGTGCTTTCAGGTGTGGGCGTGGAGGTGGCAGTGGTGGTGGGTACAGGGGTGGTGGAGAAGGCAGTGGTGAGCGTAGAGCTGAGCACAGGGGTGGTGGTGGAGGGTTCCTGAGTTGTGGAAGTCGTGCTGGGCAAGCTGTTGGTAGGCTCAGGTGTGGAGGTGACAGGGCCGGTGGTTGCCGACGAGGTGGCAGGGTTGGATGTTGGCAAGTCAGTGGTTGGCGAGGAGGTGTCCACAGTTGGCGTGTGAGAAGGAGTGGTAGTGGCCATGGTGGTTGCAGTGGTGGCAGAGGTGGAAGTCTCAGTACTGGCCATGGTGGACGTGGGCATGGGGGTGCTAGAGGCCGAACCAGTGGTCGAGGGCGTGCTTCCTGTTGGGGACATAGATGTGGCAGTTGTGGTGGGCTCAGGGGTGGTGGGGTAGGCTGTGGTGAGCGTGGAGCTGAGCACAGGGGTGGTGGTGGAGAGTGTCCTAGTCGTGGAAGCTGTGCTGACCATGCTGGTGGTAGGATAAGGTGTGGTTGTGTCAGGGCTGGTGGCTTCTGACGTGATGATAGAGATGGACGTTGGCTCGGCAGTGGTTGGTGAGGAGGTGTCCACAGTTGTTGTGGGAGAAGAAGTAGTGGTGGCTATGGTGGTGGCCATGGTGGTGGCCATGGTGGCAGTAGTGGAGGTTTCAGTACTGGCCGTGGTGGATGTGGGCATGGCTGTGCTGGAGGGTACGCCAGTGGTCGAGGGCGTGCTTTCCAGTGTTGACGTAGATGTGGTAGTGGTGGTGAGCTCAGGGGTTGTTGAGAATTCTGTGGTGGTGCTGAGGTCAGGAGTGGTGGTGGAGGGTGTCATAGTCATAGAGGCTGTGCTGTCCATGCTGGTGGTGACCTTAGGTGTGGTGGTGGCAGGGCTGGAGGTTACTGAAGAGATGGCAGTGGTAGACGTTGGCAGGGCAGTGGTTTTCGAGGAGGTGTCCACAGTTGGAGTGTGAAAAGGAGTAGTGGTGGTCATGTCTGTGATGGCAGAAGTGGAAGTTTCGGTACTGCTTGTGGTGGAAGTTGGCATGGCTGTGCTGGAGGGCACACCAGTGGTCGAGGGTGTGCTTTTGAGTGTAGACATAGAGGTGACAATGGTGCTGGGTTCAGTGGCGGTGGAGAATTCTGTGGTGAGCGTGGTGCTGAGGACAGGGGTGGTGGTGAAGGGTTCCCTAGTTGTGAAAGCCGTGCTGGCCGTGCTTGTGGTAGCCTCAGGTGTGGTGGTGTCAGGGCTGGTGGTTGCCGATGAGGTGGCAAGGGTGGACGTTGGCACGGCAGTGGTTGAGGAGGAGGCGTCCACAGTTGTTGTGGGAGGAGTAATGGTCGTGGCCAGGGTGTCAGAAGTGGAGGTTTCAGTGCTGGCCATGGTGGACGTGGGCATGGGTGTGCTGGAGGCCCCGTCAGAGGTCGAGGGCGTGCTTTCCATTGTTGACAAAGATGTTGCCGTGGTGGTGGGCACAGTTGTTGGGAATTCTGTGGTGAGAGTAGAGCTGAACACAGGGGTGTTGGTGGAGGGTGCCCAAGTCGTGGAAGCCATGCTGGTCGTGCTGGTGGTGCTGGTGGTGCTTGTGGTGGGCTCAGGTTTGGTGCTGACAGAACTGGTGGCTGCCGACGAAGTAGCAGCGGTAGATGTTAGTATGGCAGTGGTCAGCGAGGTGGTGTCCACAATTGACGTAGGTGAAAAAGTGGTGGTGCCCGTGGTCATGTCTGTGGTGGTAGTGGTGAAGGATTCGGTGCTGGCAGTGGTGGATGTGGGCACAGGTGTGCTGGTGGGTGCCCTTGTCGTCATGGAAGTGCTTTCTGGCGTGGGCGTGGAGGTGGCAGTGGTGGTAGGTTCAGGGGTGGTAGAGAAGGCTGTGCTGAGCGTGGTGCTCACAACTGGGTGAGAGGTGGAGGGTGCCCTAGTCGTAGAAGCTGTGCTGGCCAGGCTGGTGGTAGGCTCAGGTGTGGTGGTTACAAGGCTTGTGACTGCCGACGAGGTGGCAGAGGTCAATGTTGGCACTGCAGTTGTCAGCAAGCTTGTGTCCACAGTGGTTGTGCGCAAAGGAGAGGTGGTGACCATGGTCGTGTCTGTGATGGCAGAAGTGAGGGTTTCAGTGCTGGCCGTGGTAGACGTGGGCATGGCTGTGCTGGAGGGCACACCAGTGGTCGAGGGCGTGCTTTCGAGTGTAGACATAGAGGTGACAATGGTGCTGGGTTCAGTGGTGGTGGAGAATTCTGTGGTGAGCGTGGAGCTGAGGACAGGGGTGGTGGTGAAGGGTTCCCTAGTTGTGAAAGCCGTGCTGGCCATGCTTGTGGTAGCCTCAGGTGTGGTGGTGTCAGGGCTGGTGGTTGCCGATGAGGTGGCAGTGGTGGATGTTGGCACGGCAGTGGTTGGGGAGGAGGCATCCACAGTTGTTGTGGGAGGAGGAGTGGTGGTGGCCATGGTGTCAGAAGTGGAGGTTTCAGTGCTGGCCATGGTGGACGTGGGTGTGCCTGAGGACAATTCAGTGGTCATGGGAGTGCTTTCTGGCGTGGGCGTGGAGGTGGCAGTGGTAGTGGGTTCAGGAGTGGTGGAGAATTCTGTGGTGAGCGTGGTGCTCACAACAGAGCTGGTGGTGGAGGGTTCCCCAGTTGTAGAAGCTGTGCTGGCCAGGGTGGTCATTGTCTCAGGTGTGGAGGTGACAGAGCTGGTCTCTGCCGACGAGGTGGCAGGAGTGGACGTTGCCACTGCAGTGGTCGGCGAGCTTGTGTCCACTGTTGGCGTAGATGAAGGAGCGGTGGTGGCCATGATAGTGGTAGTAGTGGCTGAAGTGTAAGTTTCAAGGCTGGCCATGGAGGACGTGGGCACAGGTGAGCTGGTGGATGCCTCAGTGCTCATGGAAGTGCTTTCTTGTGTGGGCATGGAGGTGGCAGTGGTAGTGAGCTCAGGGGTGGTTGAGAATTCTGTGGTGAGCGTGGAGCTGAGCAGAGGGATGGTGGTGGAGGCTGCAAAAGTTGTGGAAGCCATGCTGGTGGTGGGCACAGGTATGGAGGTGATAGGGCTTGAGGCTGCTGACGAGGTGGCAGGGGTGGACATTGGCAGAGCAGTGGTCGGTGAGGAAGTGTCCACAGTTGTCATGGAAGTAGGAGTGACAGTCGCCATGGTTGTTACACTGGTATCAGAGGTGGAAATTTCAGTGCTGGCCGTGGTGGACGTGGGCATGGCTGTGCTGGAGGGCACCTCAGTGGTTGATGGCATACTTTGTGATGTTGACATAGATGTGGCAGTGGTGGTTGGCTCAGGAATAGTGGAGAATTCTGTGGTGAGGGTGGAGCTGAGCACAGGAGTGTTGGTGGAGGGTGCCCAAGTTGTGGAAGCTGTACTGGCCATGTTTGTGGTGGGCTCAGGTGTGGTGGTAACAGGGTTGGTGGCTCCTGACGGAAGGGCAGAGGTGGATGTTGGCGTGGCAGTGGTCGGTGAGGTTGTCTCTACAGTTGTTGTGGGAGGAGGAGTGGTGGTGGTCATGGTCATGTCTGTTGTGGCAGAAGTTGGTATTTCAGTGCTGGCCGTGGTGGATGTGGACGTGGGTGATCCTGAGGACAATTCAGTGGTCATGGGAGTGCTTTCTGGCGTGGGCGTGGAGGTGGCAGTGGTGGTGGGTTCAGGAGTGGTGGAGAATTCTGTGGTGAGCGTGGTGCTCACAACAGAGCTGGTGGTGGAGGGTTCCCCAGTTGTAGAAGCTGTGCTGGCCAGGGTGGTCGTTGTCTCAGGTGTGGAGGTGACAGGGCTGGTCTCTGCCGACGAGGTGACAGGAGTGGACGTTGACACGGCAGTGGTCGGCGAGCTTGTGTCCACTGTTGGAGTAGATGAAGGAGCGGTTGTGGCCATGATAGTGGTAGTAGTGGCTGAAGTGTAAGTTTCAGGGCTGGCCATGGTGGACGTGGGCACCAGTGAGCTGGTGGGTGCCCCAGTGCTCATGGAAGTGCTTTCTTGTGTGGGCATGGAGGTGGCAGTGGTAGTGGACTCAGGGGTGGTTGAGAATTCTGTGGTGAGCGTGGAGCTGAGCACTGGGATGGTGGTGGAGGCTGCAAAAGTTGTGGAAACCATGCTGGTGGTGGGCACAGGTATGGAAGTGATAGGGCTTGAGGCTGCTGACGAGGTGGCAGGGGTGGACGTTGGTACAGCAGTGGTTGGCGAGGTGTTGTCCACAGTTGAGGTGGAGCTTTCAGTGCTGTCGGTGGTGGTCGTGGGCATGGGTGTGCTGGAGGCTGGGCCAGTGGTCGAGGACGTGCTTTCCATTGTTGACATAGATGTGGCAGTGGTGGTGGGTTCAGGGGTGGTAGAGAAGGCTGTGCTAAGTGTAGAGCTGAGCTCCAGGGTGGTGCTGGAGGGTACCCTACTTGTGGAAGCTGTGCTGGCCGTGCCTGTGGTAGCCTCAGGTGTGGTGGTGACAGGGCTGGTGGCTGCCGACAAGGTGGCAGAAGTGGAAGTTGACACCTCAGTGTTCAGCGAGGTCGGATTCCCAGTTGTCGTGGGAGAATGATTGCTGGTGGCCATGGTCGTGTCTGTGATGGCAGAAGTGAGGGTTTCAGTGCTGGCCGTGGTAGACGTGGGCATGGCTGTGCTGGAGGGCACACCAGTGGTCGAGGGCGTGCTTTCGAGTGTAGACATAGAGGTGACAATGGTGCTGGGTTCAGTGGCGGTGGAGAATTCTGTGGTGAGCGTGGTGCTGAGGACAGGGGTGGTGGTGAAGGGTTCCCTAGTTGTGAAAGCCGTGCTGGCCGTGCTTGTGGTAGCCTCAGGTGTGGTGGTGTCAGGGCTGGTGGTTGCCGATGAGGTGGCAAGGGTGGACGTTGACACAGCAGTGGTCGGGGAGGAGGCATCCACAGTTGTTGTGGAAGTAGTGGTGGTGGCCAGGGTGTCAGAAGTGGAGGTTTCAGTGCTGGCTGTTGTTGACGTGGGCACGGGTGTGCTGGAAGCCCCGTCAGAGGTCGAGGGCGTGCTTTCCATTGTTGACATAGACGTGGCAGTGGTGGTGGGCTCAGGGATAGTAGAGAATTCTGTGGTGAGGGTGGAGCTGAGCACTGGTTTGGTGGTGGAGGCTGCCAAACTTGTGGAAGCCATACTGGCCATGTTTGTGGTGGGCTCAGGTGTGGTTGTATCAGGGCTGGTGGCTGTTGATAAGGTGGTATGGCTGGTCGTTAGCACAGCAGTGGTCGGAGAGGAAGTGTCCACAGTTGTCGTGGGAGAAGGAGTGGTGGAGTGTTTGGTGGTTGCAGTGGTTGCAGAGGTGGAAATTTCAGTACTGGCCGTGGTGATTGTGGGCATGGGTGTGCTGGAGGCTGGGCCAGTGGTCGAGGTCGTGCTTTCCATTGTTGACATAGATGTGGCAGTGGTGGTGGGTTCAGGGGTGGTAGAGAAGGCTGTGCTAAGTGTAGAGCTGAGCTCCAGGGTGGTGCTGGAGGGTACCCTACTTGTGGAAGCTGTGCTGGCCGTGCCTGTGGTAGCCTCAGGTGTGGTGGTGACAGGGCTGGTGGCTGCCGACAAGGTGGCAGAAGTGGAAGTTGACACCTCAGTGTTCAGCGAGGTCGGATTCCCAGTTGTCGTGGGAGAATGATTGCTGGTGGCCATGGTCGTGTCTGTGATGGCAGAAGTGAGGGTTTCAGTGCTGGCCGTGGTAGACGTGGGCATGGCTGTGCTGGAGGGCACACCAGTGGTCGAGGGCGTGCTTTCGAGTGTAGACATAGAGGTGACAATGGTGCTGGGTTCAGTGGCGGTGGAGAATTCTGTGGTGAGCGTGGTGCTGAGGACAGGGGTGGTGGTGAAGGGTTCCCTAGTTGTGAAAGCCGTGCTGGCCGTGCTTGTGGTAGCCTCAGGTGTGGTGGTGTCAGGGCTGGTGGTTGCCGATGAGGTGGCAAGGGTAGACGTTGGCACGGCAGTGGTTGGGGAGGAGGCGTCCACAATTGTCGTGGGAGGAGTGGTGGTGGCCAGGGTGTCAGAAGTAGAGGTTTCAGTGCTGGCTGTTGTTGACGAGGGCACGGGTGTGCTGGAAGCCCCGTCAGAGGTCGAGGGCGTGCTTTCCATTGTTGACATAGACGTGGCAGTGGTGGTGGGCTCAGGGATAGTGGAGAATTCTGTGGTGAGGGTGGAGCTGAGCACTGGGTTGGTGGTGGAGGCTGCCAAACTTGTGGAAGCCGTACTGGCCGTGTTTGTGGTGGGCTCAGGTGTGGTTGTATCAGGGCTGGTGGCTCCTGACGAGGTGGCAGCGGTGGATGTTGGCGTGACAGTGGTTGGGGAGGAGGCGTCCACAGTTGTCGTGGGAGGAGGAGGAGTCGTGGTCATGGTCATGTCTGTTGTGGCAGAAGTTGGTATTTCAGTGCTGGCCGTGGTGGATGTGGCACAGGTGTGCTGGTGGGTGCCCTTGTCGTCATGGAAGTGCTTTCTGGCGTGGGCATGGAGGTGGCAGTGGTAGTGGTTCGGAGTTGGAGAATTCTGTGGTGAGCGTGGTGCTCACAACAGAGTTAGAGGTGGAGGGTGTCCCAGTCGTGGAAGCTGTGCTGGCCAGGGTGGTCTTTGTCTCAGGTGTGGAGGTGACAGGGCTGGTCTCTGCCGACGAGGTGCCAGGGGTGGACGTTGACACGGCAGTGGTCGGCGAGCTTGTGTCCACTGTTGGAGTAGATGAAGGAGTGGTGGTGGCCATGATGGTGGTAGTAGTGGCTGAAGTGTAAGTTTCAGGGCTGGCCATGGAGGACGTGGGCACGGGTGAGCTGGTGGGCACCTCAGTGCTCATGGAAGTGCTTTCTTGTGTGGGCATGGAGGTGGCAGTGGTGGTGAGCTCAGGGGTGCTGGAGAATTCTGTGGTGAGCGTGGAGCTGAGCACTGGGGTGGTGGTGGAGGCTGCCAAACTTGTGGAAGCCATGCTGGTGGTGGCCACAGGTATGGAGGTGATAGGGCTTGAGGCTGCTGACGAGGTGGCAGGGGTGGACGTTGGTACAGCAGTGGTTGGCGAGGTGTTGTCCATAGTTGTCATGGGAGTAGGAGTGACGGTCACCATTGTTACACTGGTATCAGAGGTGGAAATTTCAGTGCTGGCCGTGGTGGACGTGGGCATGGGTGTGCTGGAAGCTGGGCCAGTGGTCGAGGACGTGCTTTCCATTGTTGACATAGATGTGGCAGTGATGGTGGGCTCAGGGCTGGTGGGGAATTCTGTAGTGAGCGTTGTGCTGAGCACAGGAGTGTTGGTGGAGGGTGCCCAAGTTGTGGATGCCGTGCTATCTGTGCTGGTGATGGGCTCAGGAGTGGTGGAGTCAGTGCTGGTGGCTTCTTTAGTGGTGATAGAGATAGACGTTGGCTCGGCAGTGGTTTGTGAGGAGGTGTCCACTGTTGTGGGAGAACTAATGCTGGTGGCCATGGTGGTGGCAGTGGTGTCTGAGGTGGAGGTTTCAGTACTGGCCGTGGTGGATGTGGGCATGGCTGTGCTGGAGGGCATGCCAGTGGCTGAGGGCGTGCTTTCCAATGTTGACATAGATATGGCAGTGGTGGTGGACCCAGGGGTGGTGTTGGAGGGTGTCCTAGTTGTGGATGATGTGCTGGTCGTGCTGACGGTGGGCTCAGGTGTGGAGGTGACAGAGCTGGTGTCTACAGATGAGGTAGCAAGAGTAGATGTTGGTACGGCTGTGGTCAGCGAGGTGGTGTCCACAGATGATGTGGCCGAAGATGTGGTGGTGGCCATGCTTATGTCTGTGGTCACAGAAGTGGAGGTTTCGGTGCTCGCAGTAGTGGATGTGGGCACAGGTGTGCTGGTGGGTGCCCTTGTCGTCATGGAAGTGCTTTCTGGCGTGGGCATGGAGGTGGCAGTGGTGGTGGGTTCAGGAGTGTTGGAGAATTCTGTGGTGAGCGTGGTGCTCACAACTGGGTTAGAGGTGGAGGGTGTCCTAGTCGTGGAAGCTGTGCTGGCCAGGCTGGCTGTTGTCTCAGGTGTGGAGGTGACAGGGCTCGTCTCTGTTGGCGATGTGACAGAAGTGGACGTTGCCACTGCAGTGGTCGGCGAGCTTGTGTCCATAGTTAGTGTAGACAAAAGAGTGGTGGTGGCCACGGTGGTCTCAGTGGTGACAGAAGTGGAAGTTTCAGGGCTGGCCATGGTGGACGTGGGCACCGGTGGGCTGGAGGCCACCTCAGTGATTGAGGGAGTGGTTTCTTGCGTGGACGTAGATGTGGCAGTGGTGGTGGGTACAGTGGTGGTTGAGAATTCTGTGGTGAGCGTGGAGCTGAGCACTGGGGTGGTGGTGGAGGCTGCCAAACTTGTGGAAGCCATGCTGGTGGTGGCCACAGGTATGGAGGTGATAGGGCTTGAGGCTGCTGACGAGGTGGCAGGGGTGGACGTTGGCACAGTAGTGGTCGGTGAGGAAGTGTCCACAGCAGTCGTGGGAGAAGGAGTGTTGGTCGCCATGGTTGTTACAGTGGTGTCAGAGGTGGAGCTTTCAGTGCTGTCGGTGATGGACGTGGGCATGGGTGTGCTGGAGGCCCCGTCAGTGGTCGAGGGTGTGCTTTCCAGTGTTGACGTAGATGTTGCCGTGGTGGTGGTGGGCTCAGGGCTAGTGGAGGATTCTGTGGTGAGGGTGGAGCTGAACACAGGGGTGGTGGTGAAGGGTTCCCTCGTTGTGGAAGCTGTGCTGGCCAGGCTGGTCGTTGTCTCAGGTGTGGTGGTGACAGGGCTGGTGGCTGCCGACGAGGTGGCAGGGGTGGATGTTGGCTCGGCAGTGGTCTGTGAGCTTGTGTCTACAGTTGTGGATGAAGGAGTCGTGGTCGACATGGTCACATCTGTTGTGGTAGAGGTGGAAGTGTCAGTGCTGGCAGTGTTGGACATGGACACTGATGTGCTGGTTGGCACCCCAGTAGTTAAAGATGTGCTTTCTTGTGTGGGCATGGAGGTGGCAGTGGTGGTGGGCTCTGGGGTGCTAGAAAATTCTGTTGTGAGTGTGGAGCTTAGCAAAGAGGTGATAGTGGAGGGTTCGCTAGTCGTGGAAGCTGTGCTGGCCGTGCTTGTGGTGGTCTCAGCTGTGGTGGTGTCAGGGCTGGTGGCTTCCGATGTGGTTTTTGAGGTAGACGTTGGCACAGCAGTGGTCGGCGAGGAGGTGCCCTCATCTGTGGTCGGCGAAAGAGTGGTGGTGATCGTGGTGGTGGCAGTGGTGTCAGAAGTGGAGGTTTCAGTGCTGTCTGTGGTAGACGTGGGCATGGGTGTGCTGGAGGGCACCCCAGTGTTCATGGGAGTGCTTTCTGACATGGCTGTGGGGGTGACAGTGGTGGTGGGCTCAGGGGTGGTGGAAAATTCTGTGGTGAGTGTGGTGCTTAGCACAGGTGTGGTGCTGGATTGTGCCTCAGTCGTGGAAGCCATGCTGGCCGTTCTTTCTTTGAGCTTAGTTGCGGTTGTGACAAGGCTGTCGTCTGCTGATGAGGTGACAGTGGTGGACGTTGACACTGCAGTGGTGGGCGAGGTATTGTCCACAGTTGTCGTGGGAGAAGGAATGGTGGTCACCATTTTTGTGGTAGTGGTGTCAGACCTAGCGCTTGCTGGCAGTTGCTTGGAGGTGTCTGTCTTGCTGGCCTCAGTGTCCCTGGAGGTGGATGTAGTGTCTTTGTTGGTGTCTTCCTGGGTCGAAGTGCCAGCACCAGGCAATGTCTCGTCGTTGGTGATCGCCGTGATTGTATTCTCCCCTACAACATTTTCAGGTTAGGAGAGCCCATTCGGAGCTGCGCCCATGTGTTGTCCTTCCAGGTCCCCGCTGTCCCTCGTCCGTCAGTACACTCCTGGCTTCCTCTGCTGACCCTGATCACTAGCCTATACTCTGCCCACTGATCCGCACCCCCACCCCCAGAACAACTACCCACCACATCCTACCTTCCACATGTTTCTCCAGGGACTGCCGGCACCAGGCTTCCTGGCTGCTGTTCAGCGTGCTGCACCCTCCTCCATCCCACACCGCCCTGTCATCGCTGAGATCTGTGAGAGAAAGAGCATTTAGCCATCTGCAGCCAACTCCCTCTTATCCTGTTCTTGTTGTCCTTCAAAATCCTGCAGTCAGGATTGGTGCTGTGGTATAACGGATGGAGCCACCGCCTGCAACCCCAGCATCTCATTATGGGTGCTGTTTCAAATTGTGGCTGCTCCACTTATGATGCAGCTTCCTGCTTATGGCCTGGAAAAGCAGCAGAAGATGGACCGATTGCTCGGGTCCCTGTACCACATGGGAGCTCCTGGCTTTGGGTCAGCTCAGCTGCTCAGCTCCAGTCATTGCAGCCATTTGGGGAGTGAACCAGTGAATGAAAGATTCTCTCTCTCTCCATAACTGCCTTTCAAATAAATAAATAAATCTTTAGAAAAGAAAAAAAAAACATGGCATTTATTGTGGTTGAACCATTTGTACACTTTGAGTGTATTTCTTACTGAGGATCAAAAAATATCCTAGGTCTCACAGTGGGGAGCTGTGTTCAGTCCCCAGATCATACAGAATGTCTCTAACTAGCCTTAAGCAATTCAGACCCAGGGCCAGTGTTGTGGTACAGCATGTTATGCCTCCGCCTGCACCACGAGCATCCACTTGAGTCTCAGCTGCTCTGCTTCAATCCACCTCCCTGCTGATGTACCTGGGAAAGCTCGAATAGCTAGAACTCCTGCCACCCACTTGGGTAACTTGGATGGGGCTCCTGCCTCCTGGCTTCAACCTGGCCCCGATCTAGATGCTGTGAGCACTTGGGGAATGAACCAGTGGGTGGAAGGGGTGTGTTGTGTGTGTGTGTGTGTGTGTGTGTGTGTGTGTGTGTGTGTGTCCCTCTCTCCATTGCTCTGCCTTTTCAAAAAATACATAAATCTTTAAAGGAGAAGAAGTAGGAAGAGCAAGGCGTGGCTCTCACACAGGGATGGGCGCTTTGCTTTTTCTGCTGGAAAATGCACAGCTCACAGCCACTGGGCAGTGGCTTGGAAAGGTGCCTCTGTGTACACAGCCCTGGAGGGGGCAATTCTCCGGGCCCAGCCAGGAAATCATAAAAACCGGGGTAAAGTGGAGACCAGCACAATGACTCAACAGGCTAATCCTCCTCCTGCAGTGTCAGCATCCCACTTGGGTGCTGATTCTAGTCCTAGCTGCTCTATTTCCCCTTCAGTTCCCCACTTAACGCCTGGGAAAGCAATGGAGGATGGTCCAAAGCCCTTGGACCCTGTATTGCATGCATGACCCTGAAGGAGCTCCTAGCTCCTGGCTGCAGTTCAGCTCTGGCCATTGAGGCCACTTAGCGAGTGAACCAGTAGATGGAAGATCTCTGTGTGTCTCTCCTTCCTCCTGTAAATCTGCTTTTCAAATTAAACTAAAGAAATATCTCTTTAAAAATAAACCGGAAAAAACTGAGAGACCAGAAAGAATTAATTTGTTTTCAAGAGACTTAACTGCATCCCCAGAATATAGCTCAAGATTGTTTTTTAGATGTATTTATTTAAAAGTCAGTGTTACAGAAAGAGCTTCCATCTGCTGGTTCACTCCCCAGATGGCTGCAACAGTCAAAGCTGAGCTAAACCTTTCCAGGAGCAAGGAGTTTCTTTCAGGTCTCTCACGGAGCGCAGGGGCCCAAGCACTTGGGCCATCCTCTGCTGCTTTCCCAAGCCATTATCAAAGACCTGCATTGGAAGTGGAGCAGCCGGGACTAGAACCAGCTCCCATATGAGACCCTGGCACTGTGGGTGAGGATTATTAGCCTGTTGAGCCACCACGCCAGCCTCTGTGGTTAGAAGTTCTGTGTTCATGTTCATAAAGGACGGTGGTGTGTGGTTTTTGTCTTTTTCTTGCTGTCCTGGTCTGGTTTTTATACCCAGGTAAGGCTGGCCTCCTAGAATGAGCTGAGACGTGGCTGTATCCTTTGGTGTTCAGTTGAGTTTGTGTAGAATTCTGTGATTTCTGCCTTAACTGGGGGGAATTCACCAGGGAATTTCTCTGGCTCAGATATATATATATATATTGGTGAAAAGATATTTTCTGTAAATATTTATTTATTTTTACTTGAAAGGCAGCTTTACCCACACACACAGAAACAGCATAGAGAGAGAAATATCTTCCATCTGCTAGTTCACTCCTCAAATGGTTACAATGGCTGGAGCTGAGCCAGGAGCCTGGACCTCCATCTGGGTCTCCCACATGGGTGCATGGGCTCAAATATCCAGGCTATCTTCTGCTGCTTTCCCAGGTGCATTTGCAAGGAGCTAGACTGCAACTGGAACAGCCAGGATAGGGATCGGTGCCTATAAGAGATGTCAACATTGCAGATGGGGGAATTTGCCTGCTACGCCCAACGCCAGTCCAACCTATTTGTTCTTGAGTGAGCTTTTGTAATTTATCTTTTTAGCTTATTTAATTAAATATCAACTGTGTTAGCACCAGGGCAAGCCATTGGCACAGGAGTTAAATCCCAGCTTGGGACATGTGTTCCGTGTTGGTGCTGACTCAAGTCCCGGCTCCTCCACTTCCCATCCAGCTTCCTGCTAATGTGCACCCTGGGAGGCAGTGGGGGCTGATGCAAGGACCTAGGCCCCTGCCACCATGGGGGAGACCGGGTGGAGTGCAGGCTCCTGGTTTCAGCCTGGTTGAGCCTGGCTGTTGATGGTTTTGAAGAAGCATGTCAACAGATGAGCCATCTCTCTCTTCTTTTAAAAAGCATTTATTTTAGAAAACAAAGGATAAAAATCCTAAAACATGTGTTGGCATACTTATTTCAAAAATTCATTTTTCACTTCCTTAGACTATGAACACCCTAGTGGTGTTTCTTACGCTTGGGCTGTGACAAGCTTCTGTAACTTGCGGGTGTGTAGTTTTTTCATGAAGTGAACATTAGGGGATCCAATTGTTCATATTTTGGGTTGTATGTATTTGTCCCACAGCTGGCCGTTAATCTCTTAAAAGTGTTTTTAATTCAATTTGTTCTTATTTAAAATAACTGTGTTCCGCCAGTGCTTGTGATGCTCACAGCTCACAACAGAAAGATCTTTCAAATCCTGGCTTGGCTCCTAGCTCCTCCACTTCCAATTCAGCTCCCTGCTAAGGTGCAGCCTGTTTGGGGGGACAGGGGGGTTGGGCAGCAGGGGCTGGCACATCAGCTTAGGTCCCTATCACCCACAGGGATGAAGTTTCTGGTTCCTGGCTTTGGCCCAGCTCAGCCCCAACTGGTGAGGACACTTGGGGAGTGAATCGGCCGATTAAAGATCTGTCTTAGGCTTTGTGTCTGTTTCTCTAGCTTTCAAATGCAGTGGAAAATAAGAGAATGGGGTGGGGGGAGAAGGGGAAAGAGAAAGGACAGAGAAAGGAGAGGAAGAGAAGGCTCCCACAGGCCAAGCACTCCAGCTCCCCAGCATAGAGCAGGAGCCCAGCAGAGGCCTGGAACCGACCCTCTGTTACTCGCAAGAAGACCAAGAAGACGATGTTGCCAACCCCTTGTCTCGGACCCTTCAGCCTCCAAAGCCTTGAGAAAAGGTGTTTCTGTTCTCACAGCCACCTGGCTTGTGCTACCCGGTTGTGGGCCCCCCACCAGGTCCCCGCCACCTGGGTCACCTGGGGACTCACAGCTGAGGCCTCCACCTACTCCAGGAAGTTGTAAATAAGCAGAATCGTTATTATCTATCACAAATGAGAACATGAAAATGCAAGCACTAATCAAGTCCCTAGTTCCAGACTCTACAAATGAAGCAAGCACACAGCCAGAGAACCGGGAGCAGGTATGACGGACTCAGAAAGCAAACATGAATCTGTAAATCTTCCTGAGCTTGACAGAAGGTAGAGGAAGATGGGCATTCGTCCGAGGGGTTGAGACGCCTCTGGCGTCCCATGTTGCTGTGCGTGGGTTCAAAGCCCAGCCCTACTCCTAACGCCAGCTTCCTGCTAATCCACTGAGAGGTGGCAGGTGATGGCTCAGGTGGCGGGGTCCCTGCCAGCCAGGTGGGAGAGCCAGGGATTGCCCACTCACCCAGACTGAGCGGCTCAGTGTGGGAAATGGACAGGTACAGAGGAGTCCTCTGTGTCTCTCTCTTGCCCTCAAATAAATCAATAAAAACTAAAACATTTTAAAGGTGGCTCATTGGAAGTATTCATTTTCTTGTGATTTTGAAGCAGGAGACAAGAGGTGTAAGATTTGTGAAAACGCTGAAAATGTTTTAGAAATTTTAAAATGCAAGTGATTTCCTTTGTAAGCATTCTTCCAGGCAAGAAGTAAAATAATAATAATAATAATAATAATAAGCTTATAGTCTAACCAATCAAAGCAGTAGAAGAAAATACCTACCTCCCCCCAAATCCATCTCCTCAAGGAGAGAAGATAATAATAATAGTAATAATAATAATTCCTATAGAAACTAGGCTTTTTTTTTTTCCCAGATGCCCTCTCCACCCTGCCCCTACTTTAATAGAGGAGGAAGGTGTGGCTGGGAAAGTACTTTTTTTTCGTTCATTTTTTTAAATTAAGGTTTTTTTTTCATCGGTTTTCCATCCATGTGCATGGCTAGATGGGTTCCCTGTGCTTAGGGGAGCCTAGCACTTGGCTTCATTACTCCCTTGCCTGTTCCCCAGCTGCAAACTATCCTTGACTGAGGGACCCTGCACCTCCACACTGCCCCATGTCCTGCCAATCTCACAGTGAATCCTGGCCAGAGCCCAGGGGAGGCCCCAGGCCCATCAGCTACCCCTGGGGAGGTGCTGGTAGCCAGCAGCACCCGCTGGGCCAAGGCTGAGCCAGGGACATTGTGAAGGGGTGTCCCACGGCCCCTGGTGGTCGTTACGGCCACACGGTAGCCTGGCCTCCTAAGCCAGCCCATCCTGGCAAGGCTGAGGGGGTTCCTCATGGGAGGTGAACTTGGCACTGGGGTTGAACCCCGGCATGCATTTGGAGAGGCGGTACCTCTGGCTGCAGCAGGTAAATTGAGCCAGGTCCACAGTCCAAGGGTTCATGGCCAGCATCTTCACCCCACCCTGCCCCATGACCCTGACCCCACTGACCGCTGAGTTCTGAGGAATGCAATGTGCAAAGGCAACTGATGACTTTACAAGGGTGGGGATGGGGTGGGGGGCAGTTGAGGTGGAAGGAGTGACCTTGGCCTTGGGCCAATTGAGCATTAGGTCACTACCCTTGCCTGCCAGTCATATTCAGGTGTCCACTGGGCCAGGACTTGACACTTTCCAATTGAGCATTTTGTTTTGGGGATGGTTCCCTCCTTGTGGGCTGGGAATAGAGCAATATGTTGAGCTTGGTGCGGCTGAAAGAGTTGATTGGGATCTCAGATGGAAGGGCTATGGGCTGTGAGCTGGGGCTGGGTGGCAGGGCATGGGGGTGGCACTGGCGGAAAGCGGGGAAAGGAGGCAGGAGTAGCTGCAGTCACCACGGGTCTCCTCCCTCCATGCCCCTTCTGTCAGGGGTCACACAGCAGCTCTCAGCCAGCTTCTCAGAGCCCAGGCTACTTGGAGTCTCCGTCTTTGCAAGCAATCAAGTTACACTGGGGTCTTTAGCTTGGGCCCTAATCTAATAGGTTAACCTGCTACTTGCGATGCTGACATCCCATGTGATCAGCAGTGAGAGTCCCAGCTGCTCCACTTCTAACCCAGCTCCCTGCTAATGGCCTAGGAAAGCAGCAGAGGATGACCCAATGGCTTGGACCCCTGCACTCACATGGGAGGCCTGGAGGAGGCTCCTGGCTCCCGGCTTCAGCCCCAGCTCTGGCCATGATTGCTATTTGGGGAGTGAACCAGTAGATGGAGACTCTCTCTCTCTTCTCTCTGGCTCTCTTTCTCTCGCGCGCGTGCTCTCTCGCTCTCTCGCTCTCTTTATGTGCCTTTCAAATAAATAAATCCTTAAAAAAAAAAAAAAAAAGGCAAGAGGAAAAATCTGGCCCCAGACAGACACAGACACAGGGAGAGAAATTCCCACAAAGATGGGGAAATCATAAAGGGATAGTGGGGGACTCATCTTCAAGAAGAGGATCCTCTAACATGGCCAGTGAGGCCCCAGAAGCTTGGCCTGGAACTGGGCCCTCTTTGGGCCTCCAGGAGAGCGCAGACTGGCTGCCAGATCCATCTGGCACTTGGGGGTCTCCAGGGCTGTGAGAGGGTTGACTCTCTGCCACTCTGAGAAAATCCTTGGCGACAAGGGCTCCCCAAAGCCAATCTTGCTGAGTGTGAAGTGGGAGAAGCTACTGCAAGCTCCTCACAGGAGGTGACCCTGGAAAAGGTGCTAGCCCAGGCAGGCCCTTGGAGGAGTGATGTCTAGACCCTCGGGAGGAAGAAGGAGTGGGAGAAAAGAGGACAGGAGAAAGACCCAGGTTGGGGGGAAGACAGAGGGATTTGTGTTGTAGACCAGTGACCAAGCCCCAGGCCTTGGTCACACTCAGGCTGGGTGTGGAGGATAGAAGACACCTGCTAACAGCAAAGGTTGGGCCAGTCATTAGAACTTAGTGTCCTGTTGATAGAAACAGCACCTGGAGCTCGATGCTGGGAGGGTGTTCCCGTGTAGACTCGCGCCTGCTCAGAGTCCATCAAGGCCATCAGATTCCTTCTCTGGGTTCACGCCCTGCCCTGGCATCCCCTGACAGAGGCAGAATCATGTCCAAGGGGACCTGGGAGGAGGCCCTGATGCTGGCTGAGGACAGCCCAGAGAGAAGAGACCCCTAGCACACTGGGCAGCAGGAACAGAATCTAACAACTCCCCTTTTATAAAGGGGAAGACTGAGGCCCAGGAGGGAGGGTTCCAGCATGGAGCAGGAGGGGAGCGACCAAGGACGTGGTGAGAGAAGAGAGAGGGCAAGAGAGTCAGAGAAAGGGGCCTGGGAGGGTGGAGGAGAGGCGCAGAGGACAAGGTGGACAAGAGGCAGGAAGCCCTGTCCTGACAGTATCCCAGAGCCACCATGAAGGAGCTCTAGGCCCAAGCATTGTGTCCTGCGTCCACCACCCACCACAGCTCATGTCATCCTGGCAGAGGCTGGAGCCTGGGGACTGGATCTGCTCCTGCACCTGCTGTGTGAGCCCCAAGCAGGACAAAGTCCAGGGCAGTCCTGTACAGGTGATATCCATGAGGGCTGGTCCCGCTGCTGGCTGTAAGCCCCTGCCTGCCAGCCCTGCCCCTCCTACAGCAATAGAGCAAACACCTGCTTGCAATTTGCTTTCCTCCTTCTTCTCTGGGGACAGGCAAGGGGCGCGGGGTTCCCAAAGGAGCAGGGACCCACTGTGCTTCCGGCTGACCCCCCCAACTGCTGTGGAGTTCCAAGCAGTAAAGATCCTTATAAGCCCTGAACCTTCTCTCTTTTTTGGGGGGGGGGCAAATTAAGACCAGAGATTAGAGTAGCCCCATGTCCCCCTGCTGGGCTGCGGCTCCTGAAATATCACCTTGTGTCCCATACCCCCTTGGCCACAGCAGGGGCCTCTCTCCCAGTTCTGGAACCCCTGCCAGCCACTGTGTGACAACACCAGGGGCCCAGCAGGGAGATCAGAAGTGACCAGACTGCTGTTGGAGTTGGAGGGAGACAGAGCTTCAAGACCCATGTTCTATGTCCTATTCCAGGGCAGCCTGGGCATCCAGGACCTAGCAGGGGCACAGATGGCAAATCGGGCTGGGAGAGGACAACCCCAGTGTTGGTAGGCATCTGTCTACACCAGGTCCAGCAGCCTGGCCCTCTCTGCCCAGTCAGCCCGACCTAGTGGAAGAGACTCCACAGCCCTGACTTCTCCAGCACAGACCACCCAGGAGAAGTTAGAGTTCAAGGAGTTAAGCTGCAGGTGGGAGTACCCCAGACCTGGGCCTCACACATCCCCAACAGGTGCTGCAAAGAGGCCCAAAGAGAAGGGAGCGGAGTGTGGGGCTCACTCACCCTGCTCAGCAGTAGCACAGGGGACCAGGAGCTGCAGGATGAGGGCCAGCAGGCAGAGCGCCGTGGCCATGATCATGGGCTTGGATCCTGCCATTGGAGTGCGGAGGCCGGCGCGTCTGCCTGTCAGCTTTGAATGAAGCCCAGCCCCGGAGCCCCAGGAATATATGAGCTCCAGAGACCTTTGCCCGCCCAAGACACTGAGAGTCTGGGGGCCCGTTGCAACCTGAGTCAGTGTGGACTCCTCTCTGTGCCTGGGGTGCGGGCCAAAGGGCAGAGGGAGGGGTTCCCTTCTCTGGCCAGGCTGCACCCCAGACTTGTCACACAAACAGAGGGACAGCACAGAGGCCCAAGAAGCCAGGGAGTTGTGAGGTAAAATCCTTGGGGAACAGGGGGCAGAGTTGGGAGTGGGGTGGCAGGCTGAACAGGGGGAAAGAGCTCCCTGTGTCAGATCCCAACTTCTGTCAAGGCCAACCCTTCCTCCAAGACCCCTCTTAAAGCTGCCTTTTGAGGAGCCCTGGCAGGAGACAGGGTGCAGCAGGTTGCAGCCAAACATGGCTCAGTGCTCAGGCAGTCCTGGGCTGTGTGGGTTCAGAAGTGAGCAAGGGCCTCTCCCCAGCCCCCCATGGCATCTGAAGTGACCTTAGCCCCCACCCCATCCCCACACCTGCAAAGGTCAGAGGGAACAGCTTGCCCCTCCCACCCTTCTGCTTGAAGGCCAGACCCTTCAAGCAGAGCGGTAGATGGCGGGAGGGCTGGCACTGCCTCAGCTGGAGCAGGCAGGGGACTCCTTTCTGGGCCCAGAAAGACAAGACTCACAGTGTGGGAAGGCCCTCTGCAGCCTTCCACCCCTGCCGGCTTTGGCCCTGCCCCTTGCCCAAAAATGGAAAACGCTTGCATCACACTCTGCACTTGAAAAATTGCTTTTATTGATGGGGAAATTCCAGGGTGGGGAGTCACCCTGCATGGACAGGGCTGCCGAGCTGTCTACAGGCCCAGAGGCTCCCAACAGGGGCGGTGGGGGTGCTGAGGGCTTGGGACTCACAGCTCCCAGCAGCTCCCAGCAGCTCCCACAGGATCCTGACTGGCCTCGTGCCGCCCTTGGCCACTTCTGTCTGTGATAGTCTAATCCAGAGTCCTGTGAAGGGTGGGAACCCTTGTCCCTCTCAGGGCACCGTTTTCACCACCTCTGGTCGCTGGATGTGGAACTGTAGGGGGGGAGAAGGGAGAGGTGAGGATGAGGGTAGCCTGTGGCACCCCCCCCCCAGCAGTGGGCTGGGGATCCAGGGATAGGGAGAATCCACCAGAGTGAGCTGGGGGCCCAGAGGTAGGGACCCAGGGGGTGCAATGTGGTCCTAGGGGTGAGGTCCCAGGGATGGGGTAAAGTGTAGGTGGGGTTTCAAGGCTGGGGTGCTCCTGGTTGTCACCTGTGTGTTGGGGCTCACGTTGTCCAGGGAGGGCCGGAAGTTACTGTAGACATTCTCACGTCCGTATCTGTCCCCCTGCAGATTCTTGCCTGTTGGGGGAGGGGGTCTGAGCGTGGGCACGGAGGCAGGGGTAGCACGGAGATCCCAGGAAGAGAGTTGGTCTGAAGACCCAGTCCAGTCTCCACCCTGAGCAGCCCGCCCAGCTCATGGCTCATCCTTGGAATCTGGGCAGGTGCAGTGTGACCCAGGGTCGAGGCCCTCACAACAAGCTGTAGGTTAAACGTCACAGCCACGGGCACTGGCAGGCCCTGGCCAGGAGTGACGAGGCCGGGTGAGGCCAACGGCAGGATACAGCCACCTCATAGCAACGGTAACCACAGCAGGCAAAGCAGCCTTCCTTCTGCCCCCTCTCATCTGGTCGGCACTGCCACCCCTGTCTAGGGAGCCACCCTCGCTGTCACCTTCCAGACCCCAGTTCAACTTCACCACCTCATCACCCACTACCCATACCCTCCCTGGACTTGAGGCTGAGGGCACACAGAGCAAGTGCAGGGACTTCCAGGCAGCAGCAGCAGTAGCAGTGAGCAGACCAGGCTGTCGCAACTGCAGGACTGGCCTGCAGTTCCCCACCTCTTCCCACTGCCACCCTGAACCTGCCCCTGGTACCTTCCCAGACGCCTGTGTTCTGGAAACTGCCAGGGATGCTCTCTTTCTGCCACTCTTGCGACACGTCATACTTATTTTGCCTGGCAACAGAAATGCCATGAGCAGCCCGAGGCACAGGAGGGAGTTCAGCATATCCTGGCCTCCAGCTTCCCCCCACTGGGGACAGGGGCAAGGGGACTGTCCCAGCCACAGTTCCAAGTTGGTGACAAAGATGGAAGAGCAAGGTCACCAGGGCCTCCTTGCCTTCCTTGGGCATGGGGCATTGCACCTGACTCAGGGTAACTCCCTCCCAAGGCCAGCCCAGGGGCAGGTATATTTTGTGAGACTCTATGGTCCAACCAGGCTCATTAGGATCACCCAGGAACAGGTGACTTCTGTACTTAGTTCCATTTCAATTGATAAGTTTCCTCTCCTTATCGACTTCCCTAACAGGTGGACCCAGTCCCATCAGATGGCTATGCCTGGGGCCAGGAGGGGCTGGGCACCCTCTGTGGCCTCAGGTGACAGGTACCTGCCCAGCTGACAGAAGCTGTGCCTTGGGGACAACCAGACAGCGGCCACCTGACCCCACCGGCTCACCTATGCAACTTCCTCTGCGATCGGCCGAGGAGGAACACGAGGACGACCACGAGGACTGCCAGCACGGCCAGCACAGCCCCCACTATCCCGTACACGAGCGTCTTGTTGGTGCTGTGTTC
Organism: Ochotona curzoniae; assembly: GCF_017591425.1. Lineage (NCBI taxonomy): Eukaryota > Metazoa > Chordata > Mammalia > Lagomorpha > Ochotonidae > Ochotona > Ochotona curzoniae. Next base: position 7,246,632 of record NW_024465421.1, read on the forward strand.
GCAGGTGTCCCCCCAGTACCAGTGAGTGTCTGTGTTGGAGCACCTGGGGGCACACACACAGGTTCTGGCTCCAGCCCACAGGCAAGTACATCGTCTCCCCAAAGCCAAGGCCAACACGCAAAGCAGGGCACTCTCACAGCCAGCTAGACAGCTGGGAGCCTGTGGAGCAGGCAGAGGATAGGGGAGTCCAGGACTGGGCAGGGGGTGGGGAGCAGAGGGAGGGGATAGCCTCTCCCTACCCCCGCCCCGGGGGCTCACAGGGACAGGAGGAACACTGATGCCTCATCCCAGCTTCGTGATGTCATTTTGCCACCCCCTGGGACTGTGGTGGACTTGTTATCACCTATTACAGGTCACACCTTAATTTATGGCCTCATGAACTTGGTGTCCAGGTTATGGTTAGAAGTGACAGCAACTCAGTAGCTGAGATGGCATAAGGGACTCTAGGAGAAGCGGAGAGAGCAATAGAGGCAGGGCAGATAGGGACAAGCAGACAGAGAGACGCGCATGCTGTTAACTTGAACTTGCTTAAGAGATAGCTTTTACAGCCCTGGCCCTGGGTGTCCATAGATTATGATCTGTACCTGCCCCCCAACTCCCATGGGAGTGAGGGGTATGGAGGGGGGTAGCGTAGGAACCCCACATACAGAAGAGAGGAGGGAGCAGGCAAACCTCCCTGTTCTGCCCACGCCCACTTTACCCCCCACCCCAGCATGGCCACCGTGGGAGATGGGGAGAGCAGAGGAGGGCCTCCCCCCAGCAGGGCTGGGCACTCACACACAGCGGGGGCCACTGCGCTGCAGCCGGCACTGGCCTTCATTGCAGTTGAGTTGCGACTTGGTGCCTGGAGTGCACCTGGTCACACAGGCCAGCTTCCCATCCACCTTGTCCACGTAGTAGTACTGGGAGAAGTCCTTGGCAGCCTTCTTGGTGCATTGCTCTGCAGGAGGGTCGGGGGCAGCACTGGTCAGCCTCCTAACAGCAAACCCTCTCCTCCCCTGCAACCTCATACATATTTACCAGCACCACCCACCACCGCCTCTTTCCTCCGGGAAGCCCCACACAGCTGCACTCACCCTGGAAGTCAAAGTCCAATGTGACCCCGTTCACTATGGTGGCGTTCTCGTCGTAGCACAGGATAGATTCTGCCCCGGACAGGTGAGAGACAAGAACAAAATAGCAGTGCTTCTCTCTGCTCTCCAGGGTTGGGGGAGGAGGCAGAGGCCAGAAGCTCTCCCCCTACACCCCTCCATGCTGGCCACTCCCCAGCTCTACAAGGGGACATGGCAGGGATGGGGGTGATGAGCTCAGCAAGAGAGAGAGAGAGAGAGAGAGAGAGAGAGAGGTCACAGGGAGTCGCATAGGATTGGGGCCGAGGGAGGGAGGCACCTGGGCCTGGTGTCAGGGTCCAGGACTTGGAAAAAAAGCAACTGGGCACAGGGTTGTCAGGAGACAGTGGGGAGGAAGTGTCCCAAGCACAGCCTTGCAGGAGACCCCACCTTCGCAAGTGGTGTCATTATCGTGGGTAGTACGTGTCTCGTTCATGATCCTGTCCCTCACGATCTTCTCAAGGTTATCAAACTGCTGCTGGTAGTCAGGGGTGTAGTCTATTTCCAAGAGCACATCATGCTGCACCACGATGCTGCCTTTGCTGAAAGAGGGAGTTGATTCCTGGGTTACTCCCCCCACCCTGCCTGCAGTCAGCCGCCTGCCCACCCCGCAGGAGGGGCCCCAGACAAAGCAGCTCACAAGACCCAGAAGTGGGAAAGAAAGGGGGCTCTTCCCAGGAGCCGCTGGCAACCTGGAGAGACGGGGCAAACCACACAAAACCGGTGTGGGGATGAAACTCATCTCTATCAATAGAAGTTCATGCGGCCTGGCAGCGTGGCACAGTGGGATAAGCTGCTACCTGCTATCCGGGCATCCTACATGAGCGCCACTTGGCATCTTGGCTGCTTGGCTTCTGATCCAGCTCCCTGATAATGCTGCTAGGAAAGTAGCAAAGGATGGCCCAGGTACTTGGGCCCCTGCTCCCTCGTGGGAGACCAAGAAGAAGGTCCTGGCTTCTGCATGGCCCAGCCCTGGCATTGTAGCCATGGGGGAAGTGAGCCAATGTATGGAAGATCTCTCTCAACTTTGACTTTCAAATAAACACATGAATTTTTCAGATAGAAATCCATGGCCAAGAATGGGGTGGGGGGGGATATCGGGCCCTTTGTGCCTTGCGGGCGCAAAGGTGAACCGGTGCAGCCATGGAGGGAAACAGCGTGGTGGTTCCATCAGAGCCTAAGCATAAACCCAGCACATGACTGGGGCTGTACTTCAGGCACCTGCTGAGGGTGGGAAAGAGTCATCCGAGTGCAGTCACCCAGGGTTCCTCTTTGCTACTGGCTTCCCTGCCAGGCCTCACATGCTAAGCAGTGCTGTCTAGAGCCTCCAACATCCCAAGCCAGGTGGAAGCGGAAATAGTGGAGGAATGGACAGTAAATAGCACAAGAACGAATGAAGTACCAGTGAATGATTTGATGAACAGGCGAGGAAGGAAGAAAGGAGCAAATGAGGTAGTAATGGAAGAACCATGACAATGAAGAAAAATGTGACTAAGCAATGGAGAATAAAAAGGTGATGACGGATAAAGGAGCACATGGTGAAGGAATGAATAAACAATCGACAAGAAGGGCGGGTGTCAGGGCTGCCCCAGCTTAGCCAGTGCCAACACCCTCCCGGTCCACAACAGGAGGCGGTGTGGTCGGTTCACCCGCCCCCTGGTACTCACGAGAGGCTGCGCACGATCACTCCATTGTAGCCAGTGAAGTTGTACACTTTGTTCATCTGCAAGGAGGGAGGCAGGGGTGAGCTTGCACAGGGCTGGGAGTACAGAGGCAGCCAGCCCCTGCAGGCCAGTGCCAGGTTCCAGGAGTCCCTGGTGGAATCCAGAGGGAACAAGGGAAGGCCCGGGAACTCCCCTCTGCCAGGGCACAGCAGGCATTGGGGTGAACAGCCCTTCTCGGGACTCGGGGAGCCACAACTGGGCATTCCTAGCCTTACCTCTTCTTCAAAGAGTTTGGTGAAATCTTTGTACGCCTGGGAGGAGGTGTTACTCAAGTCTGTGGTGAAGGTCCTGTGAGTCACTTTCACGATCACGGTCACAGTGGCATTGAGGACATCGGGGACCTCTGTGAGAAGGGGGCCGCACAAGGCATGAGACACCCACCTCCCAGCAAGGTCCCCGGGAGGGCAGAGCTCTCCTTCTGTGAGTCACGTGGGTTGGAAGGCCTCGGGCACCCTCAATGTGACCAGGGCTGAGAACGAAAAGGAGGGCTCCCCAAAGGCTTAGGATAGAGATGGGGGCAGGCGGGCAGGGGGAAGGCCCTGCAGGTGGCAGAAGGGTGGGGTAGGGACTCTGAGGAGGTGGTTACCCAAGGGGAAGGAGTAGCTGAAGGACTGGCACTCCTCCCCGAAGAAGCCCGGGGCGCAAACACATTCGTGGCCGTCCCACATCTCCCAGCTCTGGCATTGGCCTGCAGGGCGACAGAAGTCACACAGGTTAACACAGAAAGCCCAAGGGATGAAACTGATACTAGCTCCTGGACCACACACTGTATCCAAAGGGGTTGGGTGGACATTCAGCCTAGTTATTAAGAAGCCAGTGGGGGACCTGGCGCAGTAGCCTATTGGCTAAAGTCCTAGCCTTGCACATGCTGGGGATCTCATATGGGCACCTGTTCATATCCTGGCTGCTCCACTTCCCATCCAGCTTCCTGCTTGTGGCCTGAGAAAGCAGTAGAAGATGGCCTGAAGCCTTGGTACCCTGCACCTTTATGGGAGATCAGGAGGAAGCTCCTGGCTCCTGGCTTTGGATCAACTCAGCTCCAGTTGTTGTGGCCACTTGGAGAATGAACCAACAGATGAAAGATCTTTCTGTCTCTGCTTCTCTCTGTAAATCTTTCCAATAAAAAAATTTAAAATCTTAAAAAGAGAGAGAGAAAGAAAGAAGCCAGTGGGGAGGGTATGTCCCCCACGGGAGTGCCTCATCAAGCTCCTGCTCTCATCCGTCTGCCAGCTTCCTGCTGAACGCAGGCCCCAGGAGCAGGCAGCTGACAGCTCAGGTTCATGAGTTTCTGCCACACACCAGAGACACCTGGACGGATCCCAGCTCCCCAGCTTCAGCCTGTTTCTGCAGGCTGCTGAGCAGTGAGACAGCAGATGGGGGTTCTTTCTCTCTCTTGCCCTTTCACTCTCTTTAAAAATCAACTTTTGGGGTAGCTGCATGGTGACATAGTAGTCAAAGATTTCACCTGCAGAGTCAGCATCCCGTATGGGTGCCAGTTCTAGTTCCAACTGCTCCACTTCCTATCCAGCTCCCTATTTATGACCTAGAAAATCAGTGGAAGATGGCCCAAGTCCTCGGGACCCTGTACCCACGTGGGAGACCTAGAGGAAGCTCTTGGCTTTGGATTGGCCACTGTGGCCACTTGGGGAATGAACCAATACATGATTCTCTCTCTCTCTCTCCCTGCCCTCTTTCTCTAGCTCTGCCTTTCAAATAAAAGCAAATTTTTTAAAAATGAGATTTTTGAAGTATAGGACCCTCCACCTACCACTCCCTCACACCCAAGAACTGGTGGGAAAAGGAGGAGGAGAAAACAGAGAGGAAGAAAAGAACAAAACAGGAGGAAGGGCAGAGAACCCCCGGGTCCTACACATCACCAGAAGGCATGAGCCCTCGTGGGCGGCAGGCGGCAGGGCAGGCACAAGTAGGAGTGGAGATGTGGTGACAAGGGACTCAGCAATGAAGAGGATAAGCAGGAGCAAGGCTGGGACAGGGGCACCAAGAAACCAACGAGGGGCAGAGCATACCTGGGGTGCTCGACGTGGACAGCGTGGTTGTCACTGTGGAGTAGCTGCTGGAGAACGAGGGACTGAGGGAGGAGGCATTGGACAAAGGGGGTGAGGAAGGGGTGGAGCTGGGGGAGGAGGACAAAGCAGGAGGGAAGCTGGCTGAGGTTTTCGTGGATGAGGGAGCAAGGGAGGAAGCTGCTGAGGTGGGGCTGCTGGAGATCATGGTGCTGAGGGCAGCCCCAGGCGTGGAGGAGAAGATGGAGGTCTGCACAGTGACCGTGGGGAAGGACGGAGTTGAGCTGCTGGAGAACATGGTAGACTCTGCTCCGAGGGCAGTGGTTTGGGAGCTGCTATCAGGCAAGGTTGTGTGTGCCGATCCAGAGGTCCTCGGGACAGTTGTGGATGATTCAGAAAGCACCGTGGTGTGGGAGGTGACAGTGTAGCCTGGGACGTGTGAAGTTGTGCTACCTGGGAGGGATGAAGAAGCCTCACTGAGGACTGTGGTGTGAGTGGTGTCAGGTGCCAGTGTGGACTGGGATGACACTGGACCACTGGAAATGACCGTGGATGCCTCAGTGGATGAAGTGGTCAGGGAGGTTTCTGTCGGCTCCATGCTGGGCACAGAGCTGCTGGACGAGGTGGGCGATGTCACAGTGAGGGCTGTGTCCTCAGGGTTGACTGGTGTCACAGTTGACATGGCTGAGCCTGTGCTGCTACTGACAGAGACTGTAGAACCTTCTGTGGGCATTGTGCTTGGGGAGCCCATGGATGTCACTGTCGGGAAGAGGCAAGTGGAAGTGCTCTGGAAGGTGGTAGACTGTCCGTTGTTCTCTGTGGTCAGGGTGCTGTCCCAGGGCAGGGTCGTGGTTCTGAATCCTGGACTACTGGGGAAGCTTGAAGACCCTCCTAGAACTGTGGTTTGGGAGGTGCCAGTGGGCAATGTCCCCATGCTGCTTTGGAAAGTGGTGGAATCTGTGGAGACAACTATGGTTGGAGAACTGTGACCAGGCCATCGCGTGGATATTGATCCAGAGCTACTTGGAAAGGTAGTGGACTCAGTCACAACTGTGGTTGGGAAGCTGGAACTGGGCAGTATGGTAGGTGCTGAGCCTGGGCTGCCTGGGAAGCTGCTGCTGGATCCTTCTGTGATCGCTGAGCTTGGGGAGCTGGTGGACGTCACTGTTGGGAGGGCAGAAGCTGAAGTACTCTGGAACGTTGTAGTCTCTGTTGGGACCACAGTGGTCAGGGAACTGAAACTGGACTGCGCTGCAGTTGTGGATTCTGGGCTATTCTGGAAGGTTGTCAAATCTGACAAAAGTGTGGTTTGAGAGTTGTCACTAGGTGATGAGGTAATAACAGAACCAGCACTACTGGGGAAGGTACTAGAACCTTCCAGGGCAGTAGTGTGAGAGGTGTGTGAGAACTTTGTCTCACTAGACGCAGTCGTCGCTGTAGAGCTTGGGCTGCTGGGCACAGGGGTCGACTCAGATGTGATGGCTGTGGTCTGGGAGCTCTCCGTAGTCTCAGTCGTGGCTGTGGAGCTTGGGCTGCTGGGCACAGGGGTCGACTCAGATGTGATGGCTGTGGTCTGGGAGCTCTCCGTAGTCTCAGTCGTGGCTGTGGAGCTTGGGCTGCTGGCACAGGGGTCGACTCAGATGTGATGGCTGTGGTCTGGGTGCTCTCCGTAGTCTCAGTCGTGGCTGTGGAGCTTGGGCTGCTGGGCACAGGGGTCGACTCAGATGTGATGGCTGTGGTCTGGGAGCTCTCCGTAGTCTCAGTCGTGGCTGTGGAGCTTGGGCTGCTGGGCACAGGGGTCGACTCAGATGTGATGGCTGTGGTCTGGGAGCTCTCCGTAGTCTCAGTCGTGGCTGTGGAGCTTGGGCTGCTGGGCACAGGGGCGACTCTGATGTGATGGCTGTGGTCAGGAGCTCTCCGTAGTCTCAGTCGTGGCTGTGGAGCTTGGGCTGCTGGGCACAGGGGTCGACTCAGATGTGATGGCTGTGGTCTGGGAGCTCTCCGTAGTCTCAGTCGTGGCTGTGGAGCTTGGGCTGCTGGGCACAGGGGTCGACTCAGATGTGATGGCTGTGGTCTGGGAGCTCTCCGTAGTCTCAGTCGTGGCTGTGGAGCTTGGGCTGCTGGGCACAGGGGTCGACTCAGATGTGATGGCTGTGGTCTGGGAGCTCTCCGTAGTCTCAGTCGTGGCTGTGGAGCTTGGGCTGCTGGGCACAGGGGTCGACTCAGATGTGATGGCTGTGGTCTGGGAGCTCTCCGTAGTCTCAGTCGTGGCTGTGGAGCTTGGGCTGCTGGGCACAGGGGTCGACTCAGATGTGATGGCTGTGGTCTGGGAGCTCTCCGTAGTCTCAGTCGTGGCTGTGGAGCTTGGGCTGCTGGGCACAGGGGTCGACTCAGATGTGATGGCTGTGGTCTGGGAGCTCTCCGTAGTCTCAGTCGTGGCTGTGGAGCTTGGGCTGCTGGGCACAGGGGTCGACTCAGATGTGATGGCTGTGGTCTGGGAGCTCTCCGTAGTCTCAGTCGTGGCTGTGGAGCTTGGGCTGCTGGGCACAGGGGTCGACTCAGATGTGATGGCTGTGGTCTCAGGAGCTCTCCGTAGTCTCAGTCGTGGCTGTGGAGCTTGGGCTGCTGGGCACAGGGGTCGACTCAGATGTGATGGCTGTGGTCTGGGAGCTCTCCGTAGTCTCAGTCGTGGCTGTGGAGCTTGGGCTGCTGGGCACAGGGGTCGACTCAGATGTGATGGCTGTGGTCAGGGAGCTCTCCGTAGTCTCAGTCGTGGCTGTGGAGCTTGGGCTGCTGGGCACAGGGGTCGACTCAGATGTGATGGCTGTGGTCTGGGAGCTCTCCGTAGTCTCAGTCGTGGCTGTGGAGCTTGGGCTGCTGGGCACAGGGGTCGACTCAGATGTGATGGCTGTGGTCTAGGAGCTCTCCGTAGTCTCAGTCGTGGCTGTGGAGCTTGGGCTGCTGGGCACAGGGGTCGACTCAGATGTGATGGCTGTGGTCTAGGAGCTCTCCGTAGTCTCAGTCGTGGCTGTGGAGCTTGGGCTGCTGGGCACAGGGGTCGACTCAGATGTGTGCTGTGGTCTGGAGTCTCGTGACTCGCGTGGCGTGGAGCTGGCTGCTGGCACAGGGGCGACTCGATGTGATGCTGTGGTCTGAGTCTCAGTCTCAGCGTGGCTGTGGAGCTTGGGCTGCTGGCACAGGGGTCGACTCAGATGTGATGGCTGTGGTCTGGGAGCTCTCCGTAGTCTCAGTCGTGGCTGTGGAGCTTGGGCTGCTGGGCACAGTGGGTCGACTCAGATGTGATGGCTGTGGTCTGGGAGCTCTCCGTAGTCTCAGTCGTGGCTGTGGAGCTTGGGCTGCTGGGCACAGGGGTCGACTCAGATGTGATGGCTGTGGTCTGGGAGCTCTCCGTAGTCTCAGTCGTGGCTGTGGAGCTTGGGCTGCTGGGCACAGGGGTCGACTCAGATGTGATGGCTGTGGTCTGGGAGCTCTCCGTAGTCTCAGTCGTGGCTGTGGAGCTTGGGCTGCTGGGCACAGGGGTCGACTCAGATGTGATGGCTGTGGTCTGGGAGCTCTCCGTAGTCTCAGTCGTGGCTGTGGAGCTTGGGCTGCTGGGCACAGGGGTCGACTCAGATGTGATGGCTGTGGTCTGGGAGCTCTCCGTAGTCTCAGTCGTGGCTGTGGAGCTTGGGCTGCTGGGCACAGGGGTCGACTCAGATGTGATGGCTGTGGTCTGGGAGCTCTCCGTAGTCTCAGTCGTGGCTGTGGAGCTTGGGCTGCTGGGCACAGGGGTCGACTCAGATGTGATGGCTGTGGTCTGGGAGCTCTCCGTAGTCTCAGTCGTGGCTGTGGAGCTTGGGCTGCTGGGCACAGGGGTCGACTCAGATGTGATGGCTGTGGTCTGGGAGCTCTCCGTAGTCTCAGTCGTGGCTGTGGAGCTTGGGCTGCTGGGCACAGGGGTCGACTCAGATGTGATGGCTGTGGTCTGGGAGCTCTCCGTAGTCTCAGTCGTGGCTGTGGAGCTTGGGCTGCTGGCACAGGGGTCGACTCAGATGTGATGGCTGTGGTCTGGGAGCTCTCCGTAGTCTCAGTCGTGGCTGTGGAGCTTGGGCTGCTGGCACAGGGGTCGACTCAGATGTGATGGCTGTGGTCTGGAGCTCTCCGTAGTCTCAGTCGTGGCTGTGGAGCTTGGGCTGCTGGGCACAGGGGTCGACTCAGATGTGATGGCTGTGGTCTGGGAGCTCTCCGTAGTCTCAGTCGTGGCTGTGGAGCTTGGGCTGCTGGGCACAGGGGTCGACTCAGATGTGATGGCTGTGGTCTGGGAGCTCTCCGTAGTCTCAGTCGTGGCTGTGGAGCTTGGGCTGCTGGGCACAGGGGTCGACTCAGATGTGATGGCTGTGGTCTGGGAGCTCTCCGTAGTCTCAGTCGTGGCTGTGGAGCTTGGGCTGCTGGGCACAGGGGTCGACTCAGATGTGATGGCTGTGGTCTGGGAGCTCTCCGTAGTCTCAGTCGTGGCTGTGGAGCTTGGGCTGCTGGGCACAGGGGTCGACTCAGATGTGATGGCTGTGGTCTGGGAGCTCTCCGTAGTCTCAGTCGTGGCTGTGGAGCTTGGGCTGCTGGGCACAGGGGTCGACTCAGATGTGATGGCTGTGGTCTGGGAGCTCTCCGTAGTCTCAGTCGTGGCTGTGGAGCTTGGGCTGCTGGGCACAGGGGTCGACTCAGATGTGATGGCTGTGGTCTGGGAGCTCTCCGTAGTCTCAGTCGTGGCTGTGGAGCTTGGGCTGCTGGGCACAGGGGTCGACTCAGATGTGATGGCTGTGGTCTGGGAGCTCTCCGTAGTCTCAGTCGTGGCTGTGGAGCTTGGGCTGCTGGGCACAGGGGTCGACTCAGATGTGATGGCTGTGGTCTGGGAGCTCTCCGTAGTCTCAGTCGTGGCTGTGGAGCTTGGGCTGCTGGGCACAGGGGTCGACTCAGATGTGATGGCTGTGGTCTGGGAGCTCTCCGTAGTCTCAGTCGTGGCTGTGGAGCTTGGGCTGCTGGGCACAGGGGTCGACTCAGATGTGATGGCTGTGGTCTGGGAGCTCTCCGTAGTCTCAGTCGTGGCTGTGGAGCTTGGGCTGCTGGGCACAGGGGTCGACTCAGATGTGATGGCTGTGGTCTGGGAGCTCTCCGTAGTCTCAGTCGTGGCTGTGGAGCTTGGGCTGCTGGGCACAGGGGTCGACTCAGATGTGATGGCTGTGGTCTGGGAGCTCTCCGTAGTCTCAGTCGTGGCTGTGGAGCTTGGGCTGCTGGGCACAGGGGTCGACTCAGATGTGATGGCTGTGGTCTGGGAGCTCTCCGTAGTCTCAGTCGTGGCTGTGGAGCTTGGGCTGCTGGGCACAGGGGTCGACTCAGATGTGATGGCTGTGGTCTGGGAGCTCTCCGTAGTCTCAGTCGTGGCTGTGGAGCTTGGGCTGCTGGGCACAGGGGTCGACTCAGATGTGATGGCTGTGGTCTGGGAGCTCTCCGTAGTCTCAGTCGTGGCTGTGGAGCTTGGGCTGCTGGGCACAGGGGTCGACTCAGATGTGATGGCTGTGGTCTGGGAGCTCTCCGTAGTCTCAGTCGTGGCTGTGGAGCTTGGCTGCTGGGCACAGGGGTCGACTCAGATGTGATGGCGTGGTCTGGGAGCTCTCCGTAGTCTCAGTGTGGCTGTGGAGCTTGGCTGCTGGCACAGGGGTCGACTCAGATGTGATGGCTGTGGTCTGGGAGCTCTCCGTAGTCTCAGTCGTGGCTGTGGAGCTTGGGCTGCTGGGCACAGGGGTCGACTCAGATGTGATGGCTGTGGTCTGGGAGCTCTCCGTAGTCTCAGTCGTGGCTGTGGAGCTTGGGCTGCTGGGCACAGGGGTCGACTCAGATGTGATGGCTGTGGTCTGGGAGCTCTCCGTAGTCTCAGTCGTGGCTGTGGAGCTTGGGCTGCTGGGCACAGGGGTCGACTCAGATGTGATGGCTGTGGTCTGGGAGCTCTCCGTAGTCTCAGTCGTGGCTGTGGAGCTTGGGCTGCTGGGCACAGGGGTCGACTCAGATGTGATGGCTGTGGTCTGGGAGCTCTCCGTAGTCTCAGTCGTGGCTGTGGAGCTTGGGCTGCTGGGCACAGGGGTCGACTCAGATGTGATGGCTGTGGTCTGGGAGCTCTCCGTAGTCTCAGTCGTGGCTGTGGAGCTTGGGCTGCTGGGCACAGGGGTCGACTCAGATGTGATGGCTGTGGTCTGGGAGCTCTCCGTAGTCTCAGTCGTGGCTGTGGAGCTTGGGCTGCTGGGCACAGGGGTCGACTCAGATGTGATGGCTGTGGTCTGGGAGCTCTCCGTAGTCTCAGTCGTGGCTGTGGAGCTTGGGCTGCTGGGCACAGGGGTCGACTCAGATGTGATGGCTGTGGTCTGGGAGCTCTCCGTAGTCTCAGTCGTGGCTGTGGAGCTTGGGCTGCTGGGCACAGGGGTCGACTCAGATGTGATGGCTGTGGTCTGGGAGCTCTCCGTAGTCTCAGTCGTGGCTGTGGAGCTTGGGCTGCTGGGCACAGGGGTCGACTCAGATGTGATGGCTGTGGTCTGGGAGCTCTCCGTAGTCTCAGTCGTGGCTGTGGAGCTTGGGCTGCTGGGCACAGGGGTCGACTCAGATGTGATGGCTGTGGTCTGGGAGCTCTCCGTAGTCTCAGTCGTGGCTGTGGAGCTTGGGCTGCTGGGCACAGGGGTCGACTCAGATGTGATGGCTGTGGTCTGGGAGCTCTCCGTAGTCTCAGTCGTGGCTGTGGAGCTTGGGCTGCTGGGCACAGGGGTCGACTCAGATGTGATGGCTGTGGTCTGGGAGCTCTCCGTAGTCTCAGTCGTGGCTGTGGAGCTTGGGCTGCTGGGCACAGGGGTCGACTCAGATGTGATGGCTGTGGTCTGGGAGCTCTCCGTAGTCTCAGTCGTGGCTGTGGAGCTTGGGCTGCTGGGCACAGGGGTCGACTCAGATGTGATGGCTGTGGTCTGGGAGCTCTCCGTAGTCTCAGTCGTGGCTGTGGAGCTTGGGCTGCTGGGCACAGGGGTCGACTCAGATGTGATGGCTGTGGTCTGGGAGCTCTCCGTAGTCTCAGTCGTGGCTGTGGAGCTGGGCTGCTGGCACAGGGTCGACTCAGATGTGATGGCTGTGGTCTGGGAGCTCTCCGTAGTCTCAGTCGTGGCTGTGGAGCTTGGGCTGCTGGGCACAGGGGTCGACTCAGATGTGATGGCTGTGGTCTGGGAGCTCTCCGTAGTCTCAGTCGTGGCTGTGGAGCTTGGGCTGCTGGGCACAGGGGTCGACTCAGATGTGATGGCTGTGGTCTGGGAGCTCTCCGTAGTCTCAGTCGTGGCTGTGGAGCTTGGGCTGCTGGGCACAGGGGTCGACTCAGATGTGATGGCTGTGGTCTGGGAGCTCTCCGTAGTCTCAGTCGTGGCTGTGGAGCTTGGGCTGCTGGGCACAGGGGTCGACTCAGATGTGATGGCTGTGGTCTGGGAGCTCTCCGTAGTCTCAGTCGTGGCTGTGGAGCTTGGGCTGCTGGGCACAGGGGTCGACTCAGATGTGATGGCTGTGGTCTGGGAGCTCTCCGTAGTCTCAGTCGTGGCTGTGGAGCTTGGCTGCTGGGCACAGGGGCGACTCGATGTGATGGCTGTGGTCTGGGAGCTCTCCGTACTCAGTGTGGCTGTGGAGCTTGGCTGCTGGCACAGGGGTCGACTCAGATGTGATGGCTGTGGTCTGGGAGCTCTCCGTAGTCTCAGTCGTGGCTGTGGAGCTTGGGCTGCTGGGCACAGGGGTCGACTCAGATGTGATGGCTGTGGTCTGGGAGCTCTCCGTAGTCTCAGTCGTGGCTGTGGAGCTTGGGCTGCTGGGCACAGGGGTCGACTCAGATGTGATGGCTGTGGTCTGGGAGCTCTCCGTAGTCTCAGTCGTGGCTGTGGAGCTTGGGCTGCTGGGCACAGGGGTCGACTCAGATGTGATGGCTGTGGTCTGGGAGCTCTCCGTAGTCTCAGTCGTGGCTGTGGAGCTTGGGCTGCTGGGCACAGGGGTCGACTCAGATGTGATGGCTGTGGTCTGGGAGCTCTCCGTAGTCTCAGTCGTGGCTGTGGAGCTTGGGCTGCTGGGCACAGGGGTCGACTCAGATGTGATGGCTGTGGTCTGGAGCTCTCAGTTCTCAGTCGTGGCTGTGGAGCTTGGGCTGCTGGCACAGGGGTCGACTCAGATGTGGTGACTGGTCTGGGAGCTCTCCGTAGTCTCAGTCGTGGCTGTGGAGCTTGGGCTGCTGGTCACAGGGGTCGACTCAGATGTGATGGCTGTGGTCTGGAGCTCTCCGAGTCTCAGTCGTGGCTGTGGAGCTTGGCTGCTGGCACAGGGTCGACTCAGATGTGATGGCTGTGGTCTGGAGCTCTCCGTAGTCTCAGTCGTGGCTGTGGAGCTTGGGCTGCTGGTCACAGGGGTCGACTCAGATGTGATGGCTGTGGTCTCGGAGCTCTCCGTAGTCTCAGTCGTGGCTGTGGAGCTTGGGCTGCTGGTCACAGGGGTCGACTCAGATGTGATGGCTGTGGTCTAGGGAGCTCTCCGTAGTCTCAGTCGTGGCTGTGGAGCTTGGACTGCTGGCACAGGGGTCGACTCAGATGTGATGGCTGTGGTCTGGGAGCTCTCCGTAGTCTCAGTCGTGGCTGTGGAGCTTGGCTGCTGGTCACAGGGGTCGACTCAGATGTGATGGCTGTGGTCTGGGAGCTCTCCGTAGTCTCAGTCGTGGCTGTGGAGCTTGGGCTGCTGGGCACAGGGGTCGACTCAGATGTGATGGCTGTGGTCTGGGAGCTCTCCGTAGTCTCTCAGTTGAGGCTGTGGAGCTTGGCTGCTGGGCACAGGGGTCGACTCAGATGTGATGGCTGTGGTCTCGGAGCTCTCCGTAGTCTCAGTCGTGGCTGTGGAGCTTGGGCTGCTGGGCACAGTCTGCGACTCAGATGTGATGGCTGTGGTGCAGGGAGCTCTCCGTAGTCTCAGTGGTGGCTGTGGAGCTTGAGCTGCTGTGGCACAGGGGTCGACTCAGATGTGATGGCTGTGGTCTCGGAGCTCTCCGTAGTCTCAGTCGTGGCTGTGGAGCTTGGGCTGCTGGCACAGGGGTCGACTCTGTATTGGTGGCTGTGGTCTGGAGCTCTCCGTAGTCTCAGTCGTGGCTGTGGAGCTTGAGCTGCTGGTCACAGTGGTCGACTCTGATGTGGTGACTGTGGTCTCGGAGCTCTCAGTGACATCAGTTGTGGCTGTCGAGCCTGAGCTGCTGGGCACAGGGCTCAACCCTGGTGTGTCATCTCTGTCCTGGATATTCTCAGTTTTCTCAATTGTTGTTATGGATTCTGGGTTATTTTCTTGTTCTGTCGTTGTTGCTGATTCGCTGAATGTAGTTGCACTTTCCATTGTTTTTGAGTTCACATTTGTTGAGGAGTGCTCTGATTTTTTCAATATTGTTGTCTCTGTTGTATGTGCAGTTGTAGAATATGACTGGCTATTACTTCCTAATGTTGTCATGCTCTCAATTCTCTTGGAAGTGTAGGTTCCTGTGAAAAGGGTTTTGTTTGCAGTGTTTAACGTGTTGGTGGCAGTGGATTGTGATTCTGTGCTTGTCTCCACACTGCTAGCCAATGTCAGGATTGTGGCAGTAGTTCCCTGTGATCCTGAAGAAGCTGTAGCACCTGCAGTGGTGGCCGAGTGTGAAGGCGGTGAGTAGGTGAAAACTTCTGTGGTCGAAGTTGTTGGTGTCTCACTGCTTGTTTCATCATTACCTGTTGTGGAAACCCCATATGCTGTAAAAATCAGTCAGTGTGGTGGTGTATGAAATTCATATCTCTTTGAAATGTAGTTAGACTATGACAAGCTGGAATTGAAGCCCTTGAGCTTAAAGTTCAAGCTCCCTTTCTAAGATTCAAAAACTGCCTCGAATACATTTGCGTTTGGCCAAACTCCCAATGGAATCATAGCTCTCTGTTCCTTCTGGGAGATCCTACATGTGGTGTCCTTTGCTATTTCCTAGGGCCTCACTATGATTTATGACATTTTTGTTGATATATATTTATTTGAAATGCAGAGTGACAAAGGGAAAGGGGTCTTCCATTTGCTAGTTTACTTCTCAGATGACCACAACATCCAGGGCTGATCCAAGCGAAAGCCAGGTGGCAGGAATGCCATCCATGTCTCCCCCATGTGTGTTTATTTCAGAGGTCCACATACATGGGCCAGAGCATGAGAAAGCTCTGCTGCCTTCCTAGACACATGAGCAAGGAGCAGGATGGGAAGCAGAGCAGCCAGAACTAGAGTTCATGCTCCTATCTAATGCTGCCGTTGCAAGCATGGCCCTAGCTGCTGTGCTCTGGGATTTGTGACTTGAGCTGTTGACAGCACAGCCATGGGTCTGTGTGTTTGTGCAGACTTCTGTTGACAAGCCTCTGCCCTAAGCTGCCTGCACTCCCCTGGCTGAGCCAATTACAGGCCAATAGGCAACAAGCTCCCACAGCATTCTAGCCACATTCAAACACAAGTCCGCATTCACACCAATGCCCCAGGCACAATCTCTCTTGGCTCAAAATCTGTGAGTAGCAGATCGTGGTCTCGCCTGACATCCCACAGCTCACACTTCACTCTGACAAATCATTCTTCCCAATCCTACATGACCTTTCCCTTGCACTTCTAATCAGGTGGCTGCCACCAATCCAAAAAAAAAAAAAAAACCAGTAGAGATAAGACAGCCACTTGCTTATCAGTCATGGACAATTCTATCCTTGCTATCTTGAGACACTTATTCACACAAGGGCCATCTCCTCTACCTCGACCTCTACCTGTCCTACTGGGCTGCTCAATGCTCTCCTCCTCCTGGACCCACAGCCTGCCCAGCAGGCTGCACTTGTGTGAAACAAGGAACCAGTCCTGGGCTCAGGGCTGAATGGTTGATTCTGTCTCCCCAGCACATTGGCCACGTGACTGACGTGGGGTTCTGATTTCCTACAGAAGGTGGGGATAGGACCCTGGCTTGTCTTCATCCTGCTTATGGAAAGAGTAACATCTTATTTTTTCCAAAATGTTTGTAGTTTGTTGGTTTGAAAGGCAGAGTCAGAGAAGATGAGGGAGAGAAGGGAGAGAGATCTTCCAATCTCTGGTTCACTCTGCAAATGACCACAACATCCAAGCTGAGGCCAGAAGCCAGGGACTCCATCCAGGTCTCCCACATGGGTGGCGTTGGCCATCCACTGCTTTCCCAGGTGCATCAGCCTGGAACTAGCTCAGAAATGGAATGGCCAGGACTCAAACCAGCATTCCTATGGGATGCAGCCCTCGCTGGCAGTGGCTTAGTCCACAATGCCACCACACTGGCCCCAAGAGTGGCATTGTAGATGGATAGGATTTTGGTGACCATGGCATTGTCACCTAAAAGCTCATCAGCAGTTTGGCAGGGTGACAGGCAAGGTGTGTCAGTCCCATACTCTCCACTTTGTGCAGCTGCAGCATCCTCACCCTTTGGACACCCCAGCCCCGGCCCCTCAAAGAAGCCACTGCAGAAGTCAACAGGGCAAAGGGACCCCCAGTATCCACAGAGTACCTGGACAGACCAAGATGGACGCAGCATGGGTTAGCCAAGATGCGGCATCCCTGGTTGAGGATCTTAACAAAACTCCGAATTAAGGAAAGTGTTGCCAAATGACTCCACTCAAATGCCTCTGACTTGTAGAATTCATGGGAGGAAAATATAAGCGCAGATGAAGATTGCTAAGATTGCTTGTCTGTTCTCAAGTCAGTGGATAATGCTTGCATTGTCCAATCCTCTTAATCCTGAGTCCATTTTGTATGTAAGCAGAAAGGGAGAGAGGGAGCCAAGTTCCAGAGGCTGCCTGGGGTAATTTGGGACAGGGGGCACCCCTGAGTCATGAGCTTGAGCAACAGACACAGAATACCTGTGCATCCCCATGTGTGAGGGTGCATGGAGAGGCAGGGGGCTCAGAATGAGCATAGCCCTGACCTTGGGCTTCCCAGCCATGAACGGGGAGTCCCTCAAGCTGCCCTGCCCTGGCCTCCTGCTCCCCTGCCTGCTTCGTCAACCCACCCTGTCCTTCATGTGCCTCTCGGGGAAGCTACTACCCTGTCCTGCACTCCCTTGCGCTTCCACTCAACAAGCAAACCCTGGAACCACAGGGAACACCACGTTGGTCCTGGCATAGGAGCCGTGGGCACCCCCTTCGTTCACTGGGGCTGTGAGGGTTCAATGGGCATGAGGGTAAGAGAGGCCCATCTGGGGACGTGGCAGGAAGGGCAGGGAGGAGGGGCAGAGGCAGCCCCAAATTGTCATTCTCCCCCCTGTTCTTAAAGAATCAATGGGCTTCTTGGAGTGGCTCATAAATTTTACAGGACTTTTTAAGTCAGGAAGTTGGAAGGCGTCTGTTGAAACAAGTCAAACATCGGAGCTCATGCCAAGGCCACTGACGGCCAGCTCCCTAACCGACTCACGCAGGCCACAGCGCCACGGGGAGGGCCAACTTTTATGGGATGCCCGTAGGGTATCACCTTATCGCAGGGCACGTTACTTGGCAGGTTGGGCAGGTATGTAACCACCTGGAGGAAGCCCTCGCCCTTCTCTGCTCTGCCCTGTTTAACGGACTCGAAGCTGTTCTCAGAAAAACCGCTGCCCCCAAGGAGGCAATCAGCGTGGAAGGGGCTGGCACTGCCATGTACTGAGCTGTCACCTGCGATGCCATCATGCCCTATCAGTGAGGGGTTCAAGTCCTGGCTACTCCACCTCTGATCCAGCTCCCTGCTAAGACCTCTGGGAAGGAATGGAAGATGACCCAAGTGCTGGGGTCCCCCTGCCACCCACATGGGAGACCAGGATGGAGTTTGCTCCTGACTTCAGCCTGGCCCAGATCTGGCTGCTGCCACTTTTTATCTCTTCCTCTCGCTATCATTCTGTCTCTCAAATAAATAAATCTTTAAAAACATATTCAAGGGGGACCCAAGGCACAATAGCCCAGTGACTAAATCCTCGCCTTGCATCTGCCAAGATTCCACATGGGCGCCAGTTCTAATCCCAGCAGCCCCGCTTCCCATCCAGCTCCCTGCTTGTGGCCTGGAAAAGCAGTTGAGGACAGCCCAAAGCCTTGGGACCCTGCACCCACATGGGAGACCCAAAAGAAGCTCCTGGCTTCAGATCAGCACAGCTCCAGCCGTTGTGGTCACTTGGGGAGTGAACCAGTGGACAGAAGATCGTCCTGTCTGACTTTGCAATAAAAATAAATGAATGTTAACAAAAAAAAAAAAAAAACTTTTTAAAAAAGCATATTCAAAGGACCAGTGCAGGGGCTCAACAGGCTAATTCTCCACCTGAGACACCAGTATCCCATATGGGAGCCAGTTCAAATCCCAGCTGCTCTACTTCTTACCCAGCTCTCTGCTTATGGATCTAGGAAAACAGCAGAAGATGGCTCAAGTCCTTGGGACCCTGCACCAACAAAGGCTCCTGCTTCAGATCAATTTAGCTCCGGCCATTGCAGCCATTTGGGGAGTGAACCAGTGGATGGATCTCCCTTTGTGTGTGTATGTGTGTCTTCTCTCTATAAATGCATCTCTCAGATAAAAATAAACTTTATATTTAAAAAGTGAAATAAAAACATATTCAGAAAAACCAAATCAAAGACCCTGGAACATCTCCCTGTCATGTTTTCTTTAAGAGCAAAAGAAAACACCACAGTCCCATTGCAGTCCCCTGAGACAGGCCTGGCCATCTCTGTTTCCCACGAGAATCAAGGTCTGGCAGTTAAATCTCTGCCAGGGTCACTGAGCTTGTAACTCCAACACATTTTAAAGCTGGCTTTTACGAGCACTTTTAGCACAAGGAGGGGGTCAGGGAGGAGACAAGGCGTTGAGAACAATGTGTGTAGAGGTACACAGGTGCACAAGAGCCCCCCACGCCTCCCCCGCCTCCACTGAGCACTTCCAGCCCAGGCTTCTGGGGCCACTGTGTGTGTGTATCTCCCCAGAGTGGTAAAGCAGGGATGGCCTCAGCCTCGCGTCAAATGCTAGGGTCAGGGCTGTGCTACCAGAAAGCTGGGCGAAGGAAGGCATACATCCCTCCTCCTCCCAGCAAGCCCACCAAGAAGGAAACACAGCAAGGAAAGGCCCCAGCACGGTAGCCTACAGGGTAAGCCACCCTCTGCAATGCCAGCAGCCCAGAGGGACACTGGTTCAAGTTCTAGCTATTCCACTTCTTTTCTAATGTCCTGCTAATGCAGAGGAAGATAGGGCAAGTCCTCAGACCCCCTATAGCCATGGGGGAGAGTAACATGAAGTTCCCAGCCCTTGTTTCAACTTGGCCCAGCACTGGTCATCGCAAACATTTAGGGAGTGAACCAGTGGATAGAAGATCTCTTTATTTCTCCCATTCTGCTTTTCAAATAAATATTTAAGATTTTATTTGTATTGGAAAGGTAGATCAGATCAGGTTTACAGAGAGAAGGAGAGGCAGAAAAAAAGATCTTCCTTCAGCTGGATCACTCCCCCAAAAATAGGCACAATGGCCATAGTTGAGCCAATCTGAAGCCAGAAGCCAAAAGTCCCCTCTGGGTTTTCCATGTGGGTACAGGGTTCCAAGGACTTGAGCCATCCTCTGTTGCTTTCTCAGGCCACAAGCAGGGAGCCAGATGGGAAATGGAACAGCCAGGACGTGAACCAGTGCCCATATAGGGTCCTGGCGCTTGGAAGGTGAGGATTTAGCTATTGAGCCATCACACTGCATCCCCTGCAACCCCCCATCTCCCTACCACACACAAGGGTTTTTTGTTTGGTTGGTTGTTTTGTTTGTTTGTTTGTTTGGTTGGTTGGTTGGTTGGTTGGTTGTTTTTTGGAATTCTACATTTGGAATTCTATCATTCTACAATGATAGAGGAGAGCTTCTCACTGCTGGTTTGTCTCCCAGTAGCTACAATGGTTAGGGCTGGGCCAGGCCAAAGCAGCAGTCCAGAACTCCAACCAGGTCTCCCAGGTGCGTGGCAGGGCCCCAAGCACTTGGTCATCTGCCACTGCCTTCCCATGTACATTAGCAGGGAGCCCAACCAGAAGCACAGCTGGGCCTTCCACTGGCACTCCGAGAAGGACTGTCAGCATTGCCAAGTAACAGCTTAACCCACTGTGCTGAAGTGCCAGTCCCTAGCTATACCACTTCATCATGCTTCTTACCCCAAAGTAAACTGAGGCATGGAAAGAAAACAGACACAAAAAGCATGTCACATCTGAATAAGTGAAAACTGAATAAACATGTCCAGGCATAGGAGGCTAAAGGATTGTCTGTGGCATTCTATAGAAAGAAAAGCAGTCATCGGCCACTGAAATACAAACCATCCAAGTGGGCTGTGGGGAAGCATCCCGGCTCCAGCCCCTGACTACAGCTTCCTGCTAACAAAGACCCTGGGAGAGAGTGATGGTTCAAGCGAGTGGGATCTGCCACCCACGTGGGAGACCTGAAGTTCCTGCATCCCTGCTCTGGCCCCCACCTACCACTGCAGGCATCTGGGGAGGAACCCAGTAGTTGGGATCTGTGTGTGTGTGTGTCTGTCTACCTATGTATGTTTCCCTGTCTCTCAAATAAACACTGTACATGTGTATAGGTACAAGGACCTGCCCATGGCAGAAGCCAAAATACATACCCAGAAAGAAATGCATTGAAAGGTCGGTAGTTGGGCCTGGCATGGTGGTCTAGTAGCTAAAGTCCTTGCCTTGCATGTGCCGGGATCCCATATGGGGATCAGTTTGTGTCCCAGTGGTCCCATTTTCCATCCAGCTCCCTGCTTGTGGCCTGGGAAGGCAGTAGGGGATGGCCCAAAGCCTTGGGACCCTGCACCCATGTGGGAGACCCAGAAAAAGCTCCTGGCCCCTGGCTCCTGGCTTTGGATCAGCTCAGCTCCAGCCATTGCAGCCACTTGGGGAGTGAATCAGCGGATGAAAGATCTTCCTCTCTGTCTCTCCTCCTCTCTGTATATCTGCCTTTCCAATAAAAATAAATAAATCTAAAAACAGGGTGGGAGGGTTGGTAGCACCTATCTGCATGGTGAGAGTGAGTTTCCTGCTTTCTCTTTGCCTTTGATGCATAAAATACTTATTTATGCTAAGAGCTAGAACACAGCACCCATGCCACTGCCCGGAGAACTGAGAGGAAAGTCCCCGGTTTCTGCGGTCACAACGCGTCGGAAACACGACCTATGCACTCCCGACAGGGCCACACAGGGTCAGCAGAGACACCAGCTGGCAATTCCCCCACCACAAGGGAAGTTAGATATTTTCTGTCTACAGCCGGGACACTAAGCAAATAAAGACGAGTGTATTCTTGTCTGTTGGCAGCTTTTATTGTATCTTTGCCCTGCACTTCCTTGGATTTTTTTTCTTTTCAAAAATCGCTATGGAAGACCCAGATGGCTTGGCTGGTTTTGTCTTTTGAACAGTTAATCAGCAACAGAAGATCGATCTCTCTCTCTCTCTCTCCTGACTCCCATCCCCTCCTCCCTCAATCTCTGTCGTTCTTTTACAAATAAATCTTTGTTGGGGGAAAAAAAAAAAAGAGCTCAAGATCCGACTTAGGATGGTTCCTAAATCCAAGTTCCGGTGTGCTGTAGGAGAAAGCAGAGAGAGAGGGTGACCCGCCCAGGGAAGGGGAGGCAGAGACTAGAGCAATGTGGTCCCAGCCCAGGAGCCCCAGGAGTCCCAGAGGCTGCAAGAGGTGAGGTCCTCCCCTGGGCTGCAGAGGGACCTAGGTTCTGACGCATACCTCAGGTGTCTGGTTTCCACAACGGGAAGATAATCTGTCCCCGTTGCCACAGCTGCGGAAAGCTGATACCAACCGGCACCACCGCCACAGCATATGTGCTGTAGGGCAACACTGTGGCACAGCAGGCTAAACCATTTCCTGCATTGCTCACACTCCACTTGGGAACCGATTCCAGTCCCGGCTCCTTCACTTCCCATCCAGCTCCCTGCTATTGTACCTGGGAGGCGGCAGAGGATGGCCCAAGTGCTTGGACCCTTGTGCCCATGTGGGAGACTCAGATGGAGTTTCTGGCTCCTGGATTTGGCCCAGCTCCAGCCATTGTAGCCATTTACGAAATGAACCAGTGGATGAATCTCTCCCTCTCTCTCACTCTCTCAAGTAACTATGCCTTTCAAATAAAGTCAATTTTAATTTTAAAAAGGGCAGAGGAGGGTCTGGAACCATAGGCCTGGGTTCAAATCTTAGCCCTTGCACCTGGAACCACAAGCAAGGTAGGTTCCAAACACTTTGGGCCTCAGTTTCCGTGAGGGTAGGAAGTCACCAACTAAGTGAGAGCATGGGGCATTGAGAACAGCATCCACAGACCCTCAGGGACCACCTGCGACCTTGAGCTTGAACATGAAGGGAACTCCGAAGGGCGTAGGGAAACACAGAATGAAAGGGTCTGTTCATTCGTGGCTGCGATCGCTTTGAAATCCAGCCACACAGGGCGTTTCCAAACTTTTTCTGAAAGAATTCACATGTGATGAGATAATTCGGAGTTGGGGCTGGGGGAGTGTTTCAAAATCGCTTTGCAAAGTCAACCTCTCTCTTCATTCCATTTTTTTTTCCCACCAGCTTATATAATATATAATTAGGGGAGCCAGGCGGCTTCCTTCCCTGGAGGTGGACTGCAGGAATCTGTTTATCAGTACGGTCATCCTTTGCATTCTCTGCCCCACACTGTCTCCTTATCAGCTAAGGCCTGGGAGCATCCGTTAAACCTTCCTTCCTGTACCCCTCCTCAACAGCCACCCAACTCCAACACCCAGGAGCACCCAGCAGCCTAGAAGGAAGTGGCCTTGGGGATCTCCTCTCAGCACCTCCCAGCCAGCCCCAGGCTGCCCCGCAGCCCCAGAACTAAGGTGGGGCTGTCGTTCTCTTTCCATCAACATTCCTTCTTGTAAACTCTATTATAAACTTTTTATTTGTCCTACCTCGGTTCATGGCACCTGAGCAGGCAGAGCCAGGCTTGAGTGTTTGCAAAATGAGTAAGTTTATGACGCTCAGCATAAAACAGCACTTCCTTTTCATAGCTCAAAACTTATAGACCCCAATGTCAAAGGTTGTCCTTGCCTATGGGGAGGCACCACCGTGCCTGGTTTCACATGTGACCGGGCATGTCCACCTCCACCCTCACTTAACAAGGTCACAGAGTTCCCGGGCCCCTCCAGGGTGGACCCTCACCCTTCCCTCCCCCTCTTGGTTACTACACACACCTTAGAATGCCACGTACACAAACCAGTGCACAGGCATCGACCTGCACAGCAGGCACAAACGGCAACTTCCCAGGTACCTGCCCCTGTGTGGCACATGTGGGGTGCGGGGGGCCCAAGGCTGTACCCCATCTTCCTGGAAGCCCCTCCCTGAGGTCCAGGAACCCAAGAACAGCTCCATCCAGACAGCCCTTATACGCTACCACGGGACACTTCTGCCACCCACATGAATGAGGTTCCTGTACACAGGTTCTGCACCTTCAAGCCCCTCAACAGCCTCCCATCTAAGGGAATCAGGATGCCGGGAGAGGATCCTGCTGTCCTAATAGCAGGGCGTCTGCCTTGCTCCACCCACAACACACTCCATCCAGCACCATGTACCACTCCCCACCACACACACACACACACACACAGGCTAGGAGTTGCAGCCCAGCTGTGGCAGGCACTCCAACTCTCCAGGCCCAGCTCAATCTCACACCCTCTTCACAGCCACAGAAATGAGCTTCCCATCTCCTCTCCCTGCCATCCATCTGTCCCAACCATGGGTTGGAGAAGGCTGCCCACCTCTGACCAAGCACACTCGACCTCTGCCCTGGCCTCTAAGGACTCCTCCAGGCCCCAGTATACAAACGATAGAGTTGAGGGGAGCCGGGGAAAGGGGGTAGCCCAGAGTTAACAGGAGTGGGTTGTGTCAATCAGATGCTGTGCGGGCAGCCGTCCTCCGCCCACCCGGTAAGTCACTCAGCCTTTCTCGACCTTGAGCACCTGTCTGGCAAAGGCCCCAAAGCCACCTGCTGTGAACGGACTTTGGCAGACCCTCCCTGGGCAGCTGGGGGATCCCTGGGGACAAGCAGACCTTCCAGGTTTCTTCCACACCCGCCGCCCCCTCCTTGCGCCCTGGACACTGAGAACAGGTGCTTTCTGCCTCTTTTGCACACTGATTGGGGCGGGGGGCGGGGGGGTGGAGGGGGGTAGGGAGCGGGTGGGTGAGTGTCAGCACATCCCCAGCAGTGTTATTCTCACCCCCAGCCTTCTTCCCAGACAACCTGGTCTAGAGGTCCCCAGGGTCTGCTGAGCTCCAAGGAGCTTTAGGGATTCTGTCCTAAGACCACCTGCCTGCCACAGCATCTCAAAGAGGCAACAACACACCTGTTGCTAACATGCTCTCACAAAGTCCCTGAGTCCTCCCTGGCCTCACTGTCCCCGGCATGGCTGGGACCCCCTTACTACCCCTCCTCCCTCACCCCATGGTCTTCCACTCCAAGTCTCCTCTTCCACCTGGGACCTCCTCCTGAGCCCTTCCATGGCCGGGGGAATTCAGAAGACTGACCCGCAGGGGTCAAGACCCAACCACTGCCTTCCACACCACTGTGCCCCCAACCCCTCGGCCATCTCTACCTGGAAAGGCCTTCCACGGGCACACTTGCAGCTCCCCCAAGGCAGCTATGGATGCCCCACCTACACAGCATCCCGAAACCAGCTGGAAACACCCGGCTGCCTGAACAGGTGCAGCCCGCAGAGTGACAGACAGAGAACACCACTAAAATGACAGACACATTGGGGATGCCACACCACCACGGGTTGCACCCCATCCTTGGTGCCACAGCCTCGTGGGATTCCCAGAGTGCCGCCTCTTCTCCAAGCAGAGTGAAGGCACAGGTCTGCAGCCCCTTTGGAGGGAGGGGAGGAAGAAGGAGAAGAGCTGGCCCAGGCAGCCCTGCCTGAAGCCAGGATGCCCAGCGGTGCCTGCTCACTGACCTGGTGTCGATGTGAATGTCGTGGATGATGATGTTTCAGCAAAACACAGGGCCTGGAGCTGGAGAGCCAGCAACAAGAGCCAGGTCACCAGCATCTCCCAAGGAGAGGCAGAGAAGTGAGAGGCTGTGAGGGAAGTGGCAGGTATAAAAAGACCCCGGGGACCTTGGCCACACGGAAGGGTAGAGCCTGGCCCGGGGTGGGGGACCTGATGATGCTGGCTGAGTGGCCCTTAGTGCCGCAGGGAGTGGGCCAGAGAACAGCCTATCAGCTGGCTTGCCCTCTAATCCCGCCAGCCCGTGCCTGGGTTACCCCAAGGGAAGCCAGGCTCAGGGTGGGGCAGAGCAGGAGGGAGGGGTTGTGGGGGGGGAAACTATGCTTGGGTTGCCAAGTGACAGAAGCCAAGACACAGCAGGGAGGGAGGGAGCACAGAGGGAGGGGTGCAGGGACCCCAGGAGGAGCAGCCAGCGCCAGGCCAGACTGAGGGAAGAGACCTCCATACCCACCCCAACAGGCTCCTCTTGTTTTCCTACCTTCCTTTCCCATGGCCCACTTCATACTGACCCTTTCCAAATTTCCAGAGCTTTCTACCAGGTGGGGCGTCCAATTCACACCTGACATTTTTATGATTTTGGTCTCCACCCGGCCAGAGATAGAGATGGGGAAAGGTCATGACCAGTCCCTACCCAGGGCAAAGGATTCAGGGCTGTCACTTACACTGCTCACCCAAAGACCCAAGCAGACAAGTCACCGCGATCCTGCCCAGTCGTGACCGCATAGCACTGACCGCCCAAAGTAATGAGAAGACAAAGGCCCCAGCCCGGCCCCAGCTCGCATGAGCACTGGCTGTTGGTCAATATTTGCAGTGGGAGTGAAGGAGGCTCATGTCTTTTTTTAGGGGGGGGTGGGGTGGGGAGTCTCTGCAATGCCCATGTTTTCAAAAAGCAGCTGGTCCAGGCAAACCCACCAGCTCCTGATCCAGTGCCAGCCGCTTCCTTCGCCCAACAGCACCAGCCCTAAGCTCTCCCAAGATCAACAGGATTGGAACTCCTAGCAAAATCCAAGCGGGGGAAGCTCTGCCTCTCAGCCAGGCATTCACTAACAAATCTGGTCTGCTGAGATCTGGAGGTCCTCCAGCCTGACAGTCCCAGCCCAGGTGCAGCCCAAAGACGCCCCGCTTGTTTCCTGGCATAAAGGGGCTGGAGACCTGTGGCCTCACCCTGCTTGGAGGAGAGGGGGCACTCAGGGAATCCCAAGAGGCTGTGGCACCAAGGATGGGGTTCAACCTGTGGTGTTGTGGCATCCCCGATGCGTCTGTCACTTTAGTGGTGTTCTCTGTGTCTGTCACTCTGCGGTGCCCCTACAACTTCTCTAGCTGGGGAGACCAACGAAGGTGAAAAATGAGAAAGACATAGGCTGCTTCTCTGGTGACAAACACTGTATTCTGTGTTCAAGCCGAGGACCAGGGACATGCCACCTGCTGTCTCGAACCGTGTGTTCCTGGCCAAGGAGGTGGAGGGGTAACTTTCAGAACCTGGAGGCTTGCAAGGGAGGAGACACCAGGGAGGGGGTGGGGAGCAGGAGGAGGGGCATCTGGGGGAAATGACCCACCCTGGCTAGCCTATGGGCCTAGGAAGGGGCGGGGCCTCAGAAGTGAGGCCAGAGGCACCTGAGACACAGCTGTTCATCCTCGGCTGGGCACAGGGAGGAAAGGACTCAGGGGACAGGGACCAGGATCCCAAAGCACTGAGGAGGGGTCAGAGAGGGAGACCCGTTAAAGAACAGGAGCATGGGCTAGGTGAGGATAGAGGAGTGGAGAGTGGGGGCTAGTGCAGCTGGCACGGCTCCCAGGAGCAAGCAGTGAGGGGACAACCAGAAACCTACAGCGAGGGAGGCGAGGATCGGGACTGGCAGTGAGGCAGTGAGTGCACGAGGACAGATGGGGGCACAGAACCAGATCAGCGGAGGTGGCATTCACAGGGTGTAGACAAGGGGTTGGGGGAGAGTGTTACATTTGTTTCACAGGTGAGGGGAACCGAGGCTGCAGCTTGCCCAAGGTCTCACAGCAGAAGAGCCTGGATGTGACCTGGGTCTCCACTCCAGGTGGGTTCCAACTAAACGGGGAGGAGGCGGATGGGGGGACTAGGCAGGTGGAGGAGAGAGTGTCATGTTGTCGAGGACACAGGGAGCCCCGGTGACTCAGGTCTCAGAGTGGTCTCTTGCCACGGAGGCCGTGCAGGTGGTTCCCTCGCACTGCACTAGAGCTAGGAGGGTGGGATGGAGGACATGGCTGCCTCAGGTCCCTGGATGTGCACCTGCTATGGAAAGCTCGGTAAGGGTGTGCACACAGACCCAGCCCACCCTGCCTCCTCCCCAGGAGTGTGGGGACAGGAAGGGGACTGCAGGCTTAGCCTCTCACCCTCACATTGTGATCCACCATCTCCAAAGCCACGCGGCAATTTTCTTCCTCCACTAGAGAGAAAGAGACAAGAGGAGAGAAGGAGAGGCATGGGTTAGGAAGAGGGCAGTGGGACAGGGAGATAAGGCAGCTGGCGGTCCCTATAGTGGCTTTGTGGTGACCCAGTGAAGTAAGTCAAGCTTGTGACCAAGGCTGCAATCCCCAGGGCCCACTCTGCGAGGATGGCCAGGTGCCTGCACTGCCACACGTGGGACAGGCGGATGGAGCTGCATGGAGCCGCAGCTCTGCTGGGGAGTGAGCCAGCGCAAACAAGATCTCTGTTTCTGTGTAACTCTTTCAAACACAAATCTTTTGATAGAGAGAGAGAGAAAGGAAGGCAGGGTCCCAGTACTTCCCCTGGAGGAGCTGACACGAAATCCCCAACTGGCACACACACTTGTCCCATCCAGCAGCACTCACCTGCTCTGGAACCCTGCAGGCTCACGTTAGAGAAGATCCCCACGATGTCCTCGTCCCAGGACTCCCCCCACTTCCTGTCCTGGTCCCAGTGCCTGAGCAGAGAAACCGGTGGTCACGCAAGCCGTCGGCTGTCCCCTACCCTGCCGTCCCCAGCGCTAGGGCGCTCACCTGTCTTGGCGTGAGCTTCTGCGCCGTCGGGCGCGCGCCACCAGCACGCCCAGCAGCAACAGCAGCAGCAACAGGAGCAGCGCGGCCCCCGCCAGGCACCCGACCAGAGCTCTCCAGTGCACAGCTGCCTCGCAGCGTGGACCCCAAACCCAGTGCGTGTCCGAGGAAAAGCAGCTGCGGGAGGGTACAGGACTTAAGACCCGCGGGCCCCCGGCTGAGCCCGGGTGGGCGCATGCACCTGACCTGGGGTGCAGGAGCTGGAGAAGGGGGCGGAGCTCCATCATAGCCGTGAGCCGGGCCTCCAGGGATGCGCCGTGGGAAGCAGGGGCCTGATGCAAACGGGGCGGGACCTCTAGGAAAGCGTCCTGAGTGGACGGGGCTTCGGGAGAAGCCTCATGGTTTGATGTATAAAGGGCAGGATTTGATGCATAAGGGGCGGGCCTGGTGAAGAGAAGTGGGGCTCAGACCCTACTAGCCAGGGCTCACCGGCAGGTGGGTCCGCTCCTCTGCAGAAGGCACAGGCCCTGGTGACAGTCCAGGGCGCCGTCCACGCCCGCCGCGCATCTGGTGACGCAGCGCAGCCGGTTCCCGTCCACCACAGGAAAGTAAAACTCCTCGTAGCCCTGCGCAGCGGCGCGGCGGCAGAGAGCTGCGGGCGGGGCCAGGGAGCTGCAGAGACCTCGGCTGCTACCCAAGGGGCGAATGCGCCTGGGCAGGGCTGTGGATCCCCTGAAACAGACCCCTGTCCCCTTCCCCTCGCCTCACCCAAACTGCCCCACTCCCACCCCTCCTCTCCGGGAACTGCGTGCGCGGTTGTTGTCCGTGCTGGGAAATGTCAAGGCCGCAGCCTCACCTTCCGGGGTCAGCTCCGTTGGGGTGCTGTTGTGCACTTTGGCGGAGTCAGACTTAAAACACAGGACTGGGGACACAGGCGCCCACGCGATGGAGCCAGGCGGATTTGGGGAAGGGCACAGAGATAGCTCAGTGTGGGGATGTGAGGAGGGGCCCCCCCAGGGGAGCCTCCCACGGGGATCTTCAACCCCACCAGCTAGGGGGCCCAGTTCTCCCGGTGGGGTGGGAGGGTGCTGGTTGATTCAGCCGGAGGTGGACCCATGCCCCCTCCTCCCAGCCTGGCAGAAGCACCCCCAGGACTGGCCCTGAGCCACCGGAGGCCCCCAGACCGGAGTGGGAGCACGTTGGCGCTGACCCTTTCCTTAGCCCCAGCTCACTCTGGCCACTATGGCAGGTGTCCAAGTCCTGGCTGGCCTTCTGGAGCTGCTCCCCCACTTTCTTGTACTGGCTCTTCAGCTGGGGACTGAAGGGCAGCTCCAAAAGGGCCAGATAGTCCACCACAATGCTGCCATTCCTGAGGGAGGGGGTGGGGGGAGGGAGGAGAGACAGGTGATGAGAACCAGGCTGTGAGAGGAGCCTGTGCCAGGACCCCTGACTGGCTGTATCTGAGACGACCAGACCAGAAGTGACTGACATGGGCTTTGCCACCACCAGGTACACATACAGAGAGGAGCAGGTTCTCGCTGGCTCACTCTCTCATTCACCCAGCAGAACAGCTGCCAGCCAGCCTGAAGCCAGGCCTGCAGTTCCCCCACACCATCTCCCTGCAGATGCCATGCCCTTAATATCTCTCCCTGCAGCCCGCTGAAGAGGTGTGTGTGGCCCCTGCTGCCATGGAAGTCATCCCCCAGGAAGTGATGGCAAAAATCCCAGTTCCCAACTGGGAGCAGTTTCCTTGCACCCATCTCCTGCTCCCCACCCCTGACCCTCTCTCTAGGAAATTCTGGTGCCCCAAAGCACCCCATACCTGAGGGACCGGATCTGCACCCCTTTGAACTCCTGCACTTCCCGGTAAATCTCCTGCATCTGCAATGGGGAGGCAGCCTAGGCTGGAGCCCCAACTTGCAGATCCCAGGGCAGGACTCTCAGGTCCCCTTCCCTTGCCTTCCCTTCCCTCCCCTTCCCTTCCCTTTTCTTTCCTTCCCTTCCCTTCCCTTCCCCACCCTCAGCCCATCACCTGCTCCTGAAACGCCTGGCTGAAATCCCTGTAGGCCTTAGACATGTTGTCCTTCAGGTCCTGGGTGAACTCCTGGTCCACAGACACCTCCATGACCACCACGGCCTCCACTGTGTCTGCACACACAGCCCACCCAGCTCTGGTTACTACCTGTCTGTCGCCCCCTCTGCCGTATCCCCCATCCCCAGGTAAGCAGATTCACAGCTTCTGAATGGGCACCCTCACTAGTCCCAGGAAACACCGTTAGGATGTCCTAGAGAGAATGAAAGCTGTGGGTAAAAGTCTGATGACACAGTGTGGGACAAAGTGTGGACTGTGCTAGGGGGCCCCTTGCATAGCGCAAGAGGGAGGCAGAAGCAGTCAGAGTCGACGGGAAGAAGACATGGCAGCTGTGGAAGAGACAGGAGGTGGGGACGCCTGTGGCTGCCTCAGATGGTGCAAGCAGGGGTCCCTGACCCAAGGACTGCAGGCAAGGGAAGGGGCCTCCAGGCTGGGGGAGCCCCCATGGCATTGCCAGCATCCAGGTGTGGTCCAGATGTGGTCCAGCTATTGGGTCTGTCTGCCATAGTTTGTAAGAGCAGCAGCTAGATCCTACCACAACTCTGAACAGCCCTGACCAAGAGGAGGCCCCATGAGGCCAGTGTGTGTCTGGCCACCCTGCAGAGGAGAGGACGACGTGGGACAGTGGAGGGAAGAAGGAGCTGGAGGAGGCTTTGGAAGGATGGGACCTGCAGGTATCAGGGGCACTATATACCAACTCACCCACATCCACCTGCTCCATGGGAAACTGGCAGGTGGAGCCATAGAAGGTGCTGGGGCAAATGCACCTGAGGCCATCCCAGGAGCCCCCATGCTGGCACCTGGGCTGCTGAAGCTGGCAGTGGTCCCCGGAGAAGCCCGGGAGGCACATACAATGGCCCTGGGCCCAGGTGCCACCGTTGTCACAGGTACCTGGCAAGCACGAAAGAGAGGGAATGGCCGGTCAAGACAGAGCTTCCCCTGGGGGACAAAGGGAGGACGTGAACTGGGAGACAGCAGGCCCAACCTGGGAGTGTGGTCAGCCTTGACTCTGGGCTGCTCTGAATCACACTGGATGTAGTCCTGGGGGACATGAGGCTGGAGGGAATCCGGGCAGGGGTGGCCGGTATCTCCGATGTCCTGGCAGGGAGCAGGGTGGGCTGTGTCACCTTGCTGGAGGTCATCGTCATGGCTGGAAGGCTGCCACTGGGCTTTGTGGGAAGGCCAGACCCACGGGGGGTGGTGGCAGGCTCAGGACTCTTCCATGTTGTGCTGGGGAGTGACCAAGTGCCGGCAGGGATGGTCTCAGAGCTGGGTACATCACTTGTGATGGTGCTGGGCTGTGGTCCCATGGTCACAGAGGTAGAAGTGTCCGTCAGAGTAGGAGTGACAGGTGTCACAGTGGTGGAACTGGGAGAAGTGACCATTTTGGCCATAGAGGTGAGGATTGAGAAGGGGGTGGACTGGGTACTGGGCTCCCGCTCCGCCCAAAGGATGGTTGGGGAGGGGGACAGGGTGGTAATGGCTGTGTTTTCTGGCTGGGGTATAGTGGAAGGAAGGGGAGCTTCAGAAAAAGGGGGTGTTGCAGTGAGCAGCGTGCTCAGGGGCAAGCTGGTTGCAGAAGACGAGGGAGCAGAGAACGGTGAGAGAGAAGACGGTCCCATGCTTCCTGTGTTGGCAGTGGGCATGGCTGTGAGCAAGGTATGCCGAGTGGGGTGTGCTGTTACAGGGGGGCCTGGGACAGGGCTAAGGGATGTCACCGCGCTGGATGTGGAATGAGGCGCTGGTGTGTCAGTGTGCAAGGAGGAGGGGCTGAGCAGGGTGGACCCAGGGGGTCTGTAGGTTTTATTGTCAAAGGTTGCTGGAGGGGATGTGGGTGCTAACACTGTAGCAAGGGAGCTGGGGTCAGACCTTGTAGGGCTTGTGGGCCAGGCAGGAGTGGGGATGGAGTTGGGGCCCCCTGGGGGTGATGTCCCCGAGTCTGGTAGGGTTGGGAAGGATGACATGATGTGTGTCGGACTTGCTGAGGTCTGGGGCGCCATGGGTGTGGGGGAGAGATCTGAATCAGGGGCACCTACAGAAGAGTGGATGGCAGTCGTCAGAGTCCTCTCAGGGCTGTTCGTGTCCAGAGAATAAGGGGGCGTGGCCGTGGGCATCCTCCTGGTCTCTAAGGAACTGGGAGAAGATGCAGTGGCCATGGTGGAGATGGTGGGAAAACTGGGAGGGGTAGTGCCGCCTGGAGGGGTAGCCTGGGAGTGGGTGGCAGGGGCTGTGGTCCCCAAGGGAGATAAAGGCACAGTGGCAGAGGTGCTCATGGGGGTGCCCGGCTCCCTGCTGGACAGAATCCCACCCGGAATGGATGTCAGAAACTTGCTTATTGTAGCAGTGGATCGGGCAGCTGTGCTGGCAGCCGTGGGACTTGTGGGAGGTACCAGGGCAATGGAAGTGGTTTCTGTACTGAGAGACACTGCAGGGTCCTTGCTGGCAGTAATCAGGGTGGTCTCTCCCGGGAAGGTAGCCTGAGGGGTGGGGAAAGTCCCATGGCCTGGGCTAGTGGAAGCTGCACTGGATGCGTGTGGTCCTGTGGGGGTGGCTGCTGTGATCACACTGGTGGGAGTGGGTGTTGGGGGAGACTCAGCTGTGGTGTGGAGTGTTCTGGTTTTGCCTGGGGCAGAAGAGATGGGCTGTGTGTGAAGGCTGCTGGTGTTTGTGAAAGAGGAAAACCCAGATGTGGACAAAGGACTTAGTGGAGGAGTTAGAGTGTTGACAAGGGCTGTGGACACACCCAGAGTGGTGGCGGAAGCTGTGCGCACATGGAATGTTGTGTTGCTATTGGACAATGATGAGGTTGATGGGAAGATGCTTGAGAGCGTTGCTAAGGAACTGGTTGGAGAAAGGTGTGACCCCATGCCCGCTGATCCGCTGGTGCCCACAGACAAGTGGGTGTCAGTGGTGTATGTGGCTGTTGAGGTGGATTCACCTGGTATGTGGGCCGCACTGGTGGTGGCTGGAGCCAAGGACCCAGAGGTCCAAGAACTGCTGACCAACGTGGAAGAGGAGACTGACCCAGTGGGGCCCACAGAAGAGTGGACGGCAGGGGCAGGGGTTGTGTGGGAAAGGTCTGCAGTCAGGGCTATGGAGGGTGGCACTGTGGAAAAGGAGAGGATGGCAGTTGTGGCTGTGTTGGGTGTGGGGTGGCTGTGAGAGGAAGTGATGCTGGGGGTCCCGTGTGAGGGGATCTGTGTGGCTGTGGCTCCTCGGGTAGTGGTGGGAGTCAGGGCTGTTTCTGTAGTGGTTGGTGAGGATGCTGTAAAGGCAGGAGAGATGCTGGTGGTTGGTGCACCTGTCACAGAGGTTGTAGAGGGCGTGAAAGCACTAGTAGGGGAATTGCGGAAGGTGGGCTCAGATGGGGGCATGGACACGGCATTGGCGGTAGAGGGTGCAGACAGCAAGATGGATGAAGGGGAGACGTCACTGTGGCCTGGCTCTGTGCTTGGGAGAGGAGAAGACGGCACAGTCAGGCCTGGGGGTGATGTCACAGTGAGGGTAATGACAGTAGATAGGAGAGCTGACTCAGGTCTCCCTGTGGTTGTCACAGTGTGTGTAAGTGATTCCGTGGCTGTGGGTGTTGTGGCCGTGTTTGTGTGTGTGGTTGCTGCGGTGGATTCACCTGCTGTGTGGGCCGCATTGGTGGTGGCTAGAGCCAAGGACCCAGAGGTCCAAGAACTACTAACTGACGAGAAAGGGGAGATTGAGCTGGTGGTATCAACAGGTGAGTGAATGGCAGGGGTTGGAGCTATGCAGGGGAGGCCTATAGTCGGAGCTGGGGGAGTCAGTGTTGGGAAAGAGGAGAGGATGGTAGTTGTAGTAGAAAAACTGTGGGAGGTGGTGTCAGGTGGAGGTGTGGACACGGCATTGGTGAAAGGTGTTATGGATTGCAAGGTGGATGGAGAGGAGACATCAGTGGTGCCTGGCTCTGTGCTTGGGAGAGGAGAGGAAGACACAGTCGTGCCTGTGGATGATGTTAAAGCACCAGTGGTTGATACAGCAAGTGTGCTCGTTGTCCAGGGCATACAGGTGGTGTTTTGAGTTACTGAGGATGTGTCTGTGGAAAAAGAAGAATGATCTGTGGTTAGAGGAACTGCGGTACCGTCTGCAGTAAGGGTTTGCGCAGTTGTCCCAGTCGGTGTGCCACTAGGATTTGTGAGAGTCATATGACCCACACCTATGACTGTCATGGCCTGGCCACTGGAAGGTGGGGAATGGTTGAGGATGGGATTGGTTTTTGCCATGGAGAGAAGCCCATGTAGGATGGAAGCAGACAAGGCCAAGGTGCCTGTGTTGGCAGAACAGAGAACCAGGCGTGACCATGCATTTCGCTGCAGCACCATCATGCCACTGCGGTCATCGCTATCCCAGTTCCCAGATACAGATCATGACAGCAGGGGGGAGGTTGCTCATTCCCACATGGAGGCACTGGGAGCTGGAGCTTCCTCCTGCCCAGGGCAGGAGCCAGCGGGTTGGGGCGCCCTGTGCCCCTCCCTCACTGGAAACAGGTTGGCCAAGGTTCCTCTCTCACACTTTCCTCCCAGCCCCACTGCTGCCCAAGCTGAGTTTCTTTTTCCCCAAGAGTGAGAGCTCAGTCAAGGCCACACAACCAGGGTGGGGCCGATGAGGAAAGAGCCGCAGGGCACATGCCAAGTGCAGAGAGAGAGAGAGACTTGAGATCCCAGACTGTACTGAAAGCCAGGGGCATGGTGGGTGCAGGCGGACAGAGCAGGGAAGCCAACTTTCAGAAAGAGCAGGTGGGAGAAAACATTCCAGAGACCTTCAGCCTTAGCAGTGCATGTCAATCACCAAATCAGACATTTGCCAGGTTCTTCTGCCTCTGTCCCTGAACTAGGTAATACACCAACATGCACACCCTCAACCCTACAGACAGCACCAGCCCATGCTGCAGGAAGTAAGCCTGAAGCTCCAGAGGTGAGGAGTGGGGAAGGGGTTCCTGGGCTGCAGCAAGCAGGAAACACCCTCCCCAACCTCCGACCACCTGTCCATACAGCTTAAACTTCTTCATGTGGGACATGCCACATCGTTTCCCTGAGAACTGGGGCCAGGGACCGGGAAGCAGGGAGTAGGGACACCATGAGGAGCCCCTGGTGCCAAATTGTGGCCCCGGAAGCGAAGGAACAGCTGAACCAAGATAGGTCCCCACACTGGCTGACCTCTGACCCACAGCCTCAAGGCAAAGTGCACTTCAGCATGTCCCCAGACAGCACTGGTGACAGCAACTTTGCCCAAGGACATGGGCCCTGGCAAGGGTTGAGAGAGGGAAGGGCAGAGCCGGGGTGGGAGGGGAATGGGGCAAGGAGCTGCCCAGGCAGAGAAGCAAGAAGCAGGGAGAGACTCAAGAGCAGGCAAGAGGGGAAGGGAGGCATTGAAAGGTCAAGGGGAGGGAAGGTCTCTTGCAGAGGGACCCTGGGACAGGGGACAGGAAGACAGAGGGGCATTCCAAAAATGGAGGAGAGCCTGTCCCAGGAGCCGATGCAGATGTACCCTCAACAACCGGTTCAAGTCAGAGCTGCAGCCGGAGCCTCCCAGCTTCCTTGGCCCCATGCCCACAGCCCCCAGCCCCACACAGAAATATCAGAAGGATCTCCAACCTGCCACCCCCCACACATTCTCCCACTCACCTGTGGCTCCTGAGCATGCCTTGAGCACGCAGAGGAGGCCAAGGAGCCCCAGCAGCCTCATGGAATTTGGGGGACAGGACCCACGCAGGTGGTCGGTGCAAGACAGCAGGAGAGAGACTGCAGCCACGTTTGCACAAGGCGCCCGCCCCAATGGAAAGTGGTTATTGCCTTGGCAGGCTGGAGGGCTGAGCCGCACCTATGCACCACCCACCTCTCCCCTTCCCACTTCCTATGCTGGATCCAGTGGTGGGACAGGACAAACCAGGAGGTGCTGGCCGCCCCAGCCAGGCTTCAGCCCCAACCCCAGGAGTAGACTGGAGCCTTGATCCATCTTGGTCTTCGTTCCAGGCACACCTGCTGGGAAGGGGCTGGTGGTACCCGACTCCCTTGCAATTCCCTTGCTGTCATGGCGGACCCTGGAAACAGCCCAGATGGATTGTTACAATCCAGAAAGACCAGGGGAGATCAGAAAAGCATCACCAAAGACAAACTCACACGGGTCCTGTCAAGTGGAATCAGTCAGCCGTGCTTTTATTGAAATGCACAGGTGAATACACACAAGTCCTTGCAGTGGATACACAAATACACACATGTGGGTAAGCACATTCAGAAGTTGGCGAAGATTCACCTGCCAGCAAGGGCGTAGGATTAGCTCAGAGAAGCCTGAAGGAGCTGAGGCTGGGGGAGCTTGTGGGGGTACCACCAACCACCTCTCTAGTGCCACAGTTTGAATCTCCCAAGGCGCACCTGCTTCAGACCTCCTGCCTGCAAGGTGGCAATGCTGAGTGGTGGGCCCTTTAAGGGGTGGGACTTTGGGTTACCTGAGGACAAGCCCTGCAAGAGACAAAGGTCCCTCTCCTGAGACCTTGAGTGAGTTCTCACAAGAGTGAATTATAAAAAAGCATGAACCTGGCCTTGCCTCCTGTGTGGAGTGGGGGCCACTCCCTCCAGTACTTGCTCCCACCACCACCATCCACCATGACATGACAGGTGGCTACCCTGATGCTGCAGCCTCTGCTCCTGAACCTCCTGAACCTGGAGCTCAGCTCCAGGCTGAGCTACGTTAATACACAGGACAGGGGGGAGCAGTAGCCATGGGGAAAAGGCACCACTTAGGGCACGAGCATCCAGTGTCAGAGTGCCTGGTTCAAGCCCTTGCCCCTTCCACTTCCAAATCAGCTTCCTGGCAATACACACCTGGGAGGCAGCGGAGGGAAGGGCACGGGGGAAGGGGGGTTTCAAGCACTTCGTTTCCTGCCACCCATGCAGGAGACGTGGATGGAGTTTGGGCTCCTGGCTTCAGCCTGGCCCAGTGCCGTCTCTGGCAGATCCTTGGGATATGAACCAGCAGAGGACAGACCCTCTGTGTCTGTATGCCACCTGTTACGTCATGGCGGATGGTGGTGGTGGGAGCAGGTACTGGAGGGAGTGGCCCCCACTCCACACAAGAGGCGAGGACAGGTTCATGCTTTCTACAATTTTTTACAATTCTGATCATATTTCAAAAACAGGAATCCAGAAGTGGACCTGGCACAGTGGTCTAGCAGCTGAAGTCCTCGCCTTGAACACACCACCAGGATCCCATATGGTGCCAGTTCTAATCCCGGCGGCCCTGCTTCCCATCTAGCTCCCTGCTTGTGGCCTGGGAAAGAAGTCGAAGATGGCCCAAAGCCTTGGGATCCTGCACCCCCTTGCTCCTGGCTTCAGATCAGCGCAGCTCCAGCCGTTGTGGTCACTTGGGGAGTGAATCATCGGACAGAAAATCTTTCTGTCTCTCCTTTCCTCTATATATATGGCTTTGTAATAAAAAAAAATTTAAAAAGGAATCCAAAAGTATCAACATAAGGTTAGGCATGAACAAGGCTTCTGTGGAAAGTCCTGGGGAATCCCACCCTTCCCAGCAGGACAGGGCGAGGCCAGAGGGGCCCAGGCAGCCATGAGCCTCCCAAAGACTGCTCCACTCGGAGAGTCTTATATTTTATTAAGGTTTATTTCTTTTTATTGTAAAGGCAAATTTTTTAGAAAGAGAAGGAGAGACAGAGATCTTCTACTGGTTCACTCCCCAAATGTCAGCAACAGCCAGAGTTGAGCCTTTTCAAAGCTGGAAGCCAAGAGCTTCTTCCAGGGCTCCCACGTGGGTGCAGGGACCAAGGACTTGGGCCATTCTGCTGCTGTTGTCAGGTGTGTTAGCAGAGAGCTGGATGGGAAGTGGAGCAGCCAGACTTGGACTGGTGCCCATAGGGGATGCCAGTGCCACAGAGCAGGGGATTGTCCTGGAGTAAAACTGTGCCAGCTCCCACGTGGAGGTCCTTGAGAGGCTATGCTGCACCTGTTTCCTGAGGTCCCCAGGCCTCTGTGTCCCCTGCAGGGTCTGAAGTGAAAGGACCTGAGATACCCTGCAAGCACCTGGGAGGCATGCGGTGACCTTGGAAGTGGACCAAGGAGTGCCAGGATAAAGCATGAGGTGAAGTGGGCCCCAGCACCCAGCAATGGTCCAGGCGAGGCCGTGGACAGGCAGCCAGGGCTCTTGGAGTCCCTCACTTGGGCTTCCTAACACTTTTGGCTGTGTTGTCCAACTTCAGTGTGGCTGTCACAATGTTCTTCCTCAGGCTGAGGCCCCAGATGGTTCCAGTCAGGCTTAGGGTCTCAGCCAGTCAGACTGTGGACCAGTGGGACCCTGGGGAAGACACTGAGGACAAAGGGGTCAGCCCAATCATCAGTGATACCCAGGGAACACTGAAATGCGAGTCGTGAGAAGTCAGGTGGGAGAGGCGGGTCCAGGGTCCCACCACTGCCACAGGGATCCAAGCAAAGCCAGGAACCTGGGACAGTATAAGCTGGGACCACCCCTCCCCACCCCAGGATGTCAAGGACACGGGGGGGGGGGGCAGGGAGAGGTCACTTCTTGCCCCCCCCCCCCAGGAGGGAGTGAGAAAGAGAAAGCTGGGAGGCTCAGTTAACTCAGTTATACCTCAGTTATCACCTGTGGCTTGGCTCAGCTCATGGGCGGGGCTCGGAGTGTGGCTTGCGGGCAACCCTGAGTGAGATAAGTTGGCAGTGAGATAAGTTGAAGTCACGAGGCCCTGGGGCTGAGCCCGTGGCTCATGGTAGCACATGGTCCTTTCTCACTTGCATGTGTGGCTTGGCCTTCCCCTCACATCTGCACTCCCTGCTACAGTGATTCCACTCTGGACCCAGGGGGCTGACAGAGCAGCCCCTGGCTGGCCCACTACCGATGACTTCACAGCAGTGGAAAATGACAGATGGACAAACCACCTGCTGGCCCTTAAAGCCTTGCTCCAGAAATAACCTCCAGCTGAGTTCCGTTGGGCAAAGCAAGTCCCATGGTTGACTGGAGGTAGACAGGACAGGGATAATCAGCTACTACTGGGCAGAGGCTCCATGGGGCAGACGCCAAGCCTGATAGCAATGGGGCAGAGAGATGCCATCTACCCCAGGGACAGAGGGCAAATGCCAGCCACACAAGCACTGTCTCCCGCAGCTCAAAACCCAGGTGTGGATAAGGATGACAGTCACACAGATTCCACCAGGACCAAGGCATGGTAGGTCAGGTTGCCCCTGGAAACACTGCTAACCCATACCTGAGTACCAGCTCGAGTCTTCAGCTGCTCCACTTCCCATCCAGCTCCCTGTTAGTGTGCCTGGAGAGACAGAGTAAGATGGCCCCTGTGCTTATGTGGGAATTCTGGATGGAGTTCCAGGCTTCTGGCATCCACCTGGCCCAACCTATGCCCATGTGAGGGTAAACCAGCAGATGGGAGATTCTGTCTCCTCCCACCCAGGCTGCCTTTCAAATAAATAAATATTTTGGGCCCGGCATGGTAGCTCAGCAGCTAAAGTCCTCGCCTTGAGGATGGCCCAAAGCTTTGGGACCCACACCCACATGGGAGACCTGGAAGAAACTCCAGTCTCCTGGCTTCAGATCAGCTCAGCTCCTGCTGTTGTGGCTGCTTGGGGAGTGAATCATCGGATAAAAGATCGTCCTCTCTCTGTCTCTCCTCCTCTCTTGTATATCTGACTTTCCTATTAAAATAAATTAAATAAATAAATCTTTTTTAAAAAGAAAAAAAAAAAACTCTGCCAGTGGAACAGGAAGGTAGAATGAAACCCCTGGTGGGTCACTGCGGAGATGGGCCCCAGATGTGGGGAGCTGGAGGGCTCAGCCCCTCCGTAGGATAACTGGACGGTATCCCTTGGAGCCCAGGAAGTAGAAGTCCACCATGTACTCCTGATGCTTAACACTGCCAGCATGCTGGAAAGGTGGCACTGTTGGCAGGGAGGGGACCCTCCAAGGGCTGGTGGGACCACAGGAGCCACATCTCCAGGGAAAATGTGAGTTAGGTAGACAGGGTGACATGTGTGCTGGAAGTCCCAAGGACTTAACACATCTTGGCAACTCAGAAACCACCAGAGGAGTCTGGTGGATATCCGCAGAAGTGGCAGCCTCATTGTCAACCCACCCATGCAACTGCCTAGTACCAAGGACCTTGCTGGAAAAGACAGCAGGTGCCAGCTCCTGACTCAAGAAAACGCCACCTTCTCTCAGAGCATGCCTCTGAGCTCATGAATATTGTATTCCCTCATTAGACAATCAAATGAAGAGAAGACCGATAGCTCCAGGCTACAGATGTCTACCCCTCCACCTTCCAGTGTGGCCCCTCACCCCACCTCTCCAGCAAACATTCTCAACCCTCACTGTACTACACCACCCCGGTCACAACATGGTTACAAACCCAGAGACACAAGAAGAGAGTCCCTGTCCATTCAGGGGATGTACAAGAAGCCAAGAAGGTGACCCACACGCCCGATGTGGCTTCAGACCACTTGTCAGGTGACAGCACAAAGGGCAAGCGAATTTCCAAGAACTTATGGAAAAATGAGATGGAAAGATGAGTTTATTTTGGTGCAAGAAATCTGAAAGCTCTCTTCAAAAAGTTCTTTATTAGGGGCCAATACTGTGGCGGAGCAGGCTAATCCTCTACCTGTGACGATGGCATTCCATGTGGACATCGGTTCTTGTCCTGGCTGCTCCACTTCCCATCTATTTCCCTGCTGATGGCCTGGGAAAGCAGCAGAGGCTGGCTCAAGTCCTTGGGACCCTGTACCCACTGGGAGACCCAGAAGAAGCCTCTGGCTTCTTACCAGCTCAGTTCTGATCATTGTGGCCATGTGAACCAGCAGATGGATGATCTCTCTCCCTATAATGCTTCCAAGTTAATTAAATGAATCTTTTATTCATTAAAAAATATTCATTTGTAAAATTTTTTAAGATTTATTTTATTTTTATCACATTTAGATATACAGAGAGGAGGAGAAACAGAGAGGAAGATCGTCCGTCCGATGATTCACTCCCCAAGTGAGTGCAACGGCCGGTGCTGGGCCAATCTGAAGCCAGGAGCCAGGAACTTCTTCCAGGTCTCCCACAGGGGTGTAAGGTCCCAAGGCTTTGGGCCTACTTCAACTTCTTTCCCAGGCCACAAGCAGGGAGCTGGATGGGAAGCAGGGCTGTACAGCTTACTGTATAGTTACTGTACATCTCCCTCCTAAAATGCCTGAAAAGCAGTGGAGGGGAAGCGGAAGTACTTGCCACGTGGTCAGGCATTGCCCTGGGTGGAGGACAGCAGCACTCTGCATCTCTTGGGGAGCTGAAGGGGCTGGGTACCAGGAACACTTGGGATGGGCTTCAAGGCCAAGAGCCGTAGCATTGCCCATCTGCCCAGCATCCCCACCATGGAACAGATCTGGAGGACGTGGGCGCGGTGTAGGGGACTGCCAGATCCTGAAAGTGTCCCCAGGAGAATCAGAGACCCCGAGGCCAAGTGTGAGCAGCTCTACCGCCAGAACCGAGCCATCTTGGCCATCAATGTGTGCCTGCAGCAGGGGGTGAGGGGCTGAAGCAGCACGCCAGGGCCTGCAGAGCACCCACAACCCACTCAGGTG
Organism: Ochotona curzoniae; assembly: GCF_017591425.1. NCBI lineage: Eukaryota > Metazoa > Chordata > Mammalia > Lagomorpha > Ochotonidae > Ochotona > Ochotona curzoniae. The sequence goes on from NW_024465421.1 coordinate 7,288,273, forward strand.
ATGACGGTGGCATTCCCCAGCCACCAGACCACCTCCTCCAGCTGGCCCGGACTTGTGTGCCATCTGCCCCAGGCTGGACCTCACCTGTTTCTCATCCAGGCATCTCCTCTGGCTGGTTTCTCCTTGCTTCCCACATGGAGAGACAGGAATGGGTCTTGGGGACAGAGTTACCTGGAGGGCCTGGGCCACCACAGCTCCGCCTAGGGAGCCGGCATCTTCTCTCAGACCCTGGCCCTGGGTACAAGTGGAGGTGATATGGCAGATGACGCCGGTGAAGCCACAGGTTGGGCGAGCAGGCCCGAGGTCAGTCCTGGGTGCCCCCCAGGTACAAGCCCCATGAGCTCCCAGACAACCCGGCCTTTGGGCCCAACAGTTTGTCGTCTTTGGCTGCCCCTCCCCTGCCTGCGTCCCCAAAGACTGATGCCTGGCGGTCAATGTGTGTGTCACTGGCCCAAAGCTCCCAGAAAGGCCACCTCCGGAGCCAGGACAACAGAGTGGTTGAATAGTTCCATTTATATTAAAGATGGTGGCCCCGGGGGGGGGGGGGGGAAGCAGCAGGGGATGGACCAAATGCTTGGGCCCTGTACCCATGTGGGAGATCTACATGGATTTCCAGGCTTCTAGCTTCAGCCTGGTCCAGCCCTACTTATTGCAGACATTTGGGAAATAGACCAACAGATGGAAGAATCCTCTGTATCTCTCTTTCTCTATGTGTGTGTGTGTGTGTGTGTGTGTGTGTGTGTGTGTAATTCTGCCTTTCAAATGATTAATCTTTTGAAAAGCTGTGTCTTTATGGAGGCCACTCACTGTGGCGCAGCCACCATCTGCTGTGATGATGTTCTAAAACAGAGGGCTGCTCCCCATCCAGCCATGATGATGTTCTAGAACAGAGGGCTACTCTCCACCCAACCTCCGGGTGTTCTAGAACAGAGGGCTGCTCCCCATCCAGCTGCCTACCGATACACCTGGAGGCAGCAGGTGATGGCCCAAGTGCCCAGGTGGCAGAACAGGATGGAGTCCCAGGCTCCTAACTTCAGCCAGGCCCAGCCCAGCCACTGTAGCCATTTGAGAAGTGACCCAGTAAATGGATGATTGTCCCTGCCTCTCTCTTACACTCTGCCTTTCAAATAAATACATCTTCCTTTAGAAAGAAAATATGTCATATAATAGGATCATTCAAGAGTGCATTAAATAAATAGAAAGGGTTATATATTTCAAATTTCCAGGCATGAGTGTTTTTTATGACATCAATATAATCAGTCTGCTAAAATTAATGTATTCTTTTAATACTATTGAATTTTTTAAAAATCACAATAGGGTTGAATTTCAGATTGACTCAGCTCCAACCATTGCAGCCACGTGGGGAGTGAACCAGCAGCCAGATATTTCTCTTTGTCTTTCCTTGTCTCTGTACATCAGCCTTTCCTTGTCTCTGTATATCTGCCTTATTGGAAAGGCAGATCAGATTTACAAAGAGAAGAAAAGACAGAAAGATCTTCCATCTGTTAGCTCACTTCCCAAATGGCCACAGTAGCCAGAACTGAGCTCATCTGAAGCCAGGAGCCAGGAGCTTCTTCCAGATCTCCCACATGGGTTCAGGGTCCCAAGGCTTTGGGCCATCCTCTATTGCTTTGCCAGCTACAAGCAGGGTGCTAAATGGGAAGTGAAACAGCCAGGATATGAACTGGTACCCATATGGGATCCTGGTGTATGCAAGGTAAAGATTTAGCCACTAGGTTATCATGCCGGGCCCAATGAATAAATCTTGAGCAATCACACTGGTCCCACTCCATACTATTTTTTTTATGATTTATTTATTTTTATTGCAAAGTCAAATATACAGAGAGGAGGAGAGACAAAGAGGAAGATCTTCCCTCTGATGATTCACTCCTCAAGTGACTGCAACTGCTGGTGCTGCACCGATCCAAAACCAGGAACCAGGAATTTCCTCCAGGTCTCCCACGTGGATGCAGGATCCCAAGGCTTTAGGCCATCCTTAACTGCTTTCCCAGGCCACAAGCAGGGAGCTGGATGGGAAGTGGAGCTGCTGGGATTAAAACTGGTGCCCCTATGGGATCCCGGGTGTTCAAGGTGAGGACATGAGCCGCTAGGCCATGGTGCCGGGCCCCGCTCCATAAATTTTTTAACTAAAAATAACCCAAGTCATTCAACTTCACTCTCAGGAGCACTGTACAGTTAAAAATGCTTACAGCAGAATTCATACTACAATTCTGTTGGTTACTTAACAGCTTCTAGAATGTTTGTGATATAGCAATCACAGGCAAGTGTTTTCCAATAAATGTCTGTCTCCATGGGAAACTTGTTCTGTATGAGATATCTTTTTCCTTGAATCTAACATCTTCCTCCCTCCTCTCTAGCGCCTCCTTCCTTGTTTGTCTTATAGATGCATTGCAATTCCTAGGGCAAAATCAAGCGCTTTAACTCAACCCAGCACCAACACCTTCAGGTGGCAAGGCCACCAAGTGGCAGGTGCTGTGACTTCTCCACCTGCTCTACACTCTGGTTCTGACGGGGAGGAAGATGAAGAGGGAGGTGATGATGAAGACGGAGGGGGGTGGGGGCTGGGAGGCACTGGCCAGCTTGTTTGCACTATGACCTAACAGCATCAGGTAGCAATTGTACTCAGCCCTAGGATCCTCAGAGGTTTCAGCATGAGACTCATCGTTGGAGAGGAGGCGCTCGCATTCTATGAGAGCTGTGAACACCATCTTTTATGGGTTTATGGGCTTTAAATTAAAAAAAAAAAAAGCTCAAGAAAACTTGTACAAACAATAAACAATGCCTCACCCAGAACTCAGGTCCCAAAGATGGCACAGAAGAAAGTCCAGCTCGGCCCGAGGTCAAGCAGTCACAGTGAGTCAAACAGACAAGTCTCGCCACTCCCAGCTGCAAACCGCCCCACCTGCTTTCCCAAATCTGTGGCATCTCAAAGTTCTGTCAATGCCAGCCCACCCTGTGCAAGCCCTGGCTCTCCCCTAAGTGCCAGGGTGCCATGGGTCGCCTTCTGACGGCACATCCAGGGCTGTGACTTGTGAGCCACTCGCTCTCCACCCCACCCCTAACACACAAGCAAAGCTTTAGTCTAAAACAAGAAAAGTTGAGTAGGAGGGACAGTCAGCACCCATCCCCACCTCCGAATGATGACAGCCTGGTGGTCTTCAAACTCTTGGTTTTATTTATTTGTTTTTCAGCTGGTAGGAAAGGAAAGGAAAAAAAGTGGAAGGAGATGAGCATTTAGCCTAGCAGTTAAGACACCTGTGCCTCTGGTTAAAGAACTTGGACTTCAACAATGACAAATATCTAGGTGAATGGAGACTCTAGAGTGGACTATGTCAGCCAATGGACACTGAAAATATTCACTCATCCTTAGATCAGCGAGATCAATAACATTTCAGCACTATCAAAACCACCGAAGCAGAACCCTCAGCGTGCACCACATCAGGACCCTGGGTCGATACTGGATGGTCGTTCCCCATCCCCAGGGCCTGGGGCATTTGGGAAGCTGGCTGTGGCTTTGCCCCTTCCCCCACCCTCAGATACAGGAAAAACAAATGGAAAACTTGGAAACAATGATCACATCCACTTTTCCTTGACCTTTGATCCTTCCCACCCTGATCAGCTATGTAAGCATCATCTAAAAAAAAAAAAAAGCACTTGGACTGAGGAACCAGCACCACATTACCACATTAGCCAGCAGTGCCAATATCCCATACGGCTGTTCTAGTCCCAGCTGCCCCAGCTCTGTCCCAGCTCCCTGCTTATGAACTAGGAAAGCAGTAAAATATGGCTCGGGCCCCTGTATCCATATGGGAGACCCAGAAGAATCTCCTGGCTCCTGGCTTCAGGTCGACTCAGCTCCAGCCAATGCAGTCATTTGGTCAGTGAATCATCAGACAAAAGATTTTCCTCTCTCTCTTTCCTCTTCTCTCTATATATCTGACTTTGCAATAAAAATAAATAAATCTTAAAAAAAATAAAAAATAAGAAGACGTGGGTTTGAAGCCCAGCTTTGGTTCCTGACTCCAGCTTCCTGCCAATGTAGACCTTGGGAGGCCTTGATTTAGGTCCCTGCTCCTAACCCAGGACCTGCCCAACCCTGGCCACAGTGGGCCTTAAGGCAGTGAGCCAGCAGGTAGGAACGTTCTCTCTCTCTCTTTCTCTCCCTTCTCAATAAATAATGTAGAGCACGTATATTTATGTATTTGCCTTATAGATGCATTAATTTATGAGGGTGCTTCAAAAAATTCATGGAAAATAGAATCAAAAAATAGCAAAAAAAATTTTTTTCTCACCATCGGCATTTTTCATGAACTTTTTGAAGACTCTTCATATAAGTACACATATTTTAAGATCTAATTTTTTGTTTGAAAGGCAGAGTTACAGAGAAAAAGAGAGATAGAGATCTTCTATCCATTGGTTCACTCCCCAAATGGCCACAACAGCCAAAGCCATACTGGTTCAAATCAGTAACTAAGAGAAGCTGGGTCTCCCAATGGGCACAGGGACCCAAGAACTTGGACCATCCTCTGCTGCTTTTCCAGGCCACAAGCAGTTAGCTGGGTTGGAAATACAGCCCCCAAGACGCAAACCAGCACCAATACAGGATGCCAGCACTATAGCTCACTCCACCATAGCATCAGCCCCAGCACGACTGGTTTTTCATTGCCCTTGACGACTGTGCCTGCAATGTCTGTTTAATAGCACTAAGACCACGACTGGTCCTCCCTAGTTCTGCGTCTGCAGTGACAAGCAGTGGCCTGGAAGGAGGAGATGGCCACCCAACAGGCTGGAGACCTCACAATTCCCCACAACGGAGGATGGTCACACTGTGACCTCAGCTGAGATTTGGGTGTGTTCCTGCTGTGGAAACTGCATCCCCAACAGTGTGGAGTTGACAGGAAGTGCTGAGATGTAACTGAGTCACGAGGGTTCTGCCCTCAGGAACAACTCAAGCCTGCCTTATCACGGGAGTGATCAAGTCAGAGTCAGCGTGGAAATGGTCCCTGATAAAAGGATGAGCTCAGTTCCCTCCAGTCCACCTCCCACTCCCCACACCTACCTGCTCACTCCTCCACCTCCTGCCCTGTGACCCTCCACATCCATGCCTACCCATTTACCCCTCCATCTCCACTGTGTGACCTCCTTCCCCTATGCTACCCACTCACCCCTCCACCTTCCACCATGTGACCCCCCCCCCATGCCTGCCCTCACCCCCAACCTCCTGCCCTGTGATAACAGCGCCAAGCAGGACCTCACCAAGGTTCAGTGTCACAGAGCAGCGGGCTGAGATGCTGCCTATGCTACAACATGAGCATCCCGGCTGCTCCAATTTCAATTCAGCTCCCAAGACAGTCCAAATGCTTGGGTCCCTGCATCCACATGGGAGACCCAGACGGAGGTCCCAGTTCCTGGTCTCAGCCTCGGTCAGCCCTGATCATTGCAGCCATTTGGGAGAACGAACCAGCAAGTGAAGAACTCTCTCTCTCTCTCTCTCTCTCTAACTCGGCCTCTCAGATAAAGATAATAAAGATTCAAGAAAAAATCCCTTGTCTGATGCAGGTGCTTCAACCTTGAACCTCCTAGTCTTTAGAACTAAAGAAATAAATCCCTGCTCATTATTACCCAATCTGCAGCACTCTGTCATCACAGCACAAAATGGGCCAACACAGTTTGTCTGGCAGTTCCTTGGACAAACTCCTAGCCCAAGGCTTGTCTTCACTCAAGATGACTTGAAACTCACTTGGGGCCCCCAGTTTTCCTGATGTAGCCAGTACTGGAGATACCTGCATCCTACACTTGAGCTCATGAATGCCCTGTTCCCAGCCCCAGCTCCCCCTCCAACATTCTGCCTACACAGCCCCAGGGAGGCAGCAGTGAAGCCTCAAGCCCTGGGGCTCCTGCCACTGCGTGGGAGACTGCAGAGTCAGCCCTGGCTCCCACCTTCAGCCCCAGCAGGAACCCAGACCATGGAGCGTATCTGGGGAGTTTACCTGTAGACAGTCAACAATCAATCAATCTCTGTCTCTCTCTCTCTCTCAAATAAGATTTCAAAGAAATCCTCTAGGTGGGCCCGGCGCAATGGACTAATGGCAAAATCTTGACTTTGCATACTCCGCAATCCCATATGGGTACCAGTGTGTGTCCCAGATACTCCACTTCTCATCCAGCTCCATGTCTGTAACTTGGGAAAGCAGTGGAGGACGAACCAAAGGCTTGTGACCCTGCACCTTGTGAAACTGCACCTGGCTCCTGGCTTCAGATGGGTTCAGTTCCAGCTGTTGCAATCACCTGGGGAGTGGCTCAGCAGTTAGAAGATCTTTCTCTCTGTCTCTCCTTCTCTAAGTCTGCTTTTCTGATAAAAATAAATAAAATCCTGACCCAGTGTGACAGCCTAGTGACTAAAATCCTCACCTTCCTTGCATGTGCCAGGATCCTATGTCCCGGCTGCTCCACTTCCCTTCCAGCTCCCCACTTGTGGCCTAGGAAAGCAATAAAGGATAGCCCAAACCCTTGGAACCCTGCACCAGCATGGAAGATCCAGAAAAAGCTCCTGGCTCCTGGTGTTGGATCAGCTCAGCTCTGGCTGTTGCTAAGTGAACCAGTGGATGGAAGCTCTTTCTATTTCTCCTTCTCTCTGTAAGTCTTTCCAATAAAAATAAGCAAATCTTTAAAAAATAATAAAGCACATTAAGTAGTGATGTTCAGCTGGGGTGGGGGGGAGGGTTGGCAAACCTCCTATGCGTTCCTGGAAAGAAGCCAGGCCACACCCACATGGAGGGCAGAGCTTACCTGCAGGATCTCACGTGTGATGATACTGTGCATTTGCCCAGAAGAGGCGTGAGAGGAGCGCATATGTTACTCTCACTAATCCTGCACTAGCAGGCAGCAAGGACTAAGCCAGAGTAATTAACTGGCCACCTGAGTGTCAAAGGCAGACTCTAACCCCACACACAGACCACACCCTTAGCAAGGGCCAGGTAACATACAGCCGCAGTTCCAGGAACTTAAGGCCATTTTTTTTTCTTCTTTTTTTTTTTTTTTTTCATTCAAGTTAAGTCAACTCTTAAGAGATGAGGGTGTCCTCAACTATGGCTTGACCCTCTGCACCAAACACCCACCCATTACCATGGACATTTTATTCTATTTTTTTTAATTATTTATTTTTATTGGAAAGATAGATTTACAGAGAGGAGAGAATGACAAAAAAATCTTCCATTCGCTGATTCACTCCCCAAGCGGCTGCAATGGCCGGAGCTGAGCCCATCCAAAGCCAGGAGCTAGGAGCTTCCTCCAGGTCTCCCATGTGGGTACAGGGTCCCAAAGCTTTGGGTGATCCCCTAGGCCACAAGCAGGAAGCTAGAAGGGAAATGGAACAGCCAAGATACGAAACGGCGCCCATATAGGATCCCAATGTCTGCAAGACAAGGACTTTGGCCACTAAGCTGTCGCGCCAGGCCCACCACACACATTTTAAAGGTCGCTCTTTTATTGGAGGTGGTGATCCAATGATACCAGGAACACACTTGCAAAACTGTGACATGCCTGGAATACTAGGTCTGGTCACTTTTGTTGTGCAGGGTGGGGACTGTTGAAAGGTCGAGAGACAGACAAAAGAACTGTCATCTGTGGGTTCATTCCCAGACACCTGCCAGGCCCTGGCTGAGATCAACAGTCAAGTTCTCCCATGCCAGTGGCAGGAACCCAGCCACTTGCGACACCTTTGCTGTCACCCAGGGTCGGTCTCAGCAAGGAGACCAAGAATAGGGAAAGGGGTTACGACTCAAACTGAGGGATTCCAGCGTGGGGCACAAACATCCCTGCGTTGGCCAGCCAAGTGCCTGTCTTTCTTGTATACATCAGGCTCATAAAAGCAAGAGGTTGAAAGTTCTTGTGCCTGGAACCAACTCAATTATACTATCTTCATGCCATGTGCAGGGGGCAATTTCATGAAGTCGAGAGTAAATAAACAATGAGGAAGTCTCTAAACCAATCTGGAATTCTCCCTAAGATAAATTGTTACACAAGGGGGAAAAAAAAGGAAAGTGAAGTGCATGCCCAGGGTGTGGACAGGGTGGTTTATGGACAAATGCCAGTTAGGGCTAAACAAGATCTACTGATTAGCACATAGCCCTGGACCCACAAGCAACACTGCTTTGCCCATGAATCAGACCAGAAGTCTGGAGGGGCAGGTAGGATGGGGGGAGGAGAAGGAGAGAAACATATTTTGTACCTTTGGGATTTTAGGAATTCTGAATTGTTCAAATACATGAAAGTATCACTTGAAAAGAAAGACCAGGGCAAGTGTCTGTCTTACCATGTCCCAAGCCCCAGTCCCCAAGTGCGACATTCAGCCCCCCTCTGACTCCCTCCTACTGCCTGCTGTTGCAGACCCCGAGAGGCAGCACTGGTGGCTTAGGTTGTTCGGTCCCAGCCTCCCACACGGAAGACCTGGACCATGTCCCTGGCTCCAGCTTTTGGCCCTGGCCCACCTGCCCCGGCTACTGTGGATACCCAAGCTGTCCCCCTGCGACCAATCAGTGAAATCTTCCCACCAGGAGATCTTTGCCCCTCCTCTGTGAGCCTGAACCATCAGATACACAGGGACTCCAACGCATGCCTAGGAAGGCATGAGAAAGAGCCACCCTGGAACTAAGGGGAGGAGCTGACCCTAGACCCAGAGAAGCCCATGCCCTCCCTGCAACCTACAAAGCACGTATTGGAAGAGTAACGCCCTGTCCCGTGAACCTAGGGCCCTGAAAGCTGTGGGGTGCAGAGAATGGGGTGTCCTATGTCCCTGCAGTGGCTCCTGGGGGCTGCGCTGGGCTGCAGCTAAAGACGGATGCCCTGAGAAGGAGGGCACTGAAGGTCACACATCCCATGCTCAGGGGTTGGGGCTAGGAATGACGGTTTGGGGATGAGGTCCCGAGAGGAAAAAGGAAGGATCCTTGCAAGCTGCAGAGGCCATCACCCAGCCCTGATGTCTCCCCCCCCCCCCCCCGGAATAAGGTCTTTCTGCATCTGCTGTCTCCGCTCGGCATGCTGGGGATCCCCCTCTTACCTCGTCCCCCTGTCCACAGCATTGAGGATGCCAGGGAGGTGCCACAGCCTCCTGGATCTCCCATGAAGGCCCAAGAGGGAGAGAGACAAAGAGAAAAAAGGAGGAGGGTGGTGAGGGACAGGAAGGAGGAGAGAAAACATAAAAAAACTTCGGACCAGCCTGGCTTGATAAGAGAGCAGGGCATACTGTGCCCAGTATCCTGAGTTCTGAGATCACTGGTGCCAGAGGCCATGATCGAGACCTGTGGCCAAGGGGCCTGTCCAAGACCACAGTGCGTGCGCGTTAAGGTTGTCTCAAGACAGTCACATACTGACTTCTCCCCTGGGGCCCCACTGTTGCTTCCTGATCATGGACCACCGGTTGGTGAACAGCACTGTGGGATGTGGATGCCAATGTGTGTGCCACATCCATTCCTGTCATTTGAGTCAGTAAGAGCCTGGGGCAGCAAGCCTTCTAGGTCCGCCTTCCTTTCTTGGAGAAAGGGGGCCTGCCTCTAGCCACCCACTTTTATCATCTTTATCCCGTGTCTGTCTCAATCGCACGGCGCCTCCTCTCTCTCACCCTGTTCTTGCCAGGTGCTGTCGGCCACAGTGTTGGGAACTGCTTTTCCAGGAGCCACAACGGAGTGAGCGGTCCATGTTGGGGCATAGCCAGTTAAGCCACAGTCTGCCACATTGGCACCCCATACACGCACTAGTTCAAGTCCCAGGTGCCGCACTTCCTGGCCCAGCCCTGGCCAAAGTGGCTATCTGGGAAGTGAAGCAGTAAATGGAAGATCCTCTCTCTCTCTCTCTCACGCTAGCCCATCAATGTCAAATCTGAATCCAGGTCTGAGGCTGTCAACTTGCCAGAGGCAGGGTCAGCCTCGTGCACAGAATGACCCTGGCATCAGTTTTGCTTTCCTGCCTGTGATGTGGTAGTGACATCAGGGCCTACACCCACTTCCCGCCCTGAGGCAGAGGAGTTCAGGGAGATACAAAGTGCCCAGGAAGATGCTTACACACACACACACACACACACACACACACACACACACACACACACGAATGGACAGATGGCTGGGTCACTCATGGCCACACCCTGCTGACACCACCCATGCTGGAACATTCACGGAGGGGCTTGGCAGCACGACAGCTGGCCACAGGGCCAGCCTCACAACCCACCCACCCCTGAGACAAGCAGAGGGATTCCAGGAAGGTCCTCCCCATGTCTATCTGCCCTACCTCAGGGTCCTGAGCTCCCTGCTCCTGGGCCCACAGCCAAGGTGGCTGTCATTGGGCCACCCGACACAGTCATAGTGGTCAGGAGTTGCTGGGAAGATTTTTTTTTTTCCAGGAATTCCGTGGGCATCAAACGCTGCTGATAGCACCTTGTGCCAACTTGCCAGCTGTTCCCAAGACACGTAGCTAATGTGTAATCTAAAACCCGCATCAAGAGTTGGCTGGGCCTGAGCATCTGAGCGAGCTTCGGGCTGGCAGCCAGGGACAATGCAAGGAAGTACAGAGTCACCCTGCTGGGTGCAGCATTCCCAAAAGGGCAGCCAGGAATCCTGAGAAAGACCCCGCCCCCTTCCCAGCAAAGGGCTGGGCAGAGAGCTCCCAGCTGAAGGAAAAAAAAAAAGGGGGTCCAAGAGGAACAAGGCCATGTGGGAAACCTGTACTAGCCAGAACAGTTACGATGGCTGCTATAAAGTGACGCCATCAGAGGCCAGCTCAAGAAAGAAAACAATGGTGTGAAAGGCACCAGGCCAGCACACGGCACAAAGGAAATGACAGTGCATCTGGCAGCAGTGGCTAGAGGGAAGAGGGACTCTGGCAAGCTGCCACCTCTGCCAGGCGACACCACCGCTTGGCGTTGGGGTGGCTGGCCCATGACTTCAGCAGGCTGCCCCCTAGCCTCAGACACGAACACCCTACGACAATGTCTTTGGCCAAAGTCCACTCACCCCTTGACTAGGACCCCAGCAAGTTTGTCAGCCCCACCCAGGCTGTTCCTTCTGCATCCACACACCCCCTCCTCCAGGTACCCTGGCCCTGGCTCTGGCCCTAAAGCACACAGCCACCTTGGCCATCGACACACGCAGCTGGAGGCAGGGGGTGCCAAGGTCACAGAAATCTCGAGAGGGAAGCTGCACCTGACAGAAGTGGGTGGGGCAGGGAGAGTGGGTGAAATGCCCTGTTTTTTTACAGAAAATTGACAGACTGCATTTTCTCATCATCTGGTTCACTCCTCGGAGGCCAATGCCAGCCAGGGCTAAACCAGTACCAAGCTGGGAGCTGGTAACTTCATCCGGTAGCTTCATTCCCATATGAATGGCAGGGACCCAGCAGCCTGAGCGAGCTGCCTCCCAGGTGTGCATAGGAGGAAGCCAGATCCGAAGCAGAACTGGGACCCATGCATTCCAACATGGGATGTGGGGTGTCCCAAGATACATCCTAACTATGGGACTACATGCCGAAACAATGAGAGAAAGAGCAAGAAGAGCGAGTTGAAAGTTCCTACATATTTATTCTCATTTTTCTTAAAAGGCAGAGACAGGAAACAAGAGAGATCTTCCATGTGCTGGTTGACTCCTCAAATAGCCACAATAGTCAGGGCTGAGTCAGCCCAAAGCCAGGAGTCAGGAGCTCAATCCAGGCCTCGCATGTGAATGACAAGGACCCCAGTTCTTGAGCCATCACCTACAACCTCCCAGCTTCTAGCAGGGAGCTGGAATTAGAACTGGAACCAGGACTGGAATGAGACATTCTGAAGGTGCTTTAAATTTTTAAATTTACTTAAAAGAATTATAGCAAAAAGGGAGCAACAGAGAGAAAGATCTTCTTTCTGCTGGTTCGCCCCTCAAATGGCTGCAACAATCAGGACTGGGTCAGGCTGAAGCCAGGAGTTTCATCCGGGTCTCCCATGGGGGTGTGGGGAGGGGCCCAAAAACTTGAGCCATTCTCCACTGCCATCCCAGGTCATACGCAGGGAGCTGGCTCAGAAGTGGTGCAGCCAGGACACAAACTGGTGTACACACAGGATGTCAGGGTGGCAGGCTGCAGCATGAATGCCTTGTAGGTCTCTTCTATAAAGCACACAACACTTCTATTCTGTTTTAAATTCTTATTATTTGGTTTTCTGTCTCACACAGCTAAACTGGATTTTTTTCTTAAGATTTATTCATTTTTATTGGAAAGTCAGACATACAGAGGGGAAGAGAGACAGAAACATCTTCCATCTGCTGTTTTTCTCCCAGGTGGCTGCAACGGCTGGAGCCGATCCAATCTGAAGTCAAGAGTCAGGAGCTTCTTTCTGGTCTCCCACGCAGGTGCAGGGTCCCAAGGCCTTGGGCCATCCTCGACTGCACTCCCAGGCCACAATCAGGGAGCTGGATGGGAAGGCAGGCCGCTGGGACACAAACGGCGAGCATATGGGATCCCAGCATGTACAAAGCAAGGATTTCAGCCACCAGGCTACCACACCAGGTCCTGGTTTGGAGGTTTTTTTTGTTTTGTTTTGTTTTGTTTTGTTTTAAGTTGAAAACAGAGGTCCAGACAAAAAGATCTTCCCACGGGTTCACTTCCCAGGTGGCTTCAAGAGCAAGGGCTGGGCCAGGCCAAGTCAGGAGTCCAGAACTCAATTCAGATCCTCCAGTGGGTAGCAGGAGTCCCAGGAGTGGGGTCATCACCTGCTTCCCCCCAGGCTGTTCACTGGCAGGAAGCTGGAGCTGGAAGGGGAGCTGGGATCCCAACTCCAACACGGGAGGACCATGCCCCGAGAGGCAGCTCAGGTCCATGTCTGCTCCTGCACCAAGGCTTAACCAGGGGCAGAGTAAGGACTGCGCTGGAAAAAGAAGGAGACAGAGATAGCAGCAAAGTGGGGCTGTTCTCTCAGGTGGAGAAGAAGCAAGACCAAGAAACCCCTGGACAGACAGAGGCAGCCAAAAGGCCCGCTCGCACCTGCCCAAGACCCATGGAGACTTACCTGGCTGGGCTTCGAGCGCCCCCTGCCTTTCCCACCTGCAGGTGCACCTGCGAGCGCAGGACACCTCCCTGGCCCCCAGCTTAGCCCCTACCTGCAGGTGTGCTTGCCCCTCCCTCAGCCTTCTTCCTGCACGGCCCTGCCCTCCCAGACCCAAGCAGCTGGAGAACTCTGGCATAGCCAGCTGCCTCCTCTCCCTTGCCTCATATCCTGAAACGCCAGGTCTTCCCCAGCCTTGCTTGCTGACCTGCCCCAAAGAAAGCGGCTGAGTCCCGACTGATGGGCAAGACACTTCCCGACCCTCTCCTCTTTTCCCAGGCACCCCAAGCAAGCACTAACCCCCACAGACGCCACCTGGTTCACGCTGATCCCATGAACACATATTCAGGCACTGACCCCACCCAGTTGAATTCAGGGTCTCCCTCCTGGAGAGTCCTAGCCCAGCCTGAACTCCAGCAGCAGCCCCTTCCAGCCTAAGTTAGCACTGGTCTCCCCTGATCTGTGTCCCTCCCACGGGCCTAGGAATTCACGACTACAGAGATTTGGAGATTCACCACCTTGGCACTGCCCCTAATCACTCTTCCATCATTGGTGACCATCACGCTAATCCTCACTACCCTCCCCTCGAGCCTCCTTTCCCAAAAGGCTCCGTATACACACACACACACACCCTGTCCATCTAGCTGGCCCCACAGCCCTGCGCCTTGGGCTTCAGGAAGCACGGGGCGACCTCGATCTTCCCGACCAGGTAGGTGCAGAAAGTCTCAAGGTCCAGATGGGGACGTGAGGCGCGAGCGGGTCCAGAGGGTGAGAGTGAAACGCCCTAACGCCACCCACCCCACCCCACCCATCCCCGGCTGGTCTCTCAAGTTGCTGCCTTGCGCTCCACCTGGCGGTCGCCGCTCAAGAGCGGACCGAGCGCGGGTGTCCCAGCCTGCGGGGCCACTTGCGGCGGGACAGGAGCGCCTGTCTACGGAATCCAGGAGCCGAAAGATCCGGACTCGAGTGAGGACTGGAGAAGCACTCTCCATCCTCAGCTAGATCCCGCGAGCCCACGTCGCTCAACCGCAGTCCGACAGGTGCGGAGGACGTAGCGGCCAAGGCGAGCGTGCGTGCGCGCGCGCGCCCGCCGGGCCCCGCATCGCCGCACGCGCGCACGCCAGCCCGGCGCTCGCCTGCACGCCAAGGCCTCGTTTCCCCGCCTCGGCCCGCGAGCTCTGGAGCACGGTCCCCCGCGGGAGGGAGGAAAGGACCGTGACGCGGAGGACGCTGCTGGGCACCGCGCTGCTCGCTGGTGTATTGCAGCATCCCCGGAGCCGGACAGGGGCGAGCCCTGCAGGGCGGGGCGCGGTGCCCCTCGGAGCAGGCTAGGGGGCTCCCTGGCCTGGCCGCTCCCACTTGACGCTCGCTGCAGCCAATGAAAGCTTGGCCTGGTGATGTCATGGCCCGACCGGACCCTGGTGACGAAAGTCCGAGGTCACCCGTCAAGGGACCGGTGCGAGCCCACCCGCGGGGCTTCCGGAAGTTTCCACTGCGGCGTAGCGCGGCCTCACCCGCAGCCGTGCGCGTGCACCTGCGATGGCCTTCCTGGATGTCCCCGAGTCACCCCCCTTCTCCCCTCGGGGGTCCTGAGGACCACCCCCATCCCTCGCCCACGTCTCCATTCCCACAGGTGTCCGTCGTCCCCGGCAGTGTCCCACGTCACCTGCTGTCCCCGGAGGACCAGCAGACCTCGAGAGGGTCCCCGGCCTCACGTTCGCGTGCCGTAGCGGTGGGCTAGCCGTCCGTCCGGTTCGCGTGGGCGCCCGGCTGGCGTCCGTCCCCCCGTTTCTGTGCGCCTGTCTGCGTCCGAGCCCCAGGGTCCCGGCCCCGAGGGGCGGGGGGGCGGCGGGAGGGGCGGGGGCGGAGCAGTGGGCGGGGGCGGGCGGGGGCGCCGCGGCCCGGAGGGGGTGTGTGCGGGGGGCCGCGGGCGGCGGCTGTCAGAGTCGGCTCAGCCTGCGCCGGCGAACGTCGCCGCCTCCAGCTCCCGGCGCGGCCCGGCCGCCTCAGGTGAGCCCCCGCCCCGGCCAGCGGCCTGCCGCGCGCCCCTGCGGGGAGGGAGGGGGTCCGTGCGCCCCACGCGGGACCGACCCCCACACACACACACACCCGGGACGCCCCCCGCCGCCGCGCCTTCACCTCCCCCCCCCCCGCGCCTCCTTCGCCGGCGCTCACTCACCCGCGGCCCGCGGGCCAGCCGCCGCCTCTCCGCTGCAAAGCCTGCAGAGACCCCCTCGCCACCGCCGCTCGCCCCCCCACCACCCAGCCTGGAGCCACTGGAAGATGCCCCTTGTTTGGGGGGGCAGAACCCGAGCTGCGCAGGTTCCTGGCGTCCGGCTAGGGAAGCCCCCAACCACCCCAACGCCGGACCCCGACGCCGGCGCCCCAGCGCAGCTCGCGGCCGAGCCCCCTCCCCTCGGAGAGGCCCAGGACCTCCTGCAGCGGAGACTCCGGAGCTATTTTGGGGAAGGGGCGGCTCAGCGGAAGCCCCGAGTTATAATTAGCCGCACTCGGGTTTCCGAGTTAATCTCCAGCGGCCGCGACGGCCACGCAGCGCAAGGGCTGGGTGAGGGGTGACCGCCGGGAAAGGGGGGAGTTCCGACCCAGGGAATTTTGATCCCTTGGCTGGAGGCGCCGGAACCGCAGCAGCTGCTGCCCCTAAAATAGCGCCCCCGCCCTTCCAGCCGGGGATCTCCGGAGCTGCGGGAGCGCTGGCGTCCCCACTCGCCCTTCATGCCCCTCCGCCCTGCCCGCCAGCCCCCAGACCCCCCACCCCAAAGTCGCCGGCTCCCGGGTGGGGAGCACCGTCCTTGACTGCGTCTCCACTGACCCCCGCTGGCGGCGGCGCGCACTGCAGCCGGACACGCTGACGGCTTGAGTCTTTGGGGGGCCAGGGCATGCGCGCTGGGGGGCTGGGGCCGGGGTGAGGGGGTGCGTGTGCCGAGCCAGACGATGGAGCGGTTGACGCAGGGTGGACAGGATGTGAAGTAGACAGGATTTGAGAGAGCACTGGAGCTTGGGGCTCCCTGAACGCCAAGCCCACCTACCCTCGGGCACCCCTCACCACCCCTCGGTCTTGACCAACCCTTGGAGAGGCTTCCCCCCCCCCCCAGGGCGCCGCCCGTTCGTGAGGGACCCGCCTCTGTCCTGTGCCCTGATGTCCGCACTGCACGCACTGGGCCCTGCGGGGAAGCCTGCGTTTGCGGGGAGGGTGTGCGCCCGACCTCTGCCCCTTCCTCCCTCCAGTCAGCTTCCCCGGCTCCGTTTCTCTCCTCCTCTGGCCGACCAGGGCCCCACCTCCTCTGTGACTAGGCGATAACGCCGGGGCGAGAAGGTTGCCTAATCTGCAGCCTGCGGACTGCTCCAGGGTGGGGAGAGGGACCTTCACCCCTTCCTTGCCTTTCTTTCTCCCAGCAGACGCCGCCGCGGCCTGCCCTGGCAGCCATGAGGCCCCCCTGGTGTCCCCCGCACACGCCCTCCCTCGCCTCCCCACTGCTGCTTGTCCTCCTGGCGCTGCTGGGAAGAGGGACAGAAGCTGAGGGCCGGGAGGACCCAGAGCTACTGGTGACGGTGCGCGGGGGCCGGCTGCGGGGTATCCGCCTGAAAGCCCCCGGAGGCCCGGTCTCTGCTTTCCTGGGCATCCCTTTCGGGGAGCCTCCGGTGGGCCCCCGGCGCTTCCTGCCCCCGGAGCCCAAGAGGCCCTGGTCGGGAGTGCTGGACGCCACATCCTTCCAGAGTGTCTGCTATCAGTATGTGGATACCCTGTACCCTGGCTTTGAGGGCACCGAGATGTGGAACCCCAACCGCGAGCTGAGCGAGGACTGTCTCTACCTCAACGTGTGGACGCCCTACCCCCGGCCTACAGCCCCCGCCCCAGTCCTGGTCTGGATCTACGGAGGTGGCTTCTACAGTGGTGCTTCCTCACTGGACGTGTACGACGGCCGCTTCTTGGCCCGGGCAGAGGGCACCGTGCTGGTGTCCATGAACTATCGGGTGGGCGCCTTTGGCTTCCTGGCCCTGCCGGGCAGCCGGGAGGCCCCGGGCAACGTGGGCCTGCTGGACCAGAGGCTGGCACTGCAGTGGGTGCAGGAGAATATAGCAGCCTTCGGTGGGGACCCCGGGTTGGTGACGCTGTTTGGGGAGAGTGCAGGTGCGGCCTCCGTGGGCCTGCACCTGCTGTCCCCACCCAGCCGGGGCCTGTTCCACCGGGCAGTGCTGCAGAGTGGTGCTCCCAATGGGCCCTGGGCCACGGTGGGTGTAGGCGAGGCCCGCCGCAGGGCCACGCTTCTGGCCCGGCTGGTGGGCTGCCCCCCGGGTGGCACCGGTGGCAATGACACAGAGTTGGTGGCCTGCCTACGGACACGGCCAGCCCAGGACCTGGTGGATCACGAGTGGCATGTATTGCCGCAAGAGAGCATCTTCCGTTTCTCTTTTGTGCCCGTGGTGGATGGGGACTTCCTCACCGACACTCCGGAGGCCCTCATCAACGCTGGAGACTTCCAGGGCCTACAGGTGACTGGAGTGGCTGGTGTGGGGAGGGGAAAGGCAGGGGGCAGGGGGAGACATTCTTCCTCCAGGACACACCCTTCCCCTCCCTCAGGGACTCAGGCATGCAGGCTCCTCCAGACCCACTCCTGGGGGGAGGGCCGGGAGGGCAGGGCCTATGGGTGAGTTTCCTCTTGTCTCCAGCCCTGCCCCACCTCACATTCTGGCTTCAAGGTTCTGATTCTATAACCGTTCACTTCTCTCGTCTCTGGCTGTCTGCCCCTCTGTGCCCGTCTGCCCATCTGTCTGCCCCATCCCTCCCTCCTTCCCCTCCCCTCCCTTCCTCCCCACCAGGTGCTGGTGGGTGTGGTGAAGGATGAGGGCACCTATTTTCTGGTTTACGGGGCCCCAGGCTTCAGCAAAGACAACGAGTCTCTCATCAGCCGGGCCCAATTCCTGGCTGGGGTGCGGGTCGGGGTTCCCCAAGCCAGCGACCTGGCGGCCGAGGCTGTGGTCCTGCATTACACAGACTGGCTGCACCCCGAGGACCCGGCACGGCTGAGGGATGCCCTGAGTGACGTGGTGGGCGACCACAACGTAGTGTGCCCCGTGGCCCAGCTGGCTGGGCGCCTGGCCGCCCAGGGTGCCCGGGTGTATGCCTACGTCTTCGAGCATCGTGCCTCCACGCTCTCCTGGCCCCTCTGGATGGGCGTGCCCCATGGCTACGAGATCGAATTCATCTTCGGGCTCCCTCTGGAACCCTCGCTCAACTACACGGCCGAGGAGAGGACCTTTGCCCAGCGGCTGATGAGATACTGGGCCAACTTCGCCCGCACCGGGTTGGCACTGATGGCTGGGTGGGAGGCAGGGGGCTCAGGATAGAGGCAAGACAGGAACTTGGTGGGAGTGGGGGAGAAATAGGCACAGAAAGGAGACAGTGATGTGAGGAGGGGTGTGCAGATCACAGGATGCATGGAGTCTGTGAATGGGGCCTTCCTAGCTGGGCCCCCTGTACACCTCTCACTTGTCCAGCATCAGGCAGCTGTTGCCCAAAGTGGTTTTGCAGACAAGATTGGCCCTGGTCACGTAGGGTTTATCAATGGCACAAAGCTGTATGGGAGAAGCTAAGATGTATCCAGACGCCTGAGGGCGAGAGGAGGGATTCCCAGATGCTGGGAACACGGGAAAGGGCGGAGAGAAGGAGGTGCCCGCTGCTGTCCTCTGCCCATCCTCACCCCTGTGGCGGGGTGTGGCGGGGAGAGGCAGGCCTGCGGAGATGGGGATACTGAGCCTTCCCTCTCCCTTCCGCTTGCAGGGATCCTAATGACCCCCGCGACCTCAAGGCCCCGCAGTGGCCCCCGTACACCGCAGGGGCGCAGCAGTACGTGAGCCTGAACCTGCGGCCTCCAGAGGTGCGGAGGGGACTGCGTGCCCAGGCCTGCGCCTTCTGGAATCGCTTCCTCCCCAAACTGCTCAGCGCCACCGGTACGCGGGGGGCCATCGGCCCATGGCTGGGAGGAGAAGGGACGAAGAGCGAGGGGGCTGGGAGCCGCCGGCTGTAACCCCTGTCTTCTCCCCCATCCCACCAGCCACGGAGGCCCCCTGCACCTGCTCGGGCCCCGCCCACGGGGAGGCCGCCCCGAGGCCTGTGCCTAGCCTCCCCCTGCCCCTCTTCTTCCTGGTCTTCCTCCTCCTCTCCCAGCTCCTCGGGCTGTGACCAGTCTCTCTTGGGCTACACTCATCTCAGGGACCCCCTCCTCTATCGAGGACATCCCCTCCCTGCTTCCCTCCCCCTCAGACAGGACTTGGCGGGAGTGGCCGGGGACGAGGTGGGCTCCCACCCATCTCAGGAACCCACATCCCTTTATTGTTGAAATGGGAAAGCCGACGTTCCTGGCAGGCCGGTACTAGGGGACCAGGGCCCTCACAGTGCTCCCCAGGGGGCTATAACCGTCAATCATTTCTGTCTCTTCTCTCCTCCTCCTCCCTTCTGGTCCCCTGTGGCCCCCCCCGCCTCTGCCTCCTGCCTGCCTGCCGCCTCTCCTCCTTCCCGTTCCCATGCGCGCCCCCGTGGGGCGCCCCGAACACAGACACGCTGGACGAGGCGGAGCGCCAGTGGAAGGCCGAGTTCCACCGCTGGAGCTCCTACATGATGCACTGGAAGAACCAGTTCGACCATTACAGCAAGCAGGACCGCTGCTCCGACCTGTGAGCGGCGCGCTCGCCGCCCAACGCGCCTGTACATACTGTTATTTATTGACGGGCTGGGCTCCAACACGCGCGCTCAGCCCCTGCGCCCCCGCCTCCCCCGGGGCTCCCCCGTCCTCTGCATGTCTCGGGTCGAGCTCCCACCCCCGCGGTGCCTTCGCCCCTCCCGGGCTGCCAATAAACTGTTCACAGCCACAAGGGCGTGCGCGATGCAGGGCGGGGAAGGCGCCGGAACACGCCCCCCCCCGTGGGGCGGCAGGAAGGACTCGCGCCTGCGTAGTGCGGCCCGGCGCGAGGCCTTGTGGGAGCTCCGAGGCCGGCCCTTTCCGGCGGCCCGCACCGCGTGGACGGTCCTCGCGGGTCCGGCGAGCGCGTCCCGAGCAGCTCGGAGCCCCGACCTTCCCGTGGAGTTCCTGCCGCCGCCGGCGCCCTGGAGCCGCTGCGGGACGTGCACCTGGGCCTGGCCCCGCCGCGCGGCGACCGCGCCAGCCTGGCCGTCCTCTCGGGCCACTACCTCTACTACCACTACGGCTGCGACGGGCTGGACGACCGGGGCTGGGGCTGCGGCTACCGCACGCTGCAGACGCTGTGCTCGTGGCCGGAGGGCCAGGCCGCGCGCGTGCCCGGGCTGCTGGCCGTGCAGGCGGCCCTGGAGGACATGGGCGACAAGCCACGCGGGTTCCGGGGCTCGCGGGACTGGATTGGCTGCGTGGAGGCCAGCCTCTGCCTCGAGCACTTCGGCGGGCCGCGCGCGCGCCTCTGCCACGTGCCCCGCGGAGCCGGCCTCGCCGGGCAGCTGGAGACGCTGCACTCGCACTTCACGGGAGGAGGGGGGCCCGTCATGGTCGGGGGCGACGCCGACGCCCAGTCCAAGGCCCTGCTGGGCGTGTGCCTGGGGCCCGGCTCTGCTGCCCATGTCCTCGTACTGGACCCTCACTGCTGGGGCGCCCCGAAGAACCCCAGCGAACTCCAGGATGCCGGGTGGGTGAGCTGGCGGGAAGTGGGCACGGCCTTTGACCCAAGGTCCTTCTACAACCTGTGCCTCACCAGCCGTCGTGCCTCGGACTGAGGGGAGGGGAAAAGGCCACTATCGCTGAGAATAAAGCACCTGCCCAGTGCACCCTGCCCCGCGGGGGTGTGGGAGGCAGCAGCCACCGTGGAAGTGCTTTATTGGTAGTTGGGCTGAATGTAAAAACGGGCTTGAGGCGTGGGGGCTGTGAGCATGGCAGCAGGGGAGTGAGAGCGTAAGTTCAGAAGAAGTCCACGTCGTCAGGGGCATCCAGGTCCCGGTACTCCACGATGGCCCGGGGGTCTCCTCGCACCATCCTGCGAAACACGGGGTGGACCAAGATGAAGTCAGGGGCCCAAGGGGTGCAGAGGCAAAGCGGCCACAGCAGCCGGCACATCTGGGCTCACCTGTTGCGAGGTTTTCCAGGATAACCTCCCTGGCCTCGGAAGGCATCATAGTTCCCTCGGCCAGCACCGTAAGGGGCGTGGGGGTATGGAGGGCCCCCTGTGGGAACTGCAGGGCGGACAGCACCAGCTGCGAAACACGAGAGCAGAGTGTTTTAACACCCAGTCCTTGCGGTACATCACAGCCTTCTCCCCCACACACACCATGCTTACCGCCGTAGCCCAGGATGGGGGGCCGGGGCTGCCCGTAGGGCATCAGGCCCTGTGGGGTCTGGTGTGGGTAGGGCAGTCCCGGAGTCAGGCCTGGGGGGAGTACAACACAGGGACAGGCACGTGAATTACTGCGGGGGGAGGGGCAGGTTACAGAAGGGACTCCTGAACAGCTAGGGCAGACCCTCACGGATCGTATCTTACTCTGGGCTGGGCCAGGTGGCTGGGCAGGCTTGATCTCAGGCAGAGCAGGGCGCTTGGCATCAGTGAGGAAATTGTTAAAGAATGCCACCTCCTTCTTCACTTCCTCAATTTTTTCTGCATGCTTGTTGAAGATGTGTTTACGCACAAACTCAGGGCCCTGAGTGGACAGGACAGGTTGGGACACGGCCAGTAACAGGGAACCCACCCCAGGGGGGTCTACACACCCCAGGCCTGCAGTAGGCTTTCTGCCTCTGCCCTCCCCACCCCCAGCATGCCAGTTCCAGAACATCCCAGACCTTGAATTTCTTGCCACTCAGAGGGCATAGCCACTTATCCTTGCCCAGTTCCTGGGTGTTGGAGGTGACAAACTTCTCCACTTCCTGTTCAGGGTCCTTACGGCCCATCTTCTGGGCCTCCTCCTCTGAGAGAGACTCGCGCACACTCAGCAGTGGGGTCAGCTTCTCCTCAAATGTCTTCTGCCATTCAAGCACTGGGGCAGGACAGAGGGACAGGCTGGGGAATGGAGCAGGGAGGGGAGGGGAGGACAGGACAGAGGGACAGGCTAGGGAATGGAGCAGCCAACTGGGGCTCACCTTCTCCATGGCTGATGCGGTTGGGCGGCATGGGTCCACGCACGTGGATGATGCCACAGCGATTGGGCATCTCGTCCTCATTGGGGTACTCACAGGTGTTATAATAATCCAGGGAGTGCACGATGCGCAAATAGAGGAGGAGTTTGTCCAAAACCTGACAGAATGGGAAGGCACAGGTTCCCCACTTTGGCCTGTGGCCCATGTCCCCACACCCTGTGCCCATCAGCTGTGGTAGGCACCTTGATCAGCTTCTCATCTCGCTCCACGTTGATCTCCGCAGGGTTCCCCTCCTTAGGAGGTTCCTCAGGAGGGGGTCCCCCACTGCTCCCCAGCAGCTCCTCTTCCTCTGCGCTCACTTCCTCAATCAGGTAGTCCGTGATATTCTTCAAGATGGGGTTCTGGGAAGGCAGGCTCTGGGAGAAAAGGCAGGGAAAGTGAGGCAGAGAAGGCCCTGCAGGGAACAAGGCTCCACTGATGCCCCTGTTCACTGACACCTGTCAGTGCTGCCCCTTTACACCAACACCAGTCTGTTCTAGCTGGTAGCTGGGGCGAGGGTGAGGAAGAGTGGGTATCAGGGTGAGAGGTCAGAGCAGCCCACAGTCCCACAGGTGTCACTGACTGCTGGCAGAGGAGTTGTCCCAGGCTCCGCGGCCCAGAGCTGGGTCCGGTCATCCAGCGTGTGGATCAGCTTGGCAGCCAGCTTGATGTCATTGCGCACGATCTGCTTGTGCTGGGTGATGCCGTTGATGTTGCGGACGCGCCGGGTCAGGTCTCTGTTCACACCAGGGCTCAGCTCACACTCCCGGAGCTGCAGGGGCAGGCAGTCAGTCCAACAACCATGAAGACCTCCCTCCCTGCCTGCCTGCCCGCTGGAGCGCTGAGCACTCACCCGGATGTTCTGCAGGTTCCAGCAGATCTCCTTGATGTTCACACTGCGGTCAAAGGTCACCCAGCCACGGCGGAAAAACCTACACCAGAGAGCTGCATGAGCCTGGGAGCCGGGCTTCACTCCACCTTCTCCACCAGGCGCCCCATCTCTCACCTCCTCTCCGGCTGGGGCTCCGACAGAGCCACACGCATAAAGCCAGGATATCTCTTACACAGCTGCAATAAGCAGAGGGACACAGCTCTGGCAGTGACTCAGGATTCCCTTCCTCTAACCCCCACAACACACCCCCGCGGATCAGCTATCCAGACCCAGCCACCAACCAAGGGTTCATAGACAGGGACCAGCCAGGGAGGGATCACGTGCCCACGCGTGCCCACTCACAGAGACAATCTCAGCCCGGGAGATGTTGGGCGCAATGTTGCGCATGAAGAGCGAGCAGGTCTTGTGCAGGGGCCGGGGCCTGCACTCCAGCCCCGTGGTGTCCTTGGCCTTTTCCCTCTCCTCCTCTTTGGGCTTGTCCTTTTCCTTCAGGGCTTCCTCTGCGGGAAGGAAGGGTGAGCGGGCGGGGGAAGGAGACTTGCACTGACCCCCCTCCCCACACACATATACAAACACACAGGTCTCCAGCCTCTCCCCTCCCACACGGGGCAGCGGGAAGGAGCCTACCAGCTTCTTCCTTCTCCTCTTCTGCCTGGCCACTCTCGGACTCGGACTCAGACTCGGATGCGCTGCCCTCATCCAGGCTGTCGTCCCCACTGTGCTTACGGTTCCGCTTCTTGCTGCTCTGTGATCGCCACAGCAGAGGGGATGCGTCAGAGGGCAGGAGTCCCGCCCCAGGGCCGCCCGAGCCAGCAGCGCACACCTCACCTTTTTGGCATCCTTCTCTAGGTCATCTTTCTTCTCATCCTTGTCACCTTCACCCTCAGGATTCTTCGCTTTGTCATCATTACAGCTGTCATCTTCTGCCTACAAGCAGAGGATACAGGGTGTCCACTGTCCCTACTGTCCCTTCACCTTCTACCAGCACCTGGGCCTGGGGTCACCGTGCCCTCCTCCCTCCTAGGCCCAGGCAGACCTGTTTGCCATCATCTTTCTTGTCCTCTTTATCTGCGGCCTTGCGCTCACCATCCGCAACGACAGGCCCCGTGCGGCCCTCTTCTTTCCTGTTGGCCTCCCCCGGCTTCCCCGCCTGCTCCTCCTCCTCCTCCTGCTCCAGGATGCGCAGGTCATTCTCTGTGCCGCCTTCCATCTTAATCACAGCTGCGTCAAAGCAAAGGCCCTAGCTTCAGCCCACCAGCTGGCACCTCCTAGCAGACGCGACCCACCAGATACTGCCCACTCCCCAAGCACACACCTGCGTCCAGCATCTTGACAATGGCGTCGGCTTTGTCTATGTCTAGGAGGAGGTTATCAAACCAGCCGCTCTCCATGAGGGACAAGAATACCTTCAGCCTGTTCTGCAGGGCCCCCCGGGCCTCTTGCCGACGCTTCCCCACCTCATCAGGATGATACTTAGAGCGAAACCTGGGAGGCAGGGAAGGGGCAGGAGGACGACAGTCAGCGGAGGCCAGGGCCTGGGAGTGGGGAGGGGCCCAGGAAAGTCAGGGCGCAACCCCCATCCTCTCCCACCCACAAAGGTCATAAAAGCCAAGAGGGTAGGGTAGGAGGCACCCTTGAACCACCCAGCACCCCAGAGGGGCCCCAGAGGCCGTGCTCTGCCAACATCTGGGGGAGAAGCAGCAGCTGAGAGTTTTGGTTCCAGACCAGTGGCTGCAGGGGCAGCTCACCACGACTGCCTCCAGGAAACTAACTATGCATTTAGGCTAGTTCCCCATGCTACCAGAGGAACACCAAGGCAACGGCAGGCCCCAAGGAACCTCCCTCTCCTCACCAGCCCCAAACAGTTGTCGTTAACGAACTGCTCCCACTGATTCCCTCCACCCCTAGGTGGGAGACAGGAGGAGGCCTCCAGTGTACCGGGCAGCGTTAAGTCCAAAGGAGGGATACCCTTCTCCCCCCTTGGGAAGAGGCAAGATGGTGAAGGGACAGAGAGGCCAAAGGGAGAGACTCAAGTCCCCTCATAGTCACAGGTGCTGGAGAAGGAGAGAGAGACAGATGGAGAGGGAGGGAGAGCGCTCAGAGCTGGAGGGGCAGGTAGAACATGAAAAATAAAACACTTCCAAAAGGACAATGGGGGAGGGGGACCAGAAGAAAGCAGGAATAGGAAATAAAGAGGGGAAATTGACAGAAAGTTCCAGAAATAGAAAACAAAGGGAACAACTAAAGACCAAACTGGAGGGGTGGGGAAAGGAACCAAAAAGCAGAAAAGAAGAGGGTGTTAGGCAGGGAGCCAGAGTAGAGCCAGAGAGAATGACAGGAACAGCAGAGACAGAGACAGGGCCTTCCGCGCGGCCACAGGGACAGCGACAGGACAGAAGCACAAGGCGAGTGGAAGGAAGGGAAGCTGCAGGCGTCGCCTCCAGGGTCTTTACCTTGGCTGCTTGGTCAAACAGAGCTCAAGATTTAACTAGCGGTGCCCAGGGCCCATGCTGGCTGGCTCCTGGCTGGGGCGCCCGGCCCAATGCCCCCCCTGCGGGACTCCGAGGGGGGGCCCTGCCTGACTGACTGCCTGAGCAATCACATTCAGCTAAGCCGCTGCATTGTGCACAGCGGTGCCCTGCCTGTCTGCCTGGCCGGGGCAGCGCGGCTCAGCCCGGGGGCTCATGTATGGGCTGGGCATGGTGGGGGTGGAGGTGGGTTTGCTCCGAGCTCCGACGATGAGCGGGTGTAGTTCCCAGTTCTGGCTCTTTTCAAGGAGGAGGAGCAGAAAGAGGATGAGGAGTAGGAGGAGCAGGAAGGGGGGAAAAGATGGTTGATTAAAATTAAAACATCCACAAAAAGGAAAAAAATTAATTATTTTTCTCTCAAACGACCCTGCGATCTTTGCTTTTCTTGCTGGATTCATTCGTCGTGTTTGGGAAGATGCCACAGCCACACAGGGTTCCTGACGATCAGGGAGGACAATGACCCGACAGCAGCAGGTGCGCAGCAGCCTGCCCACTGCCCCCAGGGGCTCTGGCCGGCTGCCTGGAGGTGCCCGCTCACTGAGGCCAGTGGGAGAGGGAGAGGGTGGAAGGCCGTGGCAGACATGGAAGGAGGAGACCCATCAGCCAACGCTGTCCCCTTCCCCTCCCCCACCCTGCAGGTTGGGGATCAAGGGACATGGGGAGAGGCCAGGGGGAGCATGCCAGGGAAAAGGTGGCAGGGCAGGGGCACTCACCACTCCTCGTCCTTGTGGGCCAGGAAGAAGTCCTGCATCTGCTGCCGCCGGAAGTCCAGCTTGTAGTCATTATAGCGCTTTACAGCCTCAGTCTCATCCACAGAGTCATCCAGCGATAACAGGAACTCTTTGAAAGTTTTCATCACGGGCGGTGGCACACCCAGATCGATCTCCGCAATGCTGCCCAGCCTGGGGGCCAGCAGGGCATCTTGGATGGGGGAAAGGGAGTGGGGGCACCGAGGTAGCTGCTACCCCTTCCTTTGCCCACCAAGGACATCCCACCTCCTTCAGCCTGTAGCCCCGGGACTTTTTACCTGGCCTGGATCGGCAGCACGTGGTGTTGCATGATGTGGACGTCTGGGTGGCCCCAGGGCTGAGGGGGGCCATAAGTTGGGCCCCCACCGCCCCCAGCGTAGGGCATCTCATAACCACTGTGGTATGGGTCAGAGCTGTGCTCATCCCTGAGAGTGAGGGACACCAAAGTCAGACAGGCAGCCAGCATACAGGGAGGGTGCACCCGGAAGCTCAGCTCTCACCCAGGGCTCAAGGGAACACAGAAACCATCAGGGGAAGGGCTGTGCGGGAAGAGCCAATGCCACTTTCAGGGAGGCCCAGGTGGCAGGCAGGCTAAGAGAGAGGAGAGAAACTCGTCATCTCACCAATCTCGCCTCATGCGCTTCTGTGGGGGACTGAGCTCATGGCGGGGAGGAGAGAAGCGCTCTCGCCGGTTCCGGTCATAGTCCCGATACTCGCCCCGACTGCGGCGCTCCCGGCCCCGGTCCCAGTCTCTGGGTGAGAACAAGTACCCATAAGCCAAGGCCACACCCCTGGCAGCCCCTCTTGCCCAAAAATTATACACCCAGAAAAGCACCTCTCTGCTACCACTCACAGACAGCTGCCAGCCAAGCTGGCACTAACAACCCCAGCAGAGTCCCCCCTCACCTTCAATTCACCCAGCCCCTCCTCTTTGCAGCCCAGTCCCACCACCTGCTCCTCTACCCAGCATGAGCCTCACCCTAATCCTGCACCATCCTCTTAAGCCCCACCTCACAGCCGGTCACAGAACAATCTTCCCCGCCTTCCTCAGCCTCTGCTCCCATCCCTGCCCATTCTCCTGGAACCAGGTTTTTGTAAGCTGCAGAAACTGCTTCCTGAGGCTGCCTCCCCTTAGACACCAGTTTTGAGTCCTGGCCACTCCACTTCCCATCCAGCTCCCTGTTGATGCACCTGGGAAAGCAAAACAGCATGGTCCAAGTGCTTGGGTCCCAGCACCCCAAACACCCCAAAGGAGCTCCAAGACCCTGGCTTTTGGCTCTAGTTGCTACATCCATTTGAGGGTAAATCAGCAGATGGAAGACCTAACTCCACCTTTCAAACAAATACTTAAAAATTAGGCAGCGTGGCCTAGCGGCTAAAGTCCTTGCCTTGAACGCGCCAGGATCCCATATGGGCGCCGGTTCTAATCCCGGCAGCCCCACTTCCCATCCAGCTCCCTGCTGGTGGCCTGGGAAAGCAGTCAAGGATGGCCCAAGGCTTTGGGACCCTGCACCCGTGTAGGATACCCGGAAGAAGTTCCTGGATCCTGGCTTCGGATCGACATAGCATCGGCCGTTGTACTCACTTGGGGAGTGAATCACTGGACAGAAGATCTTCCTCTCTGTCTCTCCACCTCTCTGTACATCTGACTTTCCAATAAATAAATCTTTAAAAAAAGAATTCTGCTTTCTGTTATTTTAGCCTTTACTCATCTTAACAACAAACTCTTCCAGCCCAGTGGTTTTCAAACTCTTTTGTCTCTGAAACTGTCAAAGCCACAGAACTTCTGCTCATATCCTGCAATGGTCACTGCCTTCAGAAGCAAACAGAACTTGAACACCTGGTCATTTTGTTCCTACAAGAAAAAACCTAACTTTCCCATACAATCTTAGTAAAATTTTTTTAAAAAGTGGCACTTTGCTTTTTCTATTTTTACAAATTTCTTCAAGAACAGCTTCACAGACCTGTCTTCCATGTTCACTCTGTGTGCTGTTTTGCTCGAAAACATGGAGACAACGTGGCCTCACACCAGTGTGTGACTGGAACCTAGGAAGATGCCACTCTGGCAGGGCATCCCACGAGCTCACACAGGACTCAGGGCACAGTGGGCAGCCAGCTGCCCTTGCTGTAGGCTGGCATTCATGGGTGACACCTGGCTGGGGTCTAGAGAGATTGACCACAGGGCATACAGGGCCTCAGACCTGAGGTTGGGGAGCCAACTCCCTCCACCAGTGCCCCCTTTCTGGCCCTTGGGCTTTCCCCCCAAACTTAAAGGCCTCCAGCCCACACACACCTAGCTGTGAGCACTTACCCTGGGCAACTGGTAAACCCCCGTTTCAGCTATCAGCTAGATGACCCTAACATGCACCCCAAAAGTCAACAGCAGCACACCACCCTTGGTGGCCCCATCTTGGCCCATGCAGGTGTCCTGACCTCACCTCCCAAGCCTGCAGGTGTGGGGAAGCTGGCCAGCCCACACTGGCAGTTCCCAAATCTTTGGTTTTCACCAGAAGCTTCACTTGCCACCGCTCCTTAAGAAAAATGTCTGCCGCAATGGGATGCTGGACTGTCTGACTTTGTACCAGCAATGCTGGGATGCACTTAAATAAGAGACTGATGGAATTATGATTCCTTATGAAGGATTATACCACTGTAGTAAAATGGGGAAAATCTGTTGGGGGAGTGGAAGCTTGGGGGGTAAATCCCAGTCTATATGAAATTGTACAACATAATTCAAAAATTCAAAGTAAAAAAATTAGTTAATTAAAAAAAAAAAAGAAAATGTCTACTGGATGTCTGAGCACCTACCACGACACAGTCACACAGGTCAGAATGGCATCTCCTGGGCAAAACAGCCATGGGTTCAGCTGGCAATTGAGCTTTTTCCTCGTACCTCCCTGGCCAAGGGTCAAGTCCACCTTACCCACTAAGTGACACTGGCCTTTTTTTTAAACTCTGTGGTCTTTGCGTTAAGGCATCAGCGTTCTTACCCACCACTACTTACAGCACCATCAGAGACAGCTTAGCCTTACCAAAGTAACTTCATAGACTTATTCAATTACTTCCAGTTCTTTGAAAGGCAGACAGACCTAGACTATCTGTCTGCTGGGTCACTCCCCTAATGTCTGGGCCAGGCAGCAGGAAGCCAGGAACTCCATCTCATGAAGGTGACAGGGACCAAAGCACTGAACCATCCCTGCTGCCTCCCAAAGTGTGCACTAGTGGGAACTTGGGACAAGCAGCAGAGCTGAGGCTCCCAACACCAGGACACAGAGCACACGCACCCCAAATGCACTCCCTTGAGTCATTAGAACCGCACAGACACCTCCCTCCATACTGGTCTATGGGCCCACTGTGAACCACTGCTCCCACCACACTGGAGCCTGCGCTCTCCCCTGCACCCACGCTGGGTCCACAGCTCCAAGGTGCTCGCCTCACCCACTCACCTTTACCGGTGAGGCCCAGGGTCCCTTCCCGGTAGCTCACCTGACGCCACACCACTCTGTCCCTGAGAGCTTCGCAACAAGGTCCTACAAGCGCACACTTGCACCATATCCCCAGGGTACTCGTGCTCCCCAGCTGCACTCCTGTCAGCTCCCCAGAGCAATAATCCCACCACTTCTGGCTTCAGAATTCAGGATCCCTTCTTTCCTAGAGAACACCACACCTCAGCTGCTCTGCTTCTGACTCAGCGCCCAGCCAAGGCTCTTGGGAAAGCAGAGCAGGGTGGCCCTAGCATCTGAACCCCGCTCCCCACGGAGGGGACCCAGGTTGGAGTTTCAAGCTCCTGCTTCAGTACAGCCCCGCCCTGGCCATTTCACTCATTTGAGGAGTTTACCAGCAGATGAAAAAAGCCTTCTCTGTCCATCTGCCTTTCAAAGAAGCATCTTAAAGGAAGAAAAAAAAGTGAATGAATGACTACACCAAGGAAACCAAGGTGCCAGGTGGTGTCCACAGTCACCAAAGGCACAACCTGAGTGACCCACAGACCCGCTTGTCCGTTTTACTTTTAGACAGACCAACTCGTTAATTTCCTTGGCAGTGCCAGAGAAAGACAGAGATCCCCATCTGCCAGCTCACTCACCAAATGGCTGCCACCCCTAAGGCTGAGCTACAAGTCCATCTGTGCCTCCCCGGGGGCGTCTCCTACAAGACCTCGTCACCACTCACTGGGCCTTCCCAAGCACACCAGCAGGAAGCTGGAGCAGGAGTGGAACTGCCAAAACAGAACAGGCACCAGCGGGGTATGCAGCCATGCCAAGCGGCAGTTCATCTCCACAGATCCACACCGTATCCCACCTTCTCCCCCCATACAACCTCCTTTAGGCATAACTTAGCCAGGGTAAAACAACACCACAAGCAGGCTTGCTTGGACCAGCACCCATAGCGCTTTCAGCACCCTGGGCCTTCCTCCCCAGACCCCTCTTGCCTTTACCCTTACGACAGGAGCAACACACAGTCCGGAACCTACAGGAATACGGTCGGCATCCACGGGTGGGGAGGCAGCGCAACCCAGGGCCCCAATGCGCAAAGGGATCCTCACCTGTCGTTCCAGTCGTCCCCACGCCGCCTCTCATCTCTCTCCCGCGAACGGTCGTAGTCGCTCCGCTCCCTTCTAAACTTGTCTCTGCGTCTGCGGTCATACTCGTCATCACTGTCCCCCATGGCGCGGTCCAAGAAGGCCTGGGGCCCAGGGAAGAGAGGCAGTCGGGAGTCCTTGCTGGCAAAGGACAAGCCCAGGGAGTGAGGGAGCCACCCACCCCCTAGCTGGCCATCACCAGCATGGGGACGCCCCCGACCCCGCGGATCCGGCCTCCTCGCCTGCCTGTCCCCACCAAGAGCAGTCACGGCAAGCAGGTGGACACCCCTTACACTGCCACTCACCAGCACCTAACCCGCCACTTTTGACAAGGCCTCCTCTCTCGCCTGCTCCCTAACTGGCACTCCTAGGCCCCTTGCACGCCATGGGCAGCAGGTGGACACTCCCTTACACTGCCACCCACCGACACACACCCCGATTATGCGCCATCACCAGCAGGTAGGCGCGCCCCTACCCCGCCTCCTTCCCGACCACCCCCCAAGGCAGCCATGGGGAGCAGGCGGGCGCCCCCACCCCGCCTCCTTGCCGACCACCCCCCAAGGCAGCCACTGGGGGACCAGGTGAGCGCCCCCACCCCGCCTCCTTCCCGACCACCCCCCCCCAAGGCAGCCACGGGGACCAGGTGAGTGCCCCCACCCCGCCTCCTTCCCGACCACCCCCCCCACGCAGCCATTGGGGGACCAGGTGGGCGCCCCCACCCCGCCTCCTTCCCGACCACCCCCCAAGGCAGCCATGGGGAGCAGGCGGGCGCCCCCACCCCGCCTCCTTGCCGACCACCCCCCAAGGCAGCCATGGGGAGCAGGCGGGCGCCCCCCGGCTGCAGCGCCGCGCCCCTCCCCCACCTGGCAGCGCTGGCGACCGTTGGGCGCGCGTTCAGGCAGGCTAATCTTCCGGTCCACCCGGGCGCGCGACGAGGGTGAGAAGCTTGCGGGGCCACGGGGAACGGGGGGTGGAAGGAAAGAGGATCTCCCAAGCCAGCGGCCCCGAAGCAGAAGGGCGAGGGGCAGTGGAGCGGCCAAGAAAAGGCGCGCACGCGCGCGGCACGCCAACCGCCGCCGCCGCCTCGCTCGCGCGTGCGCGGCCCCGACACACAGGGGCCGCCCCGAGCCGAGCGAGGGCTGACGGGAAGGGGCGGGCCTCGGAAGTCTCGCGCGCTTCCCTAGGAATCAGGGACGACGGAAGCCGCGCGGGGCCCCGCGAAGGCTTTGGGCTGGGCAAGAGGGTCGCTGCTCCAGGGAGTCTCCGGGATCTGCGCCATTTCCCTCCCAGCCCAGGACGCCTCCTCAGCTGGGTCGGGATGGGGAGAGTGGTGTCAGCCCCCTCATAGCGGTTAGGGACTAGGACCGACCGAAGCGACCATTTTAAACTGTCTCCTCCCACCATTTTCTGTTCCCATAGAAAAAAAAAAACCCAGCTTGGATAGAGACCCCAGTGTGAGCTCCCAGGAAAACCCACGGTTCTCAGGGTGCGAGTCTCAGCTCCTGAACAACCCTTACACGAGATGGGCTGTAGGTCCCATAAGTGACCCTTAAGGACCCGAGGTACAGGCGCGTGGGACAATCTGGCCTGACCCACCCTGTACAGCCTCTTCGTGACTTCAATGTGAGCATACCTCCCATCACTGCAAGGATAGGAGTTGCAATAATAATAATGATGATGATTTTTAAAATCTGCACCAGAGCTAAAAGCACCCAGCTCTGGAACCCTGTGCCATCAATTTGGAATCTCCCCCAGCCCACTTGTTCACAACTCTGGCGTTAAAAAAAAAAAAAAATTACAAGGCCTGACACAGTAGCCTAGTGGCTAAAGTCCTTGCCTTGCATGTGCTGGGATCCTATATGGGCGCCAGTTCTAATCCCAGTGGCCCCACTTCCCAACCAGCTCCCTGCTTATGGCCTGGGAAAGCCTTGGAACCCTGCACCCATGTGGGAGACCCAGAAGCAGCTCCTGGCTCCTGGCTTTGGATCAGCTCAGCTCTGGCCGTTGCGGCCACTTGGGGAGTAAACCAGCAGGTAGAAGATCTTCCTCTCTGTACATGTGACTTTGCATATATATATATATATATACACATTAGAAACAATAGGTGTGCTTGTGTTGTGGCCACTGGGACAATCAGACAAGACTTGTAACCTGTGGAATGCTCAGGGGTTATTATTTCACCAAGAAGGAGACATTTGGTAACAAAATTGCAAAGGCAGATGCCAGGGCTGGCAAGGTCAGGGACTGGGAAGGCGGCAGGCAGCACGTGCGCTGCCCACCAGGGAGTCTCAGCAGTCAGTGGTGACGGTAGCAGAGAGTTCCTGGATGCGCCAGGCGCTGCAGGCCTTGCACAAGATATGCCCATCCAGTGGGTAGCAGCCCTGGCACTCGCCCTCCGAGGACAGCAGCAGGCCACACTCCTGTTGGCAAGGAAACAACAGCTTTCCCAGCAGCTCCCTCCCACCCTATACCCCCAGTCCCCCAGCTCTTCCCCCTGTAGCCTAGACTGTCAATTCCTTAACTGTCACCCAGGCCCCCTGACCTCGCACTTGTAGCAACCGATATGAAAACTGCGGTCCAGGGCAACGATCCTCACGGTCTCCTCCTGGCCCGGCTCAGGCATGATGGCCCCGCCACACACAGAGCACCGGGGTGCAAACTTCCTGGGTATGGGAGAGAACCAAGGGATGGTGGGAAGCAGGAGGGGATTGGGGGATAAGAGGTGGGGGAGAGGAGGGGTCCCCACCTGTGGAAGTCTTCAATGCAGTGGATTTGGCTGGTAGCGTCCACTGTGAAGGGGACGCCGTCTAGGCCGCGGTGGCAGACCACACAGGTGAAGCAGCCAGGATGGTAGGCCTTCCCCATGGCCCGCAGGATCCGGTCCAGGATGGGCTGGGAGCATGTGGAACATTTCTCCAGGGTGGCCTGGTGTGTGGGACAGCCAGGAAGGTCAGGGGGAGGCAGGAGGCACTAGTTCTTCCTCCAGACAATTTGCTTTTAGTTGGGGTTCTTTTTTTTTTTTTTTCAGATTCTATTATTATTACTATTATTGGAAAGTCAGATTTACAGAGAAAAGGAGAGACAAAGAGATAGATCCTTCATCTGCTGGTTCATTCCCCAAATGGCCACACAGGCCAGAGCTGAACCAACCCAAAGCCAGGAGTCAGGAGCTTCTTTGGTGTATCCCATGCAAGTGCAGGGTCCCAAGACTTTGGGCTATCCTCCGCTGCTTTCCCAGGCCACAAGCAGGGAGCTGGATGGAAAAGGAATAGCAGCAGCCAGGACATGAACTGGCTCCCAATATGGGATCCTGGCACTTGCAGGCGGAGGACTGGCTAACTGAGCCATCGCTAAGCCCCACTCCTCATCCCCCACCCAGGGCTGTTTTCTGTAGCAGCCTCCCTAGGACTTGGTGGGAGGTGGAACTGAACCAATCTGAGTCCAGTTCCCTGAACATCAACATCCTGTTAGTCCGTAATCAGGAGTAATATCTGGTTTTGCTGGGGTGGTGTTGCCATGGTACCCACTCCCTTAAGAGACTGTTTGAGACACCTGCATCCCATGTCAGAAAGACTTCCAGTCAAGCTCCTGAGCACCCAGGTGGGTAGCAGGGATGGTGCCACCCACATGAGAACCCTGGATGTAGTGCCAGGCTCCTGGCTTCGATATAGCCCAGCCCCACTAGCCTGTCCCACACGTGTTGGGGGAGTGAACCAGCAGGAGCAATATCTGTCTGTGTGCCTTGCAAATTCATATAACAATGACTTTCAAGAAAATCCCTTCTATGAACGGTGAGCCTTCCCTCCAGCACTCGGCTCCTCTGCGAATGTTTCCATTCACCTTCTCTGCGAATGTTTCCATTCACCTTCTCCATGAAACTCCCCCCCCCACCACCCTCCCCTCCTTCATTCCTCTTCTGGCCTTGGACATCTGGCTTCCACCTTGCAGGAAGCTCCCCTGCCTCCTGCCACAGTCCCCGCCAGCCGCAGCCACTCACCACATAGCAGCTCTCACAGTACGCCCTCCTGTCAACAGCATAGAAATGCTGGCCCCGGAGCTGGGCCCGGCAAGTGGAGCACACGAAGCACCCCACATGGAAGACACGGTCCAGGGCCACGACCCCAGCACCATCCCCAACCACGTCTTCTCCACAGCCACCACATCGGCCTGGGCGCAGGGAAGGACAGGGTCACAGCCTGCCACAGACCTGGGCTGGCCAGCCTCCCTCCCGCTCCACACAGACACCCACCAAAGTACTCGCCGCTGGGCGGGTGGCTCATGTCCTGCACCAGCTTCTTGGTCAGTCGCTCCAGTTCCTCCTCAGGAGGCTGGCTCAGGGGCACCTGAGAGGTGGGCAGCATGGGGCTCAGTTCCCCCAGGCATCCAGCCTGCTCGAACCCCTTTCCTGCTCCACACCCCAGGTCTTTCTCAGGGTCTGCTCTCAAACCAGGATCTTTAGCATTCCTCCTCTCACTCTCAGTTTAGGAAGCCCCTACATGTTAACACCCAGGGGCTCACCTGTGGCCCATGTCCGCCTCCTCTTCCTCCTCCTGCAGGACCAGACACCCCAACAGCGTCTTCTTTCCCCCCCGGCCCTGGCCCACGGTGGCTCCGGTAGCCAACTCCCCAGACATCACCTCGGCCTGTGAGAGGCAAGTGGGGGCCAGGAAGGGGCCCAGAGGCCTGCGAAGCTCCCCGCCTGGGAGGGCCACAGCCTCTCACGGGCTGGGCCACCTTCACCTGCACCGGGAAGGCTGGGCCAGCTGGGGTGCTGGCTGTAGCATAAGAGGCTGGGGTGGGGCCCCCATAGGGGGACGCTGGCAGTGGAAGGGGTACGCTCCCTCCATTGGGTTTCAGGGAGCCAGAGCGGTAGGAAGAGGGCTGAGCGGCCTCGTAAGCCTGGAGAGAAACAGATCGATCAGAAGCAATGAGCAAAGCCCAAGTCAGGAGCGACCCCATACCTGGGGAAAGTCACCTGACCCCCACCTTGGTGGGTGATGAGTGAGTCCCATGGAGCAGAGGTGGTAGGGGCAGGTGGAGGGAAAAGGGAAGGGGAACTGGCGCCCGGTCCCAGGCTGGGGTCGAGGCAGGGGAGACAGGAGCAAAACATGGGAAGTCACCTGTCGGTCAGGCCTCCGCACAGGGTGTCCCCGGCCCCCATCGAGCTCGGCCAGCATGCTGGTCAGCGAATCAATCTCAGCATCCAGACTTCCTGGGCGCAGCGCCCCCCTTTCTGGGGGGAGGCCCTGGAGAAGGAGCCAAAACCAGGAGGAGGCATATCAGGAAGCCATCTCCCAGGGTTCCCCCCTGCACCACACCACACCCCAACACCGCCATTCTCACCTGCGGACGCTGGGGTGCTGCATGGGACCCCACCCAGGCCGGGCCCCAGTCCTCCCGGCCCCGGTCCTCGCGACCCCCTGGGGACTGGTAACACTGGTCAGACGGGAGGGGGCAAAAATTGACCCTGGGGTGGGTCTGGAGTGCTGGGGTGGGGGGGAGAGAGACCAGAGGTGGGGACGAGGCTGGAGAGGGCCATTCCGCTCCTCCACCCCCTCACCTGGGTGGGAGGTAAGGGGCTGCAGGAGCAGACTGGGAGGGGCCCCGAGGTGGGCACCCCTCCGCCCCAGCCCTGCCCCGCTGCAAATGCGCCTGCCTTACCTGTTCCGTGGGCGGGTGGCAGCCCAGGGGCGCCCCGGGAGAGCGCCCTCCCTTGAAGGGCTCTGGTGGTCTCTGGCTGCTTTGGGGGGAGCCAGGTGGGCCCCGACATGGTCTGGATTGGAGGAGCCTATGGCCTAGGCCACCTCTTCCGTCCAAGGCCTGGTATGGGACTCCAAGAAAGAAACTTTTTCTGCTTTTTTTTTTTCCCTTCCTCCCCAATTTTGGGGACGGCCACGCCCCCGGTGACGTCACTGCATTC
Organism: Ochotona curzoniae; assembly: GCF_017591425.1. NCBI lineage: Eukaryota > Metazoa > Chordata > Mammalia > Lagomorpha > Ochotonidae > Ochotona > Ochotona curzoniae. The sequence goes on from NW_024465421.1 coordinate 7,325,171, forward strand.
CGGGGGAGGGTCACGTGGGCCCCGAGGCCCTCTCTGCGGCCCCTCCCCGAGGCGCGAGGGGCGGGCTCTCTGGTGGGCGTGCAATCCTGGGGGGCTGCGGGAGGCGCTGGCCTGCACGTGGCAGCTGGGTAGGGCCTGTGCAAGCTCTGGCACCTCCCTCCCACGTCCCCGCCAGCAGCATGAGGCCAGCCTGTAGTGTTTCAGTCTTTTATTTATGGTCCGCAGAGTTAGAAAAATGACACCGCAAGGAAAACATGGCCCTCCATTCACCCACCCACCCACCCACGCACCCACTCGCGGCGGCCAGCTGAGGTAGCCTGGGGTCCGCAGCGGAGCCGGCCCCTGCGGTCAAGGCACCAAGGTGGGAGAGGCCGGCAGGCAAGAGGGTGTGGGGGTCTATGGTCCCCCACCCCCGGCCAGCCCCTGTGCTCAGCCTGGGTCCCCTCCCAAAGGACACGGGAGACACTGGAGCTCAGGACCCCCTGGGAATTTCCAGGGTCCCAAGGTAGGGCTACCCATCCCTGATCCCCACTCCTGCAGCGTCCACGCCTCCGGAGGCTTCAGAGGTCAGTGCAGGTGACTGGCGTGAGGCCATGCACCAACAGCGTGGGGCCCAGGTCACGGCTCAGAGTTTCCAGCAGCGCCAGGTAACGCTGGTAGCGCGTGGGGTCGGCGGGCGGCCGAGGCAGGTACAGGAAGGTGAGTGCCGTGGCAGGCCCCTCCTGGCCATCTGCTGTTGCCTCCGGGCCACCAGGCCCTCCACCCGTGCCGCGTCCCTGCTGAGCGCGCACCAGGGCGTTGGCGCTGCGGGCCAGGGCCTCGGCCTCGGCGTCCCCGTGCCCGCTGTTTACAAAGTCCCCTTCATCCTCTTCCTCCTGCCGGTCGGCCCCGGCTCCCTCGCCCCACACCACCTCGTGCACCTCGGCCCGGATCCGCAGTTGGCTCAGTAGCGCCCGCAGCCTCCCTTCGGCCGCTCCGGGGGCCTCGCGCGGGCCCAAACACAGGAAGATGCGGAGTCGTGCGCTGTGCCAGGCGGGCACCATGCCCAAGATGGTGGCCATCTGCAGTACAAAGAGGCCGCACACGTCCACGTAGCCGGGCCCGCCCCGGGGTCGCAGCAGATTGAGGGGCCACACGTCTACATGGTGCGGTGGCACGGGACCCCCGGAACCCCGGCTCAGCCGTTCAGGGGGCAGGGCCCCGCAGGCCCGGGCCAGCACCACGTTCTTGTTCATCTTGAGGGCGTCCGCTACGGTGGCCACGTAGTCCTGGGGGCTGAGCGCGCGGGGGCTCCCAGGAGCCCGGGGTGGCGGGAAGAGGGTACTCAGAGCTGGGGCGCCACCCTCCTGGGGACCGTCTAGGGGCTCGGAGAAGGCAGGATCTCTCAGGAAGTGGTCCTGTGGCGGGGCATCATCGTAGAAACCCAGGACCAGCGTGTTGGGCTTCATGCCACCTGCGGGCAAGTGGGGGGGTGGGAGGTGGTTAGGCAGGGAAGGCAGGTGATGGCTATAACCCTGGCAGGGTTAGGCCAGGCTCACATGCGCCCCCCGCGCACCCCCTGTGCAGGGTGCAGGTGTTGGACTCTCCTACGCTCACCCTCAACCGCGCTGGGTTCCCGCCAGGCTCTCACGTGCCTGAGCCCTCGCCCACGCTCCCACCGTCTGCATTTGGTTCCCACGGGTGCTGGGGGATACCCAGGCAACATCACACAGCTTTCCTCATCGCTTCCACAGGCATCTATTTGCTTATCTCTGTGGCTAATCTCCGCCACTTTAAAGAAGCCAAAATCACCTGAGGAGTCTGTTTAAGGAGCCGCCCCTGTGAGGAAGTGGGAGGCAGGAAGCTGCTCATCTAGAGCCCTGGGAAGATACTGACCCAGCAGCTCAAGAGGTGGCAGGTTCCTGGGGCAAGCACGTGAAGCCATCCCACACCCTGGGCCAGCCTCGACTGCTTTCCCAGGCAGAGAGCTAGATCGAAGTAGAGCAGCTGGCACACGAACCCGTGCCCTCCTGGGATGCCAGGGGGAGGACTAGGCTGCCACTATACTGGCCCCAAAAAACTAAACTTTATAATAAAATAAAACGCCGCAGAAGATGGCCCAGGAAAAGCAGAATTTTCTCTATGTAGAAAATCCTCCTGGCATATATATTTTGATTTGATGTCAGAGTTAAAAACATTTTTTTAAGTGGGCCTGGCAGGATAGCCTAGTGGCTAAAGTCCTCGCCTTACAAGTGCCAGGATCCCATATGAGCGCTAGTTCTAATCCTGGCTGCTCTACTTCACATCTAGCTCCCTGCCTGTGACCTAGCAAAGCAGTCGAGGACAGCCCAAGGCCTTGGGATCCTGTATCCATGTAGGAGACCAGAGGAAGTGGAGTCTACCCAGGTCTCCCCATATGGGTGACAAGCACTTGGGCCATCTCCTCGGCTTTCCAAGGCACATGGGCAGGGAGCTGGAGGGGAAGCAGGGCACCAGGGAGGTAGAGACAAAGAGAAAGGAGTCTTTACTAGCTCACTTCCTAAATGGCCCAATTGGAGCTGGGCTGGGCTAATGCCAGGAGCTCAGAATTCCATCCAGGTCGCACACACATGAGTGGCAGGGGCCCATGCTTGATCCATCCTCTGCTGTCTTCCCAGGAGCATAAGTAGGCAGCTTGGATCAGAGGTGGAGCAGCTGGGATTCGATCCAATATTCAGCTAAGGAACACCAGCAGATGGCAGCATCATGAGCAATAGCTTATCCTGCTGAGCCCCTACAAAGCTTGCGTTTTTATGAATGTGGCAGTGACTGCTCTAGCAACTTGAAGCCAGCCCCGCCCGTCCTGGGCTGTTTCCAGGATAATGATTCTCACAGCCAGGGCGATGTCCAACACTCTTGAACTTGAGCCAGATTCTTAATGGGGAAGGAAGTGTGCACTCAGGTGACAGAAGCCGGGAAGCTAGGCGGGGACTCAGAGGAGCCTGGGCCTGGGGCTGGAGTGGCAGTGCTCCAGCTGGTTTTGTGGCCTGCGACAACCCACGTCCCCAATCCAGTCCCCTGGTGATGTGCCTAGGAAAGCAGCAGAGTCTGGTCCCTGCCACCTGCGTGGGAGACCCAGATGGAGTTCCAGGCTCCTGGTGTGCACCTGGCCCAGTCCCAGCCATGGCAGCTAGTGAACCAGCAGATGTAAGCTTTCTCTCTCACCTCCTTCTATAACTCTGCCTTTCAAATAAATCAGTGAGTCTTCAGGGAGAAATAAACACTCCATTCCCTCCATGTGAGGCATCACCACGTGCCCTCCAGCGTCCTTTGTGGTGGCTGGGGCTGTGCCATGCCATTACCCACTGGCCAGGCTGAGAGCCAGCCTCTCCACAAACCCTCTGCTGGCCACATCACTGCGTGGTGGTCTGGCTCCTCTGAATTCTGGTGGTTGATGGGACAGCCCCAGACCCAGACAATGCCCCTACTGTCCTAGGAATATGAGCCTCCTTCAGCAAGTGGGTGGAAAACAGAATTAAAAGATAAGCGTGTTTTGCCACCAAAAGTTGAAATCCACTCAGTTTTTCATCATATGCAATTTCTGTAGACTTACTGAGAAACTCTCACATACACAGATTTTTAAGTTTTTTGCACTAAAAACTCCCTTTCTATAAACTTTTTCTTTTTAAGATAATTTTTTTTTTTAAAATTTGAAAGAGAGAAGGCAGGGATCTTCCATCCGCTGGTTCATTCCCCAACTCCACAAATGCCAGTTAGGAGCCTCTTCCAGATCTTCCACATGGGTGCAGGGGCCTGAGGACTGGAGCCATCTTCCACTGCTTTCCCAGGCACATCAGCAAGAAGCTGGCTTGGAAGTAAAGCAGCTGGGACTCAAACCAGTACCCATATGAGATGCCGGCACCACAGGTGGAAGCTCAGCCTACTGTACACCACAGGGCACTGGCCCCATTTCCATACACTTTCTGAAAAACCCTCACACGCTCTTCAAAATCTATACTCCCATTTTGGATTGTGAAAAAAAAAAGAAGTGGGGTCAGCTTTACGGCCCATCAGGTCAAGCTGCCACCTGCAATGCCAGCATCACAAAGGAGCGCAGGTTCAGCTGCTCCATTTCCGATCCAACTCCCTGGCAAGGAGCCTGGGAAAGTCCGTGGGCCCCTGCACTCATGTGGGAGACCTGAAAAACTCCCAGCTCCTGACATCAGCCCAGACCCAGCCCAAGCCACTGCAGCCATGTGGAGGAGTGAACCGGTGGATATGGAAGATCTTCTGCCTTTCACATAAACTGTAAATAAGTAACAGTTATTAAAGAGAAGAAACCCCACAGCAGCAACCCTTATCCCCAGCCGCTGTGGCTGGCAGTTATCTCAGCTCTCCTCCTATCGGCACAGGGCCCAGTTCCTTCTGCAGTTTACAATCTGCGGTCTGTTGTGGGCAGGAAGTGAACCGAGATTTAATGGGGCCACAGAGGGGACAGCAGGGAGAACAGAGCTCACCGAGGCCCGAGATCCGCAGCAGGTGCTGAGCCCCCTGCCGTACGGAAGGTGACAGGGTGAGGTCCACAAAAGCCTTCACCTGGGCACGGTCCACCAGGCTCAGCCATGCCCCATACTGCGGCTGCACAGGGTCCGAGGGCAGTGAGTCTGCGGGCAGGAGCAGGACAGCAGCTCTGGATCAGGTCTCCAGGCAGTCGAAGCCCACCTGAAGCCCAGGACTGGGCACAGCCAACGCTGGTGGGAAGAGTCCCCCGGGGCATTTGAGAAGGGCAGCGGACTACTCACCCAGATCCCCCAAGGTCACATGGCCCAGCACGTAGAGTCCCCCTTTCTTGAGCTGGTTGGCTAAGCGCAGCAAAGGCAGGGCACCCCGGGGGTTTCCCACCAGCAGCAGCAGCTGGGGCCGCCAGAATTTCACGTGGTCTTTGCGGACGTCAAGTCTGAGCAGGTACTTTCGCACCTGGGGATTGGGACTTCAGATGAGCATCCACCTTCCACCTTCAGCCTCCCCCCTCTTGAACAGAAATACCCACCCAGTCACGGGAAGTGGGGTCCCCCCAAGCACCTCTCACCTGGTGGAAGAGCAGGGCCTGGCTGACATAGCCCCAGCTGCTGGGGCCCCCTCGGGCTGTGAGCAGGGCTGACAGCAGGCCCATGAGCAGCAAGGAGCCGCCAGCCGCTCCCGGGCTGATCAGAAACATCATGAGCAGGCAGGAGGCCACGCCCAGCAGGCAAGTGTGCCAGGAGAACAGGCTGAAGGTGGGGCTGGGGTCGGGCAGAGAAGGGAGGGAACTCAGGGCCAAGGCTCTGGGTCGGGGCACAGCATCAACCCCGGTGGCTCCCTTCATCCGTCTCTCACCGGAAGTTGGGCGCTGAGGCCCACTCTAAGCTCAGACAGGACAGGTCCACGGCGGCATAGGCCACCAGGTAGAAGACAGTGACCACAGCGGCCAGCGTGTTCAGCTTTCCGGCTAGGAGCACCAGCTGGGCAAGGATCAAGGGGGGCAGGACATCCATCAGGGTATCAAAGCACTTCCGGAAGTACAGATGCACCCTTCCACAGAAGACCAGCCAACATCCCCACCATTCCATCCATGACTCCAGCCCACCCCTAACCTGCCCCAGCCATGGGGGAAGCTTGAAGAGAAAGACCTACCTGTACCAGGCCCCAGGAGTACAGGACTGCTCCCCAGGGGTTCCCCCCATGGGTGACCACCTTAGCTGGGGCCAAGATCACACCTATGAAACCAGAACCAAGGCTGAGACAGGTCAGCCTAGGCCGTGCCGGCAGGTGCAAGGGGGCTGGGAACGGTATGGGTATACAGGAAGAGGGGTACAGGAAGAGGAGAGCGCACCAAATAAGTCATCCTGGGCCAGGGCATGCAGGATGCGGGAGGCGCCAATGAGAGAACTCATGGAGGCCGACAGCGAGGTGGCATAGATGCCGATGAGCACCAACGGGGGCCACAAGCTAATGGCGCGGAAGAAGCCGTAGTCCTCCTGCAGCAGGACCCTGGTGGGGGTGCGGAGGGCAGCCCTCAGGCTGGGCACCAGCAACCCTCACAGCCCCTCACCCTGACAGCCCTCTACTCCGCCTGTGCTGCTGCCCACCCCTGCCGGGATGACCCGGGTCACCTGTCACAAGTGAAACTGGAGAGGAAGAACAGCAGGACATAGATGAAGAAGGTGTAGGCCACGGCCACGATCGTGCCCAGAGGGATGGCCCGGCTGGGGTCCTTCAGTTCACCTGCAGGGCAGGGAGCAAGGGGTAAGCGATTAGCCCTCCAGCCATCCCCACCCCCTGCACCGTGTCCTGGAGCGAGGCAGCAGGTGGGGGTTCCCACCTGACATGTTGGCCCCCGCCATAATGCCAGTGCAGCCGTTGAAAAGGACAGCAAAGACGCTGGCGAAGGTCATCACGGCTCCGGTGGTGTAGTCCTCAGCGTAGCCAGCTGAAGGCAATAGGGAGTCAGGATCCTCCTCATCTCCCCCAGGCCAGGCGACCCCTCTCCAGCTGCCCCTGCACACCTGCACGCAGCACCCCAGCCCTGGCACCTCTGAGGGACCCATCAGCTCCTCTTCCTCCCCACAGACCCTCACCCGCACTCTCCCATGGCGTCACCTGTGCCCCCGCCTCCTAGGGTGGGTGCCCCTGCCTACCCCAAGGCAGGTACCATCTCATGCTCTCTCTGGGTGTGACAGATCTGAACTCTTCACCCTCCCTCCTATACCTGTTCTGTTCCCATCTCTAGGGACCCCAAGGGCCCAGCCCCCCAACACACACACACCCCACCCCACTCACCACCCAAGTTGTCTCTCAGGGTGCTGGTGTTGAAGCCGGTGAAATGGCCCACCTTGGTCGGCAAGGAGGAGCCGTTGGTGCCGGGCCGAGGGGTCAGGGGTATGTCCCTGGGCCCCACAGCCACAAAGCTGACCAGCACTGAACCCAGGGAGCCAGAGACCAGCAGGAAGGTGAGGAAGGAGGCCCGGGCATAGAGCCCAGCGCCCAGCGTGCAGACCCCACCCACGAGGCCCAGCAGCAGGGAGCCGTAGAGGAGGTTCCAGCCATAGCCTTGGGGCAGCACCCGGATCCCGCTGGATCCTGTGGCATCTGGAGAGAGGCAGGGACAACGTAAGCTTTAGGCAGAAGGGCTGGCAGCTCCCCATTGTGGGCAAGGAGGCCTGTCTCTGGCGACATGAGTGACAGCAGCTCAGGACAGCAAGGGACCCCCTTCCTCAACCCACAATCCCAGAGCTGCCCACAGCAGGAAGAGAACACAGACCAGCTCCGAAGATGTCCAGCACAGACTCCACCAGCCCCAGCAGGGACACGGCACAGCTGCACACGTTGGCCAGGTAGAACATGAGGCCGATGCTACCGCCAACCTCGGGCCCCAGGGTCCGGCTGATCATGACTACAGGGAGTGAATGTTAAGGAAAAAGCAACGGGAATGGAGCCCAAAGAAGGGGCCATACACTGGGCTGTCTGGCTAAGACCAGACACAGCTGCCTGCTAGCTGTGCACTGACAACTGTCTCATCATTTGCAGGACAGCACAGAGCCTAACAGGTGCAGCCAGAATGGCCCTTCCGCTTACACACACACACACACACACACACACACACACACACACACACGCCGCCCAGAGGCAGGACAGCCAGGACCCTTCCCCTTATACACACCCCACCCCATCCCACCTCACCCAGAGGCAGGGCAGCCAGGACCCTTCCCCTTACACACACCCCACCCTACCCAGAGGCAGCACAGCCAGGACCCCAGCCCCATTGTGGAGGATACAATAGGCCCCGCCTCCACGCACGGCGCCGTTAGTGGCAATGGCACAGACAGACAGGACGGTGAGCGCCAAGATGAAATAGGCAACCAACAGCATGGCCAGGGATTGCAGCAGCCCAGCGTGACCCACCACGAACCCTGGGCCAGCAAGGGCAAGGCAGGTAAGGGGCTGGGAGGGGCCCCAAGCCTCCAGGCCAAAGCCACACCTTCCCCATTCTCCAGGCCCACCCCTCCCCCAAGAAGTCCCCACCCCTGCCCCCCCGCGCCCCGCCCCACTCACCAATTCTCAGAAAGACTACTATGCTGAACATGGACAGCACCGTGGGCACCACCACGCCGAGGAAAGTGGACAGCTTCCGTGCAGGTGCCCCTCCGGGACCCCCAGCAGCACCGGCGGGGAAGGCGGCCGCCTCCTCCCCTAGGAGCCGGTAGGCCAGCAGAGGCGAGCTCTCGCTGGCCATGGTCGAGCAAGAGCGGGCAGAGGATGCCACGAACGGGCCTGCCAAGCACACAACAGCAATGACCTGCGGAGCCCCCTCCCCAAGAAAAACCCCAGTCGCGCACGCGCGCGCGCACACACATGCACAGGCTCGCAGCAATCTCAGATGTCCCACCAGGCAGGACATGAAACCCCCCTCCCACAGGCCCGCTGCTCCCCCAGGCTGTGCGAGAAGGAAGCGAATCCCCCAAAAGGGAAGTGAGTTCCCGTCCCGCGGCCAGCCTCACCCCTTGCCCCGGACGCCGCTCACTCGGGCTGCTCCCCGACCATCGCCCACCAGCAGCTAGAAACTTGCAAATCTCCCCAAAGCCCCACCCTACGCCAACCCATCCCTTCCTCTCCCTAGCACCCCCTCGCCCGTCCCAGATTCCACACAGTCACACGGGGTTCTCCCCACCGCAACCCCGCCAGCACAAACACCCCGCCCCATCACCCCGACCGGCTCGCGGCCCGCCGGACCTCCATCCCCGGGCCAGGCCCACCCCTCGGCACGGCTGCGGCGCGGTAAACCCACTCACCAGCCGGGGAAGGAGCCCCGCGGGCGGGCCGCAGGGGTCCGCGGAGCGCCGAGCGGGGCGCGGGGGGCTCCGCCGAGCAGTCGGCAGCGGCTACCGGGATGTCAGGCCCGGAGCCTGCCCCATCCCCCCAGCCAGGCGCCCCATTGGTCCCGGGCGCCGGTCCCGCCCCGTGGGCGTCCGGGAACGTCCCGCCCCTCCGGGGGCGCCCAGTCCCCGGCGCGGCCGCAGCTTCCACGTGCTCCCGCCCTCAAGGTGCAGCCCGGGGCTGTCAGGTGCGAGCCTCGGGACCCACGACACCCACAGCGCTCTGCAGCCCCACGGAATGGGGTAGGGCGCATCGCCCGAGCCCTGGACAGGAGCGCGCGCGGAGGTGGCGGAAGGAATTGGGCGGGGCCGCGACACCTGGCGCAGGTGCATCTCCGAGGAACTCGGGATGTGGGGCGCTTGGCCCCTTTCGGAGTCCTGGTCCTGCCATCTCTCCAAGTCCTGGAACGAATGCAGGGTCCCGGCAGCGGCCCCCCAAGTCCCCCAGCCTCGCTCTGGGAGCCAGCTGCCGCCGCTGCGCTCCCTCGTCTTCGCCACTGGAGGGTGCCCTTGGCCGCAGGTCCGAGGTCGGTCTGCGCCGTCTGCCACCTGCTTTCGGGGGCTCATTGCAGCAGCGGCCGGCGGTGGGGTTGGGGAGCCCTACATGAGAGCCTTCCCATCACAGGCCTCAGCAGCGGCAGCGCAGTTTTGGGGTGACCCTACTTTTCTCTCAGGCAGGCAGGACCGCAAGCAGCTCCTCAACCACTCTGAGCTTGTCAGGTAACGCAGTTCTTGCCTATAACTTAAAATTTTTTTTTTATTTTTATTGGGAAGTCAGATTTACAGAGAAGAAAAGAGAGAGGTAAAGAATCTTCCATTCACTTATTCACTCCCAAAGTGGCTGCAACGGTTAGAGCTGAGCCAATTCTAAGCCAGGAGCTTCCTCCAGGTCTCCCAAGTGGTTGCAGGGTCCCAACTCTTTGGGGCATCCTCCATTACTTTCTTAGGGCACAAGCAGGGAACTGGATGGGAAGTGGAGCAACCTGGACACAAACGACACCCACATGCGATCCTGGAGCATGAAGACAAAGATTTAGCTACTATGGGGCCCGGCGCGGTGGCGCAAGTGGTTAAAGGTCCTCGCCTTGCACGCCCGGGATCCCATATGGGTGCTGGTTCTAATCCCGGCAGCCCCGCTTCCCTTCCAGCTCCCTGCCTGTGGCCTGGGAAAGCAGTCGAGGACGGCCCAAAGCTTTGGGAACCTGCACCCGCGTGGGAGACCCGGAAGAGGCTCCTGGCTTCGGATCGGCATAGTATCGGCCCGTTGCGGTCACTTGGGGAGTGAATCATCGGATGGAAGATCTTCCTCTCTGTCTCTCCTCTCTGTATATCCGCCTTTCCAATAAAAAAATAATAAAAATAAATCTTTAAAAAAAAAAAATAAATAAATAAAAAAAGAAAAAAAAAAAGATTTAGCTACTAGGCTACTGTGGGGAGCCAACCTTATTTTTTTTAAAAAAAGATTTATTTTATTTTTCATGGAAAGTCAGATATACAGAGAGGAGAAGAGACAGAGAGGAAGATCTTTCATCCAGTGATTCACTCTCCAAGCGGCCACAACAGCCAGTGCTAAGCTGATCCAAAGCCAGGAGCTCAAAGCCTCTTCCGCATCTTCCTCACGGGTACAGGTTCCCAAGGCTTTGGGCCATCCTCAATTGCTTTCCCAGGCCACAGGCAGGGAGCTGGATGGAAAGCGTGGCTGCCTGGACACGAACTGGTGCCCATATGGCATCCCTGTGCGTGCAAGACAGGACTTCAGCCATTAGGCTACCGCGCCAGGCCCAACAGCTAAAATTTCAAGGTCCACTACAAGTACTCCCTGGCATGTGCCTGAATTTCCTCATGCTGGCTCACTGTGTGTGTTACACCTGCTGGCCAAAACCACAACCTACCCCACGCAGCTGACCCTGAGTGGACAGAACACCCCCAGGGCAGCGTGAGTCTCCAGTGGCCCCTGATTCACTCTCTGCCCTATTCCCTTTCCCACGACTTCACCCCTCTCATCAACCACCCCAGAGGTGCTTCTGCTTAGTCCTGGCTCCCTGCCCTGCCTCCCATTTCATTGAGAAAACAGAAGCCGTCAGAAGAGACACTGGAAGCTTCTCTCCGCCCACCACCGCCCACCTGCCTCAGTGCTCTGCACTAGGCTGCCCTGTGCAGCCGCTCCAGCTCGGTGTCTTGGTTGTTCTTTGCACTGGGCCAGTCCCATCTATATCAGATAAACTCCATCCTGGAGAGCAGGTCCCATCTGTATCAGGTATGCTCCAACCTAGGGGAGGAGGGACAGGTCCCATCTGTATCCCCTAAGGTGGAGTGCTCTTAGGCGGCATGGAGCGTGACATGACATATCAAGCTAAACCTGTGCCTACCATACCAGCATCCCATATGGGCACCAGTTCTAATCCTGGCAGCTCCACCTCCCATCCAGCTGGGAAAGCAGTCGAGGATGGCCCAAAGCCTTGGGACCCTGTACTCGCGTGGGGGACCTGGAGAAGGTTTCCTGTCTTCAGGTCGGCACAGCTCTGGCCATTGTGGTCACTTGGAGAGCGAATCATCGGATGGAAGATCTTCCTCTCTGTCTCTCCTCCTCTCTATATAACTGACTTTGCAATTTAAAAATAAATGTTTAAAATAAATAAATTCCACCTGGATAGCAGTGTCCCCAAGGCGTGTCTGCAGCCCAGCCCTCTACCCTTAACGCCAGGCAGTGAAGAGGGGCTTCTATTCTTTTAAGACTTATTTCTATTTGAAATTACAGAGATTACAGAGAATCTTCCATCCGCTGGTTCACTTCCCCACTGAGATCACGCAGGAGGTGAGGCTCGAACTTCACCCCTCACTGCTTGTCAGAACTCTCCAGCGTGCGAACCAGCAGGTTGCTCACATGACTGCGGAGGCCCCGCCCCCTCCTAGAAAGGGAAGATGGCGGCAACGGAGGCGGCTTCATAGAGCGGGCAACCAACGAGAGGACGCCGAGCTGCCAGAGCGTCCACGTCGCCGCACTTTGTTTCTGCGGTTGCGTCCTGGGAAGGCGCGAATTCTGGGGTTACGTGCTGGTCCTCCTTTCCACCATTTTTTCAGGGGAGGGGGAAAAAAAAACACCCACAACCAAGTCTTAGAGACTGTTAGGTGGGAGCTGTCCGCCGCCTCTCCAGTTGCTGGGGTTCTCTCGTGCAGCGTTCGGGGTCTTGGAGTCACTCGCTGTGCACGCTTTGGGTGACTGCAGCCCAGCCTCCGGTTTGGGGGATCCTCCCTGCACTCCGGGCCGCTGGCCCTGGCCACCTCCGGCCTCCTCCCTGGCCTGACGATCCCGCCGCGATTATAAATCCCTGATCTGGGAGCCCACTCCCTCTCCCAGGTCCCTGGGGCAGATGAGCCCCGGGTCACCGCCCCTCCGATTTCCTGCAGACCCAACAAACAAAAGGCTTGGCGGAGCGGGGCGCCCTTCCTGCGGGAACAGCTGATGGGGCGCAAAACGGCCCGGGCGGGAGCTGGGGGGGTGGGGTGGTGATGCCTGGGTTCTTAGCGGACAGCCGTGAGGACAGGTCCTGGGGAGGGGAGGGCGCAGGCGGGACTTTGGGTGAGCTGCTGCCCGCCTGGGGTGATGTCAACCTCGGGGAATGGAGGGGGCGGGGGGCCCAGGCTTCAGGTGAGCTCTCAGGTCCTGGGAGCTGGGAAAGGAGCGGGAGAAGCCATTGCGTCATCTCCCCTGCGTTCAGCCCACCTCCCTCAGGCCCGACCTGCTACCCCCGGTGCTGGCCACACCCAGGCCTGGCTTCCTGCCCCTCCCCTCCCCATTTCTCTGAGCTTCACAAATCAGCCCAGGTCTCCCCGTCCCGGCAGCACCCGGGGAGCCCCAGCCTCAGCCCAGTCAGTCCTCCTAGGCCCTGGCGGTTGCCTGCCCCGCCCCCATTCCTGTCCAGGACACAATGCTAAAGAGAGGGCCAGGTTCAATGCGAGGGGGAGGGGGGTCTGCTGGCATGGGGTGGGGACTGGAGGGGGCTTGGCCTCATATCCTGTCAGGCTGCCAGGGGAAGAGAGGAAACAAAAGACTTCCCCGTGCTGCTGCCGGGACAATGAGCCTCCCCAGCCTCCCACCTTTCCACTTCTCCTCCTCCTCAGCCTGGCTCCCCAGCCCCTGGGCTAGGGCTCCACCTCCCTACCCCGGCCCAGGGGCCGCCTCTGCCCTTCCCTTTCCCCTTCCCAATGGCTATCAGCTGTGCTGACGTGGGCTCCCCTGTCCAGCTGTCGCCCGGGGTCCTAGGGCACCAGATTGGGGGCAGGGTGGGAATAGCTCCATCGAGTGCTGGGGTGGGAAGACTCTAGTGCAACTCAGAAGACAATCCTTAACAGGATCTTGTGAGTGGGAGTCTTGCCCTGGCAAGTGGGGCTTGGAGGGTACCTACAGCCTCAGTGCCACTGTGGGTCATCCCTGTATTCCCTCCTCCATCCCCATCCCATGATGCTGGTAGGGCCTTCCTGGGTCTCCCTCTCCAGGTGCCCCCACAGTGCCCGCCCGCCCTGTGGAGCTCCCACCTGGCAGGAGCCCATCCCTTATCCCTGGACCGCTCCCTGGTGTAGCAGCCCCTGAGTCATCCTCCTTGATTTTAAAGCTCCCAGTCCTTCCTGCAGTGGCTAGGGCGGGCCCATGCTCGCTTGCTTCTCTGGCTCATTCACTGTTGTCATCTGAGAATCCCCGCTGGAGGCTGCAGGCTGGGTGGGCCATGCTGTGGGTCCCTGGCCTTCACCCTGGCCCACGGTAAAGTACCTACTGGATTTATGAAAGAGTTGAGGAAGGAATCACCCCTGGCCAGGCGTGCACTGCACACCTGCTTTCCTGAGCCATGAAGCCCCGAGCCAGGAAATTTGGGCAGTGACTAATGAGTCAGTTAACGCCTGCATGCTCCAGTCTGGAGCCTCTGGAATCAGCAGACCAGGCAGAGTCTGGCTTTGTGGATCTGGAAGTTTATCTAGTCTGGAAAGACTGTCCTTAAAATAGGGAAAAGCGGATGCCAGTGCAGCAGATTGATAGGCTAATCCTCCACCTGTATAAGCCTAAATTCCCAGTTGGGCACCGGTCTGTAGAAAGACACAGCCAGTAGAATCTCCCCAGAAGGCGCCAGGAGCAATTGATAAGGAGACTAATGAGCAGGAAGCATCTTGGTTCACAGGTTTAGATAAAGAACCTGCTAGAGGAACAAGCTGTGTTTTGGAGAAGTGCACCTTGCTGTTGAGATGTGAATGGCTCAAGTCCCTCCTCCCTAGATGCCTATCAGACAACCTTCCTTTAAAAGTCTGGTGCTGTTAATAAACTCGGCTATCGACCACTAGTTAGTAGTCCACCGGTATCATCGTCTCCATGAACCAAGTTGTTCGCTGAAGGACAGTGACACTGGTTCATGCCAGTACAGCTCCCTGTTTGTGGCCTGCGAGCACAGCAGAGGATGGCCCCAAGGCCTTGGGACGCTGCACCCATGTGGAAGATCCAGAAAAGGCTCCTGGCTTCAGATCAGCTCAGCTCTGGCTGTTGTGAACATTTGAGAGTGAACCAGCACACAGAAGATCTTTCTCTATCCTTCTCTCTGTCTTTCTTTCAATAAATAAATCTTTGAAAAAAAAAAAGTGAGAGGTGGGCTTCTGGTGTGGTGGTGAGAATGGTGATCATTGCAACCCCACAGCCCCCAAGTCCTTGGGTTCCTGCCATCCAGTGGGAGAGAATCAGGGAGATTCCCACCCCACCCCAGCTGCAGCCTGGCCCAGCCCTGAGTGTTGCACACATTTGGGGAGTGAATGAGCAGATCAAAGGTCTCATCTGTCTTTTTAATTAAAATTGATCATCTGTGTTTTTTTATTATTAAGGATTTATTTTGATCAAGAAAGATTTCTGAAGAGAAGGAAAGACAAAGATTTTCCATATGCTGGTTCACTCCCCAAGTGGCCACAATGGCCAGGGCTTAGCTGATCCGAAGTCAGGAATTTCTCCCTTGTTTCCCACCTAGGTGGAGTAACCCATGGACTTGAGCCATCTTCTGCTGCTTTCCCAGACTGTAAGCAGGGAGCTGGGTGGGAAGTGGAGCGGCTGGGACTTGAACCTGCACCCATATGGGATGCTGACATTGCAGGCAGAGGATTAACTTGCTGCACCACAGCACCAACCCCTCCTCTATTTATCTTGAATCGAACATCAAAATGAGCAGAGAGCAAATTCCCCTTCCTGGTGGAGTAGGGTAGGATGCTGGAAGTGGCAGCAATCCAACTCCTTGAGCCATGCCTGTTCCCTGCCCCCCACCCCTGGGTCTCTGGCAGGAAGGTGGACGCATGGGCAGGCATGGACACTGGACTCTGATCCGGCGCCCAAGTGCCTTCCTGGAGTGTCCACTGCGGTCCACCCCAAGACCTTTTCTGTTTCTGTCTTTGCTCTAACATGTCTGACTGGGTTTTTCTTTCATTCTAGAGGGTTCACACATTGAACTTTACGATGCAGGGCTAGCCACAGCATCCAGACGATTCAAGGGGACACTTGCCACTCAGAGCTGCAGCAGCTGAGGGCACTCATTAACCAGGGTTCTGGCAGGAAAGAGACAGGCAGGTGAGGGTTGCCCACGCTGGAAACTTGCGAGCTCCCAGATAAGCCTGAACTTTGCCCGCGCCTAAGTTGGGCAGGCTAAAAGCGGGAAGTCTGGGATGTGGGAAAAAAAAAAAAAAAAAAAACAAAACCTGTGAGTGCAGCCATACAGGGAAAAAGGGAATAATTCTCATTGTATGTCGTCTGATAACTACACACCAAAAATTCTACCCCTGAGACTGCTCAGAGAGAGCCGCCACACAGTAAGTGGCCAGGAGAAAGCAGCAGGTGGCTCAACCAGGCTCTGGGCAGCATGTCTGTGGACAAGTGAAAGTAAGAAAGATGCTTACTTGGATGCAGACCATGTTTTGGCTCCTATGGAGGAGGATTCTTCAAAGAAGTTTGTTTAAGATGCAAAGTATGAAAAGCCTGTATGTGGGTTTCAAATTTTTTTTTTAAAGACTTATTTATTATGTATCTGAAAGTCAGAGTTACAGAGAGGGACAGAGGTTTTTCTTCCATGTGTTGACTGACTCCCCGAGTGGCTGCAGTGGCCCGGTAAGTGAGCCAGAAGCTTCATCCAGGTCTTCCACGCGGGTAACAGGGTCTTAAGGACTTGGACCATCTCTTGCTGGCACTAGCAGGGAGCTGGATCAGAAGCAGAGCAGCCGGGACTAGAACCAGCAGCTAGAGAGGTTGCTGGCATTGTAGGTAGTGACTTGGCCCGCCACTCTATAACACTAGGCCTTCAAAAAAAATTTTTTTGCACCTACAAATGTGAGCACACAGGGTTCTGTGTGATGACAGCACGTTGCTGTCATCTCAGAGCAAGTGTGACACCTCACATAGGCAGACAGTGGCGTGTCCTGCACGCCCCAATCCTGTGCAGAGAGGTATCCAGGTGGTGTTTGGGAACAGGAATGGATTGAGGAGGCCAGTGTTACAGTGTGGCAGGTTCAGCAGCTGTTTCAAGGCTGGTGTACCTCAGGAAGCTAGTTCAAGTCCTGTCCATCTTGCTGTCTGATCCACCTCCCTGCTATCACACTCAGCGAGTCAACAGAAGGCCCAAGCTGCCACTCACGTGGGAGACCCCGAATGAGTTCCTGGTTCCTCCTGGACTTAGGAAGGTCCAGCCATGGCCATTGTGGCCATTTCGGGAAGGGAACTTTGTGGGATTTTATATCAAGTTCAATCCATTTCCTTCTGGATGATCTTTGAGGACAGGAGGCATGTCTTGGTGCTGTGGGGGGTGGGGGAACAGGGTGTGGCATGAGGCACAGTGAACATTTCCCGTCTTCATTCCCCTGTGCTAACACACAAGCCATCAGGGTGGACGTTGGCTGTCAGCGGAAGGGCCCGAGGCACAGGCGAGCCAACCCCGGTGGGACACCTGCCTGCTTTCTCTGCAGCCCCCTCCCCAACACACACTGGGCCACCCCCAAGCTGAAAAACATCCAAGCAGTTAAGCATGAGCCCGTGTGAAAGTGGTCGGATGGATGACCTGGCTTTGAGTGGTTGGGGGTCTGGGTGCAGAGAACCCCAGGAGGAGGTGTTTGTGAGAGAGCATGCACAACATACACACATGTTGCTCAGCACGTGTGTGCAGGCCTATGCACGTGTGTATGCATCCATGTGTACGGGCATGTTGGGGGGGACCTGCAGGGAGACGCTGAGTGGAGGCGCGCCAGGAGGGAGGCGGGGATTCCCAGCTCCACCGGGTCTGCCTGGCTCCAGCCAAGCCGGCTGTTTCCTGCCCTCTGTGACCCCCTACTCCGGGGCAGGACCCATTCAGGGGGACGAGGAAGGGCAGGGGTGTGGGAGCACCTCTTGTGACTGGAAGATAAGTGCCAAGGGACAAGTCATCGCTGGCTTGGCTGTCCTGGGGAAGGGGGAGCTCAGGGTGCTGGGCAGTCCCTCACTCCCCCAAGGATACTGGGCTTTTTCCCTCTCTGGGCGCTCAGCTCCCCAGGACTGGATCATCCCCCTGTTATGATTTTCCGAGTCAGGCTGCACAGCCAAAGCCTGCAGCAGGAACCCCCTTCCGTAGGTGGCCCACCCCAGCGTGAAAGGGAAGGTGGGAAGAGCTCGGCTTTCCTGGACCCTCCCGCCAACCAAGTGATGGATGGGGGGGGGATGTTGGCAATGAAAGGAAGGGCCCCTCCCAGCCATCCCGAGGGCCCCCAGGAGCCAGACAGGAAACTGCCTCAGGAAAGAGCCGAGGTAGCCCCAGCCCCCGGGGTCACTGCCGACGATGGTGAACCCCTCGATCTCCCGCCACTCCCACACCCGTGCTCCGGACACTTTCTCTCCCCTGCTTCGCAGTCCTCCGCCCCCTTTCTAACGCCCGTGCACGCTCAAGCTCCTCAAGTTCGACTTTGTGCAACGGCTGCGTGAAGCTTCGCTCCACGGTTAACGTTGCTGGCATGGCTCCCTAGGGGGCTGTTCTATCTTCAAAAAAGTTTGCACCCCTTTGCTCTTGCAAACGTAGCCCCCATTCGCCAACTCTGGCAAGCGCGCGCGATCTCAAGTCCGCGGCAAGGTCAGAGCCGGCTTTGTGTGAGCTGTGCACGTTCCCGCGCGTCGGTGCACTCCTCTTCTCTATGGGGCGCGTTTTCCTCCTCGTGGAATCGGCCTGGTTCGGGCCTGTTCCAGGAGTCGGGGGACGGGGAGGGTCCCTGGGTCCCGGCCCCAACACGCGTTCGCAGTCCCCGACAAGGAGCACGGCCGCCGGGCACGTCTGGGCGGTCCCCGAGCTCTACTCCAGCCGCCCCTCCCCCTTCCCCAAACTTTCTCCCAACTTCCCGACCTGCTCCGCTCGGCGCCCCGCTCCTCTTCCCTCATGAATTATTCAGCAGCGAGCGCTCCAATCAGCGCACCCGAACACCCCCCGGCCGCGCTCCGACGGGGTGGAGGGGAAGCTGCTCCCGCGCGCCCCTCCCTCCCGGCCCAGGCGCCACCCGGCCCAGGCCCGGCCCGGCCTCGGCTCGGCCCACCCGGCTCCACAGTCTCCCTCCCTCCCACTCGGTCGGTGCTCGGGCTCCCACCCTCCCCGGCCGCCCCGGAGCGCTCAGCCCAGCTGCGTGAGCAGCACCACTCCCGGGAGGGGGGGAGACGACGAGCGGCCGACCCACCTCCAACCCAGCCGGGGCGGGACCCCGAGGCTCCGGAGGGACCCCCAACTCCAGCCACGTCTTGCACTGAGCGTGCGCCCGGCGCAGCCACTGCCTGGACGCCCCCCGGCCGGCCGGTCGTCAGCGCGTGTGCGGCGGAGACGCGGGGCCACACCTGGGCGCCTGCCGCCCCGGTGCCCGGCGCGCCCGCATGGGCCCGCGCTGAGGGTTCGGACCCGGTGTCCTGCGCGAAGAGGGGATTGGGAGGGTGGTGAGTCGGCGTCCACCCGCCAGGCTTGGGGGTCAGAACTGGGGGGGCTAGGGCCCCCCAAACTCGGATCGGATCCAGCCTGAGCAAGGCGGCGCCATGGAGTTCCGAGCGCTGCTCTGTTGGGCTTCCCTCGCCGCCGCCTTAGAAGGTGAGTTTCCTCAAGGGGCGCCCCACCACTCCCGGGGGCCCCCCACAAGTTGGGCTTGAGAGCGAAGGGGCCGATCTTTCTCCATCCAGACCCCGGCAGCCCCGCTTCCAAACACTTGGGACCAATAGCGCAGGAAGGGGGGGTGGACAGGGAGGAGGCGCCCGGCGGGGAGTGGAGCTTTCTTTTGTTTGGGAAAACGATGGAGCCGGGCTCCTGCTCGGGACATTCCCCTAGACTTGTACTCGCGGCGCCAGAGATCCTTGGCAACCTTTGCTTCCTCCCCACCCCAGTCCTCAAAACTATCCCCAAAGTTTCTGCCACCCCGACCCTTTCCCATCTCCCCACCGCGACTGCAGCCAGCAGCGGGGAGAGGGAGCGGAGGCCAGGAGGGTGGAACTTTGCGCTGGGCCCCTAGCTGCCCCCTTCTTCCACCGCCTCTTCCCTCACTGTCGCACCTTGATCTGTACTCGGTGCTGCTCGTCAGGCCGGCCCTTTCCACAGCCTCCCAAGCCGCTGGCTTCTGCAGACGCCCTGCCCTCCTCCCACCCCCCACCCCGGGCTGCACCCCAGCCTTCTAAATCCCAACCCTGCCTGAGCACCAGGTTTTTCCCCAGGCCTAGGAGCTCCAAGAAACTAGGCTGCATGAGCTCCCCTACCCCCCCAACCACCACCTTCTTGGGGCTCTCAGATTTCCACTTTTGCCTGCCTTCCCTTCCAGATGCAGCCTTAAGGTCCAGGAACCCCAAGCTAACCTTTTCACATCCCTAATCTCCCTTCATTGATCTGCCTCCCTGTCTCCCCAGCCCCCTTTACTGCCTGGAATTAAAGGAGTCTCTGAGGGAGTGGGCCATGGGGAAAGCACCTGGAGAGGAGGAATCAAAGGCTACACCCGGTTGGGCAGCTCTGCTCTGGGCTGGGGATCAAAGGCAGGGTGTGTGTGTGTTGGGGGGGCATTGAAAGGAGGACTGTGTGAGCCAGGCTGGGGCTAGAGGGAGAGAAGGAAGGTGGCAAGAAGGAATGAGAGATGGCCAGGGGAAATGCCCATCCAGCCCCCTGTCCTTCTGCTGGGCTGACCCCTGGGCAGATGTCACTTCCACCATGGGGGTGGGAGGGGAGACTATCTCCCATTTTACAGATCAGGAAACTGAGGCTGGGAAATGTTCATGTATGTAAAGTCCTGTGCCACTCCCCCTAAAGGAGGGTGGCAGGGGGAAGGCTGAGGAAGAAGGAGGAGGAGGAGGAATGGACGTGAAGTGGGGTAGGCGGGATGAAAGAGGCAGGTGACCATGGCCAGTGGCCACCGGGGAGGTGGGAGGGCCAGTGCAGCAGGGCTGCTGGGCACTGGCCCCCAGGACCGCCCAGGCAGAGACAGTGTGTAAATTGGAGACAGGAAAACACTATCCACGCTGGAACAATGGAGGGTGGAGACGGCTGCGTCTGTCCACCCTCTTCCCAGAACCCCGGGCATCCTGTCCCCAGCCAGCGGGGTTGTCTCCTGACACCCATCTGGGCCCTGGGCCTCACCTCGGGCTGGCTGTGTTCCCACTGCCCCTGCCATCATGCCTTGGCCTGGGTCGAGTCCACCCCCAACCTCACTTGCTGCCTCCCCTGGGGGCCTCCTCACATGCCCCCCCTCCACCCCGACTTCGCTCACCCTCCCCTACCAAGACCTGTGGGGCTTTTTCTACTCCCTGGACCCCTCCCTGTCCTGACAGTGCAGGAGCAAGCCAGGTGTGCCCCCCCTTCACACACCCCTGCAGCCTCCTCCCCTTCTCCTTGCCCTAAATGACTCCAGATGTGAGGCCCCTGCAGGGGCCGGGCTGGGCACCCAGCATTCCAGGCCTCTGTGCTTCTCCCTCTGAAAGTGGCAAACTGGAGTTGGGGGGCAGTGGGAGTTAGAGGAGGGTGTCCGCCCCCCCCCCCCCAGGGCCCTGTCTAGGTGAGAGAGGGAAAGAAAGAGCAGAATATTTGTTCTGGGAATGGTAGGGGGTGGGGGGAGTTGGACAGGAATGTGGGGCCTGAGATGGGCTTGCAGGGAGGGGTGTTGGCTTGGCAGGGTGGGAGGGGGCCCTGACCCAGGTGGGGTCAGAGCCAGGGCAGGGTTCTCGTTTTAACCCTGTGTAAGACACCGAACTTTGTTGCCTTTGCAGCCTCCTGGTTTCTGTTCCCTCTGGCAGGGCACAGCCCTTTTGGGAATCTGGGGCCAGCTGGTGCCTGCCAGCTGCTGGGGGTGGTGCCAGAAGTCCGAGGGGAGGGTGTTGCAGAGGGCAAGTGTGCCCCCTCCTGTCTGTTCACCTGCTGATCGTAGCTGAGAGGTAACCTGGTATACCTGCTGCGTTTCCCGACAGCACCCTGCACCCAAGCACTGACTGTCTGCCCACCCCTCTCTTAGAGACCCTCCTGAATACAAAATTGGAAACTGCCGACCTGAAGTGGGTGACCTTCCCTCAGGCAGATGGGCAGGTGAGCCGGGGCCAGGCGCTGGGGTCGTGGAGAAGAGCGGGAGGAGGGGGCCAGGGTACCTGCACTGTTGCTGCCAGCTTCACTGTTCCCTTCTGGGCAGGGGTCTTGCGAGCCGCTCCCCTGTGCCCACACATGCTTGTCCTTCTCCATGCAGTGGGAGGAGCTGAGTGGCCTGGATGAGGAGCAACACAGCGTGCGCACTTACGAGGTGTGTGACCTGCAGCGCACCCCGGGCACGGCCCACTGGCTGCGCACAGGCTGGGTTCCTCGCCGTGGCGCTGTGCATGTGTACGCCACACTACGTTTTACCATGCTGGAGTGCTTGTCACTTCCCCGGGCTGGCCGCTCCTGCAAGGAGACCTTCACCGTCTTCTACTATGAGAGCGACGCCGACACTGCCACAGCCCTCACGCCAGCCTGGATGGAGAACCCCTACATCAAGGTACCCTGGGTACCTCACAACAGCTGAGGCATGGCTGAAGGGTGGGGTAGCGTGGGGTTGAGGGGGCTGAATGGGGCTGCCCGTGGAGGCCCTCCCTCTTCTGGGCCACTGAATCCCCACTGTGCTCTAGCCCACTGCCTTTCTCCCATTCCTTAACCACATATCTGGGTTTTTGTTTATTTTTAATTGGAAAGGCAGATTTAACTATGAGGAGGAAAGACAGAATGATCTTCTATCTGCCGGTTCACTCCCCAAATGGCCACACTGGCTAGAGCTGGGCGTTTTGGGATGTGAGAGTGTCCTCCAGGTCTCCTATGTGGGTGCTGGGGTCCAAGGACCTGGGCTACTTTTCCAGGGCACAAGCAGGGAGCTGGATGGGAGTAGCCAAGACACGAACCGGTGCCCATATGGGATCTCAGCGCTTGCAGGTGGAGGATTAATCCCACTCTCCTGCGATTCACTCCTCTGTTAGTTGGGCTCAGGTCAGAGCTTGGTATGGCTCAGATCTTGGCAGATGCCAGTGGACGGTGGGGCAGATGTGCAGGATACAGGCTGGGATTACTGGATAGTGCTGGAGCCTGAAGGAAGAGAAGGTCCCTGGAGAAGGTGGGGAGAAGGTTCTAGAACCTTCTTGGTATATACCGAGGAGGTTGGGGAGGGGCTGCTGCTGGGGTCCTCAGGGCTGTGTGGACAGTGGCAAGGTGTCTCCCATCACCACAGGTAGACACAGTGGCCGCAGAGCACTTGACCCGGAAGCGTCCTGGGACCAAGGGCACGGGGAAGGTGAACATCAAGACGCTGCGTCTGGGCCCGCTCAGCAAGGCCGGCTTCTACCTGGCCTTCCAGGACCAGGGCGCCTGCATGGCCCTGCTCTCCCTGCATCTCTTCTACAAGAAGTGTGCACAGCTCACCTTGAACCTTACCTACTTCCCAGAGACTGTGCCCCGCGAACTCGTGGTGCCTGTGGCCGGGATCTGCGTGGCGGACGCTGTCCCTGCCTCTGGCCCCAACCCTAGCCTGTACTGCCGGGAGGATGGCCAGTGGGCCGAGCAGCCTGTCACAGGTTGCAGATGTGGTCCAGGCTTTGAGGCCGCTGAGGGGAACACCAAATGCAGAGGTGAGAGCTGGGGAGCAGAGGTTCCTGTGGCGGGGAGCATGTGGTCCCCTGCTCTTGGGCCAGTGGAAGTATCTCCTGGGAGCAGCTTTTGCCTCCTGGGCCCTGGCTGCTGAAGGGCCTCTTCTTGGGGCACCCCCGTCATGATGGGCAGTGTTCTCTTTCTTCCAGACATTTCCCAGCACATCTCTCTGCATTCTTTTTGGAAGCTGGCTGGGGTGCAGGACTATCCTTGGTTAGGGGACACCTTGTTGGGCTCAGGACAAAGATATTGTGGTTTCTGTTTTTAAGTTTAGTGATCTGAAAGGCAGAGTGGCAGAAAATCTTAGAATCTTCCATCTGCTGGTTCATTCCCCCAAATGGCTACAATGGCCAGACCAAAGCCAGGAACTTGGAGTTTCCTCTGGGTCTCCCAGGCAGATGCAGGGTCCCAAGGCTTGGGCCATTCTCTACTGCTTTCCCAGGCCGCAGCAGGGAGCTGGATGGGAAGTGGAGCGGCTGGGACATGAACCAGTGCTCTTATATGATCCCAGCACTTCCAAAGCGAAGATTTAGCCACTTGAGCCATGGTGCTGGGCCGTACTTTCTTATTTTGAAGATTTAGAGAGAGGGAGGCATGAGAAGGAAAGAGATCTATCTGCCACCTCCTGGTGCGCTCCCCAAATGACTGCGCTCCCCAAGTCTCAGCCAGGCTGAAGCCAGGAGCCTGGAACTGCTCATGTGGATGCAGGATAGGCCATCTGCTGCTACATTCCCAGGCTCCTTAGCAGGGATCTGGGTTGGAAGTGGAGCAGCTGGAACTCAAACCAGTACTCAGTTATATGCATCTGGACATATTGCTGGCTCCATGATGTCTGTGTAAAATTGTAGGTTCACACAGGGTGTTTGGGCCCCACCAGGTGGCCAAGATGAGGGTTGGGAAGGGCAGGAGCTGTTCTCCCATCTTGGCATTTCATGCAACCTTAAAAGCAGCTTTT
Organism: Ochotona curzoniae; assembly: GCF_017591425.1. NCBI lineage: Eukaryota > Metazoa > Chordata > Mammalia > Lagomorpha > Ochotonidae > Ochotona > Ochotona curzoniae. The sequence goes on from NW_024465421.1 coordinate 7,349,131, forward strand.
TTTTGTTGGTGATTCTCCCTGTCTTTCTCAGCCTGCGGCCAGGGAACCTTCAAGGCCTTGTCGGGGGAGGGCTCCTGCCAGCCATGCCCACCCAACAGTCACTCCAACACCATCGGGTCCACTATGTGCCAGTGTCGCATTGGGTACTACCGGGCCCGTGCAGATCCCCAAAGTGCACCCTGCACGAGTGAGTTCACGGGGCGTCCCTTCCCCTGCATGCTGGCTACCCACCCTCCCTTCCCCTAACCCCACATCTGTCCCCTCCCCGCCTCTGCTGACACTCTGATTTCCGCAGCTCTGCCCTCTGCCCCGCGGAGTGTGGTTCCCCGCCTGAATGGCTCGGCATTGCACCTGGAGTGGAGTGCCCCCCTTGAGTCGGGCGGCCGAAATGACCTCACCTATGCCATCCGCTGTCGAGAGTGCCGCCCTGGGGGCTCCTGCACGCCCTGTGGGGGAGACCTGACCTTTGACCCTGGCCCCCGAGATCTGGTGGAGCCCAGGGTGGTAGTGCGGGGGCTGCGTCCCGACTTTACCTACACCTTTGAGGTCACTGCCTTGAACGGGGTGTCTTCCTTGGCCAGCGGGCCAGTCCCATTTGAGGTCGTCAATGTCACCACCGACCGGGAAGGTAAGACTGGGGGTCGGGCTGGGGTAGGGAGATGGCAGGGAAGATGGGGTGTGGAAAGCATAGAGGGTTGGGGCTTCTGGGGCAAGAGGCAGAGAGCAACTGAGAAAGGTGGGGTGGCGGGAGGGCTAAGGGCTGGGAGGCAAAAATCTGTGGCCAACCCGAGCGTAGCAGCAGGCTGAGCCAGGAGAGGGGCTGCCCAACAGTGCCCCCGGGATCTCTTTCCCACAGTGCCTCCCGCTGTGTCTGACATCCGGGTGACCCGCTCCTCACCAAGCAGCCTAAGCCTGGCCTGGGCAGTTCCCCGGGCGCCCAGCGGGGCAGTGCTGGACTATGAGGTCAAGTACCACGAGAAGGTGAGGATGCCTGGCCACACGGGTTGGGTAGCAACCCTTGCCTCCAAATTGCAAAGGCACCAGGATCTTTAACTTCCTGCACCTGACACTGCACGCAGGACATTGCACACTCGGTGTCTCATGTGTGGTATAAACATAACGTGCATGGTGAGCTTCAGATTCTAAAACCACCATAGCACAATATGGCTTATGCAGCTATTCTAAGCCTGATGCTGGAAAAAGATGGATAGGCCCAAGTGTTTGGGGTGAGGGCTGCTCAGTAACTCACCTGGCACATACCTACGTGGGACTTCTGAGGCTGCCGCTGCTTCATCAGGACCGCCACGCCAGCCATGGGGATCCCAGGGTTGGTGACTGGGGTGAGGGCAGGGGAAGACAGAAAGAGTGGTAAGGGCTGCTGGGGAGCCCCTGACTTACCCCCAGACCCCTCTTCCTTCCGGCCAGGGTGCAGAGGGCCCTAGCAGCGTGAGGTTCCTGAAGACGTCAGAAAATCGGGCTGAGCTGCGGGGGTTGAAGCGCGGGGCCAGCTACCTGGTGCAGGTGCGGGCGCGATCCGAAGCTGGCTATGGGCCCTTCGGCCAGGAGCACCACAGCCAGACCCAGCTGGATGGTGAGCCTCCGGCGAGCGGGGTATGGGCAGGAGGTCTTACCTATGCCCCTCCTTTCAAGGGTCCCCTGCCCGTCCCCACTCCCAACCCACAATATTCCTCAAAGAACTGGAGATGTAATTCCCATGCCTGTCAACCCATTCATGGAAGACATACAATCCAGTGGATTTTTCATGTATTCTAAGGGTGATGCGAGACTCACCACAGTTCATTTGAGGGTGCTTCCCAGCACCCTAGGAAGCAGCCCAGTATCCCTTAGCCTCCTCCCGTGGCCACCCCACCCTAGCAAACAGTTGCCTCATTCCTGTCCGCACTGACTCAGGCATTCTACGCATTTCATGCAAACAGGATCCACATTGCGTGCTCTGGCCTGACCAAAGCTTGCAGTTTCCTTCTTGTTTTGGGGTTCATGTGTGTTGGCCCATGAATGAGTATTTGGGTTTTCTTCAGTGGCTAAGGAATAACCCATTGCATTGATCCAACACATTTACTGTATTCCCATATACATCCACAGACACTCAGGTTTTCCATTCAAGGGCTATATATGTTTTTTAATTCTTTGCCTTTGGGAGATTTCTTCCAGATGAGGCTCTTTCTAGATCTCAGTACACGGGACCTTCAAAAAATTGGTGGAACATTCATATGCTGTCATGGATTAAGCTGCAGCTTCTGGTACTGGAACCCTGTGTCCCTGGTTCGAGTCCCAGCTGTTCCACTTCCGATCCAGCTCCCTGTGGATGCACTTGAGGGGGCAGCATACAACCCCTGCTACCCCTCTGGGAAGCTGGATGGAGTTCTAGGCTCCAGGCTTCTGCCTGGCCCAGCCCCAGCTGTGGCCATTTGGAGGATAAACCAGCAGATGGAAGATCTTTCTGTTCTTTCTTTTGCTCCCTCTCTCTCTGCTGCTCTGCCTTTTAAATAAATTAATATTCTAAAAGCTTCCTATTTTACCTTATAAAACATTATTTGAAAGCCAGAGTTAGAAGGAGAGGCAGAGAGAGGGGTCTTTATTTCACTGCTTCACTCCCCAAACGGCTGCAGCGGCCAGGGCTGTGTCAGGATAAAGTCCGGAACTAGGAGCTTCATCTGGGCTTCCAACCAGAGTGCGGGGACCCAAACTCCTGGGTCATCTGCTGCTTTCCAGTCAGTAGCAGGGAGCTAGATCAGAAGTAGAGCAGTAGGACTCAGCCTGGTGCCCACATGGCCCAAGTGGAGTCTTTAACTCGCCATGCCACAATGATGCCCCCCGCCCCAACTTCATGTTAAGAAACTATGCATGAATTTCAAAGATGTGTTTTTGCCCCACGATCAGCTTAGTTCCCAATTTCATTTTCCATGAACTTTCTGAGGTTCCTTCATATTGGTCATGGAATAAAAATCGAACCTACTTTGGGAGCAATAGGGTCAGGACAGCTGTTGCCTCCTGTTGTTGCCATGAGGAGCACTTGGCAGCTCCTGGTGGCTCCATGCTGTGCCACACTGTGCGGTGCTGTGTTGGGGGCTCAGGGCCAGGGCTGGGTCCTGCAAGGGGCCACTTGCTGACCAGCTCCTCTTCCCCTAGAGGGTGACAGCTGGCGGGAGCAGCTGGCTCTGATCACTGGCACAGCAGTCATGGGAGTGGTGCTGGTGCTGGTAGTCGTGGTCATCGCCATCCTCTGCCTCAGGTAAGGGCCCTGAGAGCCCTGGCTGTAGCCACCTGCCATCCCACCAGTCTGTTGTCTCATGTCCTCCTTCCCAACTGCCCCTTCCCTGTATTCCTCTGGGGATGTAGAGATGCTGTCTGGGTTGATCCCGTGCTTCTTTCCCACTGGCCATAGGAAGCAGAGCAGTGGGAGAGACGTGGAGTACTCGGACAAACATGGACAGTATCTCATCGGGCATGGTGGGTACACCTGTCCCTGGGGGAAGCTGGGGCTGGGAACAGGAGTGGTGGGAGCTGACAGACAGGCTCTGTATCACCCCCACAGGTACGAAGGTCTACATTGACCCCTTCACTTACGAAGACCCCAATGAGGCTGTGAGGGAGTTTGCCAAAGAGATCGACGTCTCCTATGTCAAGATTGAAGAGGTGATTGGTGCAGGTAAGTGGGTGCTGGCATTGTTGGAGGGTGGAGCACACCAGAGGCGGTAGGTGGCTGAAGCTGCACATCTGTGTTTGCCATAGGGGAGTTTGGAGAGGTGTGCAGGGGACGGCTCAAGGCCCCTGGGAAGAAGGAGAGCTGCGTGGCCATCAAGACCCTCAAAGGTGGCTACACGGAGCGCCAGCGGCGGGAGTTCCTAAGCGAAGCCTCCATCATGGGCCAGTTTGAACACCCCAACATCATCCGCCTGGAGGGTGTGGTCACCAACAGCGTGCCTGTCATGATCCTCACTGAGTTCATGGAGAATGGCGCCCTGGACTCCTTCCTGCGGGTAAGCTGCCCTGGGCCGGCCGTGGGGCCATCTCCTTGTCCCCTCAGTTTCCCATCTGAGAGACACGGAGCTCCTGGTTCTTGCCTTTTCATCTGGCCTCTCTGTGGATCCAGCTGACTTATCCAGTCGGCACTTGTCATTTTTCCTTAAATTGGTTCCTCATACTTGGTGGAAAGGCGGAGACAAAGAAAGTCTCCTCTTTGCTGCCCAAATGCCCACAACAACCCAGGATAAGCCACGCCAAAGCCAGAAACCGAGAACTCCATTGGGGTCCACCGTGTGGGTGGCAGGGACCCACAAACTCGAGCCATCACCTGCTGCCTCCCAGGGTGCCAATGTGTAGGCAGTAAAGAGGCTGCCAAGCTGGTTCAGGCCCAGGCTGTCCTCTCCCAGTGTGGTGAGCAATATCAGCCATGCTGACTGCCCATCCCGCTCCTTTATGAATACTTCCTCGGCCTGCCTGCCAGCCCCTGTCCACACTCCCGGGAAGCAAGCCAAGGACGTGGCGCTTGGGGCTTCTGCTCTTGGGGTGCAAATGGTCTCTGGGGGAGCCTAAAGAGTAACGAATGGACAGCCCAGATCAGATGGGAGAAGTCAAACAGAGTCTTGGCCAAGTGGCTGGAGGGGCAGCGGGCCCCAGGGCACGTTTATTCTTGTTCCTTTACCAGGGTTTACTGAATTGCAGTCTTTTTTTAGCTTTACTAGGTAGCTTTCTTAAAAACATTCTGCTCCGTAGAATAACACTGCACATAGCAGAATACCCGATTGGTTTCTCTGACGGTTTCAAAAATTCCCCTGACCGCTGCTTATCCAAACCAAGGCCCAGCTATTGCCAGCTGCTGCCTCTGGAGTTTTTTTTTTTTTTTTAGTGATTTGTCAGTTTGAAAGAGTTACAGAGAAAGAGAATCGGGCCTGGCGGCTAAGGTCCTCACCCTGGATGCACCAGGATCCTATGTGGGCGCCGGTTCTAGTTCCGGCGGCTCCACTTCCCATCCTGCTCCCTGCCTGTGACCTGGGAAAGCAGTCAAGGACAGCGCAAAGTCTTAGGACCCTGCACCCACATGGGAAACCTGGGGGAGGTTCCTGGCTCCTGGCTTCGGATCAGATGAGCACCAGCCGTTGTGGTCACTATGGAGTGAGTCATCGGACGAAGGATCTTCCTCTCTGTCTTTCCTCCTCTACGTATATCTGACTTTCCAATAAGAATAAATAAATCTTTAAAAAAAAAAAAAAAGAGAGAGAGAGAGAAAGAGAATCTTCCGTGCTAGTTCACTTTCCAAATAGCCCAACAGCCAGGGCTGGGCCAAGCTGAAGCCAGGAGCCAGGAAAAACTTCTAGATCTCCCATGTGGGCGTAGGGGCCCAAGGACTTGAGCCATCCTTCACTGTTTTCCCAGGGGCATTAGCAGGGAAAGTGGAGCAGCGGGATTGAAATGGGTGTCCTCATGGGATGCCTGTGTGGGAAGAAATGACTTAACACACTGCGCTACCAGGCTCACGGAGTGTGGATAGTCTGAGGCTCGTCCAGTTCCCCTCTGGGGTCATTGCAGTGAGCGGCTGCTGGGGAGGGTAGAAGACGGGAGACCCAGAGATGCCCTGGTAGGTGTGAAAGGGTCGTGAGGAATGGGGTCGTGTGCTGTAGACTACAGGTGGAACCCCGAGTAGGCAGGAACTGAGCACACTGAGGTCCCAGGGATCAGAGCAGAGCAGCAGTGGGGGTCTTGAGGTGGGTGGGCCTGGTGAAGCCCTTTGGGGTATGGGGGGGGGTTTAGGTAGAAGAGGGAGGTGACCAGGAGCTCCCCCTGGCTGGGTACTGGGGACACGTGCGAGGCTATCGTTTGGCACTAGGCAGAAGTGGCTGGACCTGGGAGGGACACGCATTGGAGGCAGGGCTAGCTGGCAGGTGAGGCGGACAGGAACCCAGCACACAGTGAGGTCTCCAGTTGACCTCCGCAGGGGCTTTTCCCACACACTTCCAGTTACCATGACCGAGGGCAGGTGCAGGCTGGAGGATGAATTTGGAACTTGGTTTTTGTCTCTGGTCCCTGGTTTGCTGGCACCCCTAGCTGAACCCATAAGATGGGATCACTTAACTGCCTGAGACTGGCCAGTTAACTTCAAGGTCCAGGTTAGCGTCGGCACTGTGGTCACCAGTCATTGCTTTCCTCCCCACTGGTCTCTGGCGGGGCAGAAGCTAGAGGGCTGAGCAAGACTACTGCTGGAGCAGGCCATATGGTTGGCTACCTGGAGACAGGCAGCACAGGCCTATGGCAGAGCGGGATTCAACACGCTCGATTCAAAGCATCCGGATGGTATAGTCTGAGTGTAAAACAGTACTGTCGGGGAAATGGAAGCCAGGACCTTTAAAAATCCTCATAAAATTGGATCGAGAGGGACCCAGAGTGTGTCTGCCATGGTGGCACAACAGTGTATGCTTGGGTGTTTGAGATAGGAGGCCAGCTCATCTGGCCCACCTTCTGGCGGGGGAGTTGTAAAGGGAGTCCATAAGTGTCAGAGGGTTCAGGAAGCAAGAGGGGAGACTGGGTTGGGGGACCTAACGATGCCCGCTTCCCTTGTCCACTCCCCAGCTGAACGATGGGCAGTTCACGGTCATCCAGCTGGTGGGCATGTTACGGGGCATCGCCTCGGGCATGCGGTACCTGGCAGAGATGAGCTACGTCCACCGGGACCTGGCCGCCCGCAATATCCTGGTCAACAGCAACCTGGTGTGCAAGGTCTCTGACTTTGGCCTCTCACGTTTCCTGGAAGAGAACTCGTCTGATCCCACCTACACGAGCTCCCTGGTGAGGCTGTGGTCCCAGGGCTGGGCGCGGGGGCTGAGCTGCATCCTTAGGACCGAGTGAGGGCTGGGAGGCTGGAGTGTCGGCCTCTGGTTCAGAAGGGGATGACATGGGAACAAAGGGTGGAGATGATGGTCAAGTTCCAGGAACCTGGCCTGCAGGTATCTAGGAAAATAACTGAGTTGGAGAGTTGTGGGGTCCTGAGTATAGGGGCAGCATGTCTGGGTACTGGAGCCCTTCACTCACCTTTTCCTTCCCTCTTCTGCAGGGTGGGAAGATTCCCATTAGATGGACGGCCCCCGAAGCCATTGCCTTCCGCAAGTTCACTTCAGCCAGCGATGCCTGGAGCTACGGGATTGTCATGTGGGAGGTGATGTCCTTCGGGGAACGGCCATATTGGGACATGAGCAATCAAGATGTAAGTGTGCCCTGTGGTCCTACCAAGGGGATGTGGGGTTCCCTGGGCATCTTGGTCCCCGCAAGATGATTTTATCCATTGACTCTCTCTTCCCCCACCATCGTTTCAGGTGATCAATGCCATCGAACAGGACTACCGACTGCCCCCACCCCCAGACTGCCCCACTTCCCTGCACCAGCTCATGCTGGACTGTTGGCAGAAGGACCGCAATGCCCGGCCCCGCTTCCCCCAGGTGGTCAGTGCCCTGGACAAGATGATCCGGAACCCAGCCAGCCTCAAAATTGTGGCCAGAGAGAACGGCGGGTGAGGACCAGGAGTGTCAGCTCACCTAGGCACATCCTCCATCCCTTTGGGGCTGGTTGGGTGGATGGTCCCTCACCCTAGCCAGGCCTGGGCTCACTGCTCCCTAACCCTTGTACCAGCGCCTCCCACCCACTCCTGGACCAGCGGCAGCCTCACTACTCAGCCTTCGGCTCAGTGGGCGAGTGGCTTCGAGCCATCAAGATGGGAAGATACGAGGAAAGTTTTGCAGCTGCTGGGTTCGGCTCCTTCGAGCTGGTCAGCCAGATCTCCGCAGAGTAAGTGCTGGCTGAGAGCAGAGGGGATGATGGAGACAGCCAGAGTGGAGAGTGGTACCTGGGACCCTCGCATGCAGGAACCAGGGCAGACCCTCACTTACAGCTCTCCCAGGGCCTCACTCTCACCTAGAATGTCGCTCTGCAGTGTGGCAGGGGAGCCCCCAAAGGCCTGAGACCCCAGGACCGCTCACCTGGAGACCTCCGCAGCAGCCCCCTCCCCGGCCACCTCCCTTCCGGCCTCTGTATCTGGGCCTAAATTGGTGCCTCTATCTACATTCCAACGCTGGCTCTCGCATTAACAGCCCGTTCCTTGACTCTGCTGCTGGCTTCCCACCCATAAAAGGAGAAGACAAGGTCTCGGAGAGGCTCTTCAGTGTTCATGTTCAATGGTTTTACGATTCCATCGCCTCCTGAGTTGCCTTTTTCTTCTGGTCTGGCCAAGATGTTTCTCCTTCTCATTCTCACCCTGGGTTTGAATAAACAGACATGGAAGGAGCAGAAATCTGGGACTGGAGGGTCCCTGGTAGGGCGGACTGGCCCACCTCAGGGGCAGGAGGCTCCCTGACCTCGCCTGGCCTCTCCATCCGCCCTGGGTTTTCTCTCTCCCATCTGAGCTGTACTGGGCGAGGAGCCGCACCTCCTTCCTCCCCACCCAGCCTTCCTTCCTCTCCGATCGCCCTCTCACTTCTCCTTTCTCGTCTAAAGCCATCTCTGCTATCCCTGTCCCCCAGCCTCCTTTCCAGTGTATGCTGGCATGCTCCATTTTTTTTCCTACCTCTGCCCCTTTTCAACCCCACTCCCTACTGTGGCTGCCCAGCAACTCCTGACATCGGCACCCCCTTGCATCGGCCTTCCTGCTTGGCTGGTGATCCCAGCTAACGGGGCCAGGCCCGTGGGTCTGGGGCCAGGTGTGGAGAGCATCCCATCAGGGCTCACTGGACCCTTTTCCTTTCACAGAGACCTCCTGCGAATTGGAGTCACCCTAGCGGGGCACCAGAAGAAGATCCTGGCCAGTGTCCAGCACATGAAGTCCCAGGCCAAGGCCAGCACCCCAGGTGCCACGGCAGGACCCACGCCGCCACCACCACCGCAGTTCTAAGCTGTGGAGGGGGACAACAGCGGGGGTCTCCTCCCTGGGCGCCCCTGCTGGATTGCACTTTGAACCTGTGGGGATGGGGAGCTGGATTTGGGGGTCCTTCCTGTGGGAGTGTGGGTATCACATTTCCTCCTACTCCTCAGAGGGGACCCTTCCCCCAGAACAAGGGTGGGTGAGAGGGCCTGCCCCTCAGCACTGGGCGTGACCCAAGGGACAGGAAGCGCCCAGTGCCTGCCAGTGTCCCCAGGTGCTGCCGTCACCTTACCGTGTCCCTGCAGACCAAAGAGAGGGGCGACTGGCCTGCCCACCAGAGTGGAGGCAGGAAGGGGTGCGGGCCCAGTGATGAAATCATTGTGCTGCAGTGCCCTGGCTTGCTGCTGTGGCCCCCAACTCAAGCCTTTTCCCTGTAAATGCCCCTCCCCCATCTGCCTTCATATTGAAGGCTTTGAGTTTTATTTTTTATTAATTTTTTTTTCCGTTTTGGTCTTATTTTTCTTCCTTCCCCATTTGTTTTTTTTGTTTGTTTGTTTGTTTTCCTGTCAACTTTGTGTTGGAGGACACCGTTTAGCCATCACCTCCTTTGCCTCCTGGGGCAAAGCAGGGGTACCCCCTGTTTCCTGTAAATGGTGGCTCCAGACGTATCCCTGCATCCCACAAGTGTCCCCACACTGTGGAGTTGGGGGCTGTGGGATGAGGAGGGTGAGGGAGTGTGAGAGGCAGGGGAGAAGGTGGAAGTCAGAGACAGATCCCGGTGCTTGGCGGCATTCTTAAATTATATTTAAAAAAAGAAACTTTTTTTTTGTATTAATAAAAGAACATGGGATGTGTCCTAGTTCTGGGGGTGTCTGTGATAGGTGGGTTCTAAGCCCCCCACCTCAGCCCATGTGTGTTTGGGGTGGGGAAAGGGGCGATGAGTCACTCCTACTGCTCTAACAGCTCCCACTGCCACTGCCAAGCGCCTGGGGCACCTCCAGGGTGGGGCTGCTGCCCTCCCCTGCTTACAGGGCCTGAGGGAGGGTGGGGAGGCCTTGAGCCCAGGACCCTAGCCTGCAGTTCCCCCCAAGAGGGTGGGAGTTGGCCAGTGGGGAGCAGCAGCAAACAGATGGGGAACAGATGTTGACAGCTGGGGCTGGCATAACAGCAGCAGGGGGGTTGGTTGGCCTTAGCTGTAGGGGAGGGGTTCTGGGTGTGGTAGGCAGGGACCCCCAAACATGTGCGCCACCTGCAGGCCTGGCTGGGCTGGGTCTTAAGGAGGACAATCCTTTCAGGGTGCTGCACTACAGATTCTGGGGCCTCAGGAAGGGAAGGGGATGCCCCCTGATTTTAGCTTTCCTCAGCTTCTCCCTAACAAATGAGAATGGGGTTAGTCCCCTCCAGCCACCCCCATTTTCTCCCTGCTATGGTTGGTCTGAGACACAGGCTGGGGCAGGCCCAGGAGGACCATCCTGGTGGATCACTGTTCTTCCTACTCCTGTGTCTGTCACCCCCCACTTGTGTGAGAGTCAGTGTGGGGTGACCCCAAGTCTCCGCTTCCCTCCTTAGTTCAGGAAGCAGCTTTCCAACCTCAGCATCCTTGTCTCTGGGTCCCTCTGCCTTGGTAACAGAGCCCCCAAAGTGTATCCCCAAGAGGGATGCAGGATCCATTTGGAGGATACCAGTCCAGCCAGACCCCTCCCCTGCCAAGCAGACATCAGGCTAGATAAGGTGACCTTTGGAGCAGCAAATAAGGGCTGAGGGAACGGAAAGAGAGGTGTGGGAACTCTGAGCCTGTGAGTTCCTCTCCCAAGGCCTGAGCAGCTCTCCCAGCTGAGCCGTAGTAGGGAGGAGGAAAATTCATGCTGGATCGACAGGCCTGGCTGAGGGATTTTTGTGATACCACCCCAGGTTGGGTCTTGTTTCCTTCCAGGAACATGGTGCCCAATCATCTCATGAGCTGGGCACAGACCATCACCACCTTTGGGGGACCCAGTGCATCAGTACCTCCTGAGCCTGTGCCCCCCAGCAGGCAGTGGTGCTTTCCTTCTAGAGCCCAGACTACATGTCCCTGCACCCAGCCAGTGCAAGCCCTCGGCTGCAGCAAGTGGGATTCTGGGTGAAGTCCCCTTTGTCCCTCAGGAGTCAGGGGTCCCCCACTTCACAGCCCTTCCCTCCCTGACCCCTTCTTTTCCTAGGACCAAGAGGCCCATTTAGACAGCACCCTCACCTCTCCCATAGCCACATGGCGGGGGGGGGGGGGTCACATCTCAAAAATAAATAACTTTATTAGATCTCTTGGTCAGGGACAGTTCAGAACTGGGTAGTTTTGAAGACACCTGGGTCAGAGGTGGGCCGGGCTCTTGGCTGCCAGCGCACCGATCGCCGGGAATGGTGATCCCCTGTGCCTAGGAGCCAGTCTCGGCTTGAGCTCTTTGTCTTCTCCCTGGGAGGCACAGACACAGCTGCGTGGGGCCCTGGCTCCCAGGCCCCCTGTGCTGTTTACTTGTCACCCACCCCCCACTACCACCCAATGCTTACCTCAACCGCCGCTTCTTTTTGGAGACGCATTTTCTGATCGCCACCAGCCCGAGGACTGCCAGGGATGCCAGCAGCCCCAGCATGACGGCCACCAAGTTGGACAAGTCTGCACACATGGGAAAGGAAGGACTGGGATCTGCTGGTGGGGGTGAGGACCCCCTGGAGGCTGTTACCCTTCCCCCCTACCGAGAACTCCATGCCAGCCCCCAGCACCCTTCTCCAGTTCTAGACATAGGCCATTTGAGGGGCTGTTTGTCTAGTGGGTCCCCTGGGTTCGCCCAGCATCAGACAGGCACTAGCTGGAATGGTAACGTTTCTGGGTTTCCACTCTCAACTTTCCCAGGCCCAATCCTGGGGTGAGTCCTACAACTCCCACATCAAACATGCTCCTTCCAGGTCCCTACCTGGGACAGGATACCTGCTGACTTGGGGAGATCTGAATTTGGGAAGGGAGAGACAGCAAAAGGTACAAGAAGAGATACAGAGGAATGGGGTTTGGCAGCAGGCTGAGGCAGCTTCAGAGAGGATTCCAGAATGTGGCCTGCGGTGGCAGGGCAGGGAGCTGACTGAGAACCCCTGTGCTCTTCGTCTAGGCTCATACTCAGATATTTGTGATGACAGTGCATGTGGGAACAGGCGTTTGGCACGGAGGCTGGACACCATCAGGACACCGCATCCTGAGTCAGTGTGTGAGGTCCAGTCCCAGTTTCACTCCCTGCTCATGCATCCCCCAGGAGGCACCAGGTGACAGCTAAATCATCAGTTGGGTCCTTGCCACCCTCGTGGAGACAGGCACTGGTTGCCAGGCTCACAGCTTCAGCCCAGCCTGGCTGTTGCAGGTTGCCAATAGAGAGGAGCCCTCTGTCTCTCCAATATGTGAAAGACATTTTGAAAAATTCAGGCAGTGCAAGCTGTATTTATCTGTGACAATCCCTGGGCTCCTGGTGGAGTTGAAAACCAAAGCTGAAACTTTACTGAACACACCCATACTGCCATTTGGGTAATGAACCAGCAGATGGAAGATCTCTCTCTGTACTTCAAATACATAAATAACATCTTTTAAAGCCCTGTGGTAATAAATATGATGTGTCTATAACACAGCAGCATGTGTGTCTGTGCCATGTACTGTAACAGCTGTCACAACGTGTCAGCATTGTCCATAAAAGAATAACTGTGCAGCAGATGCCTGCGGGCAAGCGGCAGCTCTCACCTGGCCTGGCACGGGGCACGATTTCCCGGGGCTCCGTGCAGAGGTTCCCTCCGTAGCCCGGCTCACAGTCACAGGTGAAGCTGGCCCCCTGCTCTCGACACCGCCCATCGTTCCAACATGGGTTCTGCAGGCATGGGCTTTCTGCAAGGATGCAGTAACCCTGAGACGGTGCCCTGGGCGAGGCTCCAGGGAGCAGCTCCCAGCGCCCGTCCCTGGTCCAGCCAGCCTGCCTCCCAGCCCTCACGCTGCTCAACTCCCATTTTCCTGGTCTATCATGAGATGGAGATGCTGCAGTGAGGGCTGGAGAGGCCCTGGGAGGTAAGACAAAGGGCCCTGGGTTTGGGGATAGCTGGGAGCCACAGGGTGAGATGTGGCGCTGTTGGAGGAGAGGGGTCCAGGCTCACCCTGGAAGCAGCCCCGGGTGAGGTTGCCCAGGGTGCAGATCTCCCCAGGTCTGCAGCTGAAAGGCTCACACAGCAGCACCCCCGAGCTGGCACAGGTACAGCGCTGAGAGCAGTCGGCAGTCACGAAGCTGTGGCCCAGCTGCAGGCAGAGAGGGCGAGACGGGAGCCTGTTTCCACCTGGGGCCGGCTCTGTACCCAAGCTCCCTGGGCCACCGGCCCCCAACCCGCACCTGGTAGTAGACACCGTTGCTGGTGCAGCCGCAGTCAGCCAAGGAGAGGCTGTGGGCTCCACTGAAGGCGTAGCCAGGGAGGCTGGCGCAGCCCTCCACGCAGGGGCCCTCGCAGTCCTGGGGGCCCAACAGCTTGGCACAGGACGCAGGGCAAGGTGTCATGCAGCTCTGGTACACGGTGTTGGCTGGACACACCATGGCTGAGAGCACACGGGCATAGTCAGGAGCTGCATAGAGGTCCAGGCCAGCCAAACACGTACAGGGTCTTGGGGACAGTGGGGGAGGCCCTGGTAGGCGCTGAGGGATGTGGAAGCCAAGGGGTAGGGGCGGGCCTCACCGCAGTGAGTGTGGTCACGCCAGCTGGCCAGGGCGATGCCCATCTCCTGGCAGAGAATGCCGTAGCCGCCCAGGATCCGGCAGCGCAGTTCCTCATGCACTTTTTGGTCCTGGGTGACACACAGATCCAACAAGCAGTGCCTGGGAGGGAGGGGGACGGTGGGACAGGCTGTCCGAAAAGAGGAAATAGAAACCCATATCGGAGGACCCGGGACTCCTCCCACATCCTCCGCTCCCCCGCTGGCACCAAAAGACAACAGGTGGTGTGGAGGGAAGGCTGTTGGGAGGCAAACCGCACAGCAGGCAATAGGGCCCCTGGAGGGCCTGTGGGGCAGGCGCCCTGACTCACTTGTGGAAGGGCTTGGGGTCCACGGTCTGGTGACATGCAGCAAAAGGGCCCTGGGAGTCTATCAGCACCCCACAGTTCTGGGTGTTGTTGGCGAGCGTCAGCTGCTCCTGGCTGCATTCTGGCTCAGGAGAGCTTGGCTCTTTCTCTTCTCCCTGGGCATCCTCTCGCAGGGCTCTGTGTGGCAGACAAGCCAAGGGGCCGGGTGAGGCCCCGGAGGAAGGACGCTCCCTGTGGAGCAGGGCTGCAGTGCTCCAGCAGGCAGGTGTCTCACAGCGGAGCAAGTGACCCCTCGTGAACCACCAGGCACCTGCTGAGAACAGATCCAGAGCTCTGGCCCTGGCCCGACCCCCTCACCTGGGGGAGCGGAAGAGGGGCTGCGAGTCATCCAGTTTCAACTCCCAGCTGTTGCCGAATACATTGATGTCGGTGGTGAGGGCGCCGCTGGGCAACATGTACTCATTCTTGCGGTTCTGGTCATAGGTCCCACACAGGCCGCGCACCAGCCCCTGGTACATGCTGGGTAGGGTGATCACTGTGTGGGAGAGACGGGAGCCCCTGGTGAGCCCCCCGCCACTCCTCCAGGCACTGCCCTCCCACCACACCCAGGCCTGGGGTCCAGTTCCTATGCAGTGTTCCCCTCATACCCCCAAGACCTCCCTTCTCAGTGACCTGCGTTGTTCTTGTCATTGAGGCTGATCACCACATCAAAGTCAGTGATCAGATAGAGCCGCTGGCCCCTCAGGGTGACCCGCAGCCGCTCCTCGGGCCGGTAGGGGACTGCCATCTTCTGGTTATTCACCTGGGAGGGCAGGAGGTGCCGGGATGGGTGGAATTAGCGCTGCTGCCCTCTCTGCCCACGTGGGCTGACTCTCTTTGCAGCCCTAGCCCCATCCTAGCAGCAGCCTGGCCCCATGGATGGCTCTGCCTTCCTGCAGCCCAGGCTGAGCCTCCGTGTCAGTGCTCCATGCACCCCACCCTGCCACCACTCCCTCTCAGTAGTAGACTTTTGCTGAGCCCTCCTGTCCACCTCTGCCTCACCCCAGAAAATGAACTTGACTCTGACTCAGGCAACCAAGCTACACCTGCAAGGATCTTCCTCCGAAACCAGGGATGGGGTCTCACCCAATGCCCTGGGGGATTGCTCCTGTCCATCCAGGCCTATCCCTCCCCTGGGGGTGGGGGGTTGCCTCTTTCTCACCACAAGCAGCAGATCATCCCGGAGCTGGACTTTATAGCCATAGACAAAGGTGGTGATCTCTCGTACGAAGATCTTGGTGTGGGGCACAAACACCTTGTTGCGCCCCTCCACGAGCAGGGGCTCCACCCCGTCAGGAAGCGTGTCCACCGTCTTCACCAGAGCGTAGGTCATACGGCCCTGGAAGATGTAGTTTGCGCCGTCGAAAGTGCGGTAATGTGGGTCCCCAAAGATTGTGCATTGATCTGACTCTGCCAAGAAGGATAGACGCTGAGGGCATGACCATCTCCTGAGGCCTGGCTTGCCACCTCCTACCTCCTCCCAGCCCCAGCATCCAAGAATGAGTTCAAGAGCTGGCGGCTCTGCTTTTGATCCTGTTCCCTGCTAACGTGTCTGGGAAGACCACAGAAGCTGGGTTTCTGCCATCCACATGGCAGACCCGGATAGGGCTCTAGTTCCTGGCTTCTGCTAGCTATTTGGGGGGAATGAACCAGTAGAAGGCAAATCTCTGTCTCCCACTCCTCCTTCTCTGTCACGCTGTCTTTCGTGTTGGTAAAAGCCACACTCACAGGTCAGAACTCCAGATGCCCAGCCCAGGCCTGCCGTGGGCTCCGCCTCCCCTCCACCCTTGCCAGAGGCTCCCCTTACTGTCAGGTGCACAGTAGCTGTCGCTGTTGGAATTGAGCTGGCAATGGGACCTTGCAGGGCAGTGGAAGGCGTGACATTGAATGACGCCACCATTGCAGGTACACTTCCGGTTGCAGTTCTTTGACATCCAGCTCTTGCCCGGCTGTAGGAGCCACCAGGAGAGAACAGGATGAGGATGCCAGAGCCCTCCTTGTATCCCTTCAACCTAAGCCCATCGTCTCAGCAGCCAAGGATTAAAAATATTTGGAAAACATTGTGTCTGTTGTTATTCCCTGAGCAACACACATGGCAGTTACTTATACAGCCTGTACGTGATGTAGGGTGCTGTTTTTCCCCTGGAGACCGTGCAGCGGACGACATGCATGTGTTCTGTGCTATTCTATGTAAGACTTTGACAGCCTCAGGGTTGGGAAGCAAGGCCTGAAACCACGTGGAAACCGAGGGGTATGTACTTAGCTACAGTACCATTTGGATCTTTGCATGTTTTCCAGAAAGTACCACTGGACCTGCTGTACAGACAACAGAGCTCACAGAGGTCATGCCTCAGTGGTCTTACCAGGTTTCAACTCCAGGCTATCCCAAACCAAGTCTCCTTCTACTAAACCCTGCTATATCCCAGGCATAAAAACCCTAATCAGATACAGCCCCTGCCCAAGGCCAGTCCTTCACACTTGAGAAGAACTGAGGCAAAAAGCAAACCTCATCCTCAAAGCACAGCCCCTTCCCATCCCATACAGAGTGCCCACTCACAGGGATGAAGCCGCCCTCGGTGTCCTTGCAGCTGCACTGACTCCTGGGCACACATTTGTCCTCACTCAGCACATAGCCAGGCTTGCAAATGCAACCCTCGGCACAGGTGGAAGGGACTTGGGCGCCCTCCTCACAGCGGCCATCCAGGTCCCAGCAGGAAGGTGAGCAGGTGGGAAGACAGTTGGTGTAGGTGCTGTAGGCGGAACATTCCAGAGCTATGGGGTGGAGGAGGGGAGGGGGTCAGAGGAGACTTGGACAGGGGAGGGGCAGAGGCAGTGGAAACTGGGAAAAGGGGGAATGGGCAGCAAGACTGCAGATTTTTCTTCCTTTCCTCATTTATCCAGCAAGCATTTCCTGAGTATGGGCCCCAGGGCAAGAAGGAGCAAAGAACAGCTCTTCCTGGTGGGCAGCATGGGAGATTAGAGATCCGTGGTACCAACAGGTGATGAGTGTGTGTGCAGGAGGGACAATGGGAACACGGTGCAGGCAGGTGACAACTCTGCCAGGGAAGTGTGGGGAGCTGAAGAGAAAGCAGCTGTGAGCCAACAGAAAGGCATACCATGTTCATAGGTAGGAAATAGCAACAGGGAGATGTCAGTTAATTGGAACACCGAAGATGGTCAACAGGGCTAT
The DNA here is from genome assembly GCF_017591425.1 of Ochotona curzoniae. Taxonomy (NCBI): domain Eukaryota; kingdom Metazoa; phylum Chordata; class Mammalia; order Lagomorpha; family Ochotonidae; genus Ochotona; species Ochotona curzoniae. Next base: position 7,366,293 of record NW_024465421.1, read on the forward strand.
GTGACAGTGTGTGTGTGTGTGTGTGTGTGTGTGTGTGTGTGTGTGTGTGTGTATGATACCATGATTTTATTTTTAATATTTATTTATTTATTTGGAAGTCAGAGTTATAGGCAAACATAGAGAGGGAGAGACAGAGAGAGAGAGATCTTCCACCCACTGGTTCACTGCCTAGAGAGCGGCAAAGGCCGGTACTGGCCAGGCTAAAGCCAGAGCTTCCTCCAAGTCTTTGAGCTACACAAGCCCACATGCCTGGGCCATGCTTTCCCCAGCCTATTACCAGGGAACTGGATCAGAAGTAGAGCCACTGGGATCCCAGCGCCTGTTTGGTATATCACCATTTCAGATGATGGTTTTACCTGCATGCCGGTCCCAGACACCATAAGATTAAGGTCAAGGTGACATTATAAGGAAGCTAGAAAGTCCAGGAAGCTTCTAAGAAGAAAGAGCTGAGGCCAGTGTCAGGGTGCAGCCCATTAAGCTGCCACCTGCAAAGCCAGTGCTTTCATCCAAGCATTGTTCTTGCTTCCTATCCAGCTCCCTGGTAATGTGTCTAGGAAAGAGGCAGAAGTGTCTGGATCCCTGTCACCCACACAGGAGACTCGGATGGAGCTCCAGGGTCTCGGCTTTGGCCTGGCCCAGCCCCAACAGTTGCACCTACCTAAGGAGTGAACCAGGGACGGAAGAGCTCATTCTCTGTTTTGCAAATAAATGAAAGCAATCCCTTTTTCTAAGAAAGAAGAGCGTTGGGTAGTGAACGTTTCCATCAATAATCAAAGCACACTTTGAGCTATCACAAGTCCTACAGATCCAGATGGACCAAGGGGATGGAAGAGAAGGCTGAGATATGGATCCAGATATACAGCATGTGCCACACAAAACCTCAGTCCACCACAGAGCTCATGTGTGATGGTGATCCCAGAATATCAGACAACACCCTGCAAGTTATGTCTGCATGGTGATGAGATTGCCCAACAGGGTGCCTGAAGTTATAACACAGTAAGTAAGCCACTACCTGTGACACTGGTACCCTATATGAGTGCCAGTTACAGTTCTGACTGCTCCATTTCTGAACTGACTCCCTGCTGATGGCCTAGGAAAGAGGTGGAAGTTGCTCGGGCCCTTGAGGGCCACATGGGAGACACAGAAGCTCTTTGTTTCTGGTTTTGGCCTGCTCTAGCCCCTATCTGTTGCAGTCATTTGGGGAATTGAATCGGCAGTTGGAAGATCTTTCTCTCTGTGTCTCTCCTCTTTACAACTCTGCCTTTCACATAGTATCGGCCCGTTGCGCTCACTTGGGGAGTGAATCATCGGACGGAAGATCTTCCTCTCTCTCTCTCCTCTCTGTATATCCGCCTTTCCAATAGAAAAATAATAAAAATAAATCTTTAAAAAAAAAAAAAAACAACTCTGCCTTTCAGATAAATTAACAGACTGCAAAAAATCGTCTAACAGATGATCCTGGTATGGTAGCCTAATGGCTAAAGTTCTTGCCTTGTATGTGCCAGGATCCCATATGGGCACTGGTTCATTTCCCCATTTCCCATCCAGTTCCCTGCTTGTGGCCTGGGAAGTAGTCGGGGATGGCCCAAAGCCTTGGGACCCTGCACCTGTATGGGAGACCCAGAGGAAGCTCCTGGCTTCAGATCAGCTCAGCTCCAGGCATTACAGCTACTTAGGGAGTGAATCAATAGATAGAAGAGTTTCCTCTGTGTCTCTCCTCCTCTTTGTATATGTGATTTTCCAATAAAAATAGATAAATCTCTTTAAAAAATTTGTTTAACAGAGCACTCCTCTGAACACAGCCCTGCCACTGAGCGACATGTGACCTGTGGATGGGTGAACTGTGGAAAGTCCATAAGTGGACAAAGTCAGAGCCGCTTATTAACAATGCAGGAACGCCTGCCTAGCCCTGTGGGAGAAGACAGAAAAACAAAGTGGATTTATATCTTGTATTACATGCCAGTGTAAATCCTCAAGGGATTTTTTTTTTTAATATTAAAAAAAAAAAGCTGAAACCACAAAAATTCTGGGAGCACAGTGAGAGCAAATTCTTTGCTTCTTCTGTGGGGACAGTGTCTGTAACCATGGTTTAAGATTGCAGAAGCTATGACAAGATGAATATATTTGGTCACATACAAAATATTTTCTTTCCTGCAGAGCAGAAAAAAAAAAAGTCACCAGATATAAAAACTAGTGTCATTCAGAGAACTCCTAAAGAGATACTTTTCCATGAGAGATAAAATACCCCTAAAAAAAAAAAAACTTTAAAATATTGTGGAGAGAAAGAGACCTGAATAGACAGAGATCTCCCATCCACTGGTTCACCTCCTCAATGCTTGCAACAGCAAGCAGCTGGGCCAGGCCAAAGCCAGGAGCTCGCAACTCAATCCAGGTCTTCCACTCAAGTAGGCAGAGGCCCAGCTACCAGATCCACCCCCTGCCTTCTCCTTGGGTAATCACTAACAGGAAGCCAGAATCAGCAGCATGGCCGCACACGAATCCAGGCATCTGCTATGGGACGCAGGGTTCCCAGGCACAGTCTCTCTGCTGCCCCAATACCCACCCCTAATATATAGCCTGATAAGCACCAACAGCTCAGTGTGTAAGTGGAGAATGCGTGTGAGCAGGGGGGGTCAGGGAGGAAAAAATAAATGAAGATTCCTCTTTTACACTTATCAAATGAGCAAAAATTCAAAAATTGTGAGTGTGCACGGTGCTGACTGGGCAGTAGAGAAACGGGCACTTCCGTGCAGTGCTGGCAAGAAGGTAAAGCCATCTCTGGAAGTCATCTGCCAGCAGCTGTCAGCAGCACCAATGCACATGGGCTCCTGACTCAACAGCTCCACTTCTAGAAAATTCACCACGTGCTGCTGGCATTGTGGCAGAGCTGGCAAAGCTAGTTCTGGTGTCACACACCAGCATTCATATAAGCACCAAATCCTGTCCTGTCTGCTCCACTTCCCATTCAGCTCCCTGCCTGTGACCTGGGAAAGCAGCAGAGTGCATAGGAAGACCTGACTTTGGCCTGGCTCAGCCCCAGCTACTGCAGCCATTTGGGAAGTGAACCAGCAGATGGAAAGTCTCTCTCTCTCTCAGGCCCGGAGGGGTGGCCTAGTGGCTAAAGTCCTCGCCTTGAACACGCCAGGATCCCATATGGACGCCGGTTCTAATCCGGCAGCTCCACTTCCCATCCAGCTCCCTGCTTGTGACCTGGGAAAGCAGTTGAGGACGGCCCAAAGCTTTGGGACCCTGCACCCATGTGGGATACCCAGAAAAAGTTTCTGGATCCTGGCTTCGGATTGGCATAGCATTGGCCGTTGTGCTCACTTGGGGAGTAAATCATCGGACGGAAGATATTCTTCTCTGTCTCTCCTCCTCTCTGTGTATCTGACTTTCCAATAAATAAATAAATCTTAAAAAAAAAAAAAGAAAATCTCTCTCTCTTTGTTCTGTAACTCTGCCTTGCAAATAAATAAGACAAATCTTTAAAAAAAATAATAAGGAACGAAAATTTGATGCCTGAATATTTACAAATCAAAAGTCTTTGGCAGAAGTGTGGACTAAATCGTGTAAGCATAGATTCCACAACAGGTGAACACGCTGCATTTGAGGAAAGCCCCCATTTCCTAAGAGTGAGGAAAGGCCACCTGGGGCTCCCTTGGCGTGGGTCTGGGGGTTTGTGACCATCAGGGGGACACTCACGGCAGAAGGTGCTGTTCCTCCAGAGTGGGGGCTTGAGCCCCTTGTTCTGGCACATGGTCCCAAAGGCTTTCAGGGCCTCGCAGAGAGGACGGAGGAGGCCACCCAGCTGGCAGAGGTTGTTGCTGCAGCCCAGCACCAGGGGCTTGGGGTCCACACGGGTGGCACACTCTGCCCAGCCAGGGCCATGCAGGGCTGCCTGGCATCGCTCCTTCGCCTTCTGGAAGTCGGCTGGCCCGCACTTGCCCTGCTGCCTGGACTCGCTCGCCTGCTGTACCACTGGGGGCTTCCTCTCCTCTTCTTGGATCTTCTGGCAACTGGGGACAAGGGATGGGTTTATGAGGTGCAGCTGCTGCCCCACCCATGGTGCTGCTATGGCACTCCGTGCCCTTGCCCAGGCTTGCCATGGGGCCTCTTGTCTTCACCGAGAAAGAAGTCCGGTTGCAGCTTTCACCTCCTCCCTCCCATACTGCTTTTCCAAAGTTCATCTTTTTTCTTTATTTGAAAGGCACAGGCAGACAGATGGTGAGAAACCTTCCACCTGCAGGGTCACTCCCCAAATGTCTCCAATAGCCCAGGCTGGGGCAGGCCAAAGCCAGGAAACCCTGACTGCATCCGGGTGTCCCATGTAAGGGACAGGGATGGAAATACTTGAGTCATTCATGCTGCCTCCTGGGATATATGCCTTAGCAAGAATGCTAACAGGAAGCAGAGCCGGGACTCGAACCCAGGCGCTGTGACACAGAGTGCAGGAATGCCAAGTGGTGGCATAAGGGCAGAGTCAAACACTGGCCCCCTCGCTCACACCAGAGGAAGACCTAACCCAAGTAACTCTTCCTTCTCTCCCCACGCAAAACACACCCGCCAAGGCAACACTGCAGCCTTGCGGAGTGAGCCCTATAGTCTAGTTTCCCAGCTCATGCTACAATCAAGCGGGAAAGTCTTAGGGGACAATTACTCTCGGTCAATGTCGTTATCTTTCCAACTCTTCACAAATTCGAGGTCGTTGTCAGCTAGCTCGTCACTGGACATCAGCAGTTCGTCCTCCGGCTCCCCATTGTAGTTTCCGCAGATGCCGCACATCTGTGTGCATTCAGGGTCCACGTGGTGTTGGGAGACATAATCCATCGTTTTACACAGGACCACGCTGGTCCTCCTGAACAGAAAGGTGCCCTCCCCAGTGCCCCCCTCTGCTGTGCCCATGCCAGCTCCCCACCCCTGCTGGGTGGAGGCTGGGTGTTTTCCTTTGCCTTTTCATAGTAGGCTGCGGGGATTATGATCTCTAAGTTGCGGCGGCCGTCAAACTTGATCTGGGCTCCGATCTTCAGGCTGACCATGGTGTGGGTGCTGCTCGAGGTGATGCTGACCCCCGGAATCTGGTTGGTGACAGGCAGGCTGACCTGGTTGCCGTTGATCTTGAGAAGAAGGGCATCTGTGAGGAGCAGGGGACACCAGCGTGGTCCTCTGGGCCCCTGACCCTGGCCAGCCTGCCCTGCTTACCAACACACTGTTGCCCTTCTGCAGGGTGATCAGGGAACTGGAGACATCTATGTAAACCTGGCGAAGGTAGACAGTGTTGGACCTGCCTTCCAACTTCTCATTCTTGGCGCTGACCTTGAAGAATGGCAGGTCCATGTTGGGGTGACACACTTGGGCCATGACATAGGTACAGGTACCCTGAAGCGGGTGGCTGATGCCATCAAAGCCGATGTACTGGGATGGCTCTGTGATCCGGCATACACCCATGCCTGGGAGGAGAGAGAGGGCACTGAGACTGCCATCTGCTCTCACCTGGTCAAGCCACGCAGCTTTGAGAGGGGAAGAGGACGAGGACCGAGGCCACAGCTGGCCTGAGGCCTGGGGGCAGAGTGGGAGTGATTCTACTGGGCACACAGGCATGCTCTCCCATCTCAAGTTCAAGGCTGCTGTGGAAGAAGCATGGTTGTTGTGTGGGGAATGTCTGGTGCTGCAAACATAGCATTTGGAGGTGAGGACTTTGGGAGGTGACTAGGTTATGTGGGCTCTGCCCTCACCAGTGGGTAGACTTCTCAATCCATCATGGGTCATCTAAGCAGGGGACTAGTTTTCCTGAGAGCATGTCTGGTCTCGGCTCTGGGGGTGCCTACCAGAAGCCCGGCAACGCAGGAGCCCATCCACCGGCCAGCACTGCTCGCCAGCTTTGCAGGTGGTTGGCTGGCAGGTGATGTTGTTAAGGAGGGAGCAGGTGCACAGCTTGGTGCAAGTGTTGTCTGTGTACCAGCTCTCCCCGACCTGCACCGAGTAGGGGTGGGTGGAGACAACAGAAGCTTGGGAGCTGGAGATGGAGATGGAGGCCTCCCCCAGCCCAGTCCCCTTAACTCGAAGCCCCGCCCAAACCGACCCCTTGATCCAATGTCCCGCCACCCCAGCCACGCACTCAAAGCTCAAAGCTTTGACTTGATGGCATACCCTCACTCAGGAGGGACAGGGGCCCCTGGTCACTGGGTCTGGCTCACCGAGTGGTAGGAGCCATCCGTGTCCATGCAGCCACATTCTCTGAGAAGCACACAGGAGGTTCCACTCAAAACGTAGCCTTTCTGGCATTCGCAGCCCTCAGTACAGGTCAGTGTGACAGGGCAGTCCTTGGGGACATTCAAACTGAGGCAGGTGGCTGGGCAGGGGGTGCTGCAGGGGTTGTAGTTGCTGTTGGGCGGACACTTCAGAGCTGAGAAAGACAAGGGTGTTACAAAGCCCAGAGTAGATGTCCCAGCTCCTGACCCCAGGCCTCAAGAGTTATGGTGCAGGGACCAGCATATGGCACAGCAGGATAGGCCAGGCCACACTGCTTGGGACACTGGCATCCACAGGAGTGCCGGTTCAAGTCCCAGCTACTCTACTTCCCACCCAGCTCCCTGCTAATACTCCTGGGAAAGCAGCAAGTAATAGTCCAAGTGCTTGGTCCCCTTGTCATTCTTGTGGGAAACAAGGATGGCGCCACTGGCTGCTTGCTTTGGCCTGCCCCAGCCATTGTGATCATTTGCACAGTGAACCAGAAGTTGGAAAATATCCCTCTCTGTGTATCTGTTTCTCTCTCTGTAACTCTGCCTTTCAAATACATTTTAAAAAAAAAGGAACTTTCTGGGGAGGAGGAAAGGCAATAGCTGGCCCAGGTAGGAGGGAAAGACAGTTTTCTAAGGAGGTGTGTGTCAGATGGAGGAGGCCACAAGTCAGGGAATGAAGGACAGGGGACTGCACAGAGGCTGGGACAAGAGGACAGGAGGGACCTGTGTGGCTGCCAGCCAGGGTCCAGGCTGTGCAGGTTGGAGCAGGAGAATTTCTGGGTGAAGACAGGGAGTAGGGATCTGGGGACTTGTGCAGCCTGCGGGAGCAGCGTAACCCATACTCACGGCAGAACGTGCTGTTCCTCCAGCCAAGGGGCTGGCCGGCCTGGGCACATAGGGCCGCATAGGCCTGCAGGGAGCGACACAGGGTCAGGCCGTCGCCCTTGGTGCCACACTGGCCATGCACGCAGCTGATGAAGCTGGCCTTTGGGGGCACCACTGAGTGGCACTGAGAGAAGGGCCCTGGGAGAAGGAGAGCAGGACGGGTGAGGAGAGGGAGCCTAGGAAGCAGGCTCTAACAGGCAGACCCCTACTGCCTGAGATGCAGAGGCAGACCTCCAGCCAGTGTTATTATGCAACAAGCTGAGCCACTGCCAAGGATGCCTGCATCCTATTGTCTCCGTGCTAGCATAGAATCTTGGCTTCTCTGCTTCCCATCCAGTTTCCTACTAATACAAGTGATGGCCCAAGTGCATGGGACGTGCCACCCACACAAGAAGGACCTGGATGGAATCCATAGCTGTTGGCTTTGGTCCAGCCAAACCCTGGGCTATATTGCAGGCATTTGGGGAGTGAATCAGCAAATGGAAGGGGTGTGTGTGTGTGTGAGTGTGTGTGTGTCTGTGTCTGTGTCTGTGTCTGTGTGACTTAACTAAATCAATACATTCACAGCACCACAGTAAGTCCCAGAAAGACAGGTCAGTCGCAGCTATGTCTTCCCCTGTCCCCTGGTGGGCCTGAGTTCTGATGGCTCCCCCCATGTCTTCCCTCACCCCCAGGCCTTACCTACAGGGTTCCTGAGGACCTCACAATTCTTGTTCCACATGTCACCCATGTTGGTCCCCTTGCAGCTGGAGGGCTTGCCGCCCGCGATGAAGCAGCTGAGTGGTGACAGCAGGAAGGGGCAAAAAATTAGGGGTCACTAGAGGGAAGCAGGTGTGGCAGGGCATTGGGGAAGGGGTGCATTTCAGTGGGAAGGACCAGGAGACTCGGGAAGAAGGAAAGGGAAAGGAGCAACCTCTGCAAGGGATGTCTGGGCATGCGGGCAGGGAGGATGCAGCGGGCAAGGCCCAGCCTCCCACCAGCAGGGCTGCAGCACAAAGGGCTGGGGGAGTCGCCATGTGCGCACCCAGGTTCAGAGCCCTCCTCCAGCTTCCAGGCAGCCCCCAGCTGCAGTGAGTTGCTGGCAGGCCTCTGGTTTGGGCGCAAGTTGTCATCCAAGCTGTTGTTGTTGTAGTTGCCTGTGGGACAGGGGAGTCACCGAGGCCGTTGAGGCTGCCAGGCGCCAGCAAACCCAGCTAGGGCAGCCCAGCTTTGTACCATCCATCCATCCAGGGATGCCCAGACAGGGCCATCGAGCCAGGGCCACTGCCTCCCCTCACTCTCCCTTCTGTCACATTAGCCCCTTCTGCTTCTTCACCTCTGGCTTTCCCTGACACCTGCCCTTCTTTCTTTCTTTTTTTTTTTAAGATTTATTTTATTTTATTGGAAAGTCAGATATTCAGAGAGAAGGAGAGACAGAGAGGAAGATCTTCCATCTGTTGATTCACTCCCCAAGCGGCCACATGACCAGAACTGTGCCAATCCAAAGCCACATGGGTGCAGGTTCCCAAAGCTTCGGGCTGTCATTGATTGCTTTCCCAGGCCACAAGCAGGGAGCTGGATAGGAAGCGGGGCTGACAGGAAATGAAACAGCGTTCATATGGGGCCCTAGCCCATTCAAAGTAAAGACTTAAGCTGCTGGGCTACTGCGCCAGAGCCGACACCTGCCCTTCTTGCTCAGCATCTTCAACTGAAGATAAAAAGACTTCATGGAAAACAGAAGTAAAAGCCAGTTTTTTTTTTAGGCAAAAAAATTTTTATGCCGAAATCAACTCACCTCTAAAATTTAGTTAGCTATTTGAAAGGCAGAGAGAGAAAGAGAAAATCTTGCAGCCTGTCTTTAAATGCCTTGGGGGTAGGTCAAACTAGTCAGGAGCCAGGAGTACAATGCAGGTCTCCCTTGTGGGTGGCAGGGACCCGAGCCCAGGAGCCCTCACCTGCTGCCTCCAGAGTGTCCATGAGCACGACCTCGGTCAGAAGTGGAGGCAGGACTCGAATCCAGGACTTGCAACTTAACCAGATGTGCCAGAAATGCATCCTAAACTCATTATTTGACTACATTTCCTAGGGACTTTTTGAAGCACCCTCACACGGGTATACCTTGGACATTACTGCAGATTCAGTTAAGCTGCTGCCTGCAAGGCCAGCATTTCATAGTACAGCTCTGATTCAAGCCACTCCACTTCTGATCCAGCTCCCTGCTAATGCTTCTGGGAAAGCAGCAGAGGATGACCCAAATGCTTGGGCCTTTGCCACCCACGTGGGAGACCCAGATGGAGTTCCAGGTTCTGGCTTCAGCCTGGTCCAGCCCCAGCCCCTGAGGCCATCAGATGGAAGATTGAGCTCTTTGTCTCTGCCTCTTCCCCAACCCCTGCCAATACTCTCAAATAAACAAAATAAAATCTTTAAAAATAAGTTAATGTTTGTACCATACTGGAATCTATTAAATGTGTAACAGCACATCTTTAAAAAGAAAGAAAAAGTATGTACCTTAATTTTTCAAAAAACGTTATGGCTAAAAAAATGCTAACACAATCATCTGAGCACCTGTGGGAGTGACTTGCATCAAACCTTCAGTTTGTAAAAAAAAAACAAAACACAAGCTCTGCGAGGCACCCTGCAGTGAAGTGTCTGAGATGGTACACCTGTACTCAGGTGATGGGCACCTAGGATGCCCCCAGAGCAACGTGTGGTGGCCAGGACCACACCACAACACCTACCCCCAATCCCCATGCCACATGAGGGTGCCGGGGAACTCACCACACAGCCCACAGAGGCGGCCGGCATAGGAGGAGGGCACAGTCACCTGTACCAGGTGGTTCCCATCATAGCGGATCTGAAGGCCAAAGTTGGTGTAGAGGAGGATGAAGTTGCCACTAGGTCTGATGATCACCTGGCCCCGAGAGGGCCACACGGGCAGGGCCACCTGACGGCCATTCAGCTGTGTGAGTAGGGAGGACACAGTCAGCAGGGAGCAGGAAGGGACAATGGGGCCCCAGAGGGAGGAAGGCATCCCTGCAAGGGGGTGTCCAGGGTTCCCTAAGATGGATGCGTGGGCCAGGAGTGGCTGAGTGCTATAAGGCCTGGGCTAAGAGAGGCACGTACCATAACCTTGCGGCCTTTGACCAGTGAGATTTTGAGGTCAAAGACCCGCAAATGGACGGCCCTGACGTAGGAGACCTCCATGTTGCCGCCGCGGTTCTCGTTGGTGGCGCTCACGACGAAGGCAATTTCCCGAGGCTTGTGCCTGCAGGGCTGAGCCAGCACATAGTTGCAGGTGCCCATAAAGTGGTGCAAAGCTCCATCAAAGGTCAGGTAGTGCGGGTCGCCTGAGACAGTGCAGGTGGAGGTTCCTGCAGAGGAGAGGAGAAATGGTGGGGCCCAGGTCCAGACGCAAAGCCGACCAGTTGGCAAGTCTTTGTTGGCATGGTGCCCCCCTCACCCTTCCACCCACCAAGGCCTGGACTTGGCTGCAGGAAATGGTGGCCTGTCTTGGGGACAGCTTTCCCAGAGGCAGCTGCTTGGGGCAGGGCCATTGCCTTGCCTGAGGCCACCCTTCCACTCTGACAGCTCACTTTGTGCATGACAGCCATAGATGCCGTTCCGCAGGCCGCACTCCTCCTGGGCCCCGCACTTCCAGGGCTGGCAGTGGAACTTGTTGTTGTTCTCACAGATGCAAAGCTGCGTGCAGTTGGACTTGTACCACTGCTCCCCTTGCTGGTAGGAGGAAGGAGGGGAAGTAGAGAGGTTTCATCCATGTCTGACGTGTGAGCTCCCTGGGACGGGAACCATTAAGTCCCCTTGTGGGGAGGCCTCCTGAGTTCTGTGGGTGTCTTGGTGCTCTGCTCCAGTCACCCCATCATTTTTAGTGTGTTTGGCACTTCAATAAGTTATTTACTTGTCTGTGTCATGCTATATCTAAGGGATTCAGTAATGAATTGGATTGACAATATGCCAGCCCTAACAGAGCTGCAATCCAGTGCATAGCAAATTAAGCCATAGCCTGAGACGCTGGCATCCCATATGGGTGCCCATTTATGTTCTAAGTGCTCCACTCCCAGGACTAAAATAAAAAAAATAAAATAAAATTTAAACATACAAAACAATCCAGCTCCCTGCTAATGTACCCAGGAGCACTGCAAAAGATGACTCAAGTTCATGGACACCTGAACATGGGAGACCCAGATGAAGTTCCTGACTCTTGCTTTCCCTGACCCAGCCCTGACCATGGTGACCACCTGGGGAGTGAGTCAGTGAGTGCAAGATCTCTTTTTCTGTGTCTCTCCTTCTTTCCCTCTCTGCCTTTTAAATAAATAAAGGAAACTTTAAAAATCAGGAGGGAACAGAACTGGGGTTGTGGAAGGAGCAAGGCAGAGCTGTACTATGATCCCAATCCTGTCTGTGAGAAAAGGGATAGAACGAAAGACGGAGACAGGGCACTGAACCCCAGCCCAGCGTTCCCTAGTCCCTTCCTGCTTTGCACCCTGGCACAGGTTTGGGGAGCAGCTACAGGACCTGAACCCTTCACCTCCCTCTCCTGTCCCCTGGCTCACCTTGAAGTACCCCATGGAGGGGTCAAGACACCCACACTGGGACTGGGGCACGCACTCCAAGCCACTGAGGATGAAGCCAGGGTTGCATTCGCAGCCTTCCACGCAGCGCTTTGGGCAGGACATGCCTGTGTACCCCGAGTGGCAGGTTTTGGGGCATGGTGTGGTACAAAGGGAGTATCTGCTGTTGGGTGGGCAGGCCAGTGCTGTGGAGGGAGGAGAGTTGCAGGTGAAGAGGAGACAAGCCAGAATGGGGGAGGCATGCGTGGTCAAATGGAACCAGCTGAAAGCTCAGCTCTGCCTCTAGGAGAGACGGCCGCCCCCAGAAGCTGGAGTCCATGGGACACTGTTGTATAGATCCGTTTAGGACAGAGAAGCCGGGCCATAGCCGGGACTGTGGCCTTGCATGGTCCACTGGGGCTGCAGCAGGTATGTCCTGAACCAGGGCAAAAGCCCTTGCCCGGGTCTGGGGGAAGGGGTCCTGCCTCCCCTCCCCTGCCTCTGGGCTCAGCTTACGGCAGAACTGGGGCTTCCTCCAGGGCTTCACAGCATAGCCGGCATCCTGGCAGGTGGCGGTCAGAGTTGACAGGTGGGCACACAGCATCAGCTGCAGGCCCTGGAAGTTGCACAGGTCGAACACGCAGTTGCCAAAGAAGAACGGGGCCTTCAGGTGAAGCAGGCACATCCTGAGGACAGAGGCCATGGTTGGAGGGAAAGGGATGCCCCATTTATCTCCCACCCTGCCCCCCACGAGACCCCAGGCTGCCTTGCCCGGTCTTCATACTCAAACAATCCGCGGGAGTCGACAAGTTGGCCACAGAACTGCGGTCCTAACATCTTGGTCTCCAGGGCATTGTCACAGAACGGGGGCTTTGCCTGGTTCTTCTGACACCTGGAAGAGACCTGCCTAAGTCCCTTCCTGTCCAGGTCCCTGAGCCAGCAGCATAGGCAGGGGCCATCCCAAATGTAGCACAGAGGGACCCCCCCCCCCAATTCTCCCCAGAAGAAGCTTTAGGGTGGGAAACAGAACCAGGGGCCTGGTGGGGTGCCTCACTCCTTGTCCCCTTCCAGGGCTGTCTGCCAGCTGCTGCCCAGCTCCTCCTCACTGCGGGCTGCTTGCCCGTCTGGCTTCAGGTTGTCGTTGCTGTCACTGCCATCATAGTTTCCACACAAGCCGCACAGTTTCTGGAAGTAGGTGCTGCAGGGACCCAGGGAGGGAGCAGTGTTAAGCGGGAGGAAGCAGGCAAGAGATGGCAGCTGGAGACCAACGGGCTAGGCCCTCACTGGACCTGCCGCACACCCCTCCCGCTCTCACCCTCACCTGGACACGGTCACAAAGAGCTCGCGGTCGCCATCCCATCTGAGCCGCAAACCAAAAGCTGTCTGCAGCTCCACAAACCGTCCACTCGGACCCAGGAAGACACCACTGGAGGGCATGGCTGGGAGAGTGACCCGCTGGCCCCCCACCTGCAAAGTGAGGTGAAAGGGAAAAGAGATGCAGGGTTAGAGCCAAGGGTCAGAAGGACCCCGGGACTCCCACCACCCGCACGGTATCCTAACAGATCCTTCTACCTCCATGGCACAGAGGTCCCTGTCATTGTCTTATGTTTGTCTTGGGGTCAGAGACCCTTCTCCACTCCGTGGGGGTAGGCGGGGCCAGGACTCACCAGCGTGTGTCTGCCCTTAAGCAAGGTGATGGTGGTCTCTGGCAGGGTCACGTCAACCCTGCTCAGGCAGGACATGCCCTCCTGTCCACGTTCCTCATTCTTTGCTGTTACTCGGAAGAAGGCATCTGAGTGGGGACAGGAAAGGAGGAAACCCAGCATTTCTAAGCACCCCAGCCTGGCTCTGCTATATCCACTGGGAGGGGGGCTGCGTCTGCCCTTTCATAACAACTGCCTCCAAGGACAGGGAACTCAAGGAAACCCAGCTTCCAGAAAGATCTGGTGCTAATGGGGCCTCTCTCCAGCTGGGCGCTGCCCACCCCCACTGCCCCACCAACAGCTCAGACCCCAGCTCCTGTCCCTAGCCATGCTAAGCATCTCTAGCACTCCTACCTGTTGAGTTGTTGCAGGGTTGGGCCAAGATGTAAGTGCATGTACCCATGAAGCCGAAGGGCCTCCCATCAAAAGTGACATAGTGGGGGTCTCCATAGACAAAACAGGTGGCCGTACCTGTCCAGGGCAGGGAGAGGGAGGGGGACGTGGGAAGTTGCCTCCACTGGCCCACCAGGCTGGGCTGCACGTCCCCACGTCTCCTCTCCCCCCAACCTCCTCTGCTCCAGGAAGGGGCTGGCCTGTGGGAGGCTCTCACCATAGGGGTAGCATCCGTACTGGCCATCCTTCAGCTGACACTTGGTATGCGTCTTGCACTGAGAGACCTGGCATTCAACACGGCTGCCAGGCCAGCAGCGGCAATGCTCCGTGCAATTGGGGCTGAACCACTCTGCCCCAGGCTGAGAGTGAGGGATCAGGAGTCACAACCCTACAGATCCTAGGAGACTTCTGCCTGCTCCTCCTGTGCCCAGCTCTTTCCACCCACCCCAGGACGTTTGCACACGCTGCTCTTTCTTCCCTCCCCCCCGCTCCCCACTTTCTTAATCATTCCTGTGTAGCTGAGTCCAAGGGTGGCCCTCTCAGGTTGACGTCACAGGCTTCCTTGGCTTGGTCACCCTTGTGACTCTGCATGCCTTCCTTGCCTGGACTCACCACACTGACCTTACTGAGTCTTACTGATGGGTTACAGTTTGTAAATTCTGTAACTTGTGATTAAGGCAATAACTGAACCCACATGTAGGGCGGGGTGATGATTTCAGCACATGTATACAGTGTGACTTAACACTTTCCTCTCCTTGTCATTACTTATATTTTTAAATGATTTATTTGTTGGAGAGAGAAAGCTCTTCCATTCTCTGGTTTGCTCCTCAGCCCCAACAGGTCACAGCAGCACGCTCTCATTCAACAAACATTTGCTGATTGCAAGTCCAACAAGTCTGAATGGGATACCTTAAGGGCATGTCCTGGGCCTGGTGGCTCCCATGATGCTGAGGCCAGCAGGTGGGACGCACTAAACCAAGGCATGCCGGGTGCGTCAACAAATGCACAGTAAGTGCCTCTACCCGTCTCCAGGCCGGGAGAAAGCATCTTGATGCTTACAGCTTGGGTACTTTTTTTTACCTGGTCTGCTGCTGGTGTTAACCCCAACACTAACTTGGTAAGACCCAGGAAGACCACACATTGATTGGTTAAAGAAGGGCTGGGGGAGGAAGTGGCCTCCGGAAGAGACAATAAAAGCCCTGACTCCAGTGATAGGAGCCCCTGGAGCTAGGAAGTGGCACTGAGTGCTAATGAATGGTTTAACATACATGTAATTAATAGGTTGTCTGTGACATTTCTCCTAAGTTGGTATTAGTAACAATTAACACGTATTAAGTAATTTGTCTAGTGTGGGACTTAATTTCATCCTTACAACCATCTTATACAAGATGGGAAATCTTACTGTGTGTAGACACGGGAATAGACTTAAAGGGACACACACGCTTATTTGAGATCATCCCGCAGATGGGGGCTGGGTTCAAACTCAGGTTCTACCCTGCCTGGCCTGAGATGGGCACCTGCCACATATGGCTCCTGAGGTCTTGAAGCATAGCCAGCCTGAACTCTAGAGTGCACATAGGAATGCGAAGATGTCAGACAGGATGGGAAGCCATAACAATGACACTTCTCTAACCATTCTTTCTGGATGCCACACTGACCTGACTGAGACTGCACACAGCTGCCAGGATGTGCAGGGTCAGCATTTGCAAATGCAACTGTGGACTCAGAATGCTCAGTCTTCACTGAACCCACATGCAAAGTTTTCTTTCTCTTGAGGCTACTGAGTGGGTGAAGCTGCCACCTGCGATGCTGGCCTCCCACATCTGAGAGCCAGATCAGTCCTGGCTACCCTGATTTCTGATCCAGCTCCCTGCTAAGTTGCCTTGGAAGGCAGCAGCAGATGGTCCAAATACAGTGTCTGCCACGCATGTGGGAGAGCCGGATGGAGTTCTGGGCTGCCAAGCTTTAACTTGGTTCAACTTGGGTTGTTGCAGCCATTGAGGCATGGAACCAGAGGTGGAAGATCTTTTTCTCATTTAAAATAAGGGACTTAAGCATCAACAGAATGTAGTACCCAAGAGGGTGAGGGTGGGGGTCCTGGAACCCACAGGCTCTGAGGGATGTGCTGCTACTGCTGAACAGCAGGACAAGCTCCAGGAAAGACAACAGTCCTGGTGTCAGACAGACAGCTACGACCTCACCCGGTGAGATGATCTGCAGGGGTCGTTGTTGTTTACACAGCTTCTCTTTCATCACGTGTCTTTTTTTTTTTTTTTGGTGGCTGGCTTACCTTGTATTCATTGTTGTTGTACACACACTGGCAAGAAGAGGCATTGATGCAACTGTTGCGGCTAAACACGAGGCCGGGGTCGCAGACGCAGCCCGGCTGGCAGGGCGACTGGCAGCTGGGCTGGGGATGCTCGCAGGACGCAAGGCAGGCGCAGGACTCGTAGTGGGTATTGAGGGGGCAACTCACTGAGGAGAGAACATTGCCTCCATCAGGCCTCCCCCACTTCCTCAGCTTTCCTCAGAGAGGCCTCCTGACTCTTCTTTACCCCCAAACTCAAGTTCTGCTGTAAGAGGGGGGCCTCGAGGACTCTGCCCTGGGCAGAAGGAAGATCTGGTGCACACTACAGCAGGAGCGGGCCCTGAAGCTTGGTGGGAGCAGAGCCAGGCCTCAAGGCCTACATGCTGCCATGTCCGTGGAGTGTCCAGAATAGCTAAATCTGTCTAGAGAGATTAGCAGTCACCAGTGGCTGGGAGGAAGAGAAATCATGGAGTGACCGTGAGGCAATAGATCAATCCAGAATCAGAAAGTGAGGATGATCGCACCTCCTCGTGACTACATTTGAACTCAACCTGGCTTAGTACTGAATCAGAGCTCAAAAATAAACAAACAAACAAACAAATAAATAAATAAGGTGCCTGACAATACTCACCCACTCCTGCCCTGCTGTCCAACACCCCCACGACTGTTCCTATCACTGCTGGGAATGCAAGTTGGCTTCTAGAAGCTTTCTTTTGCCTGACTCTGCCTAGGAACTATCTCTCACACACAGCTCTTTTGACCAACACCCCGCCAATCTCTTACCTATGGTACGTGGGGTTTGTGGAGTTGTCACCAAGACAGTTGATTCAAGTGATGTGAAGGTGGAGCTGGCAGTCGTAGGGGGTGTGGGTTGCTCTGTGGGAACAGTAGTCTCTTCAGTGGGGACAGTGGGTGGTTCTGTGGTGAGAGTGGGTGGTTCTGTGGGGACAGTGGGCGGTTCTGTGGGGATCGTGGGCGGTTCTGTGGCGACAGTGGGTGGTTCTGTGGGGACAGTGGACAGTTCTGTGGCGACAGTGGGTTGTTCTGTGGGGACAGTGGACAGTTCTGTGGGGACAGTGGGTGGTTCTGTGAGGATCGTGGGTGGTTCTGTGGGGACAGTGGGCGGTTCTGTGGGGACAGTGGGTTGTTCTGTGGGGACCGTGGGCGGTTCTGTGGGGACAGTGGGTGGTTCTGTGGGGACCGTGGGCGGTTCTGTGGGGACAGTGGGTGGTTCTGTGGGGACCGTGGGCGGTTCTGTGGGGATCGTGGGCGGTTCTGTGGGGACAGTGGGTGGTTCTGTGGGGACAGTGGGCGGTTCTGTGGGGACCGTGGGTGGTTCTGTGGGGACCGTGGGCGGTTCTGTGGGGACAGTAGGTGGTTCTGTGGGGACCGTGGGCGGTTCTGTGAGGACAGTGGGTTGTTCTGTGGGGACAGTGGACGGTTCTGTGGGAACAGTGGGCGGTTCTGTGGGGACTGTGGGTGGTTCTGTGGCGACAGTGGGTGGTTCTGTGGGGACCGTGGGTGGTTCTGTGGCGACAGTGGGTGGTTCTGTGGGGACAGTGGGCGGTTCTGTGGCGACAGTGGGTTGTTCTGTGGGGACCGTGGGCGGTTCTGTGGGGACCGTGGGCGGTTCTGTGGGGACAGTAGGCGGTTCTGTGTGGACCGTGGGCGGTTCTGTGGGGACAGTGGGCGGTTCTGTGGGGACTGTGGGCGGTTCTGTGGGGACAGTGGGCGGTTCTGTGGGGACCGTGGGCGGTTCTGTGGCAACAGTGGGTGGTTCTGTGGGGACAGTGGGCGGTTCTGTGGGGACAGTGGGCGGTTCTGTGGGGACAGTGGGTTGTTCTGTGGCGACAGTGGGTTGTTCTGTGGGGACAGTGGGCGGTTCTGTGGGGACAGTGGGCGGTTCTGTGGGGACAGTGGGTTGTTCTGTGGGGACAGTGGGTTGTTCTGTGGGGACCGTGGGTGGTTCTGTGGGGACCGTGGGTGGTTCTGTGGGGACAGTGGGCGGTTCTGTGGGGACCGTGGGTGGTTCTGTGGGGACAGTGGGTGGTTCTGTGGGGACCGTGGACAGTTCTGTGGGGACAGTGGGCAGTTCTGTGGGGACCGTGTGTGGTTCTGTGGGGACCGTGGGCGGTTCTGTGGGGGTGGTAGGTTGTTCTGTGCGGACAGTGAGACGTTCTGTAGGAACCGTAGGTGGTTCTGTGGGTTTGGTGACCCTTTCAAGAGGCACAACGTGGACAAATGAAGGATAGGCGGGAGTCACTGCTGGTCCAGGTGCTACGAAGAAAAGAGAAAATGATCACTCACATCTGACGGGCGCAGGTAGACTCAGGGAGGAAGTGATTCACTCCTTCCACAGCCAAATCCTAATCTTCACTTAACCCTCAACAGACACTGCTCCTAATAAATGGTGGAGGGGCTGGCACTGCGGCACAATGGGTAAAGGTACTAGCTACAGTGCCACCACCCTGTATAGGCACTAGTTCTAGTCTCAGCTGCTCCACTTCGCTTCCAGCCTCCAGCTTATGGCCTGGGAAAGCAGTGGAGGATGGTTCAAATCCTTGGGACCCCAGAGAAACTCCTGAGGTGTTGCCTCAGACCTCAGGGGAGAGCCAGGGCAGATTGCCCCTAGGTGGGACCACCTTCCTGAGATCTCAGGCTCCATCTTACCTCGGCAGGTCCCGTGGTTGATCCAGATGGAACTCATAGCCACGACAAAGGCTGTGTTAGTTCCCCTGATGGCCTCAAAAACCAGCTGAAGGCAAATAGAAACAAAAATGGGCCCTTAAAACTGCAAGCACCACAGGGCCATTTCTTGTCCTCTGCTGCCCTGGGACGCCAAGTTCATGTCTTGTCAACCTCCATCGCGCTTGCTGGGGCCTCAGACTGGGCAGCCCCCTGTTTGCCCCTCTCACCTGCATGGGCTGCTGATGTCCCGAAGGGATGGTGACAGAGGCGTTGTGCCAGTCAGGGCTCTGTGACCCCACGCGGTTCCAGAGAGAAACTGGAGTGCTGCCTGCAGGACTCCCTAACAGGAGCTGGAGAGCAGTGCCCTCGCCCAGGCCGTACATGTGGTAATTGAACTCCACACAGACGTCACCCGGTGCACAGAAGGGCCGGCTCACCAGCTGCACAGACTGCCCAGGCCGGGAGGAGGAGTCAGCCTCCATGTAGATGTAGTGGTGCCCTGGGCAGAACATGGCAGGAGGAGGGAGGTGGGGAGAGTGGCCAGGTGAAGGACTTGCCAGAGCAAGCATCAACATGTCCCACATTATGGCATACCATTGTTGCTGCTCACATCTACCCCAAGGAGGGGATCTGGGGCTGATGTTGAGGAGCAGAGGGTTAAGCTGTGGCCTGGGTGCTGGCATCCCATATGAGAGCAGGTTCGAGTCCCGGCTGCTCCACTTCTGATCTAGCTCCCTGCTAATATGTCTAGGAAGGCAGTAGAAGATGACCCAAGTGCTTAGGTTCCCTGCCACCCATAGGGGAGACCTGGATTGGAGTTCCAGGCTCCTAGCTTTAGCCTGGCCCAGCCTGACTACTGCAGTCATCTGGGAATGAATTAGCAAATAATAAAAGATCTCTTCCTCTTTCTGTTTTTCCTTCCCTCCCTATCTCTCTGTAAAATGCCTTTCACATAAATAAAATTAATCTTTAAAAAAAAGGTATGTTGGGAAAGAAAGAAAAAACATAGCTGAGGTCATGGATGTTTGAAGTCTTGGGCTCAAACAAGGTGTCTGGATTTTTCTGGGGCCTTCTGTGATCCCACAGCCACAAGAATATCCAACTGGGCCCAGTTGGCAACCTAGTAGCTAAAGTCCCCAACACGCTGGCATCGCATATGACACTGGTTCTAATCCTGGCAGCCTTGCTTCCCATCCAGTTCCCTGCTTGTGGCCTGGGAAAGCAGTTGAGGACGGCCCAAAGCCTTGGGACCCTGCACACGTGTGGGAGACCAGAAGAAGTTCCTGGCTCCTAGCTTTGGATCGGCTCAACTCCAGCCATTGTGGTTACTTGGGGAGTAAATCAACAGACAGATCTTCTCTCTGTCTCTCCTCCTCCTCTCTCTCTCTATATATATATATATTTGACTTTGCAATAAAAATAAATAAATCCTTATTAAAAAAAAAAAAAAGAAAGAAAGAATCTTCAACTGATCCTACTCTGTTACTTCCATAGCTCTGGCCCCATGGTGACTTCCCAGCAAAAACCCGCTGGCGAATGGCCACCCTGCCCAACCGTTCGCTGCAGCCACACCTGCTCAGTCCCCCAGCCAGGAGCCTACTCCGCACTCTGGCTTGACCACCCCTCACCCCCAGCCTTCTCCTGGCTTACCTATGTAAGGAGAGTCTCTCATGAAGTTTTTGTCTTGGATGAGCAGATCTTTGCTTGCCCAGGTCCAGTGCCCACTGTCCTCGGATGATTGCAGCCAGTCGCAGAAGGGGTGGGCCTCATCCTCGAAGTTACACTGGGGAAAGCTCTCTAGCACACGCGGGGAGGGTGGGGGACAATGCTGAAGAAACTCTCTCCCTGGCGCCACACTGTCCCTTGCTCCGCCTTCCCACCCGCCACCCCCAAACTGGTCCACAGGGTTGGGTGGGGGGAATCTCCCAGCCCTGCTCTCACCCCCACAGGGAGCAATGCTGACAGCATCCACCGCCACAGCTGGCTCAGGGACATCTCCAAACAGGCCCACCATGGTGAACTTAAGAGCAAGAGGGTGGCCCAGAGGGCGGCAAGGAGGGAGGGAGCTGAGCAGACAGCCCCCAACCCCCAACAACTCCCCACAGCCCAACTTTATTCTGATCTGGGACCCAGCCTCCAACCCCCCCCCACGACCCCACTCCCTGGCTTCAGGTACCCAGGCCTTCAGTCTGTGTCCCCCACCACTCCCCAGGCTTGTACCTGTATCTGTCCAGGGCCTGTATAATTGACAGACACGAACTGCCAGCTGGGGTCAGGTTGGCCTGTGAACAGAGTGTGTTTCCGGATGCGTCCTGCGAAGGGAGAGGAATGAAACAGACAAGACCCAAAATGCAAGCCTGCATCCCTCTCTCACAGGCCTCCTCACCCTCCTCTCTACACCATGGCATAATCTTGCACCTGTCTCAGGTTTTCCTGGCCTCTGAGGGCTCCACAGCTACCCGACCCTGGGACCCTGTCACAGCTTGGAAGTCCCCCTGTCTCACCCATGACTGAGGCCTGGACGACGAGCCCGACGCCTGGCGACTGGCCCCAGAGGACGTAGTGAAAGGATAGGGTGAGGCAGCCAGCCGACTGGCTCGGGGGACTCAGGAGGACGGAGTTCTGCCCCGGCTTTGCATTCTTGGGGTCCAGCAGCATATAGAAGCCATCTGTGAATGACAAGACAGGTAAGGTGGGCTGGCTGCGATGAGGGCAATTCTGGCAGAAAGGCCAGGGGGATCCCAGAAAGGGTGGGGAACGCGGCAGCCCCGGGGCCGACAGAGCCGTCCAATCAGGCAGCTCTGAGCTGGGTCCACTTCCAGGTCGCTGGACGAGGTCCAGCCCTTCAGGAAGCGCCTGGGTCTGCAAAGGGCTACGGTGCCGCTGTCATAGGAGGAGCAGATGCCAGAGAAAGGTCCCTTAGAGTCACCGCCTCTCCCTTTTCTCGGTCCTCCTCTCTTCCCTCAGATACATCCGCTCACCCACTGGGGTGTCAGAAGGTCGGCCCCACACTGAGAAGCACACGGCTTCCAAACTTTCCCGCCACCAACGCAGCCAGCCAATCAGCTTAAACCCGGCTCAGTGACGCAACTGGTAACCAAGGGCAAAGAGGAAAGCTGGAACTCTGATTGGTAGGGAGTACGCATGCACGTTCCAGGACCTCGCACTGACACCAGGGTCAGCGTGTCGGGGTCAAGGGTGGGAAGGCTGAGAAGCGGCAGAAGAGAGCTGTAGGGGGCAAGGACCCGAGTGGGCAAGAACAGAGAGAAAGGGTCTGGGAAGGAAAGGAATGGGAAAAACCGGGGGTCCAAGAAGTCAGGAGAGAGAAGGTGCGGAAAGTCAGAACTTTCTAGAAGGCACCCTGGCGCTTGCATGGGACTGGGGTGGACATTTGTGGAGCTAAGTGAGAGGAGGAAGAAAATGTGGAGATAATGCCTAGCAGCATAGCTCTGTAACTTATGTCTTGGCTTGAGGAACTGTCGCCTTCTCCTGCCCTACACTGCTTGCCTGCTTTGTGTACTGAGTTTGTGGGGCTGGCATGGTGGCACAGCCAGCTAATCCTTGACCCTGTGGCGCTGGCATCCCTACGGGCACCAGTTCATGTCCCGGCTTTTCCACTTCCAATCCAGCTCCCTGCTTATGGCCTGTATACTGAGTTCTCTCAAGTGCCTAGGAAGGCCATTCCTGGCCCTGTGAATGAGGGAGGAAGGAGCATGTCAGTGGATATGGTTTCTAGGTGTGCTACCTGCAGTGGGGCGTGAGGCTGCAGGGCTTGTCTCCCTCCCCCCAGAGCACCCCAAAGCAACCACTGTAGGGTGTGCAGAGGGGCTCAGGCAGCGAGAGGAGGGGGGAGGGTGGCTGGTACTCACTGCCTGGGCTGGAGTAGTCGTCCTGAGGCCCCACACCTGGCACCCCCGAGTTCCCTGTCTTCTGGGTCCATTTGGCCCCAGAGATCGAAGGCACCCAGCTCCAGCCACAGAGATCATTGAGTGTGTCGAAGTTGCACATTTGCATCATGCAGACTGAAAGGAAGAACACACGAGAGGAAGGAGATGGCTCGTGATAGCACACCGTTGTCTGGGGCTGGAATTCGGTGCTCCAGTCTGGGTTGCTATTGTGAGCCATGCCAGGGGGCTGAGGCGGGGCGCACTTTGAGCCAGACGTGGCCTCACTGCTTTGCAAGTACGCGGTTAGGACAGGTGGCGAAATCCACCTGGGCCTCACTTTCTTCATCACACAGTGTCTGTCCTCCCCCTCATGGAATTGTAAGTTAGGGCATGTGAATGCACAGAGCATCTGACCCAGCCCCTTGGTTGAGTGTTTTGTTTTTTTCACCGGCTTCTGGACTTTTCTTTCCCTTGACTGTGCTCCCTGGAACTTCTAACATCAGCTCATTCTGGGTTGTCAGGGTAATGGACAGGGAAACAGATGCAGGATCTCACGGTTCATCTAGAACCGCCGGCTTCCTGCGATGTGGGGTTTTCAGTGTTAAAGTCAGGCCAGTCACCCATTTACATGTATGAGAGCTGAATGAGATGTGGGACAGACTGGACCAGTCTGCTGTGCAAGCACAGGAACCAGGGATGAGCCTGGTGGGGGTTATTGTGGGTCATTCTGACTAGGCTGCAGCTCCCGCTAGTGTACGTGAAGGTCAAGTGTGTGGTGGGCAGGACCGACTGGGCTGCAACACTTATTGCTTTATGTAAAAGAGGGCTGGAGACAGAACTGACCCAGCAATTGCAACCACCTGCATGTGCATAAGCCAATTGGGATGACGGACTGTGCCGGCCCTGTATTGGTGAGCATACACAAGAACCAGGTCTGGGATCATCTCAGACGAAGTTTTTATGGAGATCCCCCCAACTGAATTGCTAGACTCAGAACCCCAACCACGGAGAGAATTAAAGGTTCCATGGTCTGACTGTGGAGTGCATGTGTCAGAGCTGGGCCTCCTTATGGCTTAGACAGAGCAGTGGACAGCATATCCACATGGAATGCGCATGGAGGATATGGCAGTACATTGGAGTCTACAGAGGACACCTAGTACCACGACAGAGGATGGAGGATAAAACAAATCAATCAACTACCCCAGGCAAGTGTTGGCAGTGAATAACTGGGCAAACGGAGACTCTAAGGTAGACTGTGTCAATCAGTGGATTCTGGAGATTTCATCGTGCTTGGAGTGGTAAGATTGGCAGTAATTCGAAACTGCTGAATTATCGAAACCTCTTGAGTAGGACCCTCAGAACATGCCCCAAACTGGGGACCCGGGGTGTTGGGTGGCTGGACCCAGGGAGCAGAGGTGTTTGGGAGGCTGGGTCTGACCTTTCCCTTTATCTCTCCCCTTTCCCCAGATACAGGAAGGAAAAAGAAGAGAATGTGGAAATGGTAATCTCACCCACCTTTCTGTAGCCCTTGACCCTAATTACCCTAATCAACTATGTAAAAATCATCACAAATAATAATCTTTTAAAAATCAGGCCAGCCAAATGGTCCGTTTTGGAGGTGATGTTACTCTGACTTCAGGTTCAAAGCTGGCCCACCAGGAAGGTCAGAGATAGGGCATACCAAGGCAGCAGAAAGCTCCTAGCCATACAGCTCAGAGACGCAGGTGTCCTGGACCCCGAGGGAGCCTGGCCCCCTGACAGAAAGGACAGCGAACTCACTGTGATTACAGGTGCCCCGCTTGATGGAGAGGGCGTCCAGAGCGATGTCTAGGTAAGTGGTGCTGCCCCGGGTGGCCTCGAACATGAGCTGTGGGGCAGAGGTCAAGGGGCTGAGCTCCGTGAGCCCCTGGGCAGGGACCTCCTTGTCCTTCTTGAACTCCAGCGTCTCAGACCCCATACCTGCTTCTACAGGACTGCCCCCTCCCAACTGGGCCTCCCACTGGGGTGCCTGGGCTGGGCCTCACCCGGCTGGGCAGGGCGAGCTCTGCTGGCATGGTGACGGTGGTGGGCATCCAGGAGGGGCTCTCTGTGTTGTCGTGCTTCCAGAGCACACTGGGGCGCTTGCCCTGCGTGCCGCTGAGCAGCAGCAACCGCAGCTGCGCCCCCCACGACAGCCCGAACATGTGATAGGCGAAGTGCACACAGAGCGGCCCTTGCTCCCATAGGTCTGGGCTGCGCAGGCGGGCCACCCCGCCTTGGCGGAAGTTGTTGGAGTTCATGTGCAGGTAGTAGCCGTCTGTGGAGGCAGGGTTGGGTCAGATGAGCTGGCCTACCTACCCTCTTCCCTCAGAACCCAGGTAGCCGCCTCCCAGCTCGCTTCACACAGGGGAATGAACGCACGCCCAATGCCCAGGCCAAATGTCCCCCACCGGGATCCCTGAGGCATCCTGCAGGCCCTTCACCTCCGTTAGGGTACCCTCCGGAGGGCCCAATGATGCCAGCTGGGGAGGGCCCACTGGCCCGAGTCCAGTCCCCGTCATCTGCAGATACTTGGGACCAGTCGCAGAGAGGCCTGGAGTCATCCTCAAAGTCACACTGAGTGAGAACAGCTGGGAGGGAATGGCCACTGTGAGAGCGGAGGGTGCAGGGCACAGGGGGTAGGGAGCAGGGCACAGGGGGTAGGGGGCAGGGTGCAGGGCACAGGGGGTAGGGCACAGGGCACACTGGGGTATGGGGTCAGCAGAGCGCTAAGCTGGGAGAAGGCTGCCACTAAGATTAGGGGTCCAGATCTGGGAGTGGGACCTTCAGGAGGAACTGAAGGCTAGGCGGGAGACACAGTTGTGGAGCAGGGGTGGGGAGCCAACAAGCTGGGTCTGCCAAGTGCATATGTTGTTTGTTCAGGCTTCTGCATTGCTCTCTCCCCACTGCCTCGCTCAGGGGCTGTGTTTCATGCCTTTGATCCTTGTCTGCCTTTGCCCCCTGCCCTGGGGTAACCACGCCTGGAGCTGAGAGGGAGGGGCCCAGCAGTGCTGGTTCCAACTCACGGTTGTTCTTTGAACCTTGAGAGATCACCTTCCATTCCAGCGACTCCTGCCTCTTTGGGCTTGGTTTGGAGGGGAGAAAAAAAAAGGCAGCCCTTGGCCCCAGCCAGCATGAGGAGTCTCGGGGACCGAATCCCGCTGCTCCTGAGTGCTCCCTGAGGAGGCGCTCCGCACTTGGGATGCAGCCTCCTGGCCTACAGCCGCTGTCTGGCTGTTCGAAGCAACCCCTCCCTTCCCCACAGCACCCCTGGCCCCCATGAGGTGGCTCCCAGTGGCTGGGAATTCTCACTCGGTGCCCACGTCTCCCCCTCAGGTCTGCTTCCTTTGGCTAGTGATCTTTTTCGTCGTAGTCCAAGTCTTACCCAGGGAGTATAGATAGCGTGGGGTCCCAGGTTGCCAAGTGAACCTCTAAATGACTAACACCAAGAGGACCCCTCAGCCTGTCCGCCTCATCTCGGCAGCCACACCTCTGGGACCGTGGGCCAAAGGGCACCATCTGTTGTTCTCTAGGATCCTGTTCAACTTGCTCACATTCCGCTAGGACAGTGTCAGGACCCCGGCCAGCCATCCTCTGTCCTGCCCACAGTCTCTCTGGGCAGCCAGATTTTTATATCCACTGTTTCAAGGATTCTTTATCTTTCTCTCACAGCTTTAGCTCTGCCTCCCCGGCTCGGCACCTCTTCTGTTTGTGTTTATATATAGCTCTGTCCCACTTCCAGAACCCCATCTTTAACTTCAGGCTCTAGGTGGCCAGTGTGCCACTTTGGCACAGTAGAGCCCCGCTCGGAAGCCTGCGTCCCATCCTGGAGCGCCTCAGTTCCCGTCCTGCCTTAGTGTCCACTGCCTGCTGACATGCGCTCAGAGGCGGCAGGCGAGGGCTCAGTACTTGGGCCACAAACACCGCATGGGAGACCCAAATGGAGTTCCAGGCTCCAGGCTTCAGCCTGGCCCAGCTCTGCCTATTGCGGGTGTTTGGGAAATGAACTGCAAATGGAAAAATCTATCTTTGTCTCTTGTCATATATCTGTCTCTCAAGCTTTCAAATAAATATGAATAAAACTTAAACAAACAAAAAAACTCTCCAGAAGCCAGTGTGGTGGCATAGCTGGTATCAGTATTGACATCTCACCAAGATGACATCTCAGAGTCCCACCTGCTCAATCCAGCTGCCTGTTAATGCGCCTGGGAAAGGAGTGGAAGATAGCCTAAGTACTTGGGTCCTTACACCCATGTGGGAGACCAGAAAAAAGCTCCTGGCTTCAGATTGGCCTTTGTAGCCACCTGGGAAGTGAACCAGTGGCTGGAAGCTCTATGTGTCTCTCCTCCTCTCTGTAAAGCTGCCTTTCAAAAAACTAAATACATTTTTAAAACAGAAAAAATGAACAAACACTGCAGGCTCTGGGGCTTTGTGATTCAACCCTGTTTGTTGCTGTTATTTAGCCACCCTTCCTTGTCCTCAGCTCCCCCGTCCCTCCCCTTGTAGTATCCTTGGAAGCTGCTCCTCAGCCGGCGGCTCCTAGCTTACCACTGCCCCCAGAGACCTCAAAGACCCCAAAATGAGCCCAGCTTACCCTTCCGAGGCAGACAGGTGGCCCGGGCCCTGGGCAGCCCCCAGGAGCAGCACCAGCGCCCAGACGGGAGGAGCCATGAGGAACCTGGAGGCAGCTCACGGGGGTGGGGAAGGGCACAGCACGGAGTCTCTGTGCTTCTATATACCCCTGATGCCCCTCGCCTGGCGTCCTTCGGAAGCTGCCATGGGAAACACTGGGAACCGACCACCGGGAGGGCTGGCGTGTGCAGACTCCAAAGGAAGAGCTGGAATGTGGAATCAAGGGGAAGACTAAGGAGCTGGAAAGAAGGAAGTATGTTTGAAAAGGTATGTACTCGCCAAAGGGTCCCAGAGTGGAGACTCTCGGGCGTCTAGATGGAAGGGGACCTCAGGGGAGGCACACAGAGCCCCACAGGAGGCATGCTGGGAAATTTCAGAGGATGGGGACGAAGTGGAGATCCGCAAGCCTTTCAGACAGCAGCCAGCGGGTCGCACGTCAGGGATCAGGGTCCATTTGGCATTGCGGCCTTTCGGTGGCAACCACGCATTCTAAGGGGGCGTGACATTGTCTGCGGAATTCCAAGGGAAAGTCACTGGAAGCCTAGAATTCTATAACTGGCCACAGCTGCTGAGGGGCTGGGGTGTGAAGTATGGGGAAGGTCTGAAAACGCTCCCAATGGGTCAAGAGCTGAGAAGCTCCCAATGGGTCAAGAGCTGAGAAGCTGAGGGAGAAGCAGCCAACAGACGCTGGAAACAGTTGGCTTTCCCAGCCCCTGAGGAGTGCTGACCAAAGCTGCCCTGTGAGCCAGCCACCCACTTCCCCAGCTCTCTGCTGATATGCCTGGGAAGGCAACAGAGGACAGCCCAAGTGCCGAACCCCTGTCGTTCATGTGGGAGGTTCCTGGCTCATGGCTTTAGCCTGGCCCAGCCCAAGCCATTGTGGCCAAGTGGGGAGTGAATCGATGAATGGGAAATAATCTCTCCCTCCCTCATCTACTCCTTCTCTCTGTGTCATTCTTTCAAATAAATAACGATTTTTTTTTTTAAAGATTCACTTATTCTTATTGGAAAGGCAGATTTACAGAGAGGGAGGGACAGAAAAATCTTGTATCCACTGGCTCACTCCACAAGTGGCTGCAACAGCCACAGCTGAGCTGATCCGAAGCCAGGAGCCAGGATCTTCTTCTAGGTGTCCCAGGAGTCTCAAGGCTTAGGGCCATCCTCTACTACTTTCCCAAATCATAAGCAGGGAGTTGGAAGGGAAGTGGAACAGACACGATATGAACTGGTACCCATATAGGATCCTGACGCATGCAAGGAGAGGACTACTGTGCTGGCCCAGAAAGGCAGACTTTACAGAGAGGGAGAAAAGAAAGATCTTCCATCTGCTGGTTAGCTCCCCAAATGGCTGCAATGGCCAGAGCTGAGTTGATCCAAAGTCAGAAGCTTTGGGATGTCTTCTACTGCTTTCCCAGACCACAAGTAGGGAGATGGATGCAAAGTGGAACAGATGGGATATGAACTGGTGCCCAGATGGGATCCCATATTGCAAGTAGCAGTATAACCAACTGTGCCATGACACTGGACCCAAAGTCCCTATCTTTGACCCAACATTTTCTTTCTAGGAATCTTCCTGCAGAAATCCATGTATATTTGCAAAAAAATGCATACAGATACTTTAAAGATTTTTATTTTATTTTTATTACAAAGTCAGATATACAGAGAGGAGGAGAGATAGAAAGATCTTCCATCCGATGATTCACTCCCCAAGTGAGCGCAACGGCCGGTGCTGTGCCGATCCAAAGCCAGGATCCAGGAACTTCTTCTGGGTATCCCACATGGGTGCAGAGTCCCAAGACTTTGGGCCGTCCTTGACTGTTTTCCCAGGCCACAAGCAGGGAGCTGAATGGGAAGTGGAGCTGCCGGGATTAGAACCGGCATGTAGGATTCTGGCACGTTCAAAGCGAGGATTTTAGCTGCTAGGCCATGCCGCTGGGCCCTTAAAGATTCATTTTTATACAAAAGGCAGATTGGCAGAGAGGAGATAGTACAGAGAGGGGGAGAGAGATCTTCCATCTGCTAGTTCACTCTCCAAATGGCCACGACAGCTGGACTGAGTTGATCAGCTCACCTGTTGTGGCCTCTTGGGGAGCGAATCAGCGGACAGAAGATTTTCCTTTCTGTCTCTCCTCCTCTCTGTATATCTGACTTCCCAATAAAAATAAATAAATCTTTTTTTTTAAAAAAAGAGTGGCATGCCTCAAAAAATTAAAAATAGAGTCAGCATATGATCCAGGAGGTGCAAGAAAGAAGCGCAGCGAGTAGGGAGACATACCCATGATGGCCAACAGGTGGCAGCGCCCCAGGATGAGCATGGGCGGTGTCAGCTATCCGTGCAAGGGGCTGTTAACTCCACCTTCACCAGGAAAGTACTCCTGGGGTTGTTCTAACAGGGAGAACATTACGCCAAAACAAAACAAGACAGTTGGGCCCAGTGCGGTATCCTAGTAGCTAAAGTCCTAGCCTTACACGTGCTGGGATCCCATATGTACGCCAATTCTAATCCCGGTGGCCCCATTTCCCATCCAGTAGAGGATGGCCCAAAGTCTTGGGATCCTGCACCTGCGTGGGAGACCCAGAAGAAGTTCCTGGCTTTGGATCAGCACAGTTCCAGCCGTTGCGGTCACTTGGGGAGTGAATCATCAAACGGAAGATCTTCCTTCCTGTCTCTCCCCTCTCTGTATATCTGACTTTCCAATAAAAATAAATAAATACTAAAAAAAAAAAAAAAAAAAAGGCAATCACAACGAACCCATACTGTAGGAGGCCACTTCTTCAAAATCCAGGAGCACCCAATGCGGAGAGACAGAAAGAAGACTGGCAGTTCTTGGTGGGAGGAGTGAGCGTGGAGACTTTAGCAGGGCTTCAGTTTGGGGGAAGAGAAAATTCTAGATATGGTGGTGATATTCACAGAACCACAGAGTTGATACACTTAATGCCATTGTACTGCATGCTCCAAAATAATTCAGACAGGGCAGGCTTTTTCTTTAAAGGACGTATTTAGTTTTCTTTATTATCATTATTATTTTATTGGAAAATCAGCTATACAGAGAGGAGGAGAGACAGAGAGGAAGATCTTGCATCCACTGGCTCACTCCCCAAGTGGCTGTAATGGCCAGAGCTGAGCTGATCCAAAGCCAGGAGCCAGGAGCTTCTTCCAGGTCTCCCACATGGGTGCAGGGTCCTATCCTCTACTGCATTCCCAGGCCACAGGCAGGGAGCTGGATGGGAAGTGGGGCTGCCAGAATACAAACCGGCGTCCATATGGGATCCTGGCATGTGCAAAGCGAGGACTTTAGCCACTAGACTACCAAGCCGGGCCCTTATTTTTCCTTTAAAGTCAGATTTAGAAAGCGAGAAGGAGAGAAAGCATCCATCTGCTGGTTCACTCCCATATGGTTACAATGGCTGAGACTGGGGCAGGCTGAAGCCAGGAACCAGAAGTTTCTTTCATGTCTCCCAAGTGAGTGCAAGGACCCAAAGAGAGAGATTGAGAGGAAGAGAGAGAAAGAGACTGTCTTCCACTCACTGGTTCACTTCCCAAAGACCTACAACAGCCTGGGCTGAAGCCAGGAGCCAGAAACTCCACGTGGGTCTCCCATGTAGCTGGCCCCAGGGGCCCTATGTCATCTGCTGTCTTCCCATACCTGGAGGCTGGGACTGGATGGGAAGTGGAGTAGCTGGGATTCAAACCAGTGATGTGATACAGGATGCAAACATGACAGGGCTCTACCCCACTGCGTCATGATACCTTCCCCCAAGTAATTGATTTCTTCGAAAGCAAACGCTGCTGAGCTAACCTGAGCCCAGATGTCTACATCCCATCATGCCCAGCTGTTTCCCCAAATCTGCAGATTCATTTCCTTTACCTGGGGCAGCCCCTGTCCCACCCCCCTCCCACACACATCCCAGTGTCACTTCTGTTCCCACATGCCTGGCCTCTGACCCTCACACTCTCCTGAGTGGCCAGGGAGGAGTTGGCACAGGAGAAGAGACACAAAGCTGCAGGGCAGCCCCCCAAGACTTCTACCGCTGCAGAGAGGTTGGACAGCTGAGTCTGGGACCACAGGAGGCCCCTCCGTCTGCCACCAGCCCAGGCTCAGTTCCTTTGCCCAGCCCCCTTCCACACTGGGTCAGCTGAGTAGCCACAGAGGGCCAGAGCCAGGAAATGGTTAACCAGAGAAAGGCGGCAGGAGACAATGGCCTCTCTGCCCCTGCTGGTTGGGCAACAAGACCTCTGCCTGCATTCGCTGACCTCCTTTGGTCTCAGTGGGAAGATCACCGCTGGGAGATGGGGGTTGGGAGACTAAAAGGGAGGCAGGGAGGAACCTCTGGGTACGGCATTTTGGGGATCTGGGAATAGGCAAGTCCCCTCCCCCTCCCCCGAGACTGGCGGCCTTGACAAGACTGGAGCTGCAGAGGCCCCTGTAAGAGACCATGGGGTGTGGGAAGCACCCTGGGAACCACTCCGGAGTCCAGTCCTAGCTTGGCTGAGTGTCCCTGGCACTTGGCCTGCCCATTCTGAGCCTCAGCTTTTCTATTCATTAAACACAGTCAAGGTGTTTGAAAAGTATGATAAAAAATCAGGAGGAAGGATTGCGGCATCTGGGCCTTTGAGAAACTGCTGTTGTGTGGTTTCCTCTCACCAGTATTCTTTCATAATGTTCCCATCATAATGGAATTTTAGAAAACTGAGCCACAACCAGCTGGAAATAATAATCCAGGTTAGATTCCAGTAACTAACAGGTCCTGTTTAATTTGTTAAGGCTTTTATTTGAAAGGCAAAGCAATAGAGAACAAAAAGAACGAGAAAGAGCAATCTTCCACCTCCTGGTTCACTCTACAAACATCTGGAACAGCCAGGGCCAGGCCCCGGCATAAGCCAGGAGCTCCATCCAGGTCTCCCACATGGGTGGCAGAAACCCAAGCCCTTGAGCCATCGCCTGCTGCTTCCGGGGTTCTGGGGTGCTGTATCAGAAGCGGAGACACTTTGGTGTGGGGTGTGGGCATCTTAGCGGCCACCAGGCTATAAAGCTAACTCAGCTCCAGCACCATCAGCGAGACTCTAGAAAGCTGTGAGCCAGGGCCGGGCAGGTGCCTTGGGTCAGTCTGAAATGCATCGGGTTAAAACGGAAGGATCCGGTGGCTGTTTCTCTAACAGTTCCCAGCAGGGCCTACAGAGGGCACTGTAGCCCAGGAGCCGACTTGGCAAGAGTGAAAATTCTCTTCCGGTTCCGCCCTCTGGCTGACTCCTCCCCCCTTAGCCCCACCTCTACTCCCCATACAAACACCAGGCAAATACCATTCAACCTCCCCAACCTTCCAGTAAATTTTCCTGCCACAGATTGCAAAATGCTCTCCTCTCTCCTCATGTTTAGGGGGGCAGGCTACCTTCTCTACATTTTTTGATGTGCTCCTAAGCAAAAAGACCAGGCCCTGCCTTCCAGAGAACTCCAAGGAGTTTGCAGAAAACAGAATTAAAAGTTTATGTTGATGCAGTCTTTGAAATCTATGCATATTTTCTTCATAATATACATTTTCCATGAACTGTTTGAAGGCTTTTCATATGCATGGGTTTGGGCTTTTATGCACCAAAATACTTACCTTTCAAGGAAAGATGTATTTGTTTTATTCATTTGAGAGACAGAGAGAAATATAGATAGAGATGAGGACTCAGGGCTCTGCTGTCCTCTGCCGCCGAGGCTGAGCCAGGTCAAAGTCTGGAGCTGGGACTCACACAGATAGCCATCACCGAGGGCTTGAGCCATCAGTACCTGCAGTAGCAGTAATCTGGAACTGGGAACGGAGCCAGAGCTTGAGCTGGCAGGTGACAGATGGCTCCTGGATGTGGGTCCCCACCCTAAATGGTTCCCTGGCGTGGCCCGTTTACTCCTCATATAACCCTCTGAGAAAGCCCCCATCATTCCTGCCACCGGCCGGCGTGTGCATCAGCAGGTATCTGGAGTCAAGCCTGCAGCTAGGCTCCCTGGTGGGGGCCGGGTATGCTCAGCCAGACACCTCCCAAACTCAGCCTCTAATTCCACTCTCTGTTTGAAAGTCCCCTTCCAGAGGCCAGGAATGGCCATCTGGCATTGTGTGGTGGCATCTTCAGCAGTCTGAAATCCTTGCCAACATAAAGATTAGAACTCAAAGAGGAACCAAGGGTGGACCATTCCTTCATCCTGTGACCGTGTTCCTGCCTTGGAGGGTAGGGGAGCAGGCAGGGATGATGGGGAAGAAATAAGCAGATGCGGGAGAGGATACAGAGGCATCGGGAGGGACCTGTTTTCTTGAGCTTGAGTAGGAGACTTCATTTCTCTTTTTTAAGATTCATTTTTATTGTTATTAGAAAGCCAGATTTACAGAGAGGAGATACTGAAACAAAGATTTTTCCATCCGTTGGTTCACTCCCCAAATGGTAACAACAGCTGGAGTTGAGCCAATAGGAAGCCAGGAGCCTCTTCCCGGTCTCCCACACAGGTGCAGGGTCCTAAGGTTTTAGGCCGTCCTCGACTGCTTTCCCAGATCACAAGCAGGGAGCTGGATGGGAAGTGGAGCAGCCGGGACATGAAGCGGCGCCCATATGGTTTTCTGGTGCTTGAATGCGGAGGATTAGTCTGTTAAGCCACGGCACTGGCACCATTTCTTTTATAAAAATGTATTTGAAAAGCAAAGAGAGAGAGAAAGATCTTGCATTTGATGATTCACTCCCTAAATACTCTAAAGAGCCAGCCATGGCCGGATCGAACCCAAGTCAGGAACTAGGAACTCAGTCTGGGTCTCCCCTGTGGGTGGCAGGAACCCAAGACCTCAAGGCACCCCCTGCCGCCTCCCCTGCTTCACTCCAGCAGGAAGTTGGCACCAGGAAGCAGAGCCTAGATTTGAACCTCGCACTGCAGTAGAAGACGCTTTGCCTTTGTGCTGAGTGCCTGTCCCCACTTGACTTCATCTGGTACCATGGGAATGGCAGCAGGAGCTTTCTCAGAGAGGTATGTGGCCAGGTCCTGCTGGGCAGCACTTGGCACAGAGCAGGTACTCAGTCGGAAATCCTTCAGGGTGAGGCTCAGAGCCTCCAGTTCAGGCAAGGAGAGAGGGCAGCCGCCTCCACAGGGACACGTTGCAGAGCAGGAGACTGATGCTCGTGCAGGAGGACACGGTATGGGGCCTGCTTCCTGGTCCTTGCTGGGAACCACAGTTGGCAGAGGCTTGTCCTGGGCACCTGGCAGCTGCCTACCCAGAGACAGCCTTGAATGGGGCCACTTTATTGACCGGTGTGGGCAGAGCTCATGGCCTCAAGCCTGGTGGGGTCAAGAGGTCAGACAGGCTGTGTGAAGCTGCACGTAGGACCCAACCCCTTGTACCACTGATTTCCCAGACCTGACGTGCTGGGCTGCCGGGGTAGGGGGCTCCAAGCCCAGGGGAATAGGGCTTCCGGGGAAGACAGAAAAGCCCACGTGGGTGGTATCAGTTCTTGGCAGTGAGACTGGAAGATATACAAAATGCGACCCCCGTGAGAATCAGGGACCAGCCCCCATCATGTCTGCATGGCTCCCCGAGCCCTTTTGGCCACGGCAGGTGCCTGTCCCAGGAGTCTCTGTGAGACTTGGAAAACCAACGGCGCACCACCTCAATTCTCCTGTCCATCCTGTCCCTGCTTGGTGGGTGCAAAACCAAATATGTATGTGCCTCCCAAGTCTGTCTGGGTGTCACCATTCAGCAAGGCACCAAGTGAGCTTGACTGTACCCCAGCATGGTCTTCTCCTTGAGTTCAGAGCTGACCTCTGCGTCCCTCCTTCCATCTCAGTCCTCTGAGATGTCACTGCTAGCACTGGAGTGTCCATGAGACAGACTGGCGTGGAGGCAATAGCCCCGTGGCAGGGGGTGGCGAGTGGCTGGGGTGCGGGGAGGCACGGCTCAGGCAGAGGCGGTCAGCAAGGTGGTGGCCGTTGTGTGCCTGGTCACCTGTCCCCTCTCCGGCAGATCTGCCCTGTGTACAGCTTCAGCTTTCCCCGGAGGAAGTTGGAGTAGATGCGGAAGAGCTTGCACAGAGTATCCACAGCGACCGTTGGGAGTGGAGCAGCCGAAGGGGCTGCCTCTGGAGTGGAGCTGGCTTCCTTCTGTGGGGGGTAGAGTGGGAAGTCACCGCAGTCCACAAGGGACATGGGGGGCGGGGCTAGGATGGAGTGGGGGCATCTCATCCCTTTTAATTAATTACTGTATTTGCAAGAGAGAGTTACAAAGAGGAGAGACAGAGATGACTGCAATGGCCAGGTCTCGGGCAGCCAGCAGCCAGGAGCCTGGAATTCCATGCTGGTCTCCTGAATCAGGTGCAGGGGCCTGAACACCTGGCCAGGTTCTGCTCCTGGCAAGCTGGATGAGAAATGGAGCAGCTGGGACTTGGAACCAGCACCCATGTGGGATGCTGGCAAGGGCTTAACCCGCTAGACTTCGATGCCCGCCCCCTCCCCAATACCCTTCTCAACTTCTGGGAAGGGTCAGCAGGGCCCCCTGGCTCACCTGCACTCCCAGCGCCCGGAGCAGGGAGGTAAGGCTGCGTAAGCCACTGACAGCTTTGTCCACGTGCAGCTGCAGGGTATGCGGCGGCTGGGAGGAGTTGGCCAGCAGGGCCTGGCCGCGCAGCATGGCTTCCGATAGCAAGGACAGGCCCTGCCAGACCTCTACAGCGTGGGGCCCGGCCTAGAGGGAGCACAGACCAGCAGTCAGCTGACCCAGGCCCCTGCCTTCCCGCTACCCTACAGCAGCCCCATCACCCCAGCAAAGCGAACAGAAGCTCCGCCCCTAGGGTTTGTTGAATGAATGACGAAGCCCTCATCTCAACAGCTGCCTCTCTCGCTGCCCCCCTTGTTTCTTCTAGTCCTTCCCAAAGAGGAGTGCCCTGGAGGAAGGAGACATGGGCTCACCTCCACCTTCTTCCAGTCGTGAAAGTTGACCTTGGTGTCCGGCACTGTGATGTTTTCCCCGAAGCTGCAGCCTGCAGCACAGTCCATCTGAAACGGTCCAGCCCAGCCATCAGCCACCCTAGGTGGCCCGGGTTTGTGCCCTTGCCTAGCATCCAGATACACTTTGGGCACCACCCACTGCATCACTGCTGAGATGGAGGGTGGTGAGAAGAACAGCCCACCTACACCCTGAGCGGGAGGCCAGCAAGGAATCGAGACTCCTGGAGAGACACCTCCTCCCGGGAGACCCGAGGGTGCTGGCGTGGCAGAGGGGGCCTCACCGTAGCATTCTCAGCCTCCCTGGCCTCCAGAATGTAGCGCTCCAGGACGCGGCTGTCACAGATGAGGCGTGGGGGGGCGCATAGGGCCGGGAGGCCCAACGGGAGCAGGAGCCAGCAGAGCCGGGGCAGCAGGGCCAGGCATCCTGGAAGACAGTAGGGCGCGTGTGAGGCAGGCGCGCAGAGCAGGGAGCGGTGGGCTCCGAGGGGTCGCGGCCCGCCCCTTCCCCCGGCTCCCGGCTGCCCCGACCTGGCGAGCGCTCCGGCGCTGCCTCCCTCGCCTTCATTCAATC
Organism: Ochotona curzoniae; assembly: GCF_017591425.1. Taxonomy (NCBI): domain Eukaryota; kingdom Metazoa; phylum Chordata; class Mammalia; order Lagomorpha; family Ochotonidae; genus Ochotona; species Ochotona curzoniae. The sequence goes on from NW_024465421.1 coordinate 7,403,124, forward strand.
CGCCCGCCGCCGCGCCGCCGCACACCCCACCCCCAGCTACCGGCATCCACTTCTCCGGCCAAACTTCAATCCCCGAGTGCAGAGGCGGCCCCTCTCGCGGATCGCGGTTTTAACTCCAGGACCCAGGTATCAGCTTCACAACTTGCTCCCTACCCACCAAGCAGCTCCTCTTCTCCTCCCCTCCCCCCATCTTGGCCCCCAGACCTTTCGCCCATTCACGCGGACGTCCCAAGTTTCGTGGCACGTGGAGGCTGTCCCACCCCCCTGCTCTCCCGGCTCCTGGGCGAATCGCAGGTCCTTGATCCCAGCCACGTCCCGGGCAGCAAATCCCTTCTTAAACAGGGGCCCGGTCGGCGGGTAACTCCCGGAGCCCGCGACACTCACCGCGCGCCCCCATCTCCGCGCCGCGCCGGGACCCTCAGCGACCTGGGGCTCTGCTGGAGCCCTCGCCGGGAGCCCTCATCCCGGGACGCTGTCGGGCAGGGACCAGCCGCTCGGGGATCAGTGTCCTGGGGGCGCGGGCCTGGGGTCGGAGGAGAACCGGCGCAGTGGCCCGGGCCAGGGTCTGTGAGGCCGGCGCGCCGCAGCCACCGGAGGGGTTGGCCCGGGGACTCTGCGGCTGCGGCCGGGGGTCGGGGCTGTTATCTGCATGTGTGCGTGCGCCGGTGGGGGTGGGGGTGAGGCTGTGTGCGTGAGGGGTCGCCCGGGGTGGGGGTCAGTTGGGGTCGGAGCAGGGGGCAGGACGCCTGGGTCTGGGGCTGCGCCGGCGCGCGTGCAGGGCAGGGTCCGCCCCGGCGCCTGGGTTCGGGGAGGGGAGTGGAGCTGATGCGCTCCCGGGGGAGCCTCGGACCCGGGGACAGCGGTGCCCTTCAGAGCAAGGCTAGGGGAGGGTGCCGCAAGCTCCGGGCACACCGGGCTCCTGTATTCGCCAGAAGCCGGGCCAGCTCCGCTGAAGCTCATCTCAAATTTCCCACACGTGTTCTGAACCGGATGGGGGACAAACCGAGCTAGAAGTTGAGGCTTCTGACCACCACCCTCCTCGCCCCTTCCCGTGCTCCCCCTCCCAATCCTCCTTTTCCAGGACCCTGAAACGTTCAGGAAAGTGCTTTTTAGGCCCTGGAGCACACAGGTATGTTTCCATCTGTCTTTGTGACCCGTGACATGGGCTTGCTGGCAAAATTCTGAGCAATTCAGGAAGAGCGTGCTGGGATGGAGGCTGACTGCCTGCCGTGCAGCGGTTTCTCAAACCTTGAGCCTCAATGGTCAGACCTGTCTAGTGGGTGTGACAGAGAAAAGCCACACCTCTCTTCGGTCATGAACTCAGGGAATTGTGCAGGGCACTTCAAACACATCATGGAAAAAGGAGCTAAAGTGTGTCTGTTTGGACATCAAACAATCTGAAATCCCTGCGGATGAGCAGGTTCTGCAGGTTCGGAAGAGTTCATGGAAGCTGGGAATAGGATAACACTGTGGATACATTTTGAAAGATTTTGCAACAAAATAAACATCTCATTCTGTTTTCCACTCTTTCGAAGTCCTCTGATATATCTGCTGCTTCTTGCCCAGTGGCATGATGGTAGAGATATTTCAGTGGCGTTTTCAGCTCCTAATTTGTGCATGATCTTTGTTACACGGTTAGCAGGACAGAAAGATGTTTTGGAGCCTGATGCCATGGCTCAGTTGGCTAATCTTCACCCTTCAAGCTCCAGCAGCCCCTATGGGCGATGGTTCATGTTCACTTCGCTTCCAGCTCCCTTCTTGTGGCCTGGGAAGCAATCGAGGACGTCCCAAAGCCGTGGGACCCTGCACCTGTGTGGGAGACCTGGAAAAGGCTCCTGGCTTCTGGCTTTAGATCAGCTCAGCTCCAGCTGTTTTGTTCGTTCGGGAAGTGAACCAGTGGATGGAAGATCTTTCTCTTGGTCTCTCCTTCTCTATATAACTCTGCCTTTCCAATAAAAATAAATGGATCTTTAAAAAAAAAAAGAGTGATTTGTAAAATTAAAAGAGAGAGAGATTTGTTTATTTTTTTTTTTTTTATTGGAAAGGGAGTTACAGAGAGAGGAGAGACAGAGATCTTCCATCCACTGATTCACTCGCCAAATGGTTCCAATGAGTGGGGGCTGAGCCAATCTGAAGCCAGGAGCCAGGAGCCTCTTCCAGGTCTCCAAAGTGGGTTTGGGATCCCAAACACTTGGGTTGTCCAGTGTTGTTTTCCTAGGGACATTAACAGGGACCTGGATCAGAAGTGGAGCAGCCAGGACTCAAGCTGGCACTCCATTATTGGGTGCCAAAGAGCCAGGCCCGAGAACTCTCATCAAGATTTGCCTACAACCCCTAGGATTATGTTGGCTTCACCAGGACAGACATTCTGGTGTTGTTTGACTTTGGCGGGGGGGGGGGTCTGATTTTTTTGTTTGTTTGTTTCTGCTTTTTAATTGATGCATGGGGAGTCTGCTGTGGCACAGCAAGAGAAGCTGCTGCCTATGGTGCTGGGATCCCAAAACGGAGCGCCAGTTCAAGTCCAGGCCACTCCACATCTGATCCAGCTCCCTTCTGATGGCTTGGAGAAAGGAGTGGGAACTGGCCTGTGTGCTTAGATCCCTGCCACTCCTCTGTGAGACCTCGATGGAGCTGTAGGCTCCTGGCTTCCACCTGGCCCAGCACTGGCTGTTGCAGCCATCAGGGAGTTAATCAGTGGGTACAAGATCTCTCTCTGTCTCTCTTCTCTGTAACTCTTTCAAATAAATAAATCTTAAACACGCACATACACAAACAAACCAGCGACTCTCAAATGGCAACTGGGGATGTGCCCAACTGGATGGGACACAGAGGCTGCAGGTGTTGTGAGGTGCTCAAGGATGCCAGGGAGCCATAACAGGCTGTGTGGGTGTCACAGGGAACCACAATTTCAAAAGGGCTTGGCCAGAAGAAGAGATTCGGGGCTGTGACTAGTGAGTTTCTGGGGGACCTCAGGCTTGTCTAACTCCCTCAAGCCCCACTCCCCTGGCTCTAACTCACTTCCAACCTGGCCAGGGTCCTCCCCAGATGTGTAGTCCCAGCTTGCAGCCTCCTAGCCTGCTCCCCCTCCCTGCACAGGGCCCAGCTGTGGGACACACACATGCACACACGTCCACACACATCGGCATGTGCACTCTCCCGACCCCCCTGCTCTCTGGGTCCTGCTCTTCGGGCCCCCTGCTCCTGCGTCACTGCCCTGACCTGAGGGCTGGGCTGGACTCAGCCTAAGCCCTGGGGCGGAGAGGCTGGGCTGGACTCGGCCTGAGCCCAGGGAGAAATGGCTGGGGGTGGGTGGGGGAGGAGGGAAGCCTCTGGGGCTTGCCCCTTTCCTTGCAGTAACTTGCTAGAGGGTCCCAGGGCAGGGGTTGAGGCTGACCGCCACAGGGCAGGGCATCCAGCTCTGAGGCGGGTTTTTTGGTTTGTTTCTGGGTGTTTGGTTTTTTGTTTTGTTTTGTTTTGTTTGAGGGGGTGGGTGAGAGCTGCAACTGCAGCTTGAGGGAGAAGAGGTTTGCAGGATATGGTGCGCCCCACAGTCAACCCTGATACACCCCTAATCCAGTTGGGGTGGGCTGCCCAGCATCCATTCTCTGCTGGGTGCTGACCTAGTCAGGTCACTTCTGCTGTACCCACCAGGGTAGTAGCCTCCTGCACAGCCAGGAACCTGCCATGGTTCCCCAATTGCCTTAGAACTCAGACCCTCTGTCCCGCCAAGAGCCAGGAGTCTCTTCCAGGTCTCCCACGTGGGTACGGGGCCCAAGCACTTGAGCTGCTTTCCCAGGTGCATCAGCAGGGACATGGATTGGAAGAGGAGTAGCTGGGACTTGAACTGGTACCCACATAATACATTGAATGCTGGCATGGCAGATGGTGGCTTCACATGCTATGCCACAATACAGGCTTCTTGCCCTCTTTTCTTAAAGGCCAAACCCCAGCGCTGCCTCCTCCAATGAAGACTTCCCGGATCCTCCAGCAAGAAGTGACCGCCTCCCTCCTCACTGCCATAATTGATGTACACACCTCAGGCCCCTGGCTGCCTGGCCCACCACGTACAGCTGTCATTGTTCAGCAATGCACAGTTCCAGGAGGCCTGGTGCCTGCTTTCGGTCATCCTACACAAGTCACCAGTATTGGGTGGCCCTCTGACTCTACGCTCCATAGTTAGAGACCCAGAGGTCTGTGGTAGGAAAGAAGCCACACCTGCTCAGCCCTGGGGTCCTGGGGACTTAGGAGGCCTCCACTAACCTTCCAGTCAGGCAGGGTCTGGGGTCGGCTGTGACAACAGGCCAGCGGGGGGTGGAGGCAGGCGCTGGCCCACAGCTTCCTCCTGGCAGCCAATTCGGAGAACGTGTCCAAGGAGAGGCAAATTTACAGTCCCCCAGAGCTGTCCTAGGCCCCTGGCTGCACGGAGGCCCAGCTGCCTGGAGTCAAGCTGGGGAGCAGGGGCCCCCTGGCTCTCTCCTTTCTCCTCCTTTCCTCCCTCCCTCCTTCTCTCCCTCCCAAGCAGTGGCTGCTGGATCAGGGTTCAGTCTGTGACCCAGAAGACTTTCTGTGCTAGGAAGTGAGATGGCTTGGGTCTTTGGGGGTGGGAGATGGGGGACCCTCCTGGCCTTTGGGAACTGGAAAGGAGAACCAAAGCCAAGTCAGGACAGGGTCAGCATGGGGAAACTGAGGCAGAGGTTGCTGTTTTGGTCTGGAAACAACTGAGAGGAATAGGCATGTGGTGTCTGAAGTCTCTGACTGTGGAAAATAGAATTATAAGATGTATTTAGGGGCGGGTATTGTAGCACTATGAGTGGAGCCGCTGCCTGGGACAACCACACCTCTCCAGTCAGGGCACTGGATGGAGTTTTGGCTACAAGGTTTCCAATCCAGCTCCCTGCTGAGCCACCTGCTAAAGCAGGAGAGGGTGGCCCAAGTACTTGAGTTCCTGCCGATGCCAGCCATCCTGTGAAAGAAGACAAAGCTGACAAATGGGCCAAGCAAGTGTACAATTAGAAAATCCTTACTTAAAAAGGCAGAAGAGGGAGGGTGCTTGGTGTGGCAGCGCACATGCTGCTCGGGATGCCCACAGCCCGCAGCACAGTGGGAGTGTGGGAGCCTGGGGCCTGCCTCCATTTCCAGCTTGGAAAGCAGAGAACAATGGCTCTAGGACTTGGGTTCCCACCATCTGCGATGGAATTCTTGGCTCGTGGCTTTCGACCAACCCACCAGCCCAGCCCCAGCTGCTGTGGGCATCTAGGGAGTGAAATGGCAGATGGGAGGGCTCACTCTCTTGCTCACTTTTCCTTTCAAGTCAATAAAAATGAAATAATTTGGGCCCAGCACATTAGCCTAGCAGTTAAAATCCTTGCCTTGCACACGCTGAGGTACCATATGGCTGCTGGCTTGAATCCCGGCAGCCCTTCTTCCCATCCAGCTCCCTGCTTGTGGCCTGGGAAAGCAATCGAGCATGGCCCAAAGCCTTGGGACCCTGCATTTGCATGGGAGACCCAGAAGAGGCTCCAGGCTCTTGGCTTCAGATTGGCTCACCTCTGGCTGTTGCAGTTGCCTGGGGAGTGAATCAGAAGATAGATCTTCCTTTCTGTCTCCCCTCCTCTCTGTTTATCTGACTTTCCAAAATAAATAAATAAATACATCTTTTTAAAATGAACTAATTATTTGTTTTACTTGAAAGAGTTACACAGAGAGACCGAGATCTTCCATCCACTGACTGATTCACTTCCCTAGTGGACGGAACAGCCAGAGCTGGCCTGATCCAAAGCCAGGAGCCAGGAGTTTCTTCCAGGTCTTCCATATGGGTATGGGGACCCTAGCAGTTAGACCATTCTCCACTTCTCTCTCAGGCTATAAGCTGTAAGCAGGGAACTGAATCAGAAGTGGAGCAGCCGTGACTCAAACTAGACTCTATGTGAGATACCGGGGTCACGGGCAGTTTAGCCTATTACGCTAAGGCAGCAACCCCAATTCACAGAAACAGCACATGCTCAGTGAACAAATAGAAACCACAAGTGAGGTTAACCATGGAAATTATGAGACCTGTGATGCCCTTCGGCAGAGGGAGTCAGAAGTGGCCATTTTGCCCTGAGTCTTCTGTAATTTTTTTTTAATTTATTTATTTTTATTGGAAAGGCAGTTATATAGAGAGGAGAGATAAAGAGAAATATATTGTCTGATGATTCACTCCTCAAGTGGCTGCAACAGCCAGAGCTGCGCCGATCCGAAGCCAATCTGAAGCCAAGAGCTCTTCCTGGTCTCCCACGCAGGTACAGGGTCCCAAGGCTTTGGGCCATCCTCAACTGCTTTCCCAGGCCACAAGCAGGGAGCTGGATGGGAAGCAGGGCTGCCAGGATTAGAACCGGTGCCCATGTGGGATCCCAGCATGTTCAAGGTGAGGACTTTAGCTGCTAGGCCACAGCTCCGGGCCCCTGAGTCTCCGCTTGGCAAGATGACCTTTGCCTGCCTCACCCCAAGGCCCGTGAGTTGCACATCCATTCCGGTAGGTACTGCACTGGACATCTGCTGTTCAGCCATTTCAGGGAGTTGAGGGTTTGTGGGTCACCTCCACATCGTCACCCCATTACCTGACCCAGCCCCCCAGGCTCACCCTCAGCCTGCTGTAGCTGGCTCATAGGTCCTGAGGCCCACATCCTGCAGTGGGGGGCCACTACTGGGGTTTGGATATGGTCTGTGCTCCATATCTGCATTGGATGCTTTGTCCCAGGGCAGCTTTAAGAGGTGTGACCCAGTGCAAAGTCACTGAGGACATGACCCCCTGGTACTGCGGTGACTTTCCTGGAACCCTGGGTGCTGAAGGGCTGCTCTACACACCAGAGCAGGTGGTCGGCACCTTGCATCTTGCATGACAGTTCAGTTCCCACTCCTGTGTCCAGCTTCCTGTCCATGCAGACCCCGGAAGGCGACAGTGGTGAGTTAAATACAGGATTCCTGCCACCCATGTGGGACACCTGGCCTCAACCCCAGCCTAGCTCTAACTGTTACTAGCATTTGGGGAGCGAGCCGGGGAATGGGAGCTCCCTGTTTCTCACTGACAAAAATAAATAATAAATCATAAGCCTGACACCTTCTTGTTATCGCTATGGATCGCTCCCTCTCTCACACACAAGCATTCCGCTGTCCATCAGGAGGCCTGCACCAGAGCCGAACCGAGGCTCAGGCCAGGCCTTGAACTTCCTGTGAGTTACAGAAGCCTCTTTCCTGTGTAATGTACCCAGCCTGCAGACTTCATTACAGTAACAGAAAACTGCACACACACATCCTTTCTTTCTCTCATTCCCATTCAGGAGGCTAAAGCAGGCCTGAGGGGCAGTGCAGCAGGCTCAGCTACTGTGTGCATCCGATCACCTGCTCAAGTCCCGGCTGCTCCACTTCTAAGCTGGCTTCCTGCTTATGCACCTGGGAAGGCAGCAGACGACGGCTTAGATCCTTGGGTCCCTGCCCCCCCATGGGAGACCAGAATGCAGTCCCTGGCTCCTGGCTTCAGCCCGGCCCAGTCCTGGCTGCTGCAGGCATTTGGATAGTGAACAAATGAATGGGAGCTTTGTCTCTCCATCTCTCCCCGATGCTCTGCCTTTCAAATAAATAAATCTTTAAAAAATGGAAGTTAAATGACTTTTTAAAAAAGATTTTGTTGTTTTCTTATTTGAAAGGCAGAGTTAACAGAGAGATGGAGAGAGATCTTCCATCTGCTGGTCCACTCCCCAAAGGCCTACAACAACCAAGGCTGAGCTGGGTTGAAGCCAGGAGCCAGGAGCTTCCTCTAGGTTTCCCATGGGTATGCAGGGGCCCAAGGACTTGAGCCACCCTCTGCTGCTTTCCCAGGCCACAACCAGGGAGCTGAACGGGGAGCGGAGCTACTGGGACAGAAACCAGTGACCCGCAACGAATGCCAGCACCACAGGCGGAAGGTGAGCCCCTCAAATGACTCCTTAGCACAATGGTTCTAGGCCAGTGAAAAGTATTGTGCACATTCTTTTTTTCTTAAAATTATTTATTTACTTTTACTGAAAAGTGAGATATACAGAGAGGAGGAGAGACAAAGATCTTCCATCTGTTGATTCACTCCCCAAGCGGATGCAATGGCCAAAGCCAGGAGCCTCTTCCTGGTCTCCCACACAGATGCACGGTCCCAAGGCTTTGGGCCATGCTCGATTGCTTTCCCAGGCCACAAGCAGAGAGCTGGATGGGAAATGGAGCAGCCGGGATTAGAACTGGCACCCATATGGGATCCCAGCACGTGTAAGGTGAGGACTTTAGCCACTAGACTAATGCACCAGACCCATTATTTGTCTTTTTTAAACCTGTGCTGTTTCCTGCAACTTTATAGGACCCACAGTTTCTATACTTTGTGGCGCACCACCTAACATGGACCATTATACTGTAGTGCAGTGGACAAGGGTCAGTCATCTCTCTTCTCCAGGGCAGAAGAGCGTCCATTCACTGTGGGCTCTGAACCTTTCCAGTAAGCAGGAGCGGGGTGGAGGGGCCCTGCCTTCGGACATACTTCCCCCAGTCTCCAGTCTTCCCAAGCTGGGATGGAAATCACGGTCATGCAGAGCCAGGAGAGGGATAACGATGCTGGGGGCTCCCCATCAAGGAAGGGACATAGGAGAGACTGCAGGACCCTCAGGGTCGCCCTGCCCCCAGGCCCCTTCTCCCTTCAGCAGCAACACAGAGGGGATGTCTGTGTCCAGGGAAGCCCTCTTGGCAAGCAGTGAGGAAACAGGGAGTAGAATCAACAAACAAACAGTGCGGGAGGTCGGGCTGCCAAAGCAAACACAGCGGGGCTGCCTGCCACCGCCTGTCCTGAGCTCCGGCCAGGAGCACAGGCGAGCACACATACGTGCAGGGAGACACACAGCCTGCGCAGCTTCCCGGCCCGCCACCACGGGCTGCCGTCAGGGGCTGATGGTGCAGAAAGTCAGCAGCCTGGGTTCTCTCATCGGCCCAGCGGTGTCCTCACATGCCCTCCCCCCAGACCCCTGAGCCAGATCTGCCCTCTCCCAAACTCCTATTCATCCTTCAGGGCCTGAGGCCAAAGTGAAACTACCTTGGACTTTACCAGGAAGTTAGGCGTCTCCAACCCATTTCCCTAGCATGACTGCTCAAGAACCAAATGAGGTATCTACCCTGAGATGGCGAGTTCCCCAGTCCCCACGCACAAGCCAGAGGCAGGATCTGCTGACAGAGGAGTCTGGCTTGTGCACTGCTAAGTCAACCCACCTGCCCTCAGCCTGGCTGGTTTGTTAGTTTCTTGGAGATGTTCACATTCTGGTGAACTTAAACAGCAAAAGGTACAACTTACATCCAGTTCCTAACCAGGCCACCCCCTGCAGAAGGTGCTACGCTCTGTGCCCGCCCCAAAATCCACAGGGGCCTTAGGCCCTCCTCTGTAAAATGACAACAGAGGCAGGTGTGGTGGCACAGCATGTCAAGCCACCACCTGCCCTACCAGCAGCCCCCCATCAGCGCGCTGGTTTGAGTTCCTGCTGCTGGACTTCTGATCCAGCTCCCTGCACACACACCTGGGAAAGCAGAAGATGGCCCAAGTACCCACAGGGGAGTCCCCAGATGAAGTCTGCCTGGCATCAAGACGGCCCAGCTGTGGCTGTTGCAGCCAGTTGGGGAGCGAAGCAATGGATGGAAAATCTCTCTCCGCCTTTCAAAGCAAACCCCTATCCCTTACCTCTGTATTACTTAAAATGCCTAATGGAAATGCCAAGTAAACAGTTATCACATTGTTTAAGGAATAACAAGAACTTTCCATCCTTTGTGCATTATAAGACACAATGTTTTCAGTCCAAGGACGAATGGGGAACCAGAGTCAGGCACCTTCCTCAGAACATTCCAAGGAAAAGGCACCTGTTTTAACCACCTGTTTTTTTTTTTTTTATTGGAAAAGCAGATATACAGAGAAGATCCTCCATCTGCTGATTCACTTCCCTAGTGGCTACAATGGCCAGAGCTGAGCTGATCTGAAGCCAGGAACCAGGGGTTTCTTCTGGGTCTCCCATGCAGGTACAGGGTCCCAAGGCCTTGTACCATCCTGCTTTCCCAGGCCACAAGCAGGGAGCTAGATGGAAAGTGGAACAGCTGGGACACACACCTGCACCCATATGGGATCCCAGCAGATGTAATGCAAAGATTTAGCCACTAGGTTATGGCACTGGGGCCCTGTTTTTATTTTTTTAACACAAGATGGTGCCCCGCCTCCCCACTCCAATAACACTGCTTTAGCAGCCTCACATCTGGCAAGCATGAAACACCGAGCCATCTCACAGAGAGCCAAACACACCTTTATTGTCTGTGAGTGATGACTTGGGGATGGAGGGCTCACTGCCTCAGTGGGGCAGCCCAGCCAGAGGGCCTGCAGGGCACCAGGCGGAAAGCCATTGGTTGCAGTGCCAAAGCTGCTGGCGTCTCTGCTACCCAGGAGGGCCTCCTTCCCCTCCCCAACCCCTCCACCCCGGCCTGTCTGCTTCCTTCGCTCCTTCAGCCCTCAGCCTCGCTAAGCCTGACAGAGCAGCAGCCTGGTGCACACCTGTCAACTGAACAAGTGGCACGCTGTGCCCCGTCAGGCGAGCGTGCCGGACTGGACTGCCTCAGTGCCTCCGCTCCTCCTGTCCCGAGAGTCCAAGAACCATCCCAACAGATCCGGGTGTGGTCTGGTCAGCCTACCCTTGGCCACTGCACACATTGTGGAATCATTTGCATCCTCCCCCGCTTGCAGCTTTGCCTGCTTTCCTTATACAAACCCCCTCAGAACACACCCAGGGCGAGAAAGAGGCAGAGCAGCTGGCGTGGCGGGAACAGCAGCAACCGGGAACCACAGAGTCAGGAAGCTGTTGGGGTCCAGTCCTCCAGGCTGTAAACCAACAGCCTTTTTCCACAAGGCGCCTGACAGGCAGGTGGACGTGGGAGGGGAAGGACGGGGTACAAGGGCCCAGCCGGGCAGCCTCCTGTCCGTTACTTGGGGGTGACCCTGAAGACACGAATGTGGATGGCCGAGTTGTTGCGGATCCGTGTCATGGGCTCCCGCGCGTCAGTCTCGGGCTCCAGCTCGTCCACCAGCTCCACAGTGGAGGTGTTGGCCGCCACCTGCAAGGACCCGAAGCTGCCGGCCTGCAGCTGCAGGGCGATGTTGATGGCACGGTTGATGGCCAGCCCCAGACCATGAATGTAGATCTCACTGCACCCGTTCTGATTCCGCGCGCCCCCATCCAGCAGCTTCTGGCAGCGGGCCAATTGCGCCTTGAAGTCGGTCTTCATGTTGACGTAAATGTCATTGGGCCTCCGGGGCAGGCGGTGGGGGAGCCGCTTCCTAAGCGTGTACTCCACCGGGTCCAGTTCGGCCTCCACCGGCGTCCCGCGGGGCTCTCGGTTTTCCGCCATGCCGTGCGCCCTGGCGCGGGATCAAGGATCACATCAGTTAGGGCCGCGATTCAGTCCCCTGGGCGTGGGGTGCCCCTAGGAGGGGGCGCACCCGACGGCCCACCCCAACCCCACCCACCCCAAGCTCCCGCCGCCCCCAGGCTCACCCTCTCAGCGCATGGACCCCCGGGCGCACGCACTCCGCCGGGCCCCTCGGGGATGCGTCAACCGGCCCGAAGCAGGGTCCTGCCCACCCGCGGCCCCCTGCCCCCAACTGGCCAGGGGTGGGACGAGAAGGAAAGTTTGGGGGGAGGCGGGGAGCAAGCGCCAGCCGGATACGCAGCAGCTGTCCGGTGCCCGGGCGCCGCGTTCCGGGCAGGCTGCGCACTGCGCACTGCGCACGCGCACTCACATTTTTTATTCTTTTTACGCCTTCCGGGCCTCCGTTCTCCCCGCCCCTTCCCGGAGCGCTCTTGCCCCGATCACGCCGAGACGTGTTGCGAGTAACGCGAGACTTCCGGGCGGGCGCGACCACGTGGACGCCGCGCGCCGGGCGGGGCTGGGAGGGAACGAGGGAGGTCCGGGCAGCTCCTACCTCTGCTGTCCCAAGTTCGGGGCCCGCGCAGGGCGTCTCAGCGTGGGAGAAGCAAGTCGGGGAGGAGGGTCTTCTAAAGGCGCCGAGGACCGGATGGCGTCCAGGGGCTGGGGACGAAGAGTGTGCATTGAGGAGACCGTGATGGCGAAGAGGCCAGGCAGCAAGTCTGGACCACATCCCCCCCCTCGAGCCCCCGACCATGGCTGGACCTCTGGTCGGAAGAGGCCTCGGCAGGATTGGCAGTGCTGCTCCCCCAAGCCCGCCGCAGCAAGGCCCCTGTGGTTCTAGGTGGCGGGGGGGGGGGAGTGAGTGGCATGGCCGAGCCGCCCACCTCCCCATTGGACAGGGACACCCCGTATCCCTTGCAGCTTCTTGGGATCTGCCCTAACTCCCAAGGCGCGATCGCAAGCGCAGCCTCCCCGATGGCCCCGGTGCACGCTGACCACCGACTCCTACCCCTCAGCCTTCTCCCCCACGGGGTAGCAGGGACATGCCGCCCCCTGGTGGGCAAGGAGTGGTGGCGGCTTCTGGACTCCCCCAGGTCCGTGGGGAGGGGGCTCTCTGCCCAGATTTGGTTGAAGTTCTGGACTCATCCCCCCAGAAATGAGTTCAGCCTGCTCTCGGGATGGCCAGGCTCCCCTGCTTCTGTACCCCCATTACTCAAACGGAGATACCAACTGCTGCCTGGCGGTGCGGCTGTGAAAACCCCCAGCAATCTTTGTCAACAGTGTGCCGGGGGAAGTTAGGGGGTGGGGTGCATAATCATGGCCCCCCCACCCTTCCCAGTCCCATCCTGCAGAGTTTGGCTTCCTGGGCAACAGCTTCCAGCACCCTCAGAAGTCCTGAGCCTACAGTCGCGTTCACACTCAACATACAAGTTTGTGTTTCAGTGTCACCAAGATAAAGAATCGGTGCTTTCCATTTTTTGAAGATCTAAACAAATTTGCATAGAAATGCTTATTATTATTTGAAAGGCAGGAAGGCGCAGAGAAATTGTCCATCAGCTGGCTCACTTGCCCCAAATGGCTGCAGTGGTCCAGTCTGGAAACCCACTCTCTGATTTTAAGAATTAGTAAAGAATGACAAAGGATATGCAAAGATTATCAAAATAACTTAAAAACATGACAAAGGACCAAGAAAAAAAGTAGGAAAAAGGAGGGATAAAAAAGAACAGGGGTCAGTGTTGTAGCAAGCTGAGCCATTTCACATCTGAGCAACTGCTTCAATCTAATGTGCCTGCCAAAGCAGGTGACCCAAGGGCTTGGGGCCCTGCACCCAGAGGGGAGACCCAGAGGAAGCTTCTGGCTTCAGACCAGCCTGGCTCTAACCACTGTGGCCAGTTAGGGAGTGAAGATCATTTATAAATCTCCATGTCAAGTAAAAATTTTTTTAAAGGATATACAGGACCTGACATGGTGGCCCAGTGGCTAAATCTTTGCCTTGAATGTGTCCAGATCCCATTATGGGCGTTGGTTTGTATCCCAGCTGCTCCGCTTCCCATCCAGCTCCCTGTTTGTGATCAAGAAAAGCAGCAGCAAGGGACTGCCCAAAACCTTGGAACCCTACACCTGCATGGCAGACCTGGCTTTGAATCGGTTCCTGGCTTTGAATCAGCTCAGCTGTTGTGGGGTCCCAAGGCTTTGGGCTGTCCACTGTTTTCCCAGGCTACAGGCAGGGAGCTGGATGGGAAGCGGGGCTGCCAGGATTAGAACCTGCACCCATATAGGATCCGGTGCTTTACAAGACGAGGACTCTAGTCTCTAGGCCACCGCACCAGGCCCAAACAGGGAAATAAATTAACCTCAGACCTATGCCAAACTATAATTAAAAAAGGACAGTAAATAGAGAAACATCTGAAGGTATAGAACTTTTAGAACACCTCAGAAACAGTCTCCACACGGTAGGGGCAAGCACAGGGTTCATAGGGAGTGCTGCCCAAAACCGAATCTGTTCCAGAGAAATTGAGAAATCTTAGACTTCATTAAAATTTGAAAACTTGCTTTGTAGAAGATGTTAACAGTAAGAAAAAAAAAAAAAACTGGGAGAAAAATGTTGACAAATCACATCTAAAGGATTTGTATCCAGAATATATAAGGAATTCTTTATTTTTAAAGATTTTTTTTTTTTATTGCAAAGTCAGATGTACAGAAAGGAGGAGAAACAGAGAGGAAAATCTTCTGTCTGATGATTCATTCCCCAAGTGACCGCAATGGCTGGGCTATCAGCCAGGTCTTTCAGGTCTCCTGTGTGGGTGCAGGGTCCCAAGGCTTTGGGCTGTCCTCGACTGCTTTCCCAGGCCTCAAACTGGGAGCTGGATGGGAAGTGGAACATCTGGGATTAGAAACAGCACCCATATGGGATCCTGGGCATTCAAGGTAAGGACTTTAGCTGCTAGGCTACCACACTGGACCCAGGAACTCTTTTAAGTTCAAGAATTACCACAGATAACCCAGCTAGAAAGGGGGGCTGGCACACTAGCATAACTGGTAGAGCCACCACCTGCAACACCAGCATCCCTCTTCTGCTGCTTTCCTAGGCACCTTAATCAGAAGCAGAGTAAGTGAAACTTGAACCAGCCCTCCGGCAGGGGATGCCAGTGTCCTGGGCAGAAGCTGAACCTGCAGCTTCATGGTGCTGGCCCCTGCCTTAGCAAGGAAGACAAGCAGGACAGCACAATGGACCTACATCACCATGGATTGGGCACAAGCAGGATTCTGTGGACCACTCTCCTCCCTGGCCCTCCCCGGACGAGTGGGGAGAACAGACAAGAGGATCTTGGAGTGCCAATCCTTCTGGACAAGGCACTGAGAAAGCTATGTCTACCAGTGACGCTGCCCTCTCACCGATGGGGCGCATGGGCAGTGACCACTGGCTGGGGTGCCAGCAGCAGCACCCTGAGGGGCAGGAAGAGACCGAGGGAGGATGGGCCCTGGAGGCAGCATTGATTAACAAGCACAGTCCATAAAGAACACTCTGGTGCTCCTTTTCATGATTCCTAAAACATGCTTTAAAAACTTGTACATTGGGCTCAGTGTGGTAGCCTAGCACCTAAAGTCTTCACCTTGAACACGCTGGGATCCCATATGGGGGCTAGTTCTAATCCCAACAGCCCCACTTCCCATCCAGCTCCCTGCTTGTGGCCTGGAAAAGCAGTGGAGGGACCCTGCACCCATGTGGGAGACCTGAATGGAGCTCCTGGCTCCTGGCTTCATCCCAGCCCAGCCCTGGCTGTTTGGGACATTTTTGGAGAGTCAGCCAGCAGATTCAAGATCTCCTTGTAAGCACCTAGAACTCCACCCATGTCTGCTATGTGGGTACAGTTGCCCAAGGACTTGGACCAACCACCTTCCCCAGGCATGTGAACCAGAAGCTGGCTGGGAAGTGGAGCAGCCTGGACTTGAACCAACTCTCTGATGTGGGAAGCTGCACTAGAAAACAGCGGCTTAGCTGAGGCAGGAGCCCTGACCGCCAGGGTCACGGGGACATGTGACGTGGCAGGGTCACGGGGACATGTGACGTGGCAGGGTAAGTCACTTGCAGCGCTGGCATCCTACACACACACTAGTCTAGCCTCAGCTGCTCCACTTCTGCCCCAACTCCCTTCTGGTGTGTCTGGGGGAGCAGCAGCAAAGGGGCCCCTGCCACCTGTCAGGGAGGCAGGGGAGGAGGGGTGCTCCTGGCTGTGTGTCTGGCCCAGCCCTGGCTTTTGGGGCCATCTGGGGAGTGTATGAGATCTCTCAGTGCTTCTACCTCTCTCACTCTCTGTAGTTCTTTCAAATAACTAAATAAATCTTTCAAAACGTTTTTAAAAGATTTATTTTTATTGGAAAGTCAGATATACAGGGAGAAGAGAGAGAGAAAGTCAGATATGCAGAGAGAAGAGAGAGAGGAAGATCTTTTGTCCAGTGATTCACTCCCCAATTGGCCCCAATGGCTGGAGCTGAGCTGATCCAAAGCCAGGAACCTGGAGCCTCTTCCAAGTCTCCCACACGGGTGCAGGGTCCCAAGGCTTTGGGCCATCCTCCACTGCTTTTCCAGGCCACAAGCAGGGAGCTGGATGGGAAGTGAGGCTGTTGGGATTATAACCAGCCCCCATATGGGATCCCAGCGTGTGCAAGGCTAGGACTTCAGCTGCTATGCTACCGTGCTGGGCCCCTAAAATAACTAAACAAATCTTAAAACAAAGTAAAACAAAAAGCTGAGGGAACCAACTGTAAAAGGTAGTGGTTCAGACTTGCAAGTGCCTGGAGCCCCAAGAACAGGAACAAAGGGGCCTGCCGCAACCCCAGGAAGCATTCAATTCCTCCAAGGCAAGAAGTTCAAGTGGGGGTGGGTTCGTGTGGTGCCGGGCAGCAAGTGTTTTAGGGAGCTAGGCTGCACGAGAGAGCTCTGAGAACTGTGTGCAACAGAAGGGGCACTCCTTTAAGCAGGGGGCTTCTGCGGGCCACAGGCCTTGGTGGGGCAGGTGCCTGGCAGCTAAGTCTTAGGGATGTTCCTGTAAGAAGTGTGTCTGGGGAAGGAGGTATCGGCAATGAGGCCGCAAGCAGGATTGACCGCAACAGCAACGAAGCCTCAGCTTAGCCCCCCTCCGCAGGCAGTGCGTGGTCCGCCGCCGTCTATCGGGCTGACGGGGCCAGGTTTGCGCGGGACCGCTCCCAGATCATAAGGTGTTCGCAGATTTCCTATTTCACAGGTGTTTTGACGAGCTCCAACCCAGGCGGGCTTCCTGGAGGAAGCCTAATGGCCACAAGAAACCAGATCGTGCCCTCCCAAGTAGCAGCTGCCATCCCACGTGTGTGGTGGTGCAGGGGCGCAGGCAAGCACCCCGGGGACACCTTCCCCCCCACTCAGCCTGCGGCGGGGGGCCCCCCAACGTCACATGACGAACCTGGCACTCGGGTCACGTGCCGGGCGGCGGAGGTGGGGGGGGCGGTGAGTCAGAACGGAGATGGGGAGGGGGCGGGCGGCGGGCGTCCGGGCCGCGCCGCCTTCCCCCCGGCACGGGCACCCCGGGGACAGCCCGAGGCCCGGCGTTGCGCGCGGCCCTGCCGGCCCGAGCCGCGGCCAGCGGCGTTGGCGGCGGCGGAGGGGGCGGCCCCGCGTCCGCGTCACGTGGTGCGAGGCGGGCAGCCATCTTGCTACAAACACAAACAGAGAGGAGCGGCCGCCGCGGGAGCGCCAGCGCCCCCTCCCCCGCCGCCTCCGCCGCCGCCCCCCGGCCCGCCGCGCGCCGCCGCCCGGCCTCCCCCCCGGCCCGCCGCGCGCCGCCGCCAACGCCCCGGGAGCGACCCCTCGAGCCGGCCCGCCGGCCGCGGTAAGCGCTCGGCGGCTCCGCGGACCCCGGCCCGGGGCAGGCCCGCCCCCGACGCCGCGGCGGCCGCGCCGAGCCCACGGGAGCCGGAGGCAGCGCGCAGGCCGCCGGCACGGACTCGCCCCGGTCTTTCTCCCCGAGGCCGCCGCTGCCGCCCGGTGCGTCCGCCCTCCGCCCCTCCCCGGGAGGCCGGCTTGGCGAGTGTGTGTGTGTGTGTGTGTGTGTGTGCGCGCGCGCGCGCGCGTGTGTGTGTGTGTGATGGGGGCGACGGCCGCCGCTGCCCGCGCACCTGGCGCCCCTCCCTGAAGGGCACGCCGTCCTCCCGGGCCGCGCCGCCCACCCCCGCGCTCCTAACGGTCGCCCCTGGAGAAGCGCTGCCTGGGCCGCGCCCGCCCTGGCCCTCCCCACCCCGGGCTCGCGTGCCCCTTCACGAGCCGGGCGGGCCCTGCGGGGTCCTCCGAGTGCAGGCGTCCCACGACTCGGGCGACAGGGAAGGCTGTCTACCCCCCCCCCCGTCCGGCCCGCCACCTCGCAGCTTCTTTCAGCAGAGCCCCTCGGCGCTCGGTCCCGGGGGGTGGGGGGGTTCCTGGCGCCCCGGCGGCTGCTCAGCCGCGTCCCGGCCGGGTCCCTTCTCGCTCCTAGCCCCCTGATGCAGCCGGCGGTAACTTTAGAGAGACCCTCGTCTCTCGCGTTCTGGTCCAGTCGCTCCTGGAATTGTCACCAGCGTCCTCCGAATGTTACTTGTTGGTCGGCTCCTTTCTTGTCTCCCCCACCTCCGAGCTGGCGGCAGCTCAGCCCCCCACCCTGCAGGTTGCTCCCCCTCACTGCTGACTTGAGATTTGGGGTCAGCCACCCTTGCACCCCAGCGCTCTAGCTCCCGCGCTTAGGAAGGTCTGAGTTCAGTTACTGCTGCCTCTTTGGTCCCCGCCGTGGTGCTGGTTGTTGGGAGGGGTGTGTGCTTAACCTAGTGCCCTGACATGGACACACTGCACACAGTCGGTATTGAGTGGCGATGTAGTGGCCTCGCTTTTACGTCCTGTTGGGAGAGTTTGGCACAGGCAAATAAATAAATTAATTAATTAAAATCACCCCACTTTGGAGAAGGGACGGCTAGGAGAAAAGGAGGGGCCGTGTGAGGGATTTCGAAAAGTCTAGCAAGAAATTGAAAAATGTCTCAGCCTCCCCCAGTGGGCACACCAGGTGCGCTTTGGGATGGCTGCTGCCCAGTGTGTGTCTTGGATACCGGGTATCTGTTCGGGGGACAGTCCAGGTGCCCTTCTTCCTGATTTTCCCGGGGGGCGGGTTGCATTTGGACAAGTGGGCAGAAAGGAATCTTGTGAGATGAAGTGTGGAAGTGGTTTGAGAACCATCACCGGGCCCACAATTGCCAAGGGGTGTTGCCGTTGGTCAAGCTGGCATGGGGAGAGCAGAACAGCTGGGTGGGACCCTGGCTGGGGGCCCTGGGGCACTCCAGCCCCTACCCCTTGTGGAGAGTGTGTTCCTCCTGAGAGAAGGGCCAGGTCACCTGGTCCTGCAGGCCCTGGGGTTGGGGACTGGACTGGGGCTGGGACCTGTTGCTGCTCTGATGCTCTTGTTGCCTTTGGGGGTCAGGGAGTCTTGAAACACTGTTCCTAACAGAGGCTGCTGCCTTTGCATCTCCCGCCTGCCAGAAGAGCTGGCTCCTGGTCCCTGGAGCACCCAGGACTGGTGCACGGCCTCCCGCCTTGCTTCCAGCAGGGGGCAGCCTCGTAATAACAAAAGGGAGATAGGGAGCAGGGGTCCACTGAGGCAGAGGAGGACATGGCCAGAGGGGGAGTGACACAACCCTAGTACCAGAATTGGGGAGGGGGCGGACAGGCCCAGCCAGGCTTTGAGGGGGAGGGGAACCTTGGGTGAAGATGCACTTGCTGGGTCTTTGAGTTGGTGCCCAACAAACTTGGGACCTAGGCAGAATCATTGGCTGGCAGGATTTCAGATTCCAGTCAGGACAGCTGTGCCGAGGGAGGGAAGAGCGGAATGTGCGTCTGTTTTCCTTTCTGTGGCACTGCCCCCCACACTGGCACTGTCCACATTGCCTGGGGGGAAGGCACAGGTTTGTGGGGCTCTGCTCTCTGTTACTGGGACGCTTGCCATCCAGCTGCACCCCTAATCCCTCCTCATCAAGTACCAGTAGCCCCCTTCTCTACTCAGCTGCCCCTGGCAAGCAGAGGGAGTCCCCCCAGGATGGGAAACCTTATTCCCGGGTGCTGTTAGTGTGGGGACTGGAATGGGGGCCAGATCCTCCCTCCCCTGCCTGGACCTGTGCCCTCTCGCCCTGCCCAATACTGGGGAGGCCTCACTGCCCTGCTAAGCCAGTTCTTTCTGTTCCAGGTGAGGGCCTGAGCGAGGTGAGGTCAGGACACGAACCTGCAACTCCTTGGAGGAGAAGGGCTGTGTGCCCCATCCCCAGTGTGAGTTGCCCTTTATCCTCTCCCCACGCCCACTCTGCAACCCTTCCCCAGTCTGCAGGACTAGCGACTGTCCGTCTGGAAGGAGTGAGCTGTGGAGGCCTGTGTGAGGGGCTGGAGGGGCTGACTCGGGTATGCAGTGGTTACCCTCAGGTGGCCCTTTTCCCCCCTAAAATTTGTTCTCTCAGTGGTGAAATGCACAAAATGCTGAGGCCCTACCTGAGCCTTGTTTGTTTGGGGGATTGATTGGTTTGAAAGGCCGAGACAGATCTTCTGTGAACTGTTCACTCCTCAGATGGCCGCAGTGGCCAGGGCTGGACCAGCCAAGGCTAGGAGCTCGCAGCTCTGGGCTCTCCCTTGTAGCTGCAGTGTCTCAGGGCTTTGGCTCGTTTTCAGCTGCTTTTCCCAGGTATGTTAGCAGAAAGAGAGCAGCCAGGACATGAACCAGCATCCTGATGGGATGCCAACATTGCAAACAGGCGCTTAACGTGCTGTGCCTTACTTAGCACCTGTCCCATGAGCTATGCTTGAGCATGCAATGTGCATGTGCAGCCAGTGCCACTGCTGTCTGCAGAACTTTCTGTCTTGGTGGGGGGGGGGAGGTCACTGGACAGTACCCGGTCCTCTTTCCCCAGCCCCCTAAGTGTTTCTCTCCATACACTTGATCCCACCCCGGTGCCTTACGTGGGAGTCCTATGGCGCCTAGCATGGCGGGCTTAGTTGAGCCCTACAGACATGGCCCCTTAGGTGGTGTCTACTGGGTACAGAGCTGCCCTGGTCCTGAGTGATGCTGGCCTCCCTGAGCTCCCTCCAGCAGGAACTCTCTTCTCCTCTACAAACCGCAGTGTCCTGGAGTTCATGGTTGTGGCCAAGGCGTGCTGCTCCAGCCCCCCTCACTGCCAGTGACGCCCCCACCGCTGGCCCAGCCCCCTGCTCAGCCCGTGCCCATCCGCAAGGGATGCACCGCTGCTTGGGGGGTTCTCCCGTCCGTCCTTAGCGGAGCCTGTCGCTGCCCCCGTGCCGTCAGCCTGGGACCGTGGCTTCCCTCCAGTGATGGTGAGGGAGCCTTGCCTTGCCCTGGTGTTTGCGTGACTGTTCCTGGGTCCCAGGTGTCCTGCAGCATCCCCCTCGGCCTTTTCAGCTACTGCTTCCTGGCACTTCTCCAAGCAGCCCACCCTGATTTTTTTTTTTCCAAAGGGGAAATAATTTTGCTCCCAGATCTGTCTGACCTGTCCTCCCCTTACCAGGGCATCTATGGCTTTTGGCTTGTTTCTCCTCTGCTCCAGTGCCCATCCCATCTTGGCCACGGCTCTCCCCAGGCTCTGTGTGCCTTTCTGCCTTCTGCTGCTACACTGGGCACCTGGTGCCAGGCTGCTCCCCTCAGGGCCTGCCTGTGTGCCACGTGGCCATGGGCCCCGATCCTAACAGCATGTGCCTCTCCCCCCCAAGGATTGTTCCCAGATGTGAAGGTTGCTCCGGACACTGCTGAAGCCAGAGCGATCACCGGTGGCTTGAGGACCATTGTCCACTCCAGTGACCACTCTTCCAGAGAGAACCTGGCCTCCTGCCCTCCTGTCCAGGGCACAAGGCTGCCAGGTGATGCTGGGCCCCGGGCAGGGGGCGCCAAGGGAGTATGGATATCAGAGCGGCCTCTAGCTTCTTCACTTTTCACTCCCCTAGGCCTTCCCGCCTCAGCTGGTCTGTGGGTGATTTATGCTGTGTGTGGCCACGCAGCTGGCTTAGGTGAGTCCTTCCGGGAGCTGGTTGACCCTCCCTGCAACCCAGAGTTTGTTCTGGGGCATGGGGCCAGTAGCTTGCCCTGCAGGGTCTCACGTTCTCCACAGGTGTTAAGGAGTACATCCCAGGTCGTGCCCCTGCCCACACTCCTGGGCCTCCGTGAGCCACCCCCAGCCCCACCATGACAGCAGAGACACTCAACTTCGGGCCCGAGTGGTGAGTTGCCTGTACGGTGTGCCCTGGCTGGCAGGGAGGAGAGTGGAGCACCCTGACTTGGTTTCCTGGCACCTGTCCCAGGCTGAGGGCTCTGTCCAGTGGTGGCAGTGTGGCTTCCCCGCCTGCCTCCCCCGCCATGCCCAAGTACAAGCTGGCTGACTACCGCTACGGGCGCGAGGAAATGCTAGCCCTCTACGTCAAGGAGAACAAGGTGAGGGTGGGCTGGGCCCAGGGCTGCACTGCCCACCACCTTAGCCAGTTCCCAGGCCCTGGGAACAGGTGGTGTTTTGACACTGTGGTCCCTGTCGACCGATAGGTCCCTGAGGAGCTGCAAGACAAGGAGTTCGCTGCCGTGCTACAGGAAGAGCCGCTGCAGCCCCTGGCCCTGGAGCCTCTGACTGAGGAGGAGCAGGTGGGGCAGGCCCAGGCTGGGCCGGGTACGGGTCAGCATTGTGGCTGGGTGAGTGGGGCAGGTGGGTGGGTGGGTGCTCACTGCCACCCCGGCTCCCTCCTCAGAGAAACTTCTCCCTGTCAGTGAACAGCGTGGCTGTGCTGAGGCTGATGGGGAAAGGGGCCAGCCCAGCGCCAACCAGCACCTCCCGCGGCAGGGGCAGCACGCGCAGCCGAGGTAGAGGGGTGACTGTGCATGGGAGTCTCAGGACACGGGCTGGGGGGCAGGGGAGGGCATCCTGGCAGGTGTCACACCTAGGTGTGTCCTGCCCTTCCCTAGGCCGGGGCCGAGGTGACGGCTGCTTTTACCAAAGAAGCATCGAAGAAGGGGATGGGGCCTTCGGGCGAAACCCCCGGGAGATCCAGCGCAGCCAGAGCTGGGATGACAGGCACGCATGTCCCACCGGGGGCCTGTCGGAGATCCTGGGCCTGGCCCTGCCTGCTCACGTCCCTCTCATGCTCTGTCCCCATACCCCCGGGCCCTTTCTCCCTGCATCCCCCTCCCTCCGTCTTCCTTCTCAGGGCCGAGAGTACAAGGCACACAGCTGCCCTTTTCTGACCACCTCTGTTTTCTCCTGCAGAGGCGAGAGGCGGTTTGAGAAGTCAGCCAGGAGGGATGGAGGTAGGAGTGGAAGAGGGCCAGGATGCAGGCCCCATGACTCTGGTGGGGGTGGTCTGAGGGCAGAAGCCCCTGGCTGCAGCTGTGGCTGCACCCTGAGGCCTGTCTTCCCCTCACCCTCAGCGCGGTCCGGGTTCGAGGAGGGCAGCACTGGCCCGCGGAAGGAGCACGCTCGCTCGGACAGCGAGAACTGGCGCTCGCTGCGCGAGGAGCAGGAGGAGGAGGAAGAGGGCAGCTGGAGGCTCGGGGCGGGACCCCGGCGAGAAAGCGACCGCTGGCGCTCCAGCAGTCCCGGTAAGGCTGGGATGAGGGCGCAGAGTGAGTTGGGGTGCTCCAGTGGAGGGGTGCTCCTCCAGCCCACCTCGCCCCTCCCCAGGGTGCTCACTTTCCTCTGGCTTCTCCTGCTCAGATGGTGGCCCGCGCTCTGCTGGCTGGCGGGAACATGGCGAGCGGAGGCGCAAGTTTGAGTTTGAACTGCGAGGCGGGGACCGAGGGGGCTGTGGTGAAGAGGAGGGGCGGACTGGCGGAGGTGGCATCCATCTGCGACGGGGCCGTGGGCCTGAGGGCTTTGAGGAGGACAAGGACGGGCTCCCAGAGTGGTGCCTGGATGATGAAGAGGAGGAAATGGGCACCTTCGACGCTTCTGGAGCTTTCCTGCCCCTCAAGGTAGCATGAAGAGACCTGGGCAGGGGCTGGGCTGGCCGGTGCCCCAACCTGCTGCCCCACTCACCTGCATGTCCTGTCTGCTGCTTGCAGAAGGGCCCCAAGGAGCCCATCCCTGAGGAGCAGGAGCTGGCCTTCCAGGGGCTGGAGGAGGGTGAGGAGGAACCCTCAGAGGGGCCGGAAGACCCAGAGCCTGAGGCAGGTGAGCTGCCTTCCGGTCCCGCCATTCCCTGCTGATAGGATCAGGCTGCCTAGAAGGGGCGAAAAAGCAAGTGCTGAGAGAAGCTGCAGGAACAGGGCAGGGGAAGGCTGCTGGGTCCTGTGCCCCAGGTTACGGGGTTGGGGGATGCTCACGTTGCTCACACATCCCTGCTGAGGGTTGCAGGGTCTGCTGCCTCCCAGGGGTGCAGCTCTCACTGTCACCCTTTTCTCACAGGCGGGAAGGAGGTAACCCCACGTCCTTTGCCTGAGAAGGCCAGCTCCCCGTCCGCCTTGACCCCCTTGGGCCCACTCTGGGGAACAGATGGAGATGGGGAAGGTGCTGTGGAGAAAGAGCCTGTGGCGGCTGAAGGTTAGTGCAGGGCCAGTGCCCCTGGAGTGGAGTATGCTTGGGTATCGGTATTGGGGGCTGTGGAGTAATGGGGAGAAGACCCATCCTATCCCCTTCTCCTCCCCACTTCACCCCATTCCATGCCCTTTTGTTCACTTTTCCCAGGAGATGACATGAGG
Source organism: Ochotona curzoniae (assembly GCF_017591425.1). Taxonomy (NCBI): domain Eukaryota; kingdom Metazoa; phylum Chordata; class Mammalia; order Lagomorpha; family Ochotonidae; genus Ochotona; species Ochotona curzoniae. The sequence continues at coordinate 7,427,297 of NW_024465421.1, forward strand.
GGTATCCAGCTAAGTCCTGGGGGGACCTCACCCCCGGACCTGCCAGGAGATCTGGAGGATGAAGAAGGCTTGAAGCACCTGCAGCAGGTGTGGGGGTCCTTGGTTTACGTGGATATAGGGAGTGTCTTCCTTTTCCTGGCTGTACCCCAACCCCAGCGTCAACTCCCCTCTCACTGCCCCACCCCACCCCCCGGTTCCCCAGGAAGCAGAGAAGCTGGTGGCCTCTCTGCAGGACAGCTCCTTGGAAGAGGAGCAGTTCACAGCGGCCATGCAAGCCCAGGGTCTGCGCCACTCCGCTGCTGCCACCGCCCTCCCCCTCAGTCATGGTGCCGCCCGCAAGTGGTTCTATAAGGACCCGCAGGGGGAGATCCAAGGTAGCTGCAGGGGTGGGAGGGGGCCACCTGGGGCCTGTTCTGCTCCGGTGCGTTCTGCTGAGCTCGTGACCTCCTTGGTACAGGCCCCTTCACGACCCAAGAGATGGCGGAGTGGTTCCAGGCCGGGTATTTCTCCATGTCTCTGCTGGTGAAGCGGGGCTGCGACGAGGGCTTCCAGCCACTGGGGGAAGTAATCAAGATGTGGGGGCGTGTGCCCTTTGCCCCTGGGCCCTCGCCACCCCCTCTCCTGGTGAGCAGCGATGTCCGCAGAGCAGGCAGGCAGGACAGCCAAGCCCGACCCCCTGCCCCCGCGTGCACTTGGCACGCTCTCGCTTTCATGCAGGGCAACATGGACCAGGAGCGCCTGAAGAAGCAGCAGGAGCTGGCGGCAGCCGCCTTGTACCAGCAGCTGCAGCACCAGCAGTTTCTGCAGCTGGTGGGCAGGTATGCAGGGCCCAGGGGAACTTGGCAGACTGGTTGGCACTGGCCCTGTGGCTTACCGCCCCATGCTTGTTCCCACAGCCGCCAGCTCCCACAGTGTGCGCTCCGGGAAAAGGCAGCTATGGGCGACCTGACGCCACCGCCACAGCAGCAGCTTACCACGTTTCTGCAGCAACTCCAGGCTCTCAAACCTGCCAGGTGCGAGGGGCTTCCGCAGAATGGGGAGCAGAGCCATGGGGGGGCTGTAGAGGGCTCTGGGTCCTGAATGTGTGTGTGCTCTTCAGAGGTGGGGACCAGAACCTGCTCCCGACCATGAGCCGGTCCTTGTCGGTGCCAGATTCAGGCTCCCTCTGGGACGTACATACCTCAGCCTCATCACAGTCAGGTGTGTGGTCCCTGGTCCTCTGCCTCCAGTCCCTGTTTCAAGCCCTTGTCATCCCTGCTACAGCCATCCTAGCTGTCGCCATACCCCTGTCTACGGCCAGCTGACCCTGAAGCCAGCCTTACCTCATGCAGGTGGTGAGGCCAGTCTTTGGGACGTACCAATTAACTCTTCGACTCAGGGTCCAATTCTAGAACAACTCCAGCTGCAGCACAAAGTGAGTGTGTGCTGGCACTACAGTCTGGGGACCCGGGGGTGGAGGGCGGGCACCTTTCCGGCTGATGGGCCGATGGTCCCAGTTCCAGGAGCGCAGAGAAGTGGAGCTCAGGGCCAAGCGGGAGGAAGAGGAGCGGAAGCGGCGTGAGGAGAAGCGCCGCCAGCAGCAGCAGCAGGAGGAGCAGAAGCGGCGACAAGAAGAGGAGGAGCTATACCGGCGCAAGCACGTGCGTGTCATTGGCCCTCTTGCCACCTCCCTGCACCCAGTGGCTCCATACCCCCTCACCTCGAACTTGGTGTTTTGTCTCCATGCAGGTGCGGCAACAGGAACTGCTGTTGAAGCTGCTGCAGCAGCAGCAGGCAGTGGCCGCCGTGGCTGCAGCCCCTGCGCCCGGCTCCCCACCCCCACTCTGGGCTGGCCTGGCCAAGCAGGGGCTGTCCATGAAGACACTGCTGGAGCTACAGTTGGAGGGTGAACGGCAGCTGCACAAGCCACCCCCAGCCCGGGAGCCAGCGCGGGCCACGGCCCCCAACCACCGTGCGGTGAGTAGGCAGGCCCTCTGTGGTGCGGTGCAGGGCAGGAGTCCCCAACATGGGTCTGTGCATGGTTCTGCAGCATCCGCTTTTTTCCCAGGACCCTCACCTCGTCCCCTGTCCTTTGCTACCCAAACCTCCCCACCTAGCGCTCTGGGGTGCGTTGACTGAGCCCCCCTGACTGCCTACCATTTGTAGCAGCTTGGGGGCCTGGGCTCTGCCCCCCTGAACCAGTGGGTGTCTGAGGCTGGGCCACTGTGGGGCGGGCCCGACAAGAGCGGGGGCAGCGGCAGCAGCAGTGGCCTAGGGCTCTGGGAGGATGGCCTCAAAAGCAGCAGCAGCCTGGCCCGCAACCTGGGCCTCAAGAACAGTCGGAGCAGCCCATCCCTCAGGTGGGTGCGGGCACAGGCGCGGCGGGTGGCTGCGAGGGGAGGTCTCCTGGTTGGTCACTGACAGCCCTACTTTGCCCTGCCTTGCCTAGTGACTCGTACAGTCACCTGTCTGGCCGGCCTGTTCGCAAAAAGACAGAAGAGGAGGAGAAGCTGCTGAAGCTGCTGCAGGGCATCCCCCGGCCGCAGGACGGCTTCACCCAGTGGTGCGAGCAGATGCTGCACACGCTGAGCACCACGGGCAGCCTGGATGGTACCCACAAGTCCCCAGGCTGGGCTGGGGTGGGAGCTGCCCAGGCTCAGCTGGGCCTCACTCCTAGTTCCCTGCCCCTTAGTGCCCATGGCCGTGGCGATCCTCAAGGAGGTGGAATCCCCCTACGATGTGCATGATTATATCCGTTCTTGCCTGGGGGACACGCTGGAAGCCAAAGAATTTGCCAAACAATTCCTGGAGCGGAGGGCCAAGCAGAAGGTCAGCCAGCAGCGGCAACAGCAGCAGCAGGTAGGGGCAGCTGAGCCGAGGCGGGTGGGCCGACCCTGGGCGTCCTCACCACTCACTCCCCCCTGCTGCCCTAGGAGGCCTGGCTGAGCAGCACCTCCCTGCACACGGCCTTCCAGGCCAACCACAGCACCAAACTCTGCCCCGGGGAGGGCAGCAAGGCCAAGAGGCGGGCACTGATGCTGCACTCGGACCCCAGCATCTTGGGTGAGCTGGGCTGGGGTCAGGGAGGAGCTGGGCTCCTCTGCCCAGGGCGCAGGGGCCTAGCAGAGCTCACGCCCGGCTTCTCCCTGGCTTCAGGGTATTCCCTGCACGGCTCTTCCGGTGAGATTGAGAGTGTGGATGACTACTGAGCAGCCCGTCCTACCAGTCCCCAGGCTGTCGGCCAAGGGCTGCAGGAGCAGCTTGGACCCCAGGGTCCCCAGCCTGCAGGCTCCCCACAGGAGCCGAGGAGGAAGCAGGGGCAGGGTCCCCAGCACTTGTTACAAACCACACGATGCACCTTAACTCACCCACCACGAGGCACTTTACAGATTGGGGGAGGGTTTTTTGTTTTTTGTTTTTTGTTTTTTTATTTTTTAATTTTAAAATGACTTTGAAGAAAATGTTAGGAGAGACAAAGGATATTGTTAAAAACTAGACTATAAACACCCTTACCCCTTTTGAGGGATCATGGGTGTGATAATGGAAGGTCCACAGAGGTTTGTTTTTTTTGTTTGTTTTTTGTTTTTGCTTTTTTTTTTTTTTTTGTTAGAAAAAAAGAAAAAAAAAGTGGTTAGGCTGAAAGGAAAAACACACTGTTATTCCGGGGCAGTGAGGACACAAGCCCCGTGGAGCTGCCCGGCCTGGCCCCACGGCCACACTTACCCTCCTGCCCCTGGGATTGGGGCTGCTGGGGTAGCTGGAAGCTGGGGTGCCAGCAGTTTGCACAGCGAGGCCCCCTTGGAGCCCCGCCTGCCGGACCCGCTGTGAACAGCCCATAGACGCTGTGATGGCTGAGGCCCCCCTTGGCTTGGCTGCTTGGGGGAGAGTTGCACAAATCAGACAAGCCGCCCCAGCCCCTGGGCTGTCCTCCTGCACCAGCTGGCAGGGCCAGTAGGGGAGTGCCGGGCTGCATGGGCAGGCAGAGGGCAGCGGCAGGACTGACTGGCCCTGCTGAGTGGCTACCCCCTCTGTTGCCATTTGGGGGCTGCCTGGGTGTGAAGCTGAGCACCCCAACTTGTGCCGTGGCACATGAATGTATTCTGTGGGCCTCAAGTGTCCACATCATGCCTGCAAGCGCGTGGATGCGCCAGGAGCTAGAGCTGCCACGGAACAGACACTCGCAGTGCTGCGAGGGGGCAGGAAGCAGGCCCCCCCGACCTGCAGCCTGCCATGTGGCCTGTGGACCACCTAGCCCTGCGCCTGACCCCCTGTTGACCAAATGGGAGAGGAGCGAGTGGCTTCTCCCCTCAATGTGTTTTTTAATGTTGGGTAAGGTTGGGCTCAAGGGCAGCAGTGGGTGTCTCCCGGGTCGGGGGGCTGGCTGCCTTGGGCTCACACCAGTCGCTGACTCTGGTTCCCTCCCTGGGCTGTCGCCATCGTCTTTGGGTTTCTTAACCTCTTGGGTTTCTCATGTAACTCGTCCCGCTGACCTCACCGCTCAGAGTGCAGTATTAGGGCAGGCCTCTGCCACTGCCTCCCTTCCATGAATGTACCTGCCCCGCCCCGGGGAAGCGAGGAGCACCCCATCTCCTGCCCCATCTCCCCAGTGAGAATGACTTTTTTTTTTTTTTTTTGCACCAAAGTGGCAACTGGGTCAGTGTTGGGGGACAAAGCTGGCCTCAGGGTGGAAGGGCCCCTCCACCTGCTTCTCCCTGGTTTTTGACAGTGTTAGCGTCTGTGAAAAGACAATATTCTCTCTAAAGCAATAAGGGGGTGATGGGCCAGGGGGAAACGTTTTGCTGCTGCTGGCCCCCCAGCTCCCACCTGCCTCCTGCCCACTCACACCGAATGTGGGGGGTGCTCAGAGGTGTGGGGGAGACTCCTTTGTGACTGAATGTAATGCCCCCGCCCCTGCCACAGCCAATGCAGAGGAAGGGGGGACTTCCTGTCTCTTCCTGCCCCTTTCCCCCCTCAGCTAAAGAGACTTTGAACTTTGGGGGCCCCTGAGCCTGGAGAGGCCTTAACCCTGTGAGGAAGTGTAGGGGGAGCCCTCTCCCGCCCCCATCCCCTCTGAGAGTGGTCAATGTTTACAAGCCCTGAGCCCCCAGCCCAAGGGCTCAGCCCCCAGCCCCTCAGCCCCCCTTTCCTAGCCCGTCTTCCTGGGCCCTAGCTGCTCCCCTACCCTCCCGGGGTTCCGGGTGGGGTAGGGCTCTCTACCTGTTGTTCCCCTGTCTGCCTTGTTCCTAGTGTGCCCCTACCCCCTACCCTGTGTGACTCCCTTTCTCTCACCTGCCCCTGTAAATACCCCCATCTCCCAATAAAACTTGGTGTGTGTTCTCCCCATCTGCTTGGGCTGCTGTTTCTATTTCGGGCAGGGGCAGCAAGGGGGCAGTGTTAGCCAGCTGGTCTAGGCTGCTCAGTGGGATGGCCTGCTCCTGGGCCCCAGTGGAGGCAGCAGCTCAGCTCCTCAGCGGCTCCCACCTCCAGGTGCGGGGATTTAGGAGCACTCTGGTGTGTGACTCCAGCATTGTGCTGAGGACGTTGAGGTTTACCTCCTGGGCCTGCTGCTTGGTGGAGCCTTGCACCCCCAGCTACTGGCCAGTGGTGGTGGAGACAAATGAGGAGGGACACAAAGAAAGGCAGAGACCAGGTACAGAGTTGGAATTGGTTCCTTTATGGAAAAACTGAAAATATAATAAAAATTAAAATAAAACCAGTTTTAAAAAAGCCAGCCCCTGGGGTTTCCACCTCCTGCCTCAGGCCCTCCGGAGGGGCGAGGCCCTGACCCCAGGGCAGCCAGAGGATGTGGGCTTTCTGCCCATCCTCTTCCCCCATCCCACCCCCATCTTCACCTCTGCCATGGGGGCCCCGGAAGGAACCAAACCTGGGTGAGGGAGCAGGGACCCGTGGCCCAGGGACGGAGGCTCATAGCATGCCCAGCCCCAGAGCAGAGCTCCCGGCCTGTAGTGTGGGCATGGGCAGGCCCCTCCAGGCCTGGGCCCAGCTGGGGTCAGGGCAGTTAGTTCCAGATCTTGAGGAAGGAGTCCCAGGAGCCTGTGGCCACAGCCATGCCATCGTCAGTGACTCCAAGACAGCTCACTCGGTTGTCGTGGCCAGCGAGAACACCTGTGAGCAAGAGGGACATGAGAACCATTCCTGTGGGAACTCCTGATACAGCTGACCCCAGTGCCTGACTCTCACCTGCACGATCACCCTTCATAGCATCCCAGATGTTGCAATTAAAATCATCATAGCCGGCGAGCAGCAGCCGGCCACTGCGCGAGAAGGCGACAGAGGTGATGCCACAGATGATGTTATCGTGGGAATACATGAGGAGCTCCTGATCAGCTCGCAGGTCAAAGAGGCGGCACGTGGCATCGTCGGAGCCCGTGGTGAAGGCATAACCATTGGGGAAGAACTGTGGGACACAGGCCAGAGTGGAGTGAGGACTACGGACGGGTGGAGGTGGGGGCCAGGCACATAGGGGCAAGCACTTACAGCCACGGCGTTGATGTCAGACTCGTGGCCAATGAAGGTCTGTCGGCACATGGAATCCCGCACATCCCACAGCTTGATAGAGGCGTCACAGGCCCCTGACACAAAGGTGCGGCCATCGGGGGCCAGTGACAGTGACATCACGTCCCCACTGTGTCCAGCAAAGCCCACGGTCTGCTGACCTGTCTCAATGTCCCACAGGGCGCTGGAGAGGAGACAGGAACAGGAAGGGATCAGGGCAGGAAAGGATCCTCCCCACCCACTCCCTCCAAACCCCATAGGAACCCAGGGCAGACCCAGGGGCCAGCCCTCAGCCCTGATGGGAGGGATGGCCCCGGGCCACCACAAGAGGAAGGCCTCATTGGCTGGGTGGGAAGTGGTGGCTCAGCCCAGACAGCCTGGCCCTGACAGGGCTCACCAGGTGGTATCCCCAGAGCTGGTGATGATCTGGTTGTCATCCAGGAAGCGGCAGCATGACAGGTACCCTAGGGGAAGGAGTGGTCAAGCAGGCCCGGGTGATGGACAGGGGAGATAGCCCCAGCCCGCGGTCTCCACACCCAGCCAGGCCCCCCTCACCGGTGTGGCCAGGCAGCTCCCGGCTGACCCGGACATTGCCCTCACGGGTCTTGAGGCTGTAGATGGAGCAGATGTTGTCCAAGCCCCCACAGGCCACAAAGTTCCCTGAGGGTGCATAGGCACAGGTCATGACCCAGGAGGAGCGCAGCGGGATGGCATGGACCTAGGGAGGAGGGTGGGCAGTGCTTGGGGTTAGAGCTGTCCAGCCGAGGCCCCACCGCCTGTTCCGCACCACCTCCCCACACGCCCTCTACCTTGTTGGTGGTATAGCTGTCCCAGATGATGAGCTTCCCATCCTGGGAGGCGCTGACCAGCAGCCTGGTGGAGGCCGAGGGGTGGGATGTTAAGCCTGGAGCTATAGCACCTCCCCACCCTCTCCTGCACCCTGGAGTGTCTGGGAGTCAGGCGTCCTCTGCATCCCACCAGACCTGGGGCGGCCGTACCCATCCCCAGCCACCCTGCCAACCATACCCACACACCTTGAGTCTGTCCCCCAGTGCATGGCGTAGATTTTGGCCAAGTGCCCACGGAGGGTCCTCCGTGTCCTCATCTGGATCCTCCCCACTGGGTCCAGCCCAGCCGTGATCTGGAGGTGGGCAGGGTGGGCTCAAGGGGCTGTGGTGGGAGCCCTAGGAGCAGCCAGGCCCCCAGCCTCCTCCCCCTACCACCCCCAGCTCCCAGCTGTCCCTGGGGTCATCTCACCTGGGTCAGTGTTGAATCCCCACATGCTTTCCGGGCATCCTGCAAGGTGGACAGACCCAGAGAAGCCAGAGAGAAGAAGGGGGTGGGGGAGCAGAGGCAAACAGGAAAGCAGGAGACAAGAGGAGAGCCAGGGATGAGACACAGAGGAACACTCAGGATGCCCCCTCCCCGTCCCCACTCCCGCTCCCAGGCACCCTAGTGGCCAGCTCAGCTTCCCCCACCCCAGCGAGCCAGGCCCTCACCCGGATCTGGTTCCGGAGCTGCTCAGCCTCCTGTCTCAGTTGCTCCAGCTCACTCATGGCGCCGGGCCCGTGGGGCGGGGTTGGGGGCGGCTGGGGGCCGCGGGACGGGGGCTGGGGGAGGCAGCTCCTGGCCGCTGGCCCGAGGCCTGGGGGATGCAGGGCTGACGTCAGCTCCAAGGCCGTGGCCGCCGAGTAAGAAGCGGGGAGAGGCGGGGTGGGAGTCTGGTCCGGAAGGGGTAAGCACCGGGAAGCGGAGGGGGAGGGGTGGTGGCCACAGGGTGACCCTCCCTGGGCAGAAGCTAAGGGTCCCTGACCCAGGACAGCCATTGCCCAGGGGACTAACCCACTTCCCCAATCTTCCTCCCGCCCCCCGGAAATGGAGTGGGAAGTGCAAGAGGAAGCGCAGGGGAAACCCCTCCCTAGGACAGCGGGCCAGGCGGGACACCCGCGGCAGGAACTGGGGGGGGGATGGTGGGGGGAGAGTCCCTTCGAAAACAGACCTGGCGTCCGCCCCAGCCTGCACAGGCACCGCCCTTCAAGCACCTAATTTTAAAAGGGGCGGTGCCTCTTTAAATTCACCCCCACACGCTGCACACCCTCCACACACACCCCCAGTTCCGAAGGTGGGGAGGGGGGAGAGGAGGGGAGAAGCTGGGCTGTTCGTGGAGTTGCCTAGGCAACCGCCACCCGGACTGAGAGCACCTCATTGGAGAAGTGCCCCCACCCTAGCCCCGTTGCCAAGGCAACCGCATCCCCAGCAAGAGACCTGTAGGGTGGGTGACCCCACCCCCGGCCCCTTCGCCCCCGCCCCGACCCAGCCTCCCGCCTCTCTCCAGAACCGGCCAGGGTGGCTGTTTACAGGATTTGGGAAAAGCCGATTCGGCACTAATGGGTTCGGGACGGCTCACCCCGGATAATCCCCCAAGCCGGCTGCGTTCCATTAGCGGTCTGCCGAGGGTGTGTGGGGGGAGTGCGGGGGACAGTGGTGGGAACGCAGCCCCACGCCACGGCTCCCTCCGGCCCCAGCCGCCCGCCCTGCCGCGCCGCAGAAAGCCCGGGGGAGCCGCTCTCCAGTAATTAGGGCTCCGAAGAGAGGCCGGCGGCCCCGAGGCGCGGAGCTGCTCTCTTCCCAGGCACCCCAGGAGCCCAGCCCGTCGGACACCCCCACACCTCCCCGACACCTGTGTGATGAGCCGGCAGCCCGGGCGCCCCCACCCAGCTTCCACTTCCCCCTAGCCGCTGGGCGTTCCTCCTCCCCACGGACACCCCTTCCCCTTCTCCAAGATCAGCTTGCCACCCCAGCGCCAGGGGATGCCCCCCTCCAAGGGGCAGAGCCCCCCGACCCACACCCACATCCAGCGGCCAAGCCCGAACAGGGCGGCGACGCCTGAAGCTCAGGCCATTAGGAAACAGCAAGCCAGGAGGAAGGCCGCCGGGGCGGGGGCGACACTCCCTGCCACCCTCCGCCCGCCCTCCACCGCAGCCCCCGGCAGCCGGGAGAGGGGGGCTACCGAGGCCCCAACCGGAGACGGAGGAGGGCTGTCACCGCCCCCGCAGGCCTGCCGGGGCGCGCGCGAGGGCACCGAGGGTCCCCGCATCTGGCAGCTGGGTGCCGCGGTGCGAGGCGCAGTGGGCCTTGGCCTCGGCCCCCACGACCTCCATTTTGCCCAAAAGCCAGTCGGGTGTGTGCGTGGGGGGCGAGTCACCTGGGAGCGAGTCTTTGGGGTTGAGGGCTGGTCAAGGGGCACGGGGAGGGGTGCCCAGGTCTCGGCTGACTTGGGGTAGCGGGGCCCGAACCCCAGCGCGCAAAGGGTGGAGACGTGCGGCCCGGCCTGCCTCTCCCAAGGTTCCGGAGTTCTGCGAGGCGAATGCGGGCGAGGGTGCAAAGCCCGAGGACAACTTGGGGCGCTATCACCCTTCCCCGGGCGGGTAGGTAGGCAGGCAGGCGGGTGGTGTGGGGGGGAAGGGGGCGGGCCAGAGGGGGGAACCAGAGAAAAAGCCCGGGATTTTGACCCCCCAATTAACAAGGGAGCAAAAAGGCAGGCAGAGATGGGATGGGGTCTGGGGGGGGGGAAACCCCAAAATGCTGCTGATGGTGTAGGGACCGCATGCATTCCTGGGGATAAGGGTCCCCCCACTCGGTTCCCCTTCCGGGTTTGGGAGAGACGAGGCCGGAGGAAGGGAGGGAAGGTCTGAGGAGTTACGTCCACTCCCTAGAGGCCAAGACCCAGGGGACCACAAGCGACGTGCCCCGGTGGGGACCTGGGCTGGGGAAGCCGAGGACGCCCGTCGTCGGCGGGGCTACCTGTGGTGGGGGGCCTCTCCAAGGGGTCGCGGGCAGCGCGGGAGGTCCTGTCTTCCTCCGCGGCGGAGGCGGCGGCGCGGATGGATCTCCTCAGTCACCCCAACTCCGCCGGCCAGCGTCGCTCTCCCCAGAGCGGAGGGATCCCGCCCGCCAGTGACGCGGCCCTCGCCGCCGCGCCCAGGGCCCGGCTGGGCGAGACCAACGTGTCAGTGTGAGGGGGGGAGCCCACAAGAGAAAACAGCACGGAAACGGGCCCAAGACGAATTGAGTCCCCTCCCACAGACACAGTTGCCCATTATTTCGACGCGAGCCAGGTCGAAAGCATCAGTGTTCTTCCAGAAAATAAGCAACCTATTCTGCCCCTATTGCTGTCGGAGGTGGTACCGGCCCGGGGAAGGGGAGGGCGAGAGGGCTCTCTGGTCACGTGACAAGACATCCCGCCCCTCCCGGATTGGGCGGCTCCAGACTGGAGGCTGCAAGCCCAGGTTCTCGGCATGGCCACGCCCCCATCCTGGCGAGACCACGCCCCTGCCCGGGGGTGGAGCCAGAGCGATCCGGACGGGCCCCGGCCCAGCCCCGGGTTGGCAGAAGGAGCCAGCCTTTCTGCAAGTGGCTGAGCTTGAGTGGGGATGCAAATGCTGTTCCCTGGGCACGCCGCCGCCGCCCCCAGGAGTCTACCAGGCGGGTCGCCAGCTTTACCCCTCAGTGAGCTCCCGGAGCACGCCAAGGGGTGACCCCCATGGAGTTCCAGGCTCCTGGCTTCGTTTGGCCAACGAACCAAGAGATGGACCGTGTCTCTGTCACTCTGCCTATCAAAAAATAATCTTTTTGGAAAGGTATTACTAACATTTTTCCATCAATGCTAAATAGTTTTTCTTTTTTTAAGATTTTTTTTTTTAATTGGAAAGATTTCTGAAGTAAGAGGAGAGACAGATAGTCTTCCATCCTCTGATTCAGTCCCCAGACGGCGGCAGTGGCGAGGGCTGAGCTGACTCAATGCCAGGAGCCAGGAGCTTCTTTCAAACTCGCAAGAGCTGGAGCCATCTTCTGCTGCTTTCCCAGTTCACGAGCAGGGAGCTAGATCAAAAGTAAAGCAGCTAGGGCTTGAACCAGCGCCCATATGAGCTAGCAAGAGGAGTGTTAGCCAGTTATGGCACGCTACCAGCCCCAGCATTACAGTGTTTCGGAAGCACAGTGTTTTAAAGAACACTGTGGACTTCCTACTCCTAGGTGTACATGAGTTCCCAACTGATGTCAGAAGGGGCCTGTGGATGATTTACTTTCCTCAACCGGCCACTTGGAAAGTTAGCAGCCTGAGATGAGAGCCTAGCGAGGTCACTCCCTACCGGGCTTTCGCCCCTACTTCCTCTCACTGTTGGTTTCTGTGCCAATTTATTACTGTGTTTGAATTCTTCCAGCTAATCTCTCTGCTGAGTGCCACAGATACGTCCTGTGCAGTTCCAGGCCCTAAGGGTGCACTGGGAACAGCAGGTGCGTCTACAGAGGGGATAGGAGACAGGCATGGGAAAGAACCGTGAGTCCTGGTGGCCTGGAGACAGCAGGGAGACAGTTGAAGGGAGACACAGCAGCGGGGAGGGGAGGGGAGTGGCAGGACTTTGAGAGGGTTGAGGTGGCCACGGGAAAGGAGTCAAGAGAAATCCCTCCCCTCCCCCCCCCCCCTTATGAGAGAGTTCTGAGCTAGAACGGGGAAACAGAAGGAGTGGAACACACTCCAGGAGATGTGTTTAGGCTGCAGGTTGGAGACATTAGGCCCAAAGTATTGGGGAGTAGTTACAGGAATGCTCCAGAAGCAGCTGCTGAAGGCCTGCAGCTCAGCAGAGAAATCGGGGAAGAGGGGCTCAACAAGCTTGTCCTCTGCCTGCAGCGCCAGCATCCCATATGGGCACCAGTTTGTGTCCCAGCTACTCTACTTTCTGATCCTGCTCCCTGCTTGTGGCCTGGGAAAGCAGACCTGAAAGAAGCTCTCCTCTTCTCTGTAAATCTGCCTTTCCAATAAAAATAAATAAGTGTTCCTTCCAGCTGAGCCGGTAGCATGGACACGGCGAGGGTCAGGGAATCAGACACCGACAGGAGACCAGTAGTGGTGGAAGACATCTCTCACTGGCCTCCCTTTATTCAGCCATATATACTTTTTCCCCCAAGCCTCTAGCAGAACAATAGGATGCTAATGAGTCTGATAGACAAGGTGCCACTAGCCTCCAAGCCCATTTCCTGCAGGAGCCAAGCTTAACAAATGCTAATCAACTCCTCAGCCCACAACAAATAAGTATTAAAAAAAGAAAGAAGTATTAAAAAAGAAAGGAAGGAAGAAATTGGCCTTTGGGGCCCAAAACGGTAGCCTAGCGGCTACAGTTCTCACCTTACGCGCACTGGGATCCCATATGGGCACTGGTTCTAATCCCAGCAGCCCTGCCTCCCATCCAGCTCCCTGCTAATGGCCTGGAAAAGCAGTTGAGGATGGCCCAAAGCCTTGGGACCTGCACCCACATGGAAACCTAACTTTGGATCAGCTCAGCTCTGGCCCTTGTGGCCACTTGGGGAGAGAATCAGTGAACGGAAGATCTTCCTCTCTGTATATCTGAATTTCCAATAAAAATAAATATTAAAAAAAAAGAAAGAAAGAAATTGGGCTTGGCGTCAAGCCCCGAGAGTGTGTGGCGTGTACAAGCACTTGAAGTCATACGATGACTCATTTCTCTTCCGAGCTCCAGCACAGTCTCTCCAGTGGTAACAACTTGAACCCAGCTGTGGTTGGAGTACTGCTGCTCTGGACATTGGTGCGCACCTCAGCTGAGGGTACCCAAAGAACTAACCCCCAAGACATCCACATCTCGGCTCGCCTTCAGTGGGTTTAGCCCTACATCAGTCACGTGATTCCACTCCCTGTCTGTTCATCCCTCCGCTCTTCCCCAGTGGCCAGCACCACCATTCAGCACCGAAAGAAGCTCACCTCATTAGGGGAGAAGTTAAGGGTAGCCCAGAGGCCTGCAAATGCAGCAACTTAAGTCCCAAAGGAAATACCCCAAGGCAGTGGGGACTTCTCTGTCATTCCAACATGGTGGCCTTCATCGCCATGTCCAATGGGGTCCAGGCAACCACCACTGTTGTAACTATATCTCAGCCTGTGGGAAGGTGGTAAGGATGAGGGGGACAGCACTGGCTCATTCCTGATCTAGGACACCCCTGACTTCCGTTCAGAAGCCAAGCAAGATGTAAGGAATGCTGGGATGTGTAGTCTGCAGCTAGGTTCCCAGCTGAGCTGTGAATAGTGAGTAAAGAGATGGCTACTGGTGGAAGGCCACTGTCATTGTCAATCACAGGAACATCCCATCAGTGCTACCTGTGGTACTGGCTGCCAGCTGCTATTCTGTCCATCCTTACCTTTGTTTTGGCCTCTAAGAGAGTTTGTTTATAATCAACCTATCAAATACAGCTGCTGGAGATATCTTTCTAAGATGCAAATCGTATCACATAACTTAGGCTGTTGAGAAACAGCACGCACAGCTCCCCACTGGTTCCACAAGAAGGACCAAGCTTATTTGCATGATGCACATGCCAGGTCTTGTCTGCTTGACTCAGCACATCTTCCATCCACCCCCACTGCCACCCCCGTGCAACGCTCTTTCCTTGTCTGCCAGAAAAATTCAGGTCATTGTCTGGGACTTAGTCTAAATGCTACTTCTCTGGTCACATTATGTGCACCCCCCCCTTTGCAATGCTGGCTGTTCTCCTACTGCAGCCTTTACTAGACTGTAAATTTCTGGACCCTTGATACCTGCTGTGGGCTCCCTGGGAAGCCAAGCACCTGGTGTATCTACCTTGGAAGGTTGTCCGGGAGCTCAGCCAACAAAGAATTGCCCTTTACAAGATGCGGGGGGGAAAGGGGGCATCAGAAGGGCCCAGGTCTCTAGCATCCTCAGCATGATTAGCAGGTGCTTAGATTTGGCCAGCCTGAATGTAGCCATGGAATGTGAGACCCTCCAGATGATTCTGTTGAATGAATGGTTTCTTCTGCTGTTTTCCTGGGTAGGCCTCAAAGTCCACGGATTTACCATTAAGTTCTAGGAGCCATTTTATTTCCAGTGCTTGCCAGGCTCTTGGTGAGCATTTGTGTTTACCTCCTGGCCAGCACTTTGCACAGACCGCTGAAGTGCTCGTTTTGAACACGCCAGGATCCTATATGGGCACCAGTTCTAATCCCAGCTGCTCCACTTCCCATCCAGCTCTCTGCTTGTGGCCTGGGAAAGCAGTCGAGGATGGCCCAAAGCCTTGGGACCCTGCACCTGCGTGAGAGACCCAGAAGAAGCTCCTGGCTCCTGGCTTCAGATCAGCACAGCTCTGGCTGTTGGGGCCACTTGGGGAGTGAATCATCAGATGGAAGATCTTCTCTGTCTCTGCTCTCCTCTCTGTATATCTGATTTTGCAATAAAAATAAATAAATCTTTAAACTAATAAATAAATAAATCTTTTAAAAACAGACTGAAAATATTTAGAACATACATGTAACAACAGCTGCCACATGGAAAATGCCTTGGACCTGTGAAATTCAAGTGGAGTTGCAGGGGTCAACCAGTTGGCCTTTGACCTGTTTTCCACTACTAGCCACAAATTTCCCCAGACACTGGCCTGTGCCATCAGAACATGTCCAGCCTGTCTCCCAGCTCAAGCTCCTTATGACCCCCACACAATCCAGAAGTGCACCTGCTGGGCATGTGCTGTCCTCCATGTGGAAGACATCTCTCACTACACTACATCCTTCACCACAGCTGGGACTCTGCCCCCAGGAGCTCTCCTGGACTCAGCAGTAGGCAGCCACTCCCTGCCTTTGGGCCTCCTTTTTGGCCATGGTGTAGGCCCCGGTATCCCAAGGGTTAACACCACAGCTTAACTTCTTTCTCAAGGTGTAACAGGATGGGCAATCTTGGCCTGATGCACTCAGCCCCCGGCTTGGACTGACTCGGGGTGCGTGGTGACGCGGGCGTTGCCCACACCATGGTCTAGCACATCTGAGCTCCCCACACTGCGTCCAGATCCCTTATGTGTAGGGGTATCTTTATTTGAGCACAAATATATCTCAGCACCTCCTCCCACCTCCCCCAGCCTAGTCCTTGCCAAACGGTGGACAGTAAAGATGCTTAAATGGATGGATGAACAAAAATGAGGGGTGTTTGTTGTTTCATCATAACTGTTTTCTTTTTCCTTTTTTTTTTTAAAGATTTATTTTTATTATTTTTTCATTGGAAAGGCGGATATACAGAGAGGAGAGACAGAGAGGAAGATCTTCCGTCCGATGATTCACTCCCCAAGTGAGCGCAACCGGCCGATACTATGCCAGTCCGAAGCCAGGAGCCTCTTCCGGGTCTCCCACATAGGGGCAGGGTCCCAAAGCTTTGGGCCGTCCTCGACTGCTTTCCCAGGCCACAGGCAGGGAGCTGGATGGGAAGCGGGGCTGCCGGGATTAGAACCGGCGCCCATATGGGATCCTGGGTGTGCAAGGCGAGGACCTTAACCACTGCGCCACCGCGCTGGGCCCTTTCCTTTCTTTTTAAGATTTATTTATTTTGGGTCCAGAGTAATGGCTCAATCACTAAATCCTCACCTTGCCTGTGCCTGGATCCAATATGGGCACTGGTTTGTGTCCGGGCTGCTCCACTTCTCATCCAGCTCCCTGCTTATGGCCTAGAAAAGCAGTAGATGATGTCCCAAAGCTTCAGGACCCTGCATTCATGTGAGAGACCTGGGAGAGGCTCCTGGCTCCTGGCTCCTGGCTCCTAGCTTTGGATCAGCTCGGTTCTGGCCGTTGCTACCACTTGGTGAGTGAACAAGTGGATGGAAGATCTTTCTTTCTGTATTTCCTTCTCTCTGTAAATCTGCCTTTCCAAAAAAAAAAAAAAAAAAGAATCTTTAAAAAAAAAAAAGATTGATTTATATTTTTTTGGAAAGGCAGGTCAGATGTGCGTTAGCCATTGAGCCATTGCACCAGGCCCCACTAGAACCCCTTCTATCACATAAGAGACTCTTGTGTCAGGTCCCATGGGAAGTGGCCACTGTCAGTTTTGGTGACTCACTTCCCCCATCCAACTCCACTTCACATTCACTGGGAAAGCAGTGGAGGGTGGCAGGCCAAAGCCTTGAGATTTTGCACCTGGGTAGGAGACCCAGAAGAAGCTCCTGGCTCCTGGCTTCAGATCAGCTCAGCTCTGGCTGTTGTGGCCACTTGAGGAATGAACCAGCAGACGGATGATCCTTCTCTCTCCTTCTCTCTGTAAATCTGGCTTTCCACTAAATAAATAAATATTTTTTAAAAATTAAGTGAGTGGGAGTGCCAAAGTGCCCCAACACACATGTATTCACGTGTACACACACACACACACACACACACACACACATTAGGCCACACCTGCCAGCACCGACAGACTCACAAAATCTAGGAAGCAGCCAGAAACTTGGTCCAGTGATGGTGGCCTCCTAGACAGAACAGGTGGCTGAATAGAGGGGGGTAAGGGCAGGTGAGTCGAGTGCCTGTGTGTGTATTTGTGCATGTGTGTGCAAGTGCACATACATGCGCATGGGGAAGGCCCAGATACCTGAGGGTAGATCAGGAAAAGAGCCAGTCGTCAGAGACCAAGGTGAGAAGACCAGAGGAGAGAGGGAGACACAGCCCCTAGAGTCCGGCCGAGGGGAGGGCGCCCTTGGCTTCCTTTTAGTATCTAGCTCAGGAAACTGAGGGTGGAGCAACCCCTCGCCACTGTGGCACTCTCAAGCCCCTACCGCCCCCCATTTTTAAATTTAAGGGAGTTGGGGTCCCCATCGGTTATCCTGCGGGGTTCTGGTCTCCTCTCTGCCGCCCATTGCGTCTAGCCGGTCTTCACCGCCTAGCAAGGATGCCCTCCTCGCGGTAGCCCGGACGCCCCCGAGTTGCTGCGCCTTTAAAGCCGCAGCCCCCGACCGGGTTATTGTCTCGCCTCGCAGCCAACCGGCAGCGCCGTTGGGGGCGGGGGACCGGGTCTCCGGATTGGCCGCCGCGCGCGCCCCGCCCGCCCGGGATCCCGGGAGCTGTCCGGCCGCCGCGGTGCTGATCCCGCCGCCGCCCACGGGCCGCGAGTCGCACGGAGGGACACTATGAGCGGGGGCGTCTACGGCGGAGGTGAGCCGCTCCCGGGCCGCGGGGGGAACCTCGCGCGCGCAGCCCTGCGCCCCGCGCCCGCGCCTCCCCAAGCCCGGGCCACTCCGGGGCCTGTCACCGGGCACGGGGCCGGCTGCGCGCGCCACCCCTCTCCCGGCTTGCCTCGGGCCCAAGAGCTCCACACTATCCAGTCCACCTCTGCCCAAGCCCTGGCTCCATCCTTCCCAGTCAGGAGAGTGGCCGTCACAAGGCCACCGGGTAGGAGGCAATCTTGGCGGCCCATCTCACCCCCTCCTCTCCAAGGTCCCTCCACTCCGGGGTTCTACCCCCGCTTCAGGCTCCACTCCCACCTTCCCTGACCCCTGTGCCTTTACCCTAACCTCCTCCCACCCGGACAGAGTGAGGGGGAGGTCCCTTCACGAGCCCATCTCTCTGCACAGATGAGGTGGGAGCGCTGGTCTTTGACATCGGCTCCTTCTCGGTACGCGCTGGGTATGCCGGCGAGGACTGCCCCAAGGTGAGCTTCCCCTCAAAGTCGCTCCGGGCCCTCCAAGCACCCAGCCCACAGCCTCTGCGGAGCCACGGTGCATGCTGGGGCTGGTGGGGTGGTAGTAGGGTGACGCCCCCTTTCCATGTCCCTGCTCGGCAGGCTGACTTCCCCACCACGGTGGGGCTGCTGGCCGCGGAGGAGGGAGGCGGGCTGGAGCTGGAGGGGGAGAAAGAGAAGAAGGGGAAGATCTTCCACATCGACACCAATGCCCTGCACGTGCCTCGCGATGGAGCAGAGGTCATGTCGCCCCTCAAGAATGGCATGAGTAAGGGCCCTCACAGCTGCCCCTGAGGTAGACCAGGATCCCGCCGCTCAGGCAGCGACACACAGCAACTGTCCAGGTCCCAGGGACCCCGGCTCACTAGATTCCTGGGAGCATGGGGAGGGAATTTAATCCTCTAGAGTTGATCTCACCCTCCTCCTGGACTAGGCTTCCCCCACTCCCCTTTCCTTCCTGTCCCTGACCCCAACCTGCCCCACTGCATCATTCCCCGTTGTCTTCTGGCTTCAGTTGAGGACTGGGAGTGCTTCCGAGCCATCCTGGATCACACCTACAGCAAACATGTCAAGTCGGAGCCCAACCTGCACCCAGTGCTCATGTCTGAGGCTCCGGTAAGTTCCCTGGGTGCCCCCTCCTCACGCCAGGTTTCCCTTCTCAGGCAGTCCTTGCTGCACTGTCACGGATGATGTGGATGCCTGAGCCTTCTCTCCCTTGGGTCCGGCTCTCACCACCCTTCTCCTTGCCAGTGCTTTTTTAATCTTTGTGGTACCCTTGAGGAATCAATTTGCTTTACAAAACACAGTAAGGAAGAAATGCACTTCTTTCCTCTTTCTTCCATTTTCCCTTTGCCAAAGGCTGCTGCTTTTTTGCCTTATTTATTTACTTTGGACGTTTTCCTCTTTATGTCTGTAAACGTCACACTGCTGTTTGTAGACTCGAGTGTCACACATTGCCTGTGGATAAAAAGGGGCCCTGGTGTCTTTCCTGCCCTCGTCTGTGTCACACGTGTTTCTCATGCCCCGCCTTTGAGTACATTCCATTTTAGACTTTTAGAAGATTAATACTCACTATTTAACATCTTATGACCATGGATGCTAATCAAGGCTGAGCTGGCCAATGAACAGATACTTTTCTTTCACTGTGAAACTTTTTGTGTTCCCTACAACTGAAGAATTATCTGAATTTCAATTTTTTTCTTTGTATAGTTTTCTATTAATGTGATCTAAGTATTGATCAGCTCTCTGCACCTTGTGTTGGAGATCACGGCTCCTGCACTTGCTTCCTTGATTTATTCCTTTGTTTTCATGGAGATCTTTCCATAACTGCTTTAGAAAGTGGTTTATAGTTCATGGGGAGGGGCTGGTGCTGTCACTTAGCGCGTAAAGCCACTGCTTGCAAAACCAGCATCCCATACAGGCTCCGGTTTGGTTTGTGTCCAACTGCTCCACTTCTCATCCAACTTCCTGGCAAGAGCCTGGGAAAAGCAATAGGAACTAGCCTGAGTGGTTGGGCCCCAGACTCCCTGGGAGAGACCAAGAAGAAGCTCCTTGCTCCTGGCTTTTGGCCTGACCCAGTTCTGGCTGTTGTGACCACCTGGGAAGGGAACCAACTGGTAGAAGACTTCTCTCTTTGTCTTTCCTTATATCCCTCATTCTGTAACTCTTTCGAATAAATCTGCAAGAAGGAAACGTAAGAAGAGAAGAAAGGAAAGAGAAGAAGGAAGAAAGAGAAAAAGAAAGAAAAGGGGAGAAGAAATCGGTCATGTGGGGAAAATGTTTTGAGACCTTGTGTGTTAGACCTTGGACTGAGGGCTAAGTTGAGTTGCAGCGTTCCAGGTGGGAGATGGGTTTTCTCCCGTCGACACCTGCTGTTGCCATCAAGCATACTGGAGCCGACAGCGGAGGGTCCTCTGATGCCACGACTTCCTTTTTCAGGAAGTTTATATCATTTTCACTTCATCCTCAGTGTCCTACAACGTCACGATATGTGTGGCTTGTCTCTATCTTTTTTTTCTCTTTATTATTTTAAAGTTTACTTGAAAGGCAAAGAGATAGCAACAGAGATTTCTCCATCTGTTGGGTCACTCCCCAAATAACTTCAGCTCAGCAGCTACCGCAGAACCACAGCTGGAGCCAGAAGAAGCCAGGAGGCCACAACTAACCCAACTCCTCCCAGAGTGTGCCTGAGCAGAAACCTGATGTTGGAAGTGGAGCCGGAAGCGGAGCCCAGGCCCCTCCAGTGTGGCATGAGGATGTCCCGGGTGGGGCTGAACCACTGCACACCCTGAAGTCCATTCAAAAGATGGAAGGACAAGAAAGAGCATTTGCATCTCCTGGTTCATGTCCTAAAGACCCTGTGGCTGTCAGGAGTCCAAGTATTCCAAACCATCTTCTGCTGCTTTTTTAGGAACATTAGCAGGGAACTGGATCAGAAGCAAAGCAACTGGAATTCAAACTGATCCTCTGATATGGATGCCAGGCTTGCAAGCAGCAACTTGCCCCTCGTACACTCCTTTTCTGAACCTCCTACCCTTTTTTCACGGGTGTGAGATCATCTGATATCTTACTCAGGATGCTGCCAGTTTGGGTTTTGATCTTCATATGTTTTCACCTGCCCCTGTAATCTCTATCCATTGTCAACCAGCTGCTTCTCATCCATTCTTGGGGGTCCCTGTCTTGCTTTAGAGACCTTTCTCAGATTTATACATACTCCTGTATATCTATGGTTTTAAAAATGTTTCAAAAAGAGTATTTGCTTGTTTGAAAGGAAGAGTTACAGAGAGAGAGAGAAATGGAACGAGATCTTCCATCTGCTGGTTCACTCCCTAAAAGCCACAGTGGGTAGGGCTGGAACAGGCTGAAACCAAGAAACAGGAGCTTCATCCAGGTCTCCCATGTGGGTGTCAGGAGCCAAAGTAGCTGGGCCATATAATGAATGAATTTTGGTGTGCGAGTTTTCCCAAGCAGCAGAATTTTTTTTTTAAGATTTAAAAAATATATATATTTGAAAGTCAGATTTACAGAGAGAAGGAGAGACAAAGATCTTCCATCTACTGGTTCACTCCCCACAAGTCCACAATGGTTGGAGTCAATCTGATGCCAGGCCCCTCTAGGTTCTCCATATGGGTGCAGGGTCCCAAGGCTTTGGGCCATCCTCTGCTGTCCTCCCTGGGCATAAGTAGGAAACCGAATCAGAAGTGGAACAGCTAGGACTAGAATGGGTGCTTATATGAAATGCCAACGCTGCAAGGTAGAAGATTATCCAGTTGGCATTATCCTTTGGCATTCATCTCTCAGCACGTGGTCATCCTTGATGGTCATCTGGCTATCAAAGATAGTACTAGTGTGAACCTCTATGTGTAAGATTTCGAGTCCCAAGAGTAGAGCAAGGTGGTCCAGCTCTTGCCTTCTCGGGTGACCACCAGCTATTCGGGACACCTGCCGTGTGTCCAGGTTTCCATTTTCCATGTGCTGGATGCTTGCTGTTTTTTGCTTCTTACGTATAACCATCATGCTTCCTCCGGTGGGGGTGCAGTGGTGTGCGTCGTGGGGTCTCACCTGCCTCTGGTTATAGCTTTCCTGGGGTCTTGGGAGAGAATAAAAGTAGGCATTTGTGCTCATTTCACCACAATGACAAAGAAATCCTCTTTGCCTGGGGGAGACTGCAGTGAACAAGAGAGGGATACGCAGGCCTGGAGGGGGCCTTGAACTTGTTTTGCCAGAAAAAGAGCTCCAGGCCAAGGTCGAAGGACTGTAGCTCCAGACTCACGTGTCCAGAGCTTCTGAGTGACCTGACCTTGGGCAAGTTGCCACCCCTCTCTGAGTCCTGCCGTCCTCAGATAAGTTTGTCCTGAGATCTTCAACATCCTTTGACGTTCTCACATTCTGAAGCTCTCTGTGGTTCGAGGAGCTTGACCTGTGTTTCTTGTCAAAGTGGCGTGTACACGTGTAGGAGTGCCTGTGTAGAGGTACATGTGTGTGAGTGTGTGGGCATGCGTGTGCAGCCCCACACACGCACCTGGGTCTGGGCTGCTCCCTTGCCAATTCCTCCCTCCCGCACTTTCTTTGCAGTGGAACACCCGGGCCAAGAGGGAGAAACTGACCGAGTTGATGTTTGAGCAGTACAACATCCCCGCCTTCTTCCTGTGCAAGACGGCAGTACTCACTGCGTATCCTTCGGGCCGGCTGCTCAAGCCTGGCTGCACGGCCGGGTGGGACATGGGTTGCACTTTGCCTGGCCTGATTCTTCTGGGATCAGTGAGGGTCCCAGGTGGATAGCTGCCCCACTTCGCCCCATGAGTGGAGCAGGTCTAGCGGGCCAAGCGCATTGGGTCAGAACAGGGTCTCTTCTTGTTCCTTGGATCAGGTGAGCAGAGAGCAAGTTGGCGAGGTAGACAGCAGAGCCAGGAGTGGAATTGGGGAGGCAGCTATGACACAGAGGAGTGATTTCCCAATCAAACCATCCACATTGCCCTTTATTTGTGGTCAGCCTCACATTAAACCCTGAGTTGGGTGATCGGGCCCTGAATTTTAGGGTGTCTGTAGGATACAGAGCTAATTGTGGAGATCAGGGGGTTCAGCTGTGATGGAGACGAGGAAGATGTGGCCACGGGAGGGACTTAGAGAATGGCCATGAGGGCAGGGAGGACAGCAGAGCCAAGAGTGAACCACCCACACCTGTACCCCACCCCCTCCTGGTCACTGCTGCCTCTTTGACCCACCCAACTCACACCAGCTTTGCAAACGGACGCTCCACAGGCCTTGTGCTGGACAGTGGGGCCACACACACCACAGCCATTCCAGTGCACGACGGCTATGTCCTGCAGCAAGGTGGGGCCTCGACAGGGGGCTGGGGGTGCCCTCTGGAGGGCCAGCTCTGTTCTGACTTACCCCTACTTCCTCCTCAGGCATTGTCAAGTCACCCCTGGCAGGGGACTTCATTTCCATGCAGTGCCGGGAGCTCTTCCAGGAAATGGCCATTGACATAATTCCCCCCTACATGATTGCAGCCAAGGTGGGTCCAACTAGACCTGCAGCTGCCCTTGTAGAATCCTGGGCTTTCACGCACTGACCCCACGAGCTAGCAAGGCAGACAACAGTCCACTCCCTGCTCGCCCCAGGCAGGACCCTCAATCTACAGTAGGGTAATCAATGCTCTGGCCAGGAGGAGGGACCTGACTGAGGTTACATGACCAGCCAATATGTGGCAGGACCACATGCTGGATGCCGGGGGTCTAACATACCCCTGCTTTGTGTTCTGCTTCCCTGCTGTGTGAGAGCTGAGTGACCATCATCAATAACATGAATGCTCCCTAAGCCTCAGTCTTCTCTCCCACAAAGTGGGACCACAGTAGAGAGGGCTGCTGTGAGTGTTAAATGATACTACGTCCAGATACACAGAATGCAACCCAGGGACTGCCCTGGTCTCCCACAATGCTCCCCGGACCCCACGCTGTCTCTGATCAGCAGGAGTTATCAGTGGCCAGCATGGGAACAGGCTTTGCACTTCCTCCTCTTCTCAGGAAGGGAAGAGGGAGGGATACCACTGAGTAGAGATTCCAAGTCAACCTCGTGCTGGGTAGGCAGGTGCAGTCACTTGGGCTGGGGCAGTTGCTCACAGACTGTCTCCCTACAGGAGCCTGTCCGGGAGGGTGCCCCCCCAAATTGGAAGAAGAAGGAGAAGCTTCCCCAAGTCTCCAAGTCCTGGCACAACTACATGTGCAATGTGAGGCACTGGCAAGGGGGGTTTTGCCAGGGGGTGAGTGCTGGAAGTCAGTGAATGGGACCCTAACCCCTGCCTGGTCCTCAGGAGGTGATCCAGGACTTTCAGGCCTCGGTGCTGCAGGTCTCAGACTCCCCCTATGATGAGCAGTGAGTGGGGCTCCGAGCCGGCGCCTTGGGTGGTGGTGGTGGAGAAATGGGAAGGGGTAGAATTAGGGCTGCAATCCTGCCTGCGTCATGGGGCTTTAGTGAACTCCCACGGCCTGCTCTTGCTCCTCGGACAGGGTGGCCGCACAGATGCCCACGGTGCACTATGAGATGCCCAATGGCTACAATACAGACTATGGAGCAGAGCGACTCCGCATCCCCGAGGGCCTGTTTGACCCCTCCAATGTCAAGGTGGGTGAGGGGCACTGCACTGGGTGATGGTCACCCAGCATCCCTGGAGTCTGGATGACCACAGGCGTCTGGGAACAGAGGCCAGAGGTTCCCAAAGCCCAGATCCCCTTTGTCCATAGGGCCTGTCGGGCAACACCATGTTGGGTGTGGGCCACGTAGTCACCACCAGCATCGGCATGTGCGACATTGACATTCGCCCGGTAAGGTGTCTGAGACTCAAGGGAGCAGGGGGCGGGGCAGACCCGTGAAGGTTCACTCTCGCTGCTCCCTGCTTTCAGGGCCTGTACGGCAGCGTCATCGTCACGGGTGGGAACACGTTGCTGCAGGGCTTCACCGACAGGCTTAACCGAGAGCTTTCCCAGAAGACCCCACCGGTAGGAGCTCACCCTTGACGCAAGGTCCTGGACTCCTACCCTGACTTAGCTCTGCCTCCCCTACCCCCAGCCCCCAACATCCAGTGCTGTGGCCACCAGAGCAGACTGCCCATGACTATGCAGTCTCTCCTGAAAACCTGCCCCTTTCCACATCCAGGATGTCTGTTTCCTTTGGCCCATTTCTTCCCACAGAGCATGCGACTGAAGCTCATCGCCAGCAACAGCACCATGGAGCGCAAGTTCAGCCCCTGGATCGGGGGCTCCATCTTGGCCTCACTGGTAGGAGGGAAGGAACCTGGTATAGTGCTGAATGAACGCATTGTGGGGGGTACCCCGACTGCTCCCGTCCCCCGCCCCCGTGCTTGCCAACTGCAGGGGCACTGCAGGCTGAGGCTGTGCTCGCTGTAGACAGTCTGCTGGTCCCCAGCTGCCCACAGGCTGTCCAGGGAAAGTCACAGGAAGGGCACAGGTGTGGTGGTCCTTAGAGGCAGAAATCCGATCTAGTTCAGGAATAAGAGTCCATGGAGCTGACATGAAGAAAGAGGAAGAACTCAGGAGGTGGGAAAAAAAAAAATAAATAAGGGCACACAGACCACGCGAGCCAGAGGAGGCCCCAAGGCAGCAGGCAGGTACAGTTGGTTCCAGATGTTAGAAGTCCAACCTGGGCTGCCAGGGTGAAGGAGACCGGAAGGAGGCAGGCAGAAGCGCAAGCTCACCTCTAGGTTAACTGATGGTCAAGGTCAGTGCTACTCCGACATCCCTGTACTGCCTTGCTGACGGCATCATGACCAGAAAAAAACAGTCCGTGCTTGCTCAATTCAGATGCAGTTTCTTAATTGTGCTGGTACAGAACCGGCAGATTATGGAAAACCAACTGTACAAAGAAACGAGTGCCAATCACAGAAGGAAATACTTTGCTGGATCCAGGGTATCTGAAACACTCGCCTCTGCATGTTCCGTGGATGGACAATGTTCTCAATCCTTCACATCCTATTTTCTATACTCAGTCAACAAAACCCAGAGTACTCTTCCGGCCTGGAGCAGATCTCAATCTGCACCTGCCGCGTGAGGTTCATGGGCAGCCCTGGGCAGCCCCAGGCCCAGAGGGCGACCAAGGGCAGACAAGAAAACAGGCTCCAGGGGAAGGTGGCAGGAGAGTGGAGGGAGACCTGGGACCTGGGGAAAGGAGGGGTGAGGTAGATGAGATGACCCACCAGAGCTTAGGAGCAACATAGGGAAAGAGGTCAGGGACATGCAGACTCTGACCTGTAGGCCGAAGCGGGGCCTGGCAGAGAACAGGAGGACCAACTGGCTCAGGGACGCCCCAGGGCTGGGTTCTCACCGGGCAGGTTTAGCAGGGGTTGGGGGTAAGGTAGAGGACAGCTGGGTAAGAACCCACTGAACGGAAAAAGAATCCTGGCTTGAATGCTGGGCAGGGGGAAGCAGGGCTGGGGGTGCAGCGTGCCTTGACCGCCATTGTGCCTCTCCTCCCATCTCAGGGCACTTTCCAGCAGATGTGGATCTCCAAGCAGGAGTATGAAGAGGGCGGAAAACAGTGCGTGGAACGGAAGTGCCCCTGAGGCCGCCTCTTCCAAGCGCCCCCCGCAGCGCGTGTGGGGGTGAGGGGCGTCAGGAGCGGGGGCTCGCCCCTGCCAGGCCTCCAACCAGTACAGATTGAAGCCCTCGACCCCCTCCTTTACTTACCCACCCATAGTGCCCCCTCCCCTTTCCCCATCCTTCAGTCTCTTACATTGTGATGTTTCTGAGTTGGAAAAAGTAAAAAGGTTTTAAGAAAAGCAAGTTTGGCGTCCTTGGGGCTGAGGGTGAAGGGGCGAGTCACATCTCCATGCGTGCTGCCCCCGTGGCCCGGATTGCAGGCATGGACAGCGTGGACGGGCGGGGGAGGGGGCCCTTGCCGGGAACCTGCTGGGGGAGGAGCTGCGGGCCGGGGCGGGGCGGGGGCGGAACCTCGGCCGGATCTCGGGGCTCCCGGGAGCAGCGCCCACGCACTCCGCGCCCTAGGGTCGTGCAGCTCAGGTGAGCCAGGGCTGCGCTGTGCCTTCCCTGGGTGCCATGCATGCGGCGGGGACTGGAACACTGATATACACTAATAGCTCAGAAGTTCAGAACCTGGGGAGGATGTGGGGTTTCTCTGGGGATACCCCAAAAGGGAGCCTGCGCGCCCTCTGCAGTTTGCACCTGCCATGTGTTTCTGCCGGGAGAGGACAGGCAGAGAGGAGGAGAGCCCTGTTTTGAGTCCTTCAGTGCCAGAGGCTGGAGTGCCTAAGGAGGACCGTGACTTGCCCTTGGCCACCCAGCTCTATCTACACCCTGACCCGGGCTCTTCCCACTTCCCATGCTTGGTCGGCCTTGACCTCAGACCCCTATGCTGGAGCGCTCCCTGGTTGCAGAGACCACATCCTCCTACTGTGTCACTGAACCTAGAGCGAGAGGGCAGACCCAACCCCAGCCCATCATGGTGGGACCCAGCCTAGGATCCCCAGGGTTGGGGGGTGGTTAATGAAGGGAGTAGGGGCTGCAGGCAGATGAGGAAGGGCCCTGGTCCTCACCATGAGCCTACCACGGGAGTGTGGGGTGGGAGCTTAAGGAGGTACGAAGGGGTCCCCATGTACACTCGGAGGGGTGAGAGCAGGAGGGGGGGCAGATGTCTGTCCCCTGCCCCCTCTACACTCACCCACCTCCCCCCATCCCTGACAGGAACTGGGAGGCCAAAGTCTGTCCAAGGTCAAACATTGATCGTTCATCCAGTGGGGGCAGGGACTGGCATGGGACTAAGGAGGGATTGGCTGGGCCAGCACAGTCCCTTGCTTGGGCCTGGGCTGGGGTCTGTCTGGAAGGCTGGACTGAGGCCAGGACGGTGCCCCCACCCTAAGAGAGGGAGGAGGAACAACTGCCTGCGGGGGCTGATAAGAGGCCCTTAGGGGCTCCCACCAACGGTTTTATCACTGGGGGGGTGGGGGGGTATCCTGCAGGGCTCCGGAGGGGACAAGGACATGGAGCCACTTTGGGGTCTACTCCGGAGAGCGGTAAGACCAGGAGAGTGGAGTGGGGGGGGGGGGACAACTTGGGGCTTCCTTCAGAGCTTTACAGCCCACTCCCAACTCTCCAGGGTGGGCCCCTCTTCTCCTTCCCTCTGCCCCACCCCCCAGTACAGCTTCCCAGATGTGGCCTCTGCTCTGCAGGCTAACCCCAAAGTCAGAGAGCCTCCAGACCATAACCTCAGATCTCACACACCCCCCTCCACACATACACAGCAGCAGCTGTCCCCACGGCCCTCTCAGAGCATCTACAGGCGCGTGGAGGGCCCCACACAAGGGCGCCTGGAGGAGGAAGAGGAAGAAGAAGAGGAAGAGCCTGAGTTGCCCACCCCTTTCTGCCCCATGGAGCTGAAGGGTCCAGAGACCCTGGGTTCCAGAGAGGGGCAGCCTGGCGCCATACCCTGGGCAGCAGTGGGACAAAGGGCTGCCCCCTATCTGGTCCTTACAACACTTCTCATCCTCACAGCAGGTGAGAACCAACCCCCACCCCATCCCTGGGCTACGGAAGGGTCCCTGAGGTCCGAGGGTGGGGGCACAAGGAGAATGCCCGGTCTTGTCACCCCTCCAGCCTTCCTTCTGGGCTACGTGGTCTTCCGAGGGACCTGCCAGGCGTGTGGGGACTCCGTGTTGGTGGTCAACGAGGACGCTGGCTCTGAGCAAGGTCTGGACGTCCATCGGGGCCCGCTGTACTGGAGCGACCTTCAGGCCATGTTCTTGCGGCTGCTTGGGGAAGGGCACCTGGAGGACTCCATCAGGTAAGTGCCCACCTGCCCCCTCTTGGCCAGCCTGCTCTGAGTCCTTCCACCTGCTTCCCTGACCTCTCTGCAGTGTTTTGTTTTTTGTTTGTTTTGTTTTGGAGGGTGGAGGGTGGCATTGGAAGCTGGGGTCCCAGGAGACTCAGGGCCTGAGGGTAGCACCTGAAGGAGAGACGTGGCTGATGAATGATACAAATAGAGACAGAATCCTCCATCTACTGATTCACTCCCCAGAGGACTACAACAGCCAGGGCTGGGCCAAGAGCTTCCTTCAGGTTTCCCCACATGGGTCACATAGGCCCGAGGACATGGCCATCCTCTACTGCTTTCCCAGGCCATAAGCAGGGAACTGGAAGGGAAGGGAAGCAGCTGGGATATGAACCAGCACCCAAATGAGATCCTGGTACATGAAAGACGAGGATTCAGCCACTAGGCTACTGTGCTGGGCCCGGATGTTGAATTTCTTACCCTTGCAGGGCTGAGGTTTTTGGAGTTGTAGAAAAGGCATCCCCAGCTATGTTACTCAGGAAGTTGTTTGCTACGTTCTGCTAGGAGACCAAGCCAGGAGAATTGGGATAAATGTGTTTCCTGTTTGGTACACACATGTAGAATTTGCATAACCATGTGACTTCATAATTGTGGTCTGAGAAAAAAAGGAATGTTTCTGTTATCTGTTTCTTGCAGTTAATGTAAAAGTCCTAAGCTTTTGAAGTGTTCTTGGGAAAGCTGGCTGTGTAGTCATGCAGTGGTAATATTTTATGTATCCTGTATTTATTTTTGCTTATGTACTCAGAGTGACTGTTTTATTTAAAGATTCATTTTGAACCCAATGCAGTAGCATAGCAGCTAAAGTCCTCACCTTGAACGCGCCAGGATCCCATATGGGCGCTGGTTCTAATCCTGGCGGCCCTGCTTCCCATCCAGCTCCCTGCTTGTGGCTTGGAAAAGCATTCGAGGATGGCCCAAAGCCCTGGGACCCTGCACCTGCAGTGGGAGACCAGGAAGAGGCTCCTGGCTTCAGGTTGGCTCAGCTCTAGCCATTGGAGCCACCTAAAAAAAGAAAAAAAACTTTTAAAAAAAGATTTATTTTTATTGGAAAGTCAGATTTACAGAAAGAAGGAGAGAGAGAAGAGAAATATCTTCCATCTGCTGGTTCATTCCCCAAATGGCCACAGCAGCTGGAAGTGAGTTGATTGTGGTTCCGCCTGACCTTTCCCTGCTTAGGGCACCGTGGAGGAAATCCACACTAAACCAGTCATCCTGTTGGCGGGCAGGTAGGCAAGGAGGCCCGAATTCCACTGCAGGTGGGACACACAGGGCCGGGATAAGGCGTGACTCTGCCCAGTCCCCTGGATCACAAGAGGGGTGTGGTGGGTCAGCAAGCCGAGACCTAGAGATAGAGATTCGCCAGGTCAAGAGAAGGTGGGCTGAGGTTTCAAAACTGTGGACAGGTTGTGGTTTTCAGGAGGAAGTGAAATGAGGCCATGTGGTCAGCCTGGTGGAGGAGGCTCAGGCCTCACAGGGCTGTCCTGGCCACAGTTGCTGTTTGGAGTCTCATTCTTTTTTTTTTTTTTGGCGGGGAGTGGTGTCTCATTCTAAGAGAGCAAGAAGGTGCTGAGGAGTTTCAGGCAGTGGAATAACAGGATCACATTGTGTGAGTGTGTTTTGATTAAGGTCAGATTGCTTCTCAGCCTTTTGGCTAAGATCGGACGTGCCCAGCTCGGGCTGTTGCAGCTGTTTGGGGGAGTGAACCAGTGTATGGACATCTCTCTTTGGCTCTCCTCCCTCTGCAACTGTGCCTTTCAAAGAAAAATAAATACATCTTCAAAAGGAAAAGAGCAAGGTAACATTGCCTTTTTAAAAAGAAAAGATTTGGAAAAGAAAACATCTGAACTGAATAGTAATACAGGCTTTATTATTTTTTTTCCTAAACAATACAGTAACTGCTTAGCAGCATTTACACTGTATTAGATATCATAAGCAGAGCAGCAATTTAAAGTTTATAGAATGAGGGGCCAGACATTCAGCACAGTGCTGAAAACACCACTTGGGCCACACACATCCCATTCCCAGCAGCCTGGGTTCAAGTCCCAGCCCTGTTCCAAGTCAATGGCGTCCTGTTCACACATATCCTGGGAGGCCACAGATGCGGACGCAAGTCCTTGGGTCTTTGCTACCCATGTGGGAGACCAGGATGGAGCTCTGGGTTCCTGTCTTTGACTTGGCGCAACCTCAACTAATGCAGCCACTTGAGAAGTCAACTCCTGGATGAGGGATCCCCTCCCCCACCCTCTGCTTTTCAAATGCACAAAAGTAAAATCCTTGTCCCGGCCACTATCTGCAGTCTAGGTCTACTCAGTGCCATGTTGCCCACCCTACTCCCCTGCCCCTACTGTTCACCTTGAGGAGCTCACAGGACTGACACTGCACCTGCTCAGCGGGTCCAGAAAAGAGGGTAAGACACGCTAGAAGCCCCGTGCCTCAGTTGGAGGGACACGTGCAAGACACATGCACCTGTACCAGGTGTTACAGCTCTGGGACTGGCATTGTGGTGCAGTGGTTTAAACCTCTGTAGTGGGCCTCTGGGGATGCCTGTGTCTCAGATTTCTGATCATTTTTCCTTGGGCCGAGCTGTCTCCCTTTGAAGCCCCCATCACCCAGTTCTCTCTGCCTCTCTCCCGTCACTGCTATTTTCTGGCCAATTGGTAGCTCGTCCGTTCTCATTAAGAACTTAGTCATCTGCCTCATTATTTTAGCCTTCACATTCTGGCCAAAATCCACATGGAGGGGTGAACATGTGGCTGCGACTTAGTGGACAAATCCCCAGGGCCTGAATCTGAGTCATCCTCCCTCCCAAGCCCTGGTGTGTATATGTGTGTGTATATGTGTGCGTGAGAGAGAGAAGCTGCGTGTTTTTCTCTTAAGACTCACCAGGAGAGTTGACATCTCCAGCCAGGTTTCTGTCAAGGCCAGCCCTTAGCAGGGGCTTTCTGTAATTGGACCAAGAAGAACCTATGGGATGGTGGTAATGGGTCCCCTGGCTGTGGGCAGCAGTCAGAGCTTTCCCCTAAGTGTAGGAGCCCCTCATCTCTGGGGCAACCTCGACCCCAGATCCTTCCCTTTCTCTCTAATCCCACTTCTCCCGCATCAGGCAGACCAGCCATCAGGAACGCATGGCCGGCTCCGCAGGGATGGCTGCCCTGACCCGGGACATCCTGGCATCACTCTCCCGCCACAAGCTGGACCATGTGTGGACTGACACACACTACGTGGGACTGCAGTTCCCGGACCCGTGAGTGTATTGAAGGGGAGGGGAGGGGAGGTGGGGTGGGCAGCCTCGGTCACTCACCATCCACGTTTCTCAGGGCGCACCCCAACACCCTGCATTGGGTTGACACTGCTGGGAGAGCCAGGGAGCAGCTCCCATTGGAGGACCCGGATGCCTACTGTCCCTACAGTGCCACGGGCAATGCCACGGTGAGCGCCTGGCTTCCTTTGATCCATCCTAGGATGCGACCTTTGTTCAAAGTGTGGGGGAGCCCACACACGCTCAGTCACCATGGTTCGTGTTCCTAGGGAGAACTGGTGTATGCCCACTATGGGCGCCCAGAGGACCTACAGGACCTGAGGGCCAGGGGCGTGGAGCCTGTCGGTCGCCTCCTCCTGGTGCGCGTGGGGGTCACCAGTTTCGCCCAGAAGGTGAGGGTCCCTGAGTGAGGACAGCATACAGCTGGGGAGGAAAGCTGACAGAGAAGAAAGAAAAAATAACAACCTGGTAGGAAGAAAATGCTGGCAGGCACAAAAATTGGGGCAGGGGATGGTTCTCTGAGGGGCTGTGGATCCTGCAGCGTTAGAAGGCAGACCAGGGCTAGCTGGTGCCATCCACAGGCTGACAGGTACAGACCAGAGGCTGCGCTGCCTTGCTCTGCCCCGTCTCCCCTCCATCCACCCTTGTCCCCCGCTGTGCTCATTTGTCCTGTCCTCTGACTTCTTGGTGAAGGAGTCCTGTAGCGTCCCCTCCCACACGCACAGGTGGCCAGCGCCCAGGCCTTTGGGGCCCGAGGAGTGCTCATATACCCGGACCCTGCCGACTTCTCCCAGGATGGCCACAAGCTAGGCCTGGCCAGCCACCGCGCTGTGTATGGACACGTGAGTCCTGGGGTGGGACATGGGGGAGGCCAGCAGAGTCTTCCTGCAGTCTTTTTTGGAAATGGAGCTGACCTACACCCACACCCCCTAACTAGGGAAGCCCAGTCTACAGTTTCAGGTTGGGTATCCCTTTCCGCACAGGTGCACCTGGGAACTGGGGACCCCTACACGCCTGGCTTCCCTTCCTTCAACCAAACCCAGTTCCCTCCAGTGGAGTCCTCAGGCCTCCCTAGTATCCCAGCCCAGCCCATCAGTGGAGACATCGCTTCTCGTCTGCTGGGGTAAGGGGTGAGGTGGGGGGCTGGGAGGAGCTGGTGGAGAGAGGGGGTGGGAGAGGCTGCAGGTGAGCAAGGAAAAGTTGGCCAGCAAAGCTGCACACAGCTGGACTTCCTGCCCACCTCTCTTGGGCATTGTTGAGCAGCACACAGTTTGTGCAGCCGTCCAAGGTGGCCCTGGCTGTCCTGTCCCTCCCCTTCTGCATGTGCAGAGCCAGAGCCAGGGACAGAGATAAACAGCCAAGAGGACATTGGGCTCCTCTGGGGTCTGGGGCCTCTGCCATTCCCAGCCTTTTCCATCTTCCTCCCCCTCCAGGAAGCTCAGAGGTCCTGTGGCCCCCCAGGAGTGGCAGGGGCATCTCCCAGGCTCCCCTTATCGCCTGGGCCCTGGGCCAGCCCTGCTCCTTCAGGTCAACAACCACAAGGCCTCCACCCCCATTAACAACATCTTCGGCTGCATCGAGGGTGTCTCTGAGCCAGGTATGCTTGCCCACCCAGTATGACCCACAGTTCCTGCGGCAGACAGGATTCATTGGCTCTGGCCAGGAGTGCCGCAACCCTGAGGGAAGTGGAGGCAGGCATGGGCCACAGGAGGGTAACGCACAAGGCTGGTAAAATAAGACTGTAGCCAGCGGTGGAGCCAACAGGCTGGTTCTCCAGGAGAGCAGGGCATGAGCGTGGTGCGGGCCACCACAGGGACAGGGCTGGGGCAGCCAAGTGGTGGGAACCCAGAGATGAAGCTGATAGAAGGGATGGAGTGCGGGGGGGGGGGTGTGTGCAGGGGTTCAGACACTGCCCTCCCAGGGCGCATGCTGGGGACTGCCAGTGAAGGAGCTAGGTCCCAAACATGCCCTCCTCAGATCACTACGTTGTCATCGGGGCCCAGAGGGACGCCTGGGGCCCAGGAGCAGCCCGGTCAGCCGTGGGCACCTCCATCCTTCTGGAGCTGGTGCGGACCTTCTCCTCCATGGTGAGCAACGGTAAGGTCAAGGCCGAGGCCATGCAAATGCTGGGGCCATGAGCTGAGTCAGGCCCAGGGCTCCGAGGCAGCTGGGAGGGTGGTCACCACGGGAACTCAGGGATCGGAAGCTTCCTGCTCCACGTCCAGGCTGGGTGACCCCAGGTGAGTGGTCAGCTGGGGACTTGATAAGAGAGTGCGCACTGAAGCCAGGTGACCAGGACAGGACACAAGAGGAGTAAGGGGTGGGGGCTGGCATGGGCTCTCCCAGTCACTCCCATTTTCTGTCTCCAGGCTTCCGGCCCCGGAGAAGTCTTCTCTTCATCAGCTGGGATGGGGGTGACTTTGGAAGTGTGGGCTCCACGGAGTGGCTGGAGGTGACATGGGGTCCTGGGCAGGTGGTATAGTGGCCAGGTCAGCTGGAGATTCTTACTCTACACCCTGACCCTCACTCCCTCACCGCCACAGGGTTACCTGAGTGTGCTGCACCTTAAGGCTGTGGCCTATGTGAGCCTGGATGATGCGGTGATGGGTGAGCTGGGGGTATGATGCCATCCCCAGGCCTTGAGGACCCCCTAGGGTCTTGCCTGGGGGCCCAGCTTCCCTCTCTTGCTCTTTAGGAGATGACAGATTCCACGCTAAGACCAGCCCCGTTCTGATCAGCCTCATTGAGAACATCCTGAAACAGGTAAGCCCTAGCTGGGGCCATTCCAGGGGGTCTGGGCACTTGGTGGGGACAGAGCCTGACCCCAGGCCCACCCCTCACTGGCAGGTGGACTCCCCGAACCACAGTGGGCAGACCCTGTATGAGCAGGTGGTGTTCACCAATCCCAGCTGGGATGCAGAGGTGTAAGTGGGAATGGGAGGGAGCGGGGAAGGGGGAGGTGGAGCCCACGGAGTCCCCCCCTCAACCTTCCGGCCCCCAGGATCAGGCCCCTGCCCATGGACAGTAGCGCCTACTCCTTCACGGCCTTCGCGGGGGTCCCAGCCGTCGAGTTCTCCTTCCTGGAGGTGAGACCTCCGCTCCAGTTCCCGCAGCCCAGGCAGCCCCTGCGAGCATCGGCCCTGCCGCAGCCCTGCCCTGTCCCGCCCGGCAGGAGGACCAGGTTTACCCGTTCCTGCACACGAAGGAGGACACCTACGAGAATCTGCACCAGATGTTGCGAGGCCGCCTGCCCGCCGTAGCCCAGGCTGTGGCCCAGCTCGCGGGGCTGCTCCTCATGAGGCTCAGCCACGACCACCTGCTGCCCCTCGACTTCGGCCGCTATGGGGACGTGGTCCTCAGGCACATCGGCAACCTCAATGAGTTCTCCGGGGACCTCAAGGTCCAGCACACCAACCCCACCACTGGCCTCTGGAGGTGGTGGGCTGCAGACCCTCTCATGCTGCTGCCTGGGGGGAGTGGGGCAGGGGGCGGGGTCTGCGGCCTGGCCCTGTGCCTCTGCTCTCTGGTCACCTAACCTCCCAAGCCGCCAGGACCCCAGAGGGACCCTCTCCTTCACTCTGGGCCCCTCTCCCCGCCCCCTCCTGCCAGGCTCGGGGGTCCCGGCCTCCATCCTGGGCCGGTCCTGGCCCCTCCGCCGGCCCCAGCCCGCGCCTCTGCCCTCAGGCCCGCGGGCTGACCCTGCAGTGGGTGTACTCGGCGCGAGGGGATTACATCCGGGCGGCCGAAAAGCTACGGAAGGAGATCTACAGCTCCGAGGAGCGCGACGAGCGCCTGATGCGCATGTACAACGTGCGCATCATGCGGGTGAGCCCCGCCCCTCTCCGGACGCCCCGCCCCGCAGCCGGCTCCGCCCCCTTCGCCCTCACTAGGCTGACTGGAAGGGTCCTCCTGGCAATTTGGAGTGTGGATTTCTTGTTTCCTTTCTTACTCCTGCTAATGAGATGAGTGAAGCCCAGAAGGGCTGCCTGGAGGAGGTGTCCTGTGACTCCCTGGCCAATCCACCGCTTGGTGTTGACTGTTTCGCAGCCTGCACCCCAATTCCAGTTCCCTCTTCCTTTCTCTTCCTCATTCCAAGAATGCAACCCTTTAATCTTGGGAAATGGGTGAACAGGGCTTTGGGTTTGGGGGGTAGTTCTGTGGGGCACTATTACTAGCAGCATCATGTTTAGTGAGTGTGGGGTGAGCAGGGGCCCCGCAGTGGACCCACAGAGCTCCACACGGACATGGGGGCATACAGAGGTCACAGGAAGAGAACCTGTCTACCTTGGGTAGGTTCATGAACTTCCTCCGTCTGGCTTCCAGCTGCTGTTCCCTGCCTGTCGCCCTTGGCATCACTATGGCTTCTGTCTACAGAGGCCATCCCTCCGTTGTTATTTTTAAATTAATTCACTTGTTATTTTAAAGGCAAATAGAGCTTTCATTTGCGGGTTCACTCCCCAAATGACCACAATAGCTGGCACTGGGCCAGGCTGAAGCCAGGCACCAAGAACCCCGCTCCTGGTCTCCCATGTGGAGGGGAGGGTCCCATGCACTTGGCCCATCTGCTTATCATCCAGGCACAACATCAGGGAGCTGGATGGGCACTGTATACCCAGGACTTGAACCAGTGCTCTAGTATGGGAAGCTGGCATTGCAGGTGGCTGCTTTGTTCTCTGTGCCATGGTGCCAGCCCCAAACCCATTCCTCTTACTCTGCCTTTCTCACTTCTTTCTCTGCCCTCTCCAACCTCTTCTGATCTCTCCTCTTGTCATTCTGGTCTCATATTCCCTTCCCTGAGACATGTGTGATCCTTGGTGGAGAGAGACGTGGAGATCCAGCTTAGCTCAGTCTCGTTCTCGGATCTTGCCGTAGGTTTTTGGGAATGCAAAGCTGCTGCCCCCGAGTGCAACGTGGGTGGTTCAGGCCCTCGACAGAAAAGGGACTCAATGCGAGAGTTGGTCCAGACAGAGGTCTTCTTTGAGGCTGTATACCAAAGATTGGTCAACTGCAGCCAGCAGGCAAAAATGCAGCCACTTGCTGGTTTTTGTAAAGTCTTATTGCAACACAGCCATCTTCATCAGTTTGTGTGTTGCCTGTGGCTGCCTATTTTTTTTTTAAATTCGCTTTTTGTTTTAATTGAAAAGGCAGATTTATAGAGAGGAGAGATAAAGACAGGGAGAGAGATCTTCCATCTGTTCATTCACTTCCCGAATGGTTGCAATGGTTGGAGCTGAGCCAATCTGAAGCCAGGAACCAGGAGTTTCTTCTGGGTCTCCCATGTGGGTGCAGGGTCCCAAGGACTTGAGCCATCCTTGACTTCTCTCCCAGGCTACAAGCAGCAGGGAGCTGGATAGGAAGGGGACCAGCGAAGACACGAGCCATCACCCCTATGGGATGCCAGTGGTGGCACATGGACGATCAGCCTGCTGAGCCCCTGTGGCTGGCTTTCTGCCTTTTCTACACCGGTGGTGACTGACACTGGACAATTGTAATAAGGACCACTCTGACCTGCAAAGTGACTTGCATAGCAGAAAATCTTTACTGCCTGGCACTTTGTAGAGCAAGTTTTGCCGAACTCTGCTTTGGACTGGAACTTGGGGTTGAAATTACCGGCAGAACTTGAGTTGCTGGCAAGAAAAGCAGAGAGCCCCAGAGGTAGGGTGTGGCAGTGAAATCTGCCCAGAAACAGGAAAATCTGAGGAAATCTTTCCTCACAAACAGGGTGCGGACCAGCAGAGCCAGATCAGGAGCTGCTGCAGAGGCCCAGGGCCCGGGAACTCCCAGCCTGGGGTTAGGGGGCAGAAAGCACAGGCT
This sequence comes from Ochotona curzoniae, assembly GCF_017591425.1. NCBI lineage: Eukaryota > Metazoa > Chordata > Mammalia > Lagomorpha > Ochotonidae > Ochotona > Ochotona curzoniae. Next base: position 7,464,722 of record NW_024465421.1, read on the forward strand.
GCTTGTGTGAGGAGCTGGTATTCGAGGGTCTGAAGCATAGGGAGGCTTTGAGGCAGTGAGCAATTGGTGAAAATGCAGTCCGGGGAAGGGAGTCTAGCTGGAGGATAAATGACCTGGAGAGGAAGTGGAGGGTGCAAGGGGGGCAGCCAGCACCTGCAGGTGGGGCCTGGGCTTGACCACAGGTGGAGGAAGAAGGAGCTGCTGTGACTAGAGGACTGGCTTGCTGGGAACCCAACTTCAGCTCCCGCAGTAGTACTCCCCTACAGTTGGGAGATGGTGAATGCGTGGACGGAAGCTCAGAGAGGCCAAGTAACTCCCCCAAGTGAGGGGTAGAGCCAAAATTAGAGACCAGACCACGTAACACTCCTTGCCCCAGCCTGTGCTCACTCTGCCTCCCCTGTGAGGGGGTACAGCCTGCCCCTGGGGAGGATGGTGCATTCACCCGCGTGAGGCTGGACAGCAGGAGTCCCCGGGAGCACATGGGGCAGCTGTGCCTGCAAAGGCTTTGGGGAAGCCTCTGACAGGGATGAGCTGTGTAATTTCTCAGTGGGTGACTCTGATATCCGTGAAGACTGAGGCCCACAGGAGTCCCCTCCCCCGAGAGGCCAGCAGAGGTGGGAGGAGGTGAGGCCAGAGGGCGGCTGACCAGTCAGGTGCCTCCTGAGGATCTGGCTTTCCCCTGGACGTTGGACCTTGGGCTGTGGACACTGGGGGAGGTGGGACAGAGTGACTGGGTCGCTCGCGGGCAGCTTTGGTGTTCAGATTTGTTCTTTGAGGCTCTGGGCAGGGAAACGGAAAGTTTGAAGAAAGCGGGTTGGGGGACCGAGATGTAAGCTTGGGGGCTCTAGTAATAGAAAGGAGGGGCTAAGCATCTGACTTAGCGGGAGGACGCACCCTGCCCGGCAACTGATTGCGTCACAGGATGGCTGTTCCTGATTGGAAAGTCGGAGGGAGGCGGGACTTGGGCCGCTCCCGGACGTCTGTCAAGTGCCTGCTTGATCCCAGGCTGCCTGAGGGGTGATCCAAGCCTTACGCCCGAGCAAGCCCCAAGCCCGAGCGCACCCCATTGTTTGCACAGGTGGAGTTCTACTTCCTGTCCCAGTACGTGTCGCCGGCTGACTCCCCGTTTCGCCACATCTTCCTGGGCCGTGGAGACCACACACTGGGCGCTCTACTCGACCACCTCCGGCTGCTGCGCACTGGCAACTCCAGCGACTCGGGAGTGGCGACCGGCCTGGGCTTCCAGGAGAGCCGCTTCAGGCGCCAGCTGGCCCTGCTCACCTGGACGCTGCAGGGGGCAGCCAACGCGCTTAGCGGCGACGTCTGGAACATCGATAACAACCTCTGAGGGCAGCCAGCCTTGCTGGGCACCCCTAGTACCCTGCGCCCTGCCGAGAGCTCCTCCTGTCCACTTCAGCGATGGAGGGGGACAGAAGTGACCCACGCTCGCGGCTGCTGTTGGTTCCTCATTCACCTCAGTGCAGAAGGGCATCCAGTCCTGAGAGCAGAGACCATTCTGGAAAGTTTGCCAGGCCTGGGACCTTCATGGCTGGCTCTTTGTTTGGCATGCTGCCCTGAGGGCTGACAGGAGCCCTGTAGTGGGTGGGCCATGGACTCTGGATATCAATAAACCTCTTGTTGCCATCTCTTGTCCATAGTGCCTCACCTTCCTAACTTTGCCTAATGCCCCGGTTGAGCCCTAGGGGAGGGGATGCCCCCAGGGAATGAGGTGGAAAAGAGAGCTTTAGGAAACTAAGAAAACAAGGAAGGCCCACTCTCTCCCACCTGCCCACCTGCCATAGGGGTGGGGCACTGGCTCAGCACCTTTTCCTGGGCTAGGTCCTGCTGCATGACCCACAAGGCCTGGTGAAATAAAATGCAAGGCCCTGCGTTGAAAACGCGGGAGCAGAGGCTGGCCTTGTGGTGCAGTGGGCTGAGCTGTGACTGCAATGCCAATCTCCCAAACTGGCACGCCAGTTCAAGCCCCAGGTGTCCTGCTTTGGATCCAGCTCCCTGCTAATGTTCCTGACAAGGGAGAGGATGATATTTAAGTTTTTGGTCCTTGCCTCCGGGAGGGAGGCGGGGATGAAGCTCTTAGCTTCTTCCTGGCTGTGAACTTGGCTCAGCCCTGGCTGTTGGCAGTCATTTGGGGAGTGAACCAGCAGATCAAAGATCTCTCTTTTACTCTGTATGGTGTTCTTTGCTAGGTCATGTCGCATTCCTTAGGTACACCCTCACAGGCACCCAGGTGCTGTCCCACAACCTGGGAGGAAGAGCTTGTAGCGCCTAGGACCCTGGTGGGGGAGGAGTGTGGCAGCTGCCTCTAGGAGTCCAAAACCCTGCCTCGATTGTCCTGGCGAGTTTCCCATCTGATGCATAAGTTCAAAAATAAATTCTTGGGGTTGTGCTATGCTGCAGCTGGGGAAACCAACACCTTTGATGCTGGCATCCCATGCAGGCACCAGTTTGAATCCTGGCTGCTCCACTTCTGCTGCAGCTCTCTCTAACGCACCTGGGAGAGCAGCAGCAATAGGTCCAAGTATGTGGACCCCTGCATTCACTTGGGAGTCCCAGAAGCTCCTGGCTCTGATCTGGCCAAGCCCTGGCTGTTGTAGCCACCAAGAAAGTGAATCGACAGGTGGAAGATCTCTGTGCGTCTCTCCTTCTTTTTAAAAATAGCTTTAAAAAGTAAGGTCATTAAGAACTTCAAGACAGAAAACACAGAACATTAAGCCTCACAGTCCTGCTCTGAGCACATGTTCCTGTAAGACCACAGTGGCCATGCACCTGCTAGGTTGGTCCCTTGGGGGGACATCTCCCCTTAGGACTACACTGACCTGTCTCCTCCGCCTCCTGGGCACCAGTGCAGGCCCATCCTCTGCATTTTATCAGGGCCTGCTCAGGCCGTGGAGGAGGTCGTGAGGCCCCCAGAGCCAAGCTGGGACAACTGATTAACCACCCAAGATAGCGGACAGGAGCTGTCCTAACAACAGTATCTCGCGGATGCTTTGTCCCTTGTCAACAATCTGGAGAAAACCAGCAGACAGAATATCTGTCGGGCCCGGCGTGATAGCGAAGCAGTTAAAGTCCTCACCTTGAACACACTGGGATCCCATATGGGCACCGGTTCTAATCCCAGCAGCTCCACTTCCTACCCAGCTCTCTGCTTGTGGCCTGGAAAAGCAATCGAGGAAGGCCCAAAGCTTTGGGACCCTGCACCTGCCTGGGAGACCTGGAGGAGGTTCCTGGCTCCTGGCTTCGGATTGGTTCAGTTCCAGCAGTTGCAGCCACTTGGGGAGTGAATCAACAGATAGATCTTCCTCTCTGTCACTCCTCCTCTCTGTATATCTGCCTTTCCAGTAAAATAAACCTTAAAAAAAAATAGAACATCTGTCACTATGAGTTTCAAATCAATAAAAAATAAAATAAAAAATCAACTTGGGGCTAGCACTACGGCATAGTAGGTGAAATGCTACCTGTGATACTGGCATCCCATGCGAGTGCTGGTTCAAATTGTGGCTGTTCCACTTCCTATCCAGCTCCCTCCTTATGGCCTAGGAAAGCAGTGGAGGATGGCCCAAGGGCTTGGGTCCCTACACCTATGTAGCAGACCCCGGATTAGCTCCTAGTTTTGGCCTACCCCAACCCCAGCCTTTGTAGCTATTTGGGGGAGTGAACCAGCAGATGGAAGATCTGTCTCTCCTCCTCTTTTTCTATAACTCTGCATGTCAAAGAAATGTCTTTTTTTGTTTGTTTTTAAGTTACCTTGTCTCACAGGTTCTGTTAGAGGTAGAAGCAGAGCCTCAGGGAAACACACGAACTTGCTGGAAGGCTGGTATGCTGGACACAATACCAGGATTTACCAAGCTCCTGTCCAGCCTTTGTGGGCTCCCCTGTGGCAACAGGGCTGGGAGGCAAAGGAGAGGCTGTGCAGGCATAGGCTGTGGGCAAGTATCCTATAGCTCTCGCTGTAATTTTAGAAATTTATTTTATTCAACTTGGAAAAATGAATACAAATCGCTGGAATTTTTTTCCTTTTAGGAATGGAGGGAGAAGGCAGCCAGGGAGGAGGAAGAGGAGAGAGCCGAGGCAAGGTGGGAGCAACACAGTGGCTGTCTCCAGGCCCCACCTGGGGGCTCAGGTCCGGAGAAACACCATGGTGAGGAGGCCTGCAGGCGCCAGAAAAGGAAAGTAAGGTCAGCCCAGCAGCCTACCCCCAGGGCGCCCACCCTGAGGCACCCCATTCCCACCCCCATCCGTGCCCTGGTTACCACTCAGAGGACACGCTTACCCAAGACGTAGGCTGCCACCAGTTTCTGTCCCAGGGACACGTGCAGGACTTGGGGCAGCTGACTGCCAAGCTGGTCCTGCAGCGGGAGCAGCAGGAAGGCCACCGACACTAGGCCGGTGAGCAGGAAGAGTAGGAAGGAGCTGGTGGCCAGCTGCTGCCGGGGCGCTGGGGGACAAGGCTCCTCAGTGGCTGGCCGCCCTGCCCCAGGTGTCCCAGAGAGGAGGCTGACCACAGGGGGCCTCCTTCCCCACTGCCCCCACCAGGAGCACAACACCAAGGCAATGCCACCCTCTCCTGGGTCCACACAGCCCTCACCCCAGGGCCCTGGCTCTTTGTTCTCTTTTTGCCCTCATGACCATCTGCTGGGCAGCATGGCAGGCAGGGGCCGCTCTCTGCCTCCCAAACCTAGTGCACCACTGAGTCATTGCTTAACACTGAACTGAGCTGGAACCGGACAGGAAGTATTGCAATTAACTGAAGATCTGCCCCTCCACACACGAGCTGCAGTCTCTTCTCCCACCCCTAGCCTAAAATCTCAACTCCTAGGGCAAAAGACCTTGCAAGGAGACGTCATCTAACCCCATTAAGCTCCATCTCCAGACTCAACCTACTCCTTCCCCCATCTTTTCACTCACCCTCTGGGAAGGGTCTGGCCAGGGTGGCTGCTGTCCAGGCAGGAGGTCCCTGTTGGGGCGGCGGGTCAGGTGGTCCCTGAAGCTCCAGGGGCCGCGCCGGGGGTCTGAGAACGGAGGTGATGTCCTTGCGCCCCACCACTCGGCCATCAGACCCCTCCTCCGACAGCTCAATGCGGAAGCGGTCCTGCACGTCGTAGTGGCTGGGGATGGGGGCCACATGGCGGATCACACTGTTCCCGAGGCAGGAGCCAGGAGTGAGATGGGGCATCAGTCACGTGCATCCAGGTGTCCCCCTAAATCCCCCACCCCCAGCGTTTCCTTCAGGGACACGAACAGGTGACAGGACAAGATCTCAGAGCTAAAGCAACAGGTTGCAGTGACCCCTGCTTTTGGTCCACCTCTCCTCCGCACCCCACCCCCCCATTCACTCACATGTCAATGCAGGACTGAGCCTTCACGTAGCCTTCCGCGTCAAACACCGTGTATTTGGCAGGTGCTGTGCACAGGACTGGGTGGGGAGTTGATAGAAACACTAGTCCTGTCCACGAGGGGACACCTGAGCCCCCTCCGCCACTTTGGACGGCAGGACTCCCGGGGCTGACCCTCTGACCCCACTCAAGGCACACACAGCCCCCGGCCCCCTAACCCGAGGCTCGCATCCCCTCACCTCGGAAGCGAAGCGCAGTTCCTGTGGGGTTATACAGGGTCAGCAGCTGTCGGGGCCCGCTCCGCTGGTCAGCCCTGAACACTAGATCCGGGGGGAAGACGAGGACCGGAACCACGGGTCCCGAGGGAGGAGGGGCACTGCGGGACCCCCGCCCAGGGGCCCCTGCACCCACCAGCTCCTGGTCCTGGGGCGCCCCACGGCGCATGCAGGCTCTGGGCGGTCGGACATCCGAGGGCAGAACTCAGGGAACAGGGCCTGGAGTCCAGGGCTGGGGGTACGAGGGGCGACAGCGGTCACGATGAGATGGTGGGACAGGACCAGGACGGATGCCGCCGCCGCCTCGCAACCCCACTCGGTAGGGACCCCTCCCCCCAAATCTGTCCCTTTCCAGCCAGGTCCTCCCTTTAGATCCCGCTGGCCACGCCCACCCACCCTTAAACCTGCCCCTCGCCGCTTCCAATCCGGGCTTTCTCCTCAGGCCGGGTTCGCGGGTCCACCAAGTCCCGCCCACGGGCAGAGGCCCCGCCCCTTCCGGACGTCCCGGTGCGCCCTCCCCCTCTCTCCGGCCAGGTTCCGCCCGCCGCTGCAGCCACCTTCGGAACTGCCTTACAAACGCTTCCTGCTCTCCGAAACACCTTCGGCCCCGTCCGCTGCCTGAGCTTCCTCCATCGAACGGCCGGCCGTTTGTATTGTGGACGCTCATCTTGTAGTCATAGCCCCTGCCAATCAGAGGGGAGCCCCTACGAAGGCTGCCATCTTCCCCCCAGCTCCCTAGCTGCACTTCCGCCGTACAGCGTTTCCTATTGGCCAAACGACCTGGGTGCCGCCCGACACTGGGCGCTGATTGGTGCGGTTGAAGAGCGTACGAAACGCCTGCCTCCTGGCGCCGGTGATTGGCTTAGTTCCTTGATGCGTTGGCGGGGCGGAGCACGTCGGCCAAGCCAGGATCAAAACTGTCCGCTAGGTGGCAGGATCCGTCTGCCTCCCTCCAGGGTCTGTGCTGGCAGCAAGTTGGAGCCAGGAATGGAGCCAAGGTACTCCAATGTGCGATGTGAGCAACTTTTTAATTTACAAAGTTTTTTTTTTTTATTGTTTGTTTTTATTACACAGAGAGAGATCTTCCCTCTGCTTGTTCACTCCCCAGAGGGCTGCAACACCCAAGGCTGGGCCAGACTGAAGCCAGGAGCCAGGATTTTCTTCCAGGTGTCCCACGTTGATGCAGGGGCCCAGGTACTTGGGCTAGCTGCTTTCCCTGCCATGCAGCAGGCATTATAAAGGGATGTTGGTACCACGGGTGTTAGGCTAAATACAGCGCTACCCCCGGATGTGAGCATACAAGCCAGCAGACAAAATGCCCACTCCTTGCCAGGGCAGATGCCAGAAGCTCCCCTTGGGGTCTCCCACCTGTGTGACAGGGACCCACAGTTGCTACCCCTCCCGGGATGTACATCAGCAGAAAGCTGGAGGCAAGACTTGGTGGGTGGGAAGTGTCACAGGCTGACAGCTTATCCAGGGAGTGCCACTTGGTGAGTGACTGAGACGCACACTGAGGGAAGAGAACGTGGAGGCCTGGAGCAGAAGGGCGCTGGTAAGCAAACAGAAGGCACCTGTCTGCTGCTTGCACACCTGAATGAAAATCTATCCGCAAGGTGGCCTTTACCCTGAGAAAGAGAGCTCTGACAAAAAAAAAAAATTTTTTTTCTAGTTAAGAACCATTTATTCAGATCAGAAACACCACACGCCTTAGGGCCAGGTGTCCTTGGAGCTGGCCCCCGGAGTTTCAGACCTGGGACTGGGTGGGTTAGGAGGGGCACTTCCTCTTGCTCAGGTTGGTGAGTATCTGGTCCTGAGTGGGGCGGTAAAGGACCACAAAGCTGTCTGGAGGAAGGACGGGTCCATTGTTCTCGTCTACCTGACCCATCAGCAGGTAGCTGGCTCCTGGGGGAGGGGAGAGGGGACAGGATTGAGAGCTCATTTCCACACCTGTGTCACTTGAGAGTGGCTCAGCCTGCCCACTGCCCAGCGTATGCCTGTTTGTTACCTCTCTTCAGGGGGCGGCATTGCTTGCAGGGCACGAAAAACTTGAGGGAGGTGTCCGTGGGCGGAGAGGGCAGGTCCAGGCCACCGGTTTTATAAACGTTCATGAGACTGACTGTGACGGTGAGACCTTCGCCTGGGCCCCGAACGATGGACTTGACTGTTCCCGTCACAACTAGAGGAGGAAGGAGGTGGGAGATGAAGAGCCCGGAGGCCGGGGTGGATCTGGGACCAGAAGAGGGGAGATGGTTGAGGGAGCTGTGGAGGCGTGGATGGGCATCTTACCCAGGCTGCTGGTACAGAAGTTGCCCTGCAAGGTGCCTGTCCGCTGGCACTGTTTGGGGCAGGGGGCACCTAGGAGGGAGGGGTAGCTGTTTGTGGTAGGCCAGCACCTTGCAGCTCTGAGTCCCTCAGGCAAGACCAGCCTTTGACAGGAAGGAGGTACTGCCCCCCAGCCCCTACTCCTTCCTGTACTCACCAGGGCCAGTGGCAGTGGCCTTGGCCTGGAGTGGGGTCTCAGGCTTCTCTGTAGGCTGGACACGGGGTTTAGGGGGCGGCTTGACTTTGGGTCCAGTTCCCGTCTTAGGGCCTGGGTGGTCGAGGGGGTTACCCAGTCGTGCATTCTCTCCTGGGCCCTGGGCTGGCCCTGCTGATGCCGCACCCCTAGGTTGGATCTTGTAGAAGGCTGAGAAGCCGTCGGCGGTGACGCTGAGATCTGAGACGAACTGGACCAGGAGCTCGTTCCCCTCAGAGAAGATGGGGCTGCATGACCCAGCGGGAGGCATCAGGTAACCACTTCCATGCCCCACGGCCTTGCGGGCTAGCTACCCAACTTTGTACAGTCCCCCACTTGGCTCTCCAGGCAGACCCCAGCCAGAGTGGCCAGGGGCTGAGGCTCTGCCCACTGTCTCAGGCTCCGCCCTCTAGGAGACCCGGATCCACTGCCCTGCCCCTCTTACCCCGGGGTCGTGTCGCCGCAGAACTTCCCCAGCCTCTTGGCATCATCACTCACGGCTCCGTTGAAGATGCTGACCGAGTCGTAGCGACAGTAGGTGTCCGGCTCCAGGTCAAACTTCCCAAAGGTCAGCGCGATGACCTGGTGGCGGACGAGGCAGAGGCATCCTGGCACCCTGCACCCTTTCAGCCGCCCGACCTGGCCTTCCAGGATACCAGATCTTTTCCTTTACCCCACTGCTCAGGGGGAGCACACCTCCACCAGGGGGCCCTGTGTCTGTGCTCCGCAGCGAGGTTCCGGCTCACACTCTAGACACAGGTGCCCGCCCGCCCACTCCTTGGCACCACATAGGTTGCACCAAGCATGTGTACAAGTCAAGGCTGCGTTGGCTGCAGGTGGATGCCCCCCTCTCCCAAGTCCCCAAGGGGGTGAGAACCAGCAGAGGGGCAAGTACCTGGTCAGGGGGTGCAATAATGTGCCAGGAGCAGCTGACACCCGGCGGGTAATCGGACTCGGGCCAGTTGGGCGTGGTCAAAGTTCCCTGCGCCTTCTCCATGCGCCCCCCGCAAACCTGGTGTTCTGGGGAGGGGAGAGAGGAGCCGGGGTGGGGGGCGCTGGAGAGCTTGTGGCAGCTCAGGGAGAGCGCGCTAGGCCCGGATCAGCAAGTTCGAGTGTGTGGGTCTCGGGATGAGGGGTGGTCCAGAGGAAGGGGGAGGAAAGAGGAGGAGGGCAGGTTAGCAGAGGCGGCTGGTGGAGCGGGTGCCCCTGTGGGCAAGTGGGAGGAGGAGGCATTGGCTGGGCGCACTCCCTTCCGTGCCCCTCCCCGACTGACCACACCGCGCCTCTTTCCCCGGGAGATCCCATCCCCCCGGCCTGGCAGAGGATCCCCTTGGCAGGCTGGAGATCCCTCAGGCCCTCAGGTGCCCTCCACTTAGGGCTCTGTCCCAGAGGTCCCTTTGGGGAGGTCTCCGCCTGAAACATCTCAAGGAAGACTTCTGCCACCAGGAGGGGGTGATGGGACCGCAATCGGGAGCCCAGAGTTGGGCAAGGGGGGGCTCCGGGTTGGGGGAACTTAGTCCCCCACCCAGCCCTGGGGGTGCCCCCTCACACCCATCGGAGGGAGCCCGATTGCGGACGGGCCGGACAAATTACTCACCGTCCCAGTAACCCCAGGCCGCCCATTCCACCCGCGGGTCGGTGACCCATTTCCGCCTCGCGCCTGGGGGGGGGCCTGGAAGAGGGGGTGGGTGGGAGCGGGAGGGGGGAAGAAAAGACCGGGAGGAGGGACTGAAGGGGCAGTTAGTAAGGAGAAAGGGTAAGGGAGGCAGGGGGGACCCTAGACTGGGGCGCAAGGTGGGGTGTGAGGGTGGGGCTGGTTAGGGCTGGGCGGGGCCTGTGCCGGGAAAGGGGCCGGGCAGGGGCGGGCCGAGGGGCAGGAGGGCTCACCAGTGCCCGAGGTGGCCCGCCCGCTGTACCAGAGCAGGAAGCCTCGTCCTCCCGTGCCCTCATCTGCTGTCATCCTCAGGGTCACCTGGTTGCCCGGGGCGATTACAGGGGCAGGTCGGAAGGTCCCACAGAAGCGCCCAAGTCGCTGGCCTGAGGTCCCAGCCCCGGCAAAGATCTCCAGGGCATCATAGCGGCAGGAGGGGTGTAGCTCCAGGTCAAAGACTCTGAAGGACAGGGACACAGTCTGGCCCTCGGGGACCTGAAACAAGGGGACAGGGCAGAGAGCCCACAAAGTCAGGCTACGCAAACCTCCCCGCCCCCGCCCCCACCCCCACCCAGGGGTCTCTCCATTAGCAGTTTGAGGGCCAGCAGAGGACCTGGGCTCTGCATCCCTGGGCCCAACTGGAGACTCCAGGTCTCTGCAGAGAGGAGAGTGAGCAGCTAGGAGAGAAGTAGGGAGTGGAGAGTCAGGATGGGAGCTATGAGTCAGGAGCCCTGGGGGAGAGGACCCCGAGGGTACCCAGCAGAGGCATCAGGCCTTTCCCTGGGAGAAGGGGCAGTGGTGACCAGAGGGGTCTCTCACCGTGATTGTCCAGATGCATTCTTTATTGGGGGGGTAGAGATTGGGGAAACCCTCGCTTGCCACGTAACCTGAGTCCCCTGTCACATCGCCTCCGCACAGGAATACAGGTCTGGGGAACAGGAGGGGGCTTGTCAGGGGGTGCGGGTAATAGCGGAGAGACTGGGATGGGTAAGGATGGGTGGGGGGCAGGGGTCTGGAAAGAGAAAAGGCCAAAGGGATCTCAGGGTGCCATAGCCCCCTGGAGGGGATGGGGTAGAGAAGGTGCCAGCAGAGGGTAAAGGAAAAGCTGGACCACTCCGTCTTCCCTCTGGTCCCCCAGATCCCCACCCCCACGCAGGCAGGAATTCCCGGAATCCTCAGCCCCTCTTCCCCACGCTCCATCTCCACCCCGCCTCCTCCTGCATGGCAGTCGGGGACAGGAGCTGCCTAACCTAACCACTTCCAGATGTGGACACAGCAGCCACGAGGCGGGGTGGGGGAGGGCAGGGGAGGGGCAGCGAGGAGGGGAGCTGCTGACATGAGTAAGGACCTTCACAGAGAACCTGGAAACCAGCTTCCCCTCCTCCCCCAGCCTCTCAAGGTCCTGGAGCTGTTCCAGTCCACCCCTGGAGTCCCTGCCTCCCAAGTCTCCCCTCTTTCTGTCCCACCCCTCCCCCCCATGTCTCTAGTTGCTGGAATCCAGATGTCCAGCTATCAAGTAAGTTCAGGATCTTGGCTCACTTAGACTCCGTTGTGGTGGTGGTTTGCGGGGAGGGTGAGCCAGCTAGAGTCTGGGTAGAAGAGGAAACTTAAGAGGGCCAGAGGACCGAGGCTGGAAGGAGGGGAGCAGCAAGTAGCAGGCAAGGGTGGTCTTCAACAGGGACAGAGATCTTGGCAGGTGGGCTGGGGTGGCAGAGGGGATGTGTCAACCAGACCATCCTAGGCTGTCCACAGGCATGACCCACAGGAAGCAGAGACCAGAAGTTCCCCTAAGCTGTCTGCAAGAGGCTCAGACCTACCTGGTGTAGTTGGGGGTCTGGCCCCAGGTGAGAGGAAGCAGGGCCCAGGCTGTGAGGAGGGGCCCCAGGAAGGAGATTGTGGCAGCAGGCAACATGTTGGGGGGAGGGGAATAGTGCTGGGGTCCTCAGACGGAGCAGGCAGCAGCTGAGCTTGGCGGAGGAGGAGGAGGAGGTGGCGGCGCGGCAGCCGAGGCAACAGCAGCAGCAGGATAATCAGTGCCAGATGAGGCAGCCCCAGGCCGGCGTGTGGGCGTGGGGACTGGCCAGCGGGGCGGGCGGCAGGAAGGCGGGACAGTGGCAAGTCCAGGGGCCTCCCTAGGTCTAGGACACAGAAATGTTGGCCTAAGTAGGGGGTGGGGCAATGGAGGCCAGAGGGTGCATCCTGCAGCCTGGATCTGGGATGGTTCTCCCCCTTCCGGGGTGGTGGAGGCAGGCCTGAGCCACTCGGGAGCACAGCCCCTGGACCCTCAGGAGGAGTCTACAGCCCACCTGGACCCTTCCACCTCCTGCTTCTTCTCAAGACTGCCACCCCTAAGCAGTCCCATCTTTGCTGGCCACCCCTGTCCTGGCCTCTTTGCTACTTGACGGTTCTAGCACTTCTCTCTCCAGGCCTTGGCTTGCGGGAGACCTGGCCAGGGAGGAAAGATTCAGCTCCATCCTTTTCTCTCCCAATATCTGGAAGAACAGCGGAGCAGGGAGGCAGGTGATGTGGCTGAGGGAGGAAGAGGAGGAGGAATGAGAAAGGAAGTGGGGAGCAGGGTGGAGGGACATCCTTTCGGGAGAAAGAGAAGAAGGGGCAGACACCCCCGAGAAGGAAGGGAGACAGCTGGCAGCTTTTCTGGGGTCAACAGGATGTGGTCTCCTGAAGATGGTCCAGTAGACAGAGGACCATGGCCATGAGTCAGATAGTACATTCCAGAAAGTGAGGTTAGGACTTTTGAGTCCTGGGGTCTGGGGCGTGGGGGGCGGAGTGCGCAAGCATGCTGTGGGTATCAGGTGCCAGTTCACAGCAGTTCACAGTTGGGGCCCATGCTGCCCTCCCTCACCATTGAGCCAGGCATCACCCCCCACCACTGCTGCCTGTGATCCGTCCTCCCGCCCAGGCCCTGAGCTCCAAACTGGGCCTTGCTTCAGTCTTTTATTGTATTTGTCCATTAAATCTCTTGTTCATGATAGCTGGGTTAGGGGCCCCCTCCTGGGCAGCCCCCTGAACATTTTATCAAAGGGTTCTTTGCCATGTGTGGCCATCCCCTCCCTGTGACCCGCCCCCCCCATCCACTCGAAGCATTCATTACCACCAACTCCACATCTCCCTAGCCTGTGTCCCCTACCCGCCCCAGTGTAGGGGTGAGGCTGGGAGGGAGGGGTGAGGCTGGGAGGGAGGAGTCAGCTCTCAGGGGTTGTGGAGGTCTGGGCTGTCTCCTCCAGGCTCCATTTGCAGCATGTCCAAGGCCTCCCAGAAGAAATCCTTCTGAGCAGCCATCAAGGGCATCCAGCCCACTATCTCCTTCATCTTCTCCATGCGGTCCTGCATTGTCGGGCAGCTGTGGATCTGGCTGAGGTACTCCCTACAGGCCCGAGCTGCCCCACTGGGGTCCTGCGATGTGCAGGCCTCCGCAGGCTCTGGGGTCACTGCTGTTCCTGTGGTCCTGCTGGCCGGCAGGTCCCGGTAAGCAGGATGATGCTCCAGGTCGTGGCTGGTCAGCATGTACAGGCACTCCCTGGTGGAGCAGATGGAGCAGGCACACAACGGGACCTGGGACGGGCAGACGGGAGGGCGTGGCTGAGAGGGGCCTTGGAGGCCAGAACTGATCCTGCTTCCCTGGGCTTCCCCCAGCCCAGCCCAGCCCAGCCCAGCGCAGTGGGGCAAGAAAGCTGTGGTGAGGTAAGGGAAGACCAGTGGGGTAGGCTAAAGTAAGGGAAGTCCTGACAGGAACCTGACCCCAGCTCTGACCTTGACATGGAGCCTGACGAAGGAAGCACTCCCTTTGGGCCAGCCCGGAAGGCGTCCTCCAGCCCCACAGCCGCAGCCCAACAGCTCCTTGCTGAAGTCGGGGCTCTGGCTCAGCACCAGCGAGTGGTTGAGGCCGCACCACATGGCGATGGGGCATTGCAGATAACGCACCTGTGGGCACAGGGCCAGCCAGGGTCCCTGAACTGGGGTGGGCGTTGGGGGATGCTGGGTCGGAGAAGGGGGACTGAAAGGCTCAGGACAGGAGGACATCTAGATGGTGTGGGTTGGAAGGTGGCGGTGCAAAAACGGGAGCCGGTAACCCTCCCTGCTCTTACGGACTGGCCCTGCAGCGCCCCCCCATGGTTGGCGTTGGTGAGCTCCTAGCACTGGTTCCTCATCTTTGCTCCCCTTGCCTGAGGCTGGGGCCTGCTGTCTGCTTCAGCCCAGAGCTGGTCCAGTGGGGCACCTCACCCAGCCTCCCAGCATTGGGGGGCACACAGTCTTCCTCTTGCCTGTGCAGTTTTAGTCTAACCCCCACCCCTGCCCTGTCCCTATCTCCCTGCCACCATCCCCTCCCTTTACCTCTCTAGAGTTCTCAGTCATTCTCTTCCAAAGTGGCCCTTCTAGTTTGACACAAAAGCATTTTTTCTGACTCCTGCCGCATTCTACCCCTATTCTGAGAGCAGTAGAGCCAGTGCCATGGCCCTGTCTGGGGTTGACCACATTTTTCCTGCTGCCTCAGGCAGGCTTCCCAGGAGCCTCCTCGTGGTCTGGCATCTCTCCCTGCTGTGCCACTAACATGCTCTCCCCAAGGACACCTGACTGCCCAGCCGTTTACATCCCAGGCCCCTCCTGTACACACTCACTCCTCTTGCAACAACCGTCGCCACTTTAATGCTGAAGTCACACAGAAGTCATCTATGGCTGTTCCAGAAAAGAAAAAAAAATCAAATATTGACATCCCCCCAAAAATTTTTTTCGAAATCCTGGGGAAATCTCACCACCTGCTACTAACATCTTGTTTGAGAGGCTTTTGCTGTTGCCTAAACAAACAAATACACAGGTTGTGCATTTGCAAACAAAAGCAGGGTTGGACTGTGCACACCGTTTCCAGCTCACCTCATGTGGCATGATCATCTTTCATGTCGGGAAACACACTCTGACCGTCAGGCAGTCACTATTGGCCATCCGCCTTCCCAGTACAGCCTGACCCCCTGCTTTCCTGTCTGCTGGGAGGTGTGCATGGGGAGCACCTGCCCCACTCATCTCAGAGACCTCCTCTCCTCACTACCCTGGCCCACAGATGTTTGCTCCTTTCTCTCCAACTGTTGTCCGTTCCACCTTCCTCCTCCTTGGAATCTAAGCAGCAGCCAGTTACTTCTAAGCACCAAGCCGGAGTTTCATTCTCACTGCCGAAAATTCAAACTCATGCCCTTCCACTATGCCAAATAAAGAAAAAAAAAAAACACATGATGCCAACTCTTAGGTGTGTTGGTGTCCCCTCTTTCTTCCATAGCCACCCCTGTCTCCTCTAAGCCATGCCCACCTCTGCAGCTTCACACTCACTGCTTTCTTGCACTCTGTTTGAATCAGGCCAAGCCTTCCACAGTCCCACATTGTGCAAGCTTCGTCCCAGTCCCCACTGCCCACTGCATGGATTGCCTTTCCTTATGCCTGTCTGGATTCCCCCTGACCCCGGAGGCACTGTTGCAGCTTATCTCTTGGTTACCCTAGCTCATCCAAATCCCTGACTGCCCACCCTCTCGCTGAATTCTGACTGCACCTCACAGTGCTAGTCCTGGATGAGACAGGACCACGGGCATTGCAGGCTGACTGCCTAACTGTACTGGGGAGTGGGAACAGGTTCTCAGGAAACTGCTGAGGTGGACAGGCCCAGAGATTGGGGCATTGGAGAGGAGGGGTGGGGTGGGGTGGGGTGGAGATGTAAGTAGCAGGGTGCAAGGGCAGCTACTGACAATCTCACCTGTGTGGGTTCCCCCCGGTCCATTTTGTCCCCTGTCCCCAACTGCCCATAGCGGTTATTTCCCTGCATAAAGATTCGGCCAAATTCATCCACGAGGCCGAGATGATTATAGCCAAGAGCACAGAATAGGACCTAAGAGGAAGACAAAAAGGTGGCGGAGAGGGACACTTGATTCGCTGCAGAGCAACCAGGAACCCCAGAAGCTCCCAGCTGCTGACCTGCCACCCCCGGCTGGTCTTTGTTATGTGTTATCTTGTCCTATCCCTTCCTATGCCCTTCTCCCACCTGCCCCCTCCAGCATTGCTCTCCGAAGCCCCATCCCCTCTGACACACTCCATCCCTCTAGGATCTTACCTTGGCAGGCAGTGAGAGAGCGAGCGGCATCTGCTGGTCCAGTGGGTCAAAGGCTTGAAGGGTCCCAAAGAGGTCACGATACACCCCTGGGGTATGCACCTCAAAATACACTCCACCCTGGTCTGAAGGGTTGGGCATGCCCTCAGCTCAGTGGCTTTTGGGCACCCATTTCCTAGGGCTAAGTCCCCATCTGGGAAGAAAGTGGCAAGATCTAGGGAGTCTTCCCACCCAATAGGAAAGCATCAGTTATGCTGCCCATGAACCTGATCTTAGCTTCTCACTATGATGTCCCGAGAGCTCCCCAGCCCCCAGTTCTGGGGTGAGGAGTGTCAGCAGGTGGAGGAGGGTCTGTCCAGGGCTGAGACAAGTGAGGGGCTTCTCTTACCCGTGATGTAGAGGGTACTGCTTTGGTTGGAGGCCATGCAGGTCACACGCAGGTGAGGCAGGCAACGGGACACTTTCCTCAGGGTCAGCTGAACAGTGTAGGAGCGGGGCTGGTCCAGCTGGGTTTCGTTCACAACCAGAGAGTAGATCTTGCCTTCCTCTGGGGCGGAAAGTGGGGTGGGAGTGGAAGCAGTCAGTTACATGGGGGAGGAGAATTACCATGAGCCATATAACCATTTGCAGAGACTGCCTAAGCCAGGGATGGAACGTTGCTGCTCTAGAGAAGGACTGGAGGAAGAAGAAAGGCGAAAGGAAATGAAGAAATGAAGTGAGAGTAACTTCCAGTCTCCCAGACCGCAATGCCTGGAATGCGCAGGAGAGCTTCAGCATGAGGGAACAGCCCATGGTCAGTGTGGGCAGAAACAGAAAGTCTGGGGATTTGGGGTCATGCTGGGTCATTCAAAAGTTCAGGGGATCTCAAATTTGAGGGTGTAGTCAAGTGTAGATGACACTGGGAAAGTGGTGAGGGGGCAAGTTTGGGGTACAAAGTGAGGTACTTTGCAAGGGATGTTGGTGGGATTAGAATGTTAAAATGCAGGCATGCATCACAGCAATGTTGTTTTTGTCTAGCTGGCAGCAGGGCCCTTTGTGTGCAGTGCAATGCAATGCAGAGTCCTAGCCTAGGAGACAGGATGGAAGATGGGAAGAGGCAGCCTGGGAAGTCTTTGTTTCTCCCCCATCCACCATACAGTAGGTCCTGAAGAAACTGCAGCAAACAACTAGGCAAATCACTCTTTTCAGGTCACACCTGTGAGGAGCAGCAGTGCCCGATGGGTCTCCTGCCCGACCAGGACAATCTGTTTGAAGCTCATGGAGTGGTGGAAGGTCATCTTGAAGACTCGCTGCCCGCTGGACTGCAGGTAGACCTCCACACAGTCACAGGCCCGGCCACTGGTTGTCCCAACCACTGCCGGCTGCTCCCGCGTGGCCAGGACATAGAGGTATTTCCGGTACATGGTGTCACATCTTGGGTCTGAGGCAAACTGTAAGGGAGGGTGTGAAGGTGTTGGGGATCCAGGGCCTCAGGAGGGGGTGAGGTTGGGGTTACAGGGCAGGGACATGAGAATTTGTTTACTTGTTCCTGGGGGGAAACTTGTAGGGAATGCTAAGCCCTGGAGGAGTGCGAGTGGGGATGGGATGGCTTTGGTTTTGTCACCAGCATTCTACTCACATCCTTGGCTCCACGACACAACACAACATAGCGGCAGGCTCGCTTCCACTGGATTTGGCCAAGGGTGGAGGAGACGAGGGCATTTTTGAGAAAGAAGAGGGTCCCCACGTAGTCAAGAATGAAGACGTGGTCCTTGGTGGGCAGGAAGCGGCGGTAGCCATGGGCCAGCAAAGGAGCCACACTCTTATTGAGACATCGGCGGCGGCCTCCAAAGGCCTGGAAATACAGGCCCTTTGTGTCTGGAGAAGGGAAGGAGATGGAAGGTTCAAGGGGCCCCAGGGAACACATTGGAGAAGAGGTAGAGTTTGGGCAAGCTGGGTTTCCCATACACTTCCTCCTCTCCAGGGCCTGGGAGCAGGCCCCCTCCCAAGGGAGATGTGGATGTTTGAGAGTCTAGCTTATGCCTCAACCTCAGCTCTCTGTGCCATCACAGCCCAGGGCAGATGCTTCTCAGTGGGCACGTCTTTGCAAGACCAACCTTGCATGAGTAACATCAAGGGGAAATGGATAAAAGCATGGAAAGAAGCAGATGGAGGATGGGAAGGGAATAGCTGAGAAGGGCTAATTACCCTCCCTCACCCTCTGCTCTGGATCTGCTTTCTGGACCCATCTCTCCTCATCTGTGCATGAAAATAAGACACTGGATAAGTGGCTCCCTTGGACGGCTAGGGGTGCAGCTTGGGTCCCCAACTGGAGGACTGTTTGCCCCAAGTAGGGATGATGTTCCTAGCATCCAGCAGGGAGAAGCTAAATATGATGTTAGACCACCCCTAGAAAGCACAGCACAGTGGAGGATGATTTGGTCCAAAATGCTGGTGGTGGTTGGTCCAAAATGCAGGCCGAGGGCTGCTGCTTTGGAGGAGGGAAAATCTCAGGATTGGGGTGGGAGTAGGATCCAGAGGGACACCTAGCAGTGATGCTACTGATGAGTCTGTGGGTAAATCTGTCAGAGACAGTGCAGTAGGGCATGGGGGCCAAGAGGGGTTTGTGTGACTCAGACAAGTCTCTCCTGGAGAGAAGGAAGGCTCGCTGGGATGTGGGGGTAGAGAGGAGCAGGGATGGCCCGGTACGGACAGATGGGGGCAAGGATGGGAGATGTACAGTTAAGAATGGCGGCTCTCTTCCATGGCCGGACCCCAGAACCCTGCTCTCGGAGACGGGGGCTCAGCTTGCGGCAGACACGTTTCCACACGCCCTCGGTGTCGCACACTTCGTGGAAGTAGTGGCAGGTCCGGCCGAGGGCCACTACGTCTCTGACTGGCAGGAAAGAGATGATATGCTCCACCTGGAGGCCGGGGGAAGACGCAGGGGTCACGGGCGGCCCCTTGGTGGCCTGGTCCCCTGGTCCTCCTCCCTCAGTACTCACCAGCTCTGGGGGGAACAACTGAACAGAAACAGTGGTCCTACGTCCCTTCTTCTCCTCACCCCCAGGCTCGGGGCCACAGGAAGGGCAGCTCCGCTTTACCTGCCCAGAGAGAAGGGAGCAACATGGGGTTTTAGAAGGTTCACCCATTTCTTTCTCTCTTCTACCCCTCTTTGTTCATCTGTTCCCAGCTCTCCACAGGTGCACATGACTTTTCATCCCCCCTCTCGCTGCCCTTCCCTGGCCTGGCCACCCTCTCACCCTGATCCCCTCCTCCCATCCACACAGCCCAATGAATGTGGGCAGTTGGCTTCTCCTCACCATCCTGACTGCCCCCTCCCTGTTCCTGCCCTCATCTCTCTGGGCCCATGGGCCCCCTGTTCGCAGCTCCCCTGGCCCCGTCCCTGCTGCTTTTCCCACACCATGTCCCCTGCCTGGGCTTGGGGGACTTTTAGGGCCCCTCTGCATCCAAGGCCCCTCCCTCATGGAGTCTGGGACAGACAAACCTCTCTGTGACCTCACCACCCAGCCACTGTGACCTGTACTCTTGCCCTGGCTCTGGACTTAAATTAGCTTCTGGGATCCTACTCAGATCTGGCCACAGGACAAGGGAAGCGTATGTTGCTATCATGGGCAGGTGAGGAACCTACAGGAGGACTTTCCCACTTGAGGCCCTTGCGACCCCAATGCTGCAGACAAACACGGCTCCATCCCTGATGTCCGAGCAGGCTGGGGCCTCTGGATGATGCGGGCCATGGCCCACCCAGCACCTGGGAGCATGCACTGGAGGCGAGCGGTAGCAATTCAGCACAATGTCTGTGCCATCTCAGGAAATAAGCATCCTAAAGCAGACTGCTTTCTTGGCGTGGCCACTGCATGTGTGAAGACAGCCTAGTAAGGAAGAATAAATGATTACTCGGCTTGGCATCTTAGGACATCTCCAAGTCTGCTTTCTTTTAAAAAATATAGATTTAATTTTAAATTTAAAAATATTTTTATATTAAAGATATATTTTTATTGGAAAGGCAGATCAGGAGAGAAGGAGAGACTGTTCTTCTGTCTGCTGGTTCACTCCCCAAATGGCTGCAAAAGCCTGAACTGAGCTGGTCTGAAGCCAGGAGCCAGGAGCTTCTTCCTTGGTTCACGGGGTTCAGGGAGGAAGTGGGGGAAAGTAAGGCTTAGGGCCATCCTCCACTTTTCTCAGGCCATAAGCAGAGAGCTGGGCAGGAAAGCGGAAAAGCCAAGTCAAGAGCTGATGCCCTAATGGGATGTCAGTGCTGCAAGGCTGAGAATTAGCCTATTGGAGCCATGGCACCAGCCCTGACTTGGCTTTCTTGGGTAGGTTGGGGGTGTGAGACATTTTTTAAGAGAAAGCACAGGAGCTGGTGTTGGGTCTGCGAGCTCCAGGCAGGAGATGGGCACCCACAAGTCTTGGGAGCCCCTGACTCGTCCAGGTGGCCCAGAGGAGTCCAGTTCTGTTGGCTCTCCTGTGCAGGGTTTCTGTCGTTGCCTGTGCTGGTAGACAGGATGTTCCCCACCCCATCCAACGTCCCCGTCTGAGGATACCCAAGGGGGAATGTTTGGTTAATCTGTGTTCAGCAGGGCAATGGTCGTGCTGTTAGGAGAAGGCGACTTCAGTCCAACATCAGTGACTTTTTGAGGAAGTGGACTGAGGCCGCTTACAAGGAGGTCAAGATCTCCAAGGAAATAGTGTTTTGTTTTGCTTCTAGATCCCCTCCCCTTGGTGCTTTTCAGCTCTAGGAGGCAAACCAGAAGTGGTCTCCACTGTGAACGGAATTGTTTGGAACGCACAAGTAACGCTGGGACTGTTCTCTAACACAGTTTCCCTATTCGCAAACTGAACCCACCGGGTCAGGCGGCTGGTGTTCATGCACAGCCATCCCATATGAGCTCCGGTTCCAGTCTGGGTTGCTCCCTGCATACGTGCCTCGGAAAGCAGCGAAGAATGAGTGACCCGAGTGCCTGGGCACCTGCTACCCACGGGAAGACCTGGATGGAGTTCCAGGATGCTATCCCCCAGGGTCTCAGCCTCCGCAGCCAGAAAAGGTCCCCGCGGTCCCTTTCGGCTGCGACAATGGCCGTCATACCGGCTTCAGGCAGCCCTTCCCGCCTTGCCTAACTCCCTTGCGCGACCATCACGTTCTTCACTTTAAAGTTCTAGTTCACCCGCCTCCTTCCTCAGAGAAGCGCACAGCTTTCTCGCCCATGCGATTGGTAGGCAGACCGGTCCCTCAGAGGAGAGGCTGGGCCTGATTTCCTGTGTAGAGGATCTAATTGGCCTGCTGGGCCAGTCACTCATCTGTATCTGACTTGCAATTGGTCCTCGTTGGACCCCGCCCCCCGACTGGCAGTCTCTCCGCTTCTTTTCCTTCTGGGGAGCTCTGTCGACCCCGCCTCCTGGCTGGATCTGATTGGCTCCATCCCTAGTCGTCTCCGTGTGGTGATTGGATACGGCTGCGCGGGGCGGGCCGAGCTTGGAGCGTCGGCCGTTAGCGAGCGCTCCGTTCTCGTGCCCCTCCCATTCTTCTCGGGGCTCCCGGTGCCGGAGGCTCCACCCCCTAGGCGGGCTCTGATTAGCCGCATCCGACTGGTTGGGGGACCACGATTGGTCCGCTAATCCTTGAGCCCGCCTCCTCCCCCGCTGGAGTCGGCTACGGCAGCCCAGAGGAGGAGGAGGAAGGGGGGCGGAGGGCGGACCGGGCCGGTGCCGTCAGTCAGGCAGCGAGAGCCGCCAGGAGCGGATGGCGGCGGCGGTAGCGGCCCCCCTCGCCGCCGGGGGTGAGGAGGCGGCGGCGGCGGCGGCCAACATTTCCGTGCCAGGCTCTGCTACTCTGCCCGGAAGCCGCAGCGCAGAGCGGGCCCTGGAGGAGGCGGTGGTCACCGGGACCTTGAACCTGTCCAACCGGCGCTTGAAGCACTTCCCCCGGGGTGCGGCTCGCAGCTACGACCTGTCAGACATCACCCAGGCTGGTGAGTGAGTCGCTTGGGGACCCCTGGGGCCCCTGGCGTCCGACTTGGGACCGTCATTTGCATATTCCGGCCCCGCCCCTCCGGGAGTCGGACCCGCCCCTTTCACCTGGCGGTCCGGGCTCTCTCTCCCTGCCTTGATTGGCATCAGCCTGCGACCACCCCAACCCACCCACACACCCACCCACAGACACGCACCTGCGCGTTCTAGGAGCCCCTGGGCCCTGAGTACTTTTGTGCTTGGCGGCGCCGAACGTCCCAGTTTCTCTCTCCGCTCGTTCTGCAGGTGCATGTCTGCGCACCTGTAGAAGGGCTCCGCCCCTCACCTGGTGGACTCATTTGCATGTCCTCCTTTCTGACTTTCCGATCGGTCCTTACGGCAGTCTCCTTCTCCCGCGAGTTCCTCTCACCTCTTCTTTTTCAACCTCCTTTTCTAACTCCTTCCCTCTGCTTTGAGTGCAGCTTGCGCCCCCGGGACCACTTGATGCTTCTGTTTACTTTGCCGTGGTCCCGCCCACCGAGGTCTCCCGGCCCTGTTCACGCTTCCTGCCCGCCTCCCGCCCCAGTCAGCTCGTGGGAAAGGGGCAAATCTGTCTCCCCTAGCCCTTCCACCTGAGCTCCTCCACCTGTTTCCCCTGAACCCTTACTTCTGCGTGTGAGAGGTCACTATGGAGCCCTAGCCTCCCCTTCAGTTTCTGCTTGCCCCAGGAGCTTGGGTGGCCCTGGGGAGTTACTGAAAGGGAAGGAGCCCTTTATCTCCTACTGTGAGCTCGGGGCCAGCTGGGAACTGCCCTTCCACCCTGGCCTTAGAATGCCTCTAATCTGGCTCCTTCCATGCTGGTGTCCTTCTGTGGCAGGGTGGGGGCTCTGCTGTGACAGGTGATCAAGACACAGCCTCTGACCCTGGGCTGGCAGCTGGGGGTAGGGACTAGGAGAAGGGTGGAGGGCCTGGCGCATTCCCCGCTGGGGTGTGCTGGGGTGTGAAGCCTACACCTCCTCCTCTCTCTGGGGTGTTGGCAGTCTTGGGGCTTCTTCAGCAGGTGCTGCAGGCTCTCCTGCAAGCCCTGGGCTGGCCCCAGGACCCGCACTCTCCCCTCTGCTGTCCCAAGAAGCACGGCTGTCCGTCTCTGCACTTTGCTTGCTTGTTGGGCAGTGACTTGGGGAAGGGGATGAGCCCCAGGAATAGTTCCTATCCCTTCACCCCGTTCCATCCCCCCTCCCCGAACCCCCCAGCTCCAGATTGACCTCAGCAGCTGTGTGACACTCGCGGGTCTGTTCGTGCGCCCCTCCCCCTTGCTTGTTTTTTGACAAAGACCAAATGTTATTCTTTACTTCCTCGGACTGTGGCGCAGTGACTGGGCTCTTGGGGAAAACTACCCAGCACTCCCAGCTCCTGCCCCGGCCCTGCCTGCTCTGCCCCCCAACATTCCGGCTCTGGGGGGCAGTTGTGCTCCAGTGTGCTGAGCTGTCCCACAGTCAGTGCTTTGGGACCCAGGTTCCAGGCCAGGTGGGATCCCTCTTTTGCCCACAACACTTTCCTCTGTTCCCCTCCCCAGACAAGGCGCTCATGGCCCTGGGGATGAAAAGGGGAAGTGACAAACCCAGGGCTACCCAGGCCCTGCCTAGCTCCTTGCCCATCAACCCAGAGAGGAGGCTTCAGGGCTCTGCTGTGCCAGTCACCCCCAAACACCCTCCTCATCCATCCTTGCGCATGCTTCCTGCCCTGCCAGTCCCTACCTCCCTTAAGACTCTGCTCCCTGAGGTGGGGGTGGGGGAGGGGCAGGGATGGGGTGGCTCCGGCAAAGGAGAAGTGTGGCTCCTTCTCTCACAGGCCACATCCTGTGCCCCCGTGCCCTGCCTCCTCTGGCCTGGGCTTCTTCCGTTCCTAGCTTTTGCCCCCTGCCACTCCTCACCCCATCGGAGCTCATGCACTCGCGTACACACAACACACAACACACACACACACAGATTTGTGGATAGAGAAAGCAGGCAGGTGGAGGTTGCGGGTGGAAAGACCAGATGCAGTCCTCCCACCCTCTCTGGAACGAACTTCCGCTCTGGGTCTTCTGTCTGCGCACTCCAGGGCTGTGGTGGAGATGGGGAAAACAGTTCCCAGGGCATCAGGCTGTAACCCCCCAAGGAAGCCACAGGGCCCAACCCCACAGTGATTTCTGCTGTGCTTCCTGTCACAAGATGTGCTTCCCTGGGGGATAGACCCTGGCTGCCCCCACCCCTCCACAACCCAGTTTGGGCTGGGAGGAAGCTCACCCAAGCTTTGCTGCTGGGACTTCCCCCAGTAGGCCTTGGGCCTGCCCAGCCCCCCACTAAGGGGAGGAAACATGCAAGCCTCCAGAGTGGGGGCCAGTCTGTGTGAGGGCCCCCTTCCCCCTCTGGGAGGGGCTGCCTCCAGGCCTGGAGACAGCAGGAAGTAGATGGGGCGGGGCAGTCAGGGCCTCCACCCTCCTCTCGCCCCTCCCCACTGCTGCCTGGCTGCAGGTGCACACAGAGGTGGGAGGTGGGCACTCCCCGAGGGCTGGCGCAGTGAGGAAGGAAGAGGGAACAGGCTGATGGGGCTGGCAGTGGGGATGAGGTGGCCAAGCCCAGATAGGGCAACCTAGAGGGGAGGGATCCAAGGGCTTAGGCGGCTTAGACCTGGCAGCCTGGAGCTCCCTTGTCCCTCGGATGTGGTGGGAGCCTGTCGTCTGTGTCAGGGCTCTGTGGCTGACATCTAGTGGCCCCTGTGTTTCCCCGTGGGCCGAGAGCTCCACTGGGCATGAAGACTGCCCAAGGGCAAGTCCTGCAGCAGGGGTTTCCCGCTCTGACATCTGCCAGTCCTGGGCTTTCTCTTTCTCCCTCTGTGTGCCCTCCACCCCCTGGCATTTCAGAATGTTCCAGCCTCTCTCGTAGCTCAGCAACCCTGGGCCTTCTGCCGTGCCTTCATCGTCCTGGCTGTTCCAGGCTGCAGCAGGCCTTGGGGTTTCCCACGGGAACGCAGGTTGCTAGGCCTAATCCCTTAGGGACGCTGGGGGGCCGGGTCTTTCTGTCCAGGGCTGGGCTTCTCTACAGCTGCCACCTGACCTATCTTCCACTGGCCTCCCCGCAGACCTGTCCCGGAACCGGTTTCCCGAGGTACCAGAGGCTGCGTGCCAGCTGGTGTCTCTGGAAGGCCTGAGCCTCTACCACAACTGCCTGAGATGCCTGAACCCATCCCTGGGGAATCTCACAGCCCTCACCTACCTCAACCTCAGGTACCAGGGAGTGTGGCCTTCTTGGCCCCCAGGATTAGGACATGCTGTCCAGAGGGATCCTCCCGGTGACCCAGAGAGGAGGGCAGTTCTTGGCGGCTACGCCTGGGGTATGAGCCCACAGCCTTTATCCTTGCTGCAGCCGAAACCAGCTGTCGTCGCTGCCGCCGTACATCTGCCAACTGCCCCTGCGTGTGCTCATTGTGAGCAACAACAAGCTGGGAGCGCTGCCTCCTGAGGTCGGTGCCCTGGGAAGCCTGCGGCAGCTGGTAAGGACAGGAACAGTGTGTGTACATGCGCAACGAGGGCCTGGGGAGCCAGGTGCTGGGGACCTTCTCGGGGGATGTTGGGGCAAGGCAGAGCTGGGGATGGGGGCCATTCCTGATGGCCTTCCCTGCTGCCTCCCCTGGTTGCAGGACGTGAGCAGCAATGAGTTGCAGTCCCTCCCTGTGGAACTGTGTAGCCTCCCTTCCCTGCGGGATCTCAACGTGCGGAGGAACCAGCTCACCAGTCTGCCTGATGGTAAGGCCCCCGGGAGAGGGCTCCATCATCTCGGAGCGGCAGATGCAGGATTCTTAATGCCAGCAGCAGTCTGCTGCTCATGCTTCTAGAAGCTCACGGTCCAGGGCTGGGGGGCCAGCATGGTCAGGTACTGGCAAGGGCCCCTTTCTGGACAGCTGTTGTCTCATGTCTGCCCATGTGTGCGTGGCTGAGCAGGGAAGGGACTCCCTGGAGTGTCTGTACTTCAGGCACTTGTCTGCACCTGAGGGCTCCAGTCACAGGACCTGAATTACTTCCCAGAACCCCGCCTCCTAGTGGATCACTTAGGGCTTACACTTTGTTTCTTATTGTTGAAAGGCAGACAGAAAAATAAACAGGCGTATCTCCCATCCACTGTTTTCTCCCCACTGCCTGCAAAACCCCAGACTGGGACAGACCAAACCCAGCTACTGCAAATGTCAGCTTGTGTCTCCCCTGGGTCAGGGCCCCGGGTGCCTGAGCCATCCGTTGCTGCTTCCCAGGGTCTGTAGTAGCAGGGCTCAGATTCAGGCGTGGGCGTCCCAGTGGCATCCTAACAGCTGCACACAAATGTCCACCTCAAGGTTATACTTGCAACATAGGTGTGGGGAGTCAAGTATTCAGTGCATCTCAGTGCATCCACTCTGAAGAATCTTTCCAGAAGGGTGGTGGCTTATTACCCAGGATTTGGCAGTATAAAAAAGATACTGTATCCTTCTCTCTAAATCTGCATTCCAGTAAAGTTGGCTAAATCTTTAAAAAAAAAAAAAAACGACGGCTCAGTTAGCTAATCCTCCACCTATAAGTGCTGGCATCCCATTTGGGTGCAGGTTCCTTCTAGTGCCCCACTTCCCATCCAGTTCCCTGTTTGTGGCCTGGGAAAGAGTAGAGGATAGTTCAAAGCCTTAGGACCCTGCAGCCTTGTGGAAAATTTAGAGGGGGCTCCTAACTCCTGACTTTGGATCAGCTCAGCTCTGGCTATTGCAGCCATTTGGGCAGTGAACTTGTGGGTAGATCTTGCTGTATCTCCTTCTCTCTGTAAAATTTGTCTTTCCAATAAATGTGGATGCTTTTTTTTTGAAAGACACTGCAAATGAGTTTATTTGGAGGCTGGCAAGTTTATTTGGAGGCTAAATCTGTTTTTGAACTATGAAAGCGGGCACAGACAGGGAAAGGGGCTAGTGTATTGGCTGTGTGTGGAGTCTCAAGTTTGGAAGGGGCCCCCAAGTTCCCCTAGCATCTCTGAGGAACCTCACAGAAGTGCTCTGATATCCAGCCTCCTGAGTCAGGTGATGTCCCTGCCGTTGCCTCAGAGGCTGGGAAT
The DNA here is from genome assembly GCF_017591425.1 of Ochotona curzoniae. NCBI lineage: Eukaryota > Metazoa > Chordata > Mammalia > Lagomorpha > Ochotonidae > Ochotona > Ochotona curzoniae. Next base: position 7,491,680 of record NW_024465421.1, read on the forward strand.
CTAGGGGGCCACACGCTGGAGCCCCAGCAACCTCCATGGCAGCACCTCTTTGTGATCCAACACTTGATGGCCTCTGCTGACAACAGATGCAGCCGCTTCTGGCCTGCTCATGTTGCTGTGTGCACCTCAGTGGATTAGCAGGGGGACACCCAGGTGACATAACAGGGACCAACTCTGGGGTGTGATGGTTTAGTGAGGCGTGCTAGTAGAGGATACTAAAAGAACCCAGGTAGGGGGCTAAGAGCCCAGGTGGGGGGCTAAGAGCCAGGTGGGGGGCTAAGAGCCCAGGTAGGGAGCTAACCCCCCAGGGGCATAGGCGCAGCAGGAGCTGACCTCCAGCAGAATTCCAGGGCCCCTGCGGCAGAGTGTGGTGTGGAGGGCCCAGGGCCAGAGACAGCGCCCATGCAGCTAAGAAAGCAGGCAGGGCTTGGAGGAGTGCGGAAGTGGCCAGGCTGGGTTTTGAACAGGAGGGGAGTGTGTATGTGTCAGCATGGCAGAGCACGCAATGCCCTTTGAACTGAGCAGAAGCCTTGAGACCAAAGATCTGAAGACAGGCGTTCCATTCAAGAATGGAGAGTTTAGTAGAACTAAATGGTTTATGGGGTGCGAGAACGTCTCTGTGCTCCTCTGAAGTCAGTACGTGGACATCTAGCTGCTGAGATGTCTGTTCTAGCACTTAACCCTGTGGCTGGAGAGAGGGCATCGGGCACGGGGAAGGGAAGTAGGACCTGACGTGGCATCAGCGTGGTCTGCCGTCACACAGGGAGTCCAGGGTCATCAGTTTTCTCCCCTGAGCCTTGCCTCCTTTTGTGACTGCCCTCTTCCTTCCCAGTCAGCGGGTGCCTTAGCCCATTTTCCATTGCTGTAACAAAATACCTGAAGCTGAGTCATTTCTGAAGAAGCAGTTCTGGCTCGTGAGCCTCAGGGCTGGAAAGTCCACGGCACCAGCTCACCTCCTTGTGAGGGCTGCATGCTGTGTCGGGGCAAGGCAGAGGTCAACCCAGCAGGCGGTGAGCCAGCCGGCAAGCCCAAGAGCTGCTGCCACGGCCCCCACTTGTACTAATCTAGTGTGGATTAGGCCAGTTTTAGGGCAGAGCCTTCTGTGCCCATGCCCCTGTCCTTTTCCTGAGGTTGCACCTCCAAATGCCATTCTTGAGGATTTAAAGATTGAGCTTCCAACACTTGCACCAGGTCAGGGGAGTGAACCCTCTAGCTGTAGCAGTAAGGGCTGTCTGTGCCCAGAGAAGAGACCTGAGCAGAGTGTCCTGGGGACCCAGAGGATCCATGAATGCCATCAGCCTGAGGTGGCTGGAGAGGGTCACACGGGAGGGGATACGGGAGCTGAACCTTAAAAAGTGCCTGGATGTGAAGACTAGTTGTCCCAGCTGAACAAACAGGAAGTGGAAAGAAAGGCCCAGAAACTGAGGGACTGGAAGGGCAGGGAAGTGGGAGATGTGAGTAGAGCATGAAGCTGTGAGCACATGGTCTAGGGGGGTTGTGCTGTGAGGGGTGAGGGCTGAGCCTGGGGAAGGCTCCCCTGCTGGGCATGCAGAGCTCCGTCCTGTCCAGGCTGCAGGTGGCCAGCCTATTCAACCCCTCTGCCCTGGGCTCCTGCTGTGGGGGGCTCTAGAGTCACCTCTGGGCCGGTGTCTGCTTATCATTGCAGCCTGAAGAATGAGTTCTAGGACGGGAGGGCCTGGGGAAAAGGGTGTTGGTGGTGGGAGTTGGAGTCAGGATGCCCGGTGTGGGAAAGGTTTGGGTCAGAAGGGGCACATGTGGGCCGGAAGAGGAGCAGGGGTCACAGCCTGAGCAGAGGCTGCGCGGGACCTGGGGGTGACCAGAATGGCAGGCGCAGAACAGAGCATCATCGCAGGGCCCGTCCTTGGTCCTGCTCCTGACTTCCCTCACCTGTCCCCAGAGCTGGGGGACCTTCCTCTTGTCCGCCTAGACTTCTCCTGTAACCGTGTCTCCCGCATCCCGGTCTCCTTCTGCCGCCTCAGGCACCTGCAGGTCATTCTGCTGGACAGCAACCCCCTGCAAAGTCCCCCTGCCCAGGTGAGCGGGTGGGCCAGGTGGACCCCGGGCAGGGATGTGATCTGGCAGCATCTGGGGGGCAGGAGCTGGGGAAATGCCTTTGTCTCTTTATGCCAAAACTGTGCTTCTCCTGCATAGATCTGCCTGAAGGGCAAACTTCACATCTTCAAGTACCTCTCAACAGAGGCTGGGCGGCGGGTGGCTACGCTGGGGGACCTGGCCCCCTCCAGGCCCCCAAGTTTCAGTCCATGGTAAGTGCCAGGGGAAGGAAGGGAGCCCTTGGCTACTTCCTGCCTCTTCTAGGCTCCAGGGACCCCCTGGTTTTGTGGGGGGAGAGTGAGAGTTATGGCTTCAATTGCCCCACATGGACTGACCACATGTCCTTGGCCGGCCGCAGCCCTGCTGAGGATTTATTCTCGGGACGTCGGTACGATGGTGGGCTGGACTCAGGCTTCCACAGTGTTGACAGTGGCAGCAAGAGGTGGTCTGGAAATGAGGTAAGGATCCCTTGCCCCAGGAGGTGGTGGGACTTCTGAGCTGGGGTCCTGTCTCCTGCCCCCTCTGATCGCAGCAGCCCCACCTGGGCCTCCCTGGGTCTGGGCACCACAGGGAGGTCATCTCCCTCCTCCTGTCTGTTGTCTTTCTCCAGTCAACAGATGAATTCTCAGAGCTGTCATTCCGGATCTCAGAACTGGCTCGGGAGCCTCGGGGGCCCAGAGAACGCAGGGAGGATGGTTCTGGTGAGAGTGGAGTAGGAGTTGGGGGGCTGCACGAGGCTCTGAATTACACACCCACTGTCCCTGTCTGCTTACTGACAAGCCCCGGCCCCTCTAGCTGATGCGGACCAAGAGCAGACGGACTTCATTGACAGCCATGTCCCTGGGGAGGACGAAGAGCAGGCCTCTGCTGAGGTGAGGATCCAGCCCCTGCTTGTGGTGGGAGAAGGCAAGTGGGCGGGTGAATGCACCATGCCGGGGCCAGGCCTTCCCTCAGCCTCTGCTGTTCTCTCAGCAGGAGCAGCGGTCTCCTGAACTCAGCCCTGCAGCAGGGTTTGGGGAGAGGTCGCACAGCAGGTACCCCAAGCTCCATCTACCAGCCACCTCCAGTGCCTCCCTCCTCCATAGCTCCAGCCCACCTCTCTGTCCCCCATCCCGCATTGTTTCTAGGCGGGAGGAGCCGGCTGGGGAGGAGAGGAGGCGCCCAGACACCTTGCAGCTATGGCAGGAACGAGAGCGGAGGCAACAACAACAGCAGCAGAGTGGGCTGTGGGGGGCCTCTCGGAAGGACAGGTGTGAGCCTGGGGCCACGGGGCTGTGCTGGCATGGTGGTTTGCTGCTTGGGTCGTGGTTGTTTGGCATAGCTGACAGCCTCTCCTGCTTTTTCTAGTTTCCCCAAGTCAGGGGCCAGGGCTGCGGGGGGAGCTGCTGTTACCTCATCCATGCAGGCCACCTGCAAGTAGGTCTCCTTCCTGCTTCGTCTCCCCACATGCCCTTCCTGGGAGAGCCCCTCTAATGCCCCTGCTGTCTTTTCGCAGTGGCCCACCCAAGTCCACTGCCACCCAGCCCGGAGCTCCCAGGGGGCAGGGAGCCCCGGCCCCTGCCCCTCTTTCCCAGGAACCCCTTCCTGTAGCTGGACCAGGTAAAGGCTGCGGGTTGGGGGGAGTTGCTGTGTTGGTGAGGGGATGGTTAGGAAAAGTGTGAGCCTGAGGAGCATGCCCCTCATCTGTGTGCCCTGGTCTGGCTCCCAGTGACGGCACCTGTTCCCCGGCCACTTGGTTCCCTCCAGAGACCAAACAGCTTCCTCTTCCGTTCTTCCTCCCAGAGTGGCTCAGGTGGGTTCTGGCACTGCCCTGGCACCAGCCACAACTAACCCCAGGCCTGTAGGCTCTCTGGATTTGTTGCAGTGCCACACCCTTTGATGGCAGTCATGTCCTTCTCTTTCTCCTAGGCCCCTCCTCGCCAGACTCCATCTTGAGGTCTCGGCCAACCTCCCAGGGCCCAGATGAGAAGGCACTCATGGCCCAGCTGCGCCAGGTGGGCAGAGGTGGGGCCTGTGGGCTGCGCCCTTCTGGCTGGGGACCCAGGCCTCCCTTGACACCCTCTTTGCCCCCCCCCCCAGTTCCTCTCCTGAGGACAGACGAGGTCTTGTCGACCTTGACCTGCTCTCTGTCCCTCTGTTCCTAGGTCCTTGAGTCCCGGCTGCAGCGGCCCCTGCCTGAGGACCTGGCTGAAGCTCTGGCCAGTGGGGTCATCCTCTGTCAGCTGGCCAACCAGCTGCGGCCCCGCTCAGTGCCCTTTATCCATGTGCCCTCACCTGCTGTGGTCAGTGGGGGCCCTGCAATGGCAGAAGTGGGGGCTGGGGCTGGAGTGTCTGTGAGCTCTTTCCCTAATGGTTGCTTTTCTTACCACCCACCAGCCAAAACTCAGTGCTCTCAAGTCTCGGAAGAATGTGGAAAGTTTCTTAGAAGCCTGTCGGAAAATGGGGGTGCCCGAGGTAGGGAGGGCTGTCGTGTTACAGGTGGCAGGGTGCTGGCCTGCATGCAAGGTGGGATTCTGTCCACGAGGTGTCTGCTCCGAACAAAGCATGCCTGCACTCTTTGCCTGCTAACCTGCATGCCCCTGCCTGCAAGTCTACGTGCCTGTATGGCCCTGCCGGCAAGCCCGCATGTTGACGTGGTCCTGCCCGCGAGTCTGCCTGTTGACGTAGCTGTGCCTGATGCGGGGGGTGGGGGGTAGGGGTGGAGCGGCAAGGTTCGTCACTTGTGCTGCTGCTGACGGCTGTCCTTTGTCCTTGTCCACCTGCCCTCCCCCCCTCCCCCAGGCTGACCTGTGCTCGCCCTCAGATCTCCTCCAGGGCACCGCCCAGGGTCTGCGGACCACACTGGAGGCCGTGAAGCGAGTGGGGGGCAAGCCCCCCCCACCCCTCTGGCCCCCCTCTGGTCTGAGTGGCTTCGTCCTCTTCTACGTGGCCTTCATGCTGCTGCTCTATGTCGTCTACACTCGGCTCCTGGGTTCCTAGGAGACCCTGGCACCCCTCTACCCGTCCCCTTCCCCATTCTATTTATAAGATTCCTGCTCCCCCTCCCCCGTCCCCCACCAGTGGTGCCTTCAAGCCCCACCAAAGACACTAGCGAGCCCCTTCACAGACACTGACCTCAGAGGCCCCACTCTGGGGCCCCCAAGCCCTGGCCCCCCTCCTGCAGCTCTTCCCCCACTCAGTGCCTTCCTCCCTTTCCTGCTCCTGTCCCCATCCACCCCCCCCCGGCTGCTATGGGAGGGTAAATTATCTCTATTTTGTAGAGAGAACTCTATATTTGTAGGGGATGAGGGGGCCCCGGGGGTCCCTGTCTCTGTATAAACTGTACAGACCATGGCTGCCTCTGTCCGAATGTGTGTGTGTGTGTGTGTGTGCCTGCAAATGCAACCTGCTCCGTGTATCCACTGCCCACCCCAGCAGCTCCGTCCAGAAATGGCAGCCGTGCCTACCCCTGACCATGCCCTCCATGTCACCTCCCTGCTGTTCTCTGCTGGCAGCTTCCTTGGTGTCCTGTGTGTCCCCAAGGCATGGGTGCAGGCCACCAACCCAATACTTTGGCCTCCTACGCCTTGGCAGCAGGGGGGCTTTGGAGGGGGTGCTGAGGGGGAACTGAACCTGGGCCCTCCCCCCAGGAGTCCCTGTGCCAGCCCCACCACATCCTGGAAGAGGAGGGGGCCCCTGGCAGGGGCCTCCCCCACATCGCTGCTGTCATCCAAGCACTGCTGGAACGGCCTTAGGGGTGGAGGTAGGGGTGCGGGGCCACAGCCGCTCAAAACCCTTGACAGAGAAGCCGCGGTGGGCTCTGCCCCCTAGCCAGGATTTGGTTGAGGGCGGCCTTGGGCCTTGGGGTGGCCTCGAGCCTGGGCAGATGAGGGCCAGCCCGGCGCCGGAGCCCCACTGCCTCGGGGTGCGGCGAAGGTCTCGGGGTGGGTGACCAGCGATGGCTAGATACTGTATCAACCGCAATAAAAAAACCGGGAGCCCTCCGGGATGGCCTTCAGGTGTGAGTGTGTCTTTGCTGTACTGGGGAGGGGCGGCCCCTTTTTGGCGCGCTGAGACTGCGCAAGGCGGAGCTGGGCGCGCGGCACCTACCGCCAGGGGACGCCGTCGGGAGCGCGCGCCACGTGGCGGGGAGCCGCCCTGGGCGCTGGCAGCGGTGGGGAGGCTCCCTGAGGGCAGGGCCAGCTTGCTCAAAAGGCCAAGTATCCCCAGCGCTGCACCATTCGCCATTCGCTCGCGCTCGCGAACACAGCAACATGTTGCCGCGGAGGTCCCAGTCCTGGGGCGACGGCTCCGAAGAGGAGCCCGAGAAACCCGGTCCATCATCGGGCAGTGAGCAGAGCGAGACCAAGAGCTCTGGAGAGGAGGCACCGAAGGATCAAGGGGCGGCATCACAGGACAGGTGAGGCTAAGCTGGAGCCGCGCGCGTGCCGATGGCCCCACGCGTGGCCATCGAGGCGCTATCCGTGACATGGTTGGCAAGAGTTCCCAAAGAGTGGGCGCCGGTGAGTCTCTGCCGTGGCCCCAACGGGGATCTGGGCAATCTGGAACCTCTCGATATCTCCCCACAGCGTGCCGCCTCAGGCCCTCAACGCTCCCTGGACCCCGGGGCAGCAACTGGCGCCGGAGCAGGCCCAGCAAGCCCCAGGTAGGCGCCAAGCTCCCCGCCTTCCCAATCTCCCTGCCTCCAGGTCCAATTGCATCCCTTCAAGTGTCCACCGTTCCCCGTCTTCCCCGCCCCATCCCAGCTTTCCATCAGGTATCCTGGGAGGTGAGTCCTACCAGGATGGCTCTGCTACCACCTTGGGATCCCAGCTACGAGGTTAAAGCGGGAACTCGGGTGCTGTGGGTGAGTTGGGAACCATCACCTCTGGGCTGGGGTGCTCTGCGGGATGGGGAGGGTGTCTTAGGAGGCTGCGGCTGAGACTTTTGGTATCTCCGCTCACCCCCCCACCCCACTTTGTTCCCAGGCGGCCGGCTGCGGGTCTGGTGCATCTTACTCTGGGCGGACTTTGTGGCATCCGTCCTTCTGGCCGCTGTATGAGACCAGCTCCGGTGGGACCAGCTCTGGCGTGGCCAGCTCCGGCGTGGCCAGCTCCGGCGGGGCCAGCTCCGGCGGGGCCAGCTCTGGTGGGGCCAGCTCCGGCGGGGGCTCCCAGCCCCAGGCCCCTGGCGCTGGCCAGCAGCCTGCTGAGTCGGTGGCCCGGGATGCAGGTACTTCTGGTGGAAGGAGAGAGCTGTGCTGTGCACCCCCGGGGTTCAGTCTTGCAGGGTTTAGTGACATTCCCCCTCTCCCCACTACAGGGATCCCTGTGGTGTGCAGGGAAGAAATCTTCTTCTTAGATCCTCTGCTTCCCCAGGGGCAACGGGTGCCTCTGTTGCTGTCAGAGGTCCCTCAACAGGTGAAAGCAGTGCCCCGTGGAACGCCCGCTTCCCTGTCTGGCTGCTTGGGGCTGGGGTTGTGGGGGAGACACTTGTTCTCTTCTTTTTTCAGGCCGTGGGCTCCCTGAGGCTGCTGTTGCCTCCTGCGATCATGTCTCCCTTGGTCGTGCCCACTGTGACCCGGAGCACCTCCACCGCCTGGCTCACCGGGCCGGAGCTCATAGCTGTCACTGGGCTGCTGCAGATGAGTGAGGGGCCACCACGACCCAGCACCCCCCCTCAAACTTCTCCTCTGTCTGAGGACCCCCCAAGCTCAGCCGATGAGCCCCAGGACCCCGAGGGTGGCCAGGACTGCCCTCCGGGTCCTGACTCGGACCTTGCACGGTCCCCAGGCCCCCAGAGTCAGTAGCTCCTCTTGGTAAAAGGTAGGAGGGGGGGGGCCCAGCATAAAGTCAACCGCCTGCTTCCCTCACAAGCTTGATGAAGAATAAAAGTGTTGACTTGCAAACTTGGCTTCTGGTGGCTTTTGCTTTGTGTGGGGGAGTTGTGGGGTGGGATGGGGGAGGTGTAGGGGTGGGTGGGGGGTGTTTTCTTCGCGCTATCATGCAAGGTGCAGGAATCTACAAACTCCAAGACATTTCTCAGGAACTATGCAGAGTATTCTTTAATGAGTGGGTACGGAGGTGAGGTTAGGGTTCTAGAAGTTTCTCCCTTAAAAGAATTCAACTTCCTGGGGAACTTCCTCCTGAGAATTTCTTTGCAGGCAGGGTCCCTCCCTTCTCCCCACCTTTGCCCACCAGTTCATCTGTAGGTCACAGATGGTCACTGGTAACTTTGTTTTTTAGCCCATGTGCCTAGCTCCCGCATGCCCTTAGGGCAGGGCGGCCAGTGTGGCCTTCTGAAAGTTCTAGAACTCGATGCAGGCATAGCTGTGGGGGCTGGTCCCAGAAGCACGGCTGGGCGCAGCGAGAGGCGGCACCAGGTCCAGGTCCACGTAGTTGAGGCAGCGATTGCTGTGCTCTGATCTGGCACCGCCCACTTTTCCTGCAGACCCAATGCACACGTAGTCACCGGCCAGCTCTGCTGATGGTGGCCTGCGTGGTGCAGCCCCTGCCAGCCCCAAGCTGCCCCCGATGCCACGATGGGCATCTGGGACCCTGACTCTAAGCTCTCCAGTCCCGGACTTGGGGGGAGGGGTTTGGGAGAATGAAGAAACGGGCTCGGGAGGAAAGCAGCTCATTGGAACGTACTCGGGGCCACCAGGGTCCTGCCGGGGAGCTGCGCCGCGGTGTTTGCGGTCATTGTGGGCACTGCCTGGGGGCGCCATCACCACATAGCCGCCACCACTGCTGGCCTCGCCGCCCCGCATGGGCTCGTAGTCCCTGCCGGCCTGCATGGTTATGTAACCCCTGCCAAGGTCTAGCCCCTGGGGGTGGGAAGCTGGGGGTGGCGGCGGCCCCAGCCTGGCCAGACTTTTGAGTGCGGTCTTCTCTGCCCGCTCATCCAGGCTGCTTGACTGGGTGGTAGAGCCCGAGAGGATCTCCAAAGGACGGGAGCTGGGAGGTCTAGAGGCGCTGGTCGGGGATTCTCTGGGCAGTGGCTCGGCCCTGGCACCCGCAGCGCCACCCCCGAGTCGCTTCATGGCAGCCAGCACTGTCTCGTGGATGCTTTGGGCCACCACTGCGTCGGGCGCCTGCAGCCACAACTCCCCGGGTCCTGTAGGCGCCGAACGGCCGAGTTCCAGGAAGAAGAAAGAGTCTGCGTGGCCACAGCGGCGCACGCTGAGCAGGGACAGGCGCAGGGCGGGCGGTGGGGAGGCCCGGGCATCTCGGGAGCCTGTCTTCCGAGGCTTCCGCAGCAAACTCAGGGCTCCTGAACCCAGACATAGGCGGTAGCGACCGCTGCCCAGGCCTCGTGTCCGTCCCAGCCCCTTGGGTCTCAGTGTCACAGGCCACACGTCCTGGAACGGAGCAAGGAGCCAGGGGTCCTCTTGGGAGCTGGGACCTGGGGAGATCAGAGGCTGGTCACAGGGTGGTCATGTGGCAGGTGCAGCGACCCCTTCCCTAGCAATCTTGTAAGTCTGAACTTTCAGTGATCTAGAGGAGGGACCAGATCTAGGAGCCCTGGATCCCCTTGGTCCCCCACCTTAACCCGCTGCCCCGGGGGTTTTGGCCTCACCGGCTGCGGCGGCAGCGCGCACCTCGAGCAGGGCACTGTACCATGCCTGCTGTTCAGCCTCGCTGGCCGCCGCCACGCCCAGGCTGGTGTCGCGCGTGTAGAGCACGATCAGGTGGCGCTGGCGCGCGTCTGCCCGCTTGCTAATGGTGCACGCGCCTGCCAGGCTCACGCTGCGCCGCGGACGCGCGGGGCCCCCGGAGTCCGCGCGGAACTTCTGCTCGCTCTCGTAGCACTCTAGGCGCGGCGGGTCCGTGCGCAGCACGAAGAAGCGGCGGCGCCGGGACTTCTGCTTCCGCAAGTGGCCGCAGAGCCGCACGTCGGCCGGGCAGGCCCAGGGCAGTGGCGGGCCAGAGGGCAGCATGTCGACCGGCTGAGACTGCGGGGTGACCGTGGGGCCGCCGCCGACTCCGGGAGTCATCTCCCGGCGGAATAAAGTAGCGGGAGTCGGGCAAAGAGGGGTCTTTGCGCACGGCGTTTGCCCCGTGGCTGCTGGGTACTGGGACACTTGGGGCTCCTAAGGTCTTGGAGGCTCCACCCGCTGCCTCCCCTCCAGCCCTCCCTTGGCAGACCCCTTCTGCAGTCCCCACCCCCGCGGGGTTAACCCCCGAAAGTACAGACCGGGGTGGGGGTGGGGGTGAATAGGGACGTGTAGAAGAGGCGTCCTGCCCCCCACCCCCGCCCGGGCACCGGATCCTATGCAGGGCGGGGAGTGTGGGGGCATCTCTACCAATCAGCTGGCAGTTTGTGGGGGCGGTGGACAGGGCTGTGGTAGGGCAGGCGGGGACAGGCTGGGGCGGTGCAAAAAGCCAGTGTGATTTGGGATCGCGTTCTCCGTGATGGCACTGATGGTGGGGGGGCCTCAGTTAGAGGGTACCCCGCTGGGGGCTACATACTACTTCCCCTTTCAGTTGTAGTGGTCCATCCCTGTGTACCCGGGAATGGCTCTGGACTGGTCTTTGCAAGTACTCTCAGGAGCAAGGCCGCTGAGCACTTGAGCCGCAAGTCTGTTCTCCTTGGGGGTTGGGGGGTGGGGAGGTGGTAGGGAGCATCTTGTTGTAAACAAACTTAGGGGCTGGACCCTGTGCATAGCGTACATCTGCTGGAATCCTGGTCAGGCGGTCCCTGCGGCAGAGCCTGTGGGGTAGGGCCTGGCCATCTCAGAGGGGAGGAGGGGGTAGCCTTTCAAGCCTCCCGCAGTGCCCTCAGCCCCTCACATGCCTGGGAGATCTGAAGGCTCTGACCCCGACATACTTCTCATAGAGCGTTCCCCCACTCCCTCCCACCGCCGCCCAGGCATGTTGAATGGCCGGTCACTGGACATTTTTGTGCCTTGGTTTTGATCCCAGGACCACCCATTCACTTGGGCTGTGTGGGTGGTGGTGGGGAGGGAGGTAATGATGGCCCTGGTCCTGGCACACTCTGCCAGGCAAACCTGCAATTGGCATCTGGTGGGATTTTTGTTTTAGCCAACCTGGTAAGTTCACTCTGGTGGCAATGATTCCTCAGTTGGGGGAGGGGGAGCTGTTGAAGGCGCTGTTGGGAGACCTTGGGCGCCAGGGGAGAAGATAACAGGGTAGGAGAAGCAAGCACACCAGCCTCCCTTTCTGACTAATCCAAGGGCAGTGGTGGCCAACTACCTTTTTTCTACTTCCTAGGGAAGGGCTGGTTTATGAGCTGGAATATAGGAGCCATTGTGTGTCAGTGTGTGTCTGGAGCTTAGGTCCTCAGAAACACCTTTGCGGAGGTTGTTGAGAGTGGAAGGCACATAAGGGTGGGTGTGTGGTCAGCTGTCAGGCTCCAGGAGGCCCCTGGTCAGCCCACAGCTGCAAGCAAGTACAGGGAAGGAGTGCCTGCCACGGTGGTACAGTGGGGGGCAGTGACTGCTTAGGGAGAGGCAGGAATGGGATGGACCCTTGGTGGCCAGCAGAACGCCATTGTGTTCAAGGTCATGCTCCTTCCCCCCCACCCCCCCGCTCTCTGCCATGTTGCCCACAGCTTTGGTGCAGTGTCTGCACTGCCCCTCCCCTTACCTCTTGTGGCCACCTCAGGGAGGACAGAGGGCCCTGCTGTGACCCTGGCTTGGAAGCTTTATGGCCCCCAGCTTAGCGGGGACATATCCTCCATCTTTACCCATCAGGCCAGCCCACTAGGGGTCCTGGAACACCCTCCCCTGACATGCTGCCTGAGGACACAGCCAGGAGCAGCAGGGATTGAAATGCCCGGCACCTGGGTAGCAACAACGGCACGAAGGGCTGGTGGTCAGTGCCAGGTGATTTGGCCTGCTGCGGGGACCCGGGAAAGGCTGGAGCCAAACAGCTGGCCTCCGTCAGTTGCCCTACTAACTCTGCTGCCCTGGCCCTACCCAAACAAGAGCTATTTTAGGACAGGGAGTGGCAGAACCCGGGCGTCTCTCCCAGCTGGAGGGTATAGCTCCTCAGGGCAGTACAGTCCTTCCCTGCAGAAGAATCTGATTAGCAAAGGCAGTGACCCCCTCCGAGAGGGGCCCTAGGCTGTCCTGCTCATGGCTGGTCCTCTGTGGAGGGGACATCGGGGAGAGAGCAAGATAGCTTTACCTCACCTCTAGTCCCTGCCTGCAGCTCTACATCTGCCTGAGCAGGTCCCAAGTGTGCACACAAGCCTGGTGACTTGGCTCACCTCATAGGGCTAACTGCAGCTGACTGGCCAAGTCAGAGGACCACTGCTGGCAGAGCATGGCCACTGGCCAGGGCACATGTTAGAGGGTGAGGACTGGGCCTGAAGTCTGGCACGAGCTGGGCAAGTCACTCCAGCCTTGCAGTGTGTGTGTGTGTGTGTGTGTGTGTGTGGTAGGTTCAGGCCAGCAGGACTTAGACAAGGCCATGTGAGAGGGGAAGGGGAAGCAGCCTGGCCAGACAAACCAGGACATTCTCCATGCTTCTCTTCCCAGTGCAGGTCTGCTGCCCGGTAGGCACAGCAACTGCAGCCCTGCTCTTTACAACTCATGCCCAGGGGACTCTTGAGTTTCTCTGCCCTGGTGTCTGACGTGGACTCAGGGCAACCTCTCTGGCCAGGGAGCTTGGCTGGAGTCCACGTGGGACAGAGGAACTGGGCAGGGAGGGAGGATGGACTCCAAGGAAGCCATGGGAGATAGCCTGGGCATGCCGGAGACACAGGAAGAGTCAAGGAGCCTTCATACCCACCCAGGCTTTCAACCCTCAGCTCCATGGCCTTGAGAGAGAGGCTGGGGGAGGCTGCGGGTACAAGACATGGGCCAGATAGAGGACACGGACAGCTGGCCCCGGGGTAAGCAGAAGGAAGAGGAAGCAGATCATTAGGATGACAGAGACCGAGGGATGGGGGATGCCCTGGGGGCCCCACTAAGAGGGCAGATATACAGACAGGAAGATGAGCTGATTCCTGGAGAGGTGGTTAGGCCAAGCCTGGCTAGACACACAGCAGTAACTAGAGGGAGGGGGGCTTCCAGAAAACTCTGCCAAGTAAATAAGCAGAGATCCCAGTGTCTCTTTGCTGTTATTTGTGGAAGGCCCACAGAAACTTCAGAGTCAGCAGTCTGGGGGTAAGGGGGACCTCTCCAGGGAAGGGATGTGTTTACCCCACTCGGCCGTCTTGTCATCATACAAATAACCCAGACTTCATAGCTGTTGTCACAACAGCCCAGCTCCCCTGCCTTAGCTGTGGTGGCACCTTTGTCATTTCCCCACTTCCCCCCACCAGCCTGGTAGGACCTGCCCGAGCACCGTATCTAGGGAACCCCCACCCCTGCAGGAGCAGCCCTGCCCAGCAGCTCCTTGTCATTGCTGACCCTGGACCAGTCAGGACAGGAACTGGCCTGTCTTGTCTTTGGCCATCAGCCCAGGTCCAGACCAGTGGAGCCAAAGCAAAAGGTCAGTTGTGGTGACAAACCTGCGGCCCCTTTCCAGCTGGGCCTGAAGCAAGACCACGAGAGCCACTTTGTGTTTTTTTTTCAAATGCAGTTTTTTTCCAACGTCACCTGCCATGAGCTTTGGTGCCGAGAATCAGAGCAGCGGAGGCACGTCGACAAAGGGGAGAAAAAGAAAGACACAACACCCAGCCAAGGCTCTCTAGAACAGCTCAGGCTTGGGGGGCTGGTGGCTGGGGACACACATTACCCTCCCTGCCTCATCTCAAGCTCCAGTGTGGTGGAGGCTCTGTCCTATGTCCCCTATCTGGGAAAGGGAGAATGGCGGGGATCTGGGTGTGTGTACATGGGTGTGTGTATGGGGATGAATGGATATATTTTTCTATATATATATATATATATATATAATAGGCTATATTAGAAAAGACTCTCTATGTATAAATATAAAACACTGGTATCCAAACCTGATGCCAGTGGCTAACTAAAGTGCTTGTCAGGAGCGGAACTGTGTAAGTAGCAGGTGAAACCATTTATCCTGAGTGCCAGGATGGGGGCAGGGGTTGGGGGCAGCAGCACTGGGAAAGTAAAACAATGGAGAGGCAGAGAATAAGCAGGTGCCAGCTGCGCCAGGTGCCAGGGGGCTGCCTGGCCACCATCTCACGTCAGCACCACACCTCATCCTTATCCTGTTGTCCCCCACTGCACAGTGCTGGAAAGCTGGGCATGGGGGGCAAGCGTGGTGTGTCTGTCACTTCTGCCTATTAGGCCAGGCAGTGGGGAAAGGTTGACCTCATCCTTAATCATGAAGAGGCAGATCGTCCTTGCTCTTGTGGGCAGGGCTCTGCCTCACTCCTTTTGGAGTCTCTTGGACTTCCTGTCCAAGGTGAGGGCTGCCCTTCCCATCTGTAAATCCCAAATGAAGCACCAGCACCCCCACCATCCTGAGATCCCCACTCCTCAGAGCCACAGAGAGGCCCACAGGTAAGTGGTCCCCAGAGCTCTTAGGGAACAGGGAAGCCCAGAAAGTGGGAGGAGCTGTCCTTCTCTACTGCCCCCAGGACACAGTGCTACAAGAATGGGTTGGTGGTTGGAGGCTTGGAGGCAAATGGGCTTGATGCAGGTCCAGTCTGGAAAAAAACAAAAAACAAAAAACTAGCAACAAGGTTATGAGAAGAGCAACAAGGTGATGAGAAGAGCTGGGCGTGTGCATGGGAGAAATGCAGTTTAGGGTCCCATTTCCCAGCAAGCAGGCCCTATGGGCTAAGGGATGTGGGAGGATGAGGGTAGCGTGAGGTGGTGGTGGGGTCCAGCAACCGATCCCTTGTCCTGGCGGCTTGGAGCATGCACAACTCCACAAAGGAAGGGCAGGAATTCTACCTCTTCAGGAAGGTTCTGTCCCCCACAGCCCCACCCTCCTGCCCTTGGGAAAGATCACGGTGGTAGGACCCTGGGAACTCACCATGAAGGGATTGGTGGAGATCCCAGCCGGCTGGGACCCCAGCTTGGCAGATCCCAAGTCCCCAAAAGAAGAGCCTGCAAGGAAAAAGCAAAACCGCAGTTGACATGAACTTGAATCCTGGTGACTGCTGACCAGCCCCAATCACCCCCTCCCCAGGACAGGTGGATGGCAACAGGGGCCCTTCCCAAGAAAGCGTGGGGTGCACCGGTAGCTCTTGCTGTCTTGGTTCACAGGGAACTGGGAAGACAGGTGGGGGATAGAGGGGGTAGTGTATATATGTGTGTGCGTGTCTTTTACAGGTAACCAGAAGGGGGTGGTTGGTGTGTGTGTGTGTGTGTGTGTGCGTGTGTGTGTGTGCCCCTTACCATTCTCCTGCTGAGCCAGCAAGCTTGGCTGGGGGAACAGCGGGGGTGGGAAGGGGCTGGCAAAGGCGCCCATGGGAGGCACTGTTTGGGGGAGGCCAGGCCCCACGCTGCCCATCCCAAAGCCAGGTCCTGTGGAATGAGAGAGACATCATGCATGGCTCAGGCAAAAGCTCTGGGAGGTGGGCCTGGAGAGGCTGTCACTAAGTCCCTCAGAGGTAGGAAGACAGGATGTGGTTCTCCTAAGGAGAGGTGTTCAGTGGAGGCCCCAGGAAGCCCTGGGCTGTGGCTGCCTCTGCCCCTCCCACTCCCACCTCAGCTTTCCAGGCTGTGGCCACAGAGGACACGGTTCTCATGCCAAAGGAACAGGATGGGGGCTAGCTCTCTGCCACCTATTAGATTGTGTAACGAGAGCAGACTTTCAACCTTTCACAGGCTTGCCGAGGAAAGCAATGCGGAGCGCATCACACAGAGCCTGCTGGCTGCTGCTCATGGTCTTCTCTCCTGGCCCTAATTTTTGGGTACTGGAGGTGGGTGTGAAGAAAGAAGCAGAGGCTCTGGCTGGGGGTACTGGGGTGTGGGGAGAGCCTGGAGACTATGGGTGGGGGTCCTCAGTTTCCCCATGGCCCTGGCTGGCTCAGTGCTTTGGACACAGAAGGGAAAAAAAGGCTGGATGTTCAGGGGGCTGGAGAAGGGAGTCAGTCTGGTCTAGTTTCAAAGTACTGGATTCTGTGGTTCAGGAGCTGTAACCTCCAAGGTGACCCTCAGCAGAAAAGGGGCCTTGCCTCGGCAATGAACAGGCAGACAGGGCTGCTTCTTCCTACACTGAGCTGAGGCGTAAGGGAGAGAGCTGCAATGGGTGCAGGGAGGCTATTTCCTAGTAAGAGTCTATGTGGGGGCAGGCCAGGGACAGCGCCAGAGGCTTACCTGAGACCAGGCCATTGGGCTGGAATGGGTTGGTGGAAGGCAGCTGGGGTTGAATAGCAGGGGTGGCAAACGGGTTGGTGAGGCCTGTCCAGGTAGAATTGGAACGTGGGAGAGAGGAGTTATTTTCTTTCTCATTTGCTTGATTCCAGGTTGACTGAGCATTTATGCTTCCATCCCCTCCCCCCATCCCCAACATCCCCAATCTTCCTCTGGCCCTTGGTCTCCTATTTGGGTCTCCCCAGGTAGGACTTACCCCCAAAGGCAAGCCCTGGGCTGCTGCCACCACCAGTCGTGGCTGACTGGAATGTGGGGACCTGGCCACGCATCCCAAAGATGCTGCAGTAAGGAATAGAGAAGTAAGCAGGTGCTTCTTTCAGGATCTGGGGTGGCAGCCCTGCTGGCTTCTCAGAGCACTCCCCTGTGTGGCACCTACCTGCCAGGGACACCCCCAGTTGATGCTCCGGAGCCCAGGAAGCTGCCCACATCTGTGAGGTTGTTTGGATGACTGCCAGGGGCAAGAGGTGTGGTCCCAAACGGAGTCACCTGGCTGCTCCCTGGATAATCACAGGGGGTGAGACAGGATGGCAGGAGCTGAAGGAGGTGGAGTAGAGGGGTGGCCCCCAAGGTACCCCTTGGCTTCTCTGTGCTGCCCATGTCCTAGTGGGCCATCCCTCTGCATAGTTCTTCTGGGTAGTGGGCAAGGTGACAGCTCAGCCCTTTGGCTTTGCTGCACTCAAAGCTGCCACTGCCAGGAAGGCAGTGGCTCATCCTGCCTGTAGCTGGCCTCCACTATGCACAGCTTAGCCCTTGTGTCCTGGATGGTCGGCGTCTCCACAGCTCAACATGGAAGGACAGCAGAGGAGCCAGGAAGCACACAAGTCCTGAGCTCACTCAGGAAGACTTGGGGAACCGAGGAGTCACCAGTCAGCACTATTCCCTCTGCCACCCCCCTGAGTTTGGCCTGTTGCAGCCCCACGTGGGAGGCAATTCCAAGCAGTCTCATCTTGGGGAGTGTCCGGGGTCTGCACCACCCAGGAAAGCCATGTCAGTAGTACAGGCCCTTGCCCAACTGCTCTACACTGCTAGGTAGGTGAAATGAGACTAACAATGGAAGACTTCATTCTCAGGAGGGTTGGCAGGCTCGTTACCAAAGTGAGACTGATGGTGCCCTGTGCCTAGTGCGTGTCAACACTCAGTAAAGGCTTGCCGAACAGACCCTTGGCTCAGTGCACTGAGAGCTCAATTTGAGCTGTGGCCTTCCACTGGCCACCTCCTGCAGAGTGGCAGTGGAAGACCCCCTGAGCTAAGTGAAAGGGGTTTTTGGCACTTAGAGAAGGATCACAGCTGTGGAAGGGAAAAAAAAAAAAACACTTGAGAGGCAAAGTCAGGTTTCAAAGGGGTCACAGGAGACTGGTAGGATGAACACGAGGGAACCAAGAGTCTTCCCTGGGGTCCCAGCTGCCGTCCCCTGCCTTCAACAAGAGGCATGGCTTGCTAACTCTTGCCCAGACACCACCCCAACAGCACTCTGACAGCAGACAGGCCTTCCCTGAACCACTGGTGGGACTTTGATTGTGGTTTTCCGCTTGTAGAGAGGTGTTCACTTCCTTTATGGCCTTGGCTACACTGGGGCCTTTTGTTCCTGTATCAGCTGTCTCTATTGCAGTGACTCCACTGCTAGGGACTTTCTAAGATGTAACTCCTAAACGTGCACAGACCCAGCAGGTACAAGGCTAGGAACCGCAACCCTGTTTGCCTGAAAAGACTGGAAACAGCCTGATGCTCCTCAGCAGGGATGAGATATGGGACATGCAGCTATGAAATACTGAGGAAGGGGCTGGTGATATGGTGCAGTGGGTTAAATCGCTGCTTCAGATGCTGGCATGCCATTTCAGAGCGCTGGGTCAAGTCTTGGCTCCTGCACTTCTGATCCAGCTGATGGAGTTCTGGGCTCCTGGCTTCAGCCTGGACCGGCCCCAGCCATTGTAGCCATTTGGGGGGAGTGATCCAGAAGGTGGGAGACCTCTTATGCCTCCCCTTTCTTTCTGTCATTCTGTGAAGTTAAATGAGTAAATTTTTAAAAATTAATCTTTTTTTTTAAAAAAATTTTTATTTGTATTATTTTAATCTGTTTCTTTAAAAGACTTATTTGTTTTAGACGGTAGCCTAGTAGCTAAAGTCTTCACTTTGCACATGCTAGGATCCCATATGGGTGTTGGTTCATGTCCCAGTGGCCCCACTTCCCACCCAGCTCCCTGCCTGTGGCCTGGAAATGCAGTAGAGGATGGGACCCTGCACCCAAGTGGGAAACCTGGAAGAAGCTCCTGGCTCCTGATCAGCTCAGTCTCAGCCATTATGGTCACTTGGGGAGTGAAACAGTGGACGGAAGATCTTTCACTGTCTCTCCTCCTCTCTGTATATCTGACTTTCCAATAAAAATAAATCTTAAAAAATATTTATTTTTTATCTGAGAGGCAGATTTACACAGAATCGACTGGTTCATTTGCCAAATGACTGCAATGGTCAAAGCTGCGCTGATCCAAGCTGCAGTCAGGGACTTCTCCCACATGGTACAGAGGGATACGGACTTGGGGCATCCTCTGCTGCTCTCCCAGACCATAGGCAGGGAGCTGGATTAGAAGTGGAGCAGTCGGGACATGAACTAGCACCCAGATGGGATGTTGGTGCTATAGGCAGAGTATTAACTTGATAAGTCAGTCCCAATAAATGAATCAATTTTTTAAAAAGAAGCTCTTACTGATTTTTCAAAATCATCTAGCATATCTTTGAAAAAAGAACAGTTAAGAAAAAAGAAAAGCAAATTAAGGTGCAGAACATGTGTACCATGCTATAAAATTAGTTAAAAAAAAGGGGGGGGAGGGGCAGAAATAGAAAAACACAAAATGAGTCAGTGCAGGCCAAGGCCACAGGCCGTTCTTCCCAGAGGCCTGGCTGTGGAAATAAAGTGAGCCAGATGGGAAGGCCAGAGGATGGAAGAGTCTCGGCCCGGCACATTTGTAGGTAAAAGGCACGACCAGAGAAAGCAGAGTTGCAGGGCCAGGCAGAAAACCAAGGGGATAAAACCTGGCTGAAGGCGGGAAAGGGGGCTGGGCTCTGCAAGGGAAGGTGCCTTTATTCTGAGCAGGAGAGGAAGAGTGAGGGGTGCGAGGTGCTAAGGAAAAGGTAATGCTGGCTGGGTCCGAAGTCTTCACTGCTTCCTGGCCCTACAACCACATCCTGCTGTTGTGTCAGGGAGGGTTTGGGTGTTTCTGAATGCTGGCTTCTCTCAAGTTCTTCTCCCTGTCCTGAAGGGCAGATGTAGCGACCCATGCTGAGGGACCTTCCCAAGGCCAGGCAGGCGCTAAACACCACAGCAGGACGTGCTCTTCTAGAGCAGCTCAGAACCCCGGGGAAATCGAGGTGCTCGGGGCCTGCTTGTCACCAGCATTCTGTGTCACTGAGTGTCAGCGTCTGCCGTTGCCACCTCCTGCTCAAACGTGTGGACTTTCTACATGCACAGGCTAGCTTGCCCAGCTTGCTTCCTGCCATGAAAGGCTCCCACAACCCTTGAAGACGCCTCTCTGGCCACAGGGCAGGTTGGGGAGACCAGCAGGGTGTTGTTGATGTTGATTCTTCTGGCCCCAGGCAAATACCTGCCTGCCTGCATGTTTTGGAATTTCCGTGTGAACACAGCCCTGTCTCCTCAGACAGGTCTGGCGCTTCAGTTTTGCCCCGGGGTGGGGGGGCCTTCACATTCCAAGAACTTTCTCCAGTTCTACTTTCCCAAGGCTCAGAAGAGCTGCAGGTCCTGCGGCCTGGCGGCCGTGCTGTGCCTCCCCGTGGCCACCAGAGGGCAGTGCGCGCCCTGACCCAGGTGGGCCAGGCTGGTTTCTCTCCCAGGCGGCCAGTGTGAAGGCCCTGCCTTTGGGTTGCTTTCCAGCTGCTGCTTCAGCCACTTTGAGGGGCAACTCCAGGCAGCTGTAAGTGTTCACCTGTCTCAGAGCAGCCTCAGAGCAAACTGCACTTAAAAAAAAAAAAAAACACTCCTTGCTCCATACTCCTCCACAGAAATACAGAAATAAACCCAGGCTTGTCAGAAGCGACACTCACCTCTGTAAGCCAACCTCCTTTCTGACTCCCTACCCCATAGCTCTTGATGTCACACTCCCAGTCACACTGTGGGGAGCAGTGAGTGGGGCCTGCCACCTGTCAGCATTCAGGATAGGTCACATGGAGCCGCACACCGTTCTCTTTCCCCTCGGACATACTGTGTAGAGGCTCCTGGCAAGACAGACCCCTGGCTGCTGGCTGAGACAACCAGATCCTGGGCAAAGGGCTCGAAGTGGGGCAGGGGTGCTGGCTGAGGGGCTGGCACTTTCTCTCTCTAGCTCTGTTAACTCTGGTCTAAGCAGACAGCGGGGCGCGGAAGGTGTTTCAGTAGGCACGGTTTATGTCATCCTCATCTAGGCTCCTTGCCCTGTCCCATGCATGCTCCCAGGAATGCTGCTTCCTTGCTGACGTGTGCATCCCTGCCCCCTTCCACCCCTGCCAACAGTACACAAAGCAGGCCACAGCACTGGCCGTTATCAACCTTATGTGTGTCCATTGAAGGTGTAAGACAATATTACCCGAGTTTGCATTTTCTTAGGTGGCATGAGAATATTTTCATATTTTTGCTAAGGATTTCCTGCTTTTATCCCTTGCCCATTATTCTATACTTTTTTTTTTATTTAGAGGAGTGTAAATAGGTCAAATCATAAAAGGCTCCTGTGTTTGAAATAATATATACACTCTGACTGCTGGTTACAAAGTTTTACTTAGGTTGGACTTGTTCAACAAGTCTCCTTGTTTGTTTTCTCCATCAGTTCCTGTGACAGAGTGTATCATCGGCTCCTGTTCTGCTGGCTCACTAGAGTCTCACTGTATGTGCGAGAATCTCAAGGTTATGCTGCCAGTTACTTTAAGCACATGACTGTGAGAACTTTGTGAATTTTCACTTTTATCAGTATGAGATGTCTCTTTTTGCCCCCCCCCCCTTTTCCCCCCCCCCCCCCCCCCCCCCCCCCGCCAACCCTGGAAACATTTAAAATAAAAAGGCAGCAGACCAGTTTCCAGTGGGATGGTCCCTGGTAGAGAGAGAGAGCTGAGAAGTCCCAGCTGTGCCACGCTGGGGACTGCTCGGCTCACGTTAACTACTTCACTGTCTTTTCCATGAAATGGCTAAAACTTTGAGGTTCCTTTCCACATCTCAAAACTCTGCGAGCACAGGGCTCGGGGTAGGCTGCAGCGTGAGAGGAGTGACTCACCGAAGCTGTAACTTCCAGTTAGCATCCGGCTGGCTGGCCGTGAGGGCAGAGAAGGAAAAGAGAGCTTGTAAGTCACGGGTGCTCCCCAGGGAGCTGGTCTCCAGGGCCCTACCGAGAGTCCAGCAGGTTTAAAGGACTTGGGGCCGCATGGCTTAGGAAGACTCGGGCAGGACCAGATGCTGCAAGGTGGCCTGTAGAGTCTCCTGCTGTAGTCTGAGGCTCTTCTAGCAGTGGAGGTGGAGAAAGGGGTACAGGAAAGGGAAAGGTTTCTGGAGACTCTCTTGAACTTTGCTCCCAGCCCCTCTGGCCCTTTTGGTCAGTATACCACACGATGAGGGTGATGCCTGTATGTGGACAACTAGGCATCTTTGGGGACTGAAGGAAAAGTGGGGATGGTAGTGTGTGTGGCGAGGGGGACAGTGGGGTAGGGGTTGAGTTTACCTGAGGGTGTGGGCTGGGTCTGGAAGGGGGTCTGGTTGATGGGAGGGACACTTCCAAATGCAGCTGGGCTACTACCAAAGGCATCAAAGTTGGCAAAGCCCCCAGGGGAAGGCGTCTGGCCTGCTGGGAGAGAGACATGGGGGTTACACAGGAAACCCAGGCATGTTTCTGGGAGGGACCCCCACCAGTTCTGAAGATGTCTCTTGTGATATCTGCCTCTCACGGGGTCCTCTTCAGTTTGGGATCTGGAGCAGACAGCCCCACCCAGATCCACACGGGGTAGGTAGAGGGGCACACATTCACTCCCTGCTGCCTTTTAACTGTACTTCATTTTACTTTTTGTTGAGGTTTGGTTGATGGCAAAATCATGTCAAAACTTTATTTTTTGGGGGGGGGGTGGGGGAAAGAGTTTGAGAAAGAAGGGGGCCTAGATATCACTTGGTTCTACCCTCCCCTGATGACAGCTGGTCTCTGGGAAGGCAAGTGGAACACAAGTCACAATCCTCCCATTTTCACAGAGCACATAATTAAAAAAAAAAAAAGTATGGGGGGGGGCGGGGCGCTCTCCAATGTTCTAAAAGGAAGTGGAAGGAGCCCCCCAGGGATAATGCTTTAAGGATCGAACTCTCAAAATGTGATCCTCCCGTATTTCTGCCTGCCCTGCTTGAGAATGGCCACCACAGTGAAGAGATCTAGGGCAAATGAGAACGC
Source organism: Ochotona curzoniae (assembly GCF_017591425.1). Taxonomy (NCBI): domain Eukaryota; kingdom Metazoa; phylum Chordata; class Mammalia; order Lagomorpha; family Ochotonidae; genus Ochotona; species Ochotona curzoniae. Next base: position 7,514,396 of record NW_024465421.1, read on the forward strand.
AGTCACCTGAGGGACTGACCTTCTTGCATCACGGGGGTGGGAGTTGGCACCCCCAGTCGCACTTACCCCCAAAGGCTGGGAATGGACCAAAGGTGGGTGCAGCCTGGGGAGCAGCAAAGGGGTCCCCCCCAATGTCAGCCAGCAGGTCCATGCTGGCTTTCTTGACAGCAGAGTGGGTCGACAGCTGGGAGCTCCGGGCCTGAGACTGGCTGACGGGCTTGGAGAGAGAAATTGCACATGACACTTAGAACTGCAGGCACGACCTAGGCCGCCTGGCAGTGGCTGCCCTGGGAGGCAGAATGTGAGTCACTGCCCACATCTGGAGCACTCATGGGGGAGAGGGGGTCTTCAAACAGTTCATGGAATGTATGCTATCTTTGAGTTCCATTTTACAGACTTTCAAAAGGGCCTGGTGTTGGCACAAGGGACCCTGAGGTACACAGGCATGTCTCCCAACAGGGCTCTCTGGAGCCGCTGCCAACTTCTTACTCCTTGCAGGAAATGGCCCAATGTGCAGTCAGTTTCTCTGACTTCCCTGAACACCGTCTCCTCTGGCTTTGTTTTCAGAAAGACACAAGGGATAACGGGGACAGAGCCCCAGTTACGGGTTAACTGCAGGACTGAGGACTGACTGACTCGTGGTCCTGTACTGCTGTCTGCGAGGCCTGTGAGGGGGGATGCAGGAGCCAGACACTCCTGCCTTCCAAACCTCAACACAAACCTGCACAAGGAGGGAGGGCAGCGCTGAGAGGTACCTGGCCCGAGGAGGAGGTGGCAGCTGAGAAGGACGGCACAGGATCTCCCAGGAGGGAACGTGAGGCTTTGCCCTCCGGGCCGGCGCCCTGGACCGGGGTGGAGGCACTGCCTTTGGTGTAAGTGGGCCCCTTGACTTGGTCTGGCGGGACATACCTTTGAGAGACAACAATCAGGCTGTGAGGCGACAGGCGAGACCTTGGCCCACACTCCCTCCAGATGCTTTGGGTTTGGTGTGTGTGTGTGTCCTTTCCTTCACTTGCCCTCCTGCTCTTTCTGACACTTTTGACCCTCCGACTAGTTTTACGCCACACATACAAGGCTAGCAGACAGACCATTTGTCCTAAGCCTCCTGCTCTAGCACCCCTTGGAGCTTTCCTGGGGGTCCTCCTTCTCAGTCTCACAGAAGAGGGGTCGGTGGCTTCACCCTCCACCTGCTTACCACTGGCCCTCCCTCCGCTGGCTCCTGCTGCTTCTGATCAAGTCCCTTCCACTCCGGAACGGGCAATGCCCACTCTGGAAACATCTTCGCAATCCTGAGGACACCTCCAGGAGGGACTCCACTTATCAGTCCCTGTTCTGTCCCCACTACCCACCACATGTGTGTTCCAGACCTCAAACGACTGCATCTTCTCTCACTGGGGAGTGGGAAGGCAAGGGAGAAGGGGAATGTTGTCTTCATCAGGAAAACAGAATGAACACAAACCATACATGAAGCTATAGGCTAAAGGAATAAAGCTGCAGCCGTGTGCTTCAGGACATCTCTCCCCTGTATCAGCTCAGCCAAGCTGATCCCACTCGGTTCTCACTCAGCCACCTCCCCGCTCTGAGGGGCCCTCAAGTCAGCAGGGCCAAGGGACTGAGGACAAGCTGGCCTGTCCTGCACATCTTTCTTCTTGTGAAGTCAGAACGTGGAGCAATCTAGCCTTTAGAGGAGCTCAAGCCCAACTCTAGACACCAGGCTGTCAGGGAAGAGCATCGCTGACGCAGCTTTCTGGGGCCTTGTTCTTACCATCTCTTCTTCTCATACTTCTCCTGGAGAAACTCCTTCACCTTCTGAGGGTCCCTGGAGTCTGGTATCAAAGATGTCCGAGCGTCAAAGAGGCCCAGCCAAATCTTTCTGCAAACCTGAGGGCACAGAGTCGGGGGACAGGGGGTGCTGCAGCACCAAGCCTGGCGTGCAGAGATCCTGCTTTGGAGTTCTGCAGCTGCACAATGTGTATGAGCACAGATACTCTGCGAGGTCAACCTACACACCGCAAACGCTGCCTCGCCTCCCAGCTCCTCATGTAAAGGGGAAGTCATGCCTCAGGTGGATACATTTACAATTATATTTTGTACCTTGTAGTATTGAGAAAGGAAAATGGAGGGCCATGAGAATGATGGAGGACTAAAGTTGGACAGGGCTGGGGTCAGGGCTCTGGCTTCCCAGGCAGTCTCTGGAGGTCCTTGCCCTAAGCCAGGGTACTGCTAACACTACAGGTGGCAACTTCCAACCGGCACATACAGTTGGCACGGGGAAGGGAGTGTGACTCCCTTTCAAGCCAACAACATGGACTTTAAACCCAGGCTGTCTGTGTCATCTGGGCAGGCTCCAGATCTCACTCGGGCTGGGGGTGGCTGGTCAGCTCTCAACGCCTCACCTCAGGGGTTGGTTCTCTCCATTCTTCCTGGGAGTCCTGAGACCAAACCCTACAGAGAGATGCTGTTCCTTCCCTTGATTCCCCAAAGAGGAGGCAATACACACTACAATTTGGCTAACTAAAATTCTGTAAATGCACATGAGAAAAAAATAATCTTACATGCTAACAGACTAAAAGAAGCATGACTTTTTAAGGATTGTAGGGCTTTTTGATTTGTTTTTGTTTTTAAACAATTTTGAGGCCAGGCCAACAGACAGGGTAACAGCCACCCTCAGGCCACTCTAGTCATTCATGGGGGCAGCTCACCTCATTTCCCCGAGATTGCAGGAACACAACTTCAGGCTCAGTGAAAGTGGTCATGGAAATGGACTTGACACGGTGAGGGGGGTTCAGGCCTCTCCTGGGGGACAGAAATAGAAAGAATTATAACTCAGCAATGCAGGTTGGTTATGGGAAGCGAGGAGGGCGGGTGGAGAACAGATTAAACAACAGCACACCAGCTGAGCCCAGACAGAAGTTCACCTGCAGCTATTCCTGTATCTAGGAAAGAAGGGGAACAGGAACATTTTGGAGATGTCTGGTGAGAGACAGGGCAGGCAGAGCCAGGAGGACACTGCAATCCCAGTCATTCTGAGGAAGGAAAACAGAGCCTGTCTTTCCAGAAGCTTCCTTGGGTCTGGCTTCAATCCCAGCAGCTCCCAGGGTCCAGGCTCCCAGGGTCCAAGGGGTGCTTCCAGGGACCTACATGTACACCTGACCTGTGTGTATCCCCGAGGTCCCAGAGCCTCCTGCACAGACACAGTTCTCACAGGCTGGAGGGGAGGGGAAAGCCAAGGCCAAGGTCCCCAGGCTGGCCACCCCTCCTCTTGTCTATAGGGAGTAGAGGTGGGGAGGGAGGGGGTTCCTTTCTCTTTCAAGGACGCCATTTCTGAGAAAAAGGAATATTCCAGATTCTCTTGTTTCTAAATCTTTCCACAAGGTAAGAGGAAGTCAAGTGTAACCATGAGCTGGGAGGCTGGCGCTGCTGGAACATGTGCCCTGTGGCGATGCTTCTGTGCCTGCTCCAGGAGCTCTGTTAACTCCCTGGGCATCCGTTTCTGCCCACGGACACCCTGTGGAGATTAGAGCAGAAAAGAGGCCTTCCACGCCCCCACTCAACTGGTCTCCTGGGGGTTCCTCTGGGAGAAATTTGGGACTAACCCAGGCAGGGCTGTACGGGTTTACCTTTCTTCGTACCTCAAGTTTCACTCCGGTTTAGACCTACTATCTTCAGCCAATTAAAGCAAAACTAGCCAAACTCAAAATGAACCAGACCCTGAGACTGGATCAAAAGAATAGTCTGGAAAGATACTCTCAGTTGAGAATGCCTTTTCAGACTTCTTAGGGGCAAACTGGGCAAATCGAGATCTTTAAGGGGGCAGGTGTGTAGCCCAGCAGCCTAAACTGCCATTTACAATGCAGACATTCTACCTCGGGATGACAGTATTGAGTCCTGGCTGCTTAGCTTTCCACCCAGCTCCCTGCTAACACACCTGGGAAAGCAGTGGAAAATGGCCCCAGTGTTTGGACCCCTGATACTCACACGGAGACCAGTGCAGGGGCCTGACCACTTAAGCTATCTTCTGCTGCTTTCCCAGGCACATCAGCAGGAAACTGGATTAGAAGTAGAGTAGCCAGGGGTGTCCGGCACGGTGGCCTAGTGCTAAAGTCTTCGCTTTGCACACGCCAGGATCCCAAATGGGCACCAGTTCTAATCCTGGCAGCTCTGCTTCCCATCCAGCTCCCTGCTTGTGGCCTGGGAAAGCAGTGAAGGATGGCCCAAATCTTTGGGATCCTGCACCGCATGGGAGATGTGGAGGAAGTTCCCAGCTACTGGCCACAGATTGGTGCAGCTCTGGCTGTGCTGGTCACTTGGGGAGTGAATCAGCAGTTGGAAGATCTTCCTCCCTGACTCTCCTCTTCTCTGTATATCTGACTTTGCGATAAAAATAAATCTTAACAAAAAAAAAAAATTGAGTAGCCAGGACTCGAAACTGCTCCTATGAGATGCCAGCATTGCAGGTGGCAGCTTTACATGTTATACCACAGTACTGGCCCCCATTTAAAAAAATTAAAGCAGATAAAGTATATGGGTGGGTATGTATAGGTCCTATGCAAATGCCATGCCATTTTATATAAAGGACTTGAGCCTCCAGGGGTTTTGGCAACCACAGAGTCCTGGAACCAGTTCCCTTCAGGAAATGAAGGACAATGATCAAGCCAGCATCGGTCCTGGTTGAATCCTCAGGAAAACAAAGGGAGGAGGAAGATGTACACACAATTTATCAGCTTGATTTATTTAAATTTGTAGAAAAGGTAAATAAAAGACACATTCATGTTCACAAGTGCATGCACAGCATCAAGGCACCCCCGAAAAGAGCCTGCGAGCTCAGTGGTGCGGGTGTGGGCTTGAGTCACGGCAGTGAGGTGGCGGAGGGGCTTTGGTGGCGGTGTAGGGCACAGATGACACAGTGCAGAGCACACCTGCACGGCAGCCGGATGATAAATGACCCGTTATGGGATTCTAACAGAGGACACGACACTGGGAGCCCGAGTTAAGGTCACTTTCAGCAGCGCTGCTGTTAGACTTGAAGGTGAAGGATTTCAAAATGCCCTTAAAAAAGACAGGCACTATTCAAGAGGATCTCACGGCCTCTATGAGCTCTTTCTCATCCACCACTCACTCACCTACCAGTATTTGTCATGGCATGGTGGTGGGCACTGTGTGTGTGTGAAAATCATGGCATCTGGTCCTTCAGGCGCTCACAAGGAGGCCCCAGGAAGCTGGGGCACCATTTGGCGGGGTCCTGGCAGACAAAGGGAAGGTGACTCCAGAATGCAGCAGTGGGGGAAAGAAGAAGAACGGTCACCAGGAAAGGTAAAGCACGCTATGTTTACACTAGAGAAATAGATTCGAAGCCTATCACAAAAAAGGTCACTGATATTTCCTGAAAGGACAATCAGGAACTGCTGACCAAGTGCAAACAGGCAGGGGCACTTCCTTGACAGGGCAGTGAGGGGGCTGGGCCGTGGCATCCATCAGGGATGGGATGCGTGGAAAACAGAACTTCGGAAGGCTGAGCTTGGATGGTGTGGGGGCGGAGGGGAAGGCAAGCAGAGAAGGGGAGTGATGGCATGAAGGCAAGCAGAGAAAATAGGAAGTGATGTAGATACCGCAGGCCAGGTGAGTCTGGTAGAACAGGATGTATCCACAGCATGGGATGGAAAGTGCAGCGTTGGACTCGGTGTCTTTAGGCTGGATTAGGTACAGCCTGTGAGCCCCCATCTGGGGTGGGGGACAGGAGATACTCCACAAGAGAGCCCTCACGAGGGCCTGGTGATGTGGTCTGTGAGTCAGTCAGACGACTTTTGTCTGAATCACAGACGGGCCTCTGCTGGTTGAGAGAAGCCATGCGAAGACATCACCCCTCTCCCACTGGCAGCTGCCATCAAATGGTCCACATGTGGCATGGTCTGCTGGGCCCAGCAGTGGACCCCAGTGTGAGTCACTGGCCCAGAATTCATCAACCCCAGGTCTCCAGTGTGTACCCCTTATGACTCAGGACTACTCCCCCTCAGCCATCCAACACCAGCCCACAAGAACAAGTCAGAGTTAGAAGGAGGCACTGCCCTTCAGTTACCAAGCCAAATCTAGTGCACTGTTTCTGACCAGCAGGTGCTAGGGAAGCACAAAGATAAATGTATTTGCCCAGAGCGGGGCAAGTTCTTACCAGCTGCAAGGAAGTCCCTGGCTGGGCCCCAATCCTCCAGCCAGGGACACTGTTTCTAGCAAACATTAGCTTCTTCCCTGCAGGGCGCCTACCTGGCATTGGTTCTAGGCTAGGGAAAGCCCTCTGTGTGCCCACGGTCAGCCGCCCTGTTCTCTTGCCTTTTCCCCTCTGCACACACATCAGGCTTGTGTTTTCCTGTGGCCTTCACCCTTGAGCAGGCCTACATTTTGCCTTTCTCTGGCTTCATAAACTCAAACCTGCTCCGATAAGAATGTTCTGCCAGGTCAACATCACAAAAACAAAAACCAGTTCCACCCAGTACCCAGGTTCTTGAAGTGTGCCAGATCTGAACTTAGAGATTTCTTGCCTCTGAATATTTGTGTGCCAGTTCGTACACTCTGGAGCATGCTTCCTCCTTCCTGGGATCCCACTCCCCCTGCTGAGCAGGGGCCGGCAGCATTGGGTTTGCTCTTAGCTTGGACTCAGAATGCCACCTAGCAGTGTGTCCCAAACAGAAAGCCTCTCCCACTAGCCTGCTCCACAGTCAATGTCACCAGTTTGTTGGACACTGCTTCCTTTTTTTTTTTTAAGTATTTATTTATTTTTATTGCAAAGTCACATATATATACACATACATATGTGTACATATATATATATTATAGGAGGAGAAACAGAGAAAATATCTTCCATCCGATGATTCACTCCCCAGGTGACTGCAATGGCCGGTGCTGTGCCAATCCAAAGCCAGGATCCAGAAGCTCTTCCAGGTCTCCCACACAGGTGCAGGGTGCAAAGGCTTTGGGCCATCCTCCACTGCTTTCCCAGGCCACAAGCAAGGAACTGGCTGGGAAGCAGGACTGCCAGGATTAGAACTGGTGCCCATATGGTATCCCAGCATTCAAGGTAAGGACTTTAGCCACTAGGCCACGGTGCCGGGCCCCAGGACACTGCTTCCTAACCTGAGTTCTTCAACTAGCTTCCTTGGCTCTTGAACCAACAGCATCCTCTTGTCCAGAGCCCGGGAAGTTTGATGGTGTGACCAGCTTTCTTCCTCTCAGCTCCATCCTCATTTTTTTTTTTTTTTTGACATTTTCTCCTGTTTTTTTCAATCCCTTTGGCAAATGACTACTTCTGAGGAGCTTTTAAAGTTGTTCATGGGCCTGTTATGAGAAAAAAACCTGACTGTAATTTTGAGGCTCTGAACAGAGGTACCTGTCAAAGGGGACCAACCAGGGGCAAGACCACATGGACCTCGTCCACCTGCACAGCTGGAGTGAATTACCAAACACATTTTGAACCTTTCCTTCTGTGCAGACAAAAATGCTTTAATGACAGCCAGCTAGAAAGGAAACGTGTGTGTGTGTGGGGGGGAAACAAGTCACAGATGACAAGCTGTGCTCTGCTGCCTTAGTTCTTTCTGATTTCCACAATCACTGGGCACAGGCAGAAGAGACAAAGCCCCATTACTGAGACGTACAGGATGGCCCCAAACAGCCATGTCAAGGAGACATGTTGCACTTGGCTGAGAAAAAAAGGGTGTCAGAGTGAATGCCTGGGGCTGGTACTGTGACCCAACAGGTTAATCCTCAGCCTGTAGCATCAGCATCCCATAGCAGTGCTGTTTCCTATCACACTGCTCCAGGCCCATGTCCACTTATTTCTAAAGGACAATGATTTATCCAATGTGAGAAAGGACATTTAAGGCACTGCTTAGAAGAGATTGTTTTGTCTGTTTGTTTTTTTTTTTTTAGTGGCATTTTTAAAAACCTCATTTTAAGCTTCAAATGAGAGGTTCACACTCCAGTAGAGGAGTGAGAAACATAACTAAACAAGCAAGGGAGTGTGCAAGGAGACAAAATTAAAAAGATCTATATATCCAGGTTAAATAAATTAGGTACTGGAAGAAAACCAAATGAATAAAACGAGGGCAACTTTGGGCCCTACCACGGTGGCAAATTTAGCAACAGCCAAAACTAGCAGCCTGTCTCTCGTGCCCTCATACTCACATTGTGGGTTTTTGTTACAACCCAGAGACTATTTCTCATTTAAAAAGAGCAAGAGTGAGCTCATACACGTGGCGATGAAGGCTGTGTCACGCCTGCCCCCAAAGATGAAAGCATGAGCTTGTCTTCAGGCCTCGGGAAGCTCAGCTTTGGCTGGGGCTAGTGGACCGTGCGCCGCCAGGCAAGTCAGCCAGCTAGGTGCTGCCCCCACAGGACTCCGCTCCCTAAGAAGTACACCTATTTGTAAGAGTCAAGAAATCTGGCCTTTCAAATAGAGCCAATCTTAGTTGCCTCCTTTCTTTGGCTCTGGTGCCAAGCATGTAATTTTCATATGCCCTTCAACACCCTCTTCACATTAACAAAGAATATTTCTTCTCTTGCATCAGCCCCAAATGACTCACGAACTCGTGCAGAACTTTGCTTCAATAGCACTTCTATTACTACCTGAAATCACAATCAGAAAGATTGATTTGTGGCCCAAGGCCCCCACTAGGAAGTAGCCAAATGAAGATGGGGATTTGGTCAATGGCACACCTCCATGGCCAGAGCAGCCTCTGGGCCTTCCTGTGTCATCTGCTGACTGACCGAATGTGCAGGCTGCTGGCTGACTCTAACTTTGACTTCCTTCCACCACTAAATCCTAATCTCTGGGCAATTGAGCAGATGGCTGTGAGATGCTGACTGGCCGGCGTGCAGCCACGGAGCACAGCTCTCTACCGACTGTGGGACTATGCGTGTTCTTGTTTCACTCCACAGTGAGCAGCAGGAGCCTCTGTCTCAACCTGCTGAGGTCCCCCAGGCCAGTTCCTAGCCCTTCCAGCAGCACATCAAAGGGACCTCAGTCGGGGTCCCCAGTACTCGGCTAAGAGCTCTTTCAAAGGTCTTAGCTTGTTCTAGCTCACGCAAACTAGAACGCTGATTAGTAAACAGAAAGCACCACCAGGATCTAGGTATACAGTTGGAGTCAGAGCCCCTCCGGTTGGCTGTTTCCTGATGTGCCTGCAGTACAATTTCCTTTACTGCCCACCTCTTACTCACTTCTCACTTCTGGCTATCAGGGTTGACCAAACTTCTGACTTCCAAACTCTGCTCCCTAAAGTCTGTCATCTTAGAAATCAGTGCCTTGGTGTACATAGTAGGTTAAGCCTGCAGTGCTGGAATCCTACAGGCATGCCACTTTGAATCTCTGCTGCTCCACTCCCTGATCTAGCTCCTTGCTAATGCGCCTAGGAAGCAGCAAAGCATGGCCCAAGTCCTTGGGCCTCTGCACCCACATGGGAGATCCAGAAGAAGCTCCTGGTTTTGGATCCACACACATCTGGCCATTTTGGCCATTTAAGGAGTGAACCAGCAGATGCAGGATCTGTCTCTCCTCTGTGTCAATCTGCCTTTCAAATAAAAATAAACCCTTAAAAATCCACTTCGTGAGTAGTGTGCATAACACAATGCATTCTCAAAGTACTAAGCAAAGATGGCCTTTTTAGAATTTCTTAAAACTAGACACTCACAGATTCCTTCTACTCGTCGCCTGGAAATTTCCTTTCCCAGGGAACTAAGCTTCCACTCTGAGTGAGGTAAACACTTCCTGGACAGACAGGCCTCCAGGCTGTGCATATGTGTGTGTTTGTGTACGAGGGGAATTCTGCAGTGAATCAATCTTCAGGCCACTGCCGCCTGTTCCGGGTTTGTGTGCACCACTACTGAGTGAGTTAACCTTCCCGGCCACAGAAACCAGGTTTTTCAGGTGTCCCAGATGCCTCGGCCTTCCTTCTGCCCTGATTCGGAGACATTCATTACAGAAAAGAACTGTGATTTGTGGGGCGCCATAAGCCAGGCTCTGGGACACAGCGACAGCGCAGCCAGCATATCCCATGTCTCCGCCTCAGCTCCCATGTCACTGTCCATGGGAAGGAATGTACACGGTTTCCCAGCATTTTCCTCCTAGAAGCTGGCTTGCACAGACCATGCATTTTTCTCCCCCACTTTCTTTTCCTTCTCTCCCAGACTCTATCATCACATGTCCCTTTTCATAACAGGATCGAGAGGAATCTGCTCTGTCTCATCCTGCTTTAGGGTGTAGATACCCGTGAACTTTGCTCCTCCTCCCAGCCCAATCTCCAGGCTCTATCCTCTTGCTGTGTCTGCATTTTTTATCACAGCTTAGGACAGCAGTCCCAGAGCCAGAGTGACTTCTTGTTGACCCAAATCTGGCTCACCTAAGGGGGAGGTTGATTAGAATACAGAAGTTGGGCAAAAGATGTAATGCAAAATAAATAACACGGAGCAGAGAGAGTTCCAAAGTGCATCTGTGGAGCCCTGGACCCTCATTTGCGATCTGTCATGATCATAGCTACTACCGAACGCCCACGGCTGAGAACAGCAGCCCCCAGATGGCATCAGATACACTGCTAAACCACTCTTTGCTTCTGTTCTCCCATCTGCCATGCAAAAACCACACTGCTCGCTCTGTGGTTCCTAAAAGGTTTAAGAACAAGCACTGTTAAAAAGTAACCCCCCAAAGCCTAAATTCTTTGATTAAAAAAAGATCCAGGCCTGGTAGCAGGATGTACCTGCATCTAATCAAATAATAACCTGCAGGTGGGGGTGGGGAGAGGAACCCTACTCTAGAACCAGAAACCGTGGCTGTCAAGAGAGCTCTGTCAGGGCCAAATGCGGTAGCTGGTGTCCAGGGAGGCGCTGCAGATACCACAGCTCCCTCACCCCCAAACTAGAAAAAGTTTGCCACAGCGAGCTTACAGGTGTGGAGGGTAGCTCGCCTAGACAAGTTGTCTGCTGACAAGTTTTGTGCTCTTGCAAGGGGCTTCCTTCAGCAGCTCCCATCTGGCAGGTGTAGCATCCCCAAGCCCTGCAACATTAGGCTGTACACCTGAAACCAGGCCTGGGGGCCCTCTGGGGGGCGGGCGCCTTCTGGCTACGGTGTGCCTTAAGTTCACCTGCTCTCAATAGGCTCCTCCTCCACCTCACACTGCGAGAGGGGGCACAAGCCTGAAAGGATGGAAGCCACTCCTCCTCGAGCCCCGCATTCTCCCCCTCCTCGCCTTCTGCCTTCCACCCACACCAAGTTCCCTTTAAAGATCCAAGTCATTTCATGGCCCTTTCAACGCCGCCACCACCGCGATCTGCGTTCTCCGCAATTCTCCACTTTGTCCCTCCCAACTTGCAGTTCCCCTCACCTCCCTCAGGGAGCCTCTCCCTGCCCCTCCGGTGTCCTTCCTCACCCCCGCAACGCGACTTGCAGCCGCTTCTGCTTCTGCCTTCCCTCCCACTCCCCGCTGCCCACGACACCGAGCCCGCAGCCCACCCTGCTGCCAGGTCCCTCGCCCCTCGAGTCCCAACCCTGCCCGCACCATGCCGCCCTGCAACCTTCTTCTGTCCCGGTCCTCCCCTTCGCGCCAGTCCACTCACAGGAGGCCGGAGCAGGTGGTGCAGACGAAGCTGCCCACGGTGATATCCACGTAGGTGACCCCGCGCTGGGCGCACTCGAAACAGTGTCGGTTCCCGGCCTGGCTGCAGCCGCCCAGCTCCCGTACTCGGCGGCACCACACCTCCGAGGCCGCCTCCGCCTCCGCCTTCCCCGCGCCGACCCCGCCACCACCCGGTCCCGGGCCCTTCTTGGCCGCCATCACCATCGCTGCCCACTTCCCCGGACCTCCTCTCTCTGCAAGTTAGCAATCGCACCCTTCAACTACCGCCTCCGCCGCCGCCCTCGCACACCCCGGCTCCCCTGACAGAAGCTGCAAGCCGGCAGCGTCCGCCCCAGACTCCGCCACCCCCGGCCTTGCCCGTCCCGCACGCTGATTGGCTGGCCTTCTCCCACCTCCTCGCCCTAATTGGCTTGCTCTGGAGCGGCCCCCGGCGACCGGAGCCGCCGACGCCACGCCCCCGCCGCCTTTCGTCCCAATAATTGGCTGGCAGAGACTGTGGCTTCGAGAACTGTGCGTGCTCTCTCCTGGTCGCCGCCCCCTCGCACCACTGCCGGACATGCAGCCCGCCTCCCGGTTATGATTGGTGAATGCCAGGCACCCGGACTCCTGCGCTAGCTCTGATTGGCTGTCATGGCTGCAAAGTTAGCGCGCGAGACAGAGGAGGTGTCCCGCGCGTGCGCAGCTCTCTGCCTCACGCTTGAGGACCGTCATTCCCGCCAAATTTGAAAGGCTGTCGAGTGGCCGGCAAAGCTGAGAAGTGGCCGTTCTGAGGTATTGAGGGAACGCTAGGGTGACGAAAAGAGCACGTAGGGAAGGGAGGGAGAAAGAGAGGCTGTGCTTTATGAATGCTATAGGTGGAATTTTCTTTTCTTTTAAGGTTTTATTTATTTTTATTGGAGAGTCATACAGAGAGGAGGAGAGACAGAGAGGAAGATCTTCCATCTGCTGATTCACTCCCCAAGTGACCGCAATGGCCGGAGCTGAGCCAATCCAAAGCCAGGAGCCAGGAGCTTCTTCCAGGTATCCCCCACAAGTGCAGGGTCCCAAGGCTTTGGGCCGTCCTCGACTGCTTTCCCAGGCCACAAGCAGGGAGCTGGCTGGGAAGCGGAGCTGCCGGGATTAGAACTGGTGCCCATTTGGGATCCCAAAGCATGCAAAGGGAGGACTTCAGTCGCTAGACTACTGCGCCAGGCCCGGAATTCTCATTTTATATTCCTTAGTTATAAGTCATACCACTGGTACACGACCCAGCCAAGGTTTAAATCCAGGTTACCTTTAAACCACCATGTTTTTCCTAGTTGGGATAGTTTTCTTTAAAACAAAACTATATATATCTGAAATGCAGATTTAAAGAGAGGAGAGACGGAAAGATCTTTCATCCAGTGGTTGACTGCAGAGCCACCGCCTGGTCTCCCATGTGGGTGCAGGTCTCAAAGCTTTGGCCCATTCTCCACCACTTTTCCCAGGCCCAAGTAGGGAGCTGGATGGGAAGTAGAGCAGCTGGGATATGAATCAGCACCTGTTAGGGATGGCAGCACTTGCAGGCGGAGGACTAATCTGTTGAACCACCGCCTCCGGGAGAGTTTCTAATTGTTTAGTTGACAATGTATTGTGTCTACCATGTTTGAGGCAGGTTCAGGACACAGAACATAACCATGAATACATCAAACAAAATCCCAAACATGGTGGGAATGTACACATTGGTGTGGGGAGAACTGAATTCTCAGTGACACATGGTATACAGGGAGTTAAAATCAGGTACTTGGAATATCCAGCCCTTTAGAGTGCCTGAAGCAGTGACTTTTCAGTGGGACTTGAATGACCAGAAGCCGTCTGTCGTGAGGAGTGCTGAAGAGGTGCACATCCGGGTAGCCAGACAAGCAGATGTAGAAGTTCTGAGCAAGAAGTGACGTCGTGCACAGAATCTGCAACAAGGAAAGCCCCAGTGACTACACTCTGGTGAGTAAGGGAAGAGAGACAGGAGGGGGGTTTTGCTTAATGCGGGCCAGGTCATGTAGGACCTCCCAGACTTTATGAAAGAGTTTCAATCCTCTTTGAAGGATAAGAGGAAATTATTTTCATTAGAATTAGTTCCCACTGGGGGCTGGTGTTGTGAAGCAGCAGATAAAACCGCCAGCATCCCAGATGGGCTCAGGCTCTAGTCCCTGCTGTACCATGTCCTCGTTGGCCTGAGAAAGGCAGTGAAGGATGGCTCAAGTGCTTGGTCCCCTGCACCCACGGGGGAGATCTGGAATAAGCTACTAGTTCCTGACTGTTGTGGCCATTTGGGGAGTAAACCAGCAGATGGAAGATTTCTGTCTCTCTGTCTCCCTCTAACTCGACCTTCCAAATAAATAAATGAAACTTTTAAAAGATGATGTATTAGGTCCCAGTATCACGGGAAATCCCCATCTGCACCAAGAAATCCCCATCTGCACCAAGGCCCCAGGTTGCTTCTACATTGTTGCTCCCTGAGGTGTTTCATGTTTTTGCAAGTTCAGGTCAGGATCTAGACCATCTTTGGCTGCCAAGCCTGTTACAACGGCAGGAAGAGGCAAAGCCTCCCTCCAGGTCTGTTTCCTATGTAGGAGCAAGTCTGCTGCCTCCAGGTGAATTAGCAGGAAGCTGGACCCGAAGCAGAGTAACTGGTATTCAAACCATAAACGCTGGTGTAGGATATGGGCATTTCAAGAAGCAGCTTAACCAGAAGCATCACAACATCTGTCTTTTCAGGGAGCTGCCAGGAAATTGCCCACCACCTCACTAGCCACATTTAAGTGCCAGGAGGCATTCTGAAAAATGCATTGTCCATTCATGTGCTAAAATGATCTTGGCTGTCCCTGTGCTCACCCAGCTCACCCAAACGTAAGGGATTCTGTTACTGAGGGAGGAGAGCAATGCTGGTACAACTCCAGTTTCTGCCACAGAGATCTTAGAAGGGAGGAAGCAGGAATGGGACATGACCTCATCCTGTTAACTGTAGGAGAAAGGATTGCAACTGGGTAAGATTAGAACTAGGGAATTAAAAAGTTCATTTAAAAGTCCAAGCCCAAGATATGGTGGTATGGACCAAGTGACAGAAATCAGCTGGGGGCAAACTAAATGGACTCAGGGGATGTTTTGGAGATGAAACCTGCTGAACTTTATAGAAATCATATAATGTATTTATTTTGTCCATTGGAGGGAACTGTGTGTACATGTGTGCACACACACGTAGAGCTCCAGTCCTCTGCCTGACACCCCGAATGTTTGCAACATTCAGGACTGGGCCAGCTATGAACCCAGTCCAGGTCTCCCTCGGCAGGGACTCAAGTACCGGAGCCATCACTGCTGCCTCTCAGGGTGTTCTAGCAGGAAGCTGGAATTGGAAGCAGAGCGTGTGGTTAGAATCCAGGCCCGCTGACACAGGCTGCCGGTGTCTCAGGAGGCCTTGCAAGGTGGTCACACACCTTATCCTTCAAACTTTATTAATGAAATAGATTTGAGACATGAAAGAAGAACCAATGGCAACTTCCCTTCTGCCCACCAGAATTTTCTGTGGTGATGGAAATGTTCTGAATCTGACTGTCTAATATACTAACAACCTACATATGGCTACTGAGTGCTTGGAATGTGACTAGTAAAACGAGAAAAATGAAATTTAATTCTGTTTATTATTAAAATTTGAAGAGGGCCGCCATTCATGGTGAGTGGCTAGCATCTTGGAAAGGGTAGTTCTGTATTTTGGTTTTGAACAACAGGTGTCATTTCTTGAAAAGACTGCAGGAGGAGCAGCTTAAGGGAGGCTGAGAGCCAGATATTCGTCATTCTTCTTTGAGTGTGTTGATTTGAAATTAGTGTGGAACTTCCAAGGGATTTATGTGTTAGGCTGTGTGGTTTGGATTTCCAAGGCAGGCTGGAGTCAGATGTGCAGACTTGGGAGACATTAGTATAAGGAACAGGTAGTTGGAGAATGGGGCGGGGGGGTGCCATGGAATTAGCCTGGGGTACCCCAATGTGTACAGTATCCCATCTCTAGTTATCACTGCTACGAGTGCACTTCAGCCTCCCTAAAAAATGTCAACACAAGGGTGACCATTGTTGTCTCAGAAAATTAAGCCAATCATTGCAAATGGTAGTGGTTTGAGTTCCATTTACTCCACTTCTAATCTAGCTTTCTGCTAATGCAGGTCTTCCTCACTTACCCATAGGGCTTTTTGTAATGGGAAGGCTCTGGCTCTTTAGGCCATGGAAAATTCCATTTTGAAGACAGTGGCATATAAAGCAGGATTTCCCCCTTACCTTCTTGGAAGTCACCCAAGAGCAATAGAGAAAATAGGGCACAAAAATGAAAATTCCAAGTTCCAGCAAAACAATGTGCTAGCTTGAACTTCATGCCACACACAGTTCAGGTGCTAGGGTGATGGCACCTCTAGAAAAATACACAGAAGCCACATATGAGCTTGTGTCAGTGTTTGAGTGACTGCAGAAGCTTCTGGACCCCAGTTTAGCTCTGAGAAGCAGAAAACATGGGGCTGAGTGCTGACCTGACAGGCAAGCCACTGCACGAGGTCATCTCTCTCTATCAGAGGTAAGAACCTGTTTCCTTCTTCCCCACGTTCTAGGATGGCAGCTCTGAATGCCAGACACTGAAAGTGATAATGAAGAAAGCCCCTTGGGCACCTGCCACCCATTTCCTCACCAAAGTCTTCAGAAGGGGCTGCACTTCTTATCTTTGCTTACATCACACTGCTCCAAGCAGAATCACGAGGGCACACTGCCTTACGAGGGAGGCATATAGGGCCTGACCCAGCCTTGGCCATTGTGGCCATTTGGAGCAGGAAAAATGGCAGAAGCCTCCCTCTCTGTGTGTAATTCTGCCTTTCAAATAAAATAAAATCTCTCTTAAAAACTTAGGACAGAGGGCCCAGCATGCTAGCCTAGCAGCTAGTTCCTCGCCTTGCACACACTGTGATCCCATATCAATGCTGGTTCTAATCCTGGCAACCCTACTTCCCAACTAGGACCCTGCCTGTGGCCTGGGAAAGCAGCTGAGGATAGCCTAAAGCTCTACGACCATGCACCCAATGGGAGACCCAGAAAAGGCTCTGGGCTCCTGGCTTTGAATTGGTGCAGCTCTGGCTGTTTTGGCCACTTGGGGAGTGAATCAGTAGACAGAAGATCTTCCTTTCTGTCTCTCCTCCTCTCTGTATATCTGATTTTCCAATAAAAATAAAATAAAACATTTTTTTAAATGTAGAAAAGAATCTGATGTGGTAGCCTAGTGGCTAAAGTCTTTGCCTTGCCAGGATCCCATGTGGGTGCCAATTCGTATCCTGGCTGCTCCACTTCCCATCCAGCTTCCTGCTTGTGGCCTGGGAAAGCAGTCAAGGACGGCCCAAAGCCTTGGGACCCTGCATCTGTATGGGAGACCTGGAAGAAGCTCCTGGCTCCTGGCTTCAGATCAGAGCTCAGCTGTAGTCATTGTGGTCACTTGGGGAGTGAACCAGCAGATGGAAGATCTTTCTCTCTGCCTCTTCCTCCTCTCTGTATATCTGACTTTCCAATAAAAATAAATACATCTTTTTTTTTTTTAAGTAGGACAATAGATTTGATTTTGAATGGTCTTGTGGCTAGCTAAAACTTTTCTGTGGGAGAAGGAGAATTGTGGGAAAAGTAGTGGTCTGATAAACAGTGTTCAGTATTTCCTGAATACCTTGTTTGATCCCCTGGATGGAGTACGCAACCTACACAAAGTGGTAAAGCAAGGGAAAAGGACATTTGGAATTCAGGAATGAGGGAACACCAGGAAGATGAAGAGATGAAGGGAATCCCTCCAGCGATGGTGAGAGGAGATTCTAAGATGCCGCTGAGCTTCCGGCCTAGAGGGCAGACACTGCAGAGTAGAGAAGGTGAGAGGGTCTTAGCAGGGATTTCTTTAAGAAGGTGAAACTGATAGGAGGCCTCATACTTCACCCTCACCTGGCAGGCGCAGCAGTGTACCTGCTCTGCGCTGTGATAGTCTACTCTGTAGGAAGAAGACATTTATATGCAATGGATTCAATTAGGAATAGAAGTATCCAAGCAAGGAGACAAGGCCGTTAGCTGCAAGGCCAGCATTATGGCTTGGTGACCTAAGCTGCTACCTACCGAGCTAGCATCCTATACCAGGGCACTAGTTTGCGTTATAGCTGTTCTACTTCCACTCCAACTGCCTGCTAACATGCCTGGGAAAAGCCTGTGAGGATCCAAGTACTTGGGCCCCTGCACCCACAATGGAGATCTGGGTGGAACTCTGGATAGCCTGCCATTTGGGGAGTCAGTCAGTGGGTGGAGGATCAATGGCATTCACTCCCTTCAAGAAATAAATAATTAAAAAATTTTTTTTAACTTCAAGGGAAACAAATGGAAAACAATAACATAACAAAAAGTTCAGTTAGGCACAGCATTTATAGTTTTGAAAATATAACCCTAGATGTCTTTTAAACTAGAATGACAAACATTCAGAGGATGGTAATTTGGGAAGTATGTGTATGATGAGGAAGTTAAAGAGATAACCTCTATTTTGCAAAGGATGAGTAAAACTGAAAAAAAAGCAAGAACTAAAAATATAACTGTATTATTTAGACATTGGAAGATAAGCCAAATCAGCTGCAGGAACTGAAAAAAAAATCCTGTGTGAGGAAGTGGAAATGAGAGAATTGAAAGGGTTCTTCTATTTTTTTTTAATCAAGCCTTTGGAACTATTTAACTCTTTAAATTATATCCATGTCAAACTTTATTAAAAATAAAGAACCAAAGAAAAGCTAAATGAAGGCTCTTGCTTGGACTTTCAGGTGAGAAAAGTGGACTGGTATGGAAGGAGATGACCCCCGTGGTCGGCTAGAGCTGAATTATGCTAGCAAGTTGAGGGCAGGGTGGGTGCCTGCTGTGATGTTTGAGCCACCGGCTAGGCCTCCCACATCCCAACTCAAAGTACCTGGGCTTGATTCCTAACTCTGGCTCCTGGCTTCAGCTTCCTGCTAATGCTCACCGTGGGAGCAGTGAGGATGATTTAAGAAGCTGGATTCCTGCTGCTCACTTGGGAGACCTGGAATGAGTTCCCAACTCCCAGCTTTGGCTTGTTCCGTCTGTTGTGGAGATTTGTGGCGTTAACCTGTGAATGAGAGTTCTCTATGTGCCTTGCTATTATGTGCCCGTTTGGGATCTCGGGGCGTTCAAGGCGAGGACTTTAACCGCAATGCTATTGCGCCGGGCCCCAAGTCTGCTCTTTTTATGACAATTGCTATCCTGGGAACTAGCCAGGTTCTTGAGAACTACATTAATCTCCCCTTTCCCTGCTTTTTAAAAATTAATTTATGGGCCCGGCACGGTGGCGCAGTGGTTAAGGTCCTCGCCTTGCATGCCTGGGATCCCATATGGGCGCTGGTTCGGTTCTATCCCGGCAGCCCCGCTTCCCATCCAGCTCCCTGCCTGTGGCTTGGAAAGCAGTCGAGGACGGCCCAAAGCTTTGGGACCCTGCACCGGCGCGGGAGACCCGGAAGAAGCTCCTGGCTTTGGATCGGCATAGTATCGGCCATTGGGCACACTTGGGGAGTGAATCATCGGATGGAAGATCTTCCTCTCTGTCTCTCCTCTCTGTATATCTGCCTTTCCAATAAAAAAAATTAATTTATTTGAGAGGCAGAGAAAGAGAGAGAGATCTCCTACCTGCTAATTTATTCCCCTGTCCCCCAAACACTTTACAACAGCCAGGGGAACCAGTCAGAAGCCAGGAGCTCCATTTGTGTCTCCCTTATGGGTGTCATGAATCGTACTACTTCAGCATCACCCGCTGTCTCTGAAGGTGCACATTAGCAGGAAACTGGATTGGAAGCAGAGCCAGGATTCAACCCCCAGGGACTCTAACATAAGGTGTGACGTAGAATGTGCATCCTTCAATACACCCCACATGAGTCTTTTCTGAGAACAGTGCCCAGTGATCTAATCTCTTCCCACAAGGCCTCAGTCTTAAAGGTCTTATTACCTCAACATCATCACTTTGGGGAAAGCTTCCCGCATGCGGATCTCTGAGGCCACACTCAAACCATATCCCAACCACAATAAGGTGTAAAACATAGCAGCACTTCTTGCCCTCTGCCCTGTATCACCTTTTCACCCCTCACACTTCAGTGTTCTCCTAAGAACTTCACCCACATGGCAGGTCCTTGCATTTCTGCAAGTTTCCTCTCATGCCCCATTACATTCATGTTGCATGAAGTCATGGGGCAGCCTTACTGCTTCTTGGTGCCCCAGGTCAATTGACATGTTGTCATCCACAGAGAAGATGACGGTGACATCCTATAGAAGAGCAAACATTCCTGTCTGTCATGGACTCAGGAGTTTCATGGAATACAGAACTTTCAGTGCCCAAACAATATTCCTAAGCAGACCCAGATGGTTGGTCCCCCTAGGTGAGGCAGACTAAGACCCTGATGGAATAGCGTGCTGCACCTGCCAGCTGCAGATAAATAGCTTCTGATGGTGTGGGCAAAGAGAAACAGAACAAACTACTCTTATCAAGCTGAAGACAGCATCTCTGGTTCCTACCTCATTAAGCTTGAGATAATCCTCCATTATTTTTCAAGTCTTGTCAGCCGTTGGCACCAACTAGCCGGGAGAACTGACTAATGCTGGAGCAACCTTCCCTGATGGCTCCCATCCTCCTCTTGCAGCAACTCAGGGCTGATGAAAGTCAGAGGGGCTGGGACTCCACGGCTCTGGTTTGAGTTAGGTCTTTGCTCATGAAGGAATTATTTTGCTGTGCAACTCAAACAGAATCCAGGCGCACCCATCGGTTCTCCTCCTGCCAACACTTCAAGCAGAAGCTAAAACCTCAACTCAGTGTGTTAGGCCATTTCTTGTAACAAATTTCCCACACCTACTTGACTTTTGCTTTACTGTGGCTACAGCTAGGCCGTGATATTAAAAATATTTAGCAGCTGGCTACCACATGACCACCAGAGATTAGATCAGGCACAGACTTGGGCAGGAAGTCAGGTTCCTGGAGGTCAATGCTTTGCTGGGGGTTAACTCCTTCGCTGCTGAATGAGTGGGAGGTCTGGTGGCTTTGTGGCAAGTACATGGCAGTTCGGCGTCCAGAGATGCTGGGAAGCAATTTACCAGCTGGTAGGAAAGCTTTTCTATATTTTCACAGTCAGCATGGTCCCAGAAAGAATGTGAGCCTGGCCTCAGACAAGTGGCAGAAGCAGGGTGGTCCACCCACATTGCTTAAACCTGCCATCTCTTGAGCCAAACGTCTACTTTTCTTTCTCAGTTCATGTTGGTTTACCATCCTCCTTCCAGTTTCCAGATGGGATAACTTGCTACTCTCCCCAACAAGGGAGCTTTGCTAATTAGTCTTTTCTTCAGTGATGAATTTTTCTGGGTTAGAGGTGGAGGGTGGGGGAGTAGGAGTTAGCCTGCTTAGGCAAACCATTGCTTTGCTTCAGTCTTGCTATTTAGTCACCTGTGATGTTCCAAGACCCATTAGACTCCTCATGTCTGTGTGACAAAGAAGCATGATCGACCCAACTCTGTAGGAGGAGAGGGAAAAGGAGAGGGTGGAGGCTGGGGGCAGAACTGAAGGGAAGGAAAGGGAGAAAGGAAGAAAGGTAACAGCCTGTCTTCCTTCATGACTAACTCACAGGCTTCAAGTCCACACAGTCGCTCCTGCAATATCTCCTTAGAAACACCTACCTGTACTTTCTCTTTTCCTGCTTAGATTCTGCGCCCCAGCCTCGATTTCCCAGTGTTTCCAAACTCTTGTGACCAGATGTTACTCATTAAGAGATCTATGAGTCATGACGTTTGCTTGGCAATGGCAAATGCAGTGGAAATGACTTAGGGGAACCCAGGGCACTGGGGAGACTCCTCTTCTCAGGATACAACTGCCAGGACTTTCCATCTGTAATGATCAAACCTTAATTTTCACCACAGAAATTCAGCTTAGCGGTGAGATTAGCAAATGCTGTAATTTGGCAATTAAGTGCCTGTTTCTATTATAAAATATATGGCAGAGAAGTTTTATATTTGCAAAGAGACAAAAATATACTATCAATTATGAATAAATATAAATGAACACTAATTCCACCTTAGTAAGTGGAAGATAATGAGTATTTGGTGATCTGATTTTAGTGATATATTCCAATCATTGACTGATAGTGAAAAGTAGTTCTTGTAGGTCCAGTGAGTGACCTCAAATATTGTTAATATGATTCTGTTTAGGCATCTTGGGACTAAAATTGTTGTTTATTTATTTGGATATTCAGATTTTACAGAGAGAAGGAGAGACAAAGAGGAAGATTTTCCATCCGCTGGTTCACTATCCAAGTGACTGCAGTGTTTGGAGCTGAGCCAATCTGATGCCAGGAGCCTGGAACTTCTTCCAGGTCTCTCACACAGCTACAGGGTCTCAAGCATTTGGGCTGCCCTTTACTGCTTTCCCACAGGCCACAAGCAGGGAGCTGGCTGGGTAGCAGGCCTGATGGGATTAGAAATGGTACCCAAGCTTTGTGCAGTGGCAGTATCGTAGCCAATAAAGTTTATCCGAGGCACGATTATTGCTAACAAAAACGGCACCCATATGGGATCCTGCCACATGCAAGGCGAGGACTTCCGCGCCAGGTCCCACAGAATATAATTTAAAGCAAGAAATTTTGACAGAGATAAAGAGAAACACTTTATAATGATGAAAGGGCAAGTGCATGAAGAAGACATAACAATTATAATAATATGTACAACTAATAATACAACTCTAAATTCATGAAGGAAAATGTGACAGAATCAAAGGGAGGAATATATAATTCCATAGTAATAACAGGAGACTTGAATACTAACCTTTCAATAGTGAAGAGAAAACAGGCAGAAGATAAACAGAAAAAAACATGTTCAACATTGTTAGTTACAAGGAAAATGCAAATGAGTGAGGTACCACTGTATACCTGCTGAGATGGCTACATGGAAAAGATAAGTAATATGTATTACAGAGGATATGAGTAATTGGAACCTTCGTGTACCACTTGTAGGAATGGTCAATGATTCATCTGCTTTGGAAAAACAGCCTGACAATTATTTAAATAGATGGTACTCGGCAGTTCCACTTCTGGGGATGTACCCATCAGAACTGAAAACCCACCAACGCAAAAGCTTATACGTGAATGTTCACAGCAACAATATATATAATAGCGTCCAAGTGGAAACAATCCAAGTGTCCATAAATTTATGAATGGATAATCAAAATTTGGTCTTTCCTTCAGCATGTCTACACCATGGAATACTTTTCAGCCATGAGAAGATACACTCTACAATATGAATGAATGTTGAGAACACTGTGCTAAGTTAAAAAAAAAAAAGCAAGAAGATCATATATTATATCATTCCATTGATCTAAAATGGCCAGTATGGGAAAATCCATAGAAATGGCAAATAATGGGGCCTGGCGTGGTAGCCTGCGGCTAAAGTCCTCACTTTGCATGCACCGGGATCCCATATGGGTGCCAGTTCCTGTTCCAGAGGCCCTGCTTCCCATCCAGCTCCCTGTTTGTAGCCTGGGAAAGCAGTCGAGGACAGCCCAAAGCCTTGGGACCCTGCACCTGTATGGGAGACCCAGAAGAAGCTCCTGGCTCCTGGCTTCGGGTTGGTGCAGCTTCGGCTGTGGCGGAAACTTGGGGAGTGAATCAATGGACAAAATATTTTCTTCTCTGTCTCTCCTCCTCTAGTACATCTGACTTTCTAATTAAAAAAATTAAGATTTATTTATTTTTATTGCAAAGTCAGATATAAAGAGAGAGGAAGAAAGACAGAGAAAATACCTTCCATCCGATGATTCACTCCTCAAGTGACCACAATGGCTGGTGCTGTGCCCATCCAAAGCCAGGAGCTCTTTCCAGGTCTCCCATGTGGGTGCTGGATGCTAAGACCTTGGGATGTCCCTAACTGCTTTCCCAGGCCACAAGCAGGGAGCTGGATGGGATGCAGGGCTTGCCAGGATTAAAACTGGTGCCCATGTGGGATCCTGGCACATTCAAGGCGACGACTTTAGCTGCTAGGTCACTGTGCCAGGCTCTCTAATGAAAAAACATTTTTTTAAAAGATTTATTTTTATTATGTTTTTATTGGAAAGGCAGATATACAGAGAGGAGATACTCCCCAAGTGAGCACAACGGTCGATGCTATGCTGATCCAAAGCCAGGAGCCTCTTCCGGGTCTCCCACGCAGGTGCAGGGTCCCAAAGCTTTGGGCCGTCCTCGACTGCTTTCCCAGGCCACAGGCAGGGAGCTGGATGGGAAGCGGGGCTGCCGGGATAGAACCGAACCGGCGCCCATATGGGATCCCGGGCGTTCAAGGCGAGGACCTTAACCACTTGTGCCACCGCGCCGGGCCCTAAAGAAAAATTTTTAAAAATCTTAAAAATAAATGGCAAGTGCATTCGTGGTTGTTCAAGGACTGACTGGAGGGGATGAGGGTATTAAATGCAGCTAAAGAGTCTGAAGAATTATAAAAATGCTCTATATCCAATTGTAGTGGTGATTGCATTACTATGTGAGTACACTAAAAGTCATTGAAGAGGCAAGCACTGAGACATATCAGGTAAAGCTGCCACCTGCGGTGACAGTATCCAGCACAGGTGACAGTTCCGGTTCTGGCTGCTCTACTTCCTATCCAGCTCCTTGCTAATATACCTAAGGAAGCAGGGGGACATGAGCTAAGTATTTGGGCTCCTGCACCCATGTGGGAGACCCAAAAAAACCTACCGGCTTCTTCTTGGCCCAGTCTTGGCCACTGGGGAAATCCCTTGGAAAATCTCTTTCTCTCTTTGAAGGTTTATTTATTTTTATTGGAAAGATAGATATACAGACAGAAGGAGAGACAGAAAGAAAGATCTTCCTTCTACTGGTTCATTCTCCAAGTGGCCACCAGAGCTGATCTGATCTGAAGCCAAGAGCCAGGAGCTTCTTCTGGATCATTCATGTAGGTGCAGGGTCCTAAAGCTTTGGGGGCATCCGGTACTGCTTTTCCAGGCCACAGGCAGGGAGCTAGATGGGAAGTGGAACAGCCGGGATATGAACTGGCACCCATATGGGATCCTGGCGAGGATTTAGCCACTAGGTTATCATCCTAGGCCCAGAAAATCCTTCTCTGTCTGTCTGTCTCTGCCTTTCAAATAAATAAATAAATCCCTCTCTCTCTTTTTTTAAGTAGTTAAGGTGTATATTTGAAGTGAGTTAATGGTATGGTATGTGGATTTCATCTCAATAAATCTATTACAAATTTTTTGTAAGCCCAAACCTGGGGCCAGTGGTGACATAGCAGGAAAGCCACCATCTGCAATGGCAGCATCCTATATGCATGTTGGTTTCAGTTCTTGCTATTCTGCTTCTTATCCAATTCCCTGCTAATGCGCCTGAGTAAGCAGTGGGAAATGATCCAAGAACTGGGTCCCTGAACCCACATATGGGAGACCTGGATGAAGCTCCTGACTCCCTCCCGCAGTTGGTCTGGTTCAGCCTGGGCGCCTCACCATTGTAGCCACTTGGAAGTGAACCAGTAGATGGAAGGTTGCGCACTCGCTCTCTCTCTGTTTCTCCCTCTTTCTCTGTCAATATGACCTTAAATAAATAAATAAATATTAAAAAAAAAAAAAACTCTCAGAGTTTGTGTGGTGGTGCAGAGCGTTAAGCCTTTGCCTGTGACACTGACATTCCATAGGGATACTGGTTCAAATCCCAGCTACTCCACTTCCTATCCAGCTCCCTTCTAGTGCGCCTGGGAAAGCAGCGGAGGCTGGCCTAAGTGTTTGTGTCCCTGACACCTATATGATAGACCTGGATGGAGTTCCTGACTCCTACCTTCAGCCTGGCCCACCTGTTGAGACCATTTAGGGAGTGAATCATCAAATGGAAGAGTCTCTCCCCACCCTCCCTCTCTCTCTTTCTGTATCCCTGTCTTTCAAATAAATTTTTTAAAAAAATATTTTTTTCAAAAGAAACTTTTCTCTTGAGGTCAGCATGCTGGCATAGTATACTAGTTGTCCACCTGCATTGCCAGCTACCTGCTTATGGCCTGATAAAACAGCAGAGGGTGATCCAAGTCCGTAGGCCCCTGCATCCACATGGGAGACCCAGAAGAAGTCCCTGGCTCTTGGTTTCAAATTGTGGCCAGCTGAGGAATGAAGCAGCAGATAGGAGATGTCTCTGTCACTTCTTTCCGTGTAAATCTGCCTTTCGAATAAAAAAGTAAAGAAATTATTAGAAAAGGAAACTTCTCTTTCTCCACCCCAGTCATGACTAAGCACATCTCCCTCTCCCCGTCCCACCTTAATTCACTCTGTCGTCTATGGTGCAGTACAGTTTCCCAGACTCAGATCTCCTGGGGTCACTGTCTCAAGAGCTAGAGACACTGAACCTGGTGACGTTGCCTCTGGGCCCGCACACACATGTCGTTCACAGTGACCACAGGCAACCACGTGTCATCTTCGCTCTTGCCACAGCCCTCCTGTGCTCACCCTGTTACCTAAGTTGGAATGTTCTCAGCCACAGCCACGGTTGAAATTATCTCCGTTCTTCAAGGCCTCATTAAAATTCTACCACTTTCCCGTAACCTTTTCCCCCTACTCCCCACTCTTGGAACACACAGTCTGCTAGAGGAGATAAATGAGACAATTGCATTCTGTACCACAAAGCGATAATACTCTGGTGGTGGAATGTGCAATGTCCTAGGCGGGCACCGGGGCGGGAAAGGAACTTCCCAGTTAGTTGCAATAGAGAAAATTCTACTTTAAGGTGACATCCCTGCCTGAGGGCTTAGAACTGTGGGTTTCTTTGTGATGGACACCTTTTTGACAAATCTGCTATTTTCTTAACACTTGGGCTGTGGTTTTCATTTTCCTCTTCTTTTTGAAGGCTTATATATTTGAAAGGTAGAGTGAGAAAGAGATTTCCCACTCACAAGTTCACTCCCCAAATGGCTGTGGCAGTCACGGCTGGACCAGGCCAAAATCAGGAACTATGAACTCTCTTTGGGTCTGCCACCAGGGTTGTAGGAGTACAACTGCATGGGCCCAGGCTCATTAACAAGGAGCTGCCAGAGAAGTAAAGCAGCTGGGACTCACAGGCATGCTGGAGCCACAGGTGGCAGCTCAAGCCACTGTGCCACAAGCTGGGCCAGGACTCTCCTTTCTTTAAATGTCAACTGAGCTTAGTTTTTAAAAATAAAACAATTGGGTCCGGTGTGGTAGCCTAGTGGCTAAACTCCTCGCCTTGCAAGCACTGGGATCCCATATGGGCACCGGTTTGTATCCTGGCTGCTCCACTTCCCTTCCAGCTCCCTGCTTGTGGCCTGTAGGAGACCAGGAATCAGCTCCTGGCTGCTGTTCCAGATCTTTCTCTCTGTATCTCTCTCTATAATATGACTTTCCAATTAAAGAAAATCTTTAAAAAAAAAAAACTGTCACATGATTCAAAATTTTTAAAATTGCAAAAGGGCATTTGGTGAAAAAATCTTCCTAACCCTAGTTACAGACTATATGGTTCCTGGAGCCAGGGACTCCATTCAGGCCTGCCATGTGGGTGGCAGCAGCCCAGCACGTGGGCCCATCCTCCCAGGTATATTATTAGGAAACTGAATCGAAAGTGGAAAATCTAAGCACTTGGGCCTTGAACTGGCGCTCCACTACAGCATGATAGCATCATAAATGATGGCTTAGCCCACTGTGCCTCAATACTAACCCCAGTGAGTTTATTTCTTCAATTCATATGTTATTAGATAAATTTGAATCTCTCTTTATATGAGACATATCATTTGCCCAGTCCAATGACATTGCTCAACCTGCACAGAGGTCCGAATGCTGTCATCTCCTCATACCTGTATCCATGATTCAACCAACCACAGATTGAAAACAACAACAAAAAAACAACCTATTCCCATACTGTATGGACAGATTTTTTTCCCTTGTCATTATTTCATATATAATACAGTATGAAAGCTTTCCATACCACTGCATTAGGCATTATAAGTAATCTAAAGATGGCTTTCGGTATACGGGAAGATGTGTGTGGGTTACGTAGAAATACTGTTCCACTTTATATAAGAACTTGAGCATCTGTAGATTTTGGTATCTTCAGGAGTCCTAGAACCAATCCCTCGCAGATGCTGATGGAGAACTCTGTGTGCCTGCACTAACTGGGTGTTCCCCCACCCCCACCCCAGGACCCTCCCCTCACCCCATCCATGGCACTTAGAGCCAAAGTGGCGGCTAGAGCAAAGCGGAGGTAGGATGGTGTCTGTATCGTTGACACCTGTCATCAAATAATGGGCACCGGAGGAGCTGCAGGCTGGGCAAAGGAACAGATGTGTGATTTGGGTGTATCGAGATCACCGTGTCTCCACAGTACCGATGCCAGATTACAAACTCTGTGGACACTGTCCTCCAACACCCTACCCCAAACCTGGGAATATTTTAATCAAGCCTGAGGAAATTGCTGGAAGAATGTTGAGGGCATTTGTTAGCAAGCTCAGACAGACTGGAAAGTTGATTTGAGTCTCCTAGAGTGTTTTCTTCAAAACTGGGGCAGATCTGACTGGATTAATATTGAGGCAGTTGAATTCTCTAATATCCAAACAAATTTTTTTAAGATTTTATTATTTATTTATTGGAAAGTCAGATATACAAAGAGGAAGAGAGACAGAGGGGAAGATCTTCCGTCCGATGATTCACTCCCCAAGTGAGTGCAACAGCCGATGCTATGCCGATCCAAAGCCAGGATCCAGGAACCTCTTCCGGTCTCCCACATGGGTGCGGGCTCCCAAAGCTTTGGGCCGTCCTTGACTGCTTTCCCAGGCCACAAGCAGGGAGCTGTATGGGAAGTGGAGCTGCCGGGATTAGAACCGGCGCCCATATGGGATCCCGGCACGTTCAAGGTGAGGACTTTAGCCACTAGGCAATGCTGCCGGGCCCTATCCAAACAAATATTGACAGAGCCCCATCTACAGCTGTCGTGCCCTGTATGACAATGCATGTAGCTGCATGATGGTGCCTGCAGAGCCGTTAACAATACACAGAGAAACATTTCATCATCCCATATGATATAAAGCCACTGGTTTGTGGTGGTCCCACAAATACTCACCTCTCCAAAGTCAGAGTCCAAGTCAGTCGTCTTACATGTGTGTTAGACTTAGGGACACATTGCTTCTCGGCCTTCCGGCTAAGATCAAGTGTGAACTTAGGGTCATGTGTTTAACAGAGAGGATGTGATAAAAATGAAAGTGACTCTGGGGCTGGCTCTTAACAACATTGTGCTTCCACCTTGCTCCTTCTGAGAAAGCCAGCTGCCACTTCACAGAGACATGCTGGCAGCCCCCGGAGAGACCCTCCCAGGAGCAGCCGGGGTCAGCTGCCAATAACCAGCCCCAGTCTGCCTGCCGTGTGGGTGAGTCATTTGGGAAGCAGGCCGCCAGCCTCCATCAGTGGGCAGGTGACTTCAGCACTCCAGCTGAAGCCTCAGACGTTGTGGGAGCAGAGCCAAGCCAGTCCTGCCATGCCCTGAATTCCTAACCCACAGAACTAGGAGACAAAATTATTTTAAGCCACTCTACTTGGAGGTAATTTGTAAAGGAGCTAAAGAGAACTGATAGGATGGTAACAGGTGTACAGGGAGTACTGAGGAACAGAAAGAACTGTGTTGATCAGCTCAACACAGCAGTCTTGCAAGGCTTTTTGAAAGAGGGAAAAGTTGGACTGAGTCTTCAAGGATGCGTAGTAGTTGTCTGGACTCCACTCGCTGTTCCAGCTTCCTGCTAATGTGAACCCTGCGAACCAGAGATTATAACTCAAGTGTAGAAACCTGGCTCCTGACCCCCCACCTTTGCTATGGTGGACATTTAAAGAGTGAACTAGCAGATGGAATTCTCTAAAGGAAGGAAGGAAGGAAGAAATAGAAAGAAATAGTTCTGAAGGTTTGGAGGGTATACTAGCCCCAGGAACAGCACAAGTCAAGCTAGGAAACTTAAAGCAGTATGGAGGGGCTGGCATTATGGCTCAGATGGCTAATCCTCCACCTTCAAGTATTATCATTCCAAATGTGCTTCCGGTTCGTGTCCCAGCTGTTCCACTTCTTCCCACCCAACTCCTTGCTTATTGGCCTGAGAAACCATGGAGGATGGCCTCAGGCCTTGGGCCCCTGCACCCACATAACAGACCCAAAAGAAACCCCTGGCTCCTGGCTCCTTGCCTTGGATCAGCTCTGGCCATTATGGCCACCTGGGGTGTGAATCCGCAGATGGAAGATCTTTCCCTTTCTCCATTTATCTGTAAATCTGCATTTCAAATAAAAATAAATATGTATATTTTTAAAGCAGCACGGAGTATGGGTTTGAGCTTTGTAACTTTCTTCTTTTGAATAGAATTCCTGATTAATCAACTCTATACCAAGTTCTGCTGTAGAAAGACTGTGACTGGTATAAGTGTCCTTCCAGGAATACATTTAGCGTATGATAGAGTGTCTGAAGGTTTAAATGTGCTCATCTTTCGTGAAAGGACTTTCAGAAGATTTAATGTCTTGATCTTTGAACGCAAGAATATTCCATTTTATAAAATGACTTCCAAACCTAGGGTCAACTGGGAACTTTTAAAAACAAAACAAAAATTAGATTTCTGGATCTACTGGATAGGGCTGAGGATTTAATCCAAACTTGTAACTGTATAGATAAGAACAGAAGACACTCAGGACAGATTAGGAAGTAGAATGTCAGCTTTCTCAGTAAGACAGATCTTCAAAAAGTTCATGAAGAATGGATCTTATGAGAAAACAACGTGCATTTCATTTATTTTTTGCACCAATATAAACTTTTCGTTCTCTTTTCTGTGAACTTTTTGAAGACTCCTCATACTTCTAGCCTTGCCCCATTATTCCTTGATGGGTATCAGACCTCCTTTCTAGCTCAGCATCAAGACCAATTGTAGCCCTGTGATGGTTCAGAACTGTGAGCTGGAGAGGTATGGCTTCCACTACACATAAAAAAATACAATGTGCTGTTGCAATTTGTGTCTGTTACCTTCAGTTTTTCCCCTAGCTTTTCAGCCTAAACCATGTGCATTTAAAATAAATTGAGATACATGCTTAGCATGAAATTCATTGTCTTAAAGTATACAGTTGAGTTTAGTCATTTCTATTATCTGCAAAAGTTATGCAACTGTCACCATCTAATTCCAGAATATTTTCATCACCAAAAAGAAAATCTGTACTCAACGAGCTCATTAATAATCTTTCCTGTCACCGCTCTCCTCGACCTCCATCTCTAGCAACCACCAACATGCCATCTGCCTATTCTGGACATTCAATATACATGTATCATACATCATGTGTCCTGGTGTGTCTCCATACAATTCACGCATTTTCAAAGTCCATCCATCTGGCAGTGTGTGTCAGTCCTTCATTTTGTGTTGAGGCTGAATGCATTCCATTGTATGCATATACTACATTTCACACCAACCTTCAACATGAGAGATAAAAACCAAAGCCATAAAGAGAAAAAAAAATGACCTTGGAGGAGGCAGGAGTAAAAAGCAGAACATTTTGTAAGTATTGTTGGTTATTGCATAGATAGGAATAGTTATCTCATCCTTGAAGCCAGTACAAAGAACCATTGAAAAAGGGACAGATAAGTAAAAAACTCAAAAATTAATAATGTGGCATTTTAAATGAAAAAAATTCAGTAGAAGGGCTGAGAAATAGTGGTGGGAAAAAAAAACCAAACCTCCTAGAAAGAACAAATGAATAATTAAAGAAAGAGCAGAGGAAAAAATTTATAAAATTTGAGGATCAGTTCAGGAGATGGACCCATTATCAAAAACCGAAAGTTTCACAAACAGAAAACCAGGTGGAACAAAACTATTAAAGAAATAACTCTGGGCCCGGTACAGTAGCCTAGTGACTGAAGTCCTTGCCTTGTAGGCACCAGGATCACATATGGGCTCTGCTTCGCATCCCAGAGACCCCACTTCCCATCCAGCTTCCTGTTTGTGACCTAGGAAAGCAGTTGAGGACGGCCCAAAGCCTTGGGACCCTGCACCTGTGTGGGAGGCCCAGAAGAGGTTCCCTGCTTCTGGCTTCAGATTGGCTCAGCTCTGGCCATTGCGGCTGCTTGAAGAGTAAATCATTGGACGAAAGATCTTCCTCTCTGTATGCCTGACTTTCCAACAATTAAAAAAAAAAAAAAACTAACTAAAAATTGGTCTAAATTAGAGAATTTAAGTTTCCATATGGAGAGAACTTTCATAGATGTTCAACACAATGAATAATAATAAGCTCATGGTAAGACAAATAATCAGGACATTTCAAAACATAGATGCCAAAACTGTGATTCTATAAGTTTATAAAAAGAAATAACAGGGAATGAGAATAACTTCTGATTTCTGAACAACACCGAGGAAACAGGAATAATAAGACAGTGCCTCCAAAGAGCAGTGGAAAGCTGACCATTTGCAAGTCTGGACTACTCTACCTAAACTAAGCAGCTTTCAGGAAGGGGAAGTCTCACAAAAGTGATCTCCCTGCACTTTTTCGTGGAATCTATTGGAAGATAGACTTAATACAATGTGGGAATAATCCAAGGCAGAGAACACATGGAGCTGAGGAACGGAAGACACGAAGAGAGAGGCCGTGTGATCTCAGGGGAAGAGCCGTGCCAGGGCCTATTGGAAAGCAGGACATGAGATACAAGCCAAGTGTCTTTAAGAGAAAACTAGACTCACCAAGTACCTGATGTAATAGTTATATGAGAAATGAAGTCAACAAGAAATTGAGAAAACTAACTTCAGGGAAAGAAAACAAACCAAAGCCCATCGCATGCCTCGTCCATGAATAATTTTTATAAATCACACTATAAACACTAAATGCTGACCTGACCAAAAACCACGGTGTAACTGCATTGGGAAGATGGGGGAAGGGGAGAATGACACTGGAGATGGGAACATAAGGGTTAAAATTCCATTTCATGTTTTAAGAAATCATGTATCTAAAAATGAAAAATTAAGAAATGGTTGTATGGGGGCCTGGTACAGTATCCTAGTGTTAAAATCCTCGCCTTGCACACGCTGGGATCCCTTATGGGTGCCAGTTTGTGTCCCAGCCCCTCCACTTCCCATCCAGCTCCCTGCTTTTGGCCTGGGAAAACAACAGAGGATGGCTTAAGTCTTTGGGCCCCAAAT
This sequence comes from Ochotona curzoniae, assembly GCF_017591425.1. Lineage (NCBI taxonomy): Eukaryota > Metazoa > Chordata > Mammalia > Lagomorpha > Ochotonidae > Ochotona > Ochotona curzoniae. The sequence continues at coordinate 7,547,237 of NW_024465421.1, forward strand.
GGTCACAATGGTCGAAGCTGAACCAAACCAAAGCGAGGAGTTTTTTCTGGGTCTCCCATGCAGTTTCTAGGGCCCAAGCACTTGGGTCCATTCTCTACTAATTTCCAAGGCCATAAGCAGGGAGCTGGATCAGAAGTAGAACAGCCGGGACATGGACAGTGGCCACAGAAGCTTAGTGTACTACAGCATGGCACTGGCCTCTTAGCACATGATTTTGGAGAGACAATGCAGTCTATATTCTAATAACATTCATATTTGCAATCACTCTTTAATACTGAGGAAGTAGTCTAGCAGGTACCAGACAGACTCTCTGCTGAACCCTTCCACTGAGTCATAGTTTTTATTTTCATAATAACCCTTTATGCTGGGATCTAAACTATGTCTGGTCAACTTCAAAGTTCACCTTTCTTTCTTTTTTTTTTTTTTTGTTTTTAATTTTTATTAGAAAGTCAGATATACAAAGAGGAGAAGAGACAGAGAGGAAGAGCTTCCATCTGATGATTCACCGGCAATGGCCGGTGTTGTGCCAATCCAAAGCCAGGAGCCAGGAACTTCCTCCACGTCTCCCACGTGGGTGTAGGGTCCAAAGGCTTTGGGCTGTCCTCAACTGCTTTCCCAGGCCATAAGCAGGAAGCTGGATGGGAAGTAGAGCAGCTTGGACATGGGCTGGTGCCCATATGGGATCCTGGAGATTTGTAAGGGGAAGATTAGCTAATTGAGCCTTGGCACTGGACCCTAGGGAAGATTTTAACTTATACTTCTTCCCTTCCCCATTTTAGAAGTCTTATGGACACACAGAACCTTGTGGATAGGATAACGTTGTTAGATTTGACAATAAGAATCTAAAAGTATTGCCTTTGTCTATTTTCTGTTGCTGTAACAAACTGGGTAGTCTACAAAGATTCTGGAAACTGTCAGATACAAGGTCACCTCTAGTCAGGGCCCTATTGCTGGTGAAGACTACAGAGTCCTGAGAAAGTGCAGGTATTACATGACAAGGGGTTGGGGGAACTCATGAGAAACAGCTAAAGCAACACAGAGGAAGGAGAAGGAGGAAGAGGGAGAGTGGGAGGGGAAGGGGAAAGGGAGGAAGAGGAGGAGAAGAAGAAGAAGAAATTTATTTGACAAGAGAGAACTCCCATGTGTTGGCTCACTTCCCAAAGGCCCATAGTTTCTGGGCTGGGTTGAGGTTATGTCAGATAGAAGCTTAGAGCCAGGAACTTCATCCAGCTCTCCCATGGGGTGGAAAGGTTTCAAGCACTAGGACCATCTTTCACTGATTTCCTGGGTGCATTGGCAGGGAGGTGGATCAAAAGTGGAGCAGCTGGGACTGCCACCATTAATCCCCCTGTACCACAACACCAACCCTCTCAGTAGCCTGTGAATCCATTAATCCATGATTCTATTAATGAAGACTGAACATCCTCACGACCCAGTCACCTTTCCAATGAAGTGTCTTCCATGAACCCAGAACATTTGATAAGGAAATTAAGTTTCCAACACATGAGTTCTGACAAACATTGAAACCATAATGGGTACCTTGTTCTAAGTGTCAATATATTCTAATGCCAGGTTTCTGAACCTCAAGATCTCCACCCACTGTGCCCACCAAGGATGCACTGCATCACTAGGCCACTTTCTGGCCATCTGAGCTCCTCCCACTCCTCTGCCAAGAGGGGCATCTGTCCTGGTCTTACTGGCAGGTGCTTCAGTGCTGCGTGACTTTCATTCTCCCCCCCTGACCATCTGTTCCAGGAGCAGCAGTGACCTTTCTGCCATCTTAGTGTACCCTTCCCTTCTTCAGCACTTTCAGTAAAGATGAATGGTCTCACCCTCTGAGGTGTGAAGAGCAGTGGTCTGCCGTTTGGCAGCAGTGGTTAAGATTCAACTTGGGGATTCTACATCCTATGGCAGAGTGCCTGGGTTCACGTCCCCACACTAGCTCCATTTCTGATCGTAGCTTCTTGCCAGTGTACATTCTGTGAGGCAAAAAGTAATGACTCAAATAAGTGGATCCCTGACAACCCCCCTGGGAATTATGGCTTGAGTTCCCAGCTCCTGGCTTTGGCTCGACCCAGCTCCTGGCTGCTGCAGGTACTTAAAGAGTAAATCAGTGAATGGAAGATAGTCCTATTCCTTTACTCTCACTCTCTCTCATCTTTTGGTGGCCAGGGTCCAGATCCTTTTTCCCTTTATTCTCATTAAGTGTCAAAGGAAAGGAATCCTCCAACCATTGCAGGGAGGCAGTGCCTTTTAGATGAGTCATTTGGGGGCAGTAGAGTGGCTAGGGAGGGGTATTCTATTTCTCTTCGTGATGAACTGTCCTCACCCTAAGAAAGTGGTTATAATTCTCTTATCTTAGGGCTTCCCCAGCCAGGAAAGGAAGAAGGAAAAACAGGAGGTGACTTCTTCCTACAGACCTTTTTACTCACCCAACCTGAGCTCACAGGGAGAAAAGTGCCCTCCATTTTGTAGATTTTCCTATCTCTAAGGAGACCAGCCGTGACAGTTTTGTGACCCACATTCAGAGCTACATTTCGTGTTACCAGACAAGTAAAGTGACTTTGAGTCTGAATGGGCAGTGAAATAATGCATCTATTTAAAAATTTCCCTGTAGTTTCAATTTTTTTCCAAGCTTCCCCTCATTACACTGACATCTCTGGAATGTGTACGTGTTGTGGACCCACCCAGCCCCAAGCTTTAAGGCATTAATGTCACATACAATCATCATAAGGTCGCCATTTGGTCAGTCAGTGGAAATTTTTTGAAACGGTGGTGACGCCTTCTCTGGTTAGTGGTTCCTGGCTGGCTCCCAGCCAATTTTGGTGGCAAAAGACTCCCCCCAGGGTAGTGGCAGAGGTCAGTGCATGACCTGCAAGAGTCCCACTCCCTACCCCATCCCAGGGAAGATGGGCTGTCAGAGTGGCTGCTGCTCTGCAGGTACATCCCTGAGAGAAACCTGAATCTGGTGGCTTGGAGACCTTCTGATCCTGCTATCTGTCATAGAGATGGCACTTGCGATAGGAAGCATCCCAGCTTCTGCCTGCATATCCTGGACTTCACATGCCACAGGACAACTTTATCACCTTGGTCCCTCCAACCAGGATTACAGGAATAAAAGAAAAAAAGACAGCGTGCCAAATTAGAAGAGACAACAAGATCTAGCAATGAGAGGCAATGCATGATCTTAGATAGAATCTCTGAAGAAAGTCACCGTGCCAGTTGTTACAGACTCAATTTCGTCCCATCCCAAATTCCTTGATAAAGCCTTAGCTCTCAGATGTTGATGGTGTTGATGGAAAGTCAGCTTTACAGAGAGGAGGAGAGTCAGACAGAGAGGAAAATATTTTGTCCATTGATTCACTCCCCAAGTGACCGCCACAGCCGGAGCTGCAGCAACCCGAAGCCAGGAGCCAGGAGCTTCTTCTGGGTCTCCCACGCAGGTGCAGGGTCCCAAGGCTTTGGGCCGTTTTCGACTGCTTTCCCAGGCCACAAGCAAGGAGCCTCATGGGAAATGAGGCCACTGGGATTCAAACTGACGCCCATATTGGATCCCAGCATATGTAATATGAGGACTTCAGCTGCTAGGCTACCACACTGGGCCCGGACAAAATATTAATCAACCTCCAAGGACCTATCAACAAAACCTCAGTGGTCAGTTTGTGGTCATTTTCATTTCCTTTTTCACCAAGTACTTTCTCCTTCCCATTTTATTTTGAAGCAGATCCTAGACCTCACATAATGTCTTCTATGAATATCACAATATTCTGTCTTTGAGGACTTTCAAAGATTTATAACTACAATGCCTTTTCATGCCCAAGGCATGAATAATCCCTTACCATCATCAAATATCTGATCAGTAGTCATATTCACAATTGTCTTAGAAATGTAGTAAGCATATTTTTTTTTACAAGTTTTGTTGAATCAGGATCCAAATAAAGTCTCTGTATTGCAATTGGCAATGTGTTTTTCTAACCATTGTCATCTGCTGATCTGGTCTCTAACTCTTTATTTTCCCTGGAAATGTATTAATTGTGACTCCAAGTTGCTTATCCCATGGTTTTTTCCAGTCTTTAGCTTGCTGATTACAACCCTTGATGGCCCTCACCCTTTCCTGTAACTGACAGTTGGCAGTCTAGAAACTTGAACATATTTCAATTCAAAGTTTTAAAAAGATGTATATATTTGAAAAAGTTAGAGAGAGGTCTTCCATCCATTGATTCATGCCCCCAAACAACAAAATAGCTAGGTTGACTGAAGCCAGGAGCCTAGAACTCCATCTGGGTCTCCCATGTGGGTGCAGGAACCCAGGAACTTGGACCTCCTTCTGCTGCTTTCCCAGGTGCATTAGCAGGAAGCTGGATCAGGAAGTGGAGCAGCCAGGACTTGAAATGGTGCTTATATGGGATGCTGGTGTTGCAAGCTTTGGATTAGTCCACTGTATCACAATACTGGCCCTTATTACCCTTCTTGGTGGCCAAATCATCTCATCTTTAGCCATCATGAATCTCTAACTTTGTTCTTGAGTATTTTGGACATCACTCTAGTAGCCTGACAGAAATGGCTTTTTAGAGGTGAATTATGAGCTCATCTGGCAGAATGGGCCATGAAGACAGAGGCGGAATATGACTTGTGAAATCTATCTTTTCTTTCCCCTTTGGTGACCACACTTGACTTTCTGGTGAAATGCTCCCCCACTGGGTTCTTGTCTCCTTCTTAGATTGAATTCTTCAGCGCCTTTTCATGTCTGGATGCACCTGCCCCAAAGTTCCCCATTTTGGTGGGGTTCCAAAGATAGAAAGTCAGTATAGAAAGTGTCTTAGTGACCCTAAGAGGGGTCATGAGGTCCCAGCGCAGGGTCAACTGACTTCCTGGTGTTACATCTCCCTCCATCCCACATGAGAGGTTTGTTGTTCCACCACAGCCAAGGTCTTTAAACTTTCAACTCTTCCCAAACTTTCAGTTTTGGCTTTGCACAAGAGCTCGCATCCCTTGCTCACAGCAGCCTCAAGTGCGGGCTTGAACTTGGCCCTTTGTATCACATCTCTTTGTATCCCTTGTCTTTCCCTCCAGCTCAGTGTAAATTCTAGTCTCTCCCATTTCAGCCTATCTGTGTCACAATCCCTACCCCTCTCTTCAGCTTCAAGGTCATATGGCACTCTTATTTCACCGTAACAATTCTCGAGTTATCCTATAGCTAAGAGCATTGAGGAATCTGCCTTTGAATGCCAGTGTGGGATTGGAGCTCACATGTGGGCTACATGTCTGCTTTATGTCAAAGACCACAATCACTATCCCTGGTCTTCGTTCTTCCCAAGAACTACTTTTCTTTAGAAAAAATTAGAATTTTGCAGGCCCAACATGTCTCAGTTGTTAAATCCTCCCCTTGCAAGTGCTAGCATCCCATGTGGGTGCTGGTTCATGTCCCAGCTGCTCCAGTTCCCATCCAGCTCCCTGCTTATGGCCAGGGAAAGCAGTAGAGAATGGCACAAAGTCTTGAAGAAGCTCCTGGCTTCGGATTGGTTCGGCTCTGGTTGTTGTGATCACTTGGGGAGTTAACCAGCAGATGGAAGATGGATAGGAGCTGGATGGGAAGTGGGGCAGCTGGGTCATGAACCGGCACCCACATGGAATGCTAGCACTTGTATGGGAAAGGTTTATCATTTGAGCCATTGTGCATTCGGCCCTCAGTCCAGGTCTTTGATGTGTGTAGCAGAGGTTCAAATATTTGGGCCATCTTCCATTACTTTTCCCAGGCCATTACCAGGGAAGTGCAGCAGCCGAGACATGAACAGGTACCCATATGGGATGCCAGCATTATAGTCATTTTCTAAAAATGGGAATTTCTTGTATTCACTTATTAGTTTATTGTGTTGCTTTATTCACTTTTACTAATTTACTGTGAACTGCTTCTTGTGCCTAATATATTTACGTCTTGCATTCTATGTAACGGCTTCCGTTTTCCACCATTACCACTGATAATTAGTCAATCCCATACTGATGAATGTTATTTTCTAATTTTTCCTTTTTTTAAAAAAATAAAAAGTTATTCATTTAAAAGGCAGAAGTAGGAGATGGATTTTGAGAAAGAGACCAAGATCTGCTGGTTCACTCCCCAAATAGCCACAACAGTAAGGGATGTGCCAGGCCACAGGCAGAAACCAGAAATTCCATTCAGGTCTCCTAGGTGAGTGGCCCAAGCAGTGAGGCCATTGTGCTTTCCCAGGCACAATCACAGGAAGCTGGAGGGGAAGTGGAGCAGCCCAGATTCAAACCAGCACTCATATGGGATGCTGATATTGCAGGCAGCAGCTTACACGGCTGCACCACCATGTTGGCCAATCCAATTTCATTACTTCAGGCAATGCTCGTGAACATTTAACTTTACACACAATTTCCTCAGGATGAATTCCTGGGAATGGGGATTCAGAGTCAAAGCTATACACAGTTTTATCCATTTGCATTTACAAACTGAATTCCTGTCCTGCACATACTTTTGGGACTAATGTTATGAATTTGCTTCAGTTTTGCCTTCCTCATCAGTGAAGCTACTGCTTTATATCACTGAAGTATTATTAAAGTTTATTCTTGTTTCTTTTTGTTCTGTTACATTTGTCTTGATTGCTTTTTCTTATTGATTCATGAACGCTTATTAAGTCACAGTAATCTTTTCTTTCACACGTTAAAAATATCTTCCTGATTTAACATTGGTAGTGACTTTGACATACAAAAGTTTTAGTTGTTCATACAATCATATTTAAAAGCCTTTAAGCTTATTTGTTTGGGTCTTTTAAAAAAGCATTCATTTTACCTTTACTGCAAAGGTAGAGCAACAGAGAGAAATGTCCAAATTAATAGGGTCTGGGCCAGGCCAAAAGTGGGAACCAAGAACTCCATTTGAGTCTCATATCGGGGCAGGAGCTGAAGCATTCAATCAATAGTGCAGCAGCTGGACACTGGATCAGAAGCGAAGCTGGGCTGTGGGATGCAGGCATTACCCGTGGCAGCATCACTGGCCCCCTGTTGTCCCCATTTCTGGCTGTCATGTCATTTGGGGAAAGTCTTGTCCATCCTCTTAATGTTTTGGTTTCACATCTAAATCTTTCGGCATCAGCAATAAGAGCTGTAGCTTTCTACACTTGTCCTCCTGACTGGTTGATTATTCAAGAAATAATTATTAATCATCCTTTTCCAACTGACGAACAACACAGCCTTCCTCATGGAAGCACTAAGTTCCTGTGTGCATTTGGGGCTGTTTCTGGACTCTTCATACTTGCAGATTCTCCTAGGCCTTATTCAAGGACCAGCACGCTGCAGTTTCTGCGGGAGTATCTGGTAGGTCATCCTCCAGGATCTGTGCTGTTTTCTTATTATCATCTTTATCAAGTTTCTCAAACACTCCTTTTGGGATTTAGAAACTGCTTTGAATTATGGACTTGGGAAACTTGACCGCTTTTATATTTTCTTGTCTAAGAACAACTTATTTTTTAAAGATTTGTTTTTATTTGAAAGGAAGATTTTTATAGAGAGGAGAGGAAAGAAAGATCCATCCACTGGTTCATTCCCCAAATGGCTGCAGTGGCCAGAGCTAAGCTGTGTTCATTGGCATGGTGTTTTTTTTTTTTTTTTTTTTTTTGCACCTGCCTTTTGATTCTATGTTCCGTGAATCATGTGATGGTCCCGTGCACCTCTGGCTGTCCCTCCTCCCCTGTGTCCATCAGCTGTTTACCTGTCCTGTTAGGCTCACTTTGCAAGAGTCCCGCCTGAATAGGGCCCACCCCCTCTCACTCCTGCAGCTTTCTCTATCTGCCTCTTAGTTGTTTCATTTCTCTAAGTAGACTTTCCAAGTGCCTGAGGGCAAACTTCACATTCCTTCTGCAAGGATGCATTGCCAAGTACACATTAGCTGTTTGATAAACACCAGCGGTTCACTGCCCAGTGCCTTTCCCAGGGACTTACCTGGGACTCCACCTCTCCCTGGCACCGGTCCTGGCTATCCTCCCTCCCGCACAACCTTCCGCTCCCACTAACCAAGGGCAAGAGTGACAAAGACATGAAGGAGGCTGAGCACGCTGTGAAACAGAAGAAGCCAGCTCTAGGATCATTAGTCTTTTAATATATTATTCTGAAAAGAAAGGAATTAAAAAAAAGTTCCTGACAGCTCTTCTGGCATGTATTTTTTTTTAATTTAAATAAATACCCTACCCACCCTCCCAACCCGCTAAAATTTCCCTCTTTCCCCATCACCCCTCCCATCCCTGGCACTAGACCCTCACCCCAAGAACTAAATAATACGCCTGTTTCAGAGCAGGCCACGCTTACTACCACATTCTGGCAAACTGTAAATTCTGCAAATCACCCATCGAGCCTTCCCTCCACGCCCCCCAGGCAGGCCCATCCCTAGCTTGGGGTGGGCATAGATGGCGGGGGCCTTGTGGGCACTGGCATTGGGGAAGAGTTCGAACTTGGCCACCATTCACCCCCTACTCAGGAGTAGGTCAGAAGGGCCCAGAATTGCCCTCCTGACCGAAATAAATAACAAAATAAATACCCCTCCCCGACTCCGGGCTCTCAGAGAAAGCCCCTCGAACCTCACTCTCCAGCCCCTCTCTTTGGACCCACCCCCCCTTCTTCCTGGGGTCCTGCCCTCCTTCCTCATGCTGACCTCTAGCTGGACCCACGAGGGTGTGTGTTGGCGGCAGGGGAAGTCTACCGCGCTCCGACCTCAAACACACCCTCCCCTTCCTCCGACGCGCTTGCGGGGTGCTGCTGGGCCCCAAGCCCGCGGAGTCTCGCAAACTTCTCCGAGGGTGCAGGGAAGGGCTCTTCTCCCCGGCGCTCTCTCACCTGGTCCTTCAGAGTCCGCCAAGGCAAAGTCTCCCGGGACAGCCGGGCGCGCCCCGCCTCTCCCAGTCCCGGTGCCCAGCCGCCGCCCTCCTCAGATGGCCGTGTCCCAGAGGACGGTGTGCTGCCGGCGGCAGGGCGGGGTGCCGGACTTGCGGGGCTCGGGCCCCCGCCGCCAGCTGGGGAGGATGGGCATGCTGTCCTGCTTGCAGAGGCCGCGGTCGGGCCGGTGGCGCGCTTTGATCTCCTTGCACACGCAGCGCTTGCGCTCGATCACCTCCAGCAGTTTGCCGTCGCGTTCGCGGGCCTGCGGCGGCGGCGGTGGCGGCGGCAGCGGTAGCGGCAGCGCCGGGTGGGTCTGCGCCGCGCGGGGTGGGGTTGGAGTGGAATTAAGGCCCAGGCCCTGACGCCGAGACCAACCAACGTCTTCCCCCAGAAACAAGTCTTTTCTTGCGGGGGGCCCCTGTCCTCTCCCCGCTGGCAGTGAGGGAGATGGGGAAGAGAGAAAGTGCAGCCCCTGCCCTCCTCCCCTTGCCCTGCGGAGCGCCTGGACTTGCCTGGCCCTAAGTTTGGGGCTCCTGGTAAAAGCAGTCTTCCTAGCCGAGGCATTTTTCCTAATGGTCGCTGCCCCCAAACTCCGTGGTGGTGTTTGTGTGTGGTAGGGTAGTTCTTTCACTAAGTCGCATAAAGGGTGTTGTGGGATGGCAATGGCCCCAAATGTTTTTGCAGCCCGGTCTTCAGCAGCTGTCCCGCCCCCCCGCTTGGGAGCCAGTTCCCATCAGGCTGTGCCAGCCACTGCTGGCTCAGGTCCCAGCCTACCTGACCTCTTCCTGCCCTTCTTTCCCACACCCAAGTTTTCTTTACCCTGACAGATGAAAGAAAAACCGCAGCTCACCTGGCTGGGGGCATCCCTGGGCTGGCTGCAGGGGCGGGGGGTATGGAGCGCGGCCTGCCGGACTCCAGAGGTGGAGGCTGAGCGGCCGAGGCGGTAGCCTCCAGTGAAGTCTGAGTTAAGAGAATCAGGCGTGAGAAGAGAGGGGGCCTTCAGGAGACACCGGTTACCACCCCCACCCCAGTGCCCAGAGTTGACCCCACCTCATCAGGGGAGAAAAGGGCAGGGGGAAATGGTGTTAGGATTCAGGGCTGTGGACCAGGCAGTGGGAGGGTGGGCCAGTTGAGGATAGACCCTGGGGCGAGGCAGGCGGGCAGGCCAGTGGTCACCTCCATTGCGGTGGCAGGCAGGGAAGGTCTGGCAGGGCATGGGCAGTGCCGAGCGGCTCCCTCCTCGGTCCCCTCCGTGGTGGATCCTGGCCAGCAAGCCCTCTGCACCCTGGCTCCTCACGGGAATCCCAGAGGCCGTGGAGCCCCGGTCCTCACGCTCCGCCTTGCCTGGACCCTCTCCACTGCCGTTCCAGGTCCGGCCACCATCCTCGACCTCTGCTGGAATGACCAGGAGGGTTGGGTGCATGCACATGGAAAGGGTCCTTCTGTCCCCACAACCACACACACACACAACACACACACTGCAGCACAGGTGGGCTAAGCAAGTCACAATACGGGTGGGAAGGACCTCACTTCACACTCTTGCAACACACACACACACACACACACACACACACAAACGAGGGTCCACTATGCCGCAGCCTTTTATGTCCTCCCCTTGAGACTAACTGCTGGGGCTCAGGATCATATGAGTTTGTTTCTATATCACACATATATATATGTTTCTATGCCAGGTTCTGTGGTCAGAGGGGCCCCTTTTACTCCAACCTGAGCTTTTCAATCTCATCCAGGCTCCTGTCAGGCCAAAAAGACCACCCCCACTGAAAACAGAAACCAAGGGTACCATTTCCCAGTCCACAAATCCCAAATCCTGAGCCCTGCCCAGGAGGTGGTGGGGCAGGGGGCAGAGGGATGTCTTTGGGGGGGGGGGAAGGGCTGCGTGTGAACTCAGCTCATCTCTGAGGGTAGCCTGGCAGAGCATTGCGTTGCCAGGCAACGGCAGGGGCCTCCCTCTCCTCTCCCTCCTGTCTGGATGGGTTGCCATGGTAATAGCTGGGAGGCAGCTGTGTTTAGCTCCTAGTGTGCGCACACTCACAACCACACACCCCTGCAGCCAGAGGAAGGGAGATGTGGGGAGTAGAGCAGGTTTGGGACACAGGAGGAGCCAGGGCCAGGGCCTACATTCTAACCCCTCCCCATGCAGACCTCCCTGCCCTGCCAGCACACATGGGGACCCCCTTTCCTTCCGTCTGCTGCCCACCCCCGCCCTTCTGGTCTCTCAGAAAACTTCCCAATGCAGGACAATGGGCTGTGGCTTCCAAATCAACTCACCCAGCCCCTCCCTCAAACCAACCTCAGCCATCCCCAGCTCCCCCGTCGTTCCCCACCCCTCACTCACTGTCCAGCTCCTTTGCCTTCCTGCCTCCATACAGGACCTTCCGCTGCAGAGCCCAGCCTGCCCCAAATGTCGCAGCACCCATCTCCTCTTCTTCATCTTCTGGTGTCCCTGCAGCGGCGATGACATGGGTGCAGGAGATGCTAGCAAAGGCACCCCCCTCAGTCCCGGGCTCCTGCAGCTGGATCTTGACCATGGGGGATGGGGCCCCCACTCCACAGCCCTTATTCAACAGTCCCCCAGCCTTGATGCTCTCATAGGCAGGGGGTCTCTTGAGCCCAGCCGCTGTGGCTGGGTAGGTCCAGAGAGGGGTCAGGGGGCCCACTGTTGGGTCCGGAAGGCTGTGCGGGGAGGCCAGGCAGCCGCGGTGGTGGAGAACCCCAGCTGCTGTGCCCAAGGCCCCACTGTGGGGGCTGGCCTTCCCTGGCACGGGGGGCCTTGAGCTGGCACACAGCATCCCGTGGAGGACCGAGATCTCCTTCTCCGTCTTTGGCTCCCCAACACCCAGGGGTGGGCCGGCTGGCAGGACGGAGTGTGTGGTCACCTTGACGGCCGAGTACACCATGGTGTAAGATACGGCCTTGTCCTTGGGAGGGCCTGGGAGCAAGGCAGCTGGGCCAGGGGGGGCTACCGGCGCCCCCACTGCCTTGGGGCAGATCATGCTATGGGAGTTGGGGAGTTCCCGCTCCCCCCGGGGTTGGCCAGAGCCTTGGGGTGGCAATGGTGTGGAATGGCTCCGGGCTCGGCCAGAGGGTCCCAGCAGCAGCAGGTTGGCAGCAGGAGGTGGTGGGGGAGGTGTCTCCCGTTCCCGTCCAGGCACTTGGGGAGCCGGGCTGGAGCTGGCTGGCTCCTTGGAGTGGCAGAGGACTGGCAGCCTCGAGACCCCATCGCCAGGGGTTCGGGAAGCAGACTTGGCTTGAGGAAAGGCGAGGAGTGGAGGACGATGCTGGAGGAGGTTGGGGAAGGGCGGGGGGATTTCACAAGGAATGGTCTTGGTGGGCGTCCCGTCCCTCCGGCTTGGGAGGGCTGAAGCTGGACGGCGGTGGGTGTGGGGCTGGAGGGCAGGAGGCTGGTGGGGCGGAGAGGCTGCCATTGATGGAGGTGCCCCGTTGGCCCGGCCTTCCCCTGCCTCTTCAGGGAGCGGGTACTTCATCTCCTCGTATATGGCCTCGCTCTCTTCAGAGTCCGAGTCGGCGCCGGCGGGAGGGGTGGGACCCCCGCCCGCAAGAGGGGGTCCTGCCAGGCCCCCTGTGCTGCGGCTTCCTCCCCTGAAGACGTCCCCCACCATCTCAATGTACACAGGCTCTTCCTCCTGGGCGCCGCTCACTTCAGGGTCCCCAGCTACTCGGGATCCCCTAGTGAGGCGCTGGAGGGGCAGGTTCCCCCCTCGAGGAGAGGGGCCAGGGGGGCAGGACTCATCGAAGGAGACGGAGAGCTGGGTGTTGGGGCTCCGTCGGGGCTTCTGGGGGGGGACCTTCCGACTGGACTCCCGGCCCTCTGGGGCTGGCTTCTGGGAGCCTGAGTGGGATGGGAAAGAAAACAAACAAACTGTGCTTTCAGAGAAGGAAGAAAACAGGGGGGTTGCTTTTGACCTCCTGACCTACTTGGCAGGACACACCTGCCTTTGTTTTCCCCACACCCCTCGAGTGACAGCTCTTGTAGGTTCTTAGGCTGTTAGCCCTTACCCTTTTCTAAGACCCCTTAGAATACTGCAGCTCCCACCCTAAATTCCTTCCAACCCTCACTTCTCTCCAAGACCACCACTCCTTTCCCAAGAATAGACATTCCAGGCAGTGTCCCCTGGATAGGCCCTTGAATGGTTCATCTCAGGCCTATTCAGACAGACTTCCCCTGTTGCTTTTGGAAATGGAACCTTCCACTTCCTCGGTTCTTCCCTGAATGAACCCTCCCAACAGCCTCCCCAGGACTGGGGAATGGATCCTCCCAGCTCCTCCTGGGTTGGTGGGGGGAGTGTCCCTCACCTGCTTTCTTGCTGGGGGGTGTCTCTGCCCCTGATCCTGCCATGCTGAGCTTGGTGCTGGGATGTCTCCTGGGCTTGGCAGGGGGTCTTCGGGCACTGCTGTCCTCCGTGAGGCCCCCACCACCTGCCCCAGGGCCGCCCCCAACACTGTCCATGCTGCCCACTGAGTGGCAGGACAGGGACCGCGGGGCCATGGCGCTGCGGCAGGGGTGGGGGGTGTGCTCCTGGGAGGCGGGCATCGTCATGAAGCCCATCCTGAGGGAGCGGCGGAGGGAGGCGATGTCCCGCACTCGGACCCCGGGCCCTGGGCCAGCCCCAGGCCCCACTGGACCTGCAGGGGCCACCTCCTTACTGGAGCTGGGGAGAGAAGTGCACAGCAGAGCAGAGCAGAGGTCAGGCCTCAGGCCCTGAGGGTGCTCCTACAGCCAGGGAGGAAGCAGGGAAGCCAGAGTGAGGACAGGGTAGCTGAAGGCCCAGGGCACAGGTGCATGGGTGAGCTTACCTGGGCTCACATGGGAATGGCCCTGAACATAGGGAAAGGGGCAGACCGTGGACAGACAGAGGTACCTGCTACCAGCGTGCCCAGGTTCCACCCCTCTCATGCTGGTCTACCCATGGCCTCTGGCCTCTGCCTCCACACCAGAGGTAGAACTCACCAGCAGCCAGGCCTGAGCAGCCTCCCCTAGCTGAGCCCTCTCCCCTCCTCCCTCAGCCCTGTCTATCGTCTCCCTGCCAGGCTTCCCAGCTCACCCCTCAACTCCCTCGCAGTGTCCCCAGCTTCTGTATGAGTGTAGCGGGGCGGGAGGTGGGGGGGGTGCGGCTGGCAGGGAAGAGGGGAGAGCCGCTATGGGGTGGGCTCTCATTAGGGCCTTGTCTACTAACCCTTCATTAGGGAGAGATCACTGCCATGATGGCTCTGATTAATCTAATTAACAACAAGAATTAAACTCCACAGTTGTGAGCAGGGAGTGGCCCTGGCCCAGGCTCTCGGAGACTATGCAGTCAATGGGAATGAGGAATACAAGTGGAAAGAGAGACAGGAGAGCCAGACGTCGGGTGCCTGGAAAGACCAGGAAGAATGCAGGGATGGAAGGCAGGGATCCCCAGGCCTGGCTCTCCAGGGCCTCCCCCAACCTACACATATTGCATACACACACACAAGCACGTGCATGCCTGCACACACACACACACACACACACACACACACACACACACAGAGTGACCTCCCCAGCAGCGCAGGCTGAGAGGGGACCAGACATTTGTTCTCAGATGTCTTAGCAAAATCCCCGTCTCTAAGCCCTGGGAGAGTGATGGCATCTGCCCCTTCTGAGGTCAGGGGGAGGCAAGGGCAGCATCAAGTCCTAAACTGACAGGACAGAGGTGAGTCAGGAAGTGGTGACTCGGGCCTCCAGGGCTGGGAGCTGGGCTGGGAGCTGGGCTGGGCCAGGGTGGGTAGACTCCTTGCCATTCTGCATTGAGCACAGATCCATGAGCAGGGATCCACTGGACTGCTGACATGGCTGTGGTGCCTCGGGGAGGAGGGGCTGTGGCCAGCCAGGGGGGCTAGGCAGGGAGGGGCATCCAGCAAAGGGGGGCTAGGCAGGGAGGGGCATCCAGCAAAGGGGGGCTAGGCAGGGAGCGGCATCCAGCAAAGGGGGGCTAGGCAGGGAGTGGCATCCAGCAAAGGGGGGCTAGGCAGGGAGTGGCATCCAGCAAAGGGGGGCTAGGCAGGGAGTGGCATCCAGCAAAGGGCTTCTTACCTCCTTTTGGCCTCCTCTTCCTTGTGCTGCCTCCACTCCAGCTTGGTTTTTCGGTAGAGGAGGTTCATGTCGTGGGGCAGGAGGTGGGGGCTGAGGGGCCCTGCTCAGTGCCACCAGGCCCGGGGGGCGGCCCTCCCTGGGTCCCGGATCCACTGGTGGGGGGGGATAAGAAAAGAAGGGAGAGTGTGGGGTGAGTGTAGGAGGGGAGCCGGGAATGAATGAAGGGGAGAATAAGGGGGAGAGATGTAACTGGTATCCTCAAACAAGAGAACACAGAGAAAAGCTCCAGAAAGACCCCCATGGATTTCGAGAGACAGATACACACCCTCTATCAGCCTGACACAATTCCTGTCCTGTGTCCATGCACCCCGGGCTCCCTCACGGGCCAGCCACACACCAACCAGCCCACCACAGAGGACCAGACACACAGATCAACCTCCTCAACACACCTAGGAGCAGCCGACACACAGACACACACATCCCCCTGACACACCCACAACAGACTCGAACCTCTAGACTGCTACGCCAAACTGGACACACCTACAGACGGGGAGTGAAGCCCAGGGCCTACTTGCGTACATGACACCCCACTGGGGAAGGGGGAAGACCCGTCAGACTCCCCACTCCCTTCTGAGCTCTAAGGCTCCAAGGTTCTCATGAGGACAGGGTGGGGATGCTGAAGAAAGGGGGAGGCGGCACTCTGAGTCGGGCATCTCAAACAACAGCCGTCCATCCCTCTCGTCCCGCGGGCGTCCCCTCCTTCCCTGGGCCTGGGCCGCGGCCGCTCCCCAGCCCCTCAGCAATGGTCTCCGCCTCGGTCGCCGCTGCCTGTGGCCCAGATCACCTTCTTCCTCCACCCGGATTTGGGAGGTTGGCCTTCCCTCTCCCAGTCCCCGCCCCTCAATCCCACCCGGGGGTCTCCAGCCTGGCCCCAAAGCTACCTTCTCAGCTGCGGCCTCCATACCTGCTCCGTCTTCCCTTCCCCCCCCAAACACACACTCTGCTTTTTGCCTGCAGCCTCACTTCTCCTCCCAGGCGCCCCTCCTCACAGCCGTCCTCCCCTTCCCCTGTTTGTTCCAAACCTGGCCTGCTTCATCTCCCCCCTCTCTCCATCCAAGGGCCCCAGGTTCCCCGACACCCCTCCTCTTCCCCTTGTCCTGCTACCCGGGGTTTCTCCGCCTCTCGCCCCGCCAATCTTCCCTGCCCCTTGTCCCCCCAACCCACACCACCACCTCCCCTCACGAAGCCTCCCCAATTTCTACATCACCGTACCTGGCCTGCCGGGCGCCGGCCCCCCCATGCCGGGCTCCGCCCGGAGCAGGAGGAGGGAGGAGGAGAGACAGAGAGACCGGGGCTGGGGGGGCGGGGGGGAGCGGAGCTGGGCCCTGCCGCAGAGACAGCCCCGCCTCCGGGTCCGCCTCCAGACCCGCCCCCGGCCCCAAACCCACCCTTCCACACCCTCCAAGGACGGAGCCGGGAGCAGCCGCGCCACGCTGCGCCGCCGGCCTCGGGGAGGAGGGGGCGCACAGGGGCGGCGGGGCTGGCGGGGAGAGACTCGAGCGACGGTGTTGGGGCACCGGGGAGGGGGGCCTTGGGCAGCCCGACTCTTCCCCACCCGCTGCCTTGGGTGACGCTTTGGGGCGTCCACTCCTCGCCGCCCCTCGCCCCCTGCCCGGCCGGGTCTTGGAGACCCCAGGCGAGTGCAGCGCGGCTGGTCGCGGCGCCTCCCAGCGGCCGCCCTAGGTCCGCACCCGCTCGCCAGCCCGGTGCGCCCTAGGCTCCCCGGTTCCGCACCATCCGGCGTCGGACGCGGGCCGAGGCTGCGGCTGCAGGGGAGCCCCTGGGTGCAGTAAGGCTGGAAGGCCGGTAGGGGGGCCGCTTTCTGGGGCCCAAGTGGCTCAAAAGATGAAAGTCTTGGCGGGCGGGGGCGGGGGGGCATGTCTCAGTCCAGCAGGGGGCGTGCTCTTCTGGCCCCGCCGCCCGGCCAAGTGCGGGGAGGGCTTGGAGTGAGTTGGCTCGCTTGGTGCACGGCCACCTCCCCTTGCAGCCTTTCCGGCGCCCGAACCTTGTTCCACCGTCTGGGCTCAAAGTCTTCCGCACCCGAAGACCAAGTCACCCTTCCCGTAACCTTTGACTCTCCCGACGAGCCCGCCAGCCCCTGGTCGCACCGGGGTCTATCTCTGCGACCCCTGAAAGCCAAGGTCCCGGGAGAAGGAGGTGGGAAGCAAGGAGGGCCCCCTAAGAGATGTGACCCTGTTATAAATTTCTTCTTTCATAATTCGTTTGGCACCACCTCCATCACAGGGCAAAAAATCAGCACCTGGCAGCAAATGGGACCCCCCCAGAAGATGTGCACCTGTTTATTTCCGCCAAGTTCTATGTGGCCTTTAGGCAAGTCGCACAATCTCTGGGAGATGCCTCATCCCATACTTGCCTCCAGGACTCTCTCCAAAGGGAGTGGCAGTCAAGAAATACAAAAGGTGTTTTCTAACACCTAAAAGGCCCCACGCATTAACACCCTTATAAATGACACATCAAAGTCGTTTCGCTTTCACATTTACACTTCACTGTGAGTTAACCTAAGTGTTCATTCAGCAAGCACTTTTACGGGGATCCACTCTCTCCTACTGAGCAGACAAAGG
Source organism: Ochotona curzoniae (assembly GCF_017591425.1). Taxonomy (NCBI): domain Eukaryota; kingdom Metazoa; phylum Chordata; class Mammalia; order Lagomorpha; family Ochotonidae; genus Ochotona; species Ochotona curzoniae. The sequence goes on from NW_024465421.1 coordinate 7,564,862, forward strand.
GTGGATTTCAAGAAACTTTAGGGATACAGGTGCGAGGGTCTTAAAAAAAAACTTGCAGAAAAATCTCAAGAGTTTCAGGTTTTTTTTTTTTTTTTAATTAATTTGTTTGAGACAGACAGAGAATTTTCCAGGGCTGGACCAGGCTGAATCCATTAACCAAGAATTCCATCCCATATCCCATACGGGTGACAGGGACCAAGTACTTGAACCAGCATCGCCTGCTGCTTCCCAGGGTGCAAATTAGTAGGAAGCTGGAATGGAGAACCGAGCCAGGCCCACCGGTATGGGATGAGGGTGTCCCCAATGGCATGTCACTGCACCTCACTCCTTGCTTGCACCAGAACAGACGTATTTGAATTCCATTTTCCCATGAACTTGTTGAATATGCCTTGTTTGTGGAAGCCAGGGAAGTAGGCTCTGGGGGTTGGGATAAGGATGTAAAGCATCAAGGGCAGCCTTCTGACTACTGCCCGAGGGGGAAGGGTCTGCAGGGATGCAACCACGTTCAAGGATGCTTCTGGGATTTAAAAAAATATATATTTATTTATCTTTATTGGAAAGCCAGATTTGCAGAGAGAAGGAGATAGAAACAACTGCCATTCACTGGTTCACTTCTCAAGTGGCCAGAGCTAAGCTGATCCAAAGCTAGCAGCTAGCAGCTTTCTCTGTCTTCCACATAGGTACAGGATCCCAAGGACTTGGGCTATTCTCTTCTGCTTTCCCAGACCCTAAGCAGAGAGCTGGATGGGAAGTGGAGCAGCTGGAGCACAAACCACCACCTATAAGAGATGAGCACTTGCAGGTGGGTTAGCCAGTTGAGTCATAGCCCTGAGCCCCTGGAATGTTCATAACCTGGGAGGTCTCAAGGACCTGGAACTGTATCACTGTTGTCTTCATGGCAAGAGAGACAGGAATGATCAAGAGTTAAAGAGTTAGTACATAGGAGGGTAAGCCAGGCATTGCATTGATTTATTTTAGTCTAACCCTACAGAGCTGTTGAAAAAAAATTCCATGAGTGTGCAGTAACATTCAGCCAATCGCTGCTGGGAATCCATGCATCCTGTGTCATGTCATGTCAGAATCCCTGCTGTCAAGTCCTGGCTCCTACTGACTCCAGCCTCCTATACATGCACATTCTGGGCAGCAGCAGGTGATTGGCTCAAGGACCTGGGTCCTTGCCAACCATGTGGGAGGTGCAGATTGAGTTCCTGGCTCCTTGCTTTGGCCCTGGCCCAGTCAGGACTGCTTGAGGCCCTTAGGGAGTGACCCAGCAGATGGGACATTTCCTCCTGCCTGACATTAAAAATAATAATAATAAAAGTAATTTAAAAGAAAGAAGAATTTATTTCCTCCCATAGCTAAAGCTGACGGAGGAGAACTAAGAGAAGGAGCAGCTCCCTGTGACAGTCCTGGGGCCATCAAATACCATCAGATACCTTGGGTCACTCCAGTTGTTGGGTTCCTGGTTCTTTAGCAGGACAGGGGCATGGTATTAGCACACAATATCCACCCATATGCTTTTAATTAAAATTATTTTCTTGAAAGGCAGAGTGACAGAGAAAGAGGGAGGGACAGAGAAGAGGGATTGTCCATCTGCTGGTTCACCTCTTCAGTGGCCACAATGGCTGGGGCTGGGCCAGGCCAAAGTCAGGAACTGCTGTAGGAGCCCAAGTACTTGGGCTGTCATCGGCCACTTTTCAAGGTGCATCAGCAGACAGCTGGCACTTGAACTGGCACTCCAATATGAGATGCCAGCATGGCAAACAGTTGTTTAACCCACCCTGCCACATTTATTCCCCCTTTCATAGCTTTTAACTCATTTTCAACTGCTTATACTTGCTCAATACAACATAGATGCTATGGAAAAAGGTGTTCCACTGTACTGCTTAGGGAATGACCAACAAAAAGGTCTGTAATGTTCTGTAATGATGAATTCTTTTTTTAAAAGAATGTTTCGGTGCCTGGCGGCGTGGCCTAGCGGCTGAAGTCCTCACCTTGAATGTGCCAGGATCCCATATGGGCGCCGGTTCTAATCCCGGCAGCCCCACTTCCCACCCAGCTCCCTGCTTGTGGCCTGGGAAAGCAGTCAAGGACGGCCCAAAGCTTTGGGACCCTGCACCTATGTGGGATACCCGGAAGAAGTTCCTGGATCCTGGCTTCAGATTGGCATAGCATCGGCTGTTGGGCTCACGTGGGGAGTGAATTATCGCATGGAAGATCTTCCTCTCTGTCTCTCCTCCTCTCTGTATATCTGACTTTCCAATAAATAAATAAATCTTTTAAAAAAAATGTTTCATCATGACAACCATCCTGCTGAAAATGTCTGCTAAGTGTACCAAAAAGGAGAAAATGGCAGTTGGTGGATTGTTCTTTTTTAAATTAATTTGAAAGAGTGACAAAGAAGCTGTTTTTATCTACTGATATTATTCTCAAAGTGTCCCCGGGGCCAGGCTGAAGGTAGGAGGCTGGAATTCCATCCGGGTCTCCCACTCTCATGCAGGATCCCCAGGCCTTTGGGCCATTTTCTGCTGCTTTCCCAGGCACATCTTCAGGAAGCTGGATTGGAAGTGGAGCAAGCAGCCAGGATTCAAACTTGTATCCACATGGGATAGCTGTGAAGCAGGCAGTGGCTTCACTCCCTACCCAGATCTCCCCAACACGTGGTAGGTTTGTTTTTTCTTTAAATCATTATGTATGAATTTCTCTTAATAAGCAATGGATGCAGTGGCTGAGGTAGGTGGCTGCTCAGGTCCACCTGTATGGGTCCTTGTGGGTATTTGTGTGTCCAGAGTTCTGGAGAGAAATCAGAAGTCAGCCCCACTGCCCCCTGTGGGTCTTGTGTGGATGCCGGTGGACTTGTTGCTATGCCGGTGACAAGCCTTTTTTCAACTTCCTGGGTCTTAATTTCCACATCAGAGGAATACTGCGATGTCCAGGATCTGAGTTCAGACTGCTGCAGCCAAATACAGGAGCTTTGTAGGGAGAGACAGGGCGGGGGAAGGGGCTAGGAACTAATAATGCTTGGGAAGACTGTATACGTGGTTATCCCCACTCTGCCGCGGGACCTGAGTATTTCATCATGATTTGCCTTTTTGGTTTTTGTTTGTTTGTTTGTTTGTTTTTGAGAAGGAGTGGGGGGGAAATGGTGACAGCCTACAGCCGCACCGAAACATTTGTCAGGCGCGCCTAGTGGCGGGCAGCGGGGCACCTTGGACGGGCCGGGGGCGCTCCGGGTGCGCGCGTCTGCGGGCCAATGGCAGCGAGCGCCTGCAAGTCAGGGAATCCCGGGTGTCTCCGCCAACTCCGCCCCTTTCTCCCCGCCCTCGGACTCCGCCCTCCGAGGAAGAGCCCGGCTGGGGCCCAGCAGGTGTGGGGTTAAGGGAGCCGGTTTGGGGCCCCGGGAACACGGGCACCAAGCTGCAACTGCGAGCGCGCGGCGGCTGTGGCGGGCCTGGCCCCGGGCCAGCTGGCGAGGAGCCCCAGGAGGGAGGGAGGGAGGAGGAAGAGGGGAAGGAGGAGAGGAGGAGCAGTCAGCAGGCCCGAGGAGGCAGGACTTCCTGGTGTGGGGGTTGTCAACAGCCCAGAAAGAGAAAAGACGAGCGGCTGAGGGCAGCCGGGGAGCGGAGACAGGTCCAGAAGGACCACGCGGCTGCAGCCTTGCGAGACCCCCACTCGCACGGACCCCCGAGGCCGCCTGGAGCCGCGGGGGGCTGAAACGCTCCTCTCCCGCCAGTGACCGGGAGACCCTGCCGGCTTCGGAGGAAGCTCCTGAGCTGCGCCGAGGAGGGCGCGCACGCAGGCTCCTTTTCTGGCGAGAAAACTTTTCCACGGAGATGCCTTGCTGGGGGAGGTCCGGCCCCGGAAGAGCACGGGGCTGCCCCTAATCGCCGCCTGTGGACGGTACTCCGCTGTCCCCCTGCGGGGCCAGGAGGTCGTCGCGGGAAGGGACAGTCAGCTGCACCACCTCGGTGACCGGCGGGGAACTCTGCACCCCCTACCCTGGCTGACTGGCTGAGTTCGGTGAGGTAGGGCCCAAGGCTGGGCGGGGCGCTTGGGGCGCGGGCAGGGCCTGCCCCAGGGATGTGGGACCGGGGCGGTGGGGTGCGGGGTGCCTAGAGGAAACTCAGCGGAGGCCGCCAGGCGGCTTGGAGGAGCTGGTGCGCTCCAGACAAGATGGGTCTGGGGCGTTTGGATCCCAGGCCAGAGCCCCCCAGTCCTGTGTCCCTCACGCTTTGGTCCGTCTCTGTCAATTTCCCCCTTTCTACCCAATTCTGCTCCCTAGAGAGGAAGCCCAGGACGGAGGTGCCTACCCACTGCTTTCTCACACACATATGTGACTGACGGTTTTCTCTCTTTCCAGTTTGCAAACTCAGCTCTGGAGTGTGGCGGCTGCAGCTGCGACAGCAGCAGGAAAAACCTGCCCCTGCCCCCCCTCCTGCCACCTCCCCTACCTTGTTCTGTCACCAGCCAGGCACCCCCCAGTTCCCACCAAGCCCTGCTCTGGACATGTCGGACTCAGATGTCCCCAGGGGCCCTGATGCCCCCGCCATGTGGCCCCCCTGTTCTAGGGGTGCCTGAGCCCCTTCCTAGAGCCCTGGCTCTCCCCTTCTGCCCCTTGACCTCAACCCAGTCCTGATCCCGGGGACCATGAGTGGAGGCAAGAAGAAGAGTAGTTTCCAGATCACCAGCGTCACCACTGACTACGACGACGGCCCAGGGAGCCCCGGCAGCTCTGATCCCCCTGCCCCACCGGCCCCCGCCGCTGGGCCCCCACCCCGCCTGCCCAATGGGGAGTCCACCCCTGACCCTGGGGGTAAGGGAACCCCCCGGAATGGCTCCCCACCACCTGGGGCCCCTGCCTCCCGCTTCCGGGTGGTGAAGCTGCCCCACGGCCTGGGGGAGCCTTACCGCCGAGGCCGCTGGACATGTGTGGATGTTTACGAGAGGGACTTGGAGCCCCCCAGCTTCGGCCGGCTCCTGGAAGGCATTCGAGGGGCCTCTGGGGGTGCTGGGGGGCGATCTTTGGATTCCAGGCTGGAGGTGGCCAGCTTGGGCCTGGTCGCCCCTATTCCACAACCAGGCCTGTCTCAGGGCCCCACCTCCTGGCTGCGTCCACCCCCTAGCTCCCCTGGGCCTCAGGCCCGCTCTCTCACTGGGGGACTGGGCCAGCTTTCGGTGGGGCCAGGCAGGGCCAAGGTGGAGACACCCCTGTTGTCGGCCTCTCCACCCCAGCAGCGCCTCGCAGAGCCTGGCACTGGGGATAGCGCTGGCACGTCCCTGGCTACCACGCCCCTGCCCTCCGTAAGGGTAGATGTGGAGGCCGGGGCTTTGGCAGCAGCGGGGATCCCTCCAGTGTCCCGAAGGCAAGATGGAGCTGTGCGACTGAGGATGGAGTTGGTTCCTCCCGATGAGCCTGGACAGGTGAGAACCGGGTTCCAGGCTTGGAGACATCAAGGTGTCCCTGTGTGTGCCTCCCAGCCTCAGCCCGCCTGCCACCAGCCCCTGCCCCGTCAGCCGTCTGTCCCCTCTTTCTCTCCCTGCTAGTGTCACACTTTTGGTGTGCATTCTGTCTCTGTTCTCTCTCCACGACTCTCTTCCCTACAGGCTGCACCCCTTTTATCTGTAGCTTCTCATGTGTGACCTTTGACCCTCACCCTGTCTGCACAGCCTATGGCATGTGTGGCATGCTCACTTGGTCTTCTCTTCTTCCGTCTGACTCCAGGTGACGGGTGGGCTGGGTGGCTGGGCCCCTGAATCAGGAGTTGCCCTGTTTTTTGGGGGGTTGCAAAATATGTAGCCTCTCCAGGGTAGCTCCTTTCTGAGGTGGGGGATGGAGGGCATATTCTTTCTACCAGCACCCAGCCTAGCCGCTTCTCAGTTTCTTGAGGAATCGGGTGCAGGTGGGCAGAGCTCACAGGTTTGGTCTGTCTTTGTGACTGCCATCTGTAGGATTGGTAAGCAGAGGGTGGCCCCCATGGCGTGTGGGAGAGATGTGGGAAGCAGCAGAGAAGGAGTTAACTTCTTTGCGTTTCTGCTTCCGGTCTCCAAAAGAGGAACATGTCTGGGCTGGGGGCAGGATGCCTGGGTCCCTGGGGTGGGGGTGGGCAGTCAGGAATGTGGGGTTGGAGGCCTCTGTTCAGAAGGAGAAAATAACACCTTGGGCTGCGGGGGGGTGGGGGGGGTAGGCCAGGAGGGCCAGGAGAGAAGTTTCCCCCCCTTCCTGGCCTTGGGCACAAACCACAGTATAAAAATAACCTGAGACTGGGTGTCTGGGCCCTGTCAGGACCGGTCAGGACTGGCTCCCCACCCCCTCCTGGCCTCAAGCTCCCAGCTCTCATGACCCCCACCACCCCCACCTTTCTTGAGCTCTTCCCTTCAGTTACAACCCCAGAGGAGGAGATGATAGACGCTGCCATCTGCCTCCACGTTTGTCCCTGTCCCCCTGCCTCTTCCAACGATAGCTTCCTTGGCACCCTGCCCCCCCCCGTGCCCTCCAGCTAGCCAGTCTGTGCTTCCCAGGGGTCCATGGACCCTGCTGCTCATTCCAAGTGCCTGCGACCCCCTTCTGTCCACCATGGCTTCATCATTTCCTATGTGTACCACACCTGGGTCTGTTTCTCTCCCCTCTGCAGCCCTCCCAACACAGTGCCTCCCACAGAAGCTGAAAGGCTGGAGGAGAGCTGGCTCCCCCTTCCCGCCCCCCCATCCTCCTACTCTGCTGAGTCCCTCCAACCAGCCTGGACTCCCTGTTCTTGGCTCTTCCGAGAAACCCGGGGGCCTCCTGGGGCCTCACAGAGCCATCTTGTGTTGTTCCTGTCACCCCCGCCCTATGGCAGCCGCCCCCAGCGTCTGCTGGGCCCCGCCTCCTCCTCCCCCGCCCCTGCAGCACTGCACTCTGTGCCCCCCAGCCCTAGCCCCATGGGGGCCATGGAGACTGGGAGCACCTTCTACCTGGTGGGGCCCAGGGAGTGAGGTGGGAGAAGCACTTCTGAGGATCCATTCATTCTAGAAATAGCGCTGAGCAAACTCACTTTCTCACAGGGCAGCACCATAAATACTTTCATTTCAGATAATGTTAGCTATATATTAAAAAAAAAAAAAAGTGAGAGGGTCTATGCACTTTGCTGGAGGGCGACCTCTCTGGGGAGGTATTATGAGTGGCTTTCAGAAGACAGGTGTCTGTGGCAGCTGCTTTCTGAGGGGTGGGCCTGGTTTGGGGTGGGGGAAGAAAAGAGCTCACCAGGGTGCAGACCAGAGGGCCCTCGTCTATGACTGAAAACCCTTCACCCCGGTTCTTAGGACTATGCCACTCTGCTGGCTTTTAGTACTTGCTCAGAGTCTTGTCAGGGTTGGAGGAGGGCAGCACTTGGGGGACAGGACTCCCTGGGTCCTTGGGCGAGGTGTGTGTGTGGAGTAGGCAGAGAGGAAGACCACCAATGCTCCTGTCTTTCTCTCAACATGATGGCTCTTCACTCCTCTGCCTCCAGGTGCCCCCACTCGACTCTCGCCCCAGCTCCCCAGCCCTCTACTTCTTCCCTGATGCCAGTCTGGTTCACAAGTCGCCAGATCCCTTTGGAGCCGCAGCAGCCCAGAGCCTCAGCCTGGCCCGCTCCATGTTGGCCATCAGTGGTCACCTGGACAGCGATGACGATAGGTAGGTGGTCTCAATGCAATCAGGTGTGAAGTTTAGGTGCCCCCGGCCCTCTTGTCCAGCCCCTGAGCTGACAGCCTGGCACTCCCTGGCAGGTATTCTCCCCACCAGGCGAACTGGAAGAAGACCTGTTGAGGAGAGACCTGGCCTGGGCAATAGCCACTGTGCATAGTGGATTGGGGACCCACTCCCTGCTTGCGGAGAAGGCTGGGTGGGACTCCCTGGCTCCACGGCTGTCAAGTCAGAGACTCTTTTAAGCGTGTGAAGGAGCTCATTGTTGTTCAGATTCCAGAGCTCTTACAGACTGAGAGATGATCAGCCCAGCCCAGGGTGCCCACTGGCCAAAGTTCTGGAGGGAGTCAAGGACAGGGATCCGTCTCCTCCCAGGACGGCAGGGGGGCCGTGTCCTCTCCTGGTCAGCATGGGTGGGTAGAAGCTGCTGGCCTTTGCCCTTTTAGAGGATGGCAGAGTGGGAACAACTTCCTGTTTCGAGTCTGGGTTCCAGCACTCATGGAACAAAATCGCATGCATCCGATAACCAGACTGCTGGCTTCTGGCTGTGGACTGATAGGAGCCGAGGAGGAGGAGGAGGAAGAGGAGGAGGGCTGAGCCCTGGAGGGGAGGGACTTCCTGTCTGGAAGGAAATGAGCTGTGGGGACTTCACCAGGGAGTGTGAGTGGGTGCTGGGAGACCCCATCCCAAATGGAAGTTGGTCCTTCCTGCCCTCCCTGAAGGTTGTGCCTCCCCCAATCCAGGTCTGGGACTCAGAATGGAAAGGTGACTAGAGACACTGGGGGAAGTGGAGACCACAGAGGAAACACAAAAGGCTCACCAGGGACTGGCAGCTGGGAGGGCCAGGGGTTGTGTCTGGCCTGGCAGGCCGGGCAGGCAGGCAGGGTGGCAGGCAGTGGCTAGCTGTCAGGAATGTGTGAGGTGTGAGGTCGGCCAGGGCCTGCGTGGTCACCTGCCCTCTGGGCTGCTATTCTCAGCGCTCCTCTTACTCTCCACCTCTCCCTACCCCCACCACCACTTGGGAGGTCCCCTGGCAAGAGGGTGCCCTGTTCCACCCCACCCCCACCTCCATCAGTCACCATTTTCTGTCTCCAGAGGCCCCTCAGCTTCCTTCTTTGGGCTCGTCCCACCTACTCTGAACACCCTAGTCTGACCGGTCAGGCTCCCAGCCTCACTGACTCCAAGACGGGGTCTGGCCCAGCCAGCCTGGCCCCTCTGTGCCCTACCCCGCTGCAACAGCGGGTTTGGGTTGGGCCACCCCCTGGTGCCCAAGAATGGGGTGTGTAGACCCCACCTCAACCCATCTGATGTGCCTGGAGCTGCCAGGAGAACCAGGGGACCTCCATTTGGAAAGTGCCTAGGTGAAATGGAGGTGCTGCCTGGCCAGCCCCTAGTCCTGGGGTTGAGGGTGCCTGGGGGGAGTTGTGATGACTCCTGTCCTCTGGGCCTGGCAGGTGGAAGGGATTTGAGTAGGGGTGCAGAAGTGGGTGGGTGGGTTTGTGGCCAGCAGCATGGCGAGTTGGGGAATATTCCAGAGACTTGGAAGTGAGCAGCTGTATGTATTCAACCAGAGGCTTCTTTGGGCACCCCGGGCAGCCTCTTATCCCATGAAATTCCAAAAGCAGCCCCAAGACCCACAGCTTGTCGAGGGTCTTTTGGAAGTGCCGAGACTACGCTCACAGCGCCACCCTCTGACCACCCTCAAGGACATGTCTGTGTCCCGAGAGAGCAGGCAGCCATGAGTTCCAGGATGCCTCTCTCTAGGGCAGAGGCAAGAAAGCTCTTCTAGCGGGGCAGGGAGCCAACCTCCTCTCCCCCTGCCAGGCCTGGCCCCGCCCCCTAAGGCTCCACAGATCCGGGAGAGAGTGGGAAAAGGACAGCCGGATGCCACTTCTCCATGGCCTCCTGCCCAGATACCCACCTCCCCGGGACTCCCTGCAGGAGACAGTGTAGGGCTGGCCCAAGATCTGAACCTCGACACCTCTCCCAGATGCCCGGCCTTGCATGGAAGCCAAGCTGAGTCTTTAACTTGACCTTCCAAGAGGAAGACCACACCCTCTTAAGGACTGTTCACACACACACACACACACACACACACACACACCTCTGACCCAAGAGTCCCACAGAGTTGGAGGACCCCCTCCCACCCCCACTGTGCAGGCCACACCCTGCAGGGCCCCTCTGGCTGCCCCTTACTCCTGCAGTCACAAGGACCCTGGGAATCGGGCAGTTATTCTGGAAAGTGGCACTGACACCAAAAGGGGGCTTTCCTTCCTTCTGTACGTAGTCTTGCTTTTGGGTCGCTGGGCATCCAGTGGCAGTTTCAGTACAGTGTCCCTAGCCTTCTGCCTGGGGGCTTCTCCAGCTCCTGGCCAGAGGGGTTGGGTTACCAGCGTCCAGGCCTCTGGCCGCATTCCTGTTGGAGCAGTGAGTGTGCTGTTGGGCTCCATGGAACGGACTGGGCAAACGGGACGTCTGTCTGCCAGCCAACGAGTGTTTTTCTCTTTTATTTCTGTCAAGAACAAACAACACACTTGGGTCTTTAGGCAGGCATCCACTAAGCAGGGCCTGTGTTTCTATTCCATGCACGCCTACTCCCTCCCTGGTGTCTGTGTTTCCCAGGGGTGGGGGACCCCAATCTCTGCCCCGACTTGTAGCTGGCTGTCCACCCCACCCTCAGGAGCCCCCTGATGTCTTCCCCTACACCTGCTCTCTCAGACCTGGTCACCCCCTTAATTGCTTCACCTGTCCCTGCCTTCTGCACCGTGAGCTTGCACAGGAAATGGAAAATCCCCAGCTCCCTTGCATTCCCTTCCTGGCTGCCAGGCTTCAGGCAAGGGTCACCTTGAACTGCGTGCTGATCCCCCCCCCCACTGGGAAGCGGACAGCCCTGGAAGGAGGGCGGGCTTTCTGAGGAGCGCCAGGGTGTGAGGGTTGCAGGAGAGTTGGTGGGAGGCCTGCTCTGAGGGGCTCAGCTGGAGGCCAGGACTGGTGCCTGGTGAGCTTGCAGCAGCCCAGGGGACAAAGGTGGAGGCCAGCCAGGGGCAAAGGCAGGCGCTGGATGGGAGTGGATGGTGACTCACGATGGATGAGGCAGGGGCCTGAGTGCTAAGGAGAGTGAGCCTGGGAACACGGCCTGCGGGGCAAAAGCAGTGAGGGAGGGGCTAGAAGGAGGTCCGTGCTGTCCTGGGCCCAGCTAAGAGCCTGACCGTGAGGGATTGTTAAACCGGGCATGCGTCGACATCTGGTGGCCATTTAGCAAACTGCGCCGAGACTGGCTGCCGGCTCCGTGCCATCCCGATCCTTGCTCTCCCAATCCCTTGCTCCTCTTCCCTGCGTCCCAGCCTAGCCTGCCTACCTCTGCTGAAGCCCTTACTCTCTACAAAACCCCAGCTTTAGTTCCCAGAGCTACAGGTCACGTGTGTCACCCAGGCTTCAGGGGTCATCCATGATGTGCGTGAAGGATTCCTACAATGCAAGGGAGCCTCCAGCACAAACAGGACTTACTTCCCATTCGCAGCCCATTTTCCAAAACCTTGAGGGAAGACAGTGTTAGCCCAATGTAGCGGTCAGAGAAGCAAGGGGACCGGGCTCTTCCTCACCCTCACACCCCTCCCCAGTCCAGGCCTCTTGTGTCACAGCCCTTCCCCCACCCGCCACCAGCTGACTTCCTGAGGCCATCGCCCCCTCCCCTCCACTCTGGGATTGGTGCCAGGGTGAGAAGGGGACACTGGCACTGACCATGTCTGGGAATTCCCGCCCACTGTGGAGCCATGGGGGGGAGGGGGTTCCCGTGTCCCCAAGGAGCCAATCGCAGAGGGCTCTTGTCCCTGGGGTGGGGGAGGCAGTGTATATCTCAGGCTCTGTCTCCTCTCTGCCTCTCTGACACCAGCCAGACCTTGCTCTGCTCTGAGGGGGGCTTTGAGCCCCCCAGGCATTCCCTGGGATACTACCCTCTCCCTCTGGGGGTCCGGGAGCCCTTGAAGCCTCTCTCCCCTCAGGGATGGCCCAGCCAGGGGTGTCTGTCAAGTCACTGGTGTCGTCTTATGAAACCCGAGTAGTGGGGATGGCTCCTGGGCCACCCCGGAAAAGGGGCTGTGTCTCTTCCCCCTGCTCCCCTCGAGGAGCCTCCCCAATTCGGGGGGCACCTGCGCCTGCTCCCCACCGGGGCCTGGGGACACCTGGGCAACGGCCCTCACCCCGCCGAGGGGTGGACAAAACGCTCCTGTCCCTGATTCTCTACTGTCACAGGTACAGGATCTGGTGGGCAGTGATGGAGGGGGGCTTGTGACAGGGCTGGGGCCATTGCAGGAAGGACAGGTCCAGGTGGGCGGTGGTGGGCTGGGCTGTTTGTTCCTCACCTCTGTCCTCCTGGTGTCTTTTCAGTGGTTCCGGAAGCCTGGTTGGCATTGACAACAAGATCGAACAAGCCATGGTAAGAGAAGCCACCGACCCATGCCCTTATAGCCCCCTTCACTCCCAGCCCTGACACCTGCTGAGCTCTGGGCATCCTTTCCCCTGGCCAACACCTGGCTGCATCTTCCCTGGGGCGCAGGGGAGTCCCTCATGGGCAGGGTTGCTAGCCTGGTTGCCCTGACACTTCCCCTGTGCCTGGTCCTCAGGACTTGGTGAAGTCCCACCTCATGTTCGCAGTCCGGGAGGAAGTGGAGGTGTTGAAGGAGCAGATTCGAGACCTGGCTGAGCGGAACGCGGCCCTGGAGCAGGAGAACGGACTGCTGCGGGCACTGGCCAGCCCAGAGCAACTGGCCCAGCTGCCGTCCTCGGGGCTCCCACGGCTGGGACCCCCGGCACCCAACGGGCCTTCCCTCTGAGCCTCTCCCATCCCTCACAATGTGCCTTTGGGGGCTGCCGGAGCAGCTGGGATTTGTGCCAGCTGCCTGCCCCCTCTTCCTATGCAGCTTTAATACCCCAGCCCCAGGGAGATGGGAGTTCAAGGCTGGTATTGGCCTATGCCCCTCCCTCCCCAACACCCAATCTCCCCATAGTCCCTGGCCTTGATGGAGGAGGGTGGGCTTTGGGACAGAATGTTATCTGGAGTCCCCTCCACACTGCCCTCCCAGGTGTCAGTGTTTGGGGACCCCCAGTAGTAGGCAAATTGAGGGGAGCTAGAAAGGCTCCCTGGCAGATACCCAACCCCTATTTTGTGCCCTTAATGTGCCCCTCCCCCTGTGTCCTAGGGGAAGGAGTGTGACAGTATCTGGAAGTTCTGGGATTCAGGTTGTTATTAAAATAATAATTATAATTAAAAAAAAAAACTGAAGAAACTTGAATTTGGAGGAGGTTGGTATCTCATTGCTTGTAATTGGGGAGGGCTGGATGGGTACTACGGCCAGGGTCTGAACACTCTGCCCAGGACCTTGTGCGGACTGGGTAGGTTTAATGTGGTGGAGGTGGACTGGTTGAGATGCAGGGTCCTGGGAAGGGGCAGGCAGGCCAGGCCAAGAGGAGTGGGGCGGCTGCCCACGTGCTGGGGGAGGAGGGAAACAATGAAGCCTTTGGCGACATTGCAGGATCCACCTCTGGCTTCCCAGCGTGTCCCCTCTGCGGGCTGGATCCGGGTGGCTGCTTAGAGGCGGGGCGGGGGCCCTCAATGGGCTCCTTGTCTCAGGGCTGGGTGTGGGCCAGGCTCCCTAGGCACACGTTGCCCTCGCCAGGCCTGGCTGGCTGCTGTGGCTTCCACCCCCAGCTGGCTGAGGATGGGCCCTGTGGGGCTGAGCAGGCCCCTCCTTAGCAGCCTTGGCTCCTATCCTGTGTGGAAGAAGCAGCTGGGAAGAAGGACTCCATCGAAGGGGGCAGTGGCAGCTGCAGGCTAGAAGGGACCCTGTGAGGGGTGATGGGCCTGGAAAAGGTAGGGGAAGCTGGGCCGGCCTGAATTAAATTCCAGGAGAGGCAGTAGATCTTGGGTCTGCTGGTTCACTCCCTGAGCTATGATGGCCAAGCTGAAATTAGGAACCAAGAGCTTTCAGGTCTCTCACATGGGCAGTAGGAAGGCTAGGTACTTAAGCCATCCTCTGTTCCTTTCCCAGGTGCTTTAGCATGGAACTGGATGGGAAACAGAGCAAGTGGGAAGGGAATCCAACTAGTGTTCATAAGGGATGCTGGCCCCTTGCGGGTGGCAGCTTTACCCTGCCCAGCTCTCCAGATTTCTTCTGGCTTCTCAGAGCCTCAGATTCCTCATGGGTATAGTGGCCTTGATGGGAAAACCTACCTTGCAGGATGGTTGGGACAGTCCCGGGGTGAGCCACAGCAAAAACCCAGCATATGCTAGGCCCTCCTTAAGTGTTAACATTCTTTCCCCTGGATCTGGAGGAAGAAGGAACTGGGACATGGGATTGGCTCCATGGGTTCCACAGGGTGGGTTCTGGAGGGGCCTCGGGGGTTGGGGGAAGGGTGGTCAGGGCCAGGCAGGCCCTCACAATGGGCTAGAACCCTCCCTTCCTCTGGGTTCTCACCCACTTGACTCCTCTCCCTGCCCCAGGGAGGGGAGGAGAGGCCTGGGATGAGTCGAGGGGGGCAGCTTTCCCTCTGGATTTCTTATTTCCTGCTTTGCTGCTGTGCCTGAAGCTCCTCAGCTACCACAAGACTTCTGGGAGGGGGCGGGGGCAGCTGGGGAAGGGGTATCCTACAGCCTGTCTCCTACCCCACCCCTACCCCATGCTGGTCCTTCCCACAACTTTGGGTTTGCGGTGTCAGGAAAGATGGCTGTGGTGATGAGATTCTTCAAGTGGGTTAGGCGAGTTTGGTGCAAGATTTCTTGCTGGGTGAGTTGTCCTCAGGATTTCTTGGGGCATGGGAGCTGGCATGGACCCCTAGGTCACAGCAGTCACCACCCCCCCTGTGGCTGGGGGGCCTTTGGTGCTGTTAACTATGATCTCTGCTCTGCTATCCTCTCCCTGTCTTGGTGATAGATCCTCTCCTGGAGACACAGAACAAAGCCAGCCATCTTGGATGCTTCCGCCTCCAAGAAGCAGGCATTGAAGGAGACAGAGAAGATCCCCAAGGCGTTTGAGACGTTCAAGTTGGTCGAGTCCGCCAAAGAGGCCAAGACACCCAGGACAGATGAGTGCCCCAAGGTGGCTGGGTCCCTCGTGTTGGCCAGGGTCCCAGACCGACCCCAGACGGAGAAGGGCCGCCCAAGCCGATCCCTGCTGCAGCTGCCCCGCACTGCTATGCGGTCCATGTCCACGCTCATGTTCTCAGCCCTGCAGACTGGCTGGCAAATGTGCAGTTGGAAGGTGAGTGCACCCTTCCCCCCTATCCACCGGCTTTCCTGCACTCCTGTCTGCTTCCCCAACCCCCAATGACTCATTCCTCCCTCAGTTCAACTGTTACTTCCTGTATCTCCAAGGTTGCCAGGCACAGAAGATAACCCTGAGGGACCAGGCTTATCCAGCCTGGGGGTGTGGGGGTCTGATAAGTAAGAGACGTCATTGGCTCAGTGTATCCCTAAGGGGTGTGACATGGAAAAGGGACGCCTTGGGAGCAGGATGTGGGGGAGGGTACCCCATCTAGGAAGACCTTCCAATCAGAAAGGAGGGTGAAACTGTGGCCAGAAGAAGTTAGCTTGGTGAGAGGGAAGGGGCGTGTGTGTGAGAATGAGTGATGGCAGCCCTTGAAGACATTTGAACAGAGGAGTAGCATGCCTAGGTTTTGATTTAGAAGGTGTGTCTCATACACAGCTGGCTGGTGAGTGGTCAAGGGACACGGCTATTCCGGTAGAGAGCCCAACGGGTCCCTATCAAGTTAAATATGTAGTTGTCCTGGGACCTGGCTATAGTGCTCATGGACCTCAATCCCGGATAAATGAAATACTATGTTTACACCTGCACCAGCCTGTGGAAGTGCCTTGCAGTCTTATTTGTCAGAGCCCAAGGCCCTGTAGTGAGTGAATGAATGGGTGGATGGTAAGAGCCCCAAGCTCTGTGTAGGGCTGGCAGTGTGTGACTGGGGCGCAGGACCCCCAAGAGTGGGTGGTTCATGCAGTTAGAGGTTGCATCTTCACGATGGTTGCAGCCCCACGTTTGTCCTCGGAGGGTGGAAGAGATGGTGGGAGAGCATAAGGAAGAGATGGCGTAGAGGGACAGGGAGCCAGGGGAGTCTCTTTCTCTTTCTGAGTTTTTATATATATTTATTTGAAAAGCAGTTACAGAGAGAAAGGTGAGACACACAGAGAAATCTTCCATTCATTAATTGACTCCCTAAATTACTACAGTGACCAAAGACAGGAGCCAGGAGCTTCATTCAGGTCCCCCACATGCGTGTCAGGGTCCAAGAACTTTGGGCCATCTTCCACTGCTTTCCCAGATGCATTAGCAGGGAGCTGGATTGGAAATGGAGCAGCAGAGACTGGAACTGGCACCTGAGTGGGATGACTATGTTACAGGCAGTAGCTTGACTTACTGCACCACAATGCCTGCTCCTAAACTCCCTTTTTATATCAGTCCACTCACATAGGACCTGAGGTCCTGTGACAGCTGTATCAGGCCCTTCTAGGGTGTGCCTCTCAATGACTTCATTGCCTACCATGAGGCCTCACCTCTTAAAGGCTCCACTATCTCCCAGTATTGCCATGCTGGGATCAGACTTGCAGTACACGATCCCTTGGGGTACACATATAATCCAAATTCAAGCCATACTACTTAGTAACAAAAGGGGGTGTACCACTAATGCCTGCAATAGCTTGGGTGCATCTCAAGGAAGTTATGCTATGTGAACAATTCTAGATGTTGCATTCTGGAAAGAACAATATTATGCAAGTGGAGAACATATTAGTAGTTGCCAGGAGTTACAGGGGAAGGAGGTTACAAAATGTTAACATGAGGGCTGACATCGTGGCACAGCGCATTAATCCTCTGCCTGCAGTGCTGGCATCCATATGGATGCTGGTTCAAGTCCTGGCTGCTCTGCTTCCAGCCCAGCTCCTTGCTTATGACCTGGGAAAGCAGGAGAGGCTGGGTCAAGTTTTTGGGGCCCTACATCCACGCAGGAAACCCAGAAGAAGCTCCTGGCTCGTGACTTTGAATCAGCTCAGCTCTGTTGTGACCATTTGGGAAATGAACCCACAGATGGAAGAGATCTCTCTTTATCTCTCTCTTTTCCTTTCCCTTCTCTCTCTCTCTCTGTAAATCTGCTTTTCTAATAATAAAAAAAAATCTTTATTCTTTAAAAGGGAAGCTCATTGAGTCACTGGCAGATTCATTTATTTCAGTCTTATATAAAGGTAATTATGTTAATCTGGCTGTGCTGGGAGAGGGGATTAACTGGTGACAGGAGGGACAGAAAGATCCTTCTGAAAGCTGAGCAGCCCAGGTTGAAAAAGAATGTTCTGATTCAGGGGGAGAGGCAGCAGGTAGAGCATGTTCATGGGTTCAGGTAGCATTTGGGGGTGAATGAAGGAGGGGAAAAAGTCAGGCAGAGGGCAGAGAATGAAGGGCAGCGGGTGGCCATGAGACACATGGTACCTTTAGGGGTCAGGAGGACATCTGTGTGGACATGTCCAGGAGGTGGCAGAAGTCAGAGGCCTGGAGGTCAGGGCTGGTGGGAACATGCTGTGTTTTTGCTTGTGACTGTATATCACCAGCTTCAGGGAAGGAACTGGGGGCTGTTGGGCATAGCCCCTGCTTTCCAGGAGTTTCTTTCTCACATGGAGAAAACAGTATGTGAACTATGGGGTAACAGGGCCAAGCCCAGAGCAGAGATGGCTGAGTACCTGCAGAAGCAGTCTGAGGAGGCTTCCCAGAGGAGGTGGCGTTGGGCTGTGGATCTGCAGCTGACTTCTTCTCCCCAGACCCATGCAGCTCTTTTTTTTTTTTTTTGTAATTATTTTATGTTGACAATCTTTACATAGTTGATTAGGACACAAGACCCATGCAGCTCTTGACCTCAGGCACGTGTGCTGCTTGTTTTCTAGTCGTCTCTGAGTTCTGCCTCAGGGGTCCGCCAGATGAAGAGCCCATCTCCTTTGGAGTCCCCAGAGGCGGAGATGCTACGGGAAGTATACCTGGTGTTGTGGGCCATCCGGAAGCAGCTGCGACAGCTGGCCCGCAGACAGGAGCGGCGGCACCGGCACCACGCCAGGCCCCTGTCTCCCCAACCTGACCAAGCACAGGTCCTAAAGCAGGATGCCCGAAGTCCCCTGTAAGGGGAGAGCCCCAGAGACTCCGAAAGCCCCCGCCTGACTCCTAGGTAAGGTGGACTGCAGGGGTCAGAGCTGCAGGCCCGAGCTGTGGGTGAGGGGACATTGTCATCCTGTCCCCACGCATTGGAAACCCAAGGTCTGGCTTGGGTCCTGCATACTCCCCTTCATTCCATGTATTCAATGTGTAAAAAAAAAAAAAGTTACCCAAATATTGGAAAATAAATCAGATATTTCTGAGTAAATGTCTGTGTGTGTGGGTGGATGGAGGAATTAGCAGCGCTAGCTTAGGCCAGGGAGGTTGGCACCAAATGTGAGTGATGTTGTGGGGATGAGGGAATCAATGGATCCTGGCCCTGGGTCCTCACACCCTTCTCGGAGCTGAACCGCTTTCAGCAGCTCGAGCCTGGCCAAGTTACAATGGCACCAGGGTCCATGAATGGTGGACCCACACACACACCAGGCATCCACTGGCGACCTTCCTTAGCAGTCCCACAAGCAAGGTGTGTAGGGTGGGTTACAGGGTCCTCCCAAGGCCCAACATTATTTTTCTCATTGTTCTGTTCCCTGGATTCTTGGAGTTGGCCATACAGGGTGGTGTGTCTCAGGGCTACAGGAGATCCACCTGCTGGGGAGGAAACACTGCCTGCTTCCCTTGGGGCCCTGCAGAATGCCCTGGGCACAGGGCCTGAGTGGGAGTCTGGGAGAGAGACTCACAGAGAGACTGCACCCACAGGAGGCCAGGCTGTGACACGGGGCTTTGGTGGGTCCAGCCCATCTTCATGCTGGAGACCAGAGCAGTATGGATGCATATTTCACTCTCAGGCCCAGCCTGCCCTGTAGCTGGGCGGCAGAGCTACGTAGAGCAAAGCTGGGACAGCTCACAACCAACATGTGGGGATTTGAGATTTCACAGGGCTGGGGTGATGGGACAGGGCAGGAAGGCAGCAGAGCTGAGCCACAGTGGGGGCAGCAGAGGCCCCCAGGGTTGTGGGGAGAGGAGAAGACTGAACTGGGTCTTGTGTGAGGTTACCAGTTGAGCACAACCAGAGGTCAGTAACACTGCCTCCAACTGGCACTTCTGCAGACCTGGAGTGTTTGACCCCATTGCTGGAAAACTGGAAAGTATTTCTGGGGTCTGGAGTTCCCCTTCCCCAGCATTACTACTGCTGACCTGTCTGCCGCCCACCACCTAGCACCTACTGCTTAACGTGACTGCCACGGTTCCTGGCAGCCCTGGTGTTTTTGGAGCCCCTCCAAACCAGCTTGAGGCTGCAGGGAGAGAAGGCAGGGTGGGTGTTTACTGGGGAACAGCCTGGCAAGCAGCTACACGTCCAGGAGCCATGGTGGGCTGGAGGCTGTGGGCCTGGGGGGTAAGGGGTGGCAAAGGAACTCTGCTCCCACTTTTCTTAGGGGAGTGGGTCCGGGTGTGGGGAAGACAAGTTCAGCTACAGCTGAGGCAGTTGCCAGCTCATGCCACCCCTTCCTCCCCGATACAGTCTTGTCTGGACTTGGCCAAGCAGGGGCAGGGAGGTCTTGTGGGAGAGAGGGAAGAAGGGAATGGCTAGTACAACTTACTGTGACTGCATTCTTGGCTGTCTTAAGTAATCCAATCCCTGGAGAAGACTATAGTGGGACCAGAAGAAAGCGCGTGGGATCTTGGGCAGGGGGATTCTTACAAAATCCTCTGAACAGTGGGGACAGAAGTAGCCGCTGCAGCACAAGGAAAGTCCTTCAATGGCCTCTGAGCCAAAAATACCCTAGGAGTCTCCACTCCTGTTTCCCTTCAAGCCCCAGATACCTCAAGACAGCTCTACCTCTTGGGGTGGGAATGGCAGTTGTGGACCCAGGTGGGTTTAGGGGTCCTGCCTTGAGACACAAGGGGGAGGAGGTGTGTGAGTGGCGGATGGGGTTGGAGGGACTGGTGAGGGGCCAAAGTTGTTGCAGAGTGCATTCAGCATTCCACATGGGTGCCAGTTGAAGTGCTGGGTGCTCCACTTCCCATCCAGCTCTGCACTAGCAGAGCTTGGGAAAGCAGCAAACCTGCCGTGTCTTTGGGCCCCTGCACCCATGTGGGAGACCTGGAAGAAGCTCCTGGCTCCTGGCTTTAGACAAGCCCATCCCTGTCTGTTGCACCTTTGGGGAGGGAACCAGCGAATGCAAGATGCTTCTGTCTCTGTCTTCCCTTCTCTCTCTAAATCTGCCTTTCACATGAGTTAATTAATAATAATAAAAAGAAAGGCCGTCTGTGTCTGAGTTCACATGCTCTGATCTGCCCCTCAGCCTGGTGGGACGATGACGAGTTAGGGGCATAGGTTATGGGATCGCAAGGCCAGCATCCACACAGGTGTGTGGTTGAGGGACAGACAAAAGTACCTGCTGAGTGAGGCACTGTGGCCCTGGGCCCAGCATGCACCTGCCCTGCCCCCTCCCCCTGCTGCATCCATGTCCCCCTGGATTTGGGGCCTGAGAAGATGTTCAGGGAGGGCTGGGGACAGGTGTCCCTAGGCAGTGGGGGAAGGGGAGTGCTTAGATCTTTTGCTCCTGGGAGGTGAGGTCATGGCTGCCAGATCTGTCAGGGCTGCTGTCTTTCTGCCTCCGCTGGGATTCTTGGGACCTCAGACAGCCTCTGAGACCTCGGAGGGTGGGGGTGGAGGAGCAGGGGTGGGGTCCTGAGAGAGCAGGTCTCCTCTGCTCTGCTCTCTTAGTTTCCAAAGCTCTTGCCAGTGCCACTCACTGGCTTCCCTGTGCCTCCCACTCCCTTACCCCCACCCCCAGGGACAGTGACTGGCAAGGGCAGGTTTAGAGATGTGACCACGGCCTTTTGTGCTGCATAAGGGGCCTGCCCTGGCCTAGCAGGGTGGCTGAGCTGGGGCAACTGGGGTCCAGGGCTGAGGGTGGGGTGGGAGGGAGGTCTCTACCATCCTGCTCTCAGGTTAAGTGGGAGCTGTTTGGGCCCTGTGCAATGGCTCAGTGGCTAAAATCTCACCTTGTTAGCGCTGGGATGCCATATGAGCATGGGTTTATGAGTCCTGGCTGCTCTACCTCCCATTCACCTCCCTACTTTTGGCCTGGGAAAGCGGTTGGAGATTTCGCAAAGCCCTGGGACCCTGCACTCATGAGACCTGGGAGAAGCTCCTGGTCCCTGATCTTGCATTGGCTCAGCTCCAGCTGTTGTGGCCATCTTGGGAGTGAATCAGAGGGTTCTGTCTCTGCTCTCTGTAAATCTGCCTTTCCGATAAAAATGAATCTTTATTTTTAAAAAGAGGCAGCTGCTTTTCCTTGGTTCTTGCATTATTATCACAGGTCTTTTCCAGAAACTCACACAGTTGAAGAGTTCGTCCAGGCCCCATTGCTGGATTTCGGTTTGAGTGCTTCCTGGCTCAGCAGCCTTGGGTGTGTTTCCTAACCTCTCCGTGCTCCAGGGACTCGCCCATAAAATGGAGATCCAGGTGGATTACGGGAGGATTTCATAAATTAATGCACAGAGGAAGTGGAGAGCAGTGTCTGGCACCTATGTACTGTATTCAGGGTTTTGTTTTGAGCTGAGAGCACAGCCTAAGCCTCCCATGTATATGGCAAGAACCCAACTGCTTGAGCCATTCCCTCTTCAGCCCAGGTTATACAGGAATAAAATGCAATAAACAGGAGCCACAGCTGGGAATCAAACCCATGATTCTGGTTGTTGTGAAATGTATCTTTTTTTTTTTAAGATTTATTTATTTGAAAGGCAGATTTACAGAGAAGACAGACAGAGACAGATCTTCCATGCACTGATTTATTCCCCAAATGGCCACAGACAGCTGGAGCTGAGCTGATGCGAAACCATGAACCAAGAGCTTCTTCCAGCTCTCCTACATGAGTGCACGGGTCCAAGGACTTGAGCCATTCTCCGCTGCCTTCCCAGGCCACAATAGGGAGTAGCCAAGACATGAACTGGCACCCATATGGGATCCTGGGTGTTTGCATGTTGGCAAAACATTAGTCTTTTGAGCCACA
This sequence comes from Ochotona curzoniae, assembly GCF_017591425.1. Lineage (NCBI taxonomy): Eukaryota > Metazoa > Chordata > Mammalia > Lagomorpha > Ochotonidae > Ochotona > Ochotona curzoniae. Next base: position 7,586,680 of record NW_024465421.1, read on the forward strand.
ATACTGGCGCTGGCCTCAAATTAGTGTGTCTTAAAAATTAAGGTCAAATGCCTGCCTCTACCTGTTCCTTGTTGTTGCTCTTATATATTTTCATATTTATTTACTTATTTGATAAAGTAGAAAGAGAGAGAGAGGTCTCCCACCAGCTGATTCATTTCCCAAATGACTGCAAAAGCCAGAATGGAGCCAGGCTGAAGCTCGAACGCTGGAACTCCATCAGGGTCTAAACAAGCGTTCGGGGCATTCTCTACTACTATTTCAGCTGCATTAGCAGGGAGCTAGGTGGGAGGTGGAGCTGCTGGGACTCATAAACCAGAGCTCGTATGGGACGTTGGCACTGTAGGCGGTACCTTTACCTGGCCTGGCCCCTGTGGCTCTTCTTTCTCTTTAATGTCTTGAAGCTATCTGGAGGTTAGGCATATCAGCCTTTCACTTAAAATAGAGGCAGCACATATTTTCTCACAGTCCTCTCGGGTTTTTGTTTTAAACTTTTAAATTTTGATGCCATGTGGATTTGCATACAGATGTGGAAATAACTGACAGATGCTGCCTACCCTTCACCCAGGTCCCCCCACCCCCACCCCATAGTCAACTGCTTGCATAACTAGAGTGCAACATCACCACCAGGAACTTGGCTTTGATGTAACCCACAGACCTTATCAGATTTCGCCACTTCTAGTGGGCTTATTTGCCTCTGTGTCTGTGTGGATGTTTAACTAGTTTCTTGCAGCTCTGTGAGATGTGCAGATTCCTGCAGCTTCAACACAGTCAGGAAACCGGACAGTTGTGGTACAGGATACCTTATGCTACCTGAGTATAACCCTACCTGCCTCCTTCCTTCCCTGACCTGCGACAGCGATCAAAGAATGCTACATAAATGGAATCATCAAGGATGTAGCCTTTGGGTGCAGGCTTTCTGTCACACCGTGTAATTCTCATGTGATTCATCTAAATGGTGCAGGTATCGATAACTTGGGTGAGTAGTATTTTGTGGTATGAATGTACCAGTTTGTGTAACCATTCACCCATGAAAGGGCATTGAGGCTCTTAAAAATATTATGTTTATTCTTTGAGAGAAAGATGGGGACAGATGGAGGGAGAGACAGAGAGAGCTTCCATTCACGGTTCACTCCCCAGCACCCACAGCGGTGTATATACCAGGGACCCACGTACTTGAGACACCACTTGCTGCCTCCCATGGTTTTCATTAGCAGAAAGTCGAATGTCAAACACAGACATTCCACTGTGGGACATCAAGGTCTTAGCCTCTAGGTCAGGTGCATTACTTAGGATGTGTTTTAAATTTCTCAAAATTCAAAGGTTAGGAAAAAAAAAAACAATTGGCGCAGTAGCCTAGCAGCTAAAGCCTTTGCCTTGCATGTACCAGGATCCCATATGGACACTGGTTCTAATCCCAGCACCACTGCCTCCCATCTAGCTCCCTGCTTGTGGCCTGGGAAAGCAGTCAAGGATGGTCCAAAGCCTTGGGACCCTGCACCCATGTGGGAGACTTGAAAGAGGCTCTGGGCTCCTGGCTTCAGACTGGCTCAGCTCTAGCCATTGTGGCCACTTGGGGAGTGAACCATTGGACGGAAGATCTTCCTCTCTCTCTTCCTTCCTCTCTGTATATCTGACTTTCCAATAAAAATAAATAAATCTTGGGCCTGGCAGCATGGCCTAGCAGCTAAAGTCTTCGTCTTGAGCGTGCCAGGATCCCATATGGGTGCCAGTTCTAATCCGGGCAGTTCCACTTCCCATCCAGCTCCCTGCTTGTGGCCTGGGAAAGCAGTTGAGGACAGCCCAATACTTTGGGATCCTGCACCTGTGTGGGAGACCTGGAGGAGGTTCCTGGTTCCTGGTTCTTGGCTACGGATCGGCACAGCACTCACTGGCTGTTACGCTCCCTTGGGGAGTGAACCATTGGACAGAAGATCTTCCTCTCTATCTTTCCTCCTCTCTCTCTGTATATCTGACTTTGTAGTAAAAAAATAAGTAAAATCTAAAAAAAGAAAAATTAAATCTTTTTAAAAAAATGGTCCTAACCCTCCTGGGTTAGCCCACGTGGGGGAAAAAAGCAGTTTAATAAAAGCTTTCTTCCTCTCCTCTCATTTTTTTTCAAAATAAAATGTATTCTAGCCTAAGTATTTTGTGAGATTTACAGTTTTTGAAATCTATCCCACTGTGTAGCCAACTTTTCATCCTCTTACCAAAGTCATCAACAGAGCAAAAATGTTTTTGTTTTATTTATCTGAGAGGGTGATCTCTGTCTCCCTCTTTCTCTCTCTCTTACATCTGCTAGTTCACTCCTCCAGCAGCTTCAATGGCTGGGGTCCATCCAGGGGAAGCCAGGAGCATAGAGCTCCTGGCCCACATGGGTGCAGGCCCAAGTGTGTGGACATCCTCCTCTGCCTCCCTGGGACATTATCAGGGAGCTGGATTAGAGTGGAGCTTCTGTGGACCCTGATACAGGATGCTGGCATCGCAGGCAGTGGCTTAGTTGCACTGTGCCACGAGGTGGGCCCCAAAATTTTTAGTTTTGACTAGGCTATATTTATCTTTTTGTTTTTTTTCCTCCATCTTGCAGATTATGCCTTTGCTGTCAGGCCTGAGAACTCTTCCCTTAGTCCTGGGGTCCTGGGTCCTGAAGATTTCCTCCCAGCTTTTTGTCTAAGTTTTGAAAGTTTAGTTTGTCAGTTTGAAGTCTGACTCATCCTGGATGAGTTTGGGGGAAGGTGTGAAGTTAGGGTGAGGTTCATTTTCTGTTTTCGGGTGTCTCCCTTGCCTCGTCCCAGCAGCCTGGCACCTTCGTGTGGGTGTCTGTGCGGGTTCTCCAGCCTGTTCTGTTGCACCTTGCCAGTACCACATTAACTCAGTTATGGTAATGAACCTTGGAAAGGGGTAGCGGGGTTTCTCCTGTTTCCTTCTTCTGTTTGGAAAGTTGTTTAGCTGTTAATTGCTGGGTTTCCCCTTCTTTGTTTTTTCACATGCTATTCTACTTCCAAACACTCCTTATGAGCTGGGAGTCCTTACTCTGCTGTAATTTGGAGTTGAGCCTCTCTGTAGCAAACTCCTGTTCTCGGCTCTGGGGCGTGGGCGTTGGGTCCGTGTTGGCCTCGTCCCCGCCCGCCTTCCACCTTCTTCTGTCCCTTCCAGCAAACCCCGATTCCCCGGCTGGTAACCCTTGGTGGCTCCTACCCCCTGGGCTTCTGCTGATCTAGCTGTTCCAAAGGCTGTTTCCCCACATTCTTGGCTTGCCTAGCTCTCCTTCCTCCTCCAGGCTCCCCGACCTCAGCAAGGCGTCCCTCATGTCCCCGCCCCCTACCCCTGGCAAGCAGTAGGCGCTCCTTGAATGGCTGGGCCAAGGAGGCATGACTCAGTGGGTGTTGATGACCTGGGCTTGTGCTCTGCACTCCAAGGGGTGAGGGTGGGGTGGGCTTCCTGGCTCAGACTACTACCCCTCTCCCCAAGAGGTCCTTTCAGAGACCAGGGGTGGGGCAGCAGAGCTTTAAGCTGGCGTCTTGCATCCCAGCTCTTGGGGCTTAAGCAGGCTTTGCTTTGGATTTTAGCTCCCTACCAAGACTCACCATGAGAGGTAACCACTCAGGACTCAAGTGACCCATGTGGGTGACCCAGAATGAGCTCCTGGCTTCAGGCTGACCCAGCCCTGGCTGCTATGGGCATTTGAGGAGTGAATCAACAGATAGGAGAATGCTCTGTCTCAGAACAACACACACTCCACCCTATTCAAGAGATAGCCAGAAGAAGCACACTGTCCCTCAGGACTGGGTTCCCTGCACCCCACACTCCATCTGCTAGGCCAGGGTTTGTCCTCTTTCCTGGTCTGCGCATCTCTGTCCAGGAGCCCCTGGGGCCTTTCAGAGGGAAGCTGGAACCCTCCAGTTTCCAGTGTGTTCCTTGGGGGATGAATGGGAGCGATGAGCCAGGGCCCTGTCCCTCCTGTGAACTATCAGGGAAGAGAGAGAGCCATGATGCCCAGTCAAGACCCCTGAACCCAGGCTGTGTGGAAAGGAGCTTCCAACCCTTCTCTGTACCTCCTGCATGGGACTTGGTGGAGTGGGGGTTGGCGGGGGGCAGCTTTGCATGCTTACTTGTCTTCTAGAGACAGGCCAGGCCCCTGGCAGCTGCTCACAAGCAGTTACAGGACTTGAGGCAGAGAAAGCCCAGGGTGCAAATCCAGTGTCCAGTGCCGTTGCAGGCTGCGTGAGCCAGAGCTGGAGGAAGAATCTATCAGAATCACCCTGTCTGTTGTGGAACTGGTGCTGCACCTTCATTCCACACTGTTGCAGGAATGTCAGGTGCCTTGTCCAAGGTGGCTGGCACCCAGTGAGTTGGCACCCAGGTGGCTGGGACTTCTGCACGTGTTGTTAAAGAAGTGGTTCGTGGGGCCAGCATTGTGGCACTAGTGGGTTAAGTTGCTGCCTTTGATGCCGGCATTCCATATGAGTCCTGAGTCCTGAGTGTATCGCTTCAAATCCAGCTCCCAGTTAGTGTGCCTGGGGAAAACAGTAGAAGATGGTCCAAATTCTTGGGCCCTTGCTACCCACAAGAGAGACCTTAATGGTGTTCTAGGCTCCTTGGTGCAGCCCTGGCCTTTGAGGCCATTTGGGGAGTGAACCAATAGATATTTTCCCCCATCCTCAATCCCACCTCCTTTTCTTTCTCTCTCACTCTGCCTTTCAAATAAATAAAATCTTTCTTTTCTTCTTCTTCTTTGTCTTTGTCTTCTTCTTCTTCTTTTTTTTTTTTTTTTTTAAGGAAGTAGCAGGTTCTGTAGGTTACTGTGGGGTGTCAGATCATTAACGTCAAGGGAGGATGCTGGGCTAGCTTCAGGGCCCAGACCTACTGAGTCACACACTCTGGGCATGGGGCCCAGTCCTGTGTCTGCACAGGCCCTCAGAGGTTTGAAGCTGTAGACAGATGGTCAGGAGTTTACAGCCATGACATGCCATAGTCACACAGTAGTGTGTTGGAAATGCAGAGTCCCAGGCCCCCAAGCCAGAGGTTGAGAATCTATAATTCAAACTGAAATGTGTTTGGTTGGAGCCTGTATACCACAGGGTACATGGGGTGGGAGAAGGTATGGAAAGCTCCCCCCACTCCACCTCCCAGAGGAACCTGGAATTTGGATTTTGCTTTAAGGTCTTTGGGAAAGGGTTACAAATAAAGGGGCATCTACTTCCTGGAGGACATCTGCCCAGCCCCACAACCCGTATCCATAAGCTGGGACCCGGGTTGGAAAAGGTGGGAGAGTTGTAGGGGGGCTGGGGTCTTGGTAACCTCTGTCATGAGTCTATCTGAGCTCCTTCCCAGAGTGCTGGGTGTGGGCAGGTTAGGGCCAATCCAGGTGGACTCAGAAAGGGCCGGGAATAAAGGACCTGCCAGGAGGGCTGGTGGTCGCTGGGCTGGGAACCCAGACAAGCTTGTCACCTTGTGGTCTTAGATGTCTGGTGATGCTGCAGATGCCTCCTACAGTGACTGGGAAGTCACTTACTTAGTGCTGGAGGAGCTGCAAGAGACCCCATCCAGGGACAGGGTTGGGTAGTGCCTTCACTCAAATGGGTAGGTTGTGACTTAGTGAGGCTCAGTGACCCCCCCCCCCCCAGGGGGCCAGTTTCTAGTATCAGCCAGGAGGCAAGTCCGCAGGCTCTGAGCCTTGGGCCTGGACCCTGGCTTACCCCATCTCTTTGCCTGGCCTGTGGATCCCTTCTTCATTCTCTCTCTCTCTCACAGCTCTCATGCTGTTCATCAAAGCTTTTCCTTTTCCATGTAAAGCAACCTTCCAGGCTGCTCCACAGTCCCTGAGTCTGCACTGCACTTGGCTGTCTTTGAAGATCAAGGAAGTCCTGATAAATCCTGACCCAAGGAGTTGACTGTCCTCTGATGAGGTGATGACGCCCTATGACACTGCTTTCCAGGGGGAATGCGCTCTGATCAGCAAGTACACACTTATGTGTGTGTGTGTGTGTGTGTGTGTGTGTGCGCGCAGCTGAGCATGTGCACCAAGGGTAATTACCCATCTCCTCCTCCATCCCTGGATACGTGAAAGTGGACTAGATGACACTTTGCTGATAGGTTCCTGGGGTGCTGGGGCTGAGTGAAGAGATGATAGGAGGCAAGACATATCCTGGCCCCTCCCAGCGGATGTGGCAAGGTCTGCGAGGGGGTGGGGCCAGGGGCAGCCTTCTCCAGTCCTTCATGTTCACTGGGCACCCTGCGGCTGTGCGTGTGTGGGTGGGGGAGGAGGGGCCTGGTCTCTGGGCACTGGGCTTCTTGCACAGGTGGCTCCAATGCCAAGTGGGGCAGAGGTGATGCTGTGGATGGGCTGATGGAAGCTGGCCTGCAACCAGCAGAGGAGGAGACCTCATCAAATAATGGGAGAGTAGGCAGGGGCATCGAAGCTGCAGCCCTGGCCTGCAAAGAGGAGAAGGAAGCTGATGACCCTGGGGATCCCGTTCTTTTCTTTTTTTTTTTTTTTAAGATTTATTTATTTGTTATTTGGAAGGCAGATCTACAGAGAGAAGGTGAAGTAGAGAGAAAGATCTTCCATTTGTTCGCTCCCCAAGTAGCTTCAACAGCCAGAATTGAGCTGATTCGAAGCCAGGAGCCAGGAGCTTCTTCTAGGTCTATCATATGGATGCAGGATCCCAAGGCTTTGGACCATCCCAGACTGCCTTCCCAAACCACAAACAGGGAGCTGGATGGACAGTGGAGTAGCTAGGACACGAACCAGCATCCATATGGAATTACAGTGTATTCAAAGTGAGGATTTAGCCACTAGGTTACCATGCTGGGCCAAGATTTATTTATTTTTATTGGAAAGACAGATTTGACAGAGAGAAGAGACAAAGAGAGCTTCTTTCTGCTGGTTCACTCCCCAAATGGTCACAATGACCAGAGTTGAGACGATCTGAAGCCAGGAGCTTCTTTCAGGTCGCCCGTGTGGATGCTGGATCCCAAGCACTTGAGCCATCCTCTCTGCTTTCCCTGAGCTGGATGGGAAGTGGAACAGATGGGACAGGAATTGGCATTCATATGGGTTTCCAGCACTTGCAATTGGAGGATTAACTCATTAAGCCACTGTGGCAGCCTGGATCCGGCTCCGAGCTATGGCAGGGCTGTAGGGGGTGATGGGGTCCCATGACGTCCCCTGAGTCTTTGTGTGGCATGTGAGCTTGTTTCTCTCTCTCTCTTCATGACTCCCAAAGCACAGAAACAGCTCCTGGCAGGGGCTGGGACTTGCTGCACCCTCAGGTCTCACTGCCCGTTTTTGCAGCTCAGATTTGCTCATCTGTCAAGGAGCAGCTGACTGCCAGCATCCTCAGCATTGAGTCTGCCCATTCCTGCTGCTGCCTGCTGCTTTCAGCTTGGAAGGAATGCTTGCCTGTGCCTAGGCTGATGGGGAAGCAGGGAATGCTGGTGTCCTGGGGAAGATGGGGGCAGGCAGGGGATGGAAGTAAGAAGGTGCCAAGCGGGGGGCAAGCTTCAGGGTGTGAGAAAAGACTGCTGTATGTATGTGTGCCTGTGGGTACACATGCATGTATATATGCTTCTGTGCACACATGCGCATGTATGCATATGTATGTGTTTGCATGCAACACACCTGTTTATATATGTATGTGCATATATGTATGTGTGCATATGCATGTGTATCTGTGTAGCTGTGCTGTGAGGAGATTGCTGGGTCTTTAGGTCGTGTGCAACAGAAACAATTTGAGGGTCAGTTTATACGTCTTCTGCCTCTCAACCCACATTACAGATGAGGAGACTGAGGCCCCAGAGGAGCGTGCTGGGGTCACTGGGGCAGAAAGCAGACTTGGAATGTGGCCCCAGGCCCAGTGGACTGTGGGATGTGAGGACCCCCAGAGCATATTCTGGTCTGGATCAGTGAGTGTGGTCTGTGCCCCTGATTGGTGTGGCGTCTTCAGTCCCACCTCACTGCTGCAGTGGCTAAGGCCTGTGGTACGGAGAGGCCCTTAGTGGGTTCACATCCTGCCAGGTGGGCGGCCCAGTTCCTACCTGGGGCCACTGTAGCCTACTGGCCAGGGTCCAACCCTGCTGCACAGCAGTTTGTTTTGGGGATAATAAGCACATGTCCCCAGCCCCCAGACTCCGATACTAGCAGAGCATGTGCTGGGTGGGTGTTTGGGTGTTTTCTCTGGTTGAAAGGCTGGCCAGGTGGGTGTGTGGGAGGAGGTTGGGGGCAGTTACTTGTGGGGAGAGGGCTGGACTCTGCTGCTGTCAATCTGGGTGCCTCCAGGCTCAGGTTCTCGGTTGCCATGGCAACCTGTTTGACACTTGCTGATCCTGATTGGTGACCAGCTGTGAGGCCTTCCCCCGCACCTTATGTCAGGTTAGGGCCACCGAATGGACGCAGGGAGGGGCACATTTCCTTCTGGTCAATTTCAAGACGTGTTGATACAGATCACATCCCTCTTAACCCCCAGAGAGACCCCCCGCTCTGTCCATCCCCAAGGGTCTCTGCTGCTGCATCTGTTTCAGGGTACCCCACCCTTCCCCTTTGTCCCATCCCTGTCTTCCTTGGTGACTCTCTTGAGCTAGGACAGCCCCTCTTGGGAGGAAGTGGCCCTTCCTGACCACATCCTTCCTGCCCTGGAGTCCCCAGGTCCCTAGTGGCAAACCCCCAGAGATGGGGTTGCTGCTGAGGTGAAGGTGTCAGGGAGCTCCTGGGGGACCTAGCAGTTGGAGCTGGAGGCACAGCCCAGCCCCTTCTATCAGCTGCAATGGTTCTGTGGCTGCTGTAGCCAAGCTGACCCCAGGCCTCCTACCATCAACTGTATGGGTGCAGGGCGGTCACCAAGCCTATTGCCTGGCAGCAGCACAGGAAAACCACAGTGAGGCAGGGCCAGGGCCCCGTTCATGAATGTTAGGTCCAAAGAAAGGTGAGAGAAGCAGAGTTCCCCAGCAGGTAGATTTGGTAAAACTGCCCTACTCAGACCCCAGCTGACCTGGCACAAAGATGAGTAAGTATGACCAGGCTGTCTGTCCTCCAGAGGAAAGGAACCAGCTGGTCAACCTCTCACTTCCTTCCCAGCTTCCAAGCTGAGCAGTCCATTCCTTTGAACTGTGCCTGTGTTGGATCTGCAGACAGGTGGAGGGTTCTGTATCCTTCTAGACCAGGGTGGTGGAGGTTGTCCTGGGTGCCTGGGAACAAGTGTGGACTCTGACCTGTCTTGGCTCAGTGCGGGAACCCTTCTGCCCAGCCTCTTGCTATGGTCCCACCTGCTCTGCCCCAACCCCCACCTTTGCACACAGTTGGAAAACCCCAGCTCTGTGAAGCTGCTATCCAGAATCGGAACTTTCTAGAAAAAAACCCAGCATGACTACTGACCGCTTCCGCATGGTGACCTATAGTACATTATGATGACATCATTAACAAAATTACCAGGGCTGATACCATGACACTTTTTTTTTCTTTCAAATTTATTTTTCTTAAAAGTCAGAATTACAGACAGAAAGATCTTCCATTGCCTGGTTCACTTCCCAAATGGCCACAACGAACAGAGCTGGGCAAGTCTGGAGTGAGGAGCTTCTTCCAGGTCTCCCATGTGGATGCAGTGGCCCAAGCACTTGGACCACCTTCTCGGCCTCTTAACCTGGCTCAGGGAAAAAAATGTTTTAAAAACAATGTTGGTTGGCAGGATTCAGATAGCTCGTTTCCCTTCTCTGCCCAGTCAGCCTCACAGCCTGTTTCTGTAATGTCCCTGGTGAACATCCCACTTCTTGGAGGCCCACACAGTGTGACCCTTTGGTTTCTCTGAGTTGGAGCCTGTGGCCAGGTTTTCAGGGTGAGGAACTTGAGTTCCTGCAGGATCGAAGTCAGCACAGCCAAGGCCTATAGGGCAGCTCAGAGTGTCGGCTGCAGGCAATACTTCCTGCTTGCCAAAGCTGCCTCAGCCTCCTTCGCAACAAACTAAAACAAAATCCAGTCCTAAAAATAGTCAAAACTATATTCCTGAAAGTGAGAGCGGGTGTGCCTATCAGCTACCTTCAACAATCTTCAACCTTTAGCTAAACCATCTTGACCTCCTCCCACTCCAGTACTGTTCCTAACCCCAACGTTATATCTCTCTCTCTCTTAATTTTTAAGATTTATTTATTTTTTATTGGAAAAGTCAGATATACAGAGAAGAGGAAAGACGGAGAGGAAGATCTTTCATGCACTGATTCTTTCCCCAAGCGGCTGCAATGACCAGAGCTGAGTCAGTCAGAAGCCAGGAGTCTGGAGCCTCTTTCAAGTCTCCCACATGGGTGCAGGGTCCCAAGGCTTTGGGCCATCCTGGACTGCTTTACCAGGTCACAAGCAGGGAGCTAGATGGGAGGCAGTGGTGCTGGGATTAGAACCAGTGTCCATATGGGATCCTGGTGCATGCAAGGCGAGGACTTTAGCTGCTAGCTTACCAAGTTGGGCCTTCTCCAGTATTATCCTTCATTAAAAATTTCTGAGTAATCGCAGGACTCCTGTAGTTGGAGGTGGAGCCCTTGGAGCCCTTAAATACGTTGTCCAGTTTACTAAATGGTAATGGAGGCTGGGTCCAGGGCCTCGGAGGAGCAGAGCGGGTGCCAATGTTCCCAACCCCGTCTTACAGTTCTCTGCATATACTCAGCATGCTGGCTGTGCAAAGCTATGTATTGCAAGACCTTGGGGTTGCCTAGACAACCCAAGGAGTAGGGAGTTACCCTTCCTCCTCTCCCTCCGCCTAGATCTAGGGAGAGAGGATCACCAGGTCACCGGTCATGTTCCCAGGCTAGATAACGGCCTGAATAATGTTGCAATTAAGCAATGTTGTTAACCAATTAATGAAGTGTGTGTGTCTCACCCAAGGTGCCTTATCAGTGCAGCCACCTGGATCCCCTCCCCCACAGCTTTATGACTAGGAGAAAGAAGAATAAGAACAAGAAAAAAAAAATCCTTAAAAAGCCTAAGATGTTTCTCCAGAAGCCAGGGTCCAGCTGGACGCTCCACTTCCCTGCATCTTCAGGGGATGCATGTTCCTGTCACTTTACTGTGCTTAGAATAAGGTTTCTTGTATTTGCTTCTCTGCTTGATATTGCTATACTGAGCTGAGGACAGAACCAACCCAGCCTAGCTGGTGATAAGCTGCATAATTACATTTTGCCCTCCACATCAGGATGTTGACAGTCATACCACAGACTAATAATATTTACACTCCAGTTTTGACTCTGAGTGTTAGACCACTTAAAAAAAACTGTATAACTTAAATGCATTTAAAAGATCGATTTATTTATTTATTTATTTATTATTGCAAAGTCAGATATACAGAGAGGAGGAGAAACAGAGAGGAAGATCTGTCCAATGGTTCACTCTCCAATTGAACACATCGGCTGGAGCTGAGCCAATCCGAAGCCAGAAGCCAGGAGCTCCTCCAGGTCTTCCACGTGAGTGCAGGGTCCCAAGGATCTGGGCCATCCTCAACTGCTTTCCCAGGCCACAAGCAGGGCGCTGGATGGGAAGCAGGGCTGCTGGGATTAGAACCGGTGACCATATGGGATCCTGGTGCATGCAAGGCGAGGACTTAACTACTACGTTATTGTGCGGGGCCCAATATCTATTTATTTTTATTGGAAAGGCAGGTTTACACAGAGGAATGACAGAAAGATCTATTTGCTGTTTCACTCCCCAGATGACCACAGTAGCTGGAGCTGAGTTGATCTGAAGCCGGGAGCTTCTGCAGGGTCTCCTATGTGGGCTTCCCAAGGTCTTGAGCTATTCTCCAATGCCTTCCCAGGTCACAAGCAAGGAGCTTGCTGGGAAATGGAGCAGTCAGGACACGAATTGGCACCTGTATGCCAATTCTGGAATGCCAGAACTTGGAGGTGGAGGGATAAGCCAGTTGAGCTATAGTGCCAGACCCTGGACCACTTGGTGATGTTTATGTTTTCACCAGCACAGTGAAAAGGAAGACTACCCCAGCAGCCCATGAACCTGACGGCACTGCTTGACAACCACATCCACAGCCCTTCTGTCAGCACTTTACTCATGCCCTCACACCTGCCAGCCGCACCATTTGCCTTGTTGCTAAACTCGCATCACTTCCGACTTGTCTGAATGCGGCCATACAGCCCCTGAGCTTTGTGATTGGCTATTGTCTGCTCGGGGTCATTACTGGATTACGAAGTTCTGCCCATAGTTTTGCTCTCTTACGGCTGAGTGTTAGTCCACGTCGTGTGGCCTAAACATTGACCCATGGAGGGACACTTAGGTGGTTTCCAGGTTTGGGTTTCAATGATCAAAGCTGAGATGAAAATTTGTGTGCAGGTATTTAAGTGCCCAACATAAGGAATTTAGGGACGGCATTCTGGCTGCCAGAAGCACTGACCAGGCCTGCCACTGTTTCTAAGGAACTTTCCTGTGGGTAGAATTAGCATATATTTTTTTTAACTTAACGCAAAATAATGAATTTGTATAGATTCCTATCCAAACACCCTACTGATACCCTGCTTTGCTTCTACAGCTCCATCTCCTTTGCCAAATATAACATCAACACTATCACCTGCTTTTAACCTTTTATTTATTTCAAAGACACACCAACAGAGAAAGAGATCTTGCCTCCACTGGTCACTCCCCACAATCCTGCAATAACCAGGGGTGGGTTAGGCCCAAGCAGGGGGCCCAGAACTCCATCTAGGCATCCTAGGAAGGTGCCAGGGGGCTAAATACTTGAAGCCCTCACAGCTGCCTCTCAAGGAGTGTACTGGCAGGAAGCTGGGTTAGCTGTGGAGATGGGACTCAAACCAGGCACTTCAGTTTGGGGTGTGACTGTCCTGGGGGATGACTTAAGTCACTGTGTCACAACACTCGCCTTTATCATCTCTTCTAGCCTATGTACTGTCACTTACTCCCAACAATAAAATGAATACAGTCAATTTAAGATGTTTATGGAGATTTATGGGCTGAAGCCCTAGCACAGTTGGCTAATCCTCTACCTGCAAGTGCTGCCATCCCATATGGGTGGGTTCCAGTTACTGCCGTGGCTGCTCCACTTTGATCCAGCTCCCTGCTTATGACATGGGGAAGTAGTGAAGGTTGGACCAAAGTCTTGAGACCATGCCCCTGCGTGGCAGACACAGAAGAAGCTTCCAGTGGGCTCAGCTCCCACCACTGCGGAGTGAAGCAACAGTCGGAAGATCTTTCTCTGTTAATTTGCCTTTCCAATAAAATCTTAAATATTTTATGGCTATTAAAAAATAGGCACTTATATTTGTTTTGAGGGTTTCAGGGCTGTAAAAATTAGTTTTAAAATCGTTTCAGTAGAGACAGTAAAAGATGGACTTCCCATCTACTAGTTCTTTCTTCAAATGCCCACCAACCATGCCGAGGACTCAAGGAACTCCACCCAGGTCTCCCGCGTGGGTGTCAAGGAGGGACCCGGGCCTGGAGCGGTCACCACCTGGGGCTTCCCAGAGGGACACAGCAGCAAGCTGGGATACCAGGCCAAGAGGGGGACTCTTGCCCAAGAGGGGCATCTAGCCCAGGCCGGCGAGCTGCGCACCCAAGCTCCCTGCGTGCATCAGTCCTCATTGGGGCCCCCAGTGGGGAGCTGCGAAAGCACTAGGTCGTGAAGTTAAAGCTGCCCCACCTGGACACTTGGAGCCCCAATACACGCTGACCGTCTACCCAAGCCGGGCAAGAATGCTCTATTTGGTTCTTGCAAGAAACGGCCCTGTCGGGTACCCGTAGGCGTCTCTGGGCTTCGGGGCGGTGTCAGGTGGGACCGACGACCGCTCGCCTGGAAAGCGAGAGGCGGAGCGAGGGAAATGACGACGAGGAGCGCACGCCGGGAGGAGCCGGGCGTCCCGACTCCAGGGGGAAAGCGCTAACGGTTTCCGGCTTCCGAGTCGAGGAGGGGAGGGGAAGGGGGCGGGGTGGCGTGGCTGCACCTGGTGCGCCTTGGCCCGCGCGCGGGCCTGCACCCCTGCAGCTCCAGTAAGATGCGGAGCCGTGGGGACTCAGAGCTGGAGTCGGTGGAAGGGGAGGAAGCCGTGGTGGGTCCAGGACGTCCCCCAGAACCCCGAGCTCCGGAACCGCGAGCCCCGCTGCCGGAGCCCGGCCTGGATCTGAGCCTGAGCCCGCGGCCGGAGGATCTGGAGCCGCGGCACGGCAGTCCCAGACGGCGGCGGCGGCGGGACGGGGCTCGGAGGGGGCGGCAGGTGAGCCGGGGACGGGGGGCAAGCCTGACCCCGAGCCCTGCACGGACCCGATCCGCTCCCATGCCTTCACGAGCCCTGCTTTCTGCTCCCAGGTCCGTTTCCGTCTGGCGCCGGCTTCCCCGGCCAGGTCCGAGTCGCTGCCGACGGCCGCTGCAGCGAACGATCGGGCCGAGGCGCCGCAGGAGCTGGAGTACCCGGCGCCGCACAGCAGCCTGGCCTTGAGCCTCGAGCTGCAGGCGGCGCGCGCCGCGGCCGGGGGTCAGTTCGATGCCACCAAGGCTGTAGAGGAACAGCTGAGAAAGTCGTTCCAGGTCCGCTGCGGCCTCGAGGATAACGTAACCGAGGGTGAGGGGCGCAGGCGGCCGGCCGGGAGCAGGGGCAGGTGCCAGCCGCGGGGGCGTCTCTCACCTCTGCCCTTCCCGCGCACCCAGGACTGAACGTGCCGCGATCCAAGCGGCTCTTCCGGGACCTGGTGAGCTTGCAGGTGCCGGAGGAGCAGGTTCTCAATGCTGCGCTAAGGGAGAAACTGGCGCTTCTCCCGCCCCAGGCTCGAGCTCCGGCCCCAAAGGTGAAGGGACAAATACTTGGGGTTCCCCCTCGTGTCCGCGTCCCAACCCCGTGGCAGACGCCTTATTCTTTTTCCGAGTGTAATCTTGTGTCGGGACCCCGACTTCCAACAGGAGCCACCCGGGCCAGGGCCCGACATGACCATTTTGTGTGACCCAGAAACATTAGTTTATGAATCTCCACACCTGACCCTGGATGGGCTACCTCCACTTCGACTTCAACCCCGGCCCCGCCCCTCGGAAGACACCTTTCTGATGCATCGGACGCTGAGGCGGTGGGAAGCCTAGGTCTGAGCGCCTCCCGGATGGCAGCTTTCTGTTTTTGTGTTGGAAAACCTTTTCAGAATAAAGTTATTTTGCTAACAAATGGGATTCGTGGAAACCTGCAGATGGGGCTGAGGTTCCTGCAGGGGTTTGTGCACTTGAAGGCTGCTTGCCTGCCCCTCACCCCACCCAGGGAAGGCAGGGGCCCCCTTTTTAGCACTCTATTTTTGTCTTCCCCACTATTTTTTTTTAATATATTTTATCTGAAAGGCTGATTTACGGAGATCTTCCATTTGCGGCTCACTCCCCAAATGGCCCAACATCCAGAGCTGATCTGATCCGAAGCCGGGAGCCAGAAGCAGCCTCTGGGTTTCCTATTACGGATACAGGATCTCCAGGACTTCAGTCACCATCCTCGGTCTTTGCAAGCACGGAGCTGGATGGCACCTGGTGCTTCTGTTATGTCAGCACCACAGGGTGGAGGATTAGCCTTTTGAGCCATGATGCTGGCTTCCACCCCACTATTTCAGAAGTGGGTACAGGGGCCCAGTACAGTAGCCTAGCAGCTAAAGTCCTTGCTTTGCACACACTGGTATCCTATATGGATGCTGGTTTGTGTCCCAGATGCCCAAAGCCTTGGGCCCCTGCTCCCAAATTCAGAAGCTACTGGCTCCTGGCTTTGGATCAGCTCAACTCTGGCTGTTGCAGCCACTTGGGGAGTGAATTAGTGGACAGAAGATCTTCCTGTCTCTCCACTGCTCTGTATATCCGACTTTCCTATAACAATAAATCTTTAAAAAAAAGTGGTTATTGGGCCTGGCATGGTAGCCTAGTGGCTAAAGTTCTTGCCTTGCAACCAGTGGGATCCCATATGGGCACCGGTTCACGTCCTAGCTACTCCACTTCCCATCTAGCTCTCTGCTTGTGGCCTGGGAAAGCAGTCAAGGACATCCCAAAGCTTTGGGTCCCTGCACCCACATAGGAGACCAGGAGGAGGCTCCTGGCTCTGGATTGGCTCAGCTCTGGCTACTGGGCCACTTGGGGAGTGGATGAAAGATCTTACTCTCCTGCTCTTTGTAATTCTGACTTTCCAATAAAAATAAATAAGACTTACAAAATATAAGTAAAAAGTGGGTAGTGCCCTGCCTATCATACTTCCTGGAGGCCTTCCTTGAAGGCATACACTCGCACTGAAATCATTTCCTTGCTTTTCACCTTCAAGGCCCTTGCCCTGCTAGCTTGCACCTGTTGCTGGAATCATACCCCCGAAGGCCTTCATGCTCATCATTCCAGGGTGAGTGAGTGGCTTGAGTGGTCCTTTTCTCATGGCCATGTTGATGCCTTCCAGTCAGCCTTCTGCCCAATGCTCCCCTCCCCCCATTGGCCAATCAGGAGGAGGAAGGAAGTTAGACTCACTTTACATTTCATATCATGTCTCTCCTGACAGCTTTGTGAGTTTAACCTGTACGTTGGTCTGTACAGCCACGGATAAGCCGTCTTCTCTGAAGACTGGTATTGACAGAGAGGCAACACTGGTTCTGCTGGGAGGGTCCGTGTGTTCCCCACCAGTTAGAAAGTGCTAGAATTAGCTATGGGGCCCACTGCCCTAGACATCAAGTTTATTGTGCTGTTCTCACATTCAAAGTCCAGCCCACTCTTCCCACTGGGGGACAGCAGAGGGGAGGACTTTCACAGTACCTGGGTGCCTCCCTGCAGGCTCCCCCGACAGCCCCGAGTCTGCCCACCCTGGTCCACTGAAACGCAGCTGGACACAAGGGCTGAGGGGGGACAGGCATCTCCTCGCAAGAACAGGAGGAAAGAGCTTGAGCACGCGGACACCTCCTACCTCCCATACCCTAGAACAGCAGTCAGCCAACAGTCCAAGCCATCCAGGCCAGCAGGCTGGAGAGAGGAAGAGGACAGCAACCCTGGCACAGCTGGACTTGCGGCTCCAAGTGCCAGGGGCAAGGGGAGGCGGCTAGCACAGCCGCGTAGTAAACGCTTTCTTCGCAGATCCCAGAAAGGAAATGGCATTTGGAGTCAGAAAGGAAAGACCTTGGGCCCTTCTCCTCTTCCCCCAGGTCCTGGAGAGCGGCCTCTTCACATGGACGGACGATCGGTTGGTCAGTGCAGGGCCACTTAGTGGCTGGGGGCCTGGGCCTTGTGGAACAGATACACAGGACGCTGGAAGCCTGAGGGGAGATGGCAATTAGACTCTCGGCAGGGTCTAGACCTACAGGACCCCCCACCAGAAGAGCCAGCCTTACCTTTGGAGGTGTGGTAGGGGGTGGCCACCAGCTCGTAGCTGGAGAAGCCCACCTCTGGGGACGTCAGGTAGGAACTGAACTGCTCTGGCTTCAGCTGGATTCGATAGTAGTTCTTGTAGGTCGTTTCCTAGCAAGAGTCAGGGAATCCCTTGAGTCTGCTGCTGCTCCCCCAAGCCCAGGCGGTCCACCCCAGGGAACTGCACCCCATGCTCCGCTGCCATGGGACCAGAAAGGGTGAGTCCTGAGTCCCACTGACAGGCAACCCTACTCACCGTCAGAGTCTTCCTCTTATTGTAGGAAGACCAGGGCTGGGGCTCCAGGACCAGGATGCCCCCTGGGCGCAGATGCCGATAGATCCTCCGGAACATGCGCTTCAGCCCCTCATCTCCCCAGTTGAGGTGCACCCACTTAGTGAGGCTGAGGCAGAGCACCACGTCATACTCGGCTTTCTGGGCCTCCACCAGCTCGTCTCGGTCCAGCACATAGTTACCCTGTGGACAAGAGTGGTGGGAGGTCAGTGAGCAGAGGCACCTAGAGCACCCTTGCTGCCGCAGGCAGTCACCATCTTAGGGACATGTGGTGCCTCCTTTCCCCTCCCCTAAATGTCTTGCATCTGCTTCCTCCCAGTGTGAAACCAAAGAAGCATAAAAACGGAGACCGAGTGATTTTAACTTGAGCAAATTGTCTATAAAATCGGTCAAGCTGGGGGTCAACGTGTAGAGACCTTATGTGGCTGGGTTTCTCTGAACATTTCCCACCCACAGATGAGTCAACCTGCAAGGATACCTAGGCCAGGTTCCCAGAAAGTCAAAACAAATTTTGGGCCTTTTTTTTTTTTCTTCTCAGGCAGAAGTGGAGGGCCACGCCCCTTAGGAGACCTTTCTTTTGTAAGCTAGCCCCTGGCCTGTGCAAGCCCCTTCTTCCCTTCTTCACCCAGCCCTCTACCAGGGCCCAAGGGGAGTGTCTGACGGGAGCTCTGGCCAGCGACCATGTTGTCCCTCCATCTGGGGTCAACATGGATTAGAAGTAAAAGCCAAGCCCCTTGGGTTGCTGCCCACTGACACACTTTTGCCAGCTCTATCTGGAGAAACACAAACAGCTGCTGCCACCGAGGTCCCTGCGGAAGGGCAGAAGTTATTAGCCTGCCACCAACCTCACCTCCCCCTGCCACTAGTCCCACCCCCCAGGGAGCAGCAGCCGCCTCCTGGGAAGCTGGACTGGATTCCAGACCAGGCCAGGCCAGGCCATCCTGGCTGTCTTCAGAAAGGGTCTTAGGGTTAAAGACCCAAGATAGAGACCCCATCTCCTCAAGTTACAGGACAGACACAGCCTGGGAGAATACAGCTCTCCCAGCAAGGAGTGAAGACACAGCCATCTCAGGGTCAGAACCCCCTCCCCCTACTGCCACACCCCCTTTAATCTCTTGCCCCCAAGAGTCACTCCCACCTCACTTACCGTGACGAAGACAACATTGTTGGGAAAGGATGAATCTGTTCCATCCAAGGGCACTTGGGGTGCAGCAATGGGGCCCCTGCTGGCTGTAAGCGAGGCTGGGAAGTAGCTCCTCTTGCGGACGGTGGGGGGGGTCCCTTCCTTTCCCTCGGCCCCGGGGTCTCCTTCAGAAGTCTGGGTCGGGAGCCGCAGCTCCTCTGACAGGTAGTGTCGGATGTTCTGGCGGGCTGAGTGGATGAGCTGCGGGTCGATGTCCAGGCCCACCATGCGGGAGGGGCTCCACTTGCAGGCGATACTCAGGGTTAGGTGGCCCACATTGCAGCCCAAATCCAGAACGTCCCGGCCCCGGAACCACTCGGCCTTCATTACCCGCAGGCGCCCGTCCTCACAGGAGGGGTTGCGGTACCCATAGTACTCGCAGTAATTCCCATACTGGAACTTGCGTTGCTGTTTTTTGAAGCCAACCGCAGGTAGTGGGTGGTGGCGGCCTCCCCAACTCCCTCGGCCCTTTTCCTTAGGACCCTGGCCTCCACCCCTAGCCCCGACCTCCGACTTGCTGGAAGTCCTGCGACGCTTGCGGTGTCGGGAGGAGGAGGAAGAGGAGGGTGCAGAGGTTACAGAGGCAGCAGAAGGGGCTGAAAGTGAGCCCGAGGGTCCCTGCAGGGCGGCAGGCAAGGGAGACACGACCTCATCCCTGCAGTTGATGGCTGTGTTGAGTTCATAGGGCTGGGGAGCGTCCCGGCTCTGGCCCCGGTGCCGCTGCTGCTGCTGCTGCTGTGGGGCGCCCTCGGCGTGGAGGGATGGGGTAAGGGGGGCAGCGGGCAGCGCAGGGTGGCTGTCATTCCCTCCAGCTGCCGCCGCCTGCTGCTGCTGCTGGTGGTGCTGCCCCCGGTGCCTGTGACGCTTGCGCCCAGTCTTGAGAGGTGAGGCAAGAACGACCTGCGCCTCATCAGTGCAAGTGTTGAGACTGAGCGGGTCAGTGATATCTTTGGGGATCAGGATCTCCACGGGATCTCGGCTCTTGGCTGGAAGCGGGGAGGATTTGGGGGTCTCCGCATTGAGGGCACGACTCACTTCCTCGTCCAGAAGGCTATTCAGGTTCAGCGGATCAAAGATATTGCCCCCGAGGAGGAAGTTGGAGGGGAGCACGGAGTCACAGTCCGAGTTGACCCGCCGGCGCCTCTTGAAGGCCGGATGTTTGAAGCCCCCGCCGCCTCCCCCGACATTACAGCTGTTCCTCCTCTTGCCCCCGCCTCCCCCAGGGGGCCGGTGGGGCTGGTAGCCATTGCGAGGCCGGGGAGGGGCAGGGGGCCCCAGGTCTGTCCCGCCCCCTCCCCGGCGCTCCTCCCCCACGTCCAGGGGAGCGGCTCGCCCGTGGGGATCCGACACGCGGGCCTCCCCGTGCGACTGCGCCTGGGGGGTGGCAGGCGCCCCGGGGCTCGCCCCGTCGCCTGCGGGGTGTGCGCGCTGGCCCGGTTCGCGCTCCGGGCCGCCGCGGGGCTCCCCGGCAGAGGCCGCCTCTCGGTGTGGGGGCACCGTGGGGCCGACCCCTCCTCCGCCCGACTCCTCTTTGAGCGGCGGAGGAGGGGCCGGCACCAAAAACGGCTCCTTTTCCGCCGCCATCTCGATCATTTCCTCCCCTTATTCCGTCCCAGACGAGGGTAACGAAGGAGAGGAGGATCGAGGGGGGACTTAACCCTCCACCCCTTTCCTAGACCCTGGTCCCTTCCTTCCCCCGCTCCCCGAGTGCGCGCGCAGCCCTGCTCTTTCTCGCTGGGTCTCGCGCCTGCTCCGCGCCCCGGGAAGCGCGCCCCACTCGCCCGCGAGACCAAAACAAGATGCCCGCGAGAACCCAACAACTCGAGGACTGCACCGCGCGTGCGCCGACCCCTTTCTCCTGCCACCACTCACCACCCGGCCGCGAGCGCGCACGGCCCGAGCGCGTGCCCCGCGCCCCGGGGCCACGCATGCGCGCTCCGCCACCACCCCGGCTGCGCGCGCATCCGAGGACGAAGCAACTTAACGGCTCCGCGAGTTTAAATATAGACGCCCCCCGCCCGCAGTCTCCCCCACGCCCACCCCACCCCCAGAAGCCCACCACCCCAAAATGACACGCTACTTCCCTTCGCAGCTAGGTCCGGCCCTACTGATCGCCTAGGTCTCCACCGCGCGGTCCCACCCACCGGAGGCGGGGGCCCGGGAGCTGGTGTGAAAAAGGTCTCCTGGACACCCGACCCTTGTTCCTGAGGAATGAGCGTCCGCGGCCTCCGCCCGGCTCTAAACCCAACAACCTCTCCACCCCGCCTCCTGCCTCTTCCCCCGCCCCCCTCGGCGGACTGCGCCTGCGCACACGCGTGTGGGCGGGCGCGGGGAGCGGCAGCACGTGCTGGGGACGACGCCCCGCCCCTCCGGCCCGGGGGCGGGGCCTGCGACGTCACCGCCTTCAGGTCGGGGCACGCCGCGTGCGTCAGCGCGCCTCTCGGGGCGAGGGGCGGAGCCTAGGAGGGAGCGCCCGCCTCCCGAGCTTCCCAGCCTGGCCCACCTTGCTTGAGAGCGGGGCCGCCGAGCGGGACGTTTTTCCTACGCTCTCTTCTCAAGTTAAAATTCCGTAGGTCCTTTGAACTCACCCTGCCCTGCCGAATTGAAAAAGGCCAAGAACACGAAAACAGCTGCTGTTACCTAACTTCCTCTTCCCCCTGGCCGTGGCCCCCAATCGCGATCACCTGGACACACCACGCCTGCCTCTCCGCCTCCACACACACGCCCGCCGCCGTCGTGGGCGGGAGGAGGCTGCAGCCCCGGACAACCCCCCTCACTTGGGCAACGAGAATCGGGGAGTCATCTCCCCCGGGCGTTAGGTTCACTAGGTCTCCTGGCCGACAGTATTCGGCTTCGGAGGCGCGAGAGTGCGTTTCAAAGTAGTGAAAGCATGGTAGGCAAGAGATTAAACCTAGAACGACAAACGCAGTCTGAGGGAATAGAATCGGGGACAGAAAGATGTGCTTTCAGGAACGATCAGGCGTCGCTGTCGCCTCCCAAAAATAAAGACGGGGAAGCCCACTGGAATGATGGGATTTGTAGTTCTCCCGGGCCCTGCCGTGGAAGGGGGTGGGATGGAGACGTGCCTCAGCTGCGCAGGCGCACGGGGCCCGGGAGCACGCCGGCGAGGGGTGGAGCTCGTGCGAGGCCTCGTGCCTCTCGCTGGTGGCGGGAAAAAGCGGCGAGGCGGGAAAGTCGTGGAGACTCGGTGCCGTCGGCCGCTCCGCTCTTGGCTCGCTCCGCTCTTGGCTCCCCCAAAAAGGTAGCTTGGTGGCGAGAGCAATGGGCTAGGACCGGCAGACCCCCCAGACCTATTTCTGAGGAGGTTTTTCTCCTCAGGGTGACAACCAGCTGTTTTATCTTCTCAGAGTCGCCAGCCTCCAACTCTCCGGCAACCAAAAAAGAAAAGTAACCTAGTATTCTGACGGGAAAACGTCGATTTAAGTGAAGGTTGAGGTTCCGGCTGCCTCACCGCGGGGTTGTGGAAGGGGAGACTGAGGGAAAATTCTTTCCTGGTGGGATTCTCGGGGGGGGGGGCGGGGGAGAGAGCCCAGCAAGCAGCTTTCTGCCTTTGTTTGAGGAGGGTCAGGCTATGTGAGTGTGGCATTGAGAATTTTGAGAATTTTAGCTTTTTCTTTGCTTTCTTTTCCTTTTTTTGGAACTGGTGGGAGGAGAGCCCAGCACTAAATTCTCCCTTTTGGTCTTGTCCGGCGGATTTTGATCCCCCAGCCTCACAAAAAGCTTTGTGTTCTGTGAGGGGAAAGGCTGCGGGATGTGCTGCTTTAGGGGGAGGCCTGCCCGAAAGGGTCGTTGAAAGTGGGTAAAAATTGGGGCCACCTGTGGAGGCCTTTTCTGGCCGCGGCCCGGCTGGGGGTGGGTTGCCTCGTGCGGCTTCGTGGCCTCCGAACTTGGCCTCAGTGTTCTGAGCAGTCGGGATACCACAACCTCAATTTTTTTTGTTAAAAAACAATTGTTTTTTTCATCCTCGGTTGGCTGCGTGTGCATGCGCACACACGGAAAGGAGAGAAAATTTTATAACTTGAGTTTGGAAATAAGCAGGAGGCCGTCTGCCTCTAGGCCTGAATAGAAAAGGGAGCCAGAGGCGGCCCGAGTTTCAGAGTCTTTAATTGCAAGTTTTGGAGTTTCAGAAACTGTTAGAAAACATTCTGTGTTTTTTTTTTTTTTTTTGTCCTCTCTTTTTCCCTCCTTTTTGACCAAGGGTTTAAGACCAGTGTAAAGAAGAAATCGTTGGATAACGAGGAAGGGGCAGTTGGTAAATACATTAGAAATGTGTGGTTTTGCGGTTTAATTGATTGCACCCGTTCAGGTCTCAGACGTTTTGGTCTCAGAATCTTTCTGTACTCTCAAGTATGGAGGCCTCCAAAGAGCTTTTATCGGATATGAAACTGTTGATGTGAAGACACTAGACCGTAAAATAGTAGAAAATTAGAAGAAAAAACTTAGGAAACAACGATAAACCTATTCCATGTTGTCATTTTTACCGAAAATTACATTCTTCTAAGCAAAAGGAAATTAGGTGTGAAGAATGGGGTTTTACCTTTTTCAACTCTTCCATGTTTGGCTTAATATAAAACCACTGGGTTCTCATTTGTTTCTCTCTTGTTGTGGTGTAGTTTTGACAAAGTGAGGCGACGTGGGGACCCTATCGTGAGAACTGCTGGGCTACGTGGTTTCATCTCAAAATTAATGTGATTATTTTTAGTGTTCTAAGTGAAAGGAAACCTTATTTTTCTGAGATTTTCATTCACCTACTCTTGGTTCTTTTTAAGTTCTTTTCCCTTGCTTACTTACCTTTCTCACTTTGAGAGCAGTCTGGTTTATGGACTGCTCCTGGCTCTTTATTACCTCAAGTCATTGAAGGGGGGGTGTGTGTTTGGCTCTGACTGAAAGTAAGAAAAATTAAAACCTCCCATGCAATTCCTGAATGTGGAGCCCTAGTCATTTGGTTGCTGCTCAGAAGAAAATCGGTGCTGTATGTTTACTGTCTGCTTTCAGTATTTGTTGCTGTAGAAATAGGAAATTCTCCTAAAACAGAGACATAGCACTGATTTCTCAAAAGTGACTACCAGGTTTCTGTTCTTGGGTTAGAACTTTTAAGCATTTTTTTTTTCAGCATGTTAAAAAAAAAACCAACATTTATTTTGTTAATTTGAAAGGCAAAGCTACAAAAGAGAAAGAGATAAAGAGATAAAGTTAGGAATGTCTTTGATCTGCTCTTCACTCCTCTAATGGACATCCGCCAGGCCAGGACTGGATCAGGCTGGAGCCTGGAGCTTCTTGGTCTCTCACATGGGTGCAAGACCCCAGGCAGCTTTGTTGCTTTCTCAGGCACACTCACCAGGAGCTGGATCAGAAGTGGAGCTGCTAGGAATTGAACTGGTATCTGTGTAGGCAACTTAACATGCTTTCCTGAAATAGTTACTCCTACAGCTTTACTTTAAAAGCAGTATTTTTGCCATACTTTTACTTTGGATTAGGAGGACTGTTATACATCTCTGTTTAAAAATTTATGTACTTTATTAACTCAATAATGATCCATAATTCTAACCAGTGGATTGGGGTTCCAGAGACACACTTAGGAATACCTGTGTGAACCTAATGATGTGAACCTGAATGTTATAAAAGTTTGCATTTTTAGGCTGGCTAAAACACTTTTTTTTAAAAGATTTTTTTATTTTTAATTGGAAAGGCGGATATACAGAGAGGAGAGACAGAGAGGAAGATCTTCCATTCGATGATTCACTCCCCAGGTGGCCACAATGGCTGGAACTATGCCAATCTGAAGCCAGGAGCCTCTTCCGGGTCTCCCATGCGGGTGCAGGGTCCCAAAGCCTTGGGCCATCTTCAACTGCTTTCCCGGGCCACAGGCTGGGAGCTGGATGGGAAGCGGGGCTGCTGGGATTAGAACCAGTGCCCATATGGGATCCCAGCATGCAAGGTGAGGACCTTAACCACTGTGCCATCGCGCCGGGCCCGGCTAAAACACTTTTAAAGGATATAAAATGAGAAAGCATTTTTTGAAATTACCATGTATGGTTATTTATAAAAATGTCAAGGTTGGTGTTTTGGTACATTGGGCTAAGCTGCCGCTCCTCTGCTGCTTACCTGTTTCCAGCTAATGTGCCTGGTGATGGCCCAAGTGCTGGGATTCTTGTCACCCAAGTGGGAGACTTTTCTAGACAACTAGCTTTGGTTTAGCCCAGTCCCAACTGTTTCAGGCACTTGGGGAATTAATACTAGATGGAAGATCTGTCTTTAAAATAAATATTCTTTAAAAAATAATTTCACTTATTTATTGAAAGATTTGTTTATTTTTATTAGAAGGTTTATAGAGAGAAGGGAAGACAGAAATATCTTGGTTCACTATCCAAGAGGCTGCAATGGCCAAAACTGAGCCAATCCAACTCTACGAGTCAGGAGCTTCTTCTGGGTTTCTCATGCTGGGGCAGGGTCCCAAGGACCTAGGCTGTCCTCTGCAGCTTCCTCAGGTCACAAGGAAGGAGCTGGATGGGAAGTGGAGCAGCGGGACGCCAAGCAGTATCTATGTGGGATCCTAGTGCTTACAAGGTGATTTTTTTAGCCTATAATTTTTATATTTTATTTAGAAAGCAGAGTTACAGCGAGGGAGAGATCAAGATCAAGAGATCAAAATCTTGTCATGGCCGTTACAGCCATCTGGGGAGTGAACCCACAGATAGAAGATCTCTGTTTCTGTCCCTCTTTTCATTGCCTTTAAAAAAAATTTATTGTTATTTAAAATTTTTTCACTTGGCCATTTAAATAAAATGCCAAAGGTACTTGAGGGAGTTCCTTGGGAAGGTTCCTTCAACTTCTTTCTCCCTAATTTTCACCCACTCTGACCAGTCTTGTATGTGTTATTCAGAGGTAATTTATGGATATGCAAGTGAGGTATGTAGACATACATTTTTGAAATCCAAAGTTGTCATCTCAAATACTAATTTTCATTCTGATTTTTCTCACTTAAGATAACCCTCCTTGTAATTTAGATTACTTTCACAGGGACTTTTTAATGATCTTTTCTGGAGTCTGGGAGAAAATAGGTTTGCCATTTGTGGTCAAATTAATATCCCTTTTGCACTCAAATTTTATACTGTGTGATTATAATGAAGAAAGAGACAAATTTGCTTCAGTGTTTCCCAAATTCCCATTTCTTTTTCTGAAGAAAAAGCTTTTATCGGGGGTGGGGTTGTGATTAGAAGGGTACAGTGAGATAATGTGTGCTTTAATGTAAAGCAATAGTAATTGCTTCAGAATAGCACATCTCAGTTGTTTACATTTATAGAAATAAGAGGGGCCTGATGTGATGACTCAATGGCTATGTCTTCGTCTTGAATGTACCAGGAACCATATGGGTGCCGGTTTGTGTCCTGGTTGTTCCACTTACCATACAGCTCCCTGCCTGCGACTTGGGAAAGTAGAGGATGCCCCAAAGCCTTGGGGCCCTGCACCCACGTGGGAGACCTGGAAGAAGCTCCTGGCTTCAGATCAGCTCAGCTTCAACCGTTGCGGCCACTTGGGGATTGGCCTGTGGGTAGAAGATCTTTGTCTCCTTCTCTAAATCTGATCTACTTTTGCAAGAAAAACAATTTTTTAAAAGATTTATTTATTGTTATTGCAAAGTTAGATAGACAGAGAGGAGAGACAGAGAGGAAAATCTTCCGTCTGATGATTCACTCCCCAAACAGCGGTAATGGCTAGAGCTTAGCTGATCCAGAGCTAGGAGCCAGGAGCCTCTTCAGGGTCTCCCACGTGGGTGCAGGGTCCCAAGGCTTTGGGCCGTCCTCAACTGCTTTCCTAGGCCACAAGCAGGGAGCTGGATGGGAAGCATAGCTGCTGGGTATTAGATCTGGTGACCATATGGAATCCTGGGCATGCAAGGTGAGGACTTTAACCACTACGCTCTCGCCCGGCGCCCAAGGTGTTTCCATTTTTATAGGGAAGGCAGATTTCCAGTGAAGGAGAGAGAGAGATCACTGCTGGTTCACTTCCCAATTGGCTGTAACAGCTGGAACTGAGCTGATCTGAAGCCAGGATCCAGGAACTTCTTTCGGGTTTCCCAGGGTGCAGGGTCACAAGACTTTGAGCCATCCTGGACTGCTTTCCCAGGCCACAAAGGGAGCTGAGTACTGACTGCTATCTCCCATGGTGTACACTACCAGGGAGCTGAGACCAGAACTCAGCTAGGAACTAGGGCTTGAAGCAGGCTCTCTGGCAGGATGTGGGCATTCCAAGTGATGTCTGAATTATTGTTTTGTAAGTGTTATAAAAATAAAAAGCATATATTCTCTGAGCCTAAAGAAAACTCTATAGAAGAGGCTGTAAGGTTGATAAGACAAAGGTCATTTTCTTCTGAAAGAGGGATGGATAGTGAAAGTATCAATACAAGGAAAGTTTAGGTCGGAAAATGTAAAAATTATTGGCATGTCCCAGAATGAGTCTTGTGAAACTCAAGTACCTGGAAATGCCATTTTCTTGTTTGTTTCAATGTATTTTTTAAAAAAGGTTATCTCTTCTGTTATTTATTTGAAAGAGAGAGATCCAGAGAAAGGGCATTTCTCCCCTGGCTCACTCCCTAAATGGTCACAATGGTTGGGCCTGGGATAGCTGAAGCCTAGAGCCAGGAGCTCTTTCGGGGTCACCTGTTTGGGTGACAGGGACCCAGCTACTTGAACTGTCACTTGCTGCCTACCAGGGTGTGTAACATATGCCAGAGCCAGAATTTGAATCCAGACACTAAAGAATGGGTGACTTAACCCAGATTCTTACCTATTAAGTTCTTTTAATGTTTTCATGTGTGTTGCCTATATGTGCTATGATATTAGTGATGTTGGAGCATTCATTGGCAGGGTGTAGCATAGTACAGATTATAGAAGCAGACAAGTTCTATTTCTGACTTTACTATTTGCAAATTACATAATTATCTCTGAATATTTTAAGCCTCAGTTTCTCCAAGTGTAAAATGGTTTCTATCTCATAGATTTGTTCCAAGAGTTAAATTAGTTAATACATGTAAAGGGTATTAGAAAATAGAGTTCAATATCTGTGAATTCTGGCCATTATTAACAGTATCAAGGTCAGTAATGACAGCGAAGCACTTTGTTGTGCTGTAGAAAAATGTGAGTGGATTGCTAAGATGAGCTGTGACAACCAGAGGGTGGAATTCTTACTACTGGATTCCTAGGTGCAGCTCTCTGGTGACATCTGCTGGTTATCCAGTACATTTGAGTTGTGAATGGAGATTGGGATTTTTTTTTCCCCCTCTGGAGACAGGGACGAATGCAGTGACCAGATGAGTCAGGAAAGAAAAGAGAATGGGAAAGCACCTCATGAGATAGAGCCGGGAGGTGGGGTTCCTCTTGAAAGGAGAGGGAGAGAGTGACACCGGAGATTTGTTGAACTGAAGATCCAAGAAAGGGGAAAATAAACATTATGTTAGGGTTTTTTCTATGCTTAGGGATCTCTGTGTTAAGTCAGATAGCTGTCAGCTTATTTGCATTTTCAAGTTTCTAGAAGATTCTTAGGAAAGGAGGGTATCCCACTGAAGAAAACTCACCCTCCTTAACACCCACGACCATCTGCACTAGTCTGCCACTGCCCACGCCTCCATTTCTTCCTCCTCCTCCTCTTTAAAAAATGTAGCATATACTACATTGATGATATCCCTTCTGCTTCATTTTCAACACTTGCTAGACCCACTTAGCAGTGAGTGCCAGGCTAGTGCTGGACACAGTTCTAGGCCTTTAAAACACTAGTTGTCATTTCTCATTAAAGGGTAACACTTATCGTTCCCTTGTATGTGATTGGTACTGCTGGGGAATTAGAAATGTTGTCAAGAAGGCAGAAATACAATTCAGGGCCTCAGGCACAGAGACCTTGAATCCAAGAAGACAAGTTTAAAGTACTGTTTGATTAGAATCATGGCAATTCATTTCTTTTTCCTAGCAGAGGCAAAGAAAATTTAGTTTTCTGGACTGAATGATGACAACAGTACAGAATAAAGAAGGTGAGTTGAGAGGGATGTTTGCTGTGTCCACTGCTCCCACCTTCGCGTTCTGGAGTTTTTCCCACAGGTGGACTGTTCAGTTCTTGTGTGTGGGTGACGACTGTTCGAGTTACTACTCTGGTGGATGCTTTGGGAAGACAGATATAGAAACAGTCCTCTTAGGCTTATGTTTTGATTTACTCAGTGGTTCCCAAACCTGGCCAGAATCAGCTGGTCATGTAAAATAACAGATTTCTGAGCCTCACTCCAGTCTGCTTCACTAGACACCTAGAGATGGGGGTTGGAGTGGCGGGGGGGGGGGGAGGGAGCTAGGAAACTGGTTTGTTAAAAGTTCTCTCTCTAGAATTCTGATATGGTCAGCGATATGGGTAATGCTTTAGTTGCTATTAGACTATGCTTCATAAATCTCATCTGATGGTCAAATTTCTTTCAGAATGTGGGAAGGGACCAAAGAAAACCTTTGCTCCACCTACACAAAAATCCCATTTCCTGGTACCTTGTGATCCTAAGGCACCGAAGACAGAGACTCTGGGGGTGAAAGCCCCAGAAGCAAAGGCCAGGCCACGCCTCCCCAAGTCCAGATTAGAGATGAATGAAGAGAAAGCAGATACAGAGAATGGCTCAGGCATTGGCCAGGAGCAAAAAGGAAAGACTCCAGAGAAGAAGCAAAACAAGCAAGCTGTGAAGAAAGAAAAGGTATGGCTCACCCTGATGGGCTCCCCAGCACAGCTCATTCTGGTTTACTCTGTGTAGGGCCAGACAAACAGAATCTTCTCATGGTAGGAAAATCTGTTCTGTGGCTTTAGGTTTATACATTCCTTTTCTAGAGCATCCGTTTTCTTCTCAAAGAGGTAAAACATGTTTTGATGAAATTGCTTAGCGGGAAACAGTGTATGAGGTGGGATGGAAGTGGTATAGAAGTGGGCAGACTATCAATATTATTACATTCTTTGCCTCCTTTATTCCCAGTATCTGAGGTAGCACTTACATTCTTCTTAGGTGTATTAAGTTCTCTTGTTTTTGGTCTTGTGAATTTATTGTCTTGTCTGAAAGGGAGCATATGGGAAGAGAATCACTTTTTCTGTCACTCTTGTCTCTTCAGGGAAGATCAAGTCTTACGAATGCAGAATTTGAAGAGATTGTCCAGATTGTGCTCCAGAAGTCCCTGCAAGAGTACGAGGGCCTGGCTTGTCAGGAGAGCAGAGGGGCTTTGGGTAGGTCATGGACTGTTACCTCCGGGTAGAACAGGTCAGAGGGCTTCTCTCCTCTGGTATCTCCCTCAGTAAGAGAGTGTTAGGTGGTGAGACTTCCAAATTAACAGGATTATAGTTAAATCATCTTAGATAAAGGACACAGAATTTATGAAAACAGATCATATTTACTTCAGAAGTAGAGTCTCAGCTAAATTTTTCAAATGGATTTTAAATTCATTTCTATGTTTCTAGTCTGCCTAGAAAAGGTAAATTGTTTTTCCAGGATTTGAAGAACTTAATCTATTTTTGTATATTTCTGTTTTTAATATTGTGTTTGAATATGCTCAAGAATTTGATTTTAGAATTAGGAATTCTGTAGTGTAGGTCTTGCGGGCTTCTCCATGGGTCAGGAAGTGAAGGAAGATGATCTGAGGCTTCATCCATCTTAGGTGTGCTACTCTGACTTTGGTGAAAAAACATAAAATGCAGTATGCGCAAGTATTTTAGATAACAAAATTCTGAAATGATGTAGATCAGTCTAGACAGGATTATAGAAAATAAGAGATTTATAGCTTTTCCTGGAAATGTGAAGATGTAAAGTTCTGTATGTGGCATGTTTGTTGGTAGTGGGTAGGATGCAGGCAACAGCTAATGCTCAGGTGTTTGAGACCCTCTCCGCATCTGGGAAGACCCAGCTGAAGTTCAGACTTTGAGCTTTTGGCTTGTGCTGGCCTAGCCCTGCGTGTTTCAGCCATTTGAGGAATAAAAACAATGGAGAGATCTCTCTCTGCCTTTCAAATAAAAAGTAATATCTTAAATATTAAAAAATAAAGTTATAGGCAACAGGGAAGAGAATATTTTAAATGGCTTGTTTATTTTTATTTTAAAGGCAAAGGGGAGATAGAGGAGCTCTTCCATCTGGTGGCTCACGCCCCGAGTAGCTGTAAAGGCCAGAGCTGAGCCGATCCAAAGTTGGAAACCAGGAGCCTCTTCTGGGTGCAGGGTCTGGAGGACTTGGGCCATCCTCCACTGCTTTCTCAGGTCATACACAGAGCGCTGGATTGGAAGTGGAACAGTGGGGACTCAAACTGGTGCCTTGTGGTGCCAGGATGTTGGCACCACAGGGTGGAGAATTAGCTTACTGTGCCACTGTGCCGGCCACAGGGAGTAGATAATTTTAATGAGTAGTTAAAATTAGGAAATACCAAAGTTGTTATTTTTCTTGTGCTGCTTCTCTATTTACAGATTGTGTTTTTTTGGAGGGAAGGAGGGATGGGATCTGACTTTGATTTTTCAGACACTTCCTGTGCCCAGTCCATGGTATATACTGGATCAGACAAAGTGCCAGGAAATACTGCTGCTGCTACTGGTAATGATGCTGTTGATGGGTAAGTTTATCCCAGTGTGGCAGGCGGAACACAGGTTGGGCTGAGCAGTGGTTAAGTTTGTATCGTGTTTCTTTTCTTTTGTTTTTTTTTTTTTTAAAGATTTATTTATTTTCATTACAAAGTCAGATATAGAGAGAGGAGGAGAGACAGAGAGGAATATCTTCCGTTTGATGATTTAGTCCCCAAGTGACCGCAATGGTCGGTGCTGCGCCAATCCGAAGCCGGGAACCAGGAGCCTCTTCATGGTCTCCCATATGGGTGCAGGGTCCCAAGGCTTTGGGCCGTCCTCGACTGCTTTCCCAGGCCACGAGCAGGGAGCTGGATGGGAAGTAGAGCTGTGGGATTAGAAGTGGTGCCCATGTGGGATCCCGGCGCATTCAAGGACAGGACTTTAGCTGCTAGGCCACGGCGCTGGGCCCTGTATCCTGTTTCTATACATTTCTCTTAGCTCAGGAAAAATACTGATTTGAGTTGGGAAGAATAGTCAAGGAGATGGACAGAGTAATCTCAGAAAGCCGTAGAGAGCCTTGGGTTCTTTCAGATGAAGACTCCTGGGAATTACTCTTTTATTTATTTACTTATTTTTATTTTTATTGGAAAGTCAGATATAAGAGAGGAGGATTGATTCATTCCCCAAGAGGCTGCAGTGACCAAAGCTGAGCCGCTACAAAGCCAGGAGCCAGGAGCTTCTTCTGGGTCTCCCAAATGGGTACAGGGTGCCGAGGCCTTGGGCTGTCCTTGACTGCTTTCCCATGCCACAAGCAGGGAGCTGGATGGGAAATGGGACCACAGGGGTTAGAACCGGTGCCCATATGAAATCCTGTGCAAAGTAGCCACTAGGCTACTGTGCTGGACCTGGGAATTACTCTTTTTAAAAAACCTTTTTATTAAAAAAAAAAAAAAACTTCATTTTCTGAGGTAGAGTTATAGTAAATCGTACTCTAGAAATTTTCATCTGTGGAGAAAGTGAAGTCGTTCCTGCGACGAGGGCATCTAAGCCAAATTGTGTTCCTTTGTTGGGTTGTTTCACAAGAGTGGTGTTGAACATTTGCCAGGTTTTTCATTTGAAAAACATGCTGCTTTCAGAGAGAAGATGATAGTAACTCACACTGCAAAGACTTCAGCTCCTCAGGAAGACAAAGCTGTCCCTGCGTTCAGAGCGTCTAAGCAAGGCCGCCCAGATCCTGCACCTTCTGAAAAGAAATCAAACAGACCTCGGTTAAGCAAAAGAAAGAAGGAAGTCCGTAAGTATAGTTAGGTACACTTGGATGCCTGGCTTAAGGGTCTTGGGAGAGTGTGCACACTGAGAATTTTTGCTCCATGGTTTGACACACTACTCAGCTATGACTCTTCTCTGGTCTTTACTGTTTGCAAAGATTTTCTTTTTTTATCACTGCATCCCACAGTGTTTTGTTTTATATTCACAGAGGATGAGAAGATGGAGAGTGACCAAGGTGGAGATGAGCACAGACAGAAAAATGAACCAAAGAAAATGATTCAAGATCTGTCTCAGATCAGTGGTGAGCATACAGGAGATTAAAATGGTTTGGGTGAGTTCAGCTGTAGTTTGAAACACCCACTTGAGCTAAGCATTGTGATGGATTAGAGCGGCAAGGGTTAACATCTCAGAAAACTCCGGGAAGACTGATGACTGTTATAACTGCTTGTTAGAAGGTATGCTGTGATTTGAGGAAGAAAGAAATATTTTGTTCATTCAGTTGTTTATTCATATAATCCCTAGTTGTGAGTACTGTGTACTGGGCATTTTAGATGGTACCCAGGGAAAAAAACTAGGACATGATCATAAAGAACAGAAATTTAGGGACATGTATTATTGCAGGTGCCAGGAGAAGAGGGAATAAGAGGAGTGCTTGGCCATGTCAGAGGCTACCATGGGTTTTTTTTTTTTTTTTTTTTTTTTTTAATAATCAAGCTGTTTTAGAAAACATCTAATGTCAGCAAAGGGAAGTATTTTTTTTTTAAAGATTTATTTTTATTATTTTTTCATTGGAAAGGCGGATATACAGAGAGGAGAGACAGAGAGGAAGGTCTTCCGTCCGATGATTCACTCCCCAAGTGAGCGCAACGGGCCGATACTATGCCGATCCGAAGCCAGGAGGTCCTCGACTGCTTTCCCAGGCCACAGGCAGGGAGCTGGAAGGGAAACGGGGCTGCCGGGATTAGAACCGGCGCCCATATGGGATCCCGGGCGTGCAAGGCGAGGACCTTTAACCACTTGCGCCACCGCGCCGGGCCCTACCATGGGGGTTTAACACTTGAAAATTCTCAAGAATATCACAGTTAGGAAGCTCTTAGGGTCTTGGTGATAGCTGCTTATGTGTTTTTGAAAATACTTATTCCCATAATAAAGGCAAATTTATAGAGGGAAAGAGAGACAGAATTATTTTCCATCCACTAATTTACTCCCCCACTGGCTGCAATGGCCAGATTTGAGCTGATCTGACCCCAGGAGCTTCTTCCAGGTTTTCTGTGTGGGTTCAGGCTTTGGGTCATTCTCCACTGCTTTCCCAGGCCACAAGCAGGAAGCTGGATGGGAAGTGGAACAGCAAGGACATGAATTGGCACGCGTATGGGATACCTACACTTGGAGGTGAGGGGTTAGCTAGTTGAGCAATTGCACCAGCCCACAGATCTGCCTTTCTGATAAATAAATGTTAAAAAAAAAAAAAAAGAAAAAAATAAGGTAATCTTGTCTGCATAGAGCCTAATTTTTGTGTTAGGTAGCAAACAAATGGAATTTCCAAAAGACATTGGAGTTTTTTTTTAAAGATTTATTTTAGTTTTGGGCCCGGCGCGGTGGCGCAAGTGGTTAAAGGTCCTCGCCTTGCACGCCCGGGATCCCATATGGGCGCCGGTTCTAATCCCGGCAGCCCCACTTCCCTTCCAGCTCGCTTCCCTTCCAGCTCCCTGCCTGTGGCCCGGGAAAGCAGTCAGGACGGCCCAAGGCTTTGGGACCCTGCACCCGTGTGGGAGACCCGGAAGAGGCTCCTGGCTTCGGATCGGCAGAGTATCGGCCGTTGCGCTCACTTGGGGAGTGAATCATCGGATGGAAGATCTTCCTCTCTGTCTCTCCTCTCTGTATATCTGCCTTTCCAATGAAAAAATAATAAAAAAATGAATCTTTAAAAAAAAAAGATTTATTTTAGTTTTTTGAAAGGCATATATAGAGAGGGAAAGATAGATCTTTCATCTGAAGTTTCACTCTCTGAATGGCCGCAACGACCAGGGCTAGGCTAGGCCAAATGCCAGGAGCCTGTCTGGGTCTCCCATATGTGTGTATGGGCCCAAGGACTTGGGCCTTCTGCTGCTGCATTCCTAGGCATATTAGCAGGGAGCTGGATTGGAAGTGGAACATCCGGGACTTGAACTTGTGTGCATATGGGGTGCTGGTGTTGTAGTTAGCAACTTAACTGATTATACCACTGCTGGCTTCAGACATTTGGAAATTTTATGATGTGAAATAAATTTGATTATTTAGTCTATTAGTGTGTCCCATATCAATAGAAATAGAAGATAATCTTGGAGAAAATAGGATTGAACACACACACAAAAATCAGAACAGAAAGTATAAGGTATAATGAAAAAAATGGCTAAAGTTTAGTTTGTGTGTAGGTGTGTGTGTGTAGGTGTGTGTAGTTAAGCAGGGAGAGACAGAGAGACCTTCCATCTACTAGATTGTTTTCCAAATATCCAGAAACCAGGAACTCAATCCACATCTTCCACTTGGGTCCCGGGGACCTACCTACTTGAGTTCCACCTGCTATCTCTCAAGGCATTCTGATATGAGATACAGCATTCTAGGTGATGTCTTAACTGCTGCATCGAACACCTGCCCTGAAATCATTTCAGTTGTAGAATGAATAGTATGATTTGCACATACTTGGAAGAAAATTCTAGAAAGACTGCAAGTAAGGTAATCCAGGTCATTGAATCATTCTTTCTGTGGTTTTTATTTTTTAAAATTTATTTATTTTACTTTGAAAGTTCTATATGGAGAGAGATAAATCTTCCATCTTCTAATTCACTTCCCAACTGACTACAATGGCTGGAGCTGAACCAGTCCAAAGCCAGGAGCTGAGAGATTTTTCTGGGTCTCCCAAAGGGGTGCAGGGACCCAAGGCTTTGGGCCATCCTCTACTGCATTCTCAGGTGTGAGCAGGGAGCTGGATGGGAAAGTCATCCATATAAGATGATGGTTCTGCAGGTGCAGGATTAGCCTGATACATGCTCAGACCCTTCCAAGGAATGTTCTGGGTAGAATTTTAAAAAAAAACACTAGGTGTTTTTTTTTTCTTTCAGTTTTGTGTGATTATATGATCTCAGATGTGCCTGTTGAAAACTTTTGGGGTACTATAGATTCCATTGACCCAATTTCCTGTTTGTCCAAGTAAGTTGGTGTTGCTGTATCTCGTGTCTCTCATTAGCCCTGCAGACACTGGATTCTAGGTCGGCAGAGAGGTGCTTGTGAGTTGAATTGTGATTATAGTGAATCTCAGTTTCTTGCTCCAAGTGAATTATTCTTCCTGTTTCTCAGTTACCAAGAGTAGATGAGTCCTGGAGCAGGAAGTAGAAAGAGGAGTCCCCAATAGAGAAGTAGTAGTGACCTAAGTAAGCTTGGACCATACAAGAAATGCTCCCTAAGGAAATACTATCCATGTGAGTAGTAGGAGAAAGAAGCTCAGGTTGGATAAAGTTCAGCATATCCCCAGTATGAAAAAGAAAACCAACCTGATTGAAATTCAGGAACTAAGGGGAGACAAGATTGGAAAGTGGTTCAGGATAAGTGGAAGCAGCAATACTTTTTAAAAAAGGGTTTATTTACTATTTAAAAGGCAGGTTTGGAGAGAGAAAGAGAGACACAGACATCTTCCCTCTGCTGGTTCACTCTCCAAATGGGTGATGAAAGGAGAGAGTGACAAGTAGAAGGTTTAAGGTTTTCAGATGATTTGGAGATAAAATTGTCAGGATTTGGTAATGAATTGGATATTGGAGGACAGGTACAGGAAGGAGAGAATGTCAAGAGTGGTTTTGGTTTGAGCAGTTACATGAAAGGAAGCAAAGGAGAGAAGAAGAACTACTCTGTGTCATGAAACTAAGCATCAGGTTTGAGACCCTTGGGTGACATCCAAGCAGTGATGTCCAAGAGCAAGGTGGCTATAGGAATCTGAGGCTCAGGACAGGGTTGATGTGTACAGCCACATGCTGAACATGGATTGCAGAGCTGTGAGAATGGCTGAGCTTGCCTCAGGAGAAAAGTGTAGCATGGGGCTTTGGCACGTCACTTACTTAGAGATAGGGTGGCGTACCCAGCCAAGAAGTGAGGCTGGTGCTGCCAGAAAGGGGTGTGGGAGATGGAGAATGAGTTGTCACACAACCCAGGAAACTGGTATTTCCAGATTAAGCAGTTCATTCTAATCAGTTGTGATGCTGTCTTCATTTTCATTGGCCATATGTATAAATGTCTAGTATAGTTTCTTCTCTTGTGAGTTACTTGAATAGAAACAAAAATCTGCGTAATTCTGACATTGGAAATTTTATCCTGAACCACAGATATTTTATTTCATATCATTAGGATGATTTTTGCTATTCATTTTCTTATGAATACTTGTTAATTTCACAATCAGCCATTTATTTTGCTGATCTTGATGAACTCTGCTCCCGTCAAGATTTATTTACTTATTTGAAAGGCAATCTCTTCTATCTGCTGGTTTGCTATTCTCCAAATGGCCCAAACAGCCGAGGCTTGACCAAGCCAAAGACAGGAACCTTGAACTCCATTCTGGTCTGCCATGGGATGGCAAGTGTCCAGGTATTTGGGCCATGATCTGGTATTTTCCCAGATACATTACCAGGGAGCTGGATCAGAAGTGGAGTAGCTGGGACTCAAACCAACACTCCCATATGGAATGCTGGTATCTGAAGCAGCAGCTTAACCTGATGTGCCCACAACGCTGGTCCTTAAGAGTTATTTACTTATTCATCTGTATGAACTTTTATGGCCTCCAGCTCTTCTCCCACTCTTTTTCCCCCTAAAAGTCTTACTAGCTCACCTCTATATAGTCAGCACTGTTATTGACAATGCTTTGTTTGAAAGAAAGTTGTCAACCAATAGTTTGTTCTTTAAGATAAAGTCATTGAGAAAGTGGCCCATCATATGTGATGTTTTGAAAGGACCTGAATAAAAGTCACATTTTCTGAGGGAAGAGTTCAGTGGATTAAGGACTGTGTGTGTGTGTGGAGGGGTGCTGGGGGACTAGAGGTTTAATATGAAAGGTCCTTCTTTTTAAGAGATCTATTTATTTATTTTTAAAGACTTATCTATTTTTTTTTGGAAAGGCAGATTTATAGAGGAGGAGAGACAGAGAAGATATTCAACAATCTGCTAGTTGACTCCCCAAGTAGCTGCAATGGCCAGAGCTGAGACTGTCTGAAGCTAGGGACCAGGAGCTTCTTCTGGGTCTCTTATGCTGGTGCAGAGTCCCAAGGCTTTGGGCCATCCTTTTCTACTTTCCCAGACCATAAGCAAGGAGTTGGATGGAAAGTGGAATAGCTGGGAAATGAACCAGCACCCATATGGGATCCCTGGCACATGCAAGGAGAAGACTTTAGACACTAGGTTATCATGCCAGACCCTGAAAAGTCCTTCTTGGTGGCCACCTTCTTCATGACAGCCAGGACGCTGTTTAGCTCCTCTGAATGTGCATGTCCACTGTTTTCTTGATGAACTTGTGGGCCAATTTGTCCTTGGAAACCTTGAGCAGCTCCCTGGCATGGCACTCAAACAGGCAAAGTCACCCACCTCGTGGGTCATGTGCCATGTAAACTTGATGTGCTTGGTGAGGCGCCCGTGGCAGTGGCTGTGCTTGACTTGATCACATTCTTGGTCACCTTGCGGCCCTTGTGAGGCCCACAGCCATGGTGTAACACAGGACCGTGGCTGCAGCTTTCCAGTGGCTGCCGATGTGGAACTAACTTAAGTGATTTTTCTCCAGCAAGTTTGAACTGCATGAGTGTTAGCACAGGAAAGATAGAGGGTGAATTCATTCCAGGTGCTGTTTTCCATCTGGATGAGGGGGAAGGACAGAGGGAAAAGGAGTTGGAGGTGTCTGCGGACGTGCCTAAGGAAATGGGATGGAATCGAACCTGTATAGTGTGTGGTTAAGGAATGGAAAAGGCAGGGTGTAGACTGGAGGACCAGATAAAGTAGACATTGCCAGCAAGCCAGTGGAACACACTCTTTAATCAGAGTGGTAAGAGGCTCAGGGTGTGCACATTTCCTGCAGGTGACTTTTTGGGGCATACACAAGTGGGTATGGATCAGGGTCACCAGGGAGTGTGAAGAAAGAGTCAAGAAACTGTGAGAATGGGGTGCTTTGTGAGGTATTCCTGTGGAGGCATTGGGCATGTGGAATGA
The DNA here is from genome assembly GCF_017591425.1 of Ochotona curzoniae. Lineage (NCBI taxonomy): Eukaryota > Metazoa > Chordata > Mammalia > Lagomorpha > Ochotonidae > Ochotona > Ochotona curzoniae. Next base: position 7,625,540 of record NW_024465421.1, read on the forward strand.
AGGCAGTGTGGAAAGAAGGCTGAACCAGGTGCGAGCATCTTTGCAGGGAAGGTGAGAAGCTGAGTGGGAAGCATGACATGGTGAATGGCTTAAGGAAGGAAGGGTTTTTATTGGAGGAGGGGAAATAGTAAAACAGGAAGTAAGGATGAGATGGTGCTAGCCCATTTGCTATCCTGACAAACACAGAGGAAGGCGTAAGGAAGGAGCTCAGAGATCTGTTGTATATGTGGGTTTGTGGAATCAGGTGGGGCAGTGTCTGTGGTGGGTCTCTAGGCTTCAAAGTGGAGGGAGAGGTTCAGCAAGAAGCTGGTGTGTGGACATTTGTTCAAGTCTGGAATTTTAGAGAGCACGGTGGAAGCATTTGGGAGGCTGCATGGGACGTGGGTCAGCTTAAGAGATGTGAGGATATAGAATGGCGGGGGTGGGAGTTTGGAAGGCAGTGAAAGAAGAAAAGCTTGGCTTTCAAGCAGGGTCCAAAGTAAGTATTGATAAACAGTGGACTGTGATTTGTGTCTTTTGGAGGAGGATGGTCCCACTGGTTGCAACTTGGTGACTTGTTCATCAAGGTTTGGTTGAGAACTCTGGATACAGAAAAGAGACACTGGTTACCTCTGAAGAACTAGTAGTGTGTGCCAGCAGAGGATGAGATCCCATCTGGAAAACTGCCAGGCATCCTTTCTGTTTGAGGATTGTCAGTAGCAGAAACACTCGTTTCTGCTCAGTGTGGGATAAAGGAGATGTGAAACTTGTATTCTAAGCTCAGCTGTGTCACCAAGGTAGGCTGATTTTCAACAAGTCAGTTAATTTCTCTGAGGCTTGATTTTTTTCCTTCTTGCAAGTCAATGAAAATGTGGTTCTGGGTTTTTGGAAGGTTCTATTGACTATGGTGGGATCAAAGAAGAAAGAATATTTTTGAGTCTCTTATTTCAGTCTTAATTTATTTGAGAGGGGGAAAGGGAGAAAAGGAGGAAGGAGAGTAAACGTGCGTGCACGCGAGGGAGGGGGGAAGAGAGAGAAAGAGAAAGTAGGGAAGCACATTGGAGCATGAATGAGCCAAGGGTAAGCAAGCCCATCTGCAGTGGTGGCAAATGGCTGGGACTGGGTCAAAACCAAGACCTGAGAACTCAGTCGAGGTCTTCCATGTGGTGGTGGGAACCCATTTGAGTCCTTGCTGCTGTCCCCTGCAGTTGGTTAACAGGAAGCTCGAGTCCGGAGCCAGGGATTGAACCCAGGCATTCTAACTAGAGAACGGGCATCTTAACTGCATCTGAGCCACTAAGTTGAATTTCCTTTTTTTTTCCTGTCATAGGTCAATATCTAGTTTGGGTCCAGTGTTCTTCCTCGAACTGTGAGAAATGGAGGCGGCTGCATGGGAATATTGACCCCTCGGTTCTTCCAGACAATTGGTCTTGTGCTCAGAATCCAGGTAGAAAAGCGTGGAAATGTTTTTGTCCGGTTTTCTGGTTCCTCCTCTGTTCTTTCCCTGAACATACCCTTCAGATTAACCACGACGTAAGTACAGTCAGCACTCTAAGGGTTGTTGTAACTGTTGGAGGAGAGGAGGGATCTTGCGACAGCCATGTGGGAATGACTCCAGGGCAGAGAGGGCTGAAGTGTTTTCTCTGAGGAGGGGCCTTGTATCCAAAGGGCTGTGTGGAGGAAGTCCGTTTTCTTCAGCATTACTAATCCAGTCAATCCCGATTAGAATATTGGAGTTGGGCTGATGGATAGGGAGGAATATAGGGCTGTGTGGGGTAACACAGGTACAGGAGCTACAGTGAGCCTATAATTCAGTATGTTTGGATCTGTCTCTAAGAGATAATTTTCATCTAGTCCAGCCAGATTCCTTATCAGATGAGAGAACAGTTCCAGAGAAACTACTCCCCTCTTATTCCGTGGATGGGAGTAGAATCAGATGCTGTGGGCAGGAGTTGGAATTTCTTTCTCTGGAGGCTTGCAGGTTGCACTCCTTCCCATTCTGGCTGCAGTTGCATTCCCTCATAGGCCTTTATTCTTCTATACCTTCCCCATGCATCCCTTGGGCCCCATGCTGGATCCTTCTTCCCCATAGCCTTATCCAGATTTTCGCCTAATGAGTCTCTTCACACATCTGTATTCCTTCTCTCTTTGGCAGACTTGAAGTATAATAGCTGTGATATTCCTGAAGAGAGCTGGACAGGACGTGACAGTGAGGTGGCCTATGCTACCTACATCCCAGGATCCATCATCTGGGCCAAGCAGTATGGTTATCCCTGGTAAGGCGGCAGGAGGACATAGAGCATCCTTGGCATCCGTAGTAGATGGAGGGAGGGAAGACCGTGGAAAGTGCTTGTGATATAAAACAATACTTGCCTTACAAATAGCATGGGGTTGCTAGGAGTGGAGGGTTGGGGTGGAGGGAGATTAAATGTCAAGCTTGGAGGTGAAAATGGTGTCTCCCTGGAAAAAAACAGATTTGATTATACTACCCTGAGTGAGTAGGAAAGGTATGGTAGATCCAAGGAGTGTTAAGAAGGATTTTTTTAAAGATTTATTTATTTATTGGAAAGTCAGATATACATAGAGGAGGAGAGACAGTGAGAAAGAACTTCCGTCCGATGATTCACTCCCCAAGTGAGTGCAACGGCCGATGCTATGCCGATCCGAAGCCAGGATCCAGGAACTTCTTCCAGGTCTCCCCATTGGTGCAGGGTCCCAAGGCCCTGGGCCGTCCTTGACTGCCTTCCCAGGCCACAAGCAGGGAGCTGGATGGGAAGTGGAGCTGCCAGGACCAGAACTGGCGCCCATATGGGATCCCGGTGCATTCAAGGCGAGGACTTTGGCTGCTAGGCCACGGCGCCAGGTCCAAGAAGGATTTATGTGTTTATTTGCAAGGCAGAATAGCAGCAAGGGACCCACCATGCGTGTGTACACACACACCCACCCACCCACCCACTTGCTAGTTCATACCTCAGTGCAGCAGTGATGGATGGACCAAGCTGAAGCTAGGAGCCCAGAACTCCATCTGATCTCCCACATGGTTGCAGGAGCCCAAGTACTGGAGCCATTGTCTGCTACTTTCCCAGGCAGCAAGTTTCTTTAATGTTCAAGTCTGGACTAGGCTGACATCAGAAACCCAGCCCTCAGTTCAGCTTTCTCATGTGGGTAGTAGGTCCCTGACTGCTTGAGCTATCGTTTGCTGCCTTCCAGGACACACGTAGCAGAAAGCTGGGATTTGACGTATGTCCAGGACTCAAATCAGACACTTGTGGGGTGTGGGTATCCCAGGGGTGTCTTAACCATGCCAAATGCCCACCCCTAAGGTGTTTTTTACAGTTAAGGTGAGTGACAGACACAGAATTAAGGAGGATGAGGCTGGTGGGTAGTTTCTTTGTAGATATTCTCCTTAGATGATTTTGTTCTTAGAGTTGTGGAAGGGCCTACCTAGAGGGTAAGATAACTTTACTAAACTGGTTTTGAGTTTCTCCTTTGGTGACCACTGGAGGGGGCTGACAGGCAGGGAATGAGATCTGTCTTTTGGGTCCTTTGCTTGCCAAACATGTTGTACTTTTTCCTCCATGAGGAGCTTGTGCTCTGTCCATCCGACCCCTTTTCTTCCACTTACTGTACCTATCTGTCTTCCAGGTGGCCCGGCATGGTGGAATCTGATCCTGACCTGGGGGAATATTTTCTTTTTGCCTCTCACCTTGATTTATTGCCGGTGAGTTTTCTAATGTAGACCAAAGTAATGAACAGGTGCATCCTAACAGAAGCAGGCACACCCAGTGACACACAGGAGAATGAACAGAGACAAGCGCTTATAGAAAGAAACCTGTTTTTCATTAAATACCCTTGTGAGAATGTTTGTAAGGTTTTATATATACATATATGCAGAACTCCAGAGAGAGAGAGATAGTCTTCTGTCAGCTGGTTTATTCCCTGACGATTGCAATGCCTGTGGCTGGACCAGGCTGAAGCCATGAGCCTGGAACTCCATGCAGATCTCCCGCAGGGAAGCAGGGGCCTAAGTACTTGGGCCATCTTCTTCTGCTTCCCTAAGTGCATTAGCAGCAAGCTGGGTCAGAAGTGGGACATCCAGGACTAGAACCACTGTTCACATGGAACACTAGTGTTGCAGGGAGCAGCTTAACTTACTATGTCACAGTGCCAGTTCGATATACTTTTGATAAATAACACTTCTGCTAGAATCCCTGAGGTCAGAATGGAAAAAAAGTGGCACGAGGTGGGGTAGGTAAGTCAGGCTTCGGGGGCAGAAGAGGTCCGGTGCTTTGTGAGTCTCCTGCTCTCCCCCAGCCTTTTCTGGTGAGAGGAGAAAAGCAAGAAGGACAGGAGCCCTGACGGGACCATCTTTTATTCTAGTCTAAATATCATGTGACGTTTTTTGGAGAAACTGTTTCTCGAGCCTGGATCCCTGTCAACATGCTGAAGAACTTCCAGGAGCTGTCCCTGGAGCTGACAGGAATGGTGAGCAAATCTGGAGGTTCTGTTGTGACTCCAAGAACTGGGAAGCGAAACCCACACTTTATTTCACCTGCTTTTATCTAAGAGGGAATCCAGTTGGGTGCAAGAGAAAGTGCTGGTTGTAAGCGGGCGTGCTGAGGCGTGGTTGTTCATGAGGATCTTTGTATAGGCTTATGGTGGTGTAAGGATTGCTTTCAGTGTTCTGTGTCTGCAAACAGAGGGCCTTTCTGATGGTTGAGGTTTTTATAGTTAAGCCAGAGTAACAGTGGCAGATGTGAGTGCCAGGTTAACCCCAGATTTCTCCATCTCAGTGCTGTGGATCCCCTGGGCCGGGTGGCATTTCGTTGTGGGAGTCTTTCCACAGGATTGTTGGCAGCTTCCCTGAGCTCTGCTGGGGTTTAGTCAACAATGCCCTGCACCCCTGTCCTGCTCCTGCTTATGACAACAAAAAAGTTCCAGGTACTGATTGGGGGACGCAGACTCTCCCCTAGGTGAGAATCACTAGATTGGCTAACTTGTATTTCTTCTCTGTATTCACTTTGGGACTTTAAAATGAGCAGAGTCCCAACAGCTCAGAGGCCTTAGAAAATTAAGTCATGAGTACAAAGTCAAGAATCTGGGTCAAAGTAATGAGAGGGATGTTTGGTCCAGCAGTTAGGGTGCCTATGTCCCACGCTGGAGTACCTGGTGGCTCCCAATTCCAGCTTCCTGCCAACGCAGACTGGGAAGCAGTGGTGATGGCTCATTTGGGGGTTTCTATCACCCATTCAGAGACCTGGATTGAGCTTCTGCCTTCAGCCCAGTGCAGAGGCCTCAGTGGGCATTTGTTTAGTGAACTCAGAAATGGGAGTTCTATCTGGTGCTGTCTCAAAACAAAAACTTTTAAGAAGCTTAGGAATAGAGTAACCTGAATTTTCGTCTTTTTGTATTTCCATGGGATGTGGGACTCACTTTAGAGATAACAGAAGGTTGGTTGAAAATATTTCTAGGAATCTGTACAAGGAATGTACCAAAGGGATAAGAAAAGCAGTAAATGTCAATGTAGGAACTGAAACTAGATGTAGTTAAAGATAATGTCTGGGTAGCATTGTGTTGGAGTCACTTCTTTTATATTTGCTACCTTTTTTTTTTTTCTTAATTGAAAGGCAGAGTGATAGGAAGGGGAGGAGGCAGAAAGTAGTATCTCCCATTTGCTGGCTCACTCCCCAAATGGCCAGAACACTGGGGCTGATGAAGGGTGAAATTAGGAGATGGGAGTTCCCAGGAGGCCTCCCTGGGGGGCAGGAAGCAGCAAGGACTTAGTGCTGCAATGCAGATGCTGGTATTGCAGGAGGCAACTTGGCTCACTGCACCTCAACACGGATCTTTCTGACTCATAAAAATTTTGTTTGTTCATTAAAGATTTGTTTATTATTTGAAAGGTAGAGAGGGAGAGATAGATCTTTCATCCATGGATTCACTCCCCAAATGGCCACAACAGCCAAGGCTGACCAGGCTGAAACCAGGAACCAGGAACTTCTACCATGTTTCCCATGTGGGTACAGGAGCCCAAACGCTTGGGCCATCCTTTGATGCTTTCTCAGATCATTAGCAGGGAACTGAATTGGAAGTGGAGCAGCTGGGACTTAACCAGCTCCCATATGGGATGCTGGCATTGCAGGTGGTGGCTTAACACCACAATATTGGCCTCAGAGATGTATGTATCTGTTTATTTAAAAGATTTATTTCTTTTTATTTGAGAGGTAGAGTTAGAGGAGAGACAGATCTTTGATTTGCTGGTTCACTCTGAAAATGGCCACAATTGCCAGAGCTGATCTGAAGCCAGAAGCTTTTTTTAGGTCTCCCACGTGGGTGCAGGGTCCCTAAGACTTGAACCATCCTCTGCTGTTTTCCCAGACTGTAAGCAGGGATATGGATTAGAAGTAGAGCATCCAGGACATGAACCAGTTCCTACTATGCTGGGGTGCCGGCCCCGAGATTTATTTATTTAAAAGACAGGGCATAGCAAGGGAGGAGAGGCCCAGAGAGAGATTTTCCCATCCACTGGTTCACTTTCCAAATGGCAGCAATGTCCAGATCTGACCCAGGCTGAGGCCAGGAGCCAGGAACTCCATTCTGGCCTCGACTTGGGTGGCAGGGGCCCAAGTATTTGGGCCATCTTCTGTTACCATTCCCAGCTGTGTCAGTAGGAAACTGGACTGAAAGTGGAGTAGCTGACACATGATCTGGCACTGTGGTATGGTTCTCACTGTCACAAGCATCAGTTTTACCCTCTGTGCCTCTGCTTACTAATTCTGAAGCTTAAAGTCAGTATTGATTATTGACTCTAACCTTCCTCTGTTTCAGAAAAAGTACCGAAACAAGGACTTCAGCCAAAAGCTAGGGGCAGCACTAATAATGGCTCAACAGGCAGAACAGATCAGCATTCAGGTGGGAAAGTGTTGAGATATGTTCTGGCTCCCCTTTTTTTTTAAGATTTATTTTATTTTCATTACAAAGTCAGATATACAAAGAGGAGGAGAGACAGAAAGATCTTCCATGCAGTGATTCACTCCCCAAGTGGTTGCAATGGCCAGTGCTATGCCGATCTGAAGCCAGGATCCAGGAACTTCTTTCTGGGTCTCCCACGCGGGTGCAGGGTCCCAAGGCCCTGGGCCGTCCTCGACTGCCTTCCCAGGCCACAAGCAGGGAGTTGGATGGGAAGTGTAGCTGCTGGGATTAGAACCAGCACCCATATGGGATCCCAGTGCATTCAAGGCGAGGACTTTAGCTGCTAGGCCGTGGTGCCGGGCTCCTGGCTCCTCTTTAGGCCTTGGGCACAAAACAGGCCATCCTCTCCACACTGCAGGGAACTAGTGTCCTTCCCAGCTAAGTGGTCATCATCTTAGAACTCCTCTGCTCAGGCTGGAGTTCCTTGATTCATTAAGTCTTCCTTTCCTTTCCCTGTCTGCAGCTAGTAGGATCCTGTCTGGACTAGACAGACAGACAGTCTGTGATAGGGTGCGTCCCACCTCCCTGCTTAACCTCAAGTGTCAGGTACAGGTGCCTTACCCTCTATTTCATGCAGAGTGAATTTTTACTTTCACATTCTACTGGTATGTGTAGGGGTTAGGGGGAGAACAAGCAGTGAATTTCCTCTTCATAATTATTTGCTGAATTACAAATTAACTGGAAAAAACAGCGTAATTAGTATATCTCTAGAAAATTTCATATAAGCCTAATGCGATATTTCAATTGAAAATTGTGGAAAATGAATGCAAATATATTTATTACTAAAATTTAGAAGAAAATCGATCCCTTTGAGTAGTAAATGATTCTTTTACTTCTTGTTTCCCGCAGGAGCGGGTTGCCTTGTTTGGTTTCCAGAGTCGATACGCCAGGTCTGACAGCAATGGGGAAGGAAAAGGTAGGAATTGTGGGCGATGAGGACCAGCGTGATGAGGGGGGCAGCACCTGCTCTCAGAGGGGATCAGGGTGATGAGGGGGCAGCACCTGCTCTCGGGGGACCAGCACCTGCTCTTGGGGGACCAGCACCTGCTCTTGGGGGACCAGAGCAATGAGGAGGGCAGCACCTGCCCCAGAGGGGACCAGAGTGATGAGGGGGCAGCACCTGCTCTCGGTGGGACCAGAGTGATGAGGGGAGCAGCACCTGCTCTTGGGTTTTATGTTCAGTGTTGCCAGTCTGGTTCTGGCAGGCTCTTGTGTCATTCAGCCAGGTTCCCAAGTGAATGAGCAGATGGTTAGAGGGAATCATGGAGCAAGGAAGAGGGTGGGGGAGGGGAGGGTGTGTGTGAGCAGTGATGGACTTTGAAAGGAAACATGAGAATCTGGAGTCGACTATGTCGAGACATCCCCTTGACACAGAAGGCAGAGCTAGAAGTTACACTCTCTAGGTTCAGTTCCATTACCTTATCAGCTATTTTATTGGGTAAATTATTTAGTCTTTTCTCTTTTTCCTGCTGTAGACTTAAAGTCCTTTGAGGCTAACAGCCCAGAGTCTTGCTTGGAGAAGGAGCCACAGATAGAAGACAAGGAGTCACAGAAGGTGAGATTAGCCACGATTAGCCACAATTGTGATTTACATAGGATTTTGGAGTTTCCTACTGGCAAATTCCTGTGAAGATCTGGTTAACATGCACTTAAATTTGCTAAGAAAGCGTCTGGTCCCTGCTTTGGGATAGCCCCGGCTTCTAGGAGTCTCACCTCCTGGGATTCACCAGGGGAGGTTCTTTCACTCCTTGATATTCTTGTTTCTTACCTCTGTGGAAACTTCTTGATAACAATTATCTCAATGTCTGTGATGTTTCAAATTTGGTTCTTTCTATAACAATTTCAGAAAACAGTCAGTTGTGTTTCTACTCCTTTTGCCTTGTGTGAGGATATTTATTCACTTGTTTTCTTAATGTCTCTTTCCAGGTATGTAAAACATATGGGGGCTGGTGCTGTGACACAGCAAGATTATCTGCCGTCTGCAGCACCAGCTTCCCATATTGGCACTGCTTCAGGTTCCCACTGCTCCATTTCTGACCTACTCCCTGCTGGTGGCCTGGGTGAGGGGGTGGGGATGGTTCTTACATGAGCCCCTACTACCCAGTTGGGAAGTCTGGGGAGACCCTTGTCTCCTGGCTTCACCCTGGCAGGCCCTAACTGACGCACAAGTGTGTGTGTATGTGTGTGTGTGTATATATATATATAATTTAAAGTTTACTAAGTTTTGTATTGCTTATGTTCTTTTTCTTTCTTTTTGTCTGCTTATACGGTGACTAGGACCGATGGTGAGGTGACTGTACACTTTCTCTGTGTTGCCATAGGTTGAGGCTGTATCAGTCTCAAAGAACCTGATGCGATTCCTCAAAGGCCACTTAGGATTCTGTAGCATCCCTTTCTTTATAAGGAGTTATGTGACTGACTTCATTTTTAATTTTCCCCCCATCCTCAGGACCCAACTTTGCCCAGTCCCAAGCAAGCCAAAATACGAACAAAAAATCCCAAACGAAAGGGTAAGAAAGCCAAGATGAAAATGGGACAGATCCTACAATTAACACAAGGCCAAGGTAGACAGCATAAAGGATCTATGGGAAGCTGGCCGTTATTGACAGTCTCAGCTCCAAGAGCTGAGAAGACAGGCCAGACTCAGTGATGGTGTTAGCATGAGAGCCCCCTCACTTCTGTGTACTGAGTTCTAAAGCCTTAGATTAACGCTGGCAGGTTTAAGATTCTCAGCCCAGAAGGATGGCTTCCTGGAAAAGGCAGGGAAGGGGTGGGGAGTGGGGAACAGAAAGGAGATCCAGACGGTAAGACAGGGAGGAGGGGGAACTGGAAGCCACAGAGAACTTCCTAGACTGAGACTGAGAAAACTTTTGGAGCAAAGATGAAATGTGGAGAGACCATCTGCTCTGAACTTAAAAGTAAATTTCCTTCATGGTTGTTGGGTCAGGATGTGACACAGGAATGGCCAATGGACAAGGCGAGACCCTGCCAAAGAAGATGATGAAGAAGTCTCTGAGCGGCGAATCTGCAGCTCGTGCACCCACAGTGGGAAGAGAAGACCAATGGAACTCAGATCTTGACCAGCCAGGTAGGAGTGAAGTCCTTGCCTACACCCACCTCTCCCTTGATCACTTCTTTATAGTTACACAGCTTTTAATTCCTCTAAAGAAACAGTGGAAATTAGAATGAAAGAACAGTTCTTAGATTGTACCCAGCATACTCCATAAACCCAGTGGTTGTTGATTCAGGCTGATTTAGGACAGAGGATGGGGAGACAAGAGAACCAATGTTCTTTTCTCTGCTTTTTACTAAAAAGGAGGAGGAAGAAAAGAAAAAAAAAATTTTAATCTACTTGAAATGCCAAGCAAGAGAGGAGTATCAGGAGAGGTCTTAGCTGTTGTCTCTTTCCCTATATCTGCATAGCTAGGTGTGAGCCAGGTTGCAGCCAGAGCCCAGAACTCCACCTGGGTCCCTCACATGGGTAGAGGGCACCCGAGCCTTGAGCCATCATCCGCTGCTTTCCAGGACACACTAACAGGAAGCTGGGGAGGAGCGGAGCAGCTGGAACTGGCACGCCAGTGTGGGATGCCAGCCTCCTAAGTGGCTGCTTGCTCTGTCACAGTGCCTGCCGCTAGAGAGCTGGTGTCTGTCGAGGTGGCTAGATAGGTACTTCTGGGCCTGTTCCATTTAGTTCCGTAGTTCTGTGACCTTATGTTTGCCACTTCAAAAGTGGCAAACATTCAAGAGCCATGTCCAAGTACGTGGTCCTTGGTTTGGATGCAATTTGTTTTTCTGACCACAAAACCCATGTTGTTGTCTTATTTATTTATTTATTTTAGCTGAGAAAGGCGATCTTCTCAGATTTCTTGGAAATAGGGATTTAAGAGTTTAATTTATTAGAGATTGGTATAGGCTACTGTAGTAGGACACTCAACTTTCTCACCTTTTCATTTAGGCCCTAAGAAAAAATTTAAAACTCCTCAGAGCAAGGCCTCAGGAGCCACTCTGTCTGAGGAAGAAGTTAGCACAGTGCCAAAGAGCTTGGCCCAGCAGGTGCCACTGGGGACCTGTCCCTCCCCGGGAACAGAAGGGCTCAGGCCCCAGGAACCAGCAGCCCAGGAGACTGAAACTCTCCCTTCTGAAGATGAAGTCTCCAGTGACTTGGACCTGGAGCAGCTCCTGGAAGATACTGGAAAAGAATCCGAGGAGAGAGAGGAACCACAGCACACAGACAGTGAAGAGGAGTTCGTGGTCCTCTTTGAGGAGTAGCCATGTGTGCCTTCCCTTCTGCCTCCCTACCCCGGAGCAGGAGGAAGGCTTGTTTGGGGGTGACCTGAAGCATGGACAGATGTTGAGCTACTGACCAACTGTCGAGTTGAAGTCAGGGCTGTGCATTTGTTAATAAAACAGGTTCCCGACGCAGTGGGTTTGGTTTGTGTCTAATCACAGGCTACCTTTTGGATCTTTTGTCCCCTGCTTCTAGTGTGGACTCACACAGTACAGGAGTCTGGTGAAGGGCAGGACCAAGGTCAGGCGCTGGCCCAGCTCCTTCCTTGAGCCAGGCCTTTACCCACCTGGCTCTTTTTTTTTTTTTTCCCCACACCTCCGATGAACAGTGTCCATCTGGGCTTTTTCAGTGTCTCACCAGGATGACACACGTGGAGCACACATCACAAGACATGACAGTTACTGTGGGGAGGGAGGATTAGGGTAGCTGTGGGGGCAGGCCTTGGGTTCTGGGATGGCTGGCAGTATGATGGGATTTGTGTGTTGTGCTGATTGTGTACTGGAGTTGTTTTTGGTGGGAGAGACTGAAGGTGAAGGTGACATCATTTTGTGTTTACATGTATTTGCATAAATTCTGTATTTTTCTGAGCAAAGGCTAGAAGGTTAAGAGAAGGGGTTACTGATGTTTGTCGCAGCTCTTTGGTGGCCTTTTGAAACCCGCTCACTTCTGAGTCATCTGCATGTGGCCTCCGTTACTGGTGGTGGTTAGGATCCTTCCTCTCAGATTGGTGGTTTCCTCTAAGGATGTCATCTTTTCAGCCCCACTCATTAGGACTTTAATACAGAGTACACGGTCTCCGCCTGAGGGGCCTTAGGGGAAGGGTGGCAGAGAGGAGCCTTCGTGGAGGATGGATTGGAGAGGGAAATGGAAGCGTAGACGATGCCGTCATCCTGGGCGAGGACACAGAGAGGGGGTTAGTCAGGGAAGTGGAGCCATCCCCTCCCCGCCAGCAGCGGAAATCCCAGGCCTCACTCCTTCCATTCCCTCCACTCCCTCCCTTCTCCAAGATTTGCTTAAACTTCAGCTCCAGCTCTGAGCAGCTTACCCTGAGGGTGGGCCCAGGTTCTTTATGTTGTCCTAGGAAAAAAAGTCAGAGGTCACATCTTGGTGTAAAGCCAGGAGGGAGAGATGAGCAGGGGGCTCCAGCACTGAGGCTCCCTGCTAGGTGAGGGTCACATGGGAGGGTTGGCGTGAGGCCCAGTGTTGAGGGAGACCCAGATAGGGTAGGAGGTGTTTGGGGAAGTGGGAAGGGCTGAGGACAGACACTGGGCTGGCTGGGCCAGGCCTTACCTTGATTCCCAGTGTTCTCATGTTTCTCCTCTGTGTGCTGTGGAGGTTTCCTGCATGGCATTAAGAGAGTGGGGAATCTACTAGAGGACAGAGCTTGGCTGTCCTTGCAGGGTGTCCTGCAGCCTGCCCTGGCCTCTTCAGGGTGAGTGTGGTGGTTTGAAGTCCTCTGGAGGAGGCCACCTGTGGGGTGGCCCAGCAGAGGTCCCCCATGCTCACTGGAGGTGGATAATTCCGGAGAAGCTGCTTGTACTGGGGAGAGTCAGGAGAAAGAGGCAGGGAGGCCAACCCCTTGTGGTTCTCACTCTCTCACTCCCTCTTCTGTGTCTGTGGGTAGTGCCTGGCTAGGCTGGGAGAACAGAAGCAAGTCTGTGACTGCCAGGTGCACTGAGCAGGGCTCAGGCTGATCCCTGTGTAGCAAAAGGCTGGAGGAAGGAGAGCTGGGAAAGCAGGGAGAGGCTTCTGGTGAGAACACAGTGATGGCAGTGAGAGTGGGAAAAGGAGGAGAGAAGGAGGTGAGGAGGAGGAGCACTGAGGGTGGGCAGGAGGCAGAGACCACACATGCTGCTGAGCAGGACAGGCCCATGGGAGCCACAGACAGAGGATGCATGGGACCCTGGGAAGTTACTTTGGGAAGAGGATGTCACGGGAGGAGAGCAGGAAAGAGGAAGGCAGGATGGAGGAGCGGCTGTGTCTGGGAAGAGGTTCTAGGCAGAGGGAGCTGGCAGGATGGAGACTGAGGTCAGATGTCCAGCGTGCTAGCGAGGGAGGAGGACAGAGCTGTGGAGTGGGCCTCCAGGAGGGCCGAGAAGTGCCTGGAGGGCTCCTTCCAAAGCCCTGCCCTTTCCCATCCCAGGACCCCCTGCCCATCCCAGGAGGTCCAGCACTCACCTGGCTGGAGTTTCGGCCTGGGTCTGCTGCCCTGTGGGAGGACCAAGAGTATCAGTGCCACCTGTGGTGTGATTGCCCCTGCCTTCTCTGCTGTGTTCTGCCCCCGGCAGTGCTAGAGGGGCAAAGCATGCAGGGGAGGGGTCAGCAGCCTCCCCCCACTGCCATCACGCATGTCTTCTCTGCGGTGCTCTCCCCCTGCCTCTCCTGCTCCCTCCCCAGCCCTGCAGAGGAACTGTGTGTGTTGACTGTTCTGCTGTTGCTGCAGTTGTCACCTCACAGATGGACTGGCCTTGCTGTCAGCCTTCTGTGTCCCCTCTGACATGTTCCAATACCTGTGACTTCTCTCCTGAATCCCTTTATGTTCAGTCTCTGAACATTTGCCAGGATTCAGCCCCTGTCTCAGCAGTGTCCTCATGCAGAGGCAGTCTCGCCTGGCCCATAGCTCTCACCATTCCCCCAGGTCTGGACCCTGTACTCCCACTCCTCAGCCAAACCCTGCAACTGAGCTCTTTCATTAATCACTGTGCCTAGGAATGTTGAAATATGAATTGTTATTTTCATACTAAAACTTTCTTCTGTTTCAGGATTCTCTGTCTCCTACTTCCTCCCTCCCTCTGAAACTTAGACCGCTTTTATTTATTTTAATTGTGTTAAAAGGATTCTTAGAAGATGAAAACACATTTGGCCCAGTGGTTAAGCTGCTGCTTGGGAGGCCCACTGTTACTAGAGTGCCTGGGTTTGAGTCTAAGCTCCACGGCCCATCCAGGTTCCTACTGATGCATACATACCCTGTTAGGCCACAGGTGATGCCCACCAGTCATGTAGGAGGCCTGCCTGCGTGGCTCCTCCCTGGTGTGGCTCTGGCTGTTGCAGAAATGGAGGAGGTAACCCAGCAGATGGGTCTCTATTTCTGTCTCTTCTTTTTGGATAAATACATATATTTTAAAAGATTTATTTGTTTTTGTTGGAAAGACAGAATTACATAGATAGGAGAAATAGATGAGACAGATCTGTTTGCTGGTTCACTCCATAAGTGAACTGATGCTATGCCAGTCTAAGGCCAGGACCCAGGAGCTTCTTCCAGATGTCCATTGCAGGTGCAGGGACCCTAGCACTGGGACCATCTGCTGCTGCTTTCCCAGGCATATGATTAGGGATATGGTTTGGAAGTGGAGCAGCCAGGACTTGAACCCATGGCATATGTGATACTGGCATCACAGACAGAGGCTTAACTTGCTGTGCCATGGTGCTGGCCCCAGATATATAAGTATTTTAGAGGTAACCCAGAAGGGCAGGTGCTGTGGCACAGTGAGGATATCTGCATCCCATATTGAAGGGCAGGTTCAAATGCTGGCTGCTGCTGGTAATCTGGCTTCCTGTCAGTGCACCTTGGGCAGTGGCAGGTGATGACATGGGTGCTTTGGCCTCTGCCACTCCTGTGGGAGACCTGGGAGGAGCTGTGGTGGGTTCCTGGTTTCATCCTAGCTTAGCCCTGGCTGTTGCAGGTATTTGAGTGAACCAGTGAATGAAGATCTTTCTTTTTTCCTGGCAGCAGGAAATCAGTTAATTTATCTTTCAAGCAGATGGAAAAAATGAAGTATTTTAAAAAGACCTTGTTAACAGTTTCCAAGTGTACCGTTCAGTAATACTTAGACAGATCACCAGGCGTATTTCATTCTCCAAAACTGATACTCCCTCCTCCGCCCCCAATAAAGAATTGTCCCATTTCCCCTGCCCCCGAGCCCTGGCAGCCACCACTCCACTTTGTTTCTACTAAGCTCCCTGAGTTCGTTATGAAGTGGAATCATAGCCTTTGTCTTGTTGAGAGTGGCTTATTTCACTTAGTATAGTGTCTTCAGTGTTCATGTTGGAGCAAGTGCAGAATTTCCTTCTTTATTAAGTTGATAATGTTTCATTGTAGGTGTGAGCTACATTCTGTGTATGCATTTGGCTATTGGTGGACATTTCAGTTGCTCCCACTCTGGGTTAAGGGCATGCAAAGAGCTCTTTAAGACCCTGCTTCCAATTCTTGTGAACACATTCCTGTGGATGTGATTGTCACAGCGTATGCTTGTACTATTTAGGTTTTGAGAAACCTCCAATACTGTCTTCCATAAGAGTTGCAACTTCTTAAATTAGTATACAATTTGGTCAAATTTGTTATTTTCTGTTCTTTTTGTTTTGTTTTTAAAAATAGTAATTATCCTAATGGTATGTGATTGTGGTTGTGATTTGCATTTCTCTGATGATGAGTGACGTGGAACCTCTTTCATGCTTTCTATTTATATGCCATCTTTAGAGAAATGCCTGTTTACATCCCTTGCCCATTAAATAAGATTATTTGAGAGGCTTAAAGACACAGGCAGGGAGAGAGCCCCCATCAGCTCTACTCCCCAGATGCCTGCAGTGGCTGGGGTTGGGCAGAAGCCACAGCTATTAGCTGGAAAGTCAGTACAGGTCTGCCACATGGTGGCACGAACTAGTTACTGCCAGAGTGGAGCATCGAACCTTGATACTTTGATATGGAACCTTGGTGTCTTAATTATTGTTTTAACCCCTAAACCAAATGTCTGCCTCATCACTCCCCAGATGACAGTGCCAGAGCAAGGCCAGGTGGGAGTCCTAGACTGGGTGACAGGGAACCAGTTACCTGCTGCCCCTGAGAATTCAGGAACTGGACATGGGCCTTGAACTTGGGCATTCTAATATGGAATGCAGGCTGCCCAGCTGCTAGATCCAACGTGTCCCATCAATCATACCTCCATCACACCCTCCTGCCCCAACCCCAGCTAAATCAGGATATTTGATTTTTGGTGTGAGTTGTAGAAGCTTTTTGTATGCTAGATTTTAACCTCTTGTCGCGTGTTTTACAAATATTTTCTCCAGTTCTGTAGGTTCCCTTTTCATTCTGTTAATAGTGTCTTTTGATGAAATCTTTATGTGTGATACAGTTCTTTTAGCCTATCTTTTCTTGAGGGGAGGAGAATTGTGTTTTTGGTGTCATAACAAAATATTGATTTCTGATTATTGAATTTTGAATCCTACAGTATTATTGAATTCATTCATTAGTTCTAATAGATGTCTTATGGAATTTTCACCATATAAAACTTGTCACATGTAAATACTCTTTTACTTCTTCCTGTCCAATTTGAATAACTAATTTTTTTCCCTTGCTTAATTGCTCTGACTTAGACCTGCAGTGCTGTGTTGAATGGAATGATGGCATCCCTGCCTTATTCCTGATCTTAAAGGTGATATTTTGCGGAGTGGTTTTAATTATGAGCTTTTCATAATGCCTTTATTATGCCGAAGTATTTTCCTTCGTTCTGGTTTGTTTTTATTATGAAAGGGTGCTGATTTTTATCAGTGCTTTTTCTGCATCAGTAGTGTGTCAGGTGGCCTTTGTTCTTTGTTAATGCAGTATATTGACTGATTTTTTGAAATAATGTTTTTGTTTTTATTTGAAAGGCAGAATTAGAGAGGGACAGAGAGATCGTTTACCTGCTAGTTCAAATATCCACAATGGCCAGAGCTAGACTGATCAAAAGCCAGGAGCCAAGAGCTCCCATGTGGACACAGGAGCCCAAGTACCTGGGCCATGCTCTGCTGCCTTCCTAGGTCATAAGCACAGAGCTGGATCGGAAATACAGTAGCTAGGACATGAATTGGCACCCCTCTAGGATGCTTGTAACCCAGTTGGAGAATGAGTGTGTCATGCCATTGCACCAACCCCTGTTGGCTAATTTTTATGTGTTGTGCCAACTTTGTATTTCAGGAATAAATTCGACCTGTTTATGGTGTATAACCCTTTTAACGGGTGGTTGAGTATGACTTCCAGGTATTTTGTTCAGGATTTGTATCAGCATTCAAGAATGTTGGCATTAGCTTCTCCACCAGCCCACCCCTCCACTTTGGTAGCAGGCAAAGTGTCTGTGTCGGGCTTGGGCTCCAGGATACAGCTGACTGCATAGAATGAGCTTGAAAGTCTTCCAGCTGTCTTTGTCATTATTCCTCTACAACTGCTTTGTAACTTCAATGAACTCATGTTCCTTGACAACACACTCTGTTTCCACTCATCTAGCTGCCTGCTGACCCTTCTCTGTATTCATGCTGCCTCACTAACTCCTTGGCTTCCTGTGGTTCTAGGCTGACAAGTCTCAAATCCTGGATGGCAGGGAGTGCTGCTGACCATCCTAGTATCCTTTGAGTCTTTTAAGCTACATGACAGAAAGTTGATCCCTGTTTGGGGTGGCATTGTGTTCCCCAACAGACAGATGCAGGACATGGAGGACTAAATTCTACCTGATAAGATACAATAGAAATTGTGAGTGGAACATTCAGGAAGGCTCTTTAGTAGGATAAACAGGTGATTGGGACATAATCCTTTTTGTCCTCTTTTTTTTTGTTTCTAGTTTGAAACTCAAAAATGATGAAGATGAAGGACCTGGAAGCAGATAGGCAGGAGCCTGAGTGCTTAAGGTTGGTGGCCTCTGATGTCTGCCTTCAGATCCTTTTAGAAGAGAAAGTCTTACTGAAGCCCCTGGTGCTTCTCATCTTGGGTACTGGTAGCTGAATACAGTTCCTTATCAACACAAGTTTGTAAGGTTTGTAAACACAAATGGTTAAAACTGTTGTGAAACCCCAAACATAAGAGGCTTGTACAGGTGTGGGTTCCTCAGCGAGTGGAATCTGTGCACCACACTTCCTTGTGGCTGTCAGATTTCCCTTCAATGCCTGCCAGCCTTTTGGATTCGGGATGACTACTGTAACTTGGGTTTTCTGTCTTCAGGGGGCAGATTTTTCTCTACTCTTCTGTTATAAAACAGTCTCACAGTTTTTCTTGTAATGCTATGGTCAGTTATTTCCTCACTTAAATATTTGATAACTGTGGAGTTAATATTGATGTAAATTCGGAGAAAAGAGTGAATGTTACAAATTTACCTTTCTCCCATCTGGCAGCCAAGTGTTTTGAGCTATATGTATGGAATGGCCTGTTTCATGATTGAATTAAAAAAGCTGGATTTTTAGTCTATCAGAACTAACTTATGTGCTAATTAACCACAAGCATCTTGTGTGTTTTTATCTGGATTTATCTGGATTTCTCTCCTTCCTTCCTTGGGTTTATCTCTTCATTAGCATGTGACTATGGCATCATCAGTTTAGTGACTGCAGCTTACTCCTTGTGCGTGCTCATGGTCACAGTGCTTGCTCTGCAGGATCTAACTGTGCTGCCGTGGCCTTCAGAACCACCCCACCTGGGGTTGGGGCTGCTCATCTGTACCTGGCACCAAAGCTTCCCTGATGGGCAGTGACGCCAGGGTGCCTGCAGGTTGTCAGACGACAGTCTCTGCCCCTTTGTGCGTCAAGAGCTGATGGGACAGGAGATGCTTCAAAGTGGCCTGAGCCAGAGTTGAGATGGACACTGACTTCAGAGTCATTGCTAGAGGAGGAGGATGTTGGGGCATGAACAGTGAATGCTGCAGCCCTGACCTCTCCTCTGAGCTGGAAGTACACACATCTGACTTTCTGGTGGACTCTGCTCAGAGTCAGGCCAACACCTCCAGTGTGAGGGGACCCAAGCTGGAGGCGGCATCTGTGCCTTGGACACAGGGGCTTGCTTTGTTCCCTGTGTACTTTCCATTTAGTCATTTTTTTTCTCAGCCTCGTTCAGCTGGGTTGGAATGTGGGACTCACCCCACTCCCTCATGGCCATGTCAGTCTAGTCATCACCCCCTTCTTGGGTTTACTGCTTCAGCTTTTCTAGGGCCTACCCTTCCCCCCGTGTGCCTGCCCACCTGTGGCCCCTCTGCTGCAGCCCGGCACCGTGTCCACAGCTGGAACTGGGGCTGCCCCTTTCCAGCTCTCTCTGTCTCTGGCCCTGGAAAGCTCTTAGGTGTGAGAGTCAGGAACTTCTCTCTCTGCTCCTGCGTTGCCTCCAGCCCTGGCACCCCTGCATTTCCAGGAGTGGGTCTGCTCCTGGAAGGCCAGTGAGTGGCCTCTGCAGCACCCTGCCTGCTCCCTGATCATTCTTCTGTTTGCTTGGAGTCCATTTACTTCCTATTTGTTCAGAATCCAGGGTGACTGAGAAGCAAGGAGGCAGTGTTCCTTCCCATTGGTGAATTCCCATTTTCCCAGCTGTGTCAGGGCCAGGACAAAGGCAATGTCTAGGAATCCAGGGAGGCTCCTCCACAGGGTGGCAGGAAGCTGTGTGCTGGGTCCATGACCTGCTGCCTTCCATGGCCTTGAACGCAGCCACAGCTGTGTGAGAGGTGGGCATCCTAAGAGGCATTGAACCACCACGATGCCAAATGACTACTGCTCACTTTTTGTTCTTTGAATTTTTGTCTTTGTCACTTCCTGTGGGAAGTCGTTCCAGGTGCCCACTCTTGCAACTGAAGCCCTTTACAAATGAGCTCTCTGACCCCAAGACCCGTGTCCCTCCACCAGCTGAGTTCCCCAAGGCAGCCTGTGCTGCATCTACTGTTGTATATTGGTGTGGAGCCAGGCCCTGGTTGGGGGCTTCACCCAGAGCTTGCTGAGCTGAGCTGGGCCAACTCTGTGTCCCTTCTGCTGTCACCTCACTTGTCCAGTGCAGGTCCCCACCAACTCCCAACCCCCACTCCTAACAGTGAACCAAAGGAGAGGATGGAGGAGAATGGAGGCAAGAGATACATGGCAAGTGGTGGGACTGTGTGGCAGGATGGGTGGTTCCCACTTGCATCTCCCACAACCCACACTTGAGGAGCCTGTGACAGATATGGGTCCCCAAGCACAGGCCACAGTTCGTGACTTAGTGGAATTGGACCATCCTGACACGTGGTTGCAGGAGCTGCCCTGAGTGACTGTGGTGCTGGTGAGTCTGACAGTCTTGTATTTGGGCAGCCTGGGTGTCGGGGATGGTGTTTTGGACTGCTTACCTTTGTTTTTCTTCCACCTGACGAAGACCAGCAGTGCCACAATGGCAGTTATGAGCACAGTAGTGGCCACTACCAGCCCGACCACAGCTTCCAGACTCAGCTGTGATCCTGGATGCTCTCTGCCCACTGTGACCCTGATGGTGGTTGTAGTGGCTGTTATGGTTGTAGTGGTTGTGGTAGCTGTAGTGGTGGTCCTCCTTTTGGTTCTTTGAGTGGTAGTCTTGATGGCTTGGGAGAGATGAGAAATAAGTAGGTTATTAATGTGTGGGAGGGGCAGGTATGTGGGTGAAAGTGTCAGGTTGTGTTCTGGGTTTGTAGGAACCATGGAGTCAGGAAGCTGCTGTCAGAGGTTTCCCCCAAGTGGGGAAACACAGCAGTGTTAAGAGGTTTTAATCTCCGTTGCTCAGCCTAAATCCAGATGCTGCACCATGCCTCAGAACTTTGCTTCTTCCTTTATAAACAGGAGTAACTAAATCACAGTTTTTAAAGTGTTTTTATTATTGTCATACATGCTACCTAAAGTGCTTTCTGTTGCTTTCCCAGGCACATTAGCAGGGAGCTTTTTTGAAGTGGAGTAGCTGGGGCTTGAACTGATATGTCCACATGTGATACTTATGTCGCAGGTGACAGCTTCATGTGCTGTATCACAAACCAGTCCCAAACGACTGTATTAGTAAGTGGTAAAACATCTGTGATAGTCTAGTTTATGTTGGAAATATGATTTTTAAAGCAACTGAAATGTATTATTAATGAGCAATTTAAAACTTGACAGAGCAGCTACAAGAAAAAAAATTTAGATTATTTTCAACCAGATTTGATATCTACTCTTACTAGAATAAGAGTAAATAACATCTCTCAGTTGGGCATTTAAAATTGTTTAATCAGGAGAAAATAATCCAGCTATATGCTATTTATTTGGAAAGTGGAAGTAAGACTCCCATGTGGTAGTGACGCTGGTATAACCTTGCCTGTGGCTTTGGCATCCTACACAACCATCAAGTCCTAGATGCTCTACTTGTACTTCAGCTCTGTGATGAAGGCCTAAGAGAAGCAGTGAAAAATGATGGCCCTAAAGTTTGGGCTTCTGCCACCTACAGGAAGCCCAGAAGAAACTCCTGGCTTTGACCTGACCCAGTCCTGGCTGTTGCTGGCCTATTGGGGATGAACCAGGAGAGGGGTGATCTCTCCCTCTGTCTCTGTAACATTGCCTTTACGGAGAACTCATCCATGCACTGGTTCTACCCGCTCAGATGGCCACGACGATGAGCTGAGTCATCCAAAGCCTGGAGTTAGGAGCTTCTGGATCTCCCATGTATGTGCAGAGACCCAAGCACTTGAGCCATCCTTTACTACCTTCCCAAGCATGTCAGGGTGCTGGATGGGAAGTGGAGCAGCTAAGACTTGAGCCAGCACCCATTTGGAATGCTGGCACTGCAGGCTTACCCACTATACCACAGTATTGGCACATAAATAATTTCTAAAAATAAAGAGTTTATATATGTGTGTGTATACATACACATATATATGTGTACTCACACATAAAAGATTTATTTTTTTTATATGAAGGACATAGGAAAAGAGAGATCTTCCATTCTCTGATTCACTCCCCAAATGGCCATGGTGGCTGAAGCTGAGCCTGTCTGAAATCGGGACCCAGGAGCTGCTTCTGGTCCTTATGGGTGCAGGGGCACAAGTGCCTGTGCCATTTTCTGCTGCTTTCCCAGGCACATTAGCAGGGAGCTGGATCAGTGCCTGTATTGGATGCCAGCATGGCAGGATGTGGCTTTACCTGCTTTACCACAACACTGGCTCCTAAAACACGATTTTTTAAATGAATAAAAAAAGGTAGACTCTTGCTATAGCAGTGTAGACTTTGCTTAGACTTTGCTTGGGAGGACTGTATCCCACATGGGAGTGCTTTGGTTCAAGCCCTGATTCCTCTTCCTAGTCCAGGTTGCTGACAATGCACACCCTGGGAGGCAACAGGTCAAAGATCAGGTACTTGGGTTCTTTCCATCCGCATTGGGGTCAAATTGAGTTCTGGGCTCCTGGCTTTGGTCTCAACAGCTAGGACCTGGCTTTTGTAGGCATTTGGAAAGTGAACCTGGGACTGGAAGACTTGTGTTTCTGGGCATTAAAAACAGTTAATAAATAAAAACGTAACAATTAAGTGAATGAAAGTTTCCAAAGGAAAGTGAATAAAGCCCAAGAAGAACCCAGCAGTAAGGACTACAATGACTGAGGAGTAATAAGTGGAGGAAGTGGTTATGTAGGGAAAAACAAAAAGCAGGTCAGCGTATCTGACAGCAACAAAACCTGTTGAAATTATAGGAAGCATATGCTCAAGTACAAGTTAATAAAATTAAAAACCAGCAGAACATTTTTCTTTATACTTTAAAAACTTAAAATAATAGAGCCTAGTATGATGGCTCAATTGGCTGAATCCTCACCCTGCAGATGCCAGCAAGCCACATGGGTACCAGTTCATGTCCTGGCTGCTCCACTTCCCATCCCTGCTTGTGACCTGGGAAATCAGCAGAAGATGGTCCAAGTCCTTGGGATTCTGTATTCAAATGAAAGACCAGGAAGAAGCTCCTGGCTTCGAATTGACTCAACTCTGGCTGCTTTGGCCACTTGGGAAGTGAATAAGCAGTTGGAGGGTCTGTCTTTCTCGGTAAATCTGCCTTTCCAATAGAATGGATTTCAAACATTTAATCATTAGATAGGAAAGATGTCAGGAACTTTCTTAGGTACAAGCATAAAAATTTACAAATACTCTAAAATTTAAGGTAGGACAGATAAATGTTTATAGAAAATTTAGGAGACAGGGCAGGACAAACACAGGTTGGGATGCCGGTGTCCTGTACTGGGATGCCTGGCTTTAGTCCCATGTCCTCTCCTTCCGATCTGAGTTCCTGCTCGTGTGTGCCCTGGGAGGGGACAGGTCACAACTCTAGCTGTTGGGTCTCTGTCACCAAACAAGGAAACTCAAATTGAGTTTCAGGCTCTTGAGGGTAGCCTGGCTCAGCCTTACCTGTTGCAGGTTTTTGGGGGAATTAACCTGTACACGGAAGGTCTCTATCCCTCTGTGTCTTTTGAATAAATAAGGAAAGTTTATTCCCAGAGAGAGGTTACCATAAAATGTGGAAAACTTGGCAATTGTGATAAAATGATACCCTCACCCTGATGTACTCATGCTTTTTTATATTATCCTTAAAGATTAAAACATGAAGCTTAGGAGGAGAACCTGATCTGAGTGAAGAAAAGTATCTTGCATTGATAGGGACTTGGGGTAAGAGAACTCTCATCCCAGTGGAAGTGTTAATTAATTAGCACAGTCTTTGGGAACAGCATTTGCCCTTTGTCCCAGTCATTCTCATGTTAGGAATTTCTCAGGGAAGTGCTTGCTCAAGTGTGCTTTGTAACATTGTGAAAGTAGCAGCACCTAAATGTGTGCATTTGGGGGTGTATTTTCTTAGATAATTTTTCATTTAGAGTGACACAAACACTGCACGTACACGGGGAAGGAGTGAGAGAGGAGGAAGAGAGAGAGAACTTCTTCCATTATCAGTGCTCAAATGCCTGCAATCTCCAGGGCTGAGCTGGCCAAAGCCAGGAGCCTGGAGCTCTACCTGGGTCTCCCCCGGAGCGGCAGAAGTCACTTGAGCCCTCCGTTGCCTCCCAGGAAACGTTAACAGGAACATGGATCTGAAGCACAGGAACCCAAACTTGAACTGGCACTCTGATGTGCTAGATTTCCCACGCAGGGGGTTAGCATGTCATTTTGAGCTTATGAAAAACAGAAGGCCCCTGCACATGACTCCACTCCCTTCCCACGCCTGCAGGGCAACTATTTCAGCAACCTTAGCTATTTCTTTAGGTTTTACTTCATCTTTCTAGATAACAGACATTGTTGCTGTTGCTTGATTTATCTTGCGGGTATCTGTTCACTTCCTACTTCTGAAATCAAGGCTGTATGTCTCCGTACCTTCATTGCCTTCGTTTTGGAGCAGCAGATACTTCCCCTTTGGTGCAAGTTCTTCATTTGATTTCCAGTACATCACCCTCTCCGGGTTCCCCCACTGCACCCTCAGCTTCTCCCTCTGTTGATTCTTCTCCACTTGCACAACCGCTGAGGCCATGGCTCAGAACTAGGACTTCCTTTCTACCCACCCACACTCACTCCCTACATGGTCTCTACAGTCCCGTGATGGCAGATGTCAGTGATGCCCTGTTCATCCCCAACTTGGGTCTAGCCCAAGTTCCCCCTGCACTGCTGCCTACTCAGACCTTCATTTGTATCTCCGTACCATCTTGGATTCGACACATCTAAACGAAACTCTCGAGTTCCCCTAAGCCTGTTCCTCTCCATTTCCCTTCCATCTATAAATAGCAATCCATCCGTTAAGCTGCTCAGGCCAAAGCCATTGGAGTTCCCCTAAATTCTTTCTCAGATCCCTTACCCCAGTCCATCTGTAAATGTCATAGCACTGCTTTTAAACCTCACTTTCTAGCCTTGATTTCGTTGTCCCAGAGGGAGTGTCAGGCCTCACACCTCAGCAGGAAACACTCCCTAGCTGTTGTCCTCAGAGGGGGAGAAGTCTTCTCAGGGCTTTCACACTGCACATCATCTGGCTATGCTGCCCCGACCTCTCCTGCTGCCACCTGTTTCTCCACACGGGTCCTGCTTGACCATCCACCTCCACTCCTGTTTCCTTTAGCTCTGTAGCCAAGTTGGAGCTCTCTGCTGACTTCTCCACGTAACTTTCACCTGCTGCCCACCCTATTTGTGCCTCTGGAGGTTGGCCTGGTAGGCTCCATCTGTGGGCTCTCCTGCTGGTTGGTTTCCCCTCATAGACCTTTGGGAGCCACCGGCAGGAGATGGAGGTGTCTAGAGGGGACATTCCTTCCCAGCCTTCCTTGATGGCTCCGCTGACTGTATCTTGCCAGAGGCCACAGCTCCTCTGCTATCTCTGACAGGTGCTGCTCAGGCCAGCTGCCAGCCTCAGGGTGCTGCGCCACCCAAACAGCCTCACACCAGACCTTCCCAGTTGCGTGTCTGCATGGCCATTTCCTGTGGGATTCTGCCTAACAGCACTGACATGTGCTTTCCCTCATCCACCTGTAAAGGAACATCCTTGCATCTGCCTATTCTACCTCATTTATTGCCTCTCCTGAGATTGCTTTTTTATTTGCTTATTTATCTTTTTCCTACACTGAAAAATCCCATCATTACATGGATTTTTAAAAATGTGTTCAGTGAATATCTGGGCAGAGATTCTGAGGTGGACTATGTCAGCCAGTGGATTCTGGGGAGATTTTATCATGCTTGGTGGCGAGATCGGCAGTAATTCAGAGCTGTTGAACCATTAAAACCTCTTGAATAGGACCCTCGGAGCATGCTTCACAGCGGGGACCCTGGGACGGTGTGTGGTGGCTGTCCTACGTCCCAGGGTGCAGAGGCATTTGGGAGGCTGGGTATGGGTGGCTTCCTCCAGAAACAGTTAGAAAAAAAAAAAAAAGATAATGTGGAAATAGTGGTCTTACCTACCTTCCTGTAGCCCTTGACCCTTTTCACCCTAATCAACTATGTATAAATCATCAAAAATAAAAATAATAGGCTTTAAAAATGTGTTCAAGAGGTACAGAGAAAAAGTTCCCTTTGCTGGGTCACCCCCTAAATCCCACAGTGGTTGGCCTGGGCCAAGTTTCATCTGGAAGTGGGCACTTAATCTGAGTCTCCTGTGTAATGTAGGTACCCAACCACCTGAGCCATCCACTGCTGCCTTCCGAGGTCTGCAAGGTTAGGAAACGAGTTGGGAACTAAGCTGTGGCTGAAATCCAGCACGTCTGATGGGCATCGCCCCAGTTAGGTTTTTAAATGGCAGTTCTCCTGGTGCCCATATTTGTACTTGACACAGTCAGGATATTTGTTAAGCAAAGGGATGAAGTAATTTTCCTTCACTGCTTGAAGGCATTCAGTTCTTGTTTTCCTGCTTAGATATGATGACTCTCAGAAATTTATTGAGTCTTCTATTCCTGGTGTTTTGAAATTTTGTGTTACTGGCCAGGTCTTTGTGTTTTTGTCCATTTGTTCAGGCTTGCTTCTTTTGGAAAGTTTCTGCCATTTTCCCTACTGTTCTCTTTCCCATGGTTTTGTTTCTTCTGTTTCTGGAACACCAGACCAGTTAGGCAGAGGTTGGTGCCCCTAATGTTCCTGTCTCTCAGAGCTCCTGTATTACTTCCTACTCTGCCATGCACCCACACCACAGACTAGGTGACAGAATAGCAGCAGTTGGTTCTCACGTGGCCGTGGAGACCAGCGGACTTGCGGAGGTGTCAGAGGAGAATCTGCTCTTTGTGGCAGCTGGCCACAGGCAGCCCTCAGTGTGTGACTGCATGGCTGTGGTGTGGGCTCGTGTGGTTACAGTATCTTCTCTTTCAGCTAGGTTATCTCCTTCTTATAAGGACAGTTGAGATTGCATTTAGGGACAACCCAACTAATCATGGCTAATGCTCTCATTGCAAGTCTCTTAATTCAATCCTGTCTGTTACCACGTGGGATAAGCTCACTCTTTTGCTCCTATAAAGTGATAGTCATAGGTGTGAAGATTGGGATATAGACATATTGTTTGGCAGAGAGCGAAAGAGTGAGAGTATGTGTAATCTACACCTCCCCCCTGCCAAAAAAAAAAAAAAAGAAAAGTTTCTAAACCTTTAGACTTTTTCCTGTTCTAGAGAGCAGTCCTCCAGTATTCAGGAGGAAATGGAAATGGAAATTTTCTGTCTCTTAAATAGATTTTCTACTGATTCCCTGTTTTTCAAGTCCATCCTCACTCATATTTTTAGGGGCACCCCCAGTTGATATTAATGAAACTCGAGTGAGTTTGGCCCTTCTGGGTTTCCCCACCACTGGCTTAGGTTTTAGCTCTTCTGGTCTCTGAGCTAGTCTCTGAGACAGCTGTAGCCTTCCCATTTTCTTTTCTTTATTTTTTTTGTACACCTAACTTCTATTTTTATAATTGAAGATTACTGCCTTTATAAACTCATTTTGTTGTTATCTTAATATTTTGGGGGGACAGAGTAGAAGTAAACATGTATATGTAACATCCTGTTAGGATTCATGCATTATTTTTTCAATGAAAACTGCATAGATGTTTAATGCTGTGCATTAACACTAGAAATATAGAGGAAAGAAAAATTCTTTTGAGACATTTGACCTTGAGAGGAGCATTGCCCAGGCTCACTGAGGGGTGTAAATTAGGACCCATTCGTGGGGAGGAGGGAAGGTTTTGTCATTGGACCAGTTTCAATTTCTGTCAGTTGCTTTGACAGATTTAGTAGAATTGTTATAGGTTTAGTTTTGTGTTTTTAAAGATGCCAAAGAGTGTAACAAACTTACTCTAACATTTAAAAAATGATTTATTTGAAAAGCAGAGTGGCAGAGAGGAAGAGACAGAGAGAGGTCTTCCTTATGATGGTTCCCAAATGGCTGCTGTGGCCAGGGCTGGGCCAGGCGCCTGAAATTCCATCCAGGTCTCACATTGGTGGCAGGGACCCCTGTCCTTAGGCTGTCTTCTACTGCTTTTCTGGGTTCATTAGCAGGGAGCTGTTAGGCCCGGCGTGATAGCTTAGTGGCTATATCCTCACCTTACATGCCTGGGATCCCACATTGGGGCTGGTTCATGTCCTGACTGCCCCACTTCCCATCCAGCTCCCTGCTTGTGGCCTGGGAATGCAGTGGAGGACGGCCCAAAGCCTTGGGACCCTGCACCTGTGTGGGAGTTTCAGAAGAAGCTCCTGGTTTTGGATTGGCTCAGCTCCGGTTGTTGTGGCCGTTTGGGGGAATGAACCAGCAGATGGGAGATCTTTCTCTTTGTCTCCTCTTCTCTCTATAAATCTGCCTTTCCAATAAAAATAAATTTTTAAGAAAAAAAGTTGAGCTGCCAAGGTTTTCAGTGTGCTGCACCATAATGCTAACTCCTTATTCTAACATTTATGTGAAAGAGAGGCAACAGCCATACAGTTTCTTTTGTTTTTAGCTTTATTTTTATTGGAAAGTCAGATATACAGAGAGAAGAGACAGAGGAAAATCTTTTTTCCACTCACCCACTCCCCAAGTAGCTGCAATGGCCAGAGCTGAGGCAGTCTGAAGCCAAGGGCCAAGAGCTTCTTGCAGGTCTCCCACATGGGTGCAGGGTCCCAAGGCTTTGGGACATCCTCGACTGCTTCCTAGGCTGGATGGGAAGTGGAACAGCCAGAGCATGAACTGGCACCCATATGGATCCCAGCTTGTGCAAGGTAAGGACTTTAGCCACTAGGCTGCTGCGCTGGGCCCAAGTTTTGGAAGCAGAAGTAATGAATTTGAGGTGGGATTATTCTTATTGGCCACTGAAATGTGATCAACTTGAAGCCACTGGAACAGTGGTCAGACACACAGATATCAGAAAGCACAGATAAGTGGAAAGGGCAGACTGGACAGGAGTGGACGCTTCTCTGCCAAAGAGCTGAACTCCAGGGCTCGGGAATAGGTGAAGAGAATCAGTCAGGACCCTGGTGGTGAAAACAGATTCATGGCTCATAGTGGTTGCTTCAGGCCATGTGAAAGGCATATTTTTGCCTTGAGTTTTATTATAAAAAGAAATCAAGTTATCTAAAAGAAAAAACACAAGAATTTAAAAGTAAATATTTTCCACCTCTAGTGAAAAATAGGATTTTTGTATTTAGAAAGAAGCCACGGGGAGGTTCCTGGCTCCTGGCTTCATGGACACCGTTTGTGGAATAAATCTTCCAGGGAATGGAAGACCTGTCTCTGACTCCATCTCTCTATTGTTTTCTGCCTCTCAAAAAAATGTTTTTTTAAATTACAAAGGATAAAACAGATTTGGATAAAAGAATAAATGATATACAAAATTAATCCAAACACCAACTTATAGTTGCCACTTCATATTTCTTTAGCTTGTGATATCTTTCAGTTGGATCAAAAAGATTTATCACCTTCCTATATTTAAAAAAAATAATGGCATGCATATCCAGTTAATTTAATAAAATAATGTATTGGTGAAAAAGTCAGTCTAATGCAGATAAATGAGAAATGCAAGGAGAAGTAGGGAGAAAAGAGAGTGGGAAGAATCAACGTCTCCTGTTCCCAGTCCCTTTTGTATTTCCTCACGTGGCAGGAATGGTAAGTGAAGGCTGTCTCAGTTCAGCTCGTGGAGCCACTGTGGGCTGAAAACCAGCGGCTAACCAAGGGGAGGCAGTGAGCACCCCAGAAGGAAGGGGGAGTTATCATGGAAGCTGCTTATGGTCCGCAGCACAAGTGATCACAAAAAGCAAACCTGACCTCAGCTGACCTCCTCTTGTGCAAGTGTACCCCATATCTGAGAGACCCCTCCCCCAGCGGTTTCCCAGATAGACCCAGTGCCCCTGCTGAGAAATGGCAGATCAAAAGCAGGGCAAGGGAAGCAGTAAGAGCAGCTCTGTAGGTGAGGCCAAGGAGCTGGCAGGTAAGAGGTGCCTCTGCAGGGATGGTCCCTCCCGAGTCCCCGTGCCCATAGTGAGACTTGGGGCAGGTGTTTAGATCCACCAGCCTCCGTTTCCCTGTCTGTAAATTGAAGGTACAGGTGGTACCTCCTGTTATGGCGGGGTCCTGGTGAAGGTGTATGGGGCAGTGCAGGAAGGCCCAGGGCCTGTGTAAGCGGTAGTGGCTGTTTCTGAGTAAGTTCCAGGTAGAGAGCGGGGATCCCAACATGAACAGGAAGGAATGGGGGCCAGTGCGAGGCAAGGGAAGTCGAGAGGCAAAGAGGAGAAAGAGGAGAGCCCAGGGATGTGTCTGGGGAGCTCAAACAGGGAGAATGGACTCTAGGTACTGGGGTTTTACAAAGATACTGGACAGCCCCAAATCCATCCACTAGGCACCTACCATGTGTTCTGGGCTGAACTGATGGCTACAGGCACAAACAGAGGGTGCCCATGTGTGGACACAAGATGAGTGAAGGGTGGTATTTAGGGTAGAGAGAGATGGGGGTCCCAGTGGGCAACAGGGGAGAACTACGGGGGCTGGCAGGTGCTAAGCCAGACAGAAGAAGGGCAGTTTAGGGTTGTAGATGATTAAGGGAAACTGACAAAATCAGGTGGCAAGACCTAATAGGGGGCAGGGAAGGGCTTGGAGGGAAGGGGCAAGAGTGTGTGAGTATGAGTACACCAGGGGCCAGCAAAGCCTGGAGCTGCCAGGGCAGCTGGACTCACCAGGAGTGGTGATGAGCAAGGTCCCTGGGATGGACTGCCACACTTGCCAGCCGTGTGTCCGTGTGTTCAGCCCCACTCGGCAGAAGTACTTGGACTGGTCCTTGCGCTGCAGGTTAGAGATCCTGAGGGAGCCATTCTTCTGCCCCGGTGTCCAGTTCAGGGAGAGCCTGTTGCTGTAGTTCTTGTGTGTGAAGCTCTCAGTGTGTTGGTAGATAAACTCCCCATGGAAGTTGCCTTTTCTCCAGCTTATATTCGTGTGAGGATTCTCAGCCAATTCCCAGGGATACCAGAAGGAGAAAGGGATTTCAACGGAGCCACCAATGGGCGCTGAGAGGTGTTCTGGTTGGGAGACTCCAAAGGAAGTGGATCCAGCTGAGTTCTCTAAAAAATGTGGCAGAGAGGAGACACTGAAGTGGCTGTCAGACACACAACCCATGGCCTTCTGGTACTGTCTCCCATGGGCAGCATTGCCCTCTGCCCTGGTGTGCCCTCTGGCCTGGTGGGCCGGCTACAGGCATGCAGGGAGGAGGAGGGAAGGAGAAGAGCTGGCGTGGAACTATTCAGGCAGCTGCACTGTGCCCCTCCTCCCGCAGACCCTCTCCAGGAGCCAGGACCCTCCTGTGGTTGGCGCAGAGTCCTCAGGACAGACCCAGCTACTCACCTTTTTGAAGGAGCCCTGGCAGTGGCGCTGGCAGCAGCAGCAGCAGCAGCAGGCCCAGCAGGGACTGCAGTAGGACCGTGGCCATGGCTGACACTCCAGCCACAGATGAGGACAGCAGGGTGACAGGCAGGGCAGTGTGCTTAGAGCACACACGGAGTCGAGCATGGGATCACTGGGTGCAACCCACGGCCTTACACTCCCATGCAGGGACGCCTGTGCTCACTTCTTAATTCCGGCTGCTTTTCCTGTCTTGCACAAGGGCCTGCGTTGTGGCCAGGGCTGAGCCAGCCGTGTCCCAGGGTGTCCAGCCCCATCTGATGTTGAGGCCTGAGGCTAAGCTTGGCGGACTGGGACCGCCTTCTCTTACTTCAACTGCTGCCTGGTTCACTTCCTCTGTGTGGCCTGGCTGTCTTGCTCTGTGAGCTCTTGTCATTTGGTCTGTCTCCTTCCTTCTGCCCTCCCCCACCTCAGCTGCCTGTCCTTCCTGGTTGTTGGAATGTCTCAGTGTCTGTCTCCCTCTCACCCCTGGACCAGTGCAGTTCTGGGGAAGGTCCCTGCCCTGCTGTGCCCTCAGATTTGGCTCTTTGGATGAGGAGGAGATGTAGGGTGGGGTCCTCATGACAGAGGTGTCCAGCTTGATTGTCCTCCTCCTTTGTCCACAAAGAAAGCTATGCTGAATGGTATTCAGTGGCACTGGGGTTCAGGGCCAGGCTGCAGCCCCAATGAATGAAGAGCAACGTCCTCAGGGAGATCCAGGCTCCGAGCAATTCTTCCTAGACCAGAAGACCCACATGCAGTGGTCTGACTGGAGCCTTACCTCTGTCCCCCAACCGCCACTAGAGGTTTTGCCCCTGCTGCCTGGTGGTCATTGGGCCTGCATTGTCAGTGATTTGGGGGGACAGTAACCCAGAAAGCTGCATGTCCATAAGGTCTCTGTGAGCTTCCCTGCCCAGTGGTGAGTCTGTTCGACGTTGTGGAGCCTTCTTTGGACAGAGCCATGTCTGTGGGATCCTTGCTTGTGGATGACACAGAGAACCTGTGGTTGCTGATGGGTGAGGGCTGAGGGCCTTGGTGCCACACAGGGCTGGCGTGCAGGAGGCTCTGCCCACCCCGACCCTGGATAGTGGGTTTGCTGAAGGGTTTATAGGGGCAGCAAGCCCAGTTTCACCAGCAAATGTTATGTCAGCTGTCTTGGGGTGAACTGTGCAGAGGCAGACTTCACTTTTCTGTTCTTTCCTCATCTTCTACCCATCGGGCCTTGCTCTGTGTTTGCTTCCCTCCCCACCTCGCCTAGGGATTCCTGCTGTCAAAGGACACAGGACACGTGAACTTGGACTTGACCCAGCAGCCTTACTTTCAGCATCACTGAACTGTAGTGGTAGGTGTGTTTTCCTCTGCGTCTTGCTCCTGGGGAGGTGGACACCTGGGGCCTCGGGGTGGATGTGTCCTAGCTGGGATGTTGGGCAGCATTCATTGGCCTGGCCTGTGCTGGCTGGGCCTGGAGAGGGCGGCTGCCTCTCCCACGGGTGGCCTTCATATTTCACTCTCCCATCTTGAGGAATGGGCCCCCATGACAGGTGATTCTAGGCCGCTTCTGCATGGTGCCTGTGCCTAGCAAACCCTGACCCCTCTGCTGTCATTTGTGGCCCCTCATAGCCACATCCCTCAGGCCAAGGACCCAGGATCCACCCTGGGTATCTGTCCCCGACATGTCACCTCAGCCCTGCTCACCTTCCCTTTGCCAGGTGTCAGCTTGAAGCCTTGGCTCTTTCACAGTAGGGAAAGGATGGGACATGGAACCAGGGCCTGCAGGCTCCTCACCTTCCCCATACTCCTGCTCCCTTCCCTCCGGGCCATGTGCATGCTGCCTCGCCTGGCAGCAGGAAGGAAGCATGGCTGTTGCCTGCTGTGTCCTCTGCGTGTGGTTCTTGGGGTATCATGGATGTGAAGAGTCCTGAGGGAAAGTAGTGAGTACTGACTTCCTAAGGCCTTGCAGTCACACTGTGTGCATTCTCTCGTTTAGTGAGGAAACCCTGAGGCGTCTGGCTGTGGTGGGAAGGGCTGGAGGGCAGTTGGTGTCTCAGGCGGCTTTCATGACTCTAACCAGCAAGGAGGTGGTTCAGCTGGGCTTGCAGTTCAGGATCTGGCATCAGCTTGGCATCTGTGGGAAGCTGGTACTGGTGGATAGGTGCAGAGCAGCAATACCCTGGTGGTCCAAGAAGCAGAGAGAAGCCAGTCTTACCTGATTGAAATAAGCACCCTCTGGTGGCACCACTGCCAGGGACCAGCCTGGGACACCCAGGGTCCTCCTAGGAGTGCCCCTCAACATCCTCAATATTAGACCAAAGGTTGAATCCACCCCGAGGTGTTGGTTCATTAACTGGAGACCTGGGCAGGACAGTCCTGCTGAGTCCATGAGGAGACAGGGAAGTGAGCAGTTTGAGGAGAGACGTGGGAAGAATGGCTCTGTTGGTGCCATGATGAAGTCCCAGCTCTGCCGCCCACCACAGCCCCTGCTGCTCTGCTCACGGGTGAAACTTTGGGTGTTTGGCCCCAGCTAACCTGGAAGGAACATTCACTGCCCCTTCTGGTCAGCTTCCCACCCTGTATTTCCCTTTCCCCACATTTTGTACCTGGCCCCTTTTTCTGTTAAGGAGTTTTTCATGGATTAGAGTGTCTCAGGTTCATGGTGGATGGTCTGATAATTACTACAGAACATTCTTAGATTCTCTCTCATGTTACCCAGCCCCTCTTGTCTGTGGTAAACAGTGGTTTCCAGCCTCAAAGTGTGCGAGAAAATGCAGTAGTGCTGGGCTGGTGGACTGCGTCCTACCCTGGGCTCAGTCAGCCCTTGCTATCCCCTCTAGAACAAGGTAGCTTTTACCACTTTGATTTCAAAATGTTCATTTTCCACAAAGAAATGTGCTAGAGTTTTGATCAGGAATGTTGTATTTATTCAGTCATTTGAAAGGCAAGGCAGGGTTTAAGGAGGTAGAGAGCACACGCTCTCATTGGCTGGTTCAGTGCCCAGTGCTGAGGTAGCCAGGGCTGAGCCAGAACAAAGCCAGGCTCCAGGAACTCTGCTGTTCCTTCCTTTGCATGGCAGGACTCACTGCCTTGAGCCATGCATCACCTGCCCCTCCCACTGTGTGTGTCACCAGGAGGCTGGATCAGGATTGGATGCAGGATTTGAACCCAGGGACTTGGGCTTATTAACTATTCACTGAATGCCTGCCCTGGACTCAGGGTCCTCTGAAGTGGGTATCAGCCTGGAGAAGTGATCCCTCAGTGCATCTGTGGCTCCCTGGGCCTTGGTGACTGTGTCTCTGTGGACTTGGAGGGTCTCTCAGGAACATTCTGCACAGAGCTTGGTCCTCCCTAAGACGTCCCTGGGCACTGAGGCGGCCTCCATGGGCCTGGCCACGCCTGCTGCCTCAGGAATCTGCTGAAGCGCCTCATCTTTTCCTTTGACTTCTCTGATGCGCACAGTTCATTGTCTTTTTTTTTTAAGATTTATTTTTATTATTTTTTTATTGGAAAGGCGGATATACAGAGAGGAGAGTCAGAGAGGAAGATCTTCCGTCCGATGATTCACTCCCCAAGTGAGCGCAACGGGCCGATACTATGCCGATCCGAAGCCAGGAGCCTCTTCCAGGTCTCCCACGCGGGTGCAGGGTCCCAAGGCTTTGGGCCGTCCTCGACTGCTTTCCCAGGCCACAGGCAGGGAGCTGGAAGGGAAGCAGGGCTGCCGGGATTAGAACCATATGGGATCCTGGCACGTTCAAGGCAAGGACTTTAGCTGCTAGGCCACGCTGCCGGGTCCCACAGTTCATTGTCTTAAGAGATTTGTCTTGCTGAAGGGAGCAGTGGGTGAGAGAAAAAGGAGCAGGTCAGGGGTGCTTGAAGAAAGCCCTTGGAGCATCACTTCCTTCTCACACGCCGAGTGGGCTAACGCCGCCCGGGCTTGCTCATGTGCTTCAGTGAGGAGACCTGCTGAAGTACTGGACACCATAATGCTGGGTAGACCTGGGATGGCTAACAGAGTTTGGGGATTTGTGCATTTTGGCCTGAGGCAGGCGGTCACTGAAGCAAAGTTGTGGAGCAGTCTTGGGTGTGCTTGGGTATTGCAGTTGCTTTTCATGGGAGAGACTCAAGGCAACACCATTTCTTCCTTAGACACAATAAGGCAAGTCTTCTGGGTGTTTACTTGGTGGGTGAGGGCCAGGGAGTTGAGACAAGAGGAGGAGGGACAGCTGTTTGCTCGGTTTCTCTGGGGCCTCCAATACCTGCTTGGCAGTCATCTTCCTGAGGCCTTGGTTACCTGTGGGAGCTGTGATCTGGTCCTAGGGAAGCATGAAGGTGGAGAGATGAGCAGGGGGCTCCAGCACTGAGGCTCCCTGCTAGGTGAGGGTCACATGGGAGGGTTGGCGTGAGGCCCAGTGTTGAAGGAGACCCAGATAGGGTAGGAGGTGTTTGGGGAAGTGGGAAGGGCTGAGGGCAGACACTGGGCTGGCTGGGCCAGGCCTTACCTTGATTCCCAGTGTTCTCATGTTTCTCCTCTGTGTGCTGTGGAGGTTTCCTGCATGGCATTAAGAGAGTGGGGAATCTACTAGAGGACAGGGCCTGGCTGTCCTTGCAGGGTGTCCTGCAGCCTGCCCTGGCCTCTCAGGGTGAGTGTGGTGGTTTGAGGTCCTCTGGAGGAGGCCACCTGTGGGGTGGCCCAGCAGAGGTCCCCCATGCTCACTGGAGGTGGATAATTCCGGAGAAGCTGCTTGTACTGGGGAGAGTCAGGAGAAAGAGGCAGGGAGGCCAACCCCTTGTGCTTCTCGCTCTCTCACTCCCTCTTCTGTGTCTGTGGGTAGTGCCTGGCTAGGCTGGGAGAACAGAAGCAAGTCTGACTGCCAGGTGCACTGAGCAGGGCTCAGGCTGATCCCTGTGTGGCAAAAGGCTGGAGGAAGGAGAGCTGGGAAGGCAGGGAGAGGCTTCCAGTGAGAACACAGTGATGGCAGTGAGAGGGAAAAGGAGGAGAGAAGGAGGTGAGGAGGAGGAGCACTGAGGGTGGGCAGGAGGCAGAGACCACACATGCTGCTGAGCAGGACAGGCCCACGGGAGCCACAGACAGAGGGTGCATGGGACCCTGGGAAGTTACTTTGGGAAGAGGATGTCACGGGAGGAGAGCAGGAAAGAGGAAGGCAGGATCGAGGAGCGGCTGTGTCTGGGACGAGGTTCTAGGCAGAGGGAGCTGGCAGGATGGAGACTGAGGTCAGGTGTCCAGCGTGCTAGCGAGGGAGGAGGACAGAGCTGTGGAGTGGGCCTCCAGGAGGGCCGAGAAGTGCCTGGAGGGCTCCTTCCAAAGCCCTGCCCTTTCCCATCCCAGGACCCCCTGCCCATCCCAGGAGGTCCAGCACTCACCTGGCTGGAGTTTCGGCCTGGGTCTGCTGCCCTGTGGGAGGACCAAGAGCATGAGTGCCACCTGTGCGGGAGGTGAGGGTTATTCCACCTGGCTTCTCTGTGTCCTGCTCCCAGGCCGTGCCCATAGGGTCCAGGGCAGGAGGGGAGTGACCAGCAGCAGGCTCCAGGCCAAATAGGCATCTGCCCATGCACATCCTCTTTGTGGTCCTTACCCATTGCTTCCATTCCCTCTGAGTCTGTGTTTGAATTCAACAAAGGATCTGCCTTTTGCAGGAGTCTTTCACGTTTTGTCAGTGTCCCTATGTACCTGATCTTTGGTCTCGCTGATCTCTTGCCTCTTGAAAAGCTGCTTTTCTGCCTGGTCACCCTTCCACCTGTCCTACGCACTAGCTCCTCTCTGCCCCTTGGAGCTCGTTCACCTCCAACCCCAGTGGGTCCTGGGACAGGAAATGCTGTTTGCTAACGCCAAATACGTTGAAATCTCCCTGTTCAGTTATGGTTTTGTTGACAGTGGCAATGTGATCTCCACAGATGAGTAAGCTGCAAGTGGAAGTTGTGAGTAAAAACTGAGGAAGGTTCTGGAAAGGGGAACAGAGGGCTGTGGCACTGTCTTTGTCCTTGCTTTCATCCTGTAATCCAAAAACCTCTGGAGTCTCAGCTGCCACATTGGACAGGGGCAGGATGGGGACTTGCAGGTTGGTGATGTCTGCTTCTCGATCTGTTCAGAGTAGGAAGTAAAGAAACTGCTGTTGAAGCCACTGTTAGCGTCCCATGTCCTGATGGAAGCTGCAGTTTGTAAGCAACACAGATCCTGCAGTTTGTAACCTAGTGGTTGAAAACTGTGAGGAAACCCCAGTCCAGGACACGCCGCGTCTACAGGCGTGGGTTTCTCAGAGTGGAATCCACGAGCCCATTTCCTTGTGACTGTGTGAGCTTTCTCTTCAGTCCCTGCCCCTCCTTCCTCTCAGGACACACTGCGTTTTAGGCTCTGCAGAAGTTAAATGATTTCTATTATAGTTGGAGAGACTGGCATGTCTTATATTCTCACAAGGTTTCTTCTAGTGCTATGGTTAATTACTTCCTCACACATCTTTTTTTCTTACGGAGTTCATACTAGTGAAAATTCAGGAGAGAATATAGAGTTTTTTTTTTTTTCTCCTCAGTAAACCATCTCCTCTCATGGAATCACCTGTTTTTCCTTGTGGGCTAAGAATGCTACCTTGTAATTTCCCACAAGCATCTTGTGTGTTTTTATCTGGATTTATCTGGATTTCTCTCCTTCCTTCCTTGGGTTTATCTCTTCATTAGCATGTGACTATGGCATCATCAGTTTAGTGACTGCAGCTTACTCCTTGTGCGTGCTCATGGTCACAGTGCTTGCTCTGCAGGATCTAACTGTGCTGCCGTGGCCTTCAGAACCACCCCACCTGGGGTTGGGGCTGCTCATCTGTACCTGGCACCAAAGCTTCCCTGATGGGCAGTGACGCCAGGGTGCCTGCAGGTTGTCAGACGACAGTCTCTGCCCCTTTGTGCGTCAAGAGCTGATGGGACAGGAGATGCTTCAAAGTGGCCTGAGCCAGAGTTGAGATGGACACTGACTTCAGAGTCATTGCTTGAAAGTAATTTCAGGGC
This sequence comes from Ochotona curzoniae, assembly GCF_017591425.1. Lineage (NCBI taxonomy): Eukaryota > Metazoa > Chordata > Mammalia > Lagomorpha > Ochotonidae > Ochotona > Ochotona curzoniae. The sequence goes on from NW_024465421.1 coordinate 7,663,827, forward strand.
CTGGCGCGGTGGCGCAGTGGTTAAGGTCCTCGCCTTGCACGTCCGGGATCCCATATGGGCGCCGGTTCTATCCTGGCAGCCCCGCTTCCCTTCCAGCTCCCTGCCTGTGGCCTGGGAAAGCAGTCGAGGACGGCCCAAAGCTTTGGGACCCTGCACCCGCGTGGGAGACCCAGAAGAGGCTCCTGGCTTCGGACCGGCATAGCATCGGCTGTTGTGGTCATTTTGGGAGTGAATCATCGGACGGAAGATCTTCCTCTCTGTCTCTCCTTTCTGTATATCCGCCTTTCCAATAAAAAAAATAATGAAAATAAATCTTTAATAATAAAAAAAAGAAATTTCAGCCAGAGGAGGAGGATGTTGGGGCATGAACAGTGAATGCTGCAGCCCTGACCTCTCCTCTGAGCTGGAAGTACACACATCTGACTTTCTGGTGGACTCTGCTCAAAGTCAGGCCAACACCTCCAGTGTGAGGGGACCCAAGCTGGAGGTGGCGTCTGTGCCTTGGACACAGGGGCTTGCTTTGTTCCCTGTGTACTTTCCAGTTAGTCATTTTTTTTTCTCAGCCTCGTTCACCTGGGTTGGAATGTGGGACTCACCCCACTCCCTCATGGCCATGTCAGTCTAGTCATCACCCCCTTCTTGGGTTTACTGCTTCAGCTTTTCTAGGGCCTACCCTTCCCCCCGTGTGCCTGCCCACCTGTGGCCCCTCTGCTGCAGCCCAGCACCGTGTCCACAGCTGGAACTGGGGCTGCCCCTTTCCAGCTCTCTCTGTCTCTGGCCCTGGAAAGCTCTTAGGTGTGAGAGTCAGGAACTTCTCTCTCTGCTCCTGCGTTGCCTCCAGCCCTGGCACCCCTGCATTTCCAGGAGTGGGTCTGCTCCTGGAAGGCCAGTGAGTGGCCTCAGCAGCACCCTGCCTGCTGCCTGATCATTCTTCTGTTTGCTTGGAGTCCATTTACTTCCTATTTGTTCAGAATCCAGGGTGACTGAGATGCAAGGAGGCAGTGTTCCTTCCCATTGGTGAATTCCCATTTTCCCAGCTGTGTCAGGGCCAGGACAAAGGCAGTGTCTAGGAATCCAGGGAGGCTCCTCCACAGGGTGGCAGGAAGCTGTGTGCTGGGTCCATGACCTGCTGCCTTCCATGGCCTTGAACGCAGCCACAGCTGTGTGAGAGGTGGGCATCCTAAGAAGCATTGAACCACCACGATGCCAAATGACTACTGCTCACTTTCTGTTCTTTGAATTTTTGTCTTTGTCACTTCCTGTGGGAAGTCGTCCCAGGTTCCCACTCTTGCAACTGAAGCCCTTTACAAATGAGCTCTCTGACCCCAAGACCAAGTGTCCCTCCACCAGCTGAGTTCCCCAAGGCCTGTGCTGCATCTACTCTTGTATATTGGTGTGGAGCCAGGCCCTGGTTGGGGGCTTCACCCAGAGCTTGCTGAGCTGAGCTGGGCCAACTCTGTGTCCCTTCTGCTGTCACCTCACTTGTCCAGTGCGGGTCCCCACCAACTCCCAACCCCCACTCCTAACAGTGAACCAAAGGAGAGGATGGAGGAGAATGGAGGCAAGAGATACATGGCAAGTGGTGGGACTGTGTGGCAGGATGGGTGGTTCCCACTTGCATCTCCCACAACCCACACTTGAGGAGCCTGTGACAGATGTGGGTCCCCAAGCACAGGCCTCAGTGCCTGACTTAGTGGGATTGGGCCATCCTGACACGTGGTTGCAGGAGCTGCCCTGAGTGACTGTGGTGCTGGTGGGTCTGAGGAGCTTGTACTCGGCAGCGTGGGTGTGAGGGAGGGTGTGTGCCGGGCCACTCACCTTTCCTTTTCTTCCACATCATGAAGAGCAGCAGTCCCAGAGAGGCCGCTTTGACCAGAGCTGAGACCACTGCCAGCCCGACTGCTGATTCCAGACTCAGCAGCTGGGACTCTGGGTGCTGTCTGCCCTCCGTGACCCTGAGGGTGGCTGTAGTGGCTGTTATGGTTGTAGTGGTTGTGGTAGCTGTAGTGGTGGTCCTCCTTTTGGTTCTTTGAGTGGTAGTCTTGATGGCTTGGGAGAGATGAGAAATAAGCAGGTTATTAATGCACTGAGGGCATGTGTCTGGGTTTGGGGAGTCAGAGAGCTGCTATTCGTAGGTCCCATGAGTGGGCGGATACACAGGCTAGTGTTGAGGGTTTTGAACCTACATGCTAGACCAGCACTGTGGCATAGTATGTTAAGCCCCCATCTGTGGTGCTGGCATCCCATATGGGTGCCAGCCTGGTTCTATTCCCAGCTGTTTCGTATCCATCTGGTTCCCGTGCTAATGGCCTGGAAAGGTGGCAAGGGATGGCCCAAGTTCTTGGAACTCTGAAGCCAGGTAGGAGACTTAGGGGAGTCTCCTGGCTTCAGACCCAATCTGTTTTTGCCATCAGAGATAGAGCTAATGGATGGAAGATTTCTGTCTTCCTCTGTAGCAGCCTTTCAAACAAAAGTGAATCTCTTATAAAAAGAAAAGCCCTGCAAATGCTATGTTTGAATTGAATGACACCAGTCACCTTTAAACCCTTTACTGAGATGGACCTCGCTAGTGGAGCCTGGAGCTGCCAGGGCAGCTGGACTCACCAGGAGTGATGACAAGCGAGGTCCCTGGCATGGACTGCCACACTTGCCAGCCCTGTGTCCGTGTGTTCAGCCCCACTCGGCAGAAGTACTTGGACTGGTCCTTGCGCTGCAGGTTAGAGATCCTGAGGGAGCCATTCTTCTGCCCTGGTGTCCAGTTCAGGGAGAGCCTGTTGCTGTAGTTCGTGTGTGTGAAGCTCTCGGTGCGTTGGTAGATAAACTCCCCATGGAAGTCGCCTTTTCTCCACATTATATTCGTGTGAGGATTCTCAGCCAATTCCCAGGGATACCAGAAGGAGAAAGGGATTTCAACGGAGCCACCAATGGACGCTGAGAGGTATTCTGGTTGGGAGATTCCAAAGGAAGTGGGTCTAGCTGAGTTCTCTAGGGAAACGGGGCAGAGAGGAGACACTGAAGTGGCCATAGAATATCAGGAGGCCAACCCATGGCCTTCTGGTACTGTCTCCTGTGGGCAGCATTGCCCTGTGCCCTGGTGTGCCCTCTGGCCTGGTGGGCACGCTACAGGCTTGCAGGGAGGAGGAGGGAAGGAGAAGGGCTGGCATGGAGCTACCTAGGTGGCCCCTCCTCCCGCAGACCCTCTCCAGAGGCCAGGACCCTCCTGTGGTTGGCACAGAGCCCCCAGGACAGACCCAGCTACTCACCTTTTTGAAGGAGCCCTGGCAGTGGCGCTGGCAGCAGCAGCAGTAGCAGCAGGCCCAGCGGGGACTGCAGTAGGACCGTGGCCATGGCTGACACCCCAGCCACAGATGAGGACAGCAGGGTGACAAGCAGGGCAGTGTGCTTAGAGCACACACAGGGTGGAGTTGTGCGTGTTCTCCCTGCAACCCACAGCCTTACACCCCCATGCAGGGATGCCTGTGCTCACTTCTTAATTCTGGCTGCTTTTCCTGTCTTGCACAAGGTTCTGTGTTGTGGTCAAGGCTGAGCCAGCCGTGTCCCAGGGCGTCCAGCTCCATCTGGTACTGACTCCTGGGACCGAGCTTGGTGGGCTAGGACCGCTTTCACCCACCTCGGCCCCTGCCCAGCTCACTTCCTGCCCATGGCCTGGCTGTCTCTTGGTCTGTTTCCTTCTCCTTTCCTTTGCCCTCCCCCTCCTCACCTTCCTGTCCTCCCTGGTTCTTTAGTTCGGCATGCGGCTCCAACTTACCTCTGCTGAAGTTCACGGCCACAACTCAGGTTAAGGGAACATGTTGTGGGACACAGTGACAAAAGCTTATTACTGTGAAGCTCACAGGAATGCACAGCCCTGCCAGTCAGTGGACAAGGAGAGTTTGACGGCATGCACCTCGCCAGCAGGGCTGTACCTCCACACCGGTCCAGCCCGGCCAGGCCTGAGCAGGCTGACGTCCCAGGAAGCCCCCCCGGCCTGTCCTGCCGGCCCCAGAAGCGGCCTAGCGGCGTCTCCCCAGGGCAGGACAGAGCTGCCTACTGGTGCTCTGCAGGCCAGCGAGGAGCGTTTCTCCACCTTAAGATGAAAAACACACTGACGCTTATTCCCAGAATGCACTGGTGCCTCTCGGGGATCCAGATGTCACAGTTCACCTCCGGTGAGGTCAGCATCTTGCAGGAGGGGCAGGTCCACGCTCCCATCACCGACCAGTTCACAGGACACACCATGAACTGGGCTTATGCTCCAAGTGGTGACACGTGCACACTCACATGTACCTGGAAATTCTCCGACCGGTTTCCAGGTCTTAAGGTGAAAACTTCCAGTGAGTTTTGAATTAGTAAATGCACAGTGCTGACAGGCACCCTTTCCAATTATGAAGGCATTAAAACCGTCAAACCGAACCACCATCTACAACTTCAGAAAACAAACCATGATTTCATTAACATTTGTTTTGCAGAGAAAAACCTTTTTTGTACTACTAATCAATAAAAGTACTTTGACTTTTCCTCATTAACTCATTACATTTGAATGTATATTATGATGCGTACACGATTTGTTCTCGTCAACAGATAAAGATGCAAAAGCCCTTGGCATCTTCACTCTGAGATGTAAGTCTGTGGTGTAAGCCACCACCTTCCTGTGCTCATGGGCTCGATGTGGAATGGGCACAGACCCACGGCCTGGGCCTCAGCTAGGACGCACAAGAGTGGGGTGGGAACCGTCCATCCCGTTCCCATCAGGGGCCACTGCTGGCTGGAGGCAGCACATGCTCATGCCTTCGCAAACTAGAGCGACTGCACCAAGGGCTCAAGAAATTGGAAGTGGGAGCTGCCAATATAAAACCTCACAAACAGGACCAGCATCATTTCTACCATATTCCATTAGTCAAGCAATCACAGAGTTCACATTCAGGGGGAAGAGACCCTGGACCTAAGTGCTAATCAAACAATCTAAGCATTTGGGAAGCATTTACAGCTTCCTCTCTGTAAATCTTTCTGATATAAATCTTAAAAACAACAAACAGCTCGGGTCTGGCAAGATAGCTTAGTGGGTTAAAGTCCTCGCCTTGAACACGCCGGGAACTGGTTCTAGTCCCAGCAGCCCTGCTTCCCATCCAGCTCCCTGCTTGAGGCCTGGGAAAGCAGTCGAGGACGGCCCAAAGCCTTGGGACACTGCACCTGCAGGAAGAGTTCCTGGCTCCTGGCTTCGGATTAGCTCAGCTCCAGCCATTGCGGTCACTTGGGGAGTGAATCATCGGACGGAAGATCTTCCTCTGTCTCTCCTTTCTGTATATCCGCCTTTCCAATAAAAATAAGTTTTTTTTAAGATTTATTTTTATTATTTTTTCATTGGAAAGGCGGATATACAGAGAGGAAGATCTTCCGTCCGATGATTCACTCCCCAAGTGAGCGCAACGGGCCGATACTATGCCGATCCGAAGCCAGGAGCCTCTTCCAGGTCTCCCATGCGGGTGCAGGGTCCCAAGGCTTTGGGCCGTCCTCGACTGCTTTCCCAGGCCACAGGCAGGGAGCTGGAAGGGAAGCAGGGCTGCCGGGATTAGAACCAGCGCCCATATGGGATCCTGGCACGTGCAAGGCAAGGACCTTTAACCACTTGCGCCACTGCGCCGGGCCCTAAAAATAAATCTTAAAAAAAAAGATTTACAAGAAACAGAACAACAAAAGGCTCTACTCCCTGAAACTGTTCCACCTGAATTTAGGTTAGGGAGCCTGAATGGGTCATCTGCCTCCCAGGGCACTGACAGGACAGACTGACTGCCTTTAAAAAGGATTTACAGGGGGCAGACATGGCAGCAAGCTAATCCTCTGCCCTGTGGCATGGCATCCCACATGGGTTCTGGTTCAAGTCCTGGCTGCTCCCCTTCCCATCCAGTTCCCTGGTTGTGCCCTTGGAAAGCAGCGGAGGATGGCACAAGTTCACCTGGGAGACCCGGAACAAGCTCTCGGCCCTGGGCTTCAAATTGGCTCAGCTGCGACCATTTGGGGACTGAACCGGTGGATGGATGGAAGATCTCTCTGTAAAATCTTTCAAATAAAAATAATTTTTAAATAAAAAGGATGTGCTTTTCCATTTCTAGCTTTTACATGAGAGTGGATGAGAGGAAAGTGAGGAGAAGGGCAAAGAGAAAGGAAGGAGAAGTGGTTTGAGCTGAATGGTCTCCTCACAGGAAACATCTCCCTTCACCTCAGCCTGCCCGCCTGCCCCAGATCAGGTACGTGCGCGCGCACACACACACGCACACACACACACACACACACAATCAATCCCTAACTTACTGAGCAGCTCATCCCCGAGGCCTCGCACAGGTACCGGGGATACAGACACCTGGGCATGTGTAACAGGGGCGGGCAAGAACTGGCCTCCATCAGTAACAACCTCAGGCTGCAGGCTGGCAGATTCAAACATGTTTATTGAGCTACTCACCAGACCAAAAAAAAAAAAGCTTGGATATGTGATCTTCCAAAATCCAGGAAGACTTTGGGGCTCCCTCTGTTACCCCCACCCTCCCTCCAAACGGCAGCAGCAAGACAGGGTCTCCCTGCTCCCCCACCTCTCCCGGAGACTCGGCTGGCGGCCAGGGCCAGGCTGCAGGAGGCTCCCTGCTGTTTTGTCCTGTCTGCCTTTTCCAGGTGGCCACGTCCAGGTGGGCAGTGGAGATGGGAGGGTCCCGGAGTCAGAACTCCTGCGTGCGGGAGGAAAGGGAGGGAGACAGAAGTAGACCAAAGGGCAAACAGCACCAAGTCTCCCAGGGGGAGAGTCTGGCTTCCCTGCTCCTCTGGACTCCTGGAGCTCTTGCCTGTTCTTATTCCTGACAGGCCTGGGGGGCTTCCTGCCAGCACCTCCCAAGGACCCAGGACCCCTGATTTGGGGATACCCACCTCGAAGATCACCTCTGCAGTATCTAACAGGTCCATCCAGGCATCACTGGGGGGAGCGCGCCCAACTGGTGGCTAGAGAGAACGGGGTCAGTGTAGGATAGGTCTTTCCCACTGTTGGCACAGCACAGGGCGCAGTGCCTCGTCTAGCCTCTGCCGTGTACGTGCAAGGGCGGCAGCTGGGGCTGTAACAGCCGGGCAGGACAGTCAGTAGGTCCCGCTGGGCGCAGGGGCAGGGCCAGACTCCAGGCACCCTCAGGGAAGGGCTTCCACTCGTGACCGCCCAGCCCTGCCCGGGTAGGCTGGTCGGGAAGCAGGGAAAGGGGTTTGTCTGGAGGATTTAGGAAAGATCTACTAGAGGCACTGCTCTTCTGTTAGAGTTCTCCTGAACACAAGCCTCCATTCCTCGGCCTTATTCTGCTCCTCCTTCCTCAAAGAGCAGAGAACAAACATGTAGCTGGTTACAAACTGAATATCCATGTGCCCCCTCCAAATCCAATGCTGAAATTCCGACCCCCAGAGTGATGGTTGAGGTGGGGCCTTTGGAAGGCGACTGTCATGGCACAAGATTAATGCCCTTTTGAGAGAGGCCCTGGCGCCCCCATGCTGTCACTTGAGGTCAGTGAGACGTCAGCCTCATGCAGCTCAGAGGGGCCCTCCCCAGCACCCAGGGGTGCTTCCCCTGCTCTCAGAGCCCCATCCCACAGCTGTGAGAACGGCACTGCTGTAAGAGCCAGTCTGTGGTAGTCGGTATTTGGAAGCAGTGGAAGAAGGGAGGGAGGGAAGGAGCAGGAACGCTCCCTTACTGCTTCCGTCCTCAGAGAATGCCTGGTCTGAGTGGCCAGGGTGGCCAGGACCCCAGGAGCTGAGCCACCACTGCGGCCTCCCTGGGCACAGCGGGAAGCTACAGGGGAAGCAGAGACGCGGGACTCTAAGCCAAGCACGTGGGTGTGGACGACTGTGGGTGTCCCAGGCGGCATCGCCAAATGCCCACCCCAAATCTCCCTCTTAAAGAAATGGAGGATGAGAAGGGGTGACAACTAAAAATGTGGAGCTGGGGACTCCCTCAGGTCACCTCAGCCTGAATCCTTTCCCTGGTTCACCAGCAGCATCCCTCGTGGGGAAGCAGGGGCTGGGGCGGAACGGGAATGGGTGGAGGGACACAGACTGGGGGAGCCTCTCGGGAGCAGGGGAGGGGGCCGCAGGTCGGTGTGGTGACGAGCTGGCCCCTCCCCCTCAGCGGGTCCCGAGGCCTTTCTGAGGGCAGGAGGAACAGCACTGTTCTGACCCACTCGGATATTTTTCACTTAATAAAAGGACCAAGCAAAGGCCAAAGCATCTTCAGCCTTTTCCTCTTTCACCGTAATTTGGAGCCCAGGGCGTCCTCGGGACTGGGGACCCGCACGTCAGCCTCTGGTCTGCAGAGAGAAGGGCGTGTCGGCCCACGTACCTTGTCTCTGTCCTGCCTCGCTTCACTGGACTCATCCAGAATGTTCAGTTCTTCCTCTTCGTCCTCCTCCATGAGGCTGAGTCTGATGGCAGGGCAAACAGCAAGGGTTGTCAAACCTGCAGGGCTTTCTCAGAGACCAGGGACCCGCCCCTGCTTCCATCAGAGCAGGCCTCCACATACCGGGGCTCTGCAGGACACTGGAGGACGTGGGCGGGGAGGCAGAGGTGGACATGAGATCACTCACCGGGTCAGCCGGCTGCCCAGACCAGGATGCGAAGGCTTGCGTGGGCTCAGGACCCCTGACCTCTGGCTGCGTGGCAGGAGCTGGCTGTAGAGACAGCAGCATCAGTGACGGGACAAAGCAAAGGAGACAAGGGGAAGCAGGTGGCCACTGAGCAGAGCGCAGCTCAGAGTCCTGGGACAGACAGACACTCTAGATGGAAAGGTCTGGAATGGAGCCAGAAGAATCTGTAAATGCGGGAGTGCTGTGGGGAACGACAGACCACAAAGGGAAGACAGCACCCCGCAGACAGACTCACCCCTGGGAAAACTCTGATTCTGAGCCGCCGCCTTCGACTTCTTCCAACCCTGTCAGGCCCTTTCCACTCTTCACAGCTGTGGAGGTGAGGGTGGGCGTGGGTGGGATGCTGGTCAGCTGCAGGATTTCTTCCTGGGAAGACACATCCTCCCTGTTGTGTCTGGGGGGGCCTGTGGAGCAGCAGACCGAGTATTAAGGACAGATCAAGTACAGAGCACAGACAGACCACGCAGCATCTGGAAAGGGCAAGTTTACTAAGGGAATGAAAAACCTAGGTGATCTCATGCTGTTATGCCTCAAAAATGAGCAAATCTCTATAAGCCAATACATAAGGCTTGGGAAATTATACCTAGACCTTGTCCAAACAACTTACTCTACAGCTTATAAAACATGGAAAGAAATACAAATACACAGGCCTGGCACGATGGCTCAGTGGCTAAATCCTCGCCTTGCATATGCCGGGATCCCATATGGGCGCTGGTTCATGTCCCGGCTGCTCCACTTCCCGTCCAGTGCCCTGCCTGTGGCCTGGGAAAGCAGCAAAGGAATGCCCAAAGCCTTGGGACCCTGCACCCACACAGGAGTCCCAGAGCAAGCTCCTGGTTCCTGGCTTTGGATTTGCTCGACTCTGGCTGTTGCAGCCACCTGGGAAATAAACCAGCAGATGGATATTTCTCTGTAAATATGCCATTCCAACAAAAATATTTTTACAGACTTATTTACTTTTATTGGAAAAGCAGACATACACAGAGGAGGAGATATAGAGAGAAAGATCTTCCATCCACTAGTTTATTCCCCAAGTGGCCACAATGGCTGGAGCTGAGTCAAGCTGAAGCCAGGAGTCAGGAGCTTCTTCCAGGTCTTCCATGCAGGTGCAGGGTCCCAAGGCTTTGGACTGTCCTGAACTGCTTTCCCAGGTCACAAACAGGGAGCTGGATGGGAGGAAGAATAGCTGGATACAAATCGGCACGAGGTGTGTGCAAGGTGAGGACATTAGCCACTAGACTACCGTGCTGGGCCCCAATTAAAAAAAAAAAATCTTAAAAAAAATCCTATAAATATATACAAATACACATTTTTAGGTAAACAGGAAAATGTGAACATGAAATTGAGACTGTGGATTATTAACCAAGTTAATTTATTTTTACTCAGCTTATGCAGTCCAGTTAATCAACAATAGCTGAGATCATATCTATTCAAGACTTTTGTGGTCAGAAAGTTAAAATGTCCAAGATTCAAAATTCTACCATCAGTGGGAATGTGTAAAAGTCAGGAGGAAACAGAAAAATGGGAAAAGATTTTCAAAAGGCCAGGGAAAAACGACTGCAGTGTCTATACAGTTCCGATCCGAAGGAGGCACAGGGAGGGTCTCTGGCCCGCAGACCAGAGAAGGCAGAGGGGGAAGAGCGGGAGCAACTCAGTAACTTCCATGAAGCTGATACATCTGTCACCTGCTCACCTGCATTTCCCAGGGCCAGCTGTACACGGACACCGAGAGAGCTGCCCGGGTAAACAGAGGGCTACAAGAAGCAGGGAAGAGCCACACCCGAGTGGGAGTCCTGAGGGAACCTCTGGCCCTTCAGGGGATCCTCCTGCCTTCTCTGCCTGTTCAGGGCCTAAGGTTCAAGGGCTCAGCCCTGCGGCCACCGGCCACCATCTTCACTGGCTGCCTTACACCATTCCGTTTCACGGCCCTAAACATGACCTTCACCACTCACTCCCACGCCGGCCTCCTCTCAACTCCAGCTCTGCAGCCGCAGCTGTGAGGCCCTAGCACCGGAGTTACAGACACCGTCACCCTGATCGTCCCCCAGCTCAGACCGAGTCAGCTCCACCCTCCCAAGGTCTCTGTCATCCTTCCTCACATCAGGGGTCAGCCAGCCCATCAAGGATGGCCGGGGACGCATCTAGACCCGGGCCACTTCTCAGCAACCCCACTAGCCCTCTGGTCTGGGCTCTCTCCAGCCTCGCTCGGTGGACCCTCAGTTCCTGTCGCAGGCCAAGGGATCCTCGAAGGGGTCACAGATCCTACTGCTGTTCCAGACCGCCCGGTGGCTCCCACGGCCCTGGAGTAGCAGCCATTTTCATTCTGACTCACACGCTCTGGGCTCGTGCCAGCGGCAAGGTGTCAGATCCTACACACTCCGAATTCCAACCACAACGGTTTTTCCTCAAACATGCCACCGCCACCCTCTCCGTGGCCTCCTCTGGTATGCGATTCTGAAACTCACTAGCTGCTCTTTTGCCTCTGCTTAAAAAACCAAACACCAAAAACAAAATACACCCCTCGGGAGGCCATCAGGTGGAGATGGCGCCGGTGCCTCAGGTTCAGAAGCCAAACCTCAATTCAGAGCTAACGTGCAGAGCCGAGGAGAGAACTTTCAATCAGAGGCTACCAACTAACCTCCAACCAGAGCTTCCCTTCCCATTTTAACCAATAAAAAATATATTTTGTTTTGCTTCTGCAAACATTTAAGCGTTTTCTTGTCAGGCCTGGTTAGTGGAGCCCTGAATGGCTTTTCTTGAAAGGCAGAGAGAGAGAGAGAGAGAGAGAGAGAATCTTCCGTCTGCTGGTTCACTCTCCAGCGAGTCCTGACCACCAGGGCAGGGTCATGCTGAAGCCGGGCACTCCAGCCCGATCTCTCCGTAGGTGCAGCGCCCCGAGCACGCAGGCCACCCTCTGCCGCCTGCCCAGGTGCAGCAGCAGGGAGCTGGATGGAAATGGACAGAAGGACTCAAAGTGACACCCCAGTGTGGGAGACCAGTGGCTTAACCGGCAGTGGCTTAACCCGTCACACCCAAACACAGCTCCCCTCCCCTCCGGTGCTGACTCTCAAACTGCTGAACCTTCAAATGGACAGGAAACCTGACAGTGGCTGTTTCCCTTCACAGGCCACCTGTGCCACCATTCCCATCGCTCAGTGAGGCTTTCCCTGGACCACCCACCGAGGCTCCATCACCTCCTGTTTCTGCATGGCAGTCTGTTTTGTTTACTGCTGTCCCCCAGTGCATGGCATTCAGCACCTGCCCAATGACCAATAGAACCAGTCTTCCCAGTTTCTAGTCACTTTCACACATTCTCTGCCTCAGGTGAACCTAACTTCATGCTCTGGTTGACACACTCCTCTCTGTTTTACACGCGCCGTTCTGCTGACTCAGAATATTCATTCTTCCTGCTTAACTTCCATCGGTCTTACCTGTCAGTAAAACTCAGCTTAAATTCCCTTTTCTCAGTAAAAACTTGATAGATCAACTAAACCTAAGGTGATCCCTTCTGTTCTGAATTCTATAGCTTTCATTCTTAAACATTCTCAGGCAGTTACGATTTATGGATGACTGTTCAAAATTACATTTTCCACAAATGTATTTTCTCTATTAGAATAAGTTGCTTGAAAAATTTTAATGGTCTCTCAGACACTAAATATGGTACCTTGTGTCCTGCAGGAGACACTTAGTATGAATATTACCTAATGGATTAAAGCAGTTTCCTAGTGGTATGAGATAAATTTAAAAATGATTTTTATTTACTTATGTGAGAGGCAAAAAGGCCATGTGGGGGAAGAGGGGAAAGAAAGAAAAGTAAGAGGCAGGAAAAGAACAAGCAGGCACACGTGCACCATGCTATTTGCTGGTTCATCCCCCAGACCCCCCGGGAAGGGGAGGCTGAAGCGGGGAGCAGGAATGCAACCCAGGTCCCCCAGCACAGGGGGCAGGAACGTGATCCCTTGAGCCAGCCGCCGCAGGGCTGGGCATCGGGACCAGGCCCTCCAGGACGGGACACAGCATCTTACATACGCACGCTCTAGGATGTCATTTCAGCGACATACAGAAGAAATTAAAGAAATCACGCCTTGCCTCACTTCACACACAAAACTAACTCAAATGAGTCACAGGCCTGAATGTTAACTGTTAAGCCATGACATTCTCACACATGGAAATTTTTACCTTGCATTAACCAAGTCTTCTGAAGCTGGTGCCCTGGTGTGGCAAGCTAGGCCTTCGCCTGCAGCACTGGCATCCAACAATGGGTGCCAACTTGCGTTCCAGGCAATCTCCCTACTTACGGACTGAGAGGGCAGCAGAGGACAGCTCAACTCCTTGGGCCCCTGTGCTCGTGTAGGAGGCCATTAAGGAGCTCCTGGCTCCTGGTTTTGGATCAGCTCAGCTCTGGCCACTGTGACCATTTACAGAGTCAACTAAAGGATGGAGGACTTCTATCCTTCTCTATCTGCCTCTCAGATAAATCTTTACAAAAAGATTTCTTTTACTTTTATTAGAAAGTCAGATATTCAGAGCAAAGGAGAGAGACAGGAAGAACTTCCATCCAATGGTTCACTCCCCAAGTGGCTGCAATGGCCGGAGCTGAGCTAATCCAAAAGCAGGAGCCAGGAGCTTCTTCCAGGTCTCCGATGTAGGCGCAGCGTGCCAAGACTTTGGGCCGTCCTCAACTGCTTTCCCAGGCCACAAGCAGGGAGCTGGATGGGAAACAGGGCTGCCGGGATTAGAACCAGCACCCATATGGGATCCCGGGGCATACAAGGCAAGGACTTTAGCCACTAGGCTACTGCACTGGACCCACCCAAATAAATCTTTTTAAAAAAAATGGGCAGAGGACTTGAATAATTTCACTAAAGAATATGAATGGTCAATAGACTCAAAAAAGTACTCAATATTAGTCATTAGGGAAATGTAAATTTAAATCATAATGGGATACCATTTTATTCAGTAGAAGAAAGATAAAACACACACAATTACTGGTAAGGAAGTAGAGAGAGAGGTTCCTGTATATGGCTAAAAGAATGATAAAATGGGGCCCAGTGCCGTGGCCTAGCAGCTAAAGTCCTCACCTTGAACACACCGAGATCCCATATGGGGCGCTGGTTCTAATCCCAGCAGTTTTACTTCCCATCCAGCTCCCTGCTTGTGGCCTGGGAAAGCAACAGAGGACGGCCCAAAGGCTTGGGACCCTGCACCCATGTGGGAGACCTGGAGAAGGTTCCTGGTTCCCAGCTCTGGATCGGCGCAGCACCGGCCGTTGGGGTCACTTGGGGAGTGATTCATCGGATAGAGGATCTTCCTCTCTGTCTCTCCTCCTCTCTGTATATCTGACTTTGTAATAAAAATAAATAAATCTTTAAAAAAAGGAATGATAAAATGGTATAGGCTTGGAGCAGTAGGATCAGCATCGTCTAATATGTTCATATTACTGAAAACAATACACAGATTCAATGTGATCCCAATCAAAATCCCAACAACATTCTTCCTGGAGCTCAAAAAGATGACACAAAAATTCATCTGGAAACACAAGAAACCATAATATCTAAAGCTATTGTGAAGAATAAAAATTATGCTGGAGGAATCATGACTCCAGATTTCAAGACATACTGCAGGGCAGTAATAATCAAAACAGTCTGGTACTGGTACAAAAACAGAATAAGGCCAATGGAACAGAACAGAAGCCCTAGAAGTGAGCCCATGCATACACAGCCAACTAATCTTCGGCAAGAGAACCGAGAACAACCAGGGAAAGGCTGCTCTCTTCAACAGATGCTGCTGTGACAACTGGTATCCACTTGCAGAAGAAAGAAGACCTCCATCTTTCACCTTATAAAAAAAACCATCAGCTCTAAGTGGATCAAGGACCTAAATCTGCACCCAGAAATCATCAAACTATGAGAAGAAAACATAGCAAGCACTCTCCAAGATTCAGGCATAAGCAAAGACTTAAAGTCAGCAAAAGCAGTCAAGGCCAAAATCAAAGTAAGATGCTTCTGTACAACAACAATAAAATGATTAGCAAAGTAAAGAGGCAACCAACAGGATGGGAGAAGAGCTTTGCACACTGCACAACAGACAGGAGGCTAATATCCAGAATTTACAAAGAGCTTCAGGAACAGTGAAATAATCCTGTTAAAAAATGGGTGAAGCAAATGAGCAGGTATTTTTCAAAAGAATTCCAATGGTTTACAGACAAATGAAAAATGCTCAGACTCCCCAGCTGCTAGAGAAATGCAAATAAAAACCATACTGAGGTTCCACCTAACTACCAGTGAAAATGACCTACATACAGAAATTATTAACAACTGCTGTGAGGATATGGGGGGGGGGGGGAAGATATATCCTACTCCACTGTTAGTGGGAGTACAGACCAGTGCAGCCCCTGTAGAGGTCAGTATGGAGAGTGCTCAGACACTGAAAATTGATCTACCACATGATCCAGCTGCTCCTGGAAAAATACCCAGATAAGGTGAAACTGGCATAAGACAAAGAGACCTGCACCCTATGGTAATAGCAGCACAATCCATAATAATGAAGACATGGAAACAAACCAGATGCCCATCAAAAGAGCAATGGATGAAGAAACTGGTAATCTACTCTGTGGAATACTACACAGCCATTAAAAAGAATGAAATTCTAGCATTTGCAATAAAATGATTCCAACTGGAGGCCATTATAATCAATGACATAAGCCAGGCCCAAAAGGAAAAATATCACATGATATAAAACAACCTTCATGCAAAACAAATAGATATACAGGCAAACAAGTATATACATGTATTCTCATAGATAAAGCGCATAATGCAGACTAGCGTATCAGGAAGTGAAGCTACGTTGCAGTACGCATCTCTACTCCAGAACAGAGGATTTCTGGTGAAGCAGTTATAAACATACCTTGACAATAGGTACTAGATTTTCTACCTTTGTCTATGCCCACAAGGCCAATGTGATGATGTACTTAAATAGCAGAACATTACCTTGTAACTCTTACTAGAGGACTATACTACTGTAATAATAAGGAAAAATACTATCGTGGGAGGGGAAAATATGCAGGGAGAAAAGGGAGAGAATCCCTAGGGATTTCCCTTATTCCTACAAAATTGTATCATGGAAAATAATACTAATAATAAAAAAATGTTTAAGTAGCACAAGCCCTTGGGAGTCAGTGTGGTATTTCCTCACAAAGTGAGAAGAGGGTGAGCCTTCTGGTGCAGTGGCCAGGACAGCTCCTGGGACGCCTGCCTCTCCTATCAGTCTCAGCTCTCTGCTAACACTGGTCCTGCCAGCAGCAGCTGATGGCCCAGGGGTTGGCTCTGCATTTCCGTGGGAGTCCTGGATTGAGCTCCTGGCTTCCAGGGAGTAAACCTGTGCATGGGAGTCCTTCTCTGTGCCTTTCTCAAATAAATACTTCTAAAGATTCAATCATTGGGCCCGGCGCGGTGGCGCAGTGGTTAAAGTCCTCGCCTTGCACACCCGGGATCCCATATGGGCGCCGGTTCTAAACCCGGCGGCCCCCTTCCCATCCAGCTCCCTGCCTGTGGCCCGGGAAAGCAGTCGAGGACGGCCCAGAGCTTTGGGACCCTGCACCCGCGTGGGAGACCCGGAAGAGGCTCCTGGCTTCGGACCAGCATAGGACCGGCATAGCATCGACTGTTGCGCTCACTTGGGGAGTGATTCATCGGACAGAAGATCTTCCTCTCTGTCTCTCCTCTCTGTATATCCGCCTTTCCAATAAAAATTAAAAAATAAATCTTTAAAAAAAAATTCAATCATTGTGTGTTTCCATCCATATGAAATGTCTGGAATACGCAAATGTAGAGGCACGTAGTAAACTGATGTCAGTGTGAAGGGCAATCGTCTCAAGATCTCTAGAATTTAGAGAACAGAATATAAGCTGTCCAAGAGGATACCTTAAATGTATAATTTCTTAGTCCAATCTTTAGTTTTATTCATTTCTAGTACATTTTCCATTGAGGTTTGCTATTTCTAGCTGGCTAAACCTTGAAAATACAATGACAGCAGATAAATATTTCATGAACAGCCTGAAGTCCGTAATTCCACTGCTGAAGCGTTTCCTACTATTGCCTACGCCCACACACAGAGCAGAACGTTGGAACCCTCTCTCCTTCATGTCTAATTTCAGGTGGCTGTTCTCGATACTCACTGTTAATATGGCGGACGGGTTGTTTTGCTCATCTTTTTAGGGAATGGCTCCTTCATGTTGCAATTTATAGTTTTTTTAATTCAAATCCAATCATTTGTGCTATGAATTTTACCTTTTAGCATTCCTATTCATTTGTCTTTTTCAACAAGTCCGTGTGATTCATTAATACATCACTCATGAGACACTGATTATAAGTACATTTTTGTAAATGTCCCTTTCAACACTGTTTTTACTACATCTCATGAGCACTGATATTCTTACTTTTACTGTCATTTCTTCAGCATTTCATGGGTCATGATATAGTTATCTGACACTCTGAAATGGCCAAAGACCATCTGCCACTGACTGTGCAGTGGAACCTGTTGATGGCAGCCAGCACTCTACCTTCAATGCGCCTCTTCTTGGGGTGGGGAGAGCCCCGGGGGCTGGCCTCTGGCACGCTCTCTGCAGGACTGAGGGAGTGGCAGTAGGTGGAGACTGGACCCCAGGGACGCGCAGAAGTCTGGGAGACACGCTGCAGACACTTCTTCAGATAGGACAGTCTAAGGAAGGAATGGGAGGGAGGAGGAGCTGTAGCGGCCGGTGGGGCCTCCACAGGCCATCATCCTCCCCATTCACATCTCTCTCCCCTTCACCAACCCACCGACTTACAGCAACTGCTTGTCCTGATGGAAGAGCCGGGGGGAAAATTCTGAGAGGAGTTCCAGGAATGCCAGATTTGGGGGCTGACTGGAGGAGCCAGCTGGAGGAAGCTCTGACAAGGAGAACTTGATGCCTTCCCTTGGTTGGGTAGAGTTATGTCAGGAAGACAGTGCTGTACCCGCTTTACCCTCCCCACCCCGCACCTGCCCCTTCTAGTGCTTATGGATCCTAGCCAAGTGGACCCACCTCCTTTTTCCAGCTTATTTGTAACAGCACAATCTAACCAACAATCCACCTGACTGCTACTTATAAAGCTTATTTTCAGGCTCACATCAATGGCCTAGCGGCTAACTCCTTGCCCTGCAACCGCCAGGATCCCATATGGGTGCCAGTTCATGTCCCAGCTGCAACACGTCCCATCCAGCTCCCTGCTTGTGGTCTGGGAAAGCAGTGGAGGACGGCCCAAAGCCTCGGGACCCTGCACCCGCGTGGGAGACCTGAAGAAGCTCCTAGCTCCTGGTTTTGGATTAGCTTAGCTCTGGTGGTTGCAGCCATTTGGGGAGTGAACCAGCAGTCAGAAGATCCTTCTGTGTCTCCTCCTCTGTAAATCTGCCTTCCCAATGAAAAACAAGTAACACTTTTTAAAATGATTTTTCATTAAAGAGTAACAGAAACCTTCTATCTGCTGGTTCACTCCCCAAAATTCCTCCAACAGCCAGAGCTAGGCCAGGCCTAAGAGGCTGGAACTACACCTGGGATCTCCCAAGGCTGGTGGCAGGAAACCAACGCCTGGGACATCCACTCGCCCAGGTGCATCAGCAGGAAGCTGTACTGAAGGCAGACAGCTGGGACCCAAAGTGACACTCCACTATCGGATGCAGGTGACCCAAGCAGCAGCTTCTCTTTGGGACACAACACCTACCCGACTGCCTTTTCACGTGCTTACCCTCCTCCCAAGCCTCAGTCCCAGCACTCCTAAACACGGCCTCTAACAAGCCCTTCCTCACTTGTGTAGCATGACCACAAGGTCACGGTTCTGCAGCTGCTGGGGTCCAAAGCTCAGGGCAAACCTCCGGGCCAGGTCCCTCATCTCGTTGAAGGCTGGTGACTCACTCAGGCCCTGGGGCCCCTGTTCCTGCAGCAGTTCTGTGTAGAGCTGTGTCCAGGAGACATGGCATGTTTAGGAAAGCAAGGAGCAAGACAGAGCTAAAAGAGCACAGTATTTCTTTTTCTGCTCAAAAACTCCAAAGGACTTGGGATATACCATCTACTTTCATACTTTCTTTGCTCCTAGACAAAGCTCTCATCCCTGTTTTGCAACAAGAGATTCAGTAACTGATGGAGACTATAAGAGAACACACTAAGAAATAAAGGTTCTGTATTACATCACTATCAGATACACTAACAATAAAATAATAAAATTCTTGCTCTTGAGGATTTTACCTTCTGTGTGGCTCAGGGTGGACAGAGAGGTGGACACTACTGGGAGAGCATGTCACAGGCTTGCGGTCCTGGGACAGAAGAGTACCTGCTTGAGGCTCAGCAACAGGATCTGGGAACAATGGCTTCGGTCCATCTGCCTGGCTCTCGTTAAGGTCTCCTTGATGATGTCACCATAGTCATTATAGAACTGAAGGAGCAGAAACGGAAAGGGCTACATTCCACCAGAAAGAAATGCCTCTTCCTTCACATCCGATCACGACTCCTTCCCAAAGACCTTAGGTAGGGAAGCACTGAGTAACTCAGACAAAGCTTATCTGCAGCCAACAGATGCAAAACCCAAGAGCAAAGCAGTTCGAAGGAAGAAGGGAAGAACCTCCCTGGAGAGCTCCTGGGGGGGTGGGAAGCCTGCCACCGTCATTACCATTGGCACAAACCTTTCACTACTCATGCTCCTCCACTCCCAAATGGAGGTGCTTTGGGACATGAACCTCTTTTTTTCTTTTTAAGATTTATTTTTATCGCAAAGGAAGATCTTCTGTCTGATGAGTCACTCCCCAAGTGACTGCAACAGCTGGTGTTGTGCCAATTTGAAGCCAGGAGCTTGTTCCGGGTCTCCCATGTGGGTGCAGGGTCCCAAGGCTTTGGGCTGTCCTCGACTGCTTTCCCAGGCCTCAAGCAGGGAGCTGGATGGAAGCAGGGCTGCCAGGAACTGAACCGGAGCCCATATGGGATCCCGGCACATGTAAGGCAAAGACTTTAGCCACTAGGCTACCACGCCAGGCTCTGAACCTCCTTTGTAGTCCCTGCTGTGTTCCTGGAGCTGGAATGCAGCTCAGCATGTGGCAAGGGTTCACACAGCAGAAATCAGTACAGCAGCAAGGAAACCGGGGTCCACTCCAGGCATTCCATGAGGATGATGCCTTTTTTTCCTTTCCCTTTTTCCATTTTAAAGTTATCCAATTTCATGCGCTGAAGCTAGTTCCTTTCCATTGAGTTTAACAGCTTTTCCTCCATAATCACTTACTTGCAAGTCTCTCTGCTTTGTCCCTTAATTCTAACTCCTCCCACTTTTTTAAGCCTGACACCTTCAGAACTGCCTCCTTCATATTAATGTCATTAAATCTGAAAGCCACAGCTATGCTTATAATTCTGTGGTATCTAACTGTACCTTATTGTAGTGTTTGAAAATATCTGAGGCTGCATCCATCTCCAGCACCCCATAGAGCAGCAGCTTGCAAAATCCAGCCAGCAGGCGGCGCCGTTGGTGCAGCTGCTCTATCTGTAAATGATCCTCCTGGGAGTGACCTGATTCAAGAGAAGCACAGACTCAGGCCTCCTGCCCTACGACGCCTGCCGAGCCAGGCCCAGGCCCCAGCCTCCACAGGCACGCAGCCTCTGTACCATTGCCCATGTCTCCTGGCTGGCTGAAGACATGATCCATGAGGAAGCTGGCTAGCTCAGACTGCAGAGTAGCTTCAGGAAGAAAGACAAGGGGTTTAAGGAAATCACGGCCCCCGACAATCATCTGAGGGCTAAAGATGAGGAGTAGATCACTTAGTAAGACAAAAGCCTGTTGGGAGGGAAAAAAAAGGCTGTTCAGAAATGACAATATATGACCAACATAGAAATCATACAATCAGCTTCCCCTGTGGAAGGGGACACCTGTCCCCTTGCTCACCTGCTCCTGGATCTCGGGATCCACATCTGAGAGGCAGCTCTGGCAGAGCTCGCAGAAGGCCACCATCCTGCCCTTCAGACTCAGCAGCTGCTTCTGTGGGGACAGCAGTTTGAAGGGGAAGAAGGAACACAAAGACCCCGTTTTTGTTTTCCCCTCAGACCCAGGCTCACCTGGGAAGTGCCTGACGCAGAAATGTGCGTCAGTGTCCAGAGAATGGAAAAATAGACAAGAGTCAAGGCCGGCAGGATCACCTGTAACAATGGCAGAAGGAGTCAAGAGAGCAGAGGTGGTTAGTGGGGGAAGAGGAGAGAGAGAGGAGAAACAGGCAGGCACACACAAAAGCAGTGGAGAGGAGCCCCAGTCCTTCTCTAGTCCAGATAACTTTCCAAACACTTCTTCCTTGTCCATTCTCTACAAGACACCCTCAGTATGAGCCGTGAGCCCAGAAAACCTCAGAGGACAGCTGTTCTCCGGAGGGGAAGGAGTGAACCTCTTGATCTTCCATCATGCCACACCTGGGACCAGAACCACTTGGGACATGTGGCCACCTACAACACTGGCCTGTGAGCACAGCCCGTCCACCTGCCTGGTGTGGAACCTCTCCTGTGTCCACAGCCTTCCGGAGGAGTCGGTAGCACGGCTCATAGAGCTCCCAGCGAGTCAGGTCGTGAGCACTTTGGGGAGAGAATGATACATTACACTGGGGCAAAGAGAGGGAACCAACTCCACCAATCCCAACAGCAACAGAACAGGGGACAGAGCAGAGCTGCTTACTTATAAAAGGCAGAGAGGCGCTTCAGAGTGGCTGCCAGGCTATACACCTCATCCTCATCAAGGAAGGACGACTGAGGAGCAAAGAAGGTTCCTGGGAGATTTTCCCAAGAACTCCCTGATCCTTGCTTTCATTCTGTGACCCTCTCCCACCCCCGGACCCTCGAGGGGGTATCCTCCTGGATCCCACCTGCAGCAGGTCGTCAAGCTCCTGCTGGAAGCGGTCTGTCAGCCGATCCATGAGTTGGCTACGGGCAAAGTCCACCCGGCTGAAGAACGTGAACTCGGGATTACAGAGCAGGTAGAGGGCATGAGCGACAGCCTCGAGCACTGCTGACTCTGCGTGCTTCACCACCACCTCTTGCAGCTGCTCTAAGAGCAGCTCCAGATGCTGAGGAAACGAAAGCCACAGAAGATAGTGGTGTGAGGACAACAACTTTTCTGGAGGAGAGAACTGGAGGACGGAGAAGAGTTAAAAGAAGTACACTTTGTAGGCCAGCTCAGTGGCCTAACAGGCACTGGCAACCCCTACAGGCACCTGTTCTAGTCCCAGCTGCTCTACTTCAAGCTTCCTGTTAATGGCCTGGGAAAGCAGAAGACGGCCCAAGTCCTTGGACTCCTGTACCCACACAGGAAAACTGGAAGACGTCCCTTGCTCCAGCTTTGGCCACTGCGGCCATTTGAAAAGCAAACCAAAAAATAGAAGCTCTCTATCCATCCTGCTCTCTGAAACTCTTTCAAGTACATTTTTTTTAAAAGTAGAAGAAAAAGAATTACACCTCAAGGATATGATGCCTACAAAAGGAAAGGTTCATTGATTTTTCAGGAATGCAGGTTCCTAAAAGAAGCTGACAGGGGCAGTAGAACGGTCCTAGCAGGGAGGCAGTACGGTGTAGGAGATACACCTCTGTGTCCTCTCACCCTCTCCAGGCGCCTGGTGCAGTAGATGCTGAGGTCAAAATAATTGAGAAGCTGGAGCAGGGGAGTGACCTTCTCTGCGTCCGCTGAGAACTGTGACAATCAAAAGGGAGACCTCAGCTGCTGATACACTGCTAATCCAGTCCAACTCCCTACCTGGGGCCATTTCCTTCCTCCTGCTCAGGCCTTGACCCTGCAGAGTGGGGCTGCTTTACCTTGGCCAGGAGCTGAGGCAGCAGAGGGATGAGGTGTTCAGTCAGCTTCACCTTGTCATCAGCCTGGAGCTTACGCTCTTTCGCCGTCAGGCCCTGGAAAGAGGCATTTGGGAGGAGCAAAGTATGGTGACTTACTGTGCATCCTTCCCCCCATGATCTTATCTATCCAGCGAGGAAAAGAGAATGTAGTAGCTCCCTCTGAATTTTCTGGAGATTCTTCAGAGGGGAAGGTATCTAATCCAGCGTTATAGGCTACAGGTGAACAACACACATCTGGCTCCAATAGTGCTCACCTGTCCTTCACGTCATACCTTCTTCCCACTGACCCTCCCCACAGGTGGGAGACCCTCGGAAGCCTGCCGGGCACTGGACACAAGGATTTCTATCAGCGTACTCTCCTGTACATCGCCTAGACCTGGGGAGAGGGCAGGGAAGAAAGATCAGAAACAGAAATCACAGACTAGGCCCATTATGCCCAGTGTCACCTCTGCCTTTACAAGTCAGCCAAGAGGTTCAAGGCTCCCAAGGCCTTCATCCCCAGGGAGGTGACAAGGTACACACTTTGGTCCTTCTCCAGCAGCAGGCTTGTTAAACTCTCCCAGTCCTTCAGGTGGGACCCTGCACAGTCCCACAGGCTGTCCACTAAGTAGGTAGCATGGTCATGAAGCTGTCAAAGAGGGTTTACAGTGAGTTATTGATGCCAAACACAACTGCCCTCACCCCACAGTGCCCTTCCTCCACCCTCCTCACTCGCAGGTCCCACACAACAGCCAGACACCCTGCCCATGTCACCTCACTCTCCACAAAGAAAGACAGCAAAACATGGAAAAAAGTCCTCTGGGCACGTGGACTTCGGTGTCGTTCTCTGACGTTCAGCTGGCTCACCTCACACTCAGGGTAGAAGAGCCTGGTGGAGTGGACAGAGAGAAAGGGTATAGCACGGGAGGCAACAGGAGTGCAGTATCACCATGGAAGAAAGCAACGGCTCAAGGGGAGAAGGATGGAATAAAACAGGGTGCAGAGCTGAGAGAGGAAAGAGACATCAAGTGAGACTTTTCTAAGGATGGGGAGTCTCCGGCAGGACAACAGCAGATGAGGGAAATGGCAGGTGATGCTACAGCAGCACACAGCAGGAGCCCACTCACTTCCAGTAGAGAAACTCTCCAGCAGCAGAGGCCAGGGCTCGGTTGGAGGCGTACACAACAGGGTAGATGCTCTCACAGTCTGTGTCTGTCAGGATCCCCTCCATGTTCCTGCCGAGAGATAGGGAGAGTAAGTGTGTGCAGGTGGATGCCTTGTCCAGCACAACCAAGGTTAGAAGCAAAAAGAGACAAAGTCAACAAAGATATAACTTACAAAGAACTTTCAAAGAATGGAAGACAAAGGAGTACAGAATTACAGAAGACAGAAAAAATGTCCATTAAGATCTTGCAACTCAGAAATGTCCTCTTCCAACCTGCACGTAAGCAAAAATCAACTCATGAAAGGCAGAGAAAAGACTGGTCCAGAAAGTAAGAGAAAAGAACTCTAACGGAAACATGAAACTGCTCACTTCACTTCCCATGACTCACTTAAGGATCAGTATTAGCAATCTGACGGCCTCCACTGCCACATCGTACTCTCTGTCCATGACCATGGAAACCATCCGGTCCTACGGGAAGGAAGACATACTCGGTATCTCAGTGCACACCCCAAAACATCTTTTAAGGATGTGACAGATGAAGGTCAAGGTTTAGGCGCAGAGCTGTGATGGGTAAAGTTACATCAGAGCAGCAGAATGGGAAGACACCGGGTAGGAAATGGGAGCGACAGGAAGCAGCCGTGATGCAGCTTCACCTTGAAGCGGCTGGTGAAGAGCTCCAGGCGCGCGGTCAGATCCCGGCTGCTGTACAGCCCCTTCAGCGCCTTCAGGCACTTCAGGCGCACGTCACGGTGCTGTTGAGGAGGAAGAACAGAATGGAAATGTAACCGGCTGCTCCTCCACTCACCACACGTGCCCCTGGACCACACAGATGCCTTTTTTGAGCCTGGTGTCCTCTTACTCCAAATACAGAAAGGTCACAACAGAATTCTACAATCACAATGTAAGAAAAACCTCCTGGTCCCCACCACAGCACTTGTTTTAGCAACCTGTAAAAAATCTTTTGCTTTTGCCTAAGAAAAGGTTTCTGCCTGTTACCTCTAGTTTTGAGGCATTCATCTTCTGGAGACATCTTTCTCTGTTATCTTACTCTCCCCAGCACTAACAAAGTCTCAGGGTTCAAAACCTTGAAGGACTGGTGATGGGTCACCAAGTAAAATTCCAAGGTGTCCTGGGGCAGGCAAGAGGACAAGGTAAGCAGTGACTATGGAAATGACGCAACTCCCACCTTATCGTGCAGGGTCCAGCCAATGTACTTTAAGTAACTGTCAGTGAGAAAAGAAGCACTGTAGGTCTGCATCCAACACCCAATCTCCTCGATGCAGATAGCACGGATCTCAGGAAGAACATCCCTAGGGAGAGACACCGACTTCCCGTCACCTTCCCTCTCACAGAAGCAACACCACACGCCATGCCTTTCATTTCCTCCTCCCCACATAACACAGTATTCATAAACGTTTTTTTTCTGTAACCAGCCCACAAAACAGGTGAATCTGTTGTATAATCTCATCTTCCATGAACCTCTCAAAAACTGATTTTGAAAGTTCATTTAATAGTTACTAAACTGTGTGTATATTTAATTCCAATTCAAGAAAAGATTAAATTTGAACGGTCTAAAAGGCATAAAGTTGGAATGCAAGTGAGAAACAATTTCAGATACTCTAGCTTAATTCTACTAGTTCTTTTGAACACATAAAACCCCCTATTCTTAGCACAATAAAAGCAGGCTGTGCTAGGAAGTGGCTGGCCAGCATTCTGGCTGCCTCTGTCTTCTCAAGCCTCTATTCCCAGAAATATGTAAAACAGAAGCAAGTCAACCACAAAATAGACTAGGAAATATTTAGCAATGCCTTATCATCTTAACTGATAATGACTAATTTATCAGTTACCTACCTACAGGATCCTTTGTAGATGGGGTAAGCTAAACCTTATTAATTTGAAACATTTGATGTTCAGTGTTTTGTCCCAGCTGCATTAGCTCTGGAACTACCCCAGAAATTCAAGGTAAGAAGGGAACCTTGTCACATCTGTGGTCTGACTGCTTCAAAGAGCAAAGCCCACCACTCACCTGTACCGATGCACAAAGACACCCCTGAAGAGGGCATTCATCATCCCCTCAATGTCCTCTTGATGTTCCTGGAGCTGGAGGACGGGGAGGTAGAGGTCAATTTCATTTGCACCCCAATAGCTAAGACTACAGAGATACAGAAAGACAACTTCCACCTGCTTCCTATTTACCACAAGATCCAGCACAAACCCCTGGTATCCTATGTCCTTTCAAAACTTATAATTCTACAAAAAAGCTGAATGCTCAATGAATGTCCAAGGTTTCTGCTTGGGAAAGATAACATTCTGTTGTATAATTATTCTAACTAACCAGAAGCTCTAGCTAGTAGTTACATGTTTGACTAATGGTAACCGGGAAAACAGACTGAGGTGAGGAGAGAACACACATCTGAGAGCTCTCCCCATTCACTGCGTCAGTCCCAAGTGCTGACAGCAGCTGAGCTTGGACGAGAAAGCTAGAAGTTGGGAACCTGATCCCCATTTCCCTCATGTGGAATTACGAGAGTCACCACTGCTGGTGAGCACCTCCCACAGCCGGGACTGGCGGGAAGCTGGGCTCAGCAGCCGCAGGCAGACGTCAAATTCAAACACTTCAATATGGGACACGGACATCCTACTTAACTACACAGCCAAATGCCTATCTTAAGGACAGCACTGTGGCGTAGCCATTTAAGCTGCTGCTAGGCATCCCACATGGGCCTGGTTCAAGTCCTGGCCCATTTGGGGAGCTCCACTTGTGATCCAGGTTCCTGCTAATGGCTTGGAAAGCATCAAAGGATGCTCCAAGTACTTAAGGTCCTGCATCCACACGGCAGACTCAGAAGAAGCTCCAAACTCCTGATTTTAGCCTGGCCCATTCCAATCACCATGGCCATTTGGAGAGTGACCAAGTGGATATGATAATTCTCTAACTTTGCCTTTTTATTTATTTATCGAAAAGACAGATTTATAGATGGAGAGGTAGACAGAAACATTCTCTGCCCACTGACTCACTCCGCAGGAGGCTGCAATGGCTGGAGCTGAGCCAATCCAAAGCCAAGGAGCTGGGAGCTTTTTCCAGGTCTCCCGTGCAGATGCAGCATCCCAAGGCTTTGGGCCATCCTCTTCTGTATTCCAGGCCACGAGCAGAGAGCTGGAAGGGAAGTGGAGCAGCTGGGACATGAACCAATGCCCATATGGGATCATGGCATGTGCAAGGTGAGAATTTAGCCACTAGGTTACTGTGCTGGACCCAAATCTTTTCTTTAAATGCCTATCTCAGAATTGTTTTTAAATAAAAACAGCAGTTTGACAGGCAGCAAACAAACTAACCCTAACCCAACAACAAGAATAAATGAGTGCTTTTCAGTGGGGCAGTTTTGTCCTGAAAGAGTATTCAGCAATATCTGAAGATACTTTGGATTGTTGCAAACAAGGCAGCAGGATGCTACTGGAATCCAGTAGAGGGAAACCAAAATTGCTACTAAACAGCCTACATATAAACACCAGGACAGCATGCCCAGGTCAACAGGTCCACTGCTGAGAAGCCATGCATTAAATGAACAGCAGATGCCAAGGAAGTAAAATCCCATCTTAAAAAAAGATTTATTTATTTGAAAGAGTTAGAAAGAAGAAAGGAGGGAGGGAGAGTGGCAGAGATCAAGACCCTACATCCACTGGTCCACTCTCTAGACTGTCGGGACATCTGGGGTTAGGCCACTTGGCAACCGCAGGGATGTCCCTTTGCAGGCAGCTCTTCTCACTACGCCACAATGCTGGTCCCCAAACCCACATACTCAGCTGAACAATATACTGAAAGAAAGTGGGAAAAGGGGGCAAACAACACACACAAACTTGTAAGAGACTGAAACACAACAACCAAATACAATGCACAGCCCTTAATTAGATCCTGGTTGGGATTACCCAGATACAAAAGGCATTTAGGAGGTAAACGGAGAAATTTAAATATGAATCATAATTTTAAAATACCAGTATTATAGTTAATCTTTTCAGATATGAAAATAGTGTTGAAGTTATGCAGTAACAAGCCAAGTCTGTAATTCACTATAAAGTAGCAACAAATTATGTGAATTAACTATGGTCAGATATTAAATTCAGACAATGTGGATATGATATTCACTACACCACTGTCTTTTTCTGAATGTTTTAAAATTTCCAGATCTGGGACCCAGGCACAATGGCCTAACGGCTTAAGCCCTCACCTTGAACGTGCCAGGATCCCACATGGGTGCTGGTTCTAATCCCGGCCGCCCTGCTTCCCATCCAGCTCCCTGCTTGTGGCCTGGGAAAGCAGTCGAAGATGGCCCAAAGCCTTGGGACCCTGCACCCGTGTGGGAGACCTGGAGGAGGTTCCTGGCTCCTGGCTTCAGAGCGGCGCAGTACCAGCCACTGCGGCCACTTGGGGAGTGAATCATCAGACAGAGGATCTTCCTCTCTGTCTCTCCTCCTCTCTGTATGTCTGACTTTGTAATAAAAATAAATCTTTAAAAAATTTTTCCAGATTTGAAAGAAAAAAAAATGAAATGAAAAAAAGGGGGGTTGAGGAGAAGATGGTCATCTGTACCAAATTCTATAGGAAGTCTGGAAAAGGGAGATTAAGGAAAGTCACTGGCTATAGAAATCAGGAATTCACTGGTTTGAAAAATAAAGGTTTCAAAGGAAGATGAGAGAAGCTAAATGGCAAAAAGGATTTAGTATGTGGGACACTAAGCAGGTAAAGAGCTACTGCCTGAAAAGGAGACCTGAGGTTGGCGAGAGTCCCCACGCCACATGTCCACTGGCTGCTGCCCCAGCCCTCACCAAAGATCTGTTCTGTGTTAAAGTATTATTGGGAAACTGTCTATATCCCTCCTTTTCTTCTATTTTCACTGTCTGATAAATGTCCAGAATCTTAAATTACATAGCCTCCTCTCATCTGCAGTTTTGTTTTTTGCAGTTTCAGTAACCTACAATACAATCAGCTGAAGTCCAAATATATGTAGAGGATATTTTCAGAGAGATCACATTCATGTAACTTTTGTTACAGTATTATTGTATATACTTGTGCTATTTTATTGTTTCTATTATTGTTAATCTACTGTGCCTAATTGAATCTTTATCACAGCTATGCATATATAGGAAAAACATAACACAGGCTGTGCAGCCCTAAGCCTAAAGTCTGAAATGCTTTAAAATAAGAATTTTGAGTGGAAGAGTGTCAGCTGCCACTGAGGAACAGAAATAAAGTACATCAGTCTCATGTAGACAATGCTTAAAGTTCACATCACTTATGGGATGGCATCACAGGTGGTGGGTTTAAGACCCAATGTGGCCCCCTTTGGTAGTCTTAAGGTGAAAAGAAAGCAAATAGCTGCTATAGGCCAGGCTGGGAAATTTACTTATTATCTCATCTGAACTCACAAAACGTGGATTTATCCCCCTTTCTAAAGGAAAGGAAACAAGTTTAGAGAAGTTACATGAAGCTAGGGTGAGCGAGCCGCTAACTGGAACAAAGCAAAGGTGGAGAGACTGGAAGGCCTCGCACCTCCATCCTCTGAACATGACCTCCTTTGTCAGTAGTTGGCTTTTAGGCCTCCTGTAGTGACTTGTACACTCTATACTTAACAGGAAAGTCAAAACTGAGTTCCCTGAATGTCACCAGGGCATGACACTTCAACTGTAAGGTGGAAAAACAGAAACTGCACATAGTGAACACACAAAGATGCCTAAAGCCACTCTAAGTTAGACAAGACTTACTGAGCCCACACTCCAGACATGCGCGCACACAATGGCCAGACAAGCCCACAGAAGTGCTGCCATTTGTCTTTCTTCCTCTCTGTATATCTGACTTTCCAATTAACAAAAAAAAAAATCTTTCAAAAAAAAGTGCTGCCAGACTTTGTTATCCACAACGTGAAAGGATGCTTGGGGCCCATGTTACTGAGAAAGGCACAGGGACCGGATAAGATGGTCTGTGGCAGAAGTGGTGGAAGCAGGCAGTGAGGGAAGAGTAAGCAGCTTGGCTCACTTCTTTGCGCTTCTCCAGCAGGCTCTCCAGGCGCTCAGGTGACCTCTGTCCTGGACCCTTGTTCCGTTCGGCATCATACTGACGCTGGTTGTTGTCTTTGTGCAGACTCAACTGGAGGGCAACTCTTACCAGGGAGGTCATCAGCTTCATAGCTTTGAGTCAGGAAAAGAAAAAAAAAAACAAAAAACAAAAAAAAACAAGGAAATCATTACTTAAATCAGCAGGAAAAACATATGTTCAAAACATAAATGGAAAGAGGCAGTGAAAAATGAAAGCTACAGCATGGTGACCTAGAATTCTGGACCATCTTGGAATGAATTCCCACAGCCCAACAACTTTCCTGGTCTTCTCTTAACCCTCTGTATATCCCAAAGGTGCGATACAAGAAAGCTACTAAGCTGGAATTTACTACCATCATGATCCACCCCTTTTCACAATCTAACATTGTGCTTTGAATTCCAAATCCGTGCTGTGAGGTACAGACACAGGCAGGAACAATAACCAGAGCTGGAGAAGCGGTAGATCCCACTGATCCCTAGAAGACCCACAGGGTAAAAATGAGTGCTCACCAGCCAGGGTGCTAGTATGACGGAAGGCGCGGACTTGGGAGTCTGAGAGACCCGTGAGTATGGAGATGAGGTTGTCCATAGGGAAGCCATCATAGAGGAGACTGTACTGGCACTGGTAGACCAATGCCTTCACAAACTCACAGAAGCTTCCATGGAACCGCTTCCATGATGGACCTGGGGCGGTCAGGGGATACTCCCCTGAGTCCTACAGAAAAGTTTTACAAAAGGATAAGCAAGTTATAACCAGGACCACAAATACAGAGGAACCTGGAGAGCAAAACCCACAGTAAACATGTTATATTTATTTAGTAGAAATGTTATACCTCATTTCCTACTATTCTCCCTAATTCTAGAGGCATATTCAGATAATGTGAGTCCCATCTAGCCCCCATGATTGAGCTCTTCCTCCCAACAGCATATTTCCCATTAACAGAAAGAACAGGATAATGGGCCTTGTGCTCTAAAAAAGGGGCAAGAAGATCCTGGTCTTGCTCCTCCACCTCATTAAACTGCTCCGTTAGGTGCCGGATGATCTCTGAATTGGACATCTTCTTGAACATCTCTGGGGTCACGATGCCTGCAGGAGGAAGCAGACAGGACAGTTATAAAAACCCACAAGACACAGATCGTTTTCAGATAAAACTGAAGAGGAGCTAAGGAACATTCTGAAAGGAGCCTAGGAGTGGAATCAGCAGATTCAAATCCTAGCTCTATGTCTACCCAGTCTCTCTAGGTAACTATATGGTAACCAAAGCCATCAAGCAATGGAAAACTGTAGTTTAAAAAGTACTTAACTAATAAAAATAAATAAAACTATGATTTTTAGAAAACTGGATTCATAATAAAACTTTGAGACTTCCTGCTTCAATAAATTAAACCATGACATTTAGAGATGTGGAGCACAACAGCTTCCCAGAAGTGGGTAGATACTGAAAAATAGTAAGATGATCTTATCCAGAAAGACATAAGCGAATGTGATGGGCCAATTTCTCAAGTTTGTAAATAGCATGATCCCCACATAAGCCTGTTTTCCCCCAAAGGGTTTTATATCAACAGTTTTCTACAAAATCACTTATCTTATTTACTAGTCAAAGATGTGGTCAGCGCTGTGGTGCGGCAAGTTAAGTTGCTGCTTACAACACTGGCATCTCAGATCAAATCACTTCAAGTCCTGGCTGCTCCACGTCTGCTCCAGCTGCCTGTTAACGTGCCTGGGACAGCAGTGGATGACAGCTCAACAACCTGAGACCCTGACACCCACACCGGAGACCCCGATGGAGCTCCTGGCTACTGGCTGCAGCCTGGCCCCACTCTGGTCACTGTGGTCATTTGGGGAGTGAGCCAGCAGATCAAAGTTTTTCTCGGTCATGTTGCCCTTCAAATAAGTAAAATCAATCTTTAAAAATATGTAGCTAAATAAGTAGAAGTTTTCTTATGCTTTACTATCTTTCCTTTAAGGAAATACTGAATTCTACTCATTTAAATGGAGGAAAAGTTTCACAACACAGGAGCAGAAGGCTGAAGATGCCAAGAAAGAGTGCCTCACCTTTACATCCACAAGATCTGATGAAAAAGTTGATGAGCTCCAGGAATCCCGACTCCTGGTCTTCCTTGTAGCTCTCCAGCCATTCGTCCACCAAAGACTAGGGGAAAAAAATGTGTATTGTTTTTATTTTCAGAAATAAAACAGAATAAAAGTCTATAATTCTGATGGAAACATCTAAATTTATGACTTGCCCAGCTAGCTTGACTGGTAGAGCTGAAATAATGAAAATTTTCAATGAAAATGTTAACTTTTTTAACATGAAGTAGAATGAAAAGTAGAAATCCACATACAACAGATTTGAGGTAGAATATCAGAAGGCATGCAAGAAGACTGTTGTCCTGAGGGTTCCTAAAATTCTGGAGATCCTCAGAGCAACCACTGGCATGCGCGATCTGTGGCTGGGAGCAGGCCTGGTTGGGGAGCTAAAGGGACACCCCAGCTGGATTGCGGTTCCCACTGGTGAGTGCAAGAGCCTGACTGGGGCAGCAATCTAGATTGGACATGACTGTAGCATCTCAGCATGGGCATGGACTGCGTCTGGGTGTGCCAGACTAGGATACACTCCAATACCTGCTGGTGCTCACAAGAACCAGGGTGGGTGTAGGACACGCCGAGTTTAGTCTCCGCACCCACTGAACCACATGAGAGCTAGGTCTGGAGATAGACCAGGCATGGCTTGGCTGTAGCATCCAACAGTAAGAACTGGAAATGGATGAGGGCTGGTTGGGCAATAAAAATAATTAAAAAAAAAAAAATAAAAGACCTTAGTGTAGGGAGGAGGAGAAAAAAGAGCTCTTCCTCTAGAATTCCTCACCATAGTTAGCCCTCTGGTCTGGATCTGAAACTCTGATGCAAACCATCACACTGATTACAGTAACATCTAGCAGAGAATTTTGTTAAAACTGATTCCCAAGTTTCCCCAAGTAAGTGCCAGAGCAAATGTAGGTTCCTCAAAACTCCACCTTCAACCTAGGCTCCAAGAATGACAACAGAAATTTTTAAAGGTGTAGCTTTATTGAAAAGGCAGATCAGATTTATGGAGAGAAGGCGAAACAGAGAGAAAGATGCCCCATCCATTGGTTCTCTCCCCAGATGGCTGCAATGGCCAGAGCTGAGCTGATCTGAAGACAGGAGCCAGGAGCTTCCTCCAGCTCTTATGTTGGTACAGGATCCCAAGGTTTTGGACCGTCCTCTACTGTTTTCCCAGGCTACAAGCAGGGAGCTGATAGGAAATGGAACAGCTGGGACACAAATCTGTACTCATATAGGATCTGGCATGTGCAAGGCGAGGATTTAGCCATTGAGCCATCATGCTGGGTCCCCAACATAATTCTAGTAAAACAAAGAAATAAAGTACTGAAAGAAAGAATGGGGGAGGGCAGGATTACATTGACAAAGGATTCAGACATTGAAATTATTACAAAACAATCAAATTTTAAAACAAGTCTAGGAACTGGCACTTTGGGCTCAACAGGATAATTCTCAGCTCACAAATGCCAGTATCCAATATGGGCACCAGTTCCGTGCCCCAACCCCATCCAGCTCCCTGCATGTGGCCTGGGAAAGCAGTACAGGAGGGCTCAAATTCTCCAACAATTGCAGCCATTTGGGGAATGAATTAGCACATGGAGGATCTTCCTCTCTCTCTCCTCCTCTCTGTAAATCTGCTTTTCCAATGAAAATTAATAAATCTTAATTTAAAAAATCGAATCCTGACATAATTAAGTTGCTTTCTGCACCACCAACATTCCACATGAACACCAATTTGAGTTCTGACCACTTACAATCCAGCTCCCTAATGACCTGGGAAAAGCAGTGGAGGACAGTCCCAGAGTTTGTGCCCCTTCTAACTCATGTCATGGACCCAGGTGAATCTCCTGGCTTCAGCCTGGCCCAGCCCCTGGTTGATGTGGCCACCTAGGGAGTGAATCAATAGATGGAAATCCCTCTCCATAACACTTTCAAATAAACAAAATAAAAGAAAAATTTTTTGAAGCAGCAGAGAGTAAGTGGAAAGCAATGGAAGAATCTAGTGTAGTGAAGAAAAAAAAAATCTTAATATTTTAAATTAGAAAAAACTTTCAAGAACATGAAAGATTCTTCTAAGGAAGCAAAACCTGAAATTTTGTTAATAAACCTCTACCTAAAGAAACTATTAAAGGATAAACTGTGGACAGATGAGTCTATATAGAAGATGTGAAATTCAAGAAAAATTTTGCACAAAGATAAAGGAAACCATAGGTAATTATTAAGGCCAACACTGTGGTATATCAGGTTAATCAGCCATCTGCAGCAGGTACCCTATGTGGGCATCAATTTGAGTCTGGGCTGCTCCATTTCCAATCCAGCTCCCTGCTAATGCAGCAGGGAGGATGGGAAAGCAGCAATTATGAGGATGACCCAAGGGTCGGGCCCCTGCCGCCCATGCAGGAGACCCACGTCAAACTCCTGCTCCTGGGCCCAGCAGCGTAGCCTAGCGGCTAAAGTCCTCGCCTTGAACATGCTGAGATCCCATATGGGTGCCAGTTCTAATCCCAGCAGCCCCACTTCCCATCCAGCTCCCTGCCTGTGTGGCCTGGGAAAGTAGCAGTTATGAGGATGACCCAAGAGTCAGACCCCTGCCACCCACGTAAACCCACATTAAACTCCTGTTCCTGACTTCAGTTTGGCCCAGCCCTGGTGCTGCCACGATCTGAGCAGTAAACCAGCAGGCGGAAGCTCTCTTACTCTTTCTCTCTGTAATGTTTTATTTTTTAAAACATTTTTAAAATTTATTCTTTTTCTGAAAAAGCAGATCATATTTAAAGAAAGAAGGGAGACAAAAAGATCTTCCATCCGCTGGTTCATTCCCCAAATGACTGCAATGGCTGGAGCGGAACAAGCCAATCCAAAGTCATAAGCCTCCTCCAGGTCTCCCAAGCAGGTGCAAGGTCCCAAAGTTTGGGCCATCCTTCACTGCTTTCCCAGGCCACAAGCAGGGAGCTGCATGGGAAGTTAAGCAGCCAAGACACGAATCAGCCCCCAAATCGGATGCTAGCACTTTGCAAGGGGAGTATTGGCCAACAGAGCCATTGCACTGGGTCCTGTAACTCTTCAAAAAAAAATTATTTTCATGTCCGCCTGCAACACCAGCATTCCACACTGGTGCCAGTCCCAGTGCTTCTACCCCGCACCTATGCATGAGATCGAGAGAAGCTTGAGATCATATAATTCCTGGCTGCTGTGGCCTTCTGGTGAGTGAACCAGCACATGACAGATTTGTCTCTCCTTCCCTCTTTGTAATGCCTTTCAAAAAAAGTAAATCTTTTGAAAATATAGAACCGGGCCTGGCGCTGTGGCCTAGCGGCTAAAGTCCTCGCCTTAAACGTGCCAGGATCCCATATGGGCGCCGGTTCTAATCCTGGCAGCTCCACTTCCCATCCAGCTCCCTGCTTGTGGCCTAGGAAAGCAGTCGAGGACGGCTCAAAGCTTTGGGACCCTGCACCCTGTGGGAGACCTAGAGGAGGTTCCTAGTTCCCAGCTTTGGATCGGCACAGCACCGGCAGTTGCGGTCACTTGGGGACTGAATCATCGGACAGAAGATCTTCCTGTCTCTCCTCCTCTCTGTATACCTGACTTTATAATAAAAATAAAATCTTTAAAAAATTAATAGAATCATGGCCCGACACAGTAGCCTAGTGGCTAAAGTCCCTCGCATGTACCTGAATCCCGTACGGGTGCCTGTTCATATCCTGGCTGCTCTAATTTTTTTTTAAAGATTTATTTATTTATTCGAAAGTCAGATATACAGAGAGGAGGAGACAGAGAGGAAGATCTTCTGTCCGATGATTCACTCCCCAAGTGACCGCAACGGCAGATGCTATGCCGATCCGAAGCCAGGAACTTCTTCCGGGTATCCCACATGGGTGCAGGGTCCCAAAGATTTGGACCGTCCTCAACTGCTTTCCCAGGTCACAAGCAGGGAGCTGGATGGGAAGTGGAGCTGCCTGGATTAGAACCGGCACCCATATGGGATCCTGGCACGTTCAAGGCGAGGACTTTAGCCACTAGGCCACGCCGCCGCGCCCTCTAATTTCCTTCCAGCTCTCTGTTTGTGGCCTGAGGACAGCCCAAAGCCTTGGGAGAACAGAAGATGCTTCTGACTCCTATCATAAGACTGGTTCAGCTCTGGCCATTATGGCCACTTGGGGAGTGAACCAGCAGGATCTGTGACTCTCCGTATATCTGGCTTTCCAATAAAAATAAATCCTTAAAAAAACAGTTTTTCTAAAAATCATAAAATTTATATATTACACATAAATCTACAACATAGACAAAATGAGTGAACCTCCAATCATGCTAAGTCACAATAGGCCAAATGATTATTACATTAAGAAACATCTGGCACCCAGTGCGATAGCCTAGTGGCTAAAGTTCTAGCTTTGCATGCGTGTGCCAGGATCTCATATGGGCGCTGGTTCATGTGTCCCAGCAGCCCCACGTCCCACTTGGTTCCATATTTGTGGCCTGGGAAAGCAGTTAAGGATGGCACAAAGGTTTGGGACCCTGCACCCACATGGGAGACCCAGAAGAAGCTCCTGGCTCCTGATCTGCTCAGCTCCAGCCAACATGGCCACCTGGGGAGAGGGTGAGCAATGGAAGATCTTTCTGTCTCTCCTCCTCTCTATTTTTATTGGAAAGTCAGATATACAAAGTATTCAAAAAGAAAAAAAAAATCTGTGTAACACTATAATGAAGACCAGAGAATGATTAACGCAAAATTCACTCTAGCAATTTTCCCTATGACTTCGTTGTAAGATGGTCAGAAAAAAATACCAGGGGTCATTACAGCAGTGCCATTACAGCACTGTTCATTAATTGAGGGGGGGGGATGAAGATCTAGGTGGTTACTTTATTTTTTAAATTACATGTAAGTTTAATACACACTCATACTAGATATGCAAAGAATCGCAAAGAAAATGTGGGAAGGCAATCAAAAGAATCGGGTATGTCAACATGGAATTACAAAATGCCAAGAGTAAATGAGCCAGCCACAACCAGATCCAAGATTCCTAGATTATCTAACTCTCTCACCTTCTCCATCAATGAAGAAAAAGCAGAATTGCTCCAATTCTATGACACTTCTAGCAAAGGAATACTCTGGGCCCAGTACAGTGGCTCTATGGTTAAATTACTCATCTTGCAAGCACTGGATTCTCGTATGGGCACTGGTTCCTGTCTCGGCTGCTCCACTCCCCATCCAGCTTCCTGCTATGGCCTGGGAAAGCAGCAGAGGACGGCCCAAAATCTTGGGACCCTGCACCCATGTGCCAGACCCAGAAGCTCCTGGCTTCAGCCTGACTGGGCTCCAGCCATTGTGGCCACTTGGGAAGTGAACCAGCAGATGAAGATCTTTCTGTTTCCTTCACTCCATAAATCTTATCTGCCTTTCCAATAAAAATAAATAAATCTTTTTTAAAAAGGAATATTCTGATCCAACAACTCCCTTATATTATTCCAGAGCTCTGAACAATCAGTTGATATAAGCGGGATCAGTAAAATGTCCACAAGTTTGCAGACACCCATCCTTATCTCCCACTCACAAAGGGCAAGACAGCATCAAGAGACAGAAGTGTGACACTGCTTTACCTGCATATCACCTCTGGCAGCTTTCACAGCATCAAAGAGATCATTGGCTGGTGGTTGTGACACTTTCTGACCACGAACACGGACCACATAGGACCCCTTCTTTGGATGTTTGGCTACCTATCAGCAGTACAATAAAAATAAAAACAAAAAATAAAATTAGGAGAAAGTGAAAGTAATGTTATCACATTAACAGATGTAAGCTGCCAATTCCATAGCAGATACTGTTATAAACTCGAACCTGAAATAACTGATTTTTAGGTTATGATGATCGTGATTAATCCCAAATTCTTTTTAAAGAGTCCTTGAAGGGCAGGTGATCAACAAAGCAAACATTGCTTGGTACATCGACATCCCATTTGGGAGTGCCTGGTTCAAGTTCCTCCTGCTCCACTTCCAACCCATATTCTTGCCAATGAGAATCTGAGGAAATGACAGATCAAATGCCTGCCTGTGGGATACCAGAGCTGCAGGCTCCTGGCTGTGGCCTAGCCCAGCCCTAGCACAAGCATCTGGAAGTGAATCAGTAAATGGAAGATCTCTACCCCTCAAATGAAAATTAAAGGTCGCTGAGGGGGCAATATTTGCTGCAGCAATGAAGACGCTGCTTGAGATGCCCACATCCCACACAGAAATGTCAACTCGGGTCCTGGCTCCAACTTGGACTCTGGTTTTCCACTAACGTACAGCCTGAGAGGCAGCAGGTGATGGTGTGGGTCCCTGCCACCCAGCTGACATACTTGGAGTGTACTTGTATCCCTACCACCTGGAGACCCACAGAAGTTTCCAACTTCTGGCTTCAGTCTGACCCAGTTCTGGCTGTTGTAGACATTTGGAAATGAACCATTTGGAAACTCTGTCTCTCTGATGCACAATTTAAAAACTTTTTAAAATACTTTGGAACCTATCCTATCTCTACATTCTAATTCTCAAAAAGTATTTTTCCTACATCTGTCCCTTAACACACTAAATATCGTCCTTTCACTAACATATCACTTGAACCTCTTCTGTGTTCTGCCACTTTGCAGATCATGTTCAAAAACAAGAAATGGACTCACTGGAGTTAGTCTGAGTGGTCGCTTTGCTGCTCTCTTCTTCACAGTGCGTCTCAGACTGTCTTCAAAGTCACTGCCTTCATCAGTTGACAAAGAGTCACTGCTCCTATGATGGGGTATGGTTTTCTTTAAATACAAATTTATTCCTTTAACCTAAAGTATAATTTTTAATTTCTCTGTTTCCAGCTATACTCTATTTCCATGAACAAAACTGCAGATTTCAAAAATGATGATTAAATTAGGGACCAGTGCTGTGGTGTTATCAGGTTCAGTCCCATTCGGGCACCAGTTCAAGTCCTGGCTACTCCACTTCCAATCCAGCTGTCTAATCAATCTGGGAAAGCAGCTTAAGATGGCCCAAGGCACTGGGAAAGAAGCTCCTCCCTCCTGCACACCCCATATCGTGGGCACCTGGGGAGTGAAGCTATAGATGGAAACCCCTCTCCTGGTCTCTCACTCTTTCAAAAAATAAAATCAATCCTTAGAAGAGATCACTGTTGCTGGAAAGCAGGAACAGTTTTTTTTTCCCCAAAAAAAATGTATTTGAAAGGAGGAGGCAAAGACAGGTCTTTTATCCCCTGCTTTACTCCCCAGATGGCCACATGGGCCACAGCTGAGCTGAACTGGGAGCAAGGAACTTCTTCCAAGGCCAGGATGCAGGGACTCAAGGACTTGGGCCATCCTCTGCTTTCCCAGGCCATAAGCAGGCAGCTGGGTTGGGAGTAGAGTAGCTAGGACTGGAAATGGCACCCTTTGGGGATGCCAGCACCACAAGGTGGAGGATCAGCCCACTGAGCCACGGCACAGCTCCAGTAGGGATAATCTTAAAACTTTCATTTGGAAGCAAAAGAGACGAAGTATGAGGAACTGGAATAGATAAAGGAGAACAACCCTCTCCTAACACTCCCTATAGGAAATCGAGTGATAGTCACAGAGAGATTACTCCTTTTTGTGAAAAAAGAATCAGTGAGGGTCAGGAATTTACATATCGCTCATAAACAGGAGACTAACAGGTGATGGAAGTGCTTTTCACCTTCTGAGATACAACCACAGATTCTGATCAGAGTGAAGTTCTATAACATTGATATAACTTGGTCCCAACAGCAGCACTGACAGACTGAGAGGGTCCGTTAAAAATAACCAGGGACTGGGGCCGACAACAGCTCGGCTGACTAATTCTCCACCTTGCAGCACCCACATCTCACATGGGCACTGGTTCGTGTCCCAGCTGCTCCACTTCCCATCCAGCTCCCTGCTTGTGGCCTGGGAAAGCAGTCGAGGATGGCCCAAAGCCTTGGGACCCTGCACCCGCGTGGAAGACTGCATTCCTGGCTTTGGATGGGCTCAGCTCTGGCCATTTGGACAGTGAACAAGCGGATAGACAATCTTTATGTCTCTCCTCTCTGTAAATCTGCCCTTCCAGTTAAAAAAAAAAAAAAACTTAAAAAAGAGACTAAAGCTTGTAGGAGCTTAGTCCTTCCCCACAAAGATTAACATAAGACGGCTACTTAAAAAAAAAAAAAAAAACTCATGAGACAATTTAAATATAAGTTTGGGGCCAGTGTCAAGGCTCAGGTAACCTTAGCCCCTGTCTGCCACACCTGCATCTTATGAACAGTCTGACTCCCAGCTCCCGCTGTTTCCAATTGCGCTTCTGGCTTATTTGAATGCAAGACAACCGAAGATGGTGCTCGGCCCTGACCTTCCTCAGCAGAAACCCAGATGGAGTTCCTGTCTCCTGGTTTCCACCTCCCCAGGCCTCGGTCATTGAGGCAATTTGGGGAGTGCAATGGGATCCAGAAGTCTTTGAAAGACCCTCCAAATGTTAACATTCGTACATTTATGTTCCCCCTGAGCTGAGGGCTCCCTTGTACTACAACCTTCACAGAACCCTCTCATCCACATAAGCTATTTACCAAATCCCCAGTGGGAACAGGACACCAACTAAAACAGCACATACGCCAAGCTGGCGACCGAGGGCTGCTGATTCTCCGAATCCCAGCTCTCAGGACGAGCAGGAGCCTGCACAGGCTCAACCCAGAAACTCGTCCAAGTCAAAGCTGGATGGATTCTGCTCCATGTCCCTCTTCCTCGGCAGATCCCAGCACCCTACTGCCACCAACGTCTCGCCCCCTGCCCCGACTCACCCCTGCGAGGTCTGGTCGGGGTCTCGGCAGGGCTGGCGGCCGGAGGAGCTGGGAGAAGCCGACGGGGCGCGGGCGCTGCCCCCCGCACCGCAGCGCGGGGAGGAGGAGGAGGACGAGGACGAGCGCAGGGTGGGCATGGCGCTCGGGCTGCAGGAGACAAACGAGCCCAGAGCTCCCACCCCGCTCGCCACGTCGCCCACCCTAGGCCTGGCCAGCCCTAGGGACAGACAGGGGGACACTAGCCCCCCAAGATACAAAATGCCCATGTCCCATCCCACCCCCAGGCTGCGGGGTAAGAAACTCCCGCCCCACAGAACAAAGGAAAAGCGAAACAAGAAGGTCATTTCTCAAAGCCCAACTTAATTCAATATGGGGTAGAACGGGAAACTCAACCATGGGGGGGGGGGGGCGAGGGCGGAGGAGCTGTTAGACCAAACTGGAAACACGAAAAGGGAGAAAGAGGTGAGCCTGCTCTTTTCTAGAAGGGTTCCTCCACGAGCGACCGCTGGGGCGCCTTCCAGCCGCTTCCGCGGGGACGACTACGAGTCTCTCAAGAGACCGAGGGCCGAGTTCTCAGCCTCTCGAGCGGAGGCCCCCCGAGCTCCAAAGCGGACGGCTTCTCCCCTCAGGGCCCGGAGGGTGGGGAACGGGGAAGGGCGTATTCTTGGACTAAAGGGGACTCTCACTGTCCAAACGAGTCAGAGTGACTTCTCGCTGGGCAGGCTTGAGGACGGGTCACCGCCTCGAGGCCTTCCTTCAGGTGTCTCCGGCTACCTCCGCCCTCCGGCCCAGCGGCCCGCGACACTTTTCTTCCGACCGCGGAAGCGTTTAGAAAAACGCGGGAAGGCACGAGGACCCCAGCTGCGCAGGCGCAAACCCAACGGCTCCGCCTCAGCGCTCGTAGTTGCCGCGAGACTGAGGGGGCGTGCGAGCTCGTGCTCACCACGTTCCAGTCACGCCGCTGCGGCCGCGTCGAGCAGCCACTGGTTCTCGGCCGCCCCGCCCTGTCACGTGGGCCAGAGAGCGCGGGCCGCCCGTGTGAGCCTTGGTTAGGCCACACCCCTCCACCCCTCGCCCCGCCCCCTCGGCCGGCGGGGCTTCGGGCTAGGCCCCTTCAATTTGACTCCTCAACTCCCACAGGCTATGTTTCACTCAGGCTCCGCCTTCCGAGCCGAATAGCCCCGCCTCCAAGAAAAGCCACGCCCCCAGCTCATCAACTTCCCCTGTGCGTCCGAGTCCCGGCCCCGCCCCTCCGAGCTGTCCCACCACATTGGCTCCATTTCGGCTTTGGCCCCGCCCCCAAGACCGGCTCTTTCCCATCATTGGCGCGGCCCCGCCTCGGGCCCCGCCCCCTGTCCGGCTCCGGGCTCCCATTGTCTCCGCAGATGCCTCCTGGTCCAGCTATCCTGGGTCGTGTTCAGTTTTCGGGGGGTTGCGCTCTTTCTCTGACCGGCGGAGCAGTTCCGCAGCCGAGACCCGGATTCTGGAGTCCGGGTGGGCTCTTCTTTCCTCCTTAGGACCCACTTGGGCCGTCCCGGGGCGGCTGCAGCCATGTCCGTGCTGCGACCCCTCCTGCTTCTGCTGCTGCCTCTGTGTCCCGGTCCCGGTCCCGGACAGGGGAGCGAGGCAAAGGTCACCCGGAGTTGTGCAGAGACCCGGCAGGTGCTGGGGGCGCGGAAATATAGCTTAGACCTAATCCCTTCCACACTGATCTCAGGTGAGGAGAAAGAGGAAGACTAAGAGAATTGGTGATTGGGGGGTGGGAGGGGAGGCAGGGGCGGGGCTTCCCCTCACACAATAACTTTTCCTTTCAGAGTGACCCGTTATGATAATCCTCCCATCCCGCAATTATCTCTCTCCTGTAACTTCCTCACCAAGATTTCTATGAGCCTCCCATCCATATCATAGCTCTTACCCCACCCTCACCCTGGGAATCCCTTTCTAGTCATTAGCACCCCCTGCCTGCTTCCTTTCTTCACAAACACTCCCCTTACTGCTTCTACCAGCACCTTCCAAGATAATCCCTTCTGGCTCACCAGATAGCCTAACCCCCTCCAAGCCCCATTCTTCATCCCACAGAGGGAGTCGTCCCAGTTCCCTTGGGGAGGGTCACCTAAGGACACTTGATCACGTCTGTGGCCCCTGGGGCAGCTGTCAAACAGCCCTAGTTGATGGGACTGGATTTGTGGTTGTGTGGGGATGGTGAGGAGACGGACAATAGAGAGAAAAGGGCGGGAGATGGAAGGCACCTGCTGCGATCACCTCCCACTGTGCCTGCTGTCTCCGCTGTGCAGGCGAGCACCTCAGGGTCTGTCCCCAGGAGTACACCTGCTGTTCCAGTGAGACAGAGCAGAGGCTCATCAGGGACACGGAAGCCACCTTCCAAAGCCTGGTGGAGAGCAGCGGCTCTTTCCTGGCCCAATCGCTGGCTGCCCGGCACAAGAAATTCAACGGTGAGGACCTGGGCTCCCCTCTGTGTGTGTGACCCCAGCATGCTTCCTGTCGCCGTTCTTTCCCAGCCTCATGCAGGGTCTCTCTGGGACTCCTGTTCTCCCTATCAGACTGCCCAGGTCTCTGAGTCGCTCGGCTGCTAATCCCCTTGTCTTTTCTCTCTTCTCTCCCATCCCCTCCTGCTTCTGCCCTTTCACTCTTCTCCCCTTCTTTGGCCTCCTCTCCCCTCTGCCCCCTGCTCCCCGCTTCCCTCCCCCACCCCGTCCCTTGCATTTACCACAGAGTTTTTTCAGGAGACGCTCTCAATATCCCAGCACTCCCTGGCCCAGCTCTTCTCCCACTCCTACGGCCGCTTGTATGCCCAGCACGCCTCCATATTCAATGGCCTGTTCTCTCAGCTACGAGACTACTATGCCAAGACTGGCGAGGGGCTGGATGACATCCTGGCGGATTTCTGGGCCCAGCTCCTGGAGCGCACCTTTCCCCTGCTGCACCCACAGCGCCGGTTCTCCCCCGACTTCCTGCTGTGTCTCACACACCTGGCCTCAGCTGCCGATGGCTCTCTGCACCCCTTCGGGGACTCACCCCGCCGCCTCCGCCTGCAGGTGAAGGATGCCCGGCCACCTCTGATCCCTGCGCTGGAGACTCCCCATCTCTGGCCTGGTGGCTCCCATCTTGAACCTCGGACACCTGTGCCTGACCCAGTGCTCCTTGGTGTCTTAACTGGCTGCCCCCCACTTCCACTTTGCACCCCTACTTTCACATCGACACTCACCTGCTCCCGGCTGCAGCCACCTCTCTGCTGCTTTTTCTGCTTCTAACATCATCACTTGCTGTGCTCCCTCCACAGCTGAAACAGGTGTTCACTCCTTGAGAGCATTCGCACGTATAAGATCTCATTTAAATGTCCTCCCAGCTCTGTGAGGCAGATCCTTATTTTACAAAGGAGAACGCTGGGGCTCCCACAGGTTCAACATCTGATCCTCTGGCTTCACTGTCTCCTCCGCCAAGCCCTGGGTGACACCCCAGTTCTTCCCAAACCCCCTTCCTCTCTCTCT
This sequence comes from Ochotona curzoniae, assembly GCF_017591425.1. NCBI lineage: Eukaryota > Metazoa > Chordata > Mammalia > Lagomorpha > Ochotonidae > Ochotona > Ochotona curzoniae. Next base: position 7,707,998 of record NW_024465421.1, read on the forward strand.
TCCCCAACTGCAATTCCATGGGGCTCTTGACCTCACTCCCTACTCTCTGCCCATCTCAAGACAATCCCACACCTTGAAAGCCCCCCGCACACAGCCTAAGCTTCTGGTATGGTCTTCTAGCCTCACAACCTTGTGGTGTCTCTCCCCTGCTTTCCTCTCCTCTAGATAACCCGATCTATGGTGGCTGCCCGGGCCTTTATCCAGGGCCTAGAGACCGGACGGAATGTGGTCAGAGAAACGTTTAAGGTTAGAAGCGGCCTGGGCGGGGCTGGGGGAGAGGCAGAAGTGGAAGCCCCCATGAGAAACAGACGGGCACCATCAGACAGGAGAGGCCTGGGGATGGCCACTATCACAGACCAGACCAGAAAGCAGGGTGGGGATAAAGTCTGTCTAGGTCATGACCTACCACCCCAACCCTCTCCTGCCCTCTGAATCAGCCCCAAAACTCTGGTCCCTTGGCAACCTGAGGTTGGAACACCAGCCCCTCTGTGTCCCCAGGACCCCTCAATGACTCCTCCTTCCCCCTGCCGAAGGCCAGGCTGCTGGCCTATAGCCCCTAAGGTCACCTCCAGCCTCTTCACTCTCCCCTCCCCCTTCACCACGATGGCTCACTCGTGTCTTTAAATCTGTCCTCAGAATCCCCCTCCCCCACCAGTGCCCCTCTAGTCCCACCCTTGCCATTCAGTAGCATTTGTGAATTGGCCCCTAGGAACCTCCTGTGTGTGACCTGGCCTGCTGTCCCGTGGGATCACTCCCACTCAGCCCTACACACAGAGCTGGGGGGAGGTAGAGCCAGCCACTTGGCTTCTGCTGACACAGCCCTGCTCTCTGTCCCCCACCCCTCCCTGCCAGATGCCGGTGTCTGACAGCTGCAGCCGGGCTTTGATGCGGCTGGTCGGCTGCCCCCTTTGCCGGGGAGTCCCCTCACTTGCACCCTGCAGGGGCTTCTGTCTCAACGTGGTCCATGGCTGTCTGAGCAACATGGGTCTGGAGCCTGACTGGGGCAGCTACCTGGGTGAGGATGATGGAACGGAGGAGGGTCTTGAGGAAGGCTGGGGTCTTATTCCTGCAGGGAGTCGGGTAGAGGGTGAGCCAGGAAGGGGGTTCTATAGCCACACAGCAGGGAGAACACAAGAAGGGCTCTCTTCTCGCAGGAACCTAACCCGCCCCCACCACTGCACTTTGCTGCTCCCCTCAGAAACCCCGTGGGGATCAGGTGTGACCCCCCTCCCTGGGCTTTTTTCCTTTGCTCCTCCCACCCCTTCAAGACGGCCTCCTGCTCCTGGCTGAGAAGCTCCAGGGCCCCTTTTCCTTCGAGCTGGCAATGGAGTCCATTGGCATTAAAATCTCAGAAGGTCTGATGTACCTGCAGGAAAACAGCGTGAAGGTGACAGAAAAGGTACAGAGGAGAGAAGGGTGGAGATGAGGTGGGGGTGGGGAGGGAGGGACAGCATGTGTGTCAGCCCAGATGGATGGAAGCCTGGGCTCGGAGCACAGTGGGAGATGTCATGGTGAAAAGCACTGGAAACAGCAGTAAGAAGTGTGTGAGGTTTCTTCCTTGGGTTGCAGGCGTTCCAGCAATGTGGGACTCCCCACCCAGTATCCACACGCTATCGCCGAGCCCCAGCGCCCTGGGAAGAAGTTGGCCGTCCCTGGAGACCAGCGGTGGAAGAGGAGCGGCCCACGACGGCTGCAGGCACCAACATGCAGCGGCTGGTGAGCGGCAGGCGAAGCAGGGCAGCATGCGTGGGCACGGGCGGGACCAGGGCGCAGTAGCAGGTGGGAGAAAGGTGGGGTACCAAGGCAGGGCAGCAGGCGTGGGCATGGGCGGGAGCAGGGTGCAGTAGCAGGTGGGAGAGAAGTGGGGTACCAAGGCAGGGCGCAGTAGCAGGTGGGAGAGAAGTGGGGTACCAAGGCAGGGCAGCAGGCGTGGGCATGGGCGGGAGCAGGGTGCAGTAGCAGGTGGGAGAGAAGTGGGGTACCAAGGCAGGGCGCTGTAGCAGGTGGGAGAGAAGTGGGGTACCAAGGCAGGGCAGCAGGCATGGGCGGGAGCAGGGCCAGGTAGCAGGTGGAAGCGGGCGGGTCTGCAGGGGCGGGGCTGGCGGCAGGTGGAAAGGCACTGCAGCTCCACTGGGTCCCGTTTTTTTCTCTTTCTTGCTTAGGTGTGGGATCTCCGCGAACGTTTGGGCCGGGCGCGGGGCTTCTGGACGGGGCTGCCGACAACGGTGTGCGGGGACTCCCGCATGGCAGCGGACATCTCTCAGGAGGCAGCACCCTGCTGGACAGGGACCGGGCGGGGCCGGTGAGAGCCTAGCCGGGTAGGGGTAGTGGAGCCGTGTTTTGCCAAGCGAGCGGACTGGAGACTTTGGGGCTGCTGTGTTCGCAGGTATATGCCACCTGTAGTCGGGAGCTCCATCACCGATCAGTTCCAGAACCCTGAGCTGGAATTGGACGCCTCGGGTCCCGACCTGCCAACGAGACGGCGGCGACTGCAGCTCCGGGCAGCCACAGCCCGGATGCAGGCGGCTGCACTCGGGCACGACTTGGATCGGCATGATGAGGGTGAGCCCAGGTGCCCAGCACCCCAGCCCTCCAGCCCAACCCCTTACCCTTGGAGCCCCACCCCTTTACCTCGTGGCAGTCGCCCTTTGCCTTTCCTGTAAGTTTCAGTACTTTTTAAGGTGCATCTTGAGCACTTACCTGGAAGGAAACACCTTCTTGGAGAGCAGCAGGGGGCAGCTTCTTAGATTAGGCAGAGGCTGGGAAAGAATGAGGACAGCCAGCCCCAAGTGACAGTGGGCCAACTCCCCAGGGTAGAATTTGCCAGCACAGGTGCTCATTTCCCCCCTTTCCCTTTGTCACTCCTCCCCACCCTCTGCCCATCAGATTGGCTTCTGGGTACTTGGCTTTCTCCCACCTGGCCTGTGTGTCCGCCCTGTCTCCTCATCATCCTTCCTGCTCGCCGTCTAATCACAGTCCCTCTTTGCACCTCTCTTCCCTTCATCTCCCCACAGATGAGGATGCCAGCGGCTCTGGAGGGGGCCAGCACTATGCGGATGACTGGAAGGCTGGGCCTGAGCCTCTGGCCCCCCTAGGCCGGCCTCTTCTCCCTCCTCGAAGGGAGGGTCCGGGGAACAGAGGAGGGGGCAGTGCCCGCTACAACCAGGGCAGGAGCAGCAGTGAGGGGATGTCTTTTGCTTTTCACAGCCAACCAGCTCTCCTCCTCTTGCCCTCAGCCCTGGCCCTGCTGGGACCACGGTAACAGGGTAGGGGTGCCCTGGCATTGAAAAGGTCGGACACCTTTTTCCCCTCCCCTTGGCTGGGCTAGGTCTCGGGGACGTCTGGGATGGGTGGCAGAGAGGGTGAGAAAAGGAACTTTACTGGTGAATGGCTGGGGCCCCAATCCAGATTTCCATCATGGGGTGAGGGCGGGGTGGGGTAGGTGGGGGGGGGGTGGTTGACAGTATTTATTTTTTCATTTGGTACCTGGGTCTGGAGGGGAGGAGGAGGCTGGACTATTTATTTAGAAAGGAGGTGTGGCTTGCAGCCCCTGAGGTTAGGGCTGAAGATCAGCCTCTACAAGGGAGGAAAGGGTGGGGTGTGGGGGAGTGCTTATAGTTGCAGCTGGGGAATGGGGTTTGAAGGAAGGTAGAAGTGGGGAGGGTGGAGTGCTGCGGGGCCGGGGCACCTGATGGCAGAAGGGGGCAAGGTGGATGCTGCCTGGGTGCCAGCAGGGACTGGTGGGGGGAGAAGCGGGGTGAGTAGGATGTGAAGTTCTCGGGTTCCTCCGAGGTTTCTTCCAGCATCAGAGGGCTCATCTTGGGACCACCGCCATCAACGTCACAAGCTTTGTGCCGCAATTCAGTGTTCCAAGTCCATGTCTATCAATCAAATAAATGGGACTTACGGGACCAGTGTGTGCTTTCTGTGCCTTCATTGTCACTCTGCTGTGTGTGTCTGCGCCTCACCTCCCTCAGCCTGGCCACTGAGAGCAGGCACCAGGAGGCCTCCAAGGTACTCGCCCTCTGAAGCAGAGCATCCGAGCATCCGCACCCATCCAACAGGAAGCATTGTGGGGACCAAACAGAAAGCCCAGGGACGGGGGGCATGTCAGTTACCACACCACTGACCCTTGCCTTAGAGGGGAGCAGGGACATGACACCCTTGTTTTCTGGGTCAAACTACCTGGTTACATCCCTGACAATACCTGCTTTCAATCAATCTTCCTCCCTCTCATTCACACCTGAATGACTCTTTTGTTGGGCAGAAAGGGAGAGAAAGGTATAATGGATTCCTAAGTAAGACAGGAGGAGGAATGTGCTGTCTTCAAGAGCTGGCTGAGAGAGAAAAGATGCAGGGCGGGAGAGACTGGGAGAGAGGCGATCAAAGCGAAGCAGCTGCCGGCCTGGCGGGACAAAGGGAGGGGAGGGGAGGAGCCTGGCTGCTGAGAAAGTTTGTGGGGAAAGTCGAGCTGCGGAGGAGCTGGGCGGTGGCCGGGGCTGGCGGGCGGGTAGGCCTGACCCGATTTCCCTGCTGCTCCCCTTGAGGTTTGGTGAGTGGGCAAGCGCAGCTGAGGCTGGGGGCCGGCAGACGGACGAACGTTTGGATCTGCAGGAGGAGACTGGAAGGGCTCCCAGAAACCCCAGAGGGGACCCACAAAAGGCTGGAGACAGTAATTACCCAAACTGGAGGGGACAGAGGCGGTGGGGGGGGGGGTGCGCGGAGAAATAGAGATGGATGGGAGGAAATGAAGGATTCACAATAAGGGAGTCCTGCAGCTGGATTCCCCTTCTGCTGTGCTGGTGGAGGGAATTGGGAGTGATGCCAGGATGGGTTCTCCTCTTCCCGGGGATCACCTCTGGCTCGCCTGGCGAAGGGTGGAGGTATCTGGGCTTGCTGGAGGGGGCCCTGGTCTGGGATTGCCAGTTGAGATCTGAAGGGGTGGGGCCAGACTCTACCCTGGGAATCCGCTCTCAGTGCTTGGGCTTCTTTGATGTTGATCTCCTGGCGTCTCCCCCTGCCGCTGTCTCTCTTCCTCTACCTCTTTCTCCCCAACTGAACCTCCGCAGTCCCCTCCAGGTGCAACGATGGGATTGGAAAGTGTGTCCAGGGAGCTGGCCTCCCACCACTGGGAGTCTGCCCCATGCTGAGCAAGGGGAGGGAGATGACTCTGTCTACACTGCCTCCGCAGTGGCTCTGGACTCCGGATGCATCTGAGTCCAAACTCCTTCCTGCCTGGGAGCCCTGACCTGCATACTATCTGACCCACATTTTCTCAAGGTACCTGACCCTGCCTGCCTCTGGAGGAAGGCTCCTGATTCCCCCAGTGTCAGCCAAAGGGGCTCCGGAGAAAGCCCCAGGGCCAGACCATGTCCTGACCTGCCTCAAGGAGTCTGATCTCTCTGGCTGGCTGTTTGGTTCATGATCAGAGTCTCTGTCTTTCTCCTCTTGTAAATCTTGGCAATTCTGTGAGAACTGTGTGTGGGAAGGGTAATTTGGGAAAAGCAGAAGTAAGAAAGAGACTGACGGCACAGAGAGCAAGTTGGGGAGCCAGAGAATCCCCTAAAAGGATCTAGGTATAAGGGACCCCCATCCCCGTCCCCTCTCTAAATTACGCCTCAGCTTCAGCGAACAGTCTCTGAGACTCCCCTCCTTCCCCCCCTTCATTTCCCTTCTAGACGCTGACAGAGGCAAAAATCTGCTAACTCAGGGGGCAGACTCAACCAGGGCTGCGAGCAGGCCTGGGGAATGACCCCCGAGCTCCCATCGGTGCCTTCCACGGCTGCACGGCTACCTCAAGCTGTCTGCCTCTGCTCTTGGGCCTGGTTCCATCCCTCTCCTGTGCCACATGGGTCCTCTGACATCCATCAGGACCATGCGGCTCTGGGGGCCTCGAAGCCTGGGGGTGGCTCTGGGAGTGTTCATGACCATCGGATTTGCCCTCCAGCTCTGGGGCGGGCCCTTCCAGAGGAGGTGAGTTCCCCTCTCATCCCCACCTCCTGATTGATGTCCCCCCACTTGCTCCTTCCCATCCCACCTAGGGCTGTGGCTCCTAGGGGTCTTGGAGGATGCTCCATGCCGGCTGTGCTTTCGCTACAATAAGCAGTCACCTGTTACTGAGGGTCTAGCCCCTCCACCTTCCATCTCTTCCCAGGCTCCCCGGGCTACAGCTCCGACAGCCCTGGGCCCGCTCCCCGCAGCCAGCTGCTGCGTCCTGCCTGCCCCGGCAGCGACTCGTATTCCTGAAGACACATAAATCTGGGAGCAGCTCTGTGCTCAACCTGCTTCATCGTTACGGAGACCGGCACGGACTGCACTTTGCCCTCCCGGACCGCTACCAGTTTGGCTACCCAAGACTCTTCCAGGCTTCTCGGGTCAAAGGCTACCATCCCCAGGACAAGGTGGGCGGCCAGACCCCCTTCCACATCCTCTGTCACCACATGAGATTCAACCTAAAAGAGGTGAGGGGTGGTGTACTGAGGGAGGGAGGGCTGGTCTTGACCCCATCCCCTTCCACACACCAGGAGCCGCAGGCCTTAGTCTAGGGGAGGTGAACACATGGACTTGTGCACTCACGCAGACACGCACCTATAGGAGGAAAAACCAACATACAGGACAGGAGCTAGGCTTGACTGAATATTTTCTGAATACTAGAATGGAAGAGCTTTTACTCCATTGAAACAAGTGATCTCTGTTAACCGAAGGCAGCTGCACTGGGATTTGAACCCAGATTCACCTGCTCTAAAGTTACAGCTCCTCCCCTGGCGCATGCACATGTTTATATTTGGACTCGTGGGGGAAGAGTTCCCGCCAAAAAAGGAGGGGTTTCTAGAAAGGTTGCTGCTTAAAAAAATTATTTATTTTTATTGAAAAGTCTGATTTACAGAGAAAAGGAGGGACACAGAGAAAGATCTTCCATGTGCTGGTTTACTCCTCCCAGGTGGCTGTTATGGCTGGAATTGAGCCAATCCAAAGCCAGGAATCAGTAGCTTCTTCTGGGTGCCCTATGCAGGTTTAGGGGGTCCCAAGGCTTTGGGCCATCTTCTGCTGCTTTCCCAGGCCATAAGCAGGGAGCTAGAATTGGAAGTGGAGCAGTTGGGACATGAACCGGCCCCCATATGGAATCCTGGTGCATGCAAGGCAAGGATTAGCCATTAGGCTATCGCACCCGGCCCTAGAAAGTTTACTTTTGACAGGAAGGGCAGATGTGGCTTTGTAGAGACACAATGGGGCATTCTCAGAGGGAGCAAAGCACTGACAAAGATGTATATGAGAAAGAGTGTATGAAGGTAGCAGAATTCCAGTGAGTGCTACAACCACCTACACACACACACACCCCTCATCTTCCCCTCTTACTGGAGCTGGGAGCCAGGGCACAACTCTACGGTCCATCTCTCTAGTGGCTAAAATACAGTGCTTGAACTGTCACCATTATTCACTGAGAATCTACTATGTTTCAGGTAGGCCCATTTTCTTCCATGTTGACCACGATCTGCAAATGGGGCCCAGGGAATAAAGACACTAAAATTCAACCAGCTGCCCAGAGGCACACAATTAGCACACAGCAGATTTGGGGTTTATTTCAAGGCCATCTGATGGCCATAGACCAAGCGTTCTCTTCACAGTTCCTGTTGGTCTTCTATGAGGCAGTTCACAGGGCAGTCCAGGGGATACTTTCTCATGTGGCTCAGCCTGATGTCCACTGCTGTTCTCACTGAGAAGTCCAACCACATATCCCAGTCCTAGGGGCAAAAAAGCCATGGCTTCCCAGCGTCCCATTCTGGGGGTATCATTTGCTTTCCAGCATGCCCTAGGAGCCTCAAAAATGCCTGGTACTGCAGCCACCTTTGGCCCAGCCTGCCCACCGATGTCCTCACATGCTAGGACAACCCTATTGTTACTCTTCCCTATCATGTTTTGGTTGCCTGTGATGGTTGCCCCTCTCCCAACAGTAGTCCTTCCTATTTTTGTTTGTTTCTTTGTTCAAAGATCTTCCATCCACTGATTCACTCCCCAAATGGCTGCAATGGCCAGAGATGAGCCCATCTAAAGCCAGGAGCCAGGAGCTTCTTCTGGGTTTCTCATGTGAGTGCAGGGGCCCAAGGACTTGAATTATCCTCCACTGCTTTCCCAGGTCATAAACAGAGAGCTGGATGGGAAATGGAGCAGCCAGGACTCAAACCAGCACTCATATGGGATGCCAGCACTTGCAGGTAGAGGATTAGCCTGGTTAGCCACAAGGCTGGCCCCTGGTTCCTGCCTTGAAGTCCTGACCAAACAGTTCCTGAGCAGAGGATAACACTGTCTTTGCTGGTAAGGAGAGCATCGAGTTTGGCTTCTGGAGGATTTTTACAGACCAAGGCCAAGGGAAGAGCCCCACCTTGCAGATAAGCACACTGAGTCTGTGATGTTAAGTAACTTGCTCAAGGCCAGGCAGTTAAAGGAAGGAAAGCTCAGAGGGGTGTCCCCAGTCAGGCTGCGAGGAGGCTGAGCATCCCCAGTGTCTACCTTCCCCCCAGCCCAGCTCTGTCTGTCTGTCTGCTTTGGGTCCTCTGCAGGTACTTCAGGTCATGCCTTCTGACAGCTTCTTCTTTTCCATCGTCCGAGACCCTGCGGCCCTGGCCCGCTCGGCCTTCTCCTACTACAAGTCTACCTCGTCCGCCTTTCGCAAAGCGCCATCCTTGGCTGCCTTCCTGGCTAATCCTCGGGCATTCTACCGGCCCGGGGCCCGTGGGGACCACTACGCCCGCAACTTACTGTGGTTTGACTTTGGCCTCCCTTTCCCCCCTGAAATGAGGACCAAGAGAAAGAATCTTCTTCTCCCCAGCCCCCAGCTGCACAGCTTGCCTTCTGCCGCTGGCCCTCAAGCTCAGAACAAGGACCTCAGTGCTGTCTTCCAACCCATCTCCACTGTCGCTGAGGGTCACGGCCGGACCGCCAGCCCTGCCTCATCAGACTCGGGGTCCTTGTCGTTCATCCAGTGGGGTCTGGCTTGGCTAGACTCTGTGTTTGACCTGGTCATGGTGGCAGAGTACTTTGACGAGTCATTGGTTTTACTGGCGGATGCCCTGTGCTGGGGTCTGGATGATGTGGTAGGCTTTGTGCACAATGCCCAGGCTGGAGGTGAGCAGGGACACGGTGCTGCTGGCAACGGTGGACAGACGGCTGAGGAGCGCCAACTGACCGCTCGTGCCCGAGCCTGGAACCACCTGGACTGGGCTCTCTATGTCCACTTCAACCGCAGCCTGTGGGCACGGATAGAACAGTATGGCCAGAACCGTCTGGAGGGCGCTGTGGCCCAGCTCAGGGCCCGCCGGGAGGCCCTAGCTAAACGTTGCCTTGAAGGGGGTGAGGCTTTAGACCCCAAATACATCTCTGACCGGCGTTTCCGCCCCTTCCAGTTTGGGTCAGCCAAGGTTTTAGGCTACAGACTTCGGAGTGGGCTGAGCCCCGGTGACCAGGAGGAGTGTGAACGCCTGGCCACCCCTGAACTCCAGTACAAAGACAAGCTGGCTGCCAAGCAATTTCCCCCTACGGTCTCGGTGCCCCTCAAGACAGCCAGGCTACTGGCCCCATAGACACCTCTAGAGATCCCCCAGGTAAGAGCCCTTAAGTTAGCAGGGGGCACGGGTGCTGAGTGCAGCAGTCAGGTGCAGACTGGACAGAACTTTGTCCTGATGTCTGCAAGGCTCCGGTCATCTTCCAGCCTTTGCCCACAGAGGACCCTCCGTAGGGCTCTCAGCAGGACTGCCCTCACCCACTCACTGTCCCAACGCAGGTCCTGGTGGTACTCTGCAAAAGCCAGCCCCTTTCCTCCTGCCATCCCTCCGGAGAAGCAAAAAAGATGGAGTGAGCCCTTTGGAAACTGACGAGTTGTAAAGATTTGTTACTGGGCACTACCAAATGTTTGTTAAATGAATAAATAACTTGAAACTTCCACTTGGCTTGCGGACGGCTGAAGGGGGAGGGAATTGCAGAAAAGCTCTCGGGACCAGGAAAGGTGCAAGGAATTCTTTCCATCGCCGGGTCTCCTCCCTCATCCCTGCCTGCGTCCAGGCGCAGCCCGGCGCCCGCCCTCGCCTCCCTGCGCGGCCACCCAGAGGCCGGGACGCCGGAGGCCCCGCCCCCTCCCTTCCGCTTCCGGTCTCTCCCCAGTCATTCGGTGTCGCGGGGTCCGCGGTTCCGGGTCCCCCCGGGCCGGACCGATCTTGTGGGCCGCTCCTGCCCCGACCCCAGCGGGGCCCCCTGTCCTCCTCCGCCGCGTCCCCGTCCTCGTCACTCCATGGAGTCCCAGTGTGACTACTCGATGTACTTCCCGGCTGTGCCGCTGCCGCCGCGCGCCGAGCTGGCGGGAGACCCGGGCCGGTACCGGGCGCTGCCCCGCCGCAATCATCTCTACCTGGGGGAGACTGTCCGCTTCCTGCTGGTGCTGCGCTGCCGGAGCGGCGCGGGCTCCAACGCCGGAGGAGGCCCTGGTTCCCGAGGGGCCTGGGCAGAACTGGCCACCGCCCTGGCCGCCCTGGCCTCGGTCAGCGCCGGAGGTGGAGTGTCGGGGGGCGGTGGCACCGGCGACCAGGATCCCGAGCCCCCGGGAGGAGGGGATCCCGGAGGTGGAGGGGGTGTGTTCCGAGGCTGCAGCCCCCTTCTCACCCATGGCCCGGGCCCTGCTACCTCAGGGGGAGCGACCACGGTGAGGAGCTGGGGTGGGGAGACGGGGGTGGGGAAGACAGGCTATGCGCATGTTAAAGGGACCACCGTGGTCCCTCCCTGACCTCTTCACCGCCTTCCACCATCCCAGCTGCCTGTGGAGGAACCAATCGTGTCCACAGATGAGGTCATCTTCCCACTCACTGTCTCGCTGGATAGACTGCCCCCAGGGACACCGAAGGCCAAGGTAAGAGCCACCCGAATTCAGACGCCCTATCAAGAAAGGCTGCGCCTTCTGTCTGTCTCGACTCTTGACTCGGGGTCCCGTGTGTCCCCTCTGTCCAGATTGTAGTGACCGTGTGGAAGCGGGAGGTGGAGGCACCCGAGGTCAGAGACCAAGGCTACCTGCGCTTGCTGCAGACCCGGTCTCCTGGGGAGACCTTCCGGGGGGAGCAGAGCGCCTTCAAGGCCCAAGGTGGGAGGAGAACACACGGGAAAGAGGCTGGGGGCTGGGGTGCGGTGGAGAAGAGAGTGAGAGCTGCGGGTGGGAGGCGAGGCCACGCCAGACCTTCCTCCTCATCTCTCCCTCTCCTGCAGTGAGCACCCTGCTGACTCTGCTGCCCCCTCCCGTTCTGAGATGCCGGCAGTTCACTGTGGCTGGGAAGCACTTGACAGTGCTCAAGGGTGAGCAGACCAGCCGGCTCAAGTTGGGGTGGCGGGCCAGGGGTGGCAGTAATTTGGGGGCAGGTGGGAATCAGTTCCTTTCCTTCAGAGTTGACCGTTCTGAGTGGGCCTGGTTACCTCCCACAGTGCTCAACAGCTCCTCCCAGGAGGAGATCTCCATTTGGGATGTCCGAATCCTCCCCAACTTCAACGCCAGTTATCTACCTGTCATGCCCGATGGCTCCGTGCTGCTGGTGGACAACGTGTGGTGAGGTCCCTGGGTGGGACAGGGGTGGGGGGCAGGGTGAGCCCAGGCTGGGGGCATCACGTTCTGTTCTCTGCCCCTCGGAACCAGTCACCAGTCTGGGGAGGTCTCCATGGGCTCCTTCTGCCGGCTGCCCAGCACCTCTGGCTGTTTCCCCTGCTCACTCAGTGCCCTGGAAGAACACAACTTCCTGTTTCAACTGAGAGGGGATGAGCAGCCCCCTCCAGGGGCCAAGGAGGTGAGTGCAAGCATGGGTGTGTTGAGGGGAAAAGAATGAAAAAATGGGAGAGGGAGGTGAAGGTGGGGGGGTTGAGGAGAGCCAGGAGGGGACACTGACACATGGCGGTTCCCTTGGCCCCTTCCACAGGGCCTGGAGGTTCCCCTGATTGCTGTGGTCCAGTGGTCCACCCCGAAGCTGCCGTTCACCCAGAGCATCTACACCCACTACCGGTGAGTGTGCAGGCTTCCCAGCCAGGCACCATCCCCCACACCCCTGCTGCCTCCCACGCCCTCACGGCTGCCCTCTCTCACTGCGCTCCCAGCCTGCCCAGTGTCCGACTGGACCGTCCATGCTTTGTGATGACCGCTTCTTGTGAGTCCCCCGTTCGGACCTACGAGCGTTTCACTGTCACCTACACGCTACTCAACAATCTGCAAGACTTCCTTGCTGTGAGGCTCGTGTGGACCCCAGAGCACGCACAGGCCGGTGGGTCAGCTGCCCGGCTGGGGCCTCGTCCCAGAATGGGAGGGACGGATGAAATTGTAGAGGGAAGCCGGTAGATGCAGCTCAGACCTGGTGCCAGCCCCACTGCCGCACGAGGCGTGTGGCAGCTGGCTGGGGCCCTGGACCTGGATGCTCTCCTCAGCATCATGGGGCTGAGAGGCAGAGGGGCTTGCGCTGCTGCGGTCTGTGTGGTTGCACGACCTTAAGTGCAGACACAGAAGCATCATCCTCTGGTGTGAGTTCCATCTCTCATGTGCTGGCTGTGTGATCCTAGGCTAGTTACCTAACCTCTCTGGGCCCAGTCTCTCTAAAAGAGGACAAATGGATCACTATGCTTATCATATATGACTGCTGGCAAAAGCCAACACTTTTTTCAGTTTACGAGGATCCCATGAAACAGTGAAATTCCCTTGGGAACAGAGGCATGCTGTCTAGGGTTGACTGGTCCCCATTTCCGCCCCCAGGAAAGCAGCTGTGTGAGGAGGAGCGCCGGGCCATGCAGGCAGCGCTGGACTCCATTGTCTGTCACACGCCCCTCAACAACCTGGGCTTCTCCCGCAAGGGCAGCGCACTCACCTTCAGTGTGGCTTTCCAGGCGCTGAGGGCAGGGCTCTTTGAGGTGAGCTGGTGCCGTGGGATGCTGGGGTGGGGGGAGTCAGGGCCCTTGCTTCTGTGGTGGGAAGACATCAGGGCCTACACTAGAAAACCAAGCACGGTGACCCACAGGTCACCCAGGAGGAGGTGTAGGCCCTGGTGGTCAGGCCACCAGGCTGATGTGCCCCCTTCCCCAGCTGAGCCAGCACATGAAGCTGAAGCTGCAGTTCACTGCCAGTGTGTCCCACCCGCCGCCCGAGGCCCGGCCCCTGTCCCGCAAGAGTAGCCCTAGCAGCCCTGCCGTCCGGGACCTGGTGGAGAGACACCAGGCCAGCCTGGGTCGCTCTCAGTCCTTCTCCCACCAACAGCCTTCCCGCAGCCACCTCATGAGGTACAGTATTGGGTTGGGCACGACACTGGCCAACAGCTGGGCATGGGGATGGGCGAGGGTCTGAACATGGCCCATGGCCTCTTGGTACCTTCTCTCAGGTCTGGCAGCGTGATGGAGCGACGGGCAATCACGCCCCCTGTGGCCTCCCCCGTGGGCCGCCCTCTCTACCTGCCCCCAGACAAGGCTGTGCTCTCTCTGGACAAGATTGCCAAGCGCGAGTGCAAGGTCCTGGTGGTGGAGCCCGTCAAGTAGCACTGTGCAACTCTGCCCCCGCTTACACTCCAGAAGCCTGAGGCGCTGCAGGGCCCCGGCTGCCCTGGGATGCCTCCCAGGGTGGACAGAGAGGCCCCATGGGGCCGCTTGTCTGTGTCTGCTGACCAGGGCCTAGGGCGAGGCGGGAACTGGCCCGTGTGGCCACAGCATTAAGCCAATAGTATTGCCCAAGGACCTGGGGGGCCGGTCCCACCCCAGGCCAGGGCAAGGGCGCCAGGAGCTCCCCTGCCTCCACCCCACCCTGGTTCTACGTTTACAAGGTATTTTCTCATTCTCCTGTTCCTTCTTGCCCCCCGACACTCCCTCCCTCCCACTCAGAGGGCCCACATTAGAGGGTGGTGATGGTAAGGGGCCTTGACAATGACTCTCTTGTCTCAGGGGCTGGGGAGACAGTGAGGTGGCCTCCTCCTGCCCCTCATGTTTACGTTGGCAGCCAGCCTGAAGCACTTTAAGTTGTGGTTTTTTGTTTTTTTCTCTTTTTTTCTTTTTTTGCCTTTTTATTTTCCTTGGTCCCTGTAACTTATTCTCCAACCACTACTTCCAACTGAAGTGAGCCTATTAAATGACTGTCCAGGAGGGAGCAGAATGGTTGTGTGTGTTGCTGGAAGGTGCAGAGACTCCAGGGGCATAGAAGGATTCCCTCCCACAAGCCTTCAAAGGCCTCCATGCCCTACCTACTGCCCAACAGACACCGAGGTGGCCACCACTCTGGGCTAAGGTATCCAGCAGTAACCATGGACAGCAGCAGACAGACCTGGGTGTAGATCCCCCATCCTGTTATAGCCTCCCCCGACCAGGCACACATCCCCAGGCCTAAGAACAGGAAACTCAAGTTTATTGGGAGGGAGGGAAGAACAACGGAGACGCCATTGCTGCGAGCCTCCTAAACACCGCAATCTCGGGTCTGCCGCCTTTCCAGGTAGGCGTGGGGAGGTGGCTGAGCAAAAGACCTTGGTTCTAGCAGTAAGCCAAGAGGGAGGCAGAGGACTCGAGCATCAGCCACGTCATGGCCAGCGGCCCCCATCCACTGCTTGGACCCTCACGCCTGGGTGGGCTCAGACGTCAATGGGCTCCCGGCCTCGGTTCTGCCTCTTCACCACAAACACCCTCTGTCCCGACACGGTCACCAGCAGCGTGTGCTCTCCAAAGACCACTGGAGGGAAGACACACCTTCCCCCGCCCCAGGGGAGGGAAGGGAACACAGAGTGAGTGTGTGCCACGGCCGCCATGGGGCTGCACACAAACGAGGCTGGGATCGGAAGACGAAAGGCCTGTGTGTTCAATCCCTTCTGAATGCTGCTTCGTCAGAGCTCGGTTCTCAGGGGAAGGAAGTAGCTGGACCAGGTGTGGGATGGTGGGAAGGAGATGGGGTTCTTCCCTAAGAAGCCCCTGCAAGTACCCCCACCCCCACAGGCAGGAGCGGGGGCTCACCAGACAGACGCTTGAAGGGTACATTCATGCCATGGTGCAGCCGGAAGCCACAGGCCGTGCTGACCAGCTCGGAGATGGCACTGGCTGCCTGCTCATCGTTCTCGAGGTCCCCGGATGACTGTACACGGAGCAGGAGGGTGGGTGGCAGCGGTGAAGGCACAGACCTGGACTGAAGTCCCAGGCCTGCCCCCTCTGTCTCCTGCACGTTGTATATCTCCCTGACATTTCCCTTGTCTATCTGCCAAATGAAAGGCCCTAGGACTTGCCTGTAACGGTGCCATCCTGCTACACTGGGCCTTCCTCTAGCACCCTGGACCTGGACTGTCTGCCCTGTTCCACCCATCTGACACACACATTCTCCAGAATCAGCAACTGGCCACTGACCTGTCACAGCTTTTCTGACCTACACCCATGCCTGCTCCCCAACACCTACCCCCTCCCTCCCGGTTGCCATGACTTCCCCTTTTCCAGTGAGTCTCCACTTCCTCCTGCCGAGCTGACAGAAGCCCCCACTCGGTGACTTTTAGTTCCCTCGGTCCTTTGACATTCTGTACCTAAGATTTCTCATCTGTCAATTTGAGACAACCACTGTTTACAGGCTGGCGAGGCTTCCACTGAACCAGAACAGCTGCTGTTCACTGCTATTCTGTATCCAGTCAGGCCTCCTTAGTCACCCAGTCACTGCCAGGATGCAGATTCCTCCACCACCAGCCCAGATTCAGCACCCCGCTGCCAGCACTCTGTTCACACCAACACAATAATTCTGCTCAGCCATCTTCACTGAGTCAGCTTTCTGTGGAAAATCATCACGGTCTCCACGACTCTCGAGGTAAAGTCCAAAGGGGTTAGCATCGTGGCCTTGAAGCCTCCCCAGTGGGACCCTTTCACTTCATTCTGGTCTCCCTCCTAAATCTTTTCAACACAAACCCTCCTCAGGAAGGAGCCAGGCGGCGTGCACTTCCCCACGCTGAATACTCTGCTGGTTTACGACCGTCCTTCCTGTAAGCTGGGCTGCACATCTCCTAGAAAGCTGCCCTACACAGCTGAATCCATCTCAGCTCCCTCAGTAAGGCGTGGCCACATTGTTTTCACCCTTATAGCCAAAGCCTTGCATTTCTACCTAGAGTAAACGGGTCCAGAGAGAGCTATCCCCATTCAGTGCCACGGAATAAGAGCCACTAGAGAGAAAGTTATGCAGAAACGAAGTCATGTGACATGGGAACTTGTTTCAGTGCAAAGCAGAGGACAGACCCAAAACCGACCAAGAACTGAAAGCTTCCTCTGCCAGGCAGGATTCCTAGTCAAAGGCCCAGAACAGGGGACAAGGGAAGCCAAACGGCCAGCTGTGCTCGGGGACCCTCCCTCCCTTTCCCAGAACGCACCGCCAGCACTGCACCTTCGCTCAGCACCAGGTAGCCCAGCTGGTCTGGGATTCGCTCCAGCCCCTGGGTCAGTGCAGACGTCTGCGGGGTAAAGATGCAGGCAGTGAGAAGGGAGCTGGGGCGCGGGGCCCTCCACATCCTTGTCCGGCCAAGTCCCTGGACCACGGCTCCAGGCTCCCTCTGGGCCCTTCACCCATGACGTTCCCGACCTCCAGCTGCCCTCTCGGCCTTCCACATCCCACCGTCGCAACCCCACCGGCCCCTCCCCAGGACCCTGAACACCCACCCGGGGATCCCTCCTCCAGCCCTCCGCGCCACTGTGCTTCCCCTCCCTCGTTCCCTCTCCGTTTTGGGGCCGACGGGAGGTGAGCGACAAGGAACGGATCCGGGAGGGGGCAACCAAAGGCCAGGGGAGCAGGACACCGGCCCGGGGCGCTCCCTCCTGCGCATGCGCCCTCACTCACCATCGCAGTTCTAGGAGCCGGGCAAGCCGCCTGCCAAAGGTGCCGCGGAGACTTCCGGCTCCAGGCCCGGGTCACGTGCTCCGCCCCGCCCCCCGCGTGGTTGGAGCGTGGCTGCGTCATCAAACTGAATCAGCCGCGCGGATTGGTCGCTGCTGGAAGCGCCCCAATGGAGCGGGGCTGTGGGTGTGCGCATGCGCGCGCCGGTGAGTCCCTTGTCCACCTGCCTTACACTGCCTACTAGTGGCCAGGGTAGAGTCGTCCCGTAGGTTTTAGCCTTTGTTCCTGAGAGATTGTAAAGTACATGGGAAAAGTTATTCAAACGCTGCTTAAAATTTAAAAATAATCATAAAATAAAAACTCTCACAAAAATTACCAACAACCTTTTTGTAAAATTTATTTATAAAGCAGAAGGTCCAGCGTGGTAGCCTAGCAGCCAAAGTCCTCATCTTGCATGCACCGGGATCCCATATTTTAGGACCGGAATCCTGGTCCTAATCCTGGCGGCCCCACGTCCCATCCAGCTCCCTGCTTGTGGCCTGGGAAAGCAGTCGAGGACGGCCCAAAGCCTTAGGACCCTGCACCTGCATGGGAGACCCTGAAGAGGTTTCTGGCTCCTGGCTTCGGATCAGCTCAGCTCTAGCCGTTGCGGTCGCTTGGGGAGTGAATCATCAGATGGAAGATCTTTCTCTCTGCTTCTCCTCTTTGTATATCTGCCTTTCCAATTAAAAAATATATATATATATATAACAAATATAAATATATTTATATATGTGTATTTTTTAAAATGACAAAGAGAGCGAGATCTTGCACCCACTAGTATTCACTCCCCAGACAGCCTCGCCCGCTGCGCCAGGAGCCCAGAGGCCAGCCCTGGCTCCCGTTGGGTGACTGGGGACCGAGCACATGGGCCATCCCAGGCGGTGAGGAACTCAGTTGTCCTCCATCCACCTCTCTTGGCCAAGGAGGGATCCCCGGATGGGTCCTGGGGAGGGGCCGGTGGGGTTGCGACGGTGGGATGTGGAAGGCCAAGAGGGCAGCTGGAGGGTCAGGAACGTCATGGGTGAAGGGCCCATGGAGCAGGACTTGGCCGGACAACCTGCAAGACTGAACATTTTCCGGCAAGAAAAACTTACAAAACAGTAAAGTAAAATAAAACTAGTTTAGGTTTATGAGTTTCTTATTAGGTTTATAATTATAATAATAAAAATTTGTATTATTATAAACCTCATACATCTATAAAAACAGGCCAAACAAATCTGTAATATTACAAACTGGGAAGAAAGAAGTGAGTAAGAAGGAAGCTTCCTGAAGCTGACATTCCACAAATGTTTGGAGGGAAGATTCGGTGAGCTGCTGAAATATTTTGTGGGTTTTCTCTCTTGTATGTGTTGTGCTTGCCTAAAAAGCACAAAACACAGAATCAGGGTGGTGGTGGGTGGATGTGTTATTTTTATATCAGATGTTCTTTCTGATGAAGAGGACAGTAGAGCAGAGACCAGAGGGGTGAGGTGTGCGCCTGGGGCAGGAAGGTTCTGCTAAGTGATCAGAGAATGCTCTTTTGTCTGGCACTTGAAGATAAGCTGCTGAAGTTCTTTGAAGTTAAAAACCTGGACCCTCTTGGAAAAACACCTATATCACTAAATGGAACGCTGCTGACATACACACTGAATAATAATTTTTCTGTTACCCCGCGTCCCCCACTTCCAGGATTCCTTTCTATTTTAGGGGAGACTTTGCCACCTTTCATGGTGCTGAGAGTGAATTCTGAAATGTGAGACAACTTTTGTTCACATGCATTCAGCAGCAAAAGTTGGCCAACTCCACCTTGTCGAAGCAATTTGCAAACAAGCCTAACCTTTTTCTCTCTCGGCAATGCCTCACATTTATTCCCTTCGTCACTACTAACACACACTCAACTTTGTTCTAGAGATATAAAGGACTCCTATCACTAGTGTAGTGCTTAACCACAATTGTTTGTTCACCAACCTCCTCTAAAAGCAGTGAGGGATGTCACCACTGTATTCTCCAGGAAGAGCTGAATGGAGATGAGGGTGTTAAGAGAACTAGGAAAGGCAGGTGTGGAGTTGTTGGGCTGTTTGAGGGGATAATAATGAGTTTGTGTGTGAGATGCAAGAAATTCTTGTTTTAAAGGGAATAGACAAATGACCTGGAAGTGGATGTTGTGGCACAGTGAGTTAAGGATCTTTCTGTCTCTCCTTCTCTCTGTAAATCTGCCTTGCAATAAAAATAAGAAATAAAGCTTTATTTTTAAAGAAGAAGCTTTATTTTTAGAAAAGAAGTTTATAGAAAATGGAGTTAAAAGTTGATTTTGTTGTGCCTGGCGCGGTGGCGCAGTGGTTAAGGTCCTTGCCTTGCATGCCCGGGATCCCATATGGGCGCCGGTTCTAAACCCGGCAGCCCCGCTTCCCTTCCAGCTCCCTGCCTGTGGCCTGGGAAAGCAGTCGAGGACGGCCCAAAGCTTTGGGACCCTGCACCCGCGTGGGAGACCCGGAAGGGGCTCCTGGCTTCGGATCGGCATAGCATCGGCCGTTGCGCTCACTTGGGGAGTGAATCATCGGACGGAAGATCTTCCTCTCTGTCTCTCCTCTCTGTATAACCGCCTTTCCAATACAAAAATAATAAAAATAAATCTTTAAAAAAAAAGTTGATTTTCGATATGAGTAGACTGCTTCTGATCTACATCAAAGAATTGTAAAATTGTAAGGCTCTAAACAAGATGGAAGAATCCACCATGGGGGGGGGGGAGCGGGTTTTGGGGAGGGGAGGGGGGAATCCCAGTGCCTGTAAAACTGTGTCTCATGATGCAATGTAATAAAATAATAATAATAATAATAATAAAAAAGAAGAGAGAAAAAAAATAAATCTTAAAAAAAAAAAAGTTGATTTTGTTGCAAGAAGTTAGGGGAAATGTTGCTTTCAACCCAACTTTAATAAGCCACATTAACAAGTGACAAAACCTGAATTGTCATGTTAAACATTTTACATGTTCAAGTTATCCCAAGCATGCCCAAAGACATTTAACATGAAAAGCTGTCCTTAACTTCAGGTTCAGTTACAACTGTGAAAAGATGAACAGTCTTGAGAGAATGTGGTAGCTTTTCTTCCTCTTATTTATGCAAGAATTTTCAGTGAACAATGCATAGAATTTTTGCAAGTATTTTCTTTTGCCCTCCGGTATACTTGTCCTTATTGGTTTTTTTATTGAAATGTAATTTGATGCTGGATAAATCAACTGATAAACAAAACCAAGTTTTCTGTCTTGAGTGTATTTTTAAAGATTTACTATTACTATTATTTGACAGGTAGATTTACAGAGAGAGAGAGAGAGAGACTCTTCCATCCAATAATTCACTTCCCTAAGGCCTCCAAGTCTGGAGCTGAGCTGATCTGAAGCCAGGAGCTGAAGAACCTGTTTCTGGCCTCCCTCGTGGGTGCATAAGGTCAAATTTTTGCAATAAGTTAAGTTTTAAAAACTATGTTAAGTAAAAATCAGCGTGGGCAGTGTTTGTATGTGAAATGTGTGTACGTGACTGGAGGAGGCGAAATACGGATGTGAGCCACTCGGATCCTCCACCCTTTTACTCATTTTATGTTTGATGATATTTACATAGTTGAGAATTAGGGGAAGGTGCGTGAGACTGTTGCTTACACATTTTCCTTTTCTTCTTCCTTGGGGATCGGGGTAATTGGAAGGGAAGGAACCGCACCCAGCCTAGCAACCGCCTCAGGACCTGGGGATGGGAAATGGCCACCTTATGTCATTCCAGGGTCCCCATTGAGGAGCATGTTCTGAGGATTCAGTTCAAGTGGTTTCAATAGTTCTGAAATGCTGTTGATCTTGCATAGCAAAGGATGAGGAAATCCTTCAAGGTCAATTGGCTGACTTAATCCACCTCAGGGTTTCCATTCACCCAGAAATTTTCTGTCAAGCTTCACTAGGGTAGTTATCAATTTGTTCTGCCCTCCTTCCTCAGCTTCCTCTATGCAAACCTATGGTGCTGAGGCCCAGCCCAGCGCTCCTCATCACACACACTTGGCCACCACGTACACCAGGGGGAGCTGCAGCACAGTCACCATGATCCCCAGTAACCCTACTGGGCCGGCCCCCAGCCCTGGTTCCTCTGCCTGCCAACATGTGCAGTGAACTGGTCCAGTCTGTCCCATATCTCATCAGATCTCTGTACACATTGTTGGGCATTGAAGCCTAACTCAACCCAACCAATTTCACCCTCCAGGCCACACTCATGCCAGTAGGTGCCACTGCCTGTCTAGCCAAGCCACCCTCTGTTCTGGTTCTTATGCTCACCAGTGGGAGTTGCAGCCCATCAGAGGTGTCCACAGTTTCCCTACTGGACCCACTCCCTGTCCCGGATCTTGCATTCTGTTGGTGGTTCTGCCGTCTAGCTCAACAGAACTTGCCCCTGTTAGATCCAAAAGATCCCCGAACCACGCGCAGACAGGTTCCACGTGCAACAATGCAAAAGCAAAGAAACTTAATTGCTAGCTCGAGCTGGGGTCCGTGTCTCACCCATCACAGTGGAGTCTTGACAAGGATCCTGTTTGTCTCTTGTAGACTGTTTTTATTCCCTCCTAGTCACATACAACATGTCTCCAGCAAGCAGTTCTTATCTTGGTCACATATAACTTGTACCGGTCTAGGCCACATTCCCATGCAACCCGTATCAGTGCAGACTACATGCCATTTGCAGACGTGTGATGCCCCTGATGGCCCATCTCTAAGGTCGTTCCCGCTGCCCACTCCATCACTCTGAGAAAAATGAGACTTTGAAGTGAAGTGAAACTTAGGCCTGCTCCCAGACCTTTGGCCCATCATGGCGTCAGTCCTGCTCTTTATGCAGCAAAGCCAAGCAACGATTATAGAAGCCAAGTATAGCGGTTATGCTTACAGTTAAGAAACCCCCTTATCACTACTCAGCACTCTTGCATTCCTACTACTATTATGTTTAAGTAGTCTCACCTCTAGACACTAATTTACTATTTATCCCTAACAACCTTTTAACACTTCTGTTGTTAAGAGTAAATCCCTGCCACCCAGCCTTGCACCCCAAACTCCACAGCCCCAGAAGACTGACCCTTTTCAGCTGATTCAGGGTCTCAGCCGATTGTTTTTTAAAAATCTAGTTATTTATTTGAAAGGTGGAGTGAGAGTGTGAGAGAAATGTTTCATCAGTTGGTTCATTCTCCCAAATAAACACAATTGCCAAGGCTGAACCAGGTGGCAGCCAGGAGCCTGGAGCTCCATCCAGGTCTCCTACATGGGTACAGGGCCTTGGGGCCTGTATGTGTTTGTGGGTCATCATGTGTTGAATTCTTAGGCACATTAACAGGAAGTTGACTAGAAGCGGAGCAGCAGGAATTTGATCCAGCAGTCTTATGTGGGATTCTGGTGTTGTGGACAGTGGTTTAACTCATACCACAGCACTAACATCCTCCACTCAGTGGCATTTTAAACACTGTATCATTGCCTGCATTTACCATCTCACTGTGAGCTTTTTTATGCATTGTGGTAACTTTTATGCATAAAGTAGTTTTTTATAAATTCCAAGTACATTCCATATATACACATTTATAGGTCTAGGATAGAAGTGCGACCCAGCATTTAGGAGGCTGATTGAGACGCCTGCATCCCATATCAGAATACTTGGATTCCAAGTCCCAGCTTTGGCTCCCAATTTCAGCTTCCTGGGAGGAAGTGGAGAGGGCTCCAGTGGTTGGGTCCCTATCACCCACATGGGAGATTTGTATTAAATTAAGCTTCTGTCTTCCAGTTTTGACTTGGCTCAGTCCTAGACATTGTGTATATTTGGAGAATAAACCAGCAGATAAGCACTTTCTCCCATCCAGGTACTAACCAGGCCCGATCCTGCTTGGCTTCCAAGATCAGACGAGATCGGGCGCATTCAGGGTGGTATGGCCGTAGACTAGAAGCACTTTCTTCTTCTTCTGCCTTCCTGTCTCTGTCTCTTGAGTTTAAAAAAAAAAAAAAAAAAGTACAGGCTTCTTGTGCTTCCTGTTTTCTCTTTGACTCACGATCTGCTGCGTTCACACCAAATCCGTGAAGAGTACGGTCACCAATGAGAAGTACAAGACCCAGCTGGCCAATGACTTCCAAACCAAAAACGCGTGCGTGAGGAAATTGCCATCATCCCCAGCAAGATGATCTGCAACAAGATCGCGGGCTGTCATGCACCTGATGGAGCGCATCCAGGGAGGCTTCATGAAAAGCATCAAGCCGCAGGAGGAGGAGAAGGAGAGGCAACTATGTCCTGGAGGTCTCAGAGATCCCTGACACCAAGGAGATGCTGAAGCTTCTGGACTTTGGCAGCCTGTCCCATCTGCAGGTCACTCAGCCCACTGTCAGGATTAACTTCAAAATGCCCCAGGGAGCTGTTTGAACCTTCCCATGTCGCTGTCAGATTTTCAATAAACTAAGAACTACAATAATAATAATAATTAACAAGTGAATGACTTGTTATTCACTGTAGTTCTTCTCATAGATGGCTTTTAAGGTTCTATGGGTGAGTCTGAAACAGCCATGAAAGAGAAAATTCCTCAGCTGCATAGGCTAGGCTTCGGGCAAGGACCATTCCAGGGTTCATGACATCCTGGAATGGAATGAGTGTTTTCTTATGGAGGAGCTGAGACTTCCAAATTTGAGGCTGCGGCAAGAAAGAATGTTACAGGGAGATTAAATGATGAGAAGTATTTTGAGATTTCAGGTGCAAAGGTTGAAGCCATTACAACCTGAGGGTGGACTGTGTACATACAACATAAATAACTATTAAGGAAACTGGAAACTAGCCACTATAAACTCCCAGTTTATGCTGAGAGAGCTCGTTGCAGTTCAGTTGTTCCATTTGTCACCTGTGCACCTGAGTCAGACTGGTTGCCGCAAAAGAGGCCAGCTACATGCATCCATTCATGGAGCAAGTCAAGGGATACAAAATTCTGACAGTGGGATTGGCCTTTCTGGTTTGGGTGAGTACTGCTCTTGCTTTCCAGTGCTTCTCAGGGCTGGCTCATTTCTTCTCTGTCTCGGTGTGCCTTCATCTTTGGGTAGGTTAGTTGGCTGTGTCTAAAAGGGTGAAGGGGGCGCTTCATTTTCTCACCTCCACCCTGCTGCAACTCTAGGAAGACCCGTGGCAGGGTGGGACGCCACTCAAAGGAAGAGCGTGAGTAGGTGGGCTGTTGGGGTGTCTATCGAGGAATCTAAAACATTAACTGGGAAGAGACTGGTCCAGTGGAATCCCCAAGGAGGAAAAAAAAAAAAAAAACCACAAAAGATTCATGTTGTTTGCTCTCTCCTCCAACAGTTGTTTCCCTTTCTGCTCCTTTCTGAAGTGACCCCTTGTTGCTTCTTTTGGGTGCTTCGTTATCGTTATGCAAGAAGCCGTCAGGAGAAGGCATGTCCCCCCTCCATTATGGGTCAAAATTGGAGTTTCCATTACAGATGTCTTGTGAAAACAGAATGGGTTGTTGGTAATTAAACGAATATTTCACATGAAAACCTAGATTTCTGTGTTGAAAAAAAAAAGGGTGATCTGGAGATCTTGATCTAGAAATTCATTTGTATTCTGAGAGCAATGAAGGAGTTTGCAGGAAAGCTTTAGTTAGTAATCAAGTCAAAGTCCATTTCAGAGTGGCTGTTTCTTTTTAAATTACTGCAAATTTTTAGATGAACAATACTTGTACATTTTTATGGGTTAACATGCAATATGTTTATTGACTGTGTAAACTGATCAAGTCAGACAAATCCCTTTTTTGTTTGGGGTCTACCAGTTTCTCTCTTTAAATTATCTACTGCACTACAAAATCCATTCTTGTAACCTTTTGTCCCCCCTCTGTGTATAAAACTAGAGCTTATTATTTCCATCTGACTGCACTTTGATTGTATCCTTTCTTTGAACATGTAGAAATAATAAGTTTGTTTTTATTTTGCATTTCTTTTCTTATTAATTCAGTAATGGCCTATTTATAGATTTGTTGGTCACCTGAATTTTCCTTTATTGTGAAGCATCTGTTAAAATATTTCTGCTCATTTTTTTAAAGATTTATTCATTTTTATTGGAAAGGCAGATTTACAGCGAGGAAGATCTCCCATCTGCTGACCCAATTCTCCAAGTGGCCACAATGGCCAGGGATGCGCCAATCCAAAGCCAGGAGCCAGGAGCTCTTCCAGGTCTCCCATGTGGGTGCAGGGTCCCCAGGCTTTGGGCTGTCCTCAACTGCTTTCCCAGACCACAAGCAGGGAGATGGACGAGAAGTGGGGCTGCCGGGATTAGAATCAGCAACTATAATGGAATCTCAGTGCGTTCAAAGTGAGGACTTTAGACACTAGGCCACCGCGATGGGACCCCAAGAGGAATGATTTGGGAGTGGTTCTCTTTTGGACATCACATGTAACCACCTACTGATGTGTTACCAGCATCTAAAATTGCCTTAGTCTATTATGATCCCAGACCCTGTCTTTCGGGGAGCTTTATAGGCTGTCAGCCCAGGCAATCACTCTGAACTTCATTTAGTAATAGTTCCCCATGGCTACTGTGACAAAGTTTTGCAAATGTCAGTTCAGGCCCCGGCATGATAGTGCAGTGCTAAACTTGCTAAGTTATTGGGGATTTCTCTGCTCACGTGCCTAAGATTTTTCTACTCTTCAATTGTTAATATATGGCCTATTCGATTTATAAAACTGTTTTGATTACCCTAAAATGCACGAAGTTCTGTAAAATCTTGCGTGGATAGTATAAACTGCTAAGTTAAAAAAAAAAAAAGTCAATTGGAACACACATTTCTTCTCTTAAAGTCCTGAAAGTCAGAAGCCATTAAAATGGGACTTCCAGGTTTCTGTATGGCTATTAGAAGCTTCAGGACAGAACTCCTTTTCAATCTCTAGAGACCTGTCTACTTTCTTTGACTCAGGGCCCCTTCCACTGTCTCTAAAGCCGGGAGCGTAGCATTTTTCAGTCTTTTTCCTTTTCTGTCCCTTTGCTTTTTTATTCACATAACCTTTGCTTTCCATAGTAAATATCTCCTTTCATTAGGAAAAGATAATATTCCAGGTTAGATAGCCTAACCCATGATAAAGTGCAATGTGCAAAGTAAATTCAGAGGGTCCAGAGGTCAAGAGATGGTTCTCAGAGGCTTGGCATGATCACCTAGCGACTAAAGTCCTCACCTTGAATGTGCCAGGATCCCATATGGGCGTTGGTTCTAATTCCGGCAACTCCACTTCCCACCAGCTCCCTGCTTGTGGCCTGGGAAAGCAATTGAGGACAACCCAAAGCCTTGGGACCCTGCACCCGCGTGTGAGACCTGGAGGAGGTTCCTGGCTCCTGGCTTCAGATCAGCGCAGCACCGGCCATTGCAGTCACTTGGGAAATGACTCATTGGATGGAAGATCTTCCTCTCTGTCTCTCCTCCTCTCTATATATCTGACTTTGCAATAAAAATAAATAAAAATTTAAAAAGAGAGAGATGGGTCTCTTGATATATATGCCATAATCACAAAGGCAATAAATTGGGTCTATTGCTATGGCACTGTGATTTAAACTACCTACTGCCTATGATTCTGGCATCCCACGCTCTCTCTCTCAAAGCTTGAGCTTTGGCTACTCCACTTCTAATCCAGCTCTCTGTTAATGTGCCTGGGAAATAAAGGAAGATAGTCCAAATATCTGGACCCCTACACCCAGGTGGGAGATCTGGATGAAGTTTCTGGCTCCTGACTTTTGCATGGCTGGTTCTGGTCACTGGGGCCCTTTGGGGAGTGAACCAGAAGATATTCTCTCTCTCTCTCTCTCTCTCTCTCTCTCTCCTTTTCTCTCTGTAACTCTGCCTTTCAAATAAATGCAAAAACTTTTTGCATTCTTGTTAACTCATGACTTGTGAGTTTGGACTTGTCTTATTATTTCTGTTTCACAGGACACAGAAGAACATAAAACCCAAAAGCATGCTCTCTCTCTCTCTCTCTCTCCACCTCACCCTCCTGCTGAAGGTCTCTGTCTTGAGTTTTGAAAGAGGGTATTAGGCTTAATCGAACAAACAACAAGAAGATGCTTAACTTAGAAATGATTTTATTAATCTACATTAATCTCTAAAAATCTATACTGCAGCCTTCTTTTATACCCTAAAAGAATACAGGAGTTACAGAGAGGGTTTCATTAATTCTTATCTTATGTGA
Source organism: Ochotona curzoniae (assembly GCF_017591425.1). NCBI lineage: Eukaryota > Metazoa > Chordata > Mammalia > Lagomorpha > Ochotonidae > Ochotona > Ochotona curzoniae. Next base: position 7,735,054 of record NW_024465421.1, read on the forward strand.
AGCTAGAAATTCTTAGAATAGTTATTCTTATGTTAGCAAAACTAAAAAAGTAAAAGAAGACATTAACACAGTGTCTCGGTATGCTTTGGTCTGTTATTTACAACTCAAGGGAAGTATAAGAAGAGATAAGTATTGAGGCCAGGGACACTCTCTTCTGTTACGTTTAACCAGAGGGAGGCACAAAGGAGAAATAGCACCGTGGATTTCGGTCTGCCACTTGGAGTTCCAAGGTTAGACACAAGCCCAGGTGTTCTTGGCTTATGAATATCTCCCTTGTCCACCGATGCACTCAGCTCTTTTCAGAGGGCTACCATTTTTTCCCTTAACCCAATTACTTAAGTTTCTCTACAGACTACTGTGTTAGATCTTAGGAACAGGCAATACCCCACTGTAACAGCATGATTTAACAGAGGGTACAGATGTGTAAAAAAAATAGTTGTTCTAGGGCCAGGCATGATGGCTCAACCAGTTAATGCCTGCAACCACCAGCATCCTATATCGGCTTCAGCTCATGGCCTGGTTGCTGCTCCACTTTCCATTAAGCTCTCTGTCTGTGACCTGGGGAAGCAGTGGAGAATAGCCCAAAGCTTTGGGACCCTGCAACCACATGGGAGAAAAAGCTCTTGCTTTCTGGCTTCAGATCAGCTCAGCTCTAGCTGTTGTGGCCATTTCAGGCATGAACCAGTGAATGGAAGATTTTTCTCTCTGTCTCTCCTCTCAGTGAATTTTTAAAATATTTTTTAAAAAGAAAAGAAAGAGGGCCCGGCGCAGTGGCGCAGTGGTTAAGGTCCTCGCCTTGCATGCCTGCCATATGGGCGCTGGTTCTAATCCCGGCAGCTCCACTTCCCTTCCAGCTCCCTGCCTGTGGCCCGGGAAAGCAGGCGAGGACGGCCCAAACCTTTGGGACCCTGCACCCGTGCGGGAGACCTGGAAGGGGCTCCTGGCTTCGGGTCGGCATAGCATCGGCCGTTGCGCTCACTTGGGGAGTGAATCATCATATGGAAGATTGTCTTCTCTGTCTCTCCTCCTCTCTGTATATCTGACTTTCCAATAAAAAAAAAATAAATCTTTAAAAAAAAGAGCCAAAAGTAAAAAACTATAAATAATTTTTTACAGGGCTCAGTGTGATAGCCTTGTGGCTAAATCCTCACCTTACACCTGCTGGGATTCCAGATGGGTGCCTGTTCATGTCCTGGCTGCCCCACTTCCCATCCAGCTTCCTGCTTGTGGTCTGGGAAAGTAACAGAGGATGGCCCAAAGCTTTAACATCCTACACCCCGTAGGAGACCTAGCGGAGGCTCTTGGATCTTGACTTCAGATAGCTAAGCTGCAGCCATTGTGGCCGCTTGGGGAGTGAATCAATGGACAGAAGATCTTCCCCTCTGTCTCTCCTCCTCTCTAAATATCTGTCTTTTCAATTAAAAAAAATTTAAATATTTTTTAAAATGAATATTTAAAATAAATAAAATAGTTAAAATACATTAAATAATTGTTTACAAAACAGGGGAAGCAGGATTGAGAGGAGCAAGAAAAATCAGAGTTGGGAGGATTGGATCCAAGTCTGTTCTAACACTATGGCTGGGTGTTGTGTGTGTGTGTGTGTGTGTGTGTGTGTGTGTGTGTGTGTGTGTATTGGTAGGGAAACGAAGCCTGTGTAGAGACAGTTGAGCTAAACCAGAAGTCCAACTTCACTTCTTCCCCACTTTATCACAATATGAGACACTCTTTTCACATAAAGGTGGTGACTCACAAGCTGGGCTTATGAGATACGCACAACATGATGCAAACGGGCAGTGCTTCTTGGTCTTCCTGTCTGCCAGAAGTACTAGCTTTGAAGAGTGGAAATTTTTCTCCTAAACAAAATGGGGAAAACACAAACTACTGACAGCTTCCTCTTGCTCCACCCACAGGTGTTATATTTCATGACGTCCTGGCCTGACAGCACTGTCTATCGGCCTCCAGGACCTTACCATGCCATCACATTTGTCTCCAATGCCACAGGGGTTACTACGTCTACTCACAGGACCACGCAGTCACCCTCCATCTTGAAGTCTCTGCCAGAGGAGCTCGCCAACTTGACCCATCTTCTGTCTTGGCCTCCGACCCCAGGAGATGGGAGGGACTTTTTGGCCTCCACCAGCCCCCAAACCTCTACCTTCCACCTGAGGGGCCCTGCACAGGCTACCTATGACTTGGGTGGCTCCCTGGAGGTTGTGCTTGTGGCCAAGGACCACCGGGGTAGGCCCAAGACCCATGGTGGGGATCTGTTTCGGGCAAAGCTGCTGGGTCCAGACTTAACCACTGGTGTTCCTGGGGATGTGCAGGACCTGGAGAATGGCACCTACCTGCTATCCTTCCACCTGCTCTGGGCAGGGCGGGCCCAGGTCAGAGTGTGGCTGATCCACTCCAGTGAAGCAGTTGGCGTCCTGAGAAGAATCTGGAGAGAGAAGGGGGCCACGGTTAATTTTAGGGGGTATTTCCGGGGACCCACTGGTGCTGAAGAGATTGCTGTTTGCAATGTTGACCCCTCCTCGACGGGAGCAAAGGGGCCGACCTGCCAGTACCAAGATGTGGTTTCTGGTGAGCTCTGGTTCTGTGCTCAGCCCCCTACCTTGCCTTGCAACTCTTTGGTTGGCCATTCAAGTGGGAGTTACCTGAAGGTGACCACACAACAGGAAGAGGCCCTGCTGGGATGGTAAGAAACCCGGAATCTGGGACATCTTCGCCAAACTTTGAGCCATATCCTACCTGCCAAATCTTGTTCCTATGATCCAATGTGCTCCACCACTTATACCATTCAAGTGTTTGTCTTCTCATGCAATATGGGATGGTTGAGTGGCTGATAGAGCCATGTAATATGGTGAAATCGTCAGACTGGATGTCTGGGCAAGCCTGCAAGTGACACTGGACTTACAGGTCTTAAGCAAAGAGATTCTCTTGGGGAAGCAAAGAGGCCAAGTGTCCAAGGCAGAGCAGATGTTCTCAGAGCAAAAGGGGTTCGAGTGCTTCGTTTATTTACCTGGATTTCTGTCTTGGTTTAACAGAAATTCCAACTTCTCATCTGGAAATCAAATCCCTCTCTCTTTTTTTCAGATATCCATTATTTAAGTAGATTTAAAAATATGTTATCCATAATATCCAGGGAAGGTGTTGTGGATACTTAGGTCTATCAATAGTACAAGAGAAGGGATGCGACATGGAGCAGCCGGGACACAAACCAGTGCCCACCTGGGATCCTGACAGTTTACAGGGTGAGGATTTACCCACTGAGGCATTGCACTGGAACCCAATCACATGAGCATTTTTGCCAGGGTCTGCCTCAACAGGAAGCTGAGATTAGGAGCCAGAGCTGAGTGCTGATCCTGGACACTCCAAGATGGGACATGGACATTTTAACAAGTGTCTTAAACTGCCGGTATTCCATTTAAGTTAGCATCATATACGGAGTCATGACAGTTTTTCAGACATGCCTTGTTCTTGATGACTTTGAGAATCTGGGAAATACCAGTCAATGATATTATAGGATTCCCCTGTATTGGAATTTTTTTCCTTATGAAAAAAGGGGTTGAATGCTCGGAGAGTAGAGACCACAGACATTAACATTTTTCTCTCCATCATGTCAAGCATTTATGCCACCAGTACAATTCATCACCTGGCTGATGGGATGGGTGGCTAAGTCCCCTCTACCACCTTCTCCTTTGAAAGTCACTCTGCACAAACCAAACTGCATGCATGGGGAGTGAGGCTTCCCCGCTGAGTTTTTGTATGAGAGAAATTTATTTGCTCTGTGTTCCTCCCAGGAAGTCTTTCCTGGGATTCTCAGATGAAGGAACTACCTGTTACAGATGAATTGCTAACTTTTGGCCCTGGCAGTCAGTAAGCTGAGAAACATTGGGGTGGATTCATGGCCAGCAGTCTCTCCCAGACTCCTGATAGGAGACTTCTCTTCTTTGTATTTTTTTTAATCATTATTATGCCAAAAGTGTTAATTACATCACAGTCACCTCACACCATTTGTGGGAGTTAGGGCGAGTAGAAATCAAAAGCCAAACAACCCCGACCCAGGCTTGCCTGGGGTTTGCTGGCTCTCAGTGCTCAGCTCTGGCTGTTTCTTCAGGAATGTGACTGACAAGCTGCTCCCACCGGGCAAGTCCCGCATTGAGATCAAAGTGACAGCCACCGGGAACAGCAGCCTGGGTGAGTGGGGCTGGGAGAGGTTGGGGAGAGAGGGATGGGACTTGCACACACTCCACTGGGAGTTTTATCTATCCCTACCAGGTTATCATGGTATTAGGGCTAGTAGGGTGGGCCAAACTGATTATAGATTCAAATGCTATCCTTGCCAGTCACCGCGTTTTTAAAGATGCTTTTTGATATACAAAATGCTGCACATATTTAATGTACAGCAATATCTTCGTGGGTTTGGAGATAAGTATGCACTCCTTGGGGTCCCTGTTACCCACGTTGAGACCAGGATGGAGTGTCAGGCTCCTGGCTTCAGCCTGGTCCATCTATGGCTATTGTGGGCATTTGGGGAAGAAACCCAGCAGAGAGAAAAGCTCTGTCTTTCTACTTTTAAGATAAGTGAAAACAAATTTTAAAAAGTCAATAGATAATAGTTAATTGCAGGTTCTATGCCATACAGTACATCTCTAGAATTTACTTGTGTTTCTTAAACTTTACAATCCTTGACGGCTGTCTTCCTGCTGCCTGTCCCCTCAGCGCATCTCGGCTTCCCTTCTGTTCTCTGCATCTGTGAGCTTCACTATTTTAGCTTCTCCCTCAGAAGAAGTGGGGGCCTGCAGTACTCATCCTGCGCCTGGCACAACTTTAACTGTGCCTGTCCTGCAACGTCAACTCCTTTGTCACAAACAGCAGGGCTTCCTCCTTTAATATATATATTTTTTTTTAAATGTCCCAGTTATAGCAAGCTATAACTGAAAAAAAAAGACAGAAGTGCATCTATATGAGGTACACACTGTGATGTGTACACATTGGGAAATGGTTATCATAGTCCAGTTAGCGCCTGGTGTCACCTCGCTCTGACAGCAGGCACTCTTGGGACTTAACTGTCATAGCAGGTTTCCAGCATGCAGTGTGGCATCCTTAACTATAGTCATCCTGCTGCTGCATGTCAGATGCTTTGATCAACAACTCCCCGTGCCCCACCTCCCCTCCACCCACTAGCCTCATTAAGCAACCACTCTGCTTCTGGAAATCTAACTTTTTGAACATCCCACAAATAAGTCAAACTACACAGTGTTTGGTTTTCTCCATCTGACTCACTTCCCTGAGCCCTTCTCCGAGTTCATTCATGCCAACGGCATGGATGGCACCAACGGCAGGATTCCCCTGATAAAGGCTGAATGCTATTTCATGGCATATCTATACCACATTAGCATTAGCCACCGACCCACTGACATTCAATATGTGGATGCAGCTGTTATGAATAAATGCTGCAAGGGACACAGCCGTGCAAATATCTCTTCAGGCAGGCTGCCCGACCCTTGGGGCATATAGAGCCAGAAGTGGGGATGGCTGCATCATACTGTTTCCTTTTATTTTAGGTGTTTTGAGAAACCACCAGTTATTGTTCTTGATTATGGCAAAACTATGAAACACTTTAGTTCCTTAGTGTCCCTCCCTGTAAAAAAGGGGGCTAAAAGAATAGTGCTTCAGGGGTTGAGAAAGAAGAACTGAATTCATGTACATGAAATTCAGCAAAAGTTGCCCAACATATTGTGTGATACTAATGTCAGTTCTTTGGTTTCTCTTTCCCTCAGCCCTGTCCCCACGGCCCCCATGCCACCCAGGACTCCCAGCCCCACGGCCCTCTGGCTTCTACCACCGAAACGTATGGCACTCACTGGCCTGCTCAGGCCGCTCCTTCCCCACCGAGGACAGCATCCTGGGCTGCCTGACCGGCCGCATTGTCCACATGATGGGGGACTCCACGCTTCGGCAGTGGTGGGAGTATCTGCGTGACACCGTGTCCTGTGAGTATCCGTGAGGGGAAGGGACAGGACACCTGGTTGTTTAGTAGGAAAAAGTGGAAAGGGGAAGGTTTTGAACAACAAAACTCCTGAGCCTTAGGGGGAGAGGCAGGCAGGACGTTGTGGCTTTCAAAAGGAGAAGGAGGGAGTCATGAGTGGGAAGGGTACACCACTGTCATGGTGCTGCTCTTCCAGTTTAACTCACCGGAAAGCATGCAATGAGCTCAACGACAGTGCCAAAACTTTCCCCCATTTACTGCCTAAATAAAACTCCCAGGGAATCTCTTCAGTAAAGTTAAATCTACCCCACCCCATGTCAATTTCCTGAGGGTTTTATTTTTCTCTTTTTTGATTTTGTGGCTGACTTTGACTCATATCTTGATAGGGCTGGTGATTCCCTTAGCACTGAAAGCTGAATGACTTCTGCTGAATCTCTATCCTTTCTTTGGCTTGCTGAAGTTCAATAAACCAAAGCCACATCTCCTACCTGTCTAAATAGTCAAGATCACAGAATGCATGAGTAACTTCCTGCAAAACAAACACTTAGCAGCTGAAGCAGTTATTTTAAGCCAAATGATGTCCTAGACAGTCAGTACGTGGTGCGAGCATCAGAAGTATTTAGGCCATCAGAACATAGAGAAAAAAATGCCACTGGGGTGCCTGTCACATCACATTGGGCCCTTACTCTTAGTGAGCACATTCTATCAACTCAATCATGACATTACCAGCAAGTGCACTGGAGCACTTATTCACCCTGTGTTTGGGGAACTGCCACCCACTATTATTTCCAATCTCAGGTGTGCAGCTACTGTACTGTCATCATGATCAGTGCGTTCTGACTTGAGGTTCCCCTTTCTTGGGGACCCACATCTCATATCACAGTGCTTGAGTTCAAACCCCCCACTCCATTTCCAATCCAGCTTCCTGCTAACACATTCCCTGGGAGGCAGCAGATGATGATTCAAGTGCTTGGGTCCTTGCCACCTGTCTGGGAGATCGGACTGAGTTCTGGGTTCCTGACTTCAGCCATGTCCAGCTGCAGCTGTTACAGGTAGTTGTGGAGTGAACCAGTGGATGGAAGATCTTTGTGTGCGTGAGAGAGAGAGAAAGAGAGACTTTCAAATAAAAATAAATTAATAAAAGTTTCAAAACAATCAATTGAGGCAAAACTGGCCTATCACAAGTGAATGTTACATGTTTAAAATGGGCAAATTTGACAAGTTATAACCTACTCAGGGCCTTCAAAAAGTTCACACAAAAGGATATCAAGAGACAAAATGTATAAAACTCAAAATTTTGGAGGACCAAAATAAATGTATCCTTTCCTTTTGCCATGAACTTTCTGAACAATTCCCCCATGTCCTCTCATGATACAATCTCTATGAGACGACTTTGGTATGAGTACCTAGAAGTGTTCTGTGCCCCTTCGTAGTTCCCTCCCTCTTGCCCGTCTCACCCCCGACATCTGCTCCCTCTGCTTTCTGACTCTGCCGCTTAGTTTGCAGTTCCCAGAGCCTCATACAAATGCAGCCACAGGGTGCGTTCACAGAGAAGCCACAGGTGTGGGACTTCTCTAACTCAGTGCCATCACTGTTTCAGTATGTGGTGCAAGTTCATTCTTTTGTAGTACTGACTAGTTTTCTATTATATGAATATACCACAATTTATTTCTCCATTTATTGATGGATATTTGAGCTTCTTCTAATGTTTATCTCTTACAAATAAAACTTCCATGAATATTTATGTTCAAGTCTTTGTAAGGACATATACTTTCTTTAAAAAAAAAACAACTTAAAGATGAAATGATTAGGTCCTATGGTAGGTATACATTTAACTTTAAAAAAAAATTACTTGTATCATTCTATACAGTGCCCCCTTCATGTGTAGGGTTTCTTGTTCTGTATCCTTCCTAACACTTGAAAAACATTTCTTCTTTTACATTTTAGCTATTTTAGTAGCTATTCACAGTGGCTCATTCACACATTTTTGTGATCTGTCTTTAAAATCCTTAGTAGATAACCCCAATATCTGAGTAGTCTTGGGGTGGTTAACTATTGATCGTTTTATTTAATTCAAGTTACAACTGGCCTGGTTCTTGGTTTAAGGAGTGACATGACAGTGCACAGCGGTGAGGAGGATGGTTGGATTAGACGCTCAGGCAGAGTGTCTCTGTAGCAGGTGTGACTTGAGTTGGAAGATATTGGGCGTAAACTCTGGCTCATCAAGTCCTCTACTTCCTTTGCAACTCTACGTAAGCAGGTGAATGCTCCTGCAGAGGATCTTTCTCCAGGCTTTCAGCACCAGCCATTGCAGTCACTTGGGGAGTGAATCATCGGTCGGAATCTCTGTCTCTCCTCCTCTCTGTATGTCTGCCTTTCCTTTAAAAAAAAAAAAAGAGATGTATTTATTTGTATTGGAAAGGCAGAATTTTACGGAAAGGAGAGACAGAGATCTTACATTCACTGGTTCACTCCCCCAAGTGGCTGCAATGGCCAGAGCTGAGCTAATCCAAAGCCAGGAGCCTGGAGCTTCCTCGGTGTCTCCCACGCGGGTGCAAGGTCCTAAGGTTTTGGGCCGTCCTTGACTGCTCTCGCAGGCTACAGTCAGGGAGGTGGATGGGAAGTGGGGGCAGCCAGGACACAAACTGACACCCATATGGGATCCCAGCATACACAAGGTGAGGATTGTAATCACTAGGCTGTTGTGCACTAGGCACTCAGTCTAACATTTTTGAAGTATTTTTATACATAACCCAGGTAAGATTACCATATCTAGCAAAACAAATAATGAAAATTACTTCTAGAAACTGCTTAATGGATACATAACAATGTCACATGCCTCTGGGGTGCAATGCTGTTACATTTCGTGTGCAAATGAATACACCACGGTGCATACTGCCTCCCTATCTCCACCCTGTGATCACAGCATTTGTGCTTTTCCCCTCCAGCATTTCCTTAAATTTGATATTCCATTCAAGTTAAATGTCCTGTCTTGGTCCATAAAATCCCACAGAATTGAGTTTTTCAAACTTCATTTACTTATCTGAAACAGAATTTTCCATTTACTGGTTCACTCTTCAAACGGCCACAACAGCTGGGACTTGGCCAGGCCAAAGCCAGGAGCCAGGAACTCCATCCAGAACTCCCATATGGGTGGCAGGGATCCAAGCACCTTGGGCCATCCTCCATTGCTTCCCAGGTGCATTAGCAGGGAGCTGTATTCAAAGCACAGAAGCCTGGACTGGCACATTGTCCAATCCTCTGCCTTCAAGTACCAACATCCTATTTGGGCATTGGTTCTTGTCCTAGCTGCTCCACTTCCCATCCAGCTCCTTGTTTGTGGCCTGGGAAGTCAGCAGAGGATTGCCCAAGCCTTGGAACCCTATACCTATGTGAAAGACCCGGAAGAAGCTCCCAACTTCTGGCTTCCAGGTCTCTCCTAGGGTTGAGGGAGACCACTCCTGCCCCCTGCCTTGCTGGACTCACATGTTGAGGGCACTTGTGAGCTTTTAAGAGTGTCTTGCCACCCAGTACTCTTGCCCCCCCAACACAGGGCATTTGGGGGACATTTTTGATTGTCAAACACGTGAATGCTGCTGATGACATGGAAGTCAGAGGCCAAAGACACAGTTGGACATCCCAGCAAGCAAGGGACAATAGGTCTCTGTGTCTGCCTCTCGCTTTCTCTCTTATCTTTTGCCTTTAAAATAAAATATAAACAATGAAATAATGAGTCCCATAGAGCAGGCTTTGTGCCCTAATGGGTAATGATGTTGCCTGGACCTCCAGCAAATCACATAGGTGCCTGTTCCTGTTCCACTTCCCATCCAGTTCTCTGCTAATGCACCTGGGAGAAGCAGCAGAAGATGATTCAAGCTGCTGGCTGTTGGGGCCATCTTGGCAACTAACCAGCAGAGACAAGATCTCTCTTCCTTTTCCTCTGTATCTCTTTCAAAATAAATAAATAAGGGCTGGTGTGTTAGCATAGAAGCTCTTGGGTCCTGGCTTTGGTTTGCCCAGCCCTGGCAGTTGGGGCCATTTGGGACATGAATCAGTAGATGAAAGATCTGTTTCTCCATTTCTGTAATTCTTCCATTGCAGTAAATAAATACAAATTAATAATAATAATAAAATGTACATCTTTCACGAACTTTTGCAGTGTGCTGGCATCAATGTCTGTCCCTCTTGAATCTCTAGATCACGTTGGTTAGCTCAGAAAGTCCTTTGGCCAGAACACTGCTCTGGGGTCTCCCCGTGTGTATTTCAGTGTTAGGAATCCATGTCCGTGGGCACAGTGCAGTAGCCTAGTGGCTGAGTCCTCACCTTGCAAGCACCAGGATCCCATGTGGGCAGTAGTTCATGTTCCAGCTGCTCTACTTCCCATCCAGTTCCCTGCTTGTGGTCTGGGAAAACAGTAGAGGACGGCCCAAAGCCTTGAGACCCTGCACACATGTAGGAAACCTGGAGGAAGCTCCTGGCTCCTGGCTTTGGATAAGCTCAACTCTGGCTGTTGTGGCCACTTGCGGAGCGAGCCAATGGATGGAAGGTCTTTCTGTCTTTCTTCTCCGTGAATCTGCCTTTCCAATTAAAATAAATTAAAGAAGAAGCAGAGCAACTGGTACTTAAACTGGTGCTTTGCTATGAATGCCAGCATTAGGGGTGGTGGCCGCTGCACAATTGGAAAAAAATACGGAGATTTCTCATATCTCTTTTGCCTACACGTACACACACACTCTTCTCCATTATTAACATCCCCACCAGAGCAGTACATTTGTGTTATGAATTAAACAGGTTTTGGCTCCTCAGGCTCAATGCTGATTCGCCACTACCTACCACATGGTTGCAACAGGACTAGGTAAGGCCAAAGCCCAGAGCCAGGATCTTCATCCATGTCCCTTGCATGGAGGCAGGGGTCCACCGTCCACTGCTTTTCACTGACACATCAGCAGGGAGCTGAATTGAAGATGGAGATGCTGGGCATGTGGATGGATGAGTCTTAATCATGTGAGCTGGCTGTGTCTCAAACAGCATCCCAACTGTGGTGTCAACTCCTAACAGTTCTAAAGTACTTGTATTACATTAGAATTGTACCAGAATTTGGAGGTTAGTGCTATGACATAGACAAATTCTCTGCCTGCAATACAGGCATCCCATATGGGTATCGGTTTTTGTCCCAGCCATTCTGATACGGTTCCCTGCTTATGGCCTGGGAAAGCAGTGGAGGATGGCCCCAAGTCCTTGGGATGCTGCACCCACATGGGAGACCCGAAAGAAGCTCCTGGCTTTGGATTGGCTCAGCTCTGCTCATTGTGGCCATTTGGGGAATGAGCGAGAGGATGGAAGATTTTCTCTCTCTCTCTCTCTCCTCCTCCTCTCTCTGTAAAATCTGCCTTTCAAATAAAAATAAATAAATCTTTATTTCAAAAAAAAGCATAGCCATTTATACTATTTTGGTTACCATCTCCATGGTAGGCAGACTTCTCTCCGTTCAGTTTCAGACTGTGTGTGTCCTAAAGGCTATTTGTAAATGGAATACCGTTGGGTCTTGGCACGTTTCTTTTTTTTTTTTTTTTTCCTATGGCTGTCCAACATTCATTGCAGAGATGCGCTTTATCACAAGACACCTGTTCTAGTTTGGACGTGTCCTAGACAAAGTAATTTGCCACTAGAAGCAGTCCGTCCAGATACATATTTGTCCAGCTGACTGACTTCCACAGGATGTATGTGTTAGAGTATAAATTTGTTTAACATTAGCCAAATCTCCTTGTTATATATACTTTCAACAACATTACTGGAAGGAATGTTTCCTTGTAGCCTCAAAGGACTATTGTTAGTATCTTTTATTTCAGTTAAAGGTGAGAAGTTAAGTAACAGCATTCTAGTAACAGCATCTTAGTTTATGGGCAACTCATTTTCACCTAGTTTTCCCTTATGTCAGGCCTTTATACTGTCAATCTCCTCCTTGCATACCCAGCTTTTCAATGACGAAGTTCTTTGTAGTTCTTTTGTCCCTTGCAGTGATTTTCCTCCATGATCTGGCCCACTTCATGTGGCTGTGGCAATGACCATGAATATAATAAATCCACAGTTGATCTTTCTGGAACTTTCAGAACCACCAGCTGTCAACTTGGCTCCATGTAAATGTATCTTGGCCATTTAAAAAATCAGTATAGTTTCTAGGTCCATGTCATGACACTGTAGGGTAAGCTGCTGTTCGCAATGCTGGAATCCCAAACAGAGCACTGGCTTGAGCCTCAGCGGCTTCATTTCCAACTTCCACTCCCTGCTATGTGGGAAGGCAGAGGAGGATGGCCCAGGTACCTGGACTCCTGCCACACCTGTAGAAGACCAGGTGGAGTTCTGGGCTCCTGCCTTTAGTCTGAACCAGCCCCAGCCATTGTGGTAGTCATTTGGGAAATGAACAGGCAGATGAAAGATCTCCTTGTCTCTCCCATATACACACGTATGTGATCCCAGTGCTCTCAAGTTGAGGATTTAGCCAATTGAGCCATCGTGCCAGGCTCCCTGGCTCCACTTCCAGCCAGTGCACACCCTGGGAGGCAGTCAGTGATAGCCCAAGTCCTGGAGTCCTCATGATCCAGGTGGGAGACTTGGGTGGGGTTCTGGGATCCTGGCTTTAACCTGGCTATTGCTGAGCATTTAGGGATGGAAGATTCCTCTCTGCCATCTCGACTCTGTCACTCTGCCTTTCAAATAAATAAAATTAAAATGTGAATATCATGTTTAGTGTACACAGAACTCCAAAGTAAAGATCATGCTGGTGCTGACTCTAACTTTATCTTTAACATCATCTCTTATCATTACTTATGCTTTAAGAACACTAACTTTTCAGGTCTTCAAAATGTCCAATCTTCCTTCTACATTTGAAAATGCCTGCCCCTCTCTCTCTTTTGAACCGTTAGCTCCATAAGTAGGACTTAATGTCTCTTTTTAACCACTGATTACAAAAGCATCCGGAACGGTATCTGTGAGATAGAGGACACTCCAATCTGTACAGTAAATGAACATAGTAATAGTATTAAAAGCCTAAATAACAAAGGGACTGGGGTCATGGTACAGTGTGATGCTGGCATCCCATATGAGTGCCAGTCTGACTCAGAAGTAGTAAGATTTGTGCAGAGACGCAAGACTTATTTCATACATACCAGATTGAAGGCAGCTGAGAAACATTAGAGAGAAAATAGCGATTGGGCTTGTGGAGTGGCCAAAGGTCAGGAAGACACAGCTCCTAGGGAAAATCTAAAAAGGTGGAAGTAGGGAGAGTTGCTTTGGCAAAGTAAGTGAAACCACAACCCGAAGTGCCAGCAGTGTATATAGACACCCGTTCAAGTCCTGCTCCACTTCCCATCCAGTTTCCCTGACCTGCTTGGGAAAGCAGTGGAAGATGGCCCCAGTGCTGGGGTTCCTGTACTCATGTGGGAAACCTGCAGGAAGTTCCTGGTTCTTGGTCTGACCCAGACCCAGTTTTTGTGGCCATTCGAGGAATGAACCAGTGAAAGAAAAAAACTGTTTCTCTTTTTCTGTAGCTCTGCCTTTCAAATAAATGAATAAAGTTTTAAAGATTTGTTTATTTTTCAAGATTTATTTGTTTTTATGGGAAGGGCAAATTTACAGGCAGAAGGAGAGACATAGAGAAAGATTTTTCCATCCATTGACTTATTCCCCACATGGCCACCATGGCTAGAGCTGAGCTGATCTGAAACCAACGTCTCATCATTGTCTCCCATGCAGGTATAGGCTTCCAAGGCTTTGGGCCATCCTCCAGTACTTTCCCAGAATGAGAGCTGGATGGGAAGCAGAATAGCTGAGACACAAAGTAGTACCCCTACAGAATACTGGTGCTAGAAGGTTGAGGATTAGCCTGTTGAGCCATGGTGCCAGGCCCCTAAATCTGTTTCTTTTATTTATTTATTTATTTTATTTAAAGATTTATTTTTATTACTTTTTATTGGAAAGGCGGATATATAGAGAGGAGATACAGAAAGGAAGATCTTCCGTCCGATGATTCACTCCCCAAGTGAACCGCAACGGCCGATACTATGCCGATCCGGAGCCAGGAGCCTCTTCCGGGTCTCCCACGCGGGTGCAGGGTCCCAAAGCTTTGGGCCGTCCTCGACTGCTTTCCCGGGCCACAAGCAGGGAGCTGGAAGGGAAGTGGAGCTTCCGGGATTAGAACCGGCGCCCATATGGGATCCCGGGCGTGCAAGGCGAGGACCTAACCACTTGCGCCACCGCGCCGGGCCCTCTTTTTTTTTTTTAAAGGAAAAAAAAAAAAAGACTGAATTTTCCCCACAAAAGTAGATGACAGCAACAGAAATTTAGCAAATGCCTTCATCTACACGGTCAAGGGAGCTATGAAGCAAATAACTGAGCAAAGTTATGAGCAGAAAAAAATGGGAAAATGGCATAATGTAAAGTTACAGAGAGGGAAAAAAGTAGTTTGGGGAGTGATCAGCCTGCAAAGGGAAGTCAATGCTGTGGTAAGTTAAAGTTTAATCCAGAGGCACTCAGATGGGTTATGGTGATCCAAGCAACTGTGAAGTACACTGAGCAGGAGGAATGTCAGGGTCAGGGTGTCAGGACGATTGTGTCCTAGGAAACAAACAGGAACTGAATTTTATTTATATAAGAGAAGAATACCTAGCCCTTCATTAACCCCTTACTCCCTCTCGCTCCTATCCTCCCAACAGCCCTCAAGCCCGTGGATCTGCATGCCACCTATCAGGTAGGGCCCCTGATGCTGGTGGACACCAGCAAGGGCATCGTGCTGCATTGGCGGGCTCACAGCTGGCCCCTACGCTCCAAACGCACACCTGTGGCCTCCCTGCACTCCGTGGCCCAAGAGCTGAGGGGCCTGGCTGGCGGTCCCCACACCGTGGTCGTGCTGGGTCTGGGGGCTCACTTCACCACCTTCCCTCCAACCATCTTCGTGCAACGCCTGGCTGGGATCCGGGAAGCCGTGACAGCCCTCCTCGCCCGGGAGCCCCACACCCTTGTGGTCATCAAACTGGCCAACACTGGCTACAAGTCCGTGTATGGCAGTGACTGGCTCACCCTCCAGGTGAACCGGCTCCTGCGTGCTGCCTTTGCTGGCCTCCGTGTGGCCTTCGTGGATGCTTGGGAAATGACCTCTAGCCTGGCGCTGCCAGACAACATCCATCCAGGGAAGCTCATCGTGCGCAATGAGGTGGATCTTCTCCTCTCCTTCATCTGCCCCAGCTGATGCTCCTGGGAGGACCCCGGGATGTGATGGACAGAGAACCTGGGTTCTGGCAACAGGGATAGTGGAGAGGACCACAGCAATGCCAAGACCTCAAACTCACAGTGACTCAGCTACTTGCTGATACTTTGGTCATATATGTATGTGATTTAACATAACTCAGGGATTGGGAGATTTTTTTTTTATCAGCTTTCATTTTGGATTTAGGTGGGTGTAAGGAATAGAACACAGACCTCCCTACACCCAGAGGTTTTTTTTTTTTTTCCACCAGAAAATATCACCTAGGGTTAAAAAGAAAATGACTAATTCATTTAAAAGTCAGAGTTAACAAAAAGAGAGGGAGAGATAGATATCTTCTATCGTTTGTTCACCTGCACCCCCTTGAAAGTGGCCATAATGGTCAGACCCGAGCCAGGAGCTAAAAGCTTCATGCAAGTCTTCCACTTGGGTAGTAGGGGTTTAAGCACTTGACCCACCCCTCTGCTGTCCTTCCCAGCTCACTAACAGGGAGCGGAAAGGAAGCAGCAGACACATAAACCAATGCTCACAGGGGGAAGCTGGCGTCACAGACAGCAGCTTCATGCACTATACCACAATGAGGCTATTTACATTGGTACGGTCCACAGTCTCAATCCTTTTTCCCCTGTTTTGCAGTGCTCATTCGTTTATTGCTTAATTTGTTGCAGGTTTATTGCATGGATTAGCTTATGTTTCATTCTTTCACAGCTGTTTTATTACAGATGAAAGAAAAGAAAACCTAAAGCTTTACCCAAAGTAAAGTCTAATATGAGAGCCTGGCACAAGCCAAGGTCGCTGAGGACGGCATAGCCCTCAGGTCCAGTATATCCCTGGATCCAGGGAAGCCTGGAAAAAACTGCTTTTTGGTAAACATGCAGTGCAGAAATGGGAGGTTATCCTCTGAGTCTTTATAGCCATAACTGGATTTCAGCACTAATGGGCACCACTTGGAAGGCTCAAAAGATCTTACTGAAAGTAAATGGAAGGTGCAGCTCCCTGCTTGTGGCCTGGGAAAGCAGTTGAGGATGGTTCAATGCCTTGGGACCCTATATCTGGATGGGAGACCCAGAAGAGGCTCCGGGATCCTGGCTTCGGATCAGCTTCGCTCTGACCATTGTGGCCACTTAGGGAAACCTATCTTTACCTCAGATTTCAAAGAATCTTCTATGGATAACAGGAAAAGGAATGTTCTATGGGTAATACTATGAGGAAAAAGAGCTGCTGAGGGCTGCTGTTCCGGCTGGAGTTTCCTAATTCTGAGCACAGGTTTGAGTCCCAGGTGCTTCTGACCCAGTTTTGTGCTAAGGTGCCTGGGAAAGCAGCAGAGGATGGCTCAAGAGCAAGGGCCCCTGCCATCCACATGGGAGAGCTGGATGGGATCCTGGGCTCCTGGCTTCACCCTGGACCAGTCCCAACTGCTGTGGCCATTTGGAGAGTGACTCAACAGATGGAAGATTCTATCTCTTTCTCTATCAGTTTGTCTTTCAAATAAATCAATCTGTAAAAAAAGAGAAAATAGCTGTTCACATTCAGTAATTGCAAAGCACACCAGAAGACACCAAAACTCAGACACAGCAGAAAACCAACAAAATCAAAACTACAACAATGTGAGAAATGGGGAAATGAGAAAAAATATGAAATATGTGTACTTGACCTAATTTTTTAAAAAGTGGCTCTGGAATATGAAAAAAGAGGAAGTTTTTTTTTTAAACAATTTAAATGAAAATGTAAAAATTGCAAACTAAGTAGGCATTTAAAATAGGATGGACATAGTTGAAAAAACAATGAATGAATTGTAAGACACTTTGGACCGGGGGGGGGGGCGGGGGAAGATGGAAAATCTGAATTAGAAGTTAGAGATTGGGACCTGGCATGGTAACCTAGTGGCTAAAGTCCTCATCTTACATGCATTGGGATCCCTTATGGGTGCCAGTTCTAAACCCGGAGGCCCCGCTTCCCATTTAGCTCCCTGCTTGTGGCCTCAGAAAGCAATCAAGGACAGTCCAAAGCCTCGGGACACTGTAACTGTGTGGGAGACCCAAAAGAAGATCCTGGCTCCTGGCTTTGGATTGGCTTAGCTCCTGTCGTTGCAGTGCTTGGGGAGTGAATCATCGAACAAAGGATCTTCTTCTTTATCTCTCCTCCTCTCTGTATATCTGTCTTTCCAATAAAAAAAAATAAATCTTTAAAAAAAAAGAAAAGAGTTGGAGTGGTGATGGGCTGAGCTAGGAGTGACCATGGAACCTGCCGACACTCAGGTGCTGGGGCTGGAAACAGGCTGGGCAGGTCCAGGCTGCAGCACCTGCACATGCATCCTAAAACAGGGTGTGAGGTGGACTGAGCAGGGCCAAACCCACCTTTGCTCACTGGCAATAGCAAAAACCAGGCTGGAGTACAGGTCAAGTTCAGCTAGGCTGTCACACCTACCAGTCTGCATGAGCCTGGAATGGGAGCAGACTGAGCAGAGACAGGTTCCAGCACCTGCCAGCAAGTGGTGGGACTTAGCGCTGGCCAGGTCAGGCTAGGTTACAGCATCCAAAGGCAAAGGTCATGACAGGTGAGGGACTATGCCAAACTGGGTCAGAGCAAACACTGGCACATTCATGATCTATGACTGGGAACAGACCTGGTAGGGAAGCCAAGGAGACACCCTGGCTGAGTTGTGGTCCCTACTGGTAAGCACAAGGTCTGGAATAGGAACCGCATTCTGGTCTAGATATGGCTGCAGTATCCCTTGGCACAAGTGTGGACTGGGCTGAGTGCGCAGGACTAGGATAGACTCCAGCACCCACTGGCGTTCGTGAGAACCAGGGTAGGTGTAGCACAGGCTAGGGTAGGTTTTTGCCCCTGCTGAATCCGATGTTAGCTGTGTTTTAACCACATCCTGTGACTACTTTATTAACATTTCAATTTTAGTTTGTATACAACTGGCTTTTATCTACCTTAAAATTGCTATAGGATACTATTCAGCTGTCTCAGGTCGATTTTCATTTTAGTATTTAGCAGTTTATAGTGTTGAAGCATAATTTTTACTGAATTTGGCAGATTTTAGGATAATCTAAACTAGCTTATAGCTTTAACAAGGCATATGTCACCAGCTGAGGCACAGAACACTGTTGGGAGGGGTGCCCTGCTACACGAGAAACCTACATGCACCCCATGTTAATAGCAGCACAATCAATAATCGCAAAAACTTGGAAGCAGCCGAAATGCCCATCAACAGAAGACTAGATAAGAAAGCTGTGGTTTATTTACTCCATGGAATACTACTCAGCTATTAAAAAAAAAAAAAACACCGAAATGCAGTTTTTTTGTGGCCAAATGGGCCCAACTGGAAACCATTATGCTAAGGGAAATGAGTCAATCCCAAAAGGTTAGATACCACATGTTTGCCCTAATTTAAATTGAAATGCTATCAATCTAAAAAATGGTACCTGTAAAATGTAATATTATTTCAATCTCTAACAACCTGTATCTCATGCAACAAGATATTGTGATGTAATCAATGAACCTACAATCAATATGAGTCAGACTGCTCATGATCTACATCAAAGAATTGTAAAACCCAATACACTTTTAAGACCCTATGCTTCTCGGTAATGGGGCGGGAGAGCAGAGAAATCTTCCATCTCCCTAAAATGTGTGAGGCAGACGTAAAGCATAACCTATCAAGATCATAACAGGTAATTTATAGACAACAGACTCAAATCAGCATTAGACAATAGTAAAAACAAAAAGACATAGGGGGTATCAAGAGCAATCCTGACAACCTCTTAACAGGATATGCACAGAGCAGGGGGGATCCCAGAGTGGAGCAGGTGGACAAGAGGAGGCTTGTATCCCAACCTTGGAGACTCCCAGATCCTCACCAAGGACTATCAGTATGGGCACCAAGGACTACATCCTAACTGCCAAGGAGACCACGAGGAATTAGAGTGCCTTCGGAGGCTGAGTACTCTGAGGTCATCCACTCCCATTTGAATCTCCCACATTGGATAGAAGTCCAAATCCCTCCTCGCAGAGCCCAGTGTCACCGGAACAACAGCCAGGAGCCCTGAGCAGTCCACAGAAACAGGAGAACAATAAACTCCCTATGGGACTGGGGAGAGGAGCTTTCTCTGGTCCCCATTTAGCTCCAACTTTGGATCCCCACCCTCTCTTGCAATGACCATCAGGGTCGCCCCGGAGCCCCCCTCAAAAAAACAAAACAAACAACAACAAAAAATTTAGAATAAACAGAGAACAGCAAGGAAAGCTTAGATTTAGACAGGAAACAATCAGTGGGGATTCACACATACCTTACTATATAGGACACGAAAATAAGTTACTCCTAACTAGGGTACGGAGGATTTCTCTGCACATTCCAGGCTTCTCTTACACCAACCATCAGGGTTGCTGTGAGCCCCAAAATTAATTCAGACAGACAGAGACTAATAAAGGTCAGCTAGCTGATAATCACGCAGCTTGTACCTCACTGATCAGGCTTCCCATCTGGCTTTTCAGATAGACAGAGAGAGACATAGATAAAGATATAGAAAGGCTAGAACAGCCAGGGAAAAGGCCAATCAGCCTATAATCGCTCAGCCTGTACTTACTGGTCAGGCTCCCTATTTGCTTCTCCTGGACTTTACTAGGTAGGATGTAGGGTTAAATTCTTCCTCACTCACTAGGTTGTTGGGGATTTCCCTGCTCACCTGCCTAAAACTTTTCTATTCTTCAACTGTTAAAATGCAAAGTTCTGTAAAACCATGCTTAATCACTATATACTACAAAGTTTAAATTGTGGCTTAATTTTCTTCCCCCCCAAAAAATGTTATCATTTTTTGTTAATGATAATGATAAACAAGATGTAACAGTATAGAAAAAGAAAAACTGCAGACCTGGGGTGAACACTTGGCACAGCAGTTAGGATGGTGGCTGGTATGCCTGTGTTATGGATCAGGGTGCCTAGATTCAAGTTCCAGATCCATTCCTGATCTCAGCATCTGGCCAACGCCCATCCTGGGAAGCCACAGGTGATGACTCAAGTCACTGGGTCTCTGCCAACCAGACCAAAGACCTGCATGGAGATCCCAAGTCCCAGGTAGGGCCTGGCCCAGCCCCAGCCATTCTGACCCTTTGAGGGCCAACAGGTGAGAGCTCTCTGTTCTTCTCTTTGTATGTTGTTTCTCTGCCTCTCAAATAAGTAAAAATTTAAAACAACAACAACGACAAAACAGCATCAGACCTACTGAATCAGAACCCCAGACATATGAAGTTACATGGAAGATTCCTGTAACTCCTATAATGCTATGTTGCCTTGGTACCCATCTTGAACACCAGTTGACCTTTCTCATACCAAAAGTGGGGTCATGCTCATCTGAGATTTTCCAGCTCTCTACTCTTGGTTCCTCAATGTGGTTGGTCCAGAAATACAACTGAGAGAACCACTTGTTGGTAACCACTTCCTGTTGTGTCAATGGTCACTAGTTATCTCAGTGTGCTGACTACAATCCCCTTGTTAGCTGTCCATGGAAGCTGGCATGGCTGCCTCTCACCACAGTGCCACTCAGCTGCCCTTGCACCCACTTGCTCTAAACACCAACTGGAACTCCCCAGGGCAAATGCACCTGAGTCATACACTGGACCTCCAAAAACCTTGAGCCTACAGGGGGACGTGGCTCCCTCCACTTACTGGTTGATCACACCTGACAGCTCCCCCCTCTTCCTAGAAGAGCTGTGACTTTTTTTTTTTACCACTGTGGTCTTCTGTTTATCATTTGCCTTCTCTGCCCTGGCTGTTGCACTCATTTGAGCAATGTAAAATTTCTGTCATTTCACCATTCAAACTAAAAACTGTTATATCTTTAACCTATTTATCAGCCTTATCTTTTGTGACTATGAATTTTTGAAGAATTTCGGTCACTTTATTTCTCAAAACGAAAGTCACTAGTTTAGATTTTCCCAGTGTCTCTTATTTTCAGGTTTGGCACTTGTAGCTAGAACTTCATAGACGTGACACGGTCTTGGGGCCCAACATGATGGCTCAGTGGCTAAATCCTTACTTTGTAAACACCGGGATCCCAGATGGGCACCAGTTCATATCCCGGCCGCTCTGATTCCTATAAAGCACCCTGCCTGTAGCCTAGGGAAGCAGTAGAGGATGATCCAAAGCCTTGGGACCCTCTACCTGTGTGGAAGACACAGAACAGGTTCCTGCTTTCAGATTGGCTCAGCTCTGGCCATTGTGACTTTTGGGGTGTGTACCAGCAGATGGAAGAGCTTGTTTCTCGGTCTCTCCGTTTCTCTGAAGATCTGCCTTTCCAATTAAAAAAATATATTTAATAAGTAAATAAACGTATTTTTTTTAAGCGATACAATCTTGTTCCTAGTTCGTCACACCAGAAGTACTGAATGTTGGTGAACCTGTTCTGATGACTCGGCCAAAGCAGTGACCACGAGCTTTTTCCTTTTTACAGTGACTGCTTCCCTGCTGAAACTGGTTAATAATTTATGGGAAATAGTTGAGATGTCAACATCATGTTCCTCATCCAGCTTCTCCCCATCACTTTTATCACACATGATGTTTCTTGTCTAAAGCCCTTGCTACTTTGCTAGTGGCAAATGGTGACAAAAGAAAAAAAAAAGTAATTTGGGGGTGTCTCTTTCTCCCTCCTCTTTCAACAGGCACCCCACCTCCGGGCTTCCTTTCCAGAGGTGCTTCCCTTTCCCTCTCCCTTCCCTGCTTACCTGGTTCCTTCACAAATAATCTTTTGTGTCTGAAAAAAAAAAATTTAATGTGGGCCCGGTGCAATAGCCTGACAGCTAAAGTCCTCACCTTGCATATGCCAAGATCCCATATTGGGTGGCAGTTCTCATCCCAGCAGCCCTGTTTCCCATCCAGATCCTTGTTTCCTTGGGACAGACAGCAAGAGAACACCTACAATCAGATCTAATGCCCTGATGTCAGTAGGAAAAAGCCATAGAAGACACGCCACCCACGGTACCTAAGATCAGGAGCTACTTCGTCAAATAAAAAATGTGAGCTCTTGCATGCAATCAGAAGAAACAGATCCGGAAGGTAGGGTGGGGTGGGGTGAGGAGTTCGAAAATAACTCAACATCCGTGGAAAAACAACTACAAAGTCTTGCTCCAGGAACTCTGGCCCCTGGGGGAACTTCTTGCCAGTAGCTTTTCAGGACAGGGAGAAGAGGGGGAAAATGGCATGAGGAAAACTATCCCAGGCCTGTTAAAGCCTCGTACCGCACTGCCTGCCTTGGCCTTCAGATGCATCCTCCACTGTGCCTACGGCCAATTTCTGCCTCTCGCATGACTTCTTTCCTTCAGGAAGACAAGAACTGACTGCTGTTCCAGCTTGCCGGTAACAAATTGATCTTTGTTTCCTAATCCAATAATTGATCTGATGTATGTTGAAAGTAGAAGAGAAGTAATGTTTTCCTAAGCAAATTCACTTTTGTGGTTGTTGTTACTGTGGCTTGAAAGAGCAACAGGATGAGAGAGAGAGAAATATTCCACCTTCTGGTTCACTCCCCAAATGGCTGTATCAAGCAGGAGTGGGCCAGGCTGAAGCCAGGAGTCAGGAGCTCCAGCCAGGTCTCCCACGTGGATGCAAGGATCCAAGGATTTAGATCCTCTACTGCCGTTTTCCCAGCTAGGGGCTAGATCGGAAGTGGAACGGCCGGAATTCAGATAGACATGCTGGTTGGAGATGCTGCCATGCCACAAAGCTGGTTCCTAAAAAAACTCTGTCCATCCAACTTCTTACCTGTTTCCTAGAGCCACAGGACTCGTGCCAGCAGCTTGGGCCCAACTTCTCCCCTTACTGTTGACAGCTCCATAGAAGGCAATCAAAGTTCAGACTTCACATTTTTTTTTTTTTCAGTTTTAAGGCAAGCACTCAGCCAGCCATCCCTGCACGTCCCCTTCATATGCTCAAGTCCAGCCTTTCTTTCCAAAAAGCAGACACACTCAACCCTTTCCCCAGGCCTTGTCTTTGTTGTGCAATCTCCAATAGAAAAGGTTTTCTGGTGAGTGGGAGGGGGTGGTTATTTGGGGATTTGTAGTGGAACATTCTACAGTGATTGAACTCTTGCCTGTAGCCTGTTCCTTCTGCTGCAGTTTTTTCAGTCTCTAAATTTATTCTACTAATAAGTGTGGTTTCTTGGGCCCCTTTTTTCTTTTGGCAGCTGTACTTATTCCACATTTAAAAAAATTTATGCGTTTTTATTGAAAAGGCAGACTTAAAGAGAAAAGGAGAAACAGAGAGAAAAATTTTCTGCTTGTTCACTCTCCAAGTGGCCACAATAGCTGGATTTGAGCCAATCTGAAGCCAGGAGCCAGGAACCTCTTTCTGGTCTCCCACACGGGTGCAGGGTCCCAAGGCTCAGAGCCATCCTCTACTGCTTTCCCAAGCCACAAGCAGAGAGCTGGATGGGCAGTGGAACAGCTAGGACACAAACCAGCGGCAATATGGGATCCCAGCACATGCAGGGCAAGGATTTAGCCACTAGGCTATGGGCCCCCCAACACACAATCTTTGTTTTAACATTTTTTTTTGTTTCCTTTTTTTCCCCTATTACTCCACATTTAAGTTCTTTCTGGGTGTCTGATTGGCCACAGCACCCACATGTTTGGATATGCCATGCTCTGGTAGCCTTTAAAAACCCCTATAGAACATTCCTTTGTGGGTTACTATGAAAACTGCAGACAAATGACTTTTGGGACTTTCTGGAGGAAGGAGAGGAGAAGAAGAACAGAGCTCAGAGGTGTCCAGGGATGAGGTGAGCAGGTGGAGGCTTCAGAATGGAGATATGAACGGGAGAATTGCATACAGGGACAGTTTCAGGTTTATTAAGCAAAGCAGACTGGATTAAAATTGTGATCTCGGCAAATGAACAAAATTGTGTTCTTGAGGCTGTCTGGAATATGGAAGTGGGAACAAGATGGGGAGCTTGATTTTGAGGAAGGAATAGACACAGGGCTTACCGAGCAGGACAATGATAATGAACGACAGACTGGGGTAAGGCGTGGTACGAGGATAGGTCTGAAGAGTCAGGGAGACGCCAGCAGCTGCAGAAACCAGGATTCCGAGTGGAGAGCAAACAGTCAGTGGTTTAACACCCTGCCGAGAACTCCAGAAAGATAACTGTGTAAAAAGGAGACTATGAACACTGGCAACTCCAGGAGAATGGGGAGGCACAGGATGGACGCTTTGTTCTTTTACAAGATGCAGGATATGTATAACCTAGGACACTGAGTGGCCACCACCAGAAGTTAGTAGCCAGAACTGCTCAAAGGATCTTGGCGGTCAGTGCCACACCAAAAGGTCCATCCATAACCCTATGGCTCTGTAGCCACCACTGGTTTCCCAGGGACTGGGCCAGCAGGAAGAGGGCTGTGGTAATTGGAGGTAGTTGTTGACCCAGTCACTGAGATTCTAATTTCACATTTTGCCTCCATTGATCCCAGCCTGAAGCATGGAGAATATTTGGGTGATCTTGAATCTAGAGCTGGCTGGGGAACCCTGCACAATGATTACCTCCGGAAACCCAACAGTGAGTTCAGGTTTATTATTGTCATGATCTGTTCATCTACCCGCCGAGCAAGCTGCTCTGCTATGGTTTTGCTGTCATTCTTTCAGAGTCCGGAGTTCTGATGTTACTCTGACTCTGCCCTGAACATCATTTAGACAGATGGACGCGTCTAACGGTCTGCCCTAGCTGACCACATCTGCCCTGGGTGGCCAAGGCAACCTACCACAGCAGCAGATAGGAACAACAACAACGAAGTGGTAGGGTGTCTGGAATTTCTAAGAGGTGATAGTCTAAATTCCTGGGTCTTCTGTTAGTCCCAAGGGGTTAAGTTCTGAGAAAGAAGTATTGGAGAGGAAAAACTAAGAGTGTGGGCAGGCGGCAGCTGTTTTATGAAACCAGGGAAGAAACCGTGCTGTGCCCTTTTCTGTCTCTGTCCAAGTTAAGATTATTTGCCTTGGGCTTGATAAAAGGCTGAATAAACATAATGTAACATTGCGGGAGGCAGGTGGCTAACAGTGTGGGATGGTGATTTACAAGAGCAGTGTCGGGAGCCTTTCAACTATAAGGAAGTCTATGCAGCATTTAGATGTAAGTACAGGACTCAGGTTAAATTTCTAGGTGTTAAACAGAGGTAAGGGATGTGATGTGAACTGAGGACCAAGTTCCCTGTGCTTCAAGAAGAGATTAGGGGTCTGGGCACAATGGCTCAGGGGCTAAATCCTCACCTTGTGTGTGCTGGAATCCTGTATGGGCACCGGTTTGGATCTTAGCTGCTCCACCTCCCATCCAGCACCCTGCTTGTTACCTGGAAAAAGCAGCAGAAGATGGCCCAGGGCCTTGGGATCCTATACCCATGTGGGAGACCAGGAAGAAGTTCCTCGTTCTGAGCTTCAGATTGGCTCAGCTCCAGCTGTTGTGACCACTTGGGGAGTGAACCAGTGGATGGTAGATGGAGGATCTTTCCCTCTGTATCTCTCTCTGGATCTGCCTTTCCAATGAAAATAAATTTTTAAAATCTTAAAAAGAAGAAGAAAGAGGAAGAAAAGGAGAACAGGAAAGAGAAAAAACAGGAGATGGGGTGGGGAAGGGGTTGGCTTAGTAGTGTAGCAGGGTAATTCTCTACCTGCAGCTTCGGTATCCCATATGGATGCTAATTAGAGTCCCAACTGATCCACTTCTGATCCAGTTCCTTGCTATAGCTTGGGAAAGTAGTAGAGGATAGACCAAGAACTTATCCCCTTAATTCACACAAAAGACCTGTAAGAAACTCCTGGCTCCTGAACAGCCCAGCTCCAGCTGTTGTAGTCATTTGGGAAGTGAATCAGCAGTTGGAAGACCTCTATCTCTCCTCTCCTTCTCTGTAAAATTTGCCTTACAACAAAAATAAATAAATCTCTTTATAAAAAAGATTTATTTCATTGAAAAGTCAAAGAGAAGGGGATACAGAGAGAAAGATCTTCCATCCACTGGTTCACTCCCCAAATGGCCACAATGGGCAGAGCTAAGCTGATCTGAAGCCAGGAGCCAGGAGCTTCCTCCAAGCCTCCCACATGGATGCAGGGTCCCAAGACTTTGAGCCATCCTCTACTGCTTTCCCAGGCCACAAGCAAAGAGCTGGAAGGGAAGTGGAGCAGCTGGGACACGAACCAGCACCCATATGGGATCCCTGCACATGCCAGGTGAGGCCTTTAGCCACTAGCCTATCGTGCCAGGCTCCAAAATAAATAAATCTTTAAAAAGAAGAAAAAATGATGGACAGGAATTGTGGTATAAGGGTTAAGCTGCCACTTGAGATGCCATATCCTGTAGCTGATGCCTGAGTTCAAGCCCCATCTCCATTTTCTATTCAGCTTCCTACTAATGCACACACTGGGAGGTAGTGGATGATGCCTCCCACACACATGAGCTCCTGCTACCCATGTGGGGGACCCAGCTGGAGTTCGGAACTCTGGGCTTTGACCTGGTCTAGCCCCACCTGTTGTGGGCATTAGAGGAGTGAACCAGTGGAAAAAGGAACTCTAGCTTTCCCACCTGGGTGATGGGAGCCCAAGCCGCGGAGCCATTATCTGTTGCTCCCGAGGCAGCTAGAAATGAAAACAGAACAGCAGGGAGGGACTCAAACTGGCACTTTGATGAGTTGCAGGAGTCCCAGGTGGTGCCTTAACTCCCTGCATAATACTGCCTTCAGAGTCCCCTTTCTTTGAAAGGCAGAGCTTGAGAAAGAGGGAGACACACAGAGAAAGGTCTCCCATCTGCTCCCCAAATGGCTACAATGGCCAGGGCTGGGCCAGACCACAGGCAGGAGCCTTGGAACCCCATCCAGGTGTGCCATGTAGGTGTAGGGACTGAGTATTTGAGCCATCTGCTGCTGCTTTCCCAGTTGTATTAGTAGAGTTTGATCAGAAGTGAGCTTGAACTGGCATCACATGGGATGCCAGCGTCACAAGAGGCAGATTAACGTGCTGTACCACAAAGCCATATTTTTAAGTTTCTGAGAGTCTCCCGTACCATGCTTTGCATTGGCTGTTTCATTTTACAATACCTCCAACAGAGTACAGGATTTCAATTTCTCCACATCCTTTATGTTTTAGTTTCGTTGTTTGTCCACATCGCCTGGGCTATTAAGGTTTTTTGTGGGTCAAGCTGAATTTTGAGACTTCTTTTTTCTATTTCGGTAAAAACATACATTGGAAATTTTTATAGGGATTATGTCAAATCTAAAAGTCACTATTGATAGCATGGCTATGTTTTTTAAGATTTATTTTTATTTTTGTTGGAAGGTAGATATACAGAGAGGAAGAGGAGGAGAGAGTGGTTTGTTCCATCCAATCATTCACTCACCAAGTGGCTGCAATGGCCGGCTGAGCCAATCCAAAGCTAGGAACCAGGAGCTTCTTCCAGG
The DNA here is from genome assembly GCF_017591425.1 of Ochotona curzoniae. NCBI lineage: Eukaryota > Metazoa > Chordata > Mammalia > Lagomorpha > Ochotonidae > Ochotona > Ochotona curzoniae. The sequence goes on from NW_024465421.1 coordinate 7,762,740, forward strand.
TCTCCCACACGGGTGCAGGGTCCCAAGGCTTTGGGCCGTCCTCCACTGCTTTCCCAGGCCACAAGCAGGGAGCTGGATGGGGAGTGGGGCTGTTGGGATTAGGACCAGCACCCATATGGGATCCTAGCTCATATAAGGCAAGGACTTTACCTGTTAGACTATTGCACCAGGTTTTATTATTCTTTGAAATACACCAACTTTACACTTAATTCTCTCTATTGTGTATTTGTTTCCTATTTCATTATAGTTGCTCTTTAAAAATATTTTTTTATTGGAAATGCAGATGTACTGACAGAGAGGGAGAGACAAAGGTCTCCCGTCTGCTGGTTCACTCCTCAAGTGGCCACAACGGCCAGGGTTGAATCGATTTGAAGCCAGGAGCCTGGAGCTTCTTCTGGGTCTCCCACACGTGTACAGGGTCCTAAGACTTTGGACCATCCTCTGTTGTTCTCCCAGGTCATAAGCAAGGAGCTGGATGGTAAATGGAGCAGTTGGGACACGATCCGGCACCCATATGGGATCCCCATGGATGCAAGGCAAGGATTTAGCCACTAGGCCACCTCGTTGGTCCCCTACACTGCTTTCTTTGGCTCCTTATATTGTGATGTGGCTTCTCACTTGCATTTATTCTCCTGGCATTGTGACATCACCTACCAGAACTGAGCTGAGGTGGGTGCCATGCTCATGAACCTCCAGAGCTGTGAGTTACACATAAGTCTCTTATCTTTGATCTTTCTCATAGTCACAAAAAACAGTCTAATGTAGCCACAACGGAGCTTTTCTGAACCCAGATCCGGCTTCCTGGCACACGTTCTGCCTCTTGTGCCCATAGTGGTCAGATTTTACCAATCTGACACACCTGTGTACTGCTTTGTCCTCTCCTTGTGCAAAAGTGTTTCTCTAGTCCAACCCTTCCTCTTTCATTAATTTTTAGTTTCAGTTGACTTTCAAATACAGCCATAACACACCCCTGGCTCCCAATGACTGACAGGTTTCTCCCAGGCCTAGAGTTTGGTTTTTATATTTACAATGCTATGCTGGAAAATACAGCTGAGTGAGTATTCTAACTTCCAGGAATCCAGGAATGTTATCTTGGTAACACTTCCTTTTTGGTATTCCCCTTATGAAAGCACAGTTCAGTCCTTTAACTCATAAAGCAGTGAAAGACGTGTGCTGAGAAGGAAAAGAAAGACAACAGCCCAGTAGAGCCACCACAGGCAGAGGCTGAAGCCAGCTATTGAAGGGCTGGCAAGCTGGAGAGAGTTCCAGAAGCTTTCCTGAACCTTACTGTCCCGGGGCCACAGCTAGCGACATGGTGTCCTGGATGGCTCCGTGACTCACTTCTCTATCCTCTGCCATTCAAGCTCCTGCTGCTTGGAGTGGGCTGGACAAACAGAAGTGCTCAGCGGCTAGTCTTGGGCTAAGCTCTGTGTCTTGTTGCCAAAGAATCTGTTTCTCTGTTATTAAAACAAAACAAACAACAACAAAAGGCCAGAGCTCATGTCAGGGAAACCCTCAGGAAGACCCTGATCTGAGGAGCTCAGGTAGGAGTTAGGTGTCCTTTTGCCAATCAAAGCTGAGTATTGCTTTAAATAATCTGCTCGTACGATTGGAAATGGCAGAAACTGCCACTGCTGATCCACAGCTCTTGGGTGGATCTTTTCCTTAAAAATTTTCTACCTAGGGCCTGACCACATGCCAGATGTCCAACAAACGAGCCCAGGCTTCCACGGACCTTCCCGTCAGAGGCTCCAACTTGCACAAGATGATGGTGGTGGGCTCAGTTGTTGCAATTTTGGTGAGTATTCCTCCTCCTACTTACCCACCTATATTGCTCATACCAGTTACTTTCTTATTTCTTTTTCCCACTGTATTTATTTGAAAGAGTTACAGAGAGAGATATCTTCTACAGTTCACCACTACTACCACCACCCACAAATGGCTGCAAGAGCCAGCACTGGGCCAGGCTGAAACCAGGAGCCAAGAACTCCATCTGAGTCTGCTGTGTGGGTGACAGAGGCCCAAGAAGTTGGACCATCCTCCGCTGCTTTCCCAGGCACATTGTCAGGGAGCTGGATGGGCAGTGGGGCAGCTGGGACTCAAATCGGTGCCCATATGGGATGCCCGCATCATAGGCAGCAGCTCTATCTGCTATGCCAGAATGCTAGCCCCAAACCAGGTGTTCTAATATGGGATGTGGGCATCCGAAGCAGTGACTTAACTGCTATGCCATAGTGCCCACACCCAAATTTCATAATTTGCATGAAGTCTTGATTTGTGTGGTACTTCCTGTGCCGTTGGGTGTGACAACTAGGAAGTCGCTGCCTGGTCCTCTGATGGGAGGCTTTTGCTGTAAGAATTGGATAGAAAAGTATGTCGTGCGTCCTCGACTTTTCATCTTGGTGTGTTCTGCTCTCTCCGTCAAGATTTCTACTCCTGCGTCATTTGCCCTTGTCCTTCATGGCTCAGCTCAGGCGTCTCATCTCATGTTCCCTGCTGCCTGACCCCCAAGTCCAACCCCAGCGAGGGGTTCCTCTCCTATCCTGGTTACTGGCCACACTTCCCATGCCCTCAGCTAAGAACTAAGGTTTAAGGGTCTCCCTTTTTCCTTGAAGTACCAGATTCTACTGTGGGGCCGTATGACTGGATCCGTGTCTGTCCCTAGAAGGAATGGCTGCATGTTTGTGGATGTTATGCTTATGTGCCTTCTGAAGTCTGGATTTTTCTAGCAAGCTACAGAGAGCAGGAGACACAGCCCCATGCCTTTGTCAGCTCTCCCTTTTAACAGAGAGTTGACAAGGCTTTTCCTTTTTTTTTTTTTCTGCCCTTCCGGGCGCTATCTGTCTTTGTAGGGAATTTTCAAGACACCTGCATGGCCAATTTTCTTTCTTTTTTTCTTTTGATGATCTTTACATAATTAATTAGGGCTCAGGGTCAAGGGCTACAGGAAAATGGGTGAAACAATTCCACACTTTGTTTTTTCCTTCCTGTATCTGGGGGAACAGGAGAGAGAGACAAAGGCAGAAGCCACACCCACCCTCCCAACCATCTCACGGTCCCCAGTGTGAGGCATGCTCCAAGGACACTGCTCAAGTGGTTTTGATAGTTCAGTTGTTCTGAATTGCTGCCAATCTCGCCATTCCAGGCATGATGAAATCTCTTCAGAATCCACTGGCTGACATAGTCCACCTTAGCGTTTCCACTTGCCCAGATTTTCACTGCCAACACTCAGCTGATCAATTTGTTCTGTCCTCTGTTCTGGTACCAGGTGTCCTATGCAAGCTCCAACGTACTACCATATCCTCCCTGTGTACCTGGATATACTGCTCCATCTCTGCCACTGAGGAGGCTCAGCTTTGACTCCTGGACTCCATGGTCAGACCATGAAACCTGCCATTCTCTTCCTGGTTAGGGTTCTGAGTTGAGCAGTTTGATTGGGATGATCCCCAAAGAAACTTCATCTGAAGTGATCCCAGACCAGATTTTTGTGTGTGCTTGCCAGTAAAGGGTCTGGCACAGACCGTCATCCCAATTAGCTTATGCACATGCTGGTGGTTGCAAATGCTGGGTCAGTTCTGCCTCCAGTCTTGTCTTCTATACAAAACTATGGGTGTTGGAGCCAAGCCTGATTCTACACATCACACACTTGACCTTCACATATACCAGTGGGAGCTGCAGCCTAGTCAGAGTGACCTGTACTAACCCCTGCCACACCCACCCTCTGCCCTGGTTCCTGTGCTTGCCAGTATGTGCAACAGACTGGTCCAGTCTGTCCCACATCCCATTCAGCTCTCATACATGTCAAGGGGCCTTGAAACCTAGTTCAACCCAACCAGCCCACACACCTGCCCGCAGGTACCACTCTCTGTCTATCCATGCCTGCCCAAGTCCTGGTTCTCATGCTCACCAGACAGAGTGGCAACCCAAAGGGAGGTGCCCACTGTACTGGGCCCACTTGCAGATTATGTACTTTCCAGGTGGTTCTGCAATTTGGCTTGACCGAATTAGCCCCCATGCCAGCATCTGCCAGCTGATGCTGTGGCATAGCCCAACCAACCCAGCCCCACTGTGACTTATGCTTGCACCAATAGGAACAGTCAACCCAGCTTGGCTTTTCCCTGGTCTAGCTCACATGAGGCCTACAGGTGTTACAGCTCTGCCCGTTCTGGTCTGTCATGGCCAATTTTGATTGGCTCTTCCCATGGGAAAGACTCTGGCTCCATTTTCTATGTGTGAACAGACTCCATATTCTGCAGGGTTGGGTAGTTCAAAATTGGGAAGAGCAATTGTTGGGATTTGGAGGTTCAGGGCAGAGCTGAAGACTGGAGGTTGCAGGGATGCCTAGTCTAGTCCGCCCTCTGGTGGCGGCAGGAGGATATGCAGGTTGGAAGAACAGGAGACAGGGGGTTTAGCAAAATCTACAGACCTGAGAAGGCACTGAAGAGTGTTGGTGGTTGCTTTAGGTCTGATACAGCATGAGGCATGTGGGACACGAAAATGCAGGGTCATGACCCACTGACCTGTGGTTCCTTTCTCTACCCACAGATCTTGTACTTCAGGGTTTCCTGGCCCAAGAGAAGTCTCCCTCAGTTCCCAGCACCCCGTCCTGCGAACAAGTCCAAAAAACCCCTCTCACAGGGACTGGCAAATCTGACCCAACTTCTGTATTGGCCTCCAACCCCAGGAGATGGGGGAGACCTTCTGGCTTCCACAAGCCCCAAGACCTCCACCTACCACCTCAGAAGTCCAGCCCAGGCTAGCTATGTCCTTGGAACCTACCTGAAGGCCATCCTCATAGCCAGGGACCACCGGGGCAGGCCCAAGACCCATGGTGGAGACCTGTTTCGGGCACAGCTGTTGGGTTCCATCTTAAACACGGGGATTCCTGGGGATGTGCATGACTTTGAGAACGGCACCTATCTGCTGTCCTTCCCCCTGTTCTGGGAGGGGCAGGCATTGGTACGCGTGAGGTTGATTCACTCCAGTGAGGCAGTTGGGGTCTTGCGGAGAATCTGGAGAGACTACTGGGCCACAGTTGATTTCAAGGGATATTTCCGGGGGCCTAAGGGTAACGAAGAAAATGTGACCTGCAACGTGAATCCCGAGTCGGTTGGGGAGGAAACACCTGTCTGTAGCTACAAAGATGAAATCTCGGGTGAGCTCTGGTTCTGTGCTCAGCCTCCTACCCTGCCCTGCAACTCACTGGTAGGACACTCATCTGGCAATTACTGGAAGGTGACCACGCTGCATGAAGATGCTCTGATGGCGCGGTAAGCAGCCCAGTGTCACCTGGGGAGCCTCCCCCAGCTCCTGGATCCTGGCCTCAATGTTTGTCTTGCTGGAACTCCTACCCTTTCCATTCATCTGCTGGCACTTTTCCTGGGCTCTGACTCTGCTGGGTTTCACACTGCTGAGGGTTGAGTCCTTACAGATAAGGGTGGAGCAACTCTGCCCAGTGATGGAGGGGTGGGGGAACCTCATGGCTTTTCTCAACATATGGGGTGATGAGAGCTTCGCTGAAGTACAGAGAAGGATGGGCAAGACAGGGGACAGTTTAGCTGAGGCTTGAAGGAGAATCAAGGATCTGTAGGAGAAAGTATCCCAGTCCTCTCTGGCTTTCTGAGGGCCAGTGCAAGGAAAAATTTGCAAGCTGACAACACACAGGTGGTCAGAGAATAGAGAGGGTGGTGGTGACCCAGGTGAGCAAGATGGGAGAGATGCCCAGGAAATGAACCCTGGAAGGCGTCTGGTCTCGGGGAAGCCAGCCTTCCAAGTGCACAGAGGTGTGGACAGAGACCGGCTCACACCAAGCTCTGGGGCAGCAGGAGATTGCTGAAGGTTGAGGCAGGGCAGGGGCGGTGGAGCTGAGCTCAGGGATGAGTGGGGCATCTTTTTTTCAGGTGGGAGAGCAGGGCAGCTGGTGTTCAGGAGGGAAGGCTTCTCAGCACGGAGGAGACAGCAAAAATAGGTTACCAGAAGATGTTCGGGTTTGGGGCAAAGAGGAAAGATAGAGAAGGGACACCCCTTTTGGAGAGGCAGTGCACTCAGGAGAGAGAGTAGGCAGTGAAAGTGGCTGCTGCGGGGAGTAGAGGAGGCTGGCCAGGCTGATGCACTGAGCAGAGCCTAGCTGTAGACACACACATGGTGTCCCCATACAAACAGCCGTGGGACATTCATTCCCCAGGGGTTCTGTGCAGTTATCTAGAACATACCCAACAGCATTCACTCCTTAGCACTTAGGAAACAGCTGGCCTTTCTAGTCCAATGTGTATGCTCTCCTTGGTCAGAAGAGGAAAGCCAGGGACGCGAGTTGAGGGTCTCAGAGTGGGTTAGTCTGGAGTATGGATTCCTGCTCTCACACCCAAGTACCTGGCCTTCACCCTGGCCACTCTGCTTCTGAGTTGGCTTCCTTTATCGCACCCTGGGAAGCAGCTGATGATGGCTCAGGTAAGTGCTTGGGTCTCTGCCACCTGTGTGGGAGACCCAGATAGGTTTCCAAGATCCTGGCTCATCCAGCCCTAGTAATTGTAGTCATTTCAGGAGGGAACAGATAAGCAGAGAAAAAGCTCTCCCTGGCATTCTTTCAAGTAGATGATAATAAACAAACATCTACGAAAGTGAAAAGAGAGAAAACTAAACATCCTTTCTGCTTTGGTCAGAAAGAAAGCACATCTGCGAGTCATCCTGGGAACCGCTTGGGGAGATGCAGCTGAGGGAAACGAGATGAGAGAGACTTGGTCTGGGCTGAGACCCTGCTCCACCAGGTCCTATTTATTAACTTTGTTTCTAAATGTGAATAACAAGAGTATCTTCATCACAGAACTGGTGTAAGGAACACACAGGCTAATGCACCCCACAGCACTTAGAAGAAGGGCAGTATGGAGCAGCTGTGCTGGCTGCTGTTGGACACGCCCCCTTCCTGCACTGGTGCTATCCACGGTGCTGGACACAGGCCCAGCAGCTAGGAGACAGAGAGGGCCTAGGTGGCCCGACCGCACCTCGACTATCAGGAACTCTTCTTATAGGCCACCACGCAGGGTCCAGTGATCTAACCTGTGTGTGGTTCTGGGCCCCAGTGAGAGGACAGGCCCCTCCAGCTGGATCTGCTGTCCATCATGTCTAAAGGTTCCAGGCCCTGACACTCAGTGCAGGTCATGTTTGGGCATCTTGGCAGTTTGCAGGACTGCCCTCTTACAACCTCCCCTGCTTGAGTAAATTTCTCATTCACCCAGAACATTACCTGTGCAGTTGTTCTGTCCTTTTTGAGGGATTCAAACTGAGCACTTCTTCTGCACAGAGTCCTGCCCTGGGCCCTGGGAACAGAGCAGTAAACAAATAGGTGAAAATCCAAAAGAAAGGAACAGAAACATAACCATAAATTCTTAAGGTATTTCATTATATTTATTTTTTGATTTTACTTTTAGTATTGTTCAAATAGTTATGAGGGATGTATGCCCATGTGGTCCCTCTGATTAGGGTGGGAAGGGTCAAGTAAGTAGGTGGGACAAATGTTTAGTCTTTTTTTTTTTCCTGTGTCCACAAGGCAGGAAAGGGAGAGGGTTGCTCCTGGCTGTCAAACTACATCAGCACTTTGGGATAGGGAACAGGCCTTTCATGATGCCCTAGAGACCCTGTCGTGGGGAACAGTGTACCCACGGTGTTATTGCTTGAGTGGTTGTGATAGCTCTGAAACATCAGTTTCATTGTTCCAGGGTTGATAAAATCTTTCCAAGGTCTACTGGTTGCCAGCGTCCACCTTAGTGCATCCACAGACCCAGTAACACGTGACAAAACTTGGCCAGGAGGATTGTCTGACCTGTTCTGCTTTTTATCCTCTGATAAGGCAGTTGATTCTCCTACTGGCCTAGATGAGCTGGCCATCATGTCCCCACTGTGCATATGGACATGCTGTTCACTGCACAAATATCAGCAACTGAGGAGGCCCAGTCCTGACACATGAACACCAAGGTCAGATCACACATCCTATGATTCTTCCTATGGCCAGGGTCTGAGTCCAGCAGTCCAGTCAGGGAGTCCCCCAAGAAACCATGCCTGGGGTGACCTCAGAATTGACTCTTATATGAACCAACCAGTGCAGGGCGGTGGCCAGTCACCTGTACCAGCCATTGCAAATACCAGTGGATGTAGCCCAGACAGCCTGCCACAGACCTGGTCCTCATACATACCAGTAGGTGCCATGGTCTAGTCAGGGCAGCCCCCCCAAAACCCTCCCAAGCCTGCCCCTAGTCCCAGTTTTTGCATGTGCAAGCTTCTGCTGTGGCCTAACCCGGCCCAGCCAACATTCCACCCAGCTCTCATGCACAACCATAGGTGCTGCAGCATAGCTCAGCCTCACCCGCCCTCAGACCAGGCCCAACAGGTGTCACCATCTTGTCCAGCCTAGCATGCCCCAGCCCCTGGTTCCTGTGTTCACCAGTGGGAGATAACAGCCTAACAGGAGAGTGCCCATGTTTCCCCTGCCAGGAATGTTCCCAGCCCCACATTTTGCATCTGTCAGGGGATACTGTAGTCCAGCCTGACATGATTTACACCCAGTCTTAGTACTGCCAGCTGGTGTTACAGCCTAGCTCAGCTGGCCCGCAGTCATTCTGGTGCCCATGCATACCAACAGGTGCAGCAGCATAGACCAGCCTGTTCTACCCCCAGACTGGCTCATTCCTAATCCCAGCTCTCTCACTCACCAGTGGAAGCAGCAGCCCAGCAAGGAAGTTCCCAAAGTTCCCCTACCAGGCCTGCTCCCAGCCCTGGGTCTAGCATGTGCTGCCAGCAGGTGCTGTGGCCCAATCTGAAATGGCCCATCTCAGTCTTGGCATTCACCAGCAGGTGCTATAGCCTGGCTTAGCCTGGCCTACTCCCAGTCCCAACTCTTGCCAGTGGGTGCAACAGCTTAGCCCAGCCCATCCCTGTCCCTCATATGAACTGGTATGTATTTTGATACAACTTAGCCTGGCCTGCACTCTGCCCTGGCTCTCATTCATGCCAGTGTGTGCTGTAAATTGATCCTTCCCAGCCCTCTCCTAGACCCAGCTCATACATGTGCCAACAGATGTTGCAACCCAACCTGGTCTAGCCTGCTCCCAACCCTGACCATAACCACAATTAAATGATAAAGGATATTAGAAGATAACGCACAGCAGGAGAAATTTGCAAACACAAAGGAGGGGACAGAGTAGGCATCCCTGCGTGTGTTTCAAATAAAAAATGAATAAACATTTAAAATTTCAACCTGAGTTTTGTAGGGAACACCCAAGACCACAGCACAAGGGACCTGGACCCCTGCCTGCTCCCACAAAGTCTCCCAGGAGCTTAATGCCAAAACAAGAGTCCTTGCCTTGGACACTTGCTCTTCTTCCTCCACGAATTCCCCATCCTCTCTCCCCCTTTCTGCCTGAGCCCAGGATGCTTCCCCCTCATGCACGTCCATTAAGGATGCTCCTCTTGTCCACTGGTTTCTTCTCAGGAATGTGACAGACAAGGTCCTTCCGCAGGGCATTCGTCCAATCTGGGTGGCCAAGGAGGGCAACAGGAGTCTGGGTAAGTGGCATGGGGCTTGCAGGAACGCCCATGCCTGGACTGTGCCCTAGCTCTTGCTTGTTCTGTTCTCACTGCTGGTTTTTATTTATAGTCCTATCCCCCCAAAAACTGTGCCAGCCTGGGATCCTGGTCCCAAAGCCCTCTGGCTTCTACTACCAAAACATATGGCACTCACTGGCCTGCTCAGGCCGCTCCTTCCCCACCGAGGACAGCATCCTGGGCTGCCTGACCGGCCGCATTGTCCACATGATGGGGGACTCCACGCTTCGGCAGTGGTGGGAGTATCTGCGTGACACCGTGTCCTGTGAGTATCCGTGAGGGAAGGGGGCAGGGCACCTAATACCAGGAGAAACGGGCCCATGAGGAATCAGATAACCACATCCATGGGACAGAAGTCCTGTGTTCTGGGTTGGGGGGACAGATGCCTAGAAGAAGCATTAAGGGACTCTTATGGGACAGCAGATGCATAAGTAACCATGGGTAAAGCAGGATTTCCTGGTGGCCTGGTGGGTTCTAGAGAAATACAATCAACACTTTAAAATTGCAGCAGAAAAAAAAAAATTAAAAGTCGTAGAAAGAGGACCCAGCACAATGGCTTAATGGTTAAATCCTTCCCTTGCAAGTGCTGGGATCCCATGTGGATGCAGGCTCATGTCCCAGCTGCTCCAGTTCCCATCTTGCTCCCTGCTTACGACCTGGGAAATCCCATAGCCTTGCTATCCTGAACCTGCGTGGGACACCTGGAGGAGGCACCTGGCTCCTGGCTTTGGATCGGCTCAGCTTCAGCTGCAATGACCATTCGGGGAGTGAACCAGTGGATGAAGGGTCTTTCTCTCCGTCTTTCCTTTTCTCTACAAATCTGACCTGCCTTTCCAATAAAAATACATAGACTTAAAAAAAAAAAAAAAGAAAGGAAAAAGTTGTAAAGAGAGGCTGGTGTGGTGGTTAAGCCGCTGTCTGCATTGCTGGCATCCTATATGAGCACCAGTTGAAGTTCTGGCTGCCCCACTCCTGACAAACTAGTGGAAGATGGGCCGAGTACTTGGGGCTCTGCATCCACGTGAGAGACCTGGATGGAGTTCTAGGCCCCAGGCTTCAGCCTGGCCCACCAGTGGCCACTGCAACCATGTGGGGAGTGAATCAGTAGATGGAAGATCTCTCTTCTCTATGTAACTCTGCCTTTCAAATAAATAAGTCTTTTTAATAATAATAATAATAATAATAATAATAATAAAAGGTGGAGAAACCAATTTGGGGAGGTTTCTCTTGTGACATGAGGGAGACTTGAATTTTATTGTCAATGTGCTATGCTTTTTAGAAGTGTTTAAAATTTATTTTCATATTACATAAAAGGGAGAGGGAGATACAGAGAAAGAAAGACAGTGAGAGAGAGCATGCCCATCCATTGGTTCACTCCTCAAATGCCTACGACATGTGAAGCCAGGAACTAGGAACTCCATGTGAGCCTCCCACGTAGGTGAAAGGGATGCATGTATTTCAACGATCACCTGCTGCCTCCCAGGAAGCTAGATCGGAAGCAGAGGAGCTGGGAATCAAATCGGTCACTGTGACATGGAAGGTGAGCATTCCAAGCGGTGAACTTCATGTAGAACAGACACCAGCCATAGACCTGAATGTTCTAGAGCAGAGTTTCACAATAGGGGAATCAACCTGTGAGGTGGAGAAAGACACATTGGGGAGGTTGGGGTGGCAGGGGGAGTCACACAGAAATGTGCAGCGGGAATCGACAATCCTGGCTGGCTTATTCTAGAAGCAATGGAGGAAATGGGATAACTCCATGCAACCATGAGATGAACTTTAAAGGGAGGTCATAGGCGGTGGGGGTGGGGGGTGGGGAAGGGAATGTGGGAGGGGTCAGGGAACAGGAGAGCATTCTGGTAGGAGCCCTTCAGACTGCGCTAAGGGGGAATGCCATGGATGAGGAAGTACTTGAAGACCTGGTGCTGGGCCTGAAAACGAGATCCCTCAGAGTTTCAGTATTGATTCCCTTGGAAACCAAAGTTAACACAGGTTAAGAGTGTTACACCAACATGCCTAGCTGTTGTCTTTGTTGTTCCTGCATCAGGGGCTGGAACAAATTCCATGACCTAAGGAAGTGTGGTCTTAAGGACATGCTTTAATAGGGAAGGAAGTAACACCAAGAGCCAAGGATGAAAAAGAGTGAGCATGAATATTCAACACTCTCCTCTAATGCTGCTCCCCCCACTTCAGAGAGGCAGGCCCATGGGAGCAGTGGCAGTTATGGGTCTAATGGAGGGGAAAACCCCCAACCACATGGCTGCTCTGCCTTCCTACCTACAAGCAGAAAATAGCCTTCTTGGCACAAATAGGTGAACAGGCTGAGGGTGTGCTTGCAAAAGTTGTCTGAAACACCTGCCCCCCCCCACCCCCAGAAACCATGTGGATGTCGTCCACCCTCCTGCTCAAAGGATGGAAGCCTCCAGCCTCGCAGGAGGATTAGCCTGAGTGCAGCCCCTGCCTCCATGGCAGGACTGGGAAAGCTTTTTTTTTTTTTTTTTTTTTTTTGCAAAGGGTCATTTAAGTAAGTATTTATTGCATCATTTAAGGACTATACAGAATCTACTTAAAACTGGCCTGCTATACATTCAGTAATTTTTCAAGTCCTGCCTGCGGTTGCCTCAATAGGGCTAGACTAAATAACCTAGCAGTTCTTACACTGTCCATGGGCTGGCCATTCTCTCCAATGCCCACTCTATGAGAAAAGGTCTTTTCATGCAAGTGCACCCAGTGGCCATTGGGCACTCTATTGAAAAAAAAAAAGAAAGAAAGAAAGAAAAAAAAACTGGATCTCAGGTAACAGTGGCCTCCTAGAATGGCTACTGTGGTGCAAGGACATAAACTGGACAACCCAAGTTTCTAGCTTGGGGTCTTTATGTAGAGGTGGCTGAAGGAAGCCAAAAAATTAATCCACATTGCTGATCTCAGGGAGCAGATGGTTGGTCAAGGGTGACAATCCAGCGCTAGGGAAGGGGAGGGTTTCCCAAGGGAAAGCAATGTGACAAATGTTCTAGGAGCCGGGCAGGTGAAGAATGAGGTCACTGCAAGAGTGCAAGTTAGGGAGGGCAGAACTTGGAGCCCAGACACCTGTGTGCCAAGAGGAGAGGGATGCTAGATTCTTTGTATTATCAAACAAGCAAAATACAGCTTTACATTGACCCTTACTCCCTCTCGCTCCTATCCTCCCAACAGCCCTCAAGCCCGTGGATCTGCATGCCACCTATCAGGTAGGGCCCCTGATGCTGGTGGACACCAGCAAGGGCATCGTGCTGCATTGGCGGGCTCACAGCTGGCCCCTACGCTCCAAACGCACACCTGTGGCCTCCCTGCACTCCGTGGCCCAAGAGCTGAGGGGCCTGGCTGGCGGTCCCCACACCGTGGTCGTGCTGGGTCTGGGGGCTCACTTCACCACCTTCCCTCCAACCATCTTCGTGCAACGCCTGGCTGGGATCCGGGAAGCCGTGACAGCCCTCCTCGCCCGGGAGCCCCACACCCTTGTGGTCATCAAACTGGCCAACACTGGCTACAAGTCCGTGTATGGCAGTGACTGGCTCACCCTCCAGGTGAACCGGCTCCTGCGTGCTGCCTTTGCTGGCCTCCGTGTGGCCTTCGTGGATGCTTGGGAAATGACCTCTAGCCTGGCGCTGCCAGACAGCATCCATCCAGGGAAGCTCATCGTGCGCAATGAGGTGGATCTTCTCCTCTCTTTCATCTGCCCCAGCTGATGCTCCTGGGGGGACACGGGCTGTGCTGAACAGAGAAAGGCATGTGTCACATACAATCTCCTTCCTACTTCTATCTGTTCTCCGCTCTGTTAGACTAGGCAGTTCTGGATGCTAGCCTAAGGCAGGGTGAGAGTAAGTCCAGGATGGTTGCTACGTTGGACACCGGCCCACTGCCCAGGTCCAACACCCCATCTAAAAAAGTCTGGAATCCCCTGCAGGGATCAGCCTAGCTTTATCAGGAATGCCCAGAATACCCTACAGGAACCAACCAGATTTTGTCTCAGTCCACCATGATAGGAACCCATGCTACACATCATAAAATTGGACACACCTGAGAGCTGCTGTCTTCTCCCATCCCCCACACCTAAAAGCCTAATGCTGTACACCCTAGGCGGCCATTTTCCTCAGGTGGCCACCCTGCCATGTGGAAGTGGTCCTGGGCCATCTCCCATGAGGGGGTGGTCTGTCAGACTCTATCCCCTAATAAAACCTTTTGCCTGGACTAAGGGCTAAAAGCCTCTTTCTGTCTCTCAAGTGAGTTGGAGTACCTCCAAAACTAGCACACTCAAAACAAGAGCACTTGTTTAAAAAAGTAAAAACAATTATTTCTTTTACTCGAAATTCAGGGTGTTGGTCAGATTGAGCAGGGTAGCTCTACCTGTCCACACCCAGGCAGGGTCTGGCCAGCCTTAGCTCACTATTAAATGCAGGAGCCAGGGTGGAATATGGGGCATTGTGGGCTAGGCCATCACATCTGCTTGTTTGCATGAGTCAGGGATGGGAGTGGACTGGGCAAGGCCAAGCTATAGCACTCACCAGTGAGAAATGGGATGGCATTGCGGGTTGGCCGGGTCAGGCCAGGCTGCAGCATCCAATGGCAAAGATCAAGACAGGGGATGGGGGCTCGGCGAAGCGTCCTCGCCTTGAACATGCTGGGATCCCATATGGGTACTGGTTCTAATTCTGGTAGCCCTATTTCCCATCCAGCTCCCTGCTTGTGGCCTGGGAAAGCAGACAAGGATGGCCCAAAGCCTTGGAATCCTGCACCCTCATGGGAGACCTAGAAGAGGCTCCTGGCTCCTGGCTTTGGATCAGCTCAGCTCTAGCCATTGTGGTCACTTTGGGGGTGAATCATCAGACAGAAGACCTCCCTCTATGCATATCTGACTTTGCAATAAAAATAAATCTTAAAAAAATAAAAGACAGGGGATGGGTTTTGCAGAGCTGGGTTGGAACAAACACTGGTATACACAAGATCTGGGTCTGGGAAAAGGCATGGTTGGGGAGCTAGAAGGATGCCCCTGTTGGGGGCACTGACAATTTCCTGCTCTGTGATTGGCCCTTTGCCCTGATTGGTGTGCCTTGGTTATCTTTAAGCTGATTGGACAGGTTTGACAGTTAAGCGGGGGGCTTGGCAGAGGAGGGGCGTCAGCGTAACGGACATATCGGTTTTTAGCTGAAGATCGGAATAAAGCGCCTTGGAGACTCTCTCAAGTGTCGGGTGATTTCTTCCGCGGGATGGAAGGACCCCCAATATGCCCCAGCTAGGTTGTGGTTCCCACTGTGAGCACAAGAGCCAGAATAGGGGTGGTGGTCTGGCTGGAAGTAGCTGCAGTGTCCCTCGGCATGGGCATGGTCAAGGTCTGGGGAGTGCCAGACTGGTCTAGATTCCAGCATCCACTGGTGCTCATGAGAGCCAGTGAATTTAGGAGAGGCTGGTCTAGGTTTCCATTCCCATTGGGCCACATGAGAGCTACGTCAGGGCACGGACTAGGTGTGGCTAGGCTGTGACAACCAACAGTAAGAATTGGGTTGGGTTGGGCCTATGTGTGGCTCAGGTATGGGGTGGGCCAGGCTAGACCAGTTCATAACACCCACTGGCAGATCTGAGAACCAGGATGGCGTGCAGCATAGGTTGGGGTCTGGCCACATCACCAGCCAGTTCACATCAGGGGCAGGACTTGTGGCTGATTGCTCTGGGTTGGGTAGCAGTTACAACCAACGCGAACTGGAACAGGAGCAGATTGGGCAGGGCCAGGTTACAGCACCCACAGCAAATGCTGAGATTAGATGGGGCATGCCAGACTGGGCCACAGTACACACCAGCATACACGAGACTGGGGCAGCGGGGTGAACCTCGTAAGGGAGTAGTGGGGATTCCATTGCTGGACCACTACTCATGCTGGCAAGTGTGAGAGCTGGAATTGGGCAGACTAGGCTGGGTAGGGCCATAACACCTGTTGGACTACATGTGAATTGTTAGAGGGAGAGCCAGGCTAAGGTATCCAATTGAACCCACTGGTACAGGTATGAGCCAGAATTAGGCCAGGTGAGTTTGGCTTTGCTGCAGTATCAGGTGCTGGGACTGGGGGCAAGTCCTGTCAAACTAAACTGCAGAACCAACTAGAGAGTGCAAGATCCAGGGTAGGGCGTGGGTCCAATGAGGAGTCTGTGGGTTTCTCTCTGATGGGCTGCAGTTCACACTGGTGAGCATGAGAACTAGGACAGGAGGCAGGCCTGGCTTAACAGGTGGTAGCACCCGCTGGCATGAGTGTAGGCTGGAAAGTAGAGTTGGTTGGGCTGAATTGGGATCTCAATGAGCTGTTGGAGGACAGACTGGATCAGTCCACTGTACATGCTGGCAGGCACAGGAACCAGAGCTGGGGGCTGGCCCAGTGGTTACTGGAGGTCGCCCTGACTGAGCTGTAGCTCCCCGTTGTACGTGAGGGCCAAGTGTGTGTTGGGTAGGGCTGGGCTTGGCCATAGCACCCATTGGTTGGCTAAGGATGAAGGGTAGAACAAATTGATCAACTACCCCAGTGAAGCTTCGACAACAAATTTCCAGGCCAATGAAAACTCTGAGGTGAACTATAACAGCCAATCGACGTTGGAAAGATTTTAATATCCTTGGAGAAGTGACAGCAGCATCTCAGAACTATTGAAACCACATGAGCAGAATCCTCCAAAAATACTTCACAATGGGGAGTCTGAGATGACACTGGGTGGCAGTTCCCTATCCCCCAGGTAATGTGGCGGTTGGGAAACTGGTTCAGTTAAAATAAATAAATAAAAATAAGTAAAATCTTTAAAAAGTAAAACAAGGAAGCAATGCCATCACAGCTTGCTCAGAAGCCAGGACCTGCCATTGTCCTTAGCACTAAGTCCAAATCTCTCACGGTGGCCTGCACATAGCCTTGCCTAATTCTGCAGCCTGTTTACTGCCTGGCTTCCCAAAATTTTCGCACACCAACCAATAGGCCTTCCACCTGCTATTCCTGTACCTGGCATCCCTTCTCCTCATAGAGCTGCCTGGCTTCTCACTCAGGTTTGTGATCAAATGTCGTTGCCTTGAGGAAGTTTTTACCTAACCACCATAAGTAAAATGAACCCACACTCCCACTCCATCCTGCAAGATTAGGGTAGTAAATATAGTTTTAAGTATTTTCTACCATGACCTGATATTTGACTTGCCATTAGTACAGTTATTGTTTACTTGTCTGTCTGAACAAAATGTGGTCCACAAGGGACAGGTGTGGCCAGCCTGCCCACTGCTGGATGACAACCCCTTGGGCAGGAAGTGGCCGGAGCTCTTGCAAGTGTTATATCAACTCCCGCAGACGGAACAAACAAGTGAACTAGTCAAGCAACTCAGTCATCCCTGTGTCCCCCACCCCCATCTGCAGTCCCACAAACGTTGCTATTTTGCTATTCAGGTTTCCCCTCCGCATTAGGGCAATAATATTTCCGGTGCAGTTTATGCTTTAATTGTGGGGGACCCTCAAAAGAACATCCTGGTGTGTCACACATGCATGAGACTGAGCCCACCTTTGGTCTTAGTTCAGTTGCAGACAGTACACTGCTGATGGCAGTGGGCAGGAGGGGCGTTCAGCCTTCCCTGAAAATCCAGACTCCGCTGCCTGGGTCCTTCCCTGCATGCTGGGCACCTGCAGGGGGACTGCTGGTCAGGAGTCCTCTCTCCAGGCTCATCACTGTAGGCTCCCACCGGCTGCTCCTGGTGGCTCTCCCTCACCCCTGGTGGGCGAGGTCTCCCTCATCACCCGGAAGGGAGGTCCATGTCCAGGCACCACCAAGTCGGCCATGCCAAGGATCGTCCTTCGGCTCCGTTCCTGGGCCACGGGATCTTCGCTCAGCGCCTGCCATGAGTCCTCATCTCCATCATGCTCAAACACATCCCCGGCCATCACCACGGTACCCAGGGCCGTACCCGCCACCACTACACTCACGTCCCGCTGCCCAGCGTGGCCCGGCGTGGCCCACACCTCAAGACCTGGCCCCAACTGCAGGGGCCGTCCCTCCCCTAGCCCGTGGGGAAGGTAGAGACCCCCCGGGAGGCAGAAATCGTGCGAGACCAGCAGAGCGGCATCGGGAAACAGTCCCAGGTTTCCGATATGATCCGAGTGTCCGTGGGTCCCCACCACCAGAGTCACGTCTCTCGGGGCCACATCCTGGCCGGCCAGGGCGTCCAGCAGCGCCTCCCGAGTCCAGGGACCGCCCGTGTCCACGAGGATGGGGCCGCGAGCCGCCTCGGCTAGGGCAGTTTTCGCGCTTCTGTGCTCGGGACCGGCTTCTCGGTGACCGGAGGACGAGCCCCGGGCCTGAGGTACAATCAGGGTCACCGAGCCGTCGGCCCGCATGGCGCCGTCCACCCCCTCGGGCTCCGCGTAGCCTCGCAGCAGGACTACCACCGAGTAGGGGTCGCCGGGCACCAGCAGAGGCGGCGGCCCGCTCAGCGGCTCGGTCCGCACGAGGGTGCTCATGAGGCACAGGACGGACGGTCTCGGCAGAAACGGAACAGAGCCGTGAGGAGCCTCCCCTCAGCGTCCCCACGTGCGGAACCGCCGCCTCTGCCGTGGCCGCCCCGCCGCATGGTCCGAATGGTTTCGCCCTCGACCCCTGCCGGAGATGGTACTGCCCAACCTTCCCGTCACCGCGGACCCGCCCTCCCTCGGCGTCTTCAGTCCCGTGGTGAATTCTCACCCTTGACCCTCCAAAGTCACTCCTTTTCCTTTCCCTCAGCCCAAACCCTAACCGCTTTCTACCTTGAACACAGCTGGGTGTCGCCTCTCTCGAGCGTCGATTCACCTGAGGGGAGCGGAGCGCGGGGGAGGAGGGAGGGAAGGGCGAGAGATGTTTGTCCTCTTCGCGCTGCCGTAAGCCCAAGTATGGCGGCTGGAGAGGCGTTGCTTTTCTGCCGGGCGTGACCCGCCTCATGTCCCCCGGGGTCACTGTGGGGTCTCCCGCGGCCCCGGCGGCGCCTTCCTCGCCTCGCGGGATTCCCACGCCGCGTCGGCTTGAAATAAGGCGGCCACTAACGACCCTAAGTCCTGGGCCCTTTGGGCCCAATTGATATTAAAAAAAAAAAAAAACCTTTAATAGCGATATATAAAATTTGGCACCTCGGTACAAATAATAGGAAGATGAAGGATCTAACTTGTCAACGTGGCCTCACCCCATCCGCTGGTCTGTTTGTTGGCGTGCGGCATCCCAGATGGACGCGGGCATGGTGTGGAGTGTGTTCTGGCCTCTTCCCCAAAAAAGTGAAAACCAGCCGTCTCCCCTTCCCCACGGAGGCACGGGGACCCTCCCAAGGCCTGGGGTGACCCCTGGGTGACGGTGTGACGGGCAAAGCTGCCAGTGCCTTCACCACGTGTCACCTTACACCTGCTGGATGGCTCATCCGTGGGGCTGGGGCTTCCCCCTGCTGCTCCCAACTTTCTCCCCATGGCCATGGCCATGGTCCACTACATCACCTGGACCCCTCGCTAAGATGAGATGAGAGGGTGCAGCCACCATCTTTGGGGTGCGGTTGCACACACCCTAAAAGCTGTGGGTGAGGGAGCTCAGACATCAGGAGCTTCTTCATCGTCCTTGACCCCCAAGGCAAGCGTCAGAGGTCCTCCAGGTCATGCTCCGCGTGGCCTGTTGTCTCCTTCATCTCCTCTTCTTCCTCCTCATCCTCTTCCTCCCGCCTGTCCGCCTTCTCCGTGACCTCCTTCCCAGTCCACGTTTCCCGCAGACACTCTAGTTTGGATGAGAGAGGATGATTGAGACATCAGCTCTCGGGGGTCAGGGGACGCCACGGCCTGGGTCAGGAGAGGGGCTCAACCCTGGCACGTACCTGTCTCGGATGCTGGGAGCACGTGGCCCTCACAGAGGAAACGCTGCAGGGGCTGCTCCTGATGGTGGAAGTACCAGTCGCCTACCACGTCCTCAAACTCCTCTAGCATCGTCTCACACTGGTGGGACAGAAAGGCCACACAAGTGTCCATTCACGGGGCTGTGCAGACCCTCCACTCCCGTCTCCTCTGCTGCACCTGACTGATTGTGGACAGTAGGTGGCCAGGGGGTTAAGCTTGGCTCACTAAACATACAGTCCTCGTTCCTTCAACAAACATGTGCTAGCACCTGCTGTGCCAAATGGGTGACACTCACAAACTATGACACTCAGCTCCTTGCCTTCTAGATGGGAAACAATAACAGCAGGTGTATGAAGAATGGAAATAAGGCAGAACATGGCCCAAAATCTGGGTCACGGTAGGTGTGCAGTAAGCACTGGTGTGTACTACTATTTTCCATCATTGCTTCATGATTTGCTCCTGGGCCCACTTTAATCAGCGGCACAGGTTCTGTCCCCCTCTCAGGTTCTCATCTTCCCAGCCTGGATGGTGTGGCACTTTGTCCTACCTGCTTCTTGAGGAACGTGACCTCCACGCTGGGCTCGTCCCAAAGCTCCAAGGGGATACCCAGGTCCACCTTCACCCCCTTCTGCACTAGGCCTCTCAGCGTCGCCATGGTCTGACTCTGACCCTGAGAGATGAGGAAAGTTTAGGAGGAGCCTGGCCCATCCAGCACGCGGCCTGCTTCCTTCCCCACCTTTTCCATGTGACCAGGCACCTGGGAGAGTTCTAGGAGGGTGAGATGAGGGCACCTGAGCAGAAACAGAGGATACTGCAGAGCCAGGAGGAGGAGGGCAGGTGTCTCCCAGGGACTTTGGGGGATTCAGGTCTTTGGAAAAGCAAGATCTTGCCCCAGGGAAGGGTCTGACCTTGGCGTATCTCAGTGAGCCCTTGCGCTCAGCATGGACACTGTAATCCAGGATCCGCTCACACAGGTTCTCCAAAGCCTCTTCCAGCCTCGTCTCTCTGGGAGAAGGAGGTGAAAGAGGGGGAAACACAGCCTCACTGGGTGCTGTAGGGATTCCAGGGGCTCCTCTGGGTGGGGGTAGGGGAGTTGGGAAGGCAGAGGGGCGCCCGACAGGACTCACGAAACACTGTAAGGTACGTGTCTCTTCCTCTTGCCTGTGTCCAGCACCTGTCCCAGCTCCAGCACTTCTCGAGACCGGCCAGTACGACTCAGCTCCTCCTGGAGCTCCATGCTCAGCAGCTTGCACACTGTTGGGGAGAACAGAGATGTTCCAGTAGTCATGAAGAACAAACACATCTGTCGTTTGTGCTGCCAACCACCAGAGGTGGCAGAATATGCTGGTGTGTGGAGTCTGCAGTCGGGCCTGACTGGGTTGACCATGTGGCAGTCTCACTGTGCCAGTTTATTCATCTCCAAAGTGGAGATAATAATAGTACATCCTTCATGGGCATTTGACAAGGATGATGCACTTAGCATGGAAAGCCTGGTACACAGCAAGCACTGGATCATGGGCTGTTATGTACCAGTTAATTATCAAGCTCCTTCTGAGGGCACATCAATAATATGGAGAGCAGAAAGAGTCATGGGACACTGCCCACAGAATTGGGACCACAGAAACAGATGACAACAGTAGTGGACCTTACTCCAGGGGTTGAAAGACTAGAAGACTCAACTTCATTAGCTAACACAAACCCAAGTCACGGGTCACTCCCTGTCCGCTAGCCTCAATTTACCTAAGGGTAAACATAATGTGTTTCACCTTGTGTAGGTAGCCTACCGGGTGGGAGGGAGTGGGTTCCAAGAGAAGAAATGGCCCCTGCAGAAAGAAAATGAAACAAGAAAATGAAACACAGGTGTGAGGAACAAAGGGGCCTGAGACACACTGAGAAGCCTGTTTCCTCCCAGGCCAACCAGGGGGACAGGTAAGGAAAGTGACTCTGCAAAGAGATATCTTGAATATCAAATGCAGAAAGAAGGAGGGCAGCATTGCAGTGCAATGGGTTAAGCTGAGCATTGAGGAGCCTACACCCTCCCTGTATATCAGAGTGGTCGTTCAAGTTGCTGCTCCCCTAGCAATCCAGCTTGCAGCTAATGGGTATGGGAAGGCAGCAGATGGGGTCTCTGCGGCCACATGGGAGATCAGAATGAAGTGCACTTGGAGAATTAAACAGCAGACAGAAGATACCCCCCCCGCCATCATTTTGCTTTTCAAATAAGTAAATAGATATTTAAAAGAAAATACAGAAGGGAAAAGTCATTCTAGACAAAGGGAAAAGCTACTGGAAGACAGGACACACTTCAATGGGGGCACTTTGGGGATGAGATGGTGGTATGAAAATGAAAATTTGGGACCCTACAACAAAGATGTGTATGCTTTGCCATAAGATGTTGGCTGTAATTCAATCATAATGGGGATCTCTAGGTATATTACAAGAACTGGCATAATTAGAGAGATTGATTGACAGGTGTAGGGCAGAAGGCTGTGGGTACAGAGTGAAAGAAGGCAAGAAATTGGCAATCGTTAAGCACATTGAAACACAGTGAGGTGAGACATAGAGGGAGAAAAAATAAAGTCCCAGGAAGAAGGACAAGAAGGCAGTAAGACAGGACATCCTGACACTCAAAGACCTGGCTTGTGAATGTCCCCTTGGCCCTGGGCACCACACAGCCAGGTGAACTGCTGCTGCCCATGGAATCCATCATCCAGGACACACCCTAGGATGGGACCCCTCCCACGTGAGTGGCCTCCTCTTCATGAGCATCAGCAGCCGACTTACTCACCTTAAACACCCCCAGTGGCCCTATAATTTTGGAGCGTCTCCGCCAGGGTGGGGCAGGGGGTGTGTACCGAGCTCGAGCTTGCCTCATACGCATCTCCCCCCCCCCCCACCGGCAGGCTCTCCTGATTTAAGTCTCTGGGTTAGGGAGTTGGTGGTCCAAGGCTGACAACTCTCTAAACCACAAGTACCATAATGCACTGGGACGCGAGCCAGTAAGAAAAAGGCGGGATTGCATCTACGTGACATCTGGGAATTGTAGTCCTCTGCCTGGACCCCATCCAAGCTCCCACCAGACTCTCCGCCAGGCCTTCAAAGAGGTCGGGTGACCTGCCCATCACACTGCATCTGGTCAGGCCTAGACGAAGGAGAGGGGTTCAAGGCAATGTGGGTCTATACCTTCGCATTTGCTTGGCAAGCGTTCTGTATCATCGTCCTCCTGTTTCGGCGTTCCAGCCCAAACCCCGTTCACGACCAAAAGGAAGAGCAACATTTCCAACCGCACAGGTCCCATGACCACACGCAGTCCTCCAGCGACCACTTCAGGCCTTCACACTAACTTCGAACAGAGGCGGCGGGCCCTTTAAATTCCGAGGCGGTAGGCGGCAACCTTTAAAAAAAAAAGGCGACGCATGCGCAGAGCCAGCCAGAAGAGGTGGGGCGGAGCCTCGTGGCTCAGGGCTTCCCCGCCCAGTGTTTTGTGGCGCCTGCCGAGGGTCCTGTCCACCGTGTGGTGAAAAAATGCATTGAACTCATTAGAGCAGGAGGGCTTGCTTCTTAAACGTCAGTGTGGAAAGAAATTTTAAGAATATGTCATTTCAGGATTTCAGGTTGCAATGGAACGGGACTTGCTCTGGCTCGGCCACGGTGCAGAGAACTTGGCACTTTTCTGCCAGGACCTGCGCCAGGGCGGGGGCGGGGCCAAGATGGCGCCGAGCTCCGGCTGAGCGGCGCTCGGGCTGTGGTGAGAGGGCTTTTCTGCCTGTCCCGGGCGGCTGGGACTGGTACCCGGAAGGGGACCTCTTCAGGGTCCCCCACCCCCGCCTTCCACCGTCCTGTGTGGGGCTGTGAGCCCGTGTTCGTGCGGGCTTTCGTGTGTGAGCCTGCCTAGACCGGACGCTGGGAGAAGATGGGGTGGGCACTCTGAGGATCTGCGACCCGCTTCTCTCTGCTGGGGAAAACTACCGCACCGATCCGATCGAGCTCCTCTGAGAAGCCGGCCCGCCGCCTGCACGGATCCCAGGAGCTCCTGAGGCCGGAGCGTGTTTTAGGAGGCTTTCCTGGCAAGAGGGCACTTGAGGGGTGCTGGAGAATTTAGGAATTCGCCGGGGAGCTGGGACACGACCCCTACTTGTATACCCGGCACCAGGCACGGAGTATGTGTTGATTGGTTGTGTTCCCCCTATAGATAGGGAAAGTGGGGGAGGAGACCTAGGTCCTCCTTGTGCCTCCATTGTCCCATCCCCTGAAATGTCCCCACTCAGTCCCGAACAAGTGTTCACTGCTGATGGTCATCTTTCCATCTTCCCAATGCCGGGCTCCAGACGTGCCACTTTCCTTCAGAGCCTATGGCTTATTCCTCGTGGTCATACTGATAATAACTCCTTAACTCAGCGCCTACTCCTTTTATTCAACAAATATTTACTATCTTACGGCGTCTTACCTGCCTGGTCTCCGGGAATACCATGAGTGACCCAAACAAAGATCCCTGTCTACATGGTGGGTGATGACGATTAAATAAAATGATAGGAAGAGGCCATAAGGTGCATTAATTAAGTGCTGTGACAGGTAGCCAGAGGGACCACGAAGTGGCTTTATTTGGAGAAAAAGACCTACACAGGAGAAATAGAGCTAAGGCCATCCAAGCTTTCTCACGTTTAAAGAATGACGAGGAAGGGTTAGAGATGGGAAAAGGAGACATCATTAGGAAGATTGAAGAGCAAGTGAGGATCCCTTACTGGGCACCATGGTTTGAATTTGGCCCTTGGACCAGCTCCTGTAGGCTCTTAATCCCCAGTCACGCATTTAATGGTTAATGGTGTTAAGCTGCACAGAGGAACCTAAGTGTGTAGTATTAGAGGTGGGGACCTTTGGTGAGTGAGGATGATGCTCCCATAATTGAATCTTGGAGGCTTTATAAGAACAGGAGTACACATACCTTCCACCATGTTGAGAGGGCAGTTTGGGGGCACAGTACTTGTGAGTTAAATATTTCTTTTATATATAGCAGCATTCCTCGGATATTTAGTTACAGTAACAGGAAATTGACTAGTACACAAGGATTTGAGCAGAGAAATGACAGCCTGGTTTACGTTCTGTTACTCACTTTGCTATACATTGAAGAGGTGGGAGTTCACGCAGGCAGATAGATGGATGATGACATGCTGGGCCAAACAGTGAGCAGAAGGGTCAGGCCCGGCTTACCTAGTGGGTTTGGTGGGAGGGCTCAGATGGAGTTCCTGGGTGCTTTAAGGTAAAGAAAGCTGTGTAAGGGAGATGAGGAATCCGGTTGGAGTGGAGATTTTGAGTTGTTTCCCTTTTCTTCTCTTCTGCCTCCTGCACCCCCGAATGTCTACCCTGGAGCCTCAACCTGCGGGGAGGAGGGGTTCTCCAGAATGGCTGAGGAGAAGAAACTGAAGCTTAGCAATACCGTGCTGCCCTCGGAGTCCATGAAAGTGGTGGCCGAATCCATGGGCATCGCCCAGATTCAGGAGGAGACCTGCCAGCTGCTGACAGACGAGGTCAGCTACCGCATCAAGGAGATCGCACAGGTGACCTGACCCTCCTGCCCAAGCCATGCAGTGCGTGCAGTGCAGGCTGTCGCCTGAGGTTCCCTCCTTCCTCTGCGTCCGGGATTGATGATGTCCATTCACCCACCTCTCCAGGATGCTCTGAAATTCATGCACATGGGAAAGCGGCAGAAACTCACCACCAGTGACATTGACTATGCCCTGAAGCTGAAGAATGTCGAGGTGACAGGGACGGACGAGAGGCGGGTGTGGGCTTGGAGGACGCCAGCCTCCAAGTGCTGCCTTTACCTTCAGCCAGCATCTCCAGCCCCACCTCGGCTTCTATCT
Organism: Ochotona curzoniae; assembly: GCF_017591425.1. Taxonomy (NCBI): domain Eukaryota; kingdom Metazoa; phylum Chordata; class Mammalia; order Lagomorpha; family Ochotonidae; genus Ochotona; species Ochotona curzoniae. Next base: position 7,788,078 of record NW_024465421.1, read on the forward strand.
CATTCTCTTATCTCTCTCCCCATGCAGCCCCTCTATGGCTTCCATGCCCAGGAGTTCATTCCTTTCCGTTTTGCCTCTGGTGGTGGACGGGAGCTTTACTTCTATGAGGAGAAGGAGGTTGATCTGAGTGACATCATCAACACCCCTCTACCCCGGGTGCCCCTGGACGTCTGCCTCAAAGGTTGGGGGAGAGGGACAAGCAGAAAGGCAGGGAGGAGGGAAGAGGAGGAGTGATGCAGGTGTGGGTGGGTGTGAGACTCCCCCCACCCCACCGGTGAAGCAGGTCTCCGTGTGAGATGCCTGGTGAGAGGTCAGAAGGGGATCAGGGACATACCTTCCCCCATGTGGATGGCTGCCTCAAATTCATGTCCAGTGGTCCAGCTCACTACTTCTCTCCCACAGCTCACTGGTTGAGCATTGAAGGATGCCAGCCAGCTATACCAGAGAACCCACCCCCAGGTAACCTCCATTCCACAGCCTGCCCTTTTCCCTCCTCCCCTCTCCATCCATGCCCTGCCTCTCCTGCTGCCTCTCCTACTGTGACCCCTCTTCCAACCAGCTCCCAAAGAACAGCAGAAGGCCGAGGCCACGGAACCCCTCAAGTCTGCAAAACCTGGACAAGAGGAAGATGGACCCCTGAAAAGCAAGGGGCAAGGGGCCACGCCAACTGACGGCAAAGGTCAGTGCCATGAGGCTGTGCCCCTCCTGAGGGAAGCCTGTAGTTATTTGTGAGGTGCATGAGGTCAGGGTCGGTGAGGCCCGGAAGGGGACCAGAGTCCTAGCGGGCAGCGAGGTCTCCGGGAGTGGGGGGATGGAAGCTTATGGGTTATCTGGCACTGCAGAGTCCTCTAGAGCATTCTGTCTTTCCCCAATTCCTGCAGGGAAAGAGAAGAAGGCACCTCCCTTGCTGGAGGGGACGCCTTTGCGCCTGAAGCCCCGCAGCACCCACGAGCTGTCTGTGGAGCAGCAGTTATATTACAAGGAGATTACGGAAGCCTGTGTGGGCTCCTGCGAGGCCAAGAGAGCGGTGAGGACCTGCCCACCAGCCCACCCACCTCCCCCACAAGATGCCTGCTCTTGGGGCCTCCACAGATTGCTCCCCACCTTACCTGCTTTCCCCTCCCCCAGGAGGCTCTACAGAGCATTGCTACGGACCCAGGGCTCTACCAGATGCTGCCACGATTCAGCACCTTCATCTCGGAGGGGGTGAGAATGAGGGTCAGCAAGAACAAGGGGTACCCTGAGGTCTCTCCACCTGAGGGGTCTCTCCATCTGAGGGGTCTCACTGCATCTCCTCTCACTCCCACTCAGGTCCGTGTGAACGTAGTTCAGAACAACCTGGCCCTGCTCATCTACCTGATGCGCATGGTGAAGGCCCTGATGGACAACCCTACGCTCTATCTAGAAAAATACGTGAGTGCTCCTGCCTGTCCTTCCATCTCTCCTTGGCCACTGCAGGCCAGCTGAGCCGCACCTTCTCCCTTAGGTGCATGAGCTGATTCCAGCCGTGATGACCTGCATCGTGAGCAGGCAGTTGTGCCTGCGGCCAGATGTAGACAATCACTGGGCACTCCGGGACTTTGCTGCACGCCTGGTGGCCCAGATCTGCAAGCATTTCAGCACAACAACCAACAACATCCAGTCCCGGATCACCAAGACCTTCACCAAGGTGAGCTGGCATGTGGGCATCAGCTGTTTTCCATCACTGCCCCAGGGCTGTCAGCAGCTCCGCCGCAAGGGATGTTGGGACAGTGTCCTTTTCAGACACCTATCATCTGGTTTATCTTCCTTCCCTTCAGAGCTGGGTGGATGAGAAGACTCCGTGGACAACTCGTTATGGCTCCATCGCAGGCCTGGCGGAGCTGGGACATGATGTCAGGCCCCTGTGGGGAAGCACGGGGGGGGGGGGGGGAAGGAGGTCCTCAGGTTATAGAGGGCAACTGCATCCACCAAAGACGCCTGGTTTACATGGCCTATTCCTCCTGTCCTCTCCTACAGGTGATCAAGACTCTGATTCTGCCACGGCTACAGCAGGAGGGGGAGCGGATCCGCAGCGTCCTGGATGGTCCCGTGCTGAGCAACATTGACCGCATTGGAGCTGACCACGTGCAGAGCCTCCTCCTGGTGACCGAAGCCCCCTGCCTACTGCCCCCACCTCTTGCCACTGACATCTCCGCCCACCAACTCCCTTCTTGGCTGTTCATCTGAACACTGCTTTGCCAGCAGAAATACTCAAGCCCAGAAGGGATAGGAAAAAATGGGGGTGTGCGCTGCCAGCCTGTGACTCACCCTGGTCCTCACAGCCCCTCAGAGGCACCTGTACCACCAGGGCCCACTGCTGTGGTACCAGCAGCTGGTACCTGTATTGCATCATGAGGAAAGGGGTGGGTGATTTCCATGTTCGCCCCTCCAGGGAGGGTACCAGCCTTCCCTCTGCCTTCTCTCTGCAGAAACACTGTGCCCCTGTCCTGGCCAAGCTGCGCCCACCACCTGATAATCAAGATGCCTATCGGGCAGAATTTGGGAACCTTGGGCCCCTCCTCTGCTCACACGTGGTCAAGGCACGGGCCCAGGCTGCTCTGCAGGCCCAGCAGGTCAATAGGACCACACTGACCATCACACAGGTCAGTGACCCTGGAGTGGGATCTGGGCCCTCGGGAAAGGGACTCACACATGCAGGGCCCGAGTCAGCAGCCCCGGGGAGCCCAGCCCCACTGCATGAATGATGTAATACCCTATTCCTTTTCCCTGAGGACTTCTTTTTCTTAGGTGGTGATGTTTTCTTGTTCTTCCCACAGCCTCGGCCCACACTGACCCTCTCGCAGGCCCCACAGCCTGGCCCTCGGACCCCTGGCTTGCTGAAGGTGCCAGGCTCCATCACGTTGCCTGTCCAGACATTGGTGTCTGCGCGAGCTGCTGCCCCACCCCAGCCTTCCCCTCCTCCAACCAAGTTTATTGTCATGTCATCCTCTAGCGCGTCATCCACCCAACAGGTATGTTGGGATGAGCAGTGGTAAGGAAGGCCCCCGGGCGGGGATGTGGGGAGAAGACCAGGTTAGCTGCAGGCACTCTGCGGAGGTCCCAGAGCATAGCCTGAGCCCTGACAGTCCCAAAGTCAGCAGATGGCAGGGTCCCTGCCAGGGGTTTTAGTCTAATGCAGGGGTGAGGAACGTTTCTCTGCCTAGGGCCATTTGGACAGTAGTCATAAACAGCATTCATTCACAAGCCATACACAATTACCCACTTAAAATGACTGCTAGAGGTTTATTGCATTTCAAGTCCTGCCTGTGATAAGATCTTACAGGGCTTTTCCACCTGTGGGCTGGTCATTCCCCACTCCTGGTGGGGATCCTGAAGACGCTAACTTAATTACTGGGGGAGCGAGTACAGCTACACCCCAGGCCTACTGACGCTTCCTTCCTGTCTCCCCAGGTCCTCTCCCTCAGCACCTCAGCCCCTGGCTCAGGCTCCACCACTACCTCTCCTGTCACCACCACAGTCCCCAGTGTGCAGCCCATCGTCAAGCTGGTCTCTACGGCCACCTCTGCACCCCCAAGCACTGCCCCTTCTGGTCCAGGCAGTGTCCAGAAATACATTGTGGTCTCACTTCCCCCCACAGGGGAGGGCAAGGGGGGTCCTGCCTCCCATCCCTCTCCAGTTCCTCCCCCATCCTCTTCCCCCTCCCCCTTGGGGGGCAGTGCCCTCTGTGGGGGAAAACCAGAAGCAGGAGACAGTCCCCCTCCAGCCCCAGGAACTCCAAAGGCTAATGGCTCCCAGCCCTCTGGATCAGGCTCCCCTCAGCCTGCTCAATGACGCCCCCAGTGTGCCGCCCTCCTCTTCCATGGAGCCCTTCACACATGTGGGGTGGAAGGATGGAGGAGGCTCCTGCCCCAATGTGACTTTCTTTTTAGACATTGTACAGCCGTTTGCTCAGAATAAAAGTTTGATTTGTAAGCACTGATGCCTCCACGTTTTCCCTGCATCAGCTCCCCTGGACAGGGCTGGTCCTTGCCTAGCGCTCCTGCTTTCTCAGGAGTCTTCCAGCTCAGATCCAGAGCCAAAGTTCTCAGCCCATTCCGGTGCCAGCTGCTGCAGTGCTTGCTCGAAGAGCCAGCCTCAGATCCGAATGACGTAGGCGCTGCTGTGGCTCAGGTGTCGCACCCACCTATGGGGGTTGCTGCTGCCACACGGCCTGCCCGACAGCCTGAGGAAGCGGACCTGGAGGCCTGAGCATGTATGCCGGGGGAGCTCGAAGGAGAGGCTTGCGGGACCCAGCCCCAGGGGAGGTGCTGTTGTGGAAGGCGCAGGGCCAGGGGGTCCCGGGGGGCCAGGAACATCCATCTGTTGAGAGAGCAGGGCAGCTGTGAGGCTAGGAAAGCAGCTGCCCTGAGAGGGCTGGGCCGGGGACTGCAGCGGCCACTGATACCTGGAAGAGGCCTGACAGTTGAGAGCCTCCTTGTACTCGAGGCAGGTCCCAGTGCAGGGCTCCCTCTCCCAGCTCGGCCTTCTGCTCCGGGCTACTCAGTTCCTGAGACAGGCTGGCATGTAGAGGGGACAGGGCTGGGCTCAGCTGTGCTTGGCCCAGGGCCACGCTGCTCCCCAGGGAACCCACACTCACCTGACCACCCCTCGTGGCAGGGGGAGGTGCAGCCTCACGTTGAGAGCTTGACTGCAAACAAGACAAGTACAAGGCCAGTCCCCTTGTCCCGGGCCTTCCTGGGGTGTGACTATGCAAGTTCACCACAGGTGCCACCTCTACACCCTTCCTAAACATGAATGCTGTCCACTAAACAGGCTGGTGGCTGCACTGAGGCAAGCAGCAGTGGATTCTTGCCCTTGGCCCTGAATCCTGTCCCTTGTAGCCGGACAAGCCCCTCCTCTCACCTCTTTGGGGGCAGGTCACATCGCAACTTCAGGTAAACCTGGAGCCTGGATGAGAAGGTGAGAGACCATTTGTTAGGCTGCATCCTACTGGCATCTCATCTGTGCCCACTAATCCAGCCCAGTGGGGCAAGCTTTTTCTCAATCTGCACCCTCACCATGACTCTACCTCCCTTGGGTGATAAATCTTGGCAGCTGAAATGCCTCGGAACACAGGAAATGGTCTTACCGGCCAGAGCCTCGGTCCCATTGCACAGAGGGAAAGAGCCGGAAGGGCAGTGGGGAGGGGAGGTCATCTGAGAGTTGGTACCGCATCACTGTCAGCTGAGAGCAGAGAGGGCAGAAGGCAGTTAGCTTCCTCCTCCGCTGTGGAAGGAACAGGACAGTCCCCGCACCCTCCCCTAATGACCCTGACCTCGCCCTGCGGTGGCTGCAAGCGAAGGATTCGGTGAGACTCAAACTCATCCAGCTGCACTGAGCTGTGAAATGAGACTTCGTCCACGCGGATCCCCGGTCCGTAACCTGGAGATGGACAGATGACTCTGCTGACCCAGTGTGGGAGACAGTGGGGAGAGGAAGGCCCTTGTTCTCCTCACCTCTCAGTTCAGACTTCCCCACACAAAACTCTTCTGTCAGGCCGATACGCATCTCTGTCCAGAGAAGAATGTCAGGCGGGGTGGCAGGTGCCCCCCAACCACAGCCCCCCACCCAGCACTCCAGTTCTCACCAGATCCGCTGGGAAGAAAGCTCTTGAGGCGGATCTCCCCCTGCACCTCCACCTTCAACAGGGAGCCCTGCGAGAGGCAGGCAGGTTACCTCCCGAGCCCCGTCCACCCGCAGCTCCAGGCCTGCACACCCACACTCACATTTGACGCTATCAGCACAGACAGCCTCTCCACCACGTCCAGGAAAACCTCATTCTTCTGGCTCTGAAGAAGAGAGAGGCTCTGAGGGGCTGGCAGGGCAGTCAGAGCCAGGCTTTGTGGTGGGGACAGGATATCCAAAGGGGGCAGGAAACCATGCCAGGGCCTTGGGTCTGGGACAGGATTCTAAAGCTCTGGGGGTCCCAAGAGGGGGAAGATGAGCCTGACCCCAAGGATCCTGGCTTCACCTGGTCAGAGCGGCTGGACAACACAGGGCGGCTGGCGGCACTGCTGGGGGCCACTTTGCTCTGTTGTGTCTCTGCTCCAAACTGTAAAGTCCCCCAAAGCAATCAGCCCAAGGGCAGGGTACTCCCCAGGCCCTCCACTCACCCCGGGACCTGTCTGCGCCCTGCCTACCAAACCGACGCTGCTGAGGTCGAAGAGACTGAATGGCTTGCTGACCACGGCCTCGGTCTGAATGAAGTTCCTGAGCATCTCAGTGGACGTGGTCTGCACATAGCCATAGTCCTGTAGGCGGAGATGGTAGGAGGGTCACTGGCTGGCCCTTGGAGATGGAAAAGGGCCTCCTATCCTCAGCATCCCATGGGAGAAGGATGGTTATTACAAGGGGTCTTTAAATTCATGGGAAATGGGTATTATGAAAAATGATGCCCAGGTTGCCAAAACTTTAGGATTAGGGGCCACCACTGTGGCATTGCATGCTAAGCCTCCGCCTGTATTGCCCACATCCCACATGCTACACTTGCAGTTCAGCTCTCAGTATGTGACCTGGGAAAGCAGTGGAAGATGGGCCAAAGCCTTGGGCCCTGTACTTATGCAGTGGGAGACCTGGAAGATCCAGGTATCTGGCTTTGGACCAGTCCAATACTGGTCACCATGAACCAGTGGATGTAAGATTCTCTGCCTATCCTCTAAATCTACCTTTCAAACAAACAAAAATGGGGTTGGGGGGGAGGAAGCAGGTATGACGGCTCAATTGGCTAATCCTATACCTGCAAGTGCCAGCATCCCATGTGGACGCTGTTTTGTGTCTCAACTGCCCTGCTTCCCATCCAGCTCCCTGCTTGTGGCCTGGGAAAGCAGTGGAGGACGGCCCAAAGCCTTGGGACCCTGCACCCATATGGGAGAGCCAGAAGAAGTTCCTAGCTCTCAGCTTCAGATCAGCTCAGCTCCAGCTGTTACAGCCATTTGGGGAGTGAATTAGTGGATGGAAAGATCTTTCTGTCTCCCCTCTCTGTAAAAACCTAAGTTTCCAATAAAAAGTAAACAAATGTTCAAAAAAAAAAAAAACCTTCTGGACTGAAGTAAAAGCATATTGTAATTCCATTTTCTCATGAAGAAAAAAAAATTGTTGAAGCCAACGCGCTCACCAGAAGAGTTGGCCCTAGGTCTTACCAACACCTCCTCCAGGAGCTCGTAGACAAGAGCCACGTTGCGGGAGATGGTGGCCTCCCCGAGGGAGCCGCAGTAGTCGCCCAGGAGAGTGGCTATCCTGAGGAGGCAGGCGGGGAGTGTACTGTGCAGGCGTTCTTCCCCTCCGCCCGCCTCCTCGGGTCCACTCTGGCCCAGCCCAGTCCTCCTCACCGGGACAGCAGCTCCAGCAGGCTGAAGGGAGAAACGTTTTCGGAAGTCGTGGCAACCAAGTAGAGGCCGCTGTGCCTGATGTGAATGAAATGACGGCCATCGTGGTGCTGCTGGACCAGACGTGGGGGACAGGAAGGCGTTCGGAGGGTTGGAGTAACTGAAGACCCGAAGCCCACCCTGGAGCACACCTCCCGGAACTCCCACTGCCCCAGAGACGCTAAGCCATGCCAGCAGCCGTGCCCACTGTCAGCCCTTGGGGTGACTTGAGGGATGAGCTTTCTTACCCCCGCCTCCCAAGCGGAAGCTCCCAGTCTCTCCACAACCCATGCCGCCCGCCGTGAGTGGTTACCATGACAACCGGGGACTCGTCTCCCGGCAGGTCCGTCAGCTTCCGGTAGAAGAGTTCAGCCACATCCCGGCCGCCACTGTCCCCGCGGACTGGCCAGTGGGACAGTTAAGGGGGCCAGCGACCCAGGGCTGAATGTGGGCACGACTTCCACACCTCCCCGACCCCTCTCTCCGAGCGACACCACCCCAACCGCGGGTCAAGGATACAGTCTTTGTAAATGAGCGGGTCCCCCTTGGAGGACAGAATGAAGAACTGGGAAATCATGGCCGTTCGAGAGAGTGGACAAGAACGCGCAGCCCCGGACAAAGGACCCTCGACCCCCGGGTTGGCCCTTTAGGGACGCGTCTCCTCCGCGGGGAGAGGTTGGAGGGAAGGCAGAGCCTCCCGTTGCCTCAGCCGGCGCTCACCTTCCGACCCCTCAGCGCCCGCCTCCCCGTCGCTCAACCCAAGGCACGCCCCACCATTGGCCGAGGCCGCGAGTGGGCGGGACGGAGGGCCGGCCTCTCCGATAGGCCCAGGGGCAGCGGCGCGGGTCACGTGGGGGGCGACGTTTCGCGCCAATTTCGGTTGGTCGGCCACAGTCGGCGGCGCCGACATTTCTGTGCTTCTCCGGATCCGGACTCGGGCGCCTGCCAACTGCGGCCGCTTGGCCCTCGGCAGCCATGGCGCTGAAGGACTACGCGCTCGAGAGAGGCAAGAGCCTGCACGGGCGGGAGGCGCGGCCCGCGCCGGGGATGCCTTCGGGGATAACACCTGTTGGTGCAAACCGGCGCTCTTGGGGGGCCGGGGTGGCCCGGGCTCTGTAAAGGACGATCGAGCCCAGGGACGGGGTGTCCGTGCCGAGGCGGACGGTGCGGTGGGAGGCGCCTGGGCGACATCGGGGTTGGAGAAGGTTTGCGGGAAGGGGGACTGAGTGGGCTGGAGGGTCCTCGAGAGGCCCGTCTGCAACGACGGGGCGGGAAGGGGAAGGAGCCCTTAACACGATGGCGATTCGTCCCTCCTAAGTTTTCCCGCGCGCTCCCGAGCCGCGCCGAAGTCCCGGGCAAGGGCGGGCAGCCCGGGGCCGCTGCGCGTGGCGATTGGCCACCTAGGGCTGCCCTCCCAGCGGAAATGGCGGCGGCGGCGGAAGTGGCTCCCGCTCGCTCTGCGCGGGTGGAGGAGGGAGTGTCGTGTGTAAACAGTGTCCTTCCGCGCGCGCGGTGGCCTCGGCCATGGCCGCCGAGGGCTGGGAGGCGGGGAGGCCTCGGGGGCGGGCCGGGGGGGCGCGAGGCCCAGGGAGGCGGCGGCCATCGAGGGGCCGCGCGGGGCAGGCCCGGGCAGCCTGGCTGAGAGCCCCCACCGAGCCGGGCTCCCGCGGCGGGCGGAGGAATCCCGAGCGGCGGTGAGGCGGCTGGCAGCGGCGGGGCCCATGTGCTTCTTTGTTTACTAAGAGCGGAAGCCGTGGCGGGAGCGGGGGTGGGGCGGCCAGCCCACGCGAGACGGGAGCTGATCGGGGACCCGCGGGTGGGCATCAGCAACGCGGAGGGCTGCGGAAACCCGAGGCGGGTGTTGGGGAGCGGTGCGGGGATTCCCTGCCGGTGGGGGGGGGGTGTGTGTGTGGAGGGAGGGTGTTGGGGACTCCCTTGTAGGAAGTGGCTGAGGGGACGGAGTTGTTTCCACGCGACTTGTGCAGGTGTGATCCGATCTTAGTTCCTGCGGGATCGCAGGTGCCTGACTACTCCTTGTGATTTTTTTTTTTTTAACCTGACAGAAAAGGTGAAGAAGTTTCTGCAAGAGTTTTACCAGGATGAGGAGTTGGGGAAGAAGCGGTTCAAGTACGGGGACCAGTTGGTAAGTCTGAGGATGTGTGAAGACTGTGGGGCATGGGGTGGTTCCTCAGGGGCTTGTCTCAGCAAGTGCCTGTGGGATCGTGCTACTGCTGCTGTGTGGGTGCCCGCAGGTGAGCTCTGAGCCCACGGCGGCCGTCCGTAGGTCCAAACCCTTTTCCACCCCAGGTGCGCCTGGCTCACCGGGAGCAAGTGGCGCTGTATGTGGACCTGGATGATGTTGCCGAGGATGACCCCGAGCTTGTGGACTCGATCTGTGAGAATGCCAAGCGCTACTCCAGGCTCTTTGCCGATGCCGTGCAGGAGCTGCTGCCCCAGTACAAGACCAGAGAGGTGAGTGACTGGAGAGCCGGGACCTGCTGGGCCTCCTTTGTCGGTGCTCTTGTTCATTGCTGATGTGCCTTAGGTGGTAAACAAAGATGTCCTGGATGTTTACATCGAGCACCGGCTGATGATGGAGCAGCGGAGCCGGGATCCCGGGGCTGCCCGGAGCCCCCAGAACCAGTACCCTGCTGAGCTCATGCGCAGATTGTGAGTGGATGCTGGGGGTGGGGATGGAGTGGAGAGTTCTGCTGTCCAGGACCTTACTGATAGCTCCCTCCCCCCACCCCCTTTAGTGAGTTGTATTTCCAGGGTCCCAGCAGCAATAAGCCTCGTGTGATCCGGGAGGTGAGGGCGGACTCCATAGGAAAATTGGTAACCGTGCGTGGCATCGTCACTCGTGTGTCTGAAGTCAAGCCCAGGATGGTGGTGGCAACTTACACTTGCGACCAGTGTGGGGCAGAGACCTACCAGCCGGTACGTAATCAAAAAGCACTCAGTGCGAACGTTAGTCTTACCTGGATGTTTTCCTGTCATTCTGTGGTTGTAACAGCCCAGAGTAGCTCAGATGTTCTCGACAGTTATTAGATGTCTGCCAGGAAGCTAAAACGTGGTTGAAGGAATGGATGACCATAACGGCCCTTTCCTTTCTGATTTCTTTTGGTACCTTCTTTGCCAAATTCTAGATCCAGTCTCCCACTTTCATGCCTCTGATCATGTGCCCAAGCCAGGAGTGCCAGACCAACCGCTCAGGCGGGCGGTTGTATTTGCAGACACGCGGCTCCAAATTCATCAAGTTCCAGGAGATGAAAATGCAGGAACATGTGAGTTTGGGGTATGTGGCCTAGGTAGGTGGAGCACGGGGGTGTGGGGATTCCACTTAAATCCTAGAGTGTCAGAAAGCCCGAAAGCGGGGAGGGTTGGGTTAGATGATATGGAGCATGGCAGCCAGGAAGGACTGAGATGCCTCTGGGAGGAAAGTAAGGCTCCTGTGGACTTTAGTCTCTTTCTCCTGGCTCATGGACTCTCCCTTCCTTTAGAGTGACCAAGTGCCTGTGGGAAATATCCCTCGGAGCATCACAGTGCTGGTCGAAGGAGAGAACACCAGGATTGCCCAGCCTGGAGACCACGTCAGTGTCACCGGTATCTTCCTGCCGCTCCTGCGCACTGGGTTCCAGCAGATGGTACAGGTAAGAAATGTATTGACGTCATCATTCCCCTGTCCCCAATTCTGCAGCACAGAAGAAACAGCAGAAAAATCAGCCAGTAACACAGAACCAGTCCTGTCGGGAGGTCATTAGGGGAGTGGGCTATGATCAGGTTAAAGGGTTTTCATTCCTGCATGTTCCTGCCCAAGGGTCTACTCTCGGAGACCTACCTAGAGGCCCATCGGATTGTGAAGATGAATAAGAGTGAGGATGATGAGTCTGGGGCTGGAGAGCTGAGCAGAGAGGAGCTGAGGCAGATTGCAGGTGAGGGGCTGGGCCCAGGAGAGAGGGGGAGTTTGTTTGGTCCTAGTCCCCTTCCCCTCATGAAAGGTCCCGGCCTTCACTTCCCTCAGAGGAGGATTTCTATGAAAAGCTGGCAGCGTCCATCGCCCCCGAGATCTATGGGCATGAGGACGTGAAGAAGGCGCTATTGCTCCTGCTGGTGGGAGGTGTGGACCAGTCTCCTCGAGGAATGAAAATCAGAGGTGAGATGGGAAAAGGGGTGGGATGGGGGGCGGGCGGTGAAGTCATTCTGCAGAAAAGGGTTACGCTGCAGAGTGTCATATAACATGAAACAGTCTCTCAGAGGCTTCCTTCCTTCCCTTCCAGGCAATATCAATATCTGCCTGATGGGGGATCCTGGTGTGGCCAAGTCACAGCTCCTGTCTTACATTGACCGCCTGGCCCCCCGCAGTGAGTACTTGGGCCCTGGAGAGGCAGGACTAGGTAGTAAGGGTGGTGGCAGGGCCAGGAAGGTGAGGGCAGCCCTGTGCACAGCCTTGGCTGTCGCAGAAGGGGAGCTGGGGACAGGTTTCGTCTCACTCCCGTTTGCTGTGGGCTTCATCCTGACTGCCCTGCTTGTTCCTTTCCTACGTACACTGACCTCTCTTCCTCCAGGCCAGTATACAACAGGCCGAGGCTCTTCCGGAGTGGGGCTCACGGCAGCTGTGCTGAGAGACTCTGTAACTGGGGAGCTGACCCTGGAGGGCGGGGCCCTCGTGCTAGCCGACCAGGGAGTATGCTGCATTGATGAGTTTGACAAGATGGCTGAGGCCGACCGCACAGCCATCCACGAGGTCATGGAGCAACAGACCATCTCCATCGCCAAGGCGGGCATCCTCACGACACTCAACGCCCGCTGCTCCATCCTGGCGGCTGCCAACCCTGCTTATGGGCGCTACAACCCCCGCCGCAGCCTGGAGCAGAACATCCAGCTCCCTGCTGCGTTGCTCTCCCGGTTTGACCTCCTCTGGCTGATCCAAGACCGTCCTGACCGAGACAATGACCTCCGGTGAGTGGAGCTCCATGGCCAGAGGTTGTGGGACATGGGACAGGCCGTAAAGCCCTCAGCTGCTCTGCTTGTGGAGACTGCAGAACCTTCCTGGAGCATTGCTTGAACTGCACTTCTCACCCACTCAAGTGCTGGTGAGGGTTTCCTGGGAAGCTAGCCCTCACCACTCTGCAAAGGCAGTGACAGTGAAGAGGAATGTTAAGGACAGGACACAGTGTGTAGCTCTAAGAGCTTTCCTTCTTGCCTCCATTCTGCGCAGCTTGGCCCAGCACATCACCTACGTGCACCAGCACAGCCGGCAGCCCCCTGCCCAGTTCGAGCCTTTGGACATGAAGCTTATGAGGTAAGGTGTTTCTGAGTGAGGACAGGGATACTTCAGGCATGCCTTCAGCTTGTGGAATAATTCTCTCCCTTGCCACTTGTCTGCCCCGTCCCAGGCTGGAGAACACCCAGTCCAGGTCCCCCAAACCTGGCTAGATGGCAACAGCATGTCTTTACCATCTGCCTTTGTTGCCGCTGTTCTCTGTACAACACAAGTTGATTTCTGGTCCCTTTTGCCTTGTGTTAGGTTCCTTAGTGATACTTAAGAATCATCTGTTGTGTTACATAGACATGGAACCCTTAGGCACAAAACGCCTTGTCTCCTTTCTTCCCAGGCGTTACATCGCTATGTGCCGGGAGAAGCAGCCCACGGTCCCAGAGTCTCTGGCTGACTACATCACGGCAGCGTATGTGGAGATGAGGCGAGAGGCCTGGGCCAGCAAGGATGCCACATACACATCCGCCCGGACGCTGCTGGCCATTCTCCGACTTTCCACTGCTCTGGTGAGTGCCTGCCCCCAACCCTGTGGGAGGGTAGTCTGGATACTTATCAGAGTGTGCCTCCACTTGGCCCCTGCTGCCTCCTCCCACTCCCGCCCTGCGGGGGCTAAAGTGCTGACAGTGCAGATAGTGGTCCTGTCCGTGCTACCGCACTGTGGGTACTTGCTGCTCCAGCAGGGCACGCACCACGTCCACGGAGGGAAAGGCCTTCTCCAAGCTCCTGCAGCCTCACTGAGGGAATGGGTGGGGTTCATCTCACTCCCCTTGTCCCTGCTCCTGTGCCCTAAAGCTCTCTTTATGTCCTCACATCTTGGACCTCAGTCCAGGGGGCTCCAAAGTGCTGTTCGTGCAGGTAGTGTGATTACCTGACCTACTGCTGAGCCAGCACTTCCCGAGCCCCTGGGACACGGCCTCTGCCAATCACCAGCTAGGCTGAGTGCCCCAGTGGAGTTCAGAAGGGTTTGGTCTCCCTCACAGGACAGCTGAACACCGGGACTGGCCAGTGTTGAGAGGCGGAGACTTGGGCAATTGCTGGACGCTGCCCCGGGCATTGCACTTGTCTCGGTCTGACAGTGCCGGCCCTACACTGCGGATGTGGGGGAGCAAGGGAAGGGGTCCCTGCTCATCTTGTGAGTTAATCAGCTTTAAAGCTGGCATAAGGGGGTTCCCTGACCTTATTCCATTCCCTTCCTGTCCCCATGTTTCCCCTACCTTCCCCTTAGGCGCGTCTCAGGATGGTAGACACAGTGGAGAAGGAAGATGTGAATGAAGCCATAAGGCTGATGGAGATGTCCAAAGACTCACTGCTGGGTGACAAGGGGCAGACAGCCAGGTGAGCAGTTTGATGATGATATTGGATCACCTTGTGTGGAATGGGCTTCAGCATCCAGATGCGTGAGCTCAAGACTTGACACTGACCTTCTTTCTTGGCCATTGTCAAGTGTCCTGGCTTGTGCTGTGACCTCACACCCTCATTTCTCCTTCAGGACCCAGAGGCCAGCAGATGTAATATTTGCCACTGTCCGCGAACTGGTCTCAGGGGCCCGAAGTGTCCGGTATTCAGAGGCGGAACAGCGCTGCATCTCGCGTGGCTTCACACCTGCCCAGTTCCAGGCAGCTCTGGACGAGTATGAGGAGCTCAATGTCTGGCAGGTCAATGCTTCCCGGACACGGATCACTTTTGTCTGACTCCAGCAATGGCTGCAGTCCTTGGGACCATCGCTATTTACGGCTGACCTCCCCTCTGGAGGGGCTCCTCCTGCCCCTCCTGTACTGCACTTGTTTTTTCTTTTAATAAAATGTGTGTGGATTGCTGCCTTCTGCTCCCAACAGCTGTTACGGCCTCTAGGCTGGTCCTACCCCACCTCGCCAGGGAGCTTACTCTGGGAGTCGTCATCTCGGCTTCCAGTGTTATACAATGAAGGGGGTACGTGAAAACTGGGAAACTGAGAGTTGTGTGCAGGCCACTCTTGACGTTAACTCCATCTACGTTAGAGTACCCACAGGAGAGTCCCTAATAAAAGTGACCTGACCCTGCTCCCTTTTCATGTGTGTGGAAACTGTTGCCTAACAAGAGAGGACAGAGCCACTGGAAGGAGTGCTGAGGGGGGCTGCTCCTTTTATTAATGACAAACTTTCTCTAAAGGGAGTATAGCGCCCCTCCCCTTTGTGCATGACCCCAGTGCTTCATCCCTTCAAGTACTACCCTCTCTTCAGAAGAAGAGGCCTCGCATTCGCCTGCCGATGCCTTGTCGGTCATAGAGGACGTTGAACTTGTTCACAAACTGGTTCATGGTGTTGCATGTCTTGGTGATGGTGCCGAGGTAGGCCATGAGCCCCACGTCGTTGCATTGCTGGGAGGGAATAGAAAGAACCAGTTCTCTTGTGTCCCTCAGTGGGGCCCCCATCCTGAGAGTGAAACCTCCCGACCAGCATCTCATACTCACATCATAAAAGTCTGTCTTG
Organism: Ochotona curzoniae; assembly: GCF_017591425.1. NCBI lineage: Eukaryota > Metazoa > Chordata > Mammalia > Lagomorpha > Ochotonidae > Ochotona > Ochotona curzoniae. The sequence goes on from NW_024465421.1 coordinate 7,803,209, forward strand.
AACTTGTCTGTGCTGAGCACGGGGAGGCAGTGACACAAAGCGTAGGCCTCCCGCAGGATCTCATGATTAAACGGAACCTCTCCTACAGACAGACCGAGACTGCATTAACGTGGATGCTGTCACTTTCCCAGCGGGGGGGATGTGGAAAAGCGGCAGGGAAGCCAGAGGCTCATGCTACCTGCTTCAGAGGCCTTGACGTACTCCAAGATGAGCTTCACGCGGCTGTGCAGCATCTTGATGGCGCTGTGCTGGGCAATCAGGTGCTCGGCCACTGCAGGGGACAAGGACAAGGGCAGGCTGAGAGGGTGTCAGCCACGACCTTCACCCCTCCTTCCAGGGAATCCCCATTACCAGTAGAGTTCTCTCCACTGCCTGTGGCTGTCATCCGGGCCACATGATCCACTCCAATACGTTCAGCCTCCTCTGTAGCCAGTGTGTACGTCAGCTCAGCAAACAGCATTGTGGCCTGTGGGGCAGGGCACCCCCCAGGGGGAGAGTGAGAAGCAGGACACATGCCTTGGGCAGGACCTGAGGGGCGAATGGTCCGGCATTACCTCTCCATTGATGATATCGATGACAGACTCGAACACGCTGACTGGGAGCTGTGGAGAACAGAGAATGGCCCTTACCACCAGCCAGTGTGCACTGCTAAAAACGGGCATCTCCTCCCACCTGACCTTCACGAGAGGCTAAGGTGGGATTATCCCCGTTTGGAGGTTAAACGGCACCCAAAGCCACCCAGCCAGCAGGTGGCAAACGGGCAGAATGGAGGGAGAGTCAACTCTGCCTTCCCCAGTAGACAAGCATGGCCCGAGCCTGGTGCTACTCACATCTGTGTGCTTGGTCATGGGGTTCAACTTCAGAAAGAGGGGGCTCTCGATGATCTCACACACCTGGAAGAGGGATGCCACCACAGAAGTCAATATGCCCCCCTCCTCCCCTCTTCACTCCCCTCGATGCAGAGCGGTGAGCTGGTGCAAATACCTGCTTATGCACGTGGATGTCGGAGGGGTCGGGCGGTCCCCCTGTGGTATACCAGCCCAGGAACTCCAACTCCTTGAATACCTGTTTAACTAGACAATACATGGTATTTCCTTAATTCTCTTCACCATAATGCTTCCATTCCCATGTCCCTGTTGATTTCTTCCCAACCCTCTTCATCCCCTCTCTTTTTTTGGAAACTCTCCCCCCCCACCCTCCCCCACCCAACACCTCTCCCAAGCTTGGGTGCCCTCTCACACTGCTCCTCCTTGGTGTAATAATATTCCTTGTCAATGATAATCTTCTCCTCCACAGTGTGGGACAGCAGTTCAAAAGAGTTCATCACCTCGATATTCCGGCCCTCCTGCTTCCCGATGAGGGCCCCAATCACTGCGGGGAAGACAAGGAACACGTGAGGGGTGCAGGCAAGGGAACCCCCAAACTTGATGCTCCTGGCGGTGTGTGGGCAAGCAGCGACTAAGGGAGGAGCCCACCGGGGCAGATGACGGAGGAGGGGAGGTCAGAGGAGGCCGCTCACCCTGCATCGGCCGCCCCTCCTGGGAGCGCATGCGGATCCAGTGGTCTGAGATGTTGAGAATGACGAGAGGATGAAGGGCGACGGAAACACTGCCGGTCACTCCGGAGGCCATGACGCTGGGGACGACTGAGTGGGGCGGGGAGAGGGGAAGCAGAGTGGGTGGGAGTCCGGACACCCACGTTCCTCCTCGGGAGATGGGAGTGGGGGACCACACAGCGCTCCCGGGAGTCGACCCAGCGACAGACGATGCTGTTCCGCTCTCCGCACGTCTCCCGAGAGTCCACGAGGGCCTTGCCGCACCCCTGAACGAGCTCTCCAGCACTCGTCCCCACACAGCCCCGTTACCTGCTGCATCCACCTCCATCCCGCTGCTCCCTCCGGTCCCGTTCGCCGCAGCCGCCGCCGCCGCCATTTTCCCCGCGCCCGCCAGCTTCGGCCCCGCCCCCTTCCCTCGCGGCTTCCGTACCGCGAGCTGCGCCTGCGCAGTGTCCCCGCGCGGGGGGGGGCGGGACGGAGCGCCCAGTTCCTGAGCGTGGCTGCCTCAGTCACTTCATTCTCTGCTTCTGAGTCGTCGCCGTCGGGAGAATTACGATCAGGATCGCTGAATTCTTCCGATGGCCGCAGAATGAAAGCCGTGTCCGTGCATGGATCTGCACGTCCCGTTTTTCCTCCTTCCAAATAAATACTAATATCAGGTTCGGCTTTCGCCCAGGGCCCAACTCAGATTGTAAGTTAGTTCTGGTGGCCATGGAGCCCAGTTTCAGTTCACACTTGTCAAAGGAGTGGACCTGAAAACTCCTGCAGGGCCAGGGGGTCTTTGGTTACCAAGGAAAAGTTAAAATGTATCTCATTCGGTGGGGGCAGATGTTTGGCTCGGTTAAGTCGCTGTTTGGGACACCAACATTATACAAGGGTTCTTGTTCCTGTTCGGGCTCTGCCAGCAAAGCTCCTTCCTGGGGAGTAATGGGCTCCTGCCTTCACCTCAGTCCAGTACCGGCTGTTAAGAGCATCTGGGGAGTTCCACGCTGTGGACTAACAGGAGAGCTGGTTCTGCCTTTTAAATAAAATGAGAAATAAATAAATAAATAAATATTTTAAAAAATAATTTATTTGGGCCCAGCGCAATAGCGTAGTGGCTAAAGTCCTCACCTTGCCTGTGCCGGGATCCCAAAATGAGCTCCGGTTCATATCCTAGCAGCTCTACTTCCCATCCAGCGCCTTGCTTGTGGCCTGAGAAAGCAGACGAGGACGGCCCAAAGCCTTGGGACCCTGCACCCGCGTGGGAGATCCAGAAGAAGCTCCTGGCTTCAGATTGGCTCATCTCTGGCCATTGTGGCTCCTTGGGGAGTGAATCAGTGGACGGAAGATCTTCTCTGTCTCTCCTCCTTTCTCCTCTCTGTATATCTCACTTGCCAATAAAAATAAATAAAATTAAAAAAATAAAAAGATAAGTCATATTTTTAGGAAAGATGGGCAGTTTCTAAGCAGTATAGTGTGTCCCAGCTAGACTGAACTGACAGCTGAAATAAAAGCAAAAATTATTATAGGGTTGGTAAAGTTGATAGTGGTATTCGCTATCTGACATTGAAAAACATTTGCCTTTTTAATTGTGTTAAATGTACAACTCATGAAATGTAATTATAGTGTAACTGAAGGATGACCTTGAAATTCAATCAATTGATTATTCCCAATTTAGAAATAAGTTTACTCCTCATTTCTTAAAATACATTATATGTTTTTAAAACTATAAAAACAAGCCAAGTTGAATTACGGTATTAGTACAGTTGTCTTTCCATTGCTCTCCCACGTTCCAACAAAAACATCCAGTGTTTTTATTTGTATTGACACACAAAGCATTGCTGTGTTGGTTTGTTAACTTCCTTTTCTAGAGTGGTGGTGACCACTCTGGCAGGAGACAGAGCAGAAGGTCTAAAAAACAAAGATATTGGGAGGCGGTGGGGCTGGAGTGTTGGCTCAGTTGGCTGATCTTCGGGTGCTATTATCCCATTTGGGAGCTGATGCTTGTCCCAGTTGCTCCGCTTCCCATTCAGCTTCCTACATGTAGCCTGGGAAAACAGTGGAGGATGATCCAAAGTTTTGGGATCCTGTACCCACATGGAAGACCTGGAGGGGGCTCCTGGCTTCAGATTGGCTCAGTTACAGCTGTTGCAGCCATTTGGGCAGTGAACAAGAGGATGGAAGATCTTCTTCTCTGTCTTTCTCTCTATAAATCTGCCTTTCCAATAAAAATAAATCTTTAAAAAATAATTTAAAATATTTATTTATCTATTTGGAGGTCAGAGTTGCAGAGGGAGAAGGAAAGACAGAGAAAGATCTTCATTTGCTGGTTCATGCTCCAGAAGGCCACAAAGGCAGGGGCTGAGCCAAGCCAAAGCCAGGAGCTTGGAACTCCATCCAGGTTTCCCACATGGTGGATGGGGGTCCAAAACACTTGAGCCATGTGCTGATGTTTGCCAAACCATTAGCAGTAAGCTGGATTGGAAATGGAGCAATTGAGACATGAGATGGTACCCATATGGGATGCCAACATAGCAGGTGTAGGCTTTACTTCTGTCCCACTGTTGCCCAGATAAAGAAGGAAGGAAAGGAGGAAGAAAGAAAGAAAAAACTAAAGTGAGAGACTGGAAAGAATTCTGAGTCCCTGGCTGTGGCCTGGACCAGTACTAGTCATTGCAACCATTTGGAGTGAACCAACAGATGAAAAACCTCTTGTATTTTCCTGTCTCTATCACTTTACCTTTTGAATAAATTAATACAGCTTTTAAAAACTCCCACACATCAAATAAATAAGATAAATTATGCATTAAAAAAAATCCTCCCACAAGCAGATCTGGAGATTAGAAGTCTGAAATTGTGAAGACCACAGAGCCAGGCTCCTGTGAGGGGAGATTGGGTACTCATCTTTCCAGCACTTTTTTTCCCAAAGATTTATTTTTATTGTGAAGTCAGATATACAGAGAAGAGGATAGGCAGAGAGGAAGATCTTCCATCTGCTGATTAACTCCCCAAGTGGCTGCAACAGCCAGAGATGAGCCGATCCAAAGCCAGGAGCCAGGAGCCTCTTCCAGGTCTCCCATTTGGGTACAGGGTCCCAAGGCATTGGATGGTTTTCGACTGCTTTCCCAGGCCACAAGCAGGGAGCTGGATGGGAAGCAGAGCTATTGGGATATGAACCGATGCCCATATAGGATCCTGGTGTGCAAGGTGAGGACTTTAGCTGCTAGGCCACCATGCTGGGCCCATAGCATTTACTTTGTACAAAGCTTTACATATATTTTCCAGAAATGATAAAACTCCCAGAAGATGTGTGTAGGATTTATGTAAATATTGGGTCACTGTAGAACAGGAACTTGCACATCCAGGACTGGGGTATCCAGGAAAGTTGCAGGGATGGAGTTGACTGTAGACATATCTGTGTTTGTCTCCTTAATTGTGGTTTCTGAAATGTCCTCCCTTACCAGGAGGCGGTATTTAACACTTACCTGCATCCTGTCTCGCTTCATGGCTTTGCACTGGCTGTTCCTTGCACCTAGAACATTCCTGCTTCCTTCATGGGCAGCATCGCTCCACAGAAAGTCTTCCCACTGGCCCTGCTGTCAGTCAGCTCCTTCTAGTAACTCCATATATCTCAGGACTGGTTATAGCTTCTAGTTGGCACAGTCAGAGGTGCTATATTCCCGGGTGCAACAGGTGTCTCAGCTCAGGGGAATAAAAGCTATCCCGGCAGCCAGTCAGGAGAGCCTTTTCCACAGGCCAGAACGAGATCTCATCTTGTATGTAACCGCAAGAACTTGACTTCTATAATGCGGTAGCTCTGGCCCTGGTGCCCTCCATTTATTCCTGAATGGCTTTGTGTCGCTGCCCTTAAAGCAGAACAAACGCTCTGACGAGCTGCAGCAACCTTATAGGGGGCATTCTCCAGTAGGAGACACGATCATTTCGTTTGTTTAGAAGCAAGTTTCAGACAAGGGTACTTTTTTCTGCTGATGAATTCTCTTCAGGAGTCTCACCGCGTACTGCGGCCCTTAGGGACTCGAACCCGGGGAAAGTGTGGAAAGGGGACCAGGGGTCGGCACCCGAGCATGCGCTCTGGACTCGAGGGCCGCGCCTGCGCCTTAGTGCACTTGGCCTGACCAGCAGGGGGAGCAGCCGAGCCGGCCCCGAGTGTCGCGCCCGGAGTCCTTGCCAGCCTGTCAGCGGCGCCCAGACAGCCAACCACCGAGACACGAAGACCTCCCGTTTTCCTAGAGAGAACAAGTGGGCGTGGGAGGAGGGTGGAACATCAAGGTGCAGTGGGTGGTGGTTAAAAACACACACACACACACACACACATACACACACACACAGACCGACCCGGAAACGAAAACAGGGCCAACTTCCGTTCTTTGTTCTGTGCCCTGTGTGTGGGTCTGTGACAGGGTGACCATCCGGGCCTGGTCTGTGTCCGATCCCCCCCAAATCTCCCGTCCCCGCCCCCAGGGTGAGTCCGGCCGTCCCGCGGCACCCCGTTTCTCTCCCTCCCCTGAAGCCGGTTCGCGACTCCACTCCCCCTCGCAGCGGGATCCCGAGTGAGTTGGGGAGAACGGGCTCAAGGTTCAGGCTTTGGTAACCCCGACAATGCCCTGCTCGCACATTTTGAAAGTTGGGGGAAAAAAAAAAGTTGGCGACAGCGACCCTAGCTGGGTCCTTCTCTCGGGTGCTTCTACGTTGAATCGCGCCCGGCGCAGGCAAGTCCACGAAGTTTGCTTTTGACACAGCCGGTATGAGGATCCCAGCTCTGCAAAGTGTTTGCAGTTAGAACTAGGGCTGAGAGCCGGTGCACAGCCGGGTTCCCCCATACATCGAGTCCTTTTATGGGACGTGTGGATGGGGGCGAGTGAGGCAGCCGGTCCTAGGGCGACCGTGAGCAGGAGTTGAGGTTGACTTTGAGAATCTTAGCAAAACAGTTGTATGGTGACCTCAATCAGCGCCTGTTAGCCTGTGGCCTCCCTTCCCCGCCCCCCGCCTCTATCTTCATAAATCATAAATGAGGTCTGTATGAAGATTTCAAATAGCTTTTGTTTCTGACTCACCCAACCATTGTCACCAACCAAAGTCAGAGTTCCTAGGAACAGGCTGCCGGATTCCCAGCCATCATCATTTTGGCCTTCAAGGAACTAACTCCAGAGAAGGGAGGAAAGAATCCTGGTAAAGCACTCCAGGGCTCAGGGTTTCTTTTGTTTTCTTTTTTGATTTCTCCTGCAAGGCCATCTCTCATTGCCTGGGAAGGACTGGGGTGGGGTGGGGCGGGGACGGCTCTGACTGAATTCAGCTGTGTGTGTGTGTGTGTGTGTCGTGGGTGCACAATGGAGTTTTCTTTCCACGGGTAGCATTGTTGAGGGGTTTGTCTTTGCTGGACACAGCTGCGAGGAAGGCAGGTTGCTGTGTTCTCTGGGGCCTTTGCCCCTCTAAAGCAACGTTTCTGCCCGACAGTGGCTGCTGGGAGTTGCAGGACGGTGATGGGTGGCAGGCGTGTGTCGGCATGACCGCCAGCTGGGCCTGGTGTGGTGCTTTTCAGTGTGTTAGTGGGTGCCTCATCCCCCCTCTCCATCCCAAGGCTAGACTTCTTGGTACTTCCAAGGACCCTCAGGGGAGGCCCCTCCCCCTCTTATGCCTCAAGTAACACAGTCTCTATACTTCTGTACATTCCTGATTATTTTTTCTCCCTAATTCCTTGTGGTATTATTTTTGCGGTGTAGTTGATACTCAACAAATGTTTGTTTTTATGAGCAAATAAGAGAGGGATGTGGATAAAACCCGGAGTGTTTTCCCCGTGCTGCTATAAGGACACTGGTAGTTGCTGTACCTTTCCAGATGTTGATCTTGTCCCGGGATTCGGGTGCGAGGTAGAACCTTCCATCCTGGACTTGTGCACCCACTCTGCTGTTTTAAACACCATTCAGAGTGTGTGGGAGGAGCCAAAGGTGAGCTGTTAAAGGGAAACTGCTTCTCTTTAGTAGTTCTCATGTTAGTTTCCTTGTGGGGTACCTATTTCCCTGGATCTGAAAGACATTCCTTCCGCCCTCAGGAGGTACTGACTTGAAGCTAGGACCCCTCTTGGGCTCCGAGGGTCCTTGAAAGGATCTTCAGCTTTTGTGTCTTCTGTGCTTCCTCATCCCACTCAGAACCTGCTTCCCGCTGCAGCTGCAGAGAGGAGACCCGGGACCCATGGAAACGCAGGCTGACCGCATCCCGCAGGAACCCCAGGCCCTGCTGGAGAGTGGTGAGCAATGAAGATGATTTATTCTTGTATTCAGTAGGTCGACGATTATTTATCGAACTCTCTTGTGCACCAGGCCCTGGGCTAGCTAGCTTCTGAATTCCAGATTTTAGGACATATCCTGCTGTTCACAGCTTACAGCCTAGTGAGAAAAGTCCATAGCTAGACAGAGGGATTATTAATTTTTAAGATTTGATTATTTATTTATTTATTTTAAAGGTTTTTTTTTTTTTTTTTTTTTTTTTTTTAGGGCCCAGAGCAATACCGTAGTGGTTGAGGTCATCGCCGTGCATACGCCAGGATCCTATAAGGTCGCTGGTTCTAATCCCAGTGGCCCTGCTTCCCATCCAGCTCCCTGCTTGTGGACTGGGAAAGCAGTTGAGGACGGCCCAAATTCTTGGGACCCTGCACCTGTGTGTGAGACCCTGAAGAGCTCCTGGCTCCTGTCCTCACTGCCTTCCCAGGCCACAAGCAGGGAGCTGGACGGGAAGTGGAGCTGCCAGGATTAGAACCAGCATTCATATGGGATCCCGGCACATTCAAGGCGAGGACTTTAGCCACTAGGCCACCGTGCCTGGCCCAGATTTATTTATTTTTATGGGAAAGTCAAATACACTGAGAAGAGGAGAGACAGAGAGGAAGATCTTCCATCTGCTGGTTCACTCCCAAAGTGGCCTCAACAGCCAGATCCAAAGCCAGGAGGTTCTTCTGGGTCTCCCATGTGGGTGCAGGATCCCAAGGCTTTGGACTGTCCTCGACTGCTTTCCCAGACCATAATCAGGGAGCTGGATGGGAAGTGGAGCAGCTTGGACACAAACCAGTACCCATATGGGATCCCGGTGTGTGTTAAGCAAGGATTTAGCCGCTAGGTTATTGTGCTGAGCCCCCCAACAGAGGCGTTTTTGAAGCGTTGTGGGTATCTTTTGCAGGATTAATGTATGAATTCCGTTTGTCCTGTGCTCTGAAGCAGCCACCTTCATAGTCCTGGTTTATGCTGTTTCGGAGCACACTGTGAGAGGGGAGTCAAGATGAATGGATCAGAACCCTATAAAAATAATGTTGCTTTCCTAGGCTGATCATAGGGCCAGTTAGTTTTCATGGGTACTGCTTTTCATGTTTATCAGGAAGCAAAAGCATTTAAAGACCTGTTGTCTAAATGATGAGATTAGGGTCTCTAAGAGACAAACATATAAACCCAAGAATTAAAGAAAAAGTTACTTGGTTGGGAAACGTATAGTGTACAGGTTTGGTTTGGGAATATAGATAATCTGCTGGGTAGGTTTTCTTTGCTGTGGTCTGAGAACCTCATGTAAGGGTCTGGGAAGGGCAATGGAGGGGACAGGAGTGGCATATCCTGGCCAAGCTTGGGAGAAAGGCATGCATACAGTAATGATCCTAGAGAAGGCTGGATGATTTCCCTGGCAGAGGAGTAACTGGGGAGAAAGGCGGTGTCTGGGAAGGATTGGAGATGGAAAATCTATAGGACTGCGATGGGATGGATCATGGTGAACGCCTCCGTTAGGAGCAGCTGCCGAGGAAGTGCGAGGGATCTGGGTCCTGGGTTGTGCCAGGGGCCTGGGAATGTTCCAGGGCTTAGGAGATCAGTTGGGCAAGCGGACAGAGGGAATATAGACTCATTCTGGGATCCTTGTATTGCCCGTCAGCGCTTTCTGCCTCCAAAGTTCCTACGTTTTCTGACAAGAACAGCCTGGGAGATGAGATGTTGGCAGCTGCGCCTCTCAAGGCCAAGTCCCAGGTGAGCCGTGCCCCATTGTAAACTGACTTGTACAAGAGCATCCCGTTCAGGGCCCTAAACCTGGATTTCAGCTCTCAGGACCCTGCTGCTTTCCTACAGAATAACAGACCTTGACCTTCTACTTTTCATTTGAGAAAAATAACAGTCATTTAATTGGAAAGGTAAAGAGATGAAGAGAACACCTCCATCCAGTGGTTCACTCTTCAGATTCCTGCAGCAGGTGGGGCTGGGCTGGGCCACACCCAGATCTCTCTCCAGGTAGAAGGAGCTTGAGGGCTTGAGCAGTCACCAGGGTGCGTGTGAGCAGGAAGCTGGATCAGAAGCAGACACGGGACCTGAAGCATTTCCACTGGGCTCTTAACTGCTGTGCCAAACACTGGCTCTGCTTTGGCCCTTGTCTCTCTTCCTGTGTTCTGACCTCTTTTATTCCCCCCACTACCCGAGGAGTCATTGTTCACTTGTGTCCTGAGTGGTTTTTGGTGGTAGCCATCCCTCTGGTGAGCCTGAAGCTGCAGCTTCCGTCTTGTTTCAGGAGCTGGTGACATTTGAGGATGTGGCTGTGTACTTCATCTGGAAGGAGTGGAAGCGTTTGGAACCTGCGCAGAGAAACCTCTACAGGGATGTGATGCTGGAGAATTACGGGAACGTGTTCTCACTGGGTAAGCGCCAGGCCTGCACCTTGTCAACACACCTCCCTGCTGCTTCTTTGCCTCCTTGTTGGTTGGTAACATTCTATTCACAGAGAACAATTAGCAAAGGGCTGACTTAGTCTCAGAAAATTCTGTGGCTGAACACAGTAGCTTAATTAGCTAATCTTCTCCTCTCAAGTGTCAGGATCTCATCAGACCAAAGCTGAGAGCCAGAAACTCCACCTGGTGTCCGTATGGGTGCCTAAGCCCATGGACTTGGGCCATCCTCTGCTGCTTTCCCAAGTGCCTTAAGAGAGAGCTGGATTGAAGCAGCTGGGACTTGAATCAGTATCCATATGGGATGCTGGCATTGAGGGCAATGGCTTAATCCATTACACCACAGCACTGGCCCTGCAGAAATGAGCTTTTTAACCTGGACTTTTAGTTCCTCATCTCTCACCCCACTTTCAGGGTGAACGTTTCCCGAGCTGCAGAGAGTCTTCTTCCTCCTGTGAGCCTTTCTCTGCTTCCCCCAGCTCTGAGTCTAAGCCCTATTTGACCAGGGTTGCCCATGCCCTATGTCCTTCCCTGTGAGCAAATTCCCATTCCTGTATTCTGAGAACTCACAGTCCTGGCTGGAAGGGGCAGAACTTCTAAGGGTCCTGAGTTTGCAAAGAACTAAGGACAGGTCCCTAGAAATACCTACTCAGGTGAGCAAAAAACAGCTATCTCATTACTTAGCTTTACTTCTTAAAATAACTATATCTATAACTATAATTATATATATAATTAGTTTCTTTGCTTGAAGTTCCCTTTAGAAACACCAGAGTAGTGAAAATGGAGAGCACTCGGACACTTAGTGTTCCATAGAAGTATTGCCTTCCAGGTTTAGGGCCCAAAGGTGGACTAAACTGTCAGGCCTGTTTGCACAGGTGGGGGTGACCACAGGGCTGGTGTGCTCGCCTGGCTCTAGGCGTCCCTGGATTCCTTTTGTCTGCTCCTTCGTGCTGTGCAGCTGCTTTTCTTTACTCGGCCTCATCTTGGTCCGCAGCCGTCCGTGTCTGGTTTCCTAGGTTTACTCTGCTCTGTCATTCCTCACGTCCTGTAGTCACCATCACCCAGTTATGTCTGCTGGCTCTGGCCTTCCAGAAGACTCTGCCACTGCCTTATGTACACGGCCTTCCTCCTGTGATTTGGGTTTCCTGCATGTCTGCCTGAGCCATCCTCCCCTCTTAAATCCTCAGCTTTCTTCATACTCTCAGCTCTTTTCTCCATGATCTTGATTTTCTGTCTTGCTCCCTCCCTGTTTCCTTGGCCCAGTTTCCTATGTTGCCACAGTTACACATATGGGCAGGTCCCTTTGTAGGCATATAGAAGTGTGTGCTTTTAGCAGTATAAATATGTCATGTGACTATTCTGCTGTCTGAAAGACATTTGCCTTTCTTATTGTGGCAGATGGTGAGACCAGAACTGAGAACAAGCAAGACATTTCTCAGGAGAGAGGATCCCATGGGGTGCTATTGGGAAGATTCCAAAAGGACATTTCTCAGGGCCTTAAGTTTGAAGAAGCCTACAAACAAGAAGTCAGTCTAAAGAAGCAGCTTGGGCACTCCTCGGGCAAACGATTAAATAGGAAGATGCCAGTGACGGTTGGCGAGAAGTTCATGCCCACAGAACAGAGAAGTGAGAAGTACAACGAATTTGATAGCAGCTTCACTGTGAGTCCCAACCTGATTTCACATCAGAGACTTCCTATGGGAGACAGACCTCATAAGTGTGATGAATGTAGCAAGAGCTTTAATCGAACTTCAGACCTTATTCAGCACCAGAGGATCCACACTGGGGAGAAGCCCTATGAATGTAGTGAGTGTGGGAAGGCCTTCAGCCAGAGCTCACACCTGATTCAGCACCAGAGGATCCACACAGGCGAGAAGCCCTACGAGTGTAACGACTGTGGGAAGACCTTCAGCTGCAGCTCTGCTCTCATTCTGCATCGGAGGATCCACACTGGAGAGAAGCCTTACGAATGTAACGAGTGTGGGAAAACCTTTAGCTGGAGCTCCACCCTCACTCACCACCAGAGAATCCACACTGGCGAGAAACCCTATGCTTGCAATGAATGTGGAAAGGCCTTCAGTAGGAGCTCCACCCTTATCCACCACCAGAGAATCCACACTGGAGAAAAGCCCTATGAATGTAATGAGTGTGGGAAGGCCTTCAGCCAGAGTTCTCACCTCTATCAGCACCAGAGAATCCACACTGGAGAGAAGCCCTACGAATGTATGGAGTGTGGAGGGAAGTTTACTTACAGTTCAGGCCTTATTCAGCATCAAAGAATTCACACCGGGGAGAATCCCTATGAATGTAGCGAGTGTGGGAAAGCCTTCAGGTATAGCTCAGCTCTTGTCCGCCACCAGAGAATTCACACTGGAGAGAAGCCTTTGAATGTAACGGGTATGAGCAAAAGCTCTCTCAGAGTTCCTGCTGAAGTAAATATCAGAGAGTCCACATGAACGGGAACCACAGCTCTGTCTTCCTCTCTTCCTGCCTTACTAACCTAAGTACTCACAGCTTAGGATGTGTCCCTCCAACTTCAACCTTCCACTGTAGAGAGTGGGGCACACTGGGTAAATCACCCTGGTATGGGGATCAGTGACCTAGTAGTAGCCTGGAAAAATTAGGAGGCAAGCAGCAGATGAGGTGCTGGGAACAGAAGGAAACGCTGCGGCCAGTTGCCCCATTTCAAAGGAGTTTGCACTAAAGCATTTTTGTCACACCAGAGGAGCCTTTCTTTCTGACACGGGGTTGGAAGCAGAGTGGGAGCAGAATTCCACGGATTCCACCAGGCGGGGCTGTCACAGCACACAGGGCAGTGGAAAGATGTTCTGGGTCCTGCTGTCTCCTAGCAGCGGGAGATGCAGACCGTATTTCAAGACCCCTGTTTTTCAAACCACAGTCAAGTTGTGGAAATGTACTGTTTGTTTTAATTAATTATGGTCATCTGGGGCTGAGGGGTTTGTTATTTTACTGAGTTATTTATTTTTTTAATGTCTAATTGGTAGGGCTCTTGGATCAGCAAGACCATGTTTTAGAGAAACCTGGCAATATTATACACAGATCCTTTGTCTTTCCTGCTGTGATGGGACTGACTGGGGAAAGTGTTCAGTGACAAGGCCTCTGGCATCTGTCCTCCCCCTTGCTCCTCCTATGAAGAAAAGTGATTTAATCCCAACCTTAGTTAGCAAGGGTGCTTTCAGGAAGCTCAGCCAGCCTGCCGGGCCCTCTGACACATCTGATCTCTGCCCCCAGCAGCCCATGGCTTGTGGCTCCACCACCTCGGACTTCCACAGCCAAGGGTCAACACAAACAAAGTAAAACCCAGAGAAGGCAAGTCGTTGCCCATGACTGGGTAGTGGGTTCTCTGCTGGGTGTGGGTGGGACTCCCCGAGTTTTCCCAGCCCAGGGATCCGCCCCCATTGTGTTTTCCCAACCCTGCTCATCCTGTAGCATCAACAAAGTGCACTATTAAACCAAATAGTTTTTCAGAAGGAGAGATTGAGTGTGTTTTTCTGCAGGCACCAGATCAGGTAAAAAGGACACAATGACTAAAAATGGAATCCGAAAATTAACCATTACATTTTCTGTGCAGACAACCATTTCCCTTTTCCCTTCAGTCCCCGTCACCCTGCTTTACATACCAACAGAGACTCTAGAAATCGCAGCTCTTGCTGAGCATCCGAATTGCTGGGAAGGGTTCTGCCTCCAGGTTACTTCCGTGGTTGGCTTCTGTTCTCCCTTTCTCAAGCCACACTGCTGATCACCTGTAACAGAGATTTCCAAGGACATTTCCAAGTAAAGCAAAGGACTTTCATTCTTAATGTCTCCACCCATCCCAAATCATGCCCACACCCCACACTTTGATAAAGAATTCTGAGAAAGGCTATGTAATGTTTCTTTTAAAAGAAAAAAAAAAGATTTATTTTTATTGAGAAGTCAGATACACAGAGAGGAAGAGAGACAGAGGAAGATCCTCCATCCGAAGGTTCACTCCTCAAGCGGCTGCAACAGCTAGAGCTGAGCCAACCCAAAGCCAGGGGCCAGGAACCTCCTCCAGATCCCCCATGCAGGTGCAGGGTCCCAAGGCCTTGGGCCATTCTTTACCGCTCTCCCAGGCCACAAGCAAGAAGCTGGATGGGAAGTAGAGCCACTCGGACTAGAACCAGCAACCATATGGGATCCCAGCGTGTGCAAGGCAAGTACCCCCAACCACTACGCTATTGTGCTGGGCCCCTATGTGATGTTTCTAAGAGAAAAGCCTATTTCTCCCTGGACACTTCAGGTAGCAAAAGTATGAAAGGTGGAGTGAAACAGTTAGTGAAAAGATTTGTTATTTTATAATCTTGGAGGGAGTTACCGTTCACTGGTTCAGTCCTCAAATGCACATTATGATTGCAGTCAGAACCAGGGGCTGGGAACTGAATTGGGGTCCCCCACATGGGACAGGAACCCAATTTAAGTGATCCCTGCTGCCTCGCAAGGTCTGCATTAGTAGGAAGTTGGAAACGGCAGCTGAAGCTCCTGTGATGTGGGATGCCGCTGTCCCAACTGCTATCAACTGGCAGGCCAAGTACCTGCCCTGTAGAGATTTTTTAAAAAGATCCCCCAAGGAGAAATTACTTTATTCATAAGTTATTTATTGTGTTTGGATTTTTTTCTTTCAACCTCATAAAAGTCCAATTAGATGCATTAAATAATAATAAGGTGGAAGGCTTTGAGACAAGCCAAGAATTACATAAATAACTTTTTACATACAAAGATATAATATGATTTCTGGAATTTTTTCCAGGAATGACAAGGGCTTCTCTTCCTCTGCAAGCTTCTCTTTTCTTGTGCATGGTCTGCTGCAGCTGCTAACATCACCAGCTTCCCAGTCAGCCCCACAGAAAGGTGGCACTGCTTCTGGACATGCCCCCACTGCCTGTTCACTCCCCATATAGCCCCGTGGCTGGAGCTGAGCCATCTGAAGCCAGGAGCTTCCTCCCACATGGGTGCAGGGTCTCAAGGCTTTGGACCATCCCCCATGGCTCTCCAGGCTGTAAGTACAGAGCTGGATTGGAAATGGAGCAGACAGGATACACACTGGTGCCCATATGGTATGTCAGTGTTTGCAGGCATGGGATTAGCCAATTGTGCCAGTCCCAAATAAGTCAGATACACAAAGAGGAGGAGAGACAGGAAGATCCGGCCTCTGGTTCACTCCCCAAGTGGCCACAACAGCCAGAGCTGAGCTGATCTGAAGCCAGGAGCCCGGAGTGTTTTCTGGGTCTCCCATGTGGGTGCAGGGTCCCAAGGCTTTGAGCCATCCTCCACTGCTTTCCCTGGCCACAAACAGGGAGCTGAGTAGGAAGTGGGAGCTGCTGGGACACGAACCAGCGTCCATATGGGATCCTGGCATGTGCAAGCCAAGGACTTTAGCCGCTAGGCTACCGCGCTGGGCCCCAGGCCCAATTTTTTTCAAGTAACAGTTCTACACTAAATTTAAAAACACCACTCTTAAATTGGATTATCTGAATAATGATAGGGATTTAAATGGTTGCATGAAAGCCAGAAAGCAGTTTATATCCACGGGGAACACTTATCTAGGCAGTTCTCAGAAGACAGAATTCCCTCTCAGTTTGATCAGGCTTTGGGGCCCGGACTCTGCATTCTGAATCTTGTGGAACTCTGGGTGAAGCGGTTCCGTCGCTCATGATTAATTCCTTAAAGAGTAGGGCGCACAGGTCAGGCCGGCCCTTTGTGGAATTTCAGGTCCCCCGTGGCTCAAGCTCAGCTTCAACCTGAGTCATCACCCCTAAACCCTTGCAAGTCCAAACAGAATGAAGCCACGGCCGCCTCTGTGCGCACCCCACAAAATAAACTCTCAGCACCATGGTTCAGGGACCGGATGCTGCATGGCGAAGAGGTAGGGCAAGCGACACAGGTGTGGGGCTTGTTCTACATTTCCCTCTCCCAGTGCGGGAGGAAGGCCAGGGCAGCGGCTGGCCCTATCCCCGTTTCACCCAGTTATGGGTCACAGCCAGGTCCTCGCTCCAGAGCCCCACTTGGCGGCCTCCCCCGATCTAGCTCTGACACCTCCAAGACGCAACCCAAACTTCCAGCCCCAGACAGGCTTCAGCGCCTGCGCCGCCCCACTTCCGGCAAGGCCTGCGCTGGAGAGCCTCCCCTCCCCCGGGTTGTCGCCGCTCGCCTCCCCTCTAGGACGTTGGAGGGTTAGTCAACTCTATGGTCCTTTTGCAGGGACCCGAGCTCGCAGGCCGCGGGCAGGGGAAGGGGCCACGGCGGGACGGAGGGTCGCAGGCTCCTTGCGCCAGCTGCGCCCTCAGCTCTGGCGTTAGCGTCGGGGACTCTCGAGCCGTGTGAAAATTCTCTGAGATCCTGAATTTGGTGCAGGCTGGAGGAGAGAAGGAGATAACTGTATTTTACACCAACAAAGAAAACAAAACAGCTTCACCTTGTTGTGAGCAGACCATTAGCCATCAAGATGACGTCCGGTTCTGCCAATCACGAGACTCTCAAGCTGGACAGTCCTCCTATCCCAAGACATTGTCTTGGTGCCATCCCGCCCCCCTCTTATCTACAGCCAATGTAATGCTTTCTTTACAATTTTTCCATTTTGGAATACTCTGGTTTCCTAGATCCGGCCGACATTTCTTACAATGGCTGTCCGGCTCTGTTGCTGGTGTCTTAAGGAATTTATCCCCAAAATGACCCTTTATTATTGCTGACATCTGTAACTTCAATAAAACTCTTATTCCAGTAATCTCGTAGGCTCCACAATTTTTATTTATTATCAGTCTAAAACAGTAGCAGTGTGGGAGGAATCAGCTTTAAAAAAAATGTTTATTTTCATATTTGAAGGGTAGAACAGCACATGTGTACTTACACACGCACACACACAGCAGCCAGCCCAATTCCAGGAGACTGGAATTGGTTTTTCACATAACAGTGACCTAGCACCGACCTGGCCATCATCTGCTGTCCTCCTAGGACACACAGCAGCAGGAAGCCAGTGAGAAATGAAGAAGGGGGGACCCCAAACCACCCTGTGTCCCAAGCGCCGACTTAATCCAGACATCCTGACTTGCTGAATGTCTGCTCCAAGAACCATAGATTTTACATGCTGTCTCAAGGATGTAATATACTGATATTTATCTTACTATGGATAGAAAGTCTTACTTTGGATGAACAACACTTGACATTTAGGCCCAGTAAGTGCTACCTAATTACTTACTGAGTTCTAAAGATGAGAGAAATTTTAAATAAGCAAAAACAGAAGACATGTGAGTTTCTCTGCAGTTAGGAGCAGCCGACAGGCTTCTCTGTGAAGCAGTCCATGGGCTCAGGAAGGCTCAGACACCTCCAAGTTCTCTGGTCCTCTGACAGCCACACACACACACAGCCGGTTCCTTGCACCCTGCCCAGGGTTCCAGGGCTGTGGTGCTCATTAGCATTTGTGTTCTGTATTTTCCTGCACTTTCTGAAGGAGCTCCTTGTCCCTCTACTACCCACAGATCCGATTGTCATTCTACACTAACCTCTGCCTTCCCCACCCCCTCTGTTTAACACACTTTATAATTCAGGAGAGTTTTAAGTTCACAGCAATCCTGGCAAAAGGTACAGAGATGTTTCACATTATTCCCTGTCTGCCTATATGCACAGCTGCACCTTTTACAGCCCTCCACTTCAGCCACAAGAATGGTACATTTTTTAAAGTACCCGTTTCCTTTACATTTAAAAGAAAAATTATTTTTATTGAAAAGCAAGATCTACAGAGGAGAGACAAAGATGTTCTATTTGATGGTTAACTCCCCAAGTGGCTGCAATGACCAGAGCTAAGCCAATCCAAAACCAGGAGCTAAGAGCTGCTTCCGGGTCTACCACACAGGTGCAGGGTCCCAAGGCTTTGGACAGTCCTCTACTGTTTTCCCAGGCCACAAACAGGAAGCTGGATGGAAGGTAGAGCAGCCAGGACATGAACTGGCACTTACATGGGATACCATCGCATGAAAGGCAAGGATTTATTTAGTAAGCCATCCCATTGGGCCCAAGAATATTGACACATTATCACCCAAATTCTAAATTAATTTATTTAAAGGCAGAGAGAATCCATATTCCACCTGCTGGTTTCCCTCACCAGATGTCCATAACTGTCATGTATGGGTTAAGAGGAAGCCAGGAGCCAGGAACTCTGTCTGAATCTCCTGGTGAGTAGCAGGGGTCCAGGTACATTAGCCATTTTCTGCTGTTTCCTAGGCACAGTAACAGGAGCCTGGATCAGAAATGGAGCAGCTGGGACCTGAATCAGCATCCAAATGGGATGCTGGTATTGCAAGTACACTTTAACTTTGTAGTGCTAACATTGGTCTTTTTTGTTCTCTCCTTGTTCCTCCTGCTAGAGACAGCAATTTTTTCCCCTGTGCTTAGAGACCCTGGAAACATCTCATTTGGGTAGATGCCTCTTAGATAATATTTGCCCCTTTCAAAAAAACCACCCTCTCTTTTGTAGTGAATACACTACAAAAAGTTAAGTGGAATTGGGTCTTAGAAAAGACAGTGTGAAAATAGTGCTGCAGAGATGAGATTAAGTGGTACAGAATTGGGCTAAAGCGATGAGCAGGAACCAGAGGGACATTTGTGGGAGGTGACTCTTCAGATAGTCACCTGTGATGCTCGTGTGCTGAATACCAAGCTGGGATGGGAGGATTATGTTTACAGGAAGCATTCCTGCAGGTTTCAGGTTTTTAATATTCTGGAAATGCACTGGGAGACGACCTATGGCAGGCAGAATAGAGGCCCCTCCATGGTGACTACATCCTAATCCTTGGAACCTGTGAATAAGGTGGTTAATTGGTTGATCTCTACATAGGAAGACTATCCCGATGGCTCATAAAATAATCAATAGGGCCTTTAAAAGTGGAGGAGCAAAATAAAAGAAACTCAGAAGCTAAAGGTAACTATGGGAGAATGGCTAGAGGGATGCAAAGTTCTCAAGATGGCAGAAGGGGCTCTGACCCAAAAAATGCTGGTAGATATTGAGAAAAGGCAAAGAAATAGAGTCCTCCCAAGGAGGTTTTCTACAAAATCTTCCAGTTCTACCACAAGTGAATGGAATAAACACTTGTATAAGCAGTATAATGGAGTGTCCATGGCTTATGAGGTTATTAGAGCCTAACATGACGTGGTCCTAAAACACATTGCTGTCCTCCAGATAGCAGTCAGCTGATAAATGGAACTTAGGCCTAAATCCATCCCAGTAGGCTCAATGTGTGGACACCTTTGTGTCACATTCTCTAGAGGATGAGATGGGTGTTTTTTTTTGCAGGACGTAGGTCCTTACCCCATCCTAATCTGTAGCAAGTGTCATGGTAAAGAGGGCCAGGTGGAAATACTTGAACTCCCCAACCAACATGGCAAATCAGAAACCACCACCACCCAAGCATGGAACTGAAGTGACCATTATTGCCCTCAAAGATGTGAGACCCATTTCTTCCATATGGCCCCCGCAAAACAGAAAACTTAGATGCGTTGTGGCTGGCAGACAATGGCTGCCATAAAGCCAATTTGATCAACATGGCCTCTGGATCCTGGTGGGCAGCCACAGAGTTGGACATACATACATTTCTAGAAAAACTTATTTAAAAGGCAGAAAACCAAAGAGAAGCTCAGGTGTGATTTTTCGTTCATGGATTCATTCCCCCAGACAATGGCAACACCCAGGGTTGAGCCAAGCCAAGCAGAAATCAGGAACTCCATCTGGGTTGCCCCTATCAGTGGCAAGGCCATAAGCATTTGGGCCATTATCTACTGCCTTTCTAGGCACATTAGCAGGGAGCTAACACATACCACTTCACAATATGGTATGGAATTTCCAATATATATTTCACCCTTATTGGGCGGAAGGCTGAAGCACCAAAGGCCTGGCAGATAGTGACAGAGTTAATGACGGCAGCCAGAACTGTTGTAGATGTATGCAAAAGTCCCTGTAGGAGCTTGACAAAAGAATGCAGGAGCAAATCCAGTCTTCTGCAGCAAAGAACCATTCACTTTGAAAAGCAGACACTGGCAGGTTACCGTGAAAGTCACCATGTAACTAGAACTGCTGATCCTAAACTGAGTGTTATTACATTCAAGTTTTCTAAAAGCTACACAAGAAGCAAGTTTTAATACTGTTCAATAGAAAACACATCATAAGAGTCCTGAGAGGTGAGATTTTAAAAACTTTATTCTGAATTCAATTAAATTGTGTTGAATGTGGCTCAATTTTTTTAAAAACAAATTTTAACTTTTGAATATATTCCAATAGTTAAAACAGTTTTAATGTTCCTTTCATAATTACAATGGATACACATCAGCTTAACTATGCAGAAGGCAATGCCAGCCTGGATTTCTGGGGCCTGCAAGTGTGGGGAGGGGGCGCTACCTTCAGCTGGCAGCCAAAGACCCACTAATGCTGTCTAGGGGCCTCCTGCCAACTGAACAGCGCGCTCTCTCTCTCTCTCTCTCTAGAGGTTAAGTGAAGCAAATCTATCTCAGGGCTGACACAGCGTTACAGTATATCTCTAGCATTCACATTCTACAGATTAAAAAACAAAACAAACAGGAACATATAAACAGCCACACGCACAAGAACAGGAGTGCATCCCTGACGGCTACGGCCCTTCTTCTCCCGTGTGGACTCTCTGGTGTTTGGAAAGATTTGATTTGCTACAGAAGGTTTTCCCACAGTGGTTACACCAATAGGGCTTTTCTCCAGTGTGGATTCTGTGATGCTTATTGAAATTTGAGCTGTGGTTGAAGGCTTTCCCACACTCCTTACATTTATATGGCTTCTCTCCAGTGTGTAGTCGCTGATGGGAACTGAGACCTGCGTGCTGACTAAAGCTCTTCCCACACTCGTTACACTGGTACGGCTTCTCCCCAGTGTGGATTCGGTAGTGTCGGATGAGGCTGCCTTTCCCACTGAAAGCCTTCCCGCAATCTTTACACTGATAGGGTGCCTCGTCAGTGTGCATTCTCTGATGCTTGAGGAGGTCTGAGCTCTGCCCAAAGGCTTTGCCGCACTTACAGTCATACGGCCGGTCCACCAAGTGGGTTCTGTAGTGGAGGGTGAGGTTTGAGCTGTGGCTGAAAGCCTTCCCACATTTAGTGCAGACATATGGCTTCTCTCCAGTGTGCGTTCTCCGGTGTTTAGTGAGATTCGAGCTATTACTAAAGGCTTTTCCACACTCGGCACATATGTAACGTCTCTCTCCTGGGGTAGGTTTGCCAGCAGCTGATTGTGGCCCTTTCTTGGCACCTGTGACTTGAAGAGGGGCTTTTGCTCCTCTTTCCTTTCCAGGGTTTACCCACTGCCTTCCTAACCTGGCCTCCCGTTTATCAGTAATAATCACGGGAATGATATCCCTTTGGAGTCCATCTGCATGAGATTCTTCTTCAGAACTTTTCTGTCCATCTGCCGATTCTTCATGGTGGATACTCGATCTGTAATCTAAAACCGTAACGGGAATAAAGGTAGGTCAGTTGTTCCTTCTTCTGAGGGAGAAACAGGATTCCAGGTGAGACTGATGGATTCAGAAGAGAGACTGCATATTTATCTCTGAAAGGCCATACTATCACATCAATAGAAATCGATCACCCTCAGGTCTACCTTACAACACCATTCTTCCAATCAGCTTTCTGACCACAAGTGACTACGGTACTACAATGAGCACATGATTTTTCAAACTGCAGTTTCATGTATAGAAAGCCAAGGGTGAAAACAAGCACAACGGGACAGCAGCAGATGGAAAACAGATGAAAACAAGACAAAGCAAAGCAAACCCAAGAATGATTGTTTAAGGGTCAAAACTGAAAAAGGAAAATTACAAAGATACTTAAGGGAGAGGAGGCTCAGTGGCAAACTCACACAATCCCCCCTCAGAAGCTGACTTATACAAACACAGTCAATGATTATACAGAAATGAAATTCACCCCACTTCTCTCTCCACACCCAGATCCTTATTCTCTTGAATGAAAAGTACCTAACCCCCACGAGATTCTAGCTCTATGTATTCTGCACTGGCTACGGCCTGCAAATCTTTTTTAGTTGCATAGACACTGTTGAAATCAGATTGAACCACTTTCTGTTCAAGCGTCTCACCAGGCGGTAACACAGCTTAAAAGTCCTTCTCACACATAAAAGGCACTGTGAAAAAAACGGGCTCCCTCCGAGAACTGTCCTCCTCTGAGAGTAGGTGTCCTTCAGTGAGTAATTTTACTTCTAGACCCCTCTTCTCTTTCCTGAGGAACACTCAACCATCTCCTTCCCTCCTCTGCCAGCTGAACCACCAGCTGTTTCCAGGCTCACTGCTCCAAGGAGCCGTCACCTGGGCATACACAGTCCTTTCTCTGTCCTGCTCTGTGCCCAGAAAATGGACTCTAAGGACTGTACTGCCTGTGTTTCCTGCCTCTGGGGGAAGAACAGAAGACCTGAGGCAAGAGGGTGAAGCTGGGCTACCTTTTCCTCCATTCTCTCCACATCTGACGGCGGGGCTGGTGGCTGCAGGGCCTACAGTGACCCCTTCCCTGTGGCTACAGCTCCGGTTCCAACAGGGCCTCTCGCCGTCCCTTCAGGCGCCTGGGTACTAACAGTTTTCCCTGTTGTCAGGTGTAACACTGCCTCTTGGTAGTATATTCAACCTGACTACGTCTTTGTAAATACTCTTTTTTACTAAGCTCATTTTAACTGAGCTTGAGTGTGTCATCCATCTTTTCCCACCCTACTTTCCGACTGAGGAGAATGGAGACCACTTCTACATGTTTAGCCTGATCAGTGAGGTCAATCCAGGGCATCGGCTCCCAGCCAGATTTTGGAATCTTTCTGCTTTGACCACAGAGGGCTGGGGCGCCATGAGACAGGGCCTCCTGAAACGGGCCTCACCTGGGATCTTTCTTGGGTCCTGAGTGAAATCCTGCTCCTCACCGGTCTCTTGGATGTACAGGGGCCCCCAAGGCTCATACTTGTCACTGTTGTCCATAGATGGGGACTCCATGCTGTTTAACAACTCCTTCGCTGCTCCCGAGGACGACACTGTCTCCCACGCTTTTTTCTGTTCATTTGCGGAAGTTGAGACCTAGAGATAATCGGGAAGGGCTCGGTTTGTACATAGCACCTTTTGAGAACTAGAGCTTGTTCTAAGCAGAAGCTCTTGGAAAGAGAAAAATAAATAAATAAACAAGATGCATTCCATCTAACTCCCAAATGCTGCCTGGAATGCCACACTCTCCCAACTTCCTGGGGTAGCAAGCCCTTCCCCACCCAGCCTACCTGCAGTCCTGGCTCATCCAGTTCCTGCTCCAGGTCTTCCAGGAGCGAGACGGCCTCTTCAGCGCTCTCCGGGCAGTGCTCCTGCACCCAGGCCTGGAGTTCTTGGGGCAGGATGGTCAGGAACTGCTCCAGCACCAGCAGCTCCAGGATCTGCTCCTTGGTGTGGATCTCGGGCCTCAGCCACTCGCAGCACAGCACGCGCAGCTGGCTGAGCGCCTCCCGGGGCCCAGGGGTGTCATGATACCCAAACTGCCTGAAGCGCTGACGGAACATCTCCACGCTCGGTAGGCGCTTTCCCTTCTCTTCCTCCTCCTCCTCTTCCTTCACAACCACAGGCCCTACAAGCTCCCGGGGAGGCCTGGGGCCCAGAACTGTGGCCATGCCCACCACCTTGGTCATCGTACAGGCTCCAGAAATAGGCTCAACTGGGCTGTGGGCAGCAGGAATGTTGGTTCCTCTGGGACTCTGGCTGTTTGGGGCCACCGGCTAAACCTTAGGAAATAGGGTTACCATGAGGTTTTTGTTTTTTTTTTTAAAGTAGTGTTTCTGGATGTTTAAAGCCATAACTTTTAGCCAGGAGACTGTGGAAATTATGGTTCTATAAAACTACTATCCAACAATGACTGTTTCAAATCTCACTGGCAGCAGCTCAAGTTACCCTAATTTG
This sequence comes from Ochotona curzoniae, assembly GCF_017591425.1. NCBI lineage: Eukaryota > Metazoa > Chordata > Mammalia > Lagomorpha > Ochotonidae > Ochotona > Ochotona curzoniae. Next base: position 7,827,426 of record NW_024465421.1, read on the forward strand.
ATTTTATTGTTATTCCCATTTTCTCAAAGCTGTAGTACGGTGTAACTTTAAACGATTTTTGTTCTGAAAATAGATTCAGAGTCTTACAACTATAGATGCCACAGTTCCTGAGAGCTCTAGCTTTCAGCTTAGGCCTGGCCTGGCTGTTGTTGCCATTTGGGATTGAACCCACAAATGTAAGTATCTTTCTCTTTGTCTCTCTCCCTCTGACACTCTGCCTTTTAAGTAGACAAATGTATCAATCCAAAACCAACCAACCAACCCTTGATAATGCTAGTTTTGTGGCTCTGGCTTGACACTACTTGAAATAGTAAACCCTACACACTACACTGAACAAAACTTATTTAGCAGTGATGCTGATGGCTTAAGGAATTATGGATAACTTCAAAACTCTGTGCTTGATTTCCAAATTATTTTTTTAAAACTAATTTTTTTTTTTTTTAATTTGAAAGGCACACAGAGATCCTCCATCTGCTAGTTCACTCCCCAAATGGCCACAAATAGCAGAAGCTGGACTGGTGGGAAGTCAGGACCTTTTCCAGGTCTCCCATGTGGGTACAGGGATCCAAGCCTTTCCCAGGTCACAGCAGGGAGCTGGATGGGAAGTGGAGCAGCCGGGACTCCAACCAGAGCCCATATGAAATGACTTAGCCTCTCAAGTGGTGTGTGGTGTTTAAAGAATATTACTAAGCTTATCATCATAAAAAATCTTAGCAGGGATCGCAACAAGCTTTTGACAAACATAGTAACATTGTAGAAAAGGTTCATACTTATAAAACCAATGCCAGTGGAGTGGTCAGCAGAAGACTGAAAGGAATGGGATTTAAAAGGCAGGAAGAAGCTGTGGATTGCTTTCCATGTGCCCCATTCCAAAGCCATTCTCTGTGCCTCTTTGTGCCCAGGGCTAAATGGCTGCCGGGCCTCCTGCTGGAGAAGACCCCGGGGCAGGAGGCAAGCGAAGCTGAGGTATTTGCTCTCTCCCCACCCGGTCTCTAAGTACCTCACCCACCACGTCACCTCTTTCTACGAGGGTGTGGGCGCGGGAGGGGGGGGGACGCTCGTCTTGCTAAGCGGTCCTCTACAAACTTGAGTATCTCTGTGACGCATACGCTTTTCAATGTGAACAAAGACGAGGCCCTTACTGAGACTGGATCGCACTCAAGCCTTGGAGCGTGATTCAGTTCCTTACAAGGGGTTCCCAAGGGGGGGCAACAATGAACCCCTCATTCAGACATCTCCCCGTGGAGAGGCCAGGTCAAAAGAGGGAAGACGGCCCGAGTCAAACTGATATGAGAGAGCGCAGAAAAACTGCTCTGAGAATACCCCAAATACAAAGTTTCATTTGTTAAAAGCCCCGGGGAAGGGGGCGGGCGAGAGAGTTTTTCCAGAAAGTAATTCGGGCTGGTCAGGGATTGGGGCGCCTTCTCCCCTCCCCCTCCCCAGCCTCAGAGGAGCAGCGGAGGCCACAAGCGCTCGGGCCCACTCGTCCCTCCCCGAGCCTTGCGGCGGCCAGGGCCCCTCTTTGTCCACCACACCCGACCCGATACCTGCGAGTCCACCGGGAATCCGAGCCGCTCCGGGGACCGGGAGAGACCTCACCGCGCACCACGGGACGGCGCGGCCGGAAGCGCGTCACAGTCCCGCCCGCGCGGAGCGTTCCGGCGAGCTCGCGGCGGCCCCTCTAGGAAGTCGGCGCCTCGGCGTCTCGGGCGCTCGCTGGCCGTGGAGGAGCGTGAACGGGGCGGGGGGCGGCGACGTAACCGGGACCGTGCTACCGGGCGAGGCTGCTGGGCTTCTCTCTCACGCCACAACCGACGTCCTTGGGCGGAGAGGGGAGCGGGCTGGGCGCGGCGAGCCCGCGTGCTCTCAGGCCCATCTCCTCAGGACAGCTTGATTGACGTTTGCGGGCCACGCTCGGACGTGGCGCCGGAGACTTAGATATGGCGCGTGCTGCCGTGGCTCGGGGTAGCATCCGCCTGAAGCAGCCGCACGCTTCTGAGGGTCCCGAACATGCGGGACGTGGAGGTCTTGGCCTCACGCTCCAAGTTTCTAAACAGATGTGTTTTCCACCTCAGCTTCCCACTCCCTTTTTCCCCTCAGTGAGTTCAAGAGTCTCGCACGTGGAGAGAGCGCAGCAGGTCTGTACACGGAACTCCTGGAAGTTGACATATTTTCCCCCCTGCTGTTTTCCAGCATTAAAAAAAAAAAATGGTGCTATTTTCAAAGACAAAAGTAGAGAAAATGACTTAATAAAGCTCCAAGGACCTACCAATCAACTGATAATGCTTAATATTGTTTCAACCACCCCTCCATGAATTTCTCATTCTTACCTGGATTTTTAAAAATCTTTATTTTATTATTATTTTTATTTTAACCTGGATTGTTTTGAAGTGAAGCAGATCTCAGACACATGACCTCCCTCAGATGCTTTTCGGTGAGGTCGGGTCTTCCTGCATTGGTCAGATGTGTGAGGTGAGCCTGTTCTAAGTGTCATAGGTTTGATCATTTTAAAACTTTTGTGTTTGAAAACCAGAGTTAAAAAGAGAGGGAGAGAATTTCTCATTCTCTTGTTCACTCCCTAGATGGCCCCAAAGATCAGATCTGAAGCCTGGAGCAGGATATTCTTTTGGGTCTCCTACGTGAGTGTAGGAGCCCAAAGCTTTGTGCCATCCTCCGTTGCCTTCCTAGGCTATAAGCAGGGAGCTCATAAGGCTGTTAGAGGGGATGTGGAGCAGCTGGGACACAAACTCACGCGGTTAGGGTGGATTTTGAAGAAATTCCTTTTAATTGTGAATCGCTTGTACTTTTCAAGACTGAGGTGCTCCTGAAGCAAAGAGGCTCAGAGTTTCAAATATTAGGGCTGGAAGAGACCCAATGAACAATCTACATTTGTGGTGAAGAAACAATGGCTGGAGGAGTTGGCCATAAGGTGCACTGATAAGCTAATTAGCAGCAGAGATTAATGTAGAAGCCAGGCTCTCTAGTTTAAACCTTAGTGTTTGTTATATCAAAAGAGATTTAAAGAAAAAAACGTGAGAAAAATCATGTTATTCATACAAATTATACTAAGGTAACTTGGTTCAGGTTAATCCATTATTTTCTTCCATTAATGTAACCGTGCTGTATGAAAAAAGTCCCAAGAGAAGCCAAATGACAAGTTGGTTAATGCAACTGTCGGCTCACTGATGTGTCACATTCCCTTCCTCTTCAGAATAGCTTTGATTTTTCAATGAATTCATTTGGCGCATACTTACCAAGAAACTGATATATTAGGCAATGTGCTAAAGCCAAAACTTTAAAAATCAAAGCTAGTTTTTGACAGATATATAAGCAAATAGTTACTAACAGACATGGCAGAGAAAAGAGCCTCCTAAATGTTGATCAAATGTGATCAGATGTGAAAGGTTAGACACCTAACCTTTCACAGCACACATGCATCCTTGCCAGGAAAACCTCTGCTTCTAATTGGACCCAGGTCAGACAAGACACTTTCCTTCTTTTGAAAAGCTCCAGTTGTCCAGATTTATGTAAAGCAAAGTCTGTTTTCCTATAATTTCAACTCACTGATCCAAGTCATTTTATGAAACAAAATATATACATCTCTTAGTTGTTTTTGTTCACCCGTCAAACTATTTGAAAACTACCACATGTGCTTGCTTTAAATTCACCTGCAAGGACCCTGCACCATAACGTGGTTAATGTCCTTGCCTTGCACGTGCTGGGATCCCATATGGGCGCCGGTTCTAATCCCGGTGGCCCTGCTTCCCATCCAGCTCCCTGCTTGTGGCCTGGGAAAGCAGTAAGATCTTCCTGTCTGTTTCTCCTGTGTACTTCCACCTTTCCAATAAAAATAAATAAATCTTAAAAAAAAAGTGTCACCTGCAGTAGTTCCATAGTCGTGTCAGAGTTGCTCCTGAACTCGGGGTATAAAATGTGTGGGTGTGGAGACTTGAACTCGCTTAAATGATCCATAAATCTCCCCGCTTTACTTTCTCTACATTACTTTCTTTTGTCCAAAGGGTTCTGTGACTTTGCAGCAGAAATCTAGAGGGAGAAAAGCTATTAGTGCTCACTGTCGCCCCTGATTCTCTTCTTTCTGGTTCTCTCTTAAAAGGTTGTTTTCTCCAACAAGAAATAGTAAATTTGGAAGCAATGGGTACACCAACTTTCCATAAACCTTGATCCTTCCCACAGTGATCCACTATGTAATCATTATAAAAATAAAATTTATATTAAAAATTTTTTTTAAATGTTTTTTCTCATCTTGCTCTTTTTTTTCACCCACTTATTTTTGCTGCAATAAGCACGCTTGACCAGCAGAGGGTGATCTTAGATCTTGGTTTCTCTTAGAACATGGCTGGGCATTTTGCTTTATTTTTTTCCTAGGAGGAGTCCACAAATACCCGAATGTTAACAAGTTGCAACAATATTTGCTAAAGACAAAAGAGAATAAAAGTGGATTAGATAACTATGACAAAGTTATTCAATGACACTTGTTAAAACATGATAGACTTTCATCCAGGAGCGTCACCTTTGGATAGGGACCTTGAATGGGATTTTGCGGTGGAAGAGATTTGGCTCAACTCTATAGTATGGGTTAGTGGGAATTTATAGCAAAGGGGCTGCGTGAGCGTGAGTAGTGGGAAGATTACCAAGAAGAAACAGGACAGGGACCCCAGCGCAGTAGTTTAGTGGCTAAAGTCCTCGCCTTGCATTCACTGGGATTCCATATGGGTATGGAAAACAGTGGAAGATGGCCCAAAGCCTTGGGACCCTGCACCCATGTGGGAGAATTGGAAGAGGCTCTTGGCTTCAGATAGGCACAGTTTTTGGCTGTTTGCAGCTGCTTGGGGAGTTAATCAATAGTTGGAGGATCTTTCTGCCTCTCCTCCTGTCTGTATATCTGACCTTCCAATAAAACTAAATACATCTTAATTTTTAAAATCTAAGATGCAGTTATTGAGAAAAAGAGAGAGAGAGAAATCTTCCTTCTGCTGGTTCACTCTCCAAATGACCACAACAGCTAGATCTGAGCTAATCTGAAGCCAAGAGAAGGAGCCCACATGGGTGCAGGGTCTCAAGCACTTGGGCTGTTCTCTGTTGCTTTCCCAGGCCACAGGCAAGGAGCTGGCTGGGAAGTGGAGCAGCTGGGACACAAACCAGCATCCATGTGGGATACCTGTGCTTGCAGATGGAGTAGTAGTCCATTGAACCACAGTGCCAGTCCTGACACTGTTCATTTTGTGGTTGTCAGGAAGCTTAAGGTTATGTAATTTTTCAGCGGAAAAAGGGTGCCTTTTTCTAATTTGTCCAAAGTCCTGGCATCATAGTGGCCATGGTGGCCTAACTCATTGGGCTTATTCTTTGTTGTATCTCATTCTACTCTTTTCTACTTCTTTTCTTCTCTTTCTCTCCCTTCCTCCTCTTTTCGATTTTTTTTTTTTTCAAAAGGCAGAGTTACAGAGAGGAGAGCGTGAAAGATCTTCTGAGGGTGAGAAGGGGCCTAGAGCACCAGAGATGGAGGTCACATTTTTCATTCGTCTTTTGTCCTGAGACACAGAAAGAGCCACATGATAAGGGCACAGAAAACTGCATGCTGATGATTGTGCCCCACAGAGGAAGTTTGCCAGAGTCCGGGAAGGGTGCCACAGTATATAGAATGACAAACTGGTTTATTTCCACCGAAGCGCAAGCAAGAAAGAATAACGTAACAGACATAAGCCCTGGAGAGATGAACGGAGACATCATTTCTACCAATTCTGCAGCCTGTTTTTTTTTTTTTTTTTTTTTTGGTAAATGGTACTGCCTATGAAATGAGAAAAGGCACGGGGCCAAGTAACCAGGATCCTGGCTGGAGAGTTCCTGGATTGTTCCTTTTGTGAAGCTCAACCTCCCAGACCACAAGCTGGCTGGCCTGGAGCCTCTCTTGCCCACTGTCATTTTTACAGTCCTTAGTCTCCTGAGCCTCTTTTTATGGCATCCTGGAAAAGATTGTCCCTTTGTGATCCCTGATTTTTTCATCACACTGGACACAAAAACATTTCTGACTTAGCAACTCTGACCTGCCAGGCACCAAGGGAAACCTCCCACCCCCATGGAATGAAGCCTCTGCTCCCCCAGAGTAAGGCCTGGTCCAGCTGCCACTGCCACCAGCCCGTCCTGGGTCCCAGTTACCCTGATCGTAGGCTAGAGACAGTCCATCCGTTAGCAGACACAGGAGCTCTAGTTGGTGTGTCGTCACATCATCAGCCGCAAGCTGCAGCTGGAAAGCTTTGTGTCAAGCAGATAGTAAGTTAGGGGCTGACTCAAGAAGATGCCTTCCTGGGCCTGGCGCTGTAGTCTAATAGCTAAAGTCCTTGCCTTGCATGCACGGGATCCCATATGGGCTCTGGTTCATATCCCAGCTGCTCCACTTCCCTTCCTGCTCCCTGCTTGTGGCCTGGGAAAGCAGTAGGGGATGGCCCAAAGCCTTGGGACCCTGCACCCTGCCTGGGAGACCCTGAAGAGGCTCCTGGCTTTCGGATTCAGATCAGCTGAGCTCCAGCCCTTGCGGCTACTTGGGGAGTGAACCAGTGGATGAAAGATCTTTCTTTCCTTCACTCTGTAAATGACTTTTCAATAAAAATTATTAATTAAAAAGATGCCTGAGAAGTGGTTTACCAGGGCTTTTATAACAAGAGTTACGGAGCTGTCCAGGATGTAGAAGAGCAGGAGGGCCATTTCTGCTCAAGTATCACACATCTTCCCACACCATAATGCTCAAAGCTTTAGACTCACACTGTTTCTTGCAGCTTTCACCATTATTGGTGCTCTGTACCCCCGAGCTAAGTACAATCCTGCCAGACTTTTCTGGAACTTCCTCTGGGAAGCTCTGATAATTATTACCAGGCTCTCTGCCCTTGTTCCTCTGTCCCCCTCTTGAATCATGCATCTGTGGTGACACACTAAACCCTGGGAAATAACAGTGTAGCAGGGACTAGGGTAGAAATGAAGGTGGCCTCAAATTTTGAGGCTAGGTTTACAGTTTCCTCATCTTTTGAAATGTAAGTGCAGGAATGGAGCACACACAATCAGGGTTTGAACTGGAGAGGACAGTGAGACGTTCTTGGGAGCTGAGCTGATTAGGGGCCCTTGTTTGCAGGACAGCACTCGGTTTTCAGGGCCCCTTAGTATCGCAATTTGATGTGTCTGAAGTAGGAAGTCAACTCCAGTAGCAATATCAGAACTGGACTGAATTGGAGGACACCTAGTTGGTGTCCACAGACAGCTAGAATGGAACCAGCTCTCATATTCTGGACACTCCATGTACTCTGCCTCACAGATTGCTCACTTTTCAGTCAAGCCACTCCTGGAACCAGATTTTGGCAGGTGCACTTGGCAGTAGTAGCTGTTCTGAAACTGCTGTGATGTGTGCAGACCTGCAAAGGCAAGAAATCCCCGCTTCACACATCTCTCCTTCAGTGCCCAGAACAGCCACATCCTGTCATGGAGGTCTGGGCTCCTTATCTGCAATAATGACCAAGTTCAAGGATGCATTGGGTTCCTTCCTCTTCCTTTCTGCCCACCCTGTCCCTCAACTTCTGTTCTCTGTCACCATTTCCCAATACAAGTCATCTGTACTTAGGCCCCAACTTGAGGCTCTGCTTTTTGGGTGACTCAGGCTAAGAAAGATAGCAGAACAGGACTGAGTTCCCCTGAACCAGGAAACCTGGCTGGGGACACATTTTTACGAGCTCCCTGGTTGTAAATCTTCTTTTTGACACATTAAAGACTGTGTTACATCATAGTCCTTAAAGAGAGCAGGGCAGTGACCATTCCAGTCTTTAGGAAATAGGAATCAGAATATAGAGGAGACAGAGCTCTTTCTCCACTCAGGATTTCTAAAAAGAAACCATCAATTATCCACAATGAGGCAAAATAAAAATAAATAAATAAAAATCAAGTTTTGTGTTCCAAGACTTGACACATTTCCAACTTTGATGTTTTTCCTTGATCCGAAATGTTTCGGTAATCAAGGATGACCAACGCAAGTAGTGCCACCTACAGATAGTTTATTCTTTTACCCCGAAGCAACATAAAGAATACTTATTAATTTCCACAACCTCATTGTGCCAACATTTGCCAGAAACCACTGGTCTAAACAGATCACTGACCGGAAGTACGTGCACACGCTGTTTTGCTATCATCCCTGTTTGCAACTTTAGCCCTCAAGATTTAAAATTACTTTTCCCCTAGTTTTTTAAAAACACATCATTCTCCCTATGATTGCATTATTTAAAAAGGAATTTCTGGAAATGCTAGAGTATTTTGAATGCACAAATTGGAATTTAAAAATTCTTTATTGAACATCTACCAAGCACCTGGACTCTGAAGAGACTAATAAAATGAAAAATTTCGTTCTTAACAGCAATAATTTAATTTGCAGGTATACAAAGACAAGTAAATCTCTTCTTTTGGTCTAATTTAATTCTAAACAAAAAAGCTTGAACTGAACTGACCAAAAACAGGTTGCTTTTTAGTCTACAGACAATGCCTGAGTTAGCTCTCTACAGATTTAGGCTTAGCATGTTGACCTGGCTGTAATAATCTATATTTAACTAAATGTTAAAAAATTATTCATTTAAAAATAATTACTGATTCTGCACGAGTAACCCACCTCTTTTTAGACAAGATTTTTAGATAACTTTTTAGAGCAAGATTTTCCTGCACAATCGCAATGTGCCTCCTCCTGCCCCACTCCCTCCTGTTAGGTTTTTGAGTAAGAACTTCTGCTACCAGAAGTATCTCTAACATGCTTTGTGGTAGGGCAGACTAAAAAACTTGAAAAGCAGCTGGATGCTGTCACAGGGTGAGCAAACACCCTAACACAGCCAAGCTCCTCTTCAGCCTCCTTATTCTTTCTCAGCCAAGGACAAGGGCAATGATAAACACTCTCCTATCTTAACGTACCCAACCTTGCCTGGAGACTAAACCATAGTGATGAAAAACCCATGACAGCTATCTGGTCTCCTTCCAGGACCAAAGAACTTACAACTCCAATCCTAAACTGGGAGGAAATTCAATTTTAACACCACCTTGCAATCATTCATGGGTCTCATCCTTTCCGCCTTAAACTGTTGAGCCTTGTTGCTTAATGAGGATCGAGAATTTCAAAGATCAATTAATTTGCTAATTACTGTGTAATTTGCAATGAATTATGATTCTTCAGTAAACAGAAGGGAGAATCTCCAAGATTAAAGGGAACCAGAAAGTATGAGACTGAGTTGTCACATGAAGAAATCCTTCACAGTGGGATGTCAAAAGCATGTCACCAACGTGCTTGACCTGTAGGACAAGGGATGGCTGACCTCCTTAGAACTTCAAGTTTGTCTGACAAAGCTTTGAAATGACAGAAAATTTCATTTTCAGATATAATCTGAAATAATAACTGCTTTTAAGTGTACAGTAGTAGTGTGCCCATTCTCAAAACGACTTAAATCTACATCAGGAAAACTTTTCAAATAATAATGCTCTGTATTAAGTTTTCCAGTAGCAAGTGAAAATTCTACCCTAACTTCCACTGAAAAAATGATCTAATTATACCATTTAATTTCCTTTTCTGAGAACACACTGCAGCCTGTCACTTGATTTCCCTGGTAGGGAACCCCAGCCTCCTCATAAATATTTCTTCGTTGCACAGAGTGGACAAGACGCAAGAATGTGACTCCTCTGGCAAGTACTGCTGTCACTGACCACATTTCAATTCTGTTACCCAAATTCACTCCTTCCTTGAGGATGGTGGATGAAACTGGTTATATCTGGCTTTGGAAAAGTAGATGAGCGTGACTACCCAGAATAAAGATGACTGCAGGATAAAAACTTAAAAAAAGTTCACAGCTATCTTTACAAACTTCTTCCCTAAAAATCATAAACCAGGGAAAGAGTGGGAACACAGAAGGTACACAGAACACAAGCAAAGTTATTCAAGCTTAATTGAGAACTTCCTGCAATCCCACAACTGGATGTACCCCATTTACTTCATGCTTAACTGGAAAGAACCCAAGAGCCTATCATGGGGCTTTCTTCTCCTGAATCTTCCAAGTGTAATGATTTAACAGGACACCCCCTGCTGCAAGCTTAGACAGAATCCATTCCCCTTCCTTGCAGTGGTGACTTAACAACTTGGAGGCTGATCTCTGGGCTTTGAGGAGGAAACTCTCCAAATGCTGCATGTTTCTAGAATCCTTTCATCTTTGTGTTCTATTAACCTGTCCTCATGGATCTGATAAGCATCAAACTGTGAAGCTTTTGTTTCTTCTTTATATTTTCCCACTCCCTGGTTCTGTGAAGGGATGTTTTATCTAGAACCACTTCAGTTTCTTCACTACTCACTCCAGTATTGCACTTCTGGGGTGACGTGTTCTGTCAAATAGATTAAAATAAAATATACAATCTGCTTACAGGGAATATACAGAGTAGCAGGGACGGGAGGTTCAAAATACACACATCATGGTCAGACAAAATATACAGAAGTTCCTGACATTAACAATGCTTGCAAGAAATTGTACTATTTTCTATGTCCTTAGCATTTCCCCACATTCCCTTTCCTTTTGTGGCCCCTCTGAGTTAAGACTGAGCTCCCTACGCAGTGTTTCTGGAATTTATTACATCAGTGGAAGACTCTGACAAAATTCACTGTTCAAAGCAGTGAGTGCTACATATGAATGCTTTCCTCACATTTAATGAAGTTTATTTACAGTGTAAGCTTTCTGATGCTAAGGGCTGAGATGTGATTAAAGGCTTTGCCTTATTTATCACATTCAAGAGGTTTCCTTCTGGAATAGATTCTCTGATGTATATACGATGTGAACTGTCTTACACATCAAACATTTTTATCTCCACACATAGTTAGCACAATGTCACTTTTACACCTTTAATATTAAGTGCCTTACATATCACGATATCTCATAAGTCTACAGTTTCAGGTTTTAGCCTTGCCTACGTGGATGGAGTAGAAACAAATACTCCACAATCTGGAGAAATTTAACTTCTCTTCCTGGCAGGGTTAAGGTATATTTCCAGTAACTCTCAAAAAAGTTTCATCAGGACAACTAGCATGCTAATGATTAACTACAGAGTACTGAAACTGATACCAGATTTCAGCTGGTCAAGAATGTTTGAATGACCATCCTGGGCATTAATTAGATGTCGCCAGCATTCTTGGCCATGAACCAATGACATTTTGGTTTGAGTAGTTGGTAAATGAACAATGCAAAGGGTTTTTTTTTTTTTTTTAACAATTGTAATCTGTTGCCTTCAGAAAACACCTTCTCAAACAGCTGCCTCCCGGAGTGCACATGCTGAGTGTGATGGCAACCTAGTGGCCACTGACAAAGTAAGATGTCCCAATCAAATAGGAATTAAATATGGACAAAGGTCATTTTTTTTTTCATTTAAAAACAAAAATAAAAAATGATGGCTGAATTACGTCACCAAGTAGTTGTGGCTAAAAGGAAAGGGCAGATGTAGAACCGACTAAAGTCCTTTTCTTCTTAAGAAGTGTTTGGTTCAGTGCCTGGGGCTAGGCACTTCACTTTCAGTTGCTTTCCCACGGGTAACAGCCCTCTGAAGAGCACCAGCCATCTTCTAACATTGTGGCTCACTGGAGAAATTTTTCTTAAAAGCATTTCTAACTCCACTTTACCAATAAAAAAATATTTTTTAAAAATACATTCTCTTGAAGTATCTTGTTTTTCTTAGACAGAAATATTTTGGAAAGTTGTTGACTGACTTTCCAGGCAAAACTGATGAAACAATTTAGAAGCTATAGGGAAACTGTGGTTGGTTGTGGTTTGGTCTGGAGCTGAGGCCACATGTGCCGTGCCCAGTTCATTGGTTCTGCCATGTTGTCTTGGTACCTTTAGCTGTTGCTCAGTGAACAACTGATGGATGCTACTTTCTGTTGTTTCTTGAGGAAAAATCTCAAACTGCATGTGGAGGTTCTCCTGTTAAGGAGTAGTCACGCTAATAGTCATCAGGTTTGTTTGTTTCTTTGATTTTCTAAGTTTCTGCATCGTTGTCCACAACCATTTAAATTGTGCTCATGACCACAGCCTCTTCCTGCAAGTCTTTGATGCCTTTTCAAAGCCCATGATGCTTTAGGGCTCTTCTGTTAGACCATCTCCATTCTTAGCTTCCGGGAAGCTGTATGCATTCTGCTGCACAGGTTATGGGAACGTTTAGTTTCATTACCTCACCTCAAGTCTTCGATGATGACAATCAGAAGACGGTGTACTATGGTTATGATACAACCAACCACATCTTATAGTGTGTTGGTAAACTTCTCAAAGTACATTTAGTAATGGCCAGCGGATGATGACAAACACTCTCGAAAAGTTTTTTGGGGAAGTGTGAAAAACCTGCCTCCTATAACTCTGTTTTCTGAAAAGCAACAAAAATCACATCTTTTGAACTACATTATCTAGATTTTGAATGATTCTGAGCATGCCCAAATCATCACACTGTTCAGCAGTTGATGGAACTGAATTCTTGCTAAGATCTTTGCAATGTAAATGACCTTAGGGTTCACATGAAGATGGCGATGATTAAGTCATTTCTGACATTCTGTGGTATCTACTCTCTGTGTTTAGAAAGAAACTACACAAGTAGCTAACCAGTACCTTTCATTTATATTTAGGACAAAAACAGCATCGATCTTAAGCTTTATCAGCCTCCTGGCCCTGAACGTCCCCTTTAGTGCTGGGCCAGGCTACCATTTCTCAGGTACCTGTGATTCACAGGGCTTCATCATAAATGTAGAGGTCCTGTCAGCAGTCAGTCACGAGTGCTTCAGGGTTCAGCACCACCTCCAGGACCGTACTGTTAAGGGATGTGACAGCTTGTGACAACTGGAGCATCTCCTTTAGGGGGTGATGGCTTTCATATGCGAAACCATGGAGGATTAAGACAGCACACAATCAAGTGCTAACTTGTGCAGAAATGCGTTTAGGAGTGCTATCGTGCTGTGGGAGTTTGAAGAAGGAAGTGTTCTGAATCATTTCAGTAGAACTGACAGCAGTGATGAGGATAGAACCATCTACACTTGTTGAAGTCCTTTGGAATGGTAGACTGGTACATCTGCCCTCTCTCTTGGGAAGAGATAAAAATCTTTGGTTTGATACTGATCAACACAGTCCTAGATTTCTATAGCTTTGGTAGACTACCACTGATCATATATATATATATTATATATAGCTCTTCATATATATATAACTAGCTTGAGCAGCATGTCCTGATGTGGGACAGTCTTAACTGTCCCTCTTTTGAAAGGTAAGCAAGGTGTTGGCCTAGTAGAGCTTGTTGCAGCAAGGAGCTTCTTAACCTTGGTATCATGTTCAAAGAGCCGGTCTTGATCTTTCAATTATATACTGTGATTACTCAGAGTCCAACAGTGCCTTACAGATATCCTCATTACTGAAAAAGCTTGACAATTCATTGTTGTATATGTGTGCTTTTATCTTATGTGGAAATGTTGCATGAATTATCCAAATCACTTATTTCTCCCTGCAAGAACTGTATGGAAGAATTACATGCCCACATGTACAAAGGCAGAACACTGCTGATTTACCTAAAAGGATCCTTAAGGGTGATTTTGTTTTTTAATTTGTTGAGGTTCTCCTCCCGCCCCCCCACTCTATGGGTGCACATCTCTGAAATAATTTTACAAACAAAATGGGGAAATGGCTTGATGAGAGATGCTTGCTTTACACACAACTCTTCAGGAATGCTCCAAATGCATCGAGGGAGGCCGGGCTGTACTCCGAGGCTCGCTCTCTGGCATGGATTCTGTGGTGCAGGGTAAGAGTTGAACTCCGGGTGAAGGCCTTGCCACACTTAGTACACTTATAGGGCTTTTCTCGGGTGTGAATTCTTCGATGCAAAATAAGGTATGAGTTGCGGTTGAAAGCTTTTCCACATTCACTACATTCATAAGGTTTCTCCCCCGTGTGGATTCGCTGATGTTTAGTGAGGTCTGAGCTTTGACTGAACGCTTTCCCACACTCATTACATTCGTAAGGTTTCTCTCCAGAGTGGATGCGCTGATGGAGGATGAGATTGGAACTGTGACTGAAGGCTTTGCCACACTCATTACATTCATGTGGTTTTTCTCCTGTGTGGATTCTCTGATGCAGGACAAGGTTGGAATTAAGACTGAAGGCTTTTCCACACTCACTACATTCATAGGGCTTTTCTCCAGTGTGGATTATTTTATGGCGAATAAGGCTTGAACTTCTTGTGAAGCACTTACCACATTCATCACATTTGTGAGACTTTCCTGCTGGGGCTTCTTCAGGGGTGTTGAAGTTGGAACTCAGACTGAAGCTTCTTCCCAGTCCCTTCCCCTTCTCCCTTGGACCCCTTTCTCCTGGGGTGGGTTTTTTATCCTTGCCTGTCGTTGGACCTGAATCTCTCTTTTCTTTTCCAGTTTTATCTTCCAGATTTCTCTGCTGCCTGTCTACAGTTCTGCCCGGCTGTTCACGTTTTTCTCCAAACTCTTTCTGGAATCTTCCTGCTATCTGACCATGGGATGCTGAGTCTTCTGTGGCTTCAGTCTTTGAGGTGGACTCCTCATTTTCATTCCTGGTTTTACAACCTGGCATAACAGGAAAAACAAACCCACAAATAACACCTTTTTGAGTAAATCAGTTAACTGCATAACATCATTTTCCAGGAAACTTGTACCTGCCTGCAAAATGATTTCCTAGTATTAAATCAGAGAAAACAGAGGAAAACAAAGGAGAAAAACTGGAACAAGTAGAAATAGGGTTGGAAAACCAGAGGGCAGCCAAAGAGGGAAAAGGAAAGAGAAAATAACAAAAAGCATGCAGAGGAAGGGAATAAACATCAAAGGGAATGAGCACAGGAAACAGACCTGATAAGGAAGAGATAAGGACCTAAGGTACTTCAGAGGCCACAATTGTATTATCAACTGTTAAATAATTTACAGGAACATATTAAAAACATCATGCTGTTTCTAAGCTTTTTGTTTGTTTGGAGATTTATTTATTTTTATCTGAAAGGCAGATTTTGCAGAGAGTAAGAGAATGGGAGAGAGGTAGGAGGTGAGAGAGAGAGACACCTTCCATCCTCTGGTTTTCTTCTCAAAAGGCTGCAACAGCCAGAGCTGAGCTGGTCCAAAGCCAGAAGCCAGGAGCTTCATCAAGGTCTCCCACACAGGTTCAGGATCTCAAGGACTTGGGCCATTCTTCTCTGCTTTCTCAGATCATAAGCAGAGAGCTGGATCAGAAGTACAGCAGCCAGAATACAAACTGGCACCCACTTGGGATGCTGGCTCCATTGGGTTGAGGATTAGCCTTATTATGAATCACTACACTATGCTACGTTTGTTTTTATGTTTTAAAGAATGGATAGGTCTTTGTTAAACAAACAAACAAATAAATCAATAGGGTTGGCATAGTGGCACAGTGGGTTAAGTTGTCTCCTGCCACACATATGTTTCGGTTTGAGACTTGGCTGCTCTACTTCCAATCTAGCTCCTTGCTAATGCTCTTGGGAAAGCAAAAAATGGTCCAAATCTTGGGGTCCCTACACCCATGTGGGAGACCTGAAGGAAGATCCAAGCGCTTGGCTTAGACCCTGGCACAACTGATTGCAACCGTCTGAGGAGTAAAACAGTGCACTGCAGATCTCTCTCTTTTTCTCTGCCCCCTTTCTAGATTCTTCCTCCCCATAACACTTTTAAATAAATAAATAAATCTCAAAAATAAATAAGTAGGTGTCAGTGGTCTTAGCAGAAAGGAAGGAATATACCTGGAGAAGATAGAGTACATACCCTGCAATTCTGTACTTTATCAACAAGGGGATGGCTAATGGGAAAACCAAGGAACTCTGAGCCAGGCAACGGCATGGACTTTCAGCCCCAGGAAGCAGCTCTTCATTAGGGAGAGCAACACAGAACTGACTACTTAAGCAACAGAGTGGGGGGTTAGAGACCTGGCTGGGCATTTACGAGGAAAGCGTTAAAACCTTTCCTGACCCACAACTGAGACAAACTAAAACTTAAGAGATAGCCCCAGCCCATGCCAGAGATAATGCAAGAAAACAAAATTTTAGCTCCTCATTTTACCCATCAGTATATTAAACACTGAAGTTTAATCTTTTTTTTTTTTTTTTAAGATTTCATATATTTTTATTGGAAAGCCAGATATATAGAGAGGAGAGACAGAGAGGAAGATCTTCTGTCTGATGATTCACTCCCAAAGTGACCACAACAGCCAGAACTGAGCTGTTCTGAAGCTAGGAGCCTCCTCCGGGTCTCCCATGTGGTGCAGGGTCCCAAGGCTTTGGGTTGTCCTCTACTGCTTTCCCAGGCCACAAGCAGGGAGCTGGATGGGAAGCGGGGCCACTGGGACACGCACTGGCACCCATATGGGATTCCAGGCATGCAAGGTGAGGACTGTAGCACTAGGCTACTGCACTGGGCCCTGGAGTTTAACTTTTATTCTACATTGCTATATTCTGTGTGTGACTCTGCTTTTAACTGAAAGTTGAAAACTGTCCAACATGTACTATTCATGCTTACATTTGTGTAAGAAATAAACCAACTTTATTCTTCACCTGACCTAAAGAAATCTTTCCAAGAGCATCTGCACTCTTCTACTCTGGCCCTTGAATGCAAGGACCAAGACTGCTGAGTAGTATCAACTCTGACTCAATGAGGAAATCACCAGGAACCCTAAACTGTTGTTAAGAAAGATGAAGTTGGTTTCCTTGTTTTGAATCCCAAGCCAAAGTCTTAAAAATCTGGACAGTTCTCAGACATTCTCAATATTTTAAATTACTGGAACAGGTACTCAGCCCACACACGCAGTTTTCGCCTTGTCATCATTTCCTTAGTACGTACTAAGGAAACTACCATTCATACCCATTGCTCGGAAAATGTTTTAAGACTTCTTAGCTATGTCCTTTCTTTGTTTTTACCTCTAAGTAATTCATCCCCTTTTTGTCCTCCTCAAGGAGGGATCTCTATGACTTTACTGTTCAAATCTGGTGGCAGCTTTGTGGCACCTGCTCCTACTGGTTAAGATCGGATAGACACATTGCTGTCTATTAGACACTGTGTCACCCTGTCCAATCTGGCTGATGCCTCCTGAGCTTCTTCACAGCCCACAGTCAGGATCCATTGTTCTTCACAGAAGATCACTGCAAGGCTTGGAAAGCAGGAATCTCACTGGCAGGGAGATCTAGATACAAGTTTTTCCAGTTACAATACTCATTCAAGGCGGAAGACAGAAAGTTCAAAGGAGCATATCTGTCAGGTTTAGCAATGTAGTGCCAGGATAACAGCCTGGGAGAGTACCTGGCCATTGCTTTTATTTTTGATCTTAAAGAGCAAAAACTACCTAGAAGTAAAAAAATTCATGTGGGGGCCTCGCTTGATAGTCCAGTGGCTAAATCCTCACCTTGCATCTGCTGGGATTCCATATAGGTACCGGTTTGTATCCCAGTTGCTCCACTTCCCATCCAGCTCCCTGCTTGTATCCTGGGAAAGCAGTAAAGGACGGCTCAATGCCCTAGGACCCTACACTCGTGGGGGAGACCCGTAAGGAGCTCCTGGCTTTACATCATTGGCTCAGTTCTGGCTATTGAGGCTACTTGAGGAGTGAATCAGTGGATGGAAGATCTTTCTTTATCTCTTTCTCTGTTTATCTGCCTTTCCAATAAAAAAAAAAAAATCATAAAAAAATCCATTTGGATTCAGGGAGTCATAGTATCATAATTTTGGAGTTCAATGAATAAAATATTTATCTGTTTTGAAGAAAGGGGATGAGTAGTCTTCGAATTCTAATCAACTCTAATTGAACAATAAAGGGGCAACACAATCTTATCAGGCAATAGTTCTGTATCAGTCTTACCCTGGGGAAATGTGTTCCCATAATTCTCCTGCCTGTTGTCCCTGTTTAGATTCCTCCGAGCCAGGTTCTGGCATCCCCATTCCTCCAGGATGAGGGACACTGCCATATCCTCAATCTTCACCATAGCCTGAAATAACAGGAGATGCCCACAATTAGTTCCTCCAGAACTCAGGGACAGTCCTATAGGCAAACCCGGAGTTAGAGTTAACTGAAGGCTCTAGAGTGCTGGGAGGAACTCGTGAGCACAGCCTGATGGCCTGGGGAGGGAGCTGTGTCACACACTAATGGAGAGAACGAGCAGGAGCAGGGCTTCTCTGGGTGAGGAATCAAGAAGCAGGTGGTTTGGCAGAAACTACTAAAGCAGCACGAGGCATAGAGGCTGATACAGGGACTCGGGGCAGAGAAGAGCAAAACTCACCTGAGAATCTGCCGTCAACAGTGCAGATGCCACTGCCTGTTCTCTGGGACTCCCCTCATGATGTGGGGCAGGGATGTGGCTGCCAGGGAGGGCTGGGGGAGCACAAAGGAGCTGTGAGTAAATCAACTCTGCTTGAGGCCCCCTTCAGAGACAGGCTGGAGCACTCTCCTACCTGCACCAGCGTTATCTCCTGTTAATATTTATTTACTGGAACAGAAAACATCAAAGAACATAAATGAGAGAAAGTAGGACCTCAATTTTCCTAAGGTCTCTTAAGGCAGGAGTCACAGAGTCAAGGGTCCAGGGGTAGGTGCTTGGTGCGGCAGTTAGGTTTTGTTTGAGTCTCTGCTACTCTGAGTTGTAGCCAAGTTCCTGTGAGCACCCTAGGAAGCAGTGGATGTTGGCTTAACCACTTGGGTTCCCTGCCATCTATGCAGGAGACCTAAATGGAGTTCCAGACTCCTGGCTTTGGGATGGCTCAGGCTTGGCCATTATAGGGACTTGAGGAACGAGCCAGCATATGAAAGATCTCTGACTGTTTTTGCCTTTCAAATAAAATTGGGGGATGAGGGGGTTGGAAAGGGAGGGAGAAGGGCAGAGCCAGCCAAGAGGGCAAAAAAGTTTAGTCTTTAGTTGTAACATCAAGAAAAGAGGAAGAATGTTTTCTTTACCTCTACATAGGTTTTTCACAATTTGTTTATTCCTCTTCTTTTGTTCTTTACTTGGCCACAACAAAAGTTGTTGATAAAAGACACATATGGTTTAAGTATTACTGAGTCATTTACAAGCAGATAAAGTTATGGGTTGATATAATGAAAGACAGTCACAGGACTGCATGGTCACATCAACTGCAACATGTAAGAATACTCAGAAAAATTCTATTTATTCACTTCCTTGAGAGGCAGAGAGAGAGAGAGAGAGAGAGAGAGAGAGAGAGAGAGAGAGTTCCTACAATTTGTTTATTCTCCAAATGCTGGCAAAACCAAAGCTGGGATCTGGGCACTCCATTTAGGTCTCCTACATGAGTGGCAGGCACTTAATTAATTAGACCATTTCCACTGTTTCTCCAGGTTGGCACTAGAAGGATGTCTGACCCAGGTACCAATGGTAGATATCCTGATGCAGGACCTAGCACCCTAATTGGCACCTTAACCACTAGGCCAAACATCTATCCCTAGAAAAACACTGAATTAGAAAATCATGCATACCCACCTCCCCTTGGCAAATACACTTATATTTGGAAATGGTATTGGTAGGTAAGATGATGTCACTGAAATGCAAAGATACTACATAAATAACACAGAACAAAATGATGAAGTACCTAGCTTTTTAAGCCTCTGAGACAGGAAACTGAGAATAAACGTGATTTAGGATTTATTTTTTATGGGGCCCAGTGGCTAAAGTCCTTGCCTTGCAACTACTGGGATCCGATATGGACTCCAGTTTGTGTCCCAGCTGCTCCATTTCCCATCCAGCTCCTTGCCTATGACCTGAGAAAGCAGTGGAGGATAGCCCAAAGCCTTGGGACCCTGCACCAGCTCCTGGCTTCGGATCAGCTCAGCTCTGGCGGCTGTGGCCACTTGAAGATGGAATCAATGGATGGAAGATCTTTTTGTCTCGCCTTCTCTGTAATTCTGCTTTTCCTTTTCCAATAATTAATAAATAAATACATACATACTTTTAAAAGATTTATTCAAGTGGCCACAATGGCTAGAACTGAGCTGATTTTTGAAGCCAAGAGCTTCTTCCATGTCTCCCATGCGGGTGCAGGATCACAAGGCTTTGGGCCGTCCTCGACTGCTTTCCCAGACCACAAACAGGGAGCTGGATGGGAAGTGGAACAGCCAGGATATGAACTGGCACATGGAAGGTAGGGACTTTAGCCACTAGGCTACTGTGTTGGGCCCCCCGCCCAAAATAAATGAATCTAAAAAACACAAAATATATATATTTTTAAAATTTGAAAGGCAGATTTAGAGAGAGAGAGAGGAGACAGATCTTCCACTTGCTGGTTCACCCTCCAAATGGTTGTAATGATTGGAACTGGGCTGGTTCGAAGCCTCCAGGAGTTTCTTCCAGGTTCTCCATGTGTGTATATTCTTGGTTCAACTTATGTTGCTTTCTTTTGCACATTATCAGGGAGCTAGATTAGAAGTGTGGCAACCAGAACTCAAACTGGTGCCCTCAGGGGATTCCAGCACTGCAGGTGGAGGCCCAACCAATATGCATGGTACCAGCCCCGAGAATAAATATCTGTTCTAACCGCTCAAGAACTATTTACTAAACAAATTAATGTACAGTGTCTTTAACTACCTTTAGCAACCTGAAACTCCAATCTGGCACTTAAGATTTGAATACTCTCTTTCCAGTTTTGCTTGCCTGCTTGCCTCCAAGATGCATGGAAGAGACAATATGCCCTGAAGAGCCATGATCTAATGGCCCTTCACAGAGGAAGTCCATGTAGAGACTGGCTATTCTTCAACAACCATAGTTTCTTTTAAGATTTATTCATTTTATTTGAAAGGCAGATACACAGAGGGAAGGAGACACACCGAGAAAGACTGTCTATTGGTTCACTCCCCAAATGATCTCAATGGCCAGAGCTGAGCCAATCTGAAGCCAGGAACCAGAAGCCAGAAGCTTCTTCTGGGTCTCCCATGAGGGTATAGGGGTCTTTACTGCTTTCCCAGGCTATAAGCATGGAGCTGGCTGGGAAATGGAGCAGCCAGGACATGAACCAGCATCCACATGGGATCCTGGTGGTTGCAACGTGAGGATTTAGCCACTAGCCTTTCTTGCTGGGCCCTATTCTTGACACCATACTTTTAAGATTTCACTATTTTTACTGATATTCTATATGCCACTTTGATTTTAAACTTGTACAAAGATATATTTCCTGGGCTGGAACCGTAGTGTAGCATATCAAGCTGTCGGCTGAAATGCTGGCATTCTATGTGGGTGCTAATTCCAGTCCTGGCTATTGCAACTCCATTCTAATTCTTTGCTAATGAGACTAGGAAAGCACTGGAAGATGCCTCAATTACTTAGGACACTGCATTTACTCAGGAGACTTGGAAGAAACTCTTGGGTTTGGCCTGGTCCAGCCATATGGGGAGTAAATAAAAGTAGAGTTCTTTCTATAACTCTATCTTTCAAATAAATGAATATATTTTTTTAAAGTTTCATTTTTATTGGAAAGTCAGATTTACAGAGAGAAGGAGAGACGGAGAAAATTATTTTCCATTCCTTGGTTTACTTCCCAAGTGGCCGTAACAGCCTGAACTGAGCCAATCCAAAGCCAGGAGCCTCTTTGGGGTCTCCCACGTGCTGCAGGGTCCCAAGGCTTTGGGCCGTCCTCCACTGGTTTCCAAGACCACAAGCAGGGAGCTGGACAGGAAATGGAGCAGGATCCCAGTGCGTGCAAAGTGAGAACTTTAGGCACTAGACTACTGCACTGGGCTCATGAATAAACTTTTTAAAACTATATTTCCCTCAAAGGAAGAAAATTGAATAAAAATAAAATAGATCTTTTGTTAACCAAAAACATTTTTCCCATTCTTTTCTGATTGTTTGAAAACAATTTAGAAAAGAGTGATGGCATAGAACATTTCATACATTTTAAATAAAGTGGGTTTTTAAAAAAATAATTTAGGACCATATTACAGTATTTCTAAATCCAGGATGGAAATACAACATCTGTTCCCAATACTTTTCTATTCAAAATTGGCAATGATTTTGTAAATAATGCAATGTCCATCAAGTTCATTAATAACCTTAGTAACATTAAATTCTAAAGTGAGACCAATTTATTTCCCCTAGCATTTACTAGTAATGAAAATAATGCAAAATGACAAAATTAAGCATGCTTCTTAAGCTCAGGCATTCAACAACAGAGAGGGCATTTATTCTTTCCCCTGACACAAACCTTGCTTCTTACCCCGTGACTGTAATGGGCGGGGTTTCCGAGATGACTGCTTGAAATGGGACTGGGCAGCCTCATGATGAAGGTCAAAACTTGAGGATTCCTGAACTGGATCCAGAGGCACCATCCCTCTGGCGAGCATTTCAGGTCCATGCACTTGACCTGGGACCTGTGGGCAAACAGGTGGGGCTTGTGGGCAAACCACTTTGTAAAACTTAGGAACTCAAATGTCAGAGAACACCAGCTTGAAATGAGTAACCTTCTCTGAGCTCCCACCTCCAAGTCCACACCCAGCTCTTTTTACCTGCTGTCCAGACAGATCCAGCTCCAAGTCTTCTAGAAGAGTCACGGCCTCCTCTCCACTGTCAGGCCGGTACTCCTGCAGCCAGAGTTGGAGCTCCTTGGGCAGGATGGAAAGGAACTGCTCCAGCACCAGTAGCTCCAGGATCTGCTCCTTGGTGTTTATTTCTGGCCGCAGCCACTGATGACAAAGTTCCTTCAGTCGGCTCAGAGCCTCTCGGGGGCCGAAAGTGTTTTGGTAACAGAAGCGCCGGAAACGTTGGCGGAACACCTCTGGGTCGGCAGGGGGTGTCTCCTGCAGGCTGGAATCCTGCCCCCACATGTGGTCCTCCTCATCTTCTTCTTCCACCTTCACGATCACGATGCCATCCTTCTCCTGTGCAGTCTGTGGGGACAGACCCGTGGCTTCCCTGGACTCAGCAGTCATCATTCAGGCCCAGGGGACAGACTCGATCCACGTGGGGTCTGTGCTCACTTTTCTGTACCAGGGGATATTCAACAGTGTTTCTCTATTAGTCCTGAAGTTAAAAAAATAAAGAAAAACAAAAGATAAAGTCATTCACACCTTCGTAAAAAGTGCTATGTGTTGCTAACGCTTTACACGTGGCTACAAATCAAACCACTCCACCTAAATAATGATGGAGACAAACAGCCTCATGGTGTTCACTCTCATTTCACATGGGAAGGAGAAATCTCAGACAGGCAACTTCTCTCCTCAGGGTGGCTGGAGCTGGAGCCCATGTGCCAAGACAGATGCTGCACCTGCAGTGTTTAGACAGTGCCCGGTCTCCTTCTGTCCCCACAACAACCAGATCATAGGCAGACTGTCTCACCATTTCAAAGATGACATACTGAGGCCTGGACAGCTTAAGCAACCTGCATATGTAGCAGCATATGTAGCTTCCTGATTCAGCCAACATTCAAACTAAATGTGAAGCCCTGGGTGCCTTGGTCAGTTTACAACTGGTTTCCAAAGTACATGGTGTCCTGCTAGAGATGCTGCTATCCATGACACTGGCATCTATATAGATGCTAGTTCAAGACCCGGGTGTTCCACTTCTGAATCAGCTCCCTGCTAATGGTGCCGGAAGGCAGTACCAGATGGGCCAAATGCTTGGGCCCCTGCACCCATGTGGGAAATACAGAAAAAGTACAGCTCCAGCTGTTGCAGCCATTTGGGGAGTGAACCAATGGACAGAAGATCTTTGTTTCTTCCTCTCTCTGAGTTAATTCTTTTGGATAAATAATTTGTAACATATCAACTGAGATTGACATCTTCATTTGGTCTGAATGTTGAGTGTCACATGTCACACAAGGTACATCCTGAGGTAAGAGCGGATGGCACCCTCCTTTCCCTTCATCCTTCAACCCCACAGGGCTGATGAGGTGCCTTCACTTCAAAATTTTCTCTTTGCTTCACAGAATCGCAATTTAAAAAATTTATTTGGAGAGCAGATTTAGAGAGAATAAAAGGAGAGATCTTCCATCTATGGGTTCCCTCCCCCTTACTCCACCATGCTGGGGTAAATATACTCACTTCAACTTCAGAGAATTTTTCCCCTCTAACATTCTTACAGTTAAACTTAGTCTCTAAACATTTTCTGCACACCTACAAAATATGCAAGGTGTTGTGCGAGAATGAGGGGAAAAGGTACAGCTGACTTTGACCTTTACACAATTGCAGCACACAGCAATGTTCTACACGAGCCTGGAGAAGTACCGAGTGAAAAGCCAGCTGGGCCGCAGCAACAGGCAGCTCTCCACTGAAGAGGCTGGCCCGAGACCACTCCTCAGGACACCTTCTTCCCAGACGGGAAGCCTTCCTTTCTCATTTCATTCTGAAGAGCAGAAAGACATGATCTCTTCCTGTTTACTCTCCATGTGACTACTTTCCACATCCTAAGTCACACTGCCTGGCTCCTTCCTGGATTAACGCCACAGCCCCTGACAGTTTCTGTCTTCCAATACATACACACACCAAGGTTAGTGCTGGATTGCTAAGTATGGTTTTGGTAATTTCTTCTCTCCACTCCACACCGATCAATGAATCCCCGATATTCACCAGTTTAGGGTAGAGCACCTTGCACTGTTTACAAGCTCCTCTCGGCTTTCATAGTAGTGATTTCCATCAAAGGGCCATAAGAACAAGGCATGGCTTTTCATTTTACTCTTTGCTGTGAACACCCTCCTAACCATATTGGCCAAACTTTGACTCAGCCATCTTGTCTAAACACTCCACATCAAGCACGTCATGGTCCTCATCTGGAGGCCCTCAGGACACGCCTAGCCTCTCTCCTAGGCACTTATACCTTCAGGACTCTGGTTGCAGTTCCTTCTTCCATCTTCCCACCGAATTTTAAGCTCCCTGATCAAGGGCAGGGACTCTTTCTCTACTTGCAGGAAGCCTGACAATTTGCTGTCGAACAATCAGTGTGAAGAACTACCCAACCCATCCTAGCTCCCCTTGCCACCTCTTTATTGAGTTTAGTGGTAACTGGTAGACATTATTCCACCTTACATCTCAGTAACTCAAGCTTAGAATGCCATCTGCTTGAATTCCTTCCTGTTTACATTCCTCTCTTCCCAAGGAAACTCCTTCGTTCATACTTATTTTTCAATTTAGCCTCAAAAATCCAGCATCCTTTCGGTCCCCTACTTTCATTTTCTCCTTACTGCCCCATAATTCATCTCTACCTTACTCTGATTCTTCCTAACCATCTACAGCCTTGCAGTGTTATATTCTAACAGGCCACACCTCCCGCCAAACTCCCCCTGCCTTCTGTAAGCCTTCCCATCCAGTGAAAGTCAAAGAAGCATTTTTCTAGACTCTGTTATTTTGGATGTCATTCATGCCTCATCTCATGCTCATCTCAGCCTGGAATTTCTTCCCAGTCTTCTCTGCTTTTTAAAATTCTACTTATCCTTAAGTTAAACTGTCACTTACCCTTCATCACTGCTCAAGAACCTTCTGGTAGATTTTTATTAACAGTAAAGGCCAACAATTTATTCAGTGCTTTCTAGGTAGCAGGTGTATCAAACATTTCACGGGGACCCTCAACAGTCTTAGACAGCAGCTAAAATTATCATCTACCTTCAGAATGATAATGAGATTGACTGATATTAAATAACCGACTCTGAGGTCACACAGGAAAACACAACAAAACAAAACCAAACCAAACAAAACCCCAGCAGAACCAGGATCTGAAATTAGGTCTGTGACAAACTCCACAGTTCAGGGTTTTCAATCATGATATCACATCCATGTTGGAGCCAACATGTGGAACTAAGGAAGAGCTACCGTGTATAGATTCTTTCTAAAACGAAGTCCTATGACAGGGACCATTAAGAACTACTCAGAAAGGGCCTCCTCAACCACTGGCTGTTTTCAGAGTCATTGTGTGAGGAAAGCTCTTTCTTGCTATAGTTTGATTCTGTTTCAACTGGAGACCAAAGCTTTTCTGGGTCAGTACAAATGAACATGGACCCAAAGGGACGGAGGCCTGGAAGGGCATGGGCACATCCCTCCGTCCCCATTCTCAATGTCCCCTGCTCCTGTTGTGGGAGCAGGCCAGGACAGTACTGTGGACTCTCTGGGACACAAACTACTTTTTGCCCCTGAAGATGCTGATTCTTCAATAAGCATCTCCTATGTAACTCCTTCCATTTCTCTGTAATGTGTTTTGGCATCCCTCAACTAGACTGTTAAAGGTAAAGGTGTTCTTTGTACCTTTTATACCACTTAGCATGTTTCCTTGAAAGCATTAGTTAAAAAAAAAAAAAAAAAGGACTAAATTTACAATGTTACTGATTTGGGGCCATTCATTCTGCATTTACTCCTCTTTTGCTCCCTGGAAGTCTCAGGTCAGGATGAATGTTGTCCTTCTCAGGAATCACCTAGAAAATGCATCCACTTCCTCATCTGTGTAACTACTGGAGGACTGAACACAGTAACATTTGCAGAACACCGTGAGCAATCTGGTATTGAGCAGGTGATACAGAAATGTGTTTATATTTTTTTAAAAAAGAAAAAAAACTTAAAAACATTCAACTGTACATTGTAAAGTATTCAGCCATGGGAGAACTCCTGCAACAGCAACAGCAATAAAAGCAGCACAGGGTCAAACAGCCGAATGCTAGTCTCCCACAAAGACGTTCTCCATTCCTGAGTTATTTAACTTGTCTGGTATTCAGAATCCTTATCAGTCAAGTGCGAGGGGAGGAGAATACGGAGGAGGAGTCCCCTAGAACTGAAAAGCATTCACTCTTGATAAGATCACCCCTGGCTACCAGTTTTCGCCAAAGATAAGTATGAACAATTTTCTTACCAAAAGGGACTAAGAGTTACAACTGCTGTTTGCTAATTAACCTAGGACTTTTCCCAGGACAATCCTGGCAGTGAAAACAAACTGCCCCCTTGCGCCATTTTTTAAAAACAGGACTTCAAAATGTCCTGAAATAGGAAAGCTACCTTTGAAAGACAGTCAGCCACCCAAAGAATATTGATGCTACCACAGATTAAAACGTATCCACTGTATCACAATATAACGCAATATGAAAATTTCAATATTGAAAGTAGAAAAACAAAACCAAACATGGCATTAGGGAGCGAAAGACTGAAATAAGGACAAGAATCCTGTACAATAATCCAGAGACGATAGAAACATGAAAACGTTCTGGGACAAATCTTTATTAAGGTTCCCTGTGTGGCAGAGCTCTCCCCCGCCCCCCCACTGGGCCAGCATAGGCAGTAACAATGTTTTGCAGATGTGGTTACAATAAATTCGCCAGGACTCAATTCAGCAAGTATGTACTGTCCAAACCCG
Organism: Ochotona curzoniae; assembly: GCF_017591425.1. Classification (NCBI taxonomy): domain Eukaryota; kingdom Metazoa; phylum Chordata; class Mammalia; order Lagomorpha; family Ochotonidae; genus Ochotona; species Ochotona curzoniae. The sequence goes on from NW_024465421.1 coordinate 7,854,804, forward strand.
CCTGGCGCTGTCCTCTACAATAAATGTTTTCTTTGGTCTCAGGCCATGTAATAGCCACTTTGCTGAAAAATCAAAATATTGTATTGTGTGCTGCAGGCGCTGCAGGGAAGCTGGGGGTGGGTGGGGTGTCAGGCTAAATCGTAAGTTAATTTTTCAATCACACTGAACAATTCATTTCCAAAGGAAATCCCGCTAGCTAATGGTATCGGTGACAGAAATCAAGAGCTGGCTCCTCCTGTTATTCAAGGTCACCCATAATGGGTTCCCTACCGGCCCTGTGCAGATTTCTCTTCTTCCCTTTCCTCACCTACTCCGAGCCAAGCACAGAATGAGCTATGCCAAACTGGGGGGCGGGGGGGGCAAGAAAGAAAAGAAAAAAAAAAAAAAAAAAGAAAGTTCCTTCTCATTGTGTAACAGCCTCCGGTCACTCCATAAAGCTGAGAAGGGAGCGGGATGTGTATACTCCCGTATCACCTATCGGATCTGTGTCCGCCAGGACTGTGCCTCAACACGGCTCAGTGGGGGCGGTGGGGTGAGAAGCAGGTGATCTGGCCACGCATTGCACCTGTCTGCCTGGCGCCTTTGCACCTCGGGGTCCTTGAAGGATCCGAGGTGTGTGTGTGTGGAGGGGGCGGGGGAAGGGGTGCGCGCAAAACAAAAAACGAAACAACAGCAACCAAAAACCTCTCACCGTAACCCGAGCAAATGGCGACGGGGGAGAAGCGGGGGGGAAAAAAGTCATGACAGGGGTCGGCTCGCTCGCGACCCCTTTCTCAGAAACGTCAAACCGCGAGGACGACACTGCGGGCCAGGGGCTTCTGGCCGGGTCCCCAAGCCCCTCGGCCCGCTGGCCCCGGGGGTGAGTCCGGGGGCAGGGTGAGGGACCCTTCGCGCGCGCGTACACACACACACACACACACACACACACACACACCTGGGGGCCACGCCCGCCCTCCCCGGAGGCCAGCCCCAAGTCTCACCGTGAGCCCCGGGAGCTGCCCGGGAGCGCTGGGCGAGAGAGGGGAGCAGACGGCGGGGTGCAGGGCGGCCGCAGGGAACCGCACGCGCACCTAGGCCCTCCCGACGCCTCGACTCAGACACAATGAGTCACAAAGGCCGGAAGTATGTCAGCACCCTGCCTTCCGGGACCGCGCCGCGCTTCCGGGTTCCTTCTAGGAGTCCGGGAGGACTTGGCATCTCGGTTCCTGTGGCGAGGGCACCTGGCTGCCGGCTAGCTGCTCCAGGATGGTTCCCAGTTCTGAGTTTCAGCCTTTGGGATCGATCTGCCACCCCTTCCCCCTCCTCCCGCGCCCAGTTAATATGAAGAGGGACGTGAGGAAGGGGTTCAGGCTTTGCTGAGGTAAGCCGACTGTCCACCTCGGAGGTGCCCGTCTGTAGGAGAATTGGCCTTATTCCATCTTTGCCAACCCGGGCCGTCCTTGAAGTAATTACAGTTTTCATCAAGCGATGCTAATGCTTAGTAATTGTATGTCTGTGGCGGAGACAGAGGAAGATCAAAGCGAAGTTGGGGTGGCTAGTTTCACTGTTCCCACGGCAGCTTCTCCCTGGGTAGTGAGTGGGTGTTTCCAAATATGCGGTCTGGGACCAGGAACCTCCTTCCACGAACCAGGATTTTTAGTCATCACTAGACAGTTTGGCCTTCAGTATGCTTCTGCAGTCCCCCTTGATTTTGGCTGTCCTCTTCACCTGCCAGGGAAGGCAGGGGTAAGGCTGACCATGACCTTTTTTTAATTTTCAATTTTTAATATTGTTTCCATAGCTGAGAGAGATTCATGCCCTTGTGGTCTTCGGTTTAGGGTGGGAAGGGTTGAGGAATGGAGAAAGGTGGGTGGAACAAATGTTTTAATTTTTTTTCCTTCTGTTTCTGCAGTAGTGGAAGGGAGGGGAACCAGTCCTTGCTGTCCAGCTACATTGGCATTCAAGGATTTGGGGCCCGTCCTTTGCCGTAGAGCCCCTGATGTGGAGAAGAGTCTTCCAAGGATGTTGCTTGAGTGGTTTTGATAGTTCTGAGACATTCCCATCTTCATTGTAACACGGTTGAGAAAATCTTCCTGTGGTCTGTTGGCTGTCCAAGTCCACTTCAGTGCATCCCCAAGACCCAGGAACATGGTCAGGAGAGTGGTTCAACCTGTTCTGCCCTCCGTCCCCCAACGAGGCTCTGGACATCCTCCGCTGGCCCAGATGACATCCTCCGCTGGCTGTCATGTGCCCTGTGTGCATCTGGACATGCTGTCCACTGCACAGGCATCAGCAACTGAAGAGGTCAATCATGATACATGTATTCCAAGGTCAAGACCACATATATTCTATTTTCCCTGTGGCCGGGGTCTGAGTCCAACGACCCAGTTTAGGAGTCATCCAAGAAACCTCACCTACTATGACTTTAGACTTGACCCTTGTAGGCACCAGCCAATGCATGTACTGGTGGATGCATCTGCCTAGTCAGTTCTGCCCCAGCCCTACCTCTCACATGAATTGATGGAGGCTGCAACCTGGCCCAGTCCAGCCCAGCCCAACCCAGCTCGGTCTTCACACACACAGCCTAGTTAGGGCGACTCCACAATAACTCCCAACCAGACCTGACTGAAGGGACAGCACGAGACGCTTGATCTCAAGGTCAGACTGGGATCTAAGCCTTTGTTAATGTGCTCCCTGCACCTCTCCTCGCCAAAAGATGTTTGAACCCTGAGTCCCAGGCCTTAAGAGCATGGAGTATTCTGCAGCTACACGGCATGTTGAGCCCACATTCTGTGTGGCCTTGCCCTCGTGGGGCTTCCTGCAGTGGCCCTGCCCTGTCACACGTCTCTCTCACAGTTCTGTTTGTCCCCAACTACTTATGTAGTTTAGGCAGAGGAAGCCTCAGTACCTGCACAGCCATGCTGATCACACCACCAGCTTGGCTCTTTGCTGAGGCCACATACACCTGCGCGTGGCTTTCCTGGAGCCTGGCTTGCAGCCTTACTCACTTATTAGAGGGTGGCGTGTGTATGTGTTTGCATGTGTGTGATGCTAACTAGAACATTTGGTTCAGGTATCTTGTAAGGCCACAGGATGGTGGAGGAATTATCACGTGGTGGCAAGAAGCAGAGACAGCAGCTAAGCTAAATGGAGCTTAAAAGACCAACTCTGTCATGAGAACAACCTTTCCAGGGTGCATCCCTCACAACCTGAAGACCTCTGGCTGGCCCTACTCCTAGACACCATCAGTAAAAAAAAATATTTTGGGTCCGGAATAGTAGCCTAGTGGCTAAAGTCCTTGTTTTGCATGCACTGGGCTCCCATATGGGTGCTGGTTCTACTCCTGGCAGCCCCGCTTCCCATCCAGCTCCTGGAGGAGGCTCCTGGCTCCGGATTGGCATAGCATCAGCCGTTGCGCTCACTTGGGAGTGAATCATTGGACAGAGGATCTTCTTCTCTGTCTCTCCTCCTCTCTGTACATCTGCCTTTCCAAAAAAAAAAAAAAAAATCTTTAAAAAAAAATTATTGGGCCTGGCGTGATAGCATAATGGTTAAGGTCCTAGCCTTGAACACAGCCGGGATCCTATATAGGCGCCGGATCTAATCCCAGCAGCTCCACTTCCCATCCAGCTCCCTGCCTGTGGCCTGGGAAAGCAATCAAGGATGGCCCAAAGCCTAGGGACCCTGCACCGGTGTGGGAGAACCGAAAAGAAGTTCCTGGCTCCTGGCTTCGGATCCGCGCAGCACTGGCCAGTGTGTGGAAGGGATCCCAGATCCTTGGCAGTGCCCTCATGGTACTACCTTTGCTTCCATCACCTCCCTGAGAGGGAAGGCTTACTTTCTCCTGGGAGCCACCAGCGAAGTGGCTACTTAACTGGACAAGCCCTCTGCTTGCCTGGCTTCACAGCTGGATGGGGACGAAGGGTCTGGGTGGAAGGGGCACTCGCTGGCTCCTGCCTCTTGTCTAAAGTGTGGTTTTGTGCCTGTGACCTGACCTCCTGGGTCAGGCAGGGGTGATGTGGGTGGGCCACAGCTGCCTGCCCGCCTGCTGTGCAGATCGCAGAAAACCCACCCCGTTACAGCACTGCTCACCCTGCGGTCAAGTGAGAGCACATCGAGGAAACATTTGCTCTCAAACAAGAGAGGAAACTCCCGCCCAAAGGAACTGACAGGGATGGTACGGGTGGTGAATGTGTGTGCTGGGGGTGGGACTGGCTCTGCAGAGCACTTGGGCTGCCTGATCTGTCCATGCTCCACTGCCCAGCCGGAGGACAGCCAGATGGCTGCCACCAACACCCTCCTGTGCAAACATCCTGCACCCAGACGAGTAAACAGGCCTCCCCGGGCCCCCGGAGGCTCCCTCACAGCTTCTGTGTGCTGCAGCTCTGGGATCCAGGGTCCTGGACTTTGGCCACTGTTTTTACTCTGGGCCCCCTGGCAACAGGGTCATCCATCTTGGTTCTTCTCTGTTTGCGTAAACAGGGCTGGTGGGCCCATGTGGTTTGAGTACAGCCAGGGCTCCGCTCTCTTGCCCTCCCAAAAGCAAACACATCACAAAGGATCTTTGTAAAGGTCCAGGCAAGGCAGCCCTGTCCAGGCAAACAGAATCTGCGTCAGGAGGTGTCGGGGCGGGAAGGGAGGTGCAGGGGGGAGGGGCTCCCATGTACCCCACCATGCTGAGAGGTGAGTGGCATCCACATATGGGCACCAAATGTCTTGACTGTGAGAGCAGAGGGTCTGACACCTGCAGCAGAAACCAAGGCAGGGGCTGTTAAAAAAAAAAAGATATTTAGGGTCCTAGGGCCCGGTGCGATGGCCCAGTGGTTAGGGTCCTTGCCTCGCACGCCCAGGATCCCATATGGGCGCCTGTTCTAATCCTGGCAGCTCCACTTCACTTCCAGCTCCCTGCCTGTGGCCCGGGAAAGCAGTTGAGGACGGCCCAAAGCTTTGGGACCCTGCACCCGCGTGGGAGACCCGGAGGAGGCTCCTGGCTTCGGATCAGCTCAGTTCTGGCCGTTGTGGTCATTTTGGGAGTGAATCATCGGACAGAAGAACTTCCTCTCTCTCTCCTCTCTGTATATCTGCCTTTCCAATAAAAAAAAAATAAAAAAATAAATCTTTAAAAAAGATATTTAAAAAGGGCAGGGAAATGTATCCCTTCATATCCCGAAGGCCTGCCACCTTCCCTACCTTAGCATTTGTCGGTACAACCAAGAACTCGTCTCAAATCAGGGCAGGGTAGAAGAGAGAAGGCTGCATGCTGGGTCAAGGACACAGATCCTATTCCTGCGTTGGTCTGAGCCAGCTGTACACCCTCTGGATGGCACCTTTACTTCGTTGAGGGTTTTTTTTTTTTTTTCCATTGGGAAGCAAGAATGATGCCGGCCATTTATTGCCGAGCATCTTGGATACCAGTGAAGTCAGCAACGGGACTGTGGAGACAGAGACGCCAGGGCTGGTGAGGAGCCCTGATTTGCTCCCAAGTGCAGAAGGAGTCTCAACCCCCTCATTCCCCTTTTCACTGCTCCTGTGGCTTTCTTTGATGACTTCAAGGCTAAGACCAGACAGGGGCCCAAGTGTACAAAAACCATCTGCACTGCTCAGGGACATGGGTCCTGGCCTGGTGGTCAGCTCGAGGCCAGGAGTCAGGGCTGTGCTCAGAGTTGCCACCTTTCCCAGTATCTCTGCCTTGGTTAGAATCCAGGCAAGAGGGGACAAGCAACAACTTGTTCCCTGCTCCCTCCCCGGGGCAGACCTTGGCAGGAGCTCTCAAAATGACTGTGAACGCCTTTTCCATTCCAAGGCAATTCACACTTGTTTAAATTTCCACAGGGTGCAACTTGTAGTCTGCGTAGGAGAAAGATCTGGTAACATCTACAGACAGAAATTCATGCTTGGAGGCCAAGGTCAGGAAGGTTAAGTGCAGTTCAGAGGCTCTGAAAAACAACTTCCCACGATGATGTGGCAGGTTCCCCTTGCATGATGACTACTGCCTCTTTTCATGCCAGTTTTTGTGCAAGAAATCTGAGAACACTTAAAAAAGATCGAATCATTCAGTTTTGAAAACTACATGCTTTTTCAGTTTTAGCATTCGTAAAGCTTTTTCTTTAAAAGACATTGATTTATTTTATTTGACCGATAGAGTTACGAGAGAGAGAAAGAGACAAAACTATCTTCTGTTCCCAAAGGAACACAACGGCTGGGACCCGGCCAGGCCAAAGCCAGGAGCTTCATCTTGGTCTCCTATGTGGGGACAGGGGCTCTAGCACTTGGGGCATCTTCCTCCGCTTTCACAGACACATGAGTAGGACGCTAGATTAGCTGGATCTTGAACCAGCACCCACATAGGATACCAGTGTCTCAGTGACTTAACCCACTATGCAACAGTGTCAGCCCCTAAAGTTTGTGTTTTTGAACACAGTCTTAATCCTCCACTTACACACAGTCGGCGGTTGCTTTTGCTCTGCAGAAGTGGGGTTGGGTACTTTTGGTACTGTGGCCTGCAAGGCCTAAAATGTCTCTAATTCATTCCAGAAAAAAAAGTTTGCCATCTCCTGTTTGAGGAAACAGCCAGCGCCTGGGCAGGTGTGAGGGAGGAGGTCAATATCGGCTGAACCCCCCTGTCATCTGCACAGCACCCCCACTTAACTGTGCCTGATGGCCTCAGATGCTTTTGCAATATAGCAGTAAAGTTGAGTACTTTAGACAGTGACCTTGTGGCCAGAGGGGCAGGATCTCAGACCAGTTGTGGTTGACCACACCTGACTTCAACCCTTGTGCCTTCCAGGATCAAGTCCTCTTGTCCAATAGCATCCAGAGTGACAGCCAGGGCTGGGCCCCTGGGAAGAAGACTGGAGGTTCTTTCTCCAAAGGAACTAGCCAAGAGACAAACTTTGGATACTGCAGCTGGGTCTCCAGTTCTCAGCAGATCAGCTATAGGCAACACAGAGTGGACAAAGTCTACCTGCACCACAGCCCTGTGGTCAGCCTCCTAGCACCTCAAACCAACACCGAAAGGGCTGGCAGTATGGCACATGGTGTGATGGGTAAGCCACTGCCTGCTTTGCTGGCATCCCAAGTGGGCACTGGTTCGAGTCCTAGCAGCTCCACTTCCCATCCAGCTTCTTGCTCATGCAGGAGTTCCTGGGAAAGCAGAGGAAGATGGCCCAAGTGCTTGAGCTTTTGTACCCATGTGGGAAAAGAAGCTCTGGGCTCCAGGGTTCAGATTGGCCCCTGCTCTGGTCATTGTGGTGATTGGGGTATTGAACCAGTGGATTAAAGATCTCTCTCTCTGGCTCCCCTCCCCCCAGCCTTTGTAATTCTGCCTTTCAAATAAATAAATACATCTTAAAAAAAAAAAAGAAAGAAAAGAAAGAAAGGAATGTTGAGGTGTTTGGGGGAAACCGTCTTCCAGGGAGCTGCGGTGAGTTTGACAGTTTAAGGGTTGAGAAAGGGAAGGAAAGGATCAGGACACAGCCATGCAGTTCACCCCCTCCATGGCCTCAGTTAGGTGTGGGATACAGGCATCTTTTTTTTTTTTTTTAAGAATTATTTATCTTTATTGGAAAGGCAGATATACAGAGAAGGAGGGACAGAGAGACAGAGATCTTTCATCTGCTGGTTCACTCCCCAAGCAGCCACAACAGCCAGAACTGCACCAATCTGAAGCCGGGAGCCAGGATCCTCTTCCAGGTCTCCTACATGAGTACAGAGTCTTAAGGCTTTGAGCCGTCTTCGACTGCTTTCCCTGGTCACAGGCAGGGAGCTGGATGGGAAGTGGAGCAGCCAGGACACGAACTAGTGAGCATATGAGATCCTGGTGCATGCAAGGCTAGAACTTTAGCCACTAGGCTATCTATCATGGCAGGCTCTGGGACCCAGGGATTTTAGCTAGCGGTCTATCAGCTAGAACTGCCTGTTCCTGTTGTGAGTTTTAGCAGTGAGAACAGCATGGCTACAAAGCATCCATTGCCATTGCAGGTTCCCAAGGTGCTTCCTACTTTGTGGCTTTGGTTACTCATGTTTGTTTTATAATTTGCAGGATGCTTTCCCACTGATTCTTTTGCTCCTTTTGAAGTTTTTAATTGATACATAATTGTTCCTGTTTCACTTGATCTTAGCCAAGAGGCCAAGAAGCAATAATTGCACATGTTTTTTTTTCTTTTTTAGCTACTTTGTGATGCTTTGTTACAAGTATACAATGTTTACTAATGAATAAGAGTGAGCAGCATTTCATTTATGTTTCCTTCAAAATTTTACATTTCCTTGTGTTGGGAACATATAAAAATCCTCCCTTCTAGCCCTTTTGAAATCTCCAGTAAATTGTTAATTACAGCTGCCCTACTGTGGTACAGAATCCTAGAACTGATTCCTCCCACCTAATTATAATTTGATGCCTGTTACCCCCCTTCAGTCCCCTCCTTCCCTTCCCGGGTCTGTTGACCTCTTCCATGATTGCTAGATCTTCATCGATGTGGGACGACAGGTTCTAGGTCCACATTTAAAAACAGGCAAAACCCACAGTTCAGCAACAGGCTGGGGGTGAGGGAAGGGTGCTTCGAGTCCAAGATCTCTGATCGCTGAACAATGTCCTACCAGTTTGTTAATTTTTAAACAGACTTGGAGTTCCTCTCTGAGTGTTACAAACTAAGCAATAGTTTCAAAACACGATTTTGAAAAGGACCCAAGGAAAGAACTGTGGCAAAGATGGCATTTTATATACATTCAGACTTACTTTAAAATTTTTGTATATTTGAGACTAGTGTGGAGAGAGGGAAAGAGAGAGTCTCCCACCTGCTGACTCACTTTCCAAATGCCAGCCAACAGTGGGGGCTGGACCAGGTTGAATTCAGGAGTCAGGAACTCCAATGTAGGGAGTAGATTACCTGAGCTGTCTCCTAGGTGTGCCTTAGCAGGAAGCTGACATTTGGAGCAGAGCTGGCACATCCAGGCCCTTCAATATAAGATGGGGGCATCCTAACCAGCATCTTAACTGCTCGCCTGTTAACAACTGCTAGCAGGTTGACAACGGGAAATACCGTAAGGGTCTCCTATGTGGGTGTCAGGGGCCCACATAGTTTGGACCATTATCTGCAGGTGCATTAACAGGTTGCTGACTTGGGAGTGGAGCAGCAGGGACTCAAACTGACCCTCCATTATGGGATGTTGGTATAGCAAGTGGTGACTTAGCCACTGTGCCACTATGTGGGCTCCAAAATTCAGACCCCTGGATTCATTTAGAATTGTTAATTTTAAAACTTCAGAGACAATTATAACTGACGTTAGATGAAATGAGTAATGAAAGCATTATTCTTTTAAAAATTATTTTATTTGGAAAGGCATATTTACAGAGAGAAGGAGAGACAGATCTTCCATCTATTGGCTCACCCCCAATCAGCTGAAACTGAACTGAGAAGAAGCCAGGAGCCTCCTCCGGGTCTCCCACGTGGGTACAGGGTCCTAAGGCTTTGGGCCATCCTCGACTGCTTTCTCAGGCCACAAGCAGGGAGCTGGGTGGGAAGTAGAGCAGCTTGGACACAAACTGGCTCCCATATAGGATCCCAGTATGTGCGAGGCAAGGATTAAGCCACTAAGCCATCATGCCAGGCTTAAAAGTTATTCTAAACAGTAAGATATAAGGCTAAAATACTAACTCAAAAATTATTATCTCTAACATGTAAGAGTTATATTCTAATAGTTTGTTTACAGAAAGGCTGTTGTAAATTTGGAGCTTGTTTTCCCAATTAATACAATCACAAATTATGCTCTCATTGCAGCTAAGCTAAGCTAAAATAGAATGTATATAAAACAGTATTTTTTTAAAAAAGATTTATTTACTTTTTAAAAAAGATTTACTTATTTTTATTGGAAAGGCGGATATACAGAGAGGAGGAAAGAGAGGAAGATCTTCCATTCGATGATTCACTCCCCAATCGGCTGCAACTGCTGGAGCTGAGCCAACCCGACGCCAGGAGCCAGGAGCTTCTTTCTGGGTCTCCCATGCTGGTGCAGAGTCCCAAGGCTTTGGGTTGTTCTCGACTGCATTCCCAGGCCACAGATAGGGAGCTGGATGGGAAGCAGGGCTGCTGGGATATGAACTGGTGCCCATATGGGATCGCAGCGCATTCAAGGTGAGGACCTTAACTGCTATGCTATCGTGCTGGGCCCTACAAAAGATTTACTTACTTTTATTGGAAAGGCAGATTTACAGAGAGAAGGAGAAACAGACAGAAAGGTCTTCCATCTGCTGGCTTCTCCCCAAGTGGCAGCTATGGCCAAAGCTGATTCAAACCCAAGCCAGGAGCCAGGAGCCTCTTCCCCATCTCCGATGTGGGTGCAGAGTCCCAAGGCTTTGGGCCATCCTCCACCACTTTCCCAGGCCACAAGCAGGGAGCTAGAAGGGAAGTGAACCAGCCAGGACATGAACTCCGTATGAGATCCAGGTGTTTGAATGTGGAGGATTAGCTAATTGCGTTATTATTCCAGCCCCGAGATGAAACATTTTGTACAAGCACGAAGAGTTAAGGGGCTGCAGATTAAGCCACCACCTGCTATGCAGCATCTCATATTGGAGAGCCAGTCAGTTTGAATCCTGGTTGTTCTGCTCCTGATTAATGCAGCTTGGAAAGGTTCAAGTACTTGGGCCCCTGACATGCACGTGTGAGACCCAGATGGAATTCCAGGATCCTGGTTTTATCTGGTCCAGGCCTGGCAGTTGCTGTCATTTGAGGAACGAGTCTGTGGATGGAAGAGCTCTTCCGGTATCTCCCCTTTTCTCTGTCTTTCAAATAAGTAAAGTAAATCTTTCAAGAAGGAAACTAATCAAACTGGGCTAGAAACACCGTTCTGTTCATTTGAGATGTTACTATTTGAAGAGTAGCCCATGAGTAAGGGAGGAGATTATGTGATTTTGAGGGGGCTGGCGTTGTGGTGCAGCTGATGCTTGGCACTATGTGAGTTCCCAGTGAGCACCTGGTGCCAAGTCCTGCCTCGGTTCTGATCCGCCTTCCTGCTCATGTGCCTGAGAGGCAGCAGATGATGGCACAAGCGCTTGAGTTCCTGCCACCCACGTGGAAGAGTCGGATGGAGCTTCAGGTTCCTTTGCTGGCCGTTGTGGGCATTTGGGGAAGAGAACCAGTGAAAGATCTTTAGCATTACTCTGCCTTTCAAGTAAATATTGTTTCTAACTAGAGAGCTTGACAAGGGAGTAACTGGATGATGAGTGGTGATGGGCAGGGACGTGCGACAATGAGTACACGTTTTCCTGAGAGATGAAAGCAGTGAGCTGGCAGGCAAGCCATTTCTTAGGGCGGGGGGTTCCGGAGGGTGGAGAGGGATGGTGCCACTGGCCCTGCATTGTTGAGTCACTGTGAACTGGAGGACTATCTGCTATGTATTCTAGTCCTACATACCCTATTCTATTTTTCCTCCTTGTCTCCTCAGTTTTTATTTTTTCTTTTTATTTATTTGAAAGGCAAAGTGACACAGATGGGAGAACAGATGTAGGAGAGCAGATAGTCCAAGAGAAAGGAGCAATCTTCCATCCACCAGGTCACTCTCCAAGTGGCCACAACGATCGGGGTTGGACTGGGCCAGGCTGAAGCTAGGAGTCCGGATGTCCATCGAGGTCTCCCACACCGTTGTCAAGGGCCCAAGTGCTTGGCTTGTCTCCCATTGCTTTCCCAGTGCATTATCAGAGTTGGGTAGGAAGCAGAGCAGCCGGGACCAGAACCAGTGATCCTTTATTGTGATGCTGCTGGTGGCTGAACCCACTGAGCCACAACACCCACCACTGCCTTCCCAGTTTATGGTAACCGTTCATCTTTGCTATAGCAACATAGACATCGCCCTCTCCCGAAACTAAGACAGAAATGTAGTTTGAGGGCTTGTAAAGGGATCCAAAGAAAACAGCGAGGAGATGGCATCTGTTTCGCTAGACTGTGTTTCGTACACAATTGGTAAGCAGGGAATGACAATAGTATCACATCAAGTCCTGCTGGGTCACACGAAGGAGGTTTTCAGCATGTGGGTGCTTTGCGCACTAAGCAACAGTATCTAACACAACCTTCCCACACAGCCACTCCTGTGAGCTACCTTCTCTTCTTCCGGTCAACCAGTGCTCCCTGCAAACCACACACTGACAGGTGCTTCCCGAGGTCACAAGGTATTAACCTCCATCCTTTCTATTCAAGGGTACTATTACCTCACCTCTGAGGGTCAAAAAGGATCCAGAGGGTTTTTTTTTTTTTTTTTAAGCTTCTTCCCCTTTAAAGAAGAGGACACACAAGCCTCTGGCTGGAAAACAAAAACAAAACCTGGAACCCCGAGCGGGACTCGAACAGCCCCCACTGCTCCTCATGGACCACCGCCTGTGCACACAAAGGCCGGAAGTGCGGCCGGCGTCCCCCGACTCCTGACATGCCCCCTCTAGGACCCCGGAGGCCTCCCGTCTTGGTGGCTGCCTTCCTCAAGCCTCCGGATTCCCGAGGCGTGTGAACCCTCCCTCCCGCACAACTGGGGCAGCGAAATGAGTTCAAAGAAGCCAAATTCATTAGCTCATATTCCGCTGGAAATGTGCGCAGAGGGGCTGGAGCATGGGGGTCATTGTGCTGGTGAGACCCCAGCGGTGGGAGGGTTGGAAGGACATGCCACTTGACAGGACCCCACACCCCAAGCCTGGTGACAGGCCCCCCACACCCCGACAGGACCCCACACCCCAGACAGGACCCCATACCCCACACCCTGGTCAGGACCCCATGCCCCGTGACAGGCCCACATGCCCCGTGACAGGACCCCATGCCCTATGACAGGACCCCATGCCCTGTGACAGATCCTCACACCCCGTGACAGATCCCCACACCCCGGACAGGACCCCACGCCCTGTGACAGATCCTTATACCCCGGACAGGACCCCATGCCCTGTGACAGGACCCCACGCCCGTGACAGGACCCCACACCCTGTGACAGGACCCCACTCCCCGTGACAGGACCCCACGCCCTGTGACAGATCCTCACACCCTGTGACAGGACTCCATGCCCTGTGACAGATCTCCACACCGGATAGGACGCCCCAGGCCTGGGAGGAAAGAGCACCAGTGGGATGAAAACTTGTGTGCTTCAAGTGGCAGGAAGCAATAGCCATTCCAACCAGAGAGAGAAAAATAAGTGTGTGCTCATTATTAGGATACCTATTACTCAAATAAATAAATAAAGTAGGTGCTGGAGAAGAGGTGAAAAAATTAGAATCCACGTGCATCACCGGTGGGAAGCGGGATGGCTCATTCTCTGAAAGAAAAATACCCATCACAGGACCCAGCAATGCCAAGTCTAGTGAGATGTTTAGTGCCAAGACCTGGAAACAGGGACGTGGGCTCTTTGTAAATTTGCATTTTTGTCATTGACAAAGTATCTGGAGAAGACACAGTTCTGTGTAATAATCATTAGTCCTTGCTAAAAAAAAAATTTTCTTTAAAGGCTGGAATTTCCAAAAGCGGATTGTTACCACAATACAAATACTTGCAAATATTTGTAGGTGGTGTTAACTGATGCTTCGCAGCTGGATCTGGCACTAATACGTTGGCGCAAAGCTTCTGTTGGGATGAATGCATTCTCAGGTCTATAGTGCAGCACGACTGCTTCAAGATCACAGAGTTGGGTCCTCAGGGTTCTCCCTGCCGCTAGGGGGAGCCCGATCACACTCCATCAGTGGGTCCATGGCGTCCTCTAGTGGCAGTAACACAACATGGCCATTTGTTCTAGTGTACTTGCTTCATCTCTAGAGTTTATGAAAGCATCACATATACAACAGATACACAATACCACATTCTTGGATGAATCAATAAATGAGCATAGGTGATAGAAAACATTATGTATGATGACCATTAAGTTCTCTGTGGCTAGAACAGCAAGTGGAAAATAGGGTTGGGAAAGCAGAACTGAGCAAAAATAAAGAGGATCTTAACAGGAAAGCCATTTAAGTCCAACACAGGTTGGTGTTTTCTGTCTAATTTGTGTGTGCCATCCTGCCGTCCACCTGGTGAATCATCCCCTGAGGAGTACTAAGGTAATACTGGGAGACTGAAGAGTTCCTACAGAAATCTTTCTCAGATTGCACTTGAGGTTGGTCCACATTTGAAGGTGGTGGTGCTTTGTTGTGTGAGAAGGAGGAGACCATGGAAGGACTTGTGTTTGGTTCTCTGGGCTCCCTTTTCCTCCCTGATGTGCCCTGTTGATGCCCATGGTTCAGCTCCACTCCCAGGCTGTCACATTTGTCCGGCCCATGCGACGTTCTCCTCTCAGCCATGTCACATCCAAGAGTTGGGGGTAATCTGTCAACCTCTTCTTGGAGAGCTGTTTTAAGCCTCCGGACATCCTTTGAAGTCCAACTCCCTCCAGGAAGTTTCCTACAAGTTTTTGGATCTCTCTGTGCTTTTCTCCTCCCATACACCTGGCCAGAATTTGGAGATTTTTTTTTTAAAAAAAGATTTACTTATTTTTATTGGAAAGGCAGATCAGATTTATGGGGAGAAGGAAAGATAGAGAGAAAGATCTTCCATTCATTGGTTCACGTCCCAGATGGCCACAATGGCCAGGAGCCTCCTCTAGGTCTCCCATGCGGTGCAGGGTCCCGAGGCTTTGGGCCATCCTCCACTGCTTTCCCAGGCCATAAGCAGGGAGCTGGATGGGAGATGGAGCAGCTGGGACACCAACCAGTGCCCATATGGGATCCTGGCACTTGCAAGGTGAGGATTTAGCGAACTGAGCCATTGCAAAGGACCTAGGATTTGGAGATTTTGACCTTTCCTCTCCACCTGTCCTAGGCCCGACCCATCTTTCTGGTCATATTTGGAGCCACATCTCATGTTCTGAGCTACATTAGCCCTGACTTGTTTGTGCGGACTTTGATTGTTTCTTTGACTTGTAAAGTTTGTTCTATCACTTTTATTTGCTCAAGGTGTCATCCTATCTTGAAATTTCAATTTCTATGCTTTAATATTGTTTTCTTCCCTTAGAGGAAACATTTTGCCCAGAAAAGAGGAATGTGCATTTATCAGCTTTGATTTCTCAGACTGGACCCAAAGATTGATACATAAACATAGCTTGCAAATTGAGGCTTTCAAGAAAGACAAGATGGTCCACTCAAGATTCTGAAGGCTGAGAATGAATTTTTCTAAGATATCAGTGTGGAGGACTGATTCTGGGAGGCTGAAGGAAGGATGCACAGGACATTCTCATTGTGTATGAAGGAAAACACAGGCCACAGCCAGTGGAGGCCCGAGATAGAGAGGTCACATAAAGGTGACCCAGATGACAAATCACACTCAAACGGACTTGGATGAGGCCCAAGAACGTTGGGGTTGATTCCTTTTCTTTGGGAGTATACCCTGGAAAGAGAAAGCCTGGCAAATAAGTCCTGGTTGTGTCTGGTCCAAGGCCAATGTGGCATGAGAAAGGCCAGTATGGTTGGAGTCCGGGGCTGTGTCTTCCAGGGAGCAAGGCAGTTCTGGGGGAAACTGAGGCACAGAAGAGGCATGGGTTTGTGTTAAACAGGCTGCAGAGTCGTAGGACCTCCCAGTCAGGCCACAGCCATGTCTGTGGTGAGCAGTGGATACCTGAACAAAGCCGAGGAACTAAGTGGTCCAAACCATATCTGAGATGCCCCAGGCCCAGATGCCAAGTGAACATTGCTTTGAGTGGGTACTAAGACTTCCTGATGAGTCAAATGATACAGCTGAGTCACATTTTAGGATTTGAAAAGACTTTGCTCTGTTGTGCTACCCATGTTGCTTATTGTGAATTAGGTTTTTGCAGATCAGACAATGGAGGGGGCCAGTATGGATGAGGCATTTGTCAGTGAAGGTCAGCGCAGAAGACACCCAAGCCTTCTGTCCCCACCCCGCCACTTCTCTGGCCCTTATACCGCTGAAGATACTGATCTCTAAAGTTCAGTTCTCTCACGTCAGGCAGAGAGGGGATGGCTACTGGTGCCGTGGAGTCTGCACTTTGCCTCCAGCCCTCGCTTTCTGTCTCTGGTCCAAGAGTACTGTGAGGGGCTGGGCCAGACTGCGGTGCTCCACGTGGCACGAGTAGGGTGCTCGGTCCTGAGGGGACACTCCCACCACCACCCAGGCTTGGTAAGTGCCCTTTCCGCTGGGGAGCACGTATCTCTCTAACTCAGACTTCTGCACCTCTCCGGCCCGAGTCCAGTGCAGACCAATCCCTCCTGGGTAAAAATCATAGGCCAGACACTTGAGGGTCCTGTTCCGTCCTGGGACCATGTGGCTGGTGACTGTCACTGAGGGAGGATCTGTGGAGACACAGGCATGGTGTTGAGGGCGTGCTGTGGCTTCTTCCATCCCCCACTCCCTGGTTTCAATGATTGGTCGAGCTCTGAGCTCTATTCAAACCCCCTGCTTCTGGGCACTCTCGTCCCCCAGACAGTCTTATTTCTGAAATACAACACAGACCATTTTCCCTACCAAGACCAGGGAAGGCTGATGCTTTCCTTATAGTGTTTCCTGTGGGATCAGAAAATTTCTGTGGCTGCTCTCTCCCCTCTCTGCCCCACCATGGGTGGATTCCTCTTTGATGGCCAAAGTTCTGAGTGAATACACTTCTCTATTACCCTCCACCCCCAAACTTCAATGGCCTGACAGCTGTCTCCTGCCCCGCCTCCCAAAGCCCGGCTTCCTGGTCCTGTCTGCAGCTTTGCTTGTCAAACTCTTTCCTCCTGCACTGCGTGGTCTTCTCAGATGAGCGTCCCAGCTGGCGGCTTTCAATTCTGCTCACACGTTCTCACTTTGAGTGTTTCACAGCAGACATTTTACACACTTGCCTTCTCTACCACTGAGACAGGAGGTATCAGCAGCACAGAGACGACTCTGGCACGTGACATCTGAAATACGGGGTCCGAGTCCCAGCTCTGCCCCTCACTGGAGTGTCAACCTCTGATCTCAGCTTCCTCTTCTATCACTGGGAGGTCTCCCTGAAGATTGGCTTTCTTGGCCAATCCTGCCTAAAGTTTTCATAAACATTCCGGTTAAAAAACTGAATTTATTTGAGACACACAGAGAGAAAACCATTTGCTGGTTCATTCTCTCGATGCCTGCCAACAGCTGAAACTGGGCCAGGCAGAAATGGGAATTTGGAAACTCCATCCCGGTCTCCCATGTGCATGGCAGGGACCCAACTGTGTAAGCAGTCATCATTTGCTACCTCCCAGGGAGGCACTGCCAGGAAAGCGGAGTCAGGATTGCCATTGGGACTTGAGCCCAAACACTGCATTGTGGCCTTTGGATCTAATGCTCACCCCTTCCCAGAGAAGTAATAAATCCTGGGAGGTAAGAGCCTGGAGATGAGGGACTGCCGGTGCAGATGGCAGCAGGCTGAGATGTTGCCCTGTGCTCCAAGCCCGATACCCCCTCCTTTCTCAGCTCAGGACTGGGGAGCAGCCATGGGAAGTGAGGAGTACCTTGTTGGTCCAGGTGAGTTCTGCTGTGGTTCAGGTACCTCCGCAGCATCCCTGGGCACTCCTCTTCCAGGTAGGCCTTGGCCCGCTGCACGTACGCTGGTTCCGCTTCCCACTTTTTCTTGGTGTTCAGGGCTGCTGGGTCCAAGGCAACCCAGGCCGGTATCTCCTTGTTGAATTCGATGAAGTCGTGTCCGTCGTAGGCGTACCTCCAGAATGCTCCACTGCTTCTGTTACTGTGGAGCTCACAACCGAACATTGCCTGGAAGGTGTGAGACCCTGAGGCCTCCCCGGACCCCGCGGGGAGCCAGTCAGTCTGAGGTCAACTCCATCTGAACAGCTCTCACGCCCCCACCCTTTGTAATGCAGTTGGAGGAGAAATTTTTGAAATCTAAGCATGTAGCTCCTTTCTGGGTCAAATAAGTCACAGCAGAGGGAGGCGGGCAATCTCTGCTTTGGTTTCCAGACTCTCCATTTTCACACCTTTCAGATTTTATTGTTTTCTTGTTTTCTTTTGGACAAGGAGAGATGAGCTACACTCCTCTAGCCAGGGTATTTCACAGAGCTAGAGGCAGATTTTTCGCTCTTCTGCATCATGGGGAAGCTTGCTTGTTTTGTTAGGAACATGATACAACATGCCCAGATGCATTGCCAAGTTAAATAGAAATGATTGGCGGTTTTATATAGCTGGGTGGAGCCAATCTCTTTTATTCCACATTTCTAGCACCTCAACCCCCATCGCATGAACAGTGACTCTCAGAAATTGACTTCCTGGCACTAGGGGAAGAACGCAAGCTCTTGGTTCTAATCATAAAAGCAGGCATGTGTCTCAAACCGGTTGGTGCTGTTGATTCTCAAGCCCTCTGGGCTTAAATCCCAGATCTATCCCCACTCCCACTTGACCTTCTGCATATCTGCCTGAGTAATGAACCTCATTTTGCTTTACTTTTCCCATTTCTGAAATGGCAATGGTGGTAGCACTATTTTGGAGGGTTATTGGGAGCGTCAAATGTGTTAACTGTTGTACCAGGCACATAGCAAGTGTTCACTAGATGGTACCTGATATTATTTTCCGGTAGCCTGATTTCACTCTTTGTTCATCCCCTTTACTCATAGTGATTCAGCCCAGCACTTCCGTCTCAGTCAACCCAAGTTTCTCCCACTGTCTAATCCGAACTCCTTGGTTCTCCTCACACAGCATAGACCATTTTCTTCATACCAAGCCTTCCCATTCCACATCCTTCAGATTTCTGCCTAACCCTTGTCTCCTTTTGCAAACCTTCCAATCCCAGGTAACTTCTCAGACGTTATGCTAAACACTACCCTTGAACACTCACCCTAAAACAATTAAACAGCAACAGTTCACCAGGCCTGAGATGGGATGAGGCAGGAGGTTGGCAGGGTTTGGCAGAAGGAAGAGTGCTGGGCCTGGAGACACGAGAGGCTGTCTCTGTGCAGCTTTGCCAGCAGCTGCTCACATACGTGTAGGCAGGACCTCGCCCATGTCTGCTGCTTGTAGATGGAAGATCTTTATGGCTCTGTGTAATAGTCTGTGGTTTTGCATCCAGCATTTAGTCAACTACCAGGTTGAGCCATGTTTTGGGCTAAGTACTTTGTCTGATCAGTCTACCAAATTTCAGTTGAGCAAATACCTAACCTAGGCCATGGCCTAAAGGATTAAGACGGATATAGGCACATTTTGCAACATTTCTTGGAAGTAAATTTCAGTGCTCCTTTTCAGACCAAGTGGCTAGGAAGCTTGCTCACTGTCTAACAGCTGGTGATGGCCTGAAGTCCCCGTGTGAAGTCAGGTCTGACTGATCCCCAGCGTTGGCTCATTTTCCACTCACTCAATGACCCCAGATGGGAGTGAGTCTGACATCTTCCAAAATAGGACTGCCCTCAGGCAGGTGAGGATGCAGAGATGAGAGGTCAGAGGTACCCGGATAAAAGTAGATCACTTCCTGCCTGAGCTGAGGCTTGGGTTGAGAATGGGACATCTATAGGGAAGGGGAGACACAGATGTGGGGTGGAGGGAAAGAATGTGATGTGGGCGTGTCTGTGTTTCCATTCACACTTGCCTCTTGAGCCAAACCCCTGGACCCCAGCAACACTTGCCTCTTGAGCCAAACCCCTGGACCCCAGCAACACTTGCCTCTTGAGCCAAACCCCTGGATCCCGACAGCTTGCAGTCCACTGACCTTTGCTCGCCTGGTAGTAGTTCATAGCATCTGTCAGGGTCTCCAGGAAGATTTCCTCCCTGGCCTGCTGAAGCCGACTCTCCTTCTCCCAGTCCTCCATCTCCTCCAGCTGGCTCCACGGCCCCAGAGGCTCTGCCTTCCTGCTCTCGCTGTCATAGTGGAAGAAGGCCTGGTCGTTGAGGAAGGCAGTGGCCTGGAACTTGGGGAAGCCTTTGCTGGGCCTGGATAGCCCAGTGTAGAGAAAGGTCAGAGAGTAAGGACCTGAAAAAGAAGAGAGGACGCAGAGGGCTGGGGTCCACATGTGGGCTTCCGACAGAGGAGCTGCAAGGGATCAGGAGGGAAGGCCTGCTTCTAGGCCCTCTTCCTCCCAGCTCCCAGCCTTACACTGTGGGAGACTCGCATGGTCGAAGAGGTCTGCCCTTAATCTGGGGGTGATATTGCAGAGACCACCCGAGGCCTTCACTACATCATTTCCACTGCTCAGCACACAAGGTGGTAATGATACTTTTTTCATCCTCTTTGTAGGCACTTTGGGACCCTTATGACTACATTCTGGCACAAAGGAAAATGGATGGAGGTGATGTTTTTCTTCTGGCGTGACACCCTATGAGTTGACCTTCCCTGCCTTTCTTCCTTTGGATGATGGCCTTGGAGGCCGCTGAAGAGACTCGAGATGCAAAAAAGCCTAGAGCCCCGAGTTAGCCTGCAGGGGAGAGGAACATGGCTGGATCTGAGGTAAAGTGGATGTGGGTGAGAGGTCAACATTTGTCTGGTGAAAACTCAAAGTTTTCTTTACCACTGGAGCACAGTTGTAATCCAACCTGATGAAACATACAGTCAGAAAACATTGGAAGGAGAACTTGCTAGAAAACTCAAGAAATGATCCAGAATGGGTCAGCAAAGAGTAGCACTAGGCTGGATCTCAGAATCTTGGTACAAAGCAGAGGCTGGGGGTCGGGGGACAGTTCCATCATTACTTTGATAACTAATTCCTAATGTGACTTAGACGGATCTTAATAAGGTTGGTGGGGGCATACGGTGGGTTTCTGGATCAAGTACTGAAATTGTTTAAAAAGTGTTCATGTATTCATTTTTTGTTGGAACAATGGAAGGGCAGAGAGAGGGAGAGAGAGAGACAGAGAGGGAGAGAGAGAGAAACTCTTCTATTTGTTAGTTCACTCCCCACATGCCTGCTGGGATTGAGCCAGGCCACAGCCAGGAGCCTGGAGCTCCATCTTGGTCTCTTTCATGTGTAGCAATCACTTAAGTATTTGAATCTCCATCTGCCACCTTTCTAGTTCATCAGCAGGAAGCTGGATCAGAAGGCAGAGGTGGGCCTTGATCCGGCACACTGACACGGAAGGCAAGTGTCCGAAGCAGTGGCTAAACCTGCTACACTACCGTGCCTGCCCACTGCAATGATTCTTGCTGACTCACTTCTAAGTGTGATGAACACTAAACCAGTAGACCCTCAACAGATCACATTACCCTCTAGGGGTGGGCCTCATGAAGTCAATGGATGATATTAAAAGACCGGAATCCCCCAGAGGAGCAAGAATTCTGCCTTCAGACTCATGAACACATTGTCAACCCTTTCCTGGGTCTTCCACCTCTACTTTGCCCCACAAGTTTAGGACTGCCAGACCTCACACTTGGGTGCCAGTGCCTCAAAATGAATCTTTTTCTCTCTCTGCCCCCATGAGGGTACTTTAGAAAGTTCATGAATAATTGAATTAAGGGATTTATTTCAATATAATTTGTTTTAAGATTTATTTATTTTTATTGGGAAGGCAGATATACAGAGAGGAGGAGAGACAGAGAGGAAGATCTTCACTGATTTACTCCCCAAGCAGCTGCAATAGCTGGAACTGAGCCAATCTGAAGCCAGGAGCCCAGAGCTTCTTCTGGGTCTCCCACGCCGGTGCAGGGTCCCTAGGCTTTGGGCCGCCCTCGACTGCCCTCCCAGAGAGAAGGAGGGAGAATCTCCCATCCGCTGTTTCACTCTCCAGTTGCCTTCAGCGGCCAAGGCTGGACCAGGATCCAGGGACTGGGAACTCAAGTCTTCTGTGTGGGTAACAGGGATCCAACTACTTGAGCCATGGCCTGCTGCCTCCCAGGCACACTGACAGGAAGATGGGATCGGGAGCCGGGGATCGAACCCTGGTAGTATTCCAGAATGGGATGTAGGCATCCTTATTACCCGCCCCTTACACAGTACACATCCTCTGGGAATCCTGACCAAGGCAGGTTTTGCTGGAGAATGTAGGTAAGATGCTACGCGCGATTGTCCTATTCTCATGTCTTGTAAAAGTCACAAATTTTAAACACCTGCAATGCAGAATCATGACTTTATGTACTTGATCCTAAACGTTTGCAAGCCATAAGCAGCCCCAGTCCTTGGCGCTGCTCTCCTGGCCTCCCCACCCTGCTCTGCTGGGTCATCCCTCCCTGCTTCTCCAGGGCCCGTCCCTCTCTCTGTCCACTCACCCACTTGGGTCCCCTGGGGGACCGCTGACCCTAGGAGGAGCGGCAGAGACAGCAGGACAGGCACCATCTTCCCTGGTGCCTGGCTGGAAGGTTCTGGACAGAATGCAGGTCTTTCACTGGGCCTGGACCCGAGCCCAGGGGAGGTGAACCCGCAGGCCAATGAGAGGCTCAGCTTGTGCTCCTCCCCCGACCTCCCATGGCGAGAAAAGGGGAAAGACTGGCGGAGCGGTGGTGGGGGGAGTGTGAGGCCCTGAGGGCTGCAGTAGGTCCTTAAACTAAGAGCTATGAGGGTGTGTGTGTGTATGTGTGTGTGTGTGCGTGTGCGTGTGTGTGTGTGTGTGTGTGTGTGAAGGGGGCCCATGGGCTGGAAGCAAGGTGTGGGTAGTGAGTGGTACCTACTGGGATGTGTGGCACGCTTTCGGCGGGACTTCCATGCTGTAAGATCACACTTCATCCCTCCCCTCTGGGAAAACTCTCAACAAGTTCCAGAGTATGGGCCTGTGTAGACCCCAGCCCCAGCAGGCCCATCATTCCCACACGCCTCACCTGTCGGGGCTCTGTCCGAGGGACATTCACCTCCCTCCCTTTCCGTGGTGGACAGTCAACCATCCACCCGCCTGGACGCCCCTCTTCCACCCTGCCCTTTGCAGTCACCCCATCGCCTTCTCTTCCTCCTTTGAGCAGTTCTGTACTAGGTTTGGCTCAGGGAGCAGATGTTCCACACAGCGAGTCAGGTGCCAGGTGTCCTGGCAGTGGCTCCCGCTACTAATTCCTGAAGTCGCGTTAACTTTGTAGATGTTCTGTTAATTCACTTTGTAGCATCTGCTGCCCTCTGCTGGCAGTTGCAAGTGTTTGCAGGAGTAGTTCTGGGGTGTGATTTAAAACTTTTTTTTTAAAAAAAAGATTTATTTATTTTTATTGGAAAGGCAGATATACAGAGAGGAGGAGAGACAGAGAGGAAGATCTTCCATCTACTGGTTCACTCCCCAAGTGACTGTAACGGCTGGAACTGAGCCAGTCCGAAGTCAGGAGCCAGGAGCTCTTCCGGGTCTCCCATGCGGTGCAGGGTCCCAAGGCTTTGGGCCGTCCTCGACTGCCTTCCCCGGCCACAAGCAGGGAGCTGGATGGGAAGCAGGGCCGCTGGAATTAGAACCAGCGACCATGTGGGATCCCGGCGCGTGCAAGGAGAGGACTTTAACTACTGCACTACTGTGCTGGGCCCCTAAAACATTTTTTAAAAAGATTTATTTATTTTAGTTGGTAAGGCAGCTAGGGACTTAGGTAAGTTGCTCCTCCTCCCTTCAGCCTCACCTGACATATTGCTCAGAGTTCAGGAAGGGCGGCATTACCCAACAGCCACACACACACACACACACACACACACACACACTCAAAGGGGTAGGCAATGGGTGGCCAATGACCTGCAATTCATTCTGTGTTTCCTGTCTCCCAGAGTCTCCAAAGACCAGGGTGTTAGCACTGTTTTGACTCAACCATGTTCCAAAATGATAACAATTTACAAGCCACTCCCTTACTCCTTGGACAACTAGTCAACCCACAGTAAAAGTATTGGTAGAATAGGTGCTGATGTAGTTTAATAGCAAAGAATACCCCTCCCTTCCTTCCTTGTGGACACAGGCGAAGAATAAAAACTGAAACATTTGTCGCATCCACCTTCCTCCACACCTGACTCTCCCATCTTAATCAAAGGCCCAGATGGGTGTGCATCCCTCTCAACTAATGTAAACAATATAAAATGAAAATAAAAACTTCTTACGTTAAAAAAGGTATGAGTGGGAAATTGCTGCTGGGAGAGGTGATTCATCATGGTGCTTGAGCTTTATGCTGTGTTCTTGCTGGGCAGACAGAATGAAAGGCCCTGTCTGACCTTGACCCAGACTGTGAGCAGTGTCGAGAGAGAAGTACTGGGCCGGCGTTGTGGGGTAGTGGGTTGGGCTTGCTGCCTGATATACCAGCATCCCATATGGACATGAGTTCATGTTCCAGTTATTCCACTTCGGATCCAGCTCCCGCCTAAGGGTCTGGGAAAAACAGTGGGAGATGGCCCAAGTGTTTGGGCCCCTGCCACCTGTGAAGGAGACCTGGATGAAGTTCCTGGACGAAGGCCTGGCCCAGCCCTGGACATTGTAGCCATCAAGGGAGTGAGCCAGCAGAAGTGTCTCTCTCTCTCTCTCTCATCTGATTTTCAAAATAAATAAGTCCACTTTTTTTTTTTTAAAGTGAGGTGGGCCTGGTGAGATAGCCTAGTGCCTAAAATCCTAACCTTGCAAGCACTGGAACTCCATATGGGTGCCAGTTCATGTCCCGGCTGCTCTACTTCCTTCCAGCTCCCTGCTTGTGGCCTGGGGGAAATCAGAGCAGAGGCGGTCCCGAGGCTTTTATATCCTGTATCTATGTGAGAGACCTGGCAGAAGCTCCTGGCTCCTGGCTTCAGATCGGCTCAGCTCCAGCTGTTGTGGCCACTTGGGGAGTGAACCAATGGATGGAAGATCTTTCTCTCCGTCTCTCCTCCCCTCTGTAGATCTTTCCAATAAAAATAATAAATAAAATTTAAAAAGTGAAATAAGCACTCGCTTCCTCTGGACAAAGGGCAGTGTTGCTTATAGCTCGTACTCAACACAAGAAGCTGATGCCAATGGCTTCTCTCCATGTTTCTTAGCTGAAGAGCTTGGAGAGTAGGTGAGGCCTGCACTAGGTGGCCCCATGGTACATGCGTGGCTCATAGAACTCAATAAACATTACTACACAAATGTAGTGTCCTTCCTGTCCCCTCCCCCATTACTCATGGCTTCTGTCTGCAGCTTTTCTGTTCAGGTCAATGTCATTCCTACCACCTGTGCCCCAATCACGCCTACTTAGGAGATATATCTAAGCATATATCCTCCGGGAGCCAGATTCTTGTCATGTAGGGTTTTTTCTCTAATCTGACCCTTCATTCTCCCATGTAGGTGTGGGGTCCGAATACCTTGGGCCATCCTCTACGACTTTTCCAGGCCACAAACGGGGAGTTGGAAGGGAAGTGGAGCAATCGGGACATGAATCAGTGCCTATATGGGATGCTGGTGTGTGCGAGGTAAGGCTTTAGTCGTTAAGCCATCCAGGCATTTCTTTTCTTTTTTTAACAAAAGATTATTTTTGATCCTGGTGCAATGGCTCAATTGGCTCACCCCCTGCCTTCAAGCACCAGGCTCCCGTATGGGTGTCAATTTGTGTACATCTGGAATCCTAAGGATCCTCTGGTTCATGAACCTGAACTAAAAACCCCTCTCTCCTCCTCAATCTCCTCTGAACCTAACAGGAAGAAGGTCTGATTGTTGAAGTGGGTAAGCGGTCCGATATCTAAGGAGAAATCATGGGATTTGAACCATGAGGTGTAGAGAAAGTCACAGCGGGAGGCCCTGGGAAAGAGAGAGGACTTTGAGATGTGAAGTCAGCTGTGGAATCTCACAGCAGAACAGCAAGAGCTCGCGAAGGAAGACCTGGCCTGTGGGGTCCACAGCTGCCCCGCGCCCCTTCTTCTTGTCAACTCCCCGCACTACAGACTCATGTGGGCAGGAGGACTTGGCCTTGTGCGGTAGAAAGTGCAGGCAGAAGAATTCCCTGGAAAATTCAAGCAGCGCGTCAGAGGAGATCCGCGTGAAGTCCAAGCGGGTCGCTGCCTCAGTGTCACAAGGCCGACTTGTTGCCAAGTCCTTGCCTTGCTAGAGTGCTGAGAGATGCACCTGTTGGCTGGAAAAGTTACCGATTTAAAACCCGCACAATCTTTGGAAGTCACTGAGGGTGTGGTTTTATTTTCTCTCTGTGTGATGATGGTCAGGGACCAGCTGAGCTCCTTAGATAGTTTCGTGTGGTTTCCCAGATCCAGTAGAGTTCTGGGGGAGATATTTTCCTTCCACTTTCCTTCTGCTGGTAAACTTTTTTTCCCTTGCATTTCTTACTGACCTGCAGAGCAGCTCGTTTCATCTCTGTCATGGTCAGGGTGCAGGGTCGCTGGACTGGCATGCTTCTTTATGCTCCCTGTCACTGAGGGGTGCCTGCCCCCCTGGCACATGTTGTCAACATAAGGCCGTGGGAGGAGGCTGGTCTCATCTGGTGGGAAGAGAAGAGACAAGGAGGGCATTGTTGATGGGATAAAGAAGTGGAATGAGATCCCCATGTATCCTTGGGGGCTTCTCTTGTGGCACTAACCCTCAGAAAATTACGGTGAAAGAGAAGTTTGTTTTGGTGTGTTTCGTAGAAGCTTAGAAATAATTCGGCAGACCCTTCTTCTCCTTAGCCCGTAGCACTAACCTCAGCCTCCTCGCCTAATTCCCACACTAACCCAGGGCTGTGGACATTTATAAATGGAGTCATTATGAAGGCAGGAGAAATTTATGCAACTTTGAAAAATGTCCCTATTCCTGGGCCCTGTGCGTCTCCCCACTTTCCACACCCACTTCAGACTTTAGACAAGGACGTTGGTCACTGTGGCTGGGCCATCTGTGCAGCCCAGAGTGCTGGGGTCACAGCCCTTGGCTTTCAATAATATGATCCCATGCCACAAGAATGCAGTAAACACACCTGACTCTTGAGGTAATTTGGCAAAGATGAAGAGTCTGATTTCAGAACCATTTTTGGTTCCTATCCTACCTTTTTTTTTAAAAAAAAGATTTCTTCAGGCCCAGCGGCGTGGCCTAGAGGCTAAAGTCCTCGCCTTGAACGCTCAGGGATCCCATATGGGCGCCGGTTCTAATATGGCAGCTCCACTTCCCATCTAGCTCCCTGCTTGTGGCCTGGGAAGGCAGTTGAGGATGATCCAAGGCCTTGGGACCCTGCACCCGTGTGGGGGACCCAGAAGAGGTTCCTGGATCTTGGCTTCAGATCAGGATAGCATCGGCCGTTGCGCTCACTTGGGGAGTGACTCAACAGACAGAAGATCTTCCTCTCTGTCTCTCCTCCTCTCTGTATATCTGACTTTCCAATAAACAAACAAACAAATAAATCTTAAAAAAAAGATTTCTTCTTCTTGTTATTGTTGTTATTATTATTATTTTGAAAGCAGAGTCACACAGAGAGCTGTAATGGCCAGAGCCTCTGGGACTCCCATGTGGGTTAGAAGGGCTCAAGGACCTGAGCCATCCTCCGCTGCTTTCCCAGATCATAAACAGGGAGCTTGATTAGAAGTAGAGAAGAACTGACACTGATATGGGATGCTGGTGCCACAGGTGGAGGATTAGCCTGCTGCACATGGTGCTGCCTCTCTTCCTACATCCTGCCTTTCCCACTCACTGCCTAAGCTATCTTTGCAAGGCATTTCAGCTGTATGTGGCTTCATTTCCTTACCCGTCTATAAAGACACAGTTAATGCCCACATCATGGGATTGTAATGAGGATGGAATGAGTTAGTATTTGATAGGGATTGGCTCACAGTGAGGGTTGGAGTCCTATGTGCCTCACCTTCTTTTCTTCCTGGTCTTAAACTGCAAACAACAGACTAGATGTTTCAAGGCCTTAAAACCTGGGTGTAAGTCTGTTTCTCTTTTATGAAACTAAGCTCATAAGCAAGCAGTCCAGTGCTGGTGAAATGTCCTCTGTATCACCAGGGCCCCGGAAACTTTCAACCGTAGTGGCTTACATCCTCAAGAATCAGGGTTCAAGATGTGTTTTCTGAAAGTTTCCACTGAGCAACTTTGACACCTCATTGGTCACCTCTAACTGCAATGAATGCTGAGATGTTGCCTTTTCACTAGGCACTTGGATTAAAATCAGGCTTTCCTTACAAAGGGAAAAGGGAAGAGTGGAGGTTGGGTAGACAGGTTGTGATCAGGGAAACGGTGGGTAATAGAAGAACTCCACTGCTGTCTTGCTGTCTCTACAGACCACAGGATGGGTGATTTGTGTGAGAGGAGGCGTTGATTTAGCTGACTGCCGGGGAGGCTGGCCAAGTCCAGGAGTGGGGCTGACCTGTCCTCCTCATGACTGCCATGGAATGGCAGAGAACATCACACGGAGAGAGTGGGGGAGGGGGTCAGAGGGAGCTCACACTTACAGCAAAGCCACTCCCACACTAACCCGTTGATCCACTGCCCTGTGACTGCAGTAAGCCCCGCTCTGGAGGCAGAGCCCTTCCCTCTCAATAATCCCCCCACTCAACACTGCTGCTCAGGGACTGAGTTTCCAGCACATGAAGCCGTAGAACACTGAATAGTCCTATGTCGTGAGGGGATGTTGACAGGCTCTGAATTTCCTGTCCTGTGAGTGGTCTTGTCACATCCCTGCCAAGTTTATTCATGGGTGATCTTAGAGTGACCTTAAAAATTCTGTTAGCTCCCTGTACGATTTTTTTAAGATTTACTTACTGGGGGGTCTGGCACAGTGGCCTAGTGGCTGAAGTCCTTGCTTTGAATGCACTAGCATCCCATATGGCCTCTGGTTCTAATCCCAGCAACTCTGCTTCCCATCCAGCTCCTTGCGTGTGGTCTGGGAAGGCAGTAAAGGATGACCCAAAGCCTTGGGACCCTGCATCCACATGGGAGACCTAGAAGAAGTTCCTGGCTCCTGGATTTGGATTGGCGCAGCACCGGCTGTTGTGATCACTTGGGGAGTGAATCATCGGACGGAAGATCTTCCTCTCTGTCTCTCCTCCTCTCTGAATATCTGACTTTGCAATAAAAGTAAATAAATCTTTTTTTAAAAGATTTTTTAAAAGAAAAATTTATTTATTTTTATTTAAAAGGCATATTTATATACAGAGAGAAAGATCTTCAATCCACAGATTCACTCCCCAAATTGCCACAACAGCCAGAGCTAAGGTGATCTAAAGCCTGGAACCAGGAGCTTCTTTTGGGTCTTCCATATGGGTGCAGGATCCCAAGACCTTGGGAACTGCTCTGCTGCTTTCGTAGGCCATAAACCAGGAGTTGGATGGAAACTGGAGTGGCTGGGACATGAACTGGTTCCCATATGGAATGCCTGTGTCTGAATGTAGAGGGCTAGTCTGTTGAACTACTGTACTGACCCCTCTCTGCATTATTTTAGCAAGATCATGTCTGTGAACCTCTGGGAAGCCCTTGGAGAATTAAGAATAGCTTATTTCCTGTAGGAACCCACAAGATTTGTTGGTGGTGGGTCTCCCAGAGAACCTTAGAAAGGAGGCCAGGGGAAAGGAAGGCCATGAGGGTAGATGGCTGTCTGCCTCAGTTAACAAGGTGCTCTGTGCCCAGAACGCGTCTGTGCTCAGGAACAAGTGTTGTGCTGGACTGACATCATGCCAGAGCCGGGAGCACTATCTAGAACCCGGGTTTCTTCCAGTTCTACCCCCCAAAATGGCCAATGCCAACTACAGGAGTTGTCTCAGGTGACGGAATGGACCAGTCCCCCCTTCTGCATTCCCTCAGCCTCAGGATTTATGCTCTCTGCAGGGAATTATTATCCTGCATCCACACCTGCTTGGCCAGCCTCTCTCCCCTTCCAGTTCTGGGCCACATCTCTGGAGGGGATGCTGGCTGTAGCCGCAGGGATGCAGATGTGGGTGGGGATCCCAGGTCTCAAAGGGTCTGATGGAGAGTGCCAGGCTCCCTGGGAAGCTGGAGGGAGTGTGCGTCAGATTCCCAGGGTGCTATGAGAGGGTGGCGGCCGTGCTGTCTCTTTCAGCCAAGTGAGGAGGGCATCCTGAGGTTCCCCTTCTGAAGCCTGGGATGAAGCCTGTCTGAGCAAATGACACCCACGCACAAGCAAGCATGCGCTGCTGTGTTCACATGCAAACCCACACTTAACGCATGCAGGCACGCCCACCCACACCATGTCTTCTGTTGGCAAACTGGTGCTTTGGCGTTTGGTCTGGCAGAGTAGGGCTTAGCAGGGATTCCTTGCTGGCCCTACGTGCTGCCTGCAAACTCCCATGTTGGAAACACGCTGACGCCACTGCTTTCCTTTCAGATCTGCAAGCCCACCTCTGTTCAGTTAGAAAACATGGCCCTTCTTCTTCAAAAACAGAGAGCTTTCTCCTGAGCCTGCCTCCAGCTGCAATTCCTTCACCCTTCAGGAAAGCTGCCAGAAATGCCGAGGGAAGGGAGAAGCCGTGGGTGGTGGCAGGAGGTGGGGCCAGGGGAAGAGTTGGGACCCCACGCTGGGCTGTAGCTGGAGGACTCTTCTCTCTGCTCCTTTTCCTGCTGTTGATGCCTCTGCTCAAGCTGCAGGTGAGTGCGAGTGGATGTGTGGGCAGAGAGCAGCTAGCTCTGCAGAGAGGCTAGCTCTGAGTCTAGTGCAGCAGGGTGTGTGTGTGTGTGTGTGGGGGGTGTCCTGTGGTCTAGTGACTCCTCCAGCTGTAATGCACATATAGATCACTGGGGATTCTACTGCAATTCAGCTGTAACTTAGGAAGTCTGGGGTGTGGGCCTGAGAGCCTGCTGTTCTGGTGACACCAGGGTTGCTGCTCCAGGGCCATGCTTTCAGTAAGATTCTAGACTGTTTGCCAGCCCAGGTGGTGTGAGATGGGACCGATGAACCCAGGCCTGCACCCTTGTTGGCAGCCAAGGCCCCAGCCTTTCCTTACACCTGAACTTCCAGCCACCAATGGAATATTGAGAATTTTCTCCAAAAAAACCAAGAGACGCTTAGAAAAGTTCTGATCAAAATCATGATGGAATTAAAAAATCTCCTTAGATAGTTTGAAAATCTATTCAAACTCTGGGCTTCCTTTTTCTCTGAAAACTCTTGAGCTTATAAGTTTTTCTTCTCTGACTCAAATAGTTTTTCAGGAAGGTTTATTTATTTGAAAGGCATAGCATCAAGGAACAGGTAGGGGAAAGAAGGGGATTGGGGAGAGGAAAGGGAAGTAAGGGCAGAGAGAGAGAGAGAGAGAGAGAGAGAGAGAGAGAGAGAGAAGGGAGATTTTCTATTTACTGGTTCACTCCTGAAATAGCTACAATAGCCAGGGCTGGGCCAGGCAGAAGCCAGGAGTCTGGAGTTCCACCTGGGACTCCCTTATGGGTTGCAGGGGCCCACGTACTTGGGCCATGATACACTGTTCTCCCAGCTGCATAAACTGAATTTCACAGCAGAGGAGCCAGGACTGGAACTGGTATTATAACACCCTCATCCCCTCAGGCAGCAGACTAATGCCTGCCCCTGACCAAAATCACGACAGGGCTCAAGTCCTGCTGGCTCCCAAATAAATGTGCTTGGCCATTGCTTCTTCACTCTTAGACATGGAACAGAATTCCCTGGATCAGGCTTTGTCAAAGGGCCCTGCTAGCCTCTCCCCTTCCTCCTAGGCCTCCACTCCAGAGGCCCTGAGGTCTGGCCTGGAGGTCCTCCTGTCTGTGGGGTGAAGCTGCAGCCTTACTTGTGTCAGAGGAGGATGCAGGTCCCAGAGAATGACACATATGGGTTGTGGACAGCTGGGCCATGTTGTAGGGTCTGCAGGAAATGAGGCGGGTAGGGAGAAATGGGAGGGAGTGGGAGAAATCCCTCTTGGTCTGCAGGCATTTTGTCTTCTCCAGGAGACCCCAAACCTGTGTGGAATTAAGGGCTGTGTTGGTGTGCCAACAGCCTCTTGGGGAAGAGCAAGGAAGGGTGTTTCAGAAACAGAGACTATATTGAAGATAACCCAGAAGAATTTGCCAGAGGGCTAAAGGCACAGCTGATGGAGAACAATTCAAAATGTGACTCCTTCTTGGTAGATATTCTTTTGGCTTATCGCACACATGGTCAAAGACAGATTTTAGAAACTCCTCAATTCCTTGACCAAAACAGCATCATGTCTGAGTTTGCCATCTTTATTTTTGTTGAGACAGCTGCTTGGTCTTAGTGCTAAGCAGCCATTCTCAACTGTTCCCATTTACCTGAAACCGTGACTTGGGCCCTTACACCCATGTGGGAGATCTCAAGAAGCTCCTGGGCCCGGAGCTCCCTCTGTTGGAGGAGAGCAGTATGCCCGCTCTGACCATCGTTCTCTGCTTTAACAGGATGAGTGGCCAGTTCCTGAGGCAGCTGCTGGCCGAGGAGAGCCGGCACTCCACAGCCGTGGGGCGCCTCCTGCTCCCCGTGCTCCTGGGATTCCGCCTCGTGCTGCTGGCTGCCTGCGGGCCTGGGGTCTACGGAGATGAGCAGAGTGAATTTGTGTGTCACACCCAGCAGCCAGGCTGCAAGGCCGCCTGCTACGATGCTTTCCACCCCCTCTCTCCACTGCGCTTCTGGGCCTTCCAGGTCACCTTGGTGGCCGTACCCAGCGCCCTCTATGTGGGGTTTGTCCTGTATCACGTGATCTGGCGTTGGGAAGTAGCAGGAAAGCTGAAGAAGGAGGAGGAGACCCTGGCCTGTCAAGGGGAGAGCAGTGGAAATGCCTCAAGGACTGGGAACCTGAGGCTGCTCTGGGCCTATGTGGCACAGTTGGGGGCTCGACTGGTCCTTGAGGGAGCAGCCCTGGGGGGGCAGTTCCACCTGTATGGATTTCAGATGCCCAGTTCCTTTGCATGCCGTCGAGAGCCTTGCCTGGGCAGTATAACCTGTACTCTGTCCCGCCCCTCCGAGAAGAGCATCTTCCTCAAGGCCATGTTTGGGATCAGTGGGCTCTGTCTCTTCTTGACCCTTTTGGAGCTGGTACTTCTGGGCCTGGGAAGATGGTGGAGGATCTGGAAGCAGCGACCTTCCTCTTCCAACTTCTTCCCACCTTCAGAGAGTGCTAGAAGTCAGAAGGAACCAACCAATACCATCCCAGGGATGGAAACAAAACAGAAGCTTCGGGAAGCAGGTGAGGAGGACGGCAGTGGTCTTCTTTTGTCCTGTGCCTGATGTTTCTGTCCTGATCAACTTCTCCACCCTATCCACCTTGTGCAGCACAAGTGCCACTTCCATGTGTTGCTAAGTAGAGAATCAAATTCCAGGCAGAGTGTTCTGACCATAGCTCCCAACCCGTCCCCTAGTGTCCACTCTCATTGAATGGGTGATTCCCTCCAGGGGCCTGGACAAGAGTTAGTCCATTGTAGCCCTTCTCTTAAGTCTGTTCCCTCTTAGGAACGAAGTCTCAGGTTCTGCTTAATTACTTTGTAGCATTGTGAAGACACCCAGATCACCTAAAGAAAACCCTATGATTGGATCTTCTCATCATCCAGTGAGTGGGGATTCACGTTCATGACAAAAGAGAGGCTGTTGAAGGGTCTCTAAGGGCCGTGGTGAGCCATGCTGTCTAAGGCATTTCTGGGAAGGGTTCCTGATTGTGCTTCTCACAAGAATTCTCAGGGGTCGGCACCAGAATTTTCCAAGGATTGATTCCAGAGTCAGCCGGAAGCCTCCATAAACCTTGCTACTTTCCCTGCCCTGCTCAATAAACGTTGACAACTGCTATTGGCTTTCCTGTTGCTGCAGACACTCCTTCCTGATTTAGTCTCTCCACTTAGCATTCTGCTGCTCTTAATTCTTTACACTTCCCAACTTTGAAGTCCTATAACCTGTAAATGACCCTAGTCCAGCAGTGTATATCACAGCGAAGCATGTATAACAGTATCTCTTAATATCTACTTGAGATACATTCAAACATATGGCCACATCCTTTGAGAATACCATGGATTGAAAAGCTTTGTCTCTAGACCACTGATTGTTCTGATTTTTACTTCATTTTTTAATTCTCCTCTTGCTGTGTTGTAGCTGTTTCATGGTCTTTAACACAGCAACAACTCACTTGAGAATAAGTCCCTGTTTTTAAGCTCTCAGCCTTCAAATCAATAGGGTTCCCCTGCTGACTTCTGAGTAATAGCACAAGAGTTCTGCATCCCAGTGTGATTCCATAGTTAGCTGAACCCTGAATATTAGGGGCATCCGGAAACCTTAGATCTCGGGGTTGGCGGTCCTCCCCTGGGGGAATGAAGATGGACTCGGAGGTGTGTGTGTGTGTGTGTGTGTGTGTGTGTGTGTGTGTTCACTTGCTCACAGCTGGGTCAGATCGCCCTCTCGGGGCCGCGGGTAAGGAGTAGGGGTGGAGGCAGAATTCGCCCTTCAGCTGTGGAGAAACACCCCGAGACGGGAAGCGCCTCCGGACTGAACCCTACCTTGTCCTCACTCGTGGCCCCAAGGCCTCCTCGCCCAGTGCCCTCCTCACTGGCAGCGCGCAGGATCCGCCCCTAGTCCCGTCATGCTTCGCGCTCAGCCCCGAGGACGCCATGCGTGCCTTCTCGGCGACCAACCCCAGAAGGCACCGCCTGCCCCCCGCGCAGGGCGGGGTTGTTGTCCGCCGCTCGCCGCATCCCGGGTTTCCTGAGGAGGAAGCTGAGTTTCCTTTTCACTCCCTGAGGCGCTGGTCCCGGGTTCGAGAGCCAGGGGCTTCTCTGCGCCCGCCCGCCCGCCCTCTCGGAGCGACTCAGCGGCCGAGCAGCGAGCGACATGGAAGCCGAGGACTTCCAAGACGAGCTGACCTGTTCCATCTGCCTGGACTACTTCCAGGATCCGGTGTCCATCGAGTGCGGGCACAATTTCTGCCGTCACTGCCTGAACCGCAGCTGGACACCGAGCGTCGGCTACTTGCTCTGCCCCGAGTGCCGGCAGCAGTCAACGCCCCGCGCGATGCGGCCCAACTGGGCCCTGGCCAGGATCACGGACAAGAGGCGGCGCGGGCGGCAGGGCGCGGGGTCTCAGGAGCTGTGCCGCCGCCACCGGGAACCCCTGCGGCTCTTCTGCGAGGTCGACCAGCGGCCCGTGTGCTTGGTCTGCAGGGAGTCCCAGGAGCACCAGGCCCACGCCATGGCACCCATCGACGAGGCCTTTGAGGACTACCGGGTGAGCCGGCCGCCCCCATGACCGGTTTACCCACGAGCGTTCACTAGCTTCTCTTAAAAGACCCCATCAAGTGGCTGCCATTCCCACGGGAAGCATGAAAAGACCCCTCTCCCCAAACACACACTCAAGAACCATGCATGAATCTCAAGAAATGGGTTAAGGATTAGAACAAGGGCAGTGCAAGCCTTACTTGTCACTGGATAGCATTTTCAGGGGTCTGCAGCTGAGGACCCCCTAGTTACAGAAAAGATTACCGGGAGGGTGTGTACCAGTGCTGGTACCCGGAAACTTGATGTTAACCATATGTTTATCTTAAAACGTCCAGTAGTACAAACAGTGTCTCTTTAACCCTGTTATGCAACATATTAACGTTTAAGTGAAACTCATCAGTAAAATAATTTACGTTCCTTTTTTACACTTGCTTTTGAAATCAGTGTTTGTTTTACACTTAAAGCATGTGTCATTTAGGACTATCTACATTTGAGGTGCCTGAGTGGCTAATGGATGCTATATTGTACAGGACAGGTGTCATAGAATAGGGAGAGCCCAGCTGGGGTTGATAAGATTGGTTTTTCTGTGACTTTCTTCACTGGTTGGAAAAATGACTTAATACTTGGGGATTCACAATCGTTACTGTCTCCCCGTTAAGACAAGTGGGATAAATCAGTTTACTTTCCTTGGCTCCACCCACACTTTCCTGGCTTTTGTTTCAAGTCTGTTCTCTTTCTCTACCCACACCCTGAATTCTTCAGATCCTTTTAGCTTCTAGCTTGAAGATCTTCCTTGATCATGCTTTCCTGAGTAGCCCTACCCCCTTCCATTACCAACGGGTGTAACTCCAGTGGTCTCCAACAGAATTGATATTCAGTAAGTATGTGAACATGCATATTTAGAGACACAGTGAAAGTGTTTTGGGAAATGTACGGTTTTCTCAGCTGACTACAAGCAAAACACAAACCAAAAAACAAAACCATGCACAGCTGCTTTCATTTTGTAACTACTTTTGATGCTAAGCGTTGTTCCAGAATCAGGTACTAAATGGATGACAAAGGGACATAAACCCATAGACCATTAATTTCAGTGTTGCGAGAGCTGTTGAAGTATGAGCCTTGTACACAGAGGATCTGGGGTCAGACTGATTGGTGAGGAGTTAGGGAAGAATAACTTTAGTTCCTGAAGGGTGAGTATAGCCAAGTAGGAGAGAGTATTAAAGGACAAAGTAGGAGAGAGAATATATAGCATGTGATGTAAGGAGAGGACTGGAAGGTCCTCGGGACTTCTGAGATGTGGAGTAGGAGTTGGGGTTGAAGAAAGGCAAGAGCCGTATCATGAAAGGTCTGTTCATAGTAAAATGGTGGAGCTTTCTCTGTGTGGCAGTAGAATGATAAGGCAGGGAATGATACCATTTTGTTTGTTTGTTTGTTTTAGAATGGTTACTTTCGCACTCATGTGTAAATAGAAGAAAAAACTAAGTAGCCTACTTTTTAAAAGATTTGAAACAGGAGGTAATGATTGAATTAGTGCAAGGCATGAGTGATGAAGAGGCAGTGGGTTAATTTTGAGCTGGAAAGGCTTGGTGACCAGTTAATTGGTCCTCATAGGTGAGAGAGAGAGGAAGCTAGGCTGGCAGTCCAGATTTCTGGGTCCGCAGGCAGATGATGATTGTGTGGTTAATGGTGCTAAAGTGTGAGAGAGGGAGGGTGGGCTTTAGGACAGAAGACCCCATGCTTATTTTGGAACGCGTTAAGTGTGGAATAACTGACAGGAAGTAACGGAGAGTCCCCCAGGGGGCCATGTAGAATGTGAAAGATAGGTATACAGAGAAGCTTGAACCACCTTCTGCTTTCCCAGGCTCGTAGCAGGGAGCTGAATTGGAACTCTAGCCAATACCCATATAGTATGTGGGCATTGAAGGCCTTGGCTTAACCCACTGGGCTACAATGCCAGTTTCCTGCCCCCTCCCTACTTCTTAATTTGTGACGTCACTCGCAGTCCATCTGGTAACTGAAACTGAAATCCATGAATTAAGTTCGGACTCTTCTCCTTCTAAAGCTATTTGATTACTAGTTCCGGCTGGTTTTCTTCTGTGTTTTTCCAGCCTGTCTGCTTCTATCTGAGGGCATGTCCAATATTGGTTAATGTTGACTAACTGAT
The DNA here is from genome assembly GCF_017591425.1 of Ochotona curzoniae. NCBI lineage: Eukaryota > Metazoa > Chordata > Mammalia > Lagomorpha > Ochotonidae > Ochotona > Ochotona curzoniae. Next base: position 7,891,863 of record NW_024465421.1, read on the forward strand.
TTCTTGCTAACACAAATGCATAAGTTTCTTGTAGAAATTAAAAGGCAACAAAAGTTTATAAAATCTTAGGTTCCCCTTCCCCAAACTTACAAGTAATGAACAGAAATAATCATTGTTAATATTAAGATATGTCTCCTTCCATATAATCATGCATAAGCACACATGTACACAAGTACACATAAATTCTTTTCAAAATTTATGCAAAGCATGTTAATTTGCTTTTGACTTAACGCAAACATCACCAAGTAAGGACCTACCTGAAATTGATATACCGTAAATAATAATGACCCAATAATGGATTGAGAATAATGCTGCAATGAACGTTTTTTACATGATTGCTACTATTCTTACATTATTAGAAGTGGGATAATGTATATTTTGTCAAATCCTGCCAGTTACCCTTCTAAAAAAATGGCATCTTTTTACCCACTTGTTTATGATGTCAGAGGTCCTTTTCCATACCAATACTACATATTTATTAACCTAACAAAAAATTTTATTTTTTGCCAACTTATTAGGTAATGTCTATATAGTATATATAGAAATAGTACGAAAATATTTCTTATCATAGGCTGTGACTATCTTCAGTATTTTCTCAGTCTCCATTTAGATTGAATGGTTTTTAATTCTTAAGAAGGATTCTCTGAGATGATGATGATGATGTTACTTTTGTGTGTTTCTGCTGGCAGAAAAAACTTGTTAGTGCTGAAAGTAGGCTTGCAGTCAAGATGAAGATGGCTATGCAGTTACAGGACACAGAGCTGAAGAATGCTACAAAGTGGAAGGTAATAGAGGGATTTGGACATTTATTGGCACCAAGGCTTTTTGAGTCTGGGTTCATTTTGGAGGGAGAAATGTGCAGGGTAATCCTGAATTGTTACATTGCTTGCATATAAAGTGATAGAACAGAAAGTGTCTGGTCCTACTGGCCTGTGACTTTGGGTAATGTGAGTTTCACACTCTCTATTTAATACTTTAGTGTATTTCCTGGGTCAAAGTTGGTTTGGGTCCATAGCACTATGGGAGGAAACATAGGAATGGATTTTGCTTTTAGTAAGTCTAGTGTGGTTGGGCGGTACTGTGTGCTGCACAGTCCTGAAGATTTAATGGAACCAAAGAGTACATTTTCTGAAGGCTAATGTGGAAGTGCATTTTATTTTTTTATTTTTAGTTTTTTAAAAATTATTTTTATTGGAAAGGCAAATTTACAGAGAAAAGGAGAGACAGAGAGAAAGAGCTTCTGTTTGCTTATTCATTCCCCAAATGTCTGCAACGACGGGAGTTTAGTCTATCTAAATCCAGGAGCCTCCTCTGGGTCTCTCATCTGGGTGCAAGGTCCCAAGCACTTGTTCCATCCTCCCCTGCTTTCCCAGGCGATAAGCAGGGAGCTGGATGGGAAGTAGAGAGCCAGAATATGAACCAGCACTTAATGGGATGTTGGCACTTAAAAGTGGAGGATTAGCCAGTTGAGCTGTCATGCTGCCCTAAAAGTGCATTTTAGTCTGAAAAGGTATATAAGCAAATTATTGCTGTTAAAAGTAGACATTGATATGTTTGAATACTGTGAAAAGTTACAGAGATATCAAGTACATATAAAAAAGTATGGAAGTTTGCGTGAGGCGAGTCGGAGATTTCTCTGGAACAGTTGATGAGAATGAAAAGGACCATAAATTGCTGGGGAGTCACGTGCAAGAAATTGGGAGCAAGGGCCAGACAAAACAAGCACTGAATGAATCTTATGTGGTCACAGGAGAAGATAAAGAATCAGGAAATGAGAATCAGCACAGAATTTTCAAAGCTGCACCACTTTCTTGCTGACGAAGAGCAGTTGATTCTTCAGAGACTGAGAGAAGAAGATGAAGAAACCCAGAAGAAAATGAATGAGAACATGTTAATGCTCAATCAGATCATCACTTCCTTGAAGAAGCTCATGCTGGAGGTGGGGGCCAAGAGCCAGGCTTCCACCCTCGAGTTGCTTCAGGTAGGATGGGCGTGAAATGAGTTATTTTGGTCTTTGCATAGTGTTCGTTAACATCACTAACAGAACCCACTCTTGTCCCCAGAGTTGAATGTACTTGCTGGTGAAGGGTTTAATAGAAGGCATGTCCTATACGTGTTAATAATTGTTTTACTACTGTCATTATGGGAGTAAGGAGTCAAAGATTCATCATTCAGAGGAAACTAGTGAAAAAATTAGGTGATGAGCTGAGGAGATGTGAGGTGTTTACATGCACATGGCTTGGTACTTTATGTATGTCCTGAAGTACATCTGAGACTTTTTGTTCATTTTGTTTGCACAGTCGTAATTCTTTATTAAAAGAGTAAAAGCAAGCATTAAATCACAAAACATAATTACATCTGTAGTTAAGAGTGATTTATATAACTTTTGCTAATTAGTAATCATTACAATGACAGCTTAAATAGTTATCTTAAACCCAGATTAAAAAAATTTTTTAATCCCCGGATTTTGATTGATATATTCATTTAGATAATTTTTTAATATTCAGTCATTCTAAAGGATTATAATTCTGACTCAGAATTAAATTTGAACCTTATCTGGACAATAAGATGCTGGACTCTCTGTATGGTCTATGCCCACAATGAAGGAATCATGACTGGATATGAACTGTACTACTGTAACAATATGGAGGAATTCAATATGGGGGGAAGGTTTGGGGAGGGAATGGGGGAATCCCAGAGCCTATGAAACTGTGTCATAAAATGATATATATATAAAAAATTTGGATCTTTCGGCCAGTTTGTTACCAAGACTCTTTCCTTTGAGTTTATATTCTCTGAAGGTGAAATGTCCTTTTAGTTTTCAGTTTTTAGGTAAGTTTCTACATTTGTGACTGCCCCTATTTTTTTATTTTGACAGTAATAGTCCATATTGGGTTTTCTTTCTTCTCTTCACAGAATCCCAAACATGTGTTGACAAGGTATGAGCTCCTACTCTTCTAAGGGGACCTGAGTGGAATGATAAGGTGTTGGTTGAGCATAGTGGAAACAAGGCCTGGGGGTCCAAGGGTCATTTGGATTATTCCTTGAGGGGTCTTGGGAGGAGAAATTTTACTGTTGCATTTTTGCAAGGATGGGAGCAAAAGTGGTCTGAGCTTTGGATTTGGAAACTTCCGGTGGGAAATGGTGGGGAGTTTGGCTGCCTTAGTTGTCTCCTGAGAAAGAGTAGCTTTCTGTACTTTGCCTAGGTGTGAGAACCAGGATGATGTGAACTACTCCCCTGAAGTTGTAAATGTGAAGACAGTGTGCCAGATACCAATGATGAAGGAAATGCTGAAGAGATTCCGAGGTGAGCAGAATTCCTAGGACTTATGGCTCCCTAGATATCCTTCAAATAATAGAATAAGCGATGAGTGAATTCTGGAAAAGAAGAGAAAACAGAATATGAAGCCAATGAGACTGTCAGGAAAAATGTAATAATTACTTAGGAATAAATGAGTATATCTGAACATTTATTTAATATTGTGTTATAGGTAGAAAGAGACTTATTCCTGTCTTTCTAAGAGTTAAAAGCAAATGAAAGAGACCATATATCATTTACTGTAGTATTGTAGAAGTCAGTGTTTGGGAGTGATAGAATAAAATGTTCTAGAAGTACATAGGAAGGGCTCTGTGGGGGGTGAGTGTGAAAATTTTCACAGCACAAATGATAGTTCTGGTGTTTGAAAGGCTAGTAGGAGTTTTCCAAGTGGAAAATGAGGGTGTACTTTTTCAAGCAGAGTCAGCAGCATGGGCCAAGGTGTAGAGAAAACGGAAGGGTACCAAATGGGACAGCATGATTGGGTACATGGGTGGGAAAGGCAACAGCTGAGGATGAGAAGGTGAGGATAGGACAGAAAGATAATAATTCATTGGATCTCCACATGTTATTAAAAACCATACACGTAATTATCAATACCTGCTTAAGGACCATATTGTGGTTATTCACTTCCAGTGATAATGGAGTAATAGGGGCTGAATTTACTCTCCTAGTTGAAGCAATTAAATAAAGGCATAATACATGAAACAGCAATTTACATGACACTGAACATCAGACAGTGAAAGACGTGGATCCCTAAAAAGTGTGAAGGAAATCAGGTGAGTTGTCAAGGGAGGTGAGAGTTCAAACAGAACTGAACACGGAGTGTACAAAGTTCTGGGAGAGCTGCACTGAGAGTGAACCCCGAAGAGGGACTCCCCGAATATTCATTGGAAAATTGATCAACACGTGTCTTAAGAGTGAAACAGTGCTGGTGCTCACCAGTTCCTCAGCCAGCTTGGAAAACTCTGAAATGAGGCACTTGGTAGAGTAATCAGGAAAATCATGCCTCACTAATCAAGAATATCTGGCCTTCGAGTGAACACTATTTTATGCTGACCTAATAAATCAGGAAAGTCAGACTAAAAGGATCAAACTGTATCTGTGTAAATGTATCCCAGGACAAAGCTCAAGAAATTGGTAAGTGCGGGGAAAAACACAATAAGAAAAAACAAAAACAATACAAAAAAAAAACCAAAACCCAACTATGTAAATTCAGTATAATTCACAGTGTCTGGTGTTATGTTAAGCGTTATCAGATATGTAAAACAAAGGAAAGCAATGGTAATAATCAACTTAAATTGACTCAGATGTTAGAATAAGCATAGGGCATTGAAACAGTTATTCCTGTTTTGTGATGAGGCGTATAGAAGCACGGAAGACATAAAAAAGATGCAGGTTGCGTTTATAGAGATAAAAAGTATACTGGCTGAGATGAATAAACTGTATGAAATTAATACTTGGTTAGATCTTGCAGAAGGAAAGATTAGTGAACTTAATGATGGAAATGCTACAGAATAAACCAAAACAGATTTTAAAGTTGGAAGAGCAACAGTTGGAAAAAAAAGCATCAGTGACTTTGGGACGACTTTATGCTGCTTAATCGATGGTGATTAGAGTCTCTGAGAAGAGTAGTAGGGATGGAGATGGGGCAAGAAAAAATATTTGAAGAAATATTTCACATTAAATGAGACGTCTTAAGTCCACAGGTTCAAGAAATTCAACAAACCCTAAGAAAAGAAATATGACGACAAATACACCAAAGCATATCATAAACAATTTGCTGAAAACCAGCAATATAAAGAAAATCTTAAACGGAGCCGCAGCAAAAAAAAATGGGTAGTGCTTTACGGCGGAAAAGATGACTTGATAATTCTCTTTAAAAAATCTTTAAAAAAGTGAGGCATCTGGGACTTGAAATGGCGTTCCAGTATGGAATTACAGTATCACCAAGGATAGTTTAGCTTGCTGTACGCTTGCATCCATGTGGGACACTTGGGAAAGGCTCCTGGTTCGTGGCTTCAGATTGGCACGGTTCTGGCCACTGTGGCCATTTGGTCAGCAAACCAGTGGGTGGAGGATCTTTCTGTCCTTTGTATAAGTATGTCTTTCAATTAAAAACAGATGAATCTTAAAAAAAAATAAGGCCCTTTTGATGAAAAGTAAAACACATTTTATAATTTGTGGGAGGCAGTTAAAATGGTATTTAAGTGGAAATTGGTAGTACGAGCCACTTTCAAAGATAATTTTTTTTAAGTTTTATTTATTTTTATTGGAAAGTCAGATATAGAGAGAGGAGGATAGACAGAAAGGAAGATCTTCCATCCGATGATTCACTCCCCAAGTGGCCACAACAGCTGGAGCTGAGCCAATCCGAAGCCAGGAACTTCTTCCAGGTCTCCCACTCAGGTACAGGGTCCCAAAGCCTTGGGCCGTCCTCGACTGCTTTCCCAGGCCACAAGCAGGGAGCTGGATGGGAGGCAGGGCAGCTGGGATTAGAATTGGTGCCCATATGGGATCCCGGGCATGCAAGGCCAGGACCTTAACCGCTATGCTATTGTGCTGGACCCCAAAGATAATTTTTAAATTAATGGCTTTAGCTGCTGCTTTAATATACTACAAATAGAAGAGATTAAATAGAAGAGATTGGAAATGGAAATTAGAGCATAAATTATTACAGTAGAATATCAGAAAGCAACAGAACAAAATTGATGAAAAGAAACTGGTGCCTTGAGGCTGTGAATAAAAATCATTCATCTTTAAGCAGAATGACCACAAAAAAGAAGAGATACATTAGTAACGTTAGAAATTAGAATGGTAACATAAATAAAGTGGAAAGAATAACAGAATATTCAGTGCAACTTCATGCTTATAAATTGAAGAACAGATGAAATGGACAAGGTCCTTAAAAGACACAAATTACCAAAACTGACTTGTGAGAAAATAGATGACTGGAGCAACTTTGTTTCTGTTAAATTGATGTTACTGTTTAAAAGCCTTCAGGAGGCTTCACTGGTGAATTCCCTTGGACACTTGAGAAATAAATAGCAATTTTGTATGAATTCTTAGAAAACTGGAAGAGGAGTGAATATTTACCAATTGTTAGGAGGCCAACTTCACCATGATCCTAAATTCAGGCAAAGTAATAGCAAAGAATGAATAGTATCTCTCTGAACATAGATATAGGAATCCTGGAAAAAAATTTAGAAAATTTAGTTCAACCATGTATTGAAAGGTCAGTACATGATAATCACAGCCAAGTTGATTTATCCCAAAAAGCAGACTTGATTTAATTTTTTTTAACATCTTTCCAAGTGTTTCTGTGCATTGTGAAGACCTGGAATCATGAAGTCATGAGCTTCTACTCTTCTGGGTCCTAGTCTTTTAGAGAAGAAGGGAAATGAGTATTTCAAGTTGCTAAAGTTCTGCTAGTCCCACAGTACTGAGAAGCAGTTGGGAGGCCGTGAAGAATCTCATCCCTAACAGAACCTGTCAAGAGGAGAGAGATGAACTTGAAGCTGTAAGACGTTGGCATTTTGGAGGAGGATGGGTGATGAGCTTTCATTTATCTCAGCTTTCATTTTCTCCACAGTGGCGGTAAGCCTAGCTGAAGATACAGCTCATCCCAAACTTATCATCTCCCAGGAAGGGAGATATGTGAAAAATGGAGCACCAGCCAGTTACTGGCCAGTATTTTCTACAGCATGGAGCTACTTCACTGGACGGAAGACTCAGAACAACACACATGTTGAGAGATTTCAGCACTTGCCTTGTGTCCTGGGAAAAAATGTTTTCACTTCAGGAAAACATTACTGGGAAGTGGAGAATAAAGATAGCCTAGAGATCGCTGTGGGGGTGTGTCGGGAAGATGTCATGGGGATTAATGATAGTAGAGAATTATCCCCACATATGGGAATCTGGATCATTTACTGGAGTTCAGCTGGCTATCGGCCCTTGACAAGCCTTCCTGTCATTCCTGTCAAACAAGAACCAGCGCTTCACCGGGTTGGGATTTACCTAGATCACGGCGCTGGGAATGTTTCATTCTACAGCGCTGTGGATGGAGTGCACTTACACACTTTCTCTTTTCCTTTCGTTTCACGCCTCAGACCATTTTTTTGGTTGAGTCCGTTGGCATCTTTAGTCATCCCAGTAGCTGATGGAAAATAAAGCCATTCTTCTCCTGTCAGAAAGTCTCTCTTTGTACCCCAGATGAGGGACATGCGTACTCTAGCCCTCCTTTACATCATATTGTTCCATACATCCTCAGCAGTCCGTCAATAGCGTCGTTGCAGATTCTGATTTCATGTTGTTTGGTCCTGTGCATAGGTGGATGTGAAAGACCTGATTGGTCGCCCTTCCAGTGTACACTCCCCTAGTTCTTGTCTTTGGAGTCTTTCTAATGGAATTTTTGGGCTTTGCTTCAGAGGATTGGTGCAGAGGAAGCGATCATGTGAAGTAGTTCTAGCCATGGAGATGGGATGGGAAATTTTCTAAGCTGCTTCTGTTTGGTGTTTTGTAACCACTGACAAGAGATGCTTGGGAAGACAACAGTCCTGCATGAACATTAGCAGCTCTGTTAGGGCTGAGAATACAGAAAAGGTCGAAGAAGCCTGGTGTCTGTGGCCATCATTAAACTGTTGAAGTTTTCCTAATTGCACAGTTTTTATATGAGATAATCATACTCTTACTATCTAAGACCATTTTAATTGCATTTGGTCATTTATAGCCCAAAGTACCCTGATGGTTATTAAGGGCACAAAGCGTGGGCATCCTACAATCTTACCTTTTTTGAAATTTGGCAAAACTACAGAATTATCTAGTCATGCATTCCCTCTTTGCAGTCAATCCTGATATTCCCACTTTCTGGATCAGGAAATTGAGGAAATCTTCCCTTTTATGCCCTTGTTGCTCTGCCTCTTTTCTAGCCACGGTCTCTGTCCTCAAGTGTTCACTATGCTGTGTGATATTCAGCTTCATATTTTGAATACACAGGATTATTCATGTCATATGCATTCATTGGGAAACATTTGTTGTATGTTAATGTTGTACTAGCCTCTTAATAAAATAGGATATTAAAATCCCAGTGGGAAGCCTGAAACCCTTGGAGTCCCAGCTCAGTGTTGGTCAGCTGGTGAATGAGTGAGTGAGTGTTGGGATTAAAACCAGGATATTTTTTTTGATGTGAAAACCCATACGCTCTTTCTCTTCAGTTTATTTGTAATCACTTGTTGAATGTTGATTGTGGGCCATCCTGATCTTTGTTTCAGGTTTTAATTTTGTTTTGTGATTTTTATCCTGTATGTATTTTCTTCACTTTACCTTTCTGCTGTAGAATGCACATATTGATGATTGTAATATTTAGTGGATATTTTAAAAACAGTGTTTATTTCTCCTTGGCATTGCTAAAGTCATATATGTGTTTGCTATAGAAAATTTTGAACATAAAAGTACAAAAATCAAAGTTATCCGTAATCTGACTATCACCAATATTTTAATGTATCTGCTTCCAGACTTTCAATAAAGACTTTCTGGCAGTGATTTCAGCAATCTCTCAAACTTCTCTCCTCCTGATGTCCCTACCTGCCCTTTGTTTTCCTGTTTAGCCTTGATTATTCCTTTCACTTAACAATTTCTGTTGAATTCCTCTTAACTCTCCAGGATGCGTGCTGTTACGGGTTGGAATATGTCGCCCCCAAAGACTTTGAAGTCTTTCCTGTTACCTTATTTTGAGGCTGTTTGTGTAAGCCCTGTTCTAGTTGTCCTTATGAGTGAAATTTTGTATACACACACACACACACACACACACACACACACACACACACACACAAGATGCAGTCAAGGGACCGGAGAGGGAGGAAGAAGGCTTAAACTACCTTGCGGGTGGTGGTATCTACCGTATTTTGGGATGCTTATGTGTGGACAACTTACCCTGTTCTTTTGTTGATTATTTAGTCATTTTTATCACATAGGCTTGTAAGTATGTATATCATCATTAGGTATATAATTAAAGTATCCTAACTTTTACCTTGAGAGACTCTGGCATGTTACTGCGTGTATTGCTTTAACGTGTCCCTGTCCTTATATTTTTTGAGTGCTTTGTGTCCTGGCACTAAAGGTGTGCCATACTCATCTAGTATTTTTCTTGCTTTGACCCTAGACTCCACTAGGTCTGGGGAATCCAAGAGTGACACCTTGGAGACTCTGGGCTTCCTGACCCATTACCAGATTAAAAAACCCAAATGGCCCCTACCCTTCTACCTTAAAGTTGTGCTTCTCCACCGCTCAGCACACCTGCTAATGAGGTGCCCACGAAGAAAGCTTTCTGAGCAGGAAATTGTTTCTTCTTATGCCTGTTTTGGGTTTTTGTTTTTCAGTTTTGTTGTTTCCTTTGATAGAAGTTCTCATATCCCTTTTTAAAAAAAAAAATTAATGCTAGGTTAGTAGAGGCTTAACCATGATAGAAATGATGGAGGGGGCGGGAGAGGGGAACTGATATCTCCCAAGATTAACCTTCACTTTTTAAAATTACTGTACATGTGATTTTTTTCCTGTTCATACATTTCAATAAAAATAGTTTGGAAAATAAAGATTTATTTTGTTTTTTATTGGAAAGTCAGATATACAGAGGGAAGGAGAGACAGAGAGTAAAATCTTCTGTCCAATGATTCACTCCCAAGTGGCTGCAATGGCTGGAGCTGTGCCGATCCAAAGCCAGGAGTCAGGAACTTCCTCTGTGTCTCTTGCATGGGTGCAGAGTCCCAAGGCTTTGGGCTGTCGACTGCTTTCCCAGGCCACAAGCAGGGAGCTGGTTGGGAAGTGGGGTTGCGGGGATTAGAACTGGTCCCCATATGGGATCCCAGTCTGTACAAGGCGAGGACTTTAGCTGCTATGCTACTGTGCTGGGCCCCTCAGTTATTTTTTAAAAAGGTTTATATTTTTTTTGTTTAAAAGACAGAATGATAGAAAGGGAGAGACATTTTTCTTTCATCAGTGTCAAATTAACCAATAATTTCTTTTCATTGTTGATTTTCATCTCCTTTGCTATGCAGAAGCTTTTCAGTTAGACAAAATTTGTGTACTTATTTTTATTTCTGTGTAATTAAGTGATATCCAAAAATTCTTACCCTTTTACCAATTCCAATGTCCTGTAGTGTTTAACTTGTATTTTCTTCTAGTAGTAGCCTTTAACCCATTTTAAGTTGGTCTTTTTTTTATGGTGAGAGATATTGGTTTGATCTCACCCTTGATATCTGTTTATAGTTTTCCTGATATTATTATTGAAAATGCTGTCCTTTTTCCAGTTCTCTTTAGTATCTTTGTTGAAAATCAGTTGGCTCTATAACTTCTAGGTTTGCTATTCTATTTAATATTTGTATGCATTTGCTTTTATGCCACTATGTTGTTTCAAGTCCTGTAGCTTTATAATATATTTTGAAGTGAGTCGGTATAATGTTGTATACTTTGTTCTATTTACTAAAAATTTCTTTTCCTATCCAGAGTAATTGTGGTTTTATATGAACCTTAGAGTTGTTTTTTGTTTAGTTCTGTGAAGAATGTCTTTGGTATTTTGATAGGAATTGAGTTGAACCTGTATTTTGCTTTGGATAGTAGGGATATTTTTTAATAATACCGATTCTTTCAAACCATTACCATGGGATACTTTTTTTTAAAAAAAGATTTATTTATTTTTATTGAAAAGGCAGATTTACAGAGAGAAGGAGAGACAGAAAAAGATCTTCCATGTGCTGATTCACTTTCTAAATGGCTGTTACAGCTGGAGCTGAGCTGATCTGAAGCCAAGAGCCAGGAGCCAGGAGCCAGGAGCCAGGAGCTGCTTTCTGGTCTCCCTTGTGGATGCAGAGTCCCAAGGCTTTGGGCTGTCCCCCACTGCTTTCTCAGGCCACAGGCAGAGAGCTGGGTGGGAAGTGGAGCATCCTGTTGGGATGTCATACTTGCAGGTGGAGGATTAGCCAGTTGAGCTATTGTGCTGACTCTGAGGGATGCTTTTTAAAAAAATTATGTAAAGTGGACAAATTTCACCTAAGTTGCAATACAGATTTAGGAGCTCAGTGATACTTCCACCTTACTCTCTCTCCTGCCTGCATTTCCCCTCTGCCATCCTCCTTCTTTATTTCTTTGTTTTTCCTAGTTTTACAATAAAATTATTTTCCTTTTGCAGTCAGAGTTAACATTCCATAAGCTAAAACTGTAAACACATGGTAAGTAGAAAATAATAACAAAGATCAAAAACCCTGGAAAGCCAAAAAAAAAAAAAAAAAGTGTTCCTCGGGAGTATAAAGTCTATACAACGTCACTCTTACACCTATAGATTTTATCTTTTGTACTCTGTGTATTAGTTAATCCAGATTCATCTTTAATTTCTTTCACATATGTCTATAGTTTTCATAATCAAGGGATGCCGATGCTTCAAAGTAGATAATTAGCCTGTTAAGCCATGATGCCAGCACTGGGCTAGATCAAAGATGTGTCTTAGAATGGTTGGATGGAAAGGCGCTAGAGAGATCTAAGTTCCAAAATGAAGAACGAGCCAGGAACACCAAGAATTATTATTTATCATGGTTAATTGGCCTCTACAGAGAATATTTTTCCCTTTGGAGTTATACTCCTTAAAATACTTAAACAACTCCCCTAAGTCCTACAAACTCTGAAAAGTCCTTTGGGGACTGTTATCTCAATGTTTGCACTACAGACTAATTGGCATCTTGGGTAACAGTGTGCAGAAGATACCCAGGATGTGTCCTCTGGGTGGGATTCCCTTAAGCTTTCTGTTTGGTGTCATCAGTTTGCTGTAGCTGACATCGTAGAGTCCTCTGTGCTAAGGAGATGTTTCATATCTCACAGGTGGTGCTCTTCTTTCCTCATAACTGGCTCGTGCCAGTCCAAACATGTTCTTTTGCTATCTCCTTTGCTTACTGTTGAGGTTATATTTATGCAGTTAAGAAGAACTTCCTGAATACAGTAGCCAAGTTTATATTAAGTAGGGAATGAGGTGCAAAGTTACGAAGAGTGTGGTAGTGATCCAAAACAAATAGAGAAATCCAAAACAAATTTTATTTTGACTCTGGACATATTGAGGGGTAAGCTGTTTTAGCTTCCTCATCAGGTAACATTAATAGAAATTTCTGTTGCTTAAGCTCTCAAGGTGGGGTTGAGAAGTGGATGAAATAAATGTTTACAGCCAGAAAAAACAGCTTCATGATTCAGAGGTCAACCATCAGGCATCTAGAAACTTCTTTTCTGCTGTGGTATGCTGATGGAGCTCAAAATTCAAGCACAGAATGTGAGCGCTACAGACTCTTATGTGTATTGATGTTGCTGGTAATGCTGTCATCTAGAATAATTACTGCAATAATGATTAGCTTTTAGCTATGATTTAGCTTTTAGCTAATGATTTAGCTATTCTAAATGCAGATTTTTAAGGTTAGAGAAGGAAGTGTGGATAGGAGTCTCAATAAAGACCTTTTGGATGATCTGTAACCAGTGTGTGGGTCCTTGTGGACTATCCTGTCTTTTCCATTTCATTTCATACTTGTGCTGCTGATAAGTCTTTGCAGAAGAAATTCCAGGTAAGATAATGTTGGAATGTGAGACATCCAGGAAGTCCTAATTGGAAACTAGTATGCTAGCAGCTTACTTACCAACCTGATTTGATCAATCAGTGCAGTGTTTGATCAATCAATGAAGATAGGCTCTTGAGAGGGTGGGGAAAAAATGTCACATGAAAGACACAAGTTGGAATGGAGAATTACTGGGAAAGTTGCCTAACACAGACAGGAGTCGGATTATGAGAATCCTGCACTGTGCGCCTATATATGAAGAAATATGGACATTAATGAAGAGAGAAATGTGTTATGGATATTTAAGTGAAAGAGTTGTAGATGTCTTGATTGGCTTGGAGTGATCAGAAGTATGGGGGAAGTTGGATTCTTAATCCACTGATGCTGAACATATGATAGTGTTATGTGATGTCCAGAAAGATGAGCTGGTCTATTTTAGTTGGCATTAACACGAAATGACCAGTATAGTATAGTAAACTAATTTGCCTATTGGTTCAGTTTTATCAAGAGCTTAAAGTGATTGTGGTTATCTCAGCTGTCAGTAAGTGGAATTATTGTTATGTCATCCAGGTGATGAATTTCTCCCCCTGGAATTAAGATCTCTAAATCATTAGAGGCTAAAAAATGCAGGGACAGGCAGCCAAAATGGTGCTGCTGTATCATAGTTACTAGCAGTTCCTGTGAGAATACTGTTCCCCATTTCTAACTGTTGAGCCCTGGTTGTGGGAGAAACAGAATCACAAATTGGATTCACTTAGAGTATATCTTAAGGGAAGCATCGCCTGCGATGCAATATATTTTCAACTGTGTTGTTGCAGCTGTCTTCAAGAAATAATTACTCTTTTCTAACAGGCCAGCTCTTGCAGGATGATGGATATATATATAGTAAGACTTTCATCAGTAGAATCTTACACACACACCTCATTTTCAGTGACCTGGGTTCCTTGGTCGGGTGCAAATCTTCATGGAACACCATTATGGTGAATCAATTGCATTCTGTGAGTCCATAGGTGGTAGGTTTGCTAGGAGCATTCCTGGCAAGAAAGACAAAACCATACTGAGAGTGCACATCTGTTACAGGAGGAACAAAGCCCTGTCCATTCCACATTGAAAGTAATTCATTATAATCAGTCAGCTACCCAAGTAACTGGCTGGACATTATTTGGTGTGTTACTGTATTGGAGTCTCAGCGTTGGTCTTGGTTGTTGGATGAAAGAGCCGTCAGCAGTGGTTCTTGAGTAAAAGCCCATGTTGCTGACCCCACACATCGTCTCTATCCTTCCTCTCACACCACTTTGTTTCTGGGTCAATTGAGCAATGATAGTGTGACTAGGGGTAAGGATGCTAATATTAAAAAATAGGATAGTACTTCATTAGGGGTATTAGTAAATATTTTTTACTTATATTTGATACCTTTGTGTACAGAAACCAAATATATTTGTTTTAAATTCTAGGATATAAAAAGGAACATATGCATCACTTAGGAGAAAAAAGGAGTATTACTCTAACAAAGAGAACTTTGTGTTTTCTCGTGCGGAAAGTGAATGTGTTTTTTGTTTGCGAAATGACTACATCTTGTTGAGGCAGATGATGGTTGTATTTATTTGAATATTAAGCATGACTTTAGGGGATGTATATGTGTGCCAAACTGACAGAAGATGGGCTCTGATGGCACTGTCAGTGAGGTTAGGATAAATAACATTTCTCAGAATCTCCATCTTTGTGTGTTTTGGTTAAGGTGGAGCATAGATTTTCTTAGAAGATCCACAGGGTAGAAGGAGACAGCCATTGTGTGATTCACACTGTTGCTGATGACCTTAACACGTCGGTGTGAAACATCAGCTGATCTCAGACATGATTTGTCTTGCCTCTAGGATCTATGTAAGCTTCTCTGACTTCTGTGCCAACTGTGTGTTTATCTCCTTTAAGAAGATTGTCATAGCTTCTGCAAGACACGCACGCCACAACTTCTAGATGCAAAAAGAACTGAGACGTAGTTAAATGTACCCTTGAGGGTGACAGCTGATGCGTTTGAATTCCAGCTTACTCTTGTTCTGCCATCTTTATAGCCATCGTCAATTCTAACTTCAGACATAAATGTAGCAGCTTTGCTTAGACTATTTTATCAGCACAATTGTGTAGTCAATATTCTGTCACAAAACCCATTGTATGTATTGTATTTATAGTGACTTTATAAGAATTCAGCTTCTCTGATTAAATTCAGATGATGATTTAAGCAAGCAAATAAATGCTCCTTGAATATTTAAATACAGAATCAGCGCTCATTTGTTTGCATATTTATATCTAAATCAGTTATTTTTATGTGAGGATGTTTTTCTTGAAGGTGGCATGTATTAGAGTTAGATATTCTAGAATTCCAAAGTGAATATGTCTATGCAGATGGCTACTAAATTTTCTTTCACAAAAGCTTTCCCATTACTGCTGTTGTTTAATAGAAAAAAATACTCTTCAAAAATTCTTCAATCAGAATTCTTCAAGTATTTTGGGTCCTAGTTTTTCTGGTATCATACTTCAGTGCCACTCCCTGTTTCCCCAGGACTGTGAGAGGGGACATGTGGCAGAGGAATCAGACCTCCATGGCAGACTTCATCCTGGAAGGGCTCTTTGATGACTCCCTCATCCACCTTTTTCTCTTCTCCTTGACCATGGTGGTCTTCTTCGTTGCAGTGATTGGCAACAGCCTGACCATTCTGCTCATCTGTGCGGATCCCCGGCTTCACACTCCAATGTACTTCCTACTCAGCCAGCTCTCCCTCATGGACCTGATGCACGTGTGCACAACCATCCCCAAGATGGCTACCAACTACCTGTCTGGCAAGAAGTCCATCTCCTTTGTGGGCTGTGCAACGCAGCACTTTGTCTATTTGTCGCTGGGTGGTGCCGAGTGTCTTCTGCTGTCCTTCATGTCTTATGACCGCTATGTTGCTATCTGTCACCCTTTGCGTTACAGTGTGCTGATGAACAGAAGGGTGGGACTGATGATGGCTGTCATGTCATGGTCGGGGGCTTGCGTCAACTCCCTCATTCACACCATGGTCTTGATGTACTCCCCTTTCTGTGGGTCTCGGAAAATCCACCACTTCTATTGTGAGTTTCCAGCTATTGTGCAGTTGATATGTGGTGATATCAGTGTTTATGAGACCACGGAGTATATCAGCACCGTCCTGCTTCTCCTGCTGCCCATCCTCCTGGTTTGTGCATCGTACATCTTCATCCTGCACAGTGTCGTTCAGATGCGTTCAGCTGGGAGTAAGAGAAATGCCTTTGCCACGTGTAGCTCTCACCTCACTGTGGTTTCCCTCTGGTTTGGTGCCTGCATCTTTTCGTATATGAGGCCCAGATCTGAGCGCACACCATTGCAAGACAAAGTTGGATCTGTGTTCTATAGCATCATCACTCCCACACTGAATCCGCTGATTTATACTCTTCGCAATAAGGATGTAGCGAGGGCCCTGAGGAGAGTACTGAGGAGGGATGTTATCACCCAAAAATGGAAGTTGTGGTAGCCCTGAGTACAGAGTGGATGGGATAATTTCTTAAATTGATACAGACAACCTGCTAATATTTTTGAAGGATCTGGATCCTCGTTGTTCTGAGTATTGTGAGAATGACATTGTTGACACAGAATTCCATTATACTAACTTGGCGTTAGGCATGCGAGCACTGTGGAGCATATTTCTGGAAGACTTTATAGTCAATGTAAAATTAATAAAAATTTTTAAAGAAGGTGTACAATGACCATTCACATTCTATGAAAGATAATAATGTAATAAAGATTTAAAAGCTATTAGTAATTATTATCTGAATTAACTGAAATAAGTATATTGCTGCAGGTAGGAATTTAGTTCCTGGTCAGCTCCTGATTACATCTTTCTTCCATTATAGACTCTGGGAGACAGGTGATTGCTGAAGAAGTTGGATTTGAGTTAGTGACTCCTGACATTAGCCTGGCCTAATCTTGGACACATGGGGAACTTAGGAGAATGAGCTAGCAGATAGGAACCTTCACTAGTCCTGTTTGTCTTACTCTCAAATCTTAAAAATATAAAAGGAAAAAAAACTTCTGTTCCACTAGAGAGTATTTCTGGACTATAGAATTGGAGTATGCTATTGGAAGTATGCAAAGTACAGAGTGATCCAAAGATGTTTTGAAAGGAATGATGAATGATGTAAAAGTTATATTCATAGAATCTTAGAGTTCCTTGCATCACAGTGTTACAATGAATATATATTTGCTGAGTACCTTCATTGATCCATGGCTCAACTAAGGGTTTGCAATCTACCTACATGAAATTTACTGTTATTAATACATATATTTAGGATTCTTTCTATATAATCAGACTGCCATATCAGATAGCAATGTGATCTTTCAGAATTTCACAGGAGAAAAGTATTTTTCTGGTTTTGAGGCTTTCTAACCTTGTGATTAGGAGTCAGAACGGATTTGCACTAGAACCTCTCAATTTGCTGTAATCTCATATATTTAATGAGAAAAGTAGGGCTGTCCACAATAACGTGCTCATTATGGTTGTTTAGCTCTAAGCATGGCCCATTAGGGAAACATTGGGCACCTACCTCTTGGGTTGCCATTCCCACTGGTGAGCATGAGATCCAGGACTGGGGGCAGGCATGGCTAGACAGAGAGTGACACCCACCAGCATAAGTGTGGACTGGATAGTTAAGCTGGTTGGGTTGAACTAGGCTTCAATGCTCATTGACATATATGAGATCTGAATGAGATGTGGGGCAGACTGGATCAGTTTGTTGTATATACTGGCAATCATAGGAACCAGGGTAGGAAGCAGGCCTGGTGGAGGTTACTGGGGGAGTCACTCCAACTAGGTTGCAGCTCCCACTGGTTTATATAAAGGCTGAGTGTGTGGTGGGCAGGATTGGGCTTGGGCTGCAATGCCCATTGGTTTATGGAGAGGACAAGGCTGGAGACATAACTGACTCAGCAATCACAACCACCAGTGTGTGCATAGGCTGACTTGGGTGACAGACTTTATCAGATCCTGTATTGGCAAGCACACACAAGAATCAGGTCTTGGATCACCTCAGATGGAGTTTCTTTGAGGATGCCCCCAACTGAATCACTGGACTCAGAACTACAACCATGGGGAGAATTGTATGTTCCATGGTCTGACTATGGAGTGCATGTATCAGAGCTGGGCCTTCTCAGTGGCTTAGCTGGAACAGTGGACAGCATATCCAGATGCACATGGAGTATATGGCAGTACATTGGAGCCTGCAGAAGATTCCTGGTACCATAACAGGACAGAGGGCAGAACGTATTGAATAACTATAAGTGTTGGCACTGAATATCTGGACAATGTGGTTGATGTCAGCCAGTGAATTCTGGAGGGATTTCATTGTGCTTGGAGTAGCAAGATTGACAGAAATTCAGAACTGTTGAATTATCAAAACTGCTTGAGCACTTGTAGCATGTCACACATCAGGAACCTGGGGATGGCATTGGTGGCCACTTCCCATCCCAGGGTGTAGAGGCAGTACGGAGGTTGAGTGTGGTTTCTCCCCTTGCCTTCCCCTTCCCCCAGAAACAGGAAGGAAAAAGAGAATATGAAAACAATGATCTCACCCACTTTCCTCTAGCCTTTGACCCTCCCCACACTAATCAACCATGTAAAAAGCATAAAAAAATTAACAAAAGAAAAACTAGTATGAATGTTTATCATGTGATCCAGCTAAGCAAGGAATGATAGGACTAAAAGAACAGAGAGAGAGAGAGAGAGAGAGAGAGAGAGAGAGAGAGAGAATCCACAAACCAGAGAGGTTAAGTCTACATATCTCACACTGGTTTTGTCATTTCCTCTGCTCTGTATTACACAGCAGACAATATACTGAACATACACAGAGACGGCAGCTCAATGTGCCCACACTAATCATGTCCCTGTACCATAGGTTGATTTCATGTTTATTTCCAACTATTATTAGCAAAGCACACTGAGGTCTCTGGTGTTCTTAGTTACAGCCTTCATGAAGAGCAAAGCTGAAGTCCATGGGAAAATCAAGCTCCATGTACAGTCCCATCTCTTGACACAACGTTTAGAATAATGGGTTTCTCAGGTTTAAGGATCATATCCATGGCCAATTTCATGGGGATCTGCAATAGTGAAGTAAGCATGATGAGAAGTAGAAGACTATTGATCCCATTAGGTTAAAGAAAATTGCCAGTAAAACCTTATTGACCCATGAGGTACACTAACCTGGGTTTCCTTACAAGGCTTGAAGGAGAAGTTCTGCATTAACCTGACGAGAGCAAATTTTAAATTCATGAGAGCAAACCTCATGCCAATGCAATTTCGGGGACCAAGTCCAAAGGGAAGGTAGGTGTAAGGATTGATTTTGTCTTTGTTCTTCTTACTGAACCTGGTTCCACAACAGAAATGAAAACAAATTAGTGATACAATAAGCCACAAGAATCACCTATTCGGGTTGTTGCTTATCCCTCTCAAGCATTTGTGGGTTAGCCATTCAGATCTTGCTCTTACTGAGCTTTAAGAGTTGTAAGTTACTCCTCACCTTAGAGGAGCTTTCTGTCTTGTTGATGAGATGAGGTAGATGCTGTTTAAAGACATTTCACATGTGTACTTTAAAGTTACATTTACAGTGGTTGATGTGTCCATATTCTGGAATGCATGTGAGAAGTAAGAATGATGGAAGGGAGAGCAGGTTCCTGCTTCAACTGATAGTTGTTTTGGTCGTATGTTCACAGAGAAAGGAGAAGATTCCTTCTAATATCTAAATAAACTTTTCCATATTCTCTCTTCTATAATCTCCTTCTTACCTGTTCTCCTCCTCCTTCTTTTTCAACTTTTCTTAACTTCCCGCCTTTTCTACCACCCTTTTCTTCTCTTTCCTCTCTAAATTCTCCCTCAAATACTTTTTGAGATCCTCCCCACCACCACTCTCCTTTTCTCTCGCCATAATAGTTTAAGTAAGATAATTTCTTATGGCATCTGATGCTACTCAACTTTAATACCATCAGTGACTTTCTTTCTTATCTCTTTGATAAATTCCTTGAGTGTTAAACATCATTTATCCAAATAATTCCTGGATAGTTCGTGGTTTTTAGAAAAGAATGTACTGTGAAAATGACCATGGAATGTAGTTCTTTGATTTTAAAAGAGTGCTGAAATTTTGTTGGCTATTCTTAAGTTTCTATAGGTTATTTTGCTCACGGTACTTTATCAGAGGAAGGCAATGTGTGAGAGAGCTGATATCGTTTATGGGTGTTGGGACAAGTGTTAGGCCTGTGTAGATGTGGTAAAAAATGCTCTGTAGACTTGATTTTCTTTTTCTTTTAAATTGCGTATTTTCTACAATTCTGTAGGCTCTGTGACTTCCCTTACCTCCTCCGCAAATTCCCTTTCACCTACTCCCCTGCCTTGATTTCCCCTATGTTCTTACAGTAGTATAGTCCTTCAGAAGCAGTCATAACCCCAACAGTGAAACTGGACATCCTTCTCTAGATCTGGTTCTTAGTGGGAAAGCTTCCAGAATTTCCCCATTTAATATGATGCTGGCATTAGGTGTTTTGTATATTGTTTTGATTGTATTATGGAATGTTCCTTCTAAGCCTATCTTGTTGAAGGTTTTTTAGCATGAAGTGGTATTGGATTTTATCAAATGCTTGTTCTGCATCTATTGAGATGATCATATGTTTTCTATTTTTCAGTTTATTTGTATGGTGAATCACATTTATTCATTTGCAAATGTTAAGCCATCCTTGTTGGCTAGTATTTTCTTGATGGTCACTGCCTCCATGTTCATCATGGGTGTTGGTCTGTAGTTATTTTTTTCTGTGTGTCTCTATCTGGCTTTGGTATTAAGGTGATATTGGCTTCCTAGAAAGAGTTTGGAAGGATTGTTTCCCTTTTTGTTGTTTGGGATAGCTTGTGGAGGATTGAGTAAGTTTTTAAAAAAACATTTGTGGAATTCTTCAGTGAAGCCAATTGGTCCAGGGCTTTTCTTGGTTGGGAGGGATTCAATTACTATATGTTTATCAGTGGAGAATAACAACCTGAATCCCCACCAATACACAATCCACACACCCAAATCCATAATATAAAATTGCTTAGCATTTTCAGAACCTGTTATATGACTTAAACCTTCTCAATGTCATGTGATTTTTTTGAATTGTACATCACGATAGTAGCATTTCTCTAGTTACCATTTTCAATAGTTTTGAAAGCAACAATTACTTTTTTCATTAAAAAATATCCTAAAATACAAATACACAGATGCAAAAGATTCTACAAGTTTGTTACATACACTAAGAGATACTATAATATGCTTGAACCAGCCTGGGTCAGATGGATTTCCTTTCCCAGGGTTTCTATACCTTTCAGGGCGGAATTCATAAGGGTCTGTCCAGTACTTTGGATCTCGGTGAAGAACATAGCTTGGCATCATCACAAGTGTCCCTTTGGGAATGAATACCCCATTGATTTCAGTATCTTTCTTACAGACTCTCTCAACTCGGGTAGCAATTGGGTATATTCTAAGAGCTTCATTCACCACCATTTCCAGATACTCCATCTGCATCAGAGTATCATATGTGACAGGTGCCTGGAAAAATAAACAGATTTTAATAAATTGATATATGGAATTAATTTTAAACTCAGTCAGTGCAATACTATGGAAGCATTAGGTGTTCCAGAAGATAATTCACATTTGGGAAAGATATTGACATTTAAGAGGTATTTAGTAAGAATAGCATCGTTTGCCCTTCTGAATGAATAATACATTCCAATATGGGAAGTAGTTATGAACTGGGAAATTTGAGGAAGATTCCTCCACAGGCTCTGAAATCCTCAACATGACCTTATAATACATATATGAATGAGATGAACAGAGTACAATAGGCTCTCATAAAATATGCAAAGTCATTGCATCTTTCAAGGAGAAGTCCAGGAACTGGGACATGGAAAGGAAAAAACTCAAAATCATGCCAATATCTTTTTTCAAAAAATGCTGATTAGAAACTGCTTTGAATATATATACAAAATCTGAAGAGATAAGGGGCCAAGGTTGTCATGTAGCAGGTAAAGCCACCACTTGCAATGCCAGCATTCATCATTTATGGTGTCTGGGCACTCGACTTCCAACCCATCTCACAGATAATGATCTGGGAATAGTGGCATAGCACAGTCTGAGAGTTTGTGTCTCTGTCACTCACATAGGAGAGCAGAAGCAGCTACCGGCTCCTGGCTTCATCCTGATCTCACACTGGTCCCTTGTGGACTTAATGGGAGTGAACAACTGATGGAAAATCTCTTTGTCTCTCCCCTCCTCTCTAGATCTGCCTTTCCAAATAAATAAACCTTCTAAAAATTTTTTTTTTTTTGCAAAGATGAGGAACTGTCCTCTTTCTATCCTATTATGGCCCCAAAGTTTAAAATACGTTAATGTGGTAAGATTTAATTCTAATGAGAGTTCAATAGAGACAGGAACCTATTCATTCCAGTTCTACTTACCATTTCAAGAATAGTCTCTCAGGCCTGAATTGCAAACTCTGACGAAGATGAACCTGGTGTTTACTTTGCCACCAAACAGCCATACCACCCTAGGCTCCAGGCTTATTCTTGTAACAGGGTCCCAGGACCAACACTACTTTACAAATATCTTAAGGTTCTGTGAGCAGCACCAGCATCCTTGTCGCTCTATGTATTTTTCCTTTAGATGATTTCTAAATTGCCAGTGAATGTTTCCAGGTTCACACATTCTGCATCCATCCACCTACACAACACTGAGGAGGCACTGGTCCCAAAATGCCCCTACTTCAAACATCACCCACTCACCTTATTGGGCAAGACAGCATCAACTTCCTGCTGCAGTTTCTGCTGGACATCAGGATGAGTGGCCAAGAAATACATAATGAAGGAGAGAGTACTACTAGTTGTCTCAAAGCCACCATGGATAAAGATAATGGCCTGGGCTACAAGCTCTGGATCAGTCAGAGCTAAAAAGAGAGGAAACACTTTTTAGGTAAAGCATATCAGTGTGAATGAACTCACAGTAAATATACAAAGCCCACATAGAGTTAAGTATTGTGCTGTGGGCTAAGCTGAAGCACATTCGAATGCTGGATTCAAGTCCAGCTGCTCCACTTCTAATTCAGTGCTCTGCTGTGTCTGGGAAAGCAAAAATGATGGCCCCAGTACTTGGACACCTGCACACAGACAGGATTCTCGAATGGAGTTCCAGGTTCCTAGCATGAGATACTGAAAGATGGGATACAGTGTGAGAATCAGCAATGCCTGCAAGTCATGGCCTGAACACCCTCTTCCCTAGTACGTGCCCCTCTTTTTCCTCTCCTCATGCTCTCCATCTAGCCCTTATGGTAATAAGCTAGCACACCACTTAATGTGGCTTCTAAGAATCTAGGCATTAACATCAACTGTTCTGTCTAGTCAGGACTGAATTATGACATTTAGATACTCCAGAACAGTGAAATACATAAATACCTACTCTATACAATTCATAACCTAAAATAATGTGTTAACATCAAAATGTAAATGGGTCTGGTTTACCATGGACTACTGTTACAGTGTGATGATGGATACTTCAACCACCAAATGCTTTCTCTATGTTAGCAGAAACTTCCAGAAGCATCCAAGGCCGTTGTGAGAATGTAGAGTGGATTAATGAATGAACATGCATACTCACTCACCTGCTTTATCCTATTTCTCTCAAATAATAATGAAATTTTAAATAAAAATGTAAATAAAACTAAACTATTTAAAATAAAAAGAGGAAATCTATTAAGAAATGTTTACACAGATGTAATGGAACCAATTGAGCCAATTGTGAAGTACTTCAGAATTTTGTGACATGGCTAACAAAACCGGTGGTAGGCTGAAGGTAATTGTGAAGAGAATGTGAACTGGGGGAACTTTCTGAGAGACGCAAAAGGAAAATATGGAGAGATGGAGGGAGAAACAGAAAATGAAAGCCTGTTGAAATCATTGGGTAAGGTATGTATGGAAGTATTTTATTTCTTATTCTCTGCAAATAAACTTGTTTTCCTCATTTTGATCAAAGAAATGATCTGGAGAGCAAAGCCATTTCAGTAGGAATGATCACTTCCAGTTTCCAAATACAATGGACTTAGGAAGTCATTTCTCATCCAGCATAGTGACCATGGCTTCACTTGAAAGCCATTGTTGCACGGTCCAAGTAGTACGTAGAGATTTACACTTGATCTTAGCCAAAAGGCCGAGAAGTAATAGTAGTACATAGAGATTTAAAGAGAAACTGCAAATATACAAACAATTAAAAGTTCCCCCCAAGAGTCCATGTGTTTCCCCTCTCCCCCGCCAAGTAGTCCTAATTAATACCAGCTCTGGACAGAATGACTGATTCCACATCTAGATGAACATTTCCAGGCAGAGGCGCTGATTCTGGAGATGTGGAGGTGACTGGGTATCAGCCTCTATTTTACTGGCAGCTGTAACCCAACACTCACTCACTGTCTTCCTGGCAAGGAATACTGTACTTCTCATGGTCATGTCACAGGCTGGGAGAATTCACTCTGGCTACCACTGATCATATCTGAACACGTGTCCCTTGGCAGTCTGGTAGAATTGCTCATCTGCCTAGAAAACTACATTGCATATTTTGGAACAAAATGCTTCCCATCCATTCTTGGTTACCTTTGTAGGAATCGACTTCTTTGGAATTCTGGGAGTTAATCATTAGTTGTAGTAAATCCACCCGGTGCTGAAAGGGAAATGTCAAAGATGAGACAACCACAAGTCCGAGGTGCATCGGGAGCTTGGCAGTGCACCTGCTCTCTGAGAAGACCCCTCTCAAGTCCAGAGGTCTGACTGGTGTCGCCTGACTCGCCACTTTCAATATTATGTCTGAAAGTACTAATTGTCATGCCTATCATTACATTGTAAATGTTCTCACTGACTCATTTTCATGCCACCTGCCCCAAACCCAACATTCTTCCTCTCTTCCAAAAATTAAAAAAAAAGAAACCCTGTAATTCTGAAACCTAGAGTTCTATATCCACCATTAATAAGAAAATCCCAGAAAAATACACAAATCATATGGTTACAGCCCCAAACCCTGACAGAGACAGAACATCCTCATGTAACATTTACCTTTTTCTTGTCTTTGAGGCGATCTTCTTTAATTTTTTCTACAGATGTTTTCAAATAATTTACAGCATCATTTTTAAACACAGTAATATTCAATGCTTCATAAACTGGAATGAGGAATGGAAAAAGTACTATAGGAAAAAGAAATAAAGAAACCATAATGGAATG
Organism: Ochotona curzoniae; assembly: GCF_017591425.1. Lineage (NCBI taxonomy): Eukaryota > Metazoa > Chordata > Mammalia > Lagomorpha > Ochotonidae > Ochotona > Ochotona curzoniae. The sequence continues at coordinate 7,917,080 of NW_024465421.1, forward strand.
CAGCATTTACATGGTACCATTACCATTGCTCAGTCAATCAGAAGAGTAAAAGTCCTCAGGGTGTTGGGCCAGGAAGCATTCCCTCAGCATTTTTCTTTAGACTTCCAGGCCGATGGCCGAGCTATGGTACATCCACACACAGAGGTCCTTACTTAACAGAGCAACCAATGGCCTTTTCTTCATCCTTGAAATGACAAAAGGAGTGTATGAAACTCCCTGACCTCTTTGCTTTTTATTTATTGGACTGTATACTCTTTGGATAAACAAAAACACCCCTTTGTTGCTTGTAATAACTGCCTCTTCAATAAAAGCAGTCATGATGGAAATAATAGCACAGAAATATAATTGAGTTGGTATGGTGACTCAACAGGCTAATCATCTGTCTTCTAATCCTGGGACCCTACGTGAGCACTGGTTGATTCCTAGCTGCTTCACTTCCAATCCAGCTTCCTGCTGATGGCCTGAGAAAGCAATAGAGGATGACTGAAGTCCTTGGGCACCTGCACCTGTGTGAGAGACCCAGAAAATGTTCCTGACCCCTGGCTTTGCACCAGCTCAGCTCTGGCTGTTATGGTGGCTTGGGGAGAGAAGCAGCAGATGGAAGAACTTTCTCTTTCCTCATTTGTCTATAAATCTGCCTTTCAAATATGAATAAGTAAATCTTCAAAAACTACAATCAATAATAGCAAGGGAAAAAAGGAAGATCTCATGTATGTGGAAATCATTCAATACTCCTAAACAGTCAAATTCAAAGAAAAAATCAAAAGGATAATTACAAATTCCTGGAAAGGTTAATAAAGTTGAATCCACTTTATGCCAAAACTTATGGCACATCTACTGTCAGATACAGCAAAAACATCAATTAGAGGGAAATTCATTGCTACAAGTGTCTACATTTTTAAAGAGATCTCAGATAACTATCTAACTTGACATGGCAGCACGCTGAAAAATTTAGAGCAAATTGAACTGAAAGGAAGTACAAAGAAGAAAGGGAAAGACTCAAGTGGAAATTAGTGGTATAGAGAAATGACAGAAAAATCAATAAAATGCTGGAGGTTTTTTTCTAAAAGTAAACAAAATGGCAAACTTTCAGTTAGATAGGTGAAGGAGTAATGGCTGTTGACATATTACTGGCATCAGAAATGAATGATAAATAATTAGTTTAGACAGAAAAAGAGTATAGAATTATAAGGAAATCTAACAATTCAGTTATTAGTAAAGTGTGTATAAATTAAATAAATAATATTGAGATCTCCCATAAGAACATGAATTACAGAATTGAAACAGTTAAGTTAGAGACAACATGTATAGGGTATACACAGACATGAAAAACTATCTATAATGAAGACCTCAGTGCCAAATGAATTCAATGGTGAATTCCATTAAGTATTTAGAGGAATAGCACTTCTTGCCAAACACAAAGTGCAGACGAACTTACTCTAATAAGATTAGATACAGGGCCTGTGACGTGGCAAAGGCAGCTAATAGTTCCCCAATAGATTACATTCTTATATGAAAAACCCATAGTATGGGGCTGGCAAACTAATTTCTGCCTGCAGCACTGGCATCTCATGTGGGAACCGGATCATGTCCTAGATGCTCTACTTCTCATCCAGCTCCCTGCTTATGCCCTGGGAAAGCCTTGGTGAATGAATCAAGCCTTTGGCTTCTGTACCCATGTGGGACATTCAGAAGCGGTTTCTGATTCAAGGTACCAGACTTCAAGTTGCCTTAGTTCCAGGTGTTAGAGCCACTTGGGGAGTGACTCAGCAGGTAGAAAATTTGTCTTGTGATTCCCAGTTTCAAAACATATCAGAAAGCTATAAACCACAGAAAGTGGGGTGGTCCCTGAAGGCACATATAGACAGAGACCAACACAACAGAAATAGAACCCAAAAATTAAATCCTTATTTTCATATCCTACTGAATATTTTGAACGTTTTATGACCATTTAAGGGAGGAGGTATCAAATTCAACAAATAACGCTGGTACAATTGGACAGTCAGATGAACGTTTTTCTTTCAATCTCTCACCCCACCCCAGTTCCCTCATCCTCTTTGCAGCTCTGCCTTTCAAATCAGTAAAAATAAATCTTTTTGAAAACCATACAATGGATCAAATTACAATATAGCAGATCTGAAGCTACGTAACTCTAACAGGAAAGCCAAGATTTGATCATGGATTATTAGACTTGCTACCCAAATCATAAGCAATAAAAGGAAAATACACAAAACGTATACCATCAAAAATTAAGTCTTTGTGCTTAAAAGAAACTATCAAGAGGGATAAAAGATATCCAAGGAACAGGAAAACAATTTTTTACAAACCATTTGTTCTGCATAGATACTTGTAACTACAATGTATAAAGAATACTTGTAATTCAACAACACAGAAAATGTAATTCAAATAGTATGGACTTTAATAGACAGTTATTTAAAGGTGGCATGAAAATACATATAATGGAATGATCACTTTGAGGATGAACATTAAAACCAGTACAGGTTATAATTTCAATCCATAAGAAAGGCTAAGATCAAAAAGATGGAAAAACCAAGCACTGACAAGGAAGTGAAAAAATTGGAACTTTATATAGTTCAGGTGAGAAAGTAATTGTATGTTTATTGTGTGAAAAAATTTGAAAGTTAATGAATTCTAAACATAGAATCATTACCATTCATTTTACTACTGATCATACGCTCAAGAATTGAAATGGATATTCAAACACAAATTTGTGCATAAATTTTTCACAGAATGAACAGTTTTCAAAAGCCAAAGAGATATGAATTCAAATGCCCAATTAGAATGCATTGGTAAATAACATATTGAAAGCTGTATAATGGAATATTATTTGCTCCTAATTGGAAAAGATGTATGACACACACATCAACATAGAAGAACCTTGAGAGCTTAAAAATAATTTAGAGAAACCTATCACAATGGACAGGTTTTATGTGATTCCATTTATAGAAAGTGTAAAGAATAGTCAATCTATGGAGAAAGATTAATGGCATTAGGGGTTAGGAGTGGTGATAGAAGGAATAGGATTAGTAAACAGAAAATTGTTCTAAAACTGGCCATGGTGATGGCTTAATTGCACATTTTAGTGGGTGCATTATGTTTTATAAATTGGCTCTCAAAAGACTTTTTTTTAAAGAAAAAGAAATAGTATAATACTTACTTATTGAAAATAATACAGGATCAAATACATTAAGTTTTAAAAGCGTCTTGACATTTCTCACGAAGGGATCCTGTGGGTTTCTAAGGGAATCGATGTCCACTCCAAATGATGTGGCAGTGATCACATCCAAGCTGTAGGACCCAAAGATTCTGAGAAGAGAGACACGAGGGCAATTAAAACCAGCCCCTACTTGCCATTCCTCAACTACACACGCAGCCGGAAGTGCTGGGAATGCACACGTCAGGCACAACAGGCAGACAGCCACACACTTCCAGGACCACTGCCTGGGGCAAGGCAGTGTGGGTCAGTGGGTTACGTTTGGCAAGCCCATATCACCAGAGTGCTGGTTCAAGTCCAGCCTGCCCCACTTCTGATATAGCTTCACGCTAATGCATCCCGGGAGGCAGAAGATGATAGTTTCACAGCTTGGTCTCTTCAAGCACATGGAACCTGTTGTTGGACTTCTAGACTCTTAGGTTCATCGTGGATTACTCTAGTGAACCCCACAACTACATTCCTACTTACTCTTTCAAGTCCACGGGCTTGCCTTTCTCTGCTTCCTGACTCAGATTTTTCACCAACACATCTCCATACTGGGCAATGATGGGTATCATCTAAGTACAAACACACAATACCAACCAGTGAGATACAAAGATTCAAATCACATAAGAATAAAGTTTTCCATTGCATGAAGATGTCCCATAATGCCTCTCTCTATAGACCACCTAACCCATGGTTCAATGTAGAGACTGAAGTTAGAGGAACTTGATTTATCAAAACAGAGGTAAGTAAGCAATATTTTAGATGAATGTAATATTTCTTCTAGGTCACAAAGTCAAAAGATCATTTTGAGACACCGCAAACGCACTGCAATATGTACCAAGATTTTACTTTCTACCTGTTCTTAATCCATTTAAATTTCTAATTAAAAATCCACTTTTGGGGCCCGGTGCGGTGGCCTAGTGGCTAAAGTCCTCGCCTTGAATGCGCTGGGATCCCATATGGGCGCTGGTTCTAATCCCGGCAGCCCCACTTCCCATCCAGCTCCCTGCTTGTGGTCTGGGAAGGCAGTCAAGAACGGCCAAGGTCTTGGGACCCTGCACCCATGTGGGAGACCTGGAGGAGCTCCTGGCTCCTGGCTTTGGATTAGCGGAGGAGCACCGGTCATTGTGGTCACTTGGGGAGTGACTCAACAGACAGAAGATCTTCCTCTCTGTCTCTCTCCTCCTCTATCTATATCCGACTTTGCAACAGAAATAAAATAATTTTTTTAAATCCACTTTTTAAAATACCTCCTTGAGTTTACCACTAGTGAATGTCGGGGACAGCAGCGCTCGAAGCCTCTTCCATTCCTCATCCTCAGAATTGAAGAGGGCTTTTCTCATAAGTCCCAGTGGTCCCAACACCTAGAATCCAAATAAAAGACATTTTGTTCTATGTAAGTTTCCAAGTTCATGATGATTGTAAAGACCTGTAACACACACATCAATCATTTCCAAAACTAGTGGTGGCATGTATTCTAGTTGACATACCTAAGTTTATGTACTCAATAAATACTCCCCCAAAGGCCTCGCCTCACACGGGAGTGGAAATGCTGTGGTTTGAGGCCATTATCTTCATTTTCCTATAGCAGTCAATGCTCCTATGAGAGGAAAGCAGTTTTTCCAGGAGAAGAGACAGAAAAGGAAACCTAGAACATCGTTTAGGATGGTGAAGAACAGAAAGTGGTCGGTGAATGGATGGATAATGAAGATAATGTAGGAGATACACATAGTGCAATGCAGCCCCAAATCACAATAGACAGTTATAAATTAAAATTCCTGTTATTCTCAGCACAATATTGATGGAACAGGAATTCATGTGTTAAACCAAATAAATGTTACACAGAAAACCAAATACTAAAACATCTGTCTCGCGTGGAAATTTAAAAAAAATATCTCGGGCCCAGCACGGTGGCGCAAGTGGTTAAAGGTCCTCGCCTTGCACGCCCGGGAGCCCATATGGGCGCCGGTTCTAATCCCGGCAGCCCCGCTTCCCTTCCAGCTCCCTGCCTGTGGCCTGGGAAAGCAGCAGAGGACGGCCCAAAGCTTTGGGACCCTGCACCCATGTGGGGGACCCGGAAGAGGCTCCTGGCTTCGGATCGGCATAGCATCGGCCGTTGCGCTCACTTGGGGAGTGAATCATCGGATGGAAGATCTTCCTCTCTGTCTCTCATCTCTGTATATCCGCCTTTCCAATAAAAAAATAATAAAAATAAATCTTTTAAAAAAAAGTATCATCCAGAAAAATAAGAGGAAATACTCCTGAACCTTCCCTGAAAAAATGTGTGACTAAGTGTTTAATAATAGAAGATTAACAAATAAACACTTAAATTTGCAGGGACAAAAATGAATGCCTACCCTCCGGTTTGTGAAGGTAGAGTAACATTCTTTCACCAGCACTGCTTTCATCATGTCTGGATCAGTGATGGCCAACATTGGCTGCCGACCCTCAAACAACCTGCGGTAGAGAACAGAACTGATTAAACCCAACAAGCCAGATGCACCGGCCAGAGCCGAGCTCATGAATTCAAACTTTGATCCTGACGTTACATTTCTCATTTTCCTTTTGTATAACACACAGCAAGCAACATCCCTCCTGATTCACATTAGAGTAGAATATACAGGAAGATTTCAACACACACACAAATTACTGTAGCTTTCACAAAATGAAGACAGTTCAAGTAGGACAGAGACATCTGAAGTCTAAATATCTTGTCATGAAGACCACGTATGTAGAAATAACGAAAAGGGGATAATACGGTGATGCTGCAAAGAAGCCACACCTATAAGACTGGCATCACCTATGGGTACTGGTTCATGCCCCAACTTTCCACATTAGAATCAGCTCATTGATAACCGCCTAAAAGTTGGCCCAAGTGTTAGGACCCCTGACACCCACATGGGAGCCTGGATGAACCTCCTGGCTTCTAAGCTTTCTTCATCTTGCTCCAGCTATTGTGGCTACCTGGGGAGTGAACAAGCAGACGCTCTCTCTCATTTTCATTCTCTCTCTCTCTCTCTTTCATTCTGTCTGCTATATGACTTTGAAAATATAAAGACCAAACATTTTTTTTAAAAAGGACTATTAGAACATTTGTTAAGGAAAGGTTTAAAGAACTTAAAAAACAAAGGACTTTGGAATCTCATTCATTAAAAGATCAGCTGATTTGGGTGTCAAGTTGGAAATTCATACATAGTTTGTTCATAATATGGATTTCCCACAAACTTTTTGAAATCTGCTTGAATTCCTGGTTTTAAAAGATGCAGGCAAAATCAAAATAATAATAATAAAAAAGATATAGGAGGTGAGCATTTGCCTAGTGGGACTGTGGCAGTCAGTCACCGTGTCCTTTACTACACTGTCTGAGTTCAGTTCAAGGATCTAGCCCCCGGACTGTGGGTTCCTGCCAGAGAAGATCTTGGGATGCAGCAGCTGAGATCACACAGGTTCCTGTCGCCCCATGGATGATCTGCATTATGGTCTCTGTACTTCTCAGTCCTTTTTTTTTTTTAAAGAATTCTATTAATTAATTAACAATTAAATGCATATTTTACACAGACAAGGAGACATAGAGACAGAGAAGTTCACTCCTTAAATGGCCACAATGTCCAAAACTGAGCTGATGTGAAGCTGGGACCAGGAGCTTCTTTTGGATATCCCATGTGGATGCGGGGGCCCAAGGACTTGAGGCATCCTTCACTGCTTTCCCAGGTCATGCGCAGAGAGCTGAATCAGAAGTGGAGCAGCTGGGACACTAACGGGTGCCCATATGGGATGCCACACCATCACACAAGCCCAAACCTAGTCCTTCCAATAGCACATATTAAATATAAATTTTATGTGACAAAGTTTAAATTGTAATTGAAAGAAAAGACATGGTGTGACGCAGGTACAAGAATACATTAATAGAAAGGCCTGGAATCATGTATTTTACTCAATTAATGCAAGCAAACAGGGAACAGCCAGACCCTAAGCAGGATGTAAAGTTGGGGTCCCAGGGTCATCAACGGCTGGACAAGGTGATGATCTACAACATTCACACCAAACTCAGACACTGACTCTTGGGGTGTATAAAATCTTTGGTAGGACAAACCTCCAGTTTTACTCTTCATACCAAGAGGATCTAAGCTGAGGTTGTCCCCTACACAGTGTGTGCCTTACAAAAAAACATGGAAGTTTCCAAAATACTCACCCCCACATATTTCCATACTTTTTATAACATTCCATGTCAAAATTCCACATACCCTAGGAAGGGAAATGAAATACAATTATTATACTAAATATAGTAAAGCTGACCCCAAATTGAGGCCAAATGTCCCAAATGCAAATACAACAGGCTTAATATTTTTATGCAGCACTTACACAGACACTTTTATTTAGAGACATCTCAGAGGAAAAAATGAGAAGACTTTTGAAGTAGAGAAGTGAACGGCACAATCGAGCCATTGAGGTCCCTGAGTATTGTGGAAATCCAGGGGCTTACCCTTGTCCATAAATGCTACATAACCCTTGTCACTGTGAAATGTTTTCCTGAAACTCTGCGGAGTCCAAAATATTGTAACCCTTCAAGTTAATTCCTCCATGGACACACGAGGAAACGGAGACTTAGGGAAAGCAGTGAGAATCCCAGAGATGCATCTACTCATTTTTCTATCTCTGGAGTTCTTCTCTAGGCTTCTGGAAGATTCAGGAAATTGAGGACACCAAGCCAATCTCTTTTGTTCTAGATTTGTGTCACAGGGTAATTCAGGGTCACTTGGGAAATATCGATTAAACTCAAAGCTCTCAGGGTGGCTGAGTGCAATCTTGGCTGTTGAAGGCACTGGCAGAGTTCACAAGCACATCAGAGCTATATGTCTCTCCCCTCCCCCAACCCTAAATAGATAAATAAATAAATACACTGCTGTGAGTTCTCACTTCTGAAGAAAAAAAAATTGTCATGCTGCTAAGTTTCACTTGTGATGCTTTTAATTTGAAAAGAAGTTCAGAACTGATGTAGGAAAGAAATTATTGCCCTTCCAGAAGAAAAATAAATATGGAAATTTCAAGTGACTTTTTAATAAGACAACTCCACTTGTGAAAATTTACATTAGAAAGATTGTAAAACTAGAGGGGAAATCAATGTGGAGGGGGGAATGGCTTGGGGAAGGGCATGGGCAATCCCAGAACCTATGGAATGATATCATAAATATATATATATATATATATGTTAAAACAAAAAAGAAAGAAGGCTAGGGTCTGTGTGAGAGGAAATAGGAGCCGCAAAACTGTGCACACATGTTTAGAAACACACATACACATACGTACAGGAAGCACAAGCTATCACAGTTTCTGCTACAATCAGGAAAGTTGGAATCTTGCACACAGCTTGGTGAGTTGCCAGGGGCCCAATCCCACATTCCTCCAAATACTAAGCATGGTGACATGTTCATGGGAAAGTGTCAAGGAAAACCCAAAGAATTCTTTATAATATGCTCAGAACATAAACATCAATCTCAGCTGAATGTTAATGCTGATGTGGCAGAGAAAGTCCAATCTCTAATGAGGCAAAGCCCATTTGAATTCTAAGCCCAAAATAACCTCCCCCCGCTGAATGGGACTTACACACCAGTCAGAAAGTGGGGAAACTCAGAACTTCTCCCCTGAGGAGAACTCACCAGCTCTGTGCAAACACATGAAGCAAAGGAGACAGTTCCAACAACACTCACCTTGCGGTAGCCCATGAGAGTGCCCAGGAAAGGCAGAGGCTTTGGCCCAGGAATTCCTAACTTCTTAAAAGTTCCATGTGTATAGGTGCCATACCTAAAACATCAAGAAGGACTCAGGTCACAGGGGTGATAGTTTATATAGAGGGGACACAGGACAGCCAAACCAGGGAGGTAACACGTGGCCAGTGACTAACAACAGGACTCATTCTCTCCTTCCTCATCACCACCACAAGCCCCCCGCCCCAAGAAGTCACAAAGTCTCAGTAAAGACCCTAAAGTCTTCAAAGTCCCAATCCTAGACTGAGTCCCTGAAAAACTGCCCCGGGATGGCAGCGGTTCTGAGAGGTTCAGGCTGGAACTTCCCTGAGACATTTCATTCACTCCCACATACAATGAGCATTCTCATCCTGGTTCCAAACCGGGGGAGATGATTTTTCTTTTATTCCTAGGGAAAAAAATGTTGAACTGAATCCACTCAATCAGAGGGCCACTGAGAATCTATGGTGTCATTATTCTTGGAGTTAGCTGAGCATTTTAAAGTTTTACTTCCCGTTTAAATCAACATCCTATATAGGACGTGACTCATCACAAGTCTGACTTTACACCCTGGACTACCACAGGGTTACTTTTTATTTTTGATGTTCATTTTAGAGTGTGCAACCCAAGATTTCATCCAAGAGTGAAAACTGATCAAACCAGGCAATCAGCATCCTCATTTCTGTATTTCTACAGAATCACAAATGTGTTCAGGTTCCCATGTGCCACAGAGAAACATGAATATCAGTGAACAAATCACAAGCCTTTAGACAATCTGGGGATTTGAGCTATTGGGAAATGTGAGCACACATATGAAGAACAGTGGATTCATTTCCATGCATTTTCTCATGAAACACACCCTTCCAACTGTTGATACTGGCAAACACAACACCAGGCATGTTCACTGTTCTCAAGATGGTTAGTGATAAAGCACCAAGGTTCTTGCCACAGTCTATCAGCCATCTCTATCAAACCAGCCAGAGGCCCGTGCTCCCCTAGAATAGTCCTGCTTGCAACCCAGCTTCCCCGGGTCGTATACAGACTCCAAATACAAGGTCCTGGATCCTTGCTAATCCTCACTACAGTGACACTGAAATGGCAGACTGGAGGAAGAAGAGAAGCAGAAGGAAGTGGTTGCTGGCAAGCACTTTAAAAGTGAAACTGTGGGCCTGGCGCGGTAGCCTAGTTTTTAAAGTCCTAGCCTTGCGCATACCAGGAATCTGTACAGGCATGGATTCGTGTCCTGGCTGCTCCATTTCCTATCCAGCTCTCTGCTTGTGGCCTGGGAAAGCAGCAGAGAATGTTCCAAAGTCTTGGGACCCTGAACCCGTGTGGGAGATCAGAAGAAGCTCGTGGCTTCAGATTAGCTCAGCTCTGGCCGTTGTGGCCACTTGGGGAATGAACCAGTAGACAGAAGATCTTTCTCTGTGTCTCTCCTTCTCTCTGGAAATCTGACTTTCCAATAAAAAATGAATTTTAAAAAGGGTGAAACTGTAAGATCCACTGGATGACCCCATAGTGGGAAATTCAGCAAGTATGGCTAAGGAGTATATTCTGTAAATGTTTCACCATGCATCGAAACTGCTGCCAGCAGCAAGAGAGTAAACCTTCCAACATTCTCTTGTTGACAATAATAGGGATATTCATTACGCAATAGCTAATAAATAACCATAAGCTTTTCCATATGGAATGGGTTATGATCTAATTTTCTCTTCTTTACATATTAGCCTTGAAGGCAGGAAATGTTAGTAATACTCTAGCAACCCAGTAGATCTTATGGTATTTGATCAAATATAACTGAAAAAAAAATTGTAGGAATACACACATAGTTGATCACCACAGGCATCTCAGCCCACTACGCTAGGGTATTGGGTCCTTCCCCCAAGACATGTAGCGAAACTCTGACATCAGCTGCCACCGAAGTATAATTGAGGTGGAGATCAAATACGATATGAAGGGAATTGTCCCATCCACAATCCAGTTGACCTCTCTCCTCACCTGTTCTGTCAGGCCAGGAATCTCAACATAAAAAGCAATTTCTCTCCTGGGCTTCCTTGATTCACACTCCTGTACTGGCACTTAGTTGTCGGGGGAGGGAAACGTGAAAACAGAATATTGAGAGCTCCTGCTTTTTGAAGCTATTTATGAATCAGATTTCAGTGAAAAGAAATCAGTCTCTAAACTAATTATAACATCCCCCCAAAAAAGAACCGTGAGAAAGAAAGGACTGAAAACCACATGATTGCTGCAAGGTCATAAAAAAAAATCACTTCACCAATGTCAAGGCTGAGGAAACAATTCATTAGAGAAATGACAGGAGGGAGTCCCAGTGGAGGCGTGCAGGGAGTCAGAAGAACTGGAGACTGAGCCTCCACTGACTCCTGAGGCTCTGGACTGCTCTGCCAATGATGCTTGGGCAGCAGAAGTGGGGGTGGATGGGCTGGACCACCCCTATTCATAGGGCACGATCTCTCACACTCTCCCAAGGTAGATTCAGAATTCATAGTGAAGCTACTGCAAATCGGTGCAAGACAAACTCTCCTGCCCCCAGAACTTTTCAAGTTTGAACCTTGGGTGAGAATCCCACTGCACTTGGTAGCCACATGTTTACATTCTGTCTCTGCTGAATTCTCACCGGCCAGCCTGGGCCAGACTGAGAACCAGAGAACCCTTCTTAGAAACAGATGTCACTACAACAAGGAAAGCTTAGAATTGGACAGGAAATGGACAGCGTGGATTCACTCATACCTCACTAGGTAGGACACAAAGATTAGTTACGCCTCCCTGGGGTATTGGGGATTTCTCTGCACACCCCTCCTAAAAAAAAATGTTCTGTACCTAAACTGATGACACATGTCTTGCTAGAGTTATAAGCTAGATCAGACCATCCGAAAAACAACCAAGTTCAGCAAAATCATGATTCAACACTATAAACAGCTAAATACCAAAATGAAAATAGACACGAGACAGCTGAATAATAATCTATAGCCATTTTGAGGTGTATGGAACCCAGTTGAATATAAACCAAAATTGAAATGCCTATGAAAAAGTCACAGGATGTAGTTAAGAACCTGCATTTTCCTATTAACATATTGGTTAATCAATACCATGTCAATTAATGCCATAATGTTGTAAATTGTTATTGATGTTATGTTGGGGCTTTTAATTGATTGGGATGATACTTTGCTGACTTTACCTTCAGATCAGAGATGGTCTCACCAAGAAATCGTCGAACTCACTAGGATAATAAGATGCTGGACTTTATGCTTGGTAAATACTTCCAATGAAAGAATCTCAACTGAATTTGAACTGTGGGGCCCGGCGCAGTGGCGCAGTGGCGCAGTGGTTAAGGTCCTTGCCTTGCACGCCCAGGATCCCATATGGGCGCTGGTTCTATCCCGGCAGCCCTGCTTCCCTTTCAGCTCCCTGCCTGTGGCCTGGGAAGGCAGTCGAGGACAGCCCAAAGCTTTGGGACCCTGCACCCATGTGGGAGACCTGGAAGAGGCTCCTGGCTTCGGATTGGCATAGTATCTGCCGTTGTGCTCACTTAGGGAGTGAATCATCGGATGGAAGATCTTCTTCTCTGTCTCTCCTCTCTGTATATCCACCTTTCCAATAAAAAAATAATAATAAAAATAAATCTTAAAAAAAAAAAAAGAATTTGAACTGTGTGGTAATGCAACAAGGTGGAGAAATCCACCATGGGGAGAGGGTTCGGGGAGGAGGGGGGGGAATCCCAGTGCCTATAACACTGTGTCATATAATGCAATGCAATTAATAATAATAATAAAAAAGAAGCAGATGTCACTAAACCTGCTAAGACTGGAAACTGGATGGGGGTGAGATACATCAGTTGTCTCACAGAGATCAGCAATTATCCCTCTATTGGTTAACACTAAGTTCTTGGGCAAATTCAACTCTATCAGAACAGATGAATGAAAGACTGGCCTCATTACCATTCCAGATTCAAAACTTCAGGAGAGATCAGATGGAACAGCTACTCACAGATACAGGAGCACCAGGCTGGTAACCACGAGAACCCAGGTTTCTATGGAAAAGTCTGGCATCAGGTCCATTGCCACTCACTGCAGTTCTGTCTTCTGAGCGCTGCCTGCAGCTGTGTGAGCTGCTCTTTGCTGGGCTGTGCATGCACAGCCGCCCTGCTCTGTCAGCCGTGATCCAGGCAAGGTGACTGGAATATTTATGCACTGAAGAAGGAGGTGTGGTTGGTCTTGCAGCCAGTAGAAGGACATTGGTTTACTGCCTGCAATCTGGGGCTCTCTCCAAGTTGGCATCTGGCAAGGAATCACAGATACCTGATGGTAATCGTGCTCTGTAGTCAATCAGTTGTAACAACCATAAAACTTTGCTTTATTGACTCATTTGCAACAGGAAGTCAAGTGAAAATATGATTGCAAATGTCCTCTAGTCTACCTTTCCTTCCATGACTGACCTCAGTTCAAATGTTCCAAAATTGAAACAACCAAAATCTAAGATTTTAAAAGGCGGGTTCCTCTGACCAGAACAACCCTGTGCCCGTAGAAGGCTTCTCCTCCTTCAACCCCCAGAATACACAGAACCACTCCTGGATAGCATTTTCTTTCCCCAAACTCCACCAATACACAGAAGCACTCTCTCCTCCAGGTCTTGTCAGTCAATCCTAAATACACTTGAATCACTGTCCCCCCTGCCCTCTAGCATCTCTGTTGGCTCCCACCTGTGCTTTTTTTTTTTTTTTTTTTACCATATCACAAGCATCTCAAGGGCATGGCCTGGGTCTTAGTCTCTCTTATGTCCCTGGTGTCTAGCACAGTGGCTCTCAACAGATTGGTTGAGTCAGGTAATTCTGCTGGACCCTGTGTTCCCTTTCTTCAAGACCCTGTAGGGAACACTACATCTTCCTAGATTATTGCCACTGCAGGAGGAGCAGTTAAAGCCTCAGTCCCCATCACTGCACATTGAGACGGATCCATCAGGATTCTGCTGCCATAAGAATGCCTAAAAATGGACCAGTGGAGCTGTGGCTGCCCTGAATATTTACTTAGGCTGTGCCCTGTGCACTAATAGAGCTTATCCAGCGGGTACAAAATTAGATCCCGTTCAATAATACTCCACTCCAAACATAAAATAGCATTTCCAGAAATGATGGATGTGACAGAAAAACAAAAAATAACAGCCCAAATATCCAGGTGGGCTCCAAACAACTTGGTCGCTAAGTTGTGTCAGATGTCATTTCAGGCCGAATACACAATAGTCATATTTCTAAAAACATGATTTAGAACTTCTTTGGGACACAGGGGACAGGAAGACATGCCATCCTTCTTCATAATAAGCAATGGGTTTAATGATGGATGGTGAAAAAGCCCTGCATCTGGTGAAGAAATCTGTCTACAGAGGTTGAGGAGGGAAGAGAATGTACTTTCTACTGATCTGCACTGCACATGAGCCCTACTGTAACGTTTGGAAAAGGATGAGCAGGACTTTATCATCACTGCTCACATTCTGCCACCTCCAGCCATGTCTCTCTCCCAATACATTAACTCTAAACATTTCCACAGGCCTTTAGGGCTCACCAAGTATTGGACACCTTTTAAAATTCATCTTTATGGGAATTCTGGGACATAAGTAGTACTGAGGTTGCATTAATTTCCAGTTCACAAATATGGAAACAGAAGAGATGGAAGAGAAATTGTCCAAGCAGTTAAAACTTGAAACCGGAGCATGGAGCCATACGCTGTGACCTAAAATAAATAGTGTTCTGTCTGCTTGGATTCAGAGTTGTCAGACTTACATAAGGTCCTGTTTTGTCCAACATCTCCCAGAACACTCTCAATGTGATTACAAAATGCTCCAGAACTGTTTATGGCCACTAAAATGACCACACAGCTTTAACTCACTCTCAATTTACTGAAGTTGTGTGGTAAGCAGATAGGTCAATGTTGCAAACAACTCAGATGTTGTGCAATGAGAACTATTAGGCTTCTAGTAAGGTGAGGAGCAAGAAATGATGAAGCCAACAATTAAAAGAAAAATAGAAATGTAGGACAGATTTCATGAGACCACATAGAAAATATTTATGAAACAGGAAATTCAGCTTCACGAGACGTGTTGAGGAGGAGGGCAAAGCTGTGATCTCTCTGCTACCATTGCTACAGTGGTTTTCTAACTTGTTTGACCTGACCCCGGTCTGGCCTTATTAGGCCATACACTACTCCACCACCAGCAAGAGCCTCACAAGGCATGCACCATGCAGTGTCCCTCCTTTGCTTCAGTTCCTGCAACAGCTCTCATCACCCGCAACACACAATCTGAATCCCTCTAGCCATGCAACCCACACTTCATCTGTTCAATTACTTATTAGTCTTGTTTCAGTACATTTCACCATATGTACACAATGTTTGAAGCTAATATGATCCATTTTGCCTCTTTCCAAGGTCTCCAGAGGTGATATGTCCATGTCTTCTTGCATGTGTGTGGACTCTTCTCCACTCTGCAGAAAGCCCAGTAAATTTTCAATCTGGTGGATTCCTATCCACCTCTCAGGAGTTTAATATCCTCTCCTTAGGAAACCCTTTCCACTATCTCAATAAACAGGTGGGGAGAGGGTCCCACTTCTGCACACTGACAGTTCCTACACAGAAACACAGTGATTGTCAATCTATGTACCTGAGGGATTAAATTAACATGCTGTAGGCCAGAGTGGTGGCATAGCAAGCTAATCCTCCTACTGTGGTTCTGGCATCCCATATGGGTTCCAGTTTGAGTCCCAACTGTTCCTGTTCCATTGTAGCTCCCAGCTTATGGCCAGGGAAATCTGTGAGGTTAGCCTAAGACCTTGTCATCCTGGGAGACCTGGAAGAAGCTCTTTGATCCCAGCTTCAGACTGTTCCAACTCTGGCTATCGTATCCATTTGGGGAGGGTACCACAGTGGATGGTAGATCTCTCTGTCTCTCCTTCTCACTCTCTGTATAACTCTTTCAAAGGAAATAAAGATTTAAAAAAAAAGAAAGAACATGCATGGGCCAGGTTAATCATATGCTTATAAAAGCACAATCTCATATGAGTGCTGGTTCAAATCCCAGCTACCCAACTTCTGATCTAGCTGCCTGCTGATGCACCTGAGAAAGCAACAAAAGATGTCCCAGTCTGTAAATCCCTCACCCATGTGTGAGACCCATATGAGGTTCCTGACCTTGTCCTGACTCAGCTCAGCTGTTGCAGCCACTTGGAGAGGGAACTAGCACATGGAACATCTCTCTACTTTCACTCTATATCACCCTTCATGTAAAAAATCAAATATACATGCCTGGAATCACACAACTATGAGAAAAAAAAGAGGTTAAAGAGGGCCAGGCCACCTAGGACACAATAAAGTGTTTAAACTGAGTCTATGTTAATTACAGGTACTAAGGAGGCAGTCAGTGTATTCTATTCTGTAGAATCCTAACAGGGAGAGCTCCTCAGCATGTGATTAATGCAGCTCTGTACCATTTCTTTATACTTCTTCAGCCTCAAACTGCGTGCTCTGGAAATGGGATCATCAGTATTACATCTTTCCCTCCCAGAGCATTGCAGATCAGGTCAGACTCTGATCTGTGACTTACAGAGGGCCTGGGACCTTGATCAACCAGTCTGACTCAGGCTGGCTTTGATTACAGAGAATGAGAACAGAGGATCTGCCAATTGCCTGATCTGAATCTGTCTCACTGAAGTTGTTCATTTGCTATGTGGAACAAAGTTCCACTATTGGCTGAGTAAGGACAAGAGTTATAAAGTAACCTCAAATTGCACAATGAACTTTCTCATATGAAGAAGAGGAGACATGAGTTCATGTTTTAATTTAAAAACCAACTGAAAGATTGGAAGCTTGCTGAGACTGGATTGTAGCCCGTGTTCCTGATCACTTGATGTCGACAGTTTTGTTTTTCACCTGCTTATGAGGCACCCAAGACATCATACATGTTTAGGAACTTGATCTCCTGCATTCAAGTCAGGGCTGGTGCTGTCCGCCCAGCAGTGTGAGCACAGGCTCTCAGGCTGGGGCCACAACATACTGTCCATTGCCCTATGATGGTTCACCCACAACCTGCTCTGCTATTCCTCATGAAAATAACACAAATTGGAAAGGAGGAAGCCAATCTATCCTTGTTTGCAGATAACATGATTCTGTATATGGCAGAACCAAAAGACTCTAATGAAAATCTGTTGGGACTCATAAGAGAGTTTGGTCAAGTTGTAGGATATGAAATAAATCAATAGCATTTGATTTCACAAAATATCCCTTGGATGAAAAAGAACTTAAAAGATCAGTGCCATTCACAACAGCTTCCAAAATTTAATAACTTATAATATGCTTAACCAAGGACATGAGCGATCTCTATGATGAGCATCACCAAGCGTTGATGAAACAAATGGAAAACACCAAAGAATGAAAAAGAAAAAAAATCCTATGGGGCCTGGCGCAAGAGCGTAGTGGTTAAAGTCCTCAACTGGGACGCACCAGGATCCCAAATGGGCGCTGGTTCTAATCCTGGCAGCTCCACTTCCTATCCAGCTCCCTGCTTG
Organism: Ochotona curzoniae; assembly: GCF_017591425.1. Classification (NCBI taxonomy): domain Eukaryota; kingdom Metazoa; phylum Chordata; class Mammalia; order Lagomorpha; family Ochotonidae; genus Ochotona; species Ochotona curzoniae. The sequence goes on from NW_024465421.1 coordinate 7,934,610, forward strand.
TGGCCTGGGAAAGCAGTCAAGAACGACCCAAAGCCTTGGGATCCTGCATCCGCTTGGGAGACCTGGAAGAGCTCCTGGCTCCTGGCTTCAGGTTGGTTCAGCTCCAGCTGTTACGGCTGCTTGGGGAGTGAATCGTTGGACAGAAGATCTTCCTTTCTGTCTCTTTTCCTCTCTGTACTTTTGCCTTTCCATAAAAATAAATAAATCTTAAAAAAAAAAGAAGTGGTGGGTCTCAGGACGGGGTGTCTCATGCCTGGATCCCAGACCACAGTCGCCATGTGCATGTGGTGAGCTGTTCCCGGGCGGCCAGTGCGCCATTTGGTGCCAGGCTCTGCCTGCTGTCCGCCCGGCTGGGGAGCTCTGGTGTTTTGGTTCTTTGAGTTGCTACTTAGTTAGCTCCAGGTTGAACGCATTGTGCTTCTTGGACCTGAAACAGGCAGTAACTCTTCCTTTGTAAAACTTGTAATCACTAACAATGCTGACCACCAAATACCAGTCCATGCAGAAGCTATGGCTTGGGGCTTGTCCTGCAAAAGTAGCTCCAACAGCTGGCTAATGTGTCAACTGGTAATGGAACAGAGTAGATTAGGCACGACTGAGCAAACTTTAGCCCACAAGTAAAACTAGAAACCAGGAGGGAGCAGAGGTCATGCCGAGCTAGGCTCTTGTACCTACTGGTCTGTGTGAGCCAGGGACACTAAGCCACAGTGTCTAAGGTAGAGTTCGGGGCAGGTGAGGGGCTGTGCCAAGCTGAGTCAGAGCATCCACTGGCGGGCAAGTGATCTATGGCTGGGAACAGGCCCGGTTGGGGAGCTAAGGGGACAATCCTAGCTGGGCTGAGGTTCCCACTAAGGGGCGCATGGCCTGTAAGGGGGGCTGCGTTCTGATATGGAAACAGTTGTAGTCTCCCTTGGCACAAGTGTGGACTGGGATTGGATGCACCGAACTGGGCCAGACCCCAATACCCCCTGGTGTCCTGGAGGACCAGGGCAGATGTGGGATGGACTAGGCAAGGTCTCAAACCCCTACTGAGCCATGTGTAAACCATATGTGGGTATGGACAAACCATAGCTGGGCTGGAACATCCAACAGGAAGAACCAGATTGGGTTGAAGGCCAGTCAGGAAAAGCCACAGTTCCTGCTATGACAGGAGGTGGACTGAGTAGGGCTGGCTCATGGACCCACTGGTAAGTGTGAAACCTGGCATTGGGAGAGGTTCTGATGGAGGAGCCTGGGCAACTCCTCTGGCAGGACACAGACCCGGCAGGTAAGCGCAAGAAAAATGATAGGAAACAGCCCAGAAGAGGCCATGGAAAGCTACCCACTGGCATACAATTGGCAGACGTTGGGGGAAGATCAGGCTGAATCTGTCCATGTCATCCACTGGCAAATCCAGGCACCAGTGTGGGTCGAGCCAGGTTCGGTCGCAACAAAGACTAGTGCACAATACGGAATGCCAAGGTGAGGTTGCCTGTACCGGAAGGGACCGCAGCGCCCAACCAGCCTGAGAACAAGAAAGGAAGAGGGCAGAGCTGGCAGGGGAATAAGGGAGGGTTCCTTTGCGGGACAGCTACTTCCGCAGGAGAGCATAGGCTGGGATGGGGGCAGACCAGACTAGGCAGAGCTACCACACCTGTACGCCTCATGTGGACTAGATCAGGGAAAAGCCAGGCTGGGCTGATTATTCCTACTGGTGCAAACAAAATTAAAGTGGGCAAGGGTTGTCTGGGCTTAGCCACAGCATCAGCTGGAATTTTGGAGTGGGAGAGGCCTGGGAGGGAAATAGTGGGCTCATCCCTCTTGGGTTACCACTTCCACGGGAGGACATAAAACTAAGATAGGGACTGGGGTGGAATGGGGTGAGGGACAGACTGGATTACTGATACTCATACAGGCAAACCAGGGTAGGGGGCGGGCCTGGTGGGGGTTATTGTGGGTCGCTCCAGCTAGGCTGCAGCTCCCACTGGTTTATGTGAGGGCCAAGTATGTGCTGGGCAGAACCAGGCTGGATTGCAACACTCATTGGTTCCAGTGGAAGTCGGGAGTGAAAACAGAACCAACCCAGCAATTGCAACCACCAGCTGATTGGGGCGATGGACTGTGATGGGCCCTGTACTTGCTAGCACATACAAGAAGTTTCTTTGGAGATCTTCCTAATCTAAATGTTGGACTCAGAACCTTAACGAAGAAAAGAGAGAAGACAGAACAGGTCAACCAACCATCTCAACTATGATGGACTATGTCAATCAGTGGATTTTTCGAAGACCTCATCGTACTTGGAGTGGCAAGCTTGGCAGCGATTCATAACTGTTGCAATATCAAAACCACTTGAGCAAGAATCTCAGAGCATGCCCTACATCCAGGACCTGGGGAGGGTGGGAAATTGGGTGGGTCTTCTCCCTTAATACCCCACTTTAAACATGAAGGAAACAATATGGAAAACATACTAGTATTATCCACTTTCCTGTAGCCCTTTAACCTTCTTACCCTAATTAACTATGTAAAGATTGTCAAAATTTTTTTAAAAATGAAAAAAAAAGAAAAAAAAAAAAGAAAAGAAGAGACGCCTCCACAGGGTGAAGGATTAGCCTGATACTATCATGCCAGCCCCCAATCTTTATTAAAAAAAAAAAAGAACTCCTATGTGGATTTGTAGAATTAATATAATCAAAATGCTCATAGTACCAAAAGCAATATACATACTCAATGCAATCGCAATCAACATAGCTACTACATTCTTCTCAAATATGGACAAAGTTATGCTAAACCTACATGCAAAGGACCAACATGGTGGCATATCAGTCTAATCCTCACCTGCAGTGCGCACATCACATACAGGTACTGATTCATGTCCTAAACTGCTCCGCTTCCCATCCTGCTCCTATGTGTGGCCTGTGAAAGCAACAGAGGATGATTCAAGTTCTTGGACCCCTGAACCCACATGGAAGACCACAAGAGTTCCCTGGCTTTGATTGGCTCAGCTTCAGCCACTGTGGACATTTGAGGGATGAGCCAATGGATGGACAAACTCTCTTTGTCTCTCCGTTCCTCTGTAAATATTTCACATAAAAATAAATAACTCCCTAAGCAAAGTTCATATGCAAATATAAGAGACCCCAAATACATCAAGCAATATTGAACAGACATTCATCCATGGAATAGAATAGAAAAATTCATAAACAATCCTACACATCCACAGGCACTCTGTATGTGAGAGGACCCACAATAAACAGGGATATGAACAGTCTCTTCAAAAATTATGCTGTTAAGAAATCTACCTGGACAGAAGTACGAAACAAGACTCCCCTCACCTTACATGTTATACTTCAATCAACTCAAAATGAATCAAGGATATAAATATATGACTTTTTGCCATCAAATTACTTGAGGAAAATATCAGGGAAACTGCAGAACATAGGAATAGGTGAAGACTTCTTGAAAAGACCACAAGCAAAGGCAATTAAAGCAGAAAAAATGGGATTAAATAAGCTAAAAAACATCAGCTCTGCAAAGGAAACCACCAACAAAGGGAAGAGGCAGACAAGAGTATGGGGGAATATATTACTATTATGCTACTAACTGATAGAATATTTATGTCCAGAATCTACAGAAAGTTCCAGAATCTCATTCACACCAAGATAACCAATTGTGTTAACAAATGGGAAAAGCACACAATCTGGAACATTTTCAAGCATAAAATGCAAATTTCCAGCAGACATGTTATCAGTGCTCAAGATTTCTAACCACAGGGATATTTAAATACAAACCACAACGACATTTCACCTCATCCGTTAGAATGACCATCACCCAAAACTCAAAAACAATAAATGCCATTTGAGGATATGGGGAACATACACACAAATCTACTGTAGGTGGGTATGGAAACCAGTACAACCATATGAAGGACATTTGAAGGTATTTCAGAGATTTGAAAATAAATCTACCAAATCATGCAGCCACCCCACTCCTGAGGATTTATCCAAACAACAAGAAATTAGCATATAAGAAAGATATTTGTACACCCATGTTCACTTCATTTCAATTCACAAGCAAAGATACGTCATCAACCCAGATGTCATTCAACAGACGACTGGATAAGGAAAATGTAGTATAAATAAACCATTGAAGTTGATGCAGCCATTTAAAAATGAAATCCTGTATTTTGCAACAAAATAAATGAAACTGGAAAACATTCCAAGAAAGACATTTATGTTTTCCTTACGCTGTGGTTACTAATTTACAGAACACAAAAAAATATTGTGAGAGTGGGATTAATATACTGGGATTGAATTATTGGTTCTAGATCATGTCTAGATCATGTCCTATTTGTTATTTGTTCAAATCTCTACCCAACAATGGAAAGGGGGGGTCACAGCCCCACACATCCCAAGGAACACAGTAGAAATGGCAACTGCAGATATAGTAGGAGACACAGGTCCCAAGACAGTAACTCCAGCACTCCCACACCTACTTTCGCCAACAGACAGATTATAGAGACTTAAATTTAACATGGAAACACCAGAAGGAAAATACCTAGCAGAGCATACATTTTTTTGCATCAGCAAATGGAATATTCTCAAACATGTACTACATGTACTACTAGGACACAAGCCAGTCCCCACAAACCAAAAATGTGGGATTGGAAATTTCATTAAAAGTGAAATCTATTTTCACTTCACCACCACGGTTCATATTGCCTGCTCTAGAGAACAAACCACTCCCAACAGGCAGAAGCCAACGCATGCAGGAGCATGTCCATGCATGGAGCCAACACATGGAATGGTCTTGTTGGAAAAGAGGAGCTGGTCTAGAGGTACACAATGTGGAGCTGGAACAAAGTAGTACTGTAGGTCTAATCCGACCATCTGTGATAGCTCTTCCCAAGCAAAGGTTAGCACTTGAAATGGAAACAGGTGCAAGAATAAGATAATTCCAAATGGACAAAGCACAGGCTTCCCTCTGCCCTGATGAGTTTTGTCCAACAACTTGGTAGACTAAATATTGGCTGAGAGAACTCAGTGGCCATGGGTGTTACAGAAGAGAACCGAGAAGGAGGTAGGTGTACAGGGAGGAAATAGCCACACATTGGATTCTGGAAGAAATGATGGGACAACTGAGACAGGAGGATTGGTAGGAACTCATCACAGAAGTCCAGATCATCCTAAACATCATTCACTCACTTAACCACAGACTAGACCTTTTCACTATCATCTCTCCCAGCCTGGTCCTCAGAACATGTTCTTACTGCTGGTTACGAGGATTCTGTGAGTTAAGTTTAGAATTTCTGAGGTTGCTGACCTTGAAGACAGAAACAGTGAACAGAGATGCCATGTAGCATCAGCATTAAGTTGAAATATGTTGCAATTTGGACACAGATACCAAATATTTAATGTTTTCCTATCATACTACTCCACTGATGTAACCATGTTAAACATTAAACAATGAACTCGACTGGTCACATAAACTTTAGTAAGGTCACAGGCTAATCACTTCAGGTTGGTTGAGCACCTGATTTGGGCTCTTCATAGAAGAAATTACTTATGACATCTCCATTGCCTGCTACTGAATGTAGATGTTTTTGGACAGTTTTAGTTCTCTCAGAATATATTAATTGAAGTAGAACCCACAAATGTCACCATGAATGACACAGATCTCATGTTTTCTTTTTAAAAATTTTTATTTTTGATGATACAGTTCCTTAGACTTGGGGATCTTCCCTTCAACCCTCACTGACATCCCTTGTACTACTACAATAGTACAGTACTTCAACAATAGTCACAAGTTCATCATTCCGCTGTTTCAGTGTATCATGACATTGTAGGGAGACAACAGTATAAAATCCAGCCTTCTTGTGTCAAGATACATTTAATGGTTTCATTGGGAGTCAATATTTCATTCTGGAGTAAAAATATATACTGAATTGTTTCTTCACTTCCCAGTATGCTAGTGTTCATTATAAAAAGTTCCTCTAGATGAATATATGCACATACACATGTACCTATTTACACATTGATCTTGTGTTTTACATAAAAGCTGTCTTACATAGGAAAGAACATATATTTGTCCTTTAGGATTCGTTTATTTCATTGAGCATAAAGGTGTCTAGTTGGGACCATTTTGTTATAAATGGTTAGATTTCATTCTTCTTTGTGGCTAAGCAGTATTCCATCAAGTAGATTGTACCACACTTTATTCATTCCTTTTTGACCTATATCAGAGTTTTTTCCATATCTTTGCCATTGTAATTTGGGTTGCTGTAAACATAGGATTACATGTCATTTTCTCTATGCATATTTCATTTCCATTTAATATATTCCCAGGATTGGAAGGCTGGATCATGTGGCAGATCCATTTTCAGTTGTCTTAGCACTCTCCATACTGACTTCCATAGTGGCTGTACTAGCCTACACTCCCACCAATAGTGAAATAAAGAACCATCTTTTCATATTCACATCAGCACGTATTTTTAGTAGAGTTCTGAACATAGGACAATCTCACTGGAATTAGATGGAGTGTTAATAGTTTTATATTTTATTTCCCTCATAGCTAAGAAGCCTGAGCACTTTTTCATATGTCCAGTGGTCATTTAAATTTCTTTTAAAAAATGCCATCCCATTGGATCTGGCATGGTAACCTAGTGGCTAAAGTCCTCACCTTGCATGCACTGGGATCCCATGTGGGTGCTACTTTGTGTCCCAGTGGCCCTGCTTCCCATACAGCTCCCTGTTTGTAGCCTGGGAAAGCAGTAGAGGACGGCCCAGGGCCTTGGGACCCTGCATTTGTGTGGGAGACCCAGAGGAGGCTCCAGGCTCCTTGATTTGGATCGTCATAACTCCAGCCATTGCAGCCACTTGGGGAGTGGGTCACTGGATGGAAGATCTTCCTCTCTGTCTCTCCTCCTCTCTGTATTATCTGAATTTCCAATAAAAATAAAATAAATTTATTTTAAAATGCCATCCCATTTCCTTTGAGCATTTTTCATAGGGTTATGTTTTGCTGTCGTTGAGTTTCTGAAGCTCTTTATAAATGCTAGATATTATTCCCCTATTGGTTGTGTAGTGTGTAAATATTTTCTCCCATTCTGTTGGTTGTTTCTTTCAATTCAAAGACAAAGGAATGCTTTGCTGAGTAAGTTATTCTGGGCTGACAATTTTTGCCTTTTACAGTGTGGAATGTATCACCTCATTCTCTTCTAGCCTGTAGAGTTTTCCCTTGAGAGATCAGCTGAGGGCCTGATTGGTGCTCCCTTATAAGCTAATTGTTTCTGTTGTTATGTGCCTATTTAAGGATCTTTCTCTGATGTTCAACTGAAAATACCTTGAGTATTGTGTGTCATGGTGATTGTTTTTAATGGAGCATATTGGGAGGTTTGTACTCTGCCTCTGTTTTGATTCACAATTTTCCATATTAGGGAGCTTTTCAATGATCATTACATTGAATACATCTTTAAGCCCAACTTCTCTATCTGCATTTTCTGGAACTCCCATAACTTTTATATTTGGATTTTTCACAGTGTACCTAATTTCTAATGCTTTTCTTAGCTTGACTCAGTTCCTCTTCATGCTTCGTCACTGTTTTATCCTTAGCTCAGTAGACGTCTTCCAATTCTGAGATTTTTTTCCTTCTGCTTCACTCATTCTATTATTGAGGTATCCAACTGAGTTTTTAGTTTGCTGCATTGTGTTCATTTCTAATAATTCAGCTTGATTTTGTTTCAACGTTGCTATTTCCTGTGCAATGTATTCCTTAAATTCCTTCGTCACTTGCAGATGCTTCTCATTTTTAAAAATAAATTTTAAGACAATTTTTATAAAAATCTCTATCTGGCAGTTCCTTTATGGCTTCCTTGGTTAACTCTGAGGTTGACAAAGGCTTTTGCTTCTTTATAGGTGAGGTGCCATTAATTCCCTCTGTTTCTGCACCTGACTGCTTGGGCTCTGCCACTCTGCTTTTGTTCATGGTCACATTAAATATACCAGCAGGAAGGGTATTTTTGTTGCTGGGTTCACCTCCTGAGTTCCCTACGAATTTACCTTCCCAGCTGAGTGCCAGTGAAGCTTCGATTGCTGATCACTGCTGGGCATCGGATCATTGCAACACCATTCTGCTATCTCTGTTGCTTGTCCATGACCACAGGTCCCCAGGCAATCAGCCTTTTCTCTCTTATTTCCCAAGATTGTACCATCTTTGCTTCATCTTGGCTAATATTTCTTTGTTTAAAACTGTCTTGTTTAAGCTAAATACTAAAATAAAAATAGACGGAGACAGCTGAAGAGTAATCTATAGACATTTTGAGGTGTATGGAACCCAGTTGAATATAAACCAAAATTGAAATGCCTATGAAAAAGTCACAGGATGTAGTTAAGAACCTGCATTTTCCTATTAACATATTGTTAATCAATACCATGTCAATTAATGCCATAAGAGGTTGTAAATGGTTATTGATGTTATGTAGAGGTTTTTAATTGATTGGGATGATACTTTGCTGACTTTACCTTCAGATCAGAGATGGTCTCACCAAGAAATCATTGAACCCACTAGGATAATAAGATGCTGGACTTTATGCTTGGTAAATACTTCCAATGAAAGAACCTCAACTGGATTTGAACTGTGGTAATGCGGCAAGGCGGACAAATCCACCATGGGGAGAGGGTTCGGGAGCAGGTGGGGGGAATCCCAGCGCCCATAACACTGTACCACATAATACAATGTAATTAATAAAAAAAAAAACTGTCTTGTTTAAAACCCTATTCTGCCATCTTTGTTCTCTCTCCACATGTTTTTTTTACCACACTGCTTCACTGGCTTGAATCATCTTGAATACTAAACAATGATCTCAACTGAACATATGAATTTGAGGAGATTAAGATGGTGCTAAAATAAATTTAACCTGTTCAAAAGAATGAACTGGATAACCCAGGAACACATAATTAAGACCAATTCTCATTAACCTTGAAAGCAGTTATTTATATGCTCAGAAATTTTCCTTGCCAAAGATAAGGGCATATGAAAGCTAGATGAAACTTAATACCAGTTAATATCTTCTGAAGGATGTGACAGGGTAAGAATAGTGATTCAAGTCCTCTCCCTGCAGGAACCCCCTGAAAATGTTGGGAACACATAACAAGGCATTTTCAGCAGGCACACAGAGGATTACAGAGCACTAAAAGGAGTTTTCACAACGGGAAACGCCCTGGAAGCAGGACAGCTCTCTGATTGTGGGATTTGTACAGTTTCTTACAATGAACATTGTTTCTACCAAAATAATAAGGGTGTATAAGACTGTGAGGAGTCCGTGAGACTTAAATGACAATGTTTAAGAAAATAGTTATAAAATCATCCAAAACAAGTATAAGGCAAAAAATATTAAGTTTATTAGACCTTCATAGGGGCTAAACATAAAAGAAAAACACGTAGCAGGGTCCCAAGGCTTTGGGTCGTCCTCGACTGCTTTCCCAGGCCAGAAGCAGAATGAGGACTTTAACCACTGCGCCATTAAGTTCTAAAGACAAGAAACACTCTTACGTTTTAATTACTTACTGACATATCCCTAAGACTTAAACTGCAAAAAGTGACGTCTTTAAATGTAATACTTATATAGCTGCATATTCTTTCCTAATAAAAGCAACTTAGTATGTCAATGATCGTGAATGTAATCAATACCCAGTGACTAACATGCTTCATCATAACATCAGTCTGGCTGTTAAATTTAAAAATCAAAAGATGTGACATGTCAACAAGAACATGAAGAGAAGGCACTCCCCTCAGGTGAGCAGGAACTTATGTTCGTATAGCACTATGAAAAACAATACTGAGATTTTACCAAAAATTTTAAAATGTAGTTTCCTTCAGAATATAACAATTACCAAAGAAATACACAATGACTTTAAATTTAAAAATGAATATTTCTGCAATTCCACTTGTGGGTAAAAATCTCAAGAAAATGAACACAGGATGTAGAAAAACATTGGCATCCAGTGTTGAGGACAGCACTGCTCGCACAGAGCAAGTATGGGAACAGCGAAAGTACCCATTAGTGGAGAGATGGAAAGGGCATGTTATAGGTACTAAATATTATATGCACACATGTATATTCACCTGCATGTATGAGGGTACTTCAGAAAGTTTATAGAAAAGGAAAATAAGATAATTAAGCTTTTGTTTAATTATATTTCACTTGTTTATTCACCTTTTCTAAATATTTATTTAGAGGCAGAGTAACAGAGATGGAGACAGGTGAGATCTTTCATCTCTTCCCTTTCCAAAAGGCTTAGAGGCTGTAACTGGACAAGGCAGAAGCCACAAGCCTGAATCCCCATCTGGGTCTTTTGCACGAGCCTCAGGAGGAGTCTGTGTATTTGGGGGGTTTGGAGGGGGGGGGCGGAATAGGGAGAGGCAGAGAGAGAGGAAGAAGATTTGGTATTACATCTATTGGTTCACACTCTCCAAATTGTCACAATGGCTAAAACTGGGCAAGGCCAAAGAGAGCAGTTTATTCAGAGTTTCCCATGTGGGTGCAGGAGCCCAGGCACTTGCACCATCCTTCATTACCTTCCTCAGCACATTAGTAGGGAGATGGATAGGAAGTGGGGAGGCTGGGACTCAAACTGGCCAATATGTGGGAGCCCACATTTGCAGGTGGCAGCTTAGTCCACTATACTATAGTGCTGTGCCTTCCCATGAAAGCTTTTTAAAATTGCTCTGTGCGTACACACACACACACACACACACACACACACACACACACACACACGGCGCAGGAGCAGCATTCAAAGATCTAAGCTAATGAGCATAGTTCTTAGAATTTGGGTGCTTACTGTGCAGCATTTGCACGACCAGGAAGGTCAGCAAGGGTGAGGCTGAGGCCAGTCTTTCCCTGTTCTCACCCTTCCTCTAGTGTGGTTTTACTGTGCATGAGTAAATGATTGATAAAATGGCAATTTTAAACCTGAGGGCTTAGTATAAAATGGAAAGCAAATAAATCACACAGAAAGTACAAGATTTTCCCTATCTTCCACTCCAGGTGTTTAAGTTAAAAAAAATTATCAATAACCTTTTCTGTGGCTGAAAAAGAAATTTTCAGAAAGATATGACTGAAATTGTTACAATATAAAATTATAATTTCCAAGAGGTGTGACCAAATTTGCTTTAGAAAATAAAAACTAACACCCTCCCCAACACAGTGTACTCTAGCTCTGTTGCTAGCTGTCTCTCCCTTTCGGGTCCTGCTGATGCCCCAATTCCCAAGAACTCACTTCGGTCTAGAGAAATATGGACCCCCTTCCCCACGTGCTGTCACCAGCCAATCAGAATGAAGTTCATCAACCAATCTAAGGGTTGCGGCCATGCGAGGTTTCCAACTAATCAACATGGCTGCCGCTACCGTCACCAACTGATCAGCCACTTGTCAACACCAGAAATGATGAAGATCCCAGTTCTGGGGCTGGGCACCTGGAAGGTGAAATGGCCTGACAGGTAGAAGATGGCCACCGAACACCTGGCTAAGGGCGTTCTGGCGGCGGGGATGAATCTTGGACTGGGAGACTTGCTTTGCACCCGATACTGCCCAGGCCTCTCACACTTCTCCTCAAGCCGTATTAATTCCATCTGGTCCATATCTGAACTGATATTCTTTGTGGTTCTAGGATATTACTTGCGCCCCATGAATGGCCCATGGAAGAGGGAAAGGAGATCACTCAGGGCTCCTTTTTTTTTTTTTTTTTTTAATTGGAAACTCAGATTTACAGAGAGGAGGAGAGACAGAGAGAAAGATCTTCCATCCACTGGTTCACTCCCCAACGGCCACAGCAGTAAAGGCTAAGGCAATTCAAAGCCAGGAGCCAGGACTCCCATGGACTTCCGGGTCTCCCATGTGGGTGCAGGGTCCCAAGGCTTTGTGCTGTCCTCGACTGCTTTCCCAGGCCACAAGCAGAGAGCTGGATGGGAAGTAGGGCAGCCTGGACACGAACTGGTACCCATATGGGATCCCTGTGCTTTCAAGGTGAGGATTTAGCCATTCATGACACAGATTCCTAAGCCAAAGTTCTTAACATCTTAAAACGCTATCCCTGCTCTGACATAATTAGACCTAGAACTTTTGTAAAATAGATTTTAACACATTATCTAAAAATACGATTGCAACTATGGCATTTTGTAGTGGCATTTAATATTTTGAACACTTTTTAAAATCATTTCTATTGTTTTACTTAAGGATAATGCTGAAAAGTTGAGGACGTTTTCTCTTTTTGTAGCATCTGAATGATTTTATGTTAACTTTGAATGACTTTCTCTAGAACATCTTTAAAAATTTCCTGTGGAGTACCTCTCTCTCTCTTTCTCTCTGTGTGTGTGTGTATCATTGATTCATTTATTACAGAGCTGTTTAACATATTTTTGAGTTTTCACAGTTGTTCTAGAAATCTTTTTATACTGTTATTTTTTTTCCAAATTGTTGGTGCATAGCTGTAAATAATATTTTTATTTATTGATTTAATATATTTTGTCTATATTTTGCCTATATGCTCTCCTTTCCAAATCACTTCATAATGATTTGATTAATGATTTGATTAATCTTTCCAAAAGTTTATTTTATTCAGGATTTTCATAGAACTAATGACTACTTTTGTTGATCTTTATATCGCAACTTTGATTCCTAATCCACTGATATTCCTTTCCGTGTTTTTGCTCCCTCTGAATGTGTTCATTGTTCTTTTTTCACTCAAAATTATACTTGTTTTATTCTCGTTTTGCCACTCTGAATCTATTTCCTGTTCAATGAAGGCCTCTTTACTAAATAAATCCTATACAGCTCATAGAATATCAATTTTGTGAATTATTAAGTCCATTATAAAGCTTCCGCTTAATCAGATTATGGTACTCTCCTGTCACCCTACTGTACTTACAATCTCTTTTCTTACTTGAAGCCACTTGATAGTAACTTGTGCTGATAACATCAATGGTGTTTATTTGGGCTTGACACATGCCACCTAGAGTGCTGATTATTTTCATGCTGTGTGATGTCTAAGAAGATTGGATGTATTTTACCACTTGTGTCTCATTTATTATTATTAATCATCCATTGCACATTTGTTTATTTACTCCTTTGATTATGCAGGAAGTACGGTATCTCTATAGTCATGCATATACATCCAGTTTTTGCCCAAATAAATAAAGCTGTTGGAACTCCAATTATCTGTAAATTCATTTCTGACTCTGATATTCCTAAATGTTTGGACTCTATGATACTAGTGCCAGTTCAGTGACTTAATTTGTTAAGTGACACCACATTCTTAAGTGACAATTGGGAAATGTGGGTTGGCTTTCTTTCTGTTTGGAAGGAACATTTCTGTTTTGTTGGTTTCACAGGCAGGTCCAGGAGAGGTGACTAAGACAGTGAAGGTGGCCATTGACATGGGGTACAAGCACATTGACTGTGCCTCCCTGTACCACAACGAGAGTGAGGTTGGAGCAGCCGTGTATTCCAAGATCGTAGACGGCATCGTGAACCGAAAAGATATCTTCGTTGTCAGCAAGGTAGGGCTTTCTTGCTGCGAGGACAGTAGAATCTCAGCCATTTCAGGATTCTGTCACAGGGAAGCTAACATAGCATACAACATGGAGTAGTTTCTGTTTTCCTTAAAAAGGTCAGTGGGTTTGTTCCAAACTTGACTTGCTTCTTAAAGAACTTTCATACCTTCATGAAAATGTTGCTGAGATATATTGCACATGGATTTTTTTTTTTGGCCTCATGTCATTGATTTGGCTATTCAGAAAAGAATACAGTAGATATCCTCCAATTAACATCACATTCTTAAAGCAAAAATCAGAAGTTGGGTGGTGAGTTGCCACAGCTGCCATCTGGGTTGCCTGCATCTCATGTCAGAGTGCCCAAGATAAACGTACAGCTCTACTTCAGTCCTGAGAGACATCAAATGTTTTCTCCAGTTTTTATGTTTCTGCCACATGCACAGAGACTGGATAAATTCCCCAGCTGCTAGTTTTAGCTAGACCCAGTCCAAGAAACCAAGGGCATTTGCAGAGTGAACCACTGAATAGAATATCTCTTCCTCTCCCTGCTTTTCCCCCTAGCTAATTTGTCTTGAAAATCAGGTAATCATCACTTTAATTTATGTACATAGCAATTCTTAGAATCAGAATCACCCTGAGATGAGAACAAAAATTCATATTCCAATTTCTAACCCAGACTTCTGGATTAACAGACCTTGGGCATGATCTAGACAAAGGAGGAGGGATAGCATTGCCAAAGAAAAATGAAAACAGTCATCAGGTCTTTACTAGCCATCAAGTGCAAAAATTTCTAAGAAATTTGATGTTCTTGGATCACACAATGAGACCAGAGAGGGTAAACAAATGTGGGAGATGTGGGCAAAGTACAGGTCAGGAGAGTTTTGGTGTGTTTTGTCAGAAGCCTGTATTTTTAAACACAGATCACTGCTAGGTTTTTAGGTAGGGTAGCTCATATGTAAGGGCAGTTTGTGTTGTATGTAGAGTATTGTATATGAAAGGAGCATGCCTTTGACTCAGGGGTAGGAGTCAGGTAAAGCAATATTATTAATAATAGTAAGGTGTATCTTGGCCTAGTGGGAGTTGGTGCAGAAGAGGAAGTGGACATGAAAGATGGTAAAAAAAAAAAAGCAAGCCCTATCAAGAAAATGCAGGTATAGTCTGAGGTAGTGGAGAATTCATTAATTCCTTTGCTTGTGATTTTGAAGCAGAATGTTAAGAACACAATATCAAGAGTTGAGGGTTCAAGTCTAGCTGTCATATTGGAACTGTGGGAATCAGATTCAGAACTTGTGAAACAAGACTTGGAGAAATTTCTAGACTGAAATTCTGTAATAGTCATAATGTATTTCTGTTGTACTGTAAGGCAATTTTTATCTTTCATCATTGTTGTTTAATAAGAGTTGTAAGGATTGGGGTGTGATGTTTATTAGTATAGAAATTTTACCTGAGTACTCAAAGTAGGGGGACATGTAATTGGGATTTCTAAGGCTTACCCTATAGTTTGGAGAGATTTTTCTTTTGAATAATCACAGCTGCTGCTAACTAGAGATTACTACTACTAGTGTGATGTACTTACTTCTGAATACTGCTTTTTTTTTCACATTTCTGGGAAATATTGTGTTTGTTTTCATTTATTTTGATCTCCTTTTCCCTTCATTCACCTGTCAGCAGGTATTTTTTTCAGCCCCAGAAGATTCAAATAATACCTGTCATATCTCCCATCAAATTTTTCTTACTGTTTTAAACCTCCCTTCAGTGGGAATTTGAGAAAAGGGCCCACTTTGGAAACTCCCACAGGGAGACCAAGAACATTCTTGAGCCTAATATCCCTTTGTGCTCTGTGCAAAACCTGTTATGTTTTGTTGGTCATTATCTGGTCTTGAATGTATTTGATCTTCCAAGTAACTTTGGTAGAGCCAAGGAATTGACGCAGTGCTAGTTCTGGGTTGGGGTCACATGTTACAGCAACCCCTCTCTTCTTTTTAGCTGTGGTGTACCTGCCACAAGAAGTCCTTGGTGAAAACAGCATGCATCAAGACTCTGAGGACCCTCAATTTGGAATATGTAGACCTTTACCTCATGCACTGGCCTATGGGATTCCAGGTACTGTTCATTAAGTGGTTCAGTAAGCGGAATTCCTTGCTGTGTTCCAACTCCTTTTCATGGCAGAAAGACCATGAACTGGCCTTCGGGGATGGGTTCTACTACTTCAGACACCACGTACTGGCGATGAGCTTGGCAGGCATTTTAACATTTCCGGGTCTCAGCACAGGAGAGGCTTGGATTGGAAGATCTTTGAAGTCCCCGCTTTTCTCTCTTAGGAGCAATACTTTTATTCCAAGAGAAAAGGTAAAGTATTTCCCCCACCGTCATTGTGTGAAAGCAGATATCTGACGAGGAACTATTGCTACTCAAGGCTGCATCTTGTGCCATTCCCAGATTCCCAGTGATGTCCTTGGCCCTGCCTCTCCTTGTACATTCCTTCCTCTATTATGCATCTTCACTTTCTCTATTTTTCATCTTCACTGTGTCTCCAGTAGGTTAGAAATGGGAGGATTCTTCTGGTTAATTCTCTTCTATTCAGTTAATTTCTGCACTCACAATTATTCCCTGACTCCCCCACCACCAACTCGCTTTAAGTCAGCAACATTCCATACCTCAATCTCATGTGAGAGATAGCTACGTTGTCCTTGCATATCAGCCCTTGGTTGAATTTTAGTCTTCCTGGCACAGGGTGGTCACAGGAGTGGTTCCTGGGACACGCAGGAGTCTTTGGAAAATTCAATTTAAGAGATGGATCTTGGCCTTCTATCATTCTGGTAGGGGGTGTGGCTAAATAAGCATGGCTCGTATCCATTCCTATTATATAATAAGCCAGGTAGGCAGAGGCAAGTATGAATGAGGCAAGAGGATTCCAAATTAATACCTGCAACTGCTGGGCAGTGACTGGGTTTATACCATTTCAGAGGGTTGTTCATTGTCTTCTACCTCCCTCGAACCTTTGTATTCTTGAATGAGAATGCTAAAAAAAAAAAAAAAAGAAAGAAAAGAAAAAGAAAAAGAAAAAAAGATGAAAAACATCCTAATAATGAAGTTAAGAGAAGCTTTTGAGATGAAGAAAGTGAATTTTGCCCTTCTCATTTACCTGAAGTTACTAATCTGTTTTCAGGTAGTTAGTGATGAATCAATGTTTTTCCTTTATCCCTTATGATAGATAGACAGTGAATTTAAAGGCTGGCAAGGACTTTGTTCTTACAAAGGTGCCCAATCCAAGCCTGGAAAAGGTATCCTAGGCAGGAGTTGTGTAGTGGCTAGGCTGTGATTTGGATGCAAATATCCTGACACATACAGTTCTTTCCAAGTATCTCAATCCTCTCTCTGCACAGACTCCTTAGCAGTGGTGACTGTGGCCCCGGTAAGCTCATTTTCTTCTGATTCTTATAGCATGGAAAGAAAGAGTTGCCTTTGGATCACTATGGCAGGGTTATACCCAGTGAGACTGACTACCTGGACACATGGGAGGTAAGCTGCCTCATATCCAGTGACAATTTCATCCATGCTTATGGATCGTCAGAAATGAAATTGTGAGTCCTTGATCTTCTTGTGTTCAAAGACACCTGGCTTATCTCCTTGAGACACAAGGAGACATAACGCATTCTGAATTATGAACAGGTGCTCGAAGAACTCAGAGACCTCAAATGACTTCACATGACTATTAGCTTATTGTTTTGCTTTTCCTTAAAGCTTTATTTAGAAAATAATTAAAATTCATATTCCATTTCCTAATGGTATCTACTATTGATAGTTTATACCTCCTATTATTTCTCTTTTCAACATTCTAAATTGCTGACAACATGGTAAAGTTCATGTGGGAGGAAATAGGAGGTATAACAGAAGGAGAGACTGAATTTTCAAAAATTTACAGGGTCTAAATGAAAAATATTGAGGTCTTTTAATAAAACAGAGAAAAGGGGAATCAGAGGAGTGGCAAGTTTGGGAATGTCGTGGAAGTCAATCAATAAACTGGCATCAGGAGTTTAGGTTAAAGATATTAAGATTCCTTTAGGGCATAGTCTCTAGCATGGCTGACCAAGTACATATATTTTTCTAACTAACATGGGAGTAAGAAAAAGGTAATGTTTACAAATCAGGAATAAAGAGTTCAGTTGAGTAGAGAGTTTCAATTCAGCAGATGAAATTCTAGAGCTACTATTTGAGTATGATGGGTGATGTCACCTAAGTGTGTGCAGTAAAGCGAGAAAGAGTAACAAGAGGGATATCGCAGATGTAGTGAAACCTCTGGACTGGGTGCTCCCATCCTCGCCACCACAGAGTGTCTCCATGTCTAGGGTGTCAAGACCAGTGGCAAGGAATTACAGCTCTGTTGCTCCATTAACATTTGTTTACAGAATACAGGTAGCTATGGGTTCTCACTAACTCATTAGTCACTGGCTCAGTGACCACTGAGGGCTTATTGTTTGATGCCAGCATGAAGGTCGGCTTCATTCCGAAGCTGAGGGCAAGGCTGGCTGGTCAATGAAAACCTGAGGTCTTGGTGTTGCTCTCTACTGAGTTCCTTGTCATATTATGTGGTGAGAGTGGATCAGAAAAAATGATGTGATACAATTGTGAGCAAGAAATGTAAACAAAAAAGAGTAGCAATATTCGTTTGGCATCATACCAATGGGTATTCAAATTAATGGGAAGCATTAGCTAAACAATGTTGAGTGCTTACTAGATTCCAGATTTAGCTTAAGTTTTTTTTTTTTTTAATGTATTATGTCATGGACACATTCAAAACATCCTGTGGTTTCTCTTGAGGAAATTCAGGATTCATGAAATCATATAAATTGCTTAGCATATCCCAGATATAAAGAGATGGAACTGGGACAACACCTTGGAAACATAAACACTTTTGCAAAGTTAAATAAAATATTGTCAAAAAAATTATGTCTAGAATACTATGCCAAGTCGATAAGGGGCATGAGTTTCAGAGGGACAGACGGTGCCTGAAAAAAAAAAAAAAAAGAAAGAAACAGAATTCTTTACTATTTTTTCAGGCAATGGAAGAACTGGTGAATGCAGGACTGGTGAAGGCTATTGGAGTGTGCAACTTTAACCATGAACAACTTGATAGACTTTTAAAAAAGCCTGGTTTGAGGCTCAAGCCACTGACTAACCAGGTAAGCTGATAGGAATGTCTTTGAGGCCTGTGTTGTGGTATAGTGGGTTAAGCCAGTATCTGCTATGTGTTAATTCCTGTCCTGGTAGCTTCCCCCTAACGGTCTGGAAAAGTAATGAATGACATCTCAAGTGTTTGGGTCCCTGCCATCTATACAAGAGACTCCAATTAAGCTCCTGGCTTCTCGCTTCAGCCCAGTCCAGCAAAGGCAGTAATCTGAGGAGTTTACCAGTAGATGGAATATCCCTCTTTCTTTGTTACTCCCTCTTTTCCTGTAACCATGACTTCCAAATAAATCAGTGTTTTAAAAGACCTTCTTGTCTTCATAAAGATAAAGTCTTAGTGACTACAGATATAAGAAAATAAATTATGAGGATAGTTGCTTTGGAGGAAAATATAAGACAGAAAGGAAATGGGAGCTATGGAATGTTGCTGTTTTCACTGAACACTCTGTGAAGGCCTTTTTGAACAGGGGATATTAGAGCCTTCAGATGATACATGTATTCCTAAAGTTGTAGACTTAACCCTTTACAGCAGGTGGTATCTTGAACCTGACATAGTCCATCCCTAATATTTATAGACCCAAATACCCAGGGCTCAGCATGGGTGCTGTGGATACTCAGTGAGAGTCAAGACATTGATACTAGTCTTCTCTTCTTTTGTATTTTTCATAGAATACATTCTGTCTAAATTTTTGTGGTCATGTGTGATTTCCTTTGCAGATTGAGTGCCACCCATATCTTGCTCAGGAGAATCTGATTAAGTTTTGCCAAGAAAGAGGTGTGTCCGTGACTGCCTACTATCCTTTTGGTGGCTCGTGGTAAGGATGCATCAGTGACTATGTTAGTTCGAGTCTTGGCCGGATATGAATGCCTCATTTCCATTTCATTTGGACAGTTGGATGAGGTTCATTAAATTAATTGGGCAGTGTGTGGTCGGACTACAAGTTATCTCCAAACCTCCCAACCCCCAGGGTGAAGGCTGGGAGTTTTTGCTAGAATCCAGATAGTTGTATTTCAAGTCTACCTATAAGGTCATCATAAGGGCCATGACCCACCCAAACAAAACATTCCATGGCGCTTTCCCTTAGTATCCATCAGCTACTCTACCAGGACATCTCAAACAATTCTCAGTTTTTAAGAAACATAAATCTTAACTATCTTCTTTTTCCAGAACCTGATATTTGTGTATGCCGTGTTTGATCCATTGAGAAATAATTGTTCTGTCAAAAGAACTTATAATTTCTCTTTGGAACTCCATTGTAACCATCACTGCTTAACTAAGGAGCTATTTCCTGAAGTTCTTACAGGAGCACTTTAACTGATTTCCAACCTTTTTATGACCTACTTTTCCAAATGGCTTCCAACAGTTGCGTCACATTTTTGCTTAAATTTCCATCAAGCCAATTATATATTAGAATGGTCTGGAAGGAGCAGCTGATGTGATCCCTTCTTGCTTTTGGCTTTATGTTCCCCTGTTGTTGCACATTTTGTATGCATCAACCACATGGAGATTCTTGTGTTCCATGAGCAGAACATGTTATTTCAAGTCTAGATACCTTAGCATATGTTGTTCTATTTACTTGGAAATTTTTATCTCTTTTTATTTAATTGAACTGTTTATTGTTTTTTAAATGTTAGGTTCAATTAAACATTCTTATTTTCAGGAATCCTTCAAGAATTCTATTTTCATATTTTGTGTGCAGTCCTTGCTACATTGACAAGCCATTATTCCACTCAGGCTGTTTTATTAATTAAAGCTTCTTGAGTACAAGAATTCTGTCTTACGCATTCTTTTCTTTTTAGCTCCTGTGACATGGTACAAGTACCCCACTAGGATGAAATGACTAAAATTTGTCACCTTTGTATGTTCTGTGTGATCTGAAGCATGTATGTTTGAATTTGGTAGGAGCCCACAAGCTCTTGGAAGAATAGGTTATATTCCACACATGAACATTGTGGGAAGTATCCATGAAAGCATGTGGCATGAAAAAATGGCTCTGTAGTTGTTTGGTCCTGTCCCTTTTCTGGACAAATACTGAGGAACAGAGACTTGGCCTTCAAAATGTCATATAGTAAACTTTGCACATGCTTACAATCTCAAATTTTGCATGGTAGTGAATACACATTTCTGAAGTTATCATATGCTGATTAATGATTCTGTAGGCTACCTGCCAAGTCCTTCAGAAGAAAGCCAAAATACCAGAGGATACTTCCATGTCAGAAGGATCCCCCCCCACCCCGATCACAGAGATCCCAATGCCAGCTGTGCTGTTTTGGTGTCACTTGATTCTTGAGAAAAGGCACAAAACAGATCCACAAACAAAGTGATGATATGTGGTTGTAACAACCACAATGATAACAATGAGTATCTCCATATGTTGACCTTAGGGTGATGTACTTCTGTGTATCTTCTAAATTTGCTACATTAATTATACATCATGATCAGGGGAAAATAAATCATCCACAGCATGGAACAGTTTTTTAAAGACTCATTTACATAGGATCTTCTGGTTCACCAGACTGTGCTTTTGTATTTCTAGGAAGGGGACTGACTTAGTGGATGACCCTGTGCTTCAGAAAATTGCACAGAAACATGGAAAGACTGCTGCTCAGGTACTCAGAGAAAAATGTGTTGTGCTGGGCTTGCCCTTCTTGGTGTCCTCAGGAGTCCTGGGAGTCGATCTTTCCCAGGAATAGGTTTAGCTGATCTGGATAAGTTCATAATTTTTCAGAACTCTCCATGAATGAATCACATATTGGTTGTAAATGTATTCCCATCCACTGAAACACAGTCTCATGGCCTGCTAGTCTTTCAATATTCAGTGGATAAGTTACAGGCTCTCTTCCTTTGTCTTCCCAAGGGCATGCACAGTTCGCATGAAATGGAACAGAAAAGTCATTTGTAAGAGTCTTCCCCATTCTAACATCCAGTTTATTTGGACACATCATATAACATATCATGTAACTCTAATTAAGGTATGGGAAGGTCCTCCAAACCTCTGCTCACGCATCTCACTTCGAAACGATTTTGATCTGAAAGAATTTCTGATAAATCTCGGGCTGTTACTGACTTTGAACTTCAACTTCATGATAGAATTCAGACTGTGAGAAAAATGCCGCATTTTCACTTAAGGTTTCCTTTGGTGTGATGCAGTCCTTTTTTCCATACAGATTTTGCTCAGATTTCAGATCCAGAGGAACGTAATAGTGATTCCCATAGCTGTCAATCCACAGCAAATTCAAGAATATATGCAAGTAGGTATTTTCCTTCTTCATGCTAGAGGATTAGGATCTGGTATTAGGACAAGATAGCTAATGTAACTGTTTCGAGATCTCTGTGTCTCTGATACAGCAGAGGTCTACTTCTCTGCACAACAGATGTTTGATTTGGTCCTTTCTTTCAGTGATATAGGGCTCCCCGACCCCACGTCGATGTACTCTGCTTCCCCCGGCCCTGACACAGGGTTTTGACTTTTTCTCCACTCTGTTCAAATTGAGGAAGAGGGGAGAGGAACTTATGACATGCCAGGTTTGGGGGTGTCTGCCTCACTTCTACTGACATTGAATTGTCAAGAACCTCATGTGCCTGTACCAGCTTGCAAGGAGCTTCAGTGTTATCCTCCTGTTGGCTCCGGAACCAGGCAAAGCAAACCAGTCTCTGTCACCAAAGGAAATCCTCCCTGGTTACTTGAGAGCTGCTACTTTGAGTCTTAGGTTGAAAGGTTCCAGATCTTGTCTGGTGATTTTTGAGAGGTACAAGTAAAGACCAGTCAGGTAGGTGTCTTCATCTGAAAATATGTGTACAGAATGTTGATGCTCTAGCATCCTTTTGAGAGTAGCATCTTCAACTTCAGGCAAGAACAGTAGAAGTGCCTGAAATTCATGGTTGCAACTATGTGTGGCTTCAACCCTAAAGATGCCATTTATACCACAGTGGTTAAGAACACAGATTTGGGATTTCCAAAGGCCCACCCACTGCCTAACAGCCATGTCACTATTCTAAACCTTAATTACTTCATCAGAATACCATCTCAAAGATTGCTGTAAGAGTTAAATATGATAAAGCATGTAAAAGATTGGCTTAAGGTGCTGTTTTAAAGAAGTACATGGTGAAAACCGAGAGTCAGCAGCAGCTACTGAAATCACCCACAGGAAATCTCTCATGAGCATCAGTAGGTATTGTTAATAGCCAATGCATCTTCGGCACGTCAGTGTAGCGAACTATGTAAGTCAGGAATGAATCACTTGTATATGCAGGTAGGCATTGTGCTGTGATACTCAGAATTTTGCTACTCTGTTGATACGTTAGTTTTCCATTAGCTGCATGTGGCACTGCTTTATCCCTAAAGTTAGTGTAACAACTAGAAAATACCAAATGTGTCCACATACATAGTTTCCTCCTTATATCTGCAAGTAGCTAATTTTGGGAGCCCCTTTGGATGCTAAAAATCTGGGGATGCTCCAAGTCCTTTTGTGCATATTTTTAAAGATTTATTTATTTTTATTGGAAAGTCAGATATACAGAGAGGAGGAGAGACAGAAAGATCTTCTAGCCGATGATTCATTCCCCAAGTGACTGCAACGGCCAGTGCTGCACTTCTAGAAGGAAGAAGTGTTTACTCATAAAGAAAAAATGTATTGGATTACTCATGCTGTTAGTGTTAACCATCTCAAGGACCATGTGGTTAGTGGTATAGGGCTATGAAACAAGTGGTTTTTGCTGAGTTTATTTGGGATGAATGTTGAGTGGTAAAAATTTGTTGCAATAATTTTTAGCTACTTGAAGATGTCTTTATTCACACAAATGAATGCAGTATATATATTCAATCTTGCCAATGGTTCCTAAATAGAACTGAGGCAGAACCAATTCCAGTCAAATTAATGGTATCAAAATGTGTTTTGGGAATCTAGGCTATAATTCAAGGGGAAATTCCAGGTATCTAATGAGGTGCTGCTTTTATATTGTCATGCCACATGCAGATCTAAGACAGTAACTGTTAGTAACAGAAAATAAATACTAAATTGAATGGGAAAAATATTTTCTATTAACATTTTATTCTGGTTCCAGGTGTTTGATTTTGAGTTAACAGCAGAAGATATGAATGAGATCCTTAATCTAGACAAAAATCTCCGACTGGTCACATTTCCCACGTAAATATTTACTTCATTTTAAAAATAAAGAGAGCAATATACAGATTAGATGGATAGTCCCTGAATAAGTTTTTATATCCATTTTAGTTTAATGGAACCTTATTATCATAATTCTTTCCTGTGCAAAGCTGTATTGAATGAAGCTAAAGACTAATTTGATATACTAGGAAGTTTATGTATAATCTCTCTCTCTCTTTCCCTCTTTTTCTCTCCCTCTCTCTCTCTCCCTTTTTATTTATTTTTTTTTAAGATTTATTTATTTTTATTGGAACGGAGGATATACAGAGAGGAGGAGAGACAGAGAGGAAGTTCTTCTGTTCACTGATTTACTCCCCAAGCGGCCGCAAAGGCTGCAGCTGAGTCAATCCGTGAGCTCTTGCGAGCCTCCCACGTGGGTGCAGGGTCCCAAGGCTTTTGGTCATCCTCAACTGCTTTCCCAGGTCACAAGCAGGGATCTGGATGGGAAGCCAGGCTGCTGGGGCTAGAAACAGTACCCATATGGGATCCCGGTAGATGCAAGGCGATTACTTTAACCACTACGCTGTTGCGCCTGCCGGGGCTCTCTCTCTCCCTTTTCAAAAAAATGTATTGTCTTTTGATACAATTTAGTTGGCGGTGGGCTCTCCCCTCCCCATCTCCTAAATTCCCTCCCCTCTACTCTATTCTCCTCTCTAGGTTCATAATGTATGTCCATAGTGAATTTTCCCAAGTCCATCGTGCTTCCACTGGAGTGTCTCCTAGCCATGTAGGAGAATAACTTTTCGTTGTAGGTTAATTCTTGTATCCTGGGGCCCTAATGTAGATACAGTGAGGGTTAGGCCTTCGTTGTTTATAGGTAGTACCAATAACAGTTGTAAGTGGACACTATCTCAGGTGGTAATAAACAATCCACCTCTTGTGGATGGCTAATTAATGAATCACATCACAAGTTCTTGTTACACTAGGTACAAGTAAATATGAAGTAACATTGATTAACACAGGGTAAGATTTACACATGATATCTCTAGATATCATATTGAATTTGACATTAGACATCATATTGAATTATATTAGAGCAAACATATCTGCCCTCCCTTTCCCTCTCTCTCTCTCCCCCCACCTTTCTTTCATTCTCTCCATGTAACTGTCTTGCAAATAAATAACCTTTAAAACACATACATTTTTGTTTCTACTATTCATTTGCTTCTGTTTTTCAGAACTGAAGGTCACAAGGACTACCCTTTCCACGCAGAGTACTAAGGATAGCTTCCTTCTTCCTCAGTTTTGCCCCACCAAGACAAGTGGATGTCATCAGCACCATCACCAAAGAGGATGGGGGAGATCAATGTGCAGATTTTGAGAAAACATTGCCTTATGGAAATTTTTAAACAGCATATACGTGTTGAGAATATATTGTAATGAATCTCTAGCTCATTACTCAACTTTGCCTTCTATCAATTTTGTCCAATTTAGTCCTCCCTTACTCTTTTCTAAACATCTTTACTGTTACACATAGTAAAGCAAATAGAATTAATCTGCAATGTGGTCTCAGTTCAAAACCGAACCCCCCCTTTTTTAACTTTTATTTTTAATTTTGGATTTTATGGTACAATTCTGTTGAGTCTGGGATTCCTTCCCTCTCCCAAATTAAGCCGCCCTTTAAAAACCAAATTCTATTTCTTAAAAAAATTTTTCAGCTTTTCTGGTAAGTCAAATTATACCCAAGGCAACTTCCTATCAGAGGAGACATGGCTCGTTTCCTCTCCTGCACGCATTGCTTGGCCTGTCCAGATCACATCAGGATGAGATGTTGAGCCTTGTTATATTTCTAAAGAACAGAGGGATGTTTTCCAACTTAGGGACAATTCTTTGACCTACTCTTGTTAGACATTTCCTTGAATGTGACAGCTCAGGTGTGTATATGTATGTTTTTTTTTCCTCATTGCCACATAAACTCTATTATTTGCACACGATATAAGTCTCCACTTAATATTTCTATCGCTTGCAGTAGGCAAGAACCTGGATAAAAATGTAGAATGTTCACTTTCATTTTCCACATCAAGAGAGAGAATTAAAGATGAGTACTTGCTACTGCTGTTGGGACACAAAAGCCTGCAAGCCACAGGCTACCACCCCTTTAAGTGTAAAGTTGGCATCTGACTGTCCCAGCCCACCCCCAACACGAGCACATACAGTTGAACTCTCTTGTAGGCACAGTCATCCCTCCAAACACCTCTACTCTACATCAAAATCCAGGACAGTTGTCTCCTTGAGGTAAAGTAAACAGATTCCAGATGCCCATCTCAGGTCCTGGGAGAACTTGGAACTGGCAGCTGGGAATCAAGATTCCTCCTGTGGGCATGGAGAGGGTGATCCCGAGACAGTGTTGCCTCCAGGGGCAAGGGATCCACAGCTCAGTCCTGGGACCTGGAGGCAGCTTGGATCAATGCCAGTGCTGAGAGGCAGGGCAGAGCTCCAAAGAGATCTACCTTCTGGGATAAACAGAGTGATGTCTATGGGGCAAGAGTACACCATCTGCAGGAAGCAGCAGATTCCTGGGCAGAGGGCATTTAGGTTTCCCTGAGTGGACGGCTGGCAAGTCCAGGTGCCTGGAGCCCTGGAAAGGCCAGGCAAGGAGCCATCTCCCAGCAGAGTTTTCCTCAGGATCCACATAGTCTGCCATCACCATGCAGTTCAACAACCTGCCTCCAGGGATTGACTGGCAAGAGAGGAGAGTCGCCTGTATACGGGAGAGAGAGGAGTGGCTGAAGGAAATGCCGGAGAGTCACTAGGCTTGGGCCCTAGGTAGACAGCCATGGGACAGCTCTGCTGGCCCTGGCCCAGTGCCAGTCATGGGTGTGAGGCATAGTGCCATGCAGGGACTTTGGTAGTGGGAGGATCTGCCCAGGGATCACAGCTTTCCCCCTGAACTCCCACGCTGGAAGAGGAAGGTGCTAGCAATAGAAGCAAAGTGGCCACTGCTGCTGGCTCACTTGGAAGAGGGTTCTTTGAATCACAAGAGATAAGATTCCATGATTGATCCACTAAGGTGTAAGGACAGAGATGGGAAATAGGTCAAAAGAACATAAACATCACAGGTGAAACAAGGGAACATAAAACAGGAGAAAACTTGGAGGAACCCAGAGACCCAAAGCCCTGGTTTGCACTCCCAGCTCTGCTCCTGAGCATCCTACACTTAGGTGTTTCCTGCTGATCTGTGAATCGACCTGGATTTTTGAATTTCGCTTGCATACTCTTTCTATCCCCCAACTCATTTTGACCCATTGCTGTCCCCATTGTGGCCAACGTATTTAGGAACCAATCATTGCGCAGCCCTGTTCTCCACTCACTTGTGATGTCATTACGGCCTCAGCCTATGACATGCTTCTCCATTCTATTGCACCCCTACATCCCATCCAATAGCACAGTTCACTGAAAAGACCAGAGGATGGAAGAGTGGGGGTGGATTTTCTGGCTGCCTGTGCTGGGGTTTCCCAGTCACAAGGCAATCAATGTGAGTAAAACTTGATTTGCTTTGGTTTCTTTCTTTCTGTTGGTTGAAATCCACGTGACAGATACCATGCTCCAAATCTATTTGGAAACAAGGAAATCCTCTGGACTCCATGGCGGGTCATGAGTATCCCCCTGAAAGCTGATTTAGAGTTTCTAAAATGATTATCAGCTACTGAAATACAATAAATGTCTTTGTTTTTTCTATTTCCAATATTTTTATTGCAGATATTCTATAACTTTCCTGACCATTTGCAGCTTAGTGAACTTTGGGAAGATTTTCTGGAACATATCAGTATTGCTGCCTTCATGGCTATTTCAGTATCCGTCATTTTCCTCTGGCCAACTGTCCTTGTTGTGAGTATGCTAGAGTACATAGGCTTTTTATGGTAAATAAGGAGAAATTTTTATAATCATTGGGCCATCTGTTTAAATTTCATTCAAAAAAATCCTCCTCTGTTCATTGCACTGTCTTTTTTTGTTTGTTTTTTTTTGGTTTATTTTTTATTTACTTTTGTTTGTTTGTTTGTTTATCATTGCATTGTCTTATCCTATAAATTTTAATGTTTAATTTTACATGCGTATATAATTATATGTAATATAATAACCATATGTATGTGTATAAATGTATAAATATGTATATTTGTGTTTCCTAATACACATGTATGTACGTATTTGTATATATTCATGTACTTGTGTGTGTTCCCTAGTATGTTTTATGATAAAATTAACTTTGCTTCTTCCTCTGCTAGGTAGTATACCCAGTTTGTCAAGGTAAGAACTTTGGCTTCCATTTTCATCTTCTTTCTTTCTCCATTTTGGTATGAGATGTGAGCACTCTAACAGTTATCAGTATAGTACAAGTATCATAAATTTTCTTGACTTCTTTGCTCCTGAAAATTTTAGTGTTCCTGGGATGGTTTCTAGATGATAATGAAGAAAGACTTGTGATCTGTTGAGATAACAGATGAGGAAGAAGTAGCATTCGTGGGATTAGGAAAATAAATTGAGTTTTGCCTGGAAATGTCTAAGGAGCAAGTCATGTTAAAAAGCTGACGTTTGGAGGGAGCTCCGAGACATGCCTGGTTATTGTGGAGTTGAAAATATGGCTAAGAAATAATCTGAGGTCCAGCATTGCAGCAAAGCAGGTAAAAACCACTGTCTGCAAAACTGGCATAGCATATGGGTGCTGGTTAGTGTCCTGGCTGCTTCATTTCTTTTTTTTAAAGATTTTTTTGTTTTTGCCTAAAAGGTAGATTTGCAGAGAGGAGAGACAGAGCGATCTTCTATTTGCTGGTTCCCTGCTACAATAGCCAAAATAGCCAACAGTCAGAGCTGAGCCAAACAGGAGTCTCATATGTGATTGCAGAGGCCCCAGAACCTCAGCCATCCTCTGCTGTTTTCCTGGCTGAAAGGAAAGCATTGGATCATATGTAGATCAGCAAGGACTTGAACTAGTGTCCATATGGAATGACAGTGCTTTAGGAAGAGGATCTGTGTGCCACACCACCATACCAGCTTCTGCTTAATTTCCTGCTAACGGCCTGGGCAAAATCCTGGAAAGATAGTCCAAGTGTTTGAGCCCATGATACCTGCATGGGAGACCTGAATGAAGCTTTCTCCTGACTCAGCCCTGGCTATTGAAGCCATATGCAGAGTGTAGCAGTGGATGAAATGTCTGTCTCTCTGTAATCTTTGTAACTGTTACAAATTAATCGCTGAAACATAAGACTTAGAAAAGAATCTACTTCTGTTACAATAGAGATATAAACCACATGTAGTGATCATGCAAAGGGTCTATAATGTGAGTGGATTACAAAGTGGAGATGGTACATATCAGGGATGATAAATCTCATACAGGTTTTATAGAACACACCTACAGCACACTATCCAGAGCTGAGATGGCTGTCTGACACATAGTATGCCTAAAGTGTTAATGTTTATTTCTCTTTTAAAAAATATATTTTTATGAGAGAAAGAGAGAGAGAGAGAGAGATCTTTCATCTGCTGGTTTACTCCCCAAATAGCCACAATGACTGGGGATAGGCATGACTGAAGCCAGGAGCCACAATACTGGGGCCCCTAACCTGTGTGCAGGAGCCCAATACTTGGGCCATTTTTAAAATGATTATTTCCTAGGGATAGTATCAGGGAGCTGGGTGAGAAATGAAGCAGCCAGGAGTTAAAGTGGCACCCATATAAAATGCTGGCACTGCAGGTGACAGCTTAACCTGATGAACCATGGTGCCATACTTTACCATACTTTCTTATGAGAGATCATCTACTGGGTCGTGGGAAGCCATTCGAGGTCTTGCTGTAGCCAGTCTATCGACACTTTAAATATCCCTTTGATGGATTTTCAAACAATGACTGGAAGTGAATAAAACCTGGGAAAATGATGACCTCCAGGGAAAGATATTTATCTGTCTTCATAATGAGAGGACAAAAATATGAATAACTAGGGTGCTTGACTTTCAGTTTAATCTCTGATGAACATGGAATGTTCCACGAAAAAAAAGAACCAACTTCTAAAGAAAACAGAGTGCTTTGGTCAAACTTTTCGTTTCCCCCATAGTACATACCATTTTAAATATGGATATCATTGACACTCGGTTCTTATTTTTTTTCTTAGTTTTACTGGATTTAAAATTTCCTTAAGCAAAGTTTTCTTTCTTCAGACATAGTGGTAAAAACTAAAAAAGTTATTTTCTGACCATAGTGTTAGAGAATGAGGAGTTTCTACTGACACATTGAGACGTTTCGTATTTTTTATAATCTCAGATTTAGTTTTTATCCTCCTTTAGTTCATTTGCAACACATTTCCCAGAGGATCAGAAATGTCTGGAAGGAAACTGTGAGAAGACTTGCACAAGACATTTCTGTTAAGGTATCAGTGACCTTATAATCATTATATATTTTTATGTTTCAGCTTAAATCCCTTCACTGCTGGTAGTTGGCTGTACCCTATTTCACACACGCTCCTGTGTTGTCTATAAAGTGTCTATATGCAAAGCCAGCTTCCTGCATGCAAAGTGATGCTCTGTTCACTTATGTAATGAATCACACTTGAAGATAGGTTTTACTTGACCCTTTAATTGGCATTTTTGTATTCTGATCCCTTTACTTTATATACATATAGATCAATAACTCAAAGAAATGTCTTCGTGAAACCAAAGGACACAACAGCACTGTCTTTGATAAAGCAATGAAATTTAAGGTAAAAACCTTTTAGCCACTTGGATTCCATTATAAAAACTAGGAAATCAAGGAATGTATGTGATTCCATGAATGTATACTTGATTGAAGTATGGTGCATAAAAATGTGATGACAGTAAAAATGTATTGAATGACCAGGTGCAAAGTGCATGTAACTTGCAATCTGCAGATTGGATGGGAAATCAAGACCTGGTAAGGATCTGGCTGTTATATTTTACTACAAAATGGCTTCTGAATCATTTTGTCAGCTGAGTGTGTTGACTGGGACATTTTCTTTTGCTTCTCATGAGAGTGAAAGTGTAGAAATATGAGTGACGAACCCTTTTACATCTTAAGTGGAAGGAGTGTGTGATTTTCAGTCTGTGCTACTACTACAAATTCCGTCACTGTTCTGCGATTTTCAGAAAATAACCTAGAAAATGTATGACCTAGGAAGGAAGGTACAGGGCCAAAGTAAAAAGCCCCCATTGCTTGTCCAAAACTTGTCAGTGAAAACAGAGTTTATTTTTATTCTCAATTTAATATTTCGTTAAGAAACTGTTCCATTATAAAGCTCATTCTGTCTATATGATTTCACCAATTATTGACTACTCATTTGCTTTCCCTTTGTCAGCCACCTCTCATTACTTCCTAAACAGGATGTTTAGGAATGCTACGATGTATTTTTGCCTCAATGTTCCCTGCCCTTACTTTGTTATATTTTTCACATTTTTTCCAACCCCAGAGTGGATGAGTAACATGCCCAGTAAATATAGGAGTAGCCATGGAATTATGTTTGGTTTGGTGTTTCACCTTTTCAACTTACCACCTAATATTTTCTTGGAATTAAAATCACAGAACCAATATATAATGCATGTTTCCCAGATTCCTGCTTCAATTGTAAATCTTGATTTTTTTTGGGGGGGG
The DNA here is from genome assembly GCF_017591425.1 of Ochotona curzoniae. NCBI lineage: Eukaryota > Metazoa > Chordata > Mammalia > Lagomorpha > Ochotonidae > Ochotona > Ochotona curzoniae. The sequence continues at coordinate 7,966,083 of NW_024465421.1, forward strand.
GGGTGAGGGGGGGGTGTCTTTCCTATGTGTGGATAGTGGAAATGGTGAAATCTGTAGAAAACACGAAAGGAGTGATTTCAATGAAAACCCAGGAAGGCAGAGTAAACTTTTTGTAGTTGGTACATGATCTACATTGTTAGCTCTAGCTCTGAGGATAAATAAATATTTCGTGTTTTGAAGATAAAATTGATACGATTGCCACATGGGAATTTCTTCTTGGAAAGTTTTTACAAGAGCAAAATCCTTTGTTGAAGGACCTAGTTTGAGGTCCTTCAACAAGGAGAATCACATTTTTGAAGACAAAGTAATTTAGGGAGCTGAACTATTTTTTTCTTTTTTATTAATTGTTAAAAAATAAAGGTAACTTTGAAATCTGTGGTAATATCAAGTTAGCTATTGAACAATTCTCAATGTGCATTTCTGTAGTGCTCAGGTCTTTGAGATTGTTGCTCTGCAGTCATTTCTGAAATGTCTTTTTCTCAAAAAGCTGTTAAAGTCAGAAGATGTAAAGAGTGAATTCACGGATTTACACTCAAGAGCCTTTAGTACCAAACAACGGATGCTGGAAGGTACGCTGTTTCACAGGAAAAGGGGATCCTATTTAACGTCAAGGAATGCGTTTGGGGACGGTTGTTTCCAGAATCCTTTTGTTTCCACTAACCCCTAAAGTCCTTTAATCCGTGTGCACACATACACACAAAGAAATCTTGTACACTTTACAGAAAAGAGAAAGAAACTGGAAAAAAGTTGTAATCGCTTGAATTTTGCGCAAGCAACGTGGAAAGCTGAGTTCAAACTGATAAGTGTGATTATAGACATTTGTTATGAAATCCAGAAACTGGAAAAGGCTGTTGCTGAAATGTAAGCTGTTTCTTAATTGATTTAGTTGTACTTATGCTCATTTCAGTCAATGAAAATTGTGCTTGTTTCTTGCCTTTATTTTAGTAATGTTTCTTTTTGTTTGTCGTTTGGTTTTGGAGTTGGGGGGAAGGGGTTCTTTTATCTCCTTGCCATGAACTCTCATCATTTATTATGGATATTGGAAGTGCTGTTACTGTTTGCACCCTCTCTTGAGTCTTCTTATATTGCTGAATTGTTGATCATACCATAGTTTGTTATCTAGTCACTTCTGATTAAATTTCTGGCTCTCAGCAAAATATTGGAACAAACTTGAGGTCTGGGATGATGTGATTTTGCTTTAGAAAATAGGAATGCTTGCTTCAGACAGAGTACGAGCGAAATCATGCATCAGTCGAGTGCATCCAGTCTCTGAAGGCTCCTCCAAAGACCAGAGTGTTTCATGTATTTATCTAGCTAGTGTGCCATTCTTTTGGCTGCCAAGCAGAGCTGTGAGATTTTCTAGGAATCGTCTTCATCGGTGAATCCCGAACTCTACTGTTTTCCTCATCTTTGCCTCTCAATGATCCTCTAGAGAATTATATTATCATCTCTAAATGCCGGGTGGATGCTATTCATACGCATCCTCCTTCTTGCCCTCATGTTTTGTTACTGATGCACGTCATCATATGCCTCAAGTTTGTCCAGTGTTTCCTACTGTTATCGGGGGGAGATCCAGAACTTCATACCCACTCATCCATGTTCAAATGCAGAACTCTTCCCCGTGGTCCCCCATGACCAAGGTTTTGAATAACTTTTTCCAAAGCCTAAGACATGGGTTGCTGTTGTCCTTACCAGTATAATTATGTGAACTGAGGTCTCTTTGGGGGTAATAACTGCAGTGCTGTGCTTTGTATCATCGAGAACTAAAAGCAGAATCACTGCCTCAAGATCACACCAGAATGAATTTGATGAAGGCTTTCAAGTTTAGAAGGAAATAAATTCATAGACTCCATTGCTTTGTGCCTGTTATAATTTTATGCTCAACCCATATTAAAATATATCAAAAGGAGACTTTCTAGATGCTGGTCTTTTGCTGCCTGCACTCTCAGTGAATTCCATTGTATGAAACTAGGTACACCAGGGCTGAGTCTTTCTAGCCATGGCTAAAAGATACCAGGATTTGGAAGCCCAATAGGATGTTCAGAGCATTGCCAGCATTGTCTGATATCTTTATCTTCCCTGCATCAGGATCCCAGCAGTAAGTGACACCCTGACATCACATCAGAGACCACAGTTACTGCAGGGTTAGTAACACCACATCCTGCAGATCAGGCTATGTCATGGCACCATCCTGAGAATCAGGCTTCTCCATGGTGGAGGCAGACTAGTAAGAACCTCCTGTTTCATCCTGATGGGATTAGAAATGATGAGATAATTTGGCCTGGTTTTCCACATTGAAAGAAAATGGGTGCTTGTCATGTCAAGGTCATATCTGACCAGTGAGTAACCATCGATGCTGTGTATATTCATGGACTCATTGCTAATGAATAGGAGCGTGCAACTATGCAGAGAACTTTGGAATCCCAGAGGACTTTGTGACTGGCCAGTGTGATTGTCCTCTGTCCTTACAGGGGATTTTCCCTCGCATTGTGTAATGTGGGTCTGTGTGTTTACACAGAACGCTGTGAGGGGACTTTCCAGTGAGCCCTCAGACTGCTAGCAGGTGAGAAGGCAGTTTCCCACCTGCTTCTGTGGAATGTTTAGTTCATTCCCATTTTAAGAAGTAATCAAAGGGACAAGAAGAGTGGTTGGGAAAGGAGAGAATGTTATCAGAGAAGGAGAAGAATGTGAAACAAGTTGAAGAAGAAATTCAAAACTGCAAATGAGTTCAGAAAGTGAACAACCAGTGTTCAGAAACACTGATTGGCTTAACTTTGTGTAGTGCTTAAACCAAGTTAAAATAAAACTGTAACTGGGGCCCGGCACGATAGTGTAGTGGATAAGGTCCTTGCCTTGAACCTGGATCCCACTTGGGGAGTGAATCAACCAATGAATGAACTTCCTCTCCTGGATCCCACTTGGGGAGTGAATCAACCAATGAATGAACTTCCTCTCTGTTTCTCCACTCTCCGTATATCTCTTTTTCCAATTAAAGTAAAACAAATCTTTAAAAAATGAAAATATTTATCATGTTTTCTCTCATAAGGCAAATTTTCATGCAAATATAAGATTTATATATATATAAACATGTAAACATATGTATGCAAATATTTTATAAATTTGTATGTGCAAATATTCATATAGAGGAACTGATTATAGGAGACTGTCAATATTGAGAAGTGAGGATACATGGTAGTATACACCTCTGCTCCCAAATAAAGATGAACTCCCAATAAAACTATTGAATGTATCTTCACAATAGGATACTGGACTTTCATTGTCTATGCCTAAGATGTCAGGACACACTTAAGCAACAGAATGATAGACTTGTGCCAATTGTTGAAGGACTATATCATTGTAATCATATAAGGCAAATTAATGGGAGGAGAGGGAGAATTGGAAGCGAGGGTAGGGAAATCCTTGAACCTATAGAATTGTATCATAAAATAATAAATAAAAAAGAAAGCATGTATCAGGAGCCCAGATGCAATTCAGAGGACAAAACGAAGACAGGGAGAAATAAGTGTAAATGTGGTGAAATAACCCCCAAATCTTTTTGTCTTCTAGGAAAGCCATTTTGGAATTGGAACGGAAAAAACGTTATCCTGAACAGGCTGCTCCCATGACACCACGCCCTATTAATCTGCCCGAGTGTCTGCCCTAATAAACCCGTTGTGATTCTACATTCGCCTCAGTGCTTCCTGGAGGGCCAGTTGACCCTGCTGAGGTTGAACACCTTGTTATTTCTATCACACAGTTCAAACACACGCAGAAACTGTGGTGCCACAGGAAGAAGCAAGATCATCCTTTCTGGTCATATTGATCACGAGGGACACAAAGGAGCATCAGGGTATGGGAGGTCAACATGCCAAGTCATCACTGAAATATCCGCTCAGCACCTGGCATCTGTCGGTTCTACTGGTGGTTTTTGAACAAACAAGTATCCATCTAGTGGCTGATTCAGAATTGGCAGCACCTCATCACTTCAGGAACCAGTGAGAAGGACAGCATGACAATTTTTACCCTGACTTTAAAAGTTCTGATTTGAACTTCCTTTTTGTCCCCCCAAAAAAAGAAGTTGTGAATATTTTTTTTTGTAAAAAAAAACTAGTGGCATTAAATTTAAGAATATTAAATTCATAGACATAGCTAAAATTCCAATTATTTTTTTAAAGATTTATTTTTATTATTTTTTTTATTGGAAAGGCAATTGGAGCGCAACGGCCGTCCGAAGCCAGGAGCCTCTTCCGGGTCTCCCACGCGGGTGCAGGGTCCCAAAGCTTTGGGCCGTCCTCAACTGCTTTCCCGGGCCACAGGCAGGGAGCTGGAAGGGAAGTGGGGCTGCCGGGATTAGAACCGGCGCCCATATGGGAACCCGAGCGTGCAAGGCGAGGACCTTAACCACTGCGCCACCGTGCCGGGCCCTAAAATTCCAATTATTTAGCTTGCTATACTAGTGTTTTCATTTTCAAAAAGTGACAACAGATTGGACTGGTCTGCCACACATATTGGCAAACCAGGGTAGGGGGTTGGCCTGGTGGGGGTTATTGTGGGCTGCTCTCATCAGGATGCAGCTCCCACTGGTTTAGGTGAAGACCGAGTATGTGCTGTGCAGAACCAGGCTGGACTGCAACACCCATTGGTTCCAGTAGAAGGCGGGGCTGAAAACGGAACCAACCCAGCAATTGAAAATACCAGCTGACCGGGTGATGGACTGTGCTGGCCCCTGTGCTTGCTGGTGCATACAAGTATCTGGCCTGGCTACAACACCCACTGACAAATGCCAGGGTGAGGTGGGTCATACCAAACTTGGACACAGTACCCAACCTGCACATGTGAGAACCAGTGGGGGAGGGGAGAAAGTTTGTAGGGCTCCAGAGCTGGAATACCTTGCTCACTGGAGAGCAAGAGTTGGGATGGGGGTACACCAGACCAGGCAGGGCTACAATACCTGTAAGCCTCATGTGAGCTGGATCAGGGAAAAGCCAGATTGGGCTGGCTGTTCCTATTGGTGCAAGCATAAATCAGACTGGATAAGAGTTGTTTGGGCTTTGCTGCAGCATCAGCTGGCAGAGGCTGCCACTAGGGGCTAATTCTGTCAAGATAAACTGCAGAATCACCTGTAGAGTACATAATCCAGGAGTGGGAGTGACCTAGTAGGAAAATCATGGGCATGAAAACCGGGGCAGGGGCAGGGATGGCTAGACAGAAAGGACCCACCAGTATGTGTGTGGGCTGGATAGTAGAACTGAGTGGGATGAACTAGGCTTCAATGCCCATTGACATGTGTGAGAGCTAAATGGGATGTGGGACAGATTGAACAAGTCTGCAGTACATACTGGCAAGCATTGGAGTCAGGGTAGGGGCATGCCTGGTGGGGGTTATGGGGAGTCGCCCACCGAGGCTGCAGCTCCCACTGGTTTGTGTGAGGGCCGAGTATGAAGTGGGCAGGATCGGTGTGGACTGCAAAAGCCATTGGTTCACATGGAAGACAGGGCTGGAAACAGCTTTGACGCAGCAATTGCAACCGCCAGCATGTATATAAGTTGATTGGGGAAACAGACAATGCCAGACTCTGTACTGGTGAGTACACATAAGAATCAGGTTTGGGATCACCTCAGAAAGTTTCTTTGGAGTTGGAAATCCCTCGAACTGAACTGCTGATACAGAAAACCCAGGAAAAACAGACAATATCAGCCAGTGGATTCAGAAGAGATTTCAAAATGCTTGGGACGACAACATTGGAAGTAATTCAGAACTGTTGAACTGCCAAAACTGCATCAGGAGGAATCGCACAGCGAACCCAACACAGGAGATCGAGGATGGGTGGCAGGATGGGGCTATCTATAGTCTCTCATGTTAACCACATAAACACACGCAAAAATGATATTAGTGTAGAAAAAATGGTCTTACACACTTTCCAGTAGCCCTCAACAATTCTGCGCTAAAGAACTATGTAAGATTATGCAAAGTACGTCTATTTAAAAATAAATTTAAACCCAACTTAAACGTAGAGTGTGATGATGGGATGATGGGATAAGAAGCTGTTGCAATCATGGGCTGATGGGAGAGAGCCTCGCCCACACGACCAGCAGAGTGGCTATAAAAGGCAGCAGCAGCAACAGGGCCCTCCTCACTCTCGCCACAACTGAGCTTCAGCATGGCACCACAACGGGCAAACCCAGAGGCTCCTGTGCTCCCAGCTGAGCAGTCCCCTGCCACGCAGGTGTCCCTTAAGGACAAAGGTGCAGAAGAGGGACAGAAGTTATGGGAAGGAGCAGCAGCAGGAAGCTGTCATCAGCAGTGCACCAGGGAGTCCAAATCAGCTACTCTCACAGGGCTGCAAGGCTCTGAGCTGTGCTTTCACTGCTAGGCCAGACAACCACACCCAAAAGCCTCTCAAGTGCCCCAGGTGCACAAACACACACGCACAAGGAGTGAGACTCCAGACAACCACACCCAAAAGCCTTTCAACGTTCCCCAGGTGCACAAACACACAGGAATGAGGCTCCAGACAACCACACCCAAAAAGCCTCTCAAGTGCCCCAGGTGCACAAACACACACGCACAAGGAGTGAGGCTCCAACAACCACACCCAAAAGCCTTTCATGTTCCCCCAGGTGCACAAACACACACGCACAAGGAGTGAGACTCCAGACAACCACACCCAAAAGCCTTTCAACGTTCCCCAGGTGCACAAACACACAGGAATGAGGCTCCAGACAACCACACCCAAAAAGCCTCTCAAGTGCCCCAGGTGCACAAACACACACACACAGGAATGAGGCTCCAGAGAACCACACCCAAAAGCCTCTCAAGTTCCCCAGGTGCACAAACACACACGCACAAGGAGTGAGGCTCCAGACAACCACACCCAAAAGCCTCTCAGGTTCCCCCAGGTTCACACACACAGGAACGATGGTGCCAAGACCTCAATGGATGATCCTGCTGAGCATCTTCCACAGGACTCCAGGCATGGGCCGGGCAAGGGACAAGCTCAGGGCCAGCAGCTGTGGGAGCTTCACTCTGAAGCCTGAGGGGATTTCCTTGGAGTCCACCCTGTTTCTCCTTGTCAAGACGCAATGAAATGCTTTCTGGCTTCCTTCCCTTCCCCTCTCTACGGTCACGTGGCCACTCTTGTGTGTATTGCTCACTGGAAAGGTGTCCTTTCACAACACTGGGGAGTTGGAAGTGTGCCTCGTGTGATGGTACTTGCCATGCTTGATTTGCATCTGGACATCCAGGCAGGGTCTGAAAAGAGCTGTGGGTGGTCAAGAGGCTACAAATCACATGGGGGCCAGTCTCTTGCTTCTAACTCGTGAGTCCATCTTCTTTGGAAACGCAAAGATTACACCACACCCTCAGGTTCAGATCCCCTCTACCAGCACAAGGAGAGCTGCCTCCTGGAGAGTGGGATGATGGGACCATGGGATCATGGGATGATGGGAGAGAGCCTCGCCCACACGACCAGCAGAGTGGCTATAAAAGGCAGCAGCAGCAACAGGGCCCTCCTCACTCTCGCCACAACTGAGCTTCAGCATGGCACCACAACGGGCAGACCCAGAGGCTCCTGTGCTCCCAGCTGAGCAGTCCCCTGCCACGCAGGTGTCCTTGAAGGACCAAAGTGCAGAAGAGGGACAGAAGTTATGGGAAGGAGCACGCGACACAGTTTCTTCCGGCTTATCTGAGAACTGTAAGTAGAGGCACGCTAGGGCCATGGGCTGTGTGGAGGGAGTGGGGGAGAGGAGGTGGGAAAGCTCTCGTGTGTCTTCCCGGGGCTGTCATTCTCAAGTGGGCAATGGGAACGGCTTGGGAGCAGCGCCGGGCTGGCTTTGAGTGTTTGCTCATGCCCACTTGCAACCTCATCACTTGGTTCATCTTGGACAAGGGCCTGACAGGGCTAGGCTAACAGCATGTGCCAGAAACACAATGCAGGATGAATAGGGAGGTTCCCGGTCCATAGAAATGATTCACTGGTCCCCTCTCTAACTGACACAGACCTGAGAGAAGCTTCCATAGAATGGGGCATACACCTGCAGCTTGGAAGATGGCAAGCTAGCCAGATGCCCCCGAGGCTCTGAGATCTGATGGGGGAGACGAGTGGGGCAGGGGGCAGAGTCAGCACAGGCTGGGCTACTTGACAATATGCCAAGCAGAAGGAGAGATTCCTATGTGGCACCTCATGGCTAGTAACACCAGGACTCCGAGAAGCACAAGAAATACACTTTCCAGGTCTCACCCAGACAACGGGCAGTAGCTACCTCTCTGGCCACAAACCTTTCTCTGGCCCTGAGCTTTTCACACTCATCATTTCAGCATTTCATGTGCAGACTTTGGGGACAAAAAATGGGGGACCAACAAACTAAACAAACAAACAATGGGAACAAAATACAGACTCTGCGGGTAGGGAAAATCTTACTTCCAGGGAAGTCACTCAGCCACCTTAATTCCTTCTGATGTAGAATCAGAGCCCGCTGCAAAGAGGGACAAATTCACAAACAGCACGCTGGAAACCAGGGCAGCACCCCCGCCAACTCAGGAACCAGGTGCCACTTGCCCAGCTGACCTGGGGCAGGGCAGGCTGGGAGCCAGTCTCGGCCTCCCCGGGCAGGGAAGGCCTGGTGTTTGCAGCCAGGAGGTCCAGATGCTGAGTGTGGGGGTGGGGACCAGAGCAGCCAGCATCATTGGTGTCAGCTGAGCTCCTTGTGTGTCCAGGAGGGACCAGGGCTGTGGCGCTCCACCAGGAACCACCACTCTAACTCGCCTGTTGTTCACAGCATCAGAGTCCAGCCATGACGCTCCAGGAGAGAACTCTAAGAAGAGGAAAGTCAGCACGCAGGACAGCGGTCAGGCTGGCACAGGTAGGAAGGAGCTTGCTTTCCCCACCAGGGGACAGCAGGAACAGGCTGGTGCAGGGAGGGTTGCTTAGGGACCTGTGGGCGAGGGGTGCGTTGTGGGAAAGGCTGACTGTGCCACCTTGTGTTGTGTTTCCGCAGGCAGCTGTGTGGAAGATCTCAGCCAGACTTTGCCTGAGAAACGCCAACGTGCCCACGCTGCCAAGGTGTCCAGCCACATTCAGAAGGCACCTGCTGCTCCCCCCAGAGCATCCCGGAGCACCGTGCCAGGGCGCAAGAAGAGGCATGTCTCCCGCATGTCCAGGGCCCCAGCTCACCAGGAGCCAGCTCTGCGCAAGAGCCTGGTGCTCTCCCTGCGCTCTCTGTCCCAGGCCATCTATCAAGATGTAGTCCAGCTGTATGCGCAGCAGGGGCCCTGGGCACTCACCCAGGATCAGTTGTACACACTGCCGCAGCTGCGCGAATCTCTGAGAGCTGCTGCGCAGACCTGCTACGCCTTGTCTCAGAACGCAGCCTGGGCCTTCCCTGCCCAGGGCTGGCTCCTCCCCTCGCCTCCTCTGGAGCCCGACTTCCAGTCACGCACCCCTGATCAGAGCTTTTCGGCACACGCCAATGGCCAGACCTCTCCCAAGCTGGCCCAGCAGCACACAGACCACACAGCCCGCTAGCCTGACGCTGCGCACTCATCGCCTCCAGATGAGAAGAGGGCGCCTCTCTGCTGGACACACTCTGGGCTGCTGCCACATCTCCCCTGGGAGCAGTCCAGGGCACCAAGCATCTGGAGCCACAGACCCAAAGCACCTCCTCTGGCCACAGCGGTGACAGAAGAATGTTCCATTTCGAGACTGGCGCGATGGCGCAGTGGTTAAGGTCCTCCTCACCTTGCATGCCCGGGATCCCATATGGGCGCCGGTTCTAATCCCGACAGCCCCGCTTTCCATTCTGCTCCTTGCCTGTAGCTCGCCAAAGCAGTTGAGGACGGCCCAAAGCTTTAGGACGCTGTACCCGCGTGCTTGACCCGGAAGAGGCTCCTGGCTTCAGATCGCCATAGCATCACTTGGGGAGGGAATCATCAGACAAAAGATCTTCCTCTCTCTCTCTCTCCTCTCTGTATATCCGCCCTTCCAATAAAAATAAAATAAATCTTTAAAAAAAAAAAAAAAGAATGTTCCTTTTCGCCCCTGACATTTGCACACCTGATGTTTCACACAACACTCATGATTTGGAATAAAGAAGCCGTCAAGCTAAAATTGTAGACGTTTCCTTGCTGTCTGTCTTTCTTGGGTCTGTTTCAAGCCTTGTGTCTCAGAGATGTTCTGCAGAGTTGACCAGAGCAGGCACCAGGAGGACTGGGCTCTCTAACGACATCCTCTTGCTCTGAGGTCAGAGCACAGGGTGGGCCCACCGGGGACAGCGCCTCAGACAGGGGTGGCTGTGCCAGGCTGTGCAGTGGAGTGCAGCGCCTCATGCTTTGGATCTCTGCTGGGAACGTCACCCATGATAATGGCAGGGGTCCATCCTGCAGTGGTCACATCGGCGCCCCGTGTTGCCTTGCAGCAGGAACCTGTCATCAGCAGTGCACAGGGAGTCCAATTCAGCTACTCTCACAGGGCTGCAAGGCTCTGAGCTGTGCTTTCACTGCTAGGCCAGACAACCACACCCAAAAGCCACTCAAGTTCCCCAGGTGCACAAACACACACACACAGAGGAATGAGGCTCCAGACAACCACACCCAAAAGCCTCTCAAGTTCCCCAGGTGCACCTACACACACGCACAAGGAGTGAGGCTCCAGACAACCACACCCAAAAGCCTCTCAGGTTCCCCCAGGTTCACACACACAGGAACGATGGTGCCAAGACCTCAATGGATGATCCTGCTGAGCATCTTCCACAGGACTCCAGGCATGGGCCGGGCAAGGGACAAGCTCAGGGCCAGCAGCTGTGGGAGCTTCACTCTGAAGCCTGAGGGGATTTCCTTGGAGTCCACCCTGTTTCTCCTTGTCAAGACGCAATGAAATGCTTTCTGGCTTCCTTCCCTTCCCCTCTCTACGGTCACGTGGCCACTCTTGTGTGTATTGCTCACTGGAAAGGTGTCCTTTCACAACACTGGGGAGTTGGAAGTGTGCCTCGTGTGATGGTACTTGCCATGCTTGATTTGCATCTGGACATCCAGGCAGGGTCTGAAAAGAGCTGTGGGTGGTCAAGAGGCTACAAATCACATGGGGGCCAGTCTCTTGCTTCTAACTCGTGAGTCCATCTTCTTTGGAAACGCAAAGATTACACCACACCCTCAGGTTCAGATCCCCTCTACCAGCACAAGGAGAGCTGCCTCCTGGAGAGTGGGATGATGGGACCATGGGATCATGGGATGATGGGAGAGAGCCTCGCCCACACGACCAGCAGAGTGGCTATAAAAGGCAGCAGCAGCAACAGGGCCCTCCTCACTCTCGCCACAACTGAGCTTCAGCATGGCACCACAACGGGCAGACCCAGAGGCTCCTGTGCTCCCAGCTGAGCAGTCCCCTGCCACGCAGGTGTCCTTGAAGGACCAAAGTGCAGAAGAGGGACAGAAGTTATGGGAAGGAGCACGCGACACAGTTTCTTCCGGCTTATCTGAGAACTGTAAGTAGAGGCACGCTAGGGCCATGGGCTGTGTGGAGGGAGTGGGGGAGAGGAGGTGGGAAAGCTCTCGTGTGTCTTCCCGGGGCTGTCATTCTCAAGTGGGCAATGGGAACGGCTTGGGAGCAGCGCCGGGCTGGATTTGAGTGTTTGCTCATGCCCACTTGCAACCTCATCGCTTGGTTCATCTTGGACAAGGGCCTGACAGGGCTAGGCTAACAGCATGTGCCAGAAACACAATGCAGGATGAATAGGGAGGTTCCCGGTCCATAGAAATGATTCACTGGTCCCCTCTCTAACTGACACAGACCTGAGAGAAGCTTCCATAGAATGGGGCATACACCTGCAGCTTGGAAGATGGCAAGCTAGCCAGATGCCCCCGAGGCTCTGAGATCTAGTGAGGGGGACGAGTGGGGCAGGGGGCAGAGTCAGCACAGGCTGGGCTACTTGACAATATGCCAAGCAGAAGGAGAGATTCCTATGTGGCACCTCATGGCTAGTAACACCAGGACTCCGAGAAGCACAAGAAATACACTTTCCAGGTCTCACCCAGACAACGGGCAGTAGCTACCTCTCTGGCCACAAACCTTTCTCTGGCCCTGAGCTTTTCACACTCATCATTTCAGCATTTCATGTGCAGACTTTGGGGACAAAATTTGGGGGACCAACAAACAAACAAACAACGGGAACAAAATACAGGCTCTGCGGGTAGGGAAAATCTTACTTCCAGGGGAGCCCGCTGCAAAGAGGGACAAATTCACAAACAGCACGCTGGAAACCAGGGCAGCACCCCTGCCAACTCAGGAACCAGGTGCCACTTGCCCAGCTGACCTGGGGCAGGGCAGGCTGGGAGTCAGTCTCGGCCTCCCCGGGCAGGGAAGGCCTGGTGTTTGCAGCCAGGAGGTCCAGATGCTGAGTGTGGGGGTGGGGACCAGAGCAGCCAGCACCATTGGTGTCAGCTGAGCTCCTTGTGTGTCCAGGAGGGACCGGGGCTGTGGCGCTCCACCAGGAACCACCACTCTAACTCGCCTGTTGTTCACAGCATCAGAGTCCAGCCATGACGCTCCAGGAGAGAACTCTAAAAAGAGGAAAGTCAGCATGCAGGACAGCGGTCAGGCCAGCACAGGTAGGAAGGAGCTTGCTTTCCCCATCAGGGGACAGCAGGAACAGGCTGGTGCAGGGAGGGTTGCTTAGGGACCTGTGGGCGAGGGGTGCGTTGTGGGAAAGGCTGACTGTGCCACCTTGTGTTGTGTTTCCGCAGGCAGCTGTGTGGAAGATCTCAGCCAGACTTTGCCTGAGAAACGCCAACGTGCCCACGCTGCCAAGGTGTCCAGCCACATTCAGAAGGCACCTGCTGCTCCCCCCAGAGCATCCCGGAGCACCGTGCCAGGGCGCAAGAAGAGGCATGTCTCCCGCATGTCCAGGGCCCCAGCTCACCAGGAGCCAGCTCTGCGCAAGAGCCTGGTGCTCTCCCTGCGCTCTCTGTCCCAGGCCATCTATCAAGATGTAGTCCAGCTGTATGCACAGCAGGGGCCCTGGGCACTCACCCAGGAACAGTTGTACACACTGCCGCAGCTGCGCGAATCTCTGAGAGCTGCTGCGCAGACCTGCTACGCCTTGTCTCAGAACGCAGCCTGGGCCTTCCCTGCCCAGGGCTGGCTCCTCCCCTCGCCTCCTCTGGAGCCCGACTTCCAGTCACGCACCCCTGATCAGAGCTTTTCGGCACACGCCAATGGCCAGACCTCTCCCAAGCTGGCCCAGCAGCACACAGACCACACAGCCCGCTAGCCTGACGCTGCGCACTCATCGCCTCCAGATGAGAAGAGGGCGCCTCTCTGCTGGACACACTCTGGGCTGCTGCCACATCTCCCCTGGGAGCAGCCCAGGGCACCAAGCATCTGGAGCCACAGACCCAAAGCACCTCCTCTGGCCACAGCGGTGACAGAAGAATGTTCCATTTCGAGACTGGCGCGATGGCGCAGTGGTTAAGGTCCTCCTCGCCTTGCACGCCCGGGATCCCATGTGGGCGCCGGTTCTAATCCCAGCAACCTTGCTTCCCATTCTGCTCCTAGGCAGTGAATCATCGGACAGAAGATCTTCCTCTTTGTCTCTCCTCTCTGTATATCCGCCTTTCCAATAAAAATAAATCTTTAAAAAAAAAAAAAGAATAAAGCTGTTCTTTAAAAAAAAAAAAACTATAGATACATACACAGGATGCCTGACATCGTGACTTTCAGCCTTGCAGAGAGTAAAAAAAAATGTCACTTTTCACCAGATAGTCAAACTTCACAAGCTAAGATACTATAGTTAACACACACACACACCAAAATACAAACACAACCAAGTTGTCTTGGTTTTCCTGGAAGAATTCTCAATCTGAGATGACTATAGAGCAAATTCATTCTTCTTGTACTAATGGAGACCTATTAGATTGTAACTCATTGTGTTGAAAATACAAACTGGGTTTGTTGTATTGGATTTACTTTGTTTCCCTTTTTGCATTGGATACCTGTTGCCCATCAGAATCTGCTTTCCCAGGCCATAAGCAGAAAGTTGGATGGGAAGTGGAGCAGTGGGACATAAGGAATCCTGGCACATGCAAAGCAAGAGTTTAGCCACTGAGCCATCGTGCCGGGCCCCCACAACCAGCTTTATGGGCCCCTGTTGTCCATTGTTGTATCTTGAAAGAGTGTCACCCAAGGGGGCTAGCAGAACCCATTCTTATCCCGCCTCCCGGGGGAATGCAGTCCAGGCTCCCTGCCTTGTTCTAAGACTGTAACTTCTGCACCCAGAGCTGTGCAGAGGAGACAGCACTGCCTTCCTCCCCGTCTCTGCCCTGCCGGGTGTCTCCTCTCCCAGCAGGCACAATGGCTCTAGGCAGTTAAACTACTAGTTCCAAGGGTGTACCTTGAGTGGGCTTGATTGTTCTGACAGGTTGCCAGCTCCGTCACACCAGAGGTGTGAAGTTCTTGCCAAGGCCTGTTGGACAGTCCACCTCCGTGTGCCCACAGACCTGGGTGCTCGTTGTGGAGCCTGGCCTGGCCTGGTGTTCAAACTTTTTCTTTGCATCTTTGGTTGAGGTACTTGAAGTTTTCTGCTGGCTCAGATGAGCCAGCTGTCTTTACTTTCATGTTCATCTGGGTCTGCTCTCCATTCTTGCACGAAGGTGAAGAAGTGACCCAGTCCTGCCACGTGTGCTCCGGGATGAGACCACATGCCTGTATCATCCTGAACTCCATGGTTTAGTTGGGGAGGTCCTAAGAAACCTCCCTTGGAAGGTCTTCAAGCCCTTGGTCTTGTGTGCCAGCCGTTCCAGTTCAGGCTCAGTCTACTCCCTGCACCAGCCAACACATGTGCCAGTGGGTGCTGCTGCCACTCCCAGCCCTGGCTCTCACACAAACCTGTGGGTGTGGCAGCCTAGCCAGCCTAACCCGGCCCAGGCCTGGTTCTCACATGATCCTGGCAGGTGCTGCCAGCTACTTGGGACAGCCCCATAAAGCCCTACTGGCCTGCCCCCAGCCTGTTTTTACACGTGCTATTGGGTACTGCAGTCTAACCTGACCTGGCCTTCCTCCTACCCCCACCCCCTCCAGCCATAGTTTTCTTGTGCACTTGCAGGTGTTACAGCCTATTCAGGGCAACCCCTACACACTCCTTCTATGCTTGTTCCCAGTCCTGACACTTAGCAGCTGTTGCTGCAGCCTAGCTTGGCCCACCCTCATCCAGCTCTTGCTAGTGTGTGCTACAGCATATCCCACCGTGCCCTCAGCCCCAGCTCTTGTGTACGCCATGTAAGTGCAGAGGCCAAAAACCCGACCTGTCCTGTCTGGCTCTCCCAGGCAGGGAGCTGGATTGGAAGCTCATAGACATGGCAGATAACGAATTTACTTGCTGGCTCCAATAGAGAAATTTTTCAATCAAATACATTGGGATGCACCATTATGGGCACCTTGCTTGTGCTGGCATGAATGTGTGGCATGGGGCTCATGCTCAGGCCTGCGGAGTGGGTGTGGGATTCATGCAAATGCTTGGATCCCAGGCAGGTGAGCAGGCATGTGGGGGGAGATGGGGACCCTAGGACAGCGTGCTGGCGAAGTGTGCTGATGTGGTGTTGATGGGAGGCCCCTTGTCGTTTCCTTCTTCTTGAACTTGACATCTAATGCTGACCGCCTGGATTCATTGGCTCCCTGAAATGTGGGGAGGGAATGGCTCATGCCGTTGGTCAGTGCATTGGTCCCTGTGCAAGTGCACAAGGCCCTGATTTTTCCCAAATGTACTGAGTGGTCTGGCTCCATAGAAATGTCTGTCACTTCAGTAAGAACCCGCATGCTTCACATTCAACCAGCCTTGAGAAACGGATGAATTGTGTCTGTCTCTGTGCTTTTACTTTCTTTTTTTATTTTCTGTTATTTTATATTTTTTATTGGAAAATCAAATATACAGAGAGAAGGAGAGACAGTCAGGAAGCTCTTCCATGTGCTAGCCTGCTCCCATGACAGCTGGAACTGAGCCAATCTGAAGCCAGGAGACCAGAGCTTCCCCTGGGCCTCTCACATGGGTGCAGGGTCCCAAGGTCTTTGGCCATCCTCCACTGCTTTCCCAGGCCATAAATGCATGAGAAATGGATCAGCTGAGATACAAAACAGGATCCCGGTGGACACAAGGCCAGAGCCTAGTATTGCACCTCGCCCATCCATTTCCCTTTTGTGAGTGCATTTCATGCCCCAAACAGTGGAATTTTCTTCCTTTGTTATAAGATTTAGTTATTTGTTTGAAAGGCAGGGTTACAGCAAGAGAGACTGAGACAGCGTCTCCCAGGGTCCCCACCACTCCTGCGTGCCATCCCTTCAGCTCCTGCTCCAATGGAAGCAGCCAGGGCTGTCCACGAGGCTGCAAGTCTTCTTCCGGCCACCAGGTGGCAATGCTGTACCGCGTCGGGGTCCTGTCTGCTGTCCACTGCCCTGACAGGTCCCTGACTTTCTGGGGCGAGGACTCGTGGATGCCCCTGAAGAACAGAGCTGCAGTCTCATTGTCCCTGCCCTCTTCCCGTGGGCGGTCTGCCCCTGTAGAAACGCCCGCTGACCTTGGCTTTGGGTTTGGGGGAGACCCCCAGGGCCAGAAAGAAGCAGAGGAACCTCCAACCCCGACCCCTAAGTTCACAGCGCTGACTCTGCCATCAGTTTGCTGTGTGGCAACCTCGGGCCTGACATGCCCTCTGTGGTCCTCCGCCAGCCCGCCACTGGCCCTGGGTAGGTGTCTGGCTCAGGGGTTAAGCTGGGGACACTTGGAGCCCAGATCAGAGCACCTGGGGTCAGGGGTCAGGGCCCAGGTCTGCGCTCCATGTCTTTTTTCTCTTTTAAATCTTCATTGATTTTACTTGATACAGTTACAGAGAGAGTGCTTCCATCTGCTGGTTCACTCCCAAATGGCCTAAACAGCCAGAGTTGGGCCAGTCCATATCGGTGCTAGTTCAAATCCCGGCTGATCCACTTCCAATCTAGTTCCCTGCTAATGGCCTAGGAAAGCAGTGGAGGATGGCCCAAGTGCTTGGGCCCCTGCACTCACATGGGAGACCAGATGAGACTCCTAGCTGTGGCCTGGCCTTGTCCCAGCTGTTGCAGCCAACTGAGGAGTGAACCAGCAGATGGAAGCTCGCTCTCTCTCTCTCTCTCTCGTCCTGTCTCTGTAACTCTGCTTTTCGAATAAATCGTTTTTTTAAGAAAAATATTCAATAAATCTTTATTGGAAAGTCAGATCACATTTACAGAGAGAAGAGAGACAGAAGGAAGGATTTTCCACACACTGCTTCACTCCCCAAAAGGTCACAACAGCCAGAGCTGAGCAAATCTGAAATCAGAAGCTGCTTCTGGGTCTCCTACATGGGTACAGGGTCCCAAGGCTTTGGGCCATCCTCGACTGCTTGCCCAAGCCACAGTGGATGGACGCTCCTTCTGTCTCTCCTCTCTGCAAATCTGCCTTTCCAATAAAAATAAATCTGTGTTAAAAAAAAAAAAAAGGAAAAAGAAAAACAAATGTCAACCCCCCTTTTGGTCACCAGAGAGCACTGCAAGCACACAGCCTTCCGTCTGCCTCTGTGCTCCCTGCCTGGACTGGGGAGACCAGCAAAGGTGGCTGCAGGTGCTAGGACAACATCTCAAGATGAAAGCTAGGAGGAACTGAAGGCCATCCAAGGCCACCGCTGGTCCAGCTTCATCCAGCATCATCCTCTCATCCGATCCCCCATCCACCTGCCCCAGGACCACGGCGGCCAAGATCCCTGTCTGAGCCAAGTCCATGGGCTCTCACCCAGGAGCCCATCCCCTTCTGCCATTGACCCACCTGCCCATCGAGCCACTGCTCCCAACCTCAACCCATCTTTTCATTCACCGCCTGCCCACCCATCTCTGCCACCCACCCACCCACCCACTTCTGCCTCCAGTTACCGCTCCCCTTGGCCTCCCAGAATGAAGGGGCTCCCAGGGTCAACGGCGGACAGAGATTGGACCAGGTGGATGGAGTCAGTGGCTTGCCTCAGTGGGTGTGAGCCTTAGTAAGTCACATGTAAAGCATTTAAAACGTGTGAAGCGTTTAGAAATAGCAAGGCACCCTTGGCCAAAAAAAGCTATAACAGCAACAAGTCCATTTTTTAAGGATTTATTTATTTTCATTAGAAAGTCAGATTTTATAGAAAGTAGGAGAGACAGAGAAAAAGATCTTCCATCTGCTGGTTCACCCCCCAAGTGGCTGCAATGGCCAGAGCTGAGCTGCTCCAAAGCCAGGAGCCAGGAGCTTCTTCTGGGTCTCTCACATGGGCACAGGGTCTCAAGGTTTTAGGTCGTCCTCCACTGCTTTCCCAGGCCACAGGCAGGGAACTGGTTAGAAGTGGAGCAGCCAGGAATGAACCGGTGTCCATATGGAATCCCATTGCAAGCAAGGTGAGGACTTTAGCTAGTAGCCTAATGCACTGGGCCCAACAAGTGCATTATTTTTTTAAAAAGATTTATTTATTTATTTATTTAAAGATTTTTTTCTTTTTTTAAAACTGGAAAATCAGATATATTGTGAGGAGAGGCAGAAAGATCTTCTGTCTGTTGATTCACTCCCCAAGCGGTCGCAATGGCAGGAGCTGAGCCAATCTCAAGCCAGGAATTAGGAGGTGCATGGTTCCAAGGCTTTGGGCCATCCTTGACCATTTCCCAGGCCACAAGCAGGGAGCAGGATGGGAAGCGGGGCCGCCAGAACGCAAACTGGTACCCATATGGCATCCCAGCACGTGCAAGGCGAGGATCTTAGCTGCTAGGCTACCATGCCGGGCGCTATATATATATTTTTTTTTTTTAATTGGAAAGACATAATTACAGAGAGGGATATACACACAGAAAAATCTCTGTCTAGTGGTTCACTCCCAAGTTAGGAGCCTTCTCCACTGCTTTCCCAGACACTTTAAAAGAGAGTCTGACCAGAAGCGGAGCCCAAAGGGAATGCAGGTGCTCAGGCCAACTCGTAGCCGGCTACACCACAGGGCCAGTGCGAGCACATCTTTTCGTCATTCGGGGTCTCAGCCCTTGGAGCTGTGAGATGAGGATAATGACACAATCTCTTCTGTTGGCTCGTTCGCAATGATGGACTCAAGGGGACCAAGCTCTATTAGCGCTGCCACATGGACCTGCCTGAACACTCGGCGCTCCGCCAGGGGGCGCAGCGAGCTCAGCCCGAGCGCAGGTCCCAGTGCGGCGGAGACCAGCGAGGGTGAGTGGAGACCAGCGAGGGTGAGTGGAGACCAGCGAGGGTGAGTGCTGACCAGCGAGGGTGAGTGGAGACCAGTGAGGGTGAGTGCTGACCAGTGAGGGTGAGTGGAGACCAGCGAGGGTGAGTGCTGACCAGGCGGGGTGAGTGGAGACCAGCGAGGGTGAGTGGAGACCAGCGAGGGTGAGTGCTGACCAGTGAGGGTGAGTGGAGACCAGGTGGGGTGAGTGCTGACCAGGCGGGGTGAGTGGAGACCAGCGAGGGTGAGTGGAGACCAGCGAGGGTGAGTGCTGACCAGGCGTTGTGAGCTGGTGACCAGCGAGGGTGAGTGGAGACCAGCGAGGGTGAGTGCTGACCAGGCGGGGTGAGTGGAGACCAGCGAGGGTGAGTGCTGACCAGGCGGGGTGAGTGGAGACCAGCGAGGGTGAGTGCTGACCAGGCGGGGTGAGTGATGACCAGGTGGGGTGAGTGCTGACCAGTGAGGGTGAGTGGAGACCAGTGAGGGTGAGTGCTGACCAGCGAGGGTGAGTGGAGACCAGGCGGGGTGAGTGGAGACCAGCGAGGGTGAGTGCTGACCAGGCGGGATGAGGTGGTGACCAGCCATGTCCCGTCTCTGCGGCCGTGGCAGCCCACTGCCCGCGGCCGCTCCCGTCCACGTCAGGCCACATGAGCGCCTAGTCCTGCCCGCCCAAAGCGACCCTGCTCCAGCTGTGTCCACCTCGCCAGCGGTGGGACCCTTCTGTGGGCTTTACCGACTCCAGTGCGTGAGGAAATGGGGTGGGAACAGGTCTGTCAATGTGGACACCCTGGGGTGCCTTCCCCTGGGTCTCTGCGGACACACGCCCCCATTCTGAAGGCTTTGGGTGAGGAGTTCAAAACTCCACGCCGGTGTCAATTCACACTTTATATTATTAAAACTTGTTTAGGGGTCCAGCGCAGTGGCCTAGTGGCTAAAGTCCTCACTTTGTGCCGCAGGGATCCCATACGGACACCAATTCTGATCCCGGCAGCCCCACTTCCCATCCAGTTCCCTGCTTGTTGTCTGGGAAAGCAGTTTAGGATGGCCCAAAGCCTTGGGGCCCTGCATCCACATGGGGGATCCTGAAGAAGCTCCTGGCTCCTGGCTTAGGATCAGTTCAGCTGTGGCCACTGAGGCCACTTGGAGGGTGAACCAGCAGATGGAAGATCTTCCTTTCTGTCTCTCCTCCTCTCTGTATATCTGATTTTCCAATAAAAAATATAAATATATAATTTTATATAAATTAAAATATAAATTATATAATTTTATATAAAATATAAAAATAAATCTTTAAATAAAAATATCTAGAAAGCACAGAAAATGTCTGCCTCAGGCAGAGCTGACCTGACCTGAAGCCAGGAGCCAGGGATCCTGGGGGTTTCCCAAGTGCCCACAGGGTCAGTTTAGCCATCGCATACCACCCCACCCCCTAGCAAATTCTAATCAGCACAAACACCTATGACTCACACATCACCAGAAAATGGCCCAAGCGCTGGAGCCCCTCTCACCCATGTGGGAGTTCAAGGCCATTTTTGCTTTTGGTCCATTCCCATCTGTCAAACTGTGACCTTTTCAACTTTATTTATGAGAGTATTTCAAAAGTTCTTGGAAAATTACAAAACAGTACAAAATTACAAAATCAGTGAGTCCAAAAAATGTTGAAATCCATGCATCATTTTTTCACAATATGTATTTTGCTTGAATATTCCAAAGACCTTGTATATGCATGGCAGGCATGAATAATTAGTAATAATAATATCTACTACGAACTGCTAAGTCCACACCTGGCACTGCTTTGGAACTTTACAGATATAAAATTCATGTAATGCGCACAACTTTAACATTGACACATCCTCATTTTACAAACAAATCCACCCTCAAACCCGACCAATGAAGTCCGTGGATCCGGGTGAACCCCGGCGTTGCACGACAGGAGCTTAAGCCACGGGGTCCTCGCCGCCAAACTACAACTCCCAGCAGGCACCGGGCGCCCTCAGCCCGCGCGACGTCACGGCGGCAGAGGGCGCAGGCGGCTCTGCGAGCCCAGCCGCTCGACTGGGCGGTTCCGCTCGGACCCTGGCCCTGACCCCGGCCCCGCGGTAAGTGGCGCAACCGGCGCAGGTCCTGCCTGCCGAGGCTCCGCCGCGCACGCCCGCAGCCTCCATGCCGGCGCGGGAGCCCCGCGCGCGGACCGGGACGCGGGGGAGGGGTGTCCGGCATCTACCATATGGAGGGGGAGATGGAACTCGGGCCGATCCAAGTCCAGTCGGCAGAGGGGGAACTCAGCGGGAGGGCGCGACCCCCGAGGAGCTGAGCCCTGGGTGCACGGTAACCGGGTGCTGCACGTCCGCACGCCCGGGCCCCGGGGGCACCGGGTCTGGAAGGCGCGGGGTCGGGGTCAGCTCCGCCCCCACGGGATGGCAGCGGGGTTTCTTGCCCGCAGCCCTGGCCAGCAGACAGAGTTCGGGTCGCAGAGTAGGAGCCCCAGAAAGCCAGGATGGCGGGGCCCGGCCTGTCTGGGGAGGTGCCCGCAGGGGTGGGCAGGGCCAGCTGGCGGCTGAGGATAACGGTACCCCTGGGCGAGGAGTCTCATTCCTCCACCCGCTCTGTTCCTCGCCCGGGCAGATGGCAGTGGCTCTGCGGGGCCCTCGCCCCTGAAGTCGGAGAAGAGAGCCCGCTGCCCAGCCACGCTCCTCGCGCCCCGCGTTGGGGTCGCCCCGATCCGTCGGGTCCCCTAGCCGGGTCCCACCGAGGCGCAGGACGATGATGCTGGCGTCCGGGGTGCTGGCCAAGGGCGCCCGAGCCGGGTCTCCGCTCCGGCCCCTCCTGGGGCCCGCACTCTCCCGCCGGGCTCGCTCCACCTCAGCCACCGACACGCATCATGTGGAGATGGCACGGGAACGCTCCAAGACAGTCACTTCCTTCTACAACCAGTCGGCCATCGACGTGGCGGCCGAGAAGGTGCTCTGGGGAGGCCGGCGGGGTTGTCCCGGGAGAGGACAGGGTTGGCGGGGCAGGACAAGCGCTCATGGCCCCCCTGTCCTTGCAGCCGTCTGTCCGCCTCACCCCCACCATGATGCTCTACTCTGGCCGCTCTCAAGATGGCAGCCACCTTCTGGTAAGGTACCAGCCCCCTACTTTCCTTTTGGCTCCCGGGTTTCTCAGAAACAGCCCCCCTCCCAGGATGGGAGGTTGGAGGGGTGGTGCTGCCTTCCTTGCCTTTTTTTTTCTTTTTTTCTAGAAAAGCGGCCGGTACTTGCAGCAGGAGCTGCCGGTGAGAATAGCTCATCGCATCAAGGGCTTCCGCAGTCTCCCCTTCATCATTGGCTGCAACCCCACAATACTGCACGTGGTAAGGTAGAGAGGACCTCGTGGCAGCGTGCCCACTGTTCTGAGGGCCAGATGGGGAGCTTGGGGCCCCCAGGGGCCCCTTCCAGGATGGCCCCAGGCCTTCCAAGGCTGAGGCTGCGCTGCCACAGAGGGGGGCTTTGCATGCTGGCTTTGGGTGGCTGTCGTCTGCCTGGAGCCTGTGACAGCCTGTGAGTTCCGACCTCCTTCCCTGCAGCACGAGCTGTACATCCGTGCCTTCCAGAAGCTGACAGACTTCCCTCCGGTAAGCGCCGTGCCAGGGCTGGGGGAGGGATGTTGGAGGTCAGGGGGCACCGTCTGTGCTCATGACCCCTTGACCTGCAGATTAAAGACCAGGCGGAAGACGCCCAGTACTGCCAGCTGGTACGACAGCTGCTGGACGACCACAAGGATGTGGTGACCCTCCTAGCCGAGGGTTTGCGTGAGAGCCGCAAGCACATAGAGGTCAGGGGCAGTACGAGTGGAGCCTCTCGGGGCGGGGGGCGCCTAGGGAGGCAGGGTGGGGTGTCTGAGGCCCCATTCTCTACAGGATGAAAAGCTTGTCCGCTACTTCCTGGATAAGACACTGACTTCAAGACTTGGGATCCGCATGCTGGCCACACATCACTTGGCGCTGCACGAGGACAAGGTGGGGAGGGGGGCTCCCTCCTGCGGGTGGTTCTCGAAGCAGGGAGCCAGCCATGCGAGGACAAGGTGGGGAGGGGGACTCCCTCCTGGGGGTGGTTCTCAAAGCAGGGAGCCAGCCACGGGAAGTCTTTATTGCAGCAAGGGAGGCAGCAGGATCAAGGAGTGGGGGAGAACACCTCAACGGCCCAGAACAAAGGGTGAAGGCCCTTTTTATAGCCTAAAGGTGGTGGGTCAGAGTGCAGATGCGGCTCTAAGTGGGCACCAGGGCTGAGTGCCTCGGGATTGGTAGGTGGGCCATCAGGTAGTCCAGTGGATCGGCTGAGAACACAGTTTAAACCTAAGGGGCACAGAGCTTAAGCGAGTGGACTTTTGCCGGGTAAGCTGGTATTTAAGATGACTCTGTGAGTCTGGGTTGGTGGGGTTTCATCGGTTCTCGGGCCACTGTTCAAGTCGCTCCTTACAAGGGTGCTTCTCCATGCAGCTGCTTCAGGCTTTCGGCAGCTGCTGCAGTTGAGGAGGGGGCAGCTGCTGCAGTAGTGGTTGGAGGGGGGCAGCTGCTGCTAGTCCTGACCCACTTTTTCCCACCAGCCTGACTTTGTTGGCATTATCTGCACTCGCCTGTCACCAAAGAAGATCATTGAGAAGTGGGTGGACTTTGCCAGGTGAGGCTGGTCCGCCTGCAGGCAGGAAAGCCCAGGGCATGTTCTGGGGCGGGTTTGCCAATGCTGACACTAGGGGAGGGTATCCTGCGCAGGTCAGGATGTTTAGCAAGAGCCCTGGTTTCTGCTCATCCCCCACCCCACACACACCCAGGAAAAAATCTTCCTGTGTTGCCAGATATTGGGGTGAGGGTGGGTTGGACAGAAGGGCCTCCCACAGGGAAGCACTGGGCTGGGGGGTACCTGTCTGAGCCCCTGTTCCTGTGCGCAGACGCCTGTGTGAGCACAAGTATGGCAATGCCCCCCGCGTCCGCATCAATGGGCACGTGGCGGCCCGCTTCCCCTTCATCCCCATGCCACTGGACTACATCCTGCCGGAGCTGCTCAAGAACGCCATGAGGTGGGCCGGCTGGGGAAATGCCTGGTGGGGCAGCTGGCAGCTGGAGAGCCACCACCAACCATTCTTTGTCCCCACATAGAGCCACAATGGAGAGCCACCTAGACACTCCCTACAACGTCCCCGATGTGGTTATCACCATCGCCAACAATGATGTGGATCTGGTCATCAGGTTTGTGCCAGATGGGAGGTTGGGCCAGGGAGGGCACCAGTTCCAAGCACCAAGTGCCAGTGAGGATGGACACGGGACATGAAGACAGACCTAGCGTGGGAGGTAATGAGTCAAGCCCACATTGTGGACATCCGGCCAGGATTTCAGACCGAGGTGGAGGGATCGCCCACAAAGATCTGGATCGGGTCATGGACTACCACTTCACCACGGCCGAGGCCAGCACCCAGGACCCCCGGATCAGCCCCCTCTTTGGCCACCTGGACATGAACAGTGGCGGCCAGTCAGGCCCCATGCATGGGTGAGCCTCATTCTGGTTCAGCTGGGGAGGCTGGAGTGGGTTGGAGAGAGGGAGGGACCCTCTAGCCCATCCTGTCCCCCTGTCCGCCCCCAGCTTTGGCTTCGGGCTGCCCACCTCACGGGCCTACGCAGAGTACCTCGGTGGCTCCCTGCAGCTGCAGTCCCTGCAGGGCATTGGGACTGATGTCTACCTGCGGCTGCGCCACATCGACGGCCGGGAAGAAAGCTTCCGGATCTGACGTCCCAGGCTCAGCCTGCTCGCCTGCCCGGACTGGGCCAGGCAGGGCAGCGCTCTGCTCTGACACACCGCTGCATCTTGGGTCCTTGGACCCCTGATAAATAGACTCCTGTAGAGCTGGGCACCACTCCTCTGCAATAGGGGTTCCCTGCTTCCTCACCTCCGGGCCTTAGAGGAAGTGGAGACCCCACATGACTCCAGCACCAGCTCCAACATTGTTGTCCTCCAGGGAACCCCCACCCTGACCTGTCGTTTGTTATTAAAGTGCACATTTTGAATGCCCTCTGGGGCACCGTGTGTGGGGAGGGCAGGTGAACCCGTGAGTT
This sequence comes from Ochotona curzoniae, assembly GCF_017591425.1. Lineage (NCBI taxonomy): Eukaryota > Metazoa > Chordata > Mammalia > Lagomorpha > Ochotonidae > Ochotona > Ochotona curzoniae. Next base: position 7,991,407 of record NW_024465421.1, read on the forward strand.
TTTGCGATGCGTGTCCCAATCTCCCAAGACGGGAGTAGATCAGACCCAGGTCTCCTGCGTGTTTGACTTGGCAAGAGTGCAGGTGACTTTGGCCGTTCCCGCAGAGACCTTCCAGTCACCTCCCTTAACAAATACTTCTGGGTTCCAGACAACAGAAGCAGCCAGAGGAGATGCCGAGTTCTGATTTCCCTTCCCGATGGTCACAGGATTTATTAAGAGTTGAAGGTCACCAGACTGGGCAGCCTCCTGAGCCACCTGATGCCTGGGCCTGAGGAAGAGTAAAAATACCACCCACCTGCTGCAGCTGCCAGGGAGGGCGAGGGAAGGGTGTGTGCTGGCAGGCGCCAGCGGGGAGCGGTGCTCACCACCAAGGTAGGTGGCTGGCCAAGAAAGTGAGCCAAAGGAAGAGGCAGCAGACAGCAGGCAGGCTCAGGGTTAGGCTTGAAGCAGAACTTCCTGTGAAAAGCAGAACCCCAGCTGACACTCCCCTCAGCAAAGACCTGAGGACCAACCTGGTGGAGCTAGGAGAGGAGAGGAGAGGAGCTGTGCCAACTTCTCCCACCTCGTGGGGTCATGGAGGTCCCAGCTGGAGGGGACACAGACGGGAGGATCCGGACTCACATGGCAGATGGTGGCAGGTCACGCTGCCCGGCAGGGTGGGACTGGTGCTGGCCACGGTGGGCAGAGCTGAGGCTGGGGGGTGGACACAGCCTCCTGGGGGTGCAGCAGGGACCTGAGGATGGGTCTGAGCCTAGGAAGGGATGTTTCTGGCTGGATTCCCTAGAAGCCAACCCCAAGAAGTTTTGTGTCCCATTTTTGTTAACAAAGTGCTACCAGAAGGGAGTTAACAGCAAAGGAAGGAAAGAAGCCAAACCGAGGAAGTCCAGGGCCAGGAGAGGAGGCCTCAGGGTTGGAGGCAAGAGACTAACTGGAGGAGGGCACTGATTCCCCTGCGGAACAGTCATTCATTCAGTGTGTGGGAGGGTGGCAGGGAGGGATGTGGACTCCAGCTGCCGGGTTCAAAATTCTCTGAACAGCTGTTAGCTTGACCAAAGGAGAGCCTCCGGCTGGCTTCTGAAGACGCCTCAAGGTGAGCTAGGCACCAAAACAAGAAAAAAGGTTCCCAAGGAACTGCGAGCCAGCCACAGTCAGCAGCAATCATCAGGTCTGTGCAGTCCAAGGTAGCACGCGGTGGGGCAGCAGCAAAGAGACCCTGATCGGAGATTAGTGACCTGGGCTAACCACTAACGCAAGGGAAGGGTCAGCATGGTGACAAGAAATGAAAAGAGGCGCCTGACCCTGGGGCAGGTGCAGTTAATCAAGCTAGAGGGACTGGACGGAGAGGAACAAACAGAATTTTAATGGCTTTCTTGCCTGGTTTTTGTGAGGTTACTTGTAATGGCGCAGGCACACAGTGATCACAATCTCTCACACACACCCCACCCCATCCCCACCATTCCTTCATTTCCCAGGAAAGTTAACGGCAATTCCCACCTCCGCCCACGCGAGGGGGGAACCCAAGATAGTTCTTGATTTGTTACCGTTGAGTCCCTAAGGCCCCGAGAGTTTCACGCCTCTCAGAATTATTTATAAATCCAGTAACTACGTGATAAACCAAAGACGATCCAGAAAATGGTCAAAGGGGAGTATTTATTGGCTGCGTTCGGCTCTGCGACAGGCACGCACCTGCACGCCGCCAGCAGCTTTCGCCTTGACAATCCGTGGCCTCTGGTTTAACCACCTGCACGTCCGTGCATCTCGCTGTTAACCTTCACTGACTCGGGCAATCTACACGCCTGGACACCTGATCTCGGGGCATAGGGTCGGGACCCGGGTGTCCTCACGCACTGGCCTCGGCCGGCTTCTGCTCCGCTGGCTTTGGGGGGACCGGCTCCTTTCTTCGGGGCACCCCTGGACACACCTGTTGCAGGCCGCCGCGACCTCCACCTTAAAAACGGAGGGGTACGGCGCACCTTCACGTAGGGAGCGGTAATTGGCACACCCTGGCCTCACTCTACAGGAACCGGGGCCTTTAAAAGAGGCTGGGCAGAGCCACCGCCTCAGCGAAGCGTCCAGCGTGCGGACAGATGCTGGGCAACTCGAGCAAGCCGCGGGGATGAGGACGACCGCGCCGATAATGACGGCCGCGCCAGCCAATAATCTCCCGCTACCTCAGAGACCCCGCCCTCAACCTGACGCCCCGCCCCTCACGCACTGTCGTCCCGGAGGGAAACTGCGACGCGGCGCCTGACTCTGGCGTCATTTCCTCCACCGCGATGGCGGCCCAGGGAGCAGCAGCGGCGGTTGCGGCGGCGACTTCGGGGATCGCCGCGGAGAGCGAGCCCGGGCCTGGAGAGAACGCGGCGGTCGAGGGCACCGCCCCGTCCCCGGGCCGCGTCTCCCCACCGACTCCGGCGCGCGGCGAGCCCGAAGTCACGGTGGAAATCGGAGAAACGTACCTGTGCCGGCGACCGGATAGCACCTGGCGTGAGGGCGGGGACTGGGGCGGGGGGCGGGGACTGCGGGGAGGGGACTGCGGGGAGGGGCGGGGTCGGGGAGGGGACTGCGGGGAGGGGCGGGGTCGGGAGGGGTCAGAACCTAGGGGAGGGGCCCGGACCAGGGGCGGGGTCAGAGCCAGGGCGGGGACTGGCGAGGGGCGGGGTCAGAGCCAGGGCGGGTCCTGGCGAGGGGCGGGGTCAGAGCCAGGGCGGGTCCTGGCGAGGGGCGGGGTCAGAGCCAGGGCGGGTCCGGAAGGCGGGAACTGAGAGCAGCCGCTGGCAGGAGGTCCGGTCCCAGAGCCCAGAGGCCAAGGAAGCGGGACTGCGGCGATCAGGGCCGGGAGGCTGGGGGTGTTGGTGATCAGAGCCAGGGGACTGGTTCTTACGGAGAGGAGTGGCGGGGGACGGAGGGGCGAGCGTCGGGGTTGGCGGAGGTGGAACTTGAGGATGCGCAAAGAAGCAGCCGCTGAGGATGCAGCGCGGCAGTGGGAGGCTGTCGGCCTCAGCAGACGATGCCTAGACCCCTCCGGCTGGGTGGTTTGGAAATTCTGCTCTGTACACTGTCATAGGCTGCATTTCCTGGTCTTTGTTTAATAGCCGTGTTCCTTACTGGTGTCATTTGTAGGGAAAAGGTGGGTAGCGTGCTCGCTCTGGGTGATGTTGGGGGGAGCCTGATAGTGCCCCCCCCATACACACAGGCCGCCGACAGAGAAGACCCAGTCACTCACATCACACTGCCTTCCCTCATCTTCAAACAAACAAACCTCAAGGCCCTCAGCTTGGCGTTCATTTTTGTGCTGTTGGGGCTCCCCACCACCTCCACCAACTGCGCCTGTCCTCTGAGGATGCTTGCAGGCCTGTGACCACGGTCTGCTGCGTGGATGCCCTCTCTTCCTTCCCCCTCATTTACCTGACCCTCTGGCACTCATCCTTGAAGCCAAGCTCAAGGCAGGCAGACCCCTGCAGGCAGGATGAGCTGTTCCCCGTGCACGTGCCTGCCACATTGTTTGCATACCTCTGCCTCAGCAGTAACATAACATCATAACATCACTGTTGTCATTTCCCGTCTGTGTCCTTTCCCTTGTCAGGCTGTGCACTTCGGGAGGGCAGGGCCTCTCACGAGTCATTGCTGTGCCATCTGTACCTAAATGTAGGGCCTGACCCACAGTGGATGCCTCACTCACTAAGTGATCTTGAGTTGTCAGGCACTGTGCTAGGAGTCAGAGGTGTGCCCCCCACCCCGAGGTTGGCGCTGTCCTCTCGTGTTCCGGCCCGAGGAACCGAGCCGCAGAGTTGAAATGACTTGCCCTGTTACTTCACAGCTAGGAAGTGGCTAGCATGAGGTAGAAACTTGATCCCGAACAGATGAGCGGCTGCACGTGTACCAGGAAGTGAACCAGGAACTGAGGCCACAACTGAATGTGGGCCCAGCACTTGCCCCACCGGGGGCCCTAAGGAATCCTCGGGTTTTTCCTCACATGGTAAATAGGTGCAGTGGCCCAGCTGGCCCGCCTCCCGGAGCTGCGGTGCTGGATGGGATGGCAGACGTGGCTGGGTAATCCCCAGAGCCTGGACACTCCCTGGTCCTGCCTTCTCCCACCTGATGAGTCCGTCCTCTGCCCGCCACAGATTCGGCTGAAGTGATCCAGTCTCGAGTAAATGACCAGGAGGGCCGAGAGGAGTTCTATGTGCACTATGTGGGCTGTGAGTGACTTGGGGCATTCTGGTGGGGCCGGGGGTGGGTAGGGGCTGGCTCAGCCGCGGCCCCCTCATGACGCATCCTCGCAGTTAACCGGCGACTGGATGAGTGGGTAGACAAGAACCGACTGGCACTGACCAAGACGGTGAAGGATGCCGTGCAGAAGAACTCGGAGAAGTACCTGAGTGAGCTGGCCGAGCAGCCGGAGCGCAAGATCACTCGCAACCAGAAGCGCAAGCACGACGAGATCAACCATGTGCAGAAGGTCCGCGTCTCCCCAGGCCCGGGGACCAGCCTCCCACGTCTTTTTTCCTAAATGTTCGTTTTATTTTGTACCTTTGAAGGTTGCAGAGAGGTCCCATCTCGCTCGCTCGCTCTCTTTTTTTTTTTTTTTTTTTTTTAAGATGCTTTACTTGAAAGTCAAGTTAGAGAGACCATATATGCTGGTTCACTCCATAAATGTCTGCAACCACAAGAGCTGAACTAGACTGAAGCCAGAAGCCAGGAACATCCTACGGGTCTCCCACATGACGGCAAGGGTCCAAGGGCTTGAGCCGTCTGTCACTGGCTTCCTAGACCATCGGCAAGGAGTTGGATCAGGAGTGGAGCAGCCAGAATGCCTGCATCTCAGGTGGAGGGTTAGCTTGCAGCACCACCACTCCAGCCCCGAGAATATCGCATATTTTATTTTTTATTGGAAAGACAGATTTTCAGAAAGGACAAGGAAACAGAAAGATCTTTTCATCGGTTGGTTTACTCCCTTAAATGGCCACAATGGCCGGAGCTGAGCCAATCAGAAGCCAGGAGCTTCTTCCAGATCTCGCATGTAGGTGCTGGGTTCCAAGGACTTGAGCCATCCTTCACTGCTTTCCCAGGCCAGAAGCAGTGAGCTGGATGGGAAGTGGAGCAGCTAGGACAGGAACTAGCACCTGTATGGGATGCTGGTGCTTGCAAGAGGAGGCTTACCCACTTGAGCTATCATGCTGGCCTCAGAATGATCCCTCTCTGAAGTTCTCAGGGTGTAGCAGATGCTTTCCCTCCCTTGGAAAGGCTTAGAAAGGGCCTGTCTAAAGTCACACAGCGGGGAGCTGCATTGCTAGGACAGGAGCCCTGCCACCCAGTGCTTACATTTCTGTTCTCTAGTGGCTATGCTGCAGCAGACAAAAATGATTTGGAGTCTAAAGGAAAGGAAAAGAGTGAATGCCATTGAACAGTTGGTACCGCCCAGCCAGGCGGAGGCCTGGATGTGTGGATACTTCCTCACAATTCAGTGGCGCAGGGTCATGGCTGCTTACTGTGGTAAGGAAGCAGGCCCAGGATTGCACTGCCAGTAGCATGGTGTCATGAAACTAGAATAACCACGCCAGATGCTCACTGGGCTGTGAGCAAGCGTGTTAGACTGGCTGTTTGAGCACAGGGTCTCAGTGATGTTTCACAGTTGCTCTCCCGAGTCGACAGGAGAGACACAGATGTCTTTGAGAACCTAGCTGGGAGACTCATCTGCCAACTTGACATTGTGGTTTTTTTGGTTTTGGGGGTGGGGGAGTTTAGTATTTATTTATTTATTTATTTATTTATTGGGAAGTCAGATGTACAATGAGGAAGAGAGATAGAAAAGATCTTTCGTCTACTGATTCACTAACTGGCCGCAGTGGCCGGAGCTGAGCTGATTTGAAGGCAGGAGTTAGGAGCTTCCTTCGAATTTCCCATACGGGGCACTGTCCCAAGGCTCTGGGCCATCCTCAACTGCTTTCCCAGGCCACAAGCAGGGAGCTGGATGGGAAGCGGGGTGATCGGGACACGAACTGGCACCCATATAGGATCTCTGCACATGTAAGGCGAGGACTTTAGCTGCTAGGCTGTAGTGCTGGGCCCCAACTTGATACTCTTTAACAGTGAAAGTCAGAAATTATTGACAAAGTTTGGTTCTCAGCAAGCTATCAAGCTACACCAGCCCTGGGACATCACTCTTTCAACTAAGAATCTTTTTCAAGATTTATTTATTTGAAAGGCATTGGCATTTGATAGAGTCACCAGTTCAATCCCTACATGTCTATAGCAGCCAGAGCTAGACGAATAGCAGCTGGGAACCCGTGTTCCACTAGGCTGTCACGGGCTGTCACACACACCTCCAGCCCTTCTGGAAGGCACAGGATAGCAAGGAACCAGGCACTGTGAGATGGGAGGTTAGCACACCAAACGGCAGCCTCATCCACTATGCCACAGTGCTTGCCTGAGCCCTTTGTCTCTTTGATTCATGCATGCCTGATGGGTTCACCAAGCCCTCAGCACACTTGTGCTCCTTGGTTCACCTGAGAAGTGCCCGTTCTGTGCTTGGCGCTGATAGGTTCCAAGCCATGGCATGTGGCCTTTCAGTCCATGGCAAAACAAACTCCTTGGGAGGACGCAATATTTGCCTTTTGGGGAAGAAACGGGAAGAGAGAAGCGTCCAGGGGTCCCAGCACTGAGTAGACCTAAGTACTGCTGGGCAAAGCTTTTCTCTCAGGTGGAAGCCCATGCATGTGGATGGACAAGGTGAGCAGCCCACTGCTTCTCAGTACCAGCTGCCTTGCTCATGGGGAAGCACTGGCTCCCGTGGCTCTTGAGCACCTGCAGTGTGTCTAGTGTGCCTGGAAGTTTCTACGTTGTAGCAAGTTTCAGCAACACATGTTCCCATGTCCCAGAATCCTCTCTGGGACAGAAGTGATCAGGTCAAAGACCATTAATTCCCCCACTAGTTGGCACTCAGCAGAGGTGGCCCTGGAAACTGCCAGATGCCAAGCCAGATGAGAAGGGGTAATAACAAGCAAGTTAATGGTCGCCCATGTTCTTTGAAGCCCGATCAGTGTTTAACTGAATAATAAATCGCTGTGTTGAGTAAAGGAGTGGTTTTGTAGTCCTTTTATTGCCTTCGTAGAAGAGGGTTTTGTCACACCTGGGAAATGTGTCCTAAGGAGGCATCTTGGCAGTGTTCAGACTCTGAATTGGACAGGCCAAGGGTCCATGTCCACCGTGCTGTGTCCTGTGCCCCTGGACAAGTGGCCTCCTGTCTTGGTGCCATGGTTCCCTCTTCCATCAAGCTTGTTTTGAGAACTAAATGCGACAGTGTTTATCAGTACTTGACACTTTGAAATCAGTGGAGCTGGCTGGTGGCCAGGGGCAGTGGCCACATCTTCCCCTGCCTGTTTACTTTCTGTAAGATGGAAGTAAAAATGTTCCAGCCAGGGTTTGCTGAAAGGGCTAGTCGAGGGGCTAGCCTTCCGGCTGTTGCAGCCATCTAGGGAGTGGACCAGCAGATAGAAGTTCTCTGTGTGTAACTCTGCCTTTCAAATAAAATCTTTATTAAAAAGGGGTGGAGGGGACTTTTGAACCCATATATCTAGGCACAGTGCCTTCTCCGAGGGTGGGGTTCTGGGTACGGTTCTGGTATAGGTCATAGGCTTCCATTGCCAGGCTGTATGTGGTTCCTTCTTCGAAGTCTGTCTTAAGAACAGGATGTGCTATGTCGTGTGATTTGGTCCCTTCTTTCCCAGGAAACCAGCTGATAACCACATTCCTCCTGACTTGGGGAAGGACAGTGTTTTCTGGTCAGCAAAAATCCAGGCAGGCTTTCTGGGGGGGGTGGAGGGGTGGGGCCAGTGCTGGACTTGGAAGAACTGGAACCAGCACCATAAAAATGATTACACACTGTCACTCACGGAGTCTTTCTGTCATGGGACCCGCTTGACTCATGCCCTGTGCCAGTTTGAGGAAGCATTGTCTGGTGGCCATAAGGAAAGGGCATGGTCAATGTGAAGGAACCATGTGCAAAAATACGAGGACCAGAAGAAGGGGTGTTAATCACAGCCCGGGTTTGAGGGCTTGACCCTGGAGGCAGGCACGCTGAGGCCGAGTCAGTTGTCCAGACCTGTCATGCTGAGAGACTAGTTAGAGAATTCCAGGGTATGATCCCGGGAATGTCAGGAAGATGAGCTGCCATCCAGCTTGTGAGACATTGGCCACTGATTGAATGCCAGGCTGAGAAGGAGGAGTCCAAAGAGCAGGCCTGGTGGCAGGTCCTGGGCAGTTGGGCTCACGGAGACATGGCCAGGAGGAAGGGCTTGTGATGATGACAGGGTCTTCGTGGGAATCCCTGTGGAAGGGAGCCCTGGAAGCGATCCTTGGACAGGCAGCACCTGGTACCCAGCCAAGAGATGGGCACCGCAGTCATGTTGAGTCTGGGAAATGAGACCCATCCTATCATCTCACCACTGGCAGCACTGGATTGCCCCAATGTACAGTTGAAGCTCTTCCTAACCCAGACTTCTGATCCAAGCTTTGTTCGGTTGGCAAGAGCCGGAGGTGGGCTGCAGGGCTCTCTGGGCAGCTGGCTTGTGAGCTGTGGGTGTGGTGACTGGGTATGCAGGGTGGCATGGTGGGCTGCCCACCTTCTGTTTACCTCTGCATGCTTCTCTCCCTTCCCCAGACGTACGCAGAGATGGACCCCACCACAGCAGCCTTGGAGAAGGAGCACGAGGCAGTAAGTGGAGGCAAGGGTTTGCCTGGGCATTCCCTGCCTCAGGCAGAGGGCACTGACACATCACCCACCCACTGCTCCCACTCCTGCAGATCACCAAGGTGAAGTATGTGGACAAGATCCATATTGGAAACTACGAAATTGATGCCTGGTACTTCTCGCCATTCCCGGAAGACTATGGGAAGCAGCCAAAGCTGTGGCTCTGCGAGTACTGCCTCAAGTACATGAAGTATGAGAAGAGCTACCGCTTCCACCTGGTGAGAGAGGCTGGCCTTGGGGCTGAGCATCTAGAGGAGTCAGGTACAAGGAGGGGCTGCCCAGAGGTCTGGGGACTTCAACTCCATGCCTTTGTGGTGGGAGGACCTAGGCCAAGTTCAATGTCTGTGGATTCAGTTTCAACTTGTTTAGAATGGGAGCTGTAATCTGGCCCGTTCTGTACCCTGTACTGTGCCACATGTTTCCCAGGGCCAGACTCCTGGTAAGAAAGAGCCCCCAAAGCAAAGAACCAAAGATGTGGAGGAGCAGGAAGGGTGAGGTCATGGAGACCACCAGGAGCCGAGCACTCTGCTCGCCAGCACAAGAATCTGTGCCCAAATGTGGCAGCAGAGGTGAACATGAGTGGTTTGGTAAAGCCGGAAGCTGGCTCCTGGTACCCTGGAGGCAGGCCCACACAGACCTGAAGCCGTCTAGCCAGGTGGTGTTTGCTGGAGTCCCTCAGTCCCTGTGCCTGTAGGGCAAAGTGGCCTTGGTGCCCTGAGGCTGTTAGGGGCAGCATGTTGACCTTGGGGTCTACAGATGGCAAGTGGGGAGACTTGCTGTGTGTTGCACAGTGGGCTGGTGGGGATCACCTCGCAGGGACCCCATCAAGCCTGTGCACTCTGCTCCTCCCCTGACCAGGGCCAGTGCCAGTGGCGGCAGCCCCCGGGGAAGGAGATCTATCGCAAGAGCAACATCTCCGTGTACGAGGTGGACGGCAAAGACCACAAGGTGAGCTGCTAGCCGGGAGACTGTGGCATGGGGGGTGGGAGGGGAAAAGGGATGGCCCGCATGTCACCAACAGGGAGAGGCAGCCCGCGGGTACATCTGCCAGGTATCACAAACCTGTCCCGTGGCCTGGGGTGGGGACACAGGCCCAGCCTGTGGGCCAGGATTCCCTCAGCCCGGGGACTGAGTAGAGACTGATTAGCCTGAGGTGCACCCAGAAGTGTTTTTTCTGGTTCCCTGCACACTGGAAAGATTATTTTCTTTTGCCTGGGACAGATCTGCTCTGTGTGAGATTTTCTGCCAGAACTCTGGTCAGCAGGCAGCTGAGCCAGTTCCTGTTCCTGGCGGAATGACTTCCCTGGGCCAAGGTGGGACCCCTGGGGCCTGCTTTGCTATTGTTGAGAGCTTGGCCTTCATGCTGGTCAGTCTGACAGGACCTCAGCCAAGTGCCCAGTTCCTGTGAAAGGGCAGTAGAGGCAAGAGGGCAGCGATCAGACAGGGTTGTGGTACAGCAGGGGGAAGCCACCGCTTGGGACATGGACATCTCATGTGGGAGCCAGTTTGGGACCCGCTGCTCCGCTTCCCATCTTGTTCCCTACTAATGGCCTGAGAAAAACAGTAGAAAATGGCCCAAGTATTTGGGGCCCTGCCACCCATATGGGAGATGTAGATGAAGCTCCTGGCTCCTGACTTCAGCCTGGTGTAGCCCTGGCTGTCATGCCCACTTGGGGAACTATTAGATGGAAGAGCTCTCTTCTTTCTCTCTCTCTTCCCCCACCACTCTGTATGTATGTCTTCCTCTCTCTGTAACTCTAACTTTCAAATAAATAGATGTTAAAAAAAAAAAGAGGGCAAGCTTGGCAGTGACTCCTGGCTTCAGCTCGTCCCGTTGCTTCCGTGGCAGCCCCGAACAGCTTCCTTGTTCTTCTTTGTTCCTGTTTCTTTACGCATAAAACAGGAGTCAGAATGCTTACCTGACCAGGCTGGTGGTGGAATAAATGCAACCACCCACATCAGTTGTTGAGTGTACTGCCTGGTGTCTGGCAGGTGCCCAAACACGTGGGCCTTGGTCATTATTGGTCAGAGCAGGTGCCCTACTGAGCTTGGGCAGCACCCGTTCGGTGCCTGGGTCCTGCCCTCTGCCCTACCTTCCTGAACAGGAGCTGGTGGAGTGGGGAAAGGGCTGCCCAAGGACTGGGAGGGTCTTGCCCAGCTCTGCCCCTTCCTAGCGTGAAGCCCTCAAGCAAGTGTGTCCCGTCTCCGAGCTTCCTTTCCATCCTGAGTCCTGTGGGACTGGCAGCACCACCCTCCCAGAGCGGGTGTTGAAGGTGGGCGGGCTGGGAGGCCAGGCTCCAGGCAGAGGCTGCGGCAGGAAGCCCAGCAAGGGCCAGAGGGAGCAGGGCCAAGCTGGCAGACAGAGCTCGGGGCTACTGAGGGAGACAAGCGACTCGGCCAATGTTTCCCAGGCACCTGGCTGTAAGCTAAGCTTGGCGCAAAGTGCTGAGGATGCAGCAACGAACAGGACAGAGCTCACGATTGATCCTCGAGCAGGCCCCAGCTTCCTGATCACCAGCCTGGCCCTCGCAGAGCAGGTGGCCTCTGGGCTCAAGCTGGGCAGGGGAGCCATGCTTGCACCCTGAGCCTAGGTGGTCTCTGCCCCTCTCCACAGATTTACTGTCAGAACCTGTGCCTGTTGGCCAAGCTTTTCCTGGACCACAAGACACTGTACTTTGACGTGGAGCCCTTCGTCTTCTACATCCTGACCGAGGTGGACAGGCAAGGGGCCCACATTGTCGGCTACTTTTCTAAGGTGCTGGTGCAGAACACTGGGCGAGGGGAGGTGGGGGAGGGGACCAGCTGGAGCAGGGGCTGAGCCTCCCGACGACCCCCCCCCCCCCCGCAGGAGAAGGAGTCTCCAGATGGAAACAACGTGGCCTGCATCCTGACCCTGCCACCTTACCAGCGCCGCGGCTATGGGAAGTTCCTTATCGCGTTCAGTGAGTGGTCCCCAGCCCGTGTCCCTTGCGGGGAGGGGGTAGCCGCCAGGGCTGGGCCGGAGCCTCACCTTCTCTGCGCCCCCACCCCACCACCACCAGGTTACGAGCTCTCCAAGCTGGAAAGCACCGTGGGCTCCCCAGAGAAGCCGCTCTCTGACCTGGGCAAACTCAGCTACCGCAGCTACTGGTCATGGGTCCTGCTGGAGATTCTGCGTGACTTCCGGGGCACATTGTCCATCAAGGACCTCAGGTGCAGGCCCAGGCCCTAGCCTCAGCCAGCTGCCCCTGGTGCTCTTAAGATGGGCTGGGATCCTGTCTTTCAGTCCCCTTTAGCTGGTCTAGCCAGACTCCCTCTACCCCCTCACCTCCCCCAGTCAGTCCCCACTCCAGGACTCATCCCAGTGTCTACTCTAATTCCTTACTAGCCAGATGACCAGTATCACCCAGAACGACATCATCAGTACCCTGCAGTCCCTCAATATGGTCAAGTACTGGAAGGGCCAGCACGTGATCTGTGTCACGCCCAAGCTGGTGGAGGAACACCTCAAAAGTGCCCAGTATAAGAAACCTCCCATCACAGGTGGGTGGGGGCTGCCCTGTGTGTGCGTGAATTTACGTGGGGCGGGGAAGGGGTAGGCGTGAAGACTGTACTGTTGGGAGCCAAGATCTCCTTTCTGCTGTCACATGATCCCAAACCAGTCAAACTAGCTCCCAGGGCCCAGGGCCCAGGGCCCAAGCCTCAGGCAGGCTGCTCCATTCCTGGGCTTCCCTGCCCCCTCCCCAGGACAAAGTCTGCCCTTTTATTCTGGCCCAGAGCAGGTGAAACCTGGCCTGGGTCCAGAAAGCAGGGTGGATCCAGAGAGCAGGGTAGGTGCAGGCTTGGTCCCACCTGCCTCTCATGCCCCTGCTTCCCCCCACCCCCCACAGTGGACTCCGTCTGCCTCAAGTGGGCGCCACCCAAACACAAGCAAGTCAAACTCTCCAAGAAGTGAGCAGCCTGTGCCCTGCCGCGGGCCCTGCGCCTCGGAACCCCTGTAAATATGTACAGCCCCGTCCAGGACTTTGTGAATAAAGTGAATTCTGCTGGAGACTGGGCTTTGGAGGGGCTAGAGGAAGAGAGCCACCAGGCTTCGTCGCACATCACACCCAGCCAGCTGTGCTGTACGCATGTTTAATCCTTCCTTCTGGTCCCCACCCCAATCCCAAGCCCCAGCCTAACTCCAGTGGGGGCTCAGTCCTCCGGAGTCCACGAGTCGGGGCTCAAGGGAGCTTGGTGACCAATAGGGCAAGATTGGGCCCTCTCCTGTTCTGAAGGCAACCGAGCCCAGAAGACAGGAGGCCAAGTGACGGCTCGGTGGACAGGTGTGCTGGTGGGCCAGAGAATCTGGCCCAACCCTCAGCAGCAATCAGCTGGGTAGCTACCCAGTTTCAGAGAAACAAATGGAAGCCAGGGCTCATCTCACGTTGGATTGTCCTTGGGAGTTTGGGAGGAGCCCAGCCTGTGGGCTTGCAGATGGCAGATGGAGGTAGCCAGGACCGCCAATCGAGATACAGGCTTGTGGGTTATAAGCCCATAGACCAAGCCAGAAGAATGGGCTCGAAGATCAGGTTAGGGCCTGGCCTCCCACCTGGTGTGGCCCAAGCCAGGCCCTTCCTGGGAACAAGGCATCCAGCGTCCATCCTCAGGTGTGATGTGTCCAAGCGGGAGCAGCTTCCAGGGCTATTCACTCACTGCTTGTGCCACAGGCAGAAGAGGCTCAGGGTCAGGCCTAGTGGCAGCAGGAGGCTAGTCTGCAGCCCACGGAGGGCTGGCGCCGAGCTACAGAGGTAGCTGTCAGGCTGGGACTCCTGGGTCTCAAGCATCACACGAGGCTGCAGTCCAGGCACTTTTTGCTGGATCCAGGAGGCATAGCGTGAGGTCAGAGTGTACACCCCAGGCCTATTGGGGGCCCCACAGGCATCACCCCAGCTCACAATGCCTGCCAGATACCAGTGGCCATCCATACGACAGGAGAGTGGGCCCCCGGAGTCGCCCTGAGGAGAAAAGTCACAGGACAGTGTGAGGACCAGGCTCGAGGGGCTGTCATCTCCTGGGAGTTGCCCGGCTCCCCGCTCCCGCAGCCCTAACCTGGCAGGCGTCCTTGCCCCCCGTCACATAGCCTGCACACAGCATGTCGTCCTGGATGACGTGGGGCTCCTCAGGGTTAGCGTCAATGTTGTACAGACGGTTGCATGTCTCACGGCTAATGAGCGGCACCTCCAGCTGCTGCAGGGGCTTGGGGCTCGGAAGGCTCACTGTGGACAAGGTGTTGCTTACCTAGGGCTTCCCACCCCAAAGCAAGCCCCCCACGTCCCCCCTGAGCATTCATGCCCTGTCCTCACCTGAGGGGGCCACATAGCCCCATCCAGTAACGGTACATTTGAGGCCATTGGGGAAGGAGGCGTTGGCTGCAGGAAGGCAGATGGGCCGGATATAGCGGCTGAAGTTGACCGTTTGCTTGAGTTTGAGCAGCGCTATGTCGCCCTGGGAGCCCTCCTCTTGGTAGTCTGGGTGGACGATGACTTCACTTGCCATGCAGGTCTCGGTGACATTAGAGTAGGAGTCTAGCTGGTCAGCCCCCAGCTTGATGTCATAGTCTTTCACATCATGTTCACTGCAAGCACAGGCGGGGGTGGGGAAAGGGCAGGCAGAAAGGGACCCCTGGTACCTTATGGCCTCCAACCCCACATGCCATTCCCAGGTGGCACCTTTTAGGCCTCAAGCAGGACCCTAGTTTTAGCCCGTGACCTGTAACCCCTTGCCTTCCCTCCTGGCTGGTGTTTCAGCCTTGGCTGATACCCTTGGATCCAGTCCAAAGACTTGGCCTCTGACCTGGATTGACAGGTGAATGTTCACTGCCAGCCCACTTTGGAAAAAATGCCTTATTTGAACTGTAGTGAGACAGAGCTCCCATCTACTGGTTCACTCCCCAGTAGCCAGGGCTGGGTCAAGATCAAATCCAGGATCAGGAACTGCCATGGGGGTAACAGGGACATAAACACTTGAGCCTCTGGAGCAGAGCCAGGACTTCAACCCTGGGTATACATGGCATGTGGGCAACCCAGCGGCTATGCCAAAGGCCCATTCGTTTTATGCTAATGTATCAGTCAAAATTTCAGACCCCTTTGGCATTCCACTCCCTTCCCACCACCCAGCTGGTACCTGGGGAAGCAGTGAGCAGCTGACAGTACCCACTGGTCAGAAACAAGAGAACCACCACACACATGAACGCCATTGTAGAGGATGCTGACTTGCCAGGGCCACTGACCAGGTTTGGCATTGCTCCCACCGGTGATGCGTGCTTGGACAACGGTACCGCAGGGGACTGGGGAAGGGTGAAAGGGGGTCAGGCCACAGCCGCTGTTGAGCCATCCCATGGAGTCTGGGGTAGAGCTTGGGGTGGCTTTGTCCCCAACCCAGCCCTCAGCCAGTGTTGAGTTCCCATCCCTTGCTGCCCATACCCGCTGGCCCACCCACTGCTCCAGCCCCAGACACAACTTGACTGCACTTGGGAGGTTTCCAAAACCTCATGGAAAGTGCAATTATGAAAAGCCATGCGTAGTTTTCAATGTCCCATCAAGACAGACTCCCATTTTTTTTTCCATACTGTTTTCCATGGACTTTCTGAAGGCATCTCTCACAAACGGCCTCCTTTAAATCTTCACTTGTCTGGAGCACTCTGCCTCGGAACCCTTTCCCTGACCTTACTCCGCTTTGCACATTCTCTCAAGCTCCTCCATCACCTGTCTTGACCCTGCTGTTTGGGCATGGCCTCCAAGCTGCCCCATCCCACTGTTGTCTTCGGACAATTGTGTTCCCATGCATGCAGTTCCCCAGCCAGTCCCAGCTGGAGTCACGGGCGGGCGGGTAGACCGAAGCCCTTCCAAGCCAGCCCCAGCCCTCCCCTCCCTGAGGCCACAGTTGGGAGCAGAGCCGGAATGCCCTTCACAGAGTCACCTCCAAAGGAGCAGAGACCCAGCAGTCATCATCATGACAATAGCCTCTATTTAGTGTTTGCTGGCTGCCTCAGCACCTGGCTTTCACTTCCTTTATCTCTTCCCTCCTCGCTATAGCCCCTGCAGAGGAACACCAAGACCGCCTCGGGTGGGGGCGGTGAGGACACCTGCTTAGGGAGGCAAGGGGACTGAGAGGGAGGCACCCGTCAGTGGTGAAACCAAGCTCGAAAATGGTCTGATTCACCAACTGTGGAGCCTTCGAAAGAGACCTTTGGTTTATTTCGTTCAAAACAACCTTGAGTGCCCCACCTCGAGAGTCCAGAGTGAGTATAAAAATCCAGCTGTGTATCCTTGGACAAGCCAGTTCCTCAGGGTTCTTACCCATAAAATCAGGCAGTAACCCCCCAGTCACAGAGCAGATAGAGGAATGGGTTGGCTGGCTTCGCTTCGGGGGAGACACTTGTTAAACCCACTGGGAGAATGTGAATCCTAATCCCGTCCCCTCCCCCAGTTCCCCAGCCAGTCTCACCTTCAGCCTCATCAGCTCCTAGAGAGAGGAAAGAGAAGGAGGGACGGTTAAGCAGGGAAGAAGCACCTGCCGCTTCTCCAGAGGCCTGGCCCCTCTTTGTTTCTAGGAGGGCCAAGCCACCTCCGAAGGAAGAGGGAGGCTGAGAAGCAGGGAGGCCGGGGCCGGGATAAGCGAGGTGCCCCTGGAAGAGCACTGTGCCCTACGCCCAAAGCCCCTGAACTCGCAAAATGCACTCACCCATTCCAGCCTGGAGTAGTCCAAAAGAGAGCAGAATGGCCACGGCTTTGAGCTTCCCAGGCCCCAGGCCCGTTTTCCGGGCCATGGCCCAGGATGAGGGCCCCCCGGGAGAGCAGGAGAGACACCAGGTAGACAAAGGAAGAAACCGGAGCTGGTTTCCACAGCAGGATCCAGGTGTCTGACTCCAAAGTAAGGGGTTCTGGGATCTGAGCTGGGCTGGGAGGAGAAAGCTGGCTTCCAAGGGAGACAGCTGCCAGGCGAGCACGTCTGGAGTTAAAAACAGGCAGCAGTAGAAGCGCGACTCCGGCTGGCCCGGGCCACGGAGGCAGAGACTTCTCCGGTTGCAGCAGCTCAGGGGAAGGCACCTACCTGCTGGCCCCTCCCCTGGCCCCGCCTGCCGGTCGCCTGAGCTCCAGCCCAGTGCTCTCAGATCCCCCCAGGCTGTGTGTTGGGAGGTGGGGACTGCGGTCTGGGACTGGGCTAGAGACCTGGTGGGCTGGCCATTGTCAAAGGCCCAGGCCTACCAGGTCTCTAGCATGAGTTAATGCCCCTACCACTGCCCCCTAGCACCTGGCCCAGCCTTATGCGACTGAGTCCGGGTCACCAGTCAGCTTCACCTGAGCTTCACCTGCCAGCCATTGCACAAATACTGATCCAGGGTCTGTCATATCCCTGATGCTTCCCTGAGCAGGAAGGGGGCAGGAGAGGTGGCAGATGGGACCTGAGATCACCATAAAACATTGACACACTAATTTCAAACTGGGACTGGATACAGACAAGCACTGGGGTTCAGATAAGAGGGCTCAGCAACTTGAGGGGTTCTGGACAAAGTGCCTTGAGAACTGAGGCCTAAAGAGCGTGTTGGATGGTATTAATGGAGATGAGGGGTGGGAGGGACAGTGGCACAGGAGAATGTTCTAGAATTCAGGACCCAGGTGCAGCGGTTCAGGGAAAGGAGACGGTAGCCGTCAGATGCACTTCTCCGAGAATCCTTGGCAGCTTCCGATGGATGCTCTGGACTCAAGCTTCAGGAGAAACACCCTTACCTCCTCACCAACTTTCCCAACTCAGCAGGAAGGGAGTTTAGGGTCCTGGCTGGGGGAGACCAGGGAAGTCCCGGTGTGAGTCAGCGGGAGGATCCAGCTGGGCGCTCACTGGGAGAGAGGACGGGGTGAGTGGAATGGTGGGCAGTGGCTTGTGGGGGGCAGGCTAGCCATAGAAGCAGGTGGGGATGCAGCTCCCTGTGGAGATTCCAGGGACTATTCTCTTTGGTGTCTAGTGGCTCAGGATAAACCTGGCCCTTTAAGATGCTCTTCTCTTCCACACAACCTCCCACATCTCCCTTCTGGGCCCTCCTTCTGACTCCATGCCTAGACAGATCTCCCCTCCCCACCACCCTCCCCAGCTGATGTCCATTCTCACTCGCTGACCCCCCAGGTCTCCTCACACCCCGCCCAGGCGTGGCTTCCTGGTCCTTTTCCAGCCCCTCAACCCAAGGTGCCCCTGTGTGCTCGGCCTGAGAATAGGAGCTTTCAGTGGGCTTTGCTGATGACGCCCATGGTGCTTTGATTTCGTGGTCAGCAGTGACTGTGACGTGAATGAATGCGCAGATGCTCAGGCAAGTGGTTGGGGGAGGGAGTCCAAACCTTGGGGGTTACACTTGGGTGTGCTTTTGAGGAGACAGGCAGCAGGGAGCCAGCCGTGGCTGAGGTGTCCAGCAGGTGCCGGGGACACGAATTCATTCCACGGGGGAGGTGACACACACACAAGTGGCCACCTGGCTTCCCCCGCCCCGGGGCAGGAATGCGGGAGCAACTGCCACGTTATCAGGGACATATTTCCTGAGAGCCCAAAGCCTGACTCACCGAGGCTGAGAAGGAGGGGCCCTTCCCCTGGGCTTCCCCGTGGCCCACATGCCCTCAGCCCGCCTCCCCCCCACCATGATGCCACAAAAACCACGTGTCTGTATTTATACGTTTATTCACTGCTCCTCCTGCCACCCCTCCCCCTAAGGATTCCTAAGCCCAAAATAGCTGGCGCTGAGGCCCAGTGAGCTTTAATTCGCTGCCCTGGGGTGGATGGGAACTTTGGAAGTTCTCCACAGGAGTGAACCGGTTGGGTCGCATTCCTGCTCCACTGGGCGGGCTGTAGTGGGTTGGGAAAAGAAGGGGAGGCCATGCCCCCTGCCCCGGATCCAGACCTTCAGCCCTGGAGGAGTGCAGGCGGCAACAGTAGCAGCAGCACAGACAGAGCTGACCGTGGGGAGCCTGGGGCCCCTGCCAGGGCTGGGGGACAGAGGTTGCTGCCTTCAGGGGGCCAGTAGGGGGAGCCACTTGGAGGCAAGAAGTGGACCTCGCCGACGGTTTGGGAGATCCAGGCTTCTTCAGGGCCCACAGCCGCAAACAGCTCCCGGCTGCCTCGCATGGCCATGCCCACCAGGACCCAGGAGCCCCCTTGGGTGCGGCACAGGAGGGGAGGTGCTGAGGTCACCTGCAGAATCGGGGCCAGGGTCAGTGGGGTCTGGGACGCTGCCTCCCAAGGCCGTACACCTTCCCTGGGGTAGGCTAACCCGCCTTACCTCAAAGTCTAGACAGGATGCTGGGACCTGGTACCAGTACATACCTCACACTTGTCCTCCTGCCCCTCCGTATACAGGACACAGAGTGTCCCGGGGGGCAAAACACTCTCATAGAGACAGTGACAGAGACGGGGCGTCAAGATAGACACAGCGGCAGCCACAGGGACTGCAGACAAGGAAGGGGTTGTGCCCGGGGTGCTGGTCCCCCCGTTGTTTGTCACACTCCTCCCCACCCTGTCACCTGGGGCTCTCACCTCGGTCCTGGGGATCCTTCCAGCCCAGCACCCAGCAGCTGGCCCCCAGGGGGAGACCCCCTGGATAAAGGCAGATGGGCAGGGCTGCTGGGGAGGGCTCCACCCGGGAGCTCAGCTCCAGAAGAGCCAGGGGAGGCCTGAGTCCCAGGTGCCGGGGCAAACGGATGCTGACCACCAGCCGTGAGACCCGGGGGCTGGCCCCTGCCCAGCCCAGGTACACCTCCATGTGAGGCACTGTGGTAGAACCCAGCCTGTGGGAACAAGACCTGGTGTTGCTCCCACTGCTCTCACTGCTGGGAGGGTGCTTCCCGACCTACACAAAAGGCAAGGATGGGTCCCCAGGCCTGAGATCTGATCTCTTTTCTGTTCCCCCAGAACACTGCACAGTGCTCCCCTGGGCTCCCCAGGGGACAGCAGCCCAGAGCCCTTCCTGGCTCTTGCTTGGGTGTGTGTGTGTGTGTGTGTGAGGACACCCACCTGAGGACACAGTGAGTAGCTGCCAGCACCCAGCTGGGGGCCACAAGAATCCCAGCACAGACGCGATCACCAGCCACGTGTACCTCTGCCAGCCAGGGCCATAGCAACCCCTCGGGAGAGGCCTCTGGCTGCAGGCCACAAGCTAGAGAGAGGTATGAGGACGCCACAGCTGAGTCCTGAACCCCTGATCTAATCCCCCTCCCAGCTAAGCCCCAAAGGCCTTCTTGCTCACCGCCATGCTCTGTGTGTGGAGGGCAGGTGTGGGGCTCAGTCTCCTCACCATCGGGACCCCAGTCCCAGGCTAGCTGGTCCTCCAGGTAAGCCCCCCGGGCCACATGGCTGATCCATGGGCCATGGTCGTGCAGAGGGGAGAAGACTCGGGGACGCAGACAATTGCCGGAGAGGTCCGCGACTCCAGCCAGGAACCAGGTACCTTCCTCCTGGCATAGGAGGCTCCACCCGGAGTCATCCTGCACCCAGACAGGATGTGCATGGCGAGCAGCGGGGTCCCCTACGGACGTCTCAGACCCCACGAGCTCCGCAATCCGTCCCACCTCCTGCCAGCGCCACTGCCCATCTCGGTAAGAATTCAACCCTCACACCAGGATTCTCCAGGAATCTGGGGCTAGCCAGGAACTCGCGCACCTGCTGGAACCCCGCCAGGGCTCCTTTGGGCCACGCCTCCCTCCAGCGCTGCAGGCCCCGCCCACGGCTCTCTCGGCCTATCCCTGGCTCCCCCGTCAGACCCGCCCCCTCAGGCTCCGCCCCCGCCGCTCACCCAGCAGCGGCCCGCCTCCTCCTCCTCCTCCCGGTAGGCGGGGCAGAGCGCGCGCGGCGGGTCTCCGGGCAGTGGCACCTGCGCCCCCTGGCGGCCGTGCAGGCAGTGGCACCACCAGCGACTCAGCAGCTCGGCCTCCAGCAGCGCGCTGGAGCGGGGCGCGCGTTCTGGGGGGACGGGGGAGAGGCGGGGAGCGCGCGCTGCAGCCACAGGGGCTCGGGCTCCGCGACGCCCCATCCAACCTCGGGGCTCCGCATACCCCCGCGGCCCCAGCGGGCCAGGCGGCAGCGGCTTCCCGGCAGAAAGTAGTGTTCCGGGTGGGGCAGGCACACGGGCCGCGGGGCCGCACTCAGGTTCACGGGCGCGCGCAGCTGCAGCAGGGCCAGATCCGAGGCGTCATCCCACGAGGCGTTCTCGTGCGCCACGAGGCGCGCCACCCGCTCCGCGCGCGGGCGCGAGGGCAGCAGCACGCGCCAGGCTCCGAGGTCGCGGGGCGCGTCGTCGGGGTTGATGGGGCTGCAGGGTGGGAAAGCTGGGGCCTGGAGACCTCGCACCCTCCACCCTCTGTGGCTTAGAGTCCTTAGCTCGAGGCTGGGGTCACCGACTGGATCTCCACAGGAACCCCTGTTTTTATGCAGGGTCCCCCACCCCTACCTCACCCAGGAGTGGGATTAGGGCCGAAAGGAAGACGGGAATGCTCACTCACTCCAGGAAGCAGGTAGCAGGTGCCAAGACCCAGCTCTCGGACACCAGTGCCCCATGGCAGGGCCTAGATCCTGGCACGATCACCTGGGCCTCCCAGGGCCAGGCTCCCGGCCGCGGAGCCTTCCCACACTCTGAGGAGGCGAGAGGCCTGGGTAAGACCCAGGAGCTGCCACCCTCCCCCCGACTCGGCTTCTTCCAAGTCAGCTCACCTCCCCGGTGCCCTGGCCCTCACCTGGCAGGGCGATGGTGCAGTTTTCCTCCCTGGGCTCCCCGGGGCCTGACTGGGGCTCCTGGGGTTGAATGGGAAAGGCAGGCCCAGGCTCTGAACCCATCACCTGTGCCCGGATCCAGGCCTCATAGGGCGCCACTGCTGTGAAGACTCCTGGGCGGTTCCTCCGACCACAGCCAAAGCCGAAGCTGGTGATCCCTGCCTGGAACCAGCGGCCACCTTCCTCACAGACCAGGGGTCCCCCAGAATCCCCCTGTTGGGAAGTTGGCACAGGGACTCACCACCGTCGGTGCCAGCGTCCTTGTAGGGACTGCCCTCCCGCCATCTGCTAGAAAGTGGCCTGGGCGATGTGTGGTCCTGTGTCCCCAGACCCCAGCACAGAAGAAAACCCCGCGAATGGCCGAGGCCAAGAGCACAAGGCCAGGCAAGAGACGCCTGCAGCTCTCACTCATAACTAGAAGACTCGCTCCAGTTAAACCCTGACTTGGTTCATCCAGTTGTAAATAAACCCTAGGGACCAACTTGGTCTTGAGTGTGGTTCAGTGGCTGTCAGTGAGCTGGCACCCATGTCAGCACCAGTTTGAGTCCTGGCTGCTCTACTTCTGATCCAGCTCCCTGTTAACACATCTGGGAACGCAAGATTGCTTTAAGAATATATATTGGGCCCGGCGTGGTAGCCTAGTGGCCTCGCAGTTGCTGAGATCCCATTTGGGTGCCGGTTCTAATCCCGGCTGCTCCACTTCCCTTCCAGATCCCTGCTTGTGGCTTGGGAAAAGCAGTAGAGGACGGCCTAACACTTTGGGACGCTGCACCCATGTGGGAGACCCGGAAGAAGCATCTGGCTGCTGGCTTCAGATCGGCTCAGCTCTGGCCATTGGGGCTATTTGGGGAGTGAACCTGCAGTTGGAAGATCTTCCTCTCTGTCTCTCCTTTCTGCAAATCTGAATTTCCAGAGTAACCGGGAGGAAGGGCTGTAGTGGCTACAGTCTGGGCCAGGCTGAGCCAGGAGCCAGGAACTTCATGTGGTCTGGCAGGTGGTGCAGGGGCGTAAGCACTGGACCTCCCTCTGCTGCTTTCCAGGTGCAACAGCAGGGAGCTGGACCGCAAATGGAACAGTCGGGACCAGAATGGCAACTCCTCTGGGATGCTGGTGTCACTGGGCCGCAGTGCCAGCCCCTCACTCGCCACATGTCATGTGTTCAATGAGCACACGTGACCATCAGCTACCATGCTCCGCTCGCAACAAAGATAAAGAACATTTCCAACAGTACAGGAAGTTCTGCCAGGCAGCAGTGGTCTCCAGGCATTTGAATTGCTTGTTATTTTGTCTCAGCAGCCAGAAGGTTATCTGTTCAGGTCCTGGAACCTCCGACTTGGCGACTTGGCAGCAGAGCTAGGGTGGTGAGGGTGGAGACCCGGGGGTCAGTTTGCTTGAATCCCCCCCAGCAGCACTCATGCTTGGGAGAAGGATTTCTGGGCAAGATGTTGCAAATATATTATGTTTTTCAGCGTGGAAATTATGGCACTGTGAGTTAAGCTGCTGCCTGGGGCACTTGAATCCAGTACTGAAACACCAGTATGCATCCCCAAGGACTCTGCTCCTGACCCAGCTTCCTGCTAATGCACTTGGGAAGGTGGCACACGACAGCCCACGGACTTGGGGAGCCCTGGACAGAGCTGCAGGCTCCCGGCTTTGACCTGGTCCAGCCTCGGCTGTTGCAGCTTTTGGGAGGTGAATCTTCAGAGGACAGATCTCTCCCTGTCTCTCTCTCTCTGCTTCTCTTTCTTTTATTTTTAAAAGCATATTTATTTTATTTTTATTTCAAGGGCAGACTTATAGAGAGAGGACGAGGGACAGAGAGGGACATCTTCCACCCACTGATTTATTCCCTGAATGGCTGCAACAGCAGTCCAAAGCCAAGAGGCAGGAGCTTCCTCCAGGTTTTCCACGTGGGTGCAGGATCCCAGGCACTTGGGTCATCTTCTGCTGCTTTCCCAGGTCACAAGCAGAGAGCTGAACTGGGAAGTGGAACAGCCAGGACTAGAACTGGGGTACATACGGGATGCCGGCACAGGTAGGTAGAGGTTTAGTCTGTTATGCCACCACACCTGTTGCTTTGCATCTTTTCAAATAAAGAAATAAGAGACTCTTTTTTTTTTTTTTTGGCTTTCAGAGAAGGATTAGCTTTGTTTTTTCAACCACTCTTTCCTCAGTGTGTGACACTAGGGGCTGGGGTGTGGGCTCAAGTCTTTAGCTAGTTCTGATGAAGGCTTGAGCACTGGGTGTTGTGGCAGTAACATGAAGAATGCCGTTCCCTCCATCTTCCATAGGAGCAGGTTCAGTCGCCTGGCCAAGGCTGCACAGCTCACAGGGAATGACAAGTCTTCCTGAAGCCTGGCACCTTCCCACACTATGCCACCGTGGGGGAACAGTGTCCACTTGTGCAACCCCAGCTGCTCCCCACATCTGCCTTCCAACAGCCTTTTCTCACCCTCCGCAGGAAGGCTCTGAGAGATGCTCTGTCTGCCCGCCCCTCACCTGGCAGGTGTCCCTGCGGCCCTCCGGGTAGCCGGCACACAGCATCCCTGGTAGCAGCTGGAAGGTGAGGTTGAAGGGGCCCGGGCGACTGTAGAGACATTGGCAGGCGGCCTCTCCCAGCAGCTTCAGTCTCACTTCCTGGAGTACCCAGGGCACAGGCAGAGGGTCTGGGGGCCAGAAGCAGACAGCAGATCCCGTGAGACAGGTATGGAGCCCCCACGTGCCCTGGGCTCAGCTTTGTCCCCTCCATTGAGATGCCGCCACCGGCAGCTCAGCTCACCGCGTCCCCCACAACTCTTCTTGCTCCTATCCTCTATTCTCACGTAAGAATTGCCACGCATGATCGTGCAGGTTGCACACTGCTCAAAGGTGCAACGGAGGCCTGGAGGGACTAAAGCCATTGAGGTGCAGCCCTGGGTGCCGGTGGAACAGAGGGCATCCCTTTCATAGAGATGTGATAGATGCTGCAGTGGACCTGGGTGGCCAAGCCGGGGCTGATCAGGGTGTCAGCCTGGTGTCTGTCTCTACATCTCCCCGCCCCCCCCCACGCCCCCATCAGGGGTGCTGGTGACTTCTTAGCATTTGCTGTAACTGGCTGGGGCAGACTGGGTAGCCTTGGGTCTGCATGACAGAACCTGGCTATTCTTCATGCATGGCTGCCCAAGCAGCTTCTAAAGTTCAGCTCTGATCTTGCCGCAGGCTGCTGCCTACGTGGGGGCACCCGGTCTGTCCCAAAGGGCATCTGGTTTTGCTGGAAGCAAGTCTCTGGGTCCTGAAAAGAGGCGGAGGCACAGAGGTGTGAGCACAGCTCCTTTTTCAGTCATTCGGAATCCTCAGTTGCTGTCCAGGCTGCCTATGGGGCTCCAAGTATGTGTGTGCGTGTGTGTGTGTGTGTGTGTGTGTGTGTGTGTGTGTAGGGGGCAGTTCGAGGATGGGGCTCCGCCAAGCTGGTGGGGTCCCCTGGCCCTCGGGCTGACCTGAGAGCCTTGGTGGTCCAGCCTCAGCAGCTGTTGTGGCCCCTGTGGCCCTCTCCTTCTCCTCCTGACCTTCTGCCTCCCCCGGGTCCCACGGATGCCTCCAACTGCCCCAGTCTCTTCTTGGGGACAGCCTCTCTCCACAAAACCTTCCCAGAAATTAGCTGCTCAGGTCAGGATGGCCTGGCCCCATCCATGTGGATTTCCTAGGTGCCCCCCAGGGCTCCTTCCTGTCACCTTCTGCTGAGAGGGGACCCCTCTGCAAGTAGAGGCTGTGGCATGTCCTTCTGCACGCCCCTCGCATTGGCACAGATGGGATCCCAACAGTTGTGGAATCTGTACGTGGAGGGGATTGCTAACCCAGAATGGTAGCATTGCATGTCAGGGATGACAGGGAATGCAAAAGCACTGTGTTCCTCCTCCCCATGCTTCTAATACACAGTGTCTGCTTATTTGCTGGAAGTATCGTTTCTCTACCTAATAGAACGTGAGCTCTGAGAAGGCAGCCGTCTGGCTTTTTATGGTCACTGGGGTCTCATTCAGTGCATGGCATACACAAACAAGAAATAACTTGAGTGAGAGAATGAGCAAGCAAGGAGGGTGGAGAGTGGAGAGGGCTGGAAAAGGAGAGGGAAGGAAGAGAGGGCACAGACATTTGCCCAGCACCTGCTGTGCACCAGACACTGTCTCAGTGCTTTCACATGAATTACCTAGCATAAACACAGCTCGGACGATCCATGCTGTGTTCGTTCCTGTGCTTCTAGAAGCCTGGCACAGATCTCTTACCATTTCCCTCATTTTTCAGAACAGGAAGTGTACTGGCTGAAGTGCTTTGTCTAAAACACCCCACTTTACTAAATACAGGGGAAAAAATAGGAGGAGGGAATCAGGTGTATGGGAGTAGCTCCTTTGGGAGGCCTAGGGGAGAAGGACAGGATAGGCCAGGTGCGAGACTCATCCTGGAACCTTACAGAAACTCGCCCTCTAAGCCCCGCCCACACAGCGACGCCACGCCCACACGAGGCTCCTCCCAGGCTCCACCTCCCGAGCCCCGCCCACCGACACCATTCGAAACCACGCCCACAGGTTCGCCTGAGGTTCCGCCCACACACGCGACCCGAGACCACGCCTATAGCGTTCACCTCCCGAGCCCCGCCCCGTGGCCCCGCCCCGCGGCCTGGCCCCGCCCGTGGCCCCGCCCCGCGGCCTGGCCCCGCCCCGCGGCCCCCTATCCCGGAGCCCGGCCTGCAGGGACGCGCCCCAGGTCACTCCTCCCGAGGGGCGCGCGGTCCGCTCGGTCTCTCGGCGCTCCCGCCTTCCCGGGCCCCGCGCCGCTCACCGGCCTCCTGGACGTCCCCCCAGCCGGTGGCCCAGCAGGCGGTGCCGTGGACGAAGCGGTGCGAGGCGCGCGGCAGGCACACGGGCCGCACGGCGGGGCCCAGCCTGGCGGGCGAGGCCAGGCGCAGCAGGGCCAGGTCGGCGCCCAGCTCCACGGAGCTGTAGTTGTCCGGCACCAGGATGGCGGCCACCGCGCGGACGTGCGCGCCGTCCAGGGGCCCGTCCTGGGAGTGCACGCCCAGCAGGACTGCCCACTCGGCCGCGGGCTCCAGGGTCCCGTTCCTGCGCCGAGGGCGAGGCGGAACGGGGTTAGATGGACTCCACCGAGCTGGGCTGATCCTAACGGGGGTCTGGGGGCTCGGCGGGGTCACCACCAGGTTTGGGGCCTTTGGAAGGAGCAGGAAGGGTCTGGACCAGGGCGGATACTCACGACACGAAGCAGTGGGCGGCAGAGAGGACCCAGGAGGGCGCGATGAGGGAGCCCCCGCACACGTGGCTGCCCCGGTGATGCAGGCTCACCTGCCACGGCCAGGTGCCAGGCTGTGCATCGGAGCCCCCCATGATGCGGGCAGAGGGCTCGGGGCGCCCGCAATCTGCAGTGGGGAACCTTGGAGGTCAGAGCCTGCCTAGGTCAGGTGCCTGAAGATGACGCCCGTCCCCACTTCTAGGCAAAGAGATCCTTTTCCTTGGCAGAAGTTTCTGGGTACTGCCACCTCCCCTTAAAGGTCCCCAGGACGCCCCAACGTCTTCCTCACCCAGATCGTCGGCTTCTTGCGTGGGAGAAGCTGCCGGTGAGAGGGGGAGACACTGGTGACTTACAGACCCCATCTCTCGGCTGCCCACTCCCTGACCCCCTCCACCCTTACCCTCCTTCCACTAGCCCATGCTGCCCCTTGCATTTTTTTTTCCTGCTTTTACAAATGACTCCCCTTTGGCCCCCCCCCCCCCCCCGGCCCCCACGGGTCCAGCAACCATACCTGAATCCTGCAAATCTCCTGGGAGGGGCCTGATGGCTGGAAAGACAGAAGGCACCCAGAGGCTGGGGGCTGCGCTCTCTGATTCCCGTCTCGGTAGGCCTGGGGCCGGCTCTGTCTGCCCCTGAGCACCCCAGTACCCTCTGCCTTTAGAGGCCCACTTTGCCCCCAAACACTGACACCTCACTTGCCTCTGGCACTGCCTCCCTCCTCTCCCAGTGCACTGCCCACGTCTATCTTCCCCCCTGCCCCAGGGATCCTGGTTTCCCTGCTGCCTAGCTGGGGAGAATCCAGGCCCCTTGCAGCTCTCCCCTCTCCCCTGCGGTTACCGAGGACCACGAGCGGGAGCAGCAGGTGCTGGGTCATGGCCCCTTGGAGCTGGTGATTGGTACAGCAGCGGGCCTGATCTCTGCCACAGCTCTCGGCAGCCAGTGACTCCTGATGGTCCTGGGAGCAGCCCCACCCTCCCTGGCCAGCACCCATCCATGGGAATCTGAGAGGATCTGGGGCTGGACGGAGGAAGTCAGGAGCCTGAAGCCCCACCTGGAGCCCTGAGCCCATCTCACCCCTTGGGAGGCCCAGGGAGGGGGCAGGGCGGCCTAGTTCTAGGGTGCTTGTACAGAAGGAGGACTGGGGAGAGGATTGCAAGGTCAGTATTCCCGCACCGTGATGAGGCCGGGCTGGGGTGATGAGCAGTTACCCTTGGGATTTGGGTAGGGGGGGAGTGGCCCCTCACTGGCATGACTCACCAAGACCTCACCTGTGTTTGGGGTGCGGCTGCCCCAGGGGCCTGGCCTTTTCTTCTCACACAGCTCTGGTTACCGCAGTTGCTGGCCAGGTCTGGGACAGGAGCCCTAGGGAATCTAATCGCATCCCAACAATGGAATCCCAGATTGTGCCCTGGCTGGCCCTACAGACTCCGGGAGGGGGCTGGGCAGGGCTCCACCCTGCCGCGTGTCCTGCCTGAGAGCGCACCCAGAGGCTCTGCCCCAGGGACTTAGGGTGACCCTGATGAAATCATTTGACCTCTGCTACGTATCAGTAAAAGCCCCACTAAGGAAACAGTTGGAGGGCCAGTGTTACAACACACTGCTTGCAATGCCAACGTCCCATACTGGAGTGCTGATTTAAGTCCTGGCTGCTTCCTGTCCGATCCAGCTCCCTGCTGATGCATGTGGGAAAGCAGCGGAGGCTGGCCCAAATGCCTGGGACTTCACCCTGGCCCAGCCCTGGCTATTGCAACTATTTGGGAAGTGAACCAGCAGATGGAAGATCTCTCTCTCTCTCTCACCTTGTCAAATAAAAGAAAAATAAAATACATGTGGCTCCTCAAAAAGAATTTGAGAATAGTTGACTGGACCCTTTAAGGAGCAGCAGGTAGGGTTCAGAGAACCTGGCCAGGCACGGGCAGCCCTTTGAAGCCAGTGACAGTGCAGATGACGCAGAGTGGGTGAAGAGGGCGTGGCTGGACACCAGCATCCTAGTGGCCTCCTTGAGGGGCGCCGACACCCGGGACACCCATGGCCAGACACAGGAAAAGTGAAACTTCCGATGCTTGCAAGGACAGACCCCATAGAGATGATGTACCATTAGCATACGTGGCATAGGGCACAATCACAGCTGGGAGGGAGCAAGACTTAGAGCCGGCGACAGAGACCCGAAGGGTGGTCACCCCAGGTGCCAGTGCTGTCTGAGAAGGGACAGAGCAAGAGAGAGGGCAGGGTGGGCATTGTGGCACGGCCTGACCCCACTGCTGGGGAGGCCTCCATCCCGCACGGCAGTGGCTGGGTTTGAGCCCACGCTCGGTTTCTGTTCAGTTTCCTGTGAACACAGCCCTGGGAGGCAGCAGGCGGTGGACCCTGCCACTCTCCTGGGCTCCAGGCGCCCACCTGGCCCGGCTGCGGCATTCAGAGCATGTCCAGCAGACTGACGGTCTCTTCACCTCTAACCGTATCTGTCCATCACTCTCCGTTTCAAATGAAGTAAAAATGAATCAGTCACATTTTATGAACAAGTTAAAAAGAAACTGAAGAAAGTTTTCAATTTCAACCTAGAAGGTGGTTACACAGCTGTATATAAACACGGAATTTCATTGAGTTGCACGCTTCAGATTCATGCGCTCTATTTAAATTTTTTTAAATATATATTTATTTATTTTTATTGAAAAGGCATCTTCTGGTTTGCTCCCCAAGTGGCTGCAATGGCTGGAGCTGAGCCAATCCGAAGCCAGGAACTTCTTCCAGGTCTCCCATGCCGGTGCAGGGTTCCAAGGCTTTGAGCTGTCCTCCACTGCTTTCCCAGGTCACAAGCAGGGAGCTGGATGGGAAAATGGGGCTGCTGGGATTAGAACTGGCACCCATATGGGATCCTGGCATGTGCAAGACGAGGACTTTAGCCACTAGGCTACCGTACTGGGCCCATGTTGGGCTCTATTTTTAAAAATGATTTTATTTTTATTTGAAAGGTGGAATTATAGACAGAAGGAGAGATAGCTAGATGATAGAGAAATCTACTATTTGCTGATTTATTTCCCAATGGTTGCAATAGTCAGAGCTGAGCTGATCCAAAGCCAAAACCTGGGCTCTCCCACTGGCCAAGGCCTTGAGCCATCCTCTGCTGCTTCCCCAGGCCATAAACAGGAGCTGCATTAGCAGTGGAGCAGTTGGGACATGAACCAGCACCCATATAGGATGCTGGTGCCACATGGAAGCTTAGCTTTCTACAACCATGGCACCAGCCCCAATTTGTGTACTTTAGGCAGAACACGTTTGGCCTAGTGGTTACGACAGCTCCACCCCATCCACGTTGAAGTAGCTGGATTTGATTCCTGACTCTACCTCCGGACGCTGCGCGGCAGCAGGTGGATGGTTCAAGTACAGAACTGATGCAGTGCCTGGCTCGCGCGCGCCTCCTTGTGGGCACTCGGTGAATGAACCAGCAAAAAGGCGCTCTCTCTCTGTCCCTCTCTTTCACATAAATATATTGTGGGCCCCCCAAGCGGTAGCCTACTGGCTAAGTCCTCACCTTGCACACGCCAGGATCCCATATGAGCGCTGGTTCTAATCCTGGCTGCCCTACTTTCCATCCAGTTCCGTGCCTGTGGCCTGGGAAAGCAGTGGAGGATGGCCCAAGCTTTGGCACCTTGCACCGGTGTGGGAGACCCAAAGAAGCTCCTGGCTCCTAGCTTTGGAGCGGCACAGCTCCCGCTATTGTGGCCACTTGGGAGTGAATCATTGGAGGGAGGATCTTCCTCTCTGTCCTCCTCTATATATCTGACTTTTCCATAAAACTACAATAAATCTTAAAGAAAAGAAATATATTGTATAGCTCTTCCACTTAGATACAAAGAGAGGAAGCATACTTCATAAGATGAATTCCAAGGTCAGTTAAGGAAAATCAAAATGAACCAGCTCCAAAACTGCCTCTCTTAGCCAAAAATGCTTGAAAGGTGCAAGATTACAAGATACACCAGGACCAGCATGCCGTGCAGTTTCTGAAAGTTAAATCGAAACAATGGAATACTTTAGCACTGGGAAAAATAAAGCATGCTCAGGCAAAGTTGTTGGCATTGCATTTCCTGATAAAGTAGATAATTTCTTTTGAAAAACTTTTAGTGCCGGGTTTTTTTTTCTTTTTTCTGAATCAGCTTTCTCAAGGTTATGAGTGGCCTGGGATTGGGGAAGTTACTCTTCAGAAAACACTTTAAATACTGGTTTTCTTCTTTTTTTTTCTTTAAAGATTTATTTATTTTTACTGGAAACTCAGATCTGATTTATGGGGAGAAGGAACGACAAAAATATTTTGCATTCACTGGTTCACTCCCCAAATGGCCACAACAACCAGAGCTGAGTGATCTGAAGCCAGGAGCCAGGAGCTTCTTCAGGGTCTCCCACACAGGTGCAGGGTCCCAAAGCACTGGGCCGTCCTGCACTGCTTTCCCAAGCCACGAGCATGGCTCAGTTGACTGATCAACGCTCCCTCCTCAGTCTTGAGTTCCCATCTAGCTCTCTGCTCGTGGTCTGAGGAAGCAGCAGAGGACGGCTCACGTGGGCCCCTGCACCTATTCAGGTCATCCGGAAGAGGCTCCAGGTTCGCCCTGGACTGGAACCTTCAGGCCTTTGAGGTGATTTGGAGAACAAGCAGCAGATAGAAGATCTCTCTCTCTCTCTCCCTCTCCTCTCTCTGTAATTCTTTCAGATCAAAATAAACTTTAAAGGATATTTATTTATTTGGACTGACGGTGGGATGGAGAGAATCTTCCATCCACTAGTTCACTCTTCATTTAAAAATAATTATTTATTTTCATTGGAAAGGTAGATTTACAGAGAGAAGGGAGGGAGAGAGAGAGAAAATCTTTCATCTGCTGGTTTATTCTCCAAATGCCTTCAACAGTCAGAGCTAAGCTGACCCAAAGCCAGGAGCCAGGAGACTCCCTGGGATCTCCCCTATGGAAGCAGGGACTTAGGGATGTGGGCCATCCTGTACTGTTTTCCCAGGCCATAAGGGAGCTAGATGACAGGTGGAGGAATTGGGACATGAACCGGCACCTATATGGCATCCTGGAGCTTGCAAGGGAAGGATTAGCCAATTGAGCCATAGCGCCTTAACTCACTCTTCAAACGCTTGCAAAAGCAGGGTAGGCTGAATCCAGAAGTTGCATCCTGGCCTCCACATGGCTGACAGGAAGCCAAGTGTCAACCGTCATCCCACGCCTGCCAGGTGTGTCAGGAGGAAGTTCACTGTAAGTAGAGTCAGGATGACCCCGTATGGGATGCAGGTATCCCAAGCTGCAAGCAGCAGCTAGCGTGCGGTGCCATAACATCTGTCCTCCCTGTTGACGCACGCAGAGATGAAGGGAGACAGAGAGGAAGATCTTCCATCGGATGATTCACTCTCCAAGAGACCGAGCTGCCGGAGCTGTCCTCAGTGTGCAATTACACGCCTTGACCACATGGGGGAGCGCCAAAAGGGACGCGTCAATGCAGCTCAAGACCACAGGTTCAAACACCCAGCAAGATTAGCGAGGGCTGTTCGGTTTTTGCCTTTCATTTTGCTTACTTGTTTGTTTTTCATTCGTTTTAAAGGTAGACGGAAACAGACAGGTAGCACATTGGCTCTCTCCTCAAGTGCCCACCACAGCCAGGGCTGGGCAAGGTCAAAAAGCCAGAAGCCTGGAATTCCATCTGGAAGTTTCTCCCGCATGGATGGCACAGACTCCCCTACCTGAGCCATCACCCTCTGCTTCCCGGGTGCTCATTAGTGGGACGCTGGATCAGAAGTGCAGCCAGGATTCAAACGCAGACCCTCTGCCATGCGGGAGGTGGGGACCTGAGGCGGGGATGTAAACACTGCACAAATGCCCACCCCCTACATTGTTTTTGGAATTCACTCCAGAAAAGCCTCATTCTGCCAGCAAGAAGGCAACAATACAGTAGCTAAGCAAATCGTGTTGTAACTGAGGGAAGAAAGCTGTCAGGCTTGGCAAGTTCAAATGCATCATGGCCTATGAAATCTGAATTTCAGGGATGGTGTTTGACGGAAGCGGTATCTGCCCGTCTCCCTTGTCATTGTTCCTGAGTTCAGACGTCTATTCTGCTTCAGACTTCAGCTTCCCACTGCTGGGCACCCCGGGAGGCAGAGAGTAAGGGTCAAATAGTGGGGCCCTGGCCACTCGTGTCAGATTTGATGGAAGGGGTTCTGGCCCAGCTCCAGCTGTTGTGGGCATTGAATATCTTGACAGGATTATAAAAAATGAAATCGAAAAATTTTTGCCTAAAAAAAAAGGTTGGGTCAATGCAGTAACCTAGTGGCTAAAGTCCTCACCTTGCATGCACTGGGATCCTAAATGAGTGCTAGTTCGTGTCCCAATTCCCTGCTTCCCATCCAGCTCCCTGCTTGTAGCCTGGGAAACCAGTCAAGGACGATCCAGAGCCTTGGAACCCTGCATCCGCGTGGGAGACCTGGAAGAGACTCCTGGCTCCTGGCTTTGGTTCAGCGCAGCTCTGGCCATTGTGGCCACTTGGGGAGTGAATCATCAGATAGAAGATCTTCCTCTCTGTCTCTCCTCCTCTCTGTTTATCAGTCTTTCCAATATTAAACGAACAAATAAATAAACAAAAACAAGACAAAACAAAACAAACAGCAACAACAAAACTGTTTTAGGAGCCAGTAAACAAGTCTTAAAGCTTTTTAAAAAGGTAAATGATATTGTTTCTAAAGCTTGTCAGTGAATAAAACAATAGTCAACCAAATTAGAAAACAAAAGGTTTGGATTTGGATAACAGCCAAGCAAGTCCCCAGGAAGGAGACCATCTGTAGGAGAGATGGAGGGAGAGGAACCCAGCTGGGACAGAAGCGGTGAATCTATGGTCTGATTTCATTGGTTAAGGCCATTGTCAACGCTTATTGGTCAGAAAGTTGCCTTCAGTCATCCAATTGGGCCTGGCATCCAGGGGTCACCCAAAGGCCACACTTGTTTATTAGCTGCAACTGGTATCAACCGGTTGCAAGGAAATACAATATTTAGCCTTGATACTTCCTAGGCAAGTATTGCTGTAAATGAAAACCCTGTCTTCTGTAAGGAGTGCCCTAAATATATTTTTTGCCTGTTACAGTAGTACACGCTGGGGTCTTCCAAAGTTGAGGGAATTACATGTTAAAATTTTATTGTGCCTAACTGAACTTAGCTTTTATTGCTTGCTTTTTTTAAATACGTAATTATTTATTTGACAGTCTGAGTGAACAGTTCACTTCCTAAATGGCTGCAGTGGTTTCGTCGGGGAGCCCAGAGCTCCAGCCAGCTTCCCCATGCGGGTGGCGAGTATTTGGATCATCTTCTGCAGTTTTCCCATGCTATTCGCAGGGAGCTGGATTAGAAGTGGAGCATCCAGAACATGAACTGGCACCCATATGGGATGGCAGAGCCTTAACTACAAGTTAAGCACTGGTCCCTGTAACTTTCCCTTTTGACATGGCCATCGGGTCCCCACAGCATCCCACTGCTGCCAGACTTGTTGTTGCACCATTAATGAAATCGTAGACTTCGGGGCCGAATTGCTAGTCTAGTGTCTAAAGTCCTTGCCTTGCACGCGCCGGGATGCTATATGGTTGCCGGTTCTAATCCTGGTGGCCCTGCTTCCCAACCAGCTCCCTGCTTGTGGCCTGGGAAAGCAGTTGAGGACGGCCCAAAGCCTTGGGATCCTGCACCCGCGTGGGAGACCCGGAAGAGGCTCCTGGCTCCTGGCTTTGGATTGGTTGGTCAGCACCATTGCAGGACAGCCTATTCTTTTCCTTCCAGAACAAGAAAAAGAAAAGTAAACTTCAATGAACTTGTAACTTGCACTCTAACCAGCTTTGCTTGGAGATTTGTATCTTTTCAAACATGTCAGCGCAAGTTATCTGTGGTGCACATGCTAGGATGCATTTTTCCCCAACCAAGCTTTGGGTTCCAGACATTTCTTTGTAGATTGGAAGATTTTTTCCTAGAGAAACAAGAAAGCTATGCTTTAGGTATGCTCTTCTTCTTCTTCAAGATTTGTTTATTTGAAAGGCAGAGTTATGTGGCTAGAAGGAGAGGAAGGGAGAGGGAAAGACATAGAGAGGTCTTCCATCTGCTGGTTCAAGCCCCAGATGGTTGCAAAGGCTGGAGGTGGACCAGGGAGGAGCCAGGGGCTTCACTCACATCTCCCCGTGGGTACAGCAGGTGCTGGGGCCACATCCATTGCTTTCCCAGACACACTAGTAGGGAGCTGGATCAGAAGCAGAACAGCTGGGACTCAAACTGGCACTTATAGGGGATGCATGGTGCCCCAAGCAGCAACTTAACTTACCATGTCACAGGGCTGGCCTCACCCTCAAATTCATAGTACTAGACCCTGGTTTCAGCACAGGCTGTCCTGACATACCACACTACCCATCTTCTCATTGAAAAAGTGGTGTGATTTTGGAGAGAGTGCAAGGGAGGCCCATCAGTACGTCAATGGTTACTAAGTGCCTAGCAAGTCCCAGGGACTGTTCAGAGCACTTAGCAACACACGAGTATACAAAACACGTGATGCTAAACTTTAACAAAGCTACGTTTAATGATGATGTATATATATTTACACATTTAATAACTAACATTTCTATAAGGCTCTTGCACGTCAAGCTTTCCGAGCGGCTTTTTTTTTTTTTTTAAAGGTTTGTGTTTATTTGAAAGGTAGAGTTACAGAATTTTCCAGCCACTGGTTCATACCCCCACCCCGTGACGGCAATGGCCACAGCTGAGCTGATCTGAAGCCAGGAGCCTAGAGCCTCTTCCAGGTTTCCCACATGGGTACCAGGACCTAACGACTGGAATTATCTTTTGCTGCTTTTCCTGGGACGTTAGCAGGTATTTGGATCGGGAGTGGAGCATCTGGGACTTGAACTGGCACCCATACAGGATGTCAGCACCACAGGCAGAGGCTTAACCTGCTGTGCCAAGGCGCAGGCCCCTCTTCTGAGTGTTTTGAGTGTAGCTCATTTAATTTGAAGAATCTGGCATGAAACAGTTGAAAACTCTGCTCAGGTCCACACCAAGTGGCAAAGCCAGGTTTCCCACCGAAGACGTTCAGTTTTGAGAGCTCGTCCTTGACCCCTGTGGTTGGAGCGACTGCCCAGGCACTGTGTACCATGTGCCAAGCGCGGCTGTGGCTGTCTCGGGCACCATGTAGCCATGTGCCAAGCGTGGCTGTGGGTTGTCCCGGGCACTGTGTAGAAGTGTGCCAAGCACGGCTGGGGCTGTCCTGGGCACCATGTAGCCGTGTGCCAAGTGTGGCTGTGGGCTGTCCTGGGCACTGTGTAGCCGTGTGCCAAGTGTGGCTGTGGGCTGTCCCGGGCACCATGTAGCCGTGTGCCAAGCATGGCTGGGGCTGTCCTGGGCACTGTGTAGCCGTGTGCCAAGCATGGTTGCAGACTGGAGAGAGGGTGACTGACCCGAGAGCTGAAGTCTGAGAGCCACAGGTGGAGACGAGGTATGGTTAAAACAGTGCGCCTGAGTCAAATACAGAAGACTGAATCAGGAACTTTAGAAACCCGACAAGAGGTCATGTTTCTCCCCTCAGCTGGACAGCCACAGGACCCAGGCTGGAGAGAGGCAGGTGGTCACACAGCAGCCAGGCCTCTCAGGGTAGGAGGTCTTTGAGCAGTGAGGCAGGGAAGGAAGGGTGGCGAGGCAAGGACAGAGCAGCTCCCCTGGTGACCCCGGGAAGGTCCACCGAGAGGCCAGTTCTCGAGGCTTCTGTCCCAGCAACCCTCTGCTGGGCCACACAACACGGGGACCTCCAAGCCCCTGATGTGGCATCCCTGCTCCCAGCCCTGCTGGCCCTTCCTTGCTTTTGGTGCTTTCTCTTCCTCTGGTCACTGGACAGCCACGCGTTGCCCATATTCTTTCTTCAGTCTCCGTTGCCTTTCCCTTGACGGCCCTGCCCCTAGCTGGCGTGTAGAGCCTGCAGACAGGTCTTTGTGTGGCCCTCCTGTTGGTTTTAATTTTTAAAAGGGGGGGGGAGGAGGGGTGATGGCTCAATTGGCTCTAAACCCTCAGCCTGCCAGTGCTGGGAGCCCAGGTGGGCATCGGGTTATGTCCTGGCTGCTCCACTTCGGATCCTGTTCTCCGTGCTTATGGTCTCTGTGCTCGAGGCCACATGGGGAGTGAAGCAGCAGAAGGAATATCTGTCCCTCCTCACTAATTCTGTCTTTCAAGTATATAAAGACATAAAGAAAAAATAAACACGTATTTATATACACACACACATAAATGCTAGAAGAGGGTCAGGTTCGTGACAGTAGCGCTGCCTGTGTCCCATTTCGGAGTGTGAGTCGCATCTATTCTATCTGATCTGATCCATCTAATCCATCTATCGAATTCAGCACCCTGAGAGGCAGGCAGTGGGTAATGACTCAGAGCTTGGACTGCTGTCGCCCACGTGGAAGACCCAGCGCTCCAGGCTTTG
The DNA here is from genome assembly GCF_017591425.1 of Ochotona curzoniae. Taxonomy (NCBI): domain Eukaryota; kingdom Metazoa; phylum Chordata; class Mammalia; order Lagomorpha; family Ochotonidae; genus Ochotona; species Ochotona curzoniae. The sequence goes on from NW_024465421.1 coordinate 8,028,680, forward strand.
ATCTGGCACAGCCGTAGCTACTAGAGGCATTGGGGATGCAACCTGTCTCTCTTTCTGGCCCATAGGCCCGTTACTTAGTCCAGATCTCCCTGGCGGTAGTAGTGGTGGCTACACAACTCTGAGCCGTCACCTGCTGCCTCCCAGGGTACACATTAGCAGGGGAAAGTGCTGAGCCTGCCAGTTTGCTGAGAGCCCGGGCTGGTAGTGGGTTGGGTTGGGCTGGGGTGTAGCACCTGCCAGCAGGTACATAAACCAGGGCTGGGCCTGGTGGTAGCCTAGCATCTAAAGTCCTCGACTTGCATGTGCCCAGATCCCATGTGGGCACCGGTTCTGATCCTGGCAGCCCCACTTTCCATTTAGTTCCCTGCTCATGGTCTGGGAAAGCAGTAGAGGACAGCTCAAAGCCTTGGGACCCTGTACCTGCGTGGGAGACTTGAAGGAGGTTCTGGGCTCCTGGCTGCAGATTGGCGCAGTTTCAGTCATTGCGGCTGCTTGGGGAGTGAATCGTTGGAGTGAAGATCTTCGTCTCTGTCTCTCCTCCTCTCTGTATATCTGTCTTTCCAGTAAAAGTAACTAAACATTAAGAAGAAGAAGAAGAAGAAGAAAACAAAAGTGCTACTGCACTGGGCCCGTATTATTTATTTATTTATTTAAAGATTTATTTAGGACCCAACATTATTGTACAGCAGGTTGTGCTGCTGCTTGCAATGCCAGTACCCCATACGTGCATGGCTTCAGGACCCAGATCTACTTACAATCCAGCTCCCTTCTACGCACCTGAGAAAGCAGAAGATGGCTCCTACAGCCACACAGGTGACCCAGAGGAGGCTCTGGGCACCTGGCTTCAGCCCTGGCTACTACAGACATTTGGAAGAACTCTCTCTCCCTTAAAATTGGAATTACAGAGATGGAGAGATCTTCCATCCTCTTGTTCACTCCCTAGATGGTCCCCACGGCACAGGCAGGACCCGGTGGAAGCCAGACACCCAGAGCATCATCCAGGTCTCCCACATGGATAGGGGAGCCCAGGCACTTGGACCATCCTCTGCTGCTTTCCAAGGCACATCAGTGGGGAGGTGCTGCGATTGGAACCCTATGGAACGCTGCTATCAGGCAGCAACGTAACCCACTAGACCGCAATGTCAACCCTGTTCTTGTCTTTTTAAAAAAAGTTTTTATTTAATCAATTATTGCCATATTCAAGGGCTCAGAGCTCCATGGTCTGTGGCTCTGAAGAAAAAGCAGAAGGGAGAAGAGCTGGGAAGGGCAGCCATGCAAGTATTTCCTGGCAAATATGCAAAGAATCTGAAGGAAGTTGTTTATGCTGTACTGTGCAAGGGGATTTGAACCTGAACCTGCCAAGTATATAAAAATAAACACATATGCTTTATTTCCAGATTGCATTTGCAAACCTTGACAGGAAAACACATTTAAATTACTAAGGAGAGTTCTGATTTTCTCGGTGGTGGGGAGGGAGGCGACAAAAAGGAAAACAACACATTTGTTTTAAACTTGGAATGTCCCCAGGGAACTCTCCAGAACAGCATGACCCACTTACGTAACTTCAGATTTTTTCAAAGAGCTATTTGCCTTCAAAAAGGCAAATGAGTCAATGAGATATTTTAAATTCTCTCTTCCATACTAAATCTTTGATGGTTGGTGGCTCACCAAGGTGAGCCTGCTGATTGCACATAGCAACAAGGCATAAAGGGGGCCGGTGACATGGTACTGTGGGTTAAACCTCTGCCTTCTGTGTTGGCATCCCCCATGGGTTCAAATTCTGGCAGCTCCACTTCTGATCCAGCTCCCTGCTCATGCGCCTGGAAAAGCAGCAGAGGATGGCCCCAGAGCTTGGGACTCTGAACCCGCATGGGAGATCCAGAAGAAACTCCTGGCTTCTGGTTTTCTTCTCCATCTGCAACTGTGCCTAATAAAAACTAAAATAGTAAGAATTTTAAAAATGCATCACTTTGACCATTTGCTTAAAAAAATAATAAGTATTGATTTGACACAAGAGAGATCTTGCATCTTGGGTCTCTCCCCAAATGGCAGCAACAACCAGAGCTGGGCCAGGTCAAAGCCTGAAGCTTCTTTCAGGTCTCACATGTGAATGGGATCCTGGCTTCAGATCAGTTCAGCTCCAGCCGTTGCGGCCACTTGGGGACTTAATCACTGGATGGAAGATCTTCCTCTCTGCCTCTCCTCCTCTCTATATATCTGATTTTCCAATAAAAAATTAAAAAAAAAAAAGTAGAGCAGCCGGGACACGAACCAGCACCCATATGGAATCCTGGTACTTGAAAGGAGAGCATTTAGCCATCTGAACCATCATGCCAGGGCCACCTAATACATATCCAGAGAGGCTGTAGGTGAAGGCTCCAGTAGCTGGGTCCCTATCACCCCCATGGGAGACCTGGATTGAGTTCCAGGATCCTGGCTCGGGCCTGGCCCAGCCCCAGCCAATGTAGGCGCTTGAGAAGCAAACCAGAGGATGCAAGATCTCTCTCCGGCTCTGTCATCCCCGTACTCTGTCACCCGCCTTTCAAATAAATAAACCTTATTTGAAAAATGGTGTAAGAGATTGTGAAGAGATGGATTAAGAGAACAGAAGTTGTTGTCTCACCTGCTGATGTTTACTGAAATGGGAAGATATTTTTGTTGGTAAATTTGACTTTGGTAATTTTTAGATGAAGACGCGTGTTTCTTCTTTGTGGTGGGAGAGAAAGAGGAAGTCACCCTAAAAACCCGACCATCTCAGAGAGTAAAGTTGGAGGTACAGGCTGTGTGTGTGAGAAGCAAAGTAGCTCTTCGTACAATTATAATTGATACTCGTTACTTTTTCTGTGGTTGAAAGTAAAAAAAAATCCTCCAACTAGTGCCAAAGCCATGGGGAAATTTGCTGACAATCATATCAAAACATATCCAAATGTAGCTAAACTACGCTGTCACTTAAAGGTGTAATTCAGGGAGCCATTGTGGCCACTCAAGAAGCTAATCCTTTTGGGGTCCGTGCAGTGGGTGTGGGGGGACGCAAAGGTGTGAAGAATATTGTTCCATTGCAGGCAGGGCCGCAAGGATCTCCCGCTGTATGGCAGGGCCCGGCGGATGTCTCTACAACCACCTGAATGCAGCTCCGCCTCCCTCTGCATGGACACTGGACCACCCTGCGGAAGAACGCTAATCCATCCAGGCATTGTTTGCTACTGTGGAGTTGGCTTTTTTACTCAATGTGAGCTTGGAGGTTAATGTCAATAATAACATCTTGCAAAAGGGCCTTTTATTATTCCTACCAGTCTTGGCTGTCCACATTGACCTTATGCTAATCAAGGGACCTATATTTAGGCTTTATTCTTTCCTTGATCTTTAGGGTCTCCTTTTCTTTGTGATACAAGTTGTAGAATAAGAATTGTAGTAGGAACTTATAATGTTTTTAGGTAAAACAAACGGCAGGATTATCCTTAGAAACACCCACTTGACCGCGATGTAAAAAGTCTGAGCCAGAGTTGGACTGTTTCTGTATAAATAAAGCGGACAGCTTTCCCGCATTGTCCATTATGATCATGAAATCCTAGTCCGTCTTTCTTTCCTCTTTACGCCTCATCCACACGCCCTTCTCGAGTTCCGAACTCAGCTGGAGCTGGACTCCGGCATAATCCTCTGCTTGGGATGCTGGCATCCTAATATGGCTGTTGGTTCTTGTCCTGGATGCTCCACTTCCTATCCAGCTCCTGCGTATAAAATAGAGGATGGTTCAGGTCCTTGCATCCAGGCGGGACACCCAAAAGAAACTCCTGGCTTTGGATCAGCTCAGCTCTGGCTGTTACGGCCATTTGGGGAGAGAACCAGTGGATGGAATATTTTGTTGTGCGTCTTCTTCTCTCTGTAAATATGCCTTCAAATAAAAATAAACCTTTTCTAAAAAAAAAAAAGTTGCAATTCTCAAGGGTTTGTGTCCTTCAGAACTTCCTTTTTCTGGCCCAAGGGAGGAAGCACTGCTCACCCTGACGTGGTTCACACGCTCACTCACAGCTGTGAGTTTTCTGGTGCAATTAAAAAAAAAAAAAGATTTATTTGGGGTCTAGCGCAATAGCATAGCAGTTTAAGTCCTCCCCTTGAACATGCTAGGATCCCATATGGGTGCTTGTTTTTTTTTTTATTTTTATAAAATTTTATTTTGACATTCTTTACATAGTTAATTAGGGTAAGAAGGGCTACAGGAAAGTGGATAATACTAGTATGTTTTCCATATTGTTACCTTCATGTTTAAAGGGGGGTATTAAGGGATAAGGCCCACCCAATTTCCCACCCTCCCCAGGTCCCGCATGTAGGGCTGAGGTTCTTGCGGGTGCTTGTTTTAATCCCGGCAGCTCTACTTCCCATCCAGCTCCCTGCTTGTGGCCTGGGAAAGCAGTTGAGGATGGCCCAAAGCCTTGGGACCCTGCACCCGTGTGGGAGACCTGGAGGAGGCTCCTGACTCCTGGCTTTGGAATGGCTCAGCTCCAGCTGTTGTGGCTGCTTGGGAAAGCGAATCATCGGATGGAAAATCTTCCTGTTTCTCCTCTCTGTGTATCTACCTTTCCAATAAAAATAAATAAATCTTTAAAAATAAATAAATGTTTTTAAAAATTATTTGTTTAGGGAGGAAAGAAGAAAGCAGATTTATAGAGAGAAGGAGAGGCAAAAATCGTGCATCTGCTGATTCATTCCCCAAATGGCCACAATGACCAGAGCTGAGCCAGTCTGTAGCCAGGAGTCCTGAACCTCCTTTGGGTCTCCCACGCGGTTGCAGGGTCCTAAGGCTTTGAGTTGTCCTCAACTGCTTTCCCAGGCCACAAGCAGGGAGCTGGATGGGAAGTGGAGCAGCTGGATATGAACCGGTGCCCATATGGAACGCTGGCGATTGATTGTAGGTTGATTGCCAGTTAAGCCATTGTGCCAGCCTTTGGGGTGTGGGGTGGGGATGATTTGTTTGAATGTTAGTGATTTGTTTCAATGACAGGCAAAGGAACAGATCTGTTGGTTCATTCGCCAAACACCTGCAACAGCCGCAGTTTGGTCAGGCTAAAGCCGGGCTGCCCCAGGGGAGGGCAGGGACTGGAGCACTGGAGTCACCAACTACTGCCCCCCAGAACGCACAGCAGTGGGAAGCCGCAACTGCCAGTTGGAGCCAGGACTCGAACCCAGGCGCCTTAAGGGAGGTGGGATCCACAGAGACCTCTAAACACCTGTGCATTTTTTTTCCCCAAAAGATTTACTTTTTATTGGAAAGTCAGAAATACAGAGAGGAGACAGAGAGGAAGATCTCCTGTCCGCTGATTCACTCCACACCTCCTAAGTGGCCACCACAGCCGGTGCTGAGCTCATCTGCAGCCTGGAGTCAAGAACTTCTTCCGGGACTCCCACACGGATGCAGGGTCCCAAGGCTCTTGGGTCATCATCCTTGACTGGTTTCCCAGGCTACAAGCAGGGAGCTGGATGGGAAAATGGGGCTGCTGGGATTAGAACCAGGGCCCATATGAGATCCTGAGGACTTTGGCCACTAAGCTACCGTGCTGGGCCCTAGGATTTCACTTTTCTCATCTTCAACAAGGAGATGCCTTTACTGCCTCCAGCCAGATTTTGATGCGAAACAGCTGCGCACGAAACTGCTGAAGCTGCGTACAAATGTCCGACCCCTGGTTACTTCCACGCTGGTTGCAAGGTCAGCCATTGGCTTTTTTTTTTTTTTTCAAATAAGTGCTTGTAAAAAAAGGTTTATTTTTATGGGAAAGGCAGATATACAGAGAGGAGGAGAAACAGAGAGGAAGAACTTCCGTCCGATGGTTCACTCCCCAAGCGGCTGCAATGGCTGGAGCTGAGCCAATCCAAAGTCAGGAGTCAGGAGCCTCCTCCGAGTCTCCCACGCGGGTGCAGGATCCCAAGGCTTTGGCTTGTCCTCGACTGCTTTTCCAGGCCACAAGCAGGGAGCTGGATGGGAAGTGGAGCAGCTGGGACACGAACCAGCACCCATATGGGATCCTAGCATGTTCAAGGCGAGGTCTTTAACCGCTACGATATCGCGCTGGGCCCCAGGCATAGGTTCTTACTGGGAACACGTTGGAGACCGTCCACGCTCACTGGATCCTCTGTGATCAAAACCCTTATCCGTGGGGGAGACGAGGGACGGCCCAGCGGTCCAGGCGTAACGTCCACGCTTTCCTCCCGGTACAACGTCACAATTTAAAAACCCCAGTCAAGCAAAGAGCGCCGAGGCGCCCACGTGAAGCCCGGCCCTCAGGTGCGTCGCTGCCGGAGCCCCGTTAGAGCCGCAGACAGGCAGGGGGCGGGAGGGCCGAGGACCCCGGCAGTGGAGAGGCTCGCCCTCCTGAGTGAAAGTGGGGCCCAGGAAACAGGCACGGCCGCACGATTCTCGCTTCCCACGCCGCGGCTTCCCGCCAGGCCTACGGTTCCTTCCGCCCAGAGTCCCTTGTCCCGCCTTTAACGGGTCAGACCGTTCTATTTCTTCATAGGGGTGAAGACGTATCAAGGGCTATGCCTGAACAGAGACCACGAACCCTTTATCCAAAAGAGAATGATCATGTAGGCTATATCCTTACGTGTATCAGTTGGTCTTCTCCCTTTCTTTTTTTCAAGGACCTGTTACACTCCCCGTAGAGTGGCCGGCGTCTGGCCCCGCTCCCCCCGCGTCTTGAGCACAGGGTGGTACAGTCCTCCGCGGAGCGTGGGCGGGGCGGCCTATTTAAGGCCGGGCGCAGGGGGCGGGGCTGCTCAGTCCTCGCGGCGTCGGCGTGGTGCGCGGTCGGGAGCGTGCTGCTGGGCGGCCGAGCGCGCGTGCGCGGACATGGCTTCCAACGGTGAGTACGGGCGCGCGGCGGCGGGGCCTTCCCGTTCTCTCCGGATTGCACTTTGTATGATTTTCCGGCGGGATCAGGGTGGCGATCGCGTGTAGGATATTTCGGAACCTGCCCCCCCCACCCCCGTGGCGGGAAGCCGCGGACAAGGGGGCGGATGGGGGAGTCTGTTGTCGCCATTTTGTTTCGGTCCTCGGGCGCGTTTCGTGCGGCGGCGCGGGAAGGCTCGCGTTCCTAGATGGGTGCGGGGAGGACGCCCGTCGGTGGGGTTCGGTGTGCGGTAGGGGAGAAGACGCTCCGGCTCGGTGGCCCCGACCCCGCAGCCTTGCAGCGCCGGGCCGGGCCCCGCGCTCGGGCCCGCTTTGTCGCAGTGCTGCATCCGGGCACTCGGGCGCGCGCTCCGCAGGCCCCTCCTCCCCCGGCGGCGCGGATCCCCCTTCCCCTCCTCGCGTGGGGCCGGGGTTTTGTTGGAAGACCCTCGGGACGGGGATCGGGACCGGCCTCGGGCTTCGGGCCCCCCCCCGGGCGGGTCCCACGGGGACGAGGCGGGGCGGGACCGCGCCGTTCCCGCCTCGGTTGCCACGCGGCCGGGGGCGGATGCTCTGGATCGTGGCCGCGCGCGCCCGCCCGCCCCACGGTGTTCGCGGGGCGGGAGAAGGGTCGTCAGGGACATGCACGAACCGGGGATGTGTGTGAAGGGGAGCTCACGGGTTTTCCCTCCGGAAAGTTGTCCTTCCCGAGAAGGGGAGCCGCAAGCCACGGGTGGCCCAGGCCACACCCTTGCCAGGTCTCCTCCGGCCGTTTCCTGCGGGGGGAAGTGCCGCGGGTTCCTGCGCCCCGGCGTGCGTTCTTGGCGCTGCTGCCGTCTCGGCTCTGGCGCTTTCAGCCTTTCTGGGTTGCCGCGGTTGAGAGGCAGATGGAGGTGATCAAGTTGTCGGGAGTCCCAGGCCTGGGGACTCGAGTCTCGAGTGCTGGATTGTATCGCACCTCCGGGGGCAAGCGCAGAGCTTTGGGTGGTTGCTGGACTTTGCCCAAGACCCCACTGGGCCCCAAGGTTAAGCAGAAGGGCGAAGAGCACCTTTTCATTTTATTTTTGAGGCTTTCTTTGTTGGGAGGGAGACCACCTTCTGAATCCATGGTACCTTGGGGAGGGGGTTCGAATGAAGACCTGGGTTACCTAGGAGCTGGTGGCCTTTGTCAGGGCGTGTGTGCCGACGCGCCAGGGATGGTGGCAGGCTTGCAACAGGCCTCACAGGAATGGAGTTTGCCGAGTGTCCTGGGCTAGCTGCGGGGTGTGCTGTCTGCTGGCCTGGCTTCTGTTGGGGGGAATCTGTCTGTTTCGCTGGTGGCTGATTGTGGTTTTCTCTTGCAGACTATACCCAACAAGCAACCCAAAGGTGAGTGCCGGGTCTGGGCTCCACCTTCATGGCCGGGCTGGGGCATGCAGGGCCCTTGTTCCTGACTGCACTCTTTGCCTACAGCTACGGGGCCTACCCCACCCAGCCCGGGCAGGGCTACTCCCAGCAGAGCAGTCAACCCTATGGCCAGCAGAGCTATGGCGGCTATGGGCAGTCCACGGACACTTCCGGCTATGGCCAGAGCAGCTATGGCTCCTCCTACGGACAGACACATAACAGTGAGTCTGGTGGGATCACCCCGCCGCCTTCCCCTTCCCGGAGGGTTTTCCAAGTTAACTGTGTTTTTTTTCCCCCTTCATCCTGAAATCTATGACGTCCTGAGGCCTTTCAAGGGAAAATACTTGCTGCCTGCTTTTTTTCTCTGCCTCTTCATGTATGCCAGACACGTTTCTATTTCCCCTTTCATTTGAAAACGGGCATATTCCCTAGAGGGGAGCCAGTTTTAGGCTGATTCTTAATGAGCAAAATGGCTTTCTGCAGCATGTTTTGAAGTCAGGTTACTGTGTGTCATGTGATACACAAGGAGATGGAATTTGTCCCCAGGACCTGAAGTGTAAATAATTCATGTGGGTTTTCTCTGTATCCTGAACACATACCAGCACGTTCTAATGCGGTTCCTACCTAGGAATCTTTTGCCTGGGCTGCTGGTCTTAGATTGGCTTTAGGGATAGTTGGAATGAAACTGTCTTCAGTCAGTAGATGCTACAGCTTTAGTCTCTTGGTAGGCGTCGGCCAATTAACAGCAGCCTCTTCTCAAGCTGACTTCTCGTGCGTGGAGCAGCACTGGAGTATGGTGTGCTCAGCACGGTTCATGCCTCTTTTCTTCATAGTGTTTGTGACTGCGTTTTTCCTTGTAGCAGGCTATGGCACTCAATCAGCTCCCCAGGGTTATGGCTCGACTGGCGGCTATGGTAGCAGCCAGAGTTCCCAGTCATCTTACGGGCAACAGTCCTCCTACCCTGGCTATGGACAGCAGCCGGCTCCCAGCAGCACCTCAGGAAGGTAAGGTGGTATGGGGAGGAAGGCCTGAAGGATGAGGGTGAATGAGTGAGGGATGGAGGGCGGGTGAGCAGCAGTAGGAGCAGCTGGGGTGCAAGAGGGTTTGGGGGAGAGCGGGCTGCATGAGCGCATGGGCCTGGGCCTGCTGGGGTTGTGATTCGCTTGTCTGTTTCCCTTAGTTACGGCAGCAGTTCTCAGAGCAGCAGCTACGGGCAGCCCCAGAGCGGGGGCTATGGCCAGCAGTCTGGCTATGGCGGACAGCAGCAAAGCTATGGGCAGCAGCAGAGCTCCTATAACCCCCCTCAGGGCTACGGGCAGCAGAACCAGTACAACAGCAGCAGCGGAGGTGGCGGAGGGGGTGGCGGAGGTGAGCGTTGCTGTCTCAACACCCGTTTCTTTGTCTCAACACCCGTTTCTTTGTAAGGACTTTGATTCTGTGCTTCGGCTTCTGTCCTATAAGCTGCTCTTTTGGTTCCTCGCTGGTATTTTGCTTTTGTCAACTCTTTACTCTGTGGAAATTTTGAATTTTTTTTATATACCACTTTGCAGTTTGTCTTTTAAGGCGTGCTTTTCCCCCTCTTGACAGGGAGCTATGGCCAAGACCAGTCCTCTATGAGTGGTGGCGGCGGCGGTTACAGCAGTCAGGACCAGAGCGGTGGCGGTGGCTACGGGGGAGGCCAGCAGGACCGAGGGAGCCGCGGCAGGGGCGGCGGCGGCGGCGGTTACAACCGTAGCAGTGGCGGCTATGAACCCAGAGGCCGAGGCGGTGGCCGTGGAGGCAGAGGCGGCATGGGGTAGGTGTCTCAGGAGCCAGGGAGTATCTCTAGTGGGGAGTGCGGCGGGGTGCATGACTCTCCCCTGAAGCCTGTCTTCTAGTGCATGGTCAGTGTTTTGTGCTCTAGGGACGGTGAGGACTTTGGGAGCAGTTACTGCTTCTTTGTGCATCCCCATTTCACTTTTGCGAGCACCTGAACTCCCATCCACACCTCTGAATAGATTCGACTGTTGACACTTTCATTTCCAAAGAAAGAAAAGGGTTGGAGCTATTGATGTCCTAGGCAAGAATTGTGGCAGTAAAGACTTGTCTCTGCAAGGGAAACTGATGAGCCCACTCCTGGGAAACAGGAGGGAACCGTGGTGTCTGGCTGCCCATGTGTCCTGGCAGGGAGTTGGTAATGCTTAACTTGACTTCAGCTTCCAGGAGTTGGCTACTCTTTCCGCATTCTGTAGTCATTTGAATCCATGAGCTTGATTTGCACTAATTTGATTGACAGTAGTGATTCTGTGTGTGACTTGGTTTATGGGGTCATCTGACTGAAGTGTGCAGACCTTTGGGACACAGTACTCCGACAGTCGTATCCCACCTATTTGTTCCTCGGTCCACCTTACCCTGGTTGCTTAAAAAACATGAGCTTGTCCCGTTGGACCTTCTTCCCTTCCCTGAAGTTGACTTGGAAGGAAAACATTAGATTTGATGTTAAAGCAGTCGTCAAATCTGTTGATAAATTCAATATGAAGGACCCTACTCTGTCTTCATTGGAAGGGGGAGGAATGGCAGTGTTAATTCCTTTTTGAGAAAAAGTTTAAGTGAGAGTTGATGTGTGGTAAGTATTCAGAGGTGGGTGGGGGCATTCTCAAAAAACGTGCAGAAAATAAGGAAGACTCTTGTGTGCGTGTGTGTTTAATGCAAAACTTAAAAAAAAAAAGCAACTGTTATGTGACTGTTAACTTGCTCTGCATTTTATGTGCCACAGGTATGAAAGGTGACATTGCAAAATACTCCGCTCTTCTCGCAGTGTAGAAGGGGTGACCCCGGGGGGTGGGGGATCAAAACCATCTCAGTAGTTATGATAGGGCTTAGCTAAGTTTGTCTTGCTTTAGGGGAAATTGCCTTTGGTTTTGACTTTTTAGGAAATGGGGTTGGGTCTGCTTGCTGCTTTCAAAGCAAAAACCACAACAAATGTGTTCAGGGCTACCCCAGCCTGGTGTGAAATGTCTTCTGGGTAAATCCGGGGTAGGGTTTTTAAACCAACTGCTGGGTTGTCAACTACTCGCCACAAGAGGAAAAAACACCTGCTACGTCGGAAGAACGACCAAGGAAAATGGGTCATTTTTTTTTTCCAGAGGAAATAGATAAAACATTTTAAAGCAAAATCCTTAAAACAAACAAACCTGTGTCTGAGAAACTGCACACGTGTGTGTGACATGCTCAAAGATCAGACAAGCGTGGTCAGGAAGGGCTGTATGTTAGTAGCCACATGTATCTTTTTCCCAAAACACTTACCCACATTTGGGAAATGATAAAATTCAAAACCAAAACAAAAAACAAAACACCCTTTTGTAGCCGTTGGAAGCTTCATGTCCTTTCTTCTAACTTGTCTTCTCCAGCGGAAGTGACCGTGGTGGCTTCAATAAATTTGGTGGTAAGTGAACAGAGTTTCCAAAATTCCCAACTCCCAGCAATGCTTTGTCTGATTGTTCATTTGCAGATGTCTTAGTGTGTTAACTTGAGTGTCAAAGGTTTTGAAGTGTCCAGAACCACCTCCAGAAAGGGGTGGGGTAGAGTGCCACCTGCTGCCATCTCTGTGCCAACGTGGAGGCAGGCAGGGGTAAGATTCAGCAACCATCTGGTACCAAACTGGTTTGTCTCAGGTTGATAAGAGGTGTCGAGGAGGCCTCTTGACGGGTGTTGCCACGCCTGGCGCTTAGCGACCACCATCGTGAGGAACGCGAGTGTGTGCTGGGACACGTGGTGGACAACTTGGCTTTAGGATCCTTTTGATCATTGTGTCCAAGACTTGTGTGTGCGTGTGTATGTGTGTAACCTCCAAATGTTAATTCTGGGAGAGGGTCGTGAAATAACTGCCCTGGCCTGAGGATGGCGAAGTTGGTATCTTACTCATGAAGTACTGAATGGTGTCAATGCAATTCCACATACATGTATGTAACATAGGTGGGCAAATAGAAACTAGCTCTGGGAAAGGAAGGCGTGGACTACTTCAAGAATGGGAGCATGTGTGGCTCATGGGAAATAACCAGGTCTTAATCGACACAAAACAGAATTCATGGAAAAATGACAAATAATTGAGAAGTCTCCCAGTAAGCTGGAACTTTTCTGGTTTGGTTAATAAAAAGGTTTCTTGATTCATTGCAACATTAAAAGCCAAAGGCTTGGGTTCATGACTTAGGTGTCATTGTGTAAGGGTGTAATATATATGGCAAATTCAGCTAAACATTGGTCAAAGACGGTCTCTGGAAAAAAAAAAATAGAGGCTACCTTACGGAAATAAGATTTCTGGTCTGTTCCCTGGGACATGCTTTAAAACTATAATAGTTATTACCTATGTTTTTTATTTTCATGTGGCTTTGGGGAAACAAATGGTTTTAAGAATGGTTTCTTAAGACGAAATTACCGATTGTTCTACAAGGGATAAGTGTATTGGTGTTAAAAGTTTGGAGAAACTGAATGGATGCACGTCCTGTGGCTGGTGGTGAGCCCCTGTCTCTCGGGTGAGAGTGCAGGGCCAGGCTCTGAGTCGGGTTAACGGGTCGTATCTCCGTCCCCTCCACGTCTGTGCTGAGGACATGGCCCAGCCTGAGCTGCGGGGAGGCAGCATTTTCTGAAGTGTGGAGTTGGCCCTGTGTGGACTGAAGTTACAGATCTTGAGAAAAGGGCCTGTGTCTCCCGGCCTAGGGTTTCCTCCTGGGCAGGCAACCCAGGACGGGGGTTTGGAGAGAGGCTATGAACGCTTAACCTGATACTGTGCAAGAATTTGGATTTGGTGTTAACTTCTTCCTTGGTGTCCTTCCTGGTTGACTGATGGCTCTTTTCCTTGTTTTTGTTTTTCTTTTGTTCTTTTTTCTGTCACTTTAAGGCCCTCGGGACCAGGGATCACGTCATGACTCGGGTGAGTGCAGTTTTGGAAAGTGACCAAAGGGATAGGAACCTGGAGGTTGGAGATGGGTAGTGACAGCTGAGGCAGCAGGTGGGAGAGGCGGCAGGATGCTTGGATGGGGTCGTAGCTCTAGTTTGCACTGGTTCTGCAGTCCCTCATTGATGGGCTCTTTCCTACAGTGGTTCAGTAGGACTGGGAGGAGTGCCGAGTTTCTGCTTTGTTAATAAACCAGTGGTGCTGATGCACTGTGGGCCACTACAGAACTACTGGTGTAAAGCAGTGACTTTTTTTGGTTGTGTATCATGTCCAAATTTGTGAACTGAACAAAAGCCTGATTGTGTCACACAAAGGGAAGCATTTAATGAGTTCACATTTGGACACTTGTTGAAATGTAAGGATTCTTATGGTAGGTCTTCCAAGTAGGTTAATAGGGGTACACATTGCTGTGATTTTTGTTAACTTAAAATTACTTGAAACAGCTACAGGGTGCCTGGTACAGATGCTTAGTGGCTAATCCTTTACCTCCGAACACAAGGATCCCATATGGTCATGTCCTGGCTGCTCCACTTCCCATCCAGCTTCCTGCTTGCAGCCTGGAGAAGCAGTAGAGGCTGGTGTACTTACATGGGAGACCCTGCAGAGGCTTCTGGCTCCTGGCTTTGGATCATCTCACCTCTAGGAGTTGGCGGCCACTTGGGGAGTGAACCAGCAGGTGGAAAATCTTTGTCAGATTATACAGAGGAGAGAGGCCTTGGATCCACTGGTTCACTCCCCAAATGGCCAAAATGGCTAGAGTTGAGCTGATCTGAAACCAGGGGCCATGTCATTTCTGGGTGTCACATTGGATGTAGGGTCCCAAGGTGTTGAGCGGTTCTCTTTTGCTTTCAACCAAGGAGAGCTGGATGGGAAGTGGAGCGGCTGGGACATGCCCATATGTGATCACGGTGCTTGCGGGGTGAAGGGTTAGCCTGTTGAGCTACAGCACCAATTCCATGTGGAGTCTTTTCAGTTGTTTATCCTAGATCCAAAATGATACTGGTCGCTTGAGGTTTTCAGGATTTTTTTTTTCAATCAGATGTTAGGTTATTAATTACTTGTTAAGCATTTGTTTTCTATTTTAAAACTCGTTCTACATATTTATATGTTTGCTCTGTGTTCCTCGAGCAGAGCAGGATAATTCCGACAACAACACCATCTTCGTGCAAGGCCTGGGCGAGAATGTCACCATCGAGTCTGTGGCGGATTACTTCAAGCAGATTGGTATCATCAAGGTACTTGGAGCAGAGCTTTCTGTTTTCTTACTAGCTTTTGATTTCACACATTGGTTAGAAACACATGTTCCCAGCTTGATTTGTTTAGGTAAGGATAGTGATTCTTGACATTTTTTGAAAAGAAATCACATTTACCACAAAACAAAATTGACGAGGGAGTGCCCAACACTGTGAAATTCTTGAACAGCACAGTTTTGGAGTGTATAGATCCATTTATGCACATGGTGGTTTCAGGGATCTGTGAGAAGCTATTTGTGTAGTCTAGAAATATTGGAAACCCTATGCATTCTCTGCTCTTAACATGTAGTGTGCCTATTTTATTTTACCCTAAAAAAAAACAGATCTGTTATGAAAAGTTAAATTTGTCAGAACTTCAGCAAGGAGCAGCCTCTTCCCCTTCACAGTGGACACAGGAAAAAAGAAAATTTAACTTTCCTCCATACCCTGGCCCTTCCCATTCTAATTGGAGGCCCACATGGGCATGCGTCCCTCTCAACTATGTAAACAGTATTAGAAGTTTGAAATTACAAGAAAAGTTATGTCAAAACTTAAGCACCATATGTAATACTGTTTGCAGTTTAAATGTAAACATGAGGCTATAGTACTTAATATGGCTGCATAGTTTTTCATTAAAAAAAAATAATGGTTTATTTTGAAAGTCAAATTATTAGGCCTTCAGTTAGTGCTTCACCCTCCAAATGCCTCGATGGCCATGGCGGGACCTTCACCTTGGTCTCCCGATGTGTGGCAGAGCACACACATTTGGGCTACTTCTTGCTGCTTTTGCAGAGCATTATTGGATGGGAACTGGTCCAGAAATGGAGCAGCTCCAGAAATGGAGCAGCTGGGATGGGATTGGTGCCTCTGCAGAATGCTGGTGGCACAGCTGTCCCTGCATCTGCATGAATGTTTTCTGAAGTCCTGTCCTGCTGTCATTTACAGCCACCTATTTGTGGCTTTTTGTGGCGAACTCAAGTGTCAAATGCTAGATGATGATGTAATGGTAATGATGTACCATGTGAGCAGTTCAGTTCTCTGTTTTTAGACTTGATTGAAAGGCAGAGTGATAGGAGAGTTCCTGCATGCTGATTCACTCCCTCTGTGGCCTCAGTGGCTGGGGCTGGGCCACAGCCAAGGCGGGAGCCTGGAATCCCATCAGTTTCACTCACGTGATGGCAGTTAGACATGATCTGCTGCTTTCCCAAGTGCAGTAACAGGAAACCGGATTGGAAGTAGAGCAGCTGCACTTTAATGCCCCGATCATGTGTGTTTTTACAGTCTACTATAGTATACATAACATGGAGCATTAATCTGTGTATATCATTGTAAGGGTTCTGGCCAACAGGGAGTCAGAAGTTTTATGTGGAATTTTGGTGGCAGTTTTGATGGTTCTTAGTTCCTTCATGTTCAGCAGTCAGCTGTGTGATGCTTAGCTTTCTCTTTTAAGAAAGAAGCAGTTGAAAAGCATGGCTGTAATTGAAAGATCAGAGAGAGAGTGACTGGGAAGAAACAGCTGAAGTTTGGGGATGCGGAGCCTCAGGTTTTTTTGGGGGAAGATGGGGAACACAGTTGACCCTTTGGCTTTATAGGTTCCATGGCACATGCAGATGTAGCCAGTTGCAAATTAAAGATGCTTGGGAGAAAATAGTCATTATCACCTGTGAAGAACAACAGATCAACTACTAGCATAGTCTGCACTGTATTATGTGTTACAGTAATCTAGAGAAGATGTGAAATGCAAATACCATTTTATTAGGGCCTTGAGTGTCCAAAGATGGTGGGGCTCTGGAGTTGGCCATTACATGCAGGTATGGAGGGATGACTCCTGTGTTTGAAATCACTCGTCTTATTTTGCTTCTTTCAGACAAACAAGAAAACGGGACAGCCCATGATTAATTTGTATACAGACAGGGAAACTGGCAAGCTGAAGGGAGAGGCGACGGTCTCATTTGATGACCCACCTTCTGCTAAAGCAGCTATCGACTGGTTTGATGGTACGTGTGAGACACAGCTGATGGGGGACAGGGGCAGATAGGAAAGGCTGGGTTTTGAGTTGTCTGGCAATACTTAGTACACTAGAAACCTCTTCAGGAAGGCGGTCTTAGATGATAGGCACCACGAGTGTTTTTGGGTTTATAGATCTTTTCATTTCTCACAGGCAAAGAATTCTCTGGGAATCCCATCAAGGTTTCATTTGCTACACGCCGAGCAGACTTTAATCGGGGTGGTGGCAATGGTCGTGGAGGCAGAGGGCGAGGAGGTGAGAAGCTGCGTGGTGGATTGAGGGGAGGGTGAGGTTAGGGCATACAAGCTTGGAAGGGGCATGGATCATTGTGTGTGCACACTAGGTCCCATGGGCCGCGGAGGCTACGGTGGCGGTGGCAGTGGTGGTGGTGGCCGAGGAGGATTCCCCAGTGGAGGTGGTGGTGGAGGAGGACAGCAACGAGCTGGGGACTGGAAGTGTCCTAATCCGTGAGTGAATCTTCTGATTTATTCCTTCAGTCCTTTTACTGTGTGTCTTGATGACAGTTAATTCAGTAACCAAAGTGGCAGGTAGTGTGTGCAGCACAGCGTGCATAGTGGGACTAGGGAATGAAGTGGAAGGGCATGAGGCTTTATTGTGCTAAATAGGACCACATGCAGTTGAAAACTGAGGAGTTTTCCCATTGACTATTTGGGGGACTGGTAGGAAAGATAAGGGACTGAGTTCCAGTCATAGCCTGCCTTTTCATTCCTGAATCTCCCCAAAGAACCCCATTCGTCTGCCTTTCAGGTACCTTAGGCTCTCACTGCAGTCTGTGCTTTGGATCTTGTCTGCTTCCCAGCCCTCTTAACTGATTGTCCTCCTTTTGCTCAGTACCTGTGAGAACATGAACTTCTCTTGGAGAAATGAATGTAACCAGTGTAAGGCCCCTAAACCAGATGGCCCAGGAGGGGGACCAGGAGGTTCGCACATGGGTAAGAAAGGCACAGCTGGTAATGAGCACATGGGACAGTCAGCCTTTGTCAGGCAGGGAGGTTGGGATGGAAATGTGAAATATGTTTCTTGTTTTCTAGGGGGTAACTATGGAGATGATCGACGTGGTGGCAGAGGAGGCTATGATCGGGGCGGCTACCGGGGCCGTGGCGGGGACCGTGGGGGCTTCCGAGGGGGCCGGGGTGGTGGGGACAGAGGCGGCTTTGGCCCTGGCAAGATGGACTCCAGGTGAGATGTCCTAGGGGAATGGAACACAGTGATGGGGGGCACGGTTTTGTTGAGCGTTTTCATTTTGATAATTATATGGGAAAGTGGGGAGGGAAAGAAAATTATATCTCTGAGGAAAATGATCTCATCTGTACATGCCTGCTACTTGGTCATTTGGGTGGGTGGGAGGGGTGGATGGACAGGCTGAGCACTCAGAACTAATGGACATTTTGCTTTTTTTTTTTTTTTTCCAGGGGTGAGCACAGACAGGATCGCAGGGAGAGGCCGTACTAGTCGTACTAGTACTAGTCGTACTAGTCGGACTCCAAGGTTCTGGAGTGGCTTTTCTTCTGTACCCAGTGTTACCCTCGTTACTTTGTAACCTTCCAACTGCTGGATCACCCATGGATTTTTGTGTTGGACTCTGTAATTGTAACCATACCTCTGGTTCCCATTAAAAACCATCATTTTAGTTAAATTTTGTTCCTCTTCCCCCTCTTGGCTCTGCTGGAGGATTGATGTCCGGGTCAGGAATGCGGGGAGTTGGCTCCTTTCAGATCCTCCTGCATAGCAGGAATTCATTTGTTCCTGCCAAGCGGGAACTGGAATAAAGTGTTTGATATCTGATCCAGGAGAGAAAAGGTCCGGTGGTGTCCTTGAGTGGAGATGAAACCCTCTGTCCTGGCAACACTGGATGTGTAAATGGAGTAAAGGAACACGTGTGATGTCATGGATGTTGTCTGGCATGTGTCCAGCTGTGTGGGAGGTTCACCAGCGTGCTGGGCTTCGTTTCTGTGTGTAGAAGTATCTCCTTGTTGAAGGTCAAGCAATGTAGGTTTCTAGTCTTTGAGGGCAGTGTTCATACATGGCTTTGTTGGCCATGGGTTTTCTTTTGATGAAAGACTTGTTTGAGTTACGGGAGAGACATCTTTCACCTTCTGGTTCACTCCCCAGGTGACTGCCAGGACTGGGGCTGGGACAGGACAAAGCCAGAAACTGAACATTCCATCCAGGTCTCCATGTCGGCGGGAGCTGAAGCAGTAGGGCCATCTTCCACTGCTTCACTAGGCGTGTTCTTGGGAGCTGGGTCAAAAGTGGAACAGCTGAGGGCGTGAACCAGTCCACGGAAGATCTCTGCCCGCTCGGTTCCTGACTTTTTAACTAAGTTTTTAGGGGGAAAAAAAAGTGGAGCTATAGGAACATGAACTGGCTGTGATATGTGATACTGGCACCACAAACTCCAGCTTAGCTTACTCTGCCACAGCGCGCACCCCAGTTGGTTGGATCTGGCAGGAAGGAGTATAACTTGAGTGAAGTGTTGGTGGTACTGTCATGAGCTAATCTTCAGTCTTGGGAGAGCAGGCCATTTGCTTCCCAGGCCGGAAGTGAAGTGTGTCAGTTATGTGATGTTCTGGAGTCAACTGGAGGACCCACAGCTCCTGGTCTTCTGTTTCAGTTTGTTAGCATTTTTCATTCTGGAAGGGGGTAGATGCCTGCCACACTTAGATATGGACCTTGGATCAGGATGCTGGATTTAGGAAGGACAGTTTGGAGATGAGGGTTTCAGGGGTTGAGATGCAGGTGTGAGGCTCCATGCCTGGAGGCAGAAAACCTTTCCAGGGGATCTTCAGATGGTAGAGAAGGGTGGAGTTGTGTTGGTGAGAAAGTTCCTCTTGGCTCTTAGTCATAATCCTTACTTGGCCTGTTTTTTTCCCGCGTGTGGTGTTTGTAAGCTTGCTTGTACCTGCCAGGCCAGTTGTTTTCATGTGTTTTAACTGCACAGAACTGAGAGCCAAGAGAGAAGAGGTTTTGGTCGTGGCAGAGTGTAATACTGCAAGACAAGTGGCAGCAGTGAGTGCCTGGGCTGCTTGGCTGGGAGATTCTGTGGCTTCGTGAGATGGATCAGTGACTAAATTCTCACCTGGTAAATGTCAAGATCCCACATGGGCTTTGTTTAATGTCCCAGCTGCCCCACTTCCCATCCAGCTCCCTGTTTGTGGCCTGGGAAAGCAGTGGAGGATGGCCCAAAGCCTTGGGACCCTGCACTCATGTGGACAATCTGGAAGAAACCCCCTGGTTTGTGGCTTTGGATTGGCTTGATTCTGGCCATTGTACCCACTTGGGGGAGTGAACCAGTGGACTCTGTGTATTTGACTTTGCAACAAAAATAACATTTAAAAAAAAAAATTGTTTTGCTCTCATGGGTGGCAGGGGCTTCTTCCCAGGCTGAGCAGGAAGCTGGGTCAGAAAGGGAGTAGCTCTACTAATAAGGGAAAGCAGTGGCAGATGGCCTGCATGCCTGGGGAGGTGGCTGCGAGGGGGCTGTGCAGCAGGGCTTTGGGCCATCCTCCACTGCTTTCCCAGGCCACACCTTGAAACTCCAGCTGGGCCTCCCAGGTGGGTGGTGAGGGCCCATTTTCTCTGGCTATCTCTTGCTGTGTCAGGTGTGTGTTAGCAGGGACCTGGAGTGCTGTGAACTGCAGTGGAGCTGGAACTTTGACTTGGAGCCAGAGGTAGTAGCTTCACCTACTGTGCCACCATGCCAGATCTTCCCCCACCCCCTTCTGTAAGGCTCACTATGATTTTGGGAGAATGTTTCGGGTTTTTTCCACTTGCATGTGTCTTGGTGGTGCTAGCGGTGTTCTCCAGCAGCTCTGGTCCACAGATTTGGCCTGAGGCTTGGAGATGGCTAGCACATGGAGAGCTTTCGGGGCAGCTACATAGCAGTGTTCCTGAGGCGGGAGCAGGCTGGGAGACAGGCTCCGCTCTGTAGCATTCTCTAATTCCCAGTCCTGGGGGTGGAGCAGAGACTTTCCGTGGTGTGTGTTTGGGGCTTTTTTTTTTTTTTTTTTTCTTTAAAGATTCATTTTTATCGAAAGGTAGATTTATAGAGAGGAGAGACAAAAAGCTTGCTGGTTCACTTCCCAAGTGGCTGCAACAGCTTAGCAGGTCTAAAGCCAGCCACTTCTTCAGGACGTCCCATGTGATTGCAAAGTCCCAAAGCTTTGGACCATCATCTTGCTTTACCCAGGCCACAAGCAGGGAGCTGGATGGGAAGTGGAGGAGTTGGGACATGAAACGGCCCATATGGGATCCTGGCACATGCAAGATGAGGATTTAGTCAGTAGGCTGTTGGCCAGGCCCCAGAGGCTGCATTTATGAGGGAAGCTTGACAGCATGGTCCTACAAAACCAGTAATGTGTATACATAATGCATGAGATGTCCTCTGCAGGCGACTGGGCATCTGCTACCTGTTCCTACATCTGCCTCCATGGTGAAGAGCCAGAACCAAATGGCCAGCCTGCCCAGAGATGGAGCACGTTGGTGCCTCCCCTCCACCTTTTAAAAGTTTGAGCTTTATTTACTTGAAGGGCAGAGGGACAGAGGCGTCTTCTATCTGCTTGTTCCCTAAATGGCTGCAATGGCCAGGGAAGGGTCAGGCTAGAACCTGCAAACTTCTTCCCTATCTCCCATGTGGGTGTAGGAGCCAGGCAGTTGGGCGATGCCCTGCTGTTTTCCCAGGTGCATTAGCAGGAGGCTGGTGGGAAGGTAGAGCAGTTCAGACTTGAACCTGGTACCCATATGAAATGCTGGCACTTGATAGCTATTTCTCAGTTCTGACCCCAGGGAGATCATTCATCTGCTGGCTCGGTCCCAATCCATTTGATAAAATGGTTGGGACTGGGCTGGGTTGAAATTAAACTGAAGGTTTCTGGGTGGTCACAGGGCCATACTTTGACTCTTGTCCTCTGCTTTCCCAAGCATATGGCAGGAAACTGGATTGAAAGTGGAGCAGCTGGGGGCCTGGCATGATGGCTCAGAAGCTAAATTCTTGTAAGCACTTGGATCCCATACGGGTGCTGGTTTGTGTCTCAGCTGCTCCACTTCCCATCCAGCTCCCTGCTTGTAGCCTGGGAAAGCAGTGGAGGATGACCTTGGGACCCTACCTGCGTGGGAGACTAGGAAGAAGCTTCTAGCTCCTGGCTTCAGATCAGCCTACCTCTGGCCAGTGTGGCCACTTGGGGGAGCTAAAGATATTTCTGTCTCCCTCTCTGTGTAAGTCTGACTTTCCAGTAAAAATAAAGCTTTAGAAGAAAGTGGAACAGCTGGGCCTTGAGCCAGCATTTTGATATGGGATACTGGTGGTGCAGGTGGTGGCTTCACCTGCTATGCCACTGTGCTGGCTCCATGAGGAGGACTCCCTTACAACTGGGAAGCAGTTGAGTATTGAAATTGCTGACAGGGAAGGGACTAACCTGGGAGTGCTGAGTTGCAGTGTGGAGTAGAAGAGATCAGTGAAGGATGAAGAGCGGAGAGGGATGTAAGGGTGAGCTGTTGCAGGATGAGAAGCCCTCTTCCAGGTGTCAGCCTGCTAGTGCGTGTGTCACCACGGGGTGGCAGTGCTGTGCAGGCCTCACCAGGAGGTGGCAGTGCCGTGCTGCGCAGGTTGAAGTCACCCCAGCCAGGGTGGTGCAGGGACCTGGCTGTTAGATCCTCAGTTAACGGCTTCTCTTGGAAAGCTGGTTCACTGAGTTTTTTCCAAAGTTATGTGGGATTAGAAGTTCAGGGTTTTGTGTGTTTTCCAGGTTTTTAAATATTTGCATGTATATAAGTGGTGATGGGATTGGACCCACTTCTAAACATGAGGTTTATGTTCACATGTACCTTAATACTTAATACATAAGCCTGAAGGTGCTTTCATGCAAAATTCTGTTGTGAATGGGACTGCCATATGAGAGATTGAGTTTTTTTCAAAGGTAGATTTTAGAGACAGAAAGGTATTCCATCTGCTTGTTCACTCCCCCGAATGGCTGCAGTGTCTGGAGCCGAACCAGTCCAAAGCCCAGAGCTTCTTCTGGGTCTCCTGCTTGGCTGTAGGCGGACACTTGGGCCAGCCCATGCTGCTTTGTGTAGGCTGTTAGTGGGGAGCTGGGTCAGAAATGGAGTAGCTGGGATGCTAGCATTGCAAGTGATGGATTTACCCACTGTGCCAAGATGCCATCTCCTTGCACCAGCTTGCTTTCTGCTTTTCTGCTTGTCTTATGTAACTTCAATGGAAAACTCAGCAAACTGCTTATTATACTTTTCAAATACTACTTCCCCTCCCATTTCAGGATTTTAATTTTTACAGGGAAATCTGGTATGGAAGGAGTCCTTCGCACAGGGCTTGGGGAATGGGCAGTTTGTTTTTAGGTTGTTTACAAACTCGGCGTGGGGTTTTCTGAATTGGGACTGCTGGATGTTAAAAATCCAGTGAGGCTCACTGCCAAGACACTGGTCAGAGACACCTCGTGGTGGGGCCGAAGGGGCACTCCGGTGTTAGGATGTAGGGACTCAGGTGCCATTGTACCAACCTGGGAACAAGGAACACGGCCTTGCTGCGGGCCACTTACGGTTGGGTGGCGAGACATCCTCCTCCATGAGGGGCTGCGGAGCGCCTCCCGGCACACATGAAGTGGAGCTGAGCTGTGGAATTTGAACTTTAAATTTCCTCTGTTCAGTAACTGCAAGGCTATGTCTGAGTTGTCTGCTAGAACTCTGTGCTTGCTCCCAGATGCCCTAACCTAAAGAGGAAAGGCCCTTCCCCAAGAGGATTTCTAAGGATTTTTTTAAGTATATTGGTTTGAAAGAGTTACGGGAAGGGAGAGAAATCTTTCATTATCTGGTCCACTGTAGGTGGCTGCAGTGCCTGGGCTGGGGCCAGGCTAAAGCCAGGAGCTTCTTCCTGGTCTCTCGTGGGTAACAGGGACCATCTAGCACTGCTTATTCCAGGCCATTAACAAGGCTGAGTTGGAAAGTGGAATAACTAGGACTTGAACTGGTTCCCCATGGAGAGGGTAGCTGTACTTGCTATGCCACAATGCTGGCCCTTCTAAAAATGTATCTGAGAGGAGGCTGGCACAGTGGCATCACAGGCTAAGCCTCTGCCTATGGCGCCAGCATTCTATATGTGGGTTGGGTCAAGTCCTTGTGGGTCCACTTCTGATCTAGCTTCCCTGATGTGCCTAGAAAAACCGTGGAGGATGGCCCAAGTGCTTGGGCCCCTGCACCCATGTAGGAGACCCAGAAGAAGCTCCTGCCCTTGGGGTAATTTGGAGAGTGAATTGGCAGATGGCAGATCTCTCCGTCTCTCATCTCTAACTGCCTTAATAATAATAAATAAATAAATAATAACAACAATCTTTAGAGCTTGCCATGGGAGCCTAGTGGCTAAAGTCCTCACCTTGCATGCACCAGGATCCCATATGGGTGCCAGTTCATGTCCTGTTCAGCTCCATTTCCCATGCAGCTCCCTGCTTGTGGTCTGGAAAAACAGTAGAGGATGGCCCAAAGCCTTGGGAGCCTGTACCTGCGTGGGAGACCTGGAAAAAGCTCCTGGCTCCTGGCTTTGGATTGGCTCAGCTTTGGCTGTTGTGGCCTCTTGGGGAGTGAACCAGTGGGGATGGAAGAGCTGTCTTTCCAACAACAATAACCCCCCCGCCAAAAGCCAAAAACTGCCTTCCCCCCAAAAAAAAGTTTAAAAAAGAACCAATCTTTAGAAATTTAATAACCATGTTTTTTTTTAAATGTGCAAATCACATGAGGTTGAGAGGTTTTTTAATATGAAGCTGTTTCTGGCGGAGAGGGCTGATGTGAAAAGAGATCATGCTAATGGCCTGTTCTTCGCCAAGGGCACTAGAGTGTTCCTGAGCCCTCAGGAGGTCATACGGTGGGGGGGTGGGTACAAGAAGGGGAGACATTCAAGGTGTTTGAAGTAGGGAACAGCGTGTGTGTGTGGACAGTTGTGTTGCTGAGAGGATGGGGTAGTTGAAGAGGGCGGGAATAGAATGGATGGTTTGAGGGCCATATTGAAAGCTTCCAATGTCTTTTTAAAAAGACATTTATTTATCTATTTTTAAAGATTTATTTATTTTTATTGCAGTCAGATATATAGAGAGGAGGAGAGACAGAAAGATCTTCACTCCCCAAGTGACTGCAGTGACTGGAGCTGAGCCAATCCGAAGCCAGGACCCAGGAACTTCCTCTGGGTCTCCCACCAGCTTTGGGCTGTCCTTGACTGCTTTCCCAGGCCACAAGTAGGGAGCTGGATGGGAAGTGGAGCTGCCGGGATTAGAACCGGCGCCCATATGGGATCCCAGCTCGTTCAAGGTGAGGACTTTAGCCACTAGGCTAGGTTACCGCATCTGCTGGTTTGCAAGAACCAGGGATGAGAGCAGACTGAGCAGGGCCAGGTTATAGCACCCACCAGTGAGAGTTGGGACTGAGGGCTGGCCAAGTCAGACCAGGCTACAGCATCCAAAGGTATAGGCCAAGGAAAGTGAAGGACTGTGCCAAGCTAGGTCAGAGCAACCCCTGGTGTGCGTAAGATCTCTGGCTAGAAACAGGCTTGGTTGGGGAACTGGGGATGCCCTGGCTGGGTTGTTCCCACTGGTGAGCGTGAGGGTCAGAGTTGGAGCTGCTGTCTGGAATGGACATGGCTGCAGTCTCCCTTAGCATGGGTGTGAATTGAGTCTGGAGTACGCCAGACTGGGTTAGACTCCAGCACCCACTGATGCTTGTGAGAACCAGGGTGGGTGTAGAATGGGCTGGGCTAGGTCTCTGTTCCTGCTGAGCCATGTGAAAGCTGTGATTGGTTGTGGACCATGCTTGTCTGGACTGTAGCACCCAACAGTAAGAACCAGAAAGGCTAGTTAGGAAAGATCACTGTTCCTACTAGGATGGAAGGTGGACTAGGTAGGGATGGACCATGGACTATGGACCTACTGGTGTGCTCGAGATCCGGCACTGGGAGAGGTGCTGATGGAGAAGCTTGGCAACGCCTCTGAACACAGTCCCTGCAGATGAGCTCAAGAACCAAGAATGGGAGCAACCCAGACCAGGCCAGGTGGTAATGGTACCCACTGGCATACATTGGCACAGGTCTGGGGCAAGCCAGACTGGGCCAGTTCGTATCACCCACTGGCATATCGAAGAACCAGAATGGTGTGTGGGTCAGGCCAGGTTAGGCCACAGTACCAGCCAGCTTACATTAGGGCTGGGACTGGGGGCTTCTTGGGCTGGGCTGTGCTAGGCTGTAGTCCCCACCAGCGTGAGCTGGAACTGGGGGCAGCGCCAGGCCTTGCCAGGCTAAAGAACCCACTGGCAAATACCAAGGTGAGGTGGGCCATGCCAGAATGGGCCGCAGTGTTCAAACAGCACACGTGAGACCCAGGGAGTAGGGAGTGAACATGGTAGGGGGACTGCGTGGGACTCCCCTGCTGGACCACTACTCCCACTGTAGCACCCAGCAGTAAGCATGAGAGCTGGAGCTGGGAGCAGACCAGACTGGACAAGGCTACAACACCTGCAGGCATGCATGTGAGCTGGAATGGGGGAAAGCCAGACTGGGTTGACTTCCTACTGGTGCAAGTGCAAGCAAGAGTGGGTGTGAGTTGGTTGGGCTTTGTTGCAGTATCAGCTGGCAGATGCTAGCATTAGGGGTTAATTCTGTTAAGCTAAACTGCAGAACCATCTGGAGAGTACAAGATCCGGGAGTGGGAGTGGGCCTATGCGGGCACCTCCCTCTTGGGTTACCACTCCCACTGGTGAGCGTGGTAATCAGGATTAGGGGCAGGCATGGCTAGACAGAGTGGCACCCGCTGGCACAAGTGTGAACTGGATAGTGGGGCTGGTTGGGTTGAACTAGGCTTCGATACCCATTGACATGCATGAGAGCTGAATGGGATGTGGGACAGACTGAAACAGTCTGTTGTACGTATTGGTAAAGTACAGGAACCAGGGCAGGGGGCAGGCCTGCTGGGCATTATTGTGTGTCGCCCCAACTAGGCTGCAGCTCCCACTTGTTTTATGGGGCCTAGTGTCGGTGGGCAGGACTGGGCTGGGCTGCAACACCCATTGTTTTGCGTAGATGACAAGGCTGGAGATAGAACTGATCCATCAGTTGCAACCACCAGTATGCGCGCAGGCTGACTGGGGCAGAAGACTGTGCCAGACTCTGTATTGGCAGGTGCACACAAGAATCGGGTCTGGGATCACCTCTGATGATGTTTCTTTGCGGGTCCTCCTACTGAATCACTGGACTCAAAACCCCAACCATGGAGAGAACTGCAGGTTCCATGGTCCAACTGTGGAGTGCATGTGTCAGAACTGGGCCTCCTCAATGGCTTAGATGAAATAGTGGACAGTATATAGCCAGATGCACATGGAGGAGATGACGGTACATTAGAACCTGTAAACGACACCTGGTACCATAACAGAGGATTGAGGACAGAACAAATTGATGAACTACCCCAGCCATGTGTTGGCAGTGAAAATTTGGGCAAATGAAGACTCTAAGGTGGATTATGTCAGTCGATGGATTCTGGAGAGATTTCATCATGCTTGGAGTGGCAAGATCGGCAGCAATTCAGAACTGTTGAACGATCAAACCCACTTGAGCATTGCCTTTGGAGCATGCCCCACTTAGGGGGCCCTGGGAATGGTTGGGAGCTGGGTGTGGCTTCTTCCTTTATCCCTTTCCCCCTTCTCTCAGATGCAGGAAGGATAAAAGAGAATGTGGAAACAATGGTCTTACTTTCCTCTAGCCCATGACTCTCTGTGCCCTAAATAACTAAAGAAAGAAGTGGAGCAGCTGGGACTAGAACTGGCACCCTTATTGGGATGTTGGTGCTGCACACAGCAGCTTAACCTGTACCACAACACTGGCTCCCTGGGTTCTGGTTTTGGCCTGACCTTTGTTGGCAATTTGGGCAATAAATGCATGAATGGAAAGTATGCCTATATTTTGAAAAAGGTTTTAATTTGGGGCCAGTCTGGTGTGATAGCCTAGGAGCTAAAGTCCTCGCATTGCATGCGCCAAGGTCCCAAATGGGCACCGATTCTAATCCTGGCAGCCCTGTTTCCCATCCAACTCCCTGCTTATGGTCTGGGAAAGCAGTCAAGGATGGTCCAAAGCTTTGGGACCCTGCACCCGTGTGGGAGACCCGTAAGAGGCTTCTGGCTCCTGGCTTTGGATTGGCCTAGCTCCAGCCATTGCAGCTGCTTGGAGAGTGAATCAGCGGACAGATCTTCCTGTCGGTCTCTCCTCCTCTTTGTATACCTGACTGTCCAATAAAAATAAATCTTAAAAAAAAAACATAATTTGGGGCCAGTGTTGTATCAAGTTAGGCCGGTGCCTGGGATATTAGCATCCTGTATGGGTGCAGGGTTACAACCTGGCTGCTGTACTTCAGATTCAGTTCTGCCTGGGAAGGTTGCCCAAGTGCCTGGGCCCCGTGTGCATGTGGGATCTCTGGAAGACACTCTGAGTTCCTAGTTTGGGCCTGGCCATTGTGACCATTTGGAGAGGGTACCAGCATATGAAAGATCTTTCTCCCCTTCGTGAAAAAACAGGAGTCTGCCCCTCCCTCCTGAGCCCAGCTTCAGGCCCCCTGTACCTGTCTCTTAGGCCACAGGACTTGTCGGGTCTAATGTCCTGCCGTGCTTCATGCAGTCACCAAATGGGGAGCCAGGAAGTGCTGGGGAATGCAATGCACGGGGACAGCGAAGCGGCTTTGGGAATGTGGCCTAGCTCCACATACGTGCTTTCCTGTGTGAGCTGGGAGCAGGAAATACACACAGGCACAAATTGGTTTCTCATATATTGTGTTAAAAAAAAAAAAAAACAGACTGTAGCGGGCACGGGGTGAGTGTGGGTCTCAGCTGCGCTGCAGGTCGTCCACCAGGTACGGCTGTTGTTCCTGCAGGGCCTGCAGGAGCAGTTCCTTGCAGTTGGCGTCCCAAGCTGGAGCAAAGCTGAAGAGCTTCCTCATCTTGTTTGGGTTGGTGGTCTCAGCCCGCACCGCCTGGTACTGCTCCTCCGTCAGGACTTTCCCGTGCAGCTCATCCAGCACCCCGTCGACGTGGGTGACTCTCGCAATGAGAGCTGCTCGGTGCTGGTCCACAAAGTGCAGTGCTAGGGGGTGGGGAGGCAGACCAGGTGAGCCATTGCCCTGCCAGCGGGGGTGGACGGGTGGCCATCCCTGTGACCCCCCCAGCTCTCGCTGAATGGGACCCAGCATGACTCAGCAGTGAGGTGAGCCAGGCTCCCAACCCAGAAAAGGGTGTGGATGAAGGTGGGTGGACGGCCTTGGCCCTGCCCTGCACTGGATGGGACTGCAGCCTGCCTAGGGAAGGGAAGGGGCGGGGCAGGGCTGCAGAGGGGCCCAGATAGGAGGGCTGGGCGTGGAGGCCTCACCTGGCTTGGCTGCCTGCTTGGTTCTGGCCGGTGCAGCTGCAGAGCCTGTAAGGAGATGTCACGTGATCACCCCTCCCAGCCTACCGAATCTCCAACCGTGGGGTTGCAGGTACCCTTGGTCCGAATATCAAGTTCAGGACCAAGGGCAGGAAGTTCCCTCCCAACAGAGGAACTATTTTTGAAGAGGAGGAGGAACAGAAAGTAGAAAAGCCTGTGGGGTAACAGCTCAGGTTCAGCTGCACGGCTGGTAGGGGTGTGGGTGGTAGGAAGTGGGGCGGGTGTTGGAGGCAAGAATTGGGGCCCCGGGACGCTCACCCTTCTGCATGCACTTCTGCATGCGCTCCTGCAGCTGCCTGGCTGTCTCTTGCAAGCCCATGTCCCGCAGCACGGTCGCTGTGAGCTCGGCGCCGTACTCCTCCAGGTAGAAGCTGACCAGCTTATCGGCGAGGTCCAACCGGTCCATGCAGCCCTTCTCTTGAGCCCGCAGCCGCCCTCCAGGGATGCGCCCGTAACCTTCGCGCAGCGGCACCGACAGCAGCTTGAGCTTGAATTTTTTGAAATCTTCCTCGGTCAGGTCCTCCAGCGCCTCCAGGATGGCTTCGCGCCCGCTCCCCATGGCCGCGGGGTCCCCGGTCGCCGTCTCTCACCGGAGCTTAAGTCTATTCCGGGGCGGGGCGGGGGACTCCCCTTACCCCACTCCACCAGATTCTGGTCTCCGCCCCAGCCTGGTTCCTGGAGCCAAGGCCTCCTCTTCCCCTTTGGTCTCCGCCCACTGGGACTTGGGGAGGGACCTGCGTGCTCCTGTTGATCTTGGAGGGGTCCCGGCGGGCCGAATCAAGAACCTATGCTGAGTTCCTTGGCGTGACACGCTTGAAACCTTAGAATAATAGAAGAACCCTCAGATCTCTAGTTTTCCTGAATCTGGGCACCCTTCTCAAAGGTTATAAAACCTTACCCTAAAGGTGAAGTTCCCAAATGCCACATACTGGGAGCAAGGAGATACCCAACAGGCTGGGGCTAGCAGCGTGCTTGGCTTCTCTGTCTGTGAAATGGGCTCACACGACCTGCCGACATGCTGTTGGGGCCCTTGCTGTATCATCATCTGGCACTCGCTTGCAGCTCCCATAGCAGTTGTAACCAGCTCCCCTCCTTGGCTTACACCACGCTTCCCTGCCAGTCGGCAGGACAGCAGTGGCCACATAGCGGTGGCTCAGTGCATATTTCTACAATGAGTCGTGAGTGAGTGGGTCAGTGCGCAGCTCAAGAGAAGGTGTCTGTAGCAGGTAGGTGTGCCTTATGTGCAAAATGCTGCCGAGAGATTCAGGCTCCAGGAATGGGAAGCCCATGGGCTTGAAGCCACTTTGACTCCTGGCTTCACCTGCTTTCTGGGCGAGTTTCTTGGTTCGTATCTAGTGCTGCTACAGCAGGGCTTGGCAGGTATACAGACCTGGGCAAACGGCTGTGTTGAATCTATTAGATACCTAATTACTATCGCTACTGTGCCAGGTACCCAGCCTGCATGATCTTATCTATTTTTTTTCCCAACAATTCCCTGGAAGTTGTGTACCCTTCCCTGCCGACCAGGGGAACAAACAGGTCCGCAGAGATACTCTGGCGGCTGTCACCAGCAGCAAGTGAAGAGGTGCAGCTGAGTCCATTTCCATCTGTCTCCTCAGCTCTGGCTCCAGCCAGCACCCTGAAACCCACCATCTGCCCTTAGATTGCCAGGCGAGTCCGTGTACCCAGGGTGTCCAGACAGCAGCAGATGTAGCAGTAACAGCAGAAGTAAAAGAAGCTTGATGGCAGAATGTTCTAGCACAGAAGGGCATGGGATACTGGAAAAAAACAGGTGTTGCTGGGGGTCAGTCTCGCACAGACTTGGTCCCCAGTCCCCTCTGCCTGCCAGCTGTGTGTGACTTAGTCTGGATCCTGCAGCCAGGACACCCCAAGGGAAGCCGTGTGCTAAGAAGCCTGCTGCTTGCTGCAGATGGCCAGGTTGAATTCTCTTGAGGAGAGTGACTCCCCTCCTTCCACCTGTTCTGGATGAGGTGTTTGGGGCCCTGAACTTTGACTCCTGACATGAGGGAGCCTCCAGGCTTTGGCTCTGGCTTAACTAGTCCCCTGGACAAGAGCCAGAGGGGTTGGGGGAAGGACGATGCCACCTGGGTGTGTCTCCGGCTCCCATGCAACAAGAGGCGGGGAGGGTCATTGAACCTCTTCACGGTGTCCTTGGGAGGTCCCTGTTGCCATGGACCTAAATGAGTTGAGAATTTCGAAGTGCTTAAAGCTGATCTGACATATGCTAAGTGCTTGGTCACTGGTGGGTCTCTGGGCCTGGGGCAGGTGTTATAACACAATGGGTTAAATTACAACCTGAAGTGCTGGCATTCCATCCATATAGGGGCTGGTTCAGGTCCTGGCTGCCCCACTTCTTCTTTTTTTTTTTTTTTTAGATTATTTTTTATTACAAAGTCAGATATACAGAGAGGAGGAGAGACAGACAGGAAGATCTTCTGTCCGATGATTCACTCCCCAAGTGAGCGCAACAGCCAGTGCTACGCCGATCTGGAGCCGGGAACCAGGAACTTCTTCCGGGTCTCCCACATGGGTGCAGGCTCCCAAAGCTTTGGGCCATCCTCAACTGCTTTCCCAGGCCACAAGCAGGGAGCTGGATGGGAAGTGGAGCTGCCTGGATTAGAACTGGCGCCCATATGGGATCCCGGCATGTTCAAGGTGAGGACTTTAGCCACTAGGCCACACCGCTGGGCCCCCCATTTCTAATCCAGTTCCCTGCTTATGGTCTGGGAAAGCAGTGAAAGATAAACATTTTGGAAAGGCAGAGTTGCAGGTAGTGATGGAGAGAGAGAAAGAGAGAGAAAGAGAAAGCACCCAAATGGCCACAATGACTAGAGCAGGGCCAGGATAGAGCCAGGAGCTTCTTCCAAGTCTTCCGTATGTGTGCAGGAGCCCAAGACATTGTGCCATCCTCTGCTGCTTTCCCAGCTTATTAGCAGCGAAGAGGAGCAGTCAGGACCTGAACCAGCATCCAGAGGCAGCTGTATCTTGTTATGCCCAGCACCAGTCCTTCTATATATATATATCTTTTGAAAGTCTCTGAAGGGGGCCTGGCACAGCAGGCTAATGGCTAAAATCCTCACCTTGCACACCCGGGATCCCATATGGGTGCTGGTTCATATCTCAGTGTCATGCTTCCCATCCAGCTCCCTGCTTGTGATCTGGGAGAGCATTCAAGGCTGACCCATAGCCTTGGGACCCTGCACCCGCGTGGGAGTCCTGTAAAAAGCTTCTGGCTTCTGGCTTCAGACTAGCTCAGCATCGACTGTAGTTGTCACCTGGGGAGTGAATCAGCGGACATAAGATCTTCCTTTCTCTCTCCCCTCCTCTCTGTATATTTGCCTTTCCAATAAAAAACAAAAATCTTTTTTAAAAAAGTCTCTGATGGGCTTGGCATAATGGCTCAATGGCTAAATCCTCATTTTGCAAGTGCCAGGTCCTGTATAGGCATCGGTTCATGTTCTGACTGCTCCATTTCCCATCCAGCTTGTGACCTGGGAGAGCAGTGGAGGATGGCCCAAAGCCTTGGGAACCTGCACCCATGTGGGAGATCTCCTGGCCTTCTGTCATGGGGCGGAAGAAACTCCTGGCTCCTAGGATCAGACAAGTCTACCTTTGACCGTTGCAGCAATTGAAGAGTGAACAAGCAGACAGAATATCTACCGCGCCCTTTCTTTGTTTATCTCTGTCAAATAAAATAAATCTTTTTAAAAAGTAAAGCTCAAAGAAAAATGGGTTTAAGAAATAAATATATATATTTTTGGAAATAATTTGGAATCCATGGGTCTGGAGTGATGACGTAGTGGCTAAATCCTTGCTTTGCATGTACCAGGATCCCATGTGGGCACCAACTGGTTCATGTCCTGGCTGCCCCGCTTCCCATCCAGCTCCCTGCCTGTGGCCTGGGAAAGCAGTCAAGGACGGCCCAAAGCTTTGGGATCCTGAACCTGGGTGGGGGACCTAGAGGAAGCTCCTGGTTTTGGATTGGCTCAGGTCTGGTCTGTGATGGCTATTTGAGGAGTTAACCAGATCTTTCTATATCTCCTTCTCTCTATAACTCTCTGATAAAAATAAATAAATCCTAAAAAAAGAAAGCTGAGTTTCAGTTTCTCTCCCTGTGACATGGGTGATGTTAGCTCCCTTATAGTGCTAGAGGCAGGGTTTATTTAGCTGATAACATTACAGTAATTTCAAGAGCCAATGTTACCGGAATTTTTTCTTTGGGCGGGCATCATTCTGAAAGCTGTCCCAGAACCGTTGAATCCTTAAGACAAGCTGGTCATCTTGATAGCAATCTTCATGTGACTTCCATTTTGTGTATGAGAAAAACAGGATAAGTGACTTGGGTGTGGTCTCCCAACAAGGACCAGCAGAGGCAGGCTTTGAACCCCCCAGTGGCTGTTGTGGCCTTGGAAGCCCCCGGGGGTCCTGTTTACTGAGCCTATTATCTGGCCTAATGTCCAGGACTGCTCTGCACGCCTGGTGCTGTGGTCTTCCTCCCTCCTCTTTGCATTGTAGCTGCCAGTTAGGAGCCCAGAAAAGTACACTCCCCAGCAGGAATGCATGATGGCAGCGCTTGGCGCCGTGCCTTTGGCAGCCCTGCCTGGGTGACGTCTGCCTTCTCCCACTCCGTGGCTAACACAAGGACTTATGTTCCCTCACAAGGACTTACTTGCCCAGCTTCTGAGAAGCTGAAGCTCCTTGCTCAGGACCAGTGTGTGTCTGAGCCTTCTTCACCTCCGTGGTCCCCAGGGACCTTGAGAAAGTAGAGCTGGGCTCAGTAACCCTTGTGCCTCACCCTGTCTTCCAGTTCCTTCTTGTCTTGTCCTGAAATCAGCAGTCCTTGCAAGGGGCCAACCCAGACCTGGCCTACCTGCAGTGAATCCCTCTCCTGAATACTTGACGCTTACGGATGAATCTTCAACTCCAACTTGCCATCCAATGAAACCCCACAGAAAGTCTCAACTCAGCTTTTGAGGTTGGCACTGTGGTACAGTGCGATTTTACTTATTGCAGTTGGTACACAACTCTTTGCTTGCAGTCACTTGTGCCACTCCCTCCAGCGAGTTCCAGGTCTGGGTTCTTATGTTAGATTTCCATCAAGAACTCTGTAGCCCCAGCTCCTGGCTCACCATTCTGCACCATTCTGCGTACTGAGGCTGCGCCATTGTCTCTGCAACCTTTCTCGCACTTCTGGTTGGAGCAGATCTCAGGAATCGGGAGACACCAGGTGTCCTATATAATTAGGTTGTAGGTGGCACTGATCTTGCCAGAACCTGTTGGATGTTAGGTCTGGGTGCCACACGAACCTGTTTTGACTCGTACAATGCCACAGTTGGTATTATTTTCCTGCAGGACCAGTGCAATCCACGGAACTCAGTGAGTTCTCACAAGCTCAGCACATGCGCAGTTCACTGTTGTCCCCTGCAGGGCTAAAGCTTTTGCCACAGTGTGCAAAATGGCGCCTGATGTACCACTACTACAGTTCTTGATCTGCTGGCCGTCAGATCTGAGGGCTACCCAGACCTGTCTTGGGTGGAACCTGTAGCGTTCCACGTTGATGCAGTTCACTGAGTCAGAAATGAGTTCACTCCCAGCTCAGCGCATGCTCAGTCCTTTCCCTTGCTTTTTGCCTCCTTATGCAAAATGGCGCCCAATTCAGCGCTAGTAGACTGATTGAGCTGTGAAATCCACCCTGTTCTTGCACTGCCCGTCTGTGATCTGCTGCTCTGTCTCTGCTCCTGGTCAAATCAAATGGATCAGCAGGATGGACGGTTCTTTGTCTGGGTTCACCTCCCAAGCGCCCAGGGAAAGTCCCTTCCCACCTGGTTGCTGGTGGAGTTCCGGCTGCTGGTGGAGTTCAGATCGCCATTACTGAATGCCGCTGGGGTATCAGTCACTGCAACACCACACCATTGTGTCCGCTGCTTTCCTGTGTCTGTCAGTCTCCAGGTACCCCTCTGCTGTTTTTCTGTCCTCTCTCATTTCCTGGAATGTGTCCTCTCTGCTTCATCCTGATTAAATATTTTCTGTCCGTTTAAACGTGTCCTTACCCTATTCCGCCATCTTGATTCTCCGATTGCTCCGCTTCTGATTCAGGCCCCTGTTCATGCAGCTGAGGAAGCGGGGAAGGCGGCTTGGAGGCCTGGTGGGACCTGGGTGGGGGTGTAGGCTCCCTGGCCCAGTCCCAGCTATTGTGGCCATTTAGGGGGTGAACCGATGAATGTGAGATCTGTCTCTAACTCTGCCTTTCAAATAAGCTCTCTAAAGATGGCAGCAAAGAAACCAGAAACTTAGAGACGATGAGAAGCGGAGACTACGACTTGCCAGGATCGCTCTGTGCCCCAGTAGAGAGCACTGGCTGGCTGAGATGAATGCTGGATCTGTCAACATTTAGTGATTAGTCCAGTCCACAAGATCTCACCTGGAGTAGTGTCTTCCGGAACCTTCCAGAAGGCACAGTGAGCCCTGGAACTTGGGGATAAGATTTGTCTAAAAGCTGTGAGGAACTGGGCCCGGCGCAGTAGCCTACTGGCTAAAGTCCGTTCCTTGAATGAACTGGCATCCCATACAGGCGCCAGTTCTAATCCCGGTAGTTCCACTTCCTATCCATCTCCCTGCTTGTGGCCTGGGAAAGCAGTTGAGGATGGTCCAAAGCTTTGGGACCTTGCACCAACATGGGAGACCCAGAAGAGGCTTCTGGCTCCTGGCTTTGGCTCGGCGCAGCTCCAGCCATTGTGGTCACTCACGGAGTGAATCATCAGACAGAAGATTTTCCTCTCTGTCTCTCCTCCTCTCTGTGTATCTGACTTTGCAACAAAAATAAATAAATCTTTAAAAGAAAAAAAAGCTGTGAGGAATTGTCTGGCTCTTGGGCAATTTTTTGACCTCCTATCGTGTTAGAGTGGAGGAGTCAGCTTCCTTCTTTTTTCTTCAGGCAGACAGATCCATTCCTTCCTGTGGCCCTCCCAGGGGCCCTCTGGGGTTCACAAAGGACAGCTGGCCTGGCTCTCAGCCTTGGGCCCATGACTGCCTGTTATTCATCCTCCCAGAGCCTGCCCCAGGGTTGAGGATGGGGTGCAGTCCTGCTCTGCTGTGGGTGGGGACATTCCTGTCCCCATGATGTGCCATCAGTTTGGAAAGTGAGTGGGTGACAAGCTGGGGAGGGAGGAAGGCAGGGACTGGGAAGGGAGGGAGGGAGGAGTGAGAGCGAAGGGGGAGATCCCCCCCCCCCCATGTTCTGTCTCCCGTGTGGCCTGAGAGGCTCTGCTTGTGGCTGGGCTGAAGCTTAGGCTTCAGGCTGGGCAGACGGGCAGGACAGGTGGCCTTGACATGTGACGCCTGCTGGGCTGCTACTCAGCCTTCACTTTTAGAACAGTTTCCAGAAGTTCTGGGAGGGGAGGGGGGGGGAGCAGTTAAATATAGCCTGGGGGCTTTGGCTCAAGAGCGGAGGGTCTGTCCTGGTCACTGCCTGCCATCACCCACGCTGTTCGCTGCCAGCAGCCCGGTGAGGCTCCTGTGCCTGCGCTGAACCTCTCTTGTGGCTCGTTGGACACAGCGTTGCCCCCACCACAGTTAGGCCTGACCCTGACTGCTCTTCCCCACTGTCCCTTTTGGTCCCAGATATCCGACCAGAGCTGTGAGTCTCCAGGGCATGGAGGTGGGGGAGGGGAAGGGAGGGGGAGAGAGAGGGGAGGGCTGGGGTTGTTGGAGAACTGGGAATGGGGGCTGTGGAGCACTAAAGGCTGGAGCTGAGGCCCAGGCCTTGGGTTAAAAGTCTCCTCCTGGGGAGGGGGCAGGGCAGTGAGTGGGAGAGTGAAACCTGGGTGTTGTTTAGGAACTGGGGTAGACGGGGCCTGGTGGACTTCGTTTGAGACCTGCAGTGGAAGCTGCCTTGGCTAAAACCAGAGCCCCTTCCAATATTGGACTTAACGCTGCTACTGCTGTTGTGCCGGATTTTTAGATCCCCAGAAAATCATTGAGTCTGAAGATGATGCTAAGAATAAAGGACAGTTTATTCAGGTTAACCTAGGTCTTCGGGCCACCTCCCCCAGGCCAGCAGGCTGGGCGGGGGAGGGGCAGCTGCAGCCGAGGCTGCTGCAGGATCAACAGGGTGGGGAAAAAGAGGAGGGCCGAGGTCGAGCAGCACAGGGTCCTTATACATTTCAGGACAATTCCATATAATCGTACAGTCTTGATTGGTCCGTTTTAACGGCTAATTTTCAAAAAGAGCAAGTTGGCAGGCTTCTATTGGTGGGTTTGAAGCAGGCAACTTTCAAAAGGCACAAACGGATGAGCTATAGGGCGGTGAATCTTACCTAACACCAGGGTCCTGCCGGGTGTCCCATAGACTACCAGGGCTGGAGTTCACACAGCCCCCAGCCAAGCAATGAAGGCAGGACTCACAAAACAGAAAACACCTAGGTTCTTCACTGCTAATACCTGTGCGACCACTGCTCCCCACCCTGCTATGGTGGAGCCCCGCTCTGAGGGTCTCCTTCCTCCCCACCAGGCCCGCCATGTCGGCCGCGCCCGGCCTCCTGCACCAGGAGCTGTCCTGCCCGCTGTGCCTGCAGCTGTTCGATGCGCCCGTGACGGCCGAGTGCGGACACAGCTTCTGCCGCTCGTGCCTGACCCGTGTGGCCGGGGAGCCGGCGGCTGACGGTACCGTGAACTGTCCCTGCTGCCAGGCGCCCACGCGGCCGCAGGCGCTCAGCACCAACCTGCAGCTGGCGCGCTTGGTGGAGGGACTGGCGCAGGTGCCACAGGGCCACTGCGAGGAGCACCTGGACCCACTGAGCATCTACTGCGAGCAGGACCGTGTGCTCGTGTGCGGCGTGTGCGCCTCGCTCGGGTCGCACCGTGGCCACCGCCTGCTGCCCGCTGCCGAGGCCCACTCGCGCCTCAAGGTGCGGACCCCTGGTCGTGGTGGGTCGGGGGGCGATTGTTGAGGTCCGAGGGGAGTGGAGTCTGGCTGGCGCGGCACGGTTCCATGTCTTGAGGATGGAAGCAGCCAGGGTTTGTCACCGCCCCGCGCTTGGTGGGCGCTGCGCAAAGCCGGATCCCCGGCCGAGTCGGCGCCCGCGGCCCACGCACGGTTTGGCGGACCAGCCCGGACCAGCCCGGACCAGCCCGGCCATCCCGTCCGGCCGGCTCGTCTGGGACGATAAAGGGCATTGAGCTCCAGGAGCCGCCCGATGGTTAGCAAGTGCTCGGCGGAGGCGCACGCAGCTCCGCAGCTGCCCAACCGGCGTGGGTCTGACACCTGCCAGAACAAAGCGAAAGAGAGGGAGGCGGGAGGCACAGACTGATTTTTCTGATTGGGGCCTGAAGCCCTGACCGCCCTGGGAGCCACACATAGGAGTACGTGCCCAGTGCCACCCACACAGTGGCAAATCGAGACACTGGCGAGTGCTTGTGGCTACCAGTGAGTGTGTGCCTACGCAGGCCCCAAGGTCTGTCCTGGGCTGCGGAAGAATAAAACGACAGATGCAGGGAAGTCTGGAGGCGCAGAGGGGTCCCCGCTGGGGAGAGGCCATCACCAACTCCTATGACTGGTGTCACCCCGGATCTCCCAGAGGGGGCAAACAGTGCCCTCGGGGCCCCGTCCAAGGCTCCAGGCCTCACCAGGGCTCCTCCGCATCCTGCCTCACTCAAGCAGGGCCCAGGCACAAGCCTATTCCACCCAGGGGCCCTCCAAGGGCCTGATGACCTTAGGACTCCCAGTGTTGGCCCCCTTTATCTGTCTTTATCTGCTTTTATTTGTGACTTGGAACAGTGCCTGTGGCCAAGGGGACTCTGGGGGCCAGGCTGGGCACAGTTCATCCTGCCCTGCCCTGGAGCTCAGGGAGAGGCTGACTGAAGGTCCCAGTGGGATCCCAGGAAGGTGCGCCCTACGTGGGGAGGACCTGCGGTCTCAATGTGGGAGGGAGGAGAAAGGAGGAAAGGAGGGGTAGGTGGAGGAGAAAGAAAGGAATGGATGAGAAAGAAGAAAAAAGGGCCTGGTGCAATAGAGCAGTGAATAAAACCCTCACCTTGCATGCGCCGGGATCCCATATGGTAGCTGGTTCTAATCCCAGCTCCCGGCTTGTGGCCTGGGACAGCAGTCGAGGTCGGCCCAAAGCCTTAGGACCCTGCACCCACGTGGGAGACCTGGAAGAACCTGGTTCCTGGCTTCGGACTGGCTCACCTCCAGCCATTACACTCACTTGGGGAGTGAACCATCAGATGGAAAATCTTCCTCTCTGTCTCTCCTCCTCTCTGTATATCTGCCTTTCCAATAAAAAGAAATAAATCTTTAAAAAAAGAAAGAAAGAGGAAGAAAGGAGGAGGAGAGTTGGGTCTGGAACCCGTGTATCTGACTCCAGGAGTCCAAGGGGATCTCTTGAGCAACGGGGACTCTCATGGCCCCGGGAACGGTGCCTCTTCCTCCCTCTTCCTGTCCTTGCAGTGGCAGGTGATCAGCCTGCCTGTGAGATCCATGGTGTTTAGTGGCCTTCCCCCCCCCCCCCCCGACCATGAACCATTCTGGAAGCTGAGGTACAGGCTGCTGCCCACAGCTTCAGCTTGAACTTCTGAGTTCCCGGGGCCAACTTTTCCAGTGTCTCCAGGATGGCACTCCGCTTCTTCCCCATGGCTTGGCTCCTGCCACCCCTACATCTCCAGGGGCCCCCACCCCAACCCTGGAGCCACCAGCCTGCCATGGTCAATGGCAGGGGGTGCCAGCCTCCTGCTGGCAGGTGGTGGAGCCATTATGTGAGGAGTGAACTGAGGTAGGGAAGTTTTTTTTTAAAAAGTTATTATCATTTTATGATATAGTTCCATAGGCCTTTGGATTTCCCTTGCCCCTAACCCAATTCCCCCCCCCTGAGTTCCCCTATATTATTATTATTATAATATTGTTCTTCATAAACAGTCATATGTCCATCATTACGGGCATGGACAATGGCAGAGAGTCCAGCATCCTATTGTCAAGATACAGTTAATGGTTTCATTGGGAGTCCATCTTTGTCTGGAAGTAGAGATGAATACTGCTTTTATCCTCATATCTGGATATGATAGTCTCCATTACACAGTTATCATACGTCCCCTTAAGTGAAAAGCCACAATACAAAATCAACATCAGGAAGAAAAATAGAAGTTTACGCCATGAAGGTCTCAAGAGGTTTTGACAACTCAGCAGTCCTGTACTGTTGTCGATCCCACCACTCCAATCGTGATGAAATCTCTCCAGAATCCACTGGCTGCCATGGTCCAACTTAGAGTGTCTGCCTTCCCAGATATTCACTGCCAACGCTTGGTTGGAGTAGTTGATCAATTTGTTTTGTCCTCTGTTGGGGTAGGGGATTAACGAAGTAGGACTGGAAACTGATTCCAGGGCCAGGCACTTCCCCTGAAGAACCATAAGGGGCTCCCCTAGGCCTGCATTTGAGGAACCACAAACTCAAAGGTCTCAGTTAGGATCCAGTCCACAGGAAGGTTTGGCTGATGGGTGCAGGGGCCCCTGCATTGCCTGTCTCCAGCACCCAGGAGCACGCTGGGAGCCTGCCTGGGCTCAGGCTGAGGCTGGAGCCCTGTTTTTTTGTTGTTGTTTTGTTTTGTTTTTTAAGATTTATTTATTTATTTATTTATTTATTTATTTATTTATTTATTTATTTTAAAGTCAGATTTACAAAAAGAAGGAGAGACAGAGAAAGATCTTCCATCCACTGGCTCACTCCCCAAGTGGCTACAATGGCCAGAGCTGAGCCGATCTGAAGCCAGGAGCCAGGAGCCAGGAGCCTCGTCTGGGTCTCCCATGCAGGTGCAGGGTTCCACAAGCAGGGAGCTAGATGGGAAGTAGAGCAGCTGAGACATGAACCGGTGCCCATATGAGATCCTGGAGCATGCACGGAAGAGGACTTTAGACAGCAGGCTACTGCATGGGCCCTGGAGCCTTGGTTTTGCATAAGACTTGGGAAGGTGGCATTTTTCTTTTCTTTTTTGAAAGATTTAAATTTTATTTCACAGTCAGATATACAGAGAGGAGGAGAGACAGAGAAGAATATCTTCTGTCCAATGATTTACTCCCCAAGCAACCGTAACAGCTGGAGCTGAGCCAAACCAAAGCCAGGATCCAGGAACTCTTCTCGGTCTCCCATACGGGTGCAGGGTCCCAAGGTTTTGGGCCGTCCTCCCAGGCCACAAGCAGGGAGCTGGATGGAAGCAGGGTTGCTAGGAGTAGAACCGGCACCCATATGGAATCCCAGCACGTTCAAGGCGAGGACTTTAGCCACTGGGCCATGGTGCCACTCTTGGAGGTGGCATTTCTTCCATCCAACATCCTTCCTTCACTCCTATACATCTGCTGTGTGTGCAGCTGTGTGAGATGTTTGGGAAAGCAGGTGCACACAGTGTGAGTCTTCTTAAGACCTGGGCTGACTGCTGAGCAGCAGTGACCAAAACAAGCAAGGGCCATGGATGTGTTCAGTCAGATACTGGGAAGGGAAAGCACCGCTAACCATAAAACCAGTCCTGACTAAGTCCCGTAGTGGGGTGGGTGGGCTAGTTGGTTTGGGAATGGGCAGATGGCTGGAGGAGCTGGCACCAAGGCAGAGCTGAGTGGGGGCAGAGGCGTGGCTTTGGGGTGGGGTCTCTCCATCACTTTTGTATGTCCCACTCCCAGTCGCAGCTCCCCCAGCAGAAGCTGCAGCTACAGGAGGCATGCATGCGTAAGGAGAAGAGCGTGGCCACGCTGGAACACCAGCTCGCAGAGGTGGAGGTAAGGGGCTTGGAGGGGCAGATCCCAAGGTGCAGGGTTCCCATCGCCCCTTCCTGTCACCCTAAGCCAAGTGCGTTTCCCCGTTTTCCCTCTCTGCCTAGGAGACAGTGCGGCAGTTCCGGGGAGCCGTGGGGGAGCAGCTAGGCAAGATGCGGCTGTTTCTGGCAGCCCTGGAGAGCTCACTGGAGCGTGAGGCAGAGCGTGTGCGGGCTGAGGCTGGCCTGGCCTTGCGGCGGGAGCTGGGTGGCCTAAACTCATACCTGGAGCAGCTGCGGCAGATGGAGAAGGTGCTGGAGGAGGTGGCTGACAAGCCACAGACTGAGTTCCTCATGGTGAGTGAGTGATGGCCTGGCCTCCCGGCACCTCACCACGGTTCAGGCCCCTTGAGGCAGGGGGGCCTCATCCCAATGTCACATGGGGGCCCTGCCACCCAGACACATGGCCATGAGCTCAGGCCTCAGAGTGTTGTGCTATTTTGGTTTGGTCACTGGCCAAGGCAAGCACCAGCAGGCACTGCTCCTGTCAGATATGGAAGGAGCCTGTGTTTGTCAGGACAACCTTCTAACAGGAAAGCAAAGGCAAAGTGCTAACCTTGACTTTGGGATGTCTGATCATCCACCCCATCAGAAGTCTTGAGGGGTCCCTCATCTTCCTTCTCTCTCTCTCTCTCTCTCTGCAGAAATACTGCCTGGTGACCAGCAGGTAAGAGCAACTGGCCCTGTCCTTTTGCACCACCTGCCCCAGTCTCCTACCCCAGCTGGTACACCCTTGGGGGCTCACACATAGCCTGCCACCATATCCCTACACTTAACCATCACTGTAGAAATGAGGTAGACCTGGGCTCTACCCCCTGGGACCTCCAAGACTGGCACTGTGAGGCTGATGTGGGCAGGGATGAGGGCATAATTGTGTGTCTGGTGCTGCTGGGGAGGGAAGGGAAGCAAGGGGAGGCTGCCTGGAGCAGTGGGCATTTGAACTAGACCATGGAGGAATGGCCAAGAAGGAGTCAGGGCGGAATCAGCGAGTGCTAAGACAGGCAAGTGGGTGAGAAGAAGTTGGGCCTTGCAGAAGGGATTCATGCAATTTCTTCTTCTTGATTAGGGTGCTAATTAAATATATCCATTTGATATTTGAGAGACACAGAAGCAGGGAGAGAAGCTCCTATTTCTAAGAAGAGGACTTTGGTGACCGCCTCCTCCATCTGACCAGAGCTGTCCCATCTTCCCAAACATAAAACCCTAATGTGATGCAGGCACATCCCAAACTGAG
Source organism: Ochotona curzoniae (assembly GCF_017591425.1). Lineage (NCBI taxonomy): Eukaryota > Metazoa > Chordata > Mammalia > Lagomorpha > Ochotonidae > Ochotona > Ochotona curzoniae. The sequence goes on from NW_024465421.1 coordinate 8,071,639, forward strand.
CCCCTCATCCTCCCATCTTGGTGTGTGTGGGGGTCCTTCCTCCCTGTTCACAGACACCTCCCTCCCATCCCCACCCTCAGACTACAAAAGACCATGGCGGAGTCACCCCTGCCTGCCCGACTGGACATCCAGCTGCCTGTCATTTCAGATGACTTCAAGTTCCAGGTGTGGAGGAAGATGTTCCGAGCTCTGATGCCAGGTACTGGGAGGGGCTGGCTTGCGGGGGGCTGTGTGTCCTTGCCTGCATGAGGCCCCCTGATCTCAGTTGGGAAGGATGAAGGTTCCACTGCTTGTTTTCCCTGGTGACCCCCTTACTCTATGCTGGGAAGGGTCTCTGAGCCTGTGCAGTAGGGGACAGAGTCCCCTCAGCAGGTGGGGGACAAGGGCCTGGATCTGAGCTGCTGACCCGTTGTGTGACCCCTGGTCAAGTCCTGCCCTTCTTGTTCTGTCCACAACCCTCCTGGTCCTCCATTTGTACCCAAAAGCTCAGAGAGGAGTGGGTACTAAGCAGCCAGGGGGCTCACCCTGGGATGCTCTTGAGACCCCTGGCAGGGGGGAGCGGTTGGTTGGGGGAGGAGCTCTTGGAAGGCGCAGGCCCTGACTTTGTGTCCTTGGCAGAATTGGAGGAGCTGACTTTTGACCAAAGCTCAGCGCACCCGAGCTTAGTGGTGTCACCCTCTGGTCGCCGGGTGGAGTGCTCGGAGCAGAAGGCACCGCCTGCCGGGGAGGACCCACGCCAGTTCGACAAGGCGGTGGCCGTCGTGGCGCAGCAGCTGCTGGCGGATGGCGAGCACTATTGGGAGGTGGAGGTGGGCGACAAGCCGCGCTGGGCACTGGGCGTGATGGCAGCCGAGGCCAGCCGCCGGGGCCGCCTGCACGCCGTGCCCTCGCAGGGTCTGTGGCTGCTGGGGCTGCGCGACGGCAAGACCCTGGAGGCGCACGTGGAGGCCAAGGAACCGCGCGCGCTGCGCGCCCAGGAGCGGCGGCCCACGCGTCTAGGCCTCTACCTTAGCTTCGCCGATGGCGTCCTCGCCTTCTACGACGCCAGCAACGCCGACGCACTCGAGCTGCTCTTTGCCTTCCACGAGCGCCTGCCGGGGCCCGTGTACCCCTTCTTCGATGTGTGCTGGCATGACAAGGGCAAGAATGCGCAGCCGCTGCTGCTCGTGGGGCGCGAGGGCCAGGAAGCCTGAGGGAAGAGGGCAGTGCCCAGGACGGGGTTGGATCCCGGGTGGGGTATGGGGAGGTTGGCTGGGGCTGAACACAGAGCCCGAGGGGGCTTGGGGACAGTTCTGAGAAGGGTAGGTGTTGGTATGGGGCAGGAGACAGGCTGGGGAGAGTGTTGGGGTCATTTGGTAGGAAAGAGAGGTCAAGGTCAGGGATGGAGGAAGCATAAGGGTTCCAGAAGCTCAAGGTGAGGGACGTAGGGAGAAGAAACCAGGTTTGGGAAGGATTGAGGATGATAATTCAACCTCACCTTCCCCTCTCCTCCCTCTTCCCCCTTTGAGGCTTGGGGCCAGAGTCCAGGCCGGTGCTTCAAAAGGTTTCCCCCTTTATAGTTCTCCAACCTGAGCATTTCAGTTCCAGTTACCGGCACAGTTTGTGAACATTGGCACCTAGTGTGTTTCCAGGTGCCTGGAAGGCCACTGGCACAAGCAGGGCCGCGCTGGGGCATCCACTGACTGCTCTCTGCCCCTCCTCTCTTCCCCTCGCTGCTTAGGCCGACAGGGCTGTGGATGGAGATGCAGAGCCACTCGCCCACCTTTGCCTCTGGACTGTTTGCCACGGGTTCTTGGAGGTTAGGAAGTCCCCAACTTTCCAGCCAAGAGCAGGTACCTGAGGCTAACTGTGCTTTGGACCCTGCTGCTGTGGCAGGTGGAGGGCACCCCCGCAGCCCCCAGGACACTGTGTTCTGTTTTCACTTGAGACCCAAGTGTTGAACCCTGGAGGCACCACTGAAGAGTCCTCCTTCCTTGCAGGAGAAACCTTAAGGGACTCAGGGGGTGACAATGGGGGCTGCTAACCTTCCCACCTGCGGGAGGTTGATGCCTGGTGCTGGGGCTGCTGCTGAGGCCAGCATGTGGAAGCACTGGGGATCCCCTACTAGCTGGTATCAGTGTGGGATTTTTCTGGGGAGGGGGGGATGTTTCACCTGGGCTTAACCAAGTGAAAGAAAGTTGGGGACTGGAAGGACCTGAAGACCCAGCTAAGGAGTGAAGGCCCCTGAGAGAACCCCCTGTTAGAGCAGCTTCATCGTAGAATCTTCTGTGTGCTAGGAAATCAAGTGTTACATGAGAATAGATGGTGATCAATCATCGTGAATAAAAATGATTGTATTTGGACTCCTTCCTCTTTAAGTCTGCCTTGGTGGGGTAAATGCCCAGTTGCCAGGGGTGGCCTCTTTCTTGTCCCTTTAACTTTCAGTCTTGACCAAACTGACTCGCAGCCGCCAGCCCCGTTCCGCAACATCCTGAAGCTCTACAGAGGGAGGCCTTGGGGTTTGGGCTTGGCCTGCCAGCGCCTGTGCGCTCCGGCCTCTTCATCCTGACTTGCGGCTCCTGCGGTCACACAGCTCTGCCTGCCTGGGCCCTCTGCCTCCCTCCTATCCTTCAGGTTTTCTCCTCCCCTAACCACTTTTCTTTTGCCCTTCTAGGCCTCACAAGAGAGCCGGTGGTTGCTCTCTGCTCTAGACCGGCAGGCACGTAATGTTCATCTTTGTTACAGACCTGTCCACACCTGGCATGTAGGTCATGGGCGCTAGAAGCAGGTGGCAGAGTCCCAGGAGCCCCAGGAAGTTGGTATGCTGGAGCTGCAGGTGCTGAGATAGGAGTCAGGGAACAAGGCTTTTTTTTTTTTCCTTTGCTTTTAAAATTTATTATTAACTGTGGGTTTCGCTATGACTCCTCTGACCCCAGAGGTGCAACAATCACTTCGAATACAGTGCAGCTCCTGGAGAAGATAGAATCCCCAGAGAAACTACATCAAAGAGCTGAAAAACCCGATATGCTGTTAATATACTTTTTATTCCATGATAGGTCAGGAGGGCAAAGAAATCTTCCACCTTCTTAGAGTGTGAGAAGAAGACATTAAGTATAATCTATCAAGATAGTAACGGGTGACTTATAAATAACAGATTCTAAACCACATTAGATATTAGCAAAATATAGAGACATACAATAGGACATAAGAGTGATCCTGACAGCCTCTTAACAGGAAGTCATGTGCACAGAGCAGAAGGGGATCCCAGAGCGGAACAAGAGGATAAAAAGAGACCTATATCCCAGTCCCGGAGACAACCGGAAGCCTCCCAAGTGCTTTTGCCACAGAAGCAGTGGATACGTCATCAAGGATTGCCAGTATGGGCACCAAGGACCATATCCTGACTACCAAGGAGATCACAGGGAATTTGAATGCCCTCGCAGGCTGAGAACTCCGAGGTCAGCCAGTTCCTATCGGATCGCCCGTGTGGGATTGGAGTAACCCAGAGCCCTCCACATAGGGTCTGATGACATTGGAACAACAGATAGGAGCCCTGGGAGGTCCTCAGAGACAGAAGAATTGTAAATTTCCTTCTGGACTCAGGAGAGGAGCTTTCTCTGGTCCTTAGTTCCAACCTTGGCTCCCCATACCCTCTGACAATGACCATCAGGGTTACTCAGGAGTTCCATAATTAGCTCAAATAGGACACACAGAGAGACTAATATAGAAAGATTTGAACACATAGGAGGGAGTCAGCTGGCCTATAATTGCTCAGCCTGTACCTTACCGGTCAGGCTCCCGTCTTGGCATCTCCTAGAACCCACTAGGTAGGAAGCAGGGTTGAGTTATTCTGCACTAGCCAGGATGTTGGAGATTTCTCTGTGCACCCGCCTAAGACATTTCAACTCCTCAATTGTTAATATGTGACTTGTTAGAAATATAAATCAGTTTTGATTATCCTAAAATGCATGAAGTTCTGTACAAACTTGCTTGAATACTGTGCACTGCTAAATACAAATATAATAATAAAAGAGAAAATAATAACACTCACTAAAACCAAAGGCAAATATGAAGATCACCTCAGTAAAATATCAACGGAAGACGAAATTAAACAATGAACAACCCTAAAACGACAGGGCCAAAATACCACCTATTCATATTAACCCTGAACGTAAATGGCTTAAACTCATCAGTCCAATGGCATAAATTAGTGTCTGGATCAAAAATACAAAATCCGTTTATCTGTTGCCTACAGGAAACATATTGAACCAACTAAGATCAACAGAATCTGTATCTCATGGATTTTGATGTTTTTGTTTTCATTTTCATTTCTTCAAAGCAGTTTTTTTTTTCATTAAATACTACAATGAGTCATAAGTCATACCATGTTTTTCTTTTTTTAAGATTTATTTATTTTTATTACAAAGTCAGATATACAGAGAGGAGGAGAGACGGAGAGGAAGATCTTCCGTCCAATGATTCACTCCCCAAGTGAGTGCAACGGTCGGTGCTATGCCAATCTGGAGCCAGGAGCTCCTCCAGGTCTCCCACATGTGTGCAGGGTCCCAAGGATTTGGACTGACATCAACTGCTTTTCCAGGCCACAAGCAGGGAGCCGGATGGGAAACGGGGCCGCCGGGATATGAACCAGCACCTGTTTGAGATTCTAGCGCATGCAAGTCAAGGACTTAAGCTGCTAGGCTACTGTGCCAAGCCTAATTTGTCTCTCTCTCCTTCCTTGCTGAACTTTGCCTTTCAAATAAAGACAAATAAAAAAACAAAAACCACCCGCTTTCCATTTTGGAAGGACTTATTCTGATTTCTTTCTTTCCTGTGTCATGTTCCGCCTTCTCTATTGTTAGTAGCTGTGTTTCAGCTCTATTGCTAGTAACTGTGTTTCAGGGCCTCACTATTGCAGTCCAGCTGTCTCCACCCCCTTTGGGTGGGGTCCAGCCCTCTCAGCTGTCCCACCCTGGCACGCTGTTTCAGCTCTTGCCTCTCCCGCCTGCGAGGCCCTGGTGCCTCCAAGCAGGGGCTCTGTGGTGTCCCAGGCTGGGGCTGAGTCACACTGACAGTGCATTTCAACGTCATCCTTCCGATGCATGCTTATTTTGCTCTCATCTGAACTTGCGCACAGCACCTCTGTGGCCGACCTTGAACTCATGGGGAGCGGGAACAGTTTTCTCACTCTTGAGGGTCCTTGTTCCCTCCTTGGTTGTTTACGGTAGCTGAGGCAAAGATTTGGGTTCAAGTAGTTTTTTGGGGGGAGGTTCAGCACATTTGGGCCATGCCAGGGACGGGGACAGCCAGTGAAGGTGTACTGTGAAGGCAGCTGGGCAGTGATGAAGATCACAGGCCTTGAAATGACATCCACCCGGGTGTGAGAGAGAGAGCTTGGGAATTCCCATGAAAGCACTTGAAAAAGGCGTGTGGTCCAGCTGGTTATCACCACCTGCAGTGCTGACACATCAGAGTGCCTGAGTCGTAACTGAACCACTTCCCATCCGGCTCCCTGCTTGTGGCCTGGGAAAGTATTTGAGGACAACCCAAAGCTTTGCGTCCCTGCACCCACATGGGTGCTTGTGGCTTGGGATCAGCTCAGCTCTGGCCATTGCAACCATTTGGGGGGGAATGAAACAGAGAATAGAAGATCTCTCTGTTTCTTCCTCTTTGTCACTCCGCCTTTCAACAATTATTTCTTTTTAAAAAGATGTTTATTGGGTCTGACGTGATGGCTCAATTTGTTAATCCTCCCCTTACATGTGCTGGAATTCCATATGGACACCTGTTCCTGTCCCGGCTGTTTCGCTTCCCATCCAGCTCTCTTTTTGTGGCCTGGGAAAGCTGTAGAGGACGGCCCAGATCCTTGGGATCCTCCACCTGTGTGGGAGACCTGGAAGAAGCTCCTGGCTCCTGGCTTTAGATTGGTTTAGCTCTGGCTGTGTGGACATTTGGGGGAGTGAACCAGTAGATGGAAGATTTTTCTTGCAGTCTCTCCTTCTCTCTGCAAACCTGTCTTTCCAATTAAAATAAAACTTTTTAAAGTGATTGTGAGCTGCTTCTGGCTGTGAGTTGGATGCTCGCTGCTCTGCGGTGTTGGCTTGCTGGTCTGCAGGGAGAGCAGCTATCCAGCAGAGGGGCGAGGTGGGGAGAGAAGGCGCCAGGGTGCTTTGTTTCTAGATTCCCAGTGGCTGACATTGCTGCAATACACATTCTTTAAAGAACAAATGTACTGAAGACTTTGAACGAATGCGTGAGGACTTTGTTCATTCAACAGAAACGGTCCAGCAGGGGATTGAATCAGCTGCAGTGATCCGTCTCTAGAGGAAATAATTTTTCTTGATAAGAGAGCTTCATTTTCAGGCAGCAAAGGGGAAGTGAGGAGAAACCGAGAGCAGGAAAGGGGAACTTCATGATTCAGCTCAGCCTGCTGTGAAATCCATGCCACCCGGCTTCCGCCTTGTCCAGGCCCGGAGTGGCCCACTGCTCCGGTGTTGTCACAGGATGTGCTGGCCAGTGTTCGGGCTGGAATCACCACAGTGCGTAGCCCAAGCTGGAGAGTACATTCTGAACGCCACTGATGACCATTTCATTCGTACTGGGTGCTGTGTCCTGAGATCCGTGCCTTCTCCTTGAGGTTTTTGGATGAGGAGAACTTGGCCATTTGCGGCCATTGTCTCAAGATTTCCTTTTCTTCCTGGACATGCCTCAGTCAGAGAACACAGTGTACGTCCTTTCTGCCCTTTTTGTGCTGTGGTTTTTGTCAAAGGCATTTTTGTGTTTAAAGAGCTATATTCTGTTTCTGAGAGTTAGTTGTCAACGCACCTCTATTAATGCTGCCTTATCAGTTCCACTCATTCCTATCTTCATAACCAAACCTGAGCCACAGTTTTCTAGATATTTTCAAGATCTAGGTCCTCCCCACCCCTCCTTCTTTCCTCTTCTCAGATTCTGATTTGTTTCTGGACTCCGTGCCTTACCTCTGAGACCTTTCTGCCCTCTCTCCCCCTACACAGCTTTCTTTCTCAAGCTTGTGGCCAGCGATCTCCAGCCTGAGGTTCCTGGGATCCCCATGATCCCTCTTGCAGCCACACTTCCTCTTGCTCTGTGCACAGGAAATGTCTAACTCAGATGTTCCCCATTCTAGACGCAAGGGCCAGCCTCTTTCCCTACCCTGTTGCAGGCTAGGGGAAGGCCCAGGTGTGCAAACTGCTGTCATGTTTCTCCGCCCACTGCATGATTGTGCCCCTCCCCATCTCGCCCCCTGGGCGCTGCTTGCTGCCTTCCTTCCCCCTGCCCCTCAGTCCCCTCGTGCCTGCACCTGTCCTGTCAGGTCTCCCTCCCTACCTTGTTTGCTGGCTCCTTGTCCTCCACATAACTGCATGGTGGTCTGTTTTGTCTTTTCCTAATCTAAAATAAGTGTTTAAGCCAGGGAGCTAGCTATAGCTATAAACATAAGAATAACTATAGGTCCATAGAGATCTCCCATCTCGTAGCTCACTGAATGTCCTCAAAAGCCAAGACCAGGCTAGGCTGAAGCCGGGAGCCAAGAGTTCCATCCAGGTCTCCCATGTGGGTGCCAGGAGTCTGGCCCCTTGGGCCATCTGCCATTGTTTTCCCAGGCCATTAGTAGGAAGCTGATGGAAAGTGGAGCGGCCATAACTGAAACCAGTGATCACATGGGATGCCCATTGTTCCACTTGGGACCCAGGGCTATGGCTTCTCTCTTCCCAACAGAATCTCCATTTCTTGCCTTCATCTACACAGATCAATGACTGCTGCCTACCAGTGGTGGGGAAACTTGTTCTGCCAAGGGCCATTTGGATATTTATAATATCAAGCATGGTCTATACAAAATTATCAACCCAAGAATCAGCCTACTATATGAATTTATTAATTTTCAAGTCCTGCCTGGGCTTGCCTTGGCCGGGCCAGACCAAATGGTGTTTCTAGACTTCTACAGCCAAGGGGCAGATGTTCCCAACCCATGGGATGCTTGAAGTTTGCTTCACTTATCATTCTCAAAGAAACTTGCCACACAAAGATCCACCCTCCTGGCAAGTCCCTGGGAAGTACAAAGAATAATACCTCAGTTTTCCATTGTGCCAGTTTGCCAAGAAAGGCTCCATGAGAAAGCTATCCCCAGCCACTGGGGGTCAGCTGGGGATTAAGCTCCTAGCTCTGTAACCTTGTGACCTGTGTCAGGTTACTCTCTGAGCCCCTCTGCCATCAGCTGGAGAGTGGGTTATGGACGGCACTCCTTGGGATTGATAGAACAACCAAGATTGCAGGATCCAGACCCAGCTTGATAGAGTAAGAGGTTGGGGTCCTCACCTAGAACGCGCGGGGATCCCATATGGGTGCGGGTGCTAATCCCGGCAGCCCCGCTTCCAATCCAGCTCCCTGCTTGTGGCCTGGGCTTACGGCTCTGTTGGAAGCATTTGTGACTTGTCCACCTCTTTCCTCAAGTGAGCAGGCAGAGAACCAGCCATGGTGCAGGTCAGAGAAACAGTCCTATCACAGGCTTCGCTTCGTGGGAGTCTCAGGGTTTCCACTGCTGTCATGTTAGGGGCAGGTCACTTGCACGTTGGCAGTAATCATTTAGTCATCCTTAAGGCGGTTCAAGGGGTGAAAGCAGAAGTAGCTCAGGGCTTGACCTGACCAGCTCAGGGAAGAAAACCACTATTTTTCTTGAAATAGCACACAAAGGGAGTTAGTTATCTTGGCTGACACAAGAGAACCAAATCCTCTGTTGGGGTGGGGTGGATTGGGGGGAGGCAGAGGTGGAAAAAAGTACATAAGCCATCTGCTATTGCTTCCCCAGGTGCATTAGCAGGAAGCTGGAACCTGGAGCAACGCTGAGACTCAAAGCCCAGCCTGTGGGATGCGGGTCTCTTGAAGCAGCATCTTAGGCACTGTGCCCAAGGCTGGCTCCTTACTCTGAGGTTAAAATTCCATCCTGTGTCCTCGTGTATACCACAACTTGCTCATTCACTCATTCATCAGCAGACACTTGGATGGTTGCTACAGCTGGCTATTGTGAATTATACAGCTAGGAACAAGGGAGTGCAAATATCTCTTTGAAGCTATGCTTTCAAGTATTGATGTGCGATTGCTGGATCACATGCTGACCTATTTTTGATACACTGATTTTTTTTTTTTTTTTTTTGCTGAGAAGCTGTATCATTTTACATTCCCGCCAACAGTACATGAGAGTTCCAATTTTTCCACATTCTTGCTAATACTTGCGTCTTCTTCTTCTTCTTCTTCTTTTTTTTTGAACTACTGTTCTGTAGAATTTCACACCCTTGTGGGTGTGGGGTAACGTGGTTTTGATTTGCATTTCTCTAACGTTGGGTGATATTGAAGATCTTTTCATGTGCTCTTCGGCCATTTATATGTATTTGCAGAAATATCTATTCAGGTCCTTTGCTCACTTTTTGAATTAGGCTGTTTATCTTTTCTTATTTTGGGGTTTTAGACATCTTCGGTATATTGCTGATATCAATCCCTTGTCAGTATATGATTTGATTTGATATATGATTCTCTCCCATTCTGTGGGTTGCTTTTTGACTCTATGGTTTGTGCTTATCGAGAACGAAGACTTGTAAGTTTTACGAAGTACAACTTTCTATTTTTTCTTTTGTTGCCTCTGCCTTTGATGTCTTATTCATGAAATCATCACCAAGTCCAACACTCCTAAACTTTTCTTCCAAGAGTCCAGTTGTTTTAACTACTATGCTTGGGTCTCTGATCTTTTTTAAGTTCATTTTTTATAGATGATGTTAGCAAGAGTTCGACTTCTTTTTTTTTTAAAGATTTATTTATTTATTTATTTATTTATTTATTACAGTCAGATATACAGAGAGGAAGAGAGACAGGAAGATCTTCCATCTGATGATTTACTCCCCAAGTGAGCATAACAGCCGATGCTATGCTGATCCGAAGCCAGGATCCAGGAACTTCTTCCGGATATCCCACACATGTGCAGGGTCCCAAGGCTTTGGGCCGTCCTTGACTGCTTTCCCAGGCCACAAGCAAGGAGCTGGTTGGGAAGTAGAGCTGCTGGGATTAGAACCAGTACCCATATGGGATCCCGGTGCGTTCAAGGCGAGGACTTTAGCTGCTGGGCCATGCCGCCAGGCCCAAGAGTTCGACTTCTTAAAGTCTTTTAGAAATGCTGCTTGAGCTGGACCTCCTCAGTGGCTTAGACGGAGCAGTGGACAGCATATGCAGAAGCACATGGGGGCTATGACAGTCCGTTGGAGTCTGCAGAGGACACCTGGTACCATATCAAAGGACAGAGGACAAATTGATCAACTACCCCAGTGAATATCTGGGCCAATGGAGACTCTAAGGTAGATTATGTTAACTAGTGGATTCTGGAGAGATTTCATCGTGCCTGGAGTGGCGAGATTGGCAATACTTCAGAACTGTTGAACGATCAAAACCTCTTGAGTAGGACCCTTGGAGCATGCTCCACAGCAGGGATCCTGGGATGGCGTCTGGTGGCTGTCCTCCATCCCAGGGTTCAGAGGCGTTTGGGAGGCTGGGTGTGGCTTCACTCCTTATCTTCCTCTTTCCCCCAGATATAGGAAGGAAAAAAAAAAGAATGTGGAAATAATGGTCTCACCCCGCTTCCTGTAGCCCTTGACCCTTATCACCCTAATCAACTATGTAAAAATCATCCAAAATAAAAATAATTATCTTTAAATAAAGAAATGCTCTTTAGTTTTCGTTGTCACCCTCTCATATCTTTGGTTAATCCCAATTACTTTTATCCCGCCCCCCCCCTTTTTTTTACAACAGCTTCAAATGGATTTTAAAAATCTTTTTTATTTGTATTGTTCATTCTTAACACCGTCGGTAGGGTGTTGATCTTGCCTTTTGCCATTTTGATGAGTTCACTTATCAGTTCTAGAAGCTGTCTTTTTGTGAATCCTTAGGCTTTTCTACATTTAAGATCATGTTGTTCTTGAACAAGGATCCTTTTTCTTCTTCCTTTTCAGTTTAGATGACTGTTTTTGCCCTTGACTTACTGGTGACTAATAGTGACGGACATGGGCATTCTTGCCCTGTTCCTCATTTTAAGAGTTTCCAACCATTCACTAATGAGCATGATGTTTGGTGTGAGGTATTATATGCCGATTTTGTCATGTTGAGTTAGTTTCCTGTTGTTCCTGCCGAACAAAATGCTGACTTTTGTCAAGTGCTTTTTCTGCATTAATTGAGATGATGAGTTTGCAAATAATGTTCATAAGGGTTAGGGATTGGTAGTTTTTGTTTAAAGAGATTAATTTATTTGTAATGCACTGGAGTTGCACAGGTTCATTCCTCAAATAATCACAAAGGGAAGGGATAGGTCAAAGCCTGGAGCTTCATCTGGGTCTCCCACTTGGGTGCAAGGGCTCAAGCACTTGGGCTATCCTCTGTTGCTTTCCCTGGCTCATTATCAGGGAGCTGAATTGGAAGTGGAAAGATGGGGACTTGAGTTGGCACCACGTGGGAAGCTGGCACTGCAGATGTCTGCTGAACATGCTTCACCACAGCACAGGCCTCATTCTTTTCTTGTATTGTTGTCTGGTTTTGGTATCAGGGTAATGCTGGCTTTGTAGAATGAGTGAAGGGCTCTTCCCTCTTGAGTTTTCCAGAAGGATTTCAGGATTGGTGTTCACATTCTAAATGTCTGGTAGAAAGTACGCTGAGGTCATCAGATATAGTTTTGTTTTTTTTTTTTAATCTGGAACCTGTCTTTAAAAAACTTATTATTTGAGGGGGAAGAGGGAGACAGTGGATTTGGGGCTCAGTCAGGAGGCAGAAAGGAATCCCAGTCTCCCACGTGGGTGGCAGGAACCTGACGACTTAAGCTATCATCTGCTGTCACAAATGCCTGGTCCTTAGCAGAGCAGCTGGGTTTGGCGCTGGCTCCACTCCTAACTCCAGCCAGACATCTTGACTCCTGGGCCACACACCTGCCCTCCTGGGAGATTAGTGATGATGGAATCCATCTATTCTAGTTGTAAGTTGTAGGTCTATTCAGATTTTCTACTTCTTAGAGGTTTAGTCTTAGTAGATTTTTTATTCTTAGTAATCTATCCAGGTTACCTTGGTTGTTCAATTTGTGGACATAACATTTTTTATAATATTTTTTGGTAATCCTTTTCCCTTATAGAATGAATAGTAATGTCTCCATTTTAATTTCCAATTTAAGAAGTTTAGGTATTCTCTTTTTTGTTAGCTTACTTGTTCTGATATTTTTCTATTTAGTTTATCTCTCCCCCAATCTTATTACTTCCTTCCTTCCTTGTTCTGGCTTTGGCTTTTCTTCTTCGTATTCTGGCTCTTTAAGTTGAAGTATCAGGTTGTTGATTTGAGATCTTTCTGATTTCCTAATGTGCTTATAGCTATAATTCTTCCCTTTGCCATTGATTTTGTTGCATTTCACTAATTTTGGTGTGCTGTGTTTCATTTTCACTCCGAAGTATCTTCTAATTTCTCTGGTGATTTCTGCTTTGATCCATTTGCTGTTTAAGAATGTTTAATTTCTACAGGCTTGCAAATTTTACCATTTGTGATTAGAGATGACACTTTTTTGTGTCATATAGGTCTTTTACAAATCTGCAAACACTTCCAGATTTATTCGCTTAAATTTATTTAAAACATAAGAAGGAGACCGGTATAGAGACATCTTCCATCTGCCGGGTCATCTCCATCCACCTCCCAATGCCTGCAGCAACAGGGCCAGGCAGAAGCCAGGAACCTGGAAGTTGATTTGGGTCTCTGTTGTGAGTGGCGGGGACCCGAGTCCTTGTGCCATCACTTCTCAGGCTGCACACTTGCAGGAAGCTGAAATTGGAAAAAGAGCAAGGAAGCAAACCAGGGCACGCTGACATGAGATGGAGAGATCCCAGAGTCCCAGCCATTGCTGCAAAAGCTCAACTCTTTAACATCTATCAAGACTTCATGTATGGCCTATGATCTGTTTTGGAAGCTCCTGGCTCCTGGTTTTGGATTGGCTCAGCTCTGGTTGCGGCCACTTGGGGAGTGAACCGGTGGATGGAAGATCTTTGTCTCTCCTTCTCTCGGTAAAATCTGAGTTTTCAGTAAATAAATCTCTCTAAAAAATACGTAAAGCCTGTTTTGTCTGTTAGTAAGCCCTCTCCTCTTCTCTTTGGTTGTGATTTACTTGTGTGATTTGGTTGTTTCATGTACTTGTGTCCTTGGATCTAAAGTGAGGCTCCTTGGGGTTGACATTTTGGGGCAATGGGTTAAGCCACTGCTTGCAAAACTGTGCTCTGTATTAGAATGCTACTTTGAGTCCTGGCTACCCCATTTCCCATCTAGCTTCCTGCTGGTGTTCCTAAACACCAAGAACTTCAACCATCCACGTGGGAGACCAGGATAGTTTCTGGTACCTGTCTTCATTGTGACCCAGTCTGGTCGTTGTAGCCAGTTGGGGAATAAACCAGTGTATGGAAGAACTCCTTCTAGCTGCAACTTTACCTTTCAAATCAATCAATCAGCCTATTGATCTTTAATCTGCTGCTTAAAAAATAAAATGACTGGGACTGGGCCATGTTGACGTGAGGAGCCTATAACTTCATCCAGGTCTCCCATAGGGTGGAAGAAATCCAAACACTTGGTCCATTATTTGCTGCTTTCCTAGGTGAATTAACAGGTAGCGGCATCAGAAATAGAAGTGCTGGGACTTGAACTGGTGTTTATATTGGATCTAGTGACTTAATTGGCTATATTACAGCCCTAATCTCTTTATTTCTATTTTGTTTGTATATTGCTTTCTTGATTTTCTTTACATCTTTAGTTCTTTAAACATCTTTAAGGCAATTATCTTAAAGTCTTTGTCCAGTAAGTCTGCTCCTTGGATTTTTTCTGGGTGATTTCTGTAGGTTTATCTTTTTTTTTCATTTGGATTTTCCTTATTTGTATGCCCCCTTCTTTTTTGTTGTTGTTTTAAAATTGAATGTTTGCATCTTATAATGTAGGAACTCTGGATATTAGATTCTCCCACTTTCCCATGGTTTCTTGCTATATTTTGGTTTTGTTGGGTTATGGTTTTTGACTGCTGTCAGTTGTCTGTGCCGGGGATCAGCCTGAGGTGGAAACTTTGGGTCTTTGCTTTTCTGAACCTGTGCATTTTCAGCATGTGGAGTAGCTTTCTTTTCTTTCTTTCTTTTTTTTAAACATTTACTTTTCTTGGGAAAAAGGTAGGTTTACAGAGAGGAGGAGAGACAGAAAAAGATCTTCCGTTTGCTGGTTCACTCCCCAAGTGGCCGCAATAGCTGGAACTGAGCTGATCTGGAACCAGGAGCCAGGAGCTTCCTCCAGGTCTACCACACAGGTGCAGAGGCCCAGGGCTTTGAGCCATTCTCCACTACTTTCCCAGGCCACAGGCAGGGAGCCAGATGGGAAGTGGAGCAGCCGAGACACTAACTGGCACCCATATGGGATCCCATTGTGTTGGGGCTCTATGGTAGCTTTCTAAATCTGCCTGAGGTGACCCTGTGTCATAGTGGGTAAAGCTGCTGCCTGCAATGCTGGCATCCCACAGGCACACTGGTTCAAGTCCCAGCTGCTCTACTTCCCATCCAGCTCTCTGCTAATATGCCTGGGAAAACAGCAGAGGATGGTCTAAGTCTTTGGGCCCTTGCACTCACATGCGACCTCTAGAAGAAGCTCCTGGTTCTTGGGTTCAGTTTGGCTCACCCATGGTCATTGTAGGTATGTAGAAGTGAACCAGCAGAAGGAACATACCTCTCTCTTGGTCTCTTCCTCTCTCTCTCTCTGTAATTCTGCCCTTCAAATGAAATAAATCTTTGCAAAAACCTCCATGCATGTGGTGGCTTTTGAATGTCTCAATCCTTAGTTGTTTGGCTGTTAGAGAGGGAAAAGGAGAATAATGAAGGTGGCTTCTGGAACTTGCTTCCACTGCAGGGAGAAGGGCTTGTAGCCCTGAGGATGTGCTCTGACAAATGCTACCCCTCTGGCTGTAGAAACTGTGAACCAACCTGGTGGTCCAGCCTGGAGCACCAGTGTTTGGAAGGTACCTCCTTGCTGCCCACTCTGCCCCCTGGAAGCTTTATGAAGTTCTTCCTGGCATACATGGCAACTGCCCACCATGGGGCATGGTGGGATTGGTAATTGCTTCAGTGACAAGGGTTGATATTGACCAAAAATCACAATCCAAGTCTTCTTTTGTAAATTGCAAGTTTTAAAGAAAGAGGAGGACAGGCAGGAAAAAGAAAGATCTTTTATTCCCTAGTTTACCCCATTGCAAAATCCAGACTGAAGCCAGAAGCTTCTTCCAAGCCTCTCATGTGGGTTCAGTGACCGGAGCACCAGAATCATTTCCCACTCCTTTCCCAGGCACATTAGCAGGAAGCTAAATTGGAAGCAGAGCAGCTGGGATTCCAACTGGTGTCTGCATGGGATGTTGGCATGGCAGGTAGTGTCACCGGCCCCTACGAAGCATGTGGTTGGGAGATGCTGTTTGGCTTCCTGTACTGATTTTGCCCACTTGGAAGGTTATGCTAGATTGGTTCCGTCTTTTAAATTTTTATTTTTAAAAAATATTAAAGCAATTCTGAAGGGGGGTGGATTATCAACAGTGACTCACACTTCCGGGGTACAGTGTACATGGTGAACTGATCTCATCAGGTGCATCAAGGTCTTGCCTTGGCTGGCTGCGGCCCACCCACCCCAGAAGCAGGCCAAGGTGACAGATGGCACCTTTTGGATAGAGATCTCAGTGGTTTGGGTCAGGAAGCTGGGTCAGAAGGGCAAGCAGGCTATGTGCAGGAGTGACAGCAAGCAGGGCCAGGCGCTCACGGAACCCCCACCTTCCTTCTTTGGGCTTTTGCAGACTTCTGCTTCCTACTTCTCCTTTTTTGTCCCGCCTGGCTTCGGTGGCTTCATCGAAGTAGCTCAGTGGTGCCTGCAACCCAACAACTCACTATCTTTCCTGGCCCCCGCTCCTTTCGGTCATGACTTGCAGAATCCTTCTGTTAACAGGTACACCAGGGGCTTGGTGGGGGTGGCACTCTGGGGTGGAAGAGGAGACCTTGGGGTTTGTGGGTGCTGGGAAAGAGATGTCAAGGACCGGACCCAGTGGTGGTGTTGGTGGTGGTGGGCGGAGGCAATAAGGATTGCGGGAGAATGACCTGGGGGAAGGAGCTGGACCAAGATTTGATGGGCAGGAGGCCGGTGTGAATGGCTGCATTCATATGCTGTGCCAGACCATCTGGTTGGTCCCTTCAATTCTCATAGCAGGAAACTAAGGTCTAGAAAGGTGACATGACCTACCCAAGGGTGCACAGCAGGTGCTGACCTCTCTCCCCGACAGTGTTTCCTTGGATTCTACTGTGTACCTGTTCCTCTTTTCCCTCTCGTCCCACCCACCAATCCTATTTTTCCAAGGATCCAGGTGTGGGTGTTTGTTGAGTGACACATGAATCTAACAGGTTCAAGTTTGTCTCCTTTTATGTCCGTGTTTTGTGGGGAATGAGCCACAAAGGGAAGGAAGCGATTGAGAGCTGTGGAGGAAGGAAATTATCCAATGGAGAACCTGTAGGAACTTGAGGTTTGGGCAAGAGCCCCGGGGTGGTGTCACTGGGCAAGAACCCTTTTTGTGTGACCAGAGAGCAGGGTGGGGCCTGGAGAGTGGTTGGGCTCACCCCACGATGCTCTCTGGAGGCCAGAGGTCAGAAAGCTACAGAGTGGGGCCACACGTGCACCCCATGAGCCAGGGTTGCAGGCGAATGAGTGTCATCCACCTGATGATGGAGAATGCCAGCCTGGAATCCCAGGCCTGAGTCATGCGCTCCTCCCCGCTGCCCCTGCACCCCTTTCATCCCGTTAACAAACCTATGTTACCAAAGAATTGTCCTCGGTGATCACATTTTGGAATTTTCCTAACAAAAATCATAAGGATACCTCCAAAAGTCCATGGGAAAATGCAGTGTTTATTCTGTGGTCCTCTCTAGAGAAAGCGGGGGCTCCGTGAGCACCTGGCCCTGCTTGCTCTTGCCGCAGGCTGCTGGCACAGGAGCTGCCGGGCAGGCGTCCTGAGCCGGGTGAGGTGACCCTGGTCAAGGGGTGCCCAGAGCAGGCAGGAGTGCTGCTCTCTCAGCCTCCTTTCCTCTGATTGGCCTTCATGCTTCTCCCTCCAGCCATGGCCTTGTGTCACGGCTTCAACCTGGATACTGAAAACCCACTGATCTTGCAAGGGACCGAGAAGGGCTTTGGGCAAAGCGTGGTCCAGTTCGAAGGCTCCCGGTAAGCATTGCACACACAGTCCTTTGTCTCATTCACTTTCTCTCCAAGACTTAAATTCCTGGAGGGGAAAAAAAAAAAGATGGCAATTAAAAAAAAAAAAGTATGGGGCTTGGCATGGTAGCTAGTGGCAAAAGTGTTTAGTTTGTATGCCTGGGATCCCACAGGGGAGCCAGTTCGTGTCCCAGATGCTCCATTTCCCATCCAGCTCTCTGTTAGTGGCCTTGAAAGCACCTGCAAGGGAATAGAAGAGGCTCCGGGCTCCTGGCTTCGGATTGACTCAGCTCCAGCCGTTGCAATCACTTGGGGAGTGAACCAATAGACAGAAGATATTTCTGTATCTCTTTCACTCCGTATATCTGCCTTCCCAATAAAATAAATAAAATTTTAAAAATTCATTTACTTATTTTGAAAGGCAGAGTGACAGAAAAAGAGATAAAATCTGTTTTTTTTTTTTATTTAATTTTGACAATCCTTACAAATTTAATTGGGGTAAAAGAGGGTCAAGGTCTAAAGGGGGATATAGAGGAAGAAGCCCCACCCAATCTCCCGCCCACCCCAAGTCCCGGGAGTGGGGTGCGCTTCGAGATACTCGATCAAGTGGTTCCAATAGTTCACTATCCATGGGTCGTTGCCTGTCTCGCCACCCCAATCATGATGTGGTCATTGAAGAGTTCGTTGATTGACACAGTCCCGTCTAGGGTCTCCATTTGCCCAGTCTCTGCTGCCATCAGATGGCTGAGGTTGTTGCTTGATTTGTCCTGTCTTTCCCTGGTTAGGACTCCGAGTCCGGTGTCTCGAATGGGAAGATCCTCGAAGAAATTTTGAGGTATTCCCAGTCCAGATTCCTGCTGTTTTAGTAGCATAGGGTCCATCACAGTCCACTGCCCCGGACAGCTGGCGGCTGCAGTTGCTGGGCCGGTTCTGTCTCCACCCGTGTCTTCTTGCAGTCCCGCCTGGTTCCACCCTGGACGCATTTGTCCTTCGCACGAACTAGTAGGAGTTGCAGCCCAGTCAGGGCGGCCCACAGTAGCCTCAACCAGGCCCACCTCCTACCCTGGCTTGCCAGTATATATGGCATACTAGCCCAGTCTGTCCCCGTTACCCTTCTGTTGCTACAACTAAGCCCGACAACCCTCACCAACTCTGGTTGTAGCTTACTCCAATGGGATTGGTCAGCCTAGCCTGGTTATCACCCAATCTGATCCCCATGAGGTGCACAGGCGCTGTGTCCCTGCCTGGTCTAGTCTACCCCCCACCCAGCTCCCGCTCCTCAGTGTAACTTGCTGTTCAGCTAGGGAGCCTCCCCTTTTTCTCCTGTCAGCTCTGCCGCCTCCCTTCCTAGTTCTCACTTGTGTTGGTTGGGTGCTGCGGCTGCATCCGGCTCAGGCTACCTCACCTTGGCATTCCAGCCTGCGTGTTACTTTTGTTACGACCGGACCTGGTTCGACCCACACTCTGTTCTGGCGGTCAGATTTACCAGTGGATGACATGAACAGAAAATCTGTTTTTTTAATTTAATATTCATTGCAAAGGTGAGGGTGTTTCAGAGCCATGTGGGCGTCTGATTCTGATTAGGATGGAGAGGTAGGGGGAAGGTGGTTGAGATAAACGTTTCAGTTTTCCCTCCTGTGTCCACAAGGTGGCCGGTGGGGCAAGTATACGGAGGAGGAAGTACACTTACCATCACCCTACATCAGTGTCCAGGGATGTGGCTGGCGTGGGGAGCAATGTTTTGAGAATGTTGCTTGAGTGATCTGACCGTGCTGGGAGATTGCTGGCTTTATTACACAAGACGTGTGAAACTGTCAGGCCTGTTGGCTGTCCAGTCTACCTCCGTGTGCCCGCAGACCTGGGTGCTTGTAGTAGAGCCTGGCACTGTTCCAACTTGCCATCTTTTCATAAGGTACTCAAGTCTTCCCTTGGCTTAGGTGAGCTGGCTTGTCTTGTCTTCTGTGTTCCCTACTACCCACCTGGAAGAAGCTCGTGGCTCTTGGCTTCTGCACGTCTGCCTGGTCCAGCCCTGTCTCTTGCAGCCATCTGGGAAATAAGCTAGGGGGTGGAAGATATCTTTCTTTCTGGCTCTCCCTGTCTCTTGTAACTCTCTTTTAAGTAAGTAAATAAATAGGTTTTTAACAGCCAAGTGATTGGCTTTACTTATTTTCAAATAACCTCTGAGGTTTGTGGTTCTTAGTAAAGTCCTTTCCACTTTGTGAGTTCATCTTTTTCCATTTAATCCTGTGTTTGTTCTTTTTTGTTTCTGGAAGTTTAGGAATTGGGGTGTGAGTCTCCACTTTTTCCTGGGCAGAGGGCTTCTCCCCTGGTCTTGTCTCATATCTGTTCTTCGCCTCCCCCCAACTCAGGGTGGTAGTTGGAGCCCCCCAGGAGATAACGGCGCCCAACCAGACAGGCGGCCTCTACCAGTGCGACCACGGCATGCACAAGTGTGAGCCCATCCACCTGCAGGGTAAGCTCTGCACCTGCTTGCCTGCCCCTCCGCCACCCCCCCCCCCAGGCTGGGAAGGCCCCCTGCAAAGGCCCTGGGAACACACCTGGACTGGGCTGGGCTGGCCCGGCATGCCTGCATTCTGGGGGAGCAGTGGGGGTCTGGGGGTTATCTCCTCTCTTCTGTCTGTAGATGCCCCTGCTGTGCTCAGCAACACCTCCCTGCTCCTCTCCCACCACCCAGGTGCCCCTTGACCTGTCAGAACTGTGTGTCCCCACAGGCCAAGGGAACCCCTGCCTGGTACCTTTGGTTATCCCCTGTGGGTGACCATACGCATGTCTGTCCTTCTCCCCCCTTCGCTACCCAGTGCCCCCTGAGGCTGTGAACATGTCCCTGGGCCTGTCCCTGGCAGCTGCCACCAATCCCTCCCGGCTGCTGGTGAGTTGTCGTGGGTCCTGGTGCTGGGGGCGGGCTTAGGGTAAGGGGGCATCTGGACTTGTGGGTCTTGGGGGCCCGGTGAAGGCAGCAGGGGCAGTTCCTTCCCTGCCCCTGTGCCTAGGCCTGCGGCCCTACCGTGCATCAGTTGTGCAAGGAGAACACGTACGTGAATGGCCTCTGTTTCCTGTTTGGAACCAACCTGCTACAGTCACCCCAGAAGTTCCCGGAGACCCTCAGAAGTAGGTGGCCTTCAGCAGAAGGGAGACACGGGCAGTAGGAGATCACAGGGTGGGGGTGGAGCTGAACTGAGGGGTGGCTGTGGTCTGCGGGTAAGGATGGCCGAGCCAGGTTCCATCAGAGAAGGGCATTGGGGTCCTGCCCTCTCAGGGAAGTGCTGATGGAGCCATGAGATTGCCTGTGGCTCCGGGCAATGAGATGTTGTTGGGAGAGGGGTCTGGGTCTGCCAACTATGGTCTTTGAGGTTGTGTGGCATGGCCCCTGGTCACCTTCATATCTTTCCTTCCTCCAGCCCTTCTACCCTAGTCACCGTCCCACACTCCAGGATCCCTGCCCAGCTGTCCCGACTCCAGGGCCTTGGCACTGCTCTTCCCTATGGCCTGCTAAGCCCAGATGTCATTTCCTTAAAGAGGCCTTTCCTGTGTGGCATTCCTAATCATTTCCACCATCACTTCCTGTCGCCCTGCTCTACTTCAGCATCTTTTTAGCTGTGTATTGGCCTGTACTTGGTTCTCACCTGTCCATCTTGCAATGCAGATAGCAGAGACATTGATGGCATGCTCACTGCTAGATGCCCTTGTGTCTATGGCTGCGTAGCCAGTCGCCCTTGATGTTCATGGCTTAACATCAGCAGCATTCACTATCGCAACATCTTGGTAACATCAGGAAGCTGGGTCTGCTTAGCCTCTGCCTTGGGGCTTTGGTTTCACCCGAAGGCTTGTCTCGGGGGAAGGTCTCCTTCCTCGCACACTCACGTGGTTGTTGGCTGTGGCTTCCATTCCTCACTGCCTGTTGACTGGGGTCTCATTCAGTTTGCTGTTGGGCCTCTGCATGGAGTAGCTTGTAAAATAGTGAATGAGAGAGAGCGGGGACACCTCAGATGGAAGCCACAGTCCACATCCCGGAATGAGATGAAGCCTCTTATGCCTTCTACTGTATTATAAACTTTGGAGGTCAATTGCTAAGCACAGCTCCTGCTCAAACAGAGGGGGTCATGCGAGGAGGTGGGCATCTTGGGACCATCCTCCTGGCTGCTTGCCTCACCCCTGCTCCCCAAATGTTTGCTGATTGAGTGAGTCTCCCAGTTGCCTTCTCTAAGTGCCTTGGTTCAGCTGTGTGGTCATTTTCATTTTTGTCTCCAAGCTGTTTCTAGAATGAGATACCATTCTCCCTCTCACCTCCTACCCCCTGCCCTGTACCCCCTGCCCTGTACCCCCTGCCCTGCCATACCTTTCATAGCTTTTCTTTCCTAAGTTCTTTTTTTTTTTAAACTTATTTATTTATATTGGAAAGGTGGATGTGCAGAGAGGAGGAGAGACAGAAAGGAAGATCTTCCATCTGGTGGTTCACTCCCTAAGTGGCTGCAGTGGCCAGAGCTGAGCTGATCTGAAGCCAGGAGACTGGAGCCTTTTCTGGGTCTCCCACGCGGGTGC
Source organism: Ochotona curzoniae (assembly GCF_017591425.1). NCBI lineage: Eukaryota > Metazoa > Chordata > Mammalia > Lagomorpha > Ochotonidae > Ochotona > Ochotona curzoniae. The sequence continues at coordinate 8,093,461 of NW_024465421.1, forward strand.
AGGATCCCAAGGCTTCGGGCCACCCTCCACTGCTTTCCCAGGTCACAAGTAGGGAGCTGGATGGGAAGCGGTGCCTCTGGGACACAGACCGGCGCTCATATGGAATCCCGGGTGTGCAAGGCCAGATTTTTAGCCACTAGGCTATTGCACTGGGCCCCCTACGTTCTGCTCCTCTGACCCAGGCGGCTTCTGCTATACAACCTCCTTGCCCCGGGCTCTGCGACAGTGCCAACTTGGCAGCAGGTTGTAGGAGGTTTGTCCCTCTTCTTGAGGCTGATTCTCCCATCTTGACTCTTGAAGGATCCACCGCTTCTGCCATTCATTCTCCCTAGGAGCTTTGGGGTCTCCCCCTTCGCTGAATGTGTGCCCTTGGCTCCAGTGAGCAGTAAGCCACAGAAATGGGCAGCTAGGACAGCGCTTCTCCCTCTCCTTGGCTGCCTGTTCCCCCTTACCGCCAGCATCCTGAGAGGAGTCTAATCCTGTCCGCACCTGCCCCACCCCACAGCTCCTCTCCTGTGATGTCTGCCGTCTGGCTGCCCTTGCGCAGGTCTGCTTTGCAAATGTCAAATGCTTTCCATGTTGGTGTGCAGTGACCATCCTTTCATTCTCTTTCTCCTCCTCCTAATGTTTATTCATTTATTCACACACACGCACACACACAGGGAGAGAGAGAGAGAGGGCTGTAATGACCAAATGGCTGTAATGACCAAGATGAGGCCAAAGCCAGGAGCTAGGAACTTCATCTGGGTCCCCCCAGGAGGCTGCAGGGACCCAAGTGCTTGGGTCATCTGCCTTTGCTTTCCCAGGAGTATTAGCAGGGAGCTGGATTGAAAGTGGAGCCGTTTGGACTGGAACAGGCATTCATACCGGATCCTGGGGTTGCAAGCCATGGCTTAACCCGCAGTACTACATTGCTGAACTCTCTGGTGTGACCTGTCAGTCACCTCTCCCTTCTCCAGGCTCTGTGGTCTCAGACATGCCACCCTCAGCTGCACCCTCTGCCACGGGCTTCCTCAGCCTAGTCACATCCTACCTTCCTCCACCCTCACCTGTGGGCACCAGACACCAGCTTCTCTTCTGGTTCCGTGGCTTCAGCAGCTGTTTCAACATCTCTGTCTTCATCTTCACTCTCAGAACTACTTCTTTTAAATATTCTTCAAGGCCAGTGCTGTGATTTAGTGATAAAGTTGCTGTCTGTGGCATCGGCATCTCATAGAGGTGCGAGTGCTAATCCCGCTGCTCCACTTCTGATCCGGCTTCCTGCTAATGAGCCTGGGAAAGTCAAGGAGGATGGCCTTAGACTTTGGGCCCCTGTATCCACGTGGAAGACCCTGGAGAAGTTCCTGGGTTCTAGCTGTGGACTGGCCAGCTCTGGCTGTTGTAACCATTTAGGGAGTGAACCAGTGGATGGATGATCTCTCTGTCTCTACCTCTCTCTCTCTCTTAACTCTCATTTCAAGTAATTAAAAGTTTTTTTCTTTTTTGCATCTACTTAAAAACATATCACAATAGATTAAGCTGCTACTTGTGATGCCTACATGCCATGTTTGAATGCCAGTTCAAGTCCCAGTGGCTCCATTTCTGATCCAGCATCCTGCTGATACAACTGGGAGGCCCAAGTGCTTGAGCCCCTGCCACCCACCTGGGAGACCTTGACGGAGTTCCAGGCTCCTGGCTATGGCCTGTCCCAGCCCTGGCTGTTGCGGATATTTGGGGAGTGAACCAGCTCTCTCTTTCTTTATCCTTTTCTTTCTCTGCCACTGTGCCTTTCAAATTAATAATAAATCCTAAAAAGTCATACAATATAATAGACATACTGAGTTCAAAATCTGAAAGTCCTGAAGAGCTTTCGGGGGCATTTCTCCTCCTCTGGCTACTTTCCCAGGAGACAATCGGGACCATAGCTTAATGTGTTGTGACATGGACACTGGTCCTGACAGTATTAATTTTTCCAATCTGTGAATACAAGATGGGTTTTCATTTATTTTGTGGCCTCTTCAATTTCTTTGATCAGTGTTTCACAACCTTCATTGTAGAGATCATTCAAAACTCCTTGATTCACTTTATCCCTAGGGTCTTTTTTTGAGGGGGTTAGCTATTATAAATAGAATATTTTCTTGATTGTTTTTCAGAGAGCATATAAAAGCTACTAATTTTTGCATGTTGATTTTGTATCCTACAATGTTCATCATTTATTGTGGTAGCTTTCTGCTGGAGCTTTTGGAGTGGGATTTTCTAAGCATGGGATCTGTAAGTAGGATGTTTTGACTTCCTCCTAGCTATTTTAATGTCTTGATTTCTCTTGCCTAATGTCTCTAGCGTGGGCTTTAAGTACTATGCTTAGTAAGAGTGGTCAAGGCGGGCATCTTGTTCTAGATCTAGGAGGAAAATTTTTCCTTATTTGGTAAGATATTAGCCGTGAGTTTGTCACATATGACCAGGTTGTGGTATGCGTATTTTGTGCCAAGTATTTTTATGGGGGAACATAGTTTCTTGCTACATGTTTGGTGTCTAAAAGGAGTACTTTGCAAAGGACACTTAAAATTTGACGAATGAATACATCTTCAAAGGATATTCCACTTAAGTGTTCACTGCTTTAGAAACAGCCTTTAAATTAGAAACCATTTCTGTGTAAATTCCTGCGGAATATTCCAGGTCACCCAACATGAAGTCATTCTCAAATGTTAACAGGGCATGGAATTCTTCTACGCTGAGAATGCTTTTCTGGTGTCACACAAGATAAGATTTGTCAGCAGCAAAAGCTTTCCCACACTGGCAACATTCACAAGACTTTTTGCCCACTATGCTTTTTTTTTTTTTTTTAATGCAAACTGGGGCTTAGTTTCTAGCTGAAGGATTTCTCACTTTCTTTACGTGGACAGATTCTTTCTCCACCATGAATTTTCTGAGGGTTGTGAAGGTTGAACTTCTGACAAGAGGCTCTCCCCACAGCACATTCAAAGAATTTCTTCCCAGGATGAGTGTTTTATGCTAAATGCGATTGTTCTTCTGCATGTAGGGGTTGCCACATAGATTGCACTCATAAGCTATCTCTCCCCAGGATGCATTTTCTCATGGTCAAGGACATTTGATTTCTGGAATCAAGAGAAGAGCTAAGATTCAAACCCAGACAGTTTGATTTGGGGTGTGGTGGTGCTAGCCACAATGCTAAATGTCCACCCCAAATTCCTTCCTTCCTACCTTCTTTCCTTTTTTTCTTGTCTTTTATTTTCTTTCATTTCTTTCCCCTTTCTTCCTTCTTTTCTACCTTCTTTCCTACCTTCTTTCCTCCCTCCCTCTCGTCCTTCCTTCCTGGGTGCACATTTGCTTTCAGAAGCCTCAGCTGGGAGCAGACCTAGAACTTGAACCCAGGCACTATGATACAGGTTGTGGGTATTCCAAATGGCATCTTAAAGGCTATGCCAAATGCCCACCCTAATTACTTCTTGCCCATTGGTCGAAGACCAAGAGTCTTTACTATTTCAAATGAAAATGTGGAAGCTGGTGAATTTGTCTGCATGTGGGATGGCCAAGAACCTCCAGCTGGGGGACCAGCATTGTGACTCAACATGCTAATCCTCCACCTTGTGGCACCAACAACCCACATGGGCACCAGTTTGTGTCCCGGCTGTTCTACTCAGCTCTCTGATTATGGACTGGGAAAGCAGAAGAGGATGGCCTAAGTCCTTGGACCCTGTGTCCATGTGGGGAACCCAGAAGAAGGTCTCAACTCCCAGCTTTAGATTGGTTCAGCTGCTGCTATTACAGCCATTTATGGAGTGAACCAGCAGATGAAAGATCTTCTCTCCCTATCTTTCCTTTTCTCTGGACATCTGCCTTTCCAGTAAAAATAAATAAATCTTAAAAGAAATAGAAGAGTCTTTATCTTTTGCTGAGGTCCAAGACACCTGTCTGTTTTTGCTCAGCAGGGAGCTAGCAGCAGCTTGCCTTGCTTTCCGCTCCTCAGGCCCCACAGAGAACTCAACTGTCGAGTGTTCACAAAGCTCCTCTTTCATTGCCCTGTTCTCTTCCCCCCTACCCCTAGAGTGTCCTCAGCAGGAAAGTGACATTGCTTTCTTGATTGATGGTTCTGGTAGCATCAACGGAGAAGACTTTGGGAGGATGAAAGAGTTTGTCTGGACCGTGATGGAGAAATTCAGAGACTCCAAAACCTTGGTGAGGGCAGAAGGCTGGGTTAGGCAAGAGCCCATGTGGGGCTGACAACCCACTCAGATGGCTGGCGCTGGGACTGGTCAGCTGCTGCTCATCTCTTCTCTGCTTCTCCCTCCTGTTCTGCTTGGATGCAGCCAGCATTCTCTCTGTCCCTTATAAAGCAGGTGGCTCTAAGTGACAGGGGTGAAAGGGACCCGCCAGCCATCTTGGGTTGGGAGGCGGTAGCTGGAGGGGTCTGGCTGGCCTGGCCTGGCTTGCCTTCCCCAGGCTCACGGCAAGGTGTGCTGGGCTCCAGTTCTCCTTGATGCAGTACTCGAATATCTTCAAGATTCACTTCAACTTCGCTGATTTCAAGAGAAACCCCAACCCCATTGACCATGTGAAGTCAATACAACAGCTGGGGGGCACGACACACACGGCCACGGGAATCCTCAGAGTCATGTGAGCACCAGAGGAGCCAGAGACAGAAATTCTGGGGGTCAGGGCGCTGCTGAGGCTGGGAGGGAAGGGGAGAAAAGGGGAGAGGAAGGGTCATTCCAGCCAGGGAGGGTGTGTGTGTGTGTGTGTGGAAGAGCAGGCTACCTTGGACTGTGGAAAGCTAGGAGTAAAGGAGAAGGGGAGGGAAGGAGGCTGAGGGAGGCTGGGAAAATTCAGGCGAGGCTTCTCTAAGCCTGCGGGATCCCCTGGAGATTGTGCAGAGTGAGGAGCCCTCAGTGAATGTGTGTGTGTGTGTGTGTGCATGTGGGTGACTGTGGGTGTGCATGTGGGTGTGAGAGTGGGTGATGTGAATGTATACATGAGGGTGTATGTGAATAAATGTGGATGTGCGAGTGTGTGTAGGTGAGTATGAGTAGTGTGTAGGTTGAGTGTGAATGTGTGTGGGGGTGAAGGTGAGTGTGTGTATTTGGGTGAGTGTGTGGATATGGATGAATGTGGGTGAGGATGGGTGGATGAATGTATGCAGGCAAAGGGGAGGCTGACACAGATGTGCAGCAAGATGATTTCAGAGTGGATGCAATGCTGAGGAGAAATATGAGGAAGGCCTGGTTAGATTTACTTCTTTAAAATATTTTCACACTTGAAAGTGAGAGTATGTAGGTTGGGCAGTAAACTCAGTCAAGGTTCGTGAAAACAGTGGGGGGTCCTTTCTGCCCGCTCCCCTAGGCTTGCTGCTGCCCTGGACTTGGGCTGGCGACTGCCCAGTGTTGGGTCTCGGGAGCCAGGACGCCTGCTGGACAGAGCCCGGCTCCTCCTTGGTGTCACGCGGCTGCCTTGCCCACTGCATATTCCTTTGTCCCTCCTCCTCTTGGCACAGGAATGAACTGTTTGTCAGCAGCAGTGGAGCCAGGCCAAACGCCCTGAAGATCCTCGTGGTGATCACAGATGGAGAAAAGTACGGTGACGATTTGGAGTATGACGATGTCATCCCGAGGGCAGAGAAGAAGGGGATCATTCGCTACGTCATTGGGGTAGGAGATGTGGCTGTGGGCCTGGTGTTTCTGTGTGGCTTTGGTGCTTTGCTAAGTCTGCAGACAGCACTTAGGATCAAGGTGGAGTCTGGCTTAGCTGTACGCCATGTGTGCCAATATTAGTCACCTGCCATGACACGATATTATAGAACACGCGATCCCCAAATGTTAGTCTGTGCTCAGCGCCTGCTCACTGTATCAGGGTTGTCAGCTTTGTTGGTCTGTGAGATAGAAGGGCTGGATCAGTTGGGGTGGCCTGGCTATTTTGTTCCATGGGTCTCGTTCTCCAAAGAGCTAGCCTGGGTTCAGACAGGGCGAAGGCAGAGGAGCAAGAGAACAAGTGCCATTATTGCTGGTATGTCTTCAAGCTTCCCTTTGTCTCACATTTGATAACATCCTTTGGCTAAGGCAAGACCCATGACTGAACTCAGAGACAGAGAAGGACACAGCCGTGGTTTGTTGGATACAGAAGAGGCAGGATTAGGAGCGTATTGTGGTGACATACGGATGCGGTCAACCCAGGTGAATGGCATGGCAAGGAAGAAATCTGCAATTTAAAGAAAAGGGCTTCTCTCCTCTGGGGCGGGCCAGCGCCAGCCTAGAAAGCATGGCCCAGAAAGAGGGTCAGAGGCTGGAATCTGGTTCCCACATAGCCCCTTGGCAGAACACCCTGTGTGGCAGCCTGCTGTGCCACCACATGCCAGCTGTGTGCCAGCTGGTACTGTCATCTGAGGAATCATGGCTCAGATTCTTGTGTCGTGGGATTTGCTTGCTCCGGATGATGTGGCTCCCCGCAGACAGAGCTTAATGTGTCCTCTGGTCCTGAGTTACAGGTGGGAGATGCCTTTAAGAGCCTCCACCAGTTCCAAGAACTTAATACCATCGCATCCAAGCCAGCCGATGAGCATGTGTTCCGTGTGAACAACTTCGAAGCCCTGAACACCATTCAGAATCAGCTACAGGAGAAGATCTTTGCAATTGAGGGTGAGCAGGGGGGGTTCCTTGATTCTGCTTCTGGCCCCCTCCTCGCCCCCTCAGAACCTTTTTCCTTCTAGAAACAATTTGCTATCCTGCCTCGCATGTGCTCTCCCAATGGCCCACCTCCCTGGAAATGAAGGAGTATAGACCTGCCACTGTGATGTTGCCCGTCTTGGCTGCAGGCTGAGAAATTGGGCCGAGGGAGAGAGCCTCACAGCATTTCTCCCTAAATTTGGGAGGGATTGCCAACTTTTGGTCACTGTTGTGTCCCCTTGATGTAGAATTGTGCTTGTATACAGAAGATGCTCAGTAAATTTTACTAAAGGAAAGAAGTTGGAAATTGGGGAATTTCACATCCAATCTGGATTCATGGCATTTATGTTTTTGTTGAAGTGTCTTTCCACTGGGCAAGAACAGCTGGAGTTGAGTGGCTGCCATCCCTTTAAAAGGGCTGAGAACTTTGCAGTTCCTTTGCCCGGACCCGTGAGCACCCAGGGTTTGTCTGAGGCCTCTCTGCTTTCCTCCAGGTACCCAGTCGGGCAGCAGCAGCTCCTTCGAGCATGAGATGTCTCAGGAAGGCTTCAGTGCTGCCTTTACCCCCGTAAGTTCCTCTCAGTCAGGGGAGAGAGAAAAGGAGCCAGGGGAGACGTGAGGGCACCGGGCTCCTCTCTGTGACAGGCTCTGGGTGGGAAGTGCCTCCTCTGTGGGCAAAGCTGGTCACCTCCTCCTTCCTGCTCCTTTCTGTTCTGCCCTCTTCCTCAGGATGACTTGTTACTGGGCTCTGTGGGCAGCTTTGACTGGGCTGGGGGCGCCTTTTTGTACACATCCAAGAATGACGTCACCTTCATCAACAAGACGAGGGTGGATTCAAAAATGAATGATGCTTACTTGGGTAAGTGGGGGGAGTTCTGGGTTCCTTGGGGGCCAGGATGTGGCCTCATTTAGCGACTGCCCAGGGTGTTGGCCCTTTGGATAGGTTGAAAGACAGAAAGTTCAAGATGGAATTTTAATTCCCTTCACTCAACAAACACGAGACCATCACTTTGCCTCTCTTTTAAGGGGGTTGAGTCTGCATATTGGACAGGGGCCAGGATCTGCAGGGGAGAGCACCTAGCCTGTGAGACCACCATTTGCAGGTTACGCCTCTGCAGTCATCTTGCGGAACCGGGTGCAGAGCCTGGTCCTGGGGGCTCCTCGCTATCAGCACATCGGTCTGGTGGTGATATTCAAAAAGGATGGTCGCGTTTGGGAGGCCAGTGGTGAAGTCCAAGGCAGTCAGGTATGTGCTGAGTGGGTGGAGCATGACGTTTCAAGTAGGGGCACCGCCAGATGCTGTGTATGCTGCTGTCTTGTAGGAGGGGCCTTCGGGGGCCGATGCTGGAAAGTCCTGGCACCAGCCTGGCCTTCGAGACTCTTGTGTCCTTGCATCTGTACCTTCCTGTTATCTGTTCATGACTCTTTCTCCCACTCTACTACACTAATAGCTCTGGCAGGTGCCGTGTCTCTATCCCCCATCCCTGCCCCCAGCCTTGTGCTCAGCCAATAACAAGCCCTTATTTCTTGAATGAATTAGAAGAATGGATGATTAACTGAATGAAGCCTATAAACAAACTCTACATAATGATGTTGAACGTATTTTAAAAAATAGTTTCTCTGGCGGGTAGACACTACATTTTTATAAAAAGAAAATATTTACTTGAGGGGCCAGTGCCATGGTAAATTAAGCTAAGCTTTCGCCTACAGCACTGGCATCTCATATGGGTGCTGGTTTGAGTCCCGACTGCTCCACTTCTAATCCAGCTCCCTGTTTATGGTCTGAGAAAGTAGTGGAGGATAGCCCAAGTCCTTCGGCCCCTGGACCCATGTGGGAGATCCGGAGGAGGCTCTTAGCTCCTGGCTTTGGATCATTTTAGCTCTGGCCATTGCAGACATTTGGAGAATGAATTAGCAGATGGAAGATCCTCTCTGTCTTTCCTTCTCTTTATACTCTGTTTTTCAAGTTTAAAAAAAAAATCTTTAAAAACATTATTTACCTGAAGAGCAGGGAGAAAGATGAGAGACTGATTTCCATTTAGTAGATCACTTCCCCAATGCCGACAACATTCAGGGCTGTACTAAGCTGAAGCAAGAACCCAGTAACTCAATTCAGATTTCCTTCACAGATGGCAGAGGCCCAGCTGCTTGAGGGTGCCTAGTAGTAGTGAGCTGTAACTGGATGTGGAGAAGGGATTGGAATGTGGGCATTGTCACTCCATCAGATGTCCATCCACTATTTCCTAATATCACAAAAAACTTTATGGGTAACAAGTGTTACTTTTAAAAAAAAATGCTTATTTATTTGTTCAAAAGCCAGAGAGAGAGAGAGATCTTTCATCTACTGGTTTATTCTTCAGACGGCTGCAACAGCCTGGGTTGGGAAGGGGACCTCCTTCACTGTTTTCATCAGGCACATTTAGTTGAGCAGCTGGGACTCAAACCGGTGTCCATATGGGATGTTGGTATCACAGCTAGAGGCTTCATCTGATGCACCACAGCACCACTCTAGCAACAGTTATTTGTAATCCAAGCTATTTAATTCCTTTGGATTTCTTGCCTTCTTACCTCCTCTAAAGTCTTCTGATGTGTAGAAAGGGTCTCCTGTTTGTTCTGCCAGATGTTTTCCACAATAATATCCTTGGAAGACCCTCACCCACTGCTGTGTCCTGTGCCGCTGTGGCAGTACATTGAGAGAGAATGTGTTATGTGTCATGCAGAATGACACATCCCCTGCAAAGGGCTGGCCTGACAAGCACAGAGATGAGGCATTCAACCTTGATGGCTGAGAAACCTGTGACCTTGTGTGACCTTGGTCCCTTCTCTTCCAGATTGGTTCCTACTTCGGGGCCTCCCTTTGCTCCGTGGACGTGGATAGAGATGGCAACACCGACCTGGTCCTCATCGGGGCCCCCCACTACTATGAGGAGACCCGAGGTGGCCAGGTGTCTGTGTGCCTCATGCCCAAGGGGGTGAGTTGTTGACGGGATTGGGTCTGAGTGGGACTGGGCTGGCGGTGCATTGGTTGCCTGGCCGCAGTCTTGACACTGATTTCATTTAGCAGCGGGCTCGGTGGCGATGCCAGCATGTTCTCCGCGGGGAGCAAGGCCACCCCTGGGGCCGCTTTGGAGCAGCCATGACGGTGTTGGGGGATGTGAATGGGGACAAGCTGGCAGATGTGGCCATTGGGGCCCCAGGAGAGCAGGAGAACAGAGGGGCTGTCTACTTGTTCCATGGAGTCCCAAGATCCAGCATCAGCTCCTCCCACAGCCAGGTGAGGCCTGTTGCTGTCCTTATTAGAGTGGTGCCCACTTTGCTGATCTGTTCTCTTCCAACTGGACATTCCCACTGCCATCAGGCCAGTTCACCCATGCTCCTCTTTGAACCTTTAAACACACTAACACATACTTCAGAGACTCCTCAAAGTGTTCTAACCCTATGGCAATGTCTTCTACAACAGCAGGTGCATGGGGCTGTCACGATCCCATGTTAGAGATGTGTAGACCCAGGCCCAGAGATGGTAAATGGTGAGCTGGGATGTGGGGCTGGATGGGGTGACTGAGAATCAAGGTTTTTCAGCTCTTCCAGGTATGGTACTGAAACTACCACATCCAGGAAACCAAAGGTTATTCCCACGTTAGGGTCTGCATCCGGGGGCCTTTCAGAAGGGCCTTGTGCTTGGTGCAGCACTCTGTCATTGTCATTTCCATCATTGCTGGACAAAGGCTCGTGGTTTTAATTTGCACTGGGTCCATTCTGAGGGTTAATCACCCCCACTAAGTCCTGGTTTCCTCTCATGGGCTCGCTTCCTGTTTCCTGTCACGTGGGGCCCAGAGATTTATTTTATTCATTTGAAAGGTATTGTTGAGAGAGAGAGGTCTTCTATGCACTGGCTAATTTTCCCACCAGCCACAACAACCTGGGCTGTACCAGGCCAAAACCAGGAGAGCCAGAAACTCCATTCATGTCTCCCACATGGGTTCAGGGGGACCAAGGGAGAAAAATATATGTTCCATCTTCTAGTTTGTTTCCCCAAATGCCTGCAACAGTCAGGCTGGGCCATGTCAAAGGTAGGAGCCAGATCTCCCACATGGTTGCAGGGATGCAAGCACGTGAACCATCACCTGTTACCTCCTAGGAAGCTCATCAGGAGGAAGTTTGACTCAGAAGTGGAGCTAGGACTGGGACCCAGTTGCATTTCTGCAGCTCTTTTGATAATTTCTGTGTACTCTGAATAGCATGATGATCTTGCTGCTGCCATATGAGAGAGCCAATCTTCCATTGGTTTCTTTTTTTTTTTTTTTCAGTCTGGGAAAAGGACTGAATAATATTCCATGGTATATTTGTTCTTTGAAGACTAATTTGTTTGAGAGTCAGACTTACAGAAAGAGAAGGAGGAATAGAGAACAATCTTTCACCTGCTGGTTCACTCCCTGAATGACTACAATGGACAGAGGTGGGCCTCACTGCAGCAAGGAACCTGGAGCTTTTTCCTGACCTCCTACTTGGGAGCAGGGACCCAATCACTTGGACCATTTTCTAACTTCTTTTCAAGGCACATTAGCAGGGAACAAGATCAGAACTGGAGCAGCCAAGTCTCTAACTGCCGGCCGTATGGGATGCTGGTGATGCAGGTGCAGATGTAACCTGCTATGCCACAATGCCTGTTCCTCTGCTCTTTTCTGACCCAGCGAATTGCAGGCTCCCAGCTCTACCCCCAGATCCAGTACTTTGGTCAGTCACTGAGTGGAGGCCAGGACCTCACAAGGGATGGACTGGTGGACCTGTCTGTGGGGGCCCAGGGACAAGTTCTGCTGCTCAGGTGAGAAGTCCTTTTGGTGCACCTCATGTTGTCCTCTTTTAAGGAGTGTCCTGGCTGCCTAAATGTGCTACCTTGGTGTCCGCGCAGGTCCCAGCCAGTGCTGAGAGTTGAGGCCTCCATGGAGTTTAAGCCCAAGGAAGTGGCAAGGAGTGTGTTTGAGTGTCGGGAACAGGAGGCAAAAGCAAAGCCGGCCGGGGAAGCCCGCATCTGCCTCTGGCTCCGCAAGAAGACGCGGGACCGGCTGCAAGAAGGTGAGGTTGGGGGCTCAGACTCCCGGGGGTGCTGAGGAAAGCTCTGAGTGGCTCCAGGCTTGGCGCCAGTCAGCAAGCTCTGGGTGGGGAAGCCCAACAAACCTCACCAGAGAAGGGACCCTGGGGTACCCCTCATCCTCTCAGTTCTTCAGAGGACCAAGGACTCAGACCTGTGAATAACTATATAAAAATTTGAAAGGCGGATAGAGAGTGAGAGTGTGTGCACATGAGAGATGTCTCCCATCTTTTGAGATTACTTCCCAAATGCCTGAAAAAAGGGAGGGCAGGGCCAGGCCAAAAGCCAGGAACCACAACCTCCCTCTGGATCTACCATGAGGACCTGAGTCACCTTCTGCCTACAAGATGGCACATAAGTTGGGACCCAATCCCAGGCATTCTGAAACGAGATGCAGGATGCAGGGCCCCAAGTGGCATGTTAACTGTTATTTACTTTTTATTATTTATTTTTAAGCAAGAGAGGGCTCATTTGAAGAGGTTTAGTAGATGCAGAAACACAGATTCACAAAACATTCAGATATGTATTTTATCCAGGAACTTGACCGTGTCCCTCTGCTCAGAGAGTAGAGTTGCTCTTGGGTGGGGCAGGACAGTAATGGCAGGACCAGAAAGAAGCAGAAGGAGGAGATCAAGTCTTCTCTCCTGCAGGTGTCTTCCTATACTGGGGAGACTGGGGCAGCCAGCAGGGCCAGAACTGAGAGCCAAGGCTCTAAGAAGACACGCCAAGTTCTCCTGGAGATTCCTCTCCAGCTGCTGCTAACTCTTAAGCTGAGAATGCCCTGGAAAGCTAGCACTGAATAGCAACTGAAAGGCTGCTGAGTTGAGTAGAGAATTCAGCAGGTTCCTAGTGCTGGGGACAGAGGGGTTTAAGAGGGGCTTTGGCAGTCCCCTAAGACTTTCCATTTAGACAATGGTGAGGCAAGCAAGAGAAACAACAGACAAGAAGGACACTCCTACAGGTGTTTAAGAAATCAGAGTGAGCTGCTGTGATTAAAAACAAACAAAAACCCACAAACTCAGGGCCCGGCGCGATGGTGCAATGGTTAAGGTCCTCGCCTTGCACGCCCAGGATCCCATATGGGCGCCTAAGTTCTAGTCCTGGCAGCCCCACTTCCCATCCAGCTCCCTGCCTGTGGCCCGGGAAGGCAGTCGAGGATGGCCCAGGGCTTTGGGACCCTGCACCCGCGTGGGAGACCCGGAAGAGGCTCCTGGCTCTGGATCGGCATAGCATCGACCTTTGCGCTCACTTGGGGAGTGAATCATTGGATGGAAGATCTTCCTCTCTGTCTCTCCTCTCTGTATATCCGCTTTTCCAATAAAAATTAAAAATAAATAAATACATCTTTAAAAAACCCACAAACTCAGTGATTAGCATCTCCAGGAAACACGACAGGAAAGGAGGCAGGACTTCAGTGAGGACCTGGAATCCACGGCCTCAGACTCCAACATCAACAACTCCGACCGACATTAAGAAGCAGTAGATTTAAGAGCATCTTAGAAGCAGAATGACAACTTAGTGAACTTGAAGATAAGTCCATTGAAAGTAGCCAGATCAACAGTAACAGAAGCTAAAGAAAAATAAGGCACAGATTTATGAGACCTATGGGGAATGATGAGAGATTTAACAAACGTCTGAATTGAATTCTAGAGAGAGAGCGAGATTACTGGTAGAAATACTTGCCCACATGTTCAAAAACTCATGAAAACATCAGGATTCTTTAGACAGCTGGTGTTGTGGTGCAGTGGGTTAAGCCACACCTGTGATGATGGCACTGCTTACTAGAGCACTGATTCGAATCCTGGCTGTCGCTCTCCCCACCCAGCTCCCAGCTAATGTGCCTGGGAAAGCAGCAGCATTGGCCTAAGTGATTGGCCTCCTGCACCTACGTGGGAGACCCAGTTGGGAGTCCTGAGTGCCTGGCTTTGACCTGAACCAGCCCTGGCCGTTGTGCCCAGTTGGAACATCTCTCTCTGTCACTCTGCCTGTGAAATAAAGAAATAAATTCACCATCCCCCTTTTAAGATTATTCATAAAGTCCTGTCACACTGTAAAGGATCCATGACAAATTAAAAAAAAAAAAACAAAAAACAGAAAACACCATTAATCTTCTAATATTCGGTAGAACAGCATCTGCTGATTGGGTATTTACTGTGGGCAGACGCAGGTGCTTGAGGCCTTATGGGCACTCTGGCGAACGGGTACTTACAAGGCACCAGGACTCCACTGTCCCAAAGCCCCACAGCTGAGAAGCAGAGGAACTGGGCCTGAGTAAACCCTGGTCCCTCACTGCAGTGCTACCCTGCCCTTTCAGGTGAGATCCAGGGCACCGCCATCTACAACCTGACTCTGGACGCCGGGCGCCAGAAACCCAGGGCCATCTTTGATAGCACCAAGAACAACACGGAAACGCACACGCGGATTTTGGGGCTGACCCCCAAGTGTGAGACCCTGCAGTTATCATTATCGGTGAGCACGTGCATGCTCGGGCTTGCAGAGGGACCTCCCAGAACTGGGTAAGCAGGACCCTGGACTCATGCTGTCTCCTACTCACACCCCTCCAGGGCTGCGTGGACGACTCCATGAACCCCATTGTCCTGCGCCTCAACTTGTCTCTGGTGGGGACACCAGTGGCCTCCTTCGGGAAACTCAGACCCGTGCTGGCTGCGGATGCTCAGACGCTCTTCACAGGCATGGTGAGGGGGATAGGATGGGGTGAGAAGGGGGCAGGGCATGTAAGGGTATGGGGTGGTGGTGGTGTGTGTGGGGTGGGCTGGGGAGCCCCGAAGCCGTGACTGGCCCAGCTGGCATAGCTCCACCTTGTCAATGCTGACTTCATGGCTCTGTGGCATGTCGCCTCCCTGTCTCTTCTCTTGGCCAGCTGCTTTTTTTTTTTTTTTTTTTTGGCAGTTTCCCTTTGAGAAGAACTGTGGCAATGACAGCATTTGTCAGGATGACCTCAGCATCACCTTCCATCCCATGAGGTGAATTCCTTTCCCTAGTTGCCCAGGGGTCCCCCGTCGCTTGTGCCTCTCCGCGTGCCCACACCCCCTTCCCAGCAGAACAGCTCTTGGCATCTCATACTCCGGCTTGTTGTCCCTCCAAGATTGGACACCTTGGTGGTGGGCAGTCCCTGGGACTTCAGTGTGACCCTCACTGTGAGAAACGAGGGGGAGGACTCCTACAATACGAAGGTGATCTTCGACCCGATTGGTTTATCCTTCCGGAAGGAGTTTTGCGCTCAGGTAGCCGAGTCTTCCAGTGGGAGGGGAGCACGTGTCCTCTGCCCTCTTCCTGGTTGGTGACTGACTTGGCCCCCCCACTGCGTCCCTCAACCAGCGCTCCTGCAGGCTGATCTGTCATTCAAGCCTCTCTTCTGAAGGTTCTGGAACTTTGAAGGACATGACCTGCAACATCAGCCACCCTATCTTCCCAGCCCAGTCAGAGGTCAGCGCTGCCACTGTGCTTCTATGTCTTCTTCCAGAACCTTCTCTTTCTTTTGTTTAGAAAACACCTCCCATCTCTCCTCAGCACCTAGCATGCACTCAGCTGGCTTGCCTCTGCTCCTCACTGCTGTCTCATTCCTCCACCTGCAGGTCACCTTTAACATCACCTTTTACGTGGAATCTGATGCTTACCTGGGAAACAAATTGCTCCTCAGAGCCCGTGTGACCAGGTGCGCTATGCCCTAGCCTTGGCCCAGGGTGTAGCTGATTCTCCCCTTGGCTCATTCATTCACTCATTCATCCAACAAGCACTAACTAAGCACATTGTACCAAGTGCCAATGCGACAGTCACGGACAGGAAAGCTGTGCTTGTCGCCATCATGGGGGTTAGCACTTTATGGCTCAGGCAGATGAGAGTACTGGTGATGGCTGAACCGTGTGGGTTCCATGATTGGTGTTCTCAGAGCTCGATGCTCAAGAAAAAGGCCTGAAGGATATACAATCAGGCTGTGAGTGAGTCCAGCCAAGGTGTAGACTGAGGGTGGCATGCGGAGGGAAGGGAGGTAGCAGATGTTGGAAGGAGCCTGGACACGAGGTGGTCGGGATGCTTTTTGTATGCATTCTTGGTCCGCATGTAGGATTGCAGGGGTTGGTGATGGCCAGCTACAGGTGGGCGTGTGTCACCAGGTGACTGATGGTGGTGGGAGGTGACACCGGCTGTGAGCTCACTCCCCAGAGAGCACAGGATAGAAGAAGTAGCCACAGACGCCTGGGGAGCAGTGTTGGGCAGCAGTGGTGCTGAGGGTGGAATTCTGGGACTCTGTGTGCTAACTGGCGGGGAGGCGGGAGGAAGGTATGGATGACACTCAAAGCTCGGAGCTGGCTAAGCCCTTTCTTTCCCTTCAGCGAGAACAACATGCCCAGCACCAGCAAATCTGTGTCCCAAGTGGAGCTGCCCGTCAAGTATGCCGTGTACTTGGTGGTCACCAGGTGCTGGGCCTTCCCGGTGGGGC
This sequence comes from Ochotona curzoniae, assembly GCF_017591425.1. Classification (NCBI taxonomy): domain Eukaryota; kingdom Metazoa; phylum Chordata; class Mammalia; order Lagomorpha; family Ochotonidae; genus Ochotona; species Ochotona curzoniae. The sequence continues at coordinate 8,109,662 of NW_024465421.1, forward strand.
TGGACATATCCATTTGTGTGACTGTGTTCGGGAGCCTGGCCGTGTGCTTGTGTGTGCTCCTGCATATGTCTGAGGGCCTACGCACATGTATCTCTTTGTGTGTGAAGTGTGTGCATGTGTCCCTAACTGGTACATCTGGTGAGTAAAGCTCTCCTTGCCACCCCCGTGCTCCTTACACAACTTGACCCAGGACTTCAGTCCTGGGATCCTATTGTGACATTTTGCCACCTCCTCCCCCTCCTCTCTTCTCCCTTTAGTGGTGAGGTCTCCACCAAATATCTCAACTTCACAGCCTCAGAGAAGAGCTATCATATTATACAGCATGAGTATCAGGTGAGGAGCCGGGGGCTGGAGGCTCCTTAAGACAGGAGGTTGGGAGGGAGGAGCAGGTGGCAGGAGTGCACAAATGGAGATGGGCTTGTTCCCCTGGTGCCAGCTTGGTGTCAGGTGTGGCTGCCAGCTTGCTATCATTTGGCCTCCACGGCTTGCAAGTGTGCAGGCCCTGCATGTACTCCATAACTCGTTTCACCTGCTGAATCTATCTGCAAGGCACTGTGCCCGTCCACAGGATGGACATGACATCCCAGGATGCTGGCAATACCTGCCTCAGGGAAGCCAGGATTTCCTGCAGCCATTCTGGCTCTGGAATGTGTGTTTCTTCGTTTTACTGTTTCGATAATATGTTTCTTCTATTCATGTTAATAATTTTAAAAGTTTACTTAGTTTTTAAAGCTTTACTTGAGACTTAGAGAAACACATACACACAGAGAGAGACAGAGACAGAGAGACACCGAGGCAGAAAGAGGAATCTATCTTCTACTTCATTCTGCAAATGGCTGCAGTGGCCAGCATGATCCAGGCGGAAGCCGTGTGCCAAACACCTGCCAGTCGGATGTGTGTTCAGTGACTCCACTCTGTTGTCTCCCTCCAGCCCATACCCAGAGAAGGTGCAGGATGCTTTGGGCCTCCTTCTAATGTGCTGGGATAGAGGAAGGAGAAGGCCGACCTAGGACTTGGGGTTGGAGGTGGCAAAGGCAAAACTCTTACGTCTTCACCCCCAATGTGTAGATCAATAACTTGGGCCACAGGAGGCTTCCCATCAGTGTGGTCTTCTGGGTGCCTGTGCGGCTGAATGAGAAGACCGTGTGGGACCACCCCTGGCCCATCTTCCCCCCGGTGAGTTCCCGCCTGGCCCCAAGCTTACCTCATTCCTCTGCCCGGCTCCTGCCTCGGGCTGTGGAGCCACTTCTGGGCTGCCCAGGCCTCCCCCACCTGCTTTTGCCATCTCTTCATGGAGTCATGTTTCTGCAGAACCTTTCCAGTGTGTGCCACAGTCAGGAGAGACCCCCACCTCGCTCCGACATCCAGGCTCAGCTGCAGAAGGCTCCGGTGCTGGTGAGAGTGGAGCTCGGGACAGTCTCTCCTCCCCCAGGGACATTTTTATACTCCCTGACACCTGCACGTGCTCCCTTGGACACCCCCCACCTTGCCTCCCTCCCCAGAACTGCTCCATCGCCATTTGCCATAGAATCCAATGTGACATCCCTGCCATTGGCCACCGGGAGAAGATCATCGTCACCTTCCAGGGCAACCTCTCGTTTGACTGGTACATCAAGGTATGGTGGCGGGGATGTCCCGAGGCATGATTGGGCTGGGATGGGATCTGCAGCCCCGGATTACACTGCCACCCTGGTGTCTTCTACAGACGCCACACAAGCACCTCCTGGTGGTGACCACGGCAGAGATTATCTTCAACCAGTCTGCCTACACCTTGCTTCCTGGCCAGGACATCTTTGTGAGGGCTCAGGTACCTGGATGGGGCACAAAGGGTCAGGTGCAGGGAGGAACTGGGGGTCACAGATACCAGGCAGATGGGGGTAGACGGGGCAATGGGAGTGGGAGTGAGGGCTGGGGTGTCGTACTCTAGGTTAGGGCCTGGACTATCTGAGATCCTAGTGAGGAAACTTCTCAAGACACAGAATCTGCCTCCCCTGATGCATTCTCCTTAGACGGAGACCAAGGTGGAACCCTACGAAGTCCATGACCCTGTGCCACTCATCGTGGGTAGCTCCATCGGGGGCCTGGTGCTGCTGGCCCTCATCACTGCTGGCCTCTACAAGGTAGCTTTGTCCCACCCCTTCCTGCCCCATCCTGCCCTGGATGGGCCTTCTGCCTGTCCCCAGGTGCCCTGTCACTCAGCAGCTCGAGTCCTGAGGACTGCTGCCAGCGGTGTGGCTGTGGGTGCTCCAGGGCACCTCAGCCTGCTTGGTGTGGACTAGCAGATCAGTGGGAGATGCCCTCAGCCCAGGCTCTGCTAGGCATGTTGTGTGCCAACTGGCCCCCCACTGATGCTGCTTACCCTGTCCCTGCCCCCGCCCCAGTCTTTGCCCCAGTGGTCCTCCTCTCCCCACCCGCTCCCTGACCTTCAGTGGCTCTTATCTATCCCTCTGCCCCAACAGCTCGGCTTCTTCAAACGGCAGTACAAGGACATGATGGCCGAGGCTGCTCCCCAAGAGGCACCACCTCAGTAGAAGCTGCTCCCCCCACTCCCACCAAGGGGCCACCTGTGCTGTAAGCTGGACTTGGCCCAGACCCAGACACAGGTGTTAGGCTGTGGGACAAAGCAGGTCCACCAGAAGATGAGGCCAGTTCTGTCTCCCTCTAGAAAGAGCTGCCTGACTCCCGTTCATGTGTGTGAGTGTGTGTGTGCATGCACATACATGCGGTATATGAAACCCTTGGTGTGTGATGCTTCTAGCATTAGGCTCAGCTGGAAGGGGTTTGCTGTGGGGCCATCCTCCGGCCGAGTAGGTATCAGCTCTTCTAGGTGATGCAGAAGGAGACAGAGCAGACCCTACATTGGAGGCCATGTAACCTCCCTCAGGTTCATCCATGCAGACACCGTGAGTGGAGCCGGGTGCTGGGCAACCCATGGGAGCCTGTCCAAACCCCCCATACCAGCGCTATTGTCCAGTGAGGACAGTCCTGCTTCTTCCTGGTCCTCCTCTCTGTATATCTGACTTTCTAATAAAAATAAATAAATCTTTAAAAAAAAAAAAAGAAAAGAAATCTAACAGATGAGCATCTTCTTGGGCAAAATTCATAGGATGGTGTGTTGTGGGCAGGGCACACACAGCATTTGCTACCGGGGGTGTATGGAGATGGTTTTTCTTTATTTATTTTTAAGATTAGTTTATTTTTTTGTTGGAAAATCAGATTTACAGAGAGAAGGAGAGACAGAAAGATTTTCTGTCTACTGGTTCACTCCCCAAGTGGCCACAATGGCCAAATCTGAGCTGATCTGAGGCCAGGAGCCCAGAGCTTCTTCCTGGTCTCCCACATGGGTGCAGGGCCCCAAGGCTTTGGGCCATCCTCTATTGCTTTCCCAGGCCACCAGCAGGGAGCTGGATGGGAAGTGGAGTAGCCACATGGGATCCTAAAGTTAATTAATTAACCTAAAGTTAATTAATTCATCTGCTGCTTCTCTCAGTGCTCCTGATGGTTGGGTATAGGGAGAGTGTTGGAGAGACTTGCAGCTGGGAACCGGGAACCCACTCCAGGTCTCCCATCTTGAGCCATCACTCCTGTATCTCAGAGCGCACATAGCCAGGAAGTTGGTTTTGGAAGCAGAGGCAAGAATTGAACACAGGATCCTGGAGATAGGACAGACATAGGCATCTCAACTGCTGGCCCAAGCACCTGCCCCAAGGCAGGTTTTGGATAGCTGTTAGCTGGCAGCTGTCCCTCCATGACCTGTCTCCTGTACCTTTGTGAGCACGGCAACCATGACCCTGGCCTTGCATCGCATGCTTTGTAGCTCTCACTTGTGTTATGCAGCTCCATTTGCTTCGTGCAGTGTTTTCTGGGTTTCAAGGATGAGGGGGCTGAGGCTCAGACGGAGCACGCCAGGGGCCTGAGGTCGCACAGAGAAGAAGGCAACTTCAGAGCTGGGAGAGGGCGGCTGTTGTTCAGCTGTTAGATTAGCCTGAACCACATAAAATGGTTGATGCGTGTTTATGATAAAAATGATAATTGCATGATATTAATGGCAATACAAAAACCCTGTGGTTCCAGTGGGTTCCTGTTCCAGTTATGATAGGAGGAAGGAGGGGCTTACTTCAGGAGAGCTGCGTCTACCTCAAGCTAGGAGAGAAGGTAGAAGGGCACAGGTGAGGCCAAAGACGAGGTGGGGGAAGAGTCTCAGTTTATTCAAAATGCACTAAGATGACACTGAAAGGTGCCCCATGAAACAATGGTCCTTTGCATCCTTGGGGGTGTGCATGGCTGCCTGAGACAGCTCTGCAGGTTAGCCTTGGGCTCCTTGTTCTTATGTCATGAAGGGAGGCAGTGGGGATGGCATGGGGCAGATGGCAAGGGGGAGATGACATGGGGGCTCACTGTGCTGAGCCCCCATGCCAGCAGCTGCCGCTCCCCCGACCCTGGTCTGCAACTTAAACCACTGCTTGTCTAAAGATGGAAACTGCCCACATGGTAAACCTGCAGTCCATCCAAGGGCCAGCAGCTCACTTCTCTGATCCCTAAGGGATCTGTCCAGCACCCAGGAAGGCTCACTCTCTCCATCCGTCTTCAGCGGCAGAGACAGTTCCCCGTGCAGAGGACCTTCCTACTGAGCCCACGTGGTTGCATCTCCCAGCTTTTTCCCTTCAGCTCTTTTCTGCTGGGAACCATTGGTGTGGCGGGCTAGGTAGGATCTAAAATCCAGAGTCCAGGTTCTTGCCTCTGACTTAAAAACCTTCTAAGTGCAGGCACAAAGGCAACATACAAAGCGATAACGTTTATTGAAAAGGTGAGGAAATGATGGACACACGTGGGCCATGTTCAGGGACAGGGGGCGGGGAAAGGGGAAGGCGGGAGAGAGTGAAGAGTGGGAAGCGAGGGTGAGGCGTTCCTACCTTGCACCTTCTGTGTCCTCAGGAAGAGAGAGCGCCTTTCCTTGTTCTGAGCTTGGAAAGGGGACTGGTTGCAGAGGGCACCAACCCCAGGTCCCAGGGGAGAGGAGGTACCTGCTGGGCAAGGTAGTTGACTGACAAGGTGAGTGGATAGAATTACTTAGGGCAGCGGAGGTTTGGCTTTTGCAACTCCTGACTCTGAGAATTCAACCCTGACTGCGAGCTGCAGATGAAGAAAGATGTGTGTTCCCGTCTGTTTCTGGGAAACTCCCCAGGTATGTGTCCCCTGGAAAGTCTGAGCTTTTCTTCTTTAGAAAAGAGATTTTAAACTGGCAGCTTCTGGTCCAAACCCAGCTTGAAGTTTTATTTGTCCCAAAAGGATCTTTTGTTGTTGTCATTAAAAAAAAGATTTGCTTATTTATTTGCAAATCAGATTTATAGAGACAGAAGGAAAGACAAGAGCGAGAGAGGAGAGAGAGGACTTCCATTCGCTGGCTCACTGCCCAAATGGCTGCAGTGGCGGGTGCCGGGCCAGGCTTACAGCCTGACATACCCACCTTATTAGCTGCAAGAAATCAGCTCAGGAAGTCAGCCTATTGGTTGTAAGGCGGATGGAGGTTCCTAAACAAGTCCCAGGAGCCTCACAGTGACTAACCATTTGTCTCAGGCTCTGCTATGGGGAGTGAATTCAACTGAGGACAGATTGTCACATCATGAAAAGAATCCAGCAGAGAACAGAATGGGCACAGCGATTTATGGGCCATACGACGAGGAGGCAGCGGGCAGGTTGGCCCGGTAGGAAGATCTCATGGGGGCACCTGTGGGGCAGTCCCTTCTTAGTTAGGGGGCCTGTTTGCGAGGGAGCATTAGACAGGAGAGCCAGCGTGCGTGGGCTCCATCCAAGTCTTACCTCTGCCTGAAGTTTGGTCAGGTAGGGACTGTGTGTGTGCGTGTGTGTGCGCACGTGTGTGTGTGTGTGTGTGTGTGTCTCTGTATAAAGGTCTATGAGATTTTTCCAGACAGATGACTTTACAGTTTTGGGCAAAATTGGGTACTCCTATCACCTTTGTCTTTTTTTTTTTTTTTGCTTGTTTGTTTGTTTGTTTGTTTGTTTGAAAGGCAGAGAGATTGGTCTTCTACCTACTGGTTCATTCCCCAAATGGCCACAGTGGCCAGGGCTGGACCAGACCAAAGCAAGCAGCCAGGGTCTCCCACATGAGTGCAGAAGCCTACCTGCTTGGACCATCCTCTGCTGCTTTCCCAGGGGTATTAGTGGGCTGGAACAGAAGTGGAACTCGCACAATCTTGTGTTGCCTTACCAGGTACATGAGCAGGGAGATGGATCTGAAGTGGAGCATCCAGGACTTGAAATGGTGCCCACATGGGATTCTGCTGCTGTAGGTGGAGGTGTGACCTACTATACCACGGCACTGTCCCCAGTGCCTCCGCTTACGTAGCCTTTGAGGTCCTCCCTTGGTTGGATTTTGTCCATTCAGCTACCGGGATAAATACACACAGCAATTTCCCTTGCGCATTTGCTGCGGGCATTCTCATTTTGGCACAGAACTTAGAGGACAATGACTGAAATCGTTCCCCATTATCTGCCTCTCATCCCCACTGCCCTTCAAGCCCCAGGCCCCATCTGCAGGCCAGGCTGAATGAAGAGGAGTTGAACACATTGACCGCCCACTTCTGTTGTCCCTCCGCTTGTCTGTGGAGAATAACCCTGCCACCAAGCCAGGCTCCAGATACAGCGAAGGAGTAAGATGTGCCAATCTTTTTTTTTTTTTTTTTCTTAAGATCTCCCTGTTTATTTGTGGAATTAGAAATGGGAGAGAGATATCTTCCATTTGCTGGTTCATTTCTCAAATGCTGCAACTGCCAAGAATGGAGCAGGCTGAAATCATGAGGCTGGAAGTTCATCTGAGCAGTCCGCGAGAGCTGCAGGGGCCCAAGTACTAGGACCATCCTCCACTGCCTTCCAGGCACATGAGCAGGGCGCTGGATGGGAAGTGGAGCAGCTGGGACATGAACAGGTACCCCAATATGGGATGCTGGTGTTACGGGGGACAGCTTTACCGACTGTGCCACCACAGCACCTGTTGCCCAGCCGGTTTCTGGAATACTCTCTCTGCCAGTTCATATGCCAAGGCCCAAGCTCTGGCCCACATCTTTGCCAAAACACTAATGTTTGTTCATCTTCGTGCCCTACTTCTTTGTTCTTTTTCCTTTGTCCCAGAAAGATGTTAAGATGCAACCACTCCACAGTCACCAAATGCTCCCCACACGGCCTAAGCTCCTCCCTCCTAGGTTAACGCCGATTCTTTTCTGTTGGCTGCTGTGTTGGCTGCCTTGCTTGGCTGGGTGGGAATGGCCTCTGTCCCTGGCTGGCGCGGGGGAGGCAGGAGAGCTTTCGGTGACCAGTGCCTGTGGAGCAGAGAGGACCAAGCGTGGTTCACAGCGACCCCTGGCGGCAGGCTGGAGCGCCAGCATTGCCAGCTGCTTTTCTCCCTAGAGCCTCTTCCAGTCATCCGCCAGCTCCCATGTTCTCTCAGGCTCTTTCTAGCAAACCAGAAAGGTTCTAATTTATGTTGTGTCCTTGCCCTGGGTGTGGTGTCGGGTGTCTGAGGGCAGGGTGTGGCTGCTGTTGTTCATTGGGTATCTGAAGTGCAGAGTAGTGATTCCCTGGGGACTAACTGAATGGATGAATGAAGTCTGCGATAGGACAAAAGGGTTTGGGGCAAGCACTGGGAACTATATGGAGGAAAACCAATGGGCGATAAGGGTTTTAGTTGTATGATTCATCTTGGTATCAACTCCTTACTGCTGATGAAGATGCTGTCAGGGCAGGGTTTGGCGAAGCAGTTAAGAGTCTTCTTGGGACACCATGGTGGAGTGCTTGGGGTCCCGTCCTGGATTCCCTCCTGATTCTGAACTCCCCGGAGGAAGCAGGTGATGGCCTGGCACAGACTATTTCGTCATCATCATTATTTTTTACTCAGTATTGTTTATTTATTTTTAAAAAGATTTATTTATTTTTATTACAAAGTCAGATATACAGAGAGGAGAGAGACAGAGAGGAAGATCCTCCGTCTGGTGATTTACTCCCCAGGTGACCACAACGGCTGGAGCTGCGCCAATCCAAAGCCGGGAACCAGGAACTTCCTCCGGGTCTCCCATACGGGTGCAGGGTCCCAGAGCTTTGGGCCGTCCTCGACTGCTTTCCCAGGCCACAAGCAGGGAGCCGGATGGGAAGTGGAGCTGCCTGGATTAGAACCGGCGCCCATATGGGATCCCAGAGTGCTCAAGACGAGGACTTTAGCCGCTAGGCCATGCCACAGGACCCATTCATATTGTTTATTAAGAACAAAAGTCAAGCCATCACATCTGTCACTTTGCAACATAAAAAGTCACATCCAAAACAGAAGAGACCTCACCCCCTTTTTTTTTCTTGAAAGATTTATTTATTTGAAAGGCGAGTTACAGAGAGAGAGAGAGGTCTCCCATCCATTGATTCACCCCCAAATGGCTACAATGGCTGCAGCTGGAACAGCCTGAAGCCAGGAGCTTCTTCCAGGTCATTCCTGCAGATCATTCATGTGTGCTTGGGCCGTTCTCTGCTGACTTCCCAGGCACGTTAGCAGGGAGCTAGATCAGAAGCAGAGCAGCTGTGGCTTGAACTGGTGCCTATGTAACATGCTGGTGCTGCAGGTGGTGGCTTAATCCACTGTGGCACAGCATGGCCACCGCTGAGAAGCTTTCAATAGTACAGAACCGCAATCTGCAGTGAAGGCACAAATGATCTCTTTGCATTTGGCAGAAGACACCTATGACACAACGAGGCTTGGAGTGGAAGGGTGTCAACATTTCTCTAAAGCAGAGATGAAATGAAAAGAGGAAAAGACCCCTAGCCACAGATACAGCTGCTGAACACAGAGCACAGAACAATAGCGACATGACTTGGGGCACCTGGACATTCTGGCGTCACCAGCAAATGCATGCATCAGATGAGAGCAACCCAAGGGTTTATGTGGCAAGGTGCAAGCTTAATGAAGCAACTGTGTGTAGATGTTTCCGCCTCGAGACCATTATCTTCCCTCCAAACTATCTTTCTCTCTGGGACTCACAAAAACAGAGCTGACCACTTCCTCCCCCGCCACACTGCTGTCTAGTAAAGCTTTTGGGTTGTGATCCCCTTCATGGGAAGGTTGGGATGGGTGGTGGGCAGCTTGCAGGACTTGGTGCTTTCCCAGCTGGTCTTGTGGGAATCCAAGTGGCTGGCGCAGAGCCTGGGCCCTGAGAGCGGCTCCAGTGCAAGGGAGGAATGGTGGAGGGCGCAGGCTGTGGGTAAAGCAGGAGGAGGAAGTGAGCTCACGACAACCCCTGAGCTTCTGCACAACCGGGGAGCGGATCAACAGGGCGAAAAGATAGCTGACAGCATGGAGGAAAAAAATATTTACAAGCTTCTTGAGCAACAAAGGGTTAACATCCAGACCATAGCAGGGGCCCAGAAACACAATAAAATGCCACGACAAGCAAATCCACTGGCACAGTGGTTGAAGCTACCGCTGGCGATGCCTCCTCGCCAAGCAGAATGTCCATCCCAGTCTATGCTTCTCCTCCCGCCCAGCTCCCCGCTCACGTGCCTGGGAAGGTGCTGGCGGATGGCCCAGTACTGGTGTTGCCACCCACGTGGGAGACCTAAACCACTGTGGTTCTGGGCTTTAGCTTGGTCCAGTCCTGGATGCTGTGACCATGTGGAGAGTGAATGAGCAGTTGAATAATCTGTCTCTCTCTCTCTCTTGCTCTCCGTCCTTCCTCTGTCTCTTAAGCGCTTTCCTCTGTCTTTTGACTAAGTACATACATAAACCAAAAAAGAAACAAAAAGCAGACAATCCATTTAAGAAATGGGCAAAGGGCCTGAACAAATATTTCTCAAAAGAAGAAATACAAATAGCCAACAATCACAACTTCAAAAATATTCACTCTTACTACAGCATGGGATACAAATCCAAACCACGTGCTATCACCTCACACCAGTTAGAATGGCTGTTATGCGTAAGACAGCGAGTAGCAGACGCTGCTAGAGTGTGGAGATGTTGACTGGGATGTAAGTTAGTTCAGCTACAATGGAAAATGGTGTAGAGTCCTTAGAAAAGTGCAGATGGACTTGCCGAATGATCCACTACGGGATATAGACCCAAAAGACATGAAACCATCAAAGATGCTTGTTCCACCAAGTTCACGGCAGTACTATTCATATGAACCAACATGGAATCAACTAAGAAAGTCATCATCAGATGAACAGAGAGGAAATGTGCTTTATAATAGAATGTGGCAGTTAAAAAAAAAAAAAAGACTGGAGTCATTTGAAGCAAAAAAGATGGGGCCAGTGGGCAGCACGTAAATTGAAATAAGCCAGACGCCTATTTCCCACCACAAGTTCTGCTTCGCATGTGTAATCTAAAAGAACCAAACCACCGCTGCCACCACCACCAAAAAGCCCCCAAACTGAATCTGAACACAGAACGATGACAACTAGAGGCCGGGAGGAGGCGGGGAGGAGAGGAAGAGTGACAGGTGCCACATCAGAGTTACATTGAAGGAACAGCTCCTGGTGTAACACAGCACAGTGCGGTGACCAGTGCACAGCCTGCCGTGTGTTTTGTGGAAGAAAGGAGTTTCAAGCTCGAAGCACAAGTACCACCAGACATTCAGTGTGGATTTCAACAGTACAGGTCCGATATACACGTACCGAAATCTGTCTCCGTAGCCCAGAAATATACACACCACTGCTAATTTTATTTATTATTTATTTTTATTGGAAAGGCAGATATACAGAGAGAAGGAGAGTCACAGAAAGCTCTTCCATCTGCTGGTTCACTCCCCCAAGTGGCTGCAAATGGCCAAAGCTGAGCTGATCCGAAGCCAGCAGTCAGGAGCCTCCTCTGGGTCTCCTATGTGGGTGCAGAGTCCCAAGGCTTTGGGCCTTCCTCCACGGCTTTCTCAGGGAGCTGGATGGGAAGTGGAGCAGCTGGAACACGAACCGGCACCCATGTGGGATTCTGGTGGATGCAAGGCAAGGATTTTGTCACTAGGCTACCGTGCTGGACCGTAATTTAAAAAGTCATGCGCAAAGGCGTGTGTCAGGCTAATTTTCCACCTGCAAGAGCCAGCACTCCATATGTTCTAGCTGCTTTACTTTTGATCCCACTCTCTGCTTTGGGCCCTGGAAAGCAGCAGGCCCTGGAAAGCAGCATGACCCAAGGCCTTGGGGGGCCCTGCACCCACTTGGGAAGAAGCTCCTGGCTTTGGAGTTATGTAAAAGACAGCACGGTGTTACCACCCTGTACCTGTCTCTCCCATGTGGATCCCAATTCTCTAAGCTTCATGACACAAGTTCCCCCAGGTCCTACTGTCATGCCTCACACCCAGCGATCAGGGCACGGGGATGAGAGTCATGCCTTCCAGCACATACCTGGATGTTTGTAACAGCGCTAAACAAGAGAAAATGTGGGAGTGCAGCCTTCCAAGATGGAGAAGTGAGAGTAGATTCTGCAAGAGGAAGGCCAGAGGCTGTAGGCTAATCCTACGCTGCTTGGGGTGGAATGCTGGGGCTTCTGCCCACTTGATTTCTGTTCCTGTCTTTACATGGAACACAATCAGCCCTGGAGACAGACCCAGAACTACTGGGCCCCACTTGGCTGGGGCTGCACATGCAGCAGCTCCAGCTCTGTTTGTTTGCCCCTGCCCCCTTGACTTTCGCCCACAGGTTCCAGGGTACCAGATGGTGGGGACCGAGGGGGGTGAGTGACTCATGTTTGTGTCATCCCCTCAGCTGCTTTCTCCCGGGGCTGACACAGCCCTGTCACCAGAGCTGACTAAGGGCGTGCCTGGCAGGATCACACCACCCTCATCTGTAAAATGGGGTAGCTGAGTGAAGTTCCCATTTGCTCGCCACCCTTGGGTGTCCCAAGTCCATCCTTGCCCAAAGCCTCCTTACCTCCCAGGTCCCCAATCAGATCCACCTGCACGGTGCCTGGAGCATCCTGGCGACTGCAGGATTCTTTGGGAGGAGGGGTGGGGCTCTGCCCATCCCTGTTCTTGCCTCCTCCCCCATCAAGAGCAGCCCAACCCTGGGGACAGGGTGCAGCGGAGGACAGGCCAGGGGTCTGTGGTCCTTGCCTGGTTCTTCACCACGGCCCAGCCTCAAGCGGCCACAGCCACTTCCGGCTTGCTTCCGCCATCAGGGGGCTCTAGACCACTTCTTCTTTCTTCTCAGTGGGGTTTGTATCCCTATTTGCTTCTCGGAAACCAGTCTGCCACCTTCGCATGTCTCCTCACATTGCAGAGCCTCGCATTGCAGGACCTTGAGCTGCAGGGCATGCTGGACTGGGTGTCTCCCTGCAGCTATTCACCCTCCAACCCTGGAGAGACCCTTGATAGCCCCTTGTTGCCTGGGGATTCCAGGAGTCCTCAGGCTGCTGACCTTGGCCCATCTTCTCCCTCTCGCTTCAGCTGGTCCCTCTGTGGAGGCTCCAAAGTTCGGGCTCCAACTGCCAGATCCCCTCATCCTACCGTTTCCTGGAGCTTCCCAGGAACCTGCTGCATTCTCAATAACAGCCATGGAGCAGTAACGATAATACCCCAAAATAAACCCGAATGTGCTCTTCCTAGCATTCCTGAACACTGTATTCTGTTTTGCTGTGTTGTTTCGGCAGGTTAAGTGGTTCTGCCATCCCACGATGGAGTCAATTCTAGTCCTGGCTGTTCTGCTCCTAATTTGGCTTCCTACCAACCTGGGAAGGTAGTGGAAGATGGTCCCTGTACTTGGAGTTATGCCAACCACCTGGCAAACCTGGGTGGAGCTCCTGATTCCTGGCTTCAGCCTGGCCCAGCTCTGGCTGTGTGGGCATTTGGGGTGTGAACCAGTAGCTGGAAGATCTCTGTATTTCACTTGCTTGCTTCCTCTGCCTTTCACATAAACAAATAAATCTTAGGGGGAAAATAATCCCCCAAATTGGGGGTGGTGGTGGTATTTGTCCTAATAGTTAAGCTGGTGTCCAGCATCCCAGTACTTGGTTGGGGTTGTGGATCTTCCTCAGCTGGCTTGATGCCAGCTTCCTGCTGACAGCTCTCCTGGGAGGCAGCAAGCAATCGCTCCAGTGGTGGGGTCCTTGCAACTTGCATGGGAGACTCAAACTGAGCTCCTGGCTCCTGGTTTCAGCCTGGCCCAGCTCTGGCTGCTGCGGGCATTTGTGGAGCAGACCAATGTATGGAAAGTTTCTCTCTGTTTTCCTTTCCACTGCTCAAAGAAATCAAATAAATAAATGAAAATCTTGAGACAAAAAAAAAAAAAAACCCTAACAAATAGTAACAACAACAACAAAACACAAAACCCACAGCTTGAAGTCTCCTGACCAAGACCCTCTGTATTCCAGTGCTCTGTGGCTCAGGGTCTACCACCCTTCTGCTTCCGGTCAGCTGGCCTCAGCCCCCGTCTGCAGGTCCACCGCAGGCCCCCAGCCTCTCCCCGCTGGTGGATGTGTCTGCAGCGGTTTGGCCTGTAGCCTTCTCCAAGGACACAGGGACCGCTCAGTCCTCCCCCATTCCCTGGATAGAAGCAGGGCCTCAGGGGGTTTCCAGCGCCTGCTTCCCCTTCCCCCTCCTTGCCACAGCCCCGTCTACATCCCTTCCCACCTCCCCGCTCTGTCGCAGCTCTTGGGGGGGGAGGGGGGCTGATGGCACAGCCATAACCGGCTACTATCTCTTCTAAAACCTGGTTCTCTGGAGTCTCCACCTCCCTTTCCTTTAAGGACCAGCCCAAAGGACACCTCCTTCTGGAAGCCTCCCTGGAAAGCGACCACACTAGGAGAAGACGCCTCTGACCTCTGACTTCCCTCTCAGCCTGCCACTCTTAGTTTAGCTCTTGCCACCTGTTCTGACCCCATAGCTGGGGCTGGTAGTCTGTGCCTGCTCCCCACAGCACAGGGCAGATGCTGGCATGTTCAGCCCTACCTATGTGAGCTGAAGAACAGAAAATGAATGAACGGGCACACATACTCTGTACTCCTCCTTTGGTCTGATGCCAGATCTTGGAGCACGGAGATTTCAGGTCTGCAGTAGGGGTTTCTACCAGCATTTCCATGGAGGTCCACAGGGACTGCTGTCTCCCTCTGCAGGTTGTCTAGGACTTCGAGGTCAAGGGGAACCTTCTGATGTTACAAGGAGGGAACTGGGAAAAGGTGAGTGGCATTCTGTCCAGCCAAGGCAAGGCCAGGGGGCGCTCTGAGTGGAGACTGGGCCTGCTCTCATGTGGGCTGCCCCGGCCCCTGCTTCTGCCCATTTCGGTCACGGTCCCCGCCCTCCTGCTCTGAGTCATTCTGCCCACTTCCCTCCCCGCCTTGGGCCACCTGACCACTCTTGACTACTCTCTTGCTTCCTCTGTACCTTGGTCCAGTTGTTCATGCTGCTGCCCAGAAGCCAAGAGCCTCAGCCTGCACCTTCCAGCCATGAGCAGAACCAGCACAGCCTTGCTGCTGTCTGCAGGTGAACTTGGGTCCCCAGGAGGAGGGCTCTCAGGGATCCAAGCGACCTAGGGTTTCCTCCCTAGGGGGTCTTAGCAGGTGGGACCAAGGACCTGGTGGGGAGTGAGGCTCAGACACGAGTGGGTTCTGGAGTTTGTGGAGGGAGAGGATATTGAAGAATCAGTGTGGGGAGACTTCCAGGGTTGCTGGGGGAGATGTCAGGAGTCATCCCAGGCTTTCCCGGGCAAGTGGTAGAGGGCCATCCGTATGCCGTATCAAGGAGGGGCGGAACGAACCTGAGTGTGTGGTGGTGAGGTAGGGGTGGACAGGAGAAGCTGCTCCAAGCTCTCTTCTTGCATCTTCCTCCTAGCTGTCGCTTCTGTTCTCTGCTTCAATTTGGAAACGGAGCAGCCAAGCACTTTCCGCATGCCCAGTGCTGGCTTTGGACACAGCGTGGCCCAGTACGACGGCTCGTGGTGAGGCCCCAGGGATGACCAGCTAAGGCCAGCTCCTCTTCCCTCTCACTCTACTATTATTTGCAAACTTTGCTCTGACAGATGTGTCCATCCCCTGGGATGGATAGCGGGCACTGTTCTAGCACAGCTTTTATTGAGCACTTACCGTGTTACCAGCCATAGTGCCGGGCACGCTCTGCAGGACCCTGAATGGGTCTTAAGATGTAGGACCAGCTGAACAGTCATTCAACAGACATTTGCCTACTGCGCATCTCGGGAGCTGGGCATACATCACAGGACGAAACAGAAAGTCTGCCCAATAATGAAAGTTTAAGTTGTCATGGAATTCACAGATGGGAAGACCAAGGCCAAGCTCCCTGGAGCAGCGGTTGGGCTCTGGTGTCCTTGCTGTGACTGCAGTGTTTTCTGTCCCTCTCTCCCACCAGGGTGGTGGTTGGAGCCCCCCAGGAAATAACGGCGGCCAACCAGACAGGCGGCCTCTACCAGTGCAAATACGGCACGGGCACATGTGAGCCCATCAACCTGCAGGGTGAGCTTTGCACCTGCCTGGGGCCCAGGGCTGGGACTGCCCACCCGCTCCCCAGCCCCCAACAGTCCCAGGGAACACACCTGGGCTGACCCGTCATGTCTGTGTTCTGGGGGAGCAGTGTGAGTCTGGAGATTAGCTCCTCAGCCTCTCTTCTGTCTGTAGATGCCCCTGCTGTGCTCGGCAGCGCCTCCCTGCTCCTCTCCCACCACCCAGGTGCCCCTTGACCTGTCAGACCTCTGTGTCCCCACAGGCCAAGGGAACCCCTGCCTGGTACCTATGGTTATCCCCTGTGGGTGACCATACGCATGTCTGTCCTTCTCCCCCCTTCGCTACCCAGTGCCCCCTGAGGCTGTGAACATGTCCCTGGGCCTGTCCCTGGCAGCTGCCACCAATCCCTCCCGGCTGCTGGTGAGTTCACAGGAGGGATCCTAAGACAAGGAGTGGGGACCCAGGCCTGTGGCAGGGGGCCTTGTGGAAGGTGTGGGTGCTGGTTTGGGATGGTGGGAGGGAACATGGACAGCCCCTCTACAAGCCCCCTTTGTCCCCAGGCCTGTGGTCCCACGGTGCAGCATGCATGCAAGGAGAACATACATTTGACTGGTCTGTGTTTCCTGTTGAGCCACCCCTTCCAGTTGTCCCAGAGGCTCCCGGCTGCCATGCAAGGTAAGTGTTGGGGTCACCAGATCCTTGGGGGATCCGTGCACACCCACTCTGGACTGCAACGGGCATTCTTGTCAGATGGAAGAGGGAACGGAGGCTCTGGGACAGTCATGCAGTGGCACAGTGAGCCACTGCCCACTGTCACGCTCAGCCCCGCCACGTTCCTGCTCTGTGACCTCACCAGGGACCTTTCTCTCTGGTGAGGTTCTGTTTCTTTTTTCTGGGGGTTCAGTTTCTTTTTCTATCAGATGTGGGTGATAACACACCCTGCACTGCAAGTAGTGTGAACTGATCCATGGCCAACGTGTAGCACAGTGCCCAGCTGGAGGTTAGGACTCAATTAACGTCCTTAGCTGCTGTCCCCAGCATCCGGTGCATCCTGGGGGCTCACCAGTTAGTTTGTCAGGGTGAAGCCAGTAGCGTGTGTATATGTGCGTGGGCACCCACGTGTGTATACAGTTGTGTGTGCCCATGTGCATATGAGTGTGTGTATGTGTGTGCACCCATGTGTATATATGACCACGTGTATGCATGTATCTGTGTGTATGTGTGTGCACAAGGTTTTGTGTGCCCGTGTTTGTGGCTGTGTGGGTGTGTGCGTGTGTATCCGTGGCTGTATATACCCATGTGAATGTGAATATGTGTGTGTGTACATGTGTGTTTGTGTGTATGCCCAGGTGCATATATGGTGGAGTGCATGCACATGTGTATCTATGGCTGTGTGTGTGCCTGTGAGTGCATTTGCAGGCTGAGGCACAGGGCCTGGCTTCCCTGGGTTAATGCAACCATGCCGGGGCCTATTATGGCTCATCCCAGGCATGGCCTCTTTCTGGGACTTTTGGGCACTGATGGGCCCTTCTCCAGGCAGGAGTGGTAGGAAGCCTGCTCCTGAGCAGGAGCAGGACCAGGTCATGGTCCAACCCTGATGGCCGTAAAGCTGAGGTCTTATGTTCTGGGAGTGTCCCTTACAGGCTGGTGTCACCCCTTCTGCAGAGTGCCCCAGGCAGGAGCAGGACATTGCATTCCTGATTGATGGCTCGGGCAGCATCACCCTCGATAACTTTGCCATCATGCTGAACTTCGTGAGGGCTGTGATGACCCAGTTCTCCAGACCCAGCACCCAAGTATGGGTTCGGGGGCGGGGAGCCTGGGCTTGGGGCAAACCAAGGCTTAAGGGATCTGACTGGGGAGAGGGCTGGGGCTCTGGCAGAGCAGCTTCAGACCCCAGCCTCTGTGGTTCTCCTAGTTCTCCCTGGTGCAATTCTCCTACCGTGTCCAGATGCACTTCAGCTTCAACAACTTCATCTCCAGCTCAGACCCTCTAAGCTTGTTGGATTCTGTGCCAAAGCTAGGGGGGGCCACCTACACGGCTACAGCCATCCAATGGGTTGTGTGAGTCCTGGCTATTCCCAGGGTGGTCATTACAAGGTGTTTATTTGGGCTTCGTCTGTCTTCCCAAGAAAAGGCCAGGCCAGCATTGAAATCCAGTCCCTGCCCGTCTTGCCAAGCTGGGGATTTCCCAGAGGGGTACTGGGGTCTCCAGGAGGAAGGGGCACCTCCTCATTCCACACTGCTGTTGGGGTGAGTGCTCGCAGTTCTCTGGATCCTGTTCTTCCCCAACAGACAGAATGTGTTCATTGACTCCAATGGGGCCCGCAAAGATGCCACCAGGATCCTCATCGTCATCACTGATGGCCAGAAGTATAGAGACCCCTTGGATTACCCAGCAGTCATCCCCCTGGCTGAGAATGCTGGCATTATTCGCTACGCAATTGGGGTAGGGCTTGGGGGTGTGCATCCGCCTCTTCTGCCTGGGACTGTCTCTTTGAGCAACTCTCCTTTCCGTGATGGAACCTCAGTTTCTCTTGCTCCTGCTGTCCCAAGGAGGAAAGCTGTCCCCTGGCCTGGGGGTCCAGGATCCTTTTTTTTTTTTTTTTCTGAGAGCTGTCTGTACCCTGCAGAGCTATTTGGAGACAGGAGTGTCCAGTACACCTGAGGCATAGCCACTTGATTGGTTTCCTGGGAACAGGTGGGGTCTGCTTTCCAAGGCATCAATTCCCGGAAGGAATTAGATGACATTGCCTCGAAGCCCTCCACAGAACACGTATTTAGAGTGGACAACTTTGATGCATTGAGGGAAATTCAAAACCAGCTGAAGGAGAAGATCTTTGCCATTGAGGGTGAGTTCAGGATGGAGATGCCACTCAGAAATAGGTAGCCATGGGGACAGACACGGTGGCCCAGAGGACTAAGTCAATCCTGGGGGCGTGCACATCCCACTCAGAACACCTGGGATCGGCCTTGCTTTCACTTTTCCTCCAGCTTCCCACTTGTGCACATCCTAGGAGTTGGTGAGAAGTGGCCCAAGTACTTGGGTCCCTGCCCCCCGAGCTCCTGGCTATGGCTTGGCTCAGCCCCACTGTTACGGGCATTTCGGGGAGATAACTAGTTGGTGGATGATCTGTCTCTCTCTCTCCATTGCTATGCCTTCCAAATGAAAAAAAAAAAAAAAAGTTGGTTTTTTTTGTTTGTTTGTTTTTTGAGAATTCCATCACTGCTTTTCCTATTAGACCCAGATAACACTGTCACGGGCACCAGCCAGGGGCTGGTCTCCAAGGGGAGGGGCAGCCGAGCCTGTCTGTCTCCCAGCAAACACAAGCCTTGTACCTCTCCCCAGGGACGGAAACCACCAGGAGCAGCTCCTTTGAGCAGGAGATGGCCCAAGAGGGCTTCAGTGCACTGTTTATGACTGTGAGTGGGGCCGCTAGGGTAGCACAGGAGGGAGATGCGTCAGAAAGGTAGGTTGGGCAGAGACTCCCGTTCAGCCTCCAAATCCTCCCCTCCTCCTCCTTCCCCAGGATGGCCCAGTGCTGGGGGCTGTGGGCAGCTTCAGCTGGTCTGGGGGTGCCTTCCTGTACCCCACAGGCATGAATCCCACCTTCATCAACGTGTCTCAGTACAACGTGGACATGAGGGACTCATACCTGGGTGAGGAAAGGCCAGGGTGGGGTGGGAGGGAAGGGCCAGGAGCCAGAGAGCCAGGAAGGCAGCCTGGTGCTGAGCTCTGCCCCCTCAGGTTACTCCAGTGAGCTGACCCTTTGGAAGGGGGTGCAGAGCCTGGTGCTGGGGGCGCCTCGCTACCAGCACACCGGGAAGGTCGTTCTCTTCACTCAGACGTCCACGCAGTGGGAGCCGAGGGCCGAGGTCGTGGGGTCCCAGGTGAGTGTGCAGGGAGCTTGAACGGGCAAAAGGGTGGGAAGGAGGCACAGGGGGAGAAGGCGAGGGAACCTGGGGTGCAAAGGGTGGGTGCTGGTACCTGGGCAGAGGAAGCGGTGTCGTGGTGGGGGCAGGCGGATGACCACAGCCTCTGCCTCCAGATCGGCTCCTACTTTGGGGCCTCCCTGTGCTCGGTAGACGTAGACAGAGATGGCAACACCGACCTGGTCCTCATTGGGGCCCCCCACTACTACGAGCAGACACGAGGGGGCCGCGTGTTTGTGTGTCCCTTGCCAAAGGGGGTGAGTGGCTCAAAGGACCTGCCCTGGTTTGAGGCGAAGTGTTTGCCTGGCCACAGTCTTGACATTGGTTTCATTCAACAGCGGGCTGTGTGGCAGTGCCAGGCCATTCTCCGTGGGGAACAGGGCCACCCCTGGAGCCGCTTTGGGGCAGCCCTAACGGTGCTAGGGGACGTGAATGAAGATGAGCTGACAGACGTGGCCATCGGGGCCCCAGGAGAGCAAGAGAATCAGGGTGCTGTCTACCTATTCCATGGAACCCGAGGGCTGGACATCAGCCCCACCTACAGCCAGGTGGGTCACCATCTCTGTCACTGCACAGCCTCCCCCCTGCTTCGCCCAGCCCTTCCCACAGCCAGCTGGCCACTGCCTTGCTTTCTGCCATGTGCCTGACTCTGCACTTGGGGAACACCAGGTTTTGCCTCCCAGTCACCTGCTCACTCCCGCCTCTCCCATTGAGGCCATTCTAGGGGGCCTTTGCCAGTGCCTACTCCTCTTTCTGTCTTCTCCCCACCTGCTTGTTCCTCTTTCTGATTTCCCACTATTTCCTTTCCTTGTTAGTCCATACTCAGTTGCTATAATAAGATAGCTGAGGTCTAGTATTATAGAAAGAAAAGAGTTGTCATTTTGGCTCACAGTGTGAGAAGACCTAGCAACACAGGCCTGGCCCCAATGAGGGCTCCCTGGCTGTGTCACACCACTGTAGATGACATCATTGCTGGAGGATGTGTGAGAGGTGGAGATGGCCTGGCAGGACAGGAAGCCAGAGATGGCAGCACGGGGTGGGTCATGGCCTTTTACAACAACTCTCAGAAAGTTAAGTGAAGCTGCCACGTCCCTGATGGTTCGCCCATATCCTACCAGGCTCCATCTCTCATTCTCTCTCTCTCTCTTTTTAAGATTTATCTATTTTTTATTGGAAAGGCAGAAAGAAATATCTTCCATCCCCTGGTTCACTGCCCAGCTGGTTGCAAAGCTGGAAATGAGCTGATCAGAAGCCAAGAGCTAGGAGCTTATTCTGGGTCTCCCACATGGGTACAGAGTCCCAAGGTCTTAGGCCATCCACCACTGCTTTCCATAAACAGGACCAGACATGGAACAGCTGGGACATGACCTGGTTCCCACATGGGATGTTGGTACTTGCAGGTTGAGCTATTGTCTGTATCACATTATAGCTCTTTTGTTTTTCTTGTAAACTTTTATCCACCAATTCACCCCCCAAGTGGCCGCAATGGATGGAGTTGAGCCAATTTAAAGCCAGGATCCAGGAGCTTCTTTTGGGTCTCCCATGTGGGTGCAGGATCCCAAGGCTTTGGGCCATCCTCTGCTGCTTTTTCTGAGCCATAAGCAGGGAGTGGATGGGAAATGGAGCAGCCAGGACACTGGAGTGCCCCTATGGGATGCCGGTATTGGCAGGGACTACCACCTCCACAAGCCTCCAACCCTGGACCCATGGAGGATAAACTGCCCCTGATGCATAGCAGCCTGCCCTGCCCTGACTCCCCTGCCTCTCTGCCCAGAGGATCACAGGCTCCCAGCTGTCCCCTGGGCTCCAGTATTTTGGGCAGTCTCTGAGCGGGGGACAGGACCTCACTGGGGATGGCCTCGTGGACCTGGCCGTGGGAGCCCAGGGACAAGTGCTGCTGCTCAGGTGAGTCCAGGCTTCCTTGAACATTTCCAGTGGGGTCCCAGGTCCAGATGAGGATTCTGCCCCAGCCCAGAGCAGGCTGTGCTCCCTGAGGACAGGGACCCATGGTCAACTCTGGCTTCTGCTCCTCAGGACCAGACCTATCCTCAGGGTGAAGGTGGACATGGGCTTCAGACCTACAGAGGTGGCAAGGTCTGTGTTTGAGTGTCAGGAGCAGGTGGCCCCTGCTCAGGCCCTGGGGGATGCTACCATCTGCCTTCGTGTTTACGAAATTTCCAAGACCCAGCTGGGTAAGTCTTCCCTTCCTCTGACTTCTGCAGCCCCCATATCACTCCCAGCCATGGACTCCTGTCTCCCGCTTTGCCTCTTGCAATTCCTGGATCCTCCACACACTGCTTGTCCCTGCAGATGATCTCCAAAGTGTTGTGACCTTTGACCTTGCCCTGGACCCCGGCCGCCTGAATCCCCGTGCCCTCTTCAAGGAGACAAACCTGTGGACTCTGAGGCGACACCAAACCCTCGGGCTGAAGCAGCATTGTGAAACAGTGCCACTGCTCCTCCAGGTGAGGGGCTTCGGGAGGTGGGGCTCAGCCTCAGTCCAGCCCCCTGCAAGCATCATCCACCTATTAGTGGATGAGTGAGTGAATGACTGAGTGAATGAAATCATCTTCCAGTGTAAGAGATTCTCAGCTACTGGCAGGCGGGAGGATGTGGCTGCCCGGGAGCATGCGCATGGGAGCTCCGAGCCCCGTTCCTTCAGTCATTCTTTGGACATAGATATATCCAACAGCTCTTCCAGGATAGAGACAGGACAGGAGACAAACGGGCATGTGAGGGAGGGAGAGCAAACCCAGGTTTTAGATGATAGACATCAGGTGGTGGTAGAGACAGGGGAGGGAGATAAAACTGGGCCAGACAGCAGAGGGGATCCTCGGGGGGCCTCTTGGGCGAGCAAACTGGAGAAGATGCTGAGTAAAGCGAGAGGGTTGGGTGGGGCCAGTGAGGGCCCAGGCTGTGGTTAGCAGGACACTGCTGAGTGCCCGTGGAGGACAGGTGCTGCCCACGTTATAGAGGCAGAGGCCGAAGCAGCCGGTGACTTCCCTTCCCCACTCGTGGTTTTCCAGGCCTGTGTGGAAGATGTCGTGACCCCCATCATCTTGCGTCTCAACTTCTCTCTGGTGGGCAGCCCCCTCCCTTCCTTTAGACAACTCCGACCCATGCTGGCCATGGATGCTCAGAGATATTTCACGGCGTCTGTGAGTCCTGCTGTGGGGTGAGGGTTTCTGTGTGTGGTGGGGGACAGGGGGGACTCTGGACGGCATGGAAACCCCTCTCCCTGCCCTGCCCTGTGGCCTTTCTCTCAGCTTCCCTTTGAGAAGAACTGTGGAGCTGACCACATCTGCCAGGACGACCTTGCCATCTCCTTCAGCATCTCGGGGTGAGAGGTGCTCCTTAACCCCATCCTTGTGTCCTGGCACTCCCTCCCAGCTCTGCCATCTCCCATCCCACCCATGCTTTGTCCCCAGACTTTCTCTCTCTGCAGTCACAGAACCCTCTCCTCTCCCTGCTCCTGATCCCCAGCTTGAAGACTCTGCTCGTGGGGAACCACCTGGAGCTGAACCTGGATGTGAATGTGCGGAATGATGGTGAAGACTCCTATGGAACCACGATCACCTTCTCCTATCCGGCCGGGGTGTCCTATCGGCGCGTGGCAAGGATCCAGGTATTTGTCCAGGGAACTGCAGGGGGTGATGGACTGGGCATGCCCACAGATCTGTGCTGGGGTTCCAAGCTCAGGCCGGGTGCGTCTGCCTTGCAGCTTCCCCAAAGCCAAGGCGCTGCTCGGGTGGGTGTGGATCATGCAGGGGTCCACACTGGGCATTGTGTTCATGGACACTGACCCTCAGGGCTGGGTGCCTGGGAGCATTCTTGGTGCTTCATGTCATATGAGCATTCTTCCTGTAAGGAAAGACATAACCTTCATGTATGCCTTTTTTAAAAAAAAATACTTCACTTATTTGGAAGGCAGAGTGACGGGGGGGGGGCGGGGAAGAGAGGTCTTCCATATACTGGTTCACTGCTCACATGGCCACAATGGTTGGGGCTGGGCCAGGCTGAAGTCAGGAGCCTGGAGCTCCTCCTTGGCTTCTCACGTGGGTGGAAGGGCCAAAGCACTCAAGCCATCTTCTGTTGCTTTCTTGGGGAGCTGGATTGGAAGCAGAGCAGGGCTGGGTGCTCTGATATGGGCTGCCAGCATCCAGGGTGGAGCCCTAATAGCACCGTGGCACCAGCAGGATCCTTCGCGTGTTTTCAAACGCTGCTCTGTTGAAGAAGGGGTTGAACTTGTTGGTTGCCCTGCTTCAGGGCTTGGCCCAGGTTTTCCATACAAAGCTGCACTGCCAACCAAACACGCTGTGCTTTGCCAGTGTCTGCCACAGCTGTGTGGCTCTGCTGTTATGCAGGGAAGCAGCTGTGCATGTGAGCACTGAACAAGCACAGCTGTGATCCAAAGCGCATTGCTTCCTGAAGGCAGGGAAGGAATGATGCCTGCCAACATTAATCTTAAAAGACAGAACTAGGATCACAGTGAATCAGAGAGAGATTCATCTGTTTACTTGAAAGGCTGCAGTAGCTGGGACTGGGGTCAGGCTGAAGCCAGGAGCTTCATCCGGGTCTCCCATCCGGGTGTCAGGGGCTGGATCAAAAGTGAACTGACACTCATACGGGATCCTGGCACTGCAGGCAGTGGCTTCACTCGTTGCGCTACAACACTGGCACCAACAATAGACTTTTAAAATTGAAATGTCACTGTGAAAAACTTTAAATATTGGCAGAAGTAGGAAGAAGTTTAACACACTTTGCAAAAACCTAACTGAATAACTGTATTTGCTGTATTTACTCCACCCTGTTCCCTTCCTTCTTTGCTGAAGGACTTTAGAATGAGCCCCAGGCTTTGGGTCATTTTGCCTCCCTCTTCAGTCCTGAACAGTGGGGATGTCCTCATCACACTCAATGATGTGAATGATGTCTTGGTGTCTAGAGCAAATAATCCTGGTTTATTCACACCAGGGTCTCAGTGAGGGTTACTGAGTCCAGTATTCCCAGCGAGAACATTCTCCTGGGAGAAGATGGCCATGTGAAGGTTGACTTATCTCACACTATTGGAGGTTAAAGTTCATGTTTCAAGTCCACTGACTGGCATCGGTCAGTTCTGGCAAGGGCCTTTCTGGTTCCAGTTACTTCACAGAGAGGAGTGAGTGTTTAAGGATGAGCTTCCATCTGCAGACAGGAAGGTGGAGACAGCTGGGGATCGCATAGTTTCATCTTAAGAAAGACAGAGGGAGGGAGGGGGAAAGAGAGAGAAGGAGAGAGAGATCTTTCACTCACTGAAATACTTGCAACAGCTGGGATTGGGCCAGGCCAAAGCCAGAGCCTGGGAATTTAATCCAGGTCTCCCATATGGGTGACAGGGACCCAACAATGGGATATGGGTGTCCCAGGTGGCATTTCAACCTCTGTACCCAATAACCACCCTCAGCAATTCCATGACTTCAGGACCTCCCACCACATTCCCACACCCCACATGCTCCCCAAAGTTGCTGCCACCTCCCAGTGGAACCACCCCAGAGACCAAGACCTTAAACACAAATCTTGGCAGGGACACCCAGGCCATTATACAAGCCATGGCAGGCCTTGGTGAATATTGACTGTACAGAGGAGTTGTAACAAGACAATCTGGGAAAACCGAACACGGCCTGTTGGTATATTGAGAAGTTGGCTTGTTGGGTGAAATAGCCACAGTAGATCTGGATGAAACAGTGTGATCTGGAATGTGCTGTAAGTTATTCAGGAAAATAAGTGGAGGGTGGCTGCATCTAACCATAGAAGGATGTTGGCACATAGCTAAGTGGTGGGTAGTTGGTTTTTTTTAATCTCTGCTTTTTAAATGGCTAGCATTTCTATAATTAAAAAGAAACCTCCAGCAATAAATACAAAAGGAAAATTAATAATTTGAGATTTTACATTTGTAGGAAGTTTGCTAAGATAGTGCCTGAGGATCTTTTTAAGAAGCAAGCAGCCTTGGGGTCTGGCATCATGAAGGTTAAGCCTTCCTCTGTAGTGCCAGCATCCCATGTGGGTGTTGGTTTGAATCCTGCCTCTCCACTTCTGAACTGGCTCCCTGCTAATGTATCTGGGGTGAGGGTGAGCAGTGGAGAATGGCCCAGGTCTTTTGGCCCATGAGTCCATGCAGAAGGTCCAGAGAAGATTCTGGGATCCTGATTTCAGCCAACTCAGCTCTGGCTATTGTCATTTGGAGAATGAACTAGTGGGTGGAGGGCTTCTCACTGTGTCTCTCCTCCCTCTGGAACTCTGTCTTTCAAAGGAAAATAGGTAAATTTTTGAACAAAACAAACAAAAATGCATAACCTTAAAGTAGTTGCCAGGAACAGCATCACTTCCTCACTGAACTGGAATATTCACAACTTCTCACCTACCTTTGCCAGGCCCAGAGTCAGCTACATTCCCCGCGCCTGACATGTGACAGCGTTGTCCCCTTCGGGAGCCAGGATGCCAGCAGCACCAGCTGCAGCCTCAAGCACCTGATCTTTCGAGGGGGCACCCAGGTTGGCTTGACTCCCGTGCACTCCCGTTCCTCCACCCTGCCTTTGTCTTGCTCCCCTGTGACCTGTTCCTACCTCATCCTCAGATCACCTTCTTGGCTACCTTCGACGTCTCCCCTAGGGCCAAGCTGGGAAATCGGCTGCTTCTGACAGCCAATGTGAGCAGGTGTGCTGGGCCAGGCCTGGGGGGCAGCTTCCCTTGAGCCCCAGCCCTCCCGCCCCCTCCTCCTTTGGGGCTCTTGGCAACTGGGCCTCTCCTCTTTGTCCAGTGAGAATAATACACCCAGGACCAGCAAGAGCTTTTTCCAGCTGGAGCTGCCGGTGATGTATGCTGTCTACGTGATCGTCAGCAGGTGGGTCCTCCCAGGAGCTCTTCACTGGATGTGTGGATGGTTAACTGTCCCTGTTGGAGTCTGTTTCTTCCTCCTCCATGGAATCCCCAGAATCAGGCTGGCAAGGTCTAAGGGTTTCACCTGGCCTCGCTGGTGGAGTGTGAGGGGGCACCATGCATCCTATGGTAGCCCATGGGGGACACATGTGTCTGCCCTTGTCTGTGTGTGTGTGTGTGTGTGTGTGTGTGTGTGTGCCTTCTTTTCCTCTTATAAGGCCACCTTGATCCCATCACAGAAATTCTCCCCTAGGGACACTAGCCACACCTCATCACTGTCCAGAGGATCTGTCTCTGGACAGTACCCTCTTTGCACATTGAACTTACCACCTTGCTGCATGTATTTAGGGAGACAAACCACACCCGTGTTGAAGCAGCTGCCCTTCTGAAGGGGTGGGGACTGCTGCTCACACTGCTTACCGACTGTGGGTCTGTTATGACTGTGATATCATTACTGTCGCCATCATAACCATCATCATCATCTTCACTATCACTACCACCATCACCACCATCATATCCTGCCTTAGAGGTGACAGGCCTCAAAAGCTCCAGGTTCTCTTGGGTACCCCAGGAGGGATGAGGCAAGCTCCTGACTTGGAGGTTCTTGCAGCCTTCATGAGAAGCAACATGAACCTAATCCAAGAAAGGATTCTCAGCAAGGGCAACTGTTCTCTCTCTCTCTCTCTCTCTCTCTTTCTCTCTCTCTCTCTCTCTCTCTCTCTCTCTCTCTGTGTGTGTGCGTGTGTGATATGAAGGGTGGAGTGGGGATGAGTAGTGCTGGGACCTTCTTTGAGGGGCATTTTTACTCAGTGCTGAAGGGTCCACAACCTTGAGCTTGACCAGCAGACTCTCAAAGGGGCCCCTGGTGTTTGGACAGGACAGGTGTTCTGTGTGAGGAACAGTCTTTGTCCTCTACCCTCCAGTCTTACCCAGTCACCTTGAGGAAGGATAAGGGCAGATGTCCTGCCTCTGCAGAACTGGGGGTCAGGGGCACACTGCCCAGAAGGTCGAGGCTGTGAAGGTTAGAAGAGGCATTGGGAAACGCAGAGGTCAGCTCAAGTGTCTGGGTGATGCCTTCTCAGTGCTGCTGTGTGCTGGTCCCTGTGCTGGCATACTTCTGTGTACTGGCAACCAAGTTTTGCAATGTCCCGAGTTCATGCAGTCAGCAGCAGACATAGTATGTCCTTGTGGGACATGCCCGCATGCTGTCCACCCACCTCTAGTTTGCACCCGCACATCTGGGAGCTCCCAAGCCTGGTACCATTTCCCAGTTTGTTCACTTTGGGGTTCTGATGTCTCCTGCTGGGGACCCACAGGCAGGGTAAGTGTGTCCCTCCAGCCCAGCCACACCTGCAGGGGTCACTGAACTAGAGGACACTCAAGTGTGGGACCAGCCACCTTGTGATGGCAAGAGCTGAGTTGGTCTCAGGGTACTTTATAAAGTCAGTGATTTGTTAGTTGCCCTCACTTCCAAGCCTCAGGCTGGAAAAAGCCAAGGAAAGGCAAGAGAAGGGTTCCTGCGAGAGCCTGAGAGAGATGGGAAGGGGTTGTGCCCAGGTCGCTGCTGCTCAGCAAAGCTGAGTTTCCCTAAATCTTGACCATGTGCTTCACGCCCAGGAAGGGCTGCTAGGAAAACCAGAGTGTGAGGGATGAGCCGTGGGTGCTGCCCTTTGCAGGTGGCTCCCTGAGCAGTGCCCCCACCCCGCCCCTGGCCCCCCACAGGCAGCTTCCTGAACAGGCCCCCTACTTCTGCTTCCTAAATCCTCCTTTATCCTGGACTCAGCTGTGGGCCTGGTCTGGGCCCACCCACAGCCCCACTAGTCATGCCTAGCCACCACACTCCAAGTCCTAGCCTACTCATAGACCCCGGAACCTACCCTAGCCTTCTCTCTTTGCAGCCATGAGCAATCCACCAGGTACTTCAACTTCTCAGCCTCTGAGAAGGCGGGCAGCAGTGTGGCCCAGCACAGATACCAGGCATGTGGATGAGTACTGGGGAGGAGGGGTCTGGGGAGTCAGGGAACAGCATGGCCCAGGCCTGGGCCGAGTCCTTACTGCCCTGTGTGTAGGTCAACAACCTGGGACAGAGGGACTTGCCACTCAGCATCAACTTCTGGGTGCCTGTGGAGTTGAACGGGGCTGCTATGTGGACGGAAGTGGAGGTGTCCCAGCCTCAGGTACCCAGAGGCCAGGCGTGGCTCCACCCCGTGTTTCCCCTACCCTGGTGGGCCCTGTGTCCCCCATGGAGTTCCCGTGTTCTGACGGAGTCCCTCGTTCTCTCTGTGTTTTCTAGAACCAGGCCGTTCGGTGCTCTTCGGAAAAAGTAGCTCCCCCAGCACCTGGCTTTGGGACACACATTCAGAAGAGCCCTGTGGTGGTAAGGGGGCTTCGGGCTGTCCCCCCAGCCCCCTGCCACATACACACATCGGGGAGTGCTTTTAGTCTCCCTGTCCCACTTTCATGGACACCCTCTGAGCAGCTGCTTCCCCCAGGCCGCTTCTGTGGGCCGTGTGGCCTCTGGCTCATCTTGTTGTTGGCCTAATGTTGCTTCTCCTGTCCGCAGGACTGCAATGTAGCCCACTGCCTGAGGTTCCGCTGCCACGCCCCCTCCTTCGGCATCCAGGAGGAGCTAGACTTCATGCTGAATGGCACCCTCAGCTTTGCCTGGCTCAACCAGGTGTGTAACCCCACTCATGACCCTCCTGCAGGCAGCATCTATGCCATCCTCCTGCCAGGCTGGTGCAAGAACCCTGAGTGCCCCCTGCCCTTGCAGATGCCACACAAGAAGGTGTCGGTGGTGAGCATGGCTGAGCTGACCTTCGACAGATCTGTATACTCTCAGCTTCCAGGCCAGGAGATGTTCTTGAAAGCCCAGGTAGGGCCAGGTTGGGAGGGCACCTGGGGCTGCCCCTACTTGTGGGGGTGGGAAAGCGAACATGGAGGGAGGAGGATGCTTGTGGCACAGCTGACCCCAAGCCCACAGTGCTTCTGCCTCTTGCCCTTGGAACAGGGAATGAGTGAGGGAAGAAAGGAAGGAGGGAAGAGGGGGATGCCGGGAGGGGCTTGGGATGAACAAGGCCTGAACCAACAGGTGGAGACGGTGCTGGAGGAGTACCAGGTGCACAATCCCGTGCCCCTGGTGGTGGGCAGCTGTGTGGGTGGCCTCCTGCTGCTGGCTCTCATCTCAGCCGTGCTGTACAAGGTGAGTGCCGGCCTGGCTCTCCATGCTGCCTCTGCATGGACCTCCATGTGCTGTGCAGTGTGGTGAAGGGCTGGCTGACTGTGGGGACCCAATACATTCTCACCTGGTTGCTTTGGGTGAGAAACTCCTCCCACCCACAAAAGGCTTCTCAGGGCCATCCGGTCTGTGCCTTCCTGTGTGATTCGCAGACCCTGTCTCACCTCCCTTCCTTTCTTCTCCATCTCCCTGCAGCCTCTCCCCACCCCCATAGCAGGCAGTAACCCTGGGTTTTACAGTAATTCCACCTCTCACTACTCCTTAGCTGGATCCTCTCTGGATCTTGAGTTATCATCAGGAAGCTATGGCCACCCAGCTCAGTGCATCCTGGCTGGGTCTGAGTGACACCTGCACAAGCCTCTGGTGTGGGATGGTGGTCCTTGCAGGGCTCTGGACACAGCTGCCCTTCCCACGCCACCCTAATCCTCTTCTCTTCCACTGAATGCCCTGTTCGTCTTCTTCCTCCCTGCAGGTGGGCTTCTTCAAACGTCAGTACAAAGAAATGATGGAGGAAGCAAACGGGCAGATTGTTCCAGAAAATGCACTATCGGACCCCCAAGTGGCACAGTGAGGAATGACCTCCTCCCCTGTCAAGGGGTTTCCTGGCTCCCCCGGCTCCCACCTGAATCAGGCCAGCAAGGGCAGAGGGAAAAGCCTTCCTCCAAGTGTTAGGGAGATGGGTCCATCTGCTTTCTCCCCATGGGAAAAAGCAGCATGTTCATGGAGACTCCTGCCTGGGAAGCGCATTTGTCACGTCAAGGCAGGGTCCCTGCTGGTTCCCAGGACCTTGATCTGAAAGTTGTATCCAGAAATATGTGTAGCCTTAGGCATCAGCCTTCCTTCCTCCGTGGTCAGCAGTGTGGTCTTCCTGCTAATGCACACCCTTGGAGGCAGCAGGTGATGGTCCAAGCATTTGGGTCCCTGCCACCCATATGGGACTTTTGGGCTCCTGGCTTCAGTTTGGTTCAGCCCTGGCTAATGCAGGCATTTGGGGAGTGAACCATTGGTTGGGACATCTCTCTGTCTATCTTATAAATAAATTAAAAATATAAAATAATGAACAGACCTCTCACCCTTTGTTCATCTCACTGACCCTCCAGCCTGGCACCAAACCCCACTTCCCTGTCCAGGAAGTGGCTTCAGAGCACGCAGCATGAGACATTTCATGCTTCCTGGCTGCCCCTGCCTCCTGTGTGATTTCATCCACACTGAATCTCGGCTCCTTAACTCCTACCCCTAGCTGGGGACGGAGGGTCTGCTTGCTGAGGTCTTTGTGGCTGGCCTCCAGCACAGGGTAGCCCAGCTGGCTGGGAGGGAGGAGCCTCCTCTGGGGGCTGTGGTCTCTCTGCTGCTGCAGCTCAAACAGCCTCAGAGTCAAAAGGGACCCAGTCCACTTGCAATTTTCAAGGCTCCAAGTCTAAGACATGAAGGAACTCCAGAACGTGACGATTAAAAAAATAACTTGAGTTTGGAAATGTTTGCATTGGTAAAGGAAAACACGCCCTTGAAAGATCTGGTCATTATGTACAGGATCAAAATTGAAGGTCATGTATGGATGTAAGCTCAGGATTGTGGGGGCTCATGGGAGTCTCTGATGGTGGGCCCTGATCAGCCCTGAGGCAAGCGTGGAGTGCAGGTGATGAACATGGCTGTGTGGGTGTGGGGAGGAGTGCTCAGGGCTGGTGCCAGGTACTGTTAGAGGAAGATCATTGGAGCCACATGACAGGTGTTGCTTCCAAACCCTGGGACATGCTGGTTGGTGATTACAGCGCCTCCAGGAGGATCCTTCAGGAGGATCCTTCAGGCTCCAGCTGTCTTCAGTGAGTTCATTATTATTATACCACATCCATGACGCTCTCAGTGGGCCTGGCACAGAGCAGGGATGGCACCTGGGAAGTAATTTGCTTTCTTGGGAAGATCTCAATGCTGACTCCCCCCGCCCTCCCCAAGGCACTGGCCCCCTGTGGATTTGTTAATTAGAGAAGCAGGAGGGGAGAGAGTTGACTGAAAAGGGACCATTTACCTGGTCCTCAAACCTTTCCTTTAGGTGCCACCATGGCATCCCAAATGCTGTCAGGCTGTAATGCTCTTGAGTGCCCAGGAGGAGCCATGATGACACAAGGTTCCCAGGCAGGGTCCCTGATGAGGAGACTCCCCAGCTTGGGGCTGCCATGATGTCCTGAGCGGAGACATTTGGAAGAGGGAAAAAAAAAAAAAGACCCACCAATGGTTTTACCCATCCACATCTCGAACATTCTCCAGAGGTGATTGGCGCAGACATTGTGCCATCTGTAGTAGCCATGCTCTGAAAGGCGGCAAGCAGACGCCTGTCCAACATGGCAGTCTGCAGAGTTGCTGTCCCATCATGTTCCTTCCTGTGCTGTTTCTAATGTTCATGACATTTGCACATCACAGAGTTGCCATTGTGTGGTGTCACACATCCCCAAGTCACAAAGGTGGGTTCACAGCTCAGAAGCAGGAAGGTCATGATTAAAAATAAAACTGAACAAAACAAAACCCAATTGCTTGGGGCTGGTGTTGTGGCACAGTTTGCTAAGCATCTCACCATCCCAGGTGAGCACTGACTTGAATCCTGGCTGCTTTGCTTCTCATGCAACATCCTGCTGGTGTGCATGGGAAGTAGCTTAAGGAGGTGGTGAGGTACCTGAGGACCTGCCGCTTCTGCAGGAAAGACCCAGATGAAGCTCCTGGTTCCTAGATTCGACCTGGCTCTCCTTCTGCCAGTCTGCCTTTCAAATATACCTTTCATCAAAACACCCACACCGTTTTGGATTTTTTTCATTCCTATGAACATACGATACAGAAATGCATGAATGCCTGGATGAATGACTGTGAACAACAAAACTCAAGTATATGTAAAAGGTATTATGCCATCTGAAAACTGGATCATGATAATTAATGCTATGATACTTGTTCCTAGTCTGTTGTCCAGTCTGAAACTTGGCCAAGGCAGGGTACTGGTTCGAGACCCGTCTGCTCCACTTCTCATCCCACTTCCTACAAATGCACCTGATCAAGCAGGAGATGACGGCTCAAGTGCTTAAGTGCCTGCTGCCCACGTGGGAGGCCCGAATGGAGTTCTTAGTTCTTGGCCTTGGCCTGGCTCACACCCGGATATTGCAAGTACTTTGGGGAGTGAATCAACAAATGGAAGATTTACCTGTGTAACTCTGCCTTTCAAACAAATTAATTAATAATAAAAAAAACCTAAAAATAAAGCTATCATTTCTGGGTAAATACTCAAATGTGTCAGAGCTATCTGCCCTTTCCCTTTCATATTTACTGGAGCAGGGATCCTAACAGCCAAGGTGAAGAATCAGCCAAAGTGTCTACTGATGGATGAATGAATAAAGGAATGTGTATACACACCATGGAATATGATCTAGCCATGAAAGGATAAAATCCTGTGAATAGTGATGGTGTACGTGAAACTGTAGAGTACTGTGCTAAGTGAAATAAACAGAGAGACAAAGGTCACATGGTCTCATTCACTTTTGGAAGCTGAGAAACAGATCTCATGGAAGAAGCACATGAACTATGGATTACGAGGAGTAGCAGGGACAGAAGCGAGAAATGGGCAGTCAACACTGTGAGGCAGGAGCTGTTAGTCCTGGTGTGCCATTGCCCGGCGAGGCAATCATCGCTTATGCCACCAGTTTACCACATATCCTCAAATAACTACAGCAGGTGGTCCAGAGGGTCCCAGCACATAGAAACTGCCCATGGTTGAGGGCTGAAAATGTTCACTACCCTGGCTTGATCATTACCTGTTGTACACACATATGGAAAACATTTTTAAAACATTTATTTATTTTGGGCCAGGCACAGTAGTCTAGAGGTTAAAGTCCTTGCCTTGCATGCACTGGAAACTCATAAGGGTGCTGGTTTGTGTCCTGGCTGCTTCATTCCCCTTCCAGCTCCCTGCTTGTAACCTGGGAAAACAGTAGAGGATGGCCCAAAACCTTGGGACCCTGTACCTGCATGGGAGGCCCAGAAGAAGCTCCTGGATTTGGATCTGCTCTTTTCTCTCTCTCTCTTTCCGTCTCTCTCTCGTTTAAGATTTTTAAAACTGTTTATTGGAAAGTCAGATTTACAGAGAGAAGGAGAGACAAAGAGAAAGATCTTCTACCCTCTGGTTTATTCCCCAAGTGGCCACAATGGCTGGAGTTAAGAGCGTCTTCTGGGTCTCCACGTGGATGAAGGGTCCCAAGGCTTTGGGCCATTCTCCATTGCTTTCCTAAGGAGCTGGATGGGAAGTAGAGCAGCCAGGACACTAACCGGTACCTATATGGGATCCTGGCACTTGAAGGCGGAGAGGCTAACCACTGAGCCTTTGTGTCAGGCCCAGGTACGGAAATTTCACACTAAATCCTAAATAGGTACCAATGTCAAGTGTCACTAAAAAACACAACACAGTGCCAACAGTAAAGGATGGAAACAACACCACACTCTGGTCCTTACACTGGGGACTACGGGCTGTGTTGCCCATGATTGAGGGGGGCGGGGTGTTGTCACTCTGAGGAGGGCTGGGAAAACGCCCTCCCGCAATGGTGTTTGAATAGGTTATGATACCCGCAGTTCTGCTCTGTTTCCTGGTTACAAACATGTCATGATTGACTGAGTCCACACTGCATACCTGCAACATTTCCAAAACAGCCAATACAAAGATTGCCGCTGGCAGTCAGGGGGCAGCTCAGGCCTTTCACGGGCATCTTCACCCTCAGAGGTGCTCACCTGGGTGCTGAATTCCAACCTGCCTTTAAAGTCACCAGAATCACTCTTCTGTGGGTGGCTTGCCAACAACTTGATACACAATTCAATATTTCTGGCTTCAATTGTTCAGAAACCCCTTAGCTTTTATTTCTACAGTAGTTATATTTTGTAATTACCATAAAGCATTTAGGGGGTTCCAAGGTGTACATGTGCATATGAACATGTGTACTTACATGTATACACATGCATATTCTGGAACATGCACTCACTGACCCTGTATTTTGTCATATGTAAATTTTATTTAATTTATTCTAAATTATTTTGTTTTGCTTTGTATTTTATGATAGATAGAGAGAAAGAGAGCTTCCACCCCTGGCTCAGCCCCTACAACCTCCTGATTCTTCTAACAGACCGAACTGGGTCAGACCATAGCCAGGAAGCTATGCGCAGGGACCCAGGTCCCTGAGCCGTCACCTGCTTGCCCCCAGGGGGTGCATTAGCAGGAGGCTGGAGTTGGAAGTGGAGCTGGGACTCTGACATGGGACGTGGGCACCCTGCATGCCATCTGAACAGTTGTGCCAAAGGCCTAGCCCCATAAATAGCCATGTTCATGGTTTTTAGGGTTGTCCTCCGACTGTTTTTCAATACCAGTAAATTTCTCTGTGTAGTCAACTTACTCTTAAGTGTAATTGAAACCATTTTGTCAAAGGTTGGTTTTGTCAGTGGGGAGGCCATCTGAAGTCCCTACAATGCCCAAGCTCAGGGAACGTGGGTCATAGCTGCTGCCTGGTCGGACTGGCACCCTTGCCACTCTCAGTTCCCTGGCTGCAGAGAAGAGGCTTCCCGGGCAAGGGTGGGCATTGTGAGCCTTGATCTTCCTGTTACATTTGATCCTTATCTTTCTCTAGACACTAGTGAAAAACCAAACACTTGCGTCCAGCTGGTGATTTTGTAGCTGCTAAAATCAGCAGAATGTTTCGTTTCCAGCTGTGTTTGTGGGAGGAAGTCCAAGCGAGCCTGGAGGGTGAGTGTGGTGGGGACCACAGAAGCGAGACCTTGTTTGCGTGTTTGAGGAGAGTCTGACCCTTGGCTTCCACCCACGAATGTGCAGAACAAATGATGGTGCTGCATGTGTTGGCACCAGGCACAGAGCAACAAAGCTGTGCTCAGCT
This sequence comes from Ochotona curzoniae, assembly GCF_017591425.1. Classification (NCBI taxonomy): domain Eukaryota; kingdom Metazoa; phylum Chordata; class Mammalia; order Lagomorpha; family Ochotonidae; genus Ochotona; species Ochotona curzoniae. The sequence goes on from NW_024465421.1 coordinate 8,145,081, forward strand.
CAGCCTGGCAGCCTTGCAAGGAAGGAAGGAAACCAGCCTCTCACCAGTGTCAAGGCCCTCAGCCCCATTCTGAACAGAGCAGCGGAGTTCGTTGCTCCTGTGTGTTAAGCAGCAAGGTGAAGAATTTGTCTGGAAAATAGTTTTACAATGTTCATGCTCAGCATTGTTTAAAGATTTGATTTTTAAGGATTTATTTGAGGGTGGTCCTTCCATCTCCTTTCATCTGCTGGTTCATTGCCTGAATGGCCACAACAGCCATGGCAGGGAAAGCCAAAGCCAGGAGACAGGAGCTTCATCCAGCTCTCTGCGTGAGTGCAGTGGTCCAAGCACTTGGGCCATCCTCTGCTGCTTTCCCAGGCACATTAGCAGGGAGCTGAATCTGAATTGAAGCAGCTGGGGCTTGAACCAGCACTGACCCAGCATGCTAGCATCCCAGAAGTGGTCTTACCTCGACACTCCACAATGCTGGCTATTAATCTAAATTTTAAATACCTTAAATAATTGCCATTTATATCTACAGCATAACCTATGCTAGAGGTAGAGATTCTGTTGTAATTTTAGTCTTCAAAGTTTGTTCCTTATATAAATTTTATCCTGGCCTCCCAAGTGGGCTCAGGAACCCAACTCCATAACTAACCACCTGTACATAACAGCAGGAAGCTGGATTTGGGGAGCTGGGATTTGAATCCCAGTACTTTGTTGTGAGGGTGTGGGTGTCAAACCAGTGGGCCAACTATGGGTCCCCTAGGCTCAGCTACAGAGGACCCTTTCTGCACAGTTCTGAGAAACAAGTATTTACTTATAGTTGGTTGTGGAATCCATTTATTTTAAAACACATGGAGTACAAAGACTACATGGCAACAAGTCATTTACCTACCCTCTCATTTGTCGTCTGTTAAAATGTTAAGTGTTAAATGCTAACTTTTGAAAAGAGATATTTATTTTTATTTGAAAGGTGGGTTTACAGTAGAGACAGAGAGAGAGGCATTTTTTTATCTGCTGGTTCACTCTACAGATGGCCAACCACTGCAGGTGGAGGGTTAGCCTACGAGTGTCTGACTTAAAAGCTAAATTTAACAAATGTTGAAAGCTTCCTTTCTACTCCAGCTTCTGGGTTCTATCTTTCTTGGGAAAGGAATCACACTTTAGCATTTTGATGTCTGGCTTCTTTCACAAATGCTGAAATCGAGGGGTGAACATCGGCAAAGTGGTTAACATAGGCTTGGTGCAACCAGACCTCATTCGGGTGCAGGGGTGGATCCTTGGCTCTGCTCTCCATTCCAGCTTCCTCCTACTGTGCCCCCTGGGAGGCAGCAGGTGGACAAGTCCCTGCTGTCCACATGGAAGACTTGCACTGAACTCCCAGCCCCTGGCTGGGGCTGCCTTGGATGGTGTGGACATTTAGAGGATCTCTCTGTGTCTTGTTGCCTTTAAATAGACAAATGATAACATTTTAAAAAGCAAAATTACAAATGGAATAAGCTGAGTTGGAGTTCACCTGTGCGGCTGCTGCTCTGTCAGCCTGTTGTGTTTTTTTTTTTTTTCCGCTCTATGAATTCTCCACTGCAGTTATCCCCTAGCCTCTCGGTAGCACGGGTGACTTCTTTAATCCTCATCCTGGCCAAGCTCCCTTTGTCCCCTCCCCGCCTCAGTGTGCGAAGGGGTCGGGGGAGGCATGCTTTCTCAAGTCCATGTGCATCTGCTGGGGCTTCTTCAACTTCATTTTACTGCTTCCACTTCCGCAAAATGCCCAGAGACCCCCCCTCCCCCTCAAAGCTCAAAGGACCAGCTGGGGGAAGCGTGGTCCTTTGAGGGTGAAAGGCCAGCTGCCTGCTGATGCCTAGAGGGAGTACGGAGCGTGAAGTGCTCCACCTGGTTCACTGCCCGCCTCCTGCCTTGTCTCTGGCCTCTGCCCCCACTGCTGTTCCATGATTAACCAGCCCCTCTTCCCCACTGTGCCTCCTGCCTGCAGGCTCTGAGTCATGCTTTTAACGCCCACCCTGCCCCCGTCAACAAGCTGGGGTGCCCAGTACTTCTTAGCATGTGGCTCCCCTTCCACTTTCCCTCACCATCACGTCACCGGCTCCGTGATGGTCCTCGTGGCTGTGGTTGTCCTTGCAGGTGAGCAGGGGGTCTTCAGTGCCGGGGAAGAGATCCACAAGGGCTGCATGTGGGGCTCTCTTAGGGAAGGTGGTGGAGGAAAGGGGTGGGCAGAGGGCTGCAGGTCAGCTCTGGCAGCACCCGAGAGGAACTGGAAGCAGAGGAGGGGACCTGTGATGGGTTCTGATGCGGGAAGAGTAAAGACCTGAGTGGGAAGGCTGTGACCGGGACAGGGGCTCAGGTGGATGATACCTGCCATCTTTGCTGCTGCTGCTCTTTGGGGTGCCCAGAGTGGGGTGCTGAGTAGGGGAAGGCAGCACCTCCAAGGGTGTGTGCGTGTGACTGGAGCCATGGCAGGAGACGCAGTAGGGACAGGTTGGATGCCCCTTCCTGGGGCCTGAATGTCCCCCAAGGCCTAGTTTCAAGTGGATTTCAGTGATGCCAGGTGGACTTCACATCTACAGACTGTCCAAGAACACATTTGGAAGACTCTAGACCAGGTTCCCAGCTTCTACTGAGCAACAAGAAGGCCTGGCAGCTCTGGGCACAGGGCTGGGTCATGGGGCAGAAGCTCTGTCTTGAATCTCCAACTCAGCTGGGCTCACTTCCATCCTCTCATTTCCATGTTCTACCCCAAGCCTCTGGGGACCCTGACCCTCGTCATGTTGCAGGGGCTGCTGACTGGAGGGAGAAGGACCGCTGAGGGGACAGGAGGCTTCCCTGCATGGGACCATAGCCATCTTGGCTCCCCAAGCATCAGGCCCAATCCAGTTCCCAGGGTCAAGCCTTAGGTCTTGCCTGTCACTACCCAGCAGACTCATGACTCCTTTCTGAGCAGGGGGGGTTTGAGATTTGTGTGTAGAAGGGGCTCTTCAGACAGGTAAGGCCAGGAGACTTATTTTCTTCTGGGCCTCCCATGCGGGTACAGGGTTCTAAGGCTTTGGGTCATCCTCCCTCCACTGCTTTACCAGGTGCAATAGCGGGGAGCTGGATGGGAAGTAAAGTAACTGGGACTGGAACCGGTACTGTGACACAGGATGCCGGTGCTGGGGGAGGGACTGCCCCTGGCTAATTATTTTTGGGCCCTCCCCCCGGGTTTCAGGGTGTTATTTGTAGGGCCTGAGAATGCCTGGGAAATGGGTTGCAAGCCCTAAGTCAGTTCGAAATGACAAGTGTGTGACTCCCATGACCCTGAGCCACTGCATCTTTCCCCACCCTGGCAGTTCTCCCTGATACAGTAGTCGAACCTCCTGGTGACACACTTCACCTTCACCCATTTCCAGAGCAGTTCGAACCCTCAGAGCTTGGTGGATCCCATCGTGCAGCTGAAAGGCCAGACCTTCACAGCCACAGGGAATCCTCAGAGTGGTGTAAGTGACCCTGCTGCTTCCCACCCCCTGCTGCCTGTGGCGTCCTCGCACGGCTCAGTGCTGCCCTTCTCAGAGGCTGGGGGACTTTGGAAGGGAGTGTGGGGGAGGCAGGCAGAGTCCTCCCTGGCATGTCTCTGTGCCCTCGCACTGGGTCTCCTTGCTGTGGGATGCTAGTCCAGGAGCCCCCGGGGAAGCTGGAGGGGTGAGTGTTGGCTCAGACACCTTGGACTTTCCAGTCTGGCTCCTGCAGGGCATATGAGTCACCTGAGTGAGGATGCGCTCATCCCTGGCTGAGGATCCAGTGTGTGCTGTGTGTGAAAGCTTGGCCGGGGCACAGAGGGTGATGGGTACATGGCTGAGGTTTGTTCCAGAGAACCCGGTCAGGACCCAGGAGTCAGTGCCAAGGGTTTTCCCTGGGCCTTGCTTCCTGTTCATCTCCCTCCTGCCTCCTTGCTCATCTCACATACCCTCTGTGTCAGCTGGGCTGGGGAGGGGAAAAAGGGGAAACCTCAAAGGAGGAGCTGGGTGTGCCAGCTAAGACCCTTGGTTTCCTGCTGTCTGCCAGGGTCATCCCAACCAGGAGATGCCCAGGACAAATGCCTGCTCTTCACTCTGGTGGCTCTCCATCCCTGAACGCTGAGTCCCTGGGACTGGCCATTCAGGAGGCAGCTCTGTCCCTGGGTTTCATGTCACACAGAGTAACTCCCCTTCCAGAAGCTTCCTGCTCACCCCTCAAGATTCTCTCAGAGGTGGGGCCAGGAAGCAGGGGCAACAGTATAGTTCCAGCTCAGGCCATACTCCCTATCTCCCAGCAGCCTTCCTGCTCGCCAGGGCCAAGTCTGGCTCAGGGATGGCCATACTGCCACCTGCTGCTCACTGCCTCCTCCCTCCCTCCCTCTGTTCCTTCTTACAGAAATTACATTACAAAAACTACACAAAATGCCCATAATACCAAAAACTTTAAAACTTTTTAAAATTTTCTGTTTAATATTATTTACATAATTGAGAGGGATGCACACCCATGTGACCCTCTGATTAGGGTCAGGAATGGAGGAAGGTAGGCAGGACAGATTTTTCAGGTTTTTTTTTTTTTTTCCTTCTAAGTCCACAGGGGAGGAGGAGGAAGCGACAAATTCTTGTTGTCAAACTACATCAGCACCTCGGGGTGGGGGGTGGTCATTCGATGACACTTTAGAGACCCTGATATGGGAAAAAGTATTCCAAGGGTATTATTAAGAGTTGTTTTGAAAAGTTATTTCATTGCTCTAGGGTTGAGAAAATCTTTCCAAGGATTATTGTATGACAATGTCCACGGAGAGCACCCACAGACCCAGGAACATGCCTGCAAAGCTTGGCTGGGAGAATTGTCCAACTTGTTTTGCTGTTCATCCTCTGACAAGGCACTCGATATTCTCTGCTGGCCTAGATGAGCTGAGCAACCGCCCATCCTCACACACACTCTTGCAGATGCCACACAAGAAGGTGTCAGTGGTGAGCATGGCTGAGCTGGCCTTCGACAGGTCCATGTACTCCCAGTGTCCAGGCCAGGAGGTGTTCATGAGAGCCCAGGGAGGGCCAGGCCAGGATGGGGGCCTGGGGCTGCTCCTCCTACATGGGACTGGGGGTGGGAGAGAAAGCGTGGAGGGAGGAGGAGGGGTGAGGGTGCTAGGCAGCACAGCTGACCCTGAGCCCAGGCTGCGTGGGCTTCTTGCCCTTGGAGCAGGGAATGAGTGAAGGAAGGAAGGAGGGAAGAGGGGGATGCTGGGAGGGGCTTGGGATGAACAAGACCTGAACCAACAGGTGAGACGGTGCTGGAGGAGTACCAGGTGCACAATCCCGTGCCCCTGGTGGTGGGCAGCTGTGTGGGTGGCCTCCTGCTGCTGACTCTCATCTCAGCCTTGCTGTACAAGGTGAGTGTCGCTGCATGCAACCCCAGCCTCCCAGAGCTGGGCAGCAGAGCCAGCCTGGCCTTGCTTTGGCTCTGCTCCCCACCCACGGCTTAAATAGGACCACCGGGCGGCCTCTGTGGGCCCACCCATTGATGTTACAGCAACAGCCACTTCCCTGTTACCCTGCTATCCTGCTTCCCCAGGGACTGAGTGAGCCAGCAAGGAGCCAGGTCCTCTTCTCCCTCCGACCCTTAGTGCCCACATCATGCTCTGGGCCAGAAGTGAGGCCAGCCTGGTTCCTTCCCTCCTCCCACCACCAGCCGTTCCTGCTCCCACCTCTGCCCACACTCTCACCCGGATTCAGCCCACCAATGACCGGCCATGGCCACTCAGGTGGCATGGTGCCTGCATCGACGGCCCACGTGTGAGCGTGGACACACGGGATGAGGACATGTGTGACACACTTGCCTTGTCAAAGCCCCAAACCAAGGGCTGCATGCTGTGGTAGGAACAATTGAGGAAGCCTGCTTGTGAGTGTGGAAACAGTTCTCACTTTCTAGCGCCTGGGGTCAGAGGTCACCTTTGTCTGACGTTGCAATGAGTAGTATCCCAGGAGTGTGTGAAGGAAGCGTGCATGCAGGAGTGTGCACGTGTGTGGGGAGGGCTTCAGCATGTGGTGCGACTGTGTGTGTGAGTGTCTGGGGACACATGTGCACGGGTGTGAGTGAGCAGGTGTAGGGCATTGTCCATGACTGTTGGGGGCAGTGTGTCCCAGGAGGTGGCCCTAAGATGCACAGCCCTTTGGCTCCAATGTTGCCCTTGGATGGGCTCCCCAAAGCCAGCAGCCAGGCTTCCAGCAAGAGCTGACTTCCCAGACTAACAGGGACTCCTGCCAGAGGGGCAGAGAGAGTGACTAGAATCATCCAGCACAGGGAGTAGGACGCGAGGCCTCAGGCCTAGGCTGCAGAGCCCCTGGGTGGGATGGGGGTTCTCTGCAGAGGCAGGCTCCCCGAGTGTCACTCTGGTTTGCAGGCACTTGAGAGCAGCACGTGGGCCCCTTGGCCCCAGACCGAGGGCGAAGGCACAGGACCAGCACGTGGCCCAGACCACATTGTACTTCCCTGTCTCCTGCCCCACCGCAGCTCTCCAACCCACACACCAGCTCTACTCCACGCAGGTGCACTCGGAGCTTCTGCGCCTTTATTGGCCTGGCCCACCGCCATGTTCAGGGATGCTCATAGCCCGTGGGCAGCGGGTTGCAGTGGGGGTTGTGGAAGAGCGTGTGGTTGCCGTCCCCCCAGGAGTAGGGCTGCGGAGAGAGGGGACAGGAGGAGGTCAGTGCTGCCTGAGAGAGACCCCGCACGACCCGCACCCTCCCCGCCGCCCGGCCTGGTGCCAGGACCTGGGTCTCCTACCTTGGTGCGGATGCGCAGGTGGTGGTAGGGGATGAACTCAGGGCGCTCATGGTGGCCCGCGTGGAGCCAGCAGTTGAGGGTGCACAGGGCCACGCTGGGCAGCGCCAGCACGAAGGTCAGCAGGCGCCAGGTGCCAGCTGCGGGCGGGAGGGCAGGGACAGGGCTGTGAGCAGGCAGGCACAGCACGCTGGGTCACAGGGAAGGGTGGCCCTGCACCCAGGAGCTGGGAAGGGCCAGGATCAAGCAGGGGTCCCCACTCACCTCCAGCCCCTCCGTGCTCGCCCTTGGCTGCACTGGCCAAGCCCCTGCTCAGGGTCCTCAGTGGCAGAGCCATGGCGCCCAGGAGCTGAAGGGACTGGTTGGTCCGCTGTGGACTCCACCAAGGCCTGGGTCACCTTCCCTCCTCTGGGGCCAATCCATGCCCAGCCTGGCGTGTGGGCATCTATATTTAGAAGGAGCCCCACTGGCCTGAGGCCTCCTGGGACAGCTGCTGGGCGGGGCCTTCTCTATGGCAGGGGGCAGGTGCCAACTCCACAGCTGCAGGAGACTGCTTTCCTCTGTACCCTAGTCTAGTGGGCTGACTCTGGAGGCCTTTAATGGATATTTGCATAACTCATCATGTCTTTTTGCTTACTTCTTCAAGTTTTGAATGGGAAAGGCAGAGAGTGGACAAGATGGATAGTTCATTCATTTCCCAAATGCCCATGACAGATGGGGCCTTTGGTGGAGGTCAGGAGCTTACTGCTGAATCCCTATTCCAGTGTGATGGGGGGTTGTGGAGTGGGAAGGGTGGCAAGGGGTTTGTAGTGACCTGGCTGTTTGGACCATCCCCTGCTACCTCCCAGGGGCACACTGGGAGGAGAGTCTGAAATTGGATATAGTTTTTGCCAGCCACATGGAAGTCGGGGTGGAGTTCCCTGCCTCTGTCTAGACCAGCCCTGGCTATTTCAGGCATCTGAGCAGTGATGCTGTGGGCAGGATATCTCTCTTCGTTCTCTGCCTTTCACATACATGACTTTTTCAAAAGGTCAGTCACAACATGGGATCTATTCATGTTCACGGTGCCCTAGGACAGAATATTTGAAGCATCCCACCAGACATTCCGTGATACCATGGGCCTTGAGTTCACAGGAAGAACAGCAGAAGGAGCTGTAAATCAGGCTGTCAGGGTGCAGCGATCCTGGGCTAAGGGCCCTAGGATGGCGGCCATTGCTCCTGGGATGGGCTTAGGCACCTGTTCTTTTTTTTTTTTTAAGATTTATTTTTATTATTTTTTTATTGGAAAGGCAGATATACAGAGAGGAAGATCTTCCGTCCGATGATTCACTCCCCAAGTGAGCGCAATGGCCGATTCTATGCCGATCCGAAGCCAGGAGCCTCTTCCGGGTCTCCCACGCGGGTGCAGGGTCCCAAAGCTTTGGGCCGTCCTCGACCGCTTTCCCGAGCCACAGGCAGGGAGCTGGAAGGGAAGCAGTGCTGCCGGGATTAGAACCGGCGCCCATATGGGATCCTGGGCGTGCAAGGAGAGGAACTTAACCACTGCACCACCGCGCCGGGCCAGGCACCTGTTCTAATGGTCGTCTGTTAACTTGCATCATGTGCCCAACTTCTCTGCTAAAAGATAAATGTTATCATTACAAATAATGAGCTGTGCACTAATGAAAGGTATTCAGTACTGTGCACTGTAGAAAGCTTTTAAGATTATATTTTATTCATTTTATCTTTTATTTGCTTGAAAGAGAGCTATTCAATCTACTGATTTAGTCCCCAAATGCACACCACAGCCAGGCTGGCGCCAGGCTGGAATGTGCAACCCCCGGAACTCAATCCAGGTCTTCCAGGTGTTTGGACCCGAGGTACATCCCTGGCTGCCTCCCAGGGTGGACGTCAGTAGGAAGCTGGAGTCAGGAGCAGAGCTGAGACTCCAGCCCAGCCTTTTGATAGGAAATACAGGTGTTTCGGGCAGTGCCTTACCCCGCACTCAACCCCTGAAAGCTCTGTGCTGGACAGCTGGGGAATTGCACGGCTTGTGACTGAAGCTTGGCCGACTGGGGTCTGTTACACACACCCCTGAATTCTGCTTAGGTTTGTTTTCACAGTTTGTTAGGTAGGAACTCATACGTGTGGCACAGCCCTAGCCAATGCCCTCTTGCTTGTCCAGCCTGACATATCTGTGCTGTCTGCTGATGCTGACACCAGAGTGTGTGTGTGTTGGGGGGGTGGGGTTCCATGGGCTCATACCCCTCTATATCTGAGGGTATTCAAAAATGTCATGGAACACGGAATTCAGATAAGTTGTTTTTAGGTACAAAAATTTTGAACTTGATGCACACAAGGGGTCATCAAGAAGTCCATGAGAATGTATATTATGAAGAAGATACATAAATCTCAAAATATTTTGTACTACAATGAACTTATCTGAATTTTATGTTCCAAAATCTTTTTGTAATATTCTCATATATGAAGAAGCCTTGACATGAGGACTGATCGGTGGAGATGCTTCCTAAAGAAGCATTCTCTCAGTACTAAATGTGACTGTTGAAGACCCCTGTGACCCATTCCTGATGCTGCTGTGACCGTTCTGGCCATCTGTGACAATCTCATTATACATGTGGGCATAAAATGTACCCGACCCAAGGGAAAGCATAATTTCTAGTGATCATCTATGCTCTCACTACTGACATATCCGTGGATTTGTGGGCAAAGTAACCAGGAAAATGTAGACCGCATGTGGTCACTTTCACGGTCACCTTGGTTAACTTTTCCTGTATGCTCACCTCGTGTCTTGGGGAAACAAGGACATAAGAAACCTGGGTCTTCACATAAAAGATCCAAGAAGCCGAAAGAGACTCCTGCATCCCAGTCACATTTGCTGAACGATGCCCTGGGCCAGCCTTGCTCTCAGGGAACCCCTGGTCTGCTGGGGAGACACACATGTCAGCAGCATTCTCCACTGCCCACAATGCCACACAATCAGTGACTGCATCCTGTGCAATGTGAGAGTATGGACAAGCAGAATGGGTTACAGGGATGTTCTGGGCCTAAGCTGAGGGAAGTGGTGGAAGGGCAAAGACCATGGCCAGGAAAACTACAGAGCTAGGGCAAAGATAAAGTAAGGACAAAGGAGCATGCTGGGAAGAAGCACTGGACCCTGCTGAAGGTCCAGTGCCGGGACGCATCAAGGGTCTGACACCGGATATGACTGATGCTCCTGAGGTTTGAGGGTCTGAGGGCCAATGACGACAGATGTGCAAACTTAAGGCAGCGATGCAGGCGACAAGGAGAAGAGAAAGCAGTTGAGAAAACTTGTGGTCAGAACAAACAAGACAGGGCGTATGATGGGCCTCCGGCTGGGGGTGGGGCACACGGTGTCTGACCGTGGGCCATGGGCTGGGGTGCAGTCTTCCCGGGGGGCAGGGCCATCAGCCACCTGGGTTGGCAAACGGAAGAGGGGTGCCACCAAGGACCTCCTCTGCTACTCTGGTTCTCACAGGGGTCACAGCACCCCCACTCTGACAGCACTGCAGGGACAGTGCACACATGTGAGTTGAAAAATCCTGACTCAAAGTGCACAAGAGAAGCAATTGAAGAGTAATCACCAATGCTAACCCTTGTCCAGTAATGTGCCCTTGCCTACCACCAGCGAAACAAATCCTTTGTTGACTTTAAGGTTATGGGAAGAAACCTAACTCCCAGCACTGGGGAGGTGGGTGGATGGTGTGAGTGGATCCCATGTGGAGGGTCCTCAAGACCCTGGCACTGCTTCTTATCTCTGTGGGCTCCATGGGGGTGAAGGAGCTGATGTTCCCCGCGTTGCCTCACCCGCACTAGCTTCTGTCACGCTGTTGTGCATTGAGAGTCTTCTTATGCTGCCTGAACCCCTTCCCACAAGTCCCCCACTCGTGCCTGTTCTGTGCTCCTTTGTCCCAGCCTCCCTGAGCTGTAGACACTGTGACCCAGCTTGTTTAGTTTCCAGGTGTCCCTTAAGTCCTTGTGGCTCCCGGGACAGGCCAATGGCCACTTTCAGGAGCAAGTGCATGCTGGTTGGGCAGGTGCACCTGCTGATTGATGTGCCAGCTGCACTACATGCACAAGTGTTGGCTTTTCCACCAAGTGGTTCTGTCTGTGCTGGATCAGGGAGGAGCTCTGGATGAAGCATACCTGTATCCTTGTGCTGGTGTGGCAGGGGCATCCACTGGAGCTCTTTCTGCATTCCTTGCAGATGAACCCATCAGCCACGACTGCCTTCACCAGGGAATATGGACTCTGCAGGAGGCCCTGGGGGGTGCTGGGGAAGGAGTGAGTGATGGAGACACAAGGGCTGATGGATGTTGAGGGGAGATACAGGGTGCACAGGTGAAGTCAGGGATGGGGTAAGGTAAGGAGTCCGGGACAGATGTGTGTGATCAGGAGCTGGAGCAGGAGTGGGGCAAGAGGCAGAACTGATTGGCAAGCTAGAGGGGCAGGATAAGGGGAGAGTGAGTGGAGCAGGGGCATGGACCAGGATGAAATGGAAGGATCTGGGGCCTCTGTTGGTGCAGGGAGAGACAGGCTGCTATAGCTGGACCCTTCAGTGGTGCCTGGGGCTTGAGTGAGCATCAAAGTGCTGGAGTGTGGCTGAAGGTTGAAGCTCTTCCCGTCTCGCACCGACAAACCCTCTGCCCTGATTCAGATAGCTGTGCTGCAGGAGGGAGATTTTCCCACTACAGATCTGCCCACAGCTGAGCCAGCAGAAGGAACCTTCTGTGTGGGTTCTGGCAATGATGCGGCTTTGAGCTGTCCCCCAAAATCTTCCCACATCGGGACCATTGTGGAGACCCAGGGGCAGGACAAGGCTGGAGCGTGTGCAGAGAGGTCTGCCACAGTCGGGGCAATGAGAAGGCCCTGGTGGGTGCCGACTCTTCCATGCTGAATAAAGGAGGCACTCCAGCGGCTGCTTTGGCAGGATCCACATCAGGACAGGGCTCCTGGCCAGCATGACTTCCAGGATGGCGGGTCTCAAAACTGTAGGGTCTGTCACCTAGTGCAAGGCGTCTGGTCCAGGGAGCTCACAGTCTGTTGAACGGTAGCAGCCAGCAGTCCTGCAGTGGTTGTCAGGAGAGTTCTCTGAAGTGCCAACTCTGGGTGCTGTCTTCGTGTGTCTGGTGACAGACGGCATTCAGCTTCATTGTGGGGCTCTTCCTCTTGAACGCACCTGTCCAGCTTGTCCCCATTTCCCATGGGCACAAAGGGGAAATGGCTGACTGGTGCTCAATGAAGCCCTCTGGACGCGGAGAGGAAACCATAGCAGGCAGTTCTGTCCAAACGTGAGGGAGGCTGCCGGCAGCTCGTGTAATCAATGAATGTTGATGGACTGTTAAAAAAATTTATTGTTTTTTTTTATTAAGTTTTACTTATTTATTTGAAAGAGAAACACAGCATCTTCCACCTGTTGATTTACTCCCCAAATTTCTACAACTACTGGGGATAGACCAGGCTGAATCCTGGAGCAGAAAACTGTCTTTGGATCTCGCATGCAGGTAGCAGGAATCCAAGTACCAGGACTCACCTGCTGCTTCCCGGGGGCATCATTGGGAAGCTGGATCCAAGGTGGAGACAGGACTTGATCCCAGGCACTGAGATACTGGTTGTGGGAATCCCAAGTTTTGGCTTAATCCACTGTGCGTCAGGAGGCCTGGAGGGAGGGAGCCCGGCCCCCAGTGACTGCGCTGAGCGCCGCCCACTGCAGCCCTGTGCTGGGTTACCCGCTGAGAGAGAGGCACAATTTTATCTAAGAGTTGAAACATTTCCTGCACAGCAGTTTCCCTCACTGGTTTCAGAGCCTGAGCTATCTCTAGGAAATGTATCATCCATTTGAAGAAGTTATAGCTGGGGAGTTTGTGTTCATGATCCAAAGCTCATTGTTGGGGAGTGGCTTCGTAGGTCGTCTCAAAAGTCTCATTGTCACGCGGTGAAATTTGGTAACACTAGGATTTCCACAGCGGGACACTTGCCGTACTCATCGTCCGTGTCAGGCACTGAGTCAGCGTTTGACATGGTACTGTATAGTCACCCACACAGCCCTCCATGACGGAAGCCAGCTCGTCACCCATTTGGTAAGTGGGAAAACCAAGTCATGTTTTTGTTCATTTGGAATGAACCTAAACAACCATCTCCTACAGTGACAACACAACACAGGATATTGTAGCAAACAGATTTTTTTTTTCTCTTCAGTTTTCAAATGACATGCTGCTGATCTGACAAAATGAAAACCTTCCATAACAGGGCAATTCAATAGTTTAAATAACATGGAATGATTTAAAATTACAAGTGAAAGTGGGGCCTAGTTAACATGTAACTTTCTAATTTGTTACATACAGGCAAGTGGGCGTAGAATCAGAACTCAGTACTGGCAGAAATGCTGAACACAAGATGTTTGGGCATTTAGTCCCACCTTGCAACCAGAAATAAAGGCATTGCCTGCATCCTGCGCTAAACTAACCTGGAAGAGTTGGCAAATGGTGTGTGACCTGATATTAAAGAATTGAGAGATGTCCACCTTACTTAGAATTCATCTGATTTCTATTTCAAATGAACACAGGTGAAAGACAATAAACCTAACACTCCAACAGTGTTTTAACCATCCTTATCAAATTATTCTAACAATGGACAGTTATTCAAAAACAGCATATAACACCGTCTGATATTTACCTCTAGAAGTACGTTGGATTTGATTTTTCTGTCTGAAGCAAAATATAATTTTCTCGACCAATCAAAACAGAGGCGCGTCGGAGTAGGCGACGAAGTGCGACGGGCCATGGACTGGCCATGGATTGGCGCGGTCAGGCAGCCTGCACTGCTGGGCTCGGCGGACTGCACGGAGCCTGCACCGAGGGGGTGTGGCCACGAGAGGGCGCACACCGGGAGAGGGCCGCGGCGTCCAGCCGGACTGGGAGGCACAGGCGGCCAGCAGCGTCCATCACCAGCAGCGTCTCACATCACCCCTCCGCACAGCACGCAGCGCCCCGTGCCCTCCTGGAGCTCGTCGCCCGGGCGCCCACTCTCCCTGGATCCGGAGTCAATGGCGACAAAACCACGGTGAAAAGTGGTTTTCTGGTTGCATGATGAAAGTTTCTAGGCACTGGGGCTAATACAGCATCTAAAGAGACAGGGCAGAGGGGTGGGGGACGGGGACAGGGGGTCAGAAGCACCAGGGACAATCATTGATCTCAGACTCCAGCAAGAAAAGCTCCAGGTGCGTGCTACCAAGTTGGGAAGCAGGGATGGCAATCTCTGGGGAAAATTGTCTATGACCATGGAAACTCAGAGCTAGGGAAGGAGGTTGGACCTGACTCATTTCACATCTCTCCAGGAGCCACACCCGATCCAGTGGGGTGGGGGCTTCGGGTCGGGTTGGCATTGTCTCAGCCACCCACAAGTGCAAGTGGGGGAAAGCAACTGTGGGAAAAGCTGCCTTGCACCTCAGGGCTCAGGAATAATTTAGCAACATGTGACATTTAACCAGGATCCCAAAATACAACAACAGCGGCCTCCTGGGAGTGAGTGCTGAGCATAGACCCCATGGGAGAGGCAGGTGCACAGCCTGCCGTGAGAATGCCCCTGGGACCTCCTCCTTCCATGGGCTCCTCAGCCTTTGGTCCGGCTTGGGGTTCCCTGGGAGGCGCTGTTCCATTGGGCATTTCCGCAGGGTTCCCCAAGGCAGAGTGTCCCAAGCCGTTAGCAAACACCCCCACCTCCATTCCACCCCAGCCCAGCTGCCTGCTGGGTGCTGAGGCTGTCAAGAGAGCCCACTCAGGCCTGCAGCTTCCTGGAGCTCAGGGGGGTCTGAGGTCCACATGGGGCAGCCAGGCTTCACTGTCTCTGCCAGTGGCCAGAGTTCTCAGCATGGCAGGCATGTGACAATGGTCAGGCTGAGCTGCCAAGCTCCTTGTAACACTCCTGCACTGGGGGTGTCTGTCTTGGTGCAGTTCCTGGCTCCTGGCAGTAGGAGGCAGAACTCACCCTCCCAGGTGTCCTCCAAGCAGGGGAACAGTGACATGGGCACCTCTGAGAGCTGCACCATGCGGCATGGGGGCCTCCTGCATGTTCAAAGGGAGTGTGGGGACGAGAGGCCACACGGCAGGGCAGCACTGAGGAAGGCTTTGGTGGTCAGCGTCCAGCCATGAGGGCCCTGGTGGCATTCCCCAGGCAGCTGACCCACACTGAGGGAGGTGGCAGAGCAGCGACAGGCGCTGTGGCCGCACCGACACAGTGAGCTCAGCCAGGCTCCCAGTTGCTTATTGACGTGACAAAGACATTGAGTCCTGCTCCCTGCTAAGAACAGTGATGAATACACAGACTGAACGGCACCATGTGAGTCTCCCACCTGACACAGGACAGAAACAGACTCAGAGACATCTGTGTGGGGCAGATGTCTGGTCCAGCAGTCAGACACTGCTTTGGGATGCGGAGGTCTGGTACCGGAGTGCCTGAGTTGGAGTCCTAGTGCCACATCCAATTTCAGACTCACCTCCCGGTGTGTCCCTGGGAGGTAGCAGGGGATAGTCCAAACAGCCAGGTCACTACAAACCCCTTGCCACCCTTCCCACTCCACAACCCCCCATCACACTGGAATAGGGATTCAACAGTAAGCTCCTGACCTCCACCAAAGGCCCCATCTGTCGTGGGCATTTGGGAAATGAATGAAATATCCATCTTGTCCACTCTCTGCCTTTCCCATTCAAAACTTGAAGAAGTAAGCAAAAAGACATGATGAGTTATGCAAATATCCATTAAAGGCCTCCAGAGTCAGCCCACTAGACTAGGGTACAGAGGAAAGCAGTCTCCTGCAGCTGTGGAGTTGGCACCTGCCCCCTGCCATAGAGAAGGCCCCGCCCAGCAGCTGTCCCAGGAGGCCTCAGGCCAGTGGGGCTCCTTCTAAATATAGATGCCCACATGCCAGGCTGGGCAGGGATTGGCCCCAGAGGAGGGAAGGTGACCCAGGCCTTGGTGGAGTCCACAGCGGACCAGTCCCTTCAGCTCCTGGGCGCCATGGCTCTGCCGCTGAGGACCCTGAGCCGGGGCTTGGCCAGTGCAGCCAAGGGCGAGCACGGAGGGGCTGGAGGTGAGTGGGGACCCCTGCTTGATCCTGACCCTTCCCAGCTCCTGGGTGCAGGGCCACCCTTCCCTGTGACCCAGCGTGCTGTGCCTGCCTGCTCACAGCCCTGTCCCTGCCCTCCCGCCCGCAGCTGGCACCTGGCGCCTGCTGACCTTCGTGCTGGCGCTGCCCAGCGTGGCCCTGTGCACCCTCAACTGCTGGCTCCACGCGGGCCACCGTGAGCGCCCCGAGTTCATCCCCTACCACCACCTGCGCATCCGCACCAAGGTAGGAGACCCAGGTCCTGGCGCCAGGCCGGGCGGCGGGGAGGGTGCGGGGCGTGCGGGGTCGCTCTCAGGCAGCACTGACCTCGTCCTGTCCCCTCTCTCCGCAGCCCTACTCCTGGGGGGACGGCAACCACACGCTCTTCCACAACCCCCACTGCAATCCGCTGCCCACGGGCTATGAGCATCCCTGAACATGGCGGTGGGCCAGGCCAATAAAGGCGCAGAAGCTCCGAGTGCACCTGCGTGAAGCAGAGCTGGTGTGTGGGTTGGAGAGCTGCGGTGGGGCAGGAGACAGGGAAGTACAATGTGGTCTGGGCCACGTGCTGGTCCTGCGCCTTCGCCCTTGGTCTGGGGCCAAGGGGCCCACGTGCTGCTCTCAAGTGCCTGCAAACCAGAGTGACACTCGGGGAGCCTGCCTCTGCAGAGAACCCCCATCCCACCCAGGGGCTCTGCAGCCTAGGCCTGAGGCCTCGGTCCTACTCCCTGTGCTGGATGATTCTAGTCACTCTCTCTGCCCCTCTGGCAGGAGTCCCTGTTAGTCTGGGAAGTCAGCTCTTGCAGGAAGCCCGGCTGCTGGCTTTGGGGAGCCCATCCAAGGGCAACATTGGAGCCAAAGGGCTGTGCATCTTAGGGCCACCTCCTGGGACACACTGCCCCCAACAGTCATGGACAATGCCCTACACCTGCTCACTCACACCCGTGCACATGTGTCCCCAGAGACTCACACACACAGTGGCACCACATGCTGAAGCCCTCCCCACACATGTGCACACTCCTGCATGCACGCTTCCTTCACACACTCCTGGGATACTACTCATTGCAACGTCAGACAAAGGTGACCTCTGACCCCAGGCGCTAGAAAGTGAGAACTGTTTCCACACTCACAAGCAGGCTTCCTCAATTGTTCCTACCACAGCATGCAGTCCTTGGTTTGGGGCTTTGACAAGGCAAGTGTGTCACACATGTCCTCATCCCGTGTGTCCACGCTCACACGTGGGCCATCAGTGCGGGCACCATGCCACCTGAGTGGCCATGGCCGGTCATTGGGGGGCCAAAGCAAAGGCCAGTGTGCAGGCTTCCCCTGTTGGGGGCATGACTGAGCACCCAGCAGGTGGCTGCAAAGGGGGCTGCAGGGAGGTGGCTTCACAGCAGGAGGCAGGTGGCCTCACAGAGGGGAGGCAGCAGCAGCCCCAGCTCTGAATCCCCACAGCTGGCGTCCACTCCAGGGAACCCGGCCTTGTCCGTGGGCTGGTCCCCCAGCATTTCCTTGGAGCGCCGCCTGAAGAAGCCCAGCTAGAGGGCAAGGAAAACACAGAATCCGGGTGAGAGGGTGGGCAGAGGTGGGAGCAGGAATGGCTGGTGGTGGGAGGAGGGAAGGAACCAGGCTGGCCTCACTTCTGGCCCAGAGCATGATGTGGGCACTAAGGGTCAGATGAGAAGAGGACCTGTCTCCTTGCTGGCTCACTCAGTCCCTGGGGAAGCAGGGTAGCAGAGAAGTGGGTGTTGCTGCAGCATCAATGGGTGGGCCCACAGAGGCCGCCCGGTGGTCCTATTTAAGCCGTGGGTGGGGAGCAGAGCCAAAGCAAGGCCAGGCTGGCTCTGCTGCCCAGCTCTGGGAGGCTGGGGTTGCATGCAGCGACATTCACCTTGTACAGCAGGGCTGAGATGAGAGCCAGCAGCAGGAGGCCACCCACACAGCTGCCCACCACCAGGGGCACGGGATTGTGCACCTGGTACTCCTCCAGCACCGTCTCACCTGTTGGTTCAGGTCTTGTTCATCCTAAGCCCCTCCCAGCATCCCCCTCTTCCCTCCTTCCTTCCTTCCTTCACTCATTCCCTGCTCCAAGGGCAAGAAGCCCACGCAGCCTGGGCTCAGGGTCAGCTGTGCTGCCTAGCACCCTCACCCCTCCTCCTCCCTCCACGCTTTCTCTCCCACCCCCAGTCCCATGTAGGAGGAGCAGCCCCAGGCCCCCATCCTGGCCTGGCCCTCCCTGGGCTCTCATGAACACCTCCTGGCCTGGACACTGGGAGTACATGGACCTGTCGAAGGCCAGCTCAGCCATGCTCACCACTGACACCTTCTTGTGTGGCATCTGCAAGAGTGTGTGTGAGGATGAGTGGGTGCTCAGAGTTCTTGCACCGGCCTGGCAAGAGGAATGCATAGTTGGTGCAGGTGCTGCCTGGATAGGGGCTGTTGGGGCCACACACCTGGGTGAGCCAGGCCAAGCTGTGGGTGACCTTCAGCATGAACTGAAGCTCCTCCTGGATGCCAAAGGAGGGGACATGGCAGCAGAAGCTCCGACAGTGGGCGGCACTGCAATCCTGGGGGCAGGAGAAGGGTGAGCCATGTCGGGGAACGGGTATAATGTAGGATGAAGTCTACAAGACAACTGAGGTGTCAGAATTGTGCGGCAAAGCACGGGGCAGATCGGGCGGAGGAATCTCACCATCACGGGGCTTCTGGATATCTGGTGAGGTGATCCGAGGCCCTGGGAGGTTCCATCTCTGACACAAAGGGGAGACTCTAGGGAGACACAAACCTTCCCCATCCAGCGATCCATGTTGCCTGAGTGGGGTGTGAGGTTCTGAGGGATGAGGCCCTCCTTGCATTTCCCTCATGAAACACTTGGCAAAACTCACCAGAAGAAGCCACCTTAACCTTGGGCTTTCTGGCCCCTTCTGAGTGAAGCTAGGTCTCTCATATTTATAAAGTACTCTGTTTTAGGAATTCTGTTAAAACAACAGAATGGTGTGCTAAGACAACTAGGACGATCAAAAAACCCTCCTAATATAGCCAGGAAGTGACAGACTGTTGTTGAACCTGCTACTCCGCTCAAATCTGTCATTAGTCACTCTTGCCATGTCTTGGTGCATTTACTGGAATTGTCATTATTCCATGAATTATAAGTCTTTTGTAAAGAATGTGTTGGAGAGTAACACAGCACAAGTATTAGATGAAAGCAAAATGGATTTTAATGGATTCTGCTTCAGTTCCCACGGCTGAGTATGCAAGCCTGTGGCGGAATCAGCCGGATGATGGCTCTCCATGGCGGTGAGCAGAAGTGATATTTTAAAGGAAGACAGGAAGGAGCCAGCGCCCTGGCATAGGGTGATTTCAAGTGCGGCTAACTGCTTCTGTAAACCCTCTTGCTAAGGTGTAAATTGATTGGATTATTCACCACTTCAGTTGATGGATTTGTAATACAAAGCACTTGAGTTAATTGGAACTCCCTGGTCGCTGAGTGTCAATGAGAACTTAAAAATCCCTGACTTCAGCCGCGCCGCGCGGTGGTTCCAGGAGTGTAGCAGAAGCTGCCCTCGCCTAGGATGGCTAATAAATATTCCTCATTACACGCCTGCTTGATGTCTGGCGTGATCTGTATGGCACTCGGCAGCCATCCTAGATCTGAGTGCAATTTGTGTGCAGCCCCACCCAGTCGGCGTCCAGGCTTACCGCAAAAAAAAAAAAAAAAGAGAGAGAGAAAAAAACATTCTGAGCTGAGCATAGGGAATCCAAAATCTGTTCTGAAAGGTAACAAGTTGCTAGTTTTCTGCCGGGATGCTCTGGGCACCGCACGTGCTCAAGGGCATTCCGGGATGCTCTGGGCACCGCACCTGCTCAAGGGCATCCCTGGGAGTCGCGGTGCGTCCGGTGGCCTGCAGGGGGCGCCGTCCGCCCGGCCGGGGCGAGGGGCGGTGGGCGGGGCGGCGCCCCCCGGGGCTTCCAGTTCCGGCGGCGGGAGGGGCTCGGCGGTGGCGCAGTCGGCGCTGCAGTGTGTGGCCGCGCCCTCTCCGCGCTCGGTTCCCTCGCATCCTCCGCCGCGGGCTCGGACCTGCTCAGGTGAGGGGCTGATGCAGAGGTAGCGGTGCCGGGGCTGGCGAGGGCGGCCGAGGGTGGTCGGTCCTCTCGTTGATGTCCGCGCTGCGCTGCGCTGCGGTCATCTGGGGCGGTGGTCGTCCAGGGCGCTCTCCTGGGCAGTCGCCTCCCCGGGGGAAGGCATGGGGGATACGGTGGTCCCTCCTCGCTGAAGCCCGGGGGGGCGCGGGGGTGGAGTGGGACCGCGTCAGGGGAGCCCCGAGTCCCTTTGTTCCTCTGGTCCTGGTCCAGGCTGCAGCAGCTCCTGCTGGCCCTGGCCCCATCGCCGCCCGTTTGTGTCTGATCAGCCTGGACCGGAATACATAGAGGGTCTGCGATGGATGTCCTCGTCGGGGGATCCGCCATTTGCTAACGCTCCACGAATGATCAACATCATCAGATGGACACCCACCGTAGACTGGGATGCGTGCCATGTTCTGTAATGGCTGTTTATTGACGGGGAGGGCATTTAGGTATTAGGGCAGCTTTATCCTGTTTTCCTCTTTATCCTGAAAACCAAAAATAGTGCTTTTACTAGGTAAAGATTTTAAGAACACACACACTCGGTGTAGCCTTGCTAAATGCCGGCCCTGCACCCTTGTTTTGAAGCCAAGGTAGCTTTCAGAAATAGGCCGCAGGTTCCCCGCCTAGTAGTGCTCTTCGGGCAGGGAGAATAGAGATTTTTTTTTTTCCTCGCCTGCGTGTGTTGGAATGTGCTCTTGCTCACCTCCTGTGCCTCGTTAGCAGCCCTTGGAGCCAGCATGTTGTGGAGTTCGGAACCCTCAGGGGTTTTATCTTTAGCGTTAGAGGCAGCGTGTAACATGGAGGAGATGGAACTGCCTGCCATCCTGCGTTCGTCATCCGCGCAGCCGTGGAAGGGAACATTCTTTCAAAGTGGGGATCAGCAGCAAGTATCAGTAGCTCCAGGTCAGGTTTTGCCATCAGGTGCATTTTGTGCCAACGCTGGAGATGCTTCTTTTCTTCTCACTGTTGAGTTTGGCCCTGTGCCCGGCTGTGACTGGGATGGGTTTCTTCCGGAGTCTCACAGCACATCTGCCAGATGGATGCTGTCACTGGTCCTCCAGCTGCGAGGCGGGCAGGGGGCTGGCCCAGAGTCCAGCTCGCCGGGGAGGACCTGCAGGTTTGCCGAGACAGCCATACTTTAGCATTCACACTTTCAGCTACACATACACACTTGGAAAAAAAATCATCTGGCGTTCGTACGGGTGAGCTGACTGTGGAATAAACCAGCTCACACAGTGAATGAAGGACCCGTGAAAACATCCACCGCCTCTCCTTTGCTTGCTAAATTCACACCAAGCTGTCTGCTTCTTCACTCTGCTTTCTTCCCTGCAGGTCTGCTCACCTCCCTCTGGCTCCAGGACCTCTCTCACCTCCATCTTCCCAGCTCTGCCCATAATCCCTCTTCTAGACTGCAAGGACCACTCACTGTTCAGGAATTTCCAGGTAATCTCTCTTGATTTCTCCAATGCCCAATACACTTCTTGGCATATTATGTTCCACGAAGTAGCTGGACAAATGTAAAATATTTTCTTAGAAATTTAAACTATTCAAAACCTCTATGTCTTGGCATATAATATGATAAGTGAGCTGAAAGGATATGTGATTATTCTAATTCAGAATGTCTCTCTTCAAGCTAACATAGTATCTTCCTTGCCTACTTAGCACTGAGCAAATCCATACCAAAATCCTAGTTTCCAATAGTTTCTGTTCATCTTAACACGTGCATAGTGCTTCACTAGAATAATACTTTTAATTATCAATTAGGCAGCCAAGAATTTTAACTGGTTTACAAAAGGGAAGGTGACTTGACTTTGTCAGCAGACTCAATGCAATGGCTCGGTGTACATCTTTAATAACTATGTAGTCTCATGCTGTCGGTCACTCCGCCACCATTGGCTGACCCACTGAAATACTGCTTGTCCACAGTCACTTAGTGATTCAGAGTTTGACTTGAACGTCCTTGTAATGATCATCTTAACCCCAAAGGCTGCAGGAATTGCCAGAGTGTTTTACTTTTCAAGTGTCAAAAGAGACTTTTACTGTTTTAGAATTAGCTGGTGTTGTGGTACAACAGGTTAAGCTGCTGCTGACGACAGCAGCGTCCCATATCAAAATGCTGATTGGAATCTTGGAGTTCTTACTTTCCATCCATCCTCCTGCAGAAGATGACCCAGTACTTGCCCCCCTGCCGCCCCTGTGGGAGATAAGGATGGAGCTCCTAGCATCGGGCTTAGCTTAAGATTTATTTATTTACTTACTGCACAGGCAGAGTAAACAGTACCATCTTCCATCCAGTTGTTCACTCCCCAAAAGGCAATGAGCAGTGTTGGTCCAGGCCAAAGCCAGGAGCCTGGCACTCCGTCCAGACCTGCCATGTACACGGCGAGGGCCTACGCGCTTAGGCGAGCTCATCCTCTAGTGCTTTCCCAGATCCATCAACAAGGAGCTGGATCAGAAATGAAGCAGCTGAGACTCAAACTGGTGCTGATATGGGTGTTAGCATCACAAGCGGTAGCCTAGCTTGCTGCACTGTAACACTGGCTCCAGAAAACTTGTAACAAACGGTGCTTGTTCTAGGCCTTGAGAGAAGGCCTCTGTATTAAGGTGTGTGTGTATATCTGTATACTTAGAGACAGAACAAACTCCCATCCGGGTTAACTTCCCAAATGCCCACAAATGGGCTGGACTAGCCAGGAGCCAGGAGTTCAGTGTCAATCTCACATGGGTGCCATAAACACACTCTCTTGAGCCGTAGCTGTTGCTCCCCAGGGTCTGTATGAGCAGAAACTGACTCAGGAGGGGAACAGATATCTCACATAGATGTTCCAACTTGGCGCATGACCTGTTTCTTATTCTTGTGGTTAAGGCTTCTTTATTTCATCCTAAGAGTCTAATACCTTCTCTAACCTTCTGCACTGCGATTCTGACTTTAAATAGTTTAGATCTCCAATTGTGAAGTGTTTTAACCCATTATGTCCCATTGTCTTATATGTAGGACACTTATAAAGACTTAAATTGAGGAATAACTATACCACCTAGGGTATCATTGGAATAAATATTATGTCATTGGAATAGTTATATAGTTGAAAACTTGGAAGTTAACGGATTAATTTTAACTTGTAGAATGTGTGTTTTACATTACATGGTGACAGATAAACTGTATCGTGTTCATAGAGATGTGTATTATGAGAAAAACCATGCATGGATTTCAGCATAAAAATAAGCTTGTACTAACTTGTTATGACATGTCTGAACAGAATCTAGTTTGACATAAGAAAGATACCTTCAGTTTGAGAAGAGCCCTTATCGGAGCAACATGAATTCAGCTAAGATTGAAGCCAGAACAAACATCAAGTTCATGATGAAGCTTGGATGGAAGAATGGCGAAATCATTGAGGCTTTGCGGAAAGTTTACGGGGACAGTGCTCCCAAGAAGTCTGCAGTGTACAAATGGATAACGCGTTTCAAGGAGGGTCGGGAGGATGTTGAGGATGAAGCTCGCAGTGGCAGGCCATCCACATCGATCTGTGAGGAAAAGATTAACCTTGTCCGTGCCCTGATCGAAGAGGATCGGCCGCTAACAGCAAAAGCAATCGCCAACACTATAGACATCTCAATTGGCTCAGCTTATAAAATTCTAACCGAGAAGTTAAAGTTGAGCAAGCTCTCTGCTCGGTGGGTCCCTCGATTGTTGGGCCCAGATCAGCTGCACACAAGAGCAGAGCTGGCCAAGGAGATTTTAAATGAGTGGGATCAAGATCCGGAAGCGTTTCTTAGAAGAATCGTGACAGGAGATGAAACGGCTCTACCGGTACTATCCTGAAGACAAAACACAATCAAGGCAGCGGCTACAAGGAATCAAAGTTAAAGTGTACCAGTCAAGAACCAAGTCACAATGGCTTTTCTTTTTCTTTCTTTTAATACTCAAGGCATTTTACTTGTTGATTTTGTGGAGGTCAAATAGCGATATTTGTGAATTGTGAGAGTATTTTGAAGTTATTGCCCAAAGCTTTAGTGGAGGAACAGCTGGGAGAGCCACATCAAGAGCCTGTTGCTCCACACCAGTGCCCCTGCTTCTCCTGCTTATCAAACAAGTGCAGTTTTGCTCGTCCTTTTTTTTTGTTTCCTAATCTTAAGTATTAAAAAGCCCAATTTTTTTTTTTCCAGTTGAAAGTGTAGAGAAGTGTATTCATATAGCTGCATTCCTAGTACGCTCAGCTCTTTACGGTTTGTTTAGATGATTGCTGTTACCCCTTGCATCAGTATCTTAGTGTTGATGGAGCTTATGTTAAAAAAATAAAACTTCTATATTTTATTTTGTCTTTTAACATTTTTTAACAAACATTTTGAGATCCCACGTATAACTATATATTTTTGAGTTTGTATTTGCGCTGTGAGTTATTGGCTGGGGTGTTTACTCAGGGCTCTGCAGCCTAGTTCCATCTTTATCCTGGATTTTGTAATGCACTGGGGGATTTTCCCAGGAAATGAAAAACAACTTGTCCTGAGTCTGCTTGGTGATTGGGTGTTCAACAAATGAGCCTGGGGTAAATTCCTCAGGGATGCAAGGACAGTCCTATCACAGAGTGTTCACTTCTCGGTGGAAGAATTTGCAAGTCCCATATATTTGAGTTTAGACACTAAAAACTACACACTTGGGTGAACTGCCAGGCTTCTGCCATGCTGGCAGGCAAGCCGGGCAGGACCCAAGCTTGACGTGCTGGTGTGGTGTGCCAATGGACTGGGCTTAGGGACTCGTGCACATGCTAGGATCCTGGGCAGATGTGTGGATAGGTAGCACACTAGTGCTTGAGTCTCGGGCACGCAGGTGGATAGGGTCCTGGGCTGGCACATTGGCATGGGCCTGAGGTTGCTTATGCTTGGGTCCTGAACGGGTAGAGGAGTTGGGTCCCATGCTGGCATGGCATGCTGGGAACCGGATCTGGGGCCCTGTTCCTGTGCTTCAATCCTGGGGAGTCTGGCAGAGCTCCAGCCAGCACACCACCACAGCAGAAGACTGGGCTGGGAAATACTGGGCTCAGGAACCCACACACTCATGCTTGTGGGTATGGAGGCTGTGGGTTGCTCAGAGAAGAGGGGTATGGGTGTATGTGTGTGTGTGTGTGTGTGTGTGTGGTGGCGGCAGGGGGGACTACTTAGGGAGTACATTACAGGTGAGGAATGACTTCTGGGGGACTTGCGCCGACCAGGCCACTGTACTTGCAGTAAGTGAGGGTGCTGAAGCCGAACGGTTTGGAGGAGGGAAGCTAGAGGACAATTCTAGGTCAGACTGATGCACCTGCCCACATGTGAGACCTGAGCTGGAACAGTTAGCATCTACCACTGCCAACCACCACTCACTAGCACACACTAAAGCTAGGGCTGGGGACCCACCTGGCAGGGCTAGACCACATGTGCCAGTGAGTGTCAGAACAGGGGATGGGTCACGTCAAGCTGGGCCATGACACTAACAGGCACATGAGAGAACTGGGTTTCAGGGCAGATTCTGTGAGAGATAGTGGGCTTACCCTGTGGTATGTGAGTCAGGGCTGGGTATTGGTCAAGCCAAGCAAGGGTGCTCCATTTGTCAACAAGTGTGTGGGTTGGCTCGGTGGGGCAGACCAGGCACGGCTTGAGACATGTGCAGGAGCCAGGACGGGGTGCGGGTGGGCTGAACTAAGCTGCCACACCCATAGGTGTGTACAAGAGCCGATTGGGATGCGGCATGGACTGGACTAATGTGTTGGGCATATTGGCATGCACAGAAACCAGGGCTGTGGGCAGGCCTGGTGGGAGTTATTGGGGATTAGCCCAACTAGACTGCAATTCCAGCTGGTGTGTGTAAGGGCCAGGTCTGTGGCAGGCTGGGTTGGGCTGGGCCACAGCACCCGTGGATTTGCACAGGATATGGGGCTCGGATGGAACCAATCAGACAACTACAATCACCAGTGTGTGCATAGTCTGAAGCAGATGACAGACTGAACTGGACCCTGTACTAGCAGATGCATGCAAGAATCATCTGAAGAACTATCTCATCAATATAGAGATCTAGTCTTCTGCTAGCAAACACAAAACCTAAAATGCCAGGGAGCTCCCCCTGGCAGTGTCAGGCTTCTCTTACCTGTCATCACACACCAATGTACCGCCCTTCGAGCTTAACAAAACCAACTCACATCCTTACGTAAAGAGGTGGATTATTCCCTAAATCTGTCCGTGTCTATTAGTGCCCTTCTTAAAACCCCAGGGGACTCCTCATTTATACACATTTATACACATGGTGCGGGGTATTCCCTGGAAATGACCAGGTTGTTGTGGACTCTCACAGGATTCATGGGAGTCTATGTGGGGTAAGAATGCACCAGGCTATAGGGATGGCCCTCCCCTGTTTGGAGTTTTCTTTTGGGTGGTTTTGAGGCTTCCCAAGGCCAAGAATTTTCTCCCTGCCAACCCTTCCTCTCCCTTCCTTCTTTTCTTTTTAAAAAGATTTGCTTTTATCGGAAAGGCAGATTTACAGAGAGAAGAGACAGAGAGGAAAGATCTTTCATCTGCGGATTCACTCCCTAAGTGGCTGCAACGGCTGGAGCTGAGCCAATCAGAAGCTAGGAGCCAGGAATTTCTTCTGGGTCTCCCACATGAGTGCATGGTCCAGGGAAAAATGGAACCATGCACAAAAATAGCCTGGGAATGAGTGGAGTTTCCTCTGGATACTTGAGGAATTCCCAGGGCCAAAATTTGACACCAAACAGTGAAAGACACACGTTCCTTAGCAAATCCGTACTGTCTGATTCAAGTTTGACCTAGATATTCACAGCTTAGACTGTTTTAATTGGAAGCATCTGATAACCAAGCATCTGATTTGTACATAATTATTTAAGAAGTTCTTTATACAGGTAATTGCCTTGCCAATCCAAAGCACCTGAAAGCACCCAGTCCTCTTAGGAAATGAAGTGAAAGGTTGAGTGTTCGGCTGTTTCTCCCCAGTTGGGTGGATGATCAGTGTAGCAAAACCAAGTTTCTACCTCTGGGGAAGACGGTTCTTCCTGAGCTGGTATTAGGGAATGGACACTGAATATGCCCCAAGGAGCCAGTCTACAGAGAGACCACACGAGGGACCTGGCCGTGATCCTAGGTCAGTAGTGTTGAGAGTAATGTTTCCAAGCATCTCTTGGTTCTTAATGCTTTTCTGAGTCATGAGTATTCATCTCAACCAATAATAGACTAGTCTATAAATATTAATGTACACAGATGAAAATACATATTTATACTTATAGAGAGAGATTGGAATACTTTAAATGAGTAAACATGAATATGTAGAAATATGAAATTGAAATTTATAAATATAAAATGTATATCTACCAGACTGGGTGCTTCACCAGTGCAGAAGGGAGAGCATAGATGAACTTGAAAGTGTGTGTATGAATCTGTGTGTGTGAATTTATGATATGAGGCCCAGAAAAAGTGAGCTGGAAGATTTTTCCACAATTTCTATCTCCAGCCCTGCATTTTAACTCTATCCCCTCACATGCCAATCCATTATGTCCACTTTCCCATGGTGCACCAGTGTCTTCTGCACTAGGAAGAAGGCATCCTGATGAAAACGTGTGACTACAGCCCAATATAGAGAAGACTCCCATGCATTAAACCCAGCCCCAACAACACCCCATGTGCATATTCAAGGCACCTCATAAAGGGGACCTTTGGGAGTGGAGCTAGCCCTTTTTTGGCTTACCTTCATGCCCTCTTCCTGTGCGCAGCCCTCTCTTACTCTCTAACCCCCTCGGGATGATTGCATCTCCTTGTGGGTTTCACCACTTTGGAACACTTCCCAAGGCTCATTAAAAGGCAGTGGCCCTGTGTCTACTCAGACTCTTCATGAATAACTTTTTTACAGAGCTTGTTTTATTTCTGTCGCTCCTCTCCAGACTGTAATTTTTAATCATGAAGCTGGCTGGAGGGCTAGGAGGTGGCTGATTAGCTTGAACAAACACAGAATGTGGGTTACCCTCCCATAGGCCCCAGAAATCCTGGACAAACAACTGATCTCAAGGGGCTCTGGGCACCTGGGCAAGGCCAGGGGTTGTGCAGGGTGAACCGGCAATTTGTGTCCATTCCTGCTGCTGCCAAGGCATATCAGTAGAAAAAAAACAATCCACAGGAAAGGAATTTTTTTGGTGGTAAAAAAGGGCGGGGGGCTTTATTTTAACAAGCAGCTTACAAGTTGGAGAGGAACAGCCCTTGCCACAAGCACACATTGACTCCTGGGGACAAAGGAAGTGGCTGTCTCTCAAAGGCAAAACGGGGCAGGCAGAGAGCACCTCTCTGATTGGCTGACATTTCCAGGAAACTCTGAGTTGGAATGTTTTGGCTGAGCTCTTACAGCATATTAAAGACATTTTTCTTTTTGCTCCATTCTAAATCTTGGCAGTTGCAATAGGAAGATGAAAGGCAAGGGCTGCCAAGTCCAACTTGTGGTTTATTCAGGAATGCAGAACATAGCAGAGGACTTGCACAGGCAGCAAGCAGCAAACCGCTGCTCGGCTCCATTTTGAATCTGGGGCCAGCGAATGGCTCAGGCTCCATCTTGTCTGTTCAGCCTTGCTCAGAGTGCACAGTTACACTACAGACATGAGCCTGTTCACAGGGAAATATGAGCATAAACTATAGAAACGTATTAAAAGAAATATGCAGGGCCCGGCGCGGTGGCGCAAGTGGTTAAGTCCTCGCCTTGCAAGCCCGGGATCCCATATGGGCGCCGGTTCTAATCCCGGCAGCCCCGCTTCCCTTCCAGCTCCCTGCCTGTGGCCTGGGAAGGCAGTCGAGGACGGCCCAAAGCTTTGGGACCCTGCACCCGCGTGGGAGACCCAGAAGAGGCTCCTGGCTTCGGATCGGCATAGTATCGACCCGTTGCGGCTCACTTGGGGAGTGAATCATCGGATGGAAGATCTTCCTCTCTGTCTCTCCTCTCTGTATATCCGCCTTTCCAATAAAAAATAATAAAAATAAATCTTTAAAAAAAAAAAAAAGAAATATGCAGCTTTGGTAGATTTAAGTGCTTTGCCAGACAGTGTAGAAAACTTTATATATATATGTCTGTGTATTTATAAACATACAAAAATACAATAAATAAGCTTTTATGGATGAATGATATAAATTATAGACGTATAAAGCATAATACTAAAACATGAATATGTAAACATCAAAATGTATACTTGTTAAATGAAAAAGAAAGAAACCATACAGTGTATAATACACATCCAGTAAGTGGGATCTATGTCAGAGAGCAGTGGACATGCAATGATGAGAGCAGAGAGCTCCAAAGGTGTTGCTGGTTGCCAATTTCAGATGATTCTTGCCCAACCTCAGTCACCAAGGCAATCATCCCTTTAATCTGTAAAAACCAAGTACCATTACCTTTCTGTGAAGAGCCAAAATAGTTTCTAAATCTGTGAAACTGGGTGGGTCTTCCTATTTTTTTTTCTAAAGATGTATTTACTTATTTGAAAGTCATTATTTTTCTTTTATTGGAAAGGCAGGTTTACAGAGGGAAGGAGAGACAGAGAAAGATCTTCCATGTGCTGGTTCACTCCCCAAGCAGCCACAACAGCTGGAGCTGAGCCGAGCCAAAGCCAGGAGCCAGGAGCCAGGAACCTCTTCTGGGTCTCCCACATGCCTGGAGGCTCCCAAGTCTTTGGACTGTCCTTGACTGCTTTCGCAGACCACAAGCAGGGAACTGGATGGGAAGCACAGCCACCAGGAACAGATTCGATGCCCATATGGGATCCTGGCACATTCGATGCCCATAAAGTCCTGGCTAAAGGCAAGGACTTTAGCCACTACTTTATTGTACTGGGCCCAATAAACAGAGTTTTAAAAGACACTGATAAGAGACTGGTGCGTCTCTTTAACTGGCTAATCCTCCACCTTGAAGCACAAGTTCGTCTCCCAGCTGCTATACTTCCTATCCAGCTCCGGGCTTATTGCATGGGAAAGCAGCAGGGGATGGCCCAAAGCCTTGGGACCCTGCACCCACGTGGAAAACTGGGCAGAAACTCCTGGCTCCTGGCTATGGATGTGCTCAACTCTGGCTGTTGCAGCCATTAGAGAAGTGAATCAGCAGATGAAAAATCTTTCTCTTTTCTTCTCTCCATAAATCTGCCTATCCAATGGGGGAAAAAAAATTTTTAATAGGCTTTTAAGATGCTAGGAGTTTCTGTGATTTTGTTGTTGTTGTTTTGACTTAACCCATTAACTTGATAGTTCTCAGACAGAATCTGCTGGGTCCCAGGGAAGGGAGACCACCTCTCCTCCTTCCTTTAAATTCTTTGGGAGAAACGTGTTCAAATTGAAACCTTTACCCTATCCCGATAGACATGGATGCCACTTGCTCCTTTTTCACCTTCCCTGAATCCAGCAACTCCTCCCTCAGAGTCCTAAAATATTAACTTCGGGGGCTTAAACATTGCCTCTCACACACTCTTTCCAACCCACTTCATGTACTCAGGCCATAATACTTTACAAGAACAACGGGGGGGGGGGGGCCCGGCGAGGTGGTACAGTGGTTAAGGTCCCCACCTTGCACCCACGGGATCCCACATGGGCGCCGGTTCTAATCCCAGCAGCCCCGCTTCCCTTCCAGCTCCCTGCCTGTGGCCCAGGAAAGCAGTCGAGGACAGCCCAAAGCTTTGGGACCCTGCACCCATGTGGGAGACCCTGAAGAGGCTCCTGGCTTCGGACCGGCATAGCATCAGCCGTTGCGCTCACTTGGGGAGTGAATCATCGGACGGAAGATCTTCCTCTCTGTCTCTCCTCTCTGTATATCTGCCTTTCCAATAAAAAAATAATAAAAATAAATCTTAAAAAAAAAAAAAGAACAATGGGGAAACTGGTTCTGGGGGATTTAGTTGGATGCGGCAACTTTAATGAGACCTGAATTGGAGCCATGTCCACTGGAAACTCCGAGATAGGAGACGGCCTGCTCAGAATTAAAAGGAGGTTGCAGGCCATGTGTCCTGTGGCCAGCAGCTTGACGATGTTTGCACATGGCTCCTAGTTCTCAGTGCCAGTGTATGCCACCCAGCCATAGCCCACTGAAATGAATGTGTGCCCCAAGCCATTATTTACCTATTAAAGATTTCATTTACTCCTTGAAGGCAGAGTGACCAAGAACATGTATATGAAATGCCAGCATCACAGGCAGCTGATTAATCTACTGTGCCACAACATGAGCCCCTTAAGCACATACATTAGTTAAACATAATTTAAAACCACACATCTCACATGCTCACAGGAGCTTGCGTTAGGAAGGAGCCCTGGGTGCTCTCATCTACCAGCCAGAACATGAACCAAAGCTGCTCAGGGAGTCTCTGATTGCCAGCTTCAAGTAGCCCTCGCCTGATGCCAGCACCAGGATGGTCCCCCTTTGGTCTAAACAGACCAAGTCCCATTGCCCTCCTGTCAAAGCTGAACATGTCCTCAGTGGGTCTATCTACATGAGAACCCTTTTTTATGTAACAGAAGATGAGACAGACTGGGACAGCGCAGAGCAACAGGCAGAAGCTGTGGGGGGCCTGCCTCCAGCCCTCAGCTGTGTAAATGTGGGATAACCCTCCCCCTGCACGGGTGTGCATTCCTGTCCCAGTGTCTGCTGAGGCCAGGGCAGGCCCAAGCCACATCCTGTTTCCATGCTGAGAGCTAGTTTCCATTACAGTGGAATGGTACTAGCCATCGGGTCTCTCCCACTGTCCTTTCTCCTCTCCCTGACTGAGACCAGCTTTGCAAGCAATTCTTTTTTATCCAGCTCTCCTGCTGCTGCCATCTAACTGCTTGGCACACCCTTGATTCTTGGCACGCCTTTGCACCTCTATTCACCTAAAGCCTGCTTCAAGTTTCTAAGGTCTTAGAGCACACATACAAGACTGACCTTTTGCGTGTATGTATTTTCCTGAGCTGCACTTTCTTTTAGGTGTCAACATACTTTTAAAAATACTATTTATTTATTTATTTATTTGGGAAGTAGAAACACACACACACACACACACACACACTCCCATCTGCTCTTTTACTTCCCCAGATGCCTACAACAGCCAGGACTGGGCCAGGTCAAAGATGAAAACCAGAAACTCAATCCAGGAGACCTGATGTGTGAGAGAGAACCAAGTACTTGAGCCAGCACCTGCTTCCTCCCAAAGCACAAGTTAGTAGGCAGTCGGAATCAGAATCAGGAGCTGGGCCTTGAATCCAGGCTCTGCGATGTGGGATGCAGGCCCTCCAGGTGGTGTCAACCTCTAGTCCGATGTCAGCATTCCTGAATCAGTCGGCAAGGTCCGGAGAGATCCCAACACCGATGCCTGGCATTTCTTGACTCAGTGCTTAAATCAACACGGACTATTGGGTTCACTCAGCTCTATTTTTGGGGGGATACAAGGGGTAAGTCTTCTTGGATTTGGAACCTCTTGGTCATTTTGTTGAGGTCTGTGCTTTATTGGGGAGTTATAAGACCATTCCTTTAATTTAGGGATTCCACATTTACTTTTTTTTTTTTAAAGATTTATTTCTTTTTATTACAAAGTCAGATGTACAGAGTGGAGGAGAGACAGAGAGGAAGATCTTCCTCCTAGGGCCTACGTTAACTAGAACCCTGAATTCAGGAGCTGGAACCAGGCTAAATGCCCGCCCCCTGCCCCCCCCCCCCCCCGCCTTGAAAGTTTTAGAATCCTAAGTTACATTGACTAAAACAGAAGGACCTTTGAGATCTGGGAGTGGGTTTCTTTGTGCGCTCAGTTGGAGAAGTCCGGGAAGAGCCACTTTCTCCTTCTGCTCTTTGTTCTCCTGGGCAGCAGCTGCCTTCCAGGACTTTGAAATGCAAACAGCTGGGCAATCAGCTGGCAGTCCTGAACTTCCATTCCTCAGGCACTTTCCTGGGTTGTGTGCAAACAAATACAATTACAAATAAGAAAAGTATTATTGTTGTTGTTGCTCTCTGTCTTTCATTTGGGTTGAAACTACGTAGTGAAAAGGAAAGAAACCCTCTTAGACCAAAGTAAAATGTGCCTGTAAAAGATCTTTCTTCTTCCAAGGCAAACAGGATCTGAGCGGAAAGACCAGCCTCTCTCCACAACTCCAGGCGCCCGGGAGAGGATGGGGGGGCGGGGGACATGGAAAAGCTTCATCCCTCAGCCAACGCAGGCGCCCCAGCTCTCTTGCTCAGATCCTTTGGCTTTTAATCAACAGCCAGTGTGTGGCCTCCAGGGAAGTTCTCAAAACCCGCCCGAGGTCACCAATCCCAGCTGAAAACACTCCTTCTTTGTATGCCTTTCGCATACGAATTTTACTACTCAGTCTTGCAGGAAAATATATATATTAAAGATGCCTTGAGTAAAGCCGGCTTTTGATTTTTTTTTCTTTTTTTAAAGTGAGGGACAAAGAGCCAGGAAAAGAGCAACCTCCTACTTGCTGTTCACGCCCCAAACACTTGCAACTATGAATACAATTCTCCCACATGGGTGTCAGGGACCCAGACACGTTGGAACCTGCTGCCTCCCAGGATGCCATTGGCAGGAAGCTGGAAGAGCAAACAGAACCAGGACTTGAACCCAGGCCCTCCGGATGGGGGACAGGTGGGTAACGGGTAATGGGTTAGGGCCACAGAGGTGCACTCACAAACCACCCCCACTTCCCTACACCCAATGGGCCTTCCTCCCTTTCCCGGGATGCATCTTCATCCCATACCTGGAGAGCTGAGGGGTGGAGGCGCCAGATAAATAGCCACCCCCACTTCTGATTTCGCAAAAGGCTGACAGCAGGAGAGAAGGCACTTCTCTTCACAACTGGAACACAACTGGATCACAACTGGAGCAGGTGTTGAAGTGCTGGGTCCCTGCTTCCCCTCTCCCACTCCCCCACCCCCGTTCTGGACCCTCTTCCCTCTCATGGTGGGTATCTGTGTAGGCCAACCCATGTTCATGCATGTAGACTTGCTTCCTCCTCTGTTAAGTAAGCTTTATTACTTTATGTAACCTTTTACTATCTGTACGTAGAATGATTCTCTAGGTACATGGCAATAACCTGGAATAAGAAATTCAACCTTGGGGGCCCGGCGCGATGGCACAGCGGTTAAGGTCCTCGCCTTGCATGCCCCAGGATCCCACATGGGCGCCGGTTCTAATCCCGGTGGCTCTGCTTCCCATCAGCTCCCTGCTTGTGGCCTGGGAAAGCAGTAGAGGACATCTCAAAGCCTTGGGACCCTGCACCTGTGTGGGAGACTGAGAAGAGGTTCCAGGCTCCTGGCTTCAGGTAGGTACAGCTCTGGCCATTGCAGACTCTTGGGGAATAAATCAGCAGGTGGAAGATCTTCCTCTCTGTCTCTCCTCCTCTCAGTATATCTGACTTTCCAATAAAAATTATAAAACAATATTAAAAATAGACTTATTTTTTATTACTGGAAAGGCAGATTTACAGAGGGCAGAAGAGACAGAGAGGAAGAACTTCTGTCTGCTGGTTCACTTCCCAAGTTTTTGCAATGGCTGGAGCTGAGCTGATCCAAAGCCAGGAGCCTGGGGTTTCCTCCAGGTCTCCCACATAGGTGCAGGATCCCAAGGCTTTGGGCCATCCTCTACTGCTTTCTCAGGCCACAGGCAGGGAGCTGGATGGGAAGTAGAATATCTGGGACAAGAACCAATGCCCAAACGGGATCCTGGCACATGCAAGGCAAGGATTTAGCCACTGAGCCATCGTGCTAGGCCTAATCATAAACCAATAGTGGCTAATTTTTTATACTTTTTAAATATTGTTTTCAGGGCCCGGCGCGGTGGCGCAAGTGGTTAAAGGTCCTCGCCTTGCCGCCCGGGATCCCATATGGGCGCCGGTTCTAATCCCGGCAGCCCCGCTTCCCTTCCAGCTCCCTGCCTGTGGCCTGGGAAAGCAGCAGAGGACGGCCCAAAGCTTTGGGACCCTGCACCCGCGTGGGAGACCCTGAAGAGGCTCCTGGCTTCGGATCGGCATAGTATCGGCCCCGTTGCGCTCACTTGGGGAGTGAATCATCGGACGGAAGATCTTCCTCTCTGTCTCTCCTCTCTGTATATCTGCCTTTCCAATGAAAAAATAATAAAAATAAATCTTTAAAAAAAAAAATAAATAAATAAATATTGTTTTCAGAATTTTATCAGGATGAAAAATGTTTCCCCACTCTTAAAACTTTATGACACGGGACTGTAAAAGGTACAAACTCAAGCTCAATGTGGTCTTCCTAGAAGATAACTATGCATAAAATAAGCCATGCTTGCTCTCCTGGCTCTAGGGATATACCATGAAATTAAAGGGAGACACAAAGATATTTGAAGAATAGAAGCACTGTGGAAATGAAAGGTACTGGTAGTAGTGTATTCAAATATAAATAATCTAAGTTAAAATAAAACATTGAAGGAAGAGGAGAGCATTTGGTACAGTGGGTAGGGTATTGCTTGCCCCTTATAAGAGTGTCTGAGGTTATACCTCTGGTCCAACTTGTTTCCTGCTAAGGGACACCTTGGGAGGCAGTAGGTGGTGACGAAAAGCTGGCTTGCGTTCTGGATTCCTGGCTTCAACCTGACCAAGCCCTGGCTGGGGTATCTGGGCATGAACAGTGGACAGAAGGTCTTTCTCTGTCTTCTCTGTCTTTCAGGTAAATAAAAGTTGGGGCTTTTTGTTGTTGTTGTTTTGTTTTGTTTTTTTAATGTAAGAAACACTGGGAAAAAATACAAAACAAGTCAACAGGTGGATATTTTAAGTGATGGGAAGGAGGATAATTTCTAGTACATTCCATTCCCTGAGTTTTCCAATTTTCCACTGCATATATATATGTTGTTCTTAAAATAGAACAGGAAGAACATTTTGAAAAGACACAAGTGGCAATACGGAATACCAGGCAGCAGTTTATAAACAAATCAATAGTTGAACACAAGGGAGAAAATCTCTAGAGAGAAGTTCAGATTCACTTCAGGAAAAGGTTTCTTTAGCAGTGCCTGTATTTGTTTTTTGGAAAGGGCTGCATACCATTTCCTCTGACAGACTAAATGTCTTCGATTTGTGTGTATTGGATGCTGGATGATATCTCACTTGGGCAGAAACCGATTCATTGTAGCAGAAAAAAAAATGGAAATATTTCGGTAAACAGAGCCCAAGGCACAGATTTTGAATGAAAATTTGCTTCTGTATTTGTGTATTTGAAAGACAGAAGAAGAGGCGGAGGTCCCAAATCTGGGGACTCCAACCAGGTCTCCCACTTGGGTGGTGGGCTCAAGCCTCCCAGCTACAATAGCAGGAAGTTGAAGTGAAGCAAACCAGTACTCCAATTCGGGACGTGGCGCTGCAAAGTGGTCCTGGGGCACTTTTGCTCCCACACTGCTGGCTCTCAACAAACAGGACAGACTCCACCCACACGTACCGAGAAGGCTCTGAGCCCAACAGGGAGGGGTGTTCTGAAGTAGTGCTGGCCCAGCCCAGACTCTGAAGGCCATCTGTGGGTGAACTGGGGGATGGGGTTATGCTTATTTTACACATGCACATGCACACTCTCATTTATCTATGCATCTGCACGATGTGTCTGTGTATGCCTGATTGTTATTTTATCTTCTACACTATCTGGTGACTCCCAGGCGCAGCCGCATGTTTTTTTACGAGTAGTTTCCTATTTTGTGCATGCACACACATAACATGCTTATGTCAAATTTATGTGGATCACATATTTCTCTCCACATATATAATAGTATGTACGTGAATACACATGGTTATAGCAAACGGGATTAACATGGCTGAGACTGACCGTCTCAGCCTGCCACTGCCCACACACAAGAGGTGGAGGGGACCCTGAGCCAGTTTCCTTTTTACCGTTGAAGCAGTCTGTACGAGCTTAAAATAAAAAGTCGGAGATAAGTGTGGTCGCAGACCGTGCTGCCGCCCGCAGGGACGCCAACACTTTCCAGGCTTCAGTGGTTTTCTACCGAAGGACCCCAAATCCAGCGCGGTGAGCGCCCCGCTGCGTCCCAGAGCGCTAGCAGCAAGTGATGGATGCGCTCCACCCCTTTCTCCTGGCGTGCTCGGAAAACCTCGCGAGCTTTGTAGTGCTTACCCTCCTCTCTCCAACCCTCCACCCGCTCCACTTCCCCATTCCTCTCCGACTCCCGAAGTCCTAAATTGGGGATGCGTGGAACCTGCGGGTCTGGGACCCAGGACCCAGGAGACCCGGAGGTGACTGGAAAAGGTTGGGGAAGGGTTTGTGTGTCCCAGCGCGGGAAGCTGGGCTGAAGAGTGTTGGCGCCAAGACCGAGGGTGTATGCGTCCCCAGGGTGAGGGACCCACTGAGCGTCTTATCCAACCCTACATCACCATAAGGTCCCCAAGAGGCCTTGTGCGGCAGTGTTTAGAAAACTCTAGAATTCGTGTTTAAGCCGGGATGGGAGAGCCATGGCAGGGGATCTGGAAGCCTAGGATCGCAGGATGAGCGAGCGACCAGGCCCTGAATCACAGGCGCACAATTTCCAGAAAGCCTCTTTTCTACTGCCCTCTCTCCCT
Organism: Ochotona curzoniae; assembly: GCF_017591425.1. Taxonomy (NCBI): domain Eukaryota; kingdom Metazoa; phylum Chordata; class Mammalia; order Lagomorpha; family Ochotonidae; genus Ochotona; species Ochotona curzoniae. The sequence goes on from NW_024465421.1 coordinate 8,182,645, forward strand.
TCTCTCCCTTGCCCCTGCATGGTCGCTGCCCAGGGGACACTTGAAGTGGCTAATCTCCACTGGGAGGATTGAGGCATCCAAGACTATGTTCGACGAGGACTGGAAGCAAAAGGGACCAACTGCCTCCCCAAGCTAGGGACCAGCAGAAGAAAAAGAAGCAGGAGACCCCAGTGAAACCAATACCGGTTTTTATTGACATCCTGAAGGCACATCCTCAAGTGAGGAAAGTCGCAGAGCCAGAGGGGTTGTCAGAGCTGGAGAATCATCTGGCTCTGGGGCTAGCAGGAAGATGTCTGGTGATCCGGGTGCTCCTGGGACTTGAGAAAGTCCCTGTATTTGTGCAGGAAGGGTTTGGCCAGCTCCTTCAGCTCTCGCTGAAGCTCCTGCAGAGCCCTGTCCTGCTCTTGCTGCTCGCCCGTCAGCCGTGGCTTGTAATAGTTGGCGTACAGGTTCACCCAGTCATCCACGACCATCTCCATGGCCTCCTCAGATAGAAATGGATCACCCAAGACCTGGTGGGGAAAATCACCAGGATGGGGGTGGGGGGGAGACAGTGCAGTCAACAGTGTGATGGGGAACCCTGCAAACTCCCGTCCTCTGTCTCTGAATGTAGCCCCTCGCCTCCCATCACTTCACTCTCTGCCCAGCTTTGACTTGTTTCTCCCTTCGCTGCACTCAGCACCCCTGCCCAATCCACACTCTCACACCTGTCCCTGGAAACAGACAGCCCGGGGCCTACCTGCTGATTCAGCAGAACATTAAATTCCTTCTTTCCTGTGCAAATGAGATCCTTATTGGCGGGAAGAAGTGCCATCTCTCTGGCGGAAGAGAAAGAGGTAGAATATAAGCATCCTTTTTCACAGCCCCTGGGGAACACCCCCTCATCCCCTCATTTCCCCCACCCCTACCCTTTCAAATCCTGCTTTGCTTTGAGGTCACATTTCTCCCCACTTGGGCCCATCTTCAAGTCCTGCGGTGTTGTGTCTGCCTCACCCACACTCCTCAGGGTCTGCGTGTCCTCTGTGCTAAGCCAGACGCAGGCCAGGAGTCAAGTGGCAGCATCAGAAGGAGACGCCCTGCATCTAGATCCTGAGCGAGGGTGATAGGTCGGCTTGGGGAGGGGAAGGTGGGTGAGTCTGCTCTGGACACAGAAAGATAGCGAGGCCTAGAGAACCAAATGAATTTAGAGACCCAGAGAACGCAAAAACCAAACCAGAGACACATTCTTGCCCTCTGCCCAGTACCCAGGCTTCAAATGCTTAAGGAAACCAATTCTCACATGACCAGACAGTTCCCCATTGCCACGACAATGAGGCAGCAATCATTTGCTCAACTCAAAGATGACATATTAGTAGCACCTTTTATCATATTTGGTCATTTGTGCTAGGCTCTGTTTCAAATATGTGTTAAGTATTTATCCTTATTATTTTTTAAATATTTATTTATTTTTATTGCAAAGGCAGATAAAGAGGAAAAGAGACAGAATGGAACATCTTCCGATCATTGGTTCACTCCCCAAGTGGCTGCAAAGGCTGGAATTGTACCAATCCAGGAGCCCGGAGTCTGGAGCCTCTTCCAGATCTCCCATGTGGGTGCACTGTCCCAAGGCTTTGGGCTGTCCTTAACTGCTTTCCCAGGCCACAAGCAAGGAGCTGGATGGGAAGCGGGGCTGCTGGGATTAGAACCAGCACCCATATGGGATCTTGGTGCGTGCAAGGCAAGGACCTTAGGCATAAGGCTACTGTGCCAGACTCCATTTATCCTTATTTTTAAAAACTCCCGTTACACATGTTGCATCTGCGCCCTCTGTAAGATGTGCAGGCTGGGCTCTCGGTGCCAGACTCTGTCCACAGGAATGCGGCTGCTTTCGTCCCATTGTGGACAACATCACCAGGTATTGAGGAGGGTATAAATACTCCTATCTCCACTTTAAATGATTTTCCTGGTTTTCATTTTCACCAGCTGTTATTCAAATTTCAAAATCATTGCATACTAATTGAACAATGCAAAAATGTACTCTGAAGGTCTGATCATTTCTTGCTCTCCCCGCCTCTCCCAAACCAGCCAGCATGAAAGATGTGTATGTATATTTCCTGTCACATTCTTCTTCATTCAAAAAAAAGAAATGACATTCATAGGCACCTAAACATTTGCATTTCAGGAGGTTTGTTGATTTGGGACCTTTTTTCAAAAGGATTGATTATTTTTGTATTGGAAAGGCAGATATACAAAGAGAGAGATATACAAAAAGAAAGATCTCTGTCCACTGATTCACTCCCCAGTAGCCACAATGGCTGGAGCTGAGTCAATCCAAAGCCAGGAGTTAGGAACTTCTTCTGAGTCCCCCATGTGACTGCAGGAGCCCAAGGCTTTGGGTCATCTTCTACTGCTTTCCCAGGTCACAAGCAGGGAGCTGGATGGATAGTGGAACAGCTGGGACATGAACCGGCTCCCATATGGGATCTTGGCAGTTGCAAGGTGAGGATTTAGTCACTAGGCTATTGCGCTAGGCCCGGTAAAGCTTTTAAAAAAGATAATTTGACAATACTTCAAAATAAAATATACATGTCCTTCAACTCAATGGTTCAATGAGAATTATTCATATGATTTTTAAAAAGATCCCTTATTTGATAGGCAGAATGAGAGAGAAAATCTGCTGCCTCTGAAAGTGAGCATCAGTAGGAAGTTGGAATTGAAGGCAGAGCTAGGACTCAGACCCAAACATTCCAAATGGGATGTGGACCACTATGCCCTAATAGTGTCTCCCTTGGTGACACTCAAAACATCTATTTCCAACAGCAAATTCTATGGCAACCCTAGTCATGACAGTTACTTACTTGACTTGCCTCTTACAGAGCAAAGGGGCTCCCATTTGAACATCTGTCACTCTCCCCAAATATTAGCTCAAGAGTTTTACACACGCGACTCATTTAACCCTCATCCCAGTTGTACACACGCGACTCATTTAACCCTCATCCCAGTTGCATGTGCTAGGTGCTGGGATGATTTCCATTCTGCAGCTGAGGAACTGGAAGGACAGAGTGCAGCAAGCAGCTTGTCCAGATCTCACAGCTACAACCCTGGCAGGAACCTACATTCAAAGTGAGGCAGTCCCTTGGGATTTCCCTCATAGACACTGGCCTCAGGGCTCAACACATTCACAGAGTCAACACTGAAAATCTAGCACCCTGGGGTGGGCATTGGCCACAGTGGTTACACAGCCACTTGAGACACCATATCATAGCCTAGGAGGCAGCAGCTAATGACCCAAGGCACTACAGCCCCGGCCACCTTTGTAGGAGATCGGGATGGAATTCTAGGATCTGGATGGAATTCTGGGCTCCCGGGTTGGTCTAGTCCAGCTCTGGCTGTTACGTGTATTTTGGGAATGAACTAGCAAATGGGAGATCTCTCTGCCTTTCAAATACACGAATAAAAAATTTGAAAAAGAAAATGTAATGTTGCATAACATAAGGCTTATAACTTTTCAAACTACCAAGAAACTTGCTTTTCTCTCTCTCTTTTAATTAGCTGCCTCGGTTTATCCATCTGGGCCTCAGAGATGGCACTGCTGTCAGATAAGGGGAGGCTGGAATAAGGGCGTTTCAGGCTCATGTCCAGGAGAAAGGTGACAGTTCGGAAGGATAAGAAGCTTCCGATAGCTGTCATACTGTTTTGAGGCTGGTTAAGGAACTGGGGGATTTTATTTTCTGATGAAAAATAGGCTGCTTTGGGCAAATGTCTGCTTGAAAGTAAATCCACTGCATTCCCTGGAAAGGAGAAAGAGGGAGAAGGAGAGGAAAGTGGGTTGAAAGGGAAGCACTCCATCTTCAGTCTTTGCCAATTTCTTCCTGGACTCTGCCCCCATCACCCCGTAAGCAAACCAGAACTTTCCTCCGGCTTCTCCGGCTTTCTGACACATCATCGAATTTTCTCGGCCCTGGATGAAGTTTCAGGAATCAAACTCCCTCAGGTTCAGGAGGACAGAGACTCCCAGAAAGAAAAATAAAGCAAAACAAAGCGCCTGGGCGGCCTCAGGAATGTCTTCTTGTGTGGGTCCCAAAATACCCGGACCAAACAGAGAAAATAGAAATACAGTCTCTACCCTCCACAGCACAGAGGCCGCCTGAGGCCCAGAAGGGGACGCTGACTTGCCTCAAGTCCCACAGCCCAAGCTGAGGATGCTGCATCAAATGCCTCAAACACCACCCGGTCCCTAGGGACGCCATCTTTCCTCCTCTTCATGACTGGGAGTTTGCCGCTCACGAGGACTTCGGGAGCCGAAATGCTCCCAATGCACAGTAAACGCCGCAAAGATAAAGAGCCGGGCTAGTCCCGGGGTGTCGCAGGCGGCCCGGGAAGCCCGAGGACACTGTCACAGCGAGGCAGGCGCCGGGCGCCTTCGCGAAGGAAAAACTGTCCCTCCGCAGCCGCCGTCGCCGAGCCGGAAGCGCAGCTAGGCCACGTCTAACTTCAGGCCGGAGAGCCGGGCTTCGGCATGGCTGAGGACGCGGGTGGCGGGAGCCCTCTGTGCTCCGAGCAGTTCGGCTCCGGGACGGCGCGGGGTTGCCGCGCCGCGGCCGACGGGAGCCTACAGTGGGAGCCGGGAGGATGGCGCTGGCGCGGGTTCTCCAGGGTCTTCCAGGCGAAGTCCGAAGGAGGAGACGGGGGTCCGGGGGACGGTCCGGGCGCCGCCTCCCAGCCCCTCTGGGGTCTCCAGGCCGTGTTCCTGCCGCAGGGCTTCCCTGATAGCGTCAGCCCCGACTACCTGCCCTACCAGTTGTGGGATTCTGTGCAGGTCAGCCCGGTGGTCTGGGGCATGGGGCGACGGATGGCGGCGGGAGAGGGTGGGCGCAACGCAGGAAGGACGGCTCGCTGCGCCCGCACCTCGCCTGACTTCTTTTCTTCTCTAGGCTTTTGCTTCCAGCCTCTCCGGCTCCCTGGCCACCCAGGCAGTCTTGCTGGGTCTAGGGGTGGGAAATGCAAAAGCCACGGTGTCAGCCGCCACGGCCACCTGGCTCGTGAAAGGTGAGCTGGACCCCGGGGGCCGGCCTGTGACCTCTCGCTGCAAAACCCCAGCCCCTTCTCTCCCTCGGCCTGTATCCTAGGCTCCTGTCTGCTGAGGTCGATTGCAGGAGCCCAGTCTCCCCAGTGTTGTGGTACTGTGCCCATTTGCACCCCCATCTTAACACCCACAGCCTCAATCCTTTTATCCCACACAACAACCTAGGGCCACACTTCATGCCCCACACAAGCTTCGAGTCCTCAGATCAGCCGATCCCAGTGGGCCCATTGTCGCTGCCTCCCCGCTCACACCTTGGCTGTTTGAGGAAGCTTGCAAGAGAAGGCAGCTTGTTCAGTAATACTGCCCAGTATGGTGGGAGTTGGTCATTTCCAGAAGATTCTGAAAAGATGAAAGGTGCTATTTAGCCTCTGGGGTTCTAAATGATGCTATATTAAAAAGGAAATCAACAGTCATTTCATGAGGGTCCACTGGTTTATGAAAAAAATCACTGAGAGGTGGAGTCTGGGCTGTGCCTCCTGCAGGGTGGAGAGGGGCTGTGCTGTGCACGGCCGTGGGTGGACACTGCTGCTGCACATGGTGGTTCACTCAGCGCTGAAGGGGAGGCTTACTGCGTTCTGGCACCGGCCTGGCCAGCCACCCTGCTCTGGAAGTCGGAAGCCTCGTGTTTACGCCTTTGCAGTTAGGACTGAGCAAACCATCCAGAAAGGAGCAGGCTTCTCCTGACAGTGCATGGAGTTCAGCTGCGCTTAGTCCTGCTTGTCATGCACGCTGCTGTTTGGCTTTTGTTTGCAGGTGCGCATGTTTGAAAGGCAGAGATCAAGAGAGGGAGAGACACAGAGCTTCCGTCTGCTGCTGCACCCCCCCAAATGCCTGCGGAAGCTTGGGCTGGCCCAGGCCAAAGCCAGGAGTCTGGAACTTCCTCAGGGTCTCCCACGTGGGTGCCAGGAATCCAAGGATGTGGGCCATCGTCTGCCTTCCCCCGGCACATTAGCGTAAAGCTGGATGAGAAGAAGAACCAGGGCTACCAGGGTCCCGAGTGGCAGCTTAATCCACTTTGCCATGGGACCTGCTCCCTTCCCCCCCAAACCATGCTTAGTATGTGCCAGTCTGTGTATGTATTGTTTTAGTCTGCCAAATAGCTCAGGTAAATAGCCACTGTTCCCATTTTACAGATGAGGAGAGTCGGGGCACAACACTTATCGAAGGTCACATAGGCAGTAAGTGGTAAGGTCTGGATTTGAACTTGGGTGGTGAAGCTCATTTTATCACACAGTGCTTACTCTGCCATTGCTCTCTGGTTGGCCTAGTTTAGGGAATGAAATCTGAAGCTTGGGACAGTACTATATATATATGTATATGTATACTTTTAAGATTTATTTATTTTTATTTGGAAGGCATATTTACAGAGAGAAGGAAAGACAGAGAAAGATCTTCCACCCGTTGATTCTCTCCCCAAGTGGCTGCAGTGGCCAGAGCTGAGCTGATCTGAACCCAGGAGCCAGGAGCTTCTTCCGGATCTCCCACCCTGGGTCCAGGGTTCCAAAACTTTGGGGCCAGGCCACAAAGTCCTTCCAAAGTTCCTGCTTTCCCCAGGCCACAGGAAACTGCATGGGAAGTGGAGCAGCTAGGACACAAACCAGTGCCCATATGGGATCCTGGCAGTTGCAAGGCAAGAACTTTAGCCACTAGGCTATCCTAGCACTTGATATTTTTGTGTCATTTTGAAGCATCCTAGTCTCTCCACCAACATGCTGGTCTGTTTGCTGTCCTGCCTGGTCTGTATGTGTTTTATTCCAGGCACGTTATTGGGGGGGGGGGGGGGGGGGGGGAAAGTAAAGCCATTTTAAGGTATGAAAGAATATTCACTTATTCTGGAGCCTGTAATTGGTGTTAACAGAAGCCCTCATAATGGCTCAGGATTGGACAGGAGCATTTCCATCAAATGTGGAAACTTAGTGAGCAGAGCTCCATAGAACAATCTTCCTTGGACTTCTTAGGTGGGTCTCTACTGAACCACGGTGCTCGCCGTGCCCACCTCCCTGTGGTGAGGCTGCCCGCTGCAGGGTAGGCGGTTTGCTCATTTATGTGAACAGGGGTCTTCGTCTCCACCCACCGTGGCAGCTGGATGCTGTTATTCATTTTTCTCAGGGAGAAACTGAGGCACAGAGAGGTGACACACTTTTTTCCAGTGTCATTTAGGGCCAAGATTCCGGCTCTTAATTACCACAATTGGGATTTCAAAGTGGAGCCAGGTAATAACTTTTGGACAGCTGATTCTTTATTAAAGCTCAGAACTTTCCAGAGCTCACAACCCAATTAATGCAAAGCGAAGCAAAAAAGCAAATGAGAACTATGTCTGCTAATGAACAGTATTGCCTTTCTGTGTGTCAGTGCATCCCAGTGCTGGGCTCCAGATTCAGACAGATCCTGCAGACTGACACTAATGATCCATGAAGAGGCAGGCAGGGCCCTCTTTGTGCCAAGTGGCCCAAGGAGAAAATGCACTGGGTTGGAAATGAGTGTGCAAGGAGAAGAAAAGTGGTATCTGGTCCAGTGGGTTCCCTCTTGATCAGCAGGAATAATCTTGCCGTACTTTACATCACTAACCTGATCCAATACCAGAATCTTGAATGAAAAAAATGAAAATGTTGTTTAGAATATGATGTGCTTGAGGGTCTGGCATGGTAACCTAGTGGCTAAAGTTGCTTTGCATGTGCTGGAATCCCATATGGGCACCGGTTTGTGCCCCATACGCTGTACTTCCCATGCAGCTCCCTGCTTGTGGCCTGGGAAAGCAGTCGAGGACAGCCCAAAGCCTTGGGACTCTGCACCTGCTTGGGAGACCCAGAAGCTCCTGGCTCCTGGCTTCAGATCAGCTCAGTTGTGGCCATTGCAGCCGCTTGGGGAGTGGACCAGTGGATGGAAGATCTTTCTGTATATCTCCCTTTCCTTGAATGGAAGTGATAGGTGCAGGTGAGTGATAGAAGGGGGCGGCTGTAAAGGCACCTGGAGGAGTCGCACCCCGAGGTCTCACAGGGCAGGCATGGAGAAGTGGAGCAGGTCAACGCAAACCCATTCACCCGCTTCCTCTGGCTGAGGTAGCGCCGTGCAGCCCCAGCTGGTGATGGCAGAGAAGCAAGGCAAGCCTGGTGTTTTCATGTCTTGGGGATGTCAGAGCAGCTGGAAATCCACATTTCCTTGCAGAAACCCCAGTGTTGTTCAGCTCTTGGAGTTCCCCATCGCTGCCTCTGTGAAAGGCGTGTGACTCCTGCCCAGCCGAGGGGCTGTTTGCATGGACCCTGAGGGCCGTAGGTACTGAAGGTGTCCCCCGAGTGCTTGGCAGCCTCTCCAGTCGGCAAAGCCTGTCCCGAAGGCCTCAGGGAGGCGGTCTTGGCACTGCACATGAAGCTGCTCCCGAGGTTCCTAAATCCCATACTGCAGTGTTGATTCCGGTCCTGGCTGCTGTCTCCCGTCCAGCTTCCTGCTGCTGAGCTCCCTGGGAGGAATCAGGATGGTTCAAGTGCTTGCACAGCTGCCGCCCAGTGGGGAGACCCAGATGGAGTTCTGGGCTCCTGGCTGGGGCCTGGCCCAGCCCTAGCACTTGCAGGCATTTGGAGAGTGAACCAGCAGGTGAAAGTGTTTCTCATTCAGCCTGCCTTTCAAATAGATCTAAATGAAATAGATCTAAATATTTTTTTGTCAGCGTTCAAGAGGCCCCTGCAGTGAATGCAGTGGGCCGTTCACCCACTTCCTGCCTTGTGGATGCCAGCCCTTCCCATAACCTAGTTTCCCTGACATCCTTCACTTCAGGGTGGGTTCCCTCAGGCTCAGACAGCAGTCCGGGGTCCTCTGTCCTTTTTCTGCCCCACCTCCCCCCAATGAGTCCTTCCCCATTCTTTTTCAAGATCCCTCTGCTGGCCATAGTGGGTACTGTCCCAGTGTAAGGGAGGGTGGGAATTAGCCAAGATTTTGTGCAGAAGGCCAGATGGTAAATGTTTGTGCTTTGCATGCCCTAGTGTCTGTCACTGTCAACCAATTCTGCTCTGTGTCACCGAGACAGCCACCGACAGTACGTAAACAAGCGAGCATGGCTGTGTTCCAGTAAAGCAGCGGGAAAGGGTGGAAGCCCACAGTCCGCTGAGCACTGGTCTAAATCGGTGTTTTTTCTGTTGCCTGCTGACTGCTGTTGGCTGGGTGCGGAGCCTACAGCCAGGCCTTCCTGGGTCACTGCGGTACCCTCCTCCCAACCCTGGCTTTATGAAGTGCCTGGCACAGGGTAGGCAACCAGGAAGCATTTGTTGTGCAACTGAAGGTCCAGCTAGTTCTAGAGACTTCTTTGTTCTCCCCAGTCTGAGGCGTCTTTACACCCCTCCCCCACCACACCATGTCACCAACCCATAGTTCAGATCCTTTATTTATAATACCGTAATGACCTGTGAGCTGAAAGATCAGCAGGGACTTCTGAACTTTGCACTTAAGATTTCCTGCTTTTTGGGGACAGTTCCGCCAAGTAGAGATAACTTTGTAACCGCTATATAGTCTGAGTTGAGAAGTATATTCTGCCGTGTGTGGATTTCATGAGTTGTTCCATGTGGCTCCTTCATAGCACATTGCAACGCCGTGTTCATCCATGTTGCTTGCTGTGAGTGGTTCATTGGATTTTCACTGCTGAGATCTGAGTGAATGTTTGAGAGTTTATTTACACAGTCACCTGCCAATGAACACCTGCATTACCCCAGTTTCTGGCTGTTGCTAGCAGTGCCTCAAAGAGCCTTTCTTGGCCGTATCTCTCAGAGTTCTTCTGAGTACCTACCGAGTAACCAAGTCTAGGCACTCTTGCCCTGCCTCACACAGTTGTGACTGTCTAGAATATACTAAACTAAGCCAGGCATCCAAGTTCCCATGCCGGGGACCACCAGACCTTGCAGATCCCAGGTCTCATTTGTGTTGTGTTCCTTACCCATGGTGTCTTCTCTCTCCAGATTCTACTGGAATGCTGGGCCGCATCATCTTCGCCTGGTGGAAGGGGTGAGTCTGTCCTGCCAGCCAGGGGATGGAGGGTAGCAGCGCCTGCAGCAGTGATGTTGATGGTCACAGCGTCAGCCGCTGTGCTTTTCGGGGTTCAGGGACATATCTGCACCACATATGGCACACATTGCCTGGCTGGCATTGCCTCCAGCCACTCTGTGTTGTCTCTGAGCCTTGGAACAACCTTGTAGGGAAGGGTAGCCCTGAGTGTGCAGTTGTACAGATGAGAAGTATCTGGAGAAGGAAAATGACTTTCCTTCAGCTCCATACACACCTGCAGCTGTGTGATGAGATTGCCACAGAATCAGGCGTGCGGCTTTACTGGGCAGAACCCAAGCCGGGCTGTGGTGTTCAGGAGCTGCCCTGTGTGTGCTTCGCAGTGCAGGAGTGCTCTGTTCCTCCTCTCCTCCCTGCCAGACTTCAACTATCAACTTCGGGTTGTGCTATAAACTCTTTAAGTTTGTTTATTTGAAAGAGAGATTGATCCATTCCCTAACTGCTGGCTCATCTCCTAAAGCCTGCATTAGCCAGGGCTAGACCGAGCCAAAGCTGAGAACTGGAAACTTAATCCAATTGTCTCCCGCTATCACCTATTGCCCTCTAGGATTAATGTGAATAGGAAGCTGGAATCACAAGTGGAGCTGGCCCTTGAACTCAGTCCCTTGGTTAGGGAAATGCAGGATTCCAAGCATTGTGCACCTAAAGCTCAGCCCCAGTGCTGCAGCGTCCCCTGCTGCTGGGAACTTCCAAGAAGGACCTCCAAGTGTTTGTGCACAGGAATCCTGACACAGGAACAGGAGAGGGGGTTACTTACCTGCTGCGTTGTGTAGTAGAAATACCCTGGGCCTGAGTGTTGGAGCCAGCTCTTTCTCCTGGCCTTTGTCACCTGCACTCAAGTGACCAAGGAAATCATCCCTCTAGCAGGGTCACATTACTTACGACGTGCAGCGTGTATCATGTGCTCTCAATCCAGAGTATGTGGGCTCATCCCTGGCTGCTCCTGGCAAACCGGGGAGAAGAGGGGAAGCAGGGCGCCCATGAATAGCTTCCCTCAAAGGGTGCTGGGGAGTGGGGAGCAGCCACAGAGCACTCAGGGTTTTCCTGAGTCATGGCTTGGTAAGGAGAAAACACTGTGGGTTCGCTGGAAAGCCCCATGGCCAATGACTAGCTTTAAGACAGCAGGGAGAGGGTGTGGGGACAGTGTCTGGCTGGCTGGGTTTTCCTGAGCCCATCAGACTTTAACTGTTGGGCTAGGGCACCCCACTCTGCCTGCAGGAAGTGTTTTCTCCTTACATCTAAATTGCAACAACCTCTCTTCCCCAACAGGAGCAAACTGGACTGTAACGCAAAGCAGTGGAGGTGAGGAGGGGCTGGGACTGAGCAAGGGAAGTCCTGCATGCTGAAGGACTCCCACCTCTGACTTCTGACCTCTGCTCCCTCCCCCAGGCTTTTTGCTGACATCCTCAACGATATAGCCATGTTCCTGGAGATTATGGCTCCTCTATTCCCAATCTGTTTCACCATGACTGTCAGCACCAGCAACCTGGCCAAGGTAGCCATCTTTGGAAGCACCCCTGCCCAAGAGACCTGCCTCGGTAGTGCTGGGTGTGAGCTTCCCTGAGAGAGTGGGCAAGCTCACAGGGTTCTCACGCCCAGCCACGCACTGGGTAGAGGACGTTCGGCTTCCCTGGGACAATGTATTCGTCAATTTTTCCTCTCCATAACAAGATTCCCAAGATGAGCCACTGATGAAGGAAGGAGCTTTATTTTGAGGGGTATGTAGCCCAAAGTTAATTCAGCTGTCTGGAGAGCTGGCAGATGTAGATGGCAGAGCAGGTGTGTATGGAGGGAAACATGTGGTAAGCCAGGAGGCATAGGAAGCAGGCCCCTCTTCCATGCGTGTGGCCTCTGCTGTAACGCCACCATGACTGTCTTAGGGGGGCTGTGCCCTGACCACTACATGCAGTCTCTCTGCTTGCCAGAATTCCTGCCTTCAGACCCTGCAACGAGGTTACATTTCCACCCTTCGTTCCTTGCCTATTAGCTGTGGTCCATGAACATGAGACTTTGCAAGCCCAGCCTTTCACACACGGGCCTTCAGGGAAACCCAAACTCATTCCCAAGAGTAGCACTCGGGCATCACCTGTTGTAAGCATCCGTTCGCCTGTCCCAGGGAAGAAGCCATGTGCTGTGTCTGGACACGGCCTTCAGATTCCGCGCTCACCTGCTCTGTTTCTCTCAGGATGAGAACTTAATAAGACTTACAAGATCAGCTCTCTGCTCAGCCACATCAGCGTCATTTTGTACCACATGTCTTGCCTTTTCATAGACTTTCTCTACCCATGGAGTAACTGATTGGTTTTATCTGTTAATCTATAAAGCTGCACCAGGACAGATTCCATGTTTGGTTGGTACTGCAGCACCTCAGTTGCTTCTGGCATCTGAACGCGGGCTGGTGGGCTGCAGGATGAGTGAGGGGGACCAGGGACCCTCACCAGTGAGCTTCCCCATCTTGAGATCTTGGAGGGAGATATTTGGCTACCCTGGTGGCAGGGGTGGCAGTCAGGGCCACCAGTGTATGTTTTGAAGTGGGTTGCAAGGTTAGCCAGGGCCTTATGGGGCTAGGAAGTGTAGAGGAATTGAGGTGAGGTGGGGTGTCAAATAATGCAGGAAGCAAAGCTGGGTCTGGTTGCTGGACAGTGCAGAGGACACAGCCAAAGCAAGCGTTGGGGGCTGGGGAACTTCTGGGCTAGGAATGACCTTGGGGCCTCCACCTTGGGGAAGGAATTTCCTAGGGACCAGATTGGTACGCAAGAGTGCAGGAAGGACTTTAGATTTCTCATGGAATGAGACAGGTGTGCTTAGAGGAACCATGAGACAAGGACAGCCTTCTGGGGTTTGCCCTGGCGTCACTGCATCCGTGCCTGGTTTGCTCTGGTTGGTGGGAGCCGCATGCCTGGCTGACCCAGGCACCCGTGTTGTGCACAGCCTGTGGCTGCCCTGACCTGAGCCCTTCCCTCTCCCTACCCAGTGCGTTGTCAGTGTGGCTGGCGGAGCTACACGAGCTGCACTAACTGTGCACCAGGCGCGCAGGAACAACATGGCCGACGTGTCAGCCAAGGACAGCAGCCAGGTAAGCAGTCGAGTGGAGGGAGGGTGTGCCAGGGATGGAGCTGGGGTGTAGACCATGCCACACTGTGGTGTCTGGAGAGGAGCAGCTAAGCACCCCTGGGGAAAAGGGGCAGAAACCTAGGTGCTGGATGCTTTGAGTCTCAGCACCTCGCCCCAGCACTAGGGCACAGGTGCTGGTGGCAATGAGTCCAGCCCATTCTCATATCCCTGCCAGTTATGTGTGTGGCTGGAGTGAGTCCCTGCCTCCACTCAGCCCCCAGCCGCTACTCCAACCTGGGAGCTGGATGTTCTGGGCACATGAGGGCTTCTGCATGAAACTCTTGGCACGTTGAAAGGTGTTCATTCTGCATGTTCGCTGGGGTCATGGGCTGGAGGCAGGCGCTCAGCAGTTCAGCAAGCACTGCCTCTCCACCTTACCCAGCAAGTGGCTGGTGACGCCTCTCAGACCAAACCTATGGCACAGGAGTCCCACAGCTCCTGACTAAATGCTTGTGTGCATCATGTGATGTGACCATGCCAGGCTAATACTTGGCGAGCATCAGCCATGTGCCAGGTGTTTCGCTTCTCTGAGCTCATTAAATCCTTGCTCTGGTCTTGTGTAAGGACTCACTGCGGCCATCTCAGCTGAGGGAATCAAGCATGGTGCATTCCAGTCCCCCTGGTCAAGTACCTTCTTACAGGAAACAACAGAACCCATTCTTTCCCTGTATCTCCTCTGGCCCTAAATCCAGGGGTGAAGGAGGGAATCGCACATCCCAGGCTCTGCTCTTCAGGGCCGTGTGGCTCTGTGCCCAGCCTGCTTTCCCCTGCTCTCTTGCTGGCTCCCAGCACTCCCAACGCCCCCAGGCTGTTCCCTCCTAAGGCTCCAGACTTTCTCAGCGCATAGCAGCAGTGACATCACAGGACAGGTGCTTTACTCCACCTGCTGCTTAGATCTCCTGGTTGGCATGCTGTACGGCTGCTAGAGTGACTGCTCCCGCCATGGGCAGAAGAAGCAGCTCCCCAGGTCCCTGACCCAAGGCATGCCCAAGTTGGGCCTTGGCGTAAGCCACCAATAAGAATTGTTCCTTATTTATGCAGTGGTGCGTGTCTTGAGTGTGGGCTACACAGATAACTCTGCAAATTGAAGATGTGTTAGAGTCACTGTGTCTGCCCAGGCAGAGGAGCAGCTGGTTTCCTTTAACTGACAGCTCACACCCCAGAAACCTTGACCATGTACTTGGCAGCCCCGTCAGAGCAGCAGGGAGGAAAGCAGTGAGAGAACTTGGGATGTTTGCTCAGGTCTAGAGGGGGCCCTCCGACTCCCAACCCCTCTGTCATTTTTTAGGAGACACTGGTGAACCTGGCGGGACTCCTCGTCAGCCTCTTGATGCTTCCTCTGGTATCAGGCAGCCTCAGGTAAGCCAGGAGCAAGGGCGGGCGTTGATGCTGGCCGGTCTGGTGCCCGCACTGGCCACTTCACTTTCTCGCCCCAGCGTCAGCCTCGGCTGTTTCTTCTTCCTCACTGCCCTCCACATCTACGCCAACTACCGGGCTGTCCGAGCCCTCGTCATGGAGACCTTGAATGAAGGCCGGCTCCGGCTGGTCGTGAAGCACTTTCTCCAGCGGGGAGAGGTGCTTGACCCCACGTCAGCCAACCAGATGGAACCACTGTGGACAGGTGCCCAACACCTCACTCTTGAGTCCTGTGTCTCCCCTACCTCTCCCCCTGCCTGGGTTCCTGACTCCAGCTTCCTACAGGTTTCTCACCATCTCCATCTCTCTCCCTGGGGGTCCCCCTACACCGTTTGATATCCAGGTGAGTGGTCCAGTGCCTTCTCCTCCTTGTAACTGCCACCCACAGAGACTTGGGGCTCCTGGGTTGGTTACATATTTCCCCCACCCCCTGCCCTGGCCACATCCTACCTCTCTGTTCTAGATTCTTTACTTGTACTGATTAGACCTGGAGTTGAGTGGAGGGGGCAGCAGTGGGGTAACTCAGAGGAGATACTCGGATGTGTTTGTTGGGGAGGAGAAGGATGGATGGACAGGGAGCACAGCTGATGGACAGGAAGAAGACGGATTGGTGGGAAGTGAGTGAGGGACTCCGGGAGTTTGCCAGGGAGCTTGACAGCTGTGGCTACTCCCTTGTCTCTATTCTCCCCTTCCTCATTGCCCCCTCGGCCCGGCCAGTGTCTCAGAGCTGCAGCAGCTGATTGAGGGGCACCAGGAACCCTACCTGCTTCGCTGGGACCAGTCACGAAGTGAGTGTCATATTTGCCCAGCTTTGGCTAGCTTCTCATTATTTGTGGACTCAGAGCACCAAGCCTGAGCTGTGTGGAGGCTGCTGTAGTGGCCCAGAGGATGCTCCGGTGTAGGACTTAGATGCATACAAGTCCCTGGCCCAGGGTAGTTCTCTTTAGCCCTCTGTAAGATGGCAGTAACAATACCTGCCTTACTTCCTGTAGCGTTTGCCTGACAGTCAAGTAGAAAGGCACTTGGCGCATTGCCACACATGCACGTTGGGACCTTCAGCCTTCCCGAGTTGCCTCTGGGGGGATCAGGCCCTTGACTCTGCTCATCATTGTGGGCTGGGGATTAAAAGTGCTTAATTATCAAAAGCCGTGACAGCCTGCCTCCCGGAGCTGCTGTGAAGCTGTATTGGGGGATTTGGAAACAGGGCATATCTGTTTAGGGGAGGAAAGGGTGAGAAGATGGCCTTCCAAGGCCCTGGCAGACAGGTGTGAGGCAGGGTGATGGGTCGGGGTGTTTGATGTCTATTCTTTCCTGACACTGGTCTGTCCCCGGCTCTCTAGACCAGGTACAGGTGGTCCTGAGCCAGATGGCAGGCCCCGAGACCATCCTAAGAGCTGCCACACATGGGCTGGTGCTTGGAGCACTGCGGGGAGATGGACCCCTTCTGGAAGAGCTGGACGAGCTGAGGAGCCGGCTGCGGGCAGGTGGGGGCCTCATCCATGTGACCATTGACGGCACAGAGCCAGAGAGGGATGAGTGAGGCACGGTCTGCCTGCCGGGGCCCAGAGAGCTGCTGCTTGTGCCCTGCAGGTCCTGAGAGAGACAGCTGGGTTGTGGTGAAGGAGACACACCAGGTGCTGGATCAGCTCTTCCCAAAGTTTTTAAAAGGTAACATCCTTCAGCTCCCAGCTCTCTGAGGCTTCTGCCGCAGGAGCCCACCTGGGAACGGAAGCACCTGGCTTCTCTTGGTGTTCCGAAGTTCAGGGCCTGGTCATACAGCGCCTCTGAGGCTGTGTGGTACTGACTCTGTGATCCTGGCTGGCCGTGTGGGGAGGGGCTCCCCCGGACCGATGTTGACCTCTGGTTTACAACCTTCTCCATGCTAGCCTTTCCCTCATGCTAGCTCAGCAGAACGGGTTTTCACCTTGTTGTGTCCGAGGTCGTTGGCCTGCAGAGCCAGCCCGCGGGACCCCTGCCTGGCATCCTCACAGTATCCCAATGCCCTCCTCTGCCCCAGGGCTGCAGAATGCTGGCTGGAAGACTGAGAAGCACCAGCTCGAGGTGGACGAATGGAGAGCCTCGTGGCTCCAGTCTCCAGAAAAGAAGGTCTTGTGAGCATTCCAGACGGAGGCCCGTGCCCAGCACCAGAGTCTGGAGCAAGGATGCTGGCCACAGCAGGGTGTGGGGACGGCAGCTTTATTTGTGCTTAGGGAAACTGCTGTGGCAGGTTCGCTGAGACCTCATGATGGTGCTTGCCAATCAAATGGACTGGGCCTCAGGTGAACAGAAGGGGAACCCGGGCCTTCTCATCCCACTCCTGTCCCTGCCCCTTTTCCAGGGACTGCCACAGACCCCCTGTCCCCACTCACTGTGAGGTCAAATCTTGTCCTGAGCGTAGCTTACTGCACAGCCTAGTTGGCTCTAGGCATAAAAGCCCCAAAAGAACATGGCCACAGCCATCATGAGCAGGGCATTGAGGTTGACCACACGGGACCAGCGGGGGTCCTCGCTGATGTCTTCCAGCTGCCTGGCTGCTGCAGCTGCCTCCTCCTGGGTTGGGGGTGCAGGACCACCTGCCCCATCCTTGTTCATTCCACAGAACCACCGCAGGCACTGGTGGAATAGGCCTGGGGCTGGAGCCTGCGGCTCTGGGAGGAATTGAGGCCCAACAGTTAGTTTGAGGGAACTTCGTGCCTCTCCCTGCCCAGTTCCCCTGTCAGTCCCATGTCCAATGAGGGCAGTGCTATACCTTCCATATCCACCACGTGCTCTGGGCGCCCGTTCTGGACTGGGGTCGAATCTGAGGCTTGCAGCTCATCGGCATCCAGGTCTTCCCGTTCCTCCTTGCTGTGCCGGAGACTGAAAACCAGGCGGTGGAGCTGGGAGGGTGGGAGCAGGGGCCGAGTGGGAGTCCCGTTCCCGCACCCCTGGTCCTAAGGTCTCTTGTTCTGTCACACCAGCCCTGGGACTGCCCTCTGTCCAGTGTGCACCCAGCCCAGGCTCTGCTTGCTCAAACTTGACTTTGACTCGGCTGGTCCTTGACCTAATGCAGACCCCAAGCTTCTGATCCCTGCTCACACCTTTTTCCTCCCTCCCTTCATCACCCCAAGTCTCTGTCTACACTACAAGTATACTTTGTGCTCTGGTCCTCCCAGGCCCACTGCCCGCCTCACTCAGCCCTGCCTGGTGGTGCTTGGCCTGCAGCTGCACAAAACCAGACCCCTTTGTGAGCTTTCAAGAGGGCACTGTGTCCCTGGCCCCCAGTCAGGTCCCGTGGCCTGAGTCCCAAAGACTATGTCAAAAAGGTTGGCTTGGGAGGGGGCTGGCCGGGGTTTTAATTGCCAGCTCTACAAAGTCTTCAGGCTGCCTCTGCCTAAACCACTAAAAATAAGTGTCACTGAAATAAAAATGTGCTTACTTTGGACTCCAGCCTGCTGCCACACACCCTCAGTAGGGCCAGGTTCCCCCTCCCCCAGGGCGGGGCTGGAAGTGGCAATGGTTGCCCTGGCGCACAGAGGAGCTTTTCTGGGGTACCCATGCCACCCAGAGGCTGCCACTTACGTGCTTGCGTGGGATGGGTGGGGTACACAAGGAGACGATGATGATAAGGAGGCCGGAGCAGAGGAAGAGCACAATGGCGAAGTAGAGGTAGTGCACCCGGCACAGGAATGCCGGGCAAGCTGAGGGGCGCGCGCAGCTGCCCGTGCCAAAGGAGAACTCGGGAATAAGGCGTGCTAGCCCCATCAGCAGGCCCCCGATCAGTCCCCAGAAGGCACCCTGCAGGGGAGACAGTATCAGCTGGTGCAGGGGGTACCAAACCCTGGTCCAAGATTCCAACCATGCATGCTGTTGTGCACGCACCTGCTCGTTAACGCGAGGCACGAAGAGCGCCAGTACGAAGACTGCAGACACGGGAGGGGCCAGGTAGCTGGAGACGGACTGGATGTAATCGAAGAGCTGCCCACCCTGTGCCGCCTGCACCACAGGCAGCCAGGCCACTGACACGGCCACGATGAACACCACCCAGAGCCTGCCATGGATAGCCAGCCTGAGATTGTACCCTGGGTGCCCCAGTGCCCCCACCCGGGCTGGCAGGTTTTGGTAGGAGGTGTGGCAGGATGGGGGAGCCCAGGCCGTACCGTCCTACTAGCAGCAGCTCGCCCTCACTGGCACGGGGGCGCAGGCGCGTGTAGATGTCCATGGTGAAGAGTGTGCTGCTGCTATTGAAGATGGAGGCCAAGGAGGACATGAGTGCGGCCAACATGACTGCCAGCATGAGTCCACGTAGTCCTGTAAGGGGAGCAGTGAGGCTGGGGGAGGGGGCGCCTGGAGGCCGGGGGCTCTGGGTGTTCCCTGCCAGGCATCTCTGCCCACCAGCCCTCACCGTTGGGCATGAGCTTCACGACCAGCCGCGGATAAGCAATGTTGGAGCAGCCTACTTCCGTGCCACACACACGTTTACACACCTCGGGCACTACGCAAGCCACCTCGTCTGCCAGAAAGAGGCCACCGTGTGGCTAGGACCGGGTCTAGTCTGGGAGCCTGACTCCTTGAGATGGGAAGTAAAGATCCTAGTGGATGGATAAAAGGGACCTCCCTCCTAGGAGGTGGGAATAGGAGATGGGCACACAGGGACCCTGGCGCAAGAAAGGGGGTGGGACTAACATTACCCGGGTAAAGCACGCGACTGATCATGCCCGGCATGACCATGAGGAACATGGGCATGAGCTTCAGGTAGCCACACAAGATGCAGCCTGCCTTGATGTGGGTCAGGTTCTTCCCAGCCAGGCAGCGCTGCACTATGACCTGTGAAGAGGGGTATTCAACTCCCAGCAGCCGGTCCCCACCCTCACCCCTACATACCTTCCTGCAGCCTCCTGACTCCACCAACTGGCCCAGCAGTGTCTCCAGCTCAGCTCTATTCCCAGGGATCCCTGAGATCTGGCTCCAACTAACTGGTTTAGTGTCACTGTGGCCTGGTTCCTACCTGCCCCCTTGGAGGTAGGTTCAGGCTACACCTGTCAGCTTTGCTCCCTGGCCCCCCACTGCAGCCCAAGCTCTAACCCCACACCTGGTCACTGCACCAGTACCAGCCGGAGACGATGGTAAGTCCCACAAGTAGAGCAGGCCACGGCAGGTCCCCTGTCACAGGGTCCCGAAGCAGGTGGTAAGAGTCAGGCCGGGGTTGATAACAGGAGCTGGAAATGTTGCCCACAGCCGGGTCCTCTGAAGTTGTCAGCGAAGTCATCGCTCCCAGATATTTGTCGAAGAGTCCGGAATACCCGCCCACCTCATGGAAGGCTGTGTGGGCATCGACACCAAAGCCCTCCTTAGGACCCACATGCCCTAGGGTTAAGACCCTTGCAGCCATGACCTTGGGTGCCCTCCCCTGCTGACTGTGGTCCTTACCGTATCCTGTGAGGATGAAGGCCCCTGCAATGATGACGAAAGTCTGCACTGTGTCTGTGTACATCAGCGCTGCCAGCCCTCCTGCAATAGGCCTGGCTCAGTGGGAACAGCCCCGAGGGTGATCTCACAGATAGGAAAGGGGTGTCACTCTCTGTACAGCAAATTTCAAGCCGACAGCCAGTCTCCCCCCACACTGTGCATTTGGGCACTGGGAAGCCTGCTCGGAGTGGAGGGACTGCATGGGTTTTAGACTTCACTGATGCCCTCCTGGCCAGGCACCCCCTATAAGCTTCCACTGGGCCCCAGTTTCTTGTTTGGGCAGTAGACAGTTCCATGCCATCCAGGTCCGGCCCTTGGGCCCTCCCTATTCTGGTCCCAATCTGACCTCAGCCTCCACCCCCAACTTTGGAGACCCTCAGAACAGGGCTGGGCTGGGCTGGGTTGCTGGAAACTAGCCAAGTCCTCTGTAAGGACCACAGCTGTTCAGTATTCTGCACCTCCCCATGCCCACCCCAGTCCCTTCTCTCAGGTTCAACCTGGTCTGGGTCTTGCAAGGTTCAGGTCAAATTCCAGGCACTTAGGGAAGGGAGGAGAAAGAGAGAGAGAGGGCTGCCTTAGGACAGTTCTGCCCCTGCAGGGGTTTCTGTGAGCCATATCCACAGCTCCCCTCCCATGTACATGCATATGTCCCCATACTCTAGGCCCCTGCACCTGTTACAGTGTAAATCATGGTGATGCCCAGCAGAGCAATGACCGAAGCATAAATGTTCCAGCCCAGAGCCTGCTGAATAAACACGGCCCCGGAGAACATGTCCACCTTGGAGGAAGGAAGGAGAGAGCCCACAGGTCAGGACCCTGGGACCAGAGCAGGGGCCCAGACGTCCTTAGCTGACCCTACTATGCTTCCATGGCTCACTGATGTTCCCACTCACGGGGTCGTTGCTCCTTCCCCCGGTTCTTCTCTCCCCGCTCCCCCGCAGACCTCCACTAGGTGGCCCTGGCCTGCGAGGATCCCGCCCTTGCCCTCCGCACGTGCGCACCGAGATCTTGGTGAAGATGTACAGAAAAAGCGAGAGCACCGACAAGTAGAGGCGGATGCGATGGCCGCCGAAGCGCTTGCGCAGGTACTGCGGCATGGTAATGACACCCGCGGTCAGGTACACCGGAACGAAGAGCCAGCCCAGGAGTAGCACCACGAACAGCGCCTGCAGGCAGAGTGCCACCGCAGAGAGCGACCCTGGGGCCTGCCCTCCTGCAGGGAACCAACGCCTCCTTTGGAACTTGCGCCTGGGATGTGCCGCACCTGGGCTCAGAGGAGAGCTGTGCAGCACCGCCCGCCCTGGGCCTTGGGCATGCAGGGACAGCGTGAACACCTTCCTGGGCCTCCTTGTTCCCTCCCTTTCCACAGCTGTCACTCTTGGCCAGTCCCTCCCGGGGGGGCGGGGTTCCCGTGTGCCCCTCACTCCCGCCTCAAGCTCAAGCACGGTCCCTGGGGGGTGGTGTGATGATCAATAAAAGAGGGTCTCACATTCCATTCAAATCCAGCCACAGCCAAGCCGCTTGCAGCACCCGTCCCTGCCAGGCCCACAAAGTGGCCACTGCCGATGTTGCTGGCAAAGAGAGAGGCCCCGACCTGGGGGGCGGGGATGGTGGGGCTGAGCCTGGGGGGGTTAAGGCAGGCTTCCTGGGCCCCCTTCCCTCCCATGGCCCAGCCCCTCTCACCGGCCACCACACCATGCTTCGTCCTGCCAGGAAGTAGCCACCGACAGTGCCTCTGTTGGTTCTGCACATGGACTGGGAGCGGGGAAAGGTGAGAGAAGTCGGGGGGGAAGAACGAGATTTGGGGCACATCTTTGGACCTCGTTAGCCTCCTCATCACATTCCTCAACCTTCTCTGAGGCTGAAGATTAACCAGCACTCAACTCCCCTGATTGTTCGCACCCCACCCCCAACCTCCTCTCGGACACCCCAATCCAACCGGGTCCTGAGCCTAGTGTCCAGCTTCGCAATCCCGATCGGCTTTCCTGGGAGCCTTGGACTGAGGCTGCTGATTGGCTGAGATACGGACAGGGAGCCACAGACCAAATTAGAATGCTGACCCCAAAGAAAACCCACTGGGTCCGGCGCGATAGCCTAGCAGCTAAATCCTTGCCTTGCAACCACTGGGATCCCATATGGGTGCTGATTTGTGTCCTGCCTGCTCCACTTTCCTTCCAACTCCCTGCCTGTGGCCTGGGAAAGCAGTAGAGGACTGCCCAAAGCCTTAGGACACTGCACCCATATGGGAGACCTGGAAGAAGTTCCTGGCTCCTCGCTTCAGATTGGATTAGCTCTGGCTGTTGCAGCCACTTGAGGAGTGGATGGAAGCTCTTTCTCTCTGTATCTCCTTCTCTCTCTTTCTAATGAAAATAAACAGATCTTTTAAAAATATAAAGAAAACCCACCGACTCCTCAACCAGCAGAACCCAAAGGAGGGTAGACACGCAACCGAGCGGCCTGGGCTTCCCCGAGGCCGTAGACAGGCTCCTGTGGCTCCTGTGCCCTACATTTCTCCCTCTGAGATGCAGAAATCCCTCCATGAGCTGCACCTGCCATTTTCCTAACACTCTTCTCCCAAACCCTAGAAAATCCAGGCTCCGGCAGCAGCCCCTCAACTTCTTACCCACAGGCCGACCCCAATGACCAGCAGGAAATACACAGCAATGACGGCTATGTCAGCAGGATTGTCAATGAGGGCCCGCTGGCCCCCCAGCGCTGGTGCAGAGCTGGCCTCCATCGGTGCCTCCCTTCTTCCACGATCTGCTCCTCAAGGGACCAGTCTCTGGATTCCCCCAGGGGAGGGATTAATGGTTACCTCAAGGGCAGTGAGCCGACAAGTTCCCCCAAGGTCGATTCCCCCCTCCCCAGCTTTATTTAGCTGAATCAGGTCCTATCAAGGCCGAAGGCTGCTCCTGGGGCCCTCTCCTTCCTGGCTCAGAACCATGCCATCCCCTTCAAATGTTGACCCAGCAGCCTCGAGACAGGGGGCCTGGTTGAGTCAGCGCCCCAGCTTCTGACCAATCCAAAGACACTGTTTCCAACCCAGTCCTGGCAGTGTGACCCCTCCATTCAGATATCCTCCCCAGGGTGTGTGTTGTGCTTCTGTGGGTTAAGCTAAAGCCCGTCAAAGTGCCACTTGGGTGATAGCAGATGATGGTCCGAATGCTTGCATTCCTGCCCCCTTCCTTCTTCCCTCCTCACTACAATCTACCCACATCATCTCCAATCCAGCCGTAGGCTTCTTTGTGTTTCTTATTTTATGTATTTTGTTTACTTGAAAAACTGAGAGAGAGAGAAAGAGAGCACCCA
Organism: Ochotona curzoniae; assembly: GCF_017591425.1. Classification (NCBI taxonomy): domain Eukaryota; kingdom Metazoa; phylum Chordata; class Mammalia; order Lagomorpha; family Ochotonidae; genus Ochotona; species Ochotona curzoniae. The sequence continues at coordinate 8,206,043 of NW_024465421.1, forward strand.
CAACCACTGGCTTACTCCGCACACACCCACAACAGCCAGGCCTGCCATACACGTGGGAGATCAAAAATCAATTTCAGGCTCCTAACTTCACCTGGCCCAGGCCTGATGGGCACTTCTGGATGGAGCCACACCTCTGACCATTCCGAGAGAGAGTTTGGGGACCAAAAGGCAAGAACAGAGTGAGCTCGGATCCCAAGGATATAGGACTTGCAGGAAAGAGGAACAGGAGCAGGTAGGGGTGCTGGGGCTCTACTTTGCACTCTTCCTGGCTCCCCATCTGACTGTGCAGTCCAAAGTGGGTGGCTGCCCTTTCCAGCCTTGGGCGACCCTGACCCTTCCAGCACTAGAGGGATGTGGCTGCAGGTCCCACAGTGGCCCCGGGCCGGTGTGAACTTGATGCTGCGGGGATAGATCCGAGGTGCGTGTCCCACCACCCCCACCAAGGTTCCCTCCCACACGAGCACACAAACACTGCAACAGCGATATGTGGAATGTGAGTTTATGCAGGTAGAAAAAAAGTGCACTGAGCAGTGACGGGGTGGGACCCTCCAATTGCAGAGCCTGGCAGGACCCTTCCCCCCAAGGCTGGGGGATAGAGTAGGGCAAGATCTGGAGCAGAATCTCCTGTCACAACGGGACCAACCGGCTCTGGAGGAGTTGGCAGCAGGGTTGGCAGGGCCTTCTGACCTGGGCGGACTTGAGTACCTTAGGGGAGGGCCTCTCCAGGAGACTGGAGGTAGCCCTGCGCTCCAGGTGCTAGGCCTTGGTGGGCTGGAGGATCTGGCCGGCAATGGGCCTGTGGAGCCATGTGCAAGGAGCCGCGAACCCGGTGCGTCCTCAGCCGAAGAGCTTAAGGAAGCAGGGCTGGCAATAGGGCTTGCCCGCACGCTCCTGGAAGGAGCCCTTAGTGAGTGGGCGCAGGCAAAAGGTGCAGGTGAAGTGGTCCGGATGGAAGCGGCGACCCAGGGCCGACACACAGCGGCCGGTCACGGGAAGGCCACACGTGGCACACAGGGAGCCACGTCTTGCATGGAAATGGTTCTCACACAGCGGGCGGCCCTCGTGCTCAAAGAAGCTGCCTCCGGAGAAGGGTGCGAAGCATTCCTGGAGAAGGGCAGCAAGGCTTGTCAGCTGCCTCCATCCCGCCCCAAAGAGATGCCCCATCAGCATCCCAGATCCCCCTCCCGCCGCCCCGGCCCCGCCCCTCAGCCGCGCACCCTGCAGACGAAGCAGTCCGGGTGCCAGAGCGCACTGAGCGCTGAAATGTAGTTGTCCAGGATGGGGCCCTGGCAGCCCTGACAGCGAGGGGCGAACAGCTGCAGGAAGTCCCGGCGGCAGTAGGGGCGGCCCTCCCTCTCATGGAAACCTAGGGGTGTGGGAAGAGGCTCAGATCAAAGCTGCGGGCGGGGCTGACGCTGAGAGGCGGTCAGAGCTAGCAAAGGAGGTCTGGTCCGCAGCGGATGGGGCAGGAGCCCGCAGACCGGAGTAGTTGCCGAGGTCTGAGGTCTCACCCTCTTCTCCGAAAGGCTCCCCGCAACTGACGCAGCAGAAGTGCTCCGGGTGCCAGTGAGTGCCCAAGGCTGTCACCATCTTCTGCGGGAACCAAAGAGGACACTCAGGGGCGGCCAGAGCCTGGGTGACTGAGGGAGGAGGCACATCTGACAGGGACTTTGTGAGTCAGGGGGAAGGTGGGGGGGGCGGAGGGAGAGTGCTTTGAGGGCGCAGCGGCTGAGGAGGGAGGGGCTCACATGTCGGATGGGTTGGTTGCAGAAACCACAACGTGGCGAGAAGCGCTCGAAGTAGCACTCGGGGCAGAACGGGGCTCCATCCTTCTCGAAGAAACTGCTGCCTCCCAGCGCAGTGGCACAGCTGCCACAGGTGAAGTGCTCAGGGTGCCAGGCACGGCCCAAAGCTGTCACCACCTGCGGGTCGCGGTCGGGGAGGGGGAGGCAACCACAGGCCCAATGAGCAGAGATGTAGGTTTTTGATTCCTATCCCTGACTCACCAGGATGAACTGTCTAACATTCAGGTTGGTGGCACTTGTAAGTGATGGGGATTCAGTCCCAGGATTTATCCACCAAGCCACAGAAGACACACACGGCAGGCCTATGGTCCACTGTACTTTGGGGGAACCATAAAAAAAGTTGGCTTTCAAATTAAAAAGTGCATTAGAAGAACATGATTTAATATATACTATCACATATTCATTTCTGTGGAGATGAGGAACCAAGAAGATGAAAGTGGCTTGGGTCCAGGCTTTGCAGAGCGGCTACCTCCGGCTGGGGTGGGAGTCGGGCACTTAACCCAGCAGGAGACTGTGGATCCCTCACCGGGTGCAGCTGTTGCCAGTCACACCTGTGCAGCTCCCACTCTCCTCTGAAGGAGGAAGGACGGTCTTTGCAGATGCCTGTAAGCCTTTGCTGAAGATGACACTGAGATGGAGTTGGTAAAGGAGTGTGTGGCTGGCACATAGCAGGGCCAAGATGAACTGTACCTAGGATGGAATTTGTGCTCTTGCCACCTACTTGCTACATGACTGAAGTTTCCGGCATATCACACACAGACTTCCTGGAGTCATTTAAAGGGAACAGCACAAAGCCTGGCTCTATGGGGCCTCTGGATCCCACTTACTTGCCCAGCAATGGACTTATTGCAGGAGCCACAGAGGCCCTTGGCTTGGGTGGGGACACCACGGCGGCTGAGGTCAGACTGCAGCAGGCCCAACATGGTGTCCAGGCTGCCCTTGTTTGCCGGTGCTGGTGGGGATGGGGAAGTCTCATCCACTGAGTTCACTGCCCCTGTGGTCATCCCCGCTGGTGGCTGGGCAGGCGCCGAGGCTGGGAGCTGCAGTGGGGACACACAAGAGCAGTGAGTCAGCAAGGCAGCAGATGTGGAAGGATCCACAAAGAACTGAGGAACCCCAGTGGACAGCAGCCTCTACGCGGCCTGACTCACGTGGTTCTGGACGCGGAAATCAGAGAGGGAGGCCATCAGTCTGTCCAGCTCCAGAGTAGCTGATGTGGCCGAAGGCTTGGGGTGGGCAGGGGAAGGGCTGGGAGGGCTGTGCAGAACAAGGCTGTGTCATCTCTGAGTCTCCCAGGTCAGGGGCCCTTTTAAGAACTCACACATCTGGGATCTGTGCCACCTCCCGCCCAGCCTTACTGCCTGTGACAACACTCACAGGCTGGGTCTTTTCTCATCATCAGGTTGTTCTTCCTTCTGCTCTCCCGCAGCCATCTTGCTGCAGGGGAACTGAGACATTATTTCATCTAGAGAGAGGAGAGACAGCACTGGGCTGGGGCCACAAGAACCCACTCTCCCAGCTAAAGGTTTGTGGCTCTGTGCCTCTGTGATCTCCGCTCCACCCTGTCCCACCAAGGTACCAGCTCCCCAACCCTGGTACCTGTGATGTTGAACTGGGTGGCATTAAGTTCCTGAAGCAACCGGTCTAGCTCGCAGAGCCCAGTGCCCAAGACACCACTGGAAGAGGAGAAGGGAGGAGCCGCAGGGGCTGCAGGCTTTGGGGACCGGGGTTTGCATACCGTACTGAGAAACAAAGTGGGAGCCCGGGTTCAGCGTGGGGGTGCCCAAGCCCCACCCCCTATTCCCAGCCAAGCTCAGCACTTCCATCCTCATGGCCCAGTTCCCAGTTCCCTCACCTGTACAGGTGGTCCTTGTCCCCGGAGGCCCCGGAAGGCTCCCCAGAACCTGTCTACAGGGAGAAGAGAGGCATATGTAGGATGCCCAGCCTTACTTGGCTCTCTAGAGAGACCCAAACTCCCCAAACCTCACCCTTACGGCTGCATCGTCCCCAGCCTCTGATCTCACCTGTGGCTGCTGCCCATAGGGTGGCGGGGGTGTGAGCTGCTCTGGGGGGCGCTCTTTTGGAGCCCCTGGCCTTGGCATGTGTGAGGTGGTGGTTTCCAGGTCAGAAAGCAGGGCATCTGCAGGGAGAGGTCCTCTGGGTTAGAGACTGAGGAGTCATGTAGGGGCCAGAGAAATGAGAACTCCAAGAGGGCAGTATTTAAGGAAGGCAAAAGCCAGGATTCAAGAGCAGAGGTCTAGAAACAGATTGAAACATTGGGCCAAATCACAGCAGAGAAGGTGGCAAAACGTTATAAAAGTTTCTAATCAGAACATCCAGAATGGTTCATCCTGGGAATCAAGCACAGCCTAACTACCTGATTCTCTTTTCTGATTCTGATTCTGATTCTCTCCCCATCAGTCAATGTAGGTCTTTTTACTCAAGCTAAAGTGGGCGGCACTCCAAGTTGCTCCATTGGCTCCACGCGTGGCATGGAGCTTTCTGATTGGAGACTCTGCAACACTCACCAATTCCTCCCCTTACCTGGGCAGGCCCGTTTGCAGGGCCCGCCGGGTCCCTCCCAAGGCTCCTCATTGGTGAGCTGGCTGAGACCTGCTTTCCGATTGGCTTCCGCAACCCTGGGCCCGTTACTCCTACTGAGGCGCAGCCTCTACTGCAGGGTGCGGGAAGCCCCTTGGCACAGCCCTTCCAGTCACAGGCACGGCCAACAGGGAGGACAAGATACCTGGGTCCCCGTCCTGACCCCAAGTGTCTCCTGGACCCCGGACCGGTCCGTGGAACTCTTCCCCTTCCAGAACTTTGGAGTAGTGGTCCTGCTAACTCCTGACTCCGAGCATCGTGGTGGGCACCGGAGCTTTCTCAGTCATCGTAGTCCTCCCCTTCCGCCTGCAATCATCTGTCTTATTTCCCCCTGTCCCCACCCCCCATCAGCACCGGGACCCCTGCCATACTCAGCCTCTCCTCCTCCTAAATGCTGTCACACTCTAACTCCCAGCAGTTTCTCGGTCCCAGGTCCAAAGCCTCGTTAACTCCTCCCTGCCCGGAGCCCCCGGTCGGAGCGCCCACCCGAGGCCAGGAGCCCGCGAGGGGAGAAGGGCGGGGGCGGCCAGCCTGGGAAAGGAAGGAAGGGAGAGGCAGGAAGAGCGGACGTGGAATCGGAAAGCCTGCGCCGGCAGAGGCCAGAAGCGAGGGGATGGGGAGGTGTGCTTGGCTAAGGAAGCGGATCCCGGCGGCGGCGGCGAGGGGCTGGCGACCCCGGACCCCGGGGAATCGGGGCCCCAACTCACCCAGGTCCTCCATGGCGGGGCGCGGGCGAGCCGAGTGGGGCGAGCAGGGCGGGGGCCGTGTCCGGTGGGGGCGGGGGGCGGGGGGACGTCCGGGAGCTGGAAGCCCGGCCGTGACCATGTAAGGAAGCCGGGACCCGCTGGGATGGCGATGGAGGGGGGTGGTGGGAGGCGGCGAAGAACCGAGGGAACCCGGGGCGGGGGCATGGACGCGAGGGAGCGCCACGGCCCTCCAAGGCCAGCCCCGCCGGCGGCCACACCCCAGCCTTGGCCTCAGCTGCAGGGAGTCCCAGGCGGCCAGAGCTCTTCCAGACCCAACTCCAGAGCCCCAGTCTGGTGAGGCTCGGAGACAGGGACGCAGGCTCCCTACAGACACCCCCCCCCCGCCCCGCAGGCAGCACAGAAGTCAGTCTAGCACAGCGCGGGGGGCACCCTGCTTGCACGATTCTGGAGAGATGGCGCCAGAAAGCATTTTCGAGCTGGGAGCTGGAGCAATACTGTAACGTGAGACTCTGATAAACCTAGTGAAAGTCATCCTTGCAGTCATCCTTGCAGACGCCAAGTCATCCCTCCCGGTGCTAAGCCAGGGTCTTCTGGCAGTCAGAGACCACTTGGAGGCCCAGGCCCCACTCCATGCAGACTTGGGGAAAAAGCATCTCCAGGAAGCCAGACCCCAACCAGCCCCCCATATGACCCTGAAGTCCCGGCCTAACATTGTGTCTACTCCAGCCTGTTCCCAAACCGGCCTTTCCCAAGCTACTGATGAGAGGCAGACAGGGTCCCGCCCCAGAGCAGGAGGGCGCCCTCTAGGGATCAGGATTTGAGAAATTAATGTGGAAACAAATTATCACCCAGAGATGGAAACTGGCAAGCACAAATAGGCCCACCTCAGCACCTTGCTGTAGGCCACGGCCAAGGGCTGAATCAGAACCCAGGGTGCTACTTATAAACAGGGCTGCTTCTTACAACTCGGCGAGTTTTTTATTACCTGCAGTGAAAAAGGGCCTCTGTGTGTTTTCACATGTGGCCTGAGAAAAGAGAAGACCATGCACACAACTGCCCAGAAGCAAGTCCTGCCAGATCCGGTCCGGGGCTCTCCTCAAGCCAGTCTGCTGCTCATGGTCAAGGATCTGGTGCCCAGGTGATGGACACCAAAGCTGTGTGAGCCCCTCCCTCACCTGGGTGTTGACCAGGGCTCTGGCTTTCTCTGGGCTACCAAGAATCCAGGCAGCAGGTGGCATTAAGGCACTTGGCCCGGAGGATGAAAATGAACTCAGGGATGGGTGATTCAGAGTCAGTAAACGAATGCCAAGGCCTCGGGCACACATCACACACCCATGGTACACCCCTCCGAGCTTGGCCATGGTCCCAGCTGGTGGTACCTGGCTGAGCCATGAGGTCCTCTCAACAGGGAGTAGATCTCCTTTGGGGCCTCACACGACATCCTAAAGAGAAGCCTGGTGACTCATCCCAGGGCTCTAGAGCTCCCTGGACAATGGCTTACTAAATGCTGTGTGCCCAGGGTGGCCTGTGTTAACTCACAGGGACATGGGCAGGTCCTGCTTGGTGGTAAAGGGGCAGGGCGGAGATAGGGGGAGCAGAAACACCACGTAACACAGGCTTAGACTGTAAAATTTTAATCTGTACCTCCGGAGCCTGGGCGAGGCCAGGGGCCTAGGGCCTTGGGCTGTTCTCCCGGGCCCCATGCCCAGAGCCTGTCCTTGACTTCTCATGGATCTCAGATCATCGTCCTGGGATCCAGATCTTCCCTCTTCTGCTTGGACTCTTTCCTGGCCACTTGGAGGGAGGCCTCCTTTGCAGACAATTCATTCTTGGGTCCCCCATCCTCCCAAGGGCCCTCAGCCATCCACGCTAGGGCCCTTGGCCCCTGACTCAATCCCCATCACCACGGCTAGTAACGCCTCAGTCAGGGGCCCTGCTTCCTCACCAGCTGCCTCCACAAGCCCCACTAGTGCCAAGGCCCGCTTCCGCGGACACTGGCCCGGCCCTAGGGTCCAGCGTGCACAGTGGGCAGCCAGCCGGGGCCGGCCCAGGCGGAACACCTCACCTACGGACTCAGGTGCACCTTGGGGCCCCAGGTGGATGCGACCCACGGCCTCCTCCAGCTCCTCCTCCAGGCTAGGCAGCAGGAAGCGGCTGGCAGCCTCCAGTGCCTCCTCAGCCTCTGAGCCCAGTAGCGGCTGGCCAGGTGGGGGCACAGGTCCCAGAGCAGCCCCGCAGCCCCGGCAGCCATGCAAATGATGCAAGACGGGCCAGGCTGCACTGGGCGACAGGCCTCGCAGTGGCACTAGGTCCATCTGGGCTTCGGCAAAGCTGCCGGACAGCAGGGCCCGGAAGAAAGGGGAGGCAGTAGCCGAGGCAGCTCGCTGGGCAGGGAGCTGGAGGCCTGAGTCCAACAGGAAGTGCAAGTCAGGAGCTGGGACGGGGGCTGGGCCCAGCAGAGGTTCATAGAGACAAGGAGAGGGTGGGCCTTGATCTTCGGGGGTTGCAGGTGGGAGGGCTGTGTTCACAGAGGGAGCAATCAGACGTTGAAGGCAGGAAAGGGAGTCCGCAGCAAAGAAGAGGAAGAGCGGGTGTGGGGCTGGCCGAGTCAACGCTGTGAGGAGGACACGGAGTCCGCCCTGGTCTAGGAGCAGCCGGCGCCACAGAGAAGGCTTCCTGTGGGGAGAAGGCAGTGGGGTCAGGCAGGCAGAAAAGGGGTGAGCCTGGGAGGGAGTACCTCACTCCCTGATCTCTGCCAGGCACTGCCTCTCCCAATCCTCCTCACCGACAGATGAAGGGCAGGGTCAGGGCACAGGCGACACGGTCCTCAGGGCTCCCAGAGAGCAGCAGGTGGGTGAGGGCACCAACTCCGAAAGGTGACTCAGCCTGCACGGTTAGGTTCTGCAGCAGCATCTCGCCTGTGCGCAGGGGGGAGGCAGGTCAGGCTGGGAAGTGGGATCCACCACCACTGGTGGGGGTTGGCAAGAAATGAAGACACAGAAGACTGGGGGTGACTACAGGGCTGTCAGGAACCAGAAGGCAAGGGAAAGAACATGGGGTGCTGATCTGGGGCCAGAAGGAGTACAATGGTCTGCAAGAAGGGCAAAACCACACTGCGTGGGAAGCAGTGCGTGGGCTGGGGCTCACAGGTCATTGTGCCCAGCAGAATTAGCCAGGCCAAGGCACAATCAAGTGCAGAAGAGATGATGGAATGCAGGCAAACAAGGTCTAGGTCACGGGCTAAAACTCAGGGGATGGGAACCTGGGACCCAAGGCTTGGGCACAGGACATAGCACAACTCTGCATGTTGGTGCTGTGGCACGGCCCTGCCCATCAATCTGGGAGCTGGGCTCATCTGGAAGGTTAGGGTTTGGCCAACAGGTAAGCTAGAAGGCAGGCTTTGGGCCTGCAGAAGACAAAGGGAAGGAATGGGAACCTGCATGTGGGCAGGGAGATAGGCATACCCAACTCTCGGTGCTGACTGCGGCGAGCAGGTCGGGCCCGGGCAGAAGGCCAGTCATCAGGTGCCACACCCAGCACCAGCCAGGCGCGCAGTAGTGCTGCGCCATAGCTGCACACGAAGGCCTCGAGGCAGGCAGGGTTGCAGGTTAGACGTGCCAGGATGCGCAGAGCACGTGGGCTGGGGGGGCCTGGTGCACCTGTCACATAGGCCAGCAGGCCACGGAGTGCTGGTCCCGTCACCAGCGCCCCACTTGGGTCAGGAGCCTGGGAGAAGCGCGACAGCAGCAGCAGCGCTGGCCCCTCGCGTCCCCAAGGTTCCTCGGCGGAGGCTCCAGCGGGGCTGTGGGTCGGGGTGCGCAGCGCACGTGGTAACCGTAGTGAGGCTGGGCCAGGGGTGGGGCTGGTGGCCTCTACTGGCTCTGGCAGGGGACAACGCTCAGGAGACCAGTCTGGAGAGATGTCTTCAGAGTCTGTAGCATAGCCTTCGGAGATCAGCCACGACCTGAGGAGGGCAGTGAGGAGAGGGACGCAACCTCTAAGCAAGGGGACGGGGCAGCCAGAAGCAACACTGGGTGGGCAATCAGTGCCTGCCAAGTGGGAACCTTGTACCCCTTGTCAGAGTGTCCATGTTAAAAAACTGGCTCTGCTCTGGATTCCAACTTCCTGGCAATTGTAGGCAACAGCTGTAGGACTGGGGTCCCTGAGCTGGTCCAACTATGGCTGCTGGATATTAGAGGATATGGCCTTTCAAATAAATAATAAATGATTTTTAAAAATCAATTATCTTTAAATATTTTTTTGTTTGAAAGGCAGTTAGAGAGACTGACTGATCTTCCATCCACTAGCTAATTCCCAAAATGGTCACTGTTTCTGAGACTGGGCCAAGCCGAAGACAGGAGCCAGGAATTGCATCTGGGTCTCCCATGTGGGAGGTAGGGACCCAAGCACTTGAACCACATTCCACTGCCTTCCCAGACATGTTAGCAACAGCCGAACTGGAAGTGGAGCAAACCAGACTCAATTGGGAAGCTGCTGACGCAGGTGGCTACTTAACCCTTGGTTCCACCACAGCAGCTACCCCCGACCCCCAAATAATCTGTGAAGCCGAGGGAGAGGAGGAGCACAGAAGGGGAGGATGGGGAGGAGAAAACCAAAGAGAATGGAAAAACCTCAGTCGGTAATTACTGATCAGTGCCACACTGTTTCAGAGGCCCCTGAGTGGAGAGCACTAACAATGTTGCTATTCTGGTGAGAAGCAACAAACCAGGGTAACAGAAAAGGCCAGATGTGGGGAGGGATGAGATTTTAAATGGGCTGGAGGTGGCAGCCCTCACTTAGGTGAGACCTACACAAGGCTTGGAGGAGGTGAGAGAAGCTGGCATCCACGGGTGAGGGTGGTTTCGGCCCTGGGCTGGAACTTAACCTTGTGCATTCACACAGCAGCAGGAGGGCCGCTGTGCAGAGGCAGCAAGGACAGGCGGGGGCAATGGGGCGTGTTTCGGACAAGGCTGACGTCACCTGAGCACTGCTTAGTGCCAGGGAAGGGGCCAGGTACCGTCACTGACACCTCACAGCCATCCCGGTATACACAGGAATCAGAGGCCCAGCTTGAAACTGATGGTAGAGCTGTTGACAAGGTTGGCATCCTACACTGCAGTGTGGGTTTGAGTCCTGCCTGGCTGCTCCACTTGTGATCCAGCTCCCCAGGAAGGCAGTGGAAGTACTTGGGCCTTTGCCACCCGTGTGAGAGACCCAGCTGCCTGACCCAGATCTGACTGTGGTGACCATTTGGGAAAGTAAAGTGGTAGTTGAAACATTTCTCCATCTCTTTGCCTTTCAAATAAACAAATTAAAAAAAAAGAATCTCTGGGCTCTACCTTCTATTGCACTTGCTTGGGGCTCAAAGTTCAGGAGTGTCGGGGGGAGGGCCAAGGTCAAGGATGAACCCAGGGAAGAGGAGGTATGAGAACAGGGACTGTGGAGTGGCCAGGCAAGGAAGATAGGAGTCATGAGTTAAACCCAGGACCCTCCCCACCCCCCCGACACAGTGGGGGCTGAGGACACAGCGCTGAGCAGACACAGCCCGGCCAACCTCCCAGTTCTCTGCTGGGGACTCACCGGAGGCTTCGGAGGCTTCCAGCCGCCACTCGCTCAGGGGTCCGCTCCTCAGGGAAGTCCCAGGAAGCGGCCTCTGTCCCCTCTTCTTCGTCATCGCCAGCCTCACCACACAGCTGCCCAGCCAGGAGAGGCACCAGCCCCAGAGCCTGGAGCCGACTTAGGGCTCCAGTATCATAGAGAAATCCCACAAGGGCAGCCACAATGCGTGGGTGCCAGGCGCTGGCACGAGGGTCCCGCAGTAAGCCCATCAACAGCTCTAAGCCACCAGCGTCCCGCAGCCGAGCACGGTTAATGGCCTCCCGGCAGAGGAGGCACACGGCTCGCACCAGGGGCTGCTGGGAGGCTGGGCTCGCCCCATTGGGGCCCCGGCGCCTCCGCAGTTCACTGAGCAGCACCTCGACACCACCTGCATTGCCCAGTGCAGGCCGCACCAGGCCCTGGGCGCATAGGTTGGCGAGGATCAGGATGGCTGCCTCTCGCACTGCCCGTTTGGGATGGGAGGCCAGGCTGACTAACGGGCCCAGGGCCCCACCCAGACTGAGCTGCTCAGCACAGGCCCGGGAACAGCCTCGGCTGAGTTCCAGGAGGGCCCGGACAAGGGCCGAGGTCAGCGCGGGATCCGGGGAGGCGGCCAGGAGCTCAGCCAGTGGGCGTACTGCTCCTTGCTGGGCAAGCGCCAGGCGGTGCTGGGGTGAGTCTGCCAGGTTGCGGAGGGCACGTACCACGCTTTGCAGGCACTGTGAGTCCTGGCATGCTGTGAGGCTCTCCACAAGCAGGGGGACAGCGCCTGGGGAGGGGAGGGAAGGACACACAGTGAGCAAGGAATGAGCCTACCCAAGCCCTTCTCCCATGCCAAGCCCTCGAAGCCTTCTCACCAGCTGAGTGGATGACTCCACAGCTCTCAGGTTCCACGGCCAAGTTCCCCAAAGCACGGGCTGTTCGGTTCTGGATGCTGTCCGCCTTCACACACTGAAGAATGGTCACTGCAAGAAGAGTTTGGCTTCTCGAGCATTCGACCCCTTACCGTCTCTCAGTGAGCTCAAGAAAGTGGACTCAGAACCAGGTCTGGACTGCAGCTAAACAGGCAGGTCTCTGCTACAAAGATGGTGGGCATTTCAGATCGGAAGTGGCCTTTGGATTTTCTGTGTTTTAAAGATTTATGTTATTTACTTGAAAGGCAGAGTGACAAGGAGGGGAGGAGGAAGAGACATAGAAAGTGTCTCACTGGTTCAGTTGCCAAATGGCTGTAACCTTTGGACCATCTTCTGTTGCCTTTCCAGATGCATCATCAGGGAGCTGGATCAGGAGCAAAGCAGCGAGCACTTGAACTGGGGCTGCAGTATGGGATGCTGGCAGATTAACCCACTGTGCCACCATGCTGGCAAGGTGCAGGGTTATGGCCCAGTGACTGTGCTGTGACTGCAGGAAAGGCCTCGAATGTCAGGCCAAGGGATCTAGGCTTGAATGTGAAGGCATTAGGAGCCCTCCAAGGACTGGAAGCAGGGGAGTGAAATGGTAGAATCTCGCCATCGTGAGAACAGACTCCAGGGAAATGGAGGGGACAGCGACCAAGAAGCTACCACCACAAGCCAGGTGCGGAAGGACAATGCCTTAATCGAGTGACCCAGCAGTCTCTAGGCACAGGGCGGAAGCAGGGCTAGAAGGGAGTGGGCGGGTTCAGGAGACAACTGAAAATTTAAAATAGCGAATGATGGAGGCTGCTGGCTAAAGCAAAACCTGTCATGCATAGGGCCTTGGCCTTATTTATCGGCAAGGTCTTGCTCAAAAGACATGAAGGGAAGATGCATTGTATGCAAGTTTTAAAACTTATTGATGCTTCACTGTATCCAAAAAAAATGAAGACTTAAAAAAAAAAAAAACTGGCGCAATTTTATAAGGGACAGACAGTAATGTGTATACTACGTCGCTGTCATTGCCACTAGGAGGCGTCAGCTTGGTTGGTAAACCGTAAAGCTTGTTTGGGTGGGATTTTCTCTTGCTGGTCAGTTTCTCCTTAGTGCCCCACCCCCATCTATCTTTAGTGTCTGCATTCTGTCCTGATCATTCGATTGCTCTCCGCTCCTTTTACAAGGTAACTAGCCTCTATCCCATTTTGCGACTAGGTCTGGCTGGCTGCAGACACCCACTCCGTAAACCAGAATACCAGCCTCTGGCTCATCAAATGAGGTTACGACCTCTACACAGGACCACACAGTAGGCATCGGCGTATCCTAAATGGAGGACACGGATCATCCCAAAAAGCCATGGAATAACCCCTGGCTGCCAGCAGCCCACATGCGAGGGAGGGGTCTGGTTCAGGAAGGCAGGGAGGTACTGGGCCATTATGGATCACGTTCCTCCAGGTTGTGACACAAAGAACTCAGGACCGCCCCGGACCGGACACCGACCGAGGAGCCGGAGGGATCCTTCTAGGAAAAGGGAGAGGGAGGCGGAGCCTTACCCAAAGAGAGAATGCCTCCGAGTCTGCGCACTTCGGCCCGACACGCCCCTTCGGTGCAGCAGTTGGCTAGGATGCTGAGAGCCAAGTCCAGCGTCTTGCGCAGGCGTACTGGTGGCGGAGGCATCGATGATGACACGACAGAGGGGGCGGGGTCCGCCGAGGGGGCGGGGTCAGCAGAAGCTGCTGACGCGGCGACCGGCGAGGGGGCGGAGCCTGGGCCTGCCGGGGGCGGGGCGGGGTCGGCGGCCGCCGCTCGCCGAAGCAGCGAGAGGAGGGGGCGGAGCCCGCCGCGTGCCCGGAAGCGCTCGATTCCCCCTGCTGCCTTGATGTGGCGCGTGCGGAGGGCTAAGAGCGCACGGCCCAGGGGTGTCTCGTTGGCAGCTGGGTCCTTTCCCCCACCCAGGTCCTCCTCGGCCGCCGCCGTGAGCTGCGCGAGGCAGATGGAGAGCGAGTCCGTGAGGGCTGGCTTCGCAGCCGCCATCTTGGCCCGGGCCTCAGGCTCCGCCCCGCTTCTCTCCGCTTATCTGAGAGCGCGGCCCCGGCCGAGGGGCGTGGCCAGTCGCGCCTGCCGACGCCACTTCAACAAGCACGCCGCAGCGTTCCTGTCAGTCGGAAGCTGTGGTCTCCTTGCACTGGGCACGTCGGGAGTGCTGGTGTTTTACGCGAAATGCCAGTCTGCGGCGCGTGCAGTGCATGCTGGGATGTGGAGTCCGTACCAGCTTCCAGTTTGGCGTGGCACGATTGGGGAGACACCCCCGAGTCTACGTGCTGGCCCGCGCCTCAGAGAACCCAGCCTTCCCACCATGGGGACTTGGTGCCGTGCTGCTGCGCCCCCGGCATGTCCCTGGCAGCCACCGGCCCTCCTCCTTGGCTTGCCTCGCCGTCCTCGAACCAGCACGGCTCAACCCCGGCTGACAGATTTCCGGAACTCTGAGCTTGGCTCAGTATCAAGTCCCTGAGAGCGGCAGCTGGGGAGCTGTCACTCAGGGCCAATAAGAGGGTTAAACGTACCGAGAATGTTCGCTGCCAACTTCTAAGATCGACAAGGGCCTGCGAAGCTTTGTGGTGGAGGTGTCCGGTGCTGGATGCACAGGTACCCCCCGCCCCCCACGCTTGTGAGCTGAGTAGCTGGCAAGTAGGAAGCTGGGGGCTCTTCGTTGGCAGTGAAGTCGATGGCGCCTGGGTGGTGAAGGAGAACCCGGACGGGGCGGAGCTGCAGGGGAGTGTCACCTCGGGAACGCGGGCAGGCCCCAGATTGCCCTTGGATTGTGAAGTTTTTCTGCCCGAGTGGCCCTGCCTGGAGTGGCAGGAGTCGTCAGCTGCCAGGGAAATACTCTTGAGTTTGCAGTTGCCTATGTAGGTCAGGTCCTGTGCGTGGGGAGGAGGAAGTCCCTGCCAGGGACAACTGTCCTGCAGTTCGCAAAGCGCACCAGTGCCAGAAGTGTGAACTAAGCACAGCCTGCCTCCCTGATTATACTTACCATCAAAACGATTACTGTTACATCAAAACAACCCCTGGGTGGCAAGTCCTACCACTGTGAAGACTGTGACAAAACTTTCCGCTGTAGCTCAGATCTGGTGAAGAAGTGTCAAGGACACGCAGGCAAAAAACGACTGCATGCTTGCCCCGCGTATGGACATCACTTGAGCCTCAACTCCAGCCTCGTCCAACTGCATCGCTCACTCCAGTGTGCGGCCCCACGAGGGCCTGGAGTGTGGAGAGGCCTTTGGTCACAGCTGTGACCTTGACCAGCACCTGCAGACACATCCAGGTGCTGGCCTCTGCAGATACTCCTGGCTTTAGTTTTAGCCCCAGCTCCAGTCCTGATGTAAGCTCAAAGGGACTCCTGAGAAGCTGACTCCCCTCTACTGATTTGGGGTCTGATAGTGGAATTTGGGAGGGATTCCACATCCTCTCTTTGACCTGGTGGACTGAGTCAGGGAACACCAGGCTGGGAGAGTCGGAATACAAGAGGCCTCTGCTCACTGCCACCAGTGTGCGTTCCTAAATGAGCAGGCGTAGGCTTGTTCTCTGTGGCTGCAGAGCCTGCTTCCTCCAGGTGAAGGGAGAGCTTCTAGGTAGGAGAGCTCTCCCCCGCGGGCCCAGTTGCCTTCAGCCGTTGGACTTCTCTGACAGTTGGTGAACTCATCTCTTCAGAGACCATTCTGGTTTTGTTGTTGTTGTTGTTGGGTGTTACAGCCCAGCTAAGCCTGGTTCACAACCAGACACAGCTCACACATCGCTCATCGGGGCAGAAACCTAGCTCAGCCCTACCTACTCTGGTTCTCACGAACACCAGTTTGCTGGAGTCTGGTCCAGTCTGGCACACCCCAGGCCCAGTCCACACCCAAGCCAAGGGACTGCAAACGTGTCCAGACCAGATAACAGCCCCTACTCCGGCCCTCACACTCACCAGTGGGAACCACAACTCAGCCATGGAGCTGAGGTCATGCTGGACTAGGCTGTTTCCATGAGGCTGCGAAGGGAGCAGACTGAGCAAGGCCATGTTTCAGCACCCACCAGTGAGTTGGGACTGGGGGCAAGCCGGGTCAGACCAGGCTACAGCATCCAAAGGCGGAGGACAAGACAGGTAAGGGACTGTGTCAAGCTGGGTCAGAGCAACCACTGGCACACACGAGATCTGTAGTTGGGAACAGGCCTGGTTAGCGAGCTAAGGGGACACCCTTGATTCTTTTGTTGGGACTGAGGGCTCACTGCTGGTCACAAGCGCCTGCACAGGCAGGACCACTGGTTCATACACACACAGTGTGGTCGAGGAGGACGAGACGATGATGTCCAAAGAGTACACGGCCACCAAGATCCCAGCAGCAGGACCATCTGCCTGGCCCTCTTCTCCAGGGAGTTTTGGGGAGAGGCTGTGCAGGGGCTTGTGACCAGCAGCAATCCTTCAGTCCCAACAAAGAATCAGTGTTCTCCAAGGTGTGCAATCGGAGTGTGCATTGGCCTAGCGCCTAAAGTCCTGGTCTTGAACGTGCTGGGATAACATATGGGCACTGATTCTAATCCTGGTAGCCCCACTTCCCATGCAGCTCCCTGCTTGTGGCCTGGGAAGGCAGTCGAGGATGGCCCAAAGCCTTGAGACCCTGCGCCCATGTAGGAGACCCAGAAGCAGCTTCTGATTTCAGATTTGCTCAGCTCTGGCTGTTGTGATCTTTTGGGGAGTGAAGCAGTGTGTGGAAAATCCTTCCTTCTGTCTCTCTTCTCTCTGTAAATGTGATCTGACTTTCCAATAAAGATTTCTTGAATATAGAAATCTTTCCCAAAAAGCTCTATTTATTCGAAAGGCAGAGTTACAGAGACAGGACAAGAGAGCGAGCTTCCATCTGCTGGTTCACTCCTCAGTTGGCTGCAACAGCTGGGACAAGGCCAGGCCACAGCTAGGAGCCTCATCTGGTCTCCCATGTGAGTGCAGGGGCCCAAGCACTTGGGCCATCCTCCACTGCTTTCCTAGGCCATTAGCAGGGAACTAGATTGGAAGTGAATCAGCCGAGATTTGAACTAGCACCAATATGGACTGGTCCAACTCTGGCTGTTTAGGCCAATTGGGAGTGAACCAGCAGATGGAAGCACTCTCTCTGTAACTGTATCAAGTAAAATCAATGAAGATTTAAAAGAGAAAAAAGACATGGAGCGCAGACCTGGGCCCTGACCCCTGACCCCAGGTGCTCTGGTCTAGGCTCCAAGTGTCCCCAGCTTAACCCCTGAGCCAGACACCTACCCAGGGCCAGTGGCGGGCTGGCGGAGGACCACAGAGGGCATGTCAGGCCCGAGGTTGCCACACAGCAAACTGATGGCAGAGTCAGCACTGTGAACTTAGGGGTCGGGGTTGGAGGTTCCTCTGCTTTTTTCTGGCCCTGGGGGTCTCCCCCAAACCCAAAGCCAAGGTCAGCGGGCGTTTCTACAGGGGCAGACCGCCCATGGGAAGAGGGCAGGGACAATGAGACTGCAGCTCTGTTCTTCAGGGGCATCCACGAGTCCTCGCCCAGAAAGTCAGGGACCTGTCAGGGCAGTGGACAGCAGACAGGACCCCGACGCGGTACAGCATTGCCACCTGGTGGCCAGAAGAAGACTTGCAGCCTCGTGAACAGCCCTGGCTGCTTCCATTGGAGCAGGAGCTGAAGGGATGGCAGGCAGGAGTGGTGGGGACCCTGGGAGACGCTGTCTCAGTCTTTCTTGCTGTAACCCTGCCTTTCAGATAACTAAATCTTATAACAAAGGAAGAAAATTCCACTGTTTGGGGCATGAAATGCACTCACAAAAGGGAAATGGATGGGCGAGGTACAATAGCCTAGTGGCTAGGCTCTGGCCTTGTGTCCACCGGGATCCTATTTTGTATCTCAGCTGATCCATTTCTCATGCATTTATGGCCTGGGAAAGCAGTGGAGGATGGCCCAAAACCTTGGGACCCTGCACCCATGTGGGAGGCCCAGGGGAAGCTCCTGGCTTCAGATTGGCTCAGTTCCAGCTGTCGTGGGAGCGGGCTAGTGCACGGAAGAACTTCCTGACTGTCTCTCCTTCTCTCTGTATATTTGATTTTCCAATAAAAAATATAAAATAACTGAAAATTAAAAAAGAAAGAAAAAGCACAGAGACAGACACAATTCATCCGTTTCTCAAGGCTGGTTGAATGTGAAGCATGCGGGTTCTTACTGAAGTGACAGACATTTCTATGGAGCCAGACCACTCAGTACATTTGGGAAAAATCAGGGCCTTGTGCACTTGCACAGGGACCAATGCACTGACCAACGGCATGAGCCATTCCCTCCCCACATTTCAGGGAGCCAATGAATCCAGGCGGTCAGCATTAGATGTCAAGTTCAGGAAGGAAGAAACGACAAGGGGCCTCCCATCAACACCACATCAGCACACTTCGCCAAAATAAAATAAAAGATCTGAAGCGAAAACAAACAAGCCTAATGATGTCAATGGAAAGGAAAGAGATTTTCCTCAAAATCAAAGCCAGGCAGGTTCGGTTACTGAAGAAAAATCTTCGAAAGAAGGAAGATGAGGGCCCGGCGCGGTGGCGCAAGTGGTTAAAGGTCCTCGCCTTGCACGCCCGGGATCCCATACAGGCGCCGGTTCTAATCCCAGCAGCCCCGCTTCCCTTGCAGCTCCCTGCCTGTGGCCTGGGAAAGCAGTCGAGGACGGCCCAAAGCTTTGGGACCCTGCACCCAGGTGGGAGACCCGGAAGAGGCTCCTGGCTTCGGATCGGCATAGTATCGGCCATTGCGCTCACTTGGGGAGTGAATCATCGGACGGAAGATCTTCCTCTCTGTCTCTCCTCTCTGTATATCTGCCTTTCCAATAAAAAAAATAATAAAAATAAATCTTTAAAAAAAAAAAAGAAAGAAGGAAGATGAAATCACAAGTTTGACACAATCCTTCCCCAAACCTCATCCTCCCTAGTCCTCCACCTCCCCAGGTTTTAAAAGGTTTCTAGAAAATGCACAATTACCAGTGGGCAACAGCAAAGTGGCTCCAGACCATCCACCCGAGAAGACTTTGGCAGCAAAGAAGCAAAGGGAACGTTTCCCAGCATTCTGGGACAGCAGCGAAAGACGGTCCAATGATCTGGGCCCCTGAGGGGGACGCAGGTGACACTTCAGGCTCCTGGTTTCACTCTAGCCCAGGCATGGCTATTGTGGCCATCTAGGGAATGGACCAGCAAGCAGAAGTTCTCTCTCTCTGTGTAACTTGACTTTAAAATAACAAGTAAATCTTTAAAAAGAACTTTTTTTTTTTTAAAAGAAGGTGAAGTAGGGCCGGGCTCATAGCCTAGTGGCTAAGTCCTCACGTTACACAAGCCAGGAAACCATGTGGGCACTGGTTCCTATTTGGCTGTTCCACTTCCCATCCACCTCCCTGCTCATGGCCTGGAAAAGCAGTTGAGGATGGTCACAAAGCCTTGGGATCCTGTACCCAAACGTGCAGCGATTGGGGAGCTAAGAGGACATCCAGCTAGGTGGTGGTTCCCACTGGTGAGCATGAGAACCAGAATGGGTGTGGAAATCTTGACTGGACATGAGTGCAATGTCCCTCAGTACAAATGTGGACTGGTCTGAAGTGTGCTGGGTTGGGTTAGACACCAGCACCCACTGGTGCTTTTGAGTAGGAGTAAGATGGTCTAGGCTAGGTCTCAGCTCCTGCTGAGCCACATGAGAGCTGTGTCTGGGTATGGACCAGGTGTGGCTGAGCTGTAGCACCCCAACAGTAAGAACCGGAATGGGTGTTTGCCAGTTGGACAAGAGCATTGTTCCTGCCAGATCGGGAAGTAAACTAAGTCAGGCTGGGCCAAGGACCTATGAGCGTATGCGTGAGATCTGCCAATGGGAGGAGCCTTGATAGAGGATTTTGGAGAACTCCTCTGTCAGGATGCAGTCCCTTGCAGGTGAGGGCTGGGAAGGCAGCAGAGCATGGCCCAAGGCATCCCCAAACCCCATGGGAGACCCAAAAGAAACTTCTGGCTTCAGACCAGCCCAGCCCTGGCCATTGCGGACATTTGGGAAGTGAACTAACTAACTCATAACTCTGCCTTTCTAATAAAAAATGAATAAATCTAAAAAACCAACTGTATGAGAAACTAAAAAGATTGATATTTGTTGTATTCACTGTCTTTTATATTCACTTGTATTTATTTGAAAGACAGAAAACAGAAAGTATCTCCCATCTGCTGGTTCATTGCCCCAAATGTCCACAGTAGCTGGAGTCAGTCAAGCCAAAGCTGGGAGCCAGAAACCCCAGCCAAGTCTCCCACGCGCTGTCAGGGGACCAAGTCCTTGGGCCATCATTTGCTGCTTCCCGATGCTTGGGAGCCTGCAGCGGAAGCAGCGGTGGCGGGAAGACACAATCCCAGGCCCCTGGATGCGGGATGCACGCCAAACAGCAAGGCTTCCTGTTCCAACATCAGATTAGCAACCTGAATTTTTCTCTGCAACCCTAGTTCCCTTTTGCTCTATAGCCTAACATGTTCACATGCTCCAGGGAAGAGGTGGGCATCTCTGGAGACTACTACTCTGCCTGCCACATGCCTGAAAGAAGCAGTTGTGTTCAAACCGTGACTAAGCAAGACCTGAAAAAATGAGCATTGGATTTCATAACCTAGTGGTACTTCTAAGTTATCAGAGGAAGCGGGGCAGGAGTTAGCTTGCGGTGTGGGCAGCGGGAAAGCAGAAAGAAGGCATGGAAGATTTTCCCCAAAAGTTGACGGTACAGGAGATGATGAGCCTGGGGACGCGGACTGGGCACGAGGGAGGGAGGGCAGGGGCTGGTTTCCACCAGATTTTTTTTGCTGTTCTGAGATGGTGAAGAGAAAGAAGTTTCCATTCAGATGGAAAGGATGGTGGGTTTGGAGGCATGCAAGAGATGGGGCGGCAGCAGAGGGAATGCCTGTGAAGAGCAAAGTTAGGCCTGGAAAGCAAGGACTGAGGTGGATCCAGGCTCGGGTTAGGATCCTGCCTGGCTGGAGTGCAGGGAAAGGAACTGAGCGGCAGAGGGCGCTGGTGCGGCA
Organism: Ochotona curzoniae; assembly: GCF_017591425.1. NCBI lineage: Eukaryota > Metazoa > Chordata > Mammalia > Lagomorpha > Ochotonidae > Ochotona > Ochotona curzoniae. The sequence goes on from NW_024465421.1 coordinate 8,226,726, forward strand.
GGAGGGAACGGCCGAGGGAGGATTTAGTCTGAACGACGTGAAGTCATTTCAGGAGGGATGCAGGATTTCTCTAGAGCTGGCCTCCTGGCAGTTCCAATGCTTAGAACGCTAAACGCTACAAACCAAGAACTATGTGGAAAACTCTGGAGACTCCATTTCCCTTGATGCCTTGCAGCTCCCCGACTACATCTCCCATCATCCCCAGCAGCGCTTCTCCCAAATTATCCACATCCCTTAATCGTGTTTACAGATCCCAGCATTCCTCGCTGTGACCGTTCCTTGTCAATTCGCTTGTGGGAGTTCCTGGGGACAACCAATTGGATCCGAGAGTAGGAGACGAGTGGGCCAATCACCGGGCCGAGGGGGCGGGCCGGGGGCGTGGCCACCACCTGCCCCGTGGCGGGTCCGCGCCCATGGGTGCCTCCCCGGGGACACGCAGATATGGGCACCGGCTGGGGAAACCCCGGGAGGGCGCGGCTGGCGCTCTGCCTGGCCGGCCTGGCGCTGTCCCTGTACGCGCTGCACGTGAAGGCGGCGCGCGCCAGGGACCGGGACTACCGCGCGCTCTGCGACGTGGGCTCCGCCATCAGCTGTTCTCGCGTCTTCTCGTCCAGGTGCGCTCGGGGAGTGCGAGGCCTGGGCTCCCGGGCACCTAGGGCTGGTCACCGGGAGCTCCCGCAGTGTGGGGGCACGGGGTGCTCGTCTGCCTGGCAGCCAGGTCACCGGGAGCTCCCCCAGTGTGGGGGCACGGGGTGCTCGTCTGCCTGGCAGCCAGGTCACCGGGAGCTCCCCCAGTGTGGGGGCACGGGGTGCTCGGGACACGGATACTTGGCGGGGAAGAGGGGTGCCGTGCCACCCGGAGGTGACCCGCCGTGGGAAACAGCAGACCGCGGGTGGCCAGGCCACACGTGGATGAGGATGCCCAGGAATGAGGGCGACCCCCTAGGAAAATGGGGGAGCGTGAAGGCCAGGGGTCAGTCACTTGTGGGAGCTGGAGATTTAGGCTTTCAGATCTCTGATAGCTCTACAGCGGAGACAAACTCTAGAACCCTCAGTCTAGGCTAGAAGGAAGGGCCTAGCCCAAGGGGGTGGGGGAGGAGGGGGCAGTGGCCTGGAGCCCTGACGTGACCAAAGGTGTGGGAGGCCAAGAGGTCTTGGATCCTTAAGATTGGGAGAGGTGGGGCACGTGGAAGGAGGACCAGCAGCTGGTTAGCTCCTTGCCAGAGCAGAGTCCAAGAGGCATTAGGTTAACACGGCTAACTTGGGGCTCCACCCCCTTCAGATGGGGCCGGGGCTTCGGGCTGGTGGAGCAAGTCTTGGGCCAGGATAGCATCCTCAATCAATCCAACAGTATATTCGGTTGCATTTTCTACACGCTGCAGCTGGCCTTAGGTGAGTGGCCCCGCCCCTTCCCGGTGGACCTCGCCCCTTTGAGACCTGCAGGATTGGGGGGACGGGAGGCAGCAGCCAGGCATCCTCCCAGCAGGGAGGGAGGGGACGTTTAAGTATTGGCCCAGCTTGAGGGGTGCTGAAAGACTTCCTGAAACCCCAGTTTTGTGGCACTTGGGGGGTACACAGGGATGACCTACCTGTCTCCTGTGTCATCTGCAGGTCACAGAAAGTTTCATTCTCTGGGTCCCGGGCTCAGTGGGTGCATGGGGAGCGTAGATCTCAGAGGGGGCCTAATGGAACTTCCTGTATGATTTATTTACTTGAAAGGTAGAATTAGAGACATCTTTCATCTGTTGGTTCACTTTCCAACTGCCAGAGCTGGGCTGGCCCAAAGCCACAAGCTGGGAGCCTCTTTCCAGGTCTCCCACATGGGCCATATTCCACTGCTTTCCCAGATGCATCCGCAGGGAACTGTATCAGAAGTGGAACAACCAGGATTCAAACTGGTGCCCGTAGAGCATGCCAGCATTACATGCCACAGCACCAGCCCCTTGCCTCTTGATTTAGAGACCCCTCTCCCGGCGTCACCTGTGGTCTGGGTGGTCCCCCCGCCCCCCGCGGCCATCCTCAGATGGCCAGAGGCAGAAGGTCCTCCCTGACCCTTTCCCACCTCCGCAGGTTGCCTGCGGGCTCGCTGGGCCTCCATCCTGCTGGTACTGAGCTCGCTGGTGTCGATTGCCGGTTCCGTCTACCTGGCCTGGATCCTGTTTTTCGTGCTCTATGATTTCTGCATCGTCTGCATCACTACGTATGCCATCAACGTGGGCCTGATGTTGCTTAGCTTCCGGGAGGTCCCAGAACCCCAGGTCAAGGCCAAGGGCCACTGAGTCCTCTCCCCCACACAGGCTGACCTCATCTGCTTTGCCTTGGCACACACGGGAGCTTTGCCCGTGGGGGGCCTTTCCCAGGTGTTTGGAAGGCCCTGCCTCCCTCCCCCACCCCCAGACCCACACAGCAGGATAATGGACCAAACGTGCTCCGCTCTGTCTTCCAGCCAGTGCCCCAGCTCTGTCCCCTAGGGCTGGTTTCCTGCACCTGCCCAGGGACGAGCTGTTTTCAGCAATAAAGTTTCTTATACACATTGGCCACGTCTGCCCCATGTCTCTGCCAGGGACCCTGACGGCGTGCGGGCAGGGAGGGGTTTTCACCAGCATTGCCTTCCCTGGAAGTGGGAAGGTTGTGAGTCAGGGGGAGTGGGTGCAGAGACTGTCTGCAAGGGTGCTGACGGGTTGGCCTCATTGCCAGTGTGTGGAGTCAGCAAGACCTAGGGCACCGTCAGCCCCCGCCTCCTGGAAACAGGCTGGTGACTGGTCCCTACTGCCCCGGAGGGTCAGTCCTGCTCTCCTGGGAGTGCCAGGCATGTACCTGTGACGTCAAGCTGTCCCTCTGCTTCTTTGCATGCTTGACGGGAAGCTCTTTCCGCCATCTAACACGTAACCCCTCAGCCTGCCTTTTATCTGCTATCCGAAGGCGGTGTTAGCAGCCTGGCGGGGCCAAGAGCAGATTGCAAATCATTTTGTTCTGCATTTCCTAAGACATTTATCAGTGTTTGAGGACGTGGGTGGATGAGCTCATATGAGGCAGGTGCTGCTGCCCCAGTCTCCAAGAGGGGCGTTCACACAGGTGGAATCAGAAAATAAGTTAGGGCGCTCCAGGGACCTGACTCCAAGTCTGTCTGGTTTTTTTGTTGTTTTTTTTTTCCTTAAAGATGTATTTATTTGAAAAGCAGAGTGACAGAGAAAGAGCTCTTGCTTGATTCACTTCCCTAATGGTCACACAGCCAGGGCTGGACCAGGCTGAAGCTGGGAACCAGAAACTCTATCCATGTCTCCCACCTGGGTGGCAGACAAGGGCCCAAGTGTTTCCGGATGCCTTAGCAGGGAGCTGGGTAGGAAGTCCGACCAGGACTCTGATACGGGATGCTTCCGGTGTGGAATGCAAATGTCCTGGGTGGCTACTTAATCACTCTGCACGACACCCGCCCCGACTCCCAAGTCTTCCACGTAGAGCCCTCCCCACGGCGCCCTGTGTGACAGGGTTAGGTTATGTGGGCTGGTCCATATCAGGAATTGGGCGTTCCAGTGTTCGTCAGAAGGATGGCTGCTACTGAACTCTGTTTCCCATGGGGACAGTGGGCTCTGAGGAGTGTTGACCTTTCTCAAGGGTTCATGGGCCCCTCGACACCTAGTCCTCCACACAGCCCCAGGCAGACCTGGAGGAACTCTGTGAAGCCTTCTTGGCATCAGCCTGGGAGAAAGCAAGGAAGCTGCAACACAGGGTGGGAACCACCATGCCCTATCAGGCCCAGGATGTGGCCTCCATGCTGGGAGCATTTCTGTATTCAAACGACAAGGCCCTGGGCCCGGCATAGTAGCCTAGCAGCTAAAATCCTCACCTTGCATGTGCCAAGATCCCATATAGGTGCCAGTTCATGTCCTGGCGGCCCTGCTCCCATCCAGCTCCCTGCTTGTGGCCTGGGAGGGCAGTCGAGGACAGCCCAAAGCTTTGGGACCCTGCACCCGTGTAGGAGACCTAGAAGAGGCTCCTGGCTTCAGATCGGTACAGCTCCTGCCGTGCGCCCACTTGGGGAGTGAGTCAGCAGATGGAAGATCTTCCTCTCTGTCTCTTCTCTGTATATTTCCAATAAAAATAAAATAAATCTTAAAAAAAAGACGAGGCCCTGACAGGTTAACCATTCCAGGTTACTCAAGGAGGAGTCAGTCCAGGAACTGGATGTGAACCCGGGCAGTCCAGCCCCATGGCTGAGGCCCAGACAAGATGCCATCACCAGCGCCAGAGCCGGGAACTGCTGGCTCCCTTCCAGTCCAGGAAAAGCAAGGCTGCCTTGGCTAGCCGCCAAGCAGAGGGGCGGAGCAGAGGTGGAGCCGGGGTAGCCAGGTAGGCCCTCTTTAAGAATCAGAGCAGCAGACGGCAGAGTGGCCTGGCAGCATGTGGCCGAGCTGGGGGCCGGCGTTGCTCATCCTGGGAACAGTGGTCCTTCTGCAGGGTAAGCCACCCGTGCCCAGGAGACAGAGAGTGAGTGTCTGTGTTGACAGTGTAATGGTGGTGATGTAGCTGTGTTTGACCATACGTGACACTCGTGTCATGGTGGATGAGACTCTCTCAGGGACTGTCACTGTGGCTGTGTGTGCTCTGTGCCACTGGCTGCCTCTCTGACTTCAGGCACATTCTGGGCCACCTCCGTCCACTCTCTCTCATCCCTCCTGACCTGGATGTCCAGCAGGGGTGTGTGTGTGCACATGCGCAGGGGAGGGACAGGTGCAGGACCCCCCGATAGCATCTCCGGCAGCTCTCGGGAAGGTGGGGAGCCACAGTCAGGGACCAGGCTGAGGCTTCGTCTCTGACCACCTCTCCCACGCGGCCAGGATGGTGGCCTCTAATCCTTCCTCTTTAGGCCTCCGGGACCTGGCCAGCGGGGATGAAGGTGGTTGGAGTGGGGGACAATTAAACTAATGCTCTCTGCGGACAGGAGCCTGCCCTGACTCAGCAGCGGGCGTCGGGACACGAGACGGGGGTTCTAAAGCTTGGAGGAGGCTTGGCCTGGTCCCAAGCTGAGCCCCAGGCACGCTCCTTGGGCCCAGGATTGCTGAGCATAGCTGAGGAAGTAATTACTGAGCGGACGCGCTGAATAGCTCCCCATAAAAGCTGCTTCTCAACCTCATATAAATATTTTCATTCTGGGAGGGGCCGGTGAGGTAGCCCTAAGAGTCACAGGCAAAGAGCCAGGGCTGGCCCCGCTCCCCGCCGCCCCCGACCAGGTCTCACCCATGTCCCTCTGTCTTCCCAGGTCTTCAAGCAGCCCAGCGGGGTAAGCTGTGGGGACATGTGGGTCTGGCCTGGGGTGAGGACAGGTTGGGAGGCTGTGGTAACTCACATCCCTTCTGCACAGCCTGCGGGCAGCGTGGCCCTGGGCCCCCTGAGCCTCGGGAGGGCAACACAGAAGCAGGTGAGTGGCCGTGGCAGGCCAGTGTGAGGAGGCTGGGAGTCCACATCTGCAGCGGCTCGCTGGTGGCCGACACCTGGGTCCTCACCGCAGCTCACTGCTTTGAGGAGTAAGTCCTGGGGCAGGGGTTGGGAGAAGTCAGCCAGGGCCTCTGGCTTTGAGGGTGGATGACTGACCCCCAAACCCTGCAAGACCAGTCTCTGCCCCTGGAACAGTAATGAGGTACCATGTGGTGGGAATGCCGATGGCAGGTGTCAAGGGCATGTTATCAAGCTCATCTTAACAGCCTCAGGCGCTGTTCTGATTTAATGGTGGAGACTGAGGGAAAGGATCTTGCTTAAAGCTACAGACCGGTGTCTCCCCCTCTCTCTCTGTCCCCCAATATGTGGAGGGGGGGACACCAGCCTGCGCCTTGCTTTCTCCTGCCCCTGCTTTTTCCAGAGAAGCAGAGACAGACCTGAGCTCCTGGTCGGTGGTCCTAGGCTCCCTGTGTCGGGAGGGGCTGAACCCCAATGCTGAGGAGGTGGCCGTGGCTGCCCTGCGGCTGCCTGGAGCCTACCACCACTATAGCCAGGGCTCAGACCTGGCCCTGCTCCAGCTCGCCCACCCTACAGCACACATGCCTGTCTGCCTGCCTCAACCTGACCATCGCTTCCCCTTTGGAGCCTCTTGCTGGGCCACTGGCTGGGACCAGGACACCAGGGACGGTAAGTGCTAGCCCCGGGACATCATGCTCACCCAGGTCCTACAGCCTCAGCTCCCTTGCTTCACGGGCCCAGACCCCAGCCCCGGACTCCAGGCCCAGCCCCATCTCTGTTGCCAGCTCCCAGAACGCTCCGGAACCTGCACCTGCGCCTCATCAGCCGCCCCACATGCAACTGTCTGTACAACCGATTGCACCAGCGGCTGCTGGCCAGCCCGGCCCGGCCCGGGATGCTGTGTGCGGGTGCCCAGCCCGGGGTGCAGGGGCCCTGTCAGGTCTGATGGGCAACAAGCCTAAGGGGAGGTGGCCACCCTCAGCCTGGGCAACTGGGAGGGCTGTGGTGGGCTGGTGTCTGTCCTGAAACCCATTGCCTTGCTCCAGGGAGACTCTGGGGGTCCCGTGATGTGTCGTGAACCTGCCGGACACTGGGTTCAGGTTGGGATCATCAGCTTTGCGTCCAAATGTGCCCAGGAGGACACTCCCGTGCTGCTGACTGACTTGGCCGCTCACAGTCCCTGGCTCCAGGCTCAAGCCCAGGGGGCGGTGTTCCCAGCCCAGAGCCCAGGAACCCCAGAGACCAGCGATGAGAATAGCTGCGTGGGTACGAGCAGGGGGCATGGGGCCTGCTGGCTTCAGGCAGTGAGTGCAAGAGACCCTGAAGCAAACTTCAGCTCAGGACAGAGAACAGACATGAAGTATCCATTCCCAGCCAAGGACAACTAGGGGCTCTCAGGAACAGCTGGGTGGAAAGGGGGCTGAGGCCAAGAGGCTCCAGAATGTTCCGGGTTGGGCTCTACGAGGTCTGGCTTCAGGTTTCAGGGAGTGAGGTGGGAGGGGAGGCAACCTGCTTCCAGGTAGGGACCCAACAAGATTGGACAGGACAGGGCTCCTGTTCTTTAAATGCAGGTGTTAAGTGACTGACACTGAAATTGCATGCAAAATACTTCTGGGGAAGGAAGCTATATGTATGGGTAGGTCTTGTGGAGCCAGGCCTGCAGGGGTGCAGACAGGCAAGACAGGGACTGAGTCCTGTCAGGCTGTCAGGGTTGAAGCGTGCTGCTGGCCCACGGTGCCAGCACTGGGAGCCACGTAACTTCTCTGGAACTCGGCTACTTGAAAGCACAGTGTCAGGGTTTGTCAGTGCATGGGAAGTACTTGGCATGCTGTCAGATGACACCATCCATTTCAGCCTGTGGATCCTTGAAGGGCGATGGTCCCCAGGCAGGAGGACCCTCTCCATGGCCCTGGGACGCCAGGCTGAGATACCGGGGCCAGCTGGTCTGTGGCGGAGCCCTGGTGGCAGAGGACGTGGTGCTGACAGCTGCCCACTGCTTCATTGGGTGAGCCCTACACGTCCCTCTCCCGCGTGCTCCTGGCCCCTGCTGGCAGCCACTGTCCAGCTGCTGCCAACGCTGCCCCCACACAGGCGCCAGGCCCCAGAGGAATGGAGTATAGGGCTGGGGGCCGGCCCAGAGGAGCAGGGCCTGAAGCAGCTCATCCTGCATGGGGCTTATACTCATCCGGAGGGGGGCTACGACGTGGCCTTCCTGCTATTGGCCCAGCCAGTGACACTGGGGCCCCACCTGCGGCCCCTCTGCCTACCCTATGCTGATCACCAGCTGCCTGATGGAAAACGTGGCTGGGTCTTAGGGCTGCCCAGCCCAGGAGCAGGTAATAGAACACGCAGCGGCCACCAGCTCTGTTCACCCAATCTCGAGGCCACCACAGCAGCCAAAGCTTTCCCCTTGCTCTGCAGGTACCAGCTCCCCTTGGACAGTGCCTGTGACCCTTCTAGGGCCAAGGGCATGCAGCCGACTTCACACAAGCCCTGGGAACAGTGGCACCCCCATCCAGTCGGGGATGGTGTGTACCAGTGCTATAGATGAGCCGCCCCACTGTGAGGTGAGCTCCTGACCTCCAACCTGCTGCAGCAGGCCCTTCGCATCCCCTCCGTGAAGGCTCAGTGGCAGCCTGTCTGCCAGCCTTAGTTTCCAGCCCCACCTCTCCACTGAAACCCGGCTTCCTGCCAGCTGGTCCCTCTGCCTCAAGGTCCACTGCCCTCCCACAACTGCATGAGGGAAAGAGCACATCACACAGTATGTGTCACCTGCCCCTTCACAGGGCCTGTCCGGGACACCCCTGGTACACGAGGTGAGAGGCACATGGTTCCTGGCTGGGCTACACAGCTTTGGAGACATCTGTGAGGGCCATGCCAGGCCTGCCGTCTTCACCGCGCTCCCCAACTACGAGGACTGGGTCAGCAGTCTGCAGTGGCAGGTGTACTTTGCCGAGGAGCCCAAGCCCGAGCCGGAGGGTACAGCTGGCAGCTGCCCAGCAAACTCAAGTGCGTAGCCGGGGCCCATCCTCCAACAGCCTTCCCGCTCCAGAGCCCTTCCCCCTCCCCACCCCATCCAGGACAAGCCCCTTTCGGACCCCTCCCCTGCCTCCTTGGTGGAGAACACTGGACTCCCTCTGCACTCTCGGCCAGTGAGCCTCCATGCTCTCACTACTGCGGGGCTGAGGTGGAGCCATCCTGAGCCGGCCACTCTCCCTGACAGGTCAGCCGGCCAGCTGTTGACAGGTGACCCCAGGACACATCCCCAGCCCCACCCGCATGCGGATCCAGGTCCTGGGCAGGCCCTATGGCCCGGGAGCAGGCGCCCTGCCCCTCACCCTGCAGGTCAGGGAGGTCACCTGCGCATGCTCCCACACCCACACCCCCTGCACTTCTCCGCGGCACACACAAGGTGCTTCCCATCCTGGACTCGCCTCAGAGAATCACATCAGTCACATGTTTTGAAAATGTCCTTTCTTTTTTTGTGGGGAGGGAGCAATTGTCCTTTTTAAAAACTTAAATAAATTGTTACAAAATAGACTTTAGCAAATAAATTACAAATTGTAGCAAAAGGCTCCCGTTCCTCCGTGGGCACCATTCCTTCCTTTCCCTGGTGCTGGAATCTGGTTGGCAAGGGTGACCCAGCAGGAAGGTCCCTCAGGGAGAGGGGATAAGGAATACCCCTCCCCCTCCCCCAGGTAAGCAGCCAGCTGTGAATCTCTTCCGGGGGGGGAGGCGTGAGGAGAGGGGCTGAGGATGCCCTCATTCTCCTGAGGCAAACACTGGGCACAAGGCCCCCACACACACCCACTCCCCAACAGTCTGATCTGTGGAGACTCTACGTTCAGAGGGAGCAGCCGAGGTCTGTAGGCCACTGGGGTGAAGGGTCCAGGAGTGGGGTCGTGGGGGCAGGTGCAGGGGGCGATGAGTCCCCTCTGCTGGCCGCTGGTGCCATGGGATCTCCTGAGGAGAGAGAGAGGCGGTTACAGCCTCAGCAGCTACAGCACCCCTGCTTGTGCCTCCAAACCCTGTGGGCCCTGCCCCCTTGCCCATGGCCCCAAAGCCTAGAAGAGAATCCTGGCACCCTAGGGCTCCCAGTGACTCCCAGTCCTCAATCACCCATTCCTCTGTAAGCCCTCTCACGCGCCATCATGCACCACTCCCTTTGCCCAACAGCTCTGGGACACCCACTCTTGGTGACCACTGGCTGGATGGAAGGTGACAGCAAGCCCCAGGCAAGCTGGGCTGATAGCGGCTAATGACTGAGGCCGCTCTGCCTGGCCTGCCTTCAAACAGACAATTATCTGTGACTCAGGCCTCCAGTTGAAAGGGTGCCCAGGGAGGGGGTGGGAGTGGAAAGGTTGGATCCTTGAAAAGAAAAGGGTTGGCTTAAGGGTCTGGGGTGACACCAGGGGCCAGGGTTGGTGTGTTAGTATTGTCCTAACAGGAGAAGACAAGATGTAGCGAAAGGGGGCCAAGCACTGGGTGCCAATGACCCAGGCAGAGGTGCAATCTGCTAGACCCCACCTCTGCATACTCCAGGAAAGAACCTAAATCAACAATCCTTTTTTTTTCCCCACCCCTCTGGGAGTTATTACTAGCTTCATCAGGCTTCCCTAGGTAGTGGCCAGTTACACTTCCCCACCCAAAACACAAACACCACTCTTCTTTGGCTACTACAAGGGGGGGGGGGGGCGGCTCAGACAACAGCCTCTGCCCTGACCCCCTGCCCTGTGGTGGGCTGGGGCTGCTGGGGAAGAGGTCCAACCCCACTGCTCAGAAGGCAGTGTGGGACCCAGCGTGATAGCGTAACGGTTAAGGTCCTCGCCTTCAATGTGCCAGGATCCCATACGGGCGCCGGTTCTAATCCCGGCAGCCCCACTTCCCATCCAGCTCCCTGCTTGTGGCCTGGGAAAGCAGTCGAGGACAGACCAAAGCCTTGGGACTCTGCACCCACGTGGGGGACCTGGAAAGAAATTCCTGGCTCGTGCCCTCGGACTGGCGCAGCACCTGCCGTTGCGCTCACTTGGGGAGTGAATCATCGGACGGAAGATCTTCCTCTCTGTCTCTCCTCTCTGTACATCTGCCTTTCCAATAAAAATAAATAAATCTTTAGAAAAAAAAAAAAAAAAGGCAGTGTCCTCAAACCAATTTTCCTGCTCCATAAGCAGTGCCCCACCTCTTGGTGACTTGGTGCCCCTCTCATTCCCTGCTCCCCCCACCCAACCCAGTAGCCCACCTTCTCCTGGGACTCCTCACCCCGCTGCCCAAGCCATCACGCCCCCGTACCAGAGCCAGCCACCGGCCAGTCCTCCTGGTGCTGCTGCTGGTGCTGCAGGAAGCTGACTCGGCGGCGGAAGTGGCGGGGACAATGGGGACAGGTGAAAGGCCCCTCTCGAGGTGCGTGCACCCGCCCGTGGCCCTCCAGCCGGGCAGCTGTCCGGAAGGCCTTGCCACAGATGCTGCAGCGATGGCGCTTGGGGTCCGTGTGGGTCCTGCTGTGGTTCTTCAGAGATAGCAGGTTGGGGAGAAGTTTGGGGCAGAGCGAGCAGGGATAGAGCCCTGTAGTGTGGGCCTTCTGATGGTTCAGCAGGCTGCCGGCGTGGCGGTAGGAACGCCCACATTGGGGGCAGCAGAAGGGCCTGTCCTTGTCCTCAGCCACTGTGAGCTTCACTCCCTGCCGCCTACTGACTCCTTCCACATTCTCCCTGGAGGGTTCTGATGGGGCTTCCGGCACCTGCTTCTGCTCAGGGAGCCCTGCCTGTCCCTCTACGGCTTCAGGACCCCTGGCCTCCTCCAGCTGTGTGGTCAGCACCTGACTCTGATCCTTGGAATGAGTCTGCAGGTGGCTGGCCCCGCCACAATGGGACTGGAAGGCCTTGTCCCAGTCAGGGCAGGCAAAGGGCTGAGCAACTAAATGATTGTAGCCATGGCTCTTAGCAGCCACAGGAGCCAAGACCTCCTTGGAGGGATGCAGGCAACGGTGGCAGTCTGTCTTGGAGCTGTTGTGGTTCCAGGAGCCGTCCGACTGGCTGTCAGCTTTGCCACACTGGCTGCAGGAAGGACTCCCAGGCTGGAGCGGAGAGCTGCTGTCTCCATGCTCCCAGCCATCCGTCTGATGCAGACTGGCTCCACTGGCCTGGCTGCTAGCCAGGCGGCAAGCACTCCTGCAAACACTGGCCTCTGCCTCATCTTCTGGTTTGGTGAGGGCCTGACCCGGAGGGCCCCAGGCTCCGTGGTGATTCACCAGGGCCCTGTCTCCTTGCTGCCCCTCTGCCTTCCCCCAGCTGGGTGACAGTGGCTCAGTGGCCCGGATAGAGCCCTGTCTGAGATCCCCTGTCGCCAAGGCTCCAACCTGCTCCAGCTGGGGCCCCGACTCAGCACCACCAGCAGTGGGCTGAAGTCCCTGGCTGTCAGCCAGGCTCCCTCTGTTGCCGCCTGCGCCACTTGGGTCGTCCAGACCAGGGGGAAGCTCTCTTTTGGTTTCCTCCTCATGCTCCCGCAGGTGCCGCTCCAGAGATGCCCGGCCAGGGAAACCACGGCCACAGAGGGCACAGCGCACAACTGCCCGCCGAGCCCGGCCCACCCGGCGCCTCCGGTTCTCCAAGTGCAGCTTCTGATGGTCCTTCAGGGCCATGCGGTTCGAGCAGGTCTTGGGGTAGCTGTGCTGGCCCGGCTGGTGGCTGCACCGGTGGTTCAGCAGGCTGCTAGCATGGCGGTAGATTCGCCCACACTGTCCACACGGGAAGGACCCGTCTTCCTGGGACAGCTTCCTGGCGCCCCCAGCCCCTCGCCGCTCAGCGTGTACCCTCTGATGGTTGGCTAGCTGTTTCCGCAGGCGGAAGGCCTTCCCGCACTCGCTGCAGCGGAAGCGCCGGGGGTCGGCGTGGATGCGCCGGTGGTTCTTGAGGGACATGAGGTTTGAGAAGCCCTTGGAGCAGGCCTGACAGCCAAAGTGGCCGGTCTGGTGGCTCTGCCGGTGATTGATGAGGCTGCCTGCGTGCTTGTAAGAGCGGCCGCACACCTCACAGCTGAAGGGCCGCTCGGCCTTCACCAGCCTCGGCTCCGGCTCCTTCACGGACGTCTCCACCCACGTCTCTTCCTGCACCTCTGCCGCTTTGTCCAAGGGCTCAGCTTTAAGTTCTTCCTGGAGCTTCCTCACAGCCACCTGCTCAGGCACCGCTTCCGCGGTGATGTGGGGCTCCGCACTGCCCCCCGCCTCGGGGCTGGGCCGCAGTTGGGGCTCATTGCCTTTGCAGTGAGGGTTATTCCGCAGGTGGTTGCGGTAGGCAGCCAGGTTGGGGAAGCAGCGGGAGCAGACGGGGCAGACGAAGTCTCCGGTCTGGTGGATCTTGAGGTGGTTCACTAGGCTGCCCCCGTGGCGGTAGGTTTTGCCGCACTGATCGCAGCGGAAGGGGCGAGGCTGCGCCTCCGGGGAACCTCCATCTCCCTGCGCGCAGGGGCTGCCTGTGCCACTCACCCCCTCCTCAGACTTGGGGTCTCCATCCTCTCCAGGGCCAGAGGCCACTGCATCCTCTGGGGCCTCCTCCGCAGCATCTCCTGCAGCTTCCGGGAGGCTGGGCGGCTTGTCCTCAGTATCCTTGGTGCTTTGACTTTGGTGATGGCGCTCCAAGCTCCCCAGGTCATCGTACGTCTGACCGCAGCAGCCACAGATGTGCCCGTATCCTGCTCCCTCTAGCGCCTCCACCTCCCGCTGCAGTTGGTTCAGCAGCTCCGCTTCGGAGACCTGCAGCGGAGGGACACGGGGAGAGCGGTCCTCTGGGGCTCCTTCCTCATCTCCCGGATCCTCGTCCGAGCCCTCCTCAGCCGAGCTGGAGGCGCTGTGGGCCTGGCGCCGGTGAAGCCTGTAGCCGGCCCGCCCAGGGAAGATCATGCCGCAGAGGGAGCAGAGGAAGGGCTGGGCTGAGGCCGCCTCCCCCGTGCCGTGGTCCCGGAAGTGGCTGCGCAAAGCAGGCAGAGAGTCAAACTCCTTCGGGCAGAGGGAGCACTGATAGATGCCTGGTGGGTGGCAGGGTCTGTGTCCCAGCAGGCCAGCAGCATGCGGGAAAGAGCGCCCACAGTCAGGGCAGGTGTGCGTGCCCTCGGCCTGCCAGCCGCTGACAGCCTCAGTAGAGCAGGCTGCTTTCTGATCCTCGTCCTGCCCAGGGAGGTCATCACAAAAGCCAGTTGTGTGGCACTCCTCACCCCCTGGGCTGTCCAGGCCACCAGGGCCACAGGCCTCCTTCCCCTCCAAGCCTTCCTCATGGCCTCTGCTCTCTCGGTCAGCCTGGACACAGGACTCGCCTCTTCCAAACCCACATTCCCCTCCTTCAGATTCACCTGGCAAACAGTGCCCTTCACCTTGCAAGGTGCCACCGGCCCCACCAAGGCTTTGTCCTGTAGGTCCTTGGGGAGAACCCAGGCCCTCACTGTCTTCCAGTCCCTGGGCCCAGGTCTCCCCTGACGCCAGTTTGGCCACTCCTCTGCCATCGCTGCCAGCCTGCTTCCGATGCCCCCTATCCCGTCGCCGGCTGTGGCGTCTCAAGTGGCTCTTCATGGCAGCCATGGTGTGGAAGTGCTTAGCACAGGCCCCACAGCTGAAGTCCCCCGTCTGGTGAGTCTGCCTGTGGTTAATAAGGCTGCCTGAGTGGCGATAGCTCTTGCCACAGTCCCGGCAAGCAAATGTCCGAGGAGGTGCCTCCGTGGTGGTCTCGGTCCTGCAGCTGCCCTTCTCCCCCATCCCATGGCTCAGGCTGTGATGTGCCAGGCTCTTAGGGTCTCCAAAGAGCATCCCACAGACGTTGCAGACATGTGCTGCCCTCCTGTCCGCTGCGGCTGGGAGGCTGTCAGAGGCCTCCCCTTCACGCTTGCACAGGTGCCCGTCATCTCCTCCGGGGTCAGCTGCGGCTTCTGCCTTCAGGTGGTTGGGGGCACGCTCAGACTTCTGCTCCGGGCTTCGGCGAGCAGCCTTGCAATGCACACGCACGTGGTTGCGCAGGGCCATGAGGTTGGGGTACTTGCGGGGACAGAGGGAACACGGGTACTCTCCTGTCCGATGGCTGTGGCGGTGATTCACCAGGCTGCCCCGGTGGCGGTAAGCCCGACCACACTCAGTGCACTTATAGGGCCGATGATCCAGGGCAGTGGTGGGGACCTCTTCTTCTTTTTCCTCTTTGATGGTGGTCTCGGTTTTGGGCAAGGGGGCTGGTGGCACTGATGGCTGTCCATCCCCAGTTCCCTGTCGGGGTCTGTGATGGGCACGTATGTGGTTTTTAAGAGCAGCTGCATTGAAGAGCTGCTTAGAACAGAGCGAGCAAGGGTAGACACCTGTTTGGTGGCTCTTTCGATGGTTAATGAGACTCCCGGCATGGCGGTAAGTCCGGCCGCAGTCTGCACAGCGGAATGGACGGTACTCCTCCAGGCCGCAGTCATCCAGGTCCCCAGAGACGCCGAGCTCCCTGGAGCCATTCAGCATTGAGGCACGAGGGACCTGGCCCCGGGCACTCTCATCCGCGTGTCCATCTGTGGTGGGCAGTCCTTTTTCCTCCCAGGGATGCCCTGGCCTTTCACCCTCATGGGACTGCTGATGTTCCAGCAGCTCCTGGGAGAGCCGGAAGGCACGGGGACAGCGGGGACAGCGGTAAGGCCGGTACTGGGCATGCAGTCGGGCATGGTTCTTCATAGCCATGAGGTTGGAGAACTCCTTAAAGCAGATGCCACAGGGATAGACGCCCAGCGTGTGGCTCTGCCGGTGGTTGGTGAGGCTCCCAGCATGCTTGTAGGTCTTGCCACACTGACTACACTTGTACCGCCGCTCCTCCTCAGCAGGAGGGCCCTGCACGGGCACCTGGCCCTCTGTGAAGTCTACCACTGACTCGGCCAGATACTGCTCCAGGTTGCTGAGGATGCTGCTGGCTGCAGTGGGCAGGGGTGGAGCCCGGGCAGGGCTGCTGGGAGGCCCCCAGCCCGCAGCACCCTCCTCAGGATCTGGCCGGCTTTCCCAGCTCTCCTTTTCTCTGGGGGATGGATCCTCCCAGGTGCCTGCAGCTGTCCTGGGATCAAGTCCAGACTCACAGCCAGGGGAGTCTGCCCAGCCTTCCCGGGGGGGAAGCCTCTCGTCCCAGGAGCTGGGAGCCACAGTCTCACTCTGGAGTTTCGGAGGGGGTTCCTGGGGCCGAGGGGGCCTGTGCCTGCGGCGGCCCTCAAGCGTATGGGTCCTTATGTGGCTCTTGAGGGCCATGGGATTGGTGAAATCCTTGCCACAGGTAACACAAGGGAACCGGCCAGTCTCATGGGTCCGGCGGTGGTTGACCAGGCTCCAGGAATGACGGTAACCCCTCCCACACTGCTGACAGCGGTAGGGCCGAGGGATGTTGTCACCCTCCTCACTGTCCTGGCTGGGAGATGGGTGGAGCAGTTCTCGGTGGCGTGACAGCTCCGGGATGCTAGGGAAGTGGCGCTGACAGTCAGAGCAACTGAGTGACAGGGGTGTGTCCTCCATGGGGCAACGGAGCAGAAACCAGAAGGCTCAGGAGGAGCGGACAGGTGGCAGCGACATTTTCCTCTGCTTGAGGAGTCAAGCCCTAGGAAGAGGGGGCAGTGGTCAGAAAAGGAAGGCCCGAGTCACACCCCCCTCCAAGCTCAACGGATCATGGCAAAGCTGCCCGCAGCAGCGCCCTGCGCCCTGCTCTGCGCTAGCTCTCCTCTGAGGGCCCCTCACTTAGGGCCTCCCTGGCAACAAGTGCCCCCAGACTCAAGTCACCTCCATATACAGAGGAGACAACAACTCCAGAGGGCAGAAACCTGCTCCTGGCCATCCCCAGGGACACTAAAGACAAGATCCAAAAAAACGTCACTCTCAGCCTCTGTAACTCAGTAACAAGCATAAAGGGGCGTCTCAGAAGAAGCCAGAGCCTTTTCTCCTCAACAGAACGTTCCGGAAGCACTGTAATATCCTTTCCTCTCTCCTGCTGACAGCTGAGGACTCACGCGCAGAGCTGTCACAGGAAAGGACTGATCCGGCCCTCCACCTCTCCTGACGCCGTTCAGTGTCACAGGTCACCTTTCCAGAAGACTCCTGCTTCTTTTACTTACTTCCTTTTAACGCAAACTATCTCCCAGCTTTGGCTCTTTCCCCCGTCTAAGGCCAGCTTTTATTTCACCTTTTCCCTTTCCACTTGCCATGCTTCCTGACCTTACCCTCCCTCAGCCTCCCTCACGTCTCCTCCTCCTGACAGCGAAGGCAGCTGAGCCTGGCCGTCACTTTGTGCCAGGTGCTGTGCTGGGTAAAGCGTACCCATGGTGTCGCTCGGCCCTTCCAGCACCCTGCAGTGCCTTTGTTATCCCAGTTCCCACACGAGCAAACTCAGGCGGGCTTCACTCCCAAGCCCCTGCTCTTTCTCCAACGACCTCCTACCACCTGCTTGACCTTCTCCAGCCCTGACCCTTCACTCCTACCGCTCCTGCAGCTCCGACCCCAGTCCCCGTGGGGAACGCTCTCTCCGACACCCCCCACCCCCAATTCTCACCTTACAAAGCCCCTGCGACCAAGAGTCTCCTCCCCTAGTGAAGCAGCAGCGAGGCCCTCTCCCCTCACTCCTCTGTTCGCTAAGTTGTCCTGGGGACCCCTACCTCGCACCGGCGGCCCCTCCTCGTTCCCGCCGCGGACGCGTCCGTTGGGGGCCGCCAACGGGGGCGCGCCTGCGCACTGGGACCCTTCCCCTAACTGCAGGCGCGCGCCCCCAGGGGTGGCTGTCCCGGGACTCTCGCGCTCCCACACACGAACGCTCAACCAAGGTTCCCAGAAGGTGCAAGGAGAGGGAAAGCGGGAAAAGAAGGGGCAGGAAGGAAAAGAGAGCGGGCAGAGGGCACCGCTCGTACAAGCCAGTAGTCTAACCCCCGGCTTGGTGAACACTTCCTATTGTTACTAAGAAACAGGAAGTGTCCTATGTGCAAAAGCTTCCCCGCGAGACTTCCGCTTCGGGAACATGTCCTGCTCCGCCTCCACGAGGCCGTCTCAAAGACACACTTCCGGCGCTAGGAACCGCTCAGAGCGACTCTGGCACCGCCCAGGAAGGTCACGGAGTTGCTTCCTCTTTTTTTTTTTCAAACACACACACATTCTTAGCCACACATCCGCCCAGTGCAAAACAAAAAAAGTTCCGGTGCTGGTAGAATTAGCGCAGGAGAGGGAGAAAAAAGGTTCTGCGGTCGTGCCCTCGAGCTTTGGCGACTTTCTCGCGGGGCTCGCCGAGGGACTCCGAGTCCCGAGACACACCGGGGCGGAGGCGGCGTCAGAATCACTCCTCGCCATGAAAAGAAACGTCGAACAGCCCAAGCGGGTGTGGGCACGTTATGGCTTGAGCGTGGCCTTCTCTGCCCTCCCTCCTTGTCTTTCTGGGACAAACTCGCGGTCAGTGGCCCGGCCGGGGCCGCGTCCCGCCCCGCCGCCCGCCACTTCCGCCCGGCGCCCCGCCTCCCCGCCCCGCTGGGTCCTAGCGCCGGCCTCGCTGCCGCCGCGTCCCGGGCTCCGTCGGAGAGAGGAGCCGGCGCCGACGCCACGGAGCCGGCCCGAGCCCCGCCAGGTAGGAAGCGCCCGGGCCGCCCTGGCGCCGACGCGGTCCGAGCGGGGGGCTCGGGGTCCCCGCGAGCGCTCTGCGGGCGGGGCGGGCGGCCCCGGGCGGGCTCCGGGCCCCGCAGGTCCTAGAACCCGCCGGCTGGCGTCCTCCCCCACCCGCTGGCCGCGCTCCGGCTGCGGCCGACGCCCGGGCCCGGCCGGCGCGGTGCGGGCCTCGGAGCCGGGAGCCGGGAGGGGTCCTAGAGCCCGCCAGGTTGCGGGCTTTTGTCTCGGGCCCGGCTGCCCGGCTGCCCGGCGCCTGGGGCTCCCTCCCGGGCCGAGGCCCCGGCCGCCCCTCCCGCGGTCCTAAAGAACGCCATCTTGCAGGCCTTTGTCCCGCACTCGGCCCGCAGTCCATTCATTGGTTCTACGCCTCCGGGTTGGCTCTTTTTTCGCCGCGTTCTCTGAGGTCGTGTCCTGCGCAGGCTTCTCCCGGGGCCCGAGTCGGCTCGGGCCCTGCCCGGCGGTGGGTGTGGGTGGGGGACCGGCTCGCAGCCCCCAGCGTGCTTCACACGGCCTCAGTTGCAGGGGGTCCCCCATTTAGCTGATGGGAAGACTGAGAACCAGAGCGCAGGGAGGCCCTCACATCACCTCAGCTGCCCGTCGTGCATTCCCAGGGACGCTGGAGAAGGGAGTTTGAAGGACAAGAAAAAGAAAAAAAAAAAAAGCCTTCCTAGGGGCTGTTCTGGGCAGACGGGTTCATAACCTGGATTTGAGATGGTTTGTGGTGGCAGTGGGGAGGGGGCTGCAGCCCTGGAGCCAACCCTGGCGAAGGCGCTTGGGATCAAGCTACTGGAGGTCAAGGAGGAGCGCCCACCTCCACACGGTTCCATCGTCATGGGGTCACTAGGAGTGTCGTGTTCCCTGAGGCCTGTTGGCAACTGCTTGGCCAGACATGGGGACGTGAGGGATCTGCATTCTGCGCTCATCCCGGCCCTGGATCCTAGCCCAGGCCGTTTGGGAATTGAAAGGGTACATCCCACTTGTTGGCAAAGCCTGGCTCCATCACCACACGTTGGGGGGCTGCTATGTGCCGGTGGGGTGACTGTCAGCTTGCAAGGGATGCTTCAGTTAGTCCATAGGAAGATACTTCCAAAAGTTCATGGAAAATAGACTTGGGGCCTGGGCTGGCATCTGAGGCAGTGGTTAAGTCGTAGCTTGGGGTGCCACGTCTCCCGACCCACTCTGCCAGTGCACTCCCCGCAAAGGCTCCAGGGCTTGGGCTGCGTGGGGGAGACCCCCAGCGTGGTGCCCAGCCCCTGCTGTTGGCTCAGCCCAGCTCTGGCTGGTGCAGCCCATGGGAGGTGGGCAGCCTGTCTCCCTCTCCTGCTCCTTCTCTGCTTTTCCAATAAACTTCCTTTGGTGCAAAGAAAAAGTTGTTTGGAAGTCAGTGCATACAAGGGATCTTTAGAAAAAAAGAATCCATGGAAAATACACACTAGAAAAAAAAATAGCCCATGTAATCCCACTTTCCCCACAAGCTTTTTTTTTTTTTTTTTTTTTTTTTGAGATTTACAGAGAAGGCGAGACAGGGAGATCTTCCATCTGCTAGTTCACTCAGTGGCTGGAACTGAGCCGATCCAAAGCCAGGAGCTTGTTCTGGACCTTCCATGTGGGTGCAGGGTCCCAAGGCTTTAGGCTGTCCACTGCTGCTGCCCCAGGCCACAAGCAGGGAGTTGGAACTGGTGCCCATATGGGATCCCAGCGCATGCAAGGTGAGGACTTCAGCCACTAGGATACCACGTTGGGCCCCCAACAAGCCTTTTGAAGGACTGGTGCTAGTTCTCACAGACGCCTACTGCGGGCGAGCCGATGTTATGGTCCCACGTTCCAGTTGAATCCTCCTGGAGGCTGACTTGGTGTTGGGTCGGGGTCACTCCGCAGGGACCTGGCAGGTAGAGGATGAGGTGAAGCTGCTCATGCTTCCCAGCTGCCTGGGCCCAGCGCTGGAGCCAGAGAGCCAACAACGACACCACAGACTGTGTCACTGCTGCCGAGGCAACGATGAGGAGTCAGCAGAGTGCACGTGCTGGCCATGGCTGTGGCCAGTGACAGGGTACCATTGCTGGGCCAAGTCCCTACCCTCACCACCTCGTGCAGCAGGCTGTACCTCCAGCTGCACTCGCCATGGTGTTTAGGGCTGTCATGTATGACTTGCAGCAGAACACAAACATTCGGTCCATATTCAGCCTTTAGGCCGGGAGGTTAACCTGAGTAGTGTGCATGAAATGTTTTGAATGACGCTGGCTCGTGGGCAGCGTGCAAGGGGTATTCCCAGATGACCCCATCAGGAGCATTGCAGAGAGGCGAGAGCACTTGTGGAGATGGCATCCAGAAAGGTGGCGAAGGGTGAGCATCTGACCCAGGGACCCAACCCGGGATGCCTGCACCCCGACTGCTCCCCCGGGAGGCAGCAGGGGACGGCCCAGTGGTCAGGTACCTGTGACTCAGGCAGGAGACCCAGGTTGAGTCTTCTGATCTTAGCCTGACCTAGCCTCCCCCTCCCCCCCCAAATCACTCCCAAATGTCTACAGGAGCCAGAGGTGGGCCATCCTGAAGCCAGGAGACAGGAGCTTTCATCTGGGTCTCTCTCAGAGGTACTTGGTTTATCCTCTGCTGCTTTCTCAGATCATTTGTGGGGAACTAGATTGGAAGTGGAACAGCCAGAACTAGAAGCTGTGTCCTTATGGGATGCCAGTGCTTCAGATAGGGGATTAGCCTGTTGAGCTACCCTGTAGCCCCGCTCCCTCAGTAAACTTCTTTTAAAAAATGGTGAGCAGGGCCCGGCACGATAGCATAGTGGTTAAAATCCTCGCCTTGCATGCGCTGGGATCCCATATGGTTGCCAGTTCTAATCCCGGCGACCCCACTTCCCATCCAGCTCCCTGCTTGTGGCCTGGGAAAGCAGTGGAGGACTGCCCAAGGCCTTGGGATCCCGCACCTGCCTGGCTCCTTGTTGGGGGCACTGACCATTTCCTTCCCTGTGATTGGCCCTTTGCCCTGATTGGTGTGCCTTGGGTATCGTTAAGCTGATTGGACAGGTTTGACAGTTAAGGGGGGGGGCCTGGCGGGGGAGGGGCTGGAGCGTAATGGTCACAACGGAAGATCGGAATAAAGCGCCTTGGAGACTCTGTCAAGTGTCGGGTGATTTCTTCCGCGGGACGGGAGGACCCCCGATAGCTCCTGGCTTCGGATTGGCTCAGCTCCAGCCATTGCAGTCACTTCGGGAATGAACCATCAGACAAAAGATCTTCCTCTCTTTCCCTCCTCCTTTCTGTATATCCACCTTCCCAATAATAAGTAATTATTTTTTTAAAATATGAAAAAAAATGGTAAGCAAACTCCCTTTGGAGCTATTGCTGTGGCTTAACACGTTAAGCAGCTGCCTGCAACACAGGCTTTCCATTAGGAACCAATTCTAGTCTCAGCTGCTCTACTTCTTTTTTGTAAATTTGTTTATTATTTTTATTGGAAAGGCAGATATACAGAGAGGAAGCTCTTCCATCCAACTTCAGCCTGGCTCAGCCCTGGCTCTGCAGCCATCATGGTAGTGAACCAGAGCATGGAAGACTCTGCCTTTCAAATAAATTAAGCAAATCTTAAGAGAGAGAGGGGCTGGCATGCTCCTCTGCCATGATGCCAGTTTGAGTCCTGGCAGCTCCAGTTCAGTCAAGCTCCCTGCTAGTGACGCAAGAGAAGTAGCAGAAGGTGCTATCCATGTGAGAGCTGGAAGAAGCTCCTGGCTCCTGGCTCCCTCCTGGCCTGGCACTGGCTTTTATAGCTGTTTGAGGAGTGAGCCAGCAGATGGAAAATCTTTGTCTTTCTTTGTATCTCCACCTCTCTGTGTCACTCTGGTTTTGAAATAACGTAAAGGAAACCTCAAAAAAAAACCAAAATCTGGAATCATTGAGATGTGGCAGCAGAGGGGCTGAAAACGAGCCAGTGCAAGCTGCTTGCCGGGCTCCGTGTGCACAGCTTTCCCCTCGTGGGGGCTTAGTCACCACTTCATGCTCCCAGGACCTAAGGGTGTGTGTCTTGTCCTGGAGTGGGATGTGGCAGAGAGCGAGCTCAGATACCACACTCCTGGGCCTCCCGGCTCGCCTGCCCCGAGCTGCAGGCGGGGCGGGGCTGGTGAAAGACCGTGCAGTCGACATAAAGAGAGGTATTCTGTTTTTGTTTTTAACATTGATTTATTTGAAAGTCAGATTTATAGAGAGGGGAAAGCAGATCGAGGCGATCTTTTATCTGCTGATCCACTGCTTGGACAAGTGCAACAGCCAGCACGGAGCGAGGCCAAAGCCAAGAACCTAGAGCTTCTTCTGGGTCTCCATGGTGACAGCAGCTCCAGCGCGGAGCAGGGGCTGCATTGGAAGTGAAGCACCAGAGAACCAGCATCCACATGGGAGTGCCAGCTTGCAGGCAGTGGAGTTACCTGCTCTTAAAGAGGATTCAATGATTCATTTTAAGTTTATTTTATTTGAAAGGCAGGGTTAGACAGAAAGGAGAGTATTCAGAGATTCCATCCACTGGTTCAGTCTCCAGATTGCCACAAAGGCTGGGGCTGGTCTAGGTGGGAGCTGGGAGCTGCATTCAGCTGTCCCATGTGGGTGTAAGGGCCCAAGCACTAGCACCGTGTTCCGCTGCTTTCCTAGGCACGTTCGCCTAGGAAGGGAGCTAGAGTAGAAGCAGAGCAGCTGGAACTTGAACCGGCACCCTAATGATGGGCTTTGTCCACCATGCCTTGGCCCCAATGATGGGTTTTAACAGCCTGCTCAGCTCTCTCCTCGTGGCGCTGGATGCCTGCAGGAACTAACCTGGCGCTCTGTTTCATTTTCCCTGGGAAATATCGTAGGAGGCATTTATTCTTCCAGCTACCCAATCACTGGTCCCCAGGGAGTTGTGTAGGCATACGTACACAGGTGGCCTGGGCTCAGGGTTCCGGTCATTGTTGGGTGGACCAACAGCTTGTGGCAACTTAGCTGCATGAGTTAATAGTGTGTGATATTGGAGAGGCCCCTCTTCTGCTGGGCCCCCAGTTTATTCATGTGTAGGATGCGGACAGGAATCCTGTGGTCCAGAAAGGGTTTTCTGCTCAGCAGCGTGGCTCCAGGGAGACGGCCAGGCATTGAGGGCAATAATTATTCATTTCATTCGATGCTCACCCAACCCTGTGAGCCAGGTGTTGTTAGTACTATTGTGTCCATTTTTCAAATGAGAGCCAGAGATTCACACCCAGCAGTGCATTGCAGCAGGTCACACCAGCTGGGAAATGGTGCAGGCAAGAGGGAGCTGGGAGGCTTGGCAGCACAGGCTTCATGCTTCACCACATGCTGTGATGTCTCTCTGGACCACAACTATGGAAAGGAAATAGCAGGACCTGCCTCGTGTCCACTTGAAGAGGAGTTAGTACAAAGGGTCTAGACTGGAAAGAGCTGGTGGTTGGCAGGTGCTTGCTAAATATACGTTTACTAAGGGGAGACTTTAAAAGATGTTTGTTTCTTTAAGAGGAATAGTTCAGGGCCTGGTGTGGTAGCCTAGTGGCTAAAGCCTTGCCTTGCATGCTCCCGCATCTCATATTGGCTCTAGTTCTAGCCCCGGATGCTCCACTTCTCATCCAGCTCCCTGCTTGTGGCCTGGGAAAGCAGTCGAGAATGACCCAAAGCCTTGGCACCCTGCACCCATATGGGAGACCCAGAAGAAGCTCCTGGCTCCTGGCTTAGGGTTGGTTCAGCTCTGACCATTACAGCTACTTAGGGAGTAAACCAGCAGACGCAAGATCTTCCTCTCTGTCTCTCCATCTCTCCTCTCTGTGTATCTGCCTTAACAATAAAAATATGTAAACCTTAAAAAAAAAAAAAGACACATAGTTCACTCCCCCAAATGCCTGTAACAGCGGGGGCTGGGCCAGGCTGAAGCCAGGTGCTGGCAGCTCCGGTGCAGGTCTCCCATGTGGGCAGCAGGGCCTCCAGGGTGTGCATTCGCAGGAAACTGCGTGAGAGTGAACCTGGGCACTCTGGTGGAACACAGGCATCCCAAGCAGGGTTTCCACCACTGGGCCAAGCACTCCCCCCTAAGGGGGAACTTTATTAGGCAGACGCCAGAGCTTAGAGCTGCCCAGAAGTAGCGAGGGATCCCCTGGAGGAAGTGGATCCAAACCATGGGAGGAGGGGGCAGAGGAGCTCTGGAGTGCAGGCCCGCTCCCCTACTAACCCCCCTTCTTCAAATCCCAGAATTTAGTGGGAAAAGTGAACATACCCAGCTGAGGTAGAACAGAGCTGGGAGAGACGGAGGTCCAAAGTCAAGTGGGGTACAGGAAGAGCTTCCTGAGGCAGGCGGGGCTCTCAGGAAGCTTTGGCAACCAGGGAGGGTCTGGGAACTTGGTGGAGAGGTGGAAGTGAAAGTTGCTGAGCAGGGGCTGGGGAACGTCTCGGGGGTCCTTCAGGAAAGGTTCTGTGGGGGGCAGGTCCTCTGGGCTGCAGGTGCATCTCCGAGGCTGCAGCTCCTGTATCTCTCCGCCCGCCAGGACCTCCCTTGGTCAGCCAGGTCAGCTGCTGCTTCCTGCAGCCCTTTCCAGGAGCAAGAGCCATAAACCTTTCTCTGCATTTCTCCCAGCACGCTCCTTGGCTCAGCTGCCAGTTTCGCTCCTTCCTCCTTGCCCACCTCAGTGTCCTCACTTAGAGGTGTCCAGGTGAGGAGGCAGCCCTGCAGGCAAGTGCTGACCCCACTGCAGTCTCTGTTCGCAGGGCTGATGATGGAGACCAGGCCCTCAGCACATCTGGCTCCCCTCCCACAGCTGCAGCTGCTGAGTGAGCACTCCTTAAGTGGATCTGCCTTAATCCTCTTTCCTTTATCCTCTAGGGAGGATGAGCTGGTGTTAAGACTAATGCAGCGGCTAATCCTATTGCCGCCAGCCATGATCCCCAGGGAGTCACTAAGGGGAGTGGGTACTGGGCTCTGGACCAAGAAGTAGGGGACCTCAGCTAGAGCTGGGGACCATGCCTGGGAGGCTGCTCCCCACCAGGAAACACCCATGGGTTAGGAACCAGAAAGAGGCCTCTGCCAGCAGTGGCTCAGGCCACTTCACCAGCTCTATGGGAACTGGCCAACAGATTCCAGAGCTGAGGGTGGACCAAGATTCCTGTCTGGGGTGGAGTCCCAGCTGCACAAGGCAGGATTCTGGGTGAACAGTTGCTATCTCCCAGAGCTAACTCAACAGACAGGAAAGTCAATACTTAGATGCTAGGGACCTTTAGCTTCCAGACAGAGCCAAGCACATGAAGCCCACACCTAGGAGTCCTCTATGTCTGCAGCCTCGCAGGGACCCTGCGAGGTGAGATGCTGAGATGGAAGGAACCTAGGCCTTCTGGGAATAGCCGCGGCTTTTGAAAAATCTGAGAGCTTGGGGGAGTTTGGTAACCCCAACCCCTCTGATGTCAGCTGGCCCCAGTGCTTTCATCAGTGAACAAATCAGATGAGCACAGTGGGGGAGGCAGGATGGAGTTGGGGCCCCTGGTGGGTGCTGCTGCAGTCTAGAGGGGCAGTGCAGATGAGATGTGTTCTTTGGGTGACCCTGAAAGAGTGAGAAGGCGTGAAGGGATGTGGCTTCCAGCTGACTTTCCTTCTCTTGCAGAGAAGCCTTGCCCACCAAGGTCATGGAGGCAGAGGTGGCAGAGGCGGCTGAGGCGCGGTCTCCAACCCTGGGCTACAGGCGTGCAGGTCGTCGATACAAGTGCCTGTCCTGCACCAAGACATTTCCAAATGCTCCTAGGGCAGCGCGCCATGCTGCCACGCACGGGCCTGCAGACGATGCAGAGGAGGCTGCCGAGGTGAAGCCAAAGCCAGAAACAGAACCCAAGGCCGAGGAAGCCAGCGGGGACAAGGTGTCAGGCTCAGCGGCTAAGCCTCGACCCTATGCGTGCCCACTGTGTCCTAAAGCTTATAAGACAGCCCCTGAGCTGCGCAGCCACGGGCGCAGCCACACAGGTGAGAAGCCCTTCCCGTGCCCCGAGTGTGGCCGCCGCTTCATGCAGCCCGTGTGCCTGCGCGTGCACCTGGCCTCACATGCTGGCGAGCTGCCCTTCCGCTGTGCGCACTGCCCCAAGGCCTATGGAGCACTCTCTAAGCTCAAGATCCACCAGCGTGGCCACACGGGCGAGCGACCCTACACCTGCGCTGACTGCGGCAAGAGCTTCGCTGACCCCTCAGTGTTCCGCAAGCATCGGCGCACACATGCCGGCCTGAGGCCCTACAGCTGCGAACGCTGTGGCAAAGCCTACGCCGAGCTCAAGGACCTGCGCAACCACGAGAGGTAAGGGGTCCATAGGGCAGGAGGCGGGGAGCAGTAACCGATGGGGAGGTAGGCGGCACACCAATGTTCTATAAGGAGCTAGGCGCGTGAGGAGTGGCGGCCACTGGTTGGACAGGGGTGGAGCAAGGATGCTGCAGAGGGAACCGGGAGGAACAAGGTGGGACCTAGGACACCTGCTAACTGCACAGTTAGGGCTTTTGGCCCGTGCTAGACTTTGATGTGAAGAGAGGGGCCTACCCAGGGATGGAGAGTCCCCGTGGAAGGTGTCTTGCCCTGTGGCCCTTAGGGGACTGAGCTGAGGCCCCTAGAGGTGTGCAGAGTCCCTAACATCCTGCCCCTACACTGGCAGTGGCGGCAGCAGCTGCAGTTGTCAAGTGGTGGTCTGGTGCCTTCATGCCCAATCCTACACACTCCCACAGGTCTCACACTGGTGAGCGCCCGTTCCTGTGCTCCGAGTGCGGGAAGAGCTTCTCCCGCTCATCCTCGCTCACCTGCCACCAGCGCATCCATGCTGCGCATAAGCCCTATCGCTGCCCGGCCTGCGGCAAGGGCTTCACACAGCTCAGTTCCTACCAGAGCCATGAGCGCACACACTCGGGGGAGAAGCCCTTCCTGTGCCCGCGCTGTGGCCGCATGTTCTCTGACCCCTCAAGCTTCCGGCGCCACCAGCGCGCACACGAGGGCGTGAAGCCATACCGCTGCGAGAAGTGTGGCAAGGACTTCCGGCAGCCTGCAGACCTGGCCATGCACCGGCGTGTACACACGGGCGATCGGCCCTTTAAGTGCCTGCAGTGCGACAAGACGTTCGTCGCATCTTGGGACCTCAAGCGGCATGCACTGGTGCACTCGGGCCAGCGGCCCTTCCGCTGCGAGGAATGCGGGCGGGCCTTTGCCGAGCGTGCCAGCCTTACCAAGCACAGCCGCGTGCACTCCGGGGAGCGGCCCTTCCACTGTAACGCCTGCGGAAAGTCCTTCGTGGTGTCGTCGAGCCTGAGGAAGCACGAGCGGACCCATCGCAGCAGCGAGGCGGCAGCAGCAGCGGCCCCACCACAGGAGCTGGTGGTGGGGCTGGCACTGCCCATGGCCGTAGCGGGTGAGGGCCCTACCGCCCCTGCCCCAGCTGCGGGGATAGCGGAGCCTCCGGCTGGGCTGCTAGAGCTGCCCCCAGAGTCAGGAGGTGTGATGGCCACACAGTGGCAAGTGGTGGGCATGACAGTGGAGCAGGTGGAGCAAGTGGGATGCCCAGATGGCGGAGTCGGGGAGGCCCCGGGTCCCTTAGGAGGGTCCTGTGAGGCAGGGGGTGAAGAGGCTGAGGAGAAGCCACCACAGTTCACATGCCGTGAGTGCAAGGAGACCTTCGTGACGCTGACGCTGCTGCGGCGGCATGAGCGCTCCCACCCGGAGCTGCGGCCCTTCCCCTGCAGCCAGTGCGGCAAGAGCTTCTCCGACCGGGCTGGGCTGCGTAAGCACAGCCGCACACACAGCTCCGTGCGCCCCTACACCTGCCCCCACTGCCCCAAGGCCTTCCTGAGCGCCAGTGACCTGCGCAAGCATGAACGTACCCACCCTGTGCCCACTGAGACCCCTGCACCCTTAGAGCCCCTGGTGGCCTTGCTGGGAATGCCTGAGGAGGGGCCAGCCTGAAGTGCATGGACCTCTTTGTCCACCACGCTCCCAGGAGCCCAGCCCCACAGGGTGCCTCCACTCTCTTTGTGCCCCCAGGCAGACAGCCCACCTGTGCTACTATGGAGGGACCTAGTGGAAGCTGGCAGCCACAGCGCTCTCCTGGCCTCATCATTAAAGCTTTCTCTGGACACCCGCTAGTCTCCTGTATCCCGGTTGAGGGTGAGCAGGTGGGAAATCTGGGCATCAGGTGAGTTTCTTAGCGATGCCTGGACTGGCAGAAAGTACATACAGTGTCTGGGGAATGTCTTGTAACAGGGGTTCCATGGCCCAAGTGCAGATTACCTGTGTCCTTCTTGGGGACCCTGCAGTGAACAGACTGATTTAGCTGTGTACAGCCCAGTCTTAGCTGACCATGGAAACCACTTGACTGAGTAGTTCTGCTCCTATCCTTATCCTGGTCGTGCACGCTGCCACAAGAAACCAGAAAATATACTCCAAGGAAAAGGTTCCCAGTCAGAACACAACTACGCAGGAATACACCTTGTAAGAAATGTGTCGATTGTATGTGAAAGAAAATGGAGTATCAGAGATACCTTGCCTGAAATATAAGGGAGACCTGAGCTGGAAGATATATCAGTTGAAGATCCAGGACTCCAAGATCCAAAGTTCATATGCAGTGCATATTTTTAAAACCAGATGTGATGCTTCGTTTGATATCCTATGTCCACAAACATTTATGCCTTGACATGGAAACAGGAGTGTTACAAACCAACGATGTGAGAGGGGTCTGAACAGCCCTGGATACTTACGATAAGAATAGTCATCTTCATCCGTGGGACGTAATAGACTTTTAAAATAGCATTCCCTGGAAAGCTACACAGCTATCTAAAGTGATTTTTCAAAGATGAACCAAAAATGAAAACAGAAAAACTGAGGCTCTCCACTTAGTGTAAATTGACACAGCTTCTTGGAAGGATTATTTGATGATACTTTCCATGTAGCAGCCTTTTGACAAAGCTGAAGCCAGAATAAGGTCAAGTACAGCAAACTTGGGGTGACAAAGAAATAACGTCCATTAGGAGAGGACTGACTAAAACAGACCAGCCACTGTGAAGTGTACTCTGCAGCCACTTCTTTTTTTAATAAGGCCTATCTCTGTTGAAAATGTCAAAAAGAAAAATATACCAACAAGGGACAAAGCTATGTGGATTAGTAAGCTTCCCCTGGAACCAAATCACTCAAGTTTTCAAGTTCCTGTGGGGTATTTCTAGAATATTCAAGAGCTGAACCTAGGCTATAATTGCTATAATTTTCCAACTACTTGGCTTTCGCCTAAGCCAAAACTAAACCGAAGGTTAGCGGTCCAGAATCTCTGTTCCTGTCAGCACATGGGAGCCACTGGCTTGGCCGTAGCAGGAAGTGTCCAACACATGTCCAACCTCCAGCCCCACACACCAGTCATGGAGAACACTGCATCATAGACCAGAACTCGGTGGTCAGCACCAGCAGCCGATGTCCCCTGGCTGGCATGGACCTGGGGGTGGTTGTGCCCAGACCCAGAGAGACCAACTCTGAAAGAGGTCTTCACTCGGGTTCTGCATAGCAAGACGAGGCCCATACACATTGGCAAGGGCTGGATTACTGTGGATACAGCCAGAGGAATCCCTGCTCATCCCAACACTCAGAGCAGGGTGAGCACTGACCCCGGCCCCTGCCTGCCTAGGCAGGAACCAAGCTCTGCTGGTGTCAAGAAACAACTGTACTAGAGGGGGCTCCGAACAAAATGGTTTACCTTAGGGGGAAGCGGGGCATCCTGGAGAAGATCCCAGTGAAACTCTTTGGTATCCAGTTACAGTGAAGGACTCGGGGTGGCAGGATACTCAGACGGGATCAGACAACATGTCCCTTGGTCTCTGTGGACATTCCAGGAAGGCCACATGCCAGTCGACACTGAGAACCCACACTCCTTGGTAGGTCACGTCTCACATCCTGTACAGTCGGCCCATTGGAAGAACACACACAGTTCCTCAGTTCCAGTCATCTCCATGTAATTTTGGCACATTTTCACTCTGTGTTTCTCCCCTGCCCTAACCACACAGCTTGGGTCAGTCACTGTTCTATTTCCTGTCTGAGGACTTCTAAAATAAGTGCAATCATATAAGGTATGATTTGTGTCTAGACTGTTACTTGGCATCATGTTTCAGGGTCATTCATTTTGCTAGCTTTAAGCAGGACATTGTTACTTTTATTACCAAATAAAACTCCAGGGCCCAGCATGGTGGCCTAGTGGCTAAAGTCCTCGCCTTGAACACGCCAGATCCCATATGGTTGCCGGTTCTAATCCCAATGGCCCTGCTTCCTATCCAGCTCCCTGCTTGTGGCCTGGGAAAGCAGAGAAAGATGCGTGGAGAGACCCAGAAGGGCTCCTGGCTTCAGATCATGTACCGGCCATTGTCACTTGGGGAGTGAATCATCAGACAGATCTTTCTCTATGTCTTTCCTCTCTGTATTATCTGACTTTGCAATAAAAATAAATAAATCTTAAAAAAAAAAAACATTTTGTTTACTCATTAGTTGGTAGACATGGGAGATGATTCCATTTTGGTCTATGTATACTACTAGCAACATTCAGATACAAACGTGTGCGGACTTGCTTCTTTAGTTCTCTGGTATATTTAGGCTCCAAGATTAGAATGGCTAGGCAGTTGCAGACCACTGGGGAAACAGGCTGTTTTTTCCAAACAGGCTACACCATCTTCCGTCCCACCAGCAGGGTGTGAATGTAAGGTTTGTCTGCAGTCATCCTAGAATGTGTGACTTTTGAAGCCATGGTTCACATTTCGTTGGTGGCAAATGATGAGGAGTAGCATTTCATGTGCTCCTTGGCCTTTCGTGTGAGGTCTTTGGAAAAATGCCTGTGAGTTCTTTGCCTGTTTTTAAGTTTGGTTCTCTTTCTTGCTGTTGAATGATAAGATCCGTCTATATATACAGATTCCAGGCTCCTCATGAGTTGCCAGTTTCTGCCATTGTATGAATTGTCTTTTGACTATTCGATGGTGCTGTTTAAAAATAAGTGTTTTGTTATGATGCTGTCCAGTTTATTTTATTTTATTTCCTGTGCTGGGGGTGCCATATTTAAGAAAACCATTTTCTAATTTAAAGGCATGAAAATGTATGTGTATGTTTTCATCTGAAAGTTTCATAGCTGAAAGTGTTACGAGCATTCATAAAGTTTATAACCCAGTTATAATCTCGTAAAAGTTTTAATAAACCATGAAAGGGTATATAGCTAAAAACTCTGACATTTAGGTCTTTGATCCATTTTGGGTTAAAAATTTGTATATGATTTGAGGTGGGCGGCAGGGCTGGGGGTGGTTTAACTTCACTCTCGCATGTGGGTTTTCAATTGCCCCAGTTATATTTGTTGAAAAGACTCTTCTTTATACACTAAATTGTCTTGATACCCCTGTTGAAAATAAACTGTAAATATGAGGAGTTTTATCTGGACTCTCAATTTTTGTTAAATGTTTATTTATCCATTTGGAAGGCAGAGTTACAGAGAGAGAGAGAAGTTCTTCCATCTGCTGGTTCACTCCCCAGATGGCTACAGTGGCTGGAGTTAGGCTAATCCGGAGTCAGGAACCAGGAGTTTCTTCCAGGTCTCCCAAGTGCCAGGGAATAAAGACGTGGGTCATGCTGCTTCCCTAGGTGCATTAACAGGGAGCTAGATGAGAAGTAAAGCAGCCTAGACTTGAACCAGTACCTGTATGAAATGCTGTTGACACAGGTGGCAACTTTACCCGCTACACCACAACGTCAATCCCTAGATTCACAATTTCTTTTTTTTTTTTTTTTTATCAATTGGTTTGTTTCTTTTAAGATTGATTTGTTTCTTTTGAAAGATCAATTTATAGAGAGAGATCTTCCATCCACTGGTTCACTCCCCAAGTGACAGAAACAGTGGAGCTGAGCTGATCCAAAACCAGGACCCAGCAAGTTTCCCCTGGATCTCCCATGTGGGTGCTGGGCCCAAGGACTTGAGCTGCCCTTCACTGCTTTTCCAGGCCGTGAGCAGGGAGCTGGAGTGGAAGTGGAGCGGCCAGGACTAGAACTAGTGCCCATATGCAATGCCAATGTTGTAAGGCAGAGGATTAGCCTTACTGAGGCACTGCACCGGCTCCTCAAAAAATAAAGTTTTCTGATTTATTTCCAAGACAGGCAGATATTCCGTGACTCCCCCCACCCCCATGCCTTCAATAGCCAGGGCTAAAACTCAGTCCGGGTCTCCCACATGGGTGGCATGGGCCCGAGGTCTTTGAGCTATCCCTTGCTGCCTTCCAAGATGCACATTAGCAGGAAGCGGGATTGGAAGCAGAGCCAGGACTCCAACCCAGGAACTCAGGGGACGTGGGCACCAGCCATCTGCCTGTGCATGCTCCATTTTCTCCTGCCTGTCTTGATGCCAGCACCACAGTTTCCATTGTTGTATCTTTGAAGTAAGATTTGAAACCAGGACCTCCAAGTTGTTCTACTTCAAAATTATTTTTCAGGATTCCTCACCTCTCTATGGAAATTTGAGGATCAACTTGTTAACTTTTACTGCACTCCCCCACCCCACGCGCACAGAACGCTCACTGAGGTTTTGATGGCTCTAGTGTTCAGTCCTTTGATCGGTTTGAGGGCGATCACCATCCTAACAGTGTTAAACTGACACAGACACAAGAAGGCTTTTTCATTTGGATAGTTTTAGTTTTGTTTTTTTTTTTCAATAATGTTTCAGTTGTCAGAGTAAAAATCTTATACTACTTTCATCCAGTTCTTAGCTAAATATTTTGCTTCTTTTGTTACTGTTATCATAAGTGGATTATTTAAATTTTCAGATTATTCCTTGCTAGTGATGGGAAATACAATGTACGAGTTTTACACATGACTGTTCCACGGCCTTGCTGAGGTCAGTTTTTTGTTGTTATTTAGGATTTCTTTTGCTGGAAAGGCAGATTTACTGAGAGAAGGAGAGACAGAGAGGAAGATTTTCCATCCACTGGTTCACTCCCCAAGTGGCCACAACGGCCAGAGCTGAGCTGAACTGAGCTGAAACCAGGAGCCAGGAGCTTCTTCCAGGCCTCCCAGGTGGGTGCAAGGGTCCAAAGCTTTGGGCCATCCTCTATTGCCTTCCCAGGCCACAAGCAGAGAGCTGAATGGGAAGTGCGGCAGCCAGGATACAAACTGGTACCAACATGGGATCCCGACCCTTGTAAGGCGAGGATTTAGCTATTGAGCCATCATGCCGGGCCCAGCTCTGATGGCTTCTTTGATGGGCAGCAGAGTGTGTATCCTGAGGATTTGCTATACATGGTCATACTATACTTCCC
This sequence comes from Ochotona curzoniae, assembly GCF_017591425.1. Lineage (NCBI taxonomy): Eukaryota > Metazoa > Chordata > Mammalia > Lagomorpha > Ochotonidae > Ochotona > Ochotona curzoniae. Next base: position 8,260,102 of record NW_024465421.1, read on the forward strand.
TCCCTTTCCCATCTAGATGCTTTTTATTTGTTCTTTTTTACCTTCAATTTTTAAAAATTTATTTATTTGAAAGCGTTACAGAAAGACAAGGAGAGACAGAGACCTTCCATCTGCTGGTTCACTCCTCAAATGGCCACATTGGGCAGGGCAGGGCCAGGTCAAAGCCAGGAATTGAAATTCCAGCCAAGTCTCCCACATGGGTGGCGGTTAGGCAAACACTGGCACTATTAACTGCTTTCCAAGGAACATTTGCAGGGGCTCTGTCAGAAGCAGAGCAGGCAGAAGTAGACCCGGTGCTCCTACAGGGTGCCAACATCCTAGACAGCAGCTCCATTTGCTGGGCCACAGCCCTGACCCGTTGTTATGCTTTTGTTCTGTGGAGAGTCCCCAGGCAGTCTGCTTTCCAGCCTTCTCTTCTCTACCTTCTCTGCCCTACCTTCTCCCCTCCCTAGGTCATCCTAAGTAGTGAATGCAAAGCCTTTGGCACTGCTGAGACAATCGCTGGCACCATTCCGGAGTCCGTGCAGTGAATTGCAGCTGTTATCCCGGGACAGCCAAAGCACTGGAGTATTGGGGCTTGGTGGCCAGGGCTGTGACAGAGATCAGGAAAGGTCGTGAGCTTTAGCAGGGTATCCATCCACCCAGAGCTCCACCCAGCAGGAACAACCCCACACACAGTAGGGGGAAGTAGGAGGGGAGCTGCCTTCCCTTCTATGCCTACCCTGGCCTTGGCCTCATCTCAGACCCACTCTGTTGCTCTTGACCTGATCCCCCTGCCCTAGGTCTGCCTAGGACGCTCTTTCTGTCTGTCAGTGTCACCACAGTAGGTCTCTGTGGCTGCACAGTCATTTATGACAAATGCAGGTGCTCAATCCTAGCCCATTTAGAATCTCACAGCCCTGCAGCTCCGAAGTCCCACAGTCCCACAGACACGGCCCCGTACTGCCTGGATCTCAGGCTGGTGTCTAGAGGCTCGAGCATGCAGTTCAACTCCAGGCCCACCCAGGCGATCAGCAGGTTGCAGCAGGTCCCTAGCGTCCCTGTTTCTTTGCTTGCCATCAGCAAGCAGCTGTGCTCAGCTCTCAAGGGCCACCCACTTGGCTGGGTGCTCCTCTGTCTCAGGAGCTGGCAGTGGCTGCTGAGCTGTCACCTGCTTCACCTTTCTCTGCCTTGTGAGTTGCTGGAAAAACCTGTTTATTTTTTATTTGATTTTTGATGTAGACATAGTTGACAAGACTGAAGGCCCATAAGGACCACTGAATAGGGTAGGGAGGGTCGAGGTATAGGGGAAGGTGGGTGGGACAAATGCTTCCAATTTTCCATTCTCCTGTACCTGGGAAGGAAGGCAGGGGCTGAGGGAGGGCCAGGGGCTGCTCCCAACTGCCAAACTGCATCAGTACCCAAGGATGCCCTCTTGATATCATCCTAGAAATCCCAATGTGGAAAAGAATGTTCTGGGTTTTTTTGTTTTTGTTTTTGTTTTTTTAAGATTTATTTTTATTATTTTTTCATTGGAAAGGCGGATATACAGAGAGGAGAGATAGAGAGGAAGATCTTCCGTATGATGATTCACTCCCCAAGTGAACGCAACGGTCGATGCTATGCCGATCCGAAGCCAGGAGCCTCTTCCAGGTCTCCCACACGGGTGCAGGGTCCCAAAGCTTTGGGCCGTCCTCGACTGCCTTCCCAGGCCACAGGCAGGGAGCTGGAAGGGAAGCGGGGCTGCCGGGATTAGAACCGGCGCCCATATGGGATCCCGGGCGTGCAAGGCGAGGACTTTAACCACTTGTGCCACCGCGCCGGGCCCTGTTCTGTTTATTTTTAAAGATGTTTTTTATTTGAAAGGCAGAGTTACAAAGAAAGAGGAGAAACACACACACACACACACAATATCCTCTCTGCTGGTTTACCTCCTAGATGCCTGTAACAGTCCACGCTGGGCTGGTCTGAAGCTGTGCCCAGGAGCTTCTTCAAGTCTCCCATTGTTAGTGCAGGGTCCCAAAGACTCGGGTCATCCTCTGATACTCTCCCAGGCTGTAACGGGGAGCCAGATCAGAAGTGGAGCAGCTGGTACAGGCTGAGGCATAGCCTGATATGTATATGATTTGTTTTTAAGGTTATTATTTATTTGAAAGGTGGAGTGACAAACCAGGAGAGAGGGAAACATGTGTTGGGCTGGGGTTGGGGGTATCTTCCATCCACTGGTTAACTCTCCAAACATCCACAATAGCTTCAGACTGGCCCATGGCAGTCATTAGGAGAGTGAATCAGTGGACAGAATCTCTCTCTCTGTCTCCCTCTCTCACTTCTGACTTTCAAGTAAAATAAATATAAATATTATACAAAAATTCAGCCAGGACTCAAACTGGAACATGACAGGTGGTGGCTTAGCCCACGTGCCACAACACCACCCCCCAGAGTAGTAGATTTTTTATCTGCACACAGGCCTTCTCAGGATTGAGACAGACACCAGGTGTTGTGGCACAGCTGGCTAAGTGGCTGCTCAGGACCCCACATCCCATATCTCAGTGTCTGGGGTTGAGTCGTGCCTCTGCCCGTTTGCAATCCAGGGATTGAGGCCCTAGAATCCATGTGGGAGACCTGGATGGAGTGTGTGGCTCCTGCCTTTGGCCTGGCACAGCCTTGGCTACTGCAGGCATCTGGAGAGGAAGCCGTACCTCTTTCTCTCTCCCTCTCTCACTATTCCTGAGCCTTTCATGTAAATACAAAGAAAAAGTTTTGAAAAGCATATTCTGGTCCGACGCAATGACTCAATCGTTAAATCCTCGCCTTCCTTGCACTGGGATCCCATATGGGCACCAGTTTGTGTCCCAGCTGCTCCATTTCTCATCCAGCTCCCTGCTTATTGCCTGGAAAACGGTAGAGGACGGCCCAAAGCATTGGGACCCTGCACCCTTGTGGGAGATCCAGAAGATGTTCCTGGTTCCTGGCTTTGGATTAGCTCAGCTCTGGCCATGACAGCCATTTGAGGCGTGAACCAGCACATTGAAAATCTTTCTTTCTGTATCTCCTTCTCTTTCTGTATAATCTTTCTTTCCAATAAGAATAAATAAATCTTTGAAAAGAAAAGCATATTCTATTTCTCAGGTACCCTTCCAGCTGGCGTGGCCTTGTGACTACATCCTGCCTACCAGGATGAGAAAGGAAGTGATCTGTACTTCTAAGTCATGCAATGCAAGAGAAATGGCAGCTCCTTTTCCACCCATCCCCCTACACACACACACATACCCTCTCTCTCTCTCTCTCTCTCTCTCTCCTGTTCTTTTTTCCTTTAGAAGAGCCAGGATGGACTCACTGCTTATTGCAGGTCCGGTTAACACTGGCAGGATATCAAGGAGCTCATTGCCCAGAACATAAGCAAACTGTTCATGGCACAGGCTCTCAAGAATATAACAACTAGGAAAAAGAAGCTTCCAGAAAAAGAGTTAACATGAACTCTAGAAACTCTTAGAAGAGATATCATTGCATATTCAGAAACAGAATTCCTTTAATGTTATTGACATCCCTGCAGATAATGTATTTGTAAACAAAAATACAATAAACTTGATTTAAAAGGGGGGGGGGTGTCCAGGGTCCAGGTAAAGCCACTGCCTGTGAAGCCAGAATCCCGTAAGTACACTGGTTTGAATCCCAGCTGCTCCACTTCAGATGCAGCTCCCTCCCTGCTACTGTACCTGGGAAAGCAGCAGATGGTTCTTTTGGCCCAGCCCAGCCTTATCCGTTGTGGCCATTTGTAAACCAGCAGATGGAAGCTCTGTGCCTCCCCATATCCTTCTCCCTCTATGGGACTGTGCCTTTCAAATAAATGAAAGAAACCTAAAACACACAGACATACAGAAAGGCCAGGCTCTGGAAGAGGGGAGGACTCTACAGCTGGAACAGCAACAAGATGAAACAACAAATCCTGAGCCCAGAAGACCCACACACTAACTTGGCCTTCTACATAGGAGAAAAATGCACCTCTCAAGTCCTGGTTGCCTTTAAGTGCCCGATGCAGCTGGACCCTTACAGAAACTAATACAGAATTGCCCCCTGCTCTCCTCTAGGATGAGGCTGCACGAAGTGTGGGCAGCCATGAAATTAAGGTAAGGCTGGCACCCGGCTGTAGGCAACTGCCAAGGTTGCCTTGTACCCAGGCAGGTGTCAGTGTTAGGAGAAAAGCAGCCAGTAGGGGGCGGGCATATTGGGCTTGGTTAATGCCAAATTTGTGTTAACTGTACTAGTGTATGTGCCAGCATCGTTGCTTTTTGTTGTTTGTTTTGTTTTGAGTGGAGAGAGCAGGGAACTCTGGGCCAAAACACACCACCCCAACCCCCAGACTGGGGGACTGTTGCCCAGAGAAGTGTGTCATCTGGGGCAAATTGGAATGGAAGCAGCTGAGGGTATGTTTAACAGGGCAGGAATGATTTCTGGGAACTTCCACAGACCAGGACACTGAACTTATAGGCAGGCAAGGGAGCTGAGATGGAATGGTTTAGAGGAAGGAAACTGGAGGGCATGTTTGGGTGAGGCCAATGCACCTGCCCACATGGGAGACCTGGGCTGGGCTAAATTGCAGCACCCTGGTGAAATCGGCAGCATTTCAGAACTATCCAAAGCACTTGGACAGAACCCTCGGGATATGTACACACTGAGGTTCTGGGTTGATACGAGGTGGCGGGTCCTCATCCCTGGGTACTGGGACGTGTGGAAAGTCGTGAGTGGTCTCCCCCTTTGTCTCTCCCCTTCCCCCAGGAACAAGAAATAGCAAAGTTGGAAGCAATGAATTCACCCAATCTTCCCTAAACCTTGATCCTTCCCACCCTGATCAACCATGTCATCATTATTAAAAAACATTTTTTTAAAAAACATAAATTGCATCACCCACTACCCACTGGTAAACACAAAAGCTAGGGCTGGCTAGGCTAAACTGCAGTACCCATCTGGCAAGTGTCAGAGCAGGGGTGAGCCATGTCAGGCTCGGCCATAGCACTCACCAAAATGCAAGAGAACCAGATCTGGGGGCAGATTCTGTAGGAGAATTGTGGGCTCACCTCTCTGAGACTGCAGCACCTACTAATTTATGTGGAGAGCTGGTGGTGATGGGTCAAGCCAGGCAGGCTGGACTACTGAACTCATCTGATAGGTACCCACCAGACACTCGTAGGAGCCTGGAGCTGGGAGGAGGCCGGGCAAAGCCAGTCTGCAGCACCTGCTGGCACATGCGAAGGTCAAGACTGAGGGCAGACCATGCCAAGCAGGGCTGTGACACCTGCCAGCATATGTGAGCTCAGGGCTGGGAGCAGGCCTGGTAGGAGAAATTGGGGAACTTCCTTACTATACTACAGCTCCTATTGGGGAACACAAGAGCCAAGGCTGGGGTCAGGCAACACCACAGCACTCATTAGCATTTGTATGGGCCAGGTCTGGGGACAGACCAGGCTGAGTTAGGCTGCAACACCTGCCAGCAAGAGCGGACACTTCTCACAGGCCATGCCAGGCTGGATTGAAGCAGCTGCCCACACAAGACCCGGGGCTGGGAGCAGGTAGTAGGGGAACTCTGGGGACTCCTATGCATCTGCTGGCCCATATATGGGCATGCATCCCTCTCAACTACGTAAGCAATATTAAAAGTAAAATAAAGAAATCACAGACACAAAAATACAAGGCTCGGCTTAAATAACCAGGGTGTTTTAAATATGTGTATGTATGTGTTTGGTTATCTGAACGTCATAGTTACAGAGAAAGAGGGAGGGAAAAACACACAGAGAAAGATTTTCCATCTGCTGATTCACTCCGTAAGTGACCACAGTGGTCGCAGCTGGGCCAGACAGAAGCCAGGAGCCAGGAGTTTCTTCTGGGATCTCTCACATGCGTACATGTGTCCAAGCACTTAAGCCACATTCTTCTGCTTCTCCTCAGGCCACGAGCAGGGAACACAGAATCATAAGTGATCAGGACTTAAACTGGTGCCCACACAGGATGTTGGCGCCACAGGTGGAAACTTAACCGCTTTGCCACAGCACTGGTCCCTCAGGGGTGAGTTTTTAAGCAGCAAGGGAAAAGGATATAGAAACTGTAGCAAGTGAACTCTATTTTTCTCCAGTGAAAGATATTCTTGAAAAGGGCCTTGAGCAACCAAGTTAAATGAACACTCATCTTTGTGGTAATGGACTTATTAAGTGTGCGGCTGCTGTGTGATTTGTAAAAGCCTTTGACCTGGTCACAGCCACTCCCAGGACATATTTTGTATTTGTTTTTATTTATTTTTTTTTTCTGTTAGCCAAGGTGATTCAGAGGGCTGAGCACAGGGGTGTGGCTCTCCCAGGAGAGAGTGGATTCCATCGGACTTTCATTACATCTGAAGAGGCAGGAGAGATGAGTCAGAAAAGGGCTCCGGGTGTGGCTGTTGGCTCTTGGAGCCCACAGGACTCAAGTCCGGCAACAGAAGGCAAAACACTGCCCCTCCCTCGGATACCTCTGAGTGCTCAGACCCTGCTCCTCAACTGTCTAGAGGCATGAAGCAGACTGAGAAAGCTGTTCCACCTCACCAAGACATGACCTCCCCTGTGGCTAAGGAGACTAAACAGAAGAGGATGGTCCAGGCTGAGAGCGGAGCAAGGACGTGGTAGTCTGCCCAGCAGGCAGCTCCATTCTCAGGGAGGGCTGGGGGTCCTCAGAGTCTTCCTGGAAGGAGGGCCGATGCACTACAGCCTAGGGGGCTTGAGATGCCCCCATCTCTCATGGGGGTGTCTGGATTGAGGCCTACCTCGGCCTCCAATTCATGCTTCCGGTTCATGTCAACACCAGGCGGCAGTAGCCTACATTCTTGCCTTCCTTGCATCCAGTTGTTCACTCCCCAAATGACCGCAATGGCCAGAGCTGGGCTGGCCTAAAGCTGGGAGCCAGGATCTTCTTCTGAGTCTCCCATGTAGGTGCAGAGGACTTGAACTAGGACTTGAACTAGGACTTGAACCAGCTTCATCTGTTTTCCCAAACACATCAGCAGAGAGCTGGACTGGAAATGGAGCAGCCAGATCCTGTACTGGCTCCTTACGAGATGCCAGTGTGTTGTAGCTGTGGTTTAACCCACTTAGTCACAGTGCTGGCCCCTGAACAATTATTTGATGTCATATTTTTCTTATAATAGCTTGTTAAATATGCCCTATTATAGTGGAAGAAAACTGCTAATGTTCTCTTTTCCAAAGTGTTTGCCCAAACTCCCAAGCTCATTATCGGTGATTCACATTTTCTGTTGAAGCTGTTTCCATTTTCTGGTTTAACCACTTCACAGAATAAGTCACCATCTTTCAATAACAGTTTCCTTGGGCCCAGCACCATGGCTCAGCGGCTAAATCCTCACCTTGCAAATGCTGGGATCCCATATGGGTGCCGGTTTGTGTTCCAGCTGTTCTACTTCCCATCCAGCTCCCTGCTTGTGGCCTGGGAAAGCAATAGAGGATGGCCCAATGCTTTGGGACCTTGCATTAGTGTGGGAGACTGAAGAGGCTCCTGGCTCCTGGCTTTGGATCAGCTCAGCTCTAGCCATTGCAGCCACTTGGAAGCTCTTTCTTGCTCTCTCTCCCCTCTGTAAATCTGCCTTTCCAATAAAAAAAATAAATAAATCTTAAAACACACACAAAGGGCCCTGCACGGTGGCCTAACAGCTAAAGCCATCACCTTGAACACGCCCGGATCCCATATGGGCGCCGGTTCTAATCCCGGCAGCTCCACTTCCCATCTAGCTCCCTGCCTGTAGCCTGAGAAGGCAGTCAAGGACGGCCCAAAGCCTTGCGACCGTGCACCCGCGTGGGAGACCTGGAGGAAGTTCCTGGCTCCTGGCTTAGGATCGGTGCAGCACCAGCTGTTCCAGTCACTTGGGGAGTGAATCATCTTCCTCTCTGTATATCTGACTTTGCAATAAAAATAAATAAATCTTTAAAAAAAAAATCCAGGTGTAGGCAACTGCCTAGATTATCTTGTACCTAGGCAAGTGTTACACTGCCAGGAGAAAAGCAGCTAATACCTGATAGGCATCATGGGCCTGGCAAATGCCAAATTTGTGTTAACTATATCAATGTGCCAACCTAGTCGCCTGTTCTATTTTTTTTTAATATGTGGGGGGTAGATGCCTGCACACCAATAGACAGGGTCAGGGGACCCGCATGACAGCATGCATGGGCCCTGGGTGGTTAGGCAGGCAGGGTCCCAGGCTGGCACAACACACCACTGGAGGACCAAGCCTGGGGATCTGTGTGCTTATGTGGATGACTCAGGGAAGCATGAGTCTGGAGATGTGTGGGAGGGAGGACTGCTGAGGGAGGATGTGACTTCTGGGGGACTTCCACCAACCAGGCTACTACACTTGCAGGAAAACGAGGGGGCTGAGACTGGGTGGTTTAGGTGAAGGAAACCAAAGGACATTTTCAGGCTGGGTTGGTTGGTATTGACCACCTGCCTGGCAGGACTCGACCACCTGAGAGTGTTGGGGCTGGAGGTGGACCATGTTAGGCTAGGCCATGACACCAGTTCACGAGAGAAGGGGGATTAGGCCTGGCCACAGCATCCACCAGCACACAAAGGTCGACACTTAGGAGCAGACTATGCTGGGTAAGGGCCTAACACTTGCTGGCATGCATGAGATCTGGGTCTGAGAGTGGGCCGGGTGGAACCTGAGGAATTCCCCTGGTAGACTATTACTACCACTCATGAGCATGTGAGTCAGGACTGGGTATTGGTCAGGCCAGCCAGTGCTGTTTCATTTGTCAGCAGGTACGGTATGTGGGTTGGCTCTGGGGCTGGGTGGGTGGGGGTTTGTTCAGACCACACAGGGCCAGGCCAAACCATACCACACTGGCACACATAGCAGCCAGGCTGGTGTGCAGACCATGCCGGGCTAGGCTACGCGACCTAACCTACCAGTTTGCACAAAAGCCAGTGATGGGGGCAGGCTGGGCAGGGCTAGGACTGAGGGCAGGCAAGGCCAGGCCAGGCTGCAGCATCTGAAGGCAAAGGCCAAGCTAGGTAATGGGTTATACCAGGCTGGGTCAGCAACCACTGGCACATGCAAGATCTGCAGCTGGGAATGAGCCTGGTCGGGGAACTAAGGGGACGCTCTGACTAGGATGAGGTTCCCACTGGTGAGCATGAGAGCTGGAATGGGGGCAGTGAACTGGGTGGACATGGCTGCAACATCCCTCGGCATGGGTGTGGACTGGGCCTGAAGTGTGGCAGACTGTGCTAGGCTCTAGCACCCAGTGGTGCTTGTAAGAGCCAGAATGGGCGTAGGACAGGCTGGGCTAGGTCTCAGCACCCACTGAACCATGAGAGAACAGGGTCAGGGAGTGGACCAGGCAGGGCTGGGCTGTAGCACCCAATAACAAGAGCTGGAATGGGTTTGAGCTGGTTGGGCAAGGCCACTGTACCTGCCGGGACAGGAAGTGGGGCCAAGAACTCACCAGTGTGTGTGAGATCTGCAACTGGGAAGTAACCTGACAGAGGAAGTTCAGGGAACTCCTCTGTCAGGCTGCAGTCCCTGCAGGTGAGCACAATTACCAATGGTGGAAGTAGCCCAGACTGAGCCAGGTTACATGTGGGTAACCTGCTGGCATACATGTGGGTAACCTGCTGGCATACATGTGGGTCAGGTCTGGGTGCAGGTCAGGCTGGACCAGTTCATAGCACTCACTTATCTGGCTATATAAGAATCAAGACAGGGTCCAGGACAGGCCAGCTCGGACCACACCATTAGGACTGGTGTTCACATTAAGGTTGAGATTAGTGGCTGGCTGGGTGGGCTAGGCTACAACACCCACCCACATGAGCTAGAACTGGGCACAAGTTGGGCTGAGTCAGGCTGTAGCACTTACTAGTGAACGTCAAGGTGAGGTGAGCCATGCAAGTCTGAGCTGCAGTGCCCACCAGCACACATCAGCCCACTCCCACCATTGTGTGTGTAGGTGGATGTGGGTGAAGGACTGATCCAGACCCTGCACTGACAAGCACACACAGGAGTCAGGTTGGGGTCATCTGGGGCAAACTTTCTTTGGAGAACCCCACCTCCTCCACTAGATCATTGGACTCAGAACTCCAACCTCAGTGAAAATCACAGGATCGTGGAGTGCATGTGTCAGAACTGGGTCTCCACAGTTGCTGACGCATGTGCAATGGATGGCATGCCCAGATGCTCATGGAGGACATGACAACCAGTTCTTTGTGCCCTACAGAGGACGTCTAATACCATAGATGGCAGAACAAATTGGACTGCTCTCCTGGCCAGTCTTTGAGAGGGCGTATCTGGGCAAATGGAGACTCTAAGGTGGACTATGCCAGCCAATAAGCTTTGAAAGGATTTCTTCAACCTTGGAGCAACAAAATCAACAGCATCTCAGAACTATCAATTACTTCAGTAATTAATTCAGTACCCTCAGAACATGCTCTGCACTGGGAACCTGGGATGACATTGGTGGTCATCCCCCGTCTCCAGGTACTGACGCGGTTGAGATGCTGGAAGCAGCCCTCTCTCCTCTCTCCACTTTCCCCAGATACAGGAAGAAAAAAGGAGATTGGAGTCAATTGTCTCATCCATTTTCCCCCATTCTTTGGCTCTCTCCACCCTAACTATGTAAACATCATCAAAATTAAAATAAATTATTATTAAAATAATTATAATAAAGAATGATTTAGAAATTTTTTTTTAAAGTTTCCTCACCAGCTCAAGGTCAAAGCCATAGATGATACAGCGCTTCCCAAGTTTCTGTCCTTTCCCTCCCCAGGACCCAGGCTCAAAGAGAAGCCCAGACGTGGGGGTCCTCGGCAGAGCGGATAGGGAGACTGCCATTCTGCTCCAGCTGTCCCAGAAGTGGTCATGTCTCCCTCCATTGCAGCCCCAGCTCACTGCAATCCCAGGGCCTCAAAGTATTACCGCCCCCCCCCCCCCCCCCAGACAACGGCAGGGAAGGGAGGCCAGGAAATACCTAAAACAACATCAGAGCCCCAGAGGTGTTGATCACAGAACTGGCTTGCTCCCCCTTCACCACCCACCCTAGCTCTGCCTCAGCTGATACATGGACCGCCCCCCCCCCACCTACGTCTCAGCCAAGGGTAAGTTAAGTCCAACGCAAGGGTAGGGGACTGCTAAGCAGGGCACTGTAGCCTGACCTGGGGAGTGGACTGAACCAGTTCTTCCTCCAGGGAATCCCAGCCGGGGAAATATTGGGAGGTGAGCCGCAGCCAACAGGTGCAAAGCAAGGTGGATGTGCAGAAGTTGCCACTAGTCCAGGCTGCTCCAAGAGGGAAGGGCTGTCGGCAGCCAAGCCAGGCTTTCAAGGCACAACCGAGGTCAGGGGCCCACAGGGAAGACAGTGGACGCGGAGTCATCTCAGCGAGAGCTTCCAGCAGCTGCTGGACAGCTTCGGGCTGTTGCCTTGGGGGGTGGGCGCTGTCCAGCACACTTGTGGCATATGGACACTGCTGCACGCCTGTGGCGTCGTGGGTCTCCAAGGGCGCCATCAGACGCCCTCAGGAGCTGCGGATCTTGTGGTTTTACTCTGAAGACAGAGTAGACAGCGACGGCCAACAGGCCAGGACCCCGATGGAGATGCACCACCAGAGAGGCACAGGCTCACAGCTTCCCCATCGAGTGGACTCCTAGACTGCGTTCGAATGAGCTTGAGAAGGGGCAGCTCTTTCCTGCAAGGTCCCCCGACTCACCGGCCCCGACAGTCTCCACAGGTTCACTGCCTTCTGGGAGCCAATTGCTTCCTGATGCGCCTGCGCATTCCCCGAGGCCCTGCCCGCCCAATTCCTACAGGCCAATCCCGCCTTCCTCAGAAATGCTTCACTCCCGCCGACCAATGACATTCCAGAGGCAATCAAGCCCCGCCTCAGCCACGCCCACGCACAGCCCCAGTCTCGAATTGGTGATCAGCACCGGTGGGGGGCACTGAGGGCGGCGGCCCTGTCCTGCACGAGGCAGGCCTGGTCCCACTCATGGGCGGACCCCATCCTCTCCAGCCCAGCCCAGGAGCTGGGCAGTCCAGGAGGGCTGGGCAACATCCTCCGTGCTGCCACCTAGTGGTGAGAAGCAAGGATCAGGCTCGAGGCCAGGAAGGACTTAACCCTGAGACCACGTCCCGCCACATGCCACCCAGACTCTAGGCATCGGGACCAGAAGACTTTAGAGTCAGCCATAAAAAAGCCAGGGCAGGTGCCACCGGGCCCGCTGGCCCCGGCTCGCTGATTCTCTATATAAAATCGCACTGCTTTCTGACCACAGGTCTGGCCTCTGGGGCTTCTGCCTGCCAGTCTGCTCCTTCCCTTCCATCACTGGCTCCTGTTCACCTCTTCAGGGCCAGGTGCTCTCAGCGGTCCATCCCCAGGGAAAAGCCGGGAGCCAGCTGTGCCGGGCCCTTCCCGTGGGACAGCACAAGTCCCAGCCAGGTGGCTGTAGTCACAGCACCCAGAGTCAGCCAGGCTGGACGTGGCCCCTGAGTGGTGATGGGGTGGCAGGGATCCTGGGCCAGCTCGCCAGGAACACACATGCACAGGGGTCTCCAAGCTCGCAATCTTGTTATTTTTGCTTTTAATTTTTTACAAAACCATTTGTCCCAACCAAATAGGACAATTTGACCCCTGTCCCGGGGCCTCTGCAGCCTCAAGGGGGTGGGGAGAACCCCACAAATGAGAAGCTGCCAACCCCAGAACCATCTGCCTCTTGCTCAGGGGTCAGAGGACAGACAGGGCCTCTCTGGAGGCTCTGTGTGGATGCCACCTCTCCCCAAAGCTGCTGGGAGCGAAGGCCAGGCCCGGGTTCCTGGAGCTCCTGGTGTCTGCAAAAGGAGAGCGCAAAGCAGGTGTGAGGAGCGGAAGGAGGGCTGAGGGGTAGGGACGGGCAGGGCAGGCCCACCCTCTCTCACCAAGATGGTACGTTATCCAACCACCACGGTGATGACAATGATGACTACCAGGATGAGGACAGTGACGGACACACAGATGCCAATCATGACTTTCTTCTGTGGGAGACAAGGTGGTCAGGGAAGGCCCCTTGGGGCTCAGAAGCTGGGCGCAGGGCTGGGGCACTCACCTTCCTCGCCTTCTTCTGGTTCTCCAGTGCGACCTTCACGTGCTCCTGCCCACGCTCCACGTAATCCGCAGAGCTCAGGATGTTCTTCTCAATGCGGTTGATCATCTCGCCCTGCCCGTGGAAGGAGGCGGCTTAAGAGGGAGGGAGGCCCAGGCGTGGGCGTCCCCTGTGCCTTGGTCCTTCCTCCACCCCCACCTCCAGTGACTGACGGACAATCCTAGTGGTCAAATCAAAGCAGAAACTGGCCCAACAAAGACAGAGGCAGCTGCAGATGCCAGAAAAGTTCAGACTCTGTGGAGCGTTTCCTGAATCCCTTCTCCCATGAGCTCCAACACCCCCTGGTCCCTTATCCCACACTAAGCTCTCTAAATTGATTTCAGAAAAGCTGTGGGGGGCCCAGCGCAGCGGCCTAGCAGCTAGAGTTCTCACCTTGAACACGCCGGGATCCAATATGGGCACCAGTTCTAATCCCAGCATCCCCGCTTCCCATCCAGCTCCCTGCTTCTAGCTTAGGAAAGCAGTTGAGGATGGCCCAAAGCCTGGGGACTCTGCACCCACATGGGAGACCCAGAAGAAGCTCCTGGCTCCTAGCTTAGGATAGGCACAGCTCTGGTCATTGCAGTCATTTTGGAGTGAATCATCAGACAGAAGATCTTCCTCTCTGTCTCTCCTCCTCTATATATATGCCTGACTTTGCAATGTAAATAAATAAAATAAATCTTAAAAAAAAAAAAGGAGGGGAATGGTGTAGTGGCTCACAGGCTAATCTCCTGCCTACCAGTGCCAGCTTGCCATATGGACACTAGCTCTAGTTGCAGCTGCTCCTCTTCCAATCCAGTTCCCTGCTTATGCACTGGGAGTGCGGTGACAGATGGCCCTGCACCCTCATGGGAGACCCGGAACAAGCTCCTGGCTTCAGACTGGCACAACTCCAACTGTTTTGGGCATGTGGAGTGAGCCAGAAGATGAAAGATCTCTCTCCTTTTTTCTCTATAAATGCCTTTCAAATAAATAATTTTTTAAAAATTAAAAAAAAAAGGTTGGGACCAGTGTGATGGCTAAATCCTTGCCTTGTATGTGCTGAGATCCCATATAAGTGCCAGTTCGTGTCCCGGTTGCTCAAATTCACTTCCAACTCCCTGCCTGTGGCCTGGGAAAGCAGTAGAGGATGGCCCAAAGCCTTGGGACCCTGAGCCCACATGAGAGACCCAAAAGAAGCTTCTGGCTTCTGACCAGCTCAGCTCTGGTCATTAAGGTCACTTGGGGAATGAGCCAGCAGATGGAAGATCTTTCTTTCTGCTCTCTCCTTCTTCCTGTAAATCTGCCTTTCCACTAAAAATAAAATAAATCATTTTTTATTGGAAAGGCAGATATATAGAGAGAAGGAGAGACAGAGAGGAAGATCTTCTGTTTGATGATTTGCTCCCAAGTGTTGCAACAGCCAGAGCTGCAGAGTCAATCCGAAGCCAGAAGCCAGGAGCTTCTTTTGGGTCTCCCATGCGGGTGCAGAGTCCCAAGGCTTTGGGCCATCCTCGACTGCTTTCCCAGGTCACAGGCAGGGAGCTGGATGGGAAGTGGGGATGCTGGGATTAGAACTGGTGCCCATATGGGATCCCGGGGCGTTCAAGGCAAGGACTTTAACCTCTCTGCTATTGCAGAGAGAACCCACTGCCCCAAGCAGGCACAGGTGTTTAAGGAGACACTCCAGGGTTCTGAGACGTCAAGTGGGCTCTTTCCCCGGGGGGCAGTGGAGAGGGAGCAAGGCCTCAGGCTGGGGAGGTGGGAAGCTGTTTATAAAGGAGTGGGGTAGTCAGGGCCACCTGGCAGGGCAACGCTGAGCCCGGCTAGTATTGACATACCAGAAGGGGTTTCCAAGCACCAGGTCACTTCCGGGAGCTGTCCTGGGGCGGAGGTGGGGCACCCACCTGCATCTCCACCTCGGTCGCCAGAAAGGTGAAGATCTCATGAAGCTCCCGGATGCTGCGTTCCAGCTGCTGGATCTCACTGTGCCGGGCCGAGATCTCATTGAGGGCCTGTCGCGTCACCTGCGTGTCCTTCAGTATCTGAGAGGTGAGCCAAGGTGAGAGGTCAGGCCTCCGGGGGCAGCCGAGTGACCCCACGCGTGCCGGTGCATTCCCGCTGCATTGGCGGGGAAGGGGCTCTGGTCACTCACATTGGACACAAACACCTCACTCTGCCCGCTGTCCAGCATCTGCTCCAGCTCCTCGTCAGACACGGCTCCCGCATTGGCTGTGAGGGAGAAGGCCAGGCTCAGAGCGGGCCTGGGGTCCCCTGAGCCAGAGGGCCCAGCACCCCGACTCACTGATCTTCAGCTGCCGCCGAATCCGCTCCACGTTCTTCTCCCGGTACTCGGACTGCATTGAATTGCACTTGTTGATGAGCTCCACAAATTGCTGGGACAGGATCCCATGCTGAGGACGGAGAACATGGGCTGGGTACCACCAGGAGGCTCGAGGACCCCACAGTGGGCACGCAGCAGGAGCTGCTAGAGGTGTACACTGCCTTTACCACCTTGGGGTGGCCTTGACAGACTCCCCTATTTCTATCAGAGTAAAAGGCCTCTGGCGACATGCTCCTGTCCCTGTCGTCTGACTCTGCATCTTCCACCATCACCTTCCTCCTGCGCCTCAGCACTCGGTGCTCCTTCTGGGTGTTCCCTAACTTCTGTTTTAAAGTCACTTTCAGAAAGAGGCTTCTCACTCCTCGTCTAAATTGCCCTCTGCCTCCCTCAGCACTCCCAATCCCTCTGCCTGCCCTCACTCCCTTTCTCGCAACTCTTATTAAACTCTCACTGATTCTCCCTGCCAGATCTTCAGCTCACTGCAGTCCCTAAATCACTCATAAAAGTTCTGGTAAGAGGCTGCCACTGTGGCGTGGTGGGTTGACCTGCCACACGCAGCACTGAAATCCCATCTGGGTGCTGGTTCAAACCCCGACTGCTCCACTTCTGATCCAGTTCCTTGTTGATGTGGCTGGGAGAGCAGCAGAGGATTGCTCAAGTCCTTGGGCACCTGAACCCACATGGGAAACCCGAAAGAAGCTCCTAGCTCCGGGTTTCAGACTGACTCAGCCTCTGGCCACTGCTGCCATTTGGGGAGTAAGCCAGTGGACAGAAAATCTCTCTCTGCCTCTCTTTCTCTGTAATTCTGCCTTGCAAATAAACAAATAGTTTTTAAAATAAATAAAGGTCCAGCGTCCAACATTCACTGGATGTATCATAGCTGAACACCAGCTCAGCTGCTTACAAGACAGCAGGTGCATGTGGCGTGTGTCTGCAGGTCACCAGGCAGCCTCTACAGGACAGGTCGTCCTGGGCCCACAACCTCTCACATCACTGACCACTACAGGCTGCCCCTTCCACATCCTGCTCCTTCTCAAAGGGCTTAACAACACTCTTTCCTCTTGGAGCCTGTGCCTGGGAGACGCACCTGCTCTCCTGCAAAAAGCTGTCCTGTGTCAAGGTAACCAAACAACTCCACTTCGGGCTATGGCCTTGCTGCTCGTGATTCAACTTGCTTGAACCTTGACCCTGAAAAACCCTAAGCTGCTGCTGCTCCCTGGGCACCAGGGAGGGGCAGTCAGATGATCTCCAAACCCCTTACTAAGATGTCAGCCTAAGGAACTTCCTCTTCCTGAATTGTGCCCATGGCTGAGGACATCCCAATATGTCGCACAGGCAGGAAACCTGCCAGGCTTTAGCACTGCCTGCCCCCCTTCCCTGAGGAGCCACCAACTCCGACAGGAGGTCCATCTGTGGTCCCTACTAAACTCCAGCTCTCCTTCCTGGTGCCTGGGAAACCTGTCTCCCATAGCCAAGGCCAGGGCACGTCTGGGGACCTGACGCAGCCACTCTTCACAGAGCGGAGAACGCAGCGTCCAGTAACAGCCTGGGCAGTAGAGGTCCTGGCTCCCTGACCTGAAGTGAGATCTTTTTTTGCTGCCTATTTGCCCACCTGGAACATCATCAGGCTGGCCTGGGAGGTCTTTAAGGGCCTTTGCCTCAGACATCTGTCATCTAATGATTTATGGAACACACACTAAAACGGCCTAGTTCTGGGAGAAACCAACATACCTGGGTTTTTCTCATCCGTGTGTTGACCGAGTTACAGTTCTCGTCAGCTTCTTCCTTCGTGGGCTCGATGGCTGTGGGGAGATGTAAGAGTGGTGGATGGGTGGGATGGCCACTCTGATTTGTGATTTCTGAGAACTGGGGACCAGGACATAGCGTGGGTCCACATCACAGCCACACAATAAGGAGGGGCCTGTCTTCATTGGACTTTCAAGGGAAACATAGTTTATTAAAAAATGACTGATTCCAACCTTCTGACAGGAAAAAGCTTATCTGTCTTTGAATCATATCTGTGGATTCCCACAGGTATGCAGAAGGCCCAAAGGTGCACTCCAGGCAGCCAGCAAGAACTACGGGCCCAAAGGGTTTCATCGTAAATAAAGGAGCTAAAAGGCATGTGCTCTGGAATACGGAGTAGAAGCCATTGAAGGAGTTTAAACCCAGGCCTGCTGTGTGACCTACATACATCACTTGCCTCTCTGAGCTAAATACTCCCCATTTACCCTGGGAGGATAGAGGGAGGTATCCCTCTGCCTTCCTAGGTGCTCACCCTTCAGCTGTGTGCGAATCTCCCTGCCCAGCTGTTTGATCTCTTCACGAAGGTTCTGCAGGTCCTGTTTCATGCCTGATTGAGAGAAGACAATGAATTCCAGGAGGCATCCCTACCTCCACAAACCACCCCAGCCACCACCTGCATGGGACTACAATCCCCACAATCCCCCGGGGGGGAGCATGCGCCCTAACCCGGGTCTTTCACTCACTTTCCTCGGGAAGGGGCGTGGCCAGGATGGTGACCTGCTGCTTCTCCAACTCCCGGACTTTATTCTCCAGCTTGACTATAGTCTGCCGAATAGTCCGGACCTGAGGAGAGCGACGGAGAGGGGCTGAAAGAGATATGGGGCACTCCAGACCGCGCTGCTCCTTAGGGCTCCTGTGCCCCCCGCCACTCTTCATCAATCCAGGACGGGACCCCCCAGCCCCTTACCTTCTGGAAGAATTCTTCGTCCGGGCTCCCCAGCCGGGCCGTGCCCGGGTGCAGCACCAGCGCGACCCGCTCCCTGTCCTCATCATCCGAACTGTCATCCCCCTGCCAAGGCCAGAGTCGATTGGCACCACTTCCTTGCACAGGCTCTCGTCTCCAAAGATCCACAGGCTTCCGGGACTTTCCTTCCTGGCCATTAGCCACCCCCTCCCTACTCCGAAACCCAGGAGTCCTGCATTCCAGACCGTCTGTCCAGCCCCAGCCCTGCTGCCCCGGCTCCTCACCTGCCTTAGCTCGTGGGTCCTGTCTCGCATGGCGGCCCGAGCGCCTCTTCCCGGCGCCGGAGCCCCGGACGGCCTCTAGGGTTCTAAGTCTGGAATTCCCGTACCCCACTTACCCTGAGACACTGCCCTGCCCTCTCCCTGCTGAACCCCAACACCCCCACGAGCCGCCAGCAGCTCCACCCCATGCACCATCCACAGTCAATGGGAAGTAGCCGATCTCGGAGACCACCCCCCCAAAGTTCAACAGGTTGGAATTCCCTTTGCTTTCCCCCCCACCCCGCCCCGCTCCCTTAGCCTCGGCCCCGCCCCTCGGAGATGACTCCGGACATGCGCACAAAGTCGCGTCTCCTCTTCGCCGGAGGCAGAGGAGGAGCTCGGAAGCAACTCTGCCCCGAACGGAAGCGAATGCTGCCAGGCCGTGAAAGCCCGCCCCCGATTCCGGAACTGTCGCCTCTTTGAACGGAAATCTAGCTACCAAAAGGGGTGGGGGTGCGTCATGGGGACGTAATCTGAGAGACCCGCATCTCACATCACCCCATGAGGTGCCCCCGCCCCCGCCGGGCGCGCGTGGGCGCGCACACACACACACACACACACACACACACACACACCGTGTCACGTGACCGGCGCAGCCTCGCCGACCGCAGAACGTGGTGTTTGGACTGCCACACCACACCGTGTCGGGGACACCCCTCACGACGCCGTCGCCGGCATCCGAGGTAGACCCCCTGTGAGGTGGGGAGGGGACGCCGATGCCCCCCGCCAGGGGTCTTCTGAGTCCCCAGTGTGGCGAGAACCCCCTGGCTGAATTTTCCTCTCCTTTGGATCTGAGTGCGCGGGCAGACGGAAGACAGAATTCAGGGCTGTCGGCATCGTGAGACCTTGAAAATCGAAAGATACTGAGAGCGGACCTGGAGGCACGGAATCTGGGGGCGGGAAGTGACCTCACTCCCGCCGCAGCCTCTGACAGGTGGGCGGCCGGCGCCTGCCCCGGGCGCTGCAGTCCCACCGCCCTCACCGCCTCCGGGGGCGGCGCGGGGCCCGAGAAGGCTCCGGGGCCCTGAGTGCCCAGGTGAAGTCAGGCTGCGACTCCCCAGCGCCTGAATCAGTACCTCCCGCAAGCTCAGCCCTCCCTGAAATATGCAGTGGTCTCCCCATGCTCCCTCCTTAAAGCTTCAGGTTTTGTCCTTGTGACACTTCCCTAGCCGTGATCTTCCAGACATCCATTAGGACGCATACAGGTAGATCTCAGAGATTAAGATAAAATTTCCCTGCGCTTGTGGGATTTGCACTGCCCAAGGTCATTCAGGGAGTCCGGCGCAGCCAGGGAGTGCGTGTCAGGACTCGTGTTTCACAATAGCCCCTCTCCCGGTGCCCTGGTCAGCGAGCCTGTTACCGCAGCTGAACTGCCAGGAGCTTCAGGAGCGTCACTTCCCCTTGTCTCCTGCCCCGAGCTCTGTCTCCGAGTGGTACAGTCTCCCGAGCCAGCATGTGATCCTGACTGGTTCATTCAGTTTCTCTATTTGACATCTTGATCTGAACACTTGCGTCTTGGATAAGGTAAACATTGTGTGTTGCCAGGATCTCTTTGCTGTCTTCTCTCTCGGCCCCTCGATGGCTCATCGGGAGTTGTGCACATCTCTGTTCAGCTTCTCAGAGGGACGATGTTAATGGTTCCATTTGTGCTCTCTGACTGGAATCACAGGGCTTTGCAGTGGTGACTTGGGGTCACAAGAGAATGGAAGCCTTCTGGGGCGTGGAGGGGGATGGAGCTCCTTTGAAGAAACTGGAAGTGAGTCAGACTACCCATGTGATGTACTGATGCTGAGGTGACAGCAACTTAATCTGTTGTGCCACAATGCCAGCCAGATACTTTATAAATATGAGCTTGTTTAAGCCTCATCACACTTCGATGAGATAGGTACTCTCCCTGTCCTCCTAGAGGAAGATATTGAAGCAGAGTTACATGGTTTGCTCACCATTAATAGAGAAACCACAGACCCAGGCCTGGAGCCCAGAGCGGGGTGCTCTGAGCCAGGACTGTGACCCAAGGAAGTACCAGCTGGCAGAGTGGGAGGGGTGTGGGGGGAGGTTTCCTGGGCTCCACTTGCCCCCTGGGAATTCACTGCCACCTGTTGCTCCTCTGCGGGAGGAGGGTATCCACAGCCTGCTTAACAGAGAGCCTTTGGCCTGCCCCAGTGCAGGCCATTTCCAACACCTGCTGGCGGAACTGTGGGTCACCCCTCCTCCCGCTGTGTGCTTTGTCTCTGGAGCCAGAAAGAACCACAAATCCATGCCCCCCCCCACACACACACACACACAAGTCCCTGTTGAGGGCCTTGATTCACTTGTCAAAGCCATTTCTGGATGGTCATAGACATGGAACCCCCATGGCTCTGTCCTCATGACTGTTTCGATACTGAATTGACTACTTCCTGGAATTCCCTGGGACCTTCCCCTCTTCAAAGTCCATTTATGTTTATACCTGATGTCCTTTTGCTGGCTTCCAAATCCAGATCTCCAACCCCAAACTTTTCTTTTCCTATTTTTTTAAATCTTTTTCTTTTTCCATTTTTGTCCCTAGAGCTTCAGACCCCTAAATACACCTGCTCCTGATTTCCTCTTCTGGGGAGATCCTCAGGCAGTCAAAGGCCATCCCTACTGAAACTTCCTCGCCAGCTTTCTTATTATTTTGTTTTGTTTTAAGATCCATTTATTTTTATTGCAAAGTCAAATATACAGAAAGGAGGAGAGACAGAGAGGAAGATCTTCCATCTGATGGTTCGCTCCCTGCTTGTGGCCTAGGATTGACTCAGCTCCAGCCGTTGCAGCCACTTGGGGAATGAATCATCGGACAGAAGATCTGCCTTTCTGTCCCTCCTCTCTGTTTATCCGGCTTTCCAATAAAAATAAATATATTTTTTAAAAATTTCTTTCAAAAGATTTATTTTATTTGAGAGTGGTATGGCAGGAGAGAGAGAGAGATGTTGTGGATGTTGGTTTTTCCACCACTGGTCAATGACCAAATGACCCTAAAGGCCAGGACTGGGCAAAGCTGAAGCCTTGTGGCAGGAGATTTTTTTTTTTTTTTTAGATTTATTTTTATTATTTTTTATTGGAAAGGCGGATATACAGAGAGGAGATACAGAGAGGAAGATCTTCCATCCGATGATTCACTCCCCAAGTGAGCCGCAACGGGTCGATACTATGCCGATCCGAAGCCAGGAGCCTCTTCTGGGTCTCTCACACGGGTGCAGGGTCCCAAAGCTTTGGGCCGTCCTCGACTGCTTTCCCAGGCCACAGGCAGGGAGCTGGAAGGGAAGCCGGGCTGCCGGGATTAGAACCGGCGCCCATATGGGATCCCGGGCGTGCAAGGCGAGGACTTAACCACTTGCGCCACCGCGCTGGGCCCAGGAGATATTTTTTTTTAAGATTTATTTTATTTTATTGCGAAGTCCAATAAAAATAACATATTGTTTCTCCACTTTGAAAGGATGGCTGCGTGATTTTTCTGCTGGGTTTTACCTTCAATTGTTCAGGTGGCTACAGTCACTGACCGCTCCAGCAGGGCTGATGGTCCCGAGGAAGTCACAGTCCCTGCATCTGGAACGTCACTGGGATGGTTGAGTAATAGTAACCACATGCTCTTCCATTGAGACCTTGGGGTTCCAAGAGGGTGAGAGTTGAGTCTGCAGTGTTCTTTAGGTTCTGCTCAAATTTGCACTGTTGGCATATTTGTAAAAATTTACTGGGACTTGCCTCATGACCCAGTGGGTAAAGCCTGTAATGTTGGCAGCCCATACGCGCTCTGGTTCATGGGCACGCTGCTCTACATGCCACCCAACTCTCTGATAATGTGTCTGAGAAAAGCAGCAGAAGATGGCCCCATGTCTGAGCCCCTGCCACCCACATATCACCTGGGAGATCTGGCCGAAGCTCCTGGCTCCCAGCTGTGACTGGGCCTAGCACTGAGATCTCCTAGAACTCTGGTATTTACTTTCTAGATGGTTGCAACAGCTTGAGCAGAATCCATCTGAATTCAGAAGCCAAGAGTCTCTTCCGGGTCTCCCAAATGGGTGCAGGGACCCAAGGCTTTGGGCCGTTCTTGACTGCTTTGCTAGGCCACAAGCAGGGAGCTGGGTGGGAAGCAGGGCTGCTGGGGCACATACCAAGTGCTCATATGGGATCCTGGCACTTGAAAAGGGAGGATTAGCCAAGCCAATTGAGCCATCAAGCTGGACTTCACTGTTTCTCTAACTAATGACTAATTTAGGCGGTGGGGATCAGGGCAAAGAGCTTGACAGACTGATGGAGACAGAAGGGACCCTGCACCCGCGTGGGAGACCCTGAAGAGGCTCCTGGCTTCGGATCGGCATAGCATCGACCGTTGCGCTCACTTGGGGAGTGAATCATCGGACGGAAGATCTTCCTCTCTGTCTCTCCTCCTTGCTGTATATCTGCCTTTCCAATGAAAAAAATAGTAAAAATAAATCTTTAAAAAAATAAAAAAAATGCTTCATGGAGAAGTGATTTTATTAATCTACGCTATGGTCACCATCCATGCTTTCAGGATGACGTACTTTTTTTGAGAATACAGACTTTTTTTTCAGGTTTCAATTTTTTTATTATTATTATATTTTTGACAATCTTTTAAAGATTTATTTTTATTATTTTTTCATTGGAAAGGCGGATATACAGAGAGGAGAGACAGAGAGGAAGATCTTCCGTCCGATGATTCACTCCCCAAGTGAGCGCAACGGGCCGATGCTATGCCGATCCGAAGCCAGGAGCCTCTTGCGGGTCTCCCGCACGGGTGCAGGTTCCCAAAGCCTTGGGCCGTCCTCGACTGCTTTCCCAGGCCACAGGCAGGGAGCTGGAAGGGAAGCGGGGCCGCCGGGATTAGAACCGGCGCCCATATGGGATCCCGGGCGTGCAAGGCGAGGACCTTTTAACCACTTGCGCCACCGCACCGGGCCCTATTTTTGACAATCTTTACATAGTTAATTGGGGTAAAAAGTTTCAAGGGCCACAGAAAAGTGGGTAAGACTATTATTTCCATATTGTTTCCTTCATGTTTAAAGCGGGGTATTAAGGGAGAAGGCCCATCCAATTTCCCACCCTCCCCAGGTCCTGCATGTAGGCTATGCTCCAAGGTTTTTGCTCAAGTGGTTTTGATAGTTCACCAGTTATAAATTGCTGCCAATCTTGCCACTCCAAGCATTATGAGGTAGAACCAAAACCCTAGAGCTCCCCGGCCGGGTGGCCACCAGGCGGAGCCTGGCACTAAATGGCACACTGGCTGCCTGGGGACAGCTCACCACATGCACATGGTGGCTGTCGTCTGGGATCCAGGCATGAGACGCCCCGTCCTGAGGCCCACCAGCAGCCGGGAGAGAATACAGATTTTTATATCCCAAAAGAATCCAGGTATCACACCAAAGCTTTCATTAATCCTTATCTTATGCGACGCTAGCAATTCCTAGAATAGCTTTTCTTATGTTAGCAAAAGTTAAAAAAAAAGTAAAGAAGAAGACATGAACACAGAGTCTTGGTATGTGTTTTGGTCTGTTGTTGACAACTCAAGGAAAACGAGAAGGAAAGATAGTACTGAGGCCAGGGACTCTCTCTTCTGTTATTTTTCAACCAGAGGGAGGCACGAAGGAGAGATAGCGCTGGAGGATTCAGTCTGCCACTTGGTGTTCCAAGGTTAGTCACAAACACAGGTGTTCCTGGCCCGTGAATAACTCCCTTGTCCAATGCACTCAGCTCCTTCATCGAGGTATTCTGCTAACAGACTCAGCGTTTGCATTCCTCTGGAAGCCCTAACAGCCCTTGTCATTATGTTTCAAGATAGGGACTTTGGGAGGCATTCGGGCTTATGTGAGGTCATGAGAATGGAATCCCAGAGATGGGATTTATGCCTTTATAAGAAGTGCAAGAGATGGCCCTGGAATTGTAAGTAAGTAAAATCATCAAGTGTGGTGCTGGCATCCCATAGAGGTGCCAGAGTCCCGGCCTCTCCAGTTCTGATCCAGCTCCCTGGTAATGGCATGAGAAAGGAGTGGAAGAATGTCTAAGTGCCTGAGCCCCTGTACCCTCATGGGAGACTCAGAAGAGGCTCCAGGCTCCTGGCTTCGGATTGGCTCAATTCCAGCCGTTGTGGCCGATTGGGGAGTGAATAAATGGACAGAAGCCCTTCTTCGCTGTTTCTTCTCCTCTCTGTATATCTGATTTTCCAATTAAAAAAAAATCATGCCAAAGTGTTCGAAATCTGTGTATTACAGGGCTTCAAAAGTTCCTGGGAAATACTTACATTTTTAAATTATGAAAGAGTTGTATCATAGTGGGAAAAACCACCGCTTGCACTGCTGGGAGCAGCCTCTACCCTCTCTCTCTCCTTCCTCCAGATAGAAGAAAAGGAAAATTGAAAGCAATTGTCTCATCCACCATCCGGTGATTCACTCCCCAAGTGACTGCAACAGCCAGTGCCACGCCAATCCGAAGCCAGGAGCCAGGAACCTCCTCCAGGTCATCCTACGCAGATGCAGGGTCACAAGGTTTTGAGCCATCCTCAACTGCTTTCCCAGGTCACAAGCAGGGAGCTGGATGGGAAGTAGAGCTGTCAGGATTAGAATGGGTGCCCACATGAGACTGGCAGCAATTCCTAACTGTCGAACTATCAAAACCACTTGAGCAAGACCCTCGGAGCATACCCCACATCAGGGACCTAGGATGGGTTGGAGACTGGGTGGGGCTTCTCCCTTTATCTTCCCCTTTACCCCAGATACATGACAAAAACAATGTGGAAATAATAGTCTTACCCACTTTCCTACAGCCCTTGAACCTTTTTGCCCTAATTAACTACGTAAAGAATGTCAAAAATAAAGAAAAAAATATATAAAAAAAAAAAAAAGAAGAACGCGTGCCCATATGGAAGCAAGTTCAAGGCAAGCACTTTAGCTGCTAGGCCATTGCAGTGGGCCCAAGTTGCTCCACTTCTAATCCAACTCCCTGATGCACCTAGGAAAGCAGCAGGTGATGGTCTAAGTGCTTGGATCCCTGTACCCACGTGAGAGACCAGGATGGAGCTCCAGGCTCCTGACTTCAGCCTGGCGCAGCCCTGGCTGTTTCAACCATTTAGGAAGTGAACCAGCAGATGGGCAGCCTCTTCTCCGTGTCTCTTCTCCTTCTTTCTGTAACTGTGCCTATCAAATAAATGAATTAATCTTTTTAAAAATTAAAAAGTATTCATGGATTTTAAATAAGTCCTAAACAAATGAACCAATATGAATAGGAAAACTCAGCTCTCCCTGACACATCTCACAGGGTCAGTGCTCCGGTGCAGGGTGCTGGCCCCAGGTGTGGCAGAGAGAGGGACTGACAAGGGCCCCCTGGAAGGCAGAGGAGCAGCCAAGCAGAAGAGCTAACGCTCTGCCGTTTCCATCTGCCTGGACCAGCTCAGACTCTTTATGATTCAGTTTTCCTTATCTATAAACGAAGACCATAACAGCAATACTAGAATGTGATTATGAAGACTCATTGAGTTGATCCACCCAAAACAGTTCACACAGTGCGGTATGTGATAAACATTATGTGGGAGTTAGTTATTGCCATTGTTGTTATCAGTTTGTTTCAAGTTATAGTCACTTTCCAGGTTCATAATGGGCGGTGAAAGCAGTGAGGGGAAGGAAGGACGCATGCCTGAAGGCCAGGGGCTGCAGGAAGAACGCCTGGAGAGAGGCTGGGGAAGCAGAAAGGACACACAGCACAAGAGCCAGGCTCACAGGTCACAACTGCCTCGTTCACTCCTTGCCTGCGTGCTGGCTGTCGGAGTCATCTGAGAATCTTGGAAAGTGTGGCTTAGAAAAGTTGGTTCTGCAGCAGCTTGAAGATGGGGCAGGTGTTTGCCTCTTAACTCCCCCTCTCACTCCCCAACTCCACACCTGGGTCTCCAGCACCAGCTGCAGAGGCCCTGCCGGAAAGGTGGGGACCTAATAAACCTTTATTGGCTAATGGATGGGTGGGACAAACGGGTATTCTGCTCTGCTTTTCCTGAACATGGCAGGTGTGATTAGGCTCTGTGCCAGGTGCCAACAGGAAAGCAAACGGGATCCTGCTTGATCCTGAATGACCAGGGATTCAGAGCTTAGCTGGCTGACAAGGCCTGTACGTATCCCTCCCAGCAAGGGTCAGGGGTTGGCAGAGGAGGGAAGAGCCCACTCAGGAAGCCCGTATCTCCTTCAGGGGTGTCTGGGTTCAGGTTCAAGAGCTTCCTACTTAAGCTCATCCTGGGAGGCAGCAGTAGTAGCACCAGGGCTTGGGCCCCTGCCACCCACATGGGAAACTTGCATTGAGTTTCTGGCTCCTGGCCTCTGCCTGGCCTACCCCGGCCACCTCAGGTATCTATTAAAAGGCAGTGAACTTGCCTTCCAATTAGATAAATAAGCAACTAGTTTCCCACAGTGAATGCAACAGCACAGCCAGTTAAGCAGTCACTCAAGAGATCTGCATCTCTTATAGGAGATCTTAGTTGGAGTCCCAGCTCCCTCACTTCCGATCTAGCTTCCTGTTAATGCATCCTGGGAGGCTGCAGGTGATGGTCCACCCACGTGAGGACCCCATGGGAGTTCCAGGCCCCTAGTTGGTCAGCCCTGGCTGTTGTAGGTATTAGGGGAGCGAACCAGCAGATAGCAGATTTCTTTCTGCTTTTCAAGTGCATAAAAATAAGTAGCTCAAAATATATTTCTCCACCCAAAGCACTGTCTTTTTTTTTTAATGTATTTAACAGCATTGCCTTAATATTCATTTTTAAAATTTAATTTTATTTCATTTTGCATATATTATTTACATAATTGAGAGGATTGCATGCCCATATAAGTCTCCAGTCAGGGTGGGAAGGGCCACAGATGGGAGAAGGTAGGTTGTGGAATAAATGTTTCAATTTTGTTTTCTCTTGTGTCTGCAGTTGGGGAAGGGCGGGGGTCACTCCTCCTCGCTGTCCAACTACATCAGCACCCAGGGGTGGGGGATGGCCCTTTGATGATGCCTTAGAGAACCTGATGTGTTCCAAGGGTGTTCCTTGAGTGATTTTCATAGTTCTGAGACATCGTGGGCTTCATTGCACCAGGGTTGAGAAAATCTTTCCATGGTCAAGTTGACTGACCAAGTCCACATTAGTGCATCCACAGGCCCAGGAACATGTGGCAAACCTTGGCCAGGAGAGTGGTCCAACCTGTTCTGCTCTCCATCCTCTGACATCCGCGACATCTCTGCTGGCCTGGATGAGCTGGCTGTCAGCTGTGTTTTCCTTAACCACAGATGTTCTGAGAAGTATCCCAGGTACCCAAACCTACTACAAAAGGAGACCTTCTGGGAAGGTGCTATGGTTTAGTGGGTGAAGCCACATCTGTGGTATCGACATCCCATCTCTACTTCTGATCCAGCTTCATGTTAATGTGCCTGGGAAGACAGAAGAGGATGGCCCAAGTGCTTGGATCCCTGCATCTGTATGGGAGACCCAGAAGGAGATCCTGGTCCCTGACTTTGGATTGATTCAACTCTAGACATCACAGTCATTTGGGGAGTGAACCAGCAGATGGAGGATTTCTCTCTATCTGTCATCATGTCTATTTCTCCCTCTCTCTGTATCTTTGACTTTCAAACAAATTAAGAAATCTTTAAAAAAAATAAGAGAGAGATCTTTGTCACATTAAGTCCTTAAGACCTTAGAGGATGCTTGTTAACATAGCCTAACCTTGTCTAGCCTACCTAATACACTGTGGTTTCCAATATAAATGACAATCATCAGAGATAACCACTAAAAATCCAGTATCCTGAACCTCAGGTCAGAGCTAATGAATAATAATTTCCAGGGGGCGAAGTCTGGGAATTTGTGTAGGTAATATATTTTCCTTCCAGCTTCCAGACGATCAAGACTCCAGGACTATACATCATAGCAAGAGTGGGAGCTGGGCTTGGAGATCTAAAAGGAAAGGGGCGGAAACAACCCAAGGAAAGGCGTGGAGGTGGGGAAGCACAGACAAGAGCTTAGCACTGGAGCCTTGTGTTGGCCGCTGTGGGAGCGGGAGGAGGCAGATGGAAGGTGGGTCTAGCGGGGAGGCAGGCTCTGCCCACATCTACAGAGGCCATTGCAGGCCTGAAAGGACAGGAAGGGCAAAAGGGGACAGCTGGGTTTGGAAGTCTGGAAGGAGCTCTGTGGAGCTAAGCAAATTTTCTGAGCCGGGGTTCACTTCGTAAAAGTGATGCTTTAGGGCCCAGCATCGTGGCCTAGCGGCTAAAGTCCTCGCCTTAGTCATGCTGGGATCCCATATAGGTGCTGGATCATGTCCTGGCCACCCCACTTCCCTTCCAGCTCCCTGCCTGTGGCCTGGGAAAGCAGTCGAGGATGGCCCAAAGCCTTGGGATTCTACCTCTGTGCAGAAGACCTGGAAGAAGCTCCTGGCTCCTGGCTTCGGATCATTGCGGCTACTTGGGGAGTGAATCAGCAGAGGAAGATCTTCCTCTGACTTTCCAATAAAACAAAACAAACAAACAAAAAATGATGCTTCAGAAAGGCGGGAGACAGGTTCAGGGCCTAGGCGACAGAGTGGTAGTCTCAGAATTCCCACTGTCCTGGCACCAGCACCCTGTCTACCTGCACTATCTCTGACACTGCAACCTGACTCGGGGGCCAGGGGAAAGGCGTTCACTCTTGTTCAGTTCACCAACAGACGCGAAAGCCACCTCCAATGGGGGAGCCTTAGGTGGGGGTGGGAGAGAAGGCAAGACCATCACCCCCCCTCCTGTTGTCACTGGGGTTCCCACATCAACTTTGGCTTTGCTTCTGACAGTCCAGCTCCTCTCCAGTCCCCAAGAGCGTCTCCACAGCACCCAGCTTGGGGTGTGGCCCGCGGTAGGAGGAAGGTTTCTGATTTACAAGGAGACACTTGGGTGCTGTGGTCATTCTGGTGCAGTAGGATGTGCGAAAGGACAAGAAGAATCTGGGATAGGCCCAGGGATCTGGGAGACGCTGGCCAGGTGCAGGAGGAAGGTGGGACTTGGCAGGTGCCTGGGAGGGGCGGGATGCCTGTGTGGGAGGGCTCATAGAAGAGGTCACCAGGGCTCCAAGGATAATGATCTGGTTGCAAGGAGGTCCCCTGGGTACTGATTGGCCCGGGGCAGGGTTAGGGCACGGCGTGCTAGGGGCCCCGGATTCACTGCTGCAGGGGCAAGAGGGACCTGACAAGGAGCTTTGGGGATGGAGGGGGTGGGGTGAAGAAGAGAGGTGGGAAGGACAAACGGGGGGGGGGACGGACAGGGACAGCATAGGTCTCCGCCCAGGAAAGGGGAACTGGATTTGTAGCAGTCAGAGACATCTAAGGATGGGCCGAGGCGTCTTTGTGGCTAAGGGGGACCCTGTCCCTGTCCCCTTTCCTGGAGGCTAAGAATCTCCACCTCGGGGACTGGGGAGTCCGCGCAAGGCAGGTCTCCTGCCTCGGTCAGCGCCTGGCCACATACAGGGTCCTCCATCTGGCCACTGCTGGCGTCCAAGGTGCCTCCCGCGGGGACACACGGCTCCCAGAGGTGGTCACACGCAGGCTTACCCGGAGACACCAGGGTTCCAAGCAGAAAATCACTCCCCAGCTCCTGGGGCCAAGGGACCCACCACCTCCCACCCAGCCGCTCGCCCCCCACGCGGCGACCTCTGTTCTCGCCTTCTCCCCTCTTCCAGCCCTTCCGCACCCCCCACCCCCAATCGCCGCACCGCAGGCCACCCGGCACCTCGGTGCGGGCCTCCGCGCCTCCACGCGCTCTCCCGCAGCACCTCGCCCAGCTCTTCCGCGGCTCGACCCTCCCTCCCCACAGCCACCAGCCGCGCCCTCCTCGCGCGCCCCCCTCCCCGGACTACAAGCCCCAGGCGCCCCCAGCCCCGGGCGCTGCGCATGCCCCCTGCTCCCCGCCCCCTCGCGGCTCCCCCGCCCGCGCGGGCTCCTCGCCTCCCTCCGCCCCCCTCCCCCGCGCGCGGGCGCCCGCATCCCTCCATCCAGCCTGTGCCGCAGCCGCATCGCCACCGCAGCCCGGGCACAGCCGAGCCCGGCCAGGCCCCTGCCCCTGCCCGGAGCCTCGGCCCACCGCTCCCGGTCCCGCCCCCGCTTGCAAGCGACCCCCTCAGAGATCCCCGGCGCCCCCAGACCCCCTGCCTCCAGCACTGAAGTGGGAGACAGGAGCCGCGGCGGAGGCAGGAGGACGAGGAGGAGGAGGAGGAGGAGGAGCCGTCGCAGGATGAAGGATCGGACTCAGGAGCTGCGGAGTGTGAGCTTGGGGATGGGGAGGAGGTGGGGGGGCGGGACCCCAGCTTTGGGGGAGCCCGTGGGTATGCAGTGGGGGAGGTTCTGGGACGTGGGGGCGAAGGATTAGACCGGAGGTTGGGAGCTGCCCCCCCATCTCGAGGCACCTGATGTTTCCGGTGAACCTGCATTTGAGGACTGGTGCCTGGAAGGGGTTAGAGGCAGTAGGAGCAGTCTGGGGGTGGGGGCACAGACACCCCACCTCCCCAGGGGAGTCCTGGGGCATATAGCCTGTCTGTGGGGAAGAGAGGAGTGATGCCAGGAGGGCATTAGAGGGCTCCTGTCCTCCCCCATCCTGGGCAGATCTGTCAAACTGGAAGGATGGGGGCGGTGACCAGGCCAGGGGGTCCCAGCTCTGGGGAAGGACACAGGCCTGGAGTGACGTGCCCACACCTGGCAGTGAATGAGTGTGTGTGTGTGTGTGTGTGCACTCGAGTGTTGCTGTGGAGGGGAGAAAGCCCCTGCCGACTTGGGCACAGAAGCCATGGCCTTGGTAGCAGCCGGATAACCCAGGGCCTAATCGAGGTGACCCCAGACATGGGGCAACAGGGGCCCACAGATTTGGGTTGTGTGACCCTGGCTGTGCCCAGACCCAGGGGAACTGGGCCATGCTGAGCAATTGGGGTGGTTGACGTGGCCCTGGGCCTACAAGCTAGCGGGGGCCCTGCTCCAGGAGGCTGTCTGGCCTGGCGGGAGGTGTGGGGTGAGGGGTACGGGTGTCCAGGAGACAGGTGAAGGCTGAGTGGTGGCGACTGTGTGGAGGGGCCAGGGAATGAAGCTCCATGGGAATGGTTGCCTGCGGAGGGTGTGAGGCAGCTGTCAGGGCCCCGGGGTAAGGATGGGGGT
Source organism: Ochotona curzoniae (assembly GCF_017591425.1). Taxonomy (NCBI): domain Eukaryota; kingdom Metazoa; phylum Chordata; class Mammalia; order Lagomorpha; family Ochotonidae; genus Ochotona; species Ochotona curzoniae. Next base: position 8,291,735 of record NW_024465421.1, read on the forward strand.
GGGGGTAGAAGGGGACCCTGGGGGCCTGTGACAGTATCTGAGTAGGGGCACTGAGTCTTCCCCAGGGACTCTTACCACAGAGGTGATGGCCCCATTTGACAGATATGGAAAGTGAAGTTCAGAGATGGGCAGGGACTTGCCCAAGGTCACCAAGCAAGTGGCAGGGGCAGGTGGCTCAAGTATTAGGCTAGAGCCTGGATGTCCCTTCTGTTGAAGCGACAGGGGTCTCAGCTTTGCTGGCCTCCAAGAAACCACAACACGAGGGATGAAGAGGTCTGTCTTGGGAGAGCTCCCTGAATTCAGGGTAGGTGGGAGCAGGGGTTCAGGTTACAGAGAAATGGGGAGAGAGGCTTGGAGACAAGTGACCTCTTGCAGGCTAGTGACCAGGGAAGAACGCGTGGTAGAGAGAGGGAATTTCAAAGTTGTCTTTGTGCAAGTTGCACCAAGTAAATGCTCAGGCCGATAGGAAATGACCGCAATAGTGCCGTTTACAGCGGCGTATGCATAGTTCCTTACTGTGGTCCCCTGGGCAAGCCCCGGGAGGCTGCAACTAATGTTGTCTGCTGTTGGCTGAGGCTGAGGTGAAGTGGCCTGGGTGAAGTCACGGAGCTGGTAAGCAGGGATCGCATCCCAGCAGGTGCCTGCAACAGTTTATTGTGGGCCCAGAGTGGGCAGCCAACCCACCCAAGGTCACACAGCTTGTAAGGGAGGGAGCCGGTGTGCACCCTACTCACCTCACTGCCAGCTCCCCGTGACTGTACAACCTCAAGAAATAGGAGGTGAGGGGGCTGGAGTGGTGATAGAACTAGATGGGTGGGAGGCAGTGCGTCCCGCCCAGAGGTGAGGCATCCTGTGAGCTGGGGCTTCCTAGGGGCTGGGGATGGGAGGAGGCAGGAGGTGGTGGGCTGGGTGAAAGCTGATGGCTGTGGTGTTAGTCACAGCTCAGGGAAGACTGCCGATTTGGGAGGGGGCGGCGGGTGCAGGAGGGGCAATAGAAAGAAGCTACCAGATGCTAGGAGTTCCAAGGTCTCCTGCCAGCCTAGAGGAGGGGCTGGCAGGCAAGTGCAAGAAGACTGGGCAGCAAGGTGTGTGGTACGGACCTGGGGAGGAAGGTGTGATGGGAGCAGGTGTCAGCCCCACCCCCAGGGTGGGGGTGCAGGTCAGATGGTCCTCAGGGCTTCACAAGTCTGATTGAAAGTGATGACTGGATGTGGCCACTACCTTCGTGACCTTGGGCAAGTGACCTCGCCTCTCTGGGACTCAGTTTCTCGTGTGTGATTGGCCAAGCTGGTTCTTGGATTTGTCCTGAAAAGTCAAATCAGTCCACAGGAAGTGAAGTTCATGGGAAATGGGTATTAGGAAAAACATACACATGGATTTCAGCCTTTTATTTATTTTGCTTGTTTATTGGAAAGGCAGCGGGGCAGAGAGAGACAAACTCCCCAAGTGACCACTTCCATTAGAGCTGGGTCAGGCCCAAACCTGGAACTCCCATCTGAGCTCCCACGTGGGTGGCAGGGACCCCAACATGTGACCCACCACCTGCTGCCCTCCCAGGAGGCATGTCAGCAGGAAGCTGGAGTTGGAACGGAGCTGGGTCTGGGATGTGGCACTGCCTGATGTTGGCCAGACAGTTGGGGTTGTGTGGTTGACTGGGTCCCAGAAGACTTGTTCATTTTCTTTTGCACACCCCATAGCCCCCTGAGAGGGGCTGGGTATGACCCTTGCTTTATATTGGGGTCAGTAGAGGGCCAAAGGGGCAAAATAGAGAGGCCTTGCCTCGAAGTACAGCTGGGAGGTCATGAGCTGGCCCAGACGTGCTGGAGAGTTCATTGGCAGAGAGCCGGGTGCTGGGGACTCGGGCTGTGGGGCTTCACAGGCCAAACAGGGCAGTGAGGGAGGGGCACGGGAAGATCCATGGGTACCACGCTGGGAGTGGACCTGTGAGGTAGGAAGGCAGAAGAGGGGATCCTGGGAAGAGAGGTGAAAGGAGGCTGGATGGAGGAAGGTGCTTGGGTTTGAGACTGCACAGGAGAGAGACTATACAGGGATAACGAGTTACCTGACCTGGTGGGAGGACTGAGGCCTCAGCTGGGAGGCAAGTGCAGAAGGAGCTTTCTGAGGGCAGAGCTGAAATAATAAGACCAGAGTGGCCCGGTATGGATACGAACAACAGGGAGACTCAGCTGCAGAGCGCTGTGTCCACAGCCCCCTCTCTGCCATTCACATGCAGCAGACTTATCCCACCCATGGCCTTTCCACTGTTCCCTCCATCCAGGAAGCTGGTCGTTGCACACAGGTGGCTGACTCTTGCAGGACCCTGAGCTTAGATGTCACCTCCGTCTGTCTCCCAAGCTCCTCCACCAGTACTAGCTTGCCCAGACCTGTTCTTTATGTCATTCCCTACGACCTGGCCCGGTCTGAACCGATCCTGCTGGGTTTCCGCTCTCTGCCCCCAGTGGACTGTCAGCTCCTTGGGGGCAGGGCCTTTCCGTCTGTCTTGGTGCGTCCCCAGCGGTCGCCAGAAGAGAACTTGGCATGAAGCTCAGCGGATCCTGTGAGATGAATGAGTGACTCACAGAGGCAGAGGTGGGATGAGGAAGGGAGTAGGTGGGGAGGCAGAGGAGAGAGGTGGGACGGCCGGACTGCACCATGGGAGGGAGGCCCATGCCAAGCAGACAGATGGACAGAAAGGAGGGTGGGGAGCCACTGCCGGTCAGTGAGATGGCCCCTGCAGAGCACGGAGGAGCACGTGTGTGTGTGCATGCATGAGCATGTGTACATCTGTATCACAGACACATGTGTATCCATATGCTTGGGTGAGCACGTGTGTATGTGCATGGGTGAGTGCATGAGTCCACATGTATTGTGCACATATGTGTATGTATGATCACATGTGTATCTGATTGCACCATACACATGTGCCCATACACACACATGCATGTTCATGTGCATATGTGTGCACACTCTGATAGTTTCTGGCTGCCTGTATGTTTTGTCACTGTCCTACCATCTGGCTGGTCACTGCACCCCCTAGCCCAGCCCCAAGCCCTCTATGTCTCTGATAATGGAGGACCTTGGGGGGAGTGCCCCTCTGGAGGGGGCCCTGGAGCTGGAGGCGTGGAAATCTGATGTCCCCACTGCCAGAGTCCCTCCCGAAGGTGGCCTCTCCCTGCATGCGCCCAAATAGCTCAGGCAGAGCAGGTATGTGGCACCGACACCCACCCCGTCTGTCAGCTCCCTGTCAGGCGTCTGTATCTCTCTGTGCCTCAGTTTCCTCACTTGGTATATGGGAATAAGAACATTAGCCATAGCATGGAGAGGTTGTGAGCATCAAAGCACATGGCCCAACTCAGTATATATGAATATATGAGGTGATTCCCCAAAGTTCTTGGAAAGTGGAAAAATCAGAAGATCCACTTGGGGTGGAGTTTTGGTGCCATAGCTCAGCTGCTGCTTGGGGTGCCCAAGTCTTGGCCTTTCCAGCTTCCTGCTCATGCACGCTTTGGGGAGCAGTAGGTGATGGCTCAAGTAGCTGGATCCCTGCCACCACACGGGCAACCTGACCAAGTTCCAGCTCCTGGCTGTCTGTCAGCACACAGAGGGTGAACCAGCAGATGGGTGGGCTCTCTCCCTCTCTCTCTCTCTCTCCCCCTCTCTCTCACTGCCTTTCAAATCTCACTTTTTTTGGTGCAAAAAAAAGGTTTGAAAGCTGTGCATATGATTGGTCTTCAAAAAGTTCATGGAAATGCACGTTGTAAAAAAGCTATACATGAAATAAGACTCTTTTTTTGCACCCAAATAAGCTTACCTTTTAATTACATTCTCCAGGAATCCTTGGGGGATCCCCCACCCCGTCCTGTGTGGGATGTTTGTAAAGTGGCATTTCCCTCATCTTATTCATGAGGGAGTTGAGGCTCAACTTGGGTACCTGTAACTCGAAGCCACCAGCCAGGGCACTGGGGCACGCAGTTGCTCCTGGTTCCTGGCAGGCTCATTTGCCCGTGGCCCTGTTTCCATGAGGCTTCAGAGAAACGCAGCCTGTGCTTGCTTGCAGAGCCAGGAGGTTTGGCTTCCAGGCTGGGGGTCCCCTTTGGTTCCCCAGGCTGGCCACAGGGGTTCAGCAGTACTGAGGACCCAGCAGAGTGGGCACTTGGGACAAGAAGGAGCCTGCGGACTAGCTCCAGGCAGTCCTGGGTACAGGTGCCACCCGGGGTCTTACCTGCTGTTGCATGCACCCTTGGGTGTCTCAGACAGCCTCTCTGAGCCTGTTTCTTCTTCCGTCTCGTGGCCTCTCCATGACTGTTTGGTGCCAGGGGCACAATTGCCAATTAAAAAGCTCAGAGCAGGGTGCCTCGAAGCAACTTCCTTAGCTGCTATCTGCCTCAGTCTCCGGATCTGTGAAAGGGGCCGCAGTAATACCATCCCTTAAGGAGCTGCTGTGAGAATTCAGTGGATCAGCTGCATGCAGGGTTGCTAGAACGTTGTGAAAACCTGTCTAAATCTCTTAATTGGAGCTGTGTTGGCCAATGGCTCTTAGAATTTGAAAACAATTTTTTAAAATTCTTTATTTATTTTGAAGTCAGCGATATGGGGTGCCAGGGATGGGGCTAGCATGTGAGAGCATCTGTATCAGGTTTACTCCGCAAGTACCTGTGACAGCCTGAGCTGGGCCAGGCAGAAGCTGGAGGGCCAGTTATCCTCCACTGCTTCCCCAGATGCACTAGCAGGGAACCGGATGGGAAGTGGACAGTTGGGTCTTAAACTGGTACTTCTATGGGGCACTGGCAGCTGAGTCCACTGCCCACTATGCTGGCCCCCTTACAAAGCGGCATTTTTTTTAAAGATTTATTTATTTTTATTGGAAAGGGAGATTTACACAAAGAGAAGAAGAGATAGAAAAATCTTTTATCTGCTGGTTCACTCCCCAAATGGCTGCAACAGCCAGAGCTGAGCTGATCCGAACCAGGAGCTTCTTCAGAGTCTCCCGTGTGGATGCAGGGTCCCAAGGCTTTAAGGGGCCATCCTCTACTGCTTTCCCAGGCCATAGTCAGGGAGCTGGATGGGAAAGCAGAGTAGCCAGGACACAAACTGGTGCCCAAATGGGAAGTCAGTGCTTAGAGGTGAAGGATTAGCCAGTTGAGCTATCATGCCAGCCCCCAAAGTATTAAAAAAAAATTTTGATTTGAAAAGTTATAGAAAGACATGGAATGACACACAGAGGAAAGGAATCTTCCATCCCGTGGTTCATTCTCCAGATGGCTAGAATGGCTGGGACTGGGTCAGACCGAAGCCAAGAGCCAGAAGCTTCTTCCAGGTCACCCACATGGGTGGGAGGGACCATCTTCCACTGATTTCCCAGGCACATTAGCAGGAAGCTGGATCCAGCCCATCTGGAATGCCCGTGAACCCATTCCGCCAGGACGTCATCACCTCCCCCGCCCCCTACAAAGTTGTGATGAAGTCATGACAGAGCATTGGGGTCACAAGAATATGAGATTTAGGCCCAAAGTTCTGGTAGTTGCACAGCAGTTCCCCCTCTGACCAGTGGTGTCCGGGGGTGGGGAAGCATGTCCTCCTGGATGCCATGGCTTCTGGACCTGGCACCCTTTGTCAAGTCACTGTCCCCCCTTCCTCCCAAGCCTCCTCCTGGGCTCTCGTTCGTGATTTTGGAGCGCTGGTGTTTGTTCACAAGCTCTCTTTCAGGGCTGGGGTGGCGCGGGTGAGCAGGGATTAAAGGTGCAGCATCAGTTGTCAACCATAGCGCATCACGCTCTCGGTGCTCTGGGCTCTGGGCCTTTCTCCCTCTCTCAAGGACAAGGAAACAGGTGGCCAGGGACACACCCAGGAAGAAGCTGAAGGAACTGGCTCTGAGAACCATGGGAGAAAGGGAGAGCTCCCAGGTTTCTGGGCCAGGGAAGGGTTCCCGGTCTGGGCCAAGAAGAAGGGGAGGGCTTTGAGCATCCTTGGTAGGCAGCTGGATTTTGAGGACAGCTTCATGGCATGCTCAAAAATGAACCCTGCCTTCATGGACCAAGTCCTGATTTTGGCATGTAGGTGACTGCAGGAGAAGCCACAAGTCCTATCAAGGCCCTGTCTTTCAGGGTCAGCTGCCGGGAGCTGAAGGGGCGGAGCAAGGCGGAGGCACCCTCTGGCCTACCTGTTTTCAGGCTGATATTGGAATTGGACACATTTGCTGCCCTGCTGGTCTGTGACCACCAGCCTGGGGGAGGGTGATGGCTGAGGGCAGTCTTCCCCAGGGCCCTGCAGGCTGCCCCCTCTGATGGGTGCTTGCCCTCCGTCTGGCTTCCGCTGCACCCAGGTCCCATCCCTTGCCTGACTGCATCTGGGTCGCAGCTGGTTGTCTCGGTTCGATCCAAGCTGTCTGGGCTGTCTGGCCCCAGTCTCAGCCTGTCTGGTTCCCATCAGGGTCTGTCTGCGGTCTGCTCAGGCATGTACTTACCATTCCAGCTGTCTTTGCTACCTCCTCTGCCTGGGAGCCTGTGTGGATCTCCTTGGGGCTGGGGCGAGCTCTTACTGGGAGTCAGAATGAGGCCCTCTTAGGGCCCTTGAGAGCGCAGGTTGTGGTTAAATGTGAGAAACCCAGGGGTTGACCTCAGAGAGTCCCCGGTCAGGGAAGGGGATGGAGTCAGGGGTGCGGAGGGGGGGGTGCCCAGCCCCCACCTGCTGATCACCGCTCAGGTGAGACAGGACGCCCTGGGCTTGGGTGGCAGGGCTCCCTTGGGATGTCTCCGGGGCACACCACGAGCCTCTATGCATTGCCCTTGCCACCGGGCGCCCTCACCACGGGCCCCGGGGCCAAATCATCAGCTTGTGGCTGCCCCGCGGCAGCGTGGGTGTCGGGACCTATTTGTGTGCACTCCGCTTGTCAGCTCTTCTGTCTGTGTCGCGGGTCTTGTCTGTCGGGGGCGGCGGGGCTGTGGGTGGGTGAATCCCGGGGAGGGAGGGCGGAACAGCAGCTGGGAAATCCAGGCAGGCACCCGCGGGGGTGAAGCCGCGAAGGGGCTGGGTGATAGCGCGGGCACGCACTCAGGCGGCGCCGGGGAGTGGGCGGGAGGAGGCCAGCGGCTCCGACGCACGTAGCCCGAGATGGGGGTGGGGATGACACCTGCCGCTGGCAGTGCAGTGACCTTGCAGGGAAAGAACGGTCTTGTGGGGGGCATGGGGGGAAGCGAAGGGAGCCGGGAGTAGAGTGAAGCTCCCGGCCCTGTGGATGGACGAGCAGGCCCCCCAGGTACTCCTGGGATAGGCTCCCTTCTAAAAACTCTCCTGGTAGCCCAGAGCCAGTGATTGCAAGATGGCATTTGACTGGTTGTGAAAGTATTGAACCATGTCCATGCTGGCTCGTCAAAATCAACCACCCTGATACTCATCCCATTCCAGGGTGCCACATCCACCCTGAAATGGTGCCCTTTGCTGGTCCCATCTCCCCTGTCCCCCTCCACTCTCCAACCCCCACCAGGGTCCTTTGGGTTGTCAGGCCCTTGTCCTGCTGGGCAGCAGGTGTTCATGTGGATGCTGCGTGCTCATCAGCCCTTCCTTCCAAGAGCAGCCAGCATTCGTTTGTGTGTATCTGTGTGTGTGTGTGTGTGTGTGTGTGTGTGTGTGTGTGTGTGCGTGATGGGGCTGAGGGGATCTAGCCTTGGGGTCAGGCAGGGACTGCCCCTGGATTCAGCCTTCTTTTGCTTCCCAGGCAAAAGACAGCGATGATGAGGAAGAGGTGGTCCACGTGGATCGAGACCACTTCATGGATGAATTCTTCGAACAGGTAATGGACCCCGTCCCCACCCCTCTACAGAGCCTCCAACCCGGCCCCCAGCTCGACCTCTGACCAGGTGCCCAGCCAGGACTTGCGTGGCCTGCACTCCCTTCTCTCTTTGCCCGGCATCCTGTCTCTTCTCACCCTGCTGCTTGCTCTGGCCCACTTCCCTGCACTGGCTGGTTCTGCCGGCTCTTCCCTGCCTGGCTGGCAGCTTCTCTGTTGCTGGGCAGGTGGAGGAGATCCGGGGCTGCATCGAGAAGTTGTCGGAGGATGTGGAGCAGGTGAAGAAGCAGCACAGCGCCATCCTGGCTGCACCCAACCCAGATGAGAGTGAGCGCTGCCCTGTGGTGGGCTGAGGGCGGGGCGACGGCCCCCCTCTGTGGTCTCACCCACATTTCTTTGCTTCCCTCACTTTCCCCCACCCCTTCGCCTCGTAGAGACCAAGCAGGAGCTGGAGGACCTCACAGCCGACATCAAGAAGACGGCCAACAAGGTCCGGTCCAAGTTGAAAGGTGAGGAGGGCGGGACAGCAGGAATGTGAGGCAGCCCAGAACAGAGCTGGCCCGTCTGGAGCAGGGGCTGTCTGCACACTGCCAGGCGCCAAATTCCTAAGCAGGGAGGAGGTATCGCTCTCCCAGCCAGATTCCCTGAGGAGCAAAAGTGCACAGCAGGCGTAAGGGTTGGGGAGCAGGTTTGGATACCAGTTGTATCCAAGGAGGTTCCACTGGCAAAAACAGTCTTCCCCACCTCACCACCCTCCCCGCCCCTGTGTAGCACCCAGTAGGTGGGCTCTGCAAATGCTTCCGAATTGGTGTCCTCAGCTCAGGCCAGATTGGCTGCCATCAGGGGCTGGCAGGCTCGCAGGAGGAACTTGCCAAGTGCTCCCGCATTCACTCTAATTGAAGGATGTGGGTGCTGAGACGCACCCCCATTCCAGTGCATGGTGGGTGGGGAACCTCCTTGTCTGCTGGGGCCAGGGGCAACGCTATGCCCTGGCAGGACCAACAGATCTGCTGCTGGTGCCGCAGCGTCACGAAGCGCTTGCCGAGCACCTGCGGTGCCCTGCAGGCCTCTGGGGGAGAAACAGCAGTAGCGGCAGCTTGACCAGGCCCCGAGAACGTCGACCTTGGTCCAAGGAGCAAAGGACAGAAGCTGTACGCCCTTGTTCCAGAGCCTCCAGTGCTGATTTGGAAAAACAGGCCCTCAGTGCTCACTTAGGAGGGCGTGCTGGCACAGAAAATGCCCTAAGCCGGGGGCGCGAGGGCTGCCAGGGCATCCGGCCTCCACAGTCCCTGGCCCTGAAGCAGTTTCCTTCTCTCAACTTGTTCATTAGTGCAGGAGGAAAATGGAAGTTTCCAAAGTGGCTTTATTTTGCCTGGGAATGGGGGAGAGCAGCAAAAATATTTCTGTCCACATAATTTAAAAAAAAAAAAAACAACTTTTAATTTTGCTTGAAAAGCAGAGTTTCGCGAGTGGAGGAGAGAGAAAGAGAAGTCTTCTATTCATCATTCACTTCCCAAACAGCCACCATGGCTGGAGCTGAGCCAATCAGGAGCCAGGAGCGTCTACCGGGTGTCCCACATGGGTGCAGGGGCCCAAGGACTTGAGCCATACTTCACTGCCCTGCCAGCCCATTAGCAGGGAGCTAGATGGGAAGTGGAACAGCCAGGACATGAAGCAGCACCCCCACGGGATGCTGGCACTGCAGACACAGCCTGCTGTTCCATGGTACTGACCCTTAATGCATAAACTCTTAAATCCCAGCCCGAAGCACGTGTAGCCACCTTGCTGTCGCTGTGCTGGGGTGCCCTAACCACCATAAGGTTCCTTCTCAGCAGCAGCATTCCGGCTAACACCCAGTTTAAAACCCACGGGCTCGGGACCAGTGTAGTGGCCCAATTGGTTAATCTTCTTCCTTCAAGTGCCGGCATCCCATATGGGATGTTCATGCACAAGTTCATGTCCCGGCTGCTCCACTTCCCATCTTCCTCTCTGCTTGTGGCCTGGGAAAGCAGTAGAGGCTGACACAACTATATTCAGTGGGAGACCTGGAAGAGGCTCCTGGCTCCTGGCTTTGGATCACCTCAGTTCTGGCCAGTATGGCCTCTTGGACAGAAGATCTTCCTCTCTGTCTCTCCTTCTCTCTGTAAATCTGCCTTTCCAGTAAAAATAAAATAATAATAGTAATAATAATAATAATAAAGAACCCATGGACTCCCTCCATGTTTGTCCTCTGCCACCGTGATGGCCCGTAGGGGCTGTGTGGCTGAGAGATCAGGAACGGATTGAGAAAGAAGCCAGGGACAACTTTAGACCTGAAGTCCAGGACTCCAGAAAGGGGACAAGGAAGTCTTGTCTTCTCCACGCTCCTCCAGCTGGGGATGTGACCTGTGGGCTCTGTCGCAGCCCTTGGAACCCCCTGGTCTAGACTGTACAGGCTGGGTCTCCCAGGTTCATGTAAGATGCCTGGACTCCTGACTTGGCCCCCGCCCCAAGGCTGTGCTCTAGAGACCCCCCAGTCTGGGGCCACAGAGTTCCGCAATCCTGGGCATGTGCTCCTTGCGGGCTGGACCAAAGCCATCAGTCAGCTGACTGTTTGCTGGCAGGGGAGCCTCGGGGTGCCATCTGAGCAAAGAACAGAGAAGTGATGTTATCGGGAACATCCCTGTGGCAAAGTGGGAGAGGGCTTGGTCATTCATTCCTGCCCTGTTTGCTCATCTTCCCCCGGGACGGTCTCACCCCCAGTTCTTTCGTGGGCCACTGGTGGCAGGGTTCCCAGTTGATCTGTGGACTTTTCCACAACACCCTTTAGAAGTAGAGAGGCAAGCCTGGGTTTATTTTACTTGTTCTTGCGGGGATGTCCGCCTGTGCCCTCTGAAATTCTCCCAGGAAAAGGTGTTTCTCCTAAATCGGTCCTGCCCACAAGTGCTTTCCCTTCCACCAGGAAACAAATCCCTGGGTGGGTTCTTGCTCCGGGCCAGAGGATTGCACGAAGCAGAGTGCCCCATACAGAGGCCCCGGGGCACTGACCCCTCTTGCTCCCCACATACCCCCCTCCATGCACCCACCTGTCTCATCACTCCGCCCTCTGTCCTGCAGCGATCGAGCAGAGCATTGAACAGGAGGAGGGGCTGAACCGCTCCTCCGCCGACCTGCGCATCCGCAAGACGCAGGTAGGAGGTGGGGCGGAGCCCTGGTGGGAGCAGGACGTGGGGCGTGGCCTGGGCGGCCCTATCACGGGGTGGGCGTGATCCTGTGGGTGCTAGGCTTGGCTGTATAGTATTAAGGATGCAGGGGTATGGGGTCTATGACTGTGAACTTAGTGGGGGGTTGAGGGTTTGGCCCGAGCTGAAGAGGGGGAATCATGATCCCATCCAGCCCGCTCCCCCATACCCTGTGCCTCGCACCCCGCTGCTTCGCACACCACCTCCCCTCCACTCTGATGTGTCTCCCCCCACTGCAGCACTCCACACTCTCCCGGAAGTTTGTGGAGGTAATGACTGAGTATAATGCGACCCAGTCCAAGTACCGGGACCGCTGCAAGGACCGGATCCAGCGGCAGCTAGAAATCAGTGCGTACCTCCTCCCTGGGCCCCAGCCGTTGCCAGGGGGTCTGGAGGGTGGACTTCCCTCGGTCTGCTAAGCAGTCCTCCTCCCCTCACAGCTGGAAGGACCACGACCAACGAAGAACTGGAAGACATGCTGGAGAGCGGGAAGCTGGCCATCTTCACGGACGATGTGAGTCCTGGGCAGGGCCCTGGCGGGTTGGGAAGCTGGGCGTTAGCTGGCCCAGCTCAGGCTGCCCCACCGGCCCGTATCCGCTGTGGAGGCTCTTGCAGGCTCTGCAGGCTGCCCCTGGACCCGGGGAATTCCATGGGGGCAGGGCAGGAAGGCACCTCCCTTAAGAGTGACCAGGAGCCTGCTATGTGCCAGGCCCAGTGTGAAGTCCCTAATGACGCAGGTGTACGTGGACCACACGCTCGCTCAGGCCTTGTGACAGCACGTGAGATGGTCTGGGGCACACAGGAAAGACCTTGACCTCAAGAGGCAGGATGGCTGACCCAGACCCTAGAGCAGAGAATTGAGTGGGGCGAGGTGCCAGAGGTGGGGTTGGCATCCGGCGTCAGTTCCCCTCTGGTTGGAGTTCTCCCACGTGCGTGCTCCCCTGCCAGAGAGTCTCTCATCTGCCTAGCTTGCTGAAGGTTTGGTTTGAAGAGATCAGTTTTGGTTTTGTTCAGGGTTTGCACCCTGCACTGCCTTGCCAATTAATATGGGAAGGGCAGGGCTTTTCCCACAACCTGGTTCTTCTTTCTCCTTGCACTTTCACCCCAGCCTGCTCAAACTGTCTCTCTTTCTGTTTCTAGCAGCTCCACGGCTCTGGTCAAAGCATCTAGACCAGGGTTTAGATCTGCGTGGTGACATGACAGCAGACAGTGACCCCTTTGCTGCATTAACCTTGAACAAATGAACTATGGGCCCATTAGCCTGAAACCCCCCACCCCCCACCAAACAGCTCTGTCCAGGCCCACCTGTCTGTGTGTGAGAGAGAACAGAGGAAGGTTGGTAGATTGTTCCAAAGCAGTCAGCCCACAGCCGTTACCATGGAAACCCATCACCACAATACAAGGTGATGGGGACCTTGGCCAAGGGCTGCACACACTGTACAAGAACCCAGAGGCAGTAGAGGGCGACTCCCGCTGGAGTAGGGAAGACTTCCTGGGGGAGGTTTTGTTGGGCTGCATCTTAAGACAGGAGGAGTTTTTGAACATGGGGAGATGGATGAAAGGCATTAGAAGGGACAGGAACCAGCTGATGCCAGACAGGGAGAGGGGAGCTGCGGCTCGGCGATGGGGAGATGAGCAGGAGGAGCAGAGGCTGGGCTGTGACCGCTGGAGGGAAGGCAGGTGTGTAGACCGGGCCAGGGGCAGCTCTGGCAGGCATGGTCTGAACAGTGGGTATTTCCTGCATTAGGTTTTCATTTTATTTGTGAGAGGGAGGAGAGAGTTTCCATCTGTGGGTTTACTTCCCACATGCCTAAAGGCTGGAACTGCCTTCATCCAGCTGCATCTTCATCCAGCTCAGGCAGGGTGACAGGGGCCCAAGCCCTTGACCCCGTCCCCGGCTGCCTACTGGGGGCACAGGTCCTGGAAGCTGCAGTCAGAAGCAGAGTGGCCCTCACACACAGGCCCACTGGTGTGGACATGGTGTCCCGGGGGCGGGGTGTCCTGAGCACACTGTCCAGCAGCTGCCTCTCTGGTGATCTAGAAACAGCTCTTCCTTAGTGCATGCCGCATGCCAGGGGCCGTTAGAACTGACGTATGGAATAGTAACTCCATTAAAAAAAAAAGATTAATTTATTTATCTGAAAGAAAGAGTTAACAGAGAGGGAGAGAGTTCTCCCTGCTGGTTCACTCCACAAACATCTTTAATGGCCAGTGCTGGGCTGGTCCAAAGCCAGGAGCCAGGAACTTCCTGAAGAGCTCCCATGTGGGTGTAGAATCTGAAACCTTGATTCACCCTTCTCTGCTTTCCCAGACCATGAGCAGGGACCTGATCAGAAGTGAAACAGTCGGGACTTGAACTAGCACCCATATGGGATGCCGGTACCACTGGTTGAGGATTAGCCTGCTACACCGTGGTGCTGGTTCCCCCTTAGTGAGTTCCATGTCCATCCTATGACCTCCCTAGCTGGGGAAACCAAGAATGAATGGTGTCCAGGATTTTTTTGTTTTTGAAAATTTATTTTCACTGAAAAGGCAGATCCATAGAGAGAAGAGAAAGAGCTTCCATCCGCTCGTTCACTCCCTAAATGCGTGCAACGGCCAGAGCTGAGCTGATGTGAAGCCGGGGCTCGCGAGTTTCTTCCGGGTCTCCCATACAGGTGTAGGGTCTCTACCATTCTCTACTGCTTTCTGAGGCTGCAAGCAGGAAACTGGATAGGAAGTGGAACAGCCAGGACACAAACCAGCACCCATATGAGAACCCAGTGCTTGGAGGTGGAGGATTGGCCAATTAAGCCATTGTACTGGCCCCTGGACATCCAGGTTTGAAGCCCAGCTTTTTAGCTACAGCATCTTCTGTGGGCCAGGGGTGATCACAGTCCCATTTGCCCGCTTCCCCCAGATCAAAATGGACTCGCAGATGACGAAGCAGGCGCTGAACGAGATAGAGACGAGGCACAATGAGATCATCAAACTGGAAACCAGCATCCGCGAGCTGCACGACATGTTCGTGGACATGGCCATGCTCGTGGAGAGCCAGGTAAGGACCAGCCGTGATAGGCACCTCTTCCTCGTCCCTCCTCCCACCTCAGCTCCCCGCTCGGAGCACCCCGAGGCGCCCTCCTCCCCGCCCCGTCCATGCTGCTCCCCTGTCCGTAGGGAGAGATGATCGACCGCATCGAGTACAATGTGGAACATTCCGTGGACTACGTGGAGCGAGCTGTGTCCGACACCAAGAAAGCTGTGAAATATCAGAGCAAGGCGCGGAGGGTGAGCCCGGGCAGGTGGCGCCCAGGGGCAGCGGGCTGGGGCTGGTGGGTGGGGCTGGGCTCCAGCCAGGGCCGAGGTGAGTGATGAAATCGGGTGAGAGGCTTATCTCTGGCTCTGACCTCTTCCTATTTTCTGTTTTTTTTTTCCTCCTTTCTTTCCCTCATACCCTCCTCCCCTGTGGCTGGCCCCTTCTGTCTGTCTGTTGATTCTGCTCGCGTCCGTGCGTGCGTGCGTGCGTGTGTGTGTGTGTGTGTGTGTGTGTATGTGTGTGTGGGTATCGGACTCCATCTCGGCTGCTCTTTCTGCCTGCAGAAGAAAATCATGATCATCATTTGCTGTGTGGTGCTGGGGGTGGTCTTGGCGTCATCCATTGGGGGGACGCTTGGCTTGTAGGCCCTGCCCCCTCCACCCTGATTCTCCCAGGCCCCTCCCCCACCACATTGGGAGCAATACCCCCACACCACCACCTTTCACTCTCCCCTGCTCCAGGTCACCCCCACGGCAGCCCCCCCCAGGGTCCCTGGACCTCCCCCTGTCATGGCCCGCCCACCCTCCGCCCCTCTCTCCGTCGCACGCAGACAGCAGCAGGCGAGATCACACATGCACACCCACATGCATGCCGCCGGCACATGCTCGCGATGTGTGCACGCCCCAGCGTGTGTGTCCATGTGCTGACGTGTGTAGATGCCCACCACCCCCCGGTCCTGCCCCTCTGGACTCCCTCAACCTTGAGTCTGCGTGAGATCTCCGCCTCCCCTCCTTTGCCTGGTTGTTGGTGGTGGAGATTGCCACAGGATGACCCAATAGCCCACCCTGCCCAGCTCTGTTTCCTGTGAGTGCGTGTGCGTGCGGGACTGCAGCTCTGTGGACACACAACTTGTGCACGTGCCGTTCTGTGGTTGCGTGTTTGACCCCAACACTGCCCGTTGTCCCTTCTCTCTGTCCCCTGTCTGCCACCCTCTGGGGCAGGCTCTGCGATCTCAGAGGATCCAGGTAGGCCTCCACACATGGGCAGGGATAGCCAGCCAGCCCACAGGATGCAGGACTGGTGTGTGTGTGTGTGTGTGTGCGCTCGTGTGTATGGTGAATCCATGGCATTCCCCTGGTGTGGGTGGCACACGTGTGCACCTCTCCTTGCTCAGGCTACCTAGGTGTGTGCATTTTCCCCCGTGTATCTTGGGGATGTGTAGGTGTGTGTGTGCCTGTTGGCACGTGTGTGTGTGTGTGCGTGCGTGTATCAAGACTTCCTGCACCCTGTGTGGCCCACACACACGCATGCATGTCTCTGAGGTTGTGGGCCCAGGCAGTTCTGTTGTCAGATGCCCCTCGCTCCTCCTCCTGCTCCTCCACGTGGGTTGCTATGCGGGATTTGGTGTCACCCCCTCCCCCTTCCCTGCCACTGCATTGACACTGCGGGGCCCAGGCAGCCTACCATGGGAGCACAGGGCCTGTGTGCACACGGACCTAGATCCCTATCTCTGCCTATGCCCCTAGGGGAGTGAGGGCCAGGCAGGGCGAGCCCATGAAAGCTGGGGCACTTTCAATGCCCAGGCCGGGCGGAGCCCGGCTGACGTGCTTCTTGGAAGGGACTAGTAGGGATGGCACCCATGCAGCTGGAAAACAGATCCCTGCACATTCTTGCCTTCTGCAGGCTCTTGGACTTTGTCAGAAGCCGGTGGTGTTTGTCCTCATGGTGCCATGGCAAGCACTGGGTTTTTATGGCACTGCTTCTTATAGACCAGCTGGAGTGGTCAGGGTGACAGATGCCACTCAGGGTAGGGGCTGGGAGCTGGCCACTCCCCACACCAGGTTGGGAAATAGACTGAGGAGACTGGTGGGGAGGAGGGGCTGGCACAGTGGGTGCAGTTTGGCGGTCTGTCTGTGATAGCAGGTGAGAGGTGCTTGACAGGAAGGACACTGTTGGGAGCCCCCCAGGCCACATGTTGGTTGGACACATGGACGTGTGATCTACTCTGGGGTCGGGCACCCAGGTGCCTGCGATGAAGGGCTCAGATGTATCCCATATTGTGTGTGTGAGAGTGACCATAGAGATGTGACCTGGAACACAACATCCTTGTCCTATCCCATCCCAGCTCAGCCACCCTCTGCCTGCCCTGACCTATGTGTGTGCCTGTGTGGTTGCCTGTGTCTAACACCCGCCCCAGACCAGGCTGTCCCAAGGAGGGACCTGCATGTCCAGTCCCAGAATGCCCTTCTGCAAGGCAGGAAGTCGGCCCAGAGCCTGCCTGCGACCTCCTGGTCCCATCCCAGGACTCTGGCAATGTCCAGGCAGGCCGCAGTGTGCAGCCAGCCTCTCCTTCCTTCCTGCAGCCCTAGTGTTTCCCGGAAGTGCACAGCCTGGGGGTGGGGTGGTGCACCAGGGTGGTGTATGGCTGGAGTGTGGATGGCATTAAGCCCACAGCTGCCCATCTCCAGTTTTAGGTGGACTGGGGGAACCTAGCGGGCGGGGGCAGGTGTGTGTCTACTGGCTGTGCCCGGAATTTCACCTGGGGGTGGGGTCTTCTGCATGTGCTCCCTGTCCCCTCCCCTCTACCAACAGCCCTCCAGCTGGGGTGGCCGGGAGGGGAGCTGGCCAGGGCTCACTCAATGCTTTCCGCTCCCTGACTGCCCCAGTTCCCACCTCTCACAAAGCACAGTGCGTGTCTATCCCATGCTCCTGTGGGGCACCGCACGCTCTTGCCACGCCTTGTGTGTGCACACGAGACGTGTTCTATGCATTCAGCCTGCCCTTCCCCGCCCGCCCCGCAGAGGACATGATGGGAACCCCCGCCCCTGGCCCCGGCTCCCGGCTCCCTTCTCCTCGCCTGCCCCTGCTCGCTGTGCAGCCGTGTGCGTTGGCGTGTGTTTCTGTGTCGCTGGCGTGTCACGTGACGTAGCCGTGTTTGCTGACATGAGCCCCCGCCCCCTCTCTGTTTCTCTGTTGGTTTCTAGAGCGCTCTCTCTTTCTCTCTCTCCCCCTCCCCCCCACTCTCCCGAGGGGGACAGGACTCCCGGGACCTGGCTGGGGGCCCAGAGCCAGGCCACCCTCTCCTGTTAGCCCTCCAGAGACCCATTTCTCTCTATTGGTGACCAAATTGCAAATGGATTAAAACACAGACACATCCCACTCCCACCCCAGCCTTGCATGTCCTGTCCCTGGAGTCCTCCCCTCTCCCATCCCCACCCTGGGCCAGGTCGGGCCCCCCCCCCAAAGTCCCCCATGGGACAGGGGAAATAGCAACCAATCCAACAGCGGGTGTGCCGTGTGCTCACTTCCTTCTGTCCCTTTGGGGGACCATCGCCGTTGGGGAGCGGGCGGGCAGGGAGCCGGACAGATGGATGGACACAGGCTTGGAATGCAGATTTTAATCAGGGCACGGCCAGGTATCATCCAGCATTCCTGGGGTAGCCCCAGGCTGAGCTGACGACCACAGAGCAGGAACTGAGTTTGGGTGGAGAGACGAGAAGTGAAAATGCACTGCTCTCACCAAGGGGGGATTAAATGAGCAATGTTTAAAGGTGATACATGATTTAAAATCAGGGTACTGCAGTCCCTTGCCCCGACCCCAAGGAGGGACAAATAGCAAGAGGAACCGAGAAGGAGGCCTCTCCACTCTTCCCCTGGGCCCGAAGCTCTTGGCCAGTGCCCGGTCTCCCACAGTCAGCACAGGTAGAGAAGGAGCAGGAGGGGCAGTGTGAACATGGGTACCCAGTTCCTTAGGTTGAGAGTGAAGATGTGCCTGCCCCCAGATGCTGCTCTAGAATGTAGGGTAAGTGGGGAACTTGTGGCTGGTGTGGGCTCTGGGGACATCCCCAGGCCCCAGGCTCACCGTCAGTGGGCTGAGCCCGCTGCGGCCCGTACCCAGAGAATGGTGCGGGTCCGACTCTCCTCCCAGGAGAACAGCGGCTCGTAGCCAAAGTGGCGGTGTGCCTTGTCTGTGCTGACGGTGAAGGTGGTGTTGGCCACAGCCAGTGTATAGGGGTTCAGCAGGGGCGCATAGAGCAGCAGCGGCCGCAGCAGCCACTGTAGCAGTGCATTGAGGGTAGCCAGGAACAACAGCAGCCAGTAGGGCAGCAGCGGGTGGGAGCCCACCAGCCGCAGCCCGCAGGGGCCCAGGATCTCCATGTTGAAGTCCTCGTAGCTCTTGTAGGGTGACTTGTCGTAGCAGAAATACACCTCACCGCCCATGAGCGCTGCCTGCTGCCGCAGCTCCCGGGCCACCAGCAGGTGCATCCAGGCCACGTTGCCTGTGGTGAGGAAGGGTAGGGGATAACAAGGGTGCCCCTGCGTGCTGCACACTTGCTTCCAAGCAAGTGGCTGGAATCAGCACACTTTGCTGTTGGGCTGCCGACTTACCAGCAGTATAGACCACCTTGCTAACTAGGGTACAGGTTGGCCCTCCAGAGCCACACAATGCCCTCTTTCCCCCACTTCACCCTATACCTGCTCTTGCCTTCCCGCCTCCAGCCATGCCTGCTCCTCACCCACGTAGACCCGGCCGTGCTCCACAGTGGAGGGGATGGCCCGGAACAGCCGTCCCCCCAGGCGCATGCCTTGGCGATAGAAGTCCCTCATGATCTGGTGGCCTTCGCCGTAGATGCCCGTGGGGCGCAGGGCACATGTTACCAGGGGCAGCCCCCCATGGACCTGGTGGCAAAAGGCATGAAGACACTGCTAGGGCCTGGCACTGTGACAGGAGGGCAGCGGGGGCCCTGGCCAGGCCACCATGGCACTCCCCATCTCTGCGTCTCCTTTCCCCAGTCTCACCTTCCGCCCATTGGCCTCCAGGACCAGTCTTTCTGCCAGGGCCTTGCTACACGGATAGGGGTGCTTGTGGATGGCCTCATATGGGGTGTCCTCATTGCCCCTGCGGGCGGGGTGGGGAGGAGAGAAGAGACTCAACACCGAGCGGAACTGGGAGCACGAGAAGGCCCATCGGGACCTCTGCTCACCTGTAGAAGGGGTGGCCTCTGACGTTTGGACCCACAACTTCCATGCTGCTGGTGTAGACCAGGAACTGAGTTCCAGCCTGCACACAAGCTTCAATGACGTTCCGTGTGCCTGCGGTAGGGGAACAGGGGCTGGGGCCAAGTCCTCCTCCCCTCATTCCGTTTCTTCCTGTTCCAAGTTCCCTGAGGCTGGAACAGGAGTGGACTGTCACCCTGGGAGGGATGGGGGCCATTGACCTAAGTCAAGGTCAGAGAGGAGGAGGTGAGCAAGCAAGCTCAGGCCAGGTGCCCGGGAGCAGGACGCCTCACCCTGCACGTTGACCTCGTGGATGGTCTGGGCACTGGCTCTCCCAAACACGTCCACCAGTCCAGCTGTGTGGATGACCACATGGGCTCCGGCGACTGCGGCTGCCACCTCGTGGGCCTGGGTTACATCCCCCTGGATGGCTGTCACCTGCACAGGTCCTGTGTTGGGGTTAGGGACAACCAGGGGTATGTGATTAGGCTTGAGGCCAGTGACCAGCAGCCGATTTAGCTTACACCCTTGGAAGCTACATGCTGCCCATGTGACTCACTTGTCCCATCCTTTGTGGAGTACAAACAAAGATCATGTTTTCCACCAAGAGAGGGAGAGTCTGCTCTCTGCCCTCCCCCACCCGCCCGCTCCAGCAGCCTGCCTCCCCGCAGTCACCTGTCTTCAGCTCCTGCAGCCAGGGACTCAGGTGCAGATCAAAGACCCGCAGCTCCCGCAGCTGGGGCTCTCGCTCCAGCAGCATTCGCACCACATGTTCCCCCAGGAAGCCACAGCCACCTGTGACCAGGTACACCAACTTCTGGGCCTGGGCAGGGTCGGCCATGCTCGGCTAGGGGAGAGAACGGTGGCTCACCTGAGTTGCCTGACACTCCCTGCCCGGGCTGCCTGGGACACCCAGGAGGGCCCTACTGACCAGATGGACTGGAATGCAGTGAAGGGCTGGGGGAGGGTAGAGGCTGTGGAGCAGTGGGTGTGGCAGCCAGCGGCAGGGCTGTCCTCACAGCCTGCCATGGCCGGGTTACTCAGAGGGATCAGGGATGCAGGGAGGACTCGGGGTTTGAGGGGGATGGGGAAAGAGGTTTAGGGGTTAAAAATCAGGAAGGGGTGGAGGCAGGGAAGCTCATAGGTGGGAAAGGCTGCCGGGGTCTTGGTATCTCCTTACCTACCTGCGGCCACTGTCCCGAGGAGTCCAAACTGGCCCTGCAGGGGCTGGCCAGTCAAGTTCACACCGTCTTCCTTCCGCTTGCTCCTCCTCCCTCCTGGCCCATTCCAGGAACGCAGAGCAACGCAGCCTCCACCCGCTCCACCTCCTACCCTGCATACTTGCTGCAGGGCGCCCCCTGGCGGCCACTCGGCCTGATTTGTGGACCTAGCAGGGAGCGGAGCGGACAGAGGCTGGGAAGAGCCAGAAGCCACGGAGGGGCTTGGGGGCCTCAGGATGACATCGGCAGGGTGGCCTCATTCCCAGTGCATGACCTCAGCCGTCCCCTCCCGCTGCCTTCCCCAGGAGGCCAGAGGCCCAGCAGCAGCTGTAGTTCTGGGAAGGGAGGGAGCCTGACCTTGGCCCTGTCTGGCTGGCCTTGCTGGGGGATTCCTGGCGCCGTGTGGCAGCCAGCCTGTCAGGTGGTCCAGAGCTGGATCTGCAGGTCTGACCTCTGGCCTCAACTGCAAGTGCCCTGCCTACTCCAAGTGTCCACCGGCCTTCCCTCTCCATCTCACCCCACCCTGTGTCCTCGGCCCCATCCCACCCTTTTCTTTCCCCAAGACACTGAGCAAGCGCGTTTTTACAATAAAGTTTAATCACAATTATAAAAATGTGGCGTTGGGTTTGCGCTATTAACATATATACAGTCCAGCCTGACACAAGACTCACCTAGGACCCCCTGGCCAAGCAGCAGGGGGCAAAGGTGACCTGCAGGGTCAGGCGGGAGCAGAGAATGAGGCAGGGTTCCAGGCACAGAGTCCCTGGGACTGGGAGCGCAGGGCCCCCCCAGGGGGAGAACATGGCCACTGCCCCTAGAGACCCCTAAACCGGGGAGGGGTGCACGCAGGGCACGAGGGGAAGTCCCCATTAACACAAAGCATGAGGGCTGGGCAGCCCCCCAAGAACAGGGTCTGTACAGGCCGGCACCCCAGGTTTCCACAGGAAACAGCTGCTGGCAGCTACAAAACATTTACAGCTTCTTCTCCGCAAAGAAAAAAAATGAGGGCGAGGTCAGGGTGATGGTGGGGGGAGGCTGAGCTGCCTCAACCCCTCACTCGGAGACGGGGGCGTGCGGGCCCCACTGGACCCACTAAGGCTGGGGGTGCGGGGCGCTCAGAGCCCCAAGGGGAATAAATAGGGGCGTGGGCGGCAGGCCGGGCCCACCTCAGTTGAGGGAGCCCCGGCAGCTGTCGGTGCCGCACAGACACGGGATCTTGGTGTCCTCGAGTGGGAACTTGTAGTCGTAGGTGATCTCCTCGTCCACGCCGATGGGCTGCTTGGAGTAGATGACGATCTTCTTCTGCGCCTCGATGGTGATCACCTTGGCGTAGCAATTGGGCTACAGGGAGGGCCAGGTGAGCCAGAGCCCGCCCGAGCCAGAGCCCACCCACCCTAAGGCCCTGCCCCCCACGCACCGTGCAGCAGTGGTTGATGAACCGCGCCAGGTTGCCACACTTGGTGGCATCAATGATGGTGTCGTGGTCCACGCGGAACAGATAGCTGCTGCCGATGCCCTCCTGCACATAGCGCTTCTCCCGCATGTCAGCCACCATCTGGGAGGATGGAATGTGGGGGTGATGGGCCTGCCCCTCGACTTTCCTGCATGCCCCTCTGATGGTCAGCTACTCAGGTGCCACCTCCCACTCCCACAGCCAGACTCCAGGTGTTGACTTGCCTTTGCTTCCAGGAACCCTCCTCTTCCTCACCCCCTGGCTGCCATCTCAACCAAGTCACCCTTAGGCCATCCCAGGGGGCCTGCACTGTACACTCCCCCCTGCCCCTGCTCACCCACTGGCTCCTCCAAGAGCACCTGCCTGGTCACAGTGGCCCCCCGCTGCGGGGGGCTGGGGCAGTTCTGGAAATGCCACTAGCCTCTTCACAGACCACACCCTCCTCATCTGTTCTCCTAGGACCCTTTCTCCATAGCGGGGCACCCACTGGCCAGCACTGGCCAATGCAAAAAGCAGGTCGGCTGTGCTATGGCACATGCCAGGGAGAAGGAGCAGCTCCCAGCTCCCCGAGATGGTGCCCCTGAGCCCTCTGCTCTGTCCTCGGTGATCTTGCTCCCTTCTGGCCTCCAGCTGCCAGCCGAGCAGTGGGGACTCCTCCCAAACACCATCTCTGGCCAGAAGCCGCCTCAGTGGAGCTGCTTGGCAGTGTCCCCCAGATGTCCTAGGCACAGCAAGTGCTGCGTCCAGATCACAGCTCATCTCGCGCACCCCTGATGGTTCAGGGGAGAGGGCCTCATCTCCTGCCTAGCCTTGGTCTCCACAGCCAGCCCCCTTACTCTTGCCCCACCAAGACCCCGACTCTGGGCCACACTGTAGGCCTCTCACAGCCCCAGATCATGTCACTGGGCACTCCGTGCCCTACCTCCGGGCTTTCACATGCGCTGCCCCTCCCCTTACCTGGGCCGGGGATTTCGTCTCCATCTTGCAGCTCTTGCCTTCAGGGTCACCGGCTCCTACCACCTCTGCCACTTTTCCACATTCCTACATCCTGCCCTGCTGTCACTCGGGCCTGCCTTCCCCCTTCCCAGGGTCTGCCCAGTTTGCTACCAGGCTGCTTGCTGACACCTGTCACTAACGGCTGGCGAGAGGTGGAGAACGAAGAGGAGGCTCGGCTGTCCTGAGAGGCGGATGGAGCTCATGGACCCTTAGAGCTGCTGCTTGCACGGGGCCGGCTGGGCCAGGCCGGGCATGCAGCCTCCTCACCTGGCGGATGTTCTGGCCCACGTACTCGATGACCATCTCGTCGGCTGCAATGGGCTCCATGGCAAACAGCCCCCATTCATGGATCCGGCTCCGGCCAAATCGGAGCTTCTTCTTCCGGAACTGAGGGGCAGAAGGGAGATGGCGCTGCTGCAAGCCCCAGGATCCAGCTCCTGCCCGCCCCCTGGGCGAGGGTGCCCCGCTCATTCATGCCCCTCACCTTGAGCTGGTTTAGCTTCAGCAGGTCGCTGTCCATGACTGCAGAGGTACCGATGGCACTCAGTAGCCTCCGCTGCTCCGAGCGGCGCTCAGAAAGCACTCGGTTAGTCCCCTGTGAGAGGCAGGAGAGAGATGAGTGACAGGAGGGGCTGGGAGGGCGGTACCTGTGAGCAGTGATGCAACAGAGCCCACCTGAGTGTCTGCTCCTTCCAGCTGCCGGGCGGACACAGGACACACGTCCAGGTACTTGTCCTTCTCCTTCTTGCTGATGGGGTAGTAGCCCTCGCTGCGGGCCGAGCCTGTCTGGTGTTCCCGGGGCCCATCTAGGGGCCGCCGCTTGCGTTTCGGAGTGTTGAGGTTGGTGAGTGCGGAGTGTTAAGGAACAGCACAAGTCTTGGCTGGCCTAGCCCTGATGCCTACTATATTTTGCCACCCACCCCACTCCCACCCACGGCCAGGTGGCTGGCCTGAGCTGGCAAGCCTGCTCCCAGGAGGAGGGGGCCAGGGACTGAGGAAACCTCAGAGCTGCGCCTTCTGCCTGGCGAACTCAAGGAGGCACAAGGCTCAGGGGTTGTAGGAGGAACTCCTGGACAGACTGCGGCCCAGTGAGCTGGACAGGCGGGGAAGGAGACAGGTGCGGGTGTGAGGGGAGGCTGGGGAGGCTGGGGAGGCCAGTTTGTTGCAGGATATTGGTGTGCTGGACCCAGTGGGTGTCATTGAGCCAGTCGGCCCCGCTCGTCTGCTGCAGCAGTTGCTCATACGTGAGCCGCAGGTACCTCATGTCCTCCAAGTCCAGGCCCGTATTCCAGATGTCATACAAGATGGTCATCTGCTCAAACTCACTGCGGGGCTCGAAGGAAGGTGGCGGCGGTGGCGGTGGCGGTGGCAGGAGGGGTGGCCGCCGGCGCCGTGTGTGGGAGCGGAGGCTGCGACGCCGGAGGGCGCCCTCGCCATCACTGCTGCTGCTGCTGCTGCTGCTGCTCTCTGACGACTCGGACTCCTCTTCCTCCTCCTCCTCCTCCCCGGTTTCCTCTGGTGGCTGCTGTACCTGCTGCTGCTGCTTGGGCTCCTCCGCTTCAGCCACCACCACCTCAGGGGCCTCCAGGACCTCGTCTACTGGGGAGCTGAAGAGGGCTGCAGGGGCGGGAACGGGCTCCGGGGGTCGCGGGGCTGGCGTGGAGGGCGCGGGCTTGACGGCCAGGGCGTAGTTGTGCTCCAGCAGGATGTGGCTGAGCAGGTGGCTGGGGCGCTCGGCCTCATCCGAGGTCTCTGTAGCCTCTGAGTCGTCACCAGTAGGCAGGGTGGCTAGCCCACGCCGGGCTGGAGTCAAGGCCAGGTCAGCAAGGACTGCCAGGTCCACTTCTGTGCCCGGTTCAGCTTCCTCTTCCTCAGCCGAGCGGCCTCGGCCCCCAGCCCGGTTCCGACCCCCTCGGGACACATCCTCGGGCCAGCTCTTGACCAGGGATGCGTGGTCCAGTGGCAGGTTACGAATGGTCCGCTCTATGGGCCGCGGGACTTTGCGAATGACTGGGCTGGGAGCCTTAGCCTGCAGTAGGGCGGCTGGTGGAGGCTCTGGGGCTGGCACTTCTTCCACAGCAGAAAAGGAGACGGTTTTCCGACGCTTCTTGGGTGGGGGCAGGAGTGGGATAGGAGAAGAGGGGCGCTCCTCAGGGCGCAGAGTGGAGGCAGGGAGCCCAGCTGGGGGCTGCAGGGACGGCTGGGGCACGCTGGGAGGTGGCTCCTCAGTGGAACCTAGGAGGAGGTGCAAGGAAGGGAAGAGAGGCAGGTCGCAAAGGGCAGGGGCCATGGGCTGCTGTCGGGTCCCACCGCTGGCTCCCAGGCAGCACTCACATGCCCGCCCGCCCACCTCCCGAACCTTGGGGAGAAATGCAGACATGTGGTCCCGACGTGCTCAACCCAGGATGGCCCTCTGCACCTGCTAAACCAATGAGTGCAGCCAGCATCCTTCCCACAGCTCACACCAGCACCCAGCCCCGGTGGGGAGGAGTGGGAAGGGGAAGGCTCCACACAGCACTTGGGGTTTAGTGGTCTCACCAAGCCTGGAGTGACAGGGACAGAACCACACACACAGGCCAATGTTACCAACTGTACCCTCTAAAGACCCAATTAACCGGATCTGCACTGAAAAACCCACTATCTCAGCCATGAACAACAGTCTTGGTTCAGCAAAGTGAAAGCGACCCCCTGAGCCTGCTAAGCACAACTGGGGGTGTGCCCTGGTGTGGGGAGAGTAGCAGAAGTCCCCCCAAAGAGGCAGGGACACAAAGGCCAAGGAGCAGGCCATGGAAAAATTTTAGAAAGTTGGAGGAAAACACTTACCATGAGCAAACTATGCAAGGCTTTCAAAATGACCTTGCACCAAGACATCTTATCTTTCTGAGATTCCTTTCTTGTCTCTGAGCGGGGCAGGCCATCTTTCTCCCCACCCCGGGGGCAGCCCGCATGCGCCCTCAGTCCCAGAGCAGTGCCACGGCTCCAAGATGTCATGCCTGCTGGCCACCTGGAACCCTATGACTGCAGCATGGTGCAAGGCAGTGTTCTGTGCCCTGCACCAATCAGGGTCTTTCATATCTTAGCTCATCTAATTCTCCACTACCTCTACCCTCCCACACCAGGAAGCCGAGGCATGGATGAACAAGCTGCACCTGGCCACACCCATGGCAGTGACAAGCCACGATGTTCTACCCTAAGTCAGTGGTCTCCAAGGCCTCACAGAACTGGGTAGGCGGCTGCAGGCCTGGCCCCAGAGGGCAGTGAGCTCAGCTTCCATACCGCTTTCTGTCCCAGCCCTCAGAGCAGGAACCTCAGCCTGCTATGTCGTGGACTCGGGGTGCCCTGAGCCCTCAGCCAGGAGTACCCCAGACTCAGAAGCTCATGAGCTCTGCAGCTCCCTCCCAGCCCATAATCCTCTCCCCATGGTGGGCAGTTATCCATCCTGGCCTATGTTTGGGAAACCAGGTCCCCTCGCTGCTCAGCCTCTCAGATGCCCCATGCTCCTCACTGGTGCTCTAGCGTAGCAGATGGTGCCAGGGTGCTTGCCCCAACAGCACAACTCCCTCTTCCTTAATCAACTGCGCCCTGGGGCCCTCCACCCAGGCAAGGCTATCCTGTACTGACAGGACTCACCTCTGGTCACCAACCAACCAAAGAGACTTCCCTGAGCAGGACAGGAGCCAGAGGCCATCAGCAGCCTCTGGTGGAAGCCCGCACACTGGGAAGGACGAGGTGAATAAGACTGGAAGGCAGAGAGGGACCCTGGGGCTGTTTTTCTCCTCCTGTCTGTGGGTTCCACACGTATGCTGCCAACAAGCCTCTTTTACTACTGAAACTGTTGTGACCAGTCACTGCTACAGAAACTCCCCAAATCATGCACGAGGGCCCCCCGCTTCCCAGGAGCCTCCCTCTCGCCTGGTGGCTGTGGCTGCCTTCCATGGGCTCCAGCCGCTGGCTTTCCAGCCCACCGCCAGCCTTGCTCTCACTAACCTGGCTTTCCCTGACTTGCTCTGTCAATTTCCCAAAACCCAGCCCCTGCCTTGCTCCTGTCCTCTCCCACCCTGCTGCATCTGTCCCCCCAGGTCATCACACCTCCACTCATGTTCGTCGTCAGTCACCCCTCAGTAGACACACACCTGCCTGACCAGCCCAAGTCCTTTCCACAAAGGACTCAGCCTTGACCCTGACCCTTGGACCACAAGCCCAAACGTATCTCTCCAGTTATTCCACTGCACCCTTAGGATCTGCCTGTCCGGGGTATATTTACAACACCCTTTGCAGACCATATGAGGTGACCCACTTGAACAATCAGCCTGCTGGGGGCTGGTGCAGTAGCATAACAGTCATTCTGAGCCTGCTAGCATAGGCATCCCACACGGGCACCATTTCACAACCCTGCTGCTCCACTTCTTATCCAGCTCTCTTCTTAGAGCCTGGCAAGAGGGCAGAGGATGACCCAGGTCCTCGGGCCCCTGAACCCACACGGGAGACTCGGAGGAAGTTCCTGGCTCCCTACTTTGGATCAGCTCAGCTCCAGCTCTTGCAGCCATTTGTGTGGAGGTAATCAGAGGATGAAAGATATCTCTCTCTCCTCTATAAATCTGCCTTCCAAATAAAATAAAATTTTTAAAAAATCTTAAAAAAAAATACAATAAGCTCACTGTACATTTACTCAAGTGAGTCCTGAGTGTAGTTGCCTTGGCAGGGCCAGACCAGACGATTTCGCTGACCTTGTGTGCAAGGCTGGGAGCGGTCGTCCCCCACGCCAGCTAGCCTGCCACCCTCCTCCTGAATAAATGTCTCAGCACCAGCCCTGCCCCCGCCCTCTCTCACAGAACTTCCCTGCTCCATGTACAGACCCTGCACCTCCTCTACCTAGGCACCTGACCACAGCCTTCTGCCTTCCATGCCAAGCCCAGTTTCAGCAACTCCTGCCACCTTCCACCCAGGCTCCCTGCACACTCCGGCCGCAGGCAGGCAAGCTCATAGCTCCCCACCCCCGGGGCATGCGACCCTGGCACCAGCTCCCCTCTGCTCAGCCCATCTCCATGCCCACTCCCCTACAGGTCAGGAAACTGCCCAGGTCTCAGCCCCTGTGAGAAGCTGACCCCTGGCCTCAAGCTGCCTCTCCAGTCTCAGCTGGGGAACCCTGAACTTGTCCCTGCATCTCAAATTCCTCATTTGTGAAATGAGACATGCAGGATCGTCACTGGGGCTGGATGAGGCAATGAGCTGTCAACGTGCTGTGCCTGGTGCCTGCACACCAGGGAACCAACGTGCTAGCTGAGGACCCTGAACTCTCTTCTGTCTCAGCTCAGGAAGCCCACCGGCTGTACACCCTACCCTTCGCACTGCTCAGCCATTATCAGCCATTCTGGCTGCAGTCTGCACCACTCAACTGAAATTGGTAAGGTCACCGATCATGACCTAAACTGTCAAATCAATGGACACCCCCCGCCCAGCCTGAGGTGGGGCACACCCTCACATAAACACTAGTTTCATTTATTTTCATTATATGCAAAGGGCACAGAGATGTCTTTCCCATGCACTGGTTTACTTTCCAGATACCTGCAAGGGAATGACTGGGAGCCAGAATTCACTTCTGGTCTCCCACATTGGTGGCAGAGACTCGAGCACCTGAGCCGCTATCTGCTGTCTCCCTAGGTGCGCATTAGCAGGAAGCTGGGGTCCAGGTGGGGTCCAGGATACGAACACAGGTTTCCCAAGAGGCATCAAGAGGTCTCTCAACCCACTGTGTCAAATGCCAGCCCTCCCTGTACACCTGAGTCCCGTGGGGCAGAAGCTGGCTCCTCCTCAGCTCCTCCACAGCCTCCTGTGCCTGCTGCCCTGGCTTGGCTTATCCATCTCTCACAGGACTTCCATGTGTGCCCTGGGGACACAGGAGGCTCACACCCACACTCTCACTCACCTTCAATTGCCATCACCCACCCTGTGGCCTACACTTCTGCCTGGAGGTCCCAGAGGTGCCACACGGCCAACCCCAACTCAGCTCAACCTGGTTCTGCCTCCTGCATTTCCTCCCTCAAGGAGTAATCTCACCAAGCTAAATGCTCCTTCTCCAGCCACATCCCCACCCCTCTGGACCTCAGGACCAACACCCTGCTGTGCCAACCTCACCTTTGTTCTCTCAAATCTAATACCACCCGATCGTCACTCCAAGAAGCACCTGAGATACACTTCCGGCCATGCCCCTCCCCTTCCTGAGGGAAAGCCCAGTAGGTCTGAGCAAGGCCCTCTATGACTCAAAGTGATGGGGAGAGAGGTCAAGCCTTCAAAGGAGGCCCCCGAGGCTCTGTCCTGCTCTGGGTATGTCAGTGCCAGCAGGTCCTCTGGCAGGCAGTGGTTATCCTAGGCCACAAGATTGTCCAACATCCCAAAGAGGCTGGGTCACCTCCAAAGCATCCATCCTGAAACCACCTGGCCAACTCCCAGGGCTGGGCCACCCCAGCACCAGCCGCCACCACAGCTTGCCCACGTGCTACAACAGGCACTCTACTGCCCCCCTGTACCCATGCCAGCCCCACTCCAAACTTTCCCCACAGTGCACCTTGTTAGAACATAAATCTGATCTCACCGCTTCTCAGTTTCCTACTGCCCACAAGATAAAGATCAAACTCCTCCCATGTCTCCAGGCCAGCCCTTGCCCACCACTCCTGCAGCTGGGCCAGCTCCAGCTCTTAGTTCCCAGGCTCAGGTTAACCTTCTCTTGCATCTTCTACCCTGGTGCTTCTCTGCCGGAGGGCCTCGGCACTCCCCACAGCACTGGTCACCGGCTCACTGCTGCCGTGCTGACTTTGCCAAGACTCCGCCTAACGACATCTAACTTGCAGGCTTGGCTTCCCAGGGCCCTGTGCTCTCCTTCCTGGGTTATTTGTCTGTAACCTCACACTGGCCTCTGTACTCGCCATTCCGCCAAGCCATCTCCCTACACACCGTCAACTTCCTGAGGGCAAGAGGCAGGCCTGCTGGGTGCACAGCCGTATCCCTTGCAGCTACTGTCTGGCTGCAGCAAGTACTTGGTGACCCTGCAGAGCCCGTGAATGGCAGCTGGCATTGTAGCCAGGATGCCACACGGGAAAGCTTGAGCTCTGCTCCTGATCCAGCTCCCTGCTAACGCTTACCAAATAATCACCACTTGGGTTCCCTGTACTGCACGGGCCATCCAGACTGAGCTCCCAGCTCCCAAGTTTAACCTGGCCTAGGCCAGCCATTGTGGCCATTTGGGGGAATAGAGCAGTAGATGGATCTCAGTCTCTCCTTCTCCCTCTGTGGCGCTGCCTTCCAAACAAGTATAAATCAATGTTCAAAACAAAAAACTGATGTCTGAACATGTCACTCAGAATAAATTATATGCATAGGCTTTAATAACTAAATATGCAGATCCACAAAAGAAGGCAATGCCAGAAGTGCTCTGAATTACCATGTCAATATTTGTTTTTGAGATATTTGCCCTTTAATCTCCTGTATATACACAGCACCTGTTAAAGAACGGGCTTTGGAGTTGGCAATGCAGTGTAGCAGGCAATGCTGGCATCCCATATGGGCACAGGTTTGAGACTTACTACCTCACCTCTGGCCCAGCTCCCTGCTAATGTGCCCAGGAAATCAGTAAAGGATAGCTCAAGTGCTTGGGCCCCTGCACCCATTTGGGAGGCCTGGAAGAAGCTCCTGGCTTCCCAGCATCAGACTGGTCCAGCTCTGACTGTCGCAGCCATTTGAGGAGTGACCCACACACAGACCCTCTCTCAGCTTCTAAGTCTGTCTTTCAAATAAACAAACACATTTTTTAAAAAAGTGCTTAAGCAAAACAAGGAGCAGGAGAAATTTATGAATTGGGAGTTTTTCTCCTACTTGGAAGAGTCCTGTGTTGTGGTTCAGCAGCCCACTCTGAGCCTCACCCCTGCAGCACCTACCTGCCGGCCGGCCTGGAGCTGGGGACTTTTCCCGCTCGGGGCCAGGTGTGACGGGGGAGGCAGCGATGCCCTCCAGCCTGGGCTCATCCACGAATGCTGCTGGGAGCGCTGGGATGTCTCGGGGAGGCGGTGAGGCAGAAGGAAGGGTTGGTGGCTTCTCCTCTTCCTCCTCTTCCTCTTCATCCGAGGACTCAGATGACGATGACGAGGAGGATGAGGATGACGACGAGGTGGAAGAGGAGCTGGAGGAAGTGCTGCTATCCGAATCCGACGTGCTGCCACTTTCACCATCTGAGTCGGCATACAGAGAATGTTTGGAGGACGAATCGCTTTCCTCGTCCTCGCCTGGAAAGCCAGAAGGGGCGGTCAGGCGAGGGGGCTGACCTTCTGCTGGGTCAAGCTGTGGGTCCATGCACAGGCCCCCCAGCACAGAGGCCGGGCTGCACGGGAGGTCAGGGTGTCGCTAAGACACGTGCTCACAGCGGGCCAGCCACAGGGACGAGGTGCAGGCAAGCCCTGGGCCATGCTGTGAGGACCAACTCTGGCACCGTGGCCCCCAAAGGATTCTATAAGCAAGGCCAGTGAGGGGGAGTACGTGCCCTTGGCCTTCCCAGGGGAAGCAGAGACATCAGAAGACAGAGCTGGAGGCCACCAGCCTTGCAAAACATCTGCTCTGAGGACTGACGCTTTCCCAAAGTGGGTCCTGGGGACACGGAGGGCTGAGTGCCTGCTAGAGGACTTGAGCCAGAAGAGCCTGGAAGACATGGCCCGCACTCAGCCTCTGGGAGTACGGCCACATGGGCAGGGCTTGGAGCAATCTAGGTGTTGCACCACCAGAAAGACAACAGGGTAAATCCACAGGGAGGCGAGTGCTGGTGGCACTGCAGGGGACTGCAGGAGGAGAAGCAAGAGCCCCTCAGAGAAGAGAAGCAAGAGCTGGACAAGAGAGACCATAACATGGGGGCGTCAGGCCATCTTGTGGAGAACACTGAACTCAAAAAAGATATTAGCAAAGAAGCACCAGGGTCAGAGTTCAAGACTGTGGCCAACTGAAGATGGAACTGGAACAGAGTGGGAACAGAGGCAGGCCAAGCTCTGGGCCCTGGAAGCAGGTGCACCTGCAGAGTTAGCTTGCACATGACTGCTGAGCAGGCCCTCAGCTCAGCACTCCCGCCACCCGGGCTTTGTCACAGCAGCCCCACATAAGCATGTCTGGCCAATCAGCCAGCAGCCAGCCTGTCCCCTGAGCCCAGTGGTGGACTCTACCCTTAGGCCCCTAGTTTATCTTTTTCAGAGTACAGATCTATCGGAAGAGGCAGGACCAAGGCCCCTCCTCTCCTCCTGGCTCTGCAAAAGCAGGCATCACACTGCCTCAGTCACTGCTCTGTGGCCTGGCACACGGGACAGACTCAGGGCAGATGTACCCCAGGCCTCAAAAGAACATGGGGCAACACGAAGGTGTCCAACCAAGGGACACAACAGGCTAGGAACGGCAGCTGGAGGGAGAGAGGTCAGCTCTGAGGAGAAGCAGAGGGAAAGGCACAGGCTGGGTCATCTGGGCACTGAGAGGACACGCCCCTGTCTAGGGCTTGGAGAGAGGCCCGGGCCCCACCGGGCAATCCTCAGGGGAGAGAAGAGTGTTTGAGTACTAGGATGCTCGTTCCCAAGAGGACAGGGCTCCTAGGCTGAGGCTCAAACAGCTGCTCCTGCAGAGGGCAAATGCGACCCAGAATCTAGCAGAATGGCTGAGTGGGTTCAGGGAAGGGCTGGCCACGTGGCCCATGCCTTCTTCCCCTAGCCAGATGTAGCCAACTAAGCTCACCATCGGACGCCTCTGCCTGCTTCTTAGTGCTGTCCATAGGTTCCTCTCGCTCTTCATCTTCTTCATCTTCTTCCTCGTCTTCCTCATCCTTGAGGAAAAGGACAAACAAGGACTCAGGTTGGGATGACTGGTCCTTGGGCTGGCACAGCTGCGTAGGCTCCAGTGCAGAGAGAAGTGGGTGTGGGCACCAGTACTCGACAGATGGACTTCTGGCAGAGCCTGGACCCTCACCTTCTCTGACGAGGACTCCTGGGACGCCTCCTCCCCTTCACTGTCCAGGGCGAAGGACTTGCGATGCTTGCCCTGGGTCTTGCCTCGCTCTTCCTCTCGCTTTGGAGGCTTGGTCCCCGGACGGCCCGGCTCTCCAGCTTCCTTCTCCCGCTCAGGGTCTGGGCCAGGTGAGCGGCATTAAGGACCTCTGCTGTCAGCAAGGTCCCCGTTCCCCTGCCCACTGCAAGCAGTTACACCCACAGCCCGTTGACCTTCCTGGCCTCGCTCCACCGAGAAACCAGAACACCTAGTCACTGACACGTCCCACCCATCTGCCCTTTTCTAAACCAGGGGAAGAAGCCGACTTGCCAGGCCCGGCCTGAAGGAGTGCTAAGGCTGCTAATGCCAGGGGGTCTCCAGGGAAGCAGATCTAACTAGGCAGCCTCACACACTGACAAGCAAAGTCAGAGGCCTAGCAAGCCAGGAGAGGCAGGGGGACAGGAGAGGTGGGTGGACAGGAGAGGCGGGGGACAGGAGAGGCAGGGGACAGGAGAGGCGGGGGACAGGAACACCAGGCAGCCCTGCAGTGGGATGGTACATTTCACCTTGGCCCTCTAACTCTAGGCACTGAGGTTGCCCTCTACATGGCAGGTAGAAAATCAAAGACAGAACACCCTAGTTGGCTCTCCAGGGCGAGCGGCACACCCCACTCCGGGGCAAACCACATCCTACTTCAAGGATACCCTACTCCAGGGAAAGCAACACAGTCCACTCCAAGATCAGCACACCCCACTCTGAGGCAAGCCCCTGGCTCTGCCCAGTGCTGGGGGCTCCCCTCTGCTTCTTGCTCTCAATAGCCGTCTCATGCCTCCCTAGCAGAATCCAACAGCCCCACCACCTTTGTCCTCCTCTCCCACTCACCATCCTCATCTTCCTCAGCTGGAGTGGAGGGCCGGGGTCGCTTTTCCTCACTGGCCTCAGAAATTTCTGATGGCTCTTTCCGCTTCACCTGGGACGGGACAGAGACGGAGCCCATTGGGAACCTGAGCACACACAGGTCCCCTACAGCTCTACCCAAAGAGGAAGGGCTGCTCCCCTGCACCCCCTCAGTAAGGCCACATGCCGGTACCTTGAATGAAGGCAGCCGCAGAGCCCCACGCAGCCCTGATCCAAAAGCGAAGGCCTCGATGCCTGTGGTGCCCCCGCTCTTGGCCCAGTCTACCAGGGACAGCAGGCCGGGCTCTTTGAGCTTTGTCTTCTCTTTATCTTCCTCCTTGGCTTGCTGCTTGGCTGCGTTCTGGAAAGGCTGCAGGCAGCACAGGGACTGAGCCTCAGGCCCATTGCTGCCCAAGAACTACCTGAAAACACCCCTCCACACACAAATGCATCCACTTGCCCTGCTGGTTGACGTGGGTCTGCAACACTCCTTTAACATGTCTTCCAAAGTTTGCTAGTGTAACCTACTACTGGCGGCAACCAGCAGGCCTCATACCCACTTCACAGATGGTGGAGATTGAAGGCCAGTGAGACTTAAGGACTTTGCCTATCATAAGCAGGCAGTGGAGCCAGGACAAAGCTCTTCCAACCTCAGGACTGGGTGTCCCCACAAACACCCTACCTTACTGGCATATTCCTGAGTGCCTAAAGCCTCGCCCTCTGGGAGCCAGGCTGTGCCCTCTCCTGGTCTGCACTGGGCAGACTGGAGCCTGAGGTCTCCCTCAGCCCCAGGGCCTGGCACCCGTGCAGCAGCTCTCACCTTAGCCTTCTCTTCCTTGCTCTCCCACCACTGGTCGAAGGCTCCAAAGGCCACATTCTCCACCATCTTGCGGTTGAGGTCTCGTTGCATGATGCTCTTCATCTCTTGCACCAGGGTGGCCAGCACGCGCCCCACAGTGCCCGCTGACTGCAGGGCCTTGCTGTCAGCCAGCTCTGTCTCCTCCCGGGGAGGAGGCCGCGCCTCTTCTCCTGAGCCCGAGGAGAGCAGCGGCTCGGCTGTCACCGGCAAAGGCAGGTGGTAGGGCTCCCGGGAGTAGGCCCCGCGGCCTTCCTGGCCTTGTGCATACAACGCATAGGGCAAGCCATAGGCTGCCTCTTGGTGGGGTGGGAAGGGGAGGAAGGCCTCCCCAAAGGCGCCCCCTGGGGGCCCGGCTGAGGCAGCCGTCAACCCCTTGCCCTGCCGCAGCTGGTGGAGCCGAGTTAACATCTGGGTCTGCATCTGGAAGGACATTGGCATCCCTCCCCACTGAGCCCCGAGTCGATCCATGAGCTCCAGAGAATTGACAAAGTCATAGATGTGGGGGGGTGGGGGCGGGGGCCCGTCGGGGCGGGGAGGGAGGAGGTAGGCAGGCTGGTGAGGGTAGCCAAGGGGAAGGGAGGCTAGGTAGGGAGGGGGCGGGGGTGGGGGTGGCGGTGGGGGTGGAGGCTGCTGGGGCGGCGTTGGGGCTGGAGGAGGCGAGCCACCCCTGTCGTCATCCGAGATGTCCATGTCCTCTCCTGAAGAGCATGGAGAGGCCTGTGGGAGGGCAGAGGGGGGTCACACAGAGTGTCCTCCTGTCCCCACGGGCTGCCGACTTCCTGTCCCTCTGCCCAGGGCCTGCCCTGCCTCCCAGCTCCCTCTTCCAGCTGACTCCACGGAACACTTACCTGGTTCTGTCCGTTGGCCTTGGGAGACTCCCGGGGGGCCCCTGGGTCCCCACTCCCTGTCGGTGCCACATCCTCAAAATTCGCTGGGGCTGGAGGGGGCGTGCAGGGCCCGTGACCCGCCCCGGAAGGCACCTCGCTCCCCGGCTCTCTGGCCCCGGGACCTGTGCTGCTGCTCTCCTCCTCCTCCTCCGTGTCTGAGGCCAGGAAGGAGAACTTGGAGCGCTGCTCCTTCAGCAGCATCTCGATGCGGGAGTCCAGGCTGCTATGCTGCGCGAAGGGCACGCTCTCGTTAGTGGTCTCCGGGGCCGGGGAGCCAGAGCGTGCAGGGGAGGCCGGACGTGGGGAGCTCTGAGCTTCTTCTCTTTCGGGGCTGGGCCCCCCAGCGCCTCCGCCTGGTTCTGGAGGCTCTGGTGGGGGCGCCTCGGAGGTGGGAGGACGGTAGTCCTGGTCAGCGGGCCGGCCGGGCTCGGGGGGCAAGTAGGAGGTATAGGAAGGGGGAAAGCGCTCGGCTGTGTTCTCAGTGAAGGGGGCCCCCACAGGCTCCTCCCGAGTCCCCCGGCGGGGTGGGTAGGAAGCATGGCGCTGGTAGCGATTCCAGCTTTCATAATATGCTGGGTAGCTGGAGTCAGAGCCACGGAACTGAGAGGCGGAAGGAACGGAGGACGAAGAGGAGGACGAAGACAACGAGGAGGACGAGGACGGGGTGGCGGTGGCTGCAGTGGTGGCCGAGATGGCTGGGGAAGCGGTGGTGGGGACTGAAGAGGCAGAGAAGTGGCGGCGGGAAAAGGAGTCTTGGTAGCTGTTCTCGGCCCGCCGCGGCTTGAAGGAGGCGGACGTTGCGCTGGGGAGAAGACAGGCAGTTAGCCAGGCCCACGGTGGCCGGCCCCACGCGACTGGCCCGCAGCCCTGGAAGCAGGACTGAGGGCTGGGTTTCTGGCCAGGATGCTCCCTGAGGACAGCAGTTTGTTGACTGAATCCACAGGGAAACTGGGACGAACAGCTTCCACCAACTCTCCCGGGGCGCAGGGGGACAGCTCCCTGCACCTGACGTGGGCCCAGAAGGGGTGCGCCCTACCTGCTGGAGTAGGCAGAATCCTGAGAGTAAGGGGTGCTGCCCCGAGATGTATACGGGGTGCCTTGCGAGGACTGAGGGGTGAACTGGCCGAAGGAAGAAGGGGTGTCTTGCCGACTACTGGAGAAGCTTGTGTCCTGGGAGCAGGGAGTGCCGTTGCCAGGGGTGCCCACAGCAGTGCCCGCTGGGTAGGCTGCGGTGTCTGAGGAGGAGCGGCGGCGGGGTTCAGTCTGGGGGAAGAGTGGGGCCGGGAGGGAGAGGACATGAGCACCTTTGGAGAATCGGCCCTCCCCCCAACCAAGGCTCCCAGCCTCCCAGCTTCTGAAGCATCTCAGTAGCTTTCCTGCCCCTTTTCTGCACTTCAGTCAAGTCCAGATCCTCCTGGCTCCAACTCCTGCCCCTGGCCCCGGGGCCCCGTGCCCACACAGCGAGGGTTGCAGCCACCTCAAGCTTCTCACCGTCTCAGGGGCTGCACCAGAGCCCTGGAACTTCTCGCTGAGGGCCTTGCCCCCTGTGGGCACAGTCTGAGGGGTATAGGAGCCATTGACAATCAGTTCATAGTACTTCATTCGCTGCTGTCCTGGAGGGAGGGAGGGCAGGAGAGAAGAGGGAAATGGGAGCCAGCGGTCAGGGGGGAGAGCAGTTCCTTCTGGGCCTGCTGCTGGGCTTTCCCAGGCCTTCAGCGCGTACCATTTTCTGGACTCCTGTGTTTTCAGATTCCAGTTTCCCTGTGTCATCTCCACCACACAATCCTGTGGCACTTCCCAGTTTACAAAGACATTCACTACACTGAATGATAATGAGGACAAAAGCATCCTTGCTTTATGAAGAAACTGATCTGGGATACCAGTGTTGTGGCCTAGTGGGCTGAACTGCCACCTATGAGGCTGGCATCCTATGTGGGCACCGTTCTGTGTCCTGGCTGCTCCACTTTCAATCCAGCTCCCTGCTGATGAGCCTGATAAGCAATCGAAGATGGCCAAAGTACTTGGGCCCCTACTACCCATGTGGGTGGAAGACTTGGGATGGAATTCCAGGCTCCCGGTTTCTGCCTGATCCAGCCCTAGCCGTTGCAGACACCTGAAGAGTGAACCAGTGTATGGAAAATCAATCTCTCTCTGTAATTTTGCTTTTCAAATAAACAAATAAAAGGATCCCATATGAGGACCAGTTCATGTCCCGGCTGCTTCACTTCCCATCCAGCTCACTGTTTACAGCCTGGGAAAGCAGTAGAGGATGGTCCAAAGCCATGGGACCCTGCACCAGCATGGGAGACCCAAAAGCTCCTGGCTTTGGACTAGCCTAGTTATGGCTGTTAGAGGTATTTGGGAAGTGAACTAGCAGATGGAAGATCTTTCTGTCTCTCCTTCTCTCCATAAATTTAACTGCCTTACCAATAAAAAGAAATAAATCTTTATTAAAAAAAAAAAAAAAAGACCCGGATAGAGCTCCTGGCTCCTCACTTCAGCCTGGCCCACTCCTGACCAAGGCTGCCACTGGGCGGTGAACCAATGAATGAAAGATCTGTACTTGTATCTCTACCTCACAAATAATTAAATCAGACAAAGAAAAACAAAACAAAACAAAACGAATCGACCTGTACCAAGCCACAAAGAAGGTTGGAGAGGAAGTGGCACTCCTGCCCAGTCTCTCTGATGCTAACCGTGACCCTGCACACACTCTGCATCCCCCAAGAAAGGCACCAGGATGAAGTGGAGAAAACCTCACCCACCCTGCATGACCTTGGGGAGGTGGTAAAACATTCAGGAATTTTGAGATCTCCTATAAATACCCACATTTCTGACTTATACTTTAAAAGCGAATTTGGGGAAGGGTCAGCATTGTGACATGGTGGGTAAAGCCACTCCCCACAATAAGTATCCCACACAGACGCTGGTTCAAGTCCAAGTTGTTCTACTTTGGATCCAGCTCCTTGCTAATAGCCTGGGAAGCAAGCAGCATAAGTCAGCTGAGATGTATGGAGCCTGGTACCCATGGGAGAGACCTGGAAGAAGCTCCTGGCTCTGACCTGGTCCATCCCCAGCCTTTGTGGTTGTTTACAGCCAGTGAACCAACAACCGACTCAATCTCTGTGTCTCTCCACCTTTCTGCTTTTCAAATAAGTAATAAAAATCGTTATTTTAAAAATTATTTTTAAAAAAAGATTTACTTATCATTTGAAGATCAATTACACAGAGAGGTCTGTATCCTCTGGTTTGCTCTCCAAATGGCCTCAACAGCTGGAACTGGGAAGGTTGGAAACCAGGAGCCAGGAGCTTCTTCCCAGTCTCCCATGTGGATGCAGAGGCCCAAGCACGTGGACTTTCCTCTGCTGCTTTCCCAGGTGCATTAGCAGGCAGCTGGATGGGAAGTGGAGCAGCCAGGACAGGAACTGGTGTCCATATAGGATGCCAACACTACAGATGACAGCTTTATATCTGCAACAGTCCTACTGAAAAATCTTTTCTAACAATTAAAAAGCAAAAAGCAAATTAGGAAGGTTGGGCACTGGGACCAGTGGTCAAGACGCCAGTTTGTGAGCTGGCGTTGCAGCATGGCATGCTATGCCACTGCCTGTAGCATGTTTCTCATATTGGCCCCAGTTCAAGACCTGTCTGTTTCACTCTGACCCATCTCCCTGCTGAGGTGCCTGGGAAATTATTGGAGGATGGGCCAAGGCTTTGGTCCCTGCGCAGCCAAAGAAGACCCAGAGGAAGCTCCTGGCTTTGGCCTGACAGCTCCACTTACTCCGACCATCTGGAGAGCAACCCACAGACGTAGATCTCACTGTGATCTGCCCTTCAGGACACACACACACACATATAAAAAAACCACACACATATATAAAAGATGCCACCTGGAATGCCCACATCCCATGCCTTGCTCCCAGCTACAGCTTCCTGCTCAGTGCACACCGTAGAAGACAGTGGCGATGGCTTAAGCAGCCGAGGGGGAAAGACAGACGTAGCTACTGGCTCCTGGCTTCTGTGTGGCCCAGCCCTGGGCGGGAGAGAACCAATGGATGGGAAATAGCTGCTCCTCACAAAAGCTTTTTAGAAGAGAAGGAAACAAACTTGGGAACTGGCCCTAGTCCCCACCGGCAAGCTGGCTCATGCTTCCCTCGACGCTGCAACCCAGCTGCCCACCAACCTGCTCCTCCCTGCTCTCCACAAAGCCACCTGAACCACGGCACTTGCTTAAGAGATCCCCAAGTCTCTGTCTGAAATTTCAATACCTAAAATGTAACTGACAACACAGGATTTCTGAGAACTTGATGTGCAAATCAGATCCAATTTACTACAGCTTTTACTCAGTCTATCTCATAAGGTCCTTCACGCTTATTCACACATTGCTTCACTGACTTACACCAAGAAACAGCAGAGTGCTCCCAACTGCTGGCTCACTCTCTGAATGTCTGCAACGAGACTGGGCCAGGCAGCTGCGGGGAGCCAGGAGCTCCATCCAGCTCTTCCACATGGCTGTCAGGGCCGCACCAGCAGGAGCCGTGGTGTGGCTGCTGCCTCCCAGGGGCCACGTCAGCAGGAAACTGAAGTCAGGAACCAAAGTGGGTACCAAACCCAAGCACTTGATACAGAACACGGGGAGCTGACCAGCAGCTTGTCCCGAAGGCCAGTGGGCCCTCCCTGGATGGCCAGTGGACACAGTCCATGGAGTAGCACCTGGTCATCCTAGAGGTGCCACCCAAGCAGCAACCACATCTGCATCAAACCACCTATTTCCCAACTTGTCTTCAGACACACACCTGGCCCTGAGAGCTTCAGTCCCAGCGGCCTAAGCCTGACCTCACATGCACACAACCTCTGTGGGCCAACCCCCAGCAGCAGGCGGGGTCCTCTCCGAGCACCTGGAACCTGATCCACACGCATCCAACCTCTGCAGGGAGACAACCCTCAGCAGCAGGCAGAGCCCCACCTTTGATGTCAAGCTGGGCGTGGATGATGTTGCCCATGACGGAGGTGAGGTGCAGGTTCTTGACTGTCTCCTTGGCGCCCCGGGTGCTGGTGAAGAGCACCCGGGCCAGGCCCAGGTGCTTGCGAGTGCGGGGGTGAAGCAGGATCTCCACCTCTTCCACCTCGCCATACTTGCGACACATGTCCTTCAGGAAGGTTTCCCGCACGTTGTCATTCAGCCTTGCGAAAGTCACTTCCTTCAGGGGGATCTGTCCGATGTAGAATTCATCCAGCTGTGGGGAAAACAGCAGGGCTCTAGGATCTGGACATTGGCTACAGCTGCTCTGCCCTCAGGGAAACGGCAGCAGCAGGATGCACAGGTCAGAGAAGCCGAGGAATGTGTGAAAGGGCACGACAGGTGACATGGGCAGCAACTTTGCTCTTTCTTGAACTTCTCTCCTTGCAGAATTACAGTGAGAACCATGAACAAAAATACACAGACCAAGACACCAACCCTTGTGCTCCAGGGCGGGCATTATGACAGTGAGCGAAGCCGTTGCTTGCAACACAGGAATCCTGTGTGGGCACCAGCTCCTGTCCTGGCTGCTCCCCTTCCACTCCAACTCACTGCTGGGAAAGCAGCAGAGAATGGCCCAAGTGGGTCCCTGCTACCCACACAGGGGACTAAATGAAGCTCCTGCCTTTGGCCTAGGTCAGGGCTGGGCACTGAGCCATCTGCAGATTGAACCAGCAGATGGAAGACCTCTCTCTCTCTCCCCGGACCCCTGACCCAGCTCCAGCTTTCAAAACAAATAAATATGTACCAAACTAGATTCCAGAGAAATACGTTATAAGTTCAGCTTTTGCTAAGTGACTTCACAAACTGGACATCAGAACTACAAAAATGGGGAAAAAGATGCTGGCTCAGAAAAGGAAACGTCGAGAGACACACACACACAACAGGCCGCAGCGTCAGCAGAGGTGGGAGCCAAGCGAAGGAAAGCCTGGATGGAGCAGCAAGAGAGCGGTGCTCTTCAAAGGCTTTCAGGATGCACACAGGGCTTTGCTCAAACGCCCAGGACTTTCAGGACATGGAGAAAGAAAACAACCTGGCATTTGCTATCCACTGCAAACCACACCGAGTGCATGTAGTATTCCTGCCAGGCCAGACTACTAACCACACATGCCAATGCCCAAACCCATGGACCTGGCAATGCGAATCAGAACCAGGCAGAGATGACAGCAGGAAGCAGCAGGCAGGAGAGAGAATAAGAGTGAGAGGACCTGCTGCTCTGCCAGAAGGAAACCGCAGCAGGAAGAATGAGGAGGAAGGAGTCCTCCGGGCTTGGAGACAGGGTGAGCCAAGGGGCCCACAGTGGAGGAAAGGCAAAGCGACCCCGGGTTGAGAGGAGAAGCAGCGCTCCTGCACAGTCCGTCAGGACCGGGAGCGCCCCCACCAAGGCCTGCGAGGCCCAAGTTCAAGTGACTGAGCTGGCTGGAAACAGATACTTGGAAGTCATGGACATTCAGGTAACTGTCCAAGGCTGAGGTAGAAACAGAATTGCCCAGGCTGAGAACAAGAAGGGGTAGGACCCCAAAGACTACTGAGAAACGAGGAAATCCGAGTTTCTTGTCATCCGGAGGCTCAGTGCACGGAGCGCCCAGCACCCTGAGATCTGGGACAGCAGATCAGTGCAGAGGTGTGGGGCTGAACGGCAGTGGCCATGTCCCTCCCCGACGCGCTGAGGGTGTGCGCCACCCTGTCATCGTGCTGAGCACTGTCCAGGAACGCCAGGTCCAGGAGCTACCCTGCCATCAGCACTGCACCAGGGCCACTTCACTCCTACCTCCTGCATGGAGCATCCCTGTGACCTGTCAAAGGGGCTGACAGCCATTCACTAGCAAAGCCCTGTGTTCAGGCTCCGCAAACACATGGGTGCCCAGCCCCTCCACACCCTCCCGGGGCTCCCAGCATGCCCGGAGATGCTGACACCTACCTTGAACTTGGGCACAGGGAGGGAAAAATCTCTGCTTTTGGATCTGACATGGCAGCGGGGGTCTTGCAGGTCTTCCACCGGGATGTACTTAGAGTCCTGGGGAGGAAGGCAGGGTGCAGCACCCGCTTCAGGACCACAGCAGGTGGCTGAGCCCCAAGGACCCCCACTGGAGACCCCCCCACCTCAACCCCAGAGCGGGGGTTCAAAGGCCTGCTCCAAGAGGAGGCCCAGCGGTGACCACAGCAGGTGCAAGGCTGCGGGAGGAGGGGCCTGGCCCTCCCCTGCCCCCAGGACACTCACGTTGACACTGAAGTGGACTCCGTCGTAGCGGTAGACCTTTTGCGAAGGCCTGCGTAAGGCAGGGTCCAAGGCGGGATCCACGATGAGCTTGTAGTTCCGCCACTGGAAGCTCGGGGCTTTCTGCCCATCTCCCCCACCTTCTTGATCCATCTCTGCTCATTGACACTGTGCAGGGAAGGAAGGAGACGCCAGAGCACGGGCTTAGGCCACACTCCCCGGTTGTCGCTGGCCGGCTGACCACCCCCGACGCCACGTTCTCTCATCCCTCCAGCTCTTCCACACTTGATCAGAGACCCGGGGCTCGCCCAGGTTTGGGCCCCAAGACCTCTCCATCTCCCAACTCTCTCCTCAGCCACCCCCCCCCGCCGCCAGGCCCACCTCGCGCCCCTCTTCCTTACCTTCCTGCTCTCCCCCAGCGCGCACCCCTACTCGGCCCGGCGCAGACCCCGCCCCCCGCCCCCTCACCGGCCAGCGGCCCGGGCCAAGCCCGGCTCCCGCTCCTCCAGGGACCGCTCCCGGCCCCGCGCCCCGATCGCCGGGCCCCGAGAGGTGGCACCTCTGCGGGGCGTTGGAAACACCGCGAGACCGAGCCCGAGCCCCGATCCGGGCGGCGGGGGGACGCGCGCCGCTGCCCTCTCCTCCCGCCCCGGCGCGTTCTGCACTGCGCGCCCCCCCACACCACCACCACCACCACCACCCAGCCCCAAAATCCCGGTCTCCGCGCACGCGCGCCGCGGCCCCACTCACCCGCGCGCGGCGAGCGGCTCCCCTCCCCCCAGCCCGCGCGGCAGCTCCGCGGCGCGAGGCGGCGGCCGCAGCGCGAGACCCGGCCCCGCAGCGGTGGCGGCGGCGGCGGCGGCGCCCCCCACCACCACCACCTCCTCCCCGGCGCGCGCACCAAACACCACCGCCACCTGCGCGAGGCCCAGCGAGCGCCGCGTCGGCGCCCGCACA
Source organism: Ochotona curzoniae (assembly GCF_017591425.1). Lineage (NCBI taxonomy): Eukaryota > Metazoa > Chordata > Mammalia > Lagomorpha > Ochotonidae > Ochotona > Ochotona curzoniae. The sequence goes on from NW_024465421.1 coordinate 8,335,484, forward strand.
TTCGCCACGGGCGCTGCGGGGACACCCTCGGGGGCCCAGGGTCCGGGCCTTGCCTCAGCCGGCGCCCTGGGAGGCTCGGGAGTTGCGGCCCAGGGAGGCTGGAGAGCGGCCGCATCCCCCGGAGAGTAAGCTTCGCCACCACGACCCAGCTGCTCCGGCCTGTGGTGCTTGACGAATCGGCGGCGACCAACGCTGCGACTGGCCTCGGAGGGGTAGGGGGCGGGGCGGCGGGGCTGCCAGCCAGGGCTGGGGAAGTTGGAGCGGCGCGTTGAGCGGACGCAGATTCGTCAGGCGGGAGGGGCGAATCGGAGGACGGGAGGCGCGCTCTTCGGCTCCCCGGCCCGGGGGCCCTTCCAGGCGCGGCCAAAGGTCTGAGAAGCTGCAGATTCGCCACCGCTCCTGGACTCAGCCGTCGCTTCCCTTCATCCGCCTTGGTGGTTAGGGGGGAACGAGGGAAATTAACGCCCGGACAGTCAAACCCTGTGGGGCCCGGTCGGCCACTTTTTTCGGGATCGTTCTTACTAGCACCACTCCGAGGACAGCCCCCTTCGGACCCGGGGAGGAAGGAACGGCTGCGGCCCAGCGATCCTGCCCGGGTCCGCCGAGCCCGCAGCCGCCCGCGTATTTCTTACAAAGCAGCTTGGCGAATCTGCGGAGCCTGGCGGGGGGCGGGGCAGAGCGCGGGGGCGGGGCCGGGGCGGGGCCAGGCGTGCGGGGCGCCCGGGGTGCAGGCCGCTTCCTGGAGGACCAGCCCGGAGAAGGGGTGCCCTGGGGATTAGGACCAGCCCCGGAGAAGGGGTGCCTGGAGTGCGGGGCGCTTCCTGGAAGACCAGCCTGGAGAAGGGGTGCTCGGGATGCAGGCCGCTTCCTGGAGGACCAGCCCGGAGAAGGGGTGCCCTGGGGATTAGGACCAGCCCCGGAGAAGGGGTGCCTGGAGTGCGGGGCGCTTCCTGGAAGACCAGCCTGGAGAAGGGGGGCTCGGGGTAAAGCACCAGACCTGGAGAAGGGGTGCTCGGGGTGCAGGCCGCTTCCTGGAGGATTAGCCTAGAGAAGGGGTGCCCCGGGGTGGAGGACCAGCCCCGGAGAAGGGGTGCCCTGGAGTGCGGCCCGCTTCCTGGAGGACCACCCTGGAGTAGGGGCGCCCAGGCAGGAGGACCAGCCCCAGAGAAAGGGTGCTTGGGGTGATGCCCGTTTGACAGATAGGGAATCGGAGGTAGTGTGTTTTGCCGTGGGCAGTCCATGGGTTCCTGGTTCTCAGGCCTGGTGGTACCTGAACCCCTTGAATGGGTCCCTGAAACTGAGTCCCACGGGGCGGGAGGTGAGCCGTGGACGTCCGTTTTCCATGCATTTGTGGCTGCGGTTCCCTGTGAGGCCAGGCCTCACCTGTGACCCAGGACCCTTTGCATCCAATGTGGCTGCACCTGTCCTTTGCAAATGACCTTGGGCAGGTTATTGACTTCCCTCCTTATGAAGTGTTTTTTAATTTTTTTGGAAACACAGATTTACAGAGAGGAGACAGATCTTCCATCTGCTGGTTCATTGACCCAGATGGCCACAATGGCCAGAGCTGAACTGATCTGAAGCCAGGAACTTCTTCCAGGTACAGGGTCCCAAGGCTTTGAGCCATCCTCTGCTGCTTTCCCAGGCCACACGCAAGCAGCAAGATGGGAAGTGGAGCAACAGAGACTTGAGCTGGCACCCGTGTGGGATCCCAGTGCTTGAAGGTAGAGGCTTAGCTATTGAGCCCCAGCACCAGCCCCTGGTGGTTCCTTAGAGATGCCCATGTGATGTGGAGGTGATCCAGGTTCAGTTCTCACTGACCAGTAGCCTGGCTTTGGGCTCCAGCTTCCTCATCTTTGGAATGAAAACCAAGAGTTGTCTCTGGGGCCAGCACTGTAGCCTAACAGACAAAGCTGGAACCACCATCGCGTGCGGCACCAGTGTCCCATATGGGTGCCGGGTCACAGCCCAGCTGCTTCGCTTGCCCCGCCAGTTCCCTCCCAGCAGAAGGTGCTGCATGTGTTAGGGCCTCTGCCCCGTAAGCTGGAGACCCTGCAGAAACTCCTCCCTTTAGCCCGGCCCTGGCAGCTGTGCACGTTTGGGGAGTGAACCAGCAGGTGGAATATTTGTATCTGCTTTGAAATAAAATTAAGGACGTTTTACTAAAAAGAGAGAGGTGGTTGATTAATAATCCTGTGGTCACTGAGATCCCACAAGAGAAGTTCCTGCTCCCCACAGTCAGAAGCACCCAGCCTCGTCTGCTCCTGAGACCCATTGGGGACTCCCGCGTCTCCTTGGCCCCACAAAGCCTCCCCTTTAACCGGTCTCGGCCACAAGGACATCTGTGAAACAATTTATTGTACAAAACAAGGTGCGTCAAAAATTCAGTGTCCCGACAGGCCCTCATTCTCAGGGACAAGGACTGGAGCTTCAACGCCTTGCTGAGCTGTCAGGGACACGGGGCCCAGAGTCCGCAGAGGGCCATCCCAGCACAGGTGGAGACAGACCTGTAGTAAGCATGGGCCGGGGGCAGCGGGAGGGAGTCGGGAGGGACATGGAGGGGTCACGGGCAGTTGCGAAGTCCTTGTTGTAAGGGAAGCTGGGCTAGAAACCCAGATCGTCCCATGCCAAGAATGTGGCACACTCACCCCAGACAGTCCCAAACGGACTATTAGGAGAGTGAAGCAAGGGTCGACCGCTTTCTGCCACAGCTGTGTGGGACCTTCTGCAAGGGGCAGAAACTCAGCACCGTGGTCCCCCGAGGGGCCCCTGACCACCTCCCAGGGCCCTGACCCCCTCCTGACTCCAGCCACCATCTGACGGGGGAGACCTCCACATCCTCGCTGGGACAGAGAGACACAAAACATCCTTGGTATAGTTGGACCCTGTGGGCAGGAGTGTGGCCACCTGGGGCAGGGATTGCAGGCCGGACCCTGGCAAGGCGCCTCCCGCAGACCTCTGAAGGGAGCGGCATTTGTGGCAGTCGCTGACACCGGCCTCACACAGCCTGCAGCTCCCCCTGCAGGTGACACTTGATATGACAGCTGCTGACACCGGCCTCACACAACCCGTAGCTCCCCCTGCAGGTGACACTTGACATGACAGTCGCTAGCACCGACCTCACACAGCCTGCAGTTCGCCCTGCAGGCGACTCAGCTCCTCCAGCTCCTGCTTGTGCCGGTCGGTCTTGTGGGCTACCAGGGAGCGGTAGAAATGCAGGGCGAAGGCCACAAACACCAGCCCGACAGGTACCATGATCACCGTGGAAGCCATGGCTGCTTGCCATCCCGGCCCGTGGGTCCCATTGCTGTCACCACACACCTGCCGAGGTGGGCAGGTTTCAGAAGACTCGGCCTGTGGAGGGGTTTGGGATGCAGAGGCTGGTGGGAGGTGGGATGTGGGACTGAGTGAGGTGCCCACTGGTGGCAGATTCCCAGGTGCCTGGGATGCAGGTGCCCCAGGAGCCGGTGTGTCCAGCGGTGCCCCAATGGGCACAAATTTCACCCAGCCCACCAGGACCACTTCAGCGAGGAAGAGGAAGGTGCCCAGGGCCGTGGAGAAGCCCCAGGCCAGTTCCACATAACGGTGCAGCCGCTGGTGTGGTGATTGGTGGACTGAGTTGAGGTTGTGGATGTTGCTCACGGCTTCGATGTGGGGCAGCAAACACGTGGAGACCATGAGCGCGAACAGGTGCACGGCCACGAGCACGGTGGTGCAGGCACTGAAGGCCACCAGCAGGCCCGGAGGGTATTCATGGTCACTTTCCAGCTGCACCTCCACCATGGCCACCTGCAGCACAACAGCCAATGAGTGCCTGACTAAAGATGTTGTCCCCCTCCCAGTTACAACATCACTGATAAAGCCTTAAAACTACAACGATGCCTAGTGGAATAAAAGGTGCTTGGTTTTTTTGTTGGGTAAATGGATGGGGAGAAGTGCTAAATGCTAAAGTTTATTTCCACCAGGCCTGGACCCCGGTAAAAGCTCAGTATCAGGGCCAGCACTTTAGAGGAGGTTATACTGCAAGCCTATGGTACCAGCATCCTAGGTGCTGCTTCATGTCCCAGCTGCTTCTCTTCCAATCCAGCAACCTGTTAATGAGGAGCAGCAGAGGATGGCCCAAGTGCTGGGACCGCTGCACCTACATGAGAGATCTGGAAGAGGCTCCTGGCTTGGGCATGGTCCAACCCAACTGTGATGGCCATTTGGGAAGTGAATTGTTAGGTGGAAGATTCTCTCTATAGCTATCTTTCAAATAAATAAATACTTCTTAGCTCCATAGGCTGTATGTAAAAAAAAAAAAAAATCTTAGTTTTTATTGGAAACGCAAATTTACAGAGAGAAGGAGAGACAGAAAGATCCTTTAGCCACTGGTTCACTCCCCAAAGAGCTCAATGGCTGCAGCTGAGCTGATCTGAAGCCAGGAGCCTGGAGCTTCTTCCAGGTGTCCCACATGCATGCAGGGTCCCAAGGCTTTGAACCATCCTCTGATGCTTTTCTAGGCCACAGGCAGGGAGTTAGGGAAGTGGGGCAGCCGTGATATGAACTGGCACCCAAGAGAGATCCTGGCATGTACGAAGGGAAGATTAGCCAATTGAGCCATCATACTTGACCCTCCACAAGCTGTATAATCTGAAGCTGAGCTGTGTGCACTGCAGTCTCCTATCTGGACAAGAGACCGATAACAGCACCAACCTGCCTTCCAGCATGACCACAGCAGGTGCTGAGGACCAAGGAGCTCCCACTGAGTGGCGGCTGTGGCCACTGCGCTCAAGCTCGAATCCGAGGCTGAGCTTGTGATCTTGTGTCCCATGAACTGACGACAGCTCGCAGGCATGTTTTGCTTGGCTCACACACTGCACTTTTTTTTTTCTTCCAAATAGTGAATAAATGCTAACTTTGGAAACTCAAGTGATTGTATATAAATATCCCTATTTCCAGATCTTCCTGAACACTGGGCAGATGGGGTCACACGAAGCACGCATTCTTTCATGGCAACTCTCAGGACCGAAGCCTGGCTGCTCCCATGGCCACAGGGTCTTTTGGCCTCTCTAGACCCCACCCAGCCAGCCTAGGATCCGCAGCACCCAGCCAGCCTGTGCACACCCCACAACTGACAGGCATGTGTGGACGTGGACACCAGCATCAGACTGCTGAAGTTCAAAAACTGCCATTGCTGTGAGACCTTGGGTAGGCATCTTTCCATCTGTGTCATCTGTAAAATGGCCATGGTATTGGTACCCTCTTCATATGATGAGAGAGATGCTGCCCGTGGAAGTCCTGGCTGCAGTGCCTGGTACTTGGCCACAAGTGCCGCAGCGTGTTGGTCTGTAATTCTAACTTTAGAACCAGTAGCTTTCCCCCATGTCTGGCACTGAGCAGATCATTAGCTGGGGCTGAGGGCTGTGGGCTGTGGGCCAGAGGAGGGAGGTGCAGAGCTCCATGTTTAGCGGGAGGAAGAGGAGGGTATTTTGGGGAACTGGGCCATGGCAGGTGTTCAGCAGGTGTTTTCCACTGGCAGGGATTCTGGGCCAGGCCTAGTCCTGGTTTCTCCCAGATCCTGGCCCAGCCCCGCGGCCAGTCCTGTCCCTAGAACCTACACTCAGCTGCCTGATCCTGCAGGAAAGGCTGCTGGTCCGTAAGCTGTCACCCTAGCAACGCCAAGTCCTGCAGCAGGCCGGATTGTTCCCCTGAGAATGGGCTAGACCAGGGCAAGGTCATGGGTGGGTGGCTGCAGACTGGGGGTGGGGGCAGACTCCCTGTCTCCATACTAGCCCCTCTCCCCGCCCCCCATAGAAAAGGAGGGCAGATCTGTGGCTTCTGCAACTCCTCAGCGAAAATCAGCAGCTTCGGCAGATTCTCTAGGGCTGGAGATCTTCCTGGTCTATCGGGGCAGACCTCAATCATGCAACCCCACCAGAAGCCCACTGCCATGGGGATCTGTGGGTGACACCCTGGGCTCAAGCCCTTTCTGCACTGAGAGTCCCAGGCAGAGCCACTGCCCTGCCTCCCCCACCCGGGCCTCAGTCTCTGCTGCTGTCCAGCCGGCAAGTGGGTCCACGCTACCTCCTCTAACCCGTGCCACACGTCTGGTGTAGTCCCTCTTATGATGGCTCCTCGGAGGAGAGAGGGGGGTGTGCTTGGCAGACTCCGGAGGGCATATACTGCATCACCTCCCAGGTCCTAGGCAGCTGGACAGGCCAGGGTCACAGGGCTAGCAGCCCTTACACAGGACTTGTGCGTTAAGGCCTCACCCTGGGACTGTTAGCTGCTCACCTCCTGCCACACCTGCAGCTTATCAGCTGGAGAATCAACAATCGGTTTCCTTGCCCAGCGGCTGCCTCTCCCCTCCCGGGAGCCAGGAGCGCCCTCTGTGCTCGGTGGGTAGTAGGCACCTTCCTTGGGATTAGAATGGGCCCAGCCAGCAACAGCCCCCCAACTTTGGACCCTCTCCTGAGGCCTTGAAGGCACTGATGCTGGCGCTGGGCTTCTGAGAATCACTTATTCCCTGGCATTGGGCTCCTTCTCCAGGCATGCCCGAGACTCACCCCCAACCCCACCCCGCGGCCGTTTCTACTACTGGTGTACCCTGGGGTCTTCACGGGTTGTGCCCCTCTCTATCTCTTTAAAGTCCATCTTTCCCATTCTTCTGACTCGGGCACCAGTTGACCTCGCCCACGACCCCGGCATCCCACGTGCATCATTATTCCCTCCCCTGGGCTGCCCCTCACCATGGCGAAGCCGGACAGCAGGGCAGACGTGCGGCTGGAGGCTTTGAGCTTGGCCCGGCTGAGGTAGAGGCGGCGCCAGCTGAGCGCCCGGAGCGAGTGCTGACTGGCCCCCATGAGGTCCAGGTAGCCACGGTGCACGAACTCGCGGTACGTGGCAGAGCCCGGGGGACTCTCGACCTCCGGGTTCAGCGGGGCCTGCTCGCCCGCGTCCCCCTCACCGCCCTTCATCCTGGAGGGGGTCTGGGGGAGGCCAGAATCAGGCGGGCAGTGGTCACGGCGGGGGCAAGGCGCCTCTGGGGCCCCTGAGGGACCGGCTGAAACCGGGGGGTCCCATCCCCGCCCCCGGGCCGGGTGTGCGGGAACGTGAGCGGCGGACGTCTGCGGGGAGCCCCAGGGGCCCGAGCTGGACGGCGGAGGCCGAAACAGGAACTGGGGCGGAGGCGGGGCCGGCGCGGCCACATGATGGGGTGGAGTCGGGGTACCGAGCCCCCGAAGAACCTCCTACCCCGAGGTGTCCCACAACCCATGCCACCCTGAAACGTTACCCAGGGGCTCACACCCCAGACCTCGCAGGGTCATCCGAGCGTCCCCAGGTGAACTCTCAAGAGGTGAGCCCAACCTGCGGAGTAGAGAGCCTGGTACCCGCCAGGGACCATGCCACCCCCACCCCGTCTCCACGCCCTCGACGCCACAGACACACAACACGAACTCCCTAGCCCCGGGTGGAAGATTTCGAGTTTTATAGCAAACCGTATGGTACAGACCTGGGGCTCAGGGGCCCAGCCCGGCTGGGTCCCCCGCACACCCCGTGCCGGGCTGCCTCTTCCCCCTCCCCAAAGCGGCCCCATCCTCAAGCCTCGCGCGACACCCAGGCCCCCCTCCCTTCCGGCCTTTGGTCCGCCCAGCCCCTCCCCCCACCCGCGCACCTCCCTGTTACCTGAGGTATGTGGATAGATCCCCCTTCCCCTACATGGTACGACCCGGCTCCCCCCCACCCCGGAGATCCGGGCTGAGGGGGCGGGACTAGACCCCGACTCCTCCCTCGCCCCCAAAGCCCCACCCCTGCACTGGAGGGAGGGCGGGGGAGGGAGGGCCTAGAGCCTGTGACTAAGTTCCCATGGCAACTATGAGAGGACATTCCAGCCTTAGCAATGGCATCGGGAGGTGTCCATTGGCTGCTATTTCCATGGCAACCCGGAGTGGCAGTTCCCTGGGCAAATGGGATACAAGTTTCCATGACGATGAGAGTGGGAAGAGCCAAGCTGGAGGAGTCCCATCTTCCCCATCATTGGGCGGGCACCACCCCCAACCCCAACTCGGGTCAGAAGTAGAGCTGCCCAACACAGTGAAGGGAGAGCTGGGAGTGGGGCCGCCCAAACGGGGAGCCCACCAGTCCAGTCTCAGTCCAGGCCGGTCCCGTCCCATCACACTCCGGCTCCCCCAGTTCAAGTAACACTTCAGTACAGATGAATGTTCAAGTATTGTGTGGAGAGGCAGGCAGGGGCTGGGGCAGCCCTCACCACTCCCCTGGGCCACGGCCTCAAGAGCGATAGACCCACGGTCCCCACTCCTCGCAATAGCTGCCATTTTCAGTGACGTTCAAGGAGTCAGGGCAAGGGGGAAAGGAACTGAAATCTGGGCAGGGGAGGGGGAAGGAGAGGACGACCCCCACCACACACAGGGGTTCTGTGGCCCCACCTGCGCTTGCGCTGGGCTCGGCTCGCCCTGGCTCCCGAGGCCCCAGCTCCTGACATCGTGTGCCCTTTTTGGAATCCCCCCCGCCCCGCCCCCCACTCCAAGTATAGGGTCTCCGTTCCCTGAACCCTTGGTGGTCTGCCTCCTGCCCCTCCCCCCACCCCACCTTCACCGCCCCCAGCCCCCTGTATCCTGTGTGCAGATTCCCTGCCCCCTTCTCCCCCCCTCAGACTTGCACTTTAACCCCCCTCCCACCATCCCTTTGGCTCAGCACCCAGTACCTCTGACCCACTCCCCCCAGGGGATGGACAATGAAACAGGTAGAAGAGAGGGGAGATGGGAAGGAGAGACCCCCAGAGATATCAGTGCAGGGGGGAGGAGGGGGAAGAGGCTGGCTCGAGTCCCTGGGCAGGAATCCCAAGAGGTGAGGTGGGAAAGCCGGCCTCCCAGGAGGGGTGAAATGAAGGCCGGTGGTCCAGGCTCCAGATGCGTCCTGGGCGGGGGGGCACCCAACTAGCTGTCCTTGAGCAGGAGCTTCTCCTCCGGGCAGCGGAAGGGGCCAGGGGGTCCGGCAGCTGCCAGCCGGGCACAAGCTTCAGGTGAGAGCTGGCGACAGGAGCGCAGGTCCAGGCGGCGCAGGCGTGGGCAGCGGCGGAACAGCGGGAGGCAGTGGTCCGTGAGGCGGTGGCAACCTGCGGATGGGCGGCCACCGAAATCCAGCAGGTGAGTTGCCGGCCGCAGGAGAGCAGCCGGGCCAGCAGGAGGGAGGGCCAGGCTTACCAGCAAGGTTGAGGTGCACCAGGGTCTCGCGGAGTGGGGACGTGGGGGCCGTGAGAAGGTGGACGCTGGGGTCCCCGACGTGGGCACAGTGGCTCAAGTCCAGGGCACTCAGCTGGGGTGCGTGGCGCAGCAGGAGCCGCAGGGAGGCATCAGTCAGCTCCAGGCCTGCCAGACGCAGTTCTGCCACCCCCTGCAGCCGCCCACGACTCTCTGTCTGCCCTGGGGAGGCCGAGAGGGCGAGGTCAGATCCTGGGTCCCTCCCACCCCTGCACCCACACCCTGAGGGCTCCAAGCCCACGTGCCTCACCATCTCCCTCCCGTGAGGGAGCCCGGCCTCCCCACCCACACATGTGTTGACCTAACAGGGCCACTGCCCACGTCACCTCCACAGATTGGTCTTCCAGCCAACAGCTCCCCCCCCCCAATGCCCTGTGGCCTTGGGTCTCCATGCTGGGCCACCCAGTCCCACTCCAGCCCCTATTCTCCAGTCTTCTCTTCCTGGCAGCCAGCCACCCACAGGAACTTACTCCTCTGACAAACGTCTCAGAGCAGTTCAACAAGTCCAGGCTCCTTAGCAGAACATTCCAGTTCTCACTGGATCTCATCCCCAACTCCAAGTCTGACCCACCCTACCCAGCCCCAACTTGCACAAATAGCCCTGCCAACGGCCTGCTGGGGGGTAGGCACTGTGGTCCACTTGGAAAGGTCAGAGTCCAGCAGAGTGCTACTTTGAGTCCTAGCTGCCCCACTTCCAATCCAGCTTCCTGCTAATGTGCCCGGGGAAGCAGCAGAGAATGGATCAAATGCTTGGGCGCCTGCACCCACCTGAGGGTCCTATCATCCTGGCATCGGCCTAGCCCAGCCCTGGCTGTGCTCCCACCTGCTCCTTCCCCGGGGCTGAAGGGCTTAGACCCCTACTCTGCACACAAAGCACCTGGCCTGTCCCTCTCTTGCCACTGCCTCTCACATGAGAGCAGCCCAGAGGCTCAGGAATGCTGCTGTAAGGCCCTGGCTTGGGTGTCTGGTATCTGTTGGGACAGGATGGGCACTCGGCACAGCAATGAGGACCCCACTTAGGACACACTCCTTCCTCTTTAGAGCACAGGAGTTCTGATCCCAGCTCTAATTCTGGTTCCAGCTTCCTGCTTATGCACACCCTGGGAGGCAGCAGGTGATGGCTCAAGTCTTTGGGTCCCCACCACCCACGCGGGAAATCCAAACTTGTGGCTTCAGCCTGTCCCAGCCTTTGCTATTGCAGATACTGGGGGATGAACCAGTAGGTGAAATTTTTGCTCCTCTGTCCTTTTAAATAAATAAACAAGTAAAGGTGCCTGTGTGCTGTGTCAGAAGGCCTGCCCCTCCTGGCTCCCGGCTTCGGCTCCCTGCTACAATCCCATGAGGCAGCAAGGATGGTTCAAGCAGGTGGCAGGGCCTGGGCGTCCACAGAGAGCTGTGGCACACAGTCCCCAAGCTGCCCACTCCCAGCCTCGGCCACTGCAGGTACCTGAGGGAGTATAGGGGGAGAGCACCTGGTATGTTCTGGGGCTGGACTTCAGGGTTTATTTTTCTAGCAACTGCTCCAGGATGATGGAGGATAGCCATGCCGTCAGCATGGCAGTCTCAGGAGGCAAACTCTCAGATTGCCATTCCTGTCCAGGTGGGAAAACGGCAGCTCAACAGCAGGATTAGACAGGACAGCCTGGAGGCCCGGGTGACTGACTGACAGGGTCAATTCAGTATAACCATGGGTGCCAGCCAGCCCAGCCAGCCCTGACACAAACCCAGTCAGCCGTCTTGAACCCACGAAACCACAGGCGCGTTCCGTGGGGCGTGTGTAGTATTGCAAAGTATCCAGTTAATGACTAACTCTGCAATAAAGACATTTGCTCAGAAAGATATTTCCATACAGGGCTTCTGCATGGAAAGCTGTCACAGCTGGCATCACTGAGCCACGTGGCGGCCACTCCCTGGTACTCCACACCATTCTGTCCCTTGCCAAATCACCTCTGGGGGTACTCAATTTTGCAAGCCCTGCTGATTGTAAGGAACGCTGTCACCTTGGACCCCAGAAAAAGGCCATGAAGGAAAAGTCACTTGCCACTTGCTCAGCAGAGGGAGACAATAGTAAGAAGTGTCACTGAGACAGTGGCACTTAAGCTGAGCCACTGACGGTTCTGATAAAGGGCTGGTGCGATGGTTCAACTGACTAACCCTCCACATGCAAGTACATGCATGCACTCTCTATGGGCTTCCCGTCCCAACTGCTCCACAATGGAGAATGATCCAGGCTCTTCAGCCCCTGCATGACATGAGAGATCCAGAAGAAGCTCCTGGCTTCAGATCAGCTCAGCTCTGGCTCTTGTGGCCATTTGGGGAGTGAACCAGGGGACGGAAATCTCACTCTCTCTCCTCTCTGTAGATCTGCCTTTCTTATAAAAACAAATCTTGGGTCCAGCACAGTGGCCTAGCAGCTACAGTTCTGCCTTGAATGTGCCGGGATCTCATATGGATGCCGGTTCTAATCCCGGCGGTCCTGTTTCCCATCCAGCTCCCTGCTTGTAGCCTGAGAAAGCAGTCAAGGACGGCCCAAAGCCTTGGGACCCTGTACCCGTGTGGGAGACTGGGAAGAAGCTTCTGGCTTCAGATTGGCTCAGCTCTGGCCACTGTGGTCACTTGGGGAGTGAATCAGTGGATGAAAGATCTTCCTCTCAGTCTCTCCTCCTCTCTGTTTATCTGACTTTACAATACAAATAAATAAATCAATCTTATAAAAAGAAAAAGAGGGGGACAGGGGTTGTCTGACACACACTAAGGTGGGAGCATGGAGAGCAGGAGCAAGCAGAGGGTGTGTAGTCCCAACACGCAGCTTTCGAGGCTGCTCCTGTGGGCTGCTAATCCCGGTGAGTCAGGCGGGAGGAGGTGGGGCCACAGAACCATCAGCTCACAGCATGACTCCTGTGGCCTGCCTGCCCTCCTGCCTGTGCCCGCTAGGTACAGCGCACTCCCACTCAGAGTAGACAGTGCAGGTTGGAGCTCTGGCCTGGTGGTGCCTGCAGAACTTGGTCCGCAAAGGCGGAAGCTCCCCATTCCAGGGCTGCCATGGGGATGGATGTGTATCTGTTGGCCTGCCTTTCTGCCCGGGTTTGTTTCCTCCTGAGCACAGCATAGAGCAAGGGGCTCTGGGAGCCGGGCACAGTGGGGGAGGCTGGACCCTGCAGCCCTTATCTGAGGGCCAGCTTCAGTGCCCAGCGCCAACTCCTGACTCCAGCTTCCTGCTTGTGTAGACTCATGGAAACAGCAGTGAGGGCTTCGGGGCTCGGTCCCTGCTACCCACACAGGAGACACTATCTGAGCTCCTGGTTCCTCGTTTGACCTTCTGACCAGGGCCACTGGAAATACCTGGGGTGGTATAGCAGGTGGAAATAGCAGGTGTGGGGTGGGGGGGGGAGTGTCTGTCTGCCCCTCAGATAAAAAAGCAGCGGGAGCAGCAGCTCTTAAACCATTTCCCATCCGTCCAGTGCCACACTAACCAAGACTGCTGGCAGAGAGGGCCACCGCTCCATAAGGGAGGGTCAGGGAGGGCTTGCAGGAAGAAGTGGCCAGAAGGACAACGAAGCTTCAATGAGATGAAGGATAAAGCTGAGGGGAGAGAAGGGTGGGCAAACGACCCCTGGCCCGAGGCTCAGGGAGCTGGTGAGAAGACACAGTATGTGGAATGCACGCAGACTACAGACCAGGGGCAGGCCGGCCAGGCTAGGCTTCAGTGACCGGGGTACACACTGGTGGTCACATATGGAATGACATGACAAACATAGGTGGGGGCCAGAGGCCTCAGTGTCCCCACTGCCATGAGGCCAGGCCTTGGCTCCCAGCTTCTCGCTCTGCCTCCATGGCCTGACTTTCCCTTAGAGAAACCTATCAATAGTACACAGCGGGCGAATGGACAGATTTATGGTGTCATTTCTTTTCTTGCCATATTTTCACGTTCACTGCAAGAGAGAACAGACCTTGGAGCCCCCCCACACACATACACACTCTCAGCCCATCTTACAGAGGAGCAGAGGCCGCACCTGGCTTGGTGTCAGGAGGAGGCAGCAGCAGCTCGCGGAGCTGGGAGTCTTTAACGTCCTCGATCCAGCGGAGGTCCAGGAGCCGCAGAGCTGGCAGTGGGGCTGAGCCCAGGGCAGAGACAGAGAGCCAGGAGCAGCCAGAGAGCACCAGCTCCTGCAGGCCTGGGGGAAGGGGAGGAGTGACCAAGTGTCAGGAAGTGGGTGCCACAAGGACCCCATCCCAGGCTTGTCCCTGCCCCACCCTGCCCTACCTTGCAGTCGGTTCAGAAGCCACATGAGTTGCTTCTTGGAGACACCTGTCCAGCTTAGGTCCAGGGCCCGGGGCTGGCGGCGCACCACCCCGCTGAGCATGGGCGGGGTCAGGGACTTTCGCCTGCTCAGGTCCATTCGAGGCCACAGACGCTTGTCGTAGCACCTGATAGCCACACGGGGGAGACAGAGACCTCAATCCACACTTCCCAGGGAGCCCAGCATCCCCACAATTCCCACGCCCCAACGGTTCACCCCAGCCCTCTGCAGGCCCACACAAGACAGCAGTGGGGGGGAGGCAATGCAAGAAACCCCTGAACTGGGGCCAAGAGCACAGGCTCTGGGCCCCAACTCCATCCCAACTAGATGTGAGACCCTGGGCAAGTGCACTCCTCTCCCAGAGCCTCAGAGGCCCCGTTTATAAGATGAAAATAATGATGCCGACTCTGCCTGCCCCACAGGGCTGCTGCAAGATCAAATGGGGGTAATTACATATTGGCAGCCCTGCAGCTTCTAAAGCACTTCACCAAACACACACACACACACACACACACACACACACACACACGCTGTTTGATGTATGCCAGAGGGCTCTGCCAGCAGTCCCGGCCCCCACCTTCCCCGGCTGCCCTGGTAGCTGGCTCCTGGGCACCCATCCATCCTGCTCTTGGCCTGAAGCCACGTATGCTGTGCCTGCCCGCCAGCACCCCAGCTGGACTAGGCGAGTTCCTCCGATTGGAATCCAAGCTCCACACGGGCAGCTCTGGGTCTCTTCTGCTTCCACCTCCCCAGTGCCAAAGCCAACTGCGGGACGCCCTCACCGAGCGCTGCCCAGCACCCCTCGACCATGGCTTCTCACACTTGCTGGGGGTGGGGGGCTGAGTCTTGAAGCCATGCACACGTGAAAACTGAACCACACACAACAGGCCTGCTGATCCCTGCCAGGGAAAGCCTGGCCTTGCCCAACATGCAGGGAGCTGGAGAAGGGCTTCGCCAACGCCCTTAAGGAGCCTGTGCCCACCCCCAACGGGAATCTGCTCTTGAGCTGTGGGATGCTGGAGTCCCTCTGAACTCAACAGTCTTCCAGCTAGGAATTCCAGAAGGCCAATCAGGAAATTCCCACTGGACTGGCCTGGCTGGGCCTGAAGCAGCAGGCGGGCAGAGCCTCCTATACCCCCCATGCCCGAGGGCTTCTCCCAGGCTAGTGATTAGTGCTCCATGGACCTGTAGCCCAGGAATTCCTCCTGAGCCAGTCCCTCTTTTGCTCTTAAAATCAGTTTTCTCTCACATAAGCCTGTTATACCATTCAAAATAAATACAACACAAACAGAGGGAGCCCATTCGGAGCCTCAGCAGGTACAGGCAGGTGGGCACAGCTCTCCCAAGCCCCAGAGCAGATAGGGATGCTGTACTCGGTGCCACCACCATGGCCTCAGCTTTCTCCTCCCTCCCCGATGCCTTTCACTCAGCCAGTAAACACAGGCAGATCTCAACTCAAAGAAGGAAAAGGAAAACCAAAGCCAGCTTATACCCGGCCCACCTCCTGCCCTTTGCCCTTCCACCCAGCCAAAGCCTAGCTCTGCCCTATCCGGCCCAACCCTTGGTCCCAGCTCAACTGCCACTAGGAGCTGAAGCCCCAGGGGCAGGAGGAAGTTCTTTCTGGGGAGCTCCTGGGTCCCCTTGCTGTGGCTCAGTAACAGATTCCTTAAGAGCAGGCCAATCTACCTGCCGGCCAGCCCAAAGCCACCTGTGTCTTTCCAGTATGGGTGGTGTACCTCTGCCAGAAATGCCGGACATTCCACCATCCCTCAAGGCTTGGCCTCCTGCCTCCTCCTCCAGGAAGTCTCCCTAGAGACTTTCTGGGCTGGGGCTCTTCATCAGCCATGTTGCCTTTCGTGAAACCAGTAGGGGCCAGCAGCCAGGGAGAACCTGACTCCCACCGACCACACAGTGCAAAGAGACAAAAGGGGAGCCCGAGGTTATGGGGGACACAAGGAAGGTCAATTCCAGGATGTAGGCAGAGCGCCTCCTGAGACAACAATGACATGTCCCAAGTGAAACTGTGTGAAAAGCTGGTGAGATTCTAGAAAGGAGATGGGATGGGAGGAGCACCTGGAGACAGGAAGAAGCTGTGCTGGGCCTGGAGAGAGACAAGACACATCACAGAGTGCGGGGAAGCCAGGTAGCAGGGGCAAGGGGCCGTGGTCATGCCACACCATGAGGCCTCCGGCACTAACAGTCACTGCTGGCCCAGAGTACTGTTCTCTCCCACAGTGGCTCTAAAGCGGCAGACATGACTTTATCACCTTTTTATGGTTTAAGAAAAAAAGGCCCCGAGAGGTTGAGAAACTTGTTCCAGGGCCCCCAGCGACCAAGCAGGGGCGGAGCCAGGGCTTGCGCCACCAGTGTCTGGATGGAAGCCTGGATTCAGCGTGCGGAGGTGGCAGGGGGGAGGCTGTGGCAGCGGTCCTGGGCAAGGCAGCCAGGCCACCAGTGGTTGAAGCCACAGAGCCCGGAGGCGAGACGCGTGAACTGCCCTGGACCCAAACCTCAGCTCTGCCACCTCCATGCTTTGGGGAACTTCAAGCAAGTGCCTTTTCTCCTTGGGGTCTCCGTTTCACAAGGTGGGAAGCAAAGGCAAGGCCAGCACTTGTTTGGACACGGTTTGCTGTGCCAGGTAGAGCAGACAGCACAGGGCCAGGGTTTAGTGCAGGTACCAAGGGCCTGGCTCCCATCCCAGTGCCCACTAGGGCAGCAGGAGCTTGCTGTGAGAGAGGGAGTCCCACGCCGACAGGTGCTCACTGATGCAGAGCAGGGCACCGAGACGGAGCGGGGAAGGCCCAGTGAGCCCAAGG
This sequence comes from Ochotona curzoniae, assembly GCF_017591425.1. Taxonomy (NCBI): domain Eukaryota; kingdom Metazoa; phylum Chordata; class Mammalia; order Lagomorpha; family Ochotonidae; genus Ochotona; species Ochotona curzoniae. The sequence goes on from NW_024465421.1 coordinate 8,351,864, forward strand.
CCATGACCCCAGGCAGGCAGGGCTTGGCCATCAAGTTCCCTCTCCCTGTCACCTTCTCCTGGGCTCCAGGCCACCCCTGCCAAGTCACCTTCCTAGGTCCACTCCCAAGACCCTAAATCTCAGTCCTAACCTCTCTTGAGGGGGCCAGCCCTCGCTGCTCCCCACCAACTGTCACTTCCCAGAGCTCCAATCTGTCCCCAACCCTACTGGCCTTGACCCTGCATGCAGCTCCCTCTTGGCCTCCTCCCCACCCCTCTTCCTGCACCCCTCTCAGCCCACACCAGCCCTGTACTTGACTCCCCAAGCCACCAGACAGGAAAGCCTACCATTCCTACTCCCCCTCCTCTGACCCCTTCACCAGCCCCACCCAACAGCAAGTCTGCATGCTCCATCCTTGGTGCCTTTCATGTATAGTCATTCAACTCCGCGAGGTGCCATTCTAGAAGCCAATGACATGGCAAGACCCAGCAGCTCAAGTCCCCACCTTAGAGGCATCAACTCCCTGCCATGCGGTTTGGCTTCCTCTGCCAGCACACAGCCATGGACACCATGGCCTCCTTGGAGCCAACTGCCCCCTGTTGACCTACTGTCATCACTCACCATTACGCATTGGGCATTTCCTCCTCCAAGGCTACCTCTAGCCTTCCCCTCTGAACCTCTGTTCTCAACAGAGTCCGCATGGCAAGCAGGAGCCAGCATGTCTCAACCAGGTCTCCTCCAAGGGGGCAGGCTGAAAGTCCCAGGGCCATCACCTGCCAACTCACAGGTGCGTGTGCGTGCAGGGAGCCAGAACCAGAGGCAGAGGTAGGACCCAACCCCGGGCATCCTGATGTGGGTATGGACGTTCCAAGTGGCAGCTTCACCTACAGTGCCATAATCCTTCCTGTGGGCAAACCTTTTGCTTTCTGTCCTCTTTATCCAGGCCGCTATCCTTCCCAAGCTCCTGTCTTCGCTGGGACCTGAGCCAGAGGTCTGGAGCTGTCCCACTGACTGTCCGCCTGGCCCACAGGCTGTTCACCACCACACACGTGTCCACCCGAGGCGCTTCACTTCCTCCTGGAGCCTGCTCCCCGCTCTAACACCCATACCTGGGGACTGAGGCTGCTGAGCCAGAGACTCAGCTGAGAGTGGTCACCAAGTCACAAGTCCGAGACACTGGTGTCTGTTCACAAAGTTCTTGGGTATTGTGGCAAAGCCAGTTAAGCAGCTGCCTGATACCCCTATCCTCCACTGGAGTGCTGGTTTGGGGTCCCAGCTGCTCCATTTCCTATCTGGCTGGTAAGGGGAAATCAGTGGGTGCCCGAGTGAGTGCCCGGCCCCTGGTTCTGGCTTGGCCCAGGCCTGGCTGTTGCAGGCATTTGGGGAGTGAACCAGCAGATGGAAGACTCTCTCACTTGTTCTGCCTTTGAGTAGATGAACAAATAAACAATATTTTGTTTTTGATTTTCAGCTCCCCACTGCCAACTGCCACTAGCCTGGCTCCTATGCTGGGGAGAGTGGCCCCTGCTCAGCCCTGCCCCGCCTAGCTCCCTGAAAGATGCCATTATCCTGGGCATTTAGTGCCCCTTCGGGCATGGTACTAAGTGCTTTCCAGGAAGCACCTCATTTAACCTCAGTAAAAGGAGAGCAGTCAGGCCTCTGTATCCACACATCCAACCCACCATGGATAGCAAATAGCTGAGACACAGAGGAAGCAGCAAAGGGCTGGCCTGGCACAGTGGATTAAGCTGCCGCTTGTGACACTGCCATGCTGTTCTGGAGTACCAGTTTTGAGTCGTAGCTACTCGGCTGCTTCCCATCCAGCTTCCTGCTAATGCGGTTGGAGAGGCAGTAGATGATCAGATAGTCCAAGGGTTTGGACCCCTGCACTCACATGGAACTGTGGGTTCTGCCTGTGGCCTCTTGCAATTATTTGGACAGTGAAACAGCAGATGAAAAGGATCTCTTACTCTCTAAATAATATTTAAAAATCTTAGTCCCTGAACAATACAGTAGGCAACTATTCACAAAGCCAGTGCACACTGCACGCAGCACAGGGAGCAGACGATTGAAGGAATACAGGAAGATGTGCAGAGACCGCAGGCAATGACTATGTCGCTCCATCTGAGACAACTGCAAAAACATGCTGGCATCCTGGAACCAGTGCGGCCCAGCCTCTCTGCTTCATCCTCTTCCGGCCACAAGCCTTCCCTCGCCTGACACCAGGTCCTTTCCGTATCTGGACCTCAGGCCCGGCCTTGAAGGGGCCACAGCCCACGTCCCTGCCATCACTAACCACCACTGTTGGAAGTCTGTTTTTCTGTTGCAGGTGTGCCTCAAGGGCGCAGAAGGGCTTTCTCCGGGCTCAGCGCCTATCTCTGACTCAGGGAATGGCCATCACAATTGGGTCATTCAGCAGCTCCCCCAGCCCAGGCCCAGAACCCTGCCCTTCCCGTGCAGCAGCGGCTTTGCACATCCTGGTTTCCCATCTGAAGCCATCAAGGTAAGGGGAAGTTAGGGAACTGGCCCGCAGTGCACAGCACACGATGCATCAGAGGAGGCAGTCCCCTCCCCCAACCCCAAAATCCTCTGTCGCCTTCTCAGCTTCTGGTGACCCCAGAATGGTGCCCGAGGTCTTGTCCCAGAGGGACGGCGTGGGAGCTCAGTTCAGTTACTGATGCTTGCTGTGGCTTCAGGTGTCCCTCAGGCCTCTGCCCGCCCCACCCTGGGGGCTACACAGAGGAACATGTGTGCGGGAGGTCCCCAGAATGGGCATGGGAAAGGACCTGAAAGTGCTCATTTCGGGGAACATTTATCTGCTGCCCTTTGACTCTGGTTGGGGACCCAAAGATAAAATAGACACATGCTCTGCCTGCCACGCCAGCCACCCATGGGAACACAAAAAATGGATACTTCGTGAACGGAGGTTTGACAAGGAGCCCAAGGCCTCTTGTCCGCTATCAGGGGACCAGCTGCTGGGGGAGTCTACCAGGAGGAGGTGGAGGGAGAATTTTGCTGAAAGGGGAAGAACTGAGGGCAAGTGAGGGCCAAGGGTGTGAGCAACAGATCCTGAGAAGAAAGTAGTTCAGAGCGGAGCCAGGCGGGCATGCATGGCAGCCTTGGCACTGGCATAGGCCATCTGAGTGGAGGGCTTCCACACACAGAAACAGCACCAAGAATCAGACTGTTCTCAGAACAAAGATCAGGAAGGGCCAGTGCCTATATAGCCGGTATCCCAGATGGGCACCAGTTCGAGACCTGGCGGCTCCATTTGTGAACCTGCTCTCTCCTAATGGCCTGGGAATGCAGTAGAAGATGGCCCAAACACTTGGGCCCCTGCCACCACATAGGAGACCTGGGTGAAGCTGCTGGCTTTAACCTGGCCCAGCCCTGGCTGTTACAGCCATTTGGAGAGTGCTGGCTGCTTCACTTCCCATCCAATTCCCTACTAATGTGCCTGGGAAAGGGAGCAGAAGATAGTCTAATGCTTGGGCCCCTGGCACACATATAGAAGACCCAGAAGAAGCTCCTGGCTTCTTCCTGGGCCAGCCCTAACTCTTACAGCCATGTGGGAGTGAACCAGCAGATGCAAGATTCTCTCTCACTCTCTCTGTAACTCTTTCAAATACAATAAAATACTTAAAAAAATTCAGCACCCAGCATGTGGGCCTGTGTACTCATGCACTCCTGAGATCAATAGCTTTTACCAGCAGGCAAACCTCTGCAGCCAGAAAGGGCCGAGTTCAAATCCCCTGTTCTCCTGTGCCCCATGACCTTGGGCCTCTGCTGAGAAAGCAGCTAATAATGTCAACCTCACAGGCTGTTGGGAGGGTTTGGGGGACTCATTCTGAACAAGGGTGGTAGTTCACAGTGACATCGCACACTACAGGAAGGCCCCAAATGCCACACAAACGAGGCTGGGCAAAGACCAGAGGACCAGAGCTCTGTCACCCGGTCGCACGGCAGATGCGAAGCCAGGTGGCACCGGACAGGCAAGGTGGGGCACTCACCAGCGGCTCCAAGTCCGGCAGACACGCATGCAGACGCACAGCTCTCGGGGCCCAAGGTGCTGGAAGACACGGAGCCAGGCGGCCCTGGGCAGCGGGTGATCGGATCCAGCAGCCAAAGGCAGTGTGTCAGGTTCGGGGCTCCGAGGTGGGGGCCGCACAACGTGCCGCTCCAGTTGAGGGGGCCGAGGTGGAGGGGCGGGGCCCAGGGGCCAGCTGAGCAGGGGCCCCCCAGTGCCAGGCCGCAGAGCCCGCCGCCCCCCACGGTTCTCCTTCTCGCCAGAACTGCCCCGGGCTGGCCGTCGCCCGTTCCGAGCCTCGCCAGGGGCCTCATCCTCACTCAGTGAGGTACCCGAGGAGTCGGAGTCCGAGTCGGAATCCGAGGAGGATGAGGAGGTATCGGGCACCCGCTCCAGCAGCTGGCACATCCGTTTGAATCGCTCCAGCTTCTCCCTCTGTGGTGATGGCGATGGCACCGCCGGGCCCTCGGCAGAGGCCAGAGGCGGCTTTGGTTTCTGCAGAGACATAGGGAGGCTGTTCTAGGGCTTGGGGCGTGCTGTTTCCCACCCCCGACCCCTGAGGAGGTCCCAGGGGATGAGTAGCCCAAGGGACAGTGCTGAGTTCCAGCCCTGTCAATGCCCCTACACACTGCAAGACCTCAGCCAAGTTTGCCCTACAGTGGGACTCAGTTTCATTCTCTCCGGCCCCAAGGGGCTGGGGATTTCAGGGGCTTCCAAATCTCTATGAGCAGAAAAGTATGGAAAGCCGTTCAAGACTCTGGTTCCGAGACCCAGTCTGCCTGTCACCTTTCTGTCTGACACTGCCATCACCCATGCTGGACGCACCATGCCAGGAAGCATCAGGACCCACACATGGCCCACATCACTCTGACTTGTTCTATTCATTCAGTGTTCTCTTGTGCTGAACAACATGGACCCCGCTTGCTAAATAAGAAACAGGTAAAAATGGACCCAGCAACACGCCTGGAGTTGCACACCCACAAACAGCACGGCAGGCGTCTGAACACAAGTTTTGTGTATCGGTGCCAAGGACTCAAGCGGGTGCAACTGCTGTGTGACCTTGGGCCAGTCTCCCACCTCTCTGGGCCTCTTTCCCCTTCAGTCTAAATTCATCTGACTGCTTTCAAAGCTCACTGACTCTCAGGGCCTATCTAGGTTAATGCAGCTCTGTGGGAGAGGCAGGTGAGGCTGGGAATGGGACTAAAGGCATGTCCGCTTTACAGATGAGAACACTGAGGTTCCAAACAGACAACATGCTGCCACGATCCTACCCAAACCCTGCAGCTAAGAAGCAACATGAACTCGGCTTGCAGAGATGAAGCCAACAGGCCAGGAGACACTCCCAGGGCTCTTGGAGAGTCAGAGTTTCCTGCAGCCTGGACCCGACCCACTTTCCCACCCAACCCTTCCAGACACCCATCGGGGCCAAGCAGGGCTAGGGCAGGGCAAGGTGAGCTGTCTGCAGGGTGGAGGGTAGAGGGTGGAGCAAGGTGAGGTGGGAGGGGAGGGAGGAGGTCCCCGGCACACCTCCCAGCTCTCGGGAGGGAGACCAGGGTGGCAGGACGAGAAAGCCTGGCTCGGATTCAGAACCCTGGGGGGCAGAAGGCCAGGGCCGCCTGGGTCCGATCCTCGGAGGAGGCAGGCGTCTCCACCCACCTTCTTCAGGTGCCTCTCTCGGCCTCCTTTCACCTACCAGGGCAAGGGGGAGAAACGGGGGAAGAGAGATACCCCATTAGGTCCTCACTGCCCAAAGAACTAAGGTCCATGCCTTCCTCTTAAGACTACAAATCCCAGAAGTCCCCATCCCAGGGAGAACTCTGAACATGTTCACCTTACACCCAGTGTCTGGGCTCACTGAGCATGCTCTCATCTCCTTTCTTCCCCCCTCAGGCTTTTTCCAGCCCCTCCTTCCACCTCCTGGGTAGCAGTCAGTTTGAGCATGCTCTCTCCTGCCTTTTCAAACCACCCTGGGCTTGCAAAGCTTCCTGGCCAGGGCCAGTTCGGCCTCACCTGGACCTTGCCTTCGCCTGGAGCACGTTCCATCTTCCCCAGGAAAACAACAACCCCCTCGGGGAAACTCAGGACCTGCCACCCAAGCCCACATCCTCTCCAAAATGGCCAGGACTACAATTCCCAGAAACCCCTGCCAGACTTAGTGAGCATGCTCTACGGCTCACCTTTTTTCTTGGAGTGGGGGGCTCATTCCCTGCCTCCCTCTCCTTTCGTTTGGGGGGCCCAGGTACATCCTCAGAGGGGGGCCCAGCAGGTAGGGGGCCCTTGCGCCTGGGCGGTGGCGGTGGAAGTGGTGGCTCCTCTGTCAGCTTCCAGCCACTCCCCAGGCTGGCGCCCTCCTCGCAGTTGTCAGCCCTGCGGCGGCCCGGCCCCTCACCTGAATCCTGGGGAGACAGAAGGAAGCCGGCCTTAAGGACCTGCTGACCCGCTAGCTTCCAGGAACCATCCCCCAATCTGGTCCAGCCCAGCCCTACCTTGCTGGTGCGGCCTTCTTGGGTGCAGCGAGGGCATTCCCAGCAGTTGGGGATCTCTGCATTGATGACACCCTCAGCCTTTCCCATCTGCAGGTAGGAGGGCAAAGGGCGGGTGAAGGGCGCCAGCAAGCTTGGGGCCGCTTGGCCCCCCCAGACGCCGGGCTCCCTGGGGCTGTCACCTTCAGGCAGCCAGGGTGGACGATCTCGTTGCAGATTGTGCACTCCATGAGGCTCCAACCGAACTTCTCTTCCTCTCCCTCCACGGTGTCCTCCTTCCCAGCCTCCCCACACAGGAGGCACACAGCTGTGTGTGGGAGCACGGGCTGTTGGGGGAGAGGGGGCATCAGGGACCCTGAAACCAAAGCCCCTGCTTTTGGGGGTCCTGGCCAGCTAGCAGAAGACTTCAGAAGCCCTATGCCACGCCGGGCCAGATCCTGAAGCCTGCTCCCGTATTTAACAAGCTACGTATCTACACCTATAGGACGGGGCGAAGCAGCTCTAGATGGCAGGACTGCAGGGGGACGGGGGGACACTGGGGACACAGTGGCCAAGCGTGCTGCAACAGCTTGCAGACCACAGGCAAATGCAAAAGGTACACTCAGAGTGAGCTGCGGGGGCTTCCTAGGCGCTCGTGCCTGCAATGTAGGGGTTCTGGTGGACTCCAGGGAATACTTAAGGAAACAACCCTCCAACACTGTGACTCTCAAGGACACAAAGGTGGAAAAGACTGAATCCTACCAGGGATGCTGGAGGCTGCGGGACAGGAGGAGGAGATCAAGGACAAAACAGGGAGAGAACAAATAGGAAAGCAAGGCAAAGAGTCAGGAGCTAAAGGAAGACAGAGGCTGTGGGCCGAAGAGACCAACCAGGAAAGAGGAGCAGGAGGTGCCGGCTGGGGAGGGGGCTGCAGGAAGCAGCTGGCGGCTTGGGGCTGCTGGGGTGGGGCCGGGCCGGGGGAGGCTCAAAGGCTGAGGAAGGCAAGGAGGAAACCCACGTTTCCCCGATACCTACTGGGTGCCGGGCCTGGCGCACGGCAGGTTCACGTCCATGCTATTGTTTCATCTTTACAACTCAGCAAAGAAAAAACAGTTTTACAGGGAAGGTAGCTCAAGTTCAAAGGGATATACTCAAGGTCACATAAAGGGGTATGAGCCTGGTCTCAAATGCCATCCCACCCAGATGAGCCCAGAAGAGGTCCGAGCTGGGCTGGGCCCCCTTGCAGACCTCTAGGGAGTGGTCCAGTGGGGGTGGAGTTGCTCTAGGGGCTCTGGAAAGCAGGGGAGGAGGGAGCCAGGAGGGAGGGACTCCACACCCTTGGGTACCCCCTGCACACCCCCAGCTAGGAGCCAAGGATGAAAATGTACATTTCAACCAACTAATGAAGGAAGGGAAGCAAGTGAGCAGGCGGAATGGCGGCTCCCTGGTGCTCTCTGGAACTAGCTGTGGCCAGCCCAGGTGTCTGGGCCAGCGGCCCTCCACGCTGCAAGGTGCCCGACATGGCAGGGGTGGAACTCACGGCGGTGCACTGCCGGAGCAGGCACGACTGCTTCATGCGCCCGGGCCCCCCAAACTTCTTCATGTCTCGGCAGAAGTGGCAGTCCCCGCACTCAGTTCGCACACAGGCCCGGCAGCGGCGGCAGCGGGTTCGGCGTCGGCGCGCTCCGGCCCCCGGCCCCCGGCTGCTCGACGACATTGGGGGCGTCAGCAACGCCGAGGGCTGTGGGGAGATGGGGGCGAGGTCGGATGCAGCACCCACGGCTGGGGGCGGGTGGGGGATCCCTGGCCTGGCAGAGTCCTGGCAGCTGTCCCCACTCTAGGCAGCTGAAGCAAGCCCTCCTGCGGGATTGAGTGAAGGGGACCACTCCCTCTCCTGCAGGGCGCCCAGTGGCAGCCCAGCTGGCTCCTCTGGGGGCCACAAGAACTGCCCCCCTGCTCTCACTCCTCCCCTAAGACTTCCTAAGAGCCCTGCCCCAGCTCAGGGAAGATCCCAGAGGCCTCTCTTCTCAGAGCTCCTGCCAAAGCAAGGTAGGGGTGCCCTGTCTGGGGTGTGACTTCGGGAGGATCCAATTCCCATCCTGTTCCCCTAACGCGAGGACACCTTAGGCTCTCCCCGACCCAAGTCCACCAGGTTTACCTCCAAGATAAGCCCAGACTCCTGGCTGGAATGCCACACTTCTCTCTCATCCACCAAGGCCATCCCTCCCTGCCCCACAAACCTAGGCATCCTCACCAGATCCAGCGGAATTCTCGTGATTCCTGAGAAGCTACGGGTCCACCCCCTCCGGTTCCACGACCCCTCCACCCACTCCTGCCTAAAGCCGCTCCGCCCACTCCTGCCCTAAGGCCATCTCCTCTAGGATTCCTCAGCTTCACCTGGCCACCCCCCTCCCCCGCCCCGCAGGTTCGCTGGGATTCTAGAATCCTGGCCTGACACCTCCACCCATCTCAGGATGGGCTCAGCCCCGGTGCTGCCTTCCAACCCCGATTGTCCTCCCAGTCTCCTGGGCCTCCTTCCCAGGGAAACCAGAGCCTTAGGGTCCCAGCCCCACTCAGGCCCCAGGATCTCTTCCCGGAGTCTTATCCTGGCTTCCCCCTTTCCAGGGAATTCCAGACCCATCCACGGGAGTTAGGGGCCCTCCAGCACTCCAGGGGAGGGGCCTGGAGGGCGGCGATGGCAGGAGGGGGTGGGGTGGGCCGGCATGGGGTGGGGGGTGGGGTCCGCAGGGGGAAGGCAGGCTCTGGGAGGGCAGGCCAGGTCCCCAGGGTGAAGAGGTATCGAAGAAAAGGCTGGAGAGGATTTTGGACCAGAGAAGAGGGTGAGGCTGGGGGCGGGGAAGGCCTAGTGAGACCGGGCCAGGATGAATGGGAGTGGGAGCTGCCCAGGTCTCGGGGTGAGCAGGAGCCGCACGAACCCACCTCACACGTGTCCCGGGAGCCATCTCTCCCTTCTCGGCAGCTCCCGGCGGGTCGGCGGCCATCGGCGGCAGGGGGGCCGGGCGGCGCGGGGCGCAGAACGCTCAGAACGCCGGGGTCCACGGCCCCCCGAGGGCGCTCAGCCCCTCCCTCCGGCGGAGGCCGGGACGGCGGCGAATGGAGCTGGGGGGCGCCGGGGGCGAGGCCCTCCCACGGGCTGCGGCGCGGCCCTTCCAGGGGGAGGTCCTGCTCTGGGGGGCTCAGTCCCTCAGCCCCCCCAGGCCAACGGGGGCTCTTGGGGCGCAGGGTGCTCAGCTTCTTCCCCGGGCCCCACTCAGTCCCGGGTCCCAGCCCCAGCTCCCCTCCCCCCACCCCGCCCCGCCTCTCCTCAGCGCCCCCGGCCCTTTAACTGGCCCCTTCTCGGCCCCCCACTGTCCAGGGGTCCAGGGCCAGGCCTGGGCCCCCCCACCGTTTCCGGGGTTCAAGCCCCGCCCACCGCCGGTTCCCGGGGAGGGGGGGGTCGCTGTAACCTGCCCCCCTCCCCTGGGCCCGCCCCTGGACTGCGGCCCCCTGCCCACCGCCTCCGGAGCCGGCGGAGGGGGGCAAAGGAAGCTGCTCAGCCCCGCCCCCCAGCCCGCGCGCACCCCCGCCCTCTCCCCTCCCCCCCTCCAGCGCGCGACCCTCGGGAGACAGGGATTTAAATAAAATTTGAATAAATTCCCCTCCTCAAGCGTGAGGGTGGAAGGAAAGGATGCAGGGGAGCAGGGAAAGGGGAAGGGGGCAGTTAGGAGTGTCTCAGCCCCCTTGGTCCCCCAGCCCCGCGATTCTTCAGCCGGGGACCCTGGCTGCTTCTCTCATCCCTCCTCAGCTCCTTCCTCCTTCCTCCTCTCTTCCCCCTCCCCTCCTTCCCTCCTCCTCTTCTTACTCCCTCCTTCTCCCAGAGGAACCCCGCCCCCTGCCCCCCCTTCCTCCACCGCCTCCACTTTTCAGGAGGAACGTGCGCAGGGCACGACGGGGGTTGTAGTCCGGAGGCCGTGGGCGCTACCGTGAAGACAACGAGGCGCTAGGGCCAGCAAGGACTACGAGCAAAATGGCGGAGCACTGCCAAGCTGGGAACCGAGGATGCCGGGAACTGTAGTCCACTTAGCCCGAGGCTCCCCATTGCAGACCATGCAGAAGGAGCGGAATGAGGACTACAACCAAGATGGCCTTCTCCTCCGACCCGACCTCCTTCCCAGGCACTCGCACGGCCTCCTGTCCACAACCCTCCGCGTGTGTGGTACCTGACGGGAGTCGCAGTCCATCTGCTGCCTTCCCGCTGCCATTTCTATTCGTCAGGAACAATGGAAAGGTGAAAAGGAATAAGGACTACAAGCAAGATGGCGGAAGGGGGCGTACACTTGACTAGGATTCGATCTGAGGAGATGCGCTGGGAAGAGTAGTTTCCTAGGCTTGTGCTATTCTTTCAGAACGGCGGAACCAAGAGAATAAGTAGACTACCGTAAAGATGGCAGGCTGCCTAGCCTCTCGGTCGCCTCGTTGAATCACCTTCGGCACCTCGCCCGCCTGCAATCTCTTAATCTCCCCCAACCACCACCCGTGGTACAAGGCTTGCTGGGAGTTGTAGTCTTCCCAGCTCCCCACTATTTTCTTCAGTCCAGACAATGGAAGGGAGAGGGGCGGGGACTGCCGGAAAAGATGGCGGCCGAAGCGAAGGAGAGGCCGAAGTGACATGGGATCTGTAGTCCAACGCTGAGATTGCTCCCGGCGGAAACGGAGGCGAGGAACTACAAGGAAAATGGCATCCCGGACGCCCGTTCCCTTCGCTAGTGCTTGCTGGGGGACGTAGTCCTGTCCTGAGTTCTCCAGAGAAAGGCCGTCGGCTGTTGCAATGTGCATCCCGGGCGGACACGCCGAATCGCGAACCGGCGGAAACGGAAGGTGCCCTTCGCCCCGGCAGCCCGTTCGGCACGGCATGCCGGGAGATGCAGTCCTGAACTCGCTGGTGGAGGAGGGTCGGGGAGAATGAATGTCACCACCAGTGGGGATCACTGCGAATGAGGGGGAAAGATGCCCGGGCGATCCAGGAATAGCGAATGTCCGCCTTCTCGCGTGGCGAGGGCTTTGTACTCCAAAGGAAGGCTGGGAAAACGGCAGGAATCAGGATAGTGGCCACAAAGGAGGCGTGGTCTCGCCGAAAGTCACGCCGCCGTTGTCCCTGAGAAAGCTCCGATGCCACTTACCCTCAAACCGGGAGAAAGGAAAAAAAAAAAAAATCTCTGGAATGCCACAAATCCCAGACCCGCTCCATCCGCGGAAAGTTATCAACGCTCGATGTTTCTCATCTGAAAAATGGGGATGAGTCTACCCACTTGGAAAGCAGTGTTAGGAATGTAAAACAAGACAGTATTCACACCAAAGGCCCGGCTCTGGCACAGGGCACTGGATGATGGTTCCTTTCTTGAGGTCCCTCCCAGTGCAGCCTTCCGGGGAGTCCGAGAGTCCAAAATGCCGGACAGAAGGCGCTAGTGACAAGAAGCCCTGGAGGGGCAGGCGTACCCATTTTGAGCAGCCCACCTCCTCCGCCCTTCGGCAGCGCCGTCCTCCGGCGGCCACTACCCGGCGCTGCTCCCAGGGGGCGCCCGTTCTCCATTGCAGCTAATTCCTCCAGCTCAAATTATGTGGTGGGTGCAGCGCGCGCCCTGGCGCCTCTGACCCCTAATGACCTGGGAGGCGGCCGCCTGCACCCCTCAGGCTCCCCGCTCGCTGTCACCTCACCCTCTTTCTTAAACAATCGCACCGGTCTGACATGCAGGCTGGTCCCCTGGGCGTCCCTCTCTGGGTGAGTGTGGTTTCTCTGCCGGCCAGGTGGGCGACAATCCCAAGGTTTCAGGCCCTGATCTCAGCTAGTTTCCCTTCTGCTTTGGAGGATGAGCTAGTTTGAACTCACAGCCCTGGTCCAGGTCTCCCCACCTCTGGTCGCCCTGCTTCACCCAATAAGCTGCCCATCTTCCAGGACTGTGTAAACACCACCATCCTAAGGAAGCCTGTGGGTAATTCACTTCCCATGCGTCTTCCGGCTCCTCTGCCCCACCAAGAGGTTTCTTGCTTGTGTTACCCACTGGATACGAAGCTTTATGAGGTGTTCATTTGCCTTGTATCCTAAGAGGCCTGTGAAATACACTGCTGGGATTAGAACAGGCACCCATATAGGATCCTGGTGCATTCAGGTCAAGGACTTTACCCGCTAGGTCATGGCGCCAGGCCCTAAAAAATGTTATTTATTTTAATTGGGGATTTACAGAGAGAAGCAGAAACAGAAGGATCATATATCCTTAATGGCGGCCAACAGTAGGAATTGAGCAGATCTGAAACCAGGAGCCAGGAACTTCTGGGTCTCCCACATGTGTGTTCATGTTCCCAAGGCTTTGAGCCATCCTCCACTGCTTTCCCAAACCACAAGCATGGAGCTGGATGGGAAGTGGAGCAGCCAAGACACAAACCAGTCCTTCATGTAAGGACCCCAGTGCTTGAAGGAAGGGAGGATTAGCTAATCAAGCAACTACAAATCTTCCCTCCACTGTCATTCCCTAAAGGCCAGCACTGGGCCAGGCAGAAGACAGGAGCCAGGAGCCTGAGCCTCATCCAGGTCTCCCACATGGCAGCAGGGACCAAACACCTAGGCCATCCTCTGCTGCTTTCCCAGTTATTTTATCAGGGAGCTGGTTAGGAAGTGGAACAGCCAGGACATGAACCAGTGACCATATGGGAATCTGGCAGTTGCTGACGATATGTTAATCCACTGTGCCACAACATCTCTTGTCCCAGTTTAAGATAAGATCAAAACAGCAAGGCAGGGCCCGGCACAGTGGCGCAAGTGGTTAAGGTCCTTGCCTTGCACGCCTGGGATCCCATATTGGCGCCGGTTCTAATCCCAGCAGCCTCGCTTCCCTTCCAGCTCCCTGCCTGTGGCCTGGGAAAGCAGTTGAGGACGGTCCAAAGCTTTGGGACCCTGCACCCACGTGGGAGACCCGGAAGAGGCTCCTGGCTTCGGTTCGGCATAGCATCGGCCCATTGCGCTCACTTGCGGAGTGAATCATTGGACGGAAGATCTTCCTCTCTGTATCTCCTCTCTGTATATCCGCCTTTCCAATAAAAATAAAATAAATCTTTAAAAAAAAAAAAAACCAGCAAGGCAGCTTACAGGAGCAGGTAGAAGAGGGTGGCAGAGCTGATGAACTTGGCCAAGGGTGCCTTGGATAAACTGGCTTGGGCCTAGGTTGGGGGCTGGTCTCTCTACCTGGGAGGGTTCCTGGGGCTCCAGAGAGAGAGAGATAGAGAGAGAAAGAGAGAAGCCAGGGGAGATGAGAGGTGATAGAGTCGGGCTGGGCTCGGCCTGTCCTCCAGGTGAGGCCCGGCCCACGTCCACAGGCCACCTGTGAATAGCACCAGATCAAGTGTCTGCTCTCTCCCTTCCCCCTCCTTCTTTCGTGCCCCTCCCCGCCCAGGACCTGGCCCATGCCTCAGTGCACCCACTCAATGGCTTCACCTAATCCTCTGACATCACCGCCTGCTTGGCCCAGGGCCACCCTGCCACCCTAGCAACCCCTAATCTTGGGGACCCTGTCCACCTCTGAACCCCAGTTTCTCTTTAGCCTCCTCATTCCTTCAGTTCATAATCCAGCTTAGGAGCTGCCCTGGGTTTGCTGGGTGACTCCAGGTAAGTGCCTGTCTCTCTCTGGGTCTAAGGCTCCTTATCTAGGTCCCAACAACCCCCTGCTGATCCTGTGGGTCTAGCTCCTTCTCAGCATCCTGCCTCTTTCAGAGATCAATGTGACCACCGAGAGGACCCAGTTTGCCTTGGGTACCACCCACAGTGGGCATCACTGAGTGAACGTGTGGTCCTTCCCTGTGCCCCTCAGCTGCCCACCAGGCTCAGGTGAGCGGGATAACCTGGGACAGAGCTGACAGGAGAGGCTGAGAAAGCTCCGCAAGGGAACTGGCTCACAGTGTCTGCTCCCGCCCAGGCAAGGGGGCCTCAGCCTACAAGCCCACCTGTGTCTGCATGCTGTGCTTGGCCAGGAGGATGCCACCTCTGAGCTCCTCTGCTGCTGGGCATGGATACTCCTGGATCCAGATCCCCAGAGCACGTGTGTGTTTGCAGGCACACAGGTGCCCTCTGGGTGTCGCCTGGGGCCCTGTAGGGTGACACGTGTAGGTGCAGGCCAAGGGCAGAGCCTTTCATCTTGTTTTGTGGACAGATGCCCAGGAGGTACACGTGAGAAGACGCACCCGGGCTCAGCAGGTACCCACAGGAGTGTGACCATGCGCGTGCCCCACGTCAGAGGAGGGTGTCCCTGGCTGAAGGTGATGTTACCCACACACCACTCCCATCCTCTTCCAAGAACGAAGGCCTGGATGGCCCAGGTCCCTGTGGGCGGAGCAGGGGGCCGCCTCCTCCCCAGGAAACTGGATCCCAGGACGTGCGGAGCTGCAGGGAGCCAGTGGGGCAGCCCCTTTGTCCCCCTTAATTCCCTCCCCTCTTTGGTCCCTCCCTCCCAGCCGCTAGGGTGTAAGGTCCAACTTGGGGGGCCACAGGGTGATCCCACATACACACTTATGTCCCCTTCTCTGCCTAGTCTGCACCTGCAGTCCCCAAAGTTCCATGTTCTAGAATTGGTACCGCCCCCCCAGGCCAACACTCCCAAACCTCCTCCCATGACGTGCTGGAGGTCAGGTCTGCCTCTCGGGGCTTCACCATGACCATGTCTACTGCCCCCACCTCCCATAGGGTGTGCCTGCTTCCCTCCTGCTGGGCGGTCCCAGGGATAAAAGCATCTGAGGGGTGGGAGGACAGGTGCCCTGGGAAGGCCCAGAGACTGCTAGAGGAAGGCGCCAAGGAAGGGAGCATGAGCTGGCACCCGGGTGAGTGAGGGGGCCAGGGTACAGAGGTGGGACTGGATGCCAGGAAGGGAGGGACCCCTGCCAGGTCCCTCCGGCCCCTCTAGCTCATGTGCCTGGACCCTGGCAGCTGCTAGGAGCCCCTAGATTTTCCCCATAAAAGGCTGCCTTCATCACTTATTCACTGAGAATTTATTCAGTGTCTGTTGGGTGCCAGGTGCTGGGGGATCTTCAATGACATGCCTCCCGCCGGGGATGGGGTCCAGCATCAAGTGCCTCAGCAGTGCTTTGCAGTGTTTACGACCCGCACATTGCCTCCCACGGACTGTATATCTTGTGGATGTTGTATTTGTATGCTGTAATTTGCATAGGAAAGAGAGAAAGTTCCCATCTGCTGGTTCCCTCCCACCTTGCCATCCTGTCACCCCAGCCCGTGTGCCCAGAACAGCCGAGGTTGGCCCAGGCGAAAGCCAGGAAGCCGGCCAGGTTTGCCAGGTGGAGACCTTGCATTGCTGCCTCCCAGGGTTCACAGTGGCAGGAAGCTGGAAGCAGGAACAGGACCAGGACTTGAACCTAGGCACCTGGACACGGGACATGGGCATCCCAAGGGGCAGCTTAGCCACCTGCCCCGTCCAGAGTCCTGTAAATCACCTCTGGATGACTTGAAATAGCTGCTACAGTGTCAGTGCTGCTCAGTGGTCGCTTCACTGTACCGTTCCTGGTTACACCGGGGTGTGTGTAATGATAAGAGGGAAATCTAGGTGCTTGCTGCCAATACGGTGTTCCCTTTGAATAGCACAAATGCGGGGTGAGTTGACTCTTCAGATGTAAAGTGCACAGAGCTAGAGACTGGAAGCACTGGGCTAAGCAATGAGGACACAGCAGGACACAAATCAACAGGAACCTGTGGCATCAGAGAAATGTCCTTCTAAAGACAAAACAGTTGAGGGATGGCACCATGCCTCAACAGACTGATCCTCCACCTGTAAGTGCCAGCATCCCATCTGGGTGCCAGTTCGTGTCCCAATTGCTCTGCTTCCCATCCAGCTCCCTGCTTGTGGCCTAGGAAAGCAGTAGAAGATGGCCCAAAGCCTTGGGACCCGGGACCCATGTGGGAGACCAGGAAGAATTTCCTGGCTCCTGGCTTCTGATGGGCTCAGCTTCAGCTATTGTGGCTACTTGGGGAGTAAACCAGCAGGTAGGAGATCTTTCTCTCTGTCCCTCATCTCTGTATATCTGCCTTTCCAATGAAAATAATAAAGAATTATTTTAAATAAAGAAACAAAAAAAAAACCCACTGTCCATGAAATATATAAATAAAGTATAACACCACTATGCTGGAAAGTGAGGCACCGATCCACTCTGAATGAGTGAAAGAACCTTTCCTTTTGTTCTCTGAACTTCTGGAAAGTCTGGATTGTAGGAAGGGAAGGAAAGAGGTCCACCTGGGTTTGCTTCTCACTCTGTTGCTTCCTAGCTGATGACCTCAGGTCACTCCTGCCGGAGCTGCATATGCCTGATGTCTCTCTGTCTCTCCTTCTCTCTGTAGGTTTGACTTTTCCAATAAAAATTTTTTTTTAAATTTAAGATACACTTTACATTTTCAAAAAGTTTTAAGATTTTTAAAAAGTTATTTGAAAAGTACAGAGATACAGAGCGAGAGAATCTTTCATCTACTGGTTTACCCCAAATGTCCAGGAGTGGGCCAGATCAAAGCCCAGAGCCCAGAATTTCATTCAGGTCTCGCACTTAGGTGACAGGAGCCCCAACATTCAGGCTGCCTTCAGCTACCTGCCAAGATGTAGCCAAGACACAAACTGACGTACCTATGAGATACCAGCACTGCAGGCTGCAGTTTGACATACTATACTACTATTCTAGCATACACATCCTTTTCTTTTTTCATTATTTATTGTTATTAGAAAGGCAGATTTACACAGAGAAGGAGGAAGATCTTCCATCTGCTGGTTCATTCCCCAAATGCACAGCTACAATGGATATAGCATATGCTTTGAGCGGATTCAAAGCACAGAGCCAGGAGCCTCCTCCAGGCCTCCCACATGATGCAGGGTCCAAAGGTCTTGGGCCACCCTCCACTACTTTGTCAGGCCACAAACAGGGAGCTGAATTGGAAGTGAGGCAGCCAGAATACGAACTGGTGTCCATATGGGATGCTGGCGTTTGGAGGTGAAGGGTCAGCCAGCAGAACCATTGGCCGGCCACTCTATTTTTTTTTTTTTTGAGTAGCAGAGACAGAGGGAGACATTTCCCATTATGTGGCTCACCTGCCCCCAAACCGAAGTGCCAGCAATAAGGCTGACTAGGCCAGACTGAAGCAAAGAGCCAAGGAACCTGGTCCTCTCACCTAGGTCACGTGGGTCACAGGGGCCCAGCTCCTTGGGCTGCCACCTGCTGCCTCTCAGTTGTGCATCAGTGGGAAGCTACAATCAGGAGCCAGAACTGAACATCACCTCCCAGGGACGCTGATGTGGGATGCGGGTGTCTTCAACACCAGGCCAGATACTCACCACCCAGCCAAACCTTTTTTTAAATAATAAATTTATTTTTATTTTTTTTGATACTGTTTACATAGTTGAGAAGGATGCATGCCCATGTGGACTACCAATTAGGGTGATGAGAAGAATGGAGGAACAGTGGAAAGTGAAAGAGACAATTGTTTCCACTTTTTTTTTTCCTTCCTGCATCTGTAAGAAGGGGGAAGAAAAGGGGAGAGGGTCTCACCTAGCACCCTAACCACATTGGTACCCGGGGAAGAGGGACGGCCACCTATGTCATCCCAGGGTCCCTGATGAGGAGCATGCTCTGAGGGTATTACTTAAGTGGTTTTGATAGTTCTGAGATGCTGTTGATTTCTTTACTCCAAGGTTGAAGAAATCCTTCCAAGGTGCATTGGCTGACATAGTCCACCCTAGAGTGTCCACTTACCCAGATACTCACTGTCAAAGCTTGACCAGGAGAGATGTCCCATTTAATCTGTCCTCCATGGTTACTAGATGTCCTCTGCAAGCCTCAGTGATCTGTCATGTCCCCCATGTGCATCTGGGCATGCCATCTGCTGCACAGACTTCAACCACTGAGGAGACTCAGTTCTAACATTTGCACTCCATGGTCTGACCACAGATCCTGTGGCTTTCACTGTGGTCTGAGTCTAACGGCCCATTCCAGGGGTCCCCAAAGACACCTTGTCAGAGGTGACCCTAGACCTGAGTCCTGTGTGTGCCAGCCAGTATGGAGTCTGGCTCAGTCTGTCACCCACATCAGTCTACACACACTGGTGGTTGTAGTTGCTGGGTCAGTTCTCATACACAAACTAATGGATGCTGCAGCCCAACCCAGCCCTGCCCACCACAATTCAGCCCTCACACATACCAGTGGGAACTGCAGCCTAGTTGGAGTGACCCCCCTCTCCAGTAAACCCCTAGAGGCCCACCTCCAGCCTCGGCTACTATATATCCTGGTATGCGCATCAGACTGGTCCAGTCTGCCTCACATTACATTTGGCTTTTATATACATCATGAGTGCTGGAGCCTAGCTCAGCCTGACCAACCCTACTATCCAGCCCACACTCATGCTGGCAGGTGCTACCGCCTGTCCAGCAAAGCCCACCCCCAACCCTGGTTCTCATGCTCACCCATGAGAGCTGCAGCCCATCAGAGGGGTGCCCATAATTTCCCTACAAGGTTCACTTCCAGCCTTGGATCTTGCACTTTCTGGGTGGTTCTATGGTCTAGCTTGACAGGATTTACCTCAAGTCTCAGCACCTGCCAGTTGATACTGTGGCAAAAACCTGAGCAGCCCGCACTTACTCTGGCTCATGTAAGCATCAGTGGATATAATCACTTAGCTCCACCTGGTTCTCCCCATCCAGTTCACATGCAAGCCAATGATTTTTTTAAAAAAAAAGATTTATTTATTTTTATTGCAAAGTCAGATACACAGAGAGGAGGAGAGACAGGGAGAAAGCGGTCATGTCGTGGCAGAGCCAGTAAGGCCACCACCTGCAGTTCATACGGATGCTGCTTCGTGTCCAGGCTGTTCCTCTTCCAGCCCTGCTCCCTGCTAGTGCATCTGGGCAAGCAGAGGAAGATGGCTGAACTGTCTGAGCCCTGCAACCATGTGGCAAACCCAGAAAATGCTTCTGGCTTCCTCAGTCTGGCGCAGTCATCTGGGACAGGAATCAGCAAATGCAAGATCTCTCTCTCTAGCTCTGGCTTCTAAATAACTAAATGAATTGTTTAATTTATTAACAAGAGTGTGTGTGTGGGGGGGGGTGTGACCACTGTGGTGCAGTGGGTTAAACTGCCACCAGCAACACTAGCATCCCTCATGAACACGAATTCTAGTCTTGGCTGCTTCACTTCCGAGCTAGCTCCCTGCTAATGCAGCAGATGGCTCTAGTGCTTGGAACCCTGGTACCCACATATGGGACATGGATATGGAGTTCTAGGCTCCTGGCTTTGGCCTGGCTCAGCTCCAGTCTTTGTAGCCATCTGAGGGAGTGAATCAATGGATGGAAGAACTCTGCTTCTCCCCCTCTTTTTAACTTTGCCTTCCGAATAAATAAATAAATCTTGAAATAGAATAACAAGAGCAGCTGTGGAAAGGGATGTGTAGGGTTAGAAAGGGAGTGGGGCCTCCCACAGGAGGCAGCCTAGCCCAGAGCAGTCCTGCCCAGGTGGGATGAGGACCACAGGAGGGAAGGTGGCTGCAGGCAGCATGTCCAGAGTCGAGGACTGGAGGCGCTGAGTGACTCACCAACATCCAAGAGAAAATGTCCAGGAGGAAGCAGAAGGCGTGGGCCTGGGGTGGAAGTGGAGCTGTGAGCAGAAGTGGAAATAACCTATGGCCTGGGTAATTCTTGCCTTATCTTACATATATAGGACAACCGCAGGCCAAGGGGGTGGATGGCTGGTTGGAAGGAGGGGCAGGCGGGAGGGGCCCGGGACAGTGACATGTGCTTTCCCTGCCAGCCCCGCTCTGCCTGGTGAGCCTGCTGCTGCCTGCCCTTGGCCTGGCCGCCCCTGTGTCACCTGCTGAGCCCATTCGCCAAGCCTACAGCCTGGCGCTGTACATGCAGAAGAATACATCCACGCTGCTGCACACCTACGTGAGTGACGCTGGACTCAGCCGGGGGCTGGGGGAGACCGACCAAACCCTGAAGCCTCCAGTCATTCCAGGCTGTGCAATCACAGCCCATTTTACATGCTAAGTGACTGAGTCTGGATGACAGTGAATCCAGTGCCTGTGGTCCCATACGTGACACATGGCAGAGCCAGGATCCAAAACCAAGGGGTGGGAGTCCTATGACCCTGGCACCCACTCCTCTGTCCACAAGGGCAACCTGTTGTCCAGTAGGGCTCACAGATGTTTTCTGTTTGGTCTGCTTCATGCTTGCTTCAATTGTGAATGTGAAGGCCTGCCTAAAACAAGGTGTTATGGGGCCCGGTGTGGTAAGCCTAGTGGTTAAATCCTTGCCTTGCAACTACCTGGATCCCATATGGGCTCTGGTTCATATTCCGGCTGTTCCACTTCCCATTCAGCTCCCTGCTTGTGGCCTGGAAAAGCAGAGGATGGCCCAAAGCCTTGGGTCCCTACATCCATGTGGGAGACCTGGAAGAAGCTCCTGGCTCCTGGCTTTGGATTAGCTTAGTTCTGGCAGTTGCAGCCACCTGGGAAGGGAACAAGCAGATGGAAGTTCTTTCTCTGTCTCTCCTCTCTATAAATTTGCCTTTTCCCAATTAAAAGAAAAATAAATCTTAAAAACAAAACCAATAGTGTGTTGTTGGGCCAATTCTTCCTGCCTAGCCCTGCCTCCTTCCCACATCCCAGCATCTGCTGGGCCCCTGGAGGGTCTGGCATTTGCTACTCTCTCACTGCTATAATCTAGGCCTATGTGAATTTATCCAGTCTGCATTCCAGCCCCATATCTGCTATTATTCTCTGGGTCCTCGTGCCTCAGTTTCTTTTCCTGTGAAGTGGGTATGTGAGGCCATGTGAGCTACTCAGATCTGTCTGTGGAGTTGGTGGAGGTGAGAACTATGATAGAAAAGACATCCCAGTGTGATCATGCCAAATATTTATTTTTGATGAGAATACAGTTAATAGGTGCAAGCAACTAAACTGTATAAATAAACAAAAAAGGAAAAATCTATAATTATGTTCACGAAAATGTCATAATGTGTGGTAGAATCCCAGAGGTCATTGATGTTAACAGATTATTAGTTAATAGAGGCTTTCTAGATGCTATTCTCTATCATTTCTATCCATCATCCCAAGAGGAATATTCAGATTTGAGGTTCAGTGTCACCGGGTAAGTCCTTCCTGACCCCACTCTGTGAGCATCTCCTCCATGGAAGAGGTAGAATTGGAGTGCCAGCTGCCCCTGACTCTTGTCCGTCTCTGTTCCTCTCACAGCTCCAGCACCAGGGCAGCCCCTTCAGTGATCCTGGCTTCTCAGCGCCCGAGCTTCAGCTCAGCAGTCTTCCTCCTGCCGCCATCTCCTTCAAGATCTGGCATGCCCTGGATGACGGGGAGCGGCTGAGCCATGCCCAGGAGGCCTTCTTGGCCTTGAGCCAGCACCTGCAACTGGTGGGAGACGACCAGAGCGACCTGAATCCTGACAGCCCCGTCCTGCTGGCGCAGCTCAGTGCTGCAAGACTTAGGGCGCAAGGCCTGCTGGGCAACATGGCTGCCATCTCCATGGCCCTGGGGCTGCCTGTGCCCAAGGAAGAGGACACACTTGGGCTTGTTCCCTTTGGAGCTTCTGCCTTCGAGAGGAAATGTCGGGGCTACGTGGTGACCCGGGAGTATGGTCACTGGACAGACAGAGCAGTGAGGGACCTGGCTCTGCTCAAGGCCAAATATGCAGCCTAGAGGGACAGGACCTTGGGCCGGAGCTCAGCACTTCCTCTCTCTCTCAGTAGACTCTGTCCAGCCTGGCTTCCCTGCTCAAGAGGAAGGCACACCTTGTGTGACACAAGGAGCTGTGTGCTGGGTCTTTATGACTATTTCCTGGGCAATCAGGGCCTGCCTAGCCCAGATGTGTGTGGGTCTCCATTTTGAGACCATTTTGCTAGTTAGCAATCCCTTGTAATCCTGGTTGGCAAAATGTGCCCCCTGTGAGGCTTCCTGTCTCCCTTCCCCAGCCCCCAGTAATCCTCTTCCTAGAATTTGAGAGATGTCCAAGGGATAACTTCCTGTCTCCATCTACCTCACTTCCTGTGTGAAGATAGGGCTTATCTTCCGGCTGGAGTTCCTTCTTCCACTAGTCTACCTCTTGGCGGCCATGGCTCCACTTTGTGCCTGCAGGGGCTTCACTTCCTGGGCTCTGGAAACCAATCCCGGAAGTACCGAGGGTCCACGCCACACCTGTTTTCTGTTCCGGCCACAGACAGAAGGCCATCCCCTCTAGAATCCCACAGTGCCCTTTAGGGCAGGTCTCAGGAACCAGGCAGCCCCCCTCCCATCCTCAAAGTGGTCTGTACAGGTAAAGTTCCCTTTTCTTTTCTCTTTAAACATTTTATTTACAAAAGCATTAATTTATTCTCAGAAATAAAACCCTTCTAAGGTGCCACTTTTTTTTTTTGTCAGTCTTTATAAGACCCAGTTTGGAGGTGGAGGGGTAGAGTACAGGGAGGGGCCGGGGCCCACAGGACGGGGTGAGAGCGCGCAGCAGGTGGCCGTGGGGCTCAAAATGCCAGGAGTCACCTTCCCCCCGAGGGAGAGCTGAAAGACCCCAGGGAGTGAGACACCCCACATCCCGCTCTGAGAAAAATGGAGGCAGGTCTAGGGTGGAGTGAAAGTGGGGCAAAGCCAGAAGGCACCAGAGGCACACGGGCGTCCTGCAGGATACAGGGGTTAGTTGAGAAAAAGAACCCGGGTGCAAAAAGCAGACAGCCTGCGGGGACAGAGCGATGGCGTCAGGACCCGCCAGACACGCGCGCAGGCTGCAAAGGCAGCTGCAGCTGTCGGCTCCCTCAGGCTGGGCCGCCGGGCAGCAGCGGACCCAAGTCGCCCTCAGTGCGGCTCACCCACTCGCGGTAGAGGCCGCACACGCGGAGCCCCAGCACCTTGGCTGGGAACACGCCCGCTGCGGCGGCGGCTGCGGCAGCAGCGGCCACGGCAGGCGGCTCGGGCCGGGGCCCGGAGTCCGCGGCCCCCAGCGCTGCCAGCACGGCCTCCACGGCGGCGCCCAGGGCCCGGGCCTGGCGCGCCGCGTCCTCCAGGCGCCGCAGCAGGCGCGCCGCGCGCGGGTTCAGCTCGGCCTGGAGGCGGCGCACGAGCTCCAACAGCGGAGGCAGCGCGGTGAGCGCCGCCGCGTCCAGCCGCAGGCGCTCGGCCACCGGCAGCCCCTCGTGGCTCGGTGCTGGGGTGCTCAGGCCGGCCACGGGCAGCCGCGGAGGCGAGAAGCCTGGCAGCCCGAAGGGGTCTCCCTGATGCTGCACCTGCGGAGACACAGCCGCGGGTCAGAGCGGCGCCCTCGCTGGCGCGGTCCCAGGCTGAGGATTCTTAACTCCACCCTTGCTTTTTCCCCTTCTCACAAACAAAGCCCTAGCAACTGGGCTGCTGTGTCTGGGGATAAAACAACAAGGCCTTAGGCACCTCACTTCTAAGATGGATTCTGATAATAGGATCCACACGCGACTATCAGCAAGTGCTCAAGGCAGGGCCGGGACCCAGGAAAGCATCCAGTAGAATTGGCTCTTTTATCTCTGTGACCTTCCATAGCAGGGTTGGAATCCCATCTCCACCACCTACTCCCTAGCCCTGCAGTTTCAAGTAAAACCATTTTTCTTTTTTTGAGTCTTGGTTTCGCATTCATAAAAAACAGGGGTTGGGGGAGTTCCCTTTCCTGTCCTCCCAAGGGGTTTCTTGAAAATCATTTAACATAGAACAGGGACCCCCAGAGTGTGTCACTGCCTCCCATTTGCTTCCCTGATTTCTGTGCCTGTAGTGGGTTTAATGAGTAACTATCATGTGAACACAGAGATGCCGCAGGTGACTGGCACCTTGCAGATGCCCAACCCCCTCCTTGCAAGCCTTCCCTACCCACCTCTGGTTCCAGTACTGGCTCAACTCTGAGCCACTCTGCTTTCCTCAGTAACGGGTGTAAATGCTAGTGGCTGACTTTGTTGTATGTGGGACAACTTGAGGTTGAAGAGACACTGGCGTCTGGTTCACAGGTCACGCATGTTAGAAGCGACAGGGCTGGGATCGGAGCCCAAGCTGGGAGGACTGTGAGGCTAGCTCTGTTACCCCACTCTGCTTAATGGTTCTTAATGCTCTGACTGCCTGAGCTCAAGAATTGCCAGGTCCACAGTCCGCACACTCCTTCACTCTCCCAGGGGATTTGGGAAATCACCATCTTTCCTCAGCAGGATTCTTTACCCAACCAAACATGCTGGCAGACCCACCTCCTCTGGAAAAGGCTCCTGAACTACCTGCAGTGCCACCAGTGCCCTGCCTGAACGCCATTTCAAGCCCAGACTGCTCCACTTTTTTTCTTTTTGACAGTCAGAATTGCCCAGACCAAAGATGGACTCCCAATGAAACTGTTGGATATATCTTGACAATAGGATGCTGCACTGTCTCCCATTGTCAGTACTAGCAATGTCAGGATACACTTAAATAACAGAATGATGGACTTATGACTGATTATGAAACACTATACTATTAAAATGTTACAGGGGAAATCAGTTGCAGGGAGGGAGTTTTGGGAGGGAATAGAGGAAATCCCAGAGCCTATGAAATTGTACCATAAAATTAAACATAAAATAGAAAAAAAAGTTGCAGAAAGGAAAGACAGAGATCTTGCTCTATCTGCTGGTGTACTCCAGCCAGGGCTAGGCTGGTCCAAAGGGAGGAGTCTCTTCTGGCTCTCCCATGTAGGTAGAAGGGCACCTGGGCCATCTTCAGAAGCTTTCCTAGGCACAATAGCAGGGCTGGATGGGAAGCGCAGCAGCTGGGACTTGAACCAGTGCCCATATGGGATGCCAGGACTGTAGGCAGCAGCTTTAACTGCTGTGCCACGCTGCGAGCCCTGACTGCTCCACCTCTGATCCAGCTCCCCGCTAATGCTCCTAGGAAGGCAGCAGCCAATGCACTCAGTGCTTCAGTCAGTGCACCCACGTGGGAGACCCAGATGAAGTTTCTGGCTCCTGACCGTGGTCTGGCCCAGCCCTGGCCATTGCCGCCATTTGCGGAGTGAACCAATGGATGGAAGATC
Source organism: Ochotona curzoniae (assembly GCF_017591425.1). NCBI lineage: Eukaryota > Metazoa > Chordata > Mammalia > Lagomorpha > Ochotonidae > Ochotona > Ochotona curzoniae. Next base: position 8,377,417 of record NW_024465421.1, read on the forward strand.
TGTGTGTCTCTCCCAGTCTCTCAAACAAAAAGGACTCCTTTGGGGCTAGATGTTTGGAACGTCTCCTGGACTCTCCTGAATATCCCAGGTAGAAAAATCCCCCCGCTGAGACCAACACCAATGGAGGAGAGGGGAGAAGCCCACACAACACTCCAGGACCCCTGATTCCCAGATGGTGCTTCTTGTCATCCCTTGGGCTACCTGTGGCTTCACCTTTCAACTGAGGTGTCAACACCACCAGAGAGGCACTCAGAGCACACAGAGGGTGCCCCTTCAGTTTGCTGTGCAGCCAGGAGGGAGTTCTGGTCGTCATTATGGGCCCTGACTTCCTCTGCTGGGAATGAGGTTGAGAAAAGGGGAGGCAGAGCGGAGGACTCCTGCCATCTGTGCTTCCCGCCTGCCCAGGTGCCCCTGGCCCCGTTGCCACTCACGTATTCCTGGAGCAGCTGCTCCGCGTATTTGGTGAGAAGGCGGGCAAGGCTGTGTGTCTGACGGATCTTGGCCTCCAAGGGGGGGAGGAGTGAGCCTGAGGAGGCAGCCTGGGGGTCTTCTGGCGGGAAAGGGGTAGCAGTGAGGATGACCCAGCTCTCTGCTCCCAGAGTACCTTGCCCAGGCTGGCTCTTTCTCCCTGAACCCAGAATCCCCTCTCTGGATTCACCACTGTTCAAGTTGGCACTATCTGAGTCATCAGAGTTTGGTCAAGCAGTTGCTCCATGTCTCCTTTCCCCAGATCCCGCTTGAAAATCCTACTTGAGCCATGCCTCCCTCCCCTTACGTGAACCTCTTCCTTCGACTCAAGGCCACCAAGTGTTCCTACTTCCCAAACAGCTTAGCTTTTTTAACTGGCACTTTGATCTGTGTCTATCTACCTTAGCCTGGGAACCCTTTGGGGACACAGCGTACAATATCTCTGTCACTCGCAGACTTGGTGGAATTCAAATCGAAGGACCATTTGAGGGGAGACTGAAGTCCCGCTTCTTCCCAGATGCCCGTTCTATCTAAGGTGCTCTACTACTAGGTGGCATCCATTGAATTAGGGTCTGGCCTTACTCAAGCTCGGAGGACTGCACCGAGAACTACATTTCCCGAGATGCAAAGCGCGCGCCCAGCGCATGCTGGGGAGAGTAGTCCCCGAGCGGCCGCTCTCACCCCGCGCCCGCCCCCCGCCCGCCCCCGGCTGAGTTTCCCACCGCCACTCCGCGTCCTGGGCGGCTTCAACTTTTCGGGTCCTGCTGTGTCCCTGACTAGTTCCGGTGGCTCGGAGACGGTGTGCCCTAACTTTGTTTCTTCCTCCAGCTACACGCCGCCGGCAAGCCGGGACACTCGGGCGGGACTCAGGTGTCCTGCCCCACCCCACCTCCACTCTTCCCTCAGGAGGTACCTGACCTGGTGATCTAACTCCCTGAGCCCAAGACCCTAAATTCTGGGCCCCGGCCCGCCTCTAACACTCCAGAGCCTGCCCTTTCTCAGAACTCTCCCGCTTGTTACCTGACACCGGAGCCCTGTTCTCCGCCCCCCCACCCCCGCCGCCCCAGCCGCTCCCCTCCCGGGCCCGGTGACTGAGGAGCCCCAGACCCCCAGCTCGTAACCCCCACCCCGACTCCACCCTGCCCCGGCTCCTGCTCCCTTCACGTCCCCAGCGTCAGGTCCCTCACAGCCCCTTACCCAGACTGCCCTCCCTCCGGCTCATGCTGGCCCCTGGGTGATCCCGGTTCCCTCCACGCCCCCCTTCCGAGAGGGGGGAGGGTGGGGAGGGGGCAGGGGCGTGGCCCGGGCGCAGCCAATCAGAGCCCAGACCCCAAACCTGACCCCCCTCCACTTCCAGGCCAGATTCCTCGGCCCTGAGCTCAGGTTCCCGCCCGCGCGGTCGTCCCGCGGGTGGTGGGGGGAAGGGGCCCGAGGGAGCCAGGCAGGACTGCAGGGTGGGCTACGGGGCTGGGACTTTCGGGGCTTGGGAGGCAGCCTTGTGCCCTGCTGCGGGGAGGGAGGAGGTGCCAGCTGCGACCTGAGACAGGGCTTGGCACCCCGAGGCGGGGGGACGGGGAGCTTTGGGACCTGGCAGGTCCTCCCTCTTGCCTGGCGGCTGGGGGTGCCAAAGGCAGCAGTGGGGGGCCAGACTCACTTGTCCCGACACACCTCGTGGGCTACTTTAGATGCTTTGCAGCCAGCGGCAGCACCTGCCAGAGAGGCAGAACAACGGCCTCCCCTTGCCAGCAGAACCCGCCCCCTCCCTCTTCCCCCACCAGGCTCCTCCTCTCCCAGGAACAAGTTTGGTACCTGTTATGTCCTGGTGTGGGACAGGCAGGATGCACAGTTACCTTCTACCCCTCCCTCCCACCCCACCCCGTGGATCTCTCAGGTTATGGAGGCCAAGATTTGTGAGCAGTGAGCCTGACAGGGAGGCCTGAGTGTCCACAGGGATACTGCGTGGAGAATGGCTGCCGGCAGAGAGGAAGACGGGCAGCAACCAGCAGAGGGCCCAGCAGGTGCAGTGGAAGCCAGACTGTGTCACCATCACCCCAGCCTCACCAACAGCACATTCTAAAGAAACACAATGATCTATGTGAAAGGCAGAGTCAGGGAGAGATCTTCCACCCACTAATTCACTCCTTCAATAGCCCTATCAGCGCTGGGGATGGGTCAGGCCCAAGCCAGCGGCCAGGGACTTCTTCCAAGTCTTCCACATGAGTACAGGGGCCTAAGGACTTGGATCATGCTTTGTTGCTTTCCCAGGCACATCAGCAGAAGCTGGGTGGGAAATGAAGCAGTCAGGACTCAGAACTGGCACCCATAGGGGATACGGGGGATGCCATTGCTGCAGGCAGTGGCTTAGCCCTGTGTACCACAGCACTGGCTCCCACAGCAGATTTGCATCAGGGCTTTGCACTAGGGGCTGACCAGTGAGTTGTATACATATTATTCCCATGTCAGCAACGCAGAAGAAGAGACAAGTGATTGTCCAAATGCACATTGCTGGGGTGTAGCCAAGTTCCGAGAAATGCTGTTCTGAGTCCCTCCCTGTCCCTTCACAGCTCTGGACATGGTCAGCAGCGCTATAAGAGGCATCACCCTGGGGTCTCACACACGCACGCACACACACATACACAGCACATGTATACACGTGATCATACCTGCTGAGTGACCAGCTGGAAAACTACCTGGTTATTTTCTGTAGGGGAACTTCTTCTTTTTCAAAAATATTTATTTTTTACTGGAAAGATATATTTACAGAGAGAAGGAGAGACAAAGGAGAGATCTTTCTGCTGGTTCACTCCCCAAGTGGCCACAATGACTAGGCTGTGCTGATCCAAAGCCAGGAGCCAGGAGCTTCTCGGTTTCCCACGCGGTACAGGGTCCCAAGGCTTTGGATCATCCTCCACTGCTTTCCCAAGGGCATAAACAGGGAGCTGGATGGGAAGTGGAGCAGCCAGGACATGAACTATGGTGCCCATATGGACACCAACGCTTGCAGGGGGAGGATTTAGCTATTGAGCCATCGTGCCTGTCCCAGTAGGGAACTATAAGGTCAACTAGACACCCATCCAGCACCAGCATCCAACCTGGGGAGTTTTCAGAATAAATCTGGGAATCAGGGAAGCAGCTCCAGGAGAGGAAATTACCAGCTCCCAGAAGGCTCCTGGCTGCACACCATACATTCTTCTTGTCTGGTTTTGAACTTCATCCAGACAGAATCACGTGGTGCGTTTGGTTTCTTTCACCCAGGATTTTGTGCAGGAGCCTTGTCCCTGTGGAGCAGGAACCTTGTTTGCTGCTCTGTCCCCATGGCTGGAACCTTGGTCACTGTCCTTGCTGTGTGCTTGGCCGAGGTGTGAATAGGCTGGAATTCATTTCTCAGCTTCCTGCTGATTTACAGTTGAGACTCTTAAGAGCGCTGCCGGTGTGCCGGCTCAGGTCTCTTGGGGCATTTTTTGTTGGGTGCTGACAACCTTCAAGTGCCGTGAATGCGGCATAGGTGGGCCTTTGTTTGGCTTCGCTGGAAAACTGCCAGCTTTCTAAAGGAGCTTCACCAATTCACGCTCCCCCAAAAGCCTAAAGGAGGCCGGCTAGCTGCTCTCCCGCGCCCACACTTGGTGTAGCCTGTCATTCTTTCTCGCCATCCTTCCTGTGGCAGCGGCTGGCGCATAATTGGCACTTGGCTACCAGAGGGTTGAATGAATGGATGAACGAATTCAGTCGGGCAGCCTGGAATCAAGACAGCCCGGCGACGGTGGGTACACACAGCGCTTCAGAGACGCCCTCCCGCACCCCGACCCTCCCGTGCAGCCGCGCGCCCACGTGGCCTGAACGCACCGCCTCGGGCGCGCGTTCCAGTCGCGGAGCTGGGGGCCCCCCAACTCTCGTTCCCGGCGGCGGACAGGGGGCGCTGCGCGTCCGGGCGCCCCGAGGGGGCGGGCCCGGGGCGGAGCGGGGCGGGCCCGGCTGCCAGGCCTGGGCTCCGGCCGCCCGCGCCGCCCGCCAGCCGCTCCGGGGCCGGGCCGGGGCGGGGCGCGGCGGCAGGAAGCGGGGCGGGGACTCGCGGAGGCGTTGGGGAGCGAGGGAGGGCGCGGCCAACTCCCGGAGGGACGGCTGGCGGCGAGCGCGGCTCCCCGGCCTGGCGCCGAGCCTGAGCCCGCCGGACGGGAGGCAGCCCCGCCGCGGGCTCGGCCCCGGCCCCAGCCCCGCCAGCATGGCCGGCCGGACCGTGCGGGCCGAGACCCGGAGCCGGGCCAAGGATGACATCAAGAAGGTGATGGCGACCATCGAGAAGGTCCGGAGATGGTGAGCACTGCCCCCCCACCCCGGGTCCCCGCCGGCTCCCCTCTCCTGCGCCTTCCCGCCCCTCGCCAGCTGTGCCCCTAAGGTGCTAGACGCGCCCCCGCCCAGCAACTGGGCACGGGCTCCGCAGAGCTCTGGCCCCCTTTCCCGGGCTGCTCCCCGAGCTCTACAAAGCGTGGTCCCCAGCCGAGCAGGAGCCCTCTTTCCGTGCCCCGCCCCCTGAGGTTCTGACACTCCTCCTCCTGCAAGTCCGCGCCGCGGTAGTCCTGGGCCGGGCCAGCAAGCCACGTTCCCGGGGAGAGGGTGCCCCTAGGGGTCTGTTGAGCCTCAGACCCCCCTGAGGCATGCTCAGGGACACCTCCTCTCCCCGCGCCTGCCCACCCCCCATCTCAACCCTGGTCTTTCTCCAATTACGCCCCATTCACAAAACTCCCTCCCCGGACCCTCCCCCACTTCCCCCTGCTACCTGGGGAGTGGGGTGGGGTGGGGTGGGGCTTTCCCCTGGAGCCCCTCTGACCCCAGCGCACCACCTTCCCACAGGGAGAAGCGGTGGGTGACTGTGGGCGACACTTCCCTTCGCATCTTCAAGTGGGTGCCTGTGGTTGACCCCCAGGAGGAGGTGAGCGAGCCCAGGGCCTTGCTTCCTTGCAGCTTCAGCCCCCGCTCCTGCTGACCCTCGCCTCCGCCTCCCGTGCCTACCCCGAGAGGCCCTGAAGGCGGCAGCCCAGATGTTCAGGATTACTCTTGGCTCCTCCCCATTTCCTGCTCCAGACCCTGCACCCTGTTTCACGCAAGCCCAGCGTGTGCACAGCCAGTGTCACCTCAGACAGGCCTTTGGCTTCTCTGTCCCTCAGTTTCGTTAATTACAGTGTGTGTGTATGTGTGTGTGTGGGGGGGGGTGTACGCCAGAGCTGGCGGGCGAGAAGGCTGACTCTTGGCCCCCCCTGTGTCCCCTCTCCCCCCAGGAGCGGCGGCGGGCAGGTGGCGTGGCAGAGCGGTCTCGCGGCCGGGAGCGTCGGGGCAGGGGTGCCAGTCCGCGCGGGGGTGGCCCTCTCATTCTGCTGGATCTCAACGGTATGTGGAGAACCGAGCTTTCTAGGGAGGGGGGTCCTGGAGGAGGAGGGTGCCCTAGGCCAACCCTCTTGGGCTTTTGCTCCCACAGATGAGAACAGCAACCAGAGCTTCCACTCGGAGGCCTCCCTCCACAAGGGCACCGAGCCCAGCCCCAGTGGCACCCCTCAGCCCAGCCGGCCTGTGTCGCCTGCCGGAGCCCCCGAGGGGGTCCCTGAGGAGTCGCAGCCCCCACGGCTGGGCCAAGAGCGAGGTAGGAGCAGATCCTTTCTCCCAGGAGTCCCCTCTAGGCCCTGTCCTCCCCGACGTTGCCCCCACCAGCTCATCCCCTGGCTCCTATGGGAACAGCCCCTCGCGCTGATGGCTTTCTTCCCTCCCTCTGGCTCTCTCTGTCTGGCATTTTCATAGATATTTCATTTTTCACTAATGCATCTCCCACCCCACAACCCCCATCAGCTTCCAGAATATCATGCCCTCGCTGATCTCGCTTACTGCATTCTCAGTGGAACACACAGTAGGTGCTTGATGAATATTGAGTGACTAACAGACAGGGTACAACTAAGAGATGGGTAACGTCATAGGGGGAACTGGTAACAGCATCCCATGTTTACTGAGCTCGCTGCTGTGTGCTGGGCGCCACCTGATAATTCCTTTTTTAGGTTTTGTTCACTTATTTGAAAGTTACAGAGGAACAGACAGAGTGAGACAAAGAGAGATCTTCCACCTGTTGGTTCACTCCCTAGATGGCCCCAATGGCCAGGATTGGGCCAGTCTGAAGCCAGGAGCTAGGAGATTCTTCCAGGTCTCCCATATAGGTGCAGGGGCCCAAGCACTTGCACCCTCTCCTGCTGCTTTCCCAGGCCTAAGTAGGGAGCTGGATGGATAGTGAAGTACCCAGATGGAATGGTGGCATTGCAGGTGACAGCTTTAACTGTTGTACCACAGCACTAGCCCCACCTTGTGCGCTTTATTTCATTGGATCCTCACCGGCACCCTGAAAGGGTCCAGATGCCTGTGGACTTCCCCATTTATAGATGAACAGGCTGAGACGGGGAGAGGTTGAATTCATGCAGCTGGGAGCCAGCATCCCGAGCCCACATCGCCAGCTCCTCTTCCTTGCCATTGATCCCTCCTGCCCAGGGTAGCCACCTTCCTCTGACTCCCAGACTTTAGCCTCGCTCCGGCCTCCCCATTGGGTATCCTGTGGTCACATCCACATAGCTACTGTAATGGCTTTTCCTAAAGCTTGGGTTTGATGGGGTCATTTTCCACTGCACATCCCTGTGGCTGCTGCCTCCTGCATGGGACACTTGGATCCTTGGGCCTCTGTCCTGTTCCCTGCTTGCCAGACCACCTCACCTTGGGCCTGTGGGCTGAGCCCAGAGGGTGCCAGGCTATGCATACCTCTGCTAATAGAAAAACGATAAGGAGCACGGAGTGCCAGACGCTCCCCAAGGGTTCTATCAACTTGGCTGAGCTGGGGGCAGCTTCCTGCAGGCATTACTGTCCCTGGCCCCATGTTACAGATGAGTAAAGAGAGGCCATTGGAAAAGAGAGACATTAAACAGAACCTCTGCTCCCTCAGCATGTGCTGCCTCTGCTTAAAATGGTGTCCTCCCCTCTGCCCCCGTGGCCTGCCTGCTTAAATGCTATGCAGTTGTCAAAATTTCTGCATAAGCGTTCCTCCCTCAAACTGTGACTGGGAGGCTCCTTGCTGTGCAGCTCCCTGTGTGTGGTGCAGGTATGCACGTGTGTGTGTGTGTGTGTGTGTGTGTGTGTGTGTGTACGTGTGTACGTACGTGTGTACGTGTGTACATGCATACGCGTGCTCCTCTAACTGCCCATCCTCTGGGCATAGCACAGCTGCTCAGGCGACGCCTGTTCACGTTCCAGATCCTGGGGGCATGACCGCAGGCGGCACTGATGAACCCCCCATGCTGACCAAGGAGGAGCCTGTGCCAGAGCTGCTGGAGGCTGAGGTGAGCGTGGCCTGCAGACTACATTCCCAGGGCTGGGGCCAGGGCCCCCCAAGGCCTGGAGGCGGCATCTTGGGGTCTGGGAGGGAGACAGACATGGACCAGCTGAGGAGCCAGCCCAGCCTTGGCGGCTGAGTTCCTGGGATGAACAAGGAAAGGGTGTGGTAGAGCCAGGGTCCTGCGGGCTGGCTCAGGGCTGACTTCAGAACATGAAAAGCCTGAAAACACAAAAATGAAAAACCATGGTGTGCCCCAGGCATTCCAGAAAGCAAGGCCTAAAGTGTAAGGTTAGGCTAACAGAGTCCCCTCTAACTGCTAAGAGAATGCATGCCCTTGTGCTGGGCTTTGGGCCAACTTCTGGGTCCGGGAGGGGCGTGGCATGGCGTGGGCGTGGTGGCTGTGGTGACGGCCAAGGCAGCTGAGCTTGGAAGCTGGATGCCTGCCTCGGGTGGGGCTCACGCCTGTCCGCCCTTCCTCTCCAGGCCCCCGAAGCTTACCCCGTCTTTGAGCCAGTGCCACCTGTCCCCGAGGCAGCCCAGGGTGACACAGAGGACTCGGAGGGCGCCCCCCCACTCAAGCGCATCTGCCCCAATGCCCCCGACCCCTGAGAAGCCGGCTTGCCTGTCCCGTCGCCCCAGGGACCCTTGGGCTTTTTAATCAATAAAGACCCTTTTGTAAGTTCGTGTCCTGTCATTTGCCCGTCAGACCTGGGGAGGGGCTCTGGAGACAGCTTTGTCTCATGCTCCGTTTCTCAGATGGGGTCACTGAGGCGCCGAGAGGGCCTTCCTGTAGTCACCCCTGAGTCACCTGTGAGTGAGGGCTGGAGCCAGGGTCCCCTGCCCCCATCCCCTAACTCCTGATCTTCACCTTCCTCCCTGGGGACTCCCACGTCCACTCCTCTTATGGGCCAGGATGACTATGCAAGTCGCACATAGGCCTATTCCTGCCCTCAGGGATGGCTTAGCCGATCCTCAGCCTTGCACCCTGGTGCACTTCTAGTTGAGTCCTGTTTGTCCCAGGTCTGTCGCCACCTCCTCTGAGAAGCCCTCCCTGACTCATTCACTCTCCCTCCACACTCCCCCACCTTCCCCCCACCCCTGGTTCTGAGTTCTCATCTCGCACTGGGTTCCCCTCCCTGGACTCAAGCATGTCTCCTAGGTGTGTGGGTCTGTCTTGTCTGTAAGGCCTTGGTCTCCTGAGGATGGAAGTGGCTCCCCCAGCCCTGTCTAGCATGACACTGGGAATGGGGCAGTCCAGCCACTCTGCTTCATGAATGAATGAATGAATGAACAAATGAATGGCTGGGCCTGTCCGGAGGACTTCTCTGAGGAGGTGGCATGGGAGCTAGGCTCTGGGACACAGATGGAGAGTCACACCCTGGTACAGGTCCTGGCTCTGTCCCTCACTGTCTTGTGTGACTCTAGACCGGCTCTTTTTAGTCCTGAAACCTCAGTTTATTCATCTGAGTAATGGGGACACTAATTTGCCTTCACCTGCCAGCTCCAGTAGCTTGTGGGAATCTTCCAATAATCTTAGGTCCCCTCTCTGGTGCCTGCAAGAAAGGCAGAGTCAAGTGCATTGCCCCTACCCCCCATTTTTTTTTTTTAAACAAATGAAAAAAAGACAAAACAAAGCAAAAAATCCCCACAGGTTTACAGAGAGGTCAGCCTGAGACTTTTAAAGGAACTCTTTGAAAACCAAGGCTGGGTCCTGCAGTGGTGGCTAGGCTGGCCAGCGGGGCAGGTGTGCGGTGACAGGGCACCTCTACCTCCTATCAGTAGCAAATGCGCGCCCGGTCAGCACCATGAAGCACCTACATGTCTTCTGTGATAGTTCTGGACATCCCAAGTCCAAAATTAGCCTCCCCGTACCGTGCTCAGGGTGGGAGCAGCGGGGGCTGGCTCCATCAGGTAGCTGTGGGCTTGGAAACTACCTGCCCCCCCAGGGTCTTCAAAGCTGTCAGCCAGGGGCGTGGTCCAGCCTCTCTCTCCTCGGTCCCATCACCTGCTCTCAGAGGGCCCCGTGATGACTCCAGGTCCAGTCTGGATCATCTGGGACACTTTTCTCACCTCCAGCTCCTTGGCGTCCGTGCATCTGCAGTGTCCTGTGGGTCACAGTGACACAGTCATGGCCTCAGGCCCCGAGGGGGTGGATGTCTGCAGGGCTGTGATCCAGCCTCGCAGGTGCCACACTCTGTGGGCGTGTGGGTGGCTGTCTTATTTGCGTCCGCTGTCCCTTGAGGTGATAACTGTGTGAGCTGCCAGGCGTGGGTGAGTGCTGCTCGCGGGTTAATGCCCAGGTAGCTATGTGTGTCGGGGGAGACGGGACTCTATGTCTGGGTTCAAATCTCAGCTTCTGCACCCACTTGTATGACCTTGAGCAAGTGCCTTGGCCTCTCCGGAGGCCCTTGGTTTCCTCTTGTGTAAAATGGAGAGTGTTACAGAGAAGAAATGTGACAGGGCCCTTAGTGCCACACGTAGGAGGTGGACGCCCGTGCAGAAGTTGATTTCCACTACCCCATCTATCCATCCCCTGGCTGTGCCTCCAGGCTCTTCTCTCTGCTTTTGGTGGTTTGCCCACCCTGGGCCCCCCAGTGATTCTGGCTCCCCCCTGCTCTGCTGAACCCACCCTGGCCTCTGTCCTCCTCCTAGTGATGCCTGCTCCCCTCAGTTCTACCTTCCCTTAAATAATTTTTTATGAAGATTTATTTTTATTTGAAAGGCAGATTTACAGAGATAGCTTCCACCTGCTGGTTTACTCCCCAAATGACTGTGACCGGGACTCGAACTAGCACTCCCTATGGGATGCCAGAACTGCGTAGAGGCTAATGTACTAGGCCACTGCCTCACCCCTGCCATCTTCCCTTTTAGGGAATGGTTTCTGCCCACAGGTTCTGCCCCTTCCTGCACACTCAAGGAACCAGATGACTACACTGGGTATCTACCAGGCTGTCCTTAGCTGCCTTTGCACCCCAGCTTGCCCCCACCATCACCTTGCACCCAATCCCCAGAGGCAGTGCCTAATTCCTATAGTCCCCACCCCAGCCAGGCTTTGTGCTTCCTTTACTGGGTACTAGCCACCAGTCAGACTCCCCACTTCCCCTTGCCCTTCCTCCACCCATGTGCACCATGCTGCCCCACCGCCCACTGCCACCCCTTCTCCCCTAAAGGGTGCACCCCGCCCCCCATCTTCCCCTCTGCTCCTGGTTCTCCCAGATGGCATCTTCTCATCTGCTCCTGAGTACTACCCCGGGCACCACCCCCTGCTATGCCAGGAGGGCCCTGCTTGTCACTGGTCCCCTGGCACATGTCTTCTTGTTTTCTAATCCCCAGTCCTCTGGCACGGCCCTCTGGCAGGACCCAGAGCACTTGGTGACTGTTGTCTCATCATTGTCCTATCTCTCAGCTTCTTCAGCACAAGACTTAGGACCTCCTTTATTGCTAGTGACAGGGACATGCTGTGTGTTGATTCTTTGCTGGGGACTATTTGAGGCCCCTGGGGTACAGCATAAACAAACAAACAAACAAAAAAGTGGAAACAAAATCAACCCTGCCCTTATGTCACTTTCAGTAACACAGGAAGTTAGCAGTTCTTTGGAAAAGTGGGATAGGTATTGTGGTACAGCACGTTAAACCTCCCACATTTGGAGGCCTCCAGTTTGAGTCCTGGCTGCTCTGCATCCCACCCAGCTTCCTGCTGCTGCTCTGGGGAAAGTGGCAGATGAAAGCTTGAGTACTTGGGCTTGCGCTACTTGCCGCCCGCATGGGAGGCCCAGCCCGAGTTCTTGACATTAGGGCAGCAAACAAGGGATGGAGGCACTTTCTCACTCTCGTCACTGCTTCTCAAATCAAGCCATCAGTCCTAACACAGAGAATTGTAGAGGTGACACCCACACACCTGCTGCCTAGTCCCATGCTGCGTGGCTGCAGTCACCTTCACGTGCAGTCACGTGGCTGCTTATCCATTCTGTTGCCTCCGAGTATTTCCAGATCTGCAGACAACAGAACACTTCCCTCTCAGCCATCAGGCACCTGTATCCCCCACAGCAGCCGCGTTTCTATGAATGAGTTTCCTACCTCTCAACGCACAGAACACATCCGTGTCCTGAAGAGCACATCCGTGTCCTATGTAGAATTCAGGGAGTTTCACACATGCACACGCAGGCTTGTCCAGTGGGAACGTGCCTGTCACTCCAGCGAGTTCCTGACACAAGTGCAGCAGCTGGGATTCAAACTGGGGCCCTGTATATGTTGCCAGTGCTACAGGCCTGCTCTACCATAGTGCCAACTCTAAGTGTTATATGTACATAGATGTAGTTTTAGAAGCAGAGTGACAGAGGAGAGACTGTCACCGGTTCACTCCCTAAGTGTCTGCAGCAGCCAGGGGAGGCCAGGCTGAAAGCCAGGCCTGCGACTCTGGGTTTCCATGTGGGTGGCAGGAACCCAAGCACTTGGGCCATTACGCACTAGTTTTGTGGGGACATTACCAAGGCGTGATCCCAAGTGGAACAGCAGGGACTGCGAGTGGCAGTGTCACCGTGGGGGGCTTCCTCTGTGGCCCTGGGGCACATGTCCTTCAGAGTTCTATTCTTGAGAGCAGCCTGTGTCATTTTCTGGATCAGAGACATGGTCCTTTTATTGCCTGGTTGGTTGTATTCCCCCAGACTTCGTTTTGAGCAGGATTGCTCTCAGTGGAGAAGAGGGGAAGTGGAGAACAGATCAGAGGTGGAACAGCTGGGACTTAAATGAGTGCCTGAATGGGATGCCAGCATTGCAGGTGGCGTCTTAAGCTGTTGAGCCACAATGCTGGGCCCTCAGCTACTGTTGAAAGCACAAGTTCTGAAACGTGGGCTCTTGCCATGGCCTAATAGGTTATGCCTCCCGCTGCTGTGGCAATGGGCACTGGTTCAGGATGGCCTGAGTCCTTGGGCCCTGTAGTCATGTGGGAGTCTGGAGAGAGGCTCCTGGTTGTGGATCTGCTGAGCTCTGGGTATTGATGACCATTTGGGAGGAGACCAGCACATGGAAGATCTTTATCTCTCCTGTCTCTGTAAATCTGCTTCTCAAATTTTAAAAAAAAGTGAATAACTTTTTTAAAAAAGTATGTTATTTTAAAAAACTTATATTTTTATTATATATATTTATATTTTATATTTTTATATATTTATATTTTATATTTTAATATATTTTATATTTTATATATTTTTATATTTTATATTTTATATATATATCTCCAGGAGCCAGGAGCTTCTTCCAGGTCTCCCATGTGCAGGGTCCCAAGCACTCGGGTCATTCTCTATAGCTCTCCCAGGCCTCAAGCAGGGAGCTGGATGTGAAGTGGGGCAGCTGGGACACGAACCAGTGCCCGTATGGGATCTGGTGCTTGCAAGGTGAGCATTTAATCACTGGGCCCGAAAAATGAATAAATCTTAAAACAAAACAAAAAAATCCTATCTGAGACACATGGCGTGTACTCACTGGCAGTCACTACAATGCCTTTGCTCCCTGGGGAGGCTTGAGGCTGCTGGTGGGGCTCCAGCACCCCCAGGCTCTGCTCGCCTTCTCTCCTCCACTCAATGTTCTTGCCACCCCTCACTTCTGGCCCTTGAGTCCAGGGCCTCCTGGTGCCCACTCATACCCGTCTTTGCCCCTCAGCTGATGAAGCCCTGCACACTGGTGCTCCCTGCCTTGTGCGGCTACCCACTTCCTGCTCGGCTTCCTCCACATCTCTGTGCTCGCTGCTCGTCCCACCTGGCCAGCTCATCCCTTCCTCCAGGTCCCTGGCCAAGGCTCATTGAATCCTTAGGTCCATCGCACGTCCTCCAGGCTCCCTGACCTGCTGTCGCCCAGATCAGGCCCTTGCTTGCGTACCCATTGGACTTCCTCTTTCATTTGCCATCGCATTTGCCCTGCTAGAATAAGGTCACGTCTATCTCACCCTTCCGGCAAGCAGCAGGTGCTCACTGATGAGCCATAAAAGAACCAAAGCAGTTTTGAATGCGTTTCTGCTAAGCTGTTTTCCTAGCCTCTGCCAGCTTGGAAGGGCAGGAGACCTCGGGAGCCCACCTGGGCTAGCACTTGCTTTTCCATCCTCACGTGTGTCTGTGGCTTCTCTGTGTATACCTGGCTTTGTTCTGCTGTGGCTGTCCCCTCCCGGATGGGCCAGGCCCCAGGAGAGGAACACACCATCCTAAAATCAGGCGGATTGGTAGTAGCTGTGCTTTGGGCAAAGTCTCCTGCCTTGTCAAGACTTCCGCGGGGGCCCATCTGGAAAAAAAAAAGGAGCCATAACTCATTTCTTGGTCTTTGTGCCAGATCGGCCACCAGCGTGAACCTGGCGCGGGGGCAGGGGATGTGGGGGCTCGTGGGAAGCGCGGGGCTGGCGAGGTGAATGTTTTCCACGTGTGTGTGGCCTCCCCCGCGGTGTTTAGGGCGTTTCGGAAACGCTGAGCCGCCGAGTGAGTCCCCTCGGTGGTAACACGCGCGGCGACTGGGGCGGGAACTGGAGACACGCGAGGGCACCAAGTAAACCCAGCCCCGAGGCTGCGCGCCTTTGGTCGCCTTCTGCGCAGCCGGAGCCTTCCGCCCGACCTCCGCCTCGGCCCGCTGTGAAGCTCCGAGGGAACAAAGAAGGGCAGCGTGCCTCGGCGCGGGCGGCGCCCAGGGAAGGGTTAAGGCCAGCGACGCGGCGGGCGCGCGTGCTAGAGCGGCCGGTGGCGGACTTCCGGTGGGGCGGGGCCGGAGGGTGTGCGGAGCGGGGTGTGCGCTCCGCCGGTACCCGCGCCGCGCGGGGGTCCCACCGGGCTCTAGACCGGCCCCGGGCGGCCGCTTTCCTCCCCCCGAGGCCCCGCACTGGCAGTGTTGACCGAGGGCTGGGGTCTGGCTTCCCCGGCTGTGTGAGGGCCGGGACTGGGCGGGGGCAGTGGCACCTTGCACTGACCGCGACCTCGTTCCACGGCCAAGGACTTGGCGACCCAGAGCTCTGGGGGAGGCCCAGGGCCTGCCGTCCACACCGTCCCTATTCCTGCGGGTTGGCCGTGCAGGTGGCCGGCTCGGCAGGGCGGGATGGATGAGGACTCCGGGTTGCGTGATTCTGTGCCTCAGTGCCTGCTCCTCACTGCTCCACGCGGGCGCGGGCCTAAACACCGTCAGGTGCTTTTGAGAGAATCGGGCCTAAGCCCCTGCACTTCGCAGTTCACCGGATGAAAGTGTACAGTTCTTGGTTCTGGTGCTATGCGCGGTTTCTGCAATGATCGCGATTTTTGCAACATTTTATCACCATCAGGAAAAAACCACCCTCCTTTCCCCCAACCTCCCAGACTAACACCAGTGTGCTTCCTGCTGGCTGATTGGGGCAAGTTTTTAAAAAGTGAAACTTAACAAAAAAAAAAAAAAAAAGATTTACTCATTTAATGGCAGAGTTACACAGAGCGAGGAAAGGCAGAGAAAGGGGACTTCCATTCACTGGTTCACATCTTAGATGAGCACAATGGCTGGAGCTGGGCCCAGTCTGAAGCCAGGAGCCAGGAGTTTCTTCTGGGTCTCCCACCAGAATCCAAAGGCCCAGGGCCTTGGGCCATGCTCTGCTGCTTTAACAGGGCGATGGATTTGAACTGGAGCAGCCTGGACTTGAACTGGCACCCCTATGGGACGCCGGCTAGTGCTGCAGATGCTTTGGCCACTGTGCCACAGCGCCAGCCTCTTGCTTTCATCCTGTTGAAACAACAGCCGGCAGGCTTCACAGCCTCCTTTACCGTGACGCCTGCCATCCGATTCTGTGTAAACAAGCTGCCCCTGTGTCGGGCAGCGGAAACCTGGCAGGCGGATTGCAAAGCCAGTTGGGATGCCTCGCTGTCGCTATCCCGCAGCAATGGACTTGGTGCACGGAGCCGATAATAACACGCGTGGACACTGACTGATGCACAAAAGCCGAAGATTATTATTGGCATCAGACTTTATACACTGAGAGTCCTATGGGATAAGGGAGGAAGTATTGAGCTTATGAACAAAACCCATCAACTGTTTCCATACTCTTGATTGGAACTCCTTTTGTTTTGTATATTCCACCAAGTGCGCTCATTCACATGCTGTCTTCGAAACCTTTCTTTCTTTCTTTCTTTCTTTTAATTTTTTTTAAGATTTATTTTTTTAATTTTTTTTTTTTATTGGAAAGGCGGATATACAGAGAGGAGAGACAGAGAGGAAGATCTTCCATCCAATGATTCACTCCCTAAGTGAGCGCAATGGCCGATGCTATGCAGATCCGAAGCCAGGAGCCTCTTCCGGGTCTCCCACACGGGTGCAGGGTCCCAAAGCTTTGGGCCGTCCTCGACTGCTTTCCCGGGCCACAGGCAGGGAGCTGGAAGGGAAGCGGGGCTGCCAGGATAGAACCGGCGCCCATATGGGATCCCAGGTGTGCAAGGCGAGGACCTTAACCACTTGCGCCACCGCGCCGGGCCCAAGTAACCTTTCTTATACAAATGATCTCCCATCAGGTATACAAAAGGTAACCATTTGTTCTCATGCAAATACTGTCCAATGAACTGTAATCTTGTGCTCACTGAGCTTCTAGGGCCACAATGTCCTCCTACACCTCACTATTATTACTAAAATGATTGATTTGCCTAAATTTGCCCATGGTTATAAAAACCCCTAAAATAGACCGTAGTGAGCCCAGACACTGACTCAGGACTTCCTGGACCTAAACATGTGAGTGCTGGGGTGACTGCATTTTCTGGGTGTCCCGTCAAACAAATATTACAGTTATTTCTATTAGGTTGGGCTTTTTTAATTATTGGAGAAGCCACCTTCCCCCATTTTTTCTTTTTAAGATTTATTTGTTAGGGCCCAGTACAGTGGCCTAGAGGCTAAAGTCCTTGCCTTGAACACACCGGTATCCCATATGGGTGCTGGTTCTAATCCTGGCAGCTCCACTTCCCACCCAGCTCCCTGCTTGTGGCCTGGGAAAGCAGTCGAAGATGGCCCAAAACCTTGGGACCCTGCACCCACGTGGGAGATCTAGAAGAGGCTTAGGGCTCCTGGCTTCGGATTGGGTCAGCGCTAGCCGTTGCGGTCACTTGGGGAGTGAATCATCGGATGAAAGATCTTCCTCTCTGTTTCTCCTCCTCTCTGTATATCTGACTTTGCAATAAAAATAAAATAAATCTATTTTTTATTTGAAAAGCAGAGTAACAGAAAAAGAGGAAGAGACAAAGAGAAATCTTCCATCCACTAGTTCACTCCCCAAATGGCCACAGTGGCCTGAGCTGGGCCAATCCGAAGCTTGGAGTCAGGAGCCTCTTCCGTGTCTCTCAAGTGGGTACAGGAACCCAGGGACTTGAGGCATTCTCCACTGCTTAACCAGGCACATTAGCAAGGAGCTGGATCAGAAGTAGAGCAACCAGGACTCCAAGCAGGTACCCATATAGGATGTTGTGTTGCAGGTAGAGGCTTAGTATGTTATACCAGGGCTCCAGCCCTGCTGATGTTGTTCTGATGTAACTTTGGACTTGATGCAGAAGTGCCACAACTCAGGAGGTGTTGCCTGGATAACCATGCATGGGGTGGAGCGCAGGCATGAGAGGATGGGGGTAGAATCTGCTGCTAGCTGCTGGTGTCACTGGCCAGAGCCCACACGGCCCCCCGGGACCCTGGACTTCTGCCCCCTCCTACCAGTGGGCTGTCTGGGCTTCTTCTTACGCAGGCTGCCCTGTGTCCTGGAGTGCCACACAAGCACCTGTCCTTACATGGGATGCTGTTGCTGGAGCCTGGTCATGGGACATGCGCCAGGACGCCCTCTGTGCACATCCTGGCCTGGGGTCATTTCCATCTCTTGTCATCCTTCATCAAGGCCCTCTGCCTCCTCCCTCTAACTCTGCTTTACATCTTGTTTTAGTAGTGAAATAAACAGCCCATGAAGCTAAGAGCCCGTTTTTAATAGAACTAGCTTCCTTTTCCAGAAGCAGCTTTACTTTAAAATTCGGTTCTGTGGTTCTGTGTCAGATCCGAGCTAAGCCCTTGGAGGGGGGTGGAAGACACGGGTCCAGGATGTCAGCGTGGAGGTAGGATGCAGCAGTTAATGTCACTGTCTGTGATGCCAGCGCCCCACAGCGGGGTACCAGTGCCAGTGCCAGCTGCTACTGCTCCCCATCCAGTTCCCTGTGGCTGGGCCTGGGGAAGCAGTATAGCGTGGCCCAGGTGTTGGGGACACCCACATATGGGATCCAGATGGATTGCTAGGCTCCTGGCTTTGTGTAGCTGTTACGTGTAGCTGTTTTTGTTTGAAAAGCTAACCAGCAGATAGAAGATATTCTCTCTCTGCTTCCCAAATAAATAAAGTTAATATATGTTTTTTAATAGCATGGTTTTTTAAAAAAAAATTTTTATTGGAAAGTCGGATATACAGAGAGGAAGATCTTCTGGTCTGTTGATTCATCCCCCCAAGCAGCCACCACTGCGGGAGCTGTGCCAACCTGAAGCCAGGAGCCAGGAGCTCAGAGCCTCTTCCAGGACTCCCACAGACTGAGGGTCCCAAGGCTTTGAGCTGTCCTTGACTGTCTCCCAGGCCACAAGCAGAGAGCTGGATGGGAAGTGGAGCAGCCGGGATATGAACCGGCACCTATATGGGATCCCAGTGTATGCAAGTGGGGGGGACTTTAGCCACTAGCTGGGCCCTTTTGGTGATGTTTATATGTGGACCACCAATTAGGTTAGGAAGGAATCCCATATAGGTGCCAGTTCATGGCCTGGCTGCTCTAATTTCCATCCAGCTCCCTGTTGTAGACTGGGAAAACAGCAGAGAATGGCTCAAGTCCTTGGGCCCCTGTACCCACCCTGATGGATGGATGGATGGGCGGAGCTCCTGGCTCCTGGCTTCAGACCAGTCCAGCTCCAGCAGATTCTCTTTGTCTCTCTTCTCTCTGAAACTCTGCGTTTCAAATGAAGAGCAGCTCGGACAGAATGGCCAAGGATGAATTATCTCCCTCCAAGACTGAGATCCACACTTGCACTTCAAAGGGTGGGACAGAAATCAGAGACATCAGAGGTGTCTTCTGCGCCCTGCCGCCATGGGAGCTACTGACGCCGCTCTTCCCAGAGCGCTGCTGGAATAAATCAGAGGAAGTGTGTTCCGCAGGGCCTCCCAGTGCCTCCCGAAAGTCCAGCACTGCCGTTCCCAATCCCACCTGTCGCTCAGTAGGAAGGAATGACATGCTGGAGACTGTCTGCCTGTTACAGTGCTAGAATATGCATGCACGCCAGGAGCTCAGTGCTGGAGAAGGCGGTGCAGACACATACCTCAAGTGCTGTGGAAAGCCAGGCTTTCTATCCACTAGACAAAGTGCGTTTCAAGAGAGCATGGAGCTAGAAGAGAAAGCCAGACTACTACACAAGTCAAGTCTAAGAGAAAGTTTGCTGTGCTGGGAAAACCACATGAATGTCAAGGCCGGGTGGGTGTGGGAAGGCAGTCTGAGGGTCAGAAGTCCACTCAGTAAAAAGGCATTATGTGGTGTCCCTGCTGGGAGGTGGGGAGAGGCAAGCTTCCCAGGGACTCTTTGTTCTGGGTATGCATCTGGGACAGAGAATTATTGGGCTGTTCACACACACACACACACACACACACACACACACACACACACACACACACACACACACACACGCCCCTCCAAAAACTATGCAGTAAGAGGAAGAAACCTGAAATCTCAACTGGACCAGAATGAAGAGGCTCGCTTTGCTCGTTCAACGGCCCACTGGCGCCCTCTACTGACAACCTTTTGTATGATGCTCTGTGTAGAAAGTCGGTGTAATGATCCAGTCCATTGTCTCAGTCCTGGAGGATGAGTTGGGAGATGGCAGGTAGTAATTTTGAATACTGACACAGTGGCAGAATCCCCCCAAAGGCTCTCTACTCACAGGCCGAGGGCCAATGTGGTAGGAAGGACTAAGTGGAGACCCCTTGCATTTTCTTCACCTGTAAGAACATGTAGAGCTGCTTCCTCCCCTAGAGGTACAGGCATGCTTGATGCTACTGTCGAAGAACTGAAAGGGCTGGGAGTGGTGGCAGCTGCCACACAGCCATTTCTGCCACCAAAGCAACCCTTGCAGAGCCAGGTGGGTTCTGGAGAGATACGGTGATCTTCTTTCAGCAATGTCCTCAGGTAGTGTCATCCATCGCAGCTGTTGTCCTGGACACAGGACCTTTCCTGTAGCCCATTAGTGTGACCCTGGCTTTTTCTCCACACAAATGCCACGTCCACCAACAGCAGTGGGGCTTTTAGCTGGCCAAGATAGCTTACTCGCGTAACTACTATCTTTAGGCTGCCTCAAGGCTACGTCAGTTCTGTTCTCTCATAATACAGTTTCACAGCCATCTTAATCATCTTGCCATCCCACAAAACATCACACTGTTCTTCCATGTTGACATTATTGGATCTGATGAACAGGAAGCAACAAGTTCTTTAGTTGCCTGGGTGGACGTATGCAGACCAGGAAAAAAAAAAAAAACGTGGAAAGTGTCAGGATTGATCGAACGGACAATGGAAAGATGCTTAATGGAGAAACGATTTTATTACACTGCACTGCGGCCATCATCCATGCTTTTAGGATGGCGCACCTTGTCTTAAGAACAGACTTTTACATCGCAAAAATCCAGGGTGTCAGAGCTCTCGTTACAAAGTCCGGTGGATGCAGTCGTTTGTTAATCTTGGATGGAACTAAGAGTCGCTGAGGTTGGTTTCCTGTGTTAATTGAACTTGACGAAAACCAAAAGGGAAGTGCAACATAGCCAACCTGAGCAAAGGGAGAGAGGAGGAGACAGCCTTGGGGTTTGGAAGACCTTCTTGTGTAATTTTCAACCGGAGCGAGTACTGCAACTTGGCTGCTCCAAGATAAACCATCAGGGCAGGTGTGCCTGGCTTGTGCTAAGCCTCTAGTCCACAGACATTCTTAGCTCCGCCAAGGGAGTAAACACAGATGCACCCAGGCCCGCCAGCACAGTAGGACTGCTGAGGCCAGGTGACGAGTCTTCCCAGGTGGAAGACAAGCTGAGCCTCATACAACCTGTGTGAGAGGCACAGTGCTTGGTGGCCGATCTGGGCTTTACAAGCAACATGTGTCGTCCATGGAGACACCTGTGAGCCTGCCCGTTCTGAGCATGGCTCTGCAGCAAGCTCCAGCTCATGGCACCGAGGATGTGGCAATCCAGGCACATCCAAAGCGTCTGGTGAGCAAGGATGCCCTCTTGAGTCCCTGAATAGAATTAAAGTATGAGTCACAGAGTTTTGTTTGTTTGTTTTAAAGACTTTTTTTTTTTTTTATTGGAAAGGCAGACTTAAGGAGAGAACAATCAAAAAGATCTTCGATCCATTGGTTAACTCTCCAAGTAGCCGCAGTAGCTGGAGCTGAGCCGATCCAAAGCCAGGAGCTAGTAGCTTCTTCTTGGTCTCCCATGTGAGTGCAGGGTCCCAAGGCTTTGGGTCATCCTCCACTGCTTTCTCAGGCCACAAGCAGGGAGATGATGGGAAGTGGAGCAGCCAGGACACGAACCAGCACCCATATGGAATGATGTTGAAGGCAGATTAGCCAACTGAGCCGTGTGTGCTTTTAAAAAATAACCCTAGGTCCTTCTTTGTAGACCACTCTCTCTCTCTCTCTCTCTCTCTCTCTCTCTCTCTCTCTCTATATATATATATATATATATATATATATATATTAGGCTATTTTAAAAAAGAAAAGTTAAAGCCATTTTTAGTAGAGGAATTAGGCTTTAATTAAAATTGATCCAATTAAAATATCAAATAATTTAAACTGCAAATATGAATTCCTTCTGACTGTTTTTAAAAAGTTACTTCGTTTGTTTTAAAATACACAAGTGCAGTGATTTAGAATTTATTTAATTTTTTACAAAACATTTTATTCACAACATATATAATGAATACTATACATCTGGGTCCATCACCCCAAAGCCCTTGTGAGGATTAACCTATAGGGGCCAGGTTGGTTCCTAGCTCCTTTTCCACCCCCCGGAGGAGGTGCCTGTGAGTGCTTGCAGGTGGGTGTGGCGTTTCAGCTGTGGGGCTGGTGGGAGGAGGGATGGACCCCAAGGTCCTGAGGGCTGGGTTGAGGGGTCAGGTCTTGCCATCCAGCAAGGATGTCCGCTTGTGTTGGTAGCCGCTCTGCCAGCCATGGATCACCTTACAGTCTCCCACATCCAGGAGCAGGTGGTGGTGAAGCCGATCCACCCGTTTCCTCTTCTGGACATACATGACCACTGCCACCACCACCCCGACCAGGGTGATATGGAAGAAAGGGCCCACCAGGGAGTCACTGCTGGCCTGGCGAGCACTGGGCACTGTGGTATTCCTCATGGCATCTGCAGGTTGACGGCCTGGTGGTCAGCATGGGCAGTGGCACCTTGGGAGGGCGCCTCTGGGTTCTCTCCCGCTGCAGCATCCCCGACAGGAACACCCTCGCCTGGCTCTCCCAATTTAGAATTTATTAAAACTCTGCCATCAGCCCTAGTTCGATGGCTCAGTGGCTAAATTCTCGCCTTGTACATGCCAGAACTGTATATGGGCACTGGTTCATGTCACAAGCTGGAACCCCATATGGGCCCTGCTTCATGTCACATCTCCCCCACTCCCCTTCCAGCTCCCTGTTTGTGGCCTAGAAAAGCAGTAGAGGACAGCCCAAAGCCTTGGGACCCTGCTCCTATGTGGGAAACCTGAAGGGGACTCCCGGCTCCTGGCTTCGGATCAGCTCAGCTCTGGCCATTATGGCCTTTTGGGGAGTGAACCAGCAGATGATCTCTATCTGTCCCTTCTGCAAATCTGCTTTTCCTGTAAAAATAACTCTTAAAAATGAAACAGTACACCTCCACTAACTGAGCCCCTATAGGAATCCCACCAGAGTTCTGGCTTAACCTTGTCAGAAGCACAGAACTCAGGGGTTCGTGAGGACTGTCCCCATCTAGGAGGGCTTCCCAGCCTTGGGAGGCTTGGCAGGCTTGGGAGGCACAGACACTACCCTGCTGTTCTTTCTCCCCGCAGGACCCAGGAGTGAGGCTGACGAGGCGGGCCCTCCATGAGAAAGGCCTGAAGCCGGAGCCCCTGAGGAGGCTGCTCCCCAGGAGGGGCCTGCGGACCAATGCTCGGCCCACCTCAGGCCCAGAAGCCAGGGCTCCCGGGGCAGGAGGCAAGGCCCCCAGAGCCCCCAGGACGATTCCCCAGGGCAAAGGGAGGTGAGCTGGCTCCTTGGGCCAGCAGAGGCCCCTAGCCTCCCTCTGCCGCCCTCAGGTTCCAGTCACCTGCCATGCTCCTGGCCGGAGGGGCTTCCGGTTGGACACCCACCGTGGGGACACCCCGGGCTGGCGGCCCTCCGTCTGCGTAGAACCTGAGGTTACAGCACCCACCTGGCTCACTGCTGGCTCTCACGGACAGCAGGCCCACAGGTACCCCACAAAAGGCAAGGACGACTTAGGGTATGGCCACACCGGATGCCTGAAGCTACCTGCCTGCCGGGTTTCTGGTGTCTGAGGAGGGGGCGGGGTGGGGACACCAGGCTGCCTTGCCCACCTCAAGGGGCCGAGTCTTGCCAGCACAGCACTACAGGGTCCACCCTGGCCAGCAGCTCCACTGGCATGGGTGGTCTTTGGCCTCCTGCGACGACACCTCATGGCGCCGGCATGGCCTTCACAGACATTTGCGCATGCGTCTAGGGCCACGGGCAGCACCTGCAGGTCTTCGCAGCTGTGGAGGATCTGTGCTTGACTGCCTTCTTGCCCTGCACCTGTACATCAAGGCAGGGTGACAGGACGACCTCCAGCGCCAACATGTGTGTTGGAAGCTTCCACCAGGTGCCAACCTCAGCAGTCAACTTGACAGCCCCCGCCCCCAGAGAGGCAGGGGCAAGAGGCCTTTGAGCCCAGACCCTCATTTCGTGCCATGGAACCCGCGTGGAGTGGCCAGGAGACTTTCTGACGCAGCCCTGAGCCGGCCCAACCTAGCTGGAAAATCCCCACAGCTCTAGGCCTCTCGGGCCGATCAGTGGTTCCAAAGGGCTTTCACCACCAACCTCCAGCTTCCCCGCTTCACTGCAGGACCAGTCACACTCAGAAATCCTAATGTTGCCTGTTAGAGAGGCAACTTCCGCTGTGCTGGGCATTGTGATTTGTGGGAATACTTTAACCCTCGCGGGGCTCCCAGTGACACAGGTACTGGGTGATGATCAGCATTTTACAAAGGAAGTAAGGCTCGGAGATATTAAGGGATCTGGCCAAAGCCACACAGTTAGTAAAATGTAGGAGCGGCCTTCAGACCCAGGTTGGCCTGCCAACTCCACAGCCGCCATGCGGTAGCACTTCTGGGACGCCGTGGGGTTTGACGAGGCATCCGCGGGACTCGGTAGTGGATTAGATAGACCGCTCTTTGCATTCGTGTGGTTGAGAGTCACATGTGCACCAGTGACTGAGATGACAGTTCCTACTTGTAGCTGATATGTTAGACTCAGCCCCTGAGTCCCTGGAATGGCCTCCTCCCAGACCCCTCTAGAACAATGATGCTGAAGGAAGCTGGGCTCCAGGACTAGTTCCTGTGTGGAACCTTCCTGGAAACCAGGGAAGGTGGTCCCTGGCCACCTGAGTCACTTGGGAAGTTCATTCCAGTTTCTCTGGGCAGTTTTCCAAATTCACAAACCAAGGGGATTTGGAACTGAAACATTGGAATTCTTGAAAATCATCTCATTCTGCATCTTTCGTAACTTTCTGTACTTTATCTCACTTCTCAGCATTTTGGCTAAGAACACATGCTGGCCCCGAATATAGTTTGGAGTTACAGTGACAAAGACCTAGAGGTCACGGCAATGTTAAAAACCTGAGATATTCCAGCAAGTGTTATTAGCTAATCTTTGCTTCCAAAATGTTTATATCTGCAGCAAACACTACACTGAGTTCCGATTGCCAACGTAAGGGCTTGCTTGGTGTCCAAACCCAGTATTTCTTGGAACATCATTCCTAAGACTTGGAGAAGACGCACAGTGTGTGTACGCAGGTGTGTACTCGCTTTGTGCAAAGGAGTTCCTGCTCACAGCAGACGTGACCAAGCGTTCACTTGAGTCTTTTCCTCGATTACTGAAGGGCCTCCCTGGGTTCTGTCTTGCCTTCTGCGGGGAGATCAGCCTTTCCTTGTGGATTCCTTCAACCCAGCAAGGCCTCTGTGAAGATTGGGAGGCATTCATTCTCACAGGAGAGTTCTATTTTTTCCTCATTTTGTGTTTTGGAGCAGATTGAAATTCAGTAAAACATAAATTTCCTGCTAAGTGCCACAAGGCTTTGCTCTGTGGAACACTCGTGCGCTATGCAGGCTGCACAGACGCAGGGCCCTGTGTGCTCCGAGACCATGCGGCTCCTGGGCCGGATGCCGGCTCTTCCAGGTCCCGGCTGCGAGGCCTTTCTCAGCTTAGATGTAGAAGCACGTGTGGGAAATAACCTGGGAGGGGCCGTGGCTTGGGAGTCTGCCTAAGGCATGGTTCCTGGTCCTGTTACCTACTACCTCTTTGATGATTTGGGGCCAGTTGTAACCGCTCCATTTCCCCTTCTGTAAAATGAGGCCCCCGACTGAGTCTGTTACGGAGGGTTGTCGTGAGTTTCAGTGTGATTGCAACAGGGAAAATTCCCAACGTGGAGCAGAGCACCATTGTATGTACCTGTTTGATTCATATAAATCAGGGGGGTTAGACACCGGGGTGTGTACCTCCCAGGGTTCTTGTGAGGAGGCAAGGAAGGTGGTGGGTGCGAGCAGGACTTTCTAAGCTGTGAACTGATATCTACCTGCTCCTCCTGTCTTTCCTGATGGGTTTTTCAGCAGCTCTGCTCTTAGTGTTCCCTCCCAACTAGGCAGCCCCAGAAGGGAGCTATGTGGAGGAGGCCGTGTGCCCTGGTTAGCAGAAAAAAATCGGCATAAGGCGCAGCTAGGTGAGGGTCAGTTACAGACAAATGCGCAGACCCCATAGTGTGCTCTGACCTGGGGCATGCTCAACTGCATGCAGAGGCTTGGAGCAAGGTTGGTGTCCTAGAGAACCTGGACACTGCATCAGCCTTCACATCCCAGGGAGGGGACATGGGACTGAAATGAGGCTCCTTGACCATTGTTTGGAACTGACTGGTGCAGGCTGAACTTGGGAGCGCTCCCCACCGGTTGGAGCCAGAGCCTCCTCTCCCACTGGCTGTGCACTTGAGATGTTACTCATCGCAGAGACTGCATACCCAGGCTGCTTCAGGAGTCCTTCCAGAGACTTCTATAACCCTGCCAGCAGCCCCGTAAACACCAGCTTGATTCTGGCTTTGCAGCTGAGGTCTGGGAGTCTGGGAGGAAAGATAAGGCCCTTGCCCAAGGCCACACCGTCTAGATGCTGTGACCCAGCCCTTCACCCCTTAACAAGCTGCCTCAATCCTCCAGGTGCCAGGTGGCCTGCCCAGCACCTAAGTGTCCTCTCTTGCCTTCACTAACTAGCCTTCCTCTCCTGCTGCCTCCTCCTCTGCTCTATGCTTCCGGGGCTGTTTTGCTCTGCTTAGCCCACCAGGTCCTTGGAACCCAATTCTCACACTTTTCTCTTTGTTTTGCTCATTTACGCCTAGGCTGCCCCCTTCAGCACCAGCCTGATCTACCAGCTGCCTCCCCACGGGTCCTTGGAAATTCCAGACTCTCAACTAATTGAACATTTTTCCCTTAACTCATCTCTCCTCTCGAGTCTTCCTCCCAAGTCCCCTTCCTGCGTACTGTGCCCTCTGAGCTTCAGATGCTGTCATCATGAGAGGTGGAGTCCAGCAAGGCCTTGAAAGACAAAATTCTCTTGGATACGTGCTCAGGGTTCGAGATGGGCCAGCGGTTTGCGAGCAAATGTGGGGGAGGGAATTCATTCATTTATTCATTCATTCATTCAGCTACCTTCTGGGTGCCCGGCCTTGAGCCGGATCCAGTCACCAGGACCTTGAATGCATTCATGAGTCAAGATTCCCTGGCATCAGGGACACTCTAGGCTGCTAGGGAAGAATGGCGCTAAGCAATCTTCCCCAAACACATCCTCTTTAATAAACTGTGACAGGTGTCATGAAGGAAAAGCTGGGAGCTCGGAGACAACTGTAGCTGCTCTGAATTAGGCTTGGCAGGGTGGCAAAGAAGGCTGTTTTGAGAAAGAGCAAATTACCCTAACCCTGAGATTTGAGACAGAGAGGAAGAACTTGGCACGTTGGGAGCCTATGTAGCTAGAACTGAGTGTGCAGGGAGAGGTGGCCAGATGAGGCTGGGAGGGCTGGATGGGGCCAGAGGAAGAAATAATGACTGAAAAGTCGCAGGCAGTGCCAAGGAAGTCTTTGACCCAGATCTTTTGCCACAGGTCCACCTGTTGTTAAGCTTTTACCCGATTTGTGTTATGATTGCTCTCTGTACTTACCACGTCTAGATGTGAGGGTTTTTTTTATTATTATTATTCTGAACTTCTTGAGAATATGTTGTGTACATCACACTCCCTTAGTCCAAAATGCGGTGTGTGTCTCTTCCCAAAGTGCAGTTACCCACACCCCTGAATTTGACATTGATGCAGTCCGGTAGCTAGTTTTCCACCTGTCTCGTCAGTCATCTCAATGATGTCCTTTCTGTAGCGCGTTCCCTCTAGTCCAGGATCCAGTTTCCATCCAGTCCAGGGTGACATGTTACATTCAGTTGCCATTTCTCTTTAGTGTCCTTTCATCTGGGATAGTTCACCTTTCTTCCTGTTTGGTGATGTTGACCTCACTGAAGACTGCGCTATCCCCATGTTTGAATGGAGCATTCCTCTGTTCGGATTTATCTAGTTTGCTGTTATGTATGGGGTGATGTGTTCCTGACTGGAAGACTACGTTAAGTGAGGGTGTGTTCTTCACTGTTCCCCGGGGTGGTTTTCATTTTGATCCCCCCATCAGCGTGATCTGATACCTCCTTTGCAATTACCATTTCCTCCGTGTCTAATAATCTAAGGGGGGACACTACAAGACTGTGAAAATACCCTATTCCACGTTGATGATTAAATAGATAACATTTCACATCTATGATGATTCCTGTCTGAATAAATCTTTGTGATGGTTTCAAAGTCATACCTCTTCAATTCCAGGACTCTCTCCACGTGCAATGGTTAACAATTGACATTGTTTCAACCACTTATTTATAACTTACCCTTAACAGAATGTTTGGATTTCTATTAGTTTCTATAACTTTATAATTGGCTACTAACAGGAATAATTTTGGTGTCCAAATCGCCCAGATTTAGCCAGTAGGAGCCCCTGGAGGTTGGAAGACTGGATGCTGTCCCAAGGTCAGTGAGTGGCCATGTGACACACAGACAAGGAAGCAGGAAGACCCTGCTGGAGGCTCTTATGTCATCCAGATGGGAAATGTGGCTTTGATTAGTGAGACGACATGCAGGATGGAAGGAATAGAGGAATATAAGAAGTGTTGGAGGGAGACTCAGCAGGACTTCGTAGTGCAACAAATGTGTGAGTAGTTAGGAGAGGAACTAAGGAAGGCAGGGGTGGAGTTGTGGGGTGGGTGGCTGGGTGGAGTGTATGTTTTAGACATATTGAGTTCAAGATGTCCTTGGCATCCAAGTGAGGAAGTCAAGTAGATAAGCAGAGATAAATATACACACAAGTAAATATATACACATATAGGATCCAGGAGCTTCCCCCTAGAGATGATTTTTGGATCCATGGGCTTTGATAAAATGCTGTCAAGTAAAAATGGGCACTGAGGGGTGAAAGGAGACTGAACCAGGACTCCTGAGGGCACAGTGGGGCATAGAAGTAGTAGGTGGCAGGTGACAGCCATGGAGAGATCTTGGGGGACCAGATCTCATGGACACTGGATGTCAGGCCAAATCTGAGTGTTGCAGGACCTTGAAGATAAAGAGCAGGGGGCGGGGGGGGAGAGTTTTGAGTAGTGGAGTTTGACAACGCTTGTTCTGACATCGAAGGAGAGCAATGTGGAGGGCCAGGGAAGTGGCTAATGCTGTGGTTCTTTCTCTTGGCCGTTGGAAGCTGCTCAGATGCATCTCCATGCCTGGAATGCCCTCTCCTTGTTCATCGGGGCATATAAAAGATCAAAACACCCATGTCTAGCGTACTTGTCATGACTTCGGGCTGGGGTCTTTCCCCAGCCTAGCACAGTGGTGTCAGTGTATGCATGGGCTGGGGTCTGAAGTTCCCTGGGACTTGCTGGGGACCATAATTTTCTGCTCTGATGCCTCAAGTTCAGTATGGTGTTTGTGGTCTAGGCAACCACCCATTTAAGCCTATACTGTGTCCACTCCCACCTCACCATATACCATGGGACATGGGTTCAAGTCTGAATAAACATCCCCAGTGTGTCTTCTTAGCAGTATCTCTGAGGTGCCAACAGCCCACTGACAGATGCAACGGGAGACTGAGATTTTAAAGAGAAGGGGGAGCGATGCAATTACTTAATTGGCTAATCATCCACCTGCAAGAAGTGGCATATATGGACACTATTCTGCATCCAGAACGCTCCACTTCCCATCCAGCTCCTTGCTTGTGGCCTGAGAAAGCAGTAGAGGATGGTCCAAAGCCTGGGGATCGGCTCAGCTCTGGCAATTGCAGCTATTTGGGGAGTGAACCAGCAGATGTCTCCCCTTCTTTCTGTAAATCTGCCTTTCTAATGAAAATAAATAAATCTTAAGAAATAAAAAGAACAGAGGGAAGGACAAACCCTGTGAAGACCAAGAATGGCAAGGGCGTTTCAGGTTGGATAAAACAGGGTAGGCCCTTGGGGAAGGTGGCACTTGAAGGCCAAGAAAACTATTTTCCATTCCCTATAAGAAAAGTTGCTTAGTGGAAAAGAGAAGATTTTAAAAAATATTAAAGCCCCACTTTCTAATGTTCTCTCTCATGTTCTGATGCCACCATCAGCACAGCTGTTACCAAGTACATAATATTCCTAGGTTCTCTTATGGTTGGCCTCAGTCCTTCCCAGCCTCATGGCATTTGCTCAGGGCCTGTGGCTGGGCAGTAAGGACTGAAGCAACCCCAGGGACCAGAGGCAACTCAGGGATCAGTGCCTGAGCCCATCCATCCACTGTTGCACTCAGGACACAATGCATACCATGCACACCTTGAGGATACAGCAGGTACTGGGACATGGTTCCTGTCCTGTCGAATTTAATGGTAAGGGAGGGCTGAGTGAGAGGCCAGCACTGTGGCACAGTAGGTTACGCTGCCTCCTGGCGTGTCTGCATATCTGAGTGCCTGATTCTAGTCCCTGCTACAGCACTTCTGACTCAGCTTCCTGTTACTGCATCCCAGAAGGCAGTAGATGATAGTTCAAGTACTTGGCTTCCTGTGATCCAAGTGGGAAACCTGGATGGAATTCCAATATGGCCTGTTCGCTCTTGCAGGCATTTAGGGAGTGACCCAGTGGAGATTTCTCTCTCTCTGCCTTTCAAATAAACACCTTTTTCCCCCTGAAAAGATTAAGTGTAGAGCAGCATGTAGCAGGCCGCAGTGGGTGCACGGTGTGTGATGACTTCTGGAGAAGGGAACTAAAGCCTTGGGAGTCAAGGAGAACAGGAGACCCAGCACGAGCGGGGAGCTGGGGAGAGGCCCGCAGATGCCAGCGGTGGCCACGGTCAGGTG
This sequence comes from Ochotona curzoniae, assembly GCF_017591425.1. Classification (NCBI taxonomy): domain Eukaryota; kingdom Metazoa; phylum Chordata; class Mammalia; order Lagomorpha; family Ochotonidae; genus Ochotona; species Ochotona curzoniae. The sequence goes on from NW_024465421.1 coordinate 8,407,911, forward strand.
CACGCCACCAAGTTCACAAGCAGACAGCACCTCTGGGCTACTTTCGGGCCTCAGAGTACTTGTTCTTGTTATTTCTAGTACTTTCTTCCTCCTGTTTTTAGTGGACTACTGTTACACTATTTCCCAAAATCTCAACTTGCATGCTTAAATAATTCATTCTTTCCTTTTTCACACTTAAAAGCATGTTGTGCTTTTCCATAGAGCTTTAGCTGTATCCTAGTTTTTTTTAAGTTGCAAAGACTTTTTTTTAAAAAACATTGATTTATTTTATTGCAAACTCAGATATACAGAGAGGAGGAGAGACAGAGAGGAAGATCTTTTGTCCGATGATTCTCATTCCCCAGGTGACCGCAATGGCCAGTGCTGCGCCGATCTGAAGCCAGGAGCCAGGAACTTCTTCTAGGTCTTCCACAGGGGTGCAGGGCCCCAAGGCTTTGGGCCATCCTCGACAGCTTTCCCAGGCCACAGGCAGGGAGCTGGATGGGAAGTAGGGCTGTCAGGATTAGATCTGGCACCCATATGGGATCCCAGCTTGTTCAAGGCAAGGACTTTAGCCACTAGACCACTGTGCCAGGCCCTGTATCCTAGTTTTTTAAGAAAATCTTTCCTGGGCCCTGTGCAACAGCATAATGGTTAAGCTCCTCACTGGATCCTGGCACATGCAAGACAAAGACTTAGCCATTAGGCTACCGTGCTGGGCCTTATCTTTGTATTTTTGTGAGCAGAAGGAACCCATATGGGCACAGGTTCGTGTCCCAACGGTTCCACTTCCCATCCAGCTCCCTGCTTGTGGCCTGGGAAAGCAGTGGAGGACGGCCCAAAGCTTTGGGACCCTGCACCCACATGGGAGGCTGGAAAAAGCTCCTGCCTCAGGCTTGGCCTAGGCTGGCCATTGCAGCCATTTGGAAAGTGTGAGTCAGTGGATGGAAAATTTCTGCCTTGCTCTCTTGCTTTATCTCCGTAATTCTGCCTTTCAAATAATAAGGAAAATATTTTATAGGAGTATGTTGCTTAATTCCTAAATGTTGTGAATTTCCAAATTTCTCAAAATTCTTTTTTGACTTTACAGCCAAAAACCAAAGTTTTCACAAATTTATTACTGAACTAACACACTAGTACAGATTACCGAAACAAAAGGGAAAGCCATTTTCCCAATGCAAAGAGTGGTGACATTTTCAACTTGACAAGATGACAATAACCCTGGGGCGCAGCGCAGACACACGTGCCATCCGCTGCAGTCCCTCACAGTCCCAGCTTGGTTCTCCGCCAGTGTCTCCTCTTGGAGTTGTACCGGATTTTGTTGCCAGTTTTCATCCAAATCCACTGGGGGATGGGGCGGTTTTGCTTCTGTTTCTTGGCCAGGAACCGCTTGATCCGGAAAGTCTTGTGGGAAGACATGGCAGGGGAGAATGGAGACTTCACTTGGCAAAGGGGCGATGCGGGCAGGCTGGCAAGGGAGAGACAAGCCTGTTACTGCCTTGAAATTACATTCTAGGAAAAAGTGGCATGCATTTAACCTTTTAAAATTCACTATGATATGTTTTATGGTCTAACGCGTGGTCTCTCTTGGAGAACAGGCCATACGCTCTTGCTTAAAATGCACACTGAATTCATAACACTGTTGTCAGGCCTGCTGAGTTCTAGGTAGTCTCCCTAGTTTATTACTGATATTGGGGATCTGAAGTCTCTAGCTCTAACTGCCTATTTCTCCTTTCAGTTTTTTTTTTTAAAGATTTTAATAATTGTTTACATACTTGAGAGGGATGCACACCCATGTGGGCTTCTTATTAGGATGGGTTAGGTATGGAGGAAGGTGGGTGCAACAGTGTCTTTTTTTCTCCTGTGTCAGAAGTGGGGAGGGGGAAGATAGGGCCACTCCTTGCAGTCAAACTACATCAGCACCCAGGGATGGGGGACGGTCCTTTGATGACGCCCCAGAGACCACAATGTGGGAAGAGTGTCCTCAGAGCATTACTTGAGTGGTTTTGATAGCGATGAGAAGTTGTTGGGTTTCAAGATCCACAGACCCAGGATCTCCCTTCAGTTCTGTCAGAAAGACTGCCAACTCAAAGTTTTATATCTGGAAATTCTCCTAAAAGAGCAAATCAATGACGAGTGATCTGGGCCAGTCCTATGGTGCAGAGGGTTAAGCCGCAGCTTGGGACTCTGACATCCCACATCAATTTAAGTTGTGGGGCCCGGCGCGGTGGCGCTAGTGGTTAAGTCCTCGCCTTGCACGCCCGGGATCCCATATGGGCGCTGGTTCTAATCCCGGCAGCCCCGCTTCCCTTCCAGCTCCCTGCCTGTGGCCTGGGAAAGCAGTTGAGGACGGCCCAAGGCTTTGGGAACCTGCACCCGCGTGGGAGACCCGGAAGAGGCTCCTGGCTTCGGATCGGCATGGTATCGGCCCGTTGCGGCTCACTTGGGGAGTGAATCATCGGATGGAAGATCTTCCTCTCTGTCTCTCCTCTCTGTATATCCGCCTTTCCAATAAAAAATAATAAAAATAAATCTTTAAAAAAAAAAAAAAAAAAAAAAACAATTTAAGTTGTGGCTGCTCCACTTGCAATCCAGCACCCTGTTAATGCACCTGGGAAAGCCGCGAAAGACACCCAAGTGCTACCATCCACGTGGGAGACTCGGGCCGACTTGTGGCTCATGGCTTTGGCCTGCCACAGCCTTGGTTGTTGCATCAGGGAGTGAACCAGCAGACAGAAGACCGCCCTCCATCATTCCCTGTTTCTCTGTCACTCTTAACTTCCAGATAGACAGATAAAAAAATTATCCAGATAATATATGGACCTGTTTTTCAATAAATGCTAAAATGAAAGAACACTAAATAGTAACTTAAAATCACAAAAAAATAATCAATCGGTGCCATCCCTGTGACATAGCGTTGACACCAATATCCCTGATGGGCGCTGGTTCGTGTCCTGACTGCTCCACTTCCTATCCAGCTCTCTGCTTGTGGCCTGGGAAAGCAGTGGAGGATGGCAAGTTCCTGGGCTTCTACACCCATGTGGGAAACCTGGAGGAGGCTCCTAACTCCTGGTTCCAGATCGGCTCAGCAATGGCTTCTGTGGCCATCAGAGGAGTGAATTAGTGAATGGAAGATCTTTCTCACTGTCTTCTCTGTAAATCTGCTTTTCCAACAAAATACATCTTAAAAAAAGAAACAAAAAACCACAAGGAAGCCTACAGCCTGGATAGGATACTGCCCTCTGGTTCTGCCCCTTGTTGCCTGTCTCCAATTTAACTGTTACAGGAAGCGCCAGAGATCCTGCCCTCCCCACTCAACCTGCACTGCCATCTGGAGCACACTGTGGTCACACCCCCTCCTTACACACCCTACTCCCAAAACCAAGACCGAGGAGTGAAACTGGATCCCCAGGAATTGGAGATGTGCAACATGGTCCCTCCTTGCTTCATCTGCTGCCGGGTGCCCTGCTCACACCCTGGCTTCTCCGAGGGGAACACTGCAAGTACTGACAAGCCCCTGGTCAAGTCGTGCACATGCGGACAGGCTGTATTGTATGTGTATTGATTTGGGGGCGAGGGGGATGAGGGGTCTTCCTGAGACTAGCCTTGCCCCTTTCCAATCAGTTCCCAACCGGCAGCAGCCAAGTGCGATCCTTTTTGAAAATTTTAGGGCTGGCCCTCCTCAGCTCAGAATCCCACCGGGAGGGAGTCCGATGCTAAGCCGCGCACCACACCCGTCCTCTCCCGTCTGGATCCTCAGCCTGGACTGCGCCTCTCCAAGCCTGGGCGCCCATGGAGTGAAGTAACCGGTTCCAACAGCCTTTCGGAGAAGGCGAGAAGCCTCGAGCCCTTCGAACGCCGCCCGCCGCGGGCGCCCACTCCGCGGTTCAAACGCCGACACCAAACGCCCGCCTTTTCCTCGCCAATGCCGCCACTCGGAGCGGCACGCCACGCCGAACAGCACCAGCAGTGAGCCCCAACCCCGCTTCATCCGCGAGTTTAAAATGGAAAAATCTAGAATTTTTCTCTACCCGTCCGCCCCTCCCACCTCCAACTAAGCTCGGGTTCCGCTCGGCTTTTTTTTGAAAGCGCGCGGCCCGGGATCATCACCACACCAGCCTGGGCAAGGCCCCACGCAGCCAACCAATCAACAACCTCCGTCCCTTTTTACCCTTTCCGAGACCTTGGCTTCCCGACCGCGGTGCCAAGAAGGGCGGGTCGGCGGCCAGCTCGGCGGCAGGACGGCTCAGCTGGGCCGGTTGCCTAGGTCACCCCTGGGCTTCCGCCGGCCCGAGGGAGCGAGGGGGCGGGGCGAGGGGCGGACGTCCCGCCCCCAGCACAGAGCGGGGCCTGGGATTGGCTCGCTGCCGCGTGGGTCCCGCCCCCCAGCTCGGGGCGCTTGGCGTGCCCTTCGGGTGGCTGCGCGGCCTCTGGTCTGACGGCGAGGCGGAGGTGGCGGTTGGCGCGTCGTGGGCACCGCGGCCGCCTGAGGAGGAGGACCGGGCAGGGCGGCTCGTTGGCCGGAACACCTGAGTTCGCCCCGAAGACTTCCCCGAGCGCCGGGAGAGGTGCCCCGGGCCCCAGGGACCCTGCTGAGCGGGACGTTCCGGTGCTTCGTCCGCGGGACTTCGGCCAGCGCCAGTCGGGTGCCCAAGGCGCCGTTGGTGATCCCCAAAGAGCTTGCGCCTTGTGTCCGGCGCTGCTGGTTTCTGGGCTCTGGGTCCTCAGTCATGAATGAGCAGGCTTGGGATAGCCCTGTACTACCCTTGCCCGCCCGGGTCAACCTTGTTTGTAAAGATTTGACAGTTTTCTAGGGATCTAAGCCGTTTGCATTACGGTCTTCTTAGCCACCTTCATTTTCCAGAACTTAACAGAAGGAATAACAGCTGCAGGCTAGTACCTAAAAAGTGAAGTACAGGGTCTGGAGCAAGCAGTCAGGTCCCTGTGACTTATTTGGAAAGCCGGAGTTAAGCCCCGGGCTCCTGGCTTTGGCCTGGCCAAGCCCCAGCTGTTGCAAACATCTGGGGAGGGAAACAGGAGACTGGCAATTTCCTACCCTTCAAAGAAAACTATTCAAATAACTTGAAAACAGAAGTAAATTTTCTTTTGTTTTTCCTCACTGTCACTCTGATCCCTTCAGAACTGCTCAGCTGTGATGTCCCAAACTCGCCTTTGTCACCTGTGGTCATCCAAACAAGGAAAATCAAAAAGCCACGGGGAGCAACATTTATGTGAGACATCCAGACAGCTCGCGGGTGATGGTGGTGGCAGCTAAGAGACGATGCTTGTTTGTGGGTGATGAGAATGCCGTAAGATGGATGCTGGTAATGGCTGCCCAATTGGGAATGTAGTACACATCATTGAAATGTACACTTTATAACTAGAGGAAGTGACGTGTGTAACGCCCCAGTGCCACAGTTACATTCAATGAGATGTCAGAAGGACCAGTGCCATGGTGAAATCAGCTAAGCTGCCTCCACCTTTGGCGCTGGCATCCCGTAAGGGTGCTGGCTTGTATCCCGGATGCTCCATTTTTGATCCAGCATTCTGCTTATGGCCTGGGCAAGCAGCAGAGGGTAGCCCAAAGCTTTGGGATCCTGCACCCATGTGGGAGACACAGAAGAAGCTCCTGGCTTGGGATCTGCTCAGCTCTGGCCATTGTGGCCATTTAGGGGTGTGAGGCAGCAGATGGGAGGAGCTCTCTGGCTCTTCTCTCTGTAAATCTGCCTTCAAAAAGAATGAGAAGCATCTTAGAGACCAGAAAACAAAATAACAGACCAGCCTGTGCCTTTGCTGTTTCTGAGGTTCTGTGTGTTTACAGTGTACCTCCAAAAGGTCATGGCAAATGGGATTAAAAGATAATTCAAAGATAATGCACCTTGTCCCGTGGACTTTGTGGCAAATTTTTGTTTCATTGATGTGAAAGGCAACATACGAGAGAAAACTTCCACCCACTGGTTCACTCCCCACAGGTCCACAGCAGCAAGGGCTGGGCCAGGTTGAACTCTGCCTGGATCTCCCACATGGGGAGAAGGGGGTCCCCAGGCACTTGGGCCGTCACCTGCTGCCTCCCAGGGTGTGGGTGAGCAGGAAGCTGGATGGAAAGAAAAGATGGGAACTCCAAACTCAGGCACTGCCAACGGGGGGCTTAACGCTCGGACAACACTGGCCCCTGACAAAGGCTACCCTGCATAGAAGAGGACAGATGTGGAAGGAATAGAAATGATGGGAAGGGGAAGAGTAGTTGGTGAAGTGGCTAAGAGGCCGCTTGGGACGCTCACACCAGCAGGCGCACCCTGAGAGTGGCAGGCAAGTCTCAAGTACTGGAGTGCTTGTACCCACCCCCGACGGGAGACAGACCGAGTGTCACAGGCACCCAGCCGGGGCTGTTGCATGCATTTAGGGAGCAGAACAGCAGATAGAAAATTTCTTTGTCTTTTTTTTTTTTTTTTTAGGTGGGGGGATTTTTTTTCCTCTCATATTTTTTTTGGGGGGGGGAGGTGCAATTCTTTCTTTGTTTGAAATATTTTACAGAGACAGAAGACAGAAACGTCTTGTCTTCACTGGTTCACTCCCCAAATGGCCACAGTGGCCATAGCTGAGCTGAACTGAAGCTAGGAGCCAGAAGCTTCATTTGGATCTCCCTCACGACTGGCAGAAACTCAAAGAGTTGGCAATCCTTGGTTCCATTGCAGGAGTATTGACAGGGACCTGGGTCTGAAGAACAGTAGGACTTGAAATGGTGCTCACTATGGGCTGCTGGCATTATAAGCAGCGGTTTAATGTGTTGTGGCACAGCACCTCCCGAGTGTCGTCGTCTTTCGTGGTTTTCCTTTTCGGGGCTGCTTCAGAATGCCCTTAGCATAAGAGGCTGTTGTTTCTCTGGAGGCATTTTGAGGATGAGTATCATTTTAACAGTTTACTCATGCAACTGAGTATTAAATGTCTACTTCATTGTATCTTTACTAAAAACCTACCTTCTCTCCCCAATTGTGGGCCATTCTCAGCTGCTTTCCCAGGTGCATCAGCAGGGAGCTGGATGGGAAGTGGGGCAGCCAGGACCTGAACTGCTGTCCATATGGGAGGTTGGCACCACAGGTAGAGACTTAGCAAGGGTTAGCTATTTCTGCAAGCAGTACATAATCAAATTCTACTGGATAATCTCTTAGGTTAAAGATGGCATTTTATGCTTGTTCTTCATCTGCGTCATGAAGCTCACTTTCAAGCAGCACAGCTAGACACCGATGGGCTCCTAATGGGGGATGTACAGCATTTGATTTTAAAAACCTCCTGCTGCTTTGAGTGAATTTCTGCCTCTGACTCAGGTGAAATGAGAGAACGGGACCCCCAGGAGATGCAAGATGAGTGGAGACAACAAATGCGGCCTTGCTGCTGAATGGGGGGAAGGGACTCATGTTGCGGACCGAAAAGCTGGGACGCTTGAGGCAGAACTCAAGGATTCGAAAGGAGGAGTCAGGGATGCTGCGTGGCGAGACAGTGCACAGTGCCTGGAGCCCTGCACAGTGCCTGGAGCCCTGCAGGATGGCGCTAGAGTCTAACTCCCTCCCCACCCCTGCAGGCGCCCCAGGGCAAGGGGCCAAGGTTTGCTCCCTCTCAACTCTATACTTCAGTTTCTGCTGCCTGGACTAAGGGAGGCCAGAGCTATGGCGGAGACAAAAATAACTTGTGGCAAGAGGCCCTTGGCACAGGAGACATGCGTTAGAGTGGAAATCGGGATGTCAAATCCCAGCCCTGGCAGGGAGGGGGCAGGCCCTAGACATCTGGGAGGCAAGGAGGGCGGCCTGGCAGGGGCTGGAGCTGGGGTGCTAGCACAGCTTGTACCCATCCTAGGCAGGCTTGCTTTGAACCTGCTAGGCAGACCACAAGGGCCAAACAGCAGACGGCAGGGGCACACACCTGACACTGTGGCTAAGACACGGCTGGGGACTCAAGCATCCCCTGTGGGAGTGCTTGGTTCAACTTCCCACCCCTCGGCTTCCAGTCCAGCTCAAGTACTCAGGTCTCTGCCTTGCACACGGAAGGCTTGGACTGAGTTCCAGGTTCCTGACTTCGGCCTGTTCCTGGCTGTTATGGACATTTCGGTACTAAATCAGTAGTTCAAAGATCTCTTCCCCCCACTTCTTTTAACTAAAATGAAAACAAATTTTAAAAATAGTTGTTTTTATATGAAAGGCAAACCCTACAGAGAGGAGAGGCAGGGAGAAAAGGATCTTCCAGGGCCCGGCGCGGTGGCGCAAGTGGTTAAGGTCCTTGCCTTGCACGCCCGGGATCCCATATGGGCGCCGGTTCTAATCCCGGCAGCCCCGCTTCCCTTCCAGCTCCCTGCCTGTGGCCTGGGAAAGCAATCCAGGACGGCCCAAGGCTTTGGGAACCTGCACCCGCGTGGGAGACCCGGAAGAGGCTCCTGGCTTTGGATTGGCATAGTATCGACCCGTTGCGCTCAGTGGACGGAAGATCTTCCTCTCTGTATATCCGCCTTTCCAATAAAAATAATAAAAAGGAAAAGATCTTCCATTCACTGGTTCACTCTCCAGGTGGCTGCAATGGCCAGAGCTGAACAGATCTGCAGCCAGGAGATTCTTCTGGGTCTCCCATGTGGTGCAAGGTCCCAAGGACCTGAGCCTTCCTTTGCTGATTTCCCAGGCCATTAGCAGGGAGCTGGATGGGAAGTGAAGCAGCTGGGACTAGAACCAGCACCCATATGAGATGCCAGCACTTGGAGGAAGAGAATTAGCCTGTGAATCAGAAGTCTGGCCCCAATGCAAGCTTTTTTTTGTTAATGGAAAAAAACAGGACCCAAAGCAACAGCCTATTAGTAAATCCTTGCCTTGCATCTGCAGGGATCCCATATGGGCACTAGTTTGTATTAAATGCTCCACTTCCCATCTAGGCCCCTGTTTGTGGCCTTGGAAAACGGTAGAGTATGGCTCAAAACCTTGGGACCCTGCACCCGAGTGGAAGACCTGGATGAAGCACCTGGCTTCAGATCAGCTTAGCTTTAGCCATTGTGATGACTTAGGGTGTGACCCAATGGATGGAAGATCTTTCTTTCTCTCTATAGATCTGCCTTTCCAAAAATAATAATAATCATAATAAATCCTACCAAGCAACAGTCTGCACCTCTGTGCTCTTGTTCGCCCGCCTGTCTCCAGGTTAGACTGGATCAAGAAGTGGACGTTGCAATGGCTAAGTGTCTACTGCTTACTGAGGCAGGCAGGACCACTCCCCCAACCCCAGCTTGCACGAGCCACATGACCAATATGTGCCTAGGCCTCCAATTAGCAAACCACCCACTGTTGACAAACATGAATCATTCCAGTGGCACAGACAGGGTGCCACCCACTGGCTGGTTTATGCCCCGCCAAATGCCCACCTACAACAGCGGGGAAGCCAGGAGCTGGGCGCTCCATCCTGCTTTCCCAGGAGGCGTCAGGGCCCCAGGCACTTGAGCCAGCAGTGCTGCCCCCTAGCGTCTGTGTGAGCAGGCGGAGAGCGCCACAAGCGGAGCTACCCAGTGACCCCCAATGGGGGACAAAGTGGTCTTCATGGTGAAACTGAGCCCTTGCTCCCCTCCGTAAGTCACTTTTTAAAATTAGTTAGTTTTAGATTTGCTTGTTTGTTTCTAAGGCAGAGTTACTTGGAGAGAGGGAGAAATAGAGATCTTCCATCCCTGGTTCACTCCCCCAGATGGCTGGACCAGGCAGCAGCCAGGAACTCCATCCTGGTCGCTCACGTGGGTGTGGTGAGGGGGGCCCAAGCGCCTGGACCATCCTCCGTTGCTTTTCCCAGGCTATCAGCAGGGAGCTGGATCAGAAGCAGAGCCGCTGGGACTCGAACCCATGCTTGGATACAGAATGCTTGCTGGAATCACAGGCACAGTTTAACCTGCACTGGAGTACCAGTCCCATCTTTAACACGTGTATAAACAGAACTTTATACCATATGATCCATGTACCAACCCAAGTGCAAGTTACCATCCCTCCCCCCAAGCTGATTTTCTATGCTATTTTATTAGATTTAATTTTGTTTTATTTGTATTTTGTCAGTGGTGCTACCGTGCCCGCTGCCACTGCCACTGTCAGCAACAATGGCAGCTGTGTGTCCTGGCGTATGCCAGACACCTGTTGTTTAATCCATGGCTCTGCGAATGCCCGGCCTCTGCTTTGAACCCAAGTGAGATATAAATAAAGATACAAATAAACACCACTGCAAAAACTCCCCTGTCTCTTTTACGTGACCCAGTTAAAGGTGTCTTTTTCATTTCTTGCAGTCTTGGCTCTTAGAGAAGGGCTGCTCGTCCTTGGCCCCACTGGTGTTCTTATGAGCCCGTGTTCAGACACAGACCAGCCTCCCAAGCAGGACATAATCCCAGAGCACTCAGGAGCGTGAGTCTAGCGATGACATCAACAACTAAGCCTGTAGATCTCAGGGCAGTGGTGATGGCACACAGTTCCCAGGAGTCGTGGCCCCCGACCAACATTTACCAGTCCTTTATATACAGGCACTTCACACGTTCATGGATGGCCCCGTGCAATAGCTCAACTGGCTAATCCTCCACCTCCAAGTACCGGAATCCCATATGGGTGCTGGTTCGTATTCCAGCAGCTCCACTTCCCTTCCAGCTCCCTGTTTGTGGCCTGGGAAAGCAGCAGAGGATGGCCCAAAGCCTTGGCACCCTGTACCCTCTAGGGAGACCCGGAAGAAGCTCCTGGCTTCAGATGGGCTTAGCTCCAGTGGTTGCGGCCACTTGGGGAGTGAACCAGTAGATGGAAGATCTTTCTCTCTGTCTCTCCTTCTTTCTGTAAATATGACTTTCCAATAAAAATAAGTCTTAAAAAAAAAGTTCATGGAAAATGAACCTGAAAGGCACATTGAGGGGCAGGCATTCAGCCTGTTGGTTAAGCAGAAGGTTTGAGAGAACTGAGTCCCACACTGAGTGCTAGGTTCAAGTCCTCACTTCACTTCTGGATCAGTTTGGGAGTGACTGCTTCCCTCTAATACCACCCACACTGATATCACCCAGATGGGACCACACTGCCCCCACATCTGCCATGTCGAGTAGGGTCTATGTTTTAAAACGATTGATTTTTGCATTGGAAAGGCAGATTTACAAAGTGAAGGAGAGACAGAGAGAGCTTGTTCACTTCCCAGGTGGCTACAACGGCCAGAGCTGAGCCAGATCTGAAGCCAGGAACCAGGACCTTCATCCTGGTTTTCCACGTGAAGTGCAGGGGCCCAAGGCCTTGGGCCATTCTCCGCTGCTTTCCCAGGCCATTAGCAGAGAGCTGGACTGGAAATGGAGTAGCTAAGACTCAACCACTGGGGAAAGCCAGGCTACAGGTGGAGGTTTAATTGGCTGTGTCACAGGGCCTGCCCTAGGAGCTTTTTTTTTTTTTTTTTTAAGTTACAAGGCTAAGTTCACAGGCCAAGGTAATGTTGAAAGTCTAATTTATATAGATTTCAGCAAAGGTGTGTGATAAAATCTTTCTTCACTTCCTTTAGACAAGATGGAGAGAGATAGGCTGAATGTGCTATGCTGGAAGTTACCGCTAATTACAAGATTATGTAACAGCATGGCTCATGGTCTAGCCTAGCGGTTAAGATGCCTCCACTCCACCTCAGCATACCGGAGTTCTGTTCCCCTCCAGTTCCTGACTTACAGACACAAAGGACACATCTCCCATGCACTGGGGTCACTCCCACATATCTGCAACAGCCAGAGCTCAGCCAGGCTTCAGCCAAGAGCTCAGAATTCTTCTATGTGGGTGGCAGAGACCCACCCACTGGGGGCTGCCAGGAGGCTCTGTCAGCAGGAGGCTGGGAAGGAAGGAGAGGAGCTTAGACTAGAACCAGGCACTCTAAAATGGGATAGAGTTGTTCCAAAAAGTACTATTATTATTTTTATTATTATTTTAATGTTAAATATTGTTTACATAGTAGAGAGGGATACATGTCCATGTGGGTCTCTGAGTAGGACAGGAAGGGTCATGGTACGGAGAGCGGTGGGTGGGACAAATGTTTCAATTGTTTTTTTTTCCTCCTGTGTGTGTGGGGAGGGGTGGTTCTCCTTGATGTCAAAGTACATCAGCACCCGGTGGTGATGGGGGACGATCAGTTGGTGACATCTTAGAGACCACGATGTGGGGAACAGTATTCTGAGGATGTTACTTGAATGGTTTTGATCGTTCTGAGATGTTTTTGGCTTCACTGCATCAGAGTTAAGAAAATCTATCCAAGATTGGCTGTGCAGGTCCACCTTAGCGCATCCACAGGTCCAGGAACACGCTGCTAGCTTGGCCAGGAGAGTGATCCAACTTGTTCTGCTTCCCATCAGCTGATGAGGCACTTGATATCCCCTGCTGGTCCAGATGAGCAGGCTGTCATGGTCCTGCGTGCATCTGGACATGCTGTCCCCTGCACAGGCATCAGCCCCTGAGGAGGCCAGTCCTGATACGTATGTTGTGATTTTTCCCTGTGGCTGGGGTTTGAGTCTGGTAGTCTCGTCTCCCAAGAAACCTCACCTGGGTGATCTCAGATTTGACTCTTGTGTGTGCCAGCCAGTGTGGGGTCAGGTTCAGTCCCACCAGCATCAGCCAAATGGTAAATGCAGCACATACTGGTAAATGCAGCTGCCTGATCAGTTCTGCCCCAATCCCATCTCTCACATGAACTCCTGGGTACTGTGGCTTCCATGGACCAGGCCACTGCACTTGCAATGAGGGAGCTGAGACAGACTGTTTTTTCTTTCTTTTTTTTTTTTTAAGGAAACTGGAGGGTGTGTCTGGGTCAGGCTAAAGCACCCACCCAAATAGAAGACCTGGGCTGGGCTAAATAGCATCACCCATTGCCTGCTGATGCGTGCAAAAGCTGGGACTGGAGGGACATGCTGGGGGGACCCAGCCCACCCCCTTGAACTCAGAACTCCAACCACATGGAGAATTTCAGGATCTGTGGTCTGACTGTGGAATATATATGTCAGAAGCAGGCCTCCTCAGTTGCTGAAGATGGTGCAGTGGACGGCATGCCTGGATGCACATGGAGGACACAGCAGTCCACTGGGGCCTATAGTGGACATCTGGTGCCAGAGCAGAGGATGGAGAGCAGAATGAATTGGACAACTCTGCCAGACAAGTGTTGGCAGCAAGTATCTGGGTGAATGGGGAGCCTAAGGTGGATTATGTCAGCCAGTGGACCTTGGAAGGATTTCCTCATCCTTGAAGCAATGACATCGATACTATTTCAGAACTATCCAAACTACTTGAGCAGTACACTCGGAACATACTCTACATTAGGGACCCTGGGATGACGTTGTGGCTGCCCCCATCAGGTACTGAGGCAGTTAGGATGCTGGGTGCACCTTCCCCCTTCTCTCCCTGATTCCCCCAGATACAGAAAGAAGAAATAGAAAATTGGAAACAAATCACCTCATCCACTTTCCCCTGTTCCTCAACCCTTCCCACCCTAATCAGTGGTCCACGTGCATCCTTCTCAACTCTGTGAACAATATTAAACATAAATTCAGGATTTTATTCCAGAAAGAAGAAACATAAATTCAGGATTTTATTCCACTTTGTGCTAATTTGGTACTTTCTTTTTATAATTATATGAAATTATTCACATAAATTTATATGTAAATGCACACATACAAATTTCTTGCTATAATAAGCAGTTTTCTATTAATCATACTGACATTGAATTTTCTTCTCAGGTGTGTCTCTTCCCATTAAGAGAAATTAGTTAAATTGGAGCAAATTACCACCTAAATCACAGTGCAGGGTGCTGGAAAGTAAGGTGAGTGAACCCTGGGGCTGCCTAGCCAGTCGTGGTTGTCTGGATTTTGAAGGGGGGGGGAAGTCTGTGACCTGACATCACCAAATCCAAGATCCCAAAGTCCCAAGTTTGGGAGTGACTGCTTCCCTCTGGAGGATTCAAGAGAAGCACATGCCATGTGTGCATGAAAGCACCTTGTAGGTGTGCTTAGTGAGATGGGATTTACTCCCCAAGTAGCTGCAATGCCTGAAGCTGAGTCGATCCAAAGCCAGGAGCCAGGAACTTCAACCAAGTCTGCCATGCAGGTGCAGGATCCCAAGGCCTTGAGCCGTCCTCGACTGCTTTCCCAGGCCGCAGGCAGGGAGCTGGATGAGAAGCAGGGTTGCCAGGATTAGAACCGGCGCCCATATGGGAGCTGAGGACTTTAGCCGCTAGCCCACCACACCGGGCTCCTTTTGAGAGTTTTGGCTTCAGTGTTGTGTGGCACAATTTTGGGTTCCTTGGAGAGTTAGCGATGGGGTCAGGGAATCAGGCTTCAAGCCTTTGGAAAGCTCTTGGGTTTTCAGGTGGTGTAACTGTGTGTTTAACCTCCTTTCCCAACCTTATGCCTCAGCACAGCATTGTTCCTAAGGCGAGATCAATGGCTTTTCTAGAAAGTTAGTCCAGAAGTCTGGAAGTGGATAGGAAATCAGACACCTTTGTCACAATGGAGCTAGTGAGCGTGGAATGATTGCTGAGTGGAAAGATCTGTTACACCAGGGAAAAGAAGAGCAAGCAGAGAAGGAGAGGGTTGCTAATGGCCAGGGGCATGGACCTTGACCCCAGTGAGCGTGCTGTGAGGACACAGGGGCAGTGTTGGGTCAGAGTCACAGGAAATGCAGCAGTCAACAGGTGTCAGGGGCACTCCTTAGGGAGTCGCTGGTGATGGGTCCCAGAATCCCTGACTCTGGGAGAGAGAAGGGAACTCCCAGCTTTCCTCTCACATTCCAGAACACCTCATCTCCCCGTGAGCTGCCTCTCTGTAGGCAGGGAGGCTCCAGTCTAGCCCGAGGTGGGCTGGGGGCAGGGCTGCCCATTGCAAAGCTCCCTGGTTGGGGCAGCAGGTGATGGTTCTAATACCTGATCCACGTTTCTTTTGTAAGGATTTATTTTTATTTGAAAGGCAGATGAGATTTAGGCAGGCAGATCAGAGAGAGAGAGAGGAAAAATCTTCCATTTGCTGGTTAACTTCCCAAGTGCCCACAAAGGCCAGACTACGCCAATCTGAAGCCAGAAGCCAGGAGCTTCTTCTGGGTCTTCCACACGGGTGCAGGGTCTAAAGGTTTGGGCCGTCCTTGACTGCTTTCCTAGGCCACAAGCAGGGAGCTGGATGGGAAGTGGAGCAGCTGGTATGTGAACCAGCACTTATATGCAATGTGAAGATTTAGCCATCAAGGCATCATGCCAGACCCATTGATTCATCTCTTAAATGCCCACCGCTGCCAGGCATGGCAAATAGCAACTGGACCCCTGAGCTGTAGCCTGGCCCTGGGTTCACTTCTAACCACAAGGCTAGAGCTCTTTTGCAGAAAAGAGGAAGTTAGACCACCTCTCACCTCTCTGTGTAAGTGCCCAGGGAGGAGGTACAAGGCGGAGAGCAGGGCTCTGTCTCAGCAGCCTGGGCCACAGGGCACAAAGCCAGGTGTGTGAGGTCCCTGAAGGCCGCTGGTCAGCCACAAGCAAGAGGACAAGATGGTAGGCCATGCACAAAGGGCGTGCGCGGGCGGGCTCACCCTTCATCCTGCCTGCCAGGAGTTCCCCTGCCGGTGACATCATCCGGGTGTGCACAGTTAGGGCACCCCTGTCTCTCTAGGGCCAGGGCACCCACACCTATCCTGGGGAGAGAATGGCTCAACCAGGCTGTCCAGCCTGTCACAACTCTCAGAGTGGGATGAGAGGGATCCGGGAGGGGCTGAGGGGCTGCCCTTGGACTCTACCTGCACTTGAGCCCATCGGAGTGGCAGAGTCTGTGGTTTAGAATCCTGTGCAGTGGGAACAGTGTCTGGCATGCAGTAAGAATTCAGTAAATGGGGCCCAGCGTGATGGCCTAGTTGTTAAATCCTCAGTTTTTAATGTGCTGGGATCCCATATGGGCGCCGGACCATACCATGACTGCTCCACTTCCCATCCAGCTCCTGGTCTGTGGTCCTGGAAAGCAACAGAGGATGACCCAGAGACTTACGACCCTGCGCCCTCATGGGAGACCTGGAAGAGGCTCCTGGCTTCTGATTGGCTCAGCTCTGGCTGTTGCAGCCACTTGGGGAGTGAACCAGTGGACAGAAGATCTTTGTCTCTCCTTTTCTCTGTAGGTCTTCCTTTCCAATAAAAATAAGTAAGTTTTTTTTAAAGGAAATGTACTTATTAAAAAAAAAAAACCCTCAAAACAAAACAAACAAACAGAAAAAAAGAGCTCAGTAAATGTACCAGTCCTGGGAGGCACCAGCCTCCTATTTCTTTCTTAAAATATTTACTTTTATTGTAAAGGCAGATTTCACAGAGAGAGAAGGAGAGACAGAGAGATCTTCCATCCACTGGTTCACTCCCCACATGGCCACAACAGCAGGAACTGAGCCAATCTGAACTCAGGAACCAGGAGCTTCTTCCAGGTTTCCCACGTGGGTGCAGGGTCCCCTGGCTTTGGGCCATTCTCTTCTGCGTTCCCAGGCTGTAAGCAGGGAACTGGATGGGAAGTGAAGCATCCGGGACAGGAACCAGTGGTGATAAGGGATCGAGCGCCACAGGGCAGAGGATTAGCATGCTGCACCATCACACTGGCCCCATCTTTTTATTTCTTACTATGAGCCGGGAGGACACAGACCAAATGGGACAGAGTCCACGCCTGCAGCTGGGAACAGCCGGGAAGGCACGGATACTGTCCTCAGTGTTTAAGGCTGGGACAGAATGAGTGACAGGAACCCACCATGACACACCTGAAAGCAGCCGTGGACACGTGCAAACTTGAGTCCAATTGCCACGTCTTTGTTTTTTTTTTTTTTCCAAAGAAGCCTGAGACTGAAACTTTCACATAGAACCCGCGGAAGTGTATGTGTGACAAATTTCTGTAAAACAGAGAACAACAACAACAAAAATGGAAGAGACTGAAGGAAAACTCTTCCAGGAACCTGCAGGGTGAAGCTTTCCCATGGAGCCAGCACTCAGGGGCCAGTACAGCGCATTCCGCACATGGAGCAGGGGCTGCTGTCACAGACCTGGGGGGCAGCAGTCTGACCAGGCGTGTGTGTAGGTGTGTGTTCAGAGAGGCACGTGCAGTGCAGGTGCACAGCAAGGCAGGGAGGCCTGGAGAGACTAAAGCTCCAAAGCAGGAGGTGATGGGAGTCAGGGATGAGGCAGAAATGTGGCTGCAGGGGCAGGTTGGGGAAGCAGGGCCTGGCTGGTCCTGGTTTTCTTGTGGCCACACTCCCTGAACTCCAGCTAATATAGGCTCACAGCAGCTGCTTCTAGAAGTTTCTGTTTGACTATTCCTCCCCCTTCCTCTCTCACCTCTGTGGCCCAGTAGACCTTGCCCTGTCCCCATGTGGGTTCCCTGGGTGCAAGACACACACAATCACCTCCACACTCCTTGAGGGTAGAAAGGCTGGCTCTTGGTCAAACCCTGAGGTCACAGCGTGGGCAGAGCGGTTTCCAAGCACAGATGTGTGGAGAGCAGCCTGGCCTCAAGCTAGGACCGCACTGTGCACCCCCTGCTCTCCCCACTGTAAAATGCAGATAGAAAAAAAAAAAAAGCCAAAATCCTGGACATTTAGTCCAGATATCCTGGGCCTGGGGGCAGAAAGGGTTGGGGGGGGCACTTGTGTTTCCCGGATTTTTAAATGTTTCTTTCTCCAAGAGCTGGGCGCCCCTTGGCCTGCACCCCAGCCCTGCTGCCGCCCCCTCGGCTTGGGGAACCCCCCACTGGCTCTCGCCTGGCCCCGGCCCTCAGCTTCCTCCCGTGGGGAGCTGTGGGGAGCTGCGGGCTGAGGAGGGGCAGAGCCCGGGTCACCCCCATGCTTCCCAGGCTTCACTCCAGGGCTTATTTCCTTCAGTCCCGGGATGTGGCCTCTCCGTGGGGTCCCAGCCCCCAGGTCCCAGGGGGAGTCCAAACAAAGGCCGGCCTAAGGTTGGGGGCTGGGAGTTGGGGGGGGGCGGACAGCGGCCAAGTCCGAGGGCTCCGGATCACCGGAGAGGTGGAGCGGCCAGGGGTTCGGAGACCCTGGCTGGTGTCTAGGCCTCCCCACCCAGAGGCCTCAGCTGTCCGCTCCACAGCTGTAGGTGGAGAGGGGAGAGTCACTTCAGCCATTTCCCGGCTTCCCCCCGTTTTTTTTTTCCCCAGGCTGTGGGACACAAAGGGTTAAATCCCATAGAGCTGATGCTCTGACTCCAGGCTAGAGGGGCCCGGGAAGCTGGGGTCACTTCCTGCTCCGTCCCAGTCACCCTGAACTGGTCCCCGGGTCCTCAGCCTGGAATCACCCTTTGAGAAGGACCCCGGAGTCCTCGACTTCCGACCCGTCACCCCCCCTGCCCCAAGGCAGGGCATTGAAGGGGTTAAGTCCCCTGGGGCTGGACTCGGCCTCACCCCCCCCAGAGCCGTGAGTTGGGGACACCTGGGTTCCCGGAGGGGGGAGGTGACCCGCAGGGCCAGGCGCCCGGGAACAATGGGGCCGGCCAGGCGTGCACCCCCCGCGCCGCCCAGGGGCCGGGCCGGGCCGGGGGCCGCGGCGGGCCGGGGGATTGTGGGAAGCGCGCGCGGGCGAGGGGCCGGCAGCGGGGGAGGGGCGGGCGCGCGCCGCCCGGGGCCGGGGTGCGGGGCCGGCGGTGCGGGGCGCTGCGGCCGGAGAGCCGGGGGCCGGGGCAGCGGCCGAGGAGACCGGCCCCGGGGACTGGAAGCCGGAGCGAGGGGTCGCCACTTGGGAAGGGCAGGGCTGCGGGGTCTGGGCCGGCGCGGGCGCGGCGGGGCCGGGGCGCGGGGTGGGTGGCTGCTTTCCCGCTGCCTCCATGTCAGGGTCACCCCGGGCCACTGCCCACACCTCTCCCAAGCCGCCGTCTCCTCTCTCCGTCCGCCGTCCTGGGGGGCGCCAGGGCCTGCTCCGGACACTCCTCGCCTCCCTCCCCGGTGTCTTCCCACTTTGCCTGCTCCATGGCGGCCTGCGCGTTAACCCTTTCCCTCCTCCTCGGGACCACTGGGCTTGGGTTTCTACAGACAAGGGACAGGGACGCCCCGCCGCGCTCTGCCAAGGCAGGGGACACTTGCAAGCGGCCAGGTAGCCCTTCACGCGTGCAGTTTCCACTCCCCAAAGGCACCTATGAGTGCGGGTAGGGGTCTCCAGGACTGAGTGGAGATGAAGAAATGAATTAACCTCCCCACAGCCTGCAGAGCCCCTTCTGCACCCTGCCCCTGCCACAGTCCATCCCCAGCCCTGACGCATGTGCAGGGACCTTCTTAGGGGTCTGTATGTGAGAAGCCTTCCTCCCTAACTCTGTGTTGCTGGGACCCTGTCCCCTCCTCATCTCAGTTTGTGGAAATGACAGATGGCTGTCTCTCCTCACCCCTCACACACACACCCAGGCAGCCGCTGGCCCTGTGCCCCAGTCCTGTGCAGTCTTGTCTTTAAAGCCACCCAGTCCAGTCACTTCTCCCAGCGCCAGGGGCTGGCGCCTTCCATCCCCTTCCTCCCAGTCCCCCATACTTTACTGAGCACCTAATATGTGCCAGGGACAAACAGAACAAAGGGACAGGGAGAGGGGCCAGGCTGGGTGCAGCCCTAGCGCTGCCAAGCCCAGGGACCCCTCCTGCCAGGACTGTCTGCAGCCCCTTGTCGCGGGCAGCAGCCTGGGCCGAGCTGTCCTAGCGGCACTTGTGGCTGCCAGCAGTGTGAGTCTCACATGACTCCCAAGGTCACCTGGCGCTCCCCCACACACAGAATCGCGCTTTTGTGTGGTCGTCCCTTTGCCTGGGCCCAGCCTGAGACCAGGGAGGAGTGTGTGTGCCTGTGGGGTGGCAGGGAGCACTGATTTACTCACCTGTAAAGTGGGGGCAGTCTGCTTCCCGGAGACGTCCCTGTGGGGGGAGATCCCATGGCTGCCCCCTGCTCATCCTCTTCCTGTTCCTACAGAAGCCTGGCTGGTGGGAAGGTGGCCCTGCCTTGGGAGAGGCCTTCTTAGGGTGGTTTTTCCTCTCTTTTTTTTTAACCCTTTAAAGTCCGCTTCCCATTCTCTCTCTGGGCTCCTCAGGGAAAAGTTTATTGGTCCCAATTAGCAGCCCCATTAAGGAGGGAAATTGGAGTCCTAATGAGCTTTCCCTGAATGACAGGTTTTGCAGCCTCTGGGTGTAGGAGCTGCAGGGTGAGTGCCAGGGTCACACACTTCTCTAGCCCCCAGTCTGGGGTCAAGGGGTCGTGCCTGATGAGTTTTTAATTATGCTCTTATGCACTCACCGGTGTGCCTGAGTTGCAAGAGCAGGTGCAGGAATGGGGCCTGGGGAAAGGGGCCAGTGTGAGCACCGGCAGAGCCAGAGCACTCCTGTTCACTGGAGCAGGACTGGCAGCGTGTGGGGGAATAAACCTGGTGCAGGGGGAAGGAAGGACAACGGTGCAACAAAACAAACAAGGAGCCTCCCCTGTGTACCCCCTCTCCCTCCCTCTCCCCCACCGTAGGGTGCCCAGTGAGCCCTGGGATGGAGCCAGAGACAGTGCTGTGGGGCCCAGACGTGCAGGGGCCAGACCAGAGCCCGAGCCACACTGACGGAGGTGAGGGGGCACTGCCCCGCAGGACTGCGGCCCTGGGCTTGGCACGGGGAAGGCCAGGGGAGGGCAGAGTGAGGGAGAGGCCAGCCCCGTGGGGAGGTCTGAGGGAGACCCAGCGGATGGAGACTCCCTGTGTGTCTGTAGGTGCCGAGAGTGGGGACGAGGAGGAGAGCGCCCAGCAGGAGAGCTCCACAGAGGAGGCCATCCTGGAAGATCCAGCCCAGAGCCCAGAGTTCAAGGACACCGCAGAGATGCTCCCGGAGAGCCCCTCCCAGGATCCCTCAGCCCCCCGGGACACCCCAAGCCCTCTGGGTCACTCCACCCCTTCGGACCCCTCAGCTCCCGAGGGTGTTCCTATGCCGTCCGACTGGACCAAGGCCTGTGAGGCCAGCTGGCAGTGGGGGACGCTGCCCACGTGGAACAGCCCGCCGCCGGTGGTGGCCACCAGTGAGCCGAGCCTGCGGGAGCTGGTGCAGGGCCGCCCGGCCGGGGCCGAGAAGCCCTACATCTGCAACGAATGCGGCAAGAGCTTCAGCCAGTGGTCCAAGCTACTGCGGCACCAGCGCATCCACACGGGCGAGCGGCCCAACACGTGCTCCGAGTGCGGCAAAAGCTTCACGCAGAGCTCGCACCTGGTACAGCACCAGCGCACGCACACCGGCGAGAAGCCCTACAAGTGCCCCGATTGCGGCAAGTGCTTCAGCTGGAGCTCCAACCTGGTGCAGCACCAGCGCACGCACACGGGCGAGAAGCCCTACAAGTGCACCGAGTGCGAGAAGGCCTTCACGCAGAGCACCAACCTCATCAAGCACCAGCGCTCACACACCGGCGAGAAGCCCTACAAGTGCGGGGAGTGCCGACGCGCCTTCTACCGCAGCTCTGACCTCATCCAGCACCAGGCCACGCACACGGGCGAGAAGCCCTACAAGTGCCCCGAGTGCGGCAAGCGCTTCGGCCAGAACCACAATCTCCTCAAGCACCAGAAGATCCACGCTGGCGAGAAGCCCTACCGCTGCACCGAGTGCGGCAAGAGCTTCATCCAGAGCTCGGAGCTGACTCAGCACCAGCGCACACACACGGGGGAGAAGCCCTATGAGTGCCTCGAGTGCGGCAAGAGCTTCGGCCACAGCTCCACGCTCATCAAGCACCAGCGCACGCACCTGCGTGAGGACCCCTTCAAGTGTCCCGTGTGCGGCAAGACCTTCACGCTGAGCGCCACGCTGCTGCGGCACCAGCGCACGCACACGGGCGAGCGGCCCTACAAGTGCCCCGAGTGCGGCAAGAGCTTCAGCGTGAGCTCCAACCTCATCAACCACCAGCGCATCCACCGCGGCGAGCGGCCGTACATCTGCGCCGACTGCGGCAAGAGCTTCATCATGAGCTCCACCCTCATCCGCCACCAGCGCATCCACACCGGCGAGAAGCCCTACAAGTGCCCGGACTGCGGCAAGAGCTTCATCCGCAGCTCACACCTCATCCAGCACCGGCGCACGCACACCGGCGAGAAGCCCTACAAGTGTCCCGAGTGCGGCAAGAGCTTCAGCCAGAGCTCCAACCTCATCACGCATGTGCGCACACACATGGACGAGAACTTATTCGTGTGCTCTGACTGCGGCAAGGCCTTCCTGGAGGCCCACGAGCTGGAGCAGCACCGGGCCATCCACGAGCGGGGCAAGACGCCTGCGCGGAGGGCGCAGGGCGATAGCCTGCTGGGGCTTGGGGACCCCGCACTGCTGACGCCGCCGCCAGGGGCCAAGCCGCACAAGTGTTTGGTGTGCGGGAAGGGGTTCAACGACGAGGGCATCTTCATGCAACACCAGAGGATCCACATCGGGGAGAACCCCTACAAGAATGCCGATGGTCTCAGTACACCCCCAGCACCCAAGCCCCCCCAGTTCCGCTCACCCAGGCTCCCCTTCGGAGGCAACTCCTTCCAGGGGGCAGCGGAGGGCAGAGCTGAGCCCCCAGGACAGTCCTTGAAGACGCCCTCCGAGGGGCAGGAGAAGCCTGGCCAGAGGCTGTCCCCCAAGTCCTACATCTGCTCGCACTGCGGGGAGAGCTTCCTGGATCGGGCCGTGCTGGCGCAGCACCAGCTCACTCACGGCAGCGAGAAGCCTTTCCGGTTCCGCGACTACAGGACCGGCTTTGGTGACGGGCCGGGGCCCAGCCCCTTCCTGGGCGCCAAGCCCTTTAAGTGTCCTGAATGCAAAAAAAGCTTTGGCCTCAGCTCCGAGCTGCTGCTGCACCAGAAGGTGCATGCGGCTGCTGCCAAGGCTGCACGGAGCCCTGAGCGGAGCAAGGCCTCCTCCGTGCTGCTGGAGCACCTCAAGAGCCCGCTGGGAGCCAGGCCCTACAGCTGCTCCCAGTGCGGGGCCTCCTTCCCTGACCGCCTGGCCCTCGGCCGGCACCAGGAGACCCACAGTCCAGAAAAGCCTCCCTCAGCTGAGGACCCGTCTGAGTCCCAGCCCGAGCCTGAGGGTGAGCCAGCTGCCTCGCCCACTGGCCAGGAAGGTGAAGGTGAGGGAGAGGCCTCCGCCCCCGCAGAGAGCAGCAGGCCAGGGGAAGGGAGCAGCTCGGGCACACGCCCCGCGGAGAAGCCCTACCTGTGCCCAGAGTGTGGCGATGGCTTCGACGAAGTTGCAGCCTTGCTCCTGCACAGGAGCTGCCACCCGGGCATCTCCCCGTGATGTTGCCTGAGCCCTGGGGCCTCTCTTTCCTTCTTCCCCACCCCCAGGAGAGGGACACTGGATCCCCACCCCTTACAGAAGGGGTACAGGGAGAGGAAGGGCAACCCCCAATAGACTGGAAGCAGTGGAGAAGAGCGAGTTCTGGGGGGAGGGAGGCCGTACTGTCACCTCTGCCGTGAGAAATCCTAATGAAGTCGTTGGTGGGAATCGCTCCATGAGGCAGTAGAGAAAAACTGTCAGGTTAGAAACCCTATAAATATGTAGGAAAAACAAACAAGCCCTTTAAGACTGTAGCAGAAAAAACCCCTATAAATCATAGTGGATAAAAGCCCTATTAATTGTAGGCAGAAGTCCTCAATATGTCTCTAGGCAGCCCTATAAAACTGTATCCAAATCCTCATGTAATGCCCATAGGGCCAGAGAAGTACAGGGAATGCAGCGATGACGCTGGCTTGGGAGCTGTGACCCCCCTCCCCCCGAGAAGCCGTGGAAGAATCGCTTCAATACCCTAGCTCCACAGAGTCCTGCATTCCCCCTCCCCTGCCAGGGGTGTGTCGGAGGGACCCTGGGGCAAGGGTGGGACTGCACCAACCCGGGAGACAACAGGTCAGAGGGGAGAAGTGATGAGGCCTCCAGACAGGTGCAGGAGAAAGCCCAGCTCTTTGCATTGGGAACGCCTTGGGGTCCAAGGCCAGTCCTGTGTGTTTGAGGGGGTCAGATCCAATCCCTTAGCAGGAAGAACTCCCGACGTGGCGAAGGGAAGACGAAAAGTGTTAGGCCCTAATGCAGGCTGAACTTTGGGGGTGGGGTGAGAATACTAAGAAAGCACCACCAAAATGTGGCTGCTGGGGCTGGGGAAACCACCCAGCCAGCTGCAGGCCAGTCTGTCCCACGGCCAGGGAACTTGGGAAGCTGCAGGTCCTCCCCGAGCCAGGCTGCGCTGCCCTTGGCCCTGCCCATCCATACAGGTCTACCCCGAGGCGCCTCCGAGGGATGGAGGCTGCTCCGGCCACTTTCTCAGGTCAGGAGGTTTCTCCTGGACTCTTAACTGCCACCACGTCCCGCTGCTGTGGCAGCCTTTTGCCTCGCACTCTGTCCTCAGTGGAGAGGGGAGCTGCTGCTAAGACAACCTCCAAAGAATCAAGCCCCCCCGCAGGCACCTGCCAGTGGCGTGTGGGGAGGTCCCTCCCCGCTCTCACCTCTCTTCCAGGTCAGCCATAGCCACCCCACACCACACACCAGCCTTCTATGAGGCCACCCAGGGACGAAGGGTGGACAGAGTGCCTGGAATCGCCAGCAACCCGCTTTGCAACCTCAGCCGTTCACTGGGAGCTGGTGGCCAGGCCGCCCTCAGCACGAGCCAGCCCATATGCTGGGGAGGCACCTGACACCCTACAGACTGGACTCCAGATCCCTGGAGAATCCACAGACGCCCGCCACCCTCGTCACCGTGGTATTGAAGCCCTCTGGGGTGGCAGTGACCCAGCCCGATCGTGGCCTCGGAAGCGACAGGTTGCCACCCAGCTGGCTTCTGCTTCCTCATCCAGAAACCTCCGGAGGGAAGTGTGAGCCTCGGTCCCCTCCCATGCCCACCTCCCCTTGTCGCTGGCCACACACAGTTATAAACCCAGCCTGCTCCACCCACGGGACTGGGGGCGTCCCTGGAAACTGGTCGAAGAGAGAAAGCTTGGGGGAACTGTGTGACGGGCCCTGAGTCCCAACCCTGGGGACCCTGTGGCTGGGGACTCTGACTCTATACTGGGTCATGAAGGGCAGTGTCATGAACCCTACACACTGAGGTGCCCAGGTAAGAGGGCAGTGGTGTGGATTTCTGCTGAGCTGTGGACAACACCTCATATTCCAGTCAGTGGAGTTCAGCAGGTGAAAGCCTTCACCTTTTGTCTCCTTTTCGAGAACATTGTGGGAGAGAACAGCCCAGTCCTGCCGGGGAGGGAGGAGGGTAGACAGACAGAACCTCGTTAACCCAAGTGCCAGGCAGGAGAGCATCCAGATGCCGGGGCATCCCTAGAAGACAGGACAGGCGAGATCTCCCTGCA
The DNA here is from genome assembly GCF_017591425.1 of Ochotona curzoniae. NCBI lineage: Eukaryota > Metazoa > Chordata > Mammalia > Lagomorpha > Ochotonidae > Ochotona > Ochotona curzoniae. The sequence continues at coordinate 8,433,204 of NW_024465421.1, forward strand.
AGTGCTCCTGAACAGAAACAAATTCAAGTTGTAGAGACAACTCCCCTCACCGCCAAAGCATTTCCTCAGGCACAGGTCTGAGAGGGTCCTGGGGATGGGGGGAGGTCAGTGTAGCCAATGGAGGACTAAGGTGTAGCATACGTACATAGTAGGGTGCTCGCATGCTGTGGGGGATGGGTGAGGGCTTGGCTCTGGTTCTGAGTAGATGGAGTGCACTTGACAGGTGGGGTCTGGGTCTTACTGGAAAGAAAGGGGCAGCATTTGAAGCCTCTGGCTGCAGCCTTTGCCCTAATCTTCCTCCCCAAACCTGAGCCAGCTGTGTCTTGGGAGGGACCCTGCAGGGAGGTGACCGGGTCTGTAAGGCACAGTGCAGGCCAGCTTGGTGTCAGAGCCCACCGCCCTGCCCAGGGGAGAGGGGAAGCTAAAGCTGAGGCTGGAACTTGAAACTGCTGTGCCCCTGGAGGTCAGGTGGGAACTGAAAAGAACAGGCCCTGAATCCTGAACAAGAGGGGCCCTGAAAACCAACACAGCCAAGAGGCGGGGTTCCAGGACCCCCCTAAGAGGTGAGCCAAGCCCAGGCCCCTTGCCCCTAGGAGGGAAGTCCCACCTTTGAGTGTTGTGTGTCAGTAAGAGTGTCGTGTCACCTGTGGTCATGTTGATTAGTTAAAGAGAATAAAGGGAAGAAGATAGCCCAGGTGTATTCTGTTTTGTCTCAGTCTGGAGCTGGTTTTCCACCCAGAGGCCACCCTAGGCCCTAAAACCCCTACTGGGGCTTGCAGGAGGCTGAGGGGTCTAGGAGCTACACATCTGCACCCTTGGAAAGGGCAGAGGCTGCCCTGCAGAGCTTGTAGGTCATGGTGACACCCCAGTCAGTTCCCACCCAGCGTCTGCATCCCAGAGGCATCGCTCTGGCCGTCATACTTCAAGCCACCTCTTCCCAGGGAGTTCCCCAAACTCTGGGCCCAGGTTGCCCTGTCTGGTAGCCTGTTTACTTAGGGTTCGGCATTGCCACCCAGCCCCCTGAGGAGGTGGACGGAGGCCTGGTTAGTCACCTCACTCAGGATGTCAGCCTGTGGACAGGCCTGAGGGTCAGAGAAAGGCAGCTTTGCCAGAGATGCACCAGGAAGTTTGCGGAAAACCAGAATCCTGGGAGCCGAGGCGGCTCTACTCCAGACAAACCCTTCCTCCTCCTCCCCACAGCTGGGTCTGCTCGCGGTTCTAGCGCTTGACCACAGTCCCCCAGTGGCAGCCAGAGGTCACTGCCTGCTCCAGCCTGCCAAAGGACTCCTGATGCAGCCACCTTTCCAACACCTCTTGGCCCCAGAGCCCATCAGGAGGGGGCAAGGAGAAGCAGAGATGAAGGCAGGGGTGGGGTACCTGAATGGCAGGAGTCCTCAGTTAAAGCAAGTGGGGGGTCAGAGACTTAGCAAGGAGGGGCTGTGGACCCAGAGGGCCTGGGAAACGCGCTGGAGGAAGTGACCCAAGCCTGTTGAGGGAAGCAAAGCTGGTGAGCAGAGGCTGCAGGGCGTGGAGGTGGGGTGGCATTTTTTCGGGGAACTTAGAAAAGGGGAGCTACCCAAGGGGTGGTGTGTTTTCACTCCCCTGCTCCCCATCATGAAGAGTGATCCCTACGTCTGAAGTTCAACAAAGAAGGGGCCTAAAGGAGTCCAGTCTTGGCAGCTTAAGCATGGTCTTGGCTTAGGGGTATTAGGAAAAACCAGGAGTGTAGCACCCCAAAACCTCTAAGGGGGTTGAGAAGCGATCAGTATCAAATGCTCCCTGAGGGCCAATCCCAGCGGAGTCCTGGCTGAGACACCCGCCCTGAGGACGGCCTCGCCATGGGGAGTGTGGGGAGGGGCTGCGCCTGCTCAGGCTGGCCCAGGCTTCCAGTCACTGCACGTGTACGCGAGGACCCAGTCGGCCAGGTGGAGGGGCACACAGCCGCCATCACAGCGCTTCGTGGTAGACCGAGTTTACTGAGTGCTCATCTAGTCCTCCAACCGGCTCAGGGCTCGACGCCCCATCGAGATTTCCATCCTGTGCCCTTGGCTTTGGGGGCTTGGGAAAACCTCTTGGAGGCATAACTTACTATTGGGCATGAGGACCCATCCGCGCGACCAGCGGACTGGCCTTTAGGGAGGGGAGATGTGGCTCTCCCGCTGTACCTCATTAAGGAACGCTGTGTGGAGGTGACACACACGCAGGACCGGCGGGGTCCAGGCTCGGCGCCCCTTTCACCACCGGCACCCCACCCCCGCCAACGGTAGCTGCGTCTCTGTGATGCAACATCCTGCGCTCTTCCCAGCCTGGCCACCGCCGGCCTAACGCGGACACTTCCGCGGCGGCCCGATGTCATCCCCGGCAGCCCGCGGCTCGGCGAGCGTGCCCACCACCAGCCCTGCACCCGAGGTCACCGTCGCCCGCGGCTCCGTCTCCAGTCCAACTTGGCCCAGCCGCTGCTGCCCTGCCGAAGCCCTGGACGCCAGGTGGGGTCCGAGAGCGGACAAGGCCGCGAGTCCCCGCGAAGGCGCCAACACGGACAAGGCTACGGGTCTCCGGGAGGACGCAACTGCCGACAAACCCGCGTCTGCTATGACCCCGACTCCCGCTCCGGGACCGACCCCCATCCCGGTCAGTGCCGACCCCGCTGCCGACAGGGCGAAGGCTCTGTCCGTGGAGCCGGAAGCACGTTGAGTACACACAGGTGCTGCCCGGCACGTGGGCCATGATTCCCGAAAAGCTGGTCGGTGGCCGGGCCAGGCTGCAATGAAGGAAGTCACTCGGCAGAGATGTGCTGGTCTGTGCGTCCGAGGTGGGAGGGGCGTCTCGCTTCAGGATACAGTCGGGTAACCAGTTCTCGGTCCCAGTAACCGCGCCACGTGCTAACGAAGGACTACATTTCCCAAGTTGCACCTCGGGCCCCAACGGCCAATGACCGCTGGGGGCGTGGCCCGCTTGGCCGGAGGGGCTCCAGGGAACGCGTCCGTTATGGGTCTCGGGATCGGGCTCGTTCTAAGCATAATGTGGGTGGGCAGGAGTGTCGTGTTTGTTCACCCCAAGCCGCCGATGTGCGGGACCCCTGGAGCATCTAAAACTGAGGGCTGTTGAGGACAGAGGCCTGGCCGCTCTGACTCGAGGCTGAAGGATGGCCATTTATTTCTTAACAATTGGCTTATACAAGATATGTCCAGGGCAGAGGCTCAGGGTCCCCGAAGACCCAGGACCTGTCCACAGCGTCATCCCCAAGCTCCTCAAGAGGCAGGCAGCCTTGCCAAAGAACTGTTTGGGCAGCCAGCACAGCATACATTGGGGCATAGGCTCAGTCTCAAGGTGTTGGAAGATCTACCTGGAATGACTGCAAGTTGGCCCAGCAGCTGAGGCTGGTCGGTTCCCTTCCTGGGGAACTCCACAGCGGTTAAGGCCACTGGCATGAAAGCAGAGTTAGGGCCAGGGACCCAACGGGCACTCAGATGCACGAGCTGGGGGGGAAGAAGGGGGCAAGTGAGCATTAGGTAGTAGACACTGGGGAGGGGCCTGTTCCAAGTTTCCCAAAACCAACTGTATAGCCACAGCATGAGGTTATGACCCAGCATCCCAGAAGCTGCAGGTGGTGCCCACTCCCCCTATCTCCTCTAGTTCTTACCCCAAGGGCCAGTGTCCTGCCAACTTCACAAGGCACACAGAAGCCTTGAGCAGCCCTGTGCCCTTGGCCAGCGTCAGGCAGGGGAAATGAGGACTGGCCTGCTTGCCTCTGGTCTGTGGTGTGTAGGCGGGGGTCATGGTCACGGACTGGAGAACTGTCCCATGGGGACGGGGTCCTTGGAGACGTCAGGGCCAGCTCTCAGGAAGCGCCCCTGTGAGGCCCCTCTGGGCAGATCCTTCCAGTAGAGGGGGCTCCCTGGGCTGAGGGTCCCATCTTCAGGTAACAGAACCAGACCTGGCTGACCCCACTCCCATGAGCATGCTTCCAGGACCCCAAGCCAACTAGGTGGATACGGGTTGGGCCCATGGGGTCCAAAATAGAAGGTGGGGCCGCTGGAACTGAAGTGGAGGGCCTGGGGCACAGCCGCCAGGGCTGCAGGAGTCACCAAGTCCTGAGTGCCAGGTTCAGCTGATGTAGACGCGATGGAAGTCGTGGGCACCAAAGGCAGCGTTGCACTTGGGGCACTTCCTCTGGCGGGCCTCATAGCGGCCCCGCACGCACTCGAAGCAGAACACGTGGAAGCACTTAGTAAGAACTGCATCCTTCTTGCGGGTGTTGCAGCAGGGGCAGGTCAGCCGCGCCTGGGCCGGGCAGAGGCATCAGCTTGGCAACAACTCTTGACAGTGCCCAGCCCCACGCCGAGAGCAGGAGGGGATCCCAGCTCAGCCCACCATGTGGTGGCCATACCAGATCCTTACCAGAATCCTCCTTGAACGAGGAAATGGAGGCCCAGAGGCAAAGCTTTCCCAACCACAGAGTAGCCAGATTCCCACGGGGCGGCAGTGGTGGTGTACGTGGTACCCTCTCAGGCCAGGCTGGACACCCCCACCAGCATTCTTTGGCTGACCCCAGCCCTGCCTGAGCCACAGGTAAACACAGCAGTGCCACTGACGTCTGCCATCTCTACCCTCCCAGGGCTGCCCACAGGTCCTGCCGGGTCCTTCCAGCCCAAGCTCTCCCATCTGCCACCAACAGGGTCTTGCCTTCCCTGACACTTCTGCCTGGGGTCTTCCTGAAACCCAGCCCACTGCCTCTGCAAGATCCCAGATATGGCTCTTCCAGCTCTAGGGCTGCAGCTGGCAGCCCTGGACAGCTTCACTACCCACCAGTGTGCCTGCTCTGCTCGCTGCCTCGCGTTGCTGCCAACCTTCCAGGAAGCGTCATAGGGAGTCTGGGCCCTGGACTCACCACCTCCATTTCAGGGGTGACCACTGCTTTCATCCTGGCTGCAGGATACCACATCACTCTTGATCTTCCCCCACCCCTACCCCACCTTTCGGGACCACTGTCATGTGTGGCTCCACCTCAGCCCTCTGCCTTCGCTGCATCTCTCGGAACTGCCTGCTCTCAGTCTCCCGGCAACCTGTACCCTTCCTCAGGGCTTTCCTTGCGCTTTCCATACATGTGACCCATCCCCAAGCCCTAGGGACCTGCCTCCACACAGCTTCGAGTCCTAGTGGCGCTGTGTTTGACCCTTAGCTCAGCTCCTGACCCCAGCTTCCTGTGATGCAGACCGTAGGAGTCTGCAGGAGCAATGGCGCAAATAAAGGGGATCCTGCCACCCCCGTGGGAGACCAGGCTTGCGCGCCCAGCTCTGGTCCAGCCCAGTGCTGGCTGCGGGGTGGTACTTGGGAGTGAACCAGTGAACAGGAGCCTGCTTGTGCTGTCTGCCTTTTACAGAAAACATGACAGTAAGGCTTAAACATTTTTCTTTTGTGGCAAAATGGAATTAAAAGACTATCTCACAGCAAAAATTACTGAAACCCATATGGTGTTTTGATAACATACACTTTGTATGAAATGGAAAATGGTATGTGTGGATTTCAAAAATTTTTATACCAAAATAAATGTTATCTTTGAATTCCATTTTCCATTAACCTTAAAAAAATTTATTTTGCAAGTCAAAGTTACAGAGAGAGGGAGAGATAGTGACACAGAGAGACCCTCCATCCGCTGGTCCACTCCCCAGGTGACTGCAATGGTCAGGGCTGAACCCGGCTGAAGCCAGGAGCCAGGGGCTTCATCTGAGTCTCCCAAGTGAGCGGCAGGGGCCCGAACACTTAGGCAATCCTCTGCTGCGTTTCCTTGGGCCATTTGTAGGATGCAGGATTGAAGTGCAACAACCAGGTCGTGTACTGGAGCCCATGGGGGAAGTGGTGGCTCAGGGGGCAGCTTTACCAGCCACAGCACCGGTCCCTCCATTAGCCTTTTGAAGCTCATACTGCTCATCCCTAACACCTAAAGCCGAGTGTCAGATTTTGCTTGGCTGACTGAAACCGGGGACACTGACTCGCCTCTGGCCTTGGCTTCCTCCAGCCCCAACCCACGGTGCATGTGACTTCACTGAATCCTGCGTGACCTGGCCCTGCCACCATCCGAGCCCTGGGCGCAGGCTCCTCCACCCGTGCTGCATACTCCTTCCCCAGCCAGCTTTCCTCTCACACTCACTCCTCCTGCCAACCCTGACTCACTCTTCATTCTGGTCACCTTGGGGCGTGTCCTTTCCAGGAAGCTCATGGATTGCCTGGGGCTCCTGAAGGGTCTGTGCTTCCCAGAGGCCCTCAGGTCTCTGCCAGGGCATCAGGGTGGACTGGGGCACGCCCTCTGGTTGTGAGCCTCAGGAGGGCCCCCTGGACCAGGCACTGCACGTTCACAGCTGTCTCGGGCACTCAGTGCTACCAGGCTTTGCCATCTGAGCTCAGTCCCAGGTTCCCCAGAATACACAGGACAATTTCCATCAGCCCCTCATCTGGGACTGCTGGGTCAAGAAGCCGCCCCGCGCCCTGGGCCCCACCTTGTACTCCTTGATCTCCTCCTGGAGGATCTCATCGGCGTCGGCATAGACCTCCACCTTCCGCTGCTTCTCCAGCTTGCGCCGCAGCCGCGAGATGTCCTCCTGGGGCAGGATGAGGCCAGGCTAAGGGCTGGGGTCCCCACACCTGCCTATCCACCCTCGGGTGTGCGCCTCCCAGCACTCACCTGTGCCCTCTTGAGGTTGAAGCTCTCCTTCTCACGCGCAGCCCGGCTCTCGGCCAGGCAGGGCTGAATCTCACGCAGCCGCGTCTGCACGTGTTCCAGCTGCACCTTCAGGTCCTCCGCCAGCTGGGCGGCTTCCACAGCCTGAGGTGGGTGGGACAAGGGGGGGGGCACGTGGAGCCACGACTCTACCCTTTGCATGGGTCGCACAGTCCAGCGACATCAATACCTGCAGGGTCCTGCCTCCTCTTCCTCACCAGCGTGTCAATCGCTTCACTGGGCTCTGCCCTCTGCTCCCCTTACTCCCATACACACAGGGCACTTACTCCTTCAGTGTCTTGGTGCCAGTACCACACCCCTATTTCCCTCCTATGATCAACTGCAACCTTTTGCATCATCATTTACTTGTGGGTTCCCTGTTTTACTGGTGGTTCCAGGCCTGACTGGATGGCCACCCTGCTGCCCCTCTCAGAGGGGGCTAAGAGACACTGCTCAGTGCACCAGTTCCCTGAGAAGGCAATAGCCCAACAGGTAAAGATGCAAATAAGTACTCATCTTCAGACTTGAGCACAGACTAGGGCTCTCACGTTTAATACAAATTACGTGACCACCCTCATCTCAGAATGATTCAATGAGTAGTTAGGACATGGGTACCAGAGCCCCAGGGGACGCAGGCCTCCTGGCTTCACTTTGCAAGCACCACGCTGGACTCGGCTTGTTTCTCTCTAAAATGTGGACACTACCACACGGCAGCCTGGAAGGATTCTTATGAGATTAAAATGGGATCGGCACAGCAGGTGGTGTAGGGTTTGCCTTCCCTGGGCCGGCCCCGTCAGCTTCTCTGTGCGGACCCAGAGGCCAGGAGGCTGTGGGCCAGCAGCCCAGGCCCGGCCTCACCTTCCGCTTGTTGAGTTCCAGTGCCTGGCTGCGCAGCGTCAGCTCCTTCTCCACACCCCCGAGGCTGCCCTGCAAGGCCCGTTCCTTCTCCTCCAGCTTCTGCACGGTCAGCAGCTGGGCATCCACCTGGAGGCAGGTGAGGCTTCAGTGCGGGCGGCTGCCGCGGCCCCCTCCTTCTCCCTGCAGGCTGGGCAGGGGCCTACCTGGGACTTGAGGCCTAGGACCTGCTCGCCCAGCTCGTCCTTCTCCTCACGCAGCAGCTTGTGGATCTGGTTGGCCTTGATGCGCTCGGACATCAGCTTGAAGTTGGCGTCATCTTTTTCCCGCAGCTGCTGCAGCAGCCGCCCGTTCTGCTCCTGCATGTCTTCAAAGGCCTGACCCGTCACGTCCATCTCGGACAGGAGAGCCTCCTCCTCCTGCAGTGAGTGAGCATCGCCACAGTGAACCTGGGTGAAGGGGCAGCATGCCCACCGGGAACCGCGACAGAGGCCCACAGAGGTGCGGAGGGGTTTGGGGGAGTCCCAGCAGGGCTCGCACCTGCTTGGTGGCACCCAGCTTGCGCTGCAGATGTTCAATCTGCTCCTCGGCCTGCCGGATGCGCCTCAGGGCATCCTCATCGGCAATCTTCTTGCTCTCCCTCCGATCCCGTTCCTCCAGCTCCCGGATGCGGCCCCGCAGCTCATCAACCTACGGCCGCAGGGGAGCTCCTGTCACTGCTTCCTGCTGATGCTGGGCTGGGTGCCAGTCAGCACACCCCCTCGCACCCCGCCCCACATCCTGCCCCCCAAGCCCTACCTGCCCTCACCTCAGCCTTGGCCTTGCGCTCGGCGGCCATGAGCTGCACCTTGTCCCGCTGCTCCTTTGGGGCTGACTTGTACATGTCCAGCAGCAGCTTCATCTCCTTCTGGCTTTCCTGGGCCTTTCTGGGGGAGGACATGGGAGGAGAGCGTGGTGAGCCAGGCTGGAGGCCACCTGGCAAGGGTAGGGAGAAGGCAGGAAGAGGGCCTCACTTGAGCTCAGCCCGCAGACCCTTTAGCAGTTCTGACTCCTTCCTCTTGGCCTCCTCCACCTTGGCCTTCTCTCGATCCGCCCTGGAGAGAGCTGAAGCTATAGGTGCGGGCCCCAGGGTGGGCCCTTCTCGTTCCCGAAGCTCCCGCTTGGGTCTGGCCTCCGGTTCTCGGCTCCGTGAGGAGGGTCCCTGAGCCCCAGGAGTGAGGGCCTGGGCATCCTCCTCGGAGGGAACCAGCTCCTCTTTCTTCAACGAAGTGGTGGCAGTGGTGGCACCAGGAGCTGAAGCCATCTCCTTCCTGCTGGTGGGGGTCCCAACGGGGCCTGGGGCACCCTCTTCTTTCCCAGGGACTGGGGCACTAAGACCAGCGTCCTCTGGGTGGCCCAGGCTGGAAATGGAGTGAGTGGAGCCACTGGCCTGAGCCCGGAGCTGCAAAGATGGGAGACAAACAGAATGAGGTGAGCCTGGGTTCAGCGGGCTCTAGCCAGAGCCTTCTGCAGGCAGCCCCATCTCACCTTGCCAATCTCAGCCTGCACCTCTCGAAGCTTCCGCTTATACCGCTGGGCATCCCCCTTTAGCTGGTGGTTGTGGTTTTGGAGACTGCTAATCAGGTGGCGCATCTCCCGGTTGATGGGCCCTGGAGAGGGTTGGGTCGGAGCCATCAATACCACCATGTGGGAGGGGGACTATCCAGCACGTGGCCTTATCTGTCCAAGTGACAGACTTGAAGGATCCTCACCCAAGAGTAACCTGACACCACCCACTGGTGCTACTTGTGCTAATACAGATTTTAAAATAGCTCCCAATGTCCTCTGGTGCACATTTACAGGAAGTAGTCCCTTCTTGCCTGCCTTTTCATCACAGGAAGGGACCACCCTCAAGCAGACTGCCCAGCTTCTCCAGCCACACCTGACATGCCTCCCCTGACACCTCCTGAGGCAATTTTGCTCCCCGTTTTCGTGGTCCCACACTAACAGCCATGGCTCTGATCCTCCTAGAGCAGTGCACCCCCAACAACGGGACTTCTTTGTTTTGTTCACTGGCATAACCCAGAGCCTAGAATGCAGCTTGCTCTCAGATGGCATTGAAGGACTCTACAGAGTATGTGGGGGGCACACCGTAAGCTAAGGAGTGCAGCCAGGCCCACGGCTCCTGTCGGGGGTGCACTTACGGCATCAGCTGCTCCTGCTGCTGCTGGCCCTGGCTGTGCCTACGTGCCAGGCAGTACAGTCCCTGTCTTTCATGCAGCCAGGGCTTTTTGAGGGGACTCAGCCTCACACAGAGGCCATGTGCCAGGAGGCCCAGTGCTCCCCTCAGGCACCCCACATACCTGCCTGTTCGTTGGCTGCCAGGTTCTGCTCGAACTCGATGCGCAGCATCTCATACTCCTTGCGGACCTGGGCTAGCGTGTCCTCCAGCTGGATGACCTCCGTGCGCAGCTTCTTCTGCAGTCCCAGCTCATCGCTCTGCGGGGTGAGGTGGCAAGGGCCCAACAGCACCCCTGAAAAATCTGTGCCCAAGGGGTCTGGGAAGCTCAGAAACCCCTCAGTCCTCAGGGTGCAGCCGAGGCTCCCAGCCCCGCTCTGGGCCTACCTCCATGTGCTCGATGTGCCGCAGGTGGGAGTTCTTGGTAGCCAGCAGCAGCCCCCGCGCCTCATCCAGCTGCGTCTTCACTTGCAGGGACTCGTTGTAGAGCAGCGAGAACTGGGCCTGCAGCAAGCGGTACTCCCCCGTCTCCCGCACCACCTCCTCGGGCAGGCTCCGCAGGGCTACCTAGAGGCAGGGGCACCCAGAAGACATCAGCAGATTGACCTAGGAGATTAGCCCCGCCTGAGCCCTGACCGCAGTGCACCTTGAGGCGCTCGTTGGTCCGCACAGCTCCCTGGAGTTCAGCCTGCAGCTTCTCCAGCTCCGCCATTCGACTGTTGGCCAACTCCTGGTTTTCCTCCAGCTCCGCATTCAGCATCTCAAACTAAGGGGAGGAAAGCGCATGGCAGGCGGGGCCAAGCCAGGCAGCAGGTTCCCCTCCAACCCTGCACCCAAGCTGCTATGACAGACTCTGGGCAGGGCCTTTCTCTGGGCTCCTAAGCGGGAAGGAGACAGTTCAATTCCGCAAGGGAGCTCGGAACACTGGGAACTAACGTTCTTAACCGACATGAACCCAGGCAGGCATTCCTGAAGGGCAGAGGAGCCAAAAGGAAAGGGAAAATGGGGCATGAAAGCTACCAGAACGTCACTTGACTCTGCCACCTGCCCACTTCCTCCTCCTTTCTCTCCAGTCAGAGGCTAAAAGGCCCCATGGGCACTTTGCTCGGTCTTACTCTCACCAATCTGCCCAGTCCCTAGCACGTGGTGTTCAGGAATCCTCCAGAGTAAATGCACACATGCACATGTGTGAGACAGACACACAAGGAGAGAGCAAGGCCTTGGCGGGTCGGGTGGGGGGAAGGTGGCTCGGCTCACCTTCTGCATGCTGAGCGTGATCTGGCCCCCCTGGAAGCCTGCAGAGCTCCCAGACACGTAGTAGCCGGAGTTGAGCTGTAGGGAGCAGAGATGACAGGCGTGAGCAGGGGCCTAGTGCCTGCCACCCCCAGCCATGGCAACGGGGTACCGGGACAGGCTCACCTGCTCCAGGGCCTCTGCCAGGTGCTTGTTGAGCTTCTGCTCACGCTTGCGGAGCTTCTCGATGTCCCACTGCAGGTCCTCCACCGTCGTCTCCATCTCTAGCACTTTGGTCTCCGCCGACGTCACTTTATCCTGGAGCTCAGAGTACTAGCAGGGCAGAGGGAAAAAGCAGGCCACCTTGCCTCCCTCAGATCCTTGGGTGCCCTCGTCCCAACCCAACAGACCCTCTGACCCCCACCTCCAACGAGATGCGGTGGTGCTTCTCCTGCAGCTGTGTGGCCAAGTCCTGCAGCCTCCGGTTCTCACGACCCAGTTCCCGAGTGCGGGCCCGAGCCACTTCGTTTGGGGGTTCACTGTCCCCTGGGAAGGCAGGGCCCAGGTAAGAGACAAGTCTAGGGGCCGGGGAACAAGGTCTGCTACATGTCTGGTGTGACCTGCCCCCACCAGCTGACTTGCCGATATTTTGTGACAAAGCCAGGAGGAGTCCTTTACCTCTGGTTCTACAAACAAGGAAGTCGTTGGCTTAGGGCACCCAGGTGGGGCTGGGGCCTGGACACCTGCTGCTGCTATGCCTTGCAGGATCTGCCAAATGCCCCAGAGCCATCTCCAGCTGAACTGGGCACTCCCAAGTACCCACTTTGCTGGCTCATTGCTCTAGACTTTAATTCCAAGAATTAACCTGAGCCCTGGTTCATGTCCTGGCAGCCCTGCTTCCCATCCAGCTCCCTGCTTGCAGCCTAGGAAAGCAGTTGAGGACAGCCCAAAGCTTTGGGACTCTGCATCCACATAGGAGATCTGGAAGAAGCTCCAGGCTCCTGACTTCAGACTGGCTCATTACAGCCATTTGGGGAGTGAACCAGTGGGTGGAAGTTCTTCCTCTCTGTCTCTCCTCCTCTTTCCAATAAAAATAAATAAATCTTAAAAAAAAAAAGAATTGACCTGAAACTCCCCTCCCTTCTGCCAGCCCAAGCTAATCCTTAGCTATTCCTTCTGGAATTCTGGCTGCTGGTGGGCTCAGGCAACGGGCAGCGGGGATGAACGGCTCAGGGGGCGGAGCCCCAAGGCTTACCTCGGCTGTACACTCGCTGACAGAGCTCCTCCACTCGGCGCTGCAGCCGGTCCGAGGCCTCCACCACCCGCGACACAGCCGCCTTGGAGAACTCCATCCGGCCCTGCAGCTGCAGCTCCACCTCCTCACTGCTGCTGGCCCCCAGGGCCACCACAAAGGCCAGGGCCGGCTCGCTGAGCGGAGGCCGCAGCTGCATTGGCAGGGACTCTGAGAGGGAGGGACGGATGCCTATGAGGACAGCTGTGGCGGGCACCACCACTTGTACCACATTCTTGCTGCGCTCTGCAGCCCTCCACTGCTTCCTCTACATAGCCTACAGCACACGCCTGGCTGTCTCGAAAGCCGGACAAGTCTGGCCTCAGGAAGGCCACATAACTTATTTAGGAGCTGCCACATCAGTTCCTCACAGACCTCTGCAACCCAGAGTCACGTACACACACACACACACACACACACACGCGCGTACACCTGCCATACACCTGTCTCTTGCAAGGCTCCAACACTCTTTCCTTAGTGTGGCATATGCTACAATACTACAATATTAACCATGCAGCCAATATGCAGAACTATGAACAGGAATCAAAACACAAAAGACTGCCAACCAAGCAAGTCAGATGCTAAAGCTTTTTGCTGCCTAGGCATACTGAGGTGACGAGGACGACTCAGCAGCTGGTTATCAAAGTCCCTCCTCCTCGTCAGCACCCTTCCCTGAACTGAAGCCACCTCCTCCCCACCAGATCCCAGGACTGCGCCCTACCTACCCCTCAGCTCCGAGGTCCCCGGCTCTATGAGCGGGGTGCCGACCCGCACCAGCCCCTCCTGAGTCCCAGGCGCCTCTGTCCCTGAGGACAGCTCCCCTTGGCTCTCGTGACAGCGGAGGAGGGCTTCCACGGTCTCATCCAGCTGAAGGGGAGAGAAGCATGGACAAGTTAGCGAGTGCTCAGTGCAGAGGGGCAGTGGGATCCGGGGGAGGGGCAGGGGCTGTGCACCTGCGCCCAGTAGCGGTTGACAATGAGCAGTGTGGCATCGTCGGTGGCCTGGCGCTTCTCCAGCTTCTCAATGCGCTCGCGGAGCTCGTCCTCACAGGCCTGCCGCTGCTCCAGACGCTCGGCCAGCTTCTTGTTCTTGAACTGCAGCACCTTCAGGTCCATCTCCTCCTGTCGGCCGGCGACAGACAGTCACCGAGGAGGACGAGAGCCCTCGGACGGCCACGGTGCCACTTCTGTCCCCTGTCCCTTTCCAACTCTGGGGTCATACCCCCTCTGGAAACCCACTTCCTGTCTGCCAAGGGAAGCCAAATGCGGTGCTCTCGGTTTCCTTCCCAAGACCGGTCTGTAAAGGGGGAGCTGGGGGGTGGGATCGCTGGAGTGGGAGCTGGATGCTTTGGGAGGACGAGAGGCGCGAGCGGGGCAGCTCGGAGGGTGACGGCAGAAGCCCCCACGCACCGTGGAGGAGATGCCTCCAAGACGAATGGGCTCGATAAGGGTGGTGGTGGTCTTCTCCTCGCGGTTCAGCTTCTTTTCTGGGGGTCCTGAGCCCCCGTCGCTGGCGGCGCGTTTGTTGCCGGGCCCAGACATGGCTGCTGGCAGCGGCGGGGAGGAGCGGCGCACGGTCCCCCGAGGGGCGGCGGGCGAGTGGAGGCGGAACTTCACCTGCAGAAGGCAAGAAAGCAGAGACGTGGGAAGCGGTCGGTGCTTCCGCAGCCCGCAGACGCGCTCTCGCAGATGGCCTTGCAGCATCCCGCCCGCTCCAGCCCCGATGCCCTCACCCACAGCAGGATCAGCCTAGCGCCGCCATCTTGGCCTCCACCGGACGTCACCGGCCTCCCCCGCACACTGCGCAGGCGCCAGACGCCTAGGCGGATGTCGCAAAACTTCCCTATTTCCTGTTCCTATTGGTCGTGCTTGGGCCCCGCCCCTCGTGTGATTGGATTCCTTCCTGAACGCCCTCTCTTTCACTTGGCGATTGGCAGGCGTACGGTTTCCATGGTAACCGACACCGCACTCTCACTTTCCAGCCCTGAGCCAACCTTTCTGCTGGCAGCATTGAAGAGGGCACCCCCTGGAGTAGTGGGGGGCATCCGACGCACATGCATGTGCACGCCCCCCCTCAAGGATTGGGATGCCTCCTTTACTTTCTAAACATGTCCTCTTAGCAACGGTCACTATGGAAACGGGCAGAGACGCTTCTCCCCCTCCCCGCTCCGCGGTGGATTGGCTGTGTCGGAAAGATGGTTTTAGGGTCGCTGGAAGGCTCGAGGAGGTGACGCGAGCTCCGCTGTCGCGAGAAACACCGGAGGCCCGGAGGAGCGGCGCCATTCACCGCGAGTGACGAGGGTTTAGTCGGAGTTTGAACCGCCCTGCAGGTTGAGGCAGAAACTGGAGGAAGAGCTCGGCTCGAGAGGTGTCTGGACCATGCAGATGGATCAGGGTGTGCCCACCGAGTCGGCCACCGCGATGGCCCCTGAAGACCCTGCAGCCAGCTTGTTCCCGGTGAGGGCGGGATGCGGTGGTCTGCTCAGGAGCTTGTTTGAAAGGGTACTTAGTAATGTCCCAGACCTTTCCTGGTCAGTATACTCGAAAACAGTGTTCCTGGGGCTGGCCGGCCACAGTCCTCCAAATGAGGCGACCAAGCGGTGCTTAGGGAGCAGCCACACCCCGGCTCTACCTTCCCAATGTGCTTTCTCTCCACAGCCGCCGCTGTCCCAGCCCCGGATTTGCATGTGGTGAGTGTGGAAAACTTCAGGGAACAGTGTTGGGTCTCCTCTCATAGGCGCACTCAGAGACCAGGGCATTCCCACTTTAAAACCGAGACCCAGGCATGCCTGGGTAGCCAGAAGGCAGCTCTGGAACCTCATCGTCCCAAGGAGGTGATTGAGGGATTGAGGATGTAGACGGACCATCATGGCAGCCATAGAGCCTCATATTAGTGCAAACGGCAGCCCAAGTTGGGCTTTACAAGTGGGAAGGATTTTGAGGGTTTGAGGAAGCCAGAGAAAGGAAGTGGCACATGCAAGATTACAAGCACATAAGTGGCAGAGCCAAACCTTACACTGACTGGGGCCTGATGCTCTGGCAATTTGTAACCTGCCCTGAGATGCTAATACAAGAGCCAGCAATACCTGTTCCCTCCCTAACAGGAAGTATTGGGACATTCATTCCATGCAGCAGCTGGAGAAGACCACCACCATGGACGAGACCAGGAAGTACGGGATGTGGTGGCGGGCTGGGATGGGAGGACAGGAGAGGTGGCTGGTGGAAGGAGGCTCCTATGGTCCTCATCCCTGCCCAGGCTGCTGGCTGAGATGCTGGGGCTCAGCTGCCCATCGCAGAGCCCACGGGATGCCATCTTGTTGGACCTCTTCTCCCACGCCCTGGTCTTCTGCCGCCAACAGGGCTTCTCGCTTGAGCAGACGTCTACAGCGTGTGCCCTGCTGCAGGACCTCCACAAGGCCTGTGTTGGTGAGAGCGAGGGGACGTGGGTGTGGAGGACTGTCCCCGAGGCCCTGGGTTCTGTCATTGCTGTTATCCCAGGTAAACTCACTGCCTTTGTGGGAGATACCCAGGATGCTCACTTCAGAAATAAGTATGCAAATGTATGCAGAGTGCTCAGTCCACCAGCTGCCCCTCCTGTTCTCCCCAGTCTTTCTTTAGCATTTTTAGCAATCACTGAAGCCTTCTATGTCTTCTCTGAGCCTCACTTTACTAAGCTCATGAAGGATAATTCTGTGACTAGTGCATGGTGAGCAGGGGTGCGGGGCGGGGTCGGTCCTCTGGGAAGGAGACTCACTGCTGCCCCCTGCTGTCCCTGTCAGCAACGCCTCTGGGCAATGTGGAGGAGTGCTACCGCTACTTCAGCAGCATCCTTTTTTGCCATGGAATCCGGGTCAGTACCTTGGATAGAGCCTGCACTCGCCAGGGACCCCTCCACAAGAAGAGGTCTGGCTGGGTCTGCTGCCCTCTCTTGCTTCATCCCCCTAGCCATCCTCTGAAGGATGGATGGGCTCTCATGGGGAAAGGGTCATGGCTTGGGGAGGGAGCCCCGCTCTCAGCTCTCTCTGCCCATATTTGCCACAGCGGCCCCCATTCAGCATCGACCTCTTTAAGGAGGAACAGCTGCTGGCCCTGGCCGACTATGTAGTCAACACCTACTTCCGCCACTTCAAACTCTACAAATACGTCTTCACACCCCAGGTACTGCGCTGGGGGGTGGGGACACCTGTGCAAGGCCTCCCTGCCTCCCCCTGCCTTCCTCTCAGCCCTATCGTCCTCTCTTGCCAGGTGCGGCTGGATCTGTCTTTGACTTATGTCGGGCTACAACCACCCAAGCTCTTGCTAGAGCGTAAGCTATGACGGGGAGAGGGCTGGGGCTGGGGTCAGGCTCAGGCCCAAGGCTCTTCCTGCCTTTGTCTTCCAGAGAAAGAAGGTGAGGAGGCAGAGGAGCTGGCTACCTCCCATGAGGAGGAGGCACCTGAGGGAGAGGCCCAGCCAGAGCAAGAGCCAAGTGAGGCCCTGGAGGGGTTGGGGTGTTGGCCTGGGACCTCACCCAGTGGGAAACCAAGGGGGTTGGGGCCACATTGAGCCCTCAGGCTTCCTCATCCCTGGGGTCCTTGCCCTAAATGGCTCCTTCCCAAGGAGGGTGACTGGGAATCCAGTGACAGCTGGCACATACTTGGCACTTCCAATAACCAGGATGGCACATGTTGAGTTTTCTGTGCCACTGCTTATTTAATCCACCTCTTCCATCTGTGTGCCTAACAACAGCAGTTGTTTTTATCCACATGACCTGCGGAAATGAAGGCATGGAGAGGTAAAGTGACCTGAGATCACACAGCTACTGTGCAGCTCAGTCATTTGACCCCACCAGCTCTCAGAGGGGCTAGTCAACATGTCCTGTGACAGCCACATCCCCATCTTTGTGGTCCCCCGGGGCACCTTGTGTGTGTGTGTACACATATACACGTGCTCACCTAGGGCTCTGTGTGTGTACATATGTACACATGTGCTCAGCTAGGGGTGATCCCTCCTGCCCAGTACTATTCCTGACCTCGCCCCTCTTGCCGACCCCGTAGGCCAGGTCTGCGCCCTCCGCACCTACATCAAGACCCAACTGAACAAGGAGCTGGGGCAGCTCCAACAGCTGGTGGAGGAGCGGCTCAAGGCCAGCGAGGACAGACTCAACAGCAAGCTGAGCACGCTCGAACGGCCCTTGCAGCCAACTGCCGCCAAAGGGAAGAACAAGGCCAAGTGAGCCCCAGCTCTGGGACCCCAATAAAGGCCTAGGCTGGAGCTACCCCAATCCCTGCCCAGTCATTCTGGGCACCTCCCGGGCATCTCTGTGGCAGCCAGACACCAGACACAGGGTGCCTGCTCTCCCCAGCAAGATGATTTTATTTCATGCACAGGCGCGGTGTCTGCATTGGCTCCTTCCCGCCCCAGCCCTGCTCCCCCAGCCCTGGCTGGCGAGGCAGGTGTGCAGGGCAGGAGGCTCTGATAGTGGCATGATTGGCAGGGGGCCTGAGGCCCAAGCCCTGAGGGCTGGAATGAAAAAAGAAAATCTCCTTCCTCCAGAGTCCTGCTTCCCGGGTTCACCCGGGGCCCAAGGACTTAGCCCAGCCCCAGGGCTGCCTCATCCTCATTGACAGCAGCTGAGTCCCCTTCCTCTTCAGGGCCCACAACAGGAAACGGAGACAGGGGCCGGTGCTGGAAGAGGGCTGCTCGGTTCTGCTGCTCGCCCTTCTTCACCCAGTGCCCGTAGAGCCGAAAGGCACAGTTGTCAATGAGGCGCCGCACCGGCCGCAGGGCGTAGGGGTCCCTCAGCAGGGCGCTCTTGGTCAGTGGCCGGAGGCGCTGCATGCTTAGTGCCACTCGCCCAGCAGCCAACACGGTCCACACAGCCACCTGGGGGTGAGAGCAGGGGGCAGTAAGGCAGCGTGAGCTGCCGTGGAGGCGGCAGCACGGGGAAAGGTCGTGGGCCACGGCCACAAGCACGGACTTACCCGGAACCGTTGGCGGGGTGTGAGGTTCCAAGGCTGGCTGCCTTGGCAGCGCTCAAAGAAGGGGTGCTGCAGGGCCTGCTCTGCTGTCAGGCGCTCTTCAGGGTCTACCTTTAGCAGCCTTGAGATCTAGGGGGAAGCTTGGTTCATGACGATCAGTTCAGGGGGTTTGCCCACCATCCTCTCCCAGCCCCAACTCACCAGGTCTTTAACGGTGCTGGACCGATCATCCCACTCGGGAGAACTGAACTGGTACCGGCCCTCCATGATCATGCGCAGCATCAGGATCTGGCGCCGATGCCAGAATGGTGGGGAGCCCGCCAGGAGTGTGAACAGGATCACCCCACAGGCCCAGCTGGGTGGACAGACACACAGCAGAGTCAGGACTGGCCCAGGGGATGGGCTGGGTCTCCAGGGGAGGAATGGGCCAGATACTCACAGGTCGACTTCCTTGCCATAACCTGGGTGGGTTTCATCCATGGAGCATTTGAGAATCTCTGGTGCTAGGTACCCTGGGGTCCCACACAGTTCTGGGGAGAGAAGGGAGAGAATGAGGGCCTGTTCCAGCCCCTCCCCAGGCTTTCATCACTTCCAGTGCCCTCAGCATCCCCTTCGCCTCCTGCCTGGCTTCCACTTCTCCATCCTGACACTGTCCCAGTTCAACAACTCAGACATCCGCCAGCGCTCCTGTGGGCCTTTCCAGGGAAACCCAGTTTGGGGGACAGACTTCCAAGTCCAACTAAGGCATCCGGTCAAGCCAGCCTGCCTACCCCTTAACACAACTCGTTGCCTCATTTCTGAAAGGAGAACAAAACTTCAATCTTCCCTTTTTTCTGCCTAAACATTGTCCTCTCTTTGGAATGAGTTCCATGTCTTACTAGTGGGCCCCACCCCGACAACGTCAGGAAACCTTGGGGAATTACGGCATTTCTAAAGCTATGTACTACTGGCTCTGTTCCTTGTTGACAAGCCTGCCCTGACCTCCCCTGACAGCAGGATGGAGCCGACAGCCCACATACAGCTCAGGGCCCTTGAAGACTTGCTACCAACTCTTCCATCCCCACCATTTCCAAACTGTGTTCCACGGCACACTTTTAATCAGCTAGAATCAGAAATTACTATTGGAAAATTCCTTCCCCTACTAAGCACTTACTGAGTTCCCCGTATGGACTAGGCACTGTGTTAGACACAGTGGTGAACTAGATGTGCCTTTACTGAGTGCAGCCTTCCAAGAAAGCAAATGAAAAATAACAGGAGGGCCCAATGGCGTGGCCTAGCGGCTAAAGTCCTCGCCTTGAATGTACCGGGATCCCATATGGGCGCCGGTTCTAATCCCAGCAGCTCCACTTCCCATCTAGCTCCCTGCTTGTGGCCTGGGAAAGCAGTCGTGGACGACCCAATGCTTTGGGACCCTGCACCCATGTGGGAGACCTGGAGGAAGTCCCTGGCTCCTGGCTCCGGATCAGCACAGCATTGGCTGTTGCGCTCACTTGGGGAGTGAATCATCAGATGGAAGATCTCTTTCTCTCCTCCTCTCTGTATATCTGACTTTGTAATAAAAATAAATAAATCTTATAAAAAACAAAAAAAAAAAAAAAAAGAAAAGAAAAATAAGAGGAAAAGATGCATGTCATACAGGGAGAAGATACCAAGGGCGAAAAGCTGGGGCCTAGCCTGACCTGGAGGTTTAAAGTGAAGTCTGAACTACTCAAACCAAGGAATGGGGGGAGGGCGAACGAGCAGGCACAGAGAATTCCTGAAAGAGGAAGACAGGTTAAGAGGGAAATAGATCACAACATTCAGTTGGCCCAAGTTCAAGTTCACATCCTGGCACATGGTCTGGGGTAAACCATCATACTTTTTCCTTGGGAGGGTGCGGGGTCACTTAGGCCCCCCCTCTACAAAAGGAGATAAATATACAGCATCAGTTCTCTGGGTCGTTGAGAGGATTTACAAATAGAACCCCTGCCAATGTTTGCTGGGGTGCATGCCTAGCAAGCCCCGTGCAGAGCAAAGGCAGAGAGAAGCATATGAGACCCTCAAGATGCCCACAGATGAAAGTCTCCCACTGTGTTTCCATCACAGCTAGCGCGCTCTGACATTGGGTGAGGCAAGCAACCTCAGGCCTGGGGCTCCCTGCCCTCCCCAGCCTCACAGGGCTCAGGGCTCCTCACCTCGAAGCTTCTCACCAGGTTCCAAGTGGCAGGAGAAGCCAAAGTCCGAGAGTCGGATCTGCATGTTGTCATCCAGGAGGATGTTCTCGGGCTTCAGGTCTCGATGCACGATGTTGTTGGCATGGAGAAAGCTCACTGCTTCCAGCAGAGACCTCATGATGACCCTGGGGAACGCACAGTCTCTCCTCTGCTCCTCTCGGTCCCCCCCTTGACCCCCGCTCTCCCCAGGAGGAGCCGAAGCCTGGCCCATTACCTGGTTTCCTTTTCTGAGAGGGCCACCTTCTCGGTGAGGTAGTCAAATAGCTCTCCCTTGCGCATCCTAAGGGGAGCAGGGGTACAGGAGGCAGCTGCATTCCACGGCAGGGGCTGAGGCAGGCAGCCAGTGCTCGCTCAGAACCTCACATCAGAGTCCTCCCTGGCAGACACACCTAAAGGTCTCAGGCAGGACACTGCAAGAGTGATCTGGGTGCCAGGGGCAACTTGGCCCATTGTACTGGTCACTGAAACACCCGTCTTATGCCATGCCAGGCAACAGAAAGTGACTTGCATCATGGCAATAATTTTTAGGAGGTTCTTGTTAGCTCTGAAAATAACTATATCGGAAAAAGGCTTCTATTAAGAACATGGACAGAAGTTTCAGTTGATATTGGCAAAAAGGTTGATCAGGACGTTGCTTTGAAACCTTACTTGTCTCTAAAAATTGCAAGTCCCAACCTCCTCTCAAACTGCTCCCTGGGCTGGGCCCCACAAAGGCAGGGGAGACTTCTGGAAAGTTCTCAGGGGCCTCTTTCAAGTCTTTGGCATTCAGGTCATTTCCTTTCCAAAGACCTCTGCCATTGGCTTGCCGCCTCTTGCATAACAGCTGACCTCAAGTCAGACTGACCGGAAAGAGATGAGTAGGGCTGGACAGTGCAGTGGACTGAGGAGTAAGACAGTTGGTGAGTAAGGATCTGTTTTAGACCTGGTCCATTCACTGACAAACAGCCTCTTCTTAAAACAGTGTTGGCCCCTGTTTGTCCTCTAGTGGGAGATGAACACAGAACAGGAGTGGAGGCAGGGAGGACAGGGACCCTGGGCTTGTGACAACCATGACTCCTGCCTCAATCACCTAGGGAGAAAGGATGGGTGGGCAAGGGGGACAGAGGCCTGGCTGGAGCAGAAGCAGGTGTCAGCAGGGCAGCTGGAAGGAGGGGTTACACATGGAGGCAGTGAGGAGGCTACTCCAGCTGGGGCAGGAGGATACTCACAGGTCAAACACCAGGAACATGAAGCTAGAAGACTCATAGGAATCGATGAGTGTGACTGGGGAAAGAGGCAGAGAGGCGGAGATGGAAAGGAGCGGACAGCTTCCACCTTCCACCGTGAGGCAGCAGTGCACTGACACTGGGCGGGAGGGAACACTAAAAGAGGCAGGGGGCACCCAGAGGCTGGCCGCTCTGTGAGGGGGGTCAGAGCCGGGAGGGAGGGTGGAGGAGAGGCCCAGAGGCAGTGTCTGTCAGGGGAAGTGGGCTGTGGGCAGGGCCAGCTAACAGGAGTAGGGAAGGCAGCCTCACTGATGTGGGGGTGGCCGGCGACCTGGCGAAGGATGTGTGTCTCTCGCCGTGTGGCTTCCCGCACCTCCTCCAGCTGCTCAGGACTCAGCCGCTCTGCTGTCACCTCCATGATCTTCACGGCGAACTCGTTGCCGGTGGCGCGATGAACACATCGACGAACCACAGAGCTCACGCCTCTGCCACAACCAGAGGACAGCGTTAGTCGGGGCCATTCCTACACACGGGACAGAATCTCAGCGCCCTCCAGGCTGCTGTGCCAATCTGAAGACCCATCTGGACGGCAGGACCAGCCCCCTAGCTTCCAGTGGCCTCATGGTAGTCCTGAGAATGCTGGAGCCCAGCAGGGCTCAACATGAAGCTTACAGGGAAGGCGGGGATCCAGGGCTGCAGCTGAGGCTCAGCTACTCGCTCCAGGGCTGAGTGGAAAGTCCTTTCACCCCAGGCCCCAGAACCAGGTGAGCAGGATGTGTCAGAGTCTCCCTTCACATTTCATTCACATTTCCCGTAGTACCCAGCTGAGTGCCAGAGTTCTCTACGATTCACGTGCAGCAGACCTTGAACAAATACACAGTCATTCACTGCAAGACCAATGTTGAGAATCACACCTGATTTGGACCCCAAATTTGCCACCAGTTAAACTCCCAGTGACCCGCTGGCATAAAATTTTAATGCTGTGGGACACAGTGGCATACTGGGTTAAGTCACAGTCTACAGTGCCAGCATTCCATGTGCTCACTGGGTTTGAGACCCAGCTGCTTTGCTTGCAATCAGCTCTCTGTTAATCCACCTGGGAAAGCAACGGAAGATGGCCCACGTGATGGGCCCCTGTACCCATGTGGGAGACCCAGAAAAAGCTCCCGGCCCCAGGCTTTGGCCAGGAATTACCCCAGTAATTGCAGCCATTTAGGGAGGGAATCAGTAGATGGAAGATCTCTCTCTTTTCTTTCTGTATAACTCTGCCTTTCAAATAAATAAATATAACTTTAAAAAGTATTATTTCTGGGCCTGGTACGGTAGCCTAGCAGCTAAAGCCATCACGTTGCATGTGCCAGAATCCGATATGGGCATTGGTTTGTGTCCCGATTGCCCTGCTTCCCATCCAGGTCCCTGCTTGTGGCCTGGGAAAGCAGTTGAGGGTGGCCCAAAGCTTTGGGACCCTGCACCCGCGTGGGAGACCCAGAGGAGGAGCCTGGTTCCCGGCTTTGGATTGGTGCAGCTCCGGCTGCTGTGCTCACTTGGGGAGTGAATCATCTGATGGAGGATCTTCCTCTCTATCTCTCCTCCTCTCTGTATATCTTTGTAATAAAAATAAATAAATCTTTAAAAATAAAAAAGTAAAAAATTGAAACATTTGTCCCACCCATCTTCCTTGACCCACCCTCCCCTAATTAGAGACCCATGGGGGTGTGCATGCCTCTCAACTATATAAACAATACTAATACAAATAGACATTTTAAAAAAATTAAGTAATTAAGTAATATGACTTCAATATTCCTAGGAAAAAACAAAAACGTCCAAGAGCCTCAGACGGGCCCAGCGAGTTCAGCTAGAGAGACCCGTGTAAGGCCCTGTGGCTGCCCTTCTGGCCCAGCTCCCCGCTGACACCTGGGAAAGCAGTGGAGGACAGCTGGAATGCCTGGGCCCCAGCCACCCTTGTGGGAGACTAGGATGAGCTCCTGAGTCTTGTTTTGGGACTGGCCCAGCCCTGTGGCTGGAGAGGCCGTTTGGGGAGTGAAGCAGCAGATGGCAGAGCTGTCTCTGTGTAACTGCCTGTGAGTAAGGCACAGACACAAGCCTGATCCATGTGGACTGTATGCTCAGCAAGCGCCACAATGAGTTCTAGAAGCATCACAGTCCACTGCAGCCTGTCAGGAGGCTCCCCGTTTATTTGTTCTCAGTTTACATGGAGAAACAAGAAGGCACGGAGAGGTTAAGTAAGTTCCTTGCTTCTGAATTACAGGAAGACTTGACACATCATTGTATTAACCCTGTCTGCAACCATCCTCCTTTACTGGATTAAAATGTGGCTCCAATTCCTTATCATGACCTAAGGCCCCACAGAATCTAGGCTTTAGTTACAGCTCCAGCTGGGGATGGGTCAGGCTGAAGTCTGGAGCCTGGAACTCACTGGGGTCTCCCACGTGGGTGCAGAGAGCCCAGGCACGTGGGCCATCATCCCCTGCTTTCCCAGGTGTACCGACAGGGAGATGGATTAGACACAGAGCAGCCACAACTGGAACCGGTGTTGCCATACGGGATGCCGGCATCCTAGGCCAATGGGTTAACACGCTGTGCCACAATGCGGTGCCTCCAACCCAACTTCTTCCACATTTCCCCATTCTTGCTACATTCCAGCCACTCAGATCTTCTTCTCTTGAATGCCAACCTTCCTAGGCCTGCTTCTGCCTGCTTCTCCTCCCTCAGGACTCAGTTCTACAGCCCAATCCCCCCACCACACCCCCTTCATCTATTAACAATGACCTTCCTTCATTATGCTCATCGCATCACCCTATTCATTTTCCAACTTGTCTGCATTGTCTCATCTTTTTCTATTACTAGAGCCTGAACTTCAAGGTTGGAAATTTCAGGGGTCTTGTATTTCCAATGCTAAACACACGTGCTTTTGGAAACCAGTGAAAAATGACCTAGTCTCTGCATTTTGGACTCCTAGTCATATGTCAAAACCCAGCCTAGAGGTTACCCCTTCAAAAAACCATGGGGGTCCCAGACCTGTAACCCTATAGTCTGACATTTCTACCAACCCCATAGTTAGTTTAGTTTGGTCCTGTCTCACCTATGTTTACATAACACATAAATGAATGAATCTGTGTGTGCCTGGGAAAACATGGGAAATGACCTGGAAAAAGCCGAGTCACCAAACGTGCAGAGACCCCTGACCCTACCCCGTCGTACACGATCCGGCCCTGGGTCAGAACCGCTGCTGTCTGGACTAAGACCCCCCCACCCTCGTTGCCCGGGATGCGGCCTCACCTGCCAATCACGTCCTTAGGGTCATACTTCTGGTAAAACTCCTTGGCCGCGGCCCAGTCGGGCAGCTCATCCTCCGGCCCCACATCCAGCGTCATTCTGAAAGAGGCGGAGGCCTGTGCGGAGGACACGGAGGGCATTGAGGGCAGGGAGGCCCACAGGCTCTGAGACGACGCACATCGCGACTCCCGGGGGCGCAGCCCTTGCGGCTGGGGCGCCAGGGTCTTGGGGGCTGGGGGCGGGGTGGGGGAGGACAGGGACCGGGGAGAGGCCGCAGAAAGGCCGAAGGGGCGGGAAGGGTGGCAGGGCAGGAGAGGGGACGGGGGAAGGGAAGGGAGGGTGCTGGGGGAGAAGGGGAAGTGGCACTGGGGCAGGTGGCTGTTGCTGCGCAGGCGCACTCGGCGGGCGCTCGGAGCCGGCGCGGGGTCCCGGCCAGGCTCACCCGCGGGGCGCGGGCAGACGGGCCAGGGGGTCGACGCGAGGCCGTTCGGCCGCCCCGTTCGCTAGGATCTTTACCCACGGACGGCGCCGGGAACTGCTAGGGCTCCACCTCCACGCCACTGGCCAATGGCCTGTGTCGTCAGGAGACAAAGCTTCAGAAGCCCTTCCGATTGGAAGTCGCTAGTCCAATAGGAAGCCGAGAGTTCCGGGGCAGGAGCAGGGATTGGAGCGCGAGGATCCCTTACCGCGACCTTAGAAGAGGGTAGGGCTCCGGGCACAGCCAATCAGCGCGTGGCATCTGCGGGAAGCACCAGAGGGTGGAGCTTGTTGTTAAGCGGCTTTGGAGGCTTGGCCTGAGACCCGGAAGTTAGATCTGCCGGGAAGCGTGTCTCCGGGGCGAGTGGGAGAGTGGACTTGATTGTGCCTCCAGTTCCTGCGCGCCTTCAGTCCACTCTCAGCTTCCCTGTCGGAATTCAGCAGCTGGGTCCAAAGCGACTCTCTTGAAAGGTGGACTCCAGCTCTGAGTAGCTGGATACATGCAGCTTTGAGACCCGCTCACCTGTTTGGTCAAGATCGTCAGAGCGAGCCTGCTCTTTTGGCTACCAGGTTACCTCGGATGACCACGTGGGGTTTCCCAGAGCCTTGGGGTGTATCCTGTAGGTCCACCAAGTTCTGAGACTGTCCCAGAAGTGATTCATGTTTGATACTTGTAGGCAACTCAGCCCTGGCAATAATTTTACTCACTCAACAAATATTTGTTGAGTGTCAAAGACCTTGGGTGGCTAACTAACGGCAGTGGAGAAAAAAGCATCTGTGACGTAGCAGAAAGTAAACAATGAATTTATACCTCAACAACTACCTTAGAAATGTCACGGTAGGGTACAGCATGGTAACCTACTGGCCAAAGTCCTCGTTTTGCACCTCCGGGATCCCATATGGGCGTCAGCTTCTGCCCCAGTGGCCCTGCTTCCCATCCAGCTCCCTGCTTGTGGCCTGGGAAAGCAGTTGAGGATGGCCCAAAGCCTTGGGACCCTGCACACACGTGGTAAACCTGGAAGAAGCTCCTAGCTCCTGGCTTCAGATTGGCTCAGCTGCTGCCACTTAGGGAGTGAACAAGTGGATGGAAGATCTTTCTTTTCTTTTTTTAAGATTTATTGGAAAGTCAGATATACAGAGAGGAAGATCTTCTGTCCGATGATTCACTCCCCAAGTGAGCGCAACGGCTGATGCTATGCCGATCCATATATGAAGTTCAAATACAGGCAAAAGTAAACCACATGGTTGGAAGTCAGCATTGTAATTGCCTAAAAGAAGGAAGGAAGAGAGGGATGGAAGGAGGGAGAGAGGCAGGAGTGATGATCAGGAGGGGCATAATGCAGGCTTCAGACGACTGACAATCTTCAATTTTTCGAGTAAATGGTTATTGAGATGTTTGCTTTGTGTTCAGTTACCCCTAAGTGTACATCTGCTTTGGGTACTTTGTTTTATATAATTCAACAAATGTTCAATGTTTAAAATAGTATACAAATATGAAATACATGATATTATTATAATCACACACATCCCCACGGTCAGAGTGGTTGCTGCTTTTATCTCATCCCTACTCTCCTCACTCAGCTGGTCTGGGTTCAGGCCCAGCTCTCCAGTTTACTTACTAGATGGGTGACCTTCACAAACGTGTAACTGTGTCCTCCATCACAGGATGAGGACATGGGTATGCACCAGCAACATTCTTGGATTGCATAATGATCAGCACAGTTTGGATGTGGCAGGCACTCAAAGGCTGTTTCTACTACTCACTTTTTCGGCCTCAGGGTCTTTTGTTGTGTTAGGGAGAAGTTGGGGTGTTTCAAAGAATGGAAATTTCCAGAAAAACAAAAACAAGAACCCTTTCTTTCTCTTGCAGCCCCAACGTGAGGGGAGCTGCAGGCTTCTGCCATAAGGAATAGTCTGCTTTTCACCGAGGGACCAGGGAGGAACAATTAGACAGGAGCACTTCACCACTAGAAAAGGCTTTTATTAAAAACAAATTCTAATAAAACCAGGCCTGGTTCTCAACCCCCTTTCTGGGTGAAAGTCCCTAGGATGGAAAAGGGTCAGAGAGATAGAAGATGGTGGGCACCAGAAGAGCAGGGTTGGCAGCTCAGTGGCTGCCACTCTCCTGGTATCAATGACGGGGTGACTCTTCGGAAACCCAGTGAGTGAGGCTGCATCTTCTCAGGCAGGAAGGCCCACTGCTGTCCTGGGACCTTGGCAAGGCAGCATGACAGGATCCAAGTAGTCTTGGTGGACTCTCAGCAAAGGCTGCTGAGGGTCACTCAGCCTGAGCGATGGCATAGGAGAGCAGCCACAGCAGCAGGGGGCTCAGAAGGAGAACAGCCAGCCAGACAACAAAGCTGGCCACGATGAGCCTCCGGGCCCGAGCCCCCCAGTAGACTGCCTCCTCGCACCGGGCTGCCTTATGCCGCTCTTCTGCCTGTGGGGGCAGGTTCATGGTTAGCTTCTCCTCCTGCCCCATGGCCCCACTCCACTTCCCCATTCCTGTCATAGCTCAAAACCTCACACACACCCCATCTGCCTCACAGTGGCCACAGTGCACTTAAAAGATCAAACATAAGAAGGTACTTCCCAAACCTTTAATCCCTAATCTTCCCTATCCAACCCAGATTCACTCGCAAGTTGCAGATCTCAGTAAACTGGTGTATTTCACTCATGTAGTCCAGCAGCATCCTGTTCTTTCAACATAATCAACAGTGTTTTAATCAAGGATCTCTTTTCCCTAACAAAACACAAAATGGTTATGCTATTTGGGACCCAATTTCTAACTGAAAATGCACCTAGGGCAGAGGAAATCCTAACATGCTGTCTAGGTCAGCCTGTGGGATTGGGCATTTGGCATGGCAGTGAAGAAGCCACTGGGTATACCTGCAAACCCCAGGTCGGAGTACTCTCCACGTTGGACTCCAGCTTCCTGCTAATATCCATCCATAGGCACAGGTGATGGCTTGAGTACTTAGGGCCCTGCTACCCATGTGGAAGGCCCAGGTGGAATTCTGGGCTCCTGGCTTGTCTGGCCCAAAATATGCTGTTGTAGATGGGAGATAATGCTCTCTGCCTTCCAAATAAATTAAAATTAAATTAAATCTGAATGAGCCTATGTATTCTTCCAAAAGACACATGTGCAGCTTCTGTTACATCTTTCAAGGTGGTACAGCCCTCTCAACGGCCACTTGGCTTCTTTGAAAGAAAATCAGAGATGCTCTCAGCAGAGCCTAGCTGCCTCTAGTCTCACCTGCCCTTTCCACTTCATCCTCCACATGTCCAGAGCGGGCCTTCTTGAAATAAATCTGACCACATCAGCCTCCCCTGCAAAGCCCTGCTCATGGCTCCCCAGTGTACTTTCAGAGTCAGAACTTCTTGGAACAGAACTGCAGATCCGGGCCTGGCATGGTAGTCTAGTGGCTAAATTCCTCCCCTTGCATGATCTGGGATCCCATATGGGCACCAGTTCATGTCCCAACAGCCTCGTTTCGTTTCCCACCCAGCTCCCTGCCATGACCTGGGAAAGCAGGCAAGGATGGCCCAAAGTCTCGGGACCCTGCAAACGTATGGGAGACCTGGAAGAAGCTCCTGGCTTTGATTAGCTCAGCTCTGACCATTGTGGCCGCTTGGGGAGTGAACCAGCAGATGGAAGATATTTCTCTTCTCTGCTCTGACTTTTCAATTAAATATTTATATATTTATGTTTAACATTATATATATGGGTCCCTGCACCCATGTTAGAGCTCCTGGCTCTGGCCTGGGAGTGCCCTGACCATTTGGGCAGTGAACCAGCAAATGGAAGATCAATTCTCTCTGCCTCTCCTAATTTCACCTTTCAAATTAAAAAAAAAATTTTTTTTAAATATACATATTTTGGGGCCTAGGACAGCAGCCTAGCAGCTAAAATCCTTGCCTTGCACCACCAGGATCCCATATGGGTGTTGGTTCTAATCTTGGCAGCCCCGTTTCCCATCCCTGCTTGTGATCTGGGAAAGCAGCCCAGGACGGCCCAAAGCCTTGGGACCCTGCACGCACGTGGACCTGGAAAAAGTCTCTGGTTCCTGGCTTTGGACCAGTTCAGCTCTGGCTGATGCTACCATTTGGGGAGTAAATCATCAGACGCAAGATCTGTCTCTCCTCCTCTCTGTACATCTTACTTTCCAATAAAAATAAATCTTTTTTAAAAATTACCATATCCAGAAGTGAAGACACAATGCAACATGCATCTCTGTTTCTAAATAAAAGATGCACTCCCAATGAAAGTGCTGGATATATCTGTCCAACGGGATGATGAGCTCTCCAACATTGTCTGTACCAGCAATGTTGGGGCATGCTTAAACAGCAGACTGATGGAATTGTAACTCCTTATGAAGAATTGTGACATTATGGAAAAAATCATTTCAAAAATTAAAAAAAATAATAATAATTAAATAGAGACACAGTAAAAGGCAAAAACATTATGTATTTTGGGGCAAAATGATTTTAAAGTTTTAACTTCCAGAGTTTTCATAAGTTTCTGAAGATTCTTTATGTATGGCTTCAGGGATTTTCTGCACCAAAACAAGTTACCTTCTTCTGTAACATACATTTATTTTCATTTTATTTTAAAGCAAACAGAGTTGGAGAAATATCTTTTACTGGTCCACTGCCCACTTGCAGACAATGTTGGCTGGACTAAGAGTGAAGCCCACAATCCCAGAACCTAACTCTGACAGCCTCAGTTCCAAGTACTTGACTCATCATTTGACATCTCCAGCACAGATATCAGCAAGAGGATGGACTGGAAGTGTAGCAGTCAGACCTTGAACTTCTTACTCCTGTAGGAGATATGATTTCACTGTTGTGCCACATGCCTACTGAAACTTTTTAATTCCACTTTCCATGAACCTGTGAAGTTGCCTTGTAGGCAGTCTCACACTTGGACCTGTCCTGGCTCAGAGTGCCCAGTGCAGTGTCTGGTATGGTGCTAGCTCTTCCGAGTCCTCTAATATGCAGGGACAGTATTTTACTCTGGCCCCAGGCCTAGAGCCATGCTCTGATAGATACTTACTGCTGTATGGTCAGCCGGCAAATCAAATACACTAAATCTCCACCTGACACCCAGGTCCCCCTTGCTCCCACAGGAACAGCATTCCTCACCTTGATGGCAAACACAAGAGCTATGACTCCCAGGCAAGAGCAGCCACAGACAATGCTAGCAGCTGCCAAGTAGCGGAGGCGGAGCCAGCAGCAGCGCATGGGGGATGGAGAATGGGCAGCTTCCGTGCTGCTCACCAAGCTTTCCACTGCCTTTTCCTCGTCCTCCATCACCTGCGGGCGACAGCCAAGGTACTTTTGAGCCCAGAGACAGAGCTCTTGGCATGGCTTGCTAAGACTCCACCCCTCTCCAAGCATGCTTTGTGGCCTTGCCCAACTCCCTGGAATGCTGCCCCACTGGGGAAGTCCTCTAGTGACTCATAGACCAGGAGAGGAAATTTAACTAGGATCCTTTTCATAGTCTGTGAACACAGTACATCTGTACTATTTCTTTGACAAGCAGGGAAAAACAAAATGACAAGGACACACTTGGCCACCAGAAGGGAGACAATGAACCCTCAAATTCCCTAAAGGTGGCCCCCAAGCACAGAGTAGACAGAGAAGTCCCCTAGGCCCTGTACCCACTTCAACCAAAGCAGCATTTTCATACAACAGTCCTGAGGAGGGAGCAAAGGAGAAGCCCCTACCGAAGCCTTACTTGATGACTGAAGACCCAAGTTGAGCTGCCCCTGCTAGGCTGCCTCCCCAGCCCCGCCCCTCTCATTTCAAGCCAGGCCATACAATACCATCACATGACGCCTGGCTCCAAATGACCTCATTCTTCACAGAAACCTGCAACACAGCCTAGTTCTCACAGGCTCTAACGCTGCCACCAGGCCAATTCCCCACCATTCAACCATCCTTTTCAGCTGGGACAAAATGGTACCACGTGGAGGTCCCTGTACACAAGTAACATGAGAAAGCGAAGAAGGAAAAGGGGCAAGGGAAACTAAACAGAGTGACCACACGCCACCAAACTGCAAGGAGGTCTGAGTCCAGAATTCAGCTGAAGTATGCCCAGTGAGGCAGGAACATGAGATGGGCCAGGGAATCGAGGTCAGAAAAAGCAGAGGAACAAGGCTCTTACCTGGCCACAGGTCTTGAGGGACTTGGAGTTTCGCCTCCTGCCTCGGGTTTCATTTGGCCTGGGTGGAGAGGGAGCTGACTCAGGGCTCCCCGCCAAGCCATGGGGTGGGGCTGAGCAGCCAGCCACTGTCTGAAGAGTCCCAGAAACTGGTAAGGGGTGTGGCTGACTCAAACCAGTTTGGCTAGATGGAAGACACTAGGAGAGCCAAGGACTAGTACAAGTAGAGGTAGAAGGCCTGCTTTTAGTAAATGGGGAGTGAAAAGCAGCTCCTGAGTCGCCGGCACAGCCTAGGAGCCAGGGGCCTTGAAGGGATGGTGAGGAACTGGACGTCAGAAGGACTTAAAATCTGAACTTCAGGGAAAGGCATCCTCCCACATCAGGTTAGCAATCTTTCCTCATAATGGTTCACTTGTGCATCAAAGACACATTATCCTGGGCTCAATCGGGCATTACAGTCATGGTGGAGAGTGGAACCACTGCCCAAGCTCCCACCAAACCCCCACCAAACCAGAGAATCAGAAAATCAGAAGCCTCCTTACACGGATGCTCATACAGAAACTAAGTTTATTATTTTTTCTCCTTAAAAAAAAAAAAAAAAAAAGAAAAAACAAAACAAACTCATTGTAGAGAAGCCCCTCTCCCTTCCTCTAAGGGTGGGGGCTGTGAAAGACAGCTGGGGAATCAAGTACAGGGGGTGGGGACAGACTATCTTGCCACCCTTAACACTGCCCAGCCAGATAGGGTGGGAGGGAAGGGGGATTGCGAGGAGCCCCATTTCCATGACAACCAGTTGCCTACTCCCTACTCAGGTGGAAAGAAGGAAGAAGGCCCTGATATCTCCTTGGAGGCTTTCCCCCTCAAGACTTCAAGTAGTGGTTAAGAGTCAGGCCTGGTCATGGAGGGAAAGTGGCCACGGCAGAAAGCCTCAGCGGAGGGGCACCTAACTCACGTCTTGGCTTTGCGGCCTCTGTGACTAACAGTAGGGCCAGCCAAGGCAGGAGGTGCACTGCTGCGCAAGATCCGCTGGTCCCCTGGGTTGGTGGTCCCAACAAGCCTGCGGGGGCCAGGCCGGCGGCGGGGGGTGTCATCTCCTTCTTCCTCCTCACCTGAGGCTTCAGCCTCAGACTCCTCCACTGAACCCTCAGGTCCCAGGGGACTTGGGGGCTGGAGGCGGCCCCGCTTTGCCAGCCCAGGGCCTCCACCAATTGGAGCCCCAGCCCGTTTGCGAGGCACCTTCTCAGTCTCTAGTGGGGGAACTAGAGACCCTGGACGCAGCCGGGTTGAACGCAGTTTTGGGGCTATTGAGACCACAGGAGGTGTCAATTCTAATCCGCTGCCTGGCCCACTCTCTGCTAAATCCAGGTCATCCTGAATGACGGCAACCACCACGGACCCTTCACTTTTTCGTCCCCGTACTCCCTCTGCTTCAAGCCGCAGGCGGGCCAGGCGAGTGAGGGGGCGGCTCCCATCCTCGTCAGACGAACTACCCTCACTCTCCCCGTGGCACTGTGGCTGCCGCTGCCTCCCCATTCCACAGCCCTCGAGAGCAGAAGAGTTGTCACGGTCCAAGATGGGGAGTTGACTGGGTCGAGGTGATGGTGGGTTCTTGGGAGGTCGGCCCCGCTTCCGCTTGGGTGGGGACGTTGAAATGGTGACAGTGGTGACAGTGTTGGTGACAGGAGCAGTGGAACAGGCCAGAAGTGGTGGGAGTGGTGGCAGGGGTGGTGGCAGCGGGAATGGCTGTGTCCGGCTCTCTAAACTGCCATCCCCTGGAGAAGAAATGGTCCCAGTGATTGGCATATCTCGTGCTTTAGGGGGCCGCCCACGCCGCCTTTTCTCCACAGGTGACAGGATGATGGGCTCAGGTCTGTGAACTGGCTGGGGTTCAAGAGGCTGGGAACCAGAAATAAGCTGGGGTCCCGAGACAGGTTCTGCAACAGTCAGGGTCTCAGCCCCAGGGCTGGGATCAGCCCCGTTAGCTTTTCCTTTAGGGGTGGATGAGAGCGCCTCATCCGCTCCTCTCCCAGAATCTGCTGGAGACCTGTTCTTGGGTGGCCTCCCGCGCCGACGCTTCACAGCAGGTGGGGTGAAGGCAAGCAGTGCCCCTTCTCCATTCTCTGGGCTGCTCCCATCAGTCACCCCAAGCTCAATGCGACGACGAGCTATGAAGGGATGCTGGGTAGGGGTGGGCAGTGAGGACGAGGAAGCAGCTTCACAGGGCCCACTGGTGGGTGGGGATGACTCGGGTCCTGAAACGCTGCGGGCTGATGGGCTTCCCGGGCTGGCACTAGTCTCAGAGACACCCGACACTAAGGTGCTGGCAGTTCCCCGCTGCTGCCGCCGTCGCCTTACTAACTCCTTTTCCTCCACCACCGTTACTAGCCTTCCAGGCAGTTTACGAAGCACTTTGGGGCCTGGAGGTTGCCCTGGCCTACCAGCCCCTTGACCCCTAATTTCCACATCAGCACTGGTGCGACGCCGTGGCGGTCGGGCAGGCGAAGGACTCTCGGGTGAGGAGGTGGCTGAAGATGAGGTGGATGGGGCTGTGACATCAGTTCTAACAAGCTCCTGGGGTTTCTCCGGGGTGGAGGTTGGGGTTTGCGACTCCACCAGCTCTTCTGAGTTCCTATCTGCCTCCATCAGCTCCTGAAGCGGCTCATCAGACACTGCTGAGGGTGGGAGCTCAAGTCCATTGCTTTCACTCAGACCATCGGGCAGGCCTGGAAGGACATCCTCTTCTGGAGGATCTGGGGCCTCTTGCTCTTCACTATTGGGGACACTGCTAGCCTCCAAGGTTGTACTAGGTGCAGAAGAGGTGAGAGAGAGGCTCTTCTCTGAAGCAGGCAGGCTGTCCACAGCAACTGGCCACAGATCTGCAGGCGGCCCAGGAGGCAGCTGCGAGGCCTCGGATGTGATCACACCAGCCAGCTCCGTGGACTCTGTGGACGCCAATGGCTGTGCACTCAGTTCTGCTTCAGGCCCCAAACCCAAGGGGAGGTGAGCAGCTGGGGGACAGAGGGGTCTAGAAGGTGGAGCAGGCAAGAGGGAAGATGAAATTAAGAGAGAGGTTTGGACTGGTGGGGGGGAATGAGCTGGTGGAGGGGTACAGGCAGGAGGAGGGGTACAGGCAGGTGAGGAACAAGAAGGAGCAATCTGTGGAGGAGGTGGTGGGGGAGAAGGGAGGACATGGACAGGAAGAACAGTTACTGAATTTGGGGCTGAAACAGGTATTGAGACAGAGACTGGAACAGGGACTGGGGCAGGAATTGCAGCAGGAGCTGAAGCTGGAGTGGATCGAGGTCTAGGTGCTGGCCTGGCAACTCGCTCCCTGGCAGGACTGGAGCAGGGGGGCGTGGAGGTGCTGCGGGGAGGATGGGGAGATGTGACAGGAGTGTGGTTGGCCCCTTGAGTCTCAGCCCGGGCTCCACGAAGACGTTCACTGACACGAGTCCCCGGCCTCTCAGGGGCCTTGGCCTTCTTACTGCGCCGATGGCTGCCTCCACCAGTCCCACAGGAAGTATCATCCCCAGCCCCTGGCCCCTCCTCCTCCTCTTGGGGTAGGCGGAATACTTCCTCCTTGGCTTGGTCCAGGTCTTTGCGGGCAGCTTCAACTTGCTCCTACCAACAACAGAGCCCAAGGGTGGTCAGTGGGCAGCACACAGAGCAGGCCGTGGGGGAATCAGCAGCTTTCTGCTGCAGGCCCCAACCCCCAACATACTCACTTCCGCCTGCTTGAGCTCCTCCCGGCTCACCTCCTCCAGGGAGGCTTCCAGGAACTTCATGGCGTAGCGTTCAATGGGAGTTAGCTGCCAGACAGAGCAGTGGAGGTCAGCAGAGGGCCCTGACACCCAGAGTCCCATCACCCCTGACAGAGGGCCAGGAGCCCAAAGGAAGAAGTTACAGAGGAGGAAGTTGGAAATGACTGCGTCCAACACTAACCTGTTCAACAAGTGCAGCAATTTCCTGTTCGGCCCGAGACATCTCCTCATCCTCAGCCCCAGGCCGACTGGCCTCCTCTCCCTCACCAGCAGGAAACCCCTCACTCTCATTGAATTCTGCAAGCTCAGCCACCTGCTCAGCTTTGGCCTGAGTGGCAGCACGGATATCCTCTTCATCCTCTGCCCGACATAATGCCTTTGAGGGTATGTAAGAAAACAAACAAGCAAAACATATGAGACAGCAAGAACTGAACATCCTATGATCAACCCAACACAGCTAACCAGAGCAGCAAGTGGGCTTTAGCAGCACTCGTACTAGCGACAAATGCCTAAGACTCCTAGTTCTACCTCCTTTCCTTCAGAGTCACACTTGGAGCTCTCGTCAGCATCCTAGCCATATAGGTGGCAGTTTGTGATCTGGCTGCTCTACCAATCAATCTTAAAATTTCTGGAAAAAAAACCATTTTTTTTGGGGGGGTGGGTGGTACTGAGATGACCTTTTCTTGAGGTGAATATCCAGGGAGTTTTATACCAAAGAAGCAAAGAGCACACACAGGGTGGAAGTGTTCCTTCCAAAAGATCATGAAAAAAATGGGATTAAAAAGTGTTAGAAAATTTTAGAATTCATTATCCTCTCTCACATTCATGAACTTAGAGTAAGAAAAATGCACTCAGCAGGGAAAGACATCTCTATGATGCATAGGATACCTGTAGCCCTAAATACCAGTAAATACAGGGAGTGTTATGACAAGGAAAACATGTGAGGCAAGCACAGCGGTGCAGACGGCTAATCCTCTGCATGAAATACCAGAAGCCCATACGGGTGCTGGTTTGGGTACTGGCTGTTCCACTCTTGATTCGGCTTCCTGCTTGTGGCCTGGGAGAAAAGCAGAGGATAGCCCAAGACTTTGGGACCCTACACCCACAGGAGACTTGTAGTAGGCTTCTGGCTTTGGATTGGCTCAGCTCTAGTCACTGCAGCCATTTGGGGACTGAATTAGTAGATGGAAACTCACTGCCTTTCTAATAAAACTGAATAAATACTAGGGGCCAGTGCCACGGCACCACAGACTAATCCTCCAGATGTAGTGCCACCACCCCATGTGGGTGCCACCCAATGTTCCAGCTGTTCCATTTCCAGAGGATGGCCCAAGTCCTTGGGACTCTGCACTGCATGTGAGACTCAGAGGAAGTTCCTGGTTCCTAGCTTCAGATTAGCTCAGCTATGGCGAGTGCAGCCATTTGAGGAGTGAAGCAGCAGATGGAAAATCTCTACTTTTCTCTGTAAATCTGACTTCCCAATAAAAATAAATAAATCTTAAAACAAAAACAAAACAACACTAAAAAAAAAAAAAAAAAAAACACTCAGGACCAACACTGATTAAGCACATTGAGATAGGATCCAGGAATGTTTGGAATCAGTGATTGACACTATGTACAAAACACTTCTTACACCCACTGCCTGTATTTGATGCCAGCACTTGAAAGTGGAGCATTAGCCTGCTGAGCCACAGCACCAGTCCCAAAGATTTATTTATTTGAAAGTCAGAAAAAAAAAAAAAGAAAGTCAGAGAGAGTTTTTCCATCCATTGGTTTATTTCCCTGATGGCTACAAAGGCAGAGTTAGGCTAGGCTGAAGCCAAAAGCTAGGAGCTTGTTTTGGGTCCCTCATGTGAGTATAAGGGCTCCAACTACTTGTGCCAGCTTCCGTTGCTTTTCCCAGGCCATTAGCAGAGATCTGGATGGGAAGCACAGTAGCCAGGGTTCAAACTGGTGCTCCTTTGGGATTCTGACACCATAGGAGCAGCTTTACCACCACGCCCCAAGGCTGGCCTCTACAAACACTACGGGCCAGATGTGGTACAGTAAGTTAAAATGCTGTGACGCTGTCATCCCACGTGAGCTCTGGTTTAAGTCCCAGCTGCTCCACTTCTTATTCAGCTGTTAATGTGCCTGCAAAAGTAACAGAAGATGGTCCCAATACTTGAGACACTATACCCATGTGGGAGATCTGGATGGATTTCTAGGATCCTTGTTTGGGCCTGGACCAACTCTGGCCATCACAGACATTTGAAGAATAAACCAAAGATGACTGTAACTTCACCTTTCAAATAAAACAGATCCCAAAGCACTGCTTGAATTCAAATACAGAAGTAAGGATACCTTTGTTCTTCTTTCTTTCTCACCAAAGTATGTGAATCAATAAGCAATATACTTAAAAACTATCAAAGTCTTGCTATAATCTGAGAAGCAGCCATAGTAGTTTTTACCCCAGGGACAATCTCAACAAAATAATAAACAGGAGCCAGAGCTATGGCATACTGCCTATGATGCCATCATCCCATATGGTTCAAGTGCTGCCAGCTCCACTTCCTGATCCAGCTCCCTGCTAATATGCCTGGGAAAACAGTACAAGTTGACCCAAGTGTTTGGGCTCCTGCACCCATGTGGGAGACTCAGGACAAGCCTCTGTTCTTGTTCTGTCCAGCTATGGCTGCTGTGGCCATCTCAGGAGTGAAGCAGCAATTAGATCTTGCTTTCTTTCTGTAAATCTTCTGAATAAATGAAATTATTTTTAAGAGACTGACAGAATATGTATTGGTTCTACTTTAGGGATTATCCACTATTTTGTCACCTGCTCCAGAATATGGGTCTGCTTGCTGGCCACAGTCTCTTCTTCTTCTTCGGGGGCCGAGGACACAGAGGAGCCAGGCTCCTCTACAGGCATATCAAACAGTTCTCGGATGGTCTGCTGTTAGAACAGAGACAAAGTTTCAGAACCAAATGGAATGCCAGTCCTGGGTCCACCACTCTGAAGCAAGTGTTACATGAGCCACGTTTGAATTAGCCTATCTGTAAAAAGCCCAAACAGTTCCTCTTTAACAAGACATAGTTTTCTGCACACTATGAAAAACTTTACATAGTACCTGTTTAAAGTAGGCTGTGGTGAAGTTGCCTCCCTCAATGGCCATGTCTCCCAACATTCTCTTCTGGTTTGCCTTTTTCAGGATGTTTTCCTCCACTGTCCGTTCACTGATAAGCCTAGGAGTGATGCAGGTTGAGTGTAAACAGTCAAAACTTAAGGAAACCCTTACAAGAAAGGGGATGTTAAGATGAGAGAAATCTAGGCAATACCTATAGATGTGAACATCTCGGGTCTGGCCAATCCGATGACAGCGATCTTGGGCCTGGGCATCCATGGTGGGATTCCAGTCGCTGTCATAAAAAACAACAGTGTCTGCTCCTGTCAGGTTCACGCCCACACCCCCACTCCGAGTTGAAAGGATGAAGCAGAATATGCGTTTGTCTGCATTGAATCGTTCCATCAAGGCCTAGAGGAAAAAGAAAAGATGTATTTGGAATCCTATCCCTAAAAACAGGTCCAAAGCTTAGTGCTGAAGCTTGAGGCCTGAAAAAGACAACAGCAGCCTAGATCAGCCTCTCAGGGATGAGGATATCTGGGTTACCTGTCTTTGTTCAACTCTAGTAGACCCATCCAGACGCAGATAGAGGTGACCATGATAGGTGAGAAACTGCTCCAACACGTCGAGCATTCGGGTCATCTGGGTGAAGATAAGGACCCGGTGGCCCTCTGTCTTGAGTTGCCGCAACAGCACTGCCAATGTCTGCAACTTTCCTGAAGAGACATGAAGGGGTACAGAGGAGCTGGCTTTAAGGTGGAATTGGGGAAACATTCAGCACTGGAAGGCTCTGGCTGTAAAGCAATAAAAGTTTAGAGGAAAAATACCTGCCTCCAAACATTAGCTGCCCTTTAGTCTACTTCTGTCGGAGATGTAGCTTCTCTCAGTCTACTTACAGGTAGGTTAATACAGATCATCAGGGTGATGACCAGAATCTTCAATGGTTGATTAATAAGAGCTCTTTAAGTACTACAACAGCCACAGAAAGATTCACAGGACAGATCTCAACAAAATCATGGCTTACAGATCAGAACTATATAGATAAGATTGCATGAGGTTATCTAGTTCAACCTCCCATCAAACACAGAAACAACATCTTCTGCTAAGTCAGTTTGACTGTTTCTTCTAAATGTTTACTGGAAAGGCAGACAGAACTCCCATTCACGGACTTTGACTTCCTGGGCCAGGCCAAAGCTAGGAACCAGCAACTGAATCCAAGAATCCCGCATGGACTCTGTGCCACCTTCCATTGCCTCTCACAGTGCCCATCAGCGAGAAGCTGGAATGGAGAGAGGAGAGAGGACTCAAACACAAGCACTCTTATAACAATTGTAGGCATCTAAAGCAGCTTCTCTAGAAAATGTTTTAGGATTTATTAATTATTCATTTGGGCCAGTGCTCAACATGCTAATCCTCTGTCTTGAAGTGTTGGCACCCCAAATGGGTGCTGGTTTGTGTCATGGCTGTTTCACTTCCAATCCAAGACTTGTGATCTGGGAGAGTGATGGAAGAGGCCCCAAGTCCTTGGGATCTCTACACCCACGTGGGAGACTTGGAGGGTGCTCCTGGCTTCAACCAGCTCAGCTTTGACCATTGTGGCCATTTGGGGAGTGAACCTGCAGATCGAACTTCTTTCTTTCTGATCTTCTCTGTAAATCTGCTCAACAATAATAAATATATCTTTTTAAAAATCTTTTTACTATTTATTAGAAAAGTAAAGTTAGGGGTGGGAAGGGAGAGAAAGAGATCACCTATGTTGGTTCACAACCCAAACGGCTGGGTTAGGCTGGAGCCAGCACTTAAGCACTCTGTCTGGGACTGGATGGGATCCCAATTACTCAGGACATCCTCTGCTATTTTCTAAGCTGAATGGCTTTAAAAAGAAAAAGATTTGTTTTATTTTTATTAAAAAGTCAGATAGATAGAGAGGAGAAGAATCTCCGGGCACTGATTTACTCTCCGAGTGGCTAGAACGGCTAGAGCTGAGCCGATCTGAACTCAGGAGCTCAGAAGTCTCCCCCAGGTCTTCTACGTGGGTGCAGGGTCCCAAGGCTTTGGGCCGTCCTCGACTGCTTTCCCAGGACACAAGCAGGGTGCTGGATGGGAAGTGGATCTGTTGAGACGCGAACTGGTGTCCATTTGGGACCCCAATGGATGCAAGGTGAGGACTTTAGCCACTAGGCTATACTGCGCCAGGCTCAAGGCTGAATGGCTTCTTAACTGCTGCCCCAAATACCTGTCCTTACTCTGAATACTTTCAATAAAGATTTTCATTTCATCTGAATGATTTTTAATACTAAATATATATTTTTAAAAAGCTTTAACTTGTGGTAAGAAATGATTTGCGTGGTTCTAGAACACTGATTGCCAAACATGTCACTAAGAGAATGTCTGTTCAGAGGTGTTTGGTAGAAACTAGCAACACTGTCCAATAGGCATTCACGGAAACTAGAATCTGAGTAGCACTGCAAACACCTAGCAGATGACTTGTGTCCAAGATATGCCCAACTCCGGAAAGCAAATCATGACTGGTCCGATTTTACTATTTCCGTCAGTGGTTACTATTTCCGTCAGTGGTTACTCTAGGGATGGGCATATGTCCCAGTTTAAGCTAATGAGATGTGAGGCATTCAGCTATAAGTCCTTTCTCCTCTCTCCCCAAACCTAACATGAAAAAGGAGGAGGGGTCATGGTGTAGTAACCTAGCGGCTCAAGTTCTTGCCTTGCATGCACCAGGATTCCATATGGGCGCTGGTTCGTATCCTGGCTACTCCATTTCCATCAAGCTCCCTGTTTACGGACTAAAAAAACAGTCGAGGACGGCCCAAACTCTTGGGATCTTGCACCTCCATGGAGACCAGAGGAAGCTCCTGGTTTCGGATCAATTTAGCTCTGGCCATCTGACTACTTGGTGAACCAGTGAGTGGAGTATCTTTCTGTCTCTCCCTTTCTTTGAATATCTGACTTTCAATGCAAGGGTCCTTGCCTTTTTCCAAACCTCAATTTACTATTTGTGCCATTGTATACATTTCCTCATAAATGTAAAAACTATGTTGATTTATTACTCTGTTCCAAATGAACAGCAAAATATGACAGATGTTCATAAACCAACCACTGACCAAGTAATTGCATTGGAAGCACATTACAAATGACAAGAATCGATCATAAAGCCAATTCTTTATTTTGCCCAGGCGTACAACCTAAATGACGATCTAAAGGAACCTCAAGCCACAGCAGGCAGCATCCCTATTACAGTAGTCTTATTACAAAGAAAGAGGTCAAGGACACCACACTGGCCAGTGAACTCACCGCAATCATACTGGATGAGCCTCAGGTCAGGGAACTGGGTGCGCATGTTACACACAATACGGTGCAAAGGGCGAGCCCGCGGCCAGAGTTCACAGGCCAACTGCTCCTGGAAGGCTGCCTGCCGGGGGGCCAGCCAAGGAGGTGGGTGGCAGGCATGTAGGGATGGGGGAGGTGCCTCCACAGGAGGCATGACAAAGATGAACCTGTGTAGAAAAGGCAAGCAGTGTAAAAGATGGAATCCTGAAACACCCTGCAATTCACACCTTCACCAGCCCTAAGCACTACATCCACTTCGAGGCCCCAAGACCCACTCCCCATGAGCACTTAGCCCTGCCAACCTCTCAATGATTTCTGACAGCTGGTCTAGTCGTTGCTGGGGAAACAGTACAGCCCGGTGGGCAGCCTCGGTATAAGTCCAAAAGGTGGGGTGGCTGGGGCCAGGAGGACGAGGGCCGATGGGGCTGGCAACAGGTTGGGGCAGGGTACAGAAATCCAGGACTTCAGTCCCATACACGGGTGCCAGGGCCCCATGAGCCTCACTAAGTTGGAAAATCCGTTCCAGGCGTTCAGCTCGTTGTCGCTTCCGCTTTTCCTCCAGAGAGTCCTAGGCATGGAAGAACAAAACAGAGAAAAAGTAATC
Organism: Ochotona curzoniae; assembly: GCF_017591425.1. Lineage (NCBI taxonomy): Eukaryota > Metazoa > Chordata > Mammalia > Lagomorpha > Ochotonidae > Ochotona > Ochotona curzoniae. Next base: position 8,475,647 of record NW_024465421.1, read on the forward strand.
AGTCCTTGAGAACACTCATTAAAGTCATTATCCAAAAACAAAACAGAGTGAAAGAGAGGCAGGCACTGTGCTGCAGGGCTCAGGCTGCAGCTCACGACGGCCCGCATCGCACACTGAAGCACCGGTGTCTAGTCCTGCCTCCAATCCAGCTTCCTGTAGACGTGCACTCTGGGAGGCAGCAGGTGACAGCTGAAGTGCTACGTCCCTGCCACCCACACTGGAGACCCAGGCAGAGTTCTTGGCTCCTGGTTTCAGCTTGTCCCAGCTGTTAATGGCAACTGGGAGAGCAAACTGGCAGACAGAAAAACATTTCTCATTCTTTCTCTCCTTCTATCTGTCTTTCCAATAAATACATCTTGAAAACACCACACACCTCACAGTTCTGGCCACACAGAAATAAAATATCCAAAATTATACTGTATTTCTGTAGTTTCCCAGGTTATCCATGAAAACTACTACTCTTACAATACTAAATAAAACTTTCTCCGAAAAATCTTTATCTTCTGTGCTACCCAAGCAGAATTCCTGGATACTTAAAATAAGACCCACATTCCAATAAGTTTATGGAAAGAATGGCAAGTCCTAAATAACGAAACTAATTCCACAACACTGAATTCATCTTTTTGTGGTGTGCCACAAATATCATAAGAACTCTCCCCTCAAACTGCTGACCAGGATACAGAGAGCTAATCAAATTCCCAGCAGGTGTTACCCTGGGCCAGCCTGGGACAGGATGGCAGGACAATTAACCTGCCACCCTTCCAGTATAACCACGATCCTTAAGAAACAAAAGGTAATGTGGCAAGCAGGAAGCCTGGGTGACCTGGACCCAAGTCTCTTCCTGCTTTATGCTTCAAAAGTTTCAATCTGTAAAAGCACCACAGTCTCTTCCATGGCACTTACTGCACTGGCAGCCTGACACCGGAATGTCAAACGTTCAAAATACAGTCACTTTAGAAAACAGTTTGGGGACCTGGCACGATGGCATAGTGGTTAAAGTCCTCGTCTTGCACGCCCGGGATTCCATATCATCACCAGTTCTAATCTCGGCAGCTCCACTTCCCATCCAGCTCCCTGCTTGTGGCCTGGGAAAGCAGCTGAGGATGGCCCAGGGCCCTGCACCCAAGTGGGAGACCTGGAGGAGCTCCTGGCTCCTGGCTTTGCATTGGCTCAGCTCCATCCAGCCGTTGCAGTCACTTGGGGAGTGAATCATCAGACGGAAGATCTTCCTCCCTGTCTCTCCTTCTCTCTGTATATCCGCCTTTCAATAAAAATAAACAAATCTTAAAAAAAAGTTTGGGTGGGGCCCAGAACAATGGCACAGTGGTTAAAGTCCTCGCCTTGCATGTGTCGGGATCCCATATGGTTGTTGGTTCTAATCCCAGCAGCTCCACTTCCCATCCAGCTCCCTGCTTGTGGCCTGGGAAAGCAGTCGAGGAAAGCCCAAAGCGTTGGGACCCTGTACCCGCATGGGAGACCTGGAGGAAGTTCTAGCCCCTGGCTTTAGATTGGCTCAGCTCTAGCCGTTGCGGCCACTTGGGGAGTGAATAATCGGATGGAAGAACTTCCTCTCTGTCTCTCCTCGTCTCTATATATTTGCCTTTCCAATAAAAATAAATAAATCTTAAAAAAAAAAAAAAAAGTTTGTGTGGGGCTGGCACAGTGGCATTGCACTCTTAATTTTCTGCCTGCAGTACCAGCATCCCATTTAGGTGCCGGTTCTTGTCCCAATTGCTTCTTCTGGGAAAGCAACAAAGGATGGCCCAAACCCTAGAAACCTTGTATCCACATGGGAGATCCTGGTTCCTGGTTTCAGTGTGTTCCATAACAGCCGTCTGGCAAGTCAATTAGCAAATGGGATCTCTGTTTCTCCCTCTTTCTATAACTTTGCCTTTTTTTCTTTCTTTAAATAAAGATTTATTCATTTTTAATGGAAAGTCCAATATAGAGAGGACACAGACAGAGAAGAACTTCCATCTGATCGGTCACTCCCCAAGCGGCTGCAATAACTGGAGCTGAGTCAATCCGAAGCCAGGGGCTAGAAACTTCTTCCAGGTCTCCCAGGCGGGTGCAGGATCCCAAGGCTTTGGGCCGTTCTCAACTGAAGAAAATTAAAACAAACAGTTTGGCAGTACTTCAAACACGTAAACATAGTCACCAAGTTACCCAGCAATTCTACTTGCCATGGTATGTTTAGGATCTGAAAATGCTTTCCTACCAAAACTTGTATGTGCAATGTACAGTTAGCATTATTCATGACAGAAAGTAGAAACAACTCAAATATCTCCATCAACTGTTCATCTATCAATATACAATGGAAAATTATTCAATTAAAAAAAATGTCTGATGCACATTATTATACATATGAACCTTAAAAACATGTGAACCCCAAGTCAATCCATCCCAAGCACAACACAGAGTACTTCAAAAGGGTCATGGAAAATGGAATTAAATGGTATGCTTTTTTCACTGCAAAAAAGGAAAAAATGGAAATTCATGTATAGTTATCTCATGATATATATTTTCCAATAATTTTGCTGCACAATCCACTGGCGAATCTATACACACACCAAATAGAGCCGTGGTTGCCTAGGCTAAACAGGATGAACAGGATGAAGGGAAGGGGGGGTGATTGCTAAAGGGGTGGCAGAGTTTCTTTCTGAAGCCCCACTTCCTGTTCTGATATCCAAAGGCTTATGGCAGCCAGGGTTGGCTTGGCTGAAGCCAGGAAAGGAAAACTTAATCCAGATCTCCTACATGGATGCCAGGAGACCAGCCTAAGGAGCTCCCGGGAAGCTGGCATGAAGAGCTGCAGGGAGGAACTGAACCTGCATCTGTCACAGGCTGGACACCCGCCCCTATGAGTGCAAACCAAGGTCGCTCAAAGTGCACACTTTTAACAGGGTGAGTATAGTTGTATAGCATGTGATTTACATATCATTATATAAGAAAAAAAGCTTTAAATAGCTATTACTGGGTGACTATCCTATATGCATCCAAAAGGCCTGGAATCAGAAACTTCTGGAATTTGCTTTTTTTTCTTCAATTCAAAATATCTGTAGACTTTACCTGCTGAGCAGTTTTAATCCAGGAATCTGAACTCTAAAATATTACAAGCTATGAAACCTTTGGGGCATCATGGTGGCATTAAAAAAAAAAAGTTGATTTTTGAGCATTTGGGGTTTTTGATTAGGGATGTTTAACACTGGGCCAGCGTTGTGGCATGGCAGGTAAAAACTGTTGCCTGTGACCTGGCTACTCCAATTCCAATCCAGCTTCCCGCTAACATGCCTGGGACAGCACCAGCAGATGACACAACTGCTTCGGCCCATGTATACACGTGAGACCTAGAAGCAGCTCCGGCCTCCTGACTTCAGTTTAGCCATTATGGCCATTTGGTTAGTGACTCAGCAGATGGAAGATCAGTCTGCTATCCTCTCTGAATGTCCCTCACTCTGTAAAAAAAATGCAGAGGAAACAAAAATTAAGCCACCATGGCTTTTCTTCCCATTTTTAATAAGCAAGGACCACCTTGGCAGTGTTAGGAAAAAATCAACAACAGAGCCAGTGGCCCTGTTGGAAGGTGGTGACATCAGGCTGATTCACAGCTGAAGCAGTGGCGGTAGCACGAGAGGATAGAGGGGCAGGAGGCTCTCAATGGATCTTTCTCCTCAGTAATTCCTCTGCCACGTATTTTAACCTAGATTCAGAGATTAGTCTATTCCTCCATGTATCAAACTGCTTATAATGTAGGGAAAATGGCCATCAGAAAGCTAATGAAAGAACCAGGAACAAAGTTTTTTTTTTTTTTCCTCCCATTTATCAGTATGGATACAAAAAATTAGTAAGAGTTGACTGTCAGAGACTCAGGATTGTAAATAAGTATTACTGAGCCCAACGTGATAACCTAATGGCTACATCCTTGCCTCACATGTGCTGAGATCCCCTACGGGCACGTTTATATGTCAGCTGCTCCACTTCACATCCAGATCCCTACCTGTTGCCTGGGAAAGCAGTAGAGGACAGTAAAAGCTTTGGGACCCTGCACACAAATGAGAGACCTAGAAGAAGCTCCTGGCCATTGCAGCCACTTAGGGAATGGTCCAGTGGACAGAAGATCTTTCTCTATCTCCTTCTCTCTGTACACCTGCCTTTCCAATAAAAAAATAAATAAATCTTTAAAAAAAATTATCTATGGGGTCCATTAATCTGTTGAAATCTCACTGGTAATGGTTTTACAATTGAGAAAAGTCTTCCCATATTTGAAAACTACCTCTTGCGGAGGACAAGAGTAAACATGTTCTCATAAATTATGTAACTTTCAGGACATGTAGGGCCTGAAGTGGTAGCCTAGTGGCTAAAGTCCTTGCCCTGCACACACTGGGATCCATATGGGAACAGGTTCTAATCTTAACGGCCCTGCTTCCCCATCTAGCTCTCTGCTTGTGGCCTGAAAGCAGTAGAGGACAGCTCAAAGCCTTAGGACTCTGCGCCCATGTGGGAGACCCAGAAGAGGCTCTGGGATCCTGGCTTCAGATTGGCACAGCTCTGACAGTTGTGGTTGCTTGGAAAGTGAATCATCTGACAAATACTCCTGTCTGTCTGTCTTCCTCTCTGTATACCTGACTTTCCAATAAAAATTAAAATAAATCTTAAAAAAATAGAACATGAAGTGGGCCAGTTATGTCTTCTGTAAAATGAGGCAATTAAGTACTAGCGCTGTGATACTACAAGTAAAGGCACCACCTGCAATCCCAGCATTCCATATGTGCACCAGTTCAAGTCTTGGCTGCTCCACACCAACAGCCTGGAAAAGCAGCAAAGGATGGTTCTAGTGCTTGGGCCCCTGTGTCCACTTGGGAGACCTGAAAGTAGCTTCTGGCTCCTAGCTTCAGAATAGCCAAGCTCTGGTCATCTCAGCCATTTTGGGAGTGACCAGTGGATGGAAGATCTCCCCTTTCTGTAACTCTACCCCTTAATAATAATAGGGCCCGGTGCCGTGGCCTAGCAGCTACAGTCCTCGCCTTGAACGCCCAGGATCCCATATGGGCACTGGTTCTAATCCCGGCAGCCCTGCTTCCCATCCAGCTCCCTGCTTGTGGCCTGGCAAAGCAGTCGAGGACGACCCAATGCTTTGGGACCCTGCACCCATGTCGGATACCCGGAGGAAGAGGTTCCTGGTTCCCAGCTTTGGATCGGAGCAGCACCAGCCATTACGGCTCACTTGGGGAGTGAATCATCAGACAGAAGATCTTCCTCTCTCTCTCTCCTCTCTCTGTATATCTGACTTTGTAATAAAAATGAATAAATCTTTAAAAAAAAGTAATAATAATAAAAGTTAAAAAATACATAAGGATGCAATTAGCTGTCAACAATCCAGAGAATCAAGCAGATTACTAGTTTAAAAAAAAAGCCTTGAATCCATCACCAATTAGTGATTAGTATTTCTAAAATCACACTCAGCCCTCAATTAACGCTAGACAGGAAGGACATTAATTATTACTAATTTACACAGAACAATACGGGCTTAAAGTGTCTGATGGCCACTCAAACACGTAGCTCATGGCACTGTTGCTTTGCCACATGCACAGGTACACTCCATTCTAGACAATCCACCAATACTCCAGAGTAACTCAAGCCCCAGTGCCCTCTTCTTGGAGGAAATGCAACTTACCAGATAGAAAGGGGAACGAGGTGGTGGGGGGGGCTGGCGTCGAGGCCGGGGGCCACTGAACGAGGTAGCAGTGGAGGGAGGGCTGGGGGGACCAGAGCGCAACGTCAGTGTTTCAGGCTCATCCTTGGGAACAGGCAGTCGGGATACCATGGTGCCAGGCAAGCCAGCAGCGCCAGATGCTGACACAAGCGAAGCTGCCTGGGAAGCTGGGGCCTGTGTTGAGGCTGGAGCCAGTGCCAGAGTCTGAGCAGAAACAGGGCCCATGGTGGGCACTGGAACCGGGGCAGGGCTCAAGGTCAGTGTTTGTACTGAAGGTGGGGCCAGGAGTGAAGTAGATGACGATGCTGGAGCCAGAGTCAGCGTGTGAGCTGGAGCTGGGCCGATTGGAGAGGCTGGAGCCAAAGACAGCGTTTGCGTTGGACCCAGTGCTGGTCCTGGTGTCAAAGACAGTGCTTGGGCTGGAGTTGGCAGCAAGGATGACGCTGGAGTCAATGACAATGTCTGAGTTGGATAGGGCCCCTGGGGGCTTCCCATGCCCAAAGAAAGCGTCTGAGATGGAGATGAGCTGCCAAGAGTGGATGCTAAAGCTGGGGCTAGGGTAAGTGTCTGTGTAGAAGCTGGGCTTGGGAGCGGTGATGGAACTGGGGCTGATACGACGGTCTGTGTTGATGATGGAGTCAATATAGGAGTTGAGGCTTGCACCAGTGAAGATGCTGAGGCTAAAGGGGTTCCTGGAGTAGACGATGGAGCCATAACTGGAACCGGAGTCTGTGATGGAGCCAGGATAGGAGCAGGGCCTGGTGATGGAGCCAGGACTGGAAGAGGAGCCAGGGGAGCAGCTGGAGGAGCCAGGATTGCTGTCTGTGTAGCCGCCATAGGAGCCAGAGAGGAGGCCAAAGTCTGAGATGGAGAAGGTGCTGGAGCCAGAAGGGAAGCCTGAGCTGGAGCTGAATTTGGCGTTGCTGGAAAAGGACTGGCCAGGGCTGAGGCTGGCACCAGGACAGGTGAGCAAGCTGGGGCCACAGCTGAGTTCAACCCTGGAACATGTGAAGAGGTGGGGGCCAACAACAGAGGGTGACTAGGTGTCTGAGATGGGGACAGGGATGGAGCTGTAGCCAAACCTAGTGTCAAGGGTGATGCCGATGGAGAAGCTGTAACAGGTGCCAAAGAGGGAGGTCCAGGAGCCGTTGAAACAACAGGCGCCAGTGTCGGAGTCACACTGGTCAAAAGAGCTGGACCCGAAGCCGAAACAGGCAAGGGAGCCGAGATGGGGATGGTAAGTGGAGTTGAGGCAGGAAGTGTGGTAGGGACAGAGGTGGGGAGTGAAGACGACGACACTGGGACTGGGATTGTTGAGGGCACAGAGCTAGCAAGGGGGGAGGGGCTAGGAATCGGTACGGGAGAAGAATTTGACCCAGGCAGTGAGGATGGCACATGCAGAGGAGAAGACATTGTCAAGGGAGCGGCTCCGGGTGCTGAAGCTGTGGAGATAGAGGACAAGTTAGCTCAAAATTCCTTTTTTTTAACTACCCTCTCCCATCACTCCCCTGAATCCCAGGCAACCTGTTCCCTAGAAAGCCTTAACCCTCACAACATAAAAGTAAAAAATCCAAGGACAGTGACAACATTTTCTTCCCCTCCAAGGTACCAACAAATGCTTGGAGTTAGGTCAGAGCTTAGGTAGCCCTGCTCTGGGGCCTACTGTAAATCAAGCCAGTTAACGATGATAATTAAAGGATCCACTATCAAGAAACCCTCAAAGCTGCCCCCTCTTATCTCCACTTCCAGCAAAAAAATTTTGACCTCAAACACTTAGACTCACCATTGACTTCAGGTGAAGAACCATGAACCAGCTTGAGAAGAGGCCTCACCAGAGCCGTTGTAGGAATGGGAGAGCGGGCAGTACCCAGAGTAGGTGAGGGAAGTCGGCCAGAGGCTAATGTGGGGCGTGGAGTCAACACAGCTGGAAGCCCAGAACTCGGAGGCCGGGGTACCGGGGCCAATGGAGGAACAGGAGTCAGTCCATCCCGATGGGCCTGTCTCACTACAATCTTCACCACGCCTGTGTTATTCACCATGGTTGGTGGCACTGTAAGAGGAAGCTACATTGAGGGGAAGGTAGAAAAAGACCCAAAAGATGGAAGAAATCTAATGGTAGGAGAGGGCAGCAGACAGATACTGGCAAGGGAAAACAACACCAAAGGCAGGCTGGACAGACAGGAGCCCAGGACACACTTGGAAAGACCAAGGCCAGCAAGGGGTAAGTAAGTAGGAAGGCCAGGTGCCTCACCCTGGTTAGCAGCAAGCGGAAGGCTGAGGCCTGTGGGGGCAGGGGTGGTGCTGGGGGTCGAAGAAGGCAGCACAGAGACAGGGGTGGGGCCAGGGGTCGGGGCCACGGCCTGGATGAGGGCCACGTGGGCAGGCTGGCTGATGAGGTGGTGCTGCCCCCCTGCTGACACGAGATGCACCACATTCCCTGGGTTAAGAGGAGAGAGAAAGAGAGAGAGAAGCAGCTATGAGCCGGGGGAGGGCAGAGGCAATGGCAAGAGGAGAGGGAAAGAGAGAAGGTATTAACACTGAAACTCTGAAATAACCTCTTCTCCACCAAGAAACCCCCTCTAACCAATACCCTCCACCCCACTCACCAAAAGCTAGAGGAAGAAACACAAAGGCTGACAACAAAAAAAGAGCCACAAAACAAGGGGACAGGGGGAGAGGAGGAAAAAGGCAGGACAGGGGGTGGGTTTTACCTACTTTGCAGCGGGCGGGGTTGCCCCACAGCAAGCTGGCGCACCTGGGCACCAGTCAAAGTCAGCTTGTTGCCCTGGATTTGGAAGGTGAGAGGTTTGCTTCCACCTGTACTAGCCACTGGACGTTGTGCCAGTGAGGCCAACTGCCCGATGCTGACCACTTCACCTGCTACAAACAGAGAAGGCTTTGTTGTACAACACTTCACAGATCCCCCAATCTGCAGCCTATGCCCTTACCAGCTCTTCCAGGCCTTCCCCACAAACTTAGCCTCCTAGATTCTCATGCATGAGAGATACTCCTTCCTGTTTGTTTACGCAGTCACCTTTACAGCATCCCCCGAAGGCCTGCTACCAGACTAAACTAATCACTACCTCCTGCTCTATGCTGCTCCTTTACCCCAAGATAACTGATTTATCTGTTGCGAGGTTTAGTTGACCCCTATTTATTGATCTCCCCAATTAATCTGTGACTTCCTTACGGCTCTTAAACATGACTTATCTGTGTCTGGCCAAATACTTGATATATGTTGGCTGCCTAAGTTTGATCCTGACAGGTTCCTAAGCTTTTCTTCTTTAGCTCCCTGGCACAACCCTTCCTATCAAGTCCCTCACCATGGATCCCTGGGAACTTACAAGGCAGACGAGCCTGCATGTCAGGAGAAAGGAAGAGGCGCTGTGGGGCAGGCGTTGGAGCTGGCACTGCTGTGCTGGTAGCAGTCACTGTAGTGGCAGAGGTGGTGGTGGCAGCAGCAGGTGGGAAAGTATAGCCTGGTGGCACAGTCAGGGGCTTCAACAGGCTAGAGGAACCCGGAGGAGGGGCTGGGCTTAGACGAACCGGGGCAGGTGGGGCTGGCTTCAGAGACAGAGTTGGCGTGGGAGGTCGTGAGGTCCCACTCAGGACCCCCAGGGGAGATGGCAACACTGTAGACACAAAGCAAACATCTGTCAGATATACACTAATTAACCTAAGTTGGTCCCAGAAGCCTCCATACTCCCTTTAGTCCATCAAACACCAAGCCCCTGTCCCCAACACAGCTCTTCAAACTCTTAATTTCATTACCAATTCTCAGGCTGAACAACTTTCTTGAGTAGCATTATTCCTTTCAACTCACCCTGAGGGAGAGGACCACTGTTTGGCTGCAGTGGAGGCAAGAGAACAGGACCAGGGGGCCGTGACGCAGAAAGAAGTGGGGATCCAGCAGGTGAGGCTGATACCATCAGTGGTGCTGGCAGCACTGGGGGGCTTGGGCCAGGGATGGGTTGAGCTGTGAGCTCAGGGCCCGGAGGGGGTCGGACTGGCACAGGGCCTACGGGCGTCCGTGGATTGTTCACTAGCATTGTGCGGCCTTCTTGCTTGGGAACAGGCTGCAACATCCTATGAGGGAAAAAAAAATTAAAAGAGTAAAAGGGGAGAAAAATAGCAATAAGAAAAAAAAAAAAAAAAAAGACAAATCAGAAACAGATTATATATATATATAAAGACAATCAGAAAATACCATGTATGGAAAGTGGTGGGAGGCAAGAGGATGGGAACAATCAATGGCAAACTTAGACGCTTCTCCCAACTCTTCTACCATTGCCCTCACAGCACCTTGCAACGATCCCTTATCAACACTCTAGTCTGGCTTCCAGCTTTACCCCACAACTCCAACCTCTCCAGCCAGCTAGAGCCACTTAGGAATCCAACCTATGTCTTTTTTTTTTTCAACCTATGTCTTAACCATGGTACCTGTTGACCTTCATCTTGACAGGCTTGGGCCGGGGTGGGGGATCAGGAGCAGTAGCCACCTCTAGCAGGACCCGGCGAGACAGGCGGTAGCGGGGCAGAAATGTGTCAGCCTCATATCGAGAGACACGACCCTCCAGGCCAATAAGGTCAAACCGACCCATGTCTATTCGCTGCCATGAGAAGGAACACAAAGCAAAGTGTCACAGAGGCCAATTTAATAACCACTTTTCAGCTATGAAAAAAGATCAACAGGAATACATTAAAACTGAAACTTTTGCACAAAGATGGACATGATCAACTGAGTGAGGAAGCAATCCACAGGATGGGTGAGGTATTTACAAACCATGTATAAGAGTTCAACTCCTACAACCCAACAGCACAGAGTATCCGAAAATAATAATAATAATAATAATAATAATAATAATAATAATAAAAGATGTGGGTGAGTGGCAAATGGGGGCCCAAGTGTAAGTACTGATTGCTACTAAATCTGTGAAATTTGTTCCCTTTATATACAAAAAAAAAAAAAAAAGACCTGATTTTCAAAAATCATTAAAACCTTGAATAGATCTCCAAAGATAGGCAAATGGCCAATAAGCACAGGAAAGGACTCTCAACATTACTATCAAAGCAAAGCAAGTCAAAATCATGATGAAATACCATTGCATACTCACTGACATGGTAACTACCAAAAAACACCCCTGGACCCACCTCGGTATACTGCGGTAGGGATATAAAGTGCACAGCCACTATGGAAAACATTAGCAACATAATCACTTTGTGCCTATGGATACATACACAGTTATATATACAGATCCACAGCAGGATTATTCACAATATCCAAAAGGTAAAAACAAGTGTCCATCAACAATAAACGGTTCAAAAAACCTTCCATATATAAGAGTCCAAGAAGCATGAAAAAACGGAGTTAAAACTTCAGAGCAGGTGTTGGGTGTGACTGACATGCTCCACACCTCATGCTGGAGTGCCCGAGTTGAGTTCTAGCTGCTTCCAATTCCAGCTTCCTGATAACGTTTGCCCTAAGAGGTAGCAGCTGACAGCTCAGGGATCTAGCTCAGCTTCCTGTCACCACAGAAGACCCATATTATTGAGCTCATCGCTCCCCAACCCCGACTACTGTGGACATTTGAGGTGGAAGATTTGTCTCTTTGTTCCTCAATTTAAAACACAGAACAAAACAAACCATCACACACTCACCAGAGCTGTGTCACAACAGGTTAAACTGCAATGCCCACATCTGGGGCACTGGTTTGAGTCCTGATTGCTCCAGACTGCTCAACTTACATCTAGCTGTGCTAAAACACCTAGGAAAGCAACAGAAGGTATCCTGGTACTTGGACGCCTGTCATGCCCATGTGGGACATGGATGGAGTCCTGGCTCCTGGTCATAGCCATCTGGGGAATGAATTGACAGGTACAAAAACATTTGGGGGAAAATTTTTTTTGAAACAAATACAATATTCTGGGTCCGGTGCTGTGGCCTAACGGCTAAAGTCCTCACCTTGAATATGCTGAGTTCCCATACGGGTGCAGGTTCTAATCACAGCGGCCCTGCTTCCCATCCAGCTCCCTGCTTGTGGCCTGGGAAAGCAATTGCGGGCAGCCCAAAGTCTTGGGACCCTGCACTTTTGTGGGAGACCTGGAAGAGCTCCTGGCTCCTGGTTTTGGATGGCTGTTATGATCACTTGGAGAGTGAATCATTGGACGAAGACCTTCCTCTCTGTCTTTCCTCTCTATATATTATCAGATTTTGTAACAAAAATAATCTAAAAATATATATATATATATAAAATATTCTCACAATATGTACTTTCCATAAGTTAAGACTTAACAGTCCCATGAATATAAAGCATAGAGTATTCAAATTCAGAAACAGGAAGCAGAACGCTGGGTCCCAGCTGCTTGCTGAAATGAAAACGGCCTGTGTACTTACTTTTTAATGGGCACTGAGCTTTCATTTGGAATATGAAGGAAATTCTGGTGACAGGCAGTGGTAACAGGTAAAGAATGTTACTGGACTATACACTTCAAAATTGCTAAAATGTCAAATTTGTAATAACGGAGAGAGATATTCTTTATGTTCTACTTGCCATTTGTTGATTCCACCACTTAACATATTGTTAAACACGAGAAGTGTATTAAAACAAAACTAGAGATCATATTCAGAAACAGTTATCTACAAAGTTTCTATAAATATGCCTAGCATTTCCAAAGCTACTAATCCAATTCACAAAGATCCCCCAGAACAGGCCTTATCACCTTGTTTTGACAGGCAATGAAGCCAAGTGTTAAGCATTAATTAATAAATTTATCAATAGACACAATGCTAGGAAATAATGAAACTAGAGGAACAGGAATACTGGCTGAAACAAGAGTAGTGGGCCCGGCGGCGTGGCCTAGCAGCTAAAGTCCTCACCTTGGACGCGCCAGGATCCTATATGGCCACCGGTTCTAATCCCAGCAGCTCCACTTCCCATCCAGCTCCCTGCCTGTGGCCTGGGAAAGCAGTCAAGGACGGCCCAATGCCTTGGAACTCTGCACCCAGGAAGAGATTCCTGGTTCCCGGCTTTGGATCGGCGCAGCACCGGCTATTGTGGTCACTTGCGGAGTGAATCATTGGACAGAAGATCTTCCTCTCTGTCTCTTCTCCTCTCTGTATACATGACTTCGCAATAAAAATAAATAAATCGGGCCCAGTGGCGTGGCCTAGCGGCTAAAGTCCTCACATTGGATGCGCCGGGATCCCTTATGGGCACCAGTTCTAATCCCAGCAGCTCCACTTCCCATCCAGCTCCCTGCCTGTGTCCTGGGAAAGCAGTCGAGGACAGTCCAAAGCCTTGGGACCCTGCACCCATGTGGAAGACCTAGAGGAGGTTCCTGGCTTTGGATCAGCACAGTACCGGCCATTGTGGTCACTTGGGGAGTGAATTATCGGACAGAAGATCTTCCTCTCTGTCTTTCCTCCTCTCTGTATATATGACTTTGTAATAAAAATGAATGAATCTTAAAAAAAAAAAAAGAGAGAGACACAAGGTTGACAGAAGAGTCAATAACCTTGTAGGAAGCTGCTCACCTGAAGAGGGTGGACATCAGTAGCCCTTAGCACTAGAGAGGCGGTGCTGAAGCAGATGCCTGGGGTGATGAAGGGGGAGGTAACAGGTCGAGGATCAAACAAATTTGGATGATTGCAAACTTTCCGCAGTTGCATTAAAATGTTGATGACACTCATGAAATGGCCTGTGGCTAGTGTCTCCTTAGTTCTGGGAAAAGAAGAAGAAATGAGCCACCCTGATAGCCGTGTACATTCCCAGGGGTTCCAGGGGTCCATCATTCCTGTCTTACGTTGTCTGTGCCATGAAGTCATCATAGAGACAGCGCTGGCGTTTAGAGAGCCGGCAGCGAATAACGTGCTCATACTTTTTGGGCATCTGCTTCTCAACATCCACTTTGACTCGGCGCAGCAAAAACGGTCGCAAAACCTAAAAGCAAGTAACTGAGAGCTGAGAACAGCAGGCACTGAGCCCCAGCCCGCCCCTCTAGCTGCGTCTTGGCCTGATGACTAACCAGGGGAATACTGGGTTAGCCCATAAGCAAACATTCATGGAGTCAGGCAGTGTGCCATATACCGACCCCACAAAGACAAGTCTGATGCAAGCCCTCCGGCAAAGGAGCTGTCTGCTAAAGGAGATAGGCACAAGATTGTACTAGCACAACCCCAAACAACAGAAACAGTCCTTCAATTAACACAAAGGAGATAACTCCAACTGTATTTTGGAGAGTTGTGTCAATTTTCAAGAATACAAAAAGGAATCCAGAAGAGAGCTGAAAACACACTACAGCCTTGACAAGACAGACAACCAAAAACAAAATGAGTAATCTAAGAATATGAAATGTGATGGGACACAGTTATCAATGTCTACACAGACAGACAAATCAAAGAAGTGGGGAAAGTGAAGGAAGAGTAGAATTAAGGAACATTTCCTGCCTTCTCACTTGGTTTACCAAATGATGGTGTCACTGACCAAGATGGGATAGAAACACAATTGACTGCAGCCAAGAGGAACTGTCAACTAAAGAAATCAAGTCACATATTTAAACACACGTCAAGTCATCTAGAAAATCAAATGACTTGAGGGCTGGCACTGTGGCATAGTAGGTAAAGAGACCACTGGCATCCCATATGGGTACCAGCTCAAATCCTGCTGGTCCATTTCCAATCCAGCTCCCTGCTAATGGCCCTAGAAGAGCAGTGAAAAATGGCCCAGGTGTTTCAGCCCTGCCACCCAAGGGAGAGACCTGGAAGAAGCTCCTGGTTTCAGCCACATCTAGCACTGACTGTGGCAGTCTTCTGGAGAATGAACAAGCAGACGGAAGACACCTCCCCCATTCCCATCTCTCTGTATCTTTCAAAAAATACACATATAAATTTAAAAAAAAAGAAAGAAAAAACAAAGGACTAAAAATACAAGTTGTGGAGTATTCATTATCACAGAAAAAATAGTCCAAACCTGTGAAACAGACTGAAAAAATAAAAGGTTCAGATCAGAATGCTGAAAAATGTCACTTGAAAGCTAGGCAAAGGAGCAGCCAAAAAGGACCACTTATCCCAACCCCCCGGCACAAAGGGAGAATCATAAGTAAACCAAAAATTGAGGAAACCCAGATAAACAGAAATGCAAGCATAAATTCATCAGCATTTAATTCCACTCAAAAACATAGGTAAAAGCATCATCATTCAAGAAAATAAGAATAAAAATGAGGTTCTCACTGTGGACTGGTGAGATATTATAGCCCCGAGATACTTGGAGGAAGCCCTGACTTTCCTCCACCCAAGTGTCTCCTAGGTATCGCCCTTCATTCTCTGAAACTCCTAATTCCTGACCAACTGTTGCAGGCCCTACCTTGTGGAGGCGTTTGACTAGACCTTCATTGTACTCTTGGCTGCCCTCAATCATGCCCGTCAGAGGGTTGGAGAACCATTCCTTGAACTCGCGATGAGACTGGAAGACATGAGGCATCAGAAAGTGCATCAAGGACCACAGTTCCATCAGGCTATTCTGCAAGGGAGTTCCTGTCAGGAGCAGGCGCCTCTGGCTGCAGAGACAGAGAAAACCAGGAGAACAGTCAGCAAGCTCCAATCTTCATGCATCCCTCCATGCATCCCTTCATGCAGTCCTTCATGAGGGCATCTCAATTCTTCGGGTCAACATAACTATTCCATGCACCCCCATCTCCATCTCTACCTGTTGAAGTTCAACAGTGACTGCCATCGTTGTGACTTAAAGTTCTTGATGTTCTGAGCCTCATCCAGAATTAGGTAACGCCAGTTCTTGCGGCGGAAGGCCTGGTGGTCCTGCAGCACCAGCTTGTAAGATGTGATACACACGTGGAAGGCATTGGGCTTAGTCCAGCCCTGAGGAATCAGAAACAAAGCAGCAAGCTGAAGGTAAAGAAAATGTATGCCGAGGACCCGAAGGCAGAATATCAGGTTGAAAGAAATAATAAAGTCCCAGCAGAAAGGAGCAACAGAAGGCAGAAGAAAAAGAGTCAAAAAACAGAAATGGCATCAATGCAAGGAAAAATGATCACATGGAAAATCAAACCTGTCGTTTGAGCTTTCTCTCTTTCTGGGCTCCATAGTAAGTGAGGATTTTAAAGCTGGGGCACCAGCGTTTCAACTCCATCTCCCAGTTCAACATCACGCTGGTGGGAACAATTATTAAATGTGGACCCCAATTACCTGTTTAGCAAAGAATGAGAAGACAGTAAGGAAACACGACTCTAATTCCTCAGAGCTAACTCTAGACCACCTATACCCCTACTGGTCAGGTCATAGATTCCTAGCACTCCTACTATCTTCTCCGTATAACTGATGAGCAAAGTCTAAGAAGCTACTCAAACAGCAACACCACAGTAAATATTAGGGCCAGTGCTGTAGTGTAATACATGAAATCACTGCTTGCAACATCAGCATCTCATTATCACAGGGCTGCTTTGAGTTCTAGCTGCTGTTTCTACAAACTCAAGGAAAATGGCCTAGGGACCTGAGACACTGCCACCCACATGGAAGACCATGACAGAGTTCCCGACTCCTGATTTTACCTTGGCACAGACTGGCTGTTGTAGTAGTTGCAGTCATTAGGGAAGTGAGACGTAAAACATGCCTTTCCCTCTTCCCTATCACTTTTTTAAAAAGATAATTCTTATTCACTGTTTTTTAAAAGATTTATTTTATTTTTATTGGAAAGGCGGATATATAGAGAGGAGAGACAGAAAGGAAGATCTTCTGTCCGATGATTCACTCCCCAAGTGAGTGCAACGGCCGATGCTATGCCGATCCGAAGCCAGGAGCCTCTTCCGGGTCTCCCACACGGGTGCAGGGTCCCAAAGCTTTGGACCGTCCTCGACTGCTTTCCCAGGCCACAGGCAGGGAGCTGGAAGGGAAGCGGGGCTGCCCGGATTAGAACCGGCGCCCATATGGGATCCCTGAGGGTGCCAGGTGAGGGCCTTAACCACTGCGCCATTGCGCTGGGCCCCATTTATGCTGGCATTTTAGGTGGAAGATAAGCCTGCTGAGCCACTGCACTGGCCCCTCGGTCACTTTTTTAAATCAAACAAGTAATCTTTACAAATAAGCTGGAGTGAATGAGGGGGAAGCAGTGTATAACACTGCCCTGTCCATTCATACCTGTTTTGGGAGTGAATCAGCAGAGAATCTCTACCCACCCCACCCTTTCACTCTGCCGTTCAGATAAACACATCTTAAGAGAAAAAAGGCATGTGTTTTGGTGTATGTTATGTGCAGTGCTGTATTGCAGCAGGTTAAGCCAGTAACTAAACGACACCCCAAATCAGAGCATTAGCTGGAGTCCTGATTGCTCCAATCCAGATTCAGCTCCCTGTTAATGCAAGCAAAGCAATGGAATATGGCCCCAATACTTGGGCCCTGCCACCCAAATGGGAGATCAGCTTCAGCCCTAATCATTGTGGCCACTTAGGAGTGAACCAGCAGATGAAGATTCCCTTCACCTCTTCCTTCTCCCCTCCCTCCTGTCATACTGTTATTCTTTCAAAGAAATAAATCTTTTAAAAAATATTTCACTTTTCTGCAGTTGAAGTTACTACTAAGTAAGTTCTCAGGAAACCGACCAAGAGAAGACCAAGGGGGGGATCCTGCACAGTTACCTTTCTCACAGGCCAAGTGGGCAAGCAGAGAGATGGTCTGAATGGTCTTCCCCAGCCCCATCTCATCAGCAAGAATGCCGTTAAGCTTCTTTTCATACATAGTCACCAGCCAGTCCAGCCCAATGTGCTGATACTCACGGAGCTGGCCCCGAAGGAGCAGGGGGATGGGTGTCTTCACCTGACAAGGAAGAAAAAGAGGTCTCATGGTGGAATTTGGACACCCATCATGCAGGCATGATAAAGGCAAAAAAAAGGATGAAGGCTTCAGAAATACCTGGGTAGTGGCCAGAGTGTAACCCTTGGGCTGCAGACTTTCAGCTGCTGCAGCGATGTCAGTAATTTCTTTCTTAGGGCCTAGAGTGGTGGCAGGTCCTGGGGTAGGAGGGCCACTGCCCCCATCTGCCTCACTCCGTTCTTCATCCCGGGCAAGCAAGTACTCCACCCCAAAATCCTCCTCCTCCTCCTCTTCATCCTCCTCATCTTCTTGGTTCTGTGATTGGGAATCTTCAGACTCAGTAGAGTCTGACTCCTCAGATTCAGAACTCCCACTTGTTTCTTCCTCCTCTGACTGCTCATCGTCCTCCTCCTCCTCCTCCTCACTCTGGTCCTCTGCAGAGTCTGAAAATACAAGACCGTTGTCAGGGCTCTCAGACCCGCACACCCAGTCCCCGCCTCCTGCCTGCACCCCCACCTGACTGACTGCTGGTCTCATCCTGAGGAGCTTCTTCAGCCTCAGCGACTCCCTCTGGTTCACCGTCAGAGGTGTTGGCCTCAAGCTCATCTTCCTCTTCCTCCTCACTGCTCTCTGAGCCGGGGGCAGAGGCATCAGAAGCATAGGCTCCTGCATACTGCTGCAGCAGCTCCTCTACAGAGAGCTCACCTGAAGGAGAAAAAAGGAGGAACGTCTGGTTGTTTCCAGGGAAGGGGAGAACGGGAAAGTTGATGGTCTCTGAAGAAGGCATTGCTAAGCCCAGGCCTGAGAGGACACAGAACTGGTTCTCAGACCAGCCACGTGGGCTAGAACTCGGAGGTGCAGACTCCCACTAGGAAGAGCATTATCAACCTGGAGCACCCCATTCCAAGGTTCAGGCCACTGTCACCAAATCCTCTTCGAATGGCGCTTCCTTCCACTGTGTTCCCACATCACTGTTCAACTGCCACCATAAGCATTCATCACTCCTTACCGGTAACTAACAAATTATTAGTCTGACTCAGAGCTGGAGTTTCTCTGGGGGAGTAAATAAAGCGTTACATTCATCTCCCTGTGTGTGACACCCTACGCAGAGCAGACCAAGCAGGTGTTCAGTCCAACGTCTGGCGAGCATCACCTTCTCGAGCCAACTCCCTCAGCTCCATGGCGTGATCTATATCCCCTTCCAACTGCTCCTCGGCTGCTATGGTGTCCTCTTCATCCTCCGCTAAGGATGAGAATAAAATGGAATCAATGTCTCCTTCGATAGAGACACAAGGTACGCAGCCCAATATGGGGGAGAAACCCTCAAAGATCAAGCCCAATTAACTCAAGGGGTAAGGGGCAAATGAATAAAGAGAACAGGCTGACCTTCATCCTCATTAGCAGTAAATTCTTCATCATCTTCATCTGGATGCCAAGGTTGTTTATTGCGCTGTGTGACAGATGAAGGTGGAGGTTTCACCTGTACAGCCAATGATGCAAAGGGAGTCTTAGAACAGCGCAAATAATTTTCAATAAGACACAGAACAACATCTGTAATGTCGGTTACCAACTGCCACTACTACATTCCAGGGCAAAGATATAATCAACGGTTTTCTCTTGTCACCAGCTACCTAATCCTAGCCTACCTGTGAAAGTGCTAACCAAGAAAGCGGCCTAAGATCGAGTGTATCATGCAGGTTAAGTCACAGCTTGTGACACTGGCATTCCATAGCAAAGTACCAGTTCAAGTTTCTGCTACTTCACTTCCAATCTAGCATGCAGCTAATACACCTGGGGAGTCAGTGGGCCCCTGCCACCAACTGGGAGACCTGAATTCAGCCTTACCTAGCTCCACTCATTGTGGTCATTTGGGGAATGAACCAATAGATGGAAGAGTTCTCATTCTGCCTCACTCTTCATTTCAACTAAACAGATAAATGAAATGAAAGGCATGACAGAGAAGCAGATAGAAATCTTCAATCCACTGGTTCACTCCCAAAACAGATGCAATGGGTTCCAGAAATTCCATCCAGCTCACTTCCGTTGCTGGTACATGGGCCTGGCATGCTAGCCTAGCAACTAAAGTCCTTGCCTTGAACACACCAGGAACCCATATAGGCGCCGGTTCTAATCCCGGCAGCACCACTCTCATCCAGCTCCCTGCTTGTGGCCTGGGAAAGCAGTCGAGGATGGCACAAAGCCTTGGGACCCCGCATCTGTATACAAGACCCAGAAGAGACTCTAGGTTCCTGACTTTGGATTGGCTCAACTCCAGTTGTTGCAGTCGCTTGGGGAGTGAATCATTTGACGGAAGATCTTTCTGTCTCTCCTCCTCTCCGTATATCTGACTTTGCAATAAAAATAAGTAACTCTTTAAAAAAAAATCCTTAAAAATCATGAGAAGATCAAAGAGCAGGCATTTGGATTTGAACTGAGGTGGCTGTGGTCACATTGTTACACTAACCACTATATGACCACAGGGTTTCCAACAGGCTACAGGCATGTGAAACACCAATTAAGTTGTTGCTTGGGATGTCTGCCTCTCTATCACAGAGCTTGCGTTAAGGGTCCCAGCTCTACTTCTGATCCTGCTAATGCACCGTGGCAGGCAGCAGCTGATGGTTCACATACTTGGGTTAGGTCCATGGGCCGGCCACACGAAGACCCAGACAGAGTTCTAAACTACTGGCTATAACCTGGCCCAGAAACAGCTGTTTCAAGTTACACATAGTGAACCAGTGGATCAAACCCTCAGCCTCTCCACTTTGCAAGTACATAAATAAACAAGTTAAAAATAAAAGAGAAGGGGCTATTGTGATAGTCCAGTTGGCTAATCCTCCGCCTGTTGGCATCAGTATCCCATAGAGGCACCAGCTGCTCATGTTCTAGCTGCTCTATTTCCCATCCAGCTCCCTGCTGTGGCTGGGGAAAGCAGTAGAGAAGGGCCCAAAGCCTTGGGACCCTGGACCTTGTGAGAGAGCAGGAAGAAGCTCTTGGCTCCTGGCTTCAAATTGGCTCAGCTCCAACCATTGTGGTCATATGGGGAGTGAACAGTAGATGGAAGATCTATCTCTTTCCTTCTCCCTGCAAATCTGTCTTTCCAACAACAAAATAAACAAATAAATGAAATGCAAAATCCCCACTCAAACATATATACAGGAAGAGGAATAGGAATCAAAGCAGTGGGTTGGGCTACCACTTGTAATGCCCAGATCTTATTTCAGAGCAGTCCATTCAAGTCCTGACTGCTGAGTAAGCAGCAGAGTATGACCCAAAATGGAGTCTCCAAATGGGAAACCTAGAGGAGTTCTTAGCTCCTGGTTTTACCATGTCTAGTCTTGGCCATTGTGATCATTCAAAGGAAATGAACTAGTAGTTGGAACAATGTTTTATCCTTCCAGTCTCTCTACCTTTCAAATAGAGATACAAAAACTTTTAAAAACTCAGAAGCAGAACACTTAGTTCTCAACAAGTCTTTAGCAGTTACCATCCCAACTCCTAAGCTTAGAAAGCAGTGAGGACGTGATTAGGGCTGTTTTATACATGCAGCAAGTGCCACAGCAAGTGCTTTCTCAAGACCACACAACAACCTCAAAGATAAAGTACAACAAACTCTGCCACCACAGTATCAGAAACTGCCAACCACAGGCTGTAACTTGCTCCAAACCCAGATTATTTCCTAGCCATCGCCAAATGAGAACCCTGCTGTCTGCACCCAGAGGACTCCTGCAGACTATGACCCATCTCATAACCCAGACATCCAACCCTGCACCTGGTCCTCTGCTCCCAACGCCCTGCCCGTACCTCTAACTCCTGAACAGGCTCTTCCTCACCACCTTCCCCAGGTCCATCTCGGGGGTCACTGTCATGAGAGGACGGGCTCCGTGAGGGGCTGGAAGGCCCTCCCAGCAGCTGAGGGGGCAGGGAGCGCAGCAGCTCTTCCAGCGGCAATTCTCCCTCGCGCCGAAGCAGCTCAATCTCACGCCTCTGGGTCTCTGCATCATTGCCTTCCTGCTGTTCTTCAACCTCAATCGTCTCCTCATCATCCTCTTCCTCCTCCTCTTGGGGTTGGAAGTCCCCATCTATAGCAGGAGAACAAGGTCACAAAGTCCACGGGCCCTGCAAGCCACAGGGTGGGTTTTTCAGCTCTGGAAAGGGTAGACGGAGACAAGTAACAGGACTAAAGAGAGCACACACCTTCCTCATCTATCCGGGAGGCAGGGGGCGGAGGACTGGAGGCCGCTGAGGATGAGCCGAGGCAAGGGGAAGAACAAGCTTTGCTGGAGGCTAGAGGCTGGTTGAGGCTCTGAGACAGAAGGTCGGAGTATTTTTCAGTTTGTCCAACAATAAAGTCCAAGTGCAGATCCAAGGCCTTTTTGCGCTTTTCCTCAAGCCGAGACTGTTGCTTGAATTGTACCACCTGTCAGTTTTAAAATGGATTGGTCATGAAGACAATTCTCTGCACTGCAGCACAGAAGCTGCCACCCTGTACTATCAGCACCCCATAGGACCCCAGCAGATACATTTCTGGTCCAGGTCTCTGCTAATGTGCCTGGCAGAGCAGTGGGAAGATGGCCCAAGTACCTAAGCCCCTGCCACCCACATGAGAGACCAAGATGGAACTCACTTGGGGCTTTGGCTTGACCCAGCCCTGCAGCCATCAGGAGACATAATCCAGTGGGAAAAAAAAATTTCTCTGTAGCTGCTTTTACCCTGAGAAAGGTGGAAAATGGCCCAAAGCACTGGGAACCTGTATCTGCTTTGGGAGACTCAGAAACTCCTGGCTCCAGATCAGATCAGCTCCAGCTATTACAATCATCTGGGGCGTGAGAGGTAACCAGGGGATGGTACATCTTTGTTTCTCCCCTTCTCTCTGTAAATCTAGCTTCCCAATAAAAAGAAATTTTCAAAATATATGTGGGGGCCCAGTGTGGTGGCCAAGCAGCTAAAGTCCTCGCCTTGCATGTGCCGCGATCCCATATGAGCATCGGTTCTAATCCCAGCAGCCCTGCTTCCCATCCAGCTCCCTGCGTGTGGCCTGGGAAAGCAGTCAAGGACGGCCCAAAGCCTTGGAACTCCGCACCCGTGTGGGAGACCCGAAAGAGCTCCTGGCTTCGAATTGGCGCAACACCAGCCGTTGCGGTCACTTGGGGAGTGAATCTTCAGACAGAAGATATTTCTGTCTCTCCTCTCTGTATATCTGGCTTTGCAATAAAAAATAAATAAATCTTTAATATATATGTGTGTGTGCATATGTATATATTCATGTGTATATGTATACACGCTTTTGCATAGTTGCCTCCTTTGCCAGGCGCCCTGGGCTGGAGTATGGAGAAGAGTTATACAATCTCAACGTGCTTGTGGTTTAACAGCATGATTCTATAGAAAGCAGAAGGAAGCATGGAGAGCAAAGAGCCAGCTTAGCCTCAAGCAGCTGGGAAAGGCCTGCAAATGCGTTTGGAGTTGAATGACAAAATAAGTAGGAGTTCCCTAAGTGTCAATCAGGAAAGAAGTGCTCCCAGAAGCAAAAAAAAAAAAAAAAAAAAGGCATGTCAGGGATGTGCAGAAGAAAACAGGGATAGCCTTGCGCCAAAGTCTAAAACACCTGCACCCTTCCTTATGAGAGCAATGATTAGAGTTCTGTAGGCTCCATTTCTGATGCAGCTACTTGCTAAAGCACAGGAACAGGAAGCAACAGATGACCTAAGTACTTAAGACCCTACCACCTGGTGGGCAACCCAGATGGAAATTCCTGGCTTCAGCCTGGTCCAGCCCTGCTTCTCGCAGACAGCTGGCAGGGCAAACTGGCAATTGAGAACTCTTTAAAAGAAGAAAGTTTCAGACTTGGAAAAAAAAAAGCCAATCTATACTTAACAGCTTTCTGTCATTTGTTACACAATACAGAATACCTATTTATGTAACATTTACATTACATATAAACCACACATAATCTAAAACAAGCAGGAGATAATAGTGGGCTTTATGTAGATAAGATGCCACTTTTTCTAAGGGACCTGAGACTGCTCTTTGATATCCTCTAGGGGGGAACACAAGGAAGGTCCTTAGACCTATTCACTGTGGACACAGACAATATAAACTGATGGGATTTCATCAAATGAC
Organism: Ochotona curzoniae; assembly: GCF_017591425.1. NCBI lineage: Eukaryota > Metazoa > Chordata > Mammalia > Lagomorpha > Ochotonidae > Ochotona > Ochotona curzoniae. The sequence continues at coordinate 8,499,301 of NW_024465421.1, forward strand.
ACAAATGCATTTTAGGAAAAGTATACTAAATGTCCCACAAACGACAGATGCCTAGAATGGGGTCAGGCAGTTCTGCTCATATCCGCCCACCACAAGTTCTTCTTCACAACATTTAATGTTAGAAAGGTCAGATGCACAACTGAAATGTTATTTGAGTTGCTTCAAACTGTAAATTCACTCTCAAAGAGTTGTGATCCTTCCTGCTACCATGCCAACAACCCACCCAGTCCAAGTCCCCCACCCCCACCCCAGCTTACTTTCTCAACGTTGCTCCAGAACTGCCGGACATCTTTGGCCATGGCTGAAGCGATTCGTCGAAGCTTGGCCTGCTCCTCCCTCCGGGCCCGTTCTTCTTTCTGCCGCTGCTCCTCGTGGTGCCGGATCACCATGCGCACCACCTATTGGAACATAGACCTAGCAAGGAAACACTCAAAGCCAAACCTTCTGCCCACTCAACCCAAACTAACAATCAAGGTCAAAAAATTTGGGAAACTGCAGCTTGCCTCCTGACACTGCAGGCAACAAAAAGCACTCTGCATTATTCTATTCAGTTTCCTGACAATTAAAATCCCCTCCATAGAAAGCACATCTGGAAACAAACAGAAGGTGGGTCAGGTGGGGAACCTACCTTGCGGGCCACACCACGCTTCCAGCGGCGCTCCTGAGCGAAGTCAGCAGACAGCCACTGCATCTCTTCACACAGATAGTCCCAGTGGCCTTTGGGGCGGGGGGGCTCGGGAACCTTAGGCAACCTCTTCAGTGACCAGAAACCCTCCTTCCGCAGCTCAGCAATCCGAGTTTCAATCTCAGCTTCCTAATGAGGAAGAGCTAAGTCAGCCAAGAGTTCTGGACACACACGCTGCCTCCCTGCCAAAGCTGGACTCCTCAGCACCAACCAGGCTGCGTGCCTGGTGCTTGTGTCTAGTCCACACACTAGCCCTACAAGTAGGTAGTGTGCTCTCTTCAGATGAAGAAGAGATTAAGATTTTGTGATTTGTCAGAAAGTTGTAAGAGTTGGGAATGAAAATACTTCAGACACTGGATTCCATGCTCTTCACATTATTTCATGTAAACTCTACATCCCATTAACATAAGCAAATCTGCAGACTGCAAAGGGAGCTTCCCAGAGAAGCAGGGAAGCACACACTCCCCCCTTTGCTGCAGATCGCAGGATTCGTCATCACTCTAGAACTCTGCTTACTTGGACTACCACTCAGCTCATGCTGAATTAACCTTAGAAATATGCTATGTAACACTGTTCATTTGCACAATTCTATAAAAATACTGCAGGTATACATTAACAGATTAACAGTTATTAGACATAACAAAAACATAGCAAGGTGGTCATTTTTGTTTCCACAGAGACTATATAAGAAAAAAAAGAGCTGGCATTGTGGCATAGTGGGTAAAGACACCACTTGCAACACAGTGATCTCATGAGCACCAGCTCGGGTCCTGACACTCCATTTTGATCTAGCTCCCTGTTAACGGGAAAAACAGAAGACAACAGTCTAAGTGCATGGGCCTCTGCCACCCACGTAGGACATATATAATAAATTGGCTTCTGCCTGGCCCAGCCCCGATGTTGTGGCCATCTGGGGAGTGAAACACCAAACAGAAGTGCTAGATCTCTACCTCTCTTCCTTTAATTCTGCCTTTCAAACAGCTTTAAAAAAAAAAAAAAGTTTTATTAGAACAGGGGTTTTTGAACATGCATCAAAATCATCTAGAGAATGTTTTAAAATGAATCAAGCAGTGGTGCTGTGGTGCAAGCTAAGCTGCTGTATGCAAAGTCAACAACCCAATGTGCACTGCTTTGGGTCCCGGCTATTCCATTTCCAATCTAGCTCTCTGCTGATATACCTGAGAAAGCACTGGAAGATGGCCCAAATATTTGAGCCCTTACCATCCACATGAGAGACCCAGAAAGTTCTTGGTTTCCTGCTTTAGCTTAGTTCAGCTCCAGCCACTGTAGCCTTGCTGACTGAACCAGTGATAGAGATACGCTCTCACTTGTACATGCTCTCTTCCTCTTAACTTTGTTTTCAAATTAATAAGAATAAATCTTAAAAAAAAAAAAAAATGTCACACTCCAAAGTTTGAAATGACTAAGTGGGAAATGAGCACCAAGAATTTGAATTTCTGAAAAGTCCCCAGGGACAACTGACCAGGGATGCATGCCATGGACATAAACAGTCAATCATTAAGAACCCCACAGGTCTATTCATCCCTTTCATTTAATGCTTGTAACAGCCATTCTGATTTTAAAGGAAAATGAAAAGGAGGTTCTGAGTTGCAACAATCTGCTCAAGATCACACAAGTAAGGCAGAGTATTATAACACTAAATCCAAGTCAAGAAGGAACCATGAACTACCCATGGCAGGCCCCAGGACTCTCCTCAAGGGCTTCTGCGTACGTACGTGCTTGGCCTGCTCTGCAATCTCAGCATGGCTTTTCTCCCACTTTGGGCCCTTGTTAGCCAGATCAGCAACCTGGGACAGGCTGAACCCCTCCAGGGGCACTGTGGCACCATCTGGGGGGCCTGGAGGTCCATCCAGAGAAGAATCTTGAGCTATGTGCTGGGGAGAGATGCCGCCTGCCCCACTAGAGGCTGGGGAACTGGATGAGGCAGGGGACACAGGATTACTGCCTGTCATGCCGTCCGACACCATCTAGAATAAAGAGTCAAATAACGAAGAAAATGAACATTTATCACTGTGTGAACTGCTTTCAGTATGCTATTTTGTTCTATCTTCAGAAGACAAAACTATGCAATAAGGTATCTATCCTATTCTTATGAACATAGACATCAGGCAACATTTTTAACAAGGTGCTCACAACAGCACAATCAACTTTATAAGAGATGACATTAAAGAGTAACAGCATGACGTCTACTGGGCTCCCAAACTTAGTAACAGTACCCGGATATGCAATTTCAAATTTCACTGATCCTTTCAGAGCCTCAATAACTTCATTCTTTAGCCATTAGATTTATATTTCTCCTACATCTTTACAGCAAGCACAGCATATTTATGTAATATATCCAGCTGACACCAAGTTTGACACCAAAGAAACAAAAATCTAAGGCATCTACACATTTTAATAAGAGAAATGAATGAGGGACTGACACTGCGTCCTAGCCAGCTAAGGCTCTGCCGGCAGCGCTAGCATCCCAGATGGGCGCCTGTTCAAGTCATGGTTGTTTCACTTTCCATCCAGCTAGCCCTGCTAATGTCCTAAGAAAGCAGCACAGCAGAACGGCACAAAGCCTTGGGAACCTGCTCCCACATGAGACTCAGAAGCTCCTGGATCCCAGCTTTGGCCAATCCAGCCATTTGGGGAGTGAACCAGCAGATGGAACATCTGTTTCTCCTTCTCTCCGCAACCTTGCCCTTCAAATAAAATCTTAAAAGAACTGAGAGTGAGAAGATGGTCACTATTCTTAAATACCCACAAATAACAAGGTGCAATACAAGTAACAAGAAGCAAAAGGGCCAGAATTGTGACACAGCCAAATTGAGAAACTTCCTGCAACACCAGCATCCCAAACGGGTGCCAGTTCAAGTCTGGCTGTTCCATTTTCAATTCAGATCCGTGCCAATACACCTGGAGAGCACTGGGAAGATGGTCCAAGGACCTGGGCTCCAGCATTCACATGGGAAGCTCAGAGAGAATTCCAAGTTCCTGGCTCTAGCCTGGCCAAGCTCTAGCTGTTGTGGCCACTTAGGGAATGAACCAGCAGATGGAAAATCTGTCTGTTTCTCTCTCCGTCTTGGTAATTCTGCCTTTCAAATCCATACATCCTTCAAAAAAAATTTTTTTTTTTTTTTGGAAAACAAAAACACTACTGAAATGGGAATTCTCGGTAAACTCAGAAATGAATTCCAGCACAATGCACCACAATGCACCAAATTTGTACCAAAGCTAAATGACCAGTCTGTGTCACAGTTTTCCCAACTGCTCGTAAACATTAAAAACCTAAAATCCACAAAGACCTATAGCACTGCCCAGCGTCAAGAGCTAGGTTTTTTATTTTCCACTACACCACACATACTTCCATGGTCTAAGAAAAGGAATGCTGCACTCCGTCCTTAAGGCTTAACCTATTCCAGTACCAAAACATGTTACACTCTCTTCAAAATCATTGTTTAAGATTTATTTTCCTGGGCCCAGCGTGGTAGCCTAATAGCTAAAGTCCTTGCCTTGAAAGCGTTGGGATCCCATATGGACACCACACTGCTTGTGGCCTGGAAAAGCAGTTGAGGATGGCCCAAAGCCTTGGGACCTTGCACCCGTGTAGGAGACCTGGAGGAAGTTCCTGACTCCTGGCTTTGGACTGACACAGCACTGGCCGTGCGGCCACTTGGGGAGTAAATCTTCAGACAGAAGATCTTCCTGTCTCTCCTCCTCTCTGTATATCTGACTTAGTAACGAAAATAAACAAATCTTAAAAAGGAAATTTTTTTTTTCTTGGAAAGTCAGATGTACACAGAGAAGAGACAGAGAAACAAATTTTCCTTCTGCTGGTTCACTCCCCAAGAGGCCAAAACAGCCAGAGCTGAGCTGATCCAAAGCCTCTTCCAGGTCTCCCACGCAGGGTCCCAAGGCCTTGGACCGTCCTCGACTGCTTTCCCAGACCACAAGTAGGGAGCTGGATGGGGAAGCAGAGCAGCCAGGACAAGAACTGGTGCCCATTTGGGATCCTGGCACATGTAATGTGCAGATTTAGCCACTGATTCATTGCACTGAGCCCCCCACTTCCAATGTGGCCTAGTGCAACCTTTAACATGGATCCTTCCACACTACTGGAGTTAACATTACAGCACTATCAGACAGAACATGAACATCCAGCAGTCCTGACATGACACAGCATGATCACCCTAAGCATCAGACTCCCCAGACCCAGTGACTAGGCTGGTTGAGACCCAGCACACAAGGCGACAGTAGGAGAAGCAGCTGTCCCCCTGCCAAACTTACCTGTGTCTGTAGAACTGGGAGCTGAGGGTGAGCAGGGGAGGGGCTGCTCTGCATGGTCCCACTCCCGGGCTCCGTGCTGGATGCCTGAAGAACGACTGGGTTGTTATCACCACTGCTGCTGGCCGAGGGGCTGGCGTCCGGCTGCAGGGCATGCTGGGAGCTGGCCTCATTCTGGGCCACTGGCCACCCGGACCCGCTGTCCAGGGCCCGGGGCCCACCAGGGCGGCCCAGCCTCCGCTCAGGTCCACCAGCCTCTGGAGCACCTGAGGAAGAGTCAGAGGGTAGAAATGAAGCTCAGAGAAGTGTTTTTTTAGAATCTAAACATCTTAAAAAACAAGCGGTTAACCATAGGCTACATTTTTTGAACACATGACATGTCAGGTATTTCAGTAAGTATGTGTTTGCTGTGCTTACAACCTCACATCCACCTTATGCACCAGGTACTTTTCCTACCGATAACAAATGTTTCCACAGAGTTCCTTTACAGAAGATAAAGCAGACAAACATGTGTGACTTATGTGACTTCTGTGCTGGCATGATTTCTGCTTTGTAAATTAAGCAAAAGAGATCCACCACCACCAAATAGCCTGCACACACACCATCACACAGTGACACACACGCGATCTGATGTGCAAGCTATGGAGAACCACTGCTCTCCCTGGGACGGTCCTCCGCCCAGAGCCCCAGTCACCAGCATCACCAAACCCACCCTAGAGCCATCACATGGTAGCACCAAGACACTTCCACAAGCACTGGCACTCAACTTCTCTCATCCTGACACGTTCCCTCCCAGTAGCATCAGTACTCTAGAAGATGTGGACGCTCTTACCTGTGTGAGCCGAGACCACACCCCCTGTGAAAGTCTGCACTTCCACGGTGCCGCCGTACTGAGGAGTAGCTCGCCTGAAATGAACCAAGGGGAGAAGGCTGAGGAGCTACCCACGTGGCCAGCATCCAGCAACTGCCATGACACTCCAGTAATCTGACATTTCTAAGTACCAGCTCAAGATGCGCAAAGAGAAAGCTACGGTAACGTGAAAAAAACCAGCTGAAGTGTAAAAGGCTCCAATCAGAGAATGCAAGTGTCAGCAACAAACCCAAAAGGCTGTCCTGTGCAGAGGTAGGAGGGGGTGCTGCCTGCCTGTGACCTGTCCAGGGAGGGACACACACCCCAGGCCACAGCAGGAGTCACCCGCGACTCAGGGCAGGACCCGGGGAACCGCACGCCGTCACTTTGCCCAGACACGAGAATTCCAGCAAAGAACACGATCAGGAGGGAGGAAGGCCTCACACGGCCCAGAACCATGTGCCGGAAACAAGCAGGGCTCGCCCACTCAAGTCCCGGAAGTGGTTCCCCAGTGTTTAAGGAAATTCCTTCACCGCGGGGCCGCCTCCCTCCCCGATGGCGCGAAGGGACCCGAGCTCGCCAGAAGCCCCCAGAGCGTGAACTCCTGACCCTGTCTTCCTCCCAGCGGGGTGACCCGGGGTGACCCCTGACCTCTGCCCAAGGGGCCGCCCGCCCAGCGCTCGCCCCGCCCCGGCGCCCACCCCACCCACCGCGCGCCCGGCGGGGGGAGGGGCCGGCGCGTGCGCGGCCGGCGGGAGGAGCACCGGCTGCGCGCACGGCCCGGGGGATCCCGCCGCAGCCCGAGCCCACCTGGAAGCCCCCATCGTCACCAGACCGCGAAAAGGCTGAGCGAAGGGGAGGGCTCGTGCCACCAGGTCCTGGCGCCACCCCCCGCCCAAGACTTGAACACGGGGGCGGAGGAAGAGGCGGGGGGGCGCGCGCCCCGACTGCTCGCCCCACGCCCCCCTCGCTCTTCCCGCGCGCCCCTTGAAGGGTGACTGGGCTCGGTGGGCGGGCAGGAGCGCACCTGGGTCCGTCCTCTCAGGGCTCGCTCGCTCGCTCGCTCGCTCGCTCAGGCACGCGTGCGCAGAAGGGCGGGAGGGGAGCGGAGACGCGCCGGGCCCCACTGCTGGCCAGCCTGGCCCGCTCAGCCTGTCTCTATGGGCGCGCGCCGACTGCCTCGCGCACCGGTCCCGGGGCCCCGGCTGAAGGTGCGCGCGCAGCACCCCGGGAAGGTGGGAGGGGAGGCGGCGGGCGAGCTGCGCGCGCAGGCGCCCGTCAGGGGAGGGGGAGCGCCGGGCCGGCCGCCATCTTGTCTCCCGCTCCTTACCTGCGTCCTCGGGGGCGTGCGCACCACCCCCCTCCCGCCGAGGAGGGGGGAGGGCCCCCTCCTGGCAGCCGCCTTCACGGCCTTTCAATTCCCCTGGGGACCGAAGCTAGCGCCACCGCCTTGCTGCCACGGCCTCCTCTCACGGCATTAGCGGTGCGGGCGGTGAGTGAGCCAAAGGGGTGGGGAGACGCTACTCCCAGCGAACCGCCGCCGCCGCTTCCGAGGCCTCACCAAAATGGCCGCCGCCGTCTCGGCCGCCACCACCACCACAACCACCCCAGCTCGCTATCGCTACCGCCGGCGCGGCCCGTCTTCTCGCGAGAGACAGTAACTGGAGGTTGCGGGGGGGGGGGGAGGTTCGCGTGCTAGCGTAGTGCGCTGCCGCGCAGCGCGAGGCACGCCGGGAGATGTAGTCCTCTGGAGTCTTCGCGGTTGCCCTGAGGCGGAGCGTCTGAACTCTCCACCACTGAAACCGCCTTCGGTAACCTCGCGGCTGCCAACTTAAACCGCCTCCCTGCCACCCCGGTTTTTGCTTTGAGTTTTGGTTTTTTAATCTTTTTAAGCAAATGGTCCAGCCAGCCGATGTAAGTTACCAGTGAAACCTGGGCCGCGTCATGGCCCTATAGTCCGTTTTTGCAGCGGTGTCCCGATAGCTTCCCAACGCCTGTGCCTTGTTTCCACGCGCTTTTCTAGGTTAAGACGACTTGAGGAACCCTGCCCTTAACCCCAAAGTGAAAAACAGTGACAGCTGCCTTCACTGAGGTCGCTTTGGGCATTAACTCCTTTTAGCTCTGCCTCCTCCGTTTTAAAAACGAAGACTCAGTTGAACCACAGGGAGTCCAAAGCCAGCATTCACAGGCAAGCCTCAGGGTGTCCTCCCCAGGGGACCAGATTAAGAAGGCTCCTTAAACTCTGAATCGGCTCAACCCCCTGCCCAGTTAACTTCAAGGTGAAGAAGGCTTGGTGGTCTCAGTTTACATGTCAAGTTTTGGTTGAATGAAAAGCGGTTATTTTAATCCACTTTCTTTGAGATGCTCCTTTTCTCAACTCTTCTCAGAAGAGATGAAGCCAGGCCAGATTGAGTAGCCTGGGGCTGAGTGGCACAGTTTCTTGGGAAGTGACCGTGGGCTGTTGATGCTTCCTGTTAAGCAGGGATAGGAGTAGGGGATAGCCACTTGGGACACTGAACAGCCCTTCTTGTGCCTGGGATCAAGCTCCCACTCAACTCTCCAGTCCAGTTTCCCATGCCCTCAGAAAACAGCAAGCATTGGTTCAGGTAGGGTGGTCCCTGCCATGCGGGTAGAAGATCCAGATGGGATTCCTGGCTCCTGGCTTCAAGTGTGGCTGAGCCCTGGCTGCTGCAAGTATTTGAGAAGTAAACCAGTGGGTGGGAGAGAGCTCTCCATCCTCCCTGTTTGCCTTTCAAATAAAGAAAATATTGTGAAATTGCTTTGAAAGCTCTAAGGAACCATTAGATGCACCGTGTATTTAGGACCTGTGTTTCCGGTTCTGAAACTCAGGATCTTGAAGTCAAGTTAGCTTCCAGATATGTTTTACACAATGTCTTCATGTTCTGGGTAGCATCAGTCATTAGAAGCAGGAAAGTGAAGGTCTCCAGCTTGCCACAGCCTCTGCCATTCCCACCTGTCCATTTCCAACACTTTGACCGGCCAGCACTTTGAACATGCGACGTCCTGTTACAGGGGTGGCAACAAGCACACACTCCTGACCAGCATGACCTCATCTTGGTCATGTCAGGCCCCGCGCGCAGTGGAAGAGACAGGAGGGGAGACAGCACACTCCCTGCTCTGGGGAATCTAGTCTCAAGGCAGGCATTTGGCACAGCAGTTAAGACACCAGGTGGGGTGCCCACGTCTCATGGCAGAGGCTTTAGTTTGAGTCTCAGCTCCACTTCCAATTCCAGGTTGCTAGTACTGCACACCTTGGGAAGCAACAGGTAACGACTTACATACTTGGGTCCCTGTCACCATGTGGGAGACCCAGATGGAGTTCTGTACTCATAGCCTCTTCAGCCTCACCCAACTCCAGCATTTGTGGGCTTTTTTTTTTTTTTTAAGATTTATTTTTATTGGAAGGTCAGATATACAGAAAGGAGGAAAGATAGAGAGGAAGATCTGTCCATTGATTGACTTCCCAAACAGCCGCAATGGCCAGAACTGTGCTGATCCAAATCTAGGAGCTTGGAGCCTCTTCTGGGTATCCCACATGGGTGCAGGTCTCAAGGCTTTGGGCCGTCCTCGACTGCTTCTCCCAAGCCACAAGCAGGGAGCTGAATGAGAAGCGGGACTGCCAGAATTAGAACCGGTGCCCATATGGGATCCTTGTGCTTGCAAGGTGAGAACTTTATCCACTAGGCTACTGTGCCAGATCCTGTTGTGGGCTTTTGGAAAGTGAAGTAGCTGTTGGAGATTTCTCTCCTTTCCAAGAAATTTTAAAGAATTTAGGAGGCAGAATTGATAAACCTCTGATTGTGTTAGCAACATACCCACTATTCCACTTCTTATCCTGCTTCCTGCTAATGCACCTCAGAAGGCAGCAGCAAATAGCTCAAAAAATTGGCTCCTGCCACTATGTGGGAGGCCAGAGAGGAGTTCCACTGGAAGCCAGGGCTCCTGGCTTCACCCTGGCCCAGTCTCAGCTCCTGTGGTCATTTAAAGAGTGAACCAGCAGGTGGCAGATCTCTCTCTCTTTTCCTATACCACTCCATTAGTAATTCTGCCTTTCAAATAAATTAATCTTAAAACAAACTAACAAAACAACCTCTAACATGAAGGTTAGAAGTGACGAAGTGGGGTTAGAAAACATAAGTATGGCATACGATGTTTGTGACTCCTTCTTTAGCTAGATTTTGTTCTGCTCTCTTATGCCACATACATTCCCCACCCCAGCCAATAGATCTCAACAGCCAGAGCCTAGAACAAGGTCTGAAAGTTCCACAAGCCTCATTCAAGAGTTTGCTTTGGTTTAAAGAAAGAGTGATGTGGCCAGAGAAGTTCACCCTGGGGGCCTTCCTGCCCAGCACTGCAATGACGCCAGTGTGTCAGGATGCTGTGCGCACCAGCTCTGGATCAGGAGATGCTCATAGGAGCTCCCAGAAGACGTCACAGTCTCCGCAAGGCTGAGCCCTGGTTGTGTGGAGGCAAGCTCAGCTTGTCCCCTCTAGGCAGGGAGCATTCCAAATGGCCAACTGGTCTGTAGCAATAACAGGAAGCCACGGGAAGTTGTTGGACAGGGGATGGGCATGGTGAGGGTGCAGAGGGTGAACCAACAGGGCCCCTGGGGTGACAAGGAGAGCTGTGAGGCTGGAGACTGGGAAGACAAGGGTAAGTACCCACGTGTCATGGTGGTTGCCAGCCAGGAGATGGCGATGGAGCCAGGACAGGGCGAATCTGTAGAGCTAGCTGGGCAGAGGACAGCCAGAACAATGAGCAGCTTCTGTATGAACAGCCATTTGTGTGACCTTGTGGGACACCAGCCTTCCCAGACCCCTTTCTCCTCCCTGCCATGCCCTCTGTCAGTCTCCCTTGAATGACACTTTTTGCCTTTCCGCCTACCATCGATTGTTGGGCTTCCTCTTTCCCTCAAACTGCCTTCTCATCCATCGTCTTCTCAAGGCAGAGATGGGTACCGTGAATCTCCCTGGAGTGAACTAGAAGTGCATGGCTAGGGGCCAGTGCAATGGCTCAGTTGGCTAAACCTCTGCCTTGAAGTACCAACATGCCATGTGGGCACTGGTTCATGTCCCAGCTGCTCTACTTTTCATCCAGCTCCCTGCTTCTGATCTGGGAAAGCAGCGGAGGAGATCCCAAAGCCTTGGAACTGTGCAACCACGTGGGAGACCCAGCAGAGGCTCCTGACTGCAGATCAGCTCAGTTCCAGCCATTGCGGCCATTTGGGGAGTGAACCAGCAGATGGAATATCTTTGTTTCTCCTTTTCTCTGTAAATCTGCCTTTCCAGCAAAAATAATAAAATAAATCTTTAGTAATATGAAAAAAAATCCATGGCTGAAGGGGAGAGGATAAGTTAGAACATTCTAGGTGAGAGGAGAAAGCCAGTTTACGCAGAAAGCATTTGCATGTCAGCATGTCTGGTGATTTGCCTACAGCAAACTTGGAAGGGCTTTCGTTGTTGAGTTCTGTGGTGCCTTCCACTTTGGCCAAGAGGTAACCCCAGTGCAGAACTTGGGTTCCTGCGTCTGCTTCCTGAATTCCCAACTGCAGGGACCCCGCTGCCCCACTGCCTTCTACCTGGGCACCTCCAGTCTATCCAGCCAGAAGTGCAATTGTGATCAGCACTGTAGGGTTACTGTCCCCCACTCACTTGCTCAGGCTAGAAATACAAGCAGAGGCTCCCCACACTCCACCCCCACCCCCCCAGCTGCCATAACCCTTGATGACGTGTGTTCAATGAATCCCTAGAACCAGCTGAGGAGGGCTGTAGGCTGCTTCTGCACTCCTTCCTGTGATCTGGACGATGGCTGTTTTTGCAGCCTTCTGCAGAGTGCTATGCAAATAAAGTTTCGGGATGAATCGAGTCTTCTGGCCCTCCTTGCTGTTCCTCCATCCACAAAGTTGCTCCTAGCCCTCCTGGCAAGGTAAAGTTCTAGACCCTCGGTGGTCTACACAAGTCCCCTGATTGTTCTCCCTGGGGCCCATCTTGCCCACCCCACCCAAAGTCCCCAGTTCCTGAGGATCTCGTCTCCAAGGAAGGGATAAAGAACTGGCATAGGACAGTGTCACCTGATGTCAGGGACCAGTGAAGATGAAGAGCATCCCAGGGTCAGGACAGAGGCCACTGTGGCCAAAGCAGTCTGCACATAGCAGCTGTGCCCAACCCTCCTACCTACAAATCACCCCCCCGCCAAGTCACTCGGCCTTTCTAGTTCTTTCCTGGCTCCTATGGGACCACTCTGTGGTCCCTGAAGCCCTTCTTGGGGGCACCCCTGCCAACTCCTGCAGCCTCCATCCTCGCAGTGTCTCCACCTGCTCTGCCACTCCCAGCTTCATTTGTGCTTCTCGCCTTCTACCTGGTTGCAACCCGGGGACCCTCAGTCTTGGTGTTTGAGTCTGGCAGCCCACCCTGCCCTGAGACTACAGACTTAAGTATTTTTTTTTTTAATCATTGACACATAATTACACCTATGTGTTTGTGGACTGCACCATGATGGTCCCATACAGGTATAGGTTGTGTAATCATCAAATTAGAGTAATTAGCATATCCATCTCACAGGTTTGTCATTCCTTTGTGGTGAGAAGATGCAGTCTCCTCCCTGTGCTGTTTTGAACTGTGCACACCATGGCTGTGGAGTACTACTCCAGTGTCTTAGGACCCCAGAGCTTGTCCCTTTACCTAACAAACAGTGGATCCATTACTAACCTCCCAACACTCCTCCATTCCCCACTCCCTCTGGCTCAGCTTCTGGTTTTTGTTGTTGTTGTTTGTTTTGTTTTTTTAGAGGCAGAGACAGGCTTACTGAGTTCCCATCCAATGTTTCACTCCCCAAATGCCCACCATGGGTGGGGCTGGGCCAGGCCCAAGCCTCAAGCTGGAAAGGCAGTTGGCCTCCCAGGCAGCTGGCCTCCCACAGGTCTGGCAGGCATCCAGGTTCTTGAGCAATCACCTGCTGCCTCCCTGGGTGTGCATTAGCAGGAAGCTGCAGTAGGAGCTGGAGCAAGGTATCCAACCTCTGTCCTCCAACATAAACACGCTCAGGGCAAGGGCTGGACACCCCACTGTACTCTCCCACCCCACATTTATATATGAGTGATGTCATGTAGCTTTCTCTTTCTGTGCATGGCTTATTTCACCCAGCACAAAGTCCTCTAGGTTCAAACAGCTGGTCGCAAAGGACAGAATAGAATGGCAAGCTTTGTGTGGTGGTTCCATCTTGAATATACACACAGTGCCAGACTGCATTTAATGTCTTACAACATTCTGTGCTTTTATTGTTTTCACATTTCTACACTAGAAATCATTTCCTTGAGTTCATACCTGTCTTGCTCACATCCATGCTTGTGCCTGTTCCCTGCCTCTGCTGGTGACAGCCAACCGGTCTGTATTACCTTCACTCAGAGGGGATGGCACCATTGCATTCCAGGTTAAGCCTCTACCTGCGATGTGGCACCCCACATGGGCAATGGTCCCCAACTCCTCCCCTGCTGATCTAGCACCCTGCTTATGGCCTGGGAAAGCAGGAGAGATCGTCTGAGTGCTTGGGCTCCGGTGCTCAACTGGGAGACCTGGAAGAAGTTCCTGGCTCCTGGCTTTGAATCAGCTCAGCTCTGCTGTTGTGGCCATTTGGGGAGTGAATTAGTAGATGAAAGATCTCTCTATACTTCATATTTTGTAACTCTTTCAAATAAAACTAAATAAATCTTTTTTTTAAAGATTTATTTGATTTTTGTTACAAAGTCAGATATACAGAGAGGAAGACACACAGGGAGGAAGATCTGTCTGATGATTCACTCCCCAAGCAGCCGCAATGGCCAGTGCTGTGCTGATCCAAAACCAGGAGCCAGGAATTTCCTCCAGGTCTCCCACATAAGTGCAGGGTTCCAAGGCTTTGGGCCATTCTTGATTGCTTTCCCAGGCCACAAGCAGTGAGCTGGATGGGAAGTGGAGCCGTCTTGATTAGAACCAGCACCCATATAGAATCCCGGTGCATTCAAAGTGAGGACTTTAACCACTACTCTATCGTTCTGGGTCCCCACTGCTCCATTTTTTAACTCAACTCCTTCCTAATGAGCCTGGGAAAGCAGCAGAGAATGGTTCAGGTGTTTGGGTCCTTGTACCCATGTAACTGACCTGGAGGAAATGCTTAGCTTCCAGCTTTGGATCAGCCCAGCTCTGGCCATTGAAACTGTTTGAGGAGTGAACCAACAGAAGGAATAATACTCTCTCTCTCTTTCCTTTTTCTGTGATTCTACCTTTCAAATGAAAAATAAATCTTTTTTTTCAAATCTTACTCAAAATGCTGAATCTTAGGGTCCAACATTGTGGACCCTTCCAATCCAACTCATTGCAATGAAGGTCCGAGTACTCGCACCCCTGATGTTTAGTTGGGAGACCTGGATGGAAAGGGAGTGAGTCATTGGATGGAAGATCTTCCTCTCTGTCTCTCCTCTCTGTATATCTGCCTTTCCAATGAAAATGAAATAAATCTTAAAAAAAAAAAAAGTTACTTGCATTTCATCCAAGAAATTTTCCTCTTGTGTCTTTTATCCTGACATATTCCTTTTTATATATAAAAGATTTATTTATTTGTATGGGAAAAGCAGATTTACTGATAGAAGGAATGACGGAGAAAAAGATCTTCCATCCACTGGTTCACTCTCCAAGTGGCCACAACAGTTAGGGTTCAGTCGATCCAAAGCCAGGAGCCAGGAGCTTCTTGTGGGTTTTCCACGTAGGCACAGGGTCCCAAGGACTTTAGCCATCCTCTGTTGCTTTCACAGGCCCATTGGCAGGCAGCTGGGTGGGAAATGGAGCAACAGCCAGGACTCAAACCAGGACTCATATGGAATCCCAGCACCACAGGGCAGAGGATTAGGCAACGAGTCACTTCACCAGTCATACATTCTGTGACTCTTTTTTACCTTTAATGTATGTATCATGTCTCTTGAGGTCAACACATCTGGGAGATTTATCTCAGACTCGGAATGACTGTCGCTCTGTCAGTTGAGAAGAGGTACCATGATGCATGGCTAACTTTGCACCACGCTGTGAGAAACAGCCTGGTACATTCATATCTGGAGTTGTGCAACTGAACCTCCAAGGTAGGTTCTGAATATGAAAGAGAATAGCGCGGTCAGAGCCTCTCTACTTTAGATAGACTCAGACACCACTGAATGCCTCCCGTGGGCCCGGTGCCTGTCTCTAATGCCTCCCCCTCATCAAAGTCAGTAATTAGCAACCTCTCAAAATACCTGCTATGAGGGGCTGGCTCCAGAGTTCAACCTGGCCCAATCCTAGCCATTGTAGCTATATTAGAGGTGAACCAGCTGATAGAAAATTCTGTGTGTATTTGACTTCTCAAACAAATAACTCTTTCAAATTTGTAAAGCAGCCATATTGAAGTCTGGTTTCTTCCTTGATTTTTAAAATATTTATCTATTTATTGAAAAGCCAGATTTGCAGAGAGAAGGAGAAAGTAGAGAGAAAGATCTTCCATCCACTGTGTCAGTTCCCAAGTGGCTAATGGCCAGAGCTGAGCCAACCCAAAGCCAGGACCAGCAGCTTCTTCTGGATCTCCCATGTGGTTGCAGGGTCCCAAGGCTTTGGGCCGTCCACTACTTTCCCAGGTCACAAGTGGGAAGATGGAATGAAAGTGGAGCATCCAGGCTGCAAACCAGTGACCATATGAGATCCCAGTGCATGTAAGGCGAGGATAGAGCCACTGAGCCATTGCGCCGGACCCTCCTTGATATTTTTGTTTAATTTAGAAATATTTTTAGTATTGTTTTCATAGTTAAGAGAAATGCATGCTCGTGTGGGCCTCCAATTAGGGCAGGGAGGAAGTGGGGGAACAAAGATTTCAGTTTTTTTCCTCCTGTGTCACTATTTCTTGCTATTTAATCTCTCTCACCGCTCCCCCTCATTTGGAAAGACATATACAGAGAGACAGAGATACAGAAAGAAAGAACTTCCATTTGCTGGTTCACTCCCAAAGTGGCGCCAAGAACCAGGAGCCTCCTCTGGGTCTCCCACGCAGGTGAGGGTCCAAGGCTTTGTGTACCTGCACCCAAGGCAGGTGCAAGTTCCTCTACTGCTTTCCCAGGACACAAGCATGGAGCTGGATGGGAAGTGGAGAAGCCAGGACATATGAAACCAGTGCCCATATGAAATCCCAGTGGATGCAAAGTGAGAGCATAGCCACTAGGCTATCACACTGAGCCCGATATTTAAACTCTTATTTCAGTTATATTGTTGGAGCTGATGGTTGTAGCACAGTTGATTAAAACTTCCACTTGCAACACCAGCATCCCATATCAGTGTTGGTTACAGAAGAAACAGGAAACAAGCTCTTGGGGCTCTACCACCTGCTTTGGAGACCTGGATGGAGTCCCAGGCTGTCCTCTCCAGCCTGTCCCAGATCTGGCTGTGTGGCCATTTGTGTAGCGAACCAGTGGATGAAAAATCTTTCTTGGTCTGTCTTCCTCTCTATTACCTCCTCTTTCAAATAAATAAACTTTTACAAAAAGATATTTTTGAGAACAAAATAAAAATGCCTAACTCTATAGAGAGGTCGGCAGTGAAAAAGAAGTCTCCCGTTGTACAGCCTCCCTCCCCAGTCAGCTGCCAGTTTCCTTGTGAAAGTGTATTCCTGCCTCCCCTCTACAGATTCTGTGAATGTACTAGTATTTTATGTGTATGGGCAATGGACATATCCTTCCCTGATTTTTTTTAAAGATTTATTTATTTTTATTGGAAAAGCAGATGTATATAGATAGAAGGGGAGACAGAGAGGAAGATCTTCTGTCCGATGATTCACTCCCCAAGTGACCGCAAAGGCCAGTGCTGCATTAATCCGAAGCCAGGAGCTCTTCCGGGTCTCCCATGCAGGTGCAGGGTCCCAAAGCTTTGGGCCGTCCTTGATTGCTTCCACAGGCAGGGAGCTGGGTGGGAAGTGGGGCTGCTGGGATTAGAACCGGTGCCCATATGGGATTCCGGCACGTTCAAGGCATGGACATTAGCTGTTAGGCCACTGTACCGAGCCCCTTCCCTGATTTTTTTTAAAGATTTATTTTATTTTTATTGAAAAGTCAGATATACAGAGAGGAGAGACAAAGAGGAAGAACTTCTGTCTGTTGATTCACTCCCTAAGTGGCCACAAAAGCCTGTTTTTAACAAAAAGAGTAGGAGATGTTAGCACTCTTTTCTGTTTTCTTTTTACTTTCATTGTATTACAGAGATCTTCCATCCACTGATTCACTCCACAGCTGCAACTCCATCTGGGTTTCCCATGAGATGAAAGGGCCCAAGCATTTGGCCCATCTTTTGTTGCTGTCCCATCTTGAGGGGGCGAGGGGCCACTTGAGTTCCTTCTTGGGGTTTGGATGGATGGACCTCCCAGTAGCGCGGTGGCTGCTAGGGGCATCTGAGTCAGGTCAGACTCAATGCTTGGGGCCCTAGCCCCAGCCACTGCTCCCAAGGAGTGGGCTGAGCTAGGTGTGATCATGGAACTGCCACACTCACAGGTACAGGGACCGAGAATAATATAAGCAGGTCCAGGCTGCAGCACCCACATGTGCATCCTTAAACAAGGTGTGGGGTGTGCCAGGCTACAGTATTCCCCATATCATATTAAGGCAGGGATGGATGAGGCAGGCCATGCCAAGCAAGGACCTAGCATGCTTGAGATCCGGGTCTGGGAGTTGGCTGAGTGGAGAAACGTGGGAAACTCCCATAGTGGGCCATAGCTCCCGCTGGTGAGCCTGTGATCCAAGCCTGGGGATCAGGCAAGTTGGGAAACATAACTCCAACCGATGGCAAATGTGTGGGTTGGTTTTGGAAGGGGGCAGACTGGGCAGGGCCGAGCAAACTTTAGCTCACCAACCAATGTAGGAACCAGGTTGGAGTGCAGGTCGTGCCGGGCTAGGCTGTCACACCTATTGGTTTGCATGAGCCAAGAATGGGAGCAGACTGAGCAGGACTGGGTTGCAGCACCTACCAGCAAGAGTTGGGATTGTGGCAGGCTGGGTCAGACCAGGTTACAGCATCCAAAGGCAAAGGCCAAGACAGATAAGGGACTATGCCAAGCTGGGTCAGAGCAATCACTGGCACATGCAAAATCTGTGGCTGGGAACAGGCCTGGTTGGGGAGCAAAGGGAATGCCCTGGGTGGGTTCCCAATGGTGAGTGTGAAGGCCAGAGTCGGGGCTGCTATCTGGTCTGGACATAGCTGCAATCTCCCTTGGCACAAGAGTAGACTGAGTCTGGGGTGCAACAGACTGGGCTAGACCGTAGCACCCACTGGTGCTTCTGAGAACCAGGGTAGGTGTAGGACAGGCTAGGCTAGGTCTCTGCTTCTGCCGAGCCATGTGTGAATTGTGTCTGGGTGTGGACCAGGCTTGGCTGGGGTGTAACACCCAACAGTAAAAACCAGAATGGGTGAAAGCCAGGCAGGAAAGGCCACTGTTCCTGCTTGGACAGGAGGTGAACTAAGTAGGCTGGCTCATGGACCCACTGACAGGCACAAGATCTGGCATTGGGAGAGGTTTTGATGGAGGAGCTTGGGAAACTCCTCCGTCAGGGCACAGTCCCTGCAGATGAGTGCAAGAACCACAATAGGGAGCAGCCCAGACAAGGCCAGGAAATGGTACCCACTGGCATACATTTGGTGCAGGCCAGGGGTGAATCAGGCTGGGACAGTTCATATCACCCACTGGTGAATCTGAGTGCCAGAATGGAGTGTGGGTCAGGTAGGGTTGGGTTGCAACACAGCCCAGTTCACATGAGGGCCAGGACTGGGGACCAGCTGTGCTAGGCTAGGCTGTAGCCACCACCAGTATGAGCTGGAATTGGAGGGTGGGCTGAGCCCAGCCAGGCTACAGCACCCGCTGGTAAATGTCAAGGCAAAGCGGGCCATGCCAGACTGGTCCTCAGCACCCAATCAGCACACATGAGATAAATCGGGGAGGGAATGAAGCCAGAAGAGGGGCTGCAAGATGCATGCGTAAGTCAGAGAGGGCGAGGGCTGATTGGGTTTTCTGCAGCATCAGTTGGCAAATGCTGGCATGGAGGGCAAATTTGTCAAGGTAAACTGCAGAACCACCTGAAGAGTGCAGGGTCCAGGAATGGAGTGGCCCAGTAGGGAAACAGAGGGCATCTCCCTCTTGGGTTCCCACTGCAACTGGTGAGCATGAGAACCAGAACTGGGGCAGGTATGGCTAGACAGAGAGTGGCATCCGCCAGCATATGTGTGGGCTGGGTAGTGGGTTGGTTGGGTTGAACTAAACTTCAATGCCCATTGACATGTATGAGAGCTGAATGAGATGTGGGACAGATTGGATCAATCTGCTGTATACACTGGCAAGCACAGGAACCAGTGAAGGAAGTAGGCTTGGTGGGAGTTACGCAGGTCGCTCCAACTAGGCATCCGCCGCACCCATTGATGTACATGAAGGCTGAGTGTGTAGAGGGCAGGATCGGGCAGGGCTGCAACACCTATTGGTTTGTGTAGAGGACAAGGCTGGAGGCAAAACTGACCCAGCAATTGCAGCCACCAGCATGTGCATAAGTTGATTGGGGTGACAGGCTATGTTGGAGCCTGTATTAGCAGGCGCACACAAGAACCAGGTCTGGGATAACCTCAGATGAAGTTTCTTTGGGGATCCTCCCAACTGAATCACTGGATTCAGAACCCCAACGATAGAGAGAATTGCAGGCTCCATGGTCTGACCGTGGAGTGCATGTATCAGAGCTGGGCCTCCCCAATGGCTTAAATGGAGCCGTGGACAACATATCCAGGCGCACATGGAGGATATGGCAGTACATTGAAGTTAAAGAGGACACCTGGTACAATAACAGAGGACGGAGGACTGAACAATCAGTCAACTACCCCAGCCATGTGTTGGCAGTGAATAACTGGGCAAATGGAGACTCTAAGGTGGACTATGTCAGCCAGTGGATTCTGGAGAGATTTCATCATGCTTGGAACGGCAAGTTCAGCAGTAATTTGTAATTGTTGAATTATTGAAACCTCATGAGCAGGACCCTCAGAGAATGCCCAACGTCAGGGACCATGGGGTTGCGTGGGGTGGCTATCCTCCATCCCAGGGTGCAGAGGCATTTGGGAGACTGGATGCGACTTCTCTCCTTTTTCCCCCCTCCCCCAAGATACAGGAAGGAACAAAAGAGAATGTGGAAATGGTGATCTTACCCACCTTCCTATAGCCCTTGATCCTTTATCACCCTAATCAACTACGTAAAAATCATCAAAATTAAAAATATAATTTAGAAATCATAATGAATAAAAACAGAGTAAAAAAGTAGTAAGTAGATAAATCTTGAACGAAAACACTTATTCTCTATTCATGGTTTTCTTACTTTTTTATATTTTAGAATTCAGTTTACGTATGTATTAATAATAAAATAATACAGTAATTTTGATGATAATTCACAACTTGAAATGGACTCTCCCTTAGTCTGTCCACAGGGCTCCCTCCCCAGCGAGCCAGGAAGCCACGATCTTGAACTTTGTGTTTATGATTTCCTTCCCTTCAGTTTTGTACTTTTGTCCTCTGTAGGATGACTAAGCGAGGCACTCTTTAGGTTCTAGTGGTGTCTGGAATGTAGAACTACAACATCACACTACATGCAATCTGCAGGGTCGTGTCGCTTTTTTTACACTCCATAAAAACCAAGCACACAGTTCACTATGGCCGAGCCTTATTCCAATCCACTCATGTACAGTATGTTGTTTTGTCAAAGGATCCCAACATATCCAGCCCTCTTCCTGTTGAAGGGCACTTGAGGATCTTCCGAATGGATTGCTCGACTCATGTTCAGTGCAGCCACGAATATTTTGGGTATGTCCCTTGGAGCGTTTGGACAAAACTTGCCTCTGGATATTTGCCCACAGGAGAACTGCTAGGCTTTAAGGTGTGTCTGGGAATGTTCACACTCACGGGTCAAGGATACTTAGGTGTACTCTCATACCAGCAATAAACAGGAGACCTAGTGATATTCTCCAAAACTTGCTATTATTCAATTTTTTTTAAAGCTTACTTCTTTCAATTTAGTTGAAAGGCAAAGAGAAAAAGAATCATCGGACGGAAAATCTTCCTCTCTGTTTCTCCTCCTCTCTGTATATCTGACTTTCCAATAAATAAATAAATCTTTTTTTAAAAAAATCAATTCCCTTCTATACAGATTTCACCAGAGGCTCCAAAGAGATTATCAGGCCAGGCTTCCTTGCTTGCAATTCTTGTGTTAATCTAAAATGTTGGGCGCTTAAGTTACTGTCCCTGCCCGCTCACCGCTT
This sequence comes from Ochotona curzoniae, assembly GCF_017591425.1. NCBI lineage: Eukaryota > Metazoa > Chordata > Mammalia > Lagomorpha > Ochotonidae > Ochotona > Ochotona curzoniae. The sequence goes on from NW_024465421.1 coordinate 8,520,461, forward strand.
GAGGGACCTGGCCTGAATTCCAATCCCAGCAGGTTTGGGGAAAATGTTTACTTACAAGAGGATCGAGGTGTTCACACCTCCACAAACATTAGTTAATTCCTTTCTCCCTTTTCGAAGTGCTAAATGGCTGCATTGGCCCCTTGTGTTGGTATTGAAACCATCAACGCCAGTTGCATTCCTGAGAGCCTCGCTGCTTCGCCTGTGGAGCGCGCGCGCCAACAGGAGCCGGACTTAGGGAAGGAGTTAGAGATCCGCCAGGCACCTACTGGTGGATCCCACAGGGGGTCCCACAGTCTTAGTGGGCACTGCATTCACAACATTTATTTAATGACAACCAGCCAAGCTTCTGTTACCCCGAGCTCCCATCACACCCCTGGTGCTGTGCAGGGCCTTTTCCATTGGCAGCTATGTTCAAGTCTCACGATCCTTTTTTTTTTTTGCTGTGTGTGGTTATCTAGAGCTCAGAGAGAGGTAACCAGCTCCAAATTATGAAGTAAGTGGCTAACAAAGCCAAGTACAAATTTCATTTTGTCCACCTCTTAACACTTCTTGAATCTTTAAAAATGTTTATTTGGACCTAGTGTGATAATATAGTGGTTGAAGTCCTCACCTTGAAATGTGCCAGGATCCCATATAGGTGCAGGTTCTCATCCCATCGGCCCTGCTTCCCATCCAGCCTCCTGCTTGTGGTCTGGGAAAGCAGTTGAGGACGGCCCAAAGCCTTGGGATGCTGAATCCATGTGGGAGACCCGGAGGAAGCTCCTGGCTCCTGGCTTCGTATTGGATTAGCTCCAGCCATTGCAACCTTTTGGGGAGTGGACCATTCATTGGACAGAAGAGCTTCCTCTCTGTCTTTCCTCCTCTCTGTATATCTGCCTTTCCAATAATAATATAAAAAAAATTTTTTTAAAAAAATTTATTTGAAATCCAGAGTTACTGAGAAAAGACAGAAAGATCTTCCATTCACTGGGTCGCTCTCCAAATGGCCACATCAGCTATGGATGGGTCAGACCAAAGCCAGGAGCCAGGAAAAAATCTTCAGGGTCTCCCACATGGGTGCAGGGGCCCAAGCACTTGAACCAATTGCTTTCCCAGGTGCATTAGCAGGGATCAGAAGTGGAGCAGGTGGGAGACCCTGCCTGTGGCCTGGGAAAGCAGTAGAGGATGACGCAAGTGCTTGGGCCTCTGTACCCACGTGGGAGAACTTGCTAGAGTTTCAATCACCTAGCTTCAGCTTTGTCCAACAAATGGATGGAAGATCTCTCTCTCGTTCTCTCCCACTCTGTCATTCTGCCTTTTAAATAAACACATCTTTGGTTGAAAAGAATACTTCCAGAAAAAATACCTGAGGATGTTGTAACAGGAAAGTCAAGGGAGGGGAGATAGGAAGGTCTCACTTGCTTATCTTGTACTGTTTTTAATTATTTTTCTTTTAAAATATTTGTTTGCTTGCTTGAAAGGTAGAGATACACAGAGAGAAAGCTGGTTCATTTCTCAAATGGCCTCAAGGGCTGGAGCTGAACTGATCCAAAGCCAGGAGCCAGGAATTTCTTGCAGGTTTCCAACGTGGGTGCACATGCTCAAGGACTTGGATTGTGTTCGGCTGCTTTTCCCGGCCACAAGCAGGGAGCTGGATGGGAAGTGGAGCAGCTGTGGACTCAGCCACCGTTCTGATAACAGATGCTGGTGCTGCAAGCCCTGGTTTAACTTGTTGCACCACAACACAAGCCCCTCACGTGATCCTTTCGAAAGTGACATTGTGGGGTCAGGGGTGGGGAGGTGGTAGCTGCTCCGACGCTGCTGGGGCAGCCTGCATTCCATCTCAGATCTGCTCCTCAGTCCAGCCTCCTGCTAAGGTGCACCTGGGAGGCACTGTGTGGTTCAGTCCCCTGACACCTTTCTGTGGGAGATCTGGGTAGTTTCTGCTTTTAGCCTCTAGTTTCGAACAGCAGATGCCACTGTGCCTTTCAAATCATTAAAGAAAAAGAAGTAGCCATTTTTGGAGTATCTGCTATTTGTCAGAATAAATGAATAAACAGCTGATCCTGAGGTGCAAAACAATGGTTGAACCCATGCCACTAAGAGGACAGGATGGAGGAGGGGACCAGACAGAGGGTCCGAAGAGGAAGACTCACAGGATTTTAAGATGTATGGCAAAATGCATGATTGCACTTATAACAAACACAAGTTCAAACACCTACATATCACATTGGCAAAGACCGATGAGCTCATTGCCACTGCGTGCTGGCAAGGGCGTGCCAAACAACCCCTCAGCACCGCTGGGAGAGCGACAACTGACTCTGGGGTAGCAGCAACCCAAACTTTGAAAGCGGTTTTCTTTTTGGGACTGAGGTTCCCCTCGGCATTTATCCCTTAGGTCTGTTTGCTCAGCAAGTGAAGTTGCTGTTTGCAATGCTGGTGTACCATTTCAGGATGCAGGTTCAAATTGCACTGCTCACACACCAAGGAAAATAGCAGGCAATGACCTAAGTACTTGAATCCTTGACCCCCGTGCTAGAGATCTGCATGGAGTTCCTGGCTCCTGGCTTTTCCCTGGCCCAGCCCTGGCTGTTGAGGCCATTTTGGGAGTGATCCAGACGATAAAATTCTGACTTTCAAATTTTTATTGGAAAGGCTGACTTTTTAAAAAGATTTATTTTTACTGGACAGTCAGATATACAGAGAGGAGGGGAGACAGAGAGGAAGCTCTTCTGTCCACTGATTCACTTCGCACGCGGCCGCAATGGCTGCAGCTGAGCCGATCCGAAGCCAGGAGCCAGGAGCCTCTTCCTGATCTCCCACATAGGTGCAGGGTCCTAGGCCACAAGCAGAGAGCTGGATGGTTAGCAGGGCCTCTAGGATTAGAGCCGGCACCTATATGGGATCCCGGTATGTGCATGCGAGGCAAGGACTGTAGCCGCTAGGCTATCGTGCCAGGGCTGGAAAGGCAAATTTATACAAAGGACAGATAGAAAGATCTTCCATGGTTGTAACGGCCAGAGCTGAGTTATTCAAAAGCCAGGAGCCAGGAGCTTCTTTTCAGATCTCCCACACGGGTACAGGGTCCCAAGGCTTTGGGTCATCCTCTGCTGCTTTCTCAGGCCATAAGCAGGGAGCTGGGTGGGAATAGGAACAGCCTGGATGCAAATCAGCGCCCATATGAGATCTCAGTGCTTGAAGGAGGAGCATTAGACAACTGAGCCATTGAGTGAGGACCATAAATAAATTAATCTTGCAACAAAAGTGACAAAAAATGATGTCTCTCCCTTTCTCTGTCACTCTACCTTTCAAATCGTTTTTTTAAAGCAATCTTTTTTTATTTTTTTCTAAATTTATTTTTATTGGAAGCTCAGATTTACAGAGAAAAGGAGAGACAGAAAAATATCTTCCATCCAGTGGCTCACTCCCTAAGTGGCTGCAATGGCTGGAGCTGAGCTGACCCAAAGCAAGGAGCCAGGAGCTTCTTCGGGGTCTCCAATGTGGATGCAAGGTGCATAGTGAGTGGGCTAGACCTTTATCTCAGCACCAACATCCCTTAACCATTCTCCAACCAGGGGAAGAGGGAGAGGGTGTGGAAAAGCAGCCCAGGCTTTTGAGCCATCCGCTCTCCTTTCTGGACCGCAGGGTGAGAGAGATAGAAGAGAGGGGTGGTCCCTCCAGGTCTCCAGCCCTGATGAAGACCCTGGCTCTACCCACCTCACTGGCCCCTGCTTTCCTGGGCCCAAGATTGAGCTGTGTTCTATCTGAGACAGTGAGTTCCAGCTTGGCTCACACAGAGTGTATGAAAGACAAACAACATTTCTTTTAAGCTGTGTGTTTCAAAACAAGAGACATACATGCTAGAACTCTGTGTTCTAGCAAACTGGAAACAATGTGAATGTTGGTTCTAGGGTGTCATCCCAGAATACCAGGCAAAGCCTTAAGAAGGAGGTAGATGTCTCCATCCGAAGATACAACCCCTAGGAAATAGTGACTTCAGACAGAAGCATCTCACGGCACTATCCTTTACGAAATCGTTTGTCTAAAAGAATTTCAGAAATTCTTTTCCAGTTGTCCTGAAGAAACAAGAATTTGAACCGTGTCTGAGCAGCAGGCCCTGAGCCCGGCACAGCGCTCAGCTGCGAGGGAGTGGACTTTGGCGGCCCTTGCTCTCAGACACTGAAGTTTTGGACTGTTTTCATGCGGATGACACTAGCTGCGGTGTCTCACTTGTTAAAAACAGACGACATGTGCTCGTGAGACAACATTCCCAAGTAACAGAATCACAAAGAGGAGAGCTGCAGCAGTGGCTCCACAGGCTAAGGTGCTGCAGTGATGCCCAGAGCTCACATCCGAGCCCGGTGCCAGGCCTGACCACTTCCGATCCAGCTTCCTGGTCACGTGCACCTCGGGAGGCCACAGATGGTGACCTTCGTAGTCAGATTCCTGCCACTCATGGGTGAGATGAGGATGGAGTGTCTTGCTCCTGGTTTAGCTTCGCCCAGCCTTGCTGTTGCAAGGTATCTGGAGAGTGAACCAGCAGATGGAAGATCTGCCTGTCATTTGGCCTTTCAATTAACTTTTTGAAAGACCAAACACTAGGTTTCAGGGCTAAAAGCTACTAAAATAAAATTAAAAAAAAGTGAAACTTATAACAGTGAGTTGTATGTTGAGTACACAGAACTAATCAACCAGAGCATTGTAGATGATAGACTACCAGGCTATACACTAAAGTATGAAATAATTATCTGTATGACCAGCTTTGTATAGATAATAAAGAGGGGGAAAGACTCAAAAATCTCTCCTATGGAAAAATCCCAAATATTCTATGCAGATACTCTGCATGCTCCTCCCCTGTGGTGTGGACTGTGGTCAGTGCCTGCTGTTGTCCTTCCGAAGTGCAGGAGGATTGGGGGCTGCTGTGCTACCCTGCAATGGTCTTAACCAGCACGGCCTGGCATCCTCCATCAGGGGCTCAAGGTCAACACCCACAGGCTCAATGTCAATGTCCATGGTGGTCAACATCCACACTGTCCGACCAGCTGGAGAACATGCATGGAACCTGGACTTGAAATGAGGACCACCACATCTCACCTCTACAGCCTCGCCAATCCACATTAAGATAGTGTGGGGCGAGACCTGAGAAGACCACGGACTAAACACAACATTGTATCATGCTGGCTTGCTGTAGGTCTACCCCACCTGCTACCTCTGGGAGAACAACTGCCGGGAACTCTCTGTACTAGCTTTGTAACTTTTTTTTTTGTGGACAATAGCCATGATCTGGATCCTGGATCCCCCGGGGGAATTCTGTACTACCTCTGTTACTTTCCTGAAGTACAAAACACTCCTAAGAAAAACAAAATTTAGGGGTGTTTTGGCACACTACATTTAAGCCAGTGCTTGCCAGCACCCCATAAGGGATTGGCTTGCCCACTGGTGTCCTCGCTGCTTCATTTTCAACCCAGCTGCCTGCCAGTACATCTGGGAAAGCAGGGCAGGACGGCCTAAGGGCTTGGGCTCCTGCCACCCACATGCGTGAGACAGATGGAGTTTCAGTCTCCTAGCTTTGTCCCGGCCCAGACCTGCCTGTTGTGATCATCTGGGGAGTAAACTAGTAGATGGAAACTCCTTCTCTTTCTCCGTTACGCTGCCTTTCAAATACATAAATTAATGTATGCCTTTAAAGTAAAAATTTGCGCCCGGCACGGTAGCCTAGAGCCTAAAGTCCTTGCCTTGAATGCACCAGGATTCCATATGGGCAGCGGTTCTAATCCCGAGAGCTCCACTTGCCATCCAGCTCCCTGCTTGTGGCCTGGGAAAGCAACAGAGGATGGCCCAAAACCTTGGGACCCTACACTCATGTAGGAGGCCTGGAGGAGGTTCCTGGCTCCTGGCTTCAGATCAGATCAGCTCCAGCCCTTGAGGGTGGTCTGGATGGGGTATCTTTTTCTGTCTTTCAAATAAAAATAAATCTTAAAAAAAAAAAAAAAAAAGTGGAGGAGCTCTGACTTGAGCCAGGTACTCAGCTATGGGCTGCAAAAGTCCGAAGTAGCAACTTCAACCTCCATGGCAGACACCCTGGAAAATTCTCCATCAATGGGAGTCTGATTCAGCAGGTGCTTGTTTGCACTCAATGCTGTGCTAAGGACCCTTCACATGTGTTATCTCATGTAACCACAGGGGAGAACCTGTGGACCCCAAAGGTCATTTCTCCCATAAAAGAAGTAATAGATCAAGTAAGTGGATCCCTGCCACCCACATGGGATACCTGGGTTGTGCTCCAGGTCCCCAGCTTTGGCCATGCAGCCCCAGCCATTGTTGACATTTGGAGAGTGAACCAGTGGGTGGCAGATCTGTCTCTGCCATTCAAGTCAACGGAAGTTCAGAAAATTACAAATCTACCACAGCTACCACAGTGAGCTTGTCCACTGTTTCTTAATGGTGAATGGTGTCATCTTCCCTGCCCAATGGTGGCTTTCTCAGGGAGAACCAGCTCTGAGCTAGGAACAGACATGAAAGCGTCCCTGGCGGGGGGGCGGGGATTGGTGAGGGGTGTAGTGGTTAAGCGCCCATGTGCTCAGAAGGCATCCCCCAACATTCATGACTGCCTGCTTCTCTCTGCCAACAGCAGTGAGCTCCAGGAAGTCTAGGGCCTGCTCTGGTTGCCTTGGCACCATGGCTGCCGGCTCAGTGCCTGGCACAATGGATGAAGCCAGCAGTGCCTCTGAGAATAGAAGGCAGCTCACACCCCGCGTCAAGTGAGCAAAGGGGTCCAGTGACTCAGATGCAGATTCAGCCACTGGATGCAGGGGACCCGGTTAGGAGAATTTGGGGGTGCCTGGGGGCGAGGGCAGACCAAGGGGAGGCTGGCCTCACATCTAGAAAAGATTCCACCAAATGAGCACTGCTGATGTCCGCACAGGCCAGGGAGGCAGCCCCGACTTCGAGAGCACAGAGGGCACATGGCAATCTGATGAGCTTGTACCCCACCTCCGAGGCCAGCCAGGGAGAACACGTACAGCTCTGAGGGTTCCTGGTGTTGTGAGCAGCTGCACACAGGGTCTCCCGCATCAAAGTACCTCTCCTTGTCTCTTTCTTCCACTGTAGCAGCTGAGGCTCAAATCTTCGCTGGACGCCTCAGAGGGACAAACTGAAATGCTTCCTCCCTATAGCAGCCGGCGTAGTAGGACATCCGTCCAGGTCAGCCTGGGGGCCAAGGCAAGGGCAGGCCCTCGGAGTCCAGATTAGGAGGCTTAAACAAAACAATCAGAAAGGGGCTGGCGCAGTGGCCTAGTAGCTAAAATCCTCACCTTGAACATGCCCGGGATCCCATATGGGCACCAGTTCTAATCCCACCGGCCCCATTTCCCATCCAGCTCCCTGCTTGTGGCCTATGAAAGCAGTGGAGGACGGCCCAAAGCTTTGGGACCCTGCACCCGCGTGGGAGACCTGGAGGTTGTTTCTGGCTCCTGGCTTCGGATCTGCGCAGCACTGGCTGTTGTGGTCACTTGAGGAGTGAATCATGAGAGATCTTCCTCTCTGTATCTCCTCCTCTCTATACATATCTGACTTTGCAATAAAAAAAAACTTAAAAAACATAAAACAAATGAAAAAACTCTGGAGAACCCTGGGGGCTAACAAGAAGCCCCAGGTTTCTAGCTTTGGATTAGCTCAGCTCTGACTATTGTGGCCATTTGGGAGTGAACCAGTGGATGGAAAATCTGTGTCTCTTCCTCTCTCTGTAATTCTCTCAAGCAGAATAAGTACCTCTTTTGAAAAAGATTGTTGGGCCCGGCATGGTGGTGCAGTGGCTAAGGTCCTCGCCTTGCACGCCCGGGATCCCATATGGGCGCCGGTTCTAATCCCGGAAGCCCCGCTTCCCATCCAGCTTCCTGCCTGTGTCCTGGGAAAGCAGTTGAGGACGGCCCAAGGCTTTGGGACCCTGCACCCTCTTGGGAGACCTGGAAGAAGTTCCTGGATCCTGGCTTCAGATTGGCACAGCTCCAGCCGTTGCGGCCACCTGGGGAGTGAATCATTGGACGGAAGATCTTACTCTCTGTTTCTCCTCCTCTCTGTATATCTGCCTTTCCAATAAAAATAAAATAAATCTTAAAAAAAAGAAAAAGATTGTTGAACAATAGTAAGGGGGCCCGGCACAGCAGCTTAGCAGCTAAAGTCCTTGCCTTGAATGCCCCAGGATCCCATATGGTTGCCAATTCTAAATCCGGCGGCCCTGCTTCCTATCCAGCTCCCTGCCTGTGGCCTGTGAAAGCAGTCAAGGACGGCCCAAAGCTTTGGGACCCTGCACCCGCGTGGGAAACCCCAAAGAGGCTCCTGAACAGTACAGCACTGGCCATTACGGCCGCTTGGGGAGTGAATCATCGGACGGGAGATCTTCCTCTCTGTTTCTCCTCCTCTCTGTATATCCGCCTTTCCAATCAAAATTAAAATCCAAAGAATAGTAGTAAGTATGAAAAGCAACTTACACACCAGCACATTTCACCAGCCCCTACTGAGGATGCAGTTACGTTAAGTGCAGGAACTTCCCCTGCCATGGCTGGGGTGGGGCCACCGAGTACTTTCCCTCCGTAACTTCTGTTTTAGGGCAACCACGGACTACCAAAAACTAACCTAGGTAACCTGGAGGCCTCTTCCACTGACCTCAAGAAGCTCCCCAGTGACTGAGTGGTTCCTTCTGGGAGGTGCCAGGGGTTTGGGGAATTCAGCAGGTAGAGAAGAGTGCTTCCCTCAGCGTCTCTTGGCACCATTACCCTTGGACAGTAACCTGTTCTTGGGGCTGAAGACTTGTGGGAGCCACAGGAGGGCCCTGCCCATCGCCCCATGCCCACATCCCAAGGTGCAGAGAGGACAAGGGCCATCTTGTTCTCCTCCCTCCTGTCCCCTGGAGCTTGACCCAGCACCACTTGGCAACTGAACACACTGAAGGAGCCAGGGGGCCTCATTGTAACACTCATTTTTATATAAATATCCGCAAGTCATGTTACAGAATAAAGCCCCACCGGGGAAAAAAGTCAACGTGACGGCTTTGTGAAACGGAGCCCTGCCTGTTAGGTCGGCCCTGGCCTGGAGGTGCCTGCTGCTTTGGGAAGGCTGGGCTGCTGTGGGCCTTGCCCCCCACTGCCCTGGGCCGACCCCCTTCTTTGGTGTATGGTACGTGGTGACCTTCTCGGGGGCCCCCACCATGGCCTGGGGCAGGGTTTTGTGGACAGGGTTCTGCAGGGCCCAGGAGTCCTGGGGGCACTTGGAAAGGGGGGCACTGAGCCAGTAACAGGTGGAGTCTGAGGCTTAGAGGTTGAGCCTTTTTTGGGGGCTGGGAGTGGGGGCACACAGTTAACAGGAACAAGTCAGGGGGAACCCAGGCTGTCGGCCCAGTGGGAAGCATCTGCCCTGTTCCCCAGCCTAGATCCCTTCCCCTGTTGGTCCACCTCCGCTTGGACCCCACAGTCCCACGGAGAAGTCCTGGGTTCCTGCCTGTCCCCACCTGGCTCTTGCCCCTGCAGTCCCCCTCCTTCCCCAGAGGCCAGAGGCTAGGGACACAGCACCAGTCTGAGGATTTAATTAACCAGGAAGGGGGCTGTTGGGAGGGGCACCCCTGTAAAAATGTACAAAAGGTCTGGGGAACTCTGAGAAGGGGTGATAAATATATACATGGGACCCCCTTCCTCTAGCCCCACTGCCCATGGCCTTGGGCGGGCATGGGGACTGGGGTGCCAGGTGAAGGGAGGGGCACTTTGGCCTCTGGCTTAATGAGCCCTTGGGAGGCAGGCCAAGGGCCTGGAGGCCCTTTGGGTGATAATGCACCTCACAGCCCTGCCTCTGGCCTCTGTCAGAACCCCATTCTCATGTATATGCCCCTTTCTGGTGAGGCTGCTCCCCACTGCTCACCCAGGGACCCCCTTGGCCCTGGCACCTGTTCTCCTGGGGCTCTTTAACCTCAGGGGTGGCTGGTGAGGTTACGACCTTTGCCCTCCAGCCCTGGCTTCAAACCTCAGCCTTAGGACCTTGTCCAAAGGGAGGGGGGATGGGGCTTGGCCCCTGGCTATCCCCTCCCTCACCTGTCAGCCCGTGTTGGGCCTGGTGCCCTGGGTGGGGAACCAGGCCGAGGTGCTGGCACAAGGGGAGGTGGTGCCCCCAGCAGAGCTCCTGGTGGGGTCTTGCTGAGAAGGTGAGGGGTTCCCGGGGCGGCTGTAGGGGGCGGTGGTGGTGCCAAACGGCTATAGAGCAGGGGGTGGGCTGGCTCCAGGCCATAGAGACGGGCAGCAGCCACAGCCCCTGGGCCGGTCAGCTCCTCCCCTGCCTCATAGAAGCGAGGTGGCCGGGCGAGGCGCGGAGGCCCTGCCAGCCAGGTGGGCTCCAGAAAGCCAGGGCAGCGCTCGGAAGGGCTAGGGCCCAGGTAGGGCGGCGGCCGTGGCCTTTCCAGCAGCAGGTGTAGGCCTTGGGGCCCAGTGGCTGCAGCAGCGGCTGCGGCAGCAGCGGCAGCGGCAGCAGCAGCGGCGGCGGCGGCGGCAGCGGCCTCCTCCTTCCGCTCCTCCTTTACCCGCACGGACTCCTTGGCAGGCCGGGCCCCTTCCTCACCTGCCCGAGTCTTGGGAGTGGCAGGAGAGACACGGAGCTGCGGCCGGGAGAAGGGGAGGTCCCTGGGTAGGTGCAGGGAGAGAATTGGGTGCTCAGAGACCATGGGGCAGGGCAGCGGCAACCGGCGGGGGGCGGGGGTGCAGGGCCCTACCTGTCCTTCTCCTCCTTGGTGAGTGTGGGCTCCCTCCGCTCCACAGGCCGTTCCTTGTCCGAGCCTGGTGTCCGGGCGGCCTCAGGGGGCCGGACCCAGGCAGGAAAGGCCAGAGGACTGCGGTGCAGGCGGCCCCATGGGTCTGGGGGGGAGGCGAAGGCTGGAGGGGCCCCTGGGCTTTCTTTCTGGGCAAAGACGGCGCCGGAGTCTGGGCAAAGGCAAAAGACAAAGTGCCATGGGCCAGCCACACCCCCAAACTCCTCCCCTCCTGCACACTGCAGGTGAACCACCCCCCACACACACACTCCCACTCCACCAAGCCCCACACCTGCTGGCCAGCCTGCCCGCTGGCCCTCCCCCAGCACTCACTGAATGTGGGGCTGCCCAGGCCTCCAAAGGCCCCATTGGAGAGGGCAGCCAAGGAGGCGAAGCTTGTGGGACGCCCAAAGGGATCTGTGATGGGGGGGAAAAGAGGATGATCAGAGCTCCAGGCCACAGCCCAGAGCAGGCACCAACTGTTTGCCAGGGGGCAGCTGCCCGGTAGTCATGCCTGGAGCCCCCACTTCTGACCACTTGTGCTGGCCACTCCCTGGGCCAGGCAAGGAAGGCCCTGAGCATCAGCTGTGTAACCACACCACAAGTCCCCCAGGTGGAAAAGATCATTTCCATTCGGAGATGATGACACAGGCTCAGAGAGGTGAAATGACTTGCCAAGAGTCAGCTAGCTGGGGGTGAACCTTCCACCCAGGGCCCCTGTCAGCACTACTCACCCTGGGCCACCTGCCCCATCTTGGCAGACCCTTGCTCCCCAGGAAGCACGCTCCTGAACACCCCTGCTACTGCCTGCCGCCCCCATGCAGGCCCTCTCCAGCCCGACTACCCTTACCTCAGACATGCGTCACACAGGCAGATGGAACAACACATGTCGCCATACACCTTTTCCTAGACTACCAGCTGAATCCCCACCTTGTCTATGCACCCTTGTGTGTACTCGGCCTCCTTCCATTCTCCTCTCCCGAGGGGCACATTGCTCCCTACACTGGCTACTTCATCCACAGGGCCTGAGCTGCTGCTGCATTGCTCAGAGGGGGAGATGAATTTGTCCAAGGTCACACAGCCAGGGGAACAGGTCATGCCGCTCCCCGCCCCCCTGCCCCTCCCCAGCCCCCTCCAGCTGCCTGGAGCATCTGCTATTTCCCCACGTCAGGCACGAGGTCTGAGAGGAACCTGGGTTGCCCCACGCACTCTTTTGGCTCTTACCAATGTGGGTGCTGGGGCTCAGGAAGGGTCCGTGAGCCCCGGGAGCTGCCGTGAAAGGGTTGGCTGCAGCGTGGACGGCACCTGGGGCAGAGAGGTGGGAGACGCTGATGAGGCTGAGTGGGCACAGGCCGGGCCTTAGGCTATAGATGGGGACCCTGTGGCCCTGTGCAGGCTGGCCACTCACCAGTCGCAGTGAAGAGGGAGGCCGGGTGAGAGAGCTCCTGCCCAGGGGGCAGGGCCCCATAGGGCCCGGGAAGGCAGGGCAGGAGGTCATTGCGGAAGTCAAGCTTGTGGGAGTCGCCCTGCGTGGGACACAGGGAGAGGCCAGTGAGCGAGGAGCTGGGCGGGTCCTGCTCTTGCTGTCCCACCCCTAGGGACCCTCAGACACCAAGGCAGGCTTGGAAGCCCATCCTGGGTGATTCTCTCTGCCCATACTCCTGGTGAACTGGAGAACAAGGTGCTAACTGCAGAGTGCTCAGTGGCCCTGGCACCGGAGCCCACTAGGTCCAGGCCCCCCTGATGCTTACTGCCCATTCTCCCACTACCCACCCTCTCACTGCCACTTTCCCAGCCCAGGCCCCAGTACCTTCATCTTCTCCTGGTGCCTGAGGATCATGTAAGCCACGCGCACGTGCATGGCGCACCACTTCCCTGGTTTCTGGCACCCCAGAAGGATGACAAAAGGGAGAGGAAAGGAAAGAACGTTTGCTCATCAGCTGTTCTCGCGAGGTTTGGCCCTGGGCCCGGCCTCGGCACACAACACCCCCTGCTTGTCACCCTGACAACTGAAGGATGACTCGGGGCCTGCCACAGCCCAGGAAACTGAGGCTCAGAGAGGTGCCTTGCATTGCCCAAGGTCTCGTGGCAGGTGCCCCTGAGCCAGGGAAGCTTTCCACACTTTGGGGCATCTCCCTCTTCCCCAAGCAGAATCCCCTGACACCAGTCCCCAGCCTCATGCAGCCTGAGGCCCTTGCCAAACTCACCCTCAAAGGTGGCCGGAAATGGTCGGGGATCTGGGGATGGCAAAGGAGAGGTTGGAAGCAATAGACCTGCCCCCTGCCCTGCTGCCTCAGTCCCATGGCACCCCACGGCTCAGGCACCTCCCTGAGACTGCATCACTCCCTCAACTCTCGCCTCAAGTCAGGCATCCAGTCCATTCTCCTATCCTCAGCAACGCCCCCCCCAGCCCGGTGTCTCTGACCCAAGCCCTCCAGAGGCAGCCGCAGGGGAGTGCTGGCCTGGAGCTGTGCCGTGCAGAGCCTCCTATGGTGGGGACCCATCTAGGATTGCTGTCAAAGCTGGAGAGCCCGTGGGCCAGCCAGTCTGTCACGAGACACAGCCTATGCTTTCCATCACGCTCCCAGAGTCCCAGGCCCGAGTGCGAGGCAAGCCAAGGCTCTGCCTTCTCGGCTACTTCACAAAGGGGCAGCTCACTTTTTAATTGGTCTATCGACAGAAGTCCCTGGTGTGATGTCATTTAGGAAAAAAAAGCTGAAGGACGCTACAAAGCCCACTCACTATCCTGAACACGGGACTCAAGGGACAATAATCTGAAGCTGCTGCTCCTTACCTGAGGTCCCTCTGACTAGACCCCCAGGGACACCCTTATTATGGACAGAAGGGAGGCATTGAAGGGTTTGCTCTCCCCTCAACATGCCTTCCAACTCCCCCAGGACCTGCCCTAGCCCCCCTCACCTGTGTCCCCTTCTGGGGGAGCCCGCTCGGCACTGGCCCCAGTCGTGGTGGCAGTTCAGGGTTCGTGCTCTAGGAAAGGCGAGTGGAGGGGTCAGACAGGGGAGCTGGCCCTGAGCGAGCCAAAGAAGGCTGAGGACCAAGCGGAGTGTGTGGGAACAGGGCAGGGGCAGGGCCTGGAAGGTCAGGAGCAGTGGGGAATAGAGGGAGGTCTGTGGATCTGGGGGTCTGGGCTTGACTGAGGCTCACCTTGGGCTGGAAGGCGCCCTGCAGGGAGCCAAAGGAGACTGCCGGTGGGAGGCCCGGCGGGAGCCCGGGCACTGCGGGTGGGAAGGCCATGTACGGCTGCAGAGAGAAGGGGGCTGGTCCAGGTGGGGCGAAGCGGGGCGGAGCAGCCCATGTCTGCACCACCTGGCAGTCCTCCAGCCTTCACCCTGTGTCCCCAGGGAGCACATGTGGGCTCCAGGCTCTCACATTGAAGGCTGCACCCTAAGAGTCAGAGCCTGCTGCGGGCATGGACACAGCCACACCCACACACCACCTACACTCACTCACACAAGCACACGCACACACACATTCACTCACATTATGTCGGAAAAGGCCTTCCATCTTTCCTGGATATTTCTCAAACTAGGGAAGAGAAGGGAAGAGTAAGCCGCCAGCCAGCTGCCCAGGGTCTGCCCCTGAAGGTCATGCCCGCAGGCCTCTGAAGCCCAGTGTCACCAGCCCAACAAGGAGCTCACCATGTGGGGGCCGTGGGGCGGCAGCAGGCCCGGGGGGTAAGGGGTGAAGTGCTGGTGGGTGTGCTGGTGGGTGTGCTGGTGCTGGTGGTTGTGCTGGTGGAACTGGAAGGCCAGGGGCCGGGCCGAGCCCCCTGCCCCCACCACCTCAGGGCCACCCTGGGCATTCAGGTAGCGAGAGTTCAGGTCCTGGCCGATCAGGTCCTGCTCTGTGGGAGGGGAGGGGAGAAGGCTTTCAATGTCCAGGCTGCTGGGGCCGCCTCCATGGCCCCAGGGGGACTGGCCTTCCCTCCTCAAGCCTGGCCAGCTGCTGAGGCCCAGATGCCCCAAAGCCAACTGGGCCCAAGCCCGGGGCTGTGGCCCCCCACCCGTCCCGGCCAGGACCCCAAACTCACCAGAAAGGGCGTTAGTGGCTGAGGCCCCAGGGTGCCCTGGCACCTGCAGCAGGGGTGGGGGTGGGGGCAGGGCGGGGCCAGGGGAGAGCAAGGAAGGGTGGTGGGGTGGTGGGGGGGGCCGCAGCCCAGGTGGGGGGAAGCCGTGGGTGGACAAAGGCAGGGGCAGTGAGGGCGTCGGGGGCCGGTGGGTGAGCTGCGCGGACGAGGAGGCAGATGAGGAGGAGGAGGACGAAGAGGATGATGAGGGGGGAGGCTGAGCCACGGGAGGGGCCGGGGCCTTGGGGGGCGGCCGTGAAGAGCTGGGGAGAGAAGTGGGGAGATGAGTGAGGGGGCTGGGAGGTGCCAGCTCTGCTGGGAAGGGGTAAGAAGCCTGGGTGACACGGTGACCTTGGTTCTCCGACATGGGAGGTGGCAGAACCTGGCCCCGGGGGTCTCCCCAGCCTGCCCCCTGGGAGCCCGTCCTGGGATGGAGGTGCCGCCCACACCCAACGGCTCTCTCTCTCTCTCTCTCTCTCTCTCTCTCTGCTCCCTCTCTTGGGTCTCTCGCTCCACACAGCTGCCTCTGCCACCTTGAGCCATCCCACCTCTGTTTCTGACTCAACCACAGTGCGTGACACATCACTCACTTTGATGCTTCGTTACCACAGGCCACCTGTGGTCCCACCCCGAGACCATGGAAGCAGTGCTGCGCCTGGCCTGGTCCGGTCCATGAGTCAGGAGACCTGGATTCTGGGCTCATCCTGCCTGTCTGCCCTGGGTGACCTTGAGCAAGTCACTGCCCCTCTCTGAGCCTTAGTTTTCTCCAAAACAGTAACAGTGGGAATGATGATGGCAAAGGGGGTCACCATAGCAGCGAACATGATCAGTCGATTGGAGCAATCACCCTCCCCCCTTGAGAGGCGCCTGAGTGCGCCAAGCACTGGCCACTGTTTTGGCAGCTAACACACATCTCCCACGCACCCCACGCCTCCCCACTTGCCACCAGAGCCACGGCCCCTCGGAGCTATACCCTCACTCTTTCACTCGGCCTCCCCGGAAGCCCCACAGGAGACCAAGAGGTAAAGGTACGAATCCCATTTTTCTCAAGCACAAGATGATTAACTTGTGACTACGCTGAGAAACGCGTTCAGGCAAGGCTTGGTGGTGTGCGTACACACTTTGGGAAACACTGCATTCTCTTGTAATTCACCTTGCAGCAAAGCAAGCTTTGAAACCAAAGGACTCGGATTTCATTTCACAGAAAGAGGAAACGGAGGCTCAGAGGGGTTAGGTGACTTGTCAGAAATCACACCGCTTGTACCGAGCAGAGCGTAAATTGGAATCAGGTCTGATGCCAAAGCCAGCACTTCAGCATCACTGTCAGCATTTCCCAAAGTATGTTTTGGAACAGACTGCCTCTAGCCGACGTGACTTATGACAGGTCCCTATAGCGAGGGATGCTGGGCCATGGCACCCACTGCATTCCCCCGCCCAGGAAAGTACAGAGGCCTCCGACCTGCCCTGCCACGACAGCTCACGCCTGCGTCACACACCTCTTCTGCGTCCTGCCCGAGGGCACCTGCCGTGGGCCCTGGCCCAGCTCAAGCCCCTGGAGCACTCACCTGCCAGTGCTGAGGTCCAGGCTGCTGCCGTAGGGAGAAGTGCGGAGGCCAAAGGGCGAAACCCGGAGCTGCAGCTGGGACTGGGGCGGGGGTGGCAGGCTGGGGGTGGCTGGCAGGGGCGCAGGGGGTGAGACAGGAGGCCGTGGGGCCGGAGGAGGCGGTGGCTCCTTTGGGGGGAAAGGCACTAGCAGCGGGTCGGGCCCTGGGGGCTGTTCCTGGCTCCGCTCCAGGCCCGACACTTTGGGGACCACGGAGAGTTTTGCTTCACAGTTCCCATTGAAGGCGCCGTGGGGGCCCGAGGCTGTGAGGGCAGGAGGGTGGAGGGCTCAGCTGGGGCTCACGCTCGCCCTCCCCGTCACTGAACCCTCCCTCTCCCCCAGCCCCAAGCCTTGGGACTGACCTTTGCTGGTTGAGACAGTGAAGGATGGGTCAAGGTCATCGTCAGAGACCTGGGGAAGAAGAGAAGACACATGATCAGCTTGTGGCTCGGACAGGACTGCAGCTAGAGGCCAGCCTCTGGAACCTGCTGGGACGGAATGGCAGTGGAGTACAACTCTATGCCGGGAACTTGACTGATGGTCATGGGACTTGTGAGCTTCGTGGGGCTTCAGCTCAGACAAGGGAATAGAGTGGCTGAGTGTAATGGGCCAGGAAGCACAGAAGGGCAGAGAGAAGGCAAATGATGACACAGCGTCAGGTGTCTGCAGGCCAACTTGCGTTGGCCTTCGACACGATACTCAAGACTCCGAGACTGCAATGTACTAAAACTCCATACAGGCAGTTTCTCCTGCAAATGGAGCCCTGTCCTGCGGCACAGGGGATCAGGTAGGCCCAGACAGCAGCCAGCCCCTCTAATTGGCCACGACAGTCCCTGGGAAGCCAATTTTCGAAAGAGAAATGGGACACACCCAGGAGGGAGCAAACATTTCCTTACAGGGGCCCAGCAGACAAGAGCCTTAACTGCCAGTACATGTTGTATCAGCGAAGCACCCGCAAGCCAGTCCTAACGGGAGGAGGTATTGTGGTGGCCCCTAGAAGGGCGATCTTAACTGAGCCCAGTGTTCTAGGGCCTAACCGTGGGAGCTGTGTGTACCCCAAATTCATGAGCACTGTCTCAGCCCCACAGTCACTCTGCGTTTTGCTGGAAAACAGGGCAGTTCTGAGGACTTTGAAAAGGGGCAAGATTGGAGGGAGCAAGGGGCACACCAAGACACAGAGTGTCCGCTCCCTGGTCAACTAGCCCTAGTCACCAAGAAACACGAAGTAAGCCATGCACTTTTCTGATGCCTGCCTTCCTCCCTGCCCAAGCCATCCCAATCCAGACTGCTCAAGGGTGGATCTGCCGACCACTCAGGGAACAGGCCTGTCCACTGAGACCCACTTTCCCACCTGCAACGCTGCTGCCACTGCCCCCTCCCCAACCCTGTCTAGTCCCCACTCACCCTCTCGTCCAGATCACTTTCTGCGTCACACTGTGAAGAAGGAAAGACAGCCGTGTCACCAGGGAACAGGGCTGGACAGGGCTGGGCACAGGGGCCAGGGTTGGACAGGGCTGGGTAGGGCAGGGCAGGGGGCCTGGGCTGGGGATGGTGTGAGGGCACTTACTATGTAGCCGGCTTCCACAGAGTGCCTGGAGGAGGCCTGGGAAAGACCCGAGTCCAGTGGTGAGGCCTGCGCCCCACCACCTGCTCTCCACCCTCAGGCTGCTCCCCCCACTGCCTTCCCCTCTTCCCCTTGGCTGCTGACACACCAGGCCCTCACATCTCCAACTCGCCCCAACTTCTGCCCGTGCTTGGGGGCTTTCCCTACCGGCAGCCCCCTCCTGAGCCCGTGGCTTCCTCATGGGGTTTTCGGGTGGCCCTGCCCCCTCCCGGATCCCCGCCTGCTATTTCTTTCCTGGCCAGCCGCTGCCTGCCGCCAGGGGCAAGGACCCCGCCTAACGGGTTTCTCATCCAGCCCCAGGCCCTTTGATGTGCCTCGAGACACACACGGGATCCCTGCAGACCCCGAGGGGGGCGGCAGTAGGGGTGAGAACCCCAACCTGTTGCCTTCATCTCTGCCCTTAGACACGGCAGAAATACCGCTGACAGTGGCCAACGCCAAGTTCAAGTTCCAAAGGATGGCAACGTGGGCCAAGCTCACCTCTTTCCTTCTCCGCTTATTGGGCCATTTTCGGGCCCGGTCCCCAGGGGGCCGCCCGGGCTCCCTATCCGAGCTGTCCCCAGGCTCCCCGGGGGCCCCGCTGGAGCCCCCCCTCTTCCGTTTCCCAGAATGCTTCAGCCGGTGTTCCAGTCGCTCCGGGGGCTGAAGCGAGGCATCTTTCTGTGGAGGAGGAGGAGGAGGAAGGACTGAAGCCCGGGGAAGGGGCAGGGACAGGGACAGGCTGCTGAGCCCGGGCCACCCGGCTGGTCCCCAGAGACTAATTCTACCTCCTCCCACCCCAGGGTGGGGCAGAGACCTGGCCAGAGAAGCCGGTTGCTCTGGTTTAAGGTGCCAGCATTACCCCCTCAACTCCACCCACTCCAGACACAGGACCCTTCTCTCAGCCCCCCTGTGCGACACCTTGCCCCCTAAGCCCCAACCCCCCCAGGCCTCACCTGCAAGGCCTCGAGGCTGGCGAAGCTAGCGATGGCGAAGCCATCGATCAAGTCCTCCTCTTCTTCTTCCTCCTCCTCGGGCTCTTCTTCGGCTTCCCCGTCTTCGCCGCCCCCCTCCTCCTCCTCCTCTTCTTCCTCCCCGCGGCTGCCCGAGCCGGCAGGCCGCTTCCGAGCTCGGGGGCGCGGGGGCCGAGGTCTGGGTCGGGGCCGCCGCCGTCGCGGGCCCCCGGGCCGCTCTCCAGACGAAGCTGACGACCAGGGCCTGGCAGGCGGCGGCGGCGACGAGGAAGACGAGGATCCGCGCGGGGCGGCCAGCAGGGCCCGGGGCGCGTCGCCGCCTGGCCCTCTGCGGCGCCGCTGCTCCCGGTCTCGGTCTCGGCGTGAGCAGCGCCGCCGCCGCCGCTCCCCCTCAGCTGCCCAGCCGGGGCCCGGGGCCGCGGCCGCTGCCGTCTCCATGGCGACCGCCCTCAGCGCCGCATCCGGAGGCGGCGGGCCCCGAAGAGGCCTGTCCGTAGGCCCGGGGTCGCAGGCGCGGCGCTGCCGACTGCACACAGACGAGAGGGCCACGGTTTTCCCCTTAAAAGCAGTACCTCAGGGGCCCCGAGTCTGCCCCGAGGCCGAGGCCCGGGGAACCGGCGCCGCCCCCGGGGCGACTAGCCCGAGGGCCCCCTCCCCTGCGGGGCCGGAGGGGCCGCGGCGGCGAAACCGGAGCGGCCGTCCCTTTAAGGCGAGGCCTCAAGTTGTCCAGCCCCTGGCCCCTTTAAGACGACCCGACGGTGTCCGTCCGGCCGAGCGCGGTGGCCGCCCCCTGCCAGGGGTCGAGGCTAGTCTCCCCGAGGAAGAGGAAGGGCCACCCCTTTAAAAGGGGCCGAAAGCTCGACCCGAAGCGCACACCTCCCCTTTAAAAGTGTCTCCAGTCCGCCGGCTCAAAGAAGCCACCCCTTTAAGGAGTCCAGGGTCCTTCCCACAGCGGGCCGTCCTTTCAAGGGCCCGGGAGTTGAGTTTCCAGTTCTCCACAAGCGGCCACTTCCCCTTTAAGCTGAGTTTAAAGGCCTTCTCGCGTGGGGGAGCAGGAGGTGGGAAACCCCACTCGCCCCACGTCTCCCGACAGCACAGTTCTGTTTGTCAGCTCGGGTCAGCGGCTTCCCCTTTAAGGCTGGCGTCCGAGTCCGCCGAGTTCCGCGGCCACCCCTTTAAGGAGATTTAAAGGGGCCTCGTCCGGGCCCAGCTCCTCCAGCCTCCGCCTCCGGTCGCCATGAAAGGCGCGAGGCGGGGCGGGGCCAGCCCTCCAAAGCCCCGGATGTGAGGCAACGGTGACGGGGAGCACTCCGCTGTCCGCCGACATAAAAGTCTCTTCCTCCTCTCCTCCGTCTCGGAGTGCCTCGCGCCCTAGGGGATCCGGAGCGGCCGTTGGGCAGCGGGGGGAGCTGCAGCACACCCTCCCGTCGTCTCCTGCGGAGTCTCGGGCCTCTCCTCCAGGACTTCCCAGCCCCTCCTCCCTCTTCCTCCTCTGCCGACACCTCCTTCCTCTTCTGCCCTCCTCCCACTCTCCGCCCCTCTCCCCTCACCCTCCAACAGGCGCAGGCGTTGATAGGTCGAGAGGGGACGTCAGCGTGAGGGGCGGAGTCCCACGCGGGGGGCGTGGACAACCCGTAACGCCTTCAGGGCCGGGATTGGGTGATGTCAGGGGGAGCTCCGCCCTTCCTCCTGACTTGGGATTCGAGTGGTTGGGAGTGGGTGTTTGGGGCGGAGCCCCGGCCGACCCCGCCTCTTCCTGCTCTTCGTTCATTGGCTCGCCTTGCGGCCGTGTAGGGGGCAGTTGGCCGCTGGGCGGCGCACGCAGCCGTTCCGCCGCCTGGCACGGCCCGAGGCCGCTTGGCACCTCGCGCATGCGCGCTGCCCTGCCGCTGGGCTGGCACCCGGCGATGGTCCCGTCGCGCGCGGGATGCAGGAGACGGCGTCCTTTGGGCGCCGAGTTCGGGGTGAGGGTGTCGCCCTGCGCCCCCGGAGCGCTAACACCTTGCTGTAACGGCCCGGTCACGTTTCTCGGGTGTCCGCTCCTTTTGGTAAGCACGATCCCGCGAGGCCGAATGAGCTGCGTTTGACGGAGGGTGCTTGTTGTGTGGCTGGGATTTGGAGAGGACCCTGTCACTCGCTTCTGCCGCTGCCCGGGGGACCGTGGCACTGTGGACCCGGCCCTTTGGCCCCTCAGCTCACTTCCTCACCGTGTCAGGCACCTGACAGGCACAAGTGTGGCGGATTGCACATCCGCCCGCATCTAGCAGTAGGTTATGGCCTGCGTGTTGGGAGTGGTTCAGGACCGCCTGGATCAAGGTCTGGGGCGGCTCCCTGATGGCAGTTGATCTGGCAGAATCCCGAGCTGAGGCCCAAGGCCTCCGTGTCGTGTGGAGCATCCCCATGTCAGTCATGACCCACACAGAACTGGCAAACCAAGAGTCGGGGGCGGGGTTGTGGCATACTGCATCAAGCTACTGCCATACAACTTTGATTCCTACCAATGCCTCTGGGAGGCAGCAGGTGATGGCCGGCAGGGGTGCCTTCCTGCCCGTCATGGAGATCAGGATTGATCGTTCCACAACCCTTCTGCGCCCAGTCCCCCTCCTTTCCACCTGTATTCCCCAAGTCCTTGGAGGACCCATGTGGAAACACTCAGCTAAACACGCCAAGAAAAAAAAAAAATCAGAAACATATGGAAAACTTTACTAGAAATATAGAGAAAAAATATATGTCTCAGAGGCTCCTCCCTCCCTCCCTCCAGGACGGACAAGTGGACGGACGGACAGATGATGGCACGATGACGCCTCTAGGTCCTGCAAGGCTGCTCCTCCTCTGCCTCCTCTTCCAGGAGCAGAGCATCCAGCTCCTCCAGCCGCTGCTGCAACAGGGGTTCCACATCCTGGCCGGTTGCCCTGTGGGCCGTGAGGGTCCTGCCTGCTGTGGCCCGCACACCCCGGGAGGGCCGCCGCGATCGGGGAAGGCTGCTGTCACGGAACTCGACTGCCCGCCGGAGCTTCTTTGAGCTGGTGAAGATCAGAGTTCCATTGCGCTCCCGGGGTTCCTCAAAAATGGTCTCAAAAGTCCTGGGGTGGACAGGCAGAGGACGGGCTCAGCAGCCTGCACCCCTGCCTCTAGCCATCCCTCCTCTGCCCTCTGCCGGTGGACGTGGCTCACCTCCGGCCTGTGGGCGATTGGTAATTCTTGTTTGTGTAAATTTCTTCCAAGCTGAACTCTTTCTTGTTCAACCTGGAGGGAGGGAAACAGGAGCCCACTGAGATGCCTTGGGCCAAGGGAGCCTCAGCAAGGGCTGTGTGGGTGAGCCAGGTCTGTGTTCACTCTGGAGGACATGGCAGTCAGGTGCTTATCAACAGATAAGAGTTTGTGCCAAAAGGAGTCCTCTGGGCTGGATGGATGCGCTGGGAGAGGGGATGGGAACCTGCACCTGCTAGGCCAAGGCTACTGCCTGCCTTACCTGATTGGCCGAGGCAGCCCCATGGGTGTCAGGTTTAGCTGAGGCCGGGCTGGTGTCTTGCGAATTCTGAACCGGGAAACCTTTCCCATGGTCTGCAAGAATGGAGCAGGGCAGGGGTGAGAGAACAGCCAGGGTCAGGGTCCTCCCAGCCCCGCATCTCTGCCCCTTCCTACCTTGGTCTCAGCCTTGGAAAGCACCTTGTCCTTGGAAGCCCTTGGCTCCTTCCCCTGGGTTGAGCCCAGTCTGTAGAGAGGGTCAAGGTTAGGAAAAACCAAGATAGCCATCATCCCATCTGCTGCCCACAGTACGCTCAGGGAAGACCGGCCCAGGTGGGCCCAGGCTGCAGCCAGAGCTCCCAGGCTGCAGCCAGAGCTTGTGGGAAGGTTTATGGAGAGAGCTACCTGGGTTCTGCTGGTTCGGAGAAGGCAGTGGATGCAGTGGACGCGCAAGATGTGGCGAGAGGAGGGGAGGCACCCCCTCCTGCAAGAGGGAAGACCTCTTTCCGGAGACAGGGCCGAGGGGGTGGGGGTGGTGCTCGGGCCATCTCCCCACCACCCACGGTGTGCCGCCGAGGCCGTGGCCGGCTTGGCTGGACTGGAGCAGGGGCCCGGGTACAGGTCCCCAGCGAACCAGGGGGCCCCAGATCGGGGCAGGAGTGGCTCCGGCTCAGTGAGAGCTTAGGGAGGGGCGCTGGGGGAGTGTGGGCCTGAGCCCGCCATTGGCGGATCGGAGGCCGGGGGCTGACCGCCTCTACGGGGCCCTGTCCAGCGCCGCTAGCCGGCTCGGTCTCTGAGATGGCGAGCTTCAGCTCCAGCTTCATAGGGGGTGAGGAGGGCGGGGGCCTTGGCGCTTTGTTGGGTGTGAGGAAGATGTCAGCAAAGCTCTCCAGCTTGGAGCGGACGGAACGGAAGAGCGGGGCCAAGCCCCAGGGACTGAGGCGGGGGCGTAAGAGGCTGGACGGTGGTGGGGCCGATGGGGGTTCCAGAGCAGGATCTGGGGCTGAGGAAAGGAGAGGGTTACAGGTGGGGACACCCTAGCCGCAGGCTTCTTGAAGCCCCATCTAGTAGCTGCTCTCCCACAAATGCCAAGCTGTATCAGTGGGGGAAGAAGCCCACCCCCGACATATAAGACTTTGGAAGGATTCGAAACCCCCATCTTCATCCACCAGACACTCGCCCCACCTCCACCTCTGCACCTCACACTGAAATTCCCCTGTAGCCACCCACCCGCCTCATCTCTCTGTGGCAATCCTCACCCGGTGGGGGATCCTCGGGGGGATCGGCAGGCAGGGCCGGCAGGGGCTGCAGCGAGGGTTCTAGGTCCTTGTGTGGAGATCTCAACCTGGAAACCGTGGTCGTGGCCGTAGTCGCGGTCACGGGCTCAGCTCTGGGGTGAAGGGGCAAGGTAAGGCTGGGTGAGCCTCTGGGTGCTGACCCGCGTCCCCTGCCCCTTAAGGCTCTGAAGGTGCTATGAGGTGCTAAAGGAACTTCTGCCTGCCCCACCCCCCCAGCTCTGGCTGTCACCTCGATACTTTGGCACTCCTGCAACCCCCTGCCATCTCACCTATTCTCTGGGTTGAGGAAGCTGGGGCTTTCGCTGGCAAAACCCTGGATCAGAAACAAAACAGAAAGAGGGTGTCTGTGGAAGAGCCTTGTGGGAACCCCTGAAGCTGGCTCCCCAGAGCCCAACTCTGAGCTCCCCGCTCGGGATCACAGCAGACCTTCCTGGGTGATCTGCTTAGCATCAGCCGTCAGTTCCTCCCAGACGCCCCGGCCCTGGTTTGCATTACCTCAGCTCGGGCCCTGGGGCCAGCGATGTCCTCCAACATCACCACCAATGTGGGCTGGCGGGCCTGGGCCCCCTCGGGAGCAGGGCCTTCCTCTAGGTCTAAGGCAGTCTTGGATCGCCGCTTCAGCGGGGAAGAGGCCTGGTGGTGACGGCTCAAGGGCTTCCGGCACAAATGCAGTGGGTCAGGGGGCCTAGGGAGGACCCGGGAAGGGGAGGGTCAGAGAGGCTTGGCTGGGAGCCCTATTTCCGCCCCTTCCTGCCCTGCTCACCTGGCCTGCGAGGACCATGTCGGGTGGGCCTGTCGGGGTGATGACCCAGGGGCCGGGCAGCTGTGCTGCCGTGGCGTCAAAGGCTCCTCCTCTGGCACCAGGGACCCCTTCAAGAGGAAGTGGTGTCAGGGCCTAAGGCCGGAGTGGACAGGCTCTCCCAGTACCTCATGGTACTGACAGCCAGGAGATTAAATTCCCCCAATAGGCAAGCTGGTCTGAGGGAGGAGGCGATCCCAGCAGCAGGTGTGGGTAATCCCCCTCAGGCCGTGGTGAAGAGGGTGGGGGTGGCGCTGGCCACCACTTTCAACACTTGGGTCTCCTGGGTCTGCCTTCCAGGTCCAGCTCCACTCTGACACCAGCTGCTCTCCAGAGCCACATCCAGAGGGGCATCAGGTAATGGCTCAAGAGTCCCTGCCACTCACAGATCTGAATGGAGTTCCTCGCCTTGGCCTTGGCCTGGTCTAACCCAAGCTGTTGCAGGCATTTGGGGAGTGAGCCAGTAGGTGAGTGCTTGTGCTCTGGCTCTCTCTGCCTCTCAAGATACATTAAAACTTCTTAGAAAAAGAGTGGCTTTTGGTGGGTAGTTGCCTTATCTTGCACCTTGATTGTTCCAATCTGGGTAATGGAACAAAAACTCCAGCTGGCTTCCTAAGGATGCAGGGTGGGGTCAGGAGCAGAGTGCTTCTCAGAGTTGCAAGGGCCTGTTTCCAACCTGACAGGGCGGTGAAGGGGAGAGGGCCGGGTAGGCCCTGCCCACTCCTTAGGTTAGAGAAGGGGGCAGCCAAACATGGTTCTAGCACCAGGGGTCCCCTGTCATTCACCAGATGTGAGAACGAGATGTCCAAACGATAGCCTCCTTCAGTAGGCAAAAAGGTCTGTCTGACTCTAGGACTGAAAACATGCTGGGGGTCGGGCGAGGGGCTCACCATGTGGGCAGTCATGACATCTTCCAGCACCACGGCCAGGACCCGCCGAGACGCCTTTTCTAGGGGCGAAGGGGCTCCCGGGGGCTGCAGCCTCGGCCGCTTCGGGCTTTGGTCTCCCCATAACGCTCGAGCCAAGGGCTGACGGCACAGACTCGGCCGGTCAGGGCAGCTGGAGGACGAGAGACGCTCAGTCGTTCGCTCGCTCTGTAGTTTCCCGGTGTGGCCACCAGGATCCCCATCCCAGTGTCTCCCGGGCTCCGCACGGGCAGGCGGGGTGCTCTCTCTCACCTGAGGTCCCGGGTCAAGTCCATGGGGGAAGCGGCGGCTCCGCGGGGTCCCCAGGGGGATCCCAGGCTGCAGCCTGAGGTGAAGGAGGAGCCCGGGAGCGGGCCGTGAGCGCCAGCCTCTCTCCCGGGGCTCCGCCCTTCATGGTCCACCCGCGCCGCTCCCGGGAGCCCACGGCCCGAGCTCGAGGAGCGCCCCCGGCCGGCCGGCCGCCCGTGGCGGGCGTTCCTCCCGCGGCCGCCGCCTCGCTCCGCGGATCGCTCGCGCCCTCCCGCCCGGCACCTGCCGCGGCCTCTCCAGTTCTCCCAGGGCCTCAAGCCTCCGGGGCGCTTTTATCTGTCCCGGCCTCCGAGGGGGCTCCGGTTCCGCGGGCTCCCTCCGAGACCTTCCTCTCCTCCCAGCAAGCTGAGTGACCGAGACTCTAACGCAGCCGGCGGCCCTCCCTCCCACCCGACGTCCCCCTAGACTGGATCTCCTCGGAAAGCCTCCTCCAGGCGCCGGTCCTCCAATCACACGCCGCGCGAGGCTCCTCCTCCCCCGCCGAGCCTCGGCGCCGCACGGCTCTCCGCGGGTAGGGGCGGCCCGAACTCGAACACCCCTGCCCTCAAGTCCGGATCCCGGGGGATCCTCCGTCAGGCAGATAACCCCCTTCACGCCAATCCCAGGAGGGCCCGCCCACAGGCCCCTCCGCCTGCCCGGATCCACGCCCAGCCTTCGCCTTCGCAGCCCGGGGACCAGATGGTTCGAGTGTTTCCTCGCTCGCACCCCCCCTCCCGCGCCCCGGCGCTTTCTCCAGCCTCTCCGTGCCGTCACTCCCGCCCCACGCCGCTTACCGCCGCCTCCCGCGGGTCCCCGGTCTTGCACAGCTCCCACCTCCGGCTCCTTTAAAACCAGCCTGGCCCGACACTGCCCAACCGCCGAGCGCGTTCTTCTCAGGGTCGCCGGGCACCTCCCAATCGCCGGTCGGCGTCTTCCGGGGTGGTGAGAAACTGAGTGAAGCCGCCCAGCGGCCACCCTCCCTAGAAGCGAGAGAAACCAAGTCTGGCAGCGCCGTCATTGTAGTTAGAAGCACATCTCTTAGTCCTCGGTGAACCGCAGAGGATGGGGTAGCGTCACCTTTCGAAGCCCCGGCGTCGGCTAAAGTGATAGACTAGATTTCTTGAGACACTAAGGCAGCCGGCGTGAAGCTAGAGTGCCGCCATGTTTCTTAAGGGCATCTTCCGGTTTTTTTCGTTTTTGAGGCCAATAAACGTCGACCAGGAGCTAACGATACATATGTAATTCCCAGTTTCCTAGAGCGGCCTTCTTTGAGGCCGGTTCCGGGATCAGCCTGGGCTCTTCCATTGGATTCTTATTGCATAGGATCCAAGTTCAAAAGCGGTTGCGGGGGTCCTAACTCCCCTTTGATCTGAGATCAAAGATTAGGGGAAGGGTATACCCTCCGGACTCGCTGGATCTCCCGGGAGCCTGGGCCGAGCCGAGATGGGCCGGAGGCCGAGGCGTTGTGCTTCCTGTCCCTGAAGTAGTGCACTTTTGACTTCCCAGGAGCCGGGGATGTCCGCGGACCACGCGGTGGGCTCAGCATGGACGCATTATTGCCGGGCACCCCTTGGAGCCACCCCTCTCAGAAGAGACCTGTCCGATGTAGGGTGTGAATAATCCCTGGGCGGGAGATAAGGCAGTGGGCAGTAGGTGGGTGAGATTCCGCTGCATCGTGGGATCTGGGCGTTGGCGTGGGAGGAAAATGTAGGTGCTGGGTTCCTGTACCGTGGAGGAGTCCTCAGCATCTGCCCAAAGCCCTTGTCTCCAGCAGTTCTTGTTTCACAGGATTCCCTAGTATTTTCTTCCTAAAACAGGAGTGGTTCTGAGATCAGGAAGAGGGAGAATGATGGAAGTAATGACATGGAGGAAGGATGCCCAGGAGAGAGCAGAATTGGTTAGCGGGCCAAGACTTCCCACCCCATAGGCAGGAGCGTGGTTGCGGTGCCAAATCAGCCACTGAAGCCTGGGGCGCTTCAATGGGTGGCCCAAGCCTGAGGCTGTTCCCGGGAGTCAGGGGCAAAACTCTATTCAGCAACTTAGAGACCTGCTCCACCTAGAGCAGCTGAGAGCTCAGGCGCAGTTTCCCTGGCCTGGGGGCGAGGGAGGGGGGTAAGCCTTTAAGAGCTCTGCCCCACCCCCTAATCTGTTCCGAGTCTCTAGGTCTAGGGAGCAAAGAAAGTCCCTGGGGCTGGGGATAGTACTCTAACGGGCCCTGGAGTTCACTGAAGGCTAACTATGGCACCTTACCTACCACCTGTATGGCCAATACGTGCCCAGGCTCATGGCTGGAACCTGGCTGCTGGTCGATCTTTTCTACCCAGGCCCCATGAGTAGAGAGCTGGATGGGAAGTGGAGCAGCTGGAGCCCATGTGGGATGCTGCTGTTGCTGAACTTGACATTACCTGCTATCACCACAATCCTGAGCCCTGAAGTTCAGACGTTTATGAAGCTACTTTTATTTACTTGAAAGCCAAAGAGAGACCAGCAGATGCTGGTTCACTCCCAAAATGCCAACAGCAAACAGGTCTGGTCCAAGATAGAGCTAGGAACCAGCAGGTCTGTCTGGGTGGTCTGGGTGGTGGGAATCCAAGTACTTGAGCCACCATCTGCTGTCCCTCAGGGTGCACATTAATTAAGGTCAGGAACAAAGCCAAGATTCAAACCAAGGCACTCTGAGAAGAGATGTAGGCATGCTATGCAATTTCTTTAAAAAAAATTATCTATTTACTTATTTGAAAAACGAGAGAGAGAGTTATTCCATCCTCTCTTCACTTCCCAAATGGCCAAAACAGCCAGGTTTGGGCTAGGCCAAAGCCATGAGCCTGGAACTCCATCATGGGGAGTTCCATCACAGGGGTGGCAGGGACCCAAGCAGTTGAGCCATCTCCTGCTTTCTCAGGCACAGTAGCAGGGAGCTGGATCACAGCAATGCTCTGATATGAGATGCTGGCATCCCACATGGGAGCAGCTGTGCCACAATGCCACCCTCCACACATATACCCTGTAAGCAGCATATCTTACCCAAGATGCCAGAGTCTATATGTACATCCTTGGCAGCAAGATTGCCACCAGCTGTGCCGCTTCCCTGACGTTCAACCTCTGCCCTGAAGCACCTACGTAGACAGCTCTGCACACTCCTGCCCAATTCAGCTGCCTCCCACCCCGGGGGCTCTTGTACCCCAGCCAACTTCAATTTTTTGGGGGGTGGGGGGAGCTGCTTTGGCCCTTGGTCTGCATGCTGTCAGAACAAAAAAACCACCTGACATCAGTTCTATCCCTGCCTTACTTCTTTCTGGTGAGGGATGGTAAGCTGGGCTCAGGCCAAGTGGAGCTGAGTGCTGAGGGTTTATGATCAGAATGTCGAGGCTGGAGACGGTGGAAGATCAGTGAGATAGCAAAAGTTGAAGGCAGCTGCCTATTGATATCAGAAATGGGGCAGGCATTTAAGCAGGCAGCTGTCCGGCTCCGAACCGGGCTTCTCGCTCCAGGCATCCTGGGAGGCAGCAGATGATAGGTCAAGTGCTTGGGCCCCTGCCAGTCACGTGGGGTGTCTTGGATGGGCTTCTGGCTTTCACTTGACCCAGCCCTAGATGTTTCAGCCATTTAGGGGGAGTGAATCAGCCTGTGAAAGATATTTTTCTCTCTCTTCCTTTCAAACAGATGAAAATATTTATTTCAATCATCAGAAATGGTGGCGTGTCACTGTGCCAGTTGCCAACTTGTCCTTATTTCTGTCTCAGCAAGAATGCATCGTGGTAGTAGTGGGGAGTGCTGGTTGTGGTCATGCTCCCATTTGTACCTACAGACACCTGGGGAGACCCTGGAGCAAGAGAGAGATGTTTTCTCTCTGGTTTCTGGAGTCAGCTACTGCAGTGGCTGTGGCCTCCCCCTACCCAGCTTCTGGGTTCTGTAGAGCAGGAGGCATCTCTAGTGCCCTGCACAGTGGCTGGTAACACGCAGTGGCCAGCTGCTCTCCCAGTGTCCTGCCTCACTGGTTTTGAGTTAGAGAAAATTTCCTGGGCCTGGCGCCGTGGCCTAGCGGCTAAAGTCGTCGCCCTGAACGCACCAGGATCCCATATGAGCGCCGGTTCTAATCCTGGCTGCTCCACTTCCCATCCTGCTCCCTGCTTGTGGCCTGGGAAAGCAGTTGAGGACAGTTCAAAGCCTTGGGACCCTACACCCATGGCTACTTGGGGAGTGAATCATTGGACGGAAGATCTTCCTGTCTGTCTCTCCTCCCTCTGTATATCTGACTTTCCAATAAAAATAAATAAATCTTAAAAGAAAAAAAAAAAAAAAAGAACTCTGTCCAGGTCTCGTGTGTGGGTGGCAGGGCCCTAAGGACCCTGTGATACAAGACAGCAGCGCTGTGATAGGAGATGCTGGCACTGTTCGTGTCTTCATGTGCTCCCCACCGGCTGACTCCAAATAGACCACATCCAGGTGGCATATGTTTGCACCTTCTGGAGGCTGTCCATGTGCAAACAGCTACGAACGTAAACCCTCAAGGGGAGCTGCGCTGGTGATTTAGATTCTGTGAGTGCGACCATCAGTGTCATGATTTTCCGAAATGACCAACAGTTCGTCATAAAGTTCCAAATGGGACAAAATACGCTCTTTCATCAATTTGTTGACGCCACAGCCCCCCCCCCCCAAAAAAAGTCAGGATAACAACTGTGCTTCTGTGTTCGGGTTTATAACACAAAAGGAATTTAGGTTTTTCTCTCAGAGAGTTGTAAACCTGTTGTCACCTACATCTGTGACACATGATAAAATTTATCAAGAGGTTTTGACCTGACACATCTGCCTTTCCAATAACAAATAAACAAATCTTAAATAAAAGTAAGAAAGAAATCTTAAAAAAAAAAAATCCAGCTCTTAGCTGACCAAGGCCCTACATGGGAGCTTTCCTGGCCTATGTAGAGTGGCTGATGGTTGCCAACAATCCTTGGCATTTCTTGGATGGCAGCTGCACCCATTCCAATCTCGGCTGCTGTTGTCGCATGCATTCTTGCTGTGTGTCGGCCTGTGAGCCTGTTTTTTTCTTCCAAAGATGCCAGTTGGACGGCAGCTTGTCTGAGTGAATGTGACCTCATGTTGGTTCAGTTATTAGAACAAACACCATGCTTACAAACAAGGTTGATCAGAGATCCCAGAAGCTAGAATTTGGGAACACAAACTCCTTTTTGGGGACTCAGTTCAACTGGTAACTGCTATATTATGATTACAATGATGATTATTTAATTTGAGGGGCAGAGATCGAAGGGGGCGTTAGCATTCTTATCTGCCAGTTCATTCCCCAAATGCCAGGAACTCCAATCAGGCCTTCCATGTGGGTGGCAGAGACACAACTGCTTGAGCCATCACCTGCTGCCTCCCAGGGTGCGCATGAGCAGAAGGGTAGAAGTGGGAGCTCAGCCAAGAGTCAAACCCAGGCACCTCAACATGGACTCCGCGCTTTTGAATTACTATGCCAATCACCCGTCCCCACAGTGTTATTTAAGTGTCACAGTTTTGCAGGGTAGGGCCTGGGATTCTGCTGAAGTTCAGAGCTGTGAGCTGACTGATTAAATGCTACAAAGCTAATGGTTAAGAGCAGAGCTGGGGTATCCAAACACATGCTACAGTGTGCTCATTTTATATGAACAGGATCTTGCCCAAAATGACCCTGACAAAAACTTTCCTTCAACTAGTCCATGAGAAGGGCTGGTGCCATGACTCAACTGACTAATCTTTCATTCTGTGGCATCAGCATCCCATATGGGTGCCAGTTTGAGTCATGGTTGCTCCACTTGCCAGCTCGGTGCTGGATCACACATTTTAAAACAGCTTTATTGAACTAGAACTTCCTTTCTTAAGGATTTATTTATTTATTTATTTATATTGGAAAGGCAAATTTACAAAGAGAATAAGATAAAAAGAGAAAGATCTTCCATCCACTGGTTCATTGCCCAAGTGGCTGCAACAGCCGGAACTGAACTGATCCAAAGACAGCAGTCACCACCTTCTTCTGGTCTCCCACACGGGTGCAGAATCCTAAGTTTTTGGGCCATCTTCTACTGCTTTCCCAGGCCTCAAGCAGAGGGTGCTAGAACTTCTTTCAGCTCACCAATTCACAACACATGGTCAGGGCCCGAAACAATGGCTAAGCTGGGTAATCTTCCCCCTTCAAGCACCATAAGCACAACTCCTTATGGGCGGCAGTTCATGGCCCAGCACTTCCTGCTTGTGACCTCAGAAAGCAGAAGAGAATGGCTCAAAACCCTGGGACCCTGCACGTGTGTGGGAGACCTGGAGAAAGCTCCTGGCTCCTGGCTTTGGATTGGGTCAGCTCTGGTCATTGCGGGCACTTAGAGAGTGAACCAGCAGGTGGAAGATCTTTCTCTCTCTGTCTCCTTTTCTCTGTAAATCTGCCTTTCTAATAAAAACAAGTAAATCTTTAAAAAAAAATTCACAATATACCGTTCATGGATTTTTGTGTTAGCAATACTTCATCACACCGTGAGAAGCTGCACAACTGTCAACTTCCATCTTCCATTCTCTCTCTGCATTTGTTGATTCTGGAAATTTAATATTACTTTCAAATAAAAGATTTATGGGGCCCGGTGTGGTGCCCTGGAGGTAGGGGTCCTCAACTTGCATATGCTGGGATCCCACGTAGGTGCAAATTTGTGTTCCAGCAGCCCTGCTTCCCTTCCAGCTCCCTGCCTGTGGCCTGTGAAAGCAGGTGAGGACAGCCCAAAACCTTGGGACCCTGTACCTGTGTGGGAGACCCAGAGGAGTTCCTGGCTCCTGGCTTCAGATTGGCTCAGTTGGGCCCAGCGCGGTGGCGCAGTAGCTAAGGTCCTCGCCTCGCACGCCTGGGATCCCATATGGGCGCCGGTTCTAATCCCGGCAGTCCCTCTTCCCATCCAGCTCCCTGCTTTGTGGCCTGGGAAAGCAGATTGGCTCAGTTCCGGCCATTTCAGCCACTTGGGGAGTGAATCATCAGACAGAAGATCTTCCTGTCTCTCCTCCTCTCTGTGTATCTGACTTTCCAATTAAAATTAATTAATCAATTTAAAATGATTTATTTAATTTTTATTGGAAAGTCAGATTTTATATGCAAGGCAAGGATCTGGCCACTAAGCAATTGCACCAGGCCCAACATTGCATTTTTTTTTTCAATACGTTTTATTTCTTCCTTTTTTTTTTTTTTTTTTGATAGGAATATTTTGCAGTGTCTCTGGGGACTTAACAACCTCTGATTTCTCAGGCAAAAGGGAGCATTACTCAAAATGTGTTGCCCCAGCTTTATGAACCAAGTTGCCTTGTACCTAGGCAAGTGTTACACTGCTGGGACAAAAGCTGCCAATAGCTTCCAGGTACTCTGAGTCTGATTAATGCTAAACCTCTGTTAGCTGCACCAATGTGCCTGCGAAGTTGTCTCTTCACTTTTTTTTTTTAAATTAATTTTATTTTTTATTGGAAAGGCAGATTTACAGAGAAAAGGAGGCATAGAAAGCTCTTCCATCTGGTTGACTCCCCAAATGGCTATAATGATCAGAATTGAACCAATACAAAGCCAGAAGCTAGGGGCTTCTTCTAGGTCTCCCATGTGGGTGCAGGATCCCAAGGCTCCCATGGGTGTGCATGAAAGCTAGACAGAAGGTGGGACAGACTAGGCTAGGCTGCAGCACATGCTAGCACATATAAAAACCCGGGCTAGGGGCAGGTCTGGCAGAAGCGTGGCGCCTGCTGGTGTGGGTGAGGACCAGGCCTGTGATGGGTTAGGCTGGAATGGACCACAACATCCATCAGTTCTCACTAGAGCTGGTGATAGGGGTGGAACTGATCAGGCAGCTGCATCCACTGGTTTGTGTGTTAGCTTGTGTAACTGACAGGTGGAACTTGACCCTGCACTGGCTGATGCACGCAGGCATCAACTGTGAGGTCACCCCAGGTGAGGTTTCTTGGAGGAATTTCCAACTGTTTTTTAAGGTATTTGTTTTTATTGGAAAGGCAGACTTACAGACAGAAGGAGAACTTCCCATCCTGCTGGTTCACTTCCCAAATAGCTGCAATGACCAGAGCTGAGCCCATGCAAAGCCAGGAGCCAAGAGCTTCTTCTAGGTCTCCCACATGAGTACTGGGTCCCAAGGCTTTGGGTCATTTTCTATTGCTTTCCCAGGCCACAAGCAGGGAGCTGGAAGGGAAGTGGACAGACTGGAACACAAACCAGCATCATATGGGATCCCAGGACTCATAAGGGGAAGATTTAGGCACTGAGGCAACATACTGGACTTAAACCCTGGCCGTAGGAACCCTGGAGTGCCTCCTCAGTTGCTGATGCCTGTGCAGTGGACAGTATGCCCAGATGCACACAAGGGACATGACAGCCAGCTCATCCAGGCCAGTAGAGGATGTGGAGTGCCTCGTCAGAGGAAGGAAAGTAGAAAAGGTTGGACAACTCTCCTGGCCGAGCTTTGCAGCAAGTGTCTGGGTCTGTGTTTGCACTAAGGTGGACTTGGTCAGCTAACAAACCTTGGATTTTGTCAACCCTGGTGCAAGGAAGCTGCTGACGTCTCAGAACTATCAAAACTACCCCAAGGCATCACTAAAGGACCGTGGCCCATCCCTGGGTGCTGATGTGGTTTGATAGCAAGGAAAGGCCCCCTTCCCACAACCCCAGCAGACCAGGAGAATAAAAACAGCTGAAAACACTTGTCCTACCCACCTTCCTCCATACCTCAACCCTCCATGCCTTCATCAAGGGCCCAAGATGACTCTCAACTATGTGAACAACAATAAAAGTAATTTTTTTTTTAAAGGAAAGAGGGGCCCAGCACAATAGCCTAATGGCTAAAGTCCTCACCTTGGACACACTGGCATCCCATATGGGCGCTGGTTCTAATGCCGGGGCCCTGCTTCCCATCCAGCTCCCTACTTGTGCTCTGGGAAAGCAGTCTGCACCATGTGGGAGACCCAGAAGAAGTTCCTGGCTTCAGATCACCTCAGCTCTGGCTGTTGCGGCCACTTGGGGAGTGAATCATTTGACGGAAGATCTTCCTCTCTGTCTCTCTTCTCTGTATAGCTGCTTTCCAATAAAAAGAAACTTATCTTTTTAAAAATTTTTAAAAAGGAAGGAAAATATTTTAAGGACCATGCTCACAGACAGGTTTGGGATGCAACGATCCCACACCCTAGCCAAGACTCCCACATTCTAGGTCGAAGGGGTCCAGGCGCAGCCCCTGAACCCCGAGTTCCGCAGAGGCGGCTTTGGATCCTTCCACCGCACCCACGGCCGCTATGGCTCAGTCTCGGGATCCTAGGGTCTCCCCGGAGCCTTCACTTGCTCCGCGCTTGTCCTCGGGAGACCCAGACCCTACGGCCCACGAGCCTCACAGAGCACCAGCATTCCGGGTATTCCACGGAAGTTCCTCTCGCACTCCCCCAAGCCCAATCACCTTGCGTCTTGTTTGGACGTTCGGCTGGAATTTTCCTATTAGGGGCGTGCGAGAGTAGAGGCGGAAGGACGCTCCCGTACACGTCGCGGGGGGCGGGCTGTAGTCGTCCAGGTTGACAGGAGGAGTGAATCTCTGCAGGACACCTTATTTAGTAAGATTCGCCAGCCTAAGCGAACGAGGGGACATCACACTGCTTTTGGAAACAGTTGGTGAAGCCGGAGTCGCCATGTTAAGTAAGGGCCTAGCTTAGACTGCAGCTCCAAAATGGGCGGTTTCCCCAGTGCTCAGAAACGCCCCGAGTGGGAGGGAGGGAAAGAAGCGTTTCCCGAACCGAAAGGTTAGGAGCGGTCCCGGACAGTGCCTGGAGTCCTCACTGTTCGCGCTTCAGATCCCACTCCGTGCCAAGGCTCCTGGGAGGAAGCAGATGGTACCTCGCAAGGTTCCTGCTACCCCCGCGGGAGCCAGAGAGAATTCCAGAGAGAGTTCCAGGCTCCTGGCTTGGGCTTGGATGAGACCCGGCTATTGGGAGGTGAAGTAGCCTTTCGAATAAACTAAACCAAATTAAACTAAAACCAAAGCTGTCCGTTTATTAATTTTTTTAAACTGATTATTAATTTGAATTTGAAAGGTAAAGTTAGAAAGAGGGAGAAAGAGAAGCAGGGAGTCTTGTGGCTGGTGGTTTCCTTCCCAAGTCGCAGCAGCTGGGGCTGGACCAGGCAGAAACCAGCAGCTTTTTCCGAGGCTCTCACGTGGGTGCTTCAGCAGGGAGCTGGGTCAGAGTGGACCTACTGGGACTGCGACAAAAGACTCTGTGGAATGCCGGGCACCGCACGCCTTGGCTTTACCTGCTGTGCCACGATGCTGACCCCAGGTTTCTATTTACTTGGAAAGCAGTTACACAGGAGAGTTCCTTCCATCTGCTGGTTCGCTCTCATAAGTAACCTCAATGGTTTACTACCTTTTCTCTATCTATTTTCATGCGAATGATATGGAGTGAGGTAGCAGCAATGTGGGCATAGGAAAGGGAATCGTATTTTTGCTCAGCCTGTACTGCCTCAGCTCTGTCTCTTTCAGGTAATCACTCCTGAAGTAGCTTCCAGCCAAGGCACCTAGACTGTACACAGCAAAGTCAGTGACGCACACACAGGATCCCAGCTTCACAGAGCAGCCAGCAGTGTCCTCCCACGGCGGCCGCCAGAGGGAGCCAGGGCTCCAGACTGGTCCCCCGGAGTCCCAGGCGGGTGGATCACGCCAAGAGGGGATCTGGGCACCTTCCATTCATTTCTTCCATTAAGGGAGGAAGCACAGAGGGAACAGAACCAGAAGGGTTTGTTTTCTTCGTGACTTTGTTTTTAAGCCATTGCTTTGTGGAGTAGTGGCTTGGCAGAGGGGGCTTCTAGTTAGGATCTGTGGAATTTTAGGCTGGGTGCATTGAATTCAGGGGGCTGAGTCCACTCCAAGGAGTCAGTAGAGGAAGTTCCTCACCCCACTACTGAGTTTGAGCTTCTCTATTCAGGAAGTGAGTTGATGACATTTATTATTAAGGCAGATTTACAGAGCAAAGGAGAGATATCTTCCCCGAGTGAGGCCAGGGCCTGATCCATCCCAGGAGTGTGTGGGAGCTGTGTGTATAATAACCCCCTAGAGACGGTTAGCACAAACAGCCCCACGCGTGCAGCTAGGTAGGCTTGGGCTAAGCATTACCACCTACCTGGTGCAAAGCACACGTTCCAACAGATGTTTTAGTTGCCAGATAACTGCCGCCTGTCAGCACGCAGCTGGTTCTGTGGCCAGGACATACTCAATCTGCAGACTTTGCGGGAATCAGCAAAATGGAAGGAGTGGAGGAAGAACCTAGCCGACCTGCCGGCTCAGCATACTGGCAAACAGACTTCAACGGCTCCCTAGCCCCATTCGCGTGCATGCATCCGCTGTTCTCTGGCAACTGCGTCTCAGTTTCCAACCCAAGACATCAGTGAGCACGCAGAGGTTGTTTCTGTTAAGGAGACAGTCCAACCCCTGAGCGCTGTGGGGAACCATGCCTGGGGGATTGGGAACTGTAAAGCGCTGGTAGGCTGGCTTTTGTTGTTATTTTTTTAGATTTATTTATTTGTAAGACAGATTTACAAAGAGAAGGAGAGAGACAGAGACAGAAAGAGATCTTCCATCCTCTGGTTCACTCCCCAAATGGCCAATTGGAAGCCAGGACTGTGGAGCTCCCAGTGGCTGCAAGCAGCAGAGGCTGGGTGTGGCCTGGGTGAAGCCTATGCTGAGAAAACAGTCAGATCTCATTCAGCTAACAGGATTTTGCTACAGGGAACATACTACCAGGAGCTTGGGCCTCAGGCCATGGTCACCACTACCACATGGTGACCGAGTCCTAGGCGGTCCCAGGACCGAGAGATCTCTTCCCTCAGGGTAAGGATTCCGTGAGGGAATCTTGGCTTTCACCACCCTGAACTCGGGGTCCTCCCTTTGCCTGCCAGATCACAAGCAGAGTGGCCAAGACTGCACACAGATCTCTAATGCAGGATGTGGGCATCCCAAGCTGTCACTTTACCCACTGCACCACAATGCCCACCCGTGTCTGTTCTTTGGAGCATCCCTTCAGGGTGACATGTGTAAGGATCTGCTCTAGTATCAACTTATTTATCTAGAGGCACAACCCTCCCCTTCCTTATACCCTAATCCCAGTGTGCTCACTTCCTAAACACCAGAACTGAGGTAAGCTTGCACTGATGGTTACATTAACCTACAATTTGGGGATTTAAACTTCTGCATGAGTCTGAGAGCAAAATCCCACTTAAGGGACTGGCACCATAGCCTACTGGCTAAATCCTTGCCTCCCATGCTCCAGAATCCCATGTGGGCACTGGCTCATTTCCTGGCTGCTCCATTTCCCTTCCAGCTCCCTGCCTGTGGCCTGGGAAAGCAGTCGAGGATGGCTCAGCTCTGGCTGTTGCAAAGGGAATCAGCAGACAGAAAGATCTCCTTCTCTTCTCTGTAAATCTTTCACTTGCTGGTTCACTCCCAGCGCCAGGCCCAAGACTCACCTTTTCACACTGTTGTCTAAGTCTGGGTTTACAGGAATGACTGCGTAGGCCAAAGTCACATTCCAGCTGGTCTACAAAGTAGAACCTTTGCAGGCTGTAACTTTTTTTTGAAATTGATTTTATTTTCATTGGAAAGTCAGATATACAGGGGAGGAGGAGAGACAGAGAAGACGACCTTCTGTCTAATGGTTCACTCCCCCCAAGGAGCCGCAATAACCTGGCCAGGTGAAAGCCAGCATCCTTGATGTACGTGGAATTCTACCTTAGCAAATGCATGGCAGGCAAAGGGACGACCCTGAGTTCAGGGTGGCGAACAGGCCCTGGCAATCCCAAACTTCCATCTTTGCCCCCTCCTTATTCAGAGAGATCCTGAAACTCAGAGGGCTTGTTGGAGAATTTTTCATCAGTAAATGCAGGGTGATCGCCAGCAGAGGCTCACGAAGGGGCAGTTTTGTGGTGCAGCAACACAAGCATTTCGTATAAGAACCGGCTGAAGTCTCAGCTGCTCCACCTCGGATCTAGCTCCCCTCTAATGCGCCAGAGAAAAGTAGCAGAAGATGGCATGGTCCAAGTGGGTGGACCCCTGCCATTCTCGTGGAAGACCCAGATGGACTACCTGGCTCAGCTCTGCCCTTTGAGGCCATTCGGGAGTGAATCGGCAGGTGGAAGATCCCCCTGTAACTCTACCCCCGCCAAAAAAGTTCCCTGCTGAAAAAAAAAAAATTATGAAGTTAACCATCCTTCGAAGCGCACGCTCCTCAGAAAAGCCACACACACACACCAACTAACCAACCAACCAACCAAAAAGCAGCCAAGGTAATCTCAGCTCCGAGTTGGACAAAATGGTCATGTCACTCATCCCTGTCCCTGTCGCTCAAACCCCTCCATCCTTCAGAGATAGGCTGCGAGCTTCTTCCCAATCCCTGCTTGGAGCTCATTGCTGTCCACCCATCCTAACGGTCCTGCTTCCTGTCCTGACGCATCCGCCGGCCCTGTTCAAACAAGCCGCCTTCGCACCCACCCAATCAGGACGCTGCATCTTCGGTCACCGCCCAATGAATGCGTGCGGTGGGGAGGGCAAAAAGCAGAGGGCGTGAAGCACAATCACGGCGCCATCACATTTGAGGGCAAAGAGGTTAGGGATCCGGCATGGCGCTCCGGTCAATAAAATCGATAGCTGGAAGCCGCCTATGTTCCAGGCAAAGGCTGTGCAGTTGCCGCGCCGCCATTTTCCCCAAAGGCATCTTCCGGTGCTTTTCACTCAAGTTAGGGCAGGAGTTTCCTGAATAACAGTGAAAGGTTTCCGTTAGCCCGGCACAGGCGGGCGATTCCGATTCCCTCCGGGCCTCCGGGTGGTGCCACGCTCAGTCCTGGGCCGGAGGCGGCTGCTAAATCCCGGGGTCCGCTAGCGCCCAGGGAGCCGAGCCCCGGTGGGAGACTGGTGGGGAGGGAGGGCGGGGAGGCCGTGGCGCCGGGGGCTTCTCGGGGGGCCAATGGCGCCGCCTTTGGCTCCTCTCTCCGGGCCGGGACCAGGAGAGGCCAAGGGCGCTCGGAGAAGGGGAAGGAGGCCGAGGGCCCTCAAGTTCGCGGACGTGGCCGTGTACTTCTCCCCGGAGGAGTGGGGGTGCCTGCGGCCCGCGCAGAGGGCCCTGTACCGGGACGTGATGCGGGAGACCTACGGCCACCTGGGCGCGCTCGGTGAGGCCCTGCCCACTCGGCTTCCGCGGGGGGAAAACAGGGGGGACGGGTAGGGGGCAGACCGGGGAGTCGAGCGAGGGTCCCGACCTGCGAGCGACGTGGGGCAGGGGGCGGGGGCGGGGATGTGCCCTGCAGGACACCGGCCGGCTCTGACGGCATCTCCTTTCCCAGGGTGCGCAGGTCCTAAACCAGCCCTCATCTCCTGGTTGGAACGCAATACTGAGGACTGGGAACCGGCCGCCTTAGACCCGCAGGACTACCCGAAAGGGCTAAGTGAGTGCGAAAAGCTTGTGCGCTGTCCGCAGCCCACCTGCCAGCGTCCTCGCAACCTTCCCGCGGGACTCCTCGGTGGGGCTAAAGGAATCCCACGACCCGACCATGACGCGGTGCACCTGTTACCTTGTGCATGTTGTCTCTCCCTCCCCCCCTTGAAGGTCTTGTCTGCTGGTGCGGGGCTGGGCTAGCAGAAGAAAATAAGAGTCCTCCCTTGTCATTTGCAAACAGCAACATCTGCAGGGCTCCTCTGGTGGCGGAGTGGGAACGAATGAATTGGTGCTCCTTGCCCCTCGTTGCCTTTTCACTGGGCCTGGACTGAATTGGGAGTTTCTCGAGTTTGGGTTGAAGGGAGTTAGTGGAGAACATGCCTGCCTGGGCGGCAGGGGCCTGGGCTGCCCTGTAACAAGCTGGCTGGCAAGGGAAGGACAGTGGGGCAGCCTCGCTGATGAGGCGCATCCCACTGCGGGGTGGCCCTAGGTTCATTGCAGGGGTGGATGGAACTGACTGGGTTGGAGTTGCCTGAAGGATTTGTTAAGGCCAGGGGCATTTCTAAGTTATTTCCCTTACTAGAAAGCTTCAGTTTTTTTTTTTTTTAAGACATTTTATTTTTATTGGAAAGGCTAAGTTACAGAGAGAAGATGAGACAGAGATCTTCCATCTGGTTTGCTCCCCAAATGGCTACAATGACAGGGGACTGATCTGATCTGATTCCAAACCAGGAGCTGGGAGTTTCTTCAGGGTCTGCCACCTGGGTATAGGTGCCCAAGGACTTGAACCGTCCTCCACTGCTTTCCTAGGCCACAAGCAGGTAGCTGGATGGGAAGTGGAGCAGCTGGGACATGAACTGGGAACCATCTGGGATCCTGGCACAATAACTGGAGGCTTAGCCCCTTATGTCTTGGCGTTGGTCCCCAGTTAGTTGTTTTTGAAGATTTATCTCTGTTTATTTGAAAGATAGAATTACAGAATGATAAAAGGAGAGAGAAAAACCCTCCATCTGCTGGTTCATCTCCCAAATGGTCACAAGGGCCAGGCCAAAGCTAGGAGCAAATAGTTTATTCCAGATCTCCCACATGGGTGCAGAGTCCCCAGCACCTGGTCCAGCTCCACTGCTTTTCCAGGCACATGAGCAGGGAGCTGGACCAGAATTGGAAAAGCCAGAATTTCAACTCTTATAGCATGCAGGTGGAGGCTTAACTTGCTATGCCACAGTCCCAACCCCCCAGTTAGATGTTTTATTTTTTAATTAATTAATTAATTTTTGCTAAGGTTGGCAAGTGACTGTCTGTTTTATCTAACTCAGGAAACTGAAACCAGGAAATTGGATGTGTAGGAACTTGGATTTTTTTTCTTTTTCTTTTATAAAGATTTTTTACTGGAAAGTCAGATTTACACAGAGAAGGAGAGACAGAGAGGAAGATCTCCCATCCAATGGTTCACTCCCCAAGTGGCCACAACAACTGGAGCTGTGCCAGTCCAAAGTCTGGAACCAGGAGCTGCTTCTGGGTTTCCCCCATGGGTACAGGGTCCCAAGGCTTTGGGCCATCTCTTACTGCTTTCCCAGGCCAGAAGCAGGGAGCTGGATGGGAAGTGGAGTAGCTGGGACATGAACCAGCACCCACATGGGATCCTAGTGCATGCAAAGTGAGAACTATAGCGACAAGGCTACTGCGTTGCCCCCCCCCTTTTTTTCCTCTTTATACACTGGTTGATATGGGTGTATATCCAGGTTTGAGAACCACTGGATAACATATTTCCACGGGCTGTAAACATGCTTATAGCATTCAAACCAAAAACCTTGCTCTGCCCCCAACCTGCTGAGTCCCAAACTGGCATAGGATCCAGCCACAGGCTTCCTAAGTCCACCTGCAGAGCTGCTGACTTCCAAGGATGCGTGCCCCAGGCACTGGCAGCTCACCCCTCGTTCCCACCTCCTGCCGTACCACTGTATACTACTTGGAGCCTCTGGGCTTTGCACGCTGCCTCCTTTGCTTGTCTATCACTGCAGTCTCACTAACATTCCCTTATGTTAACTCACCTTTTACAACTCAGCTAAATTAAGGGCTGACACCATTGTGCTGCAGATTAAGCCGCCTCCTGTGGCACAGGCATCCCATGAGGACACTGGTTCGAGGCCTGACTGTTGCACTTATGATCCATCCCTGCCAATGTATCTGGGGAAGCAGCAGATGGCCTAAGTCCTTGAGCTTCTGTGCCCACATGGGATACCTGGGAGAAGCTCCTGGCTCCCTGTTTCCAACCAACTCCAGCCATCAGGCCACGGGGAGTGAACTAGCCGATAGGAGAGCTTTCGCTCCCTCTCTATCTGTAACTGCCTTCGAAAAGAACAAAAAGACCTACATTAAATAAACTGACTCATCCATGGAAATCCATGCAGCTCTGAAATAGAGTAAGGATGCATGCTGATGGAATGAGCTTTAGATTAACCGAGAAAAATGCAGGTGCAGTAAAGAATATCTGAAGTGTGAATGTGTTATGTAAGAAAGGCAAAGGAAGAATTGTATTTAAAAAATACTGCAGGGTCTGGTATGGTGGCCTGGGAGCTAAAGTCCTTGCTTTGAACATGCTGGGATCTCATAGAACGTGCCGGGTTTAATTCCAGTGGCCCCACTTCTCATCCAGTCCCCTGCCTGTGGCCTGGGAAGACAGTTAAGGACAACCCAAAGCCTTGGGACCCTGTACCTGCCCGGGGGGGGGGGGGGG
Source organism: Ochotona curzoniae (assembly GCF_017591425.1). Classification (NCBI taxonomy): domain Eukaryota; kingdom Metazoa; phylum Chordata; class Mammalia; order Lagomorpha; family Ochotonidae; genus Ochotona; species Ochotona curzoniae. The sequence continues at coordinate 8,563,472 of NW_024465421.1, forward strand.
TACCCAGAAGAGGCTCCTGGCTTCCGATTGGCTCAGCTCTGACTGTTGCAGCCACTTGGGGAGTGAATCAACAGATGGAAGGTCTTCCTCTTTGTATATCTGACTTTCCAATAAATAAATAAATAAATCTAAAAAAAAAAAGCTGGAAAGAGGGGTGTTTCCCCTCCTGATGTTGCACAGGAGGTTTCCATCTCTACTATCTTTAACAAATCTTGCATTACACACTGAACAAAAAAAACTGGAGGAAGGGTGGGTTTTGGGCAGCAGTTTCAATACCTATATCCCCGGTCACAGTGCCTGCCCCCTCTTGAGTCCTACTTCCTGCCAAGATGCACCCTGGGAGGCAGCAGGCGATGGCTTGAGTGGTGGAGTCCTCCTTTCCCCATGTGGGAGACACAGACTGATTTCCTAGCTCCCAGCTTCGGCATGGCGCAGCATGCCCCACCTCCGACCCCGGCCAGATGGGTGATCTTTCTGTCAGTCTCTGTCTTTGCCTTTCTAATGAGTTGAACAACACTGGAAGAAATGAATGAATGTGAGTTCTACCTAGCTAGACACAGGGTGAGGGCAGAGGGAGAAATAGAGTTCCTCTATCCGCTGGCTCACTCTCCAGATGGATGTAAGGAAGTTGGAACTCCATTCGCGTCTCTCACTAGAGTGGCAGGTGCACGAATAGATGGGCCATCTGCTGCTGCTTTCCCAGAAACATTAATAGGGAGCTGGATGGGAAGTGGAACTGCCGGGACTTGAACCAGTATTCCCAGGGGCTGCCAGCGTAGGATCCCAGTTGCTGTTACATTAACTCGTCCCCTGTGTCCCTGTAGAAACCAGAGCCAGAAAGAAGGCCCGGGAGAAGGAAGAAATCCCACCCAAGGAAGCCCCCCGAAAGGGCAAGCGAGGGCGACGGCCCAGCAAACCCCGGCTCATCCCCAGACAGACGTCTGGGGGCCCCATCTGCCCCGACTGTGGCTGCACTTTCCCGGATCGACCAGCCCTGGAGAGCCACAAATGCGCCCAGAATCTGAAAAAGCCTTATCCTTGCCCAGACTGTGGTCGCCGCTTCTCCTACCCATCGCTGCTGGTCAGTCATCGGCGGGCACACTCAGGCGAGTGCCCTTATGTCTGTGACCAGTGCGGGAAACGTTTCTCCCAGCGCAAGAACCTGTCCCAGCACCAGGTCATCCACACGGGTGAGAAGCCCTACCACTGCCCGGACTGCGGCCGCTGCTTCCGCCGGAGCCGCTCCCTGGCCAATCACCGGACCACGCACACGGGCGAGAAGCCCCACCAGTGCCCGAGCTGCGGCCGCCGCTTCGCCTACCCATCGCTGCTGGCCATCCACCAGCGCACACATACGGGTGAGAAGCCCTACACCTGCCTGGAATGTAACCGCCGCTTCCGCCAGCGCACAGCCCTGGTCATTCACCAGCGCATCCACACCGGTGAGAAGCCGTACCCATGCCCGGACTGCGAGCGCCGCTTCTCGTCATCCTCACGCCTGGTCAGCCACCGGCGCGTGCATTCTGGCGAGCGGCCGTACGCTTGCGAGCACTGTGAGGCCCGCTTCTCGCAGCGCAGCACCCTGCTCCAGCACCAACTCCTGCACACGGGCGAGAAGCCCTACCCCTGCCCGGACTGCGGACGTGCCTTCCGGCGCAGCGGCTCGCTCGCCATCCATCGCAGCACGCACACGGAGGAGAAGCTGCACGCCTGTGACGACTGCGGCCGCCGCTTCGCCTACCCATCGCTGCTGGCCAGCCACCGGCGCGTGCACTCGGGCGAGAGGCCCTACGCCTGCGACCTGTGCGCCAAGCGCTTCGCACAGTGGAGCCACCTGGCGCAGCACCAGTTGCTGCACACCGGAGAAAAACCGTTTCCCTGCCTTGACTGCGGCCGGTGCTTCCGCCAGAGGTGGTCCCTGGCCGTGCATAAATGCAGCACCAAGGTCCCGGTCTGTAGCCCAAGATCTGCCCTAGGCGGGCATGGCCAAAGGGACAATGCCCTGTAGCTGAGGGTGGGGGCACAGAGGGGACCGACTGCCCCGGGTGTGTTTCCCCGTGAGGCCCAGTACCGGCGGAAGAACCCTAGCCGAGGCACAAGGAGAAGCCCGTTTCCTGTTCCACAAATGGGAACTTGGGCTCATCCCGCTGCCCCGGCTGCCTTACTGGGTGTGTTCGGAAGAGGCCCATTAGGAGAAGCGAGATCATGTGCCTGAAGGTCTCCCAGCTGCCCGATCCTATAGAGGCTTATGCGTATGGGCATCATTGCCCCTGGATCCCAGAGGCTGCCTGCTTTTGTAGCCCATGTGTCCAAAAGCTTGCAGGCAGTATGCTGCTTCTAGGGGGGCCCTGCTTGGCTCCCCACCCCACCCCGTGAGCTCATGCCTCCAGCCAGGAAACCTCCCAGAGAGGTCCTTTCATTCGTGGGATGAGGCTGACCCGGAGCTGTCAAACACCACGTGTTCCTTTGCTCAGAACTTCTCTCATTCCTTGTGAACATGGTGGCCTTTTGGATAACTACAGTTACATTGCACCCTCCACACACCGCCCCCTCCCACCCCCAATATTCAGTTTAAATATGAATTTGGTTATTCCTTCCTTCCATACATGGTTCCAGTTCCCACCCATGATGGCTCCCTCCAAACAGGCACTGGCTGCACCATGTCCCCTGTCCAGGTCGCACAGGAATGGGGCAGTGAAATTGGGATGGAATTGGACTGTGCTCTGCTGGGCTCAGCAGCGGCTGGAAAAGCCCTGGGAGCTGGGGGTGACTTCTGCCTGCTTTGGAATAAAAACCAGGTGAAGCTACTCAAGAGTGGCAGTGAGGGAGGGGGCTAGACACCAAGAGGATCCTGAAGCAGGCGAGTGGAGGCTTTACGGTCCAGGAGTGCCCAGGGGCCATGCAGCAGCAGCCTTGATAAACAAGTGGGCAAGTGCTCGGTTCAGCGTGCTAAGTCCGATGTGAGCGGGGGGCTGCTGCATGATGCTGTGGGTGAAGCTACACCGGCACCGGCAGCTTGTCAGCTACACTGGCCCCTGTCACCCAGGTGAGAGACCCAGATGGAGTTCCTGGCTCCTGGCTGTTATGGCCGTTTGGAGGGGTGAACCAGTGGAAGAAATTCTGACACTCTGCTTTTCAAACAAGCAAATAAACCTTTAAGAAATGTGAATGAGCTCTGTTACTTTGTGGAGGGCAGCTTTACCGAACTGGAATTTCTCCACATTTCTAGGCTCATCTCACATCCTAGAAGGTGGGGGTGGGGGCATCATCATCTTAACCCCACGGCTATTTCCTCTAACCTTCCTGATCCCAGCCTGAGTGAGGGAGCCGTTGGCATATTTGGTGGTGTGTAATATCCTCGGTGCAGGCAAGCTGCATTGCAACCCTGAATGAGCCACCCTCTGTCACTACCACCACTTGCCGGAATCAGGTCTCATTAAAAGATCTGGTGAATGAATTGTGTTCCTCGTAAAAGATGGAAAGCAAGAGGATTGCTGCTTGGTGGCAGTCCAGCCCTTGGGTCCAGGATTCCCGCCTGCAGTTGGAACCAGCTTATTTACTCTTCATCCTTGGCTAATCTTCACACACCATTTCCCAAGGGCCTAGATTGTAGCTCACAAGGTGAGGGCCTGATGTGGTGGGGTTTGGTTCTATAGTCTAGACCACAAAGAGGAGAGAGAACTTCCCCAGGCTGCCCAAGGTGCCAGGGTCTGAAAGGCTATTCCAGCTGTGATCCTGGCCTGGTATTCGGGTAGACCACCCAGCACCTGCTGACAAGACCTGATTTCTGCAGAAGGCTGTTAGAACCAAGAGAAGTTCTGTATAGCAGGCAGCCCAGTGCTGCTTGCCCAGCCACCACGGCCACACTCCCTGCCCTGACACTGGGCTGTCCTGGCTCCATGTCCACAAGCAAACCCAGCAGTCAGTCACCTGCTTCTGAGGTTCCTCCTGCCCCCAGGCTCCAGGGTCACCAGGGAGGCCACTTGTCTCAGCGGCTGGTCCTCTTCTCCCTGGAGACCCTCTGGCTCAGTGTCCAGCAGCACGCCTGTGCCGGACTACCCCACCTCCACTCCTTGGGGGCTTCTCCCCATTCGCTTCCTCTTCTCTTTTTCTAAGTCCCTCGTCTATCTCCCAGACACACACTTGGAACATGCTCAGATCCATCTTTAAAGCAGTTAACCATGAATTCTCCCTCTGGCCTCTGTCCCTGTCTCCTATCTTCAACTAAATTTCTTGAAACTCATTCTCTATACCCACTTCTGATTTCTGTCTGTACTTAGTCTCCTGAAATACCATTGAGAGCCATCCCTTGAGCTTCGAGGAGGTACTAAGCACCATGTTAAGCACTTGAAATATACACCAAGTCAGGTGTTTTTAAAAGTCCCATGGGGGCCTGGTGCAATAGCCTAGTGGCTAAAGTCCTTGCCTTGCATGCACTGGGATCCCATATGGGTGCCAGTTCTAATCCCAGCAGCCCTGCTTCCCAGCCTGTGTATGGGGGAGGAGATCTGTATACATGTTCCGTATGGACAACATATCCCAGATTGAGTCACAAGTATTTGCATCTAGGGATCAGAAAGAAGAATAGAGGGGAATGCCCTTTTCTTGACACGCTTCAGGTTTTTGTTTTGAAAACCCACAGATATGAATCAATTCATGAAAATGGACAGCGTGGCGTACCGGGAGATTCCAGGCTCACCTCGGCAGTTTCTCCACCCGCGGAGCAGGTGCAGGGGTGGTGCGTGCTTTCGCCATACTCTACCCAGGTTTTGCAGGGACTGGGCGTCTCCCCGCGAGGCCGGGATCACATCCTGTCCTCGCCAGGCCCAGCTGCTGCTGGGACCCCAAGGTCTTCTATGATTCTAGGGTTCAGGGGGGCTGAGGGGCCGCCCCTGGTCCTTTCAAACACTCCGCCGGTCGAAAGCCAACCACAGCATAGCTTCTTCATACCGCTGCAACCAATCATCAGCCGCCGTGTTGGCGAGTAAAGGAAGGATTTGAAGCTACGGGCTCGTCCATCTTTCTTAAAGGCAAAAGGATCTCGTGGATGTCCCAGCCGTCTCTTCCCAACTTTGTCCCTCAAAAAGGGCCTGAAGCGGCCATTGTATTTAAGGGCAAGTGGAGAAATGAGGCGAGAGAAGCCACCTAGGCGCCATGTTTGATATGTTCGAGAGGGCTGGCGGGCAATCAATGGCAATTGGAGCCAGATTGTCGCCATATTTTTTGAAGGCACCTTCCGGGTCCCCTAACCCTGGTGTCTAGAAGTGAATAAACACCCAGGAGTTTTTATTTGTCTCCCTCAGAATCCCTGAATCCCTGGCAGCCCCTACTCTTTCGGTTCCGACGCCAAGGCTGGGCGGGCCACGGACCCCCGCCGTGCTTCCAGGTGGCCGACGAAAGCGAAGTCCCGGGGAACAGGCGGCCGCTGCTCGGCCCCATGGTGCCGCCCCCAGCCCCGCTTCTGGCGCTGAGACCGGGGGAGACGCGGCCTGGTGGCCGGAAGCCCGGAGCCGTGCGGTTCGCGGACGTGGCCGTGTACTTCTCCCCGGAGGAGTGGGGGTGCCTGCGGCCCGCGCAGAGGGCCCTGTACCGGGACGTGATGCGGGAGACCTACGGCCACCTGGGCGCGCTCGGTGAGAGCCCCGGGTCCGAGCCCCTCCCTTCCTCCTCCTCCTCCCTCCCCGGGGTTCTTGATCGAGGCAGGCCCCCGACCCGCGCACTATTCCACCTCCAGCACCAGCCTTCTCCGACTCCCAGGGCTTCGGGTACCCCCTCGGGAGGCTGCTCACCCCGCCACGGCTGCCTTCAGGCGGGAGCGCTGCACATCCTGTCCAGGTGGAGTTGTCAGAGCTGAGCAGGTGCCCCGCATCCTGGTAGGGGAGGGGGGCGCACCTGCCCAGGAGCGCCTCTCGGCGGGGAGGCACTGAGATCCCTGTCTCTCTCCCAGGAGTCCCGGGCCCCAAACCAGCCCTCATCTCTTGGATGGAACAGGGGAGTGAGGCTTGGAGCCCCGCCGCCCAGGATCCCGAGGAGGGGGCACGCCTGGGTGGAGCCCTAAGAGGTGAGGGATTTGGCTCAGGTGTTGTTCTGCAACCCTGGTTTGTCAGGGGGTGGTAGCGGAGGGGGGCGGACCATCCCGCAACCATAAACAATGAGTTACATCCTGACGGAAAACCCTTCCAAAAAAAAAAAAAAAGTGGACAATTCCTCACTTATCACACTCATCATAGTTTAGTGGTTTGTTTTTGTTTTTGTTTTTGTTTTTAATTGGAAAGGCAGATTTACAGACGGGAGAAAGATCTTTATCTGTGGGTTCACTCCCCAAATGGCTGCAACAGCCAAAGCTGAGTGGATCCAAAGCCAGGAGTCAGGAGCTCCCACGTGGGTACAGGATCCCCAAGTCTTTGGGCCATCCTCGACTGCTTTCCCAGGCCACTAACAGGGAGCTGGATAGGAACTGGGGCAGCTGGGACATGAACAGATACCCATATGAGATGTTGGTGCTTGCAGTCAGAGGATTAGCTAATTAAGCCATCGCACCAGCTCTATAGCTACTGCTTTTCGACCAATAATGACATGCTTAAAGGGCATTCCAGCATCCCAACTTCCCAACAACCTTCAGAAATCAGAAAGCCATACTCAGTCCCCCATTCCCATTCAGAAAACACTCCACTGGGCCCAGCGTGGTGGTGGCCTAGGAACTTAAGTTCTCGCCTTGAACGCGCCAGGATCCCATATGGGCACTGGTTCTAATCCCAGCATCCAACTCCCTGCTTGTGGCCTGGGAAAGCAGTCAAGGATGGCCCAAAACCTTGGGACCCTGCACTGGCGTGGGAGACCTGGAGGAGGTTCCTGGGTCCTGGCTTTGGATCAGACCAGCACCAGCCATGCGGTCACTTGGGAGTGAACCAGCACATGGAAGACCTTCCATCGGATAGAGGATTTTCCTCTCTGTATACCTAACTTTGCAATAAACAAACAAAAAACACCCCGCTGTTGCTTAAGCTTGGTTCCTCCCAGAGTTGTTTGAAATATAGCTTAATCCCTGCACTTCCCAGGACACACCCCAAGCAAGCAGAAGGAAGAACCCCAAGAAGCGCTGGGAATCCCAGGAGCTGCAGCCTCGCCAGGGAAGGCTGGGCCACTTCCCGCCAGCCCGGAGCCGCTCACTAACAAAGCCATGGCCAAGGAGCAGCCGCCTGCCAAAGCTGCCTGGGACCCCACGGCCAGGGACGCCCAGGCCAGCCGGCGGCGGCACGTGTGCACGGACTGCGGCCGCCTCTTCACCTACCCATCGCTGCTGGTCAGCCACCGGCGCATGCACTCGGGCGAGCGGCCCTTCCCCTGCCCTGAGTGCGGCATGCGCTTCAAGAGGAAGTTCGCCATGGAAGCGCACCAGTGGATCCACCGCTCCTGCTCTGGGGGCCGGCGGGGCCGGCGGCCTGGTATCCGCGCGGTGCCGCGGGCCCCGGTGCGTGGGGATCGGGACCCGCCTGTGCTCTTCAGGCACTACCCGGACATCTTTGAGGAGTGTGGGTGAGGGGCTCCCCCTCCTCCCCGCACCACCCTGCACCTGGGGTTGAACTTGAGCCCCAGTGGCTGACCCTCAGAGTTGAGGACTTGGGAACGAAGATGCATCCTTGGAGCTTGCTTTCAAGGATATCTCATTTCCAAGCTTGTGAAACAGAAAAGTGCCTGTAAACATCCAAACAAGCCTGACACCCTGTTCCCCACCACTTTTGTAAAAAAAAAAAAAAAAAACAACCAAAAAAAAAAAAAACCCTGAAAATTTCTGGAAATGTCACTGTTTAGCAGGTGCTTTTTTTTTTTTTAATTTATTTATTTTTCTTTGAGAGATTTAGTTACAATGAGAGAAGATGAGATAAAGATCTTCCAAAGCCAGGAGTTTCCCCCAGATGGCCCCCATGGGTGGCAGGGGCCCCAGCAGTTAGGCCATTTTTCACCATTTTCTCAGGCGTGTTAGCTGGATCCAAAATGGAACCTCCGGGACTTGAACTGGTGCACATATGGGATGCTGGCATTGTAGATGGTGGTTAAACCTGCTACACCATGGTTCCAGCCCCAGTCTTTAAATCACGAAGCATCACTTGTTGAGCTGCCAGCTGAGGCAGAGCAAGGCTTGGTGCACGTTGGGCAGGACTGGTCCCTGGCAGGGAGCCCAGGGAGGCAGAGCAAGGGGGTGGGCGGGCAGAGCGCAGGTGCTCAGGTCCCCAGCCCTGGGCTTGGCATCTGGTCCTTGGTGAGTTAAATATCCACTCTCCTCCCAGTCTCAGCTCCCTCATCCGTAAAGGGAAGTCATGTCCACCCCAAGCTGTGACCATGAGGACATCTATCTGCTGTAGTGAGCGTGCAGTGAATAGCTGTTAGATGGGTGAACTATGGTGCACATGTCCCCTATCTCAGCGCCAGTGTCCCATATGGGCGTCAGTTTGAGCCCCAGCAGCTTCCAGTCCAGCTTCTTTTGAATACCCCTGGGAAAGCAGTGGAGGATGGCCCAAGTGCTTAGACTCCAGTATGCATGTGAATGAAGTTCTTAGCATAAGCCTGGCCCAGTCCTGGCTGGTGGGGCCGTTTGGGGAGTAAACCAGCAGATAGAAGATTTCTCTTAGACCTAGTGTGGTGGCCTAGTGGCTCAAGTCCTTGCCTTGAACGCACCAGGATCCCATATGGGTGCCGGTTCTAATCTTGGCGGCTCCACTTCTCATCCAGCTCTCTGTGACCTGGGAAAGCAGTCAAGGATGGCCCAAAGCCTTGGAACCCTGTACCCACGTGGGAGACCTGGAGAAGATTCCTTGCTCCAGGCTTCGGATTGGCTCAGCTCTAGCCCAATGTTGTGGTGACTTGGAGAATAAATTATTGGATAGAAGATCTTCTGTTTCTCTTCTGTATAACTGACTTTCCAATAAAAATGCAAATAAGTCTTAAAAAACAATTCCTCTTTTGCTCGTCCTCTCTTTATCCCTTTCAAATAAAAAACACTTTGGGATCCTATACCCATTTGGGAGACCCAGAGGAGGCTCCTGGCTTCAGATTGGCTCAGATTCAGCTGTTGTGGCCACCCGGGGAGTAAATCATCAGATGGAAGATTTTCTTCTCTGACTTTCCAATAAAAATAAATACATCTTTTTAAAAAAATCTTATTTTTAATATTGCTTACATAGCTGAGAGGGATGCACATCCATGTGGGCCCCTAATTAGGGTGGGGAGGGTCAGAGGAACTCCGGGTACTCCCAGTGGAAGCAGCAGTCCAGCAGAAGAATGTCCAGAGTTCCCGTACTAGGCCAATGAACTGACTGTCATGTCCTCCATGAGCATCTGGGCACACCATCCACTGCACAGGCCCCAGCAACTGTGGAGAGCCAGTCTTGACACATGCACTCCAAGATCCTGTGATTTTCATTGTAGTTGGAGTTTTGAATAAAGTGATCCAGTTGAGGGGCTCCCTCAGCAACCCCTACTAGGCTCACCACCAGCCCCATTTCCTTCACATGCCAGTATGTGCAACGGATCGCTCCAGTCTGTCCTGCTCCAGCCTGTCCTGCATTGATGCATACATCAATGGACACCGGAGCCTAGTTCAGTACAGCTGATTGCACTGTCCAGCCCACACTCATGCTGGTTGGGTGTCACTGTCTGTCCAGCCAGGCCAACCCCCCAGCCTTGTTTCTCATGCTCAGTGGGAGCTGCAGCCCATCAGAGGAATGTCCATAGTTTCCCTACCAGACCCACTCCTAGTCCTGGATCTTGCACTTTCCAGTTCGCTCTGTGGTTTAGCCTGACAGCACTTGCCCCTAGTCCCAGCACCGGCTAGCTGATGCTGCAGCAAAGCCTGATCAGCCTGCACTTACTCTGACTTATGCATGTACAACTAGATGTGATCATTTAGCTCAGCCTGACTCTCCCTCTAAATATGCAGGCCGATGAACTTTGTAGTTCTGCCCAGCCTGGTCTGCCCCCAATAGCTCTCATATTCACCAGCTGGAGCAATGGTCCAGCAAGGGAATTCCTGAGGCTCCCCTACTGTGCTTGCGTCCCCCTCCTGGGTCTTATATGTGCTGGTGGGAGCTGCAGCTCAGACTGGCATAGCTTGCCTCACCTTGGCATTCATCAGTGGATGCTGAAGCCTGGCTCACTCTGGTCTGCCCCTTGTTCCAGCTCATGCTGACAGGTGCTGCTGCCTAGCTCAGCTGAGCCAGTACCCAGTCCTGACCGTAATGTGAAGTGGCTGGTGTTGTGGCCCAACCTGACCTGCCTACACCCAGTCCTGGTTCTCAGCTCTGCCAGTGGGTGTTATCAACTAGCTCAGTCTGGCTTGCCCCCAGACCTGACCCACACATACAACAGTGGGTACCAAACTGGTTTAGTTTGGGCTGCTCCCAGCGGTGGTTCTTGTGCTCACCTGCAGGGACTGTGTCCTGACAGCGAGTGAGATGATTTTAATTTCTGGTCCAAGGGGCAACCTCTTGCTTTGGTAAAAGAATAAAAAGCTACAAGACAGTGAGAACGTACATGATTAGGGGCTAACAGTGACACAAAACAAAAAGCATGCAATAGGAATTTACAATGTATCACTTCAATGTAGACAGTAATAAAACAGCATGCCTCGGAGGTAGCTGTCTTTCCTGTAAATCTAAAAACTCCAAGACTCTATCTCCTGTCTGACTTCTGGTGTTTCAGGAAGCAGCAGCTTTGCTTGTAACAGGAAGCAGGTGTCTTTTTGCAGATTCCAGACTTCCAGGAGTACAGTCAGCTTCATAATTAACCCTTTCAATCTTCTACCCACTGGTTCACTCCCAAATGGCCACAACAGCCAGAGCTAAGCTGATCTAATGACAGGAGGCAGGAACTTACCCAAGATCTCCCACGCGGGTGCAGGGTCCCAAGACTTTGGGCCATCCTCAATGGCTTTCCCGGGTCATGAGCAGGGAGCTGGATGGGAAGTGGAGCTGCTGGGATTAGAACCAGCGCCCATATGGGATTCTGGAACATGCAAGGCAAGGACTTCAGCTGCAAAACTAACACGCCGGGCCTGAGACACAGTTATTCTATATCTACTGGTTCACTCTTCCAAATGACTGTAATGGGTGGGGCTGAGTCAGACTGAAGCCAGCAGCCGGAAATTCCATCTTGGCCTCCCGCATGCATGACAGGGGCCCAAACACTTGAGCCATGAACTGCTGCCTTCTTAGCAGGAACTAGACGGGAAGCAGTTAGAATCAGACCAGCACGTCACTTCTTCAGGCTTTTCCTGTTGTGTAAGAATACCCAGCTTGAGCTGAGCCTTTTGAGCTGATGTCTGATAAGATGTCACATTTCATATCAGAGTGTCTGGGTTCAAGTCCCAGTCCCAATTCTTGAATCTAGCTTTCTGCTAATGTACTTCTTGGAAGCAACGATGATGTTGATGTCAGTCATTGGATAACTGCTGTCACATGGAAGACTTGGAATGAAGGGGGAACGTCTGGAGGACTGAACCAGTAGATGAGAGTTCTCTCTCTGAAATTCATCCCTAAAGCATTGTGAGGGTTAAGTTAGCGAACAGACAGAAACACAACAGCTTGGATGGGAGCCAGCATGATGACTCAATTGGCTAATCTTTTACCTGCAAGTGCTAGCATCCCATAAGGACACCGGTTCGTGTCCTGGTTGCTTCACTTCCCATCCAACTCCCTGCTTGTGGCCTGACAAAGCAGTTGAGGATGGCCCAAAGGCTTGGGACCCTGCACCCATGTGGGAGACCTGGAGGAAGTTCCTGGCTCCTGGCTTTGGATCGGCATAGCACTGGCTGTTGTGGTCACTTGGGAGTGAATCATTGGACGAAAGATCTTCCTCTCTGTCTCTCCTCGTCTCTGTATATCTGACTTTGTAATAAAAATAAATAAATCTTTTTTAAAAAAATGAAAGTGGAAGGTCTTTCTGTCTCTTCTCTCTATAAATCTGATCTGCATTTCCAATAAAAATAAATACATCTCAAAGAAATGAAAGAACATAAAAATAAAAGATGGCAGGTTTGGGAGAGCGCAGCTGTGGTAATTTAGGATGGACACTGGCTCCTGTCACACGCTTAGTCGCTGAGCCTCTGGCTGGGATTCCTCACGGCCAGGCTGGCAGCTGTCCCTTACCCAGAATTCTCCTTCCTGTCTCATATGCCTTCATACTGGCCTGCAGCTGGTACAACACCTGTCCCACCACAGAGCCAGTCCCTCCTGTGCAGCAGGCAGGCTAGTGTGCCATCCCGGGTCCCTGTTGTGCTCCAGCTAGAAGCATGCCAGTTGGCTGCCCCAGTTCTCACTCGTTGTCCTTCCACCCGGTTTTTGAGGTACTGGGGGTTGACGTAGCGAGTGACCGCCTGCCCGGGCTCTGATTACACAAACCGTGCAGTGCCGAAGCTTAACGTCCCAATTCACAAAAGCCAGAAGCAGGCCCAGCTCGCGCCCACTTTCCCTTGTGTTCCTAGACCTGGGGCTCCCAGCTGGCCTCAGCCTGGCACTTGAAGCCGTCGCGGCCATTTTGGGTCCGGGCTTTAAGACAAAGCTCCTCCTAGACCCCGGATAGCGTCGTCGCTGGCGCGGCTGCGCAGGAGCAAAGTTCGGGCGGCCGCGTTGCAGCCATCTTTGATGAAGGCATGCCAGTGGTGGTTTTGTAGGGGCAAGCCAGCGGCCGGTACTTTGCATCCACTCCAGTGGACCCTCAAGAGACCATTGCCTGCTCTTTGGCGGCCCTAATGCCCGTCCTCCCGTACTGGAGCCCGGGCTTGCGAGGCGTACTCGAGTAGCGAAGGCTTCGCACAGACCGGCCCGGCCGAGGGAGACGCTTGGTCAGTGGACCAGGCTTGCAGTTCCCATGGCGCCGCCCCTGGCCCCGCTCCCCGTTCGAGAGTCAAACGGGGCCGGTCCCCAGGGCAGAAAGCCCGGAGCTGTGAGCTTCGCGGACGTGGCCGTGTACTTCTCCCCGGAGGAGTGGGAGTGCCTGCGGCCCGCGCAGAGGGCCCTGTACCGGGACGTGATGCGGGAGACCTACGGCCTCCTGGGCGCGCTCGGTGAGAGCCTCACCTCCCAACCCTGCCCTCCTCCCTTCCCTGCCGCGTTTCTGCGCCCTGCACGTGGACTGGGAGGCCCCTAGGTCCGGACAGTGGGTCCGGGAGTGGTGGTGGCATGGGGTTTGCCTTCTCCCTCCCCCACCGCAGGAGGTGGAGGTGCCAAGCCAGCGCTCATCTGCTGGGTGGAGCGAGAGGCGGAACAGTGGAGTCTGGATGCCCAGGACCCGGAGGTGGCCCAGGGTGCGACGAAAGTGGACACAGGTGAGGTAGAGGATGTTTAGGCCCCCGTGAGCTGCTTGCTGGGCATCTCACCCTGGCGCCTTCTGAATGACTCTCCTTTAGTTCAGGGTCATGATGCCCAGTCCTCCACAGGAGCTGTGTGCCCCCCTGCCAGCCCCTGATTTCTAGTTCGAGTTCTGTGGGCTTCCTTCTCTCCAACTTGTCAAAGTGCCCAGTGTCAGTGACCTTCCCCATTGCGCTCCCATTGGTCTGGAATGCCTCAAGCCCCTAGTCACGGTCCAACTGGGATGCCACCTCTTACCAGCTCTCCTCCAAAGCCAGCTCCTTCCTCTCCACCCCCAGCTCTCAGGGCAGCCCCTGGGGTACCCATGAATGAGAGCCTGAGCTCTCTCCCTTTATCTCCCAGAAAATTCGAGAAACAAGGACGACAGAGGAGGAGAACGGACTGCAGTCCTGGAGAAGGCCCTTGCCATGGACCCTCCTGCGCTGCCACCCACTGCCCGGGTGGCTTCTACTAGGCTGCCTTCTGGCCTGCAGAAGCCAGCAAAAGTGCCACGCAGGGGCCGCCCGCCGCTCTGTGCCCACCCCCTTGTCCCCCGAGCAGACCAGCGGCATGGCTGCTACTTGTGTGGGAAGAGCTTTGCGTGGCGCTCCACGCTTGTGGAACACCTGTACACGCATACGGGCGAGAAGCCCTTCCTCTGCCCTGACTGCGGTAAGGGCTTCGGCCAGGCGTCCTCCCTGAGCAAACACCGGGCCATCCACCGTGGCGAGCGGCCCCACCGCTGCCCGGAGTGCGGCCGTGCCTTCACGCAGCGCTCGGCCCTCACCACCCACGTGCGGGTGCACACCGGCGAGAAGCCGTACCGCTGCGCTGACTGCGGCCGCTGCTTCAGCCAGAGCTCCGCGCTCTATCAGCACCAGCGTGTGCACAGTGGCGAGACCCCCTTTCCTTGCCCCGACTGCGGTCGTGCCTTTGCCCACGCTTCAGACCTCCGTCGCCATGTGCGCACTCACACCGGCGAGAAGCCCTACCCGTGCCCAGACTGCGGGCGCTGTTTCCGGCAGAGCTCAGAGATGGCAGCCCACAGGCGGACCCACAGCGGCGAGCGCCCCTATCCCTGTCCCCAGTGCGGCAGGTGCTTCGGCCAGAAGTCAGCCATGGCCAAGCACCAGTGGGTACATCGGCCCGGAGCTGGGGGCTCCAGGAGCCAGGGCAACAGTGGCCTGTCTGCAAGCCTGGCCCCTAGCCCAGGGGACCTGGACCCTCCTGTGGGCTTCCAGCACTACCCAGAGATTTTCCAGGAATGTGGCTGAATGAGGGCCTCCAGTGGGACAAGGCTTGAGAGAGATGATACAGACGTTGACTGGGGTCCCAGGAAGACTCTGGGGCCTCCTAGGAGCTCACTTGATCCCTGGCCCGAGCTAGACCTGGAAAGGGTGGGACTGAGGTTGGCTTTGACCCCTGTTGGCTTCCTCTGCTAGCAGCTTGCTCCTCCGTGTTGCAAACACTAGAAACAGTCCCCTCGTGCTCTCCCACCCCAGCAGCCCCCATCTGGGACTGGGGAGAAAGGTCGCATCAGTACCCGAGGGTTCAGAGCATTGAAGCCCATTTGTTACTGTTATCTTCACTGCATAGCGGACACTCGAGTGGCCAGGTGCCGACCCCGGCCTTTGGCTGCCTTATTTATTCATGTATTTATTGTGCCCCATGCAGCAGTTTTAAGTTGTTAGGAATGAGTGGTTAAGATTACAAGTTGGGTATTTCAAACAAAAATTGGTTTCTAGCTTCTCTGGAAAAACTCAAAGATCCACATCTCAACCACAAACCCTACAATGAACTGAGGGGGAGGGGAGCCTGAACAGCAACCCCCTGCCCTCCAACAACAAGGCAGGAGCTGGAGCCAGGGGACCCCTCCCCTCCCTACTGTTTTGTCTCAGCTCTGGCCAAACATTGGTATGTGTCAAGCCCAAGCCACTGTCACAGCCGGCCTTCTGGCATTTTCCACTCACCTGACCTGTGGTCACATAGTTTTAGACCATGGTAATGGCGTTTGGGAACATGGGAATCTGTGAGCAGCTGCAGGAGAGAAGTAAATGCGGACTGTGTGTTGGTTCTCCTGTTGTATTTTCTGCTCGCCCAGTCCTGTTCACCGGCTCCTCCAGAGTAAAGATGAGGAGGACGTCCCCAGCAGGTCTTGTCTCAGTCCTGAACCAAATGGAACACGGGCTAGGCTCTGGCACCAGGCTGCTCGCTGCTTTCCAAGGGCAAGGCCCACGGAGCCCTCTCCTCATCCTCGGGGCTGCCTTGAGAGCCCATGGTCCATTCCCCCTCAGCCATCTTGGACACGGCCAGGAGGGTTGTGTCTCCCCTGAGTCAAAGGTTGAGTGTTTCTGTCCTGTGTTAGCTGGGAACCAGGAACTGCCACCTGCCCACAGTCACCCACAAGTGCAACATCAGGGTTGTTGGCAACTGCTGCCATCCTTGCACTGCTCCTGAGTGCCTCACTGATATCCCTTCCTGGGCATTAGCAGAGGCTAGGTACCAGGTGGATTTGCCATAGCACCCCACGTTAGACCCATGGCTAGGAGCGCGTGAGCACAGGCAGAGTGTGAGTTCTGCTCTCCATGGCCACCGTCACCAGCATCAGGGCCCCGCCAGGCAGGAGTGTGAGGTTAGATCTGTAGCCAAAGGGGTCACATGTTTGTGTCCCCAAGTCCCTTCCTTGCACTCTGGGGTCCTCTTTTTTTAAAAAAATATTTATTTATTTTTATTTGAAAGAGAGAGAGGGAAAGACAGATCATCCATCCATCTGCTGATTTATTCCATAAATGGTTGCAATGGCTGGAGCTGACCGGTCTGAAACCAGGAGCTTCATCCAGGTCTCCCATGTGAGTTCAGGGGCCCAAGCACTTGGACCATCTTCCTCTGCTTTCCCAGGTGCATGAGCGGGGAACTGGATCAGAAGTGGAATAGCCAGGACAGGGACCCAGCACCCCATACAGGATGCTTGGCACCATAGGTAGAAGATTAGCTTGCAATGGCACTGCACCAGCCCAGGTCCCATGATCCATCTGCCATCCATTCCTTTGTGGGCAGGATCCAACCTTGGCCAGCTGATGTCAGCAGTGGGCTGTGGCAGATGGCTGCCTGCTGCTGGCTGGCACCTCACTTCCCCTTGGAAGTAGCAGGAACCAGGTCCCAGCCAGACCTGTGCGTGATTCCTTCCTATGCATCTATCCCAGCCCTGTGTCCTGTCCCACCTTCAGGAGGTATTGTCAACCCAGAGAAGCTTGTAGAGAAAAGAGGGAAAAACTCTGGTGGCAGAGACAACACAGGTGACATCAGGAGCTGACTCCATGCCAAGGTCTTCAAATCTGTCCATGCTTAGGCCTCCGGCCTTGAGTTTGGCTGGGATGCCACCTTATCACAAGGGGAAAACAGGGTGCAAAGAGTTAAACCAG
This sequence comes from Ochotona curzoniae, assembly GCF_017591425.1. Classification (NCBI taxonomy): domain Eukaryota; kingdom Metazoa; phylum Chordata; class Mammalia; order Lagomorpha; family Ochotonidae; genus Ochotona; species Ochotona curzoniae. The sequence goes on from NW_024465421.1 coordinate 8,580,237, forward strand.
CTTTTAAATTCCTGCTCTGTCGCTTCAGCCCTCAACTCTGTCCATCACCCAGAGTGGCACTTGAGGCTTGCAACACCAGTTCTCAGCTCAGACTCCAAGCCCAGGACTGCAGCCTGCCCTTGGCCTTCAATTAAAGGAGCCATCATGGCTCCTGGGAGGTGCATGGGTGCTTTGAAGTCTGGGAGACTTGCTCGGGGCCTTGGAACAGATCCGACTTCTCTGCCATGACCCAACCAAAGTCCAGGCTACACCCCAACTCCTCCTTGGTTGTGAGGGATACAGCTAACCCAAAAGTCTGGAAGACTCAACTCAGAAGCAGTTTACAAACAGGAAGAAGGTTTGGGTTTTTCTTGGTTCTTTGGGAAGAATGCTTGTTTGTACCAGATGGAATGAGATGTTAAGGCCATGGCTACCTGGCACATCCCTAGCTTGTCCAGGCCAACTGAAATAAAAGTGAGACTTGATGGTTCCAAAGAACCACAGAAATCTCAGGAATGTTTGTGGTATCTTTTTAGGGTCAGAACACATACGCATGTTGATGACCCATAGAAGTTAAGACTTGCCTTTTCAACACAGCATTTTCAAAGGAAGACCTCTTTGCTTTGGATGCACATGGAGCATGTTTTTGGCAACATGGCTACGGGCTTTTGCCCAGGACACACTCACCTCATTTTGGAGTGCTGGCTCGGGGCCTGGCTCCTCTGTATCGCAGGCAGCTTCATGCCAATGTGCCCGGGAAAGGCAGCATGTAGAAGACCCAGATGGAGCTCCCGGGTCCTGACTGGCTTGGTTCAGCGGCTGTTCAGACTATTTGGGGCATGACCAGCAGATAGAAAATATTCTATTCATCTGTCTCTCTCTTAGTCTCTCATCTCTTCTGTCACTTTGCCTTTCAAATAAATAATCCTTAAAAAAAAAAAGTAGTGGGGCACAGGCTCCAACAACTGTGGGAGACCCAGTCCTGACATATGCACCCCACAGTCAGACCACAGATCCTGTAATTTCCCTCATAGAAGGAATTTTGAGCCCAGTGGTCCAGACTCTGCTGGCATGCCCACGTCTGCACTCCACATATCTTCAAAAAGAAAAAAAAAAACACAACTATGTTGGCACACTGGTATACTTAACACAAATCTGGCATTAACCAGACCCAGAATGGCTGCCAGCTACTAGCTGCTTTTCTCCCAGCAGTTTAACACTTGCGTAGGTGCTATCCACCTAGACAGTTGCTTGCAGCTGGGGTCCAACCCTTCTCTTGCCACACTGGTCTCAGTGGGCTCCTGCAGTTCTTTTCAGGACAGTATGGTTGTGTCCCCACTAAAAAGCGGGAAAAGAACAAGAATCAGATGATAAAGTCTTCCCACTGTGGCTTCCTCCATTCCAAGTCTCATTAGATTCTCTTCCATTCACATCAGGCGGGACTGCCTTCAGAACTAGCTCCTTCTGTGCAATCGCCCTCAACTCTCATCTTGGGGGAGCCCCACCTCCCAGGGAGAGAGAACCCAGGAACCAGGGCAGCAGGAAAGAAAGGGGTCTTGGGAGGACCCCCTAGGCAGACACCTGGAACCTGGTCGAAGGGGGAAAAGTGCGGAGGCGGCCATGTCTGCTTCCAGAGCCTTTGGCTTTTCATTCTTCAGAGATAATGGAGGGCACAGGGGGGCGGGAAAGGTTTTAAAAGCACAGGGCGGGCTGGAAGGCAGACAACGGGCAACCCGACCTCCCACTCGGTCCCGCAGGCCCTGCTGGCGGACCGCGGAGGTGGAACCGCCCTCGGCGTCTCCCGCCAATCCGAATGGCGCCTCCCACTCCCCGGACCCTTCCCGCCCCGCAGTCGGCGGCGTGGAGGGAGGCGGGCCATCAAAGGGCACGAGCCCCACCAGCCAATCGCTCGGCCCCCTGACAGGGAGGGGCGGGGCCTCTGGAAACGGGAGGCGGGGCCGTCTCCTTGGCAACGATCCTAGCCCTCCTGGAGTTGCTGGGGGGGAGGGTGGAATGGGAAGAGCGCAGAGGGGCGGGGGCCGGAGGAGTAGGCGGGTGGACGCGTTGGGGTCCGGGCTTGGAGTTCGATCGGGGGGTCGCAGGCTCAGAGCATCGGTCAGGCCAGGGCGCGGAGTTCGCCCGGGTTCCCCAGATGCGGCCGGAGCTGACCCAAAGGCCTGGGAGAGGAGAGGAGCTAGACGCCGCCCCCGCTGGCGCCGCTCCTTCTCGCTGACCTTGGTCTCGCTTGTCGCCTCGTCCTTGGCCACACGCACTGACGGACACAGGGCCCGGGAGATCGGCCGACTAGGCCCAGGGCGCACGGAGACCACCTAGGCCAGAGCGCATCCACCGGCCCGGCCTCTCCCGCGGGCTCCGGGGCGCCGGGTCTCCCCGACCCCGCCGCGGGGCCATCCAGCCCAGGGTTAATGCCAACGAGTTCCCACCTCCAGCCGCTCCTAGAGAGGCCGCGGCGTTAGCCAGCGGGGGGAACTGGCCGCGGACGGACACTTCCTGTGCTGGGGGAGGGAGTAGGGCAGTCGCAGCCCAACCCGGGGCTCGGGGTGGGGGGCGGCCAGACGGCGGGGTCTCGGGCGGGGAGTCGTGGGTGAGGGGGCGTCTGGGCGAGTCGTGAAGCCCCTCATTTGCGAGGCCTTGACGCGCTGACGGCCGAGAGGGCCGCAGGGCAGGCCGAGACCTTGGGGAGGGGAGGCGGGGCCGGCTCGGGGAGGGGCCGGTGGGCCGGGGAGGCCCAGGGTCAAGACGTCCGGCCTCGGGCGAGGGACAGGCGGAGTTGGGGAGCCGGGGCTCCTGAGCGGCGTGGAGAGGACGGGTGGCGAGGGCTCGGGTCTCAGGGCATTCAGGCCGGGTGTCAGGATCGTCCGCCATCGCCACTACCGCCGCGCTGGGAGCTGGCGGGGATGGAGCGGGAGGCGTCGCCGTGGGGCCTGGAGCCCCGGGATATGCAAAGTCCAGACGAAATGGGGAGCTCTGAAAGGTCCCCCCAAGGTGAGGGAGGACTGCCCCTCCGAGGATTATATCTGGGAGCCAGAGGAGAAGGGGTTGCGGTCTGGGGTAGGGGGGTCGGAGACATGGATACCTGGGACTTTGGAGGGGTGTGGGGAAGGCAAGGAGCAGGGGACCAGGTGCCCGGGCCTGTCCCAAGCTGAGGGTGGTTTTAGCACCTGCCCATGGCCAGCGGTCCTGGCTGGGGGGAGGGAAGACAGGTATGGCAAATAGCTGACCCAGTGACCTTCCAAGTCCCACACAATGTGGGTTTTCTGTAATTCTCTGATCCTGCAGGCCCCATGAGTGAGAATGAGGAAGAGGACGGTTCGCAGGAAGAAGGCACTGGGGACTATGAAGTCGAAGAGATCCCTTTCGGGCTTGAGCCCCAAAGCCCAGGGTTTGCATCCCACAGCCCCAGGTTTGAGCCGGAAAGCCCAGGGTTCGAGTCCCGCAGCCCAGGGTTCACACCCCCTAGTCCCGAGTTTGGCCCTAGAAGCCCTGATTCTCAGGCGCCTGAGTTGGAACCTAGGAGCCCTGGCTATGAACCTCAAAGCCCTGAGTTTGAATCTCAGAGTCCTGGGTGTGAATCCCAGAACCCCGAGTTCAAAACGCAGAGCCCGGAAGCAGAGGCTGGAGAGGCGGCAGTGCTCCTGAATCCTGAAGCAAGGAATGCCGCTTTGAGCAGCCTGCCCCTGGGGGTCCACCCTCTGGACTCCTTTACTCAGGAGCTTGGGGAGCAGTCCGCTGGTGACGTGCCCCTGGGACCACCTTTTGAGATGCCCACGGGGGCCCTGCTGACACCACCCCAGTTGGAAATGCTGCAGAACCCCCTGGGTCTGACGGGGTGCCGGCGGGGTGGTCGGTCTCGGGGTGGCCAGGGCCCGCGGCCTAACATCTGTGGCATCTGTGGAAAGAGCTTCGGCCGGGGCTCCACCCTCATCCAGCACCAGCGTATCCACACTGGCGAGAAGCCTTACAAGTGCGAGGTGTGCAGCAAGGCCTTCTCCCAGAGCTCCGACCTCATCAAACACCAGCGCACCCACACCGGTGAGCGGCCCTACAAGTGCCCCCGCTGTGGCAAGGCCTTCGCCGACAGCTCCTACCTGCTCCGCCACCAGCGCACCCACTCGGGCCAGAAACCCTACAAGTGCCCGCATTGCGGCAAGGCCTTCGGCGACAGCTCCTACCTCCTCCGGCACCAGCGCACGCACAGCCACGAACGGCCCTACAGTTGCCCCGAGTGTGGCAAGTGCTACAGCCAGAACTCATCTTTGCGCAGCCACCAGCGGGTGCACACCGGCCAGAGGCCCTTCAGCTGCGGGATCTGCGGCAAGAGCTTCTCCCAGCGCTCAGCCCTCATCCCTCACGCCCGCAGCCATGCCCGGGAGAAGCCCTTCAAGTGCCCCGAGTGCGGCAAGCGCTTTGGCCAAAGCTCTGTGTTGGCCATCCATGCCCGCACCCACCTGCCAGGCCGCACCTACAGCTGCCCCGACTGCGGCAAGACCTTCAACCGCTCCTCCACCCTGATCCAGCACCAGCGCTCGCATACAGGCGAGCGGCCCTACAGATGCGCCGTGTGCGGCAAGGGCTTCTGCCGCTCCTCCACACTGCTGCAGCACCACCGGGTGCACAGCGGGGAGCGGCCCTACAAGTGTGATGACTGCGGCAAGGCCTTCTCGCAGAGCTCCGACCTCATCCGCCACCAGCGGACCCACGCAGCAGGCCGCCGCTGAAGCCCTGGCTCCGCTTGGGGGGTGGGGAGGTGGGGGGCAGAAGGGGAAGGAGCAAGGGGTGGGGGGGGGCTGGGAGCTAGAGAAACCGTTGGAGAGGAGAGTGGGTGGGCAAGTCGGAGGAGTGGAGGGTTCTAGAAGCAGAGGTGCCAGGGTGCAGGGGGTTGCATGCCCTGGAGACTTGCGGGAGGATGGGCTAAGCAGAGGGGGTTGGAGGGAGGCCAGAGCAACAGCAGGCGTCTCTGGGAGAGATTGGGAGAGAGAGGTCAGTGGAGAGCTGGCCTCAGCGCAGCACGCTGCTTGGTGCCGGCCTTGCTTGGCCAGGGGCTAGCTGGGGTGGGGGGAGGGTGTGGGAGGGGCCTTGGTTAGAGTGGGGTAGCTTAGATTGGTAACTGCTAAGACCCTCGCTGTCAGGAAGGGGTAGAAGGGTAGGTGGGGTGTCGAGGGGGCCTCTTGCGTGTAAACCTCAGCCTCCCTCATCTTAGGCTCTGGAGCCCCTGAATTCGAATTCAATAAAACTATCTTTTCTGTGCTAAGAGAGACTGGTCCTTTAGATCTGGTGCCTGGCCAGCAGGAGGCGCTCATCCCAGCTGAAAACCAGCCGGGGGGGCCCTGGGGGCTCCTAAGATCCTGTCACCCAGATCTGCTCCTTCTGTGCCCCCCTGCTTCTGAGGGCTAAACTGGCAGAGGGTACCCAGCAAGCCACCGGGGGTGTGGGCAGTCCTGCTGGGCTGCCGTGCCTTTATCCTGCTTTCCCACCCAGGTCCCTCACGCTCGTGCTTGGCCCCTTGGGAGTGTATGGGGAGTTAGTGCCGTATTTGAGTCTAGCCTTGGGGACGTCTTAAGAAAGTGGCTGTCAAGAACATGGCAGTGCCCTGTCAAGGCCTTCCTCTTCCATGAGAACTTGAGAGCAAGTACCTGGAAGACGCAAGTGATGCAAAGGCTAAGCTTGAATTTTTTTTTTTTAAAGATTTATTTATTTATTGGAAAGTCAGATATACAGAGAGGAGAGACAGAGAGGAAGATCTTCCGTCCGATGATTCACTCCCCAGGTGAGTGCAATGGAAGATGTTATGCCGATCCGAAGCCAGGATCCAGGAACTTATTCCAGGTCTCCCACACGGTGCAGGGTCCCTGTGCTTTGGGCTGTCCTCGACTGCTTTCCCAGGCCACAAGTGGAGCTGCTGGGATTAGAACCGGCACCCATATGGGATCCCGGCGCGTTCAAGGTGAGGACTTGAACCGCTAGGCCACGCTGCTGGGCTCGCTAAGCTTGAATTTTAAAGATTTGTTTTTTAAAGATTTATTTTTAAATTTTTATTGGAAAGGCGGATTTACAGAGAGAAGACAGGAAGATCTTCCGTCCAATGATTCACTCCCCAAGTGAGCGCAACGGTCGATGCTATGCCGAGGAGCCTCTTCCGGGTCTCCCACACGGGTGCAGGGTCCCAAAGCTTTAGGCCGTCCTCGACTGCCTTCCCAGGCCACAGGCAGGGAGCTGGATGGGACGTGGGACTGCTGGGTTTAGAACCGGCGCCCATATGGGATCCCGGGGCGTGCAAGGTGAGGACCTTAACCACTGCACCATTGTGTAGGGCCCATAAGCTTGAATTTTAAAGTGTTTTTTTTTTTTTAACCCAAATATATTTGCATTTTATTTTTTAAACAGATTTTTCTTCAAAAGGCAGAGGGATAGGGAGATAGAATCTTTCTTTTTTAAGATTTATTTTATTAGATTTATTTATTTTTATTGCACAGTCAGATGTATAGAGAGGAGAAGCAGAAGATCGTCCATCTGTTGATTCACTCCCCAAGTGGCCACAAAGGCCAGAGCTGCGCTGATCCGAAGCCAGGAGCCTGGAGCCTCCTCCATGTCTCCCACGTGGGTGCAGAAATCCAAGACCTTGGGCCATCCTTTACTGTAGTTTTTGGAAAGAGCAACAGAGACAGCCAAGGAATGATCTTCCGTGTGCTGGTTCACTCCTTAAATGTCTCAAACAGCTAGGACCAAGCCAGGCCAAAGCTCGGAGTCAGGAACTCAGTCTGGATCTACTCCAAAGACTACACGGACCAAGGCATTGAAACCTCAACTGTTCCTCCCAGAACCTGGACTAGTAAGCAGCCAGAATTGGAGCACATAGGCTTGTACCCAAGCCTGAACCCTTCCAGGTGGCCACTATGGCCAGAGCTGAGCTAATTTGAGGCTGGGAGTCAAGAGCTTCTTCCAAGGCTCTCACATTGGTGCAGGAGCCCAAAGATCTGAGCCATTCTCCACTGCCTTCCCAGACCCGAGCAGGGAGCTGGATGGGAAGCAGAGCAACAGTGACACGGACCAGTGTCTCTGGGACGCTGGCACTGCAGATGGAAGATAATCCTGATGTGCCACTGCACTGGCCACAATATTACAGGGTTTCTTTTGTTGTTACATATATATTTTATTATTTGAAAGGCAAAGTTAGTTACAAAGAGAGAAGGAGGGAAGAGTCTTCCACCTGCCGGTTATCCCTCCCTCCCTGCACCCTGCCGTGTCTGTGACAGCCAGCACTGGGCCGGGCTGAAGCCAGGAGCTCAGTGTAAGCTTTTCACATGGGCAACAGGATTCCAAGCACCTGAACCATCACTGCTGCTTCCCTGTGCCAGGTGTGCTGGGAGCCGAGTTGGGGCTGAAGCCGGTTGTGAACGTGGCTCCTCTAAAATGACAAGTGTTAGGTTGCCTGCCTGGCCCAGGAATCTTGGTGTTTCTTAGATGGACTAAAGGGACCCCACAGCATTTAAGGGTCCCTGGATTCAGCATCTACTGGAGGCCAAGGGTTTGGTACCGCGGATGCCAGGGAGGCCTAGGTTCTCCTTCCAGGACCACACAGCCTCCGAAAAGGAAGCAAAACATGCATGGACACAGGGACAACTTCACAGTGCCTGGGAGTGTCCATGGATGTAAGAGACATGGAGCAGGGCTTGGTGGCAAGGGGCCCAGCAGGTGTGAAGTTACGGGGGTGGGGGAGACAGGGTGGGCCTTCCTGGTGGGAAAATGTGAATGAGTCTTTAGGCACAAGGATGGCTATTCCTATCCTCCCAGGAAATTCACTTTTTTCATCAAACCTTGATGAAAATATTTCAATTTTTAAAATTATGCCTTTGAAAGGCACAGTTATGCATGTATAGAGAATCTTTCATCTGTTGGTTCATGTCCCCAAAGGCTACAACATCTGGTGTTGAGCCAGGCCTCAAGCAGAAAGCCTGAAATTCTGTCCTGGTCTCCCACATGGGTGGCAGAGGTCCAGGCACTTGGGCCACCATTTGCTGCTTTTCCAGGGAGCTGGGATGCAAACTGGCATATGGGATGCTAGCTCTGCAGATGTTGCTTTAATCTAACACCAGCCCTGTTAAACATTTCTCCCACCCCACCCCCAGTGGTTGAGGAGGCTGTTTTGAGTCTTGGGTGCCAGGCAGCAGGGGGCCAACAAAGGCTGCTGCTTAGGGTACCACAACGCGGTCTTTCACCGCGCAGGCAGGCAGGGCCCCTCCTGCCTGCCTGTTTATTCTCCAGAGCTAGGCCAGGGAACAGGCCTTGGAGCCGCTCACTGTTCCTGCAGACCACCAGAGGGCAGCAGTGAGCGTTCCCTCTGTCTTCCCTATAGAGCGGTGGAAAACTCCTTCAGTCCATGCCTAAAGGGATGTAGACTCCCTTGTTCATGACTTACCAAATGCCCTCGAAACTCTTCACGGGTTCTGTATCTCTCTCGTCCCTAACCCACTTGTAAAAATTAATTTGAGAGACAGAAAGACAAATCTCCCATCCACTGGTTTTTTTCCCACATGTTCCCAGTGACTGGGGACCAGGCCAGGACAATTCTGGGAGCTGGGGGTGTAATCCGGGTCTCCCACACGGGTGGTTGCAACTGTCACCCCTGATTCCCAGGGTGAGCATGAGCCAGGAGTTGGAGGCGGGAGCCAGGGCTAGGGGCTGTACCCAGGGACTCCCGTGGTGATGTGGGCACCTTACACACCTGCCCCTGCTTCTCTGATGAGTTGCCTTACAGTGTCATGTGCAGGTCAGCATTTGAGAAAAAGAGGAAAGCCAAGAAGCGCTGAGCAGCCTAGGCCCACAGTCACACGGGTGCACGGGACGTCATGCTGACTGGGTGTATGTCCTCAGGCACAGGGCTTGGCACCAGGGCTGCAGGGAGGAACCTGTGAAAGGCTGGGGGAGTGAGGGCTGGAGCAAAGCCTGGGAGGGCGGAGCCCGGGAGGCTGGGGATCCCAACTTCACCATCTCTCCAGGATGCCTCACTCATTCAGTGAAACTGTCAACTGCGTGCCTAACCCTGTGACACCACTGCAGGGCAGGGCTCGCTGTCTGCCACACATCAAGTAAACCATCAGATATGAGCAACTTGGGGATGAGGCTGGGTTGCTGAAAGGGGTGCAATGTGCAAAGCTCATGGAGCCGGAACAAGAGGATGCGAGGTCTGAAGGCCGAGTGATGGCTAGCCAGAGGAGGAGGCGGGGAGAATGTTCCAGACACAGTCGGGGCTGGCTGGGTAAATGCGGTGAGAAGGGAGGAAGTGTGGTGTGTGAGCAAAGCAGGGGTCACTGGAGCTGGGAAAGGTAGGTGGATGCCTCCAGAAAAGCCTCTGGTCCCTAGCCCCAGAGCAGGTGTCTGTGATGGACACAGTGACACTGAAGGGACTGGCTCTTTGGAGGCTGGCTGGACTTCAGGCCGGAGGTAGCGCAGGGCAGGGCTGCGGGGTCTGAGGCCTCTGGAGACCCTGGAACGGCTCTAGGGCCCATGACTGTGGCTCCTCCACATTCAGACCCAGTGTTGCTGGCCCAGGAGGAGGGGGACCGGGTGATGACTCCAAGGCCGCAGCACGTAGCCTCCCTGGCCAGCCTGGCAGCAGTTTTTCATCATGAGCCTGCAGGGGCAGCAGCAGGACGAGCTCCAGGCTCAACACGGGCAAACTGAGGCCTGAGGAGAGGCAGGGACTGGCTTGGGACACACAAGGATACACACAGGGCTGTGTGCGGCAGCCTGGGGCCTCAGTCCTTGCCCTCGGCTTCTGGCGCCTCCTTCCCTTGTAGTGGCTCCAGGCACCCTGTGTCCTCAGCTCCTTCTGTAGGGGCCAGCGGCCCCAAGTCTTCCCCAGGGAATCCATTGGGGATGTCTCCGTCTGCCTCCATCTTTTTCTTCAGGTTCCGCTTGAAGAAGCCCACCTGCAGAAAAGCAAGTCTAGTGAGCGAGAAGTGCAGTGGGCTTACACCTGCCACCTGAGGGAAAACTGTGAAACCTCACCCTGTTAGTAAGGCGTGGGGCCCTGGTCACATGGGGCCCACTCCGGGCTGCCCGGAGGGGACTTGGCTATCCGGGTTATCAGCTTTGTCTTAGGAGCACTGCTTGGAGTCCTGGCTATTTCACTTCTGATCCAACTCCTTGCTAATGCACCCAGGAAGTCAGTGGTAAAAACCCAAAGGCTTGGGCCCCTGCACCCATGTGGGAGACCTTAGATGGAGTCCCAGAGCCCTGGCCTCAGCTTGATCCAGTCCTGGTCCTGGTCCTGCAGTCATTTGAAGAGTGAGCTAGCAGACAGAAGATGGGTCCTTGTCTCTCTCTCTCTCCAAATGGCTGACACAGCTAAAGCTAGGATCAGACCACAGCCAGGATCCAGGATCCCAGTCTGGTCTCCCATGTGGATGGACAATACCTACAAATACTAATGGGAAGAATTAATATTTCTACAATATTTATCTTAAAGATTTATTTGTTTCTTTCTTCCTCTCTTCCTTCCTTTTCTTTTTTTCTTAGATTGTATTTATTTTACTTGAAAGCTCACGGTTTCAAAGAGAGAAAAGGAGATGGAGAGAGAGAGATCTTCCATCCACTAGTTCACTCCCCAAATGGCCACAATAGCCACAGCTGCCACAGGAGCCAGGCGCCTCTTCTGAGTCTCCTATTTGGGTGCAGGGATCCAAGGACTTATGCCATTCCTCACTGCTTTCCCTGGCATATCAGCAGGGAGCAGGATTGGAATTGGAGCAGCTGGGAGTAGAATCAGCACCCACATGGGATGCCAATGCTGCAGTCAGAGGATTAGCTCACTGCACCACAGCGCTGGTCTCTATTTTGTGTTTATTTGAAAGACAGTTCTAGAGAGAGGAGGAAGACAAAGAGATTGCTCTTCCATGCACTGATTCACTCCTCTAGTGGTCACATTGGGCCAGACCAAGAAGCTAGAATTCCATCCTCTTCTCCCTCATGGGTGGCAGGGACTCAACCACACTTGACCCATCCCTTGCAATAGAAGTGGAGTTGAAATTCGAACCCAGGACTCTGATAGAAGATATGGGTGTCCAGAAGACGTGGGTGTCCCAAGTGGTGACTTCCTCATGCCCCAAGTGCGTGCCACTGCCCCTGCCCTTCAGACTGGGAGGGCCACAAAGGAGGCAGGGACCATATCTGTGCAGACTGCCTCTCAATGGAGCACCGGGTGCCCGGAAGCCCTCCATGCGTGGGCGTGTCCCCCATCTCCCAGCCCTCCCAGGGTGCTGTCGGCACTGGGCCATTCTTGCCTGCTCCTGTGCCAGACGTGGGGGTAGATGCAGGCCTCTTCCAGAGTCTTGGCCCTGGCACTCCCTCCCAGCCTGGCAGGCTTGGTGGGCCTATCCTGCCCCTGCCCCTGCCCCTGCCCCAGGGTTCAGACCTTGTAGAGTGCCAGGAAGATGAGGAGCAGCAGCATCAGACCCCCGAAGCCGCTCAGCAGGTACACTTGTAGCATATTCTTCTCCAATACCACGTCCACCTTCATGACCAGCTGGAAGGCGGGAGAGCCACCTGCAGGTGCTGTGCCCTGCCTCACCCCTCCAACCCTCCAGTACAATGTCGCAGAACCGGGCTCTGGCTCTGGGCCCTGTCCCCTTCCCTTGGGCCACACGCTGCCATCACTTGGCCAGTGTACCTCCGTCACCCCGGGTGCGCCCTCAGCCTTGGTGGTGGTGGTGGGGCTTCCCAGCTTAGCTCAGCATGCAAAGCCTCCACAACTCTGGCTCCCTGTTCCTCCCCTCCTCCAAGCTCCTGTTGCCTGCTCGTTCCTGGCCCACTAGTCACAGTGCAATCCTGCCTGCCCTCACACCTGCCCCAGTGCCTTGGGACTCTGGGTCTCTACTGTCTTACTACGGGGTTGGTGTTAACCCCTATTGTTAACTCCCTCGTTCTCAGCTTTTATTTTTAATTTGAGAGGCAGAAAGACAGTGAACATTCCCAGATGCTGGTTGGTTCACTCTCTGAAGGTCTGCAACAGCCAGGGATGGGCCGTGCCGAAGCCAGGCGCCAGGCACCTACTCTAACTCTCCTACATGGGCAGCAGACCAAAGTCCTGGAGCCATCACTCACTGCCTCTCAGTGTTTGCCTGAGCAGGAAGCTGGAATAAGGAGCAAGCATCACACACTGAACTCAGGAGCTTCAGTGTGGCATGTGGTTGTCCCTGATCTGCCACTCCTGTCACCTGTCACACAGCCCCATCACAGACAGGTGGCCCCGTTCACCCCCAGGGCTGGTTATGGGTGGGGAGAGGTAAGGCTTGGGCTGGTGCTGAGTCCTGACCTTGTTCCACACAGTCCCTCCATTGCCTTTCTAGTTCTGCCCCAGGCTCCCCACACCCTGTGTGAGATACGTTTTGGAGGGTTGCTGGGGGGACAGAGGTACCTGGGCCATGGAGGCGTTGCTGCCGTACAGGTGGAAGTGCTTGCTGCTATTGAAGGAGATGAAGAGTGAACTGCAGAGCCGTGACATGGAAGAGGCCTGTGGGGGCGCGAGGACGGGTCAGGACCAGGAGGGATGGGGCCCTGGCACCCAGGGTTTGGGCCGCTCATCACCCATCACTGTTACCACAGGCAGGAACCCAGGAGAGTGTGGCGTGGCTTGCGATCCACTCCACCTCGTTTTCTGTAATGGAAGCCAAGATTTTCCCATCTAGACCACCCAGGAGCCACCCTCAGGGCCCCTGGAAATAGCACGGTAAATTCCAAACACAGTGTGGTTCTCTGAGTCACGGAGGAGGACAGCAGCACCCAGGCTCTGCCCACCGGCAACAGGTGCTACCTCAATCTCGCCCGCCAGCTCTATGGTCCCAAGCACTTGGACGAGGAGTTGTCGCCTGAAGACGGTGGGACAGCGAAACTGGGCTCCAGGGAGACAGGGCTGCCGTGGGGGAAGGCACAGAAGTGGTCAGGGTGGCCACTATCCCCACCACCTGCTGTCTCGCCCTGCCTCGCCCCTGGCCCACTGCTCAGCTCTGGGATCCCCTACCTCATCCACGCTGGGCAGCCTGTTCAGGTCCTCGAACTGACAGGTGACAGGAGGCTCCTGATGGGGAGGGGTGGTGGGGCCAAGTCAGTCTGGGGCCTTCCCAGTTCTAGAGAAAACTTGAGCATCCTCCATCACCCCCACCAGCCCCACCCAAGCCCCGCTAAATCCCATGGGACTGTGATCTGCCCACTCTCCCTGCTGTCCCACACCCAGCTTTGCCCTCTGTACCCTGGGCAAGTTTGCTCACTCCCACCCCCCGCCCTGGCACCCCACATATCCCAGATCCCCTCTCTGGGCTACACTCACCATCTGTACAGTCCACGTGTAGGTAATAGGCCCCTTGCTAGGGGACCCTGGCACCCCGATCAAGGCCTCCAGTACGGGCGGGCTATGATCGTGCACGGAAGGCTGGATCCGCACCTGGCAGCAGACAGAGGTGGGTGACTGCAGGGCTCGGTGCCACCCTGCCCAGCGCACCCCTCACACCCCTTCCCATCCTTGCTGGGCGAGGCCTGAGGACTCTTTGAGGCCTCCCAGGGTTCTATGCGGTTCCCTGTGCCTGAATCCATATGACTGAGTTTCCTGAGGATGGGCAGGGGCTACGGCTTCTCCCACCTCCAAGTCCCTGGCAGCTGACATGACATCAGACAAGGAGAGATACTAACAGCACTTATGCAAAGCAGGATGGGAAAGACGTTGCTAACCACACTGACTTGGGAAACATTTCCGGACGACTTTTCATGTCAAGAGAAATGCACAGGAAAGTGGTCTAGGAGTGGGAGCAGGACGGTCAAGCAGACAATGTCCGTGTGAGCCACATGGCCTGTTGCCGTTCATCCAGTAGACACTGGGAACGCAGCGTACCAGCGAACTCCCAAAGGCCCAGGGTCAGGCGCAGATTTGAATTTAACTGTGAAAGGTGATTTTTTTCAAGGGTTTGTTTATTTTATTTGGAAAGGTGGATTTATAGAGAAGGAGACACAGAGAGAAAGATCTTCCATCCGCTGGTTCACTGCCCAACTGGCTGAAACAGCCAGAGCTGAGTCAATCCAAAGCCAAGAGCCAGGAGCTTCCTCAGGTCTCACATGTGGGTGCAGGGTCCCAAGACCTTGGTCTGTCCTTGACCACCCTCCCAGCCCACAAGCTGGGAGCCAGATGGGAAGTACAGCAGCTGGGATGCGAACTGGCACCTATATGGCATCTGCAAAGTGAGGATCTAGCTACTACGTTACCATACCAGGCCCTGAAAGATGATTTTAAAAATGTATTTGTTTGCTTAAAAGAAACTGCTTCATCTTCTGGTTAATTTCCCAAATTCCCACAACAGCTGGAATGGGGCCAGGCTGAAGCTCAGAGCCAGGAACCCCATCTGGGTCTTCCAGGTGGATGCAGCATCTAAAGCACCAAGCTATCACCATTGCCTTGCAGGGCGAGCAGAAGCAGGCAGCTTGAGCTAGGACTCCAAGCCAGGAACTCAGACAAGAGGACCTGGCATTTGACAAGTGGCACCTCGACTGCCATGCCAAACACCCACCCCAAGCTCAGCCTTCTAACCCCAGGTTTCCACGAGCTTTTTGAAGCACCCATATGATACGTATTATACATACTCTTCAGTGCACAATAAAGCGCACTCTTGAGTTTGGCCTAGTGGCTAAGACATGCGTATCCTACAATGAGGCATGGGGTTCGATGCCCATCCCTGGCTCTTGACTCCAGCTTCCTGCCTGTGCATACCCTGTGAGGCTGCGATGATGGCCCAGTCGTGTGAAAGTCCTGGACGGAATTCCTGGGTCCCAGCTTTGGCTTTCTAAGCCTGGCCAGCAGCTCTGCAGGCATCTGGGGTGAACCAGCAAATGGGAGCTCTTTGTCTCTCAAAGATTTTTTTTTTTTAACCAAAAAGGAGAATGCTCTGAACAGGTTAATGGCCATTCTGCAGGTTTCAGCCTGTGGTCGAAGGGCAGCCTTCTGCTGGAGCCCACAATGGTTGCAATGACCATTTGGCATGGCCGATGTCAGGTCATGGACTTGAACCTAGAGGTCTCCATATGGAGATGCAGGCTGGAGAGGCAGACGCTGTACCATTCGAACACCTGCAGCCTCGTCGGAGAGCCTGGCTGGAGACCAGCTTCCTGCGAAGGTGCACTCCAGGGGTGCTCGAGTGCTTGGGCTCCAGCTGCCCACATGGGAGACTCAGAGGGAGTTGCAGGCTTGGGTCTGGCCCAACGCCAGCTGTTTGGGGGGGGGGCATGTGAGAAGTAAACTGGCAGATGGAAGACTTACGTGTGTGAACCTATCTCTCTATCTTCATCTGACTTTTAAAGAAATACACAAATACGTGCTTAAATCTCACTGCTTCTCTGTAGCAACTATGTAAGCTGGGCAAGCTCCTGCCCTGTCTGCGGGACAGACTTCTCATCTGTAAAATGGGACTGAGTGGCACTGCAGGGGCTGCCCACAGAAAGCACGGATATAAAACCTGGGCTTGCCGTGTGGGCACGAACCCTGTTGGATTTTTTGCTGACTAGCACCTACCCAACTACTCAAACTCCAACAGTAGCTCATGTTATGTTAGATCAGGCCCCCAGGGGCCTGGCGCAATAGCCTAGTAGTGGCCAAATCCTTGGTTTGCATGCGGTGGGACCCATATGGGTGCCAGTTCATGTTCTGGCTACTCCACTTCCCTTCCAGCTCCCTGCTTGAGGAAAGCAGTTGAGGATGGCCCTGGCACTGGCATGGAAGACCCGGAAGAGGCTCCTGACTTCAGATCTGTTCAGCTCCGGCTGTTGTGGCCACTTTGGGAGTCAACCACTGGTTGGAAGATCTTTTTCTCTGTGTCTCCTTCTCTCTGTAAATCTAATTTTTCAATTAAAAAAAAAAAAAGAACAGGACCTGCAGCTTCTGGGGTTGGCACTGTGGCCTGCGAGCCTGGCATCCCACATAGGTGCCAGTTCCAGTTCCCTTGTTCCATCTCCAATCCAGCTCCCTGCCAACATCCTGGGAAAAGCAGTGGAAGATGGCCCAAGTGCTTGGAGCTCCTGGATTTGGTCTTGCCCGCCCTTGGCCATTGTAACTATTTGGGTTGTGAGATGAGTAGATAGATCTTTCTTTTTCTCTAACCCTGCCTTTCAGTTAAATGAATAAATCTTAATAAAAAAAAGAAAAAAACCTAGGTCCTTTCGCAGACTCCCCATCGCCCTGAAGTTGGGTGTTTCTGGGAGTCCCCAGGCACTAGGAGATGCAGTAGGCACCATCACTTGTAAGGGACTGGAGCAGGTGGCGGCTGGGCCGGCCAAGGATGGCGCTGTGTCCCCGCCCCCAGGGTGGGGCTGAGTGACCTGCGATGACTCACAGGGCCCCCATCCCCTTGAGGTTCGCACCTGGTAGATGTGCTGCACGTGGTGGATCTTGGGGCCTTTGGGGGTGAAACTGACATACAGTGTGGAGTTTTCCTGGCTGTGGAGAGAGGAGCAGAGATGAGAGTGGAGGAGATGGAGACCCAGCAGGGGCCCAGCGGCGGGGTGGGGCGGGGTTGGCCCACAAGCATGATCCAATTTCAGCCTTGTGAGGATTGGCCTTTTGCTGTCTTTCAGAAATGAAGGCTCACCCGTTACCTCGCCTGATGGAGGAACAGGCATCAGGCCTTGGCCTCCCCGACATGTTCCACCTCACCAGTGCCTGCTGGGTCCCGGGCATCTTAAAGCATACAAGCCCAGCACTACCTTCCCCACCCGTCTTTTTCCAACCCTCCTGATCGCACCCTCGGAGGCTGGCACGTTCCCATGCGACATGCATGTAGTCAGGCCTGAGCCTCTTGGTCAAGGCAGTCCTTCCACTGCACCCCTGCCTGCACCTGCCCCAGGCTGAGCCCGGCCATTCCCAGCTTCCTGTATTTGATCTTCACCTGTGCTCTTACCCAATGTCTCCCACTTTGGGGTGACCCCTACTGGGTCACCCCACCTGCTCCTGGTACCTTCCAACCTCCCCCAACCCGCACTAATGGCTCCTCTCATCAGTGTCAGTCTGGCTGGCCTTCAGGCATGAGTCAGCTTGGGAAGGCTGGCCTGAGACCCCGGCCACTGAGGTCTACGGCTTCCGTCTGAGCGTGGCCTCCACCCTTGACCCTGAGCTTCCTGAGGGTCACAGCCCTTGTGAATACTTCTCCCTCCTCTATCCCCGCTCAAAGTGTTCCTGGGCCGGCCAGCGGCTTTACCACAGACCCTGGCTGCAGGACCAGTCGTGAGGGCCAGGGTCTGCCTCCTCTGAGCCTCTCAGTTTGTTCGGCAGGAGAATGGGGCAAGGCGCATGCTGCCCTGTGGCCTCAGGGACAAGCCCGCAGCCATGTGGCCATGCACTGCAGAGCTGGCCCTGTGCTTTCTCTGCCCAGAAGCGCTGACCTGACTTCAGGGCGGGCAAAGGGCTGCCCATGTGGAGTGCTGAAAATGCTGGGCTGTGGCTGGAATCAGTGTTCAGAGGGGAAGTGGGCTCAGGGAAGGTCAGGGTGGGAGGAGAAGGGGGGAAGGGAGGACTCACTCCTCGATGAGGACGTTGATGGGGTACAGGACTGGAATTGTGGTCATGGCTGAGTTGTCCTCAAGGAGACCTACGTCCTCGTTCTCACTGTGTTGGGGTGGGAGAGAAGGAGGTGGGTTAGGAGGAGAGCTTGGGCCAGGATCCCGGGGTGGTCCGGGGGGTGGGGGTAGGGTGGGCCCGCTCGGGGGTGGCTCACCAATCTATGTGGGCGTGCAGCTCTACCAGGTCACCCCAGGAGCTGTTCTGTAGCGTGTTGAACATCACTTGGATAACAACCTGAGGGGAAGGACCAGACAGGGGTCTCAGGGGGCAGCCCTGTCCCGCCTCCTATAAGCCGGTGCAAACTGTGAAAACTCCGGGCCAGGGGTTTCCCTTACACAGAGTGGGACAGTGGGGTTGTGAAGGGCGGGGCCCCTCAGGATTCCAGCCCCAAGCGCATCCTGAATCCTCCCACCTGCCAGGGGACATCTCACACACCTCTCCCTCTGGGTAAGCAAGCCCTCACCAGCCAGAGAGTGGCCCAGACACCCTGCCCACCGCCTACCCCAGTTCCTGGCCTCTTCCAAGCTCCAACACTCACCTCACTGCCAGCTTTAAAGATGGGAGAGCTCACGTTGCAAGTGAGGTTCTTGCTCTGGAGCCTGGGCTCCTTGGAGTATTCTTCACAGCTCACAGGTATGTAGCTATGTGGCTTCAAGGGAGAAGACGGGCTGTCAGGATGGGCAAGGCCATAGGCCCTCAGGGCCCATGTCCCCACAACTCCTCCCTGCACCCCAGGCTCTATCCCCACCATCCTGTAATCTGAGACAGGCAGAAGCAAAATCTGAGAAGCAGATGGGGGCCTCGTACTAAGATGAGCCCTGCACCCCTGCATGTCACAGAGTGAAACCAGAAGTGATGGTGGGAAGGGTGCACTCACTGTGGCTCTATCAAAGCAGAGAACAGAACATTTCAAGATGGTGACAAGACTGCTGCATCTACACAGTCAACAACTGTTTTTTTTTTTTAAGTCTGTATTGAATCTATTTGCAAGGAGCGAGTGAGTGAATGAGAGAAAGACAATGTTCCATGCAAATGCCCACAATAGCCAGAGCTGGGCTGACGTCCCGAGCTGGGAACTCAATGCAAGGCAACCCGGGGGGGGGGGCAGGAACCCAATCATTTGAGCCATCACTGCTGCCTTACAGGAGCTGGAACAGAAGTGCAGCAGCTGGGATACAAACCAGCACCCACATGGGATGCAGGCGCTGCTGATGGCAGTTTTGTGTGCTGTGCCACCTTGCAGCCCCTCACCAACCCAAGCTCTTTTGAAACAACTGCTGCGCAAGGCATTGGCTCTAGAAGTTAAAACACCATTTGGGGTGCCCGTATTCCATATTATAGTTCCAGGGCTCAAGTCCCAGACTGACTCCTGGATTCTAGCTTCCCGCCAATGTCTTTCAAATAAATAATAACTCGCCTTCTTTCACTCTGCCTTTCAAGTAAAATCAAAGTAAATTTTTCTAGGGAAAAAGAAATCAATGGAATAATGAATGAGATCATCCCCGAAAAACACTTTGGTTTTTGCTGTGAAGGAAGTGAACAAACCTCGGTAAATCAGCACATTTTAAGAAAGGATTTTTTGTTTGTTTTAATTTGAAAAAGCATAATGATACAGAGGGTATGAGTGAAAGATCTTTCATTTGCTCTCTCACTCCCCAAATGGCCACAACAGCCGGTCTGGCCCAGGCCAAAGCCAGGAACCTGGAGTTCCTTCCGGGTAGCCCACGTGGGTGTCAGGAACCCGAGTCCTTCAGCCATCCATCATTACCTGCTGCCTCCCGGGTGCATCAGCCTGGGGTTGGGCTGGAAGCAGAGCAGCTGGGACTCGAACAGGCACTTGGATGCACTTGGCACATTCTGCTCAAGCGGAGGGGACCTATCCTGAGACCCGGGAACCTCTGCCACACACCCCTTGTCCCCTGACCCTGTGGCCAGCTGTCTCCTGCCTCGTGGTTGGTGGAGGAGTCCAAAGAGAGGTTCAACCCTGCCTCTGGGATCACGGGGCTGGAGGGTGACCAGGAGGCTGAGAACCAGGATGGGACCCTGCAGCGAGACCCCTGTACGGGCCGAGTGGGCTGAGCCAACAGCCGGAGGTGCTGCGGGCAGCCAGGCTCACCTTGAGCGCTTCCACCTTGCGGAAAGAAAGTCCCTGGGGAAAGCGGAGGACCAGCCGCACCCAGTAGGCATCCTCTCCCCGGTTGCTCAGCGTCAGCTCCACGGAAAGGCTGGCCGAGGGCATCAGGTGCAGGGCGCTGGATCTGGTGGGAGATCCAGGAAGAGCTAAGGCGGGTACTCACCCAGAAGCAGCAACTGGGATGCGAGGTGGGTAAGGGGCAGGACCTAGAGTGACCACGCCCCCGACTGAGGTTCCCCAGCTCCACCCACCCTTCCCGCATCTCTTAGAAAAGGCCACCTGAGCCTCTAGGGAGGGCAAGGGGTAGTCCCCAGGACACGGGGGAGGTGAGGGGCTTGCAGACCTGGCAGGAGGGAAGGCCAGCCTCAGGTCAGCTTCGCACTTCTTGTCTTCCCCACAGTTCTTCTCGAAGGGGAGCTGCAAGACCAAGCGGCCCGGGTGAGCAGGAGCTGCAGGCCCGGGCCTCCACCTGCCTCTCTGCACCACACCCCGCATACCTCCTTGGTCTCCGAGTGCGGCGCGGGTCTCAGGATAGGCTGCACCTGCAGAGCACAGGCCGGCGGGGTGGAGGGTGGTTAACACAGGAGGCAGGGCTGCAGGGGCTCAGCCGGCCTGGCCTCCGTCTGTGCCCTGCCCCACCTGGAGCCTTCCCAGGGGTTAGGATTTTATCCCACTGGAGACCCTGGAAGAATTTGGTAGATTCTCAGCTGTACTTTTTAGAAAGACTCCACCTGCAGGCCAGCTGCTGAGCGGTCTGTAGACTCTCCCTCACGGGGCTGGGGTCCCAGCACGCACACCCAGACCTCCAGCAGCCATGGCACCACAGTCAGGATCATGACCTAAGTCTCCCTCGACCTGTCTTTTTGTGGGAGGCTAAAGCTGCCTTCCCAGCTGCCTTGAACTTGACACTGAGGGGCAGGATGGAGGCAGAGAGTCAGGAACAGCTGAGCTGGGATTCTTGCTGGTCCCACACTGTAACTTCATCCCTTCACCTGTCAGTCTAACAAGCATACACCTGTTGCCTCCAGGGGGCGCCAGACGAGGAGTGCTTTGGGTGGGAGTGTGTGTCCCCACCCCTTCTTTTATGAGATAGTGGCAACCCACGTGGCTCTGTCTGCCTCTAACAAATGCACGTGAGCCAAACAGAACAGCCCCATCCCTCCATCAGGGCGAGCTCAGGGTCTCCAGGTGGCCTTCCAGTTTGCATCCTGAGTGGTGCTGGGAGCTGATGTCGCCCAGGGGCCGGAAGTAGATTTGCTGAGAAGAACCCACCCACTCTTGTTTTTTCTGGGGAGCCCCCAGAGGCCCAACCCCCACCACTGGCTTCCCTTCTCCCCACACTTGGTTTTCAAACTTCTCTAAGTGCAGTTTCTCTTAAGGAAGCCAGATTTGGTTCCTACAGCTTGCTACCCGAGTCTCCAGGATGGGATGGTCCCTTCTTGCCAAGTGGACTTGCTGCTCTCCCCCACCCCCACCCCAGTCATCACTGGTTCCCCCCAGCCCGTCTGCTCTCACCGTCATCTGTTCCCCGGCTGGCCCCTCCTCCCACAGAGAGAAACTTAAGGAGACGTTGATTGGGGAGATGAGGTCTTGAATGCACACCTAGGGACACAAGAACAGGTTGACATTCCCCACGATAAAAACAAATTTAACGACTTAAACAAATTTCAATGACTTACGCTCTAATCTTATATTTTTATGAAAAATTAATGAAGTGAGTACTGAGCTCAGTGGACGAGACACCCTCATCCCACAGGGGAGCGTCTGGGTCTGAGCCCCCACTCAGCTCCGATCTAGTGTGCACTGCAGGAAGGCAGTAGATGACGGTCAAACACCTGGGTCCCTGTCACCCACAGGGGAGACCTGGGCTGAGTTCCAGGCTCCTGGCTTCACTTTGGCCCAGCTCTGGCTGTTATGGGAATTTGGGAGTGCATCAGTAGATGAAAAAACTCCATGTCTCTGTTTCTCTTTAAAATAAACAATAAAATGATTTTTAAAAAAACTAGTAAAGCTATAAATGCCCCTGAATAAATGGACATTTAAAAATAAATACTTAAAAGACCATAATAATGGAGATTCAGACCCATTTTTTTTAGTTTTTATTTTTTTTTTAAAGATTCATTTTATTTTTCTTGGAAAAATATACAGATATACAGAGATGAGGAGAGACAGAGAGGAAGATTCTCCATTTGCTGATTCACTCCCCAAGCAGCTGCAATGGCCAGAGCTGAGCCAATCCGAAGCCAGGAACCTGGAGCCTCTTCCGGGTTCCCACATGGGTAGAGGGTCCCAAGGCTTTGGGCCATCCTCCACTGCTTCCCAGGCCACAAGCAGGGAGCTGGATGGGAAATGGGGCTTCTGGGATTAGAACCGGCGCCCATATGGGATCCCAGGTGTGCAAGGTGAGGATTTAGCCGACAGGTTGCTGCACCAGGCCCCAGACCCATTTTTTTAAAAAAGATTATTTTAAATATTTATTTAATTTTATTTGAGAGGCAGATTTACAGAAAGGAGAGACAGAGAAAGGTTGATCTTCTATTTACTGGTTCACTGCCCAAATGGCTGCAACAATCTGCAGCCAGGAGCCAGGAGCTTCTTCTAGGTTTCCCATGTGGATGTGAGGACCCAAAAACATGGCCCAAAGAGAATGGACTTAATTCATGCTCTGCTGCTTTCCCAGGCCACATTTAGAGAGCTGGATCGGCAAGTGGAGCAGCTGGAACTAGAACTGCTGCCTGGGACATCTGGATCCCGTATCAGAATGCCTTTGTTCAAGATCTGGCTCCAGCACCAATCCCAACTTCCTACTAATGCACCTTGGCAGGCAGCAGGTACGGGTGGAGCCTCGGGTCCCTGTCACCTGGGAGCACTTGCGCCATGGACTTCTGCCTCCCCGGGTACAGAATAGCAAGAGGCTGGGCTGGAAGTGGAGCCAGGCCTTGAACCCAAGCATGCATTCCATTCCCAAGTGGGCATTCCAAATGGTGTCTTAATGTCCACCTCAAACAAGGAGTTTTTAAAAATAATTGTGGGGCCCAGCGCAGTAGCATAGTGGCTAAAATTCTTGTCTTGAATGCTCCGGCATCCCACAGGGGTGCTGGTTCATGTCCCGGGGCCCCACTTCCCATCCAGCTCCCTGACTGTGGCCTGGGAAGGCGGTCGAGGTCTGCTCAAAGCCTTGGGACCCTGTGCCTGCATGGGAGACCTGGAGGAAGCTCCTGGCTTCGGATTGGCTCAGCTCTGGCCATTGAGGCCACTTGGGGAGTGAATCAGCAGGTGGAAGATCTTCCTGTCTCTCCTCCTCTCTGTATCTCTGACTTTTCAATAAAAATGAATACAACTTTTTTAAAAATTGTGAAAGCTGAATGAAGTGTTACTCGATGAGGTGTGCACAGAGTAGGGAAAATAGCACACGTACGTTGCAATGAGAACCGCATTAAAATACCTTACGTGAATACAGTAAAAACCAGCAGCCAAAGGACTAAGGGTGTACTGACTGCCCGGCTGCAGGACTGGCAGGACAGAGACCCGCATCACCTGCACCACCAGCACCTGCTGCCACCTCCCACCTCCGCCGGCCCAGCCGCCCCTCCCAGGCACCGGCGCTGGCTCCCTTACCGGGAAGTGAAACCAGAACTTGGTGCAGGACTGGACGGGCGTGACAGTCGTGTTCCCACGGAGCTCCGACTTCCCGCCCGGGAACAGCCCCCGGCTGCGGGTCCGATGGCCGTCCAGCTGCAGGGTGTACTTGAGTCTGGCCACTAGGGGGCCTGGGCAAGAAAGAGGCAAGTGTTGGATGAATGGAGAGATTGTGTGTGCTGTGTGTGTGGGGGGGTTGCTGCGTGGGCGCAGGTGGCTGCTCTAGGGAGCAGGGGACAGCACTGACCTTCGAAGCTGGGGCTGAAGGACTTGAGCTGGAAGCAGACTGTGACGTTGACACCTTCCTTCTTCTGGCTGGCGGCTGAATAGGAGCACTCCACCTCGTGCACCGGGATCTCGACCGGGAGGAAGGACATGGCTGTGATGATGTCCACCACGGGCCGGGAGCTGCAGGACAGGAAGCAGCTAAAATCACCCCCGGGGCCTCGACTGCACACCTCTCCTCAGGTCTGGGGTGCTGCTGGGGAGGGTTCAGGGGACCCTGTTCTCTCGAGCCAACCTCAGCCTCCCTGTCTCTCATAAGCACCGTGGTGATGACGCTCCTCACTCTACATAGTATCTCCTGACCCCATGTTCATTAAGATGCCAGAGCTTTTTACACCTCAAAGTCACACTGAGCGACCTCCACGCCTATGACCCCTCAGTGAGGTCACGTGCCATTTAGGGAAGACAATTTGAGCTTTTTCATATCCATGCCAGGTCGCTGGCTCTTCAATGCTGGCCTTTTTTGTTATCCCAGGGTGCCTTGGGGCACGCTGGGATTTCATATGCATTAGAGATGGAGAGGGAGCTCTTTTTCCATTCGTTCCGTCCTCCCCAAATGTCTGCAACGACCAAGGCTGGGCCAGGAGCCAGGAAACTCACTCGGGTCTCTCCAAGGATTGGAGTTACCACTGCGGCCTCCTAGGGTACATGCTAGCGGCAAGCTGGAATCGGGAGCGAAACTGGGACCTGAACCCAAGTGTTTTTTCTTTAAAAAGGTAAAGGCGGAGTTACAGAGAGAGAGAAGGAGAGACAGGGAATCTCCTAGCTGCTGGTCCACTGCCCAAATGGCTGCAGTGGCCTGCGCCGGTCCAGGAAGATGCCAGAAGCAAGCAGCTCCTTCCAGGTCTCCCACATGGGGGCAGGGGATCCAAGGACGTGAGCCATCCTCCACTGCTTTCGCAGGCCGTTAGTAGGGAGCTGGATTGGACTGAACCAGATTGCACTTGGGTCCCTACTACCCATGGGA
The DNA here is from genome assembly GCF_017591425.1 of Ochotona curzoniae. Lineage (NCBI taxonomy): Eukaryota > Metazoa > Chordata > Mammalia > Lagomorpha > Ochotonidae > Ochotona > Ochotona curzoniae. Next base: position 8,604,852 of record NW_024465421.1, read on the forward strand.
GAAGCCAGGGAGGAGCTCCTGGCCCCACTCTGGCTGGTGTGGGTACCTGGGGAGTGAACCAGCACACAGGACTCTAATTACGGTGTAAAACTTCTCTAAGAAGAGACGCTGCCCCACAGGGTGGGCTGGTGACCAAACAAAGTGATGGCAGAAGCTCTGGGCACACCAGATCAGGTACCTGGTGGCCACCAGTGGGACAAGGGCCGAGGGTACCAACATAGGTCTCGTCCACGTGCCAGCTCACCTGAACATGATCACCTGGCCCTCGGCGCCCACGGCTACATCGGGCAGGCCGTCGCCTCCCAGGTCCTTCACCCCGTGGATGGAGCGTCCAAACCAGTGAATTCCGGATGACACCTGAGTCCCTTCTATCCGCTATGAGGAAGCACAGAATTCACACTGAGCCGAGCTGGGAAGGGAGGGAACAGATGGGATTGTGGGAACTATCAGGTGGGGGTGGGGTCTGATTGGCAAGTGGGGCTCCTCACCTGGCTGGGTTGGGGGCTGAGCCCTTCCTGCTGCCCATTGAAGATGTACACGGCCCCCTGTGCCTCCAGTGGGGCTCCCACGGCCACGTCCAGCAGCCCGTCTCCATTGAGGTCCGCCAGGGCGGCGATCGCTGCTCCAAAGCGCCCCAAGGGGTGGCCAGAGTCCCCGTGTAGCTCTGAAACCCTCTGGAACCCTGGCTGGGAAGGAGCAGGGTGGCAGGTCACACACTGAGCCCCCAGCAGGTGTTCCCAGTACAGGGGTTCCTCCCAGAAACAGGCGGGCCTGTGGGGTCTAAGGAGGGGCTGTGAGGATGTAGGGGGCCCACCTTGTCCCTGAGTGAACATGGGCTCTGGGCTTGCCTGTTGTGCTAAGTATTTGTTCACCCCATAATGGGGACTCCTTTTGCCTTGGCCTTCAGCTCTGGGGCGGGGAGGCCCACCTGCTTTCTCTGGTAGATGAACACCCGACCTCCTCTCTGCTCCCCATAGAACAACGGGGCTCCCACCAGTAGCAGCTCCGTCTCCCCATCTTGGTCAAGGTCAACACCACAGAGCTCCCCTCCAAAATAAGAGCCAATCTGTAGAGGGAGGAGAAGGGTCTGATATAGAGCCCGTGGGGATGGCAGGGATGGCAGGACACCTGTCCCTCAGGTGTTCCAGCCCAGGCTCCAGCCATGCCTGCAGCCTGGCAGCCTGGGCAAGGCTGGCATTAGAGAGGGTAGGTGACAGGGCTGACTGCCAAGAGTAGATGGGATGGGCAGTGTTTGGCAGGGCACCTGTCACCGTCAGCGGGGAGATGCTTCTTGCTCGGACACAGGGGTGTGCCTCCTGTCACCAGCTCCTGTCCTGCTCAGAGGACCCCCCAGGCTGTGCTCACCTGGGACCCAGCTATTTCCTGCACCTGGCTCCAGGGTCCTTGGACGCTTTGCTTTTGGAATAGCAATACTTGCCCCACATGCTGGTACCGGGGGGCTCCTGTTGCCAGCAGGGATGCATTTCTGAGCGAGGGCAGCCAGGTCACAGTGTAACCTGAGAGAGAGGGAGGGAGAGAGGGAGAGAGAGAGCCTCTGAGTCAGAAGTCCAAAGGATGCTACCTGAGCACACACAGCTAGGAAAATGTGGCCACAGCTCGGCCCATCTGAGGATCACCCAGGAAGATGACAACCTCTGTGAATGGATATCTTCCATCTGTTGGTTTGTTTCAAATGCCTGCTCAGCTGGGGCCGAGCCAGACCAAAGCCTGCAGTGCAGAACCCAAGCCAGATGTCCGACATGTGTGACAAGGACTCAAGGACTCGAGCCCTCAGCTGCTGCTTCCCAGGTGGTACGCTAATGGGAAACTGGATCAGAAGTGGAAGGGCCAGGCCTCGAACCAGGCTCTCCGATGTACGTTGTGGGCATCCCCAGCGGTATCATAACCGCCAAGCCACATGCTTCTTTTTCTTAAATAATAAAGTTGGAAATATTCATAGGAAGAATACAAAGTTGGCATGAATATTAAAGATAAAGCAAGGGACCTAAAAAGCTGGCACGCATGCTCAGAGCTTCCACCTCAGGCCTTCTTCGTGGTATGGGAACCTGGAGCTCAGGACTGGGCTGGAGTCAGGAGTCATTCACAGTGAGGCTGAGAGCATGGATGAGTCAGCACCCCAAGGGGGCTCCTCTCTGCCTGGGCTCGGAGGGTGAGTCATATGCCCTGCAGAGCGGGGGACCGGGGCTGAGGCTGGCCCGGGCCGCTGCTCAGTCATGTGTGTTCCTATTCCTGAAGCTTGGGCAGGGAGAGACCACCCTTGGCAGTCACAGAGATGAGGTCTCAGTGTCTAGAGCCACTATGACCCACTGTGACCTTGATTTTCTCATTTGTAAAATGGGCGCAGTGCCCACCTCCTAGGGCAGTGTTGAGAACCTACTGCGGCTGGAAAGTGCTCAGCGCTGCTCCCTGCACACCATGGCCCTGGGAGCGCAGTGGGAGCATGAGATATGTATTTTTAAAGATATATTTGTTTGAAAGAGTTACAGAGAGAGGAGAAGGGAGAGATATCTTCCATTCACAATGACCACAATGACCGGAGCAGAGCTGATCTGAAGCCAGGAGCCAGGAGACTTTTCCGGGTCTCCCAGGCGGGTTCAGGAGCCTGTAGACCTGAGCCATCCTCTGCTGCTTTCCCAGGCCACAGGCAAGGAGCTGGATGGGACCTGGAGCAGTCAAGGCAACAACCAACGCCCATATGGAATGCCAGCACCACAGGCAGAGGTTTTACTGACCACACCATAGTGCTAGCCCGTATGTTTATTTTTTACAAACTCACATAGATGAGCATGTTTCAAAAAGCTTGTGGAAAGATGAAACAAAAAGATCAACTTATTTTGATGTCATAAATAATGTTGAGTTGGGCTCGGTGCGGTGGCCTAGCGGCTAAAGTCCTTGCTTTGAACGCGCTGGGATCCCATGTGGCCGCTGGTTCTAAACCTGGTGGCCCCACTTCCCATCCAGCTCCCTGCTTATGGCCTGGGAAAGCAATTGAGGACGGCCCAAAGCCTTGGGACCCTGAACCCATGTGGGAGATCCAGAAGAAGTTTCTGGCTCCTGGCTTTGGATTGGCGCAGCTCTGGCTGTTGCAGTCACCTGGGGAGTGCTGTAAGAATGCAAGGTCACATGGGGGTAGTGGCGTTTAGTGGTGGATATTTGGGGCTAAAGTCCTGTACACTACTGCCCAGCAGTTCCGTGACCCTAAGCAACTTAATTAAATTCTCCTCGGCTTAGCTTCCTTATCTACAAAATAAAGATTACAAAAATGGGGGCCAGGGCTATGGCACATCAGGCTACTCTGGGGGAGGTGATCCTGCTGCCATGTGGGGGGCAGATGGGTCCCTGCTGCCATGTGGGGGGCCTGGATTGAATTCTGGTTCCCAACTCTGGCCTGGCCCAGCACCCACTGCTATTGGGCATTTTGAGTCCATCTACCTACAAGGCTTGCCTGGCATTCCTCACGTGGAAAAGCATCCAAAGAGCTGCACAGAGCAGGCATCTCCAGTGCCCTCGTGTGGCAGAGAGCAGCAACAGCAACAGTGGATTGACCAGACTTCTGTCCACTGTGCTTGGCCTCCAAGGTGTGCTTGGAATGGACTAAAATCTTGGAGTTCTTAAATAATTCAAGAGGAAGAAGCCTCAAAAAGGAGCCACGAGTCCTTCTTCTAAAAAGGCAGTTGTTTAACATGCACCTGGTATGCTGGCATTCCGTATAAACCCCAATTTGTGTTTCAGCTGCTCCACTTCCCATCCAGCTCCCTGCTGATGGATCTGGGGAAGCAGTGGAAGAGGATCCAAGCGCCTGGGGCTCTGCACCCACGTGGCAGCCCTACGAGGAGTACTGGGCTGCCGACTCCAGCCTGACCAAGCCCTGGTCATTGAGGCCATTGGGGGAGAAAAGCAGCAGATGGAAGATCTCTGTTATTCTCTTTCATGCCACCTAAATCTGCCTTTCAAATAAAAAGAAATCCTCAAAAAATAATAAATAAATAAATACATACATAAATCTATCTTTTTTTTTTTTGAAGAGTTCTCCAGCTACACACAAAACCTGTGACTGAGTGGTGAACAGAGGGGTCACCATTGAGAGGTCAACAGTCACTTCCTGAGCAGCAGGGGGTCCTGCACCGGCGCAGGGCCAGACGGGGAAGCACCCGGGTCACGGGAAGGGAAGGGCCTGAGTGAGCATGGTCCCCCCACACGTCCCGTGCTTTGACTGTGGTTTCCGTGGTCAAGTAGATTAATCTGAGCTAGCCTAAGGGTGGATGGTTGGAACAGTTTTTGGGGACAGCGGTGGCTTCCAATTAATTGGCTGGTACCTAACTGGGGGGCAGAAGGGCAAGGGGAACTTCAGTCTGGTGTGTGGGCCTTGGATGAGGGCCAGGGTTGGGCTGCCATGCATGAACCACGGTCCCAGGGAGGCTGTACAGTAGAATTAGCTGGCTTGGGAGGGGCTATCCCTCCAGCATCAGCAAGACCCCATGACATCCAAACATGAGAAAATGCAGAATAGGAAGAGCAGGATAAATACCCAAGTAGAACTATATTTACACACTAGCTTTGCTCGTGTCAGTTGCTTATTCATCATTATCACTATTTCTAAAGCCAAACTGAGCTTTTCTCTCTCTCCTTCCAGAAGCCAGCAGAACCCAGAAGTCTCACCCAGGTACCCCGATTTTGCTTCCGGTATCAGCGGTTCGTTGCCAACAAATGTGGCATCCTGAAAGTCGGCCTTGAGGTCGAGAAAGCCCCCAGTCCAGTCCATGGCTCCCACGGCCCCCACCACGGCGTGGCCCTGTCCGGGGAAGAAGATGGGACAGAGTCAGGGCTCTGGGGGTGGGGCCAGCCGGGTGCTCTCCAGCCCCTCCACGTACCCTGCTGAGGTCGGCGCTGATGCCACTGGAGGACAGCTCCATGTTGAAGGAAGTCATGTCCTGCTTGCTTGTGCCTGAGGGACAAGGGACAGGAGAGCAGGCTGAGACACAGGAAGCGCTCAAAGCAGGGATGCTGGGGGACGTGTTGTCACACAGCAGTCAGCGTGCTGGTCCAGTCCCGGCTGCTCCGCTGCCCATCCAGCTTCCTGCTGATGTGCCTGGGAGGCTGCAGACGGTAGCCAAGGTGCATGGTTCCTGTCACACGCCTGGATGAAGCTCCTGGCTTCCGCCTGGCCCAGCCCTGGCTGCTGTGGGCATTTGGGGAGTGACCAGCAGATGGAGATTCTGTTTCTTTCTCCCTCCTTCTCTGGTGCTGTCTTGACCTCCCACTGTTCATCTTGCTTAAATCTGTAATGATTGCATTTGTTTCCTTGTTTACCATCTTTAACCAGTTTGAATATGAACTCTGCTTTCACAACAACCCTGAGTGTCCTATTCACAACACCTATTACACAGCTGTTGCAAGCCTGAACCAATAAAACGGGCAGGCATTGTGGTACAGTGGGTTAAGCCGCTGGCAGCCACTGGGTTGCTCTGCTTATGATCCAGCTCCCTGTTAAAGCACTGTGGAAGGAAGCAGACGATGACAGCCCAGAGCCTGAGCTTCTGTTACCCACGTGGGAGACCAGGATGGTTTTCTAAGCTCCTGGCTTTACCTTGAGCTACTGTGGCCATCTGGAGGAATGATGGATACCAGTGGATACAAGATTTCTCTCTGTCACTCTTTCAAAAAAGTCAGTAAGAATGAGCCCTCAGAAAGGACAGTGGTCTGGCTGAAGTTGCATAGTCAGAGGCATGGTGGATTCCCGGGCTGCATGACCAATCCTCATGGCTCCTTTCATTGAACCATACACCAAGCTGGCTCCTGGCACAGCAGAAATCACCCTCTTCCCACTCAGCCCTCCATCTGCTGATTGCAATGGAGCCTTCACTCATCCTAGGGCGAGGCGGAGGGCCCATGGGCTCTGCACACTCAGCCCTGGCCAGCTGGCCCAGATTGAGATGGGCTCAGAGGAGAAAGGAAGGAGAGACGCCTTGTGGGCTCAGATGAGACACGGGCGAGCTCCAAGGGGAGAGATGGGATTTCAAGGAAAACATACCAGAAGCTGGGCTGACCTCACCACTTGGTGCTTCTTCTAAGGAGGGCGCCTAGCAGTGACAAATGTCCAGCTAGTGCTCACTGCTGTTGTTGTTTTTTCTTTCAAAGGCTGAATGACAGACGGAAACATTTGTGCACATGCGCACGCACACACAGGTGGAGATCTTCTATCCACTGGTTCGTTCTCTAAATGGCTGCAGTGGCTGGCACTGGGCCAGGCCACAGCCAGGAGACCAGAACTCCATCCAGGTCTCCCACATGATGACAGGAAACCAATTACTTGAGTCATCCTCCACTGCTTTCCCAAGCAACATTAGCAGGGAGCTGGACTGGAAGTGGAGCAGCTAGGACTCCAAGAACACTTTGATAAAGAAAGGCCACTGTAGAAGTGGTAGCTTAACCTTCTGGGCCACAATACCAACCCTTTTTATTATTCAGGTTTTATTTATTTGGATGGCTGAGTCACACACACACACACACGCACACACACACACACACACACACACACACACACGTTCCATCCTCTGATTCACTTCTCTGATGCATGCAGCTGTCAAGACTGGGCTACACCAAAGCCAGGAACTAGAAACTTCACCTTAGTCTCCCAAGAGGGTGGCAGAAACTCAACCACTTGAGTCATCATGCCCTATTTCCCAGGCACCTTAGCAGGAAGATGGATTAAGAAGCACAACAGAGGGGATTCAAACTAGCACTCCAATATGGTGTGTAGGTATCCCAAGTGGCAGTTTAGCCCACTGTACCATAAGCCTGTCCCAGTGATGATGATGATGATGATGATTAGCGTGTCCTAGGTGAGTGTTTGGCTGGAGGGTGTGGGAAGGAGGTGTCTACTTCCACGAACCAGTTCACATCCCAAATGGCTGTAGCTAGGAGCCAGGAACTCAACCCAGGTCTCCCATAAGGGTGGTTGGATCCCAGGCACCATCACCGCTTGTGCGCCCTCTCCCCCAAATCCACCTTAACAGGAAGCTGGGGTCCGGAGTCAGAGGCAGGACCCAAAGGTGGGTGCTGTGAGGTGAGGGCCTTGCTCCCAGGGTGGGCATTTGAGTACAGCCTCGTGGTCCCCATGCCAGGCTGACCACTCACCCTCAATGGCATAGATCTTCCTCTGCAGCTCCGTGAACAGATCCTGGAGCTTCTCAAATGTGTCCAGAATCTTCACAAACTCTTCTGTGGGCTTGGAGGCGAACTTGTGGAGCGCCTCCTGGCTCTCCTTGGTCTGGAAAAACTTTCCGATCTGTGAGGGAGTGCGCAGCGTTAACTGGTGGCCCACTGACCTCCTGCCAGTTTTCAGTGAATTTCTTTTAAGACTCAACCCCAGAGAGAGAAGATCTTGGGGGTTCAAGAATAGGAGGGGAAAATGAGATGTAAGACGCAGTGCAGCCTGGGCCCGTACCCCGATGATGTAGCGGATGATGTCCTGGGCTGCGTCGATGCTGCCGCCGTCAGTGGCCTCCCCATCGGTAATGATGATGAGGACTTTGGTGGCATCTGGCCGGGCCCCCAACTCTGGCTGAAACACATGTTTCCTGTGTCCAGGAAGAGAAGATGTGTGACTTCCCAAAGCCAGGGCTGAGGTTCATCATTTTCTTAATTATTTTTATTAAACAGTTATTATTATTATCTTATTTGAAAGGCAAAGTGTCAAGGAGAAAAGGAAAAGGAAAATTTTCCATCAGCTGGGTTACTTCCCAAATGGTCACAACAGTCGGGGCCAAAGCCAGGAGCCAGGAGCTCCATCTGGGTCACCCACACGGGTAGTGGGAACTGAAGCACCATCCTCCCTTGCTTTCCCAGGCACATTAGCAGAGAGCTGGATTTGAGCAGCCAGGACTAGAATCATACTGCTAGAGGATGCTGGCATCACAAGCAATTGCTTAACCAGCTGTGCCACAATCTTGGTCCCAAGCAGTACACAGCTCTTGTGGGCACAGCAGCTGGCTTTGTGCAAAGCCTCTAATCTATGGCTCTGCCCTGAGTACCCGCTGTCCCTCAAGCTTCTGGGCACATGGACATGTGCCTGCTGTGGTCCTGCTGCTGGAGCTCCCTGCCACAACCCTCCACTCCCAGTGGTGCAAGCCCTGGCACTGCCCCTCTTCCGGGCCCCTCTGCTGCCTCCTTGGCACCCTCCGTCGTCCAATACCAGCCCTGCAGCCAGAGAGTTTTTGTTTGTTTTGTTTTGTTTTTCTTTTTTAATTCCTGTGCTCAGAAGCCAGAGGCTCCTCACGAAGAACCCCAAGGTCCACTGATCATGGAACCTCCTTTCTCCCCTCACACTGCTCTCTGTCCAGGCTCCTGGGTCTTTCCTATTCCCCCCTGCCTGGAAAGCCACCCCTGAGCACAGGCACAGCTTCCCAATCTCACAGACAAGATGCTGTTCGAACGTAGCTTTTTTTTTTTGGCTGGGTGTTGTGGTGTAGCAGGTGAAGCTTCCCCACGTAGGGACATCTGTAGCCCACATCAGGACTGCCTAGTCTGAGTTCCAGCTACTCTGCTGATCCAGCTGCCTGCTGATGTGCCTGAGAAAGCAGTGAAGGATGACCCAGGTCCTTGAGTTCCTACCACCCACGTGGGAGACCAGGATGGAGCTTCTGGCTCCTGGTTTCGGCCTGGGGCTCCCGGTGCACAGAGATTTTTCTGTCTCATTCACTATTGCATTCTCAGTACCTAGAGTGCGGCCAGCTACTTCCCAGAGACCAGTTAGGAATAATTTTTCTATTTTTCAACAATTCTGAAATGCATCAAAGAAGGATATGCAACAAAAATGATATGTGCCCAAGGAAGCCTGAACCACTGACCAGCTGGCCCTTTGGGGAAGCAACTGCTATCTCCTGATCTAGAAAAAAGCCCGAAGCCAGGTGCCCAGCGAGTATCTATGATGTTCGCTCCCACATACTTTTGTTCCCAGCACGAACACCTTTTAGGGTGTCGCTCTCAGCCTGGGGGGACTGCTTTCTCTAAGAACCCAGGGAAGCGGGCGGATCTTGGGGGTACAGTGGATTAAGTCACTGCATGAGATGCTGGCATTCCATTATCTCTTTCTTTGTCCTTCTGCCTTCCAAGTAGATGAAAATAAATAAATAGTTAAAACAAGCCCGAGGAGGACTTTTTCTAAGACTCCCACAGAAGGCGGCTCCAGAATCCGCCTCTGTGCCATGAAACCCCCATGACAAGATAGCGCCAGCTTCGTGCTGGGGGACCCCTGGACATCTAACCTAGACCTGGCTGATTAGAATTTATCTACCGGGCCTGGCATGGCCTAGCTGCTAAAGTCCTCGCCTTGAACATGCCAGAATCCCATATGGGCGCCGGTTCTAATCCCAGCCGCCCCACTTCCCATCCAGCTCCCTGCGTGTGGCCTGGGAAAGCAGTTGAAGACAGCCCAAAGCCTGGGGACCCTGCACCCGCGTGGGGGACCTGAAGGAAACTCCTGGTTCCTGGCTTTGGATCGGCTCAGCTCTGACCATTGCGGTGACTTGGGGAGTGAATCATCAGACAGAAGATCTTCCTCTCTGCCTCTCCTCTCTGCATATCTGACTTTGCAATAAAAATAAAATCTTTTTTCAAAAATTAAAAAAAAAAAAGAATTTCCCAAAAACTGTTCAGCTGGACTGAGGCTGCCATTTGCAGAGCAGAGGTAGCCTGACCACACCCCCGGCTAGGCCTTCGACAGCAATGGTACAACATGGACATGAGCCACCAAAGGAGCCTGGGAGGGGAAGCGCTGGGCTCTGGTGTGCTGAAGTGCACATGTGTCGGTGCCAGCTTGCGACACAAGGTGAAGACTCGCAGCAAGAAGACCAAGTGCAACGATGCAAAAGCTTCCTCCCACCACGCCACTCGGCAGGACGGTAAGCCCAGGAGGGTCCCACGGTGAGAGATGCAAGCCCTCTCCCTCCCCAGCTTGATCTCAAGTTCCTCTAATGTTTAAAGGAGACAATTTTAGAACACACTACACCCTCTCGACAGCATCTAGCCGGTCCACCCAGGACTAAACCTAAATTCTATATTGCAGATTAGGTTTCCCAACGTGGGACTCAAGCATCATGAACAGTTTAAGGAGAAAATTCTCAAGGAGAATTTTTGGCCATTTTGTTTCAAATCTGAGTTCCAAAGCTGATCCTCAGTCAGGGCGTGAGTCTAGCTTGAGCTGCCGGGGTTCACACTTACTTGCCAAGTCTTGATTTTAGAACTTTCTCCATCCCCGCCTCGTGACTTGGCAGTAAGCCCTACCCCGGGGAGCTCTCCCGGTAGCCACTGCTGAATCTCTCCTCTGAATGGAGTCACCACAGGGCAGATTTCTGAGGCTCGGCACTGCGATCGTCTGGATTAAAATGGCTTCCCCTGTGTCCACACCATAACGCACCCCTTTCCCTACCGGCCTGTTGCGTCCCCATGCCACGCAGTTGGAGGATACCGGCTCACACAGGACAGGTGGATGCGCACACCACGGGAACTCACGCGACATAGGTGATGGCCCCGAAGGTGTTGGTTAGCAGCTGCATGTGCTTTACGTTGGCCAGCAGTATGTCAGGGTCCTTCTCTCGAACATAATCCAGGAAAGTAAATTCTGTTTTATAGTCCGAAGAAAACTGAACAGCAGCAAACTAGAAAACAAAGAGAGAAAGGACGGGCAGTGGATCTCTTCTTCTTGTTTGTCTAATCCAATCTCTCCTTCTACCCCATTTTTTTTTTTTTTTTTAGAGATGTATTTATTTTGCTTCAGTGTGGTAGCCTGGAGACTAAAGTCATCACCTTGTGTGTGCCACCGGTTCATATCCCGGCTGCTCCACTTCCCTTCCAGCTCACTGCTTGTGGCCAGAGAAAACAGTAGAGGATGGCCCAAAGCCTTGGAACCCTGCAACAGCATGGGAGACCTGGGGGAGGCTCCTGGCTCCTGGTTTCGGATTGGTTCAGCTCCGCTCATTGCAACGACCTGGGAAGTAAACCAGCAGATGGAAGATCTTTCTCTCTGTTTCTCCTTCTCTCTGTAAATCTTATTTTCCAATGAAAACAAATAAATCTTTTAAAAAGAGAGAAAGATACACTTATCTGTACTACAAAACTAGATTTACAGAGAGAAGAAGAGACACAAAGAGAGATATTCCATCCGCTGGTTTATTCCTCAAGTGACCACAATATTCAGAGCCGTGGCGATCTGAAGCCAAGAACCAGGAGCTTCTTCTGGGTCTCCCATGTTGGTGCAGGAGCTCAAGGACTTGGGTCTTCTTCTGCTTCTTTCTCAGTCCATTAGCAGGGAGCTGGATGGGAAGTGGAGTAGCTGGGACACAAACCAGTGTCTAGATGGGATAATGATGCTTCAGGCAGAGGTTTAGCTTTCTATGCCATGGTGCCAGTCCCTCCCCTTCTTCCTTTTAAAACTTTACTTCTTTAAAAAGCAAAGCAACAGAGACAGAGTTCCCATCCATCTTGCAGTTCACTTCTTCATGCTCAGTTTGGTCCTGGCAGGGCCTGAGGGTGGGAGCTGGATCTGACACAGGGGAAGCAGGAAGCCAAGCATCTGGGCCATCCCCATGGTTTCCCTACTATCTGCCTTGGCAGGAAGCTGGGTGCAGGTGCAGGAACCAGGGAACAAACCCAAGGATTCCCTGTGGGTGTGGGTGCCTTCACTGGCATCTTCAGCTTTGGTTGCACACCTGACCCTCCCCACCTTTCCTTTTCATACAGGACCCACATGACTCACTCCACATCCACGCATCCAATCACTCTTCTGACAAGGAGGTAATATGAAATAAACACAGACATTCAGTGAAATAAACCTCTGTCTTCTGAGCTTCTTCCTGCCTCATCAGGGACGAAGGGGAGTGGCTCACAGTAGCCATCTTAGGGTCAACTGACCCTAGTTAACCTGACACAGGTGTATGGGCCGGGAACAGCCACCTGAGGCCAGGCCACTCAGAAGCTCTTCTCTGAGAATTTGAAGTCTGCAGGTAGAAGGCTTGACCCAGCAGAAGGTTAAGCAAAACAAACAGGCCAGCCTTGTGATATACTGGGTTTAGCCTCCACCTGTAATGCTGGCATCTCACGTGAGTGTTGGTTCAAGTCCCCGCCACTCTACTTCTCATCCACATAACTGCTAATGCACCCGGGAAAGGACGGCGAAAAAGGTTCAGGTGCTTGGGACCCTGCTAACCACATGGGACACAGACTAGAGTTCTGGGCTCCTGCCTTTTGCCTGGCCAAGCCCCAGCCACAGTGGCCATTTGGGGAGTGAACCAGGAGATATCTTGTCCCTGGTTCTCAAATAAACATAAAACAAACACCAAGAGAAAAATAAATATTCAGGAAATCTCCATGTGAATTTGGGAGCTATCCACAAGGACCCGTGAGCTTGGCTAGCCCATGGATCCAGCTCATAGAGTAATACAACGTGGTCAACCAAAGCAGAAACAGAAACTGAAATGAGAACCAAGGAGGATGCTAGGAGCCGTCTACTTCCTAGAGCTTGCTCCTTTCCGGGGTCCATTTACAACCTCACCCTGGGACCTAGAGAGACCTCCTTGGACAAGTTCTTTTTCTGGCTCCAGTCAGGTTAAGCAAAGACCTGTGGCCCACAACAGACACTCTCAACTCGTGTACTCACCTGGTAGGAAGAGTTGCCGAGTTTCCTCATCACATCCTTCATGAAATCCAGAATCTTCTGGAATTCATTTTGCTGTAAACTGAGTGAGCCATCAAACAGGAAGACGAGGTCCACGTTGCCCTTTATGCACTCTGCAGAGGCATGCAGAAGGTGTCTGGTGAGACCAGCCAGCTGCTGCCGCACCCATGAAAGGCAGCTGTTTGGTGGTATTTTAACTGTTAAAACTCAGCACCATCTGGGTAGGCATTTGGCCTAGTGGTTAAGACACACATGTCTCACTGTGGAATGCTCAGGTTCGATTCTTCCCTCTGTTCCCAGTTCCATCTCCCAGCTCCAGCTTCCTGGGAGGCAGCAGGTGGTTGCTCCTGTCATCGGGTCCCTGGTACCTCCACGTGGAAACATGACTCGATCTCCTGGCTCCCAGCGTCAGCCCTCCGCCTAGCCCAGTGCTACTGCTGCAGTGGGCATTGGAGGAGTGAAGTGGCAACCAGAAGCTCTACCTTGTCTTCCCACCTCTGGACGCAGCTGCCAAGATCAGACAGAAACAGCCAGTTGCCAGTTCCTTACCCTGATAGCCTGGGCGCCCTTGCAGGACAGGACTTCTCAGAGGCTGGTTGAAGAGGTAGCACAGCCCGCTCAGATAGGTGTTCTGGTCACATGTCCGAGACAGCCCAGGGTCACAGACCTGAAGAAGGCAAAGCAAAAGGCCCGGGGGTTCCTCTTGCTGCTGTCCCCTGGACACCGTCACCAAGGGTAAGAACCTTCCCAGACCATGTCCCTTTTCTCCACTGCCCAATGTGCAAAGCAAGGCAATTTTGTCCCCACCCTGGCCCTGCCATCCATCCCTGCATCCATTCTACCAACACTCAGGGCTCACTTGGCACTCCTTTTATTTATGGTTGGGCCTGTGCTTCACTTCCAGAGGTGGTACCTGCTTTTGCTAAAGACAGGGAAATAACTTTACTCAAAACCCATCAGAGAAATAGATGGCGTGGGTCTAGGACCAAGTGTTTCTGTCTTAAGGCCCAAGTCAGTCATTGGATTCAACAGTACCCACTGCCACACACAAATGAACCGATCAGACCCCAAGTCTCCACTGTTTATCACAGCAGAGGCTTCCCTGTGATGCAGCACCTCTGGGCATTTCTAATTGTCACGTCTTGCCAGTCAATGCTATTGGATTGCACTCCCCTCCCCCCATCAGAACACAGTGTCAGGCCTGACCCGCAAGGGTAGCTAAGTAAAGAAGCTCTAGTTCAACCCTGGGTCAGAGTTCCACTCAGTTGCTCTTCTAGCTCTCACCCAGCTACGTCAGAGGATGCTGGCTGGGATACACAAGAGATCAATGGGAATAAATCACTGGGGGAATCTGACCTGGGCCTTACCCTAAGGGCTGGTGCTGTGACCTAGGCATGGTAAAGCTTGTGATGCCATAGCCCATTCAAGAGGGTCTGGTTGAGTCCTGATGACTCTGCTTTCAATCTAGCATCTTGCTGATATAGCTGGGAAGACAGGGAAGGCTAATCCAAGCGTCTGGATTCCTGCCACTGACGTGGGGAGATCAAGATGGAATTCCTGGCTTTCAGTTTTAGCCTGGTCCAGATCTGGCTGATGCAGTCGTTTGGGGAATAAACCAGTGGATGAAATCTCTCTCTCTCTCTCTCCTTCTCTCTCTTTCTATCCAGCTCTTTCATATAAATAACTAAATCTTTTTTTTTCTTTTTTAAGATTGTTTTTATTGGAAAGTCAGATTTACAGAGAGAAGGAGACACAAGATCTTCCATCCACTGGTTCACTCCCCAAGGACCGCCAATGGCCAGAGCTGAGCCAATCTGAAGCCAGGAGCTTTCTCAGGGTCTCCCATGCAGGTGCAGGGTCCCAAAGCTTTGGGCCATCCTCCACTGCTTTCCCAGGCCACAAGCAGGGAGCTGGAAGGCAAATGGAGCAGCTGGGATACGAACGAGCACCCAGATGTGATCCCAGGGCATGCAAGGCAAGGACTTAGTCATTAGGCTACCGCGCCGGGCCCAAATAACTACATCTTTAAAACAAAAATAGTAATAACTGAAACCTGCACTGTGGTGTACAGCAGGCAAAGCCACCTCCTGCAGTGCTGGCATCCCATACAGTCCTGGCTGTTCCACTTCCAAACCAGCTTCCTGCTGATTGCCTGGGAAAGCAGCAGAGGATGGCCCAAGAGCCTGGGGGCCCTGCATCCTGTAGCACACCCAGAAGAAGCTCCTGGCTTCAGACAAGCTCAGCTCCAGCCATTATGGCCATTTGATAAGTGAACCAGAGGATGGAAGAGTTTTCTCTTTCTCCTTTTCTCTCTCTGTAAATCTGCCTTTCAAATAAATACATCACTCTTGAGAAAAACAAAAAAAAAAGTAAAATTTGCTGGCTCGCAGTTGTTTCTCAATAAATACTCCAACTCCATTTGATCCTTGCCCTTTCTGTCCATCTTTCCTGCATTCAGCTTCGCAGGTGCCAGTACCATCAGCCCCCGACACAATCCTTACCAACAGGTCTCCAGCTGTGGGGTCTGTCGCCAAAGTCATCCCCAAGTACTTGGAGGTGTAGTTGGAACCTGTGGGCAAAGGAAGAATCACAGACAGTGTTGTGGAGGCTGGCCTTGAACCCCCCCCCCCAGAAACTTCACGGCCCAGGCCTCCTCGCCAGCTACTCACCACCCAGGCTGACTGGCAGGCAGTGTCCAGTGCCCGGCTGGCACTCGTAGAGGCTTCCTGTGCTGTTCCCCTCGCCCGGAGCGCCCACGACAACCCTAAGTGAGAAATCTGTCCACTGAGGAGCAGCAATTCTTTGTGCACCCACTCTTTCCTTACACAGGGGTGTCCACGAACTGACCCCAAGTCCACCCTGGGTTAGGTGTCTCAGGGCCCTCAGCTGCTCTCCTTCAGGAAGATGGGGGGACAAGGACTCCCAGTTCCCAAATCTGCCTCCAGAACATTTGAGGTGGGGGAGGAGGCTCCTGGTACCAGTGCTATGATGGCACCCGGGAATGCCCACAGCCATGAGTCCAGCACCAGCAGGGCTCCCTGCTCAGGCGCACCCAGGGAGGCAGCAGGGGAAGGCTTGGGGACTGGGTCCCTGCCACCCACCTGGAGACCTGTTGTGGGAATTTGAGGAGTGAACTAATTCATCAGTTTGTCAACAGATCTCTGTCCCTGTTTTTCTTTTCCCTTACTTATTTGAAAGGCAAAGTTACACACACACACACACACACACACACACACACACACACACACAAACACATGAAGTCTTTCTTCTGCTTGTTGATTCAAAAAAATTGCAATGGTGGGAACTGTACCCACCCAAAGCCAGAAGCTTCCTCCCGGTCTCCCACCTGAGCGTGGGAGCCAAAGCCCTTGAGCCAACCTCTGCTGCTTTCCCACGTGCATATTCAGGGTGCTAGACTGGAAGCACAGCAGCTGGGACTCGAACTGGGGCCCATTGGGGATGCCAGTGCTACAGGTGGTGGCTTTACTGACCTACCCCACAACCTTAACTCTAACCCTCTGCTTTTGAAAAAAAAAAAAAAGTAAACCCGTTGCTTTTGTTTTAAGTAAGAATAATAAACTTATACGTAAAAGGGGGCACAGGACAGGATGCAGACACTTAAGGGGGTGTGACAGCTCGGGATCGCAGAGGCCTTGCCCCCCCACTTCCCAGGCTGCTGGGCCTTTCCTGAGCTGTCCCACAGGCAGCCTGTGCCCCCAGGAGGGCCTGGCGGGAACAGGGTCGCAGCTCACCTGTCTCCGACCTGCAGCACACGGTAGCCAAAGTGCCTCCCTGCCGGCGGAAAGGAGAAGCTCTGGGCGCCTCGTACCTCCAAGTTGTAGCCAGTGGCCGGCACTGTGGGAGGAGAGGAGGCGTCAGGCTTCCAGCACCCCCAGGGATCCCCTAAGCTCCCGCTGTTGCTGTCAACCCCCTCAGTGGCCCATGGATGCCAACCTCCCCCCTCACAGGACTTTGACCTTGGGGAACATAAAAGTCAGGACTTGCTGCCCCCCACCAGTCCCCAGAGCCAAGGCCAGCTTCCTCCGTGGTCTGAGGACCCAACTTTCGGTGACACAACTTTCGGTTTGACCTCTTTGGCAAAAGGCAGGATGCAGTGGGAGCAGAGAGCCCAAGGAGCCCGGGTGGGGTGGGGGTAGAGGTGTAACTCGGAGCCCAGGCAGGGACTAGAACGGGGACGCCCCAGGGACAGGGCTGCGCTCCCCCTGCACAGGTTCCTCCCCTTGTCAGGACCACGGCGCCCACCGGGGAACCCAAGTGGGCAGCCTCAGGCTTCCTCCCACAGACCCTGTGGGTTAGCTCCCCTGGCTCCTGTCAGGCTACCGGCTCTCACCGGAAGCTCCCCCTGCTCTGCATCCGGCCAGGGACCAGCGGGTCAGGGGGTCCAGTCTCCACTTCCCCCCTCCACCTAGAATCACAAACTCTCCACTCCCCCACTCCCAAGAGCCTGGGCAGCATGGCCCACCTTAAACTATCTTTCCCTGTGTCCCAAATTCCTCCCAGGCCCGGGGGTTGGGTCACAGCATCCAGGGATGATAGGGCTGCTGGCCAATGCACTTGTTGAGGTGAAGAAGTGAGAGCAGAAGCGTGCTCAGGGAGCCTCGCGGTCAAAGCTGCTACAGACCAGAGCCTGCGTTCTCCGCCCAGCTCCAGCGGCCTCCACCACCTGCCCCAGGCTTCCCCATCTCCCTTTTCCCCCACCAACTGCCTATGCAGTGGGCTCTGGCCTTCTTTGTCTTTCTCTTCCCTTCCTCGCTCCCTCTCTGTCCACAGCTGGTCCCAGGTTCAGGGTAGCTTCAGCAGTCTCCTCTGTCACCAGGGCATATCCCCTGCCCTGCCCTCTTACCTACCCCAGAGAAGCAACCCGGACAACACGAGCCTCGTTAGGAAGATGGTGTGAGATCGCTTCATCCTCCAGCGGCTGCAGGGGGCCATGGGCCCACGGGCAGTCTGAGGGCCCTTGGGACTTGGTGTAGCCTAGAGGGAATGAAAGAGGGAAATGATAGCGGCCCGGGGCCTCAGGGCAATGGGAGTTTCTCACAGAGGCACCAGACCGGGTGACACTGGGTGCCGTCGGGGCGGCAGGGGGGTGCCTGAAGGGGTTGTGAAACCGCATGGGCTCAGAGAGGAAGTGTGAGCAGCTTAAAGACACTTCCTGTGCCGCCTTGTATTTTCACATCATCCCATGGTGCCTGCTGCTGCCTCAGTTCAACCTGCCAGCCATCCTTGTTGTCTCTCACCAGCACACCACCTGGGGACCAGGCCTCCCCAAATGGCCATAACATGCAGTACTAGGCTGACCCAAAGCCGGGAACCAGGAGCTTCTTCCAGGTCTCCCGCCATGGATGCAGGGATCCAAGGCTTTGGGACATCCTCTGCTGTTTTCCCAGAGCATTAGCAGAAGAGCTTATAATGGAAATTGAGTTCAAACCAGCCCCCATATGAGATGTTGGCACTATACGAAGAGGATTAGCCTGTTGAGCCACCACATCAGCTCCTCCATTTGGGTTCCAAACAATAACAAACGAAATCCAAGAATAGAAGAAAACATTTGCCTCTCATATCTCTGAAAAGGGATTCAGAATACATATTTTTAAATTCTTATAATTTACTAATAAAAGGGCAAATGTCCTAACTGTTGAAAGAGCATAGGGTTTAAACAGTTGCTGGAGGAATGGAAGGTCTTTCTCTATGTCTCGCCTTCTCTTCGTAAATCCGCTTTGCTTTTCCTTTAAAAATAAATGAATAATAAAACAAATAAACAAAAGGAATAGGGTACTTGTTCATGCTGTAATATGGATATATCTTGAAACAATTCTATATGAAGGCCTGACATGATTGCTCAGTGATTAAATCCTTGCCTTGCATGCACCGAGATCCCTCATGGGTGCCAGTTTGTATCCCAGCTGCTCCACTTCCCTTCCAGCTCCCTGCCTGTGGTCTGGGAAAGCAGTGGAGGACGGCCCAAAGCTTTGGGACCCTGCACCCACATGGGAGACCCGGAGGAAGCTCTTGACTCCCAGCTTCAGATCGACTCAGCTCTGGCCATTGTGCAGCTACTCAGGGAGTGAACCAGTGAGTTGAATAAATTCTGTCTCTTCTTTCCAATAAAAATAAATAAGACTTAAAAAGAAAAAGAAAAAGAATTATGCTACATAAAAGAAGCTAGTCACCAAAAATCATCTCTTTCCCTCTCTCTGAGTCTTTGGAATGAATAAGTAAACCCTTTTTGAAATGAGAAAGGAAAAAGAAAGTAGATTAGTGAGTACCAGGAATGGGAGAATAAGGAATGGACAGTGAGTATTTTTGGAGTCTCGGGTTTCATTTTGGAGTGATGAAATGTTGTGGGGTTATGTAGTGGTGGTGATTTCACAATTCATGATCATATTAATAGCCACTGGGGTGGGCCTTAGAACAGAGCAGATGGAGCCACAGCTGGGGACTCTGGCTTCCCATGTCGGAGAGCCTGAGATCAAGGCGGCAGCTTCTCCACTCCCTCGCCAGTTTCCTGTTAAAGTGTCAGGGAGACAGACAGAAGCTGATGGCACCGTTGTTTGAAACCCTGACTCCACGTGGGAGACCAGGGAGACCAGGATGGAGTTCTAGGCTCCTGGCCTCAGCCCTGGCTATTGCAGGCATTTGGGGAGTGAACCAATAGGTGAAAGATTTTTCTGTCACTCTGCCTTTCAAATCAATTAATTACTTTAAAAATCTATACTGAATTTTACTTCTTGAAATGAGAACTTTTTAGTGATATGTGAATAACATCTGAATAAAAAACAAATAATAATACATGAAATTATGCTTATGTTTTTTTTTTAAAAGCGTAAGGACATACAAGCAAACTCTAAGGAGTGGTTGCATCTGCCGAGTGTGTTTCATGTGATCACCGTCTTGTCTCTATGTTTCTTTACAAGGGTGCACACTTTATTACTTCTTTCGTTTTTAAGATTCACTTATTTATTTGCAAGTCAGAGTTACATACAGAGAGAAAGTCTTCCGTCTGCCATTTCACGCCCCAGGTGGCTGTAACAGCTGAGGCAGGGCAAGGCTGAAGCCAGGAGCCTGGCCCATCTTTTGGGTCTCCCACATGGGTGTAGCAGCCCAAGTCCTTGGGCCATTTCTGCTGCTTTCTCAGGCTCAGTAGTAGGGAACTGGATCAAAAGTGGAGCAACTGGGACTAGAATCGACACCCTTATGGGATGCTGCTCTGCCTTCACGCTGGCCCCCCAATGTACCATTTCAAAAAACAGAATAACCACTTTAACAACACAGAGAAATATTAAAAACACGACAGAATAGAGGAACTGTGTTTACTCATGGGAAAATGGGAAGGGCATTTCAGATTCTCCCCGGACTGTGAGGAAATCCTACTCAACTTGCAAGGTTACTGCCAAGGTCACTGCCCAAAGAGGCTTCTGTAGATAATTCCCATCTGAAGAACCAGGAAGCTACAGCACAAGAGCAGATGTTGTAATCAGATGATGTCAGAGAGGGTTCTTAAAAAAAAGTTGGGCCCAATGCAGTGGCCTAGTGGCTAAAGTCCTCACCTTGCATGTGCTAGGATCCCATATGGCCGTCAATACTAATCCCGGCAGCCCCGCTTCCCATCCAGCTCCCTGCTTGTGGCCTGGGAAAGCAGTTGAGAACGGCCCAAAGCCGTGGGTCCCTGCCGCTGCATGGGAGACCTGGAAGAAGATCTGGACTCCTGGCTTGGATTGATGCAGCCCCGGTCATTGCGGTCACTTGGAGAGTGAATCAGTGGCTGGAAGATCTTCCTCTCTGTCTCTCCTCCTCTCTATATATCTGACTTTGCAATAAAAAAAAAAATCTTTATTAAAAAGTTCAAATCAGATAGTTATACTGATTTCCTTGATCTCTGGCAGAGCCATTCCAATTCCCATAGAACCAAATTCTTCTGTTTTGTTCCAAAATTGCAGAGATTATAGCTCAAATTTTCAGCATTACAAACTTTTAAAATATTCATCCCTTATTCTTTTTTTTTAAATTATTGATTTATTTGAAAATCAGAGTTACAGAGAGAGAGGCAGAGATGAGGAGAGAGGTCTGCCGTCTGCTGGCTGATTTCCCAGATGGCTTGCAACAAGCCTGTTTTGGGCTGAAGCCAGGAGTGAGGAGCTTCTTATGAATCTCCCACATTTGTGCAGAAACCCAAATACTTCCACTTTCCTTTCCACATCAGTAACAGGATAGCAAGTGGAGCAGCCAGGACTCCAAAAGGTATCTATACGGGATGCTGACACTGCAGGCAGTGGGTTAAGCTGCTATACCATAAAACTGGCTCCAAAGTCTTAGATTTTTTTTGGGGGGGGGGGAGTCACCCAGCTGTAGGCAACTGGCTGGATTGTCTTGTAACTAAACAACTGGGCCACAGCATCTGCTGGCATGTGCAAGACCCCAAGGCTGGGAATGGAACTCATGGGGAAACATCAGAGACTCCCATTCCAGGCCACTGCTTCCACTGGTAAGCGTAAGAGCTGGGACTGGGGGCAGGCTAGGCTGCTGCACTTGCTGACAAGTGCCAGAACTGGGTGCAAGTCATGTCAGCCTGGATTGCAGGATCCCCAATTTGCACTTATGGAAACTTAAAATGTATTAGAGGCAACAGGTAGGATATATGAGAAAAAAGGGACAGAGGAAACTGCCTCAAAGCTTCCATTGCTAGACTAGGTTTATGCGTACTTTTCTATTGGCAAGTACATTCATTTCTGGATTTTCCCCCAATATTTAT
Source organism: Ochotona curzoniae (assembly GCF_017591425.1). Classification (NCBI taxonomy): domain Eukaryota; kingdom Metazoa; phylum Chordata; class Mammalia; order Lagomorpha; family Ochotonidae; genus Ochotona; species Ochotona curzoniae. The sequence continues at coordinate 8,626,316 of NW_024465421.1, forward strand.
TGATTTGTATTGGGAAAACAGATTTACAGAGAGAGAGAAACAGAGAGAAAGATCTTCTATCCACTGATTCACTCCGCAAGTGGTCATAATGACTGGAGCTAAGCCAATTTGAAGCCAGGAACCTGGAACCTCTTCCGAGTCTCCCACATGAGTCCAGGGCCCCAAAGCTCTGGGCCATCCTCTACTGCTTTCCCAGTCCACAAGCAGGGAGCCGGATGGGAAGTGGAGCTGCTGGGATTAGAACTGCCGCCCATATGGGATCCCAACATGAGCAAGGTAAGGATTTAGCCATTGAGCCATTGTGCCAGGCCCTCAATAGCTTTTTAAAGTTTCATTTATGTAATTTATTTGAAATGAAGCGTGACAAAAAGAGAGAGAAAGTGATGCTTTCTGCCAGAGGCCAGCTCCAGCTGAGTTGGGAACTCGAGAAGGGTGCGTGGAATAGGCATAGAGGGAAAAGAAATGGACCACTACAATTTCAGGATCATAATGGACCATGCAAGGAAGCTGTCCCCTTTATTTATACAGAAGCAGTCACAAACTCTGGCACAGACCTTTCACATCATGGAATTACATCCACTCGACCACAGAGTTACGGGCCCGAGCAGTACAATTACAAAGTTTTCTTTAGGGGCAGTTTGACATAGCTTCAAGGGGGTCACAATTTATAACAGCTGGAGAGGTGAGTGAGGAAGGATTGTGCATTCCTTGTTTATCTCGGCCTGCCAGCCCCTGCCTGCTCTCCTCAGGTCTGCGCTCCAACCTTGGAGCCGCCTGTGACAACCAGACCCCGATGTTGGATTATCTATGGGTTAATAATGCTGGAGCCTTGATTTATGGGGATTGGGGCTTTGGCACTAGTTGGTCATTAGGCCTGCAAGCTCACACAGTTAGCCAAGCAAGTAAGCAGGAGTTACACAAGCAAAAAGAATTGCAGTTAGCAATGAGCCATGTTTACTCCATTTTGATTTCAACTCTGCAATGGACAAGTGAGTGTTTCCAAGGATAATTCTGCCAATTGTTTCACCTTAAGACAGGGCATTATCCATTCTGACATTGAGGCCAGGAATTCCTCAGTAGACAACACATATTAATCAGTAATATAATCCTACTACAATTCTCATTCTACTACTTATCTTATCAGTTAGAGGAAAAAGTATATCACAGAGGGGAAACGATAAAGATCAGAAACAGAAAAACTGCATAGATTACCACTACAAGTAGCACTCAATAACCCTAAATTAGTTTGAAAGCAAATTAGTTTGCATAATACAAGTTAGCTTGTATTATGATGTTAGTACAAACATTCTTGAGCTCTTCCAGCCAATGAGCCATAAGAGCAACTGAGACAGCACACATTGTTACAGGCCCGTTCACCAGGATGTGATCAGCAACATTAACTCCCAAGCTCACATTGCTGGCGGGGGCAAACAACAATGCCTCAATAGATTACAGAACTCTTAGCAGGGTGGTTGGGTGTCCTTGCAAAGGGAGGTGGAACTGTGTTCAGGTGGTTGCAGAGACGTCCACTGGGCCCTGCCATGCAGCGGGAAGCTCCCCGGGTCCTGCCAAACAGGGGAGCTGTTCTCTTCACAGCTTTGTGTCATCCATACCTGCTGCATGGACCCCAGCAATTTTGTCTGCTGGTTCATTCCCTCCAACGGTCATAATAGCCAGAGCTGGGCCGTGCCAAAGTCAGGAGCCAGGAACTCCGCCAGGGTGTCCCAGGTAGACATCAAACTTGAGCACTGGGCCATCTTCTGCTAGCAGGGAACAGGAAGTGATCAGACACACTCTCTCGTGCCTGACCTGGTTACATTTTCTAAAACTGGGTTTGGTTATTTGTCACCCCATTTCCTTAGCATTTGTGAAGGTAGTTGCTCGCATGAGGGGTTGTTGCTATTGATGCTTCTGTAGCAATTGTTACAGGGTGTGACTCGCCTATCACTGGGTCAGATCTCAAAACAATAATTGCATCACAGGGTTGGCCAGTTGAAATCAGCACAGCTAATGGCGGAATAACTGACCAGAAGAGAAAGTAAGCAGAGCCAGAATTATTGGATGCACTTGCAAGAAAGCATTGAGCCCAGAAGTCAGGCAGAGGCTGACGGCCAGTCACCATGGCTCGTGATCTGAGGGAAGCATCTGTAGCAGCTGTCCCTGCTGACTTAGGGTGACTGTTGCCAGAAGCTTGTTTGCAGGGGAACATCCGAAGGATGCTTGTGATTGTACAGCCTACAGTTCAGGAAACACCCTTATGCCTGCACTATTTCCTTAGTCATGGTGGGTTTTCTATGGTCCATGAGCTTTTCCCAAGTAGGTGATATGCAGCTGGATGGAGCTGGTCAGCTACCTTGGGACCATCCTCCACAAGTACTCCACAGACTACTTCAACAAAGTGTTTGCACCTGCATCGTTTGGGAAGCATAAACCTTGACTTTTCACAGTTTTAAAGGCTGGGCAGCCCAGGGATCAAGGTCAGGGTCTGCTTCGAAGGCGGCACCAGCTCATGGCGTCCTCCTCATGGTCCCACTTCTACCCCCTTTTGCACTTGGGATTAAGTTCAAAGGAATAGAAGCTTTCAAACCCTCGCATTCTGCCTGTGATCTCCCCAAGTTCATATCCTTCCCACAAAATACATTCATTCCATCCTAAGGGCCTCAGAAGTCCCCACTGGGTCCAGCATCATTTTTAAAATCTGAATCCAAAGTTTCACCTAAACCTCATCCGAGCCAGATTTGAGTGGCATTTTTAGTGTGATTTGTCCTGAGGCAAATTCCCCCTCTGGTTGTAAACCTGTGAAACTCAACAGATCCCAGGACACAACTGCAGGACAGGCACAGGCACAGAAGCTGGGTTTCATTCAGAAAGGAGAAATCAGGAAAAATAAGTAAAAGCCAGTCCCGACCACACACAACATCCAAAACTGCAAATGTTAAATGTTTTTTAAAAGATGATTTCTGCATAGTTCTCAAGGCAATCCCAGGTGCCTTGGAAAGTTAGGCGGAGATGGCTAGGTTCTCACAGCTCATGCCCTCTGAGCACCCACAGAGATGGCACAGTTTGGATGCTGCCAACATGTCCTTCCTGTGCCCTCCTGAACCACACCTGAGTGCACTTGAGACTTAGATCAGCTAAGGAGTGCTGCTGTTAGAATGAATGAATAGAAACTTGAGGTAGCTCTGGGCTATCTAGGGTCACTCCTTCCCCTGGGTCACTCCCCAGGTGGCCACAAAGGCCAGAGTTGGTGCTAGTCTGAAGCCAAGATCCAGGAGCTTCTTCCTAGTCTCCACATGGGTATAGGGGCTCAAGCTCTTGGACCGTTTTTGTTGTTGTTGTTGTTGCTTGCCCAAACTCATTAGCAAGGAGCTGGATTGGAAGCAGAGCAGCTGGGACATGAACCAGTGCCCATACAGGATGCAGGCAGCATCGGCGGTGCCTTTACCCATGATCCACACCACCAGTACCTTTCCCCAACACCTCATCTCGTGCAACCTTCACCAACACAGGAGTCTTGAAGGGACATGTACATCTAAAGCACAATAGGACAAGGAAACTACAAGGTGTTAATTAGGAAGCTTCCAATATTCTAGTCAGGGGCTCCAACAGGAAGCAGCAGGTGGTTCCCCTGAAGCCTGGCGGCCGAGATCACAAGCTGGGACCACAGCGGGGAATTACTGAAGCAGGATGCATCCCACACATGTGAAAGCATGCGCGCACACACACACACACGGCAACACCCACACAGGGAGCAGTCTTCCTTCTTTACTCTCTGGCTTCCTTTGTGACCTGGCTTGCCTGTGCTCTGAGGACAAGATCTTCTGGGCCACATCCCTGTGCCCTTGCTGCTGTCTGATCTCTCTCTCTCTCTCTCTCTCTCTCTTTTTTTAAGTATTTATTTTTATTGGAAAGGCAAATTTACAGGGAGATGGAGAGACAAAGGAAAAGATCTTTCATCTGCTAGCTTACTCCCCATACAGCCGCAATGGCCAGAGCTGAGCTGATCTGAAGCCAGGAGCTTTTTCCAAGTTTCCCATGGGGGTACAGGAGCCCAAGGATGGGAGTCACCCTCTGCTGCTTTTCCAGCTCATTAGCAGAGAACTGGATCAGAAGTGAAACACCCGGGACATGAACCTGTGCCTAGATGGAATGTTGTAGGTAGAGGAGTAGCCTACTGTACCATGGTACTGGCTAATGAAATGCTCCTTTTGCCAATTCCTCCCACCCACCCCAACTCCCTGGCAGCCTCTGATCGGCTTTCTATCTATACAGCTTTACTATTCCAGAATATTGTATAAATGAAATCCAATCATATGCCTGGTTTGCCTGCTTTCATTGACTTGGCATATGTTATTGAGAGTCCTCCACAGGGGTGCAAGTCCAAGGTCTCAAACAGCTGAGTCACAGTCACGATTACCACAACTGCTTCCTGTTCACCCACTGGGTGACATTTAACTTTTTCCAGTTTTTAGCAACTCTGAATAGAATTGCTGTCAGTATTTGGGCACAGGCTTCTCTATGGGCTAATGTCTTCACTTCTCTTGCATGTATTCCTAGGAGTAGGATTGTGAGACCACGTGAGACATGTAGTTCTCCCTTTGTAAGAAATTGCCAGACTGCCCTCAAAAGGTAATGGGCATTGCCACCAGCAGGACTCTGAAGTGACACTAACAAAGCAGAGGATGCCCTAAACACAACTGATACTGTATTCTGTGCAATAGGATCCATGGAGACTCAACATCAGGTATTTGACATGTTTATTTATTTTCGTCTACAGAGAGACACACAACGAGGCAGAGCTTCTAAATACTGGTCACTTTTCAAATGTCCCAATAGCCAGAGTTGGGTCAGGAGGAAGCCCAGAGCCCAGGATGCCATCTCAGGCTCCCACGTGGCAGGGGCCCAAGCACTTGAGCTGTCATCTGCTGCTTTCCAAGGTGTACATTAGCAGGAAGCTGGATTGGAAGCAGAGTGTTGAGGACTTAACTGGGCACTGTCACATGGGATGTGGGCAGTGCAAGCAGTGGCTTAACCCGCTGAGCCACAAGGTCCACCTTTCAACATATTTAATTTGGATGTCACGCTGTTTTTCATATTTAATTTAGAAAAACAATTCTTTGAGATACATGTGGCTATAGTGGTGACAGCTGGGCTGATCTGAAGCCAGGATCCAGGTTTGTTTTAGAGGCATTTCATGGGGTAAGGGAAGGAGTTGTGCAGTGCGGGGCCAACATGAGGAATGCTTCCCACATGTGCTTCTTTCTCCGCACCCCATCTTCACCTTGACCCAGGCCTGCACTAACATTCCATGTTTCACAGCGGCCTCCCTGCTGATTTCCCTTCTCCTTCCCACATCCACCTGAAGCAGACAGGGTTCAGGGAGACGCCTGGGCTCAGCGGCCCCTCTCACCAAGGGCAACAAATGGAGTCCTGGATCAGTTCTCCTTGTCCTCTCACCTCTTTTCTCAACTGAAAAACATGGGGATTCCAGTGCTTCACCTTCAAGTGTCATATAAAATAAGCCCTGAGTCCCGTCCACATCCTTTTTCCTCCTTGGAAACCCGGAACTGATCACCACCTTCGGCTCAGTCAAGGCCCTCCGGTGGTTCCCTGCTGCCTAGCCATCAGCCCAGTCTGTGCTGCTGTCACAGAGTGCCTTGGGCTGATTTGGCTCATGCTTCTGGAAGCTGTGAAACTCAAGATCAAGGGGCCACATCTGGAGAAGGCCTTCCTCATTCACAGACACAGCACTCCTGCATAACAGACACATGCACAAAAACCCAGACACAAACACATACACACTCAGACACAATTCAGCAAGTGCACACACTGCCATACACAGGAGAGGAAAATGAATGGAGCCTGAACCTCTCCTAGTGCCATAAAGAAGAGCATTCGCAGCTGGTGCTGTGGCATAGCTGCTTGAGCCACTGCCTCAAGTGCCAACATCCCATACATACACCAGTTCAAGTCCTGGCTGCTCCACTTCTGATCCCACTTCCTGCTAATGTGCTTGGAAAAGCAGTGGGGAATGGCCCATGTGCTTAGGTTCCTACACCCACATGAGAGAATGGATGAAGCTCCTGGCTTCCCCCTGAGCCAAGTGAGAGCTGTGTCTGGGCATGGACCAGGTGTGGCTTGGCTGCAACACCCAACAGTAAGAACCAGAAAGGATATGGGCCAACTGGACAGGGACATTGTTCCTGCCAGGACAAGAGGTAGATGAAGTCAAGGACCCACTGGTGCGCGCAAGATCTGCCACTGGGAGGAGACTGCTTAGAGGAGCTTGGAGAGCTCCTTTGTCAGGTTGCAGTACCTTCAGGTAAGCACAAGAACCAAGACAAGAAGCAGCTCAGACCAAGTCAGGTTACAGTAACCACTGGCATACATGTGGGTCAGATCTGGGGTGGACACAGTTTGTATCATCCACTGGCAGATCTGGGAACCAGGATGGGGAGCAGGAGGGACCAGGTCGGGCAGGAACACCAGCCAGTTCACTCTGGAGCCAGGAAAGGGGCTGACTGGGAAAGACTAAACTGCAGCACCAACCAGCATAAGCTGGAACTGGGAGCAGGTTGGATTGAACCAGGCTTAAACACCTGCTGGTAGATGCCGAGGTGAAAAGAGCCATGCCAGTCTGGGAGTGGATGCTGTGTCTGTGAGCCCTGGGGATGGAAGGATTGGTAGGTCCTTGCTGCTTGGTGGGTGCTGGGTTCATGAGCCCCAGGGGTGGGATGTCTGGTAGGGCCTGGGTCATCTGGTCTGGGTCCTAGGGCTCACCTGCATGATGGGTGCTGGGTTCCATGAGCCCCAGGGTTGGGGGTCCTGCCAGGCCCAGGTCACCTGGCCCAAATCCATGGCACCACCTATGAGAACTGGTTCTCCACAGTGTAAAGGATGGAGTGCTGGATGGTAGACCATGTGGACGTAGAGGATGTGGTAGTCCACTGTGGCCTGCAGAGGACATCTGGTACCATAGCAGAGAATGGAGAACAAAACATATGGACACTACTTTTGCCAAAGGACAACAGCAAATGTCTGGGAGAATGGAAGCTCTAAGGTCTACTTAGAATTAGTGTCAGCCAATGGACACTAGCAGGGACTCCTCATCCATAGATTGGCGAGATCATCAACATTTCAGAACTATTGCATCTACTTGGGAAGAACGTTTGGAGCGTGTGCTACGTTGGGGCCATGGGTTGATATCAGGTGGCTGTTTCCCATCCTCAGGTAATGAGAGGATTGGGAAGCTGGATATGGCTTCTCCCCTTATCACCTCCCCCTCCAGGAAATGGAAAGAAGAAATGGAAAGTTTGGAAACAATGATCACACCCACTTCTCTCTAGGTCTAGCTCCTTCTCACCCTGATCAATATGTAAACTTCACCTAAAATAATGAAGAACAAAAAAAAGCATTATTCATTTGTCAGAACAGAACTCCTTTTCTCTGCCCAGTGTTTGTGGCACAGCGGGCAACTCATTCACAGTGTAGTACTCTGTATGGAGAGACAGCCACTGGACTGCCAAAGCAAAGATAAGGAACTGGAAAACCTCATAGCTGGAAACAATTCATATTGGAGTTTTTAGTTAAAATATCACTGAGAATGTCACCAAAAAATATGTATTTTGGGGACCTGCATTGTGGCACAGCAAGGCAAGCTTCGGCCTGCAATGCCATCATCCCATATGGAGTCCCAGTCTGAGTCCTGCCTGCTCCTCTTCCAATGGGAGAAGATGGCCCAAAAACTTGGGCCCTTGCCACTAGTCAGGGAGACCCAGATGGAGCTGCTGGTTCAATTCTGGTCATTTGGGGAATGAGACAGCAGATGGAAGATCTCTTTCTAAATATATGTATATATTTAGACATATTAATAAATACATATATATATCACTCTGTTTTTCCAGTAAATAAAATGATTTTTTTAAAAATATTTTATTTATTGGAACGGCAGATCCACAGAGACAGAAAGAAAAATCCACCTGCTGGTTCACTCCCCAGATGGCTACAACGGCCAGAACTGAACCAATCCGAAGCCAGGAGCTTCTTCTGGGTCTCCCATGCGGGTACAGGGTCCCAAGGCTTTGGACCATCCTCGACTGCTTTCCCAGACCACAAGCAGGGAGCTGGATGGGAAGTAGAGCAGCTGAGACATGAATGGGTACCCAGATGGGATCTCAGGGCATATGCAAGGCAAGGATTTAGCCACTGAGCCATTATGTGAGGCCCTCAGATAAAACATTTTTTTATATAAGAAGATTTGGTTTCAAAACACACAATGTAAGTCTTGTGTGTTAACTAAAAACATGTTTAAAGAGATGTGTTTGTTTGAAAAGCAGAGTGAGAGAATGAGAGAGACACACAACAGAACTTCCATGTTTTGGATTCCCTCCTGAAATGACCACAGCAACTGGAGCTGGATCAAGTTGAAACCAGAAACCAGAAATGTATCCAAGTCTCCCACATGGGTGCAGGGGCCTAAGCACTTGGGCCATCTCCTGCTGCTTTCCCAGGCGCATTAGGAAGGAGCTAAATTCGAACAGAGCAGCCAAGATGCAAACCAGCACCCTGATGTCGGTCAAAATATTTTTTTTCAATTGAAAAAAAAAAAAGTTTTGAAGTGAGGGGAGAACAGAGCAGCTGTGCAGGGAACTAGACATAGCGAGAGACAGGACACCTGTTCAGCGGCCTGTCTCACTCCGATTTCTTTACTTTCATCCTGAGTCGTACTTCTCAGCCACTCTGCAATAAATCGAAGATCAAAAAAGCAAAGATGTGGCAAACAAGGAGCTTGAGGCAGACCTCTGACCCACACAACTGGCCACACCAGGCTGTGGCCGGATAACCAGGCCAGGCTTCTTGCCTCAAACACCGAAATCCAGGTCAAAGCCAGCACAGACACTGCTGGCTGCCCTGGGCAGGCACAGGGCTCCTAACCCAGGCTCTCCACCCACCACTTCCTCCTGGGGGAAGATGCCTGTGACAGCTTGGGTCCCCACGGGCCTCCTCTTCCCCCTCCCCCACCTGCCTGGAGGGAGCACAGTGGGCGGGGCTTAGAGGCCCACTGGGCCCTTGTGACCTCACAGCAGCAGGACCTGGGCATCCTAAAGTTCTAGAAACTCACCCTGCATCCTTAGAGAGGGCTGTACTGGCCTGCCCAACAGGTAGGAACTCACAAGGATGGCAGTCCTGGTGGTGGGAAGGGGGCCACACACGGTGCCTGGGAGCCTTGGGTCCAGATAAACTCAGCCCAGGGTTTCGTTTCCAACCTCTAGGTGAATGATTTTTTTTTTTTCTAGTAACCAGGTGCAGGTAACACCCTAGCTGTCCTGTTGAGAAATTCCCTTCCCCTCTCTTCCCCTCTCTGGACCCAGGTTCCTTCTTTTGTGTGGGGAGTCTCCAGAAAGTTCCAGGAAAATGTGTATTGTGAAAAGGTTGGCATGGGTTTCAGCATTTTGGGGCACTGCAATAGCTTAGTGTTGAGTTCCATTCCCCACAACTTTTTTTTTTTTTTTAAACAGGAAAGTGGGTAAGACTATTATTTCCAGATTTTTTTTTCCTGTATCTGGAGTAAATGGGGAGATAAAGGGAGAAGCTCCACCTAGTCTCCCACCCAGCCCAGGTCCCTCATGTCCCACAACTTTTTGAAACACCTGCTTCTGTGACTCATTCGACCCAGGACTCACAGGTCTGTGAATTCAACCAGAATCACACTGACCCTCCTAGGCCCCTATCGTTGCCTTATCACCCTGCCTGCCAGCACAAGCCCTCTGGTTTCCTGCTGGCTCCCCCACCCCTATTGCAGAAAGCCCCATAACCTTGCCCTTGGCCTCCACTTCCTGATGTGTGGGATGCCTCGGCCATCACACTCTGGCTGCTATTTTCTTTATTATTATTTAAAGATTTATTTTTATTGCAAAGTCAGATTTACAGAGGAGGAGGAGAGACAGAGAGGAAGATCTTCTGTCCAATGATTCACTCCCCAAGTGACCACAACGGTAGGTGTTGCACCAATCTGAAGCCAGGAGCCAGGAACTTCTACCAGGTCTCCCACGTGGGTGCAGGGTCCTAAAACCTCAGGCCGTCCTTGACTGCTTTCCCAGGCCACAAGCAGGGAGCTAGATCGGAAGTGGAGCTGCTGGGATTAGAACCCACGTCCATACGGGATCCCGGCGCTTTCAAGGCGAGGACTTGAGCCGCTAGGCCAAGCCCTCTGGATGCTATCTATTCTCTGGCCAAGACATTAGACTCAGAAATGCTCCTGGTGGGCCCTGACCCAGCTAGCGCCAGAGCCAGAGGGGAAGGGGACGTGGCAGAGCTGGGGAAAGTGACTCTTGCAGCTGTGATGATGTCATGGTAATTGGATTTTCCGTAGCCAGGCTGGCGAGGGCTCCTTTCGTTTTTACCAATGTCTCTCCCTCTCTGTATGTTTCTCTCTCTCTCTCTCTCTCTCTCACACACACACACACACACACACACAGTGCTTCCAAAAGTTGGTAGGAAATGCACTTTGCAATTTGTGTTATCTATATTATGTATCTGAAAGGCAGAGAGAGAATCTCCCGTTTGCTGGTTCACTCTGCCGTATGGTTGCAATGGCCAGGGCCAGGCTGAAGCCAGGAGCTGAGGACTCCAGCTTCCCATGGGACGGGCATGTGATCACCACCTGCTGCCTCTCAAGATGCATTAGCTGCAACTTAGAACTGAGAGTGAATGGGGGTCAGTGCCGTGGTGTAGTAGGCTAAGTCTCCACCTGCAGCATAGCATCCTATAGGGGCCCTGGTTTGTGTCCCGGCTGCTCTACTTCCCATCCAGCTTCCTGCTTATGCCCTAGGAAAGCAGGAAAGGATGGCCCTATGCCTTGGAATCCTGCACCTGTGTGGGAGACCTGGAAGAAGCTCCTGGCTTCGGATCAGCTCAACTCTCGTTGTTAAGGTCATTTGGAAAGTGAATCAGAGGGTAGAAGATCTCTCTCCTTCTCTGTAAATCTGTCTTTTCAATAAAAAAGAAAGAACTGAAAGTGAAGCCAGGACTTCAACCCATGTATTCAGATATGAGATGCAAGTATTGCAAGTGGCTGTCTTAACCACAGTGCCAAACTCACCCTGGAATGAAAAGGTTTTTATTTTGCTACAAAGGTTTTTATTTTGAAATCCATTTACAGTTTTGTATATAAATATGTAACATGTTTTGTGTCACATGTTCCATGAGCTTGAAGATCCATCATTTACCTGAAGTTCAAATTGTGGGCACCTGCATATCTTTTAATCCCACTTTTCGGGATCTGTTGTGAAGTCCCTTAGTATTGAAATGGCAGCCATTGTGCTACAGGAAGAGCGCCCTCCCCTCTGAGGACGGAGGCTTCCTGGGCCTCCCCACCCCCGGAGTCTCCTCTGCTCTTCCTCCTCAGAAAGTCTGCGGGTAGGGTCTCACTTCAGTTCTCTGCACAGGCCCAAGGAGTCTGGAACTGCCACAGTGGGCCACGCCCAAGCTTAGCCTGCTCCACAGACAGGGCAGCGGGGTGGTGGGGACCTCTGCCTGGTCTTCTTGTGACACCAAGAACACCCTGCCACCATTCTCCCTTCCAGCAGCCAATGAGGACATTGTCCAGCCTCTGAGAGTGCCCCTTGAGTCCTTTTCGAAAAGAAATCAAAGAGGGGGAGGGAGTGACTGGAGTGCCCAGGGGGCAACCGCATTTTGCTTAATTATTTTGCATCACTGAAAGCTATAATAACATTATAACATTGATATTAATTGATACATTAATACGAATTACTATTAATATATATGCTGTCACCACTTACTGGACACTTCCTGATCCCTCCCAACACTCTTCCTCCAGCTGAATATTCCTGAAGCCCCTTCCTAGCTTTGGTTGCTTGGCCAACCCTCCTGGTGCTTAGGAACAGGATCCGGAGGACCACCTTGGGCGGCTATCACGAAACCCTGGGAGCAAACCAGACACAATCGTTCTCCCCAAAGACTGGAAGAGGGTATCACATCTCCTCTAACCTCATTGCTCACACACACTCTCTCTCTGGGCTATCTTTGTCCACCTGTTCAAGAGTACACCTCAATTCTCAGTCTTAGGAGCGAGTCAAACGTCCACTCTTGAGCTACACACCCTGGTCATCCTGACTGTAAGGGGCAGGAACAGATCACACCCTGAAGTATAAACCCTGTGTCTGGCCTTCTCACCAGAGTGGGGACATGTTCTCAAGTTCATGCTGCGGGGTGAGGCAAATACATCAGAAGCATTCGCCCTGGGGTCAAGCTCAATTTTACTTTATAATCTGGCCCAGCTTCCCTCTGGTAGGCTCCTGTCTTGTTTTGCTTCCTCAGTCGCTCTGGTTGGCCTAGAAAATAAATTCTCCTTTACCACTTGCCAACATGACTCCAGGCAACTAAGGTGTCATCTCACTTCTCCATGTCATCCCTTTAAAAATAAGAATACAGAAGTTTGTTTATTTGAAAGGCAGAGTGAGTCTTTTCAAATATGAAATTGTGTTATTACACATCTAGTTGAGGATTAAATACCATTTATCCCCTCCAAGATTGGCATGTGCCAGCATTGTGGCACAGTAGGATAAGGTGTTGTTTGAGGCACCTGCACTGTGTGTCCCATATTGGAGTGACAGTTCTGGTTCTGACTCTACTTCTGGCCCAATGCCTTACTAACATGCCAGGGGACGTTAGTAACATGATGGTCCAAGTACTCAGGCCCCACCCACATGGGCAACATCTCTCTTCAATCTGGGCCAGCCCTGGCCATTGCAGCCTTTTGGAGGAGTGAACAAGCAGATAGAAAACCTCTCTCTCTCTCTGTTTTTCTGTAACTCTGCCTTTCAAATAAGTCATTTTAAAAAAAATACTATCTCCTTATCCATGTTTTCATTTTCCCTGGTTTCATGGATCTACTGTCAACTACACTCCAAAAAATAATATTAAATGGAAAATTTCAGAAGTCAACAATTTGTAAACTTTAAAATGTACTTACCTATTTTGAAAGACAGAGAGAGAGACATCTTCTACCTTTCCATTTCCAGCCAGGGTGGTCCAAGCCAAAGCCGGGAGCCTGGACCTCCACCCAGGTCTTTCTCATGTGAGTAGCAGGGCTCCAAGCATGTGGTGCATCTGCTGCTGCCTTCCCACACCTGTTAGCAGGGAGCTGGATCAGAAGCAGAGCAGCAGGGACCTGAACCAGCCAGCCTCAGCAGCTACTCCATGCCAACCCCAATTCATAAGTTTTATGTGACAAAATCTCTTATTACGGCGTATTGACATAGTTGTTTGCTTTTATTATTTTAATTATTATTGTCTGTTGCTATGTTTATTTTGTAAATTTTACCATAAAAATGTGTTTATAGAGGAAAGTGTGGTTTACGTAAAGTTGAGTACTGTTAGTGGTTTGTTTAAAAAACATTGATTGATAATCAGGTTTAGCGAGAGAGAGGGTAAGGGAGAGAGAGTTTTCATCCACTGGTTCACTCCATAGATGCCTGCAATGGCCAGTATTAGGCCAGGCTGACACCAGAGCCAGGAGGCCCTTCCAGGTCTCTCACGTGTGTGGCAGGGACCCAAGGGAGCTTCTTAGTCTCTGCAGCTTTCCCAGGCGCATTAGTGGGGAGCTGGATCAGAAGTGGAGCAGCTGGAACTTGAACTGGCACCCATATGGGCTGCTGGCATTGCAGGCAGTGACTCTCCCTGGTTGTACCAAAATCCCAGCCCCTACTAGTGGTTTCAGACATCCAGCAGTAATAAGAAGTTGGTTAAACTGATTAAATATATCCATTTTATAAGGCTACCATTCAACTCTTCACAAACTATATGGGGCTCACACAGGCCAATGTGGAAAGATTACGCTCTGTAAGCGGAAAAAACCACCACATTACACAGTAGTGTCTTACTTCTTATCTGTCTGCTCGGCAGGAAGTCCGCCTTTCGCAGCACCTTTCTCCCACATCCCTACTTCTGACACATTCTTCATCATGAGGTAAAATGAAAGGGCAGATACGTGTATGAACTCAACATAGCCACTACTTCTAGTTTTTAGAGAGGTCAGGACTTATCTGTCGGCTATAAATGATAAGGATTTAGCGAACTCCGACATGTTATTTATATACAAGTGTGTATTTATATTTTCACACATATATGTATCTAACTTTTTAAAGACTGATTTATTTTTCTTGGAAAGTCAGATTTACAGAGAAGGAGAAACAGAGAAAGATCTTCTATCTGCTAGTTCACTCTTCAGGTGGCCTGCAATGGCCAGAGCTAAGCCAATTCAAAGCCAGGAACATCCTCGGGGTCTCCCACATGGATGCAGGGTCCTAAAACCTCAGACCATCCTTGGCTGCTTTCCCAGGCCACAAGCAGGGAGCCAGAAGGGAAGTGGAGCAGCTGGGACATGAACAGGCACCCACATGGGATTGCAGTACATGCAAGGCGAAGACTTTAGTCACTAGACTATTGCGCCAAGCCCTACAACTAAATGTTTAATGAACAACATGTAAAAATTAGAATCAGAAAATAAAAAAGGGGGCCCGGCGGCGTGGCCTAGCGGCTAAAGTCCTCGCCTTCAACGCGCCGGGGTCCCATATGGGCGCCGGTTCTAATCCCAGCAGCTCCACTTCCCATCCAGCTCCCTGGATAACCCAAAGCCTTAGACCCTGCACCCACATGAGAGACCTGGAAGAAGTTCCTGGATCTGGCTTTGGATCGGCATAGCACCAACCATTGCATTCACTTGGGGAGTGAATCATTGGACAAAAGATCTTTTTCTCTCTCTTTCCTCCTCTCTGTATATTTGACTTTCCAATAAAAATAAAATAAATCTTTAAAAAAATAAAATTAAAAAAGGATTTGCAATGCTTTGGGAATCCCCCTGAATAACAGGTGCTGCTCGAGTGACAGAGGGAGAGATATTCCCATCTACTGATTTACTTCCCAAATGGCTGCAACAGCCAGTGCTGCTCTGAGCTGGAGCCGCAAGTCAGGAACGCCATGTGGGTTTCCCATGTAAGTGGAAGAGATCCAAGCACTCTGGACCATCTTCTGCTGCTTTCCTGAGTGCATGAGCAGGGAGTTGGATCAAAAACAGAGCAGCCGGGATTCGAACCAGCACTCTGATATGGGATGCTAGCAGCGGCTTAACCGGATGCACTAAACGCTGTCACTTCTTACAAAGATTTCTTTATGCAAAGAGACAGAGGCAGACAGAGATGTTCTTTTCTCTTAATCATTCTTTCCATTCTTTCAATCAATAGTATCTAAGGTTTTCTTTGCAACAAGCTCCCTGCTGCGCCTCGGGCTCACAGTGCAGAGAAGCACGGACTCAGTTATGAGGGTCCCCCCTCTGGCTGGCAGGGACCCAAGGACTTAAGCCATCACAGCAGCCCCCCAGGGCAGACATTAGCTGGAGCCTGAAATGGAGAACCCACGTACTCCAATACACTGTGCAGGCTTCCAAAATTACATGTCGAGGGCTGGGCCCAACTCCTGCGTCGTGTGAGTTTTTTTTAAACAAAATTCACGGGAACTTCCGTTGGTCTCGAGGCTGACCAGCTATGATTGGCCAATAGCCGTGTCTGTGAGGCAAAACTGCCCATCAGGCCACCGTGTGCGATTCTCTCTTCAGTTGCTGCGTCCACACGGCGTGAGAGAAGGTCAGGCTGTAGGTTGGAGCGGTTCTGGTTCTTGAGCAGCCGTCTGTGGCCTGAGTGTTTCCTCCCTTTCCAGTGGACCGCCTACCGTGGGAGTGTGGCAGGAATGACGCCATTTTGGCTACCGGAAGTCACATACCCGGCTTCCGGCTTTCTGTGACTTCTTTCTCCCCTAGAGATAACAAGCGCCCAGTCCTTCCCAGGACCCACGGGATGTCACAGCAGGTCTATCCATATGCCGGGAACTGAGTACCTGCCCTTCTCTGCCTCCAACCACCCGACCCCACCTACCCAGACAGAGAGAGCCTCCGTCACCCACTCCACCCCACAGCCTTAACTCTCCCACCCCGAAGGGAAGCCAAAGACCTTCCAGTCGTCACCCACAAGGCTGGGAGGGTGCCATATGACCCTTCATGGCATAATGTCCTTTCCTCTTGTTCATCTCTCTCAGCACCAGCCCTACTACTGGGCTTTCAAAACATCAGGTTTGCCCCAGCTCAGGCACGGCCATTTTCTCTCCCACTTGAGCCACGACTGCCACCTTGCTCCCTTCACAGGCGCCCTGGCCTGCTTTCTCTGTGTCCTCCACTCCTCTAGTTCCTCCTCCGCCCTTTCTCTTTGGGTTTTCCTCTTGCTGGGGCAGCAGCAAGCAGCCGCTCCCTAGCGTTGCTTCTCACCTTTGCCCCACGCTGCCACTTTCTGCCGCTTGGGTTGGTGGAGGGTGGAGCGGCTGTCAGCCCTGTGGGCCAGGTGTCATCACTCAAGCTTCCGGCGCCAAGTCTCTGGCCGCAAGTCCCAGAGGGTGTGGGAGTCGGGAACTGAGGCTGGGCTGGTCCCATCAGGGGCTAAGAATGGAATCCCTCCTCACCTGGTGGCTGGACTGGGTACTGCAGATGAACATCTACCATGAAGTCAGAGGATGCTATTCTTCTAAGGGCTTGTGAGGTCCCATGTTACGTGCCACCTTCCTCCCTCCCACACACACATCCGTCTGCTCCCTTGCTACAACTCTTACATTCCCCAGTCAAGACCTCCTGGTCACCTTGGCCTCCTTGTTGCTTCTAGAACATTCAGATACATTCCTGCCTCAGGACCATTGACACTTGCTACTCCTGCTGCCCACAACACACTTCCCCAGCTGACTGTGTTTCCTCATTTCCTTCAGGTCTCCAAGGTCAAGCTCACCAAGGCTTCCTCTAAACACAGTCACGTGCTGCACCCATCCTGCTTCTGTACCTCTCCCTTTGGGCTCTATCCTAGATGCCCTTAGCAGCTATCCCTAACTCATGACCAATCTTATCTATTGCAGTAGTAATGGCGCCTCCACCAGGACAGGATCCTGGCCACCTGGGTTGGCAGCACACCGCCGGGGTCTGGTCCAGTGGCAGTGAATGAATCTCAGGGGAGTGGTGAGCCCCTGGAACGTACCAGGTAAATTCCAGCCATTATGTTATTTCTTACTGCAAGTTCAATATACCTGATGGGAAAACCCAGAATCTGAAATGTTCAAAAGCAAACAAAATCCAAAAACTTTCCAAAAAGTGTTTTTTTGTTTAAAAGGCAAAGAGACAGAAGAACCTTCCATTTGCTGGTTTGCTTCTCAAATACCCACAAGAACCAGGAGCCTGACACTCCATCTGGTCTCCCACATGGGTGCCAGGGCCATCACCTGCTGTCTCCCAAGGTGTGCATTAACAGGAAGCTGGAATATGGGGCCGAGCTGGAATTCCAGCCTGGTCATTCCAAGCAGCATCTTAGTTGCTCCACCAAATGCATGCCGTCAAAATCAGAAATCTAGGGGGCCAGCACTGTGGTATAACAAGTTAAGCTGCCATCTGCAATACCAGCATCCCATATGGGCATCAGTCTGAGTTCACAGCAGCTCCACTTTTGATCCAGCTCTCTGTTTATGAGCCTGGGAAAACAGCAGAAGATGGTCCAAGTGCTTGGGCCCCTGCACCCACATGGGAAACCTGGACACATCTCCTGGCTTCTGGCTTCAGCCTCGCCCATCTTGAGCCTTTCCAGCCATTTGAGGAGTGAACCGGAGAACGGAAGATTTTTATCTCTCCATATTTATATATATATGTATATATTTATATATTTTTTATATATTTATTATATATATATATATATATATCCCTCTCTCTTTCTGTAAAGAGAAAAGTAAATAAGTGCCAATAATCTTTTTTTAAAAAAAAAAGTCAAAGTGTTTTGAATGCTGATATAATATTAGTGGAAAATTCTACTGAATGAAGCACAAAATTTTTAAAAATAAACTATTTTCAAGATATATGTATAAGGTATTATAAAGCACCCAGTCCCCAAGATATATCCTTATTTCTACCAACATATTTTTAAAAATCAAAACACTTCTGATTAAAGGGATACTCAGTCTATAGAAAGAAATGGTGATGTGGCACAGTAGGTTGAGCCAGTGCTTGGGACAGCCACACTCCATGTTGGAGTGCCTGGATTCAGTCCTGCCTACTTGGCTTCCCATCCAGCTCCCTGCTGATGCATCTGGAGGGACAGCAGAACTTGGATCAAGCAGTCCCCACCCACGTGAGTAATCAGGATGAAGTTCCCGGCTCCTGGCTTCCACCTGGCCCAGACCTGGAGAGTAAATCCGTGTGTACATGCCTTTGAAACAGATTATTAGAAGGAAGGAAGGGAGAGAGGGAGGGAGAAAGAGATAAAGAGAGAAAGGAAGAAAGGAGGCAGGGCGCCCCCTGGTGTTTGGTGGGAGCCGGTGGTCCCGTGTACCCATGAGGAAAGATGTCTTGAGACGTTACCCACTAAGGCACGTCACTCAGGGAAGTTCATGAAACTACTTATTACAGGAAGAAACTTTCAACTCTTTTGCAGTATAATAAATTTGCCTTTTAATTCCATTTCCCATGTACTTTTAAGGCATCTTCGTGATTTGTTTTCCTACCATGAAAACGGAATTATTTTAAGTAGAGAAAAATGTAATTAAAGCTATACTAAAGCTGCCTGTATGCTTATCACAGCAAAAAAAAAAAAAATCAAGCATTAAAATAATCTACAGTGTAGTGTTACAACTCTAAGTTATCATCGTAGTGGGGGGGGGGGGGAGGAAATCATAGCTATTCCAAATGCTTTTTACTGTGTGTTCAAAACAGAAAATAGGGGCCAGCATGGCGGCGTAACAGACTGACCTGCGATGCCAGCATCCCATATGAGTGCTGGGGCTTCATATCCTGGCTGCTCCACTCCTGTTCCAGCTGCCTGTTAATGTGCCTGGGAAAGCAGCAGGGGGTAGCCCCAGGCTTTGGGTTGCTGCACCCACGTGGGAAACATGAAAGCAGCAGCTCCTGGCTCCCAGATTCAGACCAACACAGTTCTATCTGCTGCAGCCATTTGAGGAGTGAACCAGGAGACAGAAGATCTCGTTTTCTGTCTCTCCCTCTTCCCGTGAGTCTTTCAAGTCATAAAAAAATAAATAGAATAAAAACAAGATACTCTGGGACTTAGATTTGCTAATTTTTAAAAAATTTATTTGAGATACAAATACAAAGACGAAGACTTTGTATCAGTTGGTTTGCTCCTCAGATACTCATGGTGGCTCCCCAGGGGCCAAAGCCAGAAGCTGGGAACTCAATCCAGGTGTCTCAGGAACCCAACTGCCGGAGCCCTCAGCACTGCCCCTGGAGTGTAGCACTGGTGGGGAGCTGCAGTCAGAAGCCAGAGGCAGCTGTCAAACCTCCGCTGTTTGACTGGGGTGTCTGGACTCTTAGGCCGAACGCCCACTCCACGGCCCCTCATCTTTAAGGACCTTTCCTCTTCCGTCTCACATCCCACGCTCCTGCCTTCACCCGGAAGAAGCTCCTGGCTCCTGGCTTCTCCTCTTGTATTCCCTTCTCCCCCATACATGGGAAGAAGAAAAGCAAAATGTGTAAACAGTGGTCTCACCCACTCTCCTCTGATCCTTGACCCCTCCCACACTGATCAACTATGTAAACATCATGAATAATAATAATAATATCTATTTTATGGGGACCAGCACTGTAGAGTCAGTCATAAGTTTAAGTGCCATCTGCAGTGTGGCATCCCATATGGGCACCGATTCTAGTTTTAGCTGCTCAACCTCTGGCTCAGTTTCCTGCAAATGTGCTGGGGAAAGCAGCAGAGGACGGTCCAGGTCCTCGGTGCCCCTCGCACCCAGGGGAAGACCTAGAGCAAGTTCCTGGTTCATGGCTTCAACCTGGCCTAGTGCCGGCTGTTATGGCCATTGGAGAGTGAACCAGCAGAGGGAGACCTCTCTCTTTGTCTCTCCCTCTCTCTCTGTAACTCTGCCTTCCAAATAAATAAACCTTTCATCCCCCTCCAAAAAAAAAAAAAAAAAAACCTGTCATAAAAGAGTTATTTCATTAGATAGGGCCCAGCTCATGACTAGATCCTGTCCTGGCATGCACGGGAATCCCATGTGGGTGCCCGTTCATGCCCCAGCTGCTCCATCTCCCTTCCAGCTCCCTGCTTGTGGCCTGGGAAAGCAGTCGAGGACGGCCCAAAGCCTTGGGACCCTGCACCCGCGTGCGAGACCCAGAGGAAGCTCCTGGCTTTGAATTGGCTCAGCTGCAGCCATTTTAGGAATGAAGCAGCAGATGGAGAATCTTTGTCTCCCCTTCTCTCTGTAAAATCTACTTTTCCAATAAAATTAAATAAATCATAAAGGAAAAAAAATGGTTACAGACAGATTTTCCATCTGCTGGTTCACTTCACCCCAACAGCCGGGCCAAAACCAGAAGCCTGGGGCTCTTCCTGCATCTCCGTGTGGGTGAATGGAGCCAAAGCACCTGGTTCATCCTCTGCTGCTTTCCCAGGCACATTAACAGGGAGCTGGATCAGAAATGGAGCAGCTGGGACACAAACCAGCATCCATATGGGGTGCTGGCATCACAGGCAATGGCTTAACTGGCTACAACACAATACCAGTCCCTTCCTCTCTTTTGTTTTTGGAGTTCTTCAGGGTGGTTATGCTCATTCCCATAATTCATTTTCACAGGTAAATAGTCTTTCAGGAGTGGGTATGGGTGCAACAGTTAAAATCCCACTTCAGACTCTGGCCTCCCCATACGAATGTTTGGGTTCAAGAACCAGCTGCGCTCTGAATTCCAGCTTTCTGCTAGCCCAGACCCTGGTAGGCAGCAGGTGCTTGCTCAGGGGGTGGATCCCTGCTGCTCAGGTAGGGACCCCAGCTCCCAAGAATTAGGGGAGTGATCCAGCACATGGATGCTCTCTTCTGCTTATCTGTCTCTCAAAGAACATAAGCGAAAAGTTTAAGAGCTGTTCCATTGTGCTATTGCACTACAATTTATGTATGCAGTCTTTTTTTAATGTTTAAATTTTTGTAAATGTTCATTGTTATTTGAAAGGTAAATATGTACAAAGAAAAAGACACACAAAGGGAATTTTTTTATCCTCAGGTTCACTCCTCAAGTGGCCCCAATGGTCAGAACTGAAGCTGGGAGCTTCCTCCCCACCTACCCACCTGTGTGCAGGGGCCCAACTCCTTGGACCATCCTCCACTGCTTTCCCAGGCCATGAACAGGGAACTGGATGGGAAGTGGAGCGGCCAAGACACAAACCGAAACCCACATGGGCTCCCGATGCAGGGGAAGGATTAACCAATTGAGCCACTATGCCAGGCCCAGATTTTTTTTTTAATTATTTATAGATTCAAAGGGTGACATCAGGCTGATATTGTGGCATAGCTAATAAAATTTCTGCCTGCAATGCTGGCATGCCATATAGGTTCAAATCCCAGCTGATCTGCTTCTGTGTCAGCTCCCTGCTAACAATCTGGAAAGGCAGCAAAGGATGGCCCAAGTGCTCGGGCCCCTGCACACACCTGGAAGACCTGAGGAAGCTCCTGGGATGGTCTGACCCAGCCCTGGTCATTGTAGCCATCTGGGAAGTAATCAAGCAGAGGAAAAATGTGTGTGTGTGTGTGTGTGTGTGTGTGTGTGTGTGTGTCTCCATTTCTCTTTGTAACTCATTCAAATAAAAAGAAAAGAGTGACAGAGATAGACAAATGTCCCAGCTGATTCACTGCTGCGTGGCTGTAACAGCCAGGTCTGTGCCATGTTGACCCCAAGATCCTGAAACCCATCCCAAAGGCCCGTGAGGAGGGGGGCAGGGCTTTCCCACGCGTGTTAGCAGGAGCAGGATGCTGGTGTGGCAGGCAGGAGCTTACCATGCTGCTCCACAAAGTTGGCCCCTCTGGAGATTCTGAGGTGTAAAGCATTTAGACTATGCTTGTTAGAATGGTGTGACTACATGAATGCTTTCACATGTTTCACAGTACATGCCATTATGTGAAAATGACATCGTTTATCGTAATCATAGCTGATAAGCAATTAAACAGTTTGCAGAGCGCTGATTTTACAAATGACACAGTAATCAAGTCTCCCTCCCTATAACTATCTGGCACATATGCAGGATAAATCCTAGAACTGGTGTTACTGGGTCAAAGGTGCGGTGTGCGGTCGTTATTTTAACAGGCTCCGGCAAGCTGCCCTGCTGAGCCTATCACAGTTTCTCATATATATTAACTTCGACACAGACATTTTAGAACAGAATAGTCCCAAGGGAGCCACCGGATGATAAATGACTCAGCAGACGCCAGGTGAGGCGAAGCCACTCCCACAGGGGGGCGGGACAGGTGACTGAACTTTGACTCCTAAATCTCTTTAAAATCTGTGTTAACATTTCAGCACGTTGATGCGCCACGTGTGGACTCAGTGGTAGTGATTTAACTTCTATTTGCTCCTTTTCGCTTTTTTTTTTTTTTTCCTTTTGGCCTACAGGATCGCTCGTGTGCGTTGCCAGGTGACCGATCTTGCCGCTGCAACTGAGTGAAGTGACCGCAGGGGATCCTCCGGCCACTCCCGAGCCACCTTTTAAATCAGCAGGGGAAGCGCACGAAAGCACGTGACGTCCACCCATGCGCCAGTGTGTGGTCCGGCCGTAATGTGTCCTTTAGAGTAAAGGAAGCCCGCCTGTCGTGGCAGCGCCGTCATTGGATGCAGCGGCCGTCAATCACCGGGCTTATAAATACGCGAGGCCGGCAGCTCTTGCTTCAGAAAGGTCCGGGAGGCATCGTGAAGCGTGCGTTTTGCAGCGCGAGTCTTGCAGAGGAGAGACTCTTGGGGTAATATCTGACTGTTACTTCATATTAACTTAAACAAGAAAATTTAAAAACCCCTTCCGCCGCCTGCCGAGCCGGTGCCATGGCGGAAGCCGCGGTGACCGGCGCCAGCGGAGAGGCGATGGCGGCGCTGGTGGCAGCGGAGGGCCCCAGGGGCCCGGCGGGCTGGTCCCCGGGCCGGGGCTTCGCGAGCTACCGGCCCTTCGAGCCGCAGACATTGGGCTTCAGCCCGACCTGGCGGCTGACGAGCTTCTCCGGCATGAAGGGCTGAGGCTGCAAGGTCCCGCAGGAGACTCTGCTCAAACTCCTGGCGGGACTGACGCAGCCGCCCGCGACGCCCTCGCTGGGCCCCAGCCCGGTCGGGGGCCAGGAACCGGCGGCCCAGGAAGCCGGCCTGGCGGCCGGGACGGGCCCCAGCCCAGCCTTGCCCATCCTGACCATCGGGCTGGACTCGTGTGTCATCCCGCTGAGGCACGGGAGCCTGTCGCTGGTGCAGACCACGGACTTCTTCTACCCCTTAGTGGACGATCCCTACATGATGGGGCGCATAGCATGTGCCAACGTGCTGAGCGACCTGTACGCCATGGGCGTTACCGAATGTGACAACATGTTGATGCTGCTCAGTGTGAGCCAGAACATGAGCGAGGAGGAGCGAGAGAAGGTGACTCCCCTCATGATCAAGGGCTTTCGAGATGCCGCGGAGGAAGGAGGGACCGCGGTGACGGGTGGACAGACGGTGGTCAACCCCTGGATTATCATCGGCGGCGTGGCCACGGTGGTGTGTCAGCCAAACGAGTTCATAATGCCGGACAGCGCGGTCGTGGGAGATGTGCTTGTGCTAACCAAACCCCTGGGGACCCAGGTGGCTGTTAATGCCCACCTGTGGCTGGATAACCCGGAAAGATGGAACAAGATCAAGATGGTGGTCTCCAGGGAGGAGGTGGAGCTGGCTTATCAAGAAGCGATGTTCAACATGGCTACGCTCAACAGAACTGCTGCCGGCTTAATGCACACCTTTAATGCCCATGCAGCCACAGACATCACGGGCTTCGGCATTCTGGGCCACTCTCAGAACCTGGCGAGACAACAGCGCAATGAGGTGTCCTTCGTCATTCACAATCTGCCCATCATCGCCAAGATGGCCGCCGTCAGCAAGGCCAGCGGGCGCTACGGCCTGCTGCAGGGCACCTCGGCCGAAACCTCCGGAGGTCTGCTGATTTGTCTGCCCAGGGAACAGGCCGCTCGCTTCTGCTCTGAGATCAAATCCTCCAAGTACGGCGAGGGTCACCAAGCTTGGATCGTGGGCATTGTGGAGAAGGGCAACCGGACAGCCCGCATCATTGACAAACCTCGAGTCATTGAGGTCCCACCTCGTGGGGCCGCCGCTGCTGCCCCTGCTGCCCCTGCCTTTGCTCCCGACCCTGCCAACGCCTCCGCGGAGCCCAGCGCGTGAGCTGGGCAACGCGGGATCATTGGGGTCTCGGAGCCTCCGCCCACAGCTGTGGGTGATGGACAAGAGTTGGTTTTGAGACTTTTCCAAAGAAGGCTGCCCTTTGTGGGTGATTCCAGCCCTCCCCTCAACCCCAGAAAAGCTACCTCCCTGTACATTCCAAGGCCGGGAGAAACAGGTTGAGCTGGGGGGTGGGGATGGGGAACAGCTATTTGTTCATCTCCTGGGGAGATGAGGAAAAGAAAAACCTGTTTTTCTCTCCAAAGCAACATAGGGCCTTCCCACTTTGAGGGGTTTTTCTTTGCACTGGATCGATATATTAGTGCACAGGGAGTGAGGTTATCACAGCTACATGCACATAAAAATGAATTGCAAAATGAAAAACAAAAATTTCCATTAAAGTCCAAAGCAAATGAGCTATTGGTCAACCTAAATGCTGTATCCGATTTCTCGGCAGCACTGGCTCTTTCCTGTTCTGGATGAGAATTGAGCAGCTTGTCCAGTGACTGGGAAAGGAAGGCCCCCCCCCCCGCCCCCGTGGCTTGCTCTCTGATAATGACGCCTCTCCCTCTAAACTCCATTACGGACCTGGGGGAGGCAGAGCGAACCCCAGAGCCCAGGCCTCGGCGGTCTTTAAGATGTTCCACCTTGTGCTGCAAATTCCTCGTGATTCAATTTCATGATCTGGCATTTCTAGGTAAATAAAGGGACTTTGTTAACAAATTAGTCTGGCTAATGTTTGAGTCTTTGGGACTAATTCATACTCTCAGAATGAGCTGGTTATTATCACACTTGGAGTCTGGACAGGGAATTTAACACCCAGGTTTAGGTGGACGCTTTGGCCCTTGAGACGGCAGAAAAAGGACTCGGCATGGGCCTCAACTAAGGAGGAGAGAAGGAGCGGAAGATGGGAGCGGGTGCTGTGGTGCCACGGCCTAGGATGTCCGTGGCACCTGGCAAAAGGCTGGTTCCAGCCTCGGCTACTCTGCACTTGTGATCCAGCTTCCACTCAAGAGCCTCGGAGGCAGCGGACGATGGCTTAAGTACCTGGATTCCTGCCACCCAATGGGAGGCTCTTGGTTTGGGCCAAGCCCAGTCCTGGCCGTTGCTGCCATTGGGGGAGTGAACCAGCGGATGGAGCAGTCTCTGTGTTAACTCCACCTTAAAAAAAAAAGAGGGCGGGGGGAATCACAGGTGGTCAGTATTAGGATGCAGTGGGTTAAGCCACTTCCTGCAGTGTTGATATCCCACTCCGCAATGCCTGGTTTGAGTCCTGGCTGCTCTACTTCCAGTCCAGCTCTCTTATTAATTACCTGGGAAAGCAGTGCAAGATGGTACAAGGACTTAGCACCTACTACCCACCCACGTGGGCTACCCAGTTGGAATTCAGGCTCTTGGTTCTTTACCTGGCCTGGTTCCAGGCATTGCAGCCTTTTTAGGGGAGTGAACCAGTGGATGAAGGATCTCTCTCCCTGCTTTTTAAATAAATCTTTAACAAAAAAAAAGACACATCTAAAGACAGATGTCAGTAATTCTTGGAAGATGGAAGAAGTGGGAAGCATAGTAATAACCTTAGTGGAACAGAGGAGGGGTCCCCAGGAGAAGCAAGGAGCTAGCTGCCGGTACTGAGGAGGTCAGGATGATCAGAAGGATGCCGTCCGGGTAATTAGACCTCTGTCACTCTCAACCCTTCCCCTCGACCCTGCCTCTCACCTCTGCAGGTAAAAGGAACATAGCAGAGAGAAGGCAGAGAACTTGACTGAAAGGGAAAGGAAAAAAACCTGAACCATCAGACTGTTGCAGCCCCTTCCTCCGCTTGGCTCTTAGAAGCACTGGTCACAGAGTTTCTCCCGGCCTCTCCCTGGCACAGGTGAAACAGGAGTAGCCAGAGAAGGTGACCCTGGCCACCAACAGGATGCATAAACATGAGCCAGTGAAAGCGACACTGCCCCAGGATGCCTCCTACTCACTGCCACCCTCCTAAAGGCTGCCTCCTGTAACACGAGCAAGTCAGAACTGCTGGGCATCTGGGGCTGGAGCAGCGGGGTAAGCTGCCCGTTGCAAGGCCCCTATCCATGCACCCATTCAGTTTCAGCTGCTCTGCTTCTGAACCGGCTCCCTGCTGGTGCTCCTGGCAAAGCAGCACCAGAATCCCCAAAGTACCTGGGACCCTGAAACCTACCTGGGAGACCTGAGTGGTCTCCTGACTTAAACTGTTGAGTGAATGACAGGAGGGAAATTTCTCGTTCTGTCATTCTGCACTTGCAAATAAGATTTTTTAAAAATGGGGCTAATACTGTGGCAGAGTGGATGTCAGTGCATGTCTGAGCTGCTCCACTACCGATCCAACTCCCTGCTCGTGGACCTGGAAAGGCAGCAGCGGATGACCAAGTGCTTGGACTCCGTGACCCACCTAAGAGGCCTGAGTGAAGCCCCTGGTTGGGCCTGGTGAGTGCTGGCCATCGCAGCCATCTGGGGAATAAAATGGTGGATTTTTTCTTCTTCCTAACTCTTTTTTTTCTCTCTGTAACTATAACTTTAAAAACCTGTTTTAAAAAAGAATATCCACAAATTTTTAAAAAGATTTTTATTGGAACATCATATACACAGAGAAGAGGAGAGACAGAGAGGAAGATATTCCATTTGCTGATTCACTCCCCAAGTGGCCTCAATGGCCGATGCTGCACCGATCTGAAGCCAGGAGCCAGGAGCTTTTTCTTGGTCTCCCACATGGGTGTAGGGTCTCAAGGCTTTGGGCCATCCTGGACTGCTTTCCTAGGCCACAGTAGGGAGCTGGATGGGAAGCAGGACCACCGGGACATGAACTGGCACCCATATGGGATGCCAGCGCATGTAAGGCGAGGATTTTGGCCACTAGGCTACTGTGCTGGGCCCAAAATGGTTTTTTTTTTTTAATGCACAATAGGATATCAAAATAAAACTGAAAATTTTAACTCAGGAGACAAGATGAAGTTGATGTAATTTATCAGAAATAGTAAAAAGACAAAAAGATATATAATTGAATCATATATAATATTCAGAGTCAAGAAGGTTAATATCTTTCAAAGGCAGGCATTGTGACATGGCAAGTAAAACCACCACCGGACGCTGGCGTCCCATATGGGCATGACTTTAAGTCTCAGCAGCTCCCCTTCAACCAGCCCCCTGATAAGGTGCCTAGGGAAGCAGCACGTGACCAAAGTGCTTGAGCCCCTGCACCCATGTGGGAGACCCAGAAGAAGCTTCTGGCGCCCGATTTCAGCCTGGCCCAGCTCATTTTGGGAATAAACCGTCAAATGGAACAGCTCTCTCTCTCTCCCTCCTTCTCTGTGTGTGTGTGTGCCTTTGTATATCTCTAATTTGCCTTTAGAGATCCAGAAAGAACAAGTAAAAAAAAATCATCAAAGAATAACACACATTCTGCACTTTAAAAGCTGTAAATCACTTGCCCCTTACTTTGCCAGGATAGTGAGTTTTTTCTTTTTTCTTTTTGTAAGAGTATTTTATTGGAAAGGCAGATATACAGAAAGGAGGAGAGACAGAGAGAAAGATCTTCTGTCTGATGGTTTACTCTCCAAGCGGCTGCAACGGCTGGAACTGAACCAATTCGAAGCCAGGATCCCAGAGCCTCTTCTGGGTCCCGCATGTGGGTACAGGGTCCCAAGGCTTTGGACCACCATCCACTGCTTTCCCAGGCCACAAGCAGGGAGCTGATGGGAAGTGGGGCTGCCGGGATTAGAACCAGCATCCATATGGGATCCTGGTGCATGCAAGACAAGGACTTTGGCAGCTAGGCTACTATGCCAGCCCCCTACTCAAGTTTTATTACATTTCAAATTTCCTGGGGTGAAGAGTCTCTGATAGTCATAGTAGCAAATATATGCACCGTGTGTGTGCAGCAGTGCTATATACATGGTGAAGTGCTATATACATGGTGAAGTGCTATATACATGGTGCCTCGGCCTCCCAACACCTTCTAATTTAGCAACAGAACCCAAGTTGCAGGAAGATTCAGAAATTTTTCAAGGATTGGTGTCTGGCCCAGGACCTGAGACGGCTGCCTGCCATGTTAGAGTGCCTGGGTTCAAACCTTGGCTCTGTTTCCAATTCCAGCTTCCTACTGCTGTGGACCCTGGAAGACAGCAGGTTCCCATGGAAAACCTGGATTGGGTTCCTGGCACCGGCCTTGCCCAGCCCCACCTGTAGCAGTCATCTGGGGAATGACTGGTAAGTTCAGGAAAACGTCTTTATCTAAAACTCCAAAAGTTGTCCAAGGCTACACAGGCAGACTTGGGTTGCAACTTTGGTTGCTTGGGCCTGCAGCACTGACACCCTGCATGAGTACCAGTTCGAATCTCGGCTGCTGCACTTTTGATCCAGCTCCCTGCTTATGCCCTGGGGAAGCAGTAGAGGATGGCCTAAGTCCTTAGGCCCCTGTACCCATTCGGGAGACCTGGAGGAAGCCACCTGGCTCCTGGCTTCAGCTTGGCCAAGCCCCAGCCAGTGGGGCCATTTGGGGAATGAACCAGCAGCTGGAAAACTTATCTAACTCTGCTTTGAAATTTTTTTTTAAAATAAGTTAAATTTGAGCTTGGTGTGATAGCCTGGTGGCTAAAGTTCTGACCTTACATGCATTGGGATCCTATATGGTTACCACTTTGTATCCCAGCTGTGCCACCTCCCAAAGCCTTGGGACTCTGCACCCACGTGGGAGACCTGGAAGAAGCACCTGGCTCCTGGCTTCAGATCAGCTCAGCACCGGCCATTGTGGCCACCTGGGGACTGAATTATCAGATGGAGGATCTTTCTGTCTCTCCTCTCTGTATATCTGCCTTTCCAATAAAAATAAATAAATCTTTAAAAAAAAAATGACTTGTCTTCTGCTAGGTCAATTTCACCTCAATCAACTATTTAAAAAAATATAAAGAAATAATGTAAATTTATTTAACCTCAACAGCCAAAAAGAAAAATAAATTCAGTCTCTCCTAAATCCCCACGTGCCCCTCCCCTCCATAGCCCTCTGACTCCTGCATGTTCTGTCTGCCACGCGTGCTAGGTGGGAGCGCACTGGTCACTCTGTCTGCACCGGCGCTAGGCAGGAGTCCAGTTTGAGGATAACAGAAGGGCTTCAGATGGAAAGCAGGACAGAACTGAAGGTGGGCGCAAAGCTAAGGCAGCAACGGGAGGAAGTAAAGAAAAAGGAGAGGGCTCTGGAGCTTATGGGGAAAGGAAGGGAGATAGAGTGAAAGCCAAGGCGTGACCAGGTGAGATCAGCCCATGAGCTGCACCAGGCCCTAAAAACGCTCTGTTCTCATCTGTTCTCAGAGCGTGTCTAGGCGAGAGCCAGGACAGGGCACTCCCCGATTGGCTCACTTTCTAGCGGAGGGGTGGGCCGTAGGCAAGCGCAGGAAAATGATTGGATGCTTCTCCGACCTGGCGCCTCCATGCTCCCCACATGAAGAGGAAAGAGTGGTAAGAGCTGTGAGAGCCAGAACAGATAAAGAGAACAAAGGGCAAATGAGGTCCTCTTCGGAACAAGTTTGGGAGAGCGCTTTGAAGTGCAGTTCTGCAGCCAGTGGGGCTAGGATTACGAGGTGGAACCCACAGAGCAGGGCGTGGGCATTACCACCCAAAGACAGAGCAGGCTGTATGGGCAGGGCAGAGAAGACACAAGTGGGCAGCTGACGGGATCCCAGCCTGGGTGTGGGAGAGGACTGGGGAATTGAGGAAGCACTTCTGAGAAGTGACACAGACTCCTGTGAGCCTGGCTGGGCTAAGCTAAAGCTTTCAGCTGAGGCGTCCTGCAAAAGTTAATAAATATAGACATTCCATATTATAGCAGCAACCTTCTCTCCTCCCCCAACTCCAACCGGGGAAAGGCCAGTGAATCCCTCCAGACACACTATGGTGGCAGGTGCTCAGGATAGGGCCCTTTGAGCTTGTGCTTGAGACCCTGTGTCTCCTGATCAGAGGTCCTGAGTTCGAGTCCTGGCTGTGTTCTCAGGCCTGCCATCGTGACTCCTGGGAGGCTCAGGTCCTTGCTTTCCTGCCACACGGAGGAGACCTGGTGCAGGCTTTCAGCCTCCAGCTCCAGCCTGGCCAGTATCAGCCGATGTTTCTCCCTCCACTCCAAGGTTTCCCAAAGAGCCGAGTTGGGCCCTGGCAGGAAAGGTGACCACACTTCCGAGCAGTGCAAGGGTGTGTGGCTGCACGCAGGTGTTTGTCTAACGCCACCCATCCGGCCCATCACAAAACCTTCATTTGTTTGAAGACACTAGGACAGCTCATCTGTTAGAAGAATATTTTTCTAAAGGACACATCATGGATGTGGACCAAACTAGACCACACGCACACACTGAGGCCCTGGCTGGAGTGTGGAGGCTGAGCTGCCCAGACGTGTCTGAGGATAGTGGAGAAACTTGACTGCGGGGTTGGGGTGGAGGTGAGAGGACAAGCTGGAGGGGTCCAGAGGATGTGGCCGGTCATCCGGACATGAATCTGTTCCCTCTACTCTGGGTTTGTTTGGTTGGTCAACAGAGGGTGACACAATAGGACAAAGAACCTGGGTGTTCCCACATGATTTTTTTTCCCCATCTGATGTTTGATGTCTACTTTTATATTTCCTCCAGGATGGGTGTGGGCCGCTTGGGCAAGGCCGCTGTTCCTGCTAGGACAGGAAGTGGGCCAAGGACCCACTGTTGTGTGTGAGATCTGCCACTGGGAAGTGACCTCTGACAGAATGCAGTCCCTGCAGGTGAGAGCAGGAACCAAGGCTGGGAGCAGTTGCTGAGGCCTGTGCGGTGGACGGCAGGCCGAGATGCTGATGGAGGACATGACAACCAGTTCATTGAAGCCTGCAGAACACATCTGGTACCATGGAGGGCAGAACAAATTGGACAGCTCTCCCAGAGAAGTACCTGGGCAAATTGAGACTCTGAGGTGGACTATGTCAGCCAGTGGACCTTGGAAGGATTTCCTCAACCTTGGAGCAATGAAATCAACAGCATCTCAGAACTATCAAAACCACTTACGCAATATCCTCGGGACCCCGGGATGACATCAGGTGCCCTTCCCCATTCCTGGACACTGATTTGGTTGGGCTGCTGGGAATGGTCCTCACCCTTCTCTCTCCACTTTCCCCAGATACCGGAAGGAAAAAGGAGATTGGAGGCAGTTGCTTTATTCATTTGCCCCCATTCCTCAACGCTCCCCACTTTAATTGGTAGTCCACGTGAACATGCATCTTCTTAACTGTGTAAACATCATCAAAAATAAAATGAATTTATTATTAAAAATACAAAAAATTAAAGAAAAATTTCCTTCCATAGCTCTTATTTTTAAAAGATGTATTTATTTTTATTGGAAAGTCAGATTTACAAAGACGAGGAGAGACAGATAGAAAGATCTTCCATCTCTGGTTCATCCCCCCTCAAATGGCCACAGTAGCAAGTTAAGCTGAGCTGATCCGAAGCCAGGAGCCAGGAGCTTCTTCTGGTCTCCCATGCAAGGTCCCAAGGCTTTGGGCTGTCCTCGACTGCTTTCCCAGGCCATAAACAGGAAGCTGGAGGGGAAGTGAGACAGCTGGGATGTGAACCAGCACCCGTACAGGATCACGCACTTGCAGGGGGAGTATTTAAGCCATCGAGCTATTGCACCAGGCCTGTCCCGTTGTTCACGTTCTTTCCTAAGTTACTAGAACGATGTTGAGACACCTCAGACCTCAGAAAGTCACTGTCTGCTTTCAGTCTGATTTGTCACTGGTCGGTCCCAAGTTGCAGAAGCCAGATCTGATGCTCTCTGCGTTGGAGGTGTCAGAACTGAGTGAGAGGACGCCCCGCCAGCTCAGGGCCGCTCGCTTGCTTATTGGTGCGGAGAAAGCCCTCCCGCCACACACACACCTTTTGGGTCACGAAGCAATCAGTGTTGGGAGTGGCAAGCAAGAGAAGCTGAGTGTGAGCTGGCTTTCCCTCCCTGTTGTACAAGATGCCTAATGAGAGCTGTGGGGGTCCCTTGCTGCGGGAGGCCAGAGAGAGTGTCTGCTTCTTCCAGTCATGGCCAGGACATCCTGCTCTGTGACTGCACAGCCCCGGCCCGGCTCCTGCACGCGGAGCACTCCTGAGAAGGCTGCTCCCTGCCACGTGACTGACTGGGTCTAGAACCGGCGTTCTTGTCAGGACAGGAATAGCAAATACCGAGGAAGGAGCTGGAGCCCCAAACTTGCAGTTCACAGACCTATAAGGTAGCCCAGAGTGCTTGAATTCTAGGTCTGTATGCACCTCCCACCCCGCCCCGATTGGCAGCCAGTTGGAACTCAACCATCTTGAACTCAAATCATCCCAGAGTGAATTCATCCTTATCTTCCCTCCCACGCCAACTCCTGGGTCTACTATGTCTTCACTCACTGGATGGCATAACTCTATCTAATATCTCAACCCAAACCCACCACTCTCTCTTTTGTTGCCAACCCCCCTAGCCTGCCTTCATGCTGCCTCAGCCAGGGGCTGCTTCTTATTCTACCTTACCATGCAGCACCCAAGGGAGACTCATTTGGAAATGAGCCCCATGTTCTGAACCCGTCCCTCTCTAACCTCCTTAACACCACACGCTGCCAAATTCCTTCCTGTTGCCCGAGCTTCTCCTCTGCTCAGCTGACCAACGTGGGAGTTCTCAAATCTTGTGCTTGCCTACATTCATTCTCATTTCTAATTATTTCCTTCTATGACTAAAAACTCAGGGCTGGGCCCAGCACAGTAGCCTAGCTGCTAAAGACCTTTCCTTGCAAGTGCTGGGATCCCATATAGGCACCAGTTCTAATCCTGGCAGCCCTGTTTCCCATCCAGCTCTCTGCTTGTGGCCTGGAAAAGTTGTCGAGGACAGCCTAAAGCCTTGGAACCCTGCACCCCTGTGGAAGACCTGGAAGAATATCTGGGCCCCTAGTTTCAGATTGACACAGCCATTACTGGCCATTGCAGTCACTTGGGGAGTGAATCATTCGACAGAAGATATTTCTCTGTCTCTGCTCCGGCCAGCAGAGCCAGTAATATGGACAGGGAGAGGGTCTGGGGATGAAACACCAACAGGAAACCAGTGATGGTAGAAGTCTCTACAAAGTCTTGCTTTATTGCTCCTTCACCTCTCCTTATCTACTCCCCCTCCCAAGTCCTAATTTAGACAGGAAATTAGATAGAGATGAGTCCAATGAGTCTAGGTGTTTTTAGCCATAAGCCCAGTTCCTGTTTCTGCCCACAATATCTCTCCTCCTCACACTATATATCTGCCTTTCCAATAAAAATAAATGAATCCAGGGCCTGGCGCGGTGGCACAGTGGTTAAGGTCCTCACCTTGCATGCCCGGAATCCCATATGGGCGCCGGTTCTAATCCCGGCGGCCCCTCTTCCCATCCAGCTCCCCGCTTGTGGCCTGGGAAAGCAGTTGAGGACGGCCCAAAGCTTTGGGACCCTGCACCCGCACGGGAGACCCTGAAGAGGCTTCTGGCTTCAGATCGGGCGGCATAGCATCGGCCATTGCACTCACTTGGGGAGTGAATCATCGGACGGAAGATCTTCCTCTCTGTCTCTCCTCTCTGTATATCCGCCTTTCCAATAAAAATAAAATAAATCTTAAAGAAAAAATGAATCTTTAAAATTAAAAAAAAAATGAACCCCAATGCAAGCTTTTAAAAAAAGTCACGGTTTAGCCAGTGAGCCATGTTCAAGTCCACCTTTTCTCACAACCCCAAATCAAACCAAGAACCCACAGACCCAGCCCTGAAATCTGTGCCCCATGGATGCTCTTCTCTCTGTCTTTACCACCATCAGCATGGTCCAGGCCACCAGCACCTCCTGCCCAGAAGGCTGCAGTAACTCATTCCTGCATCCCCACTCGCCCATCCGCAGAGGCCCAAGTACCTGCAGCATCCTTGACTATGTTCCCAGGCGCATTGCCAAGGAGCTGAATGGGAAGTAGAGCAGCCAGGACACTCCAACCAGCACTCCAGCTTTGGATATCAACTTTGCAGGCAAGGGTGTATCGCACTATGCCACAATATCGAGCACTAAAACGTATTTGCTTGTGAGGCCAAAAGAAGAGCTGTGAACTAGAGAACTAGTGACAGAGCTGTCCACTAGTCAGTCCCCTGGTGCCCGGAATGGCTAGAACTGAGTCAAGGTTGAAGCTGGGTACTGCAGCCCTCACCTGCTGCCTCCGTGTGTGTGCATTCACAGGAAGCTGGGATGGGGACAGGCACTCTGGTCCCTAATAGGAGCATCTCAATCCAGCAGCTTACTTGTTAAGCCGCACACCTGCCCCTATGTGACTCTTTCTGATCCTGGACACTTTCCCAGAAGCCTCCAACAGGCTTCCTCTATCTTCTCATGGCCAACGATCAGGTCATGCACTCACTCACAAATCAATCAATGGTGAGGGCGGTGGGATCACATGACTGATCACCAGCTCGAGCAAACGGAGCCTCAATCACCCCACAATGCCTCTAGTCATCTCCTCAGTAGGCAAAATATGGTAGCATTTGGGGCAGGAGTGTGGCACATCAGATAAGAGGTCCCTTGGGACACCTGCAACCCATATCAGGTTCAAGCCCCAGCTCTGAATCTGACTCTGGCTCCCTGTTCATGTGCACCTGGGAGGCAGCAGGTGCCAGTTCAAGTGCTTGGGTCCCTGCCGCCCACCTGGGAGACCTGGGTGGAGTTCTGGACTTTGGCCTAACCTCAACTGTTGAAGTACTTTTTCTGTCTCTCTACCTTGCAAATAAACACAAAACTGAGATTAAAAATGGATAAAACTGCATTAGCAGCCCCCTGTTGCCTACTGACCTGAATTAGAACCTGTTTGTTTTGTTTGGAAAGGCAGATATACAGAGAGGAAAGATCTTCCCTCCAATGATCAACTCCCCAAGCAACCACAAAGGCCAGAACTGAGCCAAGCCAAAGCCAGGAGCCTCTTCTGGGTCTCCCATGCAGGTGCAGGGTCCCAAGGCTTTGGGCCATCCTCCACTACTTTCTCAGGCCACAAGCAGGGAGTTGAATGGGAAGCAGGGCCACGGGGATTAGAACCGGCGCCCATATGGGATCCTGGCGCATGCAAGGCAAGGACTTTAGCCATTAGGCTACCACACCGGACCCTGGAACCTGGTTTGAGCATGCTGTTATCAAGTTACTTTCTTTTCAGTTTCTTTTTTTTTTTTAAGATTTGTTTATTTTTATTTGAAAGGTGGATATACAGAGATGAGGAGAGACAGAGAGGAAGATCTTCTGTCCGATGATTCACTCCCCAAGGAGCCGCAACAACTGGAGCTGAGCCAATCCAAAACCAGGAGCCAGGAGCCTCTTCTGGGTCTCCCACGTGGATGCAGGGTCCCAAAGCATTGGGCCATCTTCAACTACTTTCCCTGGTCACAAGCAGGAAGCTGGATGGGAAATGGAGCTGCCAGGATTAGAACCGGTGCCCATAAGGGATCCCGGCACATGCAAGGTGAGGACTCTAACCACTACGCTATTGTGCCGGGCCCTCTTCTCAGTTGCTTTTTATTTATGGCTTTTTTTTTTAAAAAAAAGAGATTTACTTATTTTTATTGGAAAGGCATATATACAGAGGAAGAGAGAGAGGAAGATCTTCCATCCCATGATTCACTCCCCAAGGAGCCGCAACAACTGGAGCTGAGCCAATCCAAAGCCAGGAGCCAGGAGCTCTTGCGGGTCTTCCAGGCAGGTGCAGGATCCCAAGAACTTGAGCCATCTGCCACTGCTTTCCTAGCCCACAGACAGGAAGCTAGATGGGAAATGGAGCAGCCAACTGAGCCATCTTACTGACCCCTACTTCTCAGTTTCTTTAACTGCAAAATGAGAATAACAATAATAATAGACACAGGAAAGATGAAATATATACAATGTTTAAAACAGTTACCCTGGGCCCAGCACAGTGGCCTAGCGGCTAAAGTCTTTGCCTTGAAAGCGCCCCGGGATCCTATATGGTCACCAGCTCTAATCCCAGCAGCTCCACTTCCCATCCAGCTCCCTGCTTGTGGCCTGGGAAAGCAGTGGATGGTGGCCCAAAGCCTTGGGACCCTGCACCTGCATGGGAGACCTGGAAGAAGCTCCTGGCTCCTGGCTCCTGGATTCAGATCAGTGCAGCACCGGCCATTGAGGTCACTTGGGGAGTGAATCACCAGACAGAAGATTTTCCTCTCTGTCTCTCCTCCTCTCTGCATATCTGACTTTGCAATAAAAAAAATAAATCTTTACATTTTTTTAAATCAATAAAACAACTATCCTGGGCCCAGCACAGAAATAATCCACACTGCCTGATCACGTTCATTATCATTTTGCTGCCTTCTGCACTATTACAAGCCAAGCTGTAACGAGTGCCTCTGGCTCCTCCTAGTGACTCAGACGGGAAGTGATGCGCCTGCGCTTTCCATCGGTATCTACACCTTCAGAAGCAACCCCCCCCAGACTTCCTCGGATTGGTCTGGTCCAGGCGGGGGGCGGGCCTTTCTTCCGGCTCCGCCCCGGAAAGCATCCGCGAGCTCCTGTGATTGGTGCGGGCCTCCGGAGGCGGGCTCCGAGCGGGGCGCGGGGTCCTTCGATCCGGTCCCGGCGATCGCGGGGTGGTGGGCGGCATGGCCGCTGCCAGCGGGGACCCGGGTCCGGAGGGCGCTGCTGCCGCCCCTACCGCCGCCGCTGCCGACACGTTCCGCTTCAGCTCGGAGCCCACGCTCGAGGACGTGTAAGCAGCCCGGGCCGGGGTGTGGGGTCGGCGCGCTCTCCCCCTGCACGTGGCTGCGGAGCGCGACTCCAGCAGCCCACCCGTGCACGCCTGAGGCGGGAACAAGTGGGTCTTTCGTGCTGAATATTAGGGACTCCCTCTTCCGTCCCAACCTTGGCGAGGTTTCGAACTGCACCCTTAGCGGCACGAGATAGTGACGAAAAGGCTGCAAGTAGGAGTCGGGCTGAAGTCCCTGCACGGCGGGGGTGTGGAGTGGGGTTGCCCAGCAGAGTCCAGGAGTGAGGGGATTAACTGCTCCAAGCCGTGGATCCCGTTCCCCTGGGGTGGGCGGACCCCCCCCCCCCCAGTCACCCCGACCCTCATTCGGTGTCCCCGTTGCAGCCGGCGCCTGCATGCTGCCTTCGCCGCTGAACGAGACTGGGAGCAGTTCCACCAGCCTCGGAACCTCCTCCTGGCCCTGGTCGGAGAAGTCGGGGAGCTGGCAGAGCTCTTGTGAGTACGCGGGTGTTGGGGGCCAGCAGTGATAGGGGCAGCCGACGTTGGTGGATGTCGTTCCCTCCTCAAGGGCCTGGGCCCGGGCGGGTGTCGGGTATAAAAACGGGAGAGAGAGAGGTGTCCATGGCTGTGACCCCTGCTTCCCGGGCTGGGGGACTGGGGTGTTCTGTGGGGAACCTATTGGGGTGTTGTTGGGGTGGGGGCACACGCAGGAAAAGGGTCACTTGGGGAAGCACCTGATACTCGCTCAGTGTAAGGAGGTCAGGGAATCATTGTGCCCTAAGTGAGCACTTAATGTACCCCTGCGTGAGTGATGGGCTGAGCCAGGGAGTGATGGGGTGGAGCAGGCTCCTGGGAACACACCGCAGAGCTGATGGATGAGAACAGAGAGTGCGAGAGTAGCCGCTGCCCCACTCCCCAAATGGCTGCAGTAGGCAGAGCCAGGAGCCTGGAGCCTCCTCCGGGTCTGCCACAGGAGTACAGGGGGCCCAAGTCCTCTGCTGCTTTCTGTGGTCCATCAGCAGGGAGGTGGAACCAGTGCCCGTATGGAAATGCAGATTTTCCTGCCATGAGACAATGCCCGCCCCTAAGTAAACCAGTTTGAAAAGATCCGGAATTGCCATAGATAGGTTCTGTGAGGAGAGGAACACATGACGATGATGACCGAAGGCTTCTCTAAGGGGACACCTGAGGCCCAGAACACCACAGCGATCCTGTGATGGGCAGATCTGTGGTGGGAGAAGCAAGGGGGCAGGCCTCCAAGGGACAGAAGGACAGTGGCAAACCATGATGGGGTGGGGAGGACGGGGCAGGGTCATCCCCGGTGGGTTCTGGGAAGTTCCAGATGTGACCCAGAGGCCATGGCAGGCAGTTGAGGGGTAGAACTATGCCTCCTCAGCTAGTATTTCCTGGGACCCCGGTGGGTAGGGTTGTCCTTGAGGAACTGCTGGAAGTGTGAGTTCAGGACTGTGAGTTCCAGGGTGCTCCTGGGGGAGGCGGAATCCTTGTGCCAGCTGGCTTCCATGTGTGTCTCTACATGTTGTGTGTGTCCTGTCCGCCTTCCCAGTCAGTGGAAGCCCGATGAGGAACCTGGACCCCAAGCCTGGCCCGCCCGTGACCGGGCAGCCCTGGAAGAGGAACTCAGTGACGTCCTCATCTACCTGGTGGCCCTGGCAGCCCGTTGTCGCGTGGATCTGCCCCGCGCAGTGCTCTCCAAAATGGACACCAACCGGCGACGCTATCCAGTCCACCTGTCCCGCGGCTCTGCCCGGAAGTATACAGACTTGGGCCAAGAGGCCGCCTCGGAAGACCAGGCCCCGGCCTAACCACGGGCCGGGGTCCATCCACATTCGGCCTGGCCGTGGAGCTCGAGCGTCTAGATCTTTCCTCACAGAGCCTTGCTCTGAGATCTGCTGTCCGCAAGCTTTCCGGCAGGTGGCTTCTTGGTGTTCTCTCTCCCAATAAAAGTTCTGGGTAACAGCTTCTAGATTGTTCCCTACTGGCCAGGGGGTATCTGAGCAGGTGCTGCAGAGACAGACGCTAGGGGTGACCGTGAGTGAGTCCAATTCCCTGTCTCTCTGGCTGCCTGCTAGACAAAGGCAGGTCAGGCCTGAAGAGGAGGGGAGATGTAGTGGGCTAAGATCCAGGTTATTGGCCAGGCTACCTGGATTCAGGTGTTGCCTTGGAAGCCTTCCCAGGCAGGTGACAGTCATGAGCTGGGAAACCCCAGCGCCAGCTTGATGGGGTGTTGAGGGGGTGAGTTAGCGGAGTGGTGTAGATGGGGCCTGCCGGGGTTTGGTGGGAGAAGGCTTAGAGCACATGCTGTCGTTTGTGGCACCTGCCTTTTCAACTCGGAACTTTTGCAGGGGCCTCAAGTCAGGGACAGGTGTCACGTGTGCAGACCAGGCTGCCCCTGCCTCCTCAGAGATGGCCCGTGTCTGACGCATTGCCACCCTGTGTGGGGGTGTGACCTTGGGCACTGGATGCCTCTCTGAGATACAAGTGGTTGCCTTCCCCACACATGGGGTGAGGCAGCACTGGGTCTCCCTCCAGACAAAAGCAGCGAGCCTCCAGCCTCGGGGATCCTCTGGGATCCTCTGGGAGTGCTGTCCGCCTCGCCCACTTACTCCACCTCACACCGCCATTTACTTCCCCCACCGGCTGTCGCAGCCCAGCTCACTGTTGGCAAGATACCTCAGACAAGACAGGTGCCTGGTCCCTTCTTGCCTCTGGTAGTCCTGTCCCACCCCTGCTCTTCTACAGGTGGGCTCACAGGCTCCCAACTTGAGGTCTGAGTAGACATGTCCCACATATGGTAAAACCCCTGCCATCTGCTTGGCATTCTGTACCCAAATCTTGGGGACAGTGTCCAGCAGTTCACCAAGACAAGACAAATGAGGGCAGTCACATCTGCCCTTGCCACATGCCCAACATGTCATTCGTTCCTGGGTCCCCGGGGGGTTTCCACATTGCAGCAGTCCTGAGAGACTTCGGGCTTCCTCAGCTCCGTCCTTGATGCAGACCAGGCTGCTGTTGGAGACCCCACCAGTTCAAAAACATATTCCTGGGGAGAGCGGACTACAAATGGTTTGTTTCTGGCCCACTGCTGTGTCTGTATCTGCGACTACCGGAATAAACAATGCACCTAACTTTGGGGTGTCCTGAGAATTGAGGCATCTTGCTACCCTGCACACGCCTGCGGCGGTGCCTGCTGAAGTCCGTCTGCGTTGTGCTCGCAGTGGGACCTCCACCCACCAAGACGGTTCGGTCGCTTAGGTTTGAAGGACACCTCTCCACCCGCCTCACTCACAGGCACGGGTGGGTGGAGGGTAGAATACTTTATTCATTAACGCGGGCCACAGGATTGCACTGAAGGGGGAGTGGGCACGCTCTCCGGGGACCCCGGCAGGGTTTATGCCCTTTGTCCCTGGGCCACCACACACCTGCCCGTCCCACCTTTCCCCAGAGCCGCGTACTGGGGCAGGGTGAGTGTATCGAGGGCCAAGTCCCCCGCCCAGCGGCGGTTGGGCCGGCAGCTCAACTGCCCTCGCACTCCGGGCAGCGCTCGGTGGCGGTGGCCGCTGTGGCGCCGGCCGGCAGCTTGAAGTCCCGGCCACAGCCGGCGCAGATGTAGAGGCGGCGGCGCATGTGCGCGCGCCGGTGGCGGATGAAATGCGAGCTGAGGCGGAAGCGGCGGCCGCACTCGGTGCACGGGTAGGGCCGCTCGCCGGTGTGCGTGCGCGCGTGCTCCGCCAGGTTGGAGCGGTGGCCGAAGCGGCGGCCGCAGACGGAGCAGCGGTGTGGCTTCTCGCCCGTGTGCACGAGCCGGTGCTTGGCCAGCGCCGAGCTCTGCGCGAAGCGCGTGCCGCAGTCGGCGCAGGCGTAGGGCCGCTCGCCGGTGTGCGTGCGCCGGTGGCGCGCCAGGCACGAGCTGCCGCCGAAGGCGCGCCCGCAGTCCGGGCACGCGTACGGCTTCTCGCCCGTGTGCACGCGCAGGTGCTGCGCGTAGTTGGAGCTCTGCGCGAAGCGGCGGCCGCAGTGCGCGCAGGCGTACGGCTTCTCGCCGGTGTGGCGCCGCCGGTGCTGCCGCAGGTTCGAGGCGGCCGAGAAGCGCTTGTCGCACTCCGGGCACTCGTAGGGCCGCTCGCCGGTGTGCGTGCGGCCGTGTTTGGTCAACGCCGACTTCTGCGAGAAGCGCCGGCCGCACTCAGTGCACGCGAACGGCCTCTCGCCCGTGTGCGTCCGTGCGTGTTTGGCCAGCGTGGAGCGGCGCGCGAAGGCGCGGCCGCAGTCGGGACACGCGTGGGGGCGCGCCGGATCGGCGGGGGGCGCTGGCGCCTGGCTCGGGGCCTGCGGGGAAAGGAGAGGGGGACAGGTCAGCCGGGGCCTCCGCAGGCTGCAACCCCTGTGCTTCAGTTGCTGTGGTCTGCGGAGCGTGGGACGCTTTGTGCACATTCGGTGAAGACGCAGGTACCACACGCATTCCTGCTGGCTTTATTACTTCAACAGATATGTACTGGGCGTGTGCGGTGTGTTGGCCCATGTTAGGTAAATAATTGGGCATTAAGCCTGGGGACCCTCCAGCTCCCTGCTTCTGGCCTGGAAAAGGGAAGGGGATCCTGCACCCATGTGGGCTATCTGGAAGAACATCCTGGTTCCTGGCTCCGGATCAGCTCAGCTCAGCTCCAGCCCTTGCAGCCATTTGGGAAGATGGAGAATCTCCATGTCCTCTCTCTGTGTAACTCTCTTTCAAATAAAAATAGTCTTTTTTAAGAGAAAGCTCCTGCTTTCAGAACGAATGGGCAAGGAGCACTCGCCGGCACAGGGGCACGGTGAGGGCTTCGCATGGTTTTCTGCCATCTTGCCGGTGTGAAAAGCAAATATCTACAGGAGGCACCCAGGAAGGTGCCCAACAGCAGAAGCCCCAGGGGCTACCTGCCCCAGGTTCTGAGGGACGCAAGGTTAAATGGAAATGCAGCATCTCTATGGGATGCTGGAGCTACAGCGAGAAGGATTAACTTCCTGTGCCATAACACTAGTCCCTCAGTGGCAATCTTTAGTCAGGCTAGAAGAGATGGCAATCCCCGAACACGAGGTGCACACCACAAGCTGCCAGGAGATTCTGGGGATCTGCGGGCAGACTTCTTTATGGAGGACAGTCGAAAGCCTTGAGACGCTGCACCCGCATGGGAGACCCAGAAAAAGTTCTGGCTCCTAGCTTTGGATCACCTCAGCTCTGCATGTTGTACCACTTGGGGAATGAATCAGCAAGTAGAAGAGCTCTCTCTCTCTCTCTCTCTGTCTTTCCCTCTCTCTCTGCAACTCTGACTTTCCAAGTAAAATAAACTTTTTTGGAAATACTTAAAAAAAAAAAAAAGCTTTGCAAAAAGCAAACCAGAGAATCCATGAAAGGACGGGGCCTCCAACAGTTCCACAGAATAAACAGCACTGGGCCCAGTGTGGCACAAATTGGGACCCATATTGGATCTCGGTGCTTACAAGGGGAAGATTTGGCCACTGAGCCATCATGCCAGGTCCCAGGTCCTACTTTTGTAATTCGTAACAATGACATGGGGCAGGCAGTGTGACACAGTGCTTAGGCTGCTGCCTGGCATAGCTGTATCATGTGTCACAGAGGCTGGTTCTGGTCCAAGGCACCTGCCTGCTAATGCACTCTAGTGAGCAGTGGAGGATGGCTTGATTAGGTTCCTGCTGCCCACATGGGAGACCCGCACTGAGTTTTGAACTCCTGGGCTTCAGCCTGGCCCCGCCCTAGCTATTGCAAGCATCTGGGGAGTGAACACAAGCTCTTTCTCATTCAAATAAAAACCTGGGTAATGGTATTGGTTCGCCACTTCCTCATTTTGAAATCTCACAGTGCTTTGGCCTAGGTACCTTTGCCTTAGCTTTTTTTTTTTTAAGATTTATTTTATTTTTATTGGAAAATAAGATATGCAGAGAGGAGGAGAGAGAGAGAGGAAGATCTTCCATCTGATGATTCACTCCCAAGTGGCCACAACGGCCGATGCTATGCCGATCCACAGCCAGGAGCCAGGAACTCCTTTCCGGGTCTCCCACACGGGTGCAGGATTCCAAGGCTTTGGGCTTTGCCGTCTTTGACTGCTTTCCCAGGCCACAAGCAGGGAGCTGGATGGGAAGTGGAGCTGCTGGGATTAGAACCAGCGTCCATATGGGATCCTGGGGCGTTCAAGGCGAGGACTTTAGCCGCTAGGCCTCGCCACCGGGTCCCCTTTGCCTTAGCTTTTACAAATGAGACTTAGACGTTAGATTAGGTAACTACCCAAAGCCACACAAGTTACAGATGGCAGAGCCAAGACTTTGAACTGGAAACCTGGTATACTTTAAGGCACCCAGCCTCTTGACCAGGCCGCAGTTCAGATCTGATGGCTCACACACTTCCTCTGGGCCCTTCTGGTGGGGGGTAACCTCCCCCTTTGCAGTGCAAGGTAGGAAACAAGCCCCCAAGGGCTCTGCAGACCACAACGTGGGCAGCATGGGGACCCTATTGGAGACAGAGGCTCACGTCCCAGCCCTCCACCCCGAAGTACTTGGTCAAGATCTTCATTTGAACAAGATCCCGGATTCCTGTTGACAAATGAAAAAGCCTGTCCTAGGAGAGAGAAGAGCGACCCCCGGAGGGAGCAGGTGGAGGTGAGGCCAGCCCCATAGCAGGATGGGCAACACCTCAGAGGTGCGAAGGGGGCTGATCTATGAGGAGCTGGGCTGGGGTACATATTCCAGGAGTCAGAGATGCAACCAGGAGCGCTCTGAATGCCAGGTAAGACCTGATTCCGAGGGACAGAGCCAGAGCCAAGGACAAAGGCAGGTGTGGATGGTCATGGAGCCCTCTGAGAAAAACCTTTTCTGCGCCCTAAATGACGGGCTGGATTTTGATAGGCCCAGATGCCCAGTGCAGCACGATTGGGGTCAAGTACTGGCAGGGTGATGAGACAACCTCACAGGATGTCCACTAAGGGAAGACACTTCTGAGATCACCAAGTTACAGAGAAATGAGGCCAGTCAGTGTGCCGGCTTGCAGCTGGG
Organism: Ochotona curzoniae; assembly: GCF_017591425.1. Classification (NCBI taxonomy): domain Eukaryota; kingdom Metazoa; phylum Chordata; class Mammalia; order Lagomorpha; family Ochotonidae; genus Ochotona; species Ochotona curzoniae. Next base: position 8,670,399 of record NW_024465421.1, read on the forward strand.
TCCAGGACGCCTGGAATCCTTAGTTCCACTCTCTTCTTCCAAAACCCACCTCCTGGAGAGCACCTCACACACCGGCACGCGAAAGCCTCCTGCTGCTGTCCCACTGCACAGGTGAGAAAGCTGAGGCAGAGCTGGTACATGCTGGGGATCAGAACTGGCCATGACACCACTTAAGAGTGTGGCCCTATGTGCACTTCTGACTGGTCAGGCCAATCCTCCAGTGTGGTCCCTTCTCCCCATCACCATGGCTACCACCTCAGTGCCAACACTGATCCCATAAGCCCCAAGCAGCCCATCCTGCTTCTCAACAGAAAACCCAAGTCCAGCTCTCCTGGGACTTCCGGAGTCCCAGCACTGCACAGCCTAAAACAGGACACCCAGATTTCCTGCCCTGGCTCTCCAGGCCTTTTCCTCTTTGGCCCCAACTGCCTTTCTAGTCCTGCCTCCTCTGAGCTTGGCTCCTGCTTCCAGAATGCCCCCCTTCCATTTGCCAACACGCCCCATCTAAGCCTTCCAGGCCGAAGTCAACCGTGAGCATGGTGAAGAGCTGCCCACTGCGAGACACTCTCTCTCAAGGCCTCCAGGCTGGCTTCCGGTCACCCCGGTCCTCAGGGTTCAGTGCAGAAAGGCACTGATGAAAAGAAGTTAAAAACTCTCCAGCAGGATGACCTAGCCCATGGCTCTGAACTTCCAAGAGAAGAAGAAACGGCAGCCAATATTGACATGTTTATTATGTGCCAAATCTGGTTCCAATTATTTCTGTCTTAAGAATTTATTCACTTGGGCCTGGCAGAAGGGCCTAGCGGCTAAAGTCCTCATCTTGAACGCCCCCAGGATCCCATATGGGCACCGGTTCTAATCCCGGCAGCTCCACTTCCCATCCAATTCCCTGCTTGTGGCCTGGGAAAGCAGTTGAGGATGGCCCAAAGCCTTGGGACCCTGCACCCGTGTGGGAAACCCAGAAGAAGTTCCTGGATCCTGGCTGTGGATCGGCATAGCATCGGCCGTTGTGGCCACTTGGGGAATGAATCATTGGACGGAAGATCTTCCTCTCTGTCTCTTCTCCTCTCTGTCTCTTCTCCTCTCTGTATATCTGACTTTCCAATAAATAAATTAAAAAAAAAAAAAGTTCCTGGATCCTGGCTTCAGATTGGCACAGCACCGGCCATTGTGGCCACTTGGGGAGTGAATCATCAGACGGAAGATCTTCCTCTCTCTCTCTCCTCCTCTCTGTATATCTTATTTTCCAATAAAAATAAAATAAATCTTTATATAAAAAGAATTTATTCACTTGAAAGCAGAGTGACAAAGAGGGAGCAGGGGCAGTGAGAGGTCAGATCTTCCACCTGCTTGTTTACCTCCCCAGACGCCTGAAATCATCCCAGGACCAGACCAGGCCAAAGCCAAGAGCCCGGGACTCCATTCGGGTCTTCCACATAGTGGCAGGATCCTGAGTACTTGGCCAGCACCTGCTGCCCCCAGAGGACACTGCCAGGGAGCCACACTGGAGGCACAGCAGCTGGGACCGGAACTGGCACTCTGGTAGGGAATGTGGGCATCTCAATGGTGACTTCGTGTGGTTGTCACAATGCCAGTCCCGGTTCTAGTGCTTTCTTAAACCTTCACAACTCTAAAGGATTTTGCCTTCTACCAATGGGGAAAGTGAGGCACACAGGTAGAGGAACTTGATCCATGTCGTGGTGAAGTCCACCCCAAGCTCCGGGCTCTTTGTTCTCAACTTCCAAGTCCAAGTGGAGGTGGTAGTGGGGAATAAACTGGGCCCTACGGGGGTGACCGAGCTAGGAGGAGGGGCTGACAAGGAGCCAAGAAGGATGCAAAAAAAACAGCTGGAGTGAAATGAAGGACGTCGCCCTAGGGAGCAGCCCCCAGCCCACGGCACAGGCAATGCCCACCAGGGGGCAGCAGAGCTGTCTTTCCCTTAGGCCTGGGCCCCGCAGTTGGCCCTCCTCCTGGACCTGAACCTTCCTGGCTAAGGGCGGACCTGGACCTGCGGGATTCTGGGAAGTGGAAACGTACCTGGTGACACGGTCTGGTGTGGGGAACTTGAACACAAACCTTCAAGCGCCTTACGGATAAAACACAGCCTTCCTCTTTCCTGCCTAACCCGCCCACCCACTGTCACCCCAGCCTCACGGAGGGACGCAGTCACCCCCACCGCACTCCCACTTTGGCTCATGATGAGCCGTCTGTGCCTTCACTCAACTCTGTGTGGTCATTTACCAGGCTGCCCCAAGCCTGTCTCTACCCTGTGAGGGGCAGTCACCGGGATGAAGGCTTAGCCCCGTGGGGAAGACGCTTGCATGCCACACCAGAATGCCTGGGTTCCAACCTCTTGGCTCCAGCCTCCTGCACATGCGGACCCTGGGAGGCAGAGCGACACCTCAAGCAGTCAGGCTCCATGGGGGAGTCTCCTTCTCTGTCTCTCAATAAAAGAAGTGGAATAACTACCACGTACATCACAGACTCAAAGTGCTGGGCCAAGTCAGCTGTCACTTCCAAAGCTGTTCATCTCCCATTATGTCCCCCAAAGTCTGAATGCTCTTCTCGCCTCTGTGTTTGCCCACCCTGCCCCTCCATGACTGAAACAGCCCATGTACCCTTACCCAGAACCCAAAGCTTCTTGGGGATTCAAGGGTAGCTTCCTCTCCAGCACCCCACCTGGCACATGGAAGCCAGGCTGGTGGGCGGATGGCAGGAGCCACCCTCACATTCCAACTCTGAGCGTCCAGGGGTGATATCCCAGGTTTCCCACTGTGGCGGGGTGGGGGTGGGAGCAGAGGGGTTCAGACTATGCAACACGTACCTCCTTGTTGTCCACCGGGATCTTGAGTTTCACCACCTCATACTTCTCCTCCCCCTCCTCCTCCTCCCCCTTCACCAGCAGCACCATCTCCTCCTGCATCTCTTCCTCCTCTTCCTCCTCGCCCTGTTGCTCCCCGGGCATCTTGGAATCCTGCAAGGGGGGAAGCTGGATCAGGAGCTCAGGACCACCGAGCACCACCACCCTGGCCCTGACCCAAGGAAAGCAGCGCAGCCCAGATGGTTCCCACAGCTTACCCTGCTCCCCAGGTCCGGCCCTCCTCCCATCCAACCCCAGCCTGGACCCCCTAAACCCTGCACGTTCACCCCACTCATCCCGGCATTCAAGGCCCTCAACAGTTCCAAATCTGCAAGCCCAGAGTCGCCACCCACCCCGACGCTGAGTCACTCCCTGCAGCCCGGGTCGGCGCCCCAGGAGCTCCAGGGCTCGGGCTGGAGACGGCGTGGGGCGCGGACCCTGCGGAGGAGCGCAGGGACTCACCACCCCGCGATCGGCGCTCGCGCGGACCCAGGCCTGGGCGCCGGGCTGCGGGGCACTCGGCGAGGCCGCGGCGCCTGGGACGGGGCGGGGGCGGGGCCCCGGAGGCGTCCCCTCATTGGCCAAGTCGCAAGGCCCCGCCCCGGGGGAGGGGCGCAGGGGCGGCAGGGCGGCTGCTCATTGGGCAGACCACAAGGCCCCGCCCCGGGGGAGGGGCGCGGGGGGCGGCCGGGCGGCTGGTCCCGAGCAGCCCGCACAGCGGCCGCCCTGCGCTGCTCCCCCGGCGCCCCGGAGCCCGGCGCTGCCCCATCGCGCCTCCCCCGGGCCTCGCAGCCCGGTTCTAACGTACGCTCCCGGGCTCGTCTCCCACGACTGCCTCGCAGGTCCCGCCGCTTCCCCGCGCCGAATAGGCCACGTGCGCTCCCGCCCCGACCTGGGCCTCTTGCTCGAGCCCCGCATGGAGGGTGGACCCCTGCTGCCTCCCTTATCTCTCACTTCTTCCCGTTTTCTTTTTCTTTTTCCTTCTTCCCTCTTTTTTTTCCCCCGAGAGATCTGGTGCGGGGGTGCCTTGCTGTGCACTTGGGGTCACAGCTCATGTTCCTTCAAATTCAGGCAGGGGGCCTACAGATGAGGTGTGGGAGCAACCCTGTCCACCAGCAGACAGCCTCAAAAGGAAATGGAAGTGCCCGGGGCCAAATCCAGTCCCTAGCTGCTGAAGTAGCTTACTTTGCCCTCAGGGTGTATTCTTTAAAAAAAAAAAAAAACTGTGGGGTTATTATTACAAATTACTTAAAAATAAATAAATAAGGTCCATCCTAAGGCACCTGTGTGGAAGACCTCAGCGAGCTCACCTTTGGCCTTTGCCGCCCTTTAGGGAAAATCTTTCTGTCTCTCTGTGTCACCTGATCTGCCTATCCAATATTTTTTTTTAAAATTACACAGACAAATAGATATCACTCCAGACAAAAGAAGTACCAGTTGCAAGCTTTTAATTTCCAACATCTAAACATTGGGATGCTTCTTACAAAAGTCTGTATTTCCCACATCAACAAATAATCTCATTCCCTCATTTTCTGAATGGGGCAGAATCAAGAAAGAGCTACAGAGAAGCAGCCTTCAGCAAGTGCCTACAATCTGTTGTTCCGGTAGAGTTGACCCTGAGAGGGTCAGTAACAGTGTTTCCCTTGCACCAAAGAGCAAACACCCCAGGAGAAGAGACAACGGGCAGGGGCTGGCTAACGCCCATGCCCACCCTGTGCTCCTTGACTGGCAGGGATTTGCTTTCCTGGGAGTCAGGCTGCCTGAGGACTCGGGCAGAGAAGGGATCCAACCCTAACCCCAGGCTGCAACACGTGGCTGCGCTGGGAGGAGGGCAGACCTGGACATTCACATGCAGGAGCCCCCAAAGCCACTTTGATTAGTATTCATCTCTCTCTTTTTTTTTAATTTTTAAAAATTACATATTTTTATGAAAGGCAGATTTAAAGAAAGGAGGACAGATCTTCCATCAGCTGATTCACTCCCCAAGTAGCCTCAAGGACCACAGCTGTGTCAGTCCAAAGCCAGGAGTCAGGAGCTTCCTCCAGGTCTCCCAAGAAGCTCAGGGTCCCAAGGCTTTGGACCATCCTCCACTGCTTTCCCAGGCCACAAGTAGGGAGTTGGATGGGATGTGGAGCATCCAGGACACAAGCTGGTGCCTATTTGGAATCCCAGCGCATGAAAGGTGAGGAATTTAGTCACTAGGATACTGCATTGTGCCTGGGGCCCTTTAAATATATATCATTTTTTAACATTTATTTTTTTAAGATTTATTTATTTTTATTGCAAAATCAAATATATAGAGAGGAGGAGAGACAGAGAGGAAGATCTTCCGTCTGATGATTCACTCCCCAAGTGACCACAACAGCCAGTGCTGCGCTGATCTGATACCAAGAGCCAGGAACTTCCTTCAGGTCTCCCACATGGGTGCAGGGTCCCAAGGCTTTGACCTGTCCCTGACTGCTTTTCCAGACCACAAGCAGGGAACTGGATGGGAAGTGGAGCTGCCGGGATTAGAACCAGCACCCATATGGGATCCTGGGGGCGTTCGAGGCAAGGACTTTAGCTGCTAGGCCATGGCGCTGGGCTCTTTATTTTCTTTCTTTCTTTCTTCCTATTTATTTTTATTGGACAGTCAGATATTCCGAGAGGAGGAGAGAAAGAGAGGAAGATCTATTCTGCTGATTCACTCCCCAAGCAGCTGGAATGACTGGAGCAGAGCCAATCCGAACCCAGGAGCCAGGAGCCGCTTCCAGGTCTCACACACAGTTGCAGGGTCCCAAAGCTTTGGGCCATCCTCGACTGCTTTCCCAGGCCACAAGCATGGAGTTGGATGAGAAGCAGGGCTGCCAGAATTAGAACCAGTGCCCATTTAGGATCCCAGCACGTGCGAGGTGAGGACTTTAGCCTCTACTACTGTGCCGGGCTCTTATTTTATCTTTAATATTGTTTACATAGTTGAGAGGGATGCACACCCATGTGGATGTCCAATTAGGGCAGGAAGGGGTGGGTGGTACAAATGTTGCAATTTTTTTCCTCCTGTGTCCACAGTGAGGGAAAGGGAGGGGCCATTGCTTGTTACCAAAGTACATCAGCAGGCACAGATAGGGACAGTTATTTGATGATGTTTGATGACACCTTAGAGGAAGTGTTCCAAGTAGAGTGGTTTGATAGTTCAGAGATATCATCACTTTTACACTAGGGTGGTGAAAATCTTTCCAAGGTCTACTGGCAAATTAAATCCAGCTCGGTGCACCCACAGGCCCAGGAACATGTGGCAAAGCTTGGCCGGGTGAGTTGACCAACCTAGTTTCCATTCCAGCATCTGAGAGTCGACATCCTCTGCTGCCCGAGAAGATGGTGCTGATATGAGATTCTTGAACCACAGGTGGAAGATTAGCCTACTACACTACACTGCGCCCAAGGCACTTCTAACATCATAAAAAAACAACCTCAGACAGTGTGCCAGATTAACCTGCTGAGATGAGACAGGCACTGAGGCAGCAAGGTCTGTTTCCGTGGGTGTTGTAGCAGTCTGTTCACAATGACAGTACTGCAGAGTGGTCTTATTTTTTTTTTTTTTAAGATTTATTTTTATTATTTTTTTTTTATTGGAAGGGCGGATATACAGAGAGGAGAGACAGAGAGGAAGATCTTCCGTCCGATGATTCACTCCCCAAGTGAGCGCAACGGGCCAATGCTATGCCGATCCGAAGCCAGGAGCCTCTTCTGGGTCTCCCATGCAGGTACAGGCAGGGAGCTGGATGGGAAGTGGGGCTGCCGGGATTAGAACCGGCGCCCATAAGGGATCCCGGGCGTGCAAGGCAAGGACCTTAACCACTGCGCCACTGCGCCACCGCGCCGGGCCCAAGTGGTCTTATTTTATTTCCCTTTTTCTGCAACCACACGTGAAAGTTGCTCTCTGCCAGTGGCAAGAGGACAGTATGTTGGAACACTCAGCAATTATCAGGCAGCACCAGGAAGCTTACCTGTCTCTTGGGTGAAAATCTCAGAAGCCGATCATCCAGAAATGGTAAGCGAGATCACACTGGGAACTTGGACTGTGTTTTCCATCAGCTTTTCCTCTTTCTTTTGTAAACAAGGTGAGATGGAGAGAAATCACCCATCTACTGGTTTGTTTCCCCAAATGGCCACCATGACTAGAGCTGACCTGATCCAAAGCTGAGAGCCAGGAGCTTCTTTTTGGGTTTCCCACATGTGTAGGGGGCCCAAGGTTTGAGCCACATTCTGTTGCTTTCCCAAGCCATACGCAAAGTGCTAGATAAGAAGTGGAGCAGGTAACACGCCACTTGTCTAAAAACATACAGATTTTTTTAAGCCTTTTTTTTTTTCTATTGCAAAGTCAGAGAGAAGGAGAGACAGAGAGGAAGATCATCCGTCCCATGATTCACTCCCCAAGTGGTCACCAACGGCTGGAGCTGAGCCAATCTGAAGCCTGAAGCCAAAAGCTTCTTCCGGTGCTCATATGGGATCCCTGCATGTTCCAGGCGAGGACTTTAGCTGCTAGGCCACAGTGCCAGGCCCCATACAGATTTTTATATCCCAAAAAGCCAGGGTGTCAAAGCTCTGGTTACAAAGTCCTGGATATACAATCTTTTGTTAATCCCCATCTTGGGTAGAACTGAGTCTAGGGTTGGCTTTCCTGTGTTAATTATTGAAGAAAGCCAAAAGGGAAGAGCAACATAGCCAACTTGAACAAAGGGAGAAAGGAGGAGATCGACTTGGGTTGGGCGGGGCCATCTTCCTTGATTTACAATGGGAGGGAGATTGGAAAGATAGCATTGGGACTTGGTTGCTCCAAGTCACCAGGTGTTCTTGGTTGTGATAAGCCTCTAGTCCACAGACACTCTAAGTTCCTTCAGCAAAGCAGATCTGATTTTTATACAGACAAGGAGACAGGAAAAACTTCCATCCACTGGTTCATTCCCCAGGTGGCTACAACAGCTGGAGCTGAGGAATCCGAAGCCAGGAGCCAGGAGTTTCTTCCATGTCTTCCACACAGGCATGGGAGTGTTGCAGGAATTTTGACTCCGAGTATGGCAGCAACCTCAAATTCTTGTCTCGCAGGAAAGAAGAATTTTCATGCGGACACAGTTTAGTTTTAACACAAGATTTATTAGGAAAGTTGAGAAGAGAAGACTCCCGTCCTAGTGACGGGAGGGGGCTTTGAGATAGAAAGAACCCTTACCTCCTGCCATAGTGGCAGGAGGAAAAGGACCTCAGTGCTCTGCCATAGTGGCAGGAAAATAAGAAGCAAAACCCTAGTCCTCTGCCATAGTGGCAGGAGAAGAATAAGCAAAACCCTAGTGCTCTGCCATAGTGGCAGGAGGACAAGAAGCCAAAACCCCAGTGAATGGTGGGGAATGCACCTTTTAAAGGTTTCCCTCAAAGATGTTTCTCCTTAAACAAAGAAAGTTCCTGATTTCCAAGGTACCTGGCCTTGGGACAAAAGGTCACAGAGATACCAGACATAGGACATTCCAGGCCTTAGGCACCACTGTCCCTTGGAAGAGACGTGCCCTGGTGAGTTCAAGACATGGTGGGAAATTCTCTTTTACTCAGGGACCCAGAATACCCTAACTGCCTACTACCCACTCTAACTCCTCTCTCAGGAGGATGGCTTTGGACCATCCTCCACCGCTTTCCCTGTCCACAAGCAGGGAGCTGGAGGGAAGTGGAGCAGCAGGGACTTGAACTGGCAACTACATTGGATGCCTTGTTCATTAGGATAACAGCTGTAAACAATAAAGCAATAAGATTATTAGACTTTAGTGATGTTTTCACATTTGTACCGATAGCAGTCTGTTAGGTTAATAGTTCATTATACTGGAACTAGAGCTAGCTAGCAGATTTAGTCACCAATAAGATGAAAATAACTTGAAGTTTAAAAAAGTTGCTTTGACAAATAATCAGATTTCAATTCCACTGTCCCAAAGATGAACATTAAGATGTTGTACACAATGTTCAATTGTACCATACATCCTTTAAGAACTTGCTGTCTTCCTGTAAGACAAAGTCTCACAAATGATGCTTTTTGCAAGTTAGAACATAAATAATCAACAATGCAAGAATACAAATAATTCCACAACGTGATACAGCTTCGCGATTAAAAGACAACTTGATCAATAAACATAACCACCAGTATATGCATCAGCAGTTTTTGAAACTTCACCAAGAATCTTTGTAATTATGCAAGTATTCTTTAACTTTAGTTAGAACATACAAGCTCGCACACAGAATCTGCTCCTCCTTATAGCAAGCACTACTCTGGGTGTAAACACTGTAGGCCAGATCTGGTCAGAGCTAGGATGGCACTATAAATCAGTAGATGGTTAAACTTCAAGACCAAATAGCAACAAAAGCAGCAGAAAACATTGCAAAAACACTGAGAACTCATCGCTGAAGCCAGTTGCAATGACACAGAAAAACTTTGATTGAAACATGAACACAGCATTAACAGTGAGATACACTATGAAGCAAAAGGCACATAGAATGAAATACTAGTAGTCGGGGGCAGAGGAGACTGCAAAGGGAAAGAATCTCTCAGGCTACAAAGAGTTAATGAGTTTTAAGTTCTCTCCGGGGGTGCAGGAGTCTGGGGTCTGGCCCATTGTTAACTAGCAATATTCCCGTTGGTTCCCGAGATCAGTGACCAAGGAGAGACAAAATGAACTTCTACCTCCTGTTAGATATCTCTAGCAATTAAGCCTAAAATGAAACAATTAAAGCTAAAAGACAAAACAGGGAAGGCTCAAGGTAAAAGACAGTTGTGTGCTCCACGTGGCGGTGGAGCCAGCACAGCACAGCAGCATAGCCATGCAAAGAGGCCCATCCAGACTAACTCTCTCCACTCTAAAGCTCAAAGCTGGCAGCCAGGCTGTGGCATCCCTGTAATTGCGGAGGCACCCCAAGGGGTATCTCCGTTCAGCCCCCCATTCCTGTGACATGCTAGCTCTGGGACTCCTGCCAGTACAAGTAAATCCTGGTTTTGCACCTGGACATACTTGTCAGAATAGCATGTGCTGGGAGCACTGAAATGAGGATAGAAACTAGAAGCGGCCCTCAGTTTCTATCTCTCCTGAGTCTAAGACGTCTCTTAGGACTCCTATAGCTCGTCCGTGGTGTCCAGGTGTGCGCTGCTGAAGACCACAGAAGAAGGGAGGAAGGTGGGAGTGAAGTCAGCACACTTGACTCACGTCGCTCGACCTTCCACGCCTTGTGGGATGTCTCGGTTAGAACAGCATGTGCCAGGAGTGAACAATCCGCTCCTGTTTCCTGCGCCATGCTAGACCTAGGCCTCTGCCTGGTGCAATACTCTGATGTCCTGGAGAACATACAAGTCAGAAGCAGCATGTGCCAAAAAATATCCCCTGCACCCTGCTGCATCTGGGACTTCTGCCGGACAAAATATGCTCTCCTTTTGAAATTTGTTCTAACCTCGAGCTGACAAGCCTGACCTCAAACTTCGGCCTGATTCTATAAGCCTATGTAACAATGTCCTTAATGAGAGCTGGAGGAATACCTGTGTTGACTCTGGTTTTCTGCTCACATTAGCGACTACACTCGTTAAGAGCTAACCTGGAGGAACTGTCTCTGCTGACTGCCTTGTGAGGGAATTAAAGTGCTTTCCAGTTAAGTTTATCTTAGATCTCATCTTTAGAGGGGCCTAGAAAGAAACTCTGCCTGCCTTTTCCTTTTCCCCATCACAGACCAGCTGGTATTTAGCACATGCTGACCAGTAAAAGAAAACCCAAAAACTGAATCCATAGAGAATGAGGAGACTTAGTGAGAAAAAGCCTTTGGAGAAGATATCAGAAAAGGTAACGGAGGACTCGTCTGTGCCTGAGGCCATTTGGGAATTGAGGCACGCAGCCCAGGGCTCGTGGCCTCGCCGTGGTGACAACTGAGTCCCCGCAGAAGGAAGGAAAGAGTGCAGATTTCAGCCCGACACCCTGACGGGCTGTCAGAGTCTGGGGTACAGTCCAGAGGCCTTTCGAAAAGCATCAGGGAGTGGCCCTGACCAGAATTTCTGAGGCGCCCTAAGACTTCTCCCAGTCTCACGCGACGGGCTTAGTCCGCGAAAGGAAACCGAGTCTGGACAAAACCGACATTCCTGGAGCCAAGGACCCCAGCTCCAGGGGATCAATTTAGCCAAACTCAGCAAGCCTCGCCCCTGAGTCTTAAGACCGGCAGCCGCGCTAACCGCATTTAACTGGCTGACAGGGACCCGGTGTTTCTTTTTTCGAGAGTTACTAATTGTGGAGAGCTAGTGTCTCCGAAAAACAGGATAGAGTCCGCTTTGCTCACCGTCCGACGAGATGGATGTCTGGAGGCTGGCTGGAGATGAACTCAAGTCTCGCTGGTAGAATCCGAGTCACACGGCACCAAAACTGTTGCAGGAATTTTGACTCCGAGTATGGCAGCAACCTCAAATTCTTGTCTCGCAGGAAAGAAGAATTTTCATGCGGACACAGTTTAGTTTTAACACAAGATTTATTAGGAAAGTTGAGAAGAGAAGACTCCCGTCCTAGTGACGGGAGGGGGCTTTGAGATAGAAAGAACCCTTACCTCCTGCCATAGTGGCAGGAGGAAAAGGACCTCAGTGCTCTGCCATAGTGGCAGGAAAATAAGAAGCAAAACCCTAGTCCTCTGCCATAGTGGCAGGAGAAGAATAAGCAAAACCCTAGTGCTCTGCCATAGTGGCAGGAGGACAAGAAGCCAAAACCCCAGTGAATGGTGGGGAATGCACCTTTTAAAGGTTTCCCTCAAAGATGTTTCTCCTTAAACAAAGAAAGTTCCTGATTTCCAAGGTACCTGGCCTTGGGACAAAAGGTCACAGAGATACCAGACATAGGACATTCCAGGCCTTAGGCAGATGTGTATTACTCCTTTCAATGATAAAGAGATCAGCCTGAGGCCCTCCCACAATAGCCAAGGTAATGGCCGATACTTCAGGTGGGGAATTGATATGCTAATAGCACCACTGTCCCTTGGAAGAGACGTGCCCTGGTGAGTTCAAGACATGGTGGGAAATTCTCTTTTACTCAGGGACCCAGAATACCCTAACTGCCTACTACCCACTCTAACTCCTCTCTCAGGAGGATGGCTTTGGACCATCCTCCACCGCTTTCCCTGACCACAAGCAGGGAGCTGGAGGGAAGTGGAGCAGCAGGGACTTGAACTGGCAACTACATTGGATGCCGGCACTGAAGGCAGAAACTTAGTCTATGTGTCATGTTGCTGCACCAATTTGTTTATTTTAATGGAAACTGCTCTCAGCTAACCAGTCTTGTAACCAAATTTTTCTGCATTTAAGCTTTCCCTCTTTAGTCACATATTTGAACTTAAAATATTACTAATGAGTTATTACATTAAGTGAGAGGTAATTATGAGAAAAGGGAACATCCGCGAATGATGGGGCACTGAGGGAAAGGAGGAGGAGGACCCTGCATGCAGCGCCTGTGGTTTAAGGTCTTGCTTCACACCAAGAGAGGGAATCTCTGGAGAAACAGTACTTGGAATTCGGCCCACTAAGAAAAGGTCATGGGTGGCGAAAGAATTCACCAGGGTACATACTGAGCAGACTGTGTTGGTCCAACACACTCCAAGAAAGGGGGTGACATTGTGGTATAGTGAATAATGCCTGTGACAGCTAGCATCCCTTATAGGCACCAGATCCAGTTGTTCCACTTCCCATCCAGCTTCCTGCTAATGCAACTGAGAAAGCAGCAGAGGATGGCCCAAGTGCTTGGGGCCCTGCGCCCAAGTGGGAGACGCAGGAGAAGCTCTTGGCTCCTGATTTCAGCCTGGCCCAGCCCCAGCCATTGTGGTCATTTGGGAAAAGACTCAGTAGATAGAAGAGATCTCTTGGTTGTTGGAAAGACAGATTTCAGATTTCAGCACAGCACTGGCCGCTGTGGTCTCTTGGGGAGTGAATCATCACATGGAAGATCTTCCTCTCTGTCTCTCCTCTCCGTATATCTGACTTTGCAATAATAAAAATAAATAAATAAATCTTTTAAAAAAATACTTATTTAATCCTTTAAAAAGTGGAGTTACAGAGACAGACAGGAAGAGAGAGAGATCTTCTTTCTGCTGGTTCACTGTGTAAAAGGCCCCACCAGCAGGACTGGACCAGGCTAAAGCTGGGAGCCTGGAGCTCCATCTGGGTCTCCCCCATGGGTGGCAGGAGCCCTCGTACTTTGTCCATCATCAGTTGCCTCCCCCACACACATTAGCAGGGAGCTGAATGGCAAGTGCGGAGTAGATGGACCTTCAACCAGGCACTGCGTATGCCATGTGCATGCCCCCAGGTGGCAGCTGCATCCCATAGACCACAACAGTTCACCCTTTGCTTCAGTTCTCTAACCCCCAAGCATTTGGACAGCTTTCTCTACCAGAAGAAAGGGTTCCATCTCCCACCCGCTCCCTGCCACCTGCTTCCCAGCCTTGCGGATGGACACCATCGCCACCTCTGATCAAAGGCCTGGGGGGCCACAGGAGGCCCCCCCCCCGCTTGTCTGCTGCCAGAATGGCCCTTTCCACACCGTTTATTCCATATCTGTCTCCCGCCTGGAAACAGAGCAGGATCGCAAGTTCCTTTTGCCTTCTTTTGGGACACCTGGACACAGCTGATTTCACAGAAGAGGTTAACGTGGGTGCCAGGATGTGGGGAGCAGCCTGAGTAAAGAAAACGATGTTTACCAGGGACAGATCGAAGGGCATTAAAGGCTAACTGAGCAGTTATGCTTTACAGAGAGGGCATAGAGGGGCCCAGTGTGGTGGCCTAGTGGGCACCGGTTTTAATCCAGCTCCCTGCTTGTGGCCTGGGAAAGCAGTCGAGGATGGCCAAAGGCCTTGGAATACTTCACCCACATGGGAGACCTGGAAGAAGTTCCTAGCTCCTGGCTTCAGATCAGCAAGGCTCTGCCGTTGTGGTCACATGGGGAGTGAATCATCAGACGGAAAATCTTCTTGTCTCTGCTCTTCTCTGCATATCTGACTTTCCAATAAAAATAAATAAATCTTAAAAAAAAAAAATCTCTCTGGGGACGGTGCCAGGGCACAGCTAGCTAATCCACTGTTTGGGACACCTGCATGCCGTGATAGGAGCACCTGTGATGGATTCACACCTCCGCTGCAGGTCCACCTGCCTGCTAATGTGGACCTTGGCAGACAGCAGAAGGTGGTGCCAGGAGACACCGGTATCCCTGCCACTCCCAAGGGAGAACCTGAAGGGTGTCCCAGCTCCTGGCTTCCACCCTGCCTCAGCCCGAGGCTGCTGGCATTCTGGAAAAGATCTCGCTGTCCCTCTGCCTTTTAAAGAAATACATACTCTAAAATGTACAATATTCTTGGAAAAGTCATTTTTTTTTTCAACTCGACCTTATCTATTTCCTCTAGAGAAGAGTTTCCTTTTTAAAACCTTTTTAAAGATTGTATTTATTTTTATTGGAAAGTCAGATATACAGAGAGAAGGAGACGGACAGAAATCTCTTCAGCCCACTGATTCACTCTCCAAGCGGCCACAACAGCCGGAGATGAGTCAATCGGAAACCAGGAGCCAGGAGTCTCCTCCAGGTCTCCCATGTGGGTGCAGGGTACTAGGGCTTTGGGCCATCCTCGACTGCTTTCCCAGGCCACAAGCAGGGAGCTGGATGGGAAGCCGGCCACCGGGATTAGAACCAACGCCCATATAAGATCCCGGCGTGCAAAGCTAGATGCTTAGCCACTAGGTTACCGCGCCGGCCGGAACAGCACTTTTCATGTGGGTGGCGTGCCATAGTCCTGTGTAATTTACTGAGGTCAGCTTGAAGTATAAACTAGTCAGGGATGGGTAACAAGCAAACCGGCAGAAAGGATCCGTCAGCAGCCCAGAAGGTCCACGCAGGCGCATGGTTACGTGCGTGCCTGGCGGGCGGAAGGAGTCTTGCCCTGAGCCTAACTGACCAGGGGGCGGAGGCAGGAGGGCTTTGTGGTGCCCCAACGAGCTGATTGGCTTCCTTAGAAGTCAATCAGAGGGCTAAGATCTCGCGAGAAATTCCAACTAGGGAACAACTAGTGTAGCACAGATGCTGGCAAGGGGTGAACTTGCAAAGCCAGCAAGTACTTGTTTGCTGAAACTCTGGTCTGTTTTGTCCTTGGCCGGCCAGTCCCTCTTTCACTTTTTCTCCCTGTTCTTTGGAAAAGCAAAGAGTTGGAAGCCTCTTTGCGGCCGTCCTTGTGGCCCTCGCCTTGCAGCCAAGTGACCCAGTTTTCTGGTTATCTCAAATGACCAGCGCCACGGTCACAGCGTCCACGCAGGACCCGCCATATCCCCCGAGTGCAGTTTTGCTGATGGCCCTGCTCCATTCTTTGGCCAGGCCTTAGACCTGGACCTAGGTCATCTGTGGCCAAACCTGCTGGCCATGGGGCTAAATGTCCACCAGGACTTGAGGATTTTGCCTGGAGCGACCCCTCTAATGCCCTTTGCAAGGCTTGCTACAGATGGGGTGAAGATCTTCAAAGACTCAATGGAAAAGTGAACTCAGAAAAGTTCATAAAAATGTACTGCTACAAAAAGTGTACAAATTTCAAAACTACACCCACCTTAAAATTCATATTTCTGTGAACACACACACACAATACAGGCTTCAGACAAGAAGCAGTTTATTGGCAAGGAGACAAGGAAAACATGGCAATTGGACCCCAGAGCATCTCCAGCTGGAAGGACGGCCCCTCACCCCAGTCCTGACCTCTCCCAGCCAGCTGGAACTGGCTCATGCCCACTAAGACCCACGCTTGGCACCATGCTGGATGCCAGACACACTAGCCCCTGCTGTGACCTGTCTGTCACAGTCCAGACGTCAGGGGGACTTGAAGGTCCTTGAGGCCACACAAAAACATCTGAGCTGTCCCAAGAGTGTCCATCCTGGCTGAAACCAAATCCTGGGTGGGGTGGACGAGCACTGCGGCCACACAGCAATTCCCTGGCTGGGATGCTCCACCTGCCCCTGCCTCCTGTCATGTCATTTCCACTGTGACAGCTCCGAACCCCGTGAAGCCTACTTCGAGTGTTAGTCTCCCAGGACAACACAGGGAAACGCGAGTTCTTTGCAGGCGAGAGGCTGCGGGCATTTAGGGCTCCCGAGGTGTTGAGTCAACGGATGCTTGCTGAACGCCTACTGTATGCTAGGCGATGTTCTGGAAGCTGGGGCTCTGCTCATTTTGGGGGGATGGGAGTCCTGACTGAGCCCAGCCAGGGCGGGTTCCTGAGCGTAAAGATTACAGTGCCCATTGCCTACGCCTATCTAAGTCACTCCTTTCTCCCCAGTCTGCCCCGTCTTCTCCCTCCCACCACCTCCCCGGCCCTCCTTGCTGCTTGGGCCAGCTGGCCTCCCTCCCTTGGTGACCCCATCACTCCAGTTCTATGGGTGGCTCCTCCTTGAGGGGCCTTGCCCGCACATCTGCGATCCCAAAGGGCCTCAAGACCAGGTGGCCGCGTTGGTGCTTGATCCGGGCGGAGCTGTCGCCGAAGCCCTTGCCGCACTCGGCACACTTGTAAGGCTTCTCACCCGTGTGTGTGCGCCTGTGTTTCACCAGATCTGAGCTCCGGGGGAACTCCTTGCCGCAGAAGCCGCACACGTGGATGTGTGGCTGGCTGGGGCCCGAGGTCTGGGCCCGAACTCGGGATCGAGGAGCTGGAGGTGCCAGGAGGCCAGGCGGGTTGTGCAGGCGCAGGAGTGTGGGCGGCGTCGGGAGTGGCCGGGCGCGCTCCCCACGGTGAGTGCGCAGGTGCTTGACCCGGGCTGAGCTGTCGGCGAAGCCCTTGCCGCACTCGGGGCAGAGGTAAGGCTTCTCCCCGGTGTGCACGCGGTGGTGTTTGACTAGGTCGGAGGTGCGACGAAAGCCCTTGCCGCACTCAGGACACTTGTGGGGCTTGTCGTAGTCCAGTGGTGGGGGTGGCTCACCGGGCTGTGGATCCCCTGGCTCTGGCTCCAGACCCGGCAGGCCAAAAGGCCCGTCCCCGGAGTGGGATGGGCTTCGGGGCGTCAGCGGGGGGCTGGTGGCAAGGGGTGGAGGGGGCGGGGCCGGGGGGCTGGGAATCAGGGCGGCCAAGGGGTACCCTGGGAAGCTAAAGTCCTGGGGTTCCATGTGAGTGAGGCGGTGGCGGAGCAGGGTGGAGCTGAGGCTGAAGGTGCGGTCACACTCCGGGCATGCGTGGGGCCTCTCGCCGCTGTGCGTGCGCAGATGCTTGACCCGGGCTGAGCTGTCCGCGAAGCCCTTGCCGCACTCGGGGCAGAGGTAAGGCTTCTCGCCTGTGTGGACACGCAGGTGCTTCACCAGATCCGAGCCGCGGGCGAACTCCTTCCCACACACGTCACAGGCAAAGGGCTTGGGCCCTAGGTGACTGCGCTGGTGGCTCAGGAGGCTGCAGCTGAGCACGAACCTTTTGCCACAGTCGGTGCAGATATATGGCTTGTCCTGGGCCTTGGATCCGGCCGCGGCTGCTGTGGCTGCCTGAGATGGTGGTCGGCGGGGAACCACTGGCCGGGGTGGCTGCTCCCCGCGGTGTGTACGCTGGTGCTTGATGCGAGCAGAGCTGTCACCGAAGCCCTTGCCGCACACACCGCACTTGTAGGGCTTCTCCCCTGTGTGTGTCCGCTGGTGCTTCACCAGGTCCGAACTCTGCCGGAAGCTCTTGCCACATTCGCCACAGATGGTGGGGCGCTCGCCAGCCGGGATCCGGGGCCGTGCAATCTTTGGGGGGCCCTGGGCCGCTGGCCGGGCTCGGTAGGGCTTCTCCCCACTGTGAGTCCGCTGGTGTTTGATACGGGCTGAGCTGTCACCGAAGCCCTTGCCACACACACCGCACTTGTAGGGCTTTTCCCCAGTGTGGGTGCGCTGATGCTTCACCAGGTCAGACATCTGCCTGAAGCTCTTGCCGCACTCGCCGCACACTGCTGCCCGGTCCCCACTGGCCTGGCCCCAGCGCGGCTCTCCTAGGATCCGGAGGCCTCGGTCCCGGGCCTGCGGTTTCCCCAGCCCCTCTCTCTGGACCCATAGATCATCCCATGTCTGGATGCCTTCGGGTTTGAGAGAGACGGTCACCATGTCATGGCCCGGGCCAAGATCTTCCTCTTCCTTGAACTCCAGATCCTCTTCCTCCTCCTGGGGAGTGGGCTCGAACTCATCTGGCTGAGAAATCTCCACACTGTCACTCTCCAGACCTGAGGGAGCAAAAGGGAGGTGGAGGCCCTGCCCTTTGCTCAGGGCCCGCACTGCCATTCAGGGCTCCCCTGGAAGTGCCAGGTGCCTGGTGATGGCGCCATTACCAAGTATGTCCCAAGATTGTGGTAGAAGGAGGCGGGAGAGCCCAGGGCCCCGGACAGGGTGAGGCTGGGAATGCTAACCCGGGCTGCCTTGCCCCCAGCAGGTATAACTCCCCTTCTATGCTAGACTTCAGGTATGTATCACTGAGCCCAAGTATCAGTGAGTCATCCTAGGAGATGTAGTGATCTCCAAATAATTTGCATGGAGACTTAAAGAATTTCAACCACTAGCTCATCAGGGCCATGAATGGTTAAAGGGGTGGGTGAGCAGTCCAGCTCCTCACCTTACACCAACACCTGGGATGCCCGCTCCCTGGAGCAGCCTACCTGATGCTGGCCCTGGCTATCCTGTTTCCCATGGCAAATGAGGGCTCAAGGACTTGAGCCTCTGCCACCTACGTGGGAGACCTGGGTGGCAACCTGGGCCTAGCCCAGCAACCCTTCCTTGGGCTGACTCCAGCTGGGGCTTGATAGAAGATCTCTTTATCTCCTAAGCTGCCTTTCAGAGAAAAATAAACATTTTGTTTTGAAAGCTTACAAGGTGAGGTTTCTCCTGGGCTCTGCCTGAGAGCTCACTGGTTGTCCTAGCAAAGCCCTGGCATTTGCCTGGTCCAGTGTATCTTGTTATAGAAAAGGTCTTCCGAAAGTTCATGCAACACGCACATTATAAAACCACTAGGCATGAACTTCAAATTTGGTTCTTTTGGCATGCAAATAAACTTTATTTTTCATTCCATCCTGCTCTTGAACTTCTGGAAGCACCCTGACCTCTAGCCCCTCTGTAATCTAGTACACTCCTTGTGGGCAGCTGAGAGAGCTCAGACGCCCATCAGGATGTGTGCAGGTGGTGGGAGGGATTCAGAAGTCACAGGATGGGGGCGCTACAGGCACAGGCATTCACAGCCACGCAGAGAGGCTGTGAAGTTGGAAAAGGGCGCAGGGGCTAGCCAGAGCACAAACCCCTGGGGACTAAGCACCTCAGGAAGGCTTTTAATTAGCAGACACAGGAGAGGCAAAGCAGGTTCTAGAGATGGCAGGATAAGATCTGGATTCAGACCAATCTGCCTGCAGAGCTCATCACAAAGGGTCTAGGGAGGGTTGTTGTAGAAGCTAGGATGAGCGGGGAGAAGGGCCTGGGCTGGTGACAGCTGCAGGGAGAGGGAAGCAAGTCCTGAAGAAGATGCCTTTGGCAGTCCCTGGGCCCAGCAGGCATGAGCCCAGCACCAAAGAGTCCACACCCTGTCCCGCCATTCCCTAGCCAAGTGATGCATGCGGCCCTCACCTGCACGGGAGTCTCCCAGCTGCTCCCTTTCCTCGGGGTCCTGGAGATCTGGGTCCCAAGGCTCAATGGCGCGTTCCATGGCCCGCACACCGCCCTGAGCGAGGGGACAAGACACAGCAACCAGCGGTCACACAGAGTCATGTGCGCGGCCCATGACGCCCTGCCGCTGCCCTCTGCCGGCCAGTGCCATGTCCCAGGCTCCAGGAGCGATTCCCGGTGACCACCCCACCCCACTCGGGCAGCCCTGCACCTGCTGCTCGGCTTGGCCTGGCCACGCAGCCGGACCTACCCGCTCTCACCTCGGCGCCGTCCGGAGCTTCTCAGCCGCCCGCGGTGCTGGGGAGGCAAGCTCCGCGCCCAACCCCGAGTGGAGATCGGGAGAAGGGGGGCTCGGAGCCCTGGCGTCCCGGGGGTGGCCGCCGGGGGCGGGGACGGGAAGCGGAAGCGCAGGGCGCACGGAGGGAGCCTCTCTAGGACCTCGGAGGAGCCCGCCCGCGTCGCCCGCAGCACGGTGGCCCGCGGGGGGCGGCTGCGTGCGGCCGAGAGGGCTACTCTAAGCCGAGGGCCGGGGCCCGGACTCGCTGGTATTAACCGTGTGCCTCCTAGGCGGCAACTGGCTCGTCCAGGGATCCCAGGGATCGGCGTCGCTGGCTGGGTGGGCTCTCCGGGGGTGCTGCCCGGTTAGCCTCAGCCACCCGGGCCCAGGACAAAGAGGGCTCCAAAGACGGACCCGGAGGAATGGGGTGTGTGTTGGGGGAAAAAGACCGAAGCAAGCAGACAAAGGGCGGCGGAGACCCCAGACGGGGCGGGGCGGGGCGCCGAGGCTCCGGGAAACAAAGCCCGGCTGGTCGCGGAGGCCGAGGGCCAGGGCTGGGGGGTGGGGACTGGGCTGGAGGCGGGGGTGGGGAGGACCGGGGCGGCCGAGCAGGCAGGCAGATGGGCTTAAACCCGGGGCTCTGAGCCAGAGCCCTAAGAGACGGAGGAGGCAAAGAGACAGAACACACAGCAGGGAAAGACGAGTAACCAGAGACAAAGAGATGCAGACGCAGATAAAAGCCCTACATCTCCACCAAGTGCAGGAAGAAGCCACAGTTGGAGGAGCCCTGGGGGGAGGGAGGAGAAGCCAGAGTTCCCAGCGAGAAACAGGTTCAGAGTAGGGTGGTGGTGGTGGTGGGGAGGAGGGGGAAACGACAAAAGGCAGCAGCAGGCAGCGACAAAGGGACAGAGCCTACAAAGGCAAAGAGACACCAGGGACGGGTGTGCAGCCCGGCGGAGAGGCCGCGCGAGCGCACAGGCTGCGGAAACCAACCCTGCTTCCCATCTGTGGCTCTGGCTGGGGCTGCAGATTCCCCGGGGGCCCCAGGAGCTTTTGACTGGCAGCAGCTGGAACCCTCGGCAGGCAGGCAGGCAGGCAGGCTGGGCTTTTTTTTTTTTTTGGTCGGGGGAGGAGGAGGGGAGCTGGACTTGGATCTTCATTTGCATTTGTTAGCACCTGGCTGCTAAGCCAAGAGTTTGGACCGTAAAGCTGAAACCCAGGCAAGGTTTGCCAGAGTGTCCCACACCCCATCCTCTCCTCGGGAGGATTGCTACAGGTTTAAAGGGGCAAGAAAAATAAAAAGAGCTGCAAGGGCATGAAAGAGTTACCAGAAGGGACTGGAGAGAGTGTGGGAGAGCAGGAAGAGGCTATTTGTGGAATGAGTCGCACGGTTCTGTGCGGCTGGGTTTGCACCAATGTTCCTCGCCGATCCTTAATGCTCGAAGACACAGCCCCAAATGCTGCCATCGAGATCCTCAAACATCAGTTTGAAATCTCACCTCCTCCTTCCATTTCCCAAATCACAGTCCTGGAAGATTAAATTCTCCAATACCAAAATCCTCAGGACTACAAGTCCAAAACCACCATTTGCTCTGAGACCAAAAAATAAAAAAACTTCTCTAAGAAGAAGAAAGCCAAAAACTGAATTTTGGGGGGGATCGAGGATTGTAAGGGTGGTTCCTCAAGTGAAGCTGAACCAACATCCCTGGTAGAGCAGGAGGTAGGTGGGGTGCTGGGGAGAGTGGCCGCACAGGAAGTGAGTGGGGGAGGTGGGGAAGGTCACAATTGGAGCGGACAGACTGCTGGGGGGGCGGGGAAGAGGGCAGAAAGAAGGATTCCAGGAGGGGGATGGGTCTCAGAGCTGGGATGGAATTTTTTCTTGCTGTCCTGACAGCCCCAGGCTGCAAGCCTCTCTATACTCTAGAACTTGAACGCCCAGTACAGTTCTACCCTGGCTCCTCAGAGCCAATGCTGGCATCCTAGATGGCCTGCTTGGCACTTCTCAGCCTCCACACCCACAAGAGCTAGTTCCCCTGAGAAGCCCCTCCTTTTACATAGCAGGGTATTTCCAAAAGCTTATGGGGAGGGGGAGATTAAAATTACAAGTTTACTTTGTGCAAAAAGCTTTTTTAAATCATGCATATTTCTTCCCCCACATGAATGCTGGGAAAAAAAGTTTTATTTATTCTCAGTGACTTCAAAGGCAGTGACAGGGAGAGAGGAAGATATCTTCCATCTGCTTGCTCACTCCCTTTTAAATGCTTGCAACAAGCAACTGGACCAGGCCAAGGCCAGGAATCCAGAAGGCCACCACACGGTCCCACACGGGTGATGGGGAGCATGCATGAGAGCCACTGCTGCCCAGTGTAAAGCCAGGAGCTGGGTCAGAAGTGGAGGAGCAGGGACTAGAACCAGCACTCTGCTAGGACATGTGAGCTATAATGGGAAAGAGCATGACACTACTCCTTTGCTAAAAGACTGACAGGAATGGTGTGGTGGCCCAGCAGGTTCAGCTGCCACCTGTATCGTATCCTACATGGGAACCAGTTCTGATCCTGGCTGTGCTGCTTCTGATCCAGTATCCTACCAATGTGCCTATGAAAGCCATGAGAGATGTTCTCAGTGCTTGGGTCCTTTTCACCCAGCCAGGCTCAGGTTATTGTGGCCACACAAAGTAAACAAACTGATGGAAGGTCTCTCCTTCTCTGTGTATCTCCACCTTTTAAACAATTAGCAGATAGAAGATCTTTCTCTTTGTCTCTCCTTGACTCTGTAAATCTTCTCTGCCTTTGCAATGAAAATAAATAAAAGTCCCCCCAAAAACTCTAATTACTGTCAGTATTGAAAAAAAAAAAGAAAGAAAAAGAAAGTAAGGGCCTGGTACAGAAGCCTAGCTGCTGAAATCCTCGCCTTGCAAGTGCCAGGATCCCATATGGACACCAGGTATGGCCCAGTCTTGGGACTCTGCACCTGTGTGGGAGACCCAGAACAGGCTCCTGGCTTCGGATTGGCTCAGTGCTGGCCATTATATCCGCTTGGAGAGTGACTGTGTGGATGGAAGATCTTCCTCTCTGTCTCTCCTCTCTATATATCCGACTTTCCAATACAAGTTTTAAAAATCTTTAAAAACAAAAAAATATTTATTTTTATTGGAAAGTCCAGAGAGTTCAGGGTCCAAGGCTTAGTCATCCTCCACTGCTTTCCCAGATCACAAACAGAGAGCTGAATGGGAAGTGGAGCAGCCAGGACACGAACTGGCGCCCACATGGAATGTCAGCCCTTGAAGGGGAGGATTAGTTAAATTGAGCTATTGCACTGACCCCCTTCATGGATCAGAACATTCTAGAAGTTTTTCACTGGTTTAACATTACAATTTTAGGGTGTCATCAATAGTTTGTTTTAATGAATTGAAAGCTGCAAATGCCTGAAAAAGTAAAGTTACCCATGGCTAGAAAATCTCTATGCATGTATGTGTGGTCAGACAAGACTGGTAATACTGCAATATTACTGTTGCCACGTCGGTGTTCTGAGCTCTCAGAAGAGGGCACATTGGGTGGATTTTCAGTAACCAAAACAACACGAATCATGGTACAGAGATGGCAGAATTTCATCAGCAATGCTGAGGTGGGTAGAGAACAAAGGCTGGAAGAATTTCAGAAAGTGGACATAGAAAGTGAATGGGAACATAATCTGCAAAGAGAGCCATGCCTAGAGGGGAAAAAAAACAAGAGTAAAAGCAGCTATTCACATTGAAGCAAGACCAAGATATAGTTAATGACCCTGAAGATGACCAGGCACGTGCTCTCTGTGCGGTTGATTACAATCTCTCCATGTAACACACACGCTCACACACACACATGCCCTCTCTCTTTCAATCCATTGATCTATTTGAGAAGCAGAGAGACAAAGAAAGAGTTTCACCTGTTGTTAGAAACCCCCTCCCCCTAAATGCTCCCAACAGCTGGGGCTGGGCCAGGTGGAAACCAGGAGCCAGAAACCCAAGCAGGGTTTTCACCCAAGGACTTGAGCCAGCACCTGCTGCGTCCCGGAGAATGTATTAGCAGGTAGCGGGAATGGGGAACAGAACCAGGACTTGAACCCAGGCACTCCAATAAGCAAAGTAGACTTCCCAGCCTAGGTCTTAACTCTCAAACTCCCACTTCTTAATTTGTTTTTTTTTTTTTTCCCCTCAGTTTTTGTTTATAGTTTTTTCTTGCCATTTTAAATAATTATTTTGACAGAGAAGGGAGCAAGAGTGAGAATGCTTCATTCACTGCTGCTTCACTCCCCAAATGCTCAGAACAGCAGCCAGGGCTGGGCCAGGCTGAAGCCAAGAGCCCAGCACTCCAGGCAGGCTCACATGGGTTACAGCGACGCAACCCCCAGAGCCATCACCTGTTCCTCCCAGAGTCACATTAGCAGGAATCAGAAACTGAGTAGCTGGGACTGGGAGCAGGTACTCTGATATGGGATGTGGCTCCTGTCTTGTGAGATTAGAGCCCAGACTCCTGGATGTTAGAAATAGACAGAAATGGGGCCCAGAGACCAATCAATACACATTTATACTGACCATTAACCAATATGAGAGTATTTTAGGAAATGCAAAAAACTCCTCAAGGAGCTTTTTGCTCGTGAAGCAAACAACGTGGCAAGTTCCAGACTGGCTGTGTGACAGGACATTATGGGGGACCCTGCAGAGAGCAAGCTGCCTTATGCCTATCCGGGGGCCATGGATAACATCCTAGGTCCTACGCCTAGTGCGATTCCTTGGCCTCATCACTGAACTGCTGTTTGATCTACGGGAAGTAACTTAAACTTCTGTTTCCTGGACTATAAAAATAGGGCTGAACATACCCAATTTGGACAGCTGACGATTAACTGTGTGGAAAGCGCTTAGCTCTGGCTCCAGGCCAGAGTAACTGCCAGAGGACAAGGAGGCTTTTGTGTTGCTCCTTGCAAGATGGCTAAAGTCTCAAAGTCCAGAGAATCTGGCTGGAGTGGGGGCTGAGTGAAGGACTCCAAGCCAAGGCATGACATGAACCACTGCTCCCCCATGAACCAAAAACCTCCCGTGTGCTAGAACTTTGAGATCCAAAGACAATTAAGAACAATCCTTGAGGTTGATGCTGTAGTGTGGAGGGTAAAGCTGCCAACTGCAACGCCGGCATCCCAGATGGAAGTCTGAGCTGCTCGAGCTCCGATCCCACTACCTGCTAACGCACTCAGGAAGGCAGCAGAGGATGACATATGCCCCTAGGATATCGCATATCTAATACCAGGTTTTGGGTCTGGTTCAACCCTGGTTGTTAAGACCATTTGGGGAGTGAACCAGCACTCTGTGCTCTGTCTTTCAAATAAATAAAATAAATATTTAAAACAATACAACACAAGAGGGCTATCCTCAGCGAGGAGCAAGTGTGGTGGTACAGTAAAGCCACCACTTGGCCCTGCTATCATCCCATGGGATGCCAGTTTGAGGGCGTGACTCAATTGGCTGATCCTGCCCTTGCAAGCAATGGGATCCCATATTAGTGCTGGTTTTTGTCCTGGCTGCTCCACTCCCCATCCAGCTTCCTGTTTATGGCCGGGGAAAGCATTAAATATGGCCCAGAGCCTTGGAACCCTGCACCAGAGGAGGCTCTTGGTTCCTGGCTTTAGATTGGCTCAGCTCCGGTCACTATGGCCATCTGGGAAGTGAACCTGGAGATGGAAAATTTTTTTCCCCATCTCTCCTTCTCTCTAAATTTACCATTCCAATAAAAAATGAATAATCTTGGGCCTGGCACCATGGCCTAGTGGCTAAAGTCCTCGCCTTAAATGTTCCTGGATCCCATATGGGCATTGGTTCTAATCCTGGTAGCTCTGCATCCCATCCAGCTCCCTGCCTGTGGCCTGGGAAAGCAGTCGAGGATGGCCCAAAGCCTTGGGACCCTGCACCTGTGTGGGAGACCTGGAAGATCTGGGGTCCTGGCTCGGGATCGGTGCAGTACTGGTTGTTGTAGTCACTTGGGGAGTGAATCATCGGACGGAAGATCTTCCTCTCTGTATATCTGACTTTGCAATGAAAATAAATAAATCATAAAAAAAGAGAAATATTTACTTATTTACTTCATTGAGAAGCAGAGTAAGGAAGAATGACAAAGATCTTTGCTGGTTCCCTCCTCAAATGGGCACAATGGCTGGGGCTGGGCCAGGCTGAAGACAAAGCGCTCCACCTGGGTCTCTACATGGGTGGCAGCCTGCCCAAGTACATTTTCCAAGAGTTGGATGAGAAGTAGAGCAGCTAGGACATGAGTTGTGGTCCTGATACGGGGCAGCAGCACTGCAAGTCTCCGTATATTTATTGAAACGTACCTTCTGTAAACCATACAAGTTTCAATACACACACAAGTTGCCCAGCAGAGAGGTTGCCTTAGGGTGGGGAGGCGCCAGGAGCCAACTCTGGGGCTTTCTGAGGCTGCATCCGAGACACCAGGCCCTGAGCAGCTTGAACAAGCAGACTTGTTTGCTGACAGCTCCGGGGATGGAGGTCCAAGCTCAAGGGCCAGCACGGTGGTGCAGGAGGCGCCTCTCCTCGGACTGCGGGTGGCTGCTGCTTGCTCTGTCCTCACGTGGCTTTCTCGTCTCTGTGTGCACACGCACACAAAGATTATATAGGAGACTGACCTTAGGTATCAGGCCACACACATACACCCCATTTCTCCTTTCTGACTTCTTATGGATTTTAAATTATGTCATTTCTTTGAGAGACAAAAATCTCCCAGTCTGTACAACACCCACGCCAACTGGAACTGAAGCTGGTACCCAAGCCCTCGGCACACTTCGGTAACATGGCGCTGAGGCAGAAGACAGTGGAGGGTTAAACTGGGGCTGCTGAGAGGAGCAGATTCCAGAACTCCCCACCCCTGGCAGCCTCAGTCTGTTTCTCTTTTTCTGTGTGTCTGCCTCCCTGTCCTTATTCCTGACCTTGAGGAAGGAGACAGAGAAGGACTACTTGAGGAAGCTAAGAAAAAAAAAAAAAAGTGAGCCTGACAAAGCTTCTCTCAGAAGCTGGAGGCGTCGTCGGTGCGATTGTGGCCAGCTGGCCTGCGTGTGCACGCTCGCTCGGCAGCCCACTAAGGGGCCCCTCGCCCAGGACCAGAGCACCCTTAGAAAAGACACAGCTGCACGCGCCTTGGGGACCTCGGGTTCTGACCTGCGGCTTAGCGGGGAGCACTTTTACTATCCTCTCCTAGCAGCAATGTTGGCTGTTAATGTTTGTTCAGTGCCTGCCCATGGCTTCCTACCCTCCACTCCCCCCACCGTGCTACATCCCAGGGTGCACAGCAACAGGAAGCTGAGCTGGGACCCCACCCCAGGCCCTTGGGTGTGGGAGGGGTCTGCAGAGGTGGCTTCATTGCCGCACTCTCCCTCTCCAGCTCTGTTCCCTCATGCGGTTCTTTTGGGAGGTAGAGGAGTTTCTTGGGGGAGGATATAATTAACCCCTAACAGCTAAAAGGGAATTCATACACAGGACCAAAGAGAGAGGGAGAAGAAAATGGGGCTGGTGAGGCAGGCAGCTGCAGGTGCAGCATTCTCTGTCCAAGGACATAGGTCCCTGTCCGGCTACGGTGAGAATAAGGTAAGGGGCCCCTACGCTAAGGTACACACCCAAGGGAACCCTGCTCCTAAATGCTTAGTGTTTGTGCAAATGACTGAAATGCACTCAAAGTCATTCATTCAAGACCACTCAGTCTTGATGACAAAGGGCTCCTATTCCAGCAAGGGAACTGGTTCAGAAAGATTAGTCACTTGCCCAGGGTCACACAGCAAGCAGGTGGTAGAGCTGGGTTGAGAGTGTGTCCTTCCTTCTTTCACTCCTCTCATTGTCTTTGAAGATGTGTCCCCTGCTTCTTTTAAGATTTATTGATTTGAAAGGCAAAGTGACATGGAGGAGGGACAAGAGGTTTTTCATCTGCTGGTTCAGTAGTTGGCCCGGAGCCAAGGAGTCCATCTGGGGTCTCCCATGTGAGTGGCAGCAGGAATCCAAGGACTTGGGCCTATCTACTGCTTTAGCAGGAAGCTGGGGGCTTAGCATGGAATGACTGGGACTCGGGCAAGCACTCTGATGTGGGATGTGGGGGTCCCAAGCAGGCAGGGTCACCCCCTGCTGCCACCCTCCCTTGCGGATTCTGATGGCAAAGTGAGGCTCCTGTTGTGTGTTCCTGCAGCCTCCAGCTGACTTCCTGCAGTCACTCTCTCAGGCAGACACACACGTGAAATATCACTGCCTCATCCTTTGTGCCAGGCCCTGGGTATACAGAAACCAGTAAGTCACGGACTGTGCCCCCAAGGCTTGGCTGGAAGAGAGCCGGCTGGGTGGCAAGGGAGTGTGACAGGGCTGGGAAGTCTACAGGCTGGAGAATGACACCGCCTGGGGCAGCTGGGGACACATTCACCGGAGCGCTCTTGGACGGATGAGGTGGGAAAGAAACAGCTGGTCGGGAGCAGAGAGCCAGGGATGCCTGGGCTGATGAGAGCCAGGTGACAAGTCGGAAGCTTCGGCTGCCAGGCCGGGACTCGGAGGGGTGGAGGGGTGGCAAGAGGGCACCCTGAAGGTATCTGAACTAGGGAGCTTTAGGAAATAAGGTTTCCTGGCAGCCCAGTCCAAAGACCTGAAGTTCTTTCAACAAACCATCAAATCTGCCACGGGAGCTACAAAGTTGCCAGTCCCTCCGGCCCTGCTGACAATGCTCAGAACTCTCCCCCACCCCATTTTTAAAAGTATAATTGATGCACCCTCTGTCTGAGGACAATATATTAAATGGATTTTTGGAGCCTAGAGTTGGAATGGGATCTCGCATCGTCCACTCCGCACATCGACTTGGTGTTGTGGTACCTCCAGGAACGGTGCACCAAAAAATCAAAATAAAGGGTGTGTGGGGGGGAAGAGTAACAGAGAAAGAGAGGTGGTGTGGCACAGTAGGTTAAGCTGCTGCCTGTGACACTGGCATCTAGGTTTGAGTCTCAGGTGCTCCACTTCTGATCCAGCTCCCTGTTAATGTTCCCGGGAATGCAATGGAAGATGATGCAAATACTTGGACGCCTGTCACCACGTGGGAGACCTGAATGTGGAGTTCCTGGCCCAGCCTAACCTACTGCAGCCACTTGGGGAGTGAAGCAGTGAATGGAAGAGCTCTTTCTCTTTCTGCAACTCTGCCTGTCAGATAAAAACAAAACTGAGAGAGGAAGAGATATCTTGCACCCTCTGGTTCACTCCCTAAATGTTTGAGTTACCACAGTTGCCCATTAGCAAGAAGCTAGGACCAGAAGCTCAGGTGGGACTTGAGCCCAAGTGCTTTAATACGGGATGTGGATGTACCCAACCGTGTCAACACAGCCATCCCTGGAACTTTTAAAAAATCATCCTGTCAGCCTTTCTCTCACCTGCCAGACAGCAGCCTGCTTCCTTCCGCTCTGCCCACACCCCGCCTCTCATCATGGTAAAGAGGCTGCTGTGGGGCTTGGACTAAAGGAATGTGGAGAATGGAGGGGTTGATGCTGCCAGAAGCATGATGGGAAAATGGATACAGGTGAGGACCGCCTCCCACCCACCTGCTGTCATGGTCATGGTTTTCATCACCTCTCTGGCCTGGGCGGACTCTGCATCGGAACTTCCTACCACCCGCCCCCTTGTTTGCCGCCCTCAACTTCCTGTCCCGCCAGAGGAAGTGGGGAGCGACAGCAGGTGCAGCAACAGCCAGCAGAGCCATGGTGAGTCCCTCTGCCGAGGAATCCAGTAGCTGGGCCCCCTAGCCCCCTACTCCCAGGGTGGCCAGACCCAGGCCGAGTCGCTGAGTTCCGGTGATGCTGGGGTCCCTGCCTGCCCCTGCGGCCACCTTAAGTCATCCGCCCCCTGCCAACAGGACAAGGAGTATGTAGGTTTTGCAGCTCTCCCCAGCCAGCTGCACCGCAAGTCCGTCAAGAAGGGGTTTGACTTCACACTCATGGTGGCAGGTTTGGAGAGGAACGATGGGAGCTGGGGAGGGGGACCTGGCTGCTCTCTCACCTACCAACCAAGCAGGCATGTCTCTCCCTAGGGGAGTCAGGTCTGGGGAAATCCACCCTCATCAACAGCCTCTTCCACACCAACCTCTATGAGGAGCGGCAGGTGCCGGAAGTCAGCGGTGAGAGTACCGCTGCTCCCCCATCCACCCCCGCCTCATGTGTTGCTTTTCCACGGGGGGGGGGGGGGTGGGCGAGGGGGGCAGCTATGATGCTGGAAAAAGGAAATGAGTGCCCACTGAGACCCCAGGCAGCCCCGAGACCCTCCCTGTCCTCCTCATAGCTCGCTTGACACAAACGCTGACCATCGAGCGCCGGGATGTGGAGATCGAAGAGGGAGGCGTGAAAGTAAAGCTGACCCTGGTCGACACACCTGGCTTCGGGGACGCGGTGGACTGCTCCGACTGGTGAGGGGGCTAAGGGGAAGCTGCCCCTCTGTGCAATTCCAGACCAGAGTGGGTGGTCCGGACTCCATCACACACAATGTATCCCAAAGTGCCCTGTGCTTTTCTTTTTTATTTGCTTTTTTTTTTTTTTTAATTTGAAAGGCAGGAGGGGGATAAGGGAATTCACCATCTACTGGCTCACTCCTCAGATGGTTGTGATTCCCAGGGCTGACCCAGGCTGAAACCAGGATCCAGGAGCTTCTTTCAGGTCTCCCACGTGGGTTCAGGGGCCCATGCATTTGGACCATCCTCCACTGCTTTCTCAAGTATGTTAGCAGAGACCAGGATGCTAGGACTGCAGTCCGAGGCTTTATTTGCTATGCCACAGCTTTAAAAAAAAATCTTGCCGGTGCCATGGCATAGTAAGCTAAGCCTTTCTGCCTGCAGTGCCAGCATCCCATTCGAGGGCTGGTTCTAGTCCCGGCTACTCCACTTCCCATCCAGCTCCCTGCTTATGTCCTGAGAAAGCCGTGGAGGATGGCTCAAAGCTGTGGGACCCTGTACTTGTGTGGGAGACCAGGAGGAGGTTCTTGGCTTTGGATCAGCTTAGCTCTGGCCATTGCAGCCATTTGGGGAATCTATGACTTCCTTTCAAATGAAAATAAACCTTAAAAAAAAAATCTTGGAGCAGACATTTGGTGTAGCAGTTAAAGATAAAACCTGGAGAGCCCTCATCCCTTATCAGAGTATGGGATAGAGGCAGTCCCAGCTCTGCTTCTAATCCAGCTTCCTGCTGATGCATACACTGAGTGCTGGCTCAAGGACTTGGGTCCCTGTTACTCCTGGGACACCCAGACTGACTTCCAGGCTCTTGGCTTCAATCTTGCCGAGCCTTGACTGTTGTAGGCGATGGGAGAATTCTGCTTCCAATAATATGAAAATAAATCCTGACAATACATTTATGGGGCAGAGGGTGACAGGATGTGTGATGTAATCAGATCAGGGTTTGTGCCACTGCTGCCCCAGTCCTGCGCTCCTGGCTGTCTTACCCACACCCCTGCCGGCTCTCTTGATGCCTTTTAAAATTCATTTTATTATTTTTAGATTTTCATTTTATTCTATTTGAAAGATAGATTGAGAGAGATGAAAGAGCTTCCTTTGTCCGGTTTACTCCCCAAGTGCCTGCCTGCACTGGCTGTTGCAGGGCCAGGCCCAAGCTGGGACCTTCAGCTGGGTTTCCGGTGGCTGAAAGGGTCCCAAATACTTCAGCAGTTCATCACCTGCTACCCTCCTGGGTGGGCATCCTCAGGAAACTGACTCAGAAGCAGAGGAACAGGGACTTAAGCCTGGCATGCTGACAGGGGATACGGAAGTGGCAGCCCCACCTCCGCATCTTGCTCCTTGCTCCCACAGCCTCTGACCTCTGGGGGCACTTCCTCTCCCCAGCTGGCTGCCCGTGGTGCGCTATATTGAAGAGCAGTTCGAGCAATATCTTAGGGATGAGAGCGGCCTGAACCGCAAGAACATCCAGGACTCCCGCGTCCACTGCTGCCTCTACTTCATCTCGCCCTTCGGCCGGGGGTCTGAGGAGCACCCTGGGAGCACCAGGGGCGGGGGAGGAAAGAGGCTGACCCTGTGCACCCTGGGACTGGGCCCTGACCCATCCCTGCTGGGTGCAGGCTCCGGCCCCTCGATGTGGCCTTCCTGCGGGCGGTGCACGAGAAAGTCAACATCATCCCGGTCATCGGCAAAGCAGACGCTCTGCTGCCCCAGGAAACCCAGGCCCTCAAGCAGAAGGTGGGGATGGTGACCTCTGACCTTTGGCCCCAAGGGAAGCCAAAAGCCATGACCGAACTTGAACTAGGCTTTGACTTTGTTTTGATTGTGGAGGGCTGTTTGGGTGAGGGAGGTTGGGCATGGGTGGTTATATGGGCCTGGACTTAGATATTTGATGACCTGTGATACCTGTCTGGTCCCACGAAGCTCTGTCCCCCTTCCCACCACCCTAGAACCCCTCCTGCTGATTCGCCAAACACCAGGATTTTGGATTCAGTTCTGCTTTAGTTTCAGTTGTTACCACCCTGCCTTTGGCATCTTCCCCTCTCTCGGTGACAGCGTCCTAGCTGTGACTCTTTCCCTCCATTTCTTACCATCCCTGTCTCTTTCTCTTTGGAGATCCGGGATCAGCTGAAGGAGGAGGAGATCAACATCTACCAGTTCCCAGATTGCGACTCAGATGAAGATGAAGACTTCAAGAGGCAGGATGCAGAAATGAAGGTGAGAGCGGCCCCAGGGAGGGGGAGCGAGGGCTGGAGGAAGATAGCAAGGGGGGGCTGAGACGGTGACCCCTGACTCCCCTCCTCTAGAGCAGCCTCCCTTTCGCAGTCGTGGGTTCCTGCGAGGTGGTGAGAGACGGCGGGTCACGTCCAGTGAGGGGACGCCACTACTCGTGGGGTACTGTGGAGGGTGAGTCACGTCCGGCCAGCAGCCAACACTGGGCCACTTTCCAGTCAGCAGGACCTAAACGTGGGAGTTTGGGGGTTTCTGGGTGGGCTGTGGTCCCAGATGCCAAGAAGAGTCCTTAGGATGTGGACACGGGACCCTGGGCTGGAATGGTGGCAGGAACTGGTGCAGATCCGACCCTGAGGCTGGGATTGGATCCCAACTTCCCTGATGCTTGCTGGCCCGCCCCCGCCCCCCCCCCCGCCAGTGGAGAACCCACATCACTGCGATTTCTTGAACCTGCGACGGATGCTGGTGCAGACACACCTGCAGGACTTGAAAGAAGTCACACACGATCTTCTCTATGAGGGCTACCGGGCCCGCTGTCTGCAGAGCTTGGCCCGGCCCGGGGCTCGGACCAACCGCAGGTGAGACTCAAGTCCACCGGCCAAGGGGATCCTGGGCTAGGAGGCCCACGCTAGGTGCGGCCCTTCCGGAAAAGACCCCGCCCAGAACCCCAGCTTTTCCCGAACTCCACCCCCTCCCTACGGCCCCGCCTGCATTACCCAGGCCCCTCTCTCACTCTCTCTCCCGGATTTTCTCCACCCACTTGGCTTCGGGTCCAAATCTTGTGGAAATGGCTCAGCCTGCAGGGGCCCCACCTCGCCCCAGGCCCCGCCTCTCGGCCTGGAACCTCCATTCCTGATCCCCGTTCCTCCCCCCACACCCCCAGTAAGCTTTCCCGCCAGAGCGCCACAGAAATCCCCCTGCCCATGCTGCCCCTGGCCGAGACGGAGAAGTTGATCCGCGAGAAGGACGAAGAGGTGAGCGGGACCACCTCGCTCCCACTCCACCCCCAACACGCCCGCCAAGGCCCAGGCCCTCGTCGTCGGGGTCCGGCTCCGGGCTCGCGCGACCCCACCGTCTGCACTCTCGCCCCGCACAGCTGCGCCGCATGCAGGAGATGCTGGAGAAGATGCAGGCCCAGATGCAGCAGAGCCAGGCTTCGGGCGAGCAGTCGGACGCTCTCTGAGGTCCCCCGCCCGGCCGGGACTCACCTGCGCTCCGCCTGCAGTCTGTCTCCAGCCCAATGCCGGGTCCTACGCTGCCAGGTGACTGAGCCACCTCCGGCACAGCCGCCCTTGCGTGGGCTTTGTGCGGGTTCTCGGGCCGAACGGCTCTCCCAGAGTCGCGGAGTTTAGAGCCCCGCCCCCGGCCCCGCCCCGGAGCGGCGGCCACGCCCCTCTTCCGGCCCCGCTCCTCCCCGCCCATCGCCGACTTCAATAAAAACTCCAGCTGTCCCGCGGCCTTCGCGTGTCCACCGCCACACCTTCGGGTCCCCAGGGGTCGCGTGAGCCCACCCTCCTGCCCGCGCCCACAAACTCTGCAGAGGCGCCACCCATAAGAAACAAAGACCAGTCGATTTTTATTGGGAGTCGGGGGAAGGGGGTGGAGGTCGGACTAGCCGGTCAGAGGAGGCCCCAGAGGGTCCCCCTACTCCTGGTCCTTGGCGTCACCGTGTGTGATGACGTAGCAGATGTTCTTGTAGTCTACGTTGCCGCCCACGTCGGGGGGGAAGGCGGCCCACATGTTCTTGATCTAGGGAAAGACGCGGGGTATCAGCCGGTCCTGAGGCCAGCCAGCCTTCCTCTCTGGCCCCCTCCCGCCTTCCCAGCCTCCTGTCCCCACTCACCTCCTCCTGGGAGAAGCGATCACACTGTGTAGTGAGCAGCTCCTCGAGGCTGCAAGGGTGATGGACCCACTTGAGATTGGGCTCGCGTGGGCACTCCATGCCCGGGGCTACCACCCCGCCTTCCCTGATGGCCAGGAGGTCACTCGCTGACCCCCAAGGGCTTCCCTTTTGTTGCCCTTCTTCCCCCAGCCCCTTTTGATGGAATCCCCCATTGCCTATGTCCAAAGTCTTAGTTCTCCCTGTCTGGCAGTGCCTAACCCTTGGCCGTGTGGGGACAGATGCGGGGCCACTCACAACTGCTTCTTGATGGTGCCCTTGCCCTCGGGGTCCAGGACCTTGAAGGCTCCGGTGATCACGTCCTCAGGATCAGCACCTGGGGGGAGGGGAGGTCAGAGAGCAGAGGAGGCGCGGGTGTCCCAGAGTGGACAGTTGGGGGAGGGGCAGCTGGCACCGTGGCCCCATGACACTTGGCTTACCCTTTAGCTTCTCCCCAAACATGGTCAGGAAGACAGTGAAGTTAATGGGTCCGCTGGCTTCCTTCATCATGGCGTCTAGCTCTTCATTCTTCACGTTGAGGCGGCCTGGAAGGGGGGCCAGGAGGAGATTGGAAGGAGTCTGGAGCAGAGTTCTGGGCCACAGCTCAGCTTCCCATCACTTCAGGCCCTCCCACTATTTTTCAGCTGGGTAGACTGAGGCCCAAAGTGGAACCCAGACAGAGCCAACTGAATTCTCCAGACTCTGGTAGGGAGCAGCTCACCCATGGCTGCAAAGGTGTCCCGGAGGTCCTCCTTGTCAATGATGCCATCGCGATTCTGGTCAATGACAGTGAAGGCCTGTGGGGGACAAGAGTGTAAAGGAGTGAGGTTCCCGTGAACCTCCCAACCTGCACTCCCACTCCAGGGAGAGGTCAGGTTTTGGCCATCAGCCAGCTGTCCTCTTCCACCCCGCCTGGGGAGTTGGGGAAGGAATTCTCCCCTCTGCTCCCCCCACCCCCGCCCAGACAGGTGCACATTCCAGAAAGGGGGCTGTGTCAGGGAGGGGTCTTCAGTCACCCTCACCTCCTTGAACTCCTGGATCTGAGTCTGGTCGAACATGGAGAAGACGTTGGAGCTGCCCCCTTCTGCCGCTGCCCTTCTCTTGGCCTTTTTGGGTGCCTGGGAGGTAACAGTTGGGCAAAAGGACATGTGAGCAGGTCTCCACCCTCAGAGGAGTCTTTCAGTCCCTTCTGGGAAATGAAGGAGCTTTTCAGGTCTGCACCGTGGCCTCCTCTTTTTCTTCCCCTCCTCCTCGGGACCTTTCTGCTGAAGGAGCTACTATGATTACATCCCCAGAATTCCTCTCTGCCCCCCCCAAGTCTACATCCCTCCAGACATGCTGTTTGACCTGGATCCACTGATTTTCCCCTGTCTGAACCATCACCTTCTCAAGTGTCAAAATGATAGAAGGCACCCAGGTTTGGCTATTCCCAGGAGGCTTTAGAAGGGCCAGAGCAGTAAAGCATGGGGCCAACCTGGAGATAGATTGGGTATTGGGACCCTCATTCTGTCTGTCGCCCTTCAGCAGCATCAATACAGGGAAGCCTATTTTTTTTAACTTTTGTTGAGATTGGAACTAGCTGTCTTCTTTCAGGAGGTGAGGCCAGGGACAGGGAGCATCCCCACTTACCATGTCTCAGGTCTCGTAGAGGCTGGGCAGTGCGGTGACTGGAAGAAGGCAAAGAGGCAGCGTCAGCACCAGGCAGTCCTCCGGGGTTATATACTCCCGCCCCAGGGAGCCCTCACCGCACCCGGTAACCTTAGCCCTGCGGGTGCCCACCCCAGATACCAAAATAGCCCGGCTCAGGGCCTCTCCTTTCTTGGAGGGCCCACAGCAGCTGGAGCCACAGAAGGGAGGGAGGGAAGAAGGGAGGAGGTAAGAGAGGAAAGAACAGGTTCTGGGATGCATGTGTTACCAGAACCAAGGCAAGAAGAGACATTTTATTCTCCCAAAACACTGGCTGGGATGTGCTTGAGTTTCCAAGGGAAAGAGGGGATGCCCAGACCAAGGCTGAGTTCTGGAAGAGAGAAGAGCTGAGATCCTGTACCCCTTGGTGCCAAGGAAACATTTAGCAAGGACTTGCAGTGTACCGGGCAGTATGCTGAGCTTGGCACAGTCTCCCCCTGCCACTGTGAAGCTCACAGTCAAGGGTGTGAATGTGGGGGGGTGGAACATACCATCTGTAGAAGGTGGAGATCTTTAATTTTTTTAACACTTATTTTTATTTGAAAGGCAGAGTTACAGAGGGAAACTTAGACACACACACGTCTTCCATCAGCAGGTTCACTTCCCAAATGATTGCAATGGTTGGAGCTGGGCATATCCAAAGCCCAGAGCCAGGAGCCTCATCCAGGTCCCCCATGAGGGTGCAGAAGCCCAAGTATTTGGGCCCTCCTTAGCTGCACTCCCAGGTGTACCACCAGGGAGCTGGATGGGAAGCAGAGCAGCCTGAGGCTTAGCATGCAATGCCCTGGTGCTGTCCTTGTGGATGGAGATCTATATCCCCTCAAAGTCTGGGGGATGGGGTTTGGTCTTAGGATTTGTGCTTCAAGTCCCTGGGCCTTCATTTCCCTACCATGAAATAGAGCTGCCCCCCACCCCTCTCCTTAGAGAACTTGTTTTATAAGTCACAAGAGGCTTGGCCTCGGTAGAAGTTACAGTCCAGCCAGGCAGAAAGAAATGTACCCCAATGCTCATGAACCCCAAGTCAAGGTGGAGCAACCTTGTCTGAGGGTTAGGGACTGGCTTCAGGAAGTACCCCAGAGTCAGAAGGAGGTGGAGGGGCAGGCTTGCTACACCTAGGGCAGGGCATGGACAAAGGTCCAGGGAGGGAAAGATTGGGGATGTTGGGCTGGTCAGAATGGCGGTGCTGGAACTGTGCCCTGACACTGCAGGGTCTGGGGAAGGTGTGACGTGGGAGAAGGACGTGGTCTTTGACATTCAGAGGAGGGAAGGCTGCCAGCAGGACACATCCTCCTGGGGGGGGGGGGCTGGGATGGCCAGTGGTTCTTCCTGGAGTCGTCTCTGGGATTGTGAGGTACCCATTCTGACCCCGCTAGGTTTTGGGACCCTTATTCCCTCCTACAGTTGGAAGTCTAGGAAAATGATGGCAGAGGAAAGCCCGGGGTGGTTAGGACACTCCATTGCTCCCTCCTCCTGCTCCCTCTGGGATCCGATGTCCTGAAGAAGATGCCTTTCTGCCCCCACCTCCCCCCAGCCCATACCAATGCCTCTAAGACATTTTCCTTTCTGGGCACTGGGGCCTAGCCACCTGTTGTCTCTAAGAAGAGGGAAGAAGCCACCCTATACTTAGCAGCTGCCCTTGGCCTCCTGCACCAGCCCCTCCCCGCCTCGGATGGCAGCTGCCTCGCCTTATATGGTTACTACGGGGGTCCAGGCCAGGGAGGGCTTCCCTTATTACTGGGGTGGGGTGGGGGTGGGGAGAAGACTCCAAAAAAAGAGAAAAGGGGGAGGTTGTTCAGAATGCTTGGGTCAAAACAAATGGAAGGTGGAGAAGATCAGACTCAGAATGGGAATTCACAGGATTGAGAGTTGAATTGGGAATGAGGAGCTTGGGAGAACTCAGGAGCCAGGGAGGAACTGAGAAGATGTGAAATCAGAAATTGACTCCTTCTAACACTGAGGGTCCATACGAGAAGGGGGTGTCAGAAACATGGAAGGAGGGCTGGCACAATAGCCTAGTGGCTAAATTCTAGCCTTGAGTCTGCCAGGATTCCATATGGGTGCCAATTTTTGTCCTAGCTGACCCCATTTCCCATCCAGTTCCCTGCTTGTGGCCTGGGAAAGCAGTAGAGAACAGCCCAAAGCCTTGGGATCCTGCACCCATATGGGAGATCCAGAAGCTCCTGGCTCCTAGCTTCAGATTGGCTTAGTTCAGGTCGTTGTGGCCACTTGGGGAGTGAATCATCCCATGAAAGATCTTTTTCTCTGTAGCTCCTTCTCTTATATATCTACCTTTCCAATAAATGTAGATAAATCTTTTTTTTTTTTTTTAAGTTTACAGGTTGAAGCTCCCATAGTCAGGTCTTTTGCGGTCCAGGGGCGACCCGTGGGGCTCATGAAATGGGACTGGGGTCCTAGTTCCTTTAAAGAATATGAACACAGACATGGTGCTGGGATTCATGGACTTGGGTTCTAAGATCCAGTGTATGTGTTGGGGGGAGCGGGGAGGCGGCATTCAGAGGGCCGCAATCTGAGAGCTGAGATCCCGTATTCTAGGGAGGAATTTAGAAGGAGGAGAGCTGGGGAGAGGGGCCTGGGATTCTTGCAGGAAACGAGGGTCAAGGGTTGAGGGTCGAGGGTTGCTGGGGCAGAACTAGAAACATTGAAATCAAGCGTCACGGGACAGAGAAGTGGTGGTAGGCTCCCGAGCTGAATGGACTCTCGGAGTCCAGGAAAGCTTCGGGGAGGGCAAAGCATAACCACTCTGATTGGTTACGCGCTGCGCTAATGTCCCCCGGCTGTCTCTCCGCGCTGTCCCCAACTGTCACCCCCATCTCCGGTTGTCACCGTCTATCTCTGGGTTGGCACTGCCCGCTGGTAGCATCCCTGCCTTTTCAATGCTCCCATTGGCTGAAACAGCAATCTATCCTCCCACCTGGTCGTTAAAGGAGGAGAAAACGGTCAGCTGACCCGGCAAATAAATCACAAACTTAGCCCGCCTTCCCCAGCGGCCATTCCCTCTTGACCATCTTGGGAGAATAAAATAATTCCTCAGCTCTTCCGATTGGCTGCGGATGCTGTCTGTTACCGACCAGCGTTCGTTGTTAATTCGACCTCCGCCTGCTCTCTTTCCCATTGGCTCCTTTCCTACCACTCTGTAGCTTAGAGGCGCCCAGGCCCGCCTCCCACACCTACAGGGCCTGCCCCCTCTTTCCCCGCCCTTCCGCGGCCAGTCCCTCTTCAGCCTTGCTTATTGGCCAGGAGATTCAGGTTCTCGCTTTTCTAATAGCTACTCCCTTAGTCCCGCCTTCGCCAGACAAGAGGATTGGCCGGTCTTTCAGCCGTTCGCGGGCTCCGTTTCCTCTTTCTAGCTTGACCACCCCTTCCCGCCTCCAAGCCCACCCACCCTTTCAGCGATTGGTAGAAACCCAGTTCCTTCTCTCCTCTCATTCGTCCAAATCCTCTAAGGAGGCGGGAGAAAAAAAAAGGAACACTATGGACCGGCCGGCGCGCAGGCGTGGAGGGCGGAGACCCTGGCCGCTTAGCCGGCTGTGCAGCGTCTGCGCAGGCGCGACGTCGGCCGCTCGCCCTCAGCGGGAGGGAGGGGGTGGCGGCGAGAGCGCGCGAGGGGGCGAGAGGGCGCGAGCGAGACCCCGGCGCCCCGCGCCCCCCGACCCCTGCCCCGCCTCCGCGCGCTCCGCAGCCGCCCCGCGCCGCCCCGCCCCCGGCGCGCGCCGAGCCGCGCCCTTCGCCCTCTCCGCTTCCCCGGCGGGGCGGCTCGGGGAGGCCTGAGGGGCGGCGCCTTCTGCGGCCTCCCCGGCGGGGGGGATGTGAGGGGCGGCCCGCGGCCATGGAGACGGGCCCGGCGCCCGTGGTAGCCCCGCCGCGCCGTCATGGCGCCCCCGCGGCCCCTTCGCCGCCGCCCCGGGCTTCCCGGGCCGGGCCGGTCCTGGTGGTAGCTCCGGGACCACCAGTGACTACAGCCACTTCGACTCCCGTCACCCTGGTGGCCCCCGGGGAGGCGCGGCCGGCCTGTGTCCCAGGACCGGCCCCGGCCGCCACGGTGGTGGTGCTCACGCTGGAAGCCTCCCCTGCGGAAGCCTCGGAGAAGCAGGTATCCCCGGGCGCCGAACCTTCGGTGCCGGTTCCGGTGGCAGCGGCCGAGGCCGAGACGTCCATGACTCCGGCCTCAGGGACAGATGCAGCGAAGACCGAGGAGACTCGCACCTCAAGCTCCGCAGCCCCGGAGACCCCCAGCAGAACCCCTTCCAGAATGGCTCCTGGGGCCTTGGCCGCCAAGCCCCCGCTGGCCCCGAAGCCGGGAACTGCAGCGGCTTCGGGAGGGACCTCACGGGGCGCCACGGGACCGGTGACAAGTGGCCCTGGAACCGCAGCAGCGACCTCAGCATCAGCAGGCCAGGCCCCCTCGGCCCCCTCGGCCCCAGGGACCGGAGAGGCTCCCGTAGCTGTTGTCACGGTGACCCCAGCCCCGGAGCCTGTCGAGAACTCCCAAGACCTGGGCTCCACTTCCAGCCTGGGACCCGGTATCTCCGGGCCTCGCGGGCAGGCCCCGGACACACTCAGCTGCTTGGACTCCGTGAGCCTCATGTCCGGGACCTTGGAGTCCTTGGCGGATGATGTGAGCTCCTTTGGCTCGGACTCCGAGACCAACGGGCTGGCCCTGCGCAAGACGGACAAGTATGGCTTCCTTGGGGGCAGTCAGTACTCCAGCAACCTGTGAGTGCCCGGTCTTCTCCTCCCCGGGGGAGATGGGGTGGGGTGGGGGTAAATGATACACCAAGGGCAGCTGGAACCTGGCTGGAGCCTACATGGCGTGATGAGCGGGCACTGTGGTGGCCTGGAGCATCCTGAGGTTTCTGTGGCGTGGGTGTGTTGGTGAGACTTTCAGGTCACAGGTCAGGAGATTGGGGTTCAGCCCTGATGTTATCCTGCTCCACTAGCGGCACTGCCATGCATCCTCACTTGAAGTTGCAGGAAATGATCCCGAAGGTCATCCCAGCGCCCGGTGGAGAGGCTGGGAAGGATACAGGCACCTGCTGTCTCCATCCTGGGATTGGATGGAGCGCAGGTGCAGAGGAGGGGGAAAGGGAGGCTCCTGAAGGCAGGGTCCTTCCTTGAATCGGGAGAGGGCGGGCTTGTTTTCACCCAAGGGTCCTCTTTCCCCATTTCCTCCTCTCTCCTAGTTCCCTCCAGGGGGCCTGAGTCACCCAGGAGGCTGGGCCGAGCTCACCTCTCCCCTCTGACGTCCTTGCTGCCTCGCTCTCTGGATCCCGCCTGTAGTTCTCATGTCCCTGGACCTGCTGGTCACTTGAGGTCACTCAGGTAGCTGGGCCCTATGCTTGGTCCTCCAGCTACACCCTTGCTCCCAAGGAGACCATCCCCTGGAGGGAGAGAGGGTGGGAACTCAGCTGATGCCATCAGGGCCGTGGGAGGGTGTTACAGGCAAGGGGTTATAAGGCAATAAAAGCTAGAAAATTCCTCCTTGAGGACCAATGTTCATGGTTCTGAAGTTTGACCTGGGTGATCTCCCATACCGGCACCTGTGCTGCTGTGTGCACCTGATGGATGGTAAAGTGAACTGTCCCTTGACTAACCCGCCTGGGTCTGCATGCCTGGGTGCTCTCCTGGGGAGCCTGGGTGGGCTCTGCAGCCTGCCCCCCATGTGCCAGTTGCTGTGCAGGGTGCTCTGTCACTGTGTCCCTCTAAAAAAATTCCCTCTCTCATGCCAAAGGAGCCCACCCGTGAGGCCAGGCTGTGGGTGGCACACATTGCCGTGAGAGCGCCTCGTGGCTCACCACGGTCTGGCTGCAGGGTCAAGCCCAAGCTCCTTGGCCCGCACACGGTCTCTTTGTCTAGCCTGGCCAGCCTCTCCAGTCTCTCCTGCCACTCCTTGCCAGCTCTTCCGTGTGTGGGTCCTGCCACGCCAGGGCTTGCTGTCCGGCCTGCCAGGAATGCCCGTCTTCCCTTCCTTTCCCTTCGTGGCTTGCCTAAGATGCCTTCTGTTCCAGGAAGCCTTCCCTGGTATCGGCTGCCCCCAGGCCCATTGGGTTCCTCTTTGTGTCTTGGTCATTGCAGCTGTCTCCCTCTTAGGCTGGACCATTTTCCAGGCCTCACTTGGAAGTGGACTTAGGTACAGGGGAATGCAGGATGTGGGCCGTGTTTGAAGGAGCTTCAAGGACAGAGGGAAGTAGCTCTTCTTTGCCTACTAGGCATTATCTGCAGGTTTCTGTAGTCTGGTAACTCTGACTTGGGTGGTAGCCTCTAACGCTGGGGAAGACTCAGGTGCTCCTTTGCTTACTGGGAGAGGCCTGGGGTTGCCCTCAACTCTTTTTGATTCCTGAGACCTAGGCAAACCTGGTTCCCCCTGGGAATGTCAGCCAGGTGGAGGAAGTGGCGGAGGGCTGAGGGGTCTCAAGAGGCTGGCAGTTGATTCTGAGGAGATCGAGGGTTCTAGGCTGGCCTTCGCTCACTCTGAGCCTTGACCACCCCCAGATCTCCCAGGTGGGCGCTGTAATCCTCACACCTCACACACGAAGACATTGAGGTTCAGAAGAATGAATTGACTGGCCTAGGGTCACACAGTGGGGAAGCTGGGGAAGCTGGAACTTGGATTCCAGTGTCATGCGAAACATGACTATTTTTTTTTTAACCTATTAATTTATTTGAAGGTCAGAGTGGCAGAGAAAGGAGGAGAGACCTGGCCACTAGTTCACCCTCCAGATGGCTGCAATGTACTTGGGCCATCTTCTGTTGCCTTCCCAGCTGCTAGCAGGGAGCTGGCTTGGGAGGAGAGCAGCCAGGACTTGATCTGGTACCTGCATGGCTGGAGGCTTTTCCTGCTATACAACATTGGGCCCTAAAACATGTTGTTTAAGTGTCCTGCGCATTCTTGCCTAGGTTCAGATACATGAGGACTGGGATTTATACACTATCTCTATGTACCTGTCTCACATGGAAGGAAGGCCTTTCTGTGGGATGACGTGGAGCCCATGATGGCAGGGCAGACCACTCAAAATAGGCAGGGGCTGAGTGGCTCCCTGCCATCTGACCCCTCCCCGCCCCTGCCCTGCAGAGAGAGCTCTGTTCCTGTGGATGTGGCTCGGCAGCGGGAGCTCAAGTGGCTGGAGATGTTCAACAGCTGGGATAAGTGGCTGCTGCGGCGTTTCCAGAAGGTTTGTGAAGGCCGAGGTTGGAGCTGGGCAGTACATGGGGTGAGGGGGGTATGATCCGGGGAGGCTCGGACTGCAGCAGGTCCTGGTCCTTAAAGTTGGAAGGCCAGGTCCGGCGGGGTCTTGCCTGTGGGAGGAGTGTCCAGGGGGTCGAGGGGTCCCAGGGGGCAGCTTAGGGGCTAAGCCGTGCCCTGGTCTCCCCTCTGCCTCAGGTGAAGCTGCGCTGCCGGAAGGGGATCCCCTCCTCTCTGCGTGCTAAGGCCTGGCAGTATCTGTCCAACAGCAAAGAGCTCCTGGAGCAGAACCCTGGCAAGTTTGAGGTGTGTACAGCCCTGGGGGTGTGGGGACGTGTGGTCCTGTCTGCATCTTCCACACCCTAAGCTGATCCCTGCCGTCTACTGTAGGAGCTGGAACGGGCCCCTGGGGACCCCAAGTGGCTGGATGTGATTGAGAAGGACCTACACCGCCAGTTCCCCTTCCACGAGATGTTTGCTGCCCGAGGCGGGCACGGGTAAGGGGCTGGACAGCACCTCAGGCAGCAGTCAGCACGGCTGTGTCAGCCAGCATTTGCTGAAGTCCAGGTGGATACGGGCTGAACTGAGAGTAGGTCCCGCCCCCCAGGACCTCTGCTTCAGGGAGTGAGCGTCAACTCCTGTTGAGGTGTTCAGGGCGGGGGACTCCAGCTCCTGTGTGTTGTGTCTGTGCACCTGGGACTCACTGAAGAGCTGAAGCCTGAGGGAACAGGAGCGGTGGAGTTTCATAGCCCAGGGGTCTGTGGGTGGCGCCTGGGCAGAGGGGCAGGGGAGAGCTGCAGCTGGCTGGGAAGAGTGGCGCCAGACCACCAAGACCCTGGGAAGCTATGCCAGGCCCTTGGGGTTTTGGTCTGTTGGCTCAATTGCCCTAAGGTGGGCTGTGTTCTTGGGGTGTGCAAGGTGAATCCCAAGTGGATGCTTGTGATCAGGATGGTCATCCCTCTGCTGTGTTGATGGAGCACTCGCCTGTGCCTGTGCAGTTCTAGTCATCCGTGATAGCAGTGAACAAGGAGACAAACTCCTGCCCCTGTGGGTTGATTGTAGTATAGTGGGGTAGACGATATGTCAAATAAGCAAAGAAAGCATGTTGTGTGTGAAATGGTGCCAGAAAAGGTGGGCATGGTGCGGTTCCAGGGGACTTGACCTGACTTTAGTTTTAGAAGGATCATTCTGGTAGCTGTGTTGAGAACAGACTGCTGGGAGATGGGTGGGCAGAAACAGACTGGCCAGGAGAGATGGTGATAAGAAAGGTTGGCCAGGAAGACAGCAGTGGTGTCTGGGGGAAGTGGCTGAGTGGGGGGGTCTGTTTTGAGGGTAGAGTCAAAGCATTTTCAGTAGATGTGGAGCGTAGGGAAAGTTCAGTCTGACTTGTGAGACTTGACGTCCGGGCATGCTGAAGAATGGGGTTCCTAGTGACTGGTGTGTGTGTGGGATGAACTAGGGCAAAGACAGGTTTGGGAGGCGTACTAAAAGCTCAATTTGGAGTATTTTCATTCAGTGTGCTCCTTGGATGGGTGATGTGCAGGCGGGGATGTAAATCAGTCAGCTGTATCACAGACATAGGTCTGGATTTCAGGGGGTTGGCCCAGCTGGAGGCTGTGAGCTGTCAACTGCCAGAGGGGCTGGACCTCCTCCTCCCATCCCACCCCCTCCATTAGATGCA
The DNA here is from genome assembly GCF_017591425.1 of Ochotona curzoniae. Lineage (NCBI taxonomy): Eukaryota > Metazoa > Chordata > Mammalia > Lagomorpha > Ochotonidae > Ochotona > Ochotona curzoniae. The sequence goes on from NW_024465421.1 coordinate 8,715,355, forward strand.
GCTATGGAGGCCCAGGAACGTGCTCTCTCAGGGGTCCTGTGGAGGTCTGTAGTGACCTTGGGAAAGGCAGGAGTATAGCCCAACTGGAGAATGGGAGGAAGGAAGTGGAAGCCAGCAAGTCTGTATGCTGGAGTTTCACAGGAGGCTTAAGGAAAGAAACAATGTGATGTAAGAGGGGAGTGAAGGGTCAAGAGACCAGCCCCGGTTGGTGTGCCCACAGGGGTGGATTCACAGAGGGCAAGCCTGAGGATGAGGAGAGCTGGACTGGTTGTAGGCACGGGGATGAGCTCCAGAACCCAGCAGGGGAAAGGCTGTATGTGGCCAAGGTCACAGGCATACAGGCATACCCCCGCAACAGGGGAGCAGGCACGTGAGTGGGGACAGTTGGGAGCAGGCACATGAGTGGGGACAGAGTGAGCTGTGCAAGTGACATGTTGTGTTGATTTAGCACGCCTTAACCAGCCTGTCAGACTCCTTAGGAATGCTGTGACTAAGTGAAGAAAAGATACTAAGTACACAGTAGTAGATTAGTTTGTAGATGAAACACAGAAGAGGAGGGAGATGCTGTTGTTAGGAGTGTGTGAGGCAGAAAGCTGGGAGAGGACCCAGGAGGTCAGCACTGCTCTTCTGAGCAGGAGGTGGTGGTCTGAGCAGAGCGGGCGTGATCAGCCTTGCTCATTGGGATAGAGGAAAGCCCTCTCTGGGACATGAGCCCAGGCATGGCTATGGCACGCCTGCAAGGCAGAGGAGCAGGCTAGGACGATTTTGTTCTTTTGGGTGCAGAAGGCATAGCTGTTTCCAGATCTTCCTCCAGAGCCGGAACTTGGTGGACATGCATGTTCTGGATGATAATCCAGACCGTGCTAGTGGAGGGCAGATGCTACGGAGGTGGAAAAAGTCCTGGAGAACATGACCTTGAAGGTTTTTGGGCTGGTGGCAGATGCAGCAGGAAGAGGATGCAGCCTGTGCTGGGCAGGGAGCGGGCACCTTGGCTGAGGCTGCGTGGGCAAGACCGGGGAGGATGGGGAATGTGGTGGTGAGCCCTGAAGAGAATCCAGAACTAGATGAGGAGAGGTCCGACCTGGATTGGTGTGTGTGGATTGGGGCAGAGAGCACCCAGGTCCTGTGACCAGCCTCGCTGCATTCTGCCTTGTCTCTACAGGCAGCAGGACCTGTACCGGATCCTGAAGGCTTACACCATCTACCGGCCTGACGAGGGCTACTGCCAGGCCCAGGCCCCTGTGGCTGCCGTGCTGCTCATGCACATGCCTGCCGAGGTTAGCAGCTGGGGAGGGCCAGGGGGCCTTGGCCGGTGCTGGGCCGGGTCGGGGAACTCACCTCCCCATACCTTGTTGTCGCCCTTCTCAGCAAGCGTTTTGGTGCCTGGTGCAGATCTGTGACAAGTACCTCCCCGGTTACTACAGCGCAGGACTGGTGAGTGCTGGCAGGCTGGTGGCTCTAACTGTGCCTTCCCCCCCAGGGCCTCACCTTGCCCAACCCCAGCCTTTTTGTCCCTCTCCTCTGGGCCTCCCCACACAAGAGAAGCTGGCTCTTCTGATGGCTCACTCCACCACAGGAGGCCATTCAGCTGGATGGAGAGATCTTCTTCGCACTCCTGCGCCGGGCGTCCCCGTTGGCGCACCGGCACCTGCGCAGGCAGCGCATTGACCCTGTGCTCTACATGACCGAGTGGTTCATGTGCATCTTTGCCCGCACCCTGCCTTGGGCGTCTGTCCTGCGTGTCTGGGACATGTTCTTCTGTGAAGGTATCCCGGGGGCCTGCTGGGCTGTAAGGGGGTCGGGCTCCCCAGGGGAGATGCCGGGGGTTTGTCACTGTACCCGTGGGACCTTGTTGGTCTGAGACTTCAGTGTAGGCATCCTGGGGGCTGGGACACGAAGGCCTGACCCTGCTTCCGTCCCTGACCTTGAGCCTGCTCTCCCCAGAGTCAAGCCCACAGCTGCTGTCTCCCTTCTTCAGGCCTGAGGCAGCAGGTGGGGTGAGGGGCATTGCCCCCTGAGATCCTGGACCTCAGCCCTTGCCTTCTTTCTTTCTGACCCCATAGGCGTTAAGATCATCTTCCGAGTGGCCCTGGTTCTGCTGCGACACACACTGGGCTCTGTGGAGAAGCTGCGCTCTTGCCAAGGCATGTACGAAACCATGGAGCAGCTGCGCAACCTGCCACAGCAGTGCATGCAGGAGGACTTCCTGGTGCATGAGGTAGGCCTGGCCTCTCCCTGTCCACCTCCAGACCTGCTCCTGCTTACGCCCATCCTTATCTCCACCCTCACACTCACCCCCTCTCCATCTAGGTGACCAACCTCCCAGTGACAGAAGCCCTGATTGAGCGGGAGAATGCAGCCCAACTCAAGAAGTGGCTGGAGACCCGGGGTGAGCTGCAGTATCGGCCCTCTCGGCGCCTCCACGGTTCCCGGGCCATCTACGAGGAGCGCAGGAGGCAGCAGCCCCCCCTGGGCCCTTCCTCCAGCCTCCTCAGCCTCAAAAGCAGGGGCTCCCGGGCCAGTGCAGGGGCCCCCTCACCACCACCCCCCATCCGCAGGGCCAGTGCTGGGCCGGTCCCGGGGCCTGTGGTCACTGCCGAGGGACTGCACCCATCCCTCCCCTCCCCGACTGGCAATAGCACCCCCTTGGGCCCCAGCAAGGAAACCCGGAAGCAGGAGAAGGAGCGGCAGAAGCAAGAGAAGGAACGGGAAAAAGAGCGGCAGAAGCAGGAGAAGGAACGGGAGAAGCAGGAGAAGGAGCGGCAGAAATGGGAGAAGGAGCAGGAGAAGGAGCAGCAGAAGCGGGAGAAGGAGCGGCAGAAGCAGGAGAAGAAGAGCCAGGGCCGCAAGCTTTCGCTGCGCCGCAAGGCGGACGGGCCCCCGGCCTCCCAAGACGGTGGCGACAGGGCCTCCGCGGGCGAGGCCCGGCAGGACGCCTACTTCTGACTTCCATCCTGGCACTGGACTGTGTGGCCCACCTTTTCCTGTCAGGAGCAGGCTTGGCCATGGAGGCTGCCCTGGCTCCCCAAGCAGGCTGACCCTCTTGGTGACTCCAATCTCCTTGCCAGCTGCAACCCTACCAGGACTGCCACAGTGCGTGGGGCAGCGATGACCGAGGCTGGAGCCTCTTGTCTCGCCGGGCTCTCCATCACTCCAGGCCATTTCCCAGGGTCCCCTCCCAGGGGCTGCCACTTGGCGGCAGGAGGCAGCAGGCTGTGGATTCATGCACTCCTGTGGCTCTCCTCACCCACGATGGGGAGCTGGCTTCCTTTTCTCTTCTTGGGCCCTGCCTGTCACCTGTGTGCTGGCCAGGGGCCCCGGGCTATATCCTGGACATCTCCGAATTGTAATTATGTATAGAGGACTGGGTTGGCCCCAGGCGTGAGTTGGGGGGTACTGGCTCTGTCTTCTTTCAACTCTCCTTCCACATGTTTCTCACTCTGGTTTATTTAAGGGGATGTGCATTGGACTAGGACATGTCCCCCACTTGCCCTCACTCTGTATTCTCAGGCCCCAGCTTCATCTCACCAGGACACCCGCCTTCCGTCTGGATCCTTCCAGCCTCCAGCCCCCAAGGAAGGGGTCTTCCCTTGGCCTTCAGGGGGTGGAACCTGATGTTTACATTTTCTGTCTCTGCCCCCACCCCTTGCAGCGCTTTGAGGAACCGGAAAAGAACCTGCTGTCCCTGGGCCTGTCTCCTGCCTTGTTATTTGATGGAGGGACTGGGAAAGAGGAATAGGGAAGAGGTGGTAGGAGGCCAGGGCCTGGTCTTTCTGGTGAGGCCGCTGGGCAATGTCAGGGTCCTTGTCCTTTGACCGCCTCTCAGTCACTCAGCAAACATGGGCTGGGCTCCTGCTGCTGTTCCGCCTCTGCCTGGGACCTGCTGTCTTCGTCCCTGGCTTTCTGGGGTCCTTTGTGTGTCCCCAGCAGCAGCCGGATTGGTGCCCCGAAGCGCTCATGCAGCTCCAGGAAGCTGGAAGTGGGGCTGGTGATGGCTGCAAACCCGCAGTCCTTGTCGGGCCAGCTGGGTTCTTGGCCAGCTGCCTGGCACAGTGCCCGGTACTGGGCTTCCACCAGCGGGAGCAACCTGGCCAGCCGCCTCCAGCTCACCCCAGCCAGGGCCTGCAGCCAGGCCCCCAGTTCCTCCTGGGTCTCTGCAGCCAGCCTGTAGGCCCGCCCGCCTGCGCCCTCCGCGGCCCCCGGGGTCAGGATGCTGAAGGCATAGGGCTCTGCGGCCTTGCTGCGGGGCTGCACCTGGCAGTTCTCCAGGAGGATAAGGCCCAGGGGTGCGGGGTCTTGCCGGCGCTCCAGGTAGAAGAGGAGGTTCCCCCGCAGGACGAACCAGCGGCGCTGGTAGCTGGAATTCCGGGACCCCTTCTTGAGCAGGAGGCCCTCCTGGTCTGGGGCCTGGGTGCTGTACCCCTGGAAGAAGCTCAGCACGGACCTGCGGTGCAGTTTCATGGCGCTGCAGGACGGGAGGGGACCCTGCACGAGATGGGAGTGGTCACCCGGGGAGGGCTGCGCGTGCGTCCCCGCTCCTGCAGGCGCTGCCCGGGCAAACAGGCCTTCCTGTGTCCCACCACGCGGGGGCCCTGCCCGCCTACCTCCCGGCTACCACCTGGGCAGGGGTCCCCGGTCCTGGCTTGCCGGGGGTCGGGCTTCATCTCCCCGCTGGGGTGTCTCTCGGTGCCATTTGTCAGGCCTACCTGAGAGCAGGCACAGGAGCGTCTGGCCTGGCCACAGGGCACCGGTACCAATGTCACCTCTCCCCGGGTGGCTGTCCCACCTCAGAAACCAGGAACTTGCTCTGGGGATAGGCGGGGAGCAACTGATTTCCTCCTGGGTCCTAAAGCGAGCTGAGTTCTTCCTGAAAGCGCCCTTGGTGGGACAGGTTTCCCCCAGCGAGAAGGGCAGGGCCGCACCTCGGCCTGGCAGGGGGCTCCCGCCGACAGTGGACCAGAGGAGTCAGGAATTCCAGCGAGATGGCAGGAGTGTGGGGCGCCTGGCCGATAGGAGGCAGGCGGAGAACTGCACTGAGGAAGGAAGCCCTGGGTTCGGCTCCCATCTCTCCTCCCGGTGACCCCGGGCTTCCCTCTAAGCAGAGCGCGTCCCAGGTTTTCCCCAGAGGCCGTGCGAGCGCATCCCTCAGACACCCCGCGCGGCTGACCGCACTCTGCTAGCGGAACGAGGTGGGCGGGGTTTACCTCCCAGGCTCGCTACCTATTTCCGCCCACACTTCCCTTTAGTCGTAACAACCACAGTGAAGCCACTTCCGGCCTCTCGGCCTTTCTCAGTACTCTTCCGGGTGATGGCGGCCAGGTGCCCCGGATGTAGCCCTGGTGAAAGCATCTTTCCTTTTCTTCCCCCGCGTCCCGCAGCTCCGCAGGTGATTGCTCGCGGCTCGGGCTGTCCAAGTCCGCGCCCTCTGATAGGTACTCATACCCCGGGACAGCTGGGGGTCAGTACGCAGAATTAGGAGTTGGGCGCGAGGAAGAGGAGGAGCAGCAGGGCGCCAGGTCCTGGTGAGCCAGGGCGCCGCGGGAGCTGCGGGTCGGGGAGCGGGCGGCCGGCTCGCCGGGCCGGGGAGCGCACCAGCTGCGGGGAGCCGGATGTGGGCGTGATCACGTGGGGAGCCAGGGTGCAGACGTCCCCGCAGAAAGTTGGAGGAGGCGTTCCTCTGCCCCGCGCCTCTGCTTCCGCCCAGCTCCGTGAACTCTTTGGGATCCTGAACCGAGTCCGGTTGGGGAGGGGGAGTGTCCTGGCTACCAGCTTCCCCTTTGGGGAGTGTGTGTATGTTGTCATTATTTCTCAAAAGGCCAAGAAAATGTCCGCGGTTGCCGGGGGGGGGGGGGGGAGGGCCCCCGTAGGTCGGCGGCCTCCCCCAGTTCCTTAGTCTGCATCCTCATTTCCTGTCCGTTTAAGGAGACCCACTCCCGCCTGTCATGCCCAAGAGGAAAGTGACCTTCCAAGGCGTGGGAGATGAGGAGGAGGAGGAAAGTGTTCCCAAGAAGAAGGTGAGGGGCGGGGGCTCTGGAGAGGAGTGGGGGCAGGGGGTGCTGAGACAGCCGAAAACTGCTTGGAGGGAGTGTTTGCAGGGTTTTCATCCTGGTAGCTGAAGTAGCCGGTGCTCTGCGTTTGTTTTCTTTTCTATTTTGTTTGTTTGTTTTTAAGATTTATTTATTACTGGAAAAGCACATTTATAGAGGAAAGACAGACAGAAAGACAGTCAGTGTATTGGTTCACTCCTCAGATGGCCACAATGGCCAGAGCTGAGCCAATCTGAAACCAAGAGCCAGGAGCTTCCTCAGGGTTTCCCATTGGGTACAGGGTCCCAGGGCTTTGGGCCGTCCTCTGCTCCTTTCCCAGGCCACAAGCAGGGAGTTGGATGGGAAGTGGAGCAGCTGGCACATGAACTGACTCCCATATGGGATGCCAGTGCTTGTGTGTAGAAGATTAGCTAATTGAGCCATCGTGCTGGGCCTGGTGATCCACATTTCTCACCCACTGCCCCCTGCCCACAGCTGGTGGATCCTGTGAGCAGGGCAGGAGGCCCCGGGAGCCGCTTCAAAGGCAAACACTCCTTGGACAGTGATGAGGAAGACGAGGAGGAAGAGGAGGGAGCCAGCAAGTATGACATCCTGGCTTCAGAGGATGTGGAAGGTGAGCTGAGCTGGAGGCAGGAGGTGGAGGCCGCTCCTGTGTTGTCACCATGTGCCGAGCCTGGGATGCCTGTGTCTTCCGTTCAGGTCAAGAAGCAGCCACGCTCCCCAGCGAGGGGGGTGTGCGCATCACACCCTTCAACCTGCAGGAAGAGATGGAGGAAGGCCACTTCGATGCTGACGGCAACTACTTCCTGAACCGGGATGCCCAGATCCGAGACAGCTGGCTGGACAACATCGATTGGGTGTGTGGCCCAGGACTGGGCACGGCTGGGGGAGGGGGTGGCAAGGGCTGGATCTGGGCAACCTGAGGCAGTTGGTCAGGGATGACCGCCTCCCTGCCTCCCATTCCAGGTGAAGATCAAGGAGCGGCCACCAGATCAGCGCCCGGCGTCCGACTCAGAGGAGGAGGCAGACAGCCTAGGCCAGACGCCCATGAGCGCCCAGGCCATCCTGGAGGGACTTGTGGAGCTGCTCCTGCCAAGAGAGACAGTGGCTGGGGCACTGAGACGCCTGGGGGCCCGAGGAGGCAGCAAGGGGAGCAGCAAGGGGCCTGGGCGGCCCAATTCTCCCCAGCGACTGGACCGGCTATCTGGCTTGGCTGACCAGATGGTGGCCCGAGGAAACCTTGGTGTATACCAGGAAACAAGGGAGCGGCTGGCCATGCGGCTGAAGGGATTGGGGAGCCAGACCCAGGGATCCCAAGCTTCCACGCCACCACCCTCGCTGGACATGTTTGCTGAGGAGGTGACAGAAGGGGAGCTGGAGACCCCGACCCCTGTCCAGAAAGGAGGTAAATATGGCGGGCCGTGGAGGGCAATGTTGACAGGAGGCAGGGTGCGGGGGCTTCAGTGGGCTTCTTGCTGCTGCCTCCACAGAGGCTGAGACTGGAGGAGACGGCCTGGTAGACGTGATGTGGGAGTACAAGTGGGAGAACACGGGCGATGCCGAGCTCTACGGGCCCTTCAGCAGTGCCCAGATGCAGGTAGGCACTCCGACCTGGCCTGCCCCACCCCGTCCCTAGCTCAGTCCTCCCCCCCAATTCTGCCCCTCTCCCTCTCTATCTCCCTGCAGACCTGGGTGAGTGAAGGCTACTTCCCAGATGGTGTCTACTGCCGGAAGCTGGATCCTCCCGGTGGGCAGTTCTACAACTCCAAACGCATTGACTTTGACCTTTATACCTGATCTGCCAAGGGCCCCGCTTGGGGACCCGTTTGCTGGACTTGGTGGAACTGGCCCCCAGCTGCCTTGGGCAGTGAGAATCTCGGAGGCCATTTTTCAGTCCGTTTCGTTCTTTTTCTTTTTTCCTTCCCGCTCGCACCCCACACCAATAAAACCCTTGAGTTGTTTTTGAGGGCCTGGGCTGTGCTGATGGGCCAGCAGCCATGTCCACTGTTGAGTGTCACTTATAGGAGCCTCTCTGACATCTGGAACCTCCTCGCCTTCGTTCTCCAGGACCTGATGGGTGTCGTGTAACATCCCCACCCCTAGGCAATACTGGCTCCCTGTGGATGTCTTCACAGGGTTCTTGGTGGGCTGTCAGGAGTGGGACTGCTGAGCCAAGATCAGGCTGTGTGCTTGAGAGCCTGAACGCCAGCAAGGTTGAACACCAGGGTCATCTCCATTCTCACTCCCGCTGGCCTTTGCGGCAGTTCCCTTGGATGAAGTGCAAGCTTAGTGATGACACTTGCCAAGCCCCTTGAGGATTCCTGGACCAGCCCTGGTGTTACATGGGTACGGATGGGCAGTGATGCACTAGAGGGTACACTGGCACAGAGCTGGCCCAGTCCCAGTGAGTGTTTCTTCCAGACCTCGTCTTGGAGGTGCAGCGGCTTCCTCTACTGTCCGTGACCAGGGGCGGGTGCCCAAGATGCTCAGAGGACCTGGCTCAGGGCCTTCTGGAATTGTGGGCCAGGCCGAGGGAGACCTTGAGGATGAGGGGGATTGTGGCATGTCACCCTGACCTCTCCTGGCCTTCCATGCTCTGGCTGCCTGCTGGGCCCTGTTGGGGCTCTGCCATGCCTTGGGCCACTTCCATGCTTCCATAATTGGCAGACAGACAGAGCCATGGGGTTTGGTTGCCGTGGTCCAGGCAGATCCAGGGAGCAGGCCTGATTCCTAGACCCTTCTGGTGGAGTAGGGTTGAGCGTGTGCAGGGTCCTTTAGCTACTGATCAGCTGAGGGTCAGAGCCAGGGGACATGGGAATACAGACTGGCTGGACACGAGGAGACAGGAACCCTGCGCGTGTTTGACCTTCTAGTAAGCGTCTCCACCCCAATTGATAAATCAAATTGAAATATAAGTTTATTTCGATCCAAAAAAGTTTGAAATCCATGCATCTGATAGACTCTTTGAAGTTCATGGAAAGTGTTGGGAAGAAACTGCATGGATTCCCATGATGCTCAAAGCACTTAGTTATGGGCCCAGCACGATGGCCCAACGGCTAAAGTTCTTGCCTTGAATGCTCCAGGATCCCATATCGGCACTGGTTCTAATCCCGCAGCCCCACTTCCCATCCAGCTCCCTGCTTGTGGCGTGGGAAAGCATTTGAGGATGGCCCAAATTCTTGGGCTCCTGTACCCACGTGGGAGACCCAGAAGAGGCTCCTGGCTCCTGCTTCAGATAGCTCAGCTCCAGGCATTGCAGCCATTTGGGCAGTGAACTAGCAGATGGAATATTTTTCTCTGTAATCTGCCTTTTGCATGGGTGCAGGGTCCCAAGGCCTTGGGTGGTCCTTGACTGCTTTCCCAGGCCTTAAGCAGGGAGCTGGATGGGAAGTGGAGCCACTAGGATTAGAACTTATGTTCACATGGGATCCTGGCATGTGCAAGACGTTAGCCGCTAGGCTACTGTGCCAGGCTCAAAATAAGTAAATCTTTAAAAAAAATGGATATGGAGTATAATTGATGTGTACTATATTTGGGTAAGTTTTGTATCTACTAGAACAGTTTTTTGTTTTTGTTTTTGTTTTTTTTTTTTTTTAGAATTACAGAAAACTTCCACAAATAGTTTTGTATTAAAGAGAGAGTGCTCACTCACCCCGGTTTACTCTCCAGATGCCCACAACAGCCAGGCCTGGGCTGCAGCTGAGTCGGGAATTCTGTGCAGCTGGCCCAGGTTGGGGGCAGGAACGTCATTCCCTTGAGCTGCCACCATGACTTCCCAGGGAAGGAAGCTGGGGCTAGGGTTGAGCCCAAGTTTCTTCACTGGGAGGCCATACTCCTACCCTCCTCGTTTCCATTTCTTGAACAGATCTCAAGGTATGATCCATACACCCTGGTGGTTTTTGTTGAAGTGTGAACTGGCATGGTGGCATAGCATGCTAAACCTCCACCTGTGGTGTCAGCATCCCATGGGTGTTGCCTCAGTTCCCATCTTTTCCATTTCCAATCCAGCTTACAGCTGGGCAAAGCAGCAGAGGCAGGTCCGAGTGGATGAAAGGCCTCTCTAGCTATCTCTCTGTCATTCTCTCTTTCCAATAAAGATAAATCCTTTTGAAAAGGAATATGTAAAATGCTATGAAACTATCACCTTCATCTAATTTCATTTTTTTATTGCCTTAAAAGGAACCTGACCCATTAGTAATCCCTTCGCATTCTCCCCACATGACCTCACCCGGCAGTCACTTCCTGTCTCTGGCTTATCCTGGGCATTTGAGATAAGCAGAATCAAATGCTGTGGGCCCTTCGTGTCTGGGTCCTTTGGCTGGGCACGGTGCTGTGGCAGTGCGCCATACTCCGGCCTTCCTTCCCATGTTGCCCAGTGAATGAGCACATGGCACAGCAATCTTTTTTAGACAAAATATTTGTGTCTTTGAAAGGCAGGGAGTTGGGCAACTCCTATATACTGGTTCACCCCCAAGCCGCTACAACAGCTCAAACCAAGTAGCCCAGAGCTCTTCTCAGTTCTCCTAGGTGGGTGGCAGGGACTGAGTCCTTGAGCCATCACCTGCCACCTCCCTCCCAGGAGTGTATGAGCAGGAAGCTGGCATCGGAAGCAGAGCCAGGGCTTGAACCCAGGGCCCTCAGCTATGGGATGCAGTTGTTGCTAAGTGGGACCTTCACTGCCAAGCCACCACTGTGTCACTGTTAACCAAACCTCACACTTTATTTAAAATAGAGTTGATTTCTCTCCCCACCCCTGGCCCACTGCCCTTTTCTGCCCTAGGTCCCATCAGAACTTATTCTGTCTCCTCACATCTCAGTTCCTCTCCCAGTCTGACAGCTTTTAGACTCCCCTTGTGCCCTAGACCTTGAAGGGTTTGTGAGGAGTGGTCTCCTCTGGTCTTCACTGGTGATCAGATTTGGGTTCTGGGTTTTGCATTATTATTATTATTATTATTTTTAAGATTTGTTTTTATTGGAAAAGTAGATTTACAGAAAGAAAAGATCTTCCATCTGTTGATTCACTCCCCAAATGGCCGCAATGGCTGGAGCTGAGCTGAGCAGAAGCCATGAGCCAGGAGTCTCCAGGTCTCCCACGCAGGTGCAGGGTCGTAAGGCCTTGGCTGTGCTCTACTGCCCTTCCAGGCCACAGGCAGGGAGCTGTATGGGAAGTGGAGCAGCCCAGACATGAACTGGTGCCCACATGGGATCCCAGCGCATGCAAGAGGAGGATAAAAATTGACCCATGGCACCAGGCCCAGGTTCTGTGTGTTTTTTTTTTTAAAGTATTGAAAGGCGGATATACAGAGAGGACGAGAGAGGAAGATCTTCTGTCCAATGGTTCACTTCCCAAGTACCGCAACAGCCAGAGCTGAGTCAATCCGAAGCCAGGAGCTAGGAACTCTTCCGGGTCTCCCATGCAGGTGCTGGGTCCCAAGGCTTTGGACCATCCTCAACTTCAGTCCCAAGCCACAAGCAGGTAGCTGGATGGGAAGTAGGGCTGCTGGGATTAGAACCGGTGCCCATATGGGATCCCGGGTGTGCAGGGTGAGGACTTTAACCACTACGCCATTGCACCGGGCCCGGGTTCTGGGTTTTCTTGAAGTCTCAAGGCACTGAATTGTACTCACCCTGCTCAGTTTCCCTTGCTGCTCTATACCCTCCCACTCCTGCTCCGCCCACTGAACCGTGGCTTTCCAGCACCTGCCAGGAGCACCTTCCTAGGAAAGGCAGATTCACTGTATGACTCAGCCTTCAGCCTTCTCTTCCTCACAGCTTCTCTAGCTTCCATCTGCACTGCCCCAGCTTGGCGGCTGCTCCACCCCCAGCGCCCACACAGGGCACAGATCACAGATGTCTGTGGCAGCTCCCACAGCGGCTGTACCTGGGCTGTGACCACTGCAGGTTACTGGGGATGGGAAGTCGGCGCTGATGAATGGAGGAGGGAGTGAGTCAACTCCTTCCTGGTCCCCTCTGTGAACCAGACGGGGAGTGACCTGGGGCAACTCCCAAGGAGGTGAGGTGTGGCCCACATAGGTAGCAGGTGGGTGCCTCTCTCAGGGAACAAGCTGAGGTTCTTCCGGCTCCAAAGGGTATCACTGAGTCATGGTCAAAGACAGGAAGGGCTTTAGATCAAAGCTGTGGTTGATGTCCTTGCCTTCGGGAGGCCTGGGCCCTCTCAGTTCAGCCTCTTGCCCTGGTTCCCCAGCCATTAGGGGATCCTCAGGTGGGCGAGGATGGAGGCTGTGCAGGGTCAGGGTGGACACTGGCCAGAGGTGGGGGTCTTAGGTCTTGGCTGTCCCGCCCTGCCTCTGCACCAGGATCTGGAGGTGCGCAGACCCAGGACCTCACGCAGCAGGTTGTGTGACCCCTGGTGCAGCCACTTGAACCAGGTTTGGGGTGATAGGGAGCCCTGAGCCTCAGCTTTGCCACCACAATGTGCTGGAGACCCAGAAGGCCTCCGCCCCTCCTCTATGTGCAGGTCCGAGGCCCGCGCGCACGGACTAAGTCCATTTCTCTTGCTCCACTGCCATCCATTCCCTCCGGTCTGACTCAGCCTTTGAGAGTGTGACTCTATCCTTCAAGAGAAGAGGGGGTGTCTGCCCACTGCTGAGTCCCTCAGAAATGACAAGCTAAATGACCTAGAGGCTAAAGTCCTCACCTTCCATGCACAGCGATCCCAGACAGGTGCCGGTTCTAATCCGACAGCCCTGCTTCCCATCCAGCTCCCTGCTTGTGGCCTAGGAAAGCAGTTGAGGACAGCCCAAAGCCTTGGGACCCTGCACCCACATGGGAAACCAAGAGGAAGTTCCTGGCTCCTGGCTTCAGATCGGCATAGCAATGGCCATTGTGGCCACTTGGGGAGTGAATCAGTGGATGGAAGATCCTTCTTCTTTTCTCTCTGTAGCTCTGCCTTTCTAATAAAAATGAGTAAATCTTTATTTTAAAAATTCATGAAAAATGTATGTTATAAAATTATGCAATACATTTCAACTCTTTGCATCAAAACAAGCACTTTTTAAAGAAGACAGCTGAATCATTTGAAAGGCAGAGTTACAGAGGCAAGGAGAAGCGGAGAGAGGACTCGCCCTCGCTCCCCCGCAGAGGGTCGCGAGGCCTGATGTTGACTGGGTTCTGCTGGCTCCCGAAGGTCATCGTCTGTTGGTTAAAGGCGACTTCCCCATGGCGTGTGGTCACGGATGTTGGCGCCTGTTTTTTTGCAAATTCTCGCTTTGATTTGTAAGCTTGAGTTCCTAGAAATGCCTGGTGTCTGCGTTTGCCTGATGGCCCATTCCCCAGAGCCAGGCACTTCTGTCCCCTGTCAGCAGACCTGGGAACGGGCAGGAAGGCACAAAGCCAGGTCACCCACAGGCCGCCTTACCTTTGTGCTTCTTTTCTTTTCTTTTTCCTTCTTTCTTATTTTTAAAAAAGATTTATTTTATTGGAAAGTCAGATTTACAGAGTGAAGGTGAGATAAAGATTTTCCATCCATTTGTTCACTTCCCAAGTAGCTGCAATGGCTGGAGCTGAGCTGATCTGAAGCCAGGAACCAGCAACTTCCTCTGGGTTCCCATGTGGGTGCAGGGTCCCAAGGCTTTGGGCCGTCCTCTACTGCTTTCCCAGACCACAAGCAGGGAGCTGGGTGGGAAGTGGGGCAGCTGAGACAAACCGGTGCCCATATGGGATCCTGGAGTGTGCAAGGCGAGAACTTTAACCACTAGGCTACCATACCAGGTCCTCATCTGCTGGTTTACTTCTCAGAATGGACATAATGGCTGGAGCTGGGCCAGTCTGGAGCCAGAAATCACACAGGTGCAGCATTCCAGCGCCTTAAGGGGACCATGTTCCGCTGCATTCTCAGATTCATCAGCAGGGAACTGGATTAGAAATGGAGCAGCCGGGATTGGAACCAGTGCTCATGTGGGTCGCCCGTGCCACAGGTGGAGGCTTAGCAGGCTTCATGAGGGTTCCAGCCCCTTGCCTTTGCCATTCTCTGCTCTGTTGGGTCTCCTCTGTGTATGCAGCCAAGGGTATGTGGGGAAACGTGGTGTCGGCTGCAAACACAGATGGCCTGGGCTGGGAATGAGCTCGCGTCAGTTGCAACTGCGCAGGATGGCGGAGCCAGGGGTTTGCCAGCAAGGGGGTCACCTGTGTCACAGGCTGGGGTATCATTTATTTTCCCAGACTGGAAGTACCCAAAGAAGCCGCCAGTTCTCCGCGTCGCCCAGGCCTGTGCAGCAGGGCAGCGGTGAGGTGGAGCAAGGCCAGGGAGCTGCCCAGCCCAGCTGCTCTGACCCAGGTTCAGGCAGCAGTGTCCTGTCCTGGCTGACAGACTGCCGTGTGCTGTGCCTTTAGGTGATTTGAGGAGCACAGAAATGGCTTTCTCTGTTTTGTCCAGCTTCACAAAGTCATGTGTGATCTCTGAGAAACACATCCTTAGGAATTTTAGTGTCATGTCAAAAGTAATGAGTACAGAGGTATAGTATATATAGAGAAATACAGTATAAACGTATAGAATGTCAGGCATGACATAATGGCAAGACAGCCTCAAAAGTTTCATGCCAGGACCCGGTGCTATAGCCTAGTGGCTAAAGTCTTTGCTTTGCATGCGGCAGGATCCCATATGGGCGCCAGTTCTAATCCTGTTGGCCATACTTTCCATCCAGCTCCCTGCTTGTGGCCTGGGAAAGCAGTTGAGGACGGCCCAAAGCCTTGGGACCCTGTACCTGCGTGGGAGACCTGGAAGGAGCTCCTGGCTCCTGGCTTTGAATCGGCACAGCACTGGCCATTGCGGCCACTTGGGGAGTGAATCATTGGACGAAAGATCTTCCTCCCTGTGTCTCCTCCTCTATACATACCTGACTCTGCAATAAAAATAAACAAGCCCATTATTTTTCGGAAAGCTTCATTTATTTGAAAGTCAGGTCACAAGGCCATGGACATTAACAGGGAACTGGATGGGAAGTGGAGCAGCTGGGACTCGAATTGGTGCCCATATAGAATGCTAGTACCACAGACAGAGGCCTAACACTGTGGCATTGGCCCCTCAATCTTTGTGCACAAAAACCGAAATCCATGAAAAGTTCATGGGAAATATGTACTTTCACAAAACTACTCACCCACATCTGGACAGGAGACTCTACGTCATAGCTGCTGGGCGGGGTGCCCGACCGGCACAGGGTTCTCCTGCCCAGGCAGGTGACGGCCAGAGTGGCGAGCACATCAAAGCATGCCAAGGCCCAGGAAGAACGTTACCCAAAACGGGTCTGCGCCCTGGCGTCCGAGGCGCGGTTGGTCGTGAACGATGCGCCCTCACGTGGAGGAACACTGTAACTGCTGCAGGTGGCCGCAGCAGCCTGGGGTCTGTGCTTTCGTTGCCCATGGCCCTGCTCTGCAAACTTCTCCCTGCCCAGCCTTTCTGAATTCAGAGCTCCGCTGGAAGACGAGCAGCCCTGACCCTCGCCTCCTATGTCGTTTTTCTCTTAGGGCTCTCTGCCGTGTACCACCAGGGGTCTGTAAGGCCCACATTTTGAGTGGCATTTGACTTAAGATACACAGGCCCAGGCCTGGCATAACAGTTTAACTGGCTAATCTTTCATCTCCAAGCACTGGCGTCCTATATGGGCACAGGTTCATGTCCCGGCTGCTCTACTTCCCATCCAGCTCCCTGCTGGTGGCCAGGGAAAGCAGTAGAGGGTGGCCCAAGGCCTTGGGACCCTGTACCTGCATGGGAGACTGGGAAGAGGCTTCTGGCTTCTGGCTTCGGATCAGCTCAGCTTTTATCATTGTGGCCAGTTTAGGGTCAACTAACGGATAGAAGATCTTTTTCTCTCTGTCTCTCCTTTGCTCTGTAACTCTGATCTGCATTCCCAATAAAAGTAAATAAATCTTTAAACACACACAGCTGGCCCCTGTTTCTGTATTCCGGGTAGAAATCCGGCCAAGGGTTTAGGTTACATTATGCTGCACCCCAGGTCCCTCCCACCCCTCTCCCTTGAGCCCCCGCAGAGGTGATCTTGGGAACCTGGGGCTCCACAAATATCCCTGAAGTTCTCTATGGAGGTCGGCAGAGGGCGCCATTTCCCATAGTTCTGAGTGCTCTCGCAGCGTGAGCCGACTGCAGGTGTGGAAGACCAGGACTGCGGAAGAACGCTGGCACTGGACTCAGGGCTGTGGGTTCCCTGCGACGCTGCTGCCACCAAGAAGCCACGAGGAGGTGCGCCTGAGGACACCCCGCTGGAGCCTGCCTTGCAAACTTTGGTCTGGTTGCTTCTGAAGTTGCTGTGGCGCTGCTGATGACGTCTGACTGGTCACATGTGAGAACCCTGAGCTGGTGTCCTCAGGATCCCCAGGAGGACAGCTCCTCTGTATTTCCCCGTTGGACGAGCCAGCACATGGCAGCTGACCTTGACTCCTGTGGGGACGTCATGGACACGCCGGTCTTTGCCAGGACTAGGATGAAAAAAACAAGAAGCTCTGTGGCTTTCCCGTCACTTTTCCCAAGAAGGAGACCCAGGCTTGGGCCTTCACTTCCCCTCCTCGGGCACCTTCCAGCAACTTCTCTGTCACAGGCTCTTGGCTGCCCACGTCCCTGGCTGGGCCTTCAGCTGTCCGCAAACAGGCTTTTCTTGACCCTCCATATTCGGGCAGGGGTCCTTGCTCAATATGGGAGGCCGAGAAGAAGCTCCTGGCTTTGGATAGCTCAACTCTGGCTGTTGTGGCCATTTGGAGAGTGAACCAGCAGATGGAAGATCTCTCTCCCTGTTTCTTCTCTCTTTCAAATAAAAATAGGTTAAAATTTTTTTACTGTAATAATGCACACTTTTAAAAGCTCCAGGAACATTCAAAACTTATGCTGAAAAGCAGAAGTTCCCTCCCCACCCCCCTCCGAGTCTCACTTCTGTAGACACTTGTTCTAAACTTTTAGCTGTTCTCACTCACCCCTGTGTCCCCATTTTTAATACCATGCTGCCCTTTAAACCGTCGTCAGTTGCCATGGTTTTTTTGTTTGTTGTTGTTGTGTTGTTTTGTTTTTAACAAGCCACTTTACTAAGCTGTAACGTACAGGCCGTCTCACTCTCACAGTCAAGCATGCCGTGTAATTTCAGGATATCTTCATGACCTCAACCAAGAAACCTGCAGGTGGGCACTGGGCTTCCTGGCTGAGGCGCTTGCCTCACATCTCGGGGTGCAGCGGTTCCCTCTTGATGCAGACACACCAGGTGGCAGGCAGAGCTCAAGTAGTTAGTCGATTTTTTTTTGAAGATTTATTTATTTTATTGGAAAGGCAGATGTACAGAGAAGAGGAGAGACAGAGAGGAAGATCTTTCATCCGATGATTCACTCCCTAAGTGGCCGCAACGGCCGGTGCTGCGCCGATCCAAAGCCAGGAGCCAGGAACTTCTTTCTGGGTCTCCCACGCGGGTGCAGTGTCCCAAGGCTTTGGGCCGTCCTCAACTGCTTTCCCAGGCCACAAGCAGGGAGCTGGATGGAAAGTATGGCCGACAGGATTAGAATTGGCGCCCATATGGGATCCCAGCGCATTCAAGGCGAGGACTTTAACCATTATGCTATTGTGCTGGATCCTGAAGTAGTCAATTTTACCCACTTACTGGCGATGTTACTTTGAGCAGGACCCAGGGTCCCTCTGAACAGCCAGGCTTTCTGCGGCTGGAACAGCAGCCACCTCCCTTCCCTGTCAGTGTGGTTCCGCCCCCACCTCTTTTTTTTTTTAAGGATTATTTATTTTTATTGGAAAGTCAGATATGCAGAGAGGAGGAAAGACAGAGAGGAAGATCTTCCATCCGTAGATTCACTCCCACAGTGGCCGTAATGGCTGGAGCTGAGCCAATCTGAAGTCAGGAGCCAGGAACCCTTCTGGGTTTCCCATGTGGGTTCAGGGTCCCAAAGCTTTGGGCCACCATCCACTGCTTTCCCAGGCCACAAACAGGGAGCTGGATGGGAAGTGGAGCAGCCAGGATTAGAACCGGCACCCATATGGGATCCTGGCGAGTTCAAGGTGGGGACTTTAGCCACTAGGCTACAGAGCTGGCCCTGGCCCCCTTCTCTTGATGAATGCTCATGCACCAGGCGAGCTCCTAGCTGGCCCTCCCACCTGAGTGTGGACACGCCCCGGTTCTTTCCTACAGTGTAAGCTTCACATGGCAAGTTTTCAAACTGCCTGCTTGGAACCTGCCCTTGGGTGTCTGCCCGACTTAGACTGTCCCCGCGTGAACTCTTTACCTTCCTCCACCATCCTGCTGCTGCCCCGGGCTGCCGTATGAGGAGGACCCTGATGCTGGAGTCAGGTACCTTGATGTGGCGCTTGATTCTCTTTCCCTTCCCCCACCCCCACCTAGACCGCTAGGAAGCCCCTCCTTCCCCGCCTTCAGAGGAGCGTCAGAGCCTGACCCGCACTCTGTTCCTGGACCCAAATCGTCCCGGGATGTTTGTCGCTGGGAAACAACAGATCAGACAAGCACGGATGTGGGCGTATGGGACATAGAGTGGTTACCTGGAGGAAGATGGACTCTGTGAGCCCTAATGTGCAACCCTCTCACCTTACAAGTTAACCATGGGACCATAGTTAACCATAGTTATCTAGTAAGAGAGAAGGAGAGAAAGAGAGATCTTACATCTACTGGTTTGCTCTCCAAATGGCTGTGGCAATGTGAAGCCAAGAGCCAGGAGTCTCCACTGGATTTTCTACACAGGTGCAAGGGCCCAAGCACCTGGGCCATCTTCTGCTAGCTTCCCACGTGCAGCGAGCTGGATGAGAAGTGGGAATAGCTGGGACTCCTGGCACCCATATGGGAGGCTGGTGCTGCAGGCAGAGAGTTAGCCTTCTAGACCACAATGGCAGTCCTAACCACAGGGCCTTTTGAAGGGTTGAGCGGTTCTGGGAAAGGTCTTGGTGGGGCATCTCCCTGTAGTTGAGGACTGGCTCATTTGAAGTGGAGGAGAGGGGGAAGGTGCGTGTAGGCACACTTTGCAATTGCAAATGTGTGGCTGGTCCAGGTTCAGAAAGGGGGAAAGGAAAATGTAGTGCGGTTGCAGCTTCCCACTCCTCGTCGTCCTTGTGCAGCCCCGGTGTCTGACTGTCAGCTGCAGGAGCCGCTGCTGATCTTCCCCCTCCCACTCTAGCGGCCACAGTTGGTCCCCCTTCCCCCTGGTGACAGCAGCCCTGAGGCAGTGCGCAGTGGCCAGGGTGCTACTTGGAATCCCATGTCTGGCATCCCAGGGGCTGGGCCTGAGTCCCAGTTCTGCTTCTGGTCCCAGCTTCCTGACAGTGTACAGCCTGGGAGGTAGCTGGTTGCCCTGGACTGAAGCACGGGCTCCTGGCTGCTGACCCTGGCCTGGCCCGGTCCCAGTCCCAGCTGCCGTGGGCATTTGGGAGGGAACCAGTGGATGAAAGATCTTTGTGATTGGTGTTTCTTTCTCTTTCTCTTCTCTCTCTCTCGATATATATGAAGATTTTTTTTTTTAATTGGAAAGTCAGATTTGCAGAGAAAAGGAGAAACAGAAAGAAAAATCTTGCATCCACTAGTTCACTCCCCAGGTAGCTGCAATAGTTGGTGCTGAACTGATCTGAAGCCAGGAGCCAGGAACCTCTTCTGGGTCTTCCATGTGGGTACAGGATCCCAAGGATTTGGGCCATCCTCAACTGCTTTCCCAGGCCACAAGCAGGAAGTTGGATGGGAAGTGGAGCAGCTGGGATATGAACTGGCACCCATATAGGATCCCGGCACATGCAAGGTGAGGATGTCAGCCACTAGGCTACTATGCCAGGCCCAATAAATATTAAAAAAATATGTGTGTATATATATATAAATCAAAAAGGTCAAAGACCTCTGTCAGCTGCCCTGCTGACTCAGAGTGCAAGAGCCTGTGATGAGCTGAGGTCAAGTGTGGGATGGCTACTTTCTCCTCCTGACCACCCCTCCTGCCTGGTCTTTCATCCTCCTTGCTTTACCCTATTGGCCTCCATGGGGTTTTCAAAGCATTTCAAGAGTCACCTATTATCCAGGCCTTCAAATTAGCTTTGTCCTCAGCTGGGATGCCCTTTTTACAGATGTTGCATGCGTGGACTCCTCACTTCCCATGGGTCTTTGGGTGGTGGTCACTGTCTCAGAGTCGCCTACTAGGAGAGAGGAGCATTTCCTGTTTCCTTTCTCAGGCTGCCCCATGACATCTGCATGATAGGTTGGTTTAGGTCTATGCCGTTAGGACAGCAGATATGAATGTACTTGGTGCTTTGCCATCCATAGCCCTGTGCCCGGCAGTTGGGGATGAAATGAACCTGTTAACAATGCATGAGGTTGGGGCTGGTGTTGTGGTGCAGCATGTTAAGCCTCTGCAATAGCAGCAGTTCAAGTCCCAGGTGCTCTGTTTCCAATCCAGCTCCCTGTGAATGTGCCTGGGAAGGCAGCTGCTTAAGGCCCAAGGTCTGGTACCCCTTTCAAACATGTGGAAGAGATGAGATAGAGTTTTGGGCTCCTGGCTTTGGCCTGGCAGTGCCAGCAGTGGCAAGTACTTGGGGAACGAGCTAGTGGATGGAAGATCTTTCTCGCACTTTGCCTTTCAAATTAATATATACGTATATATATAACAGATTTATTTATAGATTTCTTCGGAAGACAGATTTAGAGAGAGAAGGAGATACAGAAAGATCTGTCTGGGCCTGGCAGAAGGGCCTAGTGGCTAAAGTCCTCACCTTGAATGCGCTGGGATCCCATATGGGCACAGGTTCTAATCCCGGCAGCACCACTTCCCATCCAGCTCCCTGCTTGTGGCCTGGGAAAGCAGTGGATGGTGGCCCAAAGCCTTGGGACCCTGCACCTGTGTGGGATACCCAGAAAAAGTTCCTGGAACCTGGCTTCGGACCAGCATAGCATCGGCCGTTGCGCTCAATTGGGGAGTGAATCATCGGATGGAAGATCTTCCTTTCTGTCTCTCCTCCTCTCTGTATATCTGACTTTCCAATAAATAAATAAATCTTAAAAAAAAAAAAAGAAAGATCTGTCTATTGGTTCACTTCCCAAATGTCCACAACAGCTAGAGCTGAGCAAATCGGAAGCCAGAAGCCAGGAGCCTCCCCCTGGGCTCCTACATGGGTGCCGGGTCCCAGGGCTTTGGGCCATCCTCTACTGCCTTCCCAGGCCACAAGCAGGGAGCTGGATGTGAAGTGGAGCTGCTGGGACACGAATCAGAGCTCGTAGGGATCCCAGCGCATGCAATGTGAGGATTTTGCCACTGAGCCATCGTGCCAGATCCATAAGTAATTAATCTTTAAGAACATGTGTGAGGGCCCTGGTCTGTCTGTGCCCAGGCCCTTGCCCCTGCATGATAGTGGCCAGCAATGGTTGCATGCATGACAACAGGTAGCAGGAGCTGCATTCCCCCTTGGAAGCTAAGGGTTGGGAGAACCCTGGGTTGGCTGGGGGGTGACCTTGCTTCCTCCTTTTTGAGCTGGAGGTCTCTCTTGCGTTTCTCTTTCCAGGCCAGGCCCAGGAAGCTCAGAGCCAAAGGTGCAGCTGGTCACACTGCAAGCCTTGTCTCAGCTTTGGGTTTCTTCTCTTGGTCAGGTCGACCTTCCCACCAGCTCCTTCCTGTTCCCTGGCAAGCAGTGAGTGCACTACGACATATCAGATGGCCAGTTCTGATTGGCTGATTGCAACCGTTGCTTGTGATGTCAGCTTGCTAGATTGGAGAGACGGTTCAAGTCCCTGCTGCTCTGCATCCCATCCAGCTGCCTGCCAATGCACCCGGGGCTTTCCAGGAGGCCGCTCTGGCTTGCGTGGCAAGGGCTGGAGTTGGGGGTGCACACACTTAGCTGCTGCAGTCCCAGCCAGGGCACAGGTGGTGACTTCAAATTCTGCCACTGTGGGGACTGGGCCCCTATAGAAGCCAGGATCCACAACTCTGCCCAGACTCTCCCACGGGTGGCAGAACCTCATCTTCTGAACCATCACCTTCTCCCTCCAGGGTGCACATTATTTGGCTTCTTGTTTATTTAGTTGTACTGAAAAGGCAGAACTTCAGAGAGAAGAGGCACAGAAACAGAGAACACTTCCATTTACTGATTCACTCACTCTGTGGCCACAACAGCCGGAGCAGGGCTGGTCTGAAGCCAGGAGCCAGGACCCCAGCCCGTGAGCTAGACTTACACATGCTTGCTTTTGAGGTGGGAGGGAGTTGAGAAGAACTCTGATTAGCAAAAGACTTTGTATCAGCAAAGACACATATTCACATCCTGGAGGAAAATGTAGCAGTCTTTCCAGGTTCTAAGAAAAAAATATTTTTTTTTTTTTGGCTCAAAATCTGTTTTATACATCTCTGAGAATTAAATACTTAGAAAATTTGCCTTTTTAGGAAGATCATATTAAAAAAAAATGTATCTCCCAGGGAGGGTCCCATCTGCCCAAATGCCCCTGACTGCCTGGGCTGGGCTGGACCGAATCCGAGAGCCAAGGACACACTCAGGGTTTTCCATGTGCGTGGAAGGGCTCCACATGCTTGGTCACCCATCCCCTTTGCCTGCCAGGGTGCACGTTAGCAGGAAACTGGAGCTGGGAACCAAACAAGGGCACTTCGAAGTGAAACACCAAGCCACACACCTGCCCTGGGAAGGCCACTTTATTTGAAAGTGACTTGAGTTTGTGCCCTTGAAGGCAGAGGATGCGAGCATAGAGGAGATGCCCTTCACCCAGGAGAAAGGCACCACCCTGCCCGGCTGGGGCTGTGCATTGAGGGGTGGGGCAGGGCAGGAGCTGGCCCAGCCTGAGTCAGGATCTGGAGAAGCCAGCAGAAGCTCCAAGACACACGCCAAGACCCCTGACTCGGGATGAGAAATCCCAGCGAATTATCAGAGTAATATTGACGGGGACTCAGCATTTTCTGTTTTCCCCATTGCTGGACCAGACAGCCCTGAGCTGAAATATTTGAGCTGCTGGCAATGGTGTTTTTATAGCTTCATCAACCATTGCCAAGCCACATATGGTTTCCAAGGGCTTGAACTGTGGCTGGCTAATGGCAACAGAGGGGGCTGAATTCCAAGTCTTATTTCTTAATGTTTTTAAGGATTTATTTATTTTTATTTGAAAGAGACATTTACAGAGAGAGTGATAGAGAAAGACCTTCCATCTGCTGGTTCACTCCCCAAATGGTAGCAATGGTTGAGCTGGGCCAATCCAAAGCCAGAAGCCAGGACCTGGCTGCAGGGCCCCAGGCTTTGAGCCATCCTCAACTGCTTTCCCAGGCCATAAGCAGGCAAATGGATCAGAAGTGAAGCAGCAGAGACACAAATTGGTACCCAGCTGGGATGTCAGTGCTGTAAGCCGAGGATTAGCCCGCTATGCACTGTGCCAGCTCCTATTTCTTAAATGTTCTAATGGACGCCTGCTAACTGTCCATCTTTCAGGGGTGCTGTGGGGTATTTCAACACACTGCTGCAAGCCAGAAGGTGCAGCCATTCATTTATCTCTTCTTGGTAGTGACAAATTCAAAATCTTCTCTGGCTATTTTGAGAGACCCAGTGAATCATACTATAGAAAGGGGCGGGGGGGAGGGGCGCATTTCCTCTGAACTTAAACTCCTTCTCCCATCTCCACTGCCCCACCCGCATCCTTCCCTAGGAGATCAACTTTTTCAGCCACCACACAGAAAGGCATGTGTGGTATTGGTCTTCCTGGGTCACCTGACAATGTCCTTCTCCCCACCCCCGCCTACTGTCATCCACAGGTTTCCTCCTTTCCCGTGTGTGATCAGAGCAGCCACCATGCTAACCCTGTGCTGACCGAGGCTTCGTGTGAGTTCTTAGTGGGCAATGTTTGTTCCACTACTATGGCGAAAGGCCCTAGGCTGGATGCTTCATGCAGAAGCTGGGTTTCTGTAGTGCTCAGCTGGGGGGATGGAGGGCAAGGGTGTGGTGCAAGAACTGACTGGTTCTGGTGTGGAGGTGGCATGGGAGGGCCGGACTGCATGGTGGGTCCCCTCCCACCCCCCACCCCCCACCCCCCACCCCCCACAAGCCAGAGCAGCAGGGGGGCAGGGGGGGCGGGTGGAGGGGAGGTCTTCCTGTTGTGCTAGCTGCTCACCCACACCGGAGCCATCTTAGGGGCCCCTCCACACCCGCCTGGCCCCTCTGAGAAAAGCAACTCCCTCTCTGACCTGATGACCTCCCGCCAGGCTCTACCTCTTTTTTTTTTTTTTTTTCTTAGGATCTGTTTTATTTATTTGAAAGGCAGAATTAAAAGAGAGAGATCTTGTATCTATTGGTTCTCTTCCCAGATGACTACAACGGCTGGAGCTGAGCAAAGCAGAAGCCAGGAGCCAGGAGATTCTGTGTGTGTGTGTGTGTGTGTGTGTGTGAGAGAGAGAGAGAGAGAGAGAGAGAGAAAGTCTTCTAGTTGCTGGTTCACTCCCCAAATGGCTGCAAATGACCGGAGCTGAGCCTATCCGAAGCTAGGTGCCAGGAGCCAGGGGATTTTTCTGGGACTTCCATGTTGGTTCAGAGATCCAAGTGTTTGAGCCATCTTCTGCTGCTTTCCCAGGCCATTACAGGCAGCTGGTTCTGAAGTAGAGCAGTTGGGACACAGACCAGTGTACCAACGAGAGTCAGCCCCACGGTGCTGGCTCCTGCCCAGTTTCTGTTTGTATGTTTCCTATGCAAAGTTGAATGTATCTCTTTCACCTTATCTGGAACTCACTGTCCACACAGCAACTACAGCCCACACAAGGATAGTTTATATTAATAAATATTCAATAGGATGTAGATAGAACTCAAGAACCCAAACATAAACCAAACCCAACATTATTAGTAGGACAGGAATAATAAAAATATGAGCAGAAATAAAACTGAGACTAAAAATGCAGATAAGAAAAAAACCAGCTTCTTTGAAAGTATACATCAAAACCTTTAGCTACAGCAAGAAAAAAAAGAGACAGAGAGAAAGATGCAAGTGAAAGTGAAAGATGAGTGATTGACACAGTGGTTAAAGACAGTGCTTGGGATCCCACAGACCCATGTTCAAGTCCAGCGCCATGAACGCTCACCCCAGGAAGCGGCTGGAGACGTCACTCAAGCACTTGGCTCCCTGAACCCGCCTAGGTGTTCTGGACGGAGCTCCGGGCTCCTGGCCTCAGCCTGGCGCAGTGCTGGCTCTGGCTCCAGGCGTATGGAGAGGGAGCCAGTGGAAAGATGGCTCTCTATCTCTCTTGAATAAAATGGAAAGAAACATTTAATCAGAGATGAAAAAGGAGAAAT
Source organism: Ochotona curzoniae (assembly GCF_017591425.1). Classification (NCBI taxonomy): domain Eukaryota; kingdom Metazoa; phylum Chordata; class Mammalia; order Lagomorpha; family Ochotonidae; genus Ochotona; species Ochotona curzoniae. The sequence goes on from NW_024465421.1 coordinate 8,740,663, forward strand.
TACGACTAATACCTCAGACATACAAAAGCTCATGAGGGGCCCTTATAAATAATGACACTAACAAACCAGAAAACCTAGAAGGGATGACTTTCTGGACCTACAACAATGGAAACGCAAGGGCATATCCAGGATTCTCCCAGGCCGACCAAGACATCAAGGTGAAGGAATAAACAAGTCTCCCAACACAGAAAGGTCCAGGCTCGGGTGGCGTCGATGCTGAATTTCATTCAAGCTTGAATGAAGAATTAACTGTTTTATTTATTTTTTTTAAATATTTACTTTATTTTTATTGGAAAGGAAGATATACAGAGAGGAGGAGAGACAGAGAGGAAGATCTTCTGTCTGATGATTCACTCCCCAAGTGACTGCAACGGCCGATGCTATGCTGATATGAAGCCAGGAGCCAGGAACTTCTTCCAGGTCTCCCACAAGGGTGCAGGGTCCCGAGGCTTTGGGCCGTCCTCAACTGCTTTCCCAGGCCACAAGCAGGGAGCTGGATGGGAAGTGGTGCTGCCGGGATTAGAACCAGCGTCCCTATGGGATCCCAGCACATTCAAGGCGAGGACTTTAGCCGCTATGCCACGGTGGGCCCGAATTAACTGTTTTAAATTGTTCCAGATGAGCTCTTCAAGGCCAACATTACCCAGATGGCAAAACCAGACATGAACACGATGAAATAGGAGACGGACGGGCCCGGCATGACTGGCATCTCACATGTGTGAAGCTTCCGTTCCAGCTATGCCCACTTCCAGCGCAGCTGGCCGCTGGGCAGCGCTTGGGCCCCACCGCCACGTGCGGGACCTGGGTGGAGTCCAAGCCCTGGCTGTTGTGGCCATATGCGGAATGATTCAGCAGATGGAAGACTCTCTTTTCCTCCTCTCCCTTTGAAATACATGAAGAAATCTTGATTTAAAAAGAAAATCTATGTGGCTGGGGTGCAAAGGAGACGGTATTTGGGAAAATCCCACCTCCTTGGGCCGGTGCTGTGATGTGGCCAGTGCAACACCCCACGTGCCGACAGAACCCACTCCGTAACTCCGCCTTTCAGACAAATGGGTATTAAAACAAAAAGAATTGGTTTCAACCAAGCTTCACACGGCATTTTGGGGGCACTGTCTCAAGTGCTCTCCGAGTCTTAACTCAGGCATTCTTCATGGCAAGATGGGGGGTTCCTGTCATTATCTCCTTCTAGCAGCAAACCAGGGCCCAGAATTCCGAGCAAAGCAAGTCACACAGGGTCCAGAGTGTTGATTCAATTAGCTAATCTTCGCCTTGCAAGCGCCAGCACCCCATGCGGGTGTTGGTTCAGGTTCTGGTTCCTTCACTTCCTCTCTCTCTCTCTGCTTGTGGCCTGGGAAAGCAGAAGAGGGCAGCCCAAGGCCGTGGGACCCTGCACCCATGGGGGACATCCAGAAGAAGCTCCTGGCTCCTGGCTTCCGATCAGCTCAGCTCCAGCCATTGCAGTCACTTGGGGAATGAACCAGAAGGACAGAAGATTGTATTCTCTATCTCTTCTTCTCTGTATAAATCTGCCTTTTCAGTAAAAATAGATACATATTTTTAAAGTTATTTTTGATGATGTTTACGTAGTTGATCAGCGTGGGAAGGGTCAGGGGTTTGGGAAAAGTGGGTATGATCATTGTTTCCAAATCTTCTTAGAACTTCTTCTTCCTGATTCTGGGGGAAGGGAAGGAGCCATACCCACCTCCTTCTTTCTTTTTTTAGATAAATATTAAAAAAAAAAAAAAGAAAAAGCTAAAACTGAAAGCTTTAAAACAAGGAAACAAACACGTCACATGATGGCTCAGTGGCTGGGCTGAGGTCTGGCTCCAGGAGTTCCAGCCCCCCAGAGCTGCCCACTCAGCCACACTGCACCGCAGGCTCTGACACCAATGCTAAATATTGAACAGGGTCACAAAAGTGATCATTACAACAGACCTGAAAAGAAGAACAGATTTTTTAAAGGATAAAATGCGTATATTTGAAAGACAGAGTTATAGAGCAAGGGAGATCTTGCACCCACTGGTTTATTCTCCAAATAGCTTCCATGTGCTGGGATGCATCCGGGCCAAAGTCAGGAACCAGGAGTTCCAGCGGGGTTACAGGGACCCAAACACTGAGGCAAACCCCTTTTGCGTTCAGGCTCATTAGCAGGGAGTTAGATTGAAAGTGGAGTAGCTGGGACTCGAACTGGAGCTCATTTAGGATGTTGTTGTTGCAGGTAGCAGTTTAACTGCAAACACTGACTCCTGAAAAGAGGGGTTTAAGTAACCTGGCAGGTGGGAGGGGAGGGAGTTTTAGCTCACAGCTGGAAGCAGCAGAAATGGGGCAGGTGTTTGGCCACCTGGAACATCAGCACCCTGCAGCAGAATGTCTAGGTTGAGCTCTGGGTCCACTTTTTAAATTTTTTTTTAATTTGAAAAACAGATAAACAGAGAGAATGAAAGAGAGAGCTTCCACCTGCTGGTTCACTTCCCAGACGGCCAGAGCTGCGCCGATCGGAAGCCAATAGTCAGGAGCTTCTTCCAGGTCTTCCATGAGGGTGAGGGGCCTTGAGCTGTGTCCTTCATTGCTTTCCTAGGCTATAAGCAGAGAGCTGGATGGGAAGTGGAGCATCTGGGACTAGAACCAGTGCCCCTAATGGGATGCTGCTGGTGCTACAGGTGGAGGTTTAGTCTGTTTTGAGCCACTGCACTGGCCCCCTGGCTCCACTTTGGATTCCAGTTTCCTGCTAATGTGCGTTTTGGGAGGCAGTAAGTGATGGTTCAAGCAGCTGGGTCCCTGTCATCCTCATGTGGGACGCTAGGATTGAGTTCCTGGCTCCTGGCTTTGAGTTGATGTGGGCATTTGGGGGGTGGGGTGGAGGGGAGGAGTGTCAAGGTGAGCCGATAGAAGAAAATTAGATAGCTGTGTCTCTTGCTTTCCAGAAACAAAAGAGAGAAAAAAGTAAAGGAATCCACCTGTTGGGGGTGTGGGTATATGGAGACGTCAAGGCCAGACCAGGTTTGGCCCTGAAAGTGGTACCTCTTTGGGATTATGACATCAGCAGCCTGAGGACAGGGCGAGCAGCAGGACCATCTATCCCTGTTCAGATAAGCACCCCAGTGCCTGGAGAATGTGTTACATTGATAACCATGAAATAAAGAATAGATAAAACCAGGCATTTTTATCACTTTCTCTTACTAGGAAGAAATTCTAAAGGGATGTTGCTGCTTGCGTGGGCCAGGAGCCGGGGCAGCAGGCCAGGGAGCAAACCGGACCCTGTGGCTCTGGGTAGGTGAGCCTAAACAGCTACTGTGTCAAAGGTCACCATGGTGTCAGAGGTCAAGCTGGCCTGATTTCTGGTAAGGTGGCCAAGGGGGATGGCAGGCAGTCCATCGCAGCTTGTATGGCGGTTGTGAGCATTTTACAGGAAGGGTGAGGGAGAGGAGAGGGTGTGGCTGCGGTTGGGAGGTTTCATGGAGTCAGAGTGGTGAGATGGCACAAAGGGAGTTGTGTGTCCGTGGGACAGCATCGGGTGGGCCTGCGGTAGGTGGGCCTGTGGGTGGGCAGCGGTGGGATTAAAGATCCCACCCCCCCCACACACCCCAGAGACAGTGAGATGGGGACCCTGAACTTCTGGCCAAGGAATGCCTCCCAGTCCTTGAAGGAGACGCTGGGTTATTCCTCCACACTCACAGGAGGCCCTCTGCTCAAATCCAAATCCACAGTTCCCTATCTCAAACACATCTTCCTGCATCCTTGATATAGCGAGATGAGGGGCTGGTGTGGCGGCCTGGCCGGTTCATCCACTGCTGGTGACATCACCGTCAGAGCACTGCTTTGAGTCCTGGCTGCTCTGGTTGGGGATCCAGCTCCCTGCTGGTGCTCTTGGGAAAGCAGCAGGATACCTCTGCCACCCACATGAGTTATCTGTCCACCTTTGGGGGATGCAGAGGAACTCAAAGACAGGGAAGCCATCCCAAGAGCAGGTGGTGTAGCCTGGAGCCGGTACAGGGGGCCCAGATCTTCTCCTGTGGCTTCTGACCAGCTCCTGTCCACCTGAAGTCTGGCTTGGATTAGCCGCTCAAAGGCCCGTCAGGGAGCTGGGGCCTGCGGAGAGTAGAGTTGTTCTTTTAGTAAAAGCTGGCTAACTTCTGATGACCTCTGATGACCTCTGAGGCTTGCTCAAGGCTGATGGAGGCCGTGGCTGGGAGAGTGGCTGGCTCTGCGTCCCCACTCCTCACCTTGCCCCCATCTTGGATCCCCGTGCCTGGATCCTACAGCCTACAACCCTCTGCCTTTTCTCAGATGGAGACCTCTTGAGTCGATACACAGCAGTGGATTCCTAACCAGGCACCAAGCACCTCCATGGGACTGGTGACAGATCGTATGAGCAGATCCAGGCCTGAGACCCAAGAGCCTCTAAGGACCCAGGGAGAGAAGAAAGAAAAACAGGAGCAGGAAGTAAAGGATGGCCTGGAGATGGAGGCAGGTGGGAGCGTACGGAGAGAAAAGGAGAGGGTCATGACTGGAGAGGGGTGGGTCAAAGAAGGAAATGTCAGGGTGAGTGGTCAGGTTCTGCAGGTGGGGTGGAGGTCCCAGGGTACGCTGTTTTCAGGGACAGAATGGGCAGGAGCAGGGGCAGTGTGGATAAGGCAAGGCGAGTGGCCAGGCCACATGTGATGGGCTCGGCTGGGAGCTGTGTTGGGGATGGAGTGGAGCAGGGACGGGGTCTGAAAGGCCATCCGGTCCCTCTGATTGCTCAGGGAAAAGCAGTTAGAGGCACTGCAGAGAATAAACCTCTTACAGTGTCCACTGGAGGGCATGGGGGGTTTGAATCCCAGCTCCCTTTCTGGTTTCCTGGTGATACACACCTCGGGAGGCAGCAGGTGGCAGCTCAGGGCTTGGGCCTCCCTCTCTCCGCGTTCACTGGAGAGACCTGGATGGAGTTCTGGGCTTCTGCCTGATCTTGCAGACATTTGGGGAACAACCCACCAATGGAACTTCTCCCTCTCTCTGCTTTTCACATAGGATATAAATAAATAAATAAGAAAAAAATCAAAAAAAGATGAGGCCACATCTGGGGCACTCATTGGACAATGAGTGAAGTACAATTGAGAAAAGTACAATTTCCATTGTGTACATATGCTGCTTTGTAACAAATCAGCTTGGATTTTTGTCTTTTTTTTTTTTTTTCTTAAGTAAGACAAAACCTAAAAGTGCTCACCACACAAGGCAGGGCTTACTCATGAGGCAAGTCAGGAAAGAGAAACCTTGCAGACAGGAGAGCTGCGAGCCCTCTCCTGGGCCAGCCCGACACACCCCAGCCAATGCTCCACTCCTTCCAGGTTCCGGGCTCTGCTGGTCTCTCAGCAGCTTTAGGCGCCCGCCCGTGTGTGTCGGGTGAGTGCGTGGTTGAGGGATGCATCCCCTGCCGGGGCAGTGACTCCAGCGCCTTGTGCTGGGACCGTGAGCAAGGATTCACAGATCTGTGAGAACGTTGTCACACGCCTCCCGCTCCCCCCCACCCCCCTCCAACACCCTCTGTCAGAATCAGCACAGGAAACGCGCCACCCAAAGTCGCATCAGGGGACCTCAGATGGCAAACCACCTGCCCCTCCCTTCTACTCCCCAGAACCCCTCCTTCCTCAAGTCCATTTCCATCACCCCAACCCTGACATTCCCACCCCAAGGGACCGGACCCCCACCTGCACCCCTGATGGCCTCGGTTAACTCTTCCCCTTGCCCCCAAACGGGGTCCCCAGGTACCCTCTCAGGCTCTCCTTAGAGGAGCTGACTGGGGTGGGGCTTCATGCAGGGGTGGGGTGGGTGGAGTCAGGGCCCACTTCCTTTCCCCTTGGGGCCCTATCTGCCTCAGTCCCGCCTCAGCCTCAGGAGCCGTTGGAGTGGCCGCCCCAGCTCTGTGATTATCAACCGAAGCTGGTGAAGGGGTATGATCTGGGAAGCAAAGGTCCTTGGTGTGGGGGCTTGGGGCTGGGCCTGTGACTGGGGAGGACTCCTGCTCAGGGATGGTGGCAGGAGGCGGGGAGAGGATCCAGGGGCTGAATGGGAAGAGGGGAGCAATCAAGGCAGGCCCAGAGGTGGAGGTGGCACTGCCGGACTCGGAGTTCATGGGGAGTGAGTGCATCTGCTCCCTGGTACTTCGTGATAATAGCAAAAGCCAGGGTTAGAAAGAGCTGTTAGACTGCAAGCCAGGCCTGGCAGCTGGCAGGGAAGTGCACCTCAATCCTGCTTCTCCGGTGTGCCCACCTGCAGGTCCCATCTCTTGCCACTGCTGATCGCCCAGGACATGGCCCTGCTCCTCCTCCTTCTTGTTGGGGGCTCCTGGGCCCCCAGAGTGGTGAGTTCCCAGACCGTGTTCACCACTTCACTGTTGAATTCCGAGCCTTCCGCCTCCTTCACCAGTTTGGCTGTAATGGACTCTGGGAAGACCAACTTGAGAGATGGTGAGAGGGAGTCCTCCCACAGCTCCCTGGCACCTGAATCCCAAACCTCCCAGGAAGTTTCCTCTGAGAAGTCATTCATTTACCCCGAGACTCCCAATGTGACCAGGGATCCTGTTGTCTCCGTGGCAGAAAGTTCTCAGGGAGCCCACATCCCAGCCACGATGATCAGCTCTCCTCTAGCAACCCCAGCAGCCTCTGGTGACCTCAGCGGATCCCTTATCACCATGGTGACCAGTACCTCGGGGACCTCTCCCGTCTCCAGGGGTAGCATGCCCCTGATGGCCACCCCAAAGGCCCCTGAAGGCACTCTGTCCTTTTCAAGTCCAGCTCAGGGGTTGAGTGGATTCCCTGTCACGATGGCAACGAGCACTGTGGAGACCCCCAGTGGGAGCAGCGGAACCCCCATCACCATGACAACCAGCTCTGTGGAGACCAGCAGTGAGACAAGTGGAACCCCCATCACTAGTGCAACCAGTTCTGTGGAGACCCCCAGTGGGAGCAGTGGAACCCCCATCACCATGACAACTAGCTCTGTGGAGACCAAGGATGGGACCAGGGAAACTTCCATCACCATGGCAACCAGCTCTGTGGAGACCCCCGGTGGGAGCAGTGGAATCCCCATCACCATGGCAACCAGCTCTGCCAAGACCTCCAATGAGATGAGTGGATTCCCTACCACCATGGCAAGTAGCTCTGTGGAGACCACCAGTGGAACCAATGGTCACCCTGTCACCACGGTCCCTAGCTCTCTGGAGACCTCTGGCACTGCGGTAGAAACTGCTATGGTGACTACCAAGGAGCCCTCTGGAAACACGAGCGTGCAGCCAGAGATGGGTGGCATGATGCCGGTGGCCATGCTGGTGGCTGTGCTGGTGGTCATAGCTTTCCTGGCCCTGCTCCTGCTGTGGCGCCGGCGGCAGAAGCGGCGGACTGGCGTCCTGACGCTAAGCAGAAGTGGGAAATACAACGGTGCTGTGGATGCCTGGGCTGGGCCAGTGAGGGTTGCCGATGAGGAGGCTGTGCTAACAATCACAGGAGAGTCTGGGGGACCGAAAGCCTCGGGGACCCCCGAGGTGGAGGAATCTGGTCAGCTGCCCACGCTCAGCACTTTCTTTGGCCGGCGGAAGTCTCGCCAGAGCTCGGTGGCTCTGGAGGAGTTGAGGCCTGGCTCAGGCCCGGGCCCTATGGGGGAGGAGGAGGAGCCGCTGGTGGGCTGCGAGGAAGAGGCTGCCGACGCCCCTACTTCCAATGGGCCAGCAGCGGGGCCTGGGGCTGAGCCTCCCAGCTTGTGAATGAGCGGATGTTGGAGCCGGCTGCCCTTCCCCACGCCCCTACCTCTCTACCTTCCCTGCTACTGTTACTTCCAACCCTTCTCTCACCAGGCGTCTCCAGATGTTACCACCCTGGAGTCTCACTGCGCATGCCACCTCCATTCTCTGAATCCGGCAGCTTGCTCCCTCCCACCCTCACCCTTGCAGGCAAATCCCTGTAACCAGCCCCTTGGCTGTGATCCCTCGCACCCCCCATGGCTTTCCCAGAGTTCCACATCTCCCATCACCTTTCTCCCCGTCTTTCTCTCTTTGGAGCCAATCCAGAGGGTCTGTCTGATTTGATCTGGAATCCTGAGAAAACCCCTCCCTCCTCCCTCCTCCCTCCTCCCTCCTCCCCCAGGAGTCCAGAGTGTGCAAAAGAGGCGAAAGGGCCCACACGTGAACTGCCACGGGAATGAGCTATAAAAAAAGTTCTTGCCGGTCCCTCTACCCTGGCCCGGCCATGACCTTCTTTGGAGTCCTGGGGCCAGTGGCCAGCCTGAGGCCCGTGGGCATGTAGCTTTCCCAGACTCTGGGCTGGTCCTTGTTCCTGCCCCAGCCCCCATGCTCCCCACGCTGCCCTCCAGGCCTGGACTGAGGTGGTGGCAGGCTGACGCTTCCTCCTTCTAGGGGCAGAGGGTGGGAGTTCCTGGCCAGGTGTTGTTTTCAGACGCTCAGGGCAGGCAGTGTCCCTCTGTGTGGGTTGATTCCTGAGTGTGGTCTGGGCAGGCTGACAGTTCCCCCCTGTGGGGGGGAGCAATGAGTCATAGGGTGTTGGGGTGCTGGGGGTGGGCAGGAAGGGGTTGCAGTGGCCGACAGATGTGGGTCTCGGTGCCTTTCCTCTTCTGCTGAGAATTTGTGTGTCCTTGTTTTTGCTGAGAGCCAGTAGTGCGCAAACACACACACACAAAGACCATAGCCCAAGGTCACACAATGTCAAAAGTTAACGCTCAGCAGGTGTGACCTAAGTGCGGGCTTCCTGGCGCAGCCTCCGTCCCTCTTCCTCGAAAGGCTCCACGCTCCACTGCACACCAGCACCCACACACACTGCTGCATGCACCCTCATTGACGCACACACAGCTTCACATTTAGACACCCTCACTCACACACATACATCCTTCACACACACACTCACACACACAGAGGCAGGGAGGCAGCCTGCAATGGGGGTTCAGTGCTGTGGGACCCTGCCTCTCTTAGATGCTCAGGTTGCCGTTGGTCTGGCTGCCTGCCTCTCTCCCTCCTCCTAGGGCAAGCAGTGAGAAGGAGGCCAAGCAGGAGAGTTGTCAGGCAATGGGGGAGCGTTCTGAACTAATGAGGAGAGACTAAGACCATCCCCCCTGCCACCTCCTTCCCCGGGTATGCTGAGAGCAGCTAGGATATGATGTGGGCCAGAGGCCTTTGCTAGCTGCCCAGGGCCCAGAGGAAATTTGCAAAGAGGAAGTTGTTGAGACAGAGTCATTGGCAGCACACCAGTGTCCAACTAACCTATAAAGCCTGGAGGCTTCTTGGGAGGACCAGGTGGTCAGATTGAGCAACAGCAAGAGCTCCAAGGAGAGAGAAAGGGGTAGAAGGGGCCTCAGGTCCAGCTGCCTCAGCTCTGTGGGGCCCAGCCTTGGAGCAAAGTGGTCTCCTGCTAGTTGGGGTAGGCACTCCAGGAGTAGCGGGTAAAGCGCTGGCCACTTTCCCCTACTTCTCACATGGTGTGTTTATTTGCATAGCAGAAGTAAGCTGGAAAAGTCCCTTGGACCTACCACAACTCGTGGTTGACATTTGCCAAACCAAGTGTCACCATTTCAGTTTTAGCCGCTCCAGTGACTGCTGGGAGCCCAGCAGCTCCTCCTCTGCCCCCGTGCCGCCTGTCTGCTGTGGTTGACTTCTAGGTGCTGAAGGAAGCAGGGAGGGTGATGGTGGTGGGGTGGTCTGGGATTTCAGGGCAAAGAAAATATGAAATGTACTGTAAATGTTAAAATAGAGGCTCACACCACGTTTCACCAGCGATCGTGTCAGAAGGGAGGGATGGTGGGACGGCGGCATCGCTGTTATATTCCTGGTGGCTACTGTGCTGCCTGGAATTCCATGTTCAAGTTCATTTGGATAAGTAAAAACCAGAGCCAAGGTAGATACTCTCAGATTCCAAAGAGCAGGACTGAGAGAAACAAGTAGGAAGCACAAAAGATGGTGGTCGGACTAAATACGTCACTTACGGCAACGGCTACGCATACTTGTCAAGGTCACTCACAATTGTGTTTTCGAAAGCCAGGTGACCACTGGGGAAGTGCTTATAATAGCATGTTTGTTGGAAACAAAAGAAAGTGGTTAATCTTTTTTTAAATTTTCATATCTTCGATTCATTTTCTGTTATTTTTAAATAATAAATTCATTTTATTTTTTATGATGTTTACATAGTTGAGAAGGATACATGCCCGTGGACCGCTGACTAGGGTGGGGAGGGTAGAGGTATAAGTAGATGAGACAATTGTCTCCAATCTCCTTTTTTCTTCTTATATCTGGAGGGTGTGGGAGAGACAAGGCCCCTTCCCAGCAGCCCAACCAAAGCAGTACATGGGGGCGGGGTGGGGGGGGGCCAGGGAAGGGGATGGGGGATGGACACTCGATAACATCCCAGGGGCCCCCGAGGAGCATGTTCTGAGGCTATTCCTTAAGTGGTTCTGATTGTTCTGAGATGCTGTTGATTTTGTTGCCCCATGGTTGAGGAAATCCTTCCGAGGTGCACTGGCTGACATGGTCCATCTTACAGCCTTGATTTGCTCAGATTCTCACTGTCAGAACTTGGCTGGGAGAGCTGTTCGATTGATACTGCCATCCGTGGTACTAGACGCTTCTGCAGGCCTTCAATGAATGGTTGTCATGTTCCCCATGTGCATCTGGGTATGCTGTCTACTGCACAGGCCTCAACAGTGAAGGAGACCCAGTTCTGACTTATGTACTCCTCGGTCAGACCACAGATCCTGTGATTTTCACCATGGCTGGAGTTCTGAGTCCAGTGGTCCAGTTGGGAGGTGGTTCTCCCCCAAAAAAATCTTCCTAGGGGACCCCAACCTGATTCCTGTGTGTGCCAACCAGTGTGGGGTCTGCTTAGTACAACATCCATATTAGCCTATGCACACACTGGTGGTTGCAGTTGCTGGGTCAGTTCTGTCCCTAGCTCCATCTAAAACACAAACCAATGGATGCTACAGCCAAGCCCATTCCTGCCCACCACACACTGTGCCCTCATGCACACTGGTGGGAACTGCAGCCCAGTTGGAGGCTGCCAGAGGAAGCGGCTGGTCCAGCCGGCAGGGTCAGCCCTTCAGCTTGCTGGGCCCTCCCCCGTCCTCCCTGGGGACCCTGGCACGTCCATGGCTTGGAGAGCCAGAAGCCCTGTTCCCACCTGGCTCTGCCCAGAGGACCAGGCTGGGAATAGGGGAGCCGGGCTCTACCATGTGTGAGGGCTGCACGCCTCCTGGGTGGGAAAACTGAAATGGAGGCTTGAGTTCTGTTTCCATCCTCTTTGATGTATAAACACATTGTTTTCAAAATATTTGCTTTATTTATTTTCCGAAAGGCAGAGTTAAACAAGAGAGATCTTCCATCTACTGGTTCAGTCTGATGGGCTGCCACAGCCACAGCTGGGCCAGGCTGAAGCCAAGAGTCTGAAACCCCCTCCAGGAGTCTCACAGGGGCGGCAGGGACCCAAGCACTTGGGCCATCTTCTGCTGCCTTCCCGTGCATGTTAGCAGGGAGCTGGATCAGTAGTGGAACAGCTGGGATTTGAACCTGTGCTCATATGGGATGGCATTGTCACAGGTGGCAGCTTAACCTTCTAAGCCACAATGCCAGACTCTCAAACACTTTTTAACCTTTTGGAATTTTTTTTTTTATCTAAAATTTTGAATTTTATTGTACAATTCTGTATAGTCTGGGATTCTCCTGCCCCAGTCCACCCCGACTAATTTTTTTCATATTGTCACAACAGTGTGCCCAAATGTGCCGAGTGGTCTGGCTCCATTGAAATGTCCATCACACCAATAAGATCCCTCCCCCTTCTCATTCAACCAGCCCTGAGAAACCACTGAATTGTGTCTGTCACTCTGTATCAATTTGTCTTGTTTAAAAAAAAGTTTATATTTTTATTGGAGAAGCAAATATACAGAGAGAAGGAGAGACAGAAAGATCTTCTGTGTGCTAGCCCGCTCCCACAAGAGCTGGAGCTGAGCCAATCTGAAGCCAGGAGCCAGGAGCTTCCTCCAGGCCTCCCACATGGATGCCATGGCCTTGGGCCATCCTCCACTGCTTTTCCAGGTCACAGCCGAATAGGAAGTGGAGCAGCTGGGATATGAACCGGCACCCAAATAGGATCCCAGTGGATGCAAGGTGAGAACTTAGCCACCAGACTATTGCTCCAGGCCCATCAAGTTGCCTTTTTTTGAGTGCATTTCATGTCCAAAACAGTGGAAGTTTTTCCCTTTGTTATAAGATTTAGTTATCTGTTTGAAAGGCAGCGTTACAGAGAGACTGAGACAGCGTCTCCCAGGGTCCCCACCACTCCTGCCTGCCATCCCTTCAGCTCCTGCTCCAATGGAAGCAGCCAGGGCTGTTCACGAGGCTGCAAGTCTTCTTCTGGCCACCAGGTGGCAATGCTGTACGGCGTCGGGGTCCTGTCTGCTGTCCACTGCCCTGACAGGTCCCTGACTTTCTGGGCGAGGACTCGTGGATGCCCCTGAAGAACAGAGCTGCAGTCTCATTGTCCCTGCCCTCTTCCCATGGGCGGTCTGCCCCTGTAGAAACGCCCGCTGACCTTGGCTTTGGGTTTGGGGGAGACCCCCAGGGCCAGAAAGAAGCAGAGGAACCTCCAACCCCGACCCCTAAGTTCACAGCGCTGACTCTGCCATCAGTTTGCTGTGTGGCAACCTCGGGCCTGACATGCCCTCTGTGGTCCTCCGCCAGCCCGCCACTGGCCCTGGGTAGGTGTCTGGCTCAGGGGTTAAGCTGGGGACACTTGGAGCCCAGACCAGAGCACCTGGGGTCAGGGGTCAGGGCCCAGGTCTGCGCTCCATGTCTTTTTTCTCTTTTAAATCTTCATTGATTTTACTTGATACAGTTACAGAGAGAGTGCTTCCATCTGCTGGTTCACTCCCAAATGGCCTAAACAGCCAGAGTTGGGCCAGTCCATATCGGTGCTAGTTCAAATCCCGGCTGATCCACTTCTAATCTAGTTCCCTGCTAATGGCCTAGGAAAGCAGTGGAGGATGGCCCAAGTGCTTGGGCCCCTGCACTCACATGGGAGACCAGATGAGGCTCCTAGCTGTGGCCTGGCCTTGTCCCAGCTGTTGCAGCCAACTGAGGAGTGAACCAGCAGATGGAAGCTCTCTCTCTTGTCCTGTCTCTGTAACTCTGCCTTTCGAATAAATAGGGTTTTTTAATATATATATTCAATAAATCTTTATTGGAAAGTCAGATCACATTTACAGAGAGAAGAGAGACAGAGGGAAGGATTTTCCATATACTGCTTCACTCCCCAAAAGGTCACAACAGCCAGAGCTGAGCCGACTTGAAGCCAGGAGCTGATTTGGGGTCTCCGACACAGGCGCAGAGTCCCAAGGCTTTGGGTCGTCCTCGACTGCTTTCCCAGGCCACAAGCAGGGAGCTGGATGGGAAGTGGAGCAGCCGGGACACCCACATGGGATCCTGGTGCTTGGAAGGTGAACATTTAGCTATTGAACCATCAGGCAAGGCCCCAGTACCCACCCCTGGAATACCTGATCTTCTGCCTGATTGGCTGTGGCCAATCCACAGGTTGTCACCGTGTATACTGTCCTCCCAGGCTGTGAGAGGCTTCTGTCTTTTGTCCCCTGCCACTGCTGCTGCCCGCTCCGACACTGGCAGTGTTGGCCAGCAGCGGGCTGTGGGAAGATTGCCCGGGCCTCCACTTCTCAGCCCTGGCCTCTGGGGCATCGCCTGTACTGGCTGCGCTCTGGGCCAAGTCCCCTGGCATCCTGGCTGGGCAGCTGTTCTTTGAGGCCGTCTTCACTCAGCTTGGCTGCCAGGTCTACTGGTTCCTTCCTGAGGGGTCGGAGCTGGTGCCTGTGACCAAGGTGGCTGAGGTCCGGGGCCCTGCGCACTGCCTGCTGCTGGGAGAACGGGTGGCCCTCAACATGCAGCCTGCTGCAGCGGCATTGCCAGTGCAGCTGCCACTGCAGTGCGAGTCACCAGGGCCACCAGCTGGACGGGCCATGTGGTTGGCACGAGGAAGACAACGCCGGGCTTCCGGATGGTGGAGAAGTACGGGCTGCTGGTGGGCGGGGTGGCCTCCCACCGCTATGACCTGGGAGGGCTGGTGATGGTGAAGGACAACCACATTGTGGCGGCCAGGGACGTGCAGAAGGTACATGCTCCTCCCAGGTGGCAGTGGTGGCAGTGGTAGGAGGTGTGCCCAGACCCAGCCTGGGCTCCAGGGCTGCCAGAGCCTCAGCTCCAGCCTCAGCTGTTCCATCTGCAGAATGGGCTACCACTCCTGCTGTCCAACCCTGGAACAGGTTTCCAGGGGAACCCAGGGTCCATCTTCCTGTCTGGAACATCTTCCTCTGAGTCCCATGGAAGTGTCAGACCCAGATACCAAATGTTGCTGGTATCTAGCCTTGTTTGCACCCATAAAAGTGATCCCCGCATGCATGATTGTACACCAACAGAAAACATTGCCAGATGTACCTCCTGTATCAGTCCCAAGTTCATTACCCATTCAGGACCTTTCCAATCCCAGTCCCATCTGTGCTGCCTGCAGGGGGCCCATGCCAGCCTCAGGACCCCCTCCTATTCCTGCAGACAGTGCGGGGGGCATGGCAGGGGACAGACTTTGCCCTGAAGGTCGAGGTGGAGTGCAGCAGCCTGCGGGAGGCCTTGGATGCTGCCCAGGCAGGAGCCGACCCGTGGATGTCATCTCCCTGGGGGTGCTCACCCAGGCGGCCCCACCCTTGGACTTCTCCCTCAAGCTATTTGCTGAGGGGACTGCTCCTGGGCCCCAAGCCCGCTGGTCCTGAAACCAAGGAAAGGGATGCCAGCGGCGGTGGGGAGGTGGTACCCCCATGGTGACCAGTGGCCACTGGGGCATAGTTAGCGTGAGCCTGGGTCGATTCCTGCCCCCGGCTGCCCACTGACCTCATCGCTGTGCATGTCAGTTTCCCATTCTGTAGAACGGGTCTAATAAAGACTCAACCTTTTGGGTCTTTCTGGGTGGTCGTGAGCACCTGGCGAACAGCCTGGTCAGGGTTAGGAAGGGCCACAGGGCCCCCTCCCAGCTGCACAGAACCTCTGCTGAGTCAGGTGTTCATTGCATCAATGGTGCTTTGCGGTCACCATGAGCCAGGCAGCTAAGGTCACAAGAACTACAGCAGCCCGTGCAGGGAGCTCACGGTGCATGGTAAGAACCCATACCCAACGGCCAGAAAGAACTCTTTCACACATAAAACAGGACTCCTAAGTGATGAGCTGGGGTCAGGCCCTGGGGAGTGGCAGAGACCCCACTCCCACCCTGTGGCAGTAGCTTGCATTGTCTGCTGGCAGCTTTGAAGCCAGGACTGGGGAAGACAGGATGGCTGGGGCACCAACCAGCTCCAGACCACAGAATGGTAGGTCCAAGGCTCTGGACTCGGCTCCAGGAGCAGTTGGAGGCCAGCTGGGGTGTGTGGTCAGTGTGACTGCAGCTCAGCCAGGATTTGCATGGGCAGGTGTGGTGGAGGAAGTCAGCATGGCCGTGATGGGGGGTGGGGAGACCAGAAGGAGCCTGCTGAAGAGGCCTTGGTGTTGGGGCGTGGCTGGGCGTGGCTGAGCATGTGAGAGACGGATGCAGGTGGGGGTACTGTACATCAAGCAGGAGGGAGATAAACGTTTGAGTCTTCCTGGGGCTTATATTCTAGGGTGCGGAAGAATAAAGAGAAATCACGTAAGGAAAATACTGAGGTACCAAGGACCAGATGTCAGGGGCCAGGGCCGTGGTGTAGTATGCTAAGCCTCCACCTGCAGCACCAGCATCTCATATGGGCACCAGTTTGAGTCCTGGCTGCTCCACTTCCCATCCATCTCCCTGCTAATGGTCTAAGACATCAATGGGGGATGACCCAAGTCCTTGGATCCCTGTAATCATGGGGAAGGCCTGGAAGAAGCTCCTGGCTTTGTGGCCATTTGTGGAGTGAGCCAGTGAGTAATGGAAGATTTTTCTGTCTCTTCTTCTCTCTGTAAGTCTTCCTTTCCAATAAAAATAAATAAGGATGGGGCCGGCAGCATGGCCAAGTGGCTAAAGTCCTCACCTTGAACGCCCCGGGATCCCATATGGGCGCCGGTTCTAATCCCGGCAGCTCCACTTCCCATCCAGCTCCCTGCTTGTAGCCTGGGAAAGCAGTCGAGGACGGCCCAAAGCTTTGGGACCCTGCACCCGTGTGGGAGACCCGGAGGAAGTTCCTGGATCCTGGCTTTGGATCGGCATAGCATCAGCCGTAGCGCTCACTTGGGGAGTGAATCATCGGACGGAAGATCTTCCTCTCTGTCTCTCCTCCTCTCTGTATATCTGACTTTCCAATAAATAAATAAATCTTTTTAAAAAATAAGGCCTGGTGCAATGGCTCCATGTCTAAATCCTTGCCTTGCATGTGCCAGGATCCTAGTTTGTGTCCAGACTGCTCCCAGCTCCCTGCTTGTGGCCTGGGAAAGCAGTAGAAATTGGTCCAAAGCTTTGGGACCCTGAACCCACGTGGGAGACCTGGAAGAAGCTCCTGGCTCCTGGCTTAGGATTGGCTCAGCTCTGGCTGTTGCAGCCATGTGGGGAGTGAGTCAGCGGACAGATCTTTCAAAAATCTTTTTAAAAAGAAGAAAAGAAAAAAGGAAGGAAAAAGAAAACCAAATGTCAACCCCCCTTTTGGTCACCAGAGGGCACTGCAAGCACACAGCCTTCCATCTGCCTCTGTGCTCCCTGCCTGGACTGGGGAGACCAGCAAAGGTGGCTGCAGGTGCTAAGACAACATCTCAAGATGAAAGCTAGGAGGAACTGAAGGCAATCGAAGGCCACCGCTGGTCCAGCTTCATCCAGCTTCATCCTCTCATCAGATCCCCATCCCCCTGCCCCAGGACCCCAGTGGGGTCCTGAAATGTTTGCAGAGAGACCTGCAGTTGCACCTGCCAAGGCTTCCTCGGCTGTCAGCCCGTGTTCTTGTCTCCTGCCCCCATGCTGCTGGGCATGACCTCAAGCAGATCTTTACTGCCGCCCATGTGGTCCCCACCTCTTCCCAGACAGATCCTTTCTGAAGAACCAGGAGCCTTCTTTTCAGACGTGATGCTGGGAGCCCATCAGTCCTTGGGAGAAGAGTCTCCCACGTTTCCGGCTTGCCAACCTGTTGGGGCCCAGCCCACCTGTGGTCTCTGTGTAACTATGATGACCATGGCCTGCCAGGGAAGGCTGGGATTCGACTGCAATGTGACCATTTTGTAGCACTTCCCAAGTCATCAAAAGTCTCTGGGCTTGTGTCTCTGGGGCTCAGGTCATGCAGGTTCTGCCTTGGATAAACCTTATATTAACTCTGAAAGAAAAAAAAAAGTGGAGGAGGAAGAGTCAGATCTTCCATCTGATGGCTCACTCCCTGGGACTGGACCAGGTTGAAACCAGAAAGCCTGGAACTCTTCCTGGGTCTCCCTTAAGTGAGGCAGGACCCAAGCACTGGGGCCATCCTCCACTGTGTTCCCAGCTGTTTAGTGGGGAGCTGGACCAGAAGTGAAGCAGCCAGGACTTGCATCAGGGGTCTGTTTGGGGATGTTGCTGAGCCAGCATCGTCACGGCCAGCCTTTCAAGGCAGTAGGGCAGATACAGTTCCCTTAATGTTTCAGCAGTCCTCTGTTTCGTTGTAGGGACTTCCTGGGTGACAGTTCCTCAGGAACATTGAAATCCCGCTCTCTGAGATCTGGAATAACGCAGCCTGTCTGAGGCCACCACCAGCGGGGCATCATGGAGGCTCTAACCACGGCTGGGCTAAGAGTCGGTCATCTCTGGCGATCGCTGTGCCAGCTTCCCTGACCCAGCCATGCAAGCCTTCTTGTGGCAGGTGCAGGTGGCTCAGCGCCTTCCCAGGAAACTGCCAGAGGCCAATAGCATCATCGCCCGTGCCCAGTTGGGTGGCTGCCTACTGAAACATACTTTCTCCCTTCCAGTCCTTCAACTCAAGAGATTCCAGAGCCTTCACAGCTCTGACTGAGGGCACAGAGTTTGAGCCACGGCTTGGGACAACCACACCTCAGATGGGACTGCTTGGGTTGAGTCCCAGCTGTACTCCTGACCGAGCTTTCTGCTAAGGTGCACTCTGGGGAGCAGCAGGGGGTGTCCCCCACGTGTGAGGTCCTGCTGGAGTTCCTGGCTCCCAGCCTTAGCCTGGCCCAGCCCAGTTCTGGTTGTTGAAAGCATTTTGGGGGGTAGACCAGTAGACAGAAGATTTCTCTTTCAGCCTCTCTGCTTTTTCAATAAATTAAAAATAAAAGTTTGAAGTCATAGCACCGCAGAGAGCTGTCCCTCAAGTCACACTCTTTCAAAGTGTGGGATGCTTGTAAGCAAAGAAGGAAGTAAGAGTGTGTTGGAATCCTAGCTGTATATTTACAGGCCAGCTCAGGTCTCTGCAAGGCTGGGCACAAGCCATGCTTGTCAAAAACAGCAAGAAGAAAAGCGACAAGATCCCTTCCCCATCATCTCACAAAAAACCAAGAGACAAGGGAGTTTGATTGAGCTCCAGCTGCTGGAATATGATCGTCTTGGAAGTCCTTCGGCATGGAAGAGGGCTGCTTCCTCTGGGTGAGGAAGAGGGGGACTGTTCCAGGGAGGGAGCCATGTGTGTGAAGGTGACTACAAGGAAAGAAGCAGTTGGGCACAGCTTGGGGCACAGGTGCTGGTTCATTCCCTGCAGTGGTCATCTGCAGTGACCAGGGCTGGGCCAGGCTGAAGCCCGGAGCCCAGATCTCCATCTGGGTCTCCCACGTGGGCTGTCATTTATTGCCTTTGCAGGTGCATTCGCTAGAACCCTGTCAGCTTCCAGCAGCTGAGACTTGGAAATCTGCTCCAATATGAGATGCCAGCAGGGCAAGTAGTGACTTAACTGGTTGTGCTGCAACATCGGCCCCACTGATGTGTTTTAACTGGAGAAGGGCAGCATCCATGCAGTTAACTCAGTGGGCTTCATCCACGCAGTTAACGCAGTGGGCTTCATCCACGCAGCTAACGCAGTGGGCTTCATCCACGCAGCTAACGCAGTGGGCTTCATCCACGCAGCTAACGCAGTGGGATTCATCCACGCAGTTAGAGTAGTGGCCAAGGTGGAGTTCTGCTTCCCTTGTGTGCGGGAGCCCACCCAGCTCTCCCTGGGGTGGGCAGTGAAAGCGCAGCCACCTGTTTCTGAGCAGCTGCACCTGTCACCAACCGGCGTGGAGATGCTCTCGCAAGCCGAGCGAAGTAGCAAAGCCTTGTAGGCATTGTCAGCTGACTGCATGCAGGGGTTGTGGGTGTGGGCCGTGGGCACAGAAGGCCACTCTGGGGCGGTGCAGGAGCAGGGACGGGAGCACAGCCAGGGTGGGGAAAGGAGAGGTGCGGAGTCGTGGGCTCGGGCAGGGCAGGAAGGAGCGAGGTTGGAGAGTCAATGGGGAGGGAGCCACGTATCACTTGCAGGTGGAGGAATAGCCAATTGAGTCGTGCCAGCCCCGCAATGCATTTATTACCGTATTCACTTACTCATTCCCCTCCCACTGGGCTCTCGGTTGTGTTTGAGGCCAAGCTCTAAATGTGAAAAGATAAAGACGATTCTGGAAGCAGTAATGAACTCTGCCTGAAGGATACATACATTCCTCCATTTACCCATCCACTCGTGCACACATGCTTGTCCCTCCCTATCCAGCTACCACACCACGCATCTGTCCACCCAGCCATGTTTCATTGTATAACCTCTCCAAATGTCACAGCCAGAAGGACATCTCCAACTTCCAGTTGTCTTGTACACAGAAAGAGCCAGGGGGTACAGGAGTCACCTCCCTGAGGCCTCTAAGGAAACAGGTGGTCCAGGCGGGTGGCAAGCCAGAGATGTGCCCGCAGCATCCCACTCCTCACTGTCTCTCTGGAGCACTTGGCTCGGAGATATGTGCTTTCCCCGTCTGGTCCCCAGAGCCAGTCCCATCAGCTGCAGGGACGGTCGCCCGGCTCAGGAGTGATGCGGAGTTGCCGGGAGCCCCATCTGTGCCTTGAGTTTGTTTTGTGTCTGTCTTATCTTGTCTCTACCTGAAGCCCCCCGCTCAGTCACATGCCACTCATGCACAGGGGACCCTCGCACTTGGGTGACTTGCCAGTCATCTTGTTTCCTTGTGACAAAGAGCAGAGCCGGGGAAGGAAGGAGTCAGGGGCTCTAGCAGGGAACAAAGTCCACTTTGAAACAGGTTGTTGTTGACCTTGTCTTTGTTTCCTTGTTTTGCCTTCTGCTCTGGGTGGGTGAGACTGCTGCTCCATTTAGAGAAGTGAGATAACGCGGGTTCCTTTATTTACAGTTCATGCAGTAAGCATACAGAAAATACACTTCAGGGTGCAAAGGGGGGACACGGACATGACACAAGTCTTAGCATGTGGGTCAAAAATGTGGACAGTCTGCCTGCTGAGGAATGGAAACTTGGTGGGCCTTCCCCACTCTACCTCCTCCACTAGGGGACAGGGTCTGCTGAAAGAGAGGGCGGGGCGGACCAAGAGCACTGGGCTCCACCTTTTTTTGTTTGTTTTCCAGGTAATTTTTATTTTCCTTTATTTTTTATTGGAAAGGCAAATCAGATTTACAGAGAGAAAAATCAGAGAGATCTTTCATTCACTGGTTCACTTCCCAAATGGCTACAATGGCCGGAGCTGAGCTAATCCGATGCCAAGTGGAGCAGCTAGGACACGAACTGGCACCCATATGGGATCCCGGCGCTTGCAGGAGGAGGATTAACCAATTGAGCCACTGCCAGGCTGGGCTCCATTTCTTAGGGGGTGAAGCTTTATAGGGAAGCCTGTCTTGGGGTACCTCTGCCTCTGTGGACCACTCCTGCTGCCTGGGAGGGCAGCAAGGTGGCCGTGGTCACACTCTGGGACCCTCCTTGGGCTGGGTCAGTGGCTCTCTCTTACATCCCAGACAGCTTTCCCAGGCCACGGTCTTCCTCAACACTGGCACAGGAGCCTGATAGGCTCTGCCGCCACCGCAGGTGAGGGAGGCCCCTCCCTGCCACAGTGGAGCAAGTACCTCCTCAGTGCGCCAGGAAGTCAAGGTCAGTAGTGGTTTCGGTTTTGTGGTGACCCTCCTTAACTCTGTATTTTTCTGGGGGACCTCCGGGAACAGGGAGGTCGGCTGAGTGGTGGGCTTCTGGGAAGCTGAGATGCTGCCAGCACCTGCGGGCTCAGCTGACCCCGGACGCCCCTCACCCACTGCAATCCTGGGTGAGGATTAATCATGACCTCTGGTGGAAGCAGTAAGCTTGGTGCTCCTTCTTGTCCATCTGTTACCTGGAGTTCTTTCCCTAGGTGCCAGCTTCTGGCCCCCTGCCAGTTCGAGCCTGCAGCTAGGGCGTTGGAGCCTGCTCACTGTCCAGACCCAGGGAAGGAGCTGAGGTCCAGCCAGACAGAGGCCAGGAAGGGCATGGTCTGTCCATGAGGTGGGCTTACGGCTGCCCTGTGGCTGGGACCTTGGAGTGCCCCAGAGGCAGGGTGTCTGGGGGGCTCAGAATCCCACACTGCTGGTCCGACCTTCTCGCCTCCAGAAAGCTGATATCTGCTCCAGCGTGACCCTGGGCTGCAGGCTCCAGTCGGGCTCAGGGCTCCCGGGTCGTGGCCTCCAGGGCGGGGGGCCGCCACCCCGCGGGGCCGGCGGGGATGGCAGTGGAGGCGATGGTCGGGGTGCCGGTGATGGTCGGGGAGCCGGTGATGGTCGGGGAGCCGGTGATGGTCGGGGAGCCGGTGACGGTCGGGGAGCCGACACAGGCCGTGGAGCCGGCGATGGCCCCGGCTGCAGCTCCGGCTCCGGCTCCGACCAGCGCACCAGACCCGCTTGGTGGGGTCTCTCCTCCCACGGGTGAGACCCCCAGAAGGTGCAGGGGGCCGGGACGGCAGGAGCGATCGTCGTGGGCAGCAAGGAGCTGGGAGCAGGGGAGTGCGACGCCAGAGGGGCAGGGGGCGCGGTGGCCCGGGCTTCCAAGGTGCCCCCCGGGGTGGGCGGGTCAACCGCCCGGTCAGTGAGCAGCGGCATCGCGGAGCCGTACCAGTCCTCGGAGCGCTCTCGGGCCGAGCTGGGGGGCTCGATCCACAGCTCTCCACCCGGGCGCCACACCAGCGTGGGCGAGTCGGGGCCGGGGGCTCGGCGCAGCGAGCGGCGGAGCAGGCGTTCGGCCAGCACGGCTGTGGTCACCAGGAAGAAGGCGGCCAGGGAGGCCAGGGACAGCATGATGGGAATGCAGGGCCCGCAGGGCAGTGAGGGCCACAGGACGGCTGCCTCGGGCTCAGTGGGCATCTCCGTTTGCCCGGAGGGCTGCTGTGCAGTCGAAGGCATCTGGGGGAAGGAAAGGGGACACAGTGGGGAGAAAAGCTGATGAGGTGGGGTGGGGGGCTGGTCTGGTCCAATCCAGGGGGATGGGAGGTGTCCCAGAAAGCTGGAGACAGACAGGGGCCGCAGAAATTTGGGTTATGGCTTCAAGCCCAGAGGAGCAAAGAAGACCCAGGAGCCAGTAAGGTGTTGGGGGGCAGGGCTCCTTCGCTATACCCACTTCCCTCACGTACACACCAGCTCCAGGCCCCAGGGTTTGTTTCCTCCCGTCCCAAGCCCCCTTGCTTCCTGCTGGGACTTGGGGAAGAAGTGGAGGGAGAGGAGATGAAAACAATTCTTCCTCCCAGGCCTTAGGGGGGGCTCCCCAGTGGGAGCTCCTCATACCCCCAAATACTGGGGGTGGCCCCGTTTCTGGAGGCTCCATGTAGCTGGTCGCCAAGCCCACGGGTAGCAGCTGCCAGGCCTGCACCTCTTGCCCCCGCCCGCTGTGCCCTGTCCCTGCCCAGCCTGTAGCTGTGTTCCCCATCCCCTCCATCTCCCCCATCCCCTCATCCCCCCATCCACAGGGCCCTCCTGCTCCCCTCACCTCGCAGTACAGTGCCACACTCCGCGCTGCCTTCCTTTCAGAGTCGCCCTGCCCTGTGCATGCTGGGAGGCGCAGGGCCTCGGTCTGCCCAGCACCCAAAAGGCGGAAGGGAGGACACCACCTGTTGCCAAGCAACTGCGCCCACTGCCCGTCCCCTGGAGCGTCTCCAGGGCGACCTGGGGGGATGTGGTCACTGTGGTGAGGACATATTTCCTGGGGAGGGTGGAGCCTGTGGGCTTGGCCTCACCCTTAGCCACCCTAGGACCCAGAATGTTCTCCCCTTCCCCCATGCCCAAAAGAGAGAGGACCAAGAACCCATTCCAACCCCAGAGGGTCACAACGCCACCTCCTGCAGAATGCCTGAGCCCCACCCCGCTCCTGTAGGAACCAGCGCCTTCACCCTCAGAACCTGCCCCCAAACTCCTTGTCCCTTCAGAACGCTTAGCCCCTCGGTGGTTGATAAGTGCAAGGGAACTTCAAATAATTCACGGGAAAATGAAATGAAAAGAAGTATTGGTGGGACTGGTGTTGCGGCCCGCGGGTTAAGCTTCAGCTTGCAGTGACTGCATCCCATATGGGCTTTGGGTCCCAGACTTGAGTTTTTGTCCTGGCTGCTACACTGATCTAGCGCCTGGCATTTGTGCCTAGGAAAGCAGCAGAGGATGGCTCAAGGTCTGGGCCCCTGCACCCACACAGGAGACCTGAAAGAATTTCCTGGCTGCAGGTTCCAGCCTGACCCAGCTCTGGCTGTTGCGGCCCCCTGTGGAGTGGACCAGCAGACGAAAGACCTCTCTGTGTCTCATCCTCCTCACCCCTTGTAACTATGCCTTTCAAGTAAAATAAATAAATCTTTTATTTTTAAAAATTATGTTTACAGATGGAAGGAAAGGCAGAGAGAAAGAGCTTCCATTCTCTGGTTCACTCTCCAGATGGCCATAACAGTACAGGGTCTCAAGTCCTCGGGTCATCCTCTATTGCTTTCCCAAGCCACGAACAGAGAGCAGGATGGGAAGTGGAGCAGCCGGGACACGAACTGGCGCCTATATAGGATGCTGGAGCTTGTAGGCGGAGGATTAGCCAGTTGGGTCATCGAGCTGACCCCCAACAAGTAACCCTTTTTTTAAAAAAAGAAATGGATGCCTTGTTTTTCAGCCACACACATTCTCTGTGAAGTTTTAGAAGATTCTCTGTGTGTGACTTTCCATTTTTGGGGGGCACCAAAACTAACTTACGGTTGAGTTACATTTTTTGTGAACTTTCTGAAGGCCCCACATATCTGCCAGGTGAGGGTTGAACAGCAAAGACGTCAGGCCGTTGGTGAGAGCCCGGTGCATGGAGAAGGCCGGGGCTGGGCTCCGAGCCCCCACCATCAGTGGGAACTGTTCTTAACGCAGGCTGCTGCAGCTCGGGGAGGCTGAGTGCCGAGCCTGGTGACATGTCCTCAGTGCCTGGAATCCAGAAACCTTCCAGAAATGATCTAGTTTGACTCATTTAGCAACAGATGACAAATAAGAAGCCTAAAGAAAGGAAATGTGCCCGAGGTCACACTACGTGTGTGCGTGTGTGTGTGTGTGCACGCGCATGGGAGTGGGAGCAGAATGATCAAAACCAGGTCAAGCAAGCTGCTGGCATGCCACACAGCTCAGAACAGGCCTGCATACCCTTTTAGCAAAATGACCACCATCTAATGTGCCTGTAAAAATAGGCTGACACACTTAGAGTCTGAAAAAAAAAAATATGGTCACAGGACAGCCTGACTCAGCTTTGTCCCGGTGGCTTCCAGGAAGAACAAGAAGGAGGGCAGGCTGCAGGCCGCCGGGGAGCCCTGAGGCCGCCAAGCCCCAGGCTGCTCGTGGAACCCTTATGGGAATACAGCCTCACAATAGAGCCTGCTGTGGTACCACAGGCCAAATGTGCACCTGGCAGTAGTCCTATGTGGTTTTACTATAAAAGCACACATTTGATTTTTCTTCTTAAAGATTTATTTATATTTATTGGCAAAGCAGATTTACAGAGAGGAGAAAATACAGAGAGAAAGGTCTTTGGTCTGCTGATTCACATTCCAAGTGGCTGCAGTGGCCGGAGCTGAGACAATCCAAAGCCAGGCGCTTCCTCCGGGTCCCCCATGTAGG
Source organism: Ochotona curzoniae (assembly GCF_017591425.1). Taxonomy (NCBI): domain Eukaryota; kingdom Metazoa; phylum Chordata; class Mammalia; order Lagomorpha; family Ochotonidae; genus Ochotona; species Ochotona curzoniae. The sequence continues at coordinate 8,765,716 of NW_024465421.1, forward strand.
TAGAGGGTCCTAAGACTTCAGGCCGTCCTTCACTGCTTTCCTAGGCCACAAGCAGGCAGCTGGATGGGAAGTGGAACAGCCAGAATTCCAACCAGCGCCCATATGGGATCTCAGCACATGCAAGGTGATGATGCAGCTACTGAGACATTGTGCTGGTGTCCCATAAGCTTAGAGTTTCCTGATTAAAATGTTTCTTTAAGAAACCAACAAAATTGAGGGCCAGCACCAAAGCGTTGCAAGCTAAACCTCCACTTACAGAACCAGCATTCCATATGGTAATTCCAGCTTCTCCACTTCCCATGGTCATTGTGTTTGTTACTTCATGGTTGAACAGGTGCCTCTAAAGATAATTCTGCAAAACACTGTGTTCATTCTTCAGTAGCAGCCCTGGAGCGACAGCCAGGACGCCAAGGCCAAGGCCAACGCACATGCGATCACCTGCCGATCACTTATTCCTACTACATTTCAATTTCTACAATTTACCCATCACATAATGGGAAAAATATGTCACAGGGGGAAAAAAAAACAGAAAGATTCAAGACAAAAGTTTCTAATTCCCCTACAACCACACCCTCTACAGCCCCATAAGCAAGCAAACAATAATTAAAAGCATATCTCTATTGATAAAAACATCCTGAAATTCCTCTAGCCAAAAATCATAAAAACGGCTGAAACAACTACATTTTCTATGCTTCAAAGAGTTTCAAGGACAGTTTAGCCTTTACGATCACAGTAACTGCATTTATCACCATGGCAGTTTCAGCTCATAGTCCCATCACTTTTTAATTTTTAGGATGCTTACCAAGCCCTTTCCCATAAGGCACGTTACACGCCTGGGTCAGATTCCAAGGCAATGGTTAGGCACACAATAAGGTGTCCAGAAACGGCCGGGCTTAATTGTACTCCTGTGTGTAAGTTGTTCAAGGCCTCCTCACCAAGACATTATCAGCAGCATTAACGCCCAAGCTCACATCGCTTGCAAAACCCATCTCACAGGGGCAAGCAACAATGCCTCGATGGATTACAGAATTCTTAGCATGGAGTGTCCACGCAAAGGGGGTGAGACTGCGTCGAGGTGGTGGGAGAGACATCCGCCAGGCCTTGTCATACAGCTGGGAGCTCCTCGCGGCCTTGCCAACAGGGGAGCTGTTCTCTCCACACCTTCGTGTCATCCACACCCGCTGCACGGACCCCAGAAGACCGGCTCAGCTCTGGCTGTCGAGACCATTTGGGGAGCGAAACGACGGATGGAAAATCTGTCTCTTCTACCTTTCTGTAACTCTCCCTTCCAAGTAAACAGATGCATATATGGCTTCAGTTTTGACGAATGTGACACTGCTGAGCCATGGGGGGAATGGTGGTCTTTTTTGTAAGGTGCTGAGACAATTGCATATCCCAAAGTACAATTTACCCAAATGTCTATCAACAACTAGACAAACACCTAGCACAACACATAAATGGAATATAATAAAGCAATAAGCTTCCACAACCTGCCACGACATGACTAATTTATACCGCATAATGTTGAGCCACTCAAGAGAGTACATGCTATACTTATTATATTTACATAAAGTTCAAAATGGGTGAGACTCACCTATGATGTCAGCAGTCTGATGCCCTTTCAGGAGGCATGGCTGAAGTGACCCTTGGACCAGAAATGTCACAGAATAGAACCTTCTGAAATGATGGAAATTTTTTCTGGATTGTACTGTCCAGTACAGTGGCCACTGGCTGGCTGTGCCCACTGAATGCATGATATGTAACTGGGAGATGGAGGAACTAGATTTCTATTTTTTTTTAATATTTATTCATTTTTATTGGAAAGATATACAGAGAGAGGAGGAGAGACAGAGAGGAAGATCTTCTGTCCGACGGGTCACTCCTTAAGTGGCCACAACGGTTGAAGCTGAGCCAACTGAAGCCAGGAGCCAGGAACGTCCTCTGGGTCCCCCTCACAGGTGCAGGGACCCAAGGCTTTGGGCCGTCCTTAACTGCTTTCCCAGGCCACAAGCAGGGAGCTGGATGGGAAGCGGGGCTGCCAGATTAGAACTAGCAGCCATATGGGATCATGGCGCTTTCAAGGCGAGGACTTTTAGCTGCTAGGCTATCGTGCCAGTCCCTTATTTTTATTTTCTAAAGACTGATGCATTTATTTGAAAGGTAGAGTAACAGAGAGGGGGAGTGGTGGAGGCAGAGAAAGATCTCTCATCCACTCCTCAAATGGCCACAACAGCCCGTGCCGGGCCAGGCTGAAATTGGCAATATAGGTTTCATCCAATCTCTCCCATTGGGTACAAAGACCCAAGCACTTGGGCTATTCTCTGCTGCTTTCCCAGGTGCATTAGCGGGGAGCTGGATCAAAGGTGGAGCAGCCGGGACTTGAACTGGTGCCAGCTCTGCAGAGAGAGACTTAACACACTACACCACCACGCTGGCCCCAAGAACTGGATTTTTTTTTTTTTTTTTTTTGCATTTCATTTTATGACATCGTTTCATAGGCTCTGAGATTCCCCCAAGAACTGGATTTTTAAATTGCATTTAAAGGCTCTTTCAGACATGCAGTGTAGAATCTGCTCTCATCAACAAGCCCAAGAGATTTGCTGGGTGCTAAGCAGATGTTCTCAGCATTAGAAGCCCCTGGGGGCCTTTTACAAACACCAGATGGCATGGCTTGAGGATGCAAGCGGGGCAAAGCTGCCATGTGGGCTTTGGCCCAATGCCTCACAGTCAAAATCCTGTCTGGTGGGAAAGGAGACAGCAGCAACAGGATGTTTGCTGGGCGGGTCTCGGGCCAGCCGCCACCCCACCCTCCTTGCTGGTTGGCTGCAGCGTTTGTGGTATACACCTAGATGTGTGCTAGGACTGGGTCAAGTGCAGACCACCTCCTGGGAAACAGGAAAGAGGGCAGGAAGAGGGCCGCCTTGCGTGCCTTGAGCGATGCACAGTGGTGGGGAGTCTGCTGCAAGGTTGCACTTCTACCGAGCAGAGCAGCCCCTGCATTGTGCTCTGTCTGAAGTCAGTCCTGGGGCCCAGCACAATGGCTCGATTGGCCAAATCCTTACCTTGCCAGTACCAGGATGCCATATGGGCGCCAGTTCATGTCCTGGCTGCCCCACTTCCCATCCAGCCCCCTACTTGTGACTTGGGAAAGCAAGTAGACAACGGCCCAAAACTTTGGGACCCTGCACCCATGTGTGAGACCAGCAAGAAGCTCCTAGTCTCAGATTGGCTTAGCTCTGGCTATTGCAGCCACTTGGGGAGTGAACCAGCAGATAGCTCTTTCTCTGTCTTTCCTCTCTGTAAATTGGCCTTGCTAATAAAAAGAAATTAAATCTTAAAAAACACCAACACAAAACATTATGCGGGTAGGTTTGTGGTGCAACTGTCCCCTAAAATGGCCACGTCTAATATCAGAATGCTGGATCAGCTGTCTTCCACTGGCGTGCAATCCAGCTGTCTGCTCAGACACCTGTGGAAGTGACAGGTGATGGCCAAAGTTCTGGGGTCCCTGCCAACTCTGTGACCCCGACAGAGTCCAGGGGCCTGGCCTTGGCCTGACCAGGGTCTGGTTGTTGCAGGCATCCAGGGCAATGAAGCAGTAGATTCTCTCTCTGCCCTTCAAATATATAAATCTTTTAAAAAGAAAACATTGGTTTGGCACCATCCACAGCCTGCCTGGTTGTCAGGAAGGCTTGCTCCCCAAGCAGGTGTGAGCCATCTGAGACGTCCCAGGGGCCTCCTCCTCTAAGTCTCCTATCCCGAGGCCCAGGGCACACATGGAAACTGGGACTGCCCCATCTTCCACTGCTGTCCCTCCCACATACAGCGGGACCAGGGAGCTAACATCTTTAGATGGTCCCGTGTTTCCATTCAGAGACCATGACGTGGCTATAAGGTATTCAATTCCATAGGGGTATTTTTTGGGTGGTGGTGGGGATGGGATGGAGACCAACCTGTACACACTCTGATTATTTTTCTGCTGCCGAAACAATTCCCAACTCCCTAGCAGTTACTCCCCATTCCCTTCTGTTTTTGTTGTTGTTTCTAAGATTTATTTCCCTTTTATCAGAAAGGCAGATTCGCAGAGAAAAGGAAAGACAGCAAGAGCTTCCTTCCATTGATTCATTCTTCAAATGGCTACAATGGTCAGAGCTGAGCTGAGCTGAAGCCAGGAGTCAAGAGTTGTTTCCGGGTCTCTCACACAAGCGCAAGGTCAGACCATACTCCAATACTTTCCCAGCCCATAAGCAGGGAGCTTGACTGGAAGTGGAGCAGCTGGGACATGAACTGGTGTCCATATAAGATGCTGGCATCGCAGCCAGAGGGTTAACATACTATGCCACCGGGCCTGGCACAGTGGCGCAAGTGGTTAAGGTCCTCGCCTTGCACGCCCGGGATCCCACATGGGCGCCAGTTCTAATCCCGGGAGCCCTGCTTCCCTTCCAGCTCCCTGCCTGTGGCCTGGGAGAGTAGTCGAGGACAGCCCAAGGCTTTGGGACCCTGCGCCCGCGTGGGAGACCCAGAGAAATCTCCTGGCTTCGGACCGGCATAGCATCGTCGGCCGCTGCACTCACTTGGGGAGTGGATCATCGGACGGAAGATCTTCCTCTCTGTCTCTCCTCTCTGTATATCCGTCTTTCCAATAAAAAAAAAAAAATCTTTAACATACTATGCCACCAAGCCAGCCCTTCCCCATTCCTTTTGCTCCCCAACCCCCCAGTCCCTGACAATCTCTCAGCCACTATCTTTATGGATGCACCTGGCAGTAGGAGGAAGTGCGAGTTGATAATTTTTTTTTTTTAAAGAGGCAGAGAGAGAGAGAGAGAGAGAGCTTCCCTCCTATTTTCTGGCTGAAGCTGAGATCTGGGAACCTAAACTAGGTGTCCCTTCATGGCAACCCAGTGGCTGGAGCCATCACCGCTGCTTCCCGCAGGGAAATGTACCAGCAGGAAGCTGGAATCAGGAGTTGGAGCAGAATTCCAATGGGGGCCACAAGTACCGTAAGTGGTGTCTTCATAGGTGACCAGGCACAAAGCCAGGTGCAGGGTAGCCAATTCTTCAGAAAAAAAATTTTTTTTTTTAATTTGAAAGGCAGATTTTACACAGAGAGAGACCCTCCTTCTACTGATTCACTCCCCAACTGGCCACAGTGACTGGAACTGAGTCAGGACCTTCAGGGTCTCCCATGTGGATGCAGGCTCCCAAGGTGTTCCCAGACCACCAGCTGGATTGAACAATGAAGCAACTGGGACTTGAATCTGAGCCCACATGAGATGCCAGTGCTGCAGGCAGAGGATTACCTTGCTAAACCGCTATGTTAGCACCAAGTAGCTACATTTACAATGACGTTCTTTCACCTGCCCTGTTGCTGTACGCGGAACTCACCCTGCAGCAATGAGACCTTCTGCGCCTCCTTCTTCTGAACTGCTAAGGGCTACTGCTGCAACGTATCAGGCCAACCCTCTGCCTCTGGTGTCAGTATCCCATAGGGGCACGGGTTCTAGTCCCAGCTGCTCCACTTCTGGTCCAACTCCTTACTTATGGCCTAGGGAAGCAGCAAAAGATGGTTTGGTTTGAGTCTCTGCTGCTGTATTTCCAATCCAAGCAGATGACAGATGGTCTGAGGCCTTGGGCCTCCCGCCACCCAGGTGGACTTCCTGGCTTCAGCCTTGTCCTTACTCTCTTGCAAAATGAGTAGACATGAAGAGTGCTGATCAAAAGACAAGCTACAGATTCAGATGCATACTCTAGCCAGTAAAGTTGAGAAGCACCAGGGAAGATAGAATAAGTGATTCTGGCTTCGGGTGGAGCTGTGCTAGGCCTTCATTGTTCAACAGAGTAGCTGATAAGTCAGGGAGAGAAGAAAATGCAGTGCTGGGGGCCTGGTGCAATAGCCTAGTGGCTAAAGTCCTTGCCTTGAATGCGACAGGATCCCATATGGGCTCCAGTTCTGATATTGGTGACCATACTTCCCATCCTGCTCCCTGTTTGTGGCCTGGGAAAGCAGTGGAGAACAGCCCAAAGCCTTGGGACGCTGCACCCATGTGGGAGACCTGGAAAAAGCTCCTGGCTCTTAGCTTTGGATTGGCCCAGCTCCGGCTGTTGCGGCCGCTTGGGGAGTAACCATATAACAGAAAATCTTTCTCTCTGTCTCTCCTCCTCTCTGTATATATCTGCCTTTGCAGTAAAAATAAATAAATCTTTTTTAAAAAGAAGAAGAAAGAAAGAAAGAAAATGCAGTGCTGGGACTGGATCTTTCAAGCTTTATAACTAAAACGTTGGCCTTTTGCGCAGCAGTGAACATGCCATTGGGTGGCCCAAGGGGCCTGCGCTCAAGGCCCAGATGTTGATTTTAACTCGCGCTAATGTGTCCCCTGGGAGGCAGCAGCTCATGTACCTGGGTCCCTGCCCTCCAGGTTGGAGAGCTGATGGCACTCCAGGCTCCAGGCCCTGGCTGGCACAGGCAGAAGGGGAGTGTACCAGCAGATGGTACAGTCATTCTCTCTCTCTGTGCATCTTTCTCCTTCTGACATTCTCTCAAATAAAATGAAAAATAAAACCACAATAAATCACGAGGAATCATGAGGAATTTTCTGTTGGATGGTGCCACTCATCACCACTAGACTAATCTGGATTATTCTAGATTATTTACTCCCGCTGATTCGCCAACGGCCACGGCCCTGCTCAGACGTGGGGAGAGCCGTCAATATTTGTTTCTTTCCTTCTTGTTGTGTTTCAAGAGGAGGAACCAGAGAGGTGCATCTGCTCGGCCAAGGCGCCCAGCACACGGCTGCCGGAGTCCAGCCCACCACACCGCGTCGGCCAGCCTGCCTTTTCTTACCTCTTTCTCATCTTTCTTTTGAAAAATTATTTAACTAATTGAAAATTTATATATTTTTTTAACGACTCAGATGATGCGACCTGCAATCTGCATTTCAGATGAACACATTTCACCTTGTGAACATTTGCCGTTACTTTGTATCACCCACAGATTGCGAGATGCTGAACTTGACGGCGAGTTCCGCAGCGTTCTTTCTCCGAGGTTAACCAGCCCTCGCCTCTTCTGTTCACTTTGAACAAACTGACTGCGGACAACAAGAGGAGCATCGATGAAATGGTCCCTACAGCTAGAGAGATAATTCTCTTGCTTAAAAAAAAAAAGATATATTTATTAGAAAAGCAGATATATATAGACAAAGATCTTCTGTCTCTTGGTTCACTCCCCAAGTAGTCTCAATAGACGGAGCTGAGTCGATCCGAAGCCAGGAGCCAGGAGCTTCTTCTGGGTCTCCCACACCGGTGCAGGGTCCCAAGGCTTTGGGCCATCCCTGACTGCTTTCCCAGGTCACAAGCAAGGAGCTGGATGGAAAGTGGGGCCCATATGGGATCCCAGCGCATGCAAGGTGAGGACTTTAGCTACTAGGCTACCACATCAGGCCCTGTTTCATTTTTCAAATTTATTTTGTTTGGGAGCTTGTGCCTAGAAGCACCAGCATCCCTATGGGTTCATGTCCCAGTTGCTCCACTTCCCATCCAGCTCCCTGCTTATGCCTGGGAAAGTGTAAGGAGGATGACCTAACTCTGCACCTGTGTGAGAGACCCAGAAGAAACTCCTGGCTCCTGGCTTCAGCTTAGCTCAGCTCAGCTCTGGCCATTGTGGCCTCTGGGGGAGTGAATCAGTGGATGGAAGATTTTTCTGTCTCTCCTTCTCCCTGTGAATCTGCTTTGCCAATCAAAATAGCACAACTTTAAAAAAAAAAAATTAAAAAGCAGAGTAATGGAGGGAAGAGAGAGCTGGAGACAGCTCCTTGACCTGTTGGTTGGATGGTTACAATGGCTGGAGTGGCGCAAGTGAAGCCCGGGTCTCCCACGAGGGAGCGCTCAGGGCATTCTCTGCTGCTTTCGCAGGGCCTAGCAGAGAGCTGCGCTGGGGACAGGAAAGCCAGGACTAGGATCAGCGCTCCGATACGGGACACCGACACCCTGGAACTGCCGTGCCGCAGTTCCAGCTGCGGGCAACTATATTCAGTGTGAGAGTCGAGGTGACTCCCCAGCTTCTCCGCACAACTCCTGCACCCTGGGAAGTGACCCGTACTTTGTGTCGCTCTGCTGTCGCCAAGCCCTGCAGCCCCCGCGTTGTTGGCTTCCCCCGCCTCTGCCATGGTCTGCGTGAAGGTTGCCCCCAGCGTGCGGAGCACAGCCACCCCTGATCATGCTGCACTTTTGGGACTTCCTCAAAGATCCATGTGCTGACGGCTTACTTGATTCTCGGTGTGGTGATCTCATTTACTTAATTATATTTATTGAAAGAAAAAAAGATTAGAGAAAGAGCTCATTCATGATCTGTTCATTCCCTTCAAAAAGCCTACAACAGCTGTGGCTGGACCAGGCCAGGACTAGGAAGTGGAAACTCCAGCCAGGTCTCCCACAGGGGTGGCAGGGATCCAGCTCAGGCATGCCACCGGGCATGTGGGAGTCCCATGCGGCATGTACCCACCGCACCAGATGCCACTCCATGTGGCACTTTCAGAGGTGGGCCTAGCAGCAGGTGGCTGGGTCACTGCCTTAGGAAGGGGTCTGTGCAACCCTGGTTAGTTCCTGCTGGAGTGGGCTATCATAGAGGGAGTTAGCCCAAAGACACACATGGTAGATAAGACACCAGTGTCACGGTGACTCTAGCTGCCTGCCACTGCTGCCTGCCACGACAGAGGGCATGGTTCAGGCGGTTGGCTCCTTGCCACCTTCATGGGACACCTACCCTGGACTCCCAGAGCCTGGCCTCTGCCGAGCTCAGCAGCTCCGGCAGCTATAGGCATCTGCGCGTATGAACACTCTCTCCCTCTCTGCCTCTCAAATCAAAAACAGAACAAGTGCTTGCTCCGGCAGCACATGTACTAAAATTGGAACAAAAACAAACCAAAACCAAAAATAGCCCAGCTTGGCTCTTAGTATCCCTGCTTCCTATATCACCAAGTGACTATTTTCTCCTGCCCTCTGCCCCCCATCCCATGGTGCCACCTGCCGCAGTGAGACACAGACAGGCGGCCGGCCCTCTCCAGAGGCTGAGCCACTGGGGCCACCTTGGTGTGGGAGTTCAGACTGAAACTGGCAACAGAGAATAACACGTGTGTGTGACCTGTGAAAAATTAAGCCTCATGGGGCCTAGCACTTTGGCACAACATAACACTTTGGCTGCCACCTGTGATGCCAACGTCCCATGTGGGGGAGGGTTTGAGACCTGGCTGCTTTGCTTCCGGTCCAGCTCCCTGCTAACTTGCACTCCTGAACCTGATAGAAGAAGCTCCTGGCTCATGGCTTCAGCCAGGTCCAGACCTGGCTGTTGCGGCCATTTGGGCAGTGAAACAGCAACTGGAAGATCTCCCTGTCTTTCCCTCCCCCTCTGTAACTCTGCCTTTCAAATAAATAAATAATTTATATCTTTTTAAGTATTTGTTTTTATTGAAAGTTCAGATTTACAGAGAGAAGGTGAGACAGACAGAGAATGATTCATCCACTGACTTACTCCCCAAATGACTAAAACAGCCAGAACTGAGCTGATCTGAAGCCAGGAGCCAGGAGCTTCCTTTGGGGTCTCCCATGTAGGTACAGGGTCCCAAGACTTTGGCCCATCCTCTACTGCTTTCCCTGGCTACCAACAGGGAGCTGGATGGGAAGTGTAGTAGCTGGGATACGAACTGGTGCCTCTATGGGATCCCAGTGCTTGCAAGGAAGGAGGAGCCAGTTGAGCCAACTATGTCAGGCCCAATAAATTCTACATTTATGTCCAGCATTCTTTCCAATGCAGAGTTTCTCTGAAGGAATTATAAATAAGAAATGAAAGAAAACCCAGCTTTAGGGAGTGGGTTGCAAGGCCCAGCCAGGGTGGGTGAGTGGCAGCCCAGGAGGAAGCTGAGAAAGTTGGCTGATCAGGCTGCACCTGCAGAATGCAGCCCCCACCTCGGCCGTGACATGTGGATTCATCATGTTAAAGGAACGTATAGCACTGTATAGCACTGTATGAGGCCCGTTCCTTTGTCCCTCAAACCCCAGCATTACAGCCCCCTAATAAAAACGACCTCTCACGACTTCCCTGGCCTGTTGTCTGCACCAGACCAGTGACCCTTGCCTGGGAGCGCTCCCAATAAAACTTGTTTTGAGCCGAACTTTATTCTGTGTGGATTTCTGGTTCTGAACATGAACCAGAACCATGAGCCTTACATGGCAGTAGGGCTATAAAGACACCTGGACTTGCTCTCTGCATCCGGATTCCAACTTTCTTCTCTTTGTGGGAGGAAGTTGTGGTGACTGAAGCACTTGGGTCACCTCCACCTACCTGGGAGACCTGCCTAGAGTTCCCAGTTTTGATTAGGCTAAACTGTTGCAGGTAATTGCAAAAGGGAACCCCAGCGTGGGAGCTCTCGATGTATCTCTCAAATAAAAGGATAACTCCTGAATACAAACCCTGGAAGAAGAGAGACACAGAGCTGCCAGGCACCAAGCAGAAACAGGCACTGGGCACTGGGGAGTGGGGGCTGCACAGCGCGGTGCTAGATGGGAAGGGCTCCCTGGTTTATCACAAAATAATCTTCTCTGGGCCTGCCTGATGCCAGGTGTGATAAGAGGGCTGGGACCAGCGAGAGGGATAAGGCAGAAGGCCTCCAAGTAAACAGATAAATTAGCAAGCAGGGTAATTAGAAGCTCAACAGAGTGATTCAGGGAGCACCCAGGGCGGTCCGGAGACAGAATGACAGATTCTTGTTTGAAGTGGAGGGGCTGGGAGGAGATGGAGTCAGGCCCTGGGGAGAGGAGGTTTTGTGATGCACTGCGGGGGGGAAGAAGGGGGAGGAGAGTGTTAGGGCAGCTGCAGGTGCAGGTCTCTGGGAAACGGCTATGGGCAAAGGGCGTGGGAGGGATGAAGGGGGGCAGAGGGACCCCCTGGGCTGCTCATTGGGTTCTAGTTGATTTCTTGCAGCCCTTAAGGCTGAGCGCAGAGCTCAGCGTTGTTTATGAAAACCTTTGTTTGAATGAAATCCCATTGTGTAAACACGTGCTCTGGTTCAAGTCCCAGCTGCTCTACTTCTGATCTTGCTCCTTGCTCATGTGCCTGGGATAACTCAAGAAAAGATAACTCAACATCGATACCCACTAGCATGAGCTGGAACTGGGGGCAGACCAGACCCAGCCAGGCTACAGCACCCACAGGCAAATGCCAAGATGAGGCAGGCCATTCCAGACTGGGCTGCAGCACCCACCGGGTAAACATGAGACTTAGTGTGGGGGTGGTATGAGCCTGGTAGGAGACTGTGGGGGAGGTGCTCTCCCACTGGGCCAATACTCACACTGGTGAGCCTGAGAACTGGGACTGGGGGCAGACCAGGCCCGACAGGGCTATCACACCTATTAACCTGCATGTGAGTTGGGTTAGTGGGAGAGCCAGGCTGAATTGACCCATTGTATCCACTGGTGTAGGCACGAGCCAGAGTAAGGGCAGGTGGGTTGGGCTTTGCTGCAGGATCAGCTGGCAAGTGCTGGGACTGGGAGCAAGTCCTGTCAATCTAGACTGCAGAACCACCTGAGAAGTATAAGATCTGGGGTGGGGAGTGGGTCCAGTAAGGAAAGTATGGGCACCTCTCTGATGGGCTCCAACTCCCACTGGTGAGCATGAGAACAACCAGGGCTGGGGGCAGGCCTGCCGGCATAAGTGTTGGCTGGATAGTGGGGACAGTTGGGTTGAGTTAAGCTTCAATGCTCATTGACGTGTGCAAGAGCTGAAAGGGATGTGGGACAGACTGGGTCAGTCTGCTGCTGTACATATTGGCAAGGAACCAGGCCTGGGTTGGGCCTAGTGGGGGGTATAGGGTCACTCCAACTAGGCTGCAGTTCACTCTGGTGTACATGAGAGCCAAGTGTGTGGTGGGTAGGGTTGGGCTGGGCTGCAGTATCCATTGGTTTAATACGAGATGGGGTTGGAGACAAAACTGACCCAGCAATTGCAACTAACAATATGTGTGTAGGCTGATGTGGGTGACAGATTGAGCCAGACTCCATATTGGCAAGCACACACAAGAGTCAGGTCTGGGACCACCTCAGATGAGGTTTGTTTGGGGATTCTGCCCAACTGAACCGCTGGACTCAGAACTCCAACCTTGGGGAGAATTATAGGATCTGCGGTCTGACCATGGAGTACGTGTGTCAGAACTGGGCCTCCTCAGTGGCTAAGACAGAGCAGTGGATGACATGTCCAAATGCACATGGGGAATATGATGGTCTGATGGGGCCTGCAGAGAACACCTGGTACCATAGCAGAAGATGGAGGGCAGAACAAACTGGACAACTCCTGCAGGCAAGCATTGACGCAAATATCTGGGCAAATGGAGACCCTAAGGTGGACTGTGTCAGTGAATGGACTTTGAAAGGATTTCCTCATCCTTGGAGTAATGAAATCAACAGCATTTCAGAACATCAAAATCACTTGAGCAGAATCCTTGGAGCAGCTCTACCATGGGGACCCTGGGATAACATCAGATGACCGTACCCCATCCCCAGGTACTAGGGCAGTTGGGAATCTGAGTGCAGCTTCTTTCCTAATCTTTCCCCTTCCCCCAGATACAGGAGGAAGAAAGGGAAATTTTGGAAACAATGATTTCACCCGCTATCCACTAGTCCTCCACTCTTCCTACCCTGGTCAACGATGTAAAACACCAAAAAATTAAAAACAAAAAAAAAAGGATGACCCAAATGCTTGGGATCCTGCATGCATGTGGGAGACCTGGAAGAAGCTCCTGGATCCTGGTTTTGGTCTGATCCATCTTGGCTATCACTCTGTGATGCTGGGCTTCAGAAAAAGAGCGTTGTGTTCCTGGGCAGAAGGAGACGGGTTCAAAGCCAATTCTGCCATTGGTGGTGGAGGTCGGGGACAGCAGAGGGGAGTCTGGGGAAATTCTAGAGATGATGTAGGAGTGAGCTGGGGTGTGCAAATGTAGGCATGTTCTGGCTGGAGGGGCTTGGAAGCAGGCCAGCAAACACTTGTTCTTGACTGTGGCCGCCCAAGACCTTTCGCCATCTGGTCACCCTGGCTGCAGCCCAGACCACACCTCCTGCTGGCATCCGCTGTTTGCTGCCAACTGCCCTGTTGTCCTAGTTATTTCCAAATTCGTCACACACACACACACTTCTCACTTGTGGCTTTAGAGTTTCTCTCTTATTTACTCTGTTCGGACTTCAAAAAGCTGGTGGAAAGTGAGGAATTATGAGAAAACTGCATGTACCAAAATGAAGTTGTGTTTTTGTTCCATTTTCCTATGAACATGTTATATTTTTATTTATTTTGCAAAGTAGAAGAGAGAGAGAAAACAAGAATAACAGAGATAGATAGTCCTGCCACTGCTTTATTCTCTAAATCCTGACCACACCCAGCTAGGCCAGGCTGAAGCCAGGAGCTTCTTTCAGATCTCCCACATGGATGGCAAGTTCAAACACCTGGACCACTCTTTGCTGTTTTTCCCAGGCCATTAGCAGGGAGTATAAATGGGAAGTGGAGCAGCCAGGACATGAATTGCCACCTATCCTAAGTGGCAGCTTTACCCACTGTGCTATAGTGCTGGCTTCTAAATAAATCTTTAAAAATTAAAATGTAGGGCCCAGCACAGTAGCCTAGCAGCTAAAGTCCTCACCAGGATCCCATATGGGTGCCGGTTCTAATCCCGGCAGTCCCACCTCCCATCCAGCTTCCTGCTTGTGGCCTGGGAAAGCAATCAACGATGGCCCAAAGCCTTGGGTTCCTGCACCCACATGGGAGACCTGGAAGAGGCTCCTGGCTTCAGTTAGCTGAGCTCCAGCCATTGTGGCCATTTGGGGAATGAACCATCAGATGGAAGATTTTCCTCCTTGTCTCTCCTCCTCTCTGTATATCTCACTTTGTAATGAAAAAAAAAAAAAAAATTAAAATGTAGACCAGAACGACAGGTGGGAGGTGTGGTGTCCTGCTGCCTTGTCTCCCTGGATATCGAGTCACCACAAGGGACAGATGCAGAGGCCTCAGCCCCGGCCCCAAGGTGGCCTCCTTGTGTCTGGGAAGGACAGGGGCGGCGTCAGGACACCCCTTAGGGTCTCTGTCCTAAGAGAACCCCAAGCTGTTCCCCTCAGACAGCTCAGGACTGCCATCTTGACTTGTGCCCTGTTTGGGCAAGACTATGTGTTCAGCTCCCCTGGGACCAAGGATAGTGAGAGAAACAGAGAGAGCCAAGAGGGAGAAAGGAGAGGAAGGCAGAGAGAGAGAGAGAGGAAGGTGGCAGGAGCCAAGCAGAGCAGGCACAGTGGGGTGAAGCGGTTGTGCTTGTCTTGAATGTGAGGATGAAAGGAGAGGAGCAAGGAGGTGATGGCACGCACTGGCGCTGCTGGCTGGGGGCCAGCGAGGCTCCCGGAAGCTCGCCGCCCTACTTCCGGCTCCGCAGGGCGGGACTCCCCTGGCTATCAGCTCCAGATGGTCAGCCTGGCCTGGGCGAGGGAAGGGAGTGGGATACCCCAAGACACAGGTCATGGGGCATCGATCAATAAGTGATGCTGCTCCCTCCAGCCCCTCCCTGGGCTCCATCCTTCCGTCCACAGCTAACACCACCTGTTGACTCACAGGAGTCACTTCGGGGGCAATCCTGGGGAGTTCACCTCTTGTCTGACTCAGGAGTGGGCCCTCAGGACATGAGGCGGGGAGCCATCAGTCCTACCCAGCAGGTGCTGGGGGGGGGCTGCCATCTGACATCCACCTCACAGGTGTGTCAGATCCAAGGGGTGAAGCAGAAACCCCAGGAAGTACCTCAGTGTCTGGGACTGCAAAGCCCAACCCCATCCCAAGGGGACCCTGAGTGCCCTCAGTCCTTCAGCTGCCAGGAATGGGGGTGCAGACTGCAGCCTGAAGATTTTCTGCTGGCTCCAGGGTGTTCTCCATGAGATTCATCAAACTTTGGCATTTCGGGGGCGGGGGAGGGTTGAGGACAGTAAAGTATGAGTGAAGGGAAAACAGAGAGTATTTGACAAGTTGTGGGTACCCCCAACTTGACCTTGTGTTCTCAACTTGGGTGTTTGTGGGGGGTAGTATCTGTTTCCACAGAAGTCAGGTGCAAGTGAATGCACCTGCAGATTGCTTAGAGGAGTGGCGGCCTTCCACACCACATGCTAGAGGCGGCCAGCTCATCTGGTCACCCACAGCCCGTGGTGACCATGGCTTACATTTATTCTGCCCCTTCTGACATTTGGCACAGATGGGTCCCCATCTTGCCACCTCTCATGGCGGGGGGCAGGGCAAGATGTTCTAGACCCTGCCTAACACCTGATTCTAAGAAGTTGACCGTGTTTGTTCAGGAGGTGAGGTTCACCTGACAAACAGTTAGGGAGGAGGGCTTGGGGCTGGTATAAAAGTTCTGCAAGTCTTGAAGGGGTTACCTAGCACCCGAAGCTTCCAGGTGAGGGGGTGATAGGGATTCCTGGGCCTGCCTTGGGCAGGATTCTAATCTGATTTGTGGAAGGGGCTGAGTGGCAGGACAGACTCGAGTGGGAGAGCCTGAGCTGAAGCTCTCCCAGCAGCAGTGGTGTGCAGGGGTCCGGTGAAGGGCTAGGAACCACCAGCACCTTCGGGTGACTGGAGGAGGCCAGGTGTGTGTCAGGTGGATAAAGCATGGTGAAGGAGACTAGGGCTCTGGCATCCAGTGCCTTGAGCTGCTCCTGACTCTTCAAGGTTACCCAGTGCCACCCAAACAGCTTGGGCACTGGCTGCTGGTATCATGTCCCCTGCCACCATTTGCAATGTCAGGTGACACAAAGGCCCCTTTTGTGTCTGATCTGAGACCAGCACAGGGTTAGGGATCTAAATCAGACCCTGTAACAGAGACCAAGCGACTGCAGCTTGTTGGCTTTTGCTTATGTTCTGGTTTCAGCTATCCTGGTGCTTTGGCCGCGTCCTACTCACCCTTCAGACAGTGTCCTTCCTGTCTGGGTCAGGACAGCAGGTGGCACAGCTCTCTCCAGAGAGGGAGGACTGAACTCCTGCTTGGAGAGGGAAAAGGAGCCATTGGTTGTAGCCCAACCAGAGGGCCAGAGGCGTTGGGGTCCTGGCAGATCAGACCTGGAGGAGGGGACTAGAGGCCACAGGACAGTTTCTGAAACCTCCAGCCAGGCTCTGGTTAGGTGGAGGCTGAGGGACCAGACAGCCCTCAGTCTGTCCCAGAGCCCAGGACCACCCCGGGGTTTAGAACAGCCACCCTCATCCCTTCATTGTCTCTTTTCTTGCCTTGCAGCTCACGATGCAGACCTTGGTTCTCCTAGCCCTTCTCTGCGCCTCGGCCTCGGCCACTGCCAGTAAGTGAGACGCTGAGGGGTCTGGTGACAGCATCATGGGAGGGATGAGGGGCGTGGTCCCTAGCACTACTGTTGGCCAAAATTTGTAGAGGTTGGCACTGGGCACTGGGCAATTTTGCCTGCAACCTCTCCTTCCCACTGCAGTCCAGGCCAGGTCTTCATCCTACAGTGGGGAGTACGGAAGCGGTGGAGGGCAGCGGTTCTCTCACTCGAGCAACCAGCTGGAGGGCCCCATCACCGCCATCCGCATTCGAGTCAACTCTTTCTTCATCGTGGGGTAAGACTGTGAAAGCCATTCCATGGCTTGGGGGACTCTTATTACATCAGGGCACCAGGAAATGGCAAAAGTTATTAGAGGCCTTGGACTCAGATCTATGCCTTTGCAACTCCTTCCTCCCCTAAATGCCAGTTTCTTGAGGGACTGAAAATTGACCAACTCAGCGCCCCTGCCCCCCCAAGGTTCAGTGCTCCTCTTCAGTAACATGCTTGCTCCTTACCCTCCAAGCCTGCTCAGTGCTTCTCCTGAGATAGTCCCCACTTCGTTAAGAGCTGGGAAATTCCGTCACATGCAAAGCCAAATGTGGCTCCGAGTCCTTAGGTTTAGCCACTGAGCCACCGCTCTGGGCCTGGCTCCCCGGGTCCTTGGATCTGCAGCTTGGGGCAGCCTGGATATCTCTTCCTCTCTCACACAGGAGCCCCTTAGCTCCCTCTGCTTCTTTCAAGTGGAGGGATGGGGGACACAGTAAAAGTCTAGACTCCAAAGTGAAACAGCCCTGATACTTGCTGCACCGCTGACCCTGAAGTTTGGAGGGTTCCATGTGCAGGCCAGGGGATCCTGCCATTCTGATAACCCTAATAATCAGGGTTTCCCTTTCCACCCTCCCACCCTATCCCCTCAGTCTCCAGGTGCGCTATGGCAAGGTGTGGAGTGACTACGTGGGTGGCAAACTGGGGGACCTGGAGGAGATTGTCCTGCACCCAGGGGAGTCGGTGATCCAGGTGTCCGGGAAGTACTTCCTCTTCCACGTGACGAAGTTGGTCTTTGTGACAAACAAGGGTCGCTACCTGTCCTTCGGGAAGGACACAGGAGTGAGCTTCAACGCCGCGCCCCTGTATCCCAACACTGTGCTCCGCTTCGTCAGCGGCCGGGCTGGTTTATTCCTCAACGCCATCGGCCTGCACTGGGACAACTACCCCACGTGCTGAGATGCAATGTGAATTCCCTGATGTCTGTTCCCATCCAAATGGCTCAATAAAAGGACATGTCTAAAGCTGGTGTGAATGTGGGCATGTGTGCAGCTGCGACGTGCGAAATCTCATTTCCAGCCACCTGCTGGACATCAGTCAGGAAGGAGTTGGGAGCCCAAGGGAGAGAGGCATAAGAATTCAGAGTTTTTCCTTACAAGGTGACCTGAGGAGATAAGATGCTGGCTTGCACCAACTCTTCAACTCTTGAGGATGCTTTTCCAAACAGGGGTTCTGAGATGGGGAGACAAGGTGCAGTCATGGTGCATGGCCCAAACCCCAGATGTGCCTCTGGCCCCTTTGAGAACTGCCTTATTGGCCACAAGGCTGCCGCCTCACCTTGACCTTTCCCAGCTCACTGTAGGTGGCCTGGACCATTTTCCTTTTTCTTTCCCAGATCCTCTCGCTCATCATTCCCCTTAAGCCCTGGTGCTCCTGCTTAGCTCTTCCAGAACTGGTACTGTGGGTCAGGGATCCAGCCTGGTGGTCAAGAGGCTGGTTGGCACATCCATGTCCCACATCGGAGGGATGGATTTGATTCCTAGCTCCGGTGCCTGACTTGACCTTCCTTATGCAGATTCTGGGAAGCAGAAGTGATGGTGTGGCGGTTGGGCTCTTGCCTCCCACAAGGGAGTCCCACATCAAGCTGCCCTCCCACCTCTAACAGAAAATAACAACCAGTGTCTTTCCTTGGGGCCCCACCATTTCATTAGTGCAAACTGCCTATGCCATTGTATAAGGGAAAATCTGGGGCTGGTGCTGCCACTCGGGACACCCACACTCCATATCCGAGTGCCTGAGTTCAAGGCCTGGCTCCACTTTTGATTTCAGCTTCCTACTAATGCTACCCTAGATTGAATTCCAGGCTCCTGGCTTCAGCCTGGCTGTTGTGGCATTCAGGGACTGAGCCAGTGGATAGGAGCTCTACGTCCTCCTTTGAAATGAAGTGAAAATAGGGGTCGGTGTGTTGGTTCAATTGGCAATCTTCCACATCCAAGTGCTGGCATCCCACATGGACACCAGTTCATGTCCAGGTTGCTCTACTTCTCATCCAACCTCCTGCTTGTGACCTGGGAAAGCAGTATAGGATGGCCCAAAGCCTTGGGACCCTGCACCTGCGTGGAAGACTCCAAACAAACCCCTGGCTCCTGCCTTCAGATCAGCTCTGCTCTGGCTTTTGCAGCCATTTGGGGAGTGAACCAGAGGATGAAAATCTTTCTCTCTATAAATCTGCTTTTCCAATGAAAATAAATAAATAATAAATAATTTTTTTTTTAAAGTAAAAATAGGGCCCGGCAGTGTGGCCTAGTGGCTAAGGTCCTCACCTTGAATGTGCCGGGATCCCATATGGGCACTGGTTCTAATCCTGGTAGCTCCATTTCCCATCCAGCTCCCTGCTTGTGGCCTGGGAAAGCAGTGAAGGACAGCCCAATGCTGTGGGATCCTGCACCTGGGTGGGAGACCTGGAGAAAGTTCCTGGCTCCTGGCTCCAGATTGGTGCAGCACCAGCCTTTGTGCTCACTTGGGAAATGAATCATCGGATGGAAGATCTTCCTCTCTGTCTCTCCTCCTCTCTATATATCTGACTTTGTAATAAAAATAAATAAATATTTTTTTTAAAAAGAGTAAAAATAATTTTTTCAAAAGGAAATTCCAAAGTAGACAAATTTTCACCTTTGGTTGGCACCAGTGTATCAGGGGTTGGTGTTGCTTTTGTGGTGGCGCCTGGCCCCAGCCAGCGTGGTGATGACTGTACCTCTCCCTAGAACGTGTATTCAAACCTGAAAGACAACTCCAGAGATCGTGCTTTGAGGCTCTCCTGGTAGAGTCGCATCTGAAGACTTTTGAGCTGCTTAGAGTCTTAGCCAGTGAAAACCAACAGACCCAGGTTCAACCATTTTTGTCAAGATTATCTCAAGGGGAGGGGTGGAGTGCTTGTCCATTTGGAGGCACCCAGGTTCCCATAACAAAACCAGCCTCTGCTGCTTAACTTAGTGAAATGGCTATTTTTACAACACGTAGTGTCACTCAATTCTTTTCATACAAAAAAGCCAGTCTCGATCTTGAACTACTGGAGTTGCTGAGCTCATAGGGGCACTGTCTGGTGGGCGAGGCTGACTCAGCAGGTGGCGAATTCCTACGGGAGAAACCTCTGCAGCAGGTGCACAATGCAGGGCAACACATGTGGCCTTGGGCTCTGCAGGAAGGCGGGGGCGCTGACTGTACAGGAGCCTGCAATCCACTAAACAGCTCCTGCCCGGTCCCCCCACCCAAGGGACTGAAGCCACTAGGAGCAAGGTGGCATAGCGCAGGTCACTCTTACCCGTCGCCAGGCATCAGTTTCCTTGTTTGCTGGGAGTGAGAGAGGAGTTAGAGTGGGTAGTAGGCAGTTAGGGTATTCTGGGTCTCCAAGTAAAAGAGAATTTCCCCACCATGTCTTGGATTCACCAGGTCTTCCAAGGGACAGGGGTGCTATTAGCATATCAATTCCCCACCTGAAGTATTGGCCACTACCTCTGGCCATTGTGGGAGGGCCTCAGGCTGATCTCTTTATCATTGAAAGTAGAGCAGGAAGAAGTAATACACATCTGCCTAAGGCCTGGAATGTCCTATGTCTGGCACCTCTGTGGCCTTTTGTCCCAAGGCCAGGTACCATGGAAACCAGGAATTTTCTTTGTTCATGGAGAAACATCTTTGAGGGAAACCTTTAAAAGGTGCATTCCCCACCATTCATACGGGTTCTCATTTTCCTCCTGCCACTATGGCAGAGCAGTAGGGTCTTTTTACTCTTCCTCCTGCCACTGTGGCAGGGGGTAAGGGTCCTTTCTATCTCAAAACCCCCTCCCGTCGCTAGGACGGGAGTCTTCTCTTCTCAGCCTTTCTAATAAATCTTGCTTTAAAACTAAACTGTGCCCGCATGAAAATTCTTCTTTCCTGTGAGACAAGAATTTGAGGTTGTTGCCATACTCGGAGTCAAAAATCCTGCAACAGGAGCACCTATGCTGCTAGGTGCTGGAGTCCAGCTCCAGCTGAGTTCGGAACTCGCGAAGGGTGCGTGGATGAGGCGCAAAGAAAGAAAGAGACGGACCACTAGGAACTCTTCATCATCATAATGGACCACACACAAAAGCTGTCCGCTTTATTTATACAAAATCAGTCAAACTCTGGCTCAGACGTTTTACGTCATGGTCAAGTGGGTGTTTCTAAAGATAACTCTGCCATTTGTTTCACCTAAGGCTAGAATGTTAACCACCTGGTGCCTGGCACCTGGCGCCTGGCTAGGAAAAGGTTCTCAATAGATGGTGCATATCAGTCACTAACACATTCCTACCACAATTACTTTACAGCTTGGTCTTGAGATAGTCAAGGAAGGAAGGGACCTAAAAGATCAAAGAAAGAGGGAAAGAATAGATTCCCACTACACCTGAAGACAGAACACCTTTGATTAGCATAGGATCAAAAGGGGGAGTTAGCACCCTTGATTAGCATACTGCCACAGGATGCAGCCCTAACAGCGATAATAGCTCTTTGGCTAAAAACGGAACCAGCAACATTAGCTTCTAAGTTCCTATTGATATTTAACAGTAACTCCGCAGAGGCAGGCAATGCCTACATAGATTACAGAATACTCAGTGGGGTTGTCCGGTGTCCATGCAAAGGGAGGCAGAGCTGCATTCAGGTGTTGTAGAGACATCCGCCAGGCCTTGCCATACAGCGGGAAGTTCCTTGCGACCTTGCCTGCAATGGAACATACTCTTCACACCTTCCTGTCTTCCACACCCATCACACGGACCCCAGCAAGGATGGAACTGCAGGTTAGAGCCCACTCAAAGACCCACTCACTCACATACACTTGTCCTGTGTCGGCCGACGCGGCTACCCCTGAGCACAGACTTACCCATCCAGACGTGGCCCCTTTCCCACCGGAGGCGTCTGCGTCCCTGGGTCCGCGGTCCACGCCCAAGCCTCGGAAGGAAACCCCGACATCGGCGGGGGCTTGTGCTTTGGGGTCCCCAAGCCCGGGTCGCGGGCTCCGGACCCGGGAGGCAGGCGACTTCGGGGACAGCAGGACCCGTGGTCTATCCCGTTCTTGAACAGACCACCAGGGAGTCGCCAGCCACCTGTGGACAAGGAAGGACGGAGATTCCTCCCAGACCGTCAGCCTGGATCATTCCAAAATGGCTGAGCCCCTCCGGTGTGTTCTGTCAAGCTTTAAATAAGAATGCGGACGCAAGCAAGGACGGGCAAATGCAGTCAGCTTAGAGCTGTCACAGTTTCATTCCCTTTTGGTTCCCGCTGAGTCGTGGTAAACCTCCGGTTTCCCGAAACTTGCTAACCTCCTTGTGATTTCTCTTCGGGCTCTTTCTCTGCTTCGTGAAGTCTCCACATTGCAAACCCCCCACGCCTGCAAATGCGGCACAGCCGCTTCCGCCAACTACCACCGAGGCAGATGCCTAGAGCGCCCGGTGCGGCGGTCGTGCGCGGGGGGCGGCAACGTCAACGGTTCCGCGACGAGCGCACGCAGGCTCCCACGGCCTGGGGAAGCTTTTTCTTGAAGGACCCAGAGGCGAGCCGCTAGGGGGTGGCACCGCAGCGCTCCGCCGGCAGGGACGTCTAGCAGCGCATAGTTTTGATTGGTGGAGCTCGGCCGCGGGGCGGGGCCCAGCGATTTTGAATGGGAGAGGCGGGCGGAGGGAGGGAGTGACTGGGATGGATGCCAGGGCCTCGGCGCACTCCAAGCGGCGCGGGATGGCAGCGGCGGCCTCAGGTACGGGGCTCCGGCCTGGGGGGAGGTCGGATCCTGAAACCTGGAGCTCCCGTGCGGTGATATTGCTGAGTCTGGTGGTGGCTCGGCGGGTTGTCGGGGAGACGGGAACGGTGGAGGTGCGGGGGAGGGGAGCTTCCCCCTTTACTACCGGTCCGCCTCGTTCTGCGCTCGGGTCGGTAGGCGTTAAGGGAGAGAGGCCCGGCCCCGGTCCTTGTGGAGCTTCACTTCTGTGCAAACATGCCTGGAGCCATCAGGCGGGGAGGCCAGCTGAAGGGAACTGGGGCCGTAGGTGTGTTTTGCGGGGTGAGGAAAGGACTGTGGGTAGAATCCAGTGTTTGGGTACGGGGAGTTCCCTGGAGAGGTGGAAGTTGGGCCCGAGGTGCAGACCGAGCTGCAGCTGGGGCAAGAACGGGAGTAGGAAAGGAGGGAGCCAGGGGAGAGGGCGAGCTTCTTCATCAAGTCTGAGGCTGTTCAGTCGCTCCCTTCTGTCCCCAGTCTCCCCTGCCCGGGTGCTGGAAGGGCAGCAGAGTGAACTCGTCCTCACGGAGTTCGCAGTTAGAGAGAGATGTCAGGGAGGCTGCAGCTGTGTGGAGTGTACAATATACCTGCTTGGAGGAGCCACACAGGGGATTAGCCTTCTGTGTCACAGAGGTGTCTCCTGTTTTTGTTTTTAAAGAATGGTGATTATTTTGTCTCAGTCACTTAGGAGATAGAGTGGAAGCAGCAGTGACAGAGATGTTCCAGGGAGCAGGAATGAAGGCTTGGGCCCTACGCAGTGGCCTAGTGGCTAAAGTCCTCGCCTTAAACACACTGGGATCACATATGGGCACTGATTCTAATCCTGGCAGCTCCACTTCCCATCCAGCTCCCTGCCTGTAGCCTGGGAAAGCAGTCGATGGCCCAAAGCCTTGGGACCCTGCACCTGGGTGGGAGACCCGGAGGAAGTTCCTGGCTCCTGGCTTCGGATCGGCACAGCACCAGCCATTTGCGGTCACTTGGGGAGTGAATCATCGGACGGAAGATCTTCCTGTCTCTCCTCTCTGTGTATCTAACTTTGCAATTAAACAAATAAATCTTTAACAAAGAAAAAGAATGAAGGCTCATAGGTGTGAGAAAACTTAGGCACCACAGGGACTGAGCTGTGCAGTGTCAGGAGCGGAGGGAGGATTGCGGAGGAGGCCAGAGGCTGGGGAGCAGGGTGGAGTAGTGGACTCATTTACAAATCAACTAAGAAAGTGGCAGTTGTGAATAATGGACTGGTTGGAAGAGAAGAGGTGGAATTACAGACCCATCTTGGTTGGCTTCACTCACCATGGGGGCAGAGGCAGAGCTGAGACTGCAGTGAGATGGGGCAGGGCTCAGTTTAGAACGGGGGAGGGGGGAGGTGGAGGTACTCGAGATGCCAGCACAACCACTCAGAATGTGGATGTGCAGGGGAAAGGATTGTGGCATGACAGGCTGAGAGGCTGGCATCCCATGTGAGCACTATACCCAGTTCATATGGTTCTATGCCCAGCTGCTCCACTTCCTGTCCAGCTTCTTGCTGATGTGCCTAGGAAAGCCACAGAGGATGGTCCAAGTGCTTAGACCCCAGCACCCATGTGGGAGATCCGGAGGTAGCGCTAGATGGCTGATTGCGGCCAGGCTGTTGCAGCCATTTGGGGAGTGAACCAGTAACAGAAGAGTCTGCCTTTCTCAAACTCTCTCTTTAACTCTGGCTTTCTTTCTTTTTTTTTAAGATTTATTTCTTTTCATTTAAAGGCAGATTTACAGAGAAAGATCTTCCCTTCCATCTGCTGGTTCACTCCCCAAATGGCCATAATGGCTGGAACTGAACTGATCTGAAGCCAGGAGCGAGGAACCTCCTCTTGGCGCCCCCTCTTTCCTCCCTCCCCCATGGGTGCAGGGTCCCAAGGCTTTGGGCCATCCTTTACTGCTTTCCCAGGCCACACACAGAGCTGGATGGGAAGTGGAGCAGCTGGGACACTGACTGAGACCCATATGAGATGCTGGTGCTTTAAATGATTCCCCTCCACCCCACAGTCAAAGTAGAGTTACAGAGAGAGGCAGAGATCTTTCATCTGCTGGATCATTCCCCAAATGATCCAGGGCTGGGCCAGACCAAATCCAGGAGCCCAGAACTTCTGTCAGGTCTCCCATGTAAGTGCAGGAACCCAAACACTTGGGCCATCTTCCACAGGAATCTTAACATGTGTGCCACAATGTTGCCCCCTTCCCTCCTGCTGTTATTTTTGTAGAGACACTGAGCTTGCACAGTTAGGCCACCTTTTCGAGATCACACTGCCAGTAGGTAGGATGGTCTCTGGCTCCAGATTCATGGGGATTCAAAGTGAAGGTGGTCGTGGGCCCTACACGGTAGCCTAGTGGCTAAAGTCCTCGCCTTGTACGCCCGGGATCCCATATGGGCGCCGGTTCTTATGCTGGCAGCTCCACTTCCCATCCAGCTCACTGCTTGTTGGCCTGGGAAAGCAGTGGAGGACAGCCCAGAGCCTTGGGACCCTGCACGCACATGGGAGACCTGGAAGAAGACTCAGGCTCCTGGCTTCAGATCAGAGCTCAGCTCTAGCTGTTGGAGGCCACTTGGGGAGTGAACCAGTGGATGGAATATCTTCCTCTCTGTATATCTAACTTTCCAATTTAAAAAATCAATCTTAAAACAAAAAGCAAAGTAAAGGTGCTGTGGGGGCCTGCAAGCTGACGTAATGCACTTTGGAATCAGACTTTGATTTGAAGCTCTCATTAACTTGACTTTGGGCCAGTTAGCTGATCCAGTCATGCAGAAATTTCATCTGCAAAGTGGGAGATGTATATGAACCCTTTTGCCAAGCACAGGATGCTGTCCTAAGCACTTTAGATGAATTAGCTTAATTCTTCCTTAATGAACAACCCAACAGATACTCCTATTTTATAGGTAAGAAATTAAGGCAGAGTTAGAGGAGAGGTCTTCCACCCCTGGTTCACTCCCCAGATAGCTGCAATAATCAGAGCTGGGCCAAACCAAAGCTTAGAAGCAAGAACTCCGTCAGGGTCGCCTCTGTAGATGCCAGGGCCCTGTACCCGGGCTATAGTCTATTGCCATACCGAGTGCATTCAGAGGCAGCTGGATGGAAAGTGGTGGGTTTGTTTGACTTGGTACTCATATGGGTTGCTGGCATTGCAGGTGGTAGCTCTACCTGCTGTGTCACCACACTGAATCTGCCATCTTATTCTCTGAAACCCTGGGATGACGAGGCGGAGGTGGCACCTGTGTGTGTTGGGCGAGTCAGTGTTGCCGTGTGCCCCTCACGTGCTGTCTGCGTGTGTGTGCTTCTACTTGTATTCTCCTGCTTGGTCCTGACTCTCAGGATTACCGTGAGAACCAGGTGGTCAGGTGCTCTGTGAGCTGTTTGGTGATGAGGGGTAGGGGGTTAGGAGATCCATTGTGGGGGGAGTGGGGGAGGGTGTATTTATTTATTTTCAGTTAAAAGGCAGTTTGAGTCAGAGATCTTCCATGAAGCCAGTAGTCAGGAACTGACAGGTTTCCCCACTTGGGTGGAAGGGGCCCAAGCACTTGCGTCATCCTGTTTTAAGGATCAAATCCAGAGTAGCCAGGACTTAACTTGTGGATGCTGGGATTGCAGATGGTGGCTTAACCCACTGTGTCGTAATGCCAGCCTCTCCGATTCCTCCCCTATAGGTAACTTTTTGTCTTCTTTTTGCCTTGCTGTGTCTATGTTGGTTTGTTATGCCAGAACAACATTTGTCTCCTCTGAGGCCTGTGGGTCCCCAGCTGGGAGGAGGCAGGCAGAGTTGGCCCACCACGGAAGGCCGTGGGCATCCTCATTAAAAACAAATTTGGGAGAGGAGAAGATCTAGTTTGAATTCTGCTACCAGCTGCGAACTGTAGAATCCACGTTACCCTTCACAGTAGTATACAACTCATAAGACAGTTTCAGATTACTGAATCCTCCCAGAAATACACTTAAAGTCTTTATCTTTGTTGTGCTTTCTAAAGATACTTATGTTTATTTGAAGAGCAGTGAGAGATAGCAGTCTGAGATTTTTTTCCATCCACTGGTACACTCCTGAAAATGCCTGTGATGGCCAGGTTTGAGCAGAAGCACAGAACTCAATGCAAAGTTCTCTAATGAGAGTGCCAGGGCCCCGGGTACTTGAACCATGGCCTGCTGCCTCCCATGGTACTCGAGCACAGGAAGCTGGAGCCAGAAGCAGAGTTGGGACTCCCACACAGACCCACGGGACAGGCATGTGTGTCCCCCAAGTGCGGTCTAGGTGCCCACGCCCGTCATCTCTCCAAGTGACCTAGATTAATCTGCAGAAGCAAGCTCAATGGAATGCTTACAAGAATTTCTTGTCAGGGCCTTTTGCAGACTGAGCTGGGACAGCAAGGGCTTGCCAGCTGCTCTGCAACCTGATCCCTTCCAAACAAAGAGATTGAGTGTAGGTGGTTTTTTTTATAAATGCAACCATTGGAGCATCACAGAGTGGGCAACAAGAAAAACAGCCACACAATCCTTGCTCAGAGAAAACTACCATGAAAGGTTAGGGAACGTGTTTGGGTACCTCTGTGTATGTCTAAATGCAGGTGAGGAACAGAGAGAGAGTTCATTATCTGGATCCAGCTGGGGCTGCCTGTCAGCTCAGTCCTTGGAACAGCTCTGAGAAGCTGACCTTCCCATCTTGGCCCATCAAATGGTCCCATAGCTAAACCCGGACGCTTGTTACAAGTGCAGGATCTGGGGAACTGCAGCCAATCCTATACTTGAGCCACATCTTCCAGGATATTTGTGTGTTCACCATGACTGGAGAGGCCTGCTCGGCACTCCCTAACTTCTCGCCAGGGCTGCCCATGGCAGAGCCAGGGTAAAGTGCTCCCCTGTAAATGAGCTATGACCACCAAGCTGCTTGCCTAACACTTGCCTTCTCTCCTCCAGGAGCCGGTCGCTGTCGGCTAAGCAAGATGGGCACTGGCCGCCGGCCGCCTCCAGCCCGTGTGCGGGTGGCTGTGAGACTGCGTCCTTTTGTGGATGGGACAGCCGGAGCCAATGACCCGCCTTGTGTCCGGGGCCTGGACAGCTGCTCTCTGGAGGTCGCCAATTGGAGGAACTATCAGGAGACTCTGAAGTACCAGTAAGGACCAGACCTCCTCCCTCCCTTGTGCAGCCCTCAGAGCTGCCTCCCAGGCCCTGTCAGGGCTGCTGTGGGGAGGGAGTCAGACACGCCCTGCTGGGGAAGCAGACACAATGGGGGAAGGACCAGGGAGGTAAGCACCACTAAGGGACCAGTGAGAGGGGCTGGGATGCACCACCCAACTGTAGCTGGGCAGTCAGCCTCAGAGACCACTGAGTCCCAGGATACAACTTACGAGGGCAGCTCCCTAAAATTCCCATTGGGAAGTTCAAGTTCAAAGGCCTAAGGCCTATTCTAGGCTAAAGGGTGTGGAAACACAGCCTACAGATCCAATCTGACTAGTAGTCTAGTTTTTTCTTGTTGTTGTTAAGATTTATGTATTTTTATTGGAAAGTCAGATATACAGAGAGAAAGATCTTCCGTCCACTGGTTCTCTTCTCAAGAGACCACAACAGCTGGAGCTCAGCTGAAGCCAGGAGCCAAGAGTTTTCTTCTGGGTCTCCTATGTGTGTGCAGGGTCCCATGCCACAAGCAGGGAGCTGGATGGGAAGTGGAACAGCCAGGATATTAATGATCCAGCAACCATATGGGATCCTGGGCAGGCAAGGCAAGAACTTTAGCCACTAGGCTACTGCACCAGGCTATGTTTTTTTAAGATTTGTTTATTTTTATTGGAAAAGTCACATCTATAGAGACAAAGGAGAGACAGAGATCTTCTGTCTGCTGGTTCACTTCCCAAGTGGCCACAATAGTGGCATTGCCTATCTGAAGCCATGAGCATCTTCCAGGTCTTCCATGTGGCTGCAAGGTCCCAGGGTTTTGGGCTATTCTTGACTGCTTTCCCAGGCCACAAGCAGGGAGCTGGTGCTCTCTTTGGCAGCACAAATACTAAAATTGGAAGCAGGGAGCTGGATGGAAAGCGGACCACCGGGATATGAACCGGCGCCCATATTGGATCCCATCACATACAAGGCGAGGTCTTTAGCTGCTAGACTACCACGCTGCCTGGCCCATCACATACAAGGTGAGGTCTTTAGCGCTAGACTACCACGCTGGCTGGGTGGTGCAGTCCTCCGGTAGTTGATGGCGGTTTCCCAGGTGCAGTGCCTGAGGCTAAGGAGTGGAGGGAACAATGGGGGCTTGGAGACGCCAGAATATCTCCTGTTTGGCTCTTTCCAAAAAGAGTTTGCCAGCTTCATTATAGGCCTGAGACAGTTGGGTTTCAGTTTCTTTCCAATCTCATCTCCTCTACCCCATACTAAAAGCCTTGCTGTAGCCTAGGCCACAGCTTCTCCGAGTGTGATGGAGGGGCCGCGGGCATGTTGTATGCCCACAGCACTGCAGTATCCAGACACTAACTTCTGAATATGCTGCCACGGGAGAAGACTGGCTTACGTGTCTCGTCTCTATGCTGTTCTTTCTCTCTCTCTCTCTTAAGTAATTAATTAATTTTTATTTATTGGAAAGTCAGATATACAGAGAGCAGGAGAGACAGAGAGGAAGATCTTCCGTCCGATGATTCACTCCCCAAGTGAGCACAATGGCCGATGCTATGCCGATCCGAAGCCAGCAACCAGGTACTTCTTCCTGGTATCCCACACGGGTGCAGGGTCCCAAAGCTTTGGGCCGTCCTCGACTGCTTTCCCAGGCCACAGGCAGGGAGCTGGATGGGAAGTGGAGCTGCCTGGATTAGAACCGGCACCCATATGGGATCCCGGGGCATGTTCAAGGCAAGGACTTTAGCCGATAGGCCACGCCGCCGGGCCCTCTTAATTTATTTTTACTGGAAAGGCGGATATACAGAGAGGAGGAGAGACAGAGAGGAAGATCTTCTGTCCGATGGTTCACTCCCTAAGTGACCACAAATGGCTGGAGCTGAGCTGAGCTGATCTAAAGCCAGAAGCCAGGAGCTCTTCTGGGACTCTCACTCAGGTGCAGGGTCCCAAGGCTCTGGGCCATCCTTGACTGCTTTCCCAGGCCACAAGCAGGGAGCTGGATGGGAAGTAGAGCTGCCAGGATTAGAACCAGAGCCCATATCCCGGTGTGTTCAAGGCGAGGACTTTAACCACTACACTATCATGCCAGCCCCCCCTCTCTCTTTTTTAAAGATTTATGTATTTGAAAGTCAGATTTACAACCCCAGGTGGCCGCAGTGGCCAGAGCTGAGCTGATCTTAAGCTAGGAGTTTCTTCTGGATCTCCCATGCATGTACAAGGTCCCAAGGCTTTGGACTTTCTTCTAATGCTTTCCCAGGCCACAAGCATTGACCTGATTGGGAAGTGGAGCAGCCGGGACATTAACCAGCACCCATATGGGATCCCGGCACATGCAAGGCAAGGACTTTAGTTATTAAACTATCACACTGGCCCTCTGTGCTACTTTTGAAAGAATTTCTTTGGGGGCCTGGCGGCATGGCCTAGCGGCTAAAGTCCTTGCCTTGAACTTGCCAGGATCCCATATGGGCGCCGGTTCTAATCCAGGCAGCTCCACTTCCCATCCAGCTCCCTGCCTGTGGCCTGGAAAAGTAGTTGAGGACGGCCCAAAGCTTTGGGACCCTGCACCCATGTGGGAGACCTGAAAGAAGTTCCTGGTTGCTGGCTTCGGATCGGCATAGCATCGGCTTTTGCGCTTACTTGGGGAGTGAATCATCGGACGGAAGATCTTCCTCTCTGTCTCTCGTGCTCTCTGTACATCTGACTTTGTAATAAAAATAAAGTAAATCATTAAAAAAAAAAAAAAAGAATTTCTTTTGGGCCCGGCGTGATAGCGTAGTTGTTGCCTTGAGCGCGCCGGGATCCCATGTGGGTGCCAGTTCTAGTCCTGGCGGCTCCACTTCCCATCCAGCTTCCTGCTTGTAGCCTGGGAAAGCAGGAAAGGATGGCCCAAAGCTTTGGGAACCTGCACCCACGTGGGAGACCCGGAAGAGGCTCCTGGCTTCGGATCGGCATAGTATTGGCCGTTGCGGCTCACTGGGGAGTGAATCATCGGACGGAAGATCTTCCTCTCTGTCTCTCGTCTCTGTATATCCGCCTTTCCAATAAAAAAGTAATAAAAATAAATCTTTAAAAAAAAATCTTAAAAAAAAATTTTTTTTTCTCTGATGGCAAAATTCTCTTTTGTGAAGTGGAGTCCTTTTCAGGTGTTCTCATCATTGTTTCCTGAGTCCCAGTAAAGTCCAGGTCATCTACCAATCCCATGAGACTGCAAAGCTCCCGAGAGCAGGGGTGTCCTATGCATCTCTGTATTCATAACCCCGACCCAGATGCTGGGGCAGAGCCGGCACTCCGTGTGCCTATTCAGGTCTGTGTGCAGCCACGAGCGATAAACATTGTTAAATCCAGGGCCAGTTTCCTCCAGTTCCAGTGGACATGAAGCCCCCAGCTAATTCCTTCCTTCCTGCCAATAGGTTTGATGCTTTCTATGGGGACCGAAGCTCTCAGCAGGATGTCTATGCAGGCTCTGTGCAGCCCATCCTGCGGCACTTGCTGGAAGGGCAGAATGCCAGTGTGCTCGCCTATGGGCCCACGGGGGCAGGTGAGAGGGGTGGGGCGGGTAAGTGGGCTGGCCAGGCAGCACTATGGGGCACCAAGGCTGAGGGGCGTGGAGAGGCAACCCTCAATGCATCCTCCTCTTTTCCTCCAGGAAAGACCCACACGATGCTGGGCAGCCCGGAGCAGCCTGGCGTGATCCCCCGGGCACTCATGGATCTCCTGCACCTCACCCGGGAGGAGGGGGCCGAGGGCCGGCCGTGGGCTCTCTCTGTCACCATGTCCTACTTAGAGATCTACCAGGAAAAGGTGATGCCCCCTTCTGGGCTGGGGAGGGAAGAGGCAGCAGGGTCCAGAGTGCCCAGTCCTGGGGCATTGTGGCAGATGGTGTCACACCAAGTGTCTAGCACAGGACAGGAAACCCAAGTCCTAGGAAGAGAGTGGCCAGCTTGGGTGTGGAGAGCTGGCCACTCAGCACTCACTCGGCCGGGCTTTCTCAGGTGTTAGACCTCCTAGAGCCTGCATCTGGAGACCTGGTGATCCGCGAAGACTGTCGGGGCAATATCCTGATCCCGGGCCTCACGCAGAAGCCCATCAGCAGCTTTGCTGATTTTGAGCAGCACTTCCTGCCAGCCAGTCGAAACCGGACTGTGGGTGCCACCCGGCTGAACCAGCGTTCTTCTCGCAGTCACGCCGTGCTATTGGTCAAGGTGAGGTCTGCTGGCTGTTGCGGTGGCCCAGGAAGCTCTGGGGAGCTGAAGTCGGAGTTGGGGTTAAGCGTGAGGCCTTCATGCTTGTCCCCAGGTGGACCAGCGGGAGCGCCTGGCCCCGTTTCGCCAGCGGGAAGGAAAACTCTACTTGATCGACTTGGCTGGCTCAGAGGACAACCGGCGTACAGGCAACCGGGGCCTGCGGCTCAAAGAGAGCGGCGCCATCAACACGTCCCTCTTCGTGCTGGGCAAGGTGGTCGATGCACTGAACCAGGGCCTCCCTCGGGTGCCCTACCGTGACAGCAAGCTCACTCGCCTACTTCAGGTCAGGCCTAAAGGGGCTCCCAGGTTTGCTGGGTGGTCAGAGCTAGGCAAAATGGGCTTCTGACCTGCCCGCTCTGCCTCAGGACTCACTGGGTGGCTCGGCACACAGCATTCTCATTGCCAACATTGCCCCAGAGAGGCGGTACTACCTGGACACGGTCTCTGCGCTCAACTTTGCTGCCAGGTCCAAGGAAGTGATCAACCGGCCCTTTACCAATGAGAGTCTGCAACTCCATGGTGAGTGCCCATGGACAGCTAAGGTGTAGGCTGGAGCCACCAGGCCTCAGCCCACAGGCTGACTGCCCTCCTCCCCCCTCTCGCCTCCCAGTCTTGGCACCTGTTAAACCATCTCAGAAGGAACCACTAGGTCCATCAGAGGCTAAGAGAGCCCGAAGCCCCGAGAAAGAGGAGCTCGAGAGCCCTGAGCCCACAGCAGCCCCAGCCTCTGGTCCCCAGAAACTCGGGTGAGCATGAGGCCCCAGTGGACCCTGCCTACCATGTGCAGCTCAGCGGAGGGAGCAGTGTGGCCTAGTGGGGGGTGGCAGTGTGGTCTCTCAGGTCCCTGAGCATGGGCAGCTGGAGACTTACTGCTCTCCTGCTGAATTCACCCTAAGCCTCCACGTTATTCTAGGCTACCGTCCAGTGGGAGAGCACTTCCTGGGTCTCTTAGCCCACTTTCCTCCATTTTCCAACCACCCCTTCCCCCAGGCTTTTAGCAGCTGCTGGGGCAGCTGTTTGAAGGGGAGTACTTATTGTGTCTCCTCAAGGAGTGTCCTGGATCGAATCTTTCTGGTCCAAAGGAAGTGAGCTGGCTGCCTGAAGCCCCTTGGCTCTGAGCAAGAGGCCAGACTTCAGGGAACTGGGTGTGGTCCTAACACTGATGTTTCTATTTTTCTTTTCTTTCTTTTTTAAGATTTATTTATTTTTATCGGAAAGGTAGATTTATAGAGAGGAGATAGAGAAACATTTTCCATCCATTGGTTCACTCCGTAAGTGGCCACAACAGCTGGTGTTCAGTTGATCCGAAGCCAGGAACTTTTTCCAGGTCTCCCACATGGGTGCAGGGTTCTAAGGCTTTGGGCCGTCCTCAACTGCTTTCCCAGGCCACAAGCAGGGAGCTGGATGGGAAGTAGAGCAACTGGACATAAACCAGTATCCATATGGGATCCTGGCGCATGCAAGGCAAGGACTTTAGCCATTAGGCTACCATGCCGGGCCCAACACTGCTTCTTCTACTTTTGTCCCAACAAAGCTACTAACTCACTTCTCAGTGGAGATTGCTACCAGTGCCATGTCAGTATTCTTGCTTTCTGAACCTAGCAATGGGCCCTTTTTTACTCCAGTGAGCCAGCTGCAGCTGAAACTTTGCCCTATCTTAAGTCCTAACACTTCAGCAGGGGCTAGCACCATTGAAGAAAGTAGCATGCAAAAAAGTGTGAGTTCACTCATCACCCCCTCAGTCATGCCTGCTTCTCCTGCTCCATGTGCAGAGTTTGAGCTCACATGCACATGGGTATCGTGCGTGAACAGCACGCTCGCTGCCCAGCAGGCTGTCTGGGCACTGGGGTGCCAAGATCATCCCTCTCCTCAGATGCTCACTTTTGGGGAAGATAGGAACATCCATGGGTTCTGCATCCTGCACATGCGCATACTTCCTATCTTCACGCCCCGAACAGTGCAGCAGGTCCCAGTTTACATGGCGCTGACACTGTCCTAGCTGTTGCAAGCCCCCTCCCCCGCGCCCCCAGAGACGTCTTGGAGTGTTTGGGGCATGTTACAGCAAGGATTTGGCATCTTGGGATTTTGGCATCCTCAGCGGTTCTGGGACGACCGTCTCCATAGATAACAAGGGCTGACTTGTCCAAGGCCAGGCAGACAGGGCAGGAGGAGCCATGAGGACATGACTGGTGTGTTTTCACACACAGCTTCCTATGTGTTCCTCTAAGGCCCCTGCATCAGACAGCAGGACAGAGGGGCTAGTCCACAGGGTAGGGAACCGGACGTCCAGTGACATGGGGCATCCTCATGGGAGAGTGAGTGACAAATGAGCTACCAGGTATGAGGAGGTGGGGGAAATGCCAGGCAGAAGGGGAGGGTGGGAGACTACGCTGCATGGGATGTGAGGACCCTGCTGGGACAAGCCTCTCCTTCCGCCCACAGGAGAAGGCCTGGCAGCTCAGGTCTGCAGCGGCTTTCAAAGCCCGCTAGAGTGGACCTCCTTCGGGGAGGCCTTCCCTGACCGCCTCTCCGCACAAACAGGCCCTCAACACAGTCTCCCTTTTTCTTAGTTTCCTCATTAGACTGTAAGCTCCCCCAGCACAGGGCCTTGTCTTCTAACACCTGGCACTCAAGACTCCTGGCATCCCTGAGGTATTTTACCTGAAAGAGCCTGTGTCCAGAGAGGCCAGGAAACTTGCTCAGGGTTGTCCAACAACTTAACCTTGGGGATTGGAACTGCAGGATGCAGCAGCATGGTGAGGGCTGGGGAGGTGTGCGGGAGTAACATCTGTCTGTTCAGCCCCCTGCAGGAGCTCAGCAGCATGGACCCAGCTGTGCTGGAGCGCCTTCTGAGCTTGGACCGGCTGCTGGGCTCCCAGGGCAGCCAAGGGACTCCACTGCTGAACACCCCCAAGCGAGAAAGGATGATGCTTATGAAGACAGTGGAAGAGAAGAACTTGGAAATTGAGGTACATGCTGAAAACTCCCCCTGGCCTTGAGGTCCCTGGGTCTTCAGATGGGATAAAGGAGACTTCAGAGGCTGGACTAGAATCCATTTTTCACCTGAGCTGGAAAGTGCTGGAATGTTCTGTTTTGGTGAAAGTAACTGAGACATATGTAAGGATATTAGAGAAGATTCCAAGTCAAAGGAGGAAACGTTAGACACTGAATTTCCTAGATTCCATTCTAGCTTTAATGAGGACTGCCCAGCCAGCTTTCCCTGCGTGTCCTGCCCGGGTGTTCTTTCATGCTCACCCTAACCTACTGTCCTCAGGGTGGGTCTGAGTCCCATCTGCCTCATCTTCCCAACAGAGGCTTAAGATGAAGCAGAAAGAATTGGAGGCCAAAGTGCTGGCACAGGAGGCTACTGACCCAAAGGAGAAGGAGAACTGCTCTCCCACAGCGCTCCGGCTCCTTCCTCGCCGCACGGTCACAGCCGCAAAACCCTTAAAGAAGGCTGTGGTGATGCCCCTGCAGCTGAGTAAGTCTGGGTCTGGTGTGGGTGTTGGGGGAGCTGGCTCGGTCCTGCCTGGGACATGGGGCGGGGGTGGTAATGAGGAGCAGCTGGCACAAAGCTGGGCACTCTGCCCTCATCAGCCTAGGGTCAGGCCACCAAGGCAGGACTGCTTCTGCTGCAAGGTCACCCGAGAGCACTCTGTGTCTACAGTTCCTAGGCCACACCAGGGCCGGGGAGAACCACGTGGCTGCCGGGGAGGGTGAAAATGATAGCCCCCCTAACTGCAGCTCACCATTCCTGCTTTCAGTTCAGGAGCAGGCGGCTTCCCCAAGTCCAGAAATCCATATCCTAAAGAAGAGAGGCCGGAAGCGGAAGGTGAGACTAGCTGTGGCCCCCGGCTACCCCTGGGGTGAAAGTGGTGGGCAATGGTAGGGAGAGACCTGGTGACACGTCATCAGAAGGGAATTTAGGGTGAAACAAGCGTTACAGGTCCCTGGCTGCATGACCCCACACCTGTTGCCTCATTCCCCTTGTGGCTCTTGTTGCACCTGCTTGCTACAAACTTAGAGCACAATCAGGGAAATGACTGTGGCACCCCTTCACACATGCAGGCCAGTGTGCACACACGTGCATGGGTGGGTAAGTAGAACTACCCCAACTGAGCTGACATCGAGGGTGGCTTTGCCAAGAGTAGAAGGCGGCTTCCTTGCTGGAGGGGAGGGACAGATTGACTTTTGTACTGGAAATGATCTCCACAGTAGGAGAAAGGGACTAGTGTCACCACGGTTTCACAGGTTGGAGAGAGTGAAAATTGGCCCAGAGTGGCAGAGGGAAGGAATGTGGGGAGACACTTGATGCAAGGGGGAGAGGAGAGGGCCGGAGGGCGCCGCGGCTAGCTGGGTTCCAAGCTCTGGCGGAGCAGGCGAGGCGCTGCACACTCATCCCTCCGCCCCTGCCTGCCTGCCAGCTGGAGTCCCTGGATGCCCCCGAGCCCGAGGAGAAGGCTGAGGACTGCTGGGAACTGCAGATAAACCCCGGGCTGCTGGCTCAGGGCCGCCAGAGAATCTTGCATCTTCTGAACGAGGGCTCCGCTCGGGACCTGCGCAGCCTGCAGCGCATCGGCCAGAAGAAGGCCCAGCTCATAGTGGGTTGGAGGGAGCTGCACGGCCCCTTCAGCCAGGTGAGGGGCGGGGAG
Organism: Ochotona curzoniae; assembly: GCF_017591425.1. NCBI lineage: Eukaryota > Metazoa > Chordata > Mammalia > Lagomorpha > Ochotonidae > Ochotona > Ochotona curzoniae. The sequence continues at coordinate 8,802,122 of NW_024465421.1, forward strand.
CTGGGGGAGGCGGGCGCCCTGGCCTAGGGCTCTTCCCCTATGGCTGCCGTCCCTCCACAGGTGGAGGACCTGGAGCGTGTGGAAGGCATATCCGGGAAGCAGATGGAGTCGTTCCTGAAGGTGAGATCCTGCCCCGGCCCTCCCCGCCCGGCCCGGCCCGCGCTAACGTGGCTCCCGCCCCTCCTGTGTTGCAGGCCAACATCCTGGGTCTCGCCGCCGGCCAGCGCTGCGGCCCCTGCTGACTGCCGCCGCCTCCCGTTCTGTGTTTATTATCCTTGTGTCAGCGTAAATCCTTGTGTTGTGTAAATACAGTTGTTACGCTGCTGCCTCGGCCTGATTTTTGGGGTGGGTGGGCTACGGGCTCCGCGACGACCCCGGAGGGACGCCATCTTTAGGGAACCACGACCCAGCGCCGGATTGTAAATAAAACCTCTGGAATGGGGAGGGGAAGAGACGGCGGCCGAGAGGAAACAAAAAGCTGACGCGAAGGCCGGAGACGGCGACCGTTAGCCGGGCGCGCGCGCGGAGCTTGGCCCCGCCCCGCCCGTGCCCCCGGCGCGCGCGCCCCTCCGCTCCCGCTCCTCGGCGAGGGCGACCTCGTGCGCGTGCGCGCGGAATAACGGCCGCTGGCGGGCCGTGGGGGGGGCTGGAGTCGTTGAGGGGGGGAGAAGAGCGAGGCCGCCCCGTCTCCCGCGCGCCCACCACCTGCGCCAGCGTCAGCCAATCAGCGGCCGCCTCCGGGGTCTCGCGCTCGGGGCGCCTCGGGCTGCTGGGCGGCTCCCTGGGCCCTCCTCCCGCCACGGGCCCTCCCCCGCCCGCCGGCCCCGCGCGCGCTCGCGCTCGCGCCCGCTCCAGCCTCCTGTGTGTCCCCGCGCCCCCCGCCCGCCCGCCCCGCGCGCAGTGTGCTCCGCTCCCCCCACCCTCCTCCTCCTCCTCCCCCCGCCCGCCCCGCGCGCCTCCTCCTCGGCCCCCTCCCCCCCGCGGCCGCCGCCGCCGCCGCCGCCGCCTCCTCCTCCTCCTCCCGCCCCAGGGCGAGCGCGAGCCACCTCCCTCCCTCCCTCCGCCATGGATCCCAGCAACTGGAGCAGCTTCATCTTCCAGGTAACAACCCCCTCCCCCCGCCCCCACCCCCTGCCCTCCCGTCCCACCCCCCCTCCGCGCGCCCGGTGCGCGCGCAGCTGTCCCCCTCCCTCCCTCGCGCCCTCCCCCGCCCTCCCCGAGGCGCCGGCTGGGCGCGCGCGCGGCGGGGGCCGAGGCTGCTCCCTCGCTCCCCCCACCCCGCCCCGCCAGGCTCCAACCGCCGCCGCCGCCGCCGCCGCCACCGCCGCCCGGGCCCCCGCCCCCGGCCCCGGCCCCCGGCCCCGCGGGGCCTCCCGCCCCCACCCAGGGGGCGTCGCCGCCGCCGCCGCCGCCGTCGCCGCGCTCCGCGGCCCGCAAGGCGCCCTCCCTCCGCTCCCTCCCTCCCTCCCGCCGGCCGGGGTGCGCGGGCGGCGGGGCGGCCCGCGGGCCATGCGTTCGGCGCGGCCCAGCCCGGCCGGCCGGGGGCGGCGCCCCGAGCCCGGGCCCCGCGCGGCCCGCGCCCCCGGCCCCCGCTGAGCCCCAGGGGCCCCCCACCGTGGCCGAGGCCATGTTCCCCGTGTTCCCTTGCACGCTGCTGGCCCCCCCCTTCCCCGTGCTGGGCCTGGACTCCCGGGGGGTGGGCGGCCTCATGAACTCCTTCCCGCCACCTCAGGGTCACGCCCAGAACCCCCTGCAGGTCGGGGCTGAGCTCCAGTCCCGCTTCTTTGCCTCCCAGGGCTGCGCCCAGAGTCCATTCCAGGTGAGTAGGGGCCGGCCGCGGCGGGCTGGCCGGGCCGGGAGGGCGCCGACCCGCGGCCGCGGCCCACCACGCCGCCTTGTCTCCGCAGGCCGCGCCGGCGCCCCCCCCCACGCCCCAGGCCCCGGCGGCCGAGCCCCTCCAGGTGGACTTGCTCCCGGTTCTCGCCGCCGCCCAAGAGTCGGCCGCCGCCGCCGCGGCCGCCGCTGCCGCCGCCGCCGCCGTGGTGACGGCGCCCCCGGCCCCGGCCGCCGCGTCCACTGTGGACACTGCGGCCCTGAAGCAGCCCCCGGCGCCCCCGCCGCCGCCCCCGGCCGTGTCGGCGCCCGCCGCCGAGGCCGCGCCCCCCGCCGCCGCCGCCACCATCGCCGCCGCGGCCACCGCCGTCGTCGCCCCGACCTCGACGGTCGCCGTGGCCCCGGTCGCGTCCGCCTTGGAGAAGAAGACAAAGAGCAAGGGGCCCTACATTTGCGCTCTGTGCGCCAAGGAGTTCAAGAACGGCTACAACCTCCGCAGGCACGAGGCCATCCACACGGGGGCCAAGGCCGGCCGCGTCTCCTCTGGGGCCATGAAGATGCCCACCATGGTGCCCCTGAGCCTCCTGAGCGTGCCCCAGCTGAGCGGAGCCGGCGGGGGAGGGGGAGAAGCGGGGGCCGGCGGCGGCGCGGCCGCGGTGGCCGGCGGCGGCGTGGTGACCACCACGGCCTCGGGCAAGCGCATCCGCAAGAACCACGCGTGCGAGATGTGCGGCAAGGCCTTCCGCGACGTCTACCACCTGAACCGACACAAGCTGTCGCACTCGGACGAGAAGCCCTACCAGTGCCCGGTGTGCCAGCAGCGCTTCAAGCGCAAGGACCGCATGAGCTACCACGTGCGCTCACATGACGGCGCTGTGCACAAGCCCTACAACTGCTCCCACTGTGGCAAGAGCTTCTCCCGGTGTGCAGGGGGCTCGGCCGCCGCGGGGCCGGGGGCGGGCGGCAGGCAGGGAGGGAGGCGGGGGCGGCCGGCCTGGCCCCCCGCAGGCTGGCACGGCTGGGGCCGGGGTGGGGGGGCGCAGAGCCCCTCCCCGGGAGGAGGGAGGTGAGCGCTCCCGCTTGGCAGGGAGCAGGGGGTGGTACTTGGCGAAGGAGGTGGGCCTATGGGTGGAGGGAAAGCCTCGTGCGGGAGGAGGAGGAGGAGGATGCCGAGGTCGAGGGGAGGGGTTTCCCGCTCCCGCTGGCTGCGGAAGCCCCGGGAGGCGAGGAAGGGGCGCGCTGGCCGGGAGGCGAGGAAGGGGCGCGCTGGCCGGGAGGCTCACCGCCCGAGCCCTAACCCCGCTCCCCGACGTGTCCCCAGGCCGGATCACCTCAACAGTCACGTCAGACAAGTGCACTCCACAGAACGGCCCTTCAAATGTGAGGTAGGAAGCCCGCCGCCTCCTGTCCTGGTTTTCATTGGTTTTGATCCTCATGGTAGCTGTCTCAGTTCAGCCTCTCAGACCCCCTTTTTCTCTTCTCTTCTTTTTGCCTTTTCACTCCATTGTCTCATTCCTCCTCCAAGGCTTCATCATCTCACTCCCATTCCCTACAGCTCCCACAGCCCCAAGGCGCTGACGCCTTTAGTCTTGCTCCCTGCTCCCCACTCCCTGAAGCTTTAACGCTCCTGTGACACCCCCCACGCCCCTCCCCCCTCCCCAGAAATGTGAGGCAGCTTTTGCTACGAAGGACCGACTGCGGGCGCACACAGTACGACACGAGGAAAAGGTGCCATGTCACGTGTGTGGCAAGATGCTGAGCTCGGCTTATATTTCGGACCATATGAAGGTGCACAGCCAGGGCCCTCACCATGTCTGTGAGCTCTGCAACAAAGGTACACACATCAAGGGGCCAGGAGGGCCAGGGTGGGCACAAAGCCAGCGGGTGCTGGAACCAAGAGCTCGTGGCATCTATAGCCCATTAGGAAGCGAGCAAAGCAATATGGGGCCAACTAAACGTCACCAAGTTCTGAGAAGCTGAGGTGGCAATGGGGAGACCATCTACTAGAGAGGTCAGCTCATGGGCGGGCAGGGGCAGTGGGATAAGGCCCCCGGGAGAAGCAATCAAGGGAGTAAGGCAGGCTTCCTGCTGCAGAGCCACAACTTCTTGTCTCCAGCACCTAGGCTAGTGGAGGCCCTCTGCAGGGGCTCTAAGCCTGCACCTGCCCTTTTTTTTTTTTTTTTTAACTTGTTCACTGAGGATCTGGGTTAGGGCTTGGGGGGGGCACTAAGGGGGGGAGGGACACAGCCGTCTCTTCTGAGGAGCAACCCTCCAAGTAGCTAGGAGCCAGTGACTGCTCATCCTGGGAGAGGGAGCACTGTAGGTGGCCAGGCTGAAAAGTGGGTACCACCCAAGCCCGGCCTCCCCACCCCCCAGCACCTGCAGGTAGACAACCCCACACTATCAAGGATGTGGTGGGAGGAGGACAGGGCCATCTGAGGAGGGCGTCCCCAGCCTGGGAGAACAGCCCCGTCTCTGGGGTCTCCACCTGGCTGACCCCCATCCCCCATCCCAATCCACCCCACCCCCCATAGGCTTCACCACGGCAGCATACCTGCGCATCCACGCGGTGAAGGACCATGGGCTCCAGGCCCCGCGGGCTGACCGCATCCTGTGCAAGCTGTGCAGCGTGCACTGCAAGACCCCTGCCCAGCTGGCCGGCCACATGCAGACCCATCTGGGGGGGGCCGCCCCCCCTGTCCTGGGAGACGCCCCCCAGCCACAGCCCACCTGCTGAGGGGGACCCCCGCACCCACCAGGCAAGGCGTGGGGCATGGCTGGGGGGGGTGAAGCGGGAGGGTGGGACAAGGGGGCTCCAAGGGCCCACTAGGGGAGCTCAGGAAGGCCAGGGACACCCCCATCTGTCCTTCAGGTTAGGGAGATTGCGGGGACCAAGCAAGGCCCCTCAGAACTGCTCTGTGCGGGTGAGGATGCAGGCCAGAGGCTCTGGGGACCAGACAGGAAGTTAGCAACGGCTGTGTCCTGGGGAAGCAGTCTGGGGGACGGCGAGGTGATGGGCATTCAGCCCGCACTGTGCTCTTGTGTTCCCCACGGTGCAGGTACCGGCGAGGTTTGTCCAATGGCAGCAGCAGCAGCGGCGGCAGCGGCGGCAGCAGCAGCAGTGGCAGCCCCTCCCACAGCTGTGGGTTCCCTCCCGGGGGCTGAGGGGGTGCCCGTGAGCTCCCAGCCACTTCCCTCCCAGCCCTGGTGAGCCCTAGGTTGGTGGGCGGGAGGGGAGAGTGGAGGAATGTGCTTTGGCACAGTCTCCTCTCAGCCCTCTGCCCACCAACTCCTCACTGCGTCCCCACCCACCCGGGAGCCTCCTGCAGGAAGGAGGAAGGCGCGTTTTCTTAGGGGATTGGCTAGGTTTTCACCATTTGTCTCCTGCTCCTCTCCCCCTTGCCCCAGAGATGACCCTACACTCACCTGTGCCCTTGGTTTGAAGCCCCCCTGGACCACGGGCAGGGATGGCAGAGGACAGGAGCAGCCACTGCCCTTCCCCCTCTCCTCTCTGTCACTCCTGCCCGGCCCTCCCAGGGGCTGCGAGTCTCTCCTGTCACAGCCCTCACTCCTCCTTCCGGTCCTCTCCCTCACTACTGTCTGCTGCCCCTCCCTGGGGAGTTGGTGCTTTCTTTTTGTTTTTGTTTCGTTTTGTTTTTCTTTCTTCCTTTTCTTTTTTTCTTCAGGGGGAGGGAGGAGAGGAAGGAGGGAATCAAAAATTCTGTCCTGAGAAGGGAAAGGTGAGATTTGAGAAGGGACAGACAGGAAAGGTAGAGGTGGTACTTGCTGAGTGTTGAGGGGAGGTTAGGGGAGCAGGAGGAGGAGCTGCCAGGGCCAGAAGTAGAACAGGAGGGGGCATCGAGGGGGCCAGGGTAAATGAGAGGGTCCAGGACTAGAGGTGCTTCCTGGGTGGGGGGAATGCAGCCACAGGGTCTCCCCCCTTCCCTCTCCACCCCAGCTCCAGCCCTGGTCTGGTCTCTTATCCCTCTCCCCCACGACAGAGCTATGGCCCTGGCCGTGTCATCGTGTTCCTGTGTCCCCTGCATGTCCCCCACCCTCCACCCCCTCCTTTTGCGCGGACCCCATTATAATAAATTTTAAATAAAAACCTGTCTCTGTTTTTGGGTTGAGTGAATTTCTCCCAGCCCCAAGAGGCTTTATCCCCCAAAGGCCTGGTCTTGTCCACCTTTTCTCAGCTCCGAGTGGCCCAGGGTTCACACTCCCAACTCCCCCGGCTGTAGCAAGGGTCAAGACTCCAGGGGTGTTGGAGAACAAGTTCCAGGTCGCCCTGCTTTTTGGGGAATCCCCAATCTGGACTGGCCCAAATGGATGGTGGACGGCTGCACTGTGTGCCCCGCTGTACCCCTTGCCTTTGCTCTGGCCCTGTCGGAGTAACTGCACACCCTCCAGGTGCTGGTGACTAGTGTAGCTGCAGAAAGCCTCAGGCCCTAGGGCTAGGAGCAGTCCCCGTCCATTCTAAGGTGCACTTGGCCCCTAGTTGTGCGCAAGGTTCAGTCTCCCCAAACAGAAGGCCCAGCCCCTTGGTGCTGCTCCAGGCCACCCTTGCAACCCCAGCCTAGCCCCTGTCCCAGCTTTCCAGTACCTGTTTGCTGCTTCCTGGGGGTGGAGGGGTGGGGATCGGGAGACTGCTCATTCTGCAGGTTCTCTTTCCAAACCCCACACTGCTGCTGTGCAGCCAGCCCATTTTGCCCCCTCCTCCTGCTGTGGAACTGCCCCCAACCAGTCCAGCCAGTCTGATAGGTCCCCATCGATCTCTTCTGAGACCCTTCTCCGTTTACCCTCACTGGGTTTCGGCCAGGACCCCTGGTGACCGTTGGCGGGAGGGGCCGAGGACTTGGGAAGTGGGTGCCCCGCCAGGAGGCGCGCGTGGGAAGGGGTAGGGAGGGGGCGCGAGTGGTCCCGGGGCCGGTTGCCTGGAAACGCGGGGCCTGGCACGCGAGACTCCCTTGGGCTGGCCGGGAGGGGCCGGAGGCGTGCGAGGGGCGGGGGCGGCGCGCAGCACTGGAGCGTAGGGGAGGGGACCGGAGGCGAGGGGACGAGCAAACGGGAGGAGAGAGAAGGGGAGACCCGTCGCCTCCCTCTTTCGCTCGCTGACTTGCTCCCTCCCGGGCTGCGGCTGCTGCAAAGGCAGCAGCGGCGGCGGCGGCGCGGCGGAGCTGTCCGGAGGCCGGCGTCGAGGTGAGCCGGGGACAGACTGAGGCTGCGGGTAGGAGTGGACCGACAGACGGCCGACGCCTGGCGGGCGGGTTGCACCGGAATGCGGGCGCCTGGCGGGGAGGAAGGTGCCGGCCCACTGAGGACGAGGGAATCCCTAGGAGAGGGGCCAAGAAGGGGCTCTCAGAGGAACTACCTCGGCACCCCAGGGCGGGGCGGGGGCGTCGGAACCTGAACCACGCAGCAAAAAAAAAACCCAAAAAAACCTGCACTCCCAGAGGCGGAGAACGAGGATGCAGAGGGCGTGGAGTGCATGTCGGGTCCTCTGCCGTCTGCTTGGTGGAGTTGGCTGGGTGCCTGGACAGCTGTCTGATTTGGGGGTACCAATGCCTCTACTGGCCTGTCGGGATCGTGCGGGAGGACCCCCCGGGAGAGTCCTGTTTGTAAAGGGTTGCTTCTCCCGCCCCCCACCCCACCCCGGGGGGGTGGGCTCGCAAAGCCTCGGAGAAAGACATTCCTTCCTTAGGGGTGTCCCACCCCAAGGAAAGGAAGCCCCAACTTTTCTCCCTCTTGCTAGAGGTAGCAAGGGGCTGGCTGGGAGACAGGAGCCTGGCCCTCCTGGGGCTGCAGCATTCAGCGCGCCCATTGCCTCCTCACACGAAGCCTGTCTCCTCTTTCAGGATTTGCTTCATTTTCTACTGGCCATCCTTCGCCAGCCCGCAGGGACCCCTCTCCTCTTGCCCCTCTGTCAAGATGGCAGCCAGCACCTCCGAGGTCTCTGAGATAAACGAGGTGGAAAGGAGTCCTGAGACCCAGCAAGAAGGGCCAGGCCCCTCTGAAGCCCCCCCAACAGGGGTTCCACCCCAGCCAGAGGCCCCCCCACAGGCAGGCCCAGACCCCAACGTGGCCCCTGTGGACTCAGGAGAGCCAAAGGCTGGGTCAGCTCCTGAAACCTCCGAGACCCCCGCCCAGGCCACAGACCTCAGTGTTAGCCCAGGAGGAGACTCCAAGACCAACTCCAGTCCCCAAGAAGCATGCCAAGAAGCAGCCTCCACAGCAGAGGAGAGCAAGGAGGCCCCAGCTGCAGATCAGGGCTCCGAGCTGCAGCCGGCGGCCCCACCTGAGCCAGCCGCAGAGCCTGCTCCCCAGCCGGAGGAGCCCCAGCCCAGCCTCAAGCCGGCTGTCCAGCCAGAATCCCTGAGCCAGGACCACACCCCTGAGAGCCTGACCGAGAATGAGGGGGGGAAGCAAGAAAATGGGGTAGTGGTCCCACTCGAGGCTGGTAATGGGAAAGAGGGTCAAGCCCCCCAGCTTCACTCCCCACCCTCAAACAAGTCACCCCCAGCCAACGGGGCTCCCCCTCGGGTGTTGCAGCAGCTGGTTGAGGAGGATCGAAAAGGAAGAGCTCATGGTGGGCACCCGGGATCTCCCCGAGGTAGCCTGAGCCGCCACCCCAGCTCTCAGCTGGCGGGGGTAGAGGGGGGCGAAGGTACCCAGAAACCTCGAGACTACATCATCCTTGCCATCCTGTCGTGTTTCTGCCCCATGTGGCCTGTCAACATCGTGGCCTTTGCTTATGCTGTCATGGTGAGCCCCCCATTGGACCCTGGCCCTGGGCAGGGGCGGGAGGGGGGAGGCCCATCACCTGTCTTGGCTCTCAGCTTCCTGTTGGCCACCGCTGGCACGGAACCGAGTAACCATGCTCTCCCTTCCCCTCTCTGCAGGGATCCCTCTTCCCCAGGGACAGGGCTCTTGCTTGCCTCCTTCAGGACCTGGCTGTGCCCTTCCCCTATGGGTGGGAGAGATATGCAGTCGTTTGCACCTGCTGACCTCTTGCCCTGCTGCTCCAACCTCCCCCCGCCCCGGTCTCCACAGTGCCCATGGGACTGGATGACTGTCTGTATCTCTTTCTTTCTCTCTCTCTTCTTACCTGCTGGGCTGCCTTCTCCCAACCTGAACCGACCTATGCACTACTCCCTAACCCCAGTCTCGTAACAGCCTGCAGCAGGGGGACGTGGATGGGGCTCAGCGCCTGGGTCGTGTGGCCAAGCTCTTAAGCATCGTGGCACTGGTCGGGGGTGTCCTAATCATCATCGCCTCCTGCGTCATCAACTTGGGTGGTGAGTAGAGCTGCGGGACAAGCCGGGGCAGGCTGGGGGGTTGCGTGGAAGGCGGCCTTACTAACCCCTGCCCTGCTCTCTCCTGTCTGTCCCCTCGACTTTGTTGCCTTGTCTCTGTCTTCCCCACCCTTCCTCTCCCACAGTGTATAAGTGAGGGGCTCTGCCCCCACACTCCGAGACTTTTCTTCTTCCTGTTGGGAGCTGCCATGGGTCCATCCCTCCCCTGGTGGGGGGAGCCCAGTCGAATTCCCCGGCCCCCACCCCTAGGACCAAGGGAGCCCCAGCGGCCTTGTTTACAGCTCCTCTCCCGTTCCTGCATCCTACCAGGCTCCTCTGCCAACCGTAGGCCTCCCACTGCCTGCATTTCTGCCTGTATCCCCTCTGGCCTCTGGGCCTGCCCCTCCCTGCACTTCCGGAAACCTCTGTGAACATCTTCCCACTCTGTGCTCCCTCCTGAGCTCCCCGCCTCATCCCACCCAGTCTTTCCCACCTAGTGGTGTTGTCCTTGTCTTAAGTCCTCTCCTCCTTGCCTTTCTGCCACCCACAGTCTCTTCCAGCCTCCTCATCTCCCCTCAGCACCCTTTTCTCCACCTGTTCATTCTGTACTTAGATCAGGCTGGGGGAGGGGAGAGGAGGGGAGTGGTCTGGGACAGTGGGTGTCTGGCCCGGCACGCTGACTGTTCTCCACCTGGCCCTCCCACAGCTTGGTCAGCCAGGCTTCCCGTGCTAGGGTGGCCTGCCAAGCACTGTCTCTGAACACCTTGGAGGGAGGAGGGGCGGTCCGAGTTGACCCACCCACCTGGGCTTTCAAACCTCAAGTTTTTTTCTTGAAGGTATTGGGGTTCAGGCTTGGTACAGAAAGAACTCAAACATTAGGACCAAAGCTCCCCGGGGTGGGCAGGGAGCGAGGGAAGGGCGGGGAGCGCTGCCGTTCCTTCCTAGGAGGGAGGTGTGGTGCACGCAGCAACCCGTTGAGGACCCAGCTACCTTGTGGGTCGGGATTGGCGGGGATTCTGTTTTCTAAAAAAAATTAAAAAGAAAAAAAAAAGAAAGAAAAGAATCTGAAGGAGGATAAAACTAGGTAAACGGGTTCTCCCTTTTTGTATGCTGGATGCTGCATGAGTCTGAAACACCAATAAACGGAGACTGCATGAGAGCCGCCTTTAGTCTCATCCCTGCGTCGGTCCCGCCCGGCCAGCGGTGCTGCCGCCTTACAGGCAGAGCCCAAGTGGGTGGGGTGTACGCATGCGCCGTCCCGGTGGCCATCTTTACTGTGGGCCAAAACCTGTTGGCTGCCCCACCCACTCACTCCCCCCAGCGTCGGTCTGCGCATGTGCAAGCCTTCCCTTGCTTTCCGTCTCCCCAGTGGCTTTCACTAGAGCAGAGCCTCCCGCGCCATTTCTGCGCGCCTGCGCACTGTGACCCTGCGCAGCCCGGGAGGCGGGTCTTAGGTCCAGGTGCGTACAGCGGCTAAGTCGTCGCGGCCTCAATTTCCAGGCCTGGGGAAGAGGACCCCGGGCACGGGCGTGGAGAGAGGGGCGGTGGAAAGGCAGGAAGAGTGGGCCTGCCCATCGCCGGCTCAGAAAGTGCTTACTGCGGGTTCTTGGAAATCTCGGAGTACGGGACCTCGGTCCGTGGGCGGGGTCCTTGGAGGGGACCCCAGAGTCCCGTCCCGGGCATTGGCTTTCTGGCCGTGAACTCTGCCAGTAGACCCTGATTGGTTAGAGACACTCCTTCAAACCCCCTAGGAAGCCTCCTCCCTGGGCGGGGCATCTCTTGTCACCTCCGGATTCCCTTGTCCCTAAGGGCTTATGGCCCTGGCGGCCGCCTCGACGGCACCTCTGTCGGAAGAAGGAGAAGTGACCTCCGGCCTCCAGGCTCTGGCCGTGGAGGATACCGGAGGCCCCTCTGCCTCCGCCAGCAAGGCTGAGGACGAGGGGGAGGAAGGCCGGGAGGAGGCCGAACGGGGGGGATGTGGGGCAGAGGAGGTGCCAGGAGAAGCCCCGAGCGCTGCTGGGGAGGAGGCAGCGGAGGGAGAAGCCGAGGACTGGTGCGTGCCCTGCAGCGACGATGAGGTGGAGATGCCAGCGGATGGGCAGGCCTGGATGCCCCCGCCCTCTGAAATCCAGCGGCTCTATGAACTGCTGGCTGCCCATGGCACCTTGGAGCTACAAGCCGAGATCCTGCCCCGTCGGCCACCCACTCCCGAGGCCCAGAGCGAAGAGGAGAGATCAGATGAAGAGCCGGAAGCTAAAGAGGAAGAGGAGGAAAAGTGAGGGCGGGCTCATCACCTTCATACTCCATCCCTGTACTCTGCATCCCAGTGCAGGGACAGGGGTGGGAAATGGGGGGTGGGAGCAGATGGTGGGATGGGCAGGCCTGTCTGGGGGCTCTGGGAGGAAGACCACCACTCACACTCTCTCTCTGCCTCTGCCAGACCACACATGCCCACGGAATTTGACTTTGATGATGAACCGATGATACCCAAGGACGCCCTGATTGACCGGAGACGCACGCCAGGTACACACAGCATGGCTCCCTTCCAGAAGTCTTTGCTTGGTGCCTCAGGTGCCACCCTGCAGGGGTGGGCCCACAACCCACGGCACAACAACACTTCACAGATAGCTCTGTTGCCGGTTCCTCCCCTTCCTCACTTGCCGGAACCACAGCCCTGTTCTCTGATCTGGTTCTCATCCCTAGTGTCTGTCCTTGCAGTCATTCCTGATCTGTTACCCAGACCCTTGAGCCAGCAGCAGGTGCCATGAGCTGGCTCTGCCTCCCCCACGTTACCAACCCCACCTGCTGCCACCCCATTGACGCACCTTCCTCCAATCCACCATCCCGCCTGGGCCAGCGCACGAGCTGCTAACCGGTCTCCTTGCTTCCAGTCTCAGCCATCAAACGAGCCTTTAAACACCAGTCATGCCTCTGCTGGGAAGGAAGTCTTCAGGCCCCCTTCCCTCTCCATTGGCCGTCTCTGGGACTTGGTCCTGCCCCCTCGCTGGCAGGCACTGCTCCCGTCTTAGCCTTCCTACAGTTCCAGAGGTTTCCCTGCCCACTCCTTATCTCAGAACTTCCGGGCAGAGGGAGGGCTGCCTCCTTCAATCCCTTTCGCATTTCTTACCTGCCCCTTGTTATCCAGGGAGTTCAGCCCGCAGCCAGAAGCGGGAGGCCCGCCTGGACAAGGTCCTCTCAGACATGAAGCGACACAAGAAGCTAGAGGAACAGATCCTTCGCACTGGGAGGGACCTCTTCAGCCTGGACTCGGAGGACCCCAGCCCTGCCAGCCCCCCAGTTCGGGCCTCGGCCAGCAGCCTCTTCCCCCGGCAGCGGAAATACTGACTGCTGACCACTGGAGCCTAGATGATCCCGCGGGGAGTGGGGTGCCGGGAAGGCCCACACAGCTCCTTGCAGAAGAGAGGGCATGTGCTGTTTTGTTGTTGAACATGGACTCTAGGGGCCTGAGTTAAAATAAAAGATGCAGTGCTCCTGTCTCCTTGAGACAGCTGAAGCGGAGAGGCCACATGGAAAATTAAAGCCAGATGGAGCTGAAGCTAACCGAGCACCCGCCATTCAGCCTGCCCTCTGACCCAGCAAGGTGGTCTCCTTGAGCTGGTTGAGGCAGAAGGTCCCCAGCTCAGCTTGGCCGCGAGGTTCAGTGTGTGGGCTGCTGGGCCGAGAAGGCCTTTGGGCTTTAAGTCAGGCCCCGCCCTGGGCCCGCCCCCGGCGGCCGGGAAGTGATCCCTGGGGTTGGGCAAGGGAGTTTCCCGGACCAAGGCTGGCCCCGTGTGGCGTGTATAGTAGACAGGAACACAGCACTGTGAAGTGAGTACAGGGTCCTGGCCCCGAAGACCCCGGCGTATTGGTGAGTCTGTGTCCCCTTGAGGCAGGCTTCCTGGGTCCTGCTTCTGCTGTGGCAGGTGTAAAGGGGAAGAGAGGTGGGTGTGCGCTCTGCTTTCTGTGCTGGCGTTCTGTGGCTTTTACAGCAACAGTAGATGAAGTGATAGATGGCTGCCTCGCAGCCCCGGGGCCGCTCTCCCTTGCGGGGCATCCACTCCAACTCCCAGCCAGGCTGGTGCTTGCCTACTCTCCCACCTGCTCCACCCAGGGACCGCAACTCAGGTCTGTCCTCTTGGGCACTTCCTCAGAGCCCTCAGCTCTGCCAGAAGCTGTACCTGTTGCCAGGCTGTGCCTGCTGTGGGCCTTGGTATTCGCAGAAGTCACTCAGAGTGAACTTGAGTTTGCCCGACATGGTTCATCTCTGGGGCGGTGGGGGTAGAATTGAGGGGAGGGAGTCTTGAAAAAATAGGAAGCTGGGGTGGGCGTTTGGCGTGGCTGTTTCAAGCCACAGGTTTTGATGCCTGCATGTCATACCTGAATGTTTTGTCGTCGGATCCTGGCCCTACTCCTAAGGCCGGCTTTCTGCTGGTAATGCTGTCACCTTGGGCCTTTGCGGGCGTTTAGGGAGTGGCCCAGTGGGTCGGTGTACACTCTGTTTCTCTCTGTCTTTGCCTCTCAAATAAATAAAAGGAACAATGTATATAAAGGTTTATTTATTTTACTTAAAAGTTAGGTTGTGGAGAAAGAGATCTTAGTTGGTTCACGATGGCCAGATTGCCCCAACAGCTAGAGCTGGGCAAATCCAAAGCTAGGAGTCAGGAGCTTCTGGGTCTCCTATGTGAATAGCAGGGGCCCAAGGATTTGGGCCATGTTCAGCTGCTTTCCCAGGTACATTAGCAGGGAGCTGGATAACAAGTAGATCAGCCAGGACTGTAACAGGCACTCATATGAGATGCTGGCACTGCACGAAGAGGATTAGCCTGTTACCTCACCAGCCCCAGGACAAAGACTTTTTCTTTTTTTTTTTGGAAAGTCAGTTATACAGAGAGGAAGATCTTCCATCCGTTGATGTACTCCCCAAGTGGCTGCAATGGCTGGAGCTGTGCCAATCTGAAACCAGGAGCTTCTTCCGGGTCTGTCATGCGGGTGTAGGGTCCCAAGCCTTTGGGCTGTCCTGGACTGCCTTCCCAAGCCGCAAGCAGTGAGCTGGATGGGAAGCGGGGCTGCTGGGGTTAGAATAGGTGCCCATATGGGATCCTGGCACATGTAAGGCAAGGACTTGTGCTGCTAGGCTATGGTGCCTGGGCCCCAGTGACATTTTAAAAAAGGAAAACCAGGAAGTTCGCTTGTGAGCCTGTGTTGTGGGAAGTTAGAGCTGTCATTCTGGAGTGAGCTGTTGGAAAAGGGATATGAAAGATGGCCCCTGGCTTTAAGAAAATGGTTTTTCAAGATATACCAACTTCTTTGTAAAGCAGAGTATTAGACTTCCCCCATCTGCAGGTTCACTCCCATGTAGCCCAATATCCAAGTTTCAGCCAGGCTGAAACCAGCCAACTCTACCTGGTCTCTATGGGTGACAGGAGCCCAAGTCCATGTGCCATCTTCCAGCTGCCTTCCCAGGAGGCATTGGCAGGAAGCTGGATGGGGGACATACCATGATGTGCACTGCCAGCCACGTAAGCAGCAGCGTGACTCACTAAGCTACAGCCTTGTCCCCCTGTACCACCACACTCCCGTCCTGGTGGACCCCTGGGTGAGGAAGGTAAGGCTGGCTATCACTGGTCAGATTCCTTGAGAACCTGTGTGGCATGCCCTGGGGTGGGGTGGGTGACCTGGAGCCATTCGGAGGACTGAGGTGGCTGGGTGCTCAGCCACCTCCCTGCATGTACCCTATCTCTAGGGGGCACAGAGGCCTGGATTGTGAGCACTGACCTGTGGCATAGTTTCCTGGGCAATCCCCTGCCCTTCCCAGGCCTTTCAGCTCCAGGATTATTGCTGGCTGGGCAGAATTCTGCAACCATGATGCCTGGGGTGGAGTGGGGGCACACTGACTCCACCCTCAGATCTGCCAGTGAGTGGGTGAAAGGCCCTGGGCAGGGAGCTGCCATGGTGGCATGTGGTTGAAGCCACTGCTCATGTCCGCATCCCACTTCAGAATGCCAGTGGAGTCATGGCTGCTGAGCTTCCAATCCAGCTTCTTGCTGATGTGCCTGGGGAGACAGTGGGAAAGGCTTAGCTGCTTGGGCCCCTGCCACGCATGTGGGAGACCAGAATGGAGGTTGTCACAGACCTTGCTGTGGTGGCTATTTGAGAAGGGAACCAGCAGATGGAAGAGTGTGTGTGTGTGTCTTTCCCTGTCAGTCTGCCTCAAATAATAATAATTTTTATTGAAAGGCAGAGTTAGAGGAAAGAGATCTGTTCACTGGTTTACTCCCCAAAAGGTCACTTCCCAAATGACAATGGCCAGAGCTGAGACGATCAGGAGCCAGGAGCTTCTTCCAGATCTGCCATGGGGATACAGGGGTCCAAGGACTCGAAGCATCCTCTGCTGCTTGCCTAGGCCATAAGTAAAGAGCAGCTGGGATTGAAGCAGTGCCCATGCGGGATGCCAGTACCACAGGCAGAGGCCTGACCACCATGTCATGGCACAGGCCCAGTCAATCTGCCTTTCTGATAACCTCAGTGCCTGGCAGCGGTGAAGTTTAGAGCAGGTAAGAACTGTTATCTGCGGGACTTGCCTACAAGTCTCAGAGTCTGTCTGTCCTGGGAACTTTGACTCCATGGTCCAGGGCGAGGCCTGGGAAACAGCAGGAGTAAGAATCTCAGCCAAATCCTATGCTGACACAAGTTTAGTGAAAGGGACCTAGGAGCTAGCCTTTGGCAGTGTGATTGGAACATTCCTAGGGCCCTGTGCAACCTGTATGGGAAAAGCTGGCTTCAAATTTCAGCTCCACTTGAAATTGCATCTTCCTGCTGGTGCCTACGTGAGAAGGAGCAGGCTATGGCTCATGTACTGGATCCCTGCACACTTAGGAGACCTGGATTAACTTCCCGGTTCTTGGCGTGGGCCTGGCCCTGGCCTCTCTGTGGTGTACATTTGGGGAACCAGCAGATCTCTCTGTCTTTGAAATAAGTTAAAAAAAATTTTTAAAAAGACATCTAAAGTGAAAGCTTTGCAGGCTGGGTCACTTTTTTTTTTTAATTGGAAGATCAGATAGACAGTAAGATTTTCCATCTGATGATTCACTTCCCAAGTGACCGCAACAGCCAGTGCTGCGCTGATTTGGAGCCAGGAGCTTCCTCCAGGTCTCCCACGTGGGTGCAGGGTCCCAAGGCTGCCCTCAACTGTCTTCCCAGGCCACAAGCAGGGAACTGGGTGGGAAGCCGGGCTGCCAGGATTAGAATCGGTGCCCATATGGGATCCCAGCGCATTGAAGGCAAGGACTTTAGCCACTAGGCCTCCATGCCGGGCCCAGGCTGAGTCACTTCTAGTCTGGGCACTCCTCACTGTCAATGATTAACATGAATTGGCTGCATGCAGGAGGGGCAGGGTCCTGGGCTGGCAGGATGGCCCCTTTCTAAGCTCCCACGCCCATCCTTCCCCTCCCCCAACAAAGGCATAACTGGTAGTAACTCCGAGATGATTTTCTTAGAAGATTCCTGGGGCCAGTCTTGTGGTGCTGCAAGTTAGGCATCTGTCTGCTGTCTGGCATCCTTTTATTTTAGCAAGGTGGAGTAGCTGGCCCTAGAACCAGCACTTTTGATATAGGATAAGCGCTTCCTAGGCTCCAGCTTAATCCACTACAACACATGTGCCCCAGTAAGTAATTAAAAAAAAATTAACCAAAGTGTTGCTAGGGCTGACATCATGGTAGAGTGGGCATCCTATATGGTTTGAGTCTTGGCTGCTCCATTTCCCTCCAGCTTCCTGCTGATGTGCCTGGGAATGTAGCAGAAGATGGTCCAAGTGCTAGGACCCCAGCACCCATGAGGGAGGCCTGGATGGAGTTCCAGGTGTCAGCCAGCCCAAACCTGGATGTTGGGACTATGAGCCTACAGAAGGAAGATTCTCATTTTCTGTTACTCTGCCTTTAAAATTAATGAACAAAAGGCACACGTCCCTGAAATTTTGCTGTCTGGAAGATTGATAGGCTGTGACTTCTCAGTTTCCCTGAAGTAGGGCGTGATTTTTGATAAACTAGGAAGCTGCTGGTGATAACAGGTTCTCTCCGGGCCTGTGGGATGACTCACTTGGTAAACACAGACCAGAATGTTCATCTTAACATCAGCGAAGGAATACTCCACAGGGACTCCTGTTTCACAACCTCAGGTTGAGTGGGGGATTCTGAAATCACTGCTGGGTCACCAGCCACTTCCCTCTCTCCCAGCTTCATGGCTGGCTGGACCCAGGGCCCAGGGGTGGGGCTCAGTGGCCCTCTGGGACCTAAGGGGAGGGCGCTGCCCACCGAGGACCCCCAACTGTGCACTTGCTCTGTACAGGGAGTGGTCCAGAGGGGAAGACAGGGAGTCCTGTGAGAGGCCCTTGATCCTGCTGGCGGATGTAGGACCTGGGAAGCACTTCTGGGAGTTGAAGTACCTTTGTATATCAGGATCAGCTTAAAAAAGGAAAAAAAGTTTATTTGAATCTCCTTGAAAGGCAGAGTGGCAGAGAGAGCTCCCATCTACTGGGCCACTCCCCACCTGCCCTCCACGGCTAGTGTAAGGCCAGGAACACCCTGCAGGTCTCCCATGCAAGTCACAGGGGTCCAAAGCCCTTGAACCATCATCTGCTGCCTCCCAGCAGCAGGAAGTTGGACATGATGCACAGCAGCCAGGACCCCTCCAACCAGCAGGATGTGGTTGTGACGAGTGGCAGCTTAGCTCACTGAACCACCATGCCCCACCCCAGTGGAAGAGCTTTTAAAAAACAGTTAAGCTTTTATCCAAGCTTCAGACTGCTCATATCAACTCCCCAGAGATGTGGCTTTAGAAGGTCCCCAGGTGCCTTTAACGAACAGCCTGGCCTGAGGGTGGTTTCCTTCCACCTGAGCTGCTCTCACCAAGTCACTGGGGATCTGGGTTAGCTCTGGGCTGGGGCCCCTGACTCTGTAGCACCAACAGGCCCCTGTGTGGTCTACGTGCAGGTGCTCATACAGCTCTCTGCGGCCCATGGGGCTGGCTTGGGACATCTGCTGTTTAAGAGCCACCATATCGGGCCTGGCGGCATGGCCTAGCAGTTAAAGTCCTCGCCTTGAACCTGCCGGGATCCCATATGGGCACAAGTTCTAATCCCAGAAGCTCCACTTCCCATCCAGCTCCCTGCTTGTGGCCTGGGAAAGCAGTCAAGGACGGCCCAATACTTTGAGATCCTGCACCCCTGTGGGAGACCTGGAGGACGTTCCTGGCTCCTGGCTTTGGATTGGCACAGCACTGGCCTTTGCGCTCAATTGGGGAGTGAATCATCGGACAGGAGATCTTCCTCTCTGTCTCTCCTCCTCTCTGTATATCTGACTTTGTAATAAAAATAAATAAATCTTAAAAAAAAAAAGAGCCACCGTATCAACCACCCGCAGTTGACCCTGATGCTGATCTGTAGTGACTCATGGCTTGGTTATTTCATTATTTATTTATTTGAAAGGCAATTCTAGAGAAAGGGAGAGGGTGGAGAAAGAGCTTTACTCCCCAAATAGCCACGACAGCTAAGGGCAGATCCAGGCTGAGGCCAGGACGTGCATCCAGGTCTCCCACAGGAGTAGCAGGGGCCCACATACTTGGGCCAGCACCTGAGTGCATAAGCAGCAAACCAGATCAGAAGTGGAGCAGCCAGGGCCCGGCACAATAGCCTAATGATTAAATCCTACCTTGTATCCACTAGGATCCCATATGAGCATTGGTTCATGTCCCAGCTGCTCCATTTCCCATCCAGCTCCCTGCCTGTGGCCTGGGAAAGCAAGTGAGGATGGCCCAAAGCCTTGGGACCCTGCACCCGCATGGGAGACCAGAAAGAAGCTGCTGGCTCCTGACTCCAGATCAGCTCAGCTCTGGCCATTGTGGGCACTTGGGGAGTGAACCTTCTGTCTGTATATCTGCCTTATTGATTTATCCAGTAAAATAAGTAAATAAATAAATCTTAAAGAAAAAAAAAAAAAAGAAGCAGAGCAGTCGGGACACCAGCCAGCATCAGCATCCACGTGGGATGTCATTATCACAGGCAGCGGTTTTACCTACCTCACCATGATGCTGGTCCAAGTTTTAAGTCACGAGATTGGAACCCAGAACTTGGTGCATCTTTTAATTAGAGGATGAACCCAGCATGAAAACTGGCAGAGAGGAATAGAGTCACCTGTGGTTCTTGTAGGTCTCACGACATTGTGGTTGGTAGGGCGGGCCACGGACAGAGAGCTGAATAGGAAAATGTCAGAAGCAGGAACTGAAAGGAGAGTGGCTTGGAGGAGTTGGGGCCAAACCTGAGGGTGGGGAAATACCTTCTGGAGGTCAACAGTCATTTCCCCCCCTTACTTCCTTATTTCTTTATTTGAAAGACAGAATGATCTCCCATCTGCTGATTCACACCCCAAATGCCCACAACAGGAGTGGCCGAGCCAGGCCACAGCCAGATGACAGAGACTCCATCCAGGTCTCCTGTATGAGTGTCAAGGAGGTTCCTGAGCCACCTCCCCGCGGTGGGGACACAGAGCAGGAAGCTGGAGAGGAGAATGGTGCATGGACATGACCCCAGATGCACTAATGTGGCATGCAGGCATCATATCCTAAGTGGCAGCACAGCTGCTGTGCCAAACGCCCACTCTTCCATTGTTCTTTTCAGGGCCCTGGCACGGTGAGCTACTGTCCACAAGAACCGATGAGCCGCATCAGGCAGCGTGTCCCAAGCACGCTGCCGGAGTCAAGTGTCTCCCCGGCTCCCCTGCGTGAGTGGTGGGTGGGGAGGTGGGGAGGAGATAAGCTCAATCCCCTGGTGACTTTGGGAGAAGGTCCAGCTCCAGGGTTGTGATCAGGGGGGTGAGATGCCCTGACCTGGGAACCCGGCAGGAATGGGGCCTGATGTGCTGTGAGGATGATTCCTGCTGAGTCACTGAGCTGTGTGCGGCACCACTCCCCACCCCCCTTGACTGGGCCCAGCTGGGCCAGCAGATGGTGGCAAGGCCTCAGCCACAGGGGCATGGGAGCTGGGCCAGCAAAGAACGGTGGAGGCTAGGCTAGAGCGTGCTTCCAGGCGCAGGTTCAACTTTCTGCCTGCAGCCCTGGCCCTTCCTGCTTCCCCATCTGGTGTCCTGGCAGGCTTCCACATGGTAGAGGAGCCCTCCTCCCCTTCCCGCACTTCCTGGAAAAAGCTTTCCTGGGTCATCAAGTACCCCCTCTGTGCTGTGTTACAGGTCCTTCCTAACCAGAAACCAGGGATGCTTGGTGTGTGTGTGTGGGGGGACCTCTAGGAGCATCCCCTTTGTCCCCGCCCCCATCAGGACAGGGGGACACAGGGTGCTGGGGAAGAGCCGGCCTCTCTGCCCTGAGTCCTCACAACCATACAAGCTGCAGGGACCTGCTCCCATTTGGTAGACGAGGAAGCAGCTACGAGGCTAAGAATGAGAGCCAGGATCCCAGCATTCCCAGCCTGGAGATACCCAAGAGCAACAAGGGAAGCTTGTTAAGGGTGGGCTGAGCTTGTGGTCACCAGCCCCTGACTTGTCAAGCAGGACACACCCTTGTCCCAGGTGGGCCGAGTGCCTGCAGACCCTCAAGGTGGAGCCCAGCTGCCTACAAAACCCGCAGCGCTTGAGCCTCTGACAGGCTGTTTGGTGGGTTGTGCGGAGGTCAGATGCGTTCCAAGAGGGGGCTGTCCTTGGCTGCTGGATTTGGGAATCCGGGATCCGGTCATGCGGTGAACTGTCCTTTCTGCACCTGTTGTCCCAACTCCTTGGGAGATAAGCCAAGGTCCTTGCATTGCCACATTGGGCAGAAGCCTCCAGCTGCTGGTGAAATTCCTGGCATGGCTGACATGTCCCTGTGCATGTCTTTTCATCCTGGGATTGTCCCAACCTATTATTTCATGGAAAACCCTTCATGCAAGTTTTTTTTTTTAAGATTTATTTTATTTTTATTGGATAGTCAGATATAAGAGAGGAGAGACAGAGAGGAAGATCTTCAACAATGACTGGAGCTGAGCAGATCCAAAGCCAGGAGCCAGGAACTTCTTCCAGGTCTCCCACACTGGTACAAAATCCCAAGGCTTTGGTCCATCCTCCATTGCTTTCCCAGATCACAAGCTGGGAGTTGAATGGGAAGCAAGGCAGCCGGACTTAGAACCGGTGCCCACATGGGATCCCGACATGTGCAAGGTGAGGACTTTAGCCTCTAGGCTACTTGCACCGGGCCCTTGCAAGTTTTTTAAAATCTAGCTATTTGCTTGGATAATCAGGCTCTGGTCAAAACAGTCAATGTCTTTTTACCATGCCTCCCCGTGAGGCCCGTGGCACTGTGGCTCTTTGTGCACTTTGACTCATTGACTTTGGTCTTCTAAAATGCTTGCCTGAGGAGCTGGCATGGCAAGACACAAACTATTCCTCCCCCTTGCAAGTGCTGGCATGACAGTTTGAGTCTGGGCTGCTCTACTTCCAATGAAACTCTGCATAAGGACTGGGAAAGCAGCAGAAGATGGCCCAAGTCCTGGGGACGCCACACCTAAGTGGGAGGCCAGGAAGAGTCTCCTGACGCCTGACTAAGCCAGTCTAAGCTGTCACGGCCATTTGGAGAGTGAACCAGCAGATAGGAGCTCTCTCTCTCTCTCTGTCTCCCTCTTTGAATCTCTGACTTGCAAGTACAATAAATAAATCTTAAAATAATAATAATAATCAAGGCCAGGCGGCGTGGCCTAACGGCTAAAGTCCTCACCTTGAACACACCCGGGATCCCATATGGGCGCTGGTTCTAATCCCAGCAGCTCCACTTCCCATCCAGCTCCCTGCTTGTGGCCTGGGAAAGAAGTTAAGGACGGCCCAGGGCCTTGGGACCCTGTGCCTGCGTGGGAGACCTGGAGGAAGCTCCTGGCTCCTGGCTTCAGATCAGCACAGCACCAGCCATTGTGGTCACTTGGGGAGTGAATCATTGGACGGAAGATCTTCCTCTCTGTCTCTCCTCCTCTCTGTATATATTTGACTTTGCAATAAAAATAAATAAATCTTAAAAAAAAAAAATCAGTGCCTGGCATGGTAGCTCAACACTTTCAAGTGCCATATCCCATGTGGGCACCAGTTCATGTCCCAGCTGCTCTATTTCTGTTCCAGCTCCCTGCTTGTGGCTGGGAAGGCAATGGAGGATGGCCTGGGTTCTTGGGATCGTGGTCCCGTGGAAGACGCAGGGGAGGAGGGGCTCCTGGTTCCTGGCATCAGCCATTTTAGCCATTTGGGGAGTGAACCAGTGAATGGAAGATATTTCTCTGTCTGTCTCTCTTTCTCTCTGTAGATCTGTCTTTCACAAATAAATAAAATCAATATTTTTAAAAAATGCACATTAATATAATGGGTGTTTCTTTGGGTCCCATTAAAAGTAACTTTTTGATACAGTCAAACTACAGTTGCTTATTAGTGGTTTTAAGATGGAAAGGCATCACAGAACTCACCAAAATGATCATTTTGCAACTGTTGGTGTAGAGTGGCTTTATGTGCTGCATAAGGTAATCAGCAAACAGTGTAAGAATAACTCTGATGGGGATGGTGTGGTGGTTCAGTGGGCTAGGCTGCTGCCTGCAACACCAGAATCCCATAGTGGAGCACTGGAATAAGTCCTGGGACTGCTCTACTTCTAACCCAGCTCCCTGCTAAGGTACCTGGGAAAGGTACAGAAGCCGACCAAGTGCTTGCCTCGCTGCCACCCCATATGGGAGACCCAATGGTGTTCCAGGCTCCTGTCTTAAGCCTGACCCAGCTCTAGGTTTATGGGGGAGTGGACCAGCAGATGGAGCGTTTCTCTTTGTCTGTCTTTCAAATAAATAAATCATTTTTTTAAAAGAGATTTTTTTTTTTATTGGAAAGGCAGATCTACACAAAGAAGGAGAGATAGAGAGCTCTTCTATCCATGGTTCATTCCTCACGTGGCTGCAATGGCTGGAGCTGAGCCATGCAGAGCCAGGAGCCAGGAGCTTCTTCCGGGTCTCCCACATGTACACAGGGTCCCAAGGCTTTGAGCCATCCTCTACTGCTTCCCCAGGCCATTAGCAAGCAGTTGGATGGGAAGTGAAGCAAGTGAGACACAAACTGGTGCCCATATGGGATCCTAGCACTTACAAGGTGAGGACTTAGCCACTGAGCCATTGTACCAGGTACTAAAATAAATCCTAGAATCACTTGTTTGACTCACTGAATGGCCACAATGGCTGGGAAAGGGCCAGTTTGAACCATGGAGCCTAGAGCTCCATTCGGGCCTCCCATGTGGGTGGCTGGAACCCGAGGACTTAGGCCATCACTTGCCACCTCCCAGGTGCCTTGGCAGGAGCTGGACTGGAAGCAGAGCTGCCGGGACTTGAACCAGGCCTCCCTCTGATGGAGGATGCAGCCATCCCCACGTGGTGACTTAACCTGCCGCACCACACACCCTTCCCCTACCGATTCTTCAAGAGAAATAACGACTGGGAGTTGGAAACGTGACAAGTCATGAGGACCAGATAAAGCCCTCTGCACAGGCCAGGCCCGCCAGCCTCCAATCCCTCCAATCCCTGACTCAGGGCTCCAGCCCATCTTCCTGATGGCTTCCTTCCTTCTCACTTCCATTTCTCACCCAGGCTGGGAGCTGGTGGACAGGGAAACCCATGAAGAGCCATTCCTTTCTGGAGAAGGTTTCAGAAACATCTGGCCAAGGCTGAGTGGCCTTGTCGGCTGGGGTTCTCCTGGGTACAAGTCAAGGAGACATAGCTAAGATCCCAGGAATGCCAGAGCAGAGGTGGGGCTGAGGTAGGGCTTGAGGCATGCCTGGACAGGTGAGGCTCTGGCTGGAACCACCTGCAGTGTCGCAGCACACAGGGGGTGAGTATTGCACAGAGCCTTCACTTTGGATGCCTACTTCCTGTTGACATGCATCCTGGGAGGACTCATGGATTTGGCTTCTTGCTGCACAGCTGTCTGGCTTGGGTTTGGCACAGTCCTGGCTTGTGCAGGCATTTGAAGAATGAAGCAGCATTCTGGAAGATCTACCTCTCTCTGCCTCTCAAAAAAAAAATTATTTTGTTTTCTTTGTATTGGCAAGGAAGATTTACAGAGAGGAGAGACAGAGAGAAAGGTCTTCCAACAGATGCTAATTCCCTCCCCAAGTGGTCACCACGGCTGGAACTGAGCTGATCGGAAGCCAGGAGCCTCTTCCAGGTGTCTTGTGTGGGTGCAGGGTTCCAGAACTTTGGGCCATCCTCTGGTGGTTTTTCTGGCCACAGTCAGGGAGCTGGATGGAAAATGGAGCAGCTCGGACACAAGCCAACACCCCTATGGAATCCTGGTACTTGAAGGGGGAGTGTGAGCCACTGTGTATCCTCTCTCACACTTTTTAAATTCTCTCTCTTTTTTACGAAGCAGCCAGTAGGATGAGGATGGTTGGCATTAGCTCACCATTTGCCCATCTCCCTTTCTTCCCAACCCGGATTAGTTTTCTCCCCTCCTAGCCCTCCCCCCAGCCCAGCAGGTGCCTAGGGTGACAGAGCATACACGAGAGAGGAAAGCACTACCAGAGTTTGCACTGTGACTCACCCAGCTGGTCCTAAAGGAGTGTCACCTGCACTGGGGTTCTCTGCCCTGAGCCTTGGCCCAGCCCTTCACAGTTCACCCCCCTGGGCGTGCTTAGGGCTCACTGGAGAGGGTGGGGCAGCAGGCAAAGATAATGCAGTTGTCACTGGTTGCAGGGTTACCTTTGAACACAGCCAGGTCCTTGGGTGCCCCCGGGGATCATGGGGCCATCTGCCCCTGGAGAAGGCAGAGCAGCGCAGAGCCACACTGCCCACCTGTGCTGACGTGGTCGCAGCTGCACTTTGGTCCCTGTCCCCCTCCCCACCCCCAGGGGTTCATTTCCACCTTGTTGGGAACATTTGTTCTGAGCCCCTCCTGGTGCCTACTAACGCAGGCAGTTTATTTCAGATTTTTTTTTTTAGATTTTATTTTTATTATTTTTTGTATTGGAAAGGCAGATATAGAGAGGAGAGACAGAGAGGAAGATCTTCTGTCCGATGATTCACTCCCCAAGTGAGCTCAACGCCCGATACTATGCCGATCCGAAACCAGGAGCCTCTTCTGGGTCTCCCACACGAGTGCAGGGTCCCAAAGCCTTGGGCCGTCCTCAACTGTTTTCCCGGGCCACAGGCAGGGAGTTGGAAGGGTAGTGGAGCTGCTGGGATTAGAACCGGCGCCCATATGGGATCCCGGGCATGTGCAAGGCGAGGACCTTAACCACTGCGCCACCGCGCCGGGCCCTATTTCAGATTTTTTTTATTGGGGTCAGTGCTGTGGGTTCGCTGGCTAAGCCACCATCGTCAGTCAGCACCAGCATCCCACAGCCAGCTAGAGTTCTGATTGCTCCATTTCCGATGCAGTTCCCTGCTTGTGGCCTGGGAGAGCAGCAGAGGATGGCCCAGGTCCTTAGATCCCTACGACTCATATGGGAGACCCGGAAGAAGCTGGCTCCTGGCTCCTGGCTTCGGCTCAGCTCAGCTCTGGCTGTTTTGACCATTTGGGGGGGGGGGTGAACTAGTGGATGAAAGATCTTTCTGTCTCTCCTTGTCTCTGTAAATCTGACTTTACAATAATGAATAAATATATTTTCAAACTTTATTTCAAAAGCAAATAAATACAAATAAAAATGTGAAAGGTAGATTTACTGAGATAAAGGAAGAGAGAGATCTTCCATCTGCAAATTCACTTCCCAAATGGATGCCACAGCAGAGGCTAGGTCGAGTGAAAGCCAAGAACCAGGAGCTTCTTCTGGGTTTTCCACATGAGTGGAAAGGATCTAGGTCCTGAGGCCATCTTCCGCTGCTTTCCTGTCTGTTAGCAGAGAGCTGGATCAGAAATGGAGCTGCTAGAACTCCAATTGGTGTTCCCATACAGGATGCCAGCATTACAGGAAGTGGCTTAAGTAGCCCTATCACAGCATGGGTCCCCATGGACTGTTTAGAGGGAGGGAGGTGATGGGATTTGAGAGGGGAGGAGCTGGTAACCTTCTGTGCCTCATTGTGACAAGTAGGTCTCAGCAAAGGTGAGATTGGGAAGGACTGTGCTGTCCTGGGAGGGAAGAGAAAAAAATGTTTTGCCCCATACACAGCCCAACCCTGGGCCCTAGCCCGCCTCGTGCCAGGCACCCTGTGCGCATTGTGTGTCTCCTCCCCACCTGTGCAGCTGTCCCTGCAGGAGTTACCATGACAACCACAGAGTCCATCATCCGTATCCCTCCATACCACTACATCCATGTGCTGGACCAGAACAGCAATGTGTCTCGTGTGGAGGTGGGACCCAAGACCTACATCCGGCAGGACAATGAGAGGTTGGCATGGGGACTGACTGGCCACGTGGGAATGGGGGCCCTGGGGCTGTTATTGTCCTTACCTTCACTGGAGGTGGGTCGGGCAACAGGCAGGGTCCTCACATCCCTTTTCATTCCCCCAACAGGGTCCTGTTTGCCCCGGTTCGGATGGTGACGGTCCCCCCACGTCACTACTGCACGGTGGCCAACCCCGTGTGTCGGGATGCCCAGGGCTCAGTGCTATTGGACGTCACAGGGCAAGTTCGGCTTCGCCACGCTGACCTGGAGATCCGCCTGGCTCAGGACCCCTTCCCTCTGTATCCAGGGGAGGTTCTAGAGAAGGTACCTGGCATAGTTTCCCCATGCCCCCAGTCTACCCACCTTACATGAGCTGGGACAGGGCAGGTGTTGGCTGCCGCCAGGGCAGAGCTGCCTCAGTTTCCCTTCACTCACCAGCCTAGCTAGCCCCTTTCTCTTCATGGACCCTTGATGATCCTGCCCTCCCATCTCAGCAGCTGCATAGCCCTCAACTGGCTGAGCCAAGGTTAAGCTCCTCATCCATTTGAACAACCTACCTAAGTGGCTGCCACAGCCAGGGCTGCACCAGGCCAAAGCCAGGAGCAAAAAATTCCATTCAGATTGCCCATGTAGGTGGCAGGGGCCCAAGTACTTGAGCTATCTCCTGCTGAATCCCCAGGCAAATTAACAGGAAGCTGGAGAGGGAGAAGAACAAGTGAGACTTGATTGTCACTCGGGTACAGGTTGTTGGTGTCACAGGTGGTGGCTTAGTCTGCTGTGTCATAGCATGGAGCCCTAGCCAGTGCTTCTTGGTCCTGGGGGTACAGTAGCATAACCTGGGGAGGCTTCAAGTCTGCTCAGATGCAGACAGTCTGGGGAAGAAGTGTGGGTGTGTGGAGAAGTGGAATCTTACTAAAAAGTCAGTCCTAAGGACTTGAAGCAAACAGTGTCTAGGAATTCTGTGCATTATGCTTGCCAATTTTCCCAAAGTCTGAAGCTGTTAAAATGAAGGTGTTTGTTTTTTTAAATCCATATTCAGGCTTTGTCTCAGACCCACTGGACTCTCCCTTCGCACATGCGAGCGCGCACGCGTGCGTGTGTGTGTGTAGGATATAGTTTTAACAGCTCCCCAGGGCTTTGTCATCCCTCCCAGACTTGCTTTAACCTGCCGGGAGCCAGGAGGACAGTGATGACCTCTAAATGACCCTCTCCACCCTGGAGGGGGACAGTTGCCTCTGGCCTGCCTTCCGCATCCCACCACGAGCATAGCTCAAATCCTTACTGTGAACCTGCCTAGACCTTGAGCTTCTCAATCTCTTTCCCCTCCTTCTCACCACTGCTGTTGTTCCCCAACCCCTGCTCAGTGCTGGGTCCACTCTGGGCTTGGTTGTTCTCCTCTGCCCCGTCACATGTTTCCAGACCCACTCCCCCACCTTGTCCATTCCTTGGGACACAGGAAGATGGGCATCATGGCCTCTGATTTCCTGCTAATGAAGTTGAGCTGGCCGGGGCAGAGTGGGGGTAGGGTTATTGCACTGAGCACCCCATGACGCCATTCTTCTCCTTCTAGGATATCACCCCGCTGCAAGTGGTTCTGCCCAATACGGCACTGCATCTGAAGGCCCTGCTGGATTTCGAAAACAAGGATGGAGAGAAGGTGGTGGCAGGAGATGAGTGGCTGTTTGAAGGGCCCGGTATGTTCTTTCCACAGGGTTCATGGTCAAGGTCTTCCTGTTCTTCCCCTGTGGCCCTCACACCTGCCCCTCTGACCTCTTGCCTCCCCTTGCCTTGCCTCCCCCCAGGCACGTACATCCCCCAGAAGGAGGTGGAGGTTGTCGAGATCATTCAAGCCACAGTCATCAGACAGAACCAGGCGCTGCGGCTGAGGGCCCGCAAGGAGTGCTTGGACCGGGATGGCAAGGAGAGGGTGACAGGTGGGTTGCCAAGGGGCCCGAGAGAGCTCCACTGTGGGAGAAGAGGAAGGAGCTGGGTAAAGCTGGCCAGAGGTGCCCTGGCCTTTCCCCACCCTTACCCGATGCTGGCTCCGCTCTCATGCTGACCCCTGTGTTCCTACAGCCTGGCCTCGCCTGGCCTCTGTCCCCAGCCTCCACTGGGCACTGGAGGCAGTGGCCGTGTCTCCTCTGCTTGCAGACTGACAGGGCAGCAGTTCAGGTGCCTCAAGCAAAGGCATCGTGGGTCCCGTGCCATGCGCTTCCCAGGGCAGGGTGCTGACCCAGCCGGCTGGATGCTCAAGTCAGAATCCCTGTGTTGGCCGTGGAATCCAGCTCCAGCCTGGTGCTGATGTGCACCCTGGGAAGTGCTGGTGATGGCTCCAGTGTTTGAGGTCCTGCCAGTCATGTGGGAGACCAGGAGGGGCTTCCTGGCTCCTGACGTTGGCCCTTGCACAACCCCAACTATCGCAGGCGTTTGGAGGGTGAACTCAGTGGATGCAGCTGGCTCTCCCTCTGCTTCTCTGCCTTTCAGATGAAAAGTTTTGCAGCTCACTTTACCCAAAAACCTCAAAAGAGTACTATTCACATTTTTTTAAATTTAAAACAATATTTATGTTGGGGGTCTGTGATGCCAGAGTCAGCACCCCATATGGGTGCTGGTTCATATCCCAGCTGCTCCACTTCTCATCCAGCTCCCTGCTTGTGGCCTGGGAAAGCAGTAGAGCACAACCCGAAGCCTTGGACCCTGCACCTGCGTGGGAGACCCGTAAGAAACTCCTGGCTTCAGATCAGCTCAGCTCCAGCCGTTGCAGCCATTTAGGGAGTAGACAGAAGATATTTTTCTCTGTCTTTCCTTCTTTCTGTAAATCTGCCTTTCTAATAAAAAATAAATCTGAAGAAAATATTTTCATTGGAAAGGCAACACAGAGAGGGATCTCCAGTTTCTTGCTTCACTCCCCAAATGGCCACCAGGGCTGGAGTTAAGTCAGTTCGAAGCCAGGAGTCTCCTGCTTTCCCAGGCCACAAGCAGGAGCTGGATGGGAAGTGGAGCAGCTGAGACTTGATCTGGCATCCACATGGGTTAGCTAGCACCGCAGGTAGAGGCTTCACGGGTGTCAGCCATCAAGTGCTCATGTGTTTCAAAGGATAGGATGGGACTCAGATTCCTGATGCTGGGTGCATGACCCTGCAAGAGGAGGCTGTAGCTTGCACCTGCTGCCATACACTGAAAGGCACCTACACCTGTCAGGAAGCAGCTTCTGCCCCCCGTGCCAGCGAGAGGAAAACAGTTGGCATTTGGAACTTGGAGCAGGTGTTGGCAGAGCAGCGATCTGAACTGCTTTGACTGGCTTTTTCTTTCCTTTTTTTTTTTTTTTTTTTTAGAAAAGTAGATTTACAGAGAGAAGGAAAGAAAATCTTCCACCTGCTGGTCTACTCCCCAAATGGCCCTAACAACCAGCATGTTCAAGGCGAGGACTTTAGCCACTAGGCCACTGTGCTGGACCCTCTTTTTTTTTTTTTAAGTTTTATTTATTTTTATTGGGGGCAGATTTACAGAGAGGAGACAGACAGAAAGATCTTCTGCCTGCTGAGTTACTCCACAAGTGGCTGCAATGGCTGAGCTGAGCTAATCCAAAAATGGCCTGGCACAATAGCGTAGTGGTTAAAATCTTCGCCTTACACACCCGGGATCCCATATGGGAGTCGGTTCTAATCCCAGCAGCCCTGCTTCTTATCCAGCTCCCTGCTTGTGGCCTGGGAAAGCAGTTGAGGACAGCCCAAAGCCTTTGAACCCTGTACCCGCATGAGAGACCCAGAAGAGCTTCCTGGCTCCTGGCGTTGGATCGCCTTAGCTCCAGCTGTTGAGGCCACATGTGGAATGAATCGTTAGATGGAAGATCTTCCTCTCTTTCTTCCTCTCTGTATATCTGCCTTTCCAATAAAAATAAATAAATCTTTAAATAAAGAAGAAGAAGAAAGGCGTGAGTGTGAATGCTGCTGTCTGGGCCCTGAAGTCAGCTCTTGGCTTAGAAAGTCCTGCAGGTCCCTTGCTGTTGACTTGGTGATAGCGGACAGCAGAGTGACCTCTGACCCTTCCCCCTTGCCCTCGGCCTAGGGGAAGAATGGCTGGTGCGCACGGTGGGTGCATACCTCCCTGCAGTGTTCGAGGAGGTCCTGGACTTGGTGAATGCAGTGATCCTCACTGAAAAGGTTTGTGAGCCCAGGCTGCGGGGTCAGGGTGCGATGGATTGTGTGGGTAGCATTTCCAGGGTCACAAACCCCAAACTTCTGGGGTGGTGGGCATTTAGTCACTAGGCTCCCAACAGCCTTTGGTGGCCCGGCGGTGGAGGGGAACTCCCCAGCATCCTTTGGAGGAGCCGGGGGCCCTCCCTCTGCCACTCAAACCCCTTGTTGTCCCACAGACAGCCCTGCATTTGCGGGCTCGGCAGAACTTCCGAGACCTGCGGGGTGTGGTCCGCCGCACCGGGGAGGAGTGGCTGGTGACAGTGCAGGACACGGAAGCCCACGTGCCGGACGTCTACGAGGAGGTGCTAGGGGTGGTGCCCATCACCACCCTGGGCCCCCGAAACTACTGTGTCATTCTAGACCCAGTTGGCCCTGACGGCAAGAACCAGCTAGGGCAGAAGCGTGTCGTCAAGGTGAGTGTGGCTCTCTGTATCGGTGGAATGCTCTAGTAGAAGCATCTGCTGTGTTTTTGCACGGGGAATACAGCAGGCTCAAAACACCCTTCTGCTAGATTCCTGCCAGCCACTGATTTATCCCCAATGAGGCTTCCAGAAGTGCACAGATGAAAGAAACAGACAAGTCTAGGGATGAAGCAGTTAGGATGCTGTTTGGGACTCCCCACATCCCATACCATGCCTTCAAAGCCTGGCCCCACCCCTGCTGCAGCCCCACCCCTGCTGCAGTCCCACCCCTGCTGCAGTCCCATCCCTGCTGCAGTCCCACCCCCGCTGCAGTCCCACCCCCGCTGCAGTCCCACCCCCGCTGCAGTCCCATCCCCCTGCTGCAGTCTCACCTCCCTGCAGTCTCACCTCCCTGCAGTCCCATCCCGCTGCAGCCCCCTGCTCATGCACGGGCTGGGAAGCAGCAGGTGTTGGCCCAGGGACGACCCAGATGGAGTTCCTTGTTCCTAGGTGTTGTGGACGTTAGGGACATAAGCCAGAGGATGGGAGGTCTTTCCTTGTCCTTTCTGCCTCTCTCTCCATGCCGTTCATATAAAATGAATGAGTAGATACAGAAATAGATAAGGATTTCTCTCTTTTTATTTTAAAGATTTATTTTCTTTTCATTTGAAAGACAAAATTACAGGACAGAAGGAGAGAGAGAAAAAGATCTTCCATCTGCTGATTCATTCCCCAAATGGCTGCAGCAACCCGAGCTAAGCTGGTCCAAAGCCAGGAGCTAGGAATGTCTTTTGGATCTCCTAGGTGGGTGCAGAGGTCCAAAGCACTTGGGCCATCCTCCACCTGTTTCCCAGGCACATCAACAGGGAGCTGCATTGAAAGTGCACTAGCTGGGATATGAACTAGTACCATATTGGATGTCAACATGCAGGCAGAAGCTTAGCTTACTACACCACACCTGCAGCCCCTGAGTAAGTTTGAGGGGCCAGCGTTGTGGTACATTAGGGTAAGTCACTGCTTGGTAAGCTGACACCCTCTATCAGATACTGATTTGAGTCCTGGCTGCTCTGCTCCCGATCCAGCTCCCCGTTAACATGCCTGGGAAAGCAGCAGATGAACTCAAGTGCTTGGGGCCCTGCACCCACATGAAAAACCAGATGGAGCTCCTGGCTCCTGGCTTCAGCCTGGCTGTGCCCTGACTGTTTTAGGCACTGGGGGAGTAAGCCAGCTGACAGAAGATATTTCTGTCTTTCTGTGTCACTCTGCTTTTGTAATAAACAAACCCTTAAAACAACAAAAAGATAAGTTTACTTTGGTGCAAAATTATTTGAAATGCACACAGAGTTATTTCATAATATGTGTTTTCTGCAAGCCTCTTGAAGACCTCTGCTGTGCTTTCAAAAACATGTGCCCAGGAATAAGTCTATCTTTTAATTCCATGTTAATGGCCATTTGGAAGTACCCTCAGATGTTGCCTCCTGACCCACGGCAAGCATGAAGACCCTGGAACTTTCCTTCATGATTCTGAAAATGCCCTTCTGTGCTCTGCTACCCATGTCCTCCTTCCTAAAGCACATCTATTGGTTAACCCTTACTCCTGCTTCCTCATCTCCTCGCTGAGCCACATACCAAGGGTAGCAAACCTTTATGTGTATATGTGTGAAGTTTTATTTATTATTTATTTGAAAGGCAGAAATAGAGCCCAGTGCAATGGCTCAATGGCTAAATCCTTACCATGCAAGTGCCAGGATCTCAAACGAGTGCTGGTTCAAGGGCCGGTTGCTCCACTTCCCATCCAGCTCCCTGCTTGTGGCCTGGGAAAGCAGTCGAGGACGGCCCAAAGCCTTGGGACCCTGCACTCATGTGGGGAACCTAGAAGAAGCTCCTGGCTTCAGATTGGCTCAACTCTGGTTGTTGAGGCCATTCGGGAAGTGAACCAACAAATGGAGGATCTTTCTGTCTCTCCTTCTCTCCATAAATCTGATCTGCCTTTCCAATATGTATTTTTTAAGTAATAAAAGGCAGAAACAGGAAGGAAGAGATGGAAATAGAAAGAGAGATGGCCATATTCTACCTGCAGTTCACTCCTGGAGTGGCAGTCACTGCTCGTGCTCAGCCGTGCTGCACGCAGGAGCCTAGAATTCCATCCAGCTCTCCCTTGCAGGTGGCCAGCACCTGGGCCAGCATCCACTGCCCCCCCCCCTTGCTGTATTAGCAGGGAGCTGGAGCAGAAATAGGACAGTTGGAATTTGAATCGGTGCTCCTATGAGACGCCAGCGTCCCAGGCTACGGCTTAATCCACTGTACCACAGCGCCCGCCCCAGCAAGCCCTTTCTGTGGAGGGCT
Organism: Ochotona curzoniae; assembly: GCF_017591425.1. Taxonomy (NCBI): domain Eukaryota; kingdom Metazoa; phylum Chordata; class Mammalia; order Lagomorpha; family Ochotonidae; genus Ochotona; species Ochotona curzoniae. The sequence goes on from NW_024465421.1 coordinate 8,835,560, forward strand.
GGATAGCAGCTATTTTGGGCTTTGTGAGCCATATGGTCTCTGCTGAAATTGCTCAACTCTACCATCATCTCAAAAAAGCAGCGTAGACCATGTGTGAACAAGAGCTGTGTCCCTGTCATTATTTTTAATTCTTAGGGCTTAAAAAAAAATGCTCATTTTAATCAACTTGAAAGACAGAGAAACCTACATGGAATTCTTGACAGCTTCTCTGATTTTCTTTTTGAAGATGTATGTTCTCTAGTTGAAAGGCAAAGTGACAGAGAGAGGGAGAAAGAGGGGGAAGAGAGACCTTCCATCTATTGGTTCACTCCTCAAATGGCAGCAACAGCCAGGGCTGGGCCAGGCCGAAACCAGGAGCCAAAAAGTTCTTCCAGATCTCCCACGTGGGTGGTGGGGCCCAAGCACTTGGACCATTTCTGCTGCCTTCCCGGGGCATTAGCAGGGAGCTGGATGAGAAGCAGAGCAGCTGGAGCTCAACCCAGCTGGAGCTCAACCCAGCGCTCTGATACAAGATGTATGTATGGCAAACCATGGCTTCAGCCTAGCTCAATGCCAACCACAACTGGGGAATGAGCCAACAGGTGGAAAATCTATCTCTGTGTATCTCTCTCTCTCTCTCACACACACACACACACACACACACACAGATAGAAAATCAGATGGAAAAATCAGTCACTCTCTCTTCATTCCTCTCTCTGGAACTCTGCCTTTCAAATCAATAAGTAAATATTTAAAATATTTATATTTTTGGCACCAGGAAGTCTCCTCTTCCCAGCAAATGCTACACTGTTTTGTAGCGCTGGGCATTGGGTATTGATCCACTGTGGACAGCCCAGGTCCAGGTGTGCGGGCATTCACACAAGATGGGCTGGGGCAGATTTGGCACCAAGACTGGCGATTGCCAACGCCTAAACTCCACCATCCCAAGAATACAGCACCTGGGAAAAATGAAAAGGAACATAGGTCAATATTTTCTTTCTTCTTTTTTTTTTTCCTATTAAAATTTTTTTTTTCAATTATGTTTATTTTTGTATTATTTGAAAAGCAGAGACAGATGGAAAGAGATCTTCTGTTTACTGGTTCACTCCCCAAATGCTCGCGACAGCCAGAGCAGGGCCAGGCTGCAGCCAGGAGCCAGGAGTTCCAGCTGGCTCACCCAGTGGCAGGAACCCCAGGACCTGAGCTGTCCCCTGCTGCCTCCCAGAGTGTATGTGCTGGAAGCCGGCTCAGAGGCAGAGGAGCTGGCATGTGAAGCAGGCAGTCCTAGCAGCATCCTAACCAGCATGCCAGAGGTCTACCCCACAGGCAGGCTCAGGCCTCACTGTGGGTGTGAGGACGTGGGTCCCCACGGGGTACAAACTCTTCACCTTGGACCCCTGTGAGAGCTTGTGTGGGTCTGCAGAGACCCCTGTCATCCAGAGGGACTCCTTGGGGTCTAGTGTGGTTGGATCTGGGGGCTACTTTCTGGGAGAGTCCCGGGAGGTGCCATGGAGTTGGCACCTGCTTCTAACTGCGCCCGTGTCTCCTCACCAGGGCGAGAAGTCCTTCTTCCTGCAGCCCGGGGAGAGGCTGGAGCGAGGCATCCAGGATGTGTACGTGCTGTCGGAGCAGCAGGGGCTGCTGCTGCGGGCCCTGCAGCCCCTGGAGGAGGGCGAAGGCACCGACAGGATCTCCCGCCAGGCCGGGGACCGCTGGCTCATCCGCGGGCCCCTGGAGTATGTGCCGTCCGCCAAGGTGGAGGTGGTAGAAGAGCGCCAAGCCATCCCCCTGGATGAAAATGAGGGCATTTATGTGCAAGACGTCAAAACCGGGAAGGTAACAGTTGGGGAGGGGCAGGGTTGATGCTGATGGAGCAGGGGGAGGGGACACCAACCGTCTCTCCATGGTAGCAGCAGGGCGGCTGGCTGGTGGGCCTGAGAGCATTCCAGGGAACACTGGCCATCCTGTCCCCATGGTCTCAGGTCAACAGAGAGAGTGGGCTGGGTGACGTTAACCCTGGGCCTGCAGGTGTGTCCTGCCCTGTGGCCCCTTCCCTGGAGCCTGAGTCCTGACCTTGGTCCGACCGGGGCTGCACCTGTCCTCCCCTCCATGGAGCCCATGGAGCTGTGTGATGGGTGACTGTGGTCTCTTTTATCGGACCTCCCATGTTCCTGGGAGTTTGAGCTGAGCATTTGTTCACAGGACCTCCTGTTGAACACAGGCCAATGTTTCTTCTGGGTTTGACCTTGAAGTAGAATTGCTAGGTCGGGGGGGGGGGGGGGGAAGCACATGAGAAGGTCTGCCAAGCAGGGAGTGTGTCCCGCTTACTTCCTGGGATTGTGTCTGCCTCATGAAGGAAGGTTCTAGAAAGAATGGTATCATGTACTCGCTAGATGCCAAGTGTTATTCTTTGAACCCCTCATGCAAATGTCATTCATTGCACTGAGATCCATGAGATGCACTGGAGAGAGAGGGGGTGGGGAGAGAGAGAGAGAGAGATGATGACAGCAGCCAGGACTGGACCGACCCAAAACAAGCAGCTAGGAACTCCAGCTGGGTCCCCCACAGAAGTGATGGGGGACTCAGGGACTTAGGTCACCACTTGCTGCCTTCTCTGGCACGTTAGCAGGAAAGTGGATCTGAAGTGAGGAGCAGCCAGGACTGGTGTCAGCTGCTGAACACAAAATGAGGGTCAAAAAAAATGAGGGTGTCCCAAGCAGTCCTCACTGCCCCACTCTGGCCCCTGAGCAAGCTACTATAGCGTCCATTTCACAGATGAGGCAACTGAAGCCCAGGGCTCAAACAGCTTGCCCGAGACCATGGAGCCAGCAGGTGGCAAATGGGAAGTTATTCTACCTGAAAGCCCTTGCCCAGGTCTCCCTGGACCCCCACCTCACTAGCGCCATCTCTCTCTGGCTTCTTCTTCTCAGGTTCGTGCTGTGATTGGAAGCACCTACATGCTGACCCAGGACGAGGTCCTGTGGGACAAGGAGCTGCCTCCCGGGGTGGAGGAGCTGCTGAATAAGGGGCAGGACCCTCTGGCCGACAGGGGCCAGACGTCCACTCCCAAACCCCATCAGCCCCTGGGGCTCCGGAACAAGACCCGTGTGGTCAGCTACCGCGTGCCTCACAATGCAGCGGTCCAAGTGTACGACTACAGGGAGAAGCGAGCTCGGTGAGGAGCTGTCTGCGCCCCCTGGAGCAAGCAAGGTCCGGGGGAGGGGGGGAAGCCAGTGGGCATGACTGGCTCTGACTGCCCGTCCACCCCGTGCAGCGTGGTCTTTGGGCCCGAGCTGGTGTCACTGGGTCCGGAGGAGCAGTTTACCGTGCTGTCCCTGTCAGCCGGCCGGCCCAAGCGTCCGCATGCCCGTCGCGCGCTCTGCCTGCTGCTGGGACCTGACTTCTTCACCGACGTCATCACCATTGAGACGGCCGACCACGCCCGGCTGCAGCTGCAGCTGGCCTATAACTGGTGAGGCATAGGGCTCAGGGTGTGGGGGTTGCCCCGAGGATTAGAGGCCTCCTGAAGTCATGGCCGCTGGGTTTCTGGATGCCTCTGTTTGCTGTGGCCAAGGCGAGGCAGCACTCCTGCCCAGACCCATGGGTACCATGGGGGCCGGCCAGCTGCCCACATGCAGATCTTAGCAGCACCTGCTGAAGCTGGAGGATCTGACTCAAGGCCACGGTCAAGGGGAAGCAAGGGGAGACCCAGGCTCAGGAGGTCAGGCACCCCTCAAAACACCCCACAGCCCCCAGCTTAACTACTGGTGTCTTGTCCCCTCTGCTCATCTTCCCATTGCCTGGGGTTGCCAAAAGGATTCATGGGAACATGGGTTATGTACCTCAGACCCTGTAAGCAAAATTAGCATCCCCTGTTGTAAGGGTCCCTGCCCCTGCACACAGGATAGACATGTGAGTCCTTCCTTAAGGCAGAGAGAGGTCTTCCATTTGCTGACTGAGTCTCCAAATGACCACTCCAGCCATGGCTTGGCCAGGTCAAAGCCAGGAGCCTGGAACTCCATCCAGGTCTCCCATGCAGGGGTGCCAGGGGCCTGAGCACTTAGACCATGATCTGTTGCCCCACAGGAGCCTTAGCAGGGAGCTGGATGGGAAGTGGAGCAGCCAGGACTCAATGGGGCATCCCCATAGGAGATGTCAGTGTCCCCGGAGTGGTGGTTATGCCTGTAGGAGGGGCCGTAGATAACTGGCCATAACTGGTCAGGCTACATGACGCCGGCCCCAGGAATGCAGTGACCATAGGAAAACAGTCATGCTGGGCCCCTCTGCTCCCAGGCACTTTGAGCTGAGCGACCGGAAGGACCCCCAGGAGATGGCCAAACTCTTCTCTGTGCCCGACTTCGTGGGGGATGCCTGCAAAGCCATCGCGTCCCGGGTGCGGGGCGCCGTGGCTTCCGTCACCTTCGATGACTTCCACAAGAACTCGGCACGCATCATCCGCACCGCCGTCTTCGGCTTCGAAACAACCGAAGCCAAGGGCCCGGATGGCATAGCCCTGCCCAGGCCCCGGGACCGGGCCGTCTTCCCCCAGAATGGGCTGGTGGTCAGCAGCGTGGACGTGCAGTCGGTGGAGCCTGTGGACCAGAGGACACGGGACGCCCTGCAACGCAGTGTCCAGCTGGCCATCGAGATAACCACCAACTCCCAGGAGGCTGCGGCCAAGTGAGTGTGGGCGGGGGATCCCGCTGCCCTGCAACCATGCTGCCCCGCTCTGTGCTGCCACACCCTCACACCCCTGCACGGCCCGCAGTTCTCCTCGCCTCTGCCATGCACTGGTGAGTGTGCATCCTAGGGGTCGCCCACCCTGCCCATGCCTCAGCCCAGCTGTGCCCCATGGTGCCCCTGTCCCCCACCCTGCTCATGCCTCAGCCCAGCTGTGCCCCATGGTGCCCCTGTCCCCCACCCTGCTCATGCCTCAGCCCCTGCTCCCTTCTGCTTCTCACATGCACAGCCTTTCTTGCCTTCACTCCCTCTGCCCCCTGCAGCATGCCCTTCCCCTGCCAGCCTCTACTGCCATCTCCTCCTCCTCCCCGGGGAGCTCTTCCTTTCTCCCACAACTGCTGGGGCGCCCTCTTCTCCAACCCTACCCCATCACCTGCCCATCTTACTGCCCTGGATGTGCCACTCACCCAGGAAGGTCACCAGTGTGAACAAGGTGGCATTGACCATGGATTCCCTGGTCTCTCCTGACCTGAATCCCACACTGAGGGCCTTCTCAGGGTGCCACCCCCAGCCATCTTAGAGGATTGGTGGACCCACGCCCCATGCCCAGCCCAGCCTTGGCCTCGGCGCCCCTGCACTCCTGGCCCAGCCCTGGCCTCAATGCCCCCTCCTGCAGGCATGAGGCACAAAGGCTGGAGCAGGAGGCCCGGGGCCGGCTGGAGAGACAGAAGATCCTGGACCAGTCGGAAGCTGAGAAGGCCCGTAAGGAGCTGCTAGAGCTGGAAGCCCTGAGGTGACCAGGGAGCAGGGGGCGCAAGGGGTCGTGGGCAGCCGGGGCCTTGTGTGTGTGCCTATGTATCCTCCCAGCGTTGACCGCGTCTTCCCGCTCCCACAGCATGGCAGTGGAGAGCACTGGCACCGCCAAGGCAGAGGCCGAGTCCCGCGCCGAGGCGGCACGCATCGAGGGCGAAGGCTCCGTGCTGCAGGCCAAGTTGAAGGCGCAGGCCTTGGCCATTGAGACGGCAAGTGGCGGGGCAGGGGGGCGGGACATGGCCTTGGGGTCTGGGGTGGCTGCATCACTTGAGGGGGACACCAGCTGCCCTGATGTCAAGCCGTAAGCTCAGACACTCACACAGGCTAAGCAGTGGCGTAGCCCGGATGCAACACCAACTGTCTCCAAGCCTGCTGCCTCAGTTTCCCCCCCCCCACACACACACCCTAGCCTGCTGTCCAGGGTGATGTGCGGGACAGCTCCCAGAGGCCACTCGGCCTAAAGAACACCGGGTTATCCCCGCTCCCAGGAGGCTGAGCTGCAGCGAGTGCAGAAAGTGCGAGAGCTGGAGCTGGTCTATGCCCGGGCCCAGCTGGAACTGGAAGTGAGCAAGGCCCAGCAGCTGGCAGAGGTGGAGGCCAAGAAGTTCAAGCAGATGACCGAGGCCCTGGGCCCCAGCACCATCAGGGACCTGGCTGTAGCTGGGCCAGAGATGCAGGTGAGTGTGTGTGTGTGTGTGTGTCTTGGGCACGGGCTTTGAATCAGGAAGGCAAACACACCATTAGAAAGATCTGGTGGGGGTGAAGGCTGGGGAACGGTGTCCTGTTGCAGCTGTTAGGAGAGACAGGAAACCGACAGGCCAAGAAAACCAGGCAGGGCTGTAAGATGAAAGGGGCGGCAGCACTGCAGCTCTTTTGATACAAAGAGGTCATCCCTGATGTGGTACTGGCAGAGAGGAACAGAGTAGCCAGCTACTGTGGCTCCAGTTTCTCCTCTGCCTCCCTGCACCCCACTCCCTTCTTCCAGGTCAAACTGCTCCAATCTCTGGGCCTGAAATCCACGCTCATCACCGACGGCTCCACTCCTATCAACCTCTTCAACACAGCCTATGGTCTGCTGGGACTGGGCGCCAATGGCCAGCCCCCAGCTAGCATGGCGGCCAGTGGGCCCCGCCAGCAGGAGGGCGCACATCCCCCATCCCCGCTTGCTTCCTAGGCTCCTGGGAGCACTCACCTCCTGCCTCGGCTGGCTGCAGCTCTAGTAGCTGACAAATAAAAGCCACTGCTCCAAGCTGCTGAGCCTTTCTCCACGTTCTGTGCGGCCTGCGGCTCCGACAAGCTAAGAGGACAAGGGGAAGCACCCCTGAAGCCTCTAGAACACTGCTAGAAAATATGGGTACCTGTGCAGAGAGCAAAAACAGGGAGGGGAGCAGTGAGGGCGCCGACCCCAAGCCGCACAGCCAGCACGCCGGCCCTCTATTTGGCAAAAGGAGATGATGCCACAGGTGGGAGGAAAGAACCTGCCTGGCCCACGCCTCTGGGACTGCTCCCTTGCCCAGCATCCCACTGTCCGCCCATTCCTCCAGGAAGCCCCCCTCCCAGCCGCCCGCAGCCTCGGAGCCTCCTTCCGCGCCACCTGCTGGCCGCATCGCACAATAGCACAGGTGCAAATTCAGGAACTTGGCCGCTCCCCCCCACACACACCCCCGCTCCAAGCTTCTGCACTGGAGGCTTCTCTAGTGGGGAAGTCAGCATGGAGAAGAAGACCCCGTCCAGGAGCTTAGGAACAGGAACCCCCAAAACACCCTTGAATTGCTTGCTCTGGGCTCTGCGGGAGCACCACAGGAGGAGAGGGTACCCCTGTCCACCAGCACCCGAAGGGGCCTTAGTAGGACAATCATCCAGCAGTGTTTACAAGGGCTGGCGGCCAGGCATGCGTGTGGCTGACAAGGAGGCTAAGAGGCCTTGGGCTCGCTCAGGTGTGGCTTGGGAAGGTACCTTGAACTTGGAGCTTGCTTCCCATCTGCAAAATGGACCTGTGAGCCCTTGCTGAACAGGGCTGTTATCACACTGTAATACTAAGTTCTCTCTTTCAGGACCCTTGTCATCCCCCCAACCCTCTCCCCGACGCTGCAGCCCAACCCTGTGAGCCTCATCTCTCTCCGGATTGGGCCACATTCCAGGGGCAGCGCCCAGGCCAGGGCGATCCCATTCCCACTCTGCGGGGCTCACTCTGTTTGTGGCCCAGGAGCGGGAGCCACCTCCCCCACCCCAGCTTCCCCGAGGGTGACTCATCCACCTGCTAGCTGGCCCACATTAGCACTGCTGTGTTCCCAAGGCTCATGCTCCAGCACCCCCGGGGACAGTGGCAGAAACTGGTGATGTTGCCCACGGGGACGGCTGTTCCTTTCTTCTCACCACCTGCTTGCACAACCATCCTTGGCTTTTTATAATTAAGCAGTGAATTGAAAAGATCTCTCTTCCATGGGTTCACTTTCCCAGTGGTCGCAAAGACTAGGTTGAAGCCAGGGATTTCATCCGGGTCTCCCTCATGGGTATAGGGGCCCAAGGCCTTGAGCCTTCCTCCACTGCCTTCCTAGGCCAGAAGCAAGGAGCTTGGTGGGAAGTGGTGGGACAATGGGGGCTTGAGCTGTGCCAGCCTCACCATCCTTGGAGCCTGCAGGACGTGAAGTCTTCTGCCACCCAGCCCAGCCTTTCCTTCAACTCAAGGCCTCAGTGGTCCCCAACCACTGTCCCTATCCCAATGCCCCCTTTCCACTTCAGCACTTCAACGGTGGAGATAAGGGACATCTCTTGGGGTAATCTCATTTCTGGTGGCTGTCACGGGCACCCCCAAGAAACCAGGGGACCGGCATCAAGAGACAAGCACTGAGACAGGTGCTGAGTGCACCAGGTGCTCTGCTGCTTGGGACGCCCACAGCCCAGGGCTGAGGGTGCGGGCTGAGGGCCGAGGGTCCTGGCCCAGCTCCTCCTCCCATTCCGGCTTGCTTCCAGTGCGCACTCTGCGAAGCAGAAGGCGATGGCCTCAGTACTTTGGGCCTGCCCCCCCCACCCAGGGGATTAAGTTCTGAGGCCTGAGGCTTTGGTCTGACCCCTTCCTGGCTGGTGCAGTCATTTGAGGAATAAGACGGCAGCTGCTTCTCTCTTGGTGTCTTTTAAAAGACTCAAAAGAAATGTTACAAAGTAATAAACCTTTGGGGCCAGTGCGGTGGCTCCACAGGCTCATCCTCTACCTGCAAGGACCGACATCCCATAGAGGTGCTGGTTGTGTCCAGGCTGCTCCACTTGTGATGCAGCTCCCTGCTTATGACCTGGGAAAGCAGCAGAGGATGGCTCAAGTCCCTGGCTCCTGCCCCAGTGTAGGAGACCCAGAACAAGCTCCTGGCTCCTGACTGGGACCAGCCCAGATCTGCCTATGAAGGCAATTGAGGAGTGAACTGACAGATGGAAGATTTTTCTTTCTTAACTCTGTTTAAGATTAATTAATTAAAATAAACTTAAAAAGATCCCCAGCTGTAGGCAACAGCTAAGGTTTCCTTGTACCTCGGGAAGAGTCACACGGCTTGGAGATAAGCAGCCCTTTGCTGGTGGGCGTTCCGGACCTGGTTAAGGCTAACTCTACCAGTGTACCAGCATAGTTGCCGATTCTGTTTTTGAATCCAAGTTATGTGGGGAATGCAGGGAACGTCTGGCCAGGCTGTGCCACCCCAGCCCTCAGGTAGGAATGATCTGCCAACTGCCCAGGGAAGGGAACCTGGAATTTGTTGGAGTGGGAGCAGTGGAGGGCATGTTTGACAGGGAAGGAGTGACTTCTGGGGGCTTCCACGGGTCACTGCATCCACAGGTAGGCGAGGGAGCTGAGACCAGCTGGTTTGTTGGGGGCGGGGAGGACCAGAGCAGCACGTTTGGGTCAGACCAAGGCACCTGCTCACATAGGAGACCTGGGCTGGGCTAAGTAGTATCACCCTCCATCCTGGCAACGTGAAAGCGGGGGCTGAGGGGCATGCCTAGCTGTGCTAGGCCACAGTACCCACTCACAAGTGTCAGCACAGGGGTGGGCCATGTTGGGCTGGGCTGCAGCACCCACCAGATTATAAGAGAACCAGATCCGGGGCAAATTCTATAGGAGACTAGTAGACTCGCCTCTGAACTGGGAGTGGTAATGGGCCAGGCTGGACTGTGAACCCCACTGTCACAGGAGCTGGGGCTGGGAGGAGGGCAGGCCAGGCTGCAGCATCCACCAGCACATGCAAGGGCCAGGTAAAGGCACCCGATGGCACATGGGCTGGGAACGCGCCAGTAGGAGAACTTGAGGAACTCCCCTACTAGGCCGCTTCCCCTGCTAAGCAGCACAAGAGCCAGGGCTGGGTGTGCCCTGGGTCAGGCCAGGCAAGGCTGCAGCACTTGGGTGAGGTGGGTCTGGGGACAGACTGTGCTGGACCAAGCCACAGCACCCACTGGCATGCACAAGTCAGAACAAGGTGGGGCAAGCCTGGCTGGGCTGTAACACCTGCCAGCGAGAGCTGAGACTTTAGGCGGGCCATACCAGCCAGGGTTGAAGCACCCCCACCAGCAGACACAAGATCCAAAGCTGGGAACTGGCCTGGTAGGGGAACTTTGGGCAATCTCCTGCTGACTGCAGCTCCCACTGTGTGTGTGAGAGCCTAAGCATTGGGTAAACTGGGAGTGTGGGCTGGGTCTGGGGGCAGGCCAGACTGGGCTAGACTCCAGCACTTGCTGGTAATTGCAAGAGCCAGAATGGGTGTGGGACAGACTCATCTAAGCTACATTACTGCTGGTGAATGCCAGGACTAGGGGCTGGCCATGTCAGGCTGGGCCACAGCACTCCTCAGCAGCACCTCCTAGGGGTCAGGTCTCCGGGTGAGCCAGGCTAGGCCAGTCCACAGCACATACTGGCATGAGTAAGAGTCAGGACAGGATGTAGGCAGGCTGTGTTGGATCACAATACTTGGCAGTTTCCATGAGGGCTGGGAGGGTACCAGGCTGAGCTAGCTGCTGGCAAATGCCCATACTGGAGATGGGCCATCTCAGATTAGGCCATAGCACTTGCTGGCATGTGCAAGACCCGGGGCTGGGATCCGGCCTGGTAGGGGAACATAGGGAACTTCGCTGCTGGGCCGCTGCTTCCTCTGGTGAGTGTGAGAACTGAGTCTGGTAAAAGGCTGATCTGTAGCACCTGTCTGCTGGCATGTAGGTTTAGTATGGGGACAGGACAGACTGGGCTAGGTTGCTGTTCCTGCTGGTGCAAGAGAGAGCCAGAATGGGTAGGGATCAGTCAGCTAGGTTGCAGTGCCAGCTGGCAAATGGCAGGACTGGGTACAATTAATGTCAGACTTAACCATAGTGCCCCCTGGCAGACAAGATCCCAAACTGGGAGCAGACCTCATGTGGGAACTGACCTTGCACCAGCTGGCACACATGAGTCAAGTGTGAGGTCAACCCAGGCAAGGATTCTTCGGGGACGCCCCAACTAGATGAATGAACTCAAATTCCTCCCAGGATAAATCACACAGTGTGTGGTCCGACCTTGGAGTGAAGCCCGTGCAGTGGACAGCATGCCCAGCTGCACACAGGGTGCATGATAGCCAGCAGGGGACACTGAGTGCTTTGTCAGAGGATGGAAAGCCTAACAGGTTGGACCACTCTTCTGGCCAAGCTTTGCAGCATGTTCTTGGGTCTGTGGGTGCAGTAACGTGGACCTGGACAGCCAACCGACCTTGGAAAGATTTTCTCAACTCTGGAGCAACAAAACCAAGAATATCTCAGAACTATCAAAACCACTCAAGTAACACCCTAGGAACCACATCAGCATCTCTAAGAGTCATCAAATGCCTGTCCCCCACTCCTGGGAGCTAAAGTATTTTTTATACTTTTAAAAAAGAGATTTATTTATTTATATTACAAAGTCAGATATATAGAGAGGAGGAGAGACAGAGAAGATCTTTTGTCTGATGATTCACTCCCCAAGCAGCTGCAACGGCTGGTTCTGCGCCGACCTGAAGCCAGGAACCAGGAACTTCCTCCAAATCTCCCACAGGGCCACAGGGTCCCAAGGCTTTGGGCCATCCTCGACTGTTTTCCCAGGCCACAAGCTGGGACCTGGATGGGAAGTGCAGCTGATAGAATTAAAACCAGTGCCCATATGGGATCCCGGCATGTTCAAAGTGAGGACTTTAGCCACTAGACTATTGCGCTAGGCCCTAATGATGTTTATATAGTTGATCAGGCTGGAAAGCTCGAGGATCAGGGGAAAGTGGGTGAGACCTTTTTTTTTTTTTTTAAATCTATTTTTATTGGAAAGGCAGATAAACAGGGAGGAGGAGAGACAGAGAGGAAGATCTTCCATCTGATGGTTCACTCCCCAAGCAACTGCAACAGCTGGGGCTGAACCAATCCGAAGCCAGGAGCCAGGAGCCTCTTCCAGGTTTCCCACATGGGTGCAGGGTCCCAAGGCTTTGGGCCATCCTCGACTGCTTTAACTGCTTTCCCAGGCCACAGCAGAGAACTGGATGGGAAGTGGGACTGTCAGGATTAGAACTGATGCCCATATGGGATCCTGGCACATTCAAGGTGAGGACTTTAGCCACTAGGCTATCACGCCGGCCCGAGACCATTGTTAATCCATTTTCTTTTTATTCTTCCTGTATCCTGGGAAGGGCGGGGGCACAAGGGGAAAACTACACCCAACCTCCCAACTGCCGTGTTATCCGGGGATGGGGAACTGCCACCCAATGTCATCCCAGTGTCCCAGTTGTGGAGCATGTTCTGAGGGTTCTGCTCATGTGGTTTTTATAGTTCTGAGAAGCTGTTGATATCGCTGCTCCAAGGATGAAGAAATTCTTCCAAAGTCAATTGGCTGACACAGTCCACCTCTGAGTCTCTATTTGAGTAGAGATTTGCTGTCAAAATGCTCTGGGGTAGTTGATGAATTTGTTCTGCCTGCTTTCCTCTTATAAACCAGCCAGTGCTGTGGCCCAACCCAACGCTGCCAACCACACACTTGGCCCTCACGTACACCAGGGGGAGCTGCAGCCCAGTAGGAGTGACCGTCAGGAACCACCCCACCCCACCCCACCCCTGGACCAGACCCCAGCTCTTGTTCCCGTGCCTGCCAGCAGGTGCAGTAAACTGGTCCCATTGAGATCTCATACACATTATCGGGCATTGAAGCCTACTCAATCCACCCAGCTCTGTCCTCCAGCCCACACTCATGCCAATGGGTGCTGTCACCTGTCCAGGCCCGCCCCCAGTTCTGGTTCTCATGCTCACCAGTGAGAGTTGCAGCCCATCAAAGAGGTGCCTACAGCCTCTCCACTGGACCCACTCCTTACCTCGGAGCCCCAATGGACACAATCGGTTAGCCTAGCCTGGCTTCCCCTAACCCAGTTTACATGTAGGTAAACAGGTGCTGTCGCCCTGCCCTGCCTGGTTTGCCACTAATCCCAGCTCTCATGCTCATCAGCAGGGGCAGTGTCCCAGCAAGGGAGTCCCCACTATTCCCCTTACCCCTCCAAAACCTTCTCCCCTACCTTCCCCACGTGTGTGTGCTGGTAGGTGCTGCGGCCCAGTCTGGCATGGCCCGGTCTGTCCCCATTCCAGCTTGTGCTGGCAAGTGATGCAGGCCAACCTGGGGCAGTCAGCTCCCAGTCCCGGCCCTAATGTGAACTGGTTGGTGCTGTGGGTCAACCTGGCCTCTCTTGCACTCCATCCTGGTTCTCAGATCTGCCAGTGGGTATTACGAACCGGCCCAGCCTGGCCTGCCTCCAGATCTGTGCCACACATATGCCTGTGGGTGCTGCTGCCCAACATGAGCTGGTCTGAACTGTTCTGTGCCCTGGTACTTGTGCTCACCGACAGGGACTGTGCCCCGACAAAGGAGTTCTGATGGGCAATATTTCATTCTCAAACACTTTTCACCCTGTAATTAGTAGTTCTGAAGTTAGAACCCCCACACATACAATGCCCCACCACCTGCCAGGGAAGAGGCCTAAGTATGGGACTGACTCTGCGTGGGGAAATGGAGTCCAGAAACCAAGCCTTGGCAGTTTTTCCACTGCCACACGTGTGTGGCTTTTTTTTTTTTTTCCGTGCATGGATTTTAATGTCACTGCAGGGTTGTAAAGCAGAAATGCAAATCACAACATTTTGGTGACTGAGTTTCAGTAGCTCTGAGTCAGAGTGGAACAAACCAGCCTGTGTGTGTGGGGCGGGGGGGGGCGTCAGGAAGGTGCCATCCAGGACATCCAACCCAGGAGCGCAAGGTCATTTGCTACAGGCTCACGGAAGCAGGGAATTATGGTAAGATGGGCAAGGCGACTGAGGGCTCACTCCACACTGCCCTTAAGGTGAGGGGAGGGCCGCTCAATGCTAAGATGGGAGATTCTGACACTCACCCACCCAGGCCACAGCCCTCCCGGGGCCTCCATCTCCTTGTGGCACAGCATCTGTTCAGCACACACCTGGAAAGCTCTTAGAACAGCACCTACAAGAAATGAAGCCCGCAGCCTGGAGCTTCTTCTGGGCCTCCCAGGTGGGTGCAGAGACCCAAACACTTGAGCCATCCTCTGCTGCTTTCCCAGTTGCATTAGCAGGAAGCTGGATGGCAAGCAGAACAGCAGGGAATTGGAGCAAGCAGCACCCTTAGGGGATGCCAGCCAGCACGGCCTCAGCCCTGGCAGGGAATCTATACTCCCTCCATGCCCAGCTAGCTGCTTCAGCTGGGGCCTAGAGCTTGGCTTGGTTGCTGTGCAGCTCCAGCCTCAGGGACCCCATCTTATTCGGTCTCTGCAGAGTCCCCCCGGCGGGGAGGCAGGGGTCGTGTGTGCTCCACCGGTCCCTTAGCTCAGAGAACTTACTTTTCCTTCTTCAGCCCTCCCACTTTCTCCTAAGACACCCACCACTGCTCTCCACAGCCCAAGAAAGGAGCCATGGTGTCCTCTCCTCCTCAGCCCAGGAGGGGAACCCCAGAAGCAGGCTCTCCCAGTGCCCTGAGGCTCCCCATGATGAGCCTGAAACAACCCTAAAACAGTAACAACAGTAACAACCCTAAAAAACCCTTGACCCTGGGATCTGGGATCAGCCTGATCCAGTTCCTTGCTAAGGTGCCTGGGAAAGCAGCAGGAGAGGGCCCAAGGGCTGCGTCCCTGCACCCACAGGGGAGAGCTGTTTGGGGTTCCTGGTTTCAGGCTTCAGCCCAGCCCAGCCCCAGTTATTGCAGCCCTTTGGGGAGTGAGCCAGCAGATCAAAGATCATTCGATGTCTTTCTCTTTCTGTTGCTTTGCCTTTTTACTGAAGTAAATACATCTTAACAAGAAAAAGCTGGTGGCATACTAGAGCAAACTCAGACAGTAGGCATTAGGGACCAACGGGTGGAACAGTAAGCTGTCTGCGGCAGGTGCTCTGGAATAACTGTGAGAAATAAAGCTACTGCGGGGAGGCCCAAGTTTATGGAAGTACATAATCCCAAGCTTATGGAACCCCAAGTTTATGGAAGTGCAGGAAACAGGCACCGTGGAGCCCGAGCCATGGGGCACAAGCCATGGTGGGGGAATACAAATGTTGCATCTCAGAGTCCAGCCAAAGTCCAGCTACAGAGGCAGAGAAAGATCTTCCATCCACTGGTTCACTCCCCAGATGACCTCAATGGCCAGAGCTGAGCTGATCCAAAGCCAGGAGTCAGGAGCTTTTTCTGGGTCTCCCATGTGGGTGCAGGGTGCCAAGGCTTTGGGCCGTCCTCCACTGATCTCCCAGGCCACAAGAAGGAAACTGGATGGGAAGTGGAGTAGCTGGGACATGAACCAGTGCCCCTCTAGGAAGCTGGCACTTTAAGGTGGAGGATTAGCCAGTTGAGCCACAGCACCAGGCCCAGAACCAAATTCTTTGATTCATCAGCTGCTGGCTCCCAGCCTGGGCATTAGCAGGCAGGTGGTAGGAAGAGCGGAGCTGAATGGGGACCCAGGACCCCAATAGGAGATGTAGGTGTCCCAAATCTCCCCCAAGCTCTGAGAAGTTCCCAGTTCTGAGAGAGCTCCTGCATGACAGTTGAGCAGTTCTCTTCATTCAGAGCAGAGACAGAGTTACCAAGCAGGGGGGACTGAGAATTTAAAGGGCAGGAAGCGCATCACTCAAGCAACCATAGTGGCAAGCCCTCAACTAGGAGGGAGGGAAAGCCGAGGACCTCCACACCCAGCCACAGACGTCTCCAAGGAAGCCACATCCGGCATGGTGAAGCTGCTGCCTTTATTGCCCAGGCTTCTCGAGCCAGTGTGGACAGGAGGAGGACACCAGGACAGGTAGGGATGTGGATGGCCCCTCCCTCCTGGCCTGGCACTCCAAGACTTCTTGGGACTCTCCTGCCCCTTGGGCAAGCCCCGCCCTCTCCATCAGCTCCCTCACTCCAATTTCCCCAGCACTTTGGGCCCAGGACTGACCAGCAGGCAGGCACTGCCCCCCCGGACCCCCACAGGGTTTTCCAAGCCCAGAAGGAGCGCCTGGTCCTGAGACCGCCATGTCATCCCAACAGAAGCCGACCCCTCCCAGCAGGGTAGATCTCACACGAAGAAGACTACGTGAGAGCCCCAGGCCTCCTCGCAGGAAGGGTGTGGACCTTGTGACACAAGGCGATGCCCAGGGCAGGCAGGCAAGTGGCCTGGGGACCCAGGGCTTCGGGGTCACTTCTTCTTGGCTCGGTCTGCAGCGTCCAGGGCAGCCATGTTGCGGGAGGCCGTGACCAAATGGATGACACTGATGAGGGACTTGAGCAGGGCCACGGGGGCTGTGATCCACAGGCCCACGCGGAAGAGCCCCACAGAGCCGACTGCGGGGGCCGGGAGGAGGAGAGAAGGGGGTCAGGGGAGGGGGCACGGAGCCCTCAGCTGGGCAGGCAGGTGCACCCCCCTCGCTTCCCTCCGTGTACCTAAGGGTCCCTCGGAGAAGTGGAACAAGTAGAGCAGGCAGTAGAAGAGCTCGTTTCCAGCGCACATGGTGAACAGGGCAGGCTGCACGCAGAGGGGAAGCGCAGTGGGCCACGTGCCACCTGCCCACTCCCACCATCATCCCCTCCCGCACCAAGTGGGGGTGTGTATTGGCTGCCCTCACTCCCAGAAACACTTTCTGGTCCCCCTCCTCCCTTCCACTCCCAGCCACTCAGCTCCTTCAGCCAGGGTGCACCAGGGCCTCCCCTGCCACCCCGGAGGCTGGCAGAGTCTGGGCTGGTCCTTATCAGCTGCTGTGCCCTCCCCCTCTGATCTTGGACCTCCGGGAGTGGGGGTTGGGGAAGCTGCTGAGGGATGGAGGGCCAGGCTCACCCTGGAGGTGTAGTAGATCCGTAGCACTGGATTCCCTGACAGGTCAATCATCTTGTGACTCTCGCTGCCCCGGACCACAGAACTGGGGGAGCAAATGGGAGCGGGGAGAGGCGACCCAATGAGCTACTTGATTCAGCACCAGTGCATACCTGACCCCTCATAAATCCACGTGACAAGGGTTGGGGTCACCCTGCCTATACAGATAAGGATCAGGGGCATGGCTACATAATGCCCCAATGCCCCACAAGTCCGGATGGGGGGGGGGGGATGAGTCAGGGGACAGACTCCACATTGAGAAACTTCCTGTGGGACAGAGGTCTGCTCTAGTCACCAAGATGCGCCTTGGAACGGTTGCACCCATCCTGGAGACACACCTCAGTACCCAGGTCTTGGTCTTGGCCAGTACCATGGCATAAATGGGCTAAGCTGCCACTTGCAGTGTCCACCTTGCATATTGGTACCAATTCAAGTCCTGGCTGCTCCACTTCCCATCAGCTCCCTCCCTGTGGCCTGGGAAAGCAGCAGAGGATGGCCCAAGTGGTTGGGACCCTGCACCCATGTTGGAGACCCAGAAGATGCTCTTAGCTGCTGGCTGTGATTGGCTCAGCTCTGGCCATTGTGGTTAGTGGACAGTCAATCAGCAGACAGAATCTCTGTCTCCTTCTCGCTATGTAACTCTGCCTTTTGAATAAAAATGCATACATCTTAAAAAAAAAAAAAAAACAGCTTCCAGGACCCTTTGCCTGAGCTTCCACTGAGCTTCTCCAGTGATGTGTGTCCTGGGACCTGCTGAACCCAACTGTGAACTTGACTGTTGAGGGGTGATCCTGTGGGGCCCCAGGCTCCCCAGCAAAGCAGAGCTAAGGTGGAGACCCCCTCCCAGGACACTTCAGGTACCATCCCCAGGGTGGGATCGGCCACCAGTGCCCGTGTCCCTGCACCCAGCCCCAGCAGACCTGTGCAGGTGCAGCCAGTGACTGGCCACATCCAGGCTCATGCTGAGCTGGAAGAGGAGCGTGGCACGAGGGTAGAGCAGGGCCAGGTTGACCAGCAGACACATAGTGGCACAGCGGTCGGTCAGCATGTCCAGCATGGCTCCAAACCGGGTTCCTGGAAATGGGGTCAGGGGTGGGGTGCACGGGGAGGAGGCTGTTAGGTGGGGCGGCACTGCTTGGGAGGGGAGTGACAGGTGCCCGTGTCAGGTGGGCATCTGTGATGCTAGAAAGTGGAACACAGGCCACTCTGGGTGGGCTGTGGGGTCACCAAAACCTGAAACAGAGGCAGGGCCCAGCAAACCCAGGTCCAAGGCTCTCCCCTGACCCCGCCCCCCCCCCAGGCAAGCCAGGGGAGCAGGGACATCCCAGCGGGACAGGCTACAGGAAAACAGCTGGAAGCACCCTTCCCCACCTGCCTTCCATCTCCCTCCTCCTTCCTGGCAGGCACCTGGAGGCCCACGATTGCCAGCACCTCCACAGCCACATCTTGGCTGGCTCTGACACCACCATCAGCAGCAGTAAACTTAGCAGGGGTCCCAAGAGCCAGCTTAGAGCCCTCTGACCCCAAACTTTCCCCACCCCACGTCCTCAGCCGGGCCAGGGAGAGGGGCAGAGACTCGAAGGGGGTGTCCGTCACCTTGGTTAAGGGCTCGGGCGGCGTGTCCATCAAAAGCATCCAGCAGCCCGCTGAGCAGGTAGAAAGAGGAGGCCGTGAGTGGGCAAGAGGGCATGAAGTAGAAGGCGATGATGGCGAAGACGATCCGGGCATAACCTTGGAAGGGGACGGTGGGGAGAGACAGGGCGGCATGTGGACGCCTGGTTCAAACCCCACCCCGCCCCGGCCGCTGTGGCCCTCGTATCCGGCCTGGGTCATGGGCAGCACTCACCGATGAGGTTGGGCACGAACAGGAAGATGTTTTCCTCCGCCATGGTGGCGGTCCCCTCGTGGCCCAGGGCGAGCTCCGGAGGTACTGCGTTGTCCCGGCCTCCGCCGCCCTGGACCCCGCTGCCCCCGGCCCGGCTCGTGGGTTGCAGGAGCAGGATTCGACCCAGCTGTACGCGAGGTGCCCTGGCAATGCACAAGCCCGCACCTCCCGTCAGGCGTCCAGCAGCGGTCGCGGTCAGCAGGTGTGTTGTCCCGGATGCTGCTCTCCCGGAGAGCTTCTGGGAGCCTGCCTCTACGGGCGCTAGACGTCAACGATTAGGATGTAAGAGGGAGGAGGAAAAAAAAAAAAAAATCTTTAAATAGCTGCTGCCCCTTTAAAGACCTGCCCGCTTCCTTTCCCTCTCTTCCCTCCGCCTCTTTCCATCGGATCGTACCAAAGCACAGGCGGGGGGGAGGAGAGAAGGAGCAAAGGACCGTCGGCGCAAGCCAAAGCAAGAAGCTGAAAACGGAAGAACAGAAAAAGAAACAGGAGACCTAAATGAACTTGTCTGTCGTGGCGGAGGAGATGACCTGCTGGAGGCCGAGAGGAGGCGGTGAGACCCCGCCCCTCCGGGTCTTTGCATCCCCGAGGGGTCCGGGCACTTAGTACAGTCCGCATTTTGGTCCCCGCCGGCCCCCTCCGCTCCCGCAGGCTCCGGGCTGCCGAGTGGCGGCTAGAGCGGCCCGGGGGCAGGTGGATTTCTTAGGACACCCTAGCGGTGGGAGGCTTAGGTGCCAGGCTCCGCCCTACTTCATCTCCCCCAAACTCCCCAAGCCCCCGGCCCTGAGGCCTCCGCCCCCAGGAGGGACCTGAGGGGTGTGGAGGGGCGAACGGGGCGTGCTCGGGAGATTCTCTCGGCCTTGGTTCTAGAACCTTCATCTCCTAGCAGCCAGGCTGCGGAACCCCTGCCCACACTGAGGTTTTTATAGCAACGGGTAGCAGCACCTCCCGGGCTCCCCTCTCTCCAGCCTTCCTCCCTGGTTCCTCCTCCCCTGCCCTTCCCCTGCGACCTTCACAGGGTCCCCTTGGACCTCCCCGTCTCCCCGCCTGCTCCTCTGGCCGAATACCCCCAAGATTTCAACCCATCTGCCAGGTCCGGGGCGGCAGGGCACAGCTGCCTGGCCTGGGGAAGGACCTTGGGAGGGAAGAAGGACCAAAGGGGGCAAAATGGGGGGAGTGCTGTGGGGGACCCTTCAGAACCGGCCCCCAGCCCCCCCAAAACAGAACCCTATACCATTTCTTCCTCTTTTTTCAGAGACATGATACCATGCAGTGTTTTTTGGAAAAGCCCCCTTAACTCTGGGCTTGGGGGATGGTGATGGGTTAGGGTTGGATGGGTGAGAAGCTGGTGGAGCGCTTTCTTTTTTTCTTTTTTCTTTTTTTTTTTTTTTTTTTAATTGGTGGAGCGCTTTCTCAGCCCAACCCAGGCCTTTGTGTTCTCAGGGGATGGCATCCACTCCTGCCAAGCATGAGGAGGCCAAGGACAGCCGGCTGTGTCAAGCTGCAGCCTCCCCGAGTGAGGGGCCGGTGAGCTAAGGGGCTGGGATGTGTGTGTGGAGATGGGAGGCAGGTCAGAGCCCTCAGCCCCCAGCCTCTTGTGTCATCCCGAAGCCGGTGGGCCCAGATCTGCAGCCCACAGCACCAGGCTGTGAGGCCTCTCCACCCAGGGCCGGCCTCGCCCTCCCGTAGCCTCCAGTCCAGCCCGTGAGCACCTGCACTCCACACAGGCCTCCGTGCTGAGCCCTCGGAATTCTTTTTTTTTTTTCCAGAAGTTTTCATTACCTCACTCTGAGGAGTTCCTGAGCCGGATCAGCGCAGAGCTCACGGATGAGGCCTTGTTTATAGCTTGCTGCCACATGACCCCAGGGCCCCCCAAGGAAAAGCAAACCAAAGACCAGGGGACACAGATCTCACAGCATGGTGACCCCCCTACCTCGGAAAGGCCGTGCCTCGTCTGCCCGCGGACCCCTTCCCCCTCAGAGCGGAGCTCTCTGCGATGCACTTTGGAGTTTTAATGTTTATGTACTTGTTAGGGTAGAGAGAGCTCTCCCATCTGCTTGGTCCACGTCCCCAGATGCCCACAGCAGGCAGGTCTGGACCAGGCAAGAAGCCAAGGCACTCAATCTGGGTGTACCACCTCCACCCCTGGGGCGGCAGGGTGGCAGGGACTCCAAGTACTGGAACCTTCTCCTCTTGCCTCCCAGAGGGTGCCTTAGCAGGAAGCTGGGATGGGAAGCAGAGCCAGGACTCGAACCCAGGCCTTCTGATATAAGGTGCAGGCCTCCCCAATGGTATCTTATGTGCTGTGCCAGATGCTGTCCCCTGTTCTAGGATTCTGTGCCCATTTTCCCACCTCAGTCAGCCCTGAAACCCAGCTAGCACACCCCTCAGCTCCCTCTCTCTTTGGCCCCCTGGAATGGCCGTCCTCTGACTGGGCCTCCCCTTGCAGTGTTCTGCACAAAGACCAGAGGTACAGACACCCGGTGAGTGAGGCTGCTGCGGGGGCAGAGGACTGAGCGGGACAGAGCCAGGGCCTGGCAGCTCTGCCACCCTCAGGCCTCCTCTCCGCTCCTGTCAGCTCTCTCTCTTTTCTCCTCTTAGATCGGACAGGAACCGGACCCGCAACAAAGTACACCTGCTGCCATCCCCTCGTGCTAAGGTAGGGGTGGGGGCAGGGCTGTCGGGATGAGACTGGCTGGGCCCAAGCAGGTTAGCGCATGCTCCGTGCCAGTGTCTGTCCCAAAGAGCTTGGAGCACAGGAACACATGATGCTTCTGCTCCCTGAGGAATACATGGTTTTGTGTGGAGAGGCAAGTGGATGGCCAGGGACAGACAACACCCCATGGAATAAATGCTTGTAATAGATCTGGGAGTAAGAGTGCTTATCCCAGTGTCCATTGGAGAAACCAGGAAAGCTTCCTGGAGGTGGCTTCCCCATAGGGAATTTTCCAGGGGGAAATAAAAACACGAGGGTTGGTGGGAATTGCATGAGCAAAGGCCCAGGCCTCAGCCTTGGTGGTGTGTCCCTGAGGAGCTGCTGGGAAACAAAGTATCTGGGATTCTGCAATCAGTGCTCCAGGGTGGGATACCGGCATACCAGGTGGCAGTTTGGCCCGCTGTGCTACAGTGCTAGCCCCAGGTTGGAGTTTGAGGTCAGTCCTAGTCATGGTCGGTAGGCAGCATGGAGCTGGGGGCAGGAGGGCCAGTTAGGAATTATTCTGCAGAGGCCAAGCTAGAGGTGGTTAAGGGCCTGACGTGCCGTAGCAACAGTAGAGACTGGGGGAGGGAGGCTTGTATAGGTAAGAAGTAAAGACAGGAGAATGAATGAGTTTGGTTATTAATCAGAAACAGCAGGGGCCGCAGGGAAGGAAGCAGGTAACTACTAGATTTCTGACCCAGGTAACCTCATTGTTAGTGTGATGTTAGTGTCCCGAGCTCTTCCATGGCTTCCCATTCCAGAGTCAGGGCAAGGGTTGAGGCGCTGTACAGCCCTGAGAGTGATTTCTCTATACCTGCCCGCCTCCCTGACCCCAGGCCCATGGCCCTGCCCCTGTTCTCTGTGCTGACCAGGCCAGCCTCCCCTTCCTTCCTGGAGCATGCACAAGTCATGTCCCCTGCTTTAGGGAGTACTAACTTTGAGGCTATCCTGGAAACTTGATGGAAACAAGGGCTGAGGGTCAAGTTTGGCCTGGAAGTCACCAGGAGGGAGGGGGCAGCTGGAGGGCAGCACTGTCCTGGGAGGGAGCGGATGGAGTGAGGGGGCAGGAGGCCATGAAGCAGGAGCCCTGGGGCACCACGTGTGGTGGTAGTGAGAGCTCACAGAGAAGACAGAGAAGAAACTGACAGCCTGGGTCTGTCATCCCAAGGAACCTTGCCCTCTGCCCCCTCGGGTCTCGGGAAGCACCCCTGGGACTTGCACAGCACCACAGCTAGCCAGGAATGTTGAATTGGTGAGGGGTGGATGGGGTGCTTGGTAAAAGCTTGAGTAAAATTCCCTGCACACTTATTGAGCACCAACTATGTGCTTTGGGGGCAGCATTTCAGTGGGGTGCAAGATCAGAGTCCAGGCTCTTGGAAAGGGCTCAGCGTGGGATGGGGGATACGATGGGAGAGTAGGTGCAGAGTAGATGGGCAGATGAGTGGACAGACAAGGGGTGGATAGCTGCTGGCCCCGCGGGGCGAGTGGCTGCATCAGGGGGTGAAGGACAGGTTGATGACAGGTGGTGAATGGAGGACTTACTCTCTTCCAGGGAGCTCTTGCTACCAGCTTGGCAGCCGCAAGATGAGTCCCACACTGCTGCCCTCCCATCCCCTTCCCCCTCCCATCCCCTTCCCCCCATCATCCCCCCCGCCAGACCCTGCCTCCAAGTTTCCCTTTGCAACTCTTGATTTGAGAGGGACCCCTGATGGTGAACAGCCCTCCTGAAGCCTGGCCGACTGTTACGGAATCATCAGACAGCTTGTCACTCACCTCACCACCCTCAGCCAGGACCCTGCCAGGAAGAGGAGGTTTTTAATAAAGAGACTGCCCCTCCCTCCCTGTGGTTCCAGAGTGCACCAGCGCAGCTCTGCTGGGGGGCGGGTGTGGAAGTGGGGCAGGACACAAAGCCCCAGAGTGGGTTGCAGAGCAAGGGCATGCTGTCTCGAAGGTCTGGCCTAGGCCACCCACCAGGGCTCACTTTTGCCTGGCAGGAGCCTTCTCTGCCACCACCATAGGGACTGGGGATCCAGAGTTAAACAGGGCCTGAAGGGACGCATTGCATCCCACACACAGATGCCTTTGCTTTTTTTTTTTTTTTAAGATTTATTTTCACTTGAAAGATGGTGTCACAGATACCTGGCAAGATGGAGAAAGTGAGATCTTCATCCACTGCTTTACTCCCTAAATGGCTGTAGGGCGGGACTGAGCCACTGTGAAGACAGGCGCTGTCAGGAAAGTGGGAGTCATACATTGTCCCCCGGGAACGTGGGAGGGTTCAGAAACAGTGTGGCAGAGTGCTCAGTGCATTGCCTGACTCACAACTTCCAGTTACTGTCAAGGTCAGCTAGCCTCATGTTCTACAATTCATTTTCCTTTTGAGTATTTTAGTGTCCTTCTGGGTGTCCTAAAACCATTGAATCATATTTAGATATAAAATTTTAATTAAGTAAAATTCAGTTAATTTAGAAAAGGACTCAGGAAAACAATATAAATTCCTTATAATGCTGAAAAGTACCAAGAGCAGAAAAAGACACACAGTGAACTCACACCTGGGAGCCATGTGACAACAGGAAGCTTTAAAATGTCCCTCCCCCCCCCCCAAAGATTGGGGGTATAAAGGAATGGTGCGCATGGGGCTGCTGGTAAAGCTGCTGACTGTGACACTCCGACCATGGTTGCATCCCACATGGCTGCCAGTTCGAGTCCTCACTGCTCCATTTCTGACCCACTCCCTGCTAAAGCATTGCCTGGAAAAGCACTGGAGGATGGTCTAAGTGCTTGGGTCCCTGCATCCACACGGAGAGACCCAGAAGAAGCTCTGGGCTCCTGGATTAAGGCAGGTCTCGCTTCAGCCATTTCTGCCATTTGGGGAGTGAACTAGCAGATGGAAGATCAATCTCTCTTTCTCCCTCTGTAACTCCGCCTTTCAAATCAAATAATCTTTAAAAAGGTGATACACTTGGATAGCAAAGGTTGTCAGAAGTCAACTTTTAACTCAACTGGTCATGATGCAACTCTTGCCAAACAGTGCTGGCAGGGGATCAGCTGCTGCCCACTGTTAGTAGCCAGAGGAGACAGCCCAGCAAGATCAAGGCCCCTGGTTCCGGCCAGCCCTCCAGCAAGGCTGAGCCTAGAACCCAGGGCATGGCCTCCTGCTCCAACTGCATCTGTCTTTCTGACCCCTTCTCCTATCCCAGCACCTCCCACACCCCAGCAGCCCAGTTACAAGTGATGACTTCCTTTTTATTGCTGAAAACCAAAAATCCAGAAGCAAAGATGAAAAAAATGGGGGGGTAGGGGGTTGAGGAAACAGCAGGAAGGGGGCAGGGCCTTGGCTCCGCTTGCCCTCCCCCTCTCATCTTCCAGGCATCCGGATGGGGCCAGGACAGCTGGGGAGAGGAGGGGCCTGCAGGACCAAAGGGACTGTAGGGGCTGTCATGGGCAGTCCTGGAGGGGCGCAGGGACCCCAAGAGCTGCAGGGGAGGGGGGCTGAGTTCCCCTCCTGGGATCCAAAAGCCAGTAGGGTGTGGGGGGGCAGGCCCCCCTGTTTGGCAACTGACAAGAGGCGGCTCTGGGTGGCAGGCTGCTGGTTTATCAACCGTGGGGTCTCCAGGGCCAGGAAAGCCCCCTTGCGGGATGGGCAGACTATGTACACAGCAGGTAGGAGGGCAGACCCTCCCCCCCACCGCCCCAATAAAGGAGGGGAGGGGGCATTCCAGGTCCTGCAGCCTCAGTCCTGGTTCAGATGGAGACCTCGTATTCCCGTGTATCCTGCGGACAAGAGGGAAGGATGAGCTGTTGGAATTGGACAGGTGAGAGGGACAGCAAGCAGCAGCAGTGGAAGGCGCTGTCCACGGGGAGAAAGGAGCCTAGGTTTGCAATGTGACCTTGATCCCTGGGATTTGGGGGGAGGGTCACATGATAGGACTGAATGTAGCCAATGATGAGTTTAATCCTGCAGTGTCAAGAGAATGACTTCAACACTGAAGCGCCTATATTGTCTCCATAGACTGCAAGATCTGATAAGTTTGGTCTAAGTTCCCATTGTGGCTAGAACCACATCCTGTTCACGGTCCCTCCGCCATCACCCCTACTCCAGATCTCTCATTCGCCATAATCCTCACCACTCCATTTTGTAGTTCATGTGGCTGCCTCTGTTAGCAGCCAAGTTTGAAATTCCCATGACAGTGGTGATTACAGGGACCTTGAGAGAAGCTGAGGGGGAGCCAGGGGGAAGGGGTGGGGTGCTGGAGCGTAGGGGCCAGGGGGTACTCACCCCGGCTTCATACAGCGGGTTGCTGAAGTCTGACTCCACGGTAATGGGGCTGTAGGAATGGGAACCCGAGAAGCCGAAGAGGGATTTTCCCTGCAACCTGAGAGAGGGAGGAGCAAGAGGGGCACATTAGCAGGTGAGCTCGAGCTGTCCCCGACCGACCGAGGCAGGCAGGTGAGCCAGGTGCCTGGCCAGCAGATGCTCACATGAAACACTTACTTGGTGTAGTAGACATAAACACCACTGCCGAGGACAATGACCAGGCCGAGGGGCAGCAGGATGGCCAGGGCGAGGTTCCCTCCCTCCAGCTGCCGGGAAGGGTCTGTCGTCTGGGTCACTGTGGGAGGACAAGAGGCCCCCATGAGCTGAGGCGGCAGTGTTGACATGGGCGCTGACCTGGGCTTCTCCCAGTTCCTCTTGCCCTGGGCCCTTGGAGCCTGGCCTGCTGCCCCATCTCTGCCTTGTCCTCCCAACCTGGCCAGGCCTGGGTCTCCAGCTGTGGCCCTCACTGACCTTCCAGTTTGCGGTTGTCCAGGAGCTCCTCATAGGTCACTGTGGGGAGAGGAGGGGGAGGGGGACGGGGTCTGAGCCAGGGAGGGAAGGAGACTGGCTGGAGGGCCGGAGCCCAGTGGGGCTAGGCTGGGCAGCCTGCTGCTCTTTTTCTCTGCCTTCCACTTCACCTGGACATTAACTTGGCCATGGTGTCAGGGGGAGAGGAGTGCTCGAGGTCGGGGTCCTGGCTGAGCTGAACCCACTAGGTCTCCAGAATTCATCAGAGACAGGGACACTGAGGCCTGTCCTCAGGGAGGGCAGGGGACTTTTGCAGACTAAGGCCCTCACTGCTCTAATCTTTGCCCTCACAATTCCCCCAGGCCTGTGCACCTGCCCAGGAGGCGGGAGAGTGCGCGTGTCAACCCTGGAGGCCTGGGAGATGCTCACTACCTGACTGTCCCCCACCTGTCACACCCCCCTTTTGTGCATTCCCTCCTCCTACCCACACACCTTTGCAGAGTGGGGGCTGGCTGGTCCACTGGGAGGGGTGGCCGGGCACGCAAGTGATGGTGACTTCACCGATGAGCTCAAAGCCCTCGTAGCAGAAAAAGCGAAGGGACTCGCCAGCCTGGTAGTGGTGTTTGTACAGTGTCTGGTAGCCATTCTCAGGGACCCCGGGGTTCAGGCACGGCTCATATTTCACTGCAGGGAGGGTGCCAGTCACACACCTGCTGCCAACCCCACCCCCACAGAAGCAGCATGTGGCAGTGAGGGTGGTCCCCAGACTCACAGGCGCACTTGGGGACACGGTCGCTCCACTTGGGGGTGCCTGTGTCCCGACTGTAGCAGGTGAGCACAGCCGCCCCCTCCAGACTGTAACCTGGTAGACAGCGGTACTGCACATGGGAGCCCACGGGAAAGCCGGCATCCGAGGTAGTCCGGTGGCCGTTGGTGATCTCGCCTGGGTCGGCACACGTCATGACTGGGGGGACGGGGCAGGAGAGCAAAGTCAGTGGGGGGGACGCGTGCCTTGGGTGGGACCTCAGTGTCAGCAGAGACCTCAGGCCGCCACCTCAGAACAGCTCCTTTGCCTGTGACTCCACAGGAGGAGACAGTGGATTAGGAACCTAAAACTACTTTATGTCCTATCTCAAGCTTCTTTGGGAAGAGAGCGAAATGGGGGTGACCCCTGGTACGGTGCCAGCTGGATCCCAGCACTGCCCCCCAGCACTGCTCTTGTTCACCACACCTAGCCACTTCATTCTCACCGCCTGTCTGGACCTACGCATGTTTCAGTTGAGGAAAACCCCACCGTGGATGCCGGCATCGCAGCCACTGCTCAGAGAGGTTGTGCCAGGTACTCCACTAGGCGTTCATTACACAAGGCCAATGTCACTGGCATCTCCCTTGGGCCCAGGGCTCGGGGCCGTCAGAGGACCAGACATGCCATTCAGCCAGGGCCTGACAGAGCTAGAACCTGCTCTTTGCTCGGGGCCAGCGGACACTTGGGTCTTGACTCAGCCCCTGGCTCAGTTTGTGGCCATGGCAGGTGCCTTTCCAAGCCCCAACTAGCCAGGCCCAGCAAACTCCATGTTCCCAGGGCCTGTGACAACTGGGTCAACTGGGGAATTTTCCTGGGCCCACCCCAAATCTTACATCCTGAAGCTTCTCACCATGGGTCCTGCCATTGCCACTGGGCCCAGGGGCCTTGGGCTCGCATCCTCATGGCAAGCTCCCTGCCCCTTTCTGCTCCTCTAAAAAGGCCAATGCTCCCCACTCCTGTATATGACACCTGCTCTGTGCCAGCTTCTGCCCCCCCAACTCCTGGCACTTCTGCCAGTTCCCACTTACTCTTTATGGCACCAGGCACAGTGCAAAAAGCTTAGCTCTTCTCAATGCCTTATTTCCCACAGCACCCACGAGGGGGTCTGGACCCAGAGATGCTAAGTACCTGGTCTAGGGTTCCCCAGAGGTCCCCACCCAGCAATGGCCCTAGCTGTTTGTCTCTGTCCTTCTCCAGGGTGGTGAGTGGGAGCCCTAAATCTTCTTGACACCCCTAACCCAGCATAGGGTATCAAAGACTGCATTAACACGAACTAAGCTCCCCACAAGCCTAGGGGTTAGTCAGGCGCCACCCCACCACGCCAAGATGCGAACTGGGGGGTTTCAGTGGGAACCGAGACTGGATACAAGCGGGGCCAGAAAGGGGAGGGGCCATGAGATGGTGGGGGCAAGGGAGGGACGCCCAGAGGAAAAAGGGATGAAAGTCAAACAGTGTAAGAGCAAGAGATACAGCCAGGAGGAGATGAAAACGGACCTCAGGAAAGACAGTTTTGGGGCGCTGCGCAAGGGAGTGGTACACGATGGAGGCAAGATCCAGGCAGGATGCAGCATGCAGGAAAGGGTGTGGGCGGGGCCGTGACGAGGGCGTGGCCTGGAAGGGGTGTGGCCACAAGGGGCGGGGCTGGAAGGGCGGGGCCGCGAGGGGGGCTGGGCGGGGCACGGGGAGCAGGGTTGTGAACTGGGTGTGATGGGGCTGGGGATGATGGAGCTGGGTGTGATGGGACCCTACGGGATGGGGTGGGGCTTTCTCACTCTTCTGGCAGGCAGGTGGTGCGGCGCTCCAGGACAGGTCCCACTGGCAGGTGAGAATGTCAGAGCCCAGTAGCTCGTAGCCAGGCTCGCACTGGTAAGTGAGCACCGTGCCCCGGATCAGGTCCCCGTGTGACGCCGTCCTCCAGCCCCACTCCGGAGGTGGCAGCTCGGGGCATGTGTCGTTCCTGGGGACCTCTGCAGCGGTAAGAAGGCAGGTTCAGAGGCTGCCCTGAAGCGTCCTTCCCGCTTCGGGGGGGGCTTCGCCCGGCGCGCCCTCCTGTCGTCTCTGGCCTTTGTCCTTCTGCCTTTCTCCCAGGCCCTATCCCTTGGTACCTTTGAAGTGCAGCACGAAGCCTTGACCCAGGCCTGGATTTGGGGGTCCTGGCGGTGCCTGGAACTGTAGTGTCAGGTCCGGCCCAGAAGAGAGGAGACGGCGGCGCGGCTGAGGGCCCCGCAGCTGAGCCAGCACGCGGGCGCTGGGACCGTCTCCATCGAACAGGGTCAACATATCCCCTTCACGGACGTTCAAGCTGTGGGGAGCGCGGGCACTAGGGTGCGGCACGTTCCCAATCCTGTTCATCAGTAATCCCTCCCACGCTCCAGCCCCACCCCATAACCCCTCTCTAAGCCCACCTGCCCTGTGGCTCTGCCTGTCCCCCCAATGCGCTTATCACTAGCTCCGCCTAACCTCAAATCCTTCCTGGATCACCACAGGATCACAGGATCCCTAGCCCAGCCCAACGCCCAGCTCTCACCAACAATCATAGGCCCAAGCACCTGTTTTGCGGCCACGCCCACTTCTGGTCCTGTCTATTTCCCTCCTACCTAAGCAACCCTGCATTCCATGGGTGCTGGTGTTGGAACAGTTTTGCCCTTAGCTCCAGGAAATTGCTGGGGTCAGGGTCTGCCTCAGATAGCAAGGTAAAACCCCCTTGTTCTTAGTTTAGTACCGCCTACACCTGCCCATCCCCATGAGGCTGTAAATGGCTGCATTTACTTGTCCAGTGTTGCCCAGTAACAGATGCCTGGTAGCTAGGTCTGCCACCCTATCCTGCACCCTCGGTCGCCTCTACATGTACGACAGTCTGTGTGGACACACAGGAGCCAGTCATGCCCGCACCAAGCCCGCACCCACCACACCCATACGTACATCTCCACTTGGAGCAAGATGCGTTTCTCTTCCTGCACATGCAGGCCCCACACGCAGTCCTGGCCAGGGCTGTAACTCTGTGGCCAATCCGGAGAGAGTACCACACCAGCAGCCTCCGACAGCTCTCCTCCGCACATGGCTAGGACACAAGAGGTCACAAGTTCAGGACCCATGAGGGCACACAGTCTCCTGTTTCTCCGCAGTCCTCAGTGTGTGCACCTGCTTCCTGGGCCCTAAGATGCGCATGCTTCTTGCCACATGAGATCTTCCTACGTCCAATCCCCAGCCCTGCCCACTCTCCAGCTCACCTACCCCATCTTATCCCAGACTTAGCCCAATCCTGGCTCTGGATCCCAAAGACGTCTGGGTTTATGACCCCTAAATTCAGCTAAGGAAGCCATCCCTGAGGGGACGGTGCTTCCCAGCCTGGGTTCTTCAGGTCTGGCTTTGAGGGTCTCTTTCCTGAAGACCCTCAGGGTCCTATAGGTTCCCAGCTTGCCACCCCAACGCCAAACTGCAGACAACTCACCCTTGCAGGCCGGCTCTGTGTCGTTCCAGTGTGGCTCCGTGGGGTCCACACACTCAATGGCATTGGGAGGACCTGGGGGATCCAGGGCATAGCCTGGGAGGCAGGTGAAGGTGGCCAGTGCCCCTGGGCGGTACTCAGGATCTGTGGTCGTGACGTTGCCATGGGCCAGGAAGGGGGCAAAACAACGGTCCTCTTCAAAGGCTGTGGAAGGGTCCAGTTAGTATAGGCCTCAGCGGGCTCAAGGTAGGTGCCAGGGTGCCACAGCATGGCTCCTTAAAGTCAAAGTGCTCTGGGGCTTGGCTTACATGTTCCAGCCCATCCAAAACACTCATCTTCCTCATTTGCACCTTTGCCGTTACCTTCCTTGACCCCTTTGGAAGTAAACATGGATGGGCAAGTTCACAGCCAAAAAAAAAAAAAAAGCCACTTCTCCAAGGTCACCCAGCAGGCCACAAGGCTACACCAGATGGCTTGATGTTTCTCAGCCACAAATACTTGGCTGTGGCAATTGCAAAGAGGGGGTGGGGGAGGCAGGCGGAGGGAGGGCAGGGACGACTGTGAAGAACTGGCTTGTGTAGGTGTGTTCTCGCCTCAAAATACAATGAGCATCCGTGCTGTTGCTAGAAGGCAACGCTGAGCTCACGCCAAACGGGGACTGGGCTTGCGCTTCAGCCCGAGCCAGCGAAGCGAGCACACGTAGGTAGTCGATTTACAGCAAAAGCACCTGCCAGGGAGGATACGGCCAAGAAGGAACCGGAAGTTCCAAGAGTAGGCTGGCCTCCAGGGCTGTGGGGCCAGGCCTCATGACCAGGCACTGTCCCCAAAGATCAGTGCTCCAGCGTGTCCACACCCTCACGGTCTATCGGGCAATTTTGGTGGAAACTGCTGCCCCACTTCCCTGCTACTTAACCCAAGCAGGTGTTGGGTGTAAACCCCACCTATCCATCAGGGCACAGTGCCAATTCCGTGGCTCCCATGAATCATTCCAGGAATTAGCTTCTCGCATCTCAGAGCATCTTTCTCTCTCACTGTCCATACAAACCAGTCAGAGTGAAGTTCTGTTTCTGGAACACACGTGGCGTTCTGCTGCCTGCACACTGGGATACTCTCTGTTTGTCTCTTTGAAACTACTCTCTTCCCTTTAATGTCAAGTTCAGATGTCTCTTCCCCCATGGTCATCCTTCTATCCAGCCTCCACCTCCCCTCTTGTTTTCATTTCAGAAAGCATACCTTCCCGACTCCCAGTTCCCCAGCTTGAGCCGGTGCCAATGGTGCCAACGGGGCACACGGCACAGGCCTGCCCTCCCTTTCTCCCCCTCCCCCTGCCCGCCAAGCTATAGTGATCGGCTCAGACAGAGGCACAGAACTTAAAACCAGGTCAAGGAGAACCTCTCCTGGTACCTGTGTGGAAGTACTCAGGGGAGGGGGCACTTTCCTCACTTTCCTCCCCATGCCGAGCTGGCTAAGTCAGTGGGAAGTCTGTGGCCAGGGCTGTTCCATGGGGAGCACCTGCTTCAGGTTGGAGCCAACATAGTGCAAAGGATCGAGCTGCAGGGGCCTGTAGCATCTTGCTGTGTACCTGCTAGCCAGGCAGGAAGCTACAACAGCAAGGGCCCCTTAGGGAGGGAGGAGACGGGCCTTTAAGACGGTGCAGGCACAGGGACGCAAACTTAGGTGATAAGGGTATGTGTGCGGTGGTGGGGGGCGGTTCATGTGTTGGGCACCTTCAAAGCGGAGGCTGAGCAGCAGGGGATTGGCAGGGGTCTCTGAGAGCAGCTCCACATAGAGGGACTGGGCGTCGCTGAGGAGGCCGCGCTCCGGGACGTCATCCATGTCGGAGTCGTAGATCACCGGTGACAGGGGGCTCCCACCAGAGCGCACCATGAGCCTGCGGGAGACGGGAGACTGACCAGGGGCTCGGTCCCCAACCAGAGGGGGCCGCACTTCCTGCCTGCTCTCCTTAACTGTTTTTTAAGAAGATTTATTCAATTTTATTGGAAAGTCAGATACACAGAGAGGAGGAGAAACAGAGGAAGATTCTCTGTCCACTAATTCACTCCCTAAATGGCCACAACAGCCGGAGTTGAGCCGATCCAAAGCCAGGAGCTTTTTCTGGGTTTCCCATGAGAGTGCAGAGTCCAAGGCTTTGGGGCTGTCCTCCCCTGCTTTCCCAAGCCACAACCAGGCAGCTGGATGGGAAGTAGAACAGCCAGGATACAAACCGGCACCCATATGGGATCCTGGCACATGCAAGGCGTGGACTTTAACTGCTAGGCTACTACTGGGCCCAAATTATTATTTTTTTTTAAAGATTTGTTTATTTTACTTTTATTTGAAAGGCAAATTTATAGAGAGAGATCCTCCATCTGCCCCCGCACTCCACAATTAGCCACAATGGTAAAAGCTGGGCTAATCCAAAGCTGGGAGCCAGGAGTTTGTTCTGAGTCTCTCATATGGGCCTCAGGACCCTCTGCTGCTTTCCCAGGCACATTAGCAGGGAACTAGATTAAAAGTGGAGCACTTGGGACTCAAACCAGCGCCCACATGGAATGCCAGCACTGCAGGAGGAGGTTTAACTATGCCATGGTGTCAGCCCCCCTCCTATCTCACTTTTATAGCTCTCATTATCAAAGATTCACTAAAAACCCCATATACTTTGAAGCTGATATAACTTAGATGTCGCTTCATTTGCATTTGAGTCAAATATTGTCATTCAGAAAGAAGGTGCAGCCTGTCCAAGATGCGCAGCACAGCTGGGGTGCCACGACAATGATGACGGGAGTGGACGTCATGGGCAGAAGGCTAAGCCACTGCCCAAGACACCTGCATCCCATACTGAGGTGCTCATTTGAATCCCAACTGCTCTGCTTCAAAGCCAGCTTCTTGCTAATGTGCCTGGGGAGGAGGACAATCATGATTAAAGTACCAGGGCTCCTGTGACTAGAGAGACCTGGGTGGAGCTCCTGGCTCCTGGCTTTGGCCTAGCCCAGACCTGTTGGGCTGTTGTGTGGGGAGTGAAAGAGGAGATGGAAGCCCTCTCTCTTTTCCTCCCTATGTGTGTGCATGTGTGTCACTCTGCCTTTCAAGTAAATAAGTAGGAAAGTAAATAAATATAGAAATACATTTTTTTCCTAAAGGAGGATAGCGATGCAGCCCCGGCCCCGAGCCTCACCGGTCATTGTCCTCATCCAGTGAGACCCTCTCGAAGTGCAGGTGCAGCCGGCGCCCCTCGGCTGCTTCGATAACCCAGCGGCAGGTGAGGTTGGGGCCGGCCGCTCCCCCGGGCTCGGGTGACACGATGCGGCCCAGGGTGGCATTGTGGATAGTGCCTCCACAGGACGCTGTGGGTACAGGAGGGGCGGGTCAGGGCCAGCCTGGGGGTGGCCTGTCCTTCTCCTGGGTGGGAGGGCACAGGCAAAGGGATCAGATATATAGACCCTCAGTGTGGTGAGCTCTGGGACAGAGGATGGTCCTGGTGAGAAACCCCTATAGAATGGGCTTTTCCCAAAGGATGGGGACCCCACCCAGGGCAGGTCCCTCCCAACACGGGTGCACAGGACAGAGAGGAGACTCACCTACGCAGCTGGGGGGTCCCCCACTCCAGGCTGGCCGCGTGCCGTTGAGACAGATGAGAGTCTCCTCGCCCTGCAACTGGTAGCCTGAGTCGCAATGGAAGGTGGCAGTGCCCCCGGGATGCAGGTCAGTGACGCTCACGTCCCCGTGCGCCGGCCGCAGAGGGAAGCCACAGCTCAGCAGGTAGGCTGCGCCATGCAACACACATGGGATGTCACCTCGCCACCTCCCTCCACCAAGCTCAGCAGCCTCACACCAGGCCCCCAGGACGTCCTCTTCCCAAACCCTGCAGTGTGAATTGGCTCTCAGAAGTCCACGGCTCACACTAAGAGCTCCTTGCCCCGACACCTTGTTCTGTGAGGAGGTCATTTCACGATGGTGAAACGGTACCCCTAAGCTTGGCAATCCTCCTACTCCGCACCTCCCCACGTCATGAGGGAGTTGAAGCTCCAAGAAGCTATTCTGGCTTCAGATGAATCAGCTGACTACTCGGAACTCTGGTCATCTCTAACAAGAACAGACAGTGTCCACAGAACAAATTCTGCTTCCCAAGTGAATTTGTTCTGTGGGTGTGATATAGGCAAAGGCTGAGCGACCTATTCCCCAGAGGCAGACACTGAGCTCCAAGTTATGAAGTGCCGTGTAGTAGTTGCTCCCCTTCACACTCACACATACACACACTCACTCACTCACATTCACACACGCACAATACGCTCACACATGTGTATGAGCACTTAAACACACACAACCCCCCCACACACACACGAGGCTTTTCCACACAAGCATCTTGGGGTGGCATACCCTCCACATGCCATCCAGATGAACTATAAGACCCTTTCTTTTAGGGATGTTGACTCTCAGTAAAGGCTGGGATAATTAGCACCAGCCCCCGACCCAGTGAACCTGCCATTCCCCAGTGCAAGGGAAGTGCTTGGCAGAGCTCACTCTCCTTGAACAAGTGGCTTGTTCTCTTTCTTGCCGTGAAATACTTTCCTTTTTCGCACTGGCAGCCAGGAGGCTTAGAAGGAGATTAAGGAGGGGCCCCAGCCTCGCTGGTCCTTTTGACACTAGTAAGAACTAGCTGGTGCTGTTTCTTCTTACTTGGTCTGTGTAATGGTATTGCTTGCACTGCTTCTGAAAGCTTTCTGAAATTCCCACACAAGCATACGGGATAAAAGAACTGCACAGGGCGCAGCACAGTGGCTCAACTGCTTAACCTTCCACACGTAAGTGCCGACATCCCATATGGCACCAGTTGTTATTCCAGCTGCTCCACTTCTCATCCAGCTCCCTATTTGTGCCCTGGGAAAGTAGCAGAGGATAGCCCAAAGCCTTGGGACTCTGTACCCACATGGGAGACCTGGAGGAGGCTCCTGGCTCCTGGCTTTGGATCAACTCAGTTTCGGCCATTGTGGTCATTTGGGGAGTGAACCAGTGGATGGCAGGTTTTTCTCTGTCTCTCATTCTCTACCTGTAAATCTGCCTTAAAAAAAAAAAAAAAGACAGGGGCCTAGAACAGTAGCCTAGCAGCTAAACCTTGCATTGCATGCACTGATCCTATATGGATGCCGGTTAGTGTTTCAATTGCTCACTTTCCATCCAGCTCCCTTCCTGTGGCCTGGGAAAGCAGTTGAGGATGGCCCAAAACCTTGGGACCCTGTACCTGTGTGGGAGACCAGGAAGAAGCTCCTGGCTCTGGATCGTCTCAACTCTTGCCATCGTGGCCACTTGGGGAATGAACCATTGGATGGAGTATCTGTCTGTCTCTCCTTCTTTCTACAAACCTGACTTTCCAATAAAAATAAATAAATATTAAAAAAAAAACAAAAGACAGAAATGAATTGCAAGCTGCTTGTTAATCAACATTGAGCTCTGACCTTGATTCCAACAGAACTCTGTGTCTACGCTTCAGAAGCAGGCTGAACTTGACATCCAGAAGGGCTTCCTGGAGGAAGCACAGTGAAGCTGCATCTTTTAGAAGGGACAGGTTCTGGGCTGCAGAGAGCTTGAGTGACTCCCAGCTTGCTTGGTCCTTGACTCTTTCCAAAATGTAACAAGCATGCCCCTTGGGGGATGGAGAGATGACCAAGACCCTGGCTTTGCCCGCTGAGTCTCTCCAGTCTGCTGAGATGCAAGGATCTCAGAATGACTCGGGCCTCGATGGTGTGGGTCACAGTTAGCCCCTGGGGTCTACAGAAACAGCCACATGTTTCATTCTGAACTTTAAACCCTTGCCCAGCTGGGTCCAGGCCAGCATGACTGGCTGTGGTATTTGGCACCTGAATCATAGCCCTCCGACATGGCACAGCTTGGGAACCCCTCATAACCCACCTCTGTACTTGGCTCATGCCCTCGCCCTGGATTGTGAAGGCCCTCCCTGCACACTTCTTCCTCTTTCAAGGAGCAACTCTACCACCACCTCTTCCAGGAAGCCTCCACCTTTTCTCTGCAACAATGTTACTTCTTGCCTCTGTCCAGTGCTACTATGAGATAAAACTAACTCCAATTTTATTTCTCTCCTAATAACCCAGCCAAGTGGATGTGTTGGGAGGTAGGCAGAGCTGAGCTCCAGACCTGGGAGCCCCAGCTTCTGGGCTCTGTCACTGTGAGCAAGGGCTTTGGCCTCTGCAGCCCCGATGCCTCTGGATGGCAGGAACTCTCCTCCCCACTCAGTGAGCATGGGTTTGAAAGTTACAAGAAACATACAGAGCTCAGAGGATGCACAAGGCTCAAGACCTGCCCCTCCTACTTCACTCAAGAGCCATGGGGAGTCAGGGTGTGTGGGGGTGCATTTGGCTTACAGGTGCTTGAGACTCTGCATAATCTTCAGGGCTGTTATTACAGCTGGGGGTGTGGGGACTGTAACAGGAGGCCATCCAAGAAAGGGCTCTGTACTTGGGGTGACAGGTGGTGGCATTTTGGAGCTCTCAGAGGAGTGAATGAGGCCACCCTGAGCCCAGTCCCCTCTGCCCCCTCCAACCTTGGGAAGTGAGGTGGGGCTTAAGTAGGCCTGGGTCTCCAAGGTGCTGGTAGAGCCACAGAGTGAAGAAGACTAAGGCGGGAACCAAGGCCAGTTTATGCAACAGCCCTGCTTTCCCCACGTTCCAGTTAGCCTACGGAGTCCTATTTTGGATGCCCCAGGGGACTGGTGGCAATGAGGAGTCAAGGGGAGACATCCAATAGCATCTGAAGCCCAATCTAAGGCCCCAGGACGGGGGTGGGGGGTGGTCTCCAAGGTCCGCTCTTGCTCCTAACACTCAGGCGTCCCTGCCAAGGACTTGGCCCTAGCTCACTCCCTGGGCTCTGGGTACACCCCGCTGTGCACCCAGGAGCCCCTGGAGCAGGGGTGGGAGAAGCTGGTGCATCCAAAGGAGGATTTACAGGCTGTGTTCTGAGCAGAACATAGAAAACACCAGCAGGGCTCATGGCGGCCAGTGTCCATCCATGAAGCCAGGCCAGGCCCTGCAGTGACATGACCCCCACACTGGCCTAACACTTCCTGTCATCACAGAACATGGGACAGAGCCAATGCTGTCGCATAACAGGCTAATCCTCTACCTGCCACACATTTGGGCACAAATTGTAGATCTAGTGGCTCCGCTTCCAATCCAGTTCCCTGCCTATGATCTGGGAAGGCAATAGAGGATGACCCGAGGCTTGGGACTCCTGCACTCTTGTGGGAGACCCAGAAGAAACTCCTGACTCCTGGCTTTGCCTGGTCCAGTCCCAGCTATTGCAGCCATTTTGAGAATGAACCAGCAGATGGATGATCCATGCCCCCTCTCCCCTCCAATCACTGTCTCTGTAACTCTGCCTTCCAATTACATAAATAAATAAATAAATAAAATCTTTTTCTTTAAGCACATAGGAAGGGGCCTGGAGAAGATGGCAGTGTCTCGGCTGGGGGCTTCACCTCGTGTCATGTGTGCACAGAGGGAAGGTATCTGTACACAGGTGAGCACAGGTGTACACACACGTGCAAGTCGGCTGCAGGTGCACACTGTGAATGCAGCCATGCACAGGCACAGCCCCAACATCCGAAGAATCCAGGACACAGAGGTGAAGCTAGGATGCTGCAGGTCTCCCTCACACTTGCTGGGGAAGGCACCTGAACCTCTTCCTAAAGCCAACGTGATTGCTCCAGATCCGACTCCTCCAGGCTGCACAGCCCCAGCTTTGGCAGGGCCCACCTGCTCACCCCCTCTACACTCTCACTGTACCAGTACTGACCGAGGCCTCCGCTCTCCCCATGTGCCAGGTGCTGTCTGAAGCCTGTACATGTGTGTGTACTCACCTGACCGTCCTAAGGAGCGCATGACCAAGCACGAGCCTCCCTACTTTTCAGACAAGACCACAAGGCACAGAAAGGTCAAGGCATTGTCCCAGGTCCCTCAGCTAGGACCCTCCTGTCTTCCAGGCCAGCATGTCACAGGCTGTCCTCTCTGGGTCTGGGATGTGCTTCCTCATCTACTTGGACATCTGCCTCCCTCTTCCTCCGCCATCACCTTTTCCAGGCACACGTCCCCATATGCCTAATTACAGTCCCGGATTCTCACCTCCTTGGATGTACCCTTGGCTTGTTCATTCCCTTCCTGGCATGAAGCAGGCACTCAGAACACACTGGTGGAGTTGAATAGGTAAACTGCCACATGGAGGCGTGTGAGGAGGAACCAGGGTCTCCTTGGAGTGGCGGGCTCCCCCCCGTGCCTTGCCTCTGGGAGTTGTCCTTTTGGTACCCAGAATGACCCCTGCCCTTCCTCCAGCAACCCACCCACCCCAACCCCAATGACTCACCCTGATAGTGAATCCTGAAGCCGCCACCCCTGGGTGCTCGCGGGCTCTGGAAGTGCAGCAGCAGCCGGTTCGTGGGGCTCCGAAGCACCTGTCCTTCTCCAAGCATGGAGGAGTTGGCCAGAAGTCGGGGGGCCAGGCCAGGAGACCCCCCTCCAGCCAGCACCAGAAGCTCCTCCTCCTGTGAGAGGTTCAGGGTCTGTACCTAGAAGGGAGTCAGACACATACTCACTGGAGGGTAGGGGGCGGGGAATCCTGACACCCTCTCTTTCCACTTCCAAGGGCAGGGTAGCTCAGAGACCAGCACAGGGTCTCTGTGAGAGCTCAGGGCAGGTGGGAGGCCAGGTGTGTGCTCACTCGTGGACAGGGGTGGGGACAGCAGGGAGCTTCGGTTACCTGGATCTCGATGCCGTAGCCGGGGTAGACGTGGATGCTGTAAGTGCAGTCCAGCAGCCCCAGGCTGCGGCCGGCAGCGCTCCCAGGATCTGGGGACTCCACAAACCCTTCACCCTCCGAGATGTTGTTATTGCACAGAACTGAAGAGACCAAAGTGGCTGCAGAGGCTCTTTCTGCCTTACCATCTTACCCCCCACCCCCACCACCCTCAGGCTTGCTCTCCCTCCTGTAGCCAGGCGCATCAAGGATAACACACCTGGCCAGCCACACTCCCACTCGCCCTTTGAAGTGGTTAAGCAGAAATAGCCACCATGCCTCACTCCCAGTTTCCCCTACAGCCTCTCCAGCTCCAGCTTCACCCCCTCCTCTCCAATGGCCTCACCTGGACTGGTCACTGTGGTAGTGACAGTGGTTGTGGTGATGATGGTGGTCGTGGTCTCCTCTTCACTTCCCTCAGGTCCCAGAGGGGGGACCGGGGAGGCGGGGCCTGGAGGGGGCGGGGCCGTGGTTCCCAGGGGCGGGGTCAGCAGCTCCGGGGCGGTGGGCCCTGCCCCTCCCACCCCCTGAGGGGTGACAGCCGTGGTCAGAGGCCCTGTGGCTGGCTCGGTGGCCCGTGGCAGGTAGGGTGCTGCAGGAGTCTGGCCGGCTGGAGGGGTTGCTAGGGTGGTGTCTGGGTCAGATTCTGCAGCAGGGCAAAAAGGGTTAGGGTACAGAAGCACCAAATGACAGGGCCGGGGTGGGGGAAGTTGAGAGCACAGGGGAACAGGAGGTTCCTTCCTGAACTCTAGGACCCTTCGAAGGTACAGGTCCCCTCACCTTTCCCTTCCCCACTGGAGATCTTCACCTTCCCCCAAGGCCTCCACAGACTAACACCCCTCTTCCCACTCTCAGGAGCCTCCATCAGGATCAGAGTCCCCCCATCCACCTCCCCATCCAGATCTGCTCTCTCTCCTGGTACCCCTTTCTCCCCAGCTCTCTCTCTCAGTAGCCCTTCTCTTCCCTGTCTTGCTCTGTCTGGAATTCTCCATTTCTCTATTTTGCGTCCTTACTGTTCTCTGAGGTCCAATTCCAGCTCTCCCAGCTTTCGTATTTTGTTCTCACTCCCTTTGCTTTTCTTCCGCTATTTCTGACTCTGGTTCCCCACATCCCCTGCTTTCTCTGTGGCTGGCTGGCTTTCTCTGCTTCTGTCCATGCCCACTTCTGACACCTTCCCAACTTTGCCCATCTCCCTTGTGCGCCGCTGGCCTTCCTTGCCCCCCTGCCTGATGGCTCTCCACCCAGAGCCAACGTCTCCTCCGTGCCACTCCCTGCACTGGGTGGAGTGGGGGGCTCACCCGGCAGGAAGCCCATCTCCGGACCTCTCCTCAGCAGGGCCCCATGCAGCAGCTCAGCCAGTGCCTCGGTGGCCACGGTGGGGGTCTCACTTGCAGGCTCTGGCAAGACTTCATCTTCCTGAAGGGGCAAGCCTAAGGGGTGAAGTTGAGTGAGCCCCTCCACTCCCTCCTCCCATCTCTCCCTTTTCCAGAGTTCTTCCTCCTTCCTCCATTTGCTGGGCCTGAGGGATCTTAGAGGGTCCCAGGCTGGGCTGAGAGCCAAGAATGGAGAAGTAAGACGCTAGACACCCCTCACCCCGCCACTGCCTCCCCTGCTGCGGCCGTGTGGGCCTCCGGTAGGCACCATGGAGTATTCACGAGTGCTGGACAGCGCCAACGGGGCGGCTAGGAGCACTGAAACCACCGCCCCTCCAGCTCCACGGTGCTGTGCCCCCAGCCCTAAGGCACTGGGAGGGTCTGGCCGCACCCGAGGCCTTGCTGCCCCGCAAGGAGTGTTGGGCTTTCTCTCTGGGTCTCTGTCTGCAGTGTGGCTGGCACTCTCTCTCATCCCCGCAGTCTCTGCCTCCTCCGGAGTCTGGCTGCGGGACCGAGGCTTGGATCTCTGCTCCCTGCCTCTGTTCCTTTCTCTTTGTCCAGATGTCCAAGAGCAGTGGCGTGTATAGCGCTTGGCGTCTCCTCTCGCACTTCCACCTCGGACCCAGGTGCCCCCCCCCCCGCCTTGCTTCTCCTGCCCACTGCCTCTGTAGACACCCCCTACTTCCCCAGCTCTCCTTCCTGGATTTAACCCTTGAGAGGCTGCTAAAAACCCCCTTTCTGGCCCACTGCTCAAGGTTGGGCATAATGGGGTTCCCAGAAAGCCCAGGCTTGCCCCTTCTCATCAGTGGTGTCCCTCCCCTCCCCCACAAGCTCCAAAGTCCCAGGATGCTTGGAGAAAGGAGGGCAGAGGACCTGCTGGGGGCCTTCTTGTCCTCCCCCTCCCCCGCACCTCCCCCCCACAAACACACACTCATGTCCTTACCCTGAAGCCAGGGACAGCTCAGCAGAATCAGGAACAGCAGCTGGGGAGGTGGCCGGTGATGGGCCCCGGGAGTCCCCATGGCGACTCACCCAGGCTTCTCTCCCAAGTAATCTGGCTGCCACCTTTTCTCTTTCCCTTTAGTACTCTTTTTTTCTTTTTCCTGCTAAGGGTCAGCAAAGGAATACAATTTGCCCCTTGAACTGGAGGGACAGGACTGGGCTGGGGGGGTGGCTGGAGCCCACCCACCCCCTCTTCGCTCAATCTTTTCTGTCCTCTGTGTGGTAGAGGGGGGCGCGGCTCCGGCTGCAGGAGGTGGGGCTGGCAGGGCTGAAGGGGCCGGGTCGCCTGGGTTACCCTCTCATCTGCAGCCTGGGTTCACCCGGTTGGATCCCAAGCTGGGGTATGGGGGTGTAGGGGGATGGGGAGGAGGAAGGCAGCTTGTGGGGGGACCTGGGGTGGGGTTGAGGAGGGTTGGGAGGGTCTCTACTGGGCTCTAGGAGGTTGCAGGGGCGGGGAGGGGGTTGCGAAACCCGGAGAGCAGAGGCTCTGGGCACTGGAGCTGCGGGAGGCAGAGGCTGGGAGAGGTGTCGAGCCCACGTCAGATCCTGGGGACGGGCGGAGGGAGGGGCCTGGGTTTATTTGTGGGGGAGGGCGGAGGAGGAAGTGCAGATGGAGGGAGGTGGGATCTTGTGAGCCAGGACCGTAATCCGCACTCCCGCGGCCCCTAGGGGGTGCAGAGGAAACTCTCCGGTCCCAGCAGTCATTAGACCCATCCCCCACGCCATTCCAGCACATCTGGAATCGAAATCTCCTCTTCCCCGGGTGCAGAGGGGCGGCAGAGCCTGGGCCGCCGCTGTTCCACTTCCCTATCGGCCCTCTTTCCACATCCGGAACCCCTCATGGGATTGCCCCGGGCCTTTCGCAGGAGCTCCGGTGGAACGGAGGGCTTCTTTCCTCTTCGGGATAACGGGGGAGAATTCCTAGGGTGGCGGGCAGGAGTCTGGACCGGGGGACCTCCCCTATCCCCAGCGCCGGGCTCCGGCCTGCCCGGGCGCCCTTTTTCAGAACCACAGGGCGCGGACAGCGCCCAGCGCCCCGCCCCCGCGCCGATGGCGATTGGTGGAAGCTGCTTTCACTCATCAGCCTCCGCCCGGGGCCGGCACTCAGAAAGGCCAAGGGGCTGGGGAGTGTGAGGGGTCCGCAAGCCGACTGCCCCCACCCCCTACCCCCGGGATCCGCTGACCCTCGCACAGCCCGGGGCGACCCCATCCGCAGTCCCGGGGCTGCTCTGCCACGTCAGTCCACACGCTCCTCGGGCTGGTCCCGCCCCCTTAATGTCCCGCCTCTTCTTTTCGCATTGCGGGACGGCAGGAGGTTGGCACGGGGTCCCCCATACAGGGCACCCCACGTGCCGTCCGGTCGGGGCCGGTATGGGGCGGAGCGGGACCGGGAGGGAAATCCAGAGGAACACCTGCCCCCTCCCGCCCGCAGGGCTGAGTTGCGGCTGCCCCTGGGAGGGGTCCGGGAAGGAGTGACGTCAGGGTGAGTGGGAGCCAAGGAAGGCGCGAGGAGAGAGGCAGGGCCTGCAGGTGGGATCGAGCGAGGAGGAGCGAGAGCAAGACGCAGACAGGAGGCAGGACAGAGAGAAGCTGCACTGAGGAAGGCGGGCTGCGGGGTCCCTGGGGTGCGGGGCCAGGTGGGGTAGGAGTCAGTCCGGGAAAGTGAGCAGGAAGTTGGGGGGGGGGGGAGGAAGCAAGAGAGCTGGAAGAGGGGGCGGGGGTGGAAGGAGCAGAGAGGAGGCTGCCGGGAGGAGAAAAGGGAGAGGAGGAGGGGAGGGTTGATGGAGAAGGCAGGGGTGGAAGGGGTGAGAAGCAAGACGTAGGAGGAGCGAGCCAGCAAGCAGGGTTCCCTGACAGACCCAAAGTGAAGGGCAGGCCTCAGGAGACCACAAAGGGCTGTCGGGAGGGTCATCGGGGAGAATCAGGAGGCTGCCATGGAGGGCACAGGTGGCGAGCTGGGGGCACTCGGAGCCTGGGGCCTGGAGGACACCCCGGGGCTCTTGGCCAAGGCCGCCCTGCCGGGCCTGCTGCCCTGGCCACTGCCCCTGGCATCCTCAGCCTTCACCTTGCTCTTGGGCGCCCTCACATCCCTCTTCCTCTGGTACTGCTACCGGCTGGGTTCCCAAGACCTGCAGGCCCTGGGAGCTGGGGGC
Organism: Ochotona curzoniae; assembly: GCF_017591425.1. Taxonomy (NCBI): domain Eukaryota; kingdom Metazoa; phylum Chordata; class Mammalia; order Lagomorpha; family Ochotonidae; genus Ochotona; species Ochotona curzoniae. The sequence continues at coordinate 8,879,323 of NW_024465421.1, forward strand.
CAGGCTGGAGCTGTGAGCGTGGGATGCCCCGAGGCTGGCAGGCCCGGCCCCAGGAGCTCTGTGGAGGCCAGAGAAGGGAGCAGGGCTGAGGGCCTGGTGAGCCGTCGGCTGCGAGCCTATGCCCAGCGCTACTCCTGGGCAGGAATGGGGAGAGTGAGGCGGGCAGCACAGGGTGGCCCAGGCCCCGGGGGAGGGCCAGGCATCCTGGGCATTCAGCGCCCAGGCCTATTCTTCCTGCCAGACCTGCCTTCGATGCCCTTTGTGCCGCGGGATGCCCAGCGGCACGACGTGGAGCTCTTGGAAAACAGCTTCCCTGCCATCCTGCGTGACTTTGGAGCCGTGAGCTGGGACTTCTCAGGGTCTAGTCCCCTGCCTCGGGGCTGGTCCCCGGCCCTGGGCCCTGGCTGCTACCAGCTCCTGCTCTACCAAGCAGGCCGCTGCCAACCCAGCAACTGCCGCCGATGCCCAGGTGCCTACCGGGCCCTGCGGGGCCTGCGAAGCTTCATGAGTGCCAACACCTTCGGCAATGCTGGCTTCTCCGTCCTCCTGCCCGGGGCCCGGCTCGAGGGCCGCTGTGGGCCCACCAATGCTCGCGTCCGCTGCCACCTGGGTGAGTAGATGCAGTCGGCCAGCAGACCTCCTCCATGGCTCGGGGAGATCCCTGAGCAGAGGTTCTCTGCTGCCTGAGCGTTCTCCAAGATGGCTCTCCAGGGCTGTGAGCACAGTTCCTGGGCGCCCACAAGGACCTGCAGGCTGATTTGGTTAGCTTTTTTGTGGGCCTGTTCTACCTGCCCACTGGTCTCAGAAGGACGCCCAGCCCTACACCTTCTTTTACTTACTTAGTAGAAATCTTTATGGAACTCTAAGTGCCCACCACCAGGACTTGCCCCAAAGGGAAGCTAATCATAAAAACAGGTTCTCAAAAAGAAATTTGTAAACAGCTAAATACTCAGATCTCCCTCAACCTGAATTCTACATGTTCTTCTCTGAAAAGGGAGCAGCCACGGGAGTGTTTGATAACACCCCAAGAGGTTTTTTTGGTTTTTCTTTTGATGTTTTAAAGATTATAAGGAAATGACTATGGCACAGTTGGCTGTGTCCTGCCCTTTGGGACATGCTGGCCTCAGGATGCAGTCTAGAACCTTCTTGCCCTCCCACCATGCCCACAGCACTGAGGCCACGGGGCTGATCCTTCCCGTCTTTCCTCCCTGTTGGCCTTCTGGGAAACTCCTGTCCAAGTGGCAGTGGCCACGCCTTCTCTGATTAGGCTGCTGCCTTTGCGTCCCATGCTCAGCCACGTGATCTGAAGGCCAGGCTGGAGCTGCCAGTCCTACACTGTCTTGCCCCTGGTTAATTAGGTGCTTGACTCCGACCATCGGAAAGCCCACGGTGCCATTTTTTGCAGGCAGCCTCTGTCTGCCGCAGACCGCACTATGGGCATCTCCGAGCACTTATTTCCAACCAGCGGTGTGTTTAATTATGTCTGCATTGGCCAGGAGGGTTGGATGCAGGGTTCTCTCCCCTACAGGCCTGAAGATCCCCCCTGGCTGTGAGCTGGTGGTCGGGGGTGAGCCCCAGTGTTGGGCTGAGGGGCACTGTCTTCTGGTGGATGACTCCTTCCTGCACACAGTAGCCCACAACGGTAAGGGCTGCGAGAGGCGGGGGAGGTGCGAGAAAGTGGAAGGAGAGTGGGCTGAGGGTGGGAGAATCAGGTCTGACTGATTCCTGTTCCAACAGCAAGCTGCAGGACCTTGGGCCATCTTCATGGGGTGACTGCCTTCCCTGGTGGCTGCAAGGGTGAATGTAGGCACAGAGCCAGGTGGCTAGGGGGAGGGGGGAGCCTGGATAGGTGGGGCTCCTGCCGTACCGTCCTCGGGCAGGTGACCAAGTGGCTGTGCTTGGGCTGTGTCACTGTGTGAGTTACTTTCACTGCGAGTGTTGGTACAGGCCTGGAGTTAGAACAAGGCTGGGCACTTCCTGAACATGTGCTTGCCTTCGCGAGGGTTTGGTGAGTGCTGTTCTTCCCACCTCCCATGTCCCAGGCAACCCAGAAGACGGGCCGCGAGTGGTGTTCATCGTGGACCTTTGGCACCCCAACGTGGCTGGGGCCGAGCGTCAGGCCCTGGACTACGTCTTTGCACCAGACCCTTGACACCTGAGCTGGAGAGATGATTCACTCAGGGTTGGCGTCAGCGGTGGTCGGGGCCTCCAAACTGCGAGGGGCTGGGGGAGGGAGGTGGCTGGTGGTGTGGCCACGAAATAGAATTTGTGAATCGTCTCCTGAGTCCTGACTACTTCCTTCTCTGCTGCCAGGCTCCAGGTAGGGGCTCATGACGACTCCCACAAAATGAGTCAGGCGTCTGCTTAGCACAGGTGGCCCTCAGCGCCTCTGCTGGGAGAGCTGGCATCACACCTTCTACTCCACTTTATTCCAATAATTTAATAGAAAATTTAAATAATAAATAATATGAAACAGATCAAGAAAATGGCTGAGCTGGGCCAGGTCCAGGCCAGCCTTGTACAAAGTTATGGGCACAGGGAGGGACGAGGAGGGGGTAAGTTACCCTGCATGGGGTGGGCGGGAGTGGGGTGGCTCCAAAGTGGTGGGTGTCATCCTTGACACTTGAGCGTGGGCAACACACTAAAAAAAGGCAAAGGGAATTCTGAATCATTCCAACCCAGCTGCTGAGGGAAGGAGGTTGGGGCAGGGATGGGAACGCAGGGAAGTGTGAGGGTGCCCTGTGTTGTTAGCAGCGAGTGAGGATGACTTGAGAAGGGCCATGGCGGAGGTGGACCGTCCCATGCAGTGATGCAACCGCAGGGAAAGTAGGGCAGATAGGGAGGGGCCACGACTTGGCCAGCAAAGTCGAGGCAGGGAGGGGGGTGTCCAGAGGCAGGAGACTGGACACGGGTCAGAGGTCAGTCCTTGAAAACAATCTGCTGGCCGTGAGGACGCTCATCGTGGGTGATGTGGCGCCGAACGTGGATTCTGCGGACACGGTGCTCTCGCATCTCCTCATCCTCCCCGCGACCTGCCCTACCTCCTCCAGCTGCGCCTCCTGTGGCCTCCAGGAGTGCTGGGTCTGGGCCTCTGGGGGTCTCGTAAATCAGAATGTTCAGGGTCTCTTCAAAGATCCGGGCCTCTGGGAACTCCACCTGCCAAAGACCAGCGACCCCCAGCTGCCACCCTGTGCTCAGTTGTGCCCAGCCGGCCCCTACCACTCCTGTGCCGGCCCAGCCTCTCTCTGCACTCAGATGCTCAACGATGGCCCTTCTCTGCAACTACTTCCTCTTTAAAGATGCATTTATTTATTTGAAAGAGTTAGAGAGAGAAGAAGAGATATCTTCTATCCTCTAGTTCGCTCACCAAGTGGCTGCAATGGCCAGAGCTGGGCCAGCCTGAAGCCAGGAGCTTCATCTGTATCTCCTATGTGGGTGGCAGGGCCCAAGTATTTGGGTCCTCTTTCGTCGCTTTTCCCACGCACATTAGCAGGGAGCTGGATCAAAAGTGGAGCAGCCCAGACATGAACCCATAAGGAATGCCAGTTTCACAGCTGGCAGCTTTCCCACTCTACCACAAGGCCAGCCCCTGTTGGCCCTTTACTCAGTGAAGTCACACTTGGAGACCCAGCATCCCAGAAGAATGCCTTGCTTCTGCTCCCTCAGGCCTAGAGTCTTAGTAGACTCTTTTTTTTTTTTTTCTTAGTAGACTCTTACCACCTGGTGAATCCTTACCTGTAGTAGGCCAGGAGTTGATTAGCACTGTTAAACTGAGCAGTAACAGGAAATGGGCTTGGGGCTAAAAGCATCTGGTCTAATCCAGCTCATTGACATCCTATTGTTTGGCTAAAAGGCTTGGGGGAAGGCTTGGGAAAGACTTCCACCATCACTGGTCTCCTGTCAGTGCTTCATCCCCAGACCCTCTCCGTGTCCAGTTACTGGCTCTGCTGGCCGGAGCACTTACCCACCGACTACACCTTCCCCGGGATTGTGCTGCATCCTGGGAATACAGCAATGAGTCAAGCACAGCGTCTGTCTCCAGGGAGCTTAGGCTCCAGGTTGGGGAGCTGCAGACATCCAAGGGGTCCTCACAAAATCCATAGAAAACAGATACCATGAGAAAAGCTGTGTGCATGCATTCTGAAATGTTTTTGCATCAAAATATTTTGTACACTGTCTCCACAAGCTCTGTCAAGTGCCCCGCAGAGGCATTTAAGAAGAGGTAAAACTAAGTCAGGTGATGACAAGTGCTGAGAGACAGTCAGTTAGAATGGCTTGTATTGCCAGGTTGGCAAAGTGGGAATGTTGGGAACATCTCACTGAGGCGATATTGGGCCTTGTGGACAGCCTGGGGAGAGTGTTCTAGGAAAGGATGAAGGGGAGAGCTCTGGGTCAGGGGTGTGCCTGGTGGGTCATTCCAACACACTTCCCATCCAGTTTCTGGCTGCTGTGCTTGGAGGGCAGCAGCAAGATGTCCCAAATGTGTGGGCTCCTGCCGCCCCCTGAGAGACCCGGATGGAGTTCCTGGCTCCTGGTTTGGGCCTGGCCTGGCGGACTCCTGCTGCCCTCTGAGGAATAAATCAGTAGATGGAAGACCTCTGATTCTCCCTCTTGTTCTGCCTTTCCAATTAATCAGTCAATCTTTCCAAAAAGACAAAAACACAACAGGAGCCAGCTCAGTGGTACAGCAAGCTAATCCCTATGGTGCCAGCATCCCATATGAATGCCAGTTCGGTGTTCTGGCTGCTCCACTTCTGATCCAACTCCTTGTTTATGGCCTGAAAAAGCAGCAGAGGATGACCCAAGTTCTTGGATCCCTGTACCCGTATGTGAAACCCAGAAGCCACTCCTGGCTCCTGGCTTCTGATTAGCTTAGCTTTGGCCATAGTGGCCATTTGGAGAGTGAACCAGTAGATAAAAGATCTCTCTCTCTCTCTCTCTCTCTCTCTCTCCTTTCTGTGAAATCTCCCTTTCAAATGAACATAAAATCTTTTTGAAAAACAAATCTGACCCACAGAAGCAACCTGTGCCAGGTTACACCCAGAACTCCAGCTACCCAGCTCCCAAAGCGCAGGGAGGCGCTCTCTCCTGTCAGACAGGTACAACTGACTGTCCCAGTCCCTCTCATCCCCCACCCCTAAAGCCTCCTGACCTTGGTCTGCTTCTTCTCCGTGGCGTACACGATGGATGTGCAGCAGACCTCGGCAATCTTGCGGCCCTGCCCATAGAAGGACCAGCAGCAGATCTCATCGCCCAGCACGTCCTTGAGGAAGAGCAGCCGTCCGTGGAAGCGCAGGGCCAGCTTGTCAAACAGCTCAATGTTCTTAAGCAGGTTATCATCGGAGGTACTGAGGACAGGGAGGGATGTCCAGGACCTCAGCTTCCCTGGATGCCTCCCCCACCCCACCCAGGGTAGAGTCTGCAGTTACCTGCACTCAGCTCCTGCCCTCAGAAGAGAAGCATTAAGTCCCAGCATGGGGCAGCTCCCTGACAAGGCTGCATGGACTGGGCTCCTGCCAGCCCCACCCTGACCTCTAGCAGGGTAACACCAGGCAACTTCTTGGGGCCTCAGAACACCCATCCACAAAACAGGGATTCACAAGAACACAGCCTCCAACAAGGATTACAGAAGTGGAGGTACAGGGTGCACTTACGAGAACTGTGCCGGCTAGGCAACCTGCCCTTGGCACAGCGTAACCGCTATTGCTGTCATCCAACTTTCCCTGGAGCCCCATCCCCTTGGAACCCAATCTGGAGCTCTGAGGGGGAAATGAGCTACCTGCATACCCTGGGGTGAGTGGCAGGGCGGCCATGGCAGCCACTGCAGTGGTCTGTCTGCAGGGCTCTGGCACTCCTGCCACCCTGCCATGGTCAGGAGCAGGGCCATGCCCCCCAGGCTCCACCCCCCACGGGTTGCATCACCTGGTGTAGGAGTATTTGTTGTTACTGCGGTTGTGCAGCAGCTTCACCACGGGCTGTTGGGGGGAGAAAGGATGCGGAAGGCTTGGGGTGAGGCTGTGGAGAAGAGGTCCACCTCCCCCCTGCAGGGCTGCCTGTGGCTGGGAGGGCGCCTCACCTTGGAGGTGCTGGCCAGGAGCTGCTGCTCCTCCCGGGGAGATGTCAGGGTTGGGATGAGGCACAGCGGCGACAGGTTCTCCTTTTTTTGCTGGGGAAGAAGTGGAAAGTGGCTCAGGGCTTATCAGGAGGTCTTGCATGCCCTCACTTAAAGCGTAGGTGGGCGGGGGGAGAGAACGCAGACTCCTCAGTGGTTTCCCCTGGACGGCTAGGCTCCAGCTGCGTGCCCCTTGGCCCACCCAGCCTGTGGGCCACCTTTGTCTGCCCTATTGGGCTGTAAGCTCGCACCCCTGCAGAAGCCAGGCCCCTCCCTGCAGGGTGACCCCACCCCCTTCCCAGTTTCTTTCCCTCTCAGCACTCAGTGCCCCGCAGACAGACACCAGATATTCAGCAAGTGTCTGTTAAGTGGCAAACCTGGCTGGGTGGCAATGGGCTGGAGAAAAGTGTAGAACAAGCCAGACGAGTTTCTCCTCTGCTTTCTTTATCATCCTGCTCAATCGCGCTCACCTCTCCCAACCCTGACAACTAGAAGGTGCATCTCTATAATTTCAGGAAACAGTACTTCTGGAAGCTTTAGAAATTTTTACTAAAATCAATACAGAAGGATGGTAGCTACAGTCACAGGTCAATTTGCACACAGAAGCCAAGAAGAGACAGATCCTGCTGGACAGAGGGAGGCACCACAAAGCCATGGTAGTGACAGGGTGGTTCCTGGTGCAAACAGAAGAAAACTCAATGGAACATAATCAGGACCAGGAAACATACTGGGGCATGCACAAAAATAGCCATTTAAAAAAAAGAGAGCGAGAGAGACCCCTCTGGGCCAGCACTGTGGCACAGCACGTTAAGCCACCACCTGCAACACAGGCATGCCATGGGAGGGCTCATTCGAGTTCTGGCTGCTCCATTTCCCATTCAGCTCATACACCTGGGAAAGCAGCAGCTGATGGCTCAGTGATTGAGTTCCAGACCCCTGCCTTCAGCTGGACCTGTTCCTGGCTGCTGGAGCCATTTGGGGAGCGAACCAGTGGACGAAGATCTCTCTCTCTCTGTTACTCTTCCAAATAAATTAATATTCAAGAATAAGCTAATTTGAAGATGTAGGAAACAGGTGTGTATGGGTTATCCATTGCTATTGAACAAATCCTCCCCAACTTAGCAGCTCCAGTGGGCAATAAGCAGAGTGGTCAGTTCAGGAGTGGCTCAGCCAGGAGGTCCTGGCCTGGAGTTCTTCAGCAGGCAGTAATGAGGGTGTTAGCTGGGGCCGAAGGCAACGGAAGCATTGCTGCCTCCACGGTCCTGGGAGAAAGCTCAGCCAGCCAGCCAGCCAGCCAGCCAGGGCCAGGAAGTAGCCCACCCTGCCAACAGAGGGCCTTTCCCCTGCGCTGTGAGCACCCTCCCAGCAGACATCTCCAGGGCATCTACCCGGGCTAAGTGGAGTCTTGATGTCTGATGACCCAGCTTTGTCAGCCCTCTTCGGTATAGCCATATGGGAATGAAGGGAGGAAGCCAGGGCCAGTGGGATGCTTGGGGAGTCCTGGCTCCTACAGCCTGCACTCTGACTCCCATGGACACCCATCTCTCCCACATGCCAAATGCATACTTGGCTTCGGTGTCCCCAAATGTCATCTCGTTATGCATCAGTGCTCAAATGAGGTCCTAGTGGAAATGAGGTCCTCCAGTGGATGTTGTTTCTTAATTACAGCTTTCTAGGTAAACTTCCCCTCTACACCCCAGTGAGCCAATATAGACCAGTTAGGGCCTCCACGGTGCCCATGATGCAGCAGTGGACTTGCCAGAGTCACCGCCAGGGGCACTCTTGTTCCCAGGGGTGAAGCCGAGAAGGGATGCCTGGTGGAGCTGTGGTCTGGGTGCAGGCAGCCTAAGGGTGCAGACTTTGGCTCCGAGTGCTTTGTCATGACCCCTGTCGCAGCACTCCCTGCTTGTCCATGAAGGCTGTGTGCGGCAGTCTCCTCAGCCTGCATTCTGCCTGTTTATAGGTCAGGGATCCAAAGACCCCTTCTTTGGCTCTTTTTCAGCCCACACTCGACAGGGTTTCTGCCCATAGAATTCTCTCGAAAACTGTTCTGGGTGCCTTGAAAGTCTTGGGACTCCGTTTTTTAGGAGACAGTTGTCCTGACAGACCTCTGTGAAGCCAGATCTGCTCCTGCTGGGGCTTCTGCCAGCACTGTGATGTTTGCAGGCTTCTTAGGAGCACTATGACATGGAATTGAACTATTCTCTGAGGCATCTTTTTGTCTAATTCTGAGGTTTTTCATTTTTATTATTATTATTTTTTAAGATTTATTTGTTTGAGGCTCAGCGTGGTAGTCTAGTGGCCAGAGTCCTTGCTTTGCATGCACCAGGATCCCATATGGGCACCAGTTTGTGTCTGGCTGCTCCATTTCCCTTCCAGCTCCCTGCTTGTGGCCTGGGAAAGCAGTTGAGGATACCCCAAAGCCTTAGGACCCTGCACCTGTGTGGGAGACCCAGAAAACGCTCCTGACTCCTGGCTATGGATCAATTCAGCTCTGGCTTTTGCAGCCACTTGGGGACTGAACCAGCGCACGGAAGATCTTTCTTTCTGTATCCCTTTCTCTATGTGTATCTGCCTTTCCAATAAAAATAAATAAATCTGAAAAAAATTGTTTTTATTTGAAAAGCAGAGTTAATGAGAGAGAGAGACAGACAGATCTTCCATCCATTGGTTCATTCCCCATATGGCCACAACAGCTGGAGCTGCTTCCAGGTCTCCTACATGGGTGCAGGATCCCAATGCTTTTTAAGTCATCATCCCCAGATGCTTTCCCAGGCCACAAGCAGGGAGCTGGCTGGGAAGCGGAACAGTCGGGATACAAACTGGTGCCCATACGGATTCTGGCATCACAGGTGGAGGGTTAGCCTGCTCTACTATGGCGCTGGCTCAGATAGTCTGAACTTTTCTACAGCGCTGCAGGAGACACAGTTGCTGAACTTCCTGCTGGTAGGCAAGGATCCCCTTTCTGTTTCCAATTACATCCTCCTGACTGTTGCTCAAGCCCTCACTGCAGCTGACTTTCTTGCATTGCCTGTTGACACTTTTACTAGCCCTCTCCCCAAAGGGCTTCCGGTTCTGCCCACTTCTTAGATCCAAAGTTACTACCCGGGCAGCCGCTGGACAAATCCCTCAGGCTCTAGCCGGGACATCTACATTCCATCTTGGCATGCCTAAACTCAAGTCCTGGCTTGCAGGCATTGGGTTCCTGCTGTCCCTGGGGGAGACCCGGATTGAGTCCACAGCCCCTGTGAGCACCGATGGGATTGGGAGCACCGAGGACTGCATCAGTAGCAGGGAGCTCCGCCTACCTCTCTGCCTAGCATAGATGAAAAGTGCAAGTACTTCCACACTTGCAGTTTTTGTTATGATAGCCACCCCACTCCAGAACTCAAGCTTTGTTAGCTACTCACTGCTGGGCAATAAACTGCTACAGATTTAACACAGCAGGAAACACCCACTGTTCCACACTGGCCCTCTGGGCACATAGCCAGCATGGTACCGGCCCAGGGTCTCTCTGGATGTTGGCCAGGGCTGTGGTCAACAGATGATGTGGCTGGGCCAGGAAGATTTGCTTCTGAGAGGCTCCTGCCCTGGCTGGGAGTCTGTGCTGGCTGCTGGCAGGAGGCAGCCATCTCCCCATTAAGTGGCCCTTTTATGGCAACAGCTGCTTCCCCTAGAGGGAATGACCCAACAGACACACAGAGCCTTCAGTGCCTTTTGTACCTTTTACACTGAAAGTCACACACTTGGGCTCAGCTGCTCTGCTTCCCATCCAGCTTCCTGCTTATGGCCTGGGAAAGCAGTAGAGGATGGGCCAAATTTTTGGGACTCTGCACCTGTGTGGAAGGTCCTTCTTCTGAAGCTGCTGGCTCCTGGCTTCAGAACTTGACCATGTTGAAGTCAGCCATTTGATCCAACAGTTAAGACTGGGTTGCCCAGGTCCCATATTGGAACACCAGGGCTCAAATCCCAGCTCTGCACCTGACTCTAGCTTCCCACTAACATACACCTGAGGGAGCAGCTGGTGACAGCTCAACTGGTGGGGATCTGTCACCTGGAAGGGAGACCTGGCGCTGAGATCCTGGCTGCTGGCTGCAGTGTGCCCTGCCTCTGCTCCTTCCATGCATTTGGTGTTGACAGCTGATCAGTCACTTATGCACCTACATTACTACCTAGAATACTCTATGTTTCGGAACAAGGAAGTGCACCAACAGTGGAGGGATTAAACTACCACCACCTAAACACAGGGGCCAATTCTGAGCAATATTGATTAACAGTAAGATCAGCAATATTATGGGTGTCTTGGGGTAACCCGAAAAAGAATTATATCACATTACCTAGAATGTATTCTTACCAAACTGTTTGCTATCATGCCTCCAAATCTATGGTCTAGTTTACAGGAAATTCCAGTTAGTGTAGGGTAACAAACCTACTGATAGGACACGTAAACAGCCAGGCAGATTTAGAAAGTGGGTCATTCTCTAGGACGACTGGCAGGCTCTCTAACAAGTCAGCATGAGGAGGCAACAGGACTGGCGTGGACTGGCAGAGAAGTGCAGACATGACAAGCAGACGGAATTTGAGGATCTAGACTGGATCCTGCATTGGGTGACTCAGCTACAAAAACACATTTCTGTAACAACTGGAGAAAATAGAGGTTGCCCTGGATGTTAGATAAACATTTCGTTGAACCAGAAGGATGTCAATTTTCAACAACATCAAAACAAGCAGATTACAAAATGGTAGACATAACATGATTGTATTTTGGCAAAAATACACACACATACACATCTGCAAAGTACACGTTTGGTGTCTTCATTTTATGGTTACCTGTGTTCCTTCAGCTTCTACAGTTCATATATACTGCTGCAGAAATAATAAATGGTTTGTTGCATTTTAAAATTCTAAGGACTTGGGGTATGCATTTGATAGAGTGATTACAGATGCCGCTCAGGGTGCCTGCATCTCACACGGGAGGGCCTGAGCTGGGAGTCCTGGCCTCCGTTTGGCCACCCTGGGAGGCAGCAGGGGATGGCTCAGGAACTTGGGTCCCTTCCTCCCACATGGGAGATCAAGATGGAGTTCCAGGACTGGCCCAGTCCTGGCTGTCATAGGCATCTGGGGCAACAACCAGTAGATAGCGGATCTTTCTCTCGGCACCCCCTTTCTCTCTCTCCCTTTCAAAACAAAATGAAAAGAAATTAACTTTAAAAAAATTAGTTATCAATTTACTAATTACTAAACTTACTAAATATCAGATGCCATGGATAGGTACCCATACCTAAAACTGATTAGAAGTTGGCAATATCTAAAACTGACTACAAGTTATTACGTGTAACAGATTCTCTCATCTGGGGTTTTTCATCTGAATCTCAAAATCTAGCAAATACTTCGAGCATTTTCTGAACTCTCCCAAGGCTCGCAGGTAAATAGCACCATGCTCGATTATGTATAACCCAAGCCTCAAACGTGTATGACACATGGCCTTATGTAAGATGGCTTAGTTCTTTCTGCAAACTAAACTGAAATATGCTCTGCTTTCTTGCCAAGCCCTAGCAGAAAGATAGGCAGCTAAGTAGGAAAGCTGGTAAGGAATATGAATAAGCAAGTCACAGACGGAGATGGTGAAGAAGCCAGTGAATATGTATATGAGAAGATGCTCAATCTCACTTAGCACTCAGCGACGTGCAAATTAAAATGAGATCACCTGTCAGACTGGCAGAATGAGAAGCTGTAGGATGCCCCGTGGGGTTGGGAGTGTGCAGGAGCTCACAGCCAGATGTGAGGACCAAGGACTGCAGCCACGCAGGAGAGCATCCTGCCGAGACTGACACGCCATGTGCAGGTCTCCTGCAATCCAGCCATTCTACTGCCAGCTATAACCACGAGCAGCCCTGGCACAGGCCATGGGGCAGGTATGCATGGGTGCTCACAGCGGGCACTGCTTGTGGGGGGCAGGAAGCAGGAGGCAGTCTTGGTCTTCAATCCAGCGGGAACAAACACATAAGACAGCAGGGAATGCCCCCCACTGGAGGAGATGGGCACCCAACAGTACAGCTAGATCCTGAAGAAAGTTCCAAACTCAGAAACCATGAACTGTGACCCACAGCTCAGCGCTGTTCATGAAGATGTAAATAAAATGACATTTAAGCTTTTCTGGGCTACAAATATAATCCAAGCCATTATGTATCAAATATAAAACTAGCATGGGTGTCCCTGGGGAAAAGGGAAGTGGGCAGGGGCTGGGAATGAAGGGAGAAAGATAAAAACAACCAGGACTAGATGGACCTAGGCTGAGGAGACGAGAAGGAATATAGGGAGGAGTGTGCTGGGTGGGGGTGGGGCGGGGTCAGAGGCGGGGAGGGTGGGAACAATCTTAAGGGAACCTGGACTGCAGGCACTGGAGACTGAGCTTGGGAGAACACCCTTGCCTGGAGGTCAGGTGACCTGGGTCCCTGCCCGAGCTCTGCAGTGTGCTGCCGCCTTGACCATGGATGCACCTTCCCACTCCTCTGGCAGTCCAGAGTCCAAGAGGGAGAATGGGTGGGAGGCAGCTCAGGGGACACACAATGGGTGTGCATCACATCAGCTCCCTAGAAAACCATAAAACGGAAATGTGTTTCCCAGATATAATGCACTGTATTTCAAACCCCAATGGGTAACCCAAGAATGGGTCAGGAACTAAGCTTAATGGGTCCCAAAAGCACTGAAAAGAGCAGCTTGCACAATGGCTCAGTGACTAAATCCTCACTTTACATGCACCTATCCATAAGGGCACTGGTTTGTGTCCCAGCTGCTCCATCTCCCATCCAGCTCCCTGCTTGTGGCCTGGGAAGGCAGCAGAGGATGACCCAAAGCCTTGGACTCTGCACCCACATGGGAGACCTGGAAGAAGCTCTTGGCTTCAGATCGGCTCAGCTCCAGCCACTGTGGCCATTTGGGGAGTGAACCAGCAGACAAAATCTTTCTCACTGTCTCTTCTCTGCAAATATACCTTTCCAAGAAAAATAAACAAATCTTTAGAAAGAAAGAAAGAATGAAGGAATGAATGAACGGATGAACGAAGTGTCCAACACAAATCATTTTAGAAAATTCTTTTTTGGTTATATGTACATGAGTATAAAATGCATGCCTACCCCCCACCCCTGGCCCGCCACAAGGGCTACAATCTGAGAGTATGAAAAACATGGTATTTGTCCACAGCAATTCGACGTTTGTGGAGTTGAAGAGCCTATAAATGCTTGTGGGGATGACAGAGAGCTGGTCAGAGCTGCCACTTTCTAAGCTATAAAAACACATCAAAAGAAACTCCCATATTCTCCTACTATGATTGTATCCTAAAAGAAAAAGCATTCTACCATTGTAGAAGCAGAACAGACTGAAGAGCTGTCTGGGAACCTCAGGACACTGCCCTTATTTTTCTTGGTTCTGATCTTTCAGAGCAGGAGGACAGAACGTGAGAGGGAGGGACTGGCTCAAGGGCATTCAGTCAACTCTGTGGGGCAGCCTGGCTCCAAGCCCTGCACCCTGCAGCCCCTGCAGCCCCTGCAGCCCCTGCAGCCCCTGCGCCCCGCAGCCCATGCTCCAAGCTCTGTGTCTCATTGTGCTTTCTCAGTCCAGCTCCTTAGAACCATCAGGGCCCAAGAAGCCCCCCAACCAGCCTGTGGGGGCTGTGCTATGGAAACCCTGGTGTTGCTTGTCTAGGAATGGCTCTGCTTCCTGGTGCTTTCATGTGAGCCAAGAATTTGGAAGCTAAATGAAACAGACCATCCCAAGTGAGAAAGACTCTTAGTGTGATGGAATGTTGCCCCAGGTATTGGGGTGCTACCTAGCATGTACACCTCAATTTAAACATAGGTGCTGTCCCCTCTAGTGGCACTAGGACCTACCCAGGGGTTTCTAAGCAGGGGACAGAACAAACTGGGGGTGTATTGAAGGATAATGGCTGAATTGGGTGAGAAGGAACGGCAGGAAGCAGACAGCAGTTTCTTCTGCCTGAGGCTGCACGGCTGCTGGGCGAGCCTGAGGGATTCAGGCCAGGCACAGCCCTGCTCTCGAGGCAGCACTCTATATACACACACACACACACACACACACACACACACACACACACACTCTCTCTCTCTCTCTCTCTATCTCTCTCTCTTTCTTGCTTTCCAGTATCTAACCACTTGGGCAGCTCCCCCAGGGACACGGGAGGAGGGTCCCTCACCTGCAGGGCCAGCTGGCAATCCTCGATCAGGCCCTGAACCAGGTAGTAGCGTGCTTCGCCCAGCAGCTCCCCGAGTTCTCTGGCACTCTCGGGCAGTGGCACCGACCCGTCCCGCAGGTAGTTGAGGATGGTACCAAAGTGGCGGCCACTGCGGTCAATGAGCACCCAACCTAGCGGGAGAAGCAGGAGCAGAGCAATCACGTGGGTACTGGAAGGCCTGCACTTCACTTCTCTGTTTCCTGTTCTTTCAGCCCCATAACCTCTTCTGAAACACCAACCCATCTGAAGCCGACTGGAGTGCAACCCACCAGGACGTGGGTAAGGGTCACCTGCCACGAGAACACCAAACGGCCTCCTCATCCACAGTCTGCATTTCCAGACAGTGTGCAGGGATTGATGTGAGCGGGGTGCAGCGACCGCTTAGCAGCGGTTCAGGTGGCCGTGCAGGGTTCGGAGGCAGAGAGAAGGGAAGACGAGGCAAGGCTGCCTGGAGGGGTGTGGCTGGTGGCAGGGCTGGCTCCCAAGTCTACTGAGGTGAGGGGTGAAGGATGCAGGAACTGGCTATGGGAATGACGGAGAGACTTAGCGCTGCGCAATAGTGCCTGGCAGAGTGAGCTCTGTGCAAACACAGGCAAAGAACGTTATCAGCAGAGTGAGAAAGGCGTTAATGGGATGGAGGCTGCAGGGAGGTGACAGTGGGAGCCAGGGAAGAGGGGCACAAGAAGGCTGCGCCACCCGAGCCTGGAGACTTGGGGTCGCAGCTCGCCACTTGAGAAGGCGTGAGCGGCTTACCTCCGGCGTCCGTGAGCACCTCCACGCGGCCGCTGAACATGGCCTTGAGCATCGTGTCCTGCCCCGTGAGGGTACGCAGTGTGGTGTAGTGCAGCGAACCGCCCACGTTCAACTTCACATACTTGCTGTTCGGGGTCAGCGGCTTCAGACTGTACGCGGCGGCCGAACCAGCCTCCAGTGCCGAGGGCTTAGGGACTTCCAGGGACGCGGCCGCGGCTGCCGCCGGGCCCGAAGCCTCGGCCGACATGCCGGGTGACAGCGACAGGCGGCCAGCCCAGGTTCCTTCCGTGCTCTCAGGCTAGAACCCACAGAACCCGGGACGCTGGCCAGCCCGCCACACCGTCCTCCGTACACGCCCACTCGCTGCCGCTACTCCGCCACTCTGGCCCTCCTCCCCGCAGCGTTCGCCTCACCCGGAAGCCGGCGCCGGGCAACTGCGCAGGCGCGCCTAGTCCACGCCCCCTCTGTTGACCTTAGGGCGTGGCCGCGCGTGCGGCGCATGCCCAGTGGGCTTGGAAGCGGGTAGGTTTGCTGTGTGGACCGCAGTTAGGGCGGCGGGGCAAGGTTCACCGACCTTGAGGAGGTTCCCATCCCCATGCGGGACGAGGAAAGCAATACTCCTGCCTGATGGGGGCCTCCGCTGTCAGAACTTGGTGGGCATGGAGGGAAACCTGGCTCGAAGAGAACAGGGTGTTGGGCAGCATCCACCTCCCTAAGCCCCACTCGCTGATGGACCTTGCTGAGGATGCAAACAGAGCAACCTGAATGGAAGGGGGCCTCTCCGGAGGCCGTGGGGAGACAGGCAAAGGGAAAAGCAGGTGCCAAGACCTCGCGCAGCAACGGGCTTGGCGTCTGGAACCGAGAGAATTTTCGGGGTGGTGGGAGCAGTTGAACAAAGATAACAGATTCACAGTTAGTATTACAATGGTTAGCCCCCAGCTGACCAGAGAGAAGAAATAGGGAACCCTGTGTTCCCTGAGCTGGTCTGCACCCAGGGTTTGCAGCTGGGGAGATAGGCGACCAAATGGTGTCCCTTCATGCAGGAAGATCAGCTGGAAGAAAATCGAAACGGGGCCAGAGTTCTGGGGCTTCAGCCTTGCCACCCCTTCACTGATGGGGGGATCCCAAGCAAGTCATTTGTCTCTCACGGGAAATAGGACGTGGGTAATTCCATCTGTAAAAATCCACCATTTTAGCTTTTGGGCTTCGATTTCCCTGCATGCTGCCAGATGTCAACTGCCCACCACAAAACTTCCCCAATGGATAGCTCATACTCCTACTTCCTCCTATAAAACGCCATGGCCTGCAAGAGAAGGGACTCCTTTAAGTTTGCTCAAGTAAACCTATCTTGGCTGTTGAGCTGACTCCTTAGCATTCCTGATTTGCTAACAAATTCCAACATTCTCTGGGCTTGATTGGTTCCTTTTCTGCATAAGAAGAGGTGCAAATATGGGCCCAGCATGATAGCGTAGTGGTTAAGGTCCTCACCTTGCACTCCCAAGATCCCATATTGGGGGCCGGTTCTAATCCCAGCAGCCCTGCTTCCCATTCAGCTCCCTGCTTGTGGCCTGGGAAAGCAGTCGAGGATGGCCCAAAGGTTTGGACCCTGCACCCGTGTGGGAGACCTGGAAAAAGTTCCTGGCTTCAGATTGGCTCGGCTCCAGCTGTTGCAGCTGCTTGGTTCCTTGCAGCTGCTTGGGGAGTGAACCATTGGATGGAAGATCTTCCTCTCTGTCTCTCCTCCTCTCTGTATATCTGAGTTTTCAATAAAAAAATAAATCTTAAAAAAAAAAGAAGAGATGCAAATTTAATTTTTAAAGTTAATATTTGGCTCAGTATTTTGTGTCTCGGCTGCTCCACTTCTTTTCCAGCTCCTTGCTTGTGGCCTAGGAAAGCAGTAAAGAATGGCCCAAAGCCCTGGGACTGTGCAACCATGTAGGAGACCCAGAAGAAGCTCCTGGCTCCTGGCTTCAGATTGGCTCAGTTCTGGCTGTTGCAGCCATTTGGGGAATGAACCAGCAGATGGAAGAGCCTCTCTGTCTCTCCTTCTCTCTGTGAATCTGCCTTTCCTATAGTGAAATGATTGATGGCTGCTTCTTCACCAAGCACAGTTTAGCCAGTGCTCATTCCTGTCTTTGATAACAATTGTTAAGATAATTGAAACAAATAATCCTGTCAGCCTCTAACCTAGAGCCAGCCCCCTTCCTGGAACTCCCTCAGACATCAAACCGCAAGCCCAAATTGTATACTAAGTTCTTGTCTCCATAATCTGTATTCAGATTCTTTTGTACGATGACAGGTGCGTGCTGGGTGGTTTCTGGCTGGAGGGCATTGAGAAGTGGAGAGTCCACAGGGGTTGGACCCCCATTGTGCAGAATCCCTTGTGTCTGTTGAGTGTGAAGTGCCATCCGCGCAACAGCCACGGCCACGAGGTGAGATATTCCGCATACGGCTCCAATGCTTTGGTTGAGTCCCTGAAACATTTAGTTTACCGTGTTTTGTTTTCCCCTCCTTAGGATCTGTGGTTTTTGAATCAGGTTATTACTTTTCCTTGGTGAAAATGTTTTCTGCAGGCCTGGCATGGTGGCCTAGCAGCTAAAGTTCTCGCCTTGAAAGCGCCAGGATCCCATATGGGCACTGGTTCTAATCCCAGCAGCTCCACTTCCCATCCAGCTCCCTGCTGTGGCCTGGGAAAGCAGTTGAGGACGGCCCAAAGCTTTGGGACCCTGCACCCGAGTGGGAGACCCAGAAAAAGCTCCTGATCCCTGGCTATGGATCAGTTCATCTCTGGCTTTTGCAGCCACTTGGGGAATGAACCAGTGGTTGTGGGTGGAAGATCTTTTTCACTGTAGATCTTTTTATACAAAAAAAGAGAGATTGATTTATTTAATTGAAAGTCTGAGTTACACAGAGAAAGGCAGAGAGGGAGAGACAGGAGAGACAAATGGTCACAACAGCCAGGGCTAGATCAGAACAAAAACCAGGACTCAGGACCTTCTTCTGGGTCTCCCACTTGGTGCCGGGGTCCAAGCATGTGTTCATCTGCTGCTGCTTGCCCAGGCCAGTAGTGGGAACTTGGCTAGGAAGTAGAACAGTTAGGTCTTGAACTGGCACCCATATGGAATGCTGGGATGGCAGATGGCAGTTTAATTCCCTATGCCGAAATACCAGCTCCTAAGCTAACTTTTAAATGCTATAGCTTCATTATGTTGCCAAATGCCTACATGATTGCTTACTTGCTTTTACTATTTACTTCTTCATTTAAAAAGCAGAGTGATAGGGCCCGGCGCGGTGGCGCAAGTGGTTAAGGGTCCTCGCCTTGCACGCCTGGGATCCCATGTGGGCGCCGGTTCTAATCCCAGCAGCCCCGCTTCCCTTCCAGCTCCCTGCCTGTGGCCAGGGAAAGCAGTCGAGGGCGGCCCAGAGCTTTGGGAACCTGCACCCGCGTGGGAGACCCGGAGGAGGCTCCTGGCATGGTATCGGCTCACTTGGGGAGTGAGTCATCGGACGGAAGATCTTCCTCTCTGTCTCTCCTCTCTGTATCCGCCTTTCCAATGAAAAAATAATAAAAATAAATCTTAAAAAAAAAAAGCAGAGTGATAGAGAGAGAGAGAAAAGAGAGAAATCTTCTATTGATTGACTCTCCACATAGTTGCAGTGGTTGCAGTTGGGCCAGGCTAAAGTTAAGAGCCAGGAATTCCTTCCTGGTCTCACACATGGGTAGCGGGTGCCCAAGTTAAGTCAGTCATCAGCCACTGCTTTCTGCCTGGGCCCAGGGAGCAGGATTGGCCATGGAGGAGCTGGGATGCCAGCAAGCAGGTGACATAGGATGCTTAGTTCACAACCATGATGGCAGCCTATCAAGCTGGCTGTGCAATCACACAGCTCTGTTGCACTGCCAAGTGCCTAAGGTATTTTTTTTTAATCAACTGAAATGTCACTGTGTGTGTGAGAGAGAGAGAAATATTTTAAGCCGTCTTCCCTTCCATGCAGAAGGGACATAATTTTAGGCTTTTCAAATGATAATTTCATATTCATCTGAAGTAGCTCTTTTTTTTTTCTTGGAAAGCTTTTAAGATTATCTAATCAGAAAGTTGTCCTGTTTTATGTGTACACTCTAGGGAAATCTCATCCAGTTAAATAGTCAGAAGTGTCTAGGAGAAATAAAAAGTGATTATAATGTGTTTCCTTTGTGGGCACCAAAAAGGGTCTTTATGTCATAGTCTTTGTTATTCTAGGAACAAGATAAGGCCTTAGAACTAAGACAGAAGAAACCCTTTTGGCATGATCTAGTTCTCTTAACATTTTGTTCCAGTTTTGTTTTATGTATTTGAAAGACAGAGTGGGATACAGAGGGAGCAATAGAGAGAAATTTTCTATTTTATATTTTTTAAAGGTTTATTCATTTAAAAGGCAGAGTTACAAGAGAGAGAATAAGAGGTAAAGTGAGAAAAAGATGTTCCATCCACTAGTTCACTCTGCAAATGGCTGCAACAGCTAGAGCTGGGCCAATCCAAAGCCAAACCCAAGAATTCTGTCACATGGGCGAAGGAGCCTAAGAATTTGAGCCATCTTCCATTGCTTCCCCAAGCCATGAACAGGGAGCTGGATCAGAAATCAAACAAAACTGGCACTAAAACTGGGACTAAAACTGGCATTCAAACGGTTGCTGGTGCTGCAGACAGAGGCCTAGCTGCTGCACTATGGTGCTGACCCCAAGATAGATTTTTCTGTCTGTTTGTTCACTTACCAACTGGTTACAATGGCATGGGTTGGACCAGGCTACAGCCAGAACGCAGGACCTCCATCTGGGCCCCCCACACGAATGACAGGATCCAAATACTTGAGCCAGGCCTGGCGGCGTGGCCTAGCGGCTAAAGTCCTCACCTTGAACATGCCCGGGATCCCATATGGGCGCCGGTTCTACTCCCACAGCTCCACTTCCCATCCAGCTCCCTGCTTGTGGCCTGGGAAAGCAGTTGAGGATGGCCCAAATCCTTGGGACCCTGCACCCATGTTGGATACCCGGAAGAAGTTCCTGGATCCTGGCTTCGGATCACCATAGCATTGGCCATTGCGTTCACTTGGGGAGTGAATCATCGGACAGAAGATCTTCTCCTCTCTGTATATCTGACTTTCCAATAAATATATAAATCTTAAAAAAAAAAACAACAACAAATACTTGAGCCATCCTCTGCTGCTTTCCCAGGCACGTTAGCAGGGAGTTGGATAACAAGTAATAAGGTGGATGTCTCTCCCTCTCTCCTTTGGAGAGGCACCCCACCTCCCGGCTTTCTCTTGGGAGGTGTCTTTCCCTCCCCTCTTCTTTCCCTGCTCACCTGGTCCCTTCGTAAATAAACTTTTCTGTCTGGAAAATAAAAAATAAGTAGTAAGGTGGGCCCAGGACACTAGCCTAGTGGCTAAAGTCCTCACCTTGCACAGCCTCAGCTGTGCCGATCTGAAGCCTGGAGTCAGGAGCCCATATGGGCGCTGGTTCTAATCCCAGCAGCTCCACTTCCCACCCAGCTCCCTGCTTGTGGCCTGGGAAAGCAGCCAAGGACAGCAAAGCCCAAAGCTTTGGGACCCTGCACCCGTTGGGAGACCTGGAGGAAGTTCCTGGATCCTGGCTTTGGATCGACATAGCACCGGCTGTTGTGGTCACTTGGGGAGTGAATCATTGGATGGAAGTTCTTCCTCTCTGTCTCTCCTCCTCTCTGTATATTTGACTTTCCAATAAATAAATAAATCTTTAAAAAACAAACAAACAAACAAAAAACAGATTCCCTGACATCTGTAGGAATCCTTGTAAGATGGGCAGCAAATAAAAATGCTTTTGAGGCTGTGACATATTAAGCTTCCACTTATGGCACTAGATCCCATATGGGCACTAGTTCAAGTACCGGCTATTCCACTTCCCAATCAGCTCTTCGCATGGGATACTCAGAGAAGGCTCCTGACTCCTGGCTTCAGGTCGGCTCAGCTGAGGCTGTGGCAACCTCTTAAGGAGTCTACTGAATATGAGTGAGTAAGGAAGAGGTTGAAAAAGAGATGCAGAACAGAGAATTCCAAGCCAAATCATATTTATTATCAAAGAGGAAAAGAAATCCACAGAGGGCGGCCAACTGCCATGTGTAGGTCAGTGACCACATTTCGGAGGCCCGCTCCTTCAGCAGACTGGCTTTTTTATAATTCCCAGTCTTGGGGTAAGGAAAATCCCAAGAAAATGGAGGGGTAGGTGGGAGCCATACCAATTTTCATAAACATTTCAACCTTTGTAAGCCTTGTTCCCTGAAGGCAAGGAAATACAGGGACTGAGGTAGGGCGGGTTGGACTGGTCCTTGGAAATGGAGAATCTTGGTTGGAGATTCCCTATACCATCCCTGGGAAGTAAGCGGAGGGCGGATGTAAGGTGGAAACGTGTTGTTGTTCCCTTCAAAAGTTCTCTCACTCTTTTCTCTCCATTTCTCTGTAGATCTGACTTGCCAATAAAAATAAATAGATTTTTAAAAAATAAACTTAAATAAATCTTAAAAAAAATGTAATGCTTTGCTATTATTGTAGGAACAGACATAGTCACATGGGGTCTGACGCAGACACCTCTGGGAATTGCCCACTGCAGCAGGCAACAAATAGGAAGAATATTGAACTGATGTGGGGGGAGGTGATTTTAAGGGTATTTTTGAGAATGCTTCCAGTATGTGTTCTACTTGCCAATGACATCATCCTGGCACAGCTATAGATGTAGGACAAAGGCCAGGAACCCTTTGGACATTTTCAGCAGAGCTGTGAGTAGTCTACGGAGAGAAGCTTTCTCTTATGGAGAATTATGGATGTCATGGTGGAGATTAAAAAAAAAAAACAACTGCTTAACTTTTAAACTTTATAACATGGATTGGAGCTACAATCCATCTTTCCAGTAACAGATGCAGATTTTCCTGATGGCTTGTTTATTTTTAAAAGCCTCTGTTTATTCATTAATTTTTTTTTTTAAAGCAGAGAGCTCACCCATCCACTGGTTCACCCCCCAGACTCTCAGAACAGGAGCTTCTCCAGAGCTGCCAAGCCAGAGGCTGGGGGTTCCATCCAGGGCCCTCACCTGGGTGATAGGCACACAACTGCTTGAGTCATTGCCTGCTACCTTTCAGAATGTGCACTCGCAAGAGACTGGAAGTGTGGGTAGGCCTCCAACCCAGGCACCCTGACGTGGGTGCAGGTGGTCTGGGTGGCTCTCTACCACACTACCCAACACCCACCCCCTCTGAGAAACACGCTGTCCATATTTTCTACAAGTCTCAGGAACAATACAGAGAACAAAAAAAAGAAAAAAATAGGAAAATGCATCATTATGAAAGCTCTCAGAAACCCAGCATTTTGCCTCCCCGGGAGGGAGAAAAGAACAGACTGCCTTGTGCAGTAGGAATTCCTTCCCGTCCTAAACCCACTCTGTTCTAACCTCAGGGGACTCATTCCCGCAGGGCGCCCACATGAAGCCCCTGGGTTTCTCACGAACAAGGACAAACTGCATTTCCAGAACACTCAGCTGAGCAGTCAATTCCGTGTGATCCAAAACCTGCAAAAATTTCAGGGGAAAGATGCTCTTGAGCCTCCAGGTGACACACACAACAAGAACTCTCCAAATTGTTGAACCTTGGGTTCGTGTTCCCTGAACTCCAACATCGTCATCACCTTCTCCGCTTGAAGACAATGCAACTAGATGGGTTGTGTGTCTCTTTGTTCTCTTATAGCTAAATTGTTCATTACTGCCTTTCACACCGTCTTTAATCAAAGTTTTCCTTTCGTTTTAAATTTACATTTTGTTTGAATGAAACAGTGACAGGAGAGAGAGAGAGTGATCATTCATCTGCTGGTTCATTCCCCCAAAAAGACCACAACAGCTGGGGCCCAGCTGTGTGGAAGCTGAGAGTCTGAAACTCCATCCAGGCTCCACCCGGAGCCTGTTCATAGCAAACCTCAGCCTTGCCTGCTGCATGCCGGTTTACCCTGTTCACCTAGAGCAGCTGCCGGATCTTTTTCATAGATATCAGGTGATGATATTTGCCTGCAACTGAGGCCCAGAAACCTCCAGAATGAGGCCAAGACTGGCTCCTCGGGGAGCCTACGGGAGCACACTCAGGAACGGCCCTTCCCAGGACAGGATGCAATGGCTGGAAAGGGAATCCACAACATGCCTCGAACAGCCATCATCATCAGCAACACCCCTTCTACTCAGGAGCCTAATGGCCAATTGAAGCTTAAAATCATAGATCCAGAGGGCTGGCACCATGGTATAGCCAGCGAAGCCTCCATCTGTGGCACAAGCATCCTGTATGGTCACCGCTTCAAGTCACAGCTGCTCCACTTCCCATCCAGCTCCCTGCTATGGCCTGGGAAAACAGAGGACGTTGCTTCAAGATCCTAGGTCCCGGGCCCGGCACGGTGGCGCAAGTGGTTAAAGGTCCTCGCCTTGCACGCCCGGGATCCCATATGGGCGCCGGTTCTAATCCTGGCAGCCCCGCTTCCCTTCCAGCTCCCTGCCCGTGGCCCGGGAAGGCAGTCGAGGGCGGCCCAAAGCTTTGGGACCCTGCACCCGCGTGGGAGACCCAGAAGAGGCTCCTGGCTTCGGATCGGCATAGTATCGGCCCGTTGTGCTCACTTGGGGAGTGAATCATCGGATGGAAGATCTTCCTTTCTGTCTCTCCTCCTCTCTGTATATCTGACTTTCAATAAATAAATAAATCTTTAAAAAAAAAAAAAAAAATCCTAGGTCCCTGCACGCCTGTGGGAGACCCAGAGGAAGCTCCTGGCTCCAGGCTTTCAATCGGCTCAGTTTTGCCTATTGTGGACATTTGGGGAGCAAACCAGTGGATGGAAGATATCTTTTTCTGTCTGTCTCTCCTTCTCTCTCTCTGCTTTTAAAATCAAAATAAATAAATCTTAAATAAAAATATATATAAACTCAGGAAATATTATTTTATAGAACATTGCACTACATCTACATAAATCTAGAACATTTTGGACTTTTTAAAAATCTTTTTAAGGTTAAAAAAGGTTTATTTTACTTTACTTATTTGAAAGGCAGATTTGCAGAGAAAGAGATATAGAGATAGATCAGATCTTACTCTCTGTCTCTTCTCCTCTCTGTATATCTGACTTGCCAATAAAAATAAATCTTTAAAAAAGGGACTGGTGCAGTAGCCTAGTGGCTAAAGTCCTCACCTTGCATACAACAGGATCCCATATGGGCGCCGGTTCTAATCCCGATGGCCCTGATTCCCATCCAGCTCCCTGCTTGTGGCCTGGGAAAGCAGTCAAGGATGGCGCAAAGCCTTGGGACCCTGCACCCATGTGGGAGACCTGGAGGAAATTCCTGGCTCCGGCCTTCAAATCGGCTCTGTGGCACTTGGGGAGTGAATCATTGGATGGAAGAGCTTCTTCTCTGTCTCTCCTTCTCTGTGTGTATCTGACTTTCTAATAAAAAATAGATAGATTTTTAAAAAGAGAGAGAGAGATTTTCCATCCACTTGTTCTCTCTCCAAATGGCTGTAACTGCTGAGACTGGGCCAGTCTAAGGCCAGAAGCCAGGAACTCTATCTGGTGCCCCACATGGGTGTCAGAGTCCCAAGCACTTGGGCCATCTTCTGTTGCTCTCCCAGGCTCATTAACAGAATGCTGAGTTAGTAATGGAGCAGCTGGGACAGGAACCAGTACCATATGGGATGGCAACATGGCAGGTGGTGGCGTAACTTGTTATGCCACAACAGCAGTCCCACCCCCTTAGCCTTTTTGCTTTTTAAGATTTATTTAATGTTTATTGCAAAGTCAGATATACAGAGAGGGGAAGAGACAGAGAAGAAGATTTTCTGTGTGATGATTCACTTCCCAAGTGACCACAACAGCCGGTGCTGCGCCAATTCAAAGCCAGGAACCAGAAACTTCCTCCAGCTCTCCCACACGGGTGCAGGGTCCCAAGGCTTTGGGCCGTCCTCAACTGCTTTCCCAGGCCACAAGCAGGGAGCTGGATGGGAAGTGGAGCTGTGGGGATAAGAACTGGCAGTCCATATGGGATCCAGGCGTGTTCAAGGCAAGGACTTTAGCCATTGGGTTATCACACAAATTCTTTTTTATTTAAAAAATTTTTTTTTAACATTTGTTTATTTGGGGCCCAGTGCAGTAGCCTAGCAGCTAAAGCTCTGGCTGTTGCAGCCACTTGGGGAGCAAATCATCAGATGGAAAGTCTTCCTCTCTATCTCTCCTTCTCTCTGTATATCTGACTATCCAATAAAAACAAAGAAATCTTTATTTTAAAAGTATATAAAAAAGATCTGTTTATTTGACAGAGAGATGGGACTTTTGGATGGACTTTTGGATGGAAGATTGAGCTCTCCCCCTCCTCTCCCTGTATCTCTACCTTTCAAAAAAAAAAAATATATATATATAGCAGTCATTTTTAATCTCTGAAATAGACAAGCTCGAGGCAAGGGGAATTAACCCAGCAGTTTAGACACATGCTAATGGAATGCATGGGTTTCATCCCTGATCTGGCGCCTGACTGCTTCCTCCAGGGCAGACCCTGGAGGCAATGGTGAGGGCTTCAGGTCATTGCATTCCTGCCACCCACAGAGAGACTGCAACACCAGCTCTTGGATTTGGCCTGGCCCATAAAGAAGGAGCGTGGGTGCCAGCGCTGCTGCTTGGTGGGGCAAGTTTACCACCTAGGATGCCAACATCCCACATGGGTACCGGTTTAAGTCCCAACTGCTATACCTCCGATGTGTCAGATGTGCCTGGGAGAAGCAGCAAAGGATGGTCCAAGTGTTTGGAGCCCAGAGCCCACATGTAAGACACAGAAGAAGCTCCTGGCTTCAGCCTAGTCCAACACAGCCCAGCCCTTATGAAGAAGAAGAGGCTGGTGCTGTTTCATGGCAAGAGGGTGCTAGTTCAGGTCCCAGCTTCAATCTAGCTCCCCACTAATAGAAATCCTTGAGCTCCCACCACACACTCACTCATGTAGGGGATCTGGCGGAAGCTCCTGGCTCCTGGCTTCAGGCCAGCCCTGCCCTGGCCATTGCAGCCAACGGCGGTGTGAATCAGCAGATAGATTTCTCGCTTACTCTCTTTCTAATTCTGACTTTCAGACAAACAAATGATTTTTTAAATTAGAAGATAAGTTGAACTTCAAAGTATATTTTCATGGTCAAGGTTTAATAATCTAGCTCCCCCATCTTTGGGCCTATTAAAGGGATCAATAACCATCTTCGTTTCCACATTTCCTTTTTTTAGTTGGAAAGGCAGATTTACAAAGAGAAGGAGAAACACAGAGAAAGATCTTCTATCCAATAGTTCAGTCCCCATGTGGCCACAACAGCCAGAGCTTATCTGAAACCAGAGGTCAGAAACAAGGAGCTTCTGGGTCTCCCACGCGGGTGCAGGTTTCCAAAGCTTTGGGCCGTCCTCCACTCCTTTCCCAGGCCACAAGCAGGGAGCTGGATGGGAAGTGGAACAGCCAGAACATGAACCAGCACCCATATGGGATCCTGGCACTTGCAAAAAGAGGATTATCCGATTGAGCCATCGTGCTGGGCCCTGGACATTTCCTATGGTGCGTTACTGTGAAGTACTCCAGAGTCTGAAAAGCTACTGTGCAACCATTGTCACGTCAGAGAATCTTGCAACAAAAGGAGAGAGAGAGAGAACAGCCTTCATCCAGCTCAAGACAGTCACCTGGTAAGCAAAGCTCCAGCAACGTAAAGGCCGTATAACAGGCTGTGGTCCTGAGGCCTGTCACCATCTACCTTGGCCGCAAACGGAGACTGAGCCAAAGGAAGTTGGCTCTGACACTCTACAGGTAGCCTGGCACGGCCATCTCGGGCCTCATGTTTGACAGGAGTCAGAGTGACACCGCTTGGCGCCTGTTTTCTCTTGACAAACAAGTTTCTAGAACAGCGAGTTCACCAAGACAAGGTCACTCTGGGGGCTGTGTGGGATCAGTCTGTACTCGCGTCTGAATGCAGACATTCAGAACATTATCCAGGGGCTGTCGCTGTGACACAGCATCTTAGGGTGCATCCTGTCATGCCAAGTAAGTGCTGGCTCGCACCCCCCTGCTCTACTTCCCATCCAGCTCCCGCTCATGGGCCTGGAAAAGCAGTGAAAGATGGCCCAAGTGCTTGGGGCCCTGTACTTGTGTGCGAGATCCTTATATAGTTCCAGGCTCCTTGTCCAGTCCCAGCCTTGGTGGCCCTTTAGGGAGTGAACTAGCAGATGGAAGAGCTCTCTGCCTCTCCCTCCCTCTCTGTAATTATTTCAAATAAAATGATCAAATCTCTCTCTCTTTTTTAAAATTTTCTTTTCTCTTTCTCTTTTTAAGAACATTATTCAAGCTATTTAGTCTTGTTCCTTTCCTCTTATCTCTTTTTAAAAAGATTTATTATTTTATTGGAAAGTCAGTTACACAGAGAGAAGGAAAGACAGAGAGAAAGTTCTTCCATCCATTGATTAACCCCTCAAGTGGCCGCAAGGGCTGGAGCTGAACTGATCCAAAGCCAGGAGCCAGGAGCTTCTGGGTCTCCCCCGCAGCTGCTGGGTCCCAAGGCCTTGGGTTGTCCTCAACTGCTTTCCCAGGTCACAAGTAGTGAGCTGAATGGGAAGCGGGGCTGCCGCAATATGAACCAGCACCCATATGAGATCCCCACAAGTATAAGACAAGGCCTATGGCTGTTAGGCTACTGCGCTAGGCACTCCTCTTACCTCTTAAAACTCATTAAGATACCCAAACATAGGAGTGAGCATTTGGCTCACTGATTCAGCCACCACCTGGAATGCCTGCATACTATAGTAGAGTGCCCAGGTTCAAATCGCCGTTCCACTCTCCATTCCAACTCCTGGCTGATGCACATTTTGGAAGCAGCAGGTGAGGGCTCAGGTACTCCAGTCCCTGTCACCCACGTGGGAGTCCTGGATTGAGGACCAAGCTCCTGGCTTCAGCCTTGCCCAGTCTCAACTATAACAGATGTTTGGAGAATGAACCAGCAGATATCTCCCTCTGTGTCTGTCTCTCAGTCTTTCAAATAAGTTCAATGAATAACTAAGTGGTATTTTACAAAGATACCCAGGCATACCCCTCCTGCTAGCAGGAGTCAAACCCCTTTCCCTGAGATTCCCCAGAAAGCTGTAAGTCATTTCCAACACCTATTGATGACATGCACACAGTTGCTGTGTTGTGTGGTTGTCCTCACTGCATTGACTTAACCCGCATTTGTTCAAATTTTTTTTTGAAGATCTATTTACTTATTTGAAAGATAGAGTAACAGTGTATGTGAGGGAGGGAGGGGAAGAGAGAGAAAGAATGAATCTTCCAGTTACTGGTTCATTTCCCAAATAGCTACAAGGGCTGGGACTAAACTAGACCAAAGCCAAGAGCCAAGCTCCATCTGGGTCTCCCACGCTGGTGACAGGGGCCCATGCACTTGGGCTATCTCCATCTTTTGCAATTTTTTTTTTTTAAGATTCTACTTATCTTATTTGATAGGCAGAGTTACAGAGAGAGCAAAAGATAGCAAGAGAGACAGCGTTCTTTCCATGTTTTGGTTCACTTTCCAATTGGCTGCAGTGCCCAGGATTGGGCCAGGCCACAGCCAGGAGGCAAGAGTTTTATCTGGAACTCTGATGTGGGTGGCAGTACTTGGATCACCCACTGCTGTTTTTCCAGGTGCATTAACAGAGAGCTGAATCAGAAGTGGAGCACCTGGGACTTGAACCGGCACCCATATGGGATGGCAGCACTTAACACAGCTTGTCTAGGATGCATTAGTGGAGAGCTAGATTGGAGGTGGAACAACCGGGACTTGAACCCCCATTTCAATATGGGATGCCATTGTTGCAGCGGCATCTTAATTCAGTAAGCCACAATGCCAGCTCCAATTTGATTTTAGGTGGGTCCTTGGTGGCCTTGACACAGAAGGGCCTTGGCACTGGAGACTGCTGTGGTTGGCTTTTTTCCCATGGATAATATTGATTTTTTAAAAGTTGACGTCAAACAAATTTTCAACCTGAAATCAGACAAAACATGTGTGGATTAAGGCTTTGGCTTGGAGGCTGTTGGCTTGCATTCCTTGCGCTGGCCATCTCCCTTCTTGGAAGTAAAAGGTTAATGCTGCTATGAGCAATTCCCAGTTATTAAGCACCTCGGTTGAACCAGAAATAGAGCACCTCCTTCCAACTGCACTATTATATTTAATGTTCTTTTCTCCTAAGTCATTCAGAACTCTGTGCACGCCATTCACGCTGTGCCACTTGCAAGGTTGCCTGGTGCATGTGTGACTATAAATGAGGTCAAATCCCTGCTTTACCGGAAGATGCTGATGTCTTCCCATTGCCTGTCGCCCTGTGAGCCTGTCGCCATGGGAACTGTAATCAAGTACACAAGAACACCTCCATGAACAAATCCTGGGGGAACAAAGTTCATTTTAATGAAGCTGGTCTGACCGCCTAGCGATCTGGAGGACGTCCTGGGCTTCTCTGAGGCGTTGTGCCGCCTCCTGACTTTAAGCTGGCTCTGGAGGAGGAGAAAGTGGAGCTGTCTCAGGTAGGAGCTGGGGTGGAGCCCGAGCAGGGAAAGTCGGCCCAGGCCTGCCCCACCTGCAGAAGCAGCAGGAGAATGGTCTCGGTTTCCCCGGGGCTGTGCCAGCTCTGCGGGGGTGGGGGGTGGGGGGATTGCACCTGCCATGTGGAAAGCATGCTGGCATCCCAGACTTGGGCTGGAATGTTCTGAAGGATTGCTGCAGCCCAGGAATCCTAGGTCAAAGGGATCCAGGTCTACAACACCTGCTCTGGCCCGTGCAGATGGGACAGGTAGGGGATGGAGTTGCCCTTCCCTTGGCGCATTCTTGCCATGTGCTGCAACGTGTGCCCTTCACCTGCTCTCCAAACAAGCCTGGGGGTCGGGAGAGGAGTTTTGTCTTCCTTTCACTGCAGGCAAAGAGCCTGGGGACCCCTAGGCCCCTCGGCCCTTGCCTCCTTCCTTTCCTCTGTTGGGAGAACCAAGCTTTCTGCCTCGGTTTCCCTGGGCCTGGGGTTAGTCCTGGCCCTTGCCATGCCAGAGTCCCCGGCCAGAACTAGGCCCTGGAGTTAGGACCATCATGGTTCCCATGCTTGTCATGGTAGACTGGGCTTGGCAACAGGAGAAACCAATGCTTAGAACCAGTATCTTATTGGTGTATTAATTGCATTTACTTGTTCTCTTTAATTCTCATTTTATTTATTTGAGAGATGGGGAGACAGAGAGCTTCCATCCACTGGTTCACTCCTCGAATGCCCAGGAGCGGGGAACTCAATCCAGGTCACCTGGGTGACAGGAACCCAGTCCCTTGAGCTGTCTCCTGCTGCCCTCTGGGAGACACCCTGGGGTGCCCATGAGCAGGAGGCTGGAATCAGGAACAGAGCCAGGACTCAGACTCAGGCACTGCTGTGGGATATGGGGCCATCTAAGTTTTTTAATGGCTAGGCCAAATGAGTCACCAGAACCACTACTTAAAATATAGTTACTATAGGGCCAGTGCTGTGGCATAGCACACTAAGCCTCTGTCTGTATTGCCGGCATCCCAGATAGGCACCAGTTCATGTGCCAGCTGCTCTGATTCCTATTCAGTTCCCTGTTAATAACCTGGGAAAACAGTGGAGAATGAGTCAAGTGTCTGGGCCCATGCACCCACATGGGAAATCCAGGGCAAACTCTGGCTTCTAGCTTCACACTGGCCCAGGACCAGTCCTTGAAGCCTTCTGGGGAGTGAATCAGCGAGTGAAAGATTTCTCTCTCAATCTCTCTCAAAATCTCTCTCTCTCCTTTCTCTGTAAGTATGCCTTGTAAATAAAAATAAGTTGGGGGTCGGTACCATGACTCAACAGGAAATCCTTCACCCTGTGGTGCCAGCATCCCATTGCGTGCACCAGTTTGTGTCCCAGCTGCTCCACTTTCCCATCCAGCTCCTTGCTTATGACCTGGGAAGTCAGCAGATGATGACCTGGGTCCTTGGGACCCTGCACACATGTGAGGGACCCAGAGGAGGCTCCTGACTCTTGGTTCCCGGCTTTGGACCAGCTCAGCTTTGGTGTTCATGGCCATTTGAGGAATGAACCAGTGGATACAGGACCTTCTCTCTCTGTGACTCTGCCCTCCTGCTGCAGTTTCTTCTTTAGCTTTCCAAAACACCCTAGGCCTGTACAGGGAAGTACGTGCCTAGCCTTAACAGCCTGAATCAAGCTGATTTGGACACAGTCTGGGGGACCCTGGTCACATAGGAGTGGGTCCATGGCAAGGTCAGGTTCATAGCTCAGGCTTCCAGGCTCACTCCTGGTCCCTCTCTTACACCTGCCCATGCAGCTGAGAAGGGTATGTAGGCGAGAAGGCGGGACAGAGAGAGAGTGTGGGGGCAGAACATGACAGAGAGAACAGAGCCTTCTAGGCTTGAATGGCCTTTGCCTGTCCGTCTAGCCCCTAGGCCATGTGGAAGGCTGAAGCTTTTTCCTCTATCCCTGTCCAACAAGCAGATTGGTTGATTTAAAAAAAAAATACTATGTTACTAAAGTTGTAACACAATTGATTAAAAAAAAACCAACAGAATGTATCAAATTACCTGTACCTGGATCCCTTCTGCTCCAGCTCACCTCCTAGAGGCCATCACCGTGCAGTTGTACCCTGACCATCTTCTGATGCTTTCCCAGATGCATTAGCAGGTAGCTGGATAGGAAGTGAACAAGGGACAAGAACGCACACTCCTCTAGGGGACACCGTTATTGCCAGCAGTGGCTTAACTCACTGCATCACAACACTGCACCCTCGCACTCTGAATGGTCACAATATTCCAGACTGAACCAGGCTGAAGCCAAGGACTACAGACTCCATCGGTCTTCCGCAGAGGCCCAAGCACTTGGGCCATTCAACATGGCTTTCCCAGGTGCATTAGCAGTGAGCTGGAACAGAAATGGAGCAACAGGGACTTGAACCAAATCTGTGCTCATGTGGGATGCTGGCATTGCAAGTGACAGTTTAATACAATGTGTCACAGTGCTAGCCTGGGTCCCACTATTCTTATTAAATGTTTATAATTTTTATTTTTTTAATTTAAGAAGCCGAGAGATAGAGATCAAACTCATCTTCGAGTTTGCTCCCCAAATAACTGCAATGACAGAGCCGATGAGCCAGGAATTGACGATGTCAAGTCTCCCCACAGGGGGACAGGAACCTAGATACTTGAGCCATCACCACTGCATCCTAGGCTCTGAAATGGCAGAAAGCTGGACAGAAACTGATTCAAATTCAGGCATTCAGATATGAGAATCAGGCATTTTCTAAACACACGCACTCCCCATAGTAGCCAGCGATTCCTTCGATTCCTTCGTGGGTATCATTCATCTTTGGTTTTGCATTTCCCTAATGAATAGTGCCCTGAGCATCTTTTTAGGGTCTCGCTTTTACATCGTGATTTGTTGTTGCAGAGTTGTAAGAATTCTTTAACTTCTAGATAGTCACTTCCTACGGGATACACGATTTACAAATATTTTCTCCCATTTCACTGACTGTAGCTTTTGACGCACATCCCCCTGGGGCTGCCCAGTCCTGACTCCCTGGTCGGAGATCATTTGCCCATATATGGTGAAGTTTGATGCCACACACTTGGGAGAGTGGTGGGGCCGACAGGACACGGGCTCTGTCTTCAGGATAGAAATTCTCAACATTCCGCTTCAGGCAATATTTGTCCAGTGCTCAAGGCCTGCGCTCAGCGGGCACTAGAACCCGTTTTCCCACGCTTACTGTCGTCACTTCCTATCGAGATAGTAAAGGAGATAGGACGACCCCACTACCCCATGCTCAGTGCAGGGCCCGGGGTGTCCGGAGCACGGACAATCAAAATGCCTGCTTCCTCAGGAAGATGCTCTCGTCTCTAATACAGGGGTACTAGAAACATGAAATGTTCAGATGGGAGCCTTAGGAGCCTATGATCAGAGTGGCTAAAAGCTGGGGTGCTCTCCCGC
Source organism: Ochotona curzoniae (assembly GCF_017591425.1). NCBI lineage: Eukaryota > Metazoa > Chordata > Mammalia > Lagomorpha > Ochotonidae > Ochotona > Ochotona curzoniae. The sequence goes on from NW_024465421.1 coordinate 8,912,469, forward strand.
AGGCGGTGTAGCGAACCCCAAACCCCGCTGGCAGCCCGGAAAGTCAATCCTAAAGCCGGAGCCCCACCTTGCCGGGCGTAGCCCGCGTCCTTCCCCGGAACCTGGGCGCGGCTGGGCTGTACTACCGGCGCGGGGGGGACACGAGCAACAGGCACACACACAAAAATGCCTGCGACAAGATGCTCTTCTCATTTGTGTCCCGCCACTCCAGAGGCCATGAGGGTTCCGCCACGTCTCCAAAACTAACTCTCCGGGGGTCCCCTTCGCTTTCCTTCGTCTCTCGCTGAGTTACTTCTTGGCCTTGACCCCTCGGCGGGCCACTCTTTTGGTACATCCCGACTCTGATTCGCCAAGGCGGGGCGGGCGCCGAGGGCCACTGCGCATGCGCGCGCCGCGAGGGTGGGTGGGGCAGGTGGGAGGAGTGGGAGAGGGGAGCGCGAGCGCGGACCCCGCCCCTCGGCGGCCGCACGCGTGACGTCGCCGGGGGCGCTGGCCTCCGCCGGGCTCTGAGCGGTGAGAGCGAGGGGCTGGCGGGCCCGACGCCGCCAGCGAGATTGGGAAAGGGATGAGGGTGCTGCGGTCCCTCGGAGGGGGCGTGCGGGGGCGGGGAGGCCTAGGTGCGCCAGAGGCCGCTGCTCACCCTCAGGCTCTGGCCCCCCCCGGGTCCTTTTAGTTTCCCCTTTCCAGAAAGTCCCAGGACTACTGGAGGCAGGGCTGAGGCTGAGCGTTCCTGGCGCCTGCATTTTCGGGTCTCCTTCCCTGGCCCCCCACCCCGTTTGCCCGCCTCTGGCCTTCCAGATGTTCCTTGTCATCAGGTTGACACAGGAGGCTGACTTTGACCCTGCCACTGCTAGAAGAGCGAATGCCCGGGCCTCGGTTCCTCCGCTGTGTGTGTGCGCGTGTGTGTTCCTTGCCTCACCTGATTTTGTGGATCAGTTCCACATAGAGAAAAAGGGAAAGGGGACGGACATTTGTGGAGTTTCTGCAGGGCCAAGGAGACACCTGCTCTGCCACGTTTAGTCTTTATCTGATGTTATTCCTGTGTCACAGACTCCTGAGCTCACTGGGGGTGCTAACCGCCTGTCCCTTGGTGAATGAGGAGCAGACCCGAGTGTTGGGCTCCCAAGAGCGGTTCTGGTCAGACATTCCCTGCCGGGTCTGGACTCTGGAAGGAACTGTGTGGCTTCAGGCAAACCCCACACCTCCAGCACTGCTTCCTCCTGTCGGAGAATGGAGAATTCTCTCTCCTGCCTTCTGATAGCTGGCTGCCGGGGCCTGAATGTCATCAGAAGCAAAATGCTGTGGACATCTTGGGGAATCCAGAGCTTTGGATTCTGATCCTGGCTCTGCTAGCTAGAACGGCCTGTGTGGCTCTGGCGGCATCACCTCTTCACCTCGGCCACGCTAGGCTTTGCATCCATGGGGGGTCAGTGCCTCTTGCAGGCTTTATGTGGCTCACCTTTCCCCCCCCTGTCTTCTAGCCGCCTCTCCCTGGAGGCCCAGCTGCCTTTGCTCCCCATGGGCAGCTGCCAAGCAGGGCACAACGTGCAGCTGTGTCTGGCGCACCACCCGCCCCTGGTCTGTGCCACCCTGATCCTGCTGCTGCTCGGCCTCTCTGGCCTGGGACTTGGGGGCTACCTCCTCACCCACCGGAGCAGCCTGCGCAGCCCGGACATCCCTCAGGTGAGCACCCCCCTGCCCGGTCCCATCCTCCCTCCCCCCAGGCAATCCTGTACTTGCTACCCTTCCCCTCTCACTTGTTGCCCGTCTTCCTCTTCACACACAGGACTGGGTCTCCTTTCTGAGGTCTTTTGGCCAGCTGACCCTGTGCCCCGGGAATGGGACAGCCACAGCACAACGGCCAGGCTCTCATGTTGTAGGCTTACTGACCACGTTGACTTTTGGGGATGATCCAGGCAGGAACAAGACCCAGACATTCCAAGCCAGCATCCCAGGCCGGCAAGTGGGATTGAAAGGTGAGCTGGGTGCGGGGTGTGGCGGTGGAAACATGTGGCATCCAAACATGTAGAACTGAGCCCTGCCTCTCTCCTCACCAGCCTGGTGGCTATGGGTACATCCTTGGATGTTACTTACCACCTCTTTAGCAGGAATTGGGTACTTGTTACCCAAGGGAAGCATCTCAATCAATGGCTTTTCTTTGCCTTTCCTGATTCTTTGAGTCTCTCTTTGTGGTGTGATGACAGGCCAGATTTGACCCAGTGTTCTTGCTGTCTCCTCTTAGAAGTACCTTCTCTTTCCATGTCCTGTTCAATTAAATGAGTGCCTTAAGTGCTTTGCTGTGTTCTTAGATTAGCCACTGTTGGTTTCCAAAGAGTTTGTCTTTTGGGAACAAGTGAGGGAGAGCGCGTCACCAAATGGACTCTGATGCCCGTGTGTATTTGACTTTAGGTGCCTTATCAAAACAGTAAGGAAAGGGTGCTGGGGTGTGATGGGGAAAGCCACTCTGACTTTCAAAATAAAAGAATAAATCTTTTAAAAATGGAGAGATGAAGAGGAAGGAGGGAAAGAATTTTTTGGATTTCCGAGGTCAGAAGGACCTCACGGTGCAAAGCGATACTGTCATTCTAAGATGCTTCTCAGGTCACGTGGGTGAGTGTATCCACCCAGTATGCATGGATGTAACAAACTCCAAGCTTGAGGGGTGCCTGATATGTACAGATTTGACACAGATTTTTCTACCTTTTGAAAAAAATACCTGGGGACCAGTTTTGTGTTGCAGTGTGTCAAGCCAGCACTCGCTGCAGCTGACATCAGCATCGGCCTGTGGGTTTGAGTTCTGGTTACTCTGCTTCCAAGCCATCTACCTAGAAATGCATGTGGGAGGGCAATGACTAATAGCCCAAGTGCTCAGATCCCTGCACCTCGCCCCCAGGTGAAAGGCCAGGGTGGGGGTTCCTGGCTCCTGGCTTTGCCCTGGCACAGACCCTGCTATTGCAGCCATTTGGGGAGTGAGCTACAAAGGAGGATCTCTCTCTCTTGCTTTCCTTTCAAATGCACACATCTGAAACAAATACATTGCAACTGGTATTTTGGCTTGGTGAGCTAAGCCGCTGCTTGAAACACCCACATTCTATATCAAGAGTGTTGATTCAGGAGCTCAGCATGGTAGCCTAGTGGCTAAAGTCCTGCTCTTGCAATCCCCTGTGGCCACCGGTTCGTCTCCTGGCTACTCCACTTCCCTTCCAGCTCCCTGCTTATGGCCTGGGAAGGCAGTGGAGGATGCCCTAAAGCTTTAGGACCTGACACCCATGTGAGAGACTGGGGGAAGCTTTTGGCTCCTGGCTTTGGATTGGTTTAGCTCCAGCCATTGCAGACACTTGGGGAGTAAACTAGCAGGTGGAGGATCTTTCTGTCCCTCCTTCTCTCAGTAAATTGACTTTCTAATAAAATAAAACCAAGTAAATCTTATTTCAGTACCCATGCTACTTTCATCATTCTCATGCAACAGTTGAAATACATGTTGTCACTGATGTTAGTTCAAAAAATAAGTAAATCTTGAAAAAAATGCTCAGATTTAATAAAAATAAAATAAAATTTGCAACAAGCTTTTTTTTTTTTTGCAGTAGTAAACATTATTATCCCTGAGATTTATTTGAAATATACTTATTGCTGATTGGAAAAAAATACATTGCTCCTTGGAGTTTTCAGAAAGTTCATAGAGGGGCTGGTGTCATGACATAATGGGGTAAGCCACCACTTGCAATGCTCGTGTTCCTTATGGAGGCCAGTTTGAGTCTCACATGCTCTACTTTCCACCCAGCTCTACGTTTGTGGCCTGGGAAACCAGTAGAGGGTGGACCAAAATCTTGGGACCCTGCACCCGCTTGGGAGACCCAGAGGAAGCTCCTGGCTCCTGGCTTCAGTCTGGCTCAGGCCGAGCTGTTGAAGCCACATGGGGAATGAGCCAGCAGATGAAGGATTTCTCTCTATATTTCACCCTCCCTCTCTCTTTGTGACTCTGCCTTTCCAATGAATAAATAAATAAATAAATATATAAATAAATCTTTTTTGTAAAAAAAAATTAGAGAAATGAATGTTATAAAATAAATATGAAGTTCAAATTTTTTGTACTAAAATAAGCTTGTTTTTGAATCCCATTTCTCAAGGTTTTTGAAGTACCTTTGTATGATGGCTTTACAGAGATAGGATTCATAGATGATACAAATCCCTGCTTTCAAGGGTCCAAGGAAATGGCTTTTAGTGTGTACACAACAGCCTGCAACTGTCACCACCACAATTAATATTGAGAACATCCCCATCAGCCCGGAATAGTCTACACCCATTAGCAGTCACTTCCCTCCCCCATGCCAGCCTCATAAGCCTGGGCAGCCACCAGTATGTTCTCTGCGTATTCATCCTTGCATGCTTTTTTGTAACTGACTCCCTTCACTTTGAAGCGTGTTTTTTTAAAAATAATAATCATCAGGAAATAAGATAATTTATTCATTCTATTTTATAATATAAATATTCTTACAATTTGAATTACACTAAAATTTATAATTTATTGTTAATGAGATAAATTAATTTATTAAATAAAAGATGAATTATTTTATTAATAAATAAAAAAACATTTGTTGACTTGAAAGGGTGACAAAGAGGAAAGATCTCATATTCCCTGGTTCAGTCCCCACCTGTCCACAAGGGCTGGGCCAGGCCAGAGCCAAGAGCTTCCTCCAGGTCTCCCACATGGGTGCAGGGGCCCGGGGATTTGGGTCATCTTCTGTGTTCCCAGGTGCATTACCAGGAAGCTGGCCTGGAACTGGAGCAGTCGAGTATAGAACCAGTTCCCTGATATGGGATGCCAGCATTGCAAGCAGCAGCTTAACTCACTGCAGTACGCCAGCCCTGGAATCATGTTTTAGAGGTTCGTGGGTTTTTTTTTTTTTAAGATTTATTTGTTTGTTTTCGAAAGTCAGATATGCAGAGAGGGGAGACAGAGGGGAAGCTCTTACATCTATTGATTCACTCTTCAAGGGACAGCAACAGCTGGAGCTGAGCTGATCTGAAAGCCAGGAGCCTGGAGCGTCTTCTGGGCCTCCCACTCGGGTGTAGGGTCCCAAGGCTTTGGACTGTCCTTGACTGCTTTCCCAGGTCACAAGCAGGGAGCTGGATGGGAAGCGGGACTACACCCATATGGGTTTCCAGTGTATGCAGAAGAGGACTTTAGCCGCTAGGCTACTGTGCCGGGCCCTGTTTTGTTTTTTTTTGTTTTGTTTTGTTTTTAAGACTCACCCTGTATTAGTTCTTCATTTCTTTTTATAGCTGAATAAGATCCATTGTGTAAATCTTACACTTTTTTGTTTACTCATCATTTGATTTCTGTTTGGGTTGTTTCCATTTTGTTGCTATTGTAAGTGATGCCGCTATGAATACTTGTGTACATTTTTGGTGGGAACATATGTTCACACTTCTCTGGAGAATATACTCATGAGTGGAATATCCGATAAGGCTGTGCTTAATCTCTTGAGGAACTGACAGACTGTTTTCTGCCCAGCTGTACCACTGAGCGTGCCCACTACATGACTTGCACTTTCCCTGCCATGTCACCAGGGCTTGTTATTTTCCGTCTTCCTGATGGTAGGTGGCCAGGGTCTGTGTCCCTCTGAGGTTGTGATTTGCATATTCCTGGTGACTCATTTTCATGTGCTTCATAGCCATTTGCATATCCTCTTGGAACAAATGAATATTCAGAATCTTTCACATGTTTTAAAAATTGGATGATTTAATTACTATTTTAAATATTACATTAGATTGATTAATATAATTATTAAGTTGTAATCATCCTTTAACGTATTATTTTATTTTTCATTGGAAAGTCAGATATATGGAAAGGAAGAGAAATAGAAAGGAAGATCCACTGATTTATTCCCCAAGTGGCCGCAACAGCCAGAGCTCAGCCAATGTGAAGCCAGAAGCTCCTTCTGGGTCTCCCATACTGGTGCAGGGTCCCAAGGTCCCAAGCATTATTTTTTTAAGATTTATTTTTTGGGGATCCTGGTGCAGTAGCCTAGTGACTAAAGTCCTCACCTTCTATGCATCGAGATCCCATGTGGGCACTGGTCCATGTCCTGATGGTCCCGCTTCCCATCCAGCTCCCTGCTTGTGTCCTGGGAAAGTAGTCTAGGATGGCCCAAAGTCTTAGGACCCTGTACCCACGTGGGAGACCTGGAAGGGGCTCTGGGCTCTTGGCTTCAGATCAGCCCTATGCTCCAGTCATTATGTCCACCTGAGGAGTGAACCATCGGATGGAAGATCTTCTTCTCTGTCTCTCTTCCTCTCTGTATACCTGACTTTGCAATAAAAATAAATATATCATTTTATTTTTTTTAAGATTTATTTACTTTTTATATCAAAGGCAGATATACAAAGAAAAAGAAGAGAAAAATCTTCCATCCATTGGTTCACTCCCCAAATACTCACGACTAAAACTGAGCTTATCTAAAGCCAGGTGTTTCTTTGTCGCTTTTAAGTCTGTTCAGAGGCCCAAGGTTTTTTATCCTCCTCCGCTGCTTTCTCAGGTCATAAGCAGGGAGCTGGATAGGAAGTGGAGCAGCTGGGATTAGAACCAGTGCCATTCTGGAACACTGGCACCTGCAGATAGAGGATTAGTCAGTTGAGCCGTTGCTCCAGCACCCTGACAACATCTCAATACAAGCCCCTTATCTAAATTATAATTTGTAGGTCTACCATTTAAGTTGTCTTTCTATTCGGTCAATAGTGTTCTTTGAAATAGAAATGCCCTTAATTTTGATGAAATTCAATTTATTTTTTTTTATTTTGTTGCTTGTATTTTTGTTATCGTGTCTAAGGATGTTTAACTCAAACTCACTAAAATTTATGTGTGTGAGTGTGTGTATAAAGATTTATTTGGAAGACAGAGTTACAGACAAAAAAGGAGAAATACAGAGAGGAAGAGAGATCTTGCATCTGTTGGTCCACTTCCTAAATAGCCACCATGGCCGTGGGCGGGCTGAAGTCAGGAACTAGAGCTTCGTCCAGGTTTTTCATGTTTATAGGATCCCAAGTCCTTGGACCATTTGTTACTGCTTTCTCGGGTACATTAGCAAGGAGCCGAATCAGAAGTGGAGCAGTCGAGACTGCTCCAGCAGCGGGATGCTGGATTGCAGGCAGCAGCTTAATTTACTGCATCATGGCACTGGCTACTACATACATACACATTTTTCTAGGGACTTGATAATTTTACTTGAAAGTCAGATAGAGATCCCTTCCATCTGTTGGTTCACCTCCCAAAGAGCTTCGAGTGGTCAAGGGCTGGGCCAGCTGATGTCTCCCACTTGGGTCATCCTCTGCTTTCTCAGACACATTAGCAGGCAGCAGGGTTGGAAGTAGAGCAGTTGGGATTTGAACTGGCACTGCTGCAGGATGCCAGCAGCCATAGTTAAGCCATAGCCATATAACTGCCTGTGCCACATTGCCAGCTCCCTATCCACTGGTTCTCTCCCCAAATGGCTGCAATTGCTAGAGCTGAGCCAATCCGAAGCCAGGAGCTTCTCCTAGGTCTCCCACATGGGAGCAGGGACCCAAGGGTTTGGGCCATCTTCCGATGCTTTCCCAGGCTATAAACAGGGAGCTGGATGGGAAGCAGAGCAGCCAGGACATGAACCAGCAGCTACATGGGATCCTGGTGCTTGCAAGGTGAGGATTTATCCACTGAGCCATTGCACTAGGAGCCAGTTTTAAATTTTTTATGTATTTACATATTTGAAAGGCAGGGAGACAGAACGCTTGCAGGAACTGACTGTCACTCTCTGAATGCCTGCAACAACCACAGCTGGACTCTAGCAATGTCAGGAGTCAAGGACTCTGTTCAGATATCTGCGGGGGCCTGGCAGGGACCCAGCCACCTGAGCCATCACTTGTTGCTTTCCAGGCTAGGGAGGTGGGACTTAAGGACTCACTACAGGTAAGGCTACAATAATCAAAGCAATGTGGCTCCAGGATGAGGAGAAACACACAGAGCAGTGCACTAGGAAGGAGTGTGCAAACGGACATGTACATGTGCTTGGGAACATTGTGGACGTGGGTATGTAGCCCAGCAGGTGCTCAGCGACTCTCAAGGACCACCTTCTGTGCTTAGCACCCGAGTTAGCAAATTAGGCACCAAACTAAGCTTTTTTTTTTTTTTTAATTTATTTACTTTAAATGTTTAAATGTTTACATAGTTGATCAGCATGGGAAGGATCCAGGATTAGGGATCACTGTTTTTGAACTTTCTATTTCTTTCTCCTGTTTCTGGGGGAAGGAAGGTGATAAGGGGAAGAACCATGCCTGGCCTTTCAACCACTGCAGTACTCGGGGATGGGGAACAGTTACGTGACATCAAGCCAGGGTTCCCATGTGGTGCATGCTCTGAGGGTTCTGCCTGGGTGATTTTGATAGTTCTGAAATGTCAGTCTTGCCAATCTACAGATGAGGAAACCCTTCCGGCTTCCACTGGCTGACACAGTCAACCCCACAGTCTCCATTCGTCCAGGTTTTTGCTATCATCTTGTGGCTGGGATAGTTGTCCAGTTTGTTCTGTTCTCCTTCCTCTGCCACAGTATCAGATGTCCTCTGCAGGCCCCAGTGGGCTGCCATATCCTCCATGTACTTCAGGCCTGCCATCCACTGCTCCAACTTTTCCAGTGAGGAGGACCAGTTCTTGCAGGAGGACCCAAGGACCTGGGCCAGGCAACCCGGTCTCTGCCATTTCCAGAAACTTTTTGAAGTACTTGTGATCAGTAGAATCTCAGTATGAGGACTTTGGCTGGCAGTGTGGTTCAGTAGGTTCAGCAGAAGGCACCTTGTGAAGCAGCAGATCACCACTTAAATAGGTGGATTCCTACAGCCCATGTGGGCACCCAGGTGGAGTTTCTGGTTGCTGGCTTTGGCCTAGTCCAACCCTGACTGTGGTAAGCATTTGGGGAGTTCATTTGTAGGTGGAAGATTCTCTGTCTCTCTCTCCTGGCCATCATTGCTCTGCCTTTCAAATAAATAGGATCTTGAAAAGCATTGAAGAGGGGTCAGTGTCATAGTATAGAAGGTAAAGCCTCTGCCTGTGGCACTCACATGGGTGCCAATTCAAATCCTGGCTGTTTCCCCCATCCAGCTCCCTGTAATGTGCCTGGGAGTCTTTGGGTCCCTGGACCTGTGTGTGAGACCTTGAGGAAGTTCCAGGCTCCTGGCTTTGGATTGGCTAAGCTCTAGGCATTGTGGTCATTTGCGGAGTGAATCAGCAGATGTAAGATCTTTTTCTCTTTCTCTGAGTAAACTCTATTTCAAATAAAAATGAATAAATCTTAAAAAAAAAAAAGGCATTGAGGAGACAGCATGGACAAGCAGAGAGCTCCTGCCTGCTGGTTCACTCTCCAAATGTCCTCAAAGGCTTACGCTGGGCAAGAATCAAAGCCAGGAGTCAGGAACACAGCCAGATCTCCCATGCTGCTTTCCAGGCAGGTGCTGGTGGGAAGCTGGAATCAGAAACTAGAGTCAGAAATTGAGCCTGGGGAATTCAGATATGGGATGGGAGACTTTTACTGCATTTTATCTGCTAAATCACAGTCTTTCCTTTTTTCTTTTTTTTTTAAATATTTATTTATTTCATTGGACAGATATACAAAGAGGAAGAGAGACAGAGAATAAGATCTTCCGTCCATTGATTCACTCCCCAAGTGGCCGCAGCAGCCAGAGCTACACCAATCCAAAGCCAGGAGCCAGAAGCTTCTTCTGGGTCTCTCACATAAGTGCAGGATCCCAAGGCCTTGGGCTGTCCTCAACTGCTTTCTCAGGTCTCAAGCAGGGAGCTGGGTGGAAAGCAGGGCTGCTGGGACGTGAACTGGTGCCCACATGGAATCCTGGTGCGTTCAAAGCAAGGACTTTAGCACTAGGCTACCATGCCAGACCCAATATTTCCTTTTTAAGAAGAGATTTATTTATTTTTATTGGAAAGGCAGATATATAAAGAGAAGAAGATACAGAAAGATCTCCCATCCACTGATTTCACTCCCCAAATGGCTACAATGGCTGGAGCTCAGCCAATCTGAAACTAGGATCCAGGAGCTTCTTTCAGGCCTCCTATGTGAGTGAAGGGACCCCAAGGCTTTGGGCCATCTTCAGCTGCTTTCCCAGGCCACAAACAGGGAGCTGGATGAGCAGTGGAACAGCTGGGGTACAAACCAGCACCCATATGGGATCCTGGCACGTGCAAGGCAAGGAGTTTAGCCACTAGGCTATCATGTTGGGCCCAGTATTTTCTTATAATACGTAGTTAAGGTTTTTGTTTTTGTTCTATAGCATTCTTAAATATATGTAGATTTTATTTTACAGTGAGAACTAACAGCTTAATGGTGTATCTATTTTTTCCACACAGAAATTGTCCCAAGGCCATTTACTGACAAAGCCATCATTTCCCCACTGATTTAAAATAGGGGTGAGCCTTTTAACAGAGTTTGATATCTGGCGGAAAGCTGCTTTCTTGAAAAGGAAGAACTGGTTTATACAGGCTGAGGTCAGCAGCCTTGCCGGTATTGGCATGATGTGCTGTAGCGATTACAAGCCAAATTCCTTTATGCTGCTGTGAAAGCCCAGTTATTTTCATTTCACAATGATATAAATGAGGGCATATGAACTACTTAATTTGAATAGAACTGATGTGGCCGTGCAGAAAGTTCCAGCCACCTTCGGGCCGTATCCCTGCCCTAATGGAAAAGCTCTGCTCCATGGAGAGAGGTCACAAAGCCTTCCCAGAGGTCAGTGGGTGCACAGAACCCCTGCCTCCATGTGTACAGTCCTGGACCCAGTGCCCAAGAAAGGGAGCCACCAAGCTGGGGTGCAATGTGATTTCCCCCTTGGGGCTTGCTGCATTCCTTCCTCCCTTCCGATAAGTCCTGCTCCCGTTCTTATATTGGCTTGAAATTCGTTTCTTATGCAGAGTCAAAAGCTTGGATTATGAGACCCATCCCCATAATACAATCGCTGCCCAGACACTTTGTGTTCACACAGAGCCTCAGAACTGGGTGAAGTCTAAAGTCAGCCCCCGTCCAACCCCTCATTTTCTCTTATCTCTTCTTCTGTGTCTCCTGCAGGGTCTTCTGCGGATGAGTCCATCCTCATCACAGCCAAGGTGATCCCAGGAAGGACCCCAGGAACCTGCCTGTATTTTAATGCGGGTGCAGGAATCCTGCCCTCCAGCCAGCCACCCATGCCCTGCCCCGAGGAAGCAGCAGGCAATGGCAGCGTGAGTCCTCGGGTGAGGCAGGAGTGTGTCCACATCTGGAGCCACGAAGGCCTGGTGCTCACCAAGCTGCTCACCTCGGTAGGAGCTCCAGGGGCAGTCCTGGGAACTGCCTGCATGCTAAGGGTTGAGTCTCAAAGGTGTCTGGAAGCAGTCTTGCCTGGCAGCAAAAGTACAGACCTTCTAACCTTGTCTTGGAGGCTGTGTGACCCAGAGCAAGCGTCTGAATGTCTCTGAGCCTCAGCTCCCCAACGTGTAGGAAGGCATAGCCAACACCATCCTTCAGTTCCAACAAATGACTTAAATGATAGTGACTGCAAAGTGCCCAGTGCCTGGTTGGGCACATAATAGAGCTGTGATGAATGACAGCGATCATGGTCTCAAAATACAAAAGAACTCCATCTCGACCTCAGAGAAGTTCAGAAATGGAATGGCCTGATCGCTGTCCTAGGCATGTGAGCAGTTTCACATAAATCAAGCAGGGGGCAGTTAATCCTACGCAAACCTGTGTGGAGGGCACCCCAGAGAGAAGATGGCATCTGAGAAAGGCTGTAGCAGTTTGTAATATACAAAGTGCTTTGAGATCCATTATCTTATTTGATCTTCAGGTAGCTTTTTGAGTTAGGAGTTATTATGATCCCGTTTTGTAGATGAGGAGCAGCTTGAGAAGGAGGGAGGGAATTGCCTCTGGCCACACAGCTGGCTAAGTGGCAGAGCCAGACTTGTAACCACACCTTCTGCCCTGTCCTGTCGGGGTGATCCTTGATGAATGTGGGAGGCTTGGGAAGCGGGTGCAGAAGGGGCAGGTGAGACTGCTGGGGCCCGATCACCAGGCCAGAATGCTGCAGTTTGGCTCTGAACAAGGGTCCTAAGCAGGAGAGAGAAGTGGCCGCTGAGGCTGGATGCAGGAGGTGGGCTGCATGGAAGAGGGAGGTGGACCAGGAGGCTGCTCTGCTCTGATCTCCCTGGTTGGCAAAGCCCACAACCCCTGCCCTGGGGGGAGCATGCCTTGGGACAGTCAGGGAAAGCCAGGATTCTAGATCTGGCACTTCTTGCATGGCTTGAAAACATCTATGACACTGAACTTTCCTGTCTCCTGTCAGGGGCTGGGCAAGAAAGCGGTTTGGGACCCATCATGACAAACTTCGGGTGATGGAGAAATCACCTTTGCCCTTTGGTCATTCACTGGATGTAGGACCTGCTCCCCTTGTTGCAGGCTTCTCACTGTCCCCCATTGGGCTGGGATCAGGTGTCTTCCCAAGAGAAGGTGCCTCTCCTTGCAGCAGCTCCCTGCCTCATGTCCCCTTCCCCCTAACACCTGTCCCTAGGAGGAGCTGGCCCTGTGCGGCTCCAGGCTGCTGGTCCTAGGCGCCTTCCTGCTCCTCTCATGCGGCCTGCTCTGCTGTGGCACTGCCGTGTGCTTCCACCCGCGTCGAGAGGCCCACTGGTCCAGAACCCACCTCTGAGGGTGCTGTCCTCCTTCCTGCCTGGTTCCTAGGTGAGCATTTTTGGTTTTGTTTTTTTCCTCATCAATCCTGTGGGAACAGGGAATGGGGTGGGATAGGGTGAGGGTAGCAGATCTAGCCTCAAATATGGCTACTTCTGGCCTCCTGAAAACCCAATTCAGTGACATCCTGCAGGGATGGAAGACAGTACATGCCCTGAGCAGTCAACATTTTTCTTACTTACTTTTGCTTTATTATTAGTATAGAACATTTGGTACTCGTAGAAAAGACCAGAAAACATAAAAGTATAGCTTGGCAATTTATCTATTTATTCATGTATTTATTAATGCATTTTTAGATCCCACTCTGGGGACAGTATTCCTAGCAAGTCTCTTCTGGTTCCCTTGCAGTGAGTAGCTGTCCTGCTCTGTGGCTCATCATCAAGCACACATTCCTAAATGGTCTGGTTTGGCTTTACTTATTTCTGAGTTATGTGTAACTGAAAAAGCCAGGAGCCAGGAACTTTTTCTGGGTCTCCCACATGGGTGCAGGAACCCAAGGACTTGAGCCATCCTTCTATACCTTCGCAAATCATAAGCAGGGAGCTGGATCAGGCAGTGGGACAGCCAGGACACCAGTTGGCACCCAGATGGGATGCTAGTGCTTGCAAGCAGAGGATTAGCCTGTTGTGTCACCATGCCAGCCCCTCTTTATAATTTTTTTGAAAAATATTTTTATTTATTTGAAAGAGAGAGGAAAGACACAGAGGGAAAGAGCTCTTCCATCCACGGCTTCACTTCCCAAATGGCTGCAATAGCTTGGACTGAAAGAGGACAAAGCCAGGAGCCAGAAGCTTCTTCCAGGTGTGCCATGTGGGTGGCAGGGGCCCAAGCACTCGGAACATCTGTCGCTTTCTCAGGTGCATTAGTCAGGAGCTGAGTCAGAAGTGGAGTAGCCTAGACTCAAACCAACACCCATCTGAGATGCCAGGCCATGCTGACAGTGGCATAATCCCCTGTGCTATAGCGCTAACCCCTAGAGTTAACAGTCTGCCTGACACTGCCTTTACCTTTATTTCCCATCCACTTTTTGGCAACAGTTGTTCATTGCAAAGCTTCAGGTTTGACACTTCATCTGGATTATGCATCAAATTTGTCTTGCCTTTGCCCTGAAATTTAGAATCTAGCTTTGATGTAAAATTTTACGAACTTCACCCTCATCAGCCCAAAACAATCTGATGACGTCCACTTCCTGGGCACAGCCTAATCACTCAAGCATTTGACACACACTTCCATTTAGTCATCGCCGTGTTTAGGAAAAGCTGAATCCACTAGCAGGATCTTTGGAGGAAGTCGGTATCAAAAGTAGCAGTAGGTACAGGCCAGAGGAAATGAAAGGTCAGGATCAACTCCACTTGCTTTGCTGAGGGCCAGGCCTGACAGCCCCAACTCTCTCCTTGGCACCAGGAATAGTGTTGCCCTCTCAGCCATGGACAGCAACCAGAAAGCTGCCTGGCCCTAGAAGCTTCTGGGACCCTGATGCCACTTGGTTGGTTGATTGACAGTTGACAGTTGTCACTCCCTCTGCTGCTGCTCGTGTTTCTGGCCCATCCCAGAGCTTCCTCCGAGGGCCTCTGACGTGTCCCGTTTGTTGATTTGTTTTCTCTCCAGGTGTAGATGAGCTTCTTGGATCTTGGTTCTGAGTTGGAAGATACAGAAAATGAAGAACTGGAATGTGGGAAGGGGGAAGAATAAAAGGGTTTTTTTTTTTTTTCCCCATTCTTGGCTTAGGTACTTATTGGGGATGGGCTGACGTGGAAATTACAGTGTAAACAGGATTGGCAAACTTCTGGTTGATGCTAATTTTTGCTACAGATTACATTAGGTTGGGAGCTACCTTTAGCTCCTCCATGATTGGGATCGGCTTTTGGAAAACCAGCAGATGGTTTTGGTCCCAGGCTTGCCACTTTAGGTCTTGTTCCCTTCCTTCCTTCCTGTCTTAAGATTTATTTTATTTCTTTGAAAGGCACAGTGACAGGGAGATACAGAAAAAAAGATCTTTCATCCCCTGGTTCACTCCCCAGATGTCTCCAACAGCCAGGAGCCAGGGACTTCATCCAGGTCTCCCACAAGAATGGCAGGGGCCCAAACACTTAGGCGTCTTCCACCACCTTCCCTGGAGTATCAGCAGGGAGCTGAATCAGAGGTGGGGCAGCCAGGACTGAAACCGGCACTCTGGTATAGGATACAGGTGTTGATTATTTCTTCCATAAAATAAGATCGATCTTACTAGCCAGTCGTGGAGATGCTTCGATATTTGTTGCCCTGTGACCTGGGGCATGTCATACAACTCTGCAGAGCCTAGGTTCCACGAAGGAACCTGGCCAATTGTGTTTCATTGAGTTGCAAAGATGCCTCGCACCTGGGCCCCAGCGTCCAGGTTGGATGCTTCCTAGCCCCGCAGCCATCCACTTTCCCGCCTTTTCCGCGCCGAGCAGTGGCCCTCCCTTGCCTCTCCCAGCCGCCGGCCGTGCACGCAGGCGCAGACTACGCAGCCTGCCTTCCACCCGCGCCCCTTCTAAACTTCCCCTAGCAACAAGCTCTGGCTCGGAAGGAAGGCGGGGCCGGCGCAGGCGCCGCAGCTCTCTCCACTGCCAGTCGTTGGAGAGCGCGCTGGGCTCCTCCCCGCGGCAAGCGAGCCGTTCTCCCCGCCTCCTCCCACCCGGGGTCCGCGTGGCGGGGCGCGCGCGCACCCGGCCTCGCCGGCTGCCCGTCTCCCGGGCCAGAGCGTCAGGAGAGAGGGGCGGGGCCGCCGGAGGGACAGCTCCGCCCCCTTTGGCCCGGCGTTCCTACTGCGCCTGCGCGCTCCCGCCCGGTCTCCATCTTGGAATTGGAAGGAAGAGGGAGACCGGGACGAGACCGGGGCTGTGGTGCGGAGAGCGGCTGAGACGGACAGGCGAGGGAGAGAGGGTGCAGAATTGTCAGCTGCGCCTTCGCTACAATCTTCCGGCTGCTCTCGGGAGAGAGAAGGGGCTAGAGAGGAGGCTGGGGCTGAAGCGAGGGCTGTCACCCTCGGACCCCAGCGGGAGAGGGGCCGTGTGGCCAGACGTCCTCGGGGTGGGCCCCCTGTCGGTGGCCGAAGACCTGGGGCTGGCGCCCCTGGGTCCCATATTTCCGGGCTTAGCCCCTCGCTGCTCCAACACCCAGGTATATCAGCCCTCGTCTTGCCGATACCTGGGACTCTGTTTGATAGAATTTCAAGTCTCTGGGATTCAGGCCCCTGCGTGCATCCGTCTCCGGGGTTCATCCCCCCACGAGGCGTTCAGATATTGGATTCCGTTTCCCCCTGCTCCAATATACGGGGTTCAGACCCCACCGTCCGAAATCCGGGATTCAGCAACCATCGCCCTCGAGGTGGGGGAGGACTGGACCGCGAGGTCAGATTGGGTTGTCACCCCCTCCCCTCCAGGGGAGGCTTCCCGGGCCCGCCCCTCAGGGAGGACGAAAGTCGAGGAAGAGGTGGCAAGGGGAAAGGCCTCCTTGCCCCTCTCCCCGCTGGGCTGTGCCGCTGGAGGACCCCGGGCGGAAGCGGAGGCGCTGGGGCACCAGAGTGACCCCTACCAGGTGAGGTGCTGGGTGCAGGGGCGCGGGGTCCTGAGCAGGCAGTGTGCACAGGAAGGCCTTCACAGCTAGTGGTCAGTCCCTGGCTCGCATGGCCTGGCCTTGCCTCCCTCTTCCCCTTCCTCTTCCCTTCATTGTGTCTGGATGGTAGGGGACCACCTCGGGTGACAAGGGATTTTTGTATCACCAGGGGGTCACATCCTGGAGTGCTGGAGCCCATCGGGTGGGTTTCTCCCTCTGGCCTCTGCCCCTCCCTGATTCTGCCCTGTAGATTGAACCTCACCGGGTTGTACGTCTGCTTTACAGGCCTGGTCTGGCTGCGTTTGTTGTGCTGTGTGTGTGTATGTTTGGGGGTGGGGGTGATACCTGGCAGTGTTTTCCCTGCCCAAGTACCTTCTAACTTCTTGCTGTGATGCTGTAAGCTCTTGTGTTTGTCAAGGCGTCTCCAGAAAGCGCCTTTTCAGCCATTCTCTCATGAGCCACGTGCCCCCCCTTCTCCCTGTGGGAACTTTCATATATCCATCCTCCCATTTCACAGTTAACAACACTGAGGCTCTTGAGAAGTCGCCCAAGGTCACCTAGTGACCGAGGCAGGATTGGAACCCCGTGTCCTCCAACCATCCCAGGCCCTGATCCGCAGTTTCCTGGCATCTTTTCTGTTGAGCCTGGATTTGGCTGTGAGGGGGAGGTCCATAGGAGAAGTTAGGGTGAAATGTAAAGCTGGGAGATGAGCCCCCTTACTACTGGTGACTGCCCTCAGGTGCTCTTCCTGGGGCTGGAGTCTGCCTCCCGGCTCTGCTGTGACCTTCAGCTCCACCCCCTGATCCCAGACATTGGTCTGGTGATCACCCTTGTACACAGCTCCTCACAGTTGGAAGCCCAGCCATCAGAGCAGGATGAGGGGCCAAGGTATGGGAACCTCGTGGTGAGAAGTCGAAAGGAACTTCAGAGTCCTGTTGCTGTCCCTTCCCAGCTGGGTGGGGGAGAGACAGGATGGATGTAGTGCAGTGTAGAGACAGATGGATTTGGGCTTTCTCACCTGCACGCCACAGTTAATGCTGTTTGCAGTTATGGGGAGGAGGTTTCACGAATAGCCCCCATCCCTTCCCTGTGGTCTGCATCCTAGGTGGACATTCGTGAGCGTGGGGCTGGTTCAAGAGGCCAGGAAGCTTTCTTTGGCAAGTTGGGGAGCACCTGCCTCTGTGTGTGGGTGTGTGGTGCAGGTGATGGGGGCTTGGCACGGCTGCTGGCGGAAGCTGGGAGAAGGAGGCCTGCCTGGAACTGCCTGCTGAGGGCTGGGCTGAGGACCGTCACTCAGGCTGGCAGGCTATTCTGAGTTCGGAGCCCCCTGGGGGCTGCTGGAGAGGCAGGCTCCCCGCCACACCCGTGCCCTCTAGCTTCCAGTGGGGCTGAGAAGACAAAATTAACAACACAACAGGAAACAATGCACAGCAGAATATAATTACACGCTAAAATTGTTAGGTGCTTTCGAGTAGCTAGAACTGTGCTATGGGAGTCCAGCTGCTCTGAAGGCTGTTGGTGCCGGATTCCAACAAGTGCTTAGCCGCAGGGGCGTGTCCTAGAGTCCCCTGAAAGATGCTGGTTCTGCTACCCTGCAGGCACTTGGGCTAGGTACTGTCCTTCTAAGTGTTCCCCAAGGGCTGCTGTGGTCAGGGGAGGCTGCTGTGCCCAGGGTGATGAGCACACAGGCCTGGCTGAGGAGTCAAAGGGGCTGTTGTCTGACCTTGGACAAAGTCCTATTCCCCTTGGGTGCCCCACTGTGACCTGTGGGAAAGGGTGGCCCTCCACCTTACCTCTGCAAGCGTGTTTGTTTTGTGAACAGTAAGGGTGCTGGCAAGGTCGTGCTGAGTGGCTCCTAGGAGGCACTTGTGGTACCTGCAGATCCACAGGTGTTGCTTGTACCCTGCAATTGGTCCTATGTCGTGTGGTCCCAGGAGTTCAGACAAGGCAAACCAAATGAGACCAGTGAGGAAGGCCAGATCAGAGAGGCCGCCAAGCCAGATACCATTTCTATCCTGTCCTTTTGCATTCTAGCCCTCCTCCCTGCCACTATGTCCCTACCCATTATGAGAGGGAGTGTGGGCCAGTACCCACTTGTAACAATGGCCGGATTTCCACCTCCTCCGGCCCCAGCCATTTCCTGTTCTCTTCCAGGGTGTGAGAGGCTGAGGGAGGAGGGGGCCTCTGCACCCAGGGGAACAGGAAGATGCTGGGAAAGAGTTGAGCAGGCTAGGGGACCGAGTTGGGGTTCCTAGGACGTAGGGGCTGTGGTGAACTGAGGGGGTGAGGAGGGTACTGAGCGTCCCAGAGTCTTCCTGGCAGTTTCAGGGACTCCAAGGACCTGCCCCCCGCCAGCTGGTTGCCAGGGCAACTCCGTTTTTGTGGAGCTCTGGTATTCTAATCTCCCCCTGCCCTTCCTCAGCAGTTCTTCCCCCTCATCTGGGAATGAGGGGAAGGAGAAGGCAGAAACTTGAGGGGCCCCTTCTACGAATCTTACCTCCCTCCCGCAGGCCAGGCCCTATTGTCGGGGCCCCCAGGGGCCACCATGCCAGCTGGGGGCCGGGCCGGGAGCCTGAAGGACCCCGATGTGGCTGAGCTCTTCTTCAAGGATGACCCTGAAAAGCTCTTCTCTGACCTCCGGGAAATTGGCCACGGTAGCTTTGGAGCCGTGTACTTTGTGAGTTGGGTCTTGGGCAGAGAGGGTAGGTGGTGGGGATTCCATTCTAAACCCCTGTGGACCCACTTGACCACCTGGCAACCCTTCCTGTCCTCTCCAGCCTGGCCTGCAGGTTTGCCCCTGCCTTGTGCTCACCATGAGCCTTCTCCACCTCTGCTTTTGTCCCCCAGGCCCGGGATGTCCGGAACAGCGAGGTGGTGGCCATCAAGAAGATGTCCTACAGTGGAAAGCAATCAAATGAGGTGGGCCAGACCCCAGAGGAGCTGGAAGAGTGGGAGCAGGGTGCCTCCACCCCATCTCAGGGTGCAGCCTTGGTGACCCCACTCTCACCCTGACTTCCTCCTAGAAATGGCAGGACATCATTAAGGAGGTGCGCTTCCTACAGAAGCTCCGGCATCCCAATACCATTCAGTACCGGGGCTGTTACCTGAGGGAGCACACAGCGTGGGTGAGCTGGTCTCTGGGCTCTGTTCGGCATTCTCCTGTGGGATCTTGAGAAAGAGGAAGTCTGTCAGGACCACTTTGGTTTTCAGACAAACCCCTGAGTCACAGTGTCAGTACAGAGAGAGAAGCTAGGCTGCAAGAGTGACGTGGGCTGTTAGCAGGTGGAAAAGGGCATGTGGGCTGGCATGGATGCAGAGAGCCTAGAGCTCCGAAGAGTCTTGGATGGGTGTGGCTGTTGGAGTCTTGGACTCTTTCTTGGGGAGGCCCTAAGTCTAGGGATTGTCCAATCACCCCCTCCTTTTCTGCACTTGCCCTTCCTTCCTGTCATTCCCTAGAAGAAGGATGAGCAAGGAAGGTCAGTTTTAAGTCGACATGAGGGAACTAGGCCAGGGTGGCCAAGAACTGCTGACTTCTGACCTTTAACTCTTCCTTAGCTGGTGATGGAGTATTGCCTGGGTTCAGCTTCTGACCTTCTAGAAGGTGAGTGACTTGCTGCCTCTTGACTGGGAGAAGAGTGGAGAAGCTGCAGGGGCAGGGTTGAGGAGAAGCGACTATTCTACTACCGCCCTTGGGCTGCATCAGTTCATGATGCCCCCTCAACTCGCAGTGCACAAGAAGCCGCTGCAGGAGGTGGAGATCGCAGCGGTGACCCACGGGGCACTTCAGGGCCTGGCCTATCTACACTCCCACAACATGATCCACAGGTACAGGCAGCCGTTAACCAGGGTGGGGCCTGCTCTCCCCTGCTCACTCCCTGAGCTGAAGGAGAGCCCTGTTCACCCACCCCTGTTCTTTGTTTTGGCAGGGATGTAAAGGCTGGGAACATCCTGCTGTCAGAACCAGGCCTGGTGAAGCTGGGGGACTTTGGCTCCGCATCCATCATGGCACCTGCCAACTCTTTCGTGGGCACCCCGTACTGGTGAGTGAGTGGGTGGCAAGTGGGTAGTGCTCCCGTGGTGCTGGGAGTGCGAGTTGCAGGCCCTGGCCGGATGATGAGCCTCTCTGTGCTCTGGTCCTTCCCCAGGATGGCGCCAGAGGTGATCCTGGCCATGGATGAAGGGCAGTATGACGGCAAAGTGGACGTCTGGTCCCTGGGGATAACCTGCATTGAGCTGGGTAAGAGCAGCCCCTCCTCTGTTTGCCCCTCCTGTCTGCTCTGTCCCCACACCCCACCCCACCCTGGCTGCCCAGCCTCTCCTGGTCAGATGGGCTCTCAGGCTCCTAGCTGCCTGTCTGGACACCACTGTGGAGCTGCCCAATGCAGGCAGCTGTCTGTTCCTGCCAGTTCTTAGGCCTAAAGATTTTGTGGCATTCGTCTCCGCATGTCCACTTCTTAGTTCTAGATCTGATTTGAGTGCCCGCTGTGTGCCATGCCCAGTGCTATGCCCAGTGTTCTGGCAGTACAGTAGTCAGAGATTTTGCCCTTGTGGGGCTTAGGTGTCAGTTGGGGGAGATGTTCCAGGAGTGTACAAACACGGAACAAGGGACCTGAGACAGTGTTGTGGCCAGGAGGTGTAAACAGACCCACTACACAAAGAAAGGCTGTGTGGGGGTAGGGAAAACACTGCCTACAGAGAAGGTGCGAGTAGGCAGGGGCAGGTAGGAGCATAGCCTGGAGCATCAGAACAGCAAGCTCAGGAGGCCTTGCAGCCAACTGAGCAGGGCTCTTCACCGGTGGCACAGCGGTCAAAGTGATCGTAATGGCTCTGGCAAGCGAGGGGTCATTGCCCGTAATTACAGCTTCCTGCGGTGACCCTGCCTGCTGCCACTGTCCTCTTGCTTCCTGCTTGGAGCCATTGCCCCCCTGCAAACTGAGTCATCCCGTCCTTCCTTGCACCAAGTTATAGAGACTCTGCCTCCTGCCACCAGCCTCTCACCCTCTTGTCTCACCCTCTTGTCTCACCTTGCTGTGTGTCATCTCCTCCACTCTTGGTCAGAGTTTAGGATGCGCTTTGTCCCCTGTCTCCATGTCTATATTCAGCATTTGAGGCCGTGACCAGGTTGGTGACAGAATTGTATGAGCCAGGTCACAGCTAAGGAGAAGCTGTAGATGGGGACAGGACACAGTTTTGTAGTGCTGAGAACACATGGCGTGGGTGCCCTTCCATATCAAGCCCGATGACCAAGGGCAGCTGACACCCTGAGTCCTGAGTGAGGAAGCTGGAGTTACCCCCACTCTCCTTAGGAAAGGAGCAGCTGCTGCTTCCTGCAGCCACACTTAGGGTTAATGAGACAGCCAGGTCTTTTTTAAGAGAAGCTAGACATTTAGATGATTATTTCTTAATTATTATTATTATTAACATTTAACTTTAAGAAGTCACTGTATAGACCAAAAATATAAATTGTGACAAAAACTTAAAGTTTGACTCATAAGGGGCTCCCAGCTTAAAGCTTGCAGTCAAGGGCCAAAGGTGGAAGCCTTGCAACACTCGGCCATCTCCCTCTCCTGCCAGGTAGCGCTTGGAACTTGTTGCTTGTTCAGATCTGTTGTGGCTTCCTTTGATTCTAGAAGTTCCCAGAAAGCAAGGCCTAATTGGTGGTTTTCTTTATCTTCCCCATAGCACTGTGCATGTTTTTGTTTGTTTTTTTGCTCTCGTTTGGTACCTACTGAGTATTCCTGGCCTAATCACTGGCTGTGCTTCCTTTGCCACCTTCTCGGATGCTTTCACCTTTTGACTTTCTTTGGTGCCTCTGCCAGCAGCCCTGTATAGCTGAAGAGAGAAGACAAGACAAAGAGAAAGATCTTTCATCTGTGGGTTCACTCCCCAAATGGCCACAATGGCCAGAGCTGAGCCAATCCTATCCAAAGCCAGGAACCAGGAACTTGTTTCAGTCTCCCATCTGGGTACAGAATCCCCAGGCTTTGAGCCATCTTCTACTGTTTTGCCAGGCCACAAGCAGGGAACTGGATGTGAAGTGGAGCACCCAGGACATGAACTGGCACTTATGGGATCCTGGAACTTCCAGAGGGAGAATTAGCCAATTGAGCCACTGCCCCAGGCGCGGGAATAGGGATTTGAACCCAGATCCACTACATTCCGTTCCAGTTTCCTTAGCTCTGTTTCATGCGCTTGCCTTCTGCTTTTTTCGTAGCGGAACGGAAACCACCGCTGTTTAACATGAATGCGATGAGTGCCTTATACCACATTGCACAGAATGAGTCCCCCGTGCTCCAGTCAGGACACTGGTAGGACTAGGGCTCCTGTGATCAGGGGGTGAGGTCATGGGGTTGGGGACGTGCTTGGCTCACACCCCACCATGCTTCTCCTGCCTTCCTGTGCCTTGCAGGTCTGAATACTTCCGGAATTTTGTTGATTCCTGTCTTCAGAAAATTCCTCAAGACAGACCAACTTCTGAGGTTCTTCTTAAGGTGAGCACCTTCTGGCCTTATACTCTGGAGCCGCGAGAAACCCCGCGGGGAAGGTGGGGCCTCCTGATGCCTCCTGGATCCAGAGTGTGGGGTCCAAATCCCCCCCCCCCCCAGGGCCCCAAGAACTCCTTGTTACACAGGGTTTTGTCTACCAGACTGCCTGGGTTTATTAAGTCATCATTTGTTTCCTGTATTTTATTAATCCAAGATGTATGTTGATTGTCAAATAGAGCTTCTTGTTAGTGTACAGTAACCAGGGTTACCACACTCATTTCATGTCATTCAAGCCAAAAACCTGTGTGTGGTTTCCTAGATTCTCAAAACCAGTGGGGCTCTGTTCCCTTCACAGATCCACGGCTGCCTAAGGAGCCCAACTCGGATCTGGCTTAGGTTTTCTCATTTGACCTATTGGTTTTATAATCATGAGATCCCTGTTGTAGCCCATAGATGTCTCATGACATGCCCAGTCACACAGCACCTTGGCAGAGGAGCTGGCCCAGAATTCACTTTTCTTGACTGTCCCTGCGCGTCAGCCGTGCCTGATGGGACAGGAAACTGGGGAGAAGGAAGTGGGAGGAGGGGTCAGGACAAGGGAACTGGTGATGGTTATAGACTCACAGGGGAGTGC
Source organism: Ochotona curzoniae (assembly GCF_017591425.1). NCBI lineage: Eukaryota > Metazoa > Chordata > Mammalia > Lagomorpha > Ochotonidae > Ochotona > Ochotona curzoniae. The sequence goes on from NW_024465421.1 coordinate 8,935,928, forward strand.
CTTAGATCAGAGGCCATGCTAGGAGCCCTGCTCACGGGCTTGGAGACGTTGGCAGTGGGCCTCACGTTCTCTTTCTGCAGCATCGCTTCGTGCTCCGGGAGCGGCCACCCACAGTCATCATGGACCTAATCCAGAGGACGAAGGATGCCGTGCGGGAGCTGGACAATCTGCAGTACCGCAAGATGAAGAAGATTCTCTTCCAGGAGGCACCCAATGGCCCTGGCGCAGAGGCTCCGGAGGAAGAGGAGGTACCTTGGCATGCCCTGACCCCCTTGACCCCTTTTTTTCCCCGCCCTGCCAGTACTATGCTCTCATTACCCTAGCAGCTGCTTGGCCCCCTTCCCTTCTCCCTCCTCCTATCTTGGGACTCCATGCACACTCCCCATCCTTCTCCTTCCCTGCCCAACAGCCCACGCCCTGTTCGCAGGAGGCGGAGCCCTACATGCACCGGGCTGGGACGCTGACCAGTCTAGAGAGTAGCCATTCAGTGCCCAGCATGTCCATCAGCGCCTCTAGCCAGAGCAGCTCAGTCAACAGCCTGGCAGATGCCTCAGACAATGAGGAGGAAGAAGAGGAGGAGGAAGAGGAGGAAGAGGAAGAGGAAGGCCCAGAAGCCCGAGAGATGGCCATGATGCAAGAGGGGGAGCACACTGTCACCTCGCACAGCTCCATCATCCATCGGTTGCCGGTATGTGCTCCTCCCGAGTGATCCTGAGACCAGAGGCTGGGCCTGCCTCCCATGACTACAGCTCTTCTGTATTCGGACTGGGTCTCCCTGGATAACTGCAGTTGGGCCCAGCATCCCCTGAACTGCACACATCCCTTCCACCTTGTCCTGCCCTTCCTCCAGGGCTCCGACAACCTGTATGATGATCCCTACCAGCCAGAAATGGCCCCAAGTCCTCCCCAGCCACCTGCAGCCCCAGCTCCTGCCACCACCACCTCCTCTGCCCGCCGCCGGGCCTACTGCCGCAACCGGGACCACTTTGCCACCATCCGCACTGCCTCCCTGGTGAGTGCAGCCATCCTCACCCAGCCTGCATGCTATCCCACTCCTGCCTGTTCTAGGACTTGGAGATCCAGTTCTGACCATGCAGTGTCCTGGGCCCCAAGGGTTAACTCAAGGGGAGGAAACTAGTACTTACTGGTTGAGAAAGTGTTAGTGTTTCGTGTCTATCAGACTTACCCACCCAGCTCCATGAGGAGGTAGTGTTGCCCCATTGGACAAGTGAGAGAGAACAGATGATTTGGAGAAGTGAGCATTCTTGAGACCTCGCAGTTAGTAAGACATAGAGCCAGGATTTGAGCCCAGGTTAGTCTGATTCAGTCTTTTCCAATTGTTTTTTTTTTCTTTGTTTTTTTAGTATTTTCAATATTGTTTACATAGTTGAGAAGGATGCATGGCAACGTGGGCCTCCAGTTAGGGTGGGGAGGATGGATGTATAGAGGCTGGTGGGTGAGATAAATGGTTTCAGTTCTTTTATTTTTCTTCCTCCTGTGTTAGGGTCAGGTAGGGAGTGAAGGGGGCTCACTCCTTGCTTTCAAATTACATCAGCACCTGGTGACTCAGTCTTGAACTAACCTGAGTTGTGCTGCCTTTATGCCAGGCCCTGTGCCTGCGTCCTTCGGTCTTGCTGTTGGGAGGACACTGGCCTGTGATGTAGGTAATGCCTACACTTTGCAGCAGGGGGTGTTGGTTCAGAGAGGCTAAGTGTGAGGCAGGCCCCTGAAGCCCGTGTCCTGCCCCTGTGGCACATGAGGGTGAGCTAGGTGCCTGAGCCCCAACTCTTGCTCACTCCTGCCTCAGGTCAGCCGGCAGATCCAGGAGCATGAGCAGGACTCAGCCCTGCGGGAGCAGCTGAGCGGCTACAAGCGGATGCGGCGGCAGCACCAGAAACAGCTACTGGCGCTCGAGTCGCGACTGAGGGGTGAGCGTGAGGAGCACAGCGCACGCCTGCAGCGGGAACTCGAGGCCCAGCGCGCAGGCTTCGGAGCCGAGGCGGAGAAGCTGGCACGGCGGCACCAGGCCATCGGGGAGAAGGAGGCGCGCGCGGCCCAGGCTGAGGAGCGCAAGTTCCAGCAGCACATCCTGGGCCAGCAGAAGAAGGAGCTGGCTGCCCTGCTGGAGGCACAAAAGCGCACCTACAAGCTGCGCAAGGAGCAGCTGAAGGAGGTGCCCGAGGGCCACTGCAGGGCGGGCGCTTTGCGGGCCAGGTGGGGGCTGGCCCTGACCCCCTCCCCTGTCCCCTTACCAGGAGCTCCAGGAGAACCCCAGCACCCCAAAGCGGGAGAAGGCTGAGTGGCTGCTGCGGCAGAAGGAGCAGCTGCAACAGTGCCAGGCGGAAGAGGAGGCTGGCCTGCTGCGGCGGCAGCGCCAGTACTTTGAGCTGCAGTGCCGACAGTACAAGCGCAAGATGCTGCTGGCTCGCCACAGTCTGGACCAGGACCTGCTACGAGAGGTGAGCTCCCTCGAACCCTGCCTTTGCCGCCCACTTGCAGGTCCTAGCACTGCCCCTCTCCAGTGGCCTCACTGAGACTACTTTGCCCCTGTCCCATGGAGTGTCAGGGCCTGGTTGCCCTTCAGCACACCTCTTCTCAGACCATCAGCCACCTGGGAGGCCAGTCAAGCCCTTGTTTGACTCCCTGCCTCCTCTCCCCAATCCACCCTTGGCCCCCTCCACTGGGGAGTCCTGCGAGCTCACCTCCTTGCCAGCAGTGAAGTTTGCTGAGGAAACCCTGCCACCCTTCTGTCTCAGGACTTGAACAAGAAGCAGACACAGAAGGACTTGGAGTGTGCATTGCTGCTCCGGCAGCATGAGGCCACGCGGGAGCTGGAGCTGCGGCAGCTCCAGGCGGTGCAGCGCACCCGGGCGGAGCTCACCCGCTTGCAGCACCAGACGGAGCTAGGCAACCAGCTGGAGTACAACAAGCGGCGTGAGCAAGAGCTACGGCAGAAGCACGCGGCCCAGGTTCGCCAGCAGCCCAAGAGCCTCAAAGTACGTGCAGGCCAGCGCCCCCCGGGCCTCCCGCTCCCCATTCCTGGGGCTCTGGGACCACCCAGCCCAGACATGCCTAGCCAAGAGCAGCTCTGCTCAGCTGGCCACGAGGCAGTCCTGGAACAAAGGATGTTGGGAGAGGAGGAGGAAGAGAAGGAGGAGGAAGCCGTTCCAGAGAGGAGGATTTTGGGAAAGGAAGGGAACGCCTCGGAGCCAGAGGAGCAAGGGACTTGGGGGGAAGAGTCAGTAGCCTCTAGCCCTAGCCCCCAGAAACATGGGAATCTAGTTGATGAGGAAGTTTGGGATCCATCTGAGGATAATGGGGAGGAACTCAGGGTCCCATCCTTGTCACCTGAGGAGAGGAGCATTGTGGGCCAGGAGGAAGCCGGGGTGTGGGGGGTGTGGGAGAAGAATGAGGGCCTTCTGGAAGAGGAGCTGGAGTTTGGCTGGGACCAGGGCCCGCCACTGACTCCTGTCCCTGAGGAGGAAGAGGAGGAGGAGGACAGGGCTCCGGTTGGGACCCCCAGGGACCCTGGAGATGGCTGTCCGTCTCCAGACATCCCTCCTGAGCCCCCTCCACCCCATTTACGGCCTGGCCCTGTTAGCCAGCTGCCTGGACTCCTGTCGCACGGCCTCCTGGCCGGCCTGTCCTTTGCAGTGGGCTCATCCTCTGGTCTTCTGCCCCTATTGCTGTTGCTGCTGCTCCCCCTCCTGGCAGCCCAGGGTGGGGGAGGCCTGCAGGCAGCGCTGCTGGCCCTGGAAGTGGGGCTGGTCGGCCTGGGGGCCTCCTACTTACTGCTGTGTACTGCTCTTCACCTGGCCCCAAGTTTGTTCCTGCTCCTGGCCCAGGGCACTGCCCTGGGAGCTGTTCTGGGACTGAGCTGGCGCAGAGGCCTTCTGGGTGTGCCTTTGGGCCTGGGAGCCGCCTGGCTTCTAGCATGGCCAGGCTTGGCTCTACCTCTGGCAGCTATGGCCGCAGGGGGCAAATGGGTGCAGCAGCAGGGTCCCCGCATGCGCCGGGCTGTCTCCCGACTTTGGCTGCGGATTCTACTACGCTTGTCACCTGTGGTCTTCCGGGCCCTGCAGGGCTGTGGGGCTGTAGGGGATCGGGGCCTATTTACACTCTACCCCAAGACCAACAAGGATGGCTTCCGCAGCCGCCTGCCTGTCCCTGGACCCCGGCGAGCTCATGCTCGCTCCTTTCATCCACTAGCCCTGTTGGCCAAGGTTTGGGCTTTGTGCAAGGGCTGGAACTGGCGCCTGGCACGGGCCAGCCAGAGTTTAGCTTCCCGCTTGCCCCCTTGGGCTATCCACACACTGGCCAGCTGGGGCCTGCTGCGGGGTGAACGACCCAGCCGGATTCCCCGGCTACTGCCACGCAACCTGCGCCGACTGGGGCCCCCAGCCTCCCGCCAGCCTCCACCAGGGAGTGTGGCTGGGCGGAGAGCCCGAGCCCGCCCATCCCGGGCCCTGCCTCCCTGGAGATAGGCAGCCCAGCCCCACTGCGGAGCATCGAGCACTTTATCTTCCACCACTCAGCAAAGTTTTGCAGCCCCAAGTCCTCTCAGGCCCACCCTCAGGCCTCTGGAGAGGCAGTTGCCTCCCTGGGGAGCCTAGAGGTTCCCCTTTGTGTTCTGACGCCCCCTAAGTTATTGCTGTCCTCCCGTTGTGTGTGTGCTCATCCTCACCCTCATTGACTCGGGCCTGGGACCAGGGGGAGCTGGAGGGTGGGGGAGAGTCATGGTTTTTTTTTGTTTTCTCCTCTTTGATTTTGTTTTTCTGTCTCCCTTCCAACCTGTCCCCTTCCCCCTACCAAAAAAAAAAAAAAAAAGACAAAGACAAACACAAATAAAATATCTGAGCGGAACTGTACCTTTGGCCCAGGCTGCCTCTGTCTGCTTTGTCTGCCGCCTAGCCTCCCCGGTATGCCCCCAGTCTGGACCCTTGGCCCCCAGCTCCATGACTTCCTCACCGCATCTCCCTGATCTCAACCCCTCTCACTCCTCAGCCTCATCCTGTGCCTCCATAGCTTCATTGTACCATGACCGCCGCAAGTTCTGGGGTCTGGGCCCCACCCCATCCTCGGGCGCGTCCACAATCCTTGCCAGTCCCACAGTTGGCCTGTTGGAGGAGCTAGGTTCCAGGTCCTTTGACCTCCTCATCCCTTACCTTTCATGCTGACCCACCCGCTACATAGTCACCCTTGTTTGGGAGCCATGTTTCCTGCGCCAGGCCTTACCCTAGAGGGTTGGGGGGTAGGACTGCCATCCCCCACAGCAGGCACGGCAAGTTTGGGGGGTCCAGGCAGAGAGTGTGGACATGCAGATGGGGTTGGTGTGGGCTTGGAATGGGAGCCCACTGCAAACGGGCCAGACTGGGGTGTGGATCTGGTCAGGGTGGCACCCGTGGTCCTGTTGAACTTGTCAGGCCTTCTCTGGCCACTTCCTTAGCCTGGTTCTCCTCTGTGGCCTAAGACAGGGCAGTCTCTTCTCCACTTCTCAGCTCCGTGCTTCTCCTTCCCTGCCTTCCTCCCCTGTCCCCAGTCGTGCTGCTGCTAATGTCCCTGGGTGTGTGTGGGTGTGTCTGTGAGAGAGATTTCCCACTTTGTCTGTGCTCACATATTCCTGTCTCGAGGGGCTTCTTTCCCTCTGCATGGTCCACGCCGCTTCTGTGCACTCAGCGCTCTCAGTCCTCACTGTCCGTGAGCTCTCATGTTCCTCCTTGTGGTGTTCCACCCTGTTCTGGACATGCCCTTGTTTTCTCTGCAACTCTTGCGAGTCGAGACCTTCCTTTCATCACAGTCCCATCTTATGTCTGTCTGTATACAGTTCCCCCCGCCCCCTCTGTCTAACATGTTTTCTGTTTCTCTCCCTCTCCCTGTCTCTGCTTCTGTCTCCTCTCCTCCTCTCTTTTTTCCCCCTTCCCCCTGGTTGTTCCTCTTTCTTCTCCTCTCTCCCGCCCCATCTCCCCTTGATCCGTTCGCTGCATAGTCTAAGGAGCTGCAGATCAAGAAGCAGTTCCAGGAGACATGCAAGATCCAGACCCGGCAATACAAGGCACTGCGCGCACACCTGCTGGAGACCACGCCCAAAGCTCAGCACAAGAGCCTGCTGAAGCGGCTCAAGGAGGAGCAGACGCGCAAGCTGGCGATCCTGGCCGAGCAGTACGACCAGTCCATCTCTGAGATGCTCAGCTCACAAGCGGTGAGGCCTGGGATCCTGGGAGGGTGCACAGCCGAGATTGGCTGTAGCTGGGGGCATGGCCAGAGCTGGAACTTGAAGCTGGTGAGCTCCAGTATTCACACAGCTGGTCGTCTTCACCGTGAGGGTTCTGTTGTTTGTTGTTCTCCTCCACACTCTGATTATTCCCCGTAGTATTCTCTTAAGGTCTTGACAAGCCATCCTGCCTTCCCTGCCAAGAACCAGCAAGGACAAGAGTGACACTAGCTTGTCCCTGGGCCTGCGTGAGCTCGCTGCATTAGCAGGGGGCAGTTAGAAGGGAGTGTGGTCGCAGGTCTGTTTACTCATACCACTGTGGGTTTACTCAGGCTGCAGTGGACCTCCCCTCGAGTGCGTCCACCTGCCCCGTCAATGGGCATTCCCTTACCCTGTCCCACCTCTCAGAGCTAACTTGCTGATAACATATTGTAGAATTTTTCCAGTGCCCATTTTGGAAGGTGCTATGAAAACTTTAAGCACAAAGGAAGTCACACTTGATGTGCTGTTGTCAAACTTACTTTTCCCAACTGTTTTTGGACCTCTTTCCCCATCAGTACACGGAGCAACCCTCCCCTTTTTAAAAAAGTGTGGTTTTCCCTGGTATGGCTGTACCATGATTTACTTAACCCATCCCTTATTGGTGGACATTTAGGTTGTTTCCAGCATTTTGCTCTCCCAACGCCTCCGTCAACAGCTGGAGCACATGTGCAAGTATACCTGGGGGATAGATTCCTGCGAGTGTAATTGCTGTGCCGCAGGGTATGACCATCTTCCGTTATGATAGATGTTGACACTGCTGCTTCTCGAGCCTTAGGGCCCAGGCCTACCTGGGGCAGGGGAGGATGGTGGGGGCAGTGGCGGAGGTCCCTAAAATGCTTCTTTCCTTGCTCTCCAGCTGCGGCTTGATGAGACCCAGGAGGCGGAATTTCAGGCCCTGCGGCAGCAGCTGCAACAGGAACTAGAGCTGCTCAATGCTTACCAGAGCAAGATCAAGATTCGCACGGAGAGCCAGCACGAGCGGGAGCTGCGGGAGCTGGAGCAGAGGGTAGCCCTGAGGCGGGCGCTGCTGGAGCAGCGGGTAAGGGGCCTGGCCTCTGGGCAGGGAACAAGGGAGGGCAGAAGGGCTGCCTGCCTGCTGGTCTGGGCTCACTAGCATCCCTTCTGGGTGCCCTAGGTGGAAGAGGAGCTGCTGGCCCTGCAGACTGGGCGCTCTGAGCGAATCCGGAGTTTGCTTGAGCGGCAGGCCCGGGAGATTGAGGCCTTCGATGCTGAGAGTATGAGGCTGGGCTTTTCCAGTATGGCTCTGGGGGGCATCCCAGCTGAGGCTGCTGCCCAGGGCTACCCCGCCCCACCCCCTGCCCCAGCCTGGCCCTCCCGCCCTGTTCCCCGCTCTGGGGCACACTGGAGCCACGGCCCTCCTCCACCAGGCATGCCTCCCCCAGCCTGGCGCCAGCCATCTCTGCTGGCTCCTCCAGGTCCACCAAACTGGCTGGGGCCCCCAACACAGAGTGGGACACCCCGTGGGGGAGCCCTGCTGCTGCTCAGAAACAGTCCCCAGCCCCTGCGGCGGGCAGCCTCTGGGGGTAGTGGCAGCGAGAGTGTGGGCCCCCCTGCCACCGCTGCAGTGCCGGGGCCCTTGAGCCGCAGCACCAGTGTTGCCTCCCACATTCTCAATGGCTCCTCTCACTTCTACTCCTGAAGGAAGGGTGGATGAGCAGATGAGGCGGGCAGGCACCGAGCCCAAGGTCCACTTGGGCGGGGACAGGATGTTGGCTCCGGCTCCCTCAGACCTCATCTCATGAGCTTCTTGGGGCTGGCCAGTGGCCCTGGGCCAGCTTGGGCATCAGTTGCCACAAGGCTGGCCAGGAACCCTGCCTCCCCGCCATGGTGCCAGGGTCTCCCTCCATCACCGCCTGGGCAAGGAGGGAGCTTGTGTGTGTCAAATATTCATCAAGTCCCCTGGGGGAGGGGAAGGGTGGGTCCAGATATTCTATTCAGAGAACTATACTACCCTCACAGTGGGGCATGGACTGGGGGTGACAGGGCCCCCAAACCTGGGACGTGGCAGAGCAGGTCTGGGCCCAAGGCGGGGAGAATGGGAGTCCTTCCTTGGAAGGGTCTGGAGAGGGTCTTGGGGTCAGGAGGCCTGCAGCTCTCCAGTCCCCGTGCTGTCTGACGTCCTGTGCCGTCTTGTCCTTTTTCTTTTTTTCTTTTTTTTTTTTTAAATGGGATTAGGGCTGGGGCGGGGGAACAAGGGAAGGACCCTGGGAGGGACTGCCCTCCGGCCCAGGGCAGCCGGGGAGCCCCTGTCCACTGTGGGGCCAGCAGAGCCCCAGGACAAGCTTTTAATAAACTATTGGTTATTCTAACAGACCTCAGGCTCACCCTTTCTGTCTCAGGCATGTGTGAGGAACTGTCCAGTGGCCGATGGTAATGAGTGCTTGTGTGTGAAAGGATAGTCTTGTGCTGTGTGGCTGCAAAGGTCAGGGACAGTATTGACTTCAGGGGTCCAGGGAGGGTCTCCACTTCTGCTTCCCTTTCCTTTAAGACATCTATTTGAGAGGCATATTTACAGAAAGGGGGAGAAACAGACAGCTCTTCCAACTGCTGGCCCTCTTCTCCAAATGGCTACAGTGACCGGACTGGGCCTGGGCCAAGCCAGGAGCCTGGAATGTTCCCTGGGTCTCCTTCGTATGTGGGTCTAGGAGCCCCAAACACTTGGCCATCTTATGCTGCTTTGCTGGGCATATTAGCAGGGAGCTGGATTGTAGCTGGAGCAGCCGGCACTCTGAAACTAGTATCTATACAAGAGGCTCGGACTGCAAGCGCCAGCCCCACACTGTTTAGAAGCTGGGAGCCCAAAGTCCTGAGGTGACTGCTGATTGGTTAGGACTGGCCCTTTGTCCCACCCCTTTTAGGGCTGAAAGCTGACCCCAGAGCCGAGGTTTCCACAGGAAAGGGTGGGAAACATTAAAAAGATGACTTGGGGATAGCTAATGTCTTTTTTAAAAAAATTATTTGAAAGAGTTACAGAGAAGGAGAGTTCTTCCATCACTGGTTCAGTCCCCAAGTGGTCAGGACTGGTCCATGCTGGAGTCAAGTGTTCCACGTGGGTACAGGGGCCCAAGCACTTGGGCCATCCTCTGCTGTTTCCCTGGGTGTCTTAGGAGGGAGCTGGATTGGAAATGGAGCAGCCATATGGGACGCCAGTGTTGGAATCGGCCACTGAACCTGTGAGGTTACAACGCTAGCCCCTTGTGCTTCTCGTGTTAATACCAGTGATTTACCAGGCTCCACTAACAACAGAGGGACTAGACAGGTCAGAGGAAAAAGTCTGGAAGGTGCACCCTTCTCACAGCGGGTAGGAGACTTGAGACGGGGGTACTGACTACAGGCTGGCCTTTAACTTGGGGGACCTGGAGCAGGGACAGAGGGAAGCAGTGTCCAAGGTATGGAGGAAAGAGCCAGACCCAGCTTGAAGTGATTACTTTATTGAGTCCTAAAATATATACCTTCTGAACACTTGTTTCAAGAGAATGTGAAGCTAAGAAGTGATGTTCCGACAGCTTGCGTCCCTGGGGCTGCCAACCTGGCTGGAGAAGCTCCATGCAGGCACAAGGCAGGTGGTGCTGTGTGTACAGCACCGTGGAAGGGGGTTCCTACAGGAGGTGGCGGGCACAAGGCTCAGGTGCTCTCGCCATCACTGCTGATGATGCCACGCATGTGTGACCAGTCTGTGGGGGCCAGGCGGGGCCCTTCCTCCAAGTCCAGGGTCCTATGGTACAGCTCCCCGGGGGGCACTGCTGCTGAAGGGTTCCAGGCCGTACTTCTTCGGGGTCGGCCTGCAGGTCAAAGCAGACAGGACAGGGGCTAGCTGAGAAAGCCAAAGGCCGCTCTACTCTGAGGCAGTGAGAGTGGACTCTTACCCGAACTGCTGATGATGTTTGCCACATCCAGGGAGGCCACCTCGGCCGCCGTCTCCCGCTGCTCCTTCAGGGCCCGGCACTTCTCTAAGGTGGGGTTCCCTGTGGAGACAGACACAGCGTTCAGTGAGCCTGGGGATCATTGGCAACCCCCAGCAGCCCTCAGCGAGTCCCTAAGCCTCACCCTTCATGCCCAGGGCCTCCAGCTCGGCCCGGAGGACATTCAGGCGCTCCTTGTGAGAGCGGCAGGAGCCCAGCAGCTTCTTATAATTGCGATGTGCACCACAGGCCCGGATGTAACGCTTCAGCCGCATCACTGCCGGGTGGTCTTCACCACGGCGCCCAGAACCAGCCTGGCGAGGAAAGAACAGTTGAGGGCCAGGCTGGTAGGCACTCTCCCCTGCTGGCTGCAGCCCTCACTCATCCTCACCTTCCTGCCTTTGGGCTCTGGACTTCCTCCCGAGGAGGAGGAGGAGCAGCTCCGGGCCCGGCCCTTCCGGGAGCTCTTTCTGACAGAGCGGTTCTTTCTCTCCTGGACGCTCTCTGGGGTCTCGCTGTCACTCCCCTCCCTCTCCAGGTCGCTGTCTTCATCGCTGGTACCGCCCAGGTTAGCCGTCTTCGCAGGGCCTTCAGTGGCCGATCCCGCCCGTGGGTGGGCATCAGCCCCATCCTGGCTGCTTTCACCCCTCCCGTGGGTCCCCTCCTTGCTCTTCAGCCGCACCAGGGGCTCCTCATCGCTGTTGCTGCCACTGTCAGCCTCACTGCTGGCTGCACCAGGGCTCTGCCCACCGCTGCTGTCCCCTGAGGCTCCAAGGGGCCTGCTGTCCCGCTTAGCTGACCGTCTACGGCTCCCAGCCTTGGGTTTCCAGTCCTCCTCCTCCTCGCTTTCCTTGTTGCTTTCCGTGTTGTTCTTGGCTCCTTTCTTTCTTTCCACCCTCCTGGCTGTCCTCGGAGCAGGTGCCTCCCTGCTGTGGTCACTGTCGCTCCTGGCCTGCTTCCTTTCCGCAGAGACCTCTCCTGCTGCCAGCTGGCTTTGGGTCCCTGGCTTTTCCCTAGGCCTGCCCTTGGAATCTTTCTCCTCATCCTCTTCCTCACTGCTCTCTTCCTTGCACAGCTTGCGGTCTCTGACACAGCCCTCCTCCTCACTGCTTCCCTCCTGCAATGCTGTCTTTGCAGGCAGGTCCTGCTGCTCCTGTTCATCGCTGCTCTCCTCAACTCTTCTCCTGGAGCTTTGCCTTTGCTTCTTCTTTTCCTCCAGCTCCTCCTCTTCCTCCTCCACCTCTTCCTCACCTGGGTCAACTTCTGCTACTGAAGGCCCATTTTCAGCAGGAGAGCCAAAGCGGTCTGGGCTGGAGGCTGCGGAGCTGGGCTCTGGAGGACGGACGGGAAGGTTGGGGTACTTCCTCCGGGGCCTGCCCCCAGCAGGGCCAGCCGAGGGGAACACCAGGAAACATGGCTGTCGCCCACCCATCCCGGTTCTCGACTCTGCCCTCGCCCACCCCACCTATGCTCACATCTGGGACCACAGTGAGGGAGGAATCACTGACCTGACCCCGAATTGCAGCGGAACCTTTTCCTCTCCGAGTCGCCGCAGGGGCTGGGAGGCCTCTTAGCCTTCTTGGCACCGGCTTCGTCCACCTGTGTGTGCACCAAATGGGGGAGCGAGGGGTGCACAGCATGTACTAAGGCTGTGTTCGGCCCCACCCCATCCCCTCGGCCGCCCCAGCACGCGCCTGCACCTGCATCTTCAACAGCTCTTCCTCCACCAGTCGCTTCAGCGCCTGCTTCTGTTCAGCTTCCAAGTGGTCCCGACCCGTGTGAGCCAAGAACCTCCGCCGCACGACCGAGTGCGTGAGCGTGCTGCAGAGACACGGCGTCAGCACAGTCCGCCTCCACCCCTGGCCTCTTCCACCCCCAGCTCCAACCCCCTAGGCACCTGAGGTCCGGCCGGCTTCGGAACAAGCTGCGAGTGAACGCCTGCATCTCGTCCTCCCACGCCATTTTGGCCCACCCAGGATTGGCGGCTCCCGCCTTTTCTAACCCCCTCTCCGGGCCTCCGTCGGTGCGCCTGACAGCAGCTGGCGCACGCTGGCGCCGTGACGAGAGGGGCCGTTGAGCCTCGTCTGCGGACCGCTCGCGGCCGAGGACTTGCCAATCAAATTGTGCTTTCCCAGGGCAGTTGCAGAACTTCGTGGCCCCTACGCGCTGTTAGAACGAGTCGTCCGTACAGCTCGCGTTTGAAACAGTCGACGCGGCAACCATTCGGGCAATTGTCATCAGTCCGCGACGCTGCCTTTTCTTCCGGGGGCACTAGTTAAGCCGCTGTTCTTTCAGAAGGCAGAAAGAGAGAGGCCACTCTCCAGGAGACTAGGAATCTCTAGGGCAAGTCTTTTTTGCGACTACAGGTTTCGAAGTAACATTTGAGACCCAGGAGTGGAACCCTACGGCGCCCGCCATTCTTGTGACGTCACCGAGGCGCCACTGTCCCATCGCCCTCGTGGTCACGCCCTCCAGGACGCAGGGCACGACGGGAATTGTAGTCTGAGGGGGCTCCGGAAGTGGAAGCGTGAGCGGCCAGGCTTAGCCGGCTGGTGGAGGGCGGGCGGGGGTCGTGGGACTCGAGAGGTTGGGCCGCTGCTCCCGAGCAGGTCATGAACGGGCCGGCGGATGGCGAAGTGGACTACAAAAAGAAATACCGAAATCTGAAGCGGAAGCTCAAGTTCCTCATCTACGTGAGTGCCGGAGAGAGGGAGGGTCGCCGGGGAGCGGAGTGGGCGGGGTGCGGCCTGGACGCCGGGAGGACCTCTGGGTCGGGGTTGACCCGGTGTGCGAAGGGAGGTGGGGGAGCCCATGACGGAGGGAGGGCCGTTGGCCGAGCGCCCACTGTGCCTTCTCAGGAGCACGAGTGCTTCCAGGAGGAGCTCCGCAAGGCCCAGAGGAAACTGCTGAAGGTGTCCCGGGACAAGAGGTGAGGCCCGTTCCCCGGGGAGGCAGGTGCAGGTGGCCCCTGGGGACTCTGCTGGATCGCGACCCTGGGGTGGAGCTGGGGGAGCTCAGGGCCCCGGGATCGGTCCCAGGAGAGCAGGGCTAGGGTCGCACTGAGCAGCCGTGTTTTCTCCCGCTGCCTTGCCTGCAGTTTCCTGCTAGACCGACTCCTGCAGTACGAGAACGTGGATGAAGACTCCTCTGGTGAGCAAGATTACGGCCTTGGGTGGAGGACGCGGCCCCCTCGCTGCTCCTCCTCCTCCTCCTTGGCCAGTCTTGCATTCCAGTTTCTTGGGCACCTGTTGGCACCTGGCCCTTGGGGGACATAGTTACGGAAAGGGACAAAGCCTATGTGGCCTCTTCCAGTTTGCCATTTTCACTGGGGTGAAGAAATAAGTAATCTAGAATGTTCAGTATCATTGAGGGCTGAAAGGGGGTGCAAGCTGTGGTGGAGGACCAGCTGGCAAATATTTTAGGTGCTGGAATACGGAATCTTTGAAGCAGCCACTTAGCCCTATGGAAGGGCCAGGAAAGCTGGGTTCCTACAGTTTTATTTATAAACACACATCTTAATGTTTTTGGACACCACACATGGTTTTTCTTAGGGAGCGTTTCCTCAGCCAATGAAGAGTGTTAGAGAAGCCACGTTCAGCTGGAGGAACCCGCCTGCGGCCCATTCAGAGAGTCAAGGCTGAGCTGGGGCCTATGGCAGGTGGAACCGCTAACGCTTGCGGGCACCTTGGGGAGCTCCAGGTGGGCTTTCGTGATGAGCAGAGGGTCGCAGCAGATGTGGCTCAGACTTGGCTGTGTGTGTCGTTTCTGGTGACCTGTTCATGCATACAGATAGAAAAGGAATCACAACACAGGACACGTGCTGACACTTCCCCTCGTGTGAGTTACCAGCTGAGACAGTGATGCCAGGGTTGATGTGTTCTTATTGGCAGGGCAGATTTACAGAGAGATGTTCCATCTGCTGGTTCACTTCCCAAGTGGCCGTAACAGCCGATGCTGAGCCAATCCTAAGCCAGGAGCTTCTTCCAGGTCTCCCACAGGGGTTCGTAGGCCCAAGGCTTTGGGTCGTCCTAGACTGCTTTTCTAGGCCATAAGCAGAGAAGTGGAGTAGCTGGGACACAAACCAATGCCTATATGGGATGCCAGCACTTGCAAGCCAGTTGAACCACCACACTGGGCCCAGAAACTGATTTTATGACCTATCAATTGTGGATCTCCCTGATTTGGAAAAGCCCAGAAGTAGAAGGGGGCATATGTGGGCCAACAACCAGTGCTGCTGCAGTTTGTGTAAATAATGTTTTGGACCAAAACTACCATTCACCTTTCAGGAGGAGCAAAGCCCAGAGCAGACCCCAGCAGCAGCTGGTTCTGGAGGCTCTGGCAGAAACCGCAGCTCTGACTGTTGGCTCTCCCTTGCTGTGGGAGACTAGTTAGCCTCCTGTGTGAGAGGAGCTCCAGGGCAGGCAGCCAGAGGGAATCCAGCAAGTAGGTGGTCCGGGTGGGTTAGGGCTGAAGAGAAAGAGCCTCAGGCTGGCTAGGGAGCCACCCGCAGGTGACATTTCTCAGCACAGGGTGAGCAGAGCTGTGACAGACAGAGGAAAAGGTTCTGGAAGAATGGCCCTAGGGTGGGAATGGCATGTTTAAGTTTTATTTTTGTTTTTCCCTAATTGGAAAGTCATATGTACAGAGAGACAGAAAGATCTTCCATCTGCTGGTACACTCCTCAAATGACTACAGTGACCAGAGCTGAGCTAAACCAGAGCCACGAGCCAGGAGCTTCCTCTGGGTCTCCCACACAGTGCAGGGTCCCAAGGCTTTGGCTTGTCCTTGACTGCTTTCCCAAGCCATAAGCAAGGAGCTGGATGGAAAATGGGGCAGCTGGGATACAAACCTGTGCCCATATGTGGTCCTGGCACATGCAAAGCACGAACTTTAGCCACTAGGCTACTGTGTCAGGCCTCAATGTGATCACTTTTTTTTTCAAGATTTATCTATTTTTATTGGAAAGTCAGATATACAGAGAAGATCTTACATCCACTGGGTCACTCCTCAGGTGTCCGCAACAACCAGAACTGAGCTGATCCAGAGCCAGGAGCTTCTTTCGGGTCTCCCAAGCAAATGCAGGATCCCAAGGCTTTGGGCCATCCCCAACTGCTTTCCTAGGCCACAAGCAAGGAGCTGGATGGGAAGCGGGGCCACCGAGACATGAACTGGTACCCATATGGGATTCCAGTGTATGCAAAGCGAGGACTTAAGCCACCTGGCTGCCGCTCCAGGCCCTTTAATCTACTTCTTAAAGGATCTGACAGGACAGATTTGGAGTGGCATGCATTCCATGAAGTGGTTAATAGGTTTTTTACTTTTTTTTTAAGGATGGATTGATTGATTTGAATGATGGAATAACAGGAAGGGTAGAGGTAGAGAGATCCATCTTCCGTTCACTGGTTCACTCCCCACGTGGCCAGGCTGAAACCAGGAGTGCCATCCAGGTCTCCCACAGGGGTGCAGGGGTCCACACATTTGGGCCATCTCCCACTGCTTCCCCGAGTGCATTAGCAGTTAGCTGGATCTGACGTGCAGCAGCCGAGACAGGAACCGGCACGCGTGGGTGCCAGCATCACAGACTACAGCTTAACTTGCTGCGCCACACACCAGCCCCTGTGGTGGCTGTGGATTGCACAAGGAGCTTTTGAGGCAGAGGCCGTGACCCAAGAGGGAAGTTTTGTTTTTCACACAGCTAGGTTAGCATGACACAGGGTACAGTTGTGGTGGGAGGCCCTTGGAGCAGGCTGTGGGGGTGTCGGGAAGAATTGGGTGGTTGGGATCCAGTGCAGCCTCACCTTGTGGCATTTGCGGTGGGGGGGAATAAGCAGGCCCCTGGATTTGGGGGGCATAAAACTGTCAAGGAGCTGTGGCTTCAAGGTCAGGTGCCAGCCCCAAGCCTTTCCTTCCGAGCCTCAAAGACATCATCTGGAGGTCCCAGCCTCCCCTTCGTCCCCGGAGGGTGTGACGAAGATGAGGAGAGACTATGAGCAGGAAAGAGCGTGGCAGGCAAACAATGCTTGGCAAAGGTGGCGGGGGGTTGGGGAGCCAGGGAGTCCATGGACTCCCCAGATTAGCACCAGCATGCCAGCTGGGAGTTGAATTTTCCCTGGCTCATCCGCTGCCCCCCTCCCAGATTCCGATGCCACTGCCTCTTCAGATAACAGCGAGACAGAGGGGACACCCAAGTTGTCGGACACACCAGCTCCCAAGAGGTGAGAATCGGTCCGCACCCCTCTCCGCGGGGGTCCTGCACTACCACCACCCAAGCAGCCCCACTGCCTCTGACCTCTCCTCTCTCCTTACCGCAGGAAGAGAAGCCCTCCCCTGGGTGGCTCCCCCTCCCCCTCCAGCCTCTCCCTGCCTCCTGCGGGATTTCCCCTTCAAGCTTCCGGGACCCCATCACCATACCTGAGCTCGGTGAGTCAGGGTCTGGGGTGGGAAATGATGAACCCATATGCCTGGGACTCCAGAGGGGGCACCACTTAGGCTGAGGGGCTGAATGGCAGGGTGAGATGAGCCCAGCACTGGGGACTCGTGTGGGTGCAGAGGGGTGAGTCGGGGCTGCCAACCCACGTGTGCCTAGGAATGGGGGCCAGACATGACGGAGGAGAGCAACCCCCGGCTGAGTCCTGCTGCCGCCCCCTCCCCTCTGCTCCACGGGGCCCGGGAGCCACACTCATCACCATCTCTTTTGTTTTTCCATCCTCCTGTTCACATCTTTCCCCCTTCCCCCCTCACCTGCTCCACACCTCATCTCCATCTCCCATTCCTCCCAGCAGCTGGCTTCCCCTCCCTACACCCCATTCCCTTCCGACTACCTGGCCCTGCAGCTGCCCGAGGCCAGCCCCCTGAGGCCCAAGCGGGAGAAACGACCCCGCCTGCCCCGGAAACTCAAGGTACCCTGGCTTGGGGACATTATGGAGGGGCCTGAGTGACAGAACAGCATCTGAGGGAGGCTTGGACGGGCTGGGGCCTGGCCAAGAACATGGCAGGATGGATCCGGGGCTGGCAGGGCCGCAGACCAGGGCAAGGCACTAAGGCTGCTAGACAGACCCAGGGCAGGACCTTGCTTGGAGAAGTCAGCGAGGGCGCCTGCCTAGTGCCATTGTCAGGTGGCCAGGGACGGGGCACCTGTATCCATAGCCCCCAAGGAGAGGCACAGTGTGTAGCTGATGCCAAATCCAGGCCTGAGCAGATCTCTCCGACCTCGGGATCCCCTGGACTGTGTCCCCATGAGGAGCTCAGGTTGGGTCGTAGTCACTGTCCCCACAGTGCTGACTGTGCAGTGCTCAGGGTTCAGAGCCACAGGATGACCATGAGCCAGACAGAACCCCAGCCCCTCAGGGGGCTCCAGCAGGAAAAGGGTGGACAGGAGCTGATCCTGCAGGTGGGGTGGTACAGGGTGCTGTTTGCTCGGAGGCTCAAGGGAGATGAGTGCCAGCCATTTGGCTCTGTGAGAGAATCTGTCCATCATGCCACCAGTGCCCAGGCCCTGTGATACGTGCATATTTGAGGACGCGGCCCATGTGGTGGGAGGAAAATAAGAAAAGAGGCTGGTCAGAGTAGGTCATACATGGGTTGAGGGTCTCCGCCAGGTGTGGATTTGTCCCATGGGTGAGGTGGCAACCCATGTGGAAAATTGCCCTTCTACACTGATGACTGGCACAGCTGGGAGGAGACAGACCGGGTGTAGGGTTGAGGGTGAACCCACGGACATGAGGAGGAGACCGCAGGAACCCAGGAGAGGGGCTGTGTGGGTGCAGTGTGCACAAAGCTCCCTGAGGAGCAGGTGTGGCCTGGCCTGAGACAGCTGGGCTGTGGCCCAGAGCAGGTGGGGTGGGAGAGGAGTCCAACCTCAGGCAGGTTGAGATGCTATCTGGACATGCCACCCAGACAGTTAAGGCCAAGAGCCTGGGCCTACACAGACAGTTGAGGCGGCGGGTAGAGAACAGATGAGTGCTGGGCACGGAGCCTGCTGCCGACCCCACCCAGCTCAGAGTCCAGGCTTGGCAGACCCCGGCTCCGGAGCCCAAAGCAGAGAGGGAGGCCTCATTTGGAGTCACTCGGAAGATAGGTCCTGAAGTCCGCTCCCCAGCTCAGCCAGTGGCTTCCTGTGTGACCCTGGCCCCGTGTTGCTGTGACCAACAGGGCTTTAGCAAGGGTCCTGGCACTGCCCACCTGGATTTTGGTTTGTGGTCTGACAGAAGCAGATGGTAGAGAGGGCCAGGGTAAGTGGAGCTGGGAGCAGGTGCGTGGAGGGGCGTGGCCTCAGTAGTGAGAACTGTGCCAGAGGGAAAGTGCCACCTAGGGGAGGGACCCACAGCAGCCATCACGGGATGGGTCAGGGAAATGACCAGAACAGGTTGTATTGGAGCCCAAGTAAGTGAGCTGTTGGTGCTATGGGCTGAGCAACAGTGAGAAGGGGACAGGGACACCGTGTTTTGTTGTCTGGGATGAGTCAGGAGTGAGAAGAGAGAAGGAGCTAGCCAAGAGAAATGGGAGTGGATTCCAGAAGACCCAGCAGCCCAATTCTGGGACACCCATAGGCCTCTGTGGGGCTGGTGTGAAAATCTAGGAGGCTGCTTGGCCGAGCAGAGGCGGGATGCCAGGACACTGAGCATGTGGGCTCCATCACTCTGGCCATGGCAGCACACTCCCTGAGCCTGCTTGTCTGCTCTGTGGGATCATCAGGAAGATAAAGCCACATTCACTTCCTAGCCCGCTGCCTCGGCCCTGGTGAGCCTCAGGCTCATGGGGCAGGACAGGGACGGGCCTTACACAGCTGCTCTCGTACCTGTGCTGGGGGTAGGAGCACAGGCAGGTGGGTGCCAGGCACCTGGTGAAGGCCGCTGCCCTGAGCAAGGGCTGCTGTCTGCCCAGAAGATCCTGCCAGGCTCCTGCCCCGAGTCATGGGCCACGGCTCCTGGAAAAGCTGGGGACAGGCCTGTGGCCATGTAGGGAAGTGCGTGCACATTTCCTGCCATGCCCCGGGACTGGACCAGCATCTGCCCTGTGGGGACCTGGCAGGCCTGCGCCTCAGTACTTCTCTGACTAGGCCAAGGACACCTGCTCCCTTCCCCAGCTGCCCACTGCTGGGGCCCATTAGCAAAGTAGACCCCTGCAGGTCCTGAGGGGAGGGCTGCTGAGGTCCCAGGGGCGGCAGGATCAAGCCCACCTCCAAGGTCAGAGGACAAAGCAGGACTTGGGCAGACAGAGGAGGGCCGCTCCAGGTGGAGGGGCCAGCCTGCGGGGAGGCCCGGGGGGAGGCTGTGACACACTGAGGTCTGTGTTCTAGAGAGACCCCTCTGGCTGCAGTGTGGAGGAACTGGATCTGGGCGAGGCTGAAGGCAGGGAGTCCAGTTAGAGGCTGGTCCCGTAGCACAGGTGAGCTGAGGAGGGCCTGGTCCAGCCCAGTTGACTGTGGGGATCCCAAGGAGGGGCCCTTCCAAGGGGGCCTAGAAGCTACGGGGGGGCCAAGAAGCTGCTCAGGCTCCTGGCTTAGGCAGCCCACAGTACCTTCCACCGAACCAGTAAGTCCCACAGTCGGAGGAGGGAAAGGAAGCCAGAGGTGGCAGGATGTAGCAAGGTGCCCAGAGGCGGGAGGCGGCCACCTGGGCAGGCTGGCGCTGCGGTTACCCCCCCCCCAAGTTTCCCCATGACAGGGCATGGCCAGCCTTCCCCTCCCTTCCCCTCCATGCCCACCTGCCCCACCCTACTCCCTCCATGCCCACCCGTCACCCCTAGGCACGCTGAAGGGGCAAGTGTGCCCAGCTCTACCTGGCCCCCAGCGGGCCCCCACTGACAAGCCCTCTCTATTTCTTTCCCTACTGCAGATGGCCGTGGGAGCTCCCGACTGCCCCGTGGGCGGGCCACTCACTTTCCCGGGCCGGGGGGCCGGGGCCACCCTGACCCCCCTGCCTCCCCCCAAAATGCCCCCGCCCACCATCCTGAGCACGGTCCCTCGGCAGATGTTCAGCGACGCAGGCAGTGGAGATGACGCCCTGGATGGGGACGACGACCTGGTGATCGACATCCCGGAGTGAGCCGCCGCGCCGTGGCTGACACACGAGCCCCCAGCTTGCTCGGAGCTGTTTATTGACGCCTGGTTGCCATGCTTTGGCCACTGACACAATCTGAAAAGGCGCAGTCATGCACGCGCATACCCCGGGACGGTGGCGGGGCCCTGCCCTAGCATCCCAGCCCCCTCGGGGACAGTTGTTTAATGGAGTGGTCAGGAGCACCTGCCACCTCGTGGGCGGCAGAGCGCCCTTAACAGTGAGTGCCCCCTCTCCCCTGTCAAGGGCAGCTGTACAGGGCTGGGGTGGGAGGGGTGTATGTGCATGTGTGTGTGTGTGTGTATGTGTGTGTTTTTAAATGAAGACTGTTAATGGAGTGGCTCGCTCTGTCCTCTCCTGCTTAGCAAACTTTCTTCTCCAAACCTCCCCTAATCCGACCTCCTCCCTGGGCGGCGGTGGGGGCCGGGGCAGCCTGGGGAGGCAGGAGAAAGGGGCACTAGGGAGGGGCAGGGAGTTGGGGGGGCTCCCCGCAGATGTGCAGAGGCGGGGCGCTTTGCATATTTGCAGGTAATAGCGAGTCAGGCGGGAGTAAGTTTGCATATGTGAATACACATCTCCACAGTCCCTCAAAAGCAGACAGCCCCACGGTCACAGAGACTCTCACGAAAATAAGACAGGTAGTGCGAGGCAGGGGGACACCCCACCCCGTGTAAACGTGCAACACGTGCGAAGATTGGGTGCTGGCCCCGGCCCCCAGGGGCCATGCGGGGTGGTGACAGTTGCAGCAGCTCAGGCTGAGGGCAGAGCCCCAGCAGCTGGGGGCAGTTCGCTGGTCAGGGTGTGCCAGCGCTCCAGGGCTGTGTCCAGCTGCTGCAGGCAGTCGCACCAGTGTTTCCGGGCCTCTCCACGGGCACCCGGCCCCAAGGACACGCCGCCTGGCGGCACGCACGGCACAATAAACAACCAACCACCTTCCACCACCCTCCCTCGGCACCCCCTCCCCAAGCACAGCTCCCCCCTCACCGATGAAGTCGTTAGATTTGCCGATGTCATAGTCCCAGACGGTAACCTCCAGGGTCTTGGCAGCCAGGGCGGAGAGCTCCATCTCATAGAAAAACTCCTGGGGAGGCCAGCCGTGCCTTCTGCTGGGGCTCTCCCCGAAGCCCACCCCCGGCCCAGAGCCACCTGCCCTTCCCCGCCTCATTTACCTCATGAAATTCTGGATTCAGCGTCTTCTTCTTCACACACGTCTTGTGCTTAGATTTCTTATCCACATCCGGTCTCAGGTACCTGTGGGGTGGGGTGCAGCTGAGAGGAGAGCCATACTGCATAGGTTCCTGCCGCGGCCCTGCAGGGACACCAGGCAGGGGGGCAGGCTCCTTGGGGTGGGCAGCAGGCCACAAGCAGGGGCTCACGTCTTGACGTAGGGGTCTGAGTAGCCGTTGACGTCCATGGCAGCCAGGTGGGCACAGCGGATGATGCCTACCAGCAGCCCCCGGCGCCGGGAGCTGTAGCTGAGGCTCAGCAGGATGCGGCCACGCTCCTCCAGCAGCCCAGGCCCCTGCTCTGCCTGCTCCAGCTGTAGGGACAGGGCCAGTGCTCAGCTGAGGCGTCCACTACCTCCCCCTTCCCAGCAAGAGTCCCTCCAGAGGGGCGGCCTTACCTCCTTCAGGTAGCAGGAAATGCCCCTCAATGCTGCCGACATGGAAGAGGGTGAAGCCAGCTAAGGAGGGGGAGGGAGACAGAAGGTTCTAGAAACTTGGTCTGCCCTGGACGTTACCCCTTCCGGTGCCCCTGTAAGCCATTACACGGACCGGGACCTGGCGTTCAAGGCAGATGTTAAAATGCTTCTTTTGTGAAGGCTTGAGACGGCGAAGGGGTACTCGGATCTCCCCAATAAACTCATTGTGGCTCAGCTTGTCTTCATCGCAGACGGAGATCCTGGAGGGAACTACAGGGTCAGGGCACCCCCTCCAGGGTGGGAGGGAGATCCTCAGACCAGTGCCAGCTCTGCCCTGATCTGGGCTGAGCAGGATGACCACACTTGCCTGGTCCCTCTGCCCTTCCTCCTCCAGCTGCCCACACACAACCCCTGGTCCATGAGAGCCCCCTCCCCTCACCGCCCATGGACCAGATCCAGCCAGTGCCTCAGACATAGGCAGTGCTCACGAGCACAGCAGGGTACCCTCTCACCTCCTCACCTGGCCTAACAGAGACCCAGGGACCCAGCTGTAAGGAAAAGCTTGGTTCCCTTCATCTGTCCCCTTCCCTAGCCCTTGTGCCACTGCCTCTGCCAGTGGCCACTGGGCTGAGCTGCCATGGCGTGTGAAGATGCCAATTGCCAGCCAGCCGCCTGTAGGACCCTGGGGAAGTCACTTCACGTCCTAAGCTTCCACCCCCATCTGCAAACGGAGATAATGAGCAGCTGCCTCCTAATGCTATTATGAGCACAAATGAAATAGATGTAAAAAATGCGTGGCCCAGGCTGGGCACCAGTGAGCAGCAGTATTTTTAGGCCTCCGATTCTCTCACATCTGAAAGCCCAGACGAGCCTTTCTGGTTTTTTGCCTTTGTCCTCCTCCCCTGCCGTCTACCCCCGCAGTCACCACCAGCGTGAGCTCTGGAAAACAGCCCTGGCCATGTCCTTTTCCCTGGCTCCCAGGACTGCTTGAGAGGCCAGGAAGGGGCCTCTGGCGGCCTGGGCTTGTTTCCCTCCACTGTCCCTAGGGTCACAGGACACGTTCCCTGTCACAGAAGACTTCAGTGCTTAAGAAAAGTGGACATTGAGGCTGGCCGGCAGGAAGCTGCGAGTCCCAACTGGCCAGGCAAGGAACAAGGAACCTGCCTAGTCAAAAGAAAGTGGTGATCACCTATTCCCAAGGGCAGCAGGAGCTACTGGGGAAGGGATGAGGGCAGGGGGCTGGAAGACCGGGAAGATCTTTGGGGAGGCTCAGATTGCTCCTGAACATCAGAAAAGTAGGAGCTTCAAGCGACTTGGCAATGGATGAGCTAACCACAGGTTAAATGACAGGGGTTCACGGAAAATGCCACCAGGCAGGAATCCCGGTGGCACTGGCGGGGGCCTCACCTGAGCACCTTGTGAGTGATGTCATCAACCGTGATCCCGCTGTACGTCAGATCCTCGTTCCACACGGGATTCAACGTGTTCCTCTGAGTCTTGGTTTTTAGCTTATTGGCCTGGAACCCAGAGACAAAGAGATCGGATGACACATCCCCCACTGGCCCACACTAACTGAACACAAGGGTTGGGAGGGGGAGTCAGGGGCCTGGGACACTGGGCCCAGGTCCAGGCCAGGTGGGGGCAGACTGGAAGGAGGCTGTTACCTTGCAGGCTCCAGGCAACAGGTGCAGCTTAACATAGGGGTCGGCCAGGCCGTTGAAGTCCATGGGCTTGAGGCCCTGCAAAGAGGGAAGAGGGTTGCTGCTCCTCCTCTTCCTCTGCAGAGGGGGTGGGGAAGGGGGAGGAGGAGCCGGCTCCACCCTGCTCCTTGCAGGTCAGAAGGGAGTATGCCCACCTTGGCCCTGAGGATGCTACAGTGCAAGGTGCAGGATGCCTGGTCATACAGAAGGTCGAACTCCAGGGTGCCCAGGGCAGCTGGGGAAGTGGGGACAGAGTGTGAGTCAGTATGCCGTGCCAGGTCAGGCGCATGGCATAGGGTGTGTTTGTGTGTGTGCCCATGCGTGTACCAGCAGCTGAGTGGGCATGTGCGTGTGTGCGTCTGGGTCCCTGGCTTGGCCGCCAAGCGGGACTGTGTGGGTGGCAGAAATATTGAATATTGAGCCTCGCTGATGCTGAAACCGCCACACACCGGCTGCAGCTGTGCCGGCAGTCCCCACAATCCGTAGCCTCCACCACCACGGCCTCCGGCCGCCCCCCACCCCTACCCCGCCCTGCGCCCTACACACTCACCCAGCAGCTCCCACAGCCCCCTCCCCCATCAGCACCCCACTCACTGGCATCGTCCGAGTCGTAACTGTCCACCTCGGCTCCATCCTCGGGCGTGCTAGCCCCAAGGAGGGCGGCTGGGGGGGCCAGAGCCAGGGGAGCCAGATGGGCAGGGGCTTCCCCGCAGCTCCCGCCGCCGCCACCCCCTCCTTCGGGTCCCGGTCCCAGGCGGGGGAAGTAGTCGGAGATCTGGCGGATGGGCCGGATGGGCCCGGGGCACACGTTGATGGCCATGTGCTCCTGAATGTTGATGGTCATGCGGTCGCCCCTGCGGCCCCTCATGCAGCGCTCCTGGCCGGCGAGGGGTGACAGTGTGAGCCCGGCTGCCTCCCTCCACCTGCTGGCCGCTGGTGGAGCGCTGGGGCAGCCTGCGCCGCTGGTGACCCTCACTGGCCTGTCCTGCCAGGTGACAAAGGGGTAGCCACCTGTGCTGGTCCGGGGGCCACAGCCACAGGAGCCCCGGGCCCTCGCTGCACAGGAGAAGAGGTTGCCAGCCTGCTCCCCCAGACCTGGTACCTTTAGACTGGTTACCCTCCTGCCCTCTTCTGGGGTCTGGGCTTCCCCCCAAGCCCTGGCTCCCCTGGAGGTGCCACCTCTGTCCCTCTGGTCATTCTCTGCACCAGGCGCTTCTCAGGTCAGGGTATCCCCCGCCCCTCCGGGCTGCCTATGCCCCGCGGTCCTGTCTTCACCCAAGCCCAGAATCCCTGTGCCTGTCTCGTCCTTCCCTGCCCCCCACTGCCACCCAAGGAGGAGACCCCAGCCCGAGACGCCTCCTCCTCTTGAGCGTGAAATTGCAGCCGCAGGCGCGCTGAACACCCCCTGGGCCCCCTCCCGCACGCCCCCGGCCGGCCCAGCCCCCTGCACCTGCCTCTGTGCCTCCAACAGGTGCCCGGGCACTGCGCTGCCGGCGGGGCGGCGGCGGCCAGCGAGGAGAGCGCCGAGTCCGGCTGTGCGAGCCGCCGGGGGAGCCCGAGCCGCGAAAGTGCGGGAGGAGGCGGAGGGGGCTGAGCGCGGGGAAGCGCCGAGGCCGCCGGCGCCGGCAGCGGGGGGCGGGGCGCGCGGCCGGGCCGGGGAGGGGGCGGGACGCGGGCTCACCCCCGCCGGGCCCCCACGGCCGTGCCCACGTGGGCGAGCGCACACGCATGCACCAGCCTGCACGCGCGCTCGCACACTCACCGGAGAACTTCGCAGACGCAAACACACGCGGGCTTCCTGCGCCACCGGGAAGGCGCAGGGAGAGCGCTCGGGGTTGGGGTTGGGGGAGCGGGTGAGGACAGCAGGGACGGGTTTCCCCAACTCGTCCCGGGAGACCCTGGCCGCCGCCCACCCGAGCGCTCCGAGTCCTCAGAGCCGCCCTCCCCTCCTGGGGCTCCCGGGCCCGACCACCGGCCTTGTTGCCATGGCAACGCCGGCTCATCTATCCCCCACCCCACCCCACCGCACCCCACCCGCACAGCTTCACGCCCTTCCCTCCAAGCAAAGGGCGCTTGGAGGAGGGAGGAGGGCGTTGGTCCCCCCCAATCCCAGGGCCCGTAGGGGCGGGGCTTAGAGATCCGCAGTGACTTGGATCCGGTCGGCCCGCCGCTGCTGGGCCTGGGCTCTGCGGGGTCTTCCAGGAGGGTTGGGGGAACCTCACTGTCCAAGGGAGAAGTCAGGAGTCCCAGGCTACCGTTTCCCCAACGTGTCCTCTTTGGCCACTCCCCAGGGGCCAGTGCCCCCTCTCAGGGATGGCATCTCCTTGGAGAACCCCACACCAGCAGCAGCCCTTATCAATAACTCAGTGTCCCCGCCCCTCTCACCTGGACCCTGCCCCACACCTGCCATCCATGGCCCCTCACCCTAGCCACTTTTGATCTTGACTCCAGTTTGACCTGGCTGTGATCTTCAAGGCCTTTTAGCTGCCCACGCTGGCTCCCAGGCTTCCCCACACAATTGCTGGAAGTTCCTAGACATCCACCAACCTTTTAGAGCTCCACACCTTGGTTCCCAAAGGCTCCTCAACCTGAGACACCTTCCTTTCCTTCAGGGGTCATCTCAGGCCACCTCCTCCTAGGAGCCTGCCTGCAGCAGGCAAGCTCGGCTTGCCTGGTTCTGGCTTCGTTGCTCCCTGCCTGTTGACATGTCTGTCTCCCCCACCAGCCAATAAGCCAGTGGCAGGTTCATCTGAGTCCTCTGGTGCCCCACCCTGGGCCTGGCGCTAAGTCAGCACCGTGGAATGGCAGGGTTGAAAAGGGGGCAATGTGGTTGTGCAACAAGAGTGAATATGCTTATGCACCTGCTGTATACCACCAAGATGAGTCCAGGACACCTGTAACCTCTACTGCAATGTCTGGGTTCCAGGTCCAGCCTCCTGCAGATGCGCATCCCGGGAGGCAGTAGGTGGTGGCTTGAGTACTTGGGTCCTTGCCACCCATGGAGGAGACCCAGATTTGAGGTCACAGCCCCCGCCTCAGCCTGAAACAGCCCCAGCTGTTTTTGGCATTTGGGGAATGGACTAGCAGACGGAAGCTCACCCTCTGTGTTTCAAATAAAATCTTATATTAAAAGGCAAAAATGACACATAAAGGGTGTCAGCGCGGTAGCCTAGAGGCTAAAGTTCTTGCCTAGGAACATGCTGGGATCCCATATGGGGCACCAGTTCTAATTCCTGCCCCGCTTCCCATCCTGCTCCCTGCTTGTGGCCTGGGAAAGCAGTCAAGGACAGCCCAAAGCTTAGAACCCTGTACCCACATGGGAAACCCAGAAGAAGCTCCTGGCTCCTGGCTTCGGATCAGCTCAGTTCCGGCCACTGGGCTCACTTGGGGAGTGAATCAACAGACGAATGATCTTCCTTTCTGTCTCTCCTCCTCTCTGTATATCTGACTTTCCAATAAAAAATAAATGTCTTTTAAAAAAAAAATGGCACACAGAGAGAAAAAACTTTGTGTGTCTGCTGGTTTACAACCCAAATGCGCACAATAGCCGGGTCAGTGTGGTCTCCCACCTGTGCAGGCAGCAACCCAAGGCCTTGGAACACTGCTTTCCCAGCGCATTATCAGGGAGCTGGATTGGATGTAGGCACCCCTTGGGACTTGAACCATCTCTACAACATGGCATGTCCCAAGCAGTGACTTAATTGCTGTAATTGCTGTGCCAAGCCCCCACCCCCGCTGCAGGATTTGAAGCAGCAGAAGCACAGGCCTCCTTCCAATTTGTGCTGACGGAGGGCTGGGCAACGGGTCACAGGGAGTGAGCGCACGTGTGGATGTGGCTGACCCAACCCGAAGGCTGAGGCTGCAAACTCAGTGAGACACACGTGAAGAGAGAACGCAAAGCAGGGGTGGGGTGGGGGGATTGGAGATGGATGTGGAAGCAGAGCGAACAGCTCTTACTATGGGGCTTGCCAAGGAGGAAGCAGGGACAGAGCTGGCTCTGTGTGCGTGTGTGCGTGTGTGTGTGTGTGCGTGTGTGCGTGTGTGTGTGTGCCTGATGAGCCCGTTCGCTGAGATGAAGAGACAGCAGAGGGAGCGGGCTGAGGAGTCGGGCCCCACGTGGGTGGCACGGGCATCTGGGATGTTCTTAGATTGACACATGCAGACAGGCACAGGAAATGGGATCTGGGGGTCTGTAGCTCGGGGGAGCGAGGTCTGGGCTGGAAATATACATTTGTGGTGAGTCACCAGCCTATAGCTGGTATTTAAAGCCAGGAGGCTGGGTGAGATCACCTTGGGAGGAAGAATATAGATCCAAGGCCAGGTCCACGGCTGAGCTGGCGGTAGGAGGAGGGGGTGGAGCAGCCCCGGGGACTGAGGAGTGTTGCTGTCCTGTGGGAGTGAGGGTTGGGTGCACCCTGTGCTGGACAGAAGCCATGCAAAGGAAAGGGAGCATCAAAAAGATGCCATTGGTGGGGCTGGTGCTGTGGCATAACCTATTCAACTGCTGCCTGCAGCACAAAAGTCCCATATGGGCACTGGTTCAAGTACTGGCTGTTACATTTCTGATCCAACTCCTTGCTAATGTGCCTGGGAAAGCAGCAGCGAATGGTCTAAGTATGTGAGCCCCTGCTACCCATAAGGAATATCTGGATGGAGCTTCTGGCTCCTGGTTTTAGCTTGGCCCAACCTTGACCTTTGCAGCCACTTGGGGCATGCACCAGTAAATGGAAGATCTCTCTCTCTCTCTCTCTCTCTCTCTCTCCCTTCTCTGTCTCTGTGTAACTCGGTTTCTGTCTGTAACTCTGCCTTTCAAAGAACCTTGCAGCTGTGTAGGAGGCCTGGAAGAAGCTCCTGGCTTCTGATTGTCCCAGCTCTGGCCATTGCAGCCTTTTGGGGAATGAGAGTGATCTTTCTGTTTCTCGCTCTCTCTGTAAATCCAATCTACTTTTCCAATAAAGAAGAAGAGCCAGGCCCGTGCAGTAGCCTAAAGGCTGAAGTCCTCGTCTTATACATGCTGGGATCCCCTCCGGGTATGGGTTCATGTCCCAGCTCCACTTCCTTTCTAGCTCCCTGATTATGAGTGGGGAAAGCAGTCAAGGATGGCTCAAGGCCTTAGGACCCTGCACCCAGGTGAGAGACCCAGAAGAGGCTCCTGGCTCCTGGCTCCTGGCTTTGTATCTGCTCAGCTCTGGCCCGTGTGGCCACTTGGAAGTGGACCAGAGGATGGAAGATCTTTATTTCTCCTCTCTGTACATCGGACTTTCAAATAAAAATAAATAAGTCAAAGGTGGCTTCCGTGGCGCAGCGGAGGCCAAATCAGAGCCATAGCTGTGGAAGACGCGGAAAGGGAGGCTGCGGAGGTGCCAGTTACAGCCATGTAACCCCACAGGTTCTCACCCTGTGAGCCAGAGATTGGTTTGTTTTGTCTGAAAGGCAGAACCTCCAAAAGAGGCAAAGAAGCAGAAATCTTATATCTGCTGGTTCATTCCCCAAACAACCACAACCACCAGGGCTGGATCAGGTTGAAGCCAGGAGCCTGGAACTCCATCTGGGTCTCCCACACGGCTACAGCATTTGGGCCATGATCTGCTGCCCGCCAAAGTACATGAGCAGGTGCTTTAGCAGGAAGTTTGATTGCAAGGGCAGGCGCTAGGACTGGAGCCGGTACTCTGATGAGGGAGGCCAGCATTGCAAGCAGCAGCTTAATCCACTGTGCCACACAACCAGCCCTTTGGCTTGGTGGCTTCTGGCCAAGTCATAAACAGAGTCCAGCTCAGCATGTAGCATGAGGCCAATATGTTAATTGAGGGTTGGTTGGCGGATAATTCCCTACGCGAGTGGAAAGGGCCTTTCCCAGCAGAGTGCAGCTGTGTGTGTGTGTGTGTGTGTGTATAAAGGTTTTTATTTGCAAACCAGAATTACAGAGATGGAGGGAGCTCTAATTTCCTAGCCACAACAGGTGGGGGCTGGATCACTTTGAAGCCAGGAGCTTCTTCTGGGTCTCCCACGCAGGTGCAGGGTCCCAAGGCTTTGAGTCATCCTTCACTGCTTTCGCAGGCCATAATCAAGGCACTGGATAGAAAGTGTGGAGCAGCTGGGACTTGAACTAGCACCTACACGGGATCCCAGCATGTGGTAGTTGAACCAGAGCGCTGGCCCCCAGCTGTGTGTACTCTATCCAGGCAACTGTGGAAGCTCCCAAATCCACCTGCTCCCAGCAATGGAATCTGAAGAGAATCTGCTGGCAGGCCTGAGGTCGGGATGGAGTCAGGGACACACACCCACACCCACACACCCACACACCCACACACACACACACACCCACACACACACACACACCCACACACACACACACCCACACACACACCCACACACACACACACACACACACACACACACACACACACACACACACACGAGCCTGTGCCCTGCTACTTTTAAGATTTTATTTATTTGAAAGATACAGAGATTTCCATCAGTTGGCACACGTGCTAACGGGTGCTAATGATTAGGGCTATGCCAAACAGAAGCCAGAACTCCATCCGAGTCTCCCAGGGGAGCGCCAGGGCACATGGGCCCTCTCCATTGCTGTCTCAGGCTGGATCAGAAGCAGCACAGCCAGGAAGAACTCGAACCAGCGTGCAGTAGGCCACAGCCCAGCCTGCAGTGGCTTCTTTCTGGAGGAGATAGTGCGAAGGAAAGCAACCCACACAAGCCACAAGGGGCCCTGTGAGGGCGGTTTCCCTCTGCCATACCTGCTTCCCCTCTCATTCACCCAACAGAAAGCAAACTGTGGAGGCAAGTGCCGGTAGGTGGCTGCGATCAGGTTCCCTCATATTGCAGGTTCCTGGTGGAGAGCAAGGCAGAGCCTCCACCCCTGTCCTGTGTCTGTCCAGTGTCCTGTCACTGGTCAGTCCCAGGCTTTTGATCAGATGGGCAGGGCCAAAACAAGGAGACCCTGGAGAGTCCTTGGGTTCAGGTGGGCGGGAACTTCTGTGACAGACAGCCCTCCTGCCAATCAAAGGACAGCTACCTCTTAAAAGCTGCGGTGCAGCCACGGGGAATGTATACTACAGCGCTGGGAGGTGACAGCATCGCTGGGACTAGAGGGAAGACAGGATGGCCTGGCGGGGGACACCCACGCGTCACTAAAGGGGAAGCTGAGACACGATGGACAGGGTCTTGGCAGGCCCTGTGGAGGGCCAGGAGACCTGCCCCGGGATGGTGTGGAGCGCTTCCAACTCTGGGGCGAGCTGCCGGTCGCTGACAGCCTCCCCCTGTGGCCGGAGGCGGGCGCGGGGCCTCCGGCGGTCACAGCACCAGCGCGGGCACTGCTGCCACCCAGTGGCACGGCCGGCTGCCTCCCGGCTCCTGGCCCGCACGCTCTTCCGCGGACACCGAAGGACTTGGGAAAAGGAAAGGGGTCACCTCGCGCCCCTGAACGTGGGAGGGGAGTCTCGGGGTGGGAAGCACACACCCCAAATTCCCCAGCACGGGGGCCACTGGCGCCCTGGTCCCACCGAGTTCCACCCCTGTGGAGACCCCTCCATCAGCACCGCCATTAGCATCATCTTCACCCTTCTGCCCTGCGGGCTAGCATGTCCTCTCACCTCACCACCTCAGGGACCCCCGTCGGAATGGCTCCAGGCTGTGACATCACAGAACCCGGCATCCTGAAGCCATCCTGGTCATGAGGCTGCGGCTGTGGGTGCTGGTGTGGCTGTGGCTGACGAGGCTGAGGGCAGGGGAAGCAGGTGGGAAGTGCTGGGCGGCCAGCTGTGGGCGAGGGGCAGCGGCCCCTAGGCACGTGTAGGCCTGTCGTGGCCTTCCTTTCCTGTCCACCCTCCGTCTCCCAGTGCACCGCAGCCTGGGGGTTGCGCAGGGCAGTGCCCCCTCCCCAGCTGTTGTCACAGGCGTCCTTCTGGCTCCCAGCACCCAGGCCAGCTAAGGCGTCCACCCCACGAGCAGTGGGTCCGCTCTTCATAGACAGGCCGGACTTCTTCGACTACCCGGACTCAGACCGAGATAGCCTTCTGGCCGTGGCCCAGTTCATCGGGGAGAAGCCTGTTGTCTTTGTTCCCTCAGGTAGGAGCCACCTTGTGGAATAGCCTCTCACTTCGCCAGGGCATGGAGTGGGCTACCCCTGGCATGGACATGTCAGGCCCAGCAGAGTCAGCGGACCCGTGTCCCCCTCCTTGGCCAGCAGATTCCAGTTCCAGGTTCTTCCACCACATCCTGATGGGCGCCATGGTGGTGGCCTTCTTGTTTCTCCTTTTCCAGTTCTGCACCCACATGTAAGCCCTGCCTCACCTTCCAGGACCCCATATAAGCCACACCCTCCTGCAAGCCCCGCCTTCCCAGGCCTGCCCTGCCCACCTCCCTGCGGACAGCTGAAGCACCCCAAACCACCTCCACCGATCTCCATACCCCACAGGAGCTTCCAGAAAGGGGCCTAAGGAGCCGACGGAGCACCCATGCGCACCCTTCTGTGCCCTGATGAATAACTGGCTTGGCCAGGTTCCTTCCTTCACCACCGCTCCGTGGCCAGCGGAGCCCGGTGGGCACTCAGCTCCAGGGTCCCCGGGATCCCCCATCCCCTCCTCCTGCTCCACCTCCCAAGAACTGGGCCAAGACAGGACAGGGCAGTGGTGGCTGTTGACGGAGATCAACTTTATTAGCGGCTGGGAAAGCACCTCCCAGGCACCCCGTCCCCAGCCCAGAGGACGCCTGGAGAGATGTGTAGCACCAGGGACATGCCAGGGCCCAAGGGCGAAGATGTGCGGCCAGTGGGGAGGGACAGGGCGCCCCTCACCTGCCCCCGGGGATGCTCAGCACTGGGTAGGGGCGGAGGGTAGCAGCCTCTTTCCCCCACCCCACCAAACTAGTTGGAATTCGGACAAATAAATAAGATTTCTCAAGCCAGCCTCCCTGGGAGAGGTGCTGGGGGAGCTGGGAGGCAGTGAGGCCCACGGCTTGGTACAGTGCTTGCCCTCTTTCTGGGTTGCAGCTGAGGGGTGAGGCGGGTGCTGGGCAGCGGGGCCTCCCCACGGTCTCTGATCTTCCCCCTGCCCTGTCTCCCTACACACCCTCCAGCCCCAGCAGGGAGAAGCATGGTCCCTCCTCTCTTCTGCCCAGGGAGTGCATGGGGGAGAGGTCCCCTCTGATCCTGCCTCCTGTCACCCCTGCCCCAGCCCCCTCTCCCGGGGGTCAAGTCCATCTGTGGTCCTGGGGCTGTCAGGGCCAGAGGCGTCGTCCCCCCACGTCCCTTCCCTCCTGCCCGCATCCCACCCCCTTACACGTCAGCCCCAGAGCTCTGTCCCCGCGGAGCAGGGCGGGCAGGGTGCTGCTCTCAGTCGCGGGTCTGGCAGGGCGAGGGCGGCGGGCAGCCCCGGGGCCGGAAGAGGCGGCAGGCCCCGCGGCAGATGAGGAAGAACCAGTAGAGCTGGGGGGCCAGCAGTAGCGCAGCGCCCAGGTTCACGTGCGCGGGCAGGGCCGAGGGCACGGCGAGCAGCGGCAGCCCCGCGTGGCGCCCGTAGGCCCAGTACAAGTAGGGGAACAGCAGCACCCGGCAGCACAGGAAGCTGAGCAGCATGAGGGCGCCGTTGACCTTGTGCAGCAGCGTGTGCTGTCGTTTGTACTGTGGGCACAGAGAGGGCTGCCAGGGGGCGGGGCCGCGCCCAGACACCGCCCCCAGCCCCGCCCCGTACCGCCCGTAACCACGCCCCGGCACAGCCATAGTCCCGCCTCTAGCCCCGCCCCGCTCCGCCTTGTCCGCCGCCCTGAGCGTCCCTGCCGAGAGCGCCCCCGTGTGGCTGTGCCCTCTCTCCGCCCGCAGACGCCCCCTCACCTGGATGAGGATCTTGCCGAGGCACACGAAAGGGGTGCTAACCTCCGCCATCAACATGCAGCCTAGAAAGAAGTCTCCCTTGCCCTGTCGCCACACCTGAGGGGAGGGACCAAGACAGTGAAGGGACAGCCACCTCTGCCCTGCCTCTCCCCCGTCACTCCCCGACCCTCCCACTCTGAGGGTCAGAACGAGTGCACAGCAGCACGAGGGGTGCGGGGGCCGGGGAGCGGGGTGTATGACCTTACCGCATCCCTCCTTGTCACCCCTGAGGGAAAAGGGCACAGCTTCTCCCAGCACAGCAAAGGAGACTCAGAGACACGGGGCAGCACCCCAGCTGGGCAGAGCCCAGCCTTCCTCCAGACGCAGGTGCCTCCTGCCACAGGGGCTGGGGGGTGCCCAGCAAGCCTTCTCTGGCGCTGCACCCTGCTGCCAAGACCCAGGGGTGTCCTCCCAGGGTTCCCGTGGGGGTAGGTGCAGGCAGGAGGGCCGAGGCTCTGGGCCAGCCCGGAGGACTCACCACCGAGAGTGGGAAGCACACCAGCACCATGACGGCGTGGTGCAGCACCATGAGGAACTCCTTGTGCAGGTAGCCGCGCACCACAGCCCAGGTGCTGCCCGCGGCGCGGGCCTCCCCGCCATGCTCTTTGACCTGGTGCTTGTGCCAGTGGCAGAGGAACATGGCGTAGATGTCATAGATGAAGTAGGGCACTGCAAACTGCGTGTAGGCGGAGGACAGCCAGTGTCTGTTGGGCAGAGAGAGATGTTTCAAGGAGGGCCAGTGGCTGGGCAGAGCTGGGCACCCTGGCCAGTCAGATCTCCCGTGGTCTTGGCAAACACCCCCCAAGACACAACTGGACTCTTGAATTCTGGATGATGGTGCCCCTGCCGCTGCTCTGCTCTACGTAGGAGAAAGGGAAAAGAAACTAGAAGGTTCCCACGACCAAAGGCCATTCAAGTGCAAGTGCAGGCGAAGCCTGGAGGACGGTGGCTGCTTGAACATAGGACAACGGTACGAGGAGGGCTGGGGGGGGTTACTGGGGGGGGGAAATCTCCCCTGGCTACTCACTACGCACAGGCCCCAGGCTAAGCCTCTACGGCCCTTGCATGTACAAGGCCCTGGAAGAAGGCAGTTGTTAACTCCACAGAGCAGGTGGAGAAACCAAATCACGGAAGGACCAGGTAACGCAGCCCAAGCCAAACAGAAATCTGGCTGCCTTGAGATCCCTGGAAAATTCAAGAAGCATTAGAGGCTGGTCGTGTTCTTGGTGCCCAGGCTGGCACTGTCTGTGCCGCTTGTTCTGCCCAAGGGAGGCCCCATCTCTTGCTTTTTCAGGTATGGCCAAGCATTAAGGAGAAATTGCTGAGCTGAAGGTGCCAAGAACAGACCAAGCTCTCCCTGCTTGGAGAGTAAACAAAAACGAGAAGGGCATGAATATGCAACATTGCATTTTCCCTCTTGAGTCAGCATCTTGGCACTCTCGTCGAAGCCCTGGAGTCTTGCGAGTGACCACCCCAAGGTGGGGTGTGTGTGGTGGGGGGGAGACCAGCAAGGAAGGGCCCAGCAGGAACTCATCCACCCACCTTGGCAGAGGGGTGGTGGAAAAAGATCTAGTGCAAGGAGATGCTGAGGGGGAAAGTAGAGAACTGGGGTTGGAGCCAGCTGAGGACAGGGGTGTGGCAGGGCAGCTGGAAGAGGTGAGGCGGTCCACCGTCCAGCTGGAGACACACATTGCTACAGCATGGGAAGGACAGGGATTTGGGAGAGAAGAGTGGGGAAGACCTAGCTGGCCCGTGGGCAGTTCCCAACAGGAAGGGCCCAATGAGCCCCCAGCAGCCCTGCTGTGGAGTGAAGCCCTGAGCCAGGGGGAGGAGGCTCAGGAGGGACTGACTGAACTTGGCTGCTCTGTGACTAGTTAAACTGGGCCCCACCCTCCAGCAATTAGGTACTAAGAAGGGGAACAGCTGTTGCTCTGGATTAATCCTTATCCTCCTCTACCTGAGGATTAAAGAGAAGAGAGACAAGAACAGACCTAGTTGGGGTGGGGTTGGGGAGGGAATTCAAGAACCGGAAGGTGACCTATGGGTGTTGAAGGAAGGTAGGACATGCGTGGGCGCCTGGATTCCTCTCGGGCCAGCAGTGGGATGGCCCCGGGGAGAAGGACGTCACCCGGTCGGCTTGGAAGAAAGAATTAAGTGTCCACCACATTTACATCAAGGCATCTGTCCCACATCAACTTAGTTCCTCCTCCTGGCAGCCCATCTGGGAAAGGAGGCGACCTCTAGAGACGAGAAAACTAATGCGTCTACAGGAAAAGAGGGGGTACAGTGCGCATGGAGCACACCTTGGGAGTAGAGCCATCCGCACAACGTCCCCCTGGGACTCAGGGCCACCAGAGGAGGAAAGCAGAGCCCTCAGCTGAGGCACCTGCAACTCACTCCCGTGGGTCCCGTCAGCACCACGGACAGAGCCGGCCGCCCGCTGCTGCTGCCCCACCTCGCAGGCCCTGGGGCCTCTTTGGCAAGCGGCAGGCACTGCAGCAGCTACCAGTGCCAAATTTTGGCCTCTTCACCCTCCCTCCTGCCCCCACTGCGTGACCGTTAGTGGCCTTGTTTGTGTCATCTGTCCTCCAGCTTCTGCCTCGTGCTCTGAGCTGGGGCCGGGCACCTGGATGGTGGGAGGAGGTGAGCCACGCAGCAGCTGGAGGGACACCCCAGGTGGGTGCAGGTTAGAAGTAGGGGCCAAGGGGGGGGCGTGAGGAGGAGGGGAGACAAAGACCATCACCCACTAGGACCCAAGTGGCCGAGCAGTGGCCTGGAACCGCCCCGAGGATCCTCTCAGATCCCCGCTCCTTCTCCCCACTCTGACCTTTAAGGACAACATGGGATAAATTTATCCCTAGGTGTTGAGTTGCAGTCACTGCAGTTAACTTGCTCAGGCCCAAGTTCAGGGCTTAGGGACCACGGACAGAGTTCCCTAGAAGGGGAGTTCTCCCTTACCTTAGCAGCCCGCCCCCCCCCCCCGTACCCAGGGTCCGCAGGGTTCAGAGGGCACTTACTGGTCATCTATGATGTGCCTGCAGGAGGTGGAGACAATATACCCAGCAGTGGAGGCCATGATGGCCTGGACGGAGGAGACCAGCCTGGAGGGGCGAGAGGGAGGCAGGTGGGAAGGCAGGCAGGTGGGCTCCAAAGTTCCTCTCTGCCCAGGAAGTGGCTCGACTCCTAGACCTGCTCGCTTCACACAGCCACCCTCACCTACCTCCTCCCCAGGCTGGGCTTGCTGCCCTCTGACACCCCAACCCCTCAGCCGTAGCCATTCACCTGTCCACCCCACACCTCGCTGCCTGCCTTTAGCCTGGCCTCAGTTGTGGATCCCTAGCCCCCCTCTCTCTGGGAAGGGGATCCTGGGAGGGGTGAGGATGAGGTGAGGCAGGGCTGGGCAAAAACCTGGTCCTGGGAGGAAGTGGCAGTTAGACTCAGGGGCTGAGGGAGGGGTGCCCTGTACCTGTCCCCCCTCAGCAGTCCAGTCATCCTGCCACATGCCACTTGTCCCCACCCTGGCCACTCCCCCACTTTCTCTGACTGCGGCCCCCATCCCAGGCTGTACTCTGCCCTGTCCCTTGTTGCTCCAACACTGGCCCCCTGCCTTCTGCCCTAATATCTAACAGGAGCGTCTCAGTGATTGGCCATGCTGGAGGTGGAAGGGGAATGTGGACAGGAGAGAAGGCAGTGTGGATAGTAGACCAGATGGCTGGGTTAGGATGCCGCCTCCCAGGACAGCAAGTGATGCCCTGGGGGCAGGACGGCAGGAGGCTGGGAGTGGACGGCCTTTGCCTCTGACCATTGCAGCAGCTCCTGTCCCCAGAGCACCCAAAGGGACAGGGGACGTGCTGGGGGTCTCTGGCATCTTGGGGCCCCGGAGGGGAAGCAAAGCCCTTTTACCTGGCGGAGACAATCACGGCGTCGGCCTCCCCCCAGCGCGGCTGGGGCAGCCGCTGGAGCGTGTGCTTGGAGAGCAGGAAGAGCCCGGGGAAGACCACCCCCCCGGCCACCATGGGGGTCAGCATGGTGTCTCGGGGCCCGACCAGGGACACAGGAGGGCGGGCCGAGAAGGGACGGGCAGGCCCAGCCTGAGGGAGCGAGTTGGGGAGGGGAAGGGCCGGCACAGCCCCGGGTCTTAGAGGGAGAGCGAGCGAGGGCCAGGGGCACAAAGGGGACAGGGCGGGGACGGGATGGGGCAGGGACAGGATGGGGGCAGGCAGCTGGCCCAGCCCCGGGAGAGGACCGCTGGCCAGAGAGCCGGGAGAGCACCCCCGGAGGATGCCAGGGAGCGAGGGCGCGGGCGAGAGCCGGGGAGAAGGCTGGGGAGGACTGGGCGAGAGGACCGCGAGGGCGCGGGGACGGGAGGAGGGCGCCGCTGGGGGAGGGGCGGGAGGGCCGAGGCAGGTGGGGAGGGGGGGCTTACGTGGAGCAGCGGGGAGGGCCCGAGGAGGCGGGCTGGGGGATGGGGGTGGGACCGGGGTGCCAGCCCCGGGCGGGGGAGGGAGGCAGCACGGCGGGGAGCCCGAGGCGCGGGCGGCCCGGCGAGCGGTCAGCGGTCAACCCCGCTCTCCCGCCGCCGTCGCCGCCGCCTCTCGCTGTGGCCACGGCCCCCGCAACCAGGCGCACATGGCACTACAGGGGGTTGGTGCCCAGCCCCCCGCCCCCCCTGGGCGGAGGGGGAGGGGGAGGGGAAGCCGCCAGCTTGGGGAGGGTGGGGGGAAGGGCGGGGGAACGGTGGCACCGACCAGACACCAAGAAACCGGACCTGCAGCGGCGTCGCCCCATGCAGCTCTGAGCCACAGCCGCGGCTGCGACAGAGATGGGGGGAGCAGGGGGGACAGGGAGGGGAGGCCCTTAAAGAGACAGCAGCTGCGGCAGGCACAGGGGCTGCTAGGGGCAATGAAGGCCAAGGCAGGAGAGCTAGGTCCTGGTGGAGGCAGGTCTGAGGTCCCAGAGGGGCCAGCCTCTGCTTCCCACCCAGTACTCCGCCAACCCCTGCCATGTCCTCCTCTGCCACCACGGGAGTCGCAGCTTGCGGACACCTGGTCCAGCCAGGCAGACAGGATTTCCTGGCACTATCCTCTTGTCGAAGGGAAGGATTGCAACAGGACGCTTTGGCTGGGCACCCATGGGCTTGCCCTCATGGGAGGGAGGGGACCAGCATGCAGGAAGACACAGGAGCCTGGCTCTTCTGCTGCCACCTGTGCCCCGTCCCCAGGTAATGACTGACAGCACAATAGGGGTGAGGGGTGTGTGTGTGTGTGTTGCACCAGCACCCTTGCCACCCAGCCAGTGCCCTGGACACTGGTGGATGCTGCCCAGCCACGTGGTGATGAAGTAGCAGGGACGCCCTCCCTCTAGGAAATCACCCTGTGGAGACTCTGCCCGGCCTCCCGCTGTGCACCTGCCCACCCAGCCATCCTGCACCCCTCATCCCCTCCAGCTTTCCCATTCTCTCCTGCTCTCCTCCCTCTGCCACGGCCCCCAAATAGTCCAGATTTGAAATGGGAAAAGGCCCCCAGGGATTGGCTGTAGCGAGCCCCCTCATTCAACTCCCAGGGCAGTAGGGATCAGTGACCAGGCCAAGGCCACCTGCAGGTCCAAGGTCACCCGCCTAGGGTGGCAGGGGCTCTCCGCACCTCTGCACTCTGCATGCCACCTCCCGTCCAGCTGGGTGCAGCTTCTGCATGATACAGAGCCTACTGCCCTAACTATGGAGTCCAGCTGGCCCCGGACAGACACTGCAACAGCCAACTCCACCAAGGACTCTTCCCCGTCCCAGGTCCACCTCGGGCTCTAAAAGCAGAGCTGGGGGGCTTGGGATTTGCAGTTTTGTGCCGCCCTCTAGTGGCACACTGTGGGAAGGCCCTGGAAAAGTCGCCTAAGGCAGCGGTTAGAGATCGTTCCGGATCAGTCCTGATTAGAGACAGTCCGGATTCAGGCATCATTGGGGGTAGGGATCCAACTTCCTGAGTCTTTTCTCCCTGCTGAGCACAGGGTAAGGCGATTTGTACTGATCTATATTTAAGTCACAGAGGCAGGATAGAATTTACAGGAGAAACAGGTTTCAAAGCTGAGTTGCCACAGCTACGAGCACTGGTTAAGTTGGAAGTCAGGCCTCACTCAGACTGCAGTGGGGAGAGCCCAGGTCGGCCGGGGCTTGGCTCCGCTGGCTCCGCTGGCTCCGCTGGCTGCCCTGCTCCTGATGGGAGCTTGCTTTGTCAACTATGTGGGTGTTCACAAAGTTTCTTCAAAAACTTTGTAGAAAACAGCTTAAAAAAAAAATGAATGACCCTTGTGGCACATCCGCCATTGTGCATCAGCCATGATGCCAGCATCCCATATGGACGCTGGCCACTTCCCACCCAGTTCCCTGCTTGTGACCTGGAAAAGGAGCAGAGGATGGCTCAAGTCCTTGGGAACCTGCACTCATGTGGGAGACCTGGAAGAAGTTCCTGGCTCCTGGCTTTGGATCAGCTCAGTTCCAGCCTTTGCGGCCACTTGGGGAGTGAGTCAGCAGACGGCAGATCTTCCTCTCTCTCTCCCCTCCTCTCTGTATATCTGACTTTCCAATTAAAAAAATCATAATTTATATCATATCATATAATATCATATCACAGGCCAAGATCGTCTGTCTGCTTCTGTTCATTTCCTAAGCAGCCGGAGCTGGGCCAGGCTGAAGCCATCAGCCTAGAGCTCTTTCCTCCAGATCTCTCATGCCAGCACCAGGGACCCACACCCTTGAGCCATTCTCCTCTGCTTTCCCAGGTGCATCAGCAGGGAGCTGGATCGGAAGTGGAGCAGCTCAAACTGGAACTGGCACTCACATGAGATGGTGGTGACACAGTGGCAGCTTCAGCTGAGGCAACACAATGCTGGTCATTATGTTTTGTTTTGTTTTTTTAATCTTTTTTTTTTTTTACAAGGTTTTTAAATTGCCTCCATAAGTCACAAATTTGCTTGTTGAGGACCCAAGCCGGTCCACAAAGCATATTTTATTTGCCAGTATGGTTGTTTTCTTGAGTTCTAAATTCCTCTCCAATGTCCTCAAACAGAGTATGTCCCTCCAGCTCAGGACACACGCCCCCACGCATGGAAATTCGCCCTGTCCTGGCTCATCTGCTTACATAGCATTTCCACAAGGAAAGTGGCTGTTCTTACCAAGCACAATGACAAACGAGGCAGAGGAGGTTGCAGGGGTGCAAGGACAACACGGAAGATTCCGCAGCCTGCACCTTAGGACCCCTAGCCCACCCTCCTCCCATCCCGCCCTTGGCTTCAGCCTTCACTGCTAACCCTTCCTTGAACAGGGGTACTCTCCTAACTCCAGCAGCCCTGACCATGTCCCTCCCGGGGTGGGTGAGGCGAGACACCTTCCTTCCCCTCTTCCTTTGTTTTCTTACTTGGACGCCACCAGGACAGCCTCTGATGTCTCCATCCGCAAACTGGCGAGGTTCTGCAGGGCCCAGCGGAGGGCGGCAAAGCACAGCGGGAAGAAGGCGCAGCCTAGTGCCAACAGCAGGGTCATGCCTGGCTGTGGTGAGGAAGGTAGAGGGCAGTCCCCAGCGGCCTTCAGACCCCACCCCCTCCCCGTGCACCTGTAACCCCGGGCATGCCCCCAGTAGCCCTCTGCTCCAACCCCGTTGGATCCTCTTCATGGATCACTGCGCACCTGAGGGGTGTTTGTTGAAAACCCAATCTGACCAGTTCATTCCTTTGTGCTAGGACAGCTGAGGTTGACCTGCACACCGCCTCTCCCGCTCCAGCCCATCGCAACCTCACACTGTCTTTTTCCTTCGCTCCTGGTATTTCCCTGCCTGTCCTG
This sequence comes from Ochotona curzoniae, assembly GCF_017591425.1. Lineage (NCBI taxonomy): Eukaryota > Metazoa > Chordata > Mammalia > Lagomorpha > Ochotonidae > Ochotona > Ochotona curzoniae. The sequence goes on from NW_024465421.1 coordinate 8,977,218, forward strand.
TAACTCTCCCCAGAACCCCTCACCTTTGCGCCCTCCGCCCCTCTTCCTGGGCACTCACATTTCTCACTTCTGAAGAGCCAAAGTGGGAGAATGACGAGGGAGGGTGGGAAAAGGCAGAAGCAAGCCTTAGCCCATGAAAAGGAAGTGTTAGCAAAAGCCTGGAAACAAATAGCTTTACACCAATATCATTTTTGTCTCCAGAGGCCTCCCCTCCCACCCACTGCCGGGAGGAGAGGAGCCGGGCAGGTGCAGGCAGCAGGTGCGGGATCCCGGCCTGCCATCCTGCATCCCTCAAACGTCCAGGACCGCAGCCTCCTGGGGCGAAAGGAAGGCGTCAAACTGCAAGCCCGCGAGGCTGTGGGGCGGAGGCAGTTGGAGGTGCCAGGGAAAGCCCCTTGTCATTGGTGGGCAGCTGGGAATGTGCCATCCTCCCATTGGTCAACCTTTTGACACAGGCACCCTCTCATTTGCTCCCCTGCTCTGGATGGGGGCCAGGTCGTAGCGCCTTGCTGCCGTATTGGCCAATGAGAATGGCTTGTTGATTTGACGGACAGCTGCGTTTCACGGGTGGAGGTGAAAACCAGGGACCAAGGAAGGAGAGGGGAAAATTCGAATGGGGAGTCCTGGCTTGAAATAGGCAAGAGGGGAAACAGCCAAAAATGGGGCGCCACGGGGTGTGTGGGCCTCAGATTCCACGCACGATCTAAGAAATACACAGTATGTCTATGTTTACATGAAATAGGGGGGTTGGGGTACAATGAGAGCAACTGAACCAAGGGCAGGTGTGAACTGGGGGGCGGTGAGAGACCCCAGTACGCCCCACGGGCATTTGCTGGGCTGTGCACATGCGTGTACGTGTGGAGCCGCAATCCTTTTTATGGTGCATTTGAAGCTAAAACTTTTCTGATTCTAAACAAACACGCCCTCTAATCGCCTGCATAGTAGTGGGTAAGTCCTTTACCCTTGCGCCCAGTGCGGTAGCCTATGTCCTTGCATGGGCTAGGATCCCATTAGGGCACCGGTTCATGTCCTGGATGCTCCACTTCCCATCCAGCTCCCTGCTTGTGGCCTGAGAAAGCCGTTGAGGACGGCCCAAAACCTTGGGATCCTGCACCTGTGTGGGAAACCTGGGAGAAGTTCCTAGTTCCTGGTTTTAGATCAGCTCAGCTCTGGCTGTTGTGGCCATGTGGGAAGTGAACCAGCAGGTGGAAAATCTTGCTCTCTCCTTCTTTCTCCAAATCTGCTTTTTCAATGAAAATAAAGAAAAGCTTTAAAAAAGAGAGAGAGAAAGAAAAGAAATGAGCCTATATTTTGTTTCTTTCTTTTTCTAATATTTATTTGAGACAAAGACTAAAAGAGTAAGCTCACATGCACCTGCCTGCTGGTTCACTTCTTTACAGCCTGCCACAACGGTTCACTTCTTTACAGCCTGCCAGGCCGGGGCAGGAGCTCAGATGGCAATCCAGGCCTCCCCATGGGTGCAGGGATCCAAGTCCACAGGCCATCACTGCTTCTTCCCAGGGAGTGCATTTACAGGAAACCAATTTCGAGCTGGGATCCGGGCATCTTAAGCAGCATCTGAAGAGCTAAACCCAATGCTGCCCTGGAAGCAGACACAGCAGGTCTGTGTGGGGCAGGGCTGAGTGCCAGGGTTGAATGAGGCAGGGCTGTGTGAGGCTCAGCTCAAATGTCCTGGGCTGGATTGGAAACCAGGCAGTGTGTTCCATTGACCAATGCCTTAAGGTACAGGGAGAGAGGTGTGGCTCTGTAGCTTACCGTGGAGTGTAGGGTGAGGGCGGGGAAAGAATCCGTGAGCCATGAGCTGGCAGAGGTCAAGTCCAAGTTGCATCGGGATCTGAACCCTCTCCTACATCTTTCTTTCATCACCGATGTCTTCTTTTTTTCAAACGAGATAAGGCCAAGGTTTCACAGGTTTCACATCAAAGGAGGAGGGGAACAGAGCGGATCCCCACACGTTTTCACAGCCACCCACAGGAGCTACCTTGCGTGCCCTGACTCAGCCCACACCCACACACAGACGCCCTCCCCCGCGATCCTGAGCATGTCACCGTTTGGGGACATTTCCCAGATAATTCTCCCCCAAACAACTGGCCATGACTCCTGAAACCAATTTCATAATGACCCAAATGGGAGAAGCTGTGGCTTAGCGTAATGATTTTTGACCTTTTTAAAAATTGCTTTTCCCAAACAGACTCTTTTTTAGACTTTTTTTCCCCCTGTAATTGCTGCCCAGCATAAAATTTTAATGACACAGATTTACTGTCCGTCTATTTATGTCTATCTGTGCTGGTCCGTATGTAAGAGCAGTTGGATTGTTTTGTTCTGTCCTCCAAGAACCAATTTCTGCCCTCTTGGGGGCGATATTATCCCAACAGAGAACACATGAGCGTCATCAAACACCGCTTTTCCAGCCACCCTGACAGACACCATGCCGAAATCGGAAGAGATGCTGTCACTCCTGTTTTGTAAAGAGGCAGAGAGTGCTTCAAAAGGTTACCAGAGGAACCTGGTGTGATAGCCTAGTGGCTGAATCCTCACCTTGCATGGGCCAGGATTCTGTATGGGTGCCAGTTCATGTCCTGGCTACTCCACTTCCCTTCCAGCTCCCTGCTTGTGGCCTGGGAAAGCAGTGGAGGACAGCCCAAAGCCTTGGGACCCTGCACCCGCACGGGAGACCTGGAAGAACCTCCTGGCTTCAGATCGGCTCAGTTCTAGCCGTTGTGGTCACTTGAGGAGTAAACCAGCAGATGGAAGATTTTTCTCTATGTTTCTCCTCTCAGTAAATCTGTCTTTTCTTTTTAAAAAGACATTTATTTTTATTGCAAAATCAGATATACAGAGAGAAGGAGGAGACAGAGAAGAAGATCTTCCATCCGATGAGTCACTCCCCAAGTGGCTACAATGGCCCGAGCAGAGCCAATCTGAAGCCAGGAGCCTGGAGCCTCTTCCAAATCTCCCACGTTGGTGCAGTAGCCTAAGCATTTGGACCATCTTCTGCCCCTTTCCCAAGCGTATTAGCAGGGAGTTGGATGGGAAATGGAGCAGCCATGACACAAATGGGCACCCATATGGGATGCTGGTATTGCAGGGGGAGGCATTCCCATGAAAATTTGGTGTATCACCAAGCAGATTGAATTCCATGTGCAGCTTATTTTTCTGTAATATTAATTTCCATACCCTTTTTGCAAGCGCCCTGGTGTTAGTGATCCAAGAGTAAAATGGCTGGTAGTTAAAAGAAGAATCTAGAAACTGCCTGAGACCCTGTCTGGGTTCTTATCTTCTCTGTCCTCATTCCCCCACCACATGACGGGCCATGCATCTGCTCCCAAGGAAGGCTTGGGCTTGCGTGTCTGGTTGCTGGCTGCTGCTTACTCTACTTGATCTGACCAAACACTTTTTACAGCATGTCCTATGTGTCGGGTGCCCATCTAAGCTCTTCCGTGGGCTGAGACGCTGCAGTAACATTCTCTGTCCAGAGGAGGGGAGGGGCTGGTGGCTCTTTCAGGGTCCCCGAGTTGAGAAGTGATCCAACTACAGGAACTTTTCAGTGTGGACTTTAAAAGGGAACTCGTCACCACTACTAAAAATAGAAACCCCTGATCACCTGTGGTACATAGAAAATAACACTTTATATAGCAAATGGAAACAAAGATTTTTAACATTGTAACTATTTGTTAGGCTGCTACTGGGACTGCCCAGTCTGCACTGCAGGCAGCTCTCTCTCTCTCTCTCTCTCTCTCTCTCTGTTAAAAGGAAGAAAGCCAGACATAGATAAGCACTGATAAAAAGGTGTTGAAGGACTTTTGGCAGCAAAATGGGACTTTGTCCCAGGGTGATCACAAGTGTTGTAAGGGAATTGGAAAGAGACTAGCTTTCCCGGCACATGTGTGTGCGTGCTGTCATTGAACCGTACATCACCTAAAGCAAACCACTCAAGGTCAGAAGCACTCCACAGCCTGAGATCATGACAGACTCCTTGTCTGGGCATCCCATAGACCCAGCACTGGCCTGCAGGTGCACAGGTACAGGAGCAGCCTGGGGCCTGGCTCAGTGCAGCTGTTTCTGTAGACCTCAGCCACCGGCTCTCCCTCTTGCAGCCCCACTCCCACGTGAGCGTCCCCATCCCAGGCTATCCAGACCTGCCATCCAGTCCCCTCCACCTGGACTTTACCGTTTCCTATCCCCGGTGGGCTCCTCTGTCCCGACGCTGTTTGGCTCATCATCTCTGCCTGGGTGCCGCGTGGATGGGCGCTGCAGGTACACGGGGCTGCTCTCAGCAGAGGAGGCTGTGAATAAGTAAATGTTAGGCAGCCAGCCGTGGCCTGCTTCCCACCTGATACCCAAGGAAGGGTCCAATTCCCCCAACCCCCACACCACGGCAGCATCCCTGCCAGGGTGTCAGAGCATTTATTATTTAGTGCTTTTATTTGTACTGCCTCAGGTCAGCTACTGTTCAAGCAGTCGCAGCCCCACCCTTTACCTGCATACCAGAAAAAGGCCAGAGGCATAACAGGTGTGATGTAGTCAGATGGCTTAAGGTTCAAGGGCCTTTCTGCCCCAGTTGTCTGGCTGTGTGACATCGGCCCGGTTTCAGAACCTCACTGGGCTTCTGTTGTATGTTCACAAGGTCCCAATCATGGCCAGAGCCCAAAGCCTGCCTCTGCTACTTGCTTCTTGTGTGAGCCTCAGGCTTCTATCTATAACATGGAAACAATAGCATTTCCTCTTCCCAGGGTTGCTGAGACATGTGTGCAAGGCGCAGTTCCTGCTTACATGCATACTCATGAGTGATTGTTTGTCCATCATTACTAATGAGCCCTGGCTCAGGGCTCTATTACATTATGTGTAATCATCACCCCTAGCCCTGCCAACAGAGGACTGAGGCCCAGTGAGCTCCGTTGGCTTCCCCCCAGGGCTTCCCAGAAACGCCAAGGGAGGGAGCACTTAGAACTCCAAAAACCAGCTGGATCCAAAGTTGATTGGGTTGTGCTTTTTTTTTTTTTTTTTTTTAATAACTGGGCCGCAGTTCCTTCATGTCTGTAAAACAGAAATGATGGTTCCTGCCACTGGTGAGGATTAAATAAGGTTTGTGATGAGGCTTAAATAAGGTCTGTGGATGCTGTGGGGCAGCTCAGCCTCTCCATTCCTCCAGGGAAATTCTCTAAACCCAGATCTCTCCTCTCCATCACTTGGAGCCTCTGCTGGCCAGATCAGGACCAGAGCTGTCAGCGCCCCCTCCCACTCCCCAGGCCTGGGCCTCCCAGGTTCTACCCACCCTCGGATGATGCCTGAATGGCTCCCTTTTCTTCCTTTCCCCTGGGGTCTTGGCTTTGAACTTCAGGTTGCAGGGAAATCTGGTAGAAGTCTGATTGTCCCCCAGCCTCCCACAGATGCGTGATTCGGGTACAAGTGTGGGGCTTGGCAGAGGGAGAGCCCTAATCACCCCTCCCACGCTTTGCCTGGCAGCGAGCTGGCCCTGCACACTGTCCACCCTGCATAATGTATGAGCCCAATAGCAGGAACAGAATACGATCGTCCGTGGCAGTGACTCTGACCGCTGCCAGCCTTGGACGTGGTTGGAGGCCTTGCCAAAGTTGGTGTCACTGAGTTGGCAGGAGACAGGGAGGGAGGGAGGGGAATGTGTGCCTTCTGAAGCCTTCCTGGGACTGGGGGAGGGATTGGCTTTTTCCCAGATTGGTCATTGGGGATGTCCCTGCATCTTAAAATCAGCAGTGATGACAGTGGGGAAAGTTACAGTGCCTGGGAGGGCATTTGGCACTGGCACCTGGCCTGTGTGTGATGGAAGGTGGGAGGGGAGACCTGGGACTTGGGATGGGGGGGACACAGAGTTGGGAAATTTCCATGCTGCTGCTTCTAGCCGTGTGTTGGGGAAACCCTCTCCTCGAGGGGCTGGCCCCTGAGGGTGAGGAGCCCTGAGGAGTGGGACTTCCGGTGGCAAAGCTGGGAGGCAGTGGCTGTATAGGAGGCCGCGTGGGGAGCGTAGGAAGGCCAGACAGAGGTCCTGGTGCCTTCCTAGTCAAGGGTTGGGGTGCTGCCAGAGACAAGCCCAGGAACAGGACCATCCTGAAATGGAGTATTCACAGAATTAAAAGGTGTTCGCTGATGGTCCCCCTGCCTCCCCGCCGAGTCTGGGCTGAGAGCTAGGGTGGGGGCCACGGATGGGAAGCAGGCTGCAACATCCAACTGGAGAATCAACCAAGTGTTACATCATTACCCAGTGCACAGCAGCCATCCCTGTCCCTGGGGTTTGGGAGGACCTCACCCAGCCCAGGCTGTCCACAGGCCTAAGGGAGGAGCAGGGACACGAGGTAGGGTGTTCTAGTCCCGGGGTGCAGCTCTGAGTCCCCCAAGAGCCTGTGCAGAGCCCCTGGCACACACCTATCATGTGTTTGTAAGATTTCCAGCCTGTGACCAGGGACATGGGTGAGGAGTGAGAGGGTGTGTGCATGTAGGGAATGGGAGCAGCGCTCCCAGAAGCTTGGTGTGGACAGATGTAAGATGTTTTGTTTTTATGATTTATTTATTTTCATTGGAAAGGCAAATTTACAGAGAGAACAAAACAGAGATCTTCCATTCTCTGGCTCGCTCCCCAAATGGCCAGAAACCAGGAGCTTCTTCTGGGTCTTGCACACGGGTGCGGGGTCTCAAGGGTTTGGGCCGTCCTGGACTGCTTTCCTAGGCCACAGGCAGGGAGCAGCTGGAAGGGAAGTGGAGCAGCTGGGACACGAATCGGCATCCAAATGGAATCCTGGCGCTTAGAGGTGAAGGATTAGCCAATTGAGCCATTGCATTGGGCTCTGGATGGAGCTCTTGTACCTTGCCCTGGGAGCCCTGGGAAGCTTTTGGAAGTTTACAGATGGAAAAAGAAAAGGAGCAGGATTTGAAAAAAGGTAGTCAAGCTGGAGAAGCGGGAACGGGCTGAGCAAAAAACTGGCTGCCTTTTCTCCCTTTGTTCTGGAGAAGTCACAGAGCAAGTGGGCGTGTGAGGCGGGTGGGGGGTGGGAGTGGTCAGCTCTTGTTTTGTGGCACCCCAGGACCCAGGGCACCTCCCCCGACGTCCAGCACCCAGGATCCGACCAGAGCCGGGTGATGTAGCGAATCAACTATTGTTTGGGTGCCGTCATCCCGTCTTAGTTAAAAAAAAAATCTCGGGGCTATGGAGGATTCAGCGGGAAAAAGCGGGGCGGGAAGGAGGAGTTTGGGGCTCGACGGCTGCCGTAGAGGCCCGCGCTCTGGTCCCCATGGCAGCAGCCAGAAGCGGCAGAAGGCTCCTGGGCGGCGTTGGCGCCAAGGCGATTGGTCCGAGCGCGGCGCGGAATCCGTGAACTGCCCGCGGCCCCCGAGGGTGCAGGTGATGGGGCTGAGGGGGCTGAGGGAGCCTGGGCTGTGGGGACAGCGGAGGGGGGCCGGCCTGGGCCGGATTGGAGCCTGCGAAGAAGGCGCCGCCCTGGGGTCCCTGGATCCCCGACTCCCGCCATGCGGACCAGAGGCTATCGCCAGGACTCAGTTTGCCCAAACGGGAGATGGGAGGAGGAGGTGAGCCTCACACACACTCTGCTGGCCCCTCTCCATCTCTAAGATTCACCCCCTCGCCTTTTTCTTTCTTTCTTTCTTTCTTTCTTTCTTTACAGCTCCAGGACTTGAGTGGTGCTTTTGTATCCCATGGAGGTGAGTCCGACCCACTCCCCACTGCCAGGCCGCTCTCTTTTCATCCAGGACCCACCCTGACGTGGCCCGTCTTCGGCAAACTGGAATGAGAAAGATGCTTTTGACTCACTTTACCCCTTCCAGCCAGGACAAGAACTGTGAGATGGTGCCACCGGTGGGCACCTTTTTGGTCTTAGCTGGCAAGATCCAGGGTAGCTTGCCAAGTGGCCTAGGAGAAGAATCATGGGGTGGGGTACCCAGAGCCCTGGGCATGGATGGGCCAGAGACCTGGGGACAGCACGTTGGGGGCACTACTAGGAACTTAGTGTGGCTGGGGACGTGGGCAGGGAGGGAATCCTGGGCAGGCCTAGGTGTGGGGCTGGGTTAACCTGAAGCCATTGATGGGCTGTAAGGGAGGTTGGTGGGATGGAGGGGCCACACAGGACAGCTGGTGTGGAAAGAGCCAGTTGTGAAGGTGAGAAGGCAATGCAGGATGAGGGATGCTTTCAAGTCCAGGCAGTGTTAGGAGAGAAAGAGCAGGGCGATGAAATGGGAGGAGGGCAGGTTTGGCGATGGGTAGTGTGCTGGGATGTGTCCTGTTGATGCCCTCCCAGCACACCAGCAGGGGGTTCCCCCAGCCACCCCTGGCTCCCTCCCATCTCCCAGCCTCCCTTCCCTCTGTGCTCCTTGCAGGCTTCCTCCAGCCCGTGGAGTCCAACCCCAGCTCCTGTGGGCAGCCCCGCCTTGCTGCTTCCCATCCCCGCCATTGTCTTCATCGCTGTGGGCATCTATTTGTTGTTCTTGGGCCTGGCGCTGCTCACTAGACGCTGCCTGCTGGTGAGGGACTCTGCGAGGGATAAAGGGTGGGACCGGCAGGGAGAGAGGAACCCGTTAAACTGTCCTCTCTTCTGCAAACTCTTCTCCTTCCGGCTTGGTGGGATCAGGGTGGCTCTGTCTTCTGGTCGCCTGCCCCTCTCCCTGAATCAGCCTGGCTCGATGCTCACCCCTGCCCTGTCCTAGGCCCAGGGCTGCTGCGCGGACTGCAGCTCCCCCTGCAGGAAGCAGAGCGCCTCCGAGCGCCAGGACTGTTGCTGGACCTGCGCCGAAGCCTGCGACTTCCCTCTGCCCCGCCCCGCCCACCTCCTGGATGCCTGCTGCCCCCAGCCCAGTGAAACTGTGAGTTCTCCCTCTAAGGCTGCCCAGCCTAGCCCTGTGCTAGGTGCGATCTGGGTCTCTATGCTGTGACATTTATTACAGAGCAACTGAGCCCGGCCAGGCACCTGGCCAGATCCTAAGTCATGTGAGGACAGCCTGAACCAACATCAACACTGGGGGAAAGGAGGATGACAGCTACTTGAAGAAAGAAAGAAAACCAGGGGACAGCTGAAGCGGTGCCTTTGAAAATACTCCCAATAGCCTGGTGGCTAAATCCTCACCTTGCATGTGCCAGAATTCCACAGGGCACGGGTTTGTGTTCTGAATGCTCCACTTCCCTCCCAGCTCCCAGCTTGTGGCCTGGAAAAGCAGTAGAGAATGGCCCAAAGCCTTGAGACCCTGCTTTTCTCTGTATATCTGCCTTTCCAATAAAACGAGCAAACAAATAAACAAAAACACAGCTCGTGAGTAACTTCTGCTCTCTGAGCTGGGGTCCGGAGGCACTGTCAGAGATGTGATGACTTTTCCCAACACCTCTGAGAGCTAGTATTAATTTTTTAAATGTTTATTTTATTTGAAAGGCAGAGAAGGAGGCACAAACAGAATCTTCCATTCACATGTTCATTCCCCAAATGCTGGGGCTAGGCCATGTCAAAGAGTTAGGCACTTGGACCATTCCCCACTGCCTCCCCGGGGACATCAGCAGGAAGCTGGATTGGAAGTGGAGCAGCAGGGACTTAAAGCAGCACTATGATATGGGTGGGATGAACCTATGTAGTATCAGTGTTGTGTGAAGGCACTTCAACAGCTCATAGAAAATCAATGAAAAGAGGCCAGTACTGTGGCATGGTGGGTAAAGCCTGCTGCGTGTGAAGCTGGCATCACAGGCAGGGTTCCTGCACAGAGGTGAGAAATCTAAAGAAGCTCAGCTCCAGCCATCTGGGGAGTGAACTAGCAGATGGAAGATCTTTCTGTCTTTCCCTTCCTGTCTATAGCTCTTATTTTGAATGGATGGATATATTTTGTTATAAAGTTAAGCTGCTTTTATCATAATTTTGAAATCTATGCATAACTTTTTACATAATGTACCTTTTCCATGAACTTTTTTTTGGTAATTGCTTTTTATTGTCCATGAACTTTTTTTTTTTTTTAAGACTTACTTATTTATTGGAAAGTCAGATGTACAGAGAGGAGCAGAGACAGAGAGGAAGCTCTTCTGTCCAATGGTCCACTCCCCAAGTGACAGCAATGGCCGATGCTATGCCGATCCGAAGCCAGGATCCAGGAACTTCTTCCGGGTATCCCACATGGGTGCAGGGTTCCAAAGCTTTAGGCCATCCTCGACTGCTTTCCCAGGCCACAAGCAGTGAGCTGGATGGGAAGTGGAGCTGCCAGGATTAGAACTGGTGCCCATATGGGATCCCAGGTGTGCAAGGTGAGGACTTTAGCCACTAGGCCCCGCCGCCGGGCTCCCTCCATGAACTTTTTGAAGTCTTGTTTATTTTACTAGTATTTGGTAAGAATATTTCACCATAGCCGCTCCCTATCTTCTGCTGTTTACAAGGTGTGTATGTATATGTTTATTTACTTATCTGGAAGGCAGAGAGAGACAAAGAGATCTTCTATTTACTGGTTCCCTCCCTAAATGCCTACAATAGTTGTATCAGAACTGGCCAAAGCCAGGAGCCTGAACTCAATCTGTGCTTCCCATATGGGCAGCAGGGACCCGAGTTCTTGAACCATCACCTGCTGCTCCGCCCCTCGCCCCCACGCACGCACAAGGTACATGTTAGCAGAAGCTGGACTTGAACTGAGTGGACACTTAAACCCAGGCAGCCTGCTTGGTGTGGGATGTGGCTGGCTGGAGTCGTGACTGTAGCCCCCTCCCAACACTTGTCCCCCAACTAGCCCTATGTAACTTGCCCTAATGCCTCAGCCACCTGTCTGTGTCCGCACACCTGCACACACAAGTGAGTAGAATTCTCGTGAAATTGCTCACCTAGTTTGTTGGTTTCCTGGAAGAGTGTGGTCGAGCAAGTCCTTCCATAGCTGGAACTCAGCCCCCTGGGGGCAGAAGGCTGGCCTGTGGCCATTTTTGCAGTTGCTGGTTTATGGATGTTGAGTGTAGCCAATCACCTTCCTGGGCGGGGATTATTTTGGATTTAGAGATTTAGATAGCAAAGCTCCTGTCCTTGGAGTGATGACCTTGCCTTGGGGGGCGGCAGGCATGGTGAAGATCAGGTCCCAGCAATCCTGTGGTGGGGCTGATTGCAGCTGCTGCGAATGCCTGGCAGGTGTGTTGAACTTCAAAATCAATGGTGTGGCACTGTGCTCTCTTCTTTCTTTTCTTTTTTTTTAAAGATTTATTTTTATTATTATTTTTTTTATTGGAAAGGCGGATATACAGAGAGGAGAGACAGGGGCTCGAATGGCTTGCCCAAGGTGATGCAACTGGGCTGGCCAGCAGCTCGAGTCATTCAGCAATGATTTAAGGCCTTGTACTGGGCTCCAGGGACTCGGCAGAAATGAGAGAGATGAGGCATAAGCTACCCAGGGCTTGCAGTCTGGGGCTAGATAGGCAGTTACAGTAGGGTGGGGATAAGGACCACATTTAGTGGGCAATCTGCATACTAGTGCATGATCTAAAGTGGGTCCAGTTCTCCCTCCCTCAGTAGGTCTGGGATGGGCCAAGAGGTGGTGAAGTTGTGATGAGCGGATCAGCTGTCCCTAGCTGAGCGCTCACAAGTTTTTGGGTAGAGTACCCCTCCTCCTGCTCCTCCATGCCCTGTTCTGTTATCTCCATCAGGGTGGCACAACAAGGACTGTTGGCAGCTCACGGTCTTTTTGTCTCAGAGATGTAGGCATGGAGGCTCCACGTGTGAGTGAGACCCGTGGATGTGCAGCCCCAGGGCTGACCCACTGCAGGGCTCTGGCTGTAGGCAGTGGGGCTGATGGCAAGTCCTCACATAGTCATGGGGACACACAGTCTCGGGGACAGAAAAAAAATCAGCGGGAGAAGTGCAACCCCGGGGAGCCTGGGGCAGTGCAGGGGTTAATGCGGAGCCCTGATTTCATGTACTTAAACAGCAAATTCCTTGCAGGAGACACATGGCTGCTGGTAGGAGCAGAGAAACCCATTAGCAGTTATTAACACTGGCTCTGAACCCTGCCAGCTCAGGGCTGAAGCCAAGAAGTGCTTTTAATCCCTGCTCTTCTAAGGGGAGGGCGGCAGACTTCTGGCCACCAGCCCTGTGCACGGAAGGACTGCGTGGGCCTCCTGAACCTACCATAGCCTGTGCTCCCTCAGCACTGGCTCTGTCCAGAGATGCCCCAAACCACATACTTTGCCCAATATTCGAAAACCACGTCCTTATCTCCCTAACACCGGGATGCCTCTAAGCCTTCTGCATGCGCCCTCTCCCCATGGGTGGATGATGGGTGATCCAGCCTTAACTGGAGCCCCTAATGACACCTGACCTCACCAGTCAGCTGATACCGCACCCCGAAACCTCAGCTGTTGGAAATGTCACGCCCCTATTCCTGGCCTGGCCCCGGTGTCTGATTGAGCTGTGCAACTGGGACTGTCACTAGTTCTGGCTCTGGCCTGAGCAACCAGCAAGCTTTTGTCACAGGGCCATCCTGAGTTTGTGGTTGTAGACCAGCTCTGTCCCAGCGTGGAGAGGCAGAGGGTCAGAGGGGGCCTGTTCCTCCTTCCTGTCCCAAAGGACATGCTGTTCCTATTTCCCCGGGGACTTGTCTTTCCCCCACCAACTCCCCCCCCAGGCCATGAGGGGGGAACTCCAGAGGCCCTCTCTGCTCTCCTTTCCACAAAGAAGTAAAAGCTGGGGGGCTGGCATGTTGGCTAAACTGGCAAATCCTCCACCTGCAAACACCTGTATCCCACATGGGTGCCGGTTCATATCCCAGCTGCTGTACTTCCCATCCACTCCCTGCTTGTGGCCTGGAAAAGCAGAGAATGACCCAAGTCCTTGGGACCCTGCACCTGTTCTGGAAACCCAAAGGCATCTCCTGATTCCTGGCTTCAGATAGGCTCAGCTCCAGCCACTGTGACCATTTTGGGAGTGAACCAGCAGATGGAAGATTTTTCTGTCTCTCTCTGTAAATCTGCTTTTCCAATAGACGTGAATAAATATACATATTTATTTAAGTCAAAGCCATCTGCTTAGATTCATCCATTTATTCCCCACTCCTCTGCCTCCCAGCCACCTGCTCCCTAAGTGAGCTCAGAGGAGAACTTGGGGTGTCCCAGGCCTAGGAACCCTTGGAAAAAGTAGCTGTTCCTGGTGCAGGGAGGCATTGGGAGCACAGGATTGGGGCTGGCAGACCCTGCTTCAAGCCAGCTACTTGCGAGTAGCACTTGAGCAAGTCACTTCACTCTGAGCATTCTGATCATTAGAAGGGCTCAACTTTTTCCTTTTCAGGATTTGTTTATTTTTATTGGAAAAGCAGATTTACAGAGAGAAGACAAGATGGAGAAAAATATCTTCCATCTACTGGTTCACTCCCCAAATGTCCGGAGCTGAGCCAAACCTGAAGCCAGGAACCGGACGTCTACCACATGGGGTCCAGGGGTCAGGGTCTTGAGCCATCCTCTGCTTTCCCAGGCCACAAGCAGGGAGCTGGATGGGACATGGAGTAGCCAGGACACAGACCAGCATCCAAATGGGATCCCTGCTCCCTAGAGAGGAAAATATGGGGATTTGCTTGATCTCCTGCTGCTCCATGGCACAAAGCCTTGACAATGTGGCAGAGCCATCCCTGAGCCAGACACTGGGGTACCTGAATTCCCGTGAGAAAGCCAGGGCCGCTGGTTCTGTGTCCTCCTCCGTAACATGGTGTAGGCAGAGCATGCCTAGGACCTCCCTCCCAGCACTCCTGAACACGATGCGAGTGGCTCCGGGAAACTGCTTTACTGCCAAGAATAGCCCATGGTGGCCTCCCAGGCTGTTGTCCACCCTCCTCCTCCCCGTGAGGGAAGAGGACACCCCCTCAGTCCTTCCCTTCTCTCCCTCAGGGTTGGGCCCCTCGCTGCCCCAGCTGCTGCCCGCTCTGCGACTGCGCCTGCGCTTGCCAACTGCCCGACTGCCAGAGCCTCAACTGTCTCTGCTTTGAGATCAAGCTGCGATGAGTCCCTGACCAGGAGCTTACCCTCTGGGGAGTGGCCGGCCCCCAGGGCTCACCTGCCCCCCTTGCTGATCAGTACCCCTTTCTCCAGCACCCTTCCCCACCCCATGGACACACAAATGGCCGGCCCAGCTCGGTGGCCTGGGACCTGCCAGTGGAGGGCCTGGTTCCCCATGAGCCCACAGAGCCCTTGGGCAGTTGGTGGACGGCAGGTCCTTTGGAGGATCAGAAGAAAGAGGCGCTCCGTTCTAGAATGTGGCCCCACTGCCTCTCCTTCTCCAAGTAAATTGTAATATTTGAAGGTGAGGGTATGGGACAGGGCTCATCAGAGATTCTGGGAGAATTGGGTCTGACTGTGGGGGATGCAGGGGTGCCCCAACCACACTCTGTCGTCTTGGTTATTTTAGGAGTGCAGTGCCTGCATCTGCTCTCCCTCTTAAAAAAAAAAAAAATCAGAAAACCCGAGCAGCCACTAGCCAGGCCCAGAGTTGGGGGAGGGAAAGGGAGGAGCCAGCAGGAGGCAGGCTGGGAGGGGTCAGGGTGACCTAAGGCCCCTTACCCTTTTCTTACAGATTCCAGCCCAAACACAGGGTAGCTCCTGACCACCACGAGACTCCTTCTGGAATCCCAAGGAAGACATTTCCTCTGAAGTGCCAGTGAGTAGGTGGGGAGCCCCCCTTCCCCATACTCTCTCCCGCACCCCCTTCCCAGCAGAGCGACCCAAGGCTTCCTCCTCCTTCCCCCACACCGAGCCCCACGCTGGCATGAATGTCAGGGGCTTCAGGTTTCCCTAAATATAGGTCCCTGTCGGGGATCCGTGGCCGGGGAAAGGGCAGGGGTCACAGGAGAAGGTCGGGGACACTTGTCCAGGGCGGGGGGAGGGCAGGAGCTGCCTTATAACCCAGGCTGGGGACGACCCGCTCACTCGCTGCTGACCAGACTCTGCCAGCTCCTTTCGCCTCGCCGCTTAGCAGGTGGGCCGCTAACTTAGCCGGATCAGGAGGGGGAAGAGTAAGAAGGAGGGCAGTGGAGCAACTCGGAGACGGAGTTTATTTTGCAGAAATAAGGCAGGTCCCAGGAAGATACGTCGCAGGGACTTCCTCGGGGGAGTGTGCGTGTGTGTGTGTGGGGGGGGACTAGCGGGGGCCCGCTGTTTTCCACGTGGTCGGCTTTTTGGTTGGGGGATCCGCGCCACCACGCTCTGGTCGGCGCCAGCCCCATGTGGAGAGCGCGTGCGCCAGCGGGAGCTCGGTTGGGTCTCTGGAGCGAACCCCGGCACCGATGCCTGGAGGCCTTCCTCAGTAGTCAGAGCTTGGCACGAGTGTGCAGGAGGCCTCGCCTCCAAGCCCCTGGCAGCTCCGGCACCCACCCGTCCTGGCCTGGACTAAGCGACCTGGGGCGATCTAGGGCGATCGGCTCCACGCCCAGAGGCAGGCCCGCGCCCGACCTCTCCCTCTGGCGACTGTGACACACGCTGCAACCGCGCAGGCCGGAAGCGGGGCTGCTCGCGGCCGCCAGATCTGGTCCTAGAAGGGGAAGTGGAGGCTCCATCTTTTCAGCCTCTTCCGCTCCGCTTTCCCCTAGCTTCTCATCTCCATCTACTCTGCGGCCTTTATTCTGGCTGAGTCACGGCACCCCGGAACGCTCCAGGCCCGGGCAGCGGGGAGTGCGGGGGGAGGTGCAGCCCGGTGAGGGGGAGGGGAGGGCGCCGCCGACCCGCGGGATGTGGCCGGAGTCACGTCCCAGGCTGCGGGGCGGGGGAAGCAGCCCGCTCGCAGGCACCGCCTCCGGGGCGGCTTCGCGGCTCGGGGGGCTGGCCTCCCACCTAGTTCCTTTCGCGCAATTGGACGTCTCCTGCCCCACCCCCTCCTCTGCAAGGGAAAAGGCCCGGCGGAGGGGCACCGCGGCGCCTTTAAAAGGCAAGGGCTCCACCTCTCGCCCGCCCCTTGCGCCGCCCCCTCCGGGAGCTGAATAGGCTGCGTTCCTCTCGGAACGCGCCGCAGAACCGGGTCCTGGTGACGATCGCCGCGTTCTCTTCCCCTGCGCGCTCTCCAGCCCACCGCCGCCGCAGCCCTCCAATCCACCTTCCCGGGCCAGGTGAGCGTCTCTACGCCACGTGTCAGGGTCAGGGACCCAGAGAAAGGTCTTGGTGGGGAGGCGGTGGCGGGTCGGCTGGGAGACCCTTTCCACGCTTCTCCCCAGGCTACCCTCTCGCTCCCCCACACATCCGCATGCGCTCAGCTCCGACTCCCTAGCCGTCGGCGGCTTGGGCTCCCTGGCTTAGCTGCGCAACGCGGCAGCTCCGCGCGCTGAGTCATGGCGGGGGAGGAACAGCGAGAGGGAAGCTCTACTCCCCTCTCGCAGAGACCCCCCCCACACACACCACCATCACCTACACCGTCCAAATGATTAGGGCTCCTTCGTCTCTAAGGGTCCCCTCCAGAGACGGCGAGGGGGCGGGAGCCGGGCCATCTATCGCCTCAGGGTTCCCGTAGGTGAGGGGTTTATTCGGGCCAAGAGGTAGGGCGTGCCGGCTAGGAGGGGGAACCCCTTAGTCTGGCTTGATGACCCATTAACACTTTGCTATCTTTTCCTTATCTCGTGACGTTGATTCTGAGCCTGGAACAGCTGCTGCCAGCCGTGCGAAAAGACAGGAGCATTTTTCAGGGACAGGGGTGGGGCGCTTGGCGGCTCCTCCACGTATCCTTTCCCTGTGCAAGCAGCGAGAAGGGCAAGCCTCACCCCTCCCTGGGCCCCAGCCTGGCTCGCCCCGCTGCTCTTTCCCGGAACTCTCATCACCTTCCAGCATCCCCCCTCCCACACACACACCCTTTTCCTAATTCCCTGCCCCCACCCTAAGGGTGGGACAGCCTGACCTTGAGATGTCCTTGAGGACTGAATGGCCCAATCTCTTCTATCTAATCTTGGAACTGATCCTCCTCTTCCCACCAGGGTGGAGGCACACAGAACTTTGCCCTTCTTTGGGCTCTCTCGGATGAAGGTGGTGGGGTCTCTGGCCCCTCCCCATGCCCTGGGAACTCTAAAATCCTCTGGTTGTTCGGTTTTGTTTCTAGGCAAGGTGACCCCCATGGCAAAGCGCAAGCCAGATGGGTCCAGCTTCAACATGACCCGCCTGTCCCTGGCTCTGGCATTTTCCTTTCCCCCGGGTGCCAGTGCGCAAACCCAACCTCAGCTGGGCACCACCCAGCAGCAGACAGAGTTAGGAAAGGTACAGGGGGCAGGCCTAGTCTAGGGAAGTCGGGAAAGCCGGGGACAGAAAGTACCCCAGGACCCGCCCGGGTGCGAGGGCATGGGAGGTAGGGAACTTGGGGGACAGGAAGTACCCCAGGACCCGCCCGGGTGCGAGGGCATGGGAGGTAGGGAACTTGGGGGACAGGAAGTACCCCAGGATATGCCCTGGGTGTGGGGCAGGGGAGGTAAGGAACATTTTACCCTGACCACAGGCAAGGGGCCCTGCTTGCTGGGGAAGGTTGCAGGACAGCCCAGCTTACCAGGCCTCCTGCATCCATCTCAGGAACTTGCTGCCACCAGCACCATGCCCTACCCGTATCCAGCGCTGACCCCAGAGCAGAAGAAGGAGCTGTCGGACATCGCTCACCGCATTGTGGCCCCGGGCAAGGGCATCCTGGCTGCAGATGAGTCCACAGGTGCACCACAGGGAGGTGGGAGTGGTAGGCTGATGGACAGCCTCCCCTTCCTGTCCCACACACTGACCCACCTGCCCCCCTCCAGGTAGCATCGCCAAGAGGCTGCAGTCCATTGGCACAGAGAACACGGAGGAGAACCGGCGTTTCTACCGCCAGTTGCTGCTTACCGCTGATGACCGTGTGAACCCCTGCATCGGAGGCGTCATCCTCTTCCACGAGACCCTCTACCAGAAAGCCGATGATGGGCGTCCCTTCCCACAAGTGATCAAGTCCAAGGGTGGTGTTGTGGGCATCAAGGTAAGGGGGCAGACTGTACTGTTGGGGTGAGGGTAGACCCGGGAAGGGGAAGTACTAAAGGGCAGGGTAGGGCATGACCCCAGGCTTGCAGGCCTGGCGGACGTGGGTGGACGGGAAGCCACAGATGGTCGGTTGATGGTAGCTGCTGGGTGTGGTGCATTCAAGCCTCCCAGTTCCAGGCTAAGGGCTAGTCCCATTGTACAGATGCAGACCCAGGAGTTGAGGGAGCGTGACAAGGTGACTTGCTGACAGGAGGTGCTAGAGAGCAAATCTCCCTGTCAACCATAGTCTGGTGTAGCCTGCTGCCCAGAACTAGATATTGTAATATTTGCAAGTCCTGAAAGGGCCATTGCAGAGACTTAAACAAAGTTGGGAGAACACGAGGAACTGGAACCAGAGTTCATGTTCTCTGTCTCATGTCACTGCCATCTTTCCCATCCCAACAGGTGGACAAGGGCGTGGTACCCCTGGCAGGAACTAATGGCGAGACCACCACTCAAGGTGAAAACTCCCCCCTCCCTTAGCTGGGTGTCCCTTCTTGGATTGGAAGGCAGGTTCCCGGGAAGTGGGAGCCCCGTGCCCCCCTCTCTCCTCCCCCTGCCCTAACTCCTCCATCCCTTCAGGGCTAGATGGGCTGTCGGAGCGCTGTGCCCAGTACAAGAAAGATGGAGCCGACTTTGCCAAGTGGCGTTGTGTGCTGAAGATTGGGGAGCACACCCCCTCAGCCCTGGCCATCATGGAGAATGCCAATGTTCTGGCCCGATATGCCAGCATCTGCCAGCAGGTGGGTTTGTTTCTCTTCCCACGGTGGCAACAAGAGGCTAGGACTGCTGCCTCCCCCAGAGCAGCTGCTCCCCAAAGCTTGTCACGCCTCATGCTGGGTCTGCAGCCAACACTTCAATCGTGAGACAGCAAGCAGAGGAAGGAGGGTGTGAGCGGGTGCCCAGTGCTGTGGTCCTCGCTGATCTGAGCTCTGGGAAGAGCATATGGGTTAGGAGGCCTGCATCAGCCCGTCCTTCTCTTCCCACACAGAATGGCATTGTGCCCATCGTGGAACCAGAAATCCTTCCCGACGGAGACCATGACCTGAAGCGCTGCCAGTATGTCACTGAGAAGGTAAAGTGACATGCCTGCCTGGCCAGCCCTTGGCAGTGGGGGGCTGGGGGCTCTTGAGTGTAACTGCTGTCCTCTACCCCGATTCCTAATTTCCATCCTGTGCTGCTCCCCTAGGTGCTGGCCGCTGTGTACAAGGCCCTGAGCGACCACCACATCTACCTGGAAGGCACCCTGCTGAAGCCCAACATGGTCACCCCAGGTCACGCCTGTACCCAGAAGTATACCCATGAGGAGATTGCCATGGCAACCGTCACTGCGCTGCGCCGCACAGTGCCCCCTGCCGTCACTGGTGAGGCCCACACTCTCCATCATGGTCTCCACAGCCCCCCTGCCAGAAGCTCCTCCTTTCCAGCCCTTGGGGTGTCTGACAGTGGTCACTCTCCCTCCCTCACCCCACTTCTTACACCTGTTCCCACAGGAGTCACCTTCCTGTCTGGAGGCCAGAGTGAGGAGGAGGCGTCCATCAACCTCAATGCCATCAACAAGTGCCCCCTCCTGAAGCCTTGGGCCCTCACCTTCTCCTACGGCCGCGCCCTGCAGGCCTCAGCCCTGAAGGCCTGGGGTGGTAAGAAGGAGAACCTGAAGGCAGCCCAGGAGGAATACGTGAAGCGTGCCCTGGCCAACAGCCTCGCCTGTCAAGGAAAATACACCCCAAGCGGCCAGGCCGGTGCTGCCGCCAGCGAGTCCCTCTTCATCTCTAACCACGCCTACTAAGCCAAGGTGTCCTCAGGCCGCCCCCACTCAACACTCCAGGCTTCCGCCCCCTCCCCCCTGCACATTCACTCTTGAAGAGGGGCTTCATGTGGGGGTTCCAGGCTGGGTTTCCCATCACTCTTGCCTCCCTTGTGACTTTGGTTTGTGGTGTTGTCTGTGAACGCTAACTATCACTTTCTCCAGCCCACTGCCAATAAACAGCTATTTAAGGGGGAGTTTAATGTGTGCGCCTTTTTTTTCTTTTTTACATTTCCTTATTTGAAAGGCAGATTTAACAAAAATGACCAGAGTGGGGTCAAGTGCTTTTTCCAGGTTTCCAATGTGGATATAGGGTTCCAAAGACTTGGGCCATCCTCCACTGCCTTCACAAGCTAGAAGCAGGAGGCTGAATCCGAATGAGGGCAGTTGGGACAGGAGCCCCAGTACCTATATGGGATTCTGGCATTGCAAGGTGAAGATTAGCCTGTTGAGCCACCAGGCAGGTGGTCCCCCTCTCCTTTTCCCCACTAACTGTATACTCTTAAGACACGAGAGCCAGGTCATAGAAAAGCCTGGAAGAAGCTCTTGTGGTTTTTTTTTGGGGGGGGGCAGGAGAAGGGGTAGGATGGGCAACCTCTTCTAGCTACTTCATCCCTTGGCAGTATTTGAGCAGGGCTCACTGGGGGGTGTGGATATAGAAAGTCATGAGTGGGGGCTGGTGCAGTCCTCACCTTGAGTGCTGGGATCCCATATTGGCGCCGGTTCTAATCCCTGCAGCCCCAATTCCCATCCAGCTCCCTGCTTGTGGCATGGGAAAGCAGTTGAGGATGGCCCAAAGCGTTGGGACCCTGCTCCCTTGTGAGAGACCTGGAGGAAGTTCCTGGCTCCTAGCTTTGGATTGGCTCAGGTCTGGCCATTGAGGCCATTTGGGGAGTGAACCAGCGGATGGAAGATCTTCCTGTCTCCCCTGTCTATATCTGACTTTCCAATTAAAAAATTGTTTCCTCATTTGTTACCTCCATCCGTAGCACTCCTCCAAGCTGTGGCCTGCTTTCTTACTCGACTGGGGAACCAAAGTGGAGGGGCAGGAAAAGGGGATAATAAACAGGGAGTATCATCTACAAATCTTCCAGTAAACTGCATGGAGCTAGTGGCCATGGAAGAACATCTGGTTCACTTCCCAAAGGGCTGCAACTGCCACAGCTGGGCTGGTCCAAAGCTAGAAACTTCTTCCAGGGTCTCCACCTGGGTGCGGGGACCAAGGTCTCAGGTGCATAAGCAGAGCGCTGGATCAGAAGAGCATCCAGGACTAGAACCATGCCCATATTCTGCCAGAGCAAGGTGGACACTTGGCCTGCTATGCCATGATGCTGAAGAAGAGGATTTTTAAGTGCCAGTTTGGGGCATTTGAGAAGTGAGGAGAAAACTAGGACTTGAGTACACAGCTTTCCTGAATTCAAAGTTTGACTTTTAGTCAAATCCAAAGTTTGTGCAGCTGGGAGCTTTGGGACAAGCTTGGACTGGGATATGCATCCTCTACAGTGCAAGCCCCCAGGTGGTGTGGGGCCAGCATGGTGCAGTCAGTTTGATATCTCCCTGTCCAGGACTGTGGTCCAGAGGGCGGGGGTGGGGAACGGATTAAACAGGTGGTCCCAAAAATGTGCAATACAAAGGTATAAGGGTTAGGTTCTGCTTGGCCGCTCTGTTGGCAACCTCCTTGTGCCAGTAGTCCCATAAGGACACCGCTTCTAGTCCCGGGTGCTCCACTTCCCATCCAGCTCCCTGCTTGTGGCCTGGGAAAGATGACCCAAAGCCCTGGGTCCCTGCACCTGTGTGGGAGACCCAGAAAGAAGTTCCTGGCTCCTGGCTGCCGATCAGCTCCGCTTGAGGTTGTGGCCATTTGGGGAAGTGAGGCAGAGGATGGAAGATCTCTTTCCTTCTCTGTAATTCTGCCTTTCCATAAACAATAAATGAATCTTTAAGAAAGTAACACTGCCTAGCTTCGGTTTATTCCTGTTGCTGAAACGAGGTGAGGGACGCATCTCTATGAGCTGTTGGGGCCCACAGTCACTTCCGCCAGCCTTTTACCTGACATCCGGCCCCTTCGGCTCTTTCCGGTACCTTCCGTTTCTTTCCGATTCTTCGGCCTGAAAGGGGTGCGCCGCGGGGGCGAGGGAGTGTGTATGACGCCACATCCGGCGCGCGGCAGAACGCGCTTCCCTTTGCTTCCGCGGCGGGGCCGGAAGTCGAAGCGGCGGTGGCGGCGGCCCACAGCGGAGGCAGTAGGCACGGGAGCCCGATATCCGAAGCCCGGAGTCGCCGCGGCGGTAATAGCCCGAGACCCCTCTAGGCCACCGTCCTTCTTGGCGCGGGACCGCGGGGTTCGACGGGAGTTGGCGAAAGTGAGGCGAGGGCGGTGGGACGCTGCGGGGAGCGAGGGGAGGTGTCGGGGTTGGGGGGGTGCTTTCCCGCCCGCACAACCGAGCCCCGCGTCCCCTCGTCCCCTCGTCCCCCCGTCCCCTTGGCGCGGACTCCCGGGCCAATGGGCTCGCCTCGGCCTTTCCCGCAGGAGACCCCTCCCTGTGCGGCGCGGAGGGGGCGGCGGCCCCAACGCTGACCCGCGCCGGGCGGCGGGGGGCCATGGCGGAGATCAGCGACCTGGACCGGCAGATCGAGCAACTGCGGCGCTGCGAGCTCATCAAAGAGAGTGAAGTCAAGGCCCTGTGTGCCAAGGCCAGGTGAACCCCGCGCCGCCTGCCGCACCCTGAAGGGTTCCCCGGGGAGTACGGTGGCTGGGAGACAGGTTGGGGGAGAGCTCGGTCTGCCTGAGCCTGTGTGAGCCGGTGTGAGCCGGTGGAGAGCGATGGCTAAGGGACAGGGGTTCCTTGGCAATGTCGGGGTGCTGGAGAGAAAGTTCTGGGAGAGGCTGAACTCTGACCCTGAGATGTCTGGAAAGACTGAAAAAGATAGTCACAGGGTGGTGACAGGGACTTTGGGACAGCTTGGAAATATATATATATGTATTTTTTTTTTTTAATCCCAGCCGCACCAAAAAGATGGGTGGTATCGCCCCCATTTTCCGTGCCAGCGCTGTCAAGTCCAGAGTTAGCAGCTGGCTACTGCGAGGTGGAGTGTGAAACCCGCTGTGCTGCCCTGTTTGGGGGTCTCGTGGGATCTCCCTGAGTGGTCAGCGTGGCACCCGGAGTGGTGGGCACTAAGCCAGAGCTGAGCTGGGCCTTAGGTGGGGCTCAGCAACCAGGGCTGTCGGGTGTGGGCTGTGCTGGGGTGCCCAGGTGGCTAAGGATCTGATTCCTTGTTTGTGAAGTGGAGAGAAGGTGGTGGGGAGAGGTTCTGGGAGGGGAGCCAGCATGGGGTCCCAGGGCAGCATGAGATGCTCGGCCATCACTAGGCGTTAGCATTGCTGTGGCTGTGCTGGCTATGACTGCTCGGACAGTGCACGAACAGCTTCAGGTTGCTGAGAGGACAGAGCTGGTGGTGCTACTGTGATAAGACAGAGGAAGGACTGCTTCTGTGGGTGGTGGCAGTAGAAATGGACATCCCCTGGGTTTGCACATTGGATAGTAAACTGATACTCCACCTGCAAGTGTTGGGATCCTATATGGGCGCCAGTTCATGTCCCGGCTGCTCCACTTCCCATCCGGCTTCCTGCTGGTGTCCTGGGAAAGCCATAGAGGAGACCCGGAGGAAGACCCTTGCCCCAGCTTAGGATTGCCTTGGCTCTGCAGTTGAAGCCATTTGGGGAATGAATTAACAGATGGAGGATCTCTCTCTGTGTCTCCTCTCTGTAAAATCTGCCTTTCGGATAAATCCTGGGGGAAAAAAAAGGGGATTGCAAGCCCTGAGATGTTGTGGCAGCAGTAAGAACCAGTTTGCTGCCTGCTGCGGGTACTGCTGACAGGGTTCCACCAGGGGCAGCGTGGTGGGAGGTGCCAGTCCAATCAGTCTGTTCATTTAACCATAGGGCAACAGTAGGCTCCAGGCGTGCCTGCCTTGGGACTGGGCGCAGGCGCACACACATAGAGGCCCCACAGTCCTCCCCACCAACAGCTCTGTGAGGCAGGGAAACCGGGGCTCTCGGAGAGCCCGATGACTTGACTGAGATGCCACTCTGCCAGCAAGAGGGCTCTGAGCAGGTGGCCGCTCGGCCATCCCTGGGCCCTGGCCCTGTGTCCACAGATACTGCCAGCAGAGTTGATGTGGGTTTGCTGACCAGCCCCTTTCAGATGCTTGTCTTTGGAGCTTCGGGGCTTTAGGTTGGTTGGTTGGTTTTGTTCTTAATGATTATTTTTATTTAAAAGGCAGAGTTACACAGAGAGGGAGAGACCGAGAGGTCTTTTCCCACTGATTCACTCCCCAAATGGCTGCAGTGGCCATGGCTGAACTGATCCAAAGCCAGAAACCAGGAGTTGCTTCTGGGTCTCCCACATGGGTGCAGGGCCCCAAGGACTTGGGCCGTCCTTTGCTCCTTTCCAAGGCCACAGCAGGGAGCCGGATTGGAAGTAGAACAGCCAGGACTAGAGCCAGTGCTCATATGGGATGCGGGTGCTTGCAGGTGGAGAATTAGCCTGTTGAGCCATGGCAGCAGCTCTTAAGTAAACATCCTAAAAATAATTATATACTTTTTTGAGAGGCAGTGTTAACACAGTGAGGGAGAGACTGAGAGCTCTTCCATCCACTAGTTGAATCCCCAGATGGCCACAGTAGCCAGGGTTGGATCAGGTTAAAGCCAGGAGCTTCTGGGTCTCCTATGTGTGTATAGGAGCCCAACAATTTAGGCCGTCTTCCATTACTTTCCCAGGCAAATTAACGGGAGCTCAATAGGCAGTGAAGTCGCCAGTGCTGGAACTGGCACCCGTATGTGATGCCAGTGTTGCAGGCAGTGGCTTTATCCACTACACCCCAGTGCTGGCCCCTCTCTGAAGGGTTTTGAAACCATTATAAGGCACAGGGGAGATGGTGCTTGCTCGGGGACAGGGCCTGACCCAGTGGTGGGTCTCCTGAAGGTGGTGTTGACTGGAACTAAAGGAGAGTGATTGTGGGTCACAAAGGAGCAGCTGACAGTAGGGGCCCTGTCTATGAGCTGCCTGGAATTGACTCTGTGAAATGGCTGGCATTAGCTCTTCAGGAATTGAATTTTTTGAGTTCTTGCTCAGGCACTTCCCAGCTTTGTGACCTTGATCCTGCCACTGTGCTCTAAGCCTCAGGCTCCTTGTGTCAGACGAGGATGAGAGAAGCTCTGGACTCTGTGGGTTGGGAAGAATGTTCCCAGGGGACCATGTAGGTGCAGGAGCCCAGTGCTGGGTAGCCAGACCCTGGGCAAGGCATCTGCCCTGGCTGCTTGAGACATTTGCACCTCTTCCTGTTTCCTGAGTGGGCTCTCTGGGGAGGGGCAGGCAGAGCAGGGCTTGGATGAGGGCTGGGCCCAAGGCAGCAGACCCTGGAGCCATGCTGCCTTGCTTCCGATCCCTCCATGCTCCAGGCATCCTCTTGTGTAGAGTCCTCACAGTTCCTGCCCTGGAGGGCTTTTGGGAAGCAGCCTGGCTTCAGCCAGTGCCCTATGAGATGCTAGGGGGCTGGCAGAGTGTAACTCTATCCCAGCTCCAAAGTGACCTTCTCTTGTGGTCACACAGTGGCATAGTGTCCACAGGGGAGGGCCAAGTCCTCCCTGTCACTGTGTGCTAGAAGTTTTGCGACATAGGTGGCGCTGTGAGGTTACCTCAGGGAGTCAGCAGAGTTGGCGAAAGGCCTGTGACTGTCACAGAGGAACGCCAAGGCTTAGCCAGGAAAGGTCCTGGGTTTCTGTTATGGAAGGTGAAGGGGCCCCTTTCTGCAGGGTGAGTGCCGGGGTGCCAAGCAGTTCGTACCAGAAGAGTTCGTGGGATTCAGGATGAATGAGCCAGGCTGGCCTCTGTCCCGTAGGCAGCAAGGTGCTGCGGCGGATGGCCGGGGCAGCCTCCTCCAGGGAAACTGCAACCTGGCCTGCCCTGGCCTGGCTGTGGTGACCTTGGTCTTCTGTCTCCAGAGAGATCTTGGTGGAGGAGAGCAACGTGCAGAGGGTGGACTCGCCAGTCACGGTGAGTCCCCACTGTACCCCTGACCCGCGTCTGCAGCCTCCTGCACCTGTATCTGCAAGCCTGGGTTCCGTGCTGTACCCCCCACATAAGGCATGGGTGGTATGGGGGAGGGGGCACCCTTGGCCAGGGCACACTCCTGCCTGGTGAGTGACTCTGCTTCTGTGTTTTGGTGGGCAGAGGGCAGGTCCTCTGCAGGAGCTGCAAGCCTCGCTGCAAAGAATTAAGCCCTGGCTTGTGCCCCAGAGCAGTTGGTAGTCCGTGGAGGGAGCCACTGCCAGCCCAGGCTGGCTCAGGGCAGGAGACCCTTGCTTCTGAGATGGGGCAGGGCTGTAAAAGTGAGAGTTGCAGAGGAGAGCCACTGGGGACCCTGGTTTTCCCCTGAGAGCGCGTGTCACCCTGCCTTCCTGCTTCCCAGGTGTGTGGTGACATCCATGGCCAGTTTTATGACCTCAAGGAGCTGTTCAGAGTGAGTGTGGGGGGACCTCCAGGGAGTGGGGCTCTGGGGAGGGTTGGCTGGAAGACCCCTATAATGAGCAGCTGAAGCTGCTCATGTGCGTGGGATGCATGCAAGAGGATTCTAGTTAAATTAGGTAGATGAGCTTTTTTTTTTTTTAAAAGGGAAGTTCACTCCCCAAATGGCTGTAGTGGCTGGGGTTGAGTTGATCTGATCCAAAGCCTGGGTCTTCTTCCAGGTCTCCCATGCGGGTGCAGGGGCCCAAGGACTTGTCATCCTCCACTGCCTTCCCAGGCACGTTGGGGAGCTGGATGGGAAGTAGAGCAGCTAGCACTCTAGCACTCTAATCCAATGCCCATAGAGAATGGAGGTGGAGGCTTTACATGCTGCATCATGGTGTTGGACCTTTTCTGAAAGGAAGGCCTCACTAGGAAGGGAACATGGGTCAGTGAAGTGGAGCCAGGGTGGGGGGCGCGACTTGGAACCCAGCAGGACCTCATCCCTCCCAGGTTGGTGGTGATGTCCCTGAGACCAACTACCTCTTCATGGGGGACTTTGTGGACCGTGGCTTCTACAGCGTCGAGACGTTCCTCCTGTTGCTGGCCCTGAAGGTGGGAGCCCCTCCCTGGCTCTGGCCCAGCATCCCCGTCTTCCCACCCCACCTGCCTCCACAAGGCAGTTGCACCGCCAGTGATGGAGTGACTGCTTGGCGCGGTCAGCTGGGGTTGCCTTGATGGAGGGACATCTGACCAGGGCTCTGAAGCTGTGGCCAGCAGGGAGGGGAGAGTGGTTCCTGTGCTCAGCAGGCGGCAGCGTGGTACACCAGGGGCTGTGGTCTGCCTCAGCAGGTGTGGGGGCGGAGAGGGCAGATGGCGCTGCTGAGGATGTGCTCTGTGTGGGATGATGAAGGGGCAGTTGACGTCATAGTCTCCAATGGAGGGACTGGGAGCCTTGGGCAGATGACAGCAGGAAAGGAAAGGAGGCTGGGCCAGGGCAATGATGAGGAGGCTGCAGTGACACTAGCTGATGTGGAGAGGGTGGATGGAGGTGGAGGGGCATCTAGATCCCAGTGTGGGCTTGCTGGCTGCCCCAGGTTCGCTATCCTGACCGCATCACCCTGATCCGTGGCAACCATGAGAGCCGCCAGATCACTCAGGTCTACGGCTTCTACGATGAGTGCCTGCGCAAGTACGGCTCGGTGACTGTGTGGCGCTACTGCACCGAGATCTTCGACTACCTCAGCCTGTCGGCCATCATCGACGGCAAGGTGAGCCAGCCACAGCCTCTGCGTGCCCGCAAGTGCTAGGGAGCTCTGGCAGGAGCCTCCCTGTCCCCTACTCTCTCCCACAGATCTTCTGCGTGCACGGGGGCCTCTCGCCCTCTATCCAGACGCTGGACCAGATCAGGACGATTGACCGGAAACAGGAGGTGCCACATGATGGCCCAATGTGTGACCTACTGTGGTCCGATCCAGAAGGTGAGGTGGGCGCCCAGGGCCGGGCCAGCTTACTGTGCTCTCAGGCTGCTTTGAAAGTGGCGTAACAGTGGCCTTGAAGGAACAGTGAGACCAGGGCAGGAGTAGGGCCCGTTTGGTCTTGGCTGGTTGCCTGTCGTCCTTGGCTCAGTCTTGGCAGTTGAGTGGGGGAGGCATGGCTGGCACAGTGTGGGGCCATGGGGCACAAGCTAGAATTTGTGGATTGAAGCTGGGAGGGCTGGCCAGGATGAGGTCACCACTCCTGCTGTCCTGACAGTAGCTTTTGAGGGCTCTCACCTGATGGGGTTCTCTGTTAGTGTGGCTTGGGGCTGCTCCTGTCACACACATTCTGTCACTGTCACATGCGTGGCCTGTCCAGTACAGTGTAGATGATGTGTCACCCGTTTTGTCGGGTGGTCTTTGCTCACTGCTGTTCCAGTGTGGTGACCATGAGTGCCTGCTTGCGCTTGCGTGCCCTGCTGGAACAGCTACTGACTGGTGTGATCACTGGAATGGAAGGTGGTCCCAGCTGCCGTCTCTGCCTTCTTGGGTAGCTCAACTGTTGACCCTGCCCCAAGAGTGCTCCGATCATAGGCAGCTCCCATTTGCATGCCCTTTCAAGGTGTGGGTGACTGGGGGAGAGGAACAAGCTGTCCACCCCGAGAGAAGGTATTCAGGAAGCCTGAAGGCTGCCCTCCCCCATCCCTGTCTCAGACACCACAGGCTGGGGCGTGAGTCCCCGTGGGGCCGGCTACCTGTTTGGCAGTGACGTGGTAGCTCAGTTCAATGCGGCCAATGACATTGACATGATCTGCCGTGCCCACCAACTGGTGATGGAAGGTTACAAGTGGCACTTCAACGAGACGGTGCTCACCGTGTGGTCAGCGCCCAACTACTGCTACCGGTGAGCAGGTTGGGCCGGGATTCGGGTGTGGGGTGGGCATCCCAGCTACTTTGTCCCTAACCTGTGGGCCCCTGTCCTAGCTGTGGGAACGTGGCGGCAATCTTGGAGCTGGACGAACATCTGCAGAAAGATTTCATCATCTTTGAGGCTGCACCCCAGGAGACCCGGGGCATCCCCTCCAAGAAGCCTGTGGCTGACTACTTCCTGTGAGCCCCGGCCCCACCCCTCTACCCCCCGGCCCTCGGACCACTGTGACTCTGCCCTCTGCCCCATCTGGAGGCTGGGCATGGCGGGGGGCTGCCCCACTCTGCTCTCCCCCCAAGAGGGTACCCCACGAGGGTGAGGACTTAGCAGAGAGGTTGAGGCCTAGCATCACGTGCCTCCTCTCCTCTCTCCCCACTTGAACCATGAAGTTTCCAGTCATTTTTGTTTTCTTTTTTCCTTTTTTTTTTTCTGTTGGTTTTTAGATAAAAGTTTTGAGAAAAAAAAAAAGAAAAAAATTCTAATAAAAGAGGAAAAATAGTCTGGTGTCCATCTTGATGGGGGCTGAGCAGGGATGCTGAGTTGAGTGGCCACGGCAGGTCACTCAGAGCCTCCAGGCGCCTGTCCAGAAACTTCCTCACTGTCTTTTCTCTACGGTTCTGAGGATTCCAATCCTCCGACTTTGCAGAATAGGAAACAGGTCCCAAGCAGGTTGCTGGGTGCATAGGAGGCCCAGCAGCTGGAATGGGGCTGTGTCCCAGCCCAGCCTCCCTACCACCAACCAAGGTTCCCACAACCAGCCCCCTGGCCAAATGCTGCAGCCCATAAAGAACTGAATACTGATGGCTTTTGAGTTTTATTAACAAAAATAACTCTGGTCCTGAGAACAGCCTAGTGTGGCTTGCACCCGTGGTGGCCATGGGGGTGGAGGGGAGGTAGCACTTGCCCAGGTGCGTTCCGGCCCTGCCTTGGGGGGGAGGGGGAATGCCCCATTTGGCCAGGCACAGCCTGCCTCCATTCACACCGAGGTGAGAGCCGGGAAGGGGAAGCTGGCCCCAGCTGGACTCCAGCAGCCTGGCCTGAGCTTTGAAGCCGCTGGTGGGTGGGAGTGAAATCAAAGTGTGAAGTGGGGGGGCAGGGGCTAGACCCAAGGCAGCCATTTGGTGTGGGGGTGGGGCCAGCAGAAGGGGGCTAAAGTGCTGGGGGAAGGGGGTTAGATGTTTGTGGTGGGAGATGGGGGCAGGCAGAGGGACCCAAGCCGTGGGTTAGTACATGGGCTTGGAGCCCACGTCCAGGTAGCTCCCAGGCCCAGGGTATGGCAGAGGAAAGGGGCCCCCTTGGAGGAAGTGTGGGGCAAAGGATGGTGCAGGTGGAGCTGTGGGGAACCCTGAGGCCCCTGGGCTGGGCTGCAGCTCCAGAAATGCAGCTGGGTAGGGGGCTTGGCGCCCAGAGTCTGGAGCCTCGGGGAAGCTGGTGTTCCTGCAATGGGGAGAGAAAGGGTCACAACACAAGAGGCTCCTCATGAAGCCCCCTCTGGTCTGGAGCAGCCCAGCTAGGTGCCCTCCTGGCACTCACCTGGTCGGGAGGTGCCCGGAAGCCCCATGGAAGGCTGCAGGGTGCAGGAAGTAGGCCTCTGCACTGGGGCCGCTGCAGGGGGCAGGTGGGGCAGGGGCTGCTTCCTGGGGTGCTGGGGTCTGCTCCAGATCTGAGTCTCGGATATCCCCCCCCAGGGTGGAGTCACAGGGACCCCCTGGTGCATCTAAGGAGACATGGACACATCAGGCCATGGAAAGGGAGGGGCCCAGACCAGCACTGGCACACCGCTCACCTCCAGTCCCATAGGTCTCCGTGGTTACTGACTCTGAGCCCCGAAGTTTCCTCTTCACACGGGCGTCTCGCTCCCTAGGGATGGGCAGTGGTGATGATGATGATGGTGATGATGGTGATGATGGTGATGATGGCAATAACAGTCCTTACCAGGTGCCAAGCCTTGCGCCCTGCCAGGGTCCCACCCTATCGGGTAGGTGCCGCTACTACACCCACTTTACAGGTGAAGGCTCAACCGTTCTATGGTTGAGCTGAAAGTCTGCCCCTCTCCTATACTTCCCACACCCTCCATGCCGCCAGGGCAGCATGTGATCCGAGTCCAGCTTGTCTCCCTCTGCCCATGTCTACTATCATCACCTAGCAGCATCTCTGGAATCTTCACCTGCTTCACTTACCCATCTTCCGGAAGTCCTCCCTGACTCCCATCAGCCATCAGTTACCCTTTCCCTTCGAGGGACCTTTCAGGTAATGTCTGTCTCTCGGATGGCCGGGAAGCTTCCCCAGCTTTTGGGGGCCGTCCTCAGAGCAGAGGCCCTCCCTCACCTTTCCCATCCAGCAACCTGGGTGCCCATCACCTCCTGGCTTTGCTCCTGGCTCGGTCCACTCTGGCTGCGCCACAGGTGCAGGCCTACCCCAGGGCCCTTACACATGCAGTGCCTGCTCCCTAGGTAACCTACACAGCTCCTTTCCGCCTCTCGGATGTCCCCTTCTCTATCACCTGTCCCCCCACACCCTGCTTCATTCCTTTGCCCTATCGTGTTTTCTATTGCTCCAGTTTATTTACTCTATGTGTCTCGCAGGGGCTGTGGTTTGATTTCTTTCCTGGAATCAGGCCTGCTGCACAGCTGCTGCCGAGTAAGGACTTGCTGGTTCAGGAAGGGAATCAGCGCTGTCATGTGGCTGACTCAGCAGGGCCCGCCTCAGGTGAGCAATTACAAAAGTGCTGGGTGAGTGAACCAGTGCCCACCTCTTACAGTTTCTGCCGTTCTCTCGGAAGCCTTTGGCGAAGGGATTGGCTGCGATCTTTAGCTGTGTGATCTGGGGCAGAGGGAGAGTGCACACGGTGTACGGTCAGAGCTTCTGTGTGGCACTTCGCCCCTCCCCGGCCCCCCACCCGGCATGGTGACTCACCCGTGGGTTTTGGTAGGCTGTCACAGAGATAAACATGGTCTCGGGGAAGCGGAAGGAGGCCACGCCCCCCCAGTGTTGGCTGCAGAGCTGGGCAGCCCGCACCAGGTGTATGCGTGGCTGGTACTTGTGCATAGAGTGCAGGATAAGCTGGAGGGGCCAAGAAGTGGGAGTGACCCCCTGGCCCCAAGCCCTGGACTCCCATCCAGCACCGATCCCCAGCCCCTATCCCTGGGACTTACGTGGCCATGGGGGTCCAGTGTGCTGTTGGTGAGCTTGACACGGTGGAAAGACACAGGCTGGCGCATCCAGTGGGCCCCAGTGGCTGGAGAGTCCGGGTGGATGTAGACACGGTCAGGCAGGCGGGGCTCTGCCTTGCCACTGGGCTCCCAGCGCCGGCCCTGCCAGCGGTAACGAGCCCCGTCCACTGGTACCACGTCCAAAAGGAACAGGTAGCGGGCCTCAGGGTCCAGGCCGGACACAGACACTCGGCAGGCAGGGAACATGCGCCTGGGGAGGAGAGGTGCCTGGAGCTGCCTGCTGGACAGGGCTGGGCACAGCGCTGAGGAGGGGTCCCTGGTTCTCCCAGAGAAGTGTTACGGGAGCTAAACTGGGATCTGGCAGGGTAGGGATCGTGCTGGCCCGCTGGGCAGGGGATGTGACGAGGGTCACGCAGCCGGTTAGGAAGGCAGCCCTGACTCTTGGCTCCAAGCCCCTGTCATTGCAGTGCCCAAACAGTGGTGATGGCTTTCGCCCTACACCCTTGCCGGGAAACTCCTGCCCTGGGCTCAGCAGCTGTCAGGCAAATGTGGCCTCACCACCAGTGGGTCAGTGGCCTGAGCTCTCCATGGACCACACACCCTGCTCCTGGGCTGGCCTCCTGGCTCCCAGCCAGATTTCCCTGATGTGGCTTGGTGACTGACAGTTGACCCCAGACACAGCCTAAAACACATAACATACTAACCTGTATCCCAGCCACAATGGCCCAGACTGACCCATGACCCCTG
Organism: Ochotona curzoniae; assembly: GCF_017591425.1. Taxonomy (NCBI): domain Eukaryota; kingdom Metazoa; phylum Chordata; class Mammalia; order Lagomorpha; family Ochotonidae; genus Ochotona; species Ochotona curzoniae. The sequence goes on from NW_024465421.1 coordinate 9,009,852, forward strand.
CTGTGGACTGGTCCACAGACTCCACAGGCTGACCTCTGACCCTGGCCACAGGATAACTACCCCTGCTCCCAGGATTTCGGCAAAGCTGGAGCCCCCAAGAGCTTGCCTCCCCTCACCCCACATCCCCGCTCCCCGTGGAACAGGCCTCACCTGCCGGCCTTGGTAATGATCATCTCTGTCCCCACAGAGCTGAACTGCTTCCACAGCTCCTGGTTCTCCAGGCTCAGGCTGACCCCCGGGAGCAGCGAGGGGGCAGCCTCTGGTGCTGCTGAGGCTGGCTCGCTGCCCAGGGCCGGGGGCAGCAGGGGCAGGGCTGGGGGTGCTGCCAGCGACCGAGGGGCAGCTTCAATCCCAGAGAGGAAGCAGTCCAGTTTTGGGGTATCCAGATCTGTGAGGAGTGGGAAGAGGATGAGGAGCCAGTGAGGGCCTTGCCTTCCTCACCGGGCCCCACCCCCATGCGCCTCCTGGTCCCAGTGCCCACCTGGGTAGCGGTAACCCTCGGCCAGGGCAGGCGCGAAGCTGGAGTCAGCCCCTGGCTGGGGGGGGCCCAGACGGTAGCCAGTCCCCAGCGAAGGGTACAGCTCTCGGGGATGGTACATGTTGTCTTCAGGTCCCACAATGCCTGGAGTTGCCCGGTGCTGAGAGATGTCCCCTTTATAGCTCACAGCTCGGCCCCTTCCAGGCCCAGGGTCACAGCCCCTCCCCTCTCGGGGGCCCTGGTGCTGGGCCGCAGTGGAGACCCCTGGGGCCTCGAAGGGGGTCCAAGAGGGGGCCGGATACCTGGGGACCCTCCCCTCCTGGGCGGTTTCATTAGCCCCGACCCCCTGCCCCCTCATTACATAATTAACTCCTCGGCCTGATTGATCCCCGGGGCTCGGAAGGGGACGCAGTTTGGCGCTTCCGGCCAGCTGGTCCCCGTTCCCACGGGGAGAGCCCCGGCTAGGGATAAGCCATGGGGGGAAGGGCGGGGCCTGGGCCCTGACAAGCAGGCTTTCTGGCAGGTGACCCTCCCCCGCCTGCTACACTTGAAGGTCCAGCCTCGGCGAGAAGCCGCAGAGGCTGAAGTGTAGCGGGAAGGACGCGCCCTGTGAGCGGATCACGCGGCGCACGGGGGACTGCGAGGAATCCACAGCCGATGCCCGGTCCCGAGAGTGCTCCCTGGTTTTCCATTTCCTGGTTATCCACACTTGGCGAAATCCTCCAAAGTCCTGAGAGGCTGGCAGCTCCACAATGTCTGAGAAGGTCCATCACTGAATCCGCACAAAAAGTCCCGCGCCGGGAAAGTCTCGAACTACACTTCCCAGCATGCTGCTAGCTGGGATCCCCGACGAAACACGTGAGACCGACTGCCCCGAGGGCCATTGGGAGTTGTAGTTGGAAAGAGGTGGGGCCAACCCAGCGGCACAGTTGTATTTTATAAGGAGCTGCCCCTAGGAGGCGGCCGAGCACCAAAGCCAAGAAGATGCAGTTCTGCAGAGGTCAAGGCCCTGGGGAGCCAGCGTGGGCTCGAGAACTCACTACCCTCTAACCCCCACTTCGGCAGTGCGACCCAGCCGGGGCTGCTGTGAGCTCCGGAAGAAACAGACCCAGAGTCCCCAACCCCTTTCTGGATGCCGCGTGAGCCCGGATCTGTGTGCACTCCATGGCTTTATTATATACAAACGCTACAGAACAAGGGGAACAGACACGCGTGGGATCCGAGGGCCTGGGTAGGGGGAGGAGCAGGAGGAGTTCACAGGGCAGACGGCGCCCCGGGGCTGAGAGCGCAGCACACAGGCTGTGTCTGTCGGGCAGACGGGACCGGGAGGGGGTCAACATGAGATCCAAGCCAGCCAGATCGCAGGGAGGGGTGGGGGTGTCGTCCGTCCCCCTTCCGGTCTCCCCCCCAAGGTCACAGTGCATGCAATAAAATATATGTACAGGAGCCGCCTGCGTCCGGGGCTCCGCGCCGGCGGAGGGGGGCCCGCGGCGCCCCTAGCGGCCACCCCGGGTGGAGCCGCATGCGGCAGGAGGCGCAGCGGTCAGTCCCAGCCGTTGTCTTTGATCATGTGGTTGAGTTCAATGATGTACTTCCCCTCTTTGTATTTCTGGCTGCTCTCAAAGGCCTGTTCCTGAAAGGGGGTTGGGGGCTGTCATCCCTGGAGCTGAGGGAGGTGGTCTGCACAGCTCAGGCTTGGCACACTGGTGGCCAGAGTGGGGCTTTGTTCAGATCACAAACAAATGCTTAGAGCTAAGGCCTCAGTCTCCCCCAAGCCCCCCTGCAGATGTGTCATCTCTCTTAACAAACCCATCTTTTTTGGCCTTGCACGCCCTTGGATGGAGCCACCACGTTTTAAAACTGTACAGAGATCCAGAGGCCAGACCACCTGGGGTGAGGGCTGGCTGTCAGCCTCAGCAATCCTGCCCCTTGCTGGCTGTCGGCTCCATCTTTTATCTGATCCCTGTAACAAGTTCAGTGCCAGGTGGCGGCTCTGCCCTCAAGCGCTGCCAGATAAGGCAGTGAAATCAGATCCTGGATGGCACCAGTGGCCAGGAGTGCTGCAGGCAGTGGCCCACAGGCACAAGTGAGCATGGCTGTGGTGTCGCTGATCCCCTAATGACAAGAGCCTAGGTAGGGGCTGAGTACTTGGAGTGATAAATAAATAAAGAACCAGCTTGGTTTCTGACCCTTATTTGGTGACCAACCAGCTGTGTGGGCTTGGGCAAGTGACTCAACTTCTCTGGGCCTCCCTGTCATCCAGAGAGAGAAGCAATTCTATCCATAGGACGGACAGTTGTCATGCTTGGGTACAACAGGATGCACAGAGCATACAGCCCTAGGCAAGCGGCAACTTTGCTGGTTTCCTCATCTCTGTACTAGGGCTGCTGGTGACTGCTCAGGGTGGCTGGACACAGTCCCTCCAGGACGCCAGAGGGGATGTGGTTGGTTGGAGGAGATAGGCCGGGCTGAGCAGAGGGTCCTGAGAAGGCAGCAGGTGCTGCGGGGTCAGGCCCAAGGGGAGAGGAGGGGATTAGGGGGAAACTAGCCACTCACATATTTCCAGCCCAGCGTGGTCTTGCAGTTTTCACAGTGGATGTCAGCGACAGCATGGAGGCCCGTGAGCAGCACCCGTTCTTCGGCTGGCCCGCAGCCCACGTTCACCCTGTTGGGGACACAGGACAAGTCCCAGGGAGGTAGGGATTCCTCAGCATCGCAGACCCACCCGGCCCATCTTTTATCTGATCCCTGCCCCTTGAACCTGTGCAACGGGGAACTCAGGGGTCTGGGCATGATGCCAAGGAATCACAGATCAGTAGACAGGTCAGGGAAGGAGGCGAGGGGGACCCTTAATACTCACACAGAGTTGAAGAGGTAGGCCCGCCCCTGACTGCCCTGGAAGGACTAATGCAAGAGGAGGGGGTCAGACTCTGGTTGAGGGGTGCCGCAGGCCAGTCCCTCCTCCTGCCTCCCAGCCCAGCTGGTGGTGTTACCTTGGAGATGAGGTCGTCGTGGTTGGCCAGGTGAGCACGGCAGTGGGCACAGCTATACCTCCGGTGACAATCATCCAAGTAGGCCTGAAACGTCTTGGGCTTTGAAATCCGCACCATGGCGGGGGCCAGGGGCAGTGGCCCCACGCGGGGAGCGGCCCACGGGGAGCAGAGAGATCCCAGTGCCTGCCGGGGAAGGAGCAGGTGGACTGTCAGGTGCCGGGCACGCCCAGAGCCAGCGGTGGCAGTAGGGACTGTGGGGTCACACTTGGCTGTTCTCTCCTTCCCTGGGAGCCAGCAGCCTCTCTGGGGACCAGGCTCAGCTGGGTTTTGACTCACTGAGAAGGCCTCAGGTTGCATCAACAGGGAAACTGAGGCGAGGAGGTGCCCCAGGTGAGTCACTCCCCTCCGCGGCTTGGGGGGACCCCACCCCTGCTGAGCTGGCAGCTGAAATCGGAGGAGGGGGCCTGGGGTTTGTGGGCTGTGAGGAGGGGTGGAGGCAGGGATGGGCCGGGGATCCCGTTAGGACCACCGGCCCAGGTTTCAGAAGAGGTTGCACAAGTTCACCTGGGGAGCAAGCTGCACCTGGAGGCCTCCCGGAAGGTGGGGAGCCACTTAGGAGGGTTGAAGGGGGGCGCGCGGAGGGCACCGTCCATACCGAGGGGGAAATCTTACCTGCGTCGCGCAGCCTTACCTGAGCCCCCGGGGCTCACTTGGGGCTGGGGGTGGTTGAGGGTGGGGTGGGGGGGAAGACGGGCGCCCCGGGAGGAAGGGTCGGGAGGGGGGGCTGATGGTGGCGGCGCGGGGTGACGCGCAGCCCTGCCGGCGCGGGCCTCACCTCGCCTGGGTGCGCGGGGGGCCCCGGTGCGCCGGGCTGGGCTGGCTGGCAGGAGGGGGCGCTCGGGGTGGGCACCGTGCCCCCCGGGCCGGGTTCGCAGCCGCCGCCGACTTGTTTACACCGAGCCCAGCTGCGGCCGCCGCTGCGGCGGGCGGGGGAGGGGGCGGCCGCGCGGGCCGGCGGCGGCCGGGGCCAATGGGCGCGCGGCATGCAAACGAGGGGGCGCGTCCTCCGGCGGTCAGCGCCGGCCGCCAGCCCTGCCCCCCGCTCCCCGGCTCCCCGGCTCCGACCCGGAAATGCGGCTCCCCGGCCACCCGGCCCTCGCAGGGCACCCGTGGTCGAGGCTCCTGTCCCTGGCGTGCAGCTGGAAGTTGGTGCTGGCACGCACGGTTCCCCGAGAAGTGATCTGCGTGCGAGCGCGGCCTGGAGCCCCTCTTCGCTGGTTCCCCCAGGCTCTGCGGGAACCGAGACCAGACCCGGAGTCTTGCTCACTACAATGGGCTCCAGGACCCAGCCTGGCCTAGCGCAGGCCTGGGGCAGCTGTGAAACGTGGGGGATGAGATTTATTCAATGAAGAGAGGCACCAGTCCGGGGAAGGACGGCGGCCACTCTGGGGACTCCTGGGATGGACAGGGTGCAAGGACACAGGTGGCGGCAGAAATTAAGACTGCAGCTCAGGGAGGAGCTGGGGCTTCAGAAAGCATCAGGTGCACCGGACTAGTCTCTGTGGCTCTCAAGGGACTGGAGAGGGGACGCAAGGGACATTCCTGGGGAGCGTGGAGGCCGGGCTGCGCCGGGTGTGGCCATCCTCTGAAGCTGGAATGTGGTGGAACCAGCGGGTCAGGGGCTGCCCAGGGACCTCGGGCTCTGGCCCCAGACTGGCTGGTCTCCTTTAGTCGGTCAGAACCACCCCTCCCTCTCAGCACAAGGAGGCGCCTTGAAAGAAGTTATTTATTTTCCAAGCAGAGATAAGGGAGAGAGTGGAGCGCGCCAGGGAGACCCTCAGGGTTCAAGAGGCAGGAGCAGTGGGTCCGTGGTTGTCCAGGTAGCGCCTCAGCGCTGTGGGGTAATCGGTTATAACGCCTGTGGCTCCCAGGTTGAAAGCAGTGTCGAAATCCGACTCTTCGTTAAGGCACCAAAACAGCACCTGCGCCAGAACAGGACTTGAGGTTCCTGCACCTGGTGCTTAAATCCCCGCGGTGGCCCCGCCCACAGAGCTGGGGGCCTGCTGCAGCTGTCACCTTCTCAGGCATTTTGCAAACTAGTTACTCAACAGTTGCTTTGCAGGGCCTGGGTTTGCATGGTGGCACAATGTCTAAACTGCCACTATGTGAGCACTGGTTCGAGTCCTGGCTGTTCCACTTCTGATTCCTCTCGCTGCTAATGGGCCTGGGAATAAGAGCTTGGGTCCCTGCAATCCATGGTGGGAGACCTGGAAAAACACTCCTGGCTTCATTCCTGTCCAGTCCCAGCCACTCTCGCTCTCTAACTCTGCCTTGTAAATAAATTTTTAAGTCTTTTTTTTTTTAAAGTTAAACTGCATCAATTTCCAGTTAAATTGCAACAAAACAAATGTAGCAAGTACTCAAAGCTTGTTACTTTGTAATCCTTTTAGTTCAGTTGCCTATGTCCTTGAAGTTGTATCTGTTGAATGTGTGAGGTGGCCCTGGTGTTGTAGCACAGCAAATTAAGCTGCTGTTTCCAATGTCAGCATTCTCTATCCTAGTGCCGGGTTCCTGACTGCTCCCCTTCTGATCCAATTCCTGCTAATGAGCCTGGGAAAGCAACAGTGTTTGGGTCCCTGACCACCCACATAGGAGACTCTTGGCCATGGCCCACCTACATGGAGCTCTCAGCTTCAGCCTGGCCCAGACTTAGTGGTTCTGGAGATGTGGGGTGTGAACCAGCAGATGGAAGATCTCTCTCTCCCCACAAGTCTGTCCTTCAAAATAACAAATCTTTGAAAACAATCTGTGTGAGATTCAGCTATTTCTACGACCTGCCTGCTCCTTGTCTTGCAGTTGGCAACTTCATGTGTGGGGCTTAGAACTGGCCAATTAAGAGTATTTAAACCAGGGAATGAATTCTCCTGTTTGCGCTTCAACTTATTCTTCCCACAGAACTGTTTTGTTTTTCTTAAGAACATTTTTATGTGTTTGAGAGACAGATTTCCCATCCACGGTTCACTTCCCTGCTGGGATGGGCTGGACCACAGCTGGGAGCTGGGAACTCAGTCTTTGTACTTGTGCTGTGAGTGGCAGGGGCCCAAGCACTGAGCCATCACCTGTTGCCTCCCAGGGTGCGCATGGGCAGACCGTGGAGTCAGGAGCCAGAGCTCAGAGCAGATGTGGGGCCCCCAGCCAGAGTGGGAATGGCTGTACTCAAAAGGCCTGAGTTGAGGTTGTATCCTCCACCCCACCTCAGGCAAGTTCCTGGGTCTCTTGATTTCTTGGTTTGATAGAGAAAGGTTGCTCAACAGATGAGGTGTCTCCCAGTTGACACCTTCAAAAGCTGTGGGTCCCGGGGCTGCAGCCCCAGTTCCCTCGCCCATCTACCCTTGGTTACTTCCTCCAGGCAGCAGTGCTAGGCTAGGCTGTCAGCTCCTCCCCGTGGTGCATGGTGTGGGGCCTGCTGCCCCTTCCCTCCCTTCAGGCCTCTCACCACCCCCAACCCAGCTTTCTAGACCAGCCTCCCTTCTGTCCCCAACATCCTGGCGAGAGTTTGCTCTTTTCCTCTGCCCTTACTGGTAAGCTCCCAACCCTGGGATCACAGGGTCTGGAACATTCTCACCACATACTAAGCTGACTCACTGAAAGACCTGGTCAAAGCTGCTGCTTGTAAGAGGCGGACAGGGCCTCTCTCCCTTCTTTGGCCATCCCCCCTATCCTACCCCATCAGATTCAGTAGACTGCTATTACCACCACCACCATCATCATCATTATGAAACCCTTTCGAAGCACCAGGCATGTGTAAGACACTATTCTACCCCTTTTGTGGCTGGACAAACTGAGACCCAGCAGGTGCGAGGCCCTGCCCCAGTGTCCGGCACGTGGGGTCCAGGCTGCCAAAGGGGTGGCCAAGGCCTCACCTGAATGCCCCGCTCCTTCAGGTGTTGGATCAGGCTTTTCCTCATGATGGCCCTGCAGGGGGAAAGGGGTGTGGAGAAGAGGAGCCACAGGGCAGTGGCAGTGCCCTGGGGGGCCACTCCCCGCTGCCAGCTTTGCCACCTTACCATTTCAAAACCACAGCCACTAGCTGGTTCAGTCCAGAGCAGGAAAATGGGAAGTAGGTCCTGTGTAGAGGCATGGGACGGAAGTATGGGGGGAGAGGGGAGGGTGACCCCCTAACTTCTAGAAGCCACTCTGCCATTGCCCTCACCTGCCATCCCCCACCCCTGGCAACCCGCCCCCGTTGTCCAGCCAGAGGCTTCTTGCTCACTGGGGCTGTGCCCATCCCTCCCCAGCTGACAGCATAGATGGAGCTTAGATAAGGGACCTGCTTGGACACTCTGGGACTGAACTGGGGCCAAGGTGGGGCTAGGAGGCAGCTACACACAAAGCTGGTAGCAGGTCAGCGGAGAGGGAATCCCAACTTGGCCTGGCTGCTGAAGACCAGAAGGCTCCTGAAGAGGTGCCTACTTCCCCCTGCACAGTGGCCTGGGGCACACCCAGCAAAGGACAGACCCTCTCTGAAAAAGCACTACAAATCTTAAATGCAAAACTGTACAACAAGGGTCCAGCAACAGTGGCTCAATTGGTGAATCCTCTGACTTTAAGCACCAGGTATCCCATATAAGCACTGGTGCATATCCCAGCTATTCCATTTCCCATCCAGCTCCCTGCTTATGGCCTAGGAAAGCAGCAGAGGATGGACCAAAGCCTTATGATCCTGTGCCAGTGTGGGAGACTTGGAAGAAGCTCCTGGCTCCTGGCTTCAGGTTGATTCAGCTGTGCAGTTGAAGCCATTTGGGGAATGAACCAGTAGATGGAGGGTCTTTCTCTGTCTTTCCTCTTTAAATCTGCCTTTCCCATAAAAATAAACAAATGTTTAAAAAAAAAGGAAACTTGGTAGAATAAACCATCGCTTCATAGCCAAGTGGGGGCTGGCTGGGAGCCTTGCTTTCCCTCCCCCTCACCAACAGAGGGAGCAGGGGGCACTGGGGTTTCCCTGCAGAGAGGCAGTGGGCAGTCTGGCTATAACATGGCTGAGGACAGCCACACTCCACATCTGGGTGTCTGGATTGCCATCCTACCCAACTCCAGCTTCCTGCTAATGCACACCCTAAGGGGTAGCAACTCAAGACGCAGTGGCCCAAGCACGCAGGCCCCTGCCATGTGGGAGCCCTGGACTGGGTTCTGGCTCTTTGCTTTGGCCTGGCCCAATAGGCCTTTGTGGGGGGAGTGCTCTGGCAGATAGAAGATCCCTTTTCTTTTCTTTTCTTTTCTTTAACTGAAAAGGCAGATTTATGGAGAGAAGGAGAGACAGAAAGTTCTTCCATCCCAAGTGGCCGCAACAGGTAAAGTTGAGCCAATCCGAAGCCAGGAGCTTCCTCAGGGTCTTCCAGGTGGGCATGGAGTCCTATAGCTTTGGACTATTCTCCACTATTTTCCCAGGCCACAAGCAGAAAGTCGGATGGGAAGTGGAGCAGCCGGGACAGGAACCGGCACCCATATGGGATCCTGGTGCTTGCAGGGGAAGATTAGCCAACTGGACTATTGCATCAGGTCTAAATGACAGACCTTGCTGTGTATGTCTCTCTCTTTCAAATATCAAGCAAGCAAGCAAACAAGCAAGCACTCCGCCTGCTGGTCCCTTGGGAATCCTAGCCTCCCTTGGGAGAGCTCAGGGCTTATCCCACCCACAGTGGTCTTACTCTAGGATGTTACTTGCACCCTGAACTCTTCACCACTTATTGTGGACGAATCCAGGTGAATGATAGGTACTCCATGTACTGAACGCTTGCATGTCATTTCCAGCCCCTGCAGCACTGGGGGCTGCTGGTTGAGATCTACCACCTTCAAAGGACCTTGCGGGGAGGGCAGCCAAGGAGCTGATGGGGAGCCCTTCCTGCACCCTAGATCCTTGGTGGCGGGAAGGAGGTGTCCTGCAGGGGGGGCTCAGGCTACCTGTTGATGATGGTGGGCAGGAAGCACATGAAGAAGCGCTCGGGAATGGGGACAAAAGGCAGCAGCCCCAGGTAGTAGAGCAGCAGCAGCCTGAGCCCCCTACTCACGGTGAAGGCCCGCGGCATCTCCGGGTTCTGCCGAGAGCAGAGGGGAGGAGGAAGTGATCGATTAATCAATTGTTCAGCCTGCTCCTATGGAAGCAGATGGAGGGAGGGGCAGGCCACCAGAGGGTAGGTTCAAAGTCATATCCAGCCCTTCTTCCAGCCAGGTTAACATGCCTCTCCATGGAGACCTACAAGCTTCCCAGCTCGGGCTCCAGACCCAGAGCGGGGACGCAGAGGGACTCACGGCAGCCTTGCACATCTTCATGACCGAGCTCTTCTCCGAGGCCCAGATGGTGATGTCACTACGCCCAAAGCGCTGCACCAGGCCTGCTATCTGGGGAGACGAGGGTGAGGCTGAGGGGAGAGCCAGGCCTCTCTCTGGCCACCAGCCCCTCGATGCCCACGGCCACCGCTGGCAGCAGCACCTTTTGAACCAGCTCCTTGTTCTCGGCTTTGACCTCCACGCTCATGGGAGTCTGTGGGAATCTCTGGAACACGTCCTCCAGCCGCACCATGCGCCGGTCAGCCCCGTGAGCAAAGCGGCCTGCGAACAGGGTGGGGTGGCAGGAAGAGACAGGAGTGGGAGGGTGAGGATGGGAGAGCCCCAAGTGGAGGGAGGGGATGGGGAAGGCGGGACTCGGTTCAGCCCTTGTTCTCACCTGGAGAGAAGTAAACCTCCAGCTCCTCTTTGTAGAGGGGCAGGTCCTGGGGAAGAGTGGAAACCGCGTTAACAGGTGGGACGCTTGGGAGCAAGTGTCGGCTCTGGGCTGGGGGGACGGGGAGAGGCCCACTCACCTCAAAGTCCAGGCTGCCCACATCCCTGTTCAGGCCCGACTGGCGGGACAGGTTCTGGTCGTGGGATACCACCACCACGCCATCCCGTGTCAGCTGGCAATCGAGCTCCAGGAGGTCAGCTCGCTGTGCCAAGGAGCTGTCAGAGAGATGGTGGTGGGCCCAAGCACGCAGTGCTAGGAGGTGTGAGGAACCCCGGGCAGTGGGATGTGGTGGGGGGGAGTGGGCCTCATGGAGGGTTGTGTGGGTCCAGTGCACACCTCCCATGGGTGCTGAGCCCTGGAGCAGGAGGGGGAGGCGCCGTGGGCAAGGCAGGTGCACTCACTTCTCCATGGCCTCTAAGGTACTCTCCAGGCGTTCTCCAGACCCTGTGTGGGACAGCTGAGGTGAGTCCCTGGCGCCCGGCGGCCTTATCGCCAGCCATCCCCCTACTTCCCGCGCTAGCCTCTTTCCGGGCTGGCTCAGACAGCCTGGCTGGAGCCAGCCTTTCCCTGTGTATTTGGTGCCCCGCCCCACTCCTGGCTTTCTTTCCACCTTGGTCCTTGCCCCACTTCTCGCATCCCAGGGACCTCCCCTCCCTGAGGTCCACCTGGGCACTGGTCTTCCTGACTTGTGATCATCCTCCTTCCCAACCCCAGGAGATGCCAAGCCGGTTCCTCCCGTGCCTAGCTCACCTCCTCGGTGGGCTGCCAGGCGGACACAGAAAGCTGGGGCGCAGGCTGGGTGCAGCAGGCGAGGCCGGCGCAGGAAGAAGATGGAGAGCAGGATGTAGCCGCCCAGGGCAGGCAGCGTGTAGTATAGCATGGGGCTCATGGCTGCTCCCTCCCCCAGCGGTGCCCAGCAGGTGCAGGTGGCCTGACGCTACCTCTACTGGCTGTCTTGGCTGCCGAGAGAAGACAGCCAAGAGCCGGTATAGGCTGGCTGGGCTTCAGTGCCACGCCCCTGAGACTTGCTGAGCCTGCTGCTGGCTTGGGGCCAGGCTGCAGGGCTCAGCTGGGGCTGGGGGAGAGAGGTGGGAGGCCACCGGCCAGCAGCAGGCAGGCAGTCAGCTTTGACTATCACGTGCTTGATCCTTCATGGACTCTGGCACACCCCTCTGTCTTGGGCCACATGGGAGGAATAAAGCAGCCCCTTATGCTTGGATGTTTGTGACCCTCACATTCAGCCTCAACCCTCTTCCAGAAAATCTGGAGGTGTGCAGTATACCCCTGAGTCACCCCGAGTCACCCCAGCCAGTTCGACAGGAAGTCATTCTGGAGCAGCAGTCGTTGACCCCACTCTTTCCATGAGTCTGAGACAGGCCCCTCCGCCCCTCCCGACAACCCTCACCCCTGGCCAAAGGTTACTAGGATCGGAACCCAAGGTGGTGCTGGCTGGGCCGGACAGCGGCAGTCACACAAAGAGCCAAAGTCATCATACACACATCTCTATATTTATATATTAGATACAGGCACGGGGCGGGAGGGGGCGGGGGCTCCGTGTGCGTGCTCCCCCCGCCACCCGCTCCCCTCCCACAGAAGCAGCGAGGGCGTTAATGCGGCAGCCTGATGGGAGGGCTGAGGGCTGGCTCCTTTCCTTAGGGGTACTAGCCCTTGAGATTCAGGAATGTTCCCCAGGGAGATGGAGGGGGGAGGGTGGTGGTTCAGGAGGTGAGGGGGGGGCAGGGCTTGCTCAATGTCCCTGCCCTGGCCCTGGGGACATTCCTGTCCCCGGAGGAGCAGCAGTGGCGTCCTCGGGTCAGAGCCCTTCACTTCCCCAAGGAACAGCCTGGGCCAGCTGGGGTGAGGGGGGCAGGGCGGCTGGGGAGTAGGGCACTAGGACGTAGGACAAGGGGCTCTTGGCCTGTGGGAAAGCAGGGGTGACATGGGGGCTTGGCCCATCACCCCCAGCCCCCTGCCCTGGCCCCAGGCTGCCAGGGGCTGGGCACAGTGTCCGTTTTCTAACAGTCCGGCATAGAAGGGCAGGCAGGAGACAGGGCCTGGAAGAAAAGAGGAGAAGGAGCCGTGAGCAGCAGGTGCCTGACTGTGGGTGGGGAAGGTTTTACCATCAGTGTTGGCCCACACAGTCCAGTCCAGCCCAGCCCAGCTCACGACGTGCTTGCACAAACGGGAGCAGGAGAGAGGCCGTGGGTGGCCAGGGCCATGGTGCGGGTGGGGGAGGGCCCACTAAGAGGTCCCCAGGTGTAGGACAACTGACCTGAGCAAGTGAGGGGCCCCAGGCTCAGGTCACGTGATCCCTGAGCTCCTCCCAAAGCAATCACAGCCCACAGGCCTCTCTGTCAGTGTTTGGCTCTGCTCTCCGTGTGGGACTCAGTGTTGGCGGGGAGGGGCAGGGACGGGCACGTTACAGGACTGGGTGGGTCATGAGTCAGGGTCTGCATTGACAGATGTGAGGTCAGCTCACGGCTCCAGAGGTGCGGCTGGTGTGACACAGGGGAACACTCACCAGGTTTTCCCAGCCCCCTCCCAGGGGGCACACAGGGAAGTCTGGAGGGAGGCTAGGGGCACTCCGGGGCCCCGGGCTGGAAGCGGGCCGTCTCCTGGAAGATGAGCTCCTTCAGCCGCTCCTTGGGGAGGTCATCCAGCTCCATGTCGAAGGTGAAGGGCTCCTCGGCCACAGGCTGCAGTGAGGAGACCGGGGATGGCTCAGGCCAGGCCCGGGAGGCGCTGGCTCACCTGCTGCCTTGCCCGACCCCACTGCGCCCTGCCCCACCTCGTCTGTTGGGTCATAGTACTGCTCCAGATAGGGGTGAGCCAGTGCTTCCTCCACCGTGATCCGCTTGTTGGGGTTGAAGGTTAACATGCGGTCCAGCAGGTCAAGGGCTGGGGGGAGGGGCAAAGATGAGGCTGGAGGAGCCCCCAGGAGCCTCCCATGGCTTGCCCATGCTGGCAGCCCATGGGATCCAGTATCTGCACACCCCCACCTGCACCTAGCATGTCTCCTCTCTCCCAGGGGCCCCTCCCCAAGTCTCACTCACCCTTGGAGTCTGACTTGGGAAACAGTTTGTTCCAGGCCACTTTGGTCTTGGCGGGCAGCGACTGCAGGTAGTTGCGGGCCTTCATGTTGATGATACAGTTGAGGTCCTCCTGGGACGGCGAGCCCAGGATACCTGTGCAAACAGAAGGTGAGCTGCTCAGAGAACTTCCTCCTCCTCCTTGCCCTTCTTTCTGGCCAGCCCCTCAGTCACCTGCCTTACAGTGTCAAAGAGCCAAGGGTCTGGAGCCAGGCGCTCTGAGCTCAAAGCTGGGCTCTAGCCTTCTTGGTTTTAAGGTTTATTTATTTTGGGCCTTTAGCAGTAGCCTAGTGGCTAACTACCTTGCTTTGCATGAGCCAGGATCCCATATGGGCACCAGTTCGTATCCTGGCTGCTTCACTTTCCTTCTAGCTCCCTGCTTGTGGCCTGGGAAAGCAATGGAGGACGACCCAAAGCCTTGGGACCCTGCACCTGAGTGGGAGATCCAGAAGTTCCTAGTTTCTGGCTTCAGACAGGCTCAGCTCTGGCCATCGAGGCCACTTGGGAAGTGAACCAGTGGATGGAACATCTTCCATTAAATCTGCCTGTCCAATAAAAATAAAATCTTTTTATTTTTTTTTGTAAAGATTTATTTGTTTTTATTACAAAGTCAAATATACAGAGAGGAGGAGAGAGAGGAAGAGCTTCCATCCATTGATTCACTCCCCAAGTGAGCGCAACGGCTGATGCTATGCCGTTCCGAAGTCAGGAACCAGGAACCTCTTCTGGATCTCCCACGCAGGTGCAGGGTCCCAAGGCTTTGGGCTGTCTTCAACTGCTTTCCCAGACTACAAGCAGGGAGCTGGATGGGAAGTGTGGCTGCCGGGATTAGAACCGGTGCTCATATGGGATTCCGGCACATTCAAGGTGAGGACTTTAGCCGCTAGGCCAAGGTGCTGGGCCCAGATGTATTTATTTTTATTGGAAAGTCAGATATTGCAGAGAGGAGAACAGACAGAGAGGAAGATCTTCCATCCATTGATTCACTCTCCAAGTGACTGCAATGGCTGGAGCTGAGCCAATCCGAAGCCAGGAACTTCTTTCAGGTCTCCCAGGCAGGTGCAGGGTCCCAAGGCTTTGGGCCATCCTGCACTGCTTTCCCAGGCCATGATGCAACCCATGTGGGATACTGGTGCATAGGAAGAGGCTTAGCCTACTATGCTATGGTAGCAGCTAGAGCTTCCAGCAAGTACTTCCTGAGGTCTGAGGCTTTGGCCATCCAGCCGATCGGGACAGTTACCTATGCCCCCCACTGAGGCCATGAGATACTGCTGCAGTTCTACAGGTGGCAAGTGTCAACGATCCTCACCCTCAGACACTGCCTCCTCTCTGATCCCCCTCACCTCCCCTGCCTCTGCGGGGCCAGGCCCTCTCACCTAGAATGTGGTTGAGTTGGTCCAGGTAGTGCTTGCCGGGGAAGATAGGCCGATTGGAGAGCATCTCAGCCAGGATACAGCCCACAGACCAGATGTCGATGGACTTGGTATAGCCCTGGGGGAGGACAGAGAAGTAGTGAGGGGCTCCTGGAGCAACATTGGCTCAGCAGGGTCCTGGGGCATGGGCCAAGCTACCCCTGCCATGCTAGACCCTGGGTAGAGCCCAAGTCGCTGAGGGTGGACTTCCTGTACCCTGGGGGATCCCTTCCAACCCTCTGTCCTGGCTCATAGACGGCTTCAGGGTTCTGCTGCCTTCCCTTCTGAGCTGGGGTGCTGTGTTACCTTGGAGTTCAGCATGATCTCTGGGGCCCGGTACCAGCGTGTGGCCACGTACTCCGTGAGAAAGCCGGTGTGGTCATGCTCAGGGTCTGCGATGCGGGCCAGACCAAAGTCGCAGATCTGCAATCACACCGGGGCATCTGAGCTTGGCGCTCGGTGCTCGGCCCGTGAGGTCTGTGCAGCCCAGGCAGTGCCACCCCACCCTCACTCCCCCTCCTTGACCTATGCCGTTCTACAGATCCCCAGCATGGATGAGGCGAGAGGGGGGGCCCGGCGGCCTCCGCGGACCTTAAGGTCGCAGGTGGTGTTGATGAGCAGGTTGGAGGGCTTCAGATCCCGGTGCAGCACATTGGCTGAGTGGATATACTTGAGGCCCCGCAGGATCTGGTAGAGAAAGTAGCAGATGTGGTCATTGCTCAGCTGCTGGCTTTTGAGCAACTTGTACAGGTCAGTCTCCATCAGGTCCTGCACGATGTAGCTGGTGATGGCCCGGGAGCCCCCCGCCAGACAGGGGACAGAGAGGGGCACTCCGTCAAGGAAAACTGGCTCAGGAAGATGTGACTGTACACCCGTGTCCCTGGGCTCCCTGGGATTTGAGAGATCCTGTCAACCACCCCCCAGCAAAGGCAGAGGGGACCCCAAATATTGCACTCTGGCCCGTGGCCTCCATCTTCCTCCCAGGGAAATGGGGCTGCGAGCAAGCCCTGCTGTAGCTCGGGTCCTTAAAACGTGCATAGGCAAACAGAATGAGAGGAAAGCACCGATTTGAGGGCAGAGAATACAGTCCACCAGTTCCATGGGTCTCAGAGAGTTGGGAGGACTGTGTCTGGTTAAGAGATTCTATGGGGCCTGGTGTGGTAGCCTAGTGGCTAAAGTCCTCCTCTTGCATGTACTGGGATCTCATATGGTGGCAGTTCATGTCCCAGCAGCTCCACTTCCCATCCAGCTCCCTGCTCGTGGCCTGGGAAAGCAGTAGAGGATGGCCCAAAGTTTTGGGACCCTGCACCTGTGTGGGAGACCTGGAAGAGGCTCAGAGCTCCTGGCTTCAGATTACTGCAGCTCCAGCTATTGAGGCCACTTGGGGAGTGAATCAATGGATAGAAGATCTTCCCCTCTGTTTTTCCTCCTCTGTGTATCTAACTTTGCAATAAAAAATAATCTTTAAAAAAAAAAGATTCTATAAGTATTTCAGGTTTTTACGGGGGGACGGACACGTAAATAAAGATTTTCATTCTCTTTTATCTGAGTATTCCAAGGTCTTATGAACTCAGCCTGTGCCTGCATCTCCACTGGTCTGAGAGAGGGTAGACAAACTGTGTAAATGAGCCAGGCCACAACTCATGGAGTAAGTCCTTAACCAGCACAGGGCCACGTGGCTGCCGGGGGTGGTGGTGGTGGTGGTTAAATGAGATAATGTAAGAACACCATCTGGCGTGTAATCAATGTTTGGCTTAAAAATAAATGCCTGCTGCTTGTACAAGAAAAAACAAACGAGGCAGCACTCCCAGCAGAGCACTTGCACTGGGCGACGAGGGCCTGGCCACCTAGCGGAGAACGGGGGAGTCGGTGTCCTTTTCCGTCGGCCTTGTTGCAAGACAAAACAGAGATTAGCCCAAATAAACACATAAATGTCACGTAGCTCATCTCTAGCCCGGCTTTTTGAATTAACCTTGTTGGGGTCATCAGTGAACTCCAGAGCCAGCCCAGCACTACTGCCCAGAGAGGTGCACCTGTGGCAGGCAGGTGGCATGGGCGGGGTAGGTGAGAGGTGCTGGTTATCACCAGCGGCCAGGAGCTGAGCCAGGGACGGAAGCCGACAGCAGTGCGGTGGTGCAGGGCACTGAGGCCGAGCTGTGCCTCCCTGGGCAAGGTGCAGCTGCACAGGTGCTCAGGGCGGGGCTCTGGGCAGGAAGTCCCAGGGAAAGATAAGGGCAAGTTCCTGACTGGGGAGGGAAGAGAGGGGGGACGGCCACAGAAACACTTCCTGGGGCTCTTTGGGCCTGGGCATCCTTATCTTGGGGATGGTACTGGTGGGTCGGTCTCCCAGGGCAGCGGGAAGGCAGGGTGCACACTTGACTTTCCCTCCTCCCTGCTTTCCTTCCGTCTGGGCACCCAGAGAGAAAGAATCACCAGTCTGTTGGGCAAGAGCTGACCGTGGGCAGGGGCCGGGGCAGGTCACATAGCTGCCCATGGCGGAGGACAAAGCGCCCATAGAGGCCGTGGGGCCCAGCCTCCCATGGAAGGCACAGAACAGGGAAGGGGTGGAGGAGGAGAAGGCACCTGGCCAGGGCCACCCTGCCCTGCGCAGCCAGCGTTTAGGGCTCAAGGATACACATCCCTCATGGCGTCCAGGGTGGGCGCGCGGAGGATGTCCCGGATGCCGATCACATTCTCGTGGCGGAAGCGCAGTAGAATCTGGATCTCGCGCAGCGTGCGCTGGCAGTAGGTCTGGTGCTCGAAGGGGCTGATCTTCTTGATGGCCACGCGGGTCTTACGCACGTGGTCATAGGCCGAGCTGAGAGGCCCAGAAGACAACTGAGTTTGCGCCGGCCATCATTCCCCAATATCCACCCCCCCCCAACTCCAGTGTGGCCTCCACAAAGGGGCAGTCCTGGCCTGTCCGGCCCCACCCAGGCCAGGGCAGGGAGGGGACAGCGCTCAGGAGGGCTCTGGCCCAAGTTATAAACAATACTGGTTCCTTCCTGCCGCCAAGGCCTGGGCTCTCCAGGGAGAGAGAGCTGGGGACCAGCCAGGCGGCCTTTTGGTGACTTCACAAACAGAGGAAGAGGCTGACCACTCGCTGGTTTCCCCTTTGCCTCCTCATTCTAGCTGCCCCGACCTGGCTGGGGCCCTCCTCTTCCCCGACGAGACTCCATCACAACCCCCTCTCTACCACCCTCAACTCTGGACAGGTCCAGGCAGTGGGAGAAGAGACAGATGTGGCAAATAGAGGGAGAGGGGGGCAAGCACAGGAGCCATGCAGGGAAGGGATGGGAGGGGTGGGCCTGAAGTGAGGACTTGGGTAGGCAGGACCCCCCGAGACATCTCCTCAGAGATGCAGGGAAGGAAGGAGGCACTCCTGGCTGTGAAGCCCCCACGGTCAGCCAGCCTCAGGCCCTGAGGCCCACAGCCTGGCCCCACCCTGCGCTCTGCTCCTTCCGCCCCAACTCCCCGGGCAGAGCGTCCCCTGGGAGCTCCAAGGCGTCCTAAGGCCCCCTCGTCCAGGTAGGGGGCAACAGGGTCCTCAGACACCAGGACCACTTATTGCCTTCGCCTCTTACGGGTCTCCAGGGTCACCCACGAGCCCATAGCTCCCCCCGCCCAGACACCCAGCTGCAGGCTCCCTCCAGGGCCCAGGGCTGGGTTCAAAGCCCCCAAGCCCCCTTCCCCGGGGTACGTGGGCTGCGTCCCCTCCCCCAGAAGGCACTCCAGGGCTCCCATCCCGGTTTGCGCCCCTAGCCTCCAGAGTCCCCCGCCTCTGCAGGACGCTCCAGGTCTCCACGTCCCACCAAGTCCAGGGCACCCCTCCCCGATGGCTCCCCCACCCCGAGGCCGCCCCCTCCCCCGGAACGCCCCCTCACCTGACCATGCCGTACGCGCCCTCGCCGATGTACTGCAGCTGCGTGTAGCGGGGGCCCACGTCGAACGGCTGCCCCTTGACGATCTCCACTTCCCCGGGGACCCCCGGGCCGACCCCCTCGGCTCCCCGGGGCTCCCCGCCCCCGCCCCCCTGAGCCGCCGCCGCCGCCGCCATCTCCACTCCTCCCCTCCCGCCCGCCGGCGGCCCCGCCCGAGGCCCCGCCCCTTCCCGCCCGCCCCGTCGCCCGCGGGGCCGCGCGCGCCAGGCCCCGCCCCGCCCCCGCGCGCCCCGCCCCCGCGCGCCCCCGCCCCGCCGCCGCGCGCGCCCCCGCCGCCGTCACGTGGCCCTCCCCCGGCGTGGGCGCGCGCCTGGGGCCGTGATGCGGGGCGGCTCACGCCCCCTCGGGCCCTGCTCCTGGGGCGACTGGGAGACCCCACCTGCGCTTGAAAGGGATGCTGCCCGTGTGGGGTCCGGCCCCCTGCACGGGGGGCTCACGCCCCTCGAGGCCCCGCCAGCTTCACACCTTGGGCGGTCTGTGCCAGGCCCAGGCTTGCTGTTGGGTTGGGCACGACTGGATCCCTGGGGACACTTTTATGTCCCTTAGGACAACACCGCCTTATTCATGGATGACTTCTGATGTTCTCAGCAGCATAGGGGGGCATGTCCGTCTTGTTCCTTACTGGACACCCCTTCCCTACACTGTGGGTGGCACTGAGACGGAGAAAAAAGTTTAAATGAAGGAATCAGATTTTTATATAATATTTATTTATGTGAAAGGCACAGTTTCAGAGAGCTTTTCCATCCGCTGGTTCATTTGTCAAATGGCCCAAAGCCCAAAGTTGGGCCAGGTGGAAGCCAGGAGCCTGGGAATGCAACTGGGTCTCCCACACGGGCACAGGGGCCCCAACGCTTGGGCCATCCTCCACTGCTTTCCCAGGCACCTTAGCAGGGAGCTGGGACTTGAACCAGCATGCACATGGGATTCTATCACCGCAAGCGCAGGTTTAACGTGCTATGCCGTGGGACCGGCCCCAAGTTATTTATTGCATAAACTTCTAAGTGGCAGTGAGGGCTGAGCTCTGAACTAGGCACTGTGGCTAATGCAAGGTGGGTGAGACCTAGAGCTGCAGAACGCCAGGGCCAGGGGCTGAGGCGCAGGAGCCGCAGCGGTAGCCTGGCTGTCCAGAGCAGCTGCAGGGCTGCAGGGCTGCAGGGCTGCAGGGCTGCAGGGCTGCAGGGCTGCAGGGCTGCAGGGCTGCAGGGCTGCAGGGTTGGAGGGGGTTGGGGATGGGGAGGCTTCCGGGTGTTCGTAAGTAGTGAAAGCGCTTGGAGGGGAGGTTTGCCAGATCCTGTTGCAATTGCGGGAGAATCCAGTGAGTCAGAGAAAGCAGCGTGGGGTTCAGCTTTCCTGAGTGGGAGTGAGTGAGCTTCCCGCCTGGGAAAGGCTGCCTGGAGGTGGCGGGAGCGAAGCAGCCCCTCCTGCGGGGAGTCGCAGAGACAGGCGCAAGGTTGAGAGCGCCCTCCCGTGGCGGAGGCTGGTATTTCCTCCATGGACGGTGCTAACACCCGTCAGGCGGTTCTGTGTACTTCCTCTCCTGTAATTCTGTAAGCTTCGTATCAATCATAGGAAATGGATGCCACCGGCTTAAAAAAAAAAAAAATTCTTGTTAACATAGGGAAATAGAGATAAAATCTTCCATCTGCTGGTTCACTTCCTAAATGGCTGCAATGGCCAGAGCTGGACCATGCTGGAGCCAGGAGGAGCTTGGAACTTGATCCCATGAGCACTTGGGCCACTTTTGAGCTCTTACGGGATGACAGTGCCACAGGCAGCTGCCCACCCCCCAACTGCTTCACAGCACCGGTCTTCCTTTAAGAAGGAAAAAGAGAGGATTGGTGCAGTGGTACAGCAAGCTGATTCTCTGCCCTGTGGCACCAGTAACCCATATGGGTGCTGGTTTGTGTCCTGTCTATGCCACTTCCCATTCAGCTCTCTGCTTCTGGTCTTGGAAAGCAGCAGAGGATGGTCCAAGTCCTTGGGCCCCTGCATGCACGTGGGAGACCTGATCCTGTGGCTTTCATCATTGTTGGAGTTCTGAGTGATTTCTCTGTGTCTGCCTTCCACCCCGACCCCTTTTTTTTTTCTTTTAAGATTTATTTATTTTCATTTAAAAGGCAGATTTACAGAGAGAAAGAGAGACAGAGAGAAAAAAAAAAACTCTCTGTGTGTTTTTACTCCCCAAGTGGCCACAATGGCTGCAGCTGAGCCAATTCAAAGCCAGGAGCCTCCTCTGGGTCCCCATGTGGGTGTAGGGTCCCAAGATGATCTTAGGCCATCTTCCTCTGCCCTCTCAGGCCACAAGCCAGGAGCTGAATTGGAAGTGGAGTAGCTGGGACACAAATGGGCACGCACATGGGATTCCAGCGCTTGCAAAACAAGGATTTAGCTAGTAGGCCATCATTCCATGCCCTGCCTTTTTACTTGTCTAGAAAGAAATTCATCAAGATTTAAGTGCTGGGAGCTGGTGCCATGGTGTAGCATCCTATACAGGCACCAATTTGGGTCTCATCATTTGGAGAGTAAAAGATTCTCTCTCATTCTCTTTGTAACTCTGCCTTTCAAATAAACAGTTAAATTTAAAAAAAAATATTTGAAACAAAGATTTTACAGAGAGAAATATCTTCCACCTGCTGGTTCACTCCCTAAAGCCACAATGGAACTGGGATGATCTGAAGCCAGGAGCAAGTAGCTTCCTCCAGTAGCCCGTGCGAGTATACGGGCTCAAGGACTTGACCCATCCTCCCCTGCTTTCCC
The DNA here is from genome assembly GCF_017591425.1 of Ochotona curzoniae. Taxonomy (NCBI): domain Eukaryota; kingdom Metazoa; phylum Chordata; class Mammalia; order Lagomorpha; family Ochotonidae; genus Ochotona; species Ochotona curzoniae. The sequence goes on from NW_024465421.1 coordinate 9,031,303, forward strand.
AAGCCATAAACAGTGAGCTGAATTGGAAGTGGAGCAGCCAGGATACGAACCAGCGCCCATATGGGATGCTGGCGCCCCAGGTAGAAGATTAGTCTGTTGAGCCGCCCACAGCACTGGCTAGTCAAGACAATCTCTTGAAGGCCATTTACTGGCATCTTTCCTCTGACACCCTCTTCTGTACCAAGTCATGTCTGACCCCAGGAAGCTTCTCCCGGAGGCAGGCAGTGGGTGATGATGGGTTGGAGGATGCTTCGGGGAGTCTGTGTGAAATAGACACCATCTATCTGTATGGAAGACAGCTGGGTGACTTTTTGCAGCACAGCTATTCACGAGTGTCATGCCTGGGATTCAAACTCGCATCTGTCTGACTCTAGAGCAAGGATTGTACTTGGCTGCCTCAAGGCTGTGTTGAACCGACAACTGTACACGTGGATGTGTGTAGGACTTGGTCCACGCCATTTTAATTTCCTTTAGAGAGAAAGAAAGAAAAGAAAAGAAACCATCAAACAAGGGATCAGCATCTGTACAGTGGGCTAAGCTGTCATATGAGGACCCAGCACAGTATCCTAGTGGCTAGAGTCCTTGCCTTGAACCCATTTAGGCTTCCTGTTCTAATCATGGCAGTCCTGCTTTCCATGCTTGTAGCCTGGGAAAGCAGTCAAGGGTGGCCAAAAAAACCTTGAGACCCTGTACCCTTGTGGGAGACCTGGAAGAAGTTCCTGGCTCCTGGCTTCGAATCGACTCAGCTCTGGCCATTGCTGTCATTTAGGGGGTGAATCATCGGACAGGAGATCTTTCTCTCTGTCTCTCCTCCTCTCTGTATATCTGACTTTCCAATAAAAAAATAAACATTAAAAAAAAAAAAGCTGTTGTCTGCGCTGCTGGCATTCCGTATAGGTATCTGTTCACATCCTGGCTGCCCCACTTCTAATCCGGCTCTCCGTGAATGAGCCTGGGAAACCAGAGGAGGATGGCTGAGTGCCTTGGATCCTGCTGCATACACGGGAGAGCTGGATGGACTTCTAGGCTCCCGGCTTCAGCCTGGCCCAGCCCCAGCCGCTGTGGTCATTTGGGGAATGAAACAGCACATAAGTGATCTCTCTCTTTCTCTCTCTCTCTGCCTTTCAAATAGGTAAAATAAATCTTTGTAAAAAAACAAAAAGCACACAGCAAAACAAGAATGGGTTCCAGAGCAGACAGCTCTGTTACTGCTTAATTGTTGTTTCAGTTCTTCAGTGTTCACATCTCAAGAATATCTGACACTTCCTGCATGGGGATGTGACAATTTTTGCTGCTTTTGTGTATGTGACTGTGGCTTGGTGGCATCACTTTCCTGAACCTTAATTTTCTCAAATGCAAACTTGCTACCCCAGGCTGCTGGCAGGTGTAGCGAGGAGTTAAGAGACTTTGAGAACAGCGCAAGATAGCTGTTCAGATGGCAGCAGGTGTCAGCTGCCTGCTCTCAGGAAAGCCTCCCTATGTTGACAGTAAATCTATTTTAAAATACTTATTTTTTATTTGTGTTTATTTGAAAGGTAGAGATGGAGAGACATGGTGGGGCATGGAGAGAGAGAGAGAGAGAGAGATCTTTCATCTGCTGGTTCACTTCCCAAATGCCCACAGCAGCTGGGACTTGGCCAAAGCCAGGAGCCTAGAGCTCAGTGCAGGTCTCCCTCGTGGGTGGCACGGGCCTCAGTCTTTGAGCCGGTATTGCTGCCTCCCACGATGTGCATGAGCAGGAAGCTGGCTGCATTCCAAGCTCTCTGCCATGAGATGTGGATGTCCCAAGTGGCAGCTTAGCTCCCCGTGTTGATGGCCCCTTTTGGTAAAGCTATTCCTTACATCCCCACGGAATTTATCATCTCAAAGTTCAGCTGTTGGGCCTGGCACAGTATCCTAGTGGTTAAATCCTCACCTTGCATGTGCTGGGATCCCATGTGGGCGCCAGTTCGTGTTCTGGTTACTCCACTTCCCACATCCTTGCTTGTGGCCTGGGAAAGCAGTGGAGAACAGGCCAAAGCCTTGGGACCCTGCACACCGGTGAAAGAAGAAACTCCTGGCTTCTAGCTTCAGATCGGCTCAGCTCTGCCTGTTGTGGCCATTTGGGGAGTGAATCAGCAGACAGAAGATCCTCCTCGCAATCTCCTTCTCTTTGTGTATCTGACTTTCTCATAAAAATAAATAAATCTTTTTTTAAAAAGTTCAGCAGTTTTTAGTATGTTCAGAAGACAGGTGAGTATCCCCGCTACCTAATTCCAGCATATTTTCATCATCCCAGGAGCGGCTCCCACAGCCGTCGGCGCTCAGTGCCTCGGGCAGACGGCGCCCCTCTCCTCCACCCTGACAGCTGCTCATTTGCTTTCTGGCACTATTCTGGAAATTTTGTGTAAATGGAATTCTTGACTCTATGATCCTTTTTGGCACCTGGCTTACTTTACTTGACATCTTTTTTTTTTGTAAAATTTATTTTATTTTATTTTATTTTGTAAGATTTATTTTATTTTATTGGAAAGTCAGAGAGGAGGAGAGACAAAGAGAAAGATCTTCCGTCCAATGATTCACTCCCCATGTGGCCGCAACGGCCGGTGCTGCGCCGATCCGAAGCCAGGACCCAGGAACTTCCTCCAGGTCTCCCACATGGGTGCAGGGTCCCAAGGCTTTGGGCCATCCTCGGCAGCTTTCCCAGGCCACAAGCAGGGAGCTGGATGGGAAGTAGAACAGCCGGGATTAGAACCAGCACCCATATCTGGTGGTTGCCAGGTGAGGATTTAGCCACTGAGCCATGGTGCTGGGCCCTGTTATATCCATTTATGTCATGGCTTCCTCTGGCTCCATGAACATACCTGGGATGGCCATGATGATATCTAGGTTAAATCTGCCATCTGTTCCTCTCACAGGTGCCTCTGCTTCTTTGCCTGTTTATCCTGAATCCCATGTTCCAGCTTTCGTGTGTGTCTCATAATTTTTGTTACTATCTTGCAATAATTCTGCTTGTGGGTTTCCCTTTTCCCATGCTGGGTATTGTTTTCATTGTTTCCTTCATACGTACATGAAAATCTATTTAGAATTCAAAATTTTTATTTTAAAATTTTATATTTTATGAAATATAGTTATGTGTTATATATACATACATATTTATTAATTTGAAAGAGTTACAGAGAGAGAGAGAAAAGTATTCCACTTGCTGGTTCACCCCCCAGATGGCCACGATGGCTAAAAGGCTGGGCCAATCCGAAGCCAGGAGCCAGGAGATTCATCCAGGTCTCCCACATGGGCACAGGTGCCCTAGCACTTGGGCTCTGCTGCTGCTTTCCCACGTGCCTCAGCAGGGAGCTGGATTGAAAGCGGAGCAGCCGGGACTCTAACCTGGTGCCCAGTGATGTGCCACAGCAGCAGCCCCCTCATCTCTTCCTGGCTACCCCTTCCCTGGAGCCACATCTCCGAGTCCTCCAGCGGGCGCTGGGCAGCCCACAGCTCTGGTCTTCCTGGCTCGCCTTTCCCTGTGTGGGAGCTTTGCTGTCGGAGCAGGTGGGCATGAATGGGTCCTCCCCCTTCCCCGGAATCTTGGATTTTCACACCTCCTCCTGTGGGTAGGAGGAGCTGGGGAGGGGGGAAAAGGGCCCTGTTTCTCTGCCACATGCAGTGGGAATCTAATCATTGCATTTTAGACCTGCAGACAGTGAACACAGAAGCCTGCATCTCCGGGTACCACGCAGCGAGCGGTGGCTGCAGGCCGAGGCCAGGAGCCGGCCTGTCTGCTGGTCCGTGCGGCCTTCTTTGCAGCCAAGCCAGGGCGCTCTTGCCAAGGCCCGGTCCCTTAATTTTCCACCCAGCCTCTTGCCCTGGCTCCGAGGTAGGAATTCTAAGTGGAGGAGTACACGGGTAAGGTGCACAGATGAGAGCGGGCCTGAGACGTTGAGAGGAGGAGCATGCAATCATGTGTGACCCACTGTGAGTGGGCTTAGAGCGCGGGTGAGCCCCTGCCTCAGGTAGAGGTGAAAGGAGTTTCCGGGTCCCAGGACTCAACCTCTGTTTAACAGATGGGGTACTTTAACTGAATAACCTCGGCGGGTGGGGTCACAGGATCTTCTGGAATTTTCCTGGCCACTCCAGGAGGGTGCTGTAGCACATGATGGTAGCTCCTCCCTTTGGTCCTGGATGAGACGCAGGTGTAGGCTGGGAAGGTGGATGTTGCAAGGGACCCCCGGGTCTGGCGAGGTTTCCTGCTCGTCTACGCTCCCGTCCCACTTCAGGCCTGCAAAGCCAGAGCACTTGCCCACAGAGGTTTTTGACAAATGCCCCTCCACCCCTACCCTGGGGGGAGAATTTTTGTACCTGTGTATGTTCCCAGAGAGGGGGGTCCAACGTGGTCAGTGCTGTCTCCAGGGGAACCCTCTCTTGCCCCTGCCTCCTCCCCCCCATCCAGTAGTGACAGTCCTTTGAGAATAAGGTGTGGACGGGAGTCCATGTTGCACACGCTTCTGCCCAGTGGCTGCCTGCCTGCCGGCAAGTACCGAGCTGTTGTTTTTCAAGGTTGCATCAGAGCTGCAGAATGGGAGATGGGACCAGGGCAGCTGGACGCCGCCAAACTCGTGATTCTCACCATGATGGGGTCTTCTAAAAATTACATAAGTGTGGCTAGTTGAAAAGCAAAGAGAGAGAGGGAGAGCAAGAGAGAGAGAATATCTTCTGTCTGCAGGCTTATTGCCCCCACTGCCTGCAAGGACTAGGGAATGGGCCAGGTTGATGCAGGGAGCCAGGCCCTTCATCCAGGTCTCCCCCTTGGGGTGGCAGGGCTGCAAGCACTTGGGCTCCTTCCATTTCCAGGAGCATTAGCAGGAGCCTGGATGGAAAGTGGAGCAGCCGGGAGCTGAAGCAGCATCCTGCAGCGGGATGCCTGGCATGGTCGTGGTTGCAGGTGGTGGCTTTGCACGCTGCTCCCTGATGAACTTTTGACTCTGACTGTGGAGGCAGTTCTAAAAGCTGGAGGAAGCGCATTCTGCTGCGCCACAGTGCCTGCCCCTTTCTGCCTGTCTGACTTGTCCACATTGGTTGTAAAATCGCCTTTGCGAGTTGTTGCTCCCTCTTGCGGGGTCTGTTACACCTACAGTTGATGTGAACCAATGCCTCAGTGTTGGGGGCGGGGGTTTCCTCCCACCCAGGACCTGGAGGCCGGTTCATCTTGAGTTTTTTTCTTTAGAGAAAGCATAGCCCGGTCGGAGGCTGGGGTTCGGCTTTCTCGTGGTCATCTGCGGCTGTTTCGCCATCTCGCCCAAGCAACCAGCCGTTGCTTCCTTTTTCTTGCTCCAAATATAGCCCTGAGCGCGGGGCTGCTGTCTGCGGTGGGTTTTGTGATCTCGGCTTTTAACCACCCGCAGCCCTCCTGATTCCGAAGGTCTGGCGCGTCTATCCCAGGGCAGGTGGCTCTTCTGACATCCTGTATTGCCGGCATTTCCTGTGCAGTCACTTCCGGTTGCTTCTTTTTAAAAAAAAAAGAAAAAAATTATCTTTTTCTTTTTAAATTCTTTCTACCAAGACTACTTTAAATATTCAGCATTTGATACTTTTTTTTTGAAAGATCTATTTATTTTATTGCAAAGGCAGCTTTAGAAAGAGGAGATTTAGAGAGAAAGATCTTCCATCCCCTAGTTCACTCCCCAAATAGCTACCACGACCAGAACTGAGCTGATCCAAAGCCAGGAGCTTCTTCTGGATCCCAAGGCTTTGGGCCGTCCTCTATTGCTTTCCCAGGCCCCAAGCGGAGATTTGAATGGGAAGTGGAGCAGCTAGAATGTGAAACAGCGTTCATATGGGATCCCAGTGCACTCAAGGTGAGGATTTAGCCACTGAGCTATTGCACAGGACTCCTTCTGTTGGTTCTTTGTGGGGACTTAAAAGGCAAGAAGGAGTGATTTTTTTTTTTTTTTTTTTGGCGGGGAGACCTTTTGGATATTTTGGACATGAGGAAGAAAGTGATTCATATATTAGTTCAATATTGTCACATGGGTGGGTACAGAGTACATGAAGTGAGGTCGCTGCCTGTTAATTTGCACCCCATGGCCCAGCTGTCTGACGGTCACAGGCCCCCCCGGCCATCTCCATCACACTGGTACAGACACACACTGCTGTTTGCCTAGCTTGTACTTCAGCTGTCTATTGTGGTGGAATAAACAACCCCAAAATTCAGTGGCATAAAACAACAATCACCTTTTTCTCCCCTTTATTAAAAACTATCCATTTATTTTTGAGAAAACTTTAAAAAAAGATGTATTAGAAAAGCAAATTTGCAGAGAGAAAAAGAGACAGATCTTTCATCCGCTGGTTCACTCCCCAAATGATTTCAGTGGCCAGAGATGAACTGATCCGAAGCCAGGAGCCAGGAGCTTATTCCAGGTCTCCCACCCTGGTACAGAGTTCCAAGGCTTTGGGCTGTCCTCTACTGTTTTCCAAGGCCACAAGCAGGGCCTTGGAGGATGGGAAGTGGAGCAGCCAGGACACACACTAGCTCTTAGCTGGGATGCTGGTGCTTGCAGGTAGAGGATTAGCCCGTTGAGCCACCATGCCAGCCCCTCCCAGGTACTTTATCAGAGATCTGGATCAAAAGTGAAGCAAACTGGTGCCCTTACGGGATGCCAGTGCCATAGGGGCAAGCTTAGCCCGATACACTACTTCACCAGAACTCGGATGTATAAATGAGAAAAAACGAAAACCGTAGAGGCCTGGCACTGTGGCACAGCATGCATTAATTCCTTCTCTTGCAAGTGAGGCTGCTGGGACTAGAACCGGCACCGATATGGGATTCAAGGCGTGGACTTTAGCCGCTAGGCCATTGCGCCGGGCCCGGATTTTGTTATTTTCGTGTTTGTGTAGTATTCATGAGTACTTGGAAACATTCATAGAAAACATTGAATTGGGGCTGGTGCCATGGCGTACCAAGTTGAGCTGGCATCCCATATGGATGTCAGTTTGAGTCTCAGCTGTTCCACTTCCCGTCCAGCTCCCTGCTTGTGGCCTGCAAAACTAGTAGAGGATGGCTCAAAGCCTTGGGACCCTGCACCTGCGTGGGAGACGTGGAGGAGGTTTCTGGCTCCTGGCTTCAGATTGGCTCAGCTCTGGCTGTTGACCCCTTTTGAGAAGTGAACCAATGAATGGAACAGCTCGCTCTCTGTCCTTCTCTCTCTGTAACTCTACCTTTCAAGCAAAAATAAACTATTTTAAAAAGAGAGAAATGAAAAGATAGTTCTATTTTGGTGGTTTTTTGAGATTTATACATATAAGAGTTTATAAAAGGTATATCATGAAAAAACTGCATACTTTTAGAATGTTTTTAGATCTATCTGTCTGTATAAAAATGTTTGTAACTGAGCAGTAGAGAGAGAGAATTCCCTTCACTGGCTCACTGCCTGCAGTGGCTGGCTCAGCAGGCTGGCGAGGGGTGCGGGGAGGGCCGGAAGCCAGGAGCCTGAGCACCCCATCCAGGCCACCTGTGTGGGAGGCAGGACTACAGGGCCTCCTGGATGGGCCCTGGTGGGGAGCTGGAGCTGGGTGCTGGGCTGGCGGGCACGCCACAGGGTGGGCCCTGGTGGGGAGCTGGAACTGGGGGGACTGGAGAGAATGCCCCAGGTGGCAGTGGTGGATGCAGGAATCCCAGTTGGCCTCTGAACCAGGAGGGATAGAGAAACGCTTCTTCCCTGAACTCATCTTTGGTTTTAAAGATTTGTCTTATTTTTATTTGAAAGGCAGAGTTACAGAGAAAGGAGAGAGAGAAGAGAGATCTTCCCTCTGCTGGTTTACTTCTCAAATAGCTCCAATGGCCAGAACTGAGCTGATCCAAACCCAGGAGCCAGGAACCTCTTTCCAGGTCTCCCACATGGGATTTGGCCATCCTCCACTGCTCTCCCAGGTGCATTTCCCAGGGTGCTGGATCAGAAGTGGAACAGCCAAGACATGAACTGCTGCCCATATGGGATGCTGGCATTGCAGGCAGGGAATTGCTCTACTATGCCACCACGTCAATCCCTGAACTCACCCTTTAAGTCCATTTCCCGTGAGCTTTCTGAAGCATCCTGCCCTGCACCCCTGGTATCCATGCATCCTTTGAGCCTCTGTCCTTTACGCCGGATGCTTTCCTTACAAGGCCAGGCCATCATGGGTCACCTGGGGCGGCCAGATCCATAGGAACTTCACTGTGCAATGACGACTGGCAGTTTCCCACAGGGAGCTCTTCACATTTCTGCAGCTACATTCCTTAAAGAGTTTTTTTTTTTTTTTAATTTGTTTTAAAGACTTATTTATTTGAAAGGCAGCAAAAGAGAAACAGAGAGAGAGAGATACAGAGAGATCTTCCAGTCTCTGACTCACTCTCCAAATAGCACCATCGGTTGACTGGGCCAGGCTGAAGAGAGAAGCCGGAGTGAACTGGCAAGTGGAAGATCTCTCCATCTCTTAAATGAAAATAAGTAAATAAAATGGAGCTAAGGGAAGAATGAGCAAGAATTGCGTGGAGAATACCAGGAGGAGCGGGGGGTGAGGCAGCCAGAGGGGAGGGTGAGAGCATCTGCAGTATTGCCTGCTAAGACACCTGCCCCTGTGCATGAGGCTGAAGACATTTCCAAATATAGACTCAAGGTGATAATCGGCGCAGGCTCCCGCTAACAGCCCGGGTTGGTGTTAGTGACGCCACAGCACTGCCCCAGGCAGAATGGGAGAGAAAGGAGGGATCCAGGCCACTGTGGGTCCTGCGGGGGGAGCGTCAGGAGTGGATATTAAGGAAAAGCCACATTGGTAACTGAAGGTGGAAATTCACTGAAAATCACAGATCAGCCACTTGACAGTGTGCGGTTGATGGGAGACCCAGATCATCAGGGGATTTCCAGGAGATCAAGGAGAGAGGGAGGGAGAGAGAAAGAGAGAGAATATAACAACCCCCTTGTTAACCCTGCCACCTGCTTTGTCACTGACACACTGTGGAATTTGGTGGTGAATATTGTTTTCCTTTTTAGATATTGACCTGGGCCCGGCGCAATGGCCTAGTGGCTGAAGTCCTCATCTTGAATGTGCCGGGATCCCAAGTGGGTGCCGGTTCTATTCCCGGCGGCCCTGCTTCCCATATCGCAGATGAGGTGCTTACATCATAGACATTGGTTATTTTTAGAGTTTGAGAAGCTGAAAATCTGACATGATTGGGTTCTGATCAGGACCGTCTTGCAGGGAGCATGGCAAGGTTCTACACGGCGGGGTGGGGCGAGACAGAGCAGCAGAGAATCTGGCATCTGCTGGTTCATTCTTGAACTACACAAAAAACTGTTGATCAGGTTGTTTAGGCAGCTCAGAATGTCATCGAGGTCTTCGCCAAGAGTCCAGGGATGCCAGCACACTAGCTGTCGCTTGCTGCCTTGCCCTGGTCTCATCTTATAAGGACACTGATGGCATCAAGACCTCATCCAAAACCTAGTTACCTCTCAAAGGGCCTGTCTTCCAACACCGCCATGACACAGGTTTGAGCTTCAGCAGGATGATTTTTTTTTTTTTATAAATAAAGGTTTATTTATTTTTATTACAAAGTTAGATATACAGAGAGGAAGAGAGACAGAGAAGAAGATCTTCCATCCGATGATTCATTCCCCAAGTGGCCGCAATGGCTGGTGCTGCACCGATCTGAAGCCAGGAGCCTCTTCCGGGTCTCCCACGTGGGTGCAGGGTCCCAAAGCTTTGGGCCATCCTCGACTGCTTTCCCGGGCCACAGCCTAGCATGGTTTTTAAAATAAGGTTTATTTATTTTGATTGGAAAGGCAGATTTACATACAGAAGGAGAGACAGGAGAAGCTCTTCCATCCACTGGCTCACGTGAGAATTGAGTTTGGGGGTGGACCAGGCTGCGCTAGGCTGTAACACCTGCTAGTGAGAGCCAGAATGGGTGTGGGCCAGTCAGGTGAGGCCACGGTCCCTGCTGGTGAATGCCAGCACTGGGAGTAGGCCATGTCAGGTTGAGCTGCAGGACCCACCGGCACACATGAAGTCTGGGCCTGGGAGTGGGCCTGGTAGGAGAACTTGGGGCAACTTGGGGAGCTTTTCTGCTAGGCTACAGATCCTATTAGTGAGCAAAAGTGCCAGGGCTGGGGTCAGGCCAGGCTAGTCTGAGCTGCAGCACCCATCAGCATACATGTAGACCAGGTCTGGGGTGGGCCAGACTGGGCTAGACTACTGCACCTGTTGGTGAATGCTAATACTAGGGGCAGGCCATTCTAGACTGGGCTGCAGCACCTGCTGGCAGGTACAAGACCTGCTCCTTCCAGTGAAGAGCGTGAGAGCCGGGACTATGGGCAAGCCGGCCCAGGCAGGGCTATAGCACCTGTCAGCTGCTGTGAGGGCTGACAGGTGCTGGGATTGGGTGAGTCATGTCAGGCTGGATTACAGTACCCCTTGACAAATACAGGATCTGGGGCTGGGAGCGGGGCTGGTAGGGGAACTGTGGGCATTCCCCTGCTAGGCTGCAGTTCCTACTGTGAGAACAAAAGCCAGGACTAGAGCTGGGCCAGAATAAGGTGGCAACACCCTATGGTGTACATATGGGCAGGGTCAGTTTGGGGGCAGCCTGTGCAATATTTGCTAGCATGTGTGAGAGCCAGGACAGGATGTGGGCCACACCCAGTGCGCTAAGCTGCAATATCTACCAGCGAGAGCTGAGACTGCAGCCAGGCCATTCCAGGCTGGGTCCAAGCACCCACAGCACACACAAGATCCAGGACTGAGAATGGGCCTGGTGGGGGAACGTTCAGGAACCTGTACTAGTGAGGTACTGGTGAGTGTGAGAGCTGGGGCTGCGGACAGACCAGACGGGCAAGGTTACAGCACCCGACAGTGTCTCAGAGTTATCAGAACCACTCAGGTAACACCTTGGGACATTCCATCTCACATCAGGGTCTCGAAGGCATCATCAGATGACCGTCCCCCGTCTCTGGGTGCTGATGTTGTTTGACAGAAAGGGGTGGCCACCTTCCCTTCTCCCGCAGAGGACACAAGAGAAGAAAAAAAAGAAGAAGAAAAAAAGAACTGAAACATTTGTCCCACCACCTTCCTCCTTACCTCAACCCTCTCCACCTAATCAGAGGCCCACGTGGGCGTGCATCCCTCTCAACTCTGTGAGCAATATTAACAATAAAATCAAACTTTTTGAAAAGATAAAAAGAAGGAAATGCAACAGAGGACTATAGGCTAACAAGATAATTTAGAGGAAGAGAACTTTGTTCTAGAAAGATAAAAACTACAAAATTTTGGGCCTGGCGGCGTGGCCTAGCGGCTAAAGTCCTTGCCTTGAATGCGCCAGGATCCCATATGGGCGCCGGTTCTAATCCCGGCAGCTCCACTTCCCATCCAGCTCCCTGCTTGTGGCCTGGGAAAGCAGACAAGAATGGCCCAGGGCATTGGGATCCTGCACCCATGTGGGAGACCTAGAAGAGGCTCCTGGCTCCTGGCTTTGGATCAGCTCAGCTCCAGCCGTTGTGCTCACTTGGGGAGTGAATCATCGGATGGAAGACCTTGCTCTCTGTCTCTCCTCTGTGTGACTTTCCAATAAAAATAAATAAATCTTAAAAAAAAAAAGATCCATCCACCTTCCTCCATATCTAACACTCCCCACCCTAGTCAGAGACCCGCAAGGACATGTATCTCTTTCAATTACGTAAGCATAATTAAAAAGAAAACTGAAAATTAAAAATTGATATAAAAAGAAACAACAACAACAAAAGGGTTTTAAACAGTCTGGACCCAGGTAGTGTCACTTGTAGATTTGACCAAATATTTAAAGGAAAATTTAATCCAAGTTCTTTGCAAACTCTTCACAAAAAAATAGAAGAGGGGGCAATATTTCCCAATTCTTTGTCTGAGGCCAAAATTACAAGATCACAAACCAGACAAAAACATAAGAAAAAAAAAAACTATAAATCAGCATCTCTGATAAATACAGAACCAAAAATCTTCAAATATTCGCAAACAGAACCCAGTAACACATGCTAGAGACCGCCTGCTGTGATCAAGTGGGCTGTAGCCCAGGAGCGCAAGGTGAGAGTGACATGTGAAAGATGAATTTAATACACCAAATTATTAGGAAAAAAGGGGAAGGCCTGGTGTGATGGCTCTGTAGCTTAAACCCTTGCCTCGCCCCTGTGGGCGCCGGTTCATGACTCGGCAGCTCCACTTGCACTGCTCCACACTCAATCTGCCTTTCCAATAAAAGTAAAAAGAGAGAGAGAGAAAAGGGGGGAAATGATAACAAATCATCCTCTGGACAGATGTAGAAAAGGTCTTTGATGAGCTCTAATGTTGTTTCAGAAAAACAAACGAATAAACGTGCAACAAGCTGGAAACAAGGACTTCCTCTGCTCGCTGAGAGGCGTCTGTGAAACCCACAGACAGCAGCATGAGCGGGGAAGGTGCCTGCTGCGGGACCAGGAACAGGCCAGCGCCGTCTCACGGCACTTCTGTTCTGTGGCCAGGACAATGGAGACCACACATCTATGTGGGAGGAAGAAGTGGAACTTTGTTGGTGGATGAGGCGATCTTGCAAATAGAAAATTCTACAAAACCTGCTGTAAAACAGATCACCGACCCTCAGAGGAATGCAAATCAAAACACCAATGAATGGGGCCCAGCATGATAGCCCAGCGGCTATAGTCCTCGCCTGGAACGCACCAGGATCCCATATGGCCTCCGGTTCATGTCTCGGTGGCCCCATTTCCCATCCAGCTCCCTGCTTGTGGCCTGGGAAAGCAGTGTAGGACGGCCCAAAGCCTTGGGAGACCTGGAAGAGGCTCCGGACTCCTGGCTTCAGATTGGCTCAGATCCAGCTGTTGCCTGTGTCACTTTGGCATTTGTCGGTGGGTGCTATAGTCTGTTCCCATTTCAGCTCACATTGATTGGAGCTGCCATCTAACCCAGCACAGTGAACCCCCAGTCCCAATACTAATATGAGCTTTCTCGCCCATGTCCTGGCTGTGGTGGGTCCATTTCCAGGTAGGCTCTTCCTACCACTGTCTTGCCAGCTGCAGCAGGTGGCTCTCCCAGATGTTCTAGCAGCAGAGGGGAGGCCTTTCTGTATGGCTGCAGGGAGGGGCAGCGGCCGGGCCAGGAAGCAAAGTGGCTACCAGCAGAGTGTGCGGGAGTTGGTGGTTGCTTAGCAGCGCTGGAAGTTGCCAAGGGTTTGTGTTTTCATGGGATGCCAGCCGTGGGTCCAGCTAAGATAAGCCAGCGTCTTTATGGGGTGCTGCCTTAGCCCGCTGTGCCAACACTGTGGCCCTTGATCCAAATCTCAAAGGCCGAGGAGCTTTACAGGAAAAGTAAGCCCTGGTAGCAAACAAAGGCAAGATTTCAGACCTAGGCTAAGGGCGAAGAACCGAGTTAAAGAAAGGAAAATGTTGGGCAGGAAAACCACATCCACGCTAGAGGCAGATTTAGTTTTGCTCACACAACATTTTTAGAAATGTTTGAATTGGCTGCCAACATTGACGGATCTGGAGGGCTCACAGGAAAATCTCCACTGCTCGTGCAGCCAAGCTCTGCCCCACCCCACCATTCCCCTGCTGCCCCTTTTCCACAGCTCTGTGTGTGTGTTGTTATTTGAAAGGCAGTTACAGAGAGAGACAGGAAGAGATCATCCATCGGCTGGCTCGCTCCCCGAATGGCTGGGACTTGGCTATGCCAAAGAAAAGCAGCTGCACTCTATCTAGGTCTTCCACGTGGGTGCCAGAGGACCAGGCACTCGGACCATCTTTTCTGTCTCGGGCTTATCATTGGGGAGCTAGCCCAGAAGCTGAGTAGTGGGGGACTCAAACCAGCACTCATGTGGGATGCCAGCATTGCAGGCAGCAGTTTAATGTGCTTTGCCACATCAGACCCAGACTTTTCAAACGTGCTTCAACCTCCCCTCTTAGTGCATTTAGTTCTTGGAGTCAGGTCATTCATACCGCCAAAATGTTCCCTATTCCAGACATATGTCATTCGCTTTCTCATGGCGTTGCTGAACCTGTGCATTCTGCATTGATTTCATCGTGCTTGGAATGGCGAGATTGGCAGCAATTCGTAAGTGTTGCGTTATCAAAACCACTTGAGCAGCACCCTTGGAGCATGCCACACATTGGGCACCTGGGATGGGTGGGAGGCTGGGTGGGGCTTCTCCCTTTATCTCCCCCTTTACCTCAGATACAGAAAAAAAAAATAATGTGGAAACAATAGTCTGTCTTACCCACTTTCTTGTAGTCCCTGACCCTTTGTGCCCCATCAACTATGTAATGATTGTCAAAAATAATGGAAAAAAATATTTTCATTAAAAAGAGAAAAGTAGGGCCTGGTGTGATAGCTTAGTGGCTAAATCCTTGCCTTGCATCTGCTGAGATTCCATATGGGCTCTGGTTCATGTCCTGGTTGCTCCGCTTCCCGTCCAGCTCCCTGCATACGGCCTGGGAGAGCAGTGGAGGACGGCCCAAAGCCTTGGGACCCTGCACCCACATGGGAGACCTGGAAGAAGTTCCTGGCTCCTGGCTTCAGATCAACTCAGCTCTGGCCGTTGTGGCCACTTGGGGAGTGAATCAGCAGATGGAAGATCTTCCTCTCTGTCTCTCCTCCTTTTTGTCTCTCTGTATATCTGCCTTTCAATAAACATAAGTAAATCTTTAAAAAACAAAAGTGAAAAGTAATTATGACAGTGTTCAAAAAGTTGGTGAAAGCTGTATATTATGAAAAATGTATGCATGGATTTAAAAAAAAATGGTCCAAAGTAAATTTACATTTTAACTTAATTTTCCATAAATTTTAAAAATTTACTCCTGAAGCAGAGAGAGAGAGCGCTACCATGTAGTTCACTCCCCAAATGCTGGTATGTTCCAGGGCTGAGCTGGGATTCCATCTGGCCTTCCATGTGGGTGAGAGGAACTCAACCACTGGAGCTGCCACCTGTTGCTGTGCAGGGTGCCCGTTAGCAGAAAGCTGGAATCCAGGGGCAGGGTGGGGGTTGGGGAGGAGGCATGGAGGAGGGCAGGGCTCTGCTGTGGGCCGCGGATATCTTAGTCCTTCTTAACTGCCAGGTCTCCCCCCAAAGAACATCTTTTTTTTTTTTTTTTGGTAAAGATTTATTTATTTTTATTGGAAAGGCAGATATACAAAGAGGAGGAGAGACAGAGAGGAAGATCTTTCATCGATGATTCACTCCCCAAGTGGCCGCAACGGCTGGTGCTGCGCCAATCTGAAGCCAGAAGCCAGGAACTTCTTCCGGGTATCCCATACGGGTGCAGGGTCCTAAGGCTTTGGGTCGTCCTCGACTGCTTTCCCAGCCCACAAGCAGGGAGCTGGATGGGAAGCGAGGCCGCCGGGATTAGAACTGGTACCCATATGGGATCCTGGTGCATTCAAGGTGAGGGCTTTAGCCGCTAGGCCACGCTGCTAGGCCCTGAACATCTTGAAGTATCCTTGCAGTGCATTATGTAGCAGAAAGAGGAAGGGCTTCAAGCACAGCTTGATGCAGATTCTCAGATGATGTCCAGATGGTGGCCATCCTCACAGCAGCTTCCCTCTGCAGTCGGCTTTTCCTTTCTGGTGTCGAGGCAACCAGTATGAGTGCTGCACCTGTCTCCTCTCAGCTCTTCAAGCCCCCATGGCCAAGCAGGCGATGGGGAGACAGCAGGAGCAGCAGCAGGTGGCCAAGCAGTGTTCCACTGTTGCCACAGGGGGCATCGACCCCTGGGGGGCCCAAGGCCTGCTTCCTCCACTGCTCACCACCAGCTACGGGGCTCAGCAGCCACCTGCTGACCACAGCTTCCCGGCCCTGGCCTGGCACCTGTGTTGTGTAGCAGCTCCTTGCATTCATGCCCTGTTGCATCACAGACCAACTCAACCAACTGACCGACTGGAGTCGGGGCAGCCTGTGCCCTGCCCCACCCTCACCTTCGCCCCTGAGGCCCAGGGTTGCATGTTCAGGTCCTTCATCATCCTGCCTGTTTTCTGGTTGACAGCAGGTTCTCCCAGGGCTGAAATGAATCTGTGCCTTCGTTTCTGTTTCTGTGAAAAGGAGACAGCACCTGCCAGTTTGGGGAGCTGCGAGGACCGAATGACCGCAGAATATTCATTGTATTCAGAACGGTGTTCAGCACACAGCAGTACTCTAAACTCGAGCTATTACATTACTTATCTATTTGAAAGGCAAAGTTGAGAGAGATTATTGATAGATTGGTTCATTTCCCAAATGGTTGCAACAGCCAGAGCTGAACCAATAATTCAAAGCTGGGAGCCAGGAGCTTCTTCTGGGTCTCCCACGCTGGTGCAGGACTTGGGGGCCGTCTTCCACAGCTTTCCCAAGCCACAACAGGGAGTTGATGGGAAGTGGGGCATCAGGGACTCAAACACCTATTAGGAATGCTGGCACCACAGCAGAAGCTCCACCCCCACCCCAGTGGTATTTAGAGCAGCACCTAACACCCTTCCCTGGCTACGGTTCCTTTGCCTTCAGTCGGACATTGTGCCTCACTGCCCATTCAGATCCTAGATGATTCAGTGGTAGGCCCTCAGGTGCAGTGTTAACACCTAGGTAACTTTTTTATTACAATGGAATTGCCTGGAAAATGACCACACATGCAGCTTCGTTCTAACCTTTCTGCGGGGAGAACAAATTGCATGTATTCCTAGGAAGGCTGAAGTCCGGTTAGGCCTCTGCCTGAGATCCCGCAGCCAATCCGGGGTCAAGGTGGGCTGTCCGTCAGCCGCGGGGCGGGACTGCAGGTCCTCCTCACCCTGGCAGGTGCACATCGGAGGCATCTGACACCAAGCCGGGCCACTGTCCTGAGGGCTGGTGGAGGGCTTTCCTCCTTATAACTCTACGAGGGAGGAACAAACTGAAGCTGGCCTGGCCAAGTTACTCAGCAGGTGTGTCTGTAGTGGGCCTCTCTCCGATGCTGCTGCCTCCAGGAAGCCGCCCCTCCACTCCGTCCCCCGGACTCAAAGATGGGAATGAACTCTTTCTCCGGGCGGGGGGGCTGATCCTGGGGGTACCCCCTCCCTCAGCGTTCTGTGAGTCCTGTGGGCAGCGAGCTCTCCAAGGGTGGACAGCCGGTCCCCTCCCATGCGAAGCCCCTTGCCGCAGTAGGTCCCTCCCTGAGCCGGGGGGGGGGGGGCAAGCGCCCTGCGTGAAAACACGGCACTCTCAGCCCATCCCCCGCGTGGAAGCCGCGCAGACCCGACTTAGCGGAGGGGTTCCTGGGGCTCTCGCCGGGCAGCCCTTGGCACGGCTGGGACGACGCCAGGGCCATATCGGGGAGGGGGCTGCGGTGGCGGCGGGATTGCCAGGAGGCGCACGCAGGGTGCGTGTGCACCTGCGGCGCGCAGGTTCGGCCCCGCTCGGGGAACTGGCAGGCTGGGCAGAGCGCGCGGCGGCGGTGGCGAAGCTGGGCAGGGCGGGTCCGTCCTCTAGCTCCGCCCAAAGGGGCGCTGCCACCCGAGGAGGCGGCGCCCGGCTGCCCCTCATTCATTGTCTTGACAAGAGCATCCTCCGCCGCCAGTCTTCGCTCCTGCAGCTCCTTCCTTCTCCTCCTCCTCTTCCTCTCCCTCCTCCGTCTGGGGGTCCGCTCGTCTCTCGCAGCAGGTAAAGCTGGGCCCCGCGGGGAGAGAGGAGGCGGGCTGGCCTGGCCTCGGAGACCTGGAGCCGCTGCCCCAGGGCCACCTGTGGGGCAGACGCGAGCGTGGGCGCGCCGCGGGCGGGTAGGCGGCTTGGCCCTGCCTCGGGTGTGGATGGAGAGGAAGGAGGCTGGGGCCCCGGGCGTTCTGGGCAGGTGCGGCGTGAGTGTACCCCCGCGGCCAAGATGGACGTGGGGACGGCAGCAGGGGGGTGGGTCGGGGCAGATGCCGCTCCGACTTAACCCAGCACCAGGCGGCTCCGTGGGTGGGGGTGGGGGTGGGGGACAGGGTGGGGTGACCGGAGCAGCTGCCCCGAGCATGGAGACGGGAAGGCGTTGAGAGCAAAACAAGAGAAGACCAAGTTCCCCTTTCCGTGGTTTCCGCGCTTGGTACCTGCGGTGGGGGAGGCGGCAGGGTGGGGCGCTGGCTTCCTGTCCCCCACCTCTGATGTGGGGCTCCCTCTCCCGTGGACCGCGGCTGCCCACCTCAGCTCTGGGCTGGGGCCCCTGGCACAAGCTCCTTGCCTCCTTTCTGAGCAAGCAGGCCTGGAGGCTTCTTGAGGGGTGCCAGGGTGGGCAAGGGGGGCTCCAGGAGCCACTTAACCCCAATGAGAAGGGGCCACACTCAAGGCAGGCAGATGGGCACAGCTTGGGAGGTGGGCAGAGGCTGGGGGCAGGGTGGTCTCTCCGTGTGGGCACCAGAGTGACCAGGCATCCAGTTGGGCCCAAGACTGCTTGCCCATATTCCTCCCCCTACCACCTCCTTCCGCTGGGGACTGCCACCTAGCTGCCCCCAGAGAAGAGACATCCAGCTCTCCCTTTCCATGTGCATACGGCACTCTTGGGCACCTGCTAGATTTCTGAGCGGAGGCGGGAAGAGGAGGCGTGGAGAGGGGAGAGGCTGGCCCCAAGCCATCGTCTGCCAGTGGCATTAGAGACTGCCAAGGAAGCCGCCATGCCAACCTAGCTGGCTCCTGGGCAGACCCCGGGCCCCAGCCCTGCCCCCACCTGTCAAGCGTGCATTGTGAGGGACTGGGCGCTGGATGCAGCAGCTGCCTGGGCTGCTGCTCCCACAGTTGGAGCCATGACACAGAGGGAGGATGCTGTGGTCAGCCGTCTGTCTGTCCATCAGTCAGTCAGTTGACAAGCATACCCTGGGCCCCAGCTCTGGAGAGGCTGAGAGTGCAGGACTGATTCACAGGGTGGTTCAGGGGGACCTGGGAGGGTGCAGCAGGTGGCTGGCAGGTGAGACGGGAGTGGGAAGGGTGGCAGACTTGTTGGGACCGTGCTAGGACCTAGAAAGTTGGTCTGCGTGTCCTCCCTCACTAGGGGAGCGTGTGGGAGACAGGGGGACATGGTAAGGTCCGAGCTGACCCCTGAAGGGACAAATGCTCTTGACCCGTGTGCCTGCAGAATGAGCCGGCAGGTGGTTCGCTCCAGCAAGTTCCGCCACGTGTTTGGACAGCCGGCCAAGGCCGATCAGTGCTATGAGGACGTGCGCGTCTCCCAGACCACCTGGGACAGTGGCTTCTGTGCTGTCAACCCCAAATTTGTGGCCCTGATCTGTGAGGCCAGCGGGGGCGGGGCCTTCCTGGTGCTGCCCCTGAGTAAGGTGAGCCTCTGGAGGTCAGGGCCTGGGGACCTCCACTCCCACCCTCCAGGGTGCCTACGGGGGGCTGGACGAGGTGGCTGTCACCAAGCCTTCCTGGGTGGTGGCGCTGTCACCTATGGGACAGAGCTGTACAGGATGAGCCTTAACCTCCCTCTAGTTCCCTGGGTGGAAGGGCAACCCAGAGCCTCACCCTGGGGCTCCCATGGGGTCCTGCTAGCAATGCTGAACCAGCCCTGCTCCACCCCAGTCAGTGCAGGTGGCTGTCCTCTCTCTGTGAGCCCTGCTGGGGGCTGACCCTTGGGCCCTGACACTGTCCTCCACCCTAGGGCAGGGTTCACTCCGGTGCTTTCTGGAGGGGGGGAAGGGACAGGAAGTGAGGAGGGGCCCAAAATTGTTACCTTAAAAGGCCCGATGGGAGCCAAGAGGAGAGGAAGTGGTTGTCGGGGTGAGCTGGGCCCTCGCCCCGCTCGCTCCCCACACAGGAAGCCCTGCCGGGGCAGCTGGCCCCGGAAGAGGCAGTTTCCCAACCTCTGCTTCTGCCCGGGGGGGACCTAGGGGGGCAGATGGCTCTCCTGGGTAACCACTGCCGCCCCACTGTTGTTGCTGCTCTCTTTCCCAACCTTACTTGGGCCCAGGGCCTGGGCCTCACGTGTCCACACAAGTCTTGCTCAGGGAAGCTGGTCAGGGTGGGGACCCTCAGGACACAGACTCGGGGAGGAGATGGGCAGGGCTGGTCCAGGGTCGCCCCAAGCCCTGTTCCCCAAAGGCAGCGTTTGGCCCCAGAGGGCAGAGGACACCTCCCTGTGCCTGGGCTGGACCTCTCTGAAGGCTGCAGGGGACTGAGCTGGGTTTGAGGGTCAAGGCACCTGCTATATCCTCTAGACTGGTCGAGTGGACAAGAATGCACCTACAGTCTGTGGCCACACGGCCCCCGTGCTGGACATCGCCTGGTGCCCTCACAATGACAATGTCATTGCCAGTGGCTCTGAGGACTGCACCGTCATGGTGAGCACAGAGTCGGGGGGAGGGGGCGGGTGGGGGAGACATCCACAACTTGGGATACACCAGGGACTCATCAGCCCCTTCTCTACAGGTGTGGGAGATCCCCGACGGGGGCCTGACTCTGCCCCTGCGGGAGCCTGTGGTCACCCTAGAGGGCCATACCAAGCGCGTGGGCATTGTGGCCTGGCACCCCACTGCTCAGAACGTGCTGCTCAGTGCAGGTGCGCCATGGGAGGTGGAGGGTGCAGAGTGGGGCTCACGCTGACCCCCGCGGTGGGTGAGGGAGCTCGTAGCCTCTGACACGGGGGCACCCCACAGGCTGCGACAATGTGATCCTGGTGTGGGACGTGGGCACTGGGGCGGCCGTGCTGACACTGGGCTCCGACGTGCACCCGGACACCATCTACAGCGTGGACTGGAGCCGTGACGGTGCGCTCCTCTGCACTTCCTGCCGCGACAAGCGTGTGCGCATCATTGAGCCGCGCAAAGGCACAGTAGTGGCTGTGAGTGACCCCTGACTCTTCATCCCCCCCCACCGTCCCCTGGGGGCTCCCGGCTGCCATCCTCCCTTGTTGTCCACCTAGGGGTGTTTGGGGTGGGAGTGGGAGCAGTGACCCACTGCCTCTCCTCCCTGAAGGAGAAGGACCGTCCGCATGAGGGGACCCGTCCGGTGCACGCTGTGTTTGTGTCAGATGGGAAGATCCTGACCACGGGCTTCAGCCGCATGAGTGAGCGGCAGGTGGCGCTGTGGGACACGGTGAGTGCGAGGCCCCGGGCGGGAGTCCAGGCTGACATTTGGTCCCTGCACCCCCTGCGCTGGCGCTGGCCGTGCCTGGGTGGGCACATGTCTCTTTGATCGGGGTTTCTGGTGGTCGGCCCGGGAGGGCGCTCAGTGACCCGCGGTATCCCCGGGGCGTGGCCTGGCCCACTGACTCCGCACCTCTTCCCGTGGCAGAAGCACCTGGAGGAGCCGCTGTCTCTGCAGGAGCTGGACACCAGCAGCGGCGTCCTGCTGCCCTTCTTCGACCCCGACACCAACATCGTCTACCTCTGTGGCAAGGTGGTGGCCGGCGGCGGGGGTGGGCAGTGACCAGGAGGGGGCGGCTGGGCACCCACCAGGGCTGCTGTTGACCATCCCTGGTGCCTCCCCATCTCAGGGCGACAGCTCTATCCGCTACTTTGAGATCACCTCGGAGGCCCCGTACCTGCACTATCTCTCCATGTTTAGCTCCAAGGAGTCCCAGCGGGGTATGGGCTACATGCCCAAACGGGGCCTGGAAGTGAACAAGTGCGAGATCGCCAGGTGAGCGGCCGCGCCCTCCTCACCGCCCCTGGCCGGCCAGCCCCCTGGGCACCTGCTTACCTTCCTGTTCCCACAGATTCTACAAGCTACACGAGCGCAAATGTGAGCCCATTGCCATGACAGTGCCTAGAAAGGTGAGGCTGTGCACCCCCTGGCTTGGCTGTGGCAGTGGGAGCATAGCGTCTAAACTTTCTAACCAAAAGTCTTGACCTGGCCCGCAGTCCGACCTGTTCCAGGAGGACCTGTACCCACCCACTGCCGGGCCTGATCCTGCTCTGACAGCTGAGGAGTGGCTGGGTGGCCGAGATGCCGGACCCCTCCTCATTTCTCTCAAGGACGGCTATGTGCCCCCAAAGAGCCGGGAGCTCTGTGTCAACCGGGGCCTGAGCTTGACACGCAAGAAGACAACGCCAGAGGCCACCGCCGCTGGCTCGGTGAGGGGCGGATACCCCGGGCAGGGAAGGGAGACAAGGGCTTGGGGCTGCCAGGAGTCAGATGTGGGACAGACTGGGGCTTTGGCCAAAAAGTACTGGGCAGACGGACCTGCAGCTACCCAGGGAGTGGGAGGGGAGGGCAGGCAGCTACTTGCTGGACAAGAGGGCCCATGCCCAGGGCTGTGGATCTGGCCTGACGGTGCTGGGCCCTCAGGACACTGTCTCCAGGCTGGAGGAGGAGCTGAGGAAGCTGCAAGCCACTGTGCAAGAGCTACAGAAGCGCCTGGACAGGCTGGAGGAGGCGGTGCAGGCCAAGTAGAGCCCCTGGTGCCCTGCCCACGCTGCAGGCCACTGTGGCCAAGAAGGAAAAGAAATCCTAATAAAATGGCTTTATTTTCTGGTACCGCTCAGACTTCACGCACTGGTCACCCACAGGGCCAGCCCCGCAGCCAGCCTGGGTGAAGGGCCTGCCGCTCACTTCCCAGCACCTGCTCTGACCTGGTGGGGCCATCACTGGGGGCCTAACCTGGCAGCCTCCAGACCTCTGGGGTCAGCAGCCACCATGTGGCCGCTAGTAGTGAGTGAGTGTGTGTTGGGGTGGGGGGACGCACTGCCTGGCATGCAGGTGGCCTGGAGAACAAAATCCTAGAAAAGGCTTAGAACCACGATGGCCTGCTACACAGGGCAGGGGACAGGCTAGATGGAGAGCAGGGCCATGCATTACAGCCAGGTGGCTTCTGGTTCTCTCTTGTACCTCCTGGGCTACCCCTTCCAAGTGGCCCATCAGGGCCTGGCTTCCGTGGGATTGGATGTCCATCCCAGGGCTGTCCATCCTTAGCAGATGAGGGCCACCTAAGGCCCTGTTCCCTGTAACCCTCCTCTCCTGCCAAGAATTCCCTGAGGGCGACCCTGTGGGTCACACTCCCTGCCTTGCACAAGCCTGGTGATACTGGGCAGGTCACTTCTCCACAGGACTCAGATGCCTGTTAACACGGGCGGGGCTGGGGGGTACCAGCACAGCTCAGCCAGTGCTCAGATTTTGGGGGAGACACCCCATCAAGGGCCCTACAGAAGTAGACCTGGCCCCTTGTCATCCTTCTGACCCTGGGGGAGCTAAAGAAAAACCCAGACGGATGCCCTCTGTGCCCCAAATGGGTTCCCAACCATCACCAGACCTTCCAGCCCTTCCTGCCCCTTCTGTCTCCTAGGGGAACAAGAAAGGGAGGTGGGAGGAGGGGGAGGCCACTTAGAGAACTGGCCTTGGGGGACACAGGGGGACCGACTGGCTGGCAGGGCTGCAGGCTGCCATTTGTCAACCATGCCCTTCCCCACTCCCGCCGATCCTTGGTCCTCTCCTGGGTTACCGCTGTCTGTCTTGGATCCCACACACCTCTGTGCCGGGTGATCCCCACCCTCACGCCCCATGGTTAAGACTGGCATGAGAAGCATCCATCAGCTGCCCCCTCTTTGTGGCTCATGGTGGTCCTCTTGTACCACTGTGACCCTGTCTCTATGCCCTGCCCTCCATCTCTCATTCTTGAAAACCCCTTGGTCTCTCCAGGGGCAGCCGTGGCCGGCTTCTGGAACCTTTTCACAGTGGTCCAAGACAACTCCTGCTGGGATTGCAGGTTGGAGGGGTGAGGCAGAGGATGCGTGCTGTCAGAGTCTGGGTGTATGGGTGTGTGGGAGGAGCTTGTTCCTGAACCTGGAGCACTTTCTCATCATTCCCTGGTGACACAGAACTGGCACACAGCTCCCCTGGGGAGCAGGTGAGCCGGCTCAGAGCCTCACAGGCAAAACCCAGACAGGTGGGCTGGGCCACGCCAGGTCCTAGACCCCTACACCCCCTTGCCAGCACGTGGACACACACACACAGAGCCAGCCCCGGGTCATTCTTTAATGGAACCGTGCAGGTCCTGGTCCTTCATTTCGATTGCTCCCGGGCCCACTGCCCCGGCGTCAGGGTTTTCTGCTCGAACGCGTGGATATGCGGGAGCTCTTCCGATAGACATTCGTTCACCAGCCTGGGGCGGCAGAGACCCGGGACAAGTTAGGCGGCGGGCCCCAAAGCCAGCGTGACCCCAGGACAACGGGTAGCGTCCCCAAGGTCCCAGGCTTGGCCACGAGGACGGGATGCTCGGGGGTGCTGGGCAGTGCCGCAGGGCTGGGTGAGGGCGGCACCCCCGGGGCTCACCGGTGTCTCTGCAGCAGTGGCTTCCCCTCGAACTTGGTGGACACCACCAGGACTCGGAAGCTGGTGGCGCAGCGGTTGGGGGTCGTATCCTCCACCTCCTGCCAGGCGGGGAACAAAGTCTCTGCTGCCGAACCCGCCTCCCCTCACGCCCCGGCTCCATTCCCGTCATCGGGTGGCTTCAGGGGATCTCGACTCACCACATGCTCAGCTTCCAGGTCCCGCTGCAGCTTCTCCCGGAGGTAGTGGGCGCTCAGCTCCATGGCCGCAGCCATGAGGGGAGAAAACCCCACCTCGCACTGGCCACTCTGCTTTCCGCCCTTATTGGAGCCACTTCCGTCGAGGCAGAGACTTCCGCCCTTCCTAAGGCGGAACTTCTGCCCTGACGCGAGGTCGCCTTGCCCACAGTCGCTGGTTAACCAATCGGAGCTTATTTTAAAAAAAAGACTCTGCCGAGGAGAACGCTCATTGGCTGGCGCTCCGACCGGGAGAGGGTGTCCGAAGCCGCCTTGCTGGGGACATGCAGGGTGTCTTTCTGCGAAACAGGCATCTTGTACCCCCAACCACATGCCCCTTCCTGGGGTCCCGGGTTAACTACGATTGATCTCCACCCCCGGCTTCTGATCCCCGAGTCCCGATGAGCCCCGTGGAGGCCGCGGTCAAGCCGGGGCGCTTCTTCGGCGTCTACCTCCTCTACTGCTTGAACCCTCGGCATCGGGGCCGCGTCTACGTGGGGTTTACTGTCAACCCTGCTCGTCGGGTCAGGCAGCACAATGGGGGCCGCAAGAAGGGCGGAGCCTGGCGCACCAGCGGACGAGGGCCTTGGTAAGAAGGCGCGGGTCCCGGCACCGGCAGCGGGATTCCTGGAGCTGCAGGGCTGGGCCTGCTAAGGTGATGGACAGGGCTGGAGGGCGGGGCCAGTGTCTGGGGGCGGGGCCATCCAGGGTCAGCGGGTGGGGCCAGTGTCTGGGGGCGGGGTCATCCAGGGCCAGCGGGCGGGGCCTGTTTCAGGTGATGGACAGGGCTGGAGGTGTGTGGGGACGGGGCCTACTAGGGGGCGAGGCGTGGATTGTTGCAGGGGTCTGATGATGATAGCTAGGGTTCCGCGGTAGAGGAATTGATGATCAGGGCCAGGGCTGAGGACGTGTAAGAGCTGCGACTGGGGGCGCAGCCTAGGTCGACAGGTGCGAAGGGGTCTCTGGGTGAAGTGAGCGCAGGGGGCGCAGCCTGGTGGCAGGGCGTGCAGCCAGGTGGTGAGGTCCCGCTCTCGGCGGGACACCAAGCCAATCTTTGGGAGGGCCTAGCGGCTTTGCACCAAGGCGCCGCCAGGTCACAGGTTCTCCTCCCCAGGGAGATGGTGCTCATCGTGCATGGCTTTCCGTCTGCGGTGGCAGCCCTCCGGGTAAGAGGGGACTAGGGGCCCAGCGAAGGGGCTGCCCCTTGCCCCAGGCCTCAGGCCCCTGACCACGCTTTCCTCCCACCTGCCCCGCAGTTTGAATGGGCCTGGCAGCACCCGCACGCCTCGCGCCGCCTGGCACACGTGGGGCCGCGTCAGCGCAGCGAGGCCTCCTTCGCCTTCCACCTGCGCGTGCTGGCGCACATGCTGCGCGCGCCGCCCTGGACGCGCCTCCCGCTCACGCTGCGCTGGCTGCGGGCAGACTTCCGCCAGGAGCTGTGCCCGCCGCCCCCACCACACATGCCACTCTCTTTTGGGCCGCCGCCACCCCGGGCCTTGGCCCAGAGGCGCTGCGCAGGGACCCTTGCGGACACGGAGCCCTCGCCTGAAGCGCAGCAGGAATCTGAGGTCTCCTGCGCCCTGTGCTTTCGGGTGCTGCAGGTGAGGCATGCCCCCATGAAGGCATGGGGCTGGAGCTCAGGCCACCTGGGACCCATCAGACAACGCTAGCCACATCTTTGGCCATCACGGCCCATCTCAGAGGTGGGGACTACTATCCTCCTGGACAGGACAGGCCAGACTGGAAGGTTCTTGCACAGGACGTCTCCCCTCCCCCTTTTAATATTGTCCTGTTTGATAGACAGTGGATCTTCCATCCACTGATTCACTCCCACATGCCTGCAACAGCCAGGGCTGGATCATACTGGAGCCAGGAGCCAGGAACTCCAACCGGATCTCCCCCATGGGTGGCAGGGACCCCCAGTACCTGAGGCATTGCCTGCTGCCTCCCAGGGTGCATATGAGCAGGAAGCTGGGTTCGCACCCTACCCCCTGGGTACTTTGGGCCACTCGAATGCCTCCCTGGCAGCCACTCCACCCTGTGCTAACTGCCTGCCCCACCCCTTGTTCACATGCACTTTCATAACATGTTGTTCACTTGAGTACAGCAGCGGGATCCAGGAACAGGGAGTAAATTCAACAGCTGTCCTGCCCTGTTGTTGCTGAGTCAGCACAAGTTGGAGGAACCCAAGTGTCTGCCCCTACTGTCACCACTGCAGATTCCAGGGGAAGGTGGCCAGCTCAGTCCCCATGGACCTTGTCTGTATGTGAATTAGGGGACTTTCTAGTGTCTGCAGGGTCACATGTGAGCCCTGGACAACCAGCCCCAGTCTGTGAGTGGCTGCTCCTGCCCTGGAGGCACCACTAGCCTGTCCTGAGCAGAGGTTGACAGGAGGCCTGTGAAGTTCATGTCCTCCAATGAACACCTCTGTGCCTCCAACGCCCTGCCTGCCTTTGACTTCTAATCCAACAGCAAGGACAGAAGCTGAGGTTGGAGGGAACTGCCTACCCCTGTGGGTGCCCATGACTCTCTTGGGACCCGTGCCTCAGTGTTCCCAACCTTAGCCTGAGCCTCCTGGGATACATGCTCTTTATCAACCATGTTGTACTCCTGTCCTCTTGTCTCCCCTTGCCCTGGTGACATGCCATCTCCAACAGGATGCAGAGGGTCCCCTGTGCTGCCCGCACCCTGGCTGTGGCCTGAGGGCCCACGTGATTTGCCTGGCGGAGGAATTCTTGCGGGAAGAACCAGAACAGCTGGTACCACTAGAGGGCCAGTGCCCTAGGTGAGAGCTGTCTCCCCCAAGCCAGGTCCAGTTCCACAAGAGGTGGCCTGATGGGGCAGTCCACAGACTTGGGGTTACTGAGTGACTGTCCCACCATCCATGCCTTTGACAGCTGTCAGAGTTCACTGCTCTGGGGAGACTTGGTGTGGCTGTCCAGGACGGGCATTGAGGAAGATGATGATGACTCAGATGCAGAAGAGGTAAGGGGTGGCTTTGCCTTGACCTCCCTGCCTGCTTCCATGCATCCGGCTGCCTCTGACCTACTCTCTCTTTCCAGGAACACTGGACCGACTTGCTGGAGACCTGATCTACCACCCACCGCCTTTCCTCTCCCCCTTGCTTGGGCCACCCGCCAAGGTCTGGGTGGTTTTAATTTTGAGTACAATAAAACATTTGAGTTAAGGGGACCCGCCCTGTGATGGGGGGGGGAGGCAGACGGCACTGCTGTTACTGCCTGCTCTGAGCTTGGGGGCACTCATGGATGCACAAGCTCTTGACCTCCAGTATCTCCCATGTGGGTGGCAAGGCCTCGAGGACTCGGGCCAGCCTCTGCCGCCTTCCCAGGCGCACTGGCAGAGAGCTGGAGCAAAGTGGAGCAACCAGGACTTCAGTGCAGCTCCTGAGTATGCTGGCACTGTAGGTGGCACTTTCCCTGGCATGTCCCAACCTCATGGCTCCTGGCTTTGGACTTTAACCTTGAACCCCTGAGAAGAAAATGCCCCCTGCAGGAGGACCCACAGGAGCCAGGACGCTGGGCTCCATCGGACTGCTACATTCCTGTCCTCGGGTGACGTCAAGAGGAACTGCCTCAGAACAAAGACTTCCTCACCCCGCTGTCCATCCCTGCCCACCCACATCCCGGTGGACTCCCCTCCTGGCCAGAGCCATATGTCCCTGGGTTGCTGCAGTCTAATCCCCTCAGTGTCTCAGACCTGGAGCCACCTGAAAGGCAAGTGGTTCTTTTTCTCAAGCCTTCCTGGCCATGTGCCTGTCCCCTGTCCTTTGGACAGTGATAGTATTTTTTTTTTTTTTTGAGCTGTTAACTGGCAGCAGGGGTGGAGTGTGGGGCGGGGTAGGTCAGAGCAATCAGATTACAGTTCAAAAAAACCAAAACTGCCATCCCTTGGCTCTCCTGGCTTTAGTCCTCTTTATGTTTTTTGTTTGTTTGTTTTTTTAACTTTAATTGGGACACAAATAGAAAGAGATCTTCCACCTGCTGGTCACTCCCCAAATGCTAGGCCAAAGCTGGGGGCTGGAGACTCAATCTGGCTGCCCCACACAGGCGGCAGGGACCCCACCACTGGGATTCCCCGGGGTACACATGAGCAGGAAGCTGGAATGGGAGAGAGCTGGGACTGGAAGCTGGGCACTCCAGCATGGTATGTACACACCTTCTTGTATTTTCAAGGAATCCACACTTTGGCTTCTCAGGGAAACACAGGGACCCACCCCCTCCAAGCTCCACCCTTTCCTTGTGGGAGGATAGCAAAGTCCCTGCTGCCCCTGGGCCCTCCCACTTCCTTTCTATAAAGCCCTCAGCTGGGGCAGCTGAGCACTTTGCCAGCCAGCCCTGCAGAGTTCCAGTGCAGGTGTTGCTTCACACAGGTGGTGTCTCAGGCAGCATCCAGAGGTCAGGTGAGAGTGTAATGGGGGGGAGAGGTGTGGGGTGGGCTGACTGAGCCTGGATCCTCCCCTGCCAGGCTCTTGAGGACAGCTCCCTGGGGGTGATTTAGCGGCTCTGCAGCAGCACCTCTGGGAGCTGGAACGCCCCTGCCCTCTCGGCAGACACCCTCATCTTACAGAGGCCTGGTCCAGCAGGCCTGCTTGCCCTTCCTTTTCCACTGCGTCAACACTTTTGCTCACACAACCAACCTCTGCCCCGCTAAAACCCCGCTTGGTTGCTCAACTGGCCATGTTTGCTTGCAATGTGGGTGTGGAGGGGCCAAGGGAGTTGAATGACTATACGGGAAGGGGGGGGGGAGGGAACCCCCCTGGTTGTGAGTTGGCAGCTGCGGCAGGAAGTGATGAACAGGGAGTCGGGATCAGTAAGTCCTAGAGCTCTTTCCAGGACCCAGGGGAAACCTCCAGGGCTCAGAAAAGCTGTTATCCTGGCCTCACCCCAAAGAGGGCTTCCAAGGGTATGGC
Organism: Ochotona curzoniae; assembly: GCF_017591425.1. Lineage (NCBI taxonomy): Eukaryota > Metazoa > Chordata > Mammalia > Lagomorpha > Ochotonidae > Ochotona > Ochotona curzoniae. The sequence goes on from NW_024465421.1 coordinate 9,060,665, forward strand.
TGAGCTTGAGCTGGAGCCAGAGCTAAACTGGGCCTGACAAAGCCTGACCCCACCCCCTACTTGCTTGTGAGCCTGAGCAAGTCCCTTAATTCCCAGGCAATCCTGTGTCTGTGTCCTCCTCCAGCCTTTTTTTTTTTTTCTTAATGTAGGGGATTAGTTGTGGCATAGTACGTTAAGCCACCACTCAAGATGCCTCTCTCCTATCTGAGTGCTGGTTTGAATCCTAGTTCCTCCTCTTCTGCTTCAGCTCCCTGGCTGTTGCAGCTATTTGGGGAGTGTGCCAGTGGCTTGGAAGGTCTTTGTCTTCTCCACTTTTTCTGTCACTCCGCCTTTCACATAAGTCATCTTTTTAAACAAAAGGCTGATGTGGAAGGCCGAGTGCCCGGCCTTCCGTGGGTAGCCCCGTCCATGCCCTAAAGCTGTGGCAGGCACAGGGTCCAGCATGGGTGTTGAAGGAGCAAGCCCTGTTCTTCCACAGGGCAGCATGGAGCTCATCCAGGATACGTCCCGCCCCCCGCTGGAGTACGTGAAAGGGGTCCCGCTCATCAAGTACTTCGCAGAGGCGATGGGGCCACTGCAGAGCTTTGAGGCCTGGCCAGACGACCTGCTCATCAGCACCTACCCCAAGTCTGGTAGGTAAGGCAGGCCGCCTTGCTGCCCTCTCCTGCTGGCCTGGCCAAAGGAGCTCACTTCTGCCTGTCCTCTGTAGGCACCACCTGGGTGAGCGAAATACTGGACATGATCTACCACGGTGGTGACCAGCAGAAGTGTTCCCGGGCCCCCATCTACATCCGGGTGCCCTTTTTGGAATTCAAAGCCCCTGGGGCCCCCTCAGGTATGTGATGGGGCAGAGGGAGAGGGAGAGGCAGGAGGGCTGTGGGCACTTGACATTCCTCTGCCTGTGGTCCAGGTATGGAGACTCTCAAAGAAACCCCGGCCCCACGGCTCCTCAAGACGCACCTGCCACTGGCCCTGCTCCCCCAGACTCTGCTGGATCAGAAGGTCAAGGTGAGGCCACTGGGCTGGCCCAGATGACAGGCAATGCTGTCCTGCTACCTGTGGATGAGGACCTGGCAAGGACTCAGCAGGCTGCATCAGAGCCTGGCTGAGATGTCCAGATGGAGACTGCATGTGACATAACACACAGTGTGGAGACCAGCCAGGCCATGGGCACCACATCACACTCTCTAGCAACCTGCCTCTCGGTCTGTTTCCTGCCCTTCCATGCTGAGACGGCTTGCCGCTCAGGGCTGTGGGCAGGGAGGCGCAGGGTATGCTGCGAGTGCAGGCTGTCCCTGTGCACCCCCTCCTCTCTCCTGACAGGTGATTTACATGGCACGTAACGCAAAGGATGTGGCTGTCTCCTATTACAACTTTTATAATATGGCCAAAGTGCACCCTCATCCCGGCACCTGGGACAACTTCCTGGAGAAGTTCATGTCTGGGAATGGTGGGCCTGGCTCTGAGAAGAGGGTAAAGGGCAGGGTGGAGGAGAGGGCAGTGGAAATTCAGCGGAAACTTAGTGGAAACCGTGCCCATTCCAGTGTCCTATGGCTCCTGGTACCAGCACGTGCGGGAGTGGAGGGAGCTGGGCCGCACCCACCCTTTGCTCTACCTCTTCTATGAGGACATGAAAGAGGTAAGAAGCCTGCTGCTGCACCGCCCCCCACCCTGCAGCCGGTGCTGGCCCTGTGCCCTCACCCACCAGCAGCCCACTGCCCCTGTGTGCCAGGCCATCCCCACCTCCTGCCCGGGGCTCCCAGGGCAGCCAGAGCTCAATCCTGGGTGCCTCAGCCAACTGGCCAGACCCCTCTCCCAAGCCCCCACTCCTGCTGCTCTAGAACCCCAAGAAGGAGATCAGGAAGATCCTGGAGTTTGTGGGGCGCTCCCTGCCGGAGGAGGTTGTGGACCACATCGTCAAGTGCACATCCTTCAAGGAGATGAAGGCCAACCCCATGACCAACTACAGCACGCTGCCCTCCAGCATCATGGACCACAACGTCTCCCCCTTCATGAGGAAAGGTCGGGCCCGAGGGGCGGCTATTTGGGTGGGGGCGCAGCGGCAGCAAGCTTGGCCTGCAGCTCCTACCTCTCTCTACCAGGTGTGGCGGGGGACTGGAAGTCCACCTTCACTGTGGCCCAAAACGAGCACTTCGAGGCCCACTATGCCCAGAAGATGGCTGGCTGTGACCTTCCCTTCCGCTCCGAGCTGTGAGGGCTGTGTGCGCAGCTGCAAGGGGGGGGGGGCCCTGCAAGACAATCTAAGCCCATCGGCTGGACAATAAAATAGGATTCGTATCCACAGGGATGTCTGCTGAGCCACGTGCAAACCCAGGCCACTGAGTGAGGAGAGCAAGGGCTGCAGCGCTTGTGACAGTCAGGGCCAAGACATGCACTGGAGAAGGTTTATTGGGTTGCAGAACATCCACAGTGGCTTCCCCAGGGAGGGTGGCTGCACCGGGCGGGTCTGCTGCAGCATCACTTTTTCTTGGGCTCCTTACAGGCCACCACGTACCTCTGGGCCACGTTGAGTGGAGGGGAGTAGCCATCTGCGTAGGAGGTGTCTTCAAACAGGACCGAGTAGTCGTCCTGTGGCTGAGCACACAGGAGGGGCTGGACACTCACTCAGGGCCAGGATGGCCTGCCCAGGGCCCCAGAGCCTGGCCTCTACCACCCTCATCCTCCACTCTAGCTCAGGTGGCCCGGTGCCTGCCTGGGCCTTGGTGCCACAGAACTTCCCCTCAACATCTAGGGCCAAGGGCAGGGGGTCAAGAGTTAGGGCAGAGGGAAAACTCACTCCCCACATGGGTGAGCCACAACAGAAGGCATGCGGCCACTTGTGGTCCCCCCCCGGGGACCTAGTAGGGAGCCTGGAGGAAGTGGGGAGCCATGAGGCTGTGTTCAGGTGACCTGTGACCAGGTACAGTGTGACAGTGTTGGCCAAGGCCCTGCAGGATTCGGGGGGATGGATTGGGGAAGGGTGTAGCTGCTAGGTCCCTTGGAGCTCCAAAGCCACAAGAGGAGCAGCAAAGCGGGTGGGCTGGGGGGTCCTGTCACCCTGATAGCCTCTCCATGGGGCTCCCCTTACCCGCTGTGGGGGCGTGTGGATCAGGGCACGGTAGAAGCAGGTAGTCTGGGGATATAGGGCCAGCACAAGCTGCTCCTTCTGGAACAAGGCCTCGGGGTCCGTCTCAGGGTTGGCCTTCCACTGGGGCAGCGGGATGATTCGCCGCCTGCTCAGGGTGTGTCTCCTGGAATGAGGGCCCCGGGTGGGGTGGGGAAGGTGTTGGCTTCAGGCCTGGAGGGGCCACTCCTTCCCAGAGGCTTGGCTGCCCCACCCCTCACCCGGCCTGCATTGCCCTCCCTGGCCGACACTCACTCCTTGCCTTCTTCATCAATGTCGTCTACCTCGTACCTGCAGGAGAATGGAGGACAACTGCTGGAAGCAGCCAGTGCTGCCCATGCCACCGGCTGGGGGAAGTGTTTTCTTGCACTGTGCAGACACAAGAACGAGCCCCTGGCTGGTGCTCACTCACTTGTTAGTGGCATGGCTGTAACTGACGACCTCAGCCAGGATCCACTGCTCATCGCCATCCACGGCTTTGACCCGCGCAGCCACCTTATCTCCAGGCTTGGCCACATAGTCCCCAGAGGCCGGAATGGCTCCACACAGGGGCGGGGGCCTGCGTGTGTGCAGAATGCAACAGTCAGTCAGTGCCACCCTTGCACCACCTGGCCCTCAGAGCCAGCGCCCGCCCTCACTTGTCACCAGGCTTCCCGATCCACAGGGGCAGCGTCATGGCCGACTGCTGGAGCAGGGTCATCAGCACGCCTCTGCGCATGGTCTTCCTGGGGGGCTCCGAGTCACTGTACAGGCCCGCAATCTTGGCCGCTGCGGGAAGGAAGGGAGCCCAGCTGGAGGAGCAGCACCTGAGCAGGAACCCAGCCCCTCCTGCCAGCCGCCCACAGCTCAAAACCATCGCAGCATCGGGACATGCCTCCGAATAGGGGTGGGGCATCGGGAAGGTTATGGAAGGGGCAGCAGGTGCGGGCAATGACCTGTGTCCTTATGGGGTGCTGATTACACAAGTGTTCAGTTGTGTGAATTCTTCACTGTGCTGCGCTCATAATAGATGTTGTAATTCAGGTAGTAGGTTATAAAACTGTGGCCTCCCACTAATCACAAGCATGACCCAGCCACATGCCAGGAAACGAAGAGGAAAAAGAGGAGGAGGAGGAGGGAGGAACCAGAAGGGTGCTGAGGCTTGGAGCCCATGGGACCAACTCCACACAGGTGTGGCTCTGCCCAGCCTGCCAGGTTCTCTCCGTGCGAGGCACGGGAGCGGGCAGTGAGCAGGGCAGGGAGATAGTGGGCTGCAGACCTAAGGAAGGGAAGAAATGCCAGGAGCAGGAAGATGACCTTGACCCATGGAGGAGGACCCAGCATGTCCTTCTCAAGCCCTGACGGTGGTTGCTGTTCCCTGCCCAGCCCTGTCTCTGTTGGACGCTCCTGACAGGGACTTGGCCAGGTTGCAGGCACAGGCACCCCCAGGACCCGTGTCTGCTGCTCTTGGAGTCTCCCTGCCGGTCAAATAGCCCAGAGCAGCCCGTGGCCTCTCCCACTCACCAATCCGCCTCTCTTCCAACAGAGACTTGATCTCGGCGATCTTATCTAGGGCTTTCCGGAGGATGCTGGGGACAGGGGAGGAAGGGAAGAGGTCTGGCTGAGGTGCAGTCTGGTGACTGCAGGCAGGGTGCCTCATGCCAGCGCATCCGTTGAGAACCACATGCCCTCACTGCCCTCTCGCTCCACACCACAAAGCCTCTACCAGTCAGGAGCATAAGTGGCCAGGGGCTTGCAGAGGCAGCTGAAGGCTCCTTCCACACAGCGATGCCGTAATAACCTGGTGCAGCGCAATGCATTTGTGTGCAGGAGAGAGGGGATGGAGATGCTGGTGCAAATGCCTTCTGTGCTGCAAGCACAGGGGCAGGAGCTGTGGCCAAGTGGGGTAAGGCACTGCTAGGGCACCCAGACCCCATATTGAAATGTGTCTTGGCTACTCAGCTTCCCATCCAGCTCCCTGCTAATACACCTGGCTGGCAGCAGATCCAAGTACTTGGTCTTCTGCCACCCACGTAGCAGACCTAGATGGAGCTCCTGGCTCCTGGTTTGAGTCTGGCTCATCCAGCAGGTGGAAGATCTTCCACTTTGCCTTTCAAGTAAATAAAAAAAAATTTTTTTTTAAGTTAGGACCTAAACATAACAGAAAACTATTAACAGCATATCTTACTCAACTTTTGTCATCCACTATTATATCTTATAGTAAAAACTGAACCATGGTTATATATTTTTGAATAAGTACTGACTAAAGAATTTGAGATCAAGTGACATTATGTCTGGAACTTAAATGATTCAGAACATTGCATGTGCATAGAACAAAGGATAAGCAAACGTGAGGGCAGCTATTGGGCATGGCAGTTAAGCCACCATTTGGGATACCTGTACCCTGGGGTGCCTGGAGTCCCATTCCACTGGCACCTTCCTGCTAACACACAGCCTGTGAGGCAGCAGTGACACCTCAAGAGTTGGGTCCCTGCCATTCACGTGGGAGACCTGGATTAAGTTACCAGCCCTGGAATTTGGCCTGGACCAACCCTGGCTGCTGCGGACAATTTTTTTTTTTGTTTGTTTCAAAGATTTCTTTATTTTTTTTACTTGAAAGGTAGATTTATAGAGGAGAGACAAAGACTTTCCATCTGCTGGTTCACCCCCCAAATGGTACAATGGCCAGAGCTGAGCTGATCTGAAGCCAGGAACCAGGAGGCTCCTCCAGGTCTCCCACACAGATGCAGGGTCCCAAGCTCTTGGGCTCTTCTCTGCTTCTTTCCCAAGTTGCAAGCAAGGACCTGAATGGGAAGTGGAACAGCTCAGACAGGAACTGGCACCCATATGGAATGCTGGCACTTGAAGGTAGAAGATTAGCCTGTTGAGCCACAGTATTACCCCTGTTGTAAACACTTTTGGCAAGTGAATAAGTGGATGGGAAATTGGTCTTTTTTTTCCCCTTCTCTCTGCCTTTCAAAAAAAAAATCAGTTATAAAATTTTGTGAAAATTACTTTTATCTAAATCTGAAATCATTTCTATCCACAGTTAAATCAGTAACACCTAAGCTCACTCCAGCACAACCAGCCTGGACAGCCAGTGTGCCACAGGGAAGCAGTTTCTGTGAGTCCCTGCAGGACTTCTCAGGGCCTTCGTCTGCTCAGGGAATCTCTAGGAGGGCCAAGGTCTGCTGCCCCCAACTGCTGCAGTCCCACCGCACGGCCTGCAGACTCGCTGTTCTCAAGCTTGCTGACCATTTCAACAGCAGCCGTTTTAGGGAAGTGACCCGCTCTCTCGGCCATAAAGGTATCCGGTCACCTAGAAGGATGCCCAGCCATGCTTGGGTCCCCACTTCCGGCCCTCAACGGGAAGTACCCCCAAGAGGCCCGCTGCTGTGCCGGTACAAAGAAGGACAAAGGTCCAGTTGATGCACTTCAGTGTGCAGCATAGCCCAAGCCCTAGCTGTCGCTGGGAGGGGCGACATTTGGTATGGGCTGTCGCTGGGGAGGGACGACATCTGGTGTGGGCTCTTTATTCCAGCACCACACCAACTCACAGCACTAGTATTTGATTAGGGTGACCTTTAAAGAAGTACAAAGGTTTAAAGAAAAATCCCTCTGGGCTCTCACTAGCGCTGGGAGGGCAAGAGCTGCTCCCCCCATCCCCACCCACCCCACGAGCCTCTCCTGTGCCCATGTGGACGAGGAGGAACAGGCAGCAGCACTGCTGGTTTCCTGATGGTGCCCGGCCGGGGCTGCAGGCAGGGAGGTGGCCACGGGGCAAGGACAGAGCGAGGGCATGGCAGCCATCCACACTGCAGATCCTGGCACCTGACCCTGGCCCCTGGCTACTTTTTTGGCCTCGAGTACCTGGCCAGCTGAATGGCACCCCGCTCTGCAGTGGCCGAGTTGTTTGGGGGAACCTCTGAGATGTGGAGGGGCTTTGAGAGATGGTCTCCACTGTCTACAGTTACAGTGGCCCTGAAGACGCCGTCCCTGGTCCTGGTCCTGGTGCCCTGACAGGGCTGCAGCTGACAAATGCCTGTGAAGCTACCATCAGGGCGTGGCTTGTTCCCACTGGGAAACATGGACCTGTCCTCCACGTGCACACGGAAAGTGAAGGTTGTGATCTGGGCTCCCTCGGACCCCTGCTGCTGGGCATCCAAGTATGTAAAAATTCAGCTGCCATTTTCCAGGTTTATTAGCAGGGTGTGGGGGATAGAAGCAGAGGGCCCAGGACTCCTGACAAGAGCCCTGGTATGGGATGTGGGCATTCCAAGTGCCAGCCTACCTGCCACTCCCCAAGGCTTTTCTGTTCTGTGTTCCTTAGGAAACCTATTAAAATGAGGACACAAGGTACCCGCCACATTCTGTAAGGGAGGCCACCGTGGCACCCACAGGTAAAGGGCCCAACATTTCAGCTCCCAAGGCGGGGCTCTGGGCACCTCTTCCTTTTTCTGTGGGTCTTGAAGCCAGAGTGCTAGGGAAAGGACACAGCAGGGGCGGTGGCCCACCCTCCCTCTCCCAGTGGGGTACTGAAAAACCTCAGGGTTCACTTGGAGGCTGCAGGCGTTTTGCAAACCTGGAGAAGTAAAACATATGACACCAGGCAGTGGGACAACAGATGAGGAGGGGCCCCGCCCTTACGAACCAAGCCAGTCAATGTGAAGTGTAAGTCAATGCCAGAGGCGACCACACCAGCTGCTTCCCCATCTCACTCTGCCTGCTGGCAGGCTGGCAAGGGATGGGCTGTTTTCCACTCCCAAACTAAGTATGAGTTATCACAACTCCTACAAGCCACTGCCAGGCCAGGTGAGGAGCGGGGAAGGGCCTGGCTCTGGCCAGATCAAGACAAATGCATGGGGGCCATGCTGGGCACCCCAAGGAGGAGGCTGGCTCCAGACAGAATGCCTTCTCTCCTTGCTGCACCCACCTGCTAGAGGGAATCGCCCCGGCCCCTGCGTCCACGACCAACACTCTGGCCATTTTCCCCATCTCTGCCACTGGCCCAACTGACCAATGGGTCTGGACCCCCCACCACTCCTTCATGATACCCTCATTATGTCTTCCTTCCCACTTCAGGTCCTCACTGGTTCCTCCAGGATGAAGCACAGGGTATGGGAGGTTCTTGGTGTCCTGTCCCCCGCTGCCCTCTGGCAGCGCTCTGTGCACACAGGCACCTGCTGGTGCCCGGCTCAGCATCTCCTCCGTCCAGTAGCTGTGCTGGCTGGCTGGCTGGCTGGCTGGCTGGCTGGCAGGGCATCTCTCCTTTCTGACTGCCCACGCAGGCTCGATCTTCCCCATCTTCATACAGCCAGCACCAGCCTCAGGGACCATACTAGCGATAGGAGGCCAGCAGGCCGGCAGCCGCCAGGTGAGGAAAACATACAGCCAGTGACACAGGACAGAGCCCAGGCAAGTGCCTGAAACTCTGGGAAATGCCAAGAGTATCAATTCTTGCTGCCACCCTCACTGGGCCCTCGAGGCGTGGGCACAGTGACATGAAATCAACTGCTTGAGTAACAACCAACATCGTGACAAAACCCCACACAACAGAACTGACAGGGTAAAAATCATAATTCATTAACACATTATAAATGGCCTAATTCCAACAAAAACCTAAAAATGTGTGCTATGGAAAGAGCCTGTGAAGCTGCCTCCTTCGGGTTTAAAACTGAGCTTCCACAGTTACCAGCACCATGTGACAGCAGGATAAGCCTGCACCTGTGTTGTCGGCATCCCACATGGGTACTGGTTCAAGTCCCAGTTGCTCTATTTGTGATCCAGCTCCCTACTCATGGCCTGGGAAAGCAGTGAATGATGGCTCAAGTCTGCGGATCCCTGTAGCCAGGTGGGAGACCTGGAAGAGGCTCCTGGCTCCTGGCCTCGGTCCAGCTCAGCTCCGGCCATTGCGGCCATTTGGGGTGTCAACCAGAGGATGAAAGATCTCCGTCTCTGTCTCTCCTTCTCTCCCTGTAAACCTGCCTTCCTAATAAAAGTAAGTAGATCTTAAATAACAACAAACAAACAACAACCAAAAAAACCTTGCACTTTTCCACTTACTAGCTGCGTGGCTCCAGGCCAATGATGGAACCCCTCTGGGCCTCTGTCTCTCCGCCTCTGAACAGGGGCAATGACACAACCTTCGCAGGCTGCAGCGAGGATGGGAGGCGGCACACACAGAAAGCAGGACGGCAAAGCCCCCTGCCCCAGCCCAGCAAGGGCACGTGGAGTGAGCACTGCTGACCACATGCTGCCCCCTCTCACATGGGGCAGGGCAGGAATGAGGAAGGTGGACCACCAGGCCTGGCACCTGCTTCATCCTGTCAGGGCTTAGGACCCTGGAGCTGGTCACTGTGCCTCTGCAACCACGGGGTAGCTAACCCTGGAACCAGCTGCTGTGTCAGCAGCAACTCTGGATGCTCACACATGATGCAGCTGCAGGATGGGGGGCAGACAGCAGGCTGGGGAGCACCCCAGGGAGGGCGCCCAGCAGGTCATCGGGCAGCACTCACTTGCATTCGGCCTCTGCGTCGGCCTTGGCAGTTGTGTAGAGGCCCCGTAGCTTGGTCCGGTAATAGGGAGAAACTGTAAGCACAGGCAGGAGGGGGAGGCACAGGTGAGGGTTGGGTGCTGCCACTGGGCTGGCACAAGCAGACCTGGGGTGCTCAGAGAGGCTGAGCCCCAAAACTGAGCACCACCAGCCCAGAAGTGCCCGTGTTCATGTCCATACTTTTACGGAGTCAGAGGCCACCATCTTATCTAGGGGAGAACTGTGACACTCTCTCATACTGGGAAACATGTATGTGTTAAATCCAGGCAACTTGCTAAGCTGCTCTGGGTCAGGGGTGCCCCTGTGGGGACACCCCTGGACATGGGTGCCTGTGTTCTTGGGACCAGCTTCCTAGGCTACAGCCATACTTCCCTGAGCACCCACCCCCAAGTGGAGGGGGCTGCAATTCTCTGGGGAACATGCATAAGTCCCTTCTCAATCAGGGCAGCCACGCTTGGGTCTCCACTGTCCCACACCCCCAAGCCCCCACGCCTGGGACTCACTCTTGTTCTCCGTTTGCATCCGCTCGTGTGTCTTCTGGATGTTCACCAAGTTGTGCTCGCTCCTTGAGCGCTCTTCCTGTGCAGACAGGGTGACAGGGCATGGGCCGGCTGCCACCCGCTGGGCACCTGCACCCCAGCTCCTGCCTTCTAAATCCAAACCCACGATACGATCCTCCTTTGCCCCCAACAAACACAAAAGCAATTACAGTGATGTCCTGGCTTCCAGCTCTACTGACGCTCCTGGATCAAAAAGAGACCAGTCTGACACACTCCCCGTCCACAGGCATCTTTCCCAAAACTCACAAACATCCCAAGATGATTTCCAAGGGGCCCAGTTAACCCCCTCCCACCCTGCTTTAAAAAAACAAAACAGTTATTTGAAAGTAGAATTATAGGGAGAGGGATCTTCCAACCACTGTTCACTTCCCAAATTGCTAGGCCAAATCCACGAAGAGCCAGGCCACGCTGAAGGAAGGAAGCACATCTGGGTCTCCTGCATGGGTGGCAGGGGCCCACGCATCCGGGCCGCCCTCCTCTGCCTTCCCTGGTGCATCAACAGGGAATTGCATGGAAAGTGGAGCAGCGGGGACTTGAAACAGTGCCCATATGAGATGCTGGCATTGCGGGCAGTGGCTTAACCTGAGATACCATGAAACTGGCCCCAATGTTTCTATTTCTTAAAAACATCATCATCATCATTATTTTATTTTAGGCAGAGAGAGAGGAACAGAGACCTTCCTTCTGTCGATCTGCAGGCAGGGTTGCACTAAGCTGAAGTTAGGAACCAGGACCATGTGGGTGACAGAGACCCCAGCACTTGCACCATCACTGCTGCCTCCCAGGGTGCCCACTCACTGGGAACTGGCACTGGAAGCTGAGACAAGACTCGGCCCAAGGTGCTCTGATTTGGAAGACAGCCGTCCCAAGTGACGTGCAAACCATTATGCCAAACTCCCACCCCTTAATTGATCTCAAAAAAGAAAAACAAACTTAAAGAACGCACACTTCCTAGTTCCACAGCTCACCATACAACTCCCAGAAAGAGGCTGTGGTAGCACCGGAACAGGGTGGGGGGTGGGGGCGGTCCAGGTGGACCAATTCATCTGGGGAAAAGTTCTCATCCCCCACCTGTGTCCTGGGCTGAGGGCTGCTCCTGCAGCTGTGGGAAGCAGCGTTACGGTGTGGGAAGAACGTGCAGCTGCATGGCACAGCTTTTATGAGAGAACTGCTGAGTGCCCCACCCCATCTGGCCAAGTGGGGTGCAGAGTGCACACGCAGCTGTGTGATCTAGAGGCTCAGAGAGCCCACGAGCCTCCTCTTTGCAGCCCTACTCTACAGCAATGGGACCAGGGGGAGAAGGCCCCTAGCAATCCTGGCCACACAGTAACTGAACCTAACATCCCTTCTGAAGGCAGAAACGTCTGGCTAAAAAACAGAGATGGTTGAGAAGAGAGACAACGGGCCCAGAGTGGGTGGGTGCTACTGCCCAGTGAGCTAAGCTGCCACTTGGAACATCTGTACCCTTTATCTGGGTACCTGGGTATCAGGCCCGCTTCTGCCTCCCATCTAGCTTTCTGCCTGCTGGTGCACACCCAGGGAGGCAGCAGGGGTGGCTCAAGGGCTTGGCTCCCTAGTGCCCACACTGGAGACTCGAATGGAGGTCCCAGTTCCTGGCTTCAGCCTTGCCCTGCCTCGGCTATTGCAAGGCATCAGGGGAGTGAATCAGAGGATAGAGGGTCAGTCTGTTCCTCTGCCTTTTAAATAAATAAAGATAAATGAACATTTTAAAAATCCCTTAAAATAAAATACTCCTGAGGTAAAAGGATGAACAGGTGGCTTCCGCAGAGGGGACAGCCAGCACTGTCCCAACACTGTGACCAGGGCTCCCTGCTGGGCTGTGACACTGTGACAGGGTCCCTCATCCCGCTGGGCTCAGCTGCCCCGATGCCTGGCAGAGTAAAAGCCTTACATCTGCCGATACCTGCTCCCACACAGGCACATTGGCTGCGTGGGGTGATGACAAACTAGAGCAGCTGTTGGTGCCTACATGGAACCTGGTCACAGGCCAAGAACACTTTCCTTCTCTGTTGTAAAATGGATTTTGCTAACAAGTGATTTTTTAGGGCTGTTTTAGGTTTACAGAGATGGAGCAGAGTTCAAAGTCTTAATGCACCTGCTCCCCCCTTGAACCCTGGCTCCCCACTGCTGACACGCTGTGCTGGCGTGGGGCACTCGGTGCCACGGGTGATGACTCACTCAGGCCCATGGTGCACATTGGGGTTGACACCGTGCTGGATGGCTCTGCACGACACACACAGTCACATGCCCCCACTGCCTCAGTGCTGTGTCCTGAAGTTCTGCCTCCCTGAACTTCTCAGTGCTCACCTGCATCTCCCATCCCTGCACCCCAAGACCCTGGAAATCCTGGGTCTCTTCACTCTCTTGTCTTGCCATTTCCAGAATGGCCATGCGCAGAGCCTTTCAGGAATGTATACACTCAGTTGGGGTGTGTCCCTGCTGCTGCCTTCTGTCTTCACACTACATCTGCTCCAAAAGCCATCACTAGAGAGGGAATCTCTGGGGAATCCTGCCCTTCAGGCCACAGGACTGGGCAGAGGACAGCTGCCTGCCTGCAGGCCGGTCACTGCAGAACACAGTGGGGTGCCTGCCTGAGGCGGCATGCTACAGGCCCCTTGTATTTGTGAGTGAAAAGGTAATAAAAATAGGGAAGAGATGGATTTGGGGAGGCTTCAAGCAGTGGGCAGCACATGGCAGGTGCAGATTCCCTGGGGAACCAGCCAGCTCTGAGACAATGATAGGCTGGGAGAGCCCCCCCGGCCCCCCCCCCAGTCCCACACTCAGGTTTAATCGCTCCTTTTCTAACCCGAATCTGGGGTACCGCACAGGTTGGGTTCCCAGCAGCAAGGCTGGGTATATGATATCCAGCATATGCACACAGGAGTGAACAATATGGGCACCCCGGCAGCAAGGCTGACGCCCTTGTGGTGCTGGTCCACATGGTAAAGGACACAGGGTGGGGTTGGTGGTGGGACGGCAGCCATGTGACAGGAAGCAGTGGAGACACGGAAGTCCCCTTCCAGCACAACGGGAGGGAGCAGGAGCCAGATGAAAGATTCAACAAATAATTCCTGGAACTTCCAAGTCCTGCGGGAGTCGGGGGCTGGCCCAGGGAAGGAGCTACACTCACTTGTCTGTCGGCATATGGACAACAGCTCAGGCTCTGCCATCTGCAAATCTTTCCCCCACCCCCTGACCACCGGGATGGTACCTATGGGATTCCCTCACACTTTAAAGCCAGGGAGGCACTTGCGGCCCAAGTCACACCATGGCTGCCACTGACCAAAGGAGTTGTAGCTTGAGGTGCTGGGAATGAGCTCAAGCCAGCCAAGGGTCTGCCCGCGGGAGGGTGATGGGCCCTGCTCTAGGACAGCACACGGAGGCCAGCGGCTTTGGACTAGCCAGGGAACTGACACAGGCCGACTAGTCGTGGCCCTGGCCAGGCTGGAATCCCGAAGTAACTGAAGCACGGCCAATGGCAACAGCATCACGGCCAGCTGGCCGGCCAGAGGAACAACAAGCCCCGCTGTAATGCATCTCCAGCTGCTGCCTGACAGCCCTGGCCTCCACAGTGGCCACACTGCTACACGACACCACCTTCTGTACAGGAGGAGTCAGGATGATGCTAACAGCCATGATCCTCACATCCTGATCCCAAGGGAAATGAGGAAGAACTGGACTTAGCACCAGCTCATTTCCACGCAAGTTTACCTGAAGGCACAAATAATGGTAGCTCAGGGAAGGAAACACACAAACACATGGGAACAGAAAGCTCAGACATGCTGCTGTGACCTCAGAGGGCCTGCCGTGACCTCAGAGAGCCTGCCGTGACCTCAGAGGGCCTGCCGTGACCTCAGAGGGCCTGCCATGATCTCAGAGAGCCTGCTGTGACCTCAGAGGGCCTGCCGTGACCTCAGAGGGCCTGCCGTGACCTCAGAGGGCCTGCTGTGACCTCAGACAGCCTTCTGAGACCTCAGAGGGCCGGTCCCCTGTTTTGGTCTATCCCTGCCTTCTCCTCTCCCCCCGCAAGGCTCCCTGCAAATGTTAGGGAAAGTTCTCATTGCTACCATACAGATGTTACATAAATACTATTATCTTCAGTGCACACAGTTAGATAAACACGACCTTTGTGTTGTAAGAGTTTTCTGCTAGCTCAGAGGCTAGAGGGTAGCAGCAAAGGATTAACTCAGCAGGCCAGGCTCATTCAAACTCTACATACCGTGAAAACAAGCTTTGACCCGTGACCAGCTCACAGGAGATAACTTCTGAGGGAGATAGCCCTCAGAGCGGCTTTTCTAGGAGCAGTACCTTGAGTACCTTTGTTTATTTGTAAGGTCACTGCTAATGGACACGGGACATTTTTGCTGGGTGATAAAAACATCCTGGGGGCCAATGCTGTGGTGCAGAGGGTACAGCTGCCACCTGCAGTGCCAGCATCCCATATGGGTGCTCGTGCAAGCTCTGGCTGCTCCACTTCTGTTCCGGCTCCCTGCTAAAGCACCCAGGAAAGTAGTGGAGGGTGGCCTGGCACCCATGTAGGGGATCTGGAAGAAGCTCCTGGGTCCTGATTTTGGATTGGCTCAGCTCCAGCTGTTGCAGACATTTGGGGAGTGGAAGATCTTTGTATCTGTTAACTCTTTCTCTCTGTAAATGTGTCTTTCCAATAAAATATATCTTTTTTTTTTTAAATGATATCAGCAAGTTTTTTTTTTTAAGATTTTATTTTATTTTTATTGGAAAGGCGGATATACAGAGAGGAGAGACAGAGAGGAAGATCTTCCATCCGCTGATTCACTCCCCAAGTGAGCGCAACGGTTGATGCTATGCTGATCCGAAGCCAGGAGCCTCTTCTGGGTCTCCCACGCGGGTGCAGGGTCCCAAAGCTTTGGGCCGTCCTCGACTGCTTTCCCAGGCCATAAGCAGGGAGCTGGAAGGGAAGCGGGGCTGCCGGGATTAGAACCGGCGCCCATATGGGATCCCGGGCGTGCAAGGCGAGGACTTTAACCACTTGCGCCACCGCGCCGGGCCCCCAATAAAATATATCTTAAAAAAAAAAAGAAGGGCACTTGCGCCACCGCGCCGGGCCCCCAATAAAATATATCTTAAAAAAAAAAAGAAGGGCACTTGCGCCACCGCGCCGGGCCCCCAATAAAATATATCTTAAAAAAAAAAAGAAGGGCCCGGCGTGGTGGCGCAAGTGGTTAAAGTCCTCGCCTTGCACGCCCGGGATCCCATATGGGCGCCGGTTCTAATCCCGGCAGCCCCTCTTCCGTTCCAACTCCCTGCTTATGGCCTGGGAAAGCAGTCGAGGACGGCCCAAAGCTTTGGGACCCTGCACCCGCGTGGGAGACCCAGAAGAGGCTCCTGGCTTCGGATCAGCATAGCATCAACCGTTGCGCTCACTTGGGGAGTGAATCAGCGGATGGAAGATCTTCCTCTCTGTCTCTCCTCTCTGTATATCCGCCTTTCCAATAAAAACATAATAAAAATAAATCTTAAAAAAAAAAAGAAACAGATAGAGAGAGAGTTCTGAAATTGATGGTGGTGATGGCTGCACAGTTCTCAATATCCTAAACATTGAATCATGTGCTGTACATGGGTGCATCTGATGGTCTGTGATCTGCCTCTCAATACAGCTGTCAAACAGGAATAAAACCCCCCACACTGAGAAAACCCAGCAAGAATGGCACCATGCCTGCCTCGTCCAGCATGCAAGCCTGTGACCCCCACCATCCCACCCACCCAGCGCCCCAGCCGTGGAGGGCAGGGCGTGCTCCCACCTGCGTCTGCTTAATGAGCTGATGGAGCTCGGTGAGCAGCTCTGCGATGCGGGAGTCGGCAGACACGAGGGCCATGGCACAGCAGAGCGTCTGTAGGGCAGAGCAGAAAAGACCTAGTTAGTGGCTGCTGGGGCTGGAGCCCTGGTACCGGTGCATGTGAGAAGCCTTGGGCACAGGGTCTCTGTAGATGGCATTATGATGCTGCCACACTTGCAGCGGGGTGGGCTCTTAGTCCAGTTGGCCTGGTGTCCTTCCAAGAAAAGGGAAAGAGTCACAGAGACAGATACACATCTCTCCTCTTTGTAAATCTGCCTTTCAAATAAAAATAAATTTTTAAAAAATTGTCTTTTTGGTCTGGCATGATGGCCTAGCAGCTAAAGTCCTTGCCTTGAATGTGCCAGGATCCCATATGGGCACCGGTTCTAATCCCGGCAGCTCCACTTTCCATCCAGCTCCCTGCTTGTGGCCTGGGAAAGCAGTCAAGTATGGCCCAAAGCCTTGGGATCCTGCACCCACGTGGGAGAGCTTGAAGAGATTCCTGGCTCCTGGCTTCAGATCGGCGCAGCTCCAGCTACTGCGGTCACTTGGGGAGTGAATCATAAGGCAGAAGATCTTCCTCTCTCTCTCTCTGAATATCTGCCTTTCTAATAAAAATAAATAAATCTTTAAAAAAGAGAGGGAGAACATTACTTATATAAAAAAAAGTCTTTCAACTAAGAAATGCTGCAACAATTCTGAGGCTGGTCTATTCCACACCTTCTCTTGCCAGACTGAGGTAACCGTCACATAAGAGGGACTGCCTACATTCCACCTACATAGTTCCCCTTTGCTCAGGAATATTTTTACCAAGTAAAAATTTACCCAGGAATATTTACCAGTCATGTTTACCAAATAGGTACCCTGTACCTTGTTCCCAGGGAACATTCCAGAAAGGTGCACCACATGAGGCAAACAGTTCCAAGTAGTTATGTGTAGGTAGTGTAAGCATTACAAGAGACGAGAGAGCAGAATACAGAATAACGCCAGACAGTACAAATCCCAACGAGAAGGAACTCCCCAGGCGTGGATGGGAATGACCCTCACAGATAAACACACCCGCTAAGAGCGGCATGAAGAAGGAGAGGAGGCAGGAAGCAGAAGACACCACAAAACTCGAGGCTTCGGCCCCACAGGTGGAGAAGTGGGAAAGAGTGGGGAAGGTACCAAGGCCGAAACGCAGAATTAGTTCTGGACACGCTGTGAGGCCGATTAGACATTCCAAAGGCGGCAACCACACTCCAGCCAGAGCTGAAGGTAAGCATCTGGCGTTCCAGAGACAATAAAGAGATGAAGACAGAAATCTGAGGGCCGGCAGGCCAAGAGATGGCGTTTCAAGTGTCAAACGGGAGAGGCCAGGGACGTAGAAGAGCCTCGGTCCGACCGAGCAGGTGTCTGGAGGATGATTGAGAGTGTGGCCCTCCTGACGCTGGTACTCTTTTTTGAGCAAATAATGCAAGATGCTAGAGTTCGGGCTCATCCTCACTCCAAGCCGAGGACCCCAGGGGGGCGGTCTCCCCGCGCACCTGCGCCCCGGACACTACTGCGCACGCGCAGAGCCCAGGCCGACCGCCCCCCGCCCCGCCCCCTCCCACCTAGCGCGCGTGCGCGGCGCCCCTCGCGGGCCGGGTCGGGGCCGCTCGGGTTCCGGTTCTCACGCGGGTCCGGCGGCCGCAGGCCTTGACTCGTGCCCGCCTACCGAGTCTCGGGCGAAAAGATCACGGCGCGCTGGGAGTAGCGACGGCGGAGCCAGGCGCGAGCCCGTGAGCGCTGTCCCCGGGTCTATGGATGCTAACGCACCGGCGTTCGAAGGTTCGCGGCACGTCGGGAACCGCACACGCTTTTTTTTCCTTTTTATGAGCCGAGCGGAGCGCGGCGGACCTCGCTACGCATGCGCGCTCCTCCCTCCGTGACGTGCCGCGCTACCCCCTGGGAAATGAAGTTTTGTACTTAGACCTGTGCGCAACTGAGACATAATTTTTTTTATTTCAAATAAGGTATAATTTTACAAGGATTTAAAAAAACTGATTGACTTACTTAGTGTCTTCTCCCCTTTCCCCAAAGACTGCATTAAAGCAGAAAAAGGGGGGAAAACCCTTAAAAGCGGCTTCTGCTGGGGGACAGCACCAAGGGATAGAATGTTGGGAACTATTCAGTTCAATTTTGCTATGAACCTAAAACTGTCCTAAAAAATAAAGGCTACTTGCCTGCAGAACTAAGAACCATATACAAAGATCAAATCTAAATGGGTAAAAGGATCTAAACCTACACCCAGAAACCATTCAACTTCTAGAAGAAAACATAGGAAGTACTCTACAAAATACAGGCACAGGCAAAGACTTCCTAGGAAAATCACCAAAAGCAAAGAAAATCAAGACCCAACTAAACAGATAGGACTACATCAAACTAAGAAGCTTCTGCACAGTAAAGGAAAAAAAATCCAAAAAAAGCAACCAACAGAGTGGGAGAAAGTCTTTGCACACTACGTAGGGGACAAGGAGCTGGTATCCAGAATAAACAAAGAACTCCAGCAAAACCATAACAACAAAAGAAACAAACCAGTTAAGAAATGCGCAATGGAAACAGACACCTCTTAAAGGAACAAGTCCACGTGGCAGACAGGCATATGAAACAGTGCTCAAACTCCCTAGCAATAAGGAAAATTCAAGTAGAAACAACACTGAGGTTCCAGCTCACCCCAGTAAGGATGGCCCACATAGGGAAAACTACCAACAACACCTGCTGGTTAGGATGCGGTGGCGGGGGAAAGGGCACAATACTCCACTGCTGGTGGGAGTGCAGGCTGGTGCAGTCATTACTGACGTTAGTACACGGAATACCTAGCAACTGAAAATCCACCTCCATTATGACCTAGCAATACCACTTCCAGGAATATATCCAAAGGATTGGATACATGAGAAAGCAGTATGAACCCCTGTATTCATTGCAGCACGATCAACAACTGCAAAAAATTGGAAACAACCTAGATGCTCATCAACAGAGGACTAGAAAAAGAGGCCATGGATTGGGCCCGGTGGCGTGGCCTAGCGGCTAAAGTCCTCACCTTGAAAGCCTAGGATCCCATATGGGCGCCAGTTTTAGTCCCAGCAGCTCTACTTCCCATCCAGCTCCCTGCTTGTGGCCTGGGAAAGCAGTCAAGGATTGCCCAAAGCTTTGGGACCTTGCACTGGTGTGGGAGACCTGGAAGAAGTTCCTGGATCCTGGCTTCGATTGGCATAGCATTGGCCGTTGTGCTCACTTGGGGAGTGAATCAGCGGATGGAAGATCTTCCTCTCTGTCTTTCCTCCTCTCTGTATATCTGACTTTCCAATAAATAAATAAATCTTAAAAAAAAAAAAAAAGAAACCATGGTTCATGTATCCTATGGAGAGCAACTCAGCTATTAAAAAGAATGAAATACAACCGTTTGCAGCCAAATGGGCTGAATTGGAGACCATTATGCTAAAGGAAATGAGCCAATCCCAAAAGGTCAGATAGCACGTTTGCTCTAAGATGATTTCAATCAAAATCTCAGTGCTAATATGGCTAGGGGCTATTTTGCTCATCTTTTAGGCTGGCTCTTTCTAGTTTCAATTTGCAGTTTTGTAGTGTCATATTAATTATTTTTGTAGCAAATCTTATCTTTTCACATTTCCTAGTCATCTGTATCTTTCCCAATAAGTTCTTGGGATTCATTAATTGATCATCCATACGAGATAGATTGCTTGTAAACACTTCAGATTGCAAATGTCCATTTCAACACTGTTTTGCTACCTATCATGAGCAATGAAGTTCTAGTTTTTAACTGTAGTTCCTTCAGTGCCACAAGGATCATGCACTGGCATCTGTTCCTGCAAGAAGGTTTTGGATCTGTTTCCACCACTCTTGTGATGCATTTTTATTTTTGTAGCATGTTTGTTAATTTCATGTTAATGAAAACTTACTATTTTCACCCCCGATATGGACTGCGCTCACTGGTTGTGTAAGTTAGGGGATATGTAATGGGAGTATAGCGGGGACAAATATGTCCAGATATGGAGACAAAGTGCTGTAGGTCTGTATGCATACAGAGCAGAGATGGACTCCCAGCGAAAGAACTGAATACCTCCTAAGAGTAAGATGATGGCGTCCCTGACAGTGTCCATGCCTGCATCGTTGGGAAACACTTCCAACAACAGCATAATGGACTTGTGACTGTTCATGAAGGAAATCATGAAGAAATTCATGGGGTCAGGGAGGGAGGGACCTTGGGGAAGGGCACGGGCAACCCCAGAACCTAGGGAACTAGGTCATAAAATAAAATATATTAAAATACAAAAAATATTGTACTATCTATGTGTTAAAATGAAGGCTACTTTTTTAAAGAGCAAAGATGAATTATAAACCAGCTATCTGGCTTCCTGCTTATGCTCCTGTTAAAGCAGTAGAGGATGGCCCAAGGACTTGGGAGACCCTGCTGGTTTTGGTTGGGCCCCCGCTGTGGCCACTGCCGTGATTGCCAGAGTGAACCAGCAGATGGAAGATGTCTCTCTTTGTAGCTCTACCTTTCAAATCTAAATAAAGAAATTCCGCTCCATCTCCTGACGCCAGGACAAGCTAAGGAAGCTCGGCCCTTGGAGTCCTACAAACTAAGAGGGATCCCCATCGGCCGCTCAGCCTTCTCCGTGCCCCCAACCCCTCATCCATCAGCTTCTGCGTGTCAGCCATGTAAACACACGTGTTCTCACATCAGCCACTTGGACACTGCTTTACCTGCATTCATTCTTATCCCCAAATACAGCTCCTTCTCACCTTTATGTTTCCTTTTTTCTAAGATTTATTTATTTTTACTGCTAAATCAGATATACAGAGAGGAGAGACAGAGAGGAGGATCCTCCATCCGATGACTCATTCCCCAAGTGACCGTAACAGCCGGTGCTGTGCCAATCTGAAGCCAGGATCTTCATCCAGGAACTTCCTCCAGGAGCCAGGAACTTCCTCCAGGTCTCCCTCGCGGGTGCAGAATCCCACAGCTTTGGGCCGTCCTCGACTGCTTTCCCAGGCCACAAGCAGGGAGCTGGATGGGAAGCAGAGCTGCTGGGATTAGAACTGGCGCCCATATGGGATCCCAGCGCATTCAAGGCGAGGACTTTAACCACTAGGCCATCACACAGACCCTTCCTTCATGTTTTCTTAATCCCAGGTGTGACTGCGTTCCTCATTTCCACTCTTCTGGCACACTGTCATCATTGCCATCAAGCCTCTGCCTTGCTTCATTTTCTGAAGATTTATGTATTCATTTGAAAAGTAGACCAATAGAGAGAGAGAGGTTTTTCATCCTGCAGTTTACCCCTTAAATGGCTGCAACAGCCAGATGTGGACAAAGCCAAAGCCAGTGGCCAGAAATTCCATCTGAGTGTGCTTCATGATTGCCAGGGATTGTCTTCTGCTGCCTTGCTGGACGTGTTAGCTGGCCAGGAAGCAGACCCGGTGGGCCTGAAACTGCTCCCCTGAGAGGGGATGCTGGTAATGCAAATGGCAGCTTCACTTGCAGGGCTACGAATTCAGGCCAGTTAGCCCTTGTCTTCACTCTCCTTTGCCAGTGGCATGTGAGAGTGTCCTTTGGATATTGTATGTGAATTTTCAGTTCACTTCTGTGCAAGTCTACACCTCACACGCTCTCATTTTTCTTACTCAGCGTGTCGTTCAGACCTGTTGTCACTGCATCCTTATTCTCTTTGAGGTGAGTACCCACAGTTCAGTTATTCAGACCTGGAACCTCTCCATCGCCTGCTAGATACCACGTGAACCGCCTCACGCTTGCCCTCTAGTGGCGTATGTGAAGATTTCTCTGGACTGTGTATCAACAATGAGATTGAATAAAGGTGTTTTTTTTCCTTTTCCAGTTTTTTTTTCCCTCTTCTTTAAATATATATATATATATTTATTTTTATTTAAAAAGCAGAGTTACCGAGAGAGGAAGAGAGTATAGACAGAGGCAGACCACCCACTGGTTCACTCCCTCAAATATCTACAATAGCCAGAACTGGGGTGGTCCAGAGCTAGGAACCAGGAGCTTCCTCCAGGTCTCCCACATGGGGACCTAGGACCAGGGCCATCCTTTCCTAGGCACATTAGTAAGGAGCTGGGTCAGAGTGGAGCAGCCTGGACTCAAACCGGCGCCTGTATGCAATGCCAGTACTGCAGGCAGAGGCCTAAATAATTGCACCAGTGCACCAGCTCCACAAGACTGGTTTGCTTTTTTAAATATTTATTTATTTTTATTGGAAAGGCAGATATACAGAGAGGTGGAGGGACAGAGAGGAAGATCTTCCATGTGATGATTCACTCCCCAAGTAGCCACAATAGCCAGAGCTGAGCCAATCCAAAATCAGGAACCAGGAACTTCCTCCGGGTCTCCCATGTGGGTTCAGGATCCCAAAGCTTTGGGCTGTCCTCGACTGCTTTCTCAGGCCAAAGGCAGGGAGCTGGATGGGAAGTAGAGCTGCTGGGATTAGAACTGGCGCCCATATGGGATCCTGGGACGCATTCAAGGTGAGGACTTTAGCTGCTAGTCCTGCGCCGGGCTCCACAAGGCTGTTTTAAAGTATCTTTTGTCATCTATTTTGGTCATGGTCTTATCAAAAATGCAAATGTGGGGGCCTGCCTCCAATCTCAGCTACTCTGCTTCCAAGTCAGCTTCCTGCTGAGGGGCACACCCTGGGAGGCAGCAGCCAAGGATTCAGGTATTTGGGCTGCCAGCCACATGGGAGATCCAGCTGGGGTTTCAGCTTCTGGCTTCAGCCTGGCCCAACCCAGGTGGCCAGGGGCATTTGGGGCAATGAACCATTGGGTGGGAGCTCTCATTATCTCTGTTGCTCTGCTTAAAAAAAAAAAATTTAAAAAGAAAGAACAAATAATGCATAATTTCCAAGAACTTTTGAAGCGCCCTCATATACGTCCATAATGGGGACTTTTGTGCGTGAAGCATACACACAAGGAAGACAAATCCTGACCAGAAGGTGGCATAGTACACACAGAATCTAAAGCAAGACAAGATACACTAGCTCATGTTTTTTTAATAGTAAGTCCATTTTATTTTTGATGACATTTACCTAGTTGAGAGGGACGCAGGCCCATGTGGATCATCAATTAGGGCACGGAGGGTTGAGGAATAGGGGAAAGTGAATGAGACAACGTTGCCAATCTCCTCCCCCCCCCCCCACCCCCGTATCTGGGGAAAGTGGGAAAGAATGGGAAGAGGACCGCTCCCAACAGCCCATCCACGTCAGCACCGGGGTATGCAGGACGGTCACTCGATGTAGTGCCAGGGACCCCAATGTGGAGCATGTTCTGAGGATACTGTGTAAGTGGTTTTGATAGTTCTGAGATGCTGTTGATTTCATTGCTCCAAGGTTGAGGAAATCCTTCCAAGGTCCACTGACTGACATAGTCCACCCTAGAGTCGCCGCTGGCCCAGATACTCACTGTCAAAGCTTGGCCAGGAGAGCTGTCCAATTTGTTCTGCCCTCCATGGTACTGGATGTCCTCTGCAGGCCTAATAAACTGGTTGTTATGTCCCCAATGTGCATCTGGGCATGCTGTGTGCTGCACAGGCTTGAACCACTGAGTTCTAACACATGCACTCCACAGTCAGACCACAGATCCTGTGATTTTCCACCATGGTTGGAGTTGAGTCCAGTAATTCAGTTGGGGGGAATCCGCAAAGAAATCTCATCAGAGGTGACGCCAAGCCTGGTCTGCCCTCAGTCCCAGTGTTCACACTCACCAGAGGGAACAGTGGTCTATCAGAGAAGCCCCCCCACAGCCTCCCTGCTGGACTTGCTCCCCATCCCGGGTCTTATGAATATATTAGCTCTTAAAAGGGCATTTTCTGGGTCCAGTGCAGTAGCATAATGGCTAAAGTCCTTGCCTTGCACATGGCTGGATCCCATATGGGGCGCTGGTTCTAATCCCAGTGGCCCTGCTTCCCATCCAGCTTCCTGCTTGTGGCCTAGGAAAGCAGTTGAGGATGGCCCAAAGCCTTGGGACCCTGCACCCGTGTGGAAGACCCGGAAGAGACAGCGGGACTCTTGGCTTCAGACTGGCTCAGCTCTGGCCGTTGCGGCTGCTTGGGGAGTGAATCGGGACGAATGATCTTCCTCTTTCCTCCTCTTTGTATATCTGACTTTCCAATAAAAATAAATAAATCTTGAAAAATAAAAAAAAAGACATTATCAACTAAGATGCCAGATTTGAGGGATTCTCCAGCCTGGGACTAAGAGGCAGAACAGGTGCATCTCAGTTCGGTCTGGTTTGTCTCACTGTGTCTTCTCGTTACACCTGGATGCATAGTGACTTCATCGGCCTGGCCAGCCCACCCTGCCTCGCGCCTGGGAAGCTCCTGTCTTTGAAGCCAGTGACCTTCGTGTACTCCCTTGGCTGTCCTGAGCAGGGTGGTTGAGCTCCTAGAATCGGATGTGTTTTGCCTTCTCTTCCACAAACACTGGCTTTCCCCAGTCCCCAGCCCTGCAGTTCCCACAGGCCAACAGGTGCACTGCAGACCTCACGGAGAATAATCCAAAGTAGAAACTTCCTCTTTTTTTTTTTTTATTTTTTAAAGATGTATTTTTATTATTATTTTTTAATTGGAAAGGCGGATATACAGAGAGGAGAGACAGAGAGGAAGATCATCCATCCGATGATTCACTCCCCAAGTGAGCGCAACGGCCGATACTATGCCGATCCAAAGCCAGGAGCCTCCTCCGGGTCTCCCACGTGGGTGCAGGGTCCCAAAGCTTTGGGTCATCCTCGACTGCTTTCCCGGGCCACAGGCAGGGAGCTGGAAGGGAAGTGGGGCTGCTGGCACCCATATGGGATCCCGGGCGTTCAAGGCGAGGACCTTAACCACTGCGCCACCGCGCCGGGCCCTAGAAACTTCCTCTTGCTGAATTGCACACACCTGCAGGCTAGTGCATAACAAAATCTTCCCCTTGACTTGGCCCACACAGTGGCTTTCCCATCCTGCAGGTCCCTACTGTAAGGGATTCCCAGAAGTTCTTGCTCTCTTGGTCATCCATCCCCTATCCACACTGGCTTCTTTCTAGCCCTGCCTCTTAAGACCAAGCAAATCCTTCCACCCTGTCTCCCTAGTGAAAGATAACGTTGTCCCCATGGTTTCCTCAAGGTCCCACAGAGCATTCGAAAGCTGAGCGAGCAGTGTTTATCTCTGCACAGTTTCTGGAGTGTTGAGAGTCCACTGCTGAGCTGAGACTGTGTGCCAAGCATGGACGACACAGGGATAAGACAGGCCAGGCAGGGTTATACTGCCACCTGCAATGCTGGCATCTCCTATCAGACAGAGTGCTGGTATGAGTCCCAGCTACTCTGCTTCTGATCCAGCTCCCTGCTAATGCAGCAGGGAGGCAGCCGGTGGTAGCCCAGGGGTTTGGGTTCCTGCCACCCATGTGGAGTTCCTGGATCAGTGGAGTTCCTGGATCCTGACTCCATCCTGGCCCAGCCCTGACTGTTGCAGCTCTCAGGGGGATAAGCCAGCAGGTGGAAGTTCTCTCTGTTTCTCTCTCACTCTCACTGTCATTTTTGTGGCTATCTCTAGTTCCCTCTGACACTCTGCCTTTAAAATAAATAAATCCTACTTTTAAAAAGATAAACAAAAATCCTGCCCTGGTGAATCACGGTGCTAATTCCAATAGAAAACACTGACTAAACACTTGCTGGTCTGTTAGCGCTCACGATGGCAGCACCAGGCAGGTACCACCGTTGCCAAGACACGGATATACCAGATAACGTGTCTAAAGACACACAGCCAGCAAAGGGCAGAGCTTTGGACCCAGGTCTCCAGCTGCAGTGCCACCTCCGTGTACCACACACTAAGCAGGGTGCTTTTGTTTAGAAACAAATGATAGAAACATACACAAATAAAATGCCTTCTTAAAAAAAAAAAAACTATTGATTTATTTTTATTAAGGAGGCAGATTTACAGAAAGGAGAGACAGAAAGACCTTCCACCTGTTGGTTCACTCCCCAAATGGCCACAACAGCCAGAGCTGATCTGATCTGAAGCCAGGAGACAGGAGTTTCTTCTCGGTCTCCCACACGAGTGCAGAGTCCCAAGGCTTCGGGCCATCCTCAACTGCTTTCCCAGGCCACTAACTCCTGCTGTATGGGAAGTGGAGCAGCCAGGACACAAACTGGCATTTGGGATGCTGGCACTTGGAGGTGGGGGAATCAATCAATTGAACCATTGCATAGGGCTTAAGTAATACTTACGTTACTAATGGCCCGTGCTTCGAAGCGAGTGAGAGAAAATGAGGCTGAGCAGATAAGGGCTGGCATGAGTGGTGTTTCAGGAAGAAATGAGTCAACGTTCTGGCTTCCAGTAGATGTCTGCCACAGAATTTCTCAGTACTGGGCTTGGTCCAAGCAAACTGCTAGATTGTTTGGGAAAGGAGGGAGGAGGGCGGGAGGAAGCCATGACTGGTGGCGCCCTGCACAGTGGGGGGCAGCTTTTTCCCTTGCTTGTCCGGAGGGGCTCACTGCCAGTGAGTGGGCCCTGGACGTGGGATGGGGGGATGCCGCCCTGAGCAAGTCTAAAGTCTACTTTCTTCCTGTGAAGACTGTGGACGGCACAGCACCTGGCAGGCTCACACGCGGGCACAGTCTCTGCTCCTCCACAGATGAGCAAGCAGAAACCAAGGCACGTGCCCAAGACTTCCCCCTCCTCTCCCTCAGCCTGCCAAGTCACGGTCACGGTCACAAGTCACGGTATGCCTGGGGGCAGGGGCAGGGGGCCAAGGAGTGAAAGTCCCTGCTTCCCTTGAAGCTGGGAGCCTTCCGGACTATGACAAGAGGCACAGAAACGGTGTGGGTGTGGAGACAAGGGGACCTGAGGGGCTCTTTGTGGTTTTCACAGTGAGACCAGGTGGGGACCCAGAAAGGGTAGGGCCGTGTCATACAGTCATGCATGGCCCTGCAGCTGGCATGCTAGACAGGCACGAAGACCCGAGTCGATGCAGGGGCCGCCTTGCTGCTCCTAAGAAGCGGCCCTTGTCCACAGGGGACACGGCTGGGATCTCAGTGAACGCTTGGGACTAGAGAGCGTCCCTGTCACAGAACACTGCCAAAGCTGAGGGGAGACATTGCTAGCAAACCCCCAAAACTGGGTCCTCAGAAAGCCAACTGCCAACACAAGGGTAGGGAAGAAAGGAGGTGTCTTTTTGTGGTTTTTCAAGATGTATTATTTGTTTGATAGGCAGAGTGCTGGAGAAGGAGAGAGAGAGAGAACCTTAATCTGTCGGTTCACCCCTCCCACCCCTGCCCAAATGCTGCAACAGCCCGGGGTTGGACCAGGCAGGAGCCAAGAGCCAGGATTTTCATCCGGTTTCTCGCATGAGTGGCGGGGCCCCAGCACGTGGGCCATCATCTGCTGCTTTCCCAGGCGCATTAGCAGGAAGCTGGATGAGAAGTGGAACAGCCAGGCATTCTGATATAGGATGCCACTGTCCTGAGCAGTGACTTCACCTACTGTCCCCAGAGTTTGTTACACCGTGCAGAACAAGGAGCCGGGCAGCCCTGGCTGAAGGCCCAGGCTCCCAGAGAAAGGGATCATACTTCCCAAAGACAGAAGTCGCAGCTGAGAGGTTACATGTTCAAATCCAAGTCCCCCGTGGGTCTGTGGTCCCTGTGGCATCCCTCTGACTGGCTAGAAATGTCGTGTTCCTTTGGGAATCTTTGATGATGGCCACGTGGGCTCCAGAGAGTCAGGGGGCAATGATTTCTTGCTCAGAACCTGGGAGAGCCAGTGAGGAGGGAGATGAGGGGACAAGGCTCTCCAGACCGGACATGAAGATGTAGTCTGCAGGAGAGAGGACTGACCTCTAGAGGCCTGTGTTCAAGAACCCGGTGGGAAGGGACCACTTCCTCAGTTTAGTGAGCAATGACACTTTAACTAAGAGAGGAGGCTGGTGGGCTGGGAGACAGTGAGATACGGCCATTGCTTTCTAGCACCTGCGCCTGAGGCACGGTGCGGGAGCCAAGTGGCAAACCCTTCTTCACATCTACTTTTCCTGTACACACTCATATGTATGGATTTTTAAAAAAAAAAATGGTTTTGGGTCTGGTGCGATGACTCAGTTGGCTAATTCTCTCTTGCAAACATCGCAAGCACTGAGATCCCATATAGGCACTGGCTCATGTCCTGGCTACTCCACTTCTCATCCAGCTCCCTGTTTGTGGCCTGGGAAAGCAGTACAGGATGGCCTGAAGCCTTCAGACCCTGCACCCATGTGGGAGACCAGGAAGAAGCCCCTGGCTCCTGGTTTTGGATTGGCTTAACTCTGGCCATTGAGGCTATTTGGGGAGTGAACTAGCAGCTAGAAGATCTTCCTGTCTCTCCTTCTCTTAGTAAATCTGCCTTTCAATAAAAATAAATAAATGTTTTCTTAAAAAGTTCTTGCACCTGAGGAGGCCGAGCAAGGTGCACAATAGAGACGGCCACGGGGTGATTGACAGGTGGTGAGCCCGGGAAGGGTGGGTGTCTGGACTGAAGGGTGGCTCACTTCTCAGGGAGAGGAGGAGGGGGCTGGCACAGGGCAGCATGAGATTTCAGCCTGCTCCTCAGGATGACACACCATTAGGTATGGAGGCAATTTCTGATGTCTGGAATTTTTCATTTAATATTTTTGGTCCCCGGTTGACCACAGGTAACTAAAACCATGCAAAGTGGACCCATGAGAAAATGGAGGGACAGACTAGTGGACATTTAATGGTACAGCCCACCCCTTCCAAGAACACCATATTTTCTGGTTTTAGGGTTGTCTTTTATCATTTGACTTGCTATTTTCAAAATTGATTGATTGATTGACTGATTGATTGATATGAAGGGCAGAATGACAGAGGAAGAGGGAAGTCTTCCATCTATTAGTTCACTCCCCAAATGGCTGCAACAGCCAGGGCCAGGCCAGACTGTAGCCAAGAACCAGGAACTTCATCCTCCAACCTCCCTTGTGAGTGGCAGGGAGGGGCACTTGAGCCATCTTGTCAGCTTCCATCACCAACACATTAGCAGGAAGCGGGGTAGAAAGCAGAGCAGCCAAGCCTGAAATTCATTCTCTAACATGGATTGTGGCTTCACCGGCTGGTGCCACAGTGCTGCTCCAAGCTGGTCTCTCACCTCTGCTTTGATTCAAGCATCCTTCTGTCTTCCCTTTCATTTCTCAGGTGTCATAGAAATCACAAATACCCTAACCTGCAAACCAACAGCTAACTGTACTTCTGACTTAGGCAAGAGGGAGGGAGTGGCATTATAAGCTCAGGTGCAGCTCCTTGTCGGACATGACAAGGGTTGGGTGTTTAGTGCAGCTATTGGAGGCACTGCCTGGGACACTTGCATCCCATGTGGAAGTGCCTGGGTTTGAGGCCCTGTTTGCCTCCCGTCCAAGCTCCCTGCCACTGGGGAAGTAGCAGATGATGGCTCACGTACTTGGGTCATTGCCACTCATACCAAAGACCCAGACTGAGTCTCTGGTTCTTGGCTTAAGTTAGGCTCAGTGCCAACTGTCGTGGGCATTTAGGGAGTGAACCACCATACAGAAGACTCATCTCCCATCTATCTGTCTCCCTTTTTGTTGGTTTTTAAAGATTTGTAGGTTCGTTTTCACAGAAGGCAGAGTGACAAAAAGAGAGGAAGAGACACAAACCCAGAGATCTTCCATGCACTGGTTTACTCTGCAAATGGCCGGAACAGCCTGGACTGCAGCAGGCTAGAACTTGCAGCCTAGACTTCCACTCGGGTCATCCAGGTAGGTACAGGGGCCGTGTACTTGGGATATATTTTTGCTGTTTCTTCAGGCCATCAGCATCAAATTGGATGGGAAGCAGAGCTGTCAGGGATCAAACCAGGGATCTGCTGTGGGATGGATGCTGGCATCACAAATGGTGGCTTAACCCACTGTACCATGACCCTGTTCACTCAAATACACTTAAAAAAAAAATCTATTTTATTTTAATTGAAAAGTCAGATATACAGAGAGGAGGAGAGACAGAGAGGAAGATCTTCCCTCTGTTGATTCATTTCCCAAGTGGCCACAATGGCTGGGGCTGAGCCAATTCGAAGCCAGGAGCCAAGAGCTTCTTCCAGGTCTCCCATACAGGTGCAGGGTCCTAAAGCTTTGGGCCGTCCTCGACTGCTTTCCCAGGCCACAAGCAGGGAGCTGGATGGGAAGTGGAGCTGCCGGGATTAGAACTGGTGCCCATATGGGATCCTGGAGCGTTCAAGGCGAGGACTTTAGCCACTATGCAATTGAGCTGGGCCCTCAAATACACTTTTAAAATATTATAACAAGTTTGGGGGTGTGATGGCTCAATTGACTAATCCTCCCTTTACAAGCACCAGGATCCCATATGGGTACCAGTTCATGTCCCAGCTACTCCATTTCTGATTCAGAGGCAGCAGAGAATGGCCTAAGTCCTTGGGAGCCTGTTCCCAACATGGGAGACCTGGAAGACGCTCCTGACTTTGGTCTGCCCAACCTTGGCCCTGTGTGTGGCCACTTGAGAAGTGAAACAGTGCCTAGTGGATGGACAAATCTCTCTCCCCTCCTGGCTTCCATCTCTATAATTCTGCCTTTCAAATAAATCAAATGAAATATGTTTTTTTTTTAAATTAAAACAAAAACAAAGGTTGAGTGTGCACTATTCCAGGGCTCGGGACACACCACTTGGGAAACGGTTCACGGCAAGTGAGCAGGGAACACCTGGTTGGGGGGGTTGAGGGGGAGGAAATCAGAGTTAAAAACAACAAATTATAAAATGCTTTGTCTGCCGAACTTCCTTGCCCTGATAAGAACATGCCGAACATGCCCGGGCAGCGCCCGCTGTGCCTCCCTATGCCAGCATGACTCACACTGCTCCAACCCTCAGGCGAGAGCGAAAAATTCCGTAGCCAAGTGCGTCTCATTCCAACTCCAAGTTCACCCTTACAAGCAGCTGCTTCACAGATGTGGGAATGAATCCCTGCTCATCTCATTGCATCCTCCTCGGCAGGCACGTAGTTTTGGAAACTATTATTACTAGTAGTAGCAGTATATAAAAGTCAGATATACAGAGAGCAGGAGAGACAGAAAGGAAGATGTTCAAGCCGATGCTTCATTCCCCAAGTGGCCGCAACAGCTGGAGCTGAGCTGATCTAAAAGCCAGGAGCCCAGAGCCTCTTTCGGGTCTCCCACGTGGGTACAGGGTCCCAAGGTTTTGGTCCATTCTCGTCTGCCTTCCCAAGCCACAAGCAGGGAGCTGGATGGGAAGTAGGGTCGCCAGGACATGAACCAGTGCCCATGTGGGATCCTGGTGCGTGCTTGGCGAGGACTTTAGCTGCTACAGCACCGGACTCAGGTAACATATTATTAACGTGCAGCTCCTGCCATGTCTCCTGCTTACCGGGGGTGGGGGCTGGTATTGTGATATTGCGTGTGAATTGTTGCTTGCCAGGCCAGTGTCCACATATCAGAGGCCAGTTCCCATATCCGCTGCCCTTCCTCTGATCCAGCTTCCTCTTGGTGTGAACTGGGAGGTGGCAGAAGATAACCCAAGTCCCTGGGACCCTGACACCCATGTGGGACGCCTGGACAGTCTCCTGGCTCCTGGCTTTGGCCACCGAGGCCATGTAGGAACTAAACCACTGGATGGAAGATTCTCTTTCTCCCCTTTTCTCTCATATTCTGTCTCAAAAACAAGAAAAAAGCCTGGCTTGCCTATACCTCATACTTGACTAGGTTCAAGTTCTGGTTCTGTTCCTGATCCCACCTCCCTGCTAGTGGGTACCTGGGAGGCAGCCATGACCATGCAAGCGTCTGGGCTGCTGCCAGCCACCTGGGAGACCAGGATGGAGATCCCAGCTTCTGACATGGGCCTCACCCCAGCCCTATTATTACAGTCAGGGTGAGGAGTGACCCAGCAGGTGGGACAGCGCTTTGTCTCTGAAGCAAATAAAATCCACAGTTCAGGATCAGGTGCAGAAGCCTAGCAGCTAAAGTCTTTACCTGGCACATGCCGGATTCCCATATGAGTACCAGTTCTAATCCCAGCAGCCCTGCTTCCCATCCAGCTCCCTGCTTGTGGTCTGGCAAAATAGGTGAGTTCAGCCCAAAGCCTTGGGACCCTGCACCCTCGTGGGAGACCAGGAAAAAGTTCCAGGCTCCTGGCTTGGGATTGGCTCAGCTCCAACTGTTGTGGTCGCTTAGGGAGTGAATCATCAGACAGAAGATATTCCTCTCTGTCTCTCCTCCTCTCTGCGTATCTGACTTTGCAATAAAAATAAAGTAAATCTTTTTTTAAAAGTGCACAATTCAGTCAAGTACAGGGAGCTGGACTACTAGATCCAAAAATGGAAGCAGAATTGGGGTTTTGTGTGTGTGTGGCAGAGGGGGGAGGTGTCATTTGGAGATGCAATCCCATGCCAGGAGGGGTACGTGGCACAGGAAGGGCAGGCAGACAGAAAGGAGTGCCCCTGGAAGGACAAGCCCCTAAGGACTGTTCACACTCAGACCTGCACCCCTCAGGCCGTGGGTGTTGGGAGTGGAGTTGGAATCTTCTCTGTGGAAAACAAATGGGTGAGGGCAGAAGGGGTGGGGTTGGGGGAGGGGTTGTGGGGGGGAAACTGGAACTCGTGGGACCAGGCTGGGCTGTCTTACCCTCCTGGCTTGCTGCTTCCCTGGCTTGTGACTACTGTTGACTGGGTTGGGTGCTGGGAAGGGGCCAGATTGCATCAGCCATGCCTGCAGGGCTGGGGCCAGGCAGGCTGTGGTCTGGAGGGGAGGGGAAGGGGTGGGAGGGTTTGCTCAGGCTTATAAGCAGAGCCCAGGAACTGGGAGAGGAGAGATGCCAGTTCCGGCCACCGGACACCAACAAAGAAGAGAGACTGTGCCCAGAACAGACATGCACTCCACCTTGCTGCCCGCAGCCAGCCCTTCCCGGCAGGTCTCCCATCCGGAGAGTGAAGATGACAGTCTTGATCAGTATGACCTCTACAGTCTGGCCCATCCCTGCCTGGGTAAGGCCTAGCCCTTCCCCTTCTCCACCTGAGACCCCCTGCCTTCCTCTCACCCTTCTCTGGCCAACCTTGACCCCCTCGGGCCACTCCCTCCAGCTCCCTCGTCCACTGAATGTGACCCTGGACCTGGTATCCTTGATGAGGGCGGGAAAGTAGTAGTGGGGTGGTAGGGGAGGGTACGAAGGGTCCCCTCTTATCTAGGATATTGAGTTCCCAGGGAGCTGCTTGGGGAGGGGTCTACCCCGGAGTCTCCCTGCTCCTTGTGCCCATGCAATCCCACACCTGCCTCTCTTTGGAAACCTTGCTTCACGCCCTGTCCCCCACCTGACGGCTCCCTTGGTCACCAGGAGGCAAGAGTCGGAAAGGTCGTAGCAAGAGAGAAGCCGCTGTCAACACCAACCGCACCAGCCCTGGGGGGCACGAGAGGAAGCTGGTGATCAAGTTCCAGAACTCAGAAAGAAAAAAGGCCCAGCGTTGAGCTGGAGGTAAGGGACCAGGAGGCCCAGGGAACTCTGGGAGGTGCCTGGGTCTCAAAGGACACTCCTGAGTGTGCATAGTTGGGTGGGGAAGAGGATCAGAAAGCTGTGGTCTCACCTAGAACGAGTTTCCCAGGGACAAGTGCAAAAGGGGAAAGCAGACCTTTTGAACCGGAGGCAAATTTGTGTTACAAAGAGGGCAGCTGAGGCCAGGGAGGGTCAGGCCCTTCTTCAGGGTCCCTGAGCAAGTGAACAGAGGAAGAACTGGAACGCGTCCCCTTTCATCCCTTGCTCGTTCCCAGATGAGGCCAGACCACGGACACCGCACCACGCTAGAGACAGGACCCAGCAGACGATCCAGGACTTGGTGGAGAGACTGCACGTCCCCATCCCAACCCACCCACCTGCCTGGGGACTGAGAGGCCAAGGAGCAAGCAAAATGGGGACCCAGAGGTGGAGTTGGGAAAGTCACCGCAAGAAGCACCTCTGCCCCTGGGGCCGGGTGGGGCCGGTGGAAGGGTGCGGGGAGGTGGGGAGAGGAAGTGACAATAAACAGCCCAGCAGCTGCAGCCTGCAGCGTGTGTCCCTTCTGGCTGTGTGTGCTGCACCTGCTGCGTGTGTCTGCTTTTGCGAGAGGCAGCAAGCGTGTTTCTACCACTTGTGCATGTGTGTGCTTGCATGTGTGTGTGTGGGTCCACCACAGGTACGTGTGTGATTCCCCAGCTCACGAATGTTTCATGTGTGTATCTGGGCCGGGGACTGTGCCTGCTTTTGTCTTGCCCTGTGCTATGAGTGGGCCTTTGGCTTTTTTTCCCCCCTCTCTTTTCTTTCTTTTTTTAAGATTGATTTTATTTATTTGAAAGGCAGAGTTACAGAGACATAGGGAAGATACACACACACACACACATACCCCACAGATCTTGCATTTGCTAGTTCACTTCTCCCAAATGCACACAAATGGCTGGGCCTGGGCCAGTCCAAAACCAGGAACCTGGAATTCCCTCAGCATCTCCCACCTGCACAGGGGTCCAAGCACTTGGGTTGTCTTCCTCTGCCTTCCCAGGTGCATTAGCAGGGAGCTGGATGGGAAATAGAGCAGCCGGGGCTCAAACTGGCACTCAGGCAGGCTGTTGAAGTGGAAGGCAGTGGATCTGCGGTTGGTACACGTGTTTCTGTGTCCCCATGCAATGGGGGAAAGTTTTCCTTGTAGTTTATCCTTGAAGCACGCTACTTCCCAGTTCGCACCTAATGGGTTTTATTTATTTATTTATTTGTTTTCATGAATTAGAGTGAGGAGGAGAGATTTTTCTCTCCCTGGCTGGGCCAGGCCAAAACCAGAAAGCAAGAACAAAGCAGGGAGCCAGAGCCTGCTGCCTCCCTGAGTGTGTACTGGCGGGAAGGTGGGGCGGAAGCAGAGGAGGTGGGATGGAGCTGGGCGTTCCTTGTGGGATGTGAGTATTGTTAGATTCGCCGACCAGCAGGGAAAGAATAACTCAGCTGAATATATAGAAAGGACTTAGCTGGCCTTTATTTCAGGCAACCATGATCATGGGCTTCCCTTCCCTGTGCAGCAGACAGACGTGAAAGAGAGGGTTACAAAATATGAAGAGGCTGGAAGAGATGTGCAGGGGCCTTTTAAACTCCCCTTGGCACGGAAGTTGAAATGGGGGTCGTCTTGGCCCTTATTTCATGGGGGAATATGGGTTTGTGCCCCTCATTGGTGTGATGGTGGCTTCACAGCCTGAGGGACCCACCAGAATTCCGTTGGGTTCAGGGTTTGGTTGGAGGTGAACTCCACCTTCCTCTGATTACCATGGTAACCATCAAGTATCCCATTTACCATTGACCCCTGCCTGTTCTTTTTTTTTTTTTAAGATTTATTTATTTTTATTACAAAGTCAGATATACAGAGGAGGAGAGATAGAGAGGAAGATCTTCTGTCTGATGATTCACTCCCAAGTGAGCGCAACGGCCGGTGCTGTGCCAATCCGAAGCCAGGAACCAGGAACTTCTTCCAGGTCTCCCATGTGGGTGCAAGGTCCCAAAGCTTTGGGCCATCCTCAACTGCTTTTGCAGGCCACAAGCAGGGAGCTGGATGGGAAGTGGGGCTGCCAGTGCCCATATGGGATCCTGGCGCGTTCAAGGTGAGGACTTTAGCCACTAGGCCACACCACTGGGCACTCCTGCCTGTACTTATCAATGATGTGTTCACATAAAATCCTCTTTTATTGTTAGTTGATGCCATCTAGATACAAAGTGGAGAAAAACAAGATTGGGCACATGATGGGACTGTGTCCCAGGCTATTCCAGATTTGTATTCAGGAAGTCCCATTGTCCACAGCCTCCTCCATGGGGAGGAGGTGCCCATGTCAAGGGGACTGCCAGGACAGGGCTGTGGGAGAAAGATTCCTACACAGCGTCATCAGTGTTGGAACCAGGGTTCTAGAAGAACATGGTGGAAGTTCCGTGGTTATGTGGACTGATATAGAAAGTTATTTTCTTACGCAACTAATCTTGGAGATTAAAATAGCAACCCCTTGTGTCAGGGATTCCAGTTACTTTGAGTTCATTAGTTTGTCAACTTCAAAATAGAATTTTTGTCCACTCAGGTCCAAGATAGCCGCTGCAGTACCTGCCATCACCACTGCATCTCAGCCTAGAATAAGGGAAGGAGGAAGAGACCAGGGGAGGCCACACGGAGACCATATACTAATATAGCCACAAGGTCATGCCAAACTGCAAGAGAGGCTGGAACATGTAGGACTCAGTTGTTCGATCCCGTGGCAGCCAAAGCTTTCTTCTCACCCCCTCCACAGCTACCCTAGGCTGCAGAGCTTGGCACAGGCTATTCTCAGGGACCTGAGAGCATCCAGGAGGGTGGAGGCACCACTGGAGCAGTAACCGAGGCATAGCCTCTTGGACCAGCATGAGCCTTTGGGACCCCCATCCATACCACCTTCCC
The DNA here is from genome assembly GCF_017591425.1 of Ochotona curzoniae. Classification (NCBI taxonomy): domain Eukaryota; kingdom Metazoa; phylum Chordata; class Mammalia; order Lagomorpha; family Ochotonidae; genus Ochotona; species Ochotona curzoniae. Next base: position 9,097,200 of record NW_024465421.1, read on the forward strand.
TAAGTCCTAACCACAGAGCACAGTAGGAAAGACATGAAAAGACTCCCAGGGCTGGTGCTGGCTAAGCCAAAGCTCAGGACATCCCAAACCCACATTAGAATGCCTGTTCCAGGCCTGGTTACACTGTTTCTGATCCCCAGGGTCAGCTCCCTGCAAATGCACCTGGAGATAGCGGATGAAGGCTCAGGTGCCTGGACCTCTCTCTGCCACCCTTCTAGGAGACTCAGCTGGAGCTCCTGGTTCCTGGCTTTGGCCTGGCCCAGCCCCAGCTGTTTTGGGCGTTGCGTCAGTGAACGAGCAGGTGTGTGTGTATATGTGTTGTGGTATAGTGAGTGAAGCAGTTGCCTGCAGTGCTGGGATTCTGCATGGGCACTAATTCCACTCCCAGCTGCTTCACTTTTGATCCAACTCCCCAGTAATGCATCTGGGAAAGCAGTAGAGGTTGGTCCAACTGCTTGAGCCCTTGCACCCATGTTGGGAGTATGGAGGAAGCTCCTGGCTTCTGATGGAAGAGCCTTCTCCGTGTCTTTGCTCTCTCTCTCTAACTCTGCCTTTCAAAACATCGGCCCGACCATACCCATCAACGCTGGGATCCCTCTTCTTGCTTGAACTCTGCGAGGGTTTGGGAGCTTCCACTCTCCAAGGCTGCCTTGCCCCGTCTCAGGACAGCTTCTTACTGGAATCTGATGTGTCTTCTCTCTCCCCCGGGGCCCTGAGCAAGCACCACCTGCCTGTCTTTTTGGTCCTTTCTGATCTCACTCATCCCCTGAAGCTCAGCATAAATCCCTCCTTCCATTCAAAGTCTTCCTGGGTGTGCCTGCTACCCCTCCCTCCGGCTTGCCAGGCCGACCCCTGCTCTGGGATTGCACCAGGAAATGGGAACCAGCATCCCACAGCTTTCTTGGAACAAGTTATGCAGCCGAGAATCATCAAAGGTAGGGACTATAAGGAGGGCTGGGTGGCAGCCTAGGAAGTTGGGAGTAGGTGCTCCAGCACCCTGGGGTGTGTGGAAGGAAAGAGGAACAGCCTCTCCCGGCAGGGGGTTCCCAGTCTGACACAGCGACCCTGTATGTGTGCGTTGGGGAGCAGCTCAGAAGTCACCCCAACAGCGCCGTCCCCTGTGAGAGATGTTTCACAGGCTAGTCCTTACAACAATAGCACACAGTAGGACTGCTTTTAAAACTTCATTCATTTAAAAATCTCTTCCATTTGTTGGTTCATTCCCCTAAATGCCTACAACTGCTGGGGGCGGGCTGGGGCAGAAGCCAGGAACCAAGAACTCAATCCAGATCTCCCACAGGGATGGTAGGAGTTAATCTTCCAGACCGTGAGGTTCAGAGATGGGAAGCCCCTTTTCCCAACGTCACACAGCTGCCACTGGCCAGAACTGAGATCCCAAGCTCAAGCCTGTCTGGGATTTTTGCACTCCGGGGAAGCAGCACTTCCTGACAGTGAGAAATTCCTGGCTGCTACTCCTCCTGGCGGGTGTGGGCTTCCTCCCAGGGCTCACAGTGGGAGGGGGTCAGCAGGCTGGGACAGGCAGGGTCCCCAGTCGGCCTGGCCACACCCGGGGACCACCCCTCGAGCCCCCCACCCACCCCATGGACAGAGAGCAGGAGGAAGTACAGCTACTATCAGTCCTTCATGAGGCAGGGGTGGTACCCTTAACAGACTCAACAAAGGGCGTGGGGTGTAATAAGCATGAAGCTGTCTGGGATGTTTTTGGTGCATCCCTGTGGAATTTAAGTTCCGTAAGCCCATCATGGCGCCTCCTTCCAGATGAGACGCAGGTGCATCCTGGGGAGGCAGGTATAATGAGACTGACAGCGAAGGGATAAAAGCCCATGGCAGGACTGGCCAGCTCTCAGAGCTAGAGATGGCTCCTGGAAAAGCTCAGAGTCGCATGAGGTTAATGTTCAACCAGCACTCCATAAAGGAAACTGAGTAGTAGTCATAGTGGCAAGCTGTCAGTGCCGGGATGGGCCTCGGGGTTTTTCCAAGTTCATCTTTCATGGGCACTCTGAGGACTCCTACACCGAGTTACATAATATTGGCCATCACGTATTTACGTAGCATTTTAAAATTCACTCTTCATGTGTGTGTGTCTTTTTTATTATTATTCTAACGTATTTAACCACCCAGCATGAAAACCACAGTCAAATTTCATAGTCAGAAATGAACTAAAAGAAAAACATTTCACTATAACCTTTTCCAATGGTTCGTCTCAGCAGGCGTTTCACCCGGCAAGGAAGATGCCTCCTTCCGGTGTTGGGCATCCCGATGGGCACTGGTTCCTCTGGTTCCTCGTCCCAGCTGCTCTACTTCCAACCAGTTCCCTGCCAATGTACCTGGAGAAGCAGCAGGAGATGACCCAAGGACTGGGGTCCCTATTGCCCATGTAGAAGACTTGGCTTTGGTCTGGCTCAGCCCAGGCTGGGGACTGAGAGTCATTTGGGGAGTAAACCAGCAGATGGAAGACCTCTCTTTCTCTGTCTCTCTGTAGCTCTGCCTTTCAGATAAACATCTTCTTAAAAAAATTAGACTTTTGGGCCTGGCTCAGTAGCCTTGTGGCTAAAGTCTTTGTCTTGCATGTGCTGGGATCCCATATGGGCACCGGTTTCATGTCCCGGTGGCCCCACTTCCCATCCAGCACCTCCTCCTGGTTTTGATCCTTCCCTTACGGCTCATTTTTTGTCTCCCAAAGCAGGGGCCCTGGTAGCGAACCCAGTCAGCCACAGGCGATAGTCAACCCTTTGCTGCGACAGTCATTGTGTTCCATGGTTTGACCCAAACGTTGGCTAATGCAAATGCAAATGTGCTGAACACATTTGACATAGGCTAGGCTAATCTTTGCTGTTTTTTAAAAAGATTTATTTATTTTTATTAGAAAAGCAGATTTACAGAGAAGACAGAGAAAGATCTCCCACCCGCTGCTTCACTCCTGCAAAAGGTTGCTGGAGCTGAACTGATCAGAAACCAAGAGCCAAGAGTTTCTTCTGGGTCTTCTAAACAGATGCAGGGTCCCAAGGCTTTGGGCCACCTCCGCTGCTTTCCAGGGCCACAAGCAGGGGGTGGGAAATAGAGTAGCTGAGATATGGACCAGGACCTGTAGGGGATTCTGGTACTTGCAGGTAGAGGCTTAGCCAATCAAGCCATTGTGCTGGCCGCTAACCCTTGATTTTGATAGGTTAGTGTCCTAAATGAATTTTGTATTTCTTTATTGCTATCATTTATTTGAGAGGCAGGGTGGGGCAGGGAAGCAGAAAGAGAATGAGAGAGGGGGAAAAATATTGAGAATCCTGCTATGCTTCAATTCACTCCCCTAGAATACCCAAGACAGCTGGGGCTGGGCCAGGCTAAAGCCAGAAGCTGAAAACTCAATCGAGGTCTCCCACATGGGTGGCAGGAATGCAAGCACCTGAGCCAGCACCTGCTGCCTGCCCAGGTCTGCACTGGCAGGCAGTGGGAGTCAGGGGTCGGAAACAAGTGTTGCCCCACATGGGGCCTGAACATCCCAAGCACAGGCCAAGGGTCCATCCCTTCCAGGCAGTTTTGATATTCTGGTGTTTTCTATCATGATGGGCTCACCTGGGCAGACTCCAAGCCCAAGCTGAGGAGCACCTATATTCCACATTGAGGCTGCATTGTTGCAAGCCTAACGCTGCTGCCACCAACCAGAGCCCAACCAACTCCCTGTTGCTTTCCTATGCTGTCACGTGACTCTTCTGTCTGCAAGCAGGCAGGTTTTTGCACTCCAAGCAGTTTCCCATTCATCCAGAGACACTGACAGGGTGTTGGGTGTCCCACAGCTTCACTGAAGACACTCCCCAAAGTTCACGCAGATTCCACCAGACTGCCCACTCTACTACTGCAGATGCGGATTCCAAACTGACCAATCTGGTTTCTCCACCTCTTTCTCTGGCTTTTGAAATTTGCTGCAACAGTTTCCAAGATGGAGGGAAACACTGCACCATGTATTACAAAGGCTACCCCCTCATGAGTGACCGAACTATGATGTGCAAGGCGCAAGGTGTCTCCCACTCATTGTCCTGGGATACCATCCCCTCCCCCACCCGGAAGCTCTTCAACTCTTTGCATAAGGTCTGTATGCACGTTTCCACCAAGCCTGATGGATGGAAACAGGGGCCATTAGCTCACCCTCCAGTCCTTCTCCCACCTCTGGAGTCAGTGTTGAAAGTTTCAGTCCTCTACCTCACACTGTGAGTTTCACTGGCGATCCCCCCAACCCCTCCAGGAATCACATCATTGGTACCCACATGGGGTGATCATAACGTACTCTCACTTCTAGCACTTGGGGAATTCCACGGGTTTTAGGAGCCCTGTGACAAGGACCAGAATGAAGACCAAATGCATGTTTCAGCTACCATGACATTACAACTGCTTGTGCGTGAGCCAGGCATCGCGTGTCAAGTGTTTTAGCTTCCGCACAGACTTTCTCTTATGGTGCCCGTCAGTGAATTGAAGAGAATGCATCCACATCTGACTCCTGCCCTTGGGCATTCTTATCGAATCCGTCTGGGGAGTGGCATGGGCACTGAGCCTTTGGCAAGTGACTCCAACACACGGTGAAATTGGAGGACCCCTAACGCAATGGACTCTTGTAGCAGATTTAATTGTTCAACACTGGCTGTGGCAGAAACCCCCATTGCTCATGCCCTTCTCATGATGTGACCATGACTCCTGCCCATGCAATGGTGGTGACAGGCCCGAGTTTCTCCCTACCAAATATGGAGAGGTCCATTACAACTGCCTTGGCTGAGGGGCGACAGTGGAAGTGGCACTCTAAAAACACACCTTGCAAGGCTCAGTGTGGTAGCCCAGTGGCTAAATCCTCACTTTGCATGTGCCAGGACCCCATATGGGCGCCAGTTCACATCCTAGCTGCTCCGCTTTCCATCTAGCTCCATGCTTGTGACCTGGGAAAGCGGTAGATTGGAGATCCAGAAGAGGCTTCTGGTTCCTGTCTTCTGATCAGCTCAGCTGTGGCCATTGTGGCCAGCAGATGAAAGATCTTTCTCTTTTGTCTCTCCTCTCTGCGAATTTGCCTCTCCAATAAAAATAAATAAATCTTTAAACACACACACCTTGCTCTCCGGGGATTGTTGGAAACCAGCTGCCACTTTGGGAGCAAGTCCAAAATAACACACATGTAGAGAAGCAACATGGGAAGATCACATGTTGCTGGGAGTAATGACTTTCATCCTAGCTGAAGTCCCAGACGTTGAAGGAAGAGAGCCTGGCAAGTGATTCCAGCCCTAGGGGTCAAGTTACCCCCAATAACCCAGACTCCTCAGATGTGGCCCAACAATCTGCAGAGTGGAGACAAGTCATGTCCAATGTGAGCACAGTGTCCGTGAACAGATGGCAGTCTGTCCTTGCTACATTGGGCTGGTTCGCCTCTCAGCAAGAGACCCACATCCAGCTCCTGTCTGCACACTTGACTGGGACTGGGGACAAGCCATGCTTTCCCCTGGCTGGAAGCATTCTCATCTCGAAGCAGGAGATGAAGAGAAGTCTAACCTCCCCAGAGCAGCTGTGAGAACAGAAGGAAGTTGTATTTTTCAAGCATCCAGAGGCAGGGCACCTGACACAGGAGAAGAACTGAAAGAGGCCATAGAGCAATGGCTGACAGCACAGGCTCTAAGAATTCAGCAATTCCAGTTCCAGCTCTGAGATTCCGTATTTGTCTGACCCTGGGCCAGGTACTTGACCTCTCCATATCTCAGTTCCCTGATGTCTTAGACCTGATTCTGTTGCAGGAAAATGGTTACCAAAGGGCCTGGAGTGATAGCCCAGTTGCTGAATCCTCTCCTTAGAAGCACTGGCATACCATGGGGTGCCAGTTCATGTCCTACCTGCTCTACTCCCCACCCAGCTCCTTGCTTGTGGCCTGGGAAAGCCCTAGAGGATGACTCAAAACCTTGGGACGCTACATCCTCAAGGAAGACCTGGAAGAAGCTCCTGGCTCCTGGTTTCGGATTGGCTCAGCTTTGGCTGTTGTGGCCGTCTGGGGAGTGAACCAGCACATTGAAGATAATTATGTCTCTTTATCTATTTGTAAATCCAATCTGCCTATCAAATAAAAATAAGTAAAACCATTTTTCCCAAGTCATATTTTATTATATATAACAAATATATAATATTTAATATAATATATTAATATTATGTTGTGTTTACTATATTAATATTTAATATAATACATTAATATAATATAATAATATATATGGGACATGATATATATAGGGGATATATATATGACATATATATATAGGGTCTCCAAGCCCTTTGGTATATATATATATTCCCAGCATGACATGACAGCCTAATGGCTAAAGTCCTCGCCAGTGTGGAACATGTTCTGAGGACACCAATTAAGTGGTTTTCACAGTTCTGAGATGCTGTTGATTTCATTCCTTTCAAGGTCCATTGGCTGACATTGTCCACCTTAGAGTCTCGCTTTGCCCAGATTTGTCCGGCAGAGCTATCCAATTTGCTCTTCTATCCATGGTACTAGATGTCCTCTGCAGGCCTCAATGAATTGGTTGTCATGTTCCCTATGAGCATCTAGGCATGCTGTTGACTGCACAGGCTTCAACAACCATAGAGACCCAGTTTTGACACATGCACTGCACGGTCAGACCAGAGATCCTGTGATTTTCACCGCGGTTGAAGTTATGAGTCTAGTGATCCAGTTGAGGGGGCCCCAAAGGAATATCACAAGAGGTGACCCTAACCTGACTTCTCTGTGTGACAGCCAGTGTGGAGTCCAACTCAGTCCATCACACACATCATCCTATACACACACTGGTGGTTGCAGTCCCCAGTCATATCTGGCCCTAGCCCCATCTCATACACAAACCACTGGATGCTGCAGCCCAGCCTAAGCCTGCTTACCACATACTCAGCCTTCACATACACTAGCAGGAACTGAAGCCTAGTGGGAGCAACACCCAAAAGTCCCTATCAAGCCTGCTCTCAGCCCCGGTTTTTGCACATGCCGGTATGTGCAACAGGCTGGTCTGATCTGTCCTGCATCTCATTCAGTTCTAATACACATCAATTGGTTTTGGAGTCAACCTCAGCCTGACTAACCCCACCATCCAGCCCACACTCATGCTGGCAGGTGCTACTTCCCATCTAGCCAGGCCTGTCCCCAGCCCTGGTTCCCATGCTCACTGGTGGGAGCTGCAGCCCATCAGAGAGATGCCCACAATTTACCTACTAGGTGCATTCCCAGCCCCAGACCTTGCACTTTCCAGGTGGTTCCATGGTCTAGCCTGACAGGACTTGCCCCAATCCTGGCACCTGCTAGCTGACGCTGCAACAAAGCCCAAACAGCCTACACTTTGGCTCATGCATGTACCAGTGGATAGTTGCTTAGCCCAGCCTGGCTCTCCCCCTAACCCAGGACACATGCAGGCCAATGAGTTCTGTATCCCTGCTCAGCCCGGTCTGCCCCAAGTCCCAGCTCTCAAGTTCATCAGTTGGAGCAGTGGCCTAGCAGTGGAGTCCTCACTGTTCCCACTCCCCATCTGGCTCACCATCCTCCCCCATCCAATCCCTGGGTCTTATGTGTTCTGGAGGACGCTGTAGCTCAGTCTGGCATGCTGCCCCAGTTCATACTGGTAGTTGCTGGTGCCCTAGCTCAGCACAGCCAGCCCCCAGTCCGGGCCCTAATGTGAACTGGCTGGTGTTGGAGCCCAACCTGGCCTATTCTGCACCCCCTCCTGGGTCTTACATCTGCCCGTAGGTGCTATGAACTGGCCCAGCCTGACCCACCCCAGACCTGACCCCCTATATCAGCAGGTACTGTAACCTGACCTGGTCTGTGCTGCTCCCATATCAGAATACCAGTTCTAGGGCTGGCACTGTGGTGTCACGGGTTAAGTCATCATTTGCAATGCCACCATCCCATATGGGTGCCGGTTCCAGTCCTAGCTCTTCCACTTCCAATCTAGCTCCCCATGCACTCATGGCAGGGACCTGGAAGAAGTTCCTGACTGCTGGTTCAGAGTTGGTACAACCCTGGCCTTTGCAACCACTTGGGGAGTGAAACAGAGGATGGCAAACATGTTCTCTCCTCCTCTTTCTGGTGCTCTGCCTTTCAAATTAATAAATAATAATAATAATAAAAACTTTAGGGACCAGTGCCATGGTATAGTAGGTTAAGCCTCTGCCTATGCTGCTGGCATCCCAGGTGGCTTGAGTCCTGGCTGCCTTACTTCTGATCCCCTCCCTGATAAGGCACCTAGAAAAGCAACTGAGGATGGCCCAAGTACTTAGGCCCTTGCACCCATGTGGGAGACCTGGAAGGAGTTCTTGGCTTTGGATCAGCCCAACTCCAGCCATTGTGGTCATTCAGGGGAGTGAACCAGCAGATGGAGGATCTCTCTCTGTATCTCTCTTCTTTAACTGCCTTTCAAATAAAAAATAAAATAACTCTTGGGGGGAAAAAAAAAGAAGAAGAAAGAAAAATGGAAGGGAGAGACTGATTTTCCATCTACCAGCTCACTCCCCAAATGACCACAATGGGGTCTGGTACAGGAGCTGAAGCTTCTTCCAGGTCTCCCCATAGGTCACAGGGGCCCAAGCACCCGGCCCATTCTCAACTTCCTTCCCAGGAGCATCAGCAGGGAGCTGGATTGGAAGTGCAGCAACCGGGTCTTGAACCAGTGCCCATATGGAATACTGACATCACAGGCGGCAGTTTTACCCACTCTGCTATGCCAGCTCCCTTGTACATTTTCTGTGAACATCCTAGAGACTCCTCAAATGCATAGATTTCATTTAAAAGATGTATTTTCACTTTCTGAGAATACTTTGAAGCACCCTAGTATCCAACCCGAGCAATCGTTACTGTCACACTGGCTATTTACCAATAGCTGCAGGAGCTGAAAGACACAGGTCAAAGGTTACTGTGGGCCCCAGGCTGAGCCAAGCATGTACCATCTGCTGATTTACTCCCCAAGTGGCTGCAACGGCCAGACCTGTGCCAATCCAAATCCAGGAGCCAGGAGCTTCTTTCCTGGTCTCCCACGCGGGTGCAGGGTCCCAAGGCTTTGGGCCGTCCTCAACTGCCTTCCCAGGCCACAAGCAGGGAGCTGGATGGGAAGCAGAGCCACCGGGATAAAAACCAGCAACTATATGAGATCTTGGTGTGCGCAAAGGCGAGGACTTTAACCACTATGCTATCGTGCAGGGCCCCAAGATTTATTTATTTTTATTGCAAAGTTAGATATACAGAGAGGAGGACAGACAGAGAGAAAGAAGGCACCCATATGGGATCTCAGTGCATTCTGGGCGAGGACCTTAGCCACTAGGCCACTGCACCAGGCCCAAGGATTTTTTTTTAAATGAAAACCCATGCATTTTTCCCCCCATAGTATGCATTTTCCGTAAACTTTTTGAAGATCTCTTGTATGAATCAACATCCCAGCGTTTCGGCGCAGCTCTCCGAAGGCCTCGCCTGGGGAAAGTCTCATCAGGGAGGTAGGTGGCCTTTAAGCAAAGGTCAGAAGGAAGTTGCAAGCATGTTGAAATTCCTGTTTATTCCCTTAAGGGCACACGCATGGTGCCATCTGACATGCAGTGACAGATTTCATGGCTGATTTGCTTGCCACTGTCTCCCCAGTGCCCAGGCATGGGGGCTCATAAATATTACTCCCTCACAGCTTTTGTTTTTTACAAAATGATACAATGGACCAAAGTAATCAGAAAAACAGTTCTTTGAAGAGCAGGCATTTGAGCTTTGACGTGAGCTGTTGAGACCAGAGGTTAGGCATACAGAAAACAATTAATGGGGTTATTAGTGCCCGGTATCTGTATGATAAATTACCCACAAAAATAAAGGCTTGAGTGGGCAATTGGCACAAGAGTAAAGTTGCTGCTTACAACCCCTGCTTGGGTTCAAGTTCAGGTTCCTGACTCTAGCCTCCTGCTGATGTACACTCCTGGAGGTCGCAAGTGATGGCCCAGGTGGCTAGCACCTTGCCACCCACGCAGGAGACCTGGAGGGACTTCCTGGCTTCAGGTTGGTTCTGCTCCAGCTGCTGCAGCCCACTTGGGGGAGGTGAACCAGTGGGTAAGAGATTTCTCTCTCTCTCTCTGCTTTTCAAACAAAATTAGTTCATATTTTAAAAAATGAAAAATTATTTAGAGGCTTACAACAACACTCATTTATCATCTCACAGCTCTTGTGCGTGATCAACATGGGTTTGGCTTAGCTGGATGCCTCGGGCTCCGGGCCCTCTGCGGATGGGCACTTGAACCTGCCTAGGGCTGCATTGTTGTGAAGCGTGGCAAAGTAGAAGGGCACAACCAGATAGGTTGCTGCATGTGGTGCTGGCATCCTGTATCAAATCACCAGTTCAAATCCCAGCCACTCTACTTCCCATCCAGCTTCCTGCTTGTGGCCTGGGAAAGCAGTGGAGGATAGCCCAAGGCTTTGGAACCCTGCACTTGTGTGGGAAACTCAGAGGAGGCTCCTGGCTCTGGATCGGCTCAGCTCCAGCTATTGTGGTCATTTGGGGAGTGAACCAGCAGATGGAAGATCTCTCTCTTTCTGTATTTCCTTCTCTCTGTAAATCTGCCTTTCTAATAAAAAATAAATAAATCTATAAATAAATAATAAATAAATCGCCGGAAATAATAAATAAATCGACGGAAAGGAAAGGGGGCAGAGCTGGGTTGCAGGAGGGCACTTTCTGCTCAGGCAACCCACACCCAGAATTGTTGTGGACTCAGGGCTCTGGACCGAGAGCTGAGTGAGATGCTGCAAGTCCAGCCTGCAGGCTCCATGGGTGAGCCGAGTGTGCCTGCTCATCCTCTACAGACCTCTTGCTGCTGGTCCCACAGGCTCCCAACCCTCAGGGCTGCACACTCAGGCTCCGGCTCGCCCTTGCCTGCGGGCTGGACACGGACACATGGGCTCTCTCTTGGGGTTGCACAGCTTTGACGCAACCCCACCCATGCAGGGCTTGCAGCCCCGAGGGCCTCGTTTCTCTAGAGACCTATGCATCTCCCCCTCTCGGGTACCACGGAGGGAGCACCCCGCCTCAAACCCCTCCTTACGGGAGTAACTACTGACTTCAACCTGTGGACGTCAAAATCTACTTGTGTCTCTGTGGACGTCTCTCTCTTCCTCCCTCTCTCGCCCTGCCTTTCGAACAGCTGGTTGTTGATTCCATCTCCCTGCTAAGTCCACACCCAGAGAGGCAGGAGGCATCCACTCCATCCACAAGGGGGACCTGGATTGAGTTCCCAGGCCGGAGTCCAGGCACAGCCACCATGGGCGCCTGGAGCCTGAGTCAGCAGCTCGGCGCTCTGTCAATTTGTCTGTTTTCCTCTGCGTGTGTGTGTCTCCCCAACAACAACAACAAAATAGAAGGACTCCTCACCCACCATGGGTCCTCACTTCCTGCAGACACGTGCTTCCTTCCGACATGGCTGAGCTGGTGAGATGGGGGCAGGAGGAACTCAGGCAGGGCCAGCTTCCCGCCCGTGGTCCGGGGAGCGTGCTCCCAGTATATCCCAGTGATGCGCATTCACAGGGCGTCCCCTCTGGAAGCATTGCCAACCACAAGGAAGCTTGGCATCAAACTGCGTTTTTCTCTCCTCCTTACTTTCAGCATACAATTCCAATCCCCCCCCCCCCCCCCCGTTGCAGTCCTTTAGACTTGGCCCTTCCAAATGCAGTCACCAGATAGAGAAAGTGAGGTGCAAAAGGAAAATGAACCATTAAATTGTTTTTGAGGCAAGGCTGGAGCTGAGGCCCGATGGAGTGGTTCAATGGCTAAATCCTCCCCTTTGCAAGCGATGGCATGGGTGCTGGTTCCTGTCCCTCTTGTTCATTTCCCATCTAACTCCTTATATGACCTGAGAAAGCAGTAGAGGACGGCCCAAAGCCTTGGGACCCTGCACTGGTGTGGGAGACCTGGAAAAACTCCTACTTTAGATCAGCTCAGCTTTGACTGTGGTGGTCATTTGTGGAGTGAACCAGCAGATAGAAGATCTTTCTCTCTCCTTCTCTAAATCTGGCTCTCTAATAAAGATAAATCTTAAAAAAAAAAAAATGGCTAGAGTTGAAATCGAGGGCCCAGGACCAGGACGGACTCGCTTGTGTGTGTTCTCTCTCTCCTCACAGTCTCTTCCCTGGAGTGCAGAGTGAGAAGTGGTCCCCCTGCCCCTGAGCCCAAGACCCTTTGCCTCTTTCGCCACAGTCTGGCCTAGCCCTGGGTGGTTGATGCAGGCATCTGAGTGAGGGAGACTAGATTGGTGAGCCGGGTCCACATTGGATTCAGCTGTACCTCTTCTGCCCTCCTCTTCGGACTGGTCCAGGGTGGGACAGCTGTCTCCTGAGGCTCAGAGCCATCACCCGTAGTGGCCCAGGAAAGCCAAGGTGGGGGCCCGTGGGCAAGGGTACAGAGCAAGGTGCTGAACAAAGCTCCAGCCTGCTCTGTTTGCCCTTGATTCCCATGGGCCAGGATGCAGGCAAGAGCAGGAGGGGCCCAGGGGCAGAGAAACTATGCCAGGTAACCCACTTAAGCTCGCTGCTGCACAGGCTGCTCCAGGAAGAATCAAGGTGCCCGGGCAGGGGGTGGGGGTGGACCAAGGGATACATTGCCAGCAGTCAGTGTGGGTCAGAGTACCAAGCCCACAGTGGAGGGCAACGTGGGGGACTTGTACAGAGAGGGCCCTCCCACCACCCACTTTCCCTCATCCTGGGCATCTCCTAACCCTGGCTCACTAAGCCCTGGCACACAGCTGCTCTGGAGACAGCTGCTTTGGGGAGCTCTGTCTTCCCACAGTCCCCTTTCCTCTGAGCGGCTCCAGCTGGAGGCAGCATATTGGAGCACACACCCTCTCCTGCAGCTGAGCTGTGTCAGCACCTCCGGAGGACTCCCCAAGGACTTTCCAAGGACTTTCCGGTCTTTGTTAAGAAACCCTGAAACACACAGTCAGGCACACGCCAGAATTATTATTATTATTAGTTTAAGATTTTTTTTTTTTAGAAAGTCAGATACATAGAGAGAAAGATTTTCTGTCCGCTGATTCACTCCCCAAGCTGAGCCAATCCGAAGCCAGGAGCTTCTTCTGGCTTCCCACATGGGTGGAGAGTCCCAAGGCCTTGGGTCATCCTCCACTGCCTTCCCAGGTCACAAGCAGAGAGCTAGATGGGAAGCCGGGCTGCAGAGACATGAATTGTTGCCCATATGGGATCCCGCTGCATGCAAGGCGAGCACCTTGGGCTGTTGCACCAGGCCATATATTTTTTTTTAAAGATTTATTTCTTTTCATTGGAAAGGCAGATTCACAAAGAGGAGAAACAGAAAGATCTTCCTTCTGCTGGTTCACTGCCTAGGTGGCCACAATAGCCACAGCTGAATTAATCAAAACCAGGAGCCAGGAGCTTCTTCCAGGTCCCATGCAGGTACAGGGTCCTGAGGTTTTGATCCATTTTCTGCTGCTTGCCCAGGCCACAAGCAGGGAGCAAGATGGGAAGTGGAATAGCTAGGACATGAACCGGCATCCATGGGATCCCAGCACGTGCAAGGCAAGGATTTAGCCACTGAGCCATCGTGGCGGGTTTAGGATGGTATCTTGATCAAGACTGAAACCTGGGCCCTTGCAGACATGGGCACTCTGGCTGGGCCCCTTTATCCGTCTTGGCTAGACTTGGTTTGATGGTCTGAGCCTCTTCATTCATTCATGCATTCATTCTTTGTGGGCCGTTCATATTGGTGGTCAGGGGTGTGGACTCTCAAGCCAGACTGTTGGTTTAAATTTCCATCCTGCCGTTAGTCTTTAACTTCGATGTTCCATCTGTAAAACAGACAGTTTGAGGATGCCCTGAGTTAACTGCAGGAAGCCATTTGGGAAGTGCCCGGGAAGAGAGAAAGCTCAGGAGGTACCAGCTGCTGCCGTGGGCAGGCTGGCACAGCGGCTTAGCAAGCCCAGCCAAGCTGCCACTAGCCATCTCTGTGACTTCCTGTAGGTCATGTGACCTCTCTGGACCTGTTTCTTCTGTAGCAACATGACAGAAACCAGCACTGTGAGCAAAGCCTCCACGTGCAGAGGCAACATCCCCTACAGAAACTGGTTCGAATCCTGGCTGCTCCACTTCTGATCCAGCTCCCTGCTAATGAAGCAGAGATGCCCCTGTACAGGTGTGGGAGACCTGGATGGAGTTGCTGGCTCATGGCTTCAGCCTTGCCAAGTTGCAGCCATTGTGGCCATTTATGCAATAAACCAGATCTCTCTGTCTCTTTCTTTTAAATAAATGGATCATTTTAAAAAATGAGTATAACAATAGTACTGATAACATAGGGTTATTGTGAGGATTCAATGTGCCAGTAGGTGCCAGCACCACGGAATAACAGGTTAAGCCGCTGCCTGCTGTGCCAGCATCCCATATGGGCACCAGTTCATGTCCTAGCTGCTCTGTTTCCCATTCAACTCCCTGCTAATGTGCCTGTGCCCACGAAGGAGACCTGAAAGAAGCTCCTGGTTCTGAGACCAGCCCAGCTCTGGCAGTTGCCTCCATTTAGAGAGTGAACCAATGGATGGAAAATCTGTCTCTGTTTAACTACATCTTTGAAACAAATAAACCTTTAAAAAGAAACAAATGTGGAGTTCCTGGCTCCTAGCTTGAACTTAACTCAGCCCTGGCTGTTGCAGATATTCAAAGAGTGATCCAGCACCTTAAAGATCTCTCTCTTTCTCTCTCTCTCCTTCCCCGTGTCACTGCCAGCACACACAGTGTGTGATGAAATGCTGGCGATTTATTTTTCCAGTCATGCTGCACTGGCTGCCGTCTCTCCCTCACCTGTCCAGCTCGGGGCCAGGCCAAGTCGGCGCTCACTGATAGAGAAAACCGTTCCACGCTTTTCTCTCTGAGATACTGTCTGCACATGGGCTGCTGGCACCTTAGGATGATTCCTTATCTCATCTATGGCTTTGGCAGTGAAGGGTCAGTTTTTTGGGTAGATCAACTCAAGGGGTGGGAGTCCTGTGCTGCAAGAGGTGGAAGGAGGTTGCAGCTTCACCTGAGCCAGAGGAGAGGAGCTTGTGGCAGTGAACATTTCAGAAGAGACTGCTTCAGGAATAGCTGGATCCAGGCACTCAGACGAAATGAAGCTCAGAATGCTTGTCTTTTTGCCTAGCTCTTGGCTCTGTTTTCTCATGTGGAAGTCACAAGCCAGGAACTCCATCCTGGTCTCCCGCCATGGGTGGCAAGGGGTGGCCATGGGTGTGCCATCTCCTATTGCCCTCCAGGGATATAAGCAGGAGCTAGACCAGAAGCACAGCAGCCAGGACTCGAGTAGGCAGTCTGACACGGAGTGATGGTGCAGCAAGTGACCACTGAACCCACTGGGCCGCAGTGCTGGCCCTGGAGAACCCCTTTTTGTTTTGTTTTTAAGGCAAACTCAGTGACCAGTCTGAGTGAGTCACTTGCCCATCCCTGAGCAGCTTAGTGAAGACAGGGGCTTGGGGCGCCTTGACGAGCTGGGCCCGAGTCTTGTACACACTAAAATAACAGGTTCGAGGTACCTCTCCATCCGCTCCCCCCACCACTGTGAGACTGTAACCTGGCCAAGAAAACTGCATCTTGCTTGGCAAGAATGCTCCAACTCCTGGCTAGGCTGTTCAAGCAGGACTAGGAGAAAAATGAGTTTCATCTGGTACAGCAGCAAAGGCTTGCAACGTAATTAATAATTTTTCATCCCCAAGATAGTTCTATATTAGCTCATTGCATCAGCTCTGTCCCCTGAGTGCCTCCTGGTCTATGGTTTTTACCTTTATAAACCCTGCTAGTCTGTAGTTCCAGGTCAGGAGATCTTTGGGCATGAACTCCCTCCTCACCACCAGCAATAAAGGATTTTCAATTTTTAAAAAAAAAAAAAAAAGATTTACTTATTTGTGGGCCTGGCACAGTAGCCTAGGAGCTAAAGTCTTTGCTTTGCATGTGCCTGGATCCCGTATGGGCACCGGTTCTAATCCCACTGGCCCTACTTCCCATCCAGTTCCTTGCTTGTGGCCTGGGAAAGCAGTGGACGGCCCAAAGTCTTGGGACCCTGCACTCATGTGGGAGACCCAGAAGAAGCTCCTGGCTCCTGACTTCGGATTGTGTCAGCTCCAGCCATCGCGGTCACTTGTGGGAGTGACTCATCAGACGGAAGATCTTCCTCTCTCTCTCCTCATCTGTGTAAATCTACTGTATTGTATTATTTGTATTGCAGCAGCAGATCTACAGAGAGAAAGACAGAGAGGAAGATCTTTCATTCCCCGGTTCACTGCCAAACAGCTGGAGCTGAGCTGATTCAAACCAGGAGCCTTTGAGTCTCCCACATGGGTGCAGGGTCCTAAAGCTTTAGGCCATCCTCTGCTGCTTTCCCAGGCCACAGGCAGGAAATGGAGCTGGATGGGAAGTGGAGCAGCTGGGACATGAACCGGCGCACATAGGGAATGCCGGTGCTTGGCAGGGGAGCAGTAGCCAAGTGAGCCATTGTGTTGGGCCCAGGATTTTCTTTTTCTTTCTTCCTCTCTCTTTCTTTCTTTCTCTCTCTCTCTTTCTTTCTTTTGTTTCAATTTTATTTCTGATGATGTTCACATAACTGAGAAGGATATATTCCCTTGTGGACCACTGGTTAGGGCGGCAAATGTCGAGGAACAGGGGAAAGTAGATGAGATTATTTGTTTCCAAATTTTCATTTTCTTTTTCCTGTATCTGGGGGAAAAGGGAAGAGGAGGGGAGAAGCTGCACCCAACGTCCCAACCATATCAGTACCCAGGGATAGGGACGGTCACACGTCATCCCGGAGTCCCCGATGTGGAGCATGCTCCGAGGGTACTGCTCAAGTGGCTTTGAGAGTTCTAAAAATGCTGTTGATTTCATTGCTCCAAGGCTGAAGAAATTCCTCCAAGCTCCACTAACTCAGTCCATCTCAGGGTGTCTACTCACCCACTTAGCTGGGAGAGCTGTACAGTTTGTTCTGCCCTTCTTCCTCTACTGTGGTATTAGATGTCTTCTGCAGGTACCAACGAACTGCCATATCCCCCATGTGCATCTGGACATGCTATCCACTGCTCCATCTTCAGCAGCTGAGGAGTCCAGCTCTGAACACACGCACTCCCACGTCAGACCACAGACCCTATGATTTTCCTCATGGCTGGACTTCTAAGTCCAGCAGGGGGGAGCGTGGAATCCCCAAAGGAACCTCGTCTGAGGTGACCTGATTCCTGTTGTGTGCTAGCCAGTATGGGGTCTGGCTCAGTCTGTCACCCACATCAGCCTGCACGCACACACACACACACACACACACACTGGTGGTTGCAGTCACTGGGTCAGGTCTGTCTCCAGCCTCATCTCTTATGCAAACCAATGGGTGTTGGCAGGCCCGAGATTTTCAAATCCTGCTCAGTGCATGGTGCACCTCTGTGCCTGCTCGCTTGGGTACAACACCACCTGGTTCCAAGAAAGAGGACAGATCAGCTTTGCCAAAGGAAAGCTGGGTCTTCCCTCCCTTCCTCTGCCCCGCCTCTCTCTTTTCCTTCCTTTCTCAAGGACAAATAGGTGAGCAGGCGAAATTGAAGGCCAACTCTCTCTCATCAGTGTACTTAGCCGGTCGACAAGTTTGCTTTGTTGTTCATGTTGTTCGGGGCTCAGGGTAAGCTGAGCATCCCTGCTCTGACAGTGAAGACTCTGAGACATTCCAGATCCCTCAATGGGATGCCCCAGATGAAAAATCCCACACCTGGTGATTCACAATCAATACTCAGGTGCAGCCGGTGAAGCCACCTCCTGTGACACCCACATCTCACCGTGGAGTACCGGTTCAAATCACGGCTGCTTTGCTTCTAATGCAGCTCCCTGCTACTGTGTCTGGGAAGGCAGCCGGGGGTGGTACAAGAACTTAGGTCTCGGTCACTTTAACTTGGGATACGTGGATGAAGTCCCCTGGCCCAGTCCTAGGCATTGTGGTCATTTGGGGAGTGAAGCATCAGATGGAAGATCTCTCTGATAATCTGCCTTTTAAATATATGTATATATTTAATTATAGACACTCCAAAAATCTCACAGAAAATTGCCTTCAAGCTACATGACAGGCGAACGTGATAACCACTACACTATGGAAACCCACGACCTTCAAGCTACGTGTGCACTTGGGAACTAGTTCAGTCCCCCAAGGTAGCTCAGCGGTGTATGCAAACATTGCGGGATCAGAATACAGAAATCCTGACTTGCACCACCTCCGGACACAACCTCAGCACTTCCTCACTCAGCCCACCAGCTTCCAGCTCTCTCTGTCTCTGAGAGCAATAGATTGTTCCGCCCCATTCTCCCTGCGAACAAAGACCAGGAAGCAGATTGGAGCGTCTTTCTCAGTGTCTCGCCAACTCTGCCCTGTCCTGTTGGCTTCTCTGCAGGTTCTCATCCATCTCTCGCTTTCCCAGCAGGCAGAGACCAGGGCTGGCCCAACCCAGAACCCCCACAGTTACCTTCCCTCCCGCTAGCCCATTACACCAATTTTGTGCATAAATCTCACGGCTCCATTGCCACCAGGTCCAAAACATTGGACAGATCAGCTGCTGGAGACAACCCTGGGGGTTTGGGAGGCTAAAAGAATCATGTCAAGTCATACAGACGTGAGAATGGGGTGGGAGTCATCAAGGGAAGAGGCAATTGACAGGAGAATGAAAGGAGAAGAGAATTATTGGAAGAATTGAGAAACAAGTGTACTGGGCAGATAAAACAGCACATGCTAAGGCCCTAGGGTCAGAGAGGGCCTTTCTGGCTTAGCACCTGAGTCTCATCGACTGGCACAGACCAGGAGCTTGCAGACTGATGCGGAGTCCCCAGCAGGCTGCCTGCTCTGCGCCTGTCAGCTATGGGACTCCGCGTTACCCTGCCCAGGAATAGGATCAGCCCAGCTGGCCGGCTCCCTGTGACCCCTGCTCCAAGTGAGGTCTCTCTCAGGGCCACCGTTCCCCTTAGCCTGTGACTCTCCTCTTTCTTCTTCTTTTTAAAAGATTTATTTATTTTTATTGGAAAAGCAGATTTACAGAGAGAAGGAGTGACAGAGAGAAAGATCTTCCACCTGCTGGTTCATTTTCCAACAACAGCTGGAGCTGAGCTGATCCAAAGCCAGGAGCCTTTTAGATCTCCCATGAGGGTCCCAAGGCTTTGGGCACCCTCCACTGTTTTCCCAGGGAGCTGGATAAGAAGTGGTGTAGCTGGGACGTGAACCAGTGCCCATACAGGATGTTGTCGCTTGCAGGTGGAGCATTAGACAGTTGAGTCTCACTCCAACACCTCCTTTTCCCCTCCTAACTGAAGCCTCTCCTCCCCCGCCCCATCCTCCTGGGCACTTAATTCCCACAGCTGGCCTCGCTTGAGAGCCTCCTGTGGCTCAAGCCTGGCACAACTGCTCACAGCTACAACCCCAGGAACCAGGTTCTGGCTGTCTTCAGAGTCCTCTAAACAATCTTTGCAGTATGTCGCTCTTCCCTCATGTTATAGATGAGGCAACTGGGGCACAGAGAGGAGGAGGAACCTGCCCAAGCTCACCTAGCATGTCATGAGGGCGATTCTCCTGCCAGGGGAGCCGGGCACAGGGAGCTTAGTGGATGGCCAAGGTCACACACCAGACAGTACTGAGACTTTGGGCGGATCCTGGGTCCATCTGGCCCCTTCCAAGTTCATGTTCACTTTTAAGCTGAGAGGCACCCAGTCACTCCCGCCACCCCACCCCCGCAGCTTCCCGTCTTCGCTGAAGTCCATTTTTGAGCTGACATCGCAGAGCCGGGGGCTTCCCCCTCAGAGGCCCAGTCGCGGTCTCGGTGCTATTCCTGATCTGGGCTGGGGAGATGGGGATGGGGGAGATGTAATTGGAGTGGGGAGGGGCAGGCGCTGAGCAAGACCTCCCGGCCCAGGTTCCTGTCCGGAGGCGACATCTAAACCGTGTTCCACAGAATGTTTCCCACAGGCTCAGGGCTGAAACAGGGCTTAGGAAATACCCCTACAAACGAAAAAGCTTCCAATTCCAGCTTCCTGCTCAAGTGCACCCTGGCAGGCAGCAGGTGAGGATGGCTCAAATGCATGGGTCCCTGCCATCCCCATGGGAGAGCCTGACTCTGAGTTCCAGGCTCCTGGTTTCAGCCCGGCCCAGCCCTAGCTGTGGTGAGCATTTGGCGAGGTGTGAACCAGAGATGCAAGATGGGTCTGTATCCCTCTCTGCCTCACAGAAGACATGAAAAGGAGGGAGGAAGAAGGAAGAGAAGAAAGGAACGGAAGGCAACACAATGGCTCAGTTAGCTAATCCTCCCTCTTCAAGAACCAGGATCCCCTATGGGCACCACCAGTTCATACCCCAGCTACTCCACTTCCCTTCCAGCTCCCTGCTCGTGGCCTGGGAAAACAGCAGAGGACGGCCAAAGCCTTGGGACCCTGCCTCCCTGTGGGAGACCCAGAAAAAACTCCTGGCTCCAGGTTTGGAATGGCTCAGCTCTGGCCATTGCAGTCTCTTGGGGAGTGAACCAAGGGAATGGAAGATCTTTCTGTCTCTCCTTCTCTCTGTAAATCTGCCTTTCCAATAAAAATAAATCCATGGGCCCGGCGCGGTGGCGCAAGTGGTTAAGTCCTCGCCTTGCACGCCCGGGATCCCATATGGGCGCCGGTTCTAATCCCGGCAGCCCCGCTTCCCTTCCAGCTCCCTGCCTGTGGCCTGGGAAAGCAGTCGAGGACGGCCCAAAGCTTTGGGAACCTGCACCCGTGTGGGAGACCCAGAAGAGGCTCCTGGCTTCGGATCGGCATAGTATCGGCCCGTTGCGGCTCACTTGGGGAGTGAATCATCGGACGGAAGATCTTCCTCTCTGTCTCTCCTCTCTGTATATCTGCCTTTCCAATAAAAAATAATAAAAATAAATCTTTAAAAAAAAAAAAAATAAATCCAAGGAAAGGAAGGAAGGGAGGAAGGAAGGAAAGAAAGAAGAAAGAAAGAAAGGAAAAAGGAAAAAACAAAGCAGGGGGATGGAGGAAGAAGGGAGGAAGATGGGAAGAAAATCGGAGTGTGGGTCTTTTTGTTCCTTCTCTCTGTGCTCCTCTTCCACCCCCCTCTCTTCATTTCTCTCTGCGCTGACAGCAGCAACAGCAGAGCGTGGCTCCCACATTTCACTGCGGAGGCTGAGGCCCATTGCCGCTGAGTGACTCACGTGAGGACCCCAGAAGGGTAAGCCACATGCTGACATCCATACCCAGCTTCCCTCTGTCCTGTGAGCCAGGACTCAGCCCTGGCCACATCCCTTCCACTTCCCAGTGACTCCTGCCTGAGACTCAGACCACCCATCATCACCCGCATCCTCCAAGCACGTGGATGGGGGCTGGTCCAGCTCTTTCAAACCCTCAGGATCTTTGCCAGGATCTGCTTCATCCTAGAGCTGTGATCAAGAACAGCCCCAGGCCCCCTTGCCATCTCCAGAGAATGTGCCTGGAACCAGGCTGGAGGAGGGGACGGACAGGGAGACTCGGAGTGTAGGCCAGTGCCAGGCTGCCTCATCCGGGCAACAGGCACGTCCCCAGCCACGAGCAGAGAGCATGGGTTCTGCGCTTGTGGCAAAAGACACATTGACTCGACAACGGTTCATTCAGATCCTCTTGTTACTGACACTGGGAAGTATCTGCGCGGAAGGCAGGCAAGAGTCCCCAGCCCTGTGGCATCACAGCCCAGAGCTTGGCGACCTGAACAAAAGAGCTCTGCCATGTGCAGGAGACAGAAAGTGCCAAGCTTGGGGCTGTATCTTTTCATAGAATCATCAGAGATGACCTCATCTGAGAAAGGGCTGGTGTGATGGCGTCAGAGAACTTGCATTTGTTGGTTCACGCCTGCAAATGCCTGCAACAGCCAGGGCTGGGCCAGGCCAAAGCCAAGCAACTAGAACTCCCTCTGGGTGCCCCATGTGAATGGCAGGAAGCCACCCCTGTTACCCTCTCATGGTCACATGCATGGCAAGCAGGATCTGAAGAATTGGAGTCAGGGATTTGCAATATGGGATAGGAACACGCTGAGCAGCCGTGCCCTGAGTGCAGAGCCTAACAAGAGAGATTTCCTGGGTGGCTGTCTGGAGGAATGTTCTGGGCAGAAGGCGTGGGCAGTTCCAAGCCCCGAGGGATGCCCCAGGAGCCACAAGCAGGCCCAGGCCACTGTGGCTAGCATAGCGTCAGCAAACAGTTAGCAAGATTGAAGATAGAAACTGGTGAGGTTCCCAGCTTCAGCCATTCCCGCGAGTCCCATGAGACAGATGGGACATCCGAGGCTCACTGGGGGACTTGTGTGCATAACTCAGATGCAGATGCTCTACAACCGCCAAAAGGGATGAACACGCTCATTGTGCTTGATCTGCTTTTGGAACCCCAAATCACAGATGCTACTTTGTGGCACAGGCAGTTCCATTAGCTTGAGGACCCCATGGTGGGAGGTTGTTAGGAACAAGGCAGGACTTCCTAGGAAATACACTTCTGTGGCATCCAGTAACTTAGATTGATCTTTAAAATTTTAACTTATGGTGGCTGGCATGTGGTTTAACAGGCCAATCCTCCACCTGAAACAGTGGCTATGATGGGGTGCAGCCGGATAATAATAGCACTCTAAAGCAGTGAGCTTGCCAAGTCAATGGAAGGTGTTTTTGTTTGTTTATTTGTTTGTTTTTATTGCAAAGTCAGATATACAAAGAGGAAGAAAGACAGAGAGGAAGATCTTTCGTTTGATTATTCACTCCCCAAGTGGCCACAACGGCCAGTACTGCACCAATCTGAAACCAGAAACCAGGAGCTTTCTCCAGGTCTCCCACACAGGTACAAGATCCCAAGGCTCTGGGCCATCCTCCACTGCTTTCCCAGGCCACAAGCAGGGAGCTGGATGGGAAGCAGGGACACCAGGATTAGCACCGGTGCCCATATGGGATCCTGGCATGTGCAAGGCAAGGACTTTAGCCACAAGGTCACCATGTCAGGCCCAAAAGAAGGTTTTGACTGCACACACACCCACCCTTCTTAATTCCTCCCACGCCATTCAAGTTAATTGAGTGCATGGTAAAGAGCTAAGGAGACACCCTGCTCTCAGGCCTCTCTGGTGTATTATTTAAGTGAATTCACTACAGGAATTTTGTGTTCTGGCAGCTCCCTTACTGCGTCCTGGCACTTAGTTAATGGAATGTTTTGTACTTCCCACAGAAACTGTACTGCACAGCTCTCAAGCTGATTGGAGGATGAAAGGGTTTTTACTCCTGCGTTGGGTGCTTACGTGGTGCAGCAAGCAGCTCCCAGCAGCTCCGGGAGTGCAGTGAGAGAGTGCTGTCACCAAGCTTGGGCAATGAAGATTCTTCTTTATTGTTCATGTGATAGCTCTCTCTCCCCACAATGCTGGCATCCCATAAGGTCGCCTGTTTTAGTCCAGGAATCTCCACTTCCCATCCAGTTCCCTGCTTATAGCCTGGGAAAGCAGTAGAGGAAAGTTTTTATTCCTGTACCCACTTGGGAGACTCAGAAGAAGCTCCTGGCTTCAGACCAGCCATTAAGGTCATTTGAGGAGTGAACCAGCACTGGAACAGTTCACTCTGCTTCCTTCTCTTTGTAAATCTTTCCTTTGAATAAAAACAATAAAATCTTTTTAAAAAAAAATATTTATTTATTGGAAAGGCAGATATACAGAGAGGAGAGACAGAGAGGAAGATCTTCCGTCTGATGATTCACTCCCCAAGTGAGCGCAACAGCTGATGCTATGGCCATCCGAAGCCAGGATCCAGGAACTTCTTCCAGGATCTCCCGCACAGAGGCAGGGTCCCAAGGCTTTGGGCCATCCTTGATTCCTTTCCCAGGCCACAAGCAGGGAGCTGGATGGGAAGTGGGGCTGCTGGGATTAGAACCAGTGCCCATATGGAATCCCGGTGCGTTCAAGGCAAGGACTTTAGCCACCAGGCCACGCCACCGGGCCCAAAATAATAAAATCTTTAAGAAACGTATTTATTGGTCCCAGCGTAATGGCTCAGAGGCTAAATCCTTGCCTTACATACACTGGGATCCCACACGGGTGCTGGTTCATGTCCTGGCTGCTCAACTTTCCATCCAGCTCCCTGCTTGTGGCCTGGGAAAGCAGCAGAGGATGGCCCAAACCCTTGGGACTCTGCAACTTCTTGGGAGACCCAGAAGAAGCTCCTGCCTCCTGGTTTCAGATTGGCTCAGCTCTGGATATTGCAGCCACTTGGGGAGTGAATCATCAAATGGAAGATCTTTTTCTCCTTCTCTCCTTCTCTCTGTAAATCTGACTTTCTAAGAAAAATAAATAAATAAATCTTCAAAAAGAAGAAACAGCTGCAAAGGAGCCAAGATTTGAACCCAGGCATCCTGCCAGGGGATGGGGCTATCTCAAGTGATGACATAACCACCGAGCTGTGAAACCTGGCTCGTGATTGACTTTAAATGGTCTGGGAATGTGCACTTCCAGGGGGCTGGGCCTTGACCTCATGTAAATCCCCCAAGCACGGGCTGTCCAAGGGTTTACTGATAGAATTGCGGATGACAACATGTGACCTTCTCTGATCACAGCGTATTGAATGCCGAGTCTAGGAGTCTTGGAATGGTCTTCTGGACTTGAACGGAGGGACGTAAGGGCTGGGTGTCTGGTGCGGTGGCGAAGACCCCAATTCCAGGACCCACATCCCACAGCTGAATGCCTGAACTGCAACTCCAACTTCACTTTGGATCTCAGGGCTTTGCTACCACGCTCTGTTGGGAGGTGGCAGGGGTTGGCTCATTTGGTACGGCCAAATGTGGGAAGAGAGACCTGGATAGAACTCCACGCTCTGGGCTTTGGCCTGATCCAGCTTTAGGGAGTCCCATGGTGTGTGTGTGTATCTGTCAATACATTGGGAAAGACAAACAGGAAGGGTGCTGGAGCACCAAGAAAGGGAGGTGAGGGATGGAGCAGCAGAGTGGCTCCCGCTGGGGTAAATACGCCAGGCTGGGGGGAACCTGGGAGGAGACTTGGAGGCCCCCCACAGGTGGTAGGATGTGATCAGAGCATGGAGAAGGGGGCTGGAAGTTTGAAGGTGCCGCTGCTCTAGGTCATGGCAGATGCGGAGGGGTATGGGCGTGGCAAGAGCTGCAGGCAGGACCCATGTGGTTGAAGATAAGGGACAGTAGGCCTTGGGCGCACGTGCAATAGCAGCTGTGCCTTGATCCATCCTCACCACCTGTCCTGCACTCTGTGGGACCCTCCCCCCTCTCCCTTGGGGAGCCCCTGCAGCCTGGGTACAGAGCTGCTGCCATTGGTGGGTGCTGCCCAGCTGCCTTGTCCTCCTCCTCCAGCACTGGCTTCCCAGACTGCTTCCCCCAGGAACCGCTGCTTCTTCACTGGCCCTGGGTCCCGAGGAGCGATTGTTGTGGGCAGTGCCCAGCAGGGCCGGAGCAGGCAGGGTGTGAGAAGGGGAAGTCCCTTAGGTTTCTGTCTCACAGCAGGGGCCTGGCAGGGAAACCCCACAGGTCCCAAAAGGAAAGCGGCAGCAGAGGGCCTCGGGGAAGACCGAGAAACCCCCCTGGGCTCCCAGAAGATGGGAAATCCAGGGTGGGGCCAAGGGCGGGGCCGTGCTGGAAGAGAGCCCTGCGGTCACCCTTGCACCCAAACCCTAACAGTGGTCTCCCCAGAGTTATTCTGGGTGCTGGCTGAGCCTTTATCCTCGTCACAGCCCGAGCCCTTGTCCCAGCCTCAGCCCCAGCCTCAGGCAGAACCCCAGCCACAGACAGGATCTGGGATGTGGGCTGAGCTTCAAAGCCTAACCCTGACAGGCCCCAAATAGGGGGCCCTGGGTTACTGAGCATGTGCTGGCCTTGAAACAGGCAAGAGGCCCGAACCTCCACCCCAGGCCAGGTTCTGTAAGTCCAGTCCCTGACTGAGTCCCAACCATGGCTGTAGACGCACCTGTAATCCTGAGTGTCAAATCCTGACCCCAGACCTAGCTGCCAGCCCTGCCTCGAGGGAGCCCTGACTTGGGTTCCAGGATTGGCCTTTGCCGTGGTCTCTTTCATTTCTGGCCCCAGTTTCAAAATAGCCAGCCTGGGACCCATACTGATCGCTGACTCCATCACCCCCTCTGTCAGCCATCTGGTAAATCCGAGAGTGAGGCTGACTCAAAGCCCCGAGTCCCCTCTAGCGGGCAATCCCCTCACCTGGCCACGCACCTTGCAGACCCTGGAGCGGTGATGGATGGCTCTAAGAAGATGATGACAGGGCCAAGAGAAGTTGGAGGGGTCTTACAGTACAGCACCTCCCAGTGATTGGAGTGCAATGTGGAAGGAAGGACAGGGAGCTCAGCAGGGGGTCAGGAGTTGTATCCACTGAAACCCCAGTTTCCCGCCACCATTCTGCCCCTCCTACCCCACCCCCACCCCCCGTGCTTTGCCTCCCACCCTCTCTGGGAAGGGAAATTACATTTCCCCATTTTAGCAAGGGGTGGTCAGGAGGGAAGACTGAGTGAATACAAAGCTGAAAGTACAAGCAGGAGGCAGGACGGAAAGCGAAACCGGGTGCAGCCCCCACTATAAGACTCCCTCTACCCAGGAGATGGCTGGCCAAAGAGGCTGGGCCCTGACATGGGCCAGACGGCAGGCGACCTCAGCTGGCGTGAGTGTGAGATGAGGGTTGCGGGCAAAGGGCTGGGAGGCTTGGCTGAGACTGGGGGTGGTAGTAAAACTTGGCTGATGAGTAAGGGCCAAGGAACTGGGGAAACCCAAGAGCTGGTGGAGATGAAGGGCATGGCTGGCTGCAAGATGGCAATGAGGGGCCCTGGGATTTGGCTGGCATGAAGGGGGCAGGGAAAAGGGGTAAGTTGGGCAGTGGTTGGAGCAGGGCTAGGCAAGGGCTGGAGGAGCCGGGCTGGGTATGAATAATGGGAGGGAGTGGGACAGATAGATAACAAGACCAGGCTGGTGCTGGTAAGTGGGTGACGAGCAGGTGCTAAAGGAGAAGCTGGCATGGCATAGGGGTCATAGCCCAGGCGTCAGCACTGGATCCAGGCTCTTGGTCCTGGATGGGGAGAAGGATCAATTGTGCAGCTGCTGGCTAGAATCAGAGCAGCAGGTGGAGGATCAGTTGACAGGTCCAGAGAACTGGAGGCTGGGGATGGAGCACCCAAAGGCCAGGACCCAGCCCCTGAGCACCTGCTGCAGAAGGTCCAGGGAAGTTGTGGGGTCTCCAGGGTGAAGGCAGGAGGTGGCACACCTCGCTCTGGGTGAGTAGGGCTTGGGAACAGCCAAGAAGAACCCTACTCTACCATAAGTCTCGGGAACACCAGAGGGGTAGAGTGACCCCCAAGCCAGGGACCCTGAAGGCCGGAGATCCTATAGGCTTTGCTCCCCATGGCTGGGGAGTGGGGTGGGGCTGGGCCCCTAAGCCTTAGCGCTCTCGGGGAGTGCTGCGATCCCCCAGGGCCAGGGAAGGGACATGGGCAGTTTTGGTTTGGGTTTCGGGGAGTGTTGTGTAACTCCCAGGATTGCTAGATTTCCTCTCCACGAGGAAGAAACTGCTGAGCCTGGCCCTTTCCCAGAGCCGCTGCCCCTCTTTCCAGGAAAACACAAGGCAGGAGCACCCTCCAAAGCGTCCTGCTCTGACCCCTCCACAATCTACAGATGGGAGCCTGAGGATCAGGGAGCAGAGGTGGCTCAAGGGAGACCAGCATGGGAAGCAGTGCACCTGCCTCCCTCCCTGCTTGGTAACCTCCTATCTTACCCCACCCCCAACACACACACACACACACACACACACACACACACACACACACACGCCCCAGGCAGACTGCACTGCACAGTGACCCACCCCAGGTGGGAGGGGTAGATTGGACCCTTCTGTTCTCACGCCCTGGCTTGGAGCCTCTGGCCTTGCCAGCCTGGACCCCTGTGGGCCATCAAGGTCTGTGTAACCATTGGAGCTGCCTGGCTGAACCCCAGGAATGTAGGGACACAGGAATGCATCCTGATGCATTTAGACTGCAGGCCTGGCTCCCCGACCCTTGAGCCAGCTGGCTCCAAGGACAGGTCAACCTCATTCTGTTTATTTTCTTTCTTTTTTTAAAAAAAAAAGATTTATTTTTTTTAAGTTTTTTTTTTTTTTTTTTGGAAAGTCAGATATACAGAGAGGAGGAGAGACAGAGAGAAAGATCATCCATCCGATGATTCACTCCCCAAGTAGCCGCAATGGCTGTTGCTGCGTCGCTCCGAAGCCAGGATCCAGGAACCTCTTCCAGGTCTCCCACGCGGGTGCAGGGTCCCAAGGATTTTTGGGCCGTCCTTGACTGCCTCTCCAGGCCACAAGCAGGGAGCTGGATGGGAAGTGGAGCTGCCAGGATCAGAACCAGCACTCATATGGGATCCCGGCGCTGACCCAACCTGGCGCGTTCAAGGCAAGGACTTTAGCTGCTAGGCCATGCCATTAGGCCCTCATTCTGTTTATTTTCAAAAGATGGAGTGGGATGCCATATATGGTTGTGCAGGTTGTTCACTGAACAGAGGCAGTTAGTCCAGGGAGTTAGCAAGGGTCCTTCCTTTAATCTGCTCATCACCAGTGAAGCTGTCCTCACAGGGCTCGCGTGCTGGGCAGCCTCCGTAAGGACGCGAGATTGTTCTCCTCCTGTGTGTGCCTCCATCCAGCTTTCTGCCCACCCTGTCTCCCCAGGGCTCAGCCTGGTGTTACTGTCCTTGCTCCTGGCGCGAGCCGGCGTCTGGGGATTACCGAGGCCTCCGAAGAGTCTGCAGGAGCTGAGCAGGGAGTTCGCGCTCAGCCTGCATCTTGCCAGGAAGCTGCTGTCTGAGGTTCGAGGCCAAGCCCACCGCTTTGTGAGTCTCCCTGATTGCAGCAGCGGCCAGGAGGGTGGGGGGAGGGGGTGGTGGAGGTGGCTGAGCTGCGACCCCCTCTGCCCCGTTCCACTGACAGACCTCGCCCCGCAGGCTGAAGCTCACCTGCCGGGGGTGAACTTGGACCTCCTGCCCCTAGGGAAGCAGCTCCCCAATGTGTCCTTGACCTTCCAGACCTGGCACCACTTGTCTGTGAGTGAGGGATGAGGTAGAATGGGGCACAAGGAGATGAAGCTGGCCGGGGAGCGTAGAGCTTGGGTGGATTTAAAGACAGATTCCAGCCGAGGCTGAAGATATCACTGGACATGAACCTGAAGCTGGCAGAGGGAGATGGAACTGGGGGAAAAAAAGCAGGAGGGAGGCAGGGCGTGGCAAGGGGTGGCCATGGAACAGGCCTGGGTTGGAGAAGTACAGGGGCTGAGATTCAGGGTGAGAATAGATATAGAAGAGGGCAGGGGACAGGGTCAGTGTTGGAGACAGATGGCATGGGGAGAGGTGGGAGGGAGCTAGAAGTGGAGGAGGCGAGGATGTAACTGGACGGTGGAGAGCGGACAGAGGAGGAAATATGGATGGTAGAGATGCCAGCAGACAGGCTGGGTCAGAGATCAGAGGAGGAGAGCAGATAGAAAAAGACAGAGGAGGTGTGGAGGGAGGTGAGCACAGGCCAGGGGAAGAGCTGCAAATGAGGTGCCTGGGTGCCAGGTGAGGGCTTGACCCGGTCACTCTGGCCCCTGGGTCTCTCCTGCCCCTGCAACAGGATTCAGAACGACTCTGCTTCCTGTCCACGACCCTGCGGCCCTTCCATGCCCTGCTGGGAGGGCTGGGGAGCCAGGCAGGCTGGAGCAGCTCAGAGAGGATGCAACTGTGGGCCATCAGGCTGGATCTCCGGGACCTCCAGCGGCATCTTCACTTCCAGGTAAGGCTTCCTGGGAGATTCCCACCCACCCACCTGCAAAGCCAGTCACCCTTCCAGAATGCCCTCTGCCCACAGAGCAAGGAGGCCTGGAGAGTTGCTCCAAATCCTGTACTCTATGTGTGAGCATTTGAGTGGATGACAGTGTGAGGGACAGAACACCTGTGTATACAGGTGTGAGGTTGATGGGTGTGTGAGAGTATGCAGGTGTAATAGTATGAGAGTGAGTGTGCAAGTGTGAGAGGGGGTGAGTGCAGGTGTGACAGTGGATGAGTGTGAGAGCACAGGTGACATGGGGGTGTACAAATGTGTGTGTGCACGTGTATACAGCTGCATCAGACCCTTTCTGGCTTGTCTAGGCCACCAGTTGGTCCTCAATGGGACAGCTGCTCTGGGGCCTCTAGGACAGCAATGGTTGGGGGTTGGGGAAGGTCAGCATCCCCAAGGGACACCATCCACTTTCCTCCCTCTGATTCTCTGACATCATAGACCTTCCTGAATCTCTCCTGGGAAACAGAAAGTTCACCTTCAGTGGAAAGGGAATAGAAAATGCAACCCATATGAAAGCCAGTTAGGTCATCCCTGGGTCTCCGTTGTGCTCCCAGGCCAGCCCTGAGGAGCGGAGAGGAACCGCCTGGACCCTACCCCGCCCCCACCCCAAGGACACTCCGGCAGGAGGGGCCCAGCTCAGGACACCTTGCTTCACAGCTTCCATTTTCCCGATGCAAAAAGTCACGCAGGACATGTTAGATGGCCATGTGACAGAGAGCCAAAACAGGCATTGTCCAAGGAAACCCTGGTGCTGTGGGCACAGACTGTCATTAGGAGTTACCATGAGAGGGCTTCCAAAAGTTCATGGAAAAGAATGAAAAGATAAGCTTATGTTGGTGCTGAAAAATTTGAAGTCCATGCATAATTTTTCATATTACAAATTTTCATCAACTTTTTGAAGATCCGTTGTATACATGGCTTTTGCCAATTTTAAAAAAGATTATTATTTTTTGAAAGGCAAAGTGATAGAGAAAGAGGGAGAGACAGAGAGAATTATTTGCTGGGTCACTCCCCAAATGGCTGAAACAGCTGGGGGCTGGACAAAGCCAAGCACCCAGAATTCTATTTGGGTCTCCCACGTGGGTGGCAGGAACCCAAGTACTTGAATCATCTGCTGTTGCCTTCCTAAGGTGCATTAGCAGGAAGCTGGGTTGGAAAAGGAGCAGCTGGGACTTGAACCGACGCTCCAATATGCGATGCTGGCATCTCAAGTGGCAGCTACAATGCTGCCCTCTCCCAGTTATTTTTTTGCGCTTGAATAAACTGATGTGTTCCTTTTAGTTTTCCATGAACTTCATGGACATCCCCCTGAATATGCCGGGAGGATATGGTGAGGTTCTCAGCCTGGCTGACCCCTGGACTTCTCCCACAGGTGCTGGCTGCAGGATTCAACCTCTCTGACCAAGATGAGTGGGAGGAGGGTAAGGGGCACCTCCCAGCGGCTCCAAGTGGCTCTGTCCAGGGCCCGGCCCAGGTGGCCTGGCCCCAGCTCCTCTACACCTACCAGCTGCTGCACTCGTTGGAGCTGGTCTTGTCGCGGGCCGTGCGGGACTTGCTGCTGCTCTCCAAGGCCGGGCACCCTGGCCAGGCTTTGGGGTTCCCATCCCCCAGCCCCCAGCCCTGACCCAGTTCACTGCTCAAGCCCCTCCCCTCACCTGGAGGACTGAAATAGTAGCCCACAGCACAGACTTCAGCTCACTGCCTTGGACCAGCTCCTGGGGCCCTACCAGTCCCTCCAGTCCTTGCCAGTATTTATTTCTTGGATATTTATTTATTTTTTAGGGAGATAATGGTTTATTTATTGTATTGTCCTCGGGTTAGACCGCCATATTGGGTCCTAATAAAGCCCTCTAATCTTCTCTCCGACTCTGCTTCTTTTCAGAGAAGGGGGGCCGGCCCCCTGTGTCCTCCCTGGGCCTCTCTCAGCTCCTTCCTTTTGGGGCGGGGCTCAGGGTTCATCCTCCCCAGCTCTAGCCAGTACAGCTGGCGGTTGCCACAGTAACCACTTCTGAGGTCAAGTGACTGTGTTGGCTGCTCCAGGCAACACATCCACCTTTACATCCAATTGTCTGAACTTGGCCTTGGGTGCAGAGGCTGGGAGCAGAGCTGGGAGGTGAGAATCATCTTTGTCGCTGTCATCTGGTCTGGACAGCTGGGACAGGCTGGGGTGGTCATCAGGGTGGGGACCGGAGGCTTGAGGTCATCAATCCCACTCCTAAGTTCAAGGTCAGAGGATGGGAGAGCAGAGAGCAGGCTCCTGCCCAGCCTTTCTATCCTTCTTTGGGGTCAGGGGTCCCCGGTGTCAGCTGGCAGTCACTGAGGCTTTGGCCGGCCCAGGCGGGCTTGCAGTTCCTGCATCATGCCTGGGTGTGCGAGGCCAAACCTGTAGAAAGAAGACAAGGTCACGGCTGCATCCCTGGAATTCCCCAGCCCCCCGCACCCCCCCACCCCGCAGGCTGCAGTTCCCACACTGTGCTTACCCCTGTCCCAGGGGCCTCCTGGCAGGCACCGGGGTCCCAACCGGCCCCGGGGGGCTTGGTTCCGGGGGTTCCTCAGACTGGAGACGCCTCTCCTCCGCAAGAGTTGACAGTTCTTTCTTCTCCTCCTCTTCCTCCTCCTCTTCCTCCTCTTCCTTGGGCTGCTGCGGACTGGACGGACTGGACGGCTCCACCTGCTCCTGGGTGTCACGGGGCCTTCGGAAGGAGGGCCGGGAGCGCCGCTGGGACGAGCTCCGGGCTAGGAGCGCACGACTCCGCGGGACTGAAACGTCCAAATGCAACGCGGGAAGCAGCGCCTACGGGGCGGATGGGCAGCAGATGGACAGCTCAGGGGACTGCTGGCTGCGTGGCCGGTTCCCGCCCCACACCCCGCACCCCGCCAGGAGCTCTCACCTCACTCCAGCTGCTCTGGTCTCCTGAGGGCTCTGCTTGTCCCTGGTTGGCCATCACGCTGCTTGTGTCTGTGTCTTGGGCCTCTGCCCTCTGCTCGCCGGATGCCTGGACGCCGGGGGCCTCGCTGTCCGGGTGGTTCACTCTGCACAGCCCCTCCTTGTCTTGCCTTTCCCCTGCCTCTGGTTCCAGAAGCCTCCACTCGTCCCCGAGGGTCTCCCTGGTCCCCTCTGCCCTGGCTGCCTGGGAGCCCAAGCCATGGCTACCCAGCCCAACTGTGGCTTCAGCCAATGTCCCCACCTCTGCTTGTTCATCTGTCCTGGCCCCCAAAGCCTCCGTGTGTTCCTCTTGACAGGTCAGCTCTTCCTCTGCTGAGCCCTGCAGGCCCCACTCCAGCCGGCCTGGGGCCTCAGCCTCCACAACCTCCCCTCTGCCCTGCCAAGCCAGCCCAGCCCCTCTCCCTGGCCCACCAGCTTCATCCTCGGCCCACCTTGCCTCCAGGCCCTCTTGCAGGCTCTGAGCCACCTCCTCCTGTGGCCTCCAGCCAGGCCCGGAGGCTCCCTCTGCCTCCTGCTGCAGCCTTGCACTCTCCCCCTCCCCCGCCTCTCTGGCCTCTCCCAGTGACCAGCCCATCCCTGCCTCTGCCTCAGGGTTTCCTGCCACTTCTTGGTCCTCCACCCTATGGGCCTCTCCCTGCCCTGCTCCACACCCAGCTATTTTTGCTTTCTCCCAATCTCCATCTGCACCAGGGACCTCTAGTTTTTTCCACTCCCTGCCTTCTGCGCTTTTGGCCTCCCACTCCAGCACCTGAGCTGATGTGGTTGACTCCTGCCTGTCTGCATCTCCTCCCTCTGCCTCCCAGGGGTCCCTTCTCTGGTTTTCCCAGGCATCTGCCTCCCGGACCTCAGGCCTGGAACATTCGTCCAGGTCCCCTTCTGTCCCCTCTGTGCTTGGAGCTGTGGTTCTCCGGGGCTCCTCCTGAGTACCCAGTTCTAACTCTTCTTCCTCCAGGGGCGCTGCTGGGGTCTGAGCCCCTCCAGTCAGTGCGGGGCCCTGGTCCTCCTCCCCTAACGCTGCTCGGCTCACAAGGTGCGCCTCCTCTCTCCTCTCCCTCACCAGCACCTCCCAGGGCCTGGGCTCTGGTGCAGCCTCTACGTCAGCATCGCCTTCCCGCTGAGCCTCCTCCATCTCAGCTGCCTCCTGCACCCCAACCCCACCAGCGCTCATCTCCACATCCTGCCTCTCCGGTGCACTCTCATTCTCAGGCTGCCCTGCGTGGTACGCAGAACCCTGACCTGCTGCCTCCTCCTCCTCCTCCTCGGCAGCCTGTGCACCTGCCATGGGGCTCTCAGCCTCCAGGGCCTGGGTCAGCTTGGGGAAAAGGCTCAGGGCAGCTGCTCTCTTTTCTCTCGTCTCCCACTCCTCCTCTTCCTCCAAGACCCAGCTGCTCCCAGGTCCTTCTGGGGTCCCTTCTCCCAGGACTGGCCCATTCTCTGGCTCCCTGACTCTGGGCTGCTCAGTTTGCTCCCTACTGGGGGCTGTCCAGGCCTCCTCCTTCCTCACCTTCTCTTCCTCCTCTTCCTTCCTCTCTTCCTCCTCTTCCTCCAAGACCCAGCTGCTCCCAGGTCCTTCTGGGGTCCCTTCTCCCAGGACTGGCCCATTCTCTGGCTCCCTGACTCTGGGCTGCTCAGTTTGCTCCCTACTGGGGGCTGTCCAGGCCTCCTCCTTCCTCACCTTCTCTTCCTCCTCTTCCTTCCTCTCTTCCTCCTCTTCCTCCAAGACCCAGCTGCTCCCAGGTCCTTCTGGGGTCCCTTCTCCCAGGACTGGCCCATTCTCTGGCTCCCTGACTCTGGGCTGCTCAGTTTGCTCCCTACTGGGGGCTGTCCAGGCCTCCTCCTTCCTCACCTTCTCTTCCTCCTCTTCCTTCCTCTCTTCCTCCTCTTCCTCCAAGACCCAGCTGCTCCCAGGTCCTTCTGGGGTCCCTTCTCCCAGGACTGGCCCATTCTCTGGCTCCCTGACTCTGGGCTGCTCAGTTTGCTCCCTACTGGGGGCTGTCCAGGCCTCCTCCTTCCTCACCTTCTCTTCCTCCTCTTCCTTCCTCTCTTCCTCCTCTTCCTCCAAGACCCAGCTGCTCCCAGGTCCTTCTGGGGTCCCTTCTCCCAGGACTGGCCCATTCTCTGGCTCCCTGACTCTGGGCTGCTCAGTTTGCTCCCTACTGGGGGCTGTCCAGGCCTCCTCCTTCCTCACCTTCTCTTCCTCCTCTTCCTTCCTCTCTTCCTCCTCTTCCTCCAAGACCCAGCTGCTCCCAGGTCCTTCTGGGGTCCCTTCTCCCAGGACTGGCCCATTCTCTGGCTCCCTGACTCTGGGCTGCTCAGTTTGCTCCCTACTGGGGGCTGTCCAGGCCTCCTCCTTCCTCACCTTCTCTTCCTCCTCTTCCTTCCTCTCTTCCTCCTCTTCCTCCAAGACCCAGCTGCTCCCAGGTCCTTCTGGGGTCCCTTCTCCCAGGACTGGCCCATTCTCTGGCTCCCTGACTCTGGGCTGCTCAGTTTGCTCCCTACTGGGGCCTGTCCAGGCCTCCTCCTTCCTCACCTTCTCCTCCTCTCTCACCTCCTCCTTTCTCTCCTCCTTCACCTCGTTGGCTGAGGTTGTACAGGCCTCCTCCCAGCCAGAGACTGTCCCGCCCTGCTCCCTGCCCAAGGCCTCCCAGTGCCCAGGCTCTGCCCCTGAACCCTGTGACCCTGTATCTGCACCGCCACGCCCCACTACCACCCCCTCTTCTTCCCTCCCAGCCTTATTGGCAACAGGCTCTTCTGTTTCCTCAGCAACCGCCTCCTTGACCTCCTGTCCTGTCTGGCCACCACCTCCTGTCCCCTCCTGCCTGCTGCCACTGGCACCAACCTGCCCCTCAGGCGTTCCGTGCCAGGTCCACTCCTGCTCCACCCCTCTGGCCATCCCTGCCTCTCCTGTCCTGATTTTTTCCTCTTCACCCTCCTCCTGGTCCCAGGTCCTCAGTGTGTCCTCTCTGTCCACTTCCTGTCCACCAGGCTCCTGCCTCTGCTGGACTTGGCTGCTGCTGTCCCAGTGAGCCCCCTGCCCTATCCCAGATGGCACATCCCCCGAGGGGGCACTCAGCTCCTGGCACCTGGCAACCTGTACCGCCTCCCAGGCTCCCATGGTCTGCTTGTCTGTCTGGGAGCCGCCTTCGCCCCACCCCCTGGTTTGTGTCTCAGCAGAGTTCCCCTCCTGGCATCTGCTAGCCTCTTCATGCCCGTCCGGGCCACCCTCAAGGCCCTCCAGCGCTTCCTGGGCTTCCTCCTCTACCCCCTCCCCCAGCTCCTCAGCTGCCCGTGCCCCCCTCTCTACGGTGGGAACCTCATCTCCCATGAGGTAGGAGACGAAGGTGCTGAGGGACTCCTGGAAGACAAGGGATGGGGCAGAGGCATTAAGGAGAGGCCCAGCCCCCTTTCAAACCTGCATGCCCTGAGCCAGGGGAGCAGGGGGAGGCAGGAAGGAGGGCTGGGGTAGGGAACACAGGTGTAGTGGGGACAAGAAAGGGCTCCAGATGTGGCCTGGAGGGCAGGTAGGCTGGGCAAGGTGGCTATCTCATCTCTGGGAAAAGAGGTCTGGAATCAAAGAGCCCCAAAGGGAAGAAAGTGGAGGGGAGAGGAGGGGGGGGTTGTTGAAAGTCTTGGGCCCTTCTCACCAGTGCCCCCCTCAAGGCTTGGTGCAGCCCGGGGAGGTAGAGCCGGAGCAAATCCATGCTGTCTCCTCTCGGTGTCCAGAAAGCTGATAATGACCGGCCCCACCCACCAACACAGCCCAGGACCCAGGACACTTCCTCTTCCTCTGCCTCTCTCCCTGACACATCCCCACCCTGGGCCCTGCCCACCTTCCCCCACACCCACATCAGCCTACGCTACCCAGGTCTGGGAGTGAATAGCTGTGCACGTCCCAAGAGGCTCAGGGGTGCACTGGGCACTGAAGAGCCGGGGAAGGGGGTGGGGGGCAGGCAAGGGAAGCAGGAGACCTCAGGACTGGGCAGGGGCGGGGAGAAGACAGGTGGCCACACTGTCCCTCGGCTGACTCAGGTCTTGTAGCCACACTTAAGCCATTTCCGAGTCCCCCAGCCACAGCCACTCCGTGAGCGGAAGCTGGGGTTTGCAGTTCCTGTTTTGCCTTAGGAGTAGGGGTGAGGAGGGGGCTGGCAGCAGGTTTGGCTTCTCATTTCCACATATTGAATCCTTCCCCAAGAGGACAGAGGGGGTGGATTGGTGGCTCACATACCCATGCCCTCTTTTATGGTTATTCTTGCAAAAGAGAACTGGGCTGAACTCTGTGCTGTGGTTGTCTATGTCAACTGCCCTCTCTACCATGAGTTCCTGGAGGGCAGAGGCCAGGTATGCAAGGCTGCCCAGTTCCTAGGGGTCTGTCTGGGGAGCAGGATACTGCGCTCCAGAGGGCACAACTCAAACAGCAGCATGAAGACCTGGTGGAAGGCAGGACGGGAACAGTGAGCCCAGGTTGTCAAGCCAGAGCAGAACTCAGCAGAGGGGAAGGATGTGGGGAGAATTCAGGGCGCTGACAGACCACTAGAAGAAGGTAAGAGCACAACTTCCTATATTTGGAACCCTGTGAGGTGGCCTTGGGTGAGGTCACACGATGTTCTCAGGCCTGGAGAGATCTGGTCCAGGCATGTGTGGTGGAGTAGCATCAAGAATCCTGTTGTATTTCTTATGGCTAACTTTGTAGGCTCTGCAATCATTTTGCATGTGTCTTGATTTTATTATCTGGAAAAACAGGGGTTGGACGACTTCCATAACATTTTTTGGTTTTAGGAAAAATTGGAAAAGATCATCTCTTTTTCTTGATGAAATCTGCTTAAGAGAGTGTTGTAGTTATTTTAGGTTTCTAAAGCAACTGAAAGCAACCTATAAGAGTGGAAAAAAGTGACTCTGCTGTGAGCCTGGTCAGTCTGGTTAACAAAAACAGAAGAATAAGAGAAGAAAAGAAGGAAGAGAGAAAGGAAGAGCCGAATAAAGAGAGAAAGAGAGGGGGCGCCAGAGAGCTAAGGGCAGGTGACCATATTTCTTTCTGGCAACAGAAGGTTGTGGGAGAGGAGCTGAAGCCGACTGCAGCCATGATAAGTGCTGGCAGGATCACGTCAAGGTCTTGCGTGCAGCCAATCTAT
This sequence comes from Ochotona curzoniae, assembly GCF_017591425.1. Classification (NCBI taxonomy): domain Eukaryota; kingdom Metazoa; phylum Chordata; class Mammalia; order Lagomorpha; family Ochotonidae; genus Ochotona; species Ochotona curzoniae. Next base: position 9,135,158 of record NW_024465421.1, read on the forward strand.
CAGCATGGCTTTATTTGCCGATCCTACCGGTTCTAGTTTAAAATCTGGGGTTCCAGGCCTCTCCTTCCAGGCAAAGACAGGCCGAGGAGCCGGAAGTAGGGAGGACCTTAGAGCACGTGATGGGGAATCCGCGCGCTCTCTCACGTGACCCGGCAACCTGCTGCTCCGCGGCGAGGAACGCTTGTTTGCTCTTAAAGGTACAGGTCCGGGGACGCCCTGTTCTCCAGGGCGGGGGCAGGTCGGATGGGCGGGAACGTGGCGGGGGTGTGGGAGGGTTCGAGACTTAGTCCTGAACCAGCCTGATGGATCGCGGGGCGCGAGTGCAGCAGACAAGCCGGAGGTAGGATGGCCACGGGGCGTTGAACCTGCTCACCTGTCACAGACCCTCACCCTCCTGTTGGGGGCCAATTCCGACTCCTTGCTGACCTGGGGCCCCTCGGGGAGCCGCGCTGGACGCCATGGACGGCCGCAGGGACTCGCGACAGTGCCTGACAGATTCCCAGGGTGAGTGTTCTGGCCCGGTCCTCGGGGAGTGCCCATTGGTGCCCCTCGACGCACCTGATGGTGGGGTTTGGGAGGACCTACAGGGTCGGGGGACGAGTCGTGCACTAGACAGGGGCGTGGGCCTCAGGCCACCTTCTCTCCCTGGCAGGGGAAGAAGAGACCGTCCCGGAGCTCCGGGCCTCTCGGTCGGGCAATCAGAGCGCCCACTGGAGGAACGCAGTGGGCTTCTGGTGAGCGACCCCTGGGGTTAGCAAAAGTGGGGTGTGAGGAAGGGAGGATGGGAGGAGAAGGGGGTGCTGGAGCAGCAGGGAGCGGCGCACAGGAGCTGAGTGCACAGTGACTGAAGCCATCGGTTTGCCCCGAGGCACCTGCCAGCCCTTTTCCAAACTTCATTTATTTACTTATCACCTTTCAGCCTGCCATCTGGAAGTTTACCAATGGCGTATTTTTCCTACAAGCAGTTCAGCTGTAAAATTCTTGAATGCACTTTTTTTTTTTTTTTAAAGAAAACTGTCTTTAAAGATTATTTACTTATTTGAAAGTGTTACAGAGACAGGGAGAGAAAGACAGAGGGAGAGCTTTCATTCACTGATGCACTCCCCCAGATGGCCACAACCTCCAGGGCTGGGCCAGGCCAAAGCCAGGAGCTTCATCCAGGTCTCCCATGTGGGTACAGGGGCCCAAGCACTTGGGCCATGTCCCTGCTGGTCTCCCAGGCGCATTAGCAGAGAGCTGAAGTCGAGTAGGCAATGGCTTTACCAACCCCTAAAGACAGACGACTTTTTAAATCCAAATGGAAAAAAAACAGTTTCTCCCTGATGCATGTTTAAAATAATTGCATTGGTATTGAAACTGTTAGAGAAAGATTTCCTAAATCTTTCAATTTCAATTTTCAATACAAATTTCAATTTCAATTTTCAATAAAAATTTCAATGTGGGGCCCAGCGCGGTGGCCTAGCAGCTAAAGTCCTCACCTTGAACGCACCGGGATCCCATATGGGCGCCAGTTCTAATCCTGGAAGCTCTGCTTCCCATCCAGCTTCCTGCTTGTGGCCTGGAAAAGCAGTTTAGGACACTCTGCACCCGCGGGGGAGACCTGGAGGAAGTTCCTGGCTCCTGACTTTGGATCAGCACAGCAACAGCCGTTGCGCTCACTTGGGGAGTGAATCATTGGATGGAAGATCTTCCTCTCTCTCCTCCTCTCTGTATATCTGACTGTAATTAAAAAAAAAAAAAAAAGATTTCAATGCACAGCCTTGGAAAATACAGCTAGCATTAACCCAGACAAGGAAGAAGTCGGGAGTTGGAAGTGGATTCTTCAGTGTCTCATGAGAGCGACTGATGGCCCTTGAGCCTGTTTCATCAGCAGTGAAAGGGGAAGAGCTGTAGTGTCACTTCCTAGGACCGTGATTGGGGATGCTTAGCCAGCCTCAGTGTGACACTGGGCTATGCGCTATGTGCAGCTCCAGGAGAGGAGAGTCATGAGAAAGGCTTTGGCATTGCCTTATGAAAAAAAAAAAGATTTAATTATTTGAAAGGCAAAGTTGGGGAGAGAGAGAGAGAGAGAGAGAGAGAGAGAGAGAGAGAGAGAGACCGATCTTCTATCCACTGGTTCACTCCCCAGATGGCTACAACAGTGAGGTCTGGATCAGGAACCAGGAGCTGCTTCTGGGTCTCTGATGTGGTATAGGAGCTCAAATACTTGAGCCATCCTCTTCTGCTTTTATAGGCCACAAACAGGGTGCTGGGTCACAAATTGGAGTAGCTGGGAGTTGAACTGACGCCCATTTGGAATGCTGGTCCTGCAGGCAGAGGCTTAATGTACTATGCCACAGTGCCAGCCCCGGTTTCTCCATCTTGTCCACAAGTAGACTGAGGCCACTAGAGGAGGAAGCAGCAAACAAGGGACCTGGATGCAGTCCTTTGGGTGTCCAGCTCTGTAGCCACACTGCATCGTGGATGAGGGAGACCCTGAACTGAATGGGGGGCCAGCTCTGAGGAGTGAGGGGCTAAGGATGACTTTCAGGGTGAGGCTTAGAGATGAGCAGGGAACCCCCATCTGGTATCCGCCCGCCTGCTCTTCAGCCAGCCCTCCCTGGTGGGGTTTGGTGACAGGGAGGGGAATGGAGGGTGCTGTGGGAGAGACTGTGGCTGGCTCCTTGGCCCAGAGGGCAGCTGAGCTCCATGTGCTCATCCCAGGATCCTGGGCCTTTGCAACAACTTCTCCTACGTGGTGATGCTCAGTGCTGCCTATGACATCCTCCATCACGACACGGTGCCTGGGAACCAGAGCCATGTAAGCGAACCCCTCTCCACCGCCAGCCCGGGGCACGGTCCCCACAGGCGGGTGAAGGCTCCCCCCCCCTGGGGCAGAAGCTTCTTGAAATACTTCGGAAATGAATCACGGAAGAATGGGAAAAGGGGACTAAGTTTGCAATCTTCCCAGGCCCTCAGAACTAGAGGGATCTTTATAAGACCAAAGGGTGCCAGGCGAGTGTCTATGATTGGGCAGGGTGATCCTCTATGGCAAAACCCCTGAGCCTGCACCTGCTCTGCACTGGGGGAGGCTGCATGGGCCCATGGGTTGCCGGGACGGATACTGGGGGGCAGGGCTGTTCCCAGACGTTTGCAGGCTGTTCATCAGTATCATGTCCTGCTGTCTACCTTCTCTATGCCAATAGCCCACCCAGGTCACTGGTACCAAGGATGTCCCCAGGGTGAGGGTGAAGGTGGGGGCAGGGGTGACACTGCCCTCAGAGGAGAATCGCTTGTCTGTGCTGAGCTGGTCCAACAAGGTAGATTGTCCCAGGATCAGATCCTCTGGTACAACCAGTGTTTGTCTGAAAGCTCTTGAACGAATTAGCCACACATGGTCTGGCCTTGGCAGGGCCACCTTCCGTCTGCCGGCTGTGGGTCAGAGACACTTAGACCCACCTCCGTAGTGCCCTTTAGAGAAACTATTTGTAAGAGGTTGGCACAGATGACCCCAACCATCCTTTAAGTTAGCACAGAGCTGACACACTGGTCTACCCCTTCCATCTGCCTTCCTGGGTGACAAGTTTGTCTCTCCCACCAGGTGGACCCAGGGCCAGCACCCACTCCCCACAACAACTCCTCTCGCTTCGACTGCAACCCTGTCTCCACAGCTGTGAGTGCCCACCCCACTCCTCTCCTGCGCCCGGAGGAGACTCTTGGGCATCCCTGAGGTTGCCAATCTAGGAGGGAGCCCTTTCTTCCTGGCCAGAGCTGGGGGCGGGGTGGTCTCTCACTCTTTGCCCTGTCCCAGGCCGTCCTGCTGGCAGACATTCTCCCCACCCTCGTCATCAAACTGCTGGCTCCTCTTGGGCTCCATCTGCTGCCCTACAGGTCAGGGCGGGAGTGTGGTGGGGGAGGACAGTAGGCAGGAGGGGGTAGGACAGGGGGCATAGCAGATGGGGTGAGGTGGTAGGGGCACAGCAGATGGGGGGTGAGGTGGTAGGGGTACAGCAGGTGGAGGGGTGAGGTGGTAGGGGTACAGCAGGTGGGGTGTGATGTGGTAGGGGTACAGCTGGTGGAGGGGTGAGGTGGTAGGGGTACAGCAGGTGGAGGGGTGAGGTGGTAGGGGTACAGCAGGTGGGGGGGTGAGGTGGTAGGGGTACAGCAGGTAGAGGGGAGGCTGCAGAGCTGGGAGCAGGGGCTCACTGTCCCCTTCTCTCCACCTCCTTCTCCCTTGCAGCCCTCGGGTTCTGGTCAGCGGGCTGTGTGCTGCTGGAAGCTTCCTCCTCGTGGCCTTTTCTGACTCTGTGGGGATCAGCCTGTGCGGTGAGTGCGCAGCTGCGTGTCAGGTGTGAGAGAGCGCATACGTGGGTCACCTTTCACTGCTGGGGAAGGTACTGTGGCCGGAACCCTTAGCATCAGCTAGAAGTGTCCCAAGGGGGAAAGGGTTTTGGGTGGAGGAAACGGACAAGCTTCGTGGACAGGAAGGTGGGTCATTGGGGTGGAGGGGATGGCGAGGATAAGCTGTCGTTCTAAGTGGATGGAGCCACAGCTCTCTGCCAGGTGGGTGGAGGAGGGAGTTGACTCGTGGCCTCCAGTCTGGAACCCACCAGTCTTTTATTCCATGGGAGCTGATCTTAGCAGAGGAGGTCAAGCTCAGCCTGCCTTAGGGAACCGGGCTGCCCTGGGGAGGCTCAGTTTGGCCAACCTCACCCTCACCTCCCTGTTTGTCCTCTTGCTAGGTGTGGTCTTGGCCAGCATCTCATCAGGTCTAGGAGAGGTCACCTTCCTGTCCCTCACTGCCATCTACCCCAGGTCAGCAGCAGAGCAGGGCCGAGGTGGGGAGGAGGGGGACTACTGCTCTGGTCCTCCTGACTGCTCCTGTGTGCCCCCTAACAGGGCTGTGATCTCCTGGTGGTCCTCGGGAACTGGGGGTGCAGGGCTGCTCGGTGCCCTGTCCTATCTGGGCCTCACCCAGGCAGGCCTCTCCCCACAGAACACCCTGCTATCTATGCTGGGTATACCTGCCCTCCTGCTGGCCAGGTGAGCCACCCTGGGGCCAGGAAGAGGAGGGGGGATTCAGAACCAGGGTCAGGAAAACTGTTCCTGCACACCTTGGAGGCAGAGCTGGAAGGAGGAGGGTGTGGCCTTTGGGGCGTGGCCTTGTGGGTGTGGTTTCTTGGGGCGTGGCATCGGTGGCTTGGGGCCTTTCCAGCCAAGCAGGTTCTCTGACTTCTGCCTTTGTTCTGCTCACCCCCAGCTATTTCTTACTGCTCACGGCCCCTGAGCCCCAAGATCCTGGAGGGGAAGCAGAAGCCGATCCAGCAACGCGGCAGCCCCTGTTAAGCCCCGAGGTCCCAGAGGCAAAGCCAGGTAGGAGACAGAGGTCAGTCGTTACACATGAAGGGGACCAGGGTCAAGGTGTTGCTAGTGAACAAAGCCGTTACAGTGCTGGAAAGAACATAAGCTAGTGCTGTGGCCCAAAAGTGACAACAATGGACTGGAACAAGGGAGGGGTTCTGCTTTGTATTTATTTATTTATGTACTTGAAAGGCTGAGCGATACACACATAGATCTTCCATGCACTGAGTCACTGTCCACATGGACACAATAGCCAAAGCTGGGCCAGGTCAAAGCCAGGAGTTAGGAGTTGCATCTGAGTCTCCCATGTGGTTTCAGGAACTCATGGGGTTAAGCCATCATTTGATCCCTGGCCAGGCATTAACAGAAGCTAAATTAGAAGCAGAGCAACTGGGACTCAAACCAGCCCTCTGATGCAGGACAGACTTCCCAAGCTGCAGCTTAACCCACTGTACCACAACACCTACCTCCAGAAGAGGTGTCTGAAGAGGTGAAATGTGGGCTGGAACTTGACTAACCAGGACCTGACTAACTTGAGTAAACAGGTTCCAGATGAAGGCAAGAGCAAGTGCTAAGGCTTCAGATGTTCTGGAAACAAATGGAGTGGCAGGGGATGGGAGGGAGCAGTGCTGTGGTCTGGTGGGAAAAGCTACTTCTTGCATCCTATATTGGCACTGGTTTGTTTCCCAGCTTCTCCACTTCCCATCCAGCTCGTACTAACATACCTGAGCAAAGCAGCCTGAATACGTGGGTCCCTGCCATCCACATGGGAAACCCAAATGAAACTCCAGGTTCCTAGCATGGAGCTGGACCACTGTGGCCACCTGGCACCTGGAGCTATCATGAGGTGGACACAGATACTTAAATATCGATCAAATGCAACATTGTGTAGTGTGGGAGGATCCAGTAGACCCACTCTGCGTGTCCCCGAGTTATTGCCAAGTCAGCTGTACCCTTCTCCCACTGTTCCTTCGCAGCCTCCAGCTGGAACCTGTCCTGCCAGGAAAAGTGGACTGTATTCAAGGTTTGATGGTGGCCGTGGCGCGTGCCATGGGGCGGAGCCACAGAGGAGGGGTGCGTGTGGCCTGCCGTCCGCTCACCCTGCTGTCCCTCTTAGGGCCTGCTGTATTACATCATCCCGCTGGTGCTGGTCTATTTTGCCGAGTATTTCATCAACCAGGGGCTTGTAAGTGCACGGGTCACAGGGAGGGCTGTGGCAGCGGCAGTGGTGCAAGGAGAAGGGGCTGGAGGGCCGGAGTGTACTCTCACCCTGTCGCACCTGTGTCCCCTGACTTGCTTTGGCTGCAGTTTGAACTGCTCTTCTTCCGGAACACACACCTGACCCATACCCAGCAGTACCGTTGGTGAGAGGAGGAGGAGGCATGGGTGGGGTGGTGTTCAGGTAGGGAGCTGGGAGGGGCTGTCTCTTATGGAGCAGTCTCTGGGCAGACTGTGTGTCCCCCTCTTCCCCGCAAAAAAGAGTGTCCCCTGCTCCCCACCCCAACCCAGGTACCAGATGCTGTACCAGGCTGGAGTGTTCGCCTCCCGCTCTTCTCTCCGCTGCTGCCGCATCCGCTTCACTTGGGCCCTGGCCATGCTGCAGGTACCCAAATGCTGCTTCTCCCTCGGCTGTGGGCTCCCAGCCTCTGCCCCAGGCCCTGCTGGAAGAGTTTTATCATTTAGAAGCACCTGGGGTCAGGGGTGGGGGGGTGGGCGGAGGGACAGGAGAGAGGGAGCGATTCCTGTTACAGTGTGTGGCCTCAGGAGCCAGGCGACCCCCAGGGGCAGACCCCAGCTTCTGTCCCCAGTGGCTGGCTGTGTGACTCGGGGCGGGTCTCCGATCCTCCCTGAACCTCTGTGTCTCATCCACACGTCAGGTGGATCCACCATCTGGGTCTCAGGCCAGTTTTAAATCATTAGCATTATTATTATTCATATAAATAAGAGTAGTAGCATTTGAGAGGCAGAGAACTCCTGGCGACTGGCACACTCCCTGAATGCCCACAGTCATTGGATCTGGGCCAGGTAGAAGCCAGGAGTCGGAGACTCCATCCAGGTCCCCCACCTGGTTGATAGAGACACAATGAACTTAAAGCATCACCTGCTGCCTCCTGGGGTCTGTGTTAGCAGGAACCTGGAACCAGGAGTCAGAGCCAGAACTTGAGCCCTGGCGCCCCCATGGGAGGAGGCAGGTGTCCGACTAGTGTCTCAAATGCCAGGCCTAAAGCCCACCTCTAGGAGCCCTCTGTGAGGATTATTTGCACCTACGTGGAGCAAATAGGATTTCAAAGTCCCCTTTAAAAGGTAACTGTAAAATACAGCAGTCACTGGCATTGTGACCAGTGGGCCGTTTATCTCAGTAATTGCCAGAGAGCAAATTGACCTAGCCATGGCCCAGCAGGAGCAGCCTGCAGCTCTCAGCATATAGCAGTCTGTCCAAAAGAGTTTCCCACGACCAACATTCCTGGGTTCAAGGTCACAAGTCGACCACCTCCAGGAACGGAACGGTTAAACTTTCCACTGTTAGAAGAAAGCCTTTTGGCCTCAGCAATTCAGTTCTGCCAGCCCAAGGCCCCCACCACATTCCGTGTTGCTTATAGCCAAAGCCACCAACCATCTTCCTAAATTTGTATAAGCTATGGGTGCAGAACCTGTATTTTTTTTTTCCCTGCCAAGGGCCATTTGGAGATGTATAACACGATTCACTGGCGATATAAAACTATCTGCTCAAAAATCAGCTTGCTATACATTTGTTGAATTTCGAGTCCTGCCTGTGGTTGCCTTGGCAGGGCCAGACCTAATAATTTCCTGGATGTTGTCCCCTCACCGCTGGCCTGAGGCTTGTATCCATCAAGTTCCAATTTACTGGGTCAGCAGCTCCTCACTCAGGAGTCTTCTAGATCCTGCCAGCTTTACCTAGAGTTGTCCCCAAGGCTGTCTCCTGGAACTGGAGTCAGGGCTTAGATTTACGGAATCACCTAATGCACAGCCTGGAGGATGCAAGGCGTTGCCCCTGTTACCCTGGGGCTGCTCTGTTGTACAGGTGTCTGAACCCACCTGAGACAGACTGAATTGGGACCTGAAGGGGGGTGAGGTCGCGGGGGGGGGGGGGCCGGGGAGGTACTGCATAGCACATTTGTCACTAGAGCCTCTACCTGAAGAGTGAGTGTGAACCGCCAGTGTGGCCTCACATTACACAAAGGGTTGGGATAGTAGAGCTCCCAAGGTTGGGTGGGGAGAGGAGAGAAAAATTGCATCCCTTTGAGACTCTCAGGGAGATGGCAGGTATGGACTAAACTGATTGATGACCAAGAGGGCTCCCAATTAAGGAGAAGGGGGAATGACAGGGGGCAGAGGTCTGCAGGGAACTGGGCCGAGGGGGGAGGTCATGGAGAGAAACCTACAGTAGCTCCCAGGGCCTGGTGGAGCTTGCTAGCTCTGCAGCATCTCTCGGGGCCACAGGATGGGCTGTCCCATCCCGCTGTGACTCCAGGCTCAGCCCTCCCCTGCCTTGACTGTGTCCACAGTGCCTCAACATGGCCATGCTGCTGGCAGACATCTGGCTGGGCTTCCTGCCAAGCATCTACCTCGTCTTTCTGATCATTCTGTATGAGGGGCTCCTGGGAGGCGCAGCCTACGTCAACACCTTCCACAACATTGCCTTGGAGGTTAGCGGCTGCTGGGGGCGGGGCGAGGACGGTGCCTGGCACAGTTCCGGGGTATACCTCTCTGAGGCCCGAGGCATCCTTTACCTGAGCGCTTTGCTTTTCCCAGACCAGTGATAAGCATCGTGAGTTCGCCATGGCCGCCGCCTGCATCTCTGACACCTTGGGGATCTCACTGTCGGGGCTCCTGGCCTTGCCAGTGCACAACTTCTTCTGCCGCCTCTCCTGATGTGGATAGATGTGAAGTGGGGATAAGGGACACGCTGGGAGCAGGAGGGCGGGTTACACATGCCTGTGCTTCTGGCTCCAGGGTCCCTGGTCCCTGCGCTCCCGTCACGGGCTCCCCTGTGGGGGAAAGGGAAGTGCCAGACTTTGTGCCGGGCAGCGTATCTCCCACTCCCAAGCTGGACTCAGGGAGTTTCTTGGTGGCTTTGTGCCATCTAAATAAATGCCCATTTTATCAATGGATCACTTGTGCGGTTTTTGTCTATGATAGTTTTGTGGTAAACGTACAAGCTCTCTTTTATATGAGCACATAAAGGAAATAATTCAGTAGATTTCTGCCAGTCATCGAGGCTCTATTTGTTGTTGTTGTTGTTTGTTGTTTGTTTGTTTTTTAAGATTTATTTTACTTAGGTGAGAGGTTGAATGTTAGAGAGATCGCCCATCTATTGGTTCACTCTCCAAATGGTCACAACAGCTGGACCTGGGCCAGGCTGAAGCCAGGAGCCAGGGGCTTCCTCCAGCTCTCCCTTGTCGGTAGCAGGGTCCCCAGGACTCAGACCAGCTTCTGCTGCTTGGCCAGATATGTTAGCAGGGAGCTGGATCAGAAGTGGAGCAGCCGGGAATCAAACCGGTGCCCACAGGGGATGCAACGTTGGAGATGGTAGCTTAACTGGTTAAGCCACAATGTTGGCCCCAAGACTCTATTTATTCATGTCTTTATTGTATAGGACAACTTATATTTTTCCCCAACATGAACATTTTCATCTACATAAGTTGAAAGTCCTTGCGGTGTCAGTCCCATGGATATACCACCCGACTTTTGGAGGAACATTTTGCTTTGGTGGCTTTATTGGGTACCCAACACTCCATCATAGCCCCCTCTTTCCTCCATGTGTTTCGTTCTTGGGGTGTATTTATTTCAGAGCAAGGTGGATATCAGTAGTTTCCCTGGAAACACTTCAGCCCATACACATTGAAAGTGTTCCTTGACTTAGGGGCAAAGTGACAGAAAAATCTTTCCTGTGCTGATTCATTCCTCAAATAAATGCCCAGAGCAGTCAGGGCTGAGCCAGGCTGCAACCAGGATCCAGGAACTTCATCTGGGTCTCCCACATGATGGGTGGCAGGAACCCCTGATTGTGGCCCATCATGAGCTGTCTCTCGGGCAGAGTGGAAGGGAGTGGCCCAGAAGCAGAGGCAGGACTGGGTACCAGAAGCAGACACGGGCACCCCAAGGGCAGCCACCAGACTGTGACTGAGCCGGGCTGAGCAGTGTGGCCCATACCTCATTGTGTCTTCATCCTATTTGCCTAAGTCCTGTTCACTTGGGTCTCGTCACAACAATTCAATAAATTTATTTCCTTTGAAGGGAAGTGCTGCAGCTATGGAAAGCATGCATTGGAAATGCTCATTTATACTCAATAAGCATGCAGCCATTCAGTTTGCATATCCAGGGGCTGGCGCAGTGGCTCAACAGGCTAATCCTCTGCCTACAGTGCTGGTATCCCATATGGACACTACTTCTAGTCCCAGCTGCTCCACTTCTAATCCAGCTTCCTGCATATGACCTGGGAAAGCAGTAGAGGATGGCTCAAATCCTTTGATCCCTAAATCCATATGGAAGACTGGGAAAAAGCTCCTGGCTCCTGGCTTCAGATCAGCTCAGCTCAGCTCCAGTTGGTGACCTAACTGGGGATTGAATCAACAGACAGAGCTCTTTTTCTGTCTCTCCTTCTCTCTGTAAATCTTCCTTTCAAATAAAAATAATCTTTTTTTTATTAAAAAAAATGCAGATTCAGATATCCCAAGAGCATGCCCTCGCTCCTGGTGCTACTTATGTGCCCAGCTTGGGGAAACGCTGGTCTACAGGTCAGCTACATTGGGCTTGGAAGCCACAGGCAGCCGGCTCTGCCATTCCATCATCAGCCTGTAGTCCCCAGAAAAGTCATTGCACCCCAATTTCTTGCTCTTCCAAACAAGGTGACAGTCGCAGCTTTCAGGGTGAACATCCAGGCTAGCAGTGACCCCTGCACCCCACATCAGAAGCAGTGACCCCTGCATTCCACATTCAAGCATCTGCACTGAAAGCCACCCTGGTTTGTGACTGCAGCTTCCCGCTAAGGGCCAGCAGTGAGGATGGCTTGGGGGAGACCTGGATGAATGCCTCCACCTACCAGGAGGCTTGAATTGGGTTCCTGGATCCTAACTTGTACCTCTGCTCATCTGTCACCCCTGGGGGTCATTTGGGGAGTGGACTAGCAGCAGGGGGTGTGATGGAAATTGACCACCAGAGACTCATAACCACTTACTGAAAAGGAGGGCCACAGCCTTGGTACCTCCTAGAAGGCTGATCCTTGATGGGCTTTTGTTACAAACTCTTACATGGAAGTAGCATGAGCTATTTTTAGCACTAGTAGGGTGGTGGGGCAATGGCCAAGCAAGCAAGTAAGGTTTACAGAAGTGTGTCTGTGGATAGGATTGGGCCTGTGGCCAGCCCATTTGGGTCAGCATCTTATCTCAGTCCTCCAGCTGTACCTGACTGGCTTCAAAGCAAGTTCATCCTACACTGTCTTCATGTAGCCTTTATGCAAGCTGTTTTCTAAAAAAACCTTTTCTAAAAAGTCCCTTCTCAGGAGCATTATTTAAAAATAAATAAATACTGGCCAGCACAGTGACATGGCAGACCAATCCTCTGCCTACAGCGCTGACATCCCATATGGACACAGGTTCATGTTCTGGCTGCTGCACTGCTGAGCCAGCTCTCTGCTAACGATATGGGAGAGCAGCAGCAGATGGTCCAAGTGCTTGGGCCCCTGTACCCACATGGGAGATGTGAATGGAGCTCTTGACTACAGCTTGGCCTAGTCCCAGTAATTGTGGTCATGTGGGCAGTGAACTAGCAGGTAGAAGATTTTCTCTCTGTCTTTCTCCCTCTCCCATACATCCCATAACTCTACCTTAAAGCAAAATAAGTAAATCTTTAAAAGCAAGTCAATAAATGCCAGGTTTGTAAGGTGCTTATGAAAGTCAAATGACCGCATGGGGATGCAGAGTCAGTACTCAATACACGTGACTTGAGTGAGGTGATGAGGTATATCCTGCCCTTGACCCTTCTCAAGCTGCATTCTGCCGGGAGTATGAAAGCTTTCTTTATATATATATATATTGTTTACATGGTTGAAAGGGATGGGCCTTGGATTAGGGTGGAGTGGGGTTCTCAATTTTGAGCGCACCAGAGGGCTAAATGCAGATGGCTGGGCTGCACTTCACGGTCTCTGATGGAGGAGGTAGGGCTCAGAGACCAAGAACACACACAATCACACACAGGTCTCTTCGCTGGGTTGTCTTAGCAGCGTGGCCCATAAGTGCATGGGTTTGAGACTTAAAAAAAAATAAGATTTATTTATTTTTAACTGGAAAAGGTTTACAGAGAGAAGGATAGATAAATCTTCCATCTGCTGGTTTATTCCCCAAAAGTTTGCAATGGCTGGAGCTGAATCTATTAGAAGTTAGGAGCTGCTTCTGGGTCTCCCACGCAGGTGCAGGCTCCTAAGGCTTTGGGCTATCCTCTACTGTTTTCCCAGGCCACAAGCAGGAAGCTGGATGAGAAGTGGAGCAGCCGGCCGGGACATGAACCAGCACTCACAGATATGCCAATTGAGCCATCTTGCCAGTCCCTCAACTCTGTTAATGGCCTGGGAAAGCAGCAGGAGATGGCCCAAGAGCTCAGTGCAATGGCTCAGTGGCTAAGTTGTTGCCTCATACAAGTCAGGCTCACGTATAAAGGCAGTAGCACATGCTTTCCTCATCCTCTTTTGAAGCGCTTTTGAAGGGCTCTGCAAGCCAAGTCATTCGTTGGAACCTGGAAATGCAGGCGTCTCTGGATTTCTACCATGGATTGATGCATGGCTCCCAGTCCCTAAACTACCCCGAAATGGCTGCAATAACTTGGGCTGGGCCCGGCAGCGTGACCTGGTGATTAAAGTCCTCTCCTTGAATGAACTGGGATCCCATATAGGCACCAGTTCTAATCCTGGCAGCTCCATTTCCCATCCAGCTCCCTGCTTGTGGCCTGGGAAAGCAGTAGAGGACAGACCAAAACCTTGGGATCCTGCACCCGTGTGGGAGACCTGGAGGAAGTTCCTGGCTTCTGGCTCCAGATTGGCACAGCACTGACCATTGCAGTCATTTGGGGAGTGAATCATCGGATGGAAGCTCTCCCTCTCTGTCTCTCTTCCTCTCTGTATATGTGACTTCGTAATATAAATAAATGAATAAATAAATCTTTTTGAAAAAATTTACTTGGGCTGAGCCAAGCCAAAGACTGGGAGTCAGGAATCCTATCTGGTCTTCACGTGAGTGATAGGGGTTCAGGCAATTGAGCCATCTTCTGCTGCCCTCGTAGGCACATTAGCAAGCAGCTGGATCAGAGGCAGAGCAGCCAGAGCTTGCATCAGCAGTTCCATATGGGATGCTGGTGTTGCAACCAGAAGCTTAACACGATGTGCCACAATGCAGGCCTGAGGCCCACCTCTTAATAGGCAGCATTGCAATGGCAACTAAATTTCTATAGGAGTGACAGATGTTTGGTGCAGTGACTAAAGTTACTGCTTGAGACACCTGCCTGCTCCCAACTCCAGCTTCTTGCTGATGCACACCTTAAGAGGCAGCAGGTGATAGGCAGACCGGGCTGAGCAGGGATACAGAACTCATTGGCCTGCATGTGTCCTGGGTTAGGGGGAGAGCCAGGCTGGGCTAAGCAACTATCCACTGGTACATGCATGAGCCAAAGTGTAGGCTGTTTGGGCTTTGTTGCAGCGTCAGCTAGCAGGTGCCAGGATTGGGGCAAGTCCTGTCAGGCTAGACCATGGAACCACCTGGAAAGTGCAAGGTCTGGGGCTGGGAATGGACCTAGGTAGGTAAATTGTGAGCATCTCTCTGACAGGCTGCAGTTCCCACAAGTGAGCATGGGAACCAGGGCTGGGGACAGACCTGGCTAGACAGGCAGAAGCACCTGCTGGCATGAGTGTAGAATGGATAATGGGGTTGGTCAGGTAGACTCCAAAACCAATTGATGTGTATGAGAGCCAAAAGGGATGTGTGACATACTAGACCAGTCTGCTGTACATACCAGCATGTGCAGAGGCCTAGGCTGAGGGCGGGCTTCTAGGGATTATTAGGGGTCAGTCTGACAAGACTGCGGTTCCTGCTAATGTACGTGAAGGCTGAGTATGTGGTGGACAGGGATATGCTGAACCTCAGCATCCAGTGGTTTGCATAAGAGATGTGGCTGGGGACAGAACTGACTGGGTGACTACAACCACCAGTGTGTGTGCAGGCTGATGTGTGTGATGAACTGAGTCAGACCCCACACTGGCTGACACACACAGAAGTCAGGTTAGGGTCACCTCTGGCAAGGTTTCTTTGGGGACCACCCCCAACTGGACCACTGGACTCAGATTTCCTACCACAGTGAAAATCACAGAATCTGTGGTCTGATTGTGGAGCTCACCGGGGACGTGACAGTCAGCTCATTGAGGCCTGCAGAGGACATCTAGTACCATGGACGGCAGAACAAATTGGACAGCTCTCCTGGCCAAGTATCTGGTGAACTGAGACTCTAAGGTGGACTCTATCAGCTGATGGATCTTGGAAGGATTTCTTCAACCTTGGAGCAACAAAATCAACAGCATCTCAGAACTATCAAAACCACTTAAGCGGTGCCCTCAGAACATGCTGCACACTGGGGACCCTGGGGCCTCAGATAGCCATGCCCATCCCTCGGGTACTGACAAAGGGAAGCCCTCTGCTCTTTCCACCCCTCTTTCCCCAGCTCTCACCCACTTTCTGCATTCTTCAACCCTTTCCACCCTAATCAGTGGTCCATATTGGCATGCATCCTTAATTACGTAAACATCATCAAAAATAAATTTATTATTAGAAAAACAAAAGATAAATGGACCCAGTGTGGCAGCCTAGTAGCTAAAGTCCTTGCCTTGCATGCACCGAAATCTTGTATGGGTACTGGTTCTAATCCCAGTGGCCCTGCTTCCCATCCAGCTCCTTACTTGGGGCCTGGCAAAGCAGTCGAGAACAGACCAAAGCCTTGGGATCCTGCACCTGCATGGAAGATCCAGAAAAGGCTCCCGGTTCCTGGTTTCAGATTGGCTCAGCTCTGGCTGTTGCGGCTACTTGGGGAGTAAATTATCATATGGAAGCTCTTCCTCTCTGTTTCTCCTCCTCTCTGTATATCTGGGTCTTTCCAATTAAAAAAAAACAAACAGATAAGTGAATTGTCCATGATGTTAAAGAATTTAACCACCCCACTAGTGGATCTGTTCCCCAAGTGTTACCATGGCTCCCAGCCGGGACCTCAGTCCAGGTCTGCCATGTGGCTGGCAGGAATCCAATGATACGGGCCATCACCGCTGCCTCCTCAAGTCCGCACTAGCAGGAAGCTGGAGTCAGGTTCCGGGACTGGAAGCAAGCACGGCACTCGGAGGGAAGGCTTGCCTGTCAGCCTGTCAGCCTGTCAGCCAAGTCCCACCCTTTCCGTGAAGTTTTCAAAGACCCCCTCCCCACATACGTGGGTAGATGTACGTGTGTGTCAAGAGATCCGGCTCCCTTTCCCCTTTTATTCATACATGTTGCAACTCCTTCTATGTCAGTACAGAGGGGTCTGTCTCCTCTTTAACGCTAGAATATTGTCGTACTAAACAAAACATACATAAAATATGTTTCCTCATGATCCCCTGAGGGCTGCCCCTTGTCCAAGCCGCAAGGAACCCTGAGGGCAGAAGGCATTGTTCCACCTAAAAGAGGAAAATGGCTCTGTCCTGGCACCTACAGGCTTATAGGGTAAGGAGAGGTTGCAGGTGCCCAGGAGATGGGGTCCATGAAGTGGACTGTACAATTTGTGACTGGATAATTAAAAGCACTGCAAATTGAGAGAGAGAGAGAGAGAGAAAGAGAGATGCTGACAGCCTAGAGGGCCAGCAGTTTGTTCAAAGTCCCACCGATAGCTCATGTTGCAATTCAAAGCTATCAGAACTGTTTCAGAATCTGTTGTTCTAGAACTAGATTCCAGCAAGCTTTATTGATATTGAAAAAAATTAGAGGCAGAATGTCAAAGAAAGAGATTGAGATTTTTCTATTTGCTGGCTCACTCTGCAAATGTCTGCAACTACTTCAGCCATCTTCCACAGCTTTCCCAGTTGCATTAGCCGAATCTGGATCAAAAGTGGAGCAGCCAGGACTCGAGCAGGCACTCTGCTGTGCCACAGTGCCAGCCATAGATTTAACCAATTTTTTCAAGTTGATACCACTTGGACTTGTATGTCAGCATCAATGGGAATAAGAGTATCTGATTAAAGAAAAATCTAAGCATAACAAGGCTGTGTAACTGGAGCCCATGTACCTGGGGTGTCCTCAATGGGTGAGTGCCACTAACAGCTCTTGTTCGGTGCTGTCCCTCATAGTCCTGGAGCAGGCACCCTATCCTAATGGAATTTGGATCGCTGTGCAGTTTCCAGTTCATGGAGCCGGGTAGCTTCCTTGGCTCCTGCAATAACCAGGCAGCTTGGAGAGAGACAGCAGTCACAGCGGAAGTTCACATAGCAATGCCAAGTGCATGAAGGCATCTGAAACTCAACCTCTTAGATGGACAGGCACCTCAGCTCTCACCAACCTCCCTTAACCAATGAGAGAACCTCAATTCAGAAGGGATACTGGGATTCTGCCCTCACCTGGACCAGTCTTGGCTGTTGGGGATATTTGCAGCCCCAGCTGTTCTGCTTCCAGTCCTGCTACTACACACCCTGGGAGACACGAGTGCAGTGCTCAATGGCTCAAGTATTCAGATCTCTCACAGCAAGAACTCTGTACAAGTCCTGGGTTGAGCTCTGGGAGCCTGGCTACAGCCCAGCCCTGCCCTGCCTGTGGGGAGAAGGTGGGGAGATGGGAGATCTCTTTCTGTCTCTTTCTCCCTCTCTGTCTCACTGCAAATCAAGGGAAAAAATGAAACATACTTATCTAAGACGCCCAAGCCGCAGTTGCGAAAACTCCACATGTAGTACATCATTTTTATCTTGTAAGTTTGCCTTTCTTTGATAGTTTGAGTAGACCAACGTAAAGCTGTGAATGCAAGTTTGCTCTAAGTTTATTTCCAAAACCTAGCAGCTCACCAGCATCACCTCAGGAATGGGGTCAGCATACTTGGGAGTTGATCTTCCTGATAGAAGTTTCAGGATTTACGTCAGGATGGTCTCCGCCGCGAAGACGACCGGGACTTGTAGTCGCTCAGTGTAGTTCGTCAGTGCATCCCGGAAGTGACGCAAGGCTCCGCCTTTCTGCCCTCGCTCGGCATTTTGGCTGTTTCCGCGTCGCGGTGTAGGGCGCATCTGGTTCGTATTTCTCGGGCCTCGTGCTTCGAGGGATCGGGTAAGGACGGGACCAGGGAGGGATCGGGGCGTGAGGAAGCGGCGGCCTTCCCTTCGTTGTGACCCGTGACGCTCTGGCTCCCCCGCAGGTCCGGCCGCGCGGGCCATAGCCCCTCCGTGCCTTCGCCATGTCGCGGTTTTTCACCACCGGGTCGGACAGTGAGTCCGAGTCGTCGCTCTCCGGTGAGGAGCTCGTCACCAAACCCGTCGGGGGCAACTATGGCAAACAGTGAGTTGCGGCGTGTGGGGGCGCAGCCTGGACGGGAGGGTGCTACCCGCGGCGGTTTGCCCTGGGTCCACTGTCCCCTTCCCTGACCCTCGTGTCCCGCGGCCGTGCGTTGGAGCTCCTCTCGGGCCTGGGGAGGCTCCGCTGCCGCGCAGCAACCTGCTCACGGTGGTCCTTGTGGTGCTGGGGTATCTGGAAGCCTCCCCGCTCCCCCCAGTTCCGTCACCTGAAACATCTGCCATGCTCCCGCAGTCTGCCCCCACCTGCCCCTGCTAGAACCCGTTTATTGGAAAGTCAGATATACAGAGAGGAGGAGAGACAGAGGAAGATCTTCCGTCCATTGATTCACTCCCCAAATGGCCGCAATGGTTGGAGCTGAGACAATCGGAAGCCAGGAGCCAGGAGCTCTTTCAGGTCTCCCACTTGGGTGCAGGGTCCCAAAGCTTTGGGCCATCCTTAACTGCTTTTCCAGGCCGCAAGCAGGGAGCTGGATGGGAAGTGGAGCTGCTGGGATTAGAACCGGTGCCCAAAAGGAATCCCCGGGCGTGCAAGGCGAGGACTTTAACTACTACGCTATCACCTGAGCCCGTTTATTCTTTAAAACGATGTCGTGTTGGTTCTCATTATTAGCTCTCTTCCTTGCTCCTTTCATTTCCTTTTTTTGTGTTTTTTAAAGCATATTCTAGTGCCACTCTTGAAAATCGGGGATATCTGAATGCACCCGGAGGTGGGAGGGATGGGGTTTTACACAAGTTAATACAAACTAAGCTGCTGCTGACTTGGTATGGCACACTCGCACAGGGTCTAGCTTGCCCCACCAGCATTGGGAATTGTGCTGACGTGGAGGCTTAGGTGGAAGGATGGGACTATGTTGACAGTGTCCCAATGTGGCAGCACAAATGGGGAACTTGTTTCTAGAAGACAGGACAGGATGCTGAAGTTGGCAGCCAGTGGGAACAGCTATCCCATTGTGATGAAGAGGATTGAAGATGACCAGCAGAAATGGCAGATGACTTGGTTGCTTCTGTTGCCACGATGATCTGTATTCCATCTACTGATTTGTTCCCCAGGATTGGGCCAGACTGAAGCCAGGAGCTTCACCCAGGTCCCCCACACGGGTTCAGGGATCCAGGGACTTGGGGCTCCTTCTCCCGTGTGCATTTACAGTGAGCTGAATCAGAAATGCAGCAGCCAGAACTTGAACTGGCACCCGTTTGCAATTTTGACAAGATAGGCAGGGCCTGGCAGCGTGGCCTAGCAGCTAAAGTCCTCGCCTTGAACGCCTAGGATCCCATATGGGTGCCAGTTCTAATCCTGGCAGCTCCACTTCCCATCCAGCTCCCTGCTTGTGGCCTGGGAAAGCAGTTGAGGACGGCCCAAAGCTTTGGGACCTGCACCTGTGTGGGAGACCCGGAAGAGGTTCCTGGTTTCCGGCTTTGGATCGGCGTGGCACCGACCATTGCACTCACTTGGGGAGTGAATCAGCGGATGGAAGATCTTCCTCTCTGTCTCTCCTCCTCTCTGTGTATCTAACTTTGTAATAAAAATAAATAAATCTTGGGGGGAAAAAGGGGGCAGCCACTTAACACACCATGCTGGTTGCAGCTTACACAAATCTGAGAAGTTAGGTGAAGGTTTTCTGCTTGGTGGGTGTCAAACTGACACGAGATGAGGCTATGGCAAGAGAGCAGAGCTTTCAGAGGAAGGTTTCTGTTTTATTTCATTTTTTGGTTTGTTTTATTTATTTGAAAGGCAGAATGACAGAAAGAGGGAGTTTTTTCACCTGCTGGTTCGCTTCCCACGCAGCTGCTGTGACCAGGAGCCTCTGGGAGACCCAGGAGCAGCTTCAGACACAATCTGCCTAGTTCTTGCTGTGATGGTCACTGCGGGAGTAAGCCAGCTCACAGAAGATTCTCTCTCCCTCCCTCCTTCTTCCCTTCTATCTGTAACTTTGCCTTTCAAATAAAAATAAGGCAAACAAGAAAGCCAAGCCTTAACAGCGCCTGCTCAGGAAAGCAACACCAGCGTCCCACCCTGTGACCTCACGCAGCAAGCATAGTTGGGTACGATGCCACCTTATAGGCCCGAGTGGGGTACCTTCTGTTTCCTGATTTTGAAAAATGGTTAAAAGCACCCCATTTCCTTCAGTCAGTACCATAAGAAGCCCTGCGTTGTCCTGCGGCAATCTTCGGGCCCCTTGGTTCTCTGGGGATGGCTGATTGACCACTGTCCTCACTACCCACAGTAGCTTCACCTTGGTGGAGCGTGGGTTGAGAAATATTTTCACTTTCATCCTCATTCTTAAAAAGTATTTATTTTTATTGGCAAGGCTGACCAGATTTACAGAGAGAAAGACAGGAAGAAAGACCTTCCATGTGCTGGCTCACTCCTGCAGTGGCCACAATAGCTAGAGCTAAGCAAGTCCAAAACCAGGAGCTTCTTCCAGGTCTCCCACCTGGTGCAGGGTCCTATGGCCTTGGGCTTCTCAACTACTTTTCCAGGTCACAAGCAAGGAGCTGGATGGGAAGTGTAGCAACTGGGACACAAACCAGCACCCTTATGGGATGCCAGCATTTGCATTAGAGGCTTAGACAGTTGAAATCCCCTCACAAATAATGATGTGAATTTGGCCTCAGCTTGCTGTCCCAAGTGGACAACCAATAGTGCTTGCTGTAAAATGGAAAATAATCAGAATAGTTAATAAATCCAGCCATAAATGTTGCCAGCTGCAGGGTCTGGCTCTGTCACGGCTTGCTCAGGAATGAGAGCTGTGGGTCTCTTATTGCGCTTGGTTTGGACACTGTGTCTGTGAAGCCTCTTCTGTTCATGTGGCTCAAGTGCCCCTCTTCGGTGTTCCATAGTGACCTGGGCCTCTGTAGTTGTCTCGCACAGTGAATGAGCCCATGCAGTTGTCTGTCTCTGAGAAAATGGATTCTGTCTTTGTGCTTTGACGCTTGACAAAGAAGTGTACCTGAAGTAGCTAGAGAAGGCTGAGAGCTCTGTGACGAGGTTGGGACAACGTGAGAGGAACCACGGTCGTGTGGCCGGCCCGAATCATTCCATTTAGACAGGAGCTAAAACAGCAAGTTCACAGTCTCTCCCTTTCAAACAGGCCGTTGTTGCTCAGCGAGGATGAAGAGGACACCAAGCGAGTTGTCCGTAGCGCCAAGGACAAGAGGTAGCATCATGGGGTTCTGGGTATTCTGGGGGGCAGCGGTCAGGGTTGCCCAAGGGGCAGGCGTCCCATGCATTGTTGGCCTTGCCACCCAGGTTTGAGGAGCTAACCAACCTCATCCGCACCATCCGTAATGCCATGAAGATCCGGGATGTTACCAAATGCCTGGAAGAGTTTGAGCTCCTGGGAAAGGCGTATGGGAAGGCCAAGAGCATCGTGGACAAGGAAGGCGTTCCCCGCTTCTATATCCGCATCCTGGCCGACCTGGGGGACTATCTGAACGAGGTGGGATGCCATGTGGGGCCCAGCCAGGATCCTTACCGCTCCTGGCCATGCACATCCTTGAATAGGGTTTCCCTAAAGCAGGAGATGAAGCAAGGGAGTAAACTTCTTTGACCAAGGACTTTAAGTTTGTGACTGCCTCTTCAAGGTTTTGCATTTGTAGTGGTAACAGATAAAGCATATTTTTAAGACAGTTTTTTAAAGGATTTATTTTACTTATTTGAAAGGCAGAGTTAGAGAGAGATAACTTTGATTTGGTGGTCACTCCCCAAATGGTTGCAGGAGCCAGGAGCTTCTTCTGGGTCTCCCACATGAATGCAAAGGCCCAAGCACTTAGGCAATGTTCTGCTGGTTTCCCACATGCATTAGAATGGAGCTGGATCAGAACTGGAGCAGCCGTACTTGAACTGGCACCCATATGGGATCCTGGTGTTAACAGATAGTAGGTTAACCAACTCTGTCATGGTACCAGTCCCATAAAGCTAAGTTTTCAAATGAGTTTACTGAATGTTCTTCCTAGAAAGTACTAGAAATGGTGTATGGATGGCAAGACTCACAACAAGGGTTGGAATCTGGAATTTAGGCGGCACTGCTTAGTCTCGGCTCACTGTCTCCCTTTCAGCTTTGGGAAGATAAGGAAGGGAAGAAGAAAATGAACAAGAACAATGCCAAAGCTCTGAGCACCTTGCGCCAGAAGATCCGGAAGTACAACCGAGACTTTGAGTCCCACATCACCAACTACAAGCAGGTGGGGGTGCTTGTAGCTGACTTGGTGACTTGGGCTCTTGCCGATGGGTGGCCTGGCTGCTGAAGGCAGTGTGACATGACCCTGAGCAGCGCAGAGGGAAGGCGGTGGTGGCCAGGTGCGCTTAATCCCCGTCTTTCCCCTGCGTCTAGAACCCCGAGCAGTCTGCAGATGAAGACGCCGAGAAGAACGAGGAGGATTCGGAAGGTGAGAGGAGAGCCATGTGGCAGGTAGAGGGCCAGCATCTGAGATGCACAGTCCGGCTCCTCAACCTTCATTCTCACTTTCTCCTCAGGCTCTGAGGATGAGGATGAGGATGAGGATGGAGTCAGTGCTGCAGGTTTCTTGAAGAAGAAATCAGAAGTTCCTTCTGGAGAGAGTCGCAAGTTTCTGAAAAAGATGGAGGTAGGAGCCTGGGTTAGATGAGGCTGGAGACCATGGGAAAGAAGGAAAGACCAAAGAACCGAGGGTTGGGAAGGGTAGGATTCCACGGATACTGACTGGCAGACAGCCTTCCCCCACCCCGCCTGAACCCTGCGAGAGGTGGAGTGTGGAGAAGTGCGGTCCGCTGTTCCCCTAAGGAACTGGGTCCAGTCAGAACTTGACTGTGGGTCTTGGTCCAGTGTCGCCCTTAGTAACCTTGTCTGGATGCCTTGTCCTACCGCTCTCCCTGTCTCTTTCTTACCCTTTATTTTTCCTCTGAGGATGAGGATTCAGATTCAGAAGACTCCGAAGATGATGAGGAGTGGGACACAGGATCCACGTCATCCGATTCTGACTCAGAAGAAGAGGAAGGGAAACAGACCGCGCTGGCCTCCAGATTCCTCAAGAAGTAAGGGGGGAGCTGGGGGCGCAGAGAGCCTGCAGTCATCTGGAAGGTGGCTTTCTTCCAGAGAGCTCCTTGATGTGGCAGAGGCCACCCCTGCCATTTACAGTAGATCTGAGACTGTCAAGGATTTAATTAGTAGACTGATGTCCCAGCACTCATGTGTCCCAAAGGTGGCATTTCAAGGCTGCAAAGGCCAACTACCACAGCAGGGTTTACCGCTCATGGATGGGGTGCCATCTTACTGGACAGGCTACTTCATTTCACTCATGTGTAAAATGGTGGTGGGTGGTCCGGGTCCCTTGTCTTCCCTGAGAACTGAGAGGAGGCAGGGAGTTGACCTAATCCAGGGCTGACAAGTGGTCAGCCCACCACGATTACTGTCATCCATGGGGATGGATGAGAGTTCTCCAGGATGCAGGAGATGGCAGGAGGCCCTGGAATGGGAGGCTCTGGATATGGGTTCTGTTCCCGGCCATTTGGAAGCCTCATCTCATGTCAGATTACAGTCCTGCTGAGCTGCGGATCCCATCTTTTTTGCTAATGCATACCCTGGGGAGACATTATTCATGTAGTTGAGTCCCTGCCATTGGGGAGACCCAGACTGAGCTTTTGCCATCAGCCTGACCTGACCCCAACCGTTAGGAGTGTTAGGAGAGTAGGCCAGCGGATAAAAGAATTGTCTCTCTGCCTCTCACATAAATTAATTAACATCTTTTGAGGGGATTATATGTCACTATCAAGTGGAATTTATCCTAGTAATATAAAGTTGGTTTAACATACAAAAATCAACTGATACAATAATAGACCATCTCGGCAGAATAAAGGGAACAGACATGGTCTTCTCAGAAGATGCACAAAAAAACATTTGAAAAAATTCTGGTGCTTGTTCCTGGTGTAAGCACTCAACAGCAGGGATCAAAGGAGGTGGCCTCTGTGCAAGAAAGACGCCCTTGGAGAGCCCAGGTGCACCCTCCTGCCTTTTACTTTGCAACTTTTCATTTGTTTAATAAAACACAATTAAGTTTTGTATTATTTAAGTCTCATGACTCTGTTCCCCCTAAATTTACTGTTGTAACCATTTTCCGAGAATATGATCCAACGGCATTAAGTATATGTGTTGCGCAGCCATCATCATTTCTCCAGAATTTGATCTTTGCCTCTTGCCTGGCAAGTTGGATCGTTTATACATTTATTGTAGTTACTAATGCATTTGGGCTCGTTTGGACCGTCTTAACCTTTTTGAAATCTTGAGATTATGAAGCAGCACATGATCTTTTTCTCTGGTGGCGGCATTTTGTGCTATTGAACACGTACTCTTTTAATTTGGAACTTGGATCGATCACTGGTCATAAGAAGGAGGAAAGGGGAATCAGTTGGAGCAGTAGGCTCCTTTTGCACCCCCATCAAATGAACGAGGTGCTGCTTCCTGGGAAAAGGGTCAGCCTGGATAGAGTGAGTGGCACCGGAGACGGCTGCTAAGACGTCCTATGTGGCTAGCTCTGGAGCAGCACACCTGGCTGTTTCCCTGCTGACCTTGGCCTGGCAGCACCCTTCCCTCAGCTGACCCTGTCGGGCTGTTCCTGTACATGAGAGCATCTTGATGAGAGTGATGTGGTCACAGGCCTTGGGAAGTCCAGCAGAAACAAGGGCTTCGCTGCCTTGGCCTTGGTTAGGGCTGTGGTAGATGCTGTAGCTCATCTTTGTAGACAGCCGGGACCAAGGCCTAGTAGGGGAAGCGAGAAAGTTCAGGTGAGAAGAGGGTGGTCGTTCACATCGCCCCCGTGACTTCTGGCAGGGCCCCCACCACAGAGGAGGACAAGAAGGCCGCCGAGAAGAAACGGGAGGACAAAGCCAAGAAGAAGCATGACAGGAAATCGAAGCGCCTGGATGAGGAGGAGGAGGACAATGAAGGCGGGGAGTGGGAAAGGGTCCGCGGCGGCGTGCCCCTTGTGAAGGTCAGTGTGGCAGCGATCCCATTGGCTGAGGGACAGCTGGGCCGAGCAGACGGCTGCCCTCCTGGTTGGGGTGGGAAGTGGCAGGAGGGGCGTCCTGCTGCCGGGCACCTCATGGCTGTGTGCTGCCTCAGGAGAAGCCCAAGATGTTCGCCAAGGGCACGGAGATCACTCACGCTGTCGTCATCAAGAAGCTGAATGAGATCCTGCAGGCGCGAGGCAAGAAGGGCACAGATCGGTGAGCCTCGGGGGCCTGGGCCGTGGCGGGACAGGGGAGGGCCCCTGCTGCCCACCGTGCAGGCTGGAGGTGGGGAGGAACGGTGTACCCAGGGCGCACTGCCATGTGCTCTCAGTGGTCTCCAAAGCCTCCCCCCATCCCATGTCTCCCCAGGGCGGCCCAGATTGAGCTGCTCCAACTGCTGGTTCAGATCGCCTCTGAAAACAACCTGGGGGAGGGCGTCATTGTCAAGATCAAGTTCAACATCATTGCCTCCCTCTATGATTACAACCCCAACCTGGCCACATACATGAAGGTGAGGGGGTCTCGGGGCTGAGCTGGTGGATACTGGGAAGGGGTGTCACGACCCAGGGACTGCAGAAGCGGGTGAAGGCCCCCTGGTTCTCGGCGAGTCGGGCTTGGGTGGCGTCTGCTGCTCCTGCCCTCATGCCTCCGCCTTGGCCTGCGGTCTCTGACAGCCGGAGATGTGGCAGAAGTGCCTGGACTGCATCAACGAGCTGATGGACATCCTGTTTGCCAACCCCAACATCTTTGTGGGAGAGAACATTCTGGAAGAGAGTGAGAACCTGCAGAATGTTGACCAGGTAAAGGGCTGCACTGCCTGCTGTGGGAGCAGTTGGGGTGCAGGACTGAGCCGGGGGCCCATCCTCTCTGTGTTTTTCCTCAGCCACTGCGTGTCCGTGGCTGCATCCTCACCCTGGTGGAACGAATGGATGAAGAATTTACCAAAATAATGCAAAACACCGACCCTCACTCCCAAGGTGAGCTGAGTGTGGGCGTTCGGGTGTGGAAAGGCAGCAGGAGTGATTACTAAATTAGGATTATGCTAAATCACCTGCCAGGCAGCACTGGAGGGCCTGCTCAGCTGCCACCCCTCTGCCCAGGTTTCTGATGGTGGGGGTGGGGCAGGGGTAGAGGGACGTGGTGGAGTGGTGCTGGGAGGTGGTGGCAGGCCTGTGCTGTGAGAACCTCGGGGTGAGGCGTGCTGGTGCGGCTTGGATCGGAGGCTTTGGAATGGGAACGCGAGGGACGATTCACGCAATGAGAAGTGGGAATGTGCCCACCAAGTCAGGGTGCTGTGAGGGACGGGGTGCTCAGGGATCTCCAGGGCTCTGAAGTTCGTTTTTGGCTCTGGGGGAGGGGCCATTCAGCAGGTGGTGACAGTGAGATCGCAAGGCAGCTGACACGGAGGGAAGCGTGGGAGACAGCAGGGGCAGGCTCTGTAGAGGCAGTGGCTGGAAGGCCAGTTTTGCGCAAGATTGAGTAAGGACAGCATCCACAGGCAACATACGTGAGGAGCTCCTCCGAGGGGGTGGCAGCAGAGCAACACACAGGGAACGCAGCACGGATCAGCCGTGGGGTGGCCAGGGAAACAGCCATTGTGGGCCGTGGGGTAGCGGCCGGGATTTCCCCTGAACTGTGGGTTGGCATCAGTGTAGGCCCTGGGAGAGGCTGGGGCTCCCGAGCTATAGTTAGCGGCCCTCTGCAACTGGTGCAGACAAGAAATGGGGCCGTAGCCTTGTTGGGGGACAGGTGTCGGGAGGCTGCGCTGAGTGAGTGCTTTCCCCGCCAGAGTATGTGGAGCACCTGAAGGATGAGGCGCAGGTGTGCGCCATCATTGAGCGTGTGCAGCGCTACCTGGAGGAGAAGGGCACCACCGAGGAGATCTGCCGCATCTACCTGCGGCGCGTCCTGCACACCTATTACAAGTTCGATTATAAGGCCCACCAGCGGCAGCTCACGCCTCCCGAGGGCTCCTCAAAGGTCAGCGGCGGTTGGCGGTTTCGTGAATGGGGCTCGTCAGCGCATTCTCCATATCTGTCCAGAGCCTGTCACCGAACTGTCCTCAGGAGCAGGGAGGGAACCCAAGGGCAGATGGGGGTTGGGCCCAGTCTCACATGTGATCGGCTGAGGCTGAGGGAGCAAAAGCCAGAGTGTCCTCTGCAACCTCCCTTTCCCCTGCAGTCTGAGCAGGACCAGGCTGAAAACGAGGGTGAGGACTCGGCCGTGCTGATGGAGAGGCTGTGCAAGTACATCTATGCCAAGGACCGCACCGACCGCATCCGCACCTGTGCCATCCTCTGCCACATCTACCACCATGCGCTGCACTCACGCTGGTACCAGGCCCGTGACCTCATGCTCATGAGCCACCTGCAAGACAACATTCAGCATGCAGACCCCCCGGTGCAGGTAAGCTGAGGGGCCCCACCTTGGTCTTTTCCCCAGGCCAGCATTCCTTGTCCACGTGGCGGCACCCATCTCACCATCCCTACAGCATTAGTCCTCCCCCACGGTTAGGCCTACATGGGGCTGGTTCCCAATCTGAGATGATTGGAAAGACAGGGGCCCAGGTGCAATGTGACGTGTAGGGCATGACAGTGGAGCCACTCATTCTGTGTGCAACAGATGTGGGAGGAGCTTTTCCGGCACAAGGTTGTGAATGAAGGTGTGGTCCCTGGGCATGTGTGGTTAGCACAGGACGTGTCAGGTGCGCAGCACTGCAGGGTGATGGGCTGTAAGCAGCACCCCAGCTTGTTCTTTGGGTGCTATCCTTGTTTTCACTTCCAGGGTAGCGGGCTTGACCATGACATCAACATGTTGCTGGATTCTGAGGGCTAGGCCTGGTGCTCTGTGTGCATGGCTGCTGCAGAACCGTGGTTTTGTTATTGTTGATGAATAGTTAGCCTTCCCCTCGCCCACCCCAGATCCCTGCTAACAGTCTCCTGGAGTCATTAGTGACAGCCCAGGACCTCGGGGGCTTCCTTGCATCTTGGTGTCCTTTCTCACATCGCATTGGATCCGTAGCGCAGAGCTCTCTGCCCCCCTCCCCCCGTTCCTGTCTGACTGCTTGGCGCCCCCACTCCTACCCTCCACTCTGGCCACCATCACTTGCCTGTCTCACTCTCTGTCCCGTCCACCTCTCTGTGCTGGTCTGAGTCAGCGGCGCAGTCGCCCTGTGAAGTCCACTCCGGCTGGATGGCCTGTTGCCTCTGGACCTGGCTTTCCCGTCAGGATCTCAGCCTGGTGTGCACTTCCCCGTGATTTGCCTGTGTTCTGCCTCAACTAGAACTCACCTGACAGTTCTGCACAGGATGGTTGTGTCTCTATTTCTGTTAGAATGCTCCCCCTTATATATAATATATATATTACTTGCCGCCCCCTCTTCTTGAGGTCCATTTTGGGACATTCCCTTCCCTTATCTCCCTGCAGTATTTTCCCCCTTGTGTGGATCCATCTGCCTGGTGTGGTTTCTGTATCCTCCGAAGCCCAGCACAGGGCCACGAGCTCCACGGAGGACAGGGACAGATGGGTGTATTGCGCTGTTCTCAGCTGTCTGCATGTAGCAAGCCCTCGCGGCATGCTCACTGAATCAGTGAGCCGCGTGCTGTGGCCATCTCCTGAGCACACACCCCTGTCATCCCCCAGATCCTGTACAACCGCACCATGGTGCAGCTGGGCATCTGTGCCTTCCGCCAAGGCCTGACAAAAGATGCCCACAACGCCCTGCTGGACATCCAGTCAAGCGGCCGGGCCAAGGAGCTGCTGGGCCAGGGCCTATTGCTGCGCAGCCTGCAGGAGCGTAACCAGGAACAGGAGAAGGTGGAGCGGCGCCGCCAGGTTCCCTTCCACCTGCACATCAACCTGGAGCTGCTCGAGTGCGTCTACCTGGTGTCCGCCATGCTGCTGGAGATCCCCTACATGGCAGCCCATGAGAGCGATGCCCGCCGGCGCATGATCAGCAAGCAGTTCCATCACCAGCTGCGTGTGGGCGAGCGGCAGCCCCTGCTGGGTAAGTAGGGGATCCCACACACAGCTAAGGGGAAGAGCACTCCCCCCAGGTGAGCCTCTTGGGGGAGTCAGGCCCCTATGCTGGCCCTGAGCTGAGGTTTGAAAAGCAATAGGCGGTTTAGTCTGTCCTGGTTGTAACCCCAATAGTTGCCATTGCTACCCTTATTTCCCAAGGCACAGGAAGAGACTCATCTAGGTTGAGCACAGCTATTTGTCTTCTCTCTCCCCTTCCAGCATTGTGTGTATATTGCAGCCACAACAATTGTGGGCAAGTCTTTGTCCCTTAAGAACTTGACCTTGGCTCCTCAGTCCCTGTGAAAAATGCTGGTTGGGTAGGGGAGGGGCTTTGAAGTGTGTGCTTCTGGGGTCCTTGGTACCTGAGCTGATGGGCCAACTTCCTGGTGGCAGCCAAGTTGCCCATGTAGAAACGTTTGTTTTAGGGCATTTTCTAGAGCAAGTCTGACCTCCTGCACATCTTTGATGGAATCCTGGACCTGCTTTCTGCAGAGTTAGGCCAGGCTGCTGCTGTAGGCAGAACTGTGGGGGTGGACCACCCTGTCCTGCAGTCCCCGTCCTCAGTTCCCTGTGCCCTGGGGTCAGGAGTCCAGCTACGGGGCAGCCTTGCTCTGTCCGGCTTGTAGAGAAAGGCTGGGTCCTTGACAATCTCTAAAGAGCCGAGAGAGCCGTGTGCTGTGTCGCACTCCCCACCCTCTTCCTCCTTTTCTGTTGGGGCCTGGTCTGTGCCCACATTCCAACCTGCTGCGCCCGATGCTTTTGTTTCTCTCCCTTTGCCCCCCTCCATCCGTCTCCATGGTCTCAGAGCTTTGCTCTGCATCTTTGTGAATGCCTGTGTGCTCTGTGTCTCTTTCTGGCCTGACTGAATGGCAAGGAGGGGGCTAGTTTGAAGCCTGCAACTTCATGGGGATCATTTAGACTAAGGCGATTTTTCTTAGTGGGAGGGTAATAAGCTGACAGCAGATTCACAGATAGGGCAGCAATGTGAAGTGATTTCCTTTGATGGGTTGGGAAACATGATAGGTATCCCAGGAAGGCCAAGGCTATGGGTAATGTTTTCCAAGGGTTCTCCAGCCCCCAGAAGCTCCTGTGGTCTCACATAGTGTAAACCTGCGTGGGTGGAGATACCAAGCTGCCTGGTTCCAGCACTGTCAGGTGGTCAGCCTTCAGGCCTGTGGGCCACATGGAGCTCTGTCCGTTGGGGCAGGAGCCCTCCTCCTGGCTCTGCCTAGACCCCACCTCGTTCCTGCTGTCAGGTCCTCCCGAGTCAATGCGGGAGCATGTGGTGGCTGCCTCCAAGGCCATGAAGATGGGCGACTGGAAGACCTGCCACAGTTTTATCATCAACGAGAAGATGAACGGGAAGGTGTGGGACCTGTTCCCCGAGGCTGACAAAGTCCGCACCATGCTGGTCAGGTGAGTGTGGTGGGGCAGGTGGGGAGTGCGGGTGAATGGAGCTGGTGGGCGGGCAGCCTGCCAGGTCGCCCTCGCTGACCACCCCCTTTCTCCCTTATACCCCACAGGAAGATCCAGGAAGAGTCTCTGAGGACCTACCTCTTCACCTACAGCAGTGTCTACGATTCCATCAGGTAGGGTGGGCCCTGCAACACCACGGGTGGGAAGGGGGCCCAGCCCCCAGGCAGGGGCGCCAACCAACCCTCCTCTCGGCTTTCTTCTCAGCATGGAGACCCTGTCAGACATGTTTGAGCTGGACCTGCCCACTGTGCACTCCATCATCAGCAAGATGATCATTAACGAGGAGCTGATGGTAAGGGCTGCCCAGTGGCCAAGCAGGGGGCCAGGCGAGATGGGAGCTGGGGGAGGCTGAGCCATATCCTGCCTCTGCCTTGTTACCTCAGGCCTCGCTGGACCAGCCGACACAGACGGTGGTGATGCACCGCACCGAGCCCACCGCCCAGCAGAACCTGGCCTTGCAGCTGGCCGAGAAGCTGGGCAGCCTGGTGGAGAACAACGAGCGGGTGTTCGACCATAAGCAGGGTACCTACGGCGGCTACTTCCGAGGTGGGCAGTCCATCCCTCTGCCCTCCCCAGATCCCAGTGGCTCACCCGCTTCTCCCTTGGCACTCACTGCTCTGCGTCCTTGCCGTTTATCCCCCTGCAGACCAGAAGGACGGCTACCGCAAAAACGAAGGCTACATGCGCCGGGGTGGCTACCGCCAACAGCAGTCCCAGACCGCCTACTGAGAGCTCCACTTCCCTGTCTGTGGCCTGGACCACCCACCCTTGAGTCCTGATCTGAACCACAGCAATTAAAGGTTTATTTAGAGTGACAGTCCTGATGGGTGTGTTTCTGCAGAGGTCTGTTGGCCTCATTCGTTGGCTGCTTGTTACTTCTGCGCTGCCACCGTGTGGTGGGCACCAGGCTCAGGCACTCGCATCCCTGACTCCTTGATACCTAACAGAAAACTGTAGTGATATTCACTGATTTCTAACAGGGATGGACAGGTGGTAGGCGTGTTGACTAAGCTGTCACCAGGGAAGTAGGGCTGACTGGATGGGAGGGTTGGGAAGGAGGTGACTTATGTCTGGCAGGAGAGTCCACCAAGCACAGCGCAAATGTGGGGTGCTAAGAAAGGTTGGTTTTTAAAAGCTGCTTGCCTTTGAGAAGAGCCAGGCAGTTGGAAATAACTTTTGGGGACGTGTACTGATTTGGCCATAGATTTAATTACTATTGACTAAGACTCCAAAACAATGATTTACACCAGCAATTTATTATGTGACAGTAAAGAGGCAGGAGAACATTCCAAGCTCTGAATTTAGCCACTACTGAGGCTATCTCTAGTTATCCTCAGTTGCATTTTTCAAACCAGGTCAGCGCCCACAAGTGCCAAGACCACATGACTTGCAGGCCACACCAGACTAACGTAGCACCCATCTGCAGGCCCAAGATTCAGACCTGAGAGCGGGCCTGGCAGGGGAACTTTGGGACTCCTATACTAGGCCACTGCTCCTGCTGGTGGGTGTGAGGGATGGGGTGGGCCCCTGCCCTCCACAGCACCCAGCAGTGCATACTGGGACTGGGGGTGGGCTGTGTCAGGCTGGGCTATAGTACCAACCAGCGTGCACAGATCCTGGGCTTGGAACAGACTAGTAGGGGAACTTTAGAGATAACCTGCTAGGTCACTGTAACCTGCTAGGTGAGCATGTATGCCAGGCTGGGCTAAGCCACAGCACCCATAGCTGTGCACAAGGGCCAGATGGGATGTGGGACAGACCAGGCTAGGCTGCAGCACATGCTGACACACAAACAGGCAGGAAGTGGCTCAAGGAGTTACTGGACGTTCCCCAAAATAGGCGACAGCACTTCTAGATCACGTGAGAGATGACGCTTGGGATAGCGATGACCAGGGAGCTATATTTACCAGTATGTATCTTGTCTGGTGCAGGTGACAGACTAAACCTGACCCTATACTGGCAGACAAGCCAAGTCAGGATTTCCCTGGCGAGGTTTCTTGACAGAATTCCCCAACTAGACCACTGGAGTCACAGTATATGTGGTTCAACCTTGGATTGCATGTATTGGGACTGGGCCACCTCAATTGTTGGCACTATGCAATACAGAACATGCTCAGATACACACAAAAGACATCCAACAGAGGACATCAAGTACCTCATCAAAAGAAGATTTTCTCAACCCTAGTGCAACAAAAATGACAATAGCAACTATCAAAACCACTCAAGCAGCACCCTCGGAAACATTCTTCCCCTCATTGGTCTAAGGCAACGTTAAATGACTCTTCCTCCCCAGATGCTAACTATAATAATGAGGGGGGAAAATGGAGATGGAGGGAGGGGAAATTCCTCTGCTGCAAAGAATAGAGAATAATAATGATAAAGCAAAAATAATTGTGCTGGGAGAAGGGGGAGACAGTGGCATAGCATAGTACTCTGCCTGCAGTCCCAGCATCCCATAGGAGCACTGGTTCTGGTCCTAGTTGTACCACGTAAAATCAAGCTCCCTGTGCATTGCCTAGGAAAACAACGGAGGATGGCTCAAGTCCCTAGGAGACACATAGGAAGCTCCTGGCATCAGTATCCCCAACTCTACCATTATACCTACTTAGGGAATGAACACATGGAAGATCTCTACTTCCCTTCCTTTCTGTAACTCAAGTAAGTTTAAAAAAAAAAAAATGTGGGCCCAGCGCGATGGTGTAGTGGTTAAGGTCCTCGCCTTGCACATGCCGGGATCCCATATGGGTACTGGTTCTAATCCCGGTGGCCCTGCCTCCCATCCAGCTCCCTGCCTGTGGCCTGGGAAGGCAGTTGAGGACAGCCCAGAGCTTTGGGACCCTGCGCCCGCATGGGAGACATGGAACAGGCTCCTGGCTTCGGATTGGCACAGCACCAGCCGTTGTGGCCGCTTGTGGAGTGAATCATCAGACGAAAGATCTTAATCTCTGTCTCTCTTTTCTGTATATCTGCCTTTCCAATTAAAAAAAAAATCTTCCTCTCTGTCTCCCCTCCTTTCTGTATATCTGACTTTGCAATAAAAATAAAACAAATCTTTTAAAAGGAAAATGAAGAAAAGCAGTAGAGGACAACACAAGGCCCTGTGGCCCTGTACCCATGTTGGAGACCCAGAAGAAGCTCCTGACTCCTGGCTTCAGATCTGCTCAGCTCCCATCGTTGTGGCCCCTTTGGGAGTAAACCAGTGGATGGAAGATGTTCCTCTCTGTATCTACTCCTTTCTGTATATGTGATTTTTAATGAAATAAATAAATCATTAAAAAAAAAAAACCACCAACAAGCAGATACAAAAGTTCAAATAATTTGGGCCTGGTACATTGGCTCAATTGACTAATTTTCCCTTTTGTTACTGGGATCACATATGGGTGTCAGTTCCTGTCCTGACTATTCCACTTCCTATCCAGCTCCCTGCTTGTGGCCTAGGAAAGCAGTCAAGGACAGCCCAAAGCCTTGGCCTCCCGCATGGGAGACCAAGAGGAGGCACCTGGCTCCTGGCTGTAGATCAACTCAGCTCCAGCCATTGTGGCCATTTGGGGAGTGAACCAGCAGACTGAAGGCCTTTCTCCCCATCTCCCCTTCTCTCTGTAATTCTGCCTTTCCGATAAAATAAATATTTCATGGGGGGGGGCAGTAAAAGTATAAAGAATTTATTTTCAAGATTTATTTAATTTTATTGTAAACTTGAGCCTGGCGCAGTGGCTTAGTAGCTAAATTCCTCACCAGTTCTAATGCTGACAGCTCTGCTTCCCATCGATCTTCCTTCTTGTGTCCTGGGAAATCAGTCAAGAATGGCCCAAAGCCTTGGGACCCTGCACCCACGTGGGAGACCTGGAAAAGGCTCCTGGCTCCTGGCCTCAGATCAGATCAGCTCTGGCCATTACAGCCACTTGGGGAGTGAATCAATGGATGGAAGATCTTCCTCTCTGTCTCTCCTCTTCTCTATATATCTGACTTTCCAATAAAAAGATAAAATAAATATTAAAAAAAAAAAAGAAAAGTCTTAATAATAGAATGAGTGAGGCAGAAGAAATTAATTATTTCAGCGTTAGAAGATACCATATGTAAAAATGCTGAAACAGACATTTGGAAGAGAAACAGTAAATCTAAGAAAACCATCTAAGAACTAAGTGACAGCGCCAAAAGGCCAAACATGAGGGTCATTGAACTCCTGGAGGCATACAAAGAGAATCTATGCTGAAAGATGTTTTCAAAAAAAAAAAAAAATGAGAACTTCTCTAATGTGGAGAAAGAGGACTCCAAATTGAGGGAGGGCAGAAAACCACAAACAGACTCAACCAGAAGCAATCCTTACCATGGCACATTGTAATCAAGCTCTCTTCATCTAAACATGAAGAAACGATACTTAGATATGCTAAAAACTTAAATACCTCACTATGCCTGTGAGAAATGTCAGATAACTTCAAGAGGAACACCAATCAAACTTATTGCTGACTTCTCAGAGGAAACTCTACAGGCCAGAAGAGAATGGGGTGCCATAGTCCAGACCCTAAAAAACAAAACAAAACCAACCAACAAACAAAAAACAAACCTGGCAGCCCAGAAATCCTTACCAAGTAAAGCTTTCAGTTGTATTTGAAAAAGAAATAAACATCTTCCAAAACAAACTGAAAGATTTCGCCTCTAGCACAGCAGCCCTACAAGTGTTGCTTAAAAATATACTATCAACAGAAAAAAGAATGAAGCCAACTACAGCCAATGAAGGCAAGGGCAGAGAATATCTCAACAAATCCACAACAGAAATCTCATTGTTTGATTTAAAACAATGAGAAAGCCAATGCTAAAATAACAGATCCAAATCACTACCTCTCGATAGTGAACAAATGACTTCAACTAATCAATTGCAAGGCATAGATTCTTGGATTAGATAAAGAAAAAAAAACAGGAGCTATTTTTTCTGCTGTCCACAAGAAATACATCTCACTAACAAAGATAGGAGGAACTGAAAGCGAAAGGATAAAACAGGATATTCCAGGCTAAAGAAGAGGAAAAAGAGCTGGTGTAACCATTCTTAAGTCAAATAGTGTAGACTTCAACATGAAAAGCATTAAAAGAGATGAAGAAGTACACAACATAATGATTAAGGGATCCATTTAGCAAGGAAATAATGATAACAAATGTATAAGAACCAAATGCCAGGGCACGTAGTTATGCGAAATAAACATTGCAGGATGTGAAGACAGACACAGACTCCAGATACAATAGTGGGGGACCTCAACGTTTCTTAACTTCAGTGGGCAGGTTAACAAGACAAAAACTCAGCAAGGAAACAACAGAGCACATCCATACAATGGAACAAATGAACTGAAGTGATATCTACAGCATCTTTCACCCAACAGGCATAAAATACAACTTTTTTCATCAGTACATGGAAACGTCTCCAGAATTGATTATATTATAGGCCAGAAAACAAGCCTCAGAATATAATTTTTTAAAGATTTATTTATTTTTTATTGGAAAGGCGGATATACATAGAGGAGGAGAGACAGAGCGGAAGAGCTTCCATCAGATGCTTTACTCCCCAAGTGACCACAGCAACTGCAGCTGAGCCAATTTGAAGCCAGGAGCCAGGAGCTCTTCCAGGTCTCCCACACAGGTGCACGTTCCCAATGCTTTAGGCCGTCTTCAACTGCTTTCCCAGGCCACCAACAGGGAGCTGGATGGGAAGTGGAGCTGCTGGGATTAGAACTGAAGCCCCATACGGGATCCTGGTGCGTGCAAGGCGAGGACTTTAACCACTACACTAGCTATCGTGCCGGGCCCCAAAATATGTTTTAAAAATCGAAATTATATCATGCATCTTCTCAGCCCATCATGGAATAAAACTGGAGACCAACAAGTTAAAATACCCCAGAAAATATGTAAATACTTGGAAACTGAACAATATGCTGCTATGTAACAATGGATTATTGTTTTAAAACTTTGAAATGAATGAAGGTAATATATCAAAACTTACAGGACTTAGCCAAGTCTGTGCAAAGAAAAACTTTACTGCAATCAAAATGTCAGGAAACTAGAAAGGTACCAGGTAAATGAGCTAATCATTTGCTAGTTTTTTTTTAAGATTTTTTTTTTTATTACAAAGTCAGATAAAGAGAAGAGGAGAGACAGAGAGGAAGATCTTCCGTCTGATGATTTCCCCAAGTGGCCACAACAGCCGGAGCTGAGCTGATCCGAAGCCAGCAGCCAGGAAATTCATCCAGGTCTCCCACATGGGTGCAGGGTCCCAGGGTTCTGGCCCGTCCTCTACTGCTTCCCAAGGCCAAAGGAGTGAGCTGGATGGGAAGCAGCGCTGCCTGGATTAGAACCGGCGCCCATATGGGATCCCAGCAAGTGCTAGGCCACCACGCTGGGTCCTAGTTAGTTTTCTGGGAACTAGAAAAACAACAGTAAAATAATCCCAAGATTAGCATAACAAAAATAAATAGGGAGGAAAATAAGCCACATAGAGACCAAAAGAACAATACATAAGATCAATGAATAAGAGCTGGTTCTTTGAGAAAATGAACAAAATAAATACACCACTAGCCAACAAATAAAAAAAAGAAAAGGACACACAAATCAATAGAATCAGAGACCAAAAAATTCATAATAGCAAACATACAATTATCAGAAACGATTATAAGCAATTATATGCCAACCAATCGGAAGACATGGAAGAAATGGACAGATTACTGGACACATATAATTCAACAAAACTGAATCATGAGGTAATTAAAAACTATAATAATGACAGTCCCATGCAACCAGTGGCTACCTACAGTGAGCGGACAGCTCCAGGCTGACCCCCAGTGGACCTCAAGCACTTAGCAGTTAGGACGCTATTGTCACCTCTTTCCCCAAGTGAGAGCCCCGGAGACCACCTGGCAGGCATCGGCACACCTGATGGTGCCTCACAGCAAGGAATAGTTCCCATTCTTTTTAAGATGTATTTATTTTTATTGCAAAGTCAGACATACAGAGAGAGACAGAGAGGAAGATCTGCTGTCCACTGATTCACTCCCCAAGTGGATGCAACGGCTGGAGCTGCGCTGATCTGAAGCCAGGAGCCAGGAGCCTCTTCCAGGTCTCCCACATGGGTGCAGGGTTCTGAGGCTTTGGGCTGTCCTTGACTGCTTTCCCAGGCCACAGGCAGGGAGCTGGATGGGAAGCAGGGCTGCCGGGATTAGAACCGGCACCTATATGGGAGCCCTGTTTGTGCAAGACAAGAACTTTAGCTACTAGGCTATCACGCCGGGCCCTGGTGTTCCCATTTCTTAGCATGGAAGACACGTCAATGTCAACACTAACTGGTCAGAATTCAACTAGTAGGAAGGCGAGCTGGTCAGCACTTGGCAGCTAAAGGCTGGACACACACCGCTGCCTTATGAAAGCAGTTAATTAGCAAAGGAGTGGTTAGTTAAAGCTGACCTGGAGTCCTCAGTCTAGGATGGGCTCGTCCGGCTGTGGTTTCACCTGTGTTAATCACTGACTCTTCAATCCCCTGATGAGTCAGACATCCTCACGTGACCCTGGATACATGTGTTCCGCAACAGCCAATGCATCCCAGGCACTCCCAGACCAGAGGAGGAGGATGCCCATGCGAACTGGGGACGCTGTTGCTGAAGGCTCAGATGGCTGCTGTGGGCCTCTGCTGAGCCACGAACACCCAAGGAGCATGAGCACTGAGCCCGGACCGTGGCTTGTGTTGCACTCTTGGAAGAGGACAGAGCTCCAAGACACAGGGGCAGGCAGATCAACAGCACCCTGAAGTCCCCACCATCTGTCACTTGGTACTGTCACGTCTACCTTGGGTCTCCACGAGTTCTTGGGCCTTTTCTGAAGACCAAGTAAACATGTGATATGTCACTACACTCCAAGGTTTTAGTGGCTTATTTTCCTTTCTGAATGGGTGTAATTCAAGGTTCTCAAAGTTTGAGATTCCAAATTCCCATTCCCTGTTCCTATCATCTCACAGAAAAAATGGAATATATAGAACCCAGCGCAGTAGCCTGGTGGCTAAAGTCCTCACCTTGCGTTTGCTGGGATCCCATATGGGTACTGGTTCATATCCCAGCTGCTCCACTTATCACACAACTTCCTGCTTGTGGCCTGGGAAAGCAGTCGAGGACAGCCCAAAACCTTTAGCCTCTGTACCCTCATGGGAGACCCACAAGTTCCTGGTTTCTGATCTGTTAGCTCCAGCCATTGTGGCCATTTGGGGAGTGAACAAGCAGATGAAAATCTGTTTCTCCTTCTCCCTGCAAATCTGCCTTTCCAAGAAAAATAAATACATCTTTTTTTTTTTTTTTAAGTGGAGCAGCCAGAACACAAACTGGCTCCCGTATGTGATGCCGGCATTGCAGACTAAGCCAGTCTGCTACCTCATTTTTTAAAACCTCTTTCCCATTTTACTTTTCAAAATTTTAAATAATTCCTTTAGCTGAAAAGCAGAGGGGTTGGATTGCAGAAATATTTCCCTCAGCCACACAGCAGGCACCCAACGACTTGGGCCAAGACCCACCGGCTGAGATGGTGTGTAGATGTGAGCTTGCATCAGGAGCTGAGGCAGCATTTGAACCCAGGCACTCCCAGCCAGGGTGCTGGCATCCCAAGGCCACCTTGACCGTGATGCTAGTGGGGCCTCATGCCTTTCACTTCACCTTCCAGCCAAGCGGAGTGTTTCCTCAGCTCGTCATTCCTCCCATCTTCCCGCACGCCTCTCAGCCTGGCGGGCACTGGGAGCCAGGGGAAGTTTCACTCCTCTCTGCTCTTAGTTGCGGGAGCTTCACCTAGAAGGTCCCATTAAATTATCCAAATCCACCACTAGCTCTGACTCCTGGAAAGCAGGAAGTTATCCAATTAATAAAGCACTTAAAGTCCAACTAATATTTTTTAAAATATGTATTATTTTTTTTTATTGGAAAGGCAGATTTATAGAGAGAAGGAGATACAGAAAGACAGATCTTCCATTCGCTGGTTCACTGCCCAAGTGGCCACAATGACTGGAGCTGAGCTGATCCAAAGCCAGGAGCCAGGAGCTTCCTCTGAGTCTCCCATGCAGGTTTAGGGTCCTAAGGTCTTCAGTCATCTACTGCTTTCTCAAGCCACAAACCAGGAGCTGGATGGCAAGTGGAGCAGTTGGCACTCATACTTCAAGGGTGAGGATTTGGCCAAATGAGTCATTGCGCTGAACCCTAAAGTCCAAGTAATATTAAAACTGTATTTGATGGGGCTGGCACCATAGATGAACAGGCCAATCCTCAGCCTGCTGGTACTGGCATCCCATATGGGCACTGGTTTGTATCCCAGCTGGCCCACTTCTAGATCCAGCTTCCTCCTGATAGCCTGGACAAGCAGCAGAGGACAGCTCAAGTTCCTGTGCCTCTGCATCCACGTGGGAGACTTGAAAGAAGCTCCTGGCTTCCCGCTTCCGACTGGCACATTTCTGGATGTTTTAGCCGCTTGGGGAGCAAACTAGTGGACGGAAGATCTTCCACTCTCCGCCTTTCTAAGTAAGATAGAATAAATCTTCAATTTCTTCTTAATTAAAATATATTTGAAAAGCAAACCAAGAGAGAGCTCTTCCATCTGATTAACCTTTGAAACACCTGCAGCAGCCAGCAATGAGCCAGGCCTAAGCCAGGAGTCAGGAACTCTACCCAGGTGTCCCACCTGGGTGCCAGGGACCCAGCACTTGAGCCATTGCCTGCTGCTTCCCCAGATGCCTGCTGCACACAAGCAGAGGAGCAAGGACCCCACCCCAGCATCCTCCAGCAGCAGCTTCTCATGCAGTGCCACAACAAGCAAGTCCAACTCACTGTGAACATAGATTCCTTTACTGCAGAGTTGGGTGGAAGATACTGAAGTAGACTCTAGAAATTCTGGCCTTCAGAGGGTCTCCTTATTACTAAAGTCTTAAGGGTTTATTCTTAGGCACGGAGAAGCAACTTGGGTGTAAAAATCACCGGCAACTTAAAATACAATTAGGCACAGATTTACCTGCAAGGATCAACATGCACCAAGTGTCTTTTTTTATTTAGAGTAAATAAGGAGAGTCAGGGTCTCCTTACAAAATCTGCCTAAATGAACAACTGCTACTTTTTTCCAGTCCAGAGATTTTTTGGGGGGGCGGGGGTGGGGGAGAGGCACTGCAGACTCCGCCCACGAGCGTCCAAGTGGCGGACGCACCTCACGCTGGGGGCGCGCTTTAACTCACGTTGCTGCGGAGGCATCCCGACGTGACGCCGGCGGCGGAGGCGGGGCGGCCGGATCTTGCTCGCGGCTTCTTGGGCTCCTCCCCCCCACCCCCGGCGCCTCACACGCTCATTGTGAGGCGACTGCAGCCGCCTGCCTGTCAAGCGCGTTGAGACCTAGAGACCTTAAATCCTCGGGACGCGGGAGTGCCAGCCCGCGCTGCCCACGCTGCCCGCTTCTCCCGGGAGCACCCGCCCGCCCGCGCCGCCGCCGCCGCAGCCGCTCCCTCCCCCGCCGGGCGCTCCTCCCTCTTCCTCCCGGCGCGGACACGCGCGCGCGCACGCGCACTCGCGCCAGGCCGGCTCGCGCCCTCGCGTTTCGCTCCGGCCCGCGAGACCCCCCTCCCCTTCCGCCTCGCGGCGCTTCCTCGCGCCGCCGTCTTCTCCAGCCGCCCCCGGCACCGCGGGGCCTCCCCCACCCCCCGGCCCGGCCGCCAACGGCGGGTCCCCCCCTCCCAGCTTACCGCGCTCTCCCGCCGGGGGGCCCAGCCCCGGCTCCCCCCTCTCTCTCTCTCTCTCCCCTCCCTTCCCTTTAATTCCCCCCCTTCCGGACGCTGCCATCATGCTGAAGCCTCAGCCGCCACAACAGACTTCTCAGCCCCAGCAGCCG
Source organism: Ochotona curzoniae (assembly GCF_017591425.1). Classification (NCBI taxonomy): domain Eukaryota; kingdom Metazoa; phylum Chordata; class Mammalia; order Lagomorpha; family Ochotonidae; genus Ochotona; species Ochotona curzoniae. The sequence continues at coordinate 9,176,431 of NW_024465421.1, forward strand.
CCGCCCCCCGCGCCGCAGGCCGTGGCCCGCCGGCCTCCCGGGGGCACGAGCCCACCCAACGGCGGCCTCCCGGGGCCGCTGGCCGCCGCCTCGACTCCCCCAGGGCCTCCCGCGGCCGCTTCCCCCTGCCTGGGGCCTGCGGCGGCTGCCGGCGGCGGGCTCCGCCGGGGGGCTGAAGGCATCCTGGCGCCACAGCAGCAGCAGCAGCACCCGGAGAGGTCGGGGGCAGGCGCCATCGGCAGCGCCAGGTGAGCCGAGGGCTGCTGCGGGCGGAGGCTCGGGCCTCAGCCGGCCACCTTTGGGGTGCGCGGGGAAGGGGGCGGGAACCCCTTCGGGTCCCCCAGCTGGCCTGGGGAGTGGAGGGGGGGGACTGTGGAAAGGCTCGTGGGCGGCCAGCGGGGCCTTGTGACGGCCATGTCCAGCCCCGAGGGCCCCAGGCAGTACACGGAGCCCAGGCCCCGAGGGGAGGCGGGGCGCATCCCGCCGGCGCCGCCGGAACGGGTCCCGGGATGGGGGGGGGACACGAGCAGGGGATGGGGTCCCCGGCTCCATTAGCACGGAGGGTCTCGCGGTCCCCGGCTCCAGCCAATGGGGAGTCAGCTGCGGGAAGGGGTCCCCGGCCGGAGCCAATGGAGGGGGGCGCGCGGCCCACAGTTGGACCAATGGAAAGGGAGGGACTTGGAAGCGGGTTGCTACCTCCCCGTTCCCGGGCTGGCCAGTAGGAGGGGAGCGGGGCGGGCGGGGGCCGGGAGGAGGGACTGCGGCCCGGACGGGCGGACGTGCGCGCGGCTGCGGCGGCCCCTGACCCCGGCCCTCGCGCGGCCCGGTGGCATTGGGGCCAGGGCCGAGAGGGCGTGGAGCGGCTCCCGCGGGGCCCGCGGCTCCGGAGCACACGCCCTGCTCCGGCCCGTGTGTGCGCGTGTTCGTGGAACCGGGGTGACGGTACACGCAGGCGCAGTGCGCTCTCGCGGGCGGGGGCAGGCCTTGAGGCGGCCTGTGGGTCTGAGTGCGCAGGCGCAGACCGGGCGAGGCCTCCTGGCGGATGGCTTCTGCGGCTGCGCCGTCCCCCAGCCCCGCCAACGGCCCCCTCATCGCCGCCCTCCTCTACCGCGGGTTACATCAGCCATCGAGGAGCAGTGTTACCTGGCCACTGGTGACGCCCGCAGAGTGGGTATCGGGCTGAATGGAGGACGAGGCTGAGGGGGGAGGGCCAGCCCGGCCTCCCCGGGTGTGGGCTGTGAGGTTGCTGAACCTGATTCTTACCTCTTGGGAATAGAGTGCCTGAAGTAGGTAGCTGGGGATCCGTGCTTCCAAGGCTTTCACCTGCACCTCTGTGGTGGGCTGTCCAGCGCAGTGGCGTTGACCTGTTGGAAGCCTGCAGCTTCCCCCCACCCCCCGAGAAAGTGGGAATCTTGTGTCGCATTGGAATTTAGAGTGAAGTGACAGCTGCTGCTGAGCGGGGTCCTCTTCACTGGCATCAGGAAGGAAAGTGTTGAGTGGCAGTTTGGAAGCTCTGTTGATTGACTGGCTGGTACCCTCAATCAGAACCTTCCCAGTACTTGGTTCTAGCATGTATCGGTCGTTGGTGGTGTATAGGGGATTCAGCATTGCAGTAACACGTGTCCTGTTTCCTTCTCTTACAGGGGCCAGAGCACAGGGAAGGGGCCTCCACAGTCACCCGTGAGTGCCTTTTCCTCCCAGTAGAAAAAGGGGACCTCAAAAACAGCTTCTTGGGATTTTGGGGAAGAGTCAGTGCAGAAATGGTCAAATGGACACAGGGAGGGCTAAGTGGGCAGCAATAGAATGTGGCAGTTTAGAAGGCAAGCTGTCAACTGGCTGCTCCCTGACATCTCCATCCTGACAGGTGTTTGAAGGTGTTTATAACAATTCGAGGATGCTGCATTTCCTTACTGCTGTTGTGGTAAGTGGGGACATAGCCACAAGCAATTTGAGGAATGTGAGGGGTCTGTTTTCTGGGGCACACTTTTTAGTTCTTTATCCCTCTTAGGGCTCCACTTGTGATGTCAAAGTGAAAAATGGCACCACCTATGAGGGTATCTTCAAGACTCTGAGCTCCAAGGTCAGTGTACTCAAATCGTCAGCTTTGGGAGTTACAGGACAGAGGATGAGGAGATGGAAGTTGAGGGTGTGGACCGGGTGGCAGTGGTGTTCACAGCCCTGGCCGAGGACTTTAAGTTTCAGGCTTTGGTTGACACTGAGGAGTGGATTCACGGAAAAACATTGCTGGGGAAGTAGTCCTCTTTCTGCCTTCACCATTCTTGACACTGAATTCCTGACTTCGGGGGGGTTGGGGCTTCTGTAGTTTGAACTAGCCGTGGATGCTGTGCACCGGAAGGTATCTGAGCCAGCAGGTGGTCCCCGGCGGGAGGATATTGTGGACACGATGGTGTTCAAGCCGAGTGATGTCATGCTCGTCCACTTCCGAAATGTTGACTTCAATTATGCTACTAAAGGTTGGTGAGGGGCCGTGGGGGGGAGGGGTGCAGGGAGACATGTTGGCTGGATTTTTTTTTTCTCCTCCTTTACCACCTTTTTCTCTGGGGGAGATGGCTGGAATGATGCCTAATACACAATTAGGTGGATTCTGGCTTGTTCATCACCTTTTCCCCTATTTAATTTTTAATTCTTATTCCTCACGAACTATTAATACCAAGTTTTTTGTTTTTTATTGTTGGTGGATTTTGTTTTTCATTTGGTTTGGTTTGGTTTTTGTTTTTACATTGTGTTCCTGAAATAAAGGAGTAGGAAAAGCTTAGAAATTTCATCTGACTCCTGATTTCAACTCTGCCCCCCCCAGACAAGTTCACTGATTCCGCCATTGCCATGAACTCGAAGGTGAATGGGGAACACAAAGAGAAGGTGCTGCAGCGCTGGGAAGGGGGTGACAGCAACAGTGATGACTACGACCTCGAGTCTGACATGGTATGAGGCCCTTCCCCAGAGCGGGCAGTCAGGGTGTGGGGTGTGGACAGGCCCACTCGTGCCCAGAGCATTCTTGGGCACAAGGGTGGTTGCCTGTTCGTGGACAGTCAGGTATCCAATGAAAAGGAACAGGAAACAGTAGAGCATAGAAACCTGTTCTCTTACCCTTATAAGCGAACAGCTGCTGGCGTTTATTTCCTGCCAGTCGTCTTTGCAGTCTTAACTGTAGACCAGATTGCCACTGTGGAGGCCCCTTGGATGTACTGAAAAATTTCTCAGATGTATTTATGCTTTGATGTTTGTGCAAGACTTTGACTTTCTGTATGAGTTTTCATATTGATATGTAGGTCTAGCTTATTAGCTTTAGTGTACTCTTTTATTTTGGTACATGTGTGCTCATGTATATATGCACCTCATTGAATTTGTCTTATGGACTTAACTGATGTGTGTTATTTGCCTCTGTTTTGCTTAGAAAGGGTGCCTCATTGAACTTGTAGCGCATGTATTCCCCATGTACGTGGGCCAGGACGCCTCCAAAGTACAGCTCCATGAGACTTGCTAGGCTTTAGGATTTGTCAGTTTTATTGGTTAGTGCCACTTTGTGCTGCACATACCTGGTTCTAGTGGGTCGAATGCCCACCAGTGGCGCCTCTGCTTTCCCGTTGTTGGTTTGCTCACATTTTAAAATCTTTAACCTAGTGAGAGGGGAATGACATGTCATTTGTTGCTTTTAAATATTTTCCCTCCCCCTTCCCCTAGTCCAATGGGTGGGACCCCAATGAAATGTTCAAGTTCAATGAGGAGAACTACGGTGTGAAGACCACCTACGATAGTAGTTTGTCTTCTTACACGTGAGTGTCTTGGTGCTTCCCAGGTGGCGCGGTGTGGGGTGCTGGGTCAGTCCCAGAAGGCCGAGCTTTAGGTGGGACAGACGTAGTCTGCTCATGCTTTTCTGGGGATCCAGGTTGCCCTTCCCCCATTCCTGGTATGCTTTGTAAACTGCCCCTTCAAGGTTTTCTGATTCCAGCTTGCTCGTATGGGTTCGTCCACCCATACCTTTCCTCTAGAACTTTTATTTACTTATTTATTTTTATTTCAACTTATTTTTAATGTTTGTTCCATAGGTGGGAATTGCAGACCCATGCAGGTCTCTGGGTGGAACAGTCTAGAAGGATTTTATATACATGCATTTGGACTGGGCCTCTACCTTGGTGGTTTAAGATGCTCCTCCCCCCACTGGAGGACCTGAGTCTGGGTCACAATTCGCACTTCCAACTTCCTTCCGACATAGACACCAGGAAGCAGTGGTGATGGCTCAGGCCGTTTGGCTTCTGCCATCCTTCAGAAGGCCTGGGTTGACTTCATGTTCCTGGCTTCCACCTTGGCCCAGCAATGGCCTGGTCAGGCATTTGCAGGGGGGCTCACCAGTGGATCAGAGCATGTTCTCTGTCTCTTGCCTGTTGGATAAATAAAAAGCAAAATATTCAAGTATCTTAATTGCTGTAGATTTAGAGACCTGCTTGGAGCTCTGCCTGGGACCCACTAGATATTGATTTAAATGTTGGCTGGCTTGCAAAGGGAGTACGCGTGTACCTCAGTTGGTTACAGGACTGATGAAAGTGTTTCTCGACTTTTGTCCTTGGCATTGGGATGGTGTTGGTCAGGGTGCCCTTGGAAAAGGACAATTCGGAAGAGTTCCGGCAGCGGGAGCTGCGTGCGGCCCAGCTGGCAAGAGAGATTGAGGCGAGCCCCCAGTACCGCCTGCGGATCGCCATGGAGAATGACGACGGGCGCACCGAGGAGGAGAAACATAGTGCTGTGCAGCGGCAGGGCTCTGGGAGAGAGAGTCCCAGCTTGGCAGCCAGGTGACCGCGGGTGGCAGGCATGGTGCTGCTGGGTGTCCCCAAGGGTCCGCTTTGGGTCTTGTGTCTGTGAGATCTAGGTTAAAGCATCGATATTCCCAGGTTCTAGATTTAGGGGGCTGAAACCTAGAGAACATTGTGGCTTGATGAAAATGAGCAGAGCTTTTGAAGCTTGTAGATTTAGGGTGGCAAATCTTTTCTGAATCACAGCATATATTTCTGTGTATTTGTTCATGTTGTAGGTAAACCTTTTTTCCTTAGAAAACTGAAAGCAGGCTGTAAATGATGTGTATCTGACCGAAGTTGTGCTTTGAAGTATATAATACCACCTTAGCCTTTCTCGTGGGTTAGTAGTGGTAGCATTGTGCTGTACTGGCCAGCTTGGTTGGGTCAAGGGTGGGGTAGGGTAGAAGCTATAAGCCAACAGAACTTTTAGCTGGGACAGGCATTCAGGTGGGAGGGACAGTGAAGGAAGCTAGAGCCAGGCAGTTGGCGAGAACAGCAAGGCCTTGAGAAGACAGGCTTCGTGTTTCCAGAATCTGTGTTGTGGCTGCCCAGCCTTACTTGAGCTCTTTCCCCAGGGAGGGGAAGTATATCCCCCTGCCTCAGCGCGTTCGGGAAGGTCCCCGGGGAGGAGTTCGCTGTAGCAGTTCTCGGGGTGGCCGGCCTGGCCTTAGCTCCTTGCCACCTCGTGGCCCTCACCATCTTGACAGTAGCAGCCCTGGCCCAGGTGCTGAGGCACGTGGTATCAATGGAGGTGAGTTAGGGAGCCAGCTGGTGAGGGGCAGGGGTGGTAATGAAAAAGGTTTCGGAGGTGCATTGCTGGTAATGCAGTAGCTGGGGCTCTGCTTCTTACTGATTTTTTTTTTTTTTCATTTAAAAATATGAATACAGGCCCTTCCCGCATGTCCCCTAAGGCCCAGAGGCCTCTGAGAGGCGCCAAGGCTCTGTCTTCACCCAGCAGCAGGCCTTCTGGAGAGGCGTCCCTTCCCTCTCCCCCTACAGGTAAGCCTGCACAGTGCAAGTGTGTCTCTGCTGCCCAGGAGATGCCTGGCTTCCTGGTGTAGGGTTTAAAGGCTTGGAGTTTGTCCTTTTTTGGACTATAATTGCTCAGTTTTCTTAGGGCTGAAATCCTAGTGTAGCAAGTTATGATGCATCTGACTGACAGATGTCTTGTTTAGATTTGAAGTTGTTGCCAACGTTTTAGTTGTTTGAAAGACCTTCCACCTCCTGATTGGCTATCACAGCCAGGATTGAGCCAGGACAAAAACAGAACTTTCCTCTGAGTCTCCCATGTGGGTGCAGGCACACAAGCACTTGGGCCTCTAGCTGGCGGTCATGGGGGTGCCAGTAGTGTAGGTGGCAGCTTTAGCCACTATGCCACGGCATCGGCCCTGGTTGACAACATTTTAAAACAAGAGAACTCGGAGGTTTTCTGATAACTTCCTTTAAAAGATCAGAAGTTCTGCCAACACCAAGCTTGCTTTACTCTGGGTCTCTTGTTGGTTAGTCAGTAGCTACTGTTGTCTGAACATTGCAGTGGTTCACGGAGCTCAAAGGCCCTTCGCTTGGGTTACTGCCTTGGGAATAGTAATTGGGTGAATTCACACGGTGTTCATGGTAATCCTAGGATGGCTTTTTCTGAAAGAAGGTCTTCCATCTGCTGGTTCACTCCCCCAAATGGCCGCAACAGCCAGAGCTGAACTATTTGAAGCCAGGAGCAGCTTCTGGGTCTCCTGCATGGATGCAGAGAGCTAGATTGGAAGTGGACCATAACAGGACTCAAATTGGTGCCTGTATGGGATGCTGACACCACAAGTTGAAGCTTAACCTACTGTGCCATGGTACCAACCCTACTTCATTTTTTATTTTGAAAGGCAGAATTTACAGAGACAAATGGCCAAAGCTGGGCTGTCCCTGAGCTTCTGACAGCTTAGGGCTGCTTGTCTCCCACATGGGCACAGGGCCCAAGTACCTGGGCCATCCTCTGATGCTTTCCCAGGAGCATTAGCAAGGAGCTGGATGGGAAGTAGAGCATACAGGACCCAAATTGGTGCCCAAATGTGATGCTGGCACTACATGCTGAGGCTTAACCTATGCCCCAACAATAGCTCTGTACTCATTGTTCACTGCTTACTGACCAGCAGTAACCATTGTGCAGCTCCCCCTTTTCTTCCAGTGGGCCGGATGTACCCGCCACGTTCTCCCAAGTCTGCTGCACCTGCCCCCATCTCCGCGTCCTGTCCAGAGCCACCCATCGGTTCAGCAGTGGCAGCCTCTTCAGCCTCCATCCCTGTGACATCATCGGTCACAGATCCTACAGTGGGCTCCGTCTCCCCAGCTTCTCCAAAGATCTCCCTGGCTCCTACCGATGGTAAGGGCCGGGGGCTAGGGAGCTGCGAGCATGCATAGTGTGACTGCAGACATGACCCAGCTTCTCTCTCCTCGCTCAGTAAAAGAACTGTCAACCAAGGAACCTGGCAGAGCTCTGGAGCCCCAGGAACTGGCCCGAATAACTGGGAAAGGTGGGTGTGGCTGCTGTCAGAGCCCAATGCCTCTTTGCTTTGGAAGTGCAGTTCGGTTGGGAAGATGGTTGGGATTCAGAAGCAGGCAGTGCTGCTAGCTGTTTGCTTTCTTGGGATTCTCAAGAACTGCTGTCAGCTGTTTCATGTTGTACCTTCTTTGCTGTTTTTTCAAAGTCCCTGGACTTCAGAATGAACAAAAGCGGTTTCAACTGGAAGAACTGCGAAAGTTTGGGGCCCAGTTTAAGGTGAGAAAAGGAGAATGAACTGGGCTTGTTAGATTATAGGGGTGTAGGGGTGTACATGAGTACTAGGGCGTGGATGCTTGGTGCAACAGTTAAGTTGAGGGAGTGCTGGTTAAAGTCTTGGTTCCTGCACTTGGTTCACTCCAGCTTTCTGCTAACGCACACCCTGGGAGGCAGCAGGTGATGGCTTAGGTATTGGGATCCCTGCCAGCCATGTGGGAGACCTAGATTGAGTTCTGGGCTCCTAGCTTCAACCTGGACCAGCCCTGTCCTTTGCAGGCTTTTGTGTGGTGAACCAACAAATAGAAGATTGAGATCTCTGTAATCTGTTTTTTCTTCTTTCAAATAAATGAATATAACTTGTTTGACGCAAGTAGGTGAGGTAGAGTTGCTGAGCCTTGAGCAGGGGAGCCAGGCAGACCTGGAGTCCTGACATCATTGCACATGCTCATCTCCTTCCAGCTTCAGTCCAGCAGCTCCCCTGATACCAGCCTGGATGCCTTTCCCCCTCGGATCTTAAAGGAGGAGGCCAAAGGGAAGGAGAAGGAGGTGGACGGTCTGTTGGCCTCCGAGCCCCTGGGTTCTCCGGTCTCCTCCAAGACGGAGGCGGTGTTGGATAAAGAGGATAAGGCATCCCTGGCAGCGGCAGGGGGCACTGAGGGGCCGGAGCAGCCCCAGCCGTCCTGTCCGAGCCAAACTGGCAGCCCCCCTGTGGGCCTCCTGAAGGGAGACGACAAGGATGAGGGCCCCGTTGCTGAGTAAGTGGGAGCAGCCCTGGAGACATGGGTGTTGGGTGATAAGGGGACAAGCCACAGGATTTACTTTGCTCTCTCTCATAGACAAGTAAAGAAATCAACGTTGAACCCCAATGCCAAGGAGTTCAATCCTACAAAGCCTCTTCTATCTGTGGTGAGAGGGGGAGAGTTGGCTTTTTGTGTGGGAGGTGGGAGGTACTGTGGAGAACTCCTGGCCCCGGGGCCGTGCATGGGCAAAGAAACATGTGCTGCTTAGAAGCATGTGGTGCTGGATAAGCCACTGGACCTCTGCTTCCTCTTCCTCACCTGTAATTTAAGACTTATCTTGGGGCTTGATGTGCCACTCAGAGCAGTCTGCAAGTACTATCTGTGTAGTTGGGGGTGGAGCAGAAATAAAACCTCCCTTGTCTCCTACAGAACAAATCCACCAGTACCCCGACTTCTCCGGGGCCCCGAACTCACTCAACTCCCTCCATCCCGGTGCTGACAGCAGGCCAGAGTGGGCTCTACAGCCCCCAGTACATCTCCTACATACCTCAGATTCACATGGGACCAGCTGTGCAGGCAGGAGACGATGGCACCTTGGGGCAGAGGTGGGGGGTTCGGTTGACCTGGCTGATGGACCAGGTCAGGCCTGTTGGGCTTTTGCACGCATGTCATTGGTCCGCCTCTCTTTGCATCTTTAGGCACCCCAGATGTATCCATATCCTGTATCTAATTCAGTGCCTGGACAGCAGGGCAAGTACCGGGGAGCCAAAGGTGAGCCAGGACTGCAGGAGTTATAGGGGTACTGCATGTGTGCCCCCCAGCAAGTGGATCTTGAGCTCTGCACATTTGTTGTTCCCCTCCAGGCTCTCTGCCCCCACAGCGCTCGGACCAACACCAGCCAGCATCAGCCCCTCCCATGATGCAGGCTGCTGCTGCTGCAGGCCCACCTCTGGTGGCTGCCACACCGTATTCTTCCTACATCCCCTACAACCCCCAGCAATTCCCAGGACAGCCTGCTATGATGCAACCCATGGCCCACTACCCCTCACAGGTGACTGCAAGCCCAGAGGAAGCTCCATCCCCACCCCCAGGACTTCGAGCTGGGCAGGGAGGCATGCAGTGTTGGAGTGCTGGCTGGGAAAGGAGTTGTACTGGTGGACTTGGGCTGACTTCTTGGCTCTGTTGGGCCCAGGTTGAGGCGCTGGGCACCTGAACCTTGGCCTTTCTGTGCAGTTCAGCTCGGGTGGAATCTGCTTGCTGGGTTTTAGTATGAGCGTTCAGTAAATAAGGTCACGGGGCCCAACCCCAGGCAGTGTTGTGCCCACATGGCCCAGCTTAGGAAGACATGCCTCCCCAGCCTGCTTGGCTGACCCCTTCTTTCTTCCCCTAGCCCGTCTTTGCCCCCATGCTTCAAAGCAATCCACGCATGCTGACGTCGGGTAGCCATCCCCAGGCCATTGTGTCATCCTCTACCCCTCAGTACCCTTCTGCAGAGCAGCCCACCCCCCAAGCCCTTTATGGTGAGTTCTGTCGTGTCTGCTCCCCTGCTCTGGACCATGTCCTTCGGCCCCTTCTGGCGGGCTCAGGATGGATTCGCCCTTCTTCCCGCTCCAGCCACTGTTCACCAGTCCTACCCGCACCATGCCACACAGCTCCACGCCCACCAACCACAGCCGGCAACCACGCCTACCGGGAGCCAGCCGCAGTCACAGCATGCGGCCCCCAGTCCTGTTCAGGTGCCTGCCATCAGGGATCTCCTGGCTGGGACAGGAGTGGTGATGAGGAGGAGGGCTAGAGGAGGGTGATTGTCCACTGAGGACAGCTGACCTGAGTTCCTGAGGTGTAACTGGCACTTACCCTTTCTTTCCCCAGCAGCATCAGGCGGGGCAGGCCCCACACCTGGGCAGTGGACAGCCTCAACAGAACCTGTACCACCCAGGGGCCCTGACAGGCACGCCACCCTCTCTGCCCCCGGGCCCATCTGCCCAGTCCCCTCAGAGCAGCTTCCCCCAGCCAGCCGCTGTGTACGCCATCCATCCCCACCAGCAGCTGCCCCACGGCTTCACCAATATGGCCCATGTTACCCAGGTAAGAGTCCACAGGGGAACCCTGCTTGGAGTCCTGAGGACACCCACTCGTCCTCGGTCCCTGGTGCCACCCTGGCAGCAGCAGTGCCCCCGGCCCTGGGTTCCTGAAAGCCTGTCCACACCCCCAGTGGCTGTGGTACTCGCAGCTCCTTTCTGTTCTCCACAGGCCCATGTCCAAACTGGAATCACAGCAGCCCCGCCCCCTCACCCTGGGGCTCCCCACCCGCCCCAGGTGATGCTGCTGCACCCACCCCAGAGCCATGGGGGGCCCCCCCAAGGCGCAGTGCCCCAGAGTGGGGTGCCTGCACTCTCAGCTTCCACACCCTCACCCTACCCCTACATCGGACACCCCCAAGGTGAGCAGCCTGGCCAGGCGCCTGGATTTCCAGGAGGAGCCGATGACAGGATTCGTGAGTTCTCGTTAGCTGGGGGAATTTGGCATGGAAGAGCTGAGGGGCTGCAGGTGGGGCAGGATGCACGGGTTCTGGGTGGGGAGTGAGGGGTCTTGGAGGCAGGGCTGTCCCACAGGGCGCCCGCCGACCTGCACCTGTCTGTGAAGTATGTAGGGTGGGCAGAAGCCACAGTCGCCGCCGCCAGGGGCTTGCTCCTGGCTCTGTCCTTTGCTTCCCTCCGTCCTCGCTCAGTTGTGATCCAGCAGCCCCCCTCCCCACTGCCTCCCCAGCTCTCAGTGACCCCGACTGTCTCCTGACTTAGCGAGGTAAGGTCAGCGCAGCAGACAGGGCCAGCCTCGGGTGCGGGGGGCTGAGCGAGGGCTCTGGCTTACTGGGCAACAGCGATTGACCTGTGCTGCTGACAGCCCATGAGACACCTTGCGGAGGCCGCTCCTGCCCAAACACCCCGCACACCCCCACCGGACGCATTGGATGAAGGGACAGCTGCTTGGGTTCTAATGCTCCTGCTCTCTTCTCTTTCCCCTCCAACCAGTTCAATCTCATCCCTCCCAGCAGCTCCCCTTCCACCCCCCGGGGAACTGAAGATTGTCCTGGCCGCGACCTGAGACCTCCATGAGTGGAGGGAAGAGTGATCTATGTCTCTTTCCCCCTCCCCCTCCCCGCAGCTCGGACCAGTCCCAGCCCCCCCCAGCCCCCTGTCCCCTGGGGGAGCTGGGGAATTCCTGCCAAGCACCTTGATTGGGAGGGGCTTGAACAGGGCTGGGGTGGGGGGTTCCTGCTCTGCTCTGCCCTGCCCATCCCCACCCTACCTTGCCCTCCCATCCTCTCATCTAGTCCCCCGCTGGAGACGGAAGATCTTTTATTTTCTATTATTTATAACCTCAGACTTGGGCCCCCAGTTCTTTCTTCCCCATTAACTTGAGTGATCTGCGTGAGAGACATACAGACAGATGCCCCACAAGGATGGTTGGACAAGGACTTTTACTTTTTATTACATAAAAATATTAAAAAAATAATAAAAAAAATAAAATTTTAAACTAACTGAACCTGCCTGTGACTTCCTGTAGAGAGGTTACAGTTGTGTGTCAGTATATGCTGTTTATCTCATCACCTTTCCTGTAAAAACAGGTCAGTTCATCTTAATGAGGAAGGGTAGGGGGTCTCCTGATGGGAGTGTTGTGATGCAGGGGTCCTGTTGCCAAAAGCCTACCGGTTTGCCTCAAGGGGCACCCTCACTGCAGGACCCGACTTGGGAGTTGAGCGGTATCTGCCTCAGCACTGAAGGCTGGTATTGGTGCACAGCTTAGTTAGGGCGATATGGGAGAGCCAGCAGAGAATTGGAAGAAGCTAGGAAACTTAACTACTAAATGGGGACTTAACAGTTTGGGAGAATGGCACCGATGTCTGTATCAGACCGAAGTGGGTAGCAAGGCAGGCACTGGGGGCAGTGTGGGGGAGGGGAAGGGCATGTGGAGCCAGAATGGATGCTCTAGGCAGGGATGGCTTGGAAACAGCTGGGAAGAATCCTGCAGGCAGCCTCGAAGCGGTGGCAAGTCTGTGGGGTGACTGCACGACTGGCTGAGTGCTCCTTTAGTGTCAGGGAAGCTTGCAGGTGGCGATTTGCCATCTACCTTTACTGTCTGAGCACAGATCAGGAGATCTGTTTAAAGTGTTGCAAAATCCATCAGGTTAGCTCCCTACAGTTGCTAGGATGTGAACCCCTGAAGGCAGGCTGCAGCTTTGCCTGCTTTTGCTACAACACCAACCCAGAGAAAGTTGTAGAGGAAGCCTTACTCGGGTATAGCTAGGACTGATTATGCTCACCTGCCACCTGGCTGTGCAGTGTGGCGTCAGCATCTACCTTGTAAAGACAACACTATTCCTTGTACGTGTGTATGTAACCAATGTTGGACCCATTCTTCAGCCTCTGACACCTGTTCTTAGAACTGGTGACAGCAGTAGTGAACCATCTAGAGCGTAAAGAATGATGTGACTTACAGTATTTGGTGAGTACTGACTGCATATGTGCTGGGTGCTTCGAGGGCAGGCAATGAACACAGCCCAGCCCCCACCATCACAGCTCAGTGGGGAGCTAACCTAGTTACCGAGTGAAGACCCAACTGTTTCCTTGATAAACTCAACCATTTCCTCCACTGTGACATGTTGCCAGGCCATCTCACGTTGTCAGAGCAGTGATTATGGCTTTATTAAGGATCTGAGAGTAACATGAAGATCTTCCATCTACTGATTCACTCCCTAGCCAGGGCTGGGCTGGGCTAAAGCCAACTCGTAATCAGGCTGCTGTCCAGTGGTTTTTGGAAGTGGATGAGTCGGGATGAGAACCAGTGCCCTGGTGTGGGAGGCCCCAGTGCTGCAAATGGCAGCTTAGCTCACTGCGTAAGGAGCTGCCCAGGAGATGGTCTCAATGCTTGGGAAAAATCCAGGTGCAATGGCTCTGCCCCTGCCCAGGGACTCTGCTCCCTTTGGCACTCTCCCTCACCCTCCATGGGACAGACACAGGCCAACTTACTATTCACAGAACAGTTTATTGGCCCACCTCACCTGGCAGACCCGCCCTCTGGGTAAGTGTCCATAGCTGTGCTCAGCTGGGTCACAGCCTGTACCCACATGGGGCACCAGAAGCAGGAGGGGACACTGGCCAGGGCAGCCCTCAACACGAGCACCAGTGCAGTCCAGACTCAACTCCACTTGAGGTTCTTGTCCTCCTCGGTCATGGCCGGTGTGTCTGTGACCAGGCCCGTGCCGATGGTCCGGTTGCCATCTCGCAAGGTGAAGCGCTGGCCTTTCTCTAAGATCATTGGCTGCCGTAAGATCAAGCTGAGCTTTAGGTCTTCCCCGGGCATGGCCAGCTCCTGGGGAAAAGGGACAGTAACATGCAATTGGTGTTTGCTGTGCAGGGTCACGGTCATAGATCAAGAGGAGAACTGGGGACCACTTGGGCCCAAGATGCACAGCCAGCATGAGGCCAGGGGCCAGGGAACCGTGCTCCTCTGACAGGCATAGCAGAGGGCTGAGGCGGCTCCGGCTGTGCAGGTCTCTCCGTTACAGCACCTGGGCAAGCCCTCGCCAGAGCAACTCTTTGCTGCTACAGCTAAGCTTGTGCGTCCCTTAACCTTAGGCCTCCTGGGTGTGTGCCTACTGGCCAAGACCCACCTCTCTACCACTTCCACAGCAGCAGCGGCCACCACTTTTGTCCCTCCAAAGAAAGCCCAGTGACCAGGCTGCAGCATTGGATTTGGGCATCTCCGCCACCTCATACCTTCCCTGGAGGCAGGATGACCCGACAGGCCATGTCCCAAGTCAGAGAGAACATGACAGGCATGAAGTGGGACACGAAGGGTTTGTGGCGGCCACCTTCCTCCTTGCTGAGGATGTAAACCTGCAAGTGGGAGCAATGAGGAAGCGATCGGCCGCAGCTGGCAGCACAGCACCACCTCCCTGCAGGGTCCAGCTCAGCCCTGGGAGTCACCGGCCGGCGCCCTCACCTGCGCTTCCACCTTTTGGTGGGGCTGGATGGAACCCGGCTTGGCCATGACCAAACCGCGCCTCAAGTCCTCTCGCTTCAGGCCCCGGACCAGGGCCCCGAGGTTGTCCCCTGCTTCTGCCCTCTCGAGGCTCTTGTGAAACATCTCAATGCCTAGAGAAAGGGGAGGGGGAGGAGAAGGAAGATTGAGGGGCTCAAGGGAGTGACTCACACTGAGGTTAGCCACAGGGCCCCACACGTGCCAGCCATACCTGTCACTACACTGCGGAGGCTCTTGCTGTGTCCAAGAAACTCACACTCGTCCCCCTTCTTCAGGATGCCACGCTCCAACGTCCCCGTCACAACCGTGCCCCGGCCTGAGGGACGGCCAGGACGAGATGTCAGCGTGCCTGGGGCTCAGCTCCCAACGCAGATGGGGGGGCATGGCCAACCCAGGTCCTCACCAGGGATGGAGTAGACAGACTCGATGGGCAGCAGAAAAGGCTTCTCCAGATCACGGGTGGGTACAGGGATGTAGGTGTCCACGGCATCCAGCAGCTTCTGCACGGACTTGACGCCCAGCTCCGGGTCCCGCTGCTGTGGAGGGATGGGCACAGAGGGCGCACAGTCACACACTGTGTTCTCGCCATAGGCAGCGGAGCAGGGCTCAGGGTGCCTGGCCGGCCTTCACCTCGAGGGCACAGAGCGCAGAGCCCACGATGACAGGGGTCTCCTCCCCTTTATAGCCAAACTCGGTGAGCAGCTCCCGGATCTCCAGCTCCACCAGCTCCACCATCTCCGAGTCCTGGACGGCGTCGGCCTTGTTCACGTACACCACGATGTGCTCCACCCCGATCTGGCCCGTGGGGAAAGAACAGTGTCCAGGGCCGCCCCACCACTCCTACCACCACCACTAGCTCTGCCTCTGCATCCACCAAGCTCGCAGCATACCTGTTTGGCCAGCAGCAGGTGCTCGCGGGTCTGGGGCATGGGGCCATCATTGGCTGCCACCACCAGGATGCAGCCGTCCAGGGGGGCAGTGCCAGTGATCATGTTCTGGGAAAGAGAATGGCAACGGGTAGCCCCTCCTCTGCACCCCACATCCCCTGCCTGCAACGCCTGGACACTTCCACCACACCACCGTCACCCCAGCATCTTGTCAGGACTGCATTCACCCCTCACCTTGACATAATCTGCGTGCCCCGGGCAGTCCGTGTGGGCATAGTGGCGGGCAGCCGTGCTGTACTCCACATGGGCTGCGTTGATGGTGATGCCCCTGGCGCGCTCCTCGGGGGCGTTGTCAATCTCCTCGTACTTCTTGAACTTGGCCCCGCCTCCCTCAGCCAGAACTAGAGGAGGGAAGGGCAGGGCTGCAGCTCAGGGTTCCTGGTTCCCACGCTCCCCGGCTCTGCTCCTCCCACCCTCATGCAGGACTGGGATGAAAAGGAAACCCAGCCGCCACCTGCTAGCCAGAGCTAAGGGGAGTGCCCTGGAACCTGACCTTGCAGAACATTCTCCAAAAGAGACCACTCAGGACACTCCAACCCCTCCAGCCAAGTCATGCACCACAAAACTGCATTTTCGTGCCGCCCACCCTTGCTGACGCCCAGGTCTCCCCCAAGCCCGGTGTCCAACAAGCCGCAGCCCCCGCCCCAGGCCCGCTCACTCTTGGTGATGGCCGCGGTCAGTGTGGTCTTGCCGTGATCCACATGCCCGATGGTCCCCACGTTTACGTGGGGCTTGTCGCGCACGTACGCCTTCTTGGCCTCCACCGCCAGGCCGCGGCACAACACCGGCCATGCCCGGGCCTGCAGTGGCCGCAACAGACCCTGCAGGAACGGGGTCTGGCTGGCGCCGAGACCTGCCAAGACACACCACACGGGATCGGGAGTGAGGGCGTGCATGGCGCCCGATCCCGGTCACCCGCACCCGCTCCTCCCGCGTGCTCCCCGCCCGCCATCGCCCTTCCTCAGCCCCTCACCACTGAAGCGGGGTGTCGCGCGCAGCAGGGCAGCGGCGGCCGCCATGGTGCTCGGCCTCGCGCCCCCGGGGATACCGGCGCCCGGAAAGCCCGCGCGTGCGCGTGCAGGCGAGAAAGGACACTCGCGGCAGAGAGCCGCTTCCGGCGGAAGTGACTGGAGGGCGCCTCTAGCCCTTAGTTGTCTATGGCCATTTCCACCGATTTCCGGGTATGCGGCCGAACCCACGCCTGTTCTCCCGGTTGGCGCCAAAGGGTGGGGAGCGATGTGAAGCGTCCCAGGAAGCCCTGGCGCCGCGAGGCGTCATGGGAGTTGTAGTTCCCAGGGTGGCGGTTCTGGGTTCTTGTTCTGGGAGTTCAGGAGGGAATGCAGCGCGGGCCGGCGCCGACTGGCTGACGAATTGCCCTAACCCCAGCCGTTTCGCTCTGGCTTACCTGGAGTCCGACTCCCTCCGCAGGTCTTGTTATATGGCCCCTGTGCCGCAGGCCGGCCCTGACCCCTCTTAAAGAGTGAGACCCAAGCGTGATCTGTCTCTGCCTAGCCTTTGCTTTCTTTTTAAACATTTATTTCATTTTTATCGGAAAGGCAGATATACAGAGAGGAGAAACAGAAAAGAACATCTTTCATCTTTCGTCCACTGGTTCACTCCCCAAGTGGCTGCAAAGGCCGGAGCTGAGCTGATCTGAAGCCAGGAGCCAGGAGCTTCTTCCAGGTCTCCCAGATGGGTGCAGGGTCCCAAGGCTTTGGGACATTCTCCACCGCCCTCCCAGGCCACAAGCAGAAAGCTGGATGGGATGTGGATTAGAACCGGTGCCCATATGGGATCCTGGCGCTTGCAAGATGACTTCAGCTGCTAGGCTACCACACCAAGCCCTAGTCTTTGCTTTCTTAGCTGTAAAATAGGGATGACTTCTGCCCGCGAGAGAAAAAGAGCTAGGTAGCAGTGGGCTTCCAGGGAGCTCCAGGCCGCCAAGTCCTTGGCCCCTCCAAGACCTGCTGTTAGGGACAGAACCTCCAAGCCAAACAAGAGGCTGGCCTCCCACCCCGGGGCATCTCCCACCGCCTCCCAAGGAGCCATGTCCACCCCATAGTGAGGGCTTCTGCTTCAGGGTGCCTTAGCCAGTCTGTCCTGCTCCCTCCATGACAGTCTGCACCAGTGAGGGCAGCAGGAAAGTGTGCTGGGGTTATGAAGGAGGCTTGGTGTCTGCAGCAGTCATCCCATCTGAGGTTCTGTGGGGCAGGGACAGCTGCCTAGCCCTAGTCCTGCCTCAGTTGTCCACAGCGCCGGCTCACACTGAATTCCCCCTGCGTGCTCGGGCCTTCCCCCAGCCCCTATTTTACAGGTGAGAAAACAGTATTTCAGATTGCAACAAGCAGGCACCAACCCCTGCGTGGTGCCATAGCTACCTAACCCTAACCCTTTATGCGCTTGCGCAAATCCTGGACATGTATCCTAAGATGTGAGTGCCCACTAGCAAGAGAGGGAGATCTTCCAGCTGCAGCCTCACTCCCCAAATGGCCAAAGCAGTCAAGAGTTGGGCCAATCTGAAGCTGGGAGCCAAGAGCTTCTTCCAGGCCTCCCACACATGATGCAGGAACCCAAGGAACTGGGCCATCCTCTGCTGTTTTCCCAGGCCACAAGCAGGGAGTGGCTCTGAAAGGGAGCAGCTGGGATTCAAACCCGTGCCTAAACGGAATGCCAGTGCTGCAGGTAAAGGACTAGCCTGCTACACCATAGCACCGGCTGGCTTTATGTATTTAAATGTGTTCATCTGAAGAAAAAAAAAACTGGTGTGAATACATTTTAAGTTTAGACAGTGAACCAGCTGAAAGAGCATTCTGTGGCAGATATCATGGGTAGAGTGAATCCGCAGAACTGCTTGGGCAGGTGGTACAGTGGATCTAGTTGGAGCAACACAGCACTCGAGAGGAGTCTTCAGGGAGGGTAATCTTCTAGAACTGTTGACTGTACTTACCCTGTGAGCCAGGCAGCCAGGAGTCTTGGCTTAGCGGATCTGACACAGGCTGGGGTGAGCAGCAGGGGGAACGAGGCAGCTGACAGAACTAGCCTGGAGAAGCCTCCTTCAGCCACTGTCGCCAAACCCTGGTGCCAAGACTTGGACTTCATCTGCAGCTGTAAGTGCCCTTCCTGCACCCACCAGCCCAGCACCAGGTG
The DNA here is from genome assembly GCF_017591425.1 of Ochotona curzoniae. Taxonomy (NCBI): domain Eukaryota; kingdom Metazoa; phylum Chordata; class Mammalia; order Lagomorpha; family Ochotonidae; genus Ochotona; species Ochotona curzoniae. The sequence continues at coordinate 9,194,885 of NW_024465421.1, forward strand.
CTTTCAAGGCCTCCCTGAGACATGGCGCTCTGGACCCCTAGGTTGTAGGTGAATGCTCTTGTATCCCACCCAGCTGGCTGCTGTTCTAACTTTGGTGTTGGCGAGTAGCAGCAAATCTCCCCACATGTGTTTCCAAAATCTGGGCCCGACATGGTGGCCTAGCGGCTAAAGTCCTTGCCTTGCATGCGCCAGGATCCATAGGGGCACAGGTTCTAATCCCAGCAGCCCCGCTTCTCATCCAGCTCCCTGCCTGTGGCCTTCTTTCCGGGTCTCCCACATGGGTACAGGGTCCCAGAGCATTAGGCCGTCCTTGACTGCTTTCCCAGGCCACAGGCAGGGAGCTAGATGGGAAATGCAGCCGCCGGGATTAGAACCTGCGCACATGGGATCCTGGTGCGTTCAAGCAAGGACTTTAACCACTACGCTATCGCGTCAGGCCCAATAATTTTTTAAAAGTTGCTTTTGAGCTCAAATCCCTTTCCCCCAGTGATGATCATCCTGTTACACATTTTTAAAATACTTTACTCACCTGATAGGATGAATGACAGCTGTTAGATTTACCTGTTACCCAAAAAGAGAAAGTATTAGCCTAGTACAAGCAAGCCCTTATTAAATAATGGGAAGTCCTCTCCGGGGCCTTCCCTCAGCATAATGGAGAGGTAGAGAGAAAAGCAGGAGCCACTGGGATGAATAGGCCCGGATGAAAAAGGAACCCAAAGAAGCAGGCGAGCAAAGACGCATGCAGGAGCCTTTTATATATGCACATACAATCTAACTGCCACTGGGCTCTCCCTTCCCCCTCCCCAAGCTCCCTCCCCTCCAGGTTCATAATCTGTGTCCTTTGTGAATTTTCCCAAGTCCATCATGCTTCCCACTGGAGTTCATAGACAGTACCAGTAACAGCGATAAAGGGGACACTGACCATCTCAGGTGATTATAAACAATCAGCCTCTTATGGATGGCTGATTAATGAATTACATCACAAGTTCTTGTTACATAAAGTACAGGTAAGGATGAAGTGACAGAGTAACATAGAGTAAGATTCACGTATAATGTCTCTAGATTTGACAGCATATTATATGAGAACAAGCATATTATATCTGACCTTTTGGGATTGGCTCATTTCCCTTAGCATAATGGTCTCTAGTTTGGCCCATTTGGCCACAAAGTAATACATTTCTTTTTTTTTTTTTTTTTAATCGCTGAGTAGTACTCCGTAGTATAGATGAATCAGTCTCTTTATCCAGTCCTCCGTTGATGGGCATTTAGCTTCCTGCGATTGTTGATTGTGCTGCAATGAACATTGGGGTGCATGTTGCTTTGCAGTATAACAAGTCTTTTGGATATATTCCTAGAAGTGGTGTTTCTGGGTCATATGGCAGGTGAATGTTTAATTGCCTAAGTCTTCTCCATACTGCCTTCCCTAATGGCTGCACTAGCCTGCATTCCCGCCAGCAGTGGAGTAGGCTTCCTTTTTCTCCGCAACTTCGCCAGCAGGTGTTGTTGGTAGTTTTCTGTATGTGGGCAATTCTTTCTGGCGTTAAGTGGAACCTTAGTGTTGTTTTTATTTGAATTTTCCTTATTGCCAGAGCTTGAACACTTTTTCATGCATTTGTTAGCCATTTGAATTTGTCCCTTGGTAAAGCGTCTGCCCATTTCTTGACCGGTTTGTTTGTTTTGATGTTATTGTTTCTCTGGAGTTCTTTGTGTTTCCTGGAAATTATCCCTTTTTCCTTGCCTTCGTTTGTGGGGAGCTTGATTACAATGTATCTGGTCTTTGGGGTCCAATCTCTTTCCTTCTTGAATTTGGATTGCTTTCATCTTCTCTGAATTTGGGAAGTTCTCCTTCACAATTTCATTGAACACCTCCTGAAATCCTGACTCTCTTTCCACACCTTCCGGAATTCCTATAATTCTGATACTTGAGTTTGTGGTGGTGTCCTTGATTTTTTGTCTAGATTTCTTGGTTTTGATCAGATTTTTTCCCAGGTGTTTTCTTTGTTCTGTGTTCTCAATCTGGTTACCTTCTACGTCTGAAATTCTCGCCTCTGCAGCGTTCATTCCGCTGGTCAAGCTTGCCATCCTTTTTTCCAGTTGTGAAATACTGTGTTGGACCTGCGCCATTTCTTTTATATAATCAAGTCTGAATTCCCCGTACTCTTCCCACTGCTTCGCTTGGTTTCTGAGGAATTTAAGCATTATTCTTTTAAATTCCGCATCCGATACTTCCTCAGTGTCTTCATCTTGCAACTCTGAGACTGAGACTGTTTTTCGGTCATTTTGGGGAGGAATGCTGGCTCTTTCCTCTGGATAATCATTTTTTCTGATACTTCTCCGCATCGCGTTGTGTTTTCTTGTTGTTTTGAAATTGTAGCCTCTGGTGTGCTTTTGAGGGTTTCTGGGACCAATGTGTGTATCTGTTGCTCTGTGGGTTGCTGGGGCCCGTCAGTCGGCCAGGTTCCGGGGGTGTTTGTCAGCTGCTGCCACCTTGTGGACCACCGGTGCTTTCTCACTCCTCAGCAGTCACGTTTCCCAGTCTCAGGCGGATAAGGGGCTTTGTGCAGGTTCTTTCTTGGTGCCTCCGCAGCCTCTGCTTGCTGTGCAGTTGCCTAGAGCGGGTACGGTGCAGCCACTGCCACTCGGTGTGCAGACAGCAGCGTGGTTCTCCGCGCTCTGTGGGGCACCGCGCCTTCTGCAGCCTCCAAAAGGCAAGCGATGGTGGGGAAGTGGGTGGCTTTGTTCGCCCCGGGATTTGTACCTCCAGGCCGGGTATTGGTGTGGCGCTGGCAGAGTCTGAGTCCGTGAGAAAAACTTCTGAGCCCGGGGGCCCTTGTGTCTCTGTTGGGGGAGAGGGGGGCGATTCAGGCGTCCCTCTGGGCGGCTCAGGCCCGAGTGCCCTTGGGTAGGGGGAGGTTAGGGGCTTGCTCCGCGCGCCTCTGACCAGCACACTTCACTTCCCAACTACCTACCCTTTCCCCAAAGGCGTTCCCTGCTCTGGGAGAGGTTGCTCCGCACTGCGCCCCCGCAGTTCTCCGGCGGGATTTTTTTTTTTAATCCCACCAGTGTCCTGATCTAAGAGTCTTTCTGCTTCCCTCCGTCTCTTATGGGTCAGCTAAAGCTCCCGCCGACTTCTTCCCTTCGTGGATTTGCGACTTACCAGGTTTCGAGTCTGTATGGTCCGGGTGGTCTCCGCCTCCGGCAGCTCTGGGTGCACGTTGCCAGCCGTTGCCGTCTGGAGCGTCTTGAGGATTTTTGCCTCCCCGAGTTGCTGTTCTGCCTGTGTGAATCTTTTTGGTCCCAGGCAGCTTCGGACACCTTTCCCTGCAATTCTTACACTTCTTGCTCTCTCCACTGCTTAATTCTGTCCCTCTCTCTTTGCACTCTCAGCTACACAAACCGTGCGCGGTTAGCCATCTTGTTCCGAATCCGCAGGAGACCTTTGTCCTCTCCTAAAGCGCGGGAACGCTCTTGTTCTAGGAGAACAAATGTCGGCCCGAGCGCGTCATTGGCCCGCCAGGGCGCGTCATTGGTCCGCCAGGGCGCGTCATTGGTCCGCCAGGGCGCGTCATTGGTCCGCCAGGGTGCCATGGTGACGTGCCGGATCTACACCTCTGGTCGGGCCAGAGATTGGTCTGATGCATAGGGTCCCTGCTCTGTAGCCGCGGTAACCATCAACAGCATGGAGAGCAAAGAAGAGGCAGAGAGAGTGAACATTTCGATTCACTGGTTTTCTCCCCAGCTGGCTATAGCAGCTGGGACTGCACTAGACGGGGCTGTAGCCAAGAACTCCATCCTGGTCTCTCATGTGAGTTACCTACGAGAGGATCCCCATCAGAGTTGTCAACTGAGTCCTGGCTACTCTGCTTCCCATTCAACTCCCTGCTAATACCCTGACAATGAGCCTTCAAAACATAAATAAATCGGGCTGCTTCGTTGTGGCTTAGCATGTGAAGCTACCAGCTAACAATGTGCACCTCACACGGGCACCAGTTTGAGTCCTGCATGCTCCACCTCCCATCCAGCTCACTGCTAATGCACCTGGGAAAGCAGCAGAGGATGGGATAAGTGCCTGGGCTCCCATCACTCACATGGCAGACACAGAAGAAGCTCCTGGCTTCAGACCTGCCCAGCCGCAGCCATTACAGACATTTGGGGAATAAACCAATAAATGGGAAATCTCTCTGTAAATCTGCCTTTTCAATAAATAAATGCATCTTTAACAAAAAATCATTTCAAAAATATGCATCAAATGTATTTCCCCTCAGTGACCACTCATTACACTTAGAATAAAACTCAGACTCTTAATTTTAGTATCACAGTGGTGGTAGGTTAACTGTATCTTGATAAAGCTGTATTTATAAACATTATAGGGAGGCCAGTGTTGTGGTGTGGTGGGTCAAGCCACTGCTTAAGCACCAGCATCCCACCTGGACACCAGTCTGAGTCCCAGCTGTTTCATTTCTTTTTTTGTTTTTTAAGATTCATTTTTGTGGTGCTCACTTCGGCAGCACATATACTAAAATTGGAACAATACAATACAGAGAAGATTAGCATGGCCCCTGCATGAGGATGACACGCAAATTCGTGAAGCATTCCATATTTTTAAACAGCAACAGAGCGAGGAGAGACACTTAGAAACTTTTTATTATTTTTTAAAGATGTATTCCATTTTTATTTGAACAGTCAGATATACAAAGAGGAGTAGAGACAGAGAGGAAGATCCTCTGCCTGATGGTTCACTCCCCAAGTGGCCACAATGACCAGAGCTGAGCCGATCTGAAGCCAGGAGCCAGGAATTTCTTCCAGGTCTCCCACACAGGTACAGGATCCCAAGGCCTTAGGCCATCCTTGACTGCTTTCCCAGACACAAGCAGAGAGCTGGATGGGAAGTGGAGCTGCCGGGATTAGAACCGGTGTCCATATGGGATCCTGGAGCGTTCAAGGTGAGGACTTTAGCTGCTGGGCCACTGTGCTGGACCCTGGAAAGTCAGATTTACAGAGAGGAGAGAAGAAAGAAACATCTTCCATCTGTTGGTTCACTCCCCAAGCAGCTGCAATGTGGAGCGGAGCAGATCTGAAGCCAGGAACCAGGAGCTTCTTTGGGGTCTCCTATGTGGGCACAGGGTCCCAAGGCTTGGGACCCCAATTTTCCAGGCCATAAGCAGAGAGTTGGATGAGAAGTGGAGCAGCCAGGATACAAACCAGCGTTCATATGGGATCCTAGCACAAGCAAGGCAAGGACTTTGGCCACTAGGTTACTGCACTGGCCCTGGAATGTCTATTTCTGCCTTTCAAATAAATAATACATGCATTAAGAAAGGACACTAGCTGATGTGGGCCAGTCTGTATGCGGCTTTTGCAGGGGGCTGCCCCACCCTCCTGCTTGTGTTCAGAGTCCCAAGAACACCTTGGAGTACAGGTGGGTGCTGCTCTTGGGAATCAGTCCCAAATCAACCAAGTGAAGAGACACACAGGCTGAGTGTCCCCGGTGCCCTCCCAGCCCACTAAGGCACTTTGCAGGCTGGGACAGTCATGGAGCAACAGTGGTCCCAGTGCATACGGAGGTTTCATTGTTGAAGCAGGATTGGATTAAAACATTCATTAAGGGGGCTGGCGTTGTGGCTCAGTAAGCTTCTGTCTGCAGTGCCAGCATCTGGTATGAGTGCCAGCTGGAGTTCTTGCTCCACTCGCAACCCAGCATTCCTCCTGAAGTACCTGGGAAAGCACCCAAAGGTGGTACATGTGCTTGGGCCCATGCACCTACATAGAAGACTCAAATGGTATTCCAGGATCCTGGCTTTGGCCTAGCCCAGCCAGCCCCAGCCCCTGCAGCCACGTGGGGAATGGCTATAACTCTTTCAAATAAGTAAATCTTTTTTGAAAGGCAGATTTACAGAGAGAAGGGGAGACAGATCTCCCATCTGCTGATTTGCTCCCCAAATAGTTGCAATGGCCACAGCTGAGCTGATCCCAAGTCAGGAGCCAGGAGCTTCTTCAGGTCTCCCACGGGAGTAGAGGGTTCCAAAGCTTTGGGCCGTCCTGGACTGTTTTCCCAGGACACAAAGCAGGGAGCAGCATGGAAAGTGGAGCAGCTAGGATACGAACCAGTGCCCACATAGGATCCCAGCACAGGCAAAGTGAGGACTTTAGCTAATAGGCTGATGGCGCAGGGGAGGGGTTATATTTTGAACCTCTGGCATCAGGCATGCCTGGAGTGCTGAAAACTCATTGAGCCAATAAACTCATTTCCACATACGCTGAAGCTGGGGTTGCCCTCACTGGTAGTGGGAAACACCTTGGACACTACACCGTGTGTCTCAGCAAGTAGCTTTTTTTTTTTTAAATTGGAAAGTCAGATATACAGAGAGGAGAAACAAGAAGATCTTCCATCTGATGATTCACTCCCCAAATGACCACAACAGGCAGAGCTGAGCTGATCCAAAGCCAGGAATCAGGAGTCTCATCCGGGTCTCTCTCGCAGGTGCAGGGTCCCACGGCTTTGAGCTGTCTTCGACTACTTTCTGAGACCACACGCAGGGAGCTGGATGGGAAGCAGGGCGGTTGGGGCAGATCCCGGAACATTCAAAGCGAGAACTTTAGCTGCTACTCCATCATGCCAAGCCCTGACCAGAACCTTAACAACTAGACCAAATGCTTGGCCCCAAGCCAGCACTCTTGCATGGGCTTGGCTACAGCTCCACCTCTTAGATGTCTGGTGCCTGGTGGATATTTCTTAATCCAGTCTGCTAGTTATGGGGACCTCAGAAAAGTGGCCTGCTCCTTCTATGAGAGTCATTGAGCTATTAGGATTTAAGTTGGGCGTTATACAAACAGATGGGAGTCAGCATCCCATAAGGGCACCAGTTCATGTCCCAGTTACTCCATTTCCCATTCAGCTCCCTGATTATGTTCTGGGAAGGAAGGAGAGGACGGCCCAAAGCCTAGGAACCACATAGGAGACTCAGAAAAAGCTCCTGGCTTCGCATCAGCTCAGTTCCAGCCATTTCAGCCACTTGGGGAGTGAACCAGCAGATGAAGTTCTTTGTCTTTCCTTCGTTCTGTAAATCTGCCTTTTGAAAAAAAATAAACACAACTTTAAAAAATAATTTGCAGAGAAGGCAGAACTACAGATGGTGAGCCACTGGTTCTGGGTACCTTGTGGTCCCCAGCCTCGGGTAGGACCAGCGACAGTCCACCGACTGCCTAGTGTTCAGGCCACTAAGAAGGGCAGTCAGAAGACCTCTGTAATCAGGGTGGGTGTCGCTTCTACAACCCCCACAAACACACCCTAGGCGGACCTCCTTCATCTGTGCGCGCACACGCGTGGGAACACACATCATCCCCTTTGCCTCGGCTACGAGCATCCTCGAAGGCTTGCTCCCTTTCCTCAGAGAAAGCCAAGGTCGTAAGTTCAGGCTCCACCTCCTCACGGGGGCGCCCCTCAAGGTCACCTATTTCTTCTTCCCTTAGCCCGTATTCTGGGGGACGCCTCCTGCAACCCGCTTCAGGCCCGCAGAGTGCTCTGCGCTCTAGCTGTAGCGCATCCTTCAGAAAGCCTGTTCGTCTCAGCGGTCTCCGATCGGCCGCGGCTACTCTAGCCCTACGCAGCATCTCTGTGGTTTCTCGCCTTTGTCCCGAACCTACTGAAGACTCTCCCTGGCGGGACATCATCACCCTCCTCCTCCTCGCGTCGGCTTTTTCTGGTCCTTTTTTTTTTTTTTTTTTTTTTTAAGGTGCCCGCGGGAGAGGTCGTGGAAGCCCGGCGGGAGACCCACCCTCTTGGCTCTCGTACAGCCGCCGCAGAGTGGTCGGACGATGGCGGAAGTGAGTATGAACGTGCCCTTCCCTCTCCCTACTTTTCTCTATGGTTGTTTCCTTCGGCGACGGGAAGAAGGGGGTCCCTGCGCCTGCGCAGCGCCGCGCTGGGCGCTTGTCGCTGAGGTGGTGGTAGCAGGGGTGGGGGGTGTGCAGGGAGCGGGAGCTGCCGCCGCCGCCGGACTGCGGGGACCGAGATGCAGGTGGGACCGGAACCGGAACCCCCCCGTCCTTTTCAAGTGTCTCTTCTCCCCCTGCGCGACCCCGGCCACGGAGGCCGAGACAATCCGTGGGTGGTGGTGGGCGTGGGGGGCCCCGGGTCCAGGAGGACACCCTGGGCTCCGGAGAGTGCGGCTGACAGGGCTGGCTGGTGGAGGAGGCCGAGCCGCTGCACCCCGGAGCAGGGGGGAATGGGCCGGTTGGGGGATGTCCACGGAGTAGGATCGGGTCCGAGTGGATGGACCACCGAGGGCCGGAGGGGTCTGAGCCTGGAGCCGAGCCGGCAGCGTCCCCCAGCTGCCCTCCGGGAAAGAGCACAAGTGAGCCAGGAGGCAGGTGCATGGGAAAAATGTGTCAGAGTGCTCCCGCTTGGCAGAAGGCAAGCGGATTCGGCAGTTTTAGGAGCCGACGGGGCCGTGGTCCTGAAAGGGACTCCGGGTGGGCCTGTGTGAGCCGGGGTGACCTGTGGCTGGACAGCAAGGCTCTGCCGCGTCTGCACCTCTTGGCTGGGTGACTCCCCGCATCTCTCCCGGCTGCCTCTTGCTGGTTTGGAGTTAGCCCTGTGGTTTGGGGGGTGGAGGTGGTGGACATCTGAGTGTGCCAGACCTAGGCCCAGCCCGGAAGGAGGAGGTGAGATCGCCTGTTTCCAGACAGGGTTTGGGGAGCCTTTGGCTGGGATGCCCCCGCCCCAGGTCCCAAGGGGAGGAGCCAGGGGTTGGCCGTTCCACCCACGCGGCCAGCTTGTGAATTTAGGAGGGCTGATTTTTCTTTTAGCAAATTGGAACCCTAGTCTTGGCCTGCTCCCTCAATACAGTCCTGGTGGCGCTTATTTCCCTGGTTCTTGCAAGCTCTGGCTTGTTCCTGTCCCTTGAATTCTGTCATGGGTTCTAGGTGATAAAGGGTCGTCAGCTCTGTTTTGCAGCTTTGAAAGCTCAGGCTCGGAGGGCACGTGTGTCTGATGCGAGATCACACAGCTCTGAGGTCTGACTTGAGAACTTACGGCCTGGCCTTAACAGCCTGGCTCACCAGCCTTTACGGCACCCTGGCCAGTGAAAGCGGGATAAGAAGGGGGGAAAAAATCTTAGAATTAATCCTCTCCACTCACATCCCAGCTCCCTGGGATGTCTTTGTATATGTTGTGGCCAACAGATTTGCCCCCCCCCCCCACCTGACACAGCTTAAGGTGAAAAAAGTGGGCTGTTAGGGTGCTGTGCAGGTACTTGCTTGGATGCTCAGCTTTCAAGAAAGTTGTCTCCGGCCAGCATCCATCCATTCACTTCCTACAGCAGTTTCAGGCCTCCCATGAACTCCCCAAAGCTGGGGCGGGGTGGTGGTGACAGGGAGCCCAAACCACAACTGGTACGAAGTCTGGGGGACACAGACTGCAGGGGGACAGATGATAGACTTGGGGTTCTGCTGTTTGGTCTCCTCTGTTGAAGATTGGTAACACCCCAGCCCCCTGAGGAAAGGTAAGGTAAAACACTTGGGGAACAGGGCTCTGGATTGGTGTGTGGACAGCAGTGCTAGGTGTCAGCTCCGTCTTTGAGTAAGGAAGCATCTGGAAGAAGTTTCCCTTTATTTGCTTGTTTTTCTTTTTTGTTTTTTGAGGAAGGCGCTTGGTACTTTCTTCTTGCTGTAGGAGCGCAAGCCAGAGAAAAGTGATGGGAAGGCGATCAGAGAGGTTCAGGGCGAGACCTTGGGGCAATGGGTCCAGTGGGGAGCTGGGGGGATACCCACCCCATCCCCCCTCAGCCATGACTCCTCTCTCTTCCCCCCTACAGCTCCTGCCGCTCACCCCACATCTTCTGGCCGCCTCCCTCTTTGCTGCCCCTCCTCGCAGTCTTCCTCACCCCACCACTTCCTGGGGGCCATCATGAATGGTGCCCCTTCCCCGCAGGAGGATGGGGCCTCCCCACCCCCCCTGCCACCACCACCGCCTCCGAGCTGGAGGGAGTTCTGCGAGTCCCATGCCAGGGCCGCTGCCCTGGATTTTGCCCGCCGTTTCCGCCTCTACCTGGCCTCGCACCCGCAGTATGCAGGGCCTGGGGCCGAGGCCGCCTTCTCCCGCCGATTTGCCGAGCTCTTTCTGCAGCACTTTGAGGCCGAAGTGGCCCGGGCCTCCGGCTCCCTTTCCCCGCCGGCCCTGGCTCCCCTGAGCCCAGGCATGGAGATCTCAGTGCCACCGCTGTCGCATGACCCCCTTGAGAGCTGCAGGGTGGGCGGGCCCCTGGCCGCGCGGGGCCCTTCTCGATCAACCGAGGACCTGGCCGGCCCCCTCCCTTCCTCAGTCTCTTCCTCCTCGACGACCTCGAAGCCGAAGCTAAAGAAACGCTTCTCCCTGCGCTCAGTGGGCCGCTCGGTCCGGGGCTCCGTGCGTGGCATCCTGCAGTGGCGGGGGACTGTGGACCCGCCCTCTTCCTCTGGGCCCCTGGAGACAACATCAGGCCCCCCAGTCCTAGGTGGAAACACCAACTCCAACTCCTCTGGCGGAGCTGGGACCCTTGGCCGGGGACCATCGGCCAGTGACGGGCCATCTCCCGGGGAAAGGTGGACTCACCGGTTTGAAAGGCTGCGACTGAGTCGGGGTGGGGGGCCCCTGAAGGACAGTGCAGGGCTGGTGCAGAGGGAAGAGCTGCTGAGTTTCATGGGGGCCGAAGAGGCGGCCCCTGACCCTGCTGGAGTGGGCCGGGGCGGGGGGCCAGCAGGGCCTGGGGTTGGGGGAGGCGGGCAGCCTCAATGGCAGAAGTGTCGCTTACTGCTCCGAAGTGAAGGAGAAGGAGGAGGAGGAAGTCGCCTGGAGTTCTTTGTGCCACCCAAGGTAAGGCCCTGAGGATGGGCAGTCCCGGACGGAGAGTGGGGCACACGCGTGTGGGGTGGTGGGTGTGCATGGGGGAGGGGCGGATGCACAGGGAGCTCCTGGGCTCTCCCAGCTGGCTGCTGTGGGCAGGACTGGGATGGCAGTGTCGCTGTCCTTTGTCTGACTGCCCCCAGGGACACAGAAGGCGGGTGGCAGTTGTCTCACCACACCCCAAAACCAACCTCATCCTCTCCACTCCCCCATCCTAGGCATCTCGGCCCCGGCTCAGCATTCCCTGCTCTGCCATCACAGATGTGCGGACCACCACTGCCCTGGAGATGCCCGACCGGGAGAACACGTTTGTGGTTAAGGTAGGAGGAGGCTCCCCCACCAGGAGGTGGGTACAAGCAGGTCACACGCCCTAAGACTCTGTCACTGGGGCTGCGGCTTCTCCCGGGACCGTGGGAGGGGACAGAGAGGGAGGTGTTCTTGTGTTCATCAGCGGTGGCTTGAGGCCTCAGAATCTGTAACTGGCCCTGAGGGCCTCTTCTGTGAGCCTGCCGCTGGCTGGGACCATCCTGTGTGCCCGCAGGTGGAAGGCCCCTCGGAGTACATCCTAGAGACAGCCGACGCTCTCCATGTGAAGGCCTGGGTGTCGGACATCCAAGAGTGCCTGAGCCCAGGGTGAGGAGCTCGGCCAAGCCAGCCACCACCCAGATCCTGTCTCCCCCAGGGGTGGGGGTGAGGCATGGAGTGGCCCCCCACACCTCTTATCTTCATCTGCCGCCTTCGTCTCTGCAGCCCCTGCCCCACTACTAGTCCCCGCCCCATGACCCTCCCCCTGGTGCCGGGGACCTCATTCCTCTCCCGTGAGAATGCAGACAACCTGGAACCGCCTTGCCTGAATCACTCCGAGAGCCTGCCCAGCCAGGATCTACTGCTGGGACCCAGTGAGAGCAACGACCGCCTGTCGCAGGGTAAGGCCCGTGCTTTGGAGGGCTGGCCACCTCCAGCCCTCGCTCTGCCCACCCAGGCCTTCCCGTGCACCCCTCCCCTCGCCCACCCCACTGAAATCCTGCCCTCTGTACTGAACAGGCCAAGCATTCTGAGTGCCACCATGGCTGTGTTTTGTTTAAATACTTTATTTGTTTATTATTTGAAAGGCAGAGTGGCACACAGAGAGAGGGAGAGATAGAATGATCTTCCTTGCGCTGGTTCACTTCCCAAATGACTGCAGCAGCTAGAGCTGGGCCAGGCAAAGCCAAGGGTAGGAACTCCAGGGGTCTCCCGCACAGGGGCAGGGGCTCCCCAGTCCTCGAGCTCTCTTCTGCTTTTCTGGGCACATCAGCAGGGAGCTGGTTGGCAAAGTAGCCAGGACTGGAACTGGCATTCTGGTAAGGATGCTGGGGCATCCCAGGGGCAGCTTAACTCACTAACAGGGCAGATGGCTATTCAGAACCATCACTGCCGCCACCCCAGCCAGGCCCCGAGCACATTGTCCAGCCTTCTGGAATAGACATGTCACTTAAGACAAACGTTCCTTTTGTTATTATTTGATTGAAAAGAAAAAGAGATGGAAAGACAGGCTCTTCTTCCCCTCCTGAATGCCCGCAGTGGCTAGGACTAACCCAGGCTGAAGCCAGAGTCTGGAACCCAGCCCAGGTCCCTCATAGGAGTGCCAGGGACTCCTGCACTGGGCAGCAGTGAGGAGCAGAGCTGGATTGGAAGCCAAGCTCTCCGAGATGGGGTGTGGGTGCCCCCAGCAGCAACCTCCCTGCCTGCCCGTCTGCCCACCCTCTGCCTTTGTCACTTTTTCTCTGTAAGCGTCCTAAAGGCCAGCACCTTAGTCCTGCTCTCTTAAATGTCTGCATCCCACATGTGTGTATCAATGACTGCGCTTTGCAGCCTGACCAAGCATGCGCACAGGCACACACGCCTCAACTTACCCACTCCCCTTCACACACACATATAAATATAACTCACCTGCTCCCCTTCACACACACACACACAGGCCCTGATTCATCTGCTCCCCACCGCCGTACACACACAGGCCCCTACTCAGCCCCCCCACACACACACACACGTACAGAAGCCTCAGCTCCTGACCTTGTGTTCTGCGCTGCAGCCTCACCATGCTTAGAACTCGGGCCATACTCAGCACACAGCTTAGGCCTGGGAAAATGAAAGAAAGCTTAGGGCTAGAACGAAGCCCCTTAGTCCTCAGGCTCCAGGAAGGACCCCCCTCTTCTGAGGACCCCCCTCCCCCTGAGAGTCCCTGCCAGCCTGGCACCTGAGCCACCATCTGGCTTGGTATGTGTGTCCGGTACTCAGGTGGTGGAGCTCAGGCCTGCTACCCAGCACATGCTTAGGAGGACTGGGGGTGGGGGATCGGGTGCTCGGGTCTAGCTAGGCTGATCACTGTGAATAAAAAAATAGCCATTGAATGGATAGTCTGGGCTGAGCCTCCTTGGGGCAGCACAGCAGAAAGTGCCTTAGAGCGAGGAGGAGAACGGGGCAAGACAGGGCAGGTGCGGGGCTGCGCAAAGGAGGCAAGAGCCAAGGACGCAGCCCCACAGAGGCCAGACAGGATGATGGGCTGTGGAATGGTTACTGGCCAAGGTGAAGTACATTTAACTCAGGGGTAATTGACAGCAGAAATGCCTTTCTCTCTCTTTTTTTAATTGGAAAGTCAGATATACAGAGAGGAGGAGAGACAGAGAGGAAGATCTTCTGTTGGTTGCAATGGCCAGAGCTGTTCCAATCAGGATCCTGGAGCCTCTTCCGGGTCTCCCAGGCAGGTGCAGGGTCCCTAAGGCTTTGGGTCATCCTCGTCCTTGACTGCTTTCCCAGGCCACAGGCAGGGAGCTGAATGGGAAGTGGAGCAGCCGGGATTAGAACCGGCGCCCATCCTGGATCCCAACACGTACAAGGTGAGGACTTTAGCTGCTAGACTACTGCTCCGGGCCCAGAAGCATCTCTTTTTTTAAAAGATTTTGTTTGTTCATTTATTTGAGGGTGAGCTTCCAACTGTTGGTTCACTCCCCATCAGGGGAGTAGGCTGAACCAAGCCAAAGCCAGGAGCTTCTTCCAGCTCTCCCAAACAGGTGGCAGGGGCCCAAGGGCTTAGGCCGTCTTCTGCTACTGTTTTCCTGGCCCTTAGCAGTGTGTTGGATTGGAAATTAGAGTGGCTAGGACATGAATTTTGCCAATCTGGGATGCCAGTAGTGGCTTTCCATGCTATACCTCAGTGCTGGCCCCTGCAGGAGCATCTGTGACGCCTCTTAGAGTTGGGGCTTTCTCTGTAGTCCCTGTTCATGTCAGAATATCTGAGGGGATGTACCCCACTTTTCCCCACCCTAGCACTGTCAGCTGTCAAAACACAAGCCCCTTTCGGTGCTGGGCACCTGCACCTTGGAACCTGGGGCTGTCCCCTCAGAGGTGCACCATTCTGAAGACTGGGGGCTTGTTGAGCACTTACCGTCCCTTTCTGTTTCTTTACAGGGGCCTACGGGGGCCTCTCAGACCGCCCCTCGGCATCCATCTCCCCTAGTTCTGCCTCCATCGCTGCCTCCCACTTTGACTCGATGGAACTGCTCCCCCCGGAGCTGCCTCCCCGCATGCCCATTGAGGAGGGACCCCCGGTGGGGACAGCTCATCCCCTTGCAGCCCCATATCCTTCCCTGGATACTCCGGAAACGGCCAAAGGTACCAGAGGAGCAAGTGTATCTGTCTTGTACACCGCCCCCCAGGCCTTGGGGATCTGCCTTGGGAGGGGGGGGAGTCCTCCCCTCAGGCTGACACCCTGTTTTTCCTCCCTCGCTGCTTCCTGCAGGGTCATTCCTGTTCCAGGGAGAGGCAGAGGGGAGTGAGGGGGACCAGCCCCTCTCAGGATACCCGTGGTTCCATGGGATGCTCTCTCGACTCAAGGCCGCTCAGTTAGTACTAGAAGGAGGCGCCAGCTCACACGGTGTCTTCTTGGTGCGGCAGAGTGAGACAAGGCGGGGCGAATACGTCCTCACTTTCAACTTCCAGGGCAAGGCCAAGGTGAGTGGACTGTGTGTGAGGCTGGTGGGACTCGGTTGTGGGGGAGCTTGGCGCCTGCAGGGGCTAATGTCCCTGTTCACCCGCTCATCGTGCCCTCAGCACCTGCGCTTGTCGCTGAACGAGGAGGGCCAGTGCCGCGTCCAGCACCTGTGGTTCCAGTCCATTTTCGATATGCTTGAGCATTTCCGGGCACACGCCATCCCGCTGGAGTCTGGCAACTCCAGTGACGTGGTCCTGGTCAGCTATGTGCCCTCCCAGCGACAGCAGGGTGAGCAGAGCAGGTCTGCAGGGGAGGAGGTGCCCGTGCACCCGAGAAGTGAGGTGTGTGTACCAGAGAGGTGGGGTGGGGGGCTGTGAGGAGGAGGCGCTCTGAGGGGAGAGCAGGGCAGGACGGGGTGGGGGACCCCCGGTGCCAGACCGGAAGGCAGGCGACAGGCAGGGGGGCTGTGTGCGGGGCCGGAAGGCAGCTGAGTTGGGCTGGCGCATCCCCATTCCATCGGCCTCCTGTGTTCATCATGTGTCTGTCTCCCAGAGCCGTCCTCCCCAGCCTTGGCTTTGCCCTTCGTCATGCCCTTGCCTCGGGCCTGCCCTCTGTGGGGGTGCTTGGTCTGAACCCCACCCCCTCCTCCCTTGATGTCTGATGTCCCTGTCTGATCTCTCCCTTTCCCCCACCCAATGTCCCATCTGTCCCCACGTTGCCCCTTCCCCCTCCTCGCCCCCACCCCCATCCCCAGGCCGGGAGCAGGCTGGGAGCCATGCAGGGGTGTGCGAGGGAGACCGATGCTACCCCGATGCCTCCTCCACCCTCATGCCCTTCGGAGCGAGTGACTGTGTGTAAGTGTGGTCCTCTTCTCACCGCTGCCCATGATCCATCTCCGCACAGGTTGGGGGGTTGCTCAGGAGCTGGGCAGGGGGTGAGGAGCGCCGGGCAGGCCACGGCCCGAGCTCGCCTCCCTCCACAATCTTTTTGTCTTCTCACCCTTCCTATCCAGAACCGAACACCTCCCATGACCCACCCCAACCCCCCGAACCCCCTTCATGGACAGATCCCCTATATCCTGGGGCAGAAGAGGCGGCGGGGGCGCCAGAAGTGGCGACAGCCACAGCCACAGCAGCCAAAGAGAGGCAAGAGAAAGAGAAAGCGGGCAGTGGAGGGGTCCCGGAAGAGCTGGTCCCCGTGGTTGAGCTGGTCCCCCTGGTTGAATTGGAAGAGGCCATAGCACCGGGCTCTGAGGCCGCTGGATCAGGTGGGGACCCAGAGACGGTCCCGATGGTACAGCTCCAGCAGCTGCCACTAGGGGGCGACGGAGAAGAAGGGGGCCATCCCAGAGCCATTAATAACCAGTACTCCTTCGTGTGACACCTACCCTACCCCTCCTGCGCTCCCCTACACCCCAGCCCTTGGGTCCTGCAACTGGGCTGGCAGGGTGCTGGAGGAAATGTCGGAGCCCCCTCCCCACATGCTTCATGACCCTTGTTGGCCAAAGGTGTCCATTGGTACGAGCAGAGATCCTGAGCGCTGTCACCTCCTCGCTCATACACTACAGGTGCCCCTTCCCCTGAGCAGGGGACTGGGGCTCCATTACCTCCCTGAGGGGCTCTTATGGTTAGCCCCACCCCTGGGGGCCATTTCCCCCTTTAACAACCCCCCCAGCCCATGGCAGGGTGAGGGGGGGAAGGGCTGTCAGTTACATTAAGGTTGTTGTTGTTGTTTTAAACAAAATGGAGAAGCATAAATAAATAAAAGGGTTTATCTCAGTTCCATCATGATGACTATGGCCAGTGTTTACTGCAAGGCCTGGGACAGACAGGTTGGCCTCCCGTGCGGGGAGGCCAGAGAGCTGGCTCACATTAACCTCCTGTCACTGTCCAGCAGTGTGCCTTGTGTTTGGGGGCCATTCCACCTCTGTAGGCTGTCAGGAATGTGGACACACCTTCTTGGGGTCTCCAGCAAGTCCCGTGAATGGGACAGCACAGGACGGGCCTAATGATCTCCAAAGGACCTTCCTGCTCCAAGAGAGAGAGGTGGGAGTATGGGAACAGGCATCCAGGCCCGGTGGCTGTTGGGAGAGGTGCCATGGGCAGCCCTGGAATCTAGCTGCAGGGACATCCAGGGTCAGGCCCACATACCCCTCTGGGGCGGACCCTGCCATCTGCTCCCTGGGCGAGCCGCTCCATGCGGGTTGGGCCTGGAGACGGCAGTCCACTCAAGCTTCACATCAGCCAGTACCGGAAGTTGGGTCCCATTGCCTAGGACCCCTCCCACCCCAGCATTCAACCTGGCCCATGGCCATCTGAGTTTACAACCTTGTCCTCCCCCTGTACCCCGTCAAAGCCAGCCTCTGCTCTGATTTGATTCTCTGGGCTGAGGCCGAGCATTCCTCCAACGACACCCCTAGTTTCCCCAGTTGTGGGGCTGGGAGAGGCCAGGGTCTGGGAAGTGGAAGAGCCCTCCACTCGCCGCCTAAGGCAGAGTGGAGCCCATACCTTTGGGCCCCCATCCTCGGCTCCCACCTCCAGCAGGCCCTCCCCATACTCTTGACCTTGCTATTCTGGGCCCTGCGTCCTGTTGGGAGATGGACAGGAGACAGCTGGGCACACAGGCCACCCAGGCCCAAGGCTAGCCGGGGAAGCCTGCTGCCTGCTCTCGCTGCTTTGTCTCATCCCTGGGGCTTCCTGAAACCTTGGCTTCTGTAGACTAGGGCTAGAAGTAGCCTTGCAAGGGAGGCCAGGGGCCTGCTAGGGACACCTGGGTGCTGTGTCACAGCCATGGCGAGCAAGGGCTGTGACGCCCTGGTAAGCAGGGCCTGATCCTCTCCTAATCTCACAGCAACTGGTGCTTAGAGACAGCTCCCCCCTTCCCCAGACTGCCAATCTTCTGGACTTGCCTTCTCTAGAGGGCCCAGGGGGGGGCCACAAGACCCCCCCCCAAGTGCACACACACACACTCACTCCCCAGACAAGTACCCTCTGACAGCAGCTTGCCCTGAGCCACCTTTGCAGGTGCTTAAGCTTGCTGCAGAACCTCGCCTCCCTCCCTTGACCTCAGCACCCAAGGAGGAAGGAACTCCTGCCACCCCTTCCGGGCCTGAGGACTCCCAAAGGGGAGAGTCTGGTCTCCCTTCATCCCAGTCCCCACCACCCACAGCCTCCCCAATGGCCCTTGGCTGGTGGCTTCCCCGCCTGGGAAGGTGAAGGAGGCAGGAAGGAATCACCTTAAAGGGCCTGCTTGGCAAGAGCCTGCTGCTGAAGCTACCTCCTTGCCCTCCATCTCCTGCGCTCAGCTCCCTTGAAGCCACCGCCCCATCTCCTGCTGCCTTCCCCCCTCTCCATGTTTGGGCATTCCTGCTGCCAGAGACAGTAGCCCCTGTCACTCCTCCAGGTGCCCGAAGGCAGAAGCCAGCAAGCCAGTCTGGAGACTGCCAGCTGTTGAGCTGAGCTCTGGACTGAGAAGTGCCTGGGCGGGTGCCGGGTCAGGTGGAGGGACCCCCTACCCCCCAAGACTCCTAGCCTCAGAAGTCTGAACCAACCCCCCAGTACATCCCTCCACCCCTCTTCCAAACGCCCCTCCAGGTCACCACGGGACTCTGCCTGCTTCAGGGTCAGGGCTTGTGGGAGCTGTGAAAAAGGGGAGGAGAACAGCGCCTGTCCCCAGCTCACCCGGGGGCCGTCCCTCCCCCAAGCGCAGGCTGAAGGAGGGCTCTGGGAGACCAGAGCCATAGGTTCCCTCCACCCCGCGGGCCATCACCCCTGCCTGACAGCAGGGCTTCCCTTGCCTCATCCCTCTCTCCTCTACGCTTCTCTGCAACCCCAGGAGCTCTGTCCGTTCAGTCATCGTCCCATCAGTGCTCACGTTTTAGGAAAACAGGCCCACCCTTGGTGTTTCCACAGAACCTGTTCTGCGCCTGCCTGCTGCTCTCAGCCACAGGACCCTTCATTCCAAGAGCAGCTGCCCCCCACTCCCCGACCCTGGTGTGGTAAACCAAAAGACACCCCCATCTTGGAGCAGGGTGGGGAGGGCTGGCTCCAAGCAGCTGCTTTGTGGAGGAAGCTGACACCAAGGCCAGCCGCTCTGCTCCACAACAACTTGTGGCACCCAACGCCTGGGTCCCCGCCCCTCTGGCCTTCACCAGCCAGCTCCCCGAGGTCCCTTTTTCCTCATTGCTGCTCAGACTTCCCCCTGACCCCAGCAGCACCATCCGTTAACTCACCCCTGCCCACTTCTGTCCTAATTTCCCCCAAAAAACCATGTCCCTTTTCCCCACTGCCAAATCTCAAACCTTGGCTTTCTCCAATCCTCAAGCCCCTTCTGGCTGCTGCTGCTGGGGACAGACAGGCCCAGCTCCTGAGCACACACTGGGGCTCAGAGACATGTCCCCACCTCAGTGGACAACTGGGGACCTACCCTAGGGTCAGAGCACACACAGGGTGCAAGGAGGTGACCCTCGCCCCCACTGTGGGAGTGATCCCGCCTCCTTTGCCATCAGCACATTCTGTAGCCTCTTGGGTTACTCGGCTGCCTAGGTGTCCCATTTTTCTGGAGCGGGGGAGGGAATTCCCTGTCATGGATGGGGGGGCCCTAAAGGCTGTGTTCCCAGAGGCTGAGCCGGGTGCTAGGGAAGGGGGGGTGGTTTAAGGGGAGAGACAGACAGTCCTGGCATGGCTCACCAGGCCCTGGACACTAAATCCCTTGTTGATGGCTGTGGCAGCCCCTCCCTAGGCTAAAGTTACCATCTTCTGCCCCGTCCCCTTGACCCCGTCCCCCTCTCTGCTTCCCCTCAGCCCTCTAAGCCACTTCCTCTGTGCCCTCCCCCAAAGAAGCTGTCCCCTGTAGGCTTGGAGGAGTATCTGAGCTATTCTTCCTACCAAGCAGACAAGGAGAGAGGCAATGGAAATGAAGCCAGGGCAGCAGATGGGAAAACCAAGTGGCCAGGGGCTTCAGAGAAGAACTGGAGGAGGGAGGAGGGATGACTGGCGCACGGGGAGCCCAATGGCCCAGTGGAAGCGGGGTGACTGCGGGAGGGGTCAGAAGCAGGACATAGCAAGTGCATTTGCTCCCTGTCCCCCTCCCTCCCTGCCGGGGCTAGAGCCACCTTTGCTTCCTTCATGAGTGACATCTCAGCTGCAGCCCCACTGTTCCCCCTCTGTCAGCAGAAATATCTCTCTCTTCTGACCACTCCTGCTGAAGGCTCCGCCAGCCAATCCCTGATCCGGGGGAGGGGGGAGCCTGGCCCCCCCACTCCCTCATAAGCACCAGCTGGGGGCTGGGGGGGTGGCCGGCTGCTACAAGTGGGACTGGGGTCAGAGCTTCGTGGAGAGAAGGAAAAAAAAACACCTTGGGGGGGGACAGGAGAGGAAAAGGAAGAAGCTCAGACCAACAGGTGGACACGCTTGAAGAAGGGCCCCCTGAAACACACACACGTGAGAGCCACCCGCAGCAAGAACACACCGCCCCAGGGCCCCCCAAGAAGGGAGCGCAATGGAGGCCGCACACTCCAAGAGCACAGAGGAATGTCTGGCCTATTTTGGGGTGAGTGAGACCACTGGCCTCACCCCGGACCAAGTGAAGCGGCATCTAGAGAAATATGGCCCCAATGGTAAGTGTCCCTCCAAGAGTGGCTGAGCTCTCTCCTGCACCCTACACACGCATGCACATGCACACCTCTCTCCCTCTAGGCTACCTAGGGAAGGGCAGGGTGCAAGGGGGTCCTGGCCAGTCGGAGCAGGGTGACCTTGAGGGACCTCAGACTCCCTCTTGGTGGCCTGATTCTCTTGCCTTAGCTAATGTCCAGGGACAGGGGAGGGCATCCCCAGGCTGAACCCCAAATGAAGATGCCTTTTTTTTTTTTTTTCCCCTGGATAGAGCTTCCTGCCGAGGAAGGTAAGTTCCTGCATCTCTGGCCCCTATCCCCTGCCTTCTGCCCCTTTCCCTTCTCCTTACAGACCTCCTGAGGGCAAATACCCCATGCCCAAAGGCAAATAGCACACCCCATCCCCAGAGAACAGAGGCCAGCCAGAGGCACATCCAACCCTTAACAACTGCCTCCCTCACCATCCCCAAGAGCCTGGGTTAGGTTCCTGCACGCCCTCCCCTTTCTGCCCCACCCCACCTCATCCCACCCCAGCCCAACCATTCTCTCCCTTGAAAGTTGTCTGTCCATCACCATAAGGGCGGGAGGGGGCCGGCGATTCAGGGCATTTCAGTCCCGGGACGCCGCCTGCCCTGAGGGACCCAGACCTTCCTACTCTGGGTCCTGACCACCCGGGTTCTGGGGGTGTCCCCCCTTCCCTGCTGCCTGTTGTCCTTAGGGAAATCCCTATGGGAGTTGGTGATAGAGCAGTTTGAAGATCTCCTGGTGCGGATCCTCCTCCTGGCGGCCTGCATTTCCTTTGTAAGTGTGGGAAGGGGGTGCCGGCCGGTGTGGGAGAAGGGCCCCCCTGAAACACACACACGTGAGTGTGTGGGAGTGCGCGCGGCGGCCGGGCCCACAAGCGCCAGCCCCGAGCATCCTATGTCACAGACCTCTGTCCTCCCCCACACAGCCTGCAGGCAGGTTTTATTTTAAGCTTTCAGGACGTTCTCAGCCAAAACACTGAAGCTAAGCCACCCTCGCAGCTTCAAGGGCTCGGGTTACCCCGCCCCAAGCGCTGGGGCTCCGGGGATCCCACGCCGGGTTGCGTCTCTACCGCCACTACCACTCCCAGCATGCTCTGGGACACACACGCTCCACCAATCCCCGAGCATCCTGGAGCTCCTGCCCCGCCCTCCTAGCTCTGATTGGTCAAGGGACTCGCTCCGAGGAGCGGGAAAGAGGGTGACTGCAGGTGTCCTCTAAGGCCTCCCCGCCCCCCAAGACCCTGCACCCCGAACCAGTCTCCCTCTCACCCACCCTGCCTGACTCACCCCTATCCCCTTGGCCTCCACAGGCTCCCCATCCCCGGGCCTCAGAGCTCGGGCGGGCGCCCTGGTAGCTCCCTCCGGCTCCAGCGTTCACAGGCCCTTCCTCAGCACCGCACCTGCCGTCCCCAGTCCGTCCTGCCTTAGTCCGGCAGGAACAACCACCCCACCCGGGGCTCCTACCCAGAGGCCCTGTCTACCCCTACGCCTAGCTGCCAGGCCCTCCTCTCTCCCTTCTCGGATTTGTTCCTGACATTTGCCGGTGGCTGTTGCCTGGCAGGGCAACAGCTGGGGCGGGGTGTGTGCAGGAGGCCTGGTAACACTATCCCCCCCCTCGCTCCTACTCCCTTGTGAAATCGGAGCTTCTCCGCAGCCTGGGCCATGGGGGAGGGCTGTGGAGAGCAGGGGGGTCAGGCAGACGCCTGCGAGGACCACAGGGTTTTTCCAGTGGGTTTTGGCTCCCTGTGGGATGGAGGTGGTTCTTTGGAGAGGGAAGGGGGATAATAGTTAGCCTGGGTGTCGTCTGAGCTTTGCTTTATCAGCCTACAACTTGTTGGGGAGTGCTTCGGTGGGTTCTCCGTTGATCACTGTGGTAGCTGTGGGGATGTGCTTAGAACTCCCAAACACAGGCTCCCGCACCCTGCCCATGCCCGTATGCATCCCTCCTCTCCCTTGAGGGGCCTGGTCACCCATGCTCCTTCCTCCCCTTGCTCCCCAGGTGCTGGCCTGGTTTGAGGAAGGTGAGGAGACCATCACCGCCTTTGTGGAGCCCTTTGTCATCCTCCTGATCCTCATCGCCAATGCCATCGTGGGGGTCTGGCAGGTCAGCCTGGACCCCTTCCTGCCAGCCAGTCTGCCCTCGCTTGGGGCTCTTCCCTGTCCCTTGCCCTGAGTTTACCTTCCCAGGGTGGAAACAGGATGGCTCACTGAGAGCCACAATCACTTGCTGGTTGTTGGACCCTGAGCATCCTATGTCTGAACCTCAGTTTTACCCATCCATAGAATGGGGCTAAGGATCCTGCCCTCTCAGACTCTTAGTAAAGTGGCCCGAGCCACTTTACTAATGCTACTTTGGCTTCCTTTATCACCCTTGACTTTTTCCTGTCTACTGCTTTCTGATTGCCTCTGGTTTTTCTTTCTTGTTCCCTGTTTATAGCCACAGGTAGCTCCCTCAGCATACACACACACACCCTGTCCTCATGTGTGATCTTAATCACTCCCTGGGAGCCAAAGCAGCATCCGCAACTCCAACCAGGAGATCCCAGCTTCCAGTCCCCAGGCTCCTGCTGCTACCCCCCCCCCCCGCCCGCTCCTTCCTGTCTTCCTTCCTACTGTCCACACCCCCTGAAGACCGTCGTTGCTCCCTCTCCCCCTGTTCTGTCCGGTCAGGAGCGGAACGCGGAGAACGCCATCGAGGCCTTGAAGGAGTATGAGCCCGAGATGGGCAAGGTCTACCGCGCTGACCGCAAGTCAGTGCAAAGGATCAAGGCCCGGGACATCGTCCCTGGGGACATTGTGGAGGTGGCCGGTGAGTGACAGGGGTGGAAGGGGCCCGCGGGAAGCCAGGAAGAAGCGGGGGATGGCTGCTCTGTGTCCCTTCCCCCATGCTGTCCCCAAGAGCATAGAGTCTGGAGGTCCCTTCCTAGACTCCTTAAAGAGGTCAGCCCAGGCCAATTCCCCCGCCCGGGGGAGCGTCTCCGAGGGAACAACCAGTCCCTGTCCCTGAGGCCTCAGGCAGACCCCTGCTCCCCCGCCTCTCCCCCAGCACTTGCATGCAACAGGTGGAAGCCAGGCCCTGCCAATGGCCCCATCTCCACCCGCCACCCCCCCACCCCAAGGCCTGGCTTCCCTCTCCTTCCCACTATCCTCAAGCTTGGTCAGCTTTCAGTCTTGACCTCTCCATGCCCTTGAGGCTTCTCTGAGGGAAAGCAGTGAGAGTAGCAGGGAGGGGGGGGGGCAGTCAAAGGCTCTAGCCCCCGGCCATGTAAGGGAAACTCAGGCCCCGGCAGGAGCACGGGACCAGGGAGGAGGAGCACTCAAGGAGGAGCCCCGCCCCAGCCAGGGACACTTAATGCCTGAGCAGGGAGGGTGGGGGCCGAGTGGCTAAGATTACTGGGATTCTGCCCCCTTCAGCGGTTTTTATATTGGCCTCAGCAGGCCTTTCCACATCTCCAAGACCCCTGGCATGGGGGCTGTGTCTCTCTGGGGGCCCCTTCCATCCCCACACATCTACTCGCTACCACCACCACGCCACCACCATGGGAAGCTTTGTTGTGGGGAGGAGCGCGAGAGTGGGCGGGCTGAAGACCCCAGCTTCCCATCCCACGGCTGACCTGCTGCGGTGACAGTTTGGAGTCAGCGCCATGAAGGTCTATAAATATCGCTTGGGCTTGGGTGACAGGGTGTCCCGCCCAGTGTCGCTGCTGCCTCCCCCCCCCCCACTGCCACTGCCACCGCTGTGGGCCTCCTATCTCCATGTACTTCCTCTGGCCCAGAAGGAGGGAAGGCACCAAACCCTGCCCCAATGCCACCTGCAGGGCCAGAGCAGAATTGGGCAGAACCCCCCCAGGAGGGGTGCAGCCTCCTCCACAGGCCAACCGTGGGTGCCCCCGCCTCCGTGTCTCCCAGCTTGGCTTCCATCCATCCCAGCTTTAGTGCCTTGAGTTTCCTGTGTAGTTCAGCCCCCCTTGTTTTCTTGCACACTTCCCATTCCATCTGCTGGTTCTCCCAGGCTGAGGACTTTCTGATGCAAGGTCTCCTCTTCGACTCACCCTGCACCTGCTACTGCTTTCTCCCTCCTTGCACTCCACTTTCAGCTGCCTCTTTTCCTCCTGCTCTCTGCTCCACTTTATTTCCCCTTTGACCTTGATTGATGTGACACTTGTGGTTCTTGCTTTTTTCCTGCCTTCCCTGGCTAGCTTCTTCCTTCTGACCCTGACACGTTGTTTTTTTGACTCGCTTGTTTTCTCTAAGTTCTTTTTTGGCCTCTTCACCTCACTTTCTCCCTTTCTGTTGTGTTTTCTCTACATACATCTAAGCTATTGCTAGTCACCGTTTCATTCATTCAGTGGGCATGTATCCTGCCAGGCAGGATGCCAGAGCCTCCTGTTGTGGTAGCTTTCCATGAAGGGGTAGGAGACATGGGAACATTCCCAGGGTGCCTTCTGGGGTTTGTAGGAGCACCTGCCAAGGGCCTGACCGAAGCCCAGGCTGGGCCCGCGCCTTGAGCCCTGGAGGCCAGGTGAGGGGTGTGAATGGTCGGAGGCAATGGTTTCCTTTCTTCAGGGAGGAAAAAAAGCCCCTCCCAATTAACCTCACTCTGCTTTCTCCACAGTGGGGGACAAAGTCCCTGCCGACATCCGCATCCTCTCCATCAAATCCACCACGCTCCGTGTGGACCAGTCCATCCTGACAGGTCAGTGGGCCCTGTGCGGCAGGAGCTGAGGTTGAAGGGGTGCGGGGCAGTCAGGGAGGAGCCTGCAGGTTCAGCCGCTCCTGGCAGCCTGGGAGCAGGAAGGGCAGTGATGTCTTGGCTGTGTCCCATGGGGTCCTGGGAAAAAGCTGACTGTTGGGGCCCCTTCACCATGTAGCTGTCGGCCATGGGGACGTAGGCATGTCCATAACTAGGTGACTGTCCCTTCTGCTTTGATGAGGGCCTCAAGAGAGGGAGCACCAGGTTCTAGGAGAAGGTGCAGGGTTTGGATGCCTTGAAGCTTTTGCTGTAACTCTCCCCCCAGCAGGGCTGGTGGTCCAAGGAGGCCCCACCAAACTGGGCCGGCAACTGTTAGGGCACAAGAGAGCCAAGGTCTTAGGGGTGGGGACCTGTGCCTCCCCCAGGTATGTGACCCTCCCCAGACAATGCACCTGCACATCCATCAGCTTCTTTGAATGCCACTTAATGTCTTGTACTCAAGTGACACGGGGCAGGGGCTTGTCCCCGTTTTAACAGAGGAGCAGTGAAGGTTCGGTTAGCAATGTCATGCCACGTGTGAGTTACTCAAGTGGAGTGGACTTGCTGATGGCCCCCACCTGGCACCTGCTGAGCAGGGCAGGAGGGAGGGAGGTGAGGGAGAAAGAGATGATGTCATCCACTGGCCCCTGGGCCCCGTCTTCTCCACAGGCGAGTCCGTGTCCGTCATCAAGCACACAGAGCCAGTCCCTGACCCCCGAGCTGTCAACCAGGACAAGAAGAACATGCTCTTCTCGGTGAGCAGCCTGGGGACGGGGTGGAGGGAGGGTGGCAGATGTTGTGCCCTTGAGCCAGCAACCCAGGTTCCTGGGGAAAACAGAGGCCCAAGGTTCACCCCTCTACCTCTCCCTTACCTTCCCAGGGTACCAACATTGCAGCCGGCAAGGCCCTGGGCATCGTTGCCACCACCGGTGTGAGCACTGAGATCGGGAAAATCCGTGACCAAATGGCCGCCACAGAACAGGATAAGACCCCCCTGCAGCAGAAGTTGGATGAATTTGGGGAGCAGCTGTCCAAGGTCATCTCCCTCATCTGTGTGGCCGTGTGGCTCATCAACATCGGCCACTTCAACGATCCCGTCCACGGGGGCTCCTGGATTCGTGGTGCCATCTACTACTTTAAGATTGCCGTGGCCCTGGCCGTGGCCGCCATCCCTGAAGGTAATGGTAAAGGCTTTTTTTTTCTCCTCCCATTTGTTGATCGCGTTAGCAAAGATTCTTGGTCCAAGTAAGGGGCTAGGGGCCGGGGCTCGGGGATCGGGAGCAGATATCCTTGGGAGGCCATTGTGTAGGTGGCCACCCTAGGGCTCGTTCCCTCCCTCACCTTGCTTCGTCTCACCCCAACCCCCAACCCTGTGCATTCATGCTCCACAGGTCTCCCCGCTGTCATCACCACCTGCCTGGCCCTGGGCACCCGGCGCATGGCAAAGAAGAATGCCATTGTGAGGAGCTTGCCCTCTGTGGAGACCCTGGGCTGCACATCTGTCATCTGTTCTGACAAAACAGGCACCCTCACCACCAACCAGATGTCCGTCTGCAAGGTCAGGGCCGTGGCAAGCTGAAGACTGCGTGGGACGGGGTTAGGCAGGCAGATGGAGTGACATGCTGCCAGCTGTGGAGGCCATCAGACACACACCCACCGGCCACAGGCAGCCAGCTCACTGTGACCACCACCGTGGACAGGGGTGGCAGTGGCATCTAGTCTAATCCACCACAGCAGACTGTGGAGGGGAAGGTGTCAGTCAGCCCATTTTCAGAGAATTAAACTGCCCCCGGAGACTCATTCTTAGAGTCTAAGGGACTCAGGCTCAAAGACGCAACCAAGAAGTGGCAGCATTGCCCTGCCGAGGGGCAGTTCCAAGGCAGGTGACCATGCACTCCGTCAGCTCTTCCTGATCCAGGCCCCTCCACACCTCTGAGCCTCAGAGCCTTGGGCAGCGGCACCTCGCCCCATATCACATCATAATGTATCAAATGGCACTCATTCAGCTCTGTTTTTAAATATTATGGAAGTCCACTTCCATTAACTTCTGGAAGAACCCCCAAGTAGTGATCACAATGTTTTCAAAACACATTTGTAATTTAGTTTACATAGCTGCTTTCCTTTTGATTTTCTTTATTTTTAGATTTATTTTCTTTAGCTAGGAAGGGAAAGAGAGACACAGAGAGAGAGAGAAAAACAGAAAGAGCTCCTTTCCTTCTGCTGGTTTGCTCCCCAAATGGTCCCAGTGCCTGGGACTGGGCCACGCTGTAATCAGGGCCAGGTCTTTCACATGGGTGGCAGGGGCCCAAGTACTTGAGCCATCTTCCACAGCTTTCTCAGGCACATGAGTAGGAAACTGGCCTAGAAGTAGAGCAGCCAGGGCTTGAACCGGCACTCTGAGAGGGGATGTCAGCGTTGCTGACAGTGTCTTAAACCACTGTGCCACAATGCAAGTGCTTGTTGCCTTTTAACAAACACACTAAATGGCGAGTTTCAGCACTGAGGCTACAATTGATCATGGCATTAGAGCAGGAATGAATGTCAGTTACACTGTTCTGAAAGACCTGTCATGATAGGAATGACATAGGAGAGTGCCGAGGTTGTGTTGGTGGCAAAACCACAGATTTCCTTCATCCCAGTGTGGCCTACTGACTTTACTCATGACTGGAAAGAGATGCCGACTACCAGTCAGAGACGCAATGAATGGTGGTGGTGTTGGGGTCCCCCCTCAATTCATGGACTCCTAGAGGGATTGTCCATGAACCACAGGCAGCGAACCCTGGCCCTAAACATAACAGTTCTGGCTACAAAGCCTAGGAAGTAAAAGTTGTAGTTCTGAGGGACAAGGGCTATGGGGTCAGCTCAGTGGGGCCCATGGGCTCCCACACAGTCCTGCTGGACTGCCTGCTGCTGAGAATGAGAAGCCCAGTCTCTGGCTGCCCAGGCTCTGGGGTGTTGTGTCTTGAACTACTAACCTGAGGGGACCTTGTTCCAGTCCCATTGCATAAAAATGAATTAATTGCCTGCATTTGAAAAGTCCCAAGATTTCAGGGGAAACGACCTGAGATGTCCAGTTCTCCCTGCAAACCTGAAGGAGGGCCACCTGACAGGTGGGCTCCTAGCCACAGTCCCACCCTATCGTACACATCTCCTTACCTAATCACAGGTAGTCCCGGGGTGAGTGGCAGTTCCTTGTGTTTAAGGTCACTCGACAGAGCACAGAAGACAAGCATTAAAGGCCCACGGCAGTCCATTGGGTGAACCTGTGTAGAGGGCTGGCTCCGTCCAGCCAGGGTGGGTGGGTGGGGCATGGGGAATAGAGGACAGGGGATATCCATATGTGTCCCTCTCCCCCCACAGATGTTCATCATCGACAAAGTGGATGGGGACTTCTGCACGCTGAATGAATTCTCCATCACTGGCTCCACCTATGCACCAGAGGGCGAGGTGTAAGTTACTGCCCATCTCGTCCCCAGTGCCTGGTGCCCCCGCTGTGCCACTTTCCCTCCACTTCCTCCTGCAAGCTTTATCTTCTCTCCTCCCACCCCCATCTCCAAGTTCACTGCCATCTCCCAACCTGTCCTGCCAGACCTCCCTGACTGCCCGACTTGCCCTGCTGTCCCCCGTGCCCTCTCTGCAGCTCACTCCCTGTCTTCCACTCTCTCTCTCTTTCCTCCTCTCCTCCGTGCCCATCGCTGCCAGCTTGAAGAATGACAAACCCATCCGGGCGGGGCAGTTTGATGGGCTGGTGGAGCTGGCCACCATCTGTGCTCTCTGCAATGACTCCTCCTTGGATTTCAATGAGGTAACCCCTTCTTCTGTCCCACCCCCACCACCAAAACAGCTCCTCTTTTTTGGGGAAGATTTGTTTAATGGACTGGAAAGGCTATGTTGATAGAAAGAGAAATCTTCCATTCGCTGGTTCCCTCCCCAAATGGCCACAAAAGCTGGTGCTAGGCTACGTCGAAGCCAGGAGCCAGGAGCTTCTTCCAAGTATCCCACACGGGTGTAGGAATCCAAGTATTTGGGCCATCCTCCACTGGTTTTCCAAGTCATAAGCAGGGAGCTGGAAGGGAAGTGGAGTAGCTGGGACACAAACTGTTGTATGGAATTGCTAGTATGGAAGGCGGCAGCTTTTCCCGCTCTGCCAATTGGCTTAACAGCTGGGCCTTCTTAATAGGCCAGGAGGGGGGTTCTGGGAAGGGGTCCCTGTGAGGTGAGGCCTCCCCTGGGATATAAGAGAAAGGCAAGGTTTGCTCCCTCTTGCTCTGAATGCGTGGTGGGTGTGATGGGGGTAGTGAGGGCGCAGGTGCCCAGGCACTGACTTCTGCCTCCTGTGCCGTCTCAGTCCAAAGGTGTTTATGAGAAGGTGGGCGAGGCCACAGAGACAGCGCTTACCACGCTGGTGGAGAAGATGAATGTGTTCAACACGGACGTGAGGAGCCTCTCAAAGGTGGAGCGGGCCAATGCCTGCAATTCGGTGAGCTTGGATGGCTGTCTCCCGGGGCAGCAGGTGGGGCCTGCAGCACTGGCACGTGGCCTTTCCCACAGCTTTCCCTGGACCTGGCTGCAGCCCATGGCCCCTGTACTTGTATCGGTCCTTCCTTGGGCGGCCCTGGCTGCAATACCCTTGATGAGTTTAGAATCACTTCCTGTTGGTGGGGAAGGGACAGAACTGTGACACAAAACCCAAGAGGTCTGTTAGGGCAGAGACCCGATGTCAGCATTTGACCCTCTGCCTCCCAAAAGCATGTGTGTTCTCAATGGGTCTCAGGCCTTCCTTGATGTAGGAGTTGGGAAATGCAGGAAATGTGGCGGTCCTGTCCGTGGGACAAGACTTCCGCTCAGACTCACTTGGAGTTCTTGCTGCTGATGCATACACACACACACACACACACACACACACACATATATATAAATTTAAAATTTTTATTAGGAAAGCAGATTTAAAGAGAGAAGGAGATACAGAAAGATCTTCCATTGCTGATTCACTCCCTAAATGGCCAAAATGACTGGAGCTGAGCTGATTCAAAGCCAGGAACCAAGAGCTTCTTCCAAGTCTCCCACGTGGGTGCAGGGTCCCAACGCCTTGGGCCATCCTCAACTGCTTTCCCAGGCCAGAAGCGGGGAGCTGGATGGGAAGCGGAGCAGCCAGTACATGAACCAGCACCCATAGGAGATCCTGGCGCATGCAAGGGAAGAATTTAGCCACTGAGCCATCGTGCTAAGAACATTGCTGCTAATATTTGCTCTGTGTTGGCTTCTTAGTCTCCATGACTCCTATTCACTTTTTAGTTATATTTTGTTATTTAAATTTTTTTTATTTAAAAGTTTTACAGAGAGAAAGCTCTTCCCTCTACCTGTTCACTCCCCACATAGCCACAATGACCAGAGCTGAGCTGATCCAGAGCCTGGAGCCAGGGGTTTCCTTGGGTCTTCCAAACAGGTGCAGGGACCCAAGCTTTTGAGCACTCCTCTACTGCTTTCCCAGGCACATTGGCAGGGAGCTGGATTTGATGTGGAGCAGCAGGGACTCATACTGGTGCTCATAGGGGATGTCAATACTGCCAGTGGAGATTAGCTTGCTACAGCACAGTGTTGGCCCCACATATTGCTGTTTTAACGTAACTCCCCAGAGTGAAAGTTTCTCTGAATATTTATCACTGGAGGAGTAGTCTAAAAAATGTCCACATGCTAGAATGAACATACATTTTTTTGTTATTAAGTGGAGAAATAGCTGCAATGAATTTGGTCAAAGAGGGTCTCCTTTAAAAAAAAGAGAGAGATGGGCTTATTTATTTGAAATTCAGACTTATAGAAAGGGAGACAGAGAAAGAGACATTTTCTGTCTGCTGATTCACTCCCCAAATGGCTCCAGCAGCCAGGGTTAGGCCAGGCCAAAGCAGAAGCCTGGCCCTCCATCCGGGCCTCTCATGTGGATGACAGGGGCCCGAGCACTTGAACTACCTCCCTCTGTTTTCCCAGGTATATGGAGAGGAAAGCTGGACTGGACACAGAGCAGCTGGGACTTGAACCAACAATGCAGCATAAGTGCCTGTGTCTTAGGCATCAGCTTAAGCCAATGGATCACAATGCTGGTCCCTTCATTTTAAGTTAACAAAAAATTAAATAAGAATGGAAAGTCAGTTCTACACTCACATAGCCACATTTCCAGTGCTGGGAAGGAGCAGTCTGTCACACCCTAAATGTGCAGCATGGATTAGGAGACACTTTTGTCATCGCTGTAGGCTCTGACGGATAAGGCCACACGGGGCTGTCCTGCTGCAGTTGGCTTTTGAATGGGACACTGTGGCAGCACTCTGTCCTTCATGCTGAAGGTGCAAGGTGTTTGAGTCTCAGCCTCAGCCTAAGCTCTGCTCTGCCTTCCAAGAGTCTGAGCTCTTCTTTTAAAATCATTTATTTATATGAAATTCAGAGATGCCCTAGTGTTTTTAGCGCAGCAGGTGCAGTCATACAGCCTGCAATGCCAGCATCCCATCTGGGCCCCTGTACATGTCCTGGCTGCTCCACTTCTGATCCAGCTTCCTGCCAATGAGCCTGGGAAAAACAGCAGAGGATGACATAAATGTTTGGAACTCTGCCACCCATATGGGAGACCTGGATGAAACTCTTTAACTCTTGGCTTTAGCCTGGCCCAACTCTGGCTGTTACACACATCTGGGGAGTAAATCAGCTGATAGGAGAACTGTCTCTCCTCCTGTCTTTATAGCTCTGATTTTCAAATGAATAAATAAATCTTGGGAGAGCGAGAGAACCCTTCCATTTCATTCCCCAAATGGCCATGACAGCTGGGGTTGGGCAAGGCTGAAACTAGGAGCCAAGAACTCCATCCTGGTCTCTTCTGTGGGTGGCAGGGGCCCAGAGACTTGGGCCATCTTTCACTGCCTTCCCAGGCACATGAGAAGGGAGCTGGATCAAAAGCTGAGTAACCAGGACAGGAACCAGCCTTTTCCTGGGGGGGTGATAGTCCCACGTGGCAGTTTAACCCACTCTGGCCCCTCCCATCCCTGCTTTTCCAGGTGATCCGCCAGCTGATGAAGAAGGAGTTCACTCTGGAATTCTCCCGAGACAGAAAATCCATGTCTGTCTACTGTTCCCCAGCTAAGTCTTCCCGAGCTGCTGTGGGCAACAAGATGTTTGTCAAGGTCAGACCTCAGCATGTGCCCCAGGCCCCTCTCCTTCCCCACAGGGGACCCCTCTGCTCTACCTGCACCCTGTGGCCCTCTGAGCAGCCCGTTCCTGGTCCCCTAGGGTGCCCCCGAGGGAGTCATCGACCGCTGCAACTACGTGCGAGTAGGCACCACCCGGGTGCCCATGACTGGGCCGGTGAAGGAGAAGATCATGGCCGTGATCAAGGAGTGGGGCACTGGCCGTGACACCCTGCGCTGCTTGGCCCTGGCCACCCGCGACACCCCACCCAAGCGAGAGGAGATGGTGCTGGATGATTCTGCCAAGTTCATGGAGTACGAGGTGAGCAGAGTGAAGCCGCCCTGCCCTGGATGGAGCTGACCAGGATTTCCAGGCGCCCCTTACACATGCCGTCTCCCCACCCCATGCCACTCCTACTTTATCCATCAAAGTAGTCCCCTCCCCCCCACCAGCTTCTGGCCCAGGCCCTGTTTCCCAAGACGCTCTCTAACCCACCACCCTCTGCTCTGAATCCCCACTCCTGCAGACGGACCTGACATTCGTGGGCGTCGTGGGCATGCTGGACCCACCCCGCAAGGAGGTCATGGGCTCCATCCAGCTGTGTCGTGACGCCGGGATCCGTGTGATCATGATCACTGGTGACAATAAGGGCACGGCCATCGCCATCTGCCGGCGCATTGGCATCTTTGGGGAGAACGAGGAGGTGACTGACCGTGCCTACACAGGCCGTGAATTCGATGACCTGCCCCTGGCCGAGCAGCGGGAAGCTTGCCGCCGTGCCTGCTGCTTCGCCCGTGTGGAGCCGGCCCACAAATCCAAGATTGTGGAATACCTGCAGTCCTATGATGAGATCACGGCCATGGTGAGGGATGGCAGGGTGGGTGGGCAGTTTCCTGAGGATTCTAGGGGGCTGAAGGCCCCAGGGACTGCAGAAGTGAGGGTCTCAGGAGGGGTGTGTGTGGAAGGCGACCCTGTGCCCACTGGCTCCCTTCTGCATTCAGACAGGAGATGGGGTCAACGACGCCCCAGCCCTGAAGAAGGCCGAGATTGGCATAGCCATGGGGTCTGGCACAGCTGTGGCCAAGACTGCCTCGGAGATGGTGCTGGCTGATGACAACTTTTCCACCATCGTGGCTGCCGTGGAGGAGGGCCGTGCCATCTACAACAACATGAAGCAGTTCATCCGCTATCTTATCTCCTCCAACGTGGGCGAGGTGGTCTGGTGAGCAGCGCCTCCCCCACAACCCAGGATGAAGGGGTGGGGCTCCCTGGGAACCCAGACCCATGAGTGACCCCCTTGTCCCCGCAGTATCTTCCTGACGGCCGCCTTGGGGCTGCCTGAGGCCCTGATCCCTGTGCAGCTGTTGTGGGTGAACCTGGTGACAGACGGGCTCCCGGCCACTGCCCTGGGCTTCAACCCACCGGACCTGGACATCATGGACCGGCCCCCCCGGAGCCCCAAAGAGCCCCTCATCAGCGGCTGGCTCTTCTTCCGCTACATGGCAATCGGGGGTGAGCAGGGAAAGGGGACCGCCCAGTCCCTTCTGGCCTTCCAGCTCTGGGATACCAGCTCCCCCAGTGTAGCTGCCCCTATGGCCGGGTGAGACCTTCCTTACCACCCACACATCTCTCAGGTTGAGACCCTGCATCTGGGTCTCTCATATGGGTGCAGGCACCCAAAGCCCTCAGGCCAGCTTTTGCTGCTCCTCCGGGTCTATTAGCAGGGATCTGGATAAGAAGTGAAGCAGCCAGGACTTGGCCCGGTGCCTACATGGGATGCTGGGATTGCGGGCAGCAGCAGGACCCCACTGTGCTGCAGCACTGTTCTCAGGCCCTGACCGTGACTCCTCCCCTCTTCCCTTCCCTGCAGGCTATGTGGGTGCAGCCACCGTGGGAGCAGCTGCCTGGTGGTTTCTGTATGCCGAGGACGGGCCACGGGTCACCTACCAACAGCTGGTAGGGGAAGGTGCCCAGGAGTGGGGACCGTGATGGGGGGGGGGTGTGATGCCTTGCACAGGGTCTCAGTCTCCTGCATTCCATGCCCTGCAGACCCACTTCATGCAGTGCACTGAGGACCACCCGCACTTTGAGGGTTTGGACTGTGAGATCTTTGAGGCCCCAGAGCCCATGACCATGGCCCTGTCCGTGCTTGTGACCATTGAGATGTGCAATGCTCTCAACAGGTGGGCCACCAGCCGCTCCCTCCCATTCCCAGTGTGCCCCAACTGGCATCCCTTCCCTTCTCCCCTCACCTGGCTGTCTCTGCTTCCCCCACCTTGCCCCAACTGCAGCTTATCAGAGAACCAGTCCTTGCTGCGGATGCCGCCCTGGGTGAACATCTGGCTGCTGGGCTCCATCTGCCTGTCCATGTCCCTCCACTTTCTCATCCTCTATGTCGACCCCCTGCCGGTGAGTCTGGTCCCTCCACCTGGCCTCACACCCCCCAGGGAGCCCCAGGGTAGCATGTGGTACCAGGCCGGGGCAGCACTGGGAGCCCTGGCTGGGGGTGGTCACCACCCCTGCCTCATGGCTGCTGGCCCCACCTCCAGATGATCTTCAAGCTCAAGGCCCTGGACCTCACCCAATGGCTCATGGTCCTCAAGATCTCACTTCCGGTCATTGGGCTGGATGAAGTCCTCAAGTTCATTGCCCGGAACTACCTGGAGGGTAAGGAATACTCCCTTCCTCCCTGTCTCCCCCATCACCTGTGAACACAACCTCCACCCTCCGCGTTGCGGACGCGCCTGCCCATGCTCCCATTTTTTTTTTGCAGCTGGCTGAGTTCTTCTTGGCCTTTGTGGGACCAGTGTCCCCTAGGAAGGGGCACCCAGCCCCTTCCCCAGTCTAGCTGTACCTATAGGGCTGCAGCCCCTGGTCCCACCCCCACCCCTGTAGTAACAGCTGTCTCTCTGTCCTCTCTGGCCATAGGATAAGCGTCCCCCCTCCTCCATGTCTTTGAACCCGTGTCACAGGTATCACCCCCCACTTGCCCCACTCTGGCTGCTGTGCCCGCCGCCCGCGCCCTTAGCCCACTTGCGCTCGCAACTCTGCCTGGAGCCACTGACACTTGCTGCCACCACTGCCGCCGCGCTTGCTAGCGGGCTAAGCTGCTGTCCTCGCTCTGGGCAGCAGCTCCATCCCGCTGCCAGGCTCTCAGCTCTGGGCACTCACTGTGCCAGCCAGGGCTGGGCTGGGCTGCCCTGCGCTGCGTCGCGCTGGCTATATATGCTGCCGGGCTGGGGGGGGTGGCGGGTGGCAGGGTCTGGGGACACAGGTGAGTAGGGGAACTGGGGCAGCCCACAAGGTGAGTGTGCCAGGAGACAGGTGCCAGGAGGTGCTCCCTCCTCTGCCCTCCTGCTTCATCCCTTCCTCTTTTGTCCTTCCAGATCCGGAAGATGAAAGAAGGAAGTAACCAGTCCTCCACCCCCTCCAGACCCCCAATAGACGCATCTTCAGCCAGAGCTGTGGCACACCCACCCCTATTCCTGTTTATAAACTTGTTGATGTCCCTCCCTCCTCTCCCACCTTGTAAATCTCCCTCCCCCTCCCCCATGGGGCTTGCAGGGACAAGGCGACTGACTGAGCTGAGCTGCTTATTTATTGAAAATAAATGACCCAGAGTCTGGCCTGGCCTCTGTGTGCGTCTTGGGGCCTGCGCCAGGCTCCGTGGCCAAGGATCTTAGTGTCATGCGGCTTGGAAAGCAGCTGCCTGGCCCCAGGCGTGCCTGTGACGCTGGCAGAGGCTCCTGGCCGCCTTGGGAAGGGGCCGGGCCCAAGTGGCAGCAGCCTAGCCTGTACTTGGCTTCTGGGAGGGGTTTAGGGTCTACCCTCCCCTACACCGACTCATGAAGTCCCTTAGTGGAGGAGGTCCGGACTACCCACAGCCCTGGCACCTCAACCCTAGGCTCGGAGAGGACGAGGCCCCCATCCTGACAGCCCAGGGCCCCAGCAGCAGCCAGTTCTGTGCTGAACAAGGGCCATCCTCTGCAGAGGGGTTCCCGCCTGGTCCCTCAAGTGTCCTTGATGTCCCTGACATCCCGCAGGGGGGCCTCGTCTAGGATGCTGCGCACCTGCTGCAGGCTCTCCGCCTGGCGGATCCGTTCCAGGCGCACCTGTGGAGTTGGCAAACGGAGACGGGAGGCCTTTAGCATGTGCCCACCCCCCAGGGCAGGGCCCACACGGGCACACCCAGCACCACCTCTGCGGTGGCCACTCCCACTCCCCTGTTCCCTGCAGAACTGGGGTCAGGGAAGCTGAGTAGCCTGGGGTGGCTGCTTCAGGGAACACAAGCCCAGAGCACAGACTCATGCTGGCCTTGGGAGGAGAGAGCCCCCCCACCATCCAAGTCCCACCCATAGGATGGAGAGGGGTCGTGCCACACCTGCAGAGCCTGGGACAGTCGCACGAAATCCCTCTGCACCTGCTCGCTGGTCTCCAGCTCGGCCTGCAGCCGCAGCACCTTGGCCCTCTGTTCTGACAGGTCTGTGAGCTGTGCCTGAAGGAGATGCACCAGGCCAGGGTCTGGCTCAGCCTTGGCCCAGCAGGCCCCTTCTCTACCCCCTCCAACCTGGCCTGGACAGGAGGGGTGAGGCAGGTCATCTGTTCCTCCCAGCTGACCACCCTGCCCCGCCTCACCTTGCCCTGCTCCTGCTGGACCCGCTCCATCTCCGTCCTCAGGCTGCAGAGGGAGGCTGGGGAGTCAGGTGAGGGCGAGATGTCAGGCCCTCGCCCTCTAGCTGACCCAGGCCCTCCTGGTGCCCCCGTGGCTGGCTGGCGCCGGCCCATACTCACCCTCTAATACCTCTGTGGGAAGCAAAGAAAGAGAGGTCAGGGCTTGTCCCACATGACTTCCTTTGTCCTCACCTGGCCCTGGTGCCACCCACCGCTCCCCTCACCTGTCTCCTCCCGCTGCACCCTCAGCTGCCCCTCGAGGCTGGCCCTGGCCGCCGTCTGCTCCTCCAGCGCCTCCCGCAGTGTCACGATCTCAATGCGCAGGCGCTCAGCCTCATGCTCCCGGGCCCGCTGCCGGGCCCGTGCCTCCTGACGTATGTGTTGCACCAGCTGCTGCAACTCCTGGGGGAAGAGGAGGGGGACAGAGACACGAGTCACTTGCTGGGCACAGGGCTGGTGGAGAGGAAGACAGGCAGGCAGAAAACAGCAAAGGTGGGAAGAAGCCCCAAAATGCCCACTCTTAGGGACTAGGGACAGACATGACTGATGGCTCAGGGACTCCCACAGTGGGGAGGCGGGGAGGGCCCCATGCACCCCCTGACATAAAACTCCGAGACAACCAAGGCAAAGGACCCCATGGTCTGAGTGGTAACCACAACATCAAAATGGTAAAATCAGCCAAGAGCCCAGAGTGGTAGCCTAGCAACTAAAGTCCTTGCCTTGCATTTGCCGGGATCCCACAAGGGTGCCGGTTCATACCCCAGCTTCTCCACTTCCTATCCAGCTCCCTGCTGTGGCATGGAGAGCAGCGGAGGACGGCCCAAAGCCTTGGGACCCTGTAGCCACATGGGAGACCCAGAACAGGCTCCTGGCTTTGGATCGGCTCAGTTCTAGCCATTGCAGCCACTTGGGAAGTAAGCCAGTGGATGGAAGATATTTCTCTCTGTTTCTCCTCTCTGTAAATCTCGCTTTCCAATAAAAATAAATAAATGTCAAAAAACCAAGGTCAACTTGCGCTTTGGGTCCACTTTCCCAGGAACTCTGGAGAAAACAGCCCTGCCGGTTTAGACTGGAGACCTTGGGTGGGGCAGCCTGCCTGGGTGATCCAATCTCTAATCGATCAATGGATTCAGAAGTGCTATCCACGAGAGCTGACAGGACTCAGGAGGTCAAGGCCCCTCGGGCCACGTGAAAACACGCAGTGAGCCAAGAGGCGGCTTCCCAGGGCCCTGGGTGGCCCCACTTACCTGCACCGAGCTGGGCAGCGCCTCCTCCTCGCCACCTTCATCCTGCCCCAGGAGGCCCTGGGGTGCCGCAGGCGGGGGCTGCTCAGCCCGAAGTCCCCGGTTCTCCTCATTCAGCCGCTTGACCTCGTGGCTTAGGCACTTGTGGGAGGAGGCCAGCTCTGCCTGGGACGGTGGTGGGGCCAGACAGGTAACAGAAGCTCATGAGGTGGCCACCGTGTCTTAGAGCCCAAGTCCTCCCTCAAGCAGCCCCAACAGCCCAGCCCGCCTCCCGCCATGTCCTTTGTTGCAGGTCTTTGGCTGCTGGGACACTCAAGCCACCCCTCCTGTAACGGGCTGGCAACCACGACCTACGTCAGCCAGTTCATCCAGCCTAAAGTGGGTGCTGACTGTAAGAACTTGAGACAACACACTGATATCTGGGTTTCTCGCTGCTCTTTTTTTTTTTTTTTTTAATCAGAAACATCTCACTGGCTTTCATCTTGACTCTTGAATCAAAGACGGACTCCCAATAAAACTTTCAAATGTATCTTGACAATAGGATGCTGGACTCTTTGCCACTGTTTGCACCTGCAATGTCAGGATACACTTAAATAGCAGAACGATGGACTTGTGACTGTTGACGGAGGACTACACTATTGTAATAAATAGAGGAAATTGGGGGAGGAGGGAAATCCCAGTCTATGGAGCTGTACCATAAAAGAAAAATCTACCTGGCAGCATGGAGAGCCTACTCTCAGGCAGCCAGCGGTGGTGCTGGACGAGGCCTCTGCTCTGGCCACAGCCTGGGCTGCCCTAGACCCGTTCCCCACCTGACAGCAGTTGCAGGTGCCTCCCTGGCACAGTTCCCAGCAGGGCTCCCAGGCCCTGGCCCAGCCCTGCCACTCACCATCTGTATCTGCACCCGCTCCTGGGCCTGGCTCACGGTCTCCTGCAGGGTGCGCAGCAGCTGCTCTGAGTTCTGGACCTGGGCCAAGAGCACCTGCACCTGGGGGTGGACGCAGGGCACAGGTGAGGCTGGGGTTGGTGACGGGGGCGGGGGGAGGGGGAGCGGTGGGAAAAGGGGAGGAAGGCGGCTGCAGGCCAGGACCCACCTGCTGGGCGCAGTCTTCGTTGCTCCGCCGTAGGCCCTCCTGTAGCTCGTCCCGTTCTCGGCGGACGGACTCCAGGTCCTTGTGCAGCTGCCGCCCCTGTCACACAGCCAGACCTCAGGGGGTTACCTCCCAGCAGGAGGGGGCTCCCAGATCCTTCTCCTAGGGGATCTTAGACCCAGCCTGGCTCCTGGTCACCACCTTCTGGAGCCACAGTCCCCAGTGATGGTCAGTCAGCTTCTCCCGTTACTAATGCCCCCCTCTACCCTCTCCCCAGAGGCCTGAGCAAGCTTCCAAATCCCTGCAGCCAGCAGGTGCTTCACTTCTTCGTACAAACAATGCAGAATTGGGGCGGATGCCTGGTACCCTTTAACACACTGTAGCCCCCATTACAGGCCAAGCACCAACACTTTTTTTTTTCCATTAAGTTTTACTGGAAGAGAGAAGGAAAGAGAGAAGGAGAGGAGAGACAGAGCTCTTCCACCCACTGGTTCACTCCCCAACAGCCACAACAGCCACAGCTGGGCCACTCTGAAGCTGGGAGCCAGTCAGGAGCTCCATCTGGTTTACTCTGTGAATGCAGGGGCCCAAGCACTTGAGCATTCCGCTGCTGCTTTCACAGGAGCATTAGCAGGGAGCTGGATGGGAAGTGGAGCAGCTGGGACACGAAACTGGCCATACGGGCATGCTGGTGTGACAGGCAGAAATAGTGCCAGCCCCTGGACTGTTTGATTCAAGATTCCTGCTGGTGCACAGCCTTGTGGGAAGCTGCTGGTGCTAGGGTCCCTGCCGCCTAGACTGAAACCCAGGGTCCCAGTTTCAGCCTGGTCCAGCCCTGGCTGTGACTGGCACTTGGGGTCATCCTGTGGGTAGGAGATCTCTATTTCAAATCAGGCCTCCCCTGCCCTGGAGCCCTAAGCCTCCCCTTCCCCCCGCAACCCTCACCCAGGTCTCCTGGGCCCACCTCTATCCCACAATCCCCCTTGCTGGTGACATCATCTCCTGTGGTGATCTGGGTCTGGTGAGTTGTTGCAGCACCTTGCTCAGGCTCAGCCTGGGCCCAATGGGGCCGAGGAAGGGATAGTGGTTGGGGATACCCAGTGGGGCTGCCCTTCCTTCTCCACTCACCTCGGCCTGCAGCTGCTCCCACTGGCTGTCTGGGACAAGCTGGTAACCAGGAGGGGGTAGGTAGATACCCTCGGGCACCAGGGTGCCCGTGGACACCAGTGAGGCTGTTTCCTCCTGCTCAGGGCTCAGGCCCTGGTGGCTGCGTGGTGGGGAGCAGCTAGTGCTGGCACCGCTGCCCAGGGCAAACGAGGAGATGGAAGCACTGTCATCACAATTGTGGGCAAAGGCCTCGGCCGCTGGGCCTGCGTCCCCGCTCAGTTCCTCTGGGGCCTCCAGGGGTGGGGACGGGTCTCGGGACAGGCATGACGGCAGCAGCAGGTCTGCAGAGCCAGGCAGGGGAGGTGGTGGCTGGGGCCGTCTCTAGGGAAGTGAGAGGGGCAGGGAGGGAAGGGTTGGGGCCAGAGGCTCCTATAGCCATGACCCCATCCCCACCCGGCCCCACGCCCCCTCCCTCACTCCCCATCCCTGCCCCTGGGCCACCCTCACCTGGATTTCCTGAATCAGCTCCTCAGCCCTCAGCAGCTTGGCCTTGAGCTCTGCGATCTCCTGCTCCATGGGCAGCACGATCTCCCGCAGCTTCTCCGAGTCCTCGTGCGCCTGCGCGTGGAGGGGACTGGGCATTGACAGGCTCCCTCCACTCCACATAAACACACACACACTGCTGGGCCTCTCTGTTCTGTCCACGGCCGCCTCCTCCTTGGCTCATCTCCTAGCAGGTGATGTCCACTCATCTTAGCGCACAGACGATTACGCCCCCTACCACCACTGCTGGCCACCAGGAACCCACAGGACTGGCCCCCAGGGCACAAGGTGAAAAGGTCAAGATCACAAGCTGTCTTTTTTTTTTTCTTAAGATTTATCTATTTTTATTGGAAAGGCAGATATATAGAAAGGAGGAGAGACAGAGAGGAAGATCTTTCGTCCGATGGTTCACTCCCCAAGTGGCCACAATGGCTGGAGCTGAGACAATCTGAAGCCAGGAGCTTCTTCCGGGTCTCCCGCATGGGTGCAGGATCTCAAGGCTTTGGGCCGTCCTCAGTTGCTTTCCCAGGCCACAAGTAGGGAGTTGGATGGGAAGTGGGACTGCCGGGATTAGAACCAGCATCCACATGGGATCCCAGTATGTTCAAGGCAAGGACTTAAGCTGCTACCACTATTGCACTCAGCCCAAAAGCTGTCTTCTTAAACTTTCTGCTCCAACATCTAGTTTATCTCCTTTCAAGAACCTCATTGTTTTGACTATGCATGCGCCTTAAGTTCTCGAATTCCACCTATCATGCATTGCTCAGCTTCCCTAACTAACCGTTGGCAGGTGTTACTGCTAGTGTCCAGCCTATGAGGTGTAAGCCAGCAATGGGCATGTGACTCCTGGGGCCACTGCTTAAAGGAAGAGGGTGTGATCTTTCTGGACTCTCCCTTCTCTTCTTTCTTGCTGATTGGATGTAACCATGATGGCTGGCACTTGACCAGTCCTCTTGGACCATGAGGCAATTCGCTACCTATGGCGAAACAGCAACAATGGGAAGAGCCCGAGTCCTCTGGGACTGAATGCGCTGCTGTACTGGTTCCAGAGTGTGCCTACTTCAAGTCTTTACGACCTCCAACTTGTGGAAGCCGTTGCCCATTTGGAGCTTCCCATTACACGCAGCAAGCCCAACAGCAGCCTGTACAAAGAGGCCGGCCTCCCCACACGCCTCCTAGCAGCCCACGGCTGGCCACCTTGTTTCCACCTCTCTTGGCACTTGGGATCCTGCTGACCTTGCCCGGCCCACAGCCTGTTGGCGGCTCCAGCTTGGACATCACGCGGGCTCCTCTAACCCTAAGGCGGCCAACCCCGGAGCAGCTTTTGCCACTGTTCCTCCTGCGGTAGGCGCTTGGTCAGCAAGAATAGCCCTGCCAGCTGCCCAACTGTTCAAGGCTGAAATCTGCCAGTCATCCCTGCCTGGCACTGTTGCCCTCCTCCAATGCATGCCCATGCTCTCCCTTGGAGTGTTCCAAACCTCCCCAGATGAGCCCTGCTGACCCCGCAGGCCTCTGAGGGGCAATGCTAATAGGCACAGCGAGCCCACACACCAGACACCCAGTGAAACACCTTCCAACTGGACACCTTGCCCATAGAAACCTGTCCAGCACTTGCCAGCAGGTGGTGGCTGTAGGCTGCAGGCCACCCCCAGCCCCAGTGAAGACCCCAACCTTCTCCATCTGCTTCTCCAGCGAATCCAGTGGGTGTGTCCGGGACAGCAGGTGCTTCAGGCGGCCCACCTCCCGCTCCTTCTCCTCGCAGTCCTGCTGCTGCTGCTGCCTCTCCTGCTTTAGTGCCGCAATCTGCGCCTCGTAGCTGCTGATGGAGTCTGCCCGGGTAGGGAGGGTGGGAGAGGCAGGGTCAGCGCACTGGTGGCGGCGGTGGCTGTGGGTTCTGATGACTTCCGCCAGGTGAAACCCCACCTGGCCCAGCCTCGGCTACAAAGGGGATTCTGCTGAGCTATGGGGACAGATGAGACCATCACACACATGAAGGCTTCAACAACCTGGAGCCAGTGCTGTGGTGTAGCAGGTAAAGCTGACGGCTGTGACCTTGGCATTCCATATAAACATCAGTTCAAGTCCCAGCTGCTACACTTATGATCTAATTCCCTGTTAATACATTTGCTTCATGCAAATACATTTAAAAATCTATTTTATTTTTTTTACTTGAAAACAGAGCTTTAGGGAAAACAGAGTAAGAGAGATCTTTCCTCCACTGGTTTACTCTCCAAATGGCTGCAACTGCGAGCTGAAGTCAATTTGAAGCCAGGAGTTTCTTCTGGGTCTCCCACATGAGCGCAGAGGTCCAAGGACTTGGGCCATCCTCCACTGATTTCCCAGCAGGGAGCTAGATCAGAAGTGGCGCAGCCTGGACTCAAAACTGTGCCCGTATGTGATTGCCAGCACCATAGGCGGAGGGTTAGCCTGCTATGTTCTCACAGCAGTAGCCACTTTCTCTATGACTTCCTCATGGACAAATCATTCAAGTGATCCCACAACAAATGCTACAGGCCTGGTCTCCATGATCTGTTCTTACTAATGCATGCTGATAGAGGTGGGTGCTTGGCTTAGTGGATATATCTGTGCTGCTTAGTGGAGTACCTGGGTTCAATCCCTGGCTCTGCTCCTAATTCTGGTATTCCTACTCCTGTAGATCCCGGGAAACTACATGGGATGGCCCAACTACCTGGTTGCCACCCCATGGGAGTCCTAGAGTGGGACGCTGGCTCCTGGCTTTGGTCTCACCCCACTCCTGTAGTAATCCTTTACTACAGGCATCCAGGGAGTGAGCCAGCCTATAAAACCTCTCTCAAGTCAATTAAAAACAAAACAAGAACGCAGCACATGCCTAGCAACTAAATCCTTGCCTTGCACGCACCAGGGTCCATATGGGCACCAGTTTGTGTCCCGGCTGCTCCACTTCCCATCCAGCTCCCTGCTTGTGGCCTGGGAAAGCAGTTGAGGAAGACCCAAAGCCCCGAGACCCTGCACCCACATGGGAGACCTGGAGCAAGCTCATGGCTCCTGGCTTGCTTTGGATCAGCTCAGCTCTGGCTATTGCTGCTATTTGGGGAGTGAACCAGGGAACAGGAAATGTTTCTTTCTCTCTCTTCTTCTGTCTATATATCTGCCCTTCCAATCAAAATCTAAAAATCCTAAAAAAAAAAAAAAAAAAAGGTACCAATGCAACTGCTTAACAGATCCCGCAATAGATGCTCAAGCCAGGAATATGCATTGCTATTCACGTCTTATTGATCCTCATGGTAGAAGAGAAAGGCTCAGCGGCCAGATGGCCCGAGTTCAAAGCTTCTGCCACATTCTAGCTGTATGACCTTGGCCATGTTATTTAATCTCTCTGGCTGCAGGGTTTCCTTGTCAAACAGAGCTGGACACCAGCATGCAGCTTGGCTCCTGGCACACCCGTGCTGAACTGATGCTGGTCAGCTGCCAGTGTTACTGTAGGACACACCTCCATTTCTTCTTTAGCAACTGTCTGTAAACTTTCACAGAGTGGCTCCTTTTTGCAGAACAAACACTCCATGACAAACAAGTCACGTGAGGATGTGACCGCGCTGCTGATCAGCGTGGGGCTACCCTGGGAACAGCAGCCCGCCCGGAAGAAGTCTGGAGCCACGGAATGGTGCTCAGGAAGTGCCAACCTGCTGCTTGGGATGCAGGTCCAGGACCCAGCACCTTCTGCTTCCTGCTAACCCATCCTGCAA
Source organism: Ochotona curzoniae (assembly GCF_017591425.1). Taxonomy (NCBI): domain Eukaryota; kingdom Metazoa; phylum Chordata; class Mammalia; order Lagomorpha; family Ochotonidae; genus Ochotona; species Ochotona curzoniae. The sequence continues at coordinate 9,239,660 of NW_024465421.1, forward strand.
CACAGCGGATAACGACAGGCATGCCTGGGTCCTGCCCAGCCACACGCACGGGCAACCTTCTGGAGGGCTGGGCTTCTGGCTTTGGTGTGGCCCAGTCCTGGCTGCCGGCAGCATTTGGGGAGTGAACCCCAAAGACTCTCTCTGTCTTTCTTTCTCTTTGCTTCTCAAATGAATATATAAACTTCAAGAGAAGGCGTTGGGTATGATGATAGGGGGATGAGAATCAGAAAATTTACCCTGGGATCCAGCTGTTAGAGCACAGCAGGAGATGGGTGAGAGGGTTAATCCAGGAGGCAGGTGACCAGGGCCTGCACAGCAGGGGCAGTGGGGGCTGCACTGCTTCAGCTCACCAACATCACCCCTCCCTGGAGCGGGGTGGGAGAGCTGATAAGAAGCTGGGAGGTCACGGGACAGGGGATGGAGGGAGGGGAGATGGGGCATGGTGGGGAGGGGTGTGTGGGGAGGGCAAGAAGCCAGAGGATGACGCCAAGACACCTGGCCTAGGGTTCGGTTTGGGGAACTGAGAAGTTTCTTGTCCCACATTCAAGGGTTGATCAGTCATCGGTGAGACAAGAAATGATCCAGCAGGGGCTTCGAGCTAAACCAAGCTGTCACTGCCAGTGGCTGCAGGGGGGAGGGGAGCACACTCTAGGAAAATTCAAAAGAGGGGGGCCCCCAGGAGCACCTCACAAGTCTGGCTTGCCTGAGCCCCTCCTCCGCCACCCGTGCGGCGCACTGTCCCTGTGTGCCCACCACGTCCGCTCACCTTTCAGGATGGCCTGCAGCGACGCCACCTCCTCTTGGCACTGCCGCTGCACCGCAGCCACGGCTTCAGCCTTCGTGCTCTCGCTCACCTCCGCCACGGCCTTCATGGTCTCCATTTCAGCCAGGGCGCCCGCCAGCTCAGCCCGAAGCCGGCCCAGCTCACCTGAGTCGGTCTCCACCTCCGGCCCATCCCGGGACCGGGGATCCAGCGCTGTGGGGGAACGACGGTCAGACTCTCTTCCATCCCTGGTGCTCTGCACGCCACCCGGGAGAAGCCCCCAAAGCTGCGGACCCCCGACCTTCACGAGGCCCCGCCCCTCACCTGGCCCCGCCCCCGGCCCGGCCACCTGGCTGGGCCTCGCGACGCCTTCAGCCCGCCTCCTCCACGCGGCCCTCCTCGGGTCACCCAATCCCCTCGAGGCTCGGACGCCATCCCTCCTCGGCCCTCCCTAGGGGTCCACCTCTCACCTGCCCCCGGCGCCACCCCGAGGCGCCAGGCCACGCCCCCTCCGCCGGGAGCCCGGGGCCCCGCCTCCCTGTCCAGGCTCCCTTCTCCACCCCCCGCCACCTGCACCGGGCGCCGGTCGAGCCCGGAGCCCCCGCCCCGGCCGCGTGCATGGCCGAGCCCTCACATACCGGCCCCCGGCCGCCGCCGCTGCCGCCCGTCCTCACCCGCGGCCGCCGGCGCAGCCGCTGCCATTGCCTCGGCGCAAACGGCGGATTCCCGCACTCCTTGGTGACGGCGCTCCCCGCTTCCGGGTCCGCTCGGATGTTTCCGGATCCGCTCGGCTGTTTCCGGACCGGCCCCGGGCTCGAGGTCCCTGCGGGAAGCGGAGGTGGGGGACAAGGGCGGGCGGGGGATTGCCGAGCGTCGGCCGAAGATTCCCGAGCGCACGTCCAGGCCCCGCCCTCCTCCTTCTGTCCTTCAGAGAGCCCAGACGTGTTTCTGCAGAGGTGGTCGCTGGCGTCTGGCCGTGACCTTCCAAGTGCTGCTCGGATTACACTCTGTCCGGGACGCAGGCCCAGGCGCTCTCCACGCCCCTCCCCGAGCCGCCTCCGACCGGCCCCTGGCCGCCCTTCCGCAGCAGCTTGGCTCAGGTTACAAAGCGAGCTGGGGCCCCTCCGCCCTGCCCAGCGTCCCTGGGGCCTGGGCTGGGTCGGCTTCGCTTCTGCGGGCGCCACCGAGTGTCCACGTAGTCGGTCGTCCGCGTCCCAAACTTCCACGTCCCTATCCCATCCCCCTGGACGTCAGTCTTAGCTTCCTGCAAATCCCCCCTCGTCCCCTCCCAGCGCCTCTCAAATCCCTCCTCTGCTCCGTCCTCGGGGTCAAGCCTTCCTGACATGCGCCCCAGTCCTTCAACTCTTAAGCAATGCCAACTTGGGGGTCCCCTGCCCCGAAACTATGCTGCGAATTTGTGATTCCTGGCTTCCTGCAAGTTCTGTCAACTTGCCTTGTGGTGCAGAGAACATTTCAGAAGGTGCCCGCTTTCCTCTGTCTCCAGTTGTGACACCTATTCGCTCCACAAGTGGTTCATGACCTCCTCTGCAAGCCCTAACACACACACACACGTTAGGCCCCTTTCGCGAATGCTGCTTCAGGCAGTTGGAATAATTTTGTAAAGCAGACATGATGTCTCGTGCCTCTTTAAAAACTCAGTCATGCATTTTGAAAATGGTCCCATCTCCTCCAAGAGATTGCTCAGAGGCAGCGGATGGGCTCCGGAATGGCGGTGGAGCATCAGTAACAGCGAAGTAGCCGCTGCAGCCAGCAAGAGCTGTGTCACAGAGCTGGAGGGGTGGCTCTGCCAGAGTCGCCCCGCCACACGCTGTGTGCTGTGTTACTGTATTGCTGCTGGACTGTGAAATGGTGCAGCAAGCCCTGGCAGCTCCTAGCAAAGGGAGGCATGGGCTTCCTGGGCATGCTCTGCTTTCCTTCCTTGCATCTCAGGGAGGGCTTCCCTGAAGCCTCTCTTGTTTTTTAATCATCTCTTCATTGCATTTAAAAAATATTCATTTGAAAGCATATTGGCGCAACTGGCTGATCTCCTGCCTCCAAGTGCCAGCATCCCATATGGGCACCACTTCCCATCCCGCTCTCTGCTTGTGGCCTGGGAAAGCAGTAGAGGATTGCCCAAGTCCTTGAGACCCTGTACCTGTATGGGAGATCTGAAGGAAGCTCCTGGCTCCTGGCTTTAGACCAACTGTAGTCATAGCAGAGAATGGAAGATTCTCTCAGTAGGAGGGAGAGACCTTTGGTCGGCTGGGTCACTCCGCAGATGTCTGCGAACATGGGGCTAGGCCAGAGCCAGGAGCCAGGAACGCCATCAGGGTCTCTCACTTGGGTGGCAGGGTCCCAGCTACTTAGGCCATACCCTGTCTCCCAGGCGCCTTAGCACGACACGGGATTGGAGGCAGAGCTAGGACTCAGTCCAGGTATTCCTGCATTGGATGCAGGTATTCCAGGTGCTGGCTTGTCCCACCGTGCCACCATACCTACCCATACAATCTCTGGTGCATTCATCTCTAACAGCTTCTTATTTTCTGAATTAAGCCTGGCTGAGTTTCTGGGGGAAAGTGGGAAATGAAGACTACACATAAGGTTCCAGTCACACCCAGGAGACCCCACTAGTTGCCACCAGGCTTGGATTTCATCCTGTATGCCCTGGGAGCCACAGAAGGCTGCTAAGCAGGAGACAGCACATGACTTGTAAAAGTGACTCTCTCAGGCCTGGCATGGTAGGCCAGTAGCTAACATCCTCACCTTGCATGCACTGGGATCCCATACGGGTGCTGGTTCATATCCTGGCTGTTCTGCTTCCCATCCAGCTCCCTGCTTGTGGCCTGGGAAAGCAGTGGAGGACGGCCCAAAGCTTTGGGACGCTGTACCTGCGAGGGAGACCTGGAAGAAGCTCCTGGCTGCTGGCTTCAGATTGGTTCAGTTCCAGCCATTGCAGACACTTGGGAGTGAATCAGCAAACGGAAGATCTTTCTTTCTGTATCTCCATTTTTCTGTATATCTGACTTTCCAATAGAAATAAATAAATCTTTTTTTAATAAAGATTTATTTATTTTTATTTCAAAGTCAGATGTACAGAGAGAGAAGAGAGACAGAGAGGAAGATCTTCCGTCTGATGGTTCATTCCCTAAGTGAGCGCAATGGCCAATGCTATGCTGATCCGAAGCCAGGATCCAGAAACTTCTTCCAGGTATCTCACATGGGTGCAGGGTCCCAAAGCCTTGGGCCGTTCTCGACTGCTTTCCCGGGCCACAAGCAGGGAGCTGGATGGGAAGTGGAGCTGCCGGCATTAGAACCGGCGCCCATATGGGATTCTGGCGTGTTCAAGGTGAGGACTTTAACCGCTAGGCTACGCCACCAGGCCCGGTTTTATGTTTTTTAAGATTGAATTATTTTTCTTGGAAGGTCAGATTTACAGAGAGAAGGAGAAACATCCGCTGGTTCACTCCCCAAGTTGCTGCACTGGCCAGAGCTGAGCTGATCCAAAGCCAGGAGTCAGGAACCCCCTCAGTGTCTCCCACACAGGTGCAGGGTCCCAAGACACTGGACTGTCCTTACTGCTTTCGCAGGCCACAAGCAGGGAGCTGGGTGGGAAGTGGAGCAGCAGGGACACAAACTGGCGCCCATATGGGATGCGGGTGCTTTAAAGTGCAGGCCCCCTTCTGAGCCATGGCGGCAGCCCAGGGAATTTTCCTTTTAGTTGGATGCGAAGCCTCTGGAAGGTTTTCAAGTGAGGCACTGAGAAGCTCTAGCAGGAACTGAGCTGGGAAACTAGTGTTGAGGCTTGCGGGAGGATGTGGGGGTCAAGGCCACTGGGGGTCCTGTTACTGTCATCATGGTTTCCCCAGTGCCTCACTCTTTCCCTTCCCAGCACCCCCCTCACCTCAACTCAGCCAAAGGGAAGTGGGGCCCTGCCACCTGTAGCGTCCCCTGGGGTTTGCCTAGAGCAAACAGGAAGCCACAGCACAGTGAGCCTGGCCAGCCAGGGAATCCACAACTGTGAAAGCATGTCTCCTGGGTCCTTGGATCCTTTCCCTGAAAGCCCACAGCAAAGAAAAATGCAGACCTGGCGGGGGAGGCGGGGGGGGCAGGTGGAGTGGGGTGAAGGGGTGAGGTGGGGTGGAGTGGGGTGAGATGGGGAGTCAGGCCTCCTAGATGCTGTCACCAGCTCTGTGTGTGACTTCGCAAAGCCTCCAGTTCTCCATTAAAAAAAAAAAAAAGATTTATTTATTTGAAAGGCAAAGGTACAGAGAAAGAGAGAAGAGAAAGAGATCTGCTATCCACTTGTTCTCTCCCCAGATGACTGCAACATCCAGCACTGGGCCAGGTTGAAGCCAGGAGCCAGGAGCTTCCTCTAGGTCTCCCATATGGGTGCAGAAACCCAAGCACTTGTGCCATCCTCCACTGCCTTCCCAGGCAGATCAGCAGGGATCAGAAGTAGAACATCTGGGACATGAACCAGTGGCCCTATGGGTTGCTGGCATTGCAGGTGACGGTTTTTACCCAGTATACCACACTGCTGCCCCATTTCCCCATTTCTAAAAAGGCTCCTTCCGGAACTGTAGCAGGGGCTTCCTGGGGGTGGGGGTTGGGGGACGGAAAGGGGAGGGCATAGCTGCTAAGAAAAGGGTGGTGAGGCAAGCTTTCCTCAGGATGAAGTTGTGTGACCCTGGCCGTCCCCAGGCAGCTGCCAGCCTCTTCTGACTTTCTGTGTGTTGATGGAGTTATCCCCAGAACAAGCTCTCATCACCTCCAGTTCAAGGAGAAGAAAACTTGCCTGAGGTTTGAACCCAGGCTGTCCTGCGTTGAGCTCTCTGCTATGAATTAACTGAAGGCCTGCTGTGTGCTCAGCACTGGACTAGAAATACGGACATATGTTGTCCTCTCTGAATCTTCATAAACCATATTGAAAATTTAAAAATATATTTCTGGGATCCATGTAATAGCTTAACTAACTAATTCTTTGCCTGCAAGCACCAGCATCCCATATGAGCTCCAGTTCATGTCCCAGTGGCTCCAGTTCCCATGCAGTTCCCTCCTTGTGGCCTGGGAAAGCAGCAGAGGATAGCATCTATGTGGGAGACCAGGAAGAATCTCCTGACGTTAGACTGGCTCAGCTCTGGCCAGTGCAACCACTTGGGGAGTGAACCAGCGGGTAGAAGATCTTTCCCTCTCTGTCTCTCCTTCTCTCTATAAGTCTATCTTTCCAACTTAAAAAAAAGTCTCTAAAATTTTTTCTATTTTATTTGAAATGAGAGAGAGAGAAAGAGAGAGAGACTGTCCCTCTGTTGGACTACTCTCCAAATACTCATAAATAACATCTAGGGCTGGGATGAGTTGATGCCGCACACAGAGAATTCCACCTGAGTCTCCCACATGGCTGGCAGAGACCTGCTGCCTCCTAGGGTGTGCATTCGCAGGAAGCTGGATCAGAGGCAGAGCAAGGATTCCAACCCAATATGGATACGGGCATCCCAGGGAGTTATCCAAGCACTGCCCCCAAATGGCTGCCCTTGTGATGTTTTTATTGGAGCTTTGACTTACTGAGCCACAAGGTGCAGGTAGGAGATTCCAGCTCAGGTCTGCCACATCCTAGAGTTGAGGGAGATGGGTGTATGGGGGTAGGAGGATCTTTGAAGTAATGCTTCGGATGCCTCAGTGGGGAGCAGGTGGAGTAGAAAACAGGAAATTGAAGCCGTTCATTCACTGAATAGTTCTCAGGATAGTCTGAGAACAACGCAGCAGCACCACCGTAGGGCTGGTGCACAGGGAGGTGAACAAAACTACAGCTCTCCTCCCCCAGGGACTCACACACTAGTGAGGTCAATAGGAGTGAACAAACACACACACACACACACACACACACACACGATTGGTGCTCAGGGTGCTGAGCATCGGGGATGAAAATAAGACAAGAGGAAACAAGTCGTGTGGGTCGAGAGCCGGGCTTGGGAGCCGGGAGCCCAAGGCGTGACCGCCCCTTCCTCTCAGAGGGGACTGCCTACTCGCCCCCACAGATGTCCATGGTTCAGTGCCCCCCAAGCCCCAGCCTACCCCAGCATCCCCTGCGCGCTGAAGCTGGGTGCCCTGGGGAGCCTGGCCACCATGCCACCTCCTCTCCTCCTCTTCTTCGTCCTCTTCCTCACCCCGATGGGAGTCAGATCTCTGGAACCAGTGATGGTGGAGGTGGAAGGTAGGTAGAAAGGACAGGGAGGGAGGGAGGGCAGCTGGGAGTGGAAGCTTGGGTTTCGGGCTGGGTGCCCTCCGTAGGGTAGCCTGCCTTCTCTGAGCTTCTATTACACAATTCAAGGGATGGTTTGGAAGGATGGAGGGGAAGGCTTAGCTATTCCTGGTTCTTGCCAGCGGGGTGGGGTGGGGAGGAGGACTAGGTCTCTCTCTCTCTCTTTCTCTTTCTCTCTCTCTTTCTCTCTTTAGAGGGAAGTGACCTCATGCTGCCGTGCCTCTTGAACCTCTCAGATAGTTCTCCTGATACACTGACCTGGTATCGGGAGTCAAACTCCTTTTTAGAGCTGAGTCCGGGGACCCCAGGCCAGGCCTTCTATGTGGGGCCTATGGGCATCCTACTCCTCCTCTTCAATGTCTCCGAGCACATGGGGGGCTTCTACTCCTGCCAGATGCCATCTGCCCCCTGGCAACCTGCCTGGACAGTCAGCGTGAATGGCAGCGGTGAGCACTGAGCTGGGCTGGGCTGGATGCTGGAGGGAGGGGCTGAAGGCCCAGCGAGGAGGAGCTGGTATTAGGGTTGCCTTCCGGGGTCCTGTGGCTTCACCAAAGGAGCCCTGTGGGCTCTCTCTCCCCCTTCTCCCCTACTTCATGGTTTCCTTTGGTCCCTTGGTCTCTGTACCTGGGTCGGGGTCTCTCCCCAGGGGAGCTGTTCCGGTGGAATGCTTCAGACCTAGTCAGCCCAGGCTGTGGCTTAAAGAACATCTTGCCAGAGACTGTGTATATGTGGGACAAAGTTGAAGGCAAGGCCAAGCAATGGGACATGATGTCTGCTTGCACTCTCCCAAGGGACAGTCTAAATGACAGTCTCAGCCAAGGTAAGGGGAAGTGTCCTGGGGAGATGCCAGGAAGCATGGGAAAGGGGTGTGGGGAGTGGTCCTGACCTATGGGGCCGGGGACTGGAAACCGGAAGGAGGTGAGGGAACAAGACCCCCTCCACTCACCCCCAAGATTGGGCTTTTCTCCTCTCATCTCTCTCTGCCCCAGACCTCACCGTGACACGCGGCTCCACACTCTGGCTGTCCTGTGGGGTGGCCCCTGTCCCCATGACCACAGGCTCCATCTTCTGGAGCCACACGCGCCCTGACTCCAGCGGCATCCTATTGTCCAACCTCACCTTGAAGGCCGAGTCCCCAGTAAGAGAGATGTGGGTTGCGGAGCATCTTCTGGTGCTGTCACGGGTCACAGCCCACCATGCTGGGAATTACCACTGCGAACGGGGAAACCAGAGCCTCTATCTCACAGTCACGGTGCAGCCAGGTAGGGTGCTGCTGGCAGGGAGGGGCCTCTGCCCGAACCCTGAGCCTTGACTCCACTTGTCCCTTGCTTCCCAGAAGTAACCGCCCAGGCAAGCCTTTCCGCTCCATCATCTAAAGGGGCATCTTCTTCCCCTGACCCTGGAGCCCCAGGCTCTTCTCTCTCTTCCCTGTCTACACGCTCTTCCCATGAGACCTCCTTGACTTCTCCGAGTCACCACTCCAGGCTCTGGAGCCCCTGAACCTAACTACCTTCTGTAACTGTCATTCATTGTCCCATGGACACTGCAGACTCAACATAGGCAAAATCAGGCTTATCTTCACGCCCAGCTATAACCTTCTGGTGGCCTCCCCTAAGGAAAGGACACCACTGCCTGGCCACAGGTCCAGACCAGAAACCTGGCCCTTCTTCCATCTCCTTACCCCATCCTTCAAGTTGGCCACAGGGTCCTGGCCATCTTGTTTTTGTTGTCCACAACCCTCAAAGTCAGCCTCAACTTTCACTCCAAACTTGACCCTGAGTAGATCCCAGCTTAGTCTCACAAACTCAACTCTGTCCTCCATTTTGGCCATGACGGTCCTCAGCTGTGGCTAGGAAATGGATCCCATGGCTGGTATTGGTCCCGATGGAGCAGGGTTCTGTTAAAGGAAGAGACATCAGAGAACTCTGTCCTCAGAGCTTGGGACTTGAAGTCTGGGTCTTACACTCACAACTCCCACCCTGGAGTTCTGGTCCTTGGAGGTGTTGGGGCTGGGAAGTGAGATGCCAGGTTGGGGTCCTCCTTTCATAGTCCCTCCTTCCTAGCACTATGGCATTGGCTGCAAAAGAAGAATGGCTGGATGGTCCCAGTGGTGACTTTGCTGTATCTTATCTTCTGTCTGATCTGTTTGGTGAGCTTTCTTCATCTGCGAAGAGGTGAGTCACTGCCCAGAGCCAGACTGCAAAGCTCCCACAGCCCTCATCCACAGACCCCAGAATCCTGTCCCCTCGTCCCCTCACCGCCTCCTCCCCTCACCGCCTCCTCACACCCACCCTTGAACTCCTCAAGCCCATGGAAACGTGAACTCATCTCCTTCATGGCTCCCCAAAAGACCTCCCCAGCAGCCCCCCAATTCTGCCCGCCCCTCAGCCCAGCAGCCCCTCCTCTGACCATGCTTCTTCACTCCCACCAGCCTTGATCCTGAGAAGAAAAAGAAAGAGAATGACTGATCCCACCAGGAGGTAATAGGCCAATGCGGGGAGTGGGGCACCTCAGCCTCCCCGTCTCCCCGCCCTTGCGCGCCCTGTGTTCCTGCCTCCAGCGGGTCCCTGTTCCATTTCTACACGTTGCCCAATCTCTAGTTGACTTCCCAAGCTGGGCAGATCTCCTAGGCGTGATCTCCTGTGACTGTCCCAGGAGCGAATCCCAAGAGTCGCTGTTTTGAACCTTGGAAGGCCTGGGCTGTGGTTCTCAAGTCAGCTAGTCCCTCCCAGTCCTGATCCCACAGTGCGCCTCTCCTTCTGCCAGGTTTTTCAAAGTGATGCCACCCCAAGGAAACGGAGCCCAGAACCAGTATGGGAACGTGCTGTCCCTCCCCACGCCCACCTCTGGCACTGGTAAGAGGCACCGACCCCCACCTGCCCTTCCAGCCTGTAGTTCCACCCCCGCCAGAGGTAGAGCTCCGCCCCATTGTTTTACACCTTCAATCCCAGGGCTCTGACCCAGGCTCAGAGCTCCGTCCTCGGGGCGCGCCCAGTACCCACCCCCCCCAGAACTAGAGGCTCCGCTCCTAGATGGAGAACACCTGGTTCTAGTGCAGGTGCACAGAATCCCGACCTCCTGATACCACCTTGCCACGCTCCTCCCTCCAGGGCGCACCCAGCGCTGGGCGGCAAGCCTTGGGGGCGCCGCTTCATCCTACGGAAACCGGCCGGGGGATGATGTCCGGGAGATCGGAGCCGCCGCGGGGTCCCGGAGCCTGCCGAGAGCCAGTAAATACATGAGGGGTGTTAGGAGCGGCCCGGGGCTTGGAGGAGAAGGGAGCCATGACGCGAGGTCTCCACCCCTCTCCCTAATATCCCAGGCCCAGAAGAGGAGGAAGGCGAAGCTTACGAGGAGCCAGACAGTGAGGGCAACTCCGAGTTCTACGAGAACGACTCTGGCCCCGCGCAGGACCAGCTCTCCCAAGGTAAGCTGCCCTCCTCCCACTCCCAGTCTCGCACCGCACCGCACCGCACCCCCAGCTGAATACACTTGAAGGACACCCCTCCTTCCCCACCAGACGGCAGTGGCTATGAGAACCCCGAGGAAGGGTCCGTGGGTCCCGAAGATGACGACTCCTTCTCCAATGGTAATTGGGGGTCCTGGTGGGGTGTCCAAGCAGGATCCCTGCCTTCCCCTGTTCGCAGCCCACCCCAACCCCCGCCCAACGGCTGCTGGGGCAGGAGTGGTAACCAGCATCCCTCCCTCGTGTCACAGCTGAGTCCTATGAAAATGAAGATGAGGAGCTGGCCCAGCCGGTCACCAGGACAGTAGGTGTGTGCGAGGGTCCACCTTGGCTGGGACAGGGCTGGTTACTGGTCAGCAGGCATGGTGTCCTTCCTCTCTCTTTTCCAGACTTCCTGAGCCCCCACGGTTCTGCCTGGGACCCCAGCCGGGAAGCCATCTCTCTGGGTAAGAACTCTCTGCCTTGCCCAGTCAGAGTGCTGTTGGCCTCTGTTCTGACCCCTGGCCCAGCCTTGATCTGATCCTGACTTAGATTGGCCTCCGACCTCTAACCTCAGCCTGTCTCCTCTCCCCGAATCCTGAGCCTCGGGACTTGGACCAGCCCTAAGTATACCAACAATACTATTCTGTGCTGGACTTGATCTTCACCTCAGCCTAGTTCCTCACGCAGAGTACAGTTCTGCCCCAGCTCCCCACAGCTGTCCTTTACCACCCTTTCATTCCCTCTAGTTGTGTTCTTGACCGAACCCCTGGTTGACTCAGACCCCTCGGCTAACCAGCGCCCCGGCTGGAGGCTGACATTATCACCCCCTTGTAGCAGACAAGAGTCAAGCCTCCCACCTTCCCCTGCGCCCCTCAAACACCACATCCCCGGCCTGGCTGCTGGCCTTCAGTTCTCCATCTTTCTCCCAAGCAGGGTCCCAGTCCTATGAGGATATGCGAGGGATCCTGTATGCGGCCCCCCAACTCCGCACCTCACCACGGCCCGGCCCTTCTCATGAGGAAGGTGGGTATTTCTGCGGCTGCCACCTGCAGAGTCCCCCTCCTCCTCCTCCGTCCCAGCTACTGGCCATCCTCCTTGCCTTTTTCTTCTTCCTCATCTTCTCCAGATGCAGACTCTTATGAGAACATGGATAACCCTGATGGACCAGAACCAGCATTGTGGGGAACAGGGGGGACCTGGAGTACCAGGTGACCCCCCATACCCAGGGGCTCAGGTGAGGGGCGACTTACCTACCCCTGGAGGAGAGGGGCTTAGACAGGGAGAGCAGTGGAGATAGGACTGGCTGCCAGGGACAGAGGGGCTGGGCTAGGGGAGGAGGACCCCTGGGACCTTTCTCATGACCATTTCTTCTGCATAGCCTGGACCTCCTCAGAACCCCTGAGATCCAGCCCTGGGGATGGGCAGCAACTGGCATCAGCCTGTGGAGCAGCGAGGCTCAGCACTTGTGTATGGGTGTGTGTGAGTGTGTGTGTGTGTGTGTAAAGCCCCTTCCCTTTTTGCTTTCCCCAAATAAACTTGGTGAGCTCTTCCAAGCCCTTGGAGTCGTGCCCTTGAGGGAAAGGGGGAGGGGGAGGGACGCTGAGGACAGCTGCACCCCTGGTTGCCTAGACTCCCTGCGGAGAAAGAGGGGGAGCTGCATTCTTCCCTTCTCTGGCCCTCACCCCGCCCCAGGCCCTCCAGCAGCTGCATGCCCACCACCTGCTCCCTTGGCAGTTGACTGCCCGGTACCTGGTGAAAAAGAGACAGTCCCAGAGGTGGCACTCATCCTGCACCACTCCTGGGTCTTTAATTATTGAGGGTCTCCTGTATTCTTGGTAATGTTTATATATATTATTTCTTTGCATTTTTCTGACAAGACAGAGAGAGCTTGAGCACTTCCGTCCATGAGTTCACCCCCAAGATGTTCTTGTTAGTGCAGGGACTGGGCTAGCCCAAAGCTGGGAACCGAATCCGGGTCTTGTGGTGGGTGTGGCAGGGACCCCAGTATTAGAGCCACCCCTGGCTGCCTCCCAGGGTGTGCATGTGCAGGGAGCTGTGGTCAGAAGCTGGGAAGTAGCTCGAATCTAGGGGCTCCAGGATGAGACGGGAGCACGCCGTGCCAAATGCTGGTCCCTTGGAATTCTCCTTGCTTCTTTGGGTTCTGCTGCCTGTGGGAGTCCCCCCAGCTTCCTGCGGTGCCCTAGGCCAGCTGGCTTGGGCTGTGCCACAGTCCTACAGGCTTCTGAGCAATGATGCCTCAGTTTCCCTGAGCAGGTATTTGCACCGGGTGTGTGGTAGGCTCTGAATCCAGGCTTGGGAGTCTGACTGCCCACCATGGCCTTGTCCACCACTGAACCATTAGGGGGCGCTGCTTCCCTACGGCATGCCAGGGCCTGGAGAATAACGTTTTAAAAATATATATTTATTTATTTAAATTGATTTTATTTGTATTGCAAAGTTAGATATACAGAGGAGAAGAGATAGAGAGGAAGATCTTCTGTCCATTGATTCACTCCCCAAGCGGCTGCAATGGCTGGAGCTGCGCTGATCTAAAACCAGGAGCCCAGATCCTCTTCTAGGTCTCCCACATGGGTCCAGGGTCCTAAGGCTTTGGACTGTCCTCGACTGCTTTCCCAGGCTACAAGCAGGGAGCTGGATGGGAAGTAGAGTAGCTGGGACACAAAGTAGAGCCCCTATGGGATCTCGGAGCTTGAAGGTGAAGGATTAGCCTGTTGAGTCATTGCACCAGGTCCTGAGAAGGACTTGTTTCATTTCTGTCTTTTTTAAGATTTATTTTATTTTTATTGGAAAGTCAGATATACAGAGAGGAGGAGAGACAGAGAAGAACATATATTTGCCGACTTACTCCCTGGTGGCCATAATAGCCAGAGCTGAGTCAATCTGAAATCAGGAGCCCAGAGCCTCTTCCAGGTCTCCCACGTGGGTGCAGCGTCCCAAGGTTTTGGGCTGTCCTCAACTGCTTTCCCAGGCTGCAAACAGGGAGCTGGATGGGAAGTGGGGCACCGGGATTAGAACCGGGGCACATATGGGATCCTGGCACGTTCAAGGTGAGGACTTTAGCCACCAGGCCACTGTGCCAGGCCCGAGAGAGAGATCTTATTCCACATCAGTGTGCCCGGGTTTTGGTATCTGCTTTAGCTCCTAACTTCAGCTTCTGGTTGATGTGCACCCTAGGAGGCAGTAGTGATGGCTTTGCATGATGAGGTTCCTGACACCACGTGAGACACCTAGATTGAGTTCCAGCGTCAAGCTGACTCAGCCCCCGTTGCCATCGGTATCTGGGGAGATGAACCAGCAAATGCGAGCTCCCTGATTCTGTTTCTCAGATTTTAAAACTAGTAAACAGACCAAAAGCAGTCTTGGATGACCCTGAGGATACTCTGAGAAGGCCAGGCAGTGACCTGGCCATCAGTGTCCACGAGGACCTCAGAGAGAGCCTGCACCTGCTGTTTTACTGTTCCAATGCAGAGTTCCTGTACAGACGAGAGCAGCTTTTACCAAGCACAAGTTTCGGAGCTATTTCTGAGTCCCCACTCTCTGCAGGGCCCCTTTGAATCTGTGTTTTCGGGCGCGGGGGTTACTTTGTCTCCCTAACCGTCATTCCTGCGACGTGACTGTCATCAGCGTGGCTATGAAGAAGTAGGAGGAAAGCTGAAGACTCTGGGGAGCCGGAAAAGTCCTTGGAGTCCCCTCTGCCCGAGCCTAGGGACCTTTGTTTCCTGGAAGACAGCGCCACCTGCCGGGCATTATGTGCCTGGCGTTTTGACCTGAGCTGAGCCAGCTCTGAGCATCACAGATGTGAGCTTGTGCACTTGGAGTGTGTGTGTGTGTGTGTGTGTGGCACTTGGAGTGTGTGTGTGTGTGTGTGTGTCCGTCCAGGGGCTATCAGGTGGCAGCAGTGGTGCAGGTGCATGGGTGGTATCTGAGTGGGGTTGACACACTGTTCCAAATGGATGTGTGAGGAACAAGTGACGTGAACACTGCATATCATGTGGGTGTCATGGGAACACTGTACCCTGGGGTGTGTAACATCACCTTAGAAAGTGCATGCAGGAGGCTCAGCACTGAGACACAATGTGTGGGACCACTGCTTGCAATGCGGGCATCCCATATTGGCGTGGCGGTTTCAATCCTGGCTGCTCCACTTCTGATCCAGCTCCCCACTTCACACACACAGGAAGGCAGCAGGTAATTGTCCAATATGTGGGGGAGACCTGAAGGGAGCTCCCAGCTCCTGGATTCAGCCTGGACCGAACCTGAGTACTACAGCCATATGTGAGAATACACTAAGAGATAAAAGATTTGCCTTTACCTCTCTCTGTTGGTCTTTCAAATAAGTAAATTCCTTTTAAAAAGTTTGGCAGAAGGAAAGTGTGGGAGGTGACGTAGTGGCTCAACAGAAGATAGAAGACTGGGCTATTCCACTTTCTCTACCTCCGCTAGCTTTGATAATTTTTTTCTTTTTCTTTTTTTTTTTTTTTAGATTTTATTTTTTTTTTTATTTTATTGCAAAATCAGATATACAGAGAGGAAGAGAGACAGAGAGACTGCTTTTCTAGGCCACAAACAGGGAGCTGGAAGGGAAGTAGAATTGCCGGAATTAGAACCGGCGCCACATGGGGCCCCAGCATGTTCAAGGCAAGGACTTTACCTGCTGGGCCACTGCGCTGGTCCAACAATTTTTTTCTTAAATATTTACTTATTTTTATTGGGAAGTCAGATATACAGAGAGGAGGAGAGACAGAGAGGAAGATCTTCTATCTGCCAACTCACTCGTTGGGTAGTCATAATGGCCAGAGCTGAGCCGATCTGAAGCCAGGAGCCAGAAGCCTCTCCCGGGTCTCCCATGCGGATGCAGGGTCCCAAGGCTTTGGGCCATCCTTGACTGCTTTTCCAGGCCACAAACAGGGAGCTGGGAAGTGGGACTGCTGGGGTTAGAACTGCGCCCATATGGGATCGTGGTGCATGCAAAGTGAGGTCTTTAGCCACTAGGCTAGCATGTCCACTAATTCCCCTGCAAATTTTTTCTTTTTAAATTGGAAAGGCAGAGAGAAGGAGATACAGAGAGAAATATCTTCTGTTTGCTGGTTCACTCCCCAAGTAGCCCTAATGGCTGAGGCTGAGCTGATCTGAAGCCAGGCGCCCGGAGCTTCTTCTGGGTCTTCCATGTGGGTGCAGGGTCCCAAGGACTTGGGCCGTCCTCTATTGCTTTCCCAGGCCACAAGCAGGGAGCTGGAAGGGAAATGGAGCAGCAGGATATGAACAGGCAACATATGGGATCCTGGAACATGCAAGGCGAGGATTTATCCACTAGATGGTCATGCTGGGCCCTCTGTTAGCTTTCTGGGCCACAAATCCAAAGCATCAGATGCAGTGTGTCACACAGAAGGCCTTTATACCAGCGAGAAACATGGACATGAAGAAGAGCCAGGAGAGAGAGACAAAGAGAGTCTGACAAACTACTTCCTGGTAGAAGACAGCCCAGGACCATTTCCACAAGTCAGGGTGACCAGGTGAGGGAAACGGTTACCCAGGGTACACAGCACTGGGCTTTTATCCATCTTAGTATAAGATGGAGGAATGTATACATTGTACAGTGTGGGGGACGGCAGAAGGCGGAAGCCCTTGTTTGTGCATCCTTGTCGTGCGCCATCATGGCGGGTGCTGATCTTCTGCGCAGACTGGGCACTTGAAACATTTCTGGATGGGAGGTTCTGCTTGACCTCCACTGAGGTTAGAGAAGCTTTCTTCTGTCGATTGGGGCCAGAGGGAGGCAGGAAAGAGAGAGAGAGCTCCGGAACTCGGTCTGTTGCTCGGTGTGCCACGGTTCTCAGGTGTTCCTGGCTTGTGAGAAGTGTCCTTGTCTTCTGATGCACTCGGCTCCTTCAGGAGTCACCTCCGCTCGGCCCTAGAAACACCAGGTACCCAGAGGGGATGTGTGTTCGTCTCAGGCCGATTCCACAGGTTTTCCTGTTTTCGTTTTAAGGTTTATTTATCTATTTCAAAGTCAGAACTACAGACAGAGAAGCAGAGACAGAGATTTCCATCTGCTGGTTCAGTCCCTAGAGGGTCACAGGAGCCAGAGCCGGCTTCTTCTGGAGTCTCCCTTAGGGATACAGGGGCCCAAGGACTTGGGTCACCTTCCTAATGCTTTCCCAGGTGCATTTACACGGAAGGAGAAAGAACAGCCAGGACTAGAACCGACACTGGGCCGGCATTTACTTGCTAGAACACACTGCCGGCCCTCTACAGTTTCTAGAGAGTTCAGCAGGCTTTCCAACTCTTAACAGAGGGACAAAGTCCTCAACCATCTTTTTGAGGACTACAATGCCCAGCATGCCTCGCTCTCCCATCAGGAAGCCAGGCCTCTTCAATGGGCGGGATCGGAAGAAGGTCTGCCAAAAAGGATGAAGCCTGGCCAATGAGTGAGCCGGGAGGACTTCCAAGCCAACACCGTTTATGCTGAAGGGATTGGAATCTTTGGCGCCTTTCTTTCGGTGGTGGATGTGTGATAGGCGGATATATGGGCCAATGAAAAACGTGCAAGGCGGGACCCAGGGTTGGTGGGCGGGGAGAAGTGTTGACGAGCAGCCTACTCATCCAATGAAGAGGGAAGTCCCCGAGGGGGCGGGACGCGGCGAGCGGAGGCGGGCGTGTGTGGCCGCAGCGGCGACTAAGCTTGAGGGCCATGGCGGAACCTGCGAGGAGACGCGGCCGGAAACCCCGAGGCAGAGGCGGAGGCGTCGGGCGAGGGGCCCGGGGGGTCCGGGGGGCCCGGGGCGGCCGAGGACGACCTCCCCGGGTCCAGCAGCCTCCAGCCCGGCACGGTCTGGACTCGGTGCTCGTGGATTTAGTCAGCGACAGCGACGAGGATGTCTTGGAGGTCTCCACGGCGTGCGATGTCGCCGACCCGGCTGAGGTCCCATCCCCGGCATCTCCCGTGCCGGCCAAGCCCCGGGTCGACAGCGACAGTGACAGTGAAGGGTCGGAGGCGAGGCCTGCGGGGGCCCCCCGGGCCGTGGTCCGGCAGCGGCGGCGGCGGCTGGTGCTGGACCCAGAGACCGCGCCGGTGGTGCCGGTGTACTCGGGCAAGGTGAGGAGGCTGCGGGCACCCAGCGGCGGCCAAGGCCAGCGGAGAGGTGTCTGGGGTTTTGGCGTGCTATGTTGGGAGTAAGGGATTCCCTCCGAGCTGTAGCCTTGGAGGCGCGGGGACTGCTGTTTGGGAGCCCGTTGCTAAGGAAGCCAGGGAGCTGGGCTTCCCACGGAGCCCAAATCCGTTAGATGTCTAGGGTACTGGGATGGCTAGGGACATAGTTAGAAAAAAAAAAAAAAAAGGAGAACTAACGGTGTGTCAGGGGAAGGAAGGGTGGTGCCCCTGGGACTCGCGCGGTGTGACCCATCTGTTTGTTATGTGCAGGTGCAAAGTAGCCTTCAACTCATCCCAGATCACTTGTCCCTCCTGAAACTGTACCCCGCGGGGGATGAAGAAGGTAAGGGGCTGGGGTACCCGGTGCTGGGCTGATTGAGGGGACGCCCTGGCGACTGCAGCTTTGAGGTCTGGGGTCTCCTGAGCTCCTGCGACCCAGCCAGCGCTGCACACCATCCCTCCAGGGCTGGGAAGTGCGGTCAGAGCGCCCCTCCTCCTGACTGAGATGGACGCCAGGAATGTAATGATGTGCAGATTTCAGGGACTCCCTCCCTTTTTGTAAAAAAAAGATTTTAAAATTTTCATTGGAAAGGCAGATTTACAGAGAGAAGGAGAGACAGAAAGATCTTTCATTTCTTTATTGGTTCACGCTTTAGATGCCTGCCGTGGCCGGAGCTGAGGTGATCCAAAACCAGGAGCTCCCTTCAGCTGTCCCATGTGGGCGCAGGGTCTCAAGGCTTTGGGCCATCCTCGACTGCTTTCCCAGGCCACAAGCAGGGAGCTGGATGGGAAGTGGAGCTGCCAGGATTAGAATCAGCGCCCATATGGGATTCTGGCGCATGCAAGGCGAAGACTTTAGCTGCTAGGCTACCACGCTGGATCCTCCTTATTTTTTCTTAAAGATTTATTTATTTGACAAGGCAGAATGACACTCTGCTGGTTTACTCTCTGATTGCCAGCAACAGCTAGGGCAGGGCCAAGCCAAAGCCAGAAACCCAGAACTTCATCTGGGACTTGGCAAGTGCAGGGGCCGAGGCGTCACTTACTGCCTCCCGGCGCCTTAATTGGAAGCCCAGAAGGAAGTAGAGGAGCAGCTGGCATTTTTGTTGGCACTCATATGAGATGTGGGCATCGCAAGGGAGGGCTTAATAGCCTGTGTCACAATGGTCACCGTCCTTTGCTCTTAGCAGGGCTGCCCGGCCTTGCCTCCCCCAGCGGCGTGATTGTTGGCGCTCTCCCAAGGACAGTGGGTAGGAATCAAGTCTAATAGGAAAGTGAAACTGGACTGGTGCAGGCCTGAGGCCAAGACATCGGCGCCCGGAAGAAGAAACACAGCGTCATGCCTGGGTTCAGTGCCAGTCCCCTCGCTCTGTGACTTGGGGACAAATTCCTTGATCTCTTCCATGCTTCATTTTCCTCATTGGGAAAATGGGAATGCCGGGGGGAGGGAACCTGTACCAAGGGCTGTAGGTGAGAATTAACCAGAATAATCTCTTGGTTATACGTGTGCTCTGGGACTCACGTGGGATGTGGCAGTGCAGCGTGAAAGACCTCTGCCTGCGTGACACTGGAGGCCCTGCAGTGCTACGTGCTCCTTGGGAACTTGTGAGGAGTGTGGACTCGCCAGCCCCCAGTGACTGTCAGATTTAGCTTGGACAGGATTTTTTTTTAAGATTTATTTATTTTTATTGCAAAGTCAGATATATAGAGAGGAGGAGAGACAGAAAGGAAGATCTTCCCCGTCCGATGATTTACTTCCCAAATGATTACAACGGCTGGTGCTGTGCCGATCCAAAGCCAGGAGCCAGGAACTTCCTCCAGGTCTCCCACACGGATGCAGGGTCCCAAGGCTCTGGACTGTCCTCCATTACTTCCCCAGGCCACAAGCAGAGAGCTAGATGGGAAGTGGAGCAGCTGGGATTAGAACCGGCACCCATATGGGATCCCAGTGCATTCAAGGCGAGGACTTTAGCTGCTAGGCCATCACGCCGGGCCCTATTTTTTGTTTTTTAACTTTGGTGTTGTTGACATGTTAGACTGGAAAATTCTTTGTGGTTTGTGGAGCTGTTAGAATTTAGCAGCATCCCGAGCTCTTGGCACTAGATGCCAGGAGCTTGTCCCCAACTCCTCCCCCGGCACACTGAGAGTCCAGGTTGGCCCTGGTCGTTGATGGATGGCCCCGGGAGGCACGGTGCCCCAGTCCAGGACCACTGGCCCAGCATTAGTGGTCACTGTTTGCTCGTTGGATTGATCTTTATGGTTTGGGTTGATCTTTCATTGGCAGCAGGCAAGTAGGAAAAACTTCTGTGTTCTGAAGTAATACCTGGTTTCTTTTTATAAGAAATGTAGGGGCTGGCGTGATGTCCGAGAGCATCAGCATCCCATATGGGGTGCCAGTTTGTGTTCTGGCTGCTCCACCTTCCATCCAGCTCCCTGCTTATGTCCCAGAAAGGCAACGGAGGATGGCCCAAAGCCTTGGGACTCTGTGCTAATGTGGGAAAGAAACTCAGAAGAGGTTTCGGATCAGCTCAGCTCCACTTGTTACAGCCATTTGGGGACTGAACCAGCAGATGGAAAATCTTTCTGTTGAAAAAAAAAGAAAACAAAAATATTGAAGTTACAGTCTCCTCACCTTTAAAAAAATAAATAAACTTAAGTTGGAATAAATGATGTTTAACAAAGGACAGTTGGGTCCCTTAAGCTCCAGTGAGTCTGTGGGTGTTTGATGGCTCTGATCTTCTCTCTCTTTCTGGCCTGATTGTTCATCTATTTATATCTACTTGAAAGAGAGACAGAGAGAGATCTTCCAGCTTCTGATTCATGCCACAAATGTCTGTAACAGCCAAGGCAGAGCCAGGAGCTAGAATCTCCATCTGGTGGGTGGCAGAGGCCCAAGCATCTAGCTGTCACTGCCTCCCGTGCAGCTTGGCAGGAAGCTGGATCGGAAGCAGAGTAGCTGGGATTTGAACCAGGCCCGTGGCTGTGGGCATCCCCCGTGGTAGCCTCACCCCCGTGCTCCCTTGTCATGTCTCCCTCCACCCGTCCCCCCAGCCTTCTCCCTGCTAACTCTCTTCTACTCTCTCCTCCCCTGTCCCCAGACACGGACATGGCTGACTCTAGCAGTTCTCAACTTGAGGATTCCCTAACCACAAGCTCTCCCTGGAAGAAGAAGCTCCGGAGTAGCGATGAGAACAAAGAGAAGGAAGAGAAGGGACTTCTGTGAGTGAGCCCAGGGCAGCTGGGCCTGCATTTAGGGAGGAGGTGGGAAGGCTCCACAGAGGCGGGCAGGACCCTGGGATGGCTGCTAACAGAGGTGGGGGAGATGGAGAGTGCTGAGATGGAAGGGTTGAGGGGGAGCTCCTGGAGGGAGAGGTGGTCCACCCCACAGGAGGGCAGCAGGCCGCCCAGGACCCTCCAGTGGGGAGGGGAGTGTGAGACGGGCGTGCAGGGGGCATTCTGTCTCCTCTGATTCTCTCCTTGTTCTGTGAGCTGGGGGTGATGGTGGGCCTGTTACAGGGATTGAGACGGTTAAGGGTTAGCACCCACGGAGCACTCGGTGTTACTAAATCTTCACCCAGGAAATTATTACTTTTTTTTTTTTTTTTTTTACGATTTATGATTTATTTATTTGAATGACAGAGTTACAGAAAGAGAGAGAGAGAGACCCTCCATCCACTGGTTCACTCCCCAGATGGGCTGGGCCAGGCCACAGCCGGGAGCTTCGTCCAGTTCTCTGACCCAAAGCCTTGGGCTGTCCTTTAGCAGGAAGCTCGTTTGGAAGTGGAGCAGCCAGGTCTCGGCACTCATATGGGATGCCGGCATTGCAGGCAGTGGCTTGACCTGCTCTGTCACCTTACCGGCCTTCCAGTGACTTACCCTGAAGTAAGGCATTTCTCTCCCTAATGTTTGGGTCACATGATGGTGGCAATACTGTAGCAGCACTTCCCTATCTGCTGCCTTCATTTTGTCTTCCAGCAAAGCGGGTGCTCCCGAAAAGTGCTCATTCACCCTCTCTTGGGTCCTGTGGTTGCTCCTGCACGCGGGGGTTGCGCTCTTGCGCTTTGCCTCGCTCTAACCTCTCTCTCTCTCTGCAGAGTAGAGAATGATTCTTTGCCTCCGTCTGCACCAAGGAGCAAAAGCAGAAAGCACAGTCGGGCGCTCAAGAAGTTAAGGTGCTAAGAGGGGAGGGAGGGAAGGGTTCTGGCTGGGGTGGGGAGAACTCCTGTCGGGTATGGGAAGGATCCCAGCTGATCCTAAGTTCTCTGTGCTCCCCAGGGAAGTGAACAAGCGCCTCCAGGACCTGCGATCCACCTTGAGTCCCAAGCAACAGCAGGAGCCCAACCCCCAGGGCCAGGACGACGAGGTGGTCCTGGTGGAGGGACCTGCATTCCCCGAGCACCACCGGCTCTTCCCACTCAAGATTCGATGCCGTGCTGACCTGGTCAGGTTGCCTGTCAGGATGGTGAGTGTCGGGGGAGGGCCCGAGCCAGGAGGCGCTGCCCTCAGAGGGGCTGAGGAGCCTGGCAGGGGTGCGCTGGCCAAGGCCTCTCTTTTGCATTGTGCCTCCCTGTCCACCTGCATTTTCAGCCCTGTGTACTCTTGAACTTGTTGTTCATGCATGCCTGTAGTTTTTTCTTCACTCTGTTTTTTGGCAAACTTCACATATTTATTTTTTAGATTTTTAAAAGTTTTTATCGGAAAGGCAGATGCATATAGAGAAGGAGATACGGAGATAAAGATTTTTCATCGGCTGATTCACTCTCCAAATGGCTGGAGCTGAGCTGATCTGAAGCCAGGATACAGTAGCTTCTTCCAGGTTTCCCAGTGTAGGTACAGGGTCCCAAGGCTTTGGGCCGTCCTCCACTGCTTTCCCAGGCCACAAGCAGGGAGCTGGATGGGAAGTGGAGCAGCCGGGACATGAACTAGAGCCCATATGGGATGTTAGCACCTAGAGGTGTGCCACCCTGCGGAATGCTTTTACAGTAGGCATTTGTCATCAACTTTTGCAATGGGTAGTCATTTGCTACAAAGGTCCAGATTTCTTAAAAATAGAAAATATGGTCACACAGGCCCATCTTCCCACTGGGTACCGGTCAGTCAAGGCTGTGCAAGAGCTGCTTGTTGAGAACATGGGGCACGTGGCTTCCAGTTTGCTGCAATTCCTACTTACTCCCTTTGTCTCCTACCCCATGAATACTTTATTTCTTTGTGGTCTCCCTCTGAACCCCTTACTGACACTGTTTTATTTTATATCTTGCCAGGCAAAATAGGGTAAATGTTACAGCAGAGTTCAGCAAATAGCTGAGGCCTGAAACTTCAGTGTGGGACGGGGGTCTTTGGGTTGAGGGTTGGGAATTCACAGGACGGGAAGGCCTCCTTTGCCCCTTGTCCTGACTCCCTAGTCGGAGCCCCTACAGAGTGTGGTGGACCACATGGCCACCCATCTTGGGGTGTCCCCAAGCAGGATCCTCTTGCTCTTTGGAGAGACGGAACTGTCCCCTACCGCCACCCCCAGGACGCTGAAGCTCGGAGTGGCCGACATCATTGGTAAGGGGAAGGCAGGGAGCTGGGGCTTGCTGGAGGGGGTGTCTGAGGGCCTAACCCAGTGGGTGGGCCCTGCCTCCAGCCCCCAGCTCAGGCCTGGCCCCCGCTCCTGTCTCCCGCAGACTGTGTGGTGCTAGCAAGTTCTTCAGAGGCCAAGGGAACGGGCCAGCAGCTTCGGGTGCGGGTGCAGGGGAAGGAGAAGCACCAGACGCTGGAGGTGTCGCTGTCTCCCGTGAGCAGGCTCTCCGTGCCCTCCCTCCCTCCTGGCCTCCCTCACCCCTCTCGCCACTCTCACTGGGTCCTACGGCTGACTCGCTGCAGATGCCACCCTCTGTGCCCTTAGCTGCCCACCCAGCCTGGAGGCCAGAAAGAGCCATGGTCACTCTCTTCCCTATGACTCCAGGGCCCTCTGCCCTAGTCCGTGTGGCCCTTCAGTCTCCTGACTTGCAGGGAAGGCCCCTTGGTCAGCAGCCAGTAAAAGCCGTCAAAGGCGCCCTGTGGAGTGCCAGTGCCCGAGCTGTGGGCAGCCAGTCGCTGCACCTTTAGGACACAGTCTCACTTCAGGACAGCCTGCAGTGAGAAGGCACTGTTGTCACCAACACTGTCTGCACAGGCAGCGTGACCTGCTGTGACAGTTGTCGGCCTTAATGAGTACTGTTCCAGCGATTCCGTCAGTCAACTGCAGGCCGAAAATAGCCAATGGAAAGGTCTAGAAACAAGCATGTAGCCAGTTTTACATTGCACTCCATTCTGGGGACATCATGAACTCTCATATGCTGCTCTGTCCCGAGATGTGACTCGGCCCGTTGTTCAGTGTATCCAGAGTGTGTGCCAACTAGGTGTGGCATCACCATGCGTGGACTCAGATAGCCTTCAGTGTGTTATTATTTTTTTTATTATTATTTAAGATTCATTTATTTTTTCATTGGAAAGGCAGGTACAGAGAGAAGGAGATACAGAGAGAAAAATCTTTTGTCTACTGTTTCACTCCCCAAGCAGCTGCAGTGGCTGGAGCTGAGCCAATTGAAGCCAGGAGCTTCTTCCAACTCCCCCATGCAGGTGCAGGGTCTCAAGGCTTTGAGCCATTCTCCACTGCTTTCCCTGGCCACAGGCAGGGAGTTGGAAGGGAAGTGGAGCAGCTGGGACGTGAATTGACACCCATATGGGATCCCGGTGGATGCAAGATGAGGATTCAGCCACTAGGCTGTCATGCTGGGCCCCTCATTTTTTCTTTTTTTTTTTTTTTAATGTTTTGTTACTACATTTGATCTTAGCCAAAAGGCCGTGAAGCGCTAAATGTTTTATTTTTAATTTTTACTGCAAAGTCAGATGTACAGAGAAGAGGAGAAACAGACAGGAAGATCCTCTGTCTGATGATTCACTCCCCAAATGGTCACAATAGCTGGAGCTGAGCCGATCCGAAGCCAGGAGCCTAGATCCTCTTCGGGTTTCCCACGTGGGTGCAGGGTCCCAAGGCTTTGGACCGTCCTCCACTGCCCTCCCAGGCTACAAGCAGGAAGCTGGATGGGAAATGGGGCTTCTGGGGTTAGAACCGGCACCCATATGGGATCCCGGTGCATGCAAGGCGAGGACTTTAGCTGCTAGGCTACCACACTGGGCCCCCTCATCATCTTAACTGTGGCTATGAGTACCACCATCATGATGATATATTGAGGTTGAAAGTAGCGTCTGATGTATGTAAGGAGGGAAACGTGGTGTGTATAACTTTCGGTACTGCCTGTAGCTCCTGTTGTCGCCCGAGCCTGAGGCACCTGCCCCCACCCTGTCCCTGAGGCATCTGTGTTCCAGAGGAAGAAAGGGGACTCCTCAGTGGGGGGCCCTGATGTCCCTGCACCCCATCCCTACGCCATCTCCCTTTGCCTCCTGTCACATTCACTCCTGTTTCCCTCTCCATCCAGGCGTCCCCTCTCAAGACCCTCATGTCCCGTTATGAGGAGGCCATGGGACTTTGCGGACACAAACTCTCCTTCTTCTTCGATGGGACAAAGCTCTCGGGCAAGGAGCTGCCAGGCGACCTGGGCATGGAGAATGGGGACCTCATTGAGGTCTGGGGCTGAAAGCCCACACCCCTCTGTCTGGTGGAGAAGGCCTGTTCCTGCTGCAACTCCCCTGTCCACTTTTTGCCCAGTAAATGCTAGCAAAAGTTTAACTTGAAGCTGCTGCAAACTCCAGGAGTGACCTTTGAGGCCTGCCGTCCACGCTTGGCGTGAAGCCTGGCTGCCCGTGTGCTGGCTGCGCTGTGCTGGCCTGGCTGCGGCAGCCTCACATGCCGGAGGACAATCTCTGACCCTTAGTGCTTCCCCTCCGCCGGCATCTTCCTCTCCTTCGTCATCGAAGCACGTGTGCACTGAGGTGGCCCTCAGGCTTGAAGGAGGAATTCCATCAGTGAGGGGAGCCTGGAGTTGAAGGGCTGGCCGTGGCCTTGTTCTCCTCCCAGAGCTAGTGGCACAGTCTGCTAGAGGCACGAGTGCTACTGTGTTGGCCCGCACCCAGTCTTCAGAGTTTATCACCTTTTTTCTTCTCCCTCCCCATCTTCATCCATTTCTCCATGTTTTGCTGATTTTTCCCAACATATCTTTGGATGTGACTGTCTCCTTGTAAGATGTTTGGAGTGCGAATTTGCTTTGACTGCACATTCTGCGCACCGAGCCATCAGTTCTGTGCTTTGTTCACGCACTGAGTGTGAAGATCCAGCCCCGTTGCTGATTTGAGACCTATGTCACCCAGCGCGCGGCACCACTGGCCACATTTCGCCAACACAGCCCAGAGTTGGTGCCCGTCGGTGCATCCCACTTCTTGTCATTGCATACCAGGCTACGACGCAAACCCATATATGTGCTTGCTGGGGAACTTCTGCAGCATGCTTACCCAGAATGCAATGACAGATCCTACAAGGCCAATTTTTCTGTGGTTTTCTAGATTTTTTTACAAAGTGGAATTGATCCTTCTCCCCAGAAAAGGTTTCCTTCTCTGTATTGTCTTCTCCAGCACTGGCTGTTGACCAGCTAACTCCTTCAGTGCTGCCAGTCTGGTGGGTGGGTGTAAATGGGCTGGCACTGTATTGAGCTTGTACTGATCCGAGAACCTTCTGTTGACTTTTTCTCACACACAGCACCCTTTCTGGCCTCTCCTCCAGTGCAGCCGCTCGTTGCCTCACTTCTTAGCCTTCGGCAGTTTATTCTCAGGATCTACTTGCATATTACTGGGCGGTTGCAAAGAACTCTGGGAACGGCACGTTGTTTGTTTGTACGTTAAGGCTCTCCCTCTGCGGACAGGCCTTCTTAACTTTATTGCAGATGAGGGAATTAGCTTATTGCAAAAGTTGGTTGCTTCTTGATGTCTTGTTTCAGAGAAGTTGAGATGTTTTCCGTTTTCCTGCTGTTAGCTCATCATACATCCCTTTCACAGCGATGCTGCTCGCCAGGGGCTGGGCCGGCTGGCGGCTCCCTGCTGGCATCCCCTGGGCTTCCATCCCTTCTACAGGATGTCTGTCCCGGGTCCCGTTAGAGGATGCTGGGCTCCGCTGGCCGCTAGATCCTGAACAGCCCTTCTGAACTACTTGAGATGCACCTTTGTCGCGGAGACCAAGTTTTGTTTCACGGCCTGGATTGAGCCAGTTTTCCTCCATACTGTCTACTACGAAAAGCCTTCGCTGTCCAATGAGAGGAGCAATAAATTCAGCCTAAATTTTGAGAATGATCCACAGTGTGCTTTTTCCTGCTACAGGTTTTTATTTATTTATTTTTTCAGCTCTTTTATGCCCGTTAATAAGTTTGACACATCACAATTATGTATTCAGTCCTGATGAAATAAACTGGAATACATTCAGCCGATGCAGGCTGTGGCATTTCTTCACGACTCCCCCACGATCCTCGTGGCAGAGGCCTTTGGGTAGCCACTTAGCTCCCTTTTTCCTCTCTCCCAGGAGGCAGGGGTGGACCTTTCTGAGCAACCCAGACACTTGGACCCAAGAGAGCAGGGTCAGGCATCTCTGTCCGCAGGCAGCCAGCGTTGAGTCCAAAATAGTCGGTGGGAAATTCGCATCTGTAATGGTTCATGCAAGCTTGTCTTATCGCCAGCCCCTGCACAGGGAGGGACAGCAGCTATTACATAGCATTCAAGTGTGTTAGATACTGCAACTCATCCAGAGATGCTGATTTGGGGGCGAGCACAGTGGTATAGCAAGCTAATCTGCCTGCTAGTGCTGGGATCCCATATGGGTACCAGTTCACGACTGAACTGCTCCTTCAGGGCAGTGGCAGCAGCCCATGAGGCTCAGGCCAGGCAAAGCAGCAAGAAGCTGGGTCAGAAATGAGGGAACCGGGATACAGACCAGGGACTATCTTGGAATGGGGGCAGGGGGTGTGGGGTAAGGAGTGGTGTCAAAAGCCCCTCAAAGTAGTTCTTAATAGTGCATCTTTGTGAGAATCCAGAATCGGTGGTCTGGCTGGAAGAGGGGCCTTCGCATACACGACCCTAATCTTCCCTACAGTGCCTGTTCCTTAGTTGAGGTTGTGGACAGTGTGTGTGTTGGAAGAACCCACTGCAAGACTTCCTCGGGCTCCAGGACTCGTAGCTTCCTTCACGAGAGCACCAGAGGGCGCAAGCACCCCAGACCCGGCGAGAGTTGGGGGGCCACCGCGGTGGGCGGCGCTTCCTTCAGCAGGTGTTCCAGGGGAACCAGGCCGGCCGGGCCGGGGCATCCGCGCTCGGCTTTCATCCGACATCTACTGAGCGTGTATGAGGCCGCGAGAGCCAGAAATGGCCCCGCGCGTTTTGGATAGTTGTCTATTCCCAAATCTTTGAGAGCCCACTCTCTCGTCTGACCCACGAGGAAGTCAGCCCAGTGGGCGCTCCCAGACATCGTAGCTGAGCTCCCCGAAGCGTGTGGCGACCCCGCCGCGGCCCAGGCCGTCCCAGGCGGGGGTGGGGAGAGAAGAGTGGCAGGTGTCGGCGGGAAGGAGCCGCCGCGTTGCCATAGCGCCCGCCCAGCCAGCTGAGGCTTCCGCGCGCGCGGAGCAGGCGACCCGGCCTGGGTTACCCTGGCAACCGGCCAGCCGTCACGTGACGCGGGAGCCTGGAAAGAAACCCCAGAGGCTTCCGTAGGCCGACAACCGGTCACGTGCGGAGGGCTTGCCGGAGACCCCGCCCCGACTCCAGCATCACATGACCGGCCCTGGGCCAACATGGCGGCAGCCGGGATGCTACGCCGGTGCTGAGCGGACCGCGAGTGTAGTGAGCTCCTGCGTGGGGTGAGGGGTGGCTCTCAAGGTGGGAGGGGAGGGTTGCGTGCATCTCGGCTCCTTCCCATCTCCCCCACCGCCATCACCACCACCTGAGTTCCACAGCCCCCTCCGCTCGATGTGTCTATGGGGTGAGGGGATGGAAGGCATGACTGGGCCCTGGTCCCTTTGCTGGCGTGCTCTGTGTTTGGGAGCAAGCAGCTACCGGGCTCTGGGCGCACCTCCCTCGGCTGGATTCCCGCCGCCCTCTTTCCTCCAGCCTCCTCCCTTCGCAGGTGGCATTGTCGGTGGCGCACCGGAGCGCGGGCGGGCACGCGCCCCCGCTCTCCGCGGGGACCATGGCCGGGTCCGACACGGCGCCCTTCCTCAGCCAGGCGGATGACCCGGACGACGGGCCTGCGTCTGGCACCCCGGGGCTGCCAGGGTCTACGGGGACGCCGAAAGCCGGGGAGCCCGAGGTCCCTGACCGGGAGGGCTTGCAGCGCATCACGGGCTTGTCCCCGGCGCGCTCGGCTCTCATCGTGGCCGTACTCTGCTACATCAACCTCCTGAACTACATGGACCGCTTCACTGTGGCCGGTAGGGGCTGCCCGCCGAGAGGACGCTAGCCTGGCGGGGCGGGAGGAAGCAGGTGGCCGGGCCCAAGCACCTCCTCCTGCTCCTTCTTCGCAGGCGTCCTCCCGGACATCGAGCAGTTCTTCGGCATTGGAGACAGTAGTTCGGGCCTCATCCAGACCGGTGAGTGTGTGTGGGGGCCCCTCCTCCTAGTCACTGCTTGCCTTCATGGAAGCTTAATGGCCAGTGCTAGGGAAGGTAATAGCCTTGCTTGTGCTAGGGGGTTGGCCTGTTCGATAGGGACACAGCGTTGTGCATTGTGTGATGATGGACAAAGCACCTGAGTTTTCTAAGCCTCAGTCCCTGTAACTTTGATGATGATCAAACTTCACACCTGCTGATGACAAAGTTGAGTTCCCAGGACTGGTGGGAGGAGTAAGTGAATCCTGCCTGTGAAGTGCCAAGTATGATATTTGGCTTGTTGTAGGCACCGCTACATAGCAGCAGGAAGAGCTTTCTGGAATGGGGGTGCGAAGGGATCTCTGTCTTTTCCCCTCTTTCTGAAACTTTTTCAAAATAAATCTTAAAACAAAACACGAAAAGCAGAACTTGGGGGCTTGTGGAAGAGACAAAGCCAAAGCCATTCCCCCACCTCCTTGTCCCTCTGTACCTCTCCTCGTCTCTAGTTCTCCTGTATGCCCAGGATTAAGTGTGGTTGGTTCTAGGTTATGGAGAAAGGAGGTGTCAGTACCTGTGACTCAGGAGGAAAGCAAGGCTTGGGGAAGAGTGACACCTTGCCCGGGGTCACACAACAAGTTGATGGATGGCCAGGTCTGGCCCTGTCTCTTACTCATTGCCAGACCAAAGAGGAACCCAGCTCTTAGTGTCTTAAATGAGAACAGTAGCCTTGGCCAAGGCTGGTAGAGACATGGAAGCAGCCCGTCTCTTGAAGGCAGTCGTGGTGGTCGGCTTTGTCATTCCTCGTATGTGCATTGAGCCATTTTTTTGTGCTGGTCTGCAGAGTGTGGGATGGTGGACACACGGTCATGGCCAGCATGGGCCAGGTTTATGACTTGGCACTGTGCACTAGCGGGCAGCTGTCCATAAAATCCTGAGGTGGCAGGCTGGCCTTGTGCAGTGCTGAGTGTTAGCAGGGAGCTCAACCATCTGAGGTAGAGAATGTCCCATTGAGGGTATAGCAGGGGCTCCACTGCCTAAGCTCGTGTTGACCCCATGTGGCTATGAGCCAGGCCATTGGGGTGAAAGAGAGGACAGGAAGGCAGTTGGCTGTGGCACTGGGGAGGTAGAGAAGGGCTGGATGGACAGAGAATTATGTGTGGGCCGTGGCACGGAGCGTGGCTGTTGCTTTTGCTTGGGGAAGGGGAGAAAGTGACTGGCCAGTTGAACCATTCCTTCCATGATGGGAGATTCAGAAACAGGTTAAAAGATGGGGCTGGATCATGCCCCTGGTGGGAAGTTCTGGTGGACCCACGGGGTTGGGATGCAGGATGGGGTAGGGTCATTGAGGGCAAGGAAGGACGGGTCTCTCTTAGGCTTGGCTCCTTCCTGCCCCCATCCCCGTGCCCAGGCTGGAGTGAGAGGTGGGGAGGAACGGGGGGC
Source organism: Ochotona curzoniae (assembly GCF_017591425.1). NCBI lineage: Eukaryota > Metazoa > Chordata > Mammalia > Lagomorpha > Ochotonidae > Ochotona > Ochotona curzoniae. The sequence continues at coordinate 9,270,281 of NW_024465421.1, forward strand.
CTGGACGGGGTTGTGACTCTCGCCTTCCTCTCAGTGTTCATTTCCAGCTACATGGTGCTGGCCCCTGTGTTTGGCTACCTGGGGGACAGGTACAATCGGAAGTATCTCATGTGCGGAGGCATTGCCTTCTGGTCCCTGGTGACCCTGGGGTCATCCTTCATCCCCAGAGAGGTGAGGCCCTGAGGTGGCCGTCGCTTGTGGCCACGCCCCACGCCCTCACTTGGTCTTGGCTGCAACACCTTGGAGCTGTTGCAGCCTGGAAGCTTCTGTGGTTTTCTTGGTCCGTGCCGTCTCATGCCCTTCCTTGCCTGAGTTCATTTGCCTGCTATCCCCACTGCTGTTCTTCCGCTCCATCCCTGAGCCCCCCCCCTTGTCGGTATGCTGGTTGTTGCCCTCTCTCCCTCCTCCCTCTTGCTGGATCAGATCTGCTGGCAGGTCCCTGGAAGTCAAGTGCAGCTTGGGGGAAGCAGCAACAGCCTGGGAGGACGCTGGCATTGCTGGCACTTCCTCTTACCCGCTCACTCCTCAGGGGCCGCCGACTGACCCCTGCCCCACCACCAGACTTGCTGTTGCAGAAGACAGCGGTCACCCACTTGCTGTGTGTGGCTCCTGCTCTCTGCTTTCGTCCTTTTTAAACCTTTCCCTGCTCTGGAGCTTCTGCTGCTGCTGCCCCCTGCTCCTAGCACCTTTGTCCCTGGCAGGTGCATCTTGGTTCCTTTGAAGCCTGCTCCATCCGTTCTCTTGCCCTGGGTAATCTATGCTGGGCTGACTGTGCCCCAGCCACAGGTTCAGGTGTCTTTAGCAGCCAGTGAACACCCCATCCCGGCAGCCCTACCCTCAGCTCCTCACTCAGCACTGGGCTGTCTCGGGTGGGCACTTGGATTGGCTGGGTGGACAGCGGCGTCCTCTTATCGTGCAAGCCGGACAGTAACCCGTGAGCATGTCGCTGTCACCCTAAGGCTCAGAGACGTTGAGCCACTTTTCTCAGAGTCACAGCTAGTCAGGGACAGGGCAGGGCAAACAAAAACAAAACCAGGTGTGTCCTGCTTTGTCCCTGGAGCCGGGATGGACTCGGTGAGGTTGCTGGGGCAGCTGGACCCAGGCGGGGTGCCACCCCCCATGTCTCCTTCTCTAGCGTTTCTGGCTGCTCCTCCTGACCCGGGGTCTGGTGGGGGTCGGGGAGGCCAGTTACTCCACCATCGCCCCCACGCTCATCGCCGACCTCTTCGTGGCAGACCAGCGGAGTCGCATGCTTAGCGTATTCTACTTCGCCATTCCTGTGGGCAGGTGAGTGGGCCTGGGTGGGGAAGGAGGTGGTGGGCCTGAGCTGGCCTGGCCTGGCCTAGGGGGCATCCCTGACCATCGGGGTCCTGCTTTTCGCTCCCCGCAGTGGTCTGGGTTACATTGCTGGCTCCAAGGTGAAGGATGTGGCTGGGGACTGGCACTGGGCGCTGAGGGTGAGTCCAGTTGGCCTGGGGAAGATTAATGCTGTATTCACCATCTCCTTTGCCTTCCTTCAAACCCGACCCTCACTGTAACCATTTGTTAGTAATATTGTATTTATTTACTTGAAAGGCTGGTTCCCTGGTTCACTCCTCTCAAGTGCCCACAGCAGTTGGGGCTGGGCCAGAAGCTCCATCAGGGTCTCCCCTTTGTGGACAGCTGTGGCCCAGGTTCCCAAACCATCACCTCCTAGGTGCATTAGCAGGAAGTCGAATCAGAAGCACAGTAGCTGGGACTCTGATATGGAATATAGCGTCCACCCCAGATGCCCTCTCACCCTGCCTTGTTAGCCAGTACCCATCGTGCCTGCGTGTGTGTGTGTGTGTGGCTTGCCTGCAGGTGTCTGAAGCCCACCGTAAGACTGTAAGTCCCAGCAAGGGTGGTGTTGATTTTCCCTAGGGGAGTTGGTTTTCCTGGGAGCTGCTTCCAGGACCCCTCCATGTCTCTGGCCTCTATGTCAGCTTTGCTCTCAGCTCTGTGAGAGGCACTTGAGCATCTTGTAACCTTGAACAGCGTCCTGCTCTGCACCACCCTCATTGGCCTCAGCTGGGATCCTGTTTGATTGGCAGAACTGGGGAGAGGGGTTTCCTGGAAGGACATCCAGGCACTCTTGCCAATGAGGCAGCAAGGTCAGGCTGTTGCAGAAGGCATGTCCTGAGCACAGCAGTTGAGTGTCCACTTGAGATGTCCGCATGCCCCATGAGTGGTTCAAATCCCAGGTCTTTTGCTTCTGATCCAGCTTCCTGCACCTGCACATGCTGGCACCTCTCAGGGCCACTTACAGGGGAGGTCTGCATGATGTCCTAGCCTGGTCCAGGCACTGCCGGTTGCAGGCATTTAGGGAATGAGCCAGCAGGTGGGAAATCTTGGCCTGTCACTTGGTCTTTCAAATGAAATAAAAACAGGGTGACCCTGGTAGCAGACCCTTCCCCTGCAGTGCAGGTTCAGCTCCCTGGGCAGGCACCTGCCCGTGTGTGGGAACTCTCCCAAGGAGCTCCTGTGTGCCTGCCTTCTCCCTCTCCCAGCCCTGGACCTGAAGCCCACTCGCTCTCCCCCCCAGGTGACACCAGGCCTTGGGGTGGTGGCCGTTCTGCTGCTGTTCCTGGTGGTGCGAGAACCCCCCAGAGGTGCTGTGGAGCGCCATGTAAACTCACCGCCCCTGAACCCTACTTCATGGTGGGCGGATCTGAGAGCTCTTGCAAGAAAGTGAGTTTTTCCCAATCTGGTCCAGCATCTGAGCTCCCAGGGATGCCCTCACTGCTGGTTGGGAATTTTTAGGTGGGTGTGATCTACTAGACTCCACCCCCAGGGGTTCAGTTGCTACTGTCCCCTTGTGGTAGCTACTTGTATTGCAGGCCCAGATCCTGGTATAACCAAGGTGGAGTCTACGTCCTGACCTTACTGAATATAATCCTGGAGGGGAGAAGGGGAGGGTTCTCCCACTTTGTTCTGAGGCTAACTTCACTCCACCGTCTGCAGCCCTAGCTTCGTGCTGTCCTCTCTTGGCTTCACAGCCGTGGCCTTTGTCACGGGCTCCCTGGCCCTCTGGGCTCCAGCCTTCCTGCTACGTTCCCGGGTAGTCCTAGGAGAGACCCCACCCTGCCTTCCTGGGGATTCCTGCTCTTCTTCTGACAGGTACCTGGGGTGGGGTCAGCCCTGGGGAGGTGGGCTCCAGTCTAGGGACCCCAGGTCCCTTCCTGCCCTACCCAGTTTCTCCATTCCTAGACTTGGGGGGGACATGGGCATTGGTTGCTGTGCCTACACAAACTGGGGTTGTGAGGGCAGCTGGGCAAAAGGGGTGGGGTTGAGGAGGGGGAGGAGTCTCACGGGCCAAGGGTCCAGCCCCCCTGACCCTGTGCCTGTCCTCACCGCCACCTCCAGCCTCATCTTTGGGCTCATCACCTGCCTCACCGGGGTCCTGGGCGTGGGCCTGGGAGTGGAGATCAGCCGCCGCCTGCGCCGTTCCAACCCACGGGCCGACCCACTGGTCTGTGCCACTGGCCTCCTGGGCTCTGCGCCCTTCCTCTTCCTGTCTCTCGCTTCTGCCCGTGGGAGCATTGTGGCCACCTATGTGAGTAGCCCATGGGCCGGGGGGTGGGGAGAGGAGGAGCAGGGCACTAAGGCGAGCTCTTGTGAGCCCCTCTCCCACTCCTGTGCCCCCCCCAGATCTTCATCTTCATTGGAGAGACTCTGCTTTCCATGAACTGGGCCATTGTGGCGGATATCCTGCTGGTGAGCAGATGCCAACACGAGTGGGGGACCCAAGGGGCTCTGACCTGTAACCTTCAGAACACCACGGGGGCCTGTCCTCCCAGCCTGAGACCTTGACCCCTAATGCACCTGTCCTCTCAGCTGACCGTGACCCTCCCCTCTCCCACTAAACCCAGAGAGCCTCCTCTGAGCTCTCCCTTCCCTCTCGCCCTGTCAGTACGTGGTGATCCCCACGCGACGCTCCACTGCCGAGGCCTTCCAGATCGTGCTGTCCCACCTGCTGGGTGACGCTGGGAGCCCCTACCTCATCGGCCTGGTGAGCAGCATTGCAGGCCAGGGGTCGGGGCCCGAGGGGCAGGGGCAGGCCCACTTAAGGCCACCATGTTTTCTGTTCCAGGAGCTTGTCACCTCCCCTGGGTGGGAAGGGGTCCCTGAGGGTCCACCCCTCTCTCCCTTCCTCCCACCTTCCCCCTTCTTTCCCCGTCTGCCCTGGCCCTGCTCTCCAACAGCCTGCCCGTGCCCCTTGCAGATCTCTGACCGCCTCCGCCGGAGCTGGCCCCAGTCTTTCCTGTCCGAGTTCCGGGCCCTGCAGTTCTCGCTCATGCTCTGTGCCTTTGTCGGGGCGCTGGGCGGGGCAGCCTTCCTGGGCACCGCCATGTTCATCGAGGGTGACCGCCGGCGGGCTCAGCTGCACGTGCAGGGTCAGTGAAGGTCCCACCCTCGCTGCCCTGCTGGATCCGGGGACGGGGCTGACTTCGGGCCTGAGTCTCATTGGCCACTGCTCCTTGCCTCCCTTCTACCCCTCCGGCTCCCACCGGCCTCGGCTCTTTCAGCCCTGGTTCCTACCCCTCTGTTGCAGGTCTGCTGCCTGAGGCGAGGCCAGCGGATGACCGTATCGTGGTGCCACAGCGTGGCCGCTCCACGCGGGTTCCTGTGTCCAGCGTGCTCATCTGAGTGGCTGTCGCTCAGCTGTCTGCACATTTGCTGCCACCGCTGCTGCCAGCCCTGAACCTGGCCCACTGTGGTGATGACGAGGTGCCCATGCCGGAACCTTCGGGTCAGCCCAGCTTCCAGGAGGGACCCTGGGTCGTGTCCGGCTCCCAGACACTACATGGACAGCCCAGGGGAGGAGTTGGGGGTCTCAGGTGGGGGAGTGGGGGTCCCCTCCACTGAAACAGCCCCAGGGGTTTGGTGCTATTTGTAACAAAATAAACTTTGTAGCCAGACCCCATGTGCTTGCCTGAGTCTTTGTTTGGGTGCTGGTGACCTCTGACCTTTGAGCCACCCCAGGGATGCCCCGGCTCAGTTCCACCTCCCCACCCACCCTCACCCCGGATCCTGGGGGTGGTCAGGTCACCACCATGGGGCATCTCTGTGCTGTGGGGCTGCATGCCCAGGGGACGTGCCCAGCCGTCCCCAGTGAGCTGGCTCTGTATGACCCTGAGTCATGCCCCAGCCCCTCCCTGCATAGCCCAGCTGGGCCTGGGCAGGATCGGGTGGGCACTGGCCTTCACCTGGCACAATTTCCTGCTGTCTCCCCTGGCCTGTGATGGCTTGCCATTGCTCCCACCTCCCATCCTAATGGCCGGGGTCCTTTCCTAAGAGCCTCCCCCTCCCCAAGGGGCCGGGTGGGGGTGGGAAGGGGCGGTGCAGCCAGCCGAGGAGCCCGGATGATTTCCTGCCTTCACCACAGCTTCCTGCCGCGGGCGGGCTCGAGGCAAGGCGAGGCTGGCGGCTGTTCGAGGGCAGGTACAGCGGGGGAGCAGGCACCGCGCTCACGCACACACAGACACATGGGCCTGCTGCAGCCGCGGACCCCAGCCAGGGCTCTGGCCTGACCCGGGAGTTCACACTGAGTCCAGCAAGGGAGGGGGTTCCCAGGGAGCCCCCCCTCCCCGCCAAGAGGGCGCCGCTGCCTTCCCAGGCTCCCGCTGCCTCCACCGGCCCCCACTGCGCCGCAGATGGAGGTGGAGCACCGCCTCACGCACTCGGCACTGGGCTTGCTGCTGGGGCCACTGCTGGCCATGTTGCTCATGGCCTTGTGTGTGCGCTGCCGCCGGCTGCCAGGTGAGAGGGCTCCGGGGGGCTGGGGGACACGGGCAGGGTCCATTATCCCTGCCTGTTCTGTGCTACTTCTGTCCTGCCCCATGGACATTGGGCACCCCACCCCCGCTGGATCGCGGCCCTTTTCTTTGCTGCTCTATCCCCATCCAGACCCTACTCCCTCCTCACTGGCCCTCTCTCCCCAGACTCCTACAACAGTGCCTCTTCCTTGGATGGGTGAGTGACCCCCCCTTGGGATTCCCCCCACAGGGTAGAGGGGGTGTGCTGGGAACTGGGGCCGAGGGAGCTTGCTTGGCTCTAGACCCCAGCTGTGTCTCTCCTGCCAGTGTATACCCTAGGAGCATCTTGGTGAAACCACCCTGTGAGTATTGGAGGGTCCTCTGTGTGGAGGGAGGTAGGGAGAGAGAATCCCCTTACACCTCCATAGTCACTCCATTTTAGTTGGGGGTGGTGGGAGTGCCTAGGCATGTCCAAGGGGTGGGGGGCCTTGGTGAAGCGGAGGCTTGGTGATTGGAGCCATTGCTTCCCGCCAGGCACTGTATCCCGGGACACGATGCACCAGTCCCCTGCCTCCTACCCGTCCATGACCTCTGACCCACCCCTGAGCCAGCCAGACCTGCTCCGCATTCCGTGAGTAGCCCCCCCACCCCAACTCCTTCCCTAGCATGTCTTTACCTGCTTGCTTCCTTGAGTTGGGGTCCCCTCCCCCACCACTGTTTGTGCTGTTGTAATCCTTGTGATTTCCAAAGTGTGACTCTCTTTGATCCCACCCCCCCACCAGGAGATCCCCACAGCCCCCTGAGAGTTCCCACCGGATGCCGTCTTCCCGGAGGGACTCCAGTGATGGTAAAGGTGGCAGGATCCCTGGGAGTCTGGGAAAGGCGGGAGGTGGGGGGTACCAGGAGGCTGGGCAGGGGACAGGCCTGGCCCGAGCTGACTCAGTTCCCCTCTTGTCCTCTCCTTACAGCTCAGAGTGTGGCAAGCTACGAGAATGAGAGTGCGTGGGGTGGGGTGGTGGCAGAGAGGCTGGGGCCCCAGCTCGGGTCTGTGCCGGGCCGTGCAGAGCCCCACTGTCGCTCCTCTGCAGAGCCGGCCTGCAAGGGTGCGGATGAGGATGAAGATGAGGACCAGAACGAAGGCTATCTGTGAGTTGATGCGATGGTGGTGGTGGGTGCGGGCGGAGGTCGCGGGGCATCCTCACCCCTTCACCACCTGCCTGGCACTTCTTTTCAGAGAGGTACTGCCTGACAACAACTCAGGTGTCAGCAACAATGCCACCTCAGCTCCTGTGCCCAGCAACCCTGGCCTCCGGGACAGCGCCTTCTCCAGTGAGTGGAGCGAGGGAGTTGGAGGGGGGTCCCTGCCACACACTTCCCTGCCCTGTGGGGTCTTTGACTACTACCACCCTCCTCTGATGCTCCCCACTCCAGAGCTGCTCTGCTTCAGGCATTCGGCCTCCTGTCCCCCGTCCTGATGTGTTTACATGCCTTTCTGGCTCCTGGTTTCTAGCCATCTGGGAGGTTTCCTCGCCTTTATTCTCAATCCTTGTGTTGTATTTTTTTTTCCCTTCCTGAGCCACAAAATGTTCTTTCTCACGCTCCAAATGTTCTTTTTTCATAGCCCCCTGTTCTTGTTTCATGGAGGCAATATCTTGTACATTTTTTTTTTTAAGATTCACAAATGTATTCGGAGACGCAGGGAAAATGACTTCCTGACCCGAGTGTCCTGCAGTAACCTAGGCTCGGCCAAACTAAAGTTGGGGACCTAGGATTCAACCCATGCCTCCTACGTGGATGGCAGGGACCCAGCCACCTCCCAGGGTACACATGAGCAGGAAGCTGGAGTCGGGAGTGGTGCTCTGTGGGTGGCGTGTCTTCATGGCCCGTTGGTGGCAGGCAGTCTGAGGGTCTGGGTTGCAGGCTGTCGTGTGCCTTGCATGTGCACGCTGGCTTCTTCCTGCTTCGTCTTGGCTTCCTTGGAGCTGCTGCTTCTCCCCTCTTTTTGGTTTCATCCTCGGAGCTTTCATTGCATTCTGGGGTCTTGCCTGGTAGGGACCGTCTCCTCTGCATGTGCTTGTCCTGGGCTCCCACTTGCCCACTCTGCTTTCATTACCCCCCAGAGTTCCAGGGCTGTTGCTCATTCATTCATTCGCTCCTTCCTTCCGGGTGGTGAGCGAGGCTCAGAGACTCGGTAACTCATATTTCCTGAGGTCTGCCATGTTAGATGCCCCGAGCCTGCGCCCCTTCTCCTCTTACCCCCTCACGTGCGATACCCTGAAGATGTATTTATTTAACTTAAAAGCCAGAGTTAGAGAGGGAGGGAGAGACAGAGAAAGATCTTTCATTTGCTGGTTCACTCCCCAGATGGCCCAACAGTTGGAGCTGAGCTGATCCAAAGTGAGGAGCCAGGAGCTACTTCTGGCTCTCCCCTGTGGGTGCAGGGTATCCCCAGGCTTTGGGTCATCCTCGACTGCTTTCCCGGGCCACAGGCAGGGAGCTGGATCAGAAGTGAAACAGTCAGGACTTGAACTGGCGCCCATGACATGCCGGCACCCCAGTTGGAGGATTCACTTGTTATGCCACATTACTCCCATCCGCTACCCCCAGGGCTGACTTCTTTAACTAAGAATTGGAGAACCTGCCCTGCTTACTTGTTCCTCATGCAACCCTGTGAGGCCTGCAGCAAACCTATCATACAGATGAGAAAGCTGAGACCACCCTCCAAAGGCTAGGGGCTTGTCTAAAGTTCCTTTGTGGAAAGTCAGTGCTGGAACTGGGATTTGAACCTGGCTGAGCTGGAGTCACCGGTTTTGAGGTCTGCCTTGTTCACATCTTCATGGGGACACGGATACCTTGCAGAAGGAGGTGACAAGTGCCCAGTGGGAGAGGAGAAGGAGGCAGCGGCTGGGGAGACCACGTGGCGTCTCTCTTCTGCGCATGCGTGCTGAGCTGCTCTCTGTCCTTGCTCCCCAGCCTTGCGGAAGCCCCCGTGTCCCTGGGTCACGTGGGCCTCCCCTCTCTGGGCATCCCCAGGGACTGACCAGGATCAGCCTCTTGGGGGCTCTGCTGGCTGGGTGCGGTCACCCGAGGGGCCTTGCTCACATGGCTGGGTGTGTGGTGGGCTCCGGGGGTCTCTCCACAGTGGAGTCTGGCGATGATTACGTGAATGTCCCTGAGAGTGGGGGCAGCGCGGACGCATCCCTCGGTAAGTGGCTGGCGCCGCCCTACTGTCCCCCCCCTACCTTACCCTGGGGCCACCCACAGCCTTCTCCCCTCTGCCCCAGGGTGGGGAGGGGGAGCATCCCGCTGGGGCCCCTCCCACAGTATGACCCCCCTTCACTTGTCCCCACAGATGGGAGCCGGGAGTACGTAAATGTGTTGCAGGAGCTGCCCGTGGAGTCCAGGAGCCAGCCTGGTGAGTGCCAGGGGTGGGGACTGCAGAGGCCTGGCAGCTTGTAGCCTGGAGACCAACCTCCCCTCTCCGATCCCTCTAGCCAAGCTCCATGTCCAGGAGGTGGGGGGTAAGGAGGAAGAGGAAGAACCACCAGATTATGAGAATCTACAGGGTCTTAACTGAGGGCTGCCGACCTGGTGAGATGCCCTCCCTGATTCCTCCCCGGGGGGGACCCCTCTGAAGCCCTCCCTGCGCCCTGCCCCTGGGGAGGTGGGGGGCTCCCTCCATCTCCTGCCCCACGTCCTCACTTGCCTTTCAGCCTGTCGCCTCTTTACTTCCAGATCCGGCCTTGTTGAGACCCCTTGGACTGGGAGGCTGCGAGTGGCTGGAGAGGCAGGGCGCCCGACCCCACCCTCCCACCCCCATGGCATCATGTCCTGATGACAGCCTCAGAATTTAGCCCCCTAACTTATTGTCACTTTGGGGTCCAGTCTGTGGTTCCCTCCCTCCCCCACAAAGTCTCTGCTGCTTCTGATGTAGCCAGAGAACAAAGTCTCCTGTCTCCCTTTTGTAAGAGAATAAAGGCCCACACGGAGGACTTGGCACTCTCCAGTGCCCCAGCTAGGCACTGTGAGGAGCAGCAGTGGAGCTCTCTGGCCCCCTCCTCTGTGAGGCCTCTCACCCCAGGTGGCACTTGATAGGGCTCAGATGTTGCCCCCTCCACCTGCCTACTGTGAGGTGGCCACCAGGGGGATGGGGGCTACGGCCACTGGCTGTGATGGTGCCACAGCAGGGTGCAGACGGTGACACGCTTCCCCTGCAGCCTTGGTGTCTGTGTCTTTACAAGCGGGACTCAATGACCTCCAGGGCCTCTCTAACTTTACCTTTTGTGACCGCCTCAATAAACGGAACTTTATAAATGGCCTAGTCTATTGCCACAGTGCTACTCGACTCTGCTCTGATGCTGCTGTGCTCGTGACTGACCTGCAGGTGGGGCGTCCCCTCCCGGGTGTGGGGGAGGGATTGGGACCCCCACGCGGTCACGTGTCTCACAGTTCCACCTGGGGTAGTGAGGGGTGTGGTAAAAATAAAACTTTATTTATTTGTAAGGTAGATGTAGAGCAAGTGAGAAAGCGCTTCCATCCATTGGTTCACTCCCCAAAAGGCTCCAGTGGCCTGAGCTGGCCTAAAACCAGGAGCTAGGAGCTCCATGCAGCTCTCCCACATGAGTGTAGGTCTCTAAGCACTTGGACCATCTTCTGCTATTTTCCCAGACACATTAGCGGGGAGCTGGATTGGAAATGGACTCAAAACGGCACTTATATAGGATGCACCACAGGCAATAGCTTAAGCTGCTGTGCCACAGGCCAGCCCCAAGCCTTGTTGTTTTAACCTGGCTCAGATCTGTGTCCCCAAGGGGTGGGAATTCTGTCTCAGTTTCCCTTTGGGCTCTCACTGCACATGGTGTGGGACATTGTTGAGCCAGCCCCATCTCACCTCTGTCTCAGGAGGTCAGTCCCTGGACCACAGCTGCCACTCTGCCCCCACCACCACCGTGAGGGCTTGGGGTCCAGACAGGTTGGGGAGCCAGACTGGGCTGGAGAGATGCTGCTGTCTGGCTCGTGGCTGTTACTAAGGATGTGGTCCTGGGAGCCAGGGCTAACGGAGGAGGGCAGCGTGGTCCCAGGCCGACAAGGCCAGCTCTAAGTGGTGTCATTAGAGCTCCCAGAGGTAGCTCTCCACTCCAGCCCGAGACTTCCCAGTCACTGGGACCAGTAGGCAACAGCTCCCCTCCACCAGCTTGCCCGGAGGTGCAGCTGGGATTGGCTGTGAGGCGGACTCCCTCTAGGATCCATCTTCCCGGCTTGGCCATGCCCTCGCCCAGGACATCATGAACAATGCCAGCTGCTGCCTAGATGGGAAAGCCTGAAAGAAGCTGTGAGCAAGCCCATGGTGGTGGGGAGGGTCCCGGAAGGTGACTGGGCAGGCTGAGCAGCAAGTAGCAGTCTGAAGTCCTTTCCACTGGGAAATCAAAATAAGTCCCCTTTGTGCCTGGGTGGAGCAGACTGACGAGGCCCACTGATGACACCATCTTGGGCAATGATTGTGGCATTTAGTGAAGCTGTCACCGGGAACCAGTGCCCTGGCTAGCTAGTTCCTGGGGATGGACCCTGAGCAACTGCAGTGTCTGGCCTGAGGAGGCAGGTGCAAGCAGTGTTGCCATGGCTACAGCTAGACACAATGGAGACTCCAGTCACTGGGGCAGAGGTAGATACGGTGTGAGACAGTCACATGTCTCTTCAGAATGAGGACTGGCATGGGCAAGGCCACTGGCGTGGACGGATGTCAGCTGCAGAAAGCAAGAAGCCGCGGGGTGAGGCTTGGGGGCAGATGAGGGCATGGAAAAGTGAGGCAGTTGGACCGTCCTGCATCCAGCAATTCCTTATTCAGGATGTGAGGGATACAAGGATTGGATTTTAGATGATTTTTTTTTTTCAGGTTTCAGTATTTGCCAGCCCCTGAAAAGCAATTTTTAAAAATGTCCCTATTGGTGCCTGGCATGGTAGCTTATTGGCTGAAGTCTTTGCCTTGCATGCGCTGGGATTCCATATGGGTGCTGGTTCATGTCCCAGCAGCCCTGCTTCCCATCCAGCTCCCTGCTTGTGGCCTGCGAAAGCAATTGAGGATGGCTCAGGACCTTGGGACCCTGCACCCACGTGGGAGACCTGGAAGAACCTCCTGGCTCCTGGCTTTGTATCAGCTCAGCTCCTGCCATTGCAGCCACTTGGGGAATGAATCATCGGATGGAAGATCTTCATCTCTGTCTTACCTCCTTCCACTACTTCGTTCTTTCAATGGCTGGGCCAGACTGAAACAAAGAGCCAGGAGTTCCTAAGGGTCTCCCAGAGGGGTGACAGGGCCAGCTGCCTGAACCGTCACCTGCTGCCTTCCAGGGTGACCATTTACAGGAAGCTGGAGTCTGGAGCGAATCCAGGACAAACACTCAGGTCCCCTCTGTTATGTGGGCGTGCTGTTATGTGGGCACCCAACACCCACACCCTGATTATGTTTCTTGGATTGAACAAAGCTTGGCTTCCCACACTGGGAGAAGAAAGACTTTTTTTTTTTAAGATTTATTTATTTATTGGAAAGTCAGATATACAGAGAGGAGGAGAGACAGAGAGGAAGATCTTCTGTCCCATGATTCACTCCCTAAGTGAGCGCAACGGCTGATGCTATGCCGATCCAAAGCCAGGATCCAGGAACCTCTTCCAGGTCTCCCACACGGGTGCAGGGTCCCAAAGCTTTCCCAGACCAGGGTCCCAAACTGCTTTCCCAGGCCACAAGAGCTGGATGGGAAGTAGAGCTGCCGGGATTAGAACCGGTGCCCATATGGGATCCAGGCATGTTCCCTACACACCCAACAATGGGAGCTGGTTTTCCGTGACTTCAAAACTGTATTTACTGCCTTTCCCATCACATTCCAGCTGTGGCCGCCCCCCGGCCCCCCGCGTCTACGATGAGTGCTTGAGTGCTAGGTGGCCAATATGACAAACTTCCAGGGTGCCTCCTCTGAGATGGCTGGACCAGTGTCTCTGGGGCTGTAGCTGTCAGCGGGGTACCCACCCCATCTCTCCCTCCCCACAGGAGCTGATCTGTGCCCCACCTCTCTCCACAAGCCGCTCAGAAACCTCTCTGGACTTACCGTACTGTTTATTTGAAAGGCAAGCAGGGGCCAGGTAGCCTAGCGGCTAAAGTCCTCGCCCTGCACGAACCAGGATCTCATATGCCTGCCCGGTTCTAACCCATCCAGCTCCCTGCTTGTGACCTGGGAAAGCAATCGAGGATGGCCCAAAGCCTTGGGACCCTTCACCTGCGTAGGAGACCCGGAAGAGGCTCCTGGCTCCATGTCAGTTCAGTTCAGGCTGTTGTGGCCACTTGGGGAGTGAACCAGCGGACGGAAGATCTTTCTCTCTCCTTCCCTCTGTATATCTGCCCTCCCAATAAAAACAATAAATCTTTAAAAGAAAAAGGCAGACAGAGATCTTGCATCCACTGATTCATTTCCCAGATGGCTACCACAATCAGGGCAGGGCCTGGCTGGAGCCAGGTCTCATACATGGATGGCAGGGATCTAAGCACGTGGGTCACTTTCTGCTGTCTTCCTAGGTCTATTAGCAAGGGAGCTGGCTTGCAAACAGAGCAGCTGGGACTCGAACTTGCGTCCCTATGGCACTCTGCTTCCCTACAAGGCTGCCCCACCCACACTTGTGTCTTGTGTTTGGCTTAGAAAGCCCTGGCTTCCTCCAATAACGGTTCTAAAAGGAGGGTTGTGCTTGGTGGCAGAGCACAGGACAGACACTGGCGGAGAGGTGTAAGTTTTCTTTGGCCTGCCTGCACTACCGGATTTCTGGGGTCCTTGAGGGAGTTGAACTTGAGTTGTGCACTTTGTCCCGCCCCTCCCCTCTCCCGTCGCTGGAGGGAAATACACAAGACCTTTGCTGCTGAGAATGCTGCGGCAGTTCAGATCCAGCTGGAGTCAGACATAGCCACTGACTTCCGGTCTATATCCACCCTCCCCAAGGACTGCCCTTTTCAGCCTCTCCCTGTGTGGTAACCTGTGTGGCTGGGGCTCCCGTGGGATGCCATGTGACATCCCGACCCCCATCCACATGCTGTTTCACCTCAACACTAAGAAACTAGAAATGGGGTTCAAAGAGCATTGGCAGCCATCACTGGTGGAGGCTGGGATGCACCTGTTCCCGTCCCCTTGTGTGCTCGCAGCTTCCTGGAGTCCTGCCAACACCTGTGGCTATAACACACAAGGAGCTGGCACCATCGTGTACAAAAGGCCAGAGAGGCCAAGTGGTTTGTTGAAAGTCACACAGCCACTGTCACAGTTCCTTCTGGAAGCACAGCCTGCCTGGAGGAGCAGCAAGTGTCCTGGTTAGAGACTCAGTTCTGTCCTGCAAAGGGGCCTTTTGCTAGAAGAGAGTGGAGGTCTCACCCCAACCCCAGTTTGGATGACTCAATGAGAGGTCAGAGTGACGCCTGAGGCTGAGGGCAGCACCTAGAGGGAGGTGGGGATCTTGGGAACTCAGATCAAAGTCCTGGAGCCACTCATTCCTGAAGCTGGATCTCCCCCGGGTACTGCTCAGTTCTGTGGGTTAACGACCCGCCTGGTCTGGCTTGGCTCAGCTTCAGCTGGGTTTGTGTCGTTTACAAATGAAAGAGCTGTGACTCACACACAGACAGGATACCGTGGGAGCCAATGCCGCCTCCATCCCCAGGGGCCCCTCCTCCAGGCACCTGCTCTCTACCCTGCACCCAACAGGCCATTCATCCCAGACATCACAGCCTCCCTGTGGCCTTGACCTGGGTTCATGGTCACCCTTTAAAAAACAAAGCAAAACAAAAAAACAATCCAGTGGAGTGAGGCAGGGAGGAGGCAGGTGGCCAGGCCATGCAGCACTCCCTGGGCAGTCCAGGATGGCCCTACCTCCTCCTCCCTCTGCTGTGCCCCTCTCTCCAGCTCTGCCCTGAGTGAGCTGGGCACCTGTGATCTCTCAGAAGTTACCTGCTGCCCACTAGGCCTCTCCCTGGGACTGTGGGCACCAGGACTGTCCCTGAGGGTGGAGGGGTGATGTGAATCCAGTGCTGGGGTGGGACTGAGGGTGGAGTTGGGGAGGGGGATGCTGGGAGCAATTATGGCCCTAAGGGGGCTGGGCAGGTCCCCTGGTGCCCCAAGGAGAGAGGGGGCACAGGTTGAAGGGGTCCTGGCCTCTCCCCCATAAGGGGTTGTCACTGGCCCTGTGTCCCTGGCAGGCCTGAGTGCTCCCAGCCCCTCCTACCTGGCGCTCAAGTACACCGTTTACTTTCAGTTCTCAGCCAGCACCCCCTCACACACTATCCCACGCACTGCTTTCATTTTTGTCTCCTTTCGTCTCCCCCCACCCTCCCGACCCCACCCCCGCCTCTGCGCCGGGGCCAGCGCCCCTTTCTCACTCGGCACCTCTCTCCATAGCTGCTTGGCTCCGTTTCCTGTCTGCCCTGTCACTGCTCCTCCTCCTTCGCCTGGCTGGCGGCCACTTGTCGCTCTTGGTCTCTCCTCTCCCTCCCCGCCGTCTCTGCATCTCTCTGTCTTATGTATATTCTTTATTTCTCGTGTCCCTTCTCTCGTTCTTGGTCTCCCTCCTCCTCCTCTCCCTGCCCCTCCCTCCCCACATCCTGAGTTGTCTTGAGGGAACCGGAAATTCAGGGGATCGGAGAGATACCGGGAGGTTCAGCTGCTGCAGGCACAGAGATAATGTGGGGGGTGGGGCAGGTGGGGGTGGGAGCCCAGAATCCATCCTGTGACTGCCTCCCGGCCTGGCACCCGGCAAGGCAGGCAGGCAGGCAGGCAGGCAGGCAGGCAGCGTCTGTGTCACCTGTGCCGGACTCACTTCTCCCCTGTGGGAGCTGGGCCTGATGAAGCCGCCTCTGTCCTTCCCAGTGGCAGGTTTGAGGACCTGAGGGCAGGAGTGGGTGTACTCTGAGGGTCTGTGAGATGTCAGGGGAGGCACAGGTGCTTCTTCCTACTCTTCCTGGTTCTGTCCTGTTCTTTCCAGGCTAGACAGGTGCTTGGTGGAACTTATTCTTGGACACCTCCTCCTATTTTATTTTATTTTTTTAAATTTTGTTTAGCTGAAAGGCACACACACACACACACACACACTCATACACAGATTTTTCTACCTGGTGGTTTACTCCCCTGATGCCTGCCACAATTGGGACTGGGCCAGGCTGAAACCAGGAACTGGGAAGCTCCGTTCTGGTTTCCCATGTGGGGGCCAGGGACACGTGTACTTGAGCCATCTCCTGCTACCTCCCAGGTTGTGCATCAGCAAGGAGCTGGAATGGAGAGTGGAGGGGGAACTTGAACCCAGACACCCAGCAGGTGAGCCACGTGGTTGTCCCTGGGACTCCCTCCTGGCTACACCCTCATGCTAATATTCGTTGCTTTGTTCCAGCACAGCTTTCCACTCTTCGACAGCTGGGGAAACTAAGGCATAGGACCTGCAGTGACCTGCCCAGGACCGCAGAGTCCAGAACCCTACACTAGACAGGACTCTGATCAAACTAGATGACTCACTGCCAAGTCTGAGTGTGTCTGTTTTAAACAGGAGCATCTTGAATTCACCTTGACTCCTGGGGAGAGGAAGTCGTTTATGTCTCCTTTCATTCCCTCTCCACTGCCTCCCCTGTTCTGGGAGGTAGAGAAACAGGCATAGCTGAAGGGCTTCTATTGCCGATTCCCTCTCTAAAGGGCTGGTTCATTCCACGCTGAAGCCAGAAGCTCGGAACCCAATTCAAGTGTTTTGTAGGTGGCCAAGTACTTAGCTCACCCTCTGCTGCCCCCGAGGCTGCGTTAGTAGGAAGTTGGATTGGAAGTTGAGTATCCGGGACTCAAACCAGTACTTACTTATATGGGATTCCACTGTTGTGTGTCCCACATCTTAACTCACTGTGCCAAAATGTGGGTCCCTATTTAATGCTTTCGGATGCTTGCTAATCTCCATTCTTACCCTAAAGGAGGAAGGGCCAGGTCCTGTGTCGTGTTCTCCGCCCATCCTTCTTGCTCTAGCAGCAAACAGCCCCATGGGGTTCAGAAAGTTATCTGGTAGGATTTTGTTTTGTAGGGCTTGTTTTTGAGGACAAGGCATACCACTTTCCCATTTAGGGTAGGGCCCTGTGGTCATGTTTTACATGAAATTGACCTTAAGGAAAGAAGTCTTCTCGAAGGAACTGACCACCGGATCCAGGTGGCCAGGGTGACAAGGGTTTGGTTACAGAGGAAAGCCAGAGCCAGAAGCAGCGGGGCCCTCTGCCCTAGCCCTGTCTCAGGCTGGAGCAAGTGCTTCTCCCTTCTTTTCCTCTCTCTTCTCCCTACTTCCCAGAGACTGCACGCACCTGTCAGTGGCTGAGCCGGGCTGTGGGATGACTGTGTGGGTGCTGCCGGCTGTATGACACCCAAGACTCACAGGTGGGTGACAGGGTATAGGGTGGGGATTCGGGGCCAGAGGCGAAGCAAGACAGGCTTGGAAAATGAGGCAGTAATGCTTTGCCACCAGGCCACTGGCTTTGTCCTCCTGTTGGTCCTCTTCTGTTGGGTCTCCTGTCACTCTACCCTTGGCCGGGTCCAGGTCTCACACCCAACACCCAGGCAGGGCTTTCTCCCCATAAGGCCTGTGAACCAGGGCCTTCCCAGTTGCACCTGCTCTTGCCTAAGTGTGGCTATGGAGCTCACTTCTCTCCAAGCTTGGCTTCCACTTTCCTCCATCTTTGCTCATTCAGTTTTCATGTTTTACATCCATCCTCCTGAGTTGAACGTTGGGGCATGTCAGGCCACAGCAAGCTCGTTCCTGCTGCCAGCCTTGGCTCTCGCCAACGAGCCTGGAACTCCAGCTGGCCCGTGCTCTGTCCTTCAAGTCTCCGCTGAAAATTGCCCCCCTTGAGAGACCACCACCGAACTCTTGTCTCCTCCCAATTCCTCTGCATCCCACTATCTCGTCGAATTGACTTTATAACACAGAATTTTAAAAATCTATGTATTTGTTTTTCACCAGTTTGAAAGTCAGAGAGGAGAATGATCTTCTATCTGCTGGCTCTCTTCCCAAATGCCTGCCACAGCCAGGATCGAGCCAGGTCAACACCAGCTTCTAGAAGCTTCATCAGGGTCTCTCAATGAAGTTTCCTCTTCAAGGGGCCCAAGTTATTGATGCATCACCTGTCACCTTTGAGGTACAGGAAGCCAGAATTGAAGTGGAGGAGCTGGGGCTTGCCTTGGCACTCCAGTATGCAATACTGTCAGTGCCAGCATTAGCTTAACTTGCTATGCCACCACTCAACTGCTCAGAATAGCCAGGACCAAAGTTGGAAGCAGGGACCTGAATCCGGGTTTCCCACTTGGGTAGCAGGAGCTGAAGGACTTGAGCCATCAGCTGGTACCTCTCAGAGCCTGCTTAAACTAGAAGCTGGGAGAGAACTGAGACTCCAACCCAGGAACGCCATCTCTCTGGCTTTCAAATATATACATATGTATTGTAAATCACATTCATTTAAAAAACTTTAACTCTGCCTAGTATAGCCACTCACCTGGCTCAGTGGCCTAGCAGCTAAAGTCCTTGCCTTGCACGCACTGGGATCCCATATGGGCATCGGCTTGTGTCCTGTCTGCTCTACTTCCCATCCAGCTCCCTGCTTGTGGCCTTGGAAAGAAGTGGAAGACAGTCCAAAGCCTTGGGACCCTGTACCCACATGGGATACCTGGAAGAAGCTCCTGGCTCCTGGCTTTGGATCAGCTCAGTTCTGGCTGTTGCAGCCACTTGGGAGTGAATCATTGGATGGAAGATCTTCTTTGTCTCTCCTCTTCTCTGTATATCTGCCTTTCCAATAAAAACAGATAAATCTTTAAAAAAATAAATAGAAAAATTCATCCTAAGATTCATAGGACAATCTAAAAGATCCTAAACTGAAACAGTCTTAATAAAAAACAAAGTTGAAAATTTTTATTTCCTGATTTAAAATTTATCACAAAGCTACAGTAACCAAAACAGAGCGGTATGGCATGAAGACAGACATATAGATCAATGGAATAGAATAGACCAGAAATAAACCCTCAGGATTGGTACAGTGGCTCAAAAGGCTAATCCTCTTTGTGGTAGCACTGGCATCCCATATGGATGCCAGTTTATAGTCCTGGCTTCTCTACTTCCAATCTAGCTCCCTGCTTGTAGCCTGGGAACGCAGTGAAGGACAGCCCAAGGCCTGGGAACCCTGTACCCATGTGGGGGACCCGGAAGAGAAGCTCCTGTATGTGGTGCAGTAGGCTAAGCTGCCTTTGAGATGTTGGCAATCCATACACAGAGCTGGCTTGAGTCTTGGCTGTGCTTTAAGTATTAAAGCAATCCAGCTTTCTGCTAAAGGCGCCTGTGAAAGCAGCAGATAGTGGACCAAGTCCTTGGACTCCTGCCAGCCCCTGGGAACCTGCAGGGAATGCTTGGGAATTCCTGGAGGGAATCCTGACTTCTGCCATGACTGTTGCAGCCACTTGGAAGAATGAAGCAGCAGATACAAGGGATCTCTTGCTCATTTGCTCTCATTCTCTCTCTTTGTATTTTTTTTTTAATTGGAAAGGCAGATATACAGAAAGAAGGAAGGAAAGAGAGGAAGATCTTCCGTCCATTGGTTTACTCCCTAAGCAGCTGCAACAGCCGGAGCTGAGCCAATCCGAAGCCAGGAACCAGGAGCTTCTCCTGGGTCTTCCATGTGCTGCAGATGGCAGCTCCAGCTGCTATGCCACGGCTCTTGCTTGTTCCTGATTTACAGCTGCCCTCTCCGTCACAGTATGGCCACACCTAGCCAAGTCTCCAGAGATGGGTATTTAGATTGTCTCCAAAGTCTTTTTGTGTGTGTGTGTGTGAAATGCTGCCATGAATCATCTCTCACACCAGTCACTTGGTAGGTGTGGGAGGATTTCTGTGGGACGATTCCCTGGCGGTAGCGTGCGGGTCGCACTGTGTGTGCACGTGTGAATTAGACAGACACTGCTGAATTCCCCTCCGGAGGAGGGCTGTGCCGACACCCCAGCCCACGGGGCCTGCTCCCCACATCCTCTCCCACTCAAAGTGCTACCAAAAGCTTTTGTCTTTTGCCAAACTGTTGGGTAACAATCGCATCCTTGCTGTTGCTTTCATTTGCATCCCTTGTTAGTGGGATGATGGTCACCTGGACCCTGGGCGTCCGCCTAAGAAGCGCCAAGGCTGCCCTTCTCTGCTCTGTTCCTGTCCCTTTTCGGTGTGGTCACCGTCTTTTCCTTCTGTATTTTATGAGGAGCAAATATATTTTCTGTTTGCCACTTGTCTGGCTAAAAAAAAAAAAAAGTTGCTTGTGAATTTCACAAACCCTGTAACATCGGACAGGTGCCACCTGACCGGCTTTCAGAGCTGGGGTAGCTGCCAGCATCCTGGGGTGCTGTGGGGCCCGAGCCCTCTCCTGTAGCCGTTGGTACCGAGAAGTGCTTGTTTTCACGTAGTTGAGTCTTTGATTCTATGACCTCTCGGTTTTGTTAGGCCTTTCCCATTCTGCATACAAACGCAAACTCCAATATCGTTAATTCTAGCACTAGAATTAACTGAAATCTGTTTCGTAAATTATTTATTTGAAAACAAAAGTAATAGAGGGAGGGAGGAAGGAGAGAAGTAGGTCTTGCTTGTGCTGGTCCATTCCCCGGATGGCTGACACAGCCAGGATCGGGTCAGGCCAAAACCAGGAGACTGGAACTCGGTCCAGGCCTCCCACATGGGTGGCAGGGGCCCAAGGACGTAGGCCATCAGGTACTGCCTTCCCAGATGCTTCCGCAGGGAGCTGGAGAGGAAGCAGGGCAGCTGGGACTCAAACAGATACTCCCGTTAGGGGTGCTGGCCTCACTAATGCATGGGGGCCACCACACTAGCTTTCCGGCTCCATCTAGAACGGACTCCAGCCTGCTGGGAGATGTAGCCACCTCACCACTATCATTTGATTCCTGCATTTATCTGCCACCCTGCTCAGGGCCGGGCTTGTTTGCACTGAGAACTACACACTGCCCAAGTGAGTCCCTAGTGTTGTCTGTCCGTTTGTTGAGATGGTGAAATGGGGCTGTTCTCTGTGGATTTCCCAGCCTCCCAGGGTGTGCACAAGCAGGCAGCTGGAACGGGAGGCCGAGTCAGGGCATAAATGCAGACACTTGGGGCTTCGATGCCTCTGTCCCAAGCCACGTTTTCCCAGTTACCCCAGATCTCCGCTCCTTTGGGGCCACTTGTGGTCCTTTCTTCTGCACTGTGCTGTGGAGAAGACAGGAGCCTCCATCCTGAGGAATGAGGCTTGAAGCGGAAAGTGACGTGGAGGGGACTTGGTGCTGAGGGAAGCTGCGCTTGCTGGAGTCCTTTGGGCTGGGACCTGGAGCTCTCTCAGGCGGCTGGCAAGGGCGATGGGGCCACCGCCTCCTCCTCCTCTTCTCTCCCTCCCTCCCTGTCAGCCCAGCACAGCTGTGGCTCATCCCCGGAGAGGAAATGTCACACTCAGCACCCCCCCACACACAGCTGCGGGGAGTGTGGGGGGGACCGCACCACACGGTGGCCGCTGCAGCTC
Organism: Ochotona curzoniae; assembly: GCF_017591425.1. Taxonomy (NCBI): domain Eukaryota; kingdom Metazoa; phylum Chordata; class Mammalia; order Lagomorpha; family Ochotonidae; genus Ochotona; species Ochotona curzoniae. Next base: position 9,291,623 of record NW_024465421.1, read on the forward strand.
CAGCTCCCGTGTGGGAAGGCCTTGCAGACCCAGGCATCTGTGACCTCAGAGGTCGCTCTGCACAGCCCTGCCTGGCTCACTACAGGGACCCTCAAGGCTGCTAGGAGGGTCATAGCCTGCCTGTCTGGGTTGCCCCTGGCTAACTGCTCAGCAGTTGCGTTCGGCCCTCTGGACAACAGGCAGATTGGAATGTGCTTGATTTGGCAAGGACGGTGAATTTGTGGCAGCTTCGTAACTGCAAACATCAAACAACGCCTTGCACTTAAACGCAAGCAGTTGGGGGTGAGGTTTGAGGCCTCACTGCTTGTTCAAAGGATTGGGGTCTGGAGGCAGAGCAGGTGTCTCCAGCCAGCAAGAGAGCAAACAGGGAGAGGCAAGGTAGGCTCTGGTTTTTACGGATAGAGCCAGCCTCACATTTGACTAGTTGGCAGCCAGGGTTAACGAAGGTGGCACGGGATGCCTGCTTACACTCAACACTGCTTGTTTGCCTGTAACTCAGCCATCACTGGGTGCCCCTTGTGTGTGTGTGTGAGCAAACCAGCATGCAAGGTGTGCAGAGGACACAACCAAGAGGTGTGTGTGTGTGTATGTGTCTGTTGGGGTGGGGAGAGCTCAAGGCTTTCTAGATCCTTCTGCAGGTTCTCCTGGGAGCTCAGGAGGACCTGACCTCAGAACTGAGGCTGGAGGAGCCTGAGCAACAGCAGACACGGGGAGGAAGGTCTCAGTGCCTCGAGAAAAACCGCAGCCAGTGGGGCAGGTGGGAAGTAACAGTGTATGTGTGTGTGTTTGTGCGTCGGGGGGAGGTGTATGTGTGTAGCGGGGAGCCGAGAATGGGCCAGATCCCGCTCGGGCCAGGCGGTTCTCCCCTCCCCTTGTCATGCAGCCACGGGAGCTACCCCCAGTGGCCCTTGGCCCCAGGGCTGGCCCTGTGGCAAGTGTAGGAGAAAAGTACAGTGGTTGTTACTGTGGGAGGGTGGTACGTCCTTGGGGTCTTCAAGCTGACCGAAATATTGCCTAGAATCTGTCTCCATGGTGTTGTCACCCCCCACCCATGGGCGGGAAGGAGTGACATGCAGGTGAGGGTCAGAGGCAGGCTGGGGAAGCAGCTTGCACTGGTTCTGACACCATACCTGCCTTGCAAGTGGGCAACACAGGGAGGCCTCCCCATCAGAATGCCTGGTTCGGGTCTCTGCTTCTCTGCTTCACCAGCTGTGCTGCTGCGAGCCAGGCCTCCAAGACCTGGGGTTGGGGTTGACACCAGCTGGATCGCTGGGGGAGGGTTCTTGTTACCATGGTGATGAACAGGTATGCCTGGAGGAGTCACAGCCTGTTCTTAACACCCTCCCCAAGAGACCCATCAGCCCTGCAGGGAGCTGCACCCCATGTCCCCCACTCCAATCAGCAAACAGGATGTGTGGGACTGGCACAATGGCTCAATTGAATAATCCTCTACCAATCCACCTGCCAGCATTGGCATACCATATGGATGTTGGTTCATGTCCCAGCTGCACCATTTCCCATCCAGCTCCCCGCTTGTGGCCTGGAAAAGCAACAGAGAGCATGGCCCAAGTCCTTGGGATCCTGAACTCACAAGAGAGGCCCAAAAGAAGCTCCTGGCTCCTGGCTTCGGATGAGCTGAGCTCCAGCTATTGCGGCCATTTGGGGAGTAAACCAGCAGATAGAAGACCTCTCTCTTTCTGTCTTGCCTTCTCTTTGTAAATCCACCTTTCCAATAAAAATAAAATCTAAAAAAGCAAAAACAAGATGTGTGAGAGGCAGCCTTCTGCCTCTGTTGGTCCAGGACAACGGACACAGTAGTTAGAAGCCAGTGAGGTTGATGCCATGTCAAGTTCATGGTGCATGTTGGAGCTGGAGTCAGCTGGGAGTCGACAGAAAAATCCAGCCGTATGACCAGGATGCCAGATTTGGCAAATAAAAATGTAAGATGCGTTGTCAGCAGCCTGGCTTATCTTTTTATCTTCCAACGCCTCTGGAGGCATCATTGGCCCTACTTTGCAGATGAGTAAACTGAGGCCTGTGGTAACAGCAAGGAAGGTAGTGACAAATCTGGGAGAGCCCCTGGGGCTCCGTGGGGACTCCTACCTGAGGGCTTCCCAGAGGAGGTGACCCTTCTTGTGAGTTACACAAAAGGTCCTGTCCAGTGGGGAGAAGGGAGAGAGGGTGCTCCATGCAATGGGAACTGCCGGGGAGGGGCCGGCCACCCGGCCAGCCTGGTGCCCCGGGGGAGCTGCAGGTGGTGGCTGACCAGCTCAGTGACTGGCCCAGAGCTCTCTGTGTTGGGTGAGGCTGGGTGCCCAGCTCATTGTTCTCTGGGGCTCTGGCTTGGCTGGGCTCCAGGCTCAGGGCAGAACCCAGGCCTTGCTCTGGGTCTTGGGACAGCATCACACTGGTGATGGGACTGCCTAGGTTCATATCCCAGCTGCCCCTCTCTGTTCTCAGGGATCACACCTGCAGAACGGTGAGGAATCAGCAATGTCTTCATCACCAAGGCCAAGGGCTCGAAACAGGAAGCCCTTGGGAGCAGCAGCTGTGACCAACACTGGGGCGATAGGCAGCAACTCTGCCGGCTCTGCCAGAAGGTGGGATGGGGCGAGCCACCTGCCCACAGTGCAGGACCCCAGCTCCCGGCCGTTTCATCCAGGCCTGCCCTGCACACAGGGAACTGAGCCCTCCATGGCTGTCGCCTGCAGCTCCCACAGCTGGGGTGGGGTGAGGGAGGGGCAACTAGGAGAAGAGGTGACTAAGACGAACCCAAAATGCACCCAGAGGCCGCGGGGGGGGGGGTGACTCATGCGGGGGCAGGTTCGGGAAGCTGGTGGTGCAGTGGGTGGTGGTGGCCTCGGAGCAGGGTGCAGGGCTGAAGGCCCTCCCGGATTCCGAGGGTGGAGGGGGCAGGGGGCGACGTCCTGTGACTGGAAGCTTCCCCCCACTTCCCCAGTTACAATCTGCCTGGTTACTTTGTAGCTGTGTGATCCTGGGTCAGCAGCACTGTGCCCTGCGCTGGGCCTCAGTTTCCCCAACCATCTTATCAGGTGGATTCCATGCCTGCATCCAAGGTCAAGCCGTTTCGTGGTGCTAGCCCCATCCTGGAGGGCATGGGCCTTCCTGGGGGCCTCTCATCTCAGGCAGGGTGGGGCAGCCTTGCACACCTGCTACTGAGTAGGGTTGGGGGATGGGCCTCCTCTGCCCTTCTCTGGCTCCAGTTTCCCAAAGCCACGCCTGGCAGGGTGAGCACGTGGGCACAATTTCACTACAAAGAAGCAAAAGAGAGAGAGAGGAGGGCACCGCGAGCTTAGCTCAGCAGGCCTCATTTCCTCGTGGCCAAGGCGGAGAAGGCGCAGAGGAGCCTGCTCTTAGCCGAGTTGCGCCCCCAGAAGCGGGGCAAGAGGGGCCACACAATCACTTATAAATACACCTGCCTTTGACTCTTCTGCCTTCATTCTGAGCCTCCTAAGATAAAATTATACGAAACACCATTCTAAAAAAAAAAATACTCCATAGCACTTTTTTTTCCCAAAATATTGTTTATTAGGTCTCGTGCTGTGGCATATGGGATAAAGCCACCACGTGCGGCTCTGTCACCCATATGGGCACCAGTTCAAGTCCTATCTGCTCCAGTTCCCTGCATATGGCTCAGGAAAGCAACAGAAGTTGGCTTAAGTCCTTGGGCGCCTGCAGTCACATGGGAGACCCAGAAGCTGCGGGTTCCCAGATTTTGACTGCCCCAGCTCCAGCCATGGCAGCTACGTGCAGAGTAAACCAGCAGGAGAGTGTGAGGAAGGGCCAGTCCGGGTAGTGCCATGCTGTGTAGCAACAGGTGTCAGGACTGCTACAAAAGCAGATTAGAGATGAATGCAAGACTTTAAAAAATGTCTTAGAAGGAGTTTTAGAAAGTGATGAGAGAGAGCTTAAAAAAACAAAACAAAACATGGAAAATTTGTGTTATGAAAAAAACAGAACATATAGCTCAGTTTTTGGTATAAAACCTGCTGTAAACCCTGCCCCCAATGCTGCCCCACCCCAACTGCCACCCAATTCATTTTAACTCATGATGCACCCTCCCTTGGAGAGTGCCCTTCCCGCAGTGGGAAAGTGACCCATGTGAGGCAATCCTAAGGTCATTAGGGCACAAGACCCCAAGGGAGCGAGATTCTGTGATGGTGCTGTCCACCAGTCCTGGAACAGGGCAGCAGGCCCTAGACAAGGTTTTTTTTTTTTTTCCCCAGGAAGTTGAAATTTATAAACCACTTAATCCAACTGAGCATCCTAAGGAATGATTCTTTTTAAGGGTTTATTTATTTTTATTGCAAAGGCAGATTTATAGAGAGGAGAGACAGAAAGATTTTCCATTCATTGATTCATTCCCCAAGTGTCCGCAACAACTGGAATTGAGCCGCTCTAAAGCCAGGAGCCAGGAGCTGCTTCTGGGTCTCCCATGTGGTGCAGGGTCCCAAGGCTCTGGGCTGTCCTCCACTGCTTTCCCAGGCCAACAAGCAGGGAACTGGATGGGAAGGCGTGCCCTGGGAGGCAGCAGGTTCAAGTCCTTGGGTCCCTGCCACCCACAGGGAGACCTGGATTGGGTCCTTGGCTTCTGACTCAGCCCCAGCCGCAGCAGACACCTGGGGTGGGGGCGCGAGGGGGGAGGGTTGAACCAGTGGCTGGGAACTCTCTCCCTATCTACCTCTAAAATAAATGAATACAATTTCAAAAAATCCCTACCCAACACAGAATGTATTTTAAAAAAAAAAGTCAACATTTAAAAGATAAACATCTGATGCTGAATTTGGCATTGAATTATTTATATTTTTCACATGATTATCAATTATTATTGCATAGAATATTCTGAGGAAATGAAACAAAGACAGAAAATTGCTAACCGTAGGAAAACAGTAAGTTTCTGTTTTACTGAAAGGGAAGATACTTATAACTTACCACATGGTGCAGCTCTGAGCAGCATGTGCATGTTACAGTAAGGCTTGCTAAGGCTTTTAAAGGGGTATTTTTCATTACCTTAAAGATGTTTCGGGCTCAGTGCGATGGCCAGTTCAAGTCCTCACCTTGAACGCCCGGGATCCCATATGGGCGCTGGTTCTAATCCCAGCAGCCCTGCTTCCCATCCAGCTCCCTGCTTGTGGCCTGGGAAAGCCGTTGAGGACGGCCCAAAGCCTTGGGACGCTGCACCCGCGTGGGAGACCTGGAGGAGGTTCCTGGCTCCTGGTTTCAGATCAGTGCAGCACCGGCTGTTGCGGTCACTTGGGGAGTGAATCAATGGATGAAAGATCTTCCTCTCTGTCTCTCCTCCTTTCTGTATATCTGACTTTGCCATAAAAATAAATAAATCTTTGAAAAAAAAGATGTTTCAGATTATAATTCACATTTGTTTCGATGTTGACATTTTTATTTTGATTATTTGAAAGGCAGTACACACACACACACACACACACACACACACACACACGTTTTCCATCAGCTGGTTTGCTTCCCAAAGGGGCGTGATGGCCAGGGCTGGGTGAGGCCGAGACCAGAGGCCTGGGACTCAATCCGGGGGTCACACGTGGGTACCACGCAGGACCCCTGCTCCCCACTCTCCAGGAAGGTCATGTTCATGAGCAGATCAATTTCTTAGCCCCAAGCTTTCTGAGCCCTTGGTGATGGCCTGAAGCCACCCAGGCTGGATGCCAGGGTGTGTGACAGGCACCACAGGCGTGCTGTGAGGAGAGGAACGCTCCTCCGGTCCTGCCACCATCCCTGCAGCTGGGAGCCGACTGACAGGAAGTCACGTCAGAGGGCTCCAGAGGGAGGAGGGGGAGGAGCGGCAGTGGCAGTCTGAGACAGGGAGAGCAGGACTCAGGGGACCTGAGCTGTCCCTGGCTGCCTCCTAGGGTGAGTGTATCAGGAGACTGGAATCGGAAGTGCTGCCAGCAAGAGAATCCAGGCCCTTCGATATGGGAAGTGGCATCCCAAGGGCCTCAAGCATGGACCCAATGCAATAGCCTAGTGGTTAAAATACGTGTCTTCGATTCTGCAGGATCCTATATGGACACTAGTTCATATCTCAACTGCTCTACTTCCCACCCAGCTCCCTGCTTGTGGCCTGGGAATGCTGTCGAGCACGGCCCAAAGCTTTGGGACCCTGACCCCGTGTGGGAGACCCGGAAGAGGATCTGGGCTCCTGGCTTTGGACTTGCACAGCATCGGCCGTTGTGCTCACTTGAGGAGTGAATGATGGGACAGAAGATCTCCCTCTCTGTTTCTCCTCCTCTGACTTTGCAATAAAAATAAATATATCTTTTTAAAAAAAGATTAAACAAATATTTAAAATATAATAATTTCCTTCCTCATAGGAGTAGGCAAGTAGGCAAGCCAGGGGCTGCTCAGCTTAGCTTGCAGGAGCCAGTGGCTGCGGGTCATGGAACATGCTAAATGGCTACATTCAGGCCACGTGGTCTTGGTCACCCCTTGGGGCTCAGGGCTGGAGTCAGCCCCACTTCAACCACACAGATTCAGAAGACCACAAAGATAATTTGGGTGCTTTTGCCTAAATAAAGGGGAGTAGGTGCTCAAAAGACAGAACTAGCCTCCTGTTACTGCTGGCCTCTGTGGTCCCTACTGTGACATTAATGAGCCCTCAGCCCTCCATCACCTAGTTACTCCCCGTTTTGCTTTGACCTTGAAATGGACTTGAGCCCCCGCAATACACAGGAGGGAAAAATCAAGCTTCCTTCAGGTTCATGGTCTCTCTAGGGAATCTCAGGGTGAGGCTGAGCCAGCCCGGGTCTCCAAGCCCCTCCCGGCTGTCCTTGCGTGGCCCCTGCCCTGGAAGCCACTGTCTTCTCATACTCTGGCTCCTGGGTTTGCACCTTGGCCTGAAGTGCCACTCGCTAGGGTGGCACTGTGAGCACTTCTGAAGTGCTTCTTCTTTTGCCCACCTGTCCATCCCAGGCCAGACACTGGAGGGTTGTATGGGTCTCGATGTTTCTGAGAGAGGAAGAGGAGGGATTCCTCATCTAATGAATGTAAGCTGAGCAGGGGGAGGAGGTAACGAGACGTTTGAGGTAGCTTCTCCCATTGTGGCTTATCTCGCCTTGGCTCCGGTGGCTGGCATCGGTGCGGGGTCAGGAAAACTTTCTTGCAGAGCATCTTGGGGCAAAAAAGGTCCCAAATTACAACTGTCACCTGCTGAGATTCAGTGCTACTGGAGCATGAGTTAGTCTAGTCTGACCACAGGCAAGGACATGAAACACCCTCCACAACGTTTTCCATCACCCAAAGTAGGCAGGGACCCAGGGTAAATGCAACGACCTAGAGGTTACGCAGGCTGCCTGGGTTCTAGGGTAGCGTGGGGGAGGCTGGTGTCCCAGTGTCCTTGCGGTCACGCCCAGCAACTGGCAAAAGAAACCAGATGGTGGCAAACTGAGGCCCCCTGGTGGTGAGTCCTGGCATGTTGACACAGGAGGGAACACGAGCTTAGTTTACTTTTTTATAAGATTTATTGTTATTAATTTTTTAAATTAGAAAGTCAGATTTACAGAAAGAAGGAGAGATACAGAGAAAGATCTTCCATCTGCTGGTTCACTCCCCAACTGGCTGCAACGGCCAGAACTGAGCAGTTCCGAAACCAGGAGCCAGGAGCTTCTTCTGGGTCTCGCATGTGGGTGCAGGGTCCCAAGGTTTTGATCATCTGCTGCTTTCCCAGGGCACAAACAGAAAGCTGGATGGGAAGTGGAGCAGTCAGGACAAGAACTGGTGCCCATATGGGATGCTAGTGCTAGCAGATGGAGCAATAGCACGCTAAGCCATGGCCCCACTTCTAATCAGGCAGTATCTGCATAACTAGGGATCCAGTCATGCAGTTAACATGTGCTTTTCCTCTACCCCATAACAGTGTGATTAAAAAAAAAAGATTTGGGCCCGGCGCGGTGGCGCAGTGGTTAAGGTCCTTGCCTTGCACGCCTGGGATCCCATGTGGGCGCCGGTTCTAATCCCGGCAGCCCCGCTTCCCATCCAGCTCCCTACTTGTGGCCCGGGAAAGCAGTCGAGGACGGCCCAAAGCTTTGGGACCCTGCACCCGCGTGGGAGACCCGGAAGAGGCTCCTGGCTTCAGATCAGCATTGGCCGTTGCGCTCACTTGGGGAGTGAATCATCGGACAGAAGATCTTCCTCTCTGTCTCTCCTCTCTGTATATCTGACTTTCCAATAAAAATTTAAAAAAAAATAAATAAATCTTTAAAAAAAAAACAACAAAAACAAAACATCTGTTTTTCCTCTTGAAGTGTCAGGAATGTGATGGAGATTGCTTCTCTTGTTAGCTGCATCCTTGTCCACCAAATAGCACTATGTATCCACTCATTGACAGACTGTATCACCGCATCCAGACCTTGCTGCTGGCGTGGGGGCTGGGGAGGGACTGCAGGTTGGCCAGATGTGCCCCCACGCATACTGTTCCTACAGAACTTACGGTGTGAGTGGAGAAAGAGGCGCGCACGCGTGCACACACACACACACACACACACACACACACACACGTTGACATCACGGCAGGGATCCGGAGCAAGGGAAGTCGGGAGATCCCTCTGGTGGATCTGGGAAGCAGCAGGAAGCCCAGTTCATCCACGTGTTTGCTAAGTGTTGGCTGAGTGGAAGCTGGAACAACTGGCGTGTTCTGTCCCTCTGGGCTTCTGTGAGTGTCTCCTGCCCGTCCCAGGGGCTCCGAGCTGGAGCTGGTTCCCTGCCACCCTCCAGCCCCGATCCGGGGCTTCTCTCAGACTCGGCACAGCACCTGTCAGGGTCAGGCCTTCCATTTCCCAGGGACCCCATGTGTCCTGTCACCCCACAGCCCAAACAGACAACAGCCAGCCAGCAGTGATTTTTCTAAACTTTTGTTTATTTTATAGCAATTGTCATGATTAGAGAAGTAAATAAGACATTTAAAAATCTTCTGGGAGTGGGCGAAGGAGGTCAGGATATTTACAAACACGTGGGGTGGGGAAGACGAGACACAAGTATCTGGGACCTGGGCTGCCCCCCAGACCCCCGCCCCAGGCCCCCAGCTGGATGCTGAAGCCAGCTGCCAGGACTGTCCCAGCAGCCACAGCGTGGGCTCAGGACACATCGGGCAGCTTTGGCGGGGGGTAGCTCTGCCCCACGGGCCTGATGGGAGACCCTGTAGCTGCTCTGTGCCCGCCTCCTGTCCAGGGGACTCCCCACATCCCACAGGCCAGCTCAGAGGGATCTCTGGGGAGCACCGAAGGGCAGGGGGCAGTGTGGGTGACACGGGGGCTGGGACAGAGGTTGGGGACAACCTGGCCTGCCCAGGGTGTGAGCATACACGCACACACACACACACACATACACACACACAGAGTATACTTTCACAGAACTGCAAGGGGAAACAGGTTTTTTTTTTTAAGTTTTTTTTTTTTTGTATTTTTGTTTTCTACATCTCCATGTCTACGGTGTTATTTTTTGCTAGTATTTTTTGTTTGTTTCTTTGACTGTAACATCAACTGAGGTAAACATCTGTGACCAACACATCTCCTAGAAAGGGCAGAGGGTCCCGACCCAGCCAACGGCGGCGGTGGCGGCCGTGGCCTGACAGGGTTTGTCTGGGGCCAGTCTGGTGGCTGCAAACCCAGGGCGGGCAGGGCTACGAAGCTACGGTCCCTTCCCAACGCTAACATCCTAGATACTACGACGAGGGAGCCAACTCCCAAACAGGATCTTAACAGAGAAAAAGAGAGAAAGAGAAGAGAGAGGGCCTGGCGGGCACGTGGACTGTTGGAATTTCGCTTCCTTGTTATTGCAGGAGACACCAGGGTGTGGAGAGGCCTAAGGCAGAAGGAGAAGTTGCGGCAGGGGAGAGGTGGTGGCCCCTGTGGCCCCTCGGGCTTCAGCTGGGCCGGGGGCAGTGAGGGGGAGGGGCCTTCCGGGAGACCTGGCCCTTGGCAGGAGGGGTTTTGCTACTTACCTGGCACGTGGAGGGTCCCATGTCCCCAGGGAGGAGAGGGGCCAGGCCCTGGGACAGCCGCACAGCTTGTAAACGGGACCTTGGCAGGGCAGGGGACCTATAGCCCTTTGCGTGGTGGGAGTGAGGGGGTGAGCTGGAAATGTGGTGGTATTGGGGGACTCCAGGCCAGAGGGCGGTCAGAGACTCTTCGAAGCCAGCCTGGCCCATCAATGCCCCGGAACCCAGTAGGGACCCACCTAGTAGGGGTGGCCCAGGACCGTGGGTGGGGCATGGCCAGGCGGAGGGCACAGCCTCACCCCTGTTGAGGTTATTGCGGGGATCCCAGGCCTGCAAAGAGGGCAGGGGGTCACCCGGGAGGACTGGGCAAGGCTGGGTTCCCCTCAGTGTTGTGGCCCTGGTGTCTGAAGGGTCCTTCAGGTGTCTCGGTGCTGCTTCCTCTGAGCGCTGCGGGAAGATGCAGGCCCAGGCACCCTGAGAGGTGGGCGGGGCTTTGGAGGCAGCTGGACACAGTCACTGGAACACCTGAGGCAACACACACACACACACCTGCACTACACACACACACACAGCTGCACTACACAGCCACACCTAGGCAGACACAGCTAGACACACACCTGCACTCTGCACTCACACCTAGACACACACCTGCACTCACTTACGCACTCACACCTGAACTCTACACAGCCACACCTGCAGTGCAGCACCCCCACACCACACCGCATGCAGCTCCCAACCCCCCTCCAGCAACCTGAGAGACACAGAAAAAAAACAACAAACCATCAGCCGTCTTTGGAGGCTAAGGGGTTTGATACCAATAAAAACCCAGCTGAGATTCCTAACTGGGGATCCCCTTGCTGCAGGCTGGGATGGTCTACAGGTGGCAAGGGACTAAAGGGGGGGACTCTGCTAGTCGGGGTGGGGCTCTGCTAGTCAGCGGGACCCCACACAACAGCCAGGACTGGGAACAGGGGTGTGGAGGAGCCGCTAAGGGCCTGTTGCTGCAGGAACGCGCACGCGCACACACACACACTCAAGCATACATCCGCACCCAGACATTTGCTACATTTTCCTGGGGCTTGGCTTCTCCCTCCAGCCTCCCCAGCAAGCGGTGGGTCTCAGCGCAATGTCCTCACACCAGCCAGTGCCCAGCAGCCTGCAGCCCCTCCTTTGCCCAACGTCAGTCCTTCTCTGTGCCCAGGGCCCCAGGTGGGGGTAAGAGTGTGTGTGTGGGGGGGGAGGTGGGGGTGGAGGGAAGATGTGGATCTGCCAAGGGGATGCCAACAGTCAGGAGCAGAACTTGGCGGGATTCCCGGGCTGGAGGTGTCAGGGGGTGAAGCCCCCACACTCTGTTGCTCCCAGTGTGTGTGCGGGTGGGTGGGTGTGGGGTGTGGGCCTCTGGAATCCTCTCGGGTCTGCAGGGTTCGGCTCCTCCAGGTCAAGCAGTCGCCCCCACGAGGTGGCATGGTCACCACCAGGCTGCTGTGGGTGGCCGGGGTCAGCCGGCCCGCTTCCCTCTACCTGCTGCGGAGGCTTCTTCTCCATCTCCTGCTGCCAACACCAGCACCGGCTTGTTGCTTGGGGTGGGGATGGGGGTCCTGGGAGGCTCCCGCATCCCTCCCCTCGTCCTCACCTGGCTGTGCGTGGTGCCCCAGGCCCGAGGGCGGCTCAGACGCAGATTTCGATGGCCGTGGCCAGCACCACCTGCCCTTTGCTCTTGTCCGGGCGGCCATCGGTCCTGCCGGAGGGCCCCGGGGGCGCCAAGCCGGTCTCGGGCACAGGCACCGGCACGGGTACCGGCACGGGCACAGGTGCAGGCCCGACGGCCGGGGGTGCGGGCCGGGAACCGCTGCCGCTTTCGGTCAGCACTGTCCGCTTGAGCGGCCCGGGCGCCTCGAGGCGCAGCGGCCCGGCAGGCAGCCGGTCTCCAGGCGGCTTGCGCGCGCGGTGCGAGGGCCTGCGCCGCAGCTCCGACGTGAGCTCGTGCTTGAGGAAGCGGAAGACCTCCTTGGCCGGCCCTCGGCGCTCCGGCTCCAGAGCCAGCAGGCGCTGGAACATGCGCAGGGCAGGCTCGGTGAAGCGCCGCCACTGCGATGGCAGCCCTGGCAGGCGGCCGCGCTGCCAGCGCACGAACTCCTCGAAGAAGGCGTCGGCGCCCGACGCCGCCTCCCACGGGAAGTTGCCCGTGAGCACGCAGAAGATGAGCACGCCGAAGGCCCACACGTCCACGCCTGTGTCCACGGCGAAGCCGTCGGCGCGGCCGGCCTGGCACACCTCGGGCGCCGTGTAGGGGATCGTGCCACTCACACGCTTCACGCGGCAGCCCACGCGGCGCGTCATGCCGAAGTCAGCCAGCTTCACGCGGCGACACTCGCGGTCGAAGAGCAGCACATTCTCGGGCTTGATGTCGCGGTGTACCAGCTGTCGCCCGTGCATGAAGTCCAGTGCCAGCCCCAGCTGCTGCACACAGCGCTTCACCGTGTCCTCGGGGAGCCCCACCTGCCAGCCGGCGCGGAGAGGACAAGTCACCCTCGCGGCTCCTTCTCGCATCCCACCCACCTGTCGCCCCTCCTCGGGCCTGGGTGGACGTTGGAGTTTGCATGCCCTGCCCTTGATGCAGGAACCACATGGCCACGGCGCCATGGGCTCCCCCTCCGCTCATCGCTTAATGGGTGGCCACTGTGAGCCATTTGCCAGCCAGTGCCAGGCACCTTCCAGCATAGTCTCCACTCCCTGGCTGCAGGGCCCCCTTGCCGCCAGGTGGCTCTGGGCAAGTCCAGGGGAGGGTGAGGTGGGGCGGGACCCCACAGGTGACTGCCCTGTCCCTTACTTGGGCTCACAGAGCGGTCAGACCTCTGTCTTCTTTGCTCTGTATCCCCAACCCCCAGACAGTGACCGCACACACAGCTGCAGGTGCCCAAGCGAGTGGCCCCTCCGCTTCCCCACTCTCCCTCTGCCTCCCCCCTCCTCCGTAAGGCTGTCTCCCTCAGCCTTGAACCCCCGCATCTCCAGTACCTGGGGAGGGATGATGTCAAACAGGTCCCCGGCGGGCGCGTACTCCTGGGCGAAGACGTAACAGTCCTCGGTCTCGAAGACCACGTCGAAGACTTTGATGATGAAGGGGCTCGCAGACAGGCTGTTGGTGATGCTCACCTCCCGCAGGAAGTTCTTCAGCTTGGTTTTGCTCTTGTTCACGAACTTCAGCGCCATTTTCGTACCTGGGGTCGTGGTGCGAGCAGGTAGGAGGCAGTGAAGCCCACTCCCCTTCCCTCCCGCCCAACTCTCCTCCACCCCAGGTCTGTCCACAGAGCCTGTTCTAGCGCCACACAGAGGTGGGCAGGGGGATGTCTTTCCTGCCACTTGCAGCCCCTGCCGTGCCAGGAGGGCCTCTGGCCTCCAAGAACTCCTCCCAACCAGATGCAGGGTTGGGGGCAACTTAAAAAAGGTCATGGCAAAATGTATATCATGAGAAAAGATTATATCTCGTATCTCGAGCCTGGAGCCTCCTGCCCGCTCCAGTTCCACATTCAGGATGTGTTTTGAGACAATGTATTCAGCACGCAGGTGGGTAACCACTGCCATTATTCCTTGAACAACACAGAATGGCCACAATTTTCACAACGTGACATCTTATCAGCTATGACAAATAATCCAGAGATGACGTAAGCTACTCAGGAAGGCCATTGGCAAATCCTGGGGTGTCTGCAAATCCTTGAGTATTTGTAGGGGTTGCCATCCGCTAGGGGCCTGAACCCAACCCTCTGTGGGTATCAAGGGTTAAGGGAGCTTGTCTGTTTCCCATTTGTCTCACAGAGCTAGACTGCAGTTTCTGGAGTGCACAGTAGGAGGCACTGCGAGGCACAGGTCCCGGCACACCCATCTGCCCATGTGTGCCCATGTGACCACCTAGCACTTGCACAGCTCCCAGACCCTGCTCTGCAGCGCTTCCCAATGACCCTGAGAGGTGATGTAAGGCGACCCCATTTTACAGAAGGGAAAACTGAGGCATGCATGGAGTGGGGGTTAAATCCTTGGCTTGAGATCACACAGCAATGCCCAGGGCTCCTGCTGCTGTCTGCCCCTCAGTCGGCACAAAGCCCTGGCCCAGGTGTGTGCAGCCCCTGACTGGCAGCTGGATGGGCACTGCTGGGAGTCCAGGGTAGGTATGGGATAGGGAGGGGGCAGTGGCAGGAGCAGGGGAAGAGAATGTTCTGGAGCTGACCGGAGTCATCTGAGTGCAGAGCCTTTGTGGCTGTAGGCTCTGGGCCAAGAGACTCGCTGTGTCCCTTATCTGAGCTGACCTCCCAGGATTGGTCCCCCTGCCTCGGAGTGTGCACCCTAGGTTCCCTCTCCCCTCCCCAGGCTGGCTGTCACTGTGACCATGGAGATTGCCTGGGTTCAACTGCCAGTTGTACCCCTTGCCCTGAACCCCAGGTTCAAGGGCAGCCCATATGTCACCAAAGCTGCCCACCACAGTCTGGACACCCTGGTCTCCCCACCCCTGGTTCCTCCCTTGTAACCTGCCCAGCTTTGTCCACTCCACCTGGATCCCTGATCTCCCTTCCTTGTTGGCCTCCTGCCCTGCCCCCGACCCTGTCCTGCCAAGTGAGCAACCACCCATGTCCCCAGACACTCACCTGTACCCTTGTAGGCTACCAGGTCAACCTTGCCATAGGTGCCTTTGCCCAGCTCCCGGACGAGTTCATAGTGCTTGGTGACGTCGCTAGCGGCCAGCGTGCGGAGGGTCAGTGCCTGCATGTCCTCAGTGAGCAGGGGCACACCCGCCCCAGATCCCGGGGCGGCCCCCGGCCCACAGCAGGGCAGGGAGCGGGCTGGCTCAGGCTCTGGGCAGCCCACGCTCATCTTCTCCCTGTGGTGGGGGATACGGCTTGACGGGGATATCAGGCTGGAGCCCCCTCTTCCGCTCCCCAAAGCACCCCGAAGCCAGAGGTTGGGTCCAGATGCTAGACCCAAGACGGCCATGAGGGGGCGACAAGCATCTTTGTCATGTTAGCCTCCCTGGCTGATTCTAGGTCCTCACCCCTTGCGGCGGCACAGCCAGCCCGGTCAGCTCGTGCTGTCACCCACGTTTATGTCACACAGTGACAAGGACACACACTGACCACTTCCACCCACAGTTACTGGCGGACATGAGCACCTGTCACCAGGTGCCCTTTAAAGCCCTGGGAACACAGGGACCAACATGCTTTCCTGGGGCTCATGTTCTGGGGGGAGCTGGGACAACCTCAAGACCCCACACATTCTGTGTGACAGTGGAAGGGCATGTTCAAGACCAAACAGACTCCAGACATGGCCACGTGACAACACCGCCATGCACACCCCGGCCTGTGTCATCGTGACATCTCGCTCCTGCACACACACACACCCCACAGCTGTGAGCCCAGGGTTCCGCTCAGCTACCAGTGAGCACCTGTCCCACAACAACCCAGGAGCTGGCACTGTGGTCCCCGGCTTAAAGCATCTGCTGCAGTACAAGCATTGCATATGAGCGCTGGGTGGCCCCAGCTGCTCCACTTCTAACCCGGCTCCCCGCTCATGCACCTGGGGAAGCAGCGGACGATAATCCAAAGTTCTTGAGTCCCTTGCCAACCACATGGGGGACCTGGATGGAATTCCGCTCCCCTAACTATTTCAGTCATTTGGGGAGTGGACCAGCAGAAGGAAGATCTGTTTCTATCACTTGGCTTATTAAGTGAAATCTAAAGGGGGGGGGGACGGACCCAGCCAAGTGGCCAGGTGACCCCTTTGGTGTGCACACAGCTAGGTGGCCCTGGATCTGGCATCCCCAGATGCATCTGTGAGGTTGGAGGAACCAGGCAGCCCAAAAGGCCAGGGCTGGCAGGGGGCATAGTCAAAAGCCCCAGCCAAGGTCTTCTCTTTTCTTATTCCTTTCTGCTTTCACCTGAACTCCCCACTCAGTTTCCCCACGTGTACCTAGGCGCCTTTGCTATAACAGGAACACAGAACCCGTGTCCAGTATCCCCTGGGATGAGCTTTGACAGGTGTCTGTGCTTCACAGAGCCAACCCGGTGGTTCAGACACGGCGGGCTGCAAGCCCCAGGGCTTCCTCAGGCCCCTGTTATAGACAGGGCCCCATCCCTCACCGCCCCGTTTCCAAGCAACCACGTCTAGGCCTTCCATTCTCATCAGTGGGGGAGGGGTGGCCCAGAGGCGCCAAACCGTTTCCAGGAGCAGCCTATGCGGCAGCCTGTGCGGGTACCTGTGCCTGGATGTCCTGCAAGCTGCCTCCAGACCCAAGGGCCCACCTCCTGCTGCACCCCATCCCACTCCAACTGCTGGCCAGACCCTGGCTCTAAGAAGGTTCAATCCTGATTGTGTCTATTGCTAACAAGATGCCCTGGGCAACTCCAGTGAGCCCCAGTTTTCACCATGTGTAAAAGGGGTGCAATAATAGGGCTTGCATCCACGGGCCGCTGTGCTGAGTAAATGAGATTCAAGGGTGGGTGTGTGGTCCAGCAGACACCTGTCTTGCACAACGCTGGGTGGGTTCAAGTCCCAGATCTACTTCCCGTTACCGTACACTCCTGGACACAGCGGCGATAGCTCAGCACCAAGTAGGGGGACCTGCATGGCACTCCTGGTTCCTGGTTTCGGCTGTGGTCCGGCCCCAGCCATCCGTGGGCATGAGGATTGCAGGTGTACAGGCTGAGTGCCGTCATCACCATCACTGGTTGCTTTCTTTCTCGCTGATCAGGGGCTCAGGCTGAGCATTGCTCGCGGCGGGAAGGGAAGGAGCTGCCCAGGGGCCCGGTGGCCTCCCGCAGCTGCCCCATGCTCTCCCTTCATTCTCAGCACGACCCAGCTTCCCACTTCCCACAGAGGGAACTTCCTGCCTCCCACCCGGCCCCACGTGGCGCTCCATCTGCGCTGTCTCAGCCGGCTGGGGTGCTGGGAGCCCTCCTCCCTCCCTTGCAGGCCCCCCATCTTGTGCTTCTGTGTTCACTGTCTGCTGGGCCTCTCTCCCCTCCAGTCATGGACCCGGCAGAGCCTTCCACTAGAAGCTAGCAATCGCTTTCTGTTTTCCAGTCGGCTTTAAGTAGGTGTCCCCAAGCCAGGGACTGTGTTAAACAGAGAGTCTCGGGGTGGGCAGGTGGCAAGGTGCCAGGCCTCTGGGAACCCAGCCCTGATTCTTTCCCTTAAACCCTGGCTTGGGGCAAGGGTGGGTGGGTGGCTGGCCCAGTGGCTGAGGCACCTGTGTCCTATCCCAGCTTCAAGCTCTAGGACCTGAGCCCCGTTTCCTGCCAGCACACATCCTGGGAGGCAGTGGTTTAAGTACTTGGGTCCCTTCATCCATGGGGAGACATGAGCTGAATTCCCAGCTTCTGGCTTTGACCGGAGCCAACGTGGACATATGGGGAGTGACCCAGGAGAGCACCTGCCCGAGTCTCCATGCAGTCCCGGCTTTGGTCCAGACAGCTCCCAGGTTCCTCTTTGCTGCAGTCACCTGCTGGGCCCAAGTGGGCTCAGGGTAGCCTGGGGGGAACAGTGATTCTGACAGGGACAATGGAAGTGGTGTTGGTGCCCACAGGTGTGAGCAACACTGGCTCTAGACTGGCACGCGTGGGCCAGTGTGTGCTTGGGCCCTTTCTGTGGGGTATGAGGCTACCCAGGCATTTTAATCAGTCCACAGCCCTCTTGGCCTTGAACTCTTTCTTTTTTAAAAAAGATTTATTTTTTATTGCAAAGTCAGATATACAGAGAGGAGGACAGACAGAGAGGAAGATCTTCCGTCCGATGGTTCACTCCCCAAGTGACCACAAGGGCCAGAGCTGAGCCGATTACAAGCCAGGAGCCAGGCCTCTTCTGGGTCTCCCACGTGGGTGCAGGGTCCCAAGGCCCTGGGCTGTCCTCAACTGCTTTCCCAGGCTGCAAGCAGGGAGCTGGATGGGAACTGAAGTCACTGGGATTAGAACCAGCACCCATAAGGGATCCTGGAGCATGCAAGGTGAGGACTTTAGCCACTAGGTTACCACGCCGGGGCCTGGCCTTGAACTCTTAATTGGATGCTGGGCTGTTTCCCGACCTGTGGCCTCCCTGAGGGCTCGGGGTAGGGCAGGTCCCAGGTTTGCACTCACTTTCAGCGGCTCCTGGGATCACATGGGTGCAAGAACGGCAGCTCCAAGTGGCCACCAACCCTTCCCTTCCACACCCTGAGTGCTGGGCCCCTTCCTCCTGTGGCCTTGGACATGCCCAGGGTGGGTACTGGGCTATGTGAGGGCACCACCACAGAAGTAGACCGAGCTGCCTCCACGTATCTCCTCATCCTCAGGCCACGCCCATGCGCAGTCCACTCCCTGCACTGCTTCTCTACGGCTCGCGTCCCTCCCATCTTGTCCTCCCCCGACTTCTGAACAACTTCTCCCTGCATCTCAGCACCCACTCCTCCAGGAAGTCCTCCATGGCAGGTGCTGCTTCCAGCTCTGCTGATGGAGACAGGTGTGTCTGTCTCTGTCCCATCCACAGGCCCAGAGTTCCCCAGAGGGAGGGACGGGATTGCAGCCTTTCCCCACCCTACCCAGGCATACAGGGTCCATCTCTGGGGGTCCATGCTCCCTGTTGTGTCCCCACTCCCTTCCAGCCTGTTGTCCACAAGCTGTCCGCAGTAGAAGAGGAATTCATCCTCACGCCTGTCCCCAGGTACACTCTGCCTCTGACCCAGTTCCGATGCATGTGACTTCAGAGGCTCCAAGGGGAACTACAGAAACGGCACGGGCCTTGAGGCTTAGCAGGGCTGGCCTGCATCCTGACATGTGCCACTTTCTAGCTGGGTGACCTTGAGCAAGTCGCGCCATGTCTCTGAGCCCCTGCAGCTTCGTTTCCACCTCCACGAGGAGGAGAGAAAGTTGCAGCCACGGTACTGGCACCCTCTGCTCCCTGCATGCCAGGTCCTGTTCAAACCCCTCTGAGCAGGCTCTGTGTGGTAACCTAGTGGCTAAAATCCTCACCTTGCATCTGCTGGGATCCCATACAGGCGCTGTTTCTAATCCTGGTGGCCCCACTTCCCATCGAGCTCCATGTTTGTGGCATGGGAAAGCAGTTAAGGATGACCCAAGGCCTTAGGACCCTGCATCCATGTGGGAGACCCGGAAGAGGCTCCAGGTTCCTGGCTTTGGATTGGTGAAGCTCCAGCCTTTGCGGCCATTTAGGAAGTAAATCAACAGACAGAAGTTCTTGTTCTCTGTATGTCTGACTTTCCAATGAAAAAGAAATAAGTCTTAAAAAAACCAACCTCTGAGCTCTCCGACATATGAGAAGGTCCCCACATGACCCCTTGGAAAGGAGCAAAGCGAGGCACCAAGGGACCATGTCCCTTGCCTGGGATCACCCAACAAGCTCCAGGATGGGCTCCAGAGTGGGTACTCTCAACACCCCATGGTTTTGCTTTATTTTTTCTTATTCTAGAATGATGGAAATCTCTCTCCCAGGACCCTCAGTAGCCAGGCCAGGAAACTGAGGCCTTCTGGCTTCTTTGTCTCGCTCCCGCTGAGTGCCTGGCACCTGTCAGCCAGGACGCCGCACCCCTATTAGCCGATTTGCTCCTCCTACAATCTCAGGTCAGGCACCAAAAGTGCAGCAGGACACGCCCCTGGGGTTACAAAGCCAGGGTCCAGTAACAGTGCAAACTCCATCCTCAAATTTAGCTCACCAATATTGTTGCCGCTGCACCTGTTGGAAGGCACAGCTGTGAACATCCCCATCCATGGCACTGTCTCCCCACACTTGGTTGACTGCTGTCCACCCCAGGCAGCCTCTCGCCCCTCTCCAGGGTGTAGCCTTGCTAGGCCCCAGGGAACCCACCACTTCCCGCCTGTATTACTGAGGGTGGGTAGGGTCCCAGGTCTCCATGGCAGCAGCCAAGGCTTTGCCACCTGCCAGGAGGGCCACAGCAGTGAGGGAGGGTTTCCTGGGTAAGAAGCAGGGCCGGCCGCCCACTGCTTCCTGCTGGGTGGATGGCTTGAGCAGAGGGTTCCACCCCAATGAAACCACACCCAATTCAAGCCTACCCATTGCACACATGCAACACGCATGTATACCTATGGAGATGTGTGTGCATGCACACATAGTCACACACACAGTGCTACTGGTGTGACCAGCTTTCATTCCCTGAGGCCCCATTCACCCTCTTCTCCAGGAGTTCCACGTGGCTGCTGGCAGGGGCTGCCTGGTCTGGAAGCGTGTCCTTGCCTGCTCCGCAGGCGACGTGGCCACATGGCTGCTTTCCCTCACTAGAACATGAACAGATGTGCTGTGTGTCACAGCCAGGCGGCAGCTGCGAGGAGGTGGCGCAGGTACCTCTGTTCTCTCCTCAGCGTGCTGGTCTGATGCTGAGGATCCCAGAACCCTAAAAGGGGGTGTAGGCACGTGATGCTGAGGACGAGCCCCTCCTTGTGGTTATGTGAGTCGGCAGGTGCCGGACTGCTGGGAGATGGGGTGACAGGGGCCCAATTCCTGGCTTCCATAGCTGGCAGACGACAACTGGGATTTGACTGGCCGCCTGGAGGAGGCTCAGCTCACCAGAGCCGCATGAACCCTGGGGATAGCGAGTGACCAGAATCCCATGACAGTGGGGTGACCAGCCTGTCCGGGGGAGAACAGATGCTGCAAACACCTGCAGAGCACTTCCTGTGTGCCAGGGGCTGGGCTGACCGCCCTGCATCACATCCTGTCATCCTTAGAGCTGCCTGCTGTGCTGTCCTCGGCTAGCCCTCTGCAAAAACGGAGGCTGCTGAGGCTTCAGTGTCGCCTCCAAATTTCACATATTTTGTCACCTTTGTAACAGCATTAAGAGGTGCCACGTTTAAGGGGTGATTAGGTCATCTGACAACGAATGATGAATGAATGGCTCAGACACTGAATGAATGAAGGGAACACAGTGAATGAATGAATGCCTTCAGTGAAGGAGCTCTTTTGGATTCTCGTTCTGTTTCTCATCCTTCCACCTTACTCCATGAGATGACGCAGTAAGAAGGTCCTCACTGAATACCTGGCCCCTAATCTTGGGCTGCCCAGCCTCCTGCACGGCCACAAAGACAGGTCTTTCTGTTTCACCGTCTGCGGGCGGTGGTACCCTATTATAGCAGCAGAGTGCGGGCCAAGTCAGACACCGGAGCCCAGCTGGGCCTGGCCACCTGCCCAAGGGCTCAGCAGCCCAAGGGCTGGGATTTGAACCCAGGTGCTCAGGTGTCAGCTCCCGCATCCTGTGCAGTTCTGGGAGGCAGCCCCAACTCACAGTCAGATGCGGCAGGAAGTAAGTGCGCTCTCTGTTGCTGGGGGTGGAGAAGCAGAGGCGGGGTGCCCATCTGTTGGGGAATCGGTGGTGGTGATGGGGGGTGAGGTTGGGCCTAGCGATGCCAGCCAGACTGTACTGGGATTCCCAAGTTCCCTGCCTCCACGTCCAGGTCCTCTCCCTCCGGCCACTGACCTTACACTATGTCCCCAGCGCGGGGAAGTTCCCCAGGCTGGACGACTGTTCCAGGGTGGATCACTTACTTCTCCATTAACCTGCTAAGACACCTATACCTGGGCTGGTTCTCAGCTCTGGCTGCTTGGATGAGGTCCCTGCCAGCTGCATGACTGACCTGGACTGTTTTGGGCTTCTGGCTTTGCTCCCCTGCCTTGACTGTTTCAGAACACAGCGGGAATGACCAGTGGATGGGAGATCTGTCTCTCGACTGCTTTGCCAGGCCACAAGCAGGGAGCTGGACAGGAAGTGGAGCTGCTGGGAATAGAACCAGCATGCATATGGGATCTTGGCGCATTCAAGGAGAGGACTTTAGCTGCTAGGTCACCACCACCTCGATCTGTCTCTCAAACAGCTTTGCAACAGGGTGTGATTTGAGGCCCTGAGGCAACAAGCCAGAGCCTCTGAGCTCTCCCTGCCTCCCTGGGCGGTGAGAGTGTTGGAGCCACTGCTCCCTGTTGGCCTGCATGACTGAGCCTGCTCGCCACACCTCCTTAGCCACTTGTGCCCAAGTCCCTCCCTGATGCTTTGCTGCAGCTGTCAGTGAGGCGATACGGCCTCAGCCTGGGTCACAAAGCTGCAGGATGGGTATGCAGCTGCTGGAGACTGATTGTCCCCATGGCAGGAGGGAAAGCCCTCCCAAGGACCAAGCACCCACATGTGAGCAAAGCTAAGAGGCAGCGACCTTGGGACCTAGGCACAGGTCTGCCTGAAAGGCCAATGATTCCTCTGCACACGTGTTCCAGGAATCAATACCATTTCCTTTTGGCTTGGCTCAGTCTGAGCTGTGTTTATGTAACCCGCACCTTCAAGATTCCAGGCAAGCATACCTAGCGGGGCGCAGGCACTGGATGGGCGAGCTGTGGGCATGGGTGGGCAGGTAAGAGTGACGCATTTGAAAGAGGCAGATAAAGCCCAGCCCACTCCATGCCTTGAGGCCAGGAAGACAATGGTCAGTGTTGCCAAGGAGGGCCTTGGCCGTGGGGATGGGTACCTTTCTGAAGCGACACCTGAGTGGGTCTCGAAGGGGATAACCAACCAGCAGGAAACTAAGCGGGTCCTTGAAAGCAAAGCCCATGCCTTCATCATCCTGCTATTCTCAGCACCGAACCAGGGTGTGACAAATGCCGGGTGAATAATTCTTTACATGTTGGGGGAAGTTGTACCTTTTTATATCTTCGCTTCCTTGAACGTGGCCCTATTATAGCCCACAAACACAGGTATTCTTTCAGTGGTGAAGTATCCTTGGCCTTATCTGACAGATGCAGAGATGGCCGGCCAGAAGGGAAGACTGACCTGTTCAAAGTCACACAGAGGGCCAGGGTGGGGGGCTGGGCCAGAGACCACAGTGTCCACAGGGTGAGGCGTTGTCTCCCTTAGACAGTCTTAGCTGAGGGTGACACTGGTCTGTCACCGGGACTGACAAATGAGTGACACTCAGGCACCTTTGTCCTATGTCAGGTGCCTCACGTTGATGAATTCATCTAATCCTGCGGCACATGCACAGATGTCAGCCACAGTCCACAGAGGAGACATGGAGTGGTTGTATCAACCCATCACAGCCAGCCATCCAGTGTGCCCTTAAAGCACAGCCCTGTGATTTATGGTCTCTGCGATCAAACAGCAGAAACCCTATCTCTTTGCTCAGTGCCTAAGGCTTCCCATGGCTGCTGCCTTCCCATCGTTGTAGCGACTCCTCTGTGCTGGGACCCAGAAGGGTTAATCTGCTAGCCCAGAATCACTCAGTTCCTCCAGCACTCAGTCCCCTCCTCCTGCATGGCTTTCCTTTTCCTAGCCAGGTCTCTGGCCCAAAGCCTCAGGCCTCCCTTCAGCCAGACCCGCTTCAGCACCACACAGGCATGGACAGCACCCAGGCTGGCCCAGCCTCTAGGGCCAGCCTAAGAGGAGGGGCTGATGATACAGAACTGGACCTAGGCGCCAGGGCTGCAGAGACACCTCCCATGTACGGACTGACTACCACTTGTCCAACCAAAGCATGTCCCTAGGGGCATGCCCAGCCCTCTGCAACCCCCGAAGCAGTGAGCGGCCTTGGACCTCTCCGGTAGGCTGTGGAAATGATGCTGCAGGTTTAGGAAGGGAGTGGGGATTTCTGTAGAGTGTGCTCAGGTCCATGCAGGGCTGTGACCCTGGGCTGCCCTGGCCATGAGGGGTGGGGTGGGGAGTAGGATTAGTCTTCTCATTTGCTGGCATTTGTACAACATAATGCCAAGAGTCCTCAGCGGATGGAACACCAGGACACTGGGGCCTGCCCACCCTGGGCACTAACCCATCCTGGTCTCTCTGGTCGTTCACCGCTTCCTCCCAGCCGTGAACTATTTTCACCTCTCAGCTGCCACGCCGACTATGTTCTCCCTCTCCCCTCAGCACTCTTCTTTCTGTTGAAATGTATTGTATTGGAGCCAGCACCACAGTGTAGGATGCTAAGCCTCTGTCTGCAACTCCAGCATCCCATTTTGAGTACTGGTGGCTCCACTTCTGATCTAGCTCTCTGCTAATGGCCTGGGAAGGCAGAGGAGGAAGCACTCATGTGGGAGATCCAAAGGAAGAGCTTAGCTCCTGGCTTCAGGGTAGCTCAGCTCTAGCTGTAGAGGCCAATGGGGGAGTGAACTAGCGGATGAAGGATGTCTCCTCTCTCTGTAACTCTGCCTTTAAAACAAAAACAGATACATCTTTTTAAAAAGGTACTGTGTTCACTTGAAGGACAGAGGGAAAGAGAGAGAATCTCCCATCTGTTGACTTGCTGCCCAAAGGCTCACAGGAGATGGGGACTGGACCAGGCTGAAACCAGGACCCAGGAACTTAATCCAGGTCTCCCATGTAGGTGGCAGCGATGAAAGTACTTGAGCCTTCACCAGTTGAGCAGGAAATGAGATCAGAAGTGGAGCTGGGACTTAAACCAGGCAGTGTGGGCATGCCGACTAGTGTGGTAATTGCTGTGCCAAAGGTCTGCTCAGGTACAACAGCCAGAGAGCACCACATGACTCCCAGCTTCCCTGCCCCCAGCTCCCATCTCTCCCAAAGTTCTTACACTTGCCCAGGGCTCTCTTTATGCCGAATCACCTCCCCCCTTGCACATCCTGGTCTCCCGGCTGTTCCCTGAACACCCTCGCCCCCTTGCCTGCTCCTTCCCCCAGAAAACTGCATGGCTCGGCTTTCCCAAGCTCAGTTGCCAGCACCTCCCCTCTGTACTCCTAGTGCCCAGGACCCTGTCCTAGCATCTGCCCCCGCCACTGACCCTTCGAGGGATGCCTGAGGTCACTGGCTGAGCTAGGATGGCTGCAGGGCCTTTGTCCTCTGGGAGCACTTAGACACCAAGGGGCAAGGATTCTGTGGGCAGGCTCTGCTCATGCCTGCGGTGCTTGGCATGCAGCGGGCACTGCACAAATATTTGTTGACTGAATGAGGGCATGAATTGGGACCTTCCCAACATCAGACCACAGACACTGGGGCTGCAGTCTCCCCCACTGGGAGCATCCTGGAGTCCCCTGAGGCTCCCTTTGGGGCTATGGTTCCTGCCTCAACCTCCCCTCCCAGCAGGCCAGTAGACAGCTGTTTACAGCTGTGCTCCAAGGGAGACAAACTACCCAGCCTCTTTCACCCAGGCCATGGCAGGGGGAGCCCTTAGGGGTGGGGGAGGAAGTTTTCCCAGCCTAGCTGCCTGCCCAGTGTGCAGACAAAAGCATGGGAGTAGAGGGTGGTGAGGGTATATGGGGGCTTACCCATCCCTGGCTGATGGGTGGAAGATCCCAGCTGGGCATTCATCAGTAGGGGAGTGAGGACTGCCGGAGAGAAGGCAGTTACAGCCCTTCCTTCTTTACCCTTCCCCACAGCCCCTGCAGGAGAGTGGGCCAGGATGTGGCTGCACCCAGGGGCCTGCAAATCCAGACAAACATTGCCAGACAAAGTCTTGGCCATGTGGCTCTGAGCTGGTGGTCTACCTTCCTGGGCCTCTGGCTTCTTAACCATTCACAGAGGGTAACGGCTATAAAGTGCTATTCCTGATAGCCTAACAGCTGACACTTACGGACCGTTGAAGTTCAAGTGCTTCACACAGATTCAGTCATTTAAACTTCACCCTAAGTTGTTATTATCCTCATCAAATCTCTTAGGGCTCTAGGAGGTAGGGGAAGATGAGGTGGCCTGGCCGGGCAGTGTCACAGAACCTCAGTTCATGAGGCTTTGTCTCACTTCAGCACATCCAGCAGATTTGCTGAGCACCTGCTATGTGCACAGCACAGCTGCCATGTGGGACACCGTATCCCAGGCAGCTGGTCCTGCCCCCAAGGAGCCAAGCCCAACACCAGACCCCTAAGGAGGAACCCCCAGCTAGGTCCTGGCAAGGCAGCTGGTGGTGGTGACAGTGGGCAGGTGGATGTGGTGGTGGCAGAGACTTCCTGGCAAAGGGCATTGTGAGGACGCCCAGAGCTGGGGCTGTGTGCCAGGGAGCCTGGGGACAGCGAGCAAGCAGGATGGCTGTCCAATGGTGGACAAGAGGACTGGAGGACAGAGGGAGGGAGAGGGTGGATGGCTGTGGAGGCCACGGTGAAGACTTGGCTTCCACTGTGAGGGACACCAGCTCTGGAACCCCTGGCCCTTCCTGTAGCTAACCCGTGCCCCAGGCTCTGGGACCCATGGCCTTGACCTGGGCCTTGCATTTGGGAGACTCTGGGTCCAGCCCACATGGGTTTACTGTCCTGGGATGAATGCAGGGTAGTCTAGAGGTTTATGGGGGGACAGTCCTGTTGTAGCCCTTACCCGGCCAGGACATATTCCAGAAGGAGGCTGGAGCCCAGGTCGGGTCCTGACAGGTCTGTGGTCCTGGCTGTGCCTTGTGAGTGGCAGAGGTGGGCGGGCTCTGGCCTGAAGCCTGCACCCGCCGGAGGCAGTCAGGGCCTGTACCTGCTGACGAAGGGCTAGCCTTCCTTCTCTACTCCTGGGCTTTTGAGGACAAAGAGAAAAGCAAACCCTCAGGAGGTCCTCAGCACCATTCATGGCGTTTTACAAACACTGACTTGCTGCTGCGTCCTCACCGTGACCCTGTGGAGTGGGTACCAGCATCCGCGCATCCACAGACTGAGAGAGACAAGGCACAGAAAGGTTATGCACCTTGCCTGAGGTCATAGGGCCTGGCCCAGGCCAATGCTGGCTGCAGGGCTGCCAGGCACTGGCTCTCCTTGACCACGGGACACCGACCACCTGAAGGCTGCTAGGGCTGGGCTGCCTGGGTCGCCTGTCCAGTTCACCAATCTACTGCCTGGTGCCAGTGTGGCCATCTCTGTCCCTCCTGTAGGGGGATGGGGGCGGGGGAGGCAGTGTGACAGTGTCACTCATGCAGCAGGCACAGCTCAAACCACTTTCCCTGGAATGGCTTTATTTAACCTCACATCCACCAGAGGATGTGGGTGCTGGCGACACCCCCAGGCTGTATCAGAAGAAACCGGGCACTGGGGAGCACGGACTTGGCCAAGATGATAAAGCTGGAGGGAGGACTCTGAGGGCAGGATTCCCACCCAGGTGGTGTGATGCTCAAAGCCACATATCAGTCTCTGGGTGGCCTTCAGGGTGGGGCTGTGGTCCCCGCTGTGGGACTGAGGTGGTGTGTGGCATGGAGCACTTGGCCCCTGCTCCCAAGTCGGGATGGCACTGGGAGATGTGACGTGTCCTCTCTGTAGGAGCAGGAGAGGGGAGACAGGGCCTGGAACAGAGGCTTCACAGCCTAGCTATGTACGTGGGGAGGGGGTGGGGAGCAGGGGAGAGCAGCCTGGGAAGACGGCTTGGCCAGGGACCATCGGCCTGAGCTCCCTGGCCTGCCAGGATGTGGCTCTCACCGGCTCAGCCTGGGTCCCTACCCACAGCAGCGACAAGTCCCACGTTCTCCTGCACTGCCTGCTGCTCTAAGACCCTTCCCCAGCTCGAGGACACGGACCTAAAGCCCGCCACCCAACATGCCTGGTTCCCAGGGAAGGTCAATGCTAATGCCACCCTGGATGAGGGTGAGCAGGTGGACAGCCTCTGTCCAGGGTCCTTTCCCTCCCTGATTTCCTGGGTAATGCTAGTCCGCGTCCTGTTATACAGAGGAGAATGCTGATGCCCAGAGAGGTGGAGTGACTCACAGAAGGTCACACAGCAGCGAAGTGAGCTTCAAGGCCGGTATTCTGTAGCCTCAGGCTGCCACGGACTTCTGTGGTCCGAGGCTGAGCTGCCATGTCAGCTCCTGGCCCCTGGTCCAGCTCCTTGGCAATACCCATTGGCTTCACAGATGCTTAGGGAAGGCTGGTACTTCTGAGTGGCTCCCGTGCATCTGGGTCTCCACCTCTCCTGCCTGAACAAAACTTGGAACCGCTTGGACCGGATCCTGGACAAGGAGGAAGCTCCCAGCCAACAGACTCTTTAGTCCAATTCTCTGGACCGACAATCTTGAGAAGGCCTGGGCCTAGAACCTGCAGCTACGTGCTCATGCTGAGGAAAAAAAAGGTTCATGGCCAATGTCTCCAGCACTGGGCAGCACTGGATGGGAAGTGAGAGACCCCAAAAGACTTCACATGGGCCACTGCTCCGTGCATGTTGCAACCTGGCCACAGGGTGGCAGGGATCACCTCCGTGTGCAGAACGTACACAGAGGTCGCCTGCCAAGCAAATACTTTCCTGGCTTCCCCGCTGGGCCTGCAAATCCGATGCCGGCAGCAGGAGCTGGCAGGTGGCCTGCAGGAGTGAGCAGGCCAGGTAGGACTCGGGGTAAGTCTGACGGAAGCTGGAGACTGCCACATCGCCGGGTGGCCCCCCAACACCAGCATTTGGACAGGGACTATCTCAGGCACCGACAATGATGACAAGGACCTATAGGCAATGACAAGCTCAGCCCTGCACACACAGACAGACACACACAGCTGCCACTGACTCCAAGCTACCAAACCAGTCCCACAATGTACCTGTCCAGGGGAAGTAGAGGCAGGTGGCTGCTGTGGACCCATCCCACAAGTTGGAGGAGGCGGGGCAGGGGGCTCTTCAAGGGAAACAGAGTCAGGGGACAAGAGGAGAGGAGGGACAGATGCCATTGGCCCACAAGGGGATGGGACAGCTGATGGCTCAGTGGGGAGTCACTGCAGAGCAATGAGGCCCCAGAGGAGGCGAGGCCCTACTTGCTGCAGCCCTCTGGTTTCCTCATCGCTGGCCCTGAGCACAGCGACCCCACTCCCAGCTCTTTGGCCCTGGTTCCAGCCTCTTGCTTCCGTGTGTGTATATATGTGAGAGAGAGAGAGAGAGAGAAAAGCTCCTGGAGGGGAGTGAACTCAGACACGTGGACCCTCCTGCATGCTTCTCAGGGTCTCCCCCTTTGATCCACCTCAGCCCCCACAGCTAGTTCTGGGAAATGCCACCTGTTTACCCAAGGTCACCCGGTCTGCAGGGTGGCCAGCTGCCCCCTACCCCCTGGCCCAGGCCTCACTGCCTTGCTGAGTGTGGCTGCTTTCAACGTCTTGGAGGCTGCAGGAGGGGCTGTTGCCAGAAGTCGCCTCTCCTGTTAGCCACATCCTTACCCCTGGGCCAAGGTCAACAGCAGGGGGGGCCCAGGTGGGGCATGTGACTTTGCTCTTGGCCAGTGCGAACAGAGGAACCAGCTGCCCAGACCTGGAGTCTGCAGGATGATGGGGGTCAAGAGCTGGTTAGTTGGACCAACTCCATCCAACTGAGTGTGGCTTGGGTCAACTGAGGCCAGCTGAGGGCTCTGCCAGTCACAGGAGAGGGGACCTTGACTCCGGCCAGTGACAAGGCAGACAGTCACTACAAGCTGATGACATGGACACAGGATTCCTAACACAGCCAGCGGTGGTTTCCTGCACCCAGACCCGGCCTCAGCGAGCCTTTGCTTGCTCACCTGCCAAATGGGGTCAGCATCCTGGTTTGCCCATGGAGGTACAGAGAAGAGTTGAGGAAGTCCCAGCAACACAGAGCAGGCTTGAGGAAGTGTAGGAGGGGGCAGGGGTGCAGGGGCTTTGGTCTAGAATTTTAGGGAACCACATGCCCTAGGCCTCTCAGCTCCCCAAAATGGCTAGGTGGGGTCCTGCTTTGTAGACCACCTGCAAAGTGCACTCAGGAACCTGGCAGGTCCCCTTGGCTGAGGAGGGCACCTGACATTTTTTTTTGAGGGTGGTGGGTGGCCAGGCTAGGGTTTACTCGCCTTGCAACACTTGCAACATCCGAGGACCGAAAGGTGCCCTGACCCCCCATGGTGGCTGCTTTATCTAGCCCATGTCCCCAGGCCCTAGGGCCCCTCCCTGTCCTGCAGGGAGCAGAAAGTACCCCCTGGGTGAAGACCCTCACAGTCTGCCCCTCCTCTGTGGCCCACCCCTGGCTCTCCACACACCCCCCTTCCCACCCTGTCACAGACAAAAGACACCCAGCCATCACCAGGGCCACCTAGGGCAGGCCCCCTCACCTGTGAACACTCCCATATTTCCTCCCGGGGGAGGGGGGGACTTCATTGAGGAAGTCAGGTTGGCCCTGGTGGGGGAGGGGCTTTGTGCACCCCAAGGACCTGGAGCCAACACTAGCAGCTCAGTTTTTGTTTTTTTTTTCGGAGGGGGGGGATCCAGCCCCGACTTCCCCCTCCCCTCTTGATGGCACCTGGGACACCCCCACCACGCCCCCGTGGGACTGGCCAGCGGTGGCCAAATCCCAGGGCTAGGCTGTGGGGGAAGGGAGAGGAGGAGGGGGCGGCTCCTCCGAGCGAGACACAAAGAGACGCCCTTCAGCCTTGGCTCCATGGCGACGCTGGGGAGGGGGAGCGCGCACCCAAGGACTTCCTGCCGCCCCTCACCTGGGCCCGGCTTACCTGGGCTGGGGCCGCGGGGACGCCGCGGCAGGGGGTCTGGGCGCCGTCTCGGTCTTCGTCTGCCCGGCCCGGGGTGGGCTCAGGGCGCCACGATCATAGGCCGGGATGCGAAGGGCACAGCTAAGGGCTCGGTCGCCCCGGGCCTGAAGCTTTGAGGAGCGGGTCCCCAAAGCTGCCTGCTGGTGACGGGTGTCTCCGGCTGTCCTTGGGTCCCTAGAGCTGGGATTTCTGTGTACCGGAGTTGGGGGGGCAGGGTGCCCCGCTCTGGGGACGTTCTGAGCTGGATCTCCGTGTCTTGAGGTGTGGAGTTGTAATGACCTGTACCTTGGGAGGGGGTGCCCGTAATCCCGGGCCGGGGGCACACTGCGGTCTGGGTCTTAGGGGGGTTCGGCTAGAAGATGGTGAGTCTTCGTGGCGGGGAAGGGGGGTCGCTCTCTTCCAAATAAGAGGAAGCCTTGGCTCGTCCCCGCTGGGGAGTCTCTCTGGGTTCGATCCGAAGAGGCCCCTCGCTTTCCTGGGGGGTTCGCTGGATCCTGGGCGGTGGTCGTGGTGGTTGTTGGAGTGGAGAGGGGGTGGGGGGGGTCCCCCAGCTCTCCGGCCGCAGGAGGCTGCCTGGGTCCCGGCCACCAGCGGGCGAGCTGTGGGAGGAAGCCCCTCAGCCGCTGGGGGGCTCCGTGGCCGCCGCTACGAGCAGCCCGGCCCTACGGTGCCGGCCGCCGGCCTGGCCCGGGCTGCGGCTGCGGCTCCGGCTCGCGCTCCGCCTGGCGCTCGGGCCCCGGCCCCGGCGCCCGCCCGGGCTGCGCTCCATCGCGGCATCGCGGCTCCGCCCTCGGGCCCGCGCGCACCTGCCCGCCGGCTCGGCCGAGCTCCGCCCTCCGGCGCGCGCGCCGCCGCCGCCCGCCCCTTTGTCCGCCCCGCGCGCGCGCGTCCTCGCCCCACCCCGGGCGCGCGCTCAGGGACCCTCCGCGCCGCTCCGCCTTCCTGCCGCGCTGGGTCCTAACGCCCGGGAATGCGCGCTCGTGCTCTCTCTCCTCCCAGCCACATCTTTTCTAGGTCAAAGCCCACGAGAGGGCGAGAACGAGGTTAGAGAGGACTCGGGGGAGTCTGAGAGGGTCACCTGGTCCAGCTGCCCGCTCCTCGAGGGACCAGGCTGCCCCAGACTGTCCCAGTCTAGTCGTTGCTCATGGGGGAGGTGGGGATGGCGCCCGTGCGTATTTGGAGGAGCTGTGTGATCCCGCAAGCCGTTGCTTAGCCGACCGACTGGCCTGTCCTTCCTTCCTTCCCGTCTAGTTCAATCGAGACCTTGGAGACGTGACCGGGGGGCGCAGGTGGGGAGGGGAAGGGAGGCTTCGGGGGTCCATTCAGCCCAGGTGGCCCTGCTACCCTTGCGGTGGCCCAACCTTCTCCGGCTGGCCCCAGCTAAGGCGAGCAGGTGGAGTGCTCAGGTGCTGCAGAGTAGGGTCACGAGGGCGCACAGGGGCACAGGTGGACAAGCCCTGTTTGGTAGGCGGGGCAGCTCGCGGCAGAGATGGGTTGGGGACAACCCTCCCCACCTTCTCTGGCATCCCCAGCCCTCCTCCCGGCGGCCCTGCCCGCACCTGCTGTGACTTCCCCAGTCCAGCCTCCTCTTTCCAACCACACCGGCCCAGGCCCACGTAGACTCAGGTATGTGTGGGTGCGGCTGGGGTCAGGCCCAAGGTCAGGATGTGGCCAACCACAGCAGAGGTCTCCTCTGGGGGTGGGGTGGGGAGGGGGTTGTTTTCAAGAGAAGCAACCAAAAAATCCCTGTTTTCACATAAAAATCTTCAGACTTCCAGCTGTTTGGAAACACAGGATAGTGGGCTATGTGAAACCCACTGGGGACACTCCTGACGGGGGACTTTTGGCCCAGCTGACTTCCTGACTCTAAGCCTTTTCTGTCCATCAGCAACCTGTCGTTCAGAGCCCTGGCCCCATCTTCTTCCGGTGGCCTTGACCTCAGCCGTACTGTTCTGCTTGCTGCTCTGGGACACCTGCTGCCTGCCTCGCCCTTTTTGCTCAGGTACGTTCAACTTCCCACATCTGCAGAACCCTTATCTGCTTCTAGCTCTTCCAACAAGTCTTGATATAGAGGAGGCAACTGTGGCCTCAAAAGGGACAGGGGTAGGACCAGGCCTTGAAATGTTCCCAGCCACAGAGACCAAGAGCCTTCTGGTTCAAGCCCACCTCTGCAGGGACCACCCTGGGATTCCTCACCTGGCGTTTTGATGACCCAACCATGCAGGTAGTAAAGGTTCGTCAAAATGCATTGCAGGTAATCAGATCACAAGCGCCACCCCACCCCAAACCCTGCCCTTCCGGGATCTGCAGAGTTGGGGGAGACCTGCTTCTCAAAGAGGGTACACTTTCACGGGGAGGGGAGGAGCGTGCACAGCAAGGGGCCAACGGCACCTGATAAGTGGCCACTTGGGACACCTGTGTGCGTCCCATACTGGGGTGCTCGGTCCTGAATCCAGCTCCCTGCTAACGCATATCGTGAGAGGCGGCAGGGATTGGCCCAAGTACCCGTGCTCTTGTCGGGAAGTGGGGGAGACCTGGATGGAGTTCTAGGCTTTCTGACTTCTGGTTGGCCTGGCCTGGGCTGTTGTGGCCGCTGGGGGAGTGAGCCAGCAGATGGAAGAGCTTATCTCACTCAAATCCTGTCTCCCGTGTCTCTTCCTTTCAAAAAATAAACTCAGAAATGGAAGGAAGGAAAGAAAGAAAGTGAGAGAGAGAAAGAAAGAAAGAAAACCCATCTACTGTGTACATAAAGAGGCTCGCTCTGCTTCCCAGGAGCTCCTGGTGTAGCGCTGCCCTGCTCCCTGGGAACACTGGGCTCCTCCCAGAGCAGCTTGCCCTTGGCTTTGCTGGAAGTTCATCCTACACCTGTCTCATCCCTCTTCCAGAGCCTGCTCTTGCTGCCCAAAGGGTTCTTCCATTTCCCTCCTTCCCTCCCCAGTAAATCACGGTCTGCTTCTCAGAGGACGGAACCCACACGGTCCCTCTGAGTACAGGAACCGCAGCACCTGTTCTCAGGGGTGTGGCCCCTGCCCTTGACCACCCAGAGATAGGCCACTCTGGCTGGCTCAGAGGTTTGTTGCCATAGCAATGCTACCTTCCTGGCACTCTTGATGGATCGCAGAGCACAAAGATGAACCTTAGCTATGATTTCCCCAACATAGAAAAAAAAAATAAACTGAAATAGGGGCTGGTATTGTGCTAGCATCTCATACAACTGCTGGTTCGAGTCCCTGCTGCTCTAGTTCCAATCTGATTCCCTTGCTAATGTGTATGGGAGAGTAGCAGACGCTAGCCCCAATGCTTGGTTCCCTGCCATCCATGTAGGGGACTTGGAAGGCGTTCCAGGCTCCTGGCTTTGGGTGTGACATCGCTCTGGATATTGGGGGCCATTTGGAGGGAGTAAACCACATCAGATGGAAGATACTGTCTCTCTTCTGTGACTCTGTCTTGCAAGTAAATAAACCTTGAAAAACAAAACAAAACACAGCAGTCAGCACTGCACCCTGCCCTAGCAGACACCTGAGGCCAGGAACCCTGGGGACTTCTGAGCGTTAAGTGTTCACTGACTTGTCAGCTATTTCTGCTACTATCGAGGGAAGCGAGAAATTGCAAGAGCCTTTCATGTCCTTTGCCATCTTTGCACCATGATGTTTTTGGAATTCGGGGTATGCTGCTCGTTGCATGGCCTGCTGGGCAATTGTACTGGCCACACAGATAGTACCCACCCCCCTGTGGTGGCCTGGCACTCTGTCACAGTCTCCAGGCAGGGAGAGTGGCAAAGTACAGTATTCAATTCCCCTTGAGGATGCCGTGATGTTCCTCATTGCTCACAGAAGGTCGTGTGACGTGCTGTCCCCAGGATGGCCACCATCATGCCCAGGACATGGACACTGAAAACTAGCACACGCACAGCATGATCCATCAGGAGTCCTGCCTGGCAGATAGCCAAGTTCAAGTTGTGACAGATAAAGCCGAGAGGTTCCCCTGGAAACCCAGGCAGATCAGAAGGGAGTCGGCGTGGCGCGGCAGCTCTGAGAGCCTGCAGGCAGGATGCCTCTGAGGGCACAGCATGGCAGTGCCCAGGGAAAGCCCTACCTGTTGGTCACCACGCAGCCCTGCCCAGCCACGCTTGGGGCTGGAAATTCTGGTCCTTGCAGCTGATTGTGTCCTGGGTGGGGTAGGGATGGGATAGGGGGGCAGTGAGAGGAGCTGGGAAATCAGGAGTGGCCCTGCAAAGGGGGTGGCAGAGGGGCTGCATCTGTGTCCCTTTGTCTTTGGGCTTGCAAACGACCTGACACGCATAGGATTAGGGTTAGCCCTGCTTCCACTGAGAGTGCGCTCCGGTGGACACATCGCTGGATGCATTTTTTTTCTTTCTTTTAAGATTGATTTTATGGGCCCGGCGCGGTGGCGCAAGTGGTTAAAGGTCCTCGCTTTGCACGCCCGGGATCCCATATGGGCACGGGTTCTAATCCCAGCAGCCCCGCTTCCCCTTCCAGCTCCCTGCCTGTGGCCTGGGAAAGCAGTCGAGGACAGCCCAAAGCTTTGGGACCCTGCACCCGCGTGGGAGACCCGGAAGAGTCTCCTGGCTTCGGATCGGCGTAGTATCGGCCCGTTGCGCTCACTTGGGGAGTGAATCATCGGACGGAAGATCTTCCTCTCTGTCTCTCCTCTCTGTATATCTGCCTTTCCAATGAAAAAATAATAAAAATAAATCTTTAAAAAAAAAAGATTGATTTTATTTTTATTGGAAAGTCAGATGCACAGAGAGGAAGAGAGACAGAGAGGAAGATCTTCCATCCATTGATTCACTCCCCAAGCAGTCACAAGGGCCGGAGCTGAGCTGATCCGAAGCCAGGAACCCAGAGCCTCTTCCAGGTCTCTCACGCAGGTGCAGGGTCCCAAGGTCATCCCAAAGCCATCCTCGACTGCCTTCCTGGGCCACAGGCAGGAAGCAGGGCTGCCGGGATTAGAACCGGTGCCCAGATGGGATCCCAGTGCTTGCAAGGCGAGGAATTTTAGCTGTTGGGCTGCCCCCTGTAACCGTTTTTTTAGGACTGTACTTGCCCCATGTAGAGGGTTGATACTTCTGGATCCTGGGCCTCCGACATGTTCACAGTGGTTCTGGACAGGGGTCAGCGTTGTGGCTCCAAGGGTTAAATTACCACCTGCTTTGCATCAACATAGGCATTCCGTATCAGAGCAGTGGTTCGAGTCCCGGCTGCTCGGGTTCCCATCCAGCAACCTGCTAAATGTGCCTGGGATGGCAGGAGAAGATGATTCAAATGTTTGGATACTTGTCACCCACCTGGCTGTTGTGGTCATTTTGGGGGTAAACCAAGGGATGGAAGAGCTCTCTGTCTCTTCCTCTCTGTCTCTTTTTGTCTCAGAATTCCAAATAAAGAAGTTATTAAATATCAGAGGATCTGGATGTCTGTGCTCCTTGCACTGGGATGGGTCATCATGCTTGCAGTGTGAGGACCCCATCAGCTTTGAACCCAAGAGTGCAGAAAGCAACTTGCTCTCTGGTTGCAAACCCTCCTGTCCAAGGCAGGGACTCCCAGGGCTGGCTTGGTCCCAGTTAGCTTCTGCTGGATGAGGAACTGGTCTCCTAGGAGATACAGGCACATGGCAGGAAGCAGGTCCTCCTGTCCAGCATGCCCCACTAGGAGGTCCAGCTACACCAATGTACTAGTTTGAGTTTTGCAGAGACGGACCCAAGAGTAGTTTATGGGGTCGGTGATGGAAGGGAGGGGAAGAGGAAGAAGTCACACAGGCAGCTGGCAACAGATACCTGGGGGAAGCCCATAGGACAGCTTGCTTACTGGGGACAATATAGATTATGCTTTGCAAAGTTAACTTATCCCTATTTGTAACCCAGGCCTGTCAATCATCCCTGAGAGGGGAGGAGTCTGGAGGCGGGGCAGAAGCTGGGAGGGTGGGAGGAGTTGGAGGAGGTGGGGCAGGGCTGACACCTGTGTACCTGGTACTTAGGGCCCACCTCCTCCAGGTGGCCCCCTGACTCGTCCTCCGGCCTCTGTTCTCAGCCCACCTTCTGGACAAGGACGTCACGCTCCTTTGGGAACACACAGTCATTGTCATGATTCCCTTCCCTGCTTCCTGATGATGGTGCAGTCTAGTTTGACAGGACTTGCCATCAGTCCCAGCACTTGCCAGCTGATGATGCAGCAAAGCCTGACCAGCCTGCACTCTGTCCATTGTGGGTGCCTACAGCCACACACAGCCCCCTCCTGGCTGTCCTCACAGTCCTCCTTCTTGGCTAGGAGGGAGGCAGAGGGTCACCGAATTCCCTCCCTCCAGCAGCTTTCCAAGAGACCTTCTTGGTTGCTGAGGATTTTCACAAGGTGAGAATTTTCCCCATCAGATGGGGAAACTGAGGCACGGGCGGCAGGGAGCCTCGCCTTGCCTGCCACCCCTGGCGCAGGAATATCTTCCTTGAGTCCTCTGCCAACCCCTGCCACGTCCACTTCTTGGCCCTTCACCTTCTAGGCCCACACACGTGCTGGGACTCGAACCCGCGCAGGCCCGAGCTGACGCCCAGTCACACAGCTCTCCGCTCTAGCCTTACCCACTCCTCGCACCTCATTTATCTGAGCCCATCTCTACTCTCACTGCCCTCCATTTCTGGTCCTGTCTGGGCGAGTCCTGGCCTTGAGGATGGGAAGGGACAGGTACAGGCTGGAGCAAGCCCTGGCCACACCCTGCTGTGTTCCCCGCCTTGGCTGAGCCAAGGGCCTGCAGGAGCAGCAGCAGGGATGGGGGGTGGCGATGGGGGATGGTGATGGGGGGCAGGGTGGAGCCAGGCCTGCCAGCCCTAATTAAGTGAATTAATTAGGAGGGAGGAGAAATCTCGTGGGAGTGAGCGAGCTTGGCTAATTAAGTAGAACAGGGTTTAGGCAGGAAAGAGGAGGAGCCGTGAGATGCGCCAGAGTGGCTCTGAGGTCCCCAAGGCACCTGTCAGGGCTGTGGCCCCCACCAAGGGCTATGAACCATGCCCACATCAAGACCTGAAGGCCCCGCCAGGACTGGTCCAGAAAACACCTCTGCCATAAAGACACCCACTGGCACTGCTGGAAGGGATACATTGCAGGCTGGCAGCCTGACCTGCAGAGGTGCCAACTGAGACCCAGATGGGAAGGGGGTCACAGTCCCCTCAAAGGCCAGAGAGCAGAGACACAAAGAAATAATGTTCCCATGCAGTGATTCACTTCCCAAGTGACTACAGCTTCCATCGGGCTCGCCCACGTGGAAGCAGGGCCCTAAGGACTTGGGCCATCTTCTGCTACTTTCCCAGCTACATTGGCAGGGAGCAGGATGGGAAGTTGGAGAAGCCGGGACTCAAACTGGTGCTTAGATGGCATGCCAGGGTTGCAGGCAGCAGCGCTAGTTCCCAGCACATTCTGTCTTTGCGAGGTGCCTGACTTAACTCCAGGCCCAGTCAGTACAAGGGCGGTGGTCTCAGAGAGCTGACAATGTGGGGATTGTGGGTGCCCTCCTCTCAGCCCATTTGGCCAGTGCTGTGCCCCTCAGAGCACGAGGACTCCAGTGGGCCAAGCTCAGGCCCTCACAGGTGCCCCCCTAGACACTGACCCCTTCCCAAATGCAGGTCCCCGGCCAGGGCTGAAGAATAGCAGCTGCTTGGGTGGGTGTAGGATGGGTGGCTTCCAGGACAGGCAGGGAGCTGGGCACGCTCAGGGGCACCAAGTGGGTGCCACCATCTTGCGGCCTTCACTCCTAAGTTCGGCGGGGGAAGGACTTTGGGGGCAGGTACTTGGTTGCAGGGCTTACCACCTGGAACGCCCATGTCCCACAGAGCAGTGCCTGGTTCCTGGCCCCCTCCGCCTCTGAGCAGCCTTCCTGCGGAAGCACACGCTGGGAGGCAGCAGGTGCTGGGGCCCCTGCTGCTCATGTGGGAGTTCCTGGCTTCAACTTGGCCCAGCGCCAGCTGGCCTGAGCTCCGCTTCTCTGCTTCTCACGAACAAACAAGCCTGATTATGGAGCCCCTCCGGCAGGGCCTGGCGCTCCTGTGGTCACCCCCCAAAGCTGGCCCCTACGTGACCATCCCAAGATCCAACCGAGCCCCCATGGTGCCCCTATGTGTTGTTCCTTTCTTCACTCATTCATTCATTCGAAGACCAAATGGCCAGAGTGTCCTCTGTGCTGACTGCTGTTGGCAACAAGACAGAGGAAAAAGCCCCGCCCCTCTGGAACACACTGCCCATCGAGGGGTGGGGACAGCTGACCCTCATGGTGAGGCAGACCAGGAGCAGAGGGGGTGTGGTGACAGGGGACGTGGCAACGAGGGCGGGGCAGCGGTCGCAGCCAGTGCAAAGGCCCGGAGGCCAGACAGAGGGTGCAATGAGAAAACAAAGCAGCTCGGGCCCAGTGCGGTGGCCTACCAGGTAAAGTCCTCGCCTTGAACGCACAGGGATCCCAACTGCTTCCCATCCAGCTCCCTGCTTGTGGCCTGGGAAAGCAGTGGAGGACGGCCCAAAGCCTTGGGACCCTGCACCCACATGGGGGAGTCGGAAGAAGATCTGAACTCCTGGCTTCGGACTGGTGCAGCACTGGCCATTGCAGCCACTTGGGAAATGAATCATCAGACAGAAGATCTTCTCTGTCTCTCCTCCTCTCTGTATATCCATCTTTCCAATAAAAATAAATAAATCTTAAACAAACAAACAAACAAGCAAAGCAACTTGGGGCTTGGGGACAGTGGAGGGGGTGGGGTCGGGCCGTTCGGGTCACGGGGAAGTCTTGGGCTTTGGCTCTGAGCAACAGGGGGTGGGGCGAGATTGGAGCAGAGGCGGGGTGGAGGGTGTCTTGGGTTTTTACAGGCCCTCCTCTGTTGCTGGGAGGAGGAGGAGGAGGAGGAGGAGGAGGAAGAGGAGGAAGCCTGTGGGGACAGGGCTGCAGGCGGGGATGAGCAGTCAATGAGGAGGTGGTGAGAAGTAGCGGATCCCAGCTGTGTGTGCGCTTGGCCCCAGACGGATGGGGCGTGTGAGCATTCGCTCTGCGCATCTGGACCGGGTAGCCCTGTGGACAGTTCAGAATATCCACAGCTCTCTTCCAGGTGGGCCTGGTTCCTGGGATCTCCTCCCCTCCCCCCCGGGGACCTTCTTGTTTCTGGGACACCCCCTCTCCAACCTCTACAGAGAGGAAGAAAATGTATGCTGAGCCCAGGGACCAGATAGATGGGTCTCATGGTGCAGTTGGGGAGCGGCCCAGGCAGGGTGGGGAGACCCATGTGTGTGCCTGGCTTTGTTTATACTCCTCCGGGCAATGGCTGGGCCCATTTCACAGCTGATAAAATGGGTTGCAGAGCCTTTGGGTGGCCTGGCTAAGGTCACACAATCCCGGGGTAATGTAGGGTGATGTGCAGCTTGGAACTTGGAAAACAAAAGCTGTCAATCAGATCAGGCATCCTCAACTACCTGGAAGCAGGTGCCCCATGTGTGAGCACAGCTCGCCCTCTAGTGGCCAGCCAGCCACAGTGCTAGGCAGGCGGAGGGACAGCGCAGGACAGGTGGATGTTTGTTCTGTTGTCTCCATCAATTTTGGTCTCCACACACACACGTTTAGCATAACGGTCCTTCTCTCTTCTCTCCCCTATATTAACCAGGCCATGCAGCTCTGGGTCACTTCCTAATTTCCTGCAACATCCAGGGCTGGGCCAGGCTCAAGCCAGAAGCCAAGAACTCCATCCCGGTCTCCCCTGTGCATTAGCCAGCAGCTGGAAAGAAAGTGGAAGTGAGGACTTGAACCCTGGCATGGATGAGGGCTGAAGGTTTCCCAGGCAGTCGTCTAGCTGCTGTGCCCCAACATCTCTCCCCCCCAAAACCCTGGGAAGTTTTCACAAGGTCCCACGCCCGGGCCACAACCCACAGCCTGTGAACTGCAGTCTCTCTCTCTCTTTTTTAAAGATTTATTTTTATTGTAAAGTCAGATATACAGAGAGGAGGAGAGACAGAGAGGAACATCTTCCATTTGATAATTCACTCTCCAAGCGGCTGCAACGGCCGGAGCCGTGCCAATCTGAAACCAGGAGCCTGGAACCTCTTTTGGGTCTCCCACATGGATGCAGGGTCCCAAGGCTTTGGACCATCCTCAACCGTTTTCCTAGGCCACAAGCAGGGAGCTGGATGGGAAGTGGAGCCGCCGGGATTAGAACCGGCATCCATATGGGATCCCAGCGCATGCAAGGCGAGGACCCCAGCCACTGGGCTGCCGCGCTGGGCCCGGACCAGAGTCTCTTATTGCTCCCTCTTTGTTGGGGTGCAAGCCTGCAGCCTGAGCCTGTCGGTCTCTGATACCTTTCTGACCTTTTCTGCTACCTTCGCCCCCATACCCACTCATGCCCCTCCCCTCACCTCTCACATGCCCCCACCCCAGATTTCTTTCCATGGCCTCACCCCATTCTCCATCACTTCATCACTCGAGATGCCCCCCATATGCTGTTGGCATGTACTCTTGCTGGGGTCCCTCCCTCTACTCCTGGAGCCCCTGCCTGGAAATGCCCCACCTATGTCTGCTTCTGCTGCTTGGGACCTGCGTCAAGCACAACCAGCCACCCATTCCCTTGCTCATTCCGGGGTGGAGGGGGGCAGCATCACCACACCCTCCCTACTTCTGTTTTTGTTTTTTTTTTTTTTTTCTGCTCTGTCTCTCCATCCATTGACTACAATAGCTAGGGCTGCACGAGGGACCAGGGGTTCCTTCTGGGTCTCCTACATGATTCAGGGGCCTAAGCTCATCATCCGTTGTTTTTCCAGGCACATTAGCAAGGAGCTAGTCCGGAAGTGGAATAGCTGGCACTTGAATCCGACGGTTTGAATGGCTTAACACTCTGCGCCACAGCGTGGTCCCCTTCATGGCTCTCTCTGGGGCAGCTGCCTGCCACAGGCCTGCCGAAGGTTTCCCAATGGGAGCGGCCAGGTCTCAGGTGAGTCATTCATTCCCTGCCTTTTCCACTGTGTTCCTGGGGCCTCCAGGTCTCTAGGGAGACGGACACTGCAGAATTAGGGAGTGCCTGGCCTTGCTGTTTGTATCTTCCTCCTCCTTCCTTACCTGGCCAGTCGTCCTTGTATCCTGGATGCCATGAGTGGGTTCCAACACGTGGCCCCTGCGGGGAGGGGTGGGTTGGCCAGCGGCCTCCCTCTCTCATTTTCTCCAGCATCTCCACTGCTGGACAGATACCCCCCCACATCAGGGACCCCCAGGGTTCCCAGGGAGATAGATCTAACAAGGGGTGTGACTGTGATTGAAGGATGCCAGATGAGTGCCCAAGTGGGAGTCAAAGTTTAGGGAAAAATGCACATGATGAAAAAAAACTATGTGGATTTGTTTATTTATTATTTTTGCACCACAACAAACTTATTTAGTTCCATTTTTCTACAAACTTCCTCTTCTTAAAAATTTATTTATTTGAAAGAGTTACAGAGAGAAGGAGAAACAGAGAGACAGAGAGAGTGCCTCTATCTGTTGGTTCATTCCCTAAATTCCCACAGCAACCCAGGGATTGGACAGGTCAAAGCTGGGAGCCCAGCCCTCCACCCAGGTCTCCCTCGTAGGTGGAAGGCAGTCAGCCACGTGTACTGCCACCTGTGGGATCCGCAGCTGAGTGGGGGCTGGCTGCCAGGCACTCCGATGCAGGGTGTGGGCACCCAGCCTGCTGCACCTGGCAGGATTTTAGAGTTTCTCACCAAACCCTTCCCTCCCTTGAGAGTGCTCCCAGACCCCAGGGCCACCCATGCTTTCCCTCCCTCCGACCTGTCAGCACCGTCTATGCATTCTGCCTTCTGGCTCTGTTTAGAAGGCCGAGGGGCTGCCGTGGCCAGGCCCCTCACATAGTCTGCGTATCACCACTACGACCCCTGCACGTCATCACCATGACCCCTCATATGTTGCTACCATGACCCCCATATGTCACCACCATGACTTCCACATGTCATCACCATGATCCCATATGTCACCACCATGACCCCCATGTATCACCACCATGACCTCATATGTCACCATGACCCCCACATATCACCACCATGACCCCATATGTCACTACCATGACCCCCCACATGTCACCACTGTAAAGCCTCACACGTCATCACCATGATTCTCATATATAATCACCGAGACCCCCCAAGACATCACCTTGACGTCTGCACATCACCACCGAGACCCCCATGTCACCACCGAGACTCCCACAGCTGGGTCTTGAGTGCTCTGGGCCCAGCAGCCCACAACCTATGACACTGATCAGGCTCCCTTACGGCCCGCACGGAGGAGCCCCTGGCGGCATCCGGATCCCCTCGTCAGGGACAGACCCTTTTAACGCCCAAAAGGCTCGCTCGGCTTGGCCTCTCCCTGCCTCTGTCGCGTCTTTTGCCCTCGCTCCCCGCTGTGACCTCCGGCCTGCCTCTGGCCCTCCATTCCTTCTGCCTTCTCTGGCTTGCCGGTCTGGACCTCACATTGAGCTGCTTATTTTGCTTTAATTAATACATCACCAGCAGGTGCAGGTGGCTGGGGAGCCTCACGCGGGTGTGTGTGTGTGCCGCTTGTGCTGACACGTTGTTGTGGACGTGTTCGCTGTGGGGCTGTTTCTCACCTCTTCCTGCAGCAGCGGCCGAGAGCCCGGTGGGCCCGTGCCTCTGATACTGCGCTTGGTGCTGTTGGGGTGCTGTCTCGTCCTCATGAGACTGGGAGGGGTAGTGTGTGTGCCCGGGTCACATTCACCTGTCACCTGCTTCCTCCACAGAAGGGGCCGAGAAAGCTTTGCCGGGGTCGCACAGGAAGCAGCAAGTGGCCCCAGGGTGGCCCGACTTGGGAGAGACTGGGAGGAACAGGGGATGGGGTTGGGGGGGATGCGGGATGAGCCACACTCTCGCCAAGCCCCCAAGGTGACCCTGGCCAACCTCGCTGCCCCACACCGTTTCTGCTACAGCCAGGAGCCCTCAGAGCTATCCCTCCCACCCTCCGCAGCCAGCCCAGCCTGGGCGTCCGTCCGTCTCATCACGTCATCATCGCATTGCGCAGTATTTTTAGCTTCACCACCTGGCACCTGTGGTCTCTATCGCTGCCCAGCCTGGCGGGGTCTCCTTCCCAGGCCTTAAAGGGCCAGTGCCCACCCGCAAGCAAGCTCCTGCAGAGGTAGGCCACCAGACCCACATGGGCACAGGTGGAGGGTCCC
Source organism: Ochotona curzoniae (assembly GCF_017591425.1). NCBI lineage: Eukaryota > Metazoa > Chordata > Mammalia > Lagomorpha > Ochotonidae > Ochotona > Ochotona curzoniae. The sequence goes on from NW_024465421.1 coordinate 9,335,205, forward strand.
TGCAGTGGTACCTAGAGTTGGAAGGGGGAGCTAGAAGGGACAGCCAGTGCCCATCTCATCCTGGGGTCTCTCAGACGCTGCTCTATTCAGGGAGCTCATGAGGGGGATGCACCTGTCCCCTCTAACATCTGGAACAGCAGAAGTGGGAACTGGGAGCGTGTATTTTCAACACTCAGTAATTTCTCTCTCTCTCCCTCCTTCTCTCCATCCGAAGGCATGTAGAACGCCTCCCTATGGAAGTTCATTGCTGTGAAGTTCCAGATGTGTATCCTCACACTCTGGTTCTACCCCAAGTCCTCTCCACCAATCACGTCCCTGCTCTGGTCCCCAGCCCCTTCGGCCGGGCAGTGATCTGACGGGGCTGTCCTCACATGGCCTAGCCCTGGCTCCTGCTATTCCTGTTGCCTAGTGCTCACTGCCGTGGGGACATAGCTCACTCCCAGACTGACCGCTGCCTCAACTTGGCTCCCACAGGTGGAGGTAGCCCATCTTCCTTCCTGCCTCCCCGTGTGCTCAAAACCCATGGCCATCACAGCATCCCAGCGCCCATTGCTGTCTACTTGACCCCTTGCTCCTTGTAGGCTGTGACCATTTTGCGAGAGCTGGGACCTGGGCTTCAGTCCCCAGCCTGTGCCTGGCACTGTGTGGGAGCATCTTCCTGGTTCACGGCACAGGTGAGCAGATGGAAGTCCATGCAGAGGGGATGCTGCAGACCCAGGTCCAACAGAGGGAGTGAGGGAGGCCCAGGCGCAGGCGCCCACGCCCTGCCCTTTGCCCCGCCCAGGGCAGTGCTGACTCAGACAGAGCCTGAGGCGTAGGCGGGCCAAGCTGGGGCAGAGGTGACCTGCCTCTCTGGCAGAGTCCGGGGCCTGTGGTCACAGCTCTTGGCTGCAGCCTGGCTGTTCTTGCAGCAGCAGGAGGAGAAGAGACCTGGCCAGGGCTTGTATGCACCCTCACCAGACCCCAGGCACACCCCCTTCCTTCTCACTTGGGTACCTAGAACTCTCGCCTGTTCTTCTTATACACTCATCTCAGAATGCCCAACCACGGCTGTACAAAACTTCACTCTCTTACTCCCTCTGTATTTTACACAAGTGTAAGCCCCTAAAGATTTCCAGTTGCGGATGCAGCACAGACTCAAGACCTGTTAGGAGCCAGTGCAATGCAAGCAAGCAAGAGTGGCTGTTAGATGGGAGATGGGTGGTGATGGAGAAATCACAGGAGCTTCTGGGAGGGCTTCCTGGAAGAGGAGGCACGGCAGATGGACATGCCTACAGGGTGGCCAGGGGAAGGGAAGTTGGGACGAGAATGTCACCGGAGGAACCAAATGGGATGAGGGACAGACAGTATCAGTGGGATCACCTCTGGGAAGCAGGGAGTCATGGTGGGCTTTGGCCAAAGGGAGGACAAGACTATAGTGGGAGAGGGCAGGAGGCAGTGGTGACCAGCAGGTGAGGGATCTGGGAGCCTCGGCAGAAAAGTGACAGTGGACCTTCAGCTGGGGATGGACAGACAGGACACAAGGCTGCCCGGCCAGACCCAGGCCCTGGCCCTACCCACCCACTCTCTAGCAGGCCACTGACCTCTGTGTCGGGCACTCTTCCAGCAGCTCGTCCTCCTCGTCCCGGTGGAAGCAGACGAAGCAGAAGGCTGGCCCGTCCTCGTTGGCCCTGCAGCCCAGGGGCCAGGCGGGAGGCAGCTCCAGGATGCGGCAGGGGTGGCGGGGGGCGGCTCTTGTAGCAGCATCATCTCTGTCCAGGGCTGGGGTCCTTGACCCAGCACGCTCCAGGGTCAGCAGCCTGGCCACCTCGGGTTCCTGCGCCGCCACCGGCCTGCCCGCCACCTGTGCCTTCTCACTCAGGTTCCCCGTGGTGGCCTCGGTGGCTGGGAGAGCCTTGAGGCTCTGTCTCGAGGGGTGAAGGAAGCAGGGAGCCCGCCACAGCACTTCCCTCCTCCGCTGTTGTCGCTGCTGCCGGCTGGCACTCACAGTGGGGGCTGGCTGCTGGGCAGAGGCTTGGCTGCTGGCTCTCAGAGCACAGAATACAAGCACCTGTCCTTCCGTCCATCTAGCCGTCCATCCCGCCGGCTGCTTCTCCCTACCCGGCCAGGATGGTGCAGAGGCAGCTTTTCTGAACAAAGTTTGTTCTTCTGTGCTGGGGTGGGTGGCACCAGTGGCCTCCAGGAGACAGAAGAGAGACTTCAAGCTGGAAGATGGGCGGGCAAGAGGTGGAGGGGGGGTGTCCCTCTAGGCTGGCACGGCGACCCCCGATGTCCCTGCACACAAAGTTCTGGCCCCTGGAGTCCCCACTCAGCTCCGACTGGAGCTGCTCCGCTCTGGCTGGGCTGTGGGTATTAATAGCTCCACACTCACGCTGAGAGGCCTGCAGGTTAACTCCTTGCCTGCCAGAGCTGGAGAGGCTTTCAGGCAGAGGCTGGGCAGAGGGAGCCCCTGGGGAGTAAGGGCGGTGCCTCCATCCCCGCCCTGCTTAGCGGGACCATGTGTCACCTCCCCACGCAGCTGGAAACAGGGTCCCTCCATACACACCTCTAGGAACTGGGTAGGAGTGGGGAACTACCCCAGGGGGCAGGAAGGGTTGTGGCCATAGGGAATATCTTCAGGACATTCTCCAGGCCACAATCTGCCCCCACATACACACAACCCTTGCCAACCAAGTCACTTGGTTACCACACACACACACACACACACACACACACACTGCCACCATGTAATTTGAATAGTCACCCTGGCCAAGCCTGGGTCCAGCTCTGAGGCTGCAGTGGATGGATCCCGGGCCTCAGGGGAGGAGGTAGGGGCAGGAAGTCAGAGCTGCATCTGCCTGTCATATTTGTGGAGCACCTGCTGCAGGTATGGGGCCAGGCGCTGGGCAGGGTACGACCCACAGCAAGGAAGAGAGGAGCTGCCAGTCATCCAGGGTGGGGGCAGGTTGTGTGTTCTGTGGTGCCCCTGAATGCCCCTTCTGGGCAGGCACAGCCCAGAGCACCAGCTGGCTTTGGGTATAGCTGTTCCCAGCTCGTGTCCTTCCACTCTACCCAAGGCCCTGGGAGACAAAGGAACAGGGAATGCAGATTGTATAAAGTGTGACATCAGAGAGCAGAAATAGATGCGGGAGAGGTGGATGCAGAAGCAGGTGTTTAGGGAGGACCCAAGGAGAGGAGGCTGGAACGGAGGAGCGGGAGTAGGAAGAGCTGGAGGGGGAACTTTCTAGAAACAGGGACTAGCAGGATGCAGAAGCCCAGAGGTAAGAACTAACTGGCAGTTGAAGATGGGTGATGGAGCAAGGAGCAGGTGTGTAAGCTGGGCCAGCCTTGAAGCATGAGTGGAATTGTCTAGAAGCTTCTAGAGGCAGGGCATGGGCAGTACAGGGAGAACAGTGTGCCAAGGCTTAGGAGTCCGGCCGGAAGTGGTGAATGGTGCACGGCAAGGCAGGGGGAAGACAAGCGCTCGGGCTGGCCGAGTACAGGTATACTCAGAAAGTGATGAGCTCCGGGTTGCAGACATGGGCAGGGGCAAGGCAGAGGGTTCGCCAGGGACTGGCTGTGCAGGTGGGAGTGAAGTGCGTTGGCCTGGAGTCTCCGTCTGGCTCTCCTTAGCCCAGGAGAGGTGGGGGGCCAGGAACAGGGTGGCCACATTGGTTGTGCTGTGCACTGTGTAGGGCCACTGGGCCAAGTGGGTGGGGCCGATACCTAGCCCTGCCTCTTCTCTGCAAAAGCTTGTGCTTTTTGCCTGTGACCCCATGAGGGGCTGCCTTTTCCTGATGGGTCTATACTTAAAAATGTGTCTTTTTCTTATTGGTTAGCTTGAAAATGCCTTTCACCTAGAAAGGCATGTAGGACTGATTTCATCCAACTGGTCAACCTGGAGTGTTGTTGTTGTTGTTGTTGTTGTTTTTTAAATTTTATGACTGGCACTAAGGGGCCCTACATGGACATTTGGCATGGGTGTTAGATGCTGCTTGGGATTGCCTACTCTGTTTCTAATTCCAGCTTCCTATTGGCATGCACTCTGGAAGGCTCAGGTGCTTGGGTCCCTGTCACCTGCATGGGAGACCCAGAAGGAGTTCCTGGCTTTGGTGTCTTAGCTCAAGCCATTGTGGGCATTTGGGGAGTGAAGCAGAGGATGGAAGAGCTCTCTCTCTCAATCTCTCTCTCTCTCTGCCTTTCAAATAAAGAATTTTTGAAAGGGAGGTCCCTTAGACGGAGCTGGGGTTAATCTAGGAGTCCTGGATTCCAGCACAGACTCTGCTACAGATTGGCTGCATAATTTTATTCTTCCCCTAAAAATTCATTTGCTTGAAAGGCAGAGAGAGAGGAGAGATTGTCCATCCGTTGGATCATTCCCTGCCATAGCTTGAGCTGGGCCAGGCTGAAGCCAGGAGCCTGGAAATCCACTCAAGCCCCCAGACAGGTGGCAGGGATCTGAGCCTTTAGGTCACCTGCCACTACCCCTTCAGATGCCTGAATGGGAAACTGTATCAGAAGTAGAACAGTTGGGACTTGAACTGGTGCTCCTAGGGGGACACTTACTGTACCACCATGCTGATCTTAGCTGCTTGACTGTGGCCTGGTTCCTGTTCCCATCTGCAACCACAGGCTCACAGGATTAGCAAACGGGCTCACAGCTCCTCCTCGGGATCACACAGCACCACACAGCAGAGCTGGCCGCCCCAGCTCCTGTCTCAGGGCCCTTTGAGGGGAGTGGGACAAGAGGGAAAGGATGGGAGGGGAGGGCAACCCAGGTGATGGCTCTTTGGGGAAGGGGGTCAGGAGGGGTCAGAAGGCCCAGGTCTCTGGGTGTCTCTCCCCCTCCCCCAAACCCCATGGGATTGTCATTTGCAAACGTTAATTATTCATGGTGCTGCCACTTTCCCTGGTTTTAATGCACTCTGATGGAGGTCTCCAGCTAATGGGGAAAATCAATAAGTTTTAATTCTTAGTGGCTTTGAACTTGTCTGTCTGCTGTTTGGGTGACTGGACCTGGCTCTTTCACTGCGAGTGGAGGCTGAGGCCCAGCTGACAAGACCCCAAGCCTCCCTCCCAGCCCACCTCCCACCTCTTGGGTCTCCAACCAATTAGAGTTACCTGGGGGGCTCCAAATGGACCTCCCTGGGGCCTTGACAGGATTGAAGCATTGTACCAGTCACAGGGTTATTATTATTATTATTATTATTATTTTTTACTTTTCTTATTTTTTGTTAAATATTTATTTATTTGAAAGGCAGAGTGACAGCTTCTGAGAGGGTCAGCTGTTCCTCTCGGTGCCTGGCTCCAGGAAGAATCCACCACACGCCAAGCTGGACGAGTCCTGCCAGCTACCACTGGGGGTCAGAGCCAAGCCTGCAGCTCTTGACCTTGAGGTTTGGGAGCCTGGGAATACCTTCCCTTTCCAGCATTTGGGATAGCCCTTGTCATCCTCCAGGGCTCCAGTCCAGCTTAGGGTTAGTCTCTCAAGCTCCTAAACACCTTCAATGTTCACCTCGTGTTCACACAGGAGCGATAATCCAGCAGCAGAATGGAGCGAGCTGGGGCGTTCAACAGACACCCCTGGGGACAGCTCCCATCTCTGGCTGCCGAGTAGTCTCCTGAGGCCAGAACCTTCCAGAATCCTATAATTACTCTGCCTTGTGCTGTGCGGGTGCATATGTTGTGTTAATTAGGCAAGCATAAATAGTTAGATACTGGGGTACTTAGTATGCCTGAGACATCTCGGTTTTGGAGAGGTCCTGCCTGCAGCCCACAACCCACAAGACCACAAGACCACAATCTTGCCTGGTAGACTCAGGCCCCGCTTTGGGTTGGCTGGCCACTGACCATCTCCAAGGGCTGTTTGTGGGACCAGAGCCCAGTGCCATGGACTTGGACAGTGCGACTAACAGGCCTCATGCTCCTGTCCACCCAGGCCCTGACCTGGTGCCTCTCCTGCTTGTCCCTTCCCTGCCCCACCTCCCACACCTGGCACACGCCAGGCCCAGGGCCAGGTCAGACTAGGAGCTTTTTGGGTCGGGGTCTCACATGATAGGCAGGTCTGATTCAAGTCCTCTCTGACACTTGATGCTCTTAGCTCTCTCTCATGTTCTGACTTTCCACCTGGGCCTCACGGGTGCAGAAGATTGAATTCAGCCTTCTAGTCAATTCTAGGCATAGTGCTATTTTTTAAAAAAAATATATATATTTTTTTGTTACACAGTCAGATATACAGAGAGAAGGAGAGATAGAGAGGAAGATCTTCCATCTGATGATTCACTCCCCAAATGAGCGCAACAGCCGGTGCTGAGCCGATCCGAAGTAAGGAGCCAGGAACTTTCTTCTGGGTCTCCCACATGGGTGCAGGGTCCCAAAACATTGGGCTGTCCTCGACTGCTTTCCCAGGCCACAAACAGGGAGCTGGATGGGAAGTGGAACTGCCAGAATTAGAATCGGCACCCATATGAGATCCTGGGGCATTCAAAGCAAGGACCTTAGCCGCCGGACCCTGTAGTGCTATTTTTTAAAAAATATTTATTTTTTCATTCCTTTTTTTTGAAAGTCAGATTTATAGAGAGAAGGAGAGGTAGAGAGAAAGCTCTTCCATCTCCAGTTCACTCCCAAAATGGCTGCAACACCTTGAGCTGAGCCGATCCGATCCGAAGCCAGGGGAGCCAGGAGCCTCTTCTAGGTCTCCCACACGGGTGCAGGGTCTCAAGGCTTTGGGCTGTCCTCTCCTGCTTTTCCAGGCCAAAAGCAAGGAGCTGGATGGGAAGCGGAGCAACCGGGACCCAAGCTAGCACCCACATGGGATGCTGGCACTTGGACGTGGAAGATTAGCCATCAAGCCATTACACCAGCCACAGGGCTATTCTTTTTTATTTTTACTTTTCTTGTTTTTGTTACATATTTATTTATTTATATGAAAGGCAGAATGACAGAGAGAGAGATCTTCCATCTGCTGGTTCACTCCTCAAATGGCAGAAACAGCAGGAGCCCACAGCTCCATGTGGGTCTCCCACCCGAGTAGCAGGGACCCAAGCATCTGGGCATATTAGCAGTGAGTTGGATTGGATGTGGGACATTACTGTCATAGGCAGTGGTCTAACCTGAATTGCAATGCTGGCTTCTTTTCTACCAAATTCGTCAGAAGCACAAGCTAATGTTTCATTTGCTTGAGGAAAGAGGCTCTAACCAAGCTGGTTCAAACAGTTCCTATCCCTTTCACATAGGAAAGAGAACGGATGGGGTAAGATGGACACAGTGGCCAGATGCAAGAGAAAAGGAAGTCTGAGTCTAGATTATTAGGGGTACATGACTGACCACTGTGTGTGTGGCAAGCTGGGTTCTTCAGCTTGGGTTTATCAGGACATTTTTATAAGAAAGTCCATGTCAGGGCAGGTGTTAGGCCCTCTGGCTGCGATGGTGCTGGAGTTGTCAGCCTCACATGTCGGAATGTCTAGTTTCCAGGACTGGCTCTGCTCAGGATTCCAGCTTTCTGATAATGTGCACCCTGAGAGGCCGCAAGTGGAGCTCAAGGAGTTGAGGCCCTACCAGCCACAACAGAAACCCAGGTATAGTTCTGGGTTCCAGGGTTCAGCTTGGCCCAGTCCTGGCTATTGTAGGCATCTGGGCCATGAATCAGTGAATGAGGAAGAAAAGATTACCAGTGTTATGATATCATGTGGACTGGCCCAGGTCTCTCCATTGTGGTGGTGGGGATTGTATTTCTGAGGTAGCATCCACAAGTTGGAGGTACTCTGGCTGTGAACCCCATGGTTCCTTTTGAGTAACTAAAAGGAAAAAAGATGGGGTGATGCCAAAGCGGCATTCATCCCTTCCACTGGTTTTCTGTGAGCCAAAAAAAAAAAAAAAAAAAAAAAAAAAAATTATCCCTAGGTATGAAAGAAGACTGAGAAATTCAAGTTCTGGTTTCATGGTTATAGGCATTGGTCAGAAACCAAGGGCCTACTCAAAGGAAGAAGAGAAAATGGGACACGAACATCAGTCATGAGGGATAAATTCACAGCTGAACTCCTTTCTCTGCTTCCTGCTATAATATCTATTTACAAACTCATTTTTCTTTACTTTTTAAATAGAGGATGTAAGTTCATCAGAAAGTTCATGGAAAATGCAGATTATGAAAAATAACTATGCATGGCTTTCAAAAGTTTATTTATTTTGCACCAAAAATCTTAGCTTTTGCTTTGACTTTCCATGCACCTTGTGTAGTGCTCCCATCTCTGGGCCATCAGTGCATATATCGGACTAGGGTGACAGAGGCTCCAAGAGACAGATCATGTGATGCTTTTTCATCCACTAAGGAGAGATTTTCAGTTTGTCAAGAAGGTTTGTGAATGCATTCATGAAGGTGGAATGGGAGAAAAAGAAAGCAACGCCAAACTCCAGAGAAAAAGAAAAGTTGTACAAGAGAGGAGAGGTAATCATAGCATACTGAGTGGCTCCGCTGTGAATATTATCTACCATGGTGAACGCAAAAATTTATTTTAACCAGGAAGGGCACACAATCATATTAGAAAGATGAGAATGTGATGTGTGTGTGTGAAGGAGAGAGGAGCAAGAAAATGAGAACTTAACTTGCATTTTCTGCCGACAGGAACAGCTACCTAGCGCCACCCTGGGGCTTTATTTGAAATGCAGAATCTTGGAATTCAGATCTGCTGAAGTAGAATCTGTAATATTACAACAGGATCTCCAGCTGATGACGGTGTCACCAAAAGCCAAGAGATCCTGCACACAGTATTTAAGAGAGAATTCTCTGCCTTTATAAAGAAGAGAGCACTTCTGAGTTTTCAACTGTGTGGCAGATTTATCCTGCTGAAAAAAAAAAAGGAAATCACATCGTTGATTGCAAATCCCAACAACACAAAATGGAACCTAGAGGCCCTTGCCATTAACGTCGAGGGTGCCTTCTAGAACATTTCTCTGTGAAGCTGGCCAGCCTGTTTACTGCTGACAGGTAAGAGCATCTACAGTGCACTGTGGGGGCACATCTTGTCGTTTTCACTCGGCAATATCTGGAGATTGTTCCATAGGAGCGCATATGGATCCACTTAATTCATTTATGGGCTGCCTTATCGGCTATTCCAGAATGCCTAGTATTGCAATTTATTTAACTCCTCTGAATGATGGGAAATCAGGTTCTTTCCAGCCTTCCTCTGTTGCACACAATGCTGCAATAAGCATTTTGTAACCGCAGTGGAGTGGAGGATTAAGGGCAGAGAGTGGCTGTAATTGAAAAATCTGAGGCTGCGGCTGCTATCAGCCAGCTTCGGTTTCTCAGTTTTGGTAGCCGTGAAATGGGGATAAGAAGGATGCTTAGCGGGCCCAGCGCAATGGCTCAATTAACTAATTCTCCCCCTTGCAAGTGCTGATGATCCCATATGGGCGCTGGTTCTAATCCTGACAACCCCATTTCCCATCCAGCTCCCTGCTTGTGGCCTGGGAAAGCAGAGGTCTTGGGACCCTACATGCATGTGGTTTCAGATCAGCTCAGCTCTGGCCATTGTGACCATTTGGGGAATAAAACAGCAGGCAGAAGATCTTTTTCTCTATTTTTCCTGTAAAAATGCCTTTCTAGTGAAAATAATTTTTTTTAAAAGAAGGATGCTTGGAGTGCTCACTGAACGTGCTGTTGTTCTAGATGTGGGAGATTCTGCCAGGAACAAAACACCTACGAGTCCCTGACCTTGCCCAGCTGATGTGCTAATGACAAGAGACAGATCACAAACAACATAGATTTGTAAAAATCAATGACAGTCGGAGTTAATGGAGATGGACAAAAGAAGAGGGTGGAAGATTGTAGCTCATGCTAAGGTGGTTGCAGACCGCCCATCTGGCAGAGTGACACCTGGGCAGCCCAGAGCTGAAGGAGATGAGGTGTGCAGACATTCCTTGCAGAGGAACGTGGCTGGGGAACTCACTACCTCTCACGGCAGCCATAGACAATGGGCAGGGCTCTCTGCACCTTCCACCTCTAACCCCCAAGTCCCTGCATGGGGACCCATGTGCACGTGCAGTCAATGGACCTCCCCTGACGGGAGGGCTGCACGCAGCTGCTGGGAGACCAGATGCCAGCGAGAACACTGCCCTTGTCATGTAAACTGGATTGTGACAGAGCTGCCCAAAGGACTGTGTTGGTACTCCGGGCCATGTCTGAAGAAACCTGGCTAGAGGCTGCTGTTCATCAAAGATCTGGATCTTTCTGTGGAGATGTGCGGGGTGAGGAGGAGAAGGAGCAGGAGAGAGGGAGGGGCGCAGAATGTCGCGGTGGGTAAGTTCACATGGGGGTGAGTGCAGCTTGGCCAAGGGCAGGCTTGAGGGCTGGTGGGGAGCTGCGTGCAGACTGCAGCAGGTCAGGTCTTGGAGCTGTGGGAGGCTCCCCCAGGCCCCCCTTCCCTCCCTCGGAAGCCAGGAAGGTGCATTCTGAGTCCCTCGGCAGGTATCCTTGGATCTAACAGTTCCACCAGAAGAGGAAGGGCTTGCCGGGGTGGGGGTGGAGGGCTCGTTATAAGCAGTCTTGAAGGACAAGCGAGCAATCCACTTGGGATGTGTGGGTTTGGGTGACTTTGAGTGAGGGGATTGACTTTAGGAGGCTTTAAGTCATTTCCTTCCTCTCCTCCTCCCACCAGCCCTGAGCCAAAGGTTTAGCATCCCGTAGCCGGTTCCCCAGAGCAGGGGGAGCGACTCTATCTTCTCACGGTCCTGGGCTTGCATATGCAGGAGTTGTCAGTTCCGTGGGAGGCTTGTTTGCCCAGTGGTAGCCTCTGCTGACACAGCCCAGTCTAGAAAGAATGTGTTTGAGCTTCTTTGCAGACGTGTGGGCCTTTCAAGCTAATGATGGATATTTTTGGCAGAACAGAAGCCTGGATCTTCAGTCCCTGGATGCCTCCATCTTTAACATCTTGGAAAGAGCAGAAGCATCGGAGAGGTCCATGTTAAAAATGAAAACAGAGGCTGGGCACAGTGAGTGAAGCTCTGCGGGCACCAGTTCGAGCACCGGCTGCTCCACTTCCAGTCCAGCTCCCTGCTTGTGGCCTGGGACAGCAGTTGAGGATAGCCCAGAGCCTTGGGACCCTGCACCCGCATGGGAGATTCGAAAGAAGCTCCTGGCTTCTGGCTTCAGATTGGCTCAGCTCCAGCTGTTGCAGTCACTCGGGGAGCGAACCATCGCATGGAAGATCTTCCTCTTTGTGTCTCCTCCTCTCTGTATATCTGACTTTCCAATAAAAATAAAGAAATCTTGTTAAAAATAAAGCCCTACTACAATTCTGCTCAGAACTAAGTCTTGCAATTTCATAATGATTTTTCATATTAATAATATATGTGCCTACATTTATCATTTTATAATTTCTTCCAAAATTTTTCTGTGCCAACAGAGATTGATTGATTCCAGCAAATGTCAAGGTTGGAGACGGTGGTTGGATATGAACTAAGGCATCTCATATCTGGATCTCACTGATGCTTTTAGGGGACATGGGGGTGCTATTGGTCTAGTTGGGAATGACCTTGAAGAACAGGAACCTTAGGTTCTTCTTGTCTTTTTAAACATATATTCATGTAAGGGCCAAGTGCGGTGGCCTAGTGGCTGAAGTCCTCGCCTTAAACATGCCAGGATCCCCTATGGGCGCCAGTACTAACCCAGCAGCCCCGCTTTCTATCCAGCTCCCTGCTTGTGGCCTGGGACAACAGTCGAGGACGGCCCAAAGCCTTGGGACCCTGCACCTGTGTAGGAGACCTGCGAGGATCTCCTGGCTTTAGATGGGCTGAACTCTGGCTGTTGCAGCCACTTGGATAGTGAGCTAGCAGATGGAAGATCTTTCTGTCTTTCATTTTCTCTGTAAATCTATCTTTCCTATAAAAATAATTTAATTTTAAAGAGGAAAGACACGGCACACACAAGGTGTCTGAGGTTTCTGCTCTATAACGTTACATACTTCTTTATCCTTTTTTTTTTTTTTTTTACAAACAGAAGCAGCACACTCTGGTACAGTAACACATAAACCAGGAACATGATCACTCAAGATGATTAACAAATACAGTGCAGTATGTGCAACTGTGTGTGCTGTAATTGCTTAAGATCGGCAGCATAGGAATTGGCTCTATGGCACAGTTGGCACAGTCACTGCCAGGTCAAGTCCCAGCAGCTCCACTTCCTGTTCAGCTCACTGCTAATGCACCTGGGGAAGCAATGATAGCTCAAACACTTGGGCCCTTGCACCCATGTGGGAGACCCAGAAGAAGCTCTAGGTTCTTGGTTTTAATTGCAGCCATTTGGGGAGTAAATCGGCAGATGGAAGATCTCTTTCTCCGTGTGTCCCTCCTTCCCTCTCTGTAAACCTGCATTTCAAATAAAAATAAATAAATCTTTAAAAAAATATATATATGGATTTGAGATGTCTGTGTCCACAGTGGCTGGGGTCTGGCTGAAGACTCCATTTGGGTCTTCGTGTAGGTTACCTGCAATTCGATGTCCGGTGTGCATTAGCAGGAGACCATGCGGTAACTAGGTGGCGCTAGAACCGGGCACTCTGATATGGGATGCAGCTGTTCCAAACAGTAGCTTGACATGCTAGGCCACAGTGCCCATCCTGTGAATGTTTACATTTAAAAAAAAATTATTTGAGGAGAGTGAGTGAGAATGCAGTGCTGTCTATTGGTTTATTGCACACATACAACATCTGGTGCTGGGCTGGGGCTTAAAGTGGGAGCTGGGAAGGCTGTGCAGCTCTCCCCTGTGCTTGGCAGAGGGAAAGCTTCACCCATTACCTGCTGGTGCAGAAGGACTACATGGGGCAGGAAGCTGGAGTCAGGAGCTGGAGAATCTGAGTACTCTGGTGCAGTACTCTGCGCCGATCTGAAGCTAGGAGCCAGGAACATCTTTCCGGGTCTCCCACGCGGTGCAGGGTCCCAAGGCTCCAGGCCGTCCTCATCTGCCTTCCCAGGCTACAAGCAGGGAGGTGGATGGGAAGTGGAGCTGCTGAGACCAGAACTGGCGCCCATACAGGACCCGGGTGCGTGCAAGGTGAGGACCTTAACCATTACTCTATCATGCCAGGCCCAACTTTCTTTTCTTTTCTTTTCTTTTCTTTTCTTTTCTTTTCTTTTCTTTTCTTTTCTTTTCTTTTCTTTTCTTTTCTTTTCTTTTCTTTCTTTCTTTCTTTCTTTCTTTCTTTCTTTCTTTCTTTCTTTCCTTCTTTCTCTCTCTCTCTCTTTCCTTCCTTCTTTCTTTCTTTCTTTCTTTCTTTCTTTCTTTCTTTCTTTCTTTCTTTCTTTCTTTCTTTCAGATTTATTTATTTTTATAGAGTTAAGGAGAGACAGAGAGAAAGACCTTCCAACTGCTGGTTCACTCTCCAGCTGAGCTTATCTGAAGACGGGAGCCAGAAGCTTCTTCTGGGTCTCCCATGCAGGTGCAGGGTGCCAAGATTTGGGCCGTCCTCCACTGCTTTTCCAGGTCACAAGCAGGGAGCTGGAAGGGAAGTGGAGCATCCTGGACACGAACCAGTGCCCACATGGGACCCTGATGAATGCAAGGCAAGGATTTAGGCATAGGCTGCTGTTCCAGACTCCAAACCACTCATTTCTATCATTAACTTCTTCATTACCTCTTTGTTAGTCTGCCCTCAAGAGTAGGAACTACTCAAGCTTTGTTGACTTCTTGTTAAGAAAATTCTAAAGAGGCCATTGTTTTGGACAAACTTCTGCACTGAGTCTCCATGGCCCAGGCGAGAAATCAAAACGGAGTCACTCACTCTAACCTTCCAGGTTACCAAGCTGAAACCAAGCTTTCATCTGACTTTCCTAGAAGTCAGAACTGGGGAGAAGGGCCACATTTCCCACCCAGGTCAGTGTCAATGGACGTAGTCTGGGGATCCCTGTACACACACACACACACACACACACTCAGAGTTGCTTGATGGTAACTGTTAATTCTCTGTGTCCCTACTTTTTAAAACAAATAACTTAGACATGAGCAATCTTTTTATTATTTTGCTTTTGTTTCTGCTTTCTTCAGTCCTTTTGTAAGAGAAGTCTCTGTTTACTTCGTTGAGACACGTCTTCTATTTCATGGAGTAAACTGATTCTAGAATGGAAACTAAGGGTTGTCTTTTGTTAATCTCTAGCCCTAGTCCCCTCAGCAGCACTTGGGCCACGGAAGTGTTGTGCCCAGATTTTGAGATCCCCAGAAATCACCAGGAGTCTGAAGTCAATCCAAATGCAGAAGGATGGTTTATTGAAGCTCAGCACACCCATGCCTGGGTTCTTGGTTGAGAGCAGGCAGCTGGTTGACCAACTAGCTGCCCAGCTGGCTGGCCATGACCAACACCCCTTACTGGAAGTCTGGCCCGAACAGCACGTTCATAGGTTTTTTTTTTTTTTTTTTTTTTTTTAATAGGGGCAGTCCACAATAGCTTGAAAAGAGGAAATTCATAATAGTCTGCAAGGTAGTCCTACCTACCTCGGCTGCATAGCCCATGCCTCCAGCGAGTAAGGGACCCACTTGTGAGATAACCAGACTTAGGCGGGCCTTGATTCATAAGAATTGGGATCCATCATTGCTAAAGGTCACATAGGCCTTTTGGTTTGCAAGCTCATACAATTTCTTAATAGCAATGAGCCATGAACAAATGGCTGGGATTTTGATACTGAGGTTTTTCAGCAGGGTGGCAATGTGAGTGAACTAAATGAATATAAGCTCCAGGGCGAGCAGAGGCTGCGCTCAACACCGAAGAGACGTTCAACAAAGATCTGCAGAATGAATGAGCCCACGAAGCGAAACAGAAACCACCCCTTTACTAAGATGGCAGCGCGCCCGCCCCTCATTCCCTTTACCAACATGGCCGCCCGGCCCACACTGGAGCAGCGACCGGCGTCGGGGGGCGGGGCCGCAGGAGGCGGGGCCAGTGGGAGCCGTCAGGTGCGGCCCCGCCCTGCCGCCCTGCGCCCGGCCCGCTCGTCTATTCCGGATTGGTCCGGTTCCAGCGCCGCAGCCCGGCGGCCGCGCTGTGGGGCCGCCCGGCGCTCGCCACTTCCGGCGCGTTGGGGGCTGTTGGTCGGGGGCGTCCGCGCGGTGCGAGCGGGCGGCTCTGGGGCGGGAGCGCGCAGGGATGCTCTGGGGGGCGGCGGCGCTGTGGGCTGTGGCCGGGAGGCTAGCGCGGGCCTCTGGGCCTCTCTCCTGAGCCGGCCGCCGGGGCCCCGTGTGTCTCGCAGCTGAGGCCCCTTCCAGCCTCCAGGGTCACCGCAGCCTCTGTCGGCGGGAGGCCGGGGAGCCCCTGCCTGGGCCCGTCGCCTCCCTTCATCCCCGCCCCAACCTCGGGGGTCGGGCCCGGGCGGGGGGCTCCTCCGAGCCGCTGCCCTCCGAACCCCCTATTTCCTGTCTTTTTTTTTTTTTTTTAATTTTTGTTGTTGTTGCTTTTTAGTTTCATTGGGGAGGGACGGGAAGGTCTGGATGAATTATCCCGGGGACCCCCGATGAGGCGGACCGGGAGGCCGTGCTCTTGTTAGAAAGCGGGTGGGGAGGAAAGGGTTGTCTTTGCACGGGCGCGTGGAGTGGGGGCACTTGCCGAGCCTGCCGGGACCATGACCTGAAGTGAGCGAGCGGGACGTATCGGAAGCCCACGAGCCAGCTCACCGGAGCCGCTCCTCCCTGGCCAGCATGGTAAGGATGAGCGGGGCTGCTCGGGCCGGGGACGGGGGGTGGAAGTGCACCTCGAGGGGCTGCTGAGCCATTGCTTCTGTTCCCGGGCACGGAGAGAGAGAGAGAGAGAGAGCGTGAGCGAGGCGCGTGCCGAGGCTGGCCGGTGACACATGCGTGCAGGGTGTGCAGCCCCGGCCCTGCACGCCCATCCCCCTCCCCGCCGCTCCCGGGGAGGGAGGCCCAGGGCTGCTGCCAGGGCATCTGCTGGGGGGTGGGGGAGCTGTCCCACCGGGCAGCTAGCTCCTCCGGGACGATAGTTAGCGTTGCTTTAGAGAGAGCTTACTGCGGGGACGGGCTTCAAGCGGAGAGAAGGAGACCATTGCGGGGGAACGGGGGAGGTGGGGACCACTGGAGTGACAGTGACGGGATCTGAAGCTTAGGCAGTGTGATTGCAGGGACCCTGTTGTGTTTAGGGCTGCTGCACCAGGTCCTGAGGAACAGCTAGTGTGGCTGTGGGGTTATATTTGGGGACACTGGAGAGTGGGGTTTGCCGGGTCACTTCCGGGAGCTGGCCGCAAAGTCAGGAAGGGAGGCAGTGGTGGGAGCCCCAGGCCGTGTGCTGTGGGTCACCTGCTGTGGCCTTTGCCTTGGTAGTCCCTGGGACGATCTGTGTGCTTCCAGGCGTTGCACGGACACTGCCGGCTCCCCTCGACCCCCTCCCCAGCTCGATCCCAAGGCTGTTCAGCAGCTGTCTCTCTGTTACTGTGGTGGTTTCCCAGCTTTCTCTCTCCTGCACCCCACTCAGTCCTGTCCCAGATGAAGTCTGCATGGTGTGGGCACAGAGCAAGGCCACTGCTGCCCAGCTTGGGGGACCACTTCCGGGGCCAGAACCGCCCATTCTGCCCCTGCCCGGTGAGTGGCAGGGTAGGCTAAAGGTTGCAGTACTTTGTGATGCAGGTGTTTAGGCCAGGGGATTTTCAACACATTGTTAGGCCTTGGGTGTAGTGAGAGGCGTGGCAGGAATCCTCATGGGGTTCACAACCAGCTGGGCCAAATACCCCCACGATGCATGTATTCTCTGAGGATGTGTGTGTGCCACACACATGCTCATGTGCTTCACATGTTCTGTGCGGTGTGTGTAATGTGTACCTGTGCCTTATGTATTCCATGGGGTGTATGTATGTGTGCACTGCATGTGGTGGCCAATCAGTTAAGCCCTTTGCGTTCATTTCCGCCTCTGTGAAATGTGCAGATAAGTCTGTAGATTAGAATTAAGGAGGAGGCTGTAGAGTAGCGAGCAGTGATGGATGAAAATAATACTCCTCCCTTTACTGATTTTTTTTCCATCAGGATAAAATATGGCCAGCACAGAACGTGCCATTTTCAAGCGTGCACTTCAGTGGAGTGATGTGCAGCTGTTTTGTTGTGTGCTTGTCCCTGCTGTCCAGCTCCAACAGTTTTTCATCCCCTGAAAATGAAACTGCACCCGAGAAACCCTAGCTCTGATTGCCCTCTTTCCACAGCTCCCCTCTGCTTCCACCTCGACAGGCACCATTTTTACTTTCTGTTTCTAAGCCTCTCTAGGCCACCGTGGGTGCCGCATGTAGTTGGAATCGTACAGTATCTGTCCTTTTGAGACAGGCTTATTTCACTTGGCATGGTGTCTCTGGGCTTCACCCATGTGTCAGAATTTCCTTCCTTTTGCAGGCTGAATTCCATTGTGTGTGCGTGCCACATGTTGTTTCTGTCTCTCGGTGGATGCCCGGATGCTTCCATCTTTTGGCTGTTGTGAATGCTGCCGCTGTGAATGTGGATGCCCAGGGTACTCAATGTCTTCGCCATTGCATGCCAGGCCCCCAGGGATGCCCCGAAGAACAAGGCAGACACATTCCTCCCCTTGCCAACTGGAAACTTTTGTTTTAGGAGCCTCGGCCAAATGCTGTTGAGTAAGCCAACCAACGTCCCTTGTAGTCAAGGAGTCATGTTAGTTGGCAGTGGTTAGAACATGTTGAGAACATTGTTATTTCTTTTTGCTTTTAGTTTTTTTTAAAGATGTATTTATTTTTTTATTGGAAAGGCACATTTACAGGGAGAAGGAGAGACAGAGAGAAAGATCTTTCATCTGCTGGTTCTCCTTCCAACTGGCCACACCGAGGCGGAGCTGAGCTGATCCCAGAGCCAGGAGCTCCATCCGGGTTTCCCTTGTGGGTGCAGGGTCCCAAGGCTTTGGGTCATCCTCGACTGCTTTCCCAGACCACACCAGGGAACTGGAAGGAAAGTGGAGCAGCCTGGACATGAACCGTCATCCATGTGGGATTCTGGTGGTTTCAGGCAGAGGTTTAGCCAGTTGAACCATCATACTGGCCTCCAAAACTAGTTTTTATTTGAAAGGGAGAGAGAGAGGCAGGGGAGGGGGTTCTGTTTGCTATTAATATCCCAAATGCCTGTAACAGCTGGAGCTGGGCCTGCCTGCAGCCCAGAGCCAGGAACTCCAGCTGAGTTTCCCTTGTCAGGCATAGGAACCTAAGCACCTTGAGCCATGCCTGCTGCCTCACAGGGTGCATATTAGTAGGAGATGGGATGGGAACTGAGGTGGCACTCCATGCCAGACACTGATGCGGAGTGTGGCCATCCAAGTGGTGGCTTGACCACTGTGCCACAATGTCTGTCTAAGTTGGAGGCTTAAAAAAAAAAGATTTATTTATTTAAAAGTCAGAATTACAGGGCTTGGTGCAATGGCCTAGTGGCTAAGTCCTTGCCTTGTATGTGCCAGGATCCCATATGGGCACCGGTTCTTGTCCTGGCTGCTCCACTTGTGCTCCAACTCTCTGCCTGGGAAAGCAGTGGAGGACGGCCCAAAGGCTTGGGACCCTGCACCCATGTGGGAGACCTGGAAGAAGCTTCTGGCTTTGGATCAACTTGGCTCCATCCAGTGTGGCTACTTGGAGAGTGAATTAGTGGATGGAAGATCTTTCTCTCCTTCTTTTTGTAAATCTGACTTTCCAATAAAAAAAATAAATGAATTAAAAAAGAGTTGGGGCCCAGCGCTGTAGCATAGTGGTTAAAGTCCTTGCCTTGCATGCTGCGGGATCCCATATGGGTGCTGGTTCTAATCCCTGTGGCTCTGGTTCCCATCCAGCTCCCTGCTTGTGGCCTGGGAAAGCAGTCGAGGATGGCCCAAAGCCTTGGGACCCTGCACCCACGTGGGAGACCCGGAGGAGCTCCTGGCTCTGTGATCAGCTCAGCTCCAGGCGTTGTGGCTGCTTGAGGAGTGAATCATCAAATGGAAGATCTTCCTCTCTGTCTCTTCTCCTCTCTGTATATCTGACTTTGCAATAAAAATAAATAAATCTTAAAACAAAAAAAAAGTTACAGATAGAGCAGGAGAGACAGAGAGGTCTTCCATCTGCTGGTTGGACGGATTTGGAGGTTCTTCCAGGTCTGCCACTTGAGTGCAGGGTCCCAAGGCTTTCGGCCATTCTCTGTTGCTTTCCCAGGCCATTGGTAAGGAGCTGAATTGGAACTAGAGCTGACAGGACTAGAACTGGCACCCATATGAGACACTGGTGTTGCAGATGGAGGATTCGTCTGGTATGCCACTGCACGACCCCAGGATTGAACATTGTTTTAAAAAAAGATTTATTTTATTTCTATTGCAAAGTGAGATATACAGAGAGGAGGAGAGATAGAGAGGAAGATCTTCCATCCGATGATTCATTCCCCGAGGGGCCACAACGACCGGAGCTGCGCCAATCTGAAGCCAGGAGTCCGGAGCCTCTTCTGGGTCTTCCACGCCTGGTGCCGGGTCCCAACGCTTTGGCCATGCTCGACTGCTTTCCCAGGCCACAAGCAGGGAGCTGGATGGGAAGCAGGGCTGCCGGGATTAGAACTGGCGCCCATATGGGATCCCGCAGCATGCAAGGTGAGGACTTCAGCTGCTGGGCTAGGCCAAGTTTCAGCGTTTTTAATAACATCTTTTAAAAACTTCAATAAGACTTGAGAATAGTGTAGCATGATAAATTCGTATAAATTCAGCATCTTCCATATTGTTTCTATTATTCAGTGTCATTGATCTCAGTAACCCTGCTGGGTGAGATTGTTGCATTTATTGCAGAAGGGGAAGATTCTCAGAGGGGCTGTGGGATGGATACCTGTTTATGGAGTGATGAGGCAAGCTGATGAAGCCCAGGGGCTCCTCACAGCCCTGCTGCCTCCTGGGTAAGACAATGAGGAGTGCCTGCTATCCGCCACACTTTAAACTTTCTGTTTAGATGGCAGGGGCAAAGGGAACATGGGAGTTTGCTTTATACCATCTTTCGGTGAGGAATTTTAGAATATTTATTTATTGGAAAGAATAACAGAGAAAGATGGGAGGTGATGTTGGGGAGGCAGGGGGAAAGAGAGGGAGAAATCTGATTCTTCCCAAATGGCTTGTAGTGACCAGGGCTGGGGCAGGCTGAAGCCAGGAGCTTGAAACTCTTAAATCTCCCGTGGGGTGGCAAGAACCCCAGGCACTTGACTGTGTTCTATTGCTTTCCCAGTTACAAATTAGCAGGAAGCTGGATTGGAAGCAGAGTAACTGACGCTCCATATGGGATGCTTCACCAGCACGCCCTGCCACTTGGAGGGCCCTGGACCAGCGTGTTTGGAATTAGTTCAGAAAGGCTGGTGGAATACAGAATGAAGAGACCAGCTAGCTAAACTCCATTTTGTTAAATTAGCATTTTGGATTGAATTCCCACAAGTTTCCTAAGTGGTGTGATGAATTGGGGTTTTCCACTGTTTCTCTGAGAAGTTGTTACTTAATATTGAATGAGCTGTTATTAATGTGGAATTTTGTGCAAAATTGAGTCCTTAAATTAATGGTTCTTGTTTAGTTGCTTAGGCAGTGCATTGGTCACAAAGGTTTTTCTTTTTTAAGGTCAATTATAAGTGGCAGTTACTAGGCAGGCCAGGTCAGATCTTCAACTTGGCCAGTCCCAAGGTGCGTTCGTCTGGGGGTTATGCTGTCCCGCATGCTGTCCATGGCTGGGAGATGGCAGAAAAAGGTTTGGCAGGGGTTCTGTGTGTCAGTGACATGGGGAGTCAGTTAAGAATCATGAAATGACTTCTTTCACCAGCCTTTGAAAAAAATTAGTGATCCCAGTGATAAAATTACCTGGTAAATAAAAACCCCTATTAATGTGGTGAGGAGAGGTAATTTTGTGTATTAAGCCAGAGTTTTTTAGTGTTTTAGTTGACCACCTGCTATTAAGCTTAAAATCCTAAGGTGCTGTGGTTACAGTGTAATAATTCCGTGGTTAATGTATATAGGGCTTAGTATATGCTAGGCATTTTACATGTGTCAATCCATTTATTCTTCCTCACAGCACAAGGAGGGGGAGGCTATTCCTACTTCCCATTTTACAGGTTGTGTTTTTCTAGGCACTGAGAGGTTAGGCAACTTCAAGTGCAGCCAATTGGTGCCACTGGGATTCCGTCCCAGGCTGGCTCAAGAGTCAGTGCTCCTGACAGTTGGCCCTTTGGGGGTGGTCTTCCCCCTGGCCTCTAGGGGTCTATTCAGTGGGGAAGATAGGACATGTTCTGATGCGTGCAAGGTTGTGATGATAAGGGTGATAGCTGGAGACTGTAGTGGTGCCAGGGTGCCCTTGTGCAGAGGATGCAGTGGTACCACGGGAGAAGAAGGGCAGGGACGGCTTCCCAGGACAGGTGTTTGGGTCCTGCAGGATGAGAGTTGGAGAGTTGGAAAAAACAGGGCCTCCCTAGTGAAAGTTGTTTGCAGTTAGCTGTGAAGATCGGATACCGTCAGTAAAGAGGATAGAAAATGATAGCTGTGGAGGGAGCAGCGAAGGCGTTTGTTGTGTCTTGGGACTGTGCATATATGTGTACATACATGCATGCAGTTCCCAGATGGGTTTTTTCCCCTTAATTTCAGAAACCTTTGCTCATACCTTCCTGGCAAGATAACTGTCCATTTTTTTTGTTCCTCTCTGCAATGAAACTCCAGGAAAGAGTGCTCTCTACCTGGTACCGGTTCTTACTTCTCATTTTCTGTTACACTGACTTGTCAAGATCCCTCCTGCCGCTGTTGTGAAATGCAGTGACCGGCACCCAGTCCTCTTCTTACTTGATCTGTCACCAGCACTGGACAAGTTGAACTTTGTTTCTCCCATTATTCTTTCTTTGCTTGGCCTCTAGGGTACTAGGGTGTACCCCTAGTTTTCCTTTCATCTCTCTGGGCATTCCACTGATCTTTATTCATTTAAAAGCCTGAGATACAAAGAGAAGGAAATAGACAGACCTTCCTTCTAAGCCAATGTACTCCCCAGATGGCTGCAGTAGCTGGGGCTGGGCCAGGCCAAAGCCAGGAGCCAGGAACTCCTTCTGGGTTTCCCACGTGGTTGGCATGGGTCCAAGCCCTTGAGCTGTATTCTGCTTTCCCAGGATGTTAGCTGAGAGCTGAAAGTGGAGCAGCTGGGACACAGACTTGTGCCCAGATGGGATGCCAGTGTTGCAGGTGGCAGCTTAAGCTACTGAACCACAACTCTGACCCCATCAGCACCCTTCAAGATCATGTATAACCTTGCTCTGACTGCTTGTGGCCTACAGCAGCTGCCTTCTTTTATTTTCTTGAGACATGTTCTTGGCTCCTCTAGCTTCCATGCTGTTATATTCTCTTGCTTTAGTCTTCCTTGAATCTTCCCATCAATGACTTCAGGTATGCCCTGGCTACCAAAGGGAGCAAAGCCTGCTTGCTACTCCTGCCCTGGGATCCCACCTAAGTGTCCTGTAGACATCAAGGTGGATGTGTCTAAACCAAACCCATCATCTCCCCCTCAGGTCAGTGCCTCCTCCCCCATGCCCTAGTTCTGTGAATGACCTTATCCACCAGGCATGCGGATGATGAACCTGAGTCATCTTGAACTTCCTCCCCTCCGTCAGCACCCCTTCCCCCCTGCACCCCAACCAGGTCTGTTGGTGCATATTTGTGCCTCCATCTCAGGCCTTCCCCTCCATTCTCTTTGCCTTGGTCAGGCTGCTCTTACCTTGACAGTCTGTGTCTTTCTCAGGCTCTGGCTGCTAGGTTTAACTCCTGCAGCCTGTTTTTGGTACCCCTGCTTCTGTGGGCTACATCACTGCTCAGGTGTGAGCCTGCTGCTAGACTCCAGACCATTTAGAGCAGAGGGTCTCTGTTATCTGAGACTAAGTTTCCATCACAGTAGAATAATGACAGGTGCAAGGGCTGTGGATTGTCACAGTTTCACTTTTAGATGTGAGAATGCAGATAATTTTTTTTTCAATTTTTAATGAAAAGGTCTATTTATTTTGAAGATTAATGTTTTTCTTGAGAGAGAAAAACAGAGAGAGAGAGAGAGAGAGAGAGAGAGAGAGAGAGAGAGAGATATCTTCCATCCACTTATTCATTCCCAAAGTGGGTGTAATGACCAGTGCTGGACAGATCTGAAGCCGCCAGGAGTTTCATCTGGGTGCGGGGCCAAAGCACTTGGTCTATCCTCTGCTGCTTTCCCGGGGCATTAGTAGGGAGCTGGATGGGAACTGTTGCGGGTGGCAGCTTTACTCTCTCTGCCGCCAGGCTGGCCCCTCCTTACGTACTTCTCTGCCTTTGCCCCTCTGTTGCCTCTCTGTTTGAATGTCCTTTTCCAGATGTTTGCAAGTCAGGCTAGCCTACCACTTAAAGACTTTCTAGCCACTAATTTAACATCTGTAATCTGAAGCTGGTGCCATGATTTGGTAGCCCTCCACTCTGTGGCACCAGCATCCCACATGGGCACAGGCTCCCATCCCTGACTCCATGCCTCAGATCAGCTCAGCTCTGGCTGTTGCAGCTGTTGAGAATAGAACCAGTGAATGGAAGACGCTCGCTTGCTCGCTCGCTTGCCTTCTCTTTGTAAATCTGCCTTTCAAATAATAAAAATCTTAAAAAATATTATATATCATCTTTGATACTTTTTTTTTGCTTTTGTGTTTTGGCTTATTTGATAAAAATTATAAGACCATTTTTTGGAGAGTCAGACAGTTCAGGAGTTTTGAAGAGCAAAATATGAAGTTTCTACCTTTCTTACCTTCTCCTCACTTGTGTAGGCCTGGAGGTGAGGGGGCTTATTTCTTTTAGAGTCCCTCCAGGGTGGGTGAGTGGTCAATGGTTTGGGTAACAGAAAGAGGAGTGAAAAGAGGCTGGGCCCTTTAGGTGAGTGTGATGGTCCTGGTGGTATCTGGTGAGTGGTGCCGCTGGCTGGAAGAGAGGGTAATTGGGTTTGCCCCACGTCCATGCGGTCAGGAGCTCAGGTGATGGTTTATTTTTCCTGGGCTGGTCAAGGCAGTAGCAGTGAGTCCGGGGAGCTGGGCAGACATGTGCTGTGTGGATGGGAGCAGTTGGGAGTGGGGGTCGGTGAGGTGTAGATACTAACCCAGGAAAGCCAGGAGGAAGTGAAAATTGAACCAGGTGGGAGAGACTGATGCAAAAGGTGTGTGTGTGTTTGCGTGTGAGAGATATATTTGTTTTATATTGGAAAGGCAGATTTATAGAGAGAAGGAGAGACAGAGAAAGATCTTCCAGGCATTGGTTCACTCTGCAGATGGTTGCAATGACCTGAACTGAATCGGATGGAAGCCAGGAGCCAGGAGCTTCTTCCGGGTCCTTCACGCAGGTACAGGGTCCCAAGGACCTGAGCCATCCTATGCTGCTTTCCTAGGCCACAAGCAGGGAATTGGATGGGAAGCGGAGCAACCAGGATGTGAACTGGTGCCCATATGGAATTCTGTGGTGCTTACAGGTGGAGGATTAGCCAATTGAATCATCACACTGGCCCTGCGAACGTCTGTTGCGTAACTCTGTTTCGTGCTAGCCATTTCTTAGGGGTTCTGGTGTGGACTCTGTTCAGAACTGTGGGTCGTTTATGGCTGCCTGGTGAGTCAGGTGTCATGTCCCTATTCTACATTTGTGGAAGGTAAGTACTCTGAGGGCAGTGCTAAATTGCTTGTTTGAGTTACATAGACCCAGGGTTCCACCCCAAAGCCCATCTTTTTTCTAATCACTAGGTTTGCTAACCCAGAGGCATGTTTAACGTAAAATGCAGCCCTCTCTAGTTTCGTTGTCTCATGGAAAGCAGTGCAGCTAGCCAGCCAGTCTGAAATGTGCTCTCGCCTATCTGCCTCACGATAGAAGGGATCAGATACTACAAGGCTGCTGTAGCAGCTGAAAAAAATAGTGATTTCTGCATGTCAGGGTGTGAGCGAATAGCCGAGTGTGACTGGGTGAGGTGGCCGCTCCTGTGCCAGGTGTTGATTCTCCTGCAGGCCTACGGAGTGTCGCCATGTCAGACCTGCTTTCGTTTGGGCGCATGTGGTTCTATGCAATTGATTCCATGTGTTGAGTCACATAATTGCCACAAAGTACAGAAGCGTCCTCTTACCACAAAGGCACCCTCTCCCGCTGCTCTCTGTAGCGCTGCCGTCTTTCCTAGCAACTGCGCTTCTGTTCGTGGGCCTCTAATTTTGAGTGTTAGAAGGATATATATAATCTGTAGAGTGTGTGAACTCTCTCTCTTTTTTTTCCCCTGCCGATTCACTCCCCAAATCTCTGCCACAGCAGGCCTGGGCCAGGTCAGAATCAGTACCTAGGAGCTCCTCTGTCTCCCATGTGGGTGGCAGGGTCCAAGCCCTTGGCCATCTTCCTCTGCCCTCCTAGGTGCATTGGCAGGGAACTGGAGAAGAAACTGGAAGCTGGGCAGCTGGGGCTGAAGTGTCACAAGCCACAGTGCCGATCCCTGCAGTATGTAATCTTTGAGAATTCACTTTTTTTTTTCTTTTTCCCATGAAGTATAGTGTTCTTGAGAGCTCTGCTCCTAACATGAATTTAGTAACAAAGCAAGTAATACTAAAGGAAATCTTCGCATTTCACCTGTTTGCCTCAGTAACTATTAGATTGTCATGAATCCCTGTAGGAAAAAGATTATGAAAAGCTTTAAGTCATCGTAAGATGATGGCATTGGGCAGTATCGGTGAACTCACAGTGGGAGACTGAGAACACCTCTGCCCTTTCTCCTTCCTCTTCCTCACTTTGGTGATTTGTTACTGTCTCGGAGCATGAATAGTCTGCTTTACTGTTAGTTTTCTCAGTATTCAATGCTTTCTATTTAGAAGGAATCGCTGTTCCCTGCTGATTCTTTAATTCTTGATTTTTCTCTAATAGAATGATTCGATTAGTTTTCCCTGTTGGCTGGATTTTATTGTCAATTTTTGTAAAGAATACCTTATTTGGTGAATAATTAAGAATGTCTGCCTTTATATTTTGAATTATATACGATGCTGGGCATCGTATTCTTGTGTTCATTTTCCCGCTGATTTTGTAGACACTGTTCTACTGTCCGGTTTGAGTGTCCTAACGATTCTTCTGATCATGTCCTGTTGATTCTTGTAATCCATTCCATATTGATTAGCTGATTTTTTTTTAAATCAAAATATTTCACCATTGCTGTATTTCCTGAATTAGTTTGTGCTTATGTGTTTTTGACTGGCATGGTGTTATGGCAGGCTGATCTTCCGCCTGCTGTGCTGGTTCTTGTCCCAGCTGCTCCTCATCCCTTCAGCTCCCTGCTGGTGGCTTGGGAAAGCAGTGGCAGGTGGCCCAGCCTTGGACCTCTGCATCCGTGTGGGAGACCTGGAAGAAGCTCTTGGCTCCCAGCTTTGGGTCAGCCTGGCTCTGGCTGCTGCAGTGCATGAACCAGTGGGTGGAAGATCTCTCTCCCTTTCTGTCTCTCCCTTTCTTTCTGTAGCTTTACTTTTCAAGTAAAATAAGTAAATCTTAAAGAAAAAGAATGAGTGCATATTGTTCTTACATGTAAGTGGTAACATGGCTAGGTGCAAAACTCATGGATCATATAATTGTTTATGGATTCATGGATTCTATCAATATTTCTGCATTGTTTCTTGCTGATGAATGAGGACATGTGAAAAAGCCTGGTTAGTCTAATTAATAGAATCCTACCTCTGTTAGAGCCACATTGCCCTTTGTCTCTGGTTGCTGAAGAGGTCTGTTGTTGATGCAAAGTCATTCAGGATGCCGTGATTTGGACCCTTGTTCATTAGTTTGCTCTGGAACATGACGTGCCGACCTTAATGTATTTATCTAGTTTCCTAGTGTTAGTCATTGCAGAATTCCAGTTGTTCCCCGGTACTGTGAAAACTGCTGTAACAGGCAAACTGATTGTAGAATTGTGTGTTTGGTAGGCTGCATTTTTAGCAGTGGAATTAGGGAATAGTAAGCACACTGGAAACTTTTGAGTTGGTGCTAGTCTTCTAAAAAGGCTGGATGCTTCCCCCTCCTCCCCAGAGCCAACACTGTGTAACTTTTCCTTTTAGAAGGTGAAAATCACATTTCAGGAATTACATGTATAGTCCTTCAGTTATGAGTGAAGTGGACAGTTTTGTGATATTTGATCATAGCTACGTATTTATTTATTTTTTTCATCTTGGGTGACCAGTCTTGGTCTCTTGATCTTTGTACATTTTTTTCTGTTGGGTTAGTGAACAGTTCTTGTAGAAAATGTAACTAGGCCGAATGATTTCAGATTGTTGATGAGGTCGATCAGATGTGGGGTGGCAGTTGTGGGATGAATCTCACGTGGTGACTGTAGTCAGAAGAAAGCTGCCGATGCGTCTTACTGTGTCACTGCAGAGGAATGGAGTGCGGTTGAGGCATGACACGCTTGCTGAAAGGTAAATTGTCTGACAGTCTGTGTAATTGAGATGTAATTGTCTCCACTTGGCTTCGTGTCTGTTTGTGGTAACACAATCTAAGAACCTTTCAGAAAGACAAGCTGAGCCGTGGGAAGGCAGTGCCCGTGCCAGGTCGCGGAGTGTCCTCTGAAGTGATTTCCTGGTTATCATTGGCCGCCTGGCTCTGTTAGGTGTTAATGAACTTGAGGCAGTTCAGGGTGCTGTGGAGGAGCTTCACCAGTGAGTGCAGCAGCCCTTCTTAGGCTTTGTTCAAGTTCCCCTGACCGGAGAGATCGTCTGTCTGAACTGTCTGATTAAAGGAGACACAAGTTATAGGAGCTCTGTCAATCTGAGCTTTCTTGAAGTATGGGCTGTGCCTTAAATGTTGTATTAAAAGCAGTGTGTGTTCCATCCGTCAGTCATGCTTGCTTGTCCCACTTGTCAAGGGTCAGTGGAGCTTGCAGGTGGAGCACAGGGTGACCTGCCTCGGGCTTTTCTGCAGAGGGGTGGCCGGGTCGTTGTCTTGGTGTTGTATGGGCAGATGTACTCTCTTGAGTAGTGCTATATGGCACTTTCTGTGTGTCCACTCATCTGTGACACATTTCTGAAGAGAAAAGACTTAAAGGTGCTTCAGAGACCTCCAGGGAATAAAAGAAAACATTTTGAGAGATAGTAAATAGAACTGCTGTTTACACCTTTGTAGCGAGCACACTGAAAGTTGAATTGACAGCTTTCACTGGAATAATCAGGAGAATTCCACTTTATTTATTTATGTTGGAAAGACAGATTTAGAGAGGAGAGACAGAGAAAGATTTTTCCATCTGCTGGTTCACTCCCGAAGTGACCACAATGGCCAGAGCTGAGTCAATCAGAAGCCAGAAGCCAGGTGCTTCTTCCAAGTCTCCCATGTGGGTGCAAGGTCCCAAGGCATTGGGCCTTCCTCTACTGCTTTCTCTTGTCTAGTCACTTAGGGGACTTGTGTGGGACCCACCTGGAAGCAGGAGCTCCTAAGTCTGTATGCCATTACACAGATTGTTCATCACTCAGAGAAAATTGAAAGGACATTGGGCGTACGGTGTAATTTCTGTACTGACAGGTGTGGAATTTATGATTGTCTGCTGTCATGGAAGGGTGAGGGCAGGAGGAAGGGTAGTTGTTAAATTGGAAGGATCCCTTGCAACAGGAGTGTAACATAAGGGGGAATTCATTTAGTCTACCTCTGTGAATGTAAGGATGGAAAAAGTGAAAGAAGTTCTGAAAGTTTCTAATCCATGGATGAGCAAGGGGACATGTTGCGTTGGCCAGTGATTGCAGTGTTGGGAAAGAAGTTCAGATGTAGAACCTTGTGAGAGGCACAGCTGTCCTTAAAAACAGTAGACCAAAGAAACCAGGCCTGCTGGGTTGGGACAGGGAAGGTTATGAAAGGAAAGGTTTGGCAAAAGGCACTAGGCAGAGCTGGAGGTGTGAGTTGGAAGGCAGAAAGGCGTTTGGGCAGGTGGCGTCACAGATGAATGTGTCTTGACTGACTGCAGGCTGCGCAGTGTGACGAAGGAGGGGTTTGAGCGACAGCCCAGGTGGGTCCTGTGGCGGCAGTGGCTGTTGGAAAGGTGCCAGCGTGTCCCCCGTCCCTGTTCAGAAGGTATTCATACGCTATCTGCTCTCTGCTGACAGAGAAAGACAAATGATGGCATCTGTCGCGGACTTCCTTATTTTAAACATCTTACTTTGAGGTTGTTCTAGACTACAGAAGAGTCGAAACGATACTATCAAGAGCTTATTGAAAACAAAGGACTTTCTGTAGCCAAGCGGTTATTTTTGGCCATCATTTGGTTCACTGTCTGTACCTTCTAACACTGCTTAGTGAGTTGGTGATGCTGCTGTAGATGCACGGGCTCGCCTGCTCCTCTTTGCCCTGTCACTGTGCTGCTTGTACAGTGTTTTGAACTCCACTGTGAAGTGCTAGGTAACTGAAAAGACAGGAAGTTACCATCTGATTCAACCCCTAATAGCATTTTGGTTTGCTTCTCTCTAGTAATTTTTTTTTCTGTTTATTTAAAAAATATGGCTGAGTTCACACTGTAAATATGTTTTTTTTTTCCCTTTTGCCTTGTCCACTTAACATTATAGCACAAATGGCTTTCCAAGTCATTAAATACTTCATAAATATTTACAATGGCTGTATAGTATGAGTCGCAGGGGCTTCTGAGCGGTTAGATTGTCCCCCCGTCCTTTTTATTGCCATGGTAAATAGCATGTGATTAATCTCTTTGCAAAAAGCTTTTTCTTTATTTTAGAAAATTGGCTTAGGATAGATTCCCAGAAAGGCCACAAGTATATAAAGTTCTTTTTTGTTGTTTTTTTCTCTTCAGTAAAAATCTTCTGGAAGAATTTGAGATTTGGTCTGAACATAAAAGCTACTTCATTACATTTTTCCACAATGTTGTACCGCTTCATTCTTCCTACCAATCTGCACACAAATATGCTCATCAGCATTGGTAATCTTTTCTTACAACAATTAGCGTATTTGAAAAGCATAGTGACAGAGAGAGGGAGAAGGAGGGGGGAAGACAGAGACAGGAAGAGAAGGAGTGTGTGTGTGTGTGTGTGTGTGTGAGAGAGAGAGAGAGAGAGAGAGAGAGAGAGAGAGAGAGACACTAGCTCACCTGTTGGTTCACTTCCCCAGTGACTGCAACACCTAGGGCTGGGCCAGGCTGGAACCAGGAGCCAGCAGTTCCACTTGGTCTCTTAATTTGGGCAGAAGGAACCCAGCTCCTTGGGGCGTCATCTGCGTCTCCCAAGGCACCTTTACAGTAAGCTGGATTGGAGATGGAGCAGCCAGGAGTAGAACCTGCTCTCTGATACAGAATGCTGGCATCGCTGTTGGCACTTTAACCTACTGTGCCACTTCATTCGGATCTCCCATGGGCCACCTGCTGCTGTGCTCTCAGGCACATTAACCGGGAGCTGGATCGGAGGTGGAGCAGCCAGGAGTCGAACTGTTACCCATACGGGATGCCATCAGTGCAGGTGATGGCTTTACCAGTTACGCCACAGTGCTGGCTGGCCCCGGATTTTGTCTGTCTACAGGATGTAACTCCTTTATGTTCACTTTTTTATTTAAGCATTTGCTGTGCAGTAATATGTCAGAGTTGCTTCGAAACATAATTTTTCCTAGTCTCTAAGTTGATTAGTTTTTATTGTAAAATACAAACAGAATTCATTATTTTAAAGTGAATAACTTATGACTGTAAGTACATTCCCATGCCATGCGCTCATTACTTTTTAAAGCCTTTTCGTCATTTCAGAAGAGGCACTGTGCCCAATGAGCAGGCACTTCAGTTCTCCCCTCCACCCAACCCCTGAAAATCACATCTACTTGAAAATGCTTATTCTGGGAATTTCACATAAATGAAAGCATATAATATACAGCCATGGCTCCTTAATACCTTTTTTTTTTTCTGGTTAAGGATATTTTATTTATTTGAAAGACAGTTATACAGAGAAAGGTACACACACACAGCATGGAGAGAGAGAGGAGAGGGAGAGAACGAATCTGTTTTCCATCACTGGTTAACTGCAAATGGTTGCAAGAGCTGGGCATGGGCCAGGCTGAAGCTGAAAGTGGAGCAGCCCGGATACAAACCAGCGCCCACATGGGATCCTGGCACATGCAAAGGGAGGATTTGGTCGTTGAGCCGTTACGCCAGACCCCTCCCCCTCTGCTCTCCAGGCACATTAGGATGGAGTTGGATTGAAAGTGGAGCAGCTGGACCTTGAGCTGGTGCAATATGGGATGCTGCAGTGGCAGGCGGCAGCTTTACCGTCTCTGCCACAGTTCTGGTCCCATACCGATCCATCTTTCAACAGCTGCTTACTACCCAGAGCAAACATTCGGGACTGGAGAGAATCAGGATCCTGCAGCTGCTTAGTGGGCTTCAGTGCCTGAGGTGCTTGAGCACGGGTTTTCTGTGCTCTCTGGTCCGCAAGGCTTCTTGGAGAAGTCCCAAGTAGTAGTTTTAGAAATAGTGGTATTTTGGGACTCCCCTTCGCTCTCTTACTAATTAAGCAGAGTTTCTGAATTAGATGGTGGAGTTTTAGGTAATATTTGTCTTTAAAAAAAAAAGGGGAACAGCTTTTGTTTTTAGAAGTGTAATTTTTTTCTTTTTTTTTTTTTAAGGTTTATTTATTTTTTATTGCAAAGTCAGATACACAGAGATGAGGAGAGACAGAGAGGAAGATCTTCCGTCCGATGACCACAGTGGTTGGCGCTGCGCCGATCACAAGCCAGGAGCCAGGAACTTTCTCCAGGTCTCCCTCATGGATACAGGGAGCCGTATGGGAAGTGGGGCTGCTGGGATTAGAACTGATGCCCGTATGGGATCCCAGCGCATTCAAGGCGAGAACTTTAGCTGCTAGGCCACCACACCGGGCCCAGAAGCATAATTCTTGTGAGGTAGGTGCTGTGGTATAGCAGGCTAATCCTCTGTCTACAAGTGCTATTATCATGTACAGATGCCCCTTTGTGGCCTGGGAAAACAGCAGAGGACGGCCTGAGGCTTTGGGCTCCTGTGCCTTTGGGGGAACCTGGGAAGAAGCTCTTGATCCCTGGCTTTGGATGTGCCCAGCTCTGAGCTGGTTGGACCAATGGATGGAAGACCTCCCTCTCTCCTTCTCTCTATAAGTCTGCCTTTCTAATCAAAAGAAAGAAATCTGTCCCAAACCATTTACTACCTGAGTCAAAGGCATGGGACAGCTGCTGCTGTTCTCGCATTCTTTATTTGTAGCACCAGTAGGTTTCTGTATGAAAATGGAAGTGAAGACATCTGACATTCTTCTTCTTTTTTTTTTTTTAAATAGCGTGTTGCTTGTCATGTGGGATTTTGATTTATTTATTGTAAGAGCTTGTGGACTTGCAAGGTGAATATGTGGTATACTAGTTTTGTTCATTTGTGTTAGGGTTGCTAAAGGAGTTTCACTCATCAAGCCTCGTGGTTCTCCCATCTACCTGGCGAGGAGCAGTACTAAGTTCATTTTGCAGGGAGGCTCAGAGAGGTCAGGTGGTTTGCTGGAGATCCCGCAGTGCATGCTCTTTGTTTCCTGTTAGGGCTTTCCCACAGCGAATGGGCCAGCCAGCCACCCGTTGGGACCTGGTAGAATCGTGTGGGGTTTCTAGTAAGATAGGAGATCAAAAACAGTGGTTTACTTCTCTTGCTGTCCTTGCCCCCTCTATTCTTGCTGGGCCCATTGGTCAGTGTGGCAAGGTGATGGTATGCCCTTTCCTCAGGCTAGGTATGCCAGCCCTGTGGGCATTGGAGGCTGATAGAAAATGGCATAAAGAGTCATACCGTCACCGTCCAGGAGGTAAGCAAGACCCGAGTTCCCGGCAGGGTTGGGCAGCTGGACAAGAGCCAAGTACCTGTTTTTGTTTCTCCTGGGTGCCCCTCCTCCTTGCCAAAAAGCTGCCTACTGCTGCCGCCACTGCCGCTGTCTGGCCTTTCTAAACCAGTGCCTCACCTCCCCAAAGGGTGCAGGAGGGGAATCGCGTCATTCCATTAGTACAGTTTCCATATTGTGTGAGAGTTCCGACTGTTGGACTCACAGTTTTAAGACGTTGCATTGATTAGTGGTGCAAACAGAACTAGTTAGAGTCGTTGACCATGTCTTGTTGCTCAGGGGGCCAGCGGTCAGCTCCTGGGATGGGAGGAGCAGGCAGACTCTGAGCAGGAAGAGTCACTTCCTACTGAGCCCAGAGCTCTGCTTGTGCAGCACCCTCACACTTCCTGTATAGCCTGTCGCCATCAGGTCCATAACTGTCCTTTACCCCCTTCCCACCCCCTGCTAGCAGCTAATCCCATGAACTCCTCATCCGTAGTGTGTGGGATCCTTCAGCACTCTTTGACAATTGGTGATGTTATTTTGAGAGCCTTTGGCGAAGGCAATTGAACATAAATTAAAAATACTAAAGAGGTGGGCCCGGTGCAATAGCCTAATGGATAAAGTCCTCACCTCTGGGATCCTGTATGGGCACCAGATCTAATCCCTGCTGCTCCACTTCCCATCTAGCTCCCTGCTTGTGGCCTGGGAAAGCAGTGGAGGATGGCCCAAAACCTTGGGACCCTGCACCCATGTGGGAGGCCCAGAGGAAGCTCCTGGGTCCTGGGTTCGGATCAGCTCAGATGTGGCCATTGCGGTTACTTGGGAAGTGAATCAGCAGATGGAGGATCTTCCTATTTGTCTCCTCCTCTATGTATATCTGACTTTCCAATAAAAAGAAGTAAATCTTTAAGAAAATATTAAGGTGGTGCTGGGTGTATTCAGAAGGACAAGCTGGTAACACCTGAGAGGACTTTACATTTAAAAAGGCAAATTGAGGGGCAGCATGTTGGTGCTGCAGGTTAATCCTCCGCCTACAGTTGCTGGCATCCTATATGGGCAGTGATTTATGTCCTGGCTGCTCCGCTTGCCTCCCATCCAGCTCCCTGCTGATGACCTGGGAAAGCAGCGGAGAATGGCTCAAGTCCTTGGGTCCCTGCACCTGTGTGGGAGACCTGGAAGTAGGTCTTGACTTGGATCAGCTTAGCTCCAGCCGTTGCAGCCACGGATGGAAGATCTCTATCTCTCCTTCTCTCTGTAAATCTGCTTTTCAAATAAAAATTAATTAGTCCTAAAAAAAAAAAAAAGCAGCTGTCCACCAGTGAGGTGGTGGAAGCTTGTAGTGCGGGAGGAGTGAGTACGTTGGTCAACACTTGAGTTTGTCCAGCTTGCACATCTGGTTGAGTTCATCTGCCAGTGCTTTAGGAGCTGGCGGATTTGCCCCGAGTTCTCCAGGCTGCCCTCCGTGGAGCCAGGCCTGGCTCTCTGTGGCTGCCTGCCTCTCTCAGTGGTCGTACCAGTTCCCCAGCAGCCTGTCAGGGTCCTCACTGCTTGCAGAGAGGGCTTCCTTGGGGTGTGCCTGCCTTCTTGCTCTGGCCTCAGCACCCCAGGTAGGAGCTATATATTGAAGCGTTCCGAGGAGCCCTGTCTCCACTCTCTTGTTTTCTTCCTTCCACAGTGGGGGTTTGTCTGAGGGGAGCACTGGGGTGTGAGGTCACCCACCTCATCAGAAGGCTGCTTGCTGGGTGCTTGTATTCTGGCCCCTGCCCACCCTCCAGGGAATACGCTGCACTCTGTCATGGCAAGCACTGGCCTTTCTCCCTGGGCCTGGGTGGCTAAGGCCAATTGAGAACGGGAAGGAGGTGGCATTGTGCTTTGCTCTGTGTTTGGTTTCTTGAGACTACGATCTGTAGCAAGTGGGTATGACCAAGAGGGGAGACGGCAAGTGTCCCCTGCAGTCAGTGTACATAAGTGTGTGGTCTGGAGATTTTTGCCAAAACCAACGATGTTGTTTTAACTGTTACACACCAGGTGTGTTTGGGAATAATTCAGTAGGAAGGTGGTATGGCTTTCACAAATGAGATTTACTCTTAATCCGTACTGGTGGTAGCAGTAGCTGGATGAAATGGCTTACATACGAGCTCATCATGGTTTTAAATCTGCAGTGAGCTTTTGTAGTGGCCCATCAGCTTTGCTCATTCATTACCTGGATTCATCCAGTGTATGTTCATTCCAGCGCGTCCATCTTAGGAACCCGTGGAGCAGAGCCGCTCTGTGCTGCTTGCTGGGGAGGAGACCAGCAAGCCACGGCCTCCTGGGAAGTGAAGCAGTACTTGTGGCTCTCTCTGGCTTGGGTACTGCCCTCCTGCGTTCTGTGGTCCTGCTTTGAGTTGCCTGGTGCTGTGCCTTGTGTTAGTGTGCCAGCTGAGTCTCTCTTGGGTTTCCGTCTGGGCTTGCAGACAGAAACATTCGTGCTGGGACGTGTACCTGGGAGAGGGAAGCAGGCTGACAGTGCAGAGAACCCATTCTTGACTGTGTTACTCATTTATTTAGACAGTTTCTTGGAGAGCTCGTTTTATCATTTACTACTTGGCTGTCTAATTGAAGCCTTTTGCCTGCAATATTAATGACATGTGTATGTAAAGTACATGTAGTTTAGCCAGTAGATATGGATGTTGCCTGACTATTAAAGGTAGACTTTTTCACATTCCTTTTCAGAAACAGTGGGTGAAAATGAACTTGGCATGTGGTGGAGGAAAGCGATCTCCTTCCTGTGGTACCCTTTGTTCCCTCTCTCCTTCCTGTTTGCCCAGGCAGCCTGGTGCAGTGAGGAACTAGGTGGCAGTACCTGTCCAGTGCCAGAGGGTGGGTGGGTAAGCAACACTGACAACCTTTTTCTTTGGGACTAACAGAAAGATGACAAAGAATGACAAAGAAGGAGCCACAGAAGGAATACTCTCATACCATTTACGTAACTCAGCCTGCTTTTAACATTGTGTCTGTTCACTTTACTGACACTCTCATTACATATACATTGGCATGTGCGTACAGACACTGGTGCACTCAAATTCTTCTTTCTAAATTGTTGAAGTTGCCAAGGTCATGGCTCAGTGCGCTTAGGCAATGTCTTTTTTTTTTTTTTTTTTTTAGTAAAGATTTATTTTTATTTGAAAGGCAGATTTACAGAGAGAAGGAGAGACACAGAAAGTTCTTCGAGCCACTGGCTCACTCCCCAAATAACTGTGGCAGCTGGAGCTGAGCTCATCTGAAGCCTGGAGCTTCTTCCAGGTCTCCCACATGGATGCAGGGACCCAAGGACTTGAGCCATCTGCTGCTGCTTTCCCAGGTTATCAGCAGGAAACTGCATAGGAAGTGGAGCAGCCAGGAACAGAACCAGAGCCCATATGGTGTGCCAGTACTGCAAGGCAGAGGATTAGACTGTTTAGCTACCATGCTGGCCAGGTAGTACATTTCTAAAGGTATATATATATATATATATATATATATATATATATCTTTTTTTGCGTAAGAATTG
The DNA here is from genome assembly GCF_017591425.1 of Ochotona curzoniae. Classification (NCBI taxonomy): domain Eukaryota; kingdom Metazoa; phylum Chordata; class Mammalia; order Lagomorpha; family Ochotonidae; genus Ochotona; species Ochotona curzoniae. The sequence goes on from NW_024465421.1 coordinate 9,371,492, forward strand.
TGGTACACTTAGAGCCTTCAGTTAATTCAACATCATTCTATGCTTTTATCTCATCAATGTGTGTGTGTGTTTAAAGATTTATTTGTTTTTATTGGAAAGGTCTATTTACAGAGAGAAGGGGAGATAGAGAAAGATCTTACATCTGCTGGTTCACTCCCTGAATGGCTACAATGGCCAGAGCTGAGCCAAAGCCAGGAGCCTTTTCTGTGTCTCCCACACGGGTACAGGGTCCCAAGGCTTTGGGCCGTCCTTGACTGCTTTCCCAGGCTACAAGCAGGAAGCTGAATGGGAAGTGGAGCAACTGGGATATCAATCTGTGCCCCAGTGGAATGCTGGCGTTTGCAAGGTGAGGATTAGTTGGCCCAGTTAGGATGGTTCCACAATTTTTATTCCTTCTAGTGCCGAGTCAAGGCTGGGATAAGCTGCAGTGTTGTCTTGTGGCGACCCTTTCGATAAATAGGATTATGCTTTAAACATCTGCCTGAAGACACTGTGCAGTTTTGTTTGTAGTCATTTGCACAGGGAGAGTGTTGTTGAAATGTAAGCTGAAGGCAGGACTCCGAGGAGCGGGCTGGGGGAGAGGGTGTCTGTGTGCACCCCAACTGCCCTGAGCATGCTGGGGCGCTGTTTGCTTCAGCAGAAGCACTGTTTCCCCCCGCAATACTTAGCCATGTTTTAGAGTTAATTAAAGTTAATTAATCCGATACCTACTTCATCTCTTCTATTTCCCTTGGTTTAGCCTTGCCCCACCTCTCTGTTACAAGCTGGCTGAGGAAGTGACCTGCTCTGGGTGTGTCTGAGCTGGAGTCTGGAGAGCTGGCTGGCCACTAGCTGCCGTGCCCCTGAGGGAGTCATTCAGGACCTCCGGGCTCAGGGACTGTGCTCTGGCTGCTGGGCCTCTGGGTGTTGGTCAGTCCCCCCAGTTCATAAAGAGATACAGTGAGGCGTCCGCTTCAACATTATGTACCTTTTTTTTTTTTTTTTTTTTTTTCAAAGAAGGAAACTGTAGGTTGGGGCAGAAAAGAACAGTGGCGCGAGAGGTGGGAAGGCTCTGAGTGGTTCCTGCTGTCCCGACAGGGGCTCTCCCGGCCTGCTGTGCTGTTCTGCTGCCTGGGGAGCTGCGTGTCTGCAGGACGGGGACAGGCAGGTGTCACTGTCATGTATTACTGTGTGTTATCTTCACCTGGCTAGTTCATCACGTATTATGTTCAGGCTACAGGTCTAGGAGCTTTTTCTCTCTTGTCTTAACGAAGAGTTTAGACTTTAGAGAGTTTAGACTCTTGTGATAATCTGTTATAATCCCATTAGCTTTCAGAGAAAGTTTACATGAGATTGCATTTCTCTGCTAATGGCATCTGTGGTAAACACCAGGCATGTTGTTATATACTCATTCGGTGACCTTGGCCCGCAGCTAGGATAGAATCATTTTTCTTGGAAGCGTTCTTTGTGGATGAACGTAGTGCTCCTGGACGTGCCAAAGGAAGGTGTGGGTCAGACCCTGGGCTGCTAATCCTATTTTTTACTTTGTTTTGGTATGAGGGAAGACACGGATCTGAATGATAGACGCCCAGCATGAGTCTCCTAGAAAAGGCGGCACAAAACTCAACAAACACTTCTATGAGAAATAGTCCTTTATTCCCATTCTCAGTTTTGTAAGAAAGTTAGGCTATAGCGGGTGTTGTTTTAGAGACCATTTGCTAAAGTGTTGCAGGTCTAAATAGAATTTGAGGAAAGCATCACCCAGGTGCTTACGTTAAGGGACAAAGCACCATTACATCCATCATACTAGCATTTCAGTGGTTTCTTGGATAGAATGTAAGTTTTCTTTTTCTTTTTTTTTTTTTAAAGGTTTATTTTTTTTTAATTTTTTTTTATTGGAAAGGTGGATATACAGAGAGGAGAGACAGAGAGGAAGATCTTCCGTCCGATGATTCACTCCCCAAGTGAGCGCAATGGGCCGATACTATGCCGATCCGAAGCCAGGAGCCTCTTCCAGGTCTCCCACGCGGGTGCAGGGTCCCAAAGCTTTGGGCTGTCCTCGACTGCTTTCCCGGGCCACATGCAGGGAGCTGGAAGGGAAGCGGGGCTGCCGGGATTAGAACCGGCGCCCATATGGGATCCCGGGCATGCAAGGCGAGGACCTTAACCACTTGCGCCACTGCGCCACTGCGCCAGGCCCAAGTTTTATTTTTCAAGAGAGATCCATTGTGGGCAAAGTTCTATATGGTCAGAACCCTTAAAGGAGGAATTTAACCCAAGTCACGAGTCAGTTCAGTTTGGATGAATTCCTAAGAAACTGAAAATGATACCAACCGTCTTCTTGCTCCTTTTACTCCTGAATTTGGTCGTAAAACAGCTGAGCAGAAGCCCATGGATGTTGTAGGAATTAGAAACATGAGGCAGAGTCTATCAGACAGCTCCTGCTGGGTCGGGAGAAGCCTGGCATCCGCCAAGTACCGACAGTGTCGCCTGTGACTTCCAGCCCTAGCCTTGTGGCTGGCATCGTGTTCATCATATGCTTTACGTAGATCATTTTATTTAATCCTCAAGACACCCTAACATCTTAGATAGTTCTCCTGTCCCAAATTGTGCAACGAAGGACAAAGTGACCGAGTGAAGAACTAGTCCAAGGTTGAGATGCACTTGGATTCCAACTCGGAGCCTGTGTTCTTTAATCATTTTGTCATGCTGAAATGACCAGTGATCATTACCACGGGCGGAACTCAGTGTACAAGACAAGGAGGCCAGATGAAAACGGAGAGGAGATCCACGCTGTCATCTTAGAGGACATCCAGGAAGGTTGGTCTGTACCTTGCAGACTGGGAGCAAAGGCGGGATGGAACTGGGAGTGGCTTAAGGCCAGGAGTGCTCACCTTTACCGGTGGTTTCCTGTGGGAGTGACACTGAACCGCATGTGCTTTGGGCCTTCCTTTCCTCGTGGTAAACGTCTCTGCATTCTTCAAAGCCCAAAATATGTTAACACCCCTTTGAGACTTTCCCTCAGACAAGTAGTTCTTTTCTTTTTTTGCACTGAAAGATTGATTTTATTTATTTTATTGGAAAGGCAGATATATGGAGAGAAGGCGAAACAGAGAGAAGGAGCTTCCTCTACTGCTTTCCCAGGCCACAAGCAGGGAGCTGGATGGGAGTGGAGCAGCTGGGACATAAACCAACACCCATATGGGATCCTTGTGAGTGCAAGGCAAGAATTTAGCCACTAGGCTACCGTGCCGGCCCGACAGGTAGTTCTTTCTTTTTTGGGCTTCTGAGGCTGGTTCCACATGGGCCACTACTGTGGCATGCAGACATCACGGTGGTCTGCATTTGTGTTCATAGTTGTGCTCTCTCTCCCCTGGGTCGCTTCTGGTTCTTTGAAGTCAGAGAACATTTTTTCCCCACCTTTATGCTACAGGGCTTATTTTAAGTAGAGTCAATCACTTTGTGCAAATTGCTGACCATCTCAGTTGATAGAGATTTAAAAACCAGCTTTAGGGCCCGGCACGGTAGTCTAAGAGGCTAAAGTTCTTGCCTTCCATGTGCCAGGATCCCATATGGGCACCAGTTCATGTCCCGGCTGTTCCACTTCCCATCCAGCTCCCTGCTTGTTGCCTGGGGAAGCAGTGGAGGACAGCTCAAAGCCTTGGGACCCTGCACCCATGTGGGAGACCCGGAAGAAGCTTTTGGCTCCTGGCTTTGGATCAGCTCAACTTCAGCCGTTGCGGCCACTTGGGGAGTGAGCCAGAGGGTGGAATATCTTTATCTGGTGGTGTAGAAGTTATAATAATCTGGGCAGATGATCATTAGGGCTTGGTAGAATTAGTGGCAAGGTTTGAATTCTAAGCAAGGATTAGCAGAGCTGATGACCTCTGTGGTGGGCATCGAGAATATGAGAGAGAAAGGTAGGGAGATTTCAAATTATGTGGCCTTTCTCCTTCTTTCAGGTTTTCTTTTACTTTATTAGGTGGTTATGGGTCTTGGTTGACTTAGTAGCTGCTTGGTAAATGAGTCAGTAGCAGAGGTTTTTGAACTGCTGACCCTTGAGCAATGCGATAAAGGGAGCAGATAAAGTCAAGACAGGCACCAGAGCCCTCGGCGACTTTGCAGCTACTTCAGGTGTTTTTGAAACACAAAACTGGTTTGTAGATCCGTAGCTCTACAGGAGCATTTGCAGAGCTGAGCTTCCTTCAGCTCTGCACAGCCTTAGTGAGTCTGTCTGCTGTTGGCTGCTGAGGGCAGCCCAGGGAACTCCTGGGGAAGCTCGGAGACCTCTGGCTCTGAAGACAGCCAGGGGATGTGCCCAGGAATCCAGGATCTCCTGCTGAGACATTTCCTTCCTTCTCTGCTTCCTGCAGGACCACCCCTCCACCCCCATCCCCAGTTACTCTGCTAAAAAACAGTTATAGGGAGATAGACAGAGGTCTTCCATTCACACATTCACTCTCCAAATCCCACAACAGCAAGGGCTGGGCCAGGCCAGACCTGGAGCTTCATCTGGGTCTCCCACAAGGGTGCACGGGCCCAAGCACTTGGGCCGTCTTTTTCTGCCTTCCCCAGCCAGGTACGTTAAGACAGGCCCCAAGGAAACAGTTTCTAAACTTGGAGTCTGAAAATCTGAGCTGACTTTTAAAAATAACAGCTTAAAAAAAATTGAAGTGTAAATACAGAGAGCTACATGATATAATGAAAAACAGTCATTTATATGCAGGTCCATTTCGATCACGAACCAGAATCCCCAAGTCTCTTTTCCCCAAAGATAACCTCTGCTCAGACACTGGTCATTGGTTCTGCCACCCCCACCCCTTTTTTTTTTAAAGATTAACATACAATGAGTAATAGAAGGATGTGTTTGATTTCTTTTGATCAATATTATGTTTGTGGGATTCATAGTGCTGCATGTAGGAATATTCATTCATTCTTGTTGTCTTGTAATATTGTCCTGTATGAATAAGCTGTATTTTTAAAATCCATTTTGCTGATGATGGACACTTGGGTTCTTTTCATTGTCTTTTTTGGGGGGGTATTATTTGTCATGGTGTATTTGTGTATATTTCTTTTGATATGTATGTTCATATTTCTGTTACATGTATATTTAATAGTAACCAGTGCAAGGTCATAAGATTTTATGTGGTTGCTATCAGTTTTCCAAAGTGGTTATACCAGTGTCTGCTCTGTTCCTGTTCTTCACATCCTCATCAACACTTGTTACTGTCCATCTTTCTCGGTTTTAGCCAGGGCCTGTGTTGTGGCACAGTAGACTCATCTGCCACCTGCAATGTGGGCATCTCATATTGGAATATTGATTTGATTCCAGCTGCTCTGCTTCCAATCCAGCTCCCTGCTAACATGCCCCGAAAGAAGATGTGTCCAAGTACTTAGCCCCTGCCAGTCCTGTGGAAGACCTGGATGGAACATCAGGCTCCTAACTTGAGCCTGGCCCAGCCCCGGGGTAATATGGGCATTTGGGGAGTGAACCAATGTATGGAAAATCTTTTTCTCTGTCATTCCATTTCTTTGTTATTCTGACTTCCAAATTAAAAAATGAATTTTAAAGAATTGTTTTTTTTAGCCACTCTGGAGGAGATGGTAGCCTTATCTTGTTTTTAATTTGTATTTCCCTGATGGTTTAGGAGATTGGACATTTGCTTATTTGAATGCTGTCTCACTTATAAATAACTACTTGTCCAAAAAGTCAAAAAGAAAAGTTCCCTTTTCTTTGTTGATAGAGATTATTTTGTCCCACTTAAGAATTCTCCATCAGTTAAGCATATTATAAATCTTCTCCTATTTCCTGGCATTCTTTTACTGTCTATTGTGTCACCTCACATTCCAGTTTGTTTGTCTTTTTCTTTTATGCTTAAGAAAATTTTTCCTATCCCACAATCATGCTTTATTGTCTTACTTTTCTTTTCACATTTTATATCTAATCCAACTGGTATTTTTGGTGTGGCCATGTTAGTTTTAAGCTAATCTTACATTTGCTTAGTGCTTTAAGGCCTGGGGCTTGTATACAGTTCTGAGCCGTAATGGGAGGCAGTAGGCACAGCTGAGTTCTGAGTGCTCTTCACGGGGTACTTGCTGCAGTGCAGGAAAGGAATTGACTAGCCCTTGGGAACTGAAGCCTTCTTTCGTTTTCCCATGTAGGCACTGGTTTTTGTGTTGTCACTTTAATTTCTTGAAAGTGTAGTCTGTGTGGTCTGTGTGTAATCTTGGTAGTTTGCATGGTCTGTGTAGTCTGCATGGTCTGTGAGGCGCCGAGTCCCTTCCTCACTTGCGGTTAATTCCTTAGCCCACCAGAGTCTGGACCCTTTCTCTGTCCCTTGCGTGCAGTAGCCAGCCAAGATTCCAGGGGCCGTGTTGCTCCTGGGGAGAGGGGTTCTCTGCTAGTCTTGGCCCATTTGCAGTCTTAAACATGCCTTGTATGTCTTTCTACCTTTGTTCTGATAGTGTGATGTCAGCGAAGTCTCGGCCTCCTCCACTTCCTCCCCACTCCAACCCCATACATGTCTGCAGTTTCATTTTGAAAATTCATCTGAAAAACTGTTGCAAAGGTTTGGGTTGAAGCCCATAAGCTGAAGGGCTTGAGTCTCTAGTTTTCAGGGAGGGCCTGTTCACTACTGTTGGTTTGCATTGGCCTTGCTCTGGTCTGTTTTCACTTGGTGTCTAAGACCAGGAAAAACGGAGTGGTTCTACGAATCAGGAGATTGCTGACAGGTGGGGTGTTGCCGTTGAATGGACCTCCACCTGATCCTCCTGCCCGGGAGGAGGTGTAGTGTTGTACCCCAGGAAAGGATTGAAAATGCCAGCAACCCGGCATCTGCTTGTGGAGAGCCCGAGGTGATTAGGTTAGGTTTTGGAGTTTTGCTCTTTTACAGATCCTTCTTTGAGGCACCCCTTCCTCGGATTCCTGGGGTACTGCTGTCTTCTCACTTTGGTAGGAGTCCTTAGCGTCTTGGTTGGCTGGTGTGGGGGTCGGTGTGGCTGGCAATGGAAATGTGGGATTCATGGGGAGCTGGTCAGGAACTTGCTTGTAATTGGTATCCTACACCTTCTGCCTGAAGAACCGGTGCGAAGGAAGCTGGCAGCTGATGCCCTGGCTGCGGGGAGCTTGGGGTTTCTGGGCTCTGCTGGAGAGCTAGTCAAGGTTGTGAAGAAATGGAGTGTGATTGAATATGTGTCCCAGTTTTCAGAACCCATGTTAGCTGTAGAAGAACTAATGCTTTCTTTTTAACTAAATTACCGATTTTAGCTTGTCACATACTTCTTTTTCTGTTTGTTTTGGGAATGAGCTACTTTAATGTGCTGTTTCCTTAATTCTGTATCTTCCCATAGGCTTTTAAATTGGTAACAGCACATCCTTTTTCAAATGAAATTGACTTACAAACCAGACCAAGCAGTTATTTACTTACATAAATTTGTTCTACTTTATTATCCTAAACTATCTGAAAGGCAGAGGGACATAGACAGACATTGCATCTGCGCCTGGTCCACTCCCCAGATGCCCACAACAGTCGGGGCCAAGACAGGCTGGAGCCTGCAGCTCAGTCCAGGTCTCCCATGACAGGGACCATCACCTGCCACTTCCCGGGGTGCACATTAGCAGGAAATCGGATTGTAGGCAGAGCTGAGACTTGAACCCATAACCTCTGTTCTGGGATGTAGAGGTCTTAACTGGCATTTTAAAATATATATATTTTTAACATATATATATATATTTAATGGAAAGACAGCTTTTACAGAGAGAAGAAGGGTCAGAGAGAAAGATTTTTCATTTGCTGGTTCGCTCCCCAAGTGGCTGCAATGGCCAGAGCTGAAATGATCCAAAGCCAGGAGCCTCTTATGGGGGCTCCCACACAAGTGCAGGGTCCCAAGGCTTTGGGTGGTGTTCCACTGCTTTCCCAGGCCACAAGCAGGGAGCTGTAAGGGAAGTGGAGTACCAGGACAGGAACCGGCACCCATTTGGGATCCTGATGCAATCAAGATGAGACTATTGTGCCAGGCTCCCCATCTGGCATTTTACCTGTTGCTCCAAATTTTGCTCTCACATTCATTTTAGAAATTGCTTACAGTGTCAGTAAGTGCAGAGAAGCATTTTAGTTTAAATTATTTCAAAGACACAGAGACAGAAAGGAGAGGCAGAGTGAGGAAGAGATGTTCTGTCTACTGGTTCACTTTCTTCAAGTGGAGGCAGGCTGGGGCTGGCGAGACCGAAGTCAGGAGCCCGCCACTTTTCCAGGTCTCTGATGTGGATGACAGGTGCCCACATCTTGAGGCATCCTCTGCTTCTTTCCCAGGCTGCATGAGCAGGGAACTAGATCGGGAGTACCTAAGTTCATACTTGAGTATGAGAAACTGGTGCTGTAAACCACGGCGCTTACCTTGCTGCACCACAATGACAGACGCTCGAAGCAGACTTTGTAAAATTGCAGTCTTGTTTTAGTGTCACTTTGCAGCTTGCAGTTGTAGGTAAGTTAAGGTTATTTTTCAGTTAAGCTGATGTCAAGGTTTAGAAGAAGAGTAGGGGGCTCATCTTTATCAGAAAAAAAAAAAATTCAGACAAGAAGGCCCCACAGATGCACAAGTGCCAAAACTATGGTAGCACTCCCCCTGGCAGTCCAGTTGTTACTGCCGTCTTCATACTGTGGCTTCACTGTGGGAGAGACAGTTGTGTCTGGCACTGCTTGAACGTGGTCCGTGTTCTGTGTAGTGGCCCTGTGTGAACCAGTGAGGTATGTGAGCTTGCACAAGTCAGCTTCAGCATGGCAGTTGGTATCCGTCCTAAGCATTGCTGCTTCAGCCTCTGATGGTGGCTGAAGTTCTGTCAGCACAGAAGGAAGTTAGCAGGTGGAGGCCCCTGCCCTGTACTGTTGACAATGCAGATGTTAGAGTAGGGCCCCTTGGGTAAAGGAGAGCGCTTGGAGAAGAGAGGGCAGCTGAGTGCTGGGGAGGGATTGCACCCACTCGGTTGGGAGACGCTACAGGGTGTGGAGGGTTACTCGGGTTCACTGCAGTAACCACTGTTCCCCTGCTTCTGTGAGAGAAAGGCGACTGGGTTTGGGGCGTCATGTGCAGTGGTGGAGGGGAGCACCGAGGGCATGGTTCCGGGTCCTCTCCTTCAGCACCTGAGCACTCGGGCTGGAGTGATGGCTATCCGGGAGGCTGTGGCTCAGAGGTGCTCATTTTGAACTCCTGCTCTGCAAAACTTTCGGTTTCACCTTCATCTTCATTGAGTGCTGAGTGTGGGTGACTGCTGAAGCCCCTCTTGTCCCCCAGGAGCCCCAGGCAGAACCAGGCAGCCATGTGATAGCATTGCTCTGAGTCAGAAAGAGGGCTGATAATTCAGACGTGGGCAGATGCGTCAGGGACAGGTGGTCTGTTCCGGTCCCTGAGTCTTTTCCCAAGTCTCTTCACTCTGTCTGCTCAGGCAGGGCTACAAACTGTTAAGTTGCCTTCTTCATCTTTCCAAAATGGAAGTTTGAGTTATTTGTTCGCTTTTCCCGAGCATACATAATTGAAAATCGATTGGACAATGACATGCATTTGTAGAAGCTGCTAGAACACTGGGTTTGGAGCCAGCTGGGAATTCCCCTTCAGTTTTTCTGGCTTCTGCAGTGCATTTGAAGAATGTTGAACTGAAACGTTTTGAGGAAGTGCATTGCTCTTGCTGGTGAGCGTGACCCGGACGAACTGGGGAGCAGTCAAGCTGAAGATGCAGTTCATTGATGGGTTTCAAATTCTTTTGTTAGGCATCTGAAGAAGCCTCGCTCAGGGCACTGGAAAGTCTGATGACAGAATTTTTCCACGATTGTACAACCAATGAAAGAAAGCGTGAGATAGGTAAGTAACGGGCTGAGATGCAAGGAGCTGTCTCTCAGGGCAGGTCCAGTGGAGATGGCCGCCTGGGCTGGTCAAGCTGATGTTTTCCCCTTGAGTTCATGCTCCTTTGGCCCCAGTCTCTTGGTATCTCTGAGGCCTGGACACCTAGCTACTGCAGAGGCACAGAGAGGACTCCCCCCGACTCCCTTTTTGTCAGGCAGAAAACCATTCTTCAACTTTGTTCCTAAAAGAAGAAAGCATGGAGCTGTTACAGCAGCTAAAGCCGCTGCCTGCGATGCCAGCATCCCACACGGGTGTTGCCTTGAATCCCGACTGCTCCACTGTATCTCCCTGCAGGTGCATCTGGGAAAGCGGTGCAGGACATCCCAAGTCCTTAGGCTGCTGTTCTCACGTGGGAGACCCAGATGAAGCTCCAGGCTCTGGCCTGGCCTAGCCCTGGCCGTGGTGGCCATTGGGGAATGAATCAGTAGTTTGAAGATCCCTCTTCTGCCTCACCACTCCCCTCTGTAGCTTTCAAATAAATAAAATAAATCTGGACATGTTTTGGTGTGGAAATGTCTAATCTTGTGCTTGACCCCTTCACTGGAGTACTGTTAGGGACGTATTTCTCTATTCTTCATTGTTAGACTCCCCATTCTTTAAGCTTGGGTGACCGAAGGCTTTGAACAGCAGAGATGTAATAGGTTTGATCAGTTCAGGTTCTCCATGCTTTCTAGAATGTATTTTGGGGTTTTGTATTCATGAACACAGTTTTCACCAAAGCCTGTTGTTCAGTACGGTGTGTCCAGTTGTCAGCTCTCTGCCTCAAGGACACAGGCACTGTGGTCCCAGTGCTGTGTTGCCACCTCTGAGTCCTTAGTCTGGGTTTGAGACCACCACACCTGCAAGCTTGTCCCTGGGGGGTGGGGTCCTGTTGGCTGTGTGTAGACCTTAGGTTTGTTATTTCTGCCTCCTCGGGAGTGTTTTTCTGTGGATCCGGGAGCTTGGAGACCGTTTTTCTGTCTCCATTGGCTTTTCTAGATTAAGTTGGCCTGATAAACCTTAGGGGTATTTCCGTTTTTTGTCCCAAGCCCTTTTGGGGCTGGAGTATTCAGGTGAGCTGCAGATCTTGGCTGCGTCTCTGTGCCCCTACTTTTCTGGTCCTGGCAAAGGCTGCCATGGACCCTCTTACTGTTGGGCTCGGTGGTTCCTGCGAGCTTGTGCCCCCCTCGCCTTTGTTTTCCAAAGGAGAGTACTGTGGAGAGCCAGAGTGTTTATCACTAGGGCTACCTGACAGAAGCTGCACCCGGGAGAGGCGCAGGCCTGTGGCCTGGAACAGCCCTGCTTGCCTCCCTGGGCTCTCCTTACCCAGGGGGCTGCCCTGCTGGCATCGGACTCATGCCCTTGGCAGTCTTGTGCTATGTGTGACCTACAAGGAAAAATGCCCGTAGTGATCTTTACAATGGTGGGGGATGATCTTTCCCTTCTGAGAGTATGCTGTATCCCCAAAACTCATTTTTTCACTTTCTCTTCAGTTGAAGTGCTTTGGCCTTCCCCCTTAGATTTTGATTTGAAAATAAAATCTTGTTCTCTTGGATTCATGAATTGAAAGTGTAACCTTTGGAGCACATTCACATTCTAATATTTTTAAAATGGTTTTAAATAACCAGATGCTATGCGCATCCTTTTTAAATGCAGGCTAAGGGAAAGCCAGGGATTTGGTTCTCTCCAGTGGGCGCTGCTCAGCTTTATTTGAGTATGTGGGTTGGAATCACTTCTTGTTTCTTGTCTTAGAAGAAGCTCAAGGTTTTCCTAACTAGGTGGGAGAAACGAAGGAGGCCTTTGTTGGACAATGCTGTTGGCAAGTTCCTTGAGAGACTGCCTGGAGGAGCTGGGAGCACTGGGGAGCACTGCCGTGTTTGGGTCACAGTGAATGAGTGGCAGAGTTCAGAGCAGAGCCCGGAGTGCTTCTTTCCTAGCCATAGCCATTGTCTCTGGCCTGACTTCATCTGCAGGATTCACAGAAACCTCTGCTTCATCAGTAGGACAGGCTGTCAGCTTCCTTTTGTGGATTTTTTTTTTTTTTAAATGGAAAGGCAGAATTGCAGAAAGAGAGAGAGAGACAAAGAGAGAGAATCTTCCATCCACTGGCTTGTTCCCCAAATGGCTTACAATGAATGGCCAGAGCTGAGCTAATCTGAAGCCAGGAGTCAGGAGCTTGTTTTACATCTCCCAAATGGATACAGGGGGCCAAAGACTTGAGCCATCTTTTGCTGCTTTCTCACACCATAAGCAGGAAGCCGGATGGGAAGTGGGGCAGCTGGGACTCAAACCAGCTCCCATGAGGAACGCTGGTGCCGCAGTCAGAGGCTTACCAGGCTATGCTACTGTGCCAGGCCCGCTGGGATTTTTTTATGAGGTGCCTTGTGGCTTTTAGTTTGAGATGTAGCGGAGGTAAGAGCTGTGCCTTTAGGATTACAACGAGCAGCTGCACCTTTGGGTCTCCTGCAGTTCTAGGGCTTCCCCTGTTACTGGGCTGTGCATATGACCCGCTTTGGATGGTATTTCATGGCAAGTGTGTCAGGTACAAGTGGCTCAGTGGGAGCCTGCCTAGATCGTGGTGTGCTGGCACCTCCCGCAGTCGAGGAGAACCCTGGCCAACTCCTGAGGTGTGCACACAGCTGCTCCGGCCAACTCTGCGGAGTGCCAACCTTGGGTTTCTTTTCTTTTCTTTTCCTTCCACCTTTTTTTTGTTGTTGTTGTTTGTGCTGTTTTAAGATAAAATTGACCCATGTGAAGAGAGTTTGCCATCTTGACCTCTTGCATTTTCTCCGTATCTTTTCTTTGTGAGGTTAGTCTTAATCTTTTTTTTACTGCCATTATTTAGTAAATGTGTGAATAATGTAGATTTTTCTGAAGATTTAAAAAAAAAGATTTATTTGTTTTTTTTTTTTTTTTTTGGAAAGGCAGATTTTACAGAGAGAAGGAGAGAAAGAAAGATCTTCCATCCGATGGTTCATTCCCCAAGTTGGCCGCAATGGCCGGAGCTGAGCTGATCCAAAACCAGGAGCTTGTTCCAGGTCTCCCACGCAGGTCCAGGGTTCCAAGGCTTTGGACCATCCTCTGCTTTCCCAGGCCATAGGCAGGGAGGGAGTTGGAAGCGAAGTGGAGCAGCCGGGATATAAACCCGTGGCCATATGGAACCCTGGTGAGGTCAAGGACCCTAGCCACTAGGCTCTGCACTGGGCCCTTTTCTAAAGATTTATAAAGCAGCAGTGAGGAGAAACGGCCTGTATCCCAGAGGAAATACGTTATCCATCATTTTTGGAAAGACAAAATCAGTGCTGTAACTTTCTATCCACAGACTAGTTTATTAAATAAGAACGTTCCCAGGGAAAGTTTCACTAAGAAAAAAAGTACCCATTACAAAGTTACTGGCTTTTTAATAGCTAAAAACTCCTGCCAGTGTTGGTGGTCACCTCAAAGACAAAAAATATATGATTTGTTCTTTCTCTCATGAAGAATTAAGTGAGTTTTGTGGTTGATTTTGACGTTTTCATTACATTGGAGAGGTATGTTTAAAGAAGTAGGCTCAACTGTTCATTGATTTCGTGTATTTTTATGGTCCTCTTCTGTTGTAATTTGCCTTTTCCAGAGGAGCTTCTTAATAACTTCGCCCAGCAGATAGGAGCCTGGAGATTCTGCCTGTATTTTCTCTCCAGCACTAGGAATGACTATGTCATGATGTACAGTTTAACGGTTTTTGAGGTAAGTTGGGTCATTTTATACTTTTCTGAAAGGTGTTTGATAGCTGCATTGCTGTGTCACTGGCACCAGGCTTTGGCCGCGCTGTGCAGGTGGCTGTAGTGCAAGATGGGCTTCCAGACCTCTTCCCACATGCTCCCTTATTCCTGCAAGTCCATTCTTCCCAGGCACCTGTTCCTCCTCGCCCTGGAAGGCTCAGGTGGCTGATCACCTTTACACTCAGTAGCTGAGTCGCTGTGGGAACATACAACTGTTCTTTCCCTGTTACCAGGAGGATGGGGAAGAGCTATTAATATCATCATCTAAGCACAGCGAGTTGTTTAATATAAACTCTCTTCCAAGTTGTCTTGTGTGTACACCTTGAAAAATTTTCACATTATAATCATATTACTTGTGTTACTTTATATTCTGCTTCTCCCCCAACTTAGCTTTATATGATGTTCTCAAAAGTAATGGTGTCACCATTAGCATGAGCTGGAACAGGGAGTGGGTTGAGTCAGGCTATGGTACCCACTGGCAGATGCTGAGGCGAAGTAGGCTTGCCAGACTGGGCCACAGCGTCTACCAACACACATGGATTCAGGGGAAAGAGGAGCGAGCTTGGTAGGAGGGCTCCCTTGCTGAGCCACTGTTCCCACTGGCAAGCATGAGAAAACTTGGATGGGGCAGGCCAGACCAGGCAGGGCTACAATACCTGTTGGTCTGCATGTGAGCTGGGTTGGGGGAGAACCAGGCTGGGCTAACCAATTGTACCCACTTATGCATGCATAAGCTGCAGTAAGTAGGCTGATTGGGCTTTGCCGCTGCACCAGCTGGCAAGTGCTGGGACTGGGGGCAGATCCTGTCCAGCTAGACTGCAGAACCAGCTGGAGAGTGCAAGATTCAGGGCTGGGAGTAGGTTCAGTAGGGAAACTGTGGGCTCCTCTCTGTTGGGTTGCAGCTTCCACCTGTACGCATGAGAACCAGGACTGGGGGTAGACCTGGCTAGACATGAATGTGGATTGGATGGTGGAGTTGGTTGGGTTAAGCTAGGCTTCGATGCTCATTGACATGTATGAGATCTCAATGGGTGTGGGACAGACTAGACCAGTTTGCTGTACAAATTGGCAAGGAAACAGGGATCAGGGCGGGCCTGCTGGGAATTGTTGGGGGTTGCTCCAACTCCTACTAGGCTGCAACTTTCACTAGTATACGTGAGGGCCAAGTGTGTGGTGGGCAGGGTTGGGCTGGGCCATAGCATCCATTGGTTTATGTAAGAGATGGGGCTGGAGACAGAATTGACCCAGCAGTTGGAACTGCTAGTGTGTAGATAGGCTGATGTGGGTGGATGGACAGAGCTGGACCCCGTACTGGTAAGCACACAACAAGAGTCAGATCTGAGATCACATCATACACCTTCTTTGTGGATCCTCTCAACTGAACCACTGGACTCAGAATTCCAATCAAGGGAAGAATCACAGGCTTTGTGGTCTGACCACGGAGTGAGTGTGTCAGAGCTGGGCCTCCTCGGTGGCTTTTACAGAGCAGTGGACAGAATACCCAGATGCACATGGAGGATATGGCAGTCCATTGGGGCCTGCAGAGGATATCTGGGAACCATAGCAGAGGAAGGAGGGCAGAACAAGTTGGTCAGCTACCCCAACCAAGTGTTGGCAGCAGGTATCTGGGTGAATGGGGAGCCTAAGGTGGATTATGTCATCCAATGGACCTTGGAAGGATTTCCTCATTCTTGGATTGTGTGATAAACAGCATTTCAAAACTGTGAAACCACTTGAGCAGGTCCCTCGGATCATGCTCCACTCTGGGGATCTTGGGATGGGTTAGGGTTCCCCATCCTGGGGACAGAGGCTGTTGGGAGGCTGGGTGCACATTCTCCCCTTATCTTACCCTTCCCCCAGATTCAGGAAGAAGTAAAAAGAAAATGTGGAAACAGTGGTCTTACCTACTTTCCCCTAACCTTTGACCCTTCCCAACCTAGTTAACTATGTATGGAAACATCATCATAAGAAGGAAGAAAACAGGAGTGGTGTCGTTGTGCACCCAGCCATTCTCCTATTTAAAATGATACACTTGCTTCTGACACTAATTTTTAGTGACAGTGGTGTATTGCAAAGTTTTTATCCATAAAGCGTTTTACTACTGCTGAATTACTCAGCACATCTTCCTCAGTCTGGGCTTGTGTTATGAGTTGGAAGATTTCTGTTACACTTATTACCAAAGTACTCTAAACTTAGTTTTGAAAGTTGCTTGTTTATTGAGATGGTATAGATAACTGCAGGGTGAAAGTCAGTTATTTTCATGCATATAAATTTCTAATTTAGAAGATACGTGTGTGTATGCATATATATTTACATATTATTATTATTTTTTCCAGAATCTGATCAATAAAATGTGGCTTGGGGTCCCATCTCAGGATAAGATGGAAATCCGAGGTTGCCTGCCCAAACTCCTTTTGGCTCACCATAAAACCTTACCTTACTTTATCCGGAACAAACTCTGCAAAGTTATTGTTGATATTGGACGTCAGGATTGGCCCATGTTCTACCATGACTTTTTTACTAACATTTTACAGGTAAGGATCTACATAAGGAACTTTATCTTGTACGGTTTGTAGAAGTGATTATTTCCTCATCTTGAAGAGGCGTTTTCAGGGTCGTGTTCCGGAGGAGCTGTGGCTGCCAGATGATGGTAGGATAATGGTTGCATTCACCTCCCTCCGTGTTCTTGAGACGTGCTATACTGTGTGCAGTGAAAAGAATGGAGGGGAACCCGGTCACTTCGTTAAGCTTTTGTGAAATTGTGTTCAGCAAGAAGCGGAAAGCCTGTTCCATGCTGTCGCAGGTGCTGGGGCGCAGCTATCCAGCGCTGTGATGATTCCTGCATTGGAGGTGTAGGCACACTGGTTTGTGTTTTTGCTAAGGACGTGCCATTGGTAGGTAGGGTTAAGAGGCTAGATGGGCAGGTAGAGGGGTTTTGAGGTTGAATTCAAGGTCTTTCCTTGAGAGCTAATGAAAACTTGTGAGAAGTGAGAAAACATGGCCCCATTTTGATGTTGGCGCAATCACTTCAGCTAGAGTCTGGATGGCAGACGAGTGAAAGCAGGGAGGAGGAGAGCTGTCAGCTGGGCAGCACAAGGAGGATCTGAGGCCAAGACCTGCTTGGTGGCTTAGAGGCTTGGTAGCTTAGAGGTAAGGCCTGCAGGGGAGAAGGGCGAGAGACTTGGTCCAGGGACCAGATGGTGGGGCCGAGGGAGAGAGGACTCTGGAGTAACTGCCAGGTCTTTGCTCAGCTTGACTTTTCAGGCTAGTGGAAAAGGTTTGGCCAGAAACATGTGTCTCCTGGGGTCACTGTGGTTTGTCAGGTTAAGTTGCCTCCTGTGACACCTGCAGTCCATATGGATACTGCTTTGTGTTTTGACTTCTCTACTTCTGAACCATGGGAAAGCAGCAGAGAATTCCACCCCAGTGTTAGGGCTGCTTCACCCACATGAGAGACCTGCGTGAAGGTCCTGGCCTCTGGCTTCCTCCTGGTCCAGCCTCGGGTGTTACCAGCAAGGAAATGAAGCAGTGGATGGAAGATTGATCTTTCTCTCCTTCCGCCCCTGACTCGTTTCTGTTTCTGTGTCACTCTGTCTTTTAAATAAATACATCTAAAAAAGGATTACAAAAGATTTCTGTGTTCCTTCTGTGTGATTGAGAATTGAGACGTGAAAAGGTGATGTCACTGCTTGTTGGCTTCCTTTGATCAAGTTGGAAACATCGTGCTCCTAAGACCATATTGGTGTGTAGGAAATTAGCATTATGTAGAGTTATAGAAGTATCGGTCTTTGAAAAATTAGTTTTAGGATCAGTGCCTGCAGGTTCAGAATTTTCTAGAACAATATCATTTTCTAATGTTCTAACTGCTCTCCTCACAAGCCACTTGAATGATGCAGCAGTTAAAAAGAAAAGCAAAAGTTCTGTGGCTCTGCTGTCTCTGATCGCCTCTCAGAGAGGCACAGGTTCCTCATTCAGTCTGTTCTGTGCAGAGACTCAGCTGTGATCTGTGTCTGGGACGGCTGGTTGGATTCCCCTGCAGAGACCATGCATTTATTCTGGGCCCTATCGAGGACCAGCCTGTCTTGTGCTTAGTGAGCATATGGTAGGCATAGGGTGATGGGCAAATGCAAAGGACCTGCCCTTTTCAAATCCCTCCTGCTGCATAGAAGCCTCAGCAAACAGCAAGCCAATGCAGCAAATGATCACTTGGAGGTGATTCTAAATATCACAAAGGAAATGAATTTCAGGTTAGAAGGAAGGAGATTTTGCCGGGGGGGGGGAGGGGGTTGTACATGGGAGCAGAACTAGAATACAAATGACGGAGTCAGTCTTGTGGGCATCGGGAGACTAGTGCTTTGAGCAGAGGAAAAGTGGAGGGAACAGCATGATAGCTCACCTGGCTAATCCTCTGCCTTATAGTCCTGGCATTCCATATGAGCATTCCACTTCCCATCCAGCTTCCTGTTTGTGGCCTGGGAAAGCGGCAGAGGACAGCCCAAATCCTTGGGACCCTGCACCCACATGGCTCCTGGCTTTAAATTGGCTCAGCTCCAGCCATTGTGATTGCTTGGGGAGTGAATCAACAGATGGAAGATCCTCCTCTCTGTATATCTGCCTTTCCAGAAAAAGTAAAATGAAATTTTTAAAGGAAAAATAAATGAATTTAAGGAAAGTGTAAAGCACCCCAGGCATGCCCAGGAGGCCCGTGAGCAGTGGGGCAGGAGATGAGAGACTTTCCTGGCTCTCTTCCCTTTGCTGCACAGTGGGGACCCTGTGCTAACTCTGGGTCTTTGGGAAGGAGCTTGGGGGGGGCCTGTTGGAGATGGAGAGACCATCAAGGCAGGGTGTCAGGAAGCCCGGGAGCAGAGGGCTGTGATTCAGCAAGAGCTGTTTTGGCCTAATTAGGGTGAGTGTCTGGGATTAAGAACTGAACCTTGGGTCCAGCGCGGTGGCCTAGTGGCCAAATCCCTTGCCTTGAACGCACTAGTATTCCGTATGGGCGCTGGTTCTAATCCCAGTGGCCCCACTTCCCATCTAGCTCCCTGCTTATGGACTGGGAAAGCAGTCAAGGCTGGCCCAAAGCCTTGGGACCCTGCACTGCATGGGAGACCTGGATGAAGCTCCAGGCTCCTGGTTTTGGATTGGCGCAACTCCAGCTGTTGCGGTCATATGGGGAGTAAATCATTGGATAGAAGATCTTCCTCTCTGTTTCTCTGTATATCTGACTTTGTAGTAAGAGGAAAAAAAAATCTTTAAGAACCAAACCTTTTCTGTCTCAACCTGAAGTTGAATTGTTTCTAATCAGTGAGAATTTGGAAGAGCCTGTTTTACATGAAGCAGTCGTGGAGGTTTCCAAAGGCTGCATGTCCTCTGGCCTTTGCAATTTCCCCTTTTTGCTACTTGAGAAGTGACTCTAACCTCATGCAGCCTTGTTGATGCTGAAATGTGGCGTTGTGGCTAAGGGTCCCAGGCCCTAAATAGCAGGTGCGTTCTGTCTCCATCTTTCTGTAAAATGTGCTTTTTTAGCACTACTTGCCATTTGTGAGCCTTCATTTCCTGCTTTGTAAAGCGCGGTTGAATTTGGTGATACATTTGCGCCCAGCAGAGTGGCTTAATTGTCTAATTAAGCCCTTGCAAGCACCAGGATCCTAGATGGATTCTGGTTCGTGTTCTGGCTGCTCCCCTTGCAATGCAAATCCCTGTTTGTGGCCTGGGAAAGCGGTAGAGGATGGCCCAAAGCTTTGGGATCCTGTACCCATGTCGCTGACCTGGAAGGAGCTCCTGGCTCCTGGCTTTGGATTAACTCAGCTCTGAAATTTGCAGCCATTTGGGGAGTGAACCAGCAGATGGAAGATTGTTTTGTCTTCCTACCTTCTCTCTGTAAATCGACTTTTCCAATGAAAAACAAATTTAAAAAAATCCTTTACATTTGTAGTATTTCCTATTGGTTACGTGTCCATGCAACAGATCTAGGGATATATGAGCCAGGGCTCAATTGCTGACATTTCTGTGAATAATGATAAAATAAACCTTTTCTGCAGTGTTGGTAAACAAGACCAAACTAGTTAGGGACTTCTTTCCCTGCCATGTGATCCTTTGAGTAAACCGCCTAAAGAGGGTTTTTTTGGCTCAGTTCCTTCATGGTCTGTGGTGCTCAGTTCTTTGTTTCTTCCAGACTCTGTTGGTTGACTTGGTATCTGTGCAGTTTACGTTACAGTGGTGGTGATCACCTTGCCTGGCAGTGAGAGGTTGATTTGGGATCTCAGAAGAATAATTTAGGCTTCTGTGGGTTGTCCATAGCAGAAGCAGCAATTGAAGGTGAAGCATACCCCGATTCCTCCCTGTCTCCCTTGCACATGTGTCAGCACACTTGTGGTTCCCTCTGAGAACCTGTTCCTTACATTCCTGAGAGCTGCTGAGCCAGGCCCTTGGTCTCCTGCCTGGGGCCACACAGCTAAGGGGCAAAGCTATTTCTTCTGTGGTGGATCAGATCGTGTAATAAAAACTGTTGAACCTTTTCAGAAGTTCACTAGAAACTTGCCCTTGATCTTAGCATAAAGGGATTTCCTGTCTGTTAAAAAAAGATTGTGGAGATGACCTGTGTTATGAGCTTAAATAGTGAATGTGAGAAAGATGAGAGGAAACCCCTTTTAATAATAAAATGTTTTGGATACAAGCTGGTAGGCGGAGGTGCACATTTGCAGAAGCTCTTCTTCCACACAGTCTCTTGTTTCCTGCATCTTTTCATCTGACCCTCTCCCCACCCCGCAATGAGAGAAGGGAGAACTTTAAGGTAGGTTTTCTGTGTAGTAGGATTTTTTTTTCTTTAAGCATAGACATACTTCCTGTCTGCAGGAAGGTGTGTACTGCTGATTGCAGTATACCAGTCATGCAGGGTGAGCATAAGAATGGGGGCTGGGGAGAAACAGTGGAAAGCGAGAGCAGGGAGAAAAAAGAAACGACAAATTTTAGAGTCCAGTTGGAGAACCCAGAGGTCTCAGAGTGGAAAGAGATGCTGATAGAGGGTCTGTTCCTCTTTGCTATATAGGGACCCATAGCGGAGACAAGCATTTCCTGTTCCTCCCCCCGGGCATTAGTGAAATGAGGTTGGTGTTAGAACCAGATCAGATGTGCAGAAAATGAAGGGAAAAATTGTGTAGGGTGTACGTGCAATGTTAGTCTTCAGAACACCTGGTTCTCTAGGCAGAATTTCTCACACAGTGCTCATTGGTGCGGGTTTTACATAGTTCTGCTTGTGGGGGGACTTGAGTTGAAAAAAATCTGTATGTATTTAAGGTTTATGTTATTTTTATTTGAAAGGCAGAGTTACACAGAGTGGAGTGACAGAGAGGGAGAGAGAACTTCCATCCACTGGTTCACTCTCCAAATGGCTGCAATGGCTGGGGCTGAGCCGATCCGAAACCAGAAGCCAGGAGCTTCTTCTGGGTCTCCCATGTTTGTGCAGGGTTCCAAGGCTTTGGGCCGTCCTCTATTGCTTTCCCAGTCCATAAGCAGGGAGCTAGAGGGGAAGCAGAGCAGCTGGGACTAGAATCTGTGCCTTAGGGGATGCCGGTGCCACAGGGGAAGGCTCAGCCTACGGCTCTGTAGAATGAGCTTCTGCTGGGTCTGTGATGGGAAGAACTGTGTTCTCTCACTCTCTCTGCCTTTCAAATAATTGGAGCGGGTACTCCAGTCCTCTGGTTCACTTCCCAGGTGGCAGCAGCAGCTGGCCCTGGACTGGATGGTATTTGTGAGCTGTGAGCTGCCTGGTGGTGCAGTTCATGCATTCCTTGTGGACTGGAGCCATCAGGCCTGCCTCCTGGGGCCTCTGGAGTCAGCGTCTGGAGCCAGGTGGAGAACCCCATGCTCCAGTGTGGGATGTGGACATCTTAACTACTAAGCCAGATACTGGCTCTGGAGTTGTGTGCAAGGAAACGGAAGGTGCGAACATTTCCTGAGATGAAAACACAGGCTGTGAGGGTCAGTTTGTGAGGCCTTCCTGGGCCCTGTAGCTGAGTTTTGTAGTCTGAGTAACAGTCCTGTTTGTATAAGGAGATAAGCTACATTTCAAATTCATTGAGATTAATGAAAAAGGTGATTTGTAGTGCCTAAAGTGTTGGTTTTGTTTAGATTGCAGCATATACTTCAACAGACTTCTAGTACAACTTACTTTGATCCTTTCTGGAAGCAAAAGTACTCTGAGTTTTGTGAAAATAAAGAAGACCTAAATATTGTTAGGCTATTATTGAAGGTGTGCCTTTTCTCTTATGGAATTAAATTTTCTAAAGAAAGAATAAATATTAGAGATGAGAGAAAGTGTAGCTTGATTGGCTGTTTAGGAATTTGCAAAATCGTGACTCTGCTGCAGGTTAGTGGTATGTGCATGTTGCTGCTCGACCCAAACAAGGCATGGAAGAGCAAGTTAGAGGTGGAGAGTTTGGTTAACAGTTGAGTGTTGAAAAGATACCAGAGTGATTTACATGCTTCCCAGTCACTTCTGTTTACAGCACTAGTGTACAGCTGCAGCTGTGGTGGGATACGGGATGAGAAAGGCATCGTTAGATGATTGTGTCAGTGTACAGACATGTGCTGTCTCAGACTGATTGCTCCAAGGGTGCTAGTGTGGATAGCATGTTCGTGTCCTGGATGCTGCAGGCAGCTGTAACACATGGGCATGTTTGCTTATCTAAACATGAGCAAGAGTCACTAAAAATACTAGGCAGTGGGAGTTTTTACTGTTTTGTACCTATGGTCTTTCCTTGACTGAAATATTAGATGGCACATGAAGTACATATGTACATGTGTGTGTGTGAGTGTGTGTGAGTGTGTGTTGGTTGCTGTTGATTTATGTTGATTTATGTTGTCTGTTCATGTAGGATTAAACACACACAGAGCTGCTTTACAAATTTAATGCTACTGAGGCCTCTTTGTACTTTATTAGCTGGATTCCGTGCTCAGAACTTGTGTTTTCCTGGCAGTTGATCCAGTCCCCTGTGACAACCCCCCTTGGGCTGATCATGTTGAAGACAACTTCGGAAGAGCTGGCTTGTCCCCGGGAGGACCTCAGTGTGGCTCGGAAAGAGGAGTTGCGGAAGCTGCTGCTGGAGCAGGTGCAGACAGTGCTCGGGCTCCTGACAGGTGAGCAGCCTGCTGCTGCCGCCAAGGGCAGTGGCCTGCTGTGGGTCCCTGGAACTTTGAAACTGAGTGTAAAAACCACCATAACTAGGTACAGACTCCTGTTTTATTCTATTGTCCATGAACTTTCAAAAGCCCTATGATATGGTCAAGGTGAATTTTGGGTTGAGAGAGAAAGGAACACTTGTGAGCCTTCCAGAGTATGGTTTGTGGAAACCACAGCAGAGGACAAATTATTCCTATGGAGATGGTGGAGAGAGGGGAGTAGAAGGCTGGCGAGGGCACCTGGAAAGCTGGCTATGCCAATGACTGGTGAGCAGGAGCCAGAATTGAGCTCAGAGAAACCCAAAGAAAGAATGATGCCAAAGGCCCCTGTGCTAACAAGGGTGTGGATAGTGGTCCAGAATGCCCAGTGATCAAGGAGAGTAAGAGTTAAAGTGGATGCAGGTGGCCTCGGTAAAGGTCACTGTTGATGACCGTAGTGGGGAGAAGCACATTGCAAAGTCAAAATAAAACAGTAGAAACCCTCTGCATGGGGACAGTACTTTCCTGGAGGTAGTTCTAAGTGAAGGAGTAAGGCACAGCTGTTAGAAAAGGACAGTGAGGAAAGAAATGTTTAAATACTGATGTTTGACCACAGGTATCAGTAAGTCATTTTTTACAATCTGATTTTCATATGCTGGACTCTACATCTCTTGTACTCAGTTTTTTTCCTTCTTGATAGGTATCTTGGAGACTGTCTGGGACAAACACAGCGTCACTGCCGCCACTCCGCCGCCATCCCCGACCTCAGGAGAAAGTGGTATGGTCTGCCTGCCCCCTGTGGCATTCCTCTTGTTCAGGGCAGCAGGGCCTCTCTGCAGGCCCAGCAGCAGCCTAGCCACAACATGTGCAGAAGTTGATTCTCCCTGTATCTGTCCATCACCTCCCTCTGCGTGGTCCTTTCCTGAGCAGCAGATTTTCTGTTGGTCCTCGTAGGTGCTTGTGCTTCTTTATACAGTACTTTGAACAGCATGGCTTGTTTTTTCCTTGGCTGTCATGAGATGTGCGCCCCTTGTGCCCTGCCTCCCCCCCCAATTTGAGGAGAGAAAGTAAGAGAGGGCCTGTCTAGTTTTCACTGCCCCATGAAATGACTGGGACTGGGAACTCAATTCAAGTCTCCTGCTGGGAGGCAGGAACCCATTTAGTGAAACCGTCACTGTTGCCCTTCAGGGTATCTGTAAGTGGCTGGAGTTGGAAAACAGGCTGGGTATCAAATCTAGGCACAACAAATGAGTTATAGGTATCTTAACTTCTGGGTTATACGTCTTCCCCAAGAAGGCACTTTTGATCTTCTTCTATTTTTTTTAATCTGTTTATTTGAAAATCTCATAGAGAGTTGTATCTGTCTCCCTGATTTAGCCAGGGCTGAGTCAGATTGAAGCCAGGAGACAGGAGCCAGGAGCTTCATCAGGGTATCCCACATTGGTGGCAGGGAGCCAAGCACTTGGGCTGTCTTCTGCTGCTTTTCCTAGGCCATTAGCAGGGAGTTGGATTGGAAGTGAAACAGCCAGGACAGGAGCTGGTGCGTGTGGGATGCCAGCACTGCGGGTGGTACCTTTACCTGCGCTGCAACGCTGGCCTCTCACGTCTTTGCTCTTCTGTTCTCCACCTCTGTCGCCTTTGGTTCATCTCCTCTTTCCCTCACATCTCGTGGCTGTATTCCGTGTCATGAGTTGGTGTGAACCTGGGGACTGTACCATCTTGCAGGGGTTGTAACTTGGGCAGCTGCCCTAGGGAGAGTGCCCAGGAATGTAAGAGGTTCAGGGGACCTCCTCTTTGGCCAGGCACACTGGGGTCCAGCTGGCAGTAGTTCGCATGGAGCTTCCATTGGTTGGCAGTAATTTGCTAAAAGCTTGGGCTTATGTGCAGTAGTTAATCAGTAGTATATTGATTGTTGACTATTGAATAGTCTTTTTGAAAAATCTGAGTGCAGGTCACCTATAAAAATGGCTAATGTTGAGGTTGGATGGAAAGGGAAATTGTGTCTGAGCAGAATTACTTCTCAAGCTCCTGTTGACACTCAGTGATCACAGATGCTTTCTGAGTAAAGTTTATCTTGTGAGCTAGCCCATTCTCCTTCCTGTTCTGTAGAGGCCGTGGCTAACAAGAAATGGCTCCAAGTCTTTTTCCTTTTCCCAGGACACTGGGCTATGGAAATGAGGCCTCTCCTAAGCCCAGATGGAGCTTGTTGTCTGTAGGTGCAGAGTGAAACACTTGCAGTGTTACAATTTAAAATATATCATGAAGTTTGGAGGATTGCTTATAGCACTCTAATTTATTCCAAATTCTATGTATTATATTTGGGTTAAAAGTTGTTAGGTATTTGTTTTATCTTTGGATTGAAAGCTATTACAGAGTTCAAGAGTCTCTTTAAAGCCTGTAAGAGTGAACTTTATTTGTTTAATCCATGATTCTGTAGGTAGACTTTTTGAAGTGGTTTAGTAGATTTATATTTTATATTTGAGCAGCTAAGGAAAAATTTGCAGATGCAACTTAGATTTAATTTTTGCAACTCAATGAGCGGCTTGGGTTATTGCACATTTTGGCTGATCTTCAAATTTGTTGTTTCTCTTAGAGTTCACAAAGATTAGTTCTTTCACATTTGATTTGTCTTCAGCTGGTTCGAGACCAGCTTACCATTTAGTTTAAGTTCACAGTAACAGTTTACTGTGGTAAAACCCACTGAGCAGAAACTGTTCGTTTCTAAACACTCCTGTTGGCCCTCAGTGACATTCTGAGATCCTTTTCTGCTACTTTCTGAAAGCCATGTCATTTTGATGAAATGCAGTTACAGAGAGGGAGGGAAGAGCAGAGAGATATTTCATTCTTCTGGTTCACTTACCAAATGGCTGCAACAGAGCTGGGCTGGTTTGAAGCCAGGAGTTTCTTGTGGGTCTTCCACATGGGTGCAGGGACCCAAGGCCTTGGACCATGCTCTTTCCCAGGCCATTAGCAGGGAGCTGGATTGGAACTGGAGTAGCAGGAATGTAACTGGCACCTGTATGGAATACCTGTTCTTCAAGCGGAGGATCGTTTGTTACACCACTGTGCTGGCCCCTAGGTGTATGCTTTGAGTTCACCCAGTTTGCACATGGTAGACTTTATTTTTCTTGGGGCCAAGTTAGGGAATATCAGGTGAATATCAGACCAAAAACAGGTGCTTGGGCCTAACACGGTGGCCTAGTGGCTAAAGTCCTCCCCTTGAATGCGCCAGGATCCCATACGGGCTCCAGTTCTAATCCCGACAGTTCTACTTCCCATCCAGCTCCCTGCTTGTGGCCTGGGAAAGCAGTTGAGGATGGCCCAAAGTCTTGGGATCCTGCACCCGTGTGGGAGACCTGGAGGAAGTTCCTGGCTCCTGGCTTCAGATCAGCACAGTGAATCATTGGACAGAAGATCTTCCTCTCTGTCTCTTCCTCCTCTCTGTATATCTGACTTTGTAATAAAAATAAATAAACCTTAAAGAAAAGCAAAACAGGTGTTTACCTTTTATGCGTTGCCTCAGTTTTATATGTGAAGCTATGTAATATAAATATGAACTGGCAATGCTTTCATATAGCAAAGCCTAGAGTGCCTGCTTACTGAGAACTGCCTATTAATATTAACATTTTTTGAAGTCTTAAAGTTTGTTTGAGAAAAGCAAAATAATTTAAATTGAGTGTGTGGTGGTTAGTGGTAGCTAGGGAGTTAAGCTTTTACACTGGTATACTTCCCCTTTTTAGAAAACAAAAATAACTGCATGTTCATGTGGTGTTTTTCTCTTGTCCCCTCTGTGACACATGTAAGTGAAGTCATGAGATGTTGCTTCATTATTGAGAGGCTGCTGGCAACTTGTCAGTCGTTGGTTGGATGCTTTTGCGCAACTGTGTGTGCGTGGCAGACAGCAAGTGAAGCAGTGAAACTTAGAGGAAAGTATTGGGCATTCTTGACCACATGCCTTGTTGTAGAGGAAATTAATGCTGAGGGCCCTCGTCCCCAGAACGAGCCATGCCCCAGCCATCCCCCCACCTCCCGTCTGCCCTGCCTAAATCCCCCTGCAGCTCCTTTTCTGAGTTAGTTCCTTGGACTTTTGGTCTTTCTCCCCTTGTATGTTTTTTAAATTGAGCCTTCTGTTCTGGTTGCTTTCAAAGAACTGAGTCTGAACATATTTGTAATTGTAAACGTAAATGAATGTTTGAGGGGTATGCATGGAATATTTCTCAGAATAGTTGGTGTCCAAGTCCATAGCAGGCGCGCCTGCATGTTGGACCGTGCTGTGGAAATGAGGCCTCTCCTAGGCCTCTGTGTGTGCCATAGTCCTTGCCCCCTGTGGCGTGTGCACCTGTTGCCACCAGGGCCTGGCTGGGCTCAGGGAAGGTGAGGCCACTCAGTTAACCTCTGACAGAGAACTTGGGGCTATGTCTGAAGTTTGTACAGCAGCAGGAAGTGGGGCTCTGCTCCAGCATGGGGCCCTTCACGTGCTGACAGCTTGAGTTTGAAAAACCTGTAACTGTCTAAAATACTTTGATATATCAAAATTGATAGAATCACTTTCATTGAGAAATAATGGTAAAAGATTGTTCTTTAAAAGGGGCAATGAGTATCTCTGCCCACCTGAGCAGTGTTTAACTTTTGCTGATTCCGTGTGTGTGTTTTGTGTCTCAGTGTTATTTTGCATATGGTTTTAGACCTTTCCCAATCAGTAATGTCAGCTTTCTTACTGCTCTTGTTTCCTGGGTGTATAATCTTCCCAGGTGACTTGCCTTTTGGAAAGGGTGGCTCCGGGGCCGTATCTGGATTTCCAGCTCAGCTCTCTTTACCAGCTGCAGACCTGGAGAGACACTTCTTCTGACCAAGCCTTAGTTTATCGGCAGAGGATGTGAGCATTAAAGGAGAATATGCAGGTCAAATTTATAACACTTGGGCTACACAGCAAATGCTAGCTACTCTTACTGTCATTGGTATGCTCTGCAAAGCAGTTTCTCACTGCATGTATTCATTGTAGACCGTGTATTTTGGGATGTGAAAAATGAGCTAGTGTCTTTGTATGTTCATTCTTGTTCTGTGCATTAGTGTATTAGTCCTTTTTGCCTCAGTGTCTCCGTTCCTTAGTTCCCCGTGTTCTGGAAGCCTCCTTGTGAGAGTTTGTGGGCACTGTGTTATCGGAACCTAACATGTTTGATAAGAAGTGAACTTCGTTTTCAAAACTCATGCTTTATCAGCCCTGCCTCACTATCCTGTGGCTTTAAATGTTACTGTGATGGGGTCAGCACAAATAGCCTAGTGGTTAAAGTCGTCGCCCTGCCTGCATCAGGATCCCATATGGGCGCCTGTTTGAGACCTGGCTGCTTCACTTTCCCTGCTTATGGCCTGGGAAGGCGGTCAAGGATGGCCCAAGGCCTTGGGACCCTGCTCCTGGCTTCAGATCAGCTCAGCTTTGGCCATTGCGGCCGCTTGGGCAGTGAACCAGCAGATGGAAGATCTTTCTTTCTGTCTCTTCTCCTCTCTCTGTATATCCACCTTTCCAATAAAAGTAAATATTTGAAACAGAAAAAAAAAAAAGATAGGTCATCATGCAAAAAAAAAGTTATTGTGAAACAGTTTGAATTAGGTATTCACTCCTTTGTGTCTGTGCTTTTTCTGCCTACATTCCTTCTTCACTCCTGATTTTCTTAGTATTGATCACTCTGTCATTTTTCTCCTCTTTGGGACAGGATAGGCCCTTCTATTTTATTGAGTTGCATCTATTTTAGGAAAGTAATTGTACAGTGCTTTCCTTTTGGGTAATTTTCTTTAATGCACTGCTTGCAAAAATTAAGCTAGAACAAGGGGCTAGCACTGTGGTTGTGGTGGGTAAAGCCACTGCCTGCGATGCTGGCATCTCATATGAGCACTGGTTCAAGTCCTGGCTTCTCTACTTCTGATCTAGTTCCCTGTTAATGGCCTGGCAGAGCCATGAAAGGTGGCCCAAGGGCTTGCTGCCCTGAGCCCATGTGGGAGAGTTGGATAAAGCTTTTGGCTCCTGACTTCGACCTGGCGCAGTTCTGGCTGTTGCAGCCACTTGGGGGGTGAACCAGCAGATGGAAGATTCTCTTTCTTTCCCTCTGCCTCAGCCTTTCCCTCTGCATAATTCTTTCAAATAGATAAAGAACTCTTACAAAGTTAAGCCAAAGAATCAGCTGGAGAACTTGTAAAGCATGGGCTCCTGGTCCCTCCTGGTTCTGCCCCGGTAGCTGTGGGGTTGAGCCTGTCTTCCCTGTTTATGCCAGGCACCCATAGCATCCTGTTGGTGCAGGCTTTTAGGTCTGCTGATCATCCTTTGATTTTTGGCCTTGGGGCCCCTTTACTCCTAAAAAAGTTATGGACATCTTTCTTTAAAAAAAAAAATATATATATATATATATATATATATATAAGGCCTGGCTTGATAGCTTAGTGGTTAAAGTCCTTGCCTTGAACATGCTGGGATCCCATATGGACGCCAGTTCTAATCCTGGCAGCCCCCACTTCCCATCCAGCTCCCTGCCTGTGGCCTGGGAGAGCAGTTGAGGACGGCCCAAAGCCTTGGGACCCTGCACCAGGAGTGGGAGACATGGAAGAGGCTCCAGGCTCCTGGCTTCTGATCGGCTCAGCTCCAGCCATTGTGGTCTCTTGGGGAGTGAACCGTCGGACGGAAGATCTTCCTCTCTGTCTCTCCTTCTCTCTGTATATCCGCCTTTCCAATAAAAATAAATAAATCTTAAAAAAAAAGAAAAGAAAATATAGATATCCTCAGCTTTGCGAGTTATGTCCATTTAAAAGTAAGTACATTTATAAGTATTTATTCATTTAAAAGCAACTATGTTAAATTCATTACAGCTAATTAATAATATATGTTAATGAACGATAACTTTCTTTTCCAAAGCAAAGAGGCAGATGCTGTAAGTGGCATTTTTAACATTTCTGCAGCTATTTTAAAATTTAAGGCTTAGTGAAAGCCAACCTCTCTGTCTTGTCTGCTGCCGTATCACAGAGCCTCTGCAAAGCTCTGTAGTACCCATGCAGGATGAAGAGGGCCAGGGAGGAAAGGGACCTCTTGATATTCTCTTCAGTCTACTGATCCCCCAAGAGGGTTGTGGCCCCTCTAGGGTCCCTAGCCCAAAGCCGACCCCTCCTGCTTTGCTGTTATGCATGGTTTAAGCATTGTAAGCCACAGGTGCTTAGTGCTAGCCCTGGAGCATCACAGGTTTATATCAGGATCCTCTAATTATTTTTATTTAATCCCCCACATCCCCATTCTCCTGCTGTACCCCTTCCTCATAGCGAAAAGCCATTTTTCTGTGCACCATCCTTTTCTTGGGCAGCATGCTGTAAAACCTTCCCCCTGCTCTGTGTCTGGGTATTGTAAAGCAAGTAATGATGTGGTGGTGCCAGGACTTTTACCCAGCACCTGGCCTGTATGGTATCATGTTGGCCGATGTCATCTGCTGGCTCCTCCACGGGATCTGCACCCCAGCATTTTGCCTGATGACCTCCAACTCCTTGCCGGCACAGACCAGTCTGTCCCCTCGTGGACGTGGGAGAAGGCTGCTTTGGGAAATGGCGTGGTGGTAGCATATAGGGATGTGTCACAGGACTCCGGGGGCTGGGCTCCCTGCCCTGCCGTCGCCCAGCCACAGCTCTCCCTCCGTGAGGGAGGCTGCCAGTGTTCTTGCTTTGCCCAGGCTTTGCTCCTTGTCATTTGTTTTTTCCCTCATTATTAGTGAATTTGGTACCTCTTTATGTGCTTGTTAACATATTTCTTTTGAAAATTTCAATTTGAGAATTGTCCTTTGTGTCCACTGCTCCTCTGTGTGTTGGGGTTACTTGTGTTAGGGCAGCATTTTTGTTTATTTTACATTTTGGCCCTTTTTTGCTGTTGGAAGTTGTAAGCATAACTTCTTGGAAATCTGTTATCTGCCTGGTCACTTTCCCATCATTTTTCCATTGATTACAAAGTCCTAATTTTGATATTTGAGTTTATCCATACTTTTGGTTAAGGTTTGTGTTTGAGTCTTCTTCCTTGTCCTATGCTTCATTTAAAAGCTGAAGATTTTCAGTCTTTAATTCATTGATGTTTTGCTTTATCTATGGTATTAGGGATTTCAAAAATTGATTTACTGCTCATGCACTTTTTTTTTTTTTTCAAAAATGAGATTGTGATTTGGATGGACAGAAGAAAAGAACAGCGTGGAGAGGCTTGGGGTTTTACAGCTGTCAATAGCTCCCCCAATCTCAACTCCTTCTCCCTGCTAGAAGCTGCTATTCCATAAATCTTAACAAAAACAGATTTCCCCCCTAAGCATCAGAATTGTATGTATTATTTTGCTCTGCTGTCAACTTTTTATAATTGGCATGTAACATACTGATTTCTTTGGTGACTAAGTTGATTTTTTCTTGTTCCATCTTTGAAGGAGAGTCATTTGAATTGAAGTTGATAGTGGGGCCTTCAAAGTTATTTTTGCTTTCAGGTGACCTACTGAGTAACCTGTTGCAGAGTCCTAGCTCAGCCAAATTGTTGAGTCAGCCCATTCCCATCCTCGACGCGGAGAGTGAGTATGTCTGTTCCCTGGCCTTGGAGTGCCTGGCCCATCTCTTCAGTTGGATTCCTCTGTCTGCCAGCATCACCCCGTCCCTCCTTACCACCATCTTCCACTTTGCGCGCTTTGGCTGCGACATCCGGGCTAGAAAGATGGCATCCGTTAACGGCAGCAGCCAGAACTGTGTCTTGGGTCAGGAGCGTGGCCGGCTTGGGGTCCTGGCCATGTCCTGCATCAACGAACTCATGTCCAAGAACTGTGTGCCTATGGAATTCGAGGAATATTTACTGCGCATGTTCCAGCAGACTTTCTACCTCCTGCAGAAAATCACCAAGGATCACAATGCCCACACGGTGAAGAGCAGGCTAGAAGAGCTTGATGAGAGGTAATGACAACAGGTGTGCAGTTGGTTGTGCCCGAGAACGGGCTGTGACTGCGTTTCACTCTGTGCCGCAGTGTCTGTAACCCTCTTTGCTTTCAGAATGTGGGGCTTCTGGTAAGGAACGGGAAGGTAGGTGTGCACCAGTAAGTCTGAGAGAACCTGGAAGGGCTAGGGCGGTAAAGGGGTCAGTAGAGTCTGACACGTGGCTGTGGACTGTGTAGGTTTGTTGTCTCCGCCCCGTCCTCCTCCTGTCTGCCCGGCACTCCTCTTGCCCCGTCTTCCTCACTCTTCGCCTGCAGGTCTGAGGTGGTGCAGGAGCTGACTGCTGCTCACGCGTAGCCAAGGACAGAAGAGGTCCGAGGAGGTACAGGCGTCCCCGGCACCCTTTCTCACGTGGTGTTGCTTGTCAGGTTTTACCGTTTGGCTTTCCCCAAGTGAATACTTGGCAGTGTGTAGGAGTGCTGTTATTTCTGTGGGTGTTAGAAAAATGGCAAGTTTTTAACACAAGGTAGGGGATGTTAACGTGGGCACAGGTTGACACACACCTGTATTTATTTCTTTGCTGTTCCCTCAGTAGAGTGGACCCTAAAATTACCTAGCCCCCTTTTTCTCTGAAAGAGGACTCTGTGGAACTCTGAGATGGGGTCTCTCTATCTGCTTCCCTTTATGCACCTGACAAGTTCTGTTAGCATGCTGCTGCTGCTGGTAACACACGAGGGAGGCTGGACGCTGGTGTCCCGCGGTCATGCTGACTGCTCTGGAACTTCCAGCTGAGCATTGAGTTAGTAAATAGCCACAGATTACCTGGCAGCAGAAACTTAACACTTTGATCCTTTGCATTGATTGTCTTTTGTTATTAAGTGCTACAAAATTAAGCTATTTCCTTTTCTGAAATATTTGCCAGAATATGTATCTAAAGCTAAGTTTAGTGCTTTTCAAGTTGGGACTGTTTTACATTTTCTCATGTACAAAATGTGTAGATAGTTTTGGTTTGGTTCATTGTAAGCAACTTCTGTGTGACGTTCACTTTGTGTAATCACGAAAGAAAATATTCATACAATTTCGAATCCTTTCTAGCTTTAAGAAAGGCTGTTATCATCATATGTTAATAAATTAAAAAACAAACAAAAACAAACAAAACAACCCTGGCTGCTTGTACCAGCCGTCCCGTGCCAGTTGTCTTGAGTTTGTCTTAGACACCTTGTCACGGCTTACGTCCCCAGGGCATGGTGCTGTCAGCATGGATTCGCTGTGGACTCAACTGTTCCATGTAACGTTTATGCTCTTGGTTTTGTATTTTAATCCTATGCTTCCTTTTTTGCTCTGTGAAAACTGAGAGTGGCCTTGGAAGCAGAAAGGTGACAAAAACAACACTGCGTGCTTGCTTCCTGGCTCTGGGGTCCCTGAGCACTAATTCTAAACAGCTCAACCCGCTCCTGGTCACCCGGGAGCTGCTTAACCGGGCCTGTGGCTTTTCTTCTCCTACTCCACTGCTTTTCTCCCCACCCCCTAACTTTCTACTGTTCATTGGCACCTGTACCAGAAGGTGGGCAAGGGAAAGAAAATGAGGTGAAATAAAATCCATAGTTTTTTAGCCACTGAAAGCCTTGTTGTATTACTATATTTTATATATGTATATATATATTATTTTTTAAGTTGGATTGGAGCTTAAAATAAAAGTAAAATGCGTGGTATTTTACCCAGGACTTCTCTTTGTTCTTTAATGGGTGGTAGGGAATTGAGTGTATCTTCTTAAGGAGCAGTTGGTTGAGGAGCTGGCATGTCCATGTAAAACTGTGTGATGTGATGAGAAGGAGGAGCTCTGACTCCTGAAGTCTCTGCATGCCTTCCCATTTCTGACAACAATCGATTGCAGTGCCTGTTTTTGAAGTATTTGGCTCATGGTCCCCAAAGGCAGTCTTTTTTTTTTTTCTTCTGCTTATCCAGACAAATGACTATGCATTTTCAAAAGCTGCAAAAGGGGATGCAGCATGGCCGCCTTCAGGGGCGCGGGCCCCGGGAAGAACGTGGGACGTTTTGCTCTTGGGCCAGTGTGCTCTTCGAGGAGTAGTTTTCTTCTTCTTCCCCTTTACTATTCCACATATCTCTGCTCTAGAAATCAGGGTTGTTTAATTTCAGCCCATTGTTTAATTGTTGGCTAAGGCTCAAGTAAGTCCCCTGCACCCCTCCTTTTTTTTTTTTTCCCCGCTGGTCTCTGAAATGTACTTTAAGAAGGTATGCCCATCTCATTTTCTAGTCACCTTTGGTATATAGGGGCTTCAAATGACAGTTTCTGAAATGTGAGAGTGATGATGTGCTGTGTATTTCATAACAAAAATCTCTTCTCCTTGCAGCTGTGCCCCTTGCTCTTCTGTGAAATGATTTTGTAAATAAACCTGAATTGGGAATCCCCTGTGAAGTGAACAGAGAGAGCCTGGATTGGGAGTGAACGCTAGCCTGCCCTGAGCTGGCTGGGTGGCCCCGGGCTGTCAGTGTCACCTCCTTGGGCTCCATCTGTAGACGCTTGCTCGGCTCCCTCCGCCGCCCTCTCTTACGCTCCACGTTTCTCTGAGGGGTGCAGGGTCTGCTGTGCTTCACTAGCACAGGAGCCAGAGGGAAGTGGATGTTAGTTTAGAAGCCAGAGTAAGCCTTCCCTGGATGCCTGACTGGGCTTGTTCTTGTGTTGTTCCGATTGTTCTGGAAGGTTGGGCTCCTGGTGAAGAAACAAGCCTTTCTAGGCCTTTCTATACTTGCCAGGACTAAGGGACACAATGGTTTGCTCATGAGCTTTATGACACCATCTGCTTTCCCTTTAATTGGGGTGTAACACGAATGAGTTAGAAAATAGGAGAGCACTGGCTTTAAGAAGATAGTGTCTGAGGATTAAAGTTGCTTTTCTGCTATGTTTCAGGTGGTAATGGAGTGAAGGGTTGCCTGTCCTGTAGGTAATTGTTGCAGGCCTTTATATTTTTAACTGCGAATGTATTATAAACCTTTACCATTCTCTGTGAAACACATTTGGATTGAATTTAAGTTCTCTTCTCTGGAGGTGGCTGGGTTTCTTAGGTCACCTTTTGTCTTGTCTCATTTAGCTACATCGAGAAGTTCACTGACTTTCTGCGGCTCTTTGTGAGTGTCCACCTAAGAAGAATCGAGTCCTACTCCCAGTTCCCTGTGGTGGAGTTTCTCACACTTTTGTTCAAGTACACATTTCACCAGGTAAATCCTCCAAGACGATCCTCCTCTCCCAGAGAAAAAGACCTACCTTGTTCGTTTTGGGGAATAAGCTTCATTTCACAGACATGGTTACAGGGCTTGCACTGTTAAAATGGATATGGTTAGTTTGTGATGTGGATATTATTGCTGTGATTCTCTGTATGTAGTGGACCAGGCTCTGAGGCACAAGGGGTCACTGCGCAGTTAGTAAGTGCTGGAGCCAGGAACTGAACCCAGAGAATCCGAGAGGCTAAAGGCAAAACAAGTCTGCAATTAGGACCTTTTATTCACTGATACTCCAAAATTTCGTATAGTGAAGCTCTCCAGAGTTAGATTTGGTGGTGTCTGTTTTTTTCCCCCCCAATTTAACAGACTTCTTTGAGCTTTTGGTTGAGGTATATCATCTGCATGACCAAAGTCGGCCTTTGTTGAGTTTCCAGCTTAGTGACCCAGAATTTGATTTGTGTGCATTTTGTTATTGTAACAATTTTGTTGAGGGATAGGTTTATATGCTATGAAATTCTCTTTGTAATTGTTCTTTTCAGTGATGTGAAGTGAATTGATAGAGCTATGCGGTTGTTTTAGACAATTCCATCACACTTGATCCCCTTATACCTGTATGTGTGTGCTTTGCAAAGGCTTTAGTAAGCGTGTGGCTTGGTTGATTGTTTCTTGTTTCCGCAAATGGTCCCATTTGTTTAACTACCACCTAAAGCAAGAAACAAGACAGCACCAGCATCCTGGAAATTCCCCGCTCCCTTCTCTATCACTTCACCCCCCTCTCTCCAGGTGTAAGCCCAGACTTGACCTTAACACCATAGATTAGTTTTGCTTTATTGGGGATTTTCTTGGAATGAAGATATATATAGCATATGCTTGCTGTGTCTGGCATTCTCAGCTCAGTGTGTCCTTTGGAAGAGTTGTGTGTTGTGTGTAGCAGCAGTGTGTTCATTTCCAGTGTGGTACAGGAAGCCATTGTTGGGAAATCCACTCCACTGCTGATGGTCACTTGTTGGTGATTGTCAGCATCCTATAGGTGGTCTTTGATATACAGGTAGATCTCTGTGGGTGCAGGGGTGGAGAAACTTTTTTCCTACTGAGGGCCATTTGAACATTTGTAACAGCATTCGTGGGGTGTATAAAGCTGCCGAGTTAAGAGTTAGCCTGCTGAAGATTTATTGGGTTTTGGATCTTGTCTGTGGGTTACCTTGATGGGCCAGACCAGGTGATTATACAGGTCTTGCATAGCTCACAGCCTGGGTGTCTCCCCACCACTGGATGGGGATTGAAACTAATGGATCACTGAGCACATCTGCTTTAAAAGTGGAGTAGCTTCATGAGGCCAGAAGAGAGGTCAGGTTCTAGATGGGCAGGATTTTATGTATGTGGGAGGGATTCAGAGCAAGGAGTTGGTGTGGAAAGTTGTCTTTCTTGTGTACAAAGAAGTGTACTGGATGTGAGCGTGCACTTTGGAGAAAGGGGCGGAAGAGGACCAGAGCTTGAAGAAGT
Organism: Ochotona curzoniae; assembly: GCF_017591425.1. Lineage (NCBI taxonomy): Eukaryota > Metazoa > Chordata > Mammalia > Lagomorpha > Ochotonidae > Ochotona > Ochotona curzoniae. The sequence goes on from NW_024465421.1 coordinate 9,407,929, forward strand.
CTGATAGAGGGACCAGGGAGTGCATGGCAAGAAGGCAAACATGCTGAGCTCCCCAGGCCTAGGAAGGATCCGAAGGCAGTGATGAAGCTGTGGGAGGGGGAGGACATAAGAGTGAAGCACTTGGCCTAGGAGGCCAAACCTCAGCCTGCAGTGCTGGCACCTCATTTGGGTGCCGGTCCAAGCTCTGGTTGCTCCTCTTGCTATCTTGCTCTCTCCTAATGCCTGGGAAAGCAGTGGAGTATGGCCCAAGTGCTTCGGTACTACAACCCATGTGGGAGACCCAAGTTCCTGACTCCTAACTTTGACTTTTTTGCTGTTGCAACCATTTGGAGAGAGAGCCAGTGGATAGAAGATCTCTGTTTCTCCTCTCTGTGTAATTCTGTCTTTCCAATAAAAATAAAATAATTTTTAAAATTTATTTTTATTGGAAAGTCAAGAGTTACAGAGAGAAGAAAGGCAGAGAAAGATCTTTCGTCCTCTGGTTCACTCCCCAAATGGCTGCAACAGCCAGAGCTGAGCTGATCCAGAACCAGGAGTCAGGAGCTTCTTCTGGGTCTCCCATGTGGGTGCAAGGTCCTAAGGCTTTGGCTATCCTGCACTGCTTTCCCAGGCTACAAGCAGGGAGCTGGAAGGGAAGTGGAGCAGCCAGGATACGAACCAGCACCCATATGGGATCCTGGTTCATGCAATGTGAATATTTAGCCACTAGGCCATCACGCTGGGCCCAGAATAAAATAGATCTTTATAAAAATGCAAAAAGAGAGGGCCCAGCACAATTGCCTAGTGGATAAAGTCCCCTTTGCCCTCCTGGCTGGGCAGACAGAGCAGAGCAAGGAGGGCAGGTGCCTTGGCATTGGGGCCTGATGGCAGCGGAGTGCTTTGAGAGAGGACGTTAGGATAAGAAATGGTCTCGAGGGAGACCGTCATGCTCTCGTCTGTTCTCTGAAAATAGGATCTTACTTTCTCATAGCTTTGTTCTCTCTCAAAATGGAACATGTCTGATTTCTCTTTAGGTGGTTATTATGATGTATTCAGCAGTTTGTCTCTGTGTTCTAAAATTCTAGAAATTTTAGTGCTGGTAAACATTTTGAAATAATAATAATACGACAAAGAATGATGCTACTAAGACTTCTTTAACTGCTTCTCATTTTTCCCATTTCTTTTTTAAAAAATGATTTGTTTGAAAGGTGTTTTTTTTTTTTTTTAACATATATATAGAGAGACAAAGAGGTCTTCTGTTCACTGGTTAACTCTGCCAGTGGCTACAATGGATGGGACTGGGTGAGGTTGAAGGCAGGAGCCCAGAACTCCATCCAGATCTTAGCAGGTGGCAGGAGCCCAAGTTCTTGAGCTATCCTCTGCTGCTTTGCCAGATGCATTAGCAGGGAGCTAGATTTAAGGTGGAATATTCAGGATTTGAACCAGCACTCATAGGGGGTACTGGCATCACATGGAGCAACTTAACGCACTATGCCACAGTACCGACCCCGCAGTGTTCTTCTTCAACCGAAGTGCTGGTCCTGACAGCTGGTGGTGCACCCAGGTGTTTGCCTCTGCCATGGCTTTCCTTGCTTCTGAACAAACCTCTGATTTCTCTGATCCTTACCCAGGTGTTTTTTTTACCCAATTCTTTCTTGCTCTCGCATTTTAAATTTTTTTGCTGCTTCATAGACCAAGGTGAAAGGGGCTGGTTCGTTTGTCTTCCTCTCTCTCTCTCTCTGTCTTTCCATATACAGAAAAATAAATATATGTATATATATATTTCTACTTATCTACTAGTCATATATAGGTACTATATATATTTCTGTTTATCTACTGTCTGTCTGAAGAGCTAGAGAGGTGACCATTCACTGGCTTACTCCCCACGTGGCACAACTCCAGGGCTGAGCCAGGCTGGAAGCAGGGATTCTAAGCTTCATCTGGGTCCCCTTTGTCGGGGCAGGTGCCCACATGCTTGGGCCGTCTTTGACTGCTTTTCCTAGGCTATTAGCAAGGAGCTGGAGCAGTAGTGGAGCAGCTGGGGATGCAAGCTGGTGCTCACCTGGGATGCCAGCTTCAGCAGCTGCAGCTTTCCTGCTATGCCACACTCCAGCCCTCTGGATCAGGGGTCTGAAGAGCCACATTGCTGCCACATTCTCATTCTCATTCTTTTCCTTGTCTATTACTTTTAAGTCTTGTCTTTTGTTTTGTTTTGTTTTTTAATCTGTAAAAAGAGAAGACAAATTGTCTTTGCTCTTTCAAGATTGTTGTAAAAATCAAAGAGACCAAAGCAAATGAAAGCTAAACACTGTGAGCTCTTTATTTCTTAAAGCACTCTGTCAGGGAACAAGCACTAATCAGTTAACGTGCTGGTGGATAGATCCACCTGCTGTATTGGAGTCCCTGGGGCTGAGAGCTGGCTCCAGCTTATTACTGATGCAGACCCTGCAAGGCTGCAGGGATGCCTCAGAACCTGGAGTCTGGCCCCGCTATGCGGAGCTTGGATTGAGTTCATGACTCCTGGACATAGCCTGGCATAGCTCAGCCATGGCTGTTGGGCATTTGGGAAGTGAATCAGTGGATGGGAATTTCTTACATAAGTGAAAAAATTAACAAATGAATGAATAAATGAGAAGAATTGTCAGCATTTTCAGAGACGGTTAGCTTTGAAATCTGGAAAGTAAATCTGAGCCTGGGTATAGGCAAGTCATAGAAATAAGTCGGGGTCGCGTCTCAGCCTTTTGGTTAAGATCAAGTGCAGAAATGAGTCTGGGAGGATCCTGAAAAGCTAAGTGACTCTAAGTGTGGAGTCTGCCTGTCATCTCCTGGCTTCGTCAGCTTGTATCTGCAGCGATGCAGTTCAGGTCAGTGGCAGCCTGCGGGCAGCAGGTGTGGCTCTGGCTGGTGATGGGCTATGTCTGTTTACATTTGTTTTGGTCTTGGGCCATGTAGTGAAAATCTCTTATCAACGCCATGGCGGTGACATGTGCAGTTGTAAAGTACTTTGACTAGCCGTTCCACTTGGGTTTATGTGGTGGCCGTTCTGAACAAGCACTCCCACATGCTGCTGATCGGTGTTCTGTGGAGAGGACTGGAGTGTGTGCTCAGTGAACGAAGGACAGCTTCTTCAGCAGAGGCTCAGCAAGCTGAAGTCAGGACAGTTGACCAGCTACCCATATTACTCCGCACGGCTCAGTAGCTGTGTTCCTTGTTGATTTTCCTGGTTTACTTCCTGCCACAGATGCCCTGGTCTGGCAGGTAGGAGGTGGAGGCGAGGGTGTGGTTTGCTTCCTCAGGTTGCTCCTGCTGCGCTGCCCGTGGAGCTGTGCAGCCCCTGCGCCAGGCCCGACCTTGGGCCGTGAGCCTGGGTGCCGCCTGGATTCTGAAGGATGCTTTGCCCGCTTTGGCCTTCCGCGTAGGTCATGCTACACCTGGTGTTAGTCTTTCCTTGGACAGATTTCTTTTATGCACTTGGAAACTTTGGGATTTTCCTGTGGCTCATAAATTAAAGGAAAAGGATCTAAGAATGACATGGTATTCTTTCTTTCTCTGCCGATTCTGTCCCAAATATGAGGTCCAGTGAGGCAGACATGGGCAAAACCAAAGGGTTCAGGTGAGCAGTGAGAATCTGACGGGATGTATCAGGGCTGGGGCCACAGATTGAGAATGAATGTGGGGCCCGGCGGCGTAGCCTAGTGGCTAAAGTCCTCGCCTTGAACATGCCGGGATTTACTATTGTAGATTTTGCTGCTGTAAACGTAGGATGACAGATCCCTTTCTCATATGCGGATCTCATCCCTTTAGCTATATTCCCAGAAGTGGGGTCACTGGGTCATGTGGCAGATCAATTTGCAGTTCTCTTAGCACTCTCCTTACTGGCTTCCATAGCGGTTTTGCTAACCTGCACTCCCAGCGCCAGTGAGAGGGGTACCTGTCTTCCCACAGCCGCGCCAGCAGATGTTGTTAGTGGGGCTCTGAATGTAGGCCAACCTCAGTCTTTAAGATCTCAGCTCGCTTTGTCCCTGGCAGCTGTCTCCCCAGTAGGTGAAAACTGATAGACAAAACCCCACTCGTTGTAAGTGCTTGTGAGCCCGAGGAAGTGTAAAGCATGATTTCACTGTTGTGGTAGAAATGAGCGCTGGGGCGTGTGTTTCTAAAGAACAGCCGCATGAAATAATTCTGTTTGGATTTCTTTTATATCGTAGCCTACTCATGAAGGTTACTTCTCCTGTTTGGATATCTGGACGCTCTTTTTGGACTATCTGACAAGTAAAATTAAGAGTCGTCTGGGAGACAAGGAAGCAGTTCTCAACAGGTAAACCCCAGAAACAGTGATGATGAGAATAGCACGTCCCCCGGCCTGCAAAGCTTGCAGTGCGCTGCACCTGGCCGGAGGGACGGACGCCCAGGTACTGTCTAGGCAGTGCGAACACGGAGCTCTTTCTTCTGTTTGTTTTATTTAAACATTCTATTACTATTTGCAATGAATATTTATTTAAGTGTGAGAATACTTTAGTGGTGTGTTAATTTTTTTAAGACCATTATTTTAGAGATATGAATAAATACATGCATTTATTGGATAGAATGATATGACATCTGGTGTTTGTTTAAAATAGCCCTCTGGGGTAAAAGGGAAGTTGTTGGTGTGTGGAAGTGACGGGGCTGGCTCTAGGGTGATGGTTATGTGGAAGGGGCTCTAACTCCTTTCCATTAGTATGTGTTTGAAAACCTCCTAAGTAAATTAGTGGATGTCTGTTAAGAAAGAAAATACATATTTATTTTTAAAGCTAAGAAAAGATATGTAGGAAGATGTGAAAGAAATTAATCCGTAATCTTGCCCTTCTGAGATAATCTCTTTTGGAATTTGTGAAATAGAAAATGGGGAAAGATTTGGTCCTGCTTGCCCGTTTGTTTCTCAAGTGCATTTTTCTTGCTTGTAGGCAGAAAATGCTTCCTGAACAATATTATCTTAGGGCCACTGGATATGGAGAAGATAGTAGCGGGAGGTGGCTGTGGGATATGGGACGGGCAGAGTTTTAGATTCTGTATGCTAAGAATGTGAAGTCAAGATCCAAAAACGGAGCAAGTGAAATGACTGCTTTTCTTTGCAAAATATACACATTGTTCTGTGTGTGACGGCAGTGTAGTCAGATTCTGCATAGGAGGGTAGGAAGGAGACAAAGCCCCATATTTGACAGTGTAGGCTCCAAGTGATTTTCTATTAAACTAGCCCTGCACTTTGATTTCTAGGACAGTGTGCAGTTGAGGGCTGCGATCACACACTAAGGCGTCCAACCCAAAGGACTTTACTGTCCTGACTTAAGAGGGCCTGCAGATCTCACTCCACTTGGGTGTGTTTCTTGGTTCTTTGCACAGTATTTATATATACATATATGTATGTTTTAAAGATGTATTTGGAAGGCAAAGAGAAGGGGGGGAGGGAGAGAGAGAGAAATCTTTCATCTTATGATTTGTTCCCACATGTCCATGATAGGAGGGATATTGACAGGCTGAAGCCAGAGCCCAGAATCCCATCTAGTGAATGCGGTGGGAGGGTGATGCCACGTCTGGGACTCAGGTGGGCCTTGATTTGAATCCTGGGTTTGTAGCTCTTGGGTAGCCACCGAGGGCTTCTGTTACCTGCTTTGTAAAAAGGGAAGGATGATAATAATTGTTGAGGCATGAAATGAAATAATGAACTTGGACGGACTGTAGGTGCTCAGCCCCTGGTGGGGCGGTTGGGAACACGGCTGTCCCAGGGATGCGCCGGGTGACGCTGCTCTGGAGGAGAGACTCTGTCCGGGAGAGCACATTGAAGACCCCTTCACTGCTGCAGTTCTGTGACTTCTCAAGATTCTCAGCAGAATATTTGCATTGCAAATTTCAACATTTTTTGGTGATGATTGGCAAACGTTTTTGTGATTGCAGAATAGCTTTCCCAATGACTGCGGGGTCTGTTCTGTGGCTAATGCTAGAGTTGTATGTTTATGTATCAGAAAGTGTGTTACACAATAGTAGGTCCTGTTTCTGGTGACGTTGCCAAATTTAAGCAATTGTGTTTTTGAATGAGGGTTGTTGACTAAAAGGTACTTCCGTCCTTATCTTTTTCGCGTGTGCTGAACAGACATGTCTTTTGGTTCTCTTTGTGCCTGGTTTTTCTATATTTGGTAGTATATATTCATATTTTTCTGTATTCCAGATTGTGCAGGCTGTTTGAGAGAATCAGCTGAGGAAGTGATTACTATGAAAATGCATTTTAAAGCACCATATGAATGGGAGGTGTGAAGAATCTGGCTCCATTGAGAAAATACATACTAGCAGATTGTTGGGATGAAAGGCACACCAGTGCAGATCATTGAACCAGCAGTTATCTAGATGAGGCTCCTTTTCTGCTCTGTGGTCAGGTTCTGGGCTGCTCACATTTCCTCCTGCAAGGGAGACATGCCAGGACTGTTGCAGAATGGTTAAGATTCAAGGAAGACATATGGCTGTGTGAGCTAGACACTGAGTGGTAACAGTGCTGATGATGGTAGCAGTAAGTCACAGGAGATGTTACTGCCCTTTGGCTGTGGTGGAGAGAAGGGGCAGGCCTGTGGACGGTTTGAAAAGCCGTTAGTCCACCTATGGATGCTGACCAGCTTGCGGTCTGTCATCTGTGACCAGACTTGGTGATGGTGCAGGTTGACTTGCTTTTTTAAACATTATAAATTTTTCTCATAATCATTTGACTGTCATTCTAAATGAGGCTTTCTAAATTTTCTTTAGATTCTTATTTTAAAAGATTTTATTTTTACTGGGAAGACAGATTTACAAAGAATGAGACAGAGAATGATCTGCCATCCATTGGTTCACTCTCCAAATGACTGCAGCCACTGTAAGTGAGCCAATCTGAAACCAGGAGCTAAGAACCTCTTCTGGGTCTTGCATGTTGGTGCAGGGTCCCAAGGCTTTGGGCCGTCCTCGACTGCTTTCCCAGACCACAAGCAGGGAGCTGGATGGGAAGTGGAGCAGCCAGGATACAAACCAGTGCCCATATGGCTTGCTGGCATTTGTAGCCTGAGGATTAATTAATGTTGACCCATGATGCCAACCCCAGTGTTCCTAAGATTTTTAAGCATAACACGTATGAATAATACTTTTGTAACTTCTGTAAGCAAAATAAGCAAACTCTTCAGAGTTGTCTGTTTTCTGTGCTGTTATACACTAACCACTGCCTGGGGAACTGATTGCCTTGTCAGACATTGCCCATTGGTCTGGGGTAGGAGACCGCTATCAGTGGCTATCAGTCCGCTGAGCCACACAGAGGAAATATTTGAACTTCAGTTTATAATATATTTGGGGGAGGCTGGCGCATGGCATAGTGAGTTAGGCTGCTGCTAGCAATGGCAGCAGCCTGCATTTGAAATGTCATTTGGAGCCCCAGCTGTTACACTTCTGATTCAGTTCTCTACTAAAGTGGCTTGGTCCCTTCCACTCACGTGGAAGAACTGGATGGAATTCCATTCTTGCTTTCACCCCGGCTTAGCTCCACCATTGCATTTGGGGGAGTAACAAAGTGAGTGGAGGATCTTTCTCTCTCTTTTCCTCTCTGTATGTATCACTTTGCTTTTCAAATGAATGAATGAATGAATAAATAAATAAATCTTTATTTTATTTTTGGTTACCCCTGATGTTACTGTTTATGTAAATGTGCTCAGATGCTTTCAAAAAAAAAATTATTAGAGCACACACAACTGAGAGAGGGAGAGCGAGTGAGAGCTTCCATCCTAGTTGGTTCCCCAAATGCCCGCAGTGGCTGGGAACCCAATGCAGATTTCCCATAAGGGTGTAAGGAGCCCAGTCACCATAGCCTCCCAGGGCGCTCATTAGTCATAAGCTGCAATTGGGAGCAGAGCTGCAACTCAAACCCCCAGGCCCTCAGCTATGGGACCCAGGCTATGAAGTGGCGACCTGACTGCCAGGCCCAACACCTGTTCCTCAAAAGCTGTTAAATGAGAGTGTTGAAAGTTTCAAGAGCCACTCTATGTGTCAGAGAAGTTGTGTCTTGCCACAGCAGCTGGTAAAGGATGCAGGCTGCTGCTGCCACTGCCGTCTGTGTTAGCTGAGACATGTAAATGTGATCAGATGGCTTGTAACTAGTGAACTCTCTGGGAGATGGTGGCGTGCTTTGGGAGTCAGCGTGTGTGACTGAAGCTGTAATTGCAGAAGCAGCTGGTCTTGCAGGAGGCAGTCAAAAATGTGTTCCAGGTGCCTGAAATGGGAACTGTAGGTGTGGCTCAACCGCAGAGTCGGTGCTCAGTTCCTGTCCCTTGTGGTTTGTAGGTTTTGCATCATTCATCACAACAAAACGATAGCCTTTGCAGGCTACGGACTTAGGAGCACAAGTGACCTGGGTTGTTCTTGGTCATAGGAGCCGTGGCTCTGTTTGTTCCTGCTCCGTTGAGAGTGCTCTGGCATTTCTTGACCAGGACTGTAGAGAATGGGGCTTCATGAGCGCTGCCATGGACCCTGCTGAGCAGTCCTTCCTGAGGGCTGGTGTGGCCTCATCTCCACAGGCAGGTGGTGCAAGGGCCTGAAGTTCGGTGTCCTTTTCCTCATTTGTATCTATTCCACACAGAAATCGTTGTATCTGGGCATAGTTATGCTGCCCTCACAAGCTGTTGAGAGAATGGAAGGGTTCCATGTGTGTAAGATACCCCTCTTTCCCTTTCTCTGTTGCCCCCTTCTCTTGTGCTTACCTGGATAAGGGGAGGCACCTGTGCAGAAACTTTATTACCCAGGAAGATGAGAAAACATGAGCACGTAAAGCAACCAACCCGAAGTCATTGTGTCACGTCTCATAAGCCCCCGTGACAGGAGAATGCCAGTAAATGCCGGCCACGGAGCAGCACAGGGTGCCAGGTCACAGTACACTGGGCTGTAAACAGATGGGCAAGCGTGAGAAAAACTGCTCTTCTCCTTTTGAAGTGGGTTACTCTGCCTAGTAAAGAGGAAGTGCTGTTGTTACAGGGCGCTGTGGTACGGCTGAGACAGGGCGTCACTTAGGTTTACATCAGAGCTCTGGGTGTTCGTTAGGTCCTTGTGTTGATTGCCCCGGAGAGCCAATGACGAATGGGGTCTTGGTTATCTTACTGAGTTGAAAAAGCTATCCAGGATTATGCTTCAGTCCATTTTAGTTATCTGCCTTGGAATTTTTTAAGATTTGTTTATTTTTATTGGAAAGTCAGATATGCAGAGAGGAGGAGAGACAGCGAGGCACATCTTCCTGTCCACTGATTCACTCCCCAAGTGGCCACAACAGACAGAGCTGAACTGATCCAAAGCCAGGAGCCAGGAGCTTCTTCCAGGTCTCCCATGCGGGTACAGGGTCCCAAGGCTTTGGGCCAGCCTTGACTGCTTTCCCAGGCCGCAAGTAGGGAGCTGGATGGGAAATGGGGCCACTGGGATTAGAACTGGCACTCATATGGCATCCGGGTGTGTGCAAGGTGAGGACTTCAACCACTAGGCTTTTGTGCCAGGCCCCTGCCTTGGAATTGTATCTGTTGCCTGCATACTTATTCTTTTGTTTTTGGTTCAGATTCTTTGTTTTGGTCATCCTATTTATTTCTGAGGCAGAGAGACAGAGAGCCACTGCCCTCTAGTTCACTTCTCACATGCCCATAAAAGCCTGAGCTGGGCCAGAACCAAAACCCAGAATGCAGTTTTCCCACAAGTGTGGCAAGAAACCCATTGTCGTCACCTGCTGCCTCCCAGGGTCTGTAAGCAGGAAGTTGAGGTTAGGCACTTGCCCTGGGCATCAAACCCAGGAACCCGGATGTGATATGCAGGTGTTTTAACCAGGATCTTAGTTTCTAAGCTAACAATCCACTCTCCTGGAGTATTTATTGAGCATCTGTTATGTAGTTATCTTTGCATTTGTCATTTTATTTTCCTCTCAGAGCTTGTGAGGTCTATAGGTTTATCTCTGCTGTGTATATAAGAGTTGTTTTGTTTGTGTAATTTTATTTGAAAGCCAAGAGACAGAAGCAGAGAGAGCTCTTCCACCTGCTGCCCGACTGGGGCCAAGCTGAAGCTGGGAGCCTGGAATTCAATCCAGGTCTCCCACGTGGGTGGCAGGGATCCAAGTCCTTGAGCCAGCATCTCCTTCCCAGGATGTAGGGATCTAAAGCAGAGTGGGTGGGGGGTCGTGACATGCTATTGCAGGCTTAGCTTCCACCTGTTGTGCCAGCATCCCATATGAGCACTGGTTTGGGCCCTGGTTGCCTCACTTCTAATCCAGGTCCCTGTGCCTCTGTACCCATGTGGGAGATCTGAAAGAAGCTCTGGCTCCTGGCTTTGGACCACCCAGTTCCAGCTGTTATGGCCATTTTGGGAGTCAGTCAGCAGATGGAATATTTCTCTCGGTTCCTCCTTCTCTCTGTGTGCCTTTCAAATAAATAAGTAAATCATAAAATGAAAAAATCAGAAAGCAGAGTTGGGACTCAGGCGCAGCTCTGATGTGAGGTGTGAGTTATAGAGCAGAGTCTGAACTGTGCTGAATGCCTGCCGCGTTTGGGCCTGTAAACTTCCCTCTGTGTACTGCTTTGGCTTTATTGCACTTCATATGCTCCATCTAATGTTTATTCAGTTGTAAATGTTTTCTGATTCCTCTAGAGATCGCTTCTTTATTGCTTATTTCCAGTTATTAGGGTTTTTCCTCATATGTCTTTTTGTTATTGTTTTCTAGATTGATTTTATTATGCTTTGTAAGCATAATTTGTATGGTTTCAGTACTTTAAATTTCAATTCAGATTTAAAAATTTATTTTATGTCCCTGTCTCCCTGGAGGTTGTTCGTTGTCACTTAGGAAACAAAGTGTGTAGAAGTGCTGTGCTGTTGTTAGGGAGAGTGTTCTGTAAACGTCAGGCCGGGTTGGTTAAGAAGGCACGTGTTGAATGCGTTCTGACTTGAGAGAGCCGTGAGTCATTCCCCAGTGTAAGTTGTAGATTTGTCTGTCTCCTTTCAGTTCTATCAGTTTTGTTAGTTGTGTTCACATTTAGTTTTCCTTGTCATATTGCCTCTACTGGGTGTTTGGCTGTAACTCTCTGTGAGATTTTTAGTAGTTATTCTGGGTGTTATCATATGTATGTGTGCCTTTTCATATTAACAGTTTATCTCTGTGCCATGTAGAAACCCGCCACCATGTGGTCTCCTCCCACTCCCCCCACCTCTTTATGTTGCCTTTGCCATGTTTTCTATTCTCGCACTTTGAAAACCTTACCAGTGTTCTGCCTTTTGCTTTCATTTCTCCTTATTTTACAGTTCTCAGGAAAAATATAGTCTGTAACATTTTCTTGGGTGTTTGCCCAAGTTCTCTTGCTTTCCCTTTGTTCTTGGAAGTTGCAGCTTTCTTTCTCTTAGCATTCACCATCTCTGTTACCATGGACCAGGTGCCTTCCACCATGGAAGTCCCCGCAGTTCAGGACGTCAGGCCGGGGTGTGGGCAGGTTCTGTTTGTTTGCCTTCTTCCCAAGGCTTGTAGAGGATGGCCTTCTCGCTCAGAGCTCTCCTGACCCTGCTTTTGTGCGTGTGTGGGGAGGAGAAAGTTCCTCCGTATCTCCTGATATGGGTACCAGTCTTGTGGATTAGGCTGCTACCCTCATGACCTTACCTAGCCTTTGTTACCTTGCTGCAGGCCCTGTCACATGGAGGGTTAGGATGTGGTGTGAGGGGCAGCAGTGGCAGGACCAGGGGCACCATTCAGACTGCCTTACCTTCCAGCTGAAGAACCTCATGGAGAGTTACTGTAGCAGAAACTTTGAAGCCCTTGGAAATTACACCTTCTTAAAGTTGCCATCTTGAGGAGCAGTGGTCGCTGTCCCCACTGTGGGCCATGTCCTTCTGGAATCCTTGCATGTTGGTCCTGCCAGCCTTACACCTGGCTTTGCACAGTAATGGGTGGTGTAGGTACCACTGCCACAATTCAGTAGGGCTGAGAAGTGGGAGAGCTTGGGCCAGAGACCTTTCCCCAGAAGTGCCACTCAAGTCCGTGACCTCTCTTGATCTCTCTAATCTGCAGATGAGGCTAGAAAATGCTTCCTCCAGCTGGCCTCCGGGTGTGCTGTTTTTTTTAAAGGAGGATGAGAATGGGTGTGGAGGGGGTAGGCACCTGGAGTGGCATACTGCTGTGCCCTCCCAACCCCCACCAGATCCTCTTAGGTTGGCATCTTTCTGGGTAGGCAGTAGACTGTTCCCGAGGTGGGGCTTCGTTTTCTAAGTGATGAGAATTTGTGCTAGAGTCACCATCTGCTACTAAAACTAAGGTTTTACCTTTCTGTGAAGTCTACTGAAATGGGATTTTGTCTGTGTGGTGATGTGATGTTCCCCACAAATGGTGCCTTTTTTTTTTTTTTTTTTTGGTAAATTCTTTTCCTTGCCAGCATTCTTTCTTGGGCCATGCTCAGTTGCGAGTCTTAGTCTTGGACTGGCATTTATTACAGCTGTCAAAAGCATTAAATCCTTGCATTGGTGTTTATTTACAGTGTCCATAATCTTCAGGACAACCACTGAGAAAATAACTAGAGCCTATAGAGTAGAAGAAATGATTAGGGATTTAAAATGCTACAGTAGAAAATACGTTGGCACAAAAGAAAGCAGTAATGGAGGAATTGGGGAATGTGAGACATAGTGAAAGCAAAGAACAAAGCTGTGACCCAGCTACCTAAGGGACTCACTTTAGATTGAGAAGTAGGTTGAAAGTAAAGGATGGAAAAAGCCACTCTATGCCAACAGTAACTGAAGGACCAAGACAAAGAAGGATGCTCTGTAACATGCAGGGGTCTGTCTGTACAAGGACGCGTATTGCCTGGGACACAGCTGCATTCAGTAGATGCCGTGCTGCTGCTGTTCTGTCACACATGCTTGCTGAGCATTGGGCATCTGGATGCTCCTCACACACACCCCTCCAACATGGGCCCCTTCCCTTTGGAGAATCCTAGCAAAGCCTTCTTTCACCTGGTGTTCACTCTCCCTCTGCCACTCAGGTACGAAGACGCCCTCGTCCTCCTGCTCACAGAGGTGTTGAATCGGATCCAGTTCAGATACAACCAGGCCCAGCTGGAGGAGCTGGACGATGAGACGCTGGATGATGACGTAAGTCACGCAACCCCACTGGTCCCTTCTCGTGGCTGCATTATGCTGTGGACCTGAACCTGGGACCCCTGCTTTAGAGAACTCAGACCTAGGATTTTCGAGTTATTCATTTGGCTTTATTTTAAAAAGAAAAATATATCTTACAGCTCTTGGGCTCATTCACTGTAAAAAATGTTTTATAGGCATTTGTACTTATGTGGATCAAAATAAGAGTGACTGTGGTGTGGCCAAGACCTTGGGGGTAGCCCTGTTTGGATTGGAAAGAGCTGTGTACAGGGGAACCAGATGGCCTGGATTTGAATCTCTGTGGCCTGAAGCAAAGAGGAGGTGGAGACCTGGGTATTGAGTTTCTCAGTTCCCGATTTCCTCATGTGCGGGAAATGGGAATGACATGACTTCCTGGTGTCGTCAGCTACGTTAGGTGGCACATCTGGAAACACTTGCCTGTGGGCATGAGACATAGTAGGTGGTTGTTAAAGTGAGTTTCCTTTCTTAGTAACTTTATAATTTAGGCAGCATGTTTTAAGCTGTTAGGCTGTTAAGATTCACTGGAGTAGCTTGCTCTTAGGGGCTTGGGTCACCCTTGGGAGGCGGGGGTGGTGGTGAGGCAGGCCGTAGAGTCTGAATTTCTGACTAGAGGAGGCTGCTGCTGGTCACGGAAAAAAGTCCAGTCAGTACTTAAAAAGTTGGTTTATTTTAGTTTTTTAAAAAATTTGAATTCCATGCACATTTATAGTGTTTTAATTTTTTTCCATGAACATTTTAAAGACGCCTCATAAGCATGGATTTTGAATTCTTTTTCCACAAAAGTAAATTCATCTTTTTATCCTGTTCTCTGTAAGCATTTGGAAGTGCTCTTTTATGTCCAGGAGCACCATAATGGCTGGTCTAAGGTGGTGGGTGAGGTAGTGTCCCAAGGGACCCAGATATTTCACAAGTGATTTTTTTTTTTCCTCCAGATTTCTGTGATCCTAGTGTGGGCTGGGGGAGGGAGAAAGCAAGGAAAATGAGTTTTTCTGTATGGACCATGTACTTTCTGAAGATACAGCTTTATGTATTTAATTCACTGAATTAAAAAAAAAATCTGATTTAGTTCTTTGGTGGTGGCAAATAACATGGTTCCATCAGTTTACATTCCTTCAGAATGTGGTGTGGGAAAGCGGACTTGAGGCAGCAGAGATGGGCAGGGGAGGGGAGTCGATCCTGCCCCTTGGGGCAAGCTGACTGCTTTGTGTGTCCCCACAGCAGCAGACGGAGTGGCAGCGGTACTTGCGCCAGAGCTTGGAGGTTGTGGCCAAAGTGATGGAGCTCTTACCCACGCATGCCTTCTCCACTCTGGTAACTCACTTGGAAGCTCACGGAGCCTCTGGTTTTTTGCTTGTTCGTGTGCCATGGCCGTGGCTCTCCCCTATGTACCTCCTTCTCTCTCTATCTGTATTCCCTTCCTTTTGTTTAAGCCAGGAAAAGTAATTACCATACTTGACTCTCAAACTAAACAGATATTAACATCTTCACAAAAATATTTTAAGTTGTTGGGAAGCTCTGGTTGGTCTTGGCTGGAACAGAAAGTTTTGCAGTACCTTAACGCCTTCCTCAGTAGCTCAGAGGTGGCCAGACATGGAGAAATTTATAAAAGTGAGATGACCACAAAGCTTGCCTCTTCAGAGCTCTCTCTTGGTAAATTTCTGGCTCTCTCTTCATATTTTTGTGCTGGAATCTTCATCATTCTCTGAGTGGTGCTCATTACTGGGAGAGATGTCATTTAATTCGTTTGTCCTCGAAGGATAGAGAGCTTGTTGGGGTCAGCTTTGGTACTGAACAATCTAGGTGTATTTTGTGTTTTCTCAAATGGAAAGCACCATTGTACTTTGCCACCTGACCTTTTTAGAGGCCTGTTATGTTTGTTTTGTTTTTATCTTAATGTGGTAAGTACAACAGCTTTAGAAAGATGGAGCTTGGCTTACGTAGTCTTGTCTGCTACATTAGCAGGAGAGATGGACTTGCAGTTAGAGGTCTGTCATAATGCTGATAGGACATGTCTAAGGTCTATCTTTCTTGCACAGGTGCTTTGATGTTGTCATGTTAGAATACTCTTAAAACTTGAATTTGTGATTTTTTAAAAAAGCACTCTTGTTTCTTTGTTTTCAGTTCCCAGTTCTTCAGGACAATTTAGAAGTCTACTTGGGATTACAGCAGTTTATAGTAACTTCAGGGTCAGGTAAACTGGATTCTATTTTCTAATTTCATCAAACTCAATAATAATGATACTGATAAACAACTGGACTGATGCTAATTCCTTCCACCTTGATGTTAGAATATGATTCTCCCTGCAGTCTCTTTCCCCAACCCCACACAGACTCCCTCCCCTTCTAAACAAGGAAAAAACATGAATAGCCCTGCTAGGCTGTGGGGCAGGTAAAAGATGAGGTCATAATAACATTCCCAACAGTGCTTGGGAAAGAAACTGGTTTGGAGCATAGAGGCAAGACTTGCAAAATCCTACACTATTTTTTCATGTCTTTCAAACCAGCAAGTCTGGAAGGAAGGAAGGCAGATACCTTGGGCTTGTCTGCGCTACTGGGAGCAGCCCCCTCCCTGAGCAGACCAAGCTGCATGGTGTGCACTGCTCCCCCGTGGCCCAGCTTCCCTGCTGTGAGTGGAGCTGGCTGGGAAGGCTCTGGCTCACAGGCCTCGCCGCTTCGGTGTGGCATTAGCATGTTTGGGTTTTGTTGTTGTTGCTGTTGATAACTCACTGTGTGCTGGGTGCTGTGCTGCTTTGCTTGTTGAAGTCTGTCAGCTGTCTGGTAAGGGGTTAAGTACTCTTAGTGACTCACAGCTGATGAGATTGATGTTCATGTAGCTTGTGAGTAGTAGTCCCAAGATGATGTTTGATGGGCATCGGCAAGGAGTTGAAGTAACTGACATTTCATTTTGCCTGGTGAAAATACCCACAAGCCCTCCCAGGCCTGCTGCCTCCCATGAGCTGCCTCATACTGATCCTCTCCATGGCATGCCCCCTGCAGGAGTCTCTCCTGGCCCCGCTGGGAGCCCCTCTGTTGTGTAGCTGTTGTCAAAGCTTGTTGTATATAACAGCACCTCTGCGAGGGGCCCTTTCTTGCTGAGGCGGCCCTTTTTTTGGCGTCCTGGCTTGTTTCCAGGACTGCGTTAGTTCCTAACTAATCCCATGGCCCCAGGAGGGTGACGGGACTTGGCATCTCCCAAGTGCAGGCTCTGGCTTTGGAAACACCGTCAGAGCAGCAGCGTGCACAGTTTTGAAAAGGCATTTTCAACACAGACATGCCTGTAAAATACATGTCAACACTACTGAACGTTGTTTGGGTACAATGTGCTGTGCTGTTTCTAAAATTTGTTGCTGGAAATAATTTTGGCCAGGTGGTCTTTCCCTCAAGACTACTACTATTCAAATTAGATTGTATTCAGGATCCTAAATGTATTTATCTATTTAAAAAAGAGCTCCTGGGTTTCTTGTCCAGAAAATTGTGTGTTGTGTGGAGTCTGTTGTGAGAAAATCTTGAGTGCATCTGAAGTTGTTTTTTTGGGGGAGTGACTGACAACTCGGGCTGTTCCTGGCAGGACTGTTTGATGTGTTTTTCCCTAAACCAAATGGCACGCACCTGCCATCACGGAAGCCCATTAACTGGCCATTTCACGGAGTGCCCACTCTTCCAGATCGCTTAGAAACCGCAGCCGCAGCCCTGGTCCTTGCTGTGCACTCCTGGGGCAAAAGCCTCCCGGCCAGAGAAACGCTTACTTCGCATCTTATCCATGATGAAGCATTCCGCCACGTCCCTTGTTGGCTCAACAGCCAAGTTTCCAGTGCAAAGGCTATTGTTCCCTGGTTCCCATGGTCATTTGCCCCCTCACATGACTTCTATGCTGTATTGGCCAACATCGGCGCCTCTCAGGAGAAACCTGTGGTCTTTGGCTCATAGCTTCCAGGCCCTCCTTTGGTTTGCATTTCTATTCTAGCCCAGCCCTGAACTCACGGGGGTCTCCTCAGGAACCTGTTTGTTGAGAGGAGTCAGTCATAGTTCTTGCCATCTCCTACTGCTGTGATGTTTCGTGACAGTTGGATGTACATTTTGGGCCAGCAGCAGCAAGACCCACAAAGCTGTTGTTCCTCAGCCTATCAGGAAGCCCCCTCTTTAGTTAGCATATTACAAATTGAGAAGACCCTGCGTGCTGCTCAGGCCCTTTACTTTTGCTGGTGTTGCTTCTGCTTCCTCACTAGACCAAGATGAAGTGGGTCATGTTGCTGTGGCGTGCCCCGTTGTGGTGCACCTCTCATACCCTTGGCAGGTCACCCTGTCTTCTCGAGAAACCCTCTGACTGGGATGGGCTCTGGCACAGCATTTAGGTCACCTCTCGGGCCACCTGTGTACCATAGGGAAGTGCCCGGGTCCCAGTCTGCCTTTCTGCTCGTGTGTACCCTGTTGGGCAACAGCTGATGGCTTCAGTACTTGGGTCCCTGTCAGCCAGGTAGGAGACCTGGCTAGCTCATGATTCTGTTGTTGTTGTTCTCCTCTCAGAGTGGAATGCCTCAAATACTAGTTTTCACACCCTTCTCCTCTGCCTCCACAATAAGAAGACTGAATTATGCCTAATGGTGTGATTTCTCTTTTCTCTAGAGAATGGTTTGCTAAGGATCTGTGCTTTGGATGTGGCTCAGGGCACATCCAGTCAGCTTTAAGGACAGAGGATGGAACTTCCCTGTGGCCGTGACATTTTACCTGCCAAAGCTTTGTATTGTCATGCTCTGATCTGAAGGTTCTGCTTGGCAGATGATCTGTGACTTTTGGTGGGGCCAGTGGAGGTGAGCCAAGTCTTGGCCAAATAGAACATGTGGGTTGATCTAAACAGCTGTTTATTCCTCCAGTTCAGTTGGTTCCCTGTGTGATTTTTTGGTGGTAATGGTTAGGCCTGTAGGCTGGAGGTAGACAGGGATGCAGGATTTGTTTTGGGGTGCTTGTTGCCTGTATAAGAAAGAACTAGCTGCAGTTTTCATGAATATGACCATTAGCTGGCACCTCTGCATGTCATTGAGTTGTATAGGGTGCAGTTTGGTTAAATGAGAAATAGTCGGGTACCATTGTTCCATGTGGTTTGTCTGGTAAGGAAGGTGGATGCAGGCCTCTTGGGCTGCTTTCTGTTCCAGTTGCTGCACTTTGCTAAATGGTTAGTAGGGGGTGACCAGAACGCCAGGACTTTGATGAGGAAACTTGAAGAGGGATATGAAAAGGATCCAGGCTGCAGGTAACTCAAAAGAGCTTTGGAAGAATGTCACCCCTGTCTTCACTCTGTGACTGTCACGAAGCATTGGACTTTGGCTTGTTTTTGTGTTCTGTGGTCAAGGAGTAGGGAGGGGACCATGAAAAAAAACAGGTTTGCCTGGTGTCTGCCACCGTGTTATGTCAAAGTGGAGGGCTCCCTCTAGAGGCAATGAGCTACCTAGCATGCAGTTGAGGTGTCCAGGAAGAGGCTGCAGACCTGATAAGTGGTCTGACAAGAGGAGAATGCTTAATCAGGCAAGTTTTAAGCTTTCTGGTAACTGTTAGGGATCATACTGAAGTGGAGACTGAATTTGGGGTGATGGTTTAGTTTTACTTTACACACACACACACACACACACACACATATATATGTTAAAGATTTTTTTTTATTATTATTGGAAAGGCAGATATGCAGAGAAGATATAGAAAGAAAGGTCTTCTGTCTGTTGCTTCACTCCCTAAGTGGCCACAATGACTGGAACTAAGCCGATCCGAAGCCAGGAGCCAGGAGCTTCTTCTGGGTCTCCATGCGAGTGCAGGATCCCAAGGCTTTGGGCCATCCTCTCCTGTTTTCTCTGGCCATAGGCAGGGAGCTAGAAAGGAAGTGGAACAGCTGGGATATGAACTGGTGCCCATACGGGATCCCAGAGGATGCAAGGCTAGGATTTAGCCATTAGGCTATGGTACTGGGCCCTAGTTTTATTTTTAAAAGTAACACAGAAAGTCCCTTACATGCTTAAGCTATTGAAAGACCTGGTGTTTAGATACTCCTGATTCAAGTTATTTAGTACAACAAATAAGTTGAAAACTGGTGATGAGGGCAGAGGTTGATGGGAGAGGGAGCTGAAAGTGGAGATGGCTGGTAGAGGGAACATGCCTCCTGTGCCTGATGAGTTGGCAACCTTCCTTTGTTGCTTGTGGAAGGCAGAGCTGGCCTCACCTCTTCAGGGCCCTTACACCTGTACCTGATCCTAGGGTGTGCTTTTCTCCTAGGGCTTATGTCCAACCGAGCCCTGAGATTTGGTTGGAGAGAAACTACACGTTTCAGAGGCTCAGCTCAGTGACTCTATTGGCTAATCCTTTGTGCAAGTACAGCATCCTGTACTGGCTTTAGTACGTGTCCTGGCTTCCCTACTTTTGATCTACCTCCTTGCTTGTGGCCTGGAAAAGCAGAGGAGGATGGTTTTGGACCCAGCAGCCACATGGGAGACCGAAAGAAGAAGCTCTTGGCTCCCAGCTTTTGACTCTGCTCATTTCCAGCCAATTGTGACCATTTGGGTAGTGAACCAGCAGATGGAAGATCTTTCTGTCTGTTTCTCCTTCTCTTTGTAAATATGCCTTTCCAATAAAAATAATCGAATCTTAAAAGAAGCCATAGGTTTTAGATGTTTACCTCAGGAGTGGGTTGCATAACTATAATTCCAGAAATCACATTGGCAGTCAAAAGGTATGTCATGGTGGTGTTTTTGCCAACTGGGAGATTCATGTTGGCACCTTCTGTGGTCCGTGGAGGCAGTGTTCCTTCTCGTGTGACAAACATGGCCAAAAAAGAACCTTCTGGTCCATCTTCTGGTTCCAGCAGGAGCAGCTACTTGCCCCTGCCAGTGTCCTGCGCAGGGCTGCCCGTGGGCAGAGTTTTCTATCTGCTGTGTGTGTGCAGCCAAGGAGGCGGCGGCAGGTCGGCAGTAGCCTTGGTTTCTCCTCTTGTTAGCTCCTTCCCTGACTGGCCTGCTTTCTGAGATGTGATCCATCGTCACAGTGTCCCAGCTGCAGTGTCCCTTTTCTCCAGGCTCCTGTCTGTCCGTGGGGTTGTCCTAGCCCTGTCACTTGGAAGTTGATGCAGGAGCTGAGGCATGAAGTCACTCTCATTCCTCACAGTTACACACACTGGCTAATGTGGGGTCTGTCGCAGAGTGTCCTTTTACAGTAGGGAACTGGATGGCGGAAGTAGGCGTTCACAAGGGTAACACCAGCCAGCAGGGGAGGCACCCCAAGACTCACACCTCCTCTAGGTTGCTGCCTGCTCCATCTTACCGGAGTCGCCTACAGCCACTTGGTCTGTGCCAAGGCTGTACTGGCCCCCGGCATCCCCTGAGCACTGGGGATTTGGGGATTAGTAGCTTGTCTCCTTGTGGGCATGAAGTGTCACCATCTCCAGGATAGATAATGGTGTGAGCATGGAGGACCTTGCAGACCCTGGGTGCACAGAGCATGAAGCGATCTGCTGTCTTGGTGCAGAGCAGATGCGAGGCCTAGGGCATTCTGTGGACCCCCACTCTTAGACTGGAACATTGGAGGGAAGCAAGGACATGACCTGCACTGTGGAGACTGGGCAGTCTGGCTGTTCACTCTGAGCAGGAGTGAGGGGCATGGGAACCCCTTGTTGGAAGTCCTCTTGTGTGCTTAGTCTGAGTTCTGGGAAGGTAGTTGTGCATCCCCAAGAGAGGGGGTTTGGCGCTGACCGGTGAGGAGGCCCTGGCATCCCAGCAGAGGGTGCAGAGGGAAGTGGTGGTGAAAGAGCAGATGAGAAGTGCACTGAGTGGTTGAAGGGCTGCAAACGCCCAGGGCCAGAGCCCTGCCTTCCCTGCGCTCATTGCAAGGGTGAAGGGCTCTCTGTGGCCTGGTCGGCCTCCCTGTCTTCCGTAAGCACTGGTGAGGAGAGGAAGTGTCCGGTGCCAGGAAGTGCCTGAACTTGAGGATGTCCTTGTCCTGCTTCTGAGCCTCTCCTTTACTTGGGTGATGTGTCACCACTGAGTGAAGCCTGCAGTTGTAGGTGTCACCAGCTTTGTGGTGTTCGTGGTCACCACAAACTCAGTTTACAGGCTCTCGGACACATTTCACCCTTACAATAGTAAGGTTGCTAGCATTTTCGCCAATTTGAAAGAGGAGGACGGTGGGAGAGAGAATCGCCTGAGTAGGCACAGAGCCAGAGGTCGGCATCTTCTGCATGCTGGCTTTGTGCCCTTAATGGCATCCAGCCCTTCTGGGGGCAGTGCTCTGACCTTGGCCAGGCCTGTCCTCCTGTGAGCCCACAGATTTCCTTTGAAGACCTGGCCGTGTGCGAATGACAGCAGGTTTGGAATCCTGCAGCTTTGGCTTTGGACTACCTGCTCTGCCCCAGAGAACAGGACCCATGTTGGGCAGGTCCCTGGTCCTCCTTAGGTCCATGCCTTTCAGGATCAAGAGATGAGACCCTTGGTCCAGGTTAGCACAGCCTGCTGTCTGCCTGCCCAGTCATGGGAGCTCCCGGAGTCGGGGTGGGGGTGCTGACATAGGGTGGAAGCTTCACCCGGTTTTCCTGCCGAGTCCTGGGAAGCACTCAGACATCTCCTGCCTCACAGCTGGTTTGGCTGCCATGCGAGGCTTGTCTAGGCAAGCCATCGTGTTGAACAACTAAAGTGTGTGCTTCCGTGAAAAACTGAGGCGTTCTGTTCCAGGTCCCAGGCTGAACATCACGGCTGAGAATGACTGCCGGCGGCTGCACTGCTCCCTCCGGGACCTGAGCTCCCTGCTGCAGGCTGCGGGCCGTCTGGCAGAGTACTTCATTGGGGACGTGTTTGCCGCGAGGTTCAACGATGCCCTCACGGTCGTGGAGAGGTAGGCTGGCAGCTGTGGGCCGGGGCCATTCCTTCGTTCCTCATGGCTCTGCTGCCGCATCTGTGTGCCACATTCCAGGTAACAGTGAAGGCAGCTCGCAATCAAGCAGAGGTGGAAAGCGCTTCTGCACATCTCATCTCGTCGCACCTCATAAGATGCTTCAAAAAATTTCTTGGAAATGGAATTGAAAGATGCATGTTTTGAAGCAAAGATTTTGTAATCTGTGCACATGGGGGTCTTTAAGAGTTCATGGAAATGCATACTATGAAAAAACTGCACAAAATTTTGGGGAAAATAAAAGCTCAAATGACCTTCATTCACACGTTCATTATTGCGCCAGGCCCGTGACTTGCTGTTTTGTCTTCATTTGCAGTGAAGTGTAAGAAAAGGCTCTTGTGGGCCCGGCGCGATAGCGTAATGGTTAGGGTCCTTGCCTTGACCGCCCCAGGATCCCATACGGGCGCCGATTCTAATCCCAGCAGCTCCACTTCCCATCCAGCTCCCTGCTTGTGGCCTGGGAAAGCAGTTGAGGACGGCCCAAAGCCTGGGGACCCTGCACCCATGGGAGACCTGGAAGGAAAGTTCCTGGCTTCGGATCGGCTGTTGCAGCTACTTGGGGAGTGAATCATCGGACGGAGGATCTTCCTCTCTGTCTCTCCTCTCTATGCATCTGCCTTTCCAATAAGATAAATAAATATTTTAAAAAAAAAGAGAGAAAGAAAAGGCTCTTGTTATGGCTGCATGGTCTTCATTGTCCATTAGCAGTGTTTTCTCCCAGAGGTTATGTAATGTTTTATAACATTATGTAAACCTTATATTAAGACTGCTTAACACAGAAACATTGTAAAGGAATATTTAGAGGTTTGTTTCTGATGTTTAACAGGATTCAGAGAGTGACGCCATGTGCTGATCCGAACTGTTTTTATTCCTGATCATTTCCATGATTTCCTAGAAATTCATATTAGCCTTTTCTTTTTCTTTCATTTCTCTTCTTTTTTTTTTCTTTTCTTTTTTAAGATTTGTTTCTTTCTATTGGAAAGTCAGATTTACAGAGAGAAGGAGAGACTGAGACAAAGATCCTCCATCCCCTGGTTCACCACCCAAGTGGCCACAATGGCCAGAGCTGAGCCAGTCAGAAGCCTGGAGCTTGTTCCAGGTCTCCCACACAGGTGCAGGGTCCCCAGGCTTTGGGCTGTCCTCGACTGCTTTCCCAGGCCACAAGCAGGGAGCTGGATGGGAAATGGAGTATCTAGGATATGAACCAGTACCCATATGGATTCCTAATGCATGCAAGATGAGGACTTTAGCCACTAGGCTATTGTGTTGGGCCCTTGGCTTTCTTTTTAACCCCCTCTTTTTTATTTACTTTTCTGAAAGCTCCCCAACCCTGAGTGATCTGTGATTCCCCCCCAATACTGATTGATTGATTGATTGGTTTGAAAAACAAAGTAATGAAGAGAGTGAGAGACAGATGTTGCATTCGTTGGTTTACTCCGCAGATGGCTGTAAGAGCCAGGGCTGGACAAGGCCGAAGCCAAGACCCTGGAACTCTGCCGGGTCTCCTATACAGACAGCAGGCTCCCAGATGCTTGGACCATCTTCTGCAGCTTTTTCTGATGTGTCAGTAAGAGCTGGATCAGAAGTGGAGTAGTCCAGCTTGAACCTGTGCTCATGCAGGATACTGGCATTGCAGCCAGTAACTTAACTTGCTGTGCCACAATATCAACCCCAATCTGTAATATTGCTATTTGGAACAAAAGCATGTTTTCTCTCATTTCAGAGAGGAGCTCCTGTTATAGTGTCGTCTCTTTTCAGAGGTTCTGACTTCTAGTTCTTTCTTTATAACTGCTGGTGGCTGGGGCCAAAATACTTGAACCATCACCCACTGCCTCCTGGATGCATCAACAGGAGGCTGGACTGAGAGTGGAGCAGCTGGGACTGGAACCAGGCATTGTGATATAAGATGCAGCTGTCCCAAGTGGCATCTTAACTTGCTATGCCAACACCCATCCCACCATTTTTTCCCCCCAAATCTTCAGGAATGTTCCACATATTATAGAAGGAATACTGTCACCAAACAAAGATACTTCAGGAAGTTTATGGAAAGTGGAACAAATAGTATGACTTGGGCCTGGTATGGTAGCTTAGCAGCTAAAGTCCTTGCCTTGAATGTGCCAGGATCCCATATGGAGCAGCAGTTTGTATCCCAGCAGCCCCGCTTCCCATCCAGCTCCCTGCTTGTGGCCTGGGAAAGCAGTGAAGGACGGCCCAAAGCCTGGGGACCCTGCACCCACATAGGAGACCCAGAAGAAGCTTCTGGCTTCGGATTGGCTCTGCTTTGGCCATTGTGGTTGCTTGGGGAGTGAATCAGTGAACGGAAGATCTTCCTCTGTATCTCTCCTCCTCTCTTTATATTTAACTTTGCAATAAAAATAAACAAATCTTAAAAAAATAGTATGAGTTAATTTTGGATGAAAATAAAAAGCAATTTTGGAATCCTTGCATAGTTTTTGCCTCATGTATGATTACCATTTATAATGAAAGAAAAAATTTTTGTGCCAAAATAAACTCATACTTTTCATTCCATTTATCCGGAAGCTTACTGAACTATTCTCATGTTCTACAGTGAACATTTTGATATATTTTCCTTCTTGAAGCATTTCTTTTTAAAAATAATTTTAAATAAAAACATGGTTTTATCATTATATGTTTTATGGAAAGATTCCTGTCAACTTATTTAGATAAACTATTTAAAGAAAGGCAAGCTTTTAAAAAAATGCCATTCTCAGTATGTATATTATAGACCATTTGGAAGTACAGGGCAGTAGAGGAAGATCATCCATCCCACCCCCAAAGCAGATGGTACTGCTGAGGCAGTTTTGGTGAAAATCCTTCCAGCCTTCATTCTGTTAATTGATACGCTCTTTAAAAAAAAATTTACCATACTCTTTGTATATATATGTTGCAGCCTTTTTGTGTTCCAAATGCCTTGAGAGTTGTCCTTACATTCCCAAACATTATTGATTATATTCTCTGTTGGATACTTGCATTGTTTTGAAAATTTCTGCAAACAGTGCTTACTCTAAGTTTCCTTGTCTGTCCATAGATTGTTTTCTTGGGGTAAACTGAGGTGTGATCTGGATTCATTTTCAAATGAGAAAGCGTCTTTCCTTGGCACCTTTGTTGGCACCTGTCTGTTTTGTCTGTTACAGGCCATAAACTGAATATTTGTCTTGCCTATTTGTCAACAGGCTGGTCAAAGTCACCCTGTACGGATCTCAGATAAAACTGTACAACATTGAGACTGCAGTGCCGTCAGTATTGAAACCCGACCTCATTGACGTGTGAGTATCAAGTTGGGATGCTTGCCTATGCTCAGGAGGGAGGCCTCATCTCCCCTCTGTTGATGGTTTTCTAGAGAAAAGGGGACTATAGTGGCTGCCGTGAAGGGGAACACCCCCAAACTGAGCGAGGGACAAGTTGGGCTATATGTCTGGGTGAATAGGATTTGTCAGGCAGGTGAGCATTAGGGAGGGAGTTATGTGGAGTAGGTGTTATGGAGGCAGAGACAGTCCAAGCTGAGACAGGGGCCTGCAGATGGGAGGTGGTGAGTGCCGGGTGTGGTGCACCCTGATGGAGGAACACCTGTGTACCTTGAGTCTTAAACCATTGACTGAAACTGGTGTGTGGAGAAAACACAGTATTTTGTTATGTGTATGGATGTGGCAAGCAAGCAGTTAATCAGTAGTGGACACAGTGAGTGTCACTTCTTTTCTTTGGACTGCATAAATGCAGAGTTAAGTCAGTGAACTTGCCCTCGCCCTCTTCCACAGCCATCACAAGCTATAGATGATCTTTGCTCCTGACCAGCTGGCTGCGAGTCGGGTTGCTCCTGACCAGCTGGCTGCGAGTCGGGGTTCCCACAGCCTGCTCTTCAGTTCCGTCAATTTGCTAGCAAGGTTCACAGAACTGGGAGATACTTACTTGTGTTTAATACTTTCCTATCAACGATACTAAGGAACCAGTAAGTAATAGATGGGAAGAGCAAGGCATGGAAGAAGGGATCTTCCTCCCTCCAGAAGCCTTGGCAGGCACATGAAAAACCCAGGGATTCTCCCCTCCTGTGTTTGCCAGTGGAACCAGCAAGGCAGTGGCTTAGGCTGTGAGCAGAAAGTGTGCAAGCCAGAAGCAGGGTTGTTCCGTGACTGAAAACCAGGCTTCCGAGGGAGGATGAGGTCCTCCTCTAGTTCCCATCTGGGGAAGTCATACAGATTCATCACATGACAAGCTGTTCTGGAAGGGCCAGGCTTACGCCCAAGGATGTGGGAGCACGTGTTCCCTAAATTGTATCACGTCCGTCCCTTGTCTCATGCCAGTGGAGATTCACCATTATGATGAGGACAGTTTTGGCTTTCTGTATCCCAGAGGTGAAGATGGGGATGAGCCTGCAATAATTTTGAGAAGCCTTAGCCAGCTCCTGTGGGTTCGGGTGAGGTTGCTTGGGAAGGGAAGTTCACTAGAGGATTGTGTTTGCATCAGCTAAGGGTGACCGAGTCCACCCACAAGGACCTCTGGTTTAGTGTCATGAGAATAAAATAGGGTTGAGTGGTTTTCTTGGGGGAAAGGGGTGATGCGAAATTTTGCTGAAGCAAGCTCATTTGGGTCTGTGTAGAAGCTGTGATGTGTAGGCCTGCTGGAGAGCTGGGGCTGGAGGTGCCATTCCCCTGAGCTTGAGGCCGGCTCTCCTGGGCCAGCCCCTGTCCTGTGCTTAACCAGGGCTGTTCCCAGAATTACTAGTGTTGACAGGACCCTGGAAGTATTTGAAAAGGCTTGCAGTGAAACCTCTAAGACTTTGCTGGAACTGAGGACACAAGGTCAGATGTTTGAGCAAAAGATCTGTGTCTGTTTTGGTGAAAGAGATAAAGATAGCCTTACTGTCATGATTGCTTTTTAAAAAAAAGATTTATTTGACTCATTTGAAAGGCAGAGAGAGGTAGGGGGAGAAAAAGCATTTATCTACTGCTTCACTCACCAGATGGTTACCCTGGCCAGGCCTAGACCAGACCAAAGCAAGGAGCTGTTTCTAAGATCTCCCACGTGGATGCAGGGGCCCAAACACCTGCTGCTTTCCCAGGCACATTAACAGGGAGCTGGATTGGAAGTGGACTAGCTAGGACTCAAACTAGCCATTATATGGGATATCGATGTTATAGGCATTGGCTTTGCCTGCTACACCGTAAAGCCAGCTGCCCTATTCATTTAGGAAATTATACGCGCTAGGGAGTTGTAACCCAAGAACCTAGAGGAAAAATAGCTGTATCATAATATTCAGAGATAGGAATCCAGCAGGAGAGCAATGTGTGGAAGGGATTTGGAGGTGAGTTGTTACCCAACTGCTCATCAGAAGGCCCCATCTGAACCCACAGGCTCCTGTGATTTAAAAGATGGCCAAGGAAGGAGTCAGGACCCTGCCTCTGGGTGCAGTGGGATGTGGAAGTCAGTGAAGCCCTGGCAGAAAGGATGGCCCTAGTGAAGACCTGCCAGCAGGAGGGACATCTCAAGTGACGGACGAGCCCCTAGCCCGTGGCAGTGGGCTTCAGGGATGCTCTCCCGACTGTAGTCCACGTGATGGCAGTAGCCAGTCCCTGCCCAACCTGCTCTCCTGCTGCCCCCCTCAGTGCAGTTTGCTAAATCTAACTGCTCATTCCTCTGCTACTCAGGAGTTCTCCTGCCCATAAATAACACTGGGCTCAAATCGATCGCTTCCCGCATTTTGGAGGCCCATAGAGGAGCTCCTGTGGTGAGTTCTGATTGTAGAAGCTTGGAATCAGCATAGCATTACTGTGTTTTAAGTAGCTCTGCTACTTAAACAAACAAGACTATAAAACAAAATGAAACAAAAAAAACCCACATATGCTTAGACCATCAAAACAGGAAAACTCGAGGAAAAGAATAGGGCAGCATAATGAGGGATTTTTGAGTTTGGGTGTCAGGAACCCTAGCTGGAAAGGACAGCCTGACCTGAGACAGGGCATTCTGGTACCAGAGCCTTCTACCCTTGGCCTTGACACTATCTAGGAGGCTTGCCAAACCTGGCCGACAGCCTTTTGTTGTTGGATTGGAGCACAGTCTTACCTGTCATGCATTGTTCCCAGCTGTTTTTGCACCGTGCAACGGAACTGTGTAGCTGTGATACGGGGTATATATAATCTACAGAGCCTAGATTATTTCAGCTGTGGTTTTTCTAGGAAAAGTCTGCCAACTCCTGTTACAGAGCTGCAAGTGGGGAAAGGGAATCTTATTTACTATGATAGCTTAAAACCTTAAAAAAAAAAAAAAGTCTAGCTTTCCTTTGAGAATTTGTCAATTTGCCTGAGAAAAATGCCAGTGTGCTTGTAAACAGAGCTTACACAGCCTTGCAGAGCCTTGCGGCCTGCGGAGCCTCGGGCTGCTGTGGTTTGTCCTCTCTGCTGGAAGAATTCCAAGTGAAGGATGCGCTGGCCAGTGGACTGTAAGTGTAAACTGTGACATCGCCGCCGGCTCAGTCTGAATTTCAAACTCCCAGTATCTGTCTGAGTAGCCTGGCCCCTTCCTTCATTACCTGTTCTTATCCAGCTTATTTCGGAGCATTCAAAAACTTGAAGAAAATAAGAAAAATGCTAGACATCCTTACACTCTTGGCCTAGAGTCATCAATTATAAATATTTTGCCACATCTGCTCAAGTTTTCTCTCTGCAAACACCCTGAGGATTTTTTTCCCCCCGAGCCACTTAAAAACAAATGATCTAGGTGGATGTTTGCCATAGTTGTCAAGGTTCCACTTGGGACACCCGCATCCCTTAGCAGAGTGCCCGAGTTGGCATCCTGGCCCCTCCCAGTGCCAGCTTCCTGCAGACATGCACCTGGGAGGGCTCAAGTAGGAGGGTCCCTGCCGCCCATGGAGGAGACCCAGCTGGAGTTTCAGGCTCCTGCTCCAGCCTCACCAAGCTGCTCTCAGGCGGTGAACCAGGAATGGAGGTGACCCTCTGTATAACAGCAGTGACGGCTTTAAAGAGAAAATCAATCGTACACGTGTCACTTTGTCCACAGATCTTCAAGCCTGTGTGTGTGTATGCACACCCACCCCACCCCCACCAGGAGTAGAACCATTCTGTGGGACCCTTATGCCATTATTAACATCTAAAAAATGTAATGGATGCCATGATGCCATCTTGTGTATAGATATATCTTTGTATATATCTTTGTAAATCCATATAAATCCTTGTAATACATATCTTTGTAAAAACATCTTTGTGAATATGTCTTTGTAAATCCATATATACTACTCATGGACCACACATCAAACCTGTCACCTATTACCTTGAGCAGTTTCCCATTTGTGAATGACTGGCTCTTTCAGAACCAGCACTAAATTGTTGTATTTTTGTTCTTTAAGAGAGTCCTGTAACAGATTTGTCTCGTCACTTCCATTGTTTTGGATTCAGGTTAAACATGTTAATGTGTAGTACAGGTGAATTGTCATGTCAGGAGCTGGCACTCAACAGCCATGCTACGCTTTGTGCCTGATCACAGGTTTTTGTTTTGTTTTATTTTTAAGATTATTTTTATTTGAAAGGCAAAGTTAGAGAAGGGGAAAGAGACAGATCTTCTCTGCATTGGTTCACTCTCCAAATGGCTGCAATGACAAGGGCTGGGCCAGGCTGAAACCAGGAGCTTCTTCCAGGTCTCCCACATGGGTACAGGGGCCTAAGCAGTTAGATCACCTTTCACTGTTTTCCCAAGCACATCAGCAGGACATTGGATCAGAAATGGACCAGCCAGAACACCAACTGGCTCCCATATAGGTTGACCACACTGCAGGCAGCAGCTTAACTTGCTGTGCCACATCACTGCCTGCCCTGGCCCTGAGTTCTAAGTATATGCTCTGCTGGAAAGAGCAGTGCCCCGGTCCTGGAGCGGGCTCTCCTTGAATTTGCTGAATCAGGAAGGAAGGACATGTTCCGTGAACATTGGCAGCGTGAGAGAATGCAGGGGCTGGCTTGGAGGGCTTTTCCTGGTCAGGTTTGACAGTTGGATCAAGGAAAAGGAAGAATAGTGGGTAATGCTGTGTTGAATGCACATAATCCATGCATGCATAGCGATGTTGCAGAAGATGAGGGGAGGGAAAGCTATGTTTTGAAGAATGCCCTCTAATGGAGAGAAAAGCAAGGCAGGAGAACAGCCGCCTGCAGCCCCCAGTGTGCTGGTGGAGGCCAGTGGAGCCCGGCCTGCAGGGAGCCATGTCACTACGTCATCTGCAAGGACCCCCAGCAGCCCAACTACTGTTACAGAAAGGGACTAATGATGCCATGGATGGCAAGCCAGGCAGCCCTTCCCTTCATTACCAATGTATTGTCTGCTAAGCAGTGAGCCTCCTGCTGCCTCTCTCACATGGCACAGAAGGCAGAGAGCCTCCTGCCTCAGCTACCCTCCAGCCACATAGAATATGTTGTGTGGTGGAATTTCCCATTCAAGAATCTTCTAGCAAAGCCTTATTTGCAGGGCCTGTTGCAGTAATTCAATACTTACCTTGCAAATGCTGGGATCCCATATGAGCACCGATTCGTGTTCTGGCTGCTTCCCCCATCCAGCTCCCTGCTGTGGCCTGGGAAAGCAGTGTGGGACGACCCAAAGCTTTCAGATTCTGCACCTACATGGCAGATCCAGAAGAAGCCTCTGGCTCCTGACTTCTGGATTGGTTCAACTCTTGTTATTGTGGCCTTTTGGGGAGTGAAACAGTGGATGAAAATCTTTCTGTCTCTTTTCTTCATAAAGCTGATCTGCCTTTCCAATAAAAGTAAATGAATCTTTTTTTAAAAAACTGTATTTGCAATGCTGTAATACCTTTTGTTGTCCACACATTGGAAATTAAACTTCACTTGGATTTTTCTTTTTATGATTTATTTTTATTTGAAAGATGGATTTATTTTTTTGTTTTTAAATTTTAATTGTTTTTACAGAGAGAGGAAAAATAATAAATCTTCCATCTCCTGGTTCACTTACTCCCCAAATGGGCATAACAGCCAGAGCTGAGCTGAGCTGAGATGCAACTGGGAGCCAGGAGCTTCTTCTGGTCTCCCCATGGGTGCAGGGGCCCAAGGACTTGAGCCATCCTTCACCACTTTTTCAGGCCATAAATGGGGAGGGGAAGTGGATCAACCAGAGCATGAACTGATGCCGATATGGTTTGCCAGGGCCACGGGGTGGAGGGTGAGCTAGCTGGGCCGCAGCTCTGGCCCCTAAACTTGCCTGGTTCTAAAGGCAGCACGCTGTCCCTTGACTTCATCCTCTCAGGTGAAGGCATGTGTGTTGCAGAGGAACTGAGTCTGCTTGTGTGCCTTCTGGGTGATGGTGGCGGTAGCGCAGGTAGCAAGTGTCGGATGTTTCAGGTCCTGTGTGAGCAAGTCAGTGACTGCCTGCGATTAGCCATGTGCTGGAGCAGACGTGCAGGGACGGAGTTGACATCTCCTGGGGAGACAGGTCAGTGCTAGGCCGTCAAGTCTGTTCTCGGTCTCTCCCGCAGGCATGCCCAGTCCCTGGCTGCGCTGCAGGCGTACTCCCACTGGCTGGCGCAGTACTGCAGCGAAGCTCACCGGCAGAACACGCAGCAGTTCGTGACGCTCATCTCTACCACCATGGACGCAGTGACGCCTCTCATCAGCACCAAGGTCCTGCAGCTGCCCAGGCCACCCCTGTGCCCTGTCTGTCCTTGTGCCCATCTGCCTGCCCACCGCAAAACCAAAATGACAGCTGGCATCCACAGGTTCTGGCCGTTACGATGCACTGTGTGTCACTTCCTGTGCCTTTTTAGCAGTCGTTCTC
Source organism: Ochotona curzoniae (assembly GCF_017591425.1). Taxonomy (NCBI): domain Eukaryota; kingdom Metazoa; phylum Chordata; class Mammalia; order Lagomorpha; family Ochotonidae; genus Ochotona; species Ochotona curzoniae. Next base: position 9,439,788 of record NW_024465421.1, read on the forward strand.
ATATAAAGGGGGCTTTCAAAATGTTGCTAAAAAAAACGAAAACTCAAAGATAGTGCAGATTTCCTAGGAATGTTCTTGAAGTCCCTGAACATGTAAATACAACTATTATTTTTAACTCTGAGCTCTGTTGTGAAAAGATAAAATAATGTTCACATTTACAGGCTGACAGTTTATGGTATTCTGCAATCTTTCCCTCCAAAGCGTTCCCCTCCCTGCCGAGGCTGGCACTGGCCTCATTCTCTGTACATGCCTCTTGAATCTTCTGGGTTTTTACAGAAGGCAGAGTTTGTGCGTAGTGTGGCATGCCGCTGCTTTTGCTCAGCAGTGGTTTCCTGTCTGTATGTAGAGCAGCTTCAGGTTCTCGGGTGACCTGGTGCTGCGCCTTGGGCTCCCTGAGCCTGCCTGAGTGGGTGGATTTGGCAGCTAGGAACACACGGCTGCCTCAGCAAAGTTCTTGCCAGTCCCTGTGTCTTACAGGATGGCGGTGACCCGGCATGCCTTCTTGCCTTTCCAGGTCCAGGACAAGTTGCTGCTGTCCGCATGCCACTTACTGGTGTCCCTGGCCACCACTGTCCGGCCCGTGTTTCTGATCAGCATCCCTGCAGTGCAGAAAGTGTTCAACAGAGTCACCGATGCCTCTGCCCAGCGCCTCGTCGACAAGGTGGGGGCTGGAGGCCCAGGTGCGGGGGGGCAGAACAGGTGGGGGCTGCTTCGCATCCAGCTCACAGTTCGTCTCAGGCAAAGTGCTCACTTGGGGCACCCTGGCAGGGCCTCTGTGCCCGTTGGGAGGCACGCAGTCGGTGTGCCGACCCCAGGCTGGGTGGGAGGCTCCTCCGGACAGGGAGACAGCTGGTGACCTGTACCAGGGTCTGACGCTTCTCTTGATGTTCATCGTGGGCCGAGGCAGTCTGTAGGTTTTGTCTGTTGTTGCTGTGCTTGGTATTTTAGGGTTGGGAAGCCCCAGGCAGTGTGCTGTCCCAGACTCAGGATGTACAGGGGACTAAAGCAGGTACTTCAGAGCTGCTGTGCCCCAGCACTGTGCTTGCCTTGTGCTGTGAGAGCCATCTACCAGCTCTGCTATCAGCTTCAGAGAGGGTGTGGGAAGCCAGCAGCCGAGGGCTTCTCCACCCTGTGGAGGGAAGGAAGAGTGCCGGGACTGCCTGTGGGGCCAGGCACTGGATTGTTCTGGTCCCAGTCTTGCCTTTCTCCTTCCTTTCTCTTTCCTCACTGGCTGGCCTTGGAGTTGGACCAAGAGGTGTTCTGGGTGTAAGGAAGGGGCTTTGGGGTCTGAGCGCAGGGTGCGTGGGGCTGCTGGAGGCGGGGCCATCATGGCACCCTGCCTGCTGTGGCTCTCTGACCGCTCGTGATGCCTGTGGGGTTTCTTCCAGGCACAGGTGCTGGTGTGCCGAGCCCTCTCTAACATCCTACTGCTTCCATGGCCGAACCTTCCAGAGAATGAGCAACAGTGGCCCGTGCGCTCCATCAACCACGCCAGCCTCATCTCTGCACTTTCCCGGGACTATCGTGACCTGAAACCCAGTGCTGTCGCCCCACAGAGAAAGGTGCCGCTGGATGACAGTAAGTGACCCTAAGCCAAGGGCAAGCCGGAGATACTGGTAGGGCAGCATCCTTCTTGGTGGCAGGTGAGATGTGCCCCTAAGGCTCCCAAGATGAAGGCCTGTGGCCAGTCCCTGGGTGAGAGAGGAGGAAGATCCCAGGTAGAATTGGGTGAACTCATCAGCTGGACTGGTTTCCCTCACAGGCTGCCCATTTTCTGATGTGAAATGTAAGATATGGGCCTGGCATGATGGTTTAATTAGCTAATGCTCCCCTCACAAGCACTGGGATTCCCATATGGGGGCTGGCTCATGTCCTGGCTGCTCTATTTTCCATCCAGCTCTCTGCTTGTGGCCTGGGAAAGCAGTGGAGGATGGCCCAAAGCCTTGGGACGCTGAACTCACGTGGGAGACCTGGGAGAAGCTCCTGGCTTCTGGCTTCAGATCGGATTAGCTCCGACCATTACAGCCATTTGGAGAGTGAACCAGTGTGTCGAAGATCTTTCTGTCTCTCCTCTCTGTAAATCTGCCTTCCTAATTTAAAAAAAAAAAAAAAAAAAAGATGTAAAACATTTAGAAAACTAACACGTCCCATCCATCTGCTGAAGCCCACAGTGATGGCTGGTCCAGTTCTGTATAAACAAATAAAACTGTGCACCTCTACACACTGAGAAAGAATTTATTACTCTCTGACCTTTTTCTAAATACAAATAATTCAGAGGTTTTCTGAAAACTTGGAATTTTTACAAACAGCACCTAACTTTGCTTGTTTATATTAGTGAGGAGAAAAATAAGTCAGATATGGTGTCTGGTTTCTCTGAGAAGTCTGCCTGAAGTAGCAAATAGTAAAAAGAGGTTTTCAATGTGTAATATGTTTTTGCAGGAATCAAAGGATGAAATATCTTTAGATGGTGTCCTTGGTAGAATGCCTTGTGATGTATTAGATGTAGTCATGAATACAATTTCTAAAAACATTACTTGTATAATTGTGAATATTAACATATGCTCATTGTATAAAGCTATGAGGATAAAAGAGTGGGACTAGGGAGAAAGACGGAGTGCAGCAAAGCTCACCCAGTGCCCGCAGTGGCCAGGGCTCGACCAGCCCAAAGCCAGGAGCCAGGGTCGTGGGAGTCTCCATGTCACGCTAGGGAGCTGTCCCTGCTGTGTCCCGGATTGTGCATTGCGGGCAGCTGGAACCAGGAGCAGAGGCGGGATGCCTGCCCCTAGCTTACCTGCTGAGACAAACTCCGTGGGCAGTTAGTTCCCATGTCCATAGAACCCACATGCCTGCACTCAACCCTCTGTAGATTGATGATATTTGGGGAAAAAAGTCAGTTTGTACTGAACATGTGCAGATTTTTTTCCTCTAAACACTACAGTATAGCAACTATATAGCATTCACATTACGTGTTGTAAATAATCTAGAGTTGCTGACTGAGAGACTATAAATACTGCACCATTTTATGTAAGGGACTTGAGCATGCCCAGATGCTCGTACCTGTGAGGGTCCTGGGACTTTGATCCTGCTTTTGAATATTTTTCAAAAATTCAGTAATTGTTTGAATTCTGCTGTTTGTTTTATCGGTTAGATACTGTTGTTTTATTGATGAAGGAACTAGGATTTGGAAGATTAAGTAGTTTGCCTGGTCTGGGCCAGAATGAAACCAAGAGCCATGATCTTCCTCTAGGTCTCCCAAGTGGGTGCAGGGGTCCAAGGACCTAGGCCATCTTCTGCTTTCCCAGGCACATTAGCAGGGAGCTGAATTGGACTTGAACCAGTGCTCATGTGGAGTGCCGGTGTCGCAGTCAGTAGCTTTACCTGCTGAGTCGCATCGTAAGCCTCATCATGTTTTACAATGCTTAAGACTGTTCTTTTCTCATTCTCTGTGTTCCATTGTGCTACTTGGTAATTATCTCAGCGAGCACAGGTTAGGGTTTGCTCTGTGGTCACAAACGGCCCGAAGGCTTCATGACATTAATGCAAGAAGGCTTCCAGCTTGAAACTCAAGGCACCAGCTTGGGAAGGGTCCATTTCAGCAGGTGCCCTCCCTGAGGGAGAGACATGGCAACTTGTGCAGTGGCTCTTATGGTTCGTTGGATGGAGCAGGCCTCAGGGTCACAGGTTCATTTCAGAGCAGCTGGAAAAGGGTGATGTGTTTGATAGAGTTTGCCGAGTGCCAGTGCTAAACATGACTGAGAACAGGGTCAGTGTTTGCTGAGTGTTTGCCACGTGCCAGGTACTGGCTCGAGAACTTTGTGTACGTAACTTTATTTAGTCTCTGTGTTCCTGCGAGACACATTACCCTCGGTCCACAGTGGGGAAATGGAGGCTCCAAACTTGCCTTTCTCCTGTCCTAGCTTTGTATTTTAAAGGAGTTCTAAACCTATGTAAAAGTTGAAAGACTAAAACAAAGACTCACTCTGTGTATTCTGTGTATCTTCCACCCAGATTTCGCCAGTTGTTGTTTGTCACATTGGCGCTTTCTGCCCACCAAAAACGCACCTTTTTAAAGTTGGGTGGACTTCAGCCCTTTCTTGGTGGATGCTTTGCCTTTGTATAGAACAAGGTACTGTCTGCACTCTCTAAGCAAACGCCATTAACACAGCCAAGATGGTAGACACTGTTAAAGTGATGGCATTTAACATGGACCACATTAACATTTTCTCCCAGAATCCTCTTTTTTACTTTTAAAAATTGCAGAAGATGCATGGGTCATGTGTTACATTTGGCTGTCATATTGCTTTTGTCTCCTTGAATGTAGGAAAACACCCTGTTATTTTAGCTTTCATCGCTATGACATTTGTGAGAAGTCAGGGCCTGCTTTCTTCTGGAATGTCCTGTAATTTATTCCAGCTGTTTCAAACAGTTTTCAGTGTAGTGGTGTGTACAGGTCACTTCTGCCTGTTGCATCATTGCCAGCAGTCAGTTACCTGCTGCAGGTAGTGTCTGCCAAGCTGTCCTCTGGGGAGCCACTGTTTCCCCAAGGTCTGGCCATCCTAGGGCCGGGGCCTGGGTTAGGATCAGCAACGGGTCTCCTGAGTCTGTCCTTTTGTGGCTTTTTTTTTTTTTTTTTTTGCCTCTTTTTGAGAAGTGGTTTCTGTAGTTTCATAATATCCTGTCTTGCAGAGGGAGCACAGTTCACTTCCCCATTCTCCCAGTAGTGTGTCCCACATTCTAACTTACACAGCTTGATAAATAAATGCTTGTTGGAGTTTTCTTCAGTGGCAGAAATCTCTTAACCTTCCTGACTTTCCCCTCTGAGCTGCTTCCCCTGAGCCTGCAGTCCCTGGCATGGGAGAAGCTCACGTGCTTGGAGTTGTCGTGAGCACACATGACCCACGCAGCGGGTGGCATGGCGAGGCTGTCCCTCACCGCCCAGTGCACTGCTCCCTATACTGGCCCAGGCCCACTGGGGACTGTTGTCTTTGGTCCTGCATCCTCTGGGTCAGGTGGTGGTGTTAATCCATGTTTTCAGGGGAAGAAACCAACACTCAGGAACAGGCAGGGTTGGGGACCAGGCTTGAGTCTGTCACCCTTCCCTGTCACTGCACCAGCCCTGACAGAGGCTCATGTGGAAGCTGGCATGCCCAGGCAGCTCCGGGTCAGCCTGTGGAGGTGGCCGGGCTCAGCATGCCTGGCTCAGGCAGAGCTATGACATCTCTTGGGGAGCCTGACAAGCAGCTCCACAGCTGTGGGAATGATGGCAGCTTTCCTGTCCTGGACTTTCTCCCATGCCAGACGCATTGTTCATATTGTCCAAACTTGGTCTCCAAACCTTACGGCAAGCCTGCCAAGGGAGGGGCTGACAGCCCAGAGTACAGAGGTGTCTAGGGCCTGTTGGGTGGCTGCCAGGGCTCGCAGTACCCACCAGTTACTGCCGTGGGGTTCCTGTGTGCTGTATGTATCATGCACTGGGGTGTTCAAATGGTCTGTTACCCACTCTAAAGGATGACGATAACTATACCTGTTGTCAGGCCTGATTGGCCAAGACTTGAGCAGTTTGTGTAGATACCCAGACCAGGGGGCTGTCTGTAGCTGCAGGAGATGGGTCTGCACATGTCCCTTCTTGCCTGTACTAATTGCCTGGCGACATTTGCTTTCTCAACAATTTAGCAGTGCAGAGTTCTGACAATCTCAGCCGCTCTCCCCTCGGTCATTTCATTTTTCTTTTCCTTCCCCTTTGTGGACTTGTTACTGATGGGTAGGGGCAAATTGGGAGCAAAAGTCTGAGCAAACAGATGGGCAGTTGGAGTCCTGACAGCAGAGAGAAGCATAAGTAAACAGAGAGAATAGAGAAAGCACGGGGCCGTGCTCCCTTGGCCAGGCCTGGTGGTTGTCTCCGCAGTCCCCACTATCCTCAGATGCCTCACAGTCTGCACCTGATCTTGATTTGCAGCCAAAGTGATCATCCACCAGACACTCAGTGTCTTAGAAGATATTGTGGAGAACATCTCTGGGGAGTCCACCAAGTCCCGCCAGATCTGCTACCAGTCGCTGCAGGAATCCGTTCAGGTCTCCCTGGCCCTCTTTCCAGCTTTTATCCATCAGTCAGGTAGGAGCTGGCCCAGAGGCCTCACTGGTGGATGGCCCTCCCGAGAGCCAGAGCAGTTGGTCAGAGGCGTAGCGCTTACGGCAGCTGCTCTATGAAGGGGAGCTGTGTTAGGGTGGGCCGCTGTGGTGTTCACTGTCGGAGGGAGTCGGGGGAGCCCTATGAGGGAGGGAGCAGAGCCATCATGTGGCCTGGGGCCCTGTGCTATGGAGCTCAGAGTGATGGAGGCTTCTGGCTGCTTGGCCCTTTGCGTGTTTGCCTGGGCCCACCCTGCAGCCTTGTCAGATATAGGAGTAGTGGGGTGTTACACGACAGATGAGGCAGGATTTTTCAGCTTAGCGCTGTGTAACTGTCACGGCGTAGGTGGTTTGCTTCTTCCCACCTGGTCACTGTCACTGATAGAGGCTTGCAAGAGAAATGCCAGGATCTTGTCCGTCAATAGGTTTTCCATACAAGCAGATTGGGTGCAGTTAGGGGCAGGACATCCCAGATAAAACAACTGTTGAGATCTGAGATTGGAATTACACTCCACGTAACTGATATTTTCTGCAATTAATCCATTTAATGGGCCAGGGCTGAACAGCCAGTGCACACCCTTATTATCCGCATGGAGCCTCTTACCCCTGACCCAGCTGAAGGACTGTGTCCTGGAGAGACCCCTCTGAACAGTTCCAGCGGCGTGGGCACAGAATGGTCCACTTGCTGCTGGAGGCTGCGAGGCACTGCTCACTTCCTGTGGCAACCCAAGAAGCAGAGTTCCCTACCCAGAGCAGTTTTCTCAGCATGCCTTTAGTGGTGCCCTGGCCGTGTGCCCGGAGGGTACCTCCATCCCTTTGTCGGGGCGTCGCCATCATCTTGTGCTTTCGTTCCTTTCTTCAGATGTGACGGACGAGATGCTGAGCTTCTTCCTCACGCTGTTTCGCGGCCTTAGAGTCCAGATGGGCGTGCCTTTCACTGAGCAGATCATACAGACCTTCCTCAACATGTTCACCAGGTAGTCCCCCGCCCCGCCAAGCTGCCTGGCCTCCAGGGAGGAGCAGCAGGGCCTGGCTGCTAGGCCTGGGCTGTCGGCTGCCTCTCCCCGTCCACCACAAGCGCTGGTGTTCAGGCTGGTCCCCGGGGCAGTGGGGTTTTGGTGACCGTATGCTGTGGTCTGGCCTGCAGAGAGCAGTTGGCGGAGAGCATCCTGCACGAGGGCAGCACCGGCTGCCGGGTGGTGGAGAAGTTCCTGAAGATCCTGCAGGTGGTGGTGCAAGAGCCCGGCCAGGTGTTCAAGCCCTTCCTCCCCAGCATCATTGCCCTGTGCATGGAGCAGGTGTATCCCATCATCGCCGAGGTGAGAGGGCTTAGGTGGCATGGGCCGCCTCCCATCTTGAGGTTGGGGTGTAATGAAGTAGGAAAAAGACATTACGTTTTAGAGTCAGGCGTCAGTTATTTCAGTATTGTTGTGAGAGTTTTTTCCAAGAATGAGCACCTTTAGCCTTGCAGTCTTCCACTATGGATTAGCTTACATAGAACTAGTGTGGAATCTGTGTGGCTGATTACTCAATCCCAGGCTAAGTAGGCAAGCTCAGTTAAGTATCACAGCACATGCGCTTTCCTCATAGAAACTTTGATGATCTCAGAGCTGCAAGGCAACTTCTTGGAAGCCACCCAGCCTTTCCGTGTTGGGGAGCGCTCCCTGCCCTCAGACGCTCAGCGTGAGCGGTTGCAGTCAGGACAGGCGGGATGAGGTTGTACGGTCACAGTAACCTCCAGGAGAGTTAGCATTCCTTACTGTCCGATCTAAGACCACAGTAACTCCATGGCTGTATGAGTCTGCGCTTTGTTACTTTGGGGAACAGAAAAGGCGTAGCTTAGGTCACAGTTTGGAGTTACAGTTCAGCCTCAGGCAGCCCTCTCATCGTCTGCTACCTGGAGGCTGGTCGTGGCAGGTGTCAAGGCACACTCACCTAAGAAGCAGAGAGAAAACGCCGGCGTACTTGAAAAAGTCAACAACTCCGTAGTAACCATGCTCAGGGCCGCAGCTGGATGGAGTCTCTCTTACTCCATCAGCTGTTAACACGGGGACATTACAGTCCGCTGCACGGGTTTGGGGTGACAGGTCCTGCAGGAGCCGTAATGGCTGCTTCCTGGAGCACTGTGGACCCTCCGCGGGGTCCTGCCCGGAAGCTTGTACCTCTGCTGTCTGTGTCGTTTCCGTCATGGCTGAGTTGGGGGGTCTGGGCCTCACACCTTTTCTAGAGGCATCTGGAAGAACATGAGGTGCTTGTTGTTGAGGTCTGGGGCGAGGCTGGATCCTCGTGCTGGGCCTGCCTTCTCTCCTGCAGAAGGCAGTTAGCACTGTGTGTAGCTGCCACCAGGAGGCCCTCATTAGGGCCCCATGACTCCTGAGTGCCCTGGGATCTTGGCTTTCCTAGCTGCTTTTAAGACATCTTTTTCTTTCACTTTGGAGGTTGTCCAAGACCAACAAATTAGCTAGGGTAAGAGGCTTTATCCTAGGAACATGGATGACACAACTAAAATGTGACCAAATGGGCGGTTTTCTGAATAGAAAATCTGTAGACCTAATTGTCCTTCCGCTCCATTGCCTTTTTTTTCCTGTGTAAAGAGCTGAGTGCATCCATCAGAAAAAACAAAAACAAAAATGCCCTGTCTCCGACCCAGACATTCTGTCTCATATGGACCTCTGTCTGCCAAAGGGCTCCTGGAGTGAGCTGTGGGCTGTGGCCCTGGGAGCGTGGGGTTTTCTGTATAGGCAGTGACAAGCCGCTTGCTGGCAGCAGGTGTCTCCCAGGCTTCTTTGAATGGGGTGCAGGCTACGAGCATCTCCCAGAGGGAAGGGAGGGCAAGGCTTGAGTGTGTGTGTGTGTGTGTCTCCCCAGAGGCCCTCCCCAGATGTGAAGGCAGAGCTGTTTGAGCTCCTGTTCCGGACCCTCCATCACAACTGGAGGTACTTCTTCAAGTCCACGGTGCTGGCCAGTGTGCAGCGGGGGCTCACCGAGGAGCAAATGGAGAACGAGCCCCAGTTCAGTGCCATCATGCAGGTAACGGGAACAGGCTGGCGGGATGGCTGGACGCACCATGCTCTGCGTCCGTTGGCCTGGCTGGTCCTTGGTCAGCTTTCTTGCATGTGGTCCTACCTCCTGTCAGCTGGCGTTTGCAGCAAGTCCCTCCTTTGAAGTTCAGCTCAACTCTTTAGTATCTGGGGAGGCTCTGTCTTCCCTTCTGTAGGCGGGGATCCTGTGGTCTGCTTTGAGGGAAGCCAGTGAGGTCACTGTAGCAGGTGCGCAGCCGCTGCCAATGTTTGAGGAATGTCACTTTCTTTGAGGCCCTGGCGGCGTCGCCCAATCAGAGGAGGCTGCCTACATGGCTCCCGTCTAGGCCTTCCTCCCCACGGAGCCACCTCAGGCTCTGCGCAGCCGGCCCCTCTGCGTATTGGGAGAGGTTCCATCCTGTGCCAGGTGGCAGAGGTGCTGCCCTGGGGGTGTGTACCCACTTCGTGATGCAGTGGTGATTGTTCCATGTTGTAGAATCAGTGTGCTGTGCAGTTGGAGGGTCATGACAGTGACGGCCCCTGTGGGCAGTGCTGGGCTGGCTGTGTATTTGAAGGGTGGAGTGGCACAGAGAGAGGAAGAGACAAAGAGGGAGAGATGTGCCATTCACTGGTTTGCTCCCCAAATGGCTGTAATGACTAGGCTAAACCAAAGCCAGAGCTCCATCCGGGTCTCCCACATGGTGAGGGGCAGAAGCCCAAGCACTTGGGCCGTCTCCTGCTGCTCTCTCAGAGACGTGAGCAGGGAGCTGGATTGGAAGTGTAGCAGCTGGGACGCAAAAGTGGTGCTCGCTCACATAGGCTGCTAACGTCACACGTAGCACCTTAACGTGCAGTGCCTCAGTGCTGGTGCCTGTGTGCCTGCACACACAGCATGCAGCACCTGTGTGGAGATTCCTCTCTGAGGAGCTTGGCTGCAGTAGCCAGGTGCTTGAGCTCTGTCCTCTCCCTCCTCAGTGCTGCCCTGGCTCGCTCAGTGCTACCAAGAGCCACCTTGGACAACAGTCTCACAGTTTGGCAATTGCTTGTGTGTGGCTACTGTTGAACTAAGCAGTTCTGCTGCTGAGTGTTTCACCTGAGGTGACTACAGCAGCCACTAATACAGCCTACATGTAAGCGTTCTAATGGTTGGGTCCCGAGTGCCCTAACCTGGGACAATGGGAGTAACCACCTGCTGGTGAATGCACAGCTGGCACACAGATAAGACAGACCACTGCTCAGCTGTGGAAAGGAACATGTGGCCGGCACAGATCCCACCACAGATGGATTCTTCTCACCAGTGGAAGAAGTGGGTTCCTAAAGACAGGTTCCCCATAAGAAGTGAGGCCCAGGGGAACTCGGGCGGGGGGGGGGTTGAGCCTTGTGTTTGCATGAGGGGCCCCGCTCATGGTTCAGGGCCGTGTCCCGGAAGCACTTGTCTGTGGGGATTTAAATGCTCATTCGGTGGTGGGTTTGTTTGCTAGGCTTTTGGCCAGTCCTTCCTCCAGCCTGACATCCACCTGTTCAAGCAAAACCTCTTCTACCTGGAGACTCTAAATGCCAAGCAAAAGCTATACCACAAGGTAAACACCGTGTCTCTGGGGGTAAGGGGACCGGCTCCCGGCCCCCACTCACAGCTCACCCTCTGCCTGCAGAAGATCTTCCGGAGCACCATGCTGTTCCAGTTTGTGAATGTGCTGCTGCAAGTCCTGGTTCACAAGTCCCATGACCTGCTGCAGGAGGAGATCGGCATCGCTGTCTACAACATGGCCTCCGTGGACTTCGACGGCTTCTTTGCAGCCTTCCTCCCGGAGTTCCTGACCAGCTGCGACGGTGTGGATGCCAACCAGAAAAACGTGCTGGGGCGGAATTTCAAGATGGATCGGGTGAGGAGAGTGGGAGCCTGGCTGAAAGCATGTGGGCGGGGCTCAGGTGTGGCAGTGCCCAGTGGCGGGAAGCATGTTAGGGCCTCTGGGCCTGGTTGTACCCATCCTGTCACTGGGCAGCAGCTTGTCCAGGGGAAGAAAGACTTGGTGGTGGGTCTGTTTCTTTGTGGAGGTGCCCCCACTTCTCCCTGGCCTCGGCTTCTGTAGGTTAGTCCCAGCCATTGTGTACCCATCTCCTGGATCCAGGGCTTCATTATCCTTGGCTCTGCCGTCAGAGTACACCCTTGGCCAGGGCCTTGCCACATGGCCAGCACTGAAGTGCAGTCAAAGCCACACTTGCTACTCCTTGCCTTTGCCCAAACTTGCAGACAGGCTGAGCAGATTGGTGTTGGGGATTGTACCCATGGGTCTGAGTTAGGGATGGGACGGTAGGCTCTTCCCAGCTGATCCGGCTCCTCTGGCTGGACATGCTGCTGTCGGCCTTGGAGGGGCCCTTGGAGCTCTTGCCTGGACTCTCCCCTGCTGCACAGCGCATGCGGCCCCAGTGCACAGTGAGCATTGCTGATGGCGTGTTCCGCCCGGGGTACTCAGGGTCTGTTGGGGCCTCCCTGGGAGCTGCCTGCTGCTTCTCCGGCCGGCTACAGGGTCCAAGCCACCAATGGGCTCCCCTGGTGCTTCCCCTGTGGAGCAAGCAGCTTCCTCTTTTTTCTACCTGGCACTTGGTGACGTCAAGAGAACCCTTCTTCCACGCCCCACGGGCGTCCTTGACTGCATTACTGCACCTGGGCAGCAAGTCCATGTCGTGTCTGCTCAGGGTGGGACTTAGGGCTGCTCCGGGGTTAACAGCTGCTGCTTTCTTGTGATGGGCAGGTTTTCCTCACGTCCTGTTTTCCCTTTGTCTTGGATCATCCTTGTCTTGGTCTGTCCTGTTCTCCCCTAAGCTTCTGGAAGTTCACTTCAGCCACTTGGGCAATTATTTTTTCTTATATTTATTGAAGATTTACCCATCTAATCTCTTTCTGTCTGTCTCTCTCTCTCTCCCTCTCTGGAAGACAAAGTGATGGAGGGAGAGAGAGAGTGACCTCTGCTGGTTCACTCCCCTCATGGCCACAACGGCCAAGCTGCAGCCAGGAGCTCCATGTGTATCTTGCAGGGACCACGTGCATGGTCCATCTTCCACTGCTTTCCCAGGTGCATCAGCAGGAATCTGGGTCAGAAGTAGAGCAGCCAGCTCTTGAACTAGCCCCTCTGAGCTGGGAGGCTAGTGTGATACGCTCTGGCTTAACCCGCTCCTTTGCCTTTTACCAAAGGCCAGATCCTCATGTTGATGCTCAATTTCTAACGCTAACAAGTTTGGCCAGCTCGTTGGCTTCGAAGTGTAGCACCTTCTCTGGGCCACACTGAGCCCAGTACCAGCTGCTCTGGTTTGGGTAAGCCATCCAGCATCCTCCAGGCTCCCATTCCCACGCAAGGCAGGCTGGGTGGCTTGTGGAGTGGCGGGTCCAGGAAGCACGATTACGACTACAGGAGCCTGCCAGGGCCAGGGCCTGGGCCTAGGAGGTGTGTGAGACACCATTGTGGCAGGCAGACTTCAGTGTCCTCCTGCAGGAGCAATAGGCGTGGGGGCAGGGAGGGCCTGCCTGCCTTCCACTGCTTGTGAGCCTGGGGCCAATGCCTGGGTCACAGGGCACCGTTGTCCTGGCGCAGGCCCTGTGTGCATGTTGGTTTTGCTCCTGGTTTGGAGCTAGGCGGAAGGTATCAGATCACCTCCCATGACAGGGGAAGACCCCAGCAGGGTGTGGTGGGACTCAGGGTTCAGTCCCAGAGGGCCCCCTCTGACTTTCTGGTCTGGGTGCTCCCGTGTCCTGGTAGATAAGAGTGGTTGTGCTTCAGGCTGTCCTGCGGCCCTCTGGTCGCCCGGGGCTGCCTTGGGGCTTGTGGGAAGGCTTGCACACACAAGCTGTGGGTATGGGACCCATGGCTCACTGGGCTGGGGCCCCCTTTCTGGACTGGAAAGTGCCCTGTCTCTCTGGCTGTGGTGGGGCTGGAGGTCCATGACATGGCTTGTAAGGAGATTTTGTGAGCTCTGAGGCCTGGGAGTGCCTGGGATGGAAGCAGTGAGGGAGGTGTGGAAGGGGCGGGCTGGGATGTGGGCGGGCGGCTGGGCTGCAGCTGTGCCCCTGTCTTCCAGGATCTGCCCTCATTCACTCAGAACGTGCACAGGCTGGTCAACGACCTGCGCTACTACCGACTCTGCAACCACAGCCTGCCCCCCGGCACCGTGAAGCTCTAGGGTCAGCCCTGTGTGCGCATGTGTGCGCCGCCTGCACCACCTCACCTTCACCTTCACCACGGAGAGCGCCCAGACAAGTCGCACCGCCCCACGGTTCTCACGCTCTCCTCCTGCCAATGCCCAGCACAGCTGGCTGCAGGCCCCCTCGGAGTGCTGGCTGGAGTTTCCAGGGTGCTTGGAAGAGGCGGAGGGTCACGTGATGAGGAGCAGGGAGCCTCTGGGGATCCCCCGGGGGTCCAGCAGATCATGCACTTGGCAGTCAAGGAGCAGAGCCGCCAAGGACAGTCTAGGACAGTGCCACCTTCTCACCATTCCACTTCCTGGCCTGGGAGAGACGGATGCCGGCTGCAGTGTTGGACTCTTCTGTCAGCCCCTCCCCCAAATGCCTTGAAATCTCTGCTGTCTGTCAGAGATGTGCAGACTCATGTCTTTGTTCTTGTTTTCTCATCATTCCATTGTGATACTAAGAAACCAAGAGGCTTAATGAAAAATAAAAGGCTTATGTTGTTGTTATAAACCTGCTGCTCCAGGGGCTTCTTTCCATTCGGCACCCTGGCGTTCGGGGCTGAGGCCCAGCCTGTGTCTGGGGCCCGGCTGCCTGCCTCTGCTGCAGGATGCCCCTGAGCCCTGGGTAGGGCGTGGGTCCCTGGGACAGTCAGCCCATGGGGGAGCTAAAGGTGGAGTCCAGGCCCTCCCGACTCCCATGCCTGCTTCTTCCTCCCCAAGATGCCCAGCCAGGTGTCTCCCTCAGGGGCCTGAAGTCTCTGGGGACATGAGCACCTGAGGGTTGACGCTGGAATGGCGAGGAGCAGGGGCAGCCCCATGAGGGGGGAGTGGTGAGGGTTGTAGAGCTCCTTGGCATGTGAGTGCTGGGGCTTGGCCCGGTCAGCAGTAGGATTAGGGGATCAATAGAGTCGGCAACTGGCTCTTATCCAGCCACCTGAGTTATGCTTTGGCTTAGGCAAATGTAAGCATTGCCATAACTACTGACTAGTAGAAAGTTTAATTCCAAGATGCATAAAATTCAAAGCGAAAGTGGAGGGAACAGCAGCCTGATTAGCTCCCAGCGGGGACCCTGCTCTTGGCCGACCAGAAGGCTTCAAGGCGTCTCAGACACGGAAGAGTGTGAGAGGCAGAAGTGCCTGGAATCTAGCGATGTGCTGGCTCTCGTCGTTTCAGCCAATCACAGCACGAATATTCAGAAACGTGGAAATAGGTGTAGTTGAACACATGCCGAGCAAGACTTTCAGTGTAAAAGAAAAAAAGCATGTAAGAGGGAAACTAAGGCTGGTACTGTGGCTTACAAGTTAATCCTCTGCTTGCAGCACCAGCATCCTATATGGATGCCGGTTCGTATCCCGGCTGCCCCACTTCCCATCCAACTCCCTGCTGGTGGCCTGGGGAAGCAGCAGAGCATGGGTCAAGTCCTTGGGCCCTTGCACCTGCGTGGGAGATCAAGAAGAAACTCCTGGCTCCAGGTTTCAGATCAGCTCAGCACTAGCTATTGTGGCCATTTGTTAGAGAAGAGCGACCTAGCACATAGAGGATCTCTATCTCTCCTCTCTCTGTTGAAAAAGAATCAAATGAAAAGAGATATGAGTATTCTTGCTTGCTCTGTTGGGGTCAGCCGTGGCAGCTTGGGATCTGGATTGCATTTTGGCTACTTCTGCCCTGGCTCCTCAGCTCACCCGCATCTGCCTCTAGTGGTGTCCAGTCCTGGGGTCAGGCCGCCTGGTACAAGCAGAACTGCCTACGGTCCTTGAGGCAGGAAGACAACAGCTCTCTCAGGTTTGCAGATAGACCCTGGAGCAGCGGTCCGGAAGTGTACTCTAGATGCCCTTGGAGACACGGCAGCCTCTCCTGCAGCTGCCCTGGGTGCCTCTCCCTCCCTGGTCCCATCACAGGAATTTGCTCCTAACGAGCTTATCTGGAACAGCCTTGTTTTCCGGGCACCGACAAACCATAGATCCTTTCATCAAAGTTTCATGGCTCAATTTAGTGCGGGCGCCAGGTCACCCCGGCTGCTGTTGCGCTGCTTTCCAAAGCTGCTTCTGACTGCTGGGCCTACGAAGGTTTGAGATCATGCTCCTAGCCCCCAAGATGGGCCAAGGAGGGCACTCCCTTCCCCCGGAAGGCCTGGGTGCCATCGCCTCCTTGTGGACTGCAGAACAGATCCTGGAAAGGAGGGATGGGACTGCGGTTCTAATTAGACTGTGGTTTCCTTGGACTCTCAGCGTGGCAGTGTTGGGAGGTGGTGGCCTTTAAGAGGTATGGCTCAATAGGAGAATAATGACGCCAGTGGAGTGCTGGCCTTGGAAGCAAGCATGACTCTTGTCTGGCCCTTGGGGGGACGATTGTTATGCCAGAGTGAACCTGCCCCCTGAATTGCTCCTCAGCTCCCTACAGCTGCATCAGGTCCCTCCCTCTTGTGTCCGTCATGCCAGCTGCCACAAAGGAGGGTCAGCCAGGGGCGTTACGCTGTTTGCACGTTCAGTTTCCAAAATCTGCGAGTGTCTTTGTGTGTAAGTCTGCCAGTCTCGGGCCTTTCATGACAGTAACAAGAAACCCACGGAGAGAACCTCCCAGAATCCTGAGAAACCGTGGCTGCTGCAGCCACCGAGTCCCACATCAGCAGACAACAGTTAGAGCCACCTCTGTCATGGTCTAGCTGGGGGCTTGGGGGTTGGAAGGGGACCCCATGCACAGCTCTGAAAGGTGGGTGAACCAATCAGAACATCATGTTCTCTCCTTGTGTAGAGGGAGAGGTCAGGGACCTTCTGCAGGGGCTTCCGAGGAAGAGAAAGCCCTGCGCTGTGAGGTGAAGATGCTGTGGTGTAGTATGTGAGGGCTGGTACCATGGCAGTCGTTTTGTAGTATGTGGACTTCCACGTGAGGCCAGGAGATGAAGAAAAGGAGGAATAAACCAGAGGGTGGGGCAGGGGGAAGAAGTCCTTGTTGGGCTTGGGCTGCTGGAGCTAACAATATGGGAAGCCAGATCTTGCCCAGCCCAAGCTGTTCAATTGTGCCAGCCAGTGACTGCCATGTTGGTGGTTTGCTCCATCCCTACGTGACGTGCCTCCCTCCCAGGACATGGTAGGGGGTGGATTTGCAAAATTTGTTTCAAGAAGTTGGGGACCCGTGTGGGCATGAAAGTGTGCTAAAAATTGGACATGGGACTATTACAACACTAGAAATAATCAGACTCCTTGGGAGAGTTCCCATGCCAGTTTTCAAGAGACCCACTCAGGAACACACCACGGCCCTCGGGACTCGGTGGAAAGCCCTGGACTTTCCTCGGTGACCCCTACGTGGAGGAGGGGACTTCTCGGAGGCCGATTCCCCTCATCTGTCAGACTGGTACCCTAACAGCACATCAAGGGCCTCATGTGCTACTCCAGTGAGGTGAGAGCTTCATCAAGGGCCCGGGGCACCCCAAAATGTGGAATCAATAGTTCATGCTAGCAGGACTAATGACACTGACCAGGAATAAAAATGGGTATGCAATGTAATGACAATTTTACAAAATGTGCATACAGTTTTGTATCAAGCCATTGAATGGCCCTTTGAAACGAACATGCGATAATTGTGGAACTGCAGATTGGCTGCTACAGTCTTGATACTAGCTTGTGTTCTCAGCATTTTCCACTATCTACCACCTTTAAAGCTGCTAAAAAAAGGAAGGGAGGAGGAAAGCAGGAGGAAGCAGGGGAGGAAGGAGAGCCCTCAGGTGGCAAAGTCTGCGTAAAGGTAGCCGCCCTGCAGAGAAGTACGTGTGCCCACAGCAGGTGTAGCAAGTGGCCTCTAACAGTCCCCAGAGACCCCGGTTCCTGTCAGCCACTCCTTGGCGTACACCCCGCCCACAAAGGACAGCGCTGAGCTGTGCGGACCCCGGAATGCATTTTCCAAAGAACTAACTCACGATTTATTATTTTAGAATCATCCTGCGTTTGTTTTTATTTTTATAAGAGAGAGATTTTCCAACCATTGGTTCACTCCCCAAATGCATACAATGGCCAGAGCTGAGCTGATCCAAAGCCAGGAGCCAAGAGCTTCTTCTGGGTCTCCCATGCAGGTGCAGGGTTCCAAGGCTTTGGACTGTCTTCTGCTGCTTTTCCAGGCCATAAGCAGGGAGCTGGATGAGAAGTGGAGCAGCAGGGACACTATCAGGCATCCATGTGGGATGCTGGCGCTAACAGACAGAGGATTAGTCTGCTGTGAATGAACTCCGGCCCCTGTTTTCCCCTTTACAGATTCAGTTGCCTCAGGCGTTTCCTTGTAGAAGCAGGAGTCTGAGTGGCAGAACCCTCGGCTGCTGCTGGGTTTGGAGACTTGGAGACGGAGTGATGAGGGTGATTCAAAGTGCACCTGAGCCTCCGAGGAAGTTTGCGTTCCTTTTCTTTATGAAAAAGACAAGTGCTTCCATTTGCCACTCCTGGTGAGACACCTGCCTGCCAGCCTTTTGTCTTCCTCCTCTCCAGCCTCCCCACCTCCACCCCATGCCTGCCCCTTCCGGGAGGAAGGTGACATTCAAACAACAGAGGAACAGGTAACTGTTTCTGGAGGAAAGAGTTTTTGGAAGCAGATGTTGGGGTCCGTTTGCATTGTTAGGAGCTTGCTGTTGCGGTGGGGTGGGGGGGGTGGAAAGCGATGAAAATACGTCTCCTTGGAGCAACTCTCCCAGCCTGTGCACTTTAGCAACTTGAAAATAGAAAATGCTGACCAATTTCAAAAAGCCTTCTGAGAGAAATCCTTCAGGGAGCTATTAAAAACACACAACACGGATCTCTTGATTTGTTTGCCAATGAGCCTGTGATGGGCAGCTGGACAGGTCAGATGGAGGTTAGGTCAACTTCACCAGGAATGAGATTAAAATCGGAGTATCAGAAGGAGTGGGTGTTGTGGCGTAGCAGGCTCAGCCACCGCTCGGGATGCCCACATCTCATGTTGGGATCGAACCCCTGAGCTCTGTTTCCAATTCAGCCTCTTGCTAACGTGCCTGGGAAGGCAGAGCAGGATGGCTCAAATACACGAGACGCTGCAACCCACACGAGAGACCGGAAGGAGCCCCCGGTGCCTGGCTTTGACCTGTCCCAGCTCCGCCTGGTGTGGCCATCTGGGGAGTGAACCTGTGGCCAGATCTCTCTCTCTCTCTCTCTCACTCTCTCCCCTCTTTTCCCTTTGTCACTTCACCTTTCAAATAAATACAGAAATCAATCTTTCAAGAAGAAAATATGAGTAACTGGGAAGGAAACGCATCACAGTTTTAGTTCCATTAACTGTGAAAAACAAGGATGGAAATGACACTATATTGAAAGAGACCCCTGCGTTGCCACAACGTGCAGTGGTGTAACCCGCAGTTTGCAGGAATAAACAAGCACATCCAATTGCAACGCTGTCAGTAAAAGCCAGAGACAATTTAAATGAATTCTGAATGTTCTGTGTTAGACGGTGAGTCAATGAGATAGAAAACATTTACAAATGGTGTTTATTTAATCTTTATGGTCTCTTTTTAAATTCCCTTAATTTTTTTTTTCATTTTCTAAAGAGAGAAAAAAGACTTCTTCCATCTTCTGGTTCACCCACAAAAATACTTGCAATAGTGAGGGCTGGGCCAGGTTGAGACCAGGAGTCGAGAATTCCATCTGGGTCTCCCACGTGGGTACAGGGACCCATGCCCTCGGGCCAGCTTCTGCTGCTTTCCCAGACACATTAGCAGGGAGCAGGATCACAAGTGGAACCAGACCCTGAACCCACACACTGATGCAGGATGGGCATCCCAAATCATGTTTTAACCACTGCACCACTGGCCTGCCTCCGCCTCCCCCATTTCTGTTTGCATACGTTTTATAGACGGGTTGTTTTACTTTTGCGCATTACTATGTAATTTACAAATGCTTCTATCAAGTTGGGGACCTCTGATTTTAATCATGTCACTAAATTCAAGATCCCCAGCAGTGGCCTTGCTCGCCTTGATCCAACTGAGCCAACAGAAGAACTCGCTCTTGGCCTCTAGGGGGCAGCAGAGGGAAGCAAACAGCAGCTCACCGCTTCACAGGCTTGTCCAAGACTTACCCTGGAAAGCTGCTTTCTCGGCAGCCTTCCTCGCCCGCCCTCGGTGTGCTGGGGGCTTCGCCCGCCCTGTCCTGCTGCTTCAGGCCCCGGGGCTTCTCCAGCTGCGGACTGGCGAGAATTCCGCAAGGGTCCCGTTGTAACCCTCTGACCAGCAACCCCGTGTGCTGTTGGTGCTCTGCCTGAGGGAGTGAGTGTTTCTCCCCGACTCCCCACGACCTGCAGCTGCCTCATCCCACCCAGATCTTTCCCGAACTGCCACGATTCCCCTCCTGTCCGCACCTGGGAGTCCAGGTACTCACGTGGGAGGGCAGCATGTGCAGCCTCACTGCGGGTCCAACAGGGCACTTGCCTGGCGGGACTGGACTCTGTCCTCTGAGAACGCAGCTGTCAGCCGAGGCCAAGGTTCCTTCCCTTGATACGGAGCTGGCTTGGGGCCTTGCTCCCCCCGACTCCGCACCCTCAGTTTCCTCATTTGTAAAGTGAACAAATGAGAAGGGAGATGGTGTGTGTGGATCACCCCATGGCTGGTGAAGATAGCTGGATACCCCGATTGTCCCTTGCCCTTCCCTATGTTACAGAGAGAGAGAGAGAGAGAGAGAGAGAGAGAGAATGTTCTGGATGCCAACAGCTGAAGCCAGGAGCCAGGAACTCCATCCAGGCCTCCCAGGTGGGTGGGTCATCTGAAGTTGAGGTTCAAGTGTTCACACTCTGATACAGGGTGTGGGCATCCTCAGCAGTGTGGCCAGGACCCCAAATCCTCATGGCTGTTTAGACACCTGCTAGCTCCTCCCAGTGTGGCAGGTCCTTCCTCAGCAAGACCCTGTGGTTCCCCCTCCCCATTGCATCTAACACCATCTGCTATGTTAGAACCTGTTAGTCATCTCCTCGCTGGTGATTGACCCCCTGGTAGACCCAGCGCCAGGACTGCCATGGACGTGGATGTGGGCGGTCTTGTTCACCCCCTGCATGGCTTACAGCTGGGGGCAGGGAGGGGGGCGCTAGAAGTACTTCCTGGCCAGCCCAAGGAGCTCACACCATTGCAAAGGACAGCTGGCTGAGCTCGTGTTAATGCAACTGCTTCTGACTCCTCGGGAGAATCTACCCCCTGGGATGTGTGTCATTGTGCAGAGCTCAGGGGCCCCTCTGTTCCCGGGGAGCCCTGTCCACTCCCCTCTCCCTGTGCCCTCCAGCAGCAGCAGCAGCCAGCAGCCCCTGCAAAGACGCCACAGGGCTTGGCTGAGGTTTCTTGGCAGTTGACATTTAGCAAGTTGGAAATCTGCCTTATTGCTCTCTTTAAAAATGGTTTCTGTCTTTTCCAGGCTGAGGGCTAAAGAGTGCTTCCATCTGCTGGCTCACTCCTTGGATGCTGGTCACACCAGAGCTGGCTCAGGTTGTGAAGCCCAGATCTCAATCTCCATCTACAATGTGGGTGGGTGACAGGAGCCTCCTGGTGCCAGCACCTGCCGCCTCTTGGGGCGTGCAGGAGCAGGAAGCTGGAAGCAGAAGCAGAGCTGAGTCTCAAGTTCAGGGTCTCCCCTGTAGGAATCCCCCGGGGTGTCTCAGCCTCTGCTGCACCCAGCGCCCACTCCTTGGCCAATCTCTTGCCACAGGAGACTGGGACACTTGGCCTTCCCAAGCCTGACTGTGAAGGTCCTGCGAATAGGAAGTGACTTAGGAAGCGTCAACTCTGAAGAAAAATAGCGGGCGTAGCGCATCTGAGACGCGATCCTTCCACACGTGCCTGTGTGCCTGGAAAAGGATTCCTTGCATTAGCAAGAGTGGCATTTGTTTCTCAGGGCTGCATTTTAAAGCTGCTCACTTTCCAACTGCATGAATCTATAAGTTTTCACGAACTGAACACATGTGTGTGAACAGAACATACATATGTGAGGAGCCCCCCCCAGGATCCCCCAGAACCCTCCAGGGCCCCTCCCAACCCATTTGCATCCTAGATAGGTTTAGTAAAAAACAAAATGACAACAACAGCAAAAACCAAATAAACAACAACAACAACAAAACTAGTTTGGGGCCTTAATTGCAGGTCCTCAAGTTCACATGTTCCCAGGGACAGGCGGACCCACACACAGCAACATTTACTCAGGGCTGCCAAGCACAGACACAGAGAATTTTATCTTGTAAGAGAAGCAGAAAGTCGCGATTTTGCTGGGACAAGTCATGGTTCTTGAATGTTGGACATGCGTCACCGTCGAACACATGGAGACCAATGCCCACCCAGACCAAGAAAAATAAACTCCAAGCCGAATCTGGCCTGCAAGCTGCCAGCAGGGGGCGATGGGCAGGGCTTCCCCAAGGCTGCTGGAGGAGACCCGCAGGCCCAGAGACCACGCAGCACATCCCAGTGATTCCCCGGCAGTTAGGGTCAGGGGAGGTGACCACGGCTGGAGGTGGGTGCCAGGGGCTGGGAAGGCTGTTCTGTGGAATCAGGGGTTCAAAGCACCCCGCAAGGTTCACAGGTGAGAACAGTCGGGGTCTTCCAAGCAGAAGCCCGGCATGACCAGGAACGTGGGTTTGTCTGCAGGGAGATATATTAGCAGTTGGAGCAGAGGCAAACGGGGCAGGATTCCCCTACAGCAGGTGTGCCTGGTGGGAGCTGCCGTGGGATATCTGGGAAGAGCAGGTGGACAGGAGGCCACAAGGAGGCCTTGGCCCACGGCAGTGGGCTACAAGAGGAAAGAAGTAAAGCTTTGGGCCCTGAATTTCTCGGTTCCTAAACAAATCCCACCCTCTACTGATCTCTAGCCACACTCAATGATGTCACTGCTGGGAATAAAAATGCACGGCCTCTCCAAGGGGCTCCCTGATGAGTTCCAACTCATCACAAGATGTGGTGCACTCCACGCCCTCCCATCCCTGTCCATCTCAGCAAATAGCACCCCCACCCTGCAGGGGCTTCCCGCAGGTTCCTCTTCCTCGCACACTCTCATGCCGTGTCCTTGAACACAGCCTACTGGATCTGCCTTTAAAATCATCCCTGAACCCTCCACGGCCACTGCCAGCAGTCCGGTCTGAGGTCCTGCGGTCGTTTGTCCAATCTGCTTCTGCCCTGCTCTGCACAGCAGCAGCTGGGGCTGGTCATGCCCGACCGCCCCCCTGCCCACCCTCTGCAGGCTCTGGCCTCACTCAGGCAGTGCTTGGGGCCCTGTCCCCCCGTGAGCCGGTCCTTTCCCCATCACTTCTCCCAACTCGGTGTCCTCTCTGTTACTGCCCCCTCCATGCACCGCGCCCATGGCCAGGCAGGCTCCCACCCTGGGGCTTTTACACAGGCTGAACTTGCGCATAGAACTCGCTTTCCCTGCTTAGCTCATTCGCTCGCTCCCCCCCTCCCCAAGTCTTCACCCTGAGGTCATCTTCTTGGGGAGTTCTTTCTTCTGCATTGGTCCCTTCCTGTTTCATGTGTCTCTGTCACTTTTACCACCTGTCCCTTCTGCCAGTAGCTCAGTGAGGGGATAGAAGTCTCAGTCACCAACGTCTGCCCTGACTTTCCTTTGGGGATGCTGCCTCACAGTACTGTCCCTAGGGGCTCCTGGCTCTTAGCCTGGACGTCACCATGAACGCTGGCCCCATGCGACACCAGCCATGAAATCTCACTTTGGAGCACTGTGCCGCCTTCATGGGAGCAGCTTGGTTCAGATGCGTCCTTGGTATCGACCAATTCTCTCAGCATCACCCTTACTACATGGGGTTCCTGACTCTCAGAATAGTTGGGGATTCTTTGCCTCCTCCCCTGGGGCCACACAAAGGCTCTTATAAGCCAGGTCTGGGAACAAACCCCGCTCACCCCGGGGAGGGGGTGGCATCTTTCATACTGATTCTGAACCCGAGCCCAGGCCCATCTTGCCTTACATGTACCTGTCTCTGGCACAGTGGCAGCAGTCGGCGGCAGCTGGGTGAGCAGGGCCCCACCCACAGCAGTATGGCAATTCATAATCCATAACCTTGAATTCTGCAAGGAAGGCCTGCCACTCGCAAGCTGGGGATCGCTGGAGCAATTCTCAGCCTGGGCAGAATTCAAATTAGCTCTTGCAATCAACATGCAATTAATGGTCTCCTACCCTGGGGCTTCGGCGCCCTGCAGGCCACGCAGTGGGAAGGGAACTTGGTGGCCAGAGAGAAAAGGTAGGGTGAAGGTGCCTGCAGTGGGTCATGTCACTTGTCACCCAAGATCCTGAAAAAGATCTGAGCCAGCTCCCGATGGGATGACCAGGGGCTAGCGTGCATAGAGCGCCTACTACATACAAAGCACTCTTTGCAAAATTCCAGTTTTATAGAGAAAGAATTCCAGGCTCAGAGAGGGTGAGCGATTTCTGCAAAGCCACACAGCTGGTGCAGCCCCCAGATCTCAAGGTCTGACACTTCTAGGTCGCCAACCCCTGCATTGGTGCTTACTGGAGTTTTGTGCTTGAAGTCACGGGACCTCCGGTGAGGTCAGCCTGCAAGGAACCCAACACCCACCACTGACCACGCAGGGGCAGCTTGCGGCCACCCTGCTTGCTGCTCTGAGCCATGACAAGGAGTCGATGACTGTTCCTCAGGGAGTGGACAGGCCTTGAAACTCTACAACCCTGTCTTCCTCCAAGGTGTCTCTTTTGGCGGCAGCCTCAGTTCCTTCCCAGCCAGCCAGCCAGCCAGCCGGCTGGCAATAGGGGAGGCCTTGTGGCTGGGACCCTTTGGGGGAACTTTCTGGGGACGCGGCCTGAGCCCCTCGTGCTGGCACAACGGGGTGGGGTGGGGTGAAGGGTTTGCTGACGGCCCTAACCAGGGAGCCTCAGAGGTCTCTGCCCTTATTCCTGCACGCGCAGAGCTCCAACCTGTGTGAAACGCCGCGGTGTCCCTTTTCCCAGCTAGCCTGGGACTTGGGATTTTTAAAAAATCGTGGCTTTTCAGGTTCTGCGTCTCTTTGGCGGCGGTGGTGGTGGTGGTGGTTGGTGGTGTTGGGGGGACGTCCCCCTCCTCTGCCAGGCTTCCGCCCGCGCCCGGCCTGGGGCGCCCCCCTCCTCTCCCCGCGCGGGCGCCGGAACAGTGTCGCCGGCCGCCTGCAGGTGTCTCCCCACGGAGGGGCGCGCGTCTCTGCGCCTTGGCCGCTGCCAGGCGCCAGCGGCTTCTAGCCGGAGGTGCACTCGCGCTCCGGGCTCCGGGCGCGCAGGAACCGCTCCGCGTCCGCTGCCCGCGCCGCTGGTCCCTCCCCACCCCATCCCTACTCCCTTACCCCCGCGCGCCTCCCCTCGCCGCCACCTCCGCCACCACCGCCGCCGCCCGGCGCCCCCTGCGCCCGTCGCGCCCCCGCCCGGGGAGGGGGGCCATGGGCCCGCGCCGCGTCCGTCGCCGCCGCCGCCGATCGCAGGCGCCCGAGCCCCGGGGCGCGGCGGGCAGCGGCCGCTGACGCGGGGCGCCGGCTGCCAACTTCGCGCGCGCGGAGCTGCCCGCCGGCGCGGTCCCGGCGGCGCGGGCGGCATGAAGACGAGCCGCCGCGGCCGAGCGCTCCTGGCCGTGGCCCTGAACCTGCTGGCGCTGCTCTTCGCCACCACCGCCTTCCTCACCACGCACTGGTGCCAGGGCACGCAGCGGGTCCCCAAACCCGGCTGCGGCCAGGGCGGGAGCACCAACTGCCCCAACTCGGGCGCCAACGCCACCACGGTCAACGCCACGGCCGCCCCCGCCGCTGCCGCCGCCGCCGACCAAGGCGCCCCGGGCGGCGCGCTCTACAGCTGGGAGACGGGCGACGACCGCTTCCTCCTGAGGAATTTCCACACCGGCATCTGGTACTCGTGTGAAGAGCAGCTCGGCGGGCGCGGTGAGTGAACGGCGACCCCGTGCCGGGCTCGGCTCCAGCTCCGGCTCCCCGCTCCGGGCAGGGCAGGCGCGCCGCTGTCGCCGCGGCTCGTGGTCTGAGGCTCCCGGGGCTGTGTGCGGGACGTCCCGCGTCTGCAGGCTCGGCCCGGGCTCCTGCCACTTCCTTGCGTCCCTAGGGTTAACCTCGCGCCTGTGGAAACGCTGAGGAGCCCCAGGGGGGCGCGGCTCCCGGCGCCCACCCTGACGGCGGCGGCGGTGGCGGAGGCTGCAGGTCCTAGGACGCGCGCTCTTGTCGGCGCCCCAACTCAGCTCCCTGCCCGCCCAGGTCTCGTCCTGTCGCGGGGTTCTTGGTGCCCCGCACACCTGGCCCAGACGCGCCTCTCCGCGCGGGGTGGTGGAGGGAGGAGGAGGAGGTCGTGGCTGCTGCTGTGAGCGCCTCTTCCCACTGTAGAGCCGCGTGCCCGAGCCCCCGGGGCCACTGTGCCTGCACGCCCAGCCCACAGAAGCCACCCAGACCGAGCTTGGCAAGCACGGACCTGGGTGCGAGGTGCAGGAGGGAGATGGAGGTTGGTCCTAGTTCCCCTGGACCCCAGATCCACCCAGAGGTGCCCTCTTGTCTTCATGTTGTGGCTCTTTGTGGGGAGGGCTGTCCAGGCAGGTGGGGAAGCCAGCAGCTTCCGGGTTGATTTGGCTTAAGCTTGGGGCTGTGGGTTGGAACTGGGGCTGGAGAAACTGGACTGCTTCAGAGATAGACTCCAGACCCTTTCTCTGCCCTCTGCTGGCAGCCCCTAGTCCGGAGCTGATGGCCAGGCCATGGATGAGGCTCAGGGGGCAGCCGGTGGCATGGGACGGCTGCTGTGTGCTAGGGAGCAGGTGGTGGCGCTGGCCCGTGGGACCAGGGACTATAGACATGACAGGTAGGGGACCTGGTCAATAGCCTGGCTTCCTTGGTCTCAAGGTGAACAGTCTGGGTGGGAACTGAGTGCTTCAGTCATCTGCCCAGTGCCTGTCAATGCCAGAGGGAAAGGAGGTGTAAAATCAGCCGGAGTGCCCTGGCCCACATCTTGGCCCTGCCGAGCTCCTCCTGAGCACCAGGGGGACCCTCCCACCCAAGGAACACACCTTCCCTCTGCCCCCACCCGGATCCCCAGTCCCTCTAGATACAGGCTCTTTGCTGCCTCAGTCTGTCCCACAGGAGGCCGGACACCGGTGCCTGGAGGATTGTCCTTGTCTCCCTCCCCGCCCCACCCCGACTCTCACTCCGGACTGCCATTTGATTGACCAAGGTCGGACTGGGTTCATTTTCCTGGAGTGTGTCTCCCCCACTATCGGTCTTCCTCAGTAAGTGTTGGGGCGGGGCCGTGGGACAATGTGTTAGGGGCTGCTTGGGGTGTGCCTGCTTTCTCTCTCATTTTCATGGGGGAGGAGGTGGTGCCTGGGCCAAAGGTTCTGGCGTGTCGGTGGGAGCCAGCTCTACCACTGGTCAGACACACCGGCATTTGGGCAACGCTCCGCCCTGCTCTGTCTCTCCCCACCCCCACCGTGGGACCCACTGCTAGCGTGCACTCAGGTCTTTATGTGGGAGATGTGACACCAACACGATGTTTCACAGGCCCTCAGAAGGTCCCCAAACTCACTGCCTTCTCACACCTGGCCAGGGCAGAGGCACCTGCATCTATGCGTAAGAGAGTGCGGAGGCTGGTGGTCCCCATACCCTCCTCCTTCAAGTTCACAGTGAAGCTTCCAGAGCTCAGGAGATCCAGCCCCTGGCACACCCCATAGCTGCCTTGTGCCAGGCACGTGTTAGTTACTGACTTGTTTTTGTCCAGAATCCTGCACTGCCTTGCTCACACACACTTGCCCGAAGCCCGGTGTCCTGTGGTCAGCTCAGTCTCTTCCTCCTGGTTGTTCAAGGTCACGGCCCCAGGGTGTATGATTGTTTCCTTGTAGTGCACTAGAGCTACCTATTAATTGGAAAAGATTTAGCAGTAATGCTGGTTTACAAGTGAGAGGCCTTTCCAAGCCCTCTCACAGTTCCCTGCTCGCCCAGATCACCTGGTGCCAGACAGGTGCCTGCCACTGGGGACCAATCAGGGGCTCCGAGCGATTTCTAGACAGAATGGCTGTTGTAGAAGATGGTGGGGGGGCTGGGGAAGAGACGAAAGAAAGACATCAGAGGGAAGAGATGGGAATGAAGTGGGGAGGGTGGTGTTGGGACGTTGGAGAGGAGCATGGGGGGCCCAGCCCTTGCCCCCAGCTCCTGGCCCTTCGCCCCCAGCCTCTGTGTTAAGTAAAGGCATTCTTGGTGGATTGGCTCGGTAATTAAATCCACACTTTTGCTCTTGGCTCAGTGCTAGCCAGAGTTCAGTCCTTATGGAACATCTCAGTCCTCCTCTCTGAGAGCTTGGGGAGCAGTTATCAGCTTGTCAGCGCTGCTGAGGGACTGGGGAGGTGTGAGTCAGCCTTGGCCGGGGGATGCTGCGGGAGGCAGGCTGATATACACCCCACCCCACGGCACCCATCTCTCCTTCTCCTCCCCCACGGCAGCGGTCCTGAAACGGTGTCGGCAGGTACCTGGCCTCAAACTTTTGTTGCCATGACAACCTTTCTTCTGGGCCTGTAATCATTTTATTTTTTTTTTCCCTCCAAGAGGAAAAAAAAAAAATACCCACATCCCCTTTTCCACACCTCCAAAACCCCTGAACAAAATCTTGCCCTGTTTCTCCTCCCCAACCCGTATCAGCAACTCCCCCCTCCTCCCACCTCCATCCTCCCACCAAACTCTAGGCCAAGCTCTGTCTCCTTCTGTCTGCCTGGAAATGACAACCAGAAGCCCCTCACCTCGGCGCAGCGGCTGCTCTGTGTGCCTTTTGGGACCTATTTCTCTCTGGGCATCAGCCCCAAACCTTCCTTGGCCCCCTGTGGGCAGTGGTAGGGGTGTCCAGTCAGCCCCTGTGTGGCCTGTCTTAAAACAGACTCACTTTCACCAACCCCCACTCGGGTACAATGAGACCCTTTCTGTCTCCGTCATCCACCCGCCCACCCTGCTTCCCAGTCAGAACCCTGGGTTGCTGGCAGAGACAGAACGGGGGGGGGGGGGCGGGCGGAGCGGGTGTGTGGCCTCTGTGCAGACGTCCACATTTGATGCACATTGTGGGGTCTGGGTGGGGATGCAGGCAGGCGTGTTGGGGGTCAGCAGGGGCATGGCTCAGAATAGGAAAGAATGAGGGATTTGGGGTGGGGTGTCAGCGGGGGTGGAGATGAGGGGCAGGTGGGAATCCATGCTGCTTGGGAGCACAGGTGACAGCCAGGGGACCTCAACTTGTAGCTCTTGGGAGGGGGAGGGCTCGGAGTATTGGCAGGGTGGCAGGGTGTCCGGGGGAACTTGCCAGGCCAGCTGGAAGGAGGTGGGGTTAGAGAGAGATGGCGATGGCTGGAGGTGGGCAGTGAAGTTGTAATAGCTGCTGTGGACCCCAAACTGGGAGCCAGCGTGCCCCATAGAGCAGCTGGGGGTTGGGGAGAATACCCATGGTGCCGGAAGCCTCTAAGAGAAGGGGTGTGTTTTCGCCTCTGGCTGGAGTCCCTCTCCGACTTGGAGGATGAGTAGTTGGGAGATGTGCAGTGTGGCTTTGGGCACTAGCCTCGGGGCACCTGTGCCAGGTGCGGGGAGTCAGAGAGCAGTGCAGAGGGGACTGGATCCCCCACATCTCTGCCAGGGGTACTGTCCACCTCCTCGCTCCATCCCCTCCCTCCCTGAGTCTTTTCTCTATCCAGTGTCAGGGTCCTTATCAGATGCCACCCCTTCTTTTACAATGATTTTTTTTTGAACTTGAAAGGCAAGAGAGAATGAATCCACTCGGCCTCTGTTCACTCATTCACTCCCCCAGCTACCCACAATGGCTGAGGCTGGGCTGTGCTGGGCTGGGTTGGGGGTTGTGAACTCCATCTGGGTCTCCCACATTGGGTGGCAAGGACCCTACCTCTTGAGCCATCACTGCTGCCTGCTGGGGTCTGCATCAGTAGGTACCTACAGTCGGGAGCTGGAGCTGGAAATTGCACCTGGGCACTCCAAGGTGGCACCTGGGCATCTTAGTCATCGGGCAAGGTGCCCCATTACCCGCCTTGTTTGCACAGCTGCCCCCATGGCCCTCCTGGCACCTGGAGTGAAGGCTAAGGGCCCATCCATAGTTGTCCAGCCTGCCCCACCGTGATGTCCCTCTGACTCCCTCACAGGTCCCACTCCACCCTACACTTTTGCCACACCAGGCTTCAGGAACACACCCGACACACTGTGGTCTCAGCCTTTGCATTAGCGGTTCCTTCTGCCTGCTTTGCTGTTAGCGCAGTGTACCCAAAAACAGGTTCCTGTCACTTGTTTAAGTCTCTGCTTACTTGACTCAAAAGCTGTGCCCGCCGCCCCTTCCTTTGCACCAAGGACTACCTCCTGGGTGTCCTGCTCCTGTGGAGCCTGAAACCCAGGCGGGTCTGTGTGCCCTGGTGCCGCCTGTGAGGAGTTCACAGCCACCCACCCTGTCCTTTGCCAAGGCTGCGTGTCCCAACCCATGCTTCTCACTGTCACATGCATCTGACCCGTTGGGTGGCCCAGCAGCTTCTCACTTCTGGCTTGAGCAGGTGCTCCTGCCCCAGAGCAGCGGTCCTCCCTGGGAGCAGTCTGTGCTTCCCCACCTCGCTCCTCCCCAGCTGCTGGAAGAGAGGTTGAGAGGGTGCATTCCCTTGCAATCAAGATCTGCCCTGTACTCTTCTTAGAGACCTGCCAGCCTCAGGCTGGGCTGCCCAGGGGCCTCCCACAGTGCAGGTTCTGTGTCTTTTAGGTACTGTGAAGAGGGGCTGGGGCTCAGCGAGGATCTGGGGAGCCCTGGCTGGGTGCGTTTGGGGAGCTGGGGCCTTCTCAGGGTGTCTGTGTACAGTGAGAGGCGCTGGCGCTGTGCCTGCCATTCCTATAGCATGTCCCACCTCCCCTCTCCCCTCCTTTCCCTCATCCCTCTCTCCCAAGGAGAAGACATAGTGAGGGGTTGCAGGCGGGGGAGGCTCACTTCTCTCCTCTGTACTTAAATCCTGGGGTTCAAGACTCGGAGTTGCCTGGGGACAGGGTGCTGCGAACTTAGGGCTTTGTGGTACCTGAAGCATTAGGGCAGTGTAGGTGCTCTGGAGTCCCAAGCAGTGGAAGTGGCCTTGACTGCTAATCAGAACACAGGGGAGTTTATTAGGAACCTGCTGCTGCTTGCAGGCGCTGGGTGAAGGTGGGCTGGTTGGGTCCTCTGAGGTTGGGGCTGGGACTCCAGGGGTTTCTAGAAGCAGAAGTCACAGAGCCACCGTGGGTGCAGAGCCATGGACTGTCATCCTGCAGGGGCCACGCTGGGGCCCAAGAGAGGCACAGGGAGACAGGGTTACAGGAGCTCTGAGGGGTTGGGTGATGTCATCACTGCAGGATGGGGCCCTGCAGTGTCATGCTGTCCCATTTATCAAAAATTTCTGAGAGGGAGAGAGAGAAAAAAGAGAGAGAGGTCGGTCTTTCATCTGTTGGTTTAGTTTATAAACACTTAAAGTAGCTGGGGCCGGGCCAGGCTGAAGCCAGGAGCCCATGTGAGTGGGATGGCCAGGACCCAGGTACTTGGGCTGTCATTATCTGCTCTCCCTCCCGCCAGGGTGTACGTTAGCAGGAAGCTGGATCGAAAGCAGAGTTGATGTTCGACACAGGCCCTGCCATACGGGGTACGGGCCTCCCGAACAGCAGCTTCCTGTCTGTGTCAAATCACTCCCCTGAAACTGTTCATTTGGGTCAAACTCTAGATTTTTTTTTTAAGGTAAAATCTCTCGATTGTTTAAAACAAAGTCCAGTTTGCAGTTCCAAGTCAAATGCGTCTGAAGGGTGAACAGGTCCCAGTTCTGCCGATTTGAAACTTGTAGGCCAGAGCCCAGCTGCTGACGCGATTCCGCTTCCCCTGTCCGGGAACATAGGGAAGACCAGGTGGCTGGACCTTACCCTCCTCCTTCAGTCTCATCTGCCTCCCCCAGGGCCTGGGGGCTGCATTTGGAGGGCACGGATTCAGGCTGTCTCTGTTCGCTGGTGCCCTGTGGCTGGCCCCAGGAACAGCAGAAAACTGCCAAGTCAAAGTTCAATAAAGAATGGCATCCTTGGAACCTTTGGGAAAAGGATGCAATTGCTCTGAGTCACCCACACTTCTAGTAGCTATAGCAAGCGAGACGCAGGCCACCCTGTGTCCCCCAGTCACAGAACCCACTCCAGCGGTTCCATGTGGGTGGCAGGGGGCTGTCACCTGCTGCCTGCCAGGGTGTACCTGAGCAGGGAGCTGGCCCCAGAAGCAGACCTGAGGCTCAAACCCAGAGAAGGGACACGGCTTCCCTGGTGGCTTCTTAACCGCTTTGCTCAGTACCCATCCCCTTTTACTATCTCACTGCCTGACCATGAGGGTCCCAGCTATGCACCAACCCTTGGGTCGTCTGTCTGCCCCAGCCAGCACAGGTTGCGTGGGCTGTGTGGTAGTCCACAGAGCTAGAAGGTCCCAGTTTGTTTCCTGTTCATCGCTCAGTGTTCATGGCTGGTCAGCTGCATGGTGAGCAACTCCTGTCCCATGCTGTCCTCGCCTGCGTGTGTGTGTGTGTGTGTGTGTGTGTGTGGTGGGGGGCTGGGTAAAGGAGGCTCCAGGTCTGGGTTGCCCGGGTTATTGAGGGAGGGAACGGGCTGGGGGTCTTGGCCAGATGTAGTCCAGACCCACATGTTTGCACAGCCTGGGCCGGAGTAAATGCTATAGGCACGTGTCCACCACCTGGGGGAGCTGAGAACCACGGGCCTCCCATGTGTCTCGGGCAGGCCGGAGACCTCATGTGCCGTGCTGGGAGCCTGGATGGTCCCCTTCCCCTGGTCCCCCCATCTTCTGCTACATGATTCTGCTACACACCTGCTGGGGCTCCCAGGCCCCTCTGGGAAAAAGCCAAAATTTTTCCAGTGGCCGCCAAGCTGCGGTCCCCAGGCTGGGAGGCCTTTGCTCCATTCTCCCTTCTTTGCTCTGCGAGCTGCAGGGGAAGACTCTTCTCAAAGTCACCCTCTTGTCCCTCGAGTTGCCGGCAGGCTGGTGCTAGCACTGGGCCACTTCCCCTCTGCCCTAACCCCCACCTGTTGGTCCTGGGTATTCCTTAAAGGTCCACAGGACCTTGACCTTCAGTTTTAACCACTAAGATACTAAGATCTTTTCTTTTTTTCTTTTTTCTTTTTTTTAGATCTTTTCTTTTGATGGGGCATGTGTGTGAGTGTGGGGGGGGGGGGAGGGTTGTTAAAATAGTTCTTATTTAGAAAATTTCTTCTCTCCAAAAGAAGAAACGCACATTTCTTGGGAGCCCAGGGAATGAAGCGGCTGAAATCATGCAGGAGAGGCGTTGGGGTTCTCACAGATGCATTCATTCCTTTTCACGAGCATTTCCCGAGTGCCAGCCATTGAGTAGGTCCAGGAGATGATGGCAGGGTCGGTCCAGATCCGTGTCTGATCTCACAGAACGTAGAGGTAGCTGATCTGGTTGTGCGTTCAGCCTGTGCGGAGCTCTGACGCAGGCCACTATGGATGTGGCGGTCAGCCGAAGGACATGGCACCCTCGTCCCTCTCGGGGCTGGCTGGAGGGAAAGACAAGGAGAATGGATTTATCGATGATCCCAGCCGGCCGATACAGGCACCGAGACTGCGGCCAAGGTCGATGCTGGGGACTCAGGGACTCAGGGAAGCAGGTGCACACTTGGGAGGAGGGAGAGGGCCCAGTGGGCTGTTGACTGGGTAGCCAGCAGTGAACCTGGAGCTCTCCCAGTCAGCTACAAATGGCCATTCCAGCGTGGGGGTCAGAACTGTGAGAGTCAGGCCTGGCGCCGTAGCCTAGAGGCTAAAGTCCATGCGTTGCACATGCCGGGATCACATATGGGCACCGGTTCATGTCCCTATGGCTCCACTTCCCATCCAGCTCCCTGCTTGTGGCCTGGGAAAGCAGAAGAGGACGGCCCAAAGCCTTGGGACCCTGCACCCACACGGGAGACCCAGAAGCAGCTCCTGGCTCCTGGCTTTGGATCAGCACAGCTCCGGCTGTTGCAGTCACTCACGGGGTGGATCAACAGATGGAAGGTCTTCCTCTCTGTCTCTCCTCCTCTCTGAATATCTGACTTTGCAATGATAAATAAAATAGATTAAAAAAAATGGACTGAGACTTGCGGTTGGTTTCCTGTCCAGGGATCCTTTGCTGCCACTGAGTGGCTCTGGCCTTTATTTCCCCAGGATTTTTTTTTTTCATCTTTCAAGATTGTTTTTTCTCTCTTTGTGATAAGAGGTTATTAGGAAGGATTTCTTGGAAGCTGTCCTGTCTCATTCACACAAACTGAATTTCCACTGTGTACTAGGCATACAGGGACACTTGATAAGCTTGCTAATGCCAGGTCCCTGTCTACACGGAGCTAATGTTACAGTGACAAGAGAGAAAAATCCATTGGTTTAAGTATGGTCAGATGGAGTGGGCATTTGGTTTGGGGGTTCAGGCATTAGCTGGGATGCCTGGGGTCCATTTTGGGGGTGCCCAGCTCCTAATTCCAGCTTGCGGCCAATGCCAGCCCTGGGAGATGAGAGTGATGGGAGGGGTAGTTGAGTCTCTGCTGGGACTCAGATAAAGTTCCAGGTTCCTGGCTTTGGCTTGGCCCAGCCCTGGCTGTTGTGGGCATTGGAGGGAGTGAACCAGTGGATGGAACAGAGCCTGTCTGTTTCTGTCTCTCAAAGAACAACAACAAAAAATGTGATCACTCAGACATTTCTGGGAGACATCAGTGCCGCAAAACAGGCGGCAAGGGGGCTGTGAGGGTGGGGATTGGAGGAGGGTGTGGGGGAAGCTGTGATCTTGGGGATGAGGCTCAGCTGGCCTGCCGCAGGGGGCGCTGCAGAGTGCGAGGGAAGGGGGAAGTGTTCCTGGCAGAGGGAGCTGTCCTCAGAGATGGGTCAACCTCTAATTCCAGTGTCAGTCTCTTCATTTGCATGAAATCACCACGACATTTTCTTAGGATTAAAAGGAAAGCGGTGGGACAGGCATTGTGGCGCAGCAGGTTTTCTTGGGATGCCCGCATCCCAAACCTGAGCACCTGATTTGCATCCCTGCTTCTGATTCGGCTTCCTGCTAATGCACCTGAGAGGCGGTGGATGGGCCACCCAGACGCAGGGGCCGTCTGGCTCTGGCCTGGCCTACTCCTGGCTGTTGTAGGTGTTTGGGGAGTGAATCAGTGGATGGAAGTGTTCTCTTTCTCTGTTACTTTTCTTTCTTTCTTTTTTGTTTAAAAGGAAAAGTCTCTTTTGGGTGAGCTTTCTTTTCTCACTTTTGCCATCCTGTATATTTGATCGTTTTCCTCTTGAACTATGCTGCTCCTGTCTGCTGAAGGTGATCTGCATCCTGTTAAAAATAACTTTGTGTGCCCTCTAAGACAGAGCCTCCCGGCCTGGAACTGTTCCCTGTGATCTATCCTGAGATTCTGCAGCCCCAGCCTTCAGCCTCCAGGAATTCACTCCGTCTTCCCTTTCTTTACCCGTCAACTCTTGGGATGGCTTGGCTGCTTGTATGTGAGGCCCCTCTCCCCCAGGTTCTTTTTGGAAGAATCAGTATGTGGGCATTCATCTCATCGAAACTGTCTGCATGCGTTTTCTGATACCTCGTCCTTTTCTGTTGCCCCGCTTTTCTCAGCTTTGTTGAGTTTTTAAGGGGAAACCTGTGCTTTTTCTCATTGAAGACGCAATGGAGGTACTTAATGCTATGAGTGTGCCTCTGAGAACCACTTTGGCCCTATCCTGTGGGTTTTAGAAATGCGGTGCTTTGATAGTCTAAGCACTCTATTTTGTGTGTACATGCCCTGAAATTTCTGTTTTGTAACACCACTGCATCCAAGAATCATTTAGTAGAGCATTCGGAATGTTCCCAGTGCTTTGAAAACCTTTTCGCTAGTCTCTAATTTTACGAGTGGTAGCGAGAATGGCCTGTGCAATTTCTGCCTCATCATTTTTCTGATACGTGTTTTTATTTTCCCAGCAGGCAGGTCCCCTGTGTGATGTTGAAAGCAGCTTTAGGCATGGCCTTACTCAGGGTCCTTTACTGTTATTCTTTTAAGAAGTGGATGAGGTAGGTCAAAGTCTTCCTCTTCAGTGGATTCATCCCATTTTTACTTGTGCTTCTCAGCGTTTTTGTTTTTGTAGCATTCGCGTCTGTGTTATTCATCACAAGAAGATTCATGACAGCTATATTTTCATGGTGGAATTGTGGATTTTATCTTTTGTCAAGATAAAATGGCTATTTCCCCCCCGTGAATGCTATTTTTCCTTTGAATTCTATTTTTTTAAAAAAATATTGCCATCTCTTCCATTTTTTGTTTGTGTTCCCCTGATTCGTCTATTACTAGCCTTTTGATGTTAACTTTTCCATGTCTTTCGGATGCATGGGTATTGGGTAGAAACTCTTAAGTTTTTTTTTTTTTTTATCTTTTTGTCTTTTGGTCTAACCAGAGAGTCTTAACACAAAACACGAGTAACATCTGTCATCAGTACCTTTGGTCTCATTTCTTGTACACTTTCAGTTCTTAAATCATTCTCTTCACGCATTTTCCTGCCTTTTATCTTTCACTGTATGGATTTGGTGTTGACGTTATTTTTCCTTACTAATGATTTCGAATGCACACGCTGATGTTAATTCAGCAATTGATACTCGAACTTCTATTTCTCCAATGTTTCAGAAGAGTTTATGGTGTGTGGGGGGTATCCCCCGCTGTGACAAGGACTCGGTTACTCTTGACTTCTGTGCAATGGTTGCAGCTCCATCTGGGGCTGAACTCGTGTCATTATCAAGTACAAGTCCAGTGCTGGCTGGACAGGGGAGTCCCTGTACCAGACTCCAGGCTGAGCCCCGCCCCCGTGGGCCAGCGGGCCTCCAGGAGTGTGCCTGTGTCCACGCGTGTGCATGCATGTGAATAGTTCCCAGGAGGCCACCCTGTCTTCTCCCAGGAAATGGCATTGACATGAGACTTGAAGAAGCATGGCAGGCTAGCCAAGAGCACTGTGACGGGAGGGCGTGGCGTGCAGTGAGGCTTGGCGTGGGGGCGGAGCCTGGCAGGTTAGCCAGCTGGGAGCAGTGGGTGGGTGGGCAACCCGGGACTTGGTCCTCAGCACTCGCAATGAACTTCTCTTACGCTTGAGCTGGCTTTCCGTGGGCTTTGGATGCCCACTGTGGCATGGCTGGGTGCAGAATGCACATATCCAGCCCGTTCTCCTCAACACCCAGTGGTCCTGTGGCTGTGTCTTTGGGTCCTGACATCTGGTGGCCTTGGGCTCTGTGTCCCTGCGTCCTGGAGTCTGGTGGCGGATATCTACGCTCATGCTGACCTCCACTCCTTGATGGACAGTTTGGTTTACGTGTGTGTGTGATATTTTTTGGTTTATTGTGTATTTTCCCCCTTGAATCACCCTCAGGAATAGAAAATTTCATCATGGAAAATAGAATTTCAGTGTTTTGGACTGGCACCTGCTGAGCTCAGCTTGATTGTATTACTATTGCCACTACTGCTATTACTGTTATTTCACAGACTTGATATTTAAAGAGCACTTTCAGTTTCGTAGCAGAACAGGATGGGAGGCTCAGAAGACTCCTGTGTTCCCCCTGCCCCACCCGACCGTGCACTATCCCCCCATTAAATAAGGGTGAATTCCGCTTCTCACCCACCCACTGAAGTGTTTTTACTCTTGGCCTTGGGGGCTCTGTGGGCTTGAACCAAGGTCCGAGGACGTGTGCCCTCCGTGGCAGTGCCACACAGGCCAGTTCCACTGCCCTCCGGCTCCTCTACCCAGTCTCTCCTGCCCCCCTCCCTCTCTCCTACTGCTCTGTCACTGTCTCTGCCTTATCCAGAAGGCCATGGAACCATCCATAATGGTTCTGTTCACTTAGGAAGATGTGTGGAGCTTGCTTCCGTATGTTTTATTCATGGCTTGATAGTTCATTTTTTAAAACATTAAAAAAATAATGTATTGAACTAAATCTCCATCATGCTATCAGTTCAACATGTAATCAATGCAGAAGTTATTGAGCTATTTTTTTTTTAACATGTGTCATTGAGTATTTGAGATTCAGTGTCTGTTTTACTTCGAGAACTTGCTATAGGTAGGATTAAAACTACATTCCAAGGGCTCAGTAGCGACACCTGGCTGTTCCATTGGACTGTCCGGGATTAGTTTTGATCTTGATAGTTGAAGGGACTTGTAAAAGTTGGTCCTGTTTGGGGGGCGCGTGTGCTTGTATGGATATGCACATTGTGTAATGCACAATCAGGGTAAATATTTCTGTCTCCTCAGGCACCTAACACTTCCTCGTGCATCATAAACCTCTCCAATCTTAACTGCCAGTTGCTTTTTTTCTTTGTCTACAAAAACAGACTGGGCATGAACATCCTATGTTGCCCACCATAGAATCTTAACTTCCATACAGCTGAAACTTAGGGTAACTCAACCATCTACCTTCTCCAAAGGCCCGGCAGCTATTTTTTTCAGTGCTGGCTAGTATTCCACTGCCTGGATGTCCCAGCATTTGTTCATGTTGAGGGACATCTTGGTTATTTCCATTAATTTCATTATTTGGGCAGCTATGAAGAAAGCTCTACACACGTCAGCGTGGGAGAAGTTTTTGTGTGGACATTTCCAACTCTTGTGTAAATGCCAAGGAGTAGGGCTTCGGGGTCATGCATAGCCTTGTGTCTCAGAGGGCTTATCCCCTTTTCTGTTCCCACCAAGAACGTGGGAGCTGTCTAGTGGGTGCACCTGCTGCTGGGTGTGGAGTGCTGCAGCTTTTTTGGGTTGTATGCTTTAGATTATTTCTTCTGTTCCATGCTGTACACCCAGCCTCCTCGTCAGCAACACCACTAACTTATGGCATCGACTTCTGTTCTCTTTTTGTCTCTCACATTTATATTTAAATTAATGAACTCATGTATTTATGTGTTTAAGACACATACACATTGACACTGAGAGACACATCCCACTCGCTGTTTCATTCACTGAATGCAACGGCCAGGAAAAGCCAGGCTGAAACAGGTACAGGGAACTCAATCCAGGTCTCCCAGTGGGTTGGCGTGAACCCGATTCTTGAGCCGTTACCGGCTGCATCCCAGGGTATAGGTGAGTGAGCAGCAAGCAGCACATGGGTGCTGGAGCCAGAGCTGAGTCAGACGACCTACTTTCCCAGTGGTTGGATGTTCCTTGTGCCTCATTCTTTAGTTTTCTGGAATAGTTCAGTTGGTGCCTTCTCTGGCTCTTACTATCTCTGGAAGGGTCAAGAGGGTGGATCCCCTGAGATGGTGCTGGCCACCTGTGCCTGCAGAGAAGGGTTTTTCTATGTTGCCTCTCCAGGTTCAGCCCAATGACTGTCATGTCTTCTATGACCCATGGTCCCACTTCTGGTTCCAATACAGAGAAGAAGCCACGTGGACCCCAGGGCCGGGGCCCTTGAGGGGTGCCTGGTTACCTCCCAGCCCCATCGGGACCCCTCCTCGCTGGCAGTGGTGAGTTGAATCTCCCGTGCTGTGTGGCGGCAGCAGTACATTGCACTGAAGGTGCCATTTTCTGTGGAGCGAAGGCAGCTCTCGGCCACTCCCAGGGTGTATTTTAACTCTCCTGTTGGCATTTTTAGCTCCTAGAGAGTCCTTCCTTTTCTCATTTGGCTTCCATTTCACCCAACCTGCCTTTCTGGCAAGCGTCTCTGGGGCTGCATCTGCAGCGTTATCTCGCGATCTGCCAAGTCCCGGCGGTTGGAGTGGATACTTGCTTCGGGACCGGAGCGCGTGCTTCCATGAATGATGATGTGTCTCCTGCACCGAGGCCATTTCCAAGACCCACCTTGGCTCCATCCTGCTTCCTTCTATGCAGAGCTGCTCTCCCACGCCCGCTTCATGGTTGGCTCCCTCTTGGTTCCCTGGCTTGGCTCTCTCCTGGCCTAACGTTCACCTTTTGCTGCTTGAGACAGAAGCGCTGGTCAGTGTTTACCCACTAGACATATTTCTGTTTACAGTTTTTCCCTCCGCACAGGATGTATTTACACTTTGCAACTTCGCTAGCCAGAGATGGGTTCTCCTTCTCTCACCTCCTGCTGCTTCCGAGAGAAAAGGAATCAATGTGAGCTCTCGGCGTTTGTGGGTGGATTCAACTGATGGAAGATCAAAAATATTTCTTAAAAACTGTATTTAGTTGGGTCTGGCATGATGGCTAACCCTCTTCCTTCAAGTGCTGGGATCCCAAATGTGCGCCGGTTCTAATCCCGGCAGCTCCACTTCCCATCCAGCTCCCTGCTTGGGGCCTGGGAAAGCAGAGGAGGATGGCCCAAAGCCTTGGAATCCTGTTCCCATGTGGGAGACCCAGAAGAAGCTCCTGGTTCCTGGCTTTGGATTGTTTTGGTTCTGGCTGTTCTGTCCACTTGGAGAGTGAACCATCTTTGTCTCTTCTTTTCTCTGTGAAATCTGCCTTTTCGATAAAAGTAAGTACATCTTTTAAAAAAATTGCACCTGGAGCCTGGGATTGTGTTCCAGTGACTGAGTTAAGCCACCACCTGCAGCACCGGCATTGCACGCGAACCCTAGTTTTTTGTGTCCTGGTTGCTCCACTTCTGATCTGGCTCCCTCTTAACGTGCCCCAGGAAAGCAGCAGAGGATGGCCCACGTCTGTGGGTCCCTGCCACCCACGATGGATGATCAGCATGGAGTTCTGGGCTCCTGGGTTTGACCTGGTCCAGCTTCTGCCATTGTAGCCATTTGGGGAGTGAACCAGTGGATGGAAGCTCTCTCTCTCTCTCTCCCTCCTTCTCTGTAACTCTTCATTAAAAAAAATTTTTTTTTTCAGAAAATGCTTTAGCCTGAACATGTACATGTTAGAGTGGGCCCGTTCACGCCTGTGGTTATTCACTCATTCATTCATTCACGATTATGGGTGAGCCCTGGTGTTGTATGAGACAGGCAAAGAGACCATCTGTCCGCCGGTTCACTCCCCAAGTGGCCACAGTAGCCAGGGCTGGGCCAAACCAAAGCCCACAACCAGGAATTTGGTTGCTCTCTCCCACATGGCTGACAGGGGGCCTCCACGCTTGGGGCATCTTCAGGTGCTTTAGTGGAGAGCTGGGCTGGAAACGGGGCAGCCGGAGACTGTTCATAGGGGTGCCAGTGCCACCAGCTGAGCTCACTATGTTACCACACGGGCCCTTCATGTTGATTTCTGACATCCTGGGGACCAGAGACAGAAGCTCACGTGGATGCACGCGGGTGTGCACACTACTTTAAGTGTGTGGCATGCATGCCTATGCATCTCTGTGTATGAGCATGTGCAATTCAGCCTCTGTGCTGTTGGCATTTGGGAACAGACCATTCTTGGATATGGGGGGCATCCTGTGTCCGCAAGCCCCCATGGCCTCTGCGGCCGGGACACCAGTTGCACCCACTTCAGGTGTTGCCATGTGTCCTCCACGGAACCAAGCTGCTCTTGCTGAGACCCAACAGGGGTCTGTAGAAAGAAACAAACAACACGCGCACAGGTGCCAGCACCACCGCCTTCTGGGCCTGCACCGTTGGCATCCTAAACTGGCCACATTTCTTGTTCCTACAAAACTTCAGATTCTGCCTGAGAATCCTTCTTCACTCTGTGGTAAGCATGATCGATGACTGGGATTGGCAGTTGGAGGAAACCCTTTTGCTGACTGTTCCTTTTCTAGGACTAGCAGAGCCCAGGGTGCAGTCTTGGCGTCCCTGCCCACTGCCTAGATTCACAGTCAAGTCTTAGACTGCAGCCCTCACCCATCCGAGCCTCAGTGTCCCTGAATGTGCACCCACGGGGTCCAGGCTGGCGGGGGAGGGGCCCTGAGACCAACTTGGTGGCAACTCGGGCTGTGGGAGAAATGCACAGCGGGAAGAGTCTCTCGTGGGGTGCTCCGAAGGTGAACCCGTAAATAATTAGAAAGCATTTGGCCGCTCTCAAGTGCCAGATTTAATAATGGGAATAATGAAAAAGGAAGGCCCTTAGAGCGGCAGGCAGGTCGGGAGCCTTGGCAGGCAGCCGCTGGCCAGCGACTGGAGTGCTGCACTCAAGGCCACCATTGCCGTCTGTGCGAGGTGTGTAGGGCAGGTGTGGGGTAACCATGGAAACACCCCCCTCTCCCAGCGTGGAATCCACTTTCCGCCCAATGTCTGCTTCACACACACACACACACACACACACACACACACACACACACACACACACCACTCCCTTCCACCCTGGCTGCTTCTAACTTGCACAGGGGCAGGGGAGTGTTGGATGGAGTTTACCTTCAGGGTGGTGGGTTCAAGTCCTGCCCCCATCACTTCCCAGATATGAGCCTCTTTCAAGCAGCAGTTTCTTATTCTGTGAACTACTTAGACTTGGAGCAGTTTATTTGTGGGGTGGGACTTCAGGAAGTCTTGGAGAAGGGGAGGGGACAGCGAGATGGGACGGGGTGACTGCCTGGGCAATGTGTATTTAGCTGTGGGCACTTGCTGGGCAGAAGTTGAGTTCCAAGCAGAGAGAAAGGCTGTGGCATCTCGGGACCGGGGTGGCTGGGCTGGGGGAGCTGGTGATGGGGTGATGGAAGTTATGGCCTGTCTGGCTGCTGATTGGATGGGGCATCAGACTGAGGTCTCCTCCTGCGTGTTGGAGGTGACCACTTGAGAGATGTCGTCATCCCAGCCCTTCTCTCTCTGGGAATATGCAGGTGGGTGGACGTGGAGAAGGAGAACTTTGCCAAGCCACCCCCTGCGGCCTTGCTCTCGGCCTGTCTCCAGAGAGGCCACTTTGGCATTCAGCTTCTGGTCGGATGCCCAGTGTGCTGACCCTAATGGACCCTGTGCTGAAGAGCGTGCTGTGCCTGGGGGTGGTGGGCTCCCCCAGGAAGCCGGAGAGAAATGATTCTCTTCTGCTGTCTCTTCTCCACGCTTGGAGACTCCGCTCAGGTCACTTCCTTCCCCGTCTGCACCGTGAGGGACTCGCTCTCCACCTAGAGCTGGCGTGTGGCGGTCCGGGTCAACCTTGGCTAAGACTTAGGACATGTTTATAATGGAAACTCCTGTGCATGGGTAGAGGTGTGGATCTGGGGCCTGCTGGTGGGGTGTAACCTCCACCCCTCACTCTTCTTCATCAACCACAAATGGCTCATGGACGCCCCGCCCTGCCCTGCTATTGACCCCAAGAAGGTTCACGTCAGGCCAGGAATAAGGAATGGTTACAGAGGAAGTGCTGCCAAGAACCCGGAGACCTGGGTCCCGTGGGAGGAGGTGGTGCCTCTGTTGTATTTGCATTGAAAAGGCATTAAAAAAAAAAAAAGGATTCAGTTATTTTTTTGGTTGGAAAGGCAGATTTACAGAAAGAGGGAGAGATAGAAAGATCTTCCATCTGCTGGTTTGCTACTCCCCAAGTGACTGAAACAGCTGGAGCTGAATTGTTCTGAAGCTGGGAGCCAGGAGCTTCTTCCAGGTCTCCTGTGTAAGTGTAGGATCCCAAGGCTTTGGCCCATGTTCTACTGCTCTCCCAGGTCACAGGTAGGGAGCTGGAGGGGAAGTGGAGCAGCCTGGACACGAACCAGCACCCATATGGGATGCCGGTGCGTCCATGGCAAGGATTTAGCTACTGAGCCACTGCTCTGGGCCCATAAATGCATTTAAAAAAAGCAGCTGTCATATACAGATAAAACAAACAAAATGAAATAAAAACACCACAGTCCTCAGCAGTGCGTTCTGAGAGGAGGAAAATCTATGTGCTAGACCCGCCTCTTCCCCACACTATGCAGGTGGACACCCCGGAGCTCAGAGACATGGAATCATTTCCCTTGGGACTGACATTGGGGGCAGCTGTGAAGACCTCTGCCCAGCCTGGTACCCCAGCAATGCCTGGTTCAAGTCCTGCCTCTGCTCCCCATCTCAGCTTTCAGCGCGTGTGCACCCTGGGAGGCAGCAGGGAGGCAGCAGGGGGAGGTCAAGTCCTTGGGCCACTGCCATCCCTGTGGGAGACCCAGATGGACCAAAGCTCCTGGATCTGTCTTGGGCTAGCCCATAGCTGTTGCAGGTCTGTCTTGGGCTAGCCCACAGCTGTTGCGGGTCTGTCTTGGGCTAGCCCACAGCTGTTGCGGGTCTGTCTTGGGCTAGCCCACAGCTGTTGCGGGTCTGTCTCTGTCCCTTTGGGACATCTGTCTTTGATAGTTAGAAACCCCTGCTCTAGGGTTTCTCAAATGGTGGTAGTTTTGCACCGCTGTCCTTCAGGGACATTTTGGCTTGTTGTGATTGGATGGGCAGCTGCTGCTGGCATCTGTGTGGGAGGCCTGGTCCGGGGCGTGGTGTGCTGAGATCCTGACATGCACAGGGACAGCACTGGCACCCAAGCAGGGTTCCCCCCGCCCAAAAAAAAGGTCAGGGTGTTGGCCTGAGAGACCCTGGCCAGATGTCGTGTCACCAGGATCATGTCACAAGTGCTAACCTTGGCCTCTCAGCTCCTTATCACCATTCCTGGTGCTGTGTGGGGACAGGGAACAGTACGCCCCTCATCTGTGGCCTCTTGGATGGCTGGTGGCTGGGCCAGGTGTGGGGAGAGCCAGTGCTGTTTGTGCCATGGGAAGATGGGTGTGATGTAGTTGGTAAAGCCACCACCTACAGGGTTGGCATCCCGTATGGGTGCTGGTTCATGTCCTGGCTGCTCCACTTCCAATCCAGCTCCCCGCTAATGCGTCTGGGAAAACAGTGGAGGATGGCCCAGATGTTTTGATTACTGTCCCCACGTGAGAGAATGAAGCTTCCGGCTCCGGTCCAGCCCTGCCCTGGCTGCTGTCGCTGCCATCTGGGGAGTGAACCAGTGGATGGAGTATCTCTCTCTCTCCCTCTGTAACTTATTTTCAAAGGAATAGAAACATCTCTAGAAAAAAAAAAAGTGGCAGACGCTGCCAGCCTCCCTGGGCCATAATTTCCTTCTTTGAGATGCTCTGTTTTCTCTTCCTCACAGTCTGTTGTCGCCCGTGTCTCCACGAGCAGATGTCGCTCCACGTTTTGGCAGTTTTTCATCATGATCCTTTGTGAATGGGCCAAAGCGAAAACTAGGGATGGGCACCCACAAGACGGCAGCAAGTCAGTCAGTTGAGGCATGGAGTGGGGTGGGGTGGGGCCGAGGTGTCCCTCTAGGGTTTGCCTCCATGGGGAGCTGGGGTCACATCAGGACCCAGACCCAGTCATTCTGACCGGGTTGGGGGAGTTCTGAGTGCTGGGTTTGACACCTGCTGCGAACAGAGCGGTTTTTGTTAGTTGCGTTTCTTTCGTATAATTGCCGGAGAGTAATTTCTCTTTCTCTTGTCTCCTTCTCTCAATCCCGACTGTCTTTCCTTAATTAACTTAATTAAGCAATCTTGGAATATCA
This sequence comes from Ochotona curzoniae, assembly GCF_017591425.1. Taxonomy (NCBI): domain Eukaryota; kingdom Metazoa; phylum Chordata; class Mammalia; order Lagomorpha; family Ochotonidae; genus Ochotona; species Ochotona curzoniae. Next base: position 9,484,465 of record NW_024465421.1, read on the forward strand.
GTAAGTGGACTTGGCTGAAAATTCAGGGGGATAAAGCCAGGCATGGTACCCAATTCCCTTGTCCCCAGATGTAATACCCAACATTGTGCAAGCATTCATCCATATATTTTTTTTAACTCAGTGCCATAACACACTGCCCACAGTTTGCCCACTGCCCTGGCTGGGGGAGCAGACTTCTGCTAGACAAGGAGGATGGAGTTGGCCTCTCTGGTGGGGTGACACTGGAGTTACCTTGAGGATAGCAGGTGCAAGGGTCCTGGGGTGGGAACCAACAGGCAGACTTGAGGGATTCCAAGGAGTCCAGTGAGCTGTTGTGGAACTGAATTGTCAGGTGACGTGGGAGGGACCTGGCTGCACTGTGACATCAAAGGTGGACTTTCTTGAAAATGCACTGGCAGGATTTCAAGGGCTTTGAAGCAAGGAGGTTATTGGAAGTGACTTGAGCCTGATTAAAGAGCCTTTTGCCTGCAGAGTGGGTGATCCCAGGGAGAGGCAGTCAGAGCAGGGGCAGTGGGCTGAGGTGCTGGGGGGTTGGGGAGGCCTCCAGGAGGCTCAGCCTGGGGCACAGATGGAAGGAACTAGAAGGAAATGGGATCTAGTCTGAAGGTAGAGCCTTATGGGACGTGGTGACAGGTTGGATATGGAGTGAGGGGGATGGGCTCCTAGGAGAACTCCTCTGGGTTTAGCCTGGCTGGACAGCTGTACCCACAACTGAGATGGGAAGATCGAGGCGGGAGTTGGGCTTTTGTTCTCATTTGCTGGTTTGGGTATTTGGTAGCTGGGGTTGTGTGTGCTGAGCTGGGCATGCTGTGTTTGTTACTGCCCTCATGACAGCCCCCAGGCAATGTCAGGTAGACCAAGGGACTGAGGAATGTGTCCCAGAGCTCAGAGATGGGGCCCCAGGCTTCAGCCCCGGACAGGCAGAGATGACCTGGGGGTCACTGAGTGCCCTAGTGTGTGCATCAGCATGTGTTTCTGTAATCGTTGCCCTGCTGTTCTCATTCACTTTGTAGCTAATGCTATAGTTTAATAGCTACAAAATCAGTGCCTGTGTGGAATGCCGACATTGCAAGTGGTAGCTTTACGCACCACTCCACCACGCCAGCCCCATTTCATGACTTTTCTAATTTCTAGAAAGCAGACACGGCCGGCCTGTCGTGGATGTAAAGAGATTGTGTGGCTGCTCCTATGCGCTTTCTTGAGGCTTCTTGTTTGATTGATTTGTTTTAAGTAGGATTTCTGTTCTATTTGAAAGGCAGAGAGATGGAGACAGACAACAAAAGAGTGAGAGAGACGTGTCGTACATCCTGAGTTGTTTCCCACATGCCCCGCCCCCCACCAGCCCGAGCTGGGCCAGGCTGAAGCCTGGAGCTCCATCTGGGTCTCCCATGTGGCTGGCATGGGCCTTTTGCTGCTGTGTCCCTGGGTGCCCATGAGCCAGGAGTCGTAACCAGTTGCTGAGCTGGGACTGGGAACCCAGGCACTACGCCAGGGGCTGCGGGTGTCCCACGAGGGTGCTCAGACGCTGAGCCAAACACTCTCCCTCTCTGCCGAAGGCTTTCGCGGCTGTTTCCTGACACGCAGTAGGGAGATGGCCTTCTGTCACCCATGGTGCTGCTCGCACGCAGGCAGCACATCCTGAATCGATGGTGATATTTGTGCACAGTGGTAGTCACGCATCCCTCTACTAAAACCTGCTGTCTGCCCAGGCAGGGGTAACACCTGAACTTGCCATGGAGGAGTTGGAAAGGTAGAGTCCTAGGCACCCCCATGGCTAGGTGTACACCCTGGTGTCCTAAGCTCTTAGGCATTCTGCCTTGGGAAAATTAACAGGGCACCCATAAGGAGCAGTGTTGAAGGCCTCAGGATGGGTGTGGGCGTGGCTAGCATCATGGGTGGGGCTGAATCCTGTCCAAGCCCAAGCCTTGCCATCCCATTCCCATGGTCCTGAGTTCCTATGGGATGGCTGCTGGAATATGAAGATGAATCAGGATGTTCAAGCTGGGGTCAGCTGAAGGGCATGCTTGGATGCGCTCCTGTGTGGATGCTGGTAGAGTGGCTTCAGGCTCAGCTGGATCCAAGTGCTCAGACGATGTCCTTGGAAGTCTCTTCCTTCAAGCTCTCTCTGTGCTTTTTTCCCTCACCATCTCCTAGAGTCTGTGACCTGCAGTTGGTTTCTCTTGCTGCAGCCCCCTTCATGTCTGTGTTTTCCCAACAGGGGGAAGTTCTCATTTGCCCTGTTTGGGTCCAGGACTTGTCCCCTGCACCTGCCACCAAGGCTCAAGCAGTGTGGAGCTCTGACAGGCTGGACCCTCGTCATTTGCTGGACAGAGGTGGGATGGGGCGGGGTCAGCCTGCTCCTGCAAGGGTCAGGGACTGAGCTGGTGCTCTCCAAAGGCTGAGGAGAGCAGGGATGTGCCTGGCTGAATCCCCACTTTCTCACCAAAACGTCTCCATGCTTCTCTGCTTTTTAAAGTCATGCGCTTCTAAAATGGTTCCATATATCCTCTTACAAAATTCCTTCTTCCTCTCGCTGGCAGGTGGCTTCAGGCTCTGTGACGTTGCCCCGAACCCTGGACATTCTGGTACAGGGGTGTCTTAACTGCTTGCCCCCACCCCAAACTTTTAAAGGGCCAGGCATCCTCCCAACATTGTTGTTTCTTTTTTTTTTTTTTTAAGATCTGTAACTTTTTCTTTCTCAGATTTATTTATTTATGCGTAAGGTAGGAAGACACGCAGAGAGGGAGACATACAGAAAAAAAAAAAAAAAAGAGGAAAGCGAGAGAATCTTCCATCCCTGGTTCATTTGCTTGATGCCTCCAGCAGCTGGGGCTCAGCCAGGCTGAAGCCGGGGGTCTGGCTGGGTCTCCCTCTGGGTGGCGGAGGTCCGAGCACTCAGGCCACCTTCGGCTGCCTTCCCAGGGTGCATTAACAGGGAGCTGGATCAGAAGTGGAACGAGGGCTGGTACTCGAACCGGTGCTCAATGTGGGATGCTGGCGGTGCAGGTGGTGGCTTAATGTGCACCAGGCCCCCAAAGTAATTTTTTTTAAAATGTATATTCCTGATTGAGCATCTTCTCATTCTTAGCACCCAGGCTTGCATTCACAGCACAGCCAGTAAGGGCACGCCTACACGCGCATGCACACGTAAATGCTCTGTCCATTGTCATCCCTCCCTCTTTCCCTCCACTCATCCTGGCACCTGCTCCCCTAGCTAGCCACTTAACTGGCCCCTGCCCACCAGACAAACCTGTGAGGAGGTATCTGTGATGTGGGGCACTGCCCTTGGGCGGTAAGCTACCGGGGTGGAGAGGGAGGGGCCCATCCTGAGGAGGGAAGTCCAGGGAGCGGAGTGGTCACAGACAGGATGCGAGTGGCCCCCCTCCCCGGGCTGTGGACTGTGCCCCAGTGTTTGCCGCAGCTGCCTGGGGACACGGGGGAGCCCTGTGCGTTGGGCTTGGTCGTCTTGCTTCTCAGGAGGAAAACGAGGCCCAAAGGCCAGTGCTCGTGTTGGGCTCTGTCTGCAGCTGCAGGCTGGGTGACAGGTGGTGTCATGGGAGGCTGGTGCTCTGGTGCCTACTTATCGCTTGCCTTACAAATCACACCTGGATAGGCGCCCTGAGAGCCTGGCTAGGTGCCTGGTGCCACAGTGGGCTCTGAGAGTTCCCAAGGGCTCCGGCGAGCCGCGCCTTCCCCCTGCCAGATAGAGAGGTAGAGCCTGCATCCGCCCTGGGCATGCACAAGCAGAGTCCCAAGGAATCCTCTCCAGGGAGTGTGAACGGTGCTGAGTTCCACGCTGGCTTGCCCTCGCCTCCAAGGCGAGATGAGCAGGTGCAGGAGGCATTAAGGACGCGGCAGTGCCTGGCAGAGGCTCGCTCCTGGGTATTAAGAGCAGAGCAGAAGCATTCGAAAGGGGCACAATTGTCCTTCTCCGAGCATTGAAACCTGGCACTCTGCCGCCTGGGTTGTCCGTTCTCTGTTACGCCATGAGTGCTGGCTCTTGTGAGTACTACGCTGAGATCTCTTGCAACAGTGTGGGAAAGCCTCGCACGGGATCGTGTGGCCGTGACACCTTCCCTCCCTGGGACCAGAGGTCCACCATCTAGTCCCAGCACTGTCCCCCACCCCTGCCCTTACCCATGGCAAGCCTCTGTTCTCTCTCCTGGAGGGTCAGATGAAAAGCAGGTACATGGGAGCGTTTCCTGTGCACCTGCCAGGGTCCTGGGCCCTTCACGTGGAAGAACTCACAAGGCCTTCCCAGCCATACCATATCAGGGAGGCCCTCTCCCATGGGCAGATCAGGAAACTGAGGCACTGAGAGGCGCACAGCCCATTGTGGGTGAAGGCGGGGTTCACTTCAGTTTGTCTGACTCCCTAGCTCCACATGGGCTTGGGTGCCAAGGTTGATGTGATAGGTGCACAGGGGTTGACCAAACATTGGCACGTAGTAGGGCTAAATTAAGCACTTGGGCCAGCTTTCACTGCTTTCCCAGGTCATTAGCAGGGAGCTGGCTGGGAAGTGGAACAGCCGGGACTCGAACTGGTGCCCATAGGGAATGCTGGTGTCACAGGTGGCAGCTTAACCCGCTGTCCCACAATACTGGCCCCACTTGAGATTCCTTTATTTCTCAGACGCATTCTCTCTGTGTCTGTTCTATCTAATATGGCAACCCCCAGCCACATGCGTCTATTAGATGGAAGTGGCAGTTAATGAAAATCAAATCAAACTTCAATTAAGGCCCAAATAAAATGTGAAATGAAGTTCCTTGTCGGCACTGGTCACATTTCACTTGTGGTTAGCAACCACCAGCTTGGAAAACGCAGAGTGGCTTAGTCTGTCGCGGCCACTGTCGCCTCGGGCTGAGCTGCTCACTGCGGGAAGCCCTGAGCTCCAGTACCCACCCGCCCGCAGCTGGAGTCGCGGAGCCTGTATCCTGTCCTGGTTATCACCATCCCCTGAGCGTGCTGGCTGCAAGATGGCCCGCACCTTTGACCCTGCCCTTCGTGCCACCCATTCCCCCCACACCCTGAGTTCCACCCTGTAGCTGGGCAGGGCTGCACATCTGCCGGCCTTGGCCCCAGAGCCACTTGCTCATCTGATCAGCTCCTCTGCAAGTGACCTTGCACAGATGCCCGTGAAGGTTGTCCAGCGAGGCCAAGTGCCCCCTGTGGATCCTTTATTTTGGCATGCCTTTTAGAGTGCACCAGCACCTTTCACTTGCCATGGTTTTTTTTTTTTTTTTTTGCCTGGGATGCGGGCTGCCCTTTCTGCCTCTCTCAGTCTCTGGGGACCTAGGGGACAAGAGTGTCGTGCCCCACCACCAGCCCTCCCCTGTCCTCAGACCTGTCTGTATTCCCAGCTCTGAGGGCTAAGGCAGGGGATGTCTCTCTCCTTCATTCCTTTATTTGTTTGGAGAGCAAATTGGGCTCTGCAACTAGGGAGGATGCCCAGGTGACTGACACAGCCAGCCCTCCAAGCATGGGTAGGGGTGCCGGGGTGTGCGGAACCTGGAAAAGGGCTTTGGGGATGGGTCTGGCCCCTGTGGAGGTGCTTGGAGGCGGGGCTGCCATGTGTCTGTGTCATCTGCAAGGTCATGGTCCCAGGATGGGAAGACCACAGGCTCTCCTGGTGCCCGGGCCCAAGCTCTAGACTGCCCAGGCCCTGGGGAGTTGCTTCCGCAGCCCATGTGAACATTTCCTAGGTACGTGCAGGGTGTGACTCTGGTTCGTTTGCTCCTCCTGGAACCCCTGCCCCCAGCCTTCCCACAGACCCACTCTTCTCAGCCCCCCAGGGTTACTCTCAAAACCCTAGGGAGCACTGGTGACATAGCAGGTAAAGCTGCCGTGTGCAGTGTTGGAATCCCATCTGGGCACTGGTTCGAGTTCTGATGGCGCCTCTTTCAGTTGTGCTCCCTCGCTAAAGCACGTGGGAAACCATTAGAAACACTCTTTTGTTCTTCGTTCTTAGGCGAAATGAATGGAACACTTTGGTCATGCCCTAAACTGGTGAGGCTGTGAGGACACGGGACTCTGCCCCTTTAGGGCAAATGGGAAAGGAACCGGAATAGCCACAGTGGCAAATGTCAGTGATGGTGGTGACCACCACACACGTATGGCCAGCCCCTTGACTCCAGCAGTTGAAGCTGTTCGCTGCCCACCTGGAAGCCCGTCCAGGTACCCCAGCGCGTGTGCTGCAGCCTCCTCCAAGGGAGAGAAAATCGAGCAGCAGACGAGACACCCTTGCAAACGGGGCTAGCCTGCATCCACAGCTTCGTTCCCCCATTGCCTGTGGCAGCCAGCGCTGCTCCAGCCAGGAGCCCTGAATGCCCTCTCTGTCTCCCACATGGCTGGCAGGGACCCAAGTGGTGGAGTCACGAGCTGCTGTGTATTTGCAGGAAGCTGGCTTAGAAGCGGAGCTGGGACTTAAACTCACGCACTGTGAGAGAGGGGCAGGTGTCCTAGTAGCATCTCAACCCAATACAAATCTTTTCGGAATTGCAGGCTATACGAAGACTATGGAGACATGCACCAAACAGATGCGTTGCTCCGTGATAGGTCCCAAACTTGACCTCACAGGACCACCTCTGAAGTCTGGAACTTGGCCATCACCCTGACAACTCCCCATCTGACTGCCTGTGACCCTTCCTCTCATGCCAACTGTGGTAGACACTCACTCTCTGGGCGTTTCTGGCCTCAGTTTTTTGGTTCACTATGCAGGAATACCACTGGTGCCGGGACATTCTGTCCCCTGTAGTTCATGCTTACACGTCACAGCGGTTCTGGTAGGACCGAATGTGTGTGGGGCCATGCCCCACAGCTACTTTGAATATCCAGGATTAGGACAGAAGGTCCAGACAGCCTCCTGCCTAAGGGAGGCTGTTCTTTAAAAGAAATTAAGATTTATTTGTTTTACTCAAAAGTCAGAGTTACTGAGAGAGGGAGAATCAGAGAGACATCTTCTATCCACAGGTTCATTCTCCAAATGGCCACAATGGCCAGAACAGGGCCAATCTGAAGCCAGAAGCCAAGAGCTTCTTCTGGGACTCCCATGTGGGTGCAGGGGTGCAAAGTCTTGGCCACCTTCCTTTGCTTTCCTAGGCCATAAGAAAAGGAATGGGAAGTGCAACATGGGGTACAAACCAGTGTCCATATGGGATCCTGGCCCCACAGGCAGAGGATTAGCCTGTTGAGCTACTGCTGCCCCCAAGGCATGCTGTCCTTTTTATTGGGAGAGGGCCCTGGCTGTAGGGAGGGAAGTATTTTTAAGGAGATTTAGTAGGACTTAGCCACTGTTTGGATTTGGCTCGGGAGGAATGCACTGATGCGTGATTTGGATGATTAAGTTTTAATGGAAATAATAAATTGAGGAAAATAAGCTCCATTGGCCAGAGTTGTTGTGAGTGGAGAGGGAGGGGTAGTGTGCGTGGGGGGACCCCAAGCAGCACAGAGCAGGCACCAGTGAGAGGCGAGGGACACAGACCAACATGAAGGAATTCCTTCCCGGAGCAGTGAGCTGTGCTGGACCACATGCCTTGGGCTCCAACCCTGTCCCCTGTAGTTCATGTTTAGGCATCACAGCAGTTCTGGTAAGACCGAGTGTGTGTGTGTCCCCACTGCCAGAATATTTCGTAATTGACATCTGTCTTCCTGGGTTTTAATTTTTTATATATTTATTTTTAGAATATATTTGAGTCAGGGAGTGAGATTGAGAAGTAGAGCCAGGGAGGAGAGAGAGAAAGAGAGAGAGAGAGAGAGAGAGAGAGAGAGAGAGAGAGAGAGAGAGAGAGAGATTCATTCCCATCCACTAGTTCACTCCCCCGAATGCCCACACCTGCTGGGCCTGGGCTGAGGCCACAGGTGGGATCCAGGAGGTCTCCCATGTGGGGAGCTGGAACCCAACTTGTCCCCCACTGCCACGGGCTCCCAGTGTCTGCCCAGCAGGAAGCCGGAGTCAGGAACTGAGCCCAAGTATTCTGATGTAGGAAATAGGCATCCAAAAAAGCTGTTTTATTTAATTGAAAGGCAGAGTTGCAGAGACACACAGAAAGAAATCTGAATGTCTGCTGGTTCACCCCCCAAATAACCACAACAGCGGGAGATGAGCTGATTTGAAGTTAGGAACCAGGAACTTTCTCCAGGTCTCCCACGCGGGTACAGGGTCCCAAGATTTTGGGCCATCCTCCATTGCTTTCCAGGGGGGTTGTGATCAGGAGGTGGGGTTTGCGTGGGTGCTGGCTGCTGTATCTCCTTTGAAGCAGACACCCATGTGTTGGGGTTCTGGGGAGAGTAAGGAGGTGCTTTCCTGCAGGTGCAAGGGTGTCACGCCGTGGCCACTGTAGACTGGGTTTCAGACCCCAGAGTGCAGCGAGCTCAGAAGTGCCACCCAGCCCCCCCCCCCGTGCCTCGGGTTCTGTTCCTAATGAATTGCGTCTTCCTAGCTCCATCTTCCTGGAAGGGCGCCCTGTGTGGCAGTGGCGGTGGTGGGGAACTGCAGTGCAGAGTCGCTGCACCCCGCTGGTCCCCTCGTGCGATCCATTTGGCCCAGCTGCCTTGCCGGGTGGATGGAGTCGCAGCTGCTGCCCAGCAGGACAGTGAGTGGGACTGCGGTCATCTCATTGACTTCAATCCCTCACCACCTCAATGCCTGAGCACAGATGGCAGAGTCGACTTGAGACTGTCACCTCGGCCATCCTCAGTGCTTCAGCCCTAAAACTCCGGTGCCCACAAGGCCAGATGGGTGACCCACCTTTGGGAGGTGGCCCCAGGTGAGCACAGGCTCCCTTCACCTAAGTGCAAATGCTTGTCTTCCTCCAGGAAGTCTTCTTTGATTACTGCTACACTACTCAGCCACTTCCCGCCCTAATTCCGAGGTCTCTGTCCATTTCTTAGACACTGTATGGAGCCGCAGGAGGCTATGTGAGCTGTTTCTGTCTTTGGTGACACAGCGGTATCCCCACTGGTCTTTGCAGGGCCCAGGCTCCTGGTTGAACTTGCATTGCTTCGGAAACTAGGAGGGAAGGCAGAGGTGGTCTGCCTGAGGTCTCCAAGCCTTGACCTGGGCTGTTTGTGTCGGACAGTTTTGCATGGCTACGGTTGTTGTCCAGGAGGCCTGGGCGTCTTCCGTCCCATGGGAGGAAGGACTCGGGGTCTGGGATGGTGATGGCCAAGCCTCAGCCACACAGTTTGATGCCTTTACCTGCTGTTGGGAGTGGGGGTCAATGTACACGTGTGTTCTGGCTTTGGGAACAGAAAGGCTGAGAGAGCAAGATCCAGGACAAGCACAGCCTCATGTTTCCCTCCTGGTCCAGCACGACCTCTGACACAGGGGTGAGAGCTGAGCCAGGGCATGGTGATGCCATCATGAGCCAGATCTTTCATTCCACTGGCAGATGTAACATGCACTGTGTGGCAAACCCAGGCCTTGTTCAGTTTGGACCCAAAGACACACATGATTGTTCTTTGGACTCCTGGAAAAGGAACTTATCTCCCTGACCCCAGGGCATTTGCACTTGCTATTCCTACTTTCTGAAATCCCAACCTCATAGCTCTCTTCCTCCCTTGCCTAACCAGACCCCATCTTCTCCTAAGACTTCCTTTCCCGGAGAAGGTTGGCCATTCCCACGATCCAGGCCAGTCATTCTCTGTAAATGTTACCAGACTCCTGGAAGCACGATTTTTCTCTTGCCTCGGATTTAATTTCAGGTCGGTAGTTGCTGTGAGCTGGCTAGCTCCACGATGACAGATTCCTGTTTGAATGCCATGCGTCTTTGCAGAATGCCTGGCCTGAGAGTCACCGTGTCCCGTGCCTGCCACCAGTTCCCAGGTGACAGAAACTGGAACTCAGAGAGGTTGATGGGGTGTTCTGAGACCACACAGTGTGTGAGTTCGGGCACTGGGGGTTCAGCCTGTTCCCTCCAGCACCCTTGCCTTCACAGCTTTATGCAATTAGAACGCCGCACGGCGCGTGCTCATGCAGGGGTATTAATAGGGTCTGTTTAAGGGGTGGTGGGAGGGCAGAGGAGGGTGTGACTGACTCAGTCCGGGGGAGCAGTGGCTGCCTGGAGGAGGGGGCGGCGACCTTGAAGGCTCAGCAACTGTGGGCAATTTGGAGCAGCTACATAGAGCGCGTGGGAGCGTGACAAATGAGACCAGGCAGCAAGGCTGGCTGTGACACCCTCACTCTCCGGGGGCGTCAGGGGGTTTGGGCTGAGCCGAGCGGATAGGAAAGAGCTCCCAGAGGCTCGTCAGCTGAGCAGCGGCGTAATCCAGAAGGTTCTGTTGAGGCTCTTGCCTGACCGAGGTCAGGACTGCCACTGCTGGCTGCCAGAGTTGGCCGGGCTCATTCAGTGTCTGACAGTGGGATTTGTGGCCAACTGCATTAACTAGGATTGACGTCTGGTCACGGAGCCAGACACCTGGGACTACAGAGGCCAGCATGACACAGAAACTCTTCTTCTCTTGCAGGCATGTTCAAGTCCAAAGGAGCTGGGACCCAGGACCCCTTCTAAACAGTCATTCTGTGGTTCCCTGTGGCACTGCCCATGGCTACAGGGCCCCAGACAACCAAGGCCATGGGCGACCCCTGCCCAGAAAAGGGAGTGGTGATATTGGGAACAAAGTGTGATCTTTCTCCCTTCAAATGTGACACCTCGGCAGGTGCTTCCTAGAGGGCAAAGTGTGGGCAGCAGGAAGAACCTGGCAGGCCTGGGTTCCACATGATGGTCGCAGCCAACTCTAGCAGCACACAGCCCTCTTGGATGGGCCACTGTTCCGCAGTCTCTCCTACTCCTTTTGGCATGTTTTCTGTCTTCTCCTTCCTCCAAGGTTGGTGTGTTGGTTGGCATCAGTCCCCTGGGGCCCGATGAGTCCACAGTCATGCCTGGGGAAGAGGGTACCCTGCAGGCCACTGAGCTGAGTCCTGTTCAGACAGAGTGGCTGGCCCGAGACAGCACCAGCACGGGCCAGTTTCACCTCATATGATGCAAGCTTCACTCCTTCCCCCCTGATCTTGGCAGGTGCACTCCCAGCCAGTCCATCACCTTCAAAATCCTTTGCCTCTGGATTGTCGGGGTGATGTTTCGGTGCATCAGCAAGCCAGGATGCTATTGTGAGTGCACCTGCTTTTTCCTGGGGAGTCTCCAGTAGGGAGTGAATTTGGCCAGCTTGGATGAGCCCCTATGTCCCATTAGATACCCCCCTCTTTTGGACCCTCAGAGTGGAACCCATGAAGCCATCCCAGAAAGGGCTGGGGTAGGCACATGGGGGACCTGCACTGCCACAGGGATGCTGCTCGGACTTCTTGTCCAGCAGCAGGTACGTTTGGGGTCTCAGCTCTGTAGGAGCTGTGGTGTTTTCCTGGGTCCGGCTAGTACCAGCAGCTGAAGAACAAATGGTTCCCTGTGGAGGCGCGTTTGCCGCCACTGTTGTTTCCGTTTTCTGTGACCCCAGGCCTCCGTAGTGGGTCTCATGTCTGCATTCCGGGGCTGGCGTGCATGAGTTCACCGGAGCATGGGCGAGCTTGCACAGGAGACTGAAGGAGCCCCATGGAAAGGAATTAGTACTGGCACGGCAGACCCTAAAGGTCATGGGTGATGAAAAACTCGTCTATACAGTCTGGGTCCAGTTTGTGGCTTTAGAGCTCCAGCTACTGTCAGGGGCTTCCACCACCCTTAGGACCAGGTTCCTTCAGCGTCACTTCCTATGGGTCACATCCCCTCTGGGATCCCAGCCCTCCTCACTAATCCTCCGTTTCCTGGAGGCCTCTTTGGCATTTGGGGGTCTGGATTTCTTATGGTCGACTCCCTCCTGAACGACGATATAGGGGGATGAGCCTCAAGGTAGGATGCTGTCCCCTTTTGGGTTTCCATAGTGACAGGGCCGCTCAGGGAGCGTCTGAGGATTTGTCTGACTCCACTGAAGGGCCGTGGGAGGTTCCCCCACACAGCGCAGGCTCCACGGCGCATCTGTCACCTGGCCGGCCCCTCCTCCTCCAGCCTGGGTTTTCCAAGGCGGGCTTAGTGCCTCCCTTGCTCATGCAAACTCCCCCTCCGGCCTTCCCTGAGGCCTTGGACATGCAGTCTCACACGCATGTGTGTGCATGCTGTATGGGTATGCACGAATGTGTGTTCACACGTGTATATATGCATTAGTGTATACCTGCTCAGGATGTGTGTACACAGATGTGTGTGTGCAGGCAGGGCTGTGTAGACACACACAAGTATGTGTGTGTGTGTGTGCACTCTGGGACACTCCTCCATGGGCACTTGTTGAAATGCATTTCTAGGCAGTGTTATTTCTGTCCCCAAGGGCAATGTGGGGGTCAGCCAGAAGCTAGGACAAGATGCTCTCCTCAGCAGGTCATGCTGGGAGGCGGGCTGTCCCACTTGACAGAATGAGGCTCAGGTTCTCCCACCTGGGTGAAATGTGCTCCAAGTCTTGGCTCTAGCTCCATGGATTGCAAAGCCAGGCCCTTGCTGTTGTCGCTCTGGGCTGGGGCTTGACCCCGTGAACCTGCCCTGGGATGGCCCAAGGCTGGGGGCAAGAGCAAAGTGCTGGTGTACTTCAACAACAGATGATGGGGGAGCTTCATACAGTTGGTGAAAATGGAAGTAAAAGACAAGTTTGAGTGCAAAAAATATTTCAAAAGCCGTGCATAGTTTTTTTTTTCTTTCGAATATATGTTTTTCATTTTCTACTGCTTTCCCAGGCCATAAACAGTGAGCTGGATTTTAAATGGAACCCCTGGGACCAGAACCAGTGCCCTTATGGGATGCTGGCACTGCAGGTGGAAGATTAGCCTGCCCGCCATGCTGGCCCTTCAAAAATTGATTTTAAAGATGTATTTATTTTATTTATTTGGTAGGAAGAGTGGCAGGGGGTGGAGAGGGAGAGGAGAGAGAAAGAGAGGGAGAGAGCTGTTTCATATATAGGTTGACTCCCCTAATGTCTGCCACAGTCAGAGCCGGGCCAGGCCAAAACCAGGAGTCAGGAGCTTTATCCAAGTCTCATACATAGGTTTCAGAGGCTCAAGAACTTGAATTGTCATTTTTAAATTTTTTTTCCTCCCAGGATACATTAGCAAAGAGCTGGATAGGAGGCAGAGCATTCAGGACACAACCGACACTGGGGGATGTGGGTGTCCCATGTGGCGGCTTAATGTGCTGCACCACAACACCCATCCTTCTGGTGGGGATGCAGAGGAAGAGATGCATACAGACAAATCTGTATTCTCAGGCAGGTGTGAGTGCTGCCGGTCAAGGGCAAGAGGAGGCAGGGCTGGGTGCTGCTTTGTCAGTGAGGCTCGGGAAAGCCTCTGGGGTGATTGGTGGTGGGCGAGCTGGTGCAGTGTCTGAATCGGGAACACGAGTGGCCTGTGTGGCGAGCCACGAGGGGCCACGGGGTCTGGCGTGCAGGAGGTGGACAGGCACCTCGGCCAGGGCCCCTTATGCTCATGTTAGTAGCCACCAGGGGAGTCACAAACATGCTGCCACTTGGGCCTCATTCCCTTGGCTTTGTCAGAGCACCCCTTCATCCACATGATGCTGATATGCAGCCAGGCTGGGGACCACCGGCTCAGGTCCCTGCAAGTGGCGGCGGCAGGGGACTCAGGCTTTCGGCTAAGTGAGATGAGAAAGCCTTGCAGGGGAGGAGGGATGAGGGCAGGCAAAGAGGTGTGATCTGGTTTCTTTCTGGAAGGTCTCCTGACAGCCAGGGCAACAGCAGGTGGGAGGGTGTGGGAGTGGTGACAGGGACAGCTCAGGAAGCTGTGGCCACCCTGGTCCAGGCAGCAGCAGCTGGCTAGGAGATCAGTCTCTTCCCGAAGGAACCCAGGCTCAGGCAACACGAATGTGTCCTCTTACCGCAGTCAGAAGTCAAAAAGCAAGGTGGCACTCAGCTGTGTTTCTTCTGGAAGCTTCTGTTGGGGGTGGGAGGTGGTGATCTGCTTGCTAGTCTTTTGTACCTGCTAGAGGCTGCTTGTATCCTTGTCTTGGGTCTCCTCCTTCATCTTCAAAGCCCATCCCTGTGTCCCCTCCGGCTCTGCTCCCACATTTTCTGTCTCCCTCAGACTTTGGTCTGGACCTCCCTTAGGAAAAATCTTGGTGCGTCTTCCTTCATGCTCGACCGTTAACTTAACCACCCCATGCAGAGTCCATTTTGCCACCCCAGGCCATGGATCACTTCTTGGGGAAGAAGCACTCTTCAACCAGCCACGGTTACAGCCATCTCTACAGGTGTGGGGTTGCGATGAGGCAACAGGTCCTCCAGCCCTAGCAGCCCCCAGGTGTCTCCTTACCGGAACACAGTTATCTTGGCTTTTCTCACTGCCTTCAGACACTGTGTAGACTCCGAAGACTGCTGCGTTGGCTTCTGCCCTGTCCCTGAGGGGAGCCCAAGGACAGGGCCCTTCCTAGCCAGGGCTTTCCCCAGGCAGGCTGGGCTGGTCAATCAGATGGCCCACTCCCACTTGCCTGGGGGTTTCAGAATGTGTCTTTGTTTGCTTGTTTGTTTGTTTTGTGACTGCTGTTCTAGATGACCACAAGCCTGTTTTACAGATCACCCCACTGCCCTGCAGGTCAGAAGTCCAGTGCAATTTCAAAGCCAAGGTGGGTGTTGGCAGGCAGCGTTGCTCGCCAGATCCTCTAAGCAGGATCTTTCTCTGCCTTCCTGGCTGTCGGCAGCCCTCGGCTCCTCAGGGTCACTGACCCGAGGTCCTTGTCTTCTCTTTGGCTACACACACCGCAGGCTGCTCCCCCGGCTTCCAGGTCCCTGGCCTCTGTCCATCTGCAAAGCCTGCTGCGTGGGGGTGGAGACGTGGTCTCCTGGGAGCTTTCTGCTCCTTCTGTGGCCGACCAGGACACACCGTTCTAAGATTCAGGCTTCTAGATTATGTCAACCTACTTGGCTATTTTGGCATGATCTGTCCAGCTGCAGCCCTGGTCACATGGTCATGTGGTTGCCTGTGTAAGGTCCCTCCTGTCATAAGAAGTAGCGCGTCTATATTTATGGGCTCCCAGTGGGGAGAGTGTGGACATTTTTGGAGGACGTTGTGCGTGCCACGTGGAGCAGTGTTAATGACCATGATGCACGGATGTTGCCTAAGCCTTTACCAGGCACCAGCCCTTACGTTTGGAAGCTCACTGAATTCCCAGGAGGAGCTTCCAAGCAAGCTGCTATGATCATGCCTCTTTCATTGGTGGGAAAGCTGAACAAGTGGCCTCATGGGTGGCATTGTGTCACATCCACTCCCATTCCTGTGTTGAAATCTTAGCTCTCAGTGTCGCAGGAGGGGACTTTACTGGGATGTGGTGTTTTTTTTTTTTTTTTAATAAAAGTGGGTGAGTCAAAATGAAATCATACTGGGGGCCAGAGTTGTGGTGCAGAGGGTGGAGCTGCCGCTTGCAACACCTGCAACTCCTGTGGGAGCACCAGCTTGTCCTGGCTGCTCCATTTCTGAACCAGCTCCCTGCTGAAGCACCTGCAAGAAGAGCAGATCATGGCCCAGGTGTGTGGGCCCCTGCCATCCACCCACCGGGAGATCCGGATGGAGTTCCTGGCTCCTGACTTGGATCTGGTCCAGCCCTGGATGTTGTAGGCATTCTGGAGGCGGGGGGGCAGAAGGCTCCTCAGTCTCTCTGTAATTCTACCTTTCCTTTTATATCAAATCAAAGCAAATCTCCCCCTAAGAAATAAAGTCATTCCAGTGGTCCTAATCTGAATAGGAATGG
This sequence comes from Ochotona curzoniae, assembly GCF_017591425.1. NCBI lineage: Eukaryota > Metazoa > Chordata > Mammalia > Lagomorpha > Ochotonidae > Ochotona > Ochotona curzoniae. The sequence goes on from NW_024465421.1 coordinate 9,500,190, forward strand.
TGTCTTTATAAAGTGGGGAAACCAAGAACCACTCCACCTCCCCGCAGGTAGAGGAGATACTGTGTGGAGGTGAAGCCTTCCCTGGCTAGGTCAAGGACAGGCTCTGGGCACGGTCCTGACCCACAGACCTCAGCGGGCCTCAGTCCAGCTGCCACCTTGCTGTCTGGGTTAGACTGCTTGTAGCTCAGCTGATTCTGCTCAGGTCCCACAGTGCTCTCTCCCCCAGAATCCACACTCTTTCTTTTCTTTTTAAGATTTATTTTATTTACTTGAAAGGCAGAGTTACAGAGAGGGAACGAGGGGAGAGAGATTTTCTGTTTGTTGGTCCACTCTCCCATGGTTGCAATAGCTGGTGGAAGTCACGGTCTCCCCCACGAGTGGAACGGGCCCAAGTACTTGGATCATCAGCTGCTGCTTTTCCAGAGGCACTCGCAGGGTGCTGGATGGGAAGTGCAGCCAGGGATCAAATTGCTTCTCATATGCCACTGGCACTGTAGGGAGTGACTTCACCCACTACACTCTCATGCCAGCTCCAGGGCCCTTCACTCTTACCCCAGGCTAGTCTGACCCTGTAGGTGACCCCAGCTGCAGGGGAAGGGGGACAGGCTTCCTGGATGAAGGAGTTGGAGGGCCTATAGGGCCGGTTGACTTCCTGGGTCCCCTCCCACCAGACCAGTGTCTCAGTGCTTCTCTGCAGGGCTCACCATCCTGCCTTAAAGGTCTGTTGTGGTTCAGATCCTCCGTCCCCTGGCATGGTGTGTGTGTGTGTGTGTGTGTGTGTGTGTGTGTGTGTGTGTGTGTGTATGTGAGCACATGCTGTGGCTGGAGGAGGCGCCCTGTCGGAAACCAAGTCCCGTGTTGGAGACACCGGCCCAGGAGCTTGTTTCACGGGAGGGTGACTTCCTTCCGTCTTTTTTTCCCCTTTTAAACATTGCATTTATTAGCTCTGCCACCACACAATGTCCCTTGATGTGTTTCATGCTGTAAAGAGACAGCCCCTGCCACCCAGTCGCACGCTGTGGCTGACAGCATCTGTATCAGGTGTGCGTGCGCGCGTGCACACACACACACACGTGCACACAGACTGTTGTCAAGCATACAGACGTCACTGGCTGCTAGGAACAGCCCCCGGATGCAAGCCCTGTCTTTCGTGGAAGAAGGATGGGAAATTCCACTTTCTTGCGGGGGAACAGGTGGTGCAGACAAAGTCCAGAGAGGCTCTAGGACTTCCCTGGGCCGAGCTTGTGGCTCACCAGCAACTTGGCCTTGGTGCCTTGCAGTTCTGCAAACTTTTTTTTTTTTACCTGCCTGGCCTGCTGGTGGAGGTGGCAATGGGTTAGTAGGAAACCCACAGAGAGGAGTAAAGGGTGATGGGGGAGGGCGAGGAAGCAAAATATGTGAATAATGCACCTGCTGAATAATCAACCGATTGAGAATTGACTTGTCATTGCACTTGTCTTAGCATGGAGATGCTGACGCTGGAGGATGGGGCAGCAGGCAGAAAGGGGAGGCGGGGTTGGGAGAGAGGACGCTGGATCTGAATGAAGGCTAAGCTTATGCACTGGGGGAGGGGACATTTGTACAGCATTTTCAACCACAAGGGCAAAAAGCTCCCACGGTTGGGGATGGGATGTGGGGATGGGGAGGAGAGGAAGACACAGAGGCAGGAGGGAGCAATATTTTTCTCCCGAGCAGTAAACAAGTGCCAAATTAACCCCCTCAGAAATGACACTTGGAGAGCGTCTGCAGGAAGCTCAGAGAGCCGCACAGCCTGTTAGAGTGATTGGTTTTGTTCAAGCTTCATCCGAGGCTTGCTTTAAAAAATAAATTTGGTTTCCCCTCTCACAACAGTCTAGAGGGGAGAGTCAGCATATCCCAACCATCTCGTGTCATCAACTAGACGCCTGTGAGCAAAGTGGTAATGGTGGAGCTCGGTAAATAGATTGTGGGGTGCGAGACCCAGCCAGCTCCCTGCTGCCTCCTTGAAGGTTAGCTGTTGGGTGGTTGGGGGAATGTCCCAAGAGTGGCTTCCCTTCAGCCACACCACTAGGACCCTGGCTGTGCTTGTTGTGACGGTCTGATGTTTTCAGGTGCACCTCATGTGTGTGAATGTGCACAAACAACCGTTAAGAACTTGGCTTGCACAGTGAGTGTTGGGTACTGCCATTAGGATGCTGTTTGCAATGCCTGTATCCCATAGCTAGGTGCCTGAGTTCGAGTCCTAGCTCTGCTCCCACTTCCAATTCTCTGCATCCTGGGAGGTGGCAGGTGATGGTTCTGGTACTTGGATCCCTGCCACCCATGTGGAAGATATTAATGGAACTCCAGATTTCTGGCTTCAGCCTAGCCCAGGCCTCGCTGTTGTGAGCACTTGGGAAGTGGATTGGAACTCTCTCCCTATTTTCTGCCTTTCAAATACACGAAATAAAAAATAAATGAATAAAAACCAGAGCTTGGTTGTGCAGACAGATTGGCCTGCCACTGATTGTCCGCTTGCACACACGAGCTTCAGGACCCTGGACAGCTCCATGACCGTGCCCCTCTGTGTCTACCAACTGTCAAGTGAGGAAATGACCTTTGTAGATGCCATGGCTGTGCTGATCCATAGTCCTGAACTCCTCTGTGTTTGCCAGTCTCCTTTGCTCTTGGGTTGGTCATGGGACAGATCTGACCAATGTGAGTAGAAGAGGTACATGTAACTTCTGAGTGAGAGAGTAAGTCTACAGAGTTTCTGTTTTGAAGGGATTTCAGACAATCCAAAGAAAGTTCACTGTAAAGCTATTCTGGTGCAAAAAGACAAAATTCATGCAGAGAGGAATCTTCAGAAAAGTCTGTGGGAAACGAGGATGTTGAAAAAAAAAAGACTAGGCATGTATTTCAACATGTTGGCAATGAGACAAACTTTCTTTTAATTCTCTTTCCCACTAACTTTTGAAGTCCTTGAGTGTGGTGCCATTGATGCTATAGAAAGAGCCTGGGGCCCTGAGTCATGAATGGAGGAAAGATGCACAGCCGGCTAACCAAGAGGCCTTGGTGATTTGGAAATGTTGGTCAGCTCAGCTAGGGCTAACTTCCCCAAAGAAATACACAAGGATGCCCTGGAGAGTCACTGGGAAAACGCAAAGGAGGGAGCCCAAGCATCTAAGAGCTCAGCAAAGTGCCTGACATGTACAAACTGTGGAATCATCTTAGAGGTGTGTGTATGAATGCATTGTTTCAACAAGCATGAAGATAGTCAGTGACTGTCATGGCTAGCTGTGTGGAATAGCAGTAGCCTGTGAGTTCACATTTTTTGGGTTGCAGATTGTACTCCATGCACTCTCTTGCAACAGTGTTTATCCTTTGAGGAAGAGGGGCACCAGGCATCGTGATGAGCGGTGAGGCTGTGCAGTTAGAAACATCCCTTTGGGAGCCAGTGTTGTGATGCAGTGGGTTAAGTCATCCAATTGAGCTCCCTACTGATGTACATAGGAAGGCAGTGGACAATACAGCAAGTGCTTGGGGGCGCTCTGGTACCCAGGTGGGAGACCGGGATGGAGGTCTGGGCTCCTGGTTTGGTTTGATAGTGGTGGACATTTGAGGAATGAACCTTAGAGATATGTGAGGATGTTTCAAAAAGTTCATGGGAAAAATGGAGTTAAAAGGAAAGTTTATTTTGGTGCAAAGAAAGTTTTGAAAACCATGCATAGGTTTTTCATAAATAAACATTTTCCATGCACTTTTTGAGGATCCCACATGTAACAACACATCACTCAAATGCCAAGGGACAGGTGTCATTTCGTGGGGTCTTCTGCAAGAATCCAGAGTGTCACTGATTCTGCTTGGTGGGCATCAATGGGAGGTGGGGCTTCATGGAGGAGGGGGCCTTTGATTTCAACCGTGGAGGTTGAGTAAAAATTGGGCAGGAGAGAAAGAGTAGTTCAGGAATGGGATTGATCTGACGCCCTGGTGTGCCGTGTTGGGTGAGCTGGGACAAACGCTTTGGTGGTTGGAGTGCTGGGAGCCAGAGATGGGTGGAATCATGTCCCTCTTCCAGCATACTGCATCGTCAACCCCGAGGCCTGGCACTGTGTGACTTGCCAGGAGGCGAGAGGAGTGTTCTTTAGAGGTGAACACTCAAGGGGTTTGAGAGAGAGAGAGATCGTCCCGGATTTTCCAGATGGGCTCAGCCCACAGCCAACTCTCCCAATTGTGGTCAGATGCATGTCTGGAAAGAAAAGTGATGGACTGGAGTGGTCTTGAAAGACCAGGGAAGGTGGGCAGCCAGGGAGTGCCAGGAAGGGCAAGGAAATGGGATGTGGCCACGGGAGCTTAGTGGTACAAACACCTTGACATTGGCCAGTGAGACCCAGGGTGGACATCTGACCCATGGAATTTGGGATAAAACCTTGGCATTGGCTGAAGCTGTGAGATTGGTGATGGTTTGTTGCCCATCCAAATACAAACCGGGACCGACCTTGCTTAACTTCTGAGATCATGCACGTTCAGGGTGGTATGGCCTTAGACAATTGGTGATGACTTGTTACAGAAGGTGCTAGACAATGAATATAGTATCTGATAGAGAATGTCAGAAACCCACACTGGACAGATCTTGAACTTGAGTAGGTCTTGAACACCCACCCTGCCCCACTGAGAGTCTTGAACTTGAACAAGGTGCCCACTTTCGTGTAGTATTAACATTCTCAGTAAGTGTTAATATTCTGGGTTAATATTCTGAGAGCAAGTGGGAGAACTACCTTGTTCATTTTAATGAGGATGAATCTTGCAAAAATTGAATGTACATTTCTGATATAATTAATGGAAATTTTAGGTTCTTTTCCAAGCCTTGGCTGTGAAAATAAATGCTGTCATGAGTGATCTTGACCCGGTGTCATGTTGCACACGTGGAGGAGGGATTCCAAGAAACCCAACTGTCAGGACCCAGAGAACAAGCAATGCCTTTAGGAATCTGCTGTTTAAGGACATGGCCCAGGGTAGGTGGGTTCCAGAGGGAAGGGAGGTCTGTGGGGCTTCCTGGAGCAGGTGCAGCAGATCTGAACTCCTGGTTGACCTTGACCTTGGAGGTGCTGGAGACAAGGAGGCCTGGGGAGAGGCTGAGGCTGTGGGACAAGCAGGGTGTGTGTGTGTGTGTGTGTGTGTGTGTGAGAGAGAGAGAGAGAGAGAGAGAGAGAGAGAGAGAGAGAGAGAGAGAAAGGGGCAGGCAGAGGTGGTGGAGAGGTATAAAAGACTGGTTGGTGTGGGTGGGTGTACGTCAGTTTTTTCTGTTGCTTCTGCTTCTTCAGGGTCCCTGGGTTGGAGAGATCCCAGGGCTGGGTCTCTGAGGGCTGAGGGAGGCATCCACTTTGGGGCCCACCTGCCAGGTGTGAATTCTACTCTCCATCACCTTCTGTCTGCTTTTTGGCCCGGGGAAGGTGAGGAATTTTGTGAGGTGAGGAAGAGGGGAAAGAACTTGTGCTGCTGCCATCTCTAAGCATGTGTCTGCAGTGTTTGACCTTGTGGCTGGCGTCTGACCACCTGCGTGGTGATGTCTGTGTGAGGTTTTTTTTTTGTTTTTTTTGTTTTTTTTTTTTTTTTTTTTTTTTTACATCAAGATGCTCTAAGTGGTTCATCTCGGCTGTGTGCTTACCCTGGCTCCTCGCTCGCCATGGCAGTTGCACAACAGATTCTTCAGCCTTAGGTGTATTTTCATTGCTCCCCGGTGTTACAGTTAGAGTGAGATTTGACTCCCCAGACTCAGACTTGCTAATGGTTGGTTGCTGGATTGAGCATGGTCGTACGGGAAGTGGGTCTCATGGGAGATCTCCAGCTCACGGAGGCTCACCTTGGGAAGGTGGTTCTGCCAGGAGGGTTGGCTCTTTAAGGTCCATGCCTCTCCCCTTCTGGGCTGGCTGTGGACTCCCTGTCTATACGTCTCCTGCCACAGACACCAGAGACTGTTAGGGCTGCCGATCTTAGACTGTGAACCTCCCAAACCATCAATGGGTGCAGACCTTCTTCCCTCTCTCTCTCCTCTTGGGTATGTACGTAGTTCAAGCACAGAAAAGCTGACTCATGCCCCTGAGCAAAAGGTGGTGGTGGGAAGGTGGGGGTCGAGATCACCTCAATTTCCCAAGGCTGGCTCATGCCTTCTATGTGCTCCAAGCATGAGCACAACTGTCCATGCCCTGATGCTTGAATGGGGGCACATGCACCTGCTGTGTGTTTCTCTGGAAGCCTCACAGGGAATGAGTCTCCCTAAGAGGACTCCTGACTCCTCCCGAGGCTGCTAGGATTGCTCAGTGGCCGCTGAGCATGGAGATGCTATTGGAAGACCATGAGCAGAAAATGATACAATTTCAGAGCCAGGAAGTTTGGCTCACAACTCCAGGGCAGTGAGCCAGAAGATTCTCTTCCTGTGTCTGTTTAGGATACTTGTAACTCTAAAAATATCTGTGGCTGCTGTGTACATTAGCACAGGCTGTGCACTGCACGACTCCGGGCCATGTGGCTGGGATGAACCATGGTGAGAATTGTACCTCAGGTTTGGGGCAGTTGAAGTGGGGAGGTGGGAACCTGCAGGCTCTTATTTGGAGAGGGCCCAGGAGCAGAGAATTCACCCACCCCCACATATTTCCCAGACTTTTGGTCACTCGGATGTCACCTCCCTAAGTGAATTGGTACCCACTCATCACTGTTGTACTAGGATTTTGTTGCTGTTCTATATTGGCTCACATTTCACTTACATTCTTGGGCTGGAGAGGGAAGCTTTGTGTCACAATTTGAAGTGGCAGACCAATGCAACTTGTCAACAATAAGATATTAAGACATGGGGCTAGCGAGATGACTCGATAGGCTAACCCTTCACCTGCAAGTGCCAACAGCCCATATAGTTCATTGTCTTGGCTTTTCCAATTCTCATCCAGCTCCCTGCTGTGGCCTTGGAGGGCAGTGGAGGATGGCTCAGGTCCTTGGTGCCCTGTGCCCACATGCAAGACCTGGATGATGCTCCTGGCTCCTGGCTTTGGATTGGTCCAGCTGTGGCAATTGTGGCCATTTAGGGAAGCAGTGGATGAGAGATTTTTCTCTTGGTCTCTCCTTCTCTCTTTGTAGTGTTGCCTTTCCAATAAAAGTAAACACATCTTTATAAAACAAAGTAGACATATGTTTTCATACATGCATGTGTGTGTGTGCATATGTGGATGTAAAACAGGGGTTTAGCTGGCTGTGCTGGTCTTTTCTCTCCCTTCCTAAAAGAGTAGACTGGTGGACAAGTGGTAGAGTGGTGATAAGGTTAGAGGGGCACAGAGCCAAGTGTTCTGAAAGTACCCCAAGGGATTGTCAGGGCAAGGAGGGGAAGAGTGGTATTCCAGGGAGCCGTTGCCATCACTCAACACCACATCCTCCCAGAGGAGTTCCTGAGGGATTCAACGGCACCCTGGCCCATCCCGGTCCTCCATGGGTTGCTTAGACGCTTCTGTAGAACCCCTACAGGGTGACCCACACCTGTCCTAGCCTGGCACTCCTGGAACGTTTAATGCCACCACGAGGAGCTTTTCTGAGGCTGAGCTCGGACAGGTCGTGCTCCTTGGGCATGTGGGATTTTGGTCTGCTTCTTGGGGCCAAGCTGTGCCCATTAGCTCCTTCCTAATCAATGCCCTCCTTCCAAACGTGACGGAAAGTGAGAGATCTGGAGGTAGGAAGCCTGCCTCCATTGTTCATGAGTAAGCTTCTTCGGGCCTCAGTTTCACCATCTGTGTAATGGGAATCATCATCGTAGCTTCTGCATCTGGCTGATGTGAGATTGAGGCTAGTGAGCGCAGATGGCCCTGGAAGAGTCCTGTGCTCAGTGACAACCACTAATAGCTTTTCCTGTAGCCAGGGATTGGGGGAGGGGGGTACCCTTAGTCACAAGACAAAGGACTTGAACGACCAGCTTCAGCTTAACATCTGACTCATATGATAAGTTCTCAGAGCATCCTGTATCCGAGGACAGCTCCCTGCTCCTGGGCACCTGGGGGACCGAACCGCCCAAACACTTGCTGCCCACATGGGAGGCCCGGATTGCATCGTCCGCCTTCAGCCTGGCTTCGCCTTGGTGTCTGTGGGCCTTTGGGGGAGTGAATCAGCAGGTGGAAACTTGGTTCTGTCTCCCTCTATCTCTCTGCCTTCCAAATACATAAATGAATAAATAAATAAACACTTTTTAAAGTGCAGAAACAAGACTGAAATATTGGGGAAAAAAAGATATTTGCCTTGCTGTAAGCAACTCCAATATATGGATGACATAAAACAACCACAATCACTTTTATTTATTAAGTCCCCTCGAAAGATGATGATGATAATAGCGAGTGCTGACGGTCTGATCTCATCTAGCAGTTCTCTGGATAAGGGGACCTCAACATGTTCACCAAAAATGGTACTAAAGCAATTTCTTTTGGTGCAGTTTCCCCTCCCTGAAATTCCTACGTGTGAGGAATCTGCAAGTGTCATGTTGTAAAGCTTTGCATTTCTTTCTAAGAGACATATCCTCTAACTCCATTTTCTGCAAACTGTTTTGCCATGGCTTCATAGGTTTTCCCGTGATCTCCAGCTAACCTATGTTGGGGGGCAGGCAGCATCTGCTGCACCTGATATGGTGTAGGTAAGGGTGCCCATTTTACAGCTGTGTAAATTGGGGCTCTTGGTCTCAGAGCCTGAACTCGACGAGCTCCCAGCTCTGACCTGCTCTCAGTTTTAGATTCTCTGGTTTGGAAATTCTTAAGAACAAATCCTTCTGTTGGGTTTACCGGCTGCATCCCCAGATGCCCAAATGAGGGGTTCCTGGAGGCTGTGGTGAGGTAGCTGGGATGCCTGGCAGTTTGTCTACAGTCTCTCATCCACTTGCAGGCACCATTATCCCCAGAATGTGGGACCCCCCCTCCCACTCTCTACCCCTCTCACACACACACTTTGGACTCCTGCCAGAAACCAAGGCATGGTACCATCTGTAAGAGATAAATAAATCAAAATATCATCAGCAGATAAGTGTGTGCCATCTGCTGCCCTGTCAGTTGAACTGGCAGAGGCCTCGGGAGGACTCCGAGCCAGAGCTTGCCAAGGCTGTGCCGCCGGCCTGGGGAGTGAGAGGAGAAGCTTCACGCAGGAGCACTTGGCATTCCGCTTTCCTGCCTGCTTCCTCTGCTGAATTCCTTCAATCCAGCCAGCCAAGGTGGGGGAACTTTGGCCCTTGCCAAACAGTGAAAAAAAATCATCTCTCATCAGCCTGGTGTGTGGGGAGTGAGGACCGCTGCTTCCGCCAGCCTCTCCATGAGTCAAAAGCATCTATTGTGGAGAATATGAACTGTGCACCTGCTGGGAGGCTGGGTTCCCTGTGCAGGCTAGAAGCATACAGGTTTGGGTCCCGTGGGTTGTGCATCTTGAAAAGCATCCCCCTCTAGAAGGCGATTGATGCTTCCTGCCCCAGGAGGAGCCCTTTTGTGGAGGGCATCTGGGGCTTCCTTTGAGAGGCATAGATTTTTCTAAGACCTGTCTAGACCTCTGCCCAGGGGTCATACAGAGCAGTATGCATACAAAGTCTGTCCCAGATCATCTTGATTAGGATCCTGGCTCCATCGCTAGCCAAGTGAATCAACCTTCCTGAGTCTTGGTTTGTCCATCTGTAAAATGGGGGTGGCGGTGGGTGCACCTGCTGTTGTGGAGACTGATGGGTTATATAAAGCCCAGGGCTTGGCATCGAGAAGGTGGCCAATCTTTGTGAGCCCATGCTGTTTGTTGGCCTCACATTGTTGTCCCTCCCCCACCACCGCATCCTCCCCTGGGCAGACACCTCAGTTACACCATCTGGTGGGCATAGAATTAAAGTCACGATCCTCAGACCTGGGGTGTGGGGGATCCAGCCAAGCATGAGGGGGCTCCTCAGTGTCCCTCTCTATCTTGCTTGCCTGCGTCTCCTCCACTGCCAGCCAAGACCTGGACTTGTCCGTGCCAAGGCCAGCCTGACCGGCCTGGGACGCTGTGCACACCATCGGGCATCAGGCATCTGCCTCTGGCTGCCTCTCCCTGTTCCGCGCAGGGCCCTGCCAGGTTCTTCCACCTGCTTGAGCTGGAGCTGTGGAATGACAGCTTCTTGCTCTGGGAAGCCTCCCAGGCCCTCCTGGGAGAGGAGGGAAGCATGTGTGTGTGTGTCTAACGCAGGACGCAGAGAGGGGATGAAGGCAGCTCTTACAGAGGGCCAGACACTTGGGCACACTCCCTCCTGCCTGGATCCTATGTGCACAGGTTAGAAGACAGGCGTTGGGTACCCCCTTACTCAGGGTGTTGCTTCTGATAGTTTCAGGTACCTAGTAGCAACTGCAGTAAGGGAATGTGCCATGGAACATTCCAGAAAGAAGCAATCCATCCGTTTGAAGGTGTAAGCCACTCTGAGTGGTGTGATGGGCATCTTGCGCTGTCCTCCCTCCTTCTTGCCCAGCACATGAGTCCTCCCTGTGTGCAGTGTGTCCACTCTGTGTACGCTGCCTGCCTGTCAGTCATTTTGCAGGTGTCTCGGTGCTCCTGTTATTGTAGTATTCGAATACGAGATGAGCCCACGGTCACATGCCTTTTCTTCTTTTATTACTGGCTGTCATTGTCCATTTCTTACTGTGCTTAGTTTACAAAGAACACTCTGCTGTGGGTCTGTGTGTGGAGGGCCAACACGATCTACTGGGTTTGGTGTTATCCGCCGTTTCATGTGTCCGTTGAAGTCGTGGTATCTCTGGGGATAAGGCGAACATCTGTCCTCCAGTGGTTTCTGTTCGGCAGGTGGAGGCAAAAGGCTCAACAAGCTGAGCCGCTTGCAGAGGGGGCGTGGTGGGAGGAAGTACAGGGTGGCCTTCTGAGCCCAACTGTCTCTGTGAGTACCCCCCGTTCTAGAGGGGGAGTCCACAGAACGTGACAGGCATCCTTGGGGCTGGGAGTTCATACTTCAGCCTGCCCTCTGTACAAACATTGTCATTTGTTAAAGTAGCAGAGAGGAGGACGACAACACACACACACACACACGGAGTTTCCAGCTGTTGGTTTGTGTTCCAAATATTGGCGATGGTCAGAGCTGAGCTGATTACGAGTCAGGAGCTTCTTTCTGTCTCCCAGGCAGGTGCAGGGTCCCAAGGACTTGGGTCATCCTCTGCTGCTTTCCCAGGCCAAACAGAGAACTGGAGATGCTGGTACCCCAGGTAGAGGCTTAGCCTTGTATGCCACTGCACCCCATGATTGGATTTCTTAAGCATGTGATTTAGTTGCTGATTTTCCAATCTGTGTTTATTTATGTGAAAGGCACACACACACACACACACACACACACACACACACACACACACACACACACACACACACAGTGTCTACTAAAAGCCAGGAAGCTCCATCCTGGTCTCCCACGTGGCTGGCAGGGAGGGACATAAGGACCTGAGCCAGCAGTGCTGCCTCCCAAGATGTGTAGAGGGGAGAAGAGATCTGAACAGAGCGAGGAAAGGAACGCACTCTGGTCTAGAACAAGGTTGCCCCGAGTGGCGACTTCACTACTGTGCTCAGCCCTGCCCTTGTCTCTAATTTACATTGTAGGTGCCATTTTGTTTTCTGTCTACTTCCTCATTTAGCCCCAGGAGGATGGAGCGATGGTCCATTCCTGGCAAAGGGGCAGCCAGCTATGAAACCCTCAAGCCATTTGTTACCCCCAGCCCGTGGCCAGCAGACTGCAGAGCTGGGATTTGAACTCAGGTCCGTGTCAGACCAGAGCCCAGGCCAGGTGCTGCACCACGCCCTCCCTGGTGCTCCTGGCTGTCTCCTCTCCCCCCGCCACGGGCTGCCGTGTACACACGAGCTTCTTTCTCAATTAGACCTGGCCTGGTGGAGGGAAGACCTTGCGTGACATTCCTGGAATCAGGCCTGGGTACAGAGCCAGAGCCAGGCGGCCTTGACCGCGTCCTGGAGTCTGTGCTGGATTGCTGGAAGTCTCATTTCAGCTAAGGGCCTGTGCCAGCCTCTTTCAGTCTCGGTGTCCCTGTGCCCATTGCCAGGCCACTTCTGAGCCCACTCCCCTCTCCCTGACCTGAGATGGTGCTGGGTCAGAGGGATCAACAAGGTGGAAGAGGAGGATCGAATCTGCGTTCAAGGTCAGATGTTGTGTTTTATTCCCATGTTGCAGCCCGAGCCTGCTAAGGTGAGGCCACCAGCAGGTCTAGGAGCAAACACCTCCCAGCTTAGCTTGTCTGAGCAGTCACATGCGCCCTTCAGAAGGACATTTCGCGTCCAACGTCTGGGATTTGTTTCAAAATAACCCCATGCTGGTGAGGCGGACAGCCGGGTGTGAGGCAGCCGCCACCGCCGGCTGCGACTTGACAGTTCCCGGGGTTGGGGACACAAGGCTGAATGTCTCTACTTCTGTCAAAGATGGAAATTACCATCCAAGAGATCTTTCAGAGTCCACCTGGTCTGGCTGGGGCGTGCCCCTGGGTCCCTGCTCCACTTCTGGACAAGTGAGCACCCCTGTAAGAGGGAAAGTTCTGGAAAGACATGGCCTCTGGGCCAGATCCTGATGTTGCTGCTTGCTGACTGTGTAACCTCGGGCAGGGCAGCCTTGCAGACTCAGGTTCCTCCTCCGGATGCTGGGGTGTGGATTCTGGCTTCACACACTTGTGGTCCCCATATTAGGTGCTCTTCCTGGCCTGGATGGGCCTTGGAGGTGCCAAGGATCCAGATCAAAGGCAGCAAAATGACCCGGAGCCTCCACCTGCTGTGTCAGATGTGCCACTCATATAGTCCTGTAGATGTCACACTGGACTCCAGGTGGAAGGTGACAATGGGGCGAGAGATACTGTGATAAGATTCCAGGAAAGCATGAACCCCTGGAGAGGGTTCATGACTGGGCGCTGGTGGCCATGCAGGTGGCATCCCTGTTGGGCCTCTGGGTCACCTGTCACTTGGCTTCTCCCAGGGCGATGCATCCACAGGGAATCAGAGGGCAGAGGAGAGAGGGTCAGGCTGTCCTCCTTTCCACCCTGTCCACTGCTCACCCCTTGGGCGACACCTTCTTGGGGTGAGGTAAGCCAGCAGGTCAAAGATCTGCCTGCCTGTCTGCCCCATTCTGATAAAGCACAACTATAAACAAATGTTGTTATGCTGTCCACGGGCCCTGCACCTGCCGCCATAGGAAATGGTAATATTAGAGGAAACCGCTGTTTGAAACGAGCAGGTGGAGACTCCTTCCCTTGTCATGCATCCCCAGACAATAAGATAAAAACAGTCACTACAGCGTTCACATGGCCCGAGGCCTTATGGTGATCCAGATGTGACTTTAAGGATGTGGCAGGATATGGCGGGTCCTAGGCATGTACAGCACCAGTTTCCACAAGGAACCTAGGCCCCCCGAGGATTTCCGGAGCCCACAGGCATCCAGGAACTGAAGCTCCGTCTGGGCTGAGAGAGGCCTTTAAACCGTGGGTCCGATGGGCGGGTGTGAGACAGGAGGCAAAGACAACACCAAGGTCTTGGTCAAGTGTCCACAAAGGATGCAGGTGCTGTTGGCAGAGCCGGGCACTCTCTGAAGACGGGATCCTGGGATCATGCAGCCTGCAGCGTGTTGTTCAGGGCACCCCAACTCTTGGTGAGCAAGGATCTGACAGAGAGGGATCAGCAGAACCAAATGTACTTTCCAGAGAAGGAAATGTTGAATGCTCCGTGTGTTCGTTTTTTGTGAATATTGTTGCCAAAACCCAGGTTTCGTTTTTGTTTTATCACTCGATGTGGCCTTGCCCACCGTGGACACTCCAGGCCATGCCCTCCAACTTTTGAGAGTATAACATTAAAAAAGATTTACAATCATGGGTACAGAACCCAGCTCGTGTAGCATGGCCCTCCCTCCTTCCACCTCTTTCTTTGTGCCTCCCATCTTCCCTCACAGCCCTTGGTTGGCAGAGGACTGCTCTCCCAGCATGAAGAAGCAGAGAGGGGAAGTGTATTCTGAGTGAGGGGATGGGGTGGGGTCAGTTAGCACATACAAAAAAGGCCCAGAGGTGAGAGGGAGCATGCGCTATGTGGGGAGGGGTCTGAGAAGGGTTGGGAGCGGACTGGACAGGGAGGCCAGCACCAAGTCCACAGGTTGACTCTGTCCTTGGGGGTGGGCTGGAAGGAGTTGTAGCTGGAGTGTGTGTGGCCTGGGCGGGTCTGTGCTGGCAGGAGCGTCGTGTGGGTGTTATGAAGCTAGCCTTCTTGGGGTTGGCGTTCAGGTGTCCCTTGGGACACACCCAGCTCCTGTTGGAGTAACTGGGCTTGGGTCCTTGTGCCGCTGCTAATCCTAGCTTCACAAATATTATATGGAGTGTGAGATTGCAAAAAGAAAAAGACTTTTTTTTTTTTTTTTTTTGCTTTTTGTTTCCTATCCTTAATAATAACATCGAAGAGGGCTGGGCCTTTAGCCTAGTGATTAGAAGCTGGCTACAATACTGGGGTCCCACATCAGAAGGTCTGGATGTGGGGTGAGCCGTGGGCTCCTGACTCCCTAGCTTCCTGCTGCTGTGCCTTGGGAGGTGAGGGTGAGGGCTCAAGTCCGTGGGCCCTATCACCCCATGTGGGAGACCTGGGTCGAGTTCCTTGCAACCAGCTCCAGCTTGGGCCAGTCAGCCCTGGCTGTCGTAGTCATCTGGCAGTGAAGCTGTGGATAGAAGGGCATGTGTGCTCAGTCTCAAGTAAATGAATTTAGTAAAATTCAAGTAATGAATTTAACACTCCTGAAGCGAGGACTTGGGGGACATGGGGACCTGAACTGGGGCAGATGATGAGCACGGGGACTGGGCTGGATGGGTTGCTGGTAGGGGCTGGGAGACAGGAGACACACCAGGTCCGGGGTGGCGACAACAGCACCTGTGCGAGGGAGACCGTGGAGGCCTGCGTTGGCGTGCATGCGTCCTCTTCTCGCCTGACACCCACTCTTTCTTTCCAAAGGTGAGAAATGTCGCAGCTTCATTGACCTGGCCCCAGCATCGGAGAAAGGTGAGTGTGTCCCCTCTCCTGCTTGGGGCGTTGGTCCAGAGCTGTTCTGTAGCACCTGCTGGACGCTGGGCCACTTTCCCAAGTGCCGGGTGAGACGCAAGAGGCAGCTGGAATGGATTGTTTGCCCTCCCCGTCCGGAGCATGCTGGGATTTTGGGGAGGCGCGATGGGTGTGCACAAGTCGGGCTGGGAAAGGTGGGCTTGGGCGTTTACCTTCAGGTGTGAGGTTTGCCCTTGGAGAACAGAAGCTGGGGGGTTGACTCGCTTGTCCCAGGAAGTGAGGAGGGCCTGATAGGACAAATACTGCCACCCACAGGGACCTCATGGGTGGGCAGAGCCCCAGTGCTGTGTAATCCCAGCTGTGCCAGGTGGGAATGGAGGCATCAGAGATTAGAAGCAGACTCACCTGCGGGTCACTGTGACTCCAAAGAACTGGCATCAAGGGACAAGTTTATGAAAGTTTGGAAGTTGACAATTCAGGCTGCCTCTGCGCCAGGAACCTTTCTTCTGCCTCTTTCCATCACCATATGGTGTTTGTCTTCATGGTCTAAGGTGGCGGCGGGGGTGTCAGCTATCGTGGCAGCCTTTGGGCAGTTGGATTGGAGTGGGGCCAGAGGTACATCAACTCTAATATTCCTTGGAGTTGTTCTCAGCCCAAGGCACCTGCATGTGTCTTCTCAAGCAGGACTTATCCGCTGCAGGGAGGCTGGGTCACATGATCTTCATCCCAGGTGTTAAAGTTTCTGACTGCAGGTTGGAGGGAAGTAGAGGGAGGGTGAGTCCTGCAGGAGAGACTGGTGCAGGGCCACGGAGCATGTGGCCAGCAGGTGAGCAGAGCTCTTGATTTAGCCTGGAGATTCAGGAGGGGAAACTGAGGCAGACATCCCCGAAGTACAAGTTCACTCCGCACCACACAGTGTTGGACTGCATGCTTGCTTGACTCAGTGGGATTGAAGTCCTGGGTGCATGGCGCCCCCTGCTGGGGACACGGAGCTCCCGGAGACAGAGGGGTGCCCCTGGTCATTCACTCCAAGGCTGGTCATGTTTTATGTCTACTTTCCCCTTGGGGGGCTGCAGCCTGTTGATTCTTGGGAGCCTGAGGGACAAGTGGCAGGGACCCCTCTGGGGCATGGCTTCCAAACTGATTTCATTGGGAGACACTCCCGTGACATTACTGACCAGTGAGAGGAGCTGATGGGGCTGTTCCTATGGGCCAAGCCCTGTAGCTGTATTTGGTATGCAGGTGGTCCATCACCTTGTGAAGAATCAGCTGTTGTTCTCAGCTCCACCTGACAGATGGGGAGACTGAGGGTTAGGCAGGTTAAGTCACCTAGGCTTCCCCTCTGGTGCAGAGCTGTGCTTTAATGCAGGCCCCTGGCTGCTGGCCCCAACACACAAGCTCCGCCCACTGCCTGTTGGGCTGGGAGACCTTTGGCACGCACATCCGGTCAGCCCTGGGGTCTTGGGGATCCCAGGAGGCACAGCCTGTGTGTGAGCTTGCCTGCATGTGTGTATGTGTTTGTGTGTAAGTGTATCTCCATGAGCAGGGGCCCCTGGGAGTGTGTACATGTGTGCAAGCTGTGGAGGAGCATATGTGAGTGTGGGAGTATACACACGTGTGCATGAACGAACATGAAAATGCCTCTTGTGGATATGTGCACAGATGTGCTCACGTGTGTGTGTACCGCTGTGCTAGCATGTGTCATGTGTGAATGCCTATGTTCACACACAGGTCAGATTGCTTGTATGAATGTGTGAGCGCATGAGTGTGTGAATATGTGTGTGTGTGAGAGAGAGAGAGATCAGACTGCAAGTTGAAGTCTCCCCTGGTCACTGTCTCCCTGAGTGACCTGAATATTTGGACGAAGTCACCCTCATCTATTTGCTTTGCAAGCCCCAAGGGGGCCGTCTTCCCATGTCCCTTTGCATTTGACACGCACATCCCGAGCACCTGCGTGCAGTCAGTTCCTGGGACCAGACTCCCACGCTCCTGGGTGGTGCCCTGGGGGAAGAGAGGTGAGCCAGCAGCCAGCAGCTGGCAGCTGTGGTGGGCGGGCTCCAGGTAAGGGAGGCAGAGTCACTCTGCTGGAAAGATGGGGGCGATGTCTTTCTCCAGTATCAGCTATGCCAGTGCCCTGACTTCTGGGAAGGGGTCTGCGTGCCTCCCCTTTACCCCCAACCCACCGCTAAGTCTTCCGCAGTCAAGTTGAGAAAGAGCTCAGTTCCCAAGTCTCAGTACTTACTCACTGGCAGGTAGATGGGCTCGCACTGTGAATGAATGAATGAATGAATGAACAAATGAATGCAGTATCTCAGGCTCCTTACCGGACTGCACCAGCCACCTGTTGATCCTAATCGGTCCTTGTGTGGCATGGTCTGTTGGCTGCGCAGCTGCCTTGACCAAGAGAAGGTAGAGACAGCCTTGACCAAGCCAATGTAACCATTGAGTGTTTACCTTGTGCTAGGTGCACCTTCCAGAAGCTTCTTGCCTCTAAGCAGTACATGCTTCCTCCTGCTCTCCCTGCGTTTCCTCCGTCCACTCTTCCCGCACGGGGTTCCCAGGCCTTCTTCCCACTCTTTTCCTAACTTCTCTTCACACACACTTGGCTTTGGGAGCCTGTTGAGCCATACTGCACGGATAGCCAGCACCTCTGCATTTGAGAACTTAAAGAAAAAAAACAAAGTGACTTTGATTAAAAAAAAAAATCAAAGCAGTGTGAGTATATGGTTTGAAAGACTGAAATGGGGCAGCACCTGCTCTAGTAGCCAAGCTACTGCTTGAGGCACCTGTGTCCCCTGTTGGAAAGTTTGCGTTCAAGTCTTGGTTTTTCCTTCTGCCATCCAGCTGCTTGCTCATGCACACCCTGGAGGCAGCAGGGCATGGCTCGAGTCCTCCAGTCTCTCACCCACGGAAGAGACCCGGGTTGAGCTGGCAGCTTCAGCTGCTCGCTAGCCTCCACTCTCGTGGCCATTGGGGGAATGGATCAGCGGAGGAGAGCTTTCTATCACTCCGTCTCTTCCCTTTAAAATGAATAAATCTTTAAAAAAAATGCCCAAGTCCTTCATGAAAAATAGTGTCCTTGTTGCTGCTCCCTTTAGCTCAATTTTCTGTTTATGACCTCTGTATTCTAAAAGGACATTCTTTTTAAAATAAGATAGATTTTTAAAATTTATTTAAAAAGTAATGTTACACAAAGAGGAAGAGACAGAAAGAAAGAGGGAAATCTTTCATCTCATGATTCACTCCCCAAATAGCCAGACTGATGCCAGGAACTCTGCCCATGTCACTCACGAGGGTGCAGGGATCCAAGCTCTCGCACCATCTTGTCCTGGTTTTCCAGGCACCTTAGCAGGGAGCTGGGCCAGAAGCAGGGCAGCCAGGACTCGAACCAGTGCCCGCCACTGGATGTGGGCGTCTCGCAGGCTGCACGCATCTCGCAGGCAGTGTCTGATGTGTCCTCCCTGGCTTGCTCTGTGCTGCCTCCCATCCGCTGAGCCGTTCACCACCTCTGCATGAACGTCTCAGCTGCTAAGACGTTGTTGCCGTGCTTCATCTGTAGTTGCCGTGCTTCATCTGTAGTCATCCTGATGCAGCTGGGACCGGGACCTGCACTCCCTGAGCGCCCTGGAGGGACACACCTGCAGGGGCAGGTGCACCTGGGATGCCATTGGTGTGGTCTCCCCCAAACCAGACTGGACCCTCCCTGAAACAGACACTGTGTCTTTCCCTTCCCTGCAGCCCCTGTGGCCCAGGTATGGTTAGTACAGAGCCAAGATTTAGTACAGGTTTGTTGAGTGAATAAAGGATGGCCAGAATGAACAGGGAATAGTGTGCTGGAGGTACCGGGTGTCTTATTTGGGTTTAGAAACCTGGACCCAACTCCTACAGCACTGGTCTCCTGTGACCCACCTGGGCTGAGCTGATTTTTTTTTTTTAAGTTATTTACTGGAAGGGTAAGAAAGATTTTCCATCTGCTGGTTCAGTCTCCAGATGTCTTCAGGCTAACGCCAGGAGCTAAGAACGCCATTCAGACTTCCTCCATGGGTGGCTGGGACCCAAGTACCTGAGCCTCCACCTGCCGCCTGCCAGGGTGCACATCAACAGGATGGAGTTAGAAGTGCAGCTAGGGACTTAAGCCCAGGCACTCCAAGTGATGTGTTCAGGGCTGCGCTGCTCGCCATCCCCCACCCCCCGGCTGTGCCTGCCCGCTGCCCCTGTTTCTTTGCACCCTGGGCCTTCTGGCAGCCTCCAGTCAGTGGCGGTTTTTAACACAATCTCTGAGGCCCGGAGTTTTTATTTGTAGACTGTTTTCTCGAGATGCACAGCGCTGAGGGTGGGGAGGGGGGAAGGCTGCCAGGGTCGCTGCGCTGAGTCCCTCCCGGAGTTCGGCTTCGTGTAACAGCCTCCTGCCGCTTCCCTCCAGCTTCGCTCTGCCTCCGCCCAAAATCGATTTACAATTCCGCTGCTCACTTAATTTATTTAGTGCATTTTATTGATTTATGTCATAGAACTAAAGCGTGCCTAGATCAGATCCCGCTGAGCAGGCAAGGGGTTGGAGGAGCCCGTGTCTCCGGTTGCTTTCCGCCATTGCCCTGGGAGCCGGAGCTGGGTCAAGGTGCTGCCTGTGGCCGGAACGCACAGTGGAGCCGGCATGTCCTCGAACTTGTGCCTTAACCCAGGAGATTGGCTGCCTGCCTCCCACCTGGGCTCCCTGGGGATCCCTCCATCTATCTCCAAGAGCCAACCCAAGATGTTCTTGACCTGGCCCTCAGTCTGCCTTTCCTGCTCTCGCTCCCGGCCACCAGGGACATGGCTGTGGCCAGGGCCTGGCAAAATGGATGGATTGTTCACATTCTAAGGGAACGGACAACATTTGAGGAGGTGGAGCCTAGCTCACGGGTTGCACCTGTCCATTCCTCCCACTCCCAGTGGTGTTGGGATGATTCTTCCAGCCTTCAGAATGGTCCTGGGCCATTTGCAAGGTTCTGGCATCTTCTGACAAGATCTCATTGTGGGATCATTCTCTGTAAAGTCACAGCAGAAATCATTCATTCTTGGCATGTCTGCTCTCGGTGTGAGCTGCCACCACCCTGCCCTCCTCCCCTGACCCTGGCCGGTGGTCAGCCTCTCCCAATGCCAGGTGGTGTGCCAGGAGCTGAGGCACAGCAGAAAGTCCCCCGTAACTCTGCTCCTGAAGTCTGCCTTTGAGTGTGGGGGTCACAAGAGTTTGGAAGGAATGATGGTAGTCTGGGAAAACTGTATGGAGGCGATGTGGGAAGGGCTTTGAAGGAGGGGTGAAGTTCCTTCTGCAGCAAAGGGCAGCTTGGGGGACTCATTCCTGGGAGAAGGACCAACCTTGGCAAGGGGGTGAGCCCACGTGTCCCTCGACATTACTGGATGGGTGGAGGAAGGGATACAGGATGACCAGAGAAGTTAGGTGCCTGCTGCAGAACACACAGCAGGTGCAGATCAGAGAGGGCTCAGCCTGCAGTCAGCCCGCTGCTGGCCCTGCCCCTGCCCCCTTCTTTCCCAGCCAGTGGCTCTCTCCTCGCTCCCTCCGCCCCTTCCTGCCACTCCGGTCCCTGAAACCCTCGCTTCCTCTAATTACACACTCTTCTGAAAGGTGATGAAGTCCCGGAGCCTGATGGCAGATCGCTCGCGGAGATCACAACATCTAATAATTGCTTTAGTTGCGCTAATTCCAATTATTCAAGATTATCTTTCCAAGTAATTAGGTGGCTGGGCAGTCTTGCCGGCTCGCCCGCTTGCCGAGTGTCGTATTAACCCCGAACGGCGACCGGCTTTCATGTTTCATAATTGGAAACAGTTTCTCTGCGCTGAAGAGACTCTGTTAAGTGTAAACAGAGGGAATTTGAATTTCTCATCATGCTGTGGTGGGAGAAATTATCCATGCTAGTCAGAAAGGGCGGGGGTGGTCCATGACTTCTCACTGTGGTCTCTGTGGGAATGGCATGGGTGTGGGCAGTGAACATCCCATGTCCCTGGACACAGGTGCCAAGGGGGGAGGCACAGAAGACAGGATGTGCTCTCCAAGGCCACGCTTGGCTACAGCACACTGTCTGCCGTGTGCAGAGACCGTGAGCTCAGACTTGGTTCTGGTTGCTGTTCAGAGAAGTGACATCCAGCTGTCCCGTGGCTTGACAAGGGGTCTGGAATCGCCCCCGCCCCTGGGGTACCAGAATCCAGGAGATAGAGCAGCCTGGTGCTTGTGTCCAACACCATCTGCATACTTGAACATCTGGAATTTCAGCTGAGTCTCCCGTGTGGGGGCCCTGCCCTTGGACTATCCTCTGCTGCCTTCCCAGGCACATTAGTGGGGAGCTGGATGGGAAGTGGAGCAGCCTCTGGAACAGGAGCCACTATAGGATGCTGGGGTTGCAGGTGGTGGCTTCCCTGGCTGGGTTACAGCTCAATCCCTGCTCAGGCCACACCTGTTTGGTACCCAGGCCTCCTTTTCCTGAGTGTTTTCAGTTCAAGGTTGGTTGAGTCTGTGGGTGTGTCACATATAGAGGAGTAGCTGTCACTTCCCTGGGATCATTTACAGTCAGGTCCTTGGTGTACAGTCCCCCAAGTTTAACGAAACACACATGATTTGTATATAGATCTCTGGTGTAGAGCCAGGGCTGTGCTCCCACGCCTGTCCTCCTCAGGGCGGGGGTCCCCTAGGGCCCCGCACTCGAGTGCACACTTTGCTATACCTGTCTGCAACTTCTTCATGACTCCTTCCCTGGGGGCTCTGCTTTTGCTTCTCATCTGCCCTGCCCCCGCTGGGCCTCGCCTCCCATCCGCAGTCTATTTCCTACTCGTCCTCCTCACTGCTTTGCTGAGAAGGCCCTCCCTTGTGCCTCATCCTGAGCAAGGACACCTGTCAGCGCTCGGTTTTTGTGCAGCAGTTTATTTATTTTTCTAAGATGTTTAAGACAATAAGGATGATGGTACCCAAACTAGCATATGTCAGTGTTGGTGAACACACAGCAGGTGCACCTGGTCTTTGACAACCTGAAGAGGCTGCTGCTGTTGCTCTACCTTGTTAGGGATGGGAAAACTGAGGCACCTGTTCCAAGTCATGAGAGTTGTAACCGGTGGGAGATGCTGGTTTGGGGGAGCAAAGGGCTCGGATTCCTGTGTCTCGCCCCCCACAATCAGGCCAGCACAGAGAAGAGTTCCGAAGAGCTAATGAGGACCAAGGCCCTGGGAAGCCTTGGCTCAGGCCCACGTGTCACGCCCCCAGGCCACTGTCAACTCCCTCCAAGGCCTTGGAGCCTCCTGCAGTCACCTCTGCCTTCTTGTGATGGTTGCTGTGCTTGCTGTGCTCGGAGGGATCCGCGCCCTGTGTGCTGCTCTGATTTGTGCAGTGGCGAGAGGCTCTCGAGCTGATCTCAGGGGCGGCTGTCTTTTACAGCAGAGAAAACTGAGGCCTCCAGGTAAGACCGGGAAGAGTCAGGCTACCTCCTGCAATATCAATCCCTGAGAAATGGGTTTTCCCTGCAAAACCAAATGGGGTTCCCGGGGCCGGTGCTATGGCTGATAAACCTGCCGGTTCCAGTCTTGGCTGCTGCTCCACTTCCAATCCTGCTCCTTTCTGATGCGCCTGGGAGAGCAGTGGAAGACAGCTCAAGTGCTTGGTCCCTTGTCAGCCATGTAAGAGACCCAGATAAGTCTCCTGGCTTCTGGCTCCTGGCTTTGGCCTGGCACAGTGCTGGCTGTGGAGGTCATCTGGGGAGTGTATCAGTGATGCTGCCGAAGGGCAGTGTCTTCTCACAGGCCTCCTCTTGTGTCGTGTGGAGACATGTAGCTGCAGGGAGAGGAAGGCATCCATTTTAGTCATTCCAAATCGAAGCATTTTATCTTTGATAACAGCTTTATTGAGGTAAGCAGGCAGGAGTCGCTTTGTGGTGGGGTAGCGTTCTGGAAATACATCCTTATGATGATGTCTTAGCATGCGCGTCCCTATCCCTGGATGGTTGAAGGCTGCTGTATCACCACCCAGGACCGTGCTGAGCAAAATCCAAGGTTACATGGCACGCCAGAGGAAGTGATGCAGTTAAGCCATGTCGTAAACACATGGAGGCTGCCGACAGCCCATTGTGGCAGGCTGTTTTACAGGAAACCTGTTTTGTTTGTTTGTTTTTATTAAGTAGAAGGAAAATGATCTTAAAAAAGGATAAGATAGATGTATAGGGGCAGGTGTTTGATGCTGTGATTAAGATCCTGAGTAGGAGGTCCCTGTCCGTGTTGGAATGCCCGGATGTCATCCCAGTTTAGCTCCCCTCTTCATCCCTGTTCCCTGCGAGATGGCCGGTGTCCTGGTCACCCGCGTGGGAGACCCTGATAGAGTCCCCAGGTGCTCCATCTTGGCTTCTCCACCTCCCAGCTAGGCAAGGGGAGGGAAGATTTGGGGGAGTGATTCAGTGGATGGAAGAGCTCTGTCTATGCCTTTCCAATAAAAATGAAAAAAAAAATTAATAGAATGATACATACATAATGCTGTGGCTTTGTAGAGTCGTTTACAGCAGCGTCGCTACAAACATCGGTGGTGTGTTGCATGACACCATGCAGACACTGACAGTGGCACGTGGCTGGGAGAGTTTGCCAGCCCTGTTGCGACCTGCAGACCCTCTGTCATTGAGCTGGTTGGTGGCTGAGTGAAGCATCCTTAGGCAGTGCGTGGCTGCGATCCCCTTTCCAGTTAGCCCAATCGAGGAGGCGGTCCCACGGTTTCCATGTAGTTGGAGAGCCCTGCAGCCAGTGTCACTCTCCATGCCAGAATGTTTCCATCATCCCAGAAAGGGAACCTCATTTCCTCCAACTATTTTCTCCACAGGCCTGGGCAGCTGCTGGTCCACTGCTGGTCCACTGTCCGCCATTGTCCGCGTGCCCATTCTGAGCATGTTGGAAATGCTGGCTGCTACATCGGGCTTCTCTCACTTTCCATGAGGGTTTTGTTTTGGTTTTAAGATGTGTTTATTTATTTGAAACATAGAGTGACACACACACACACACACACACACAGAGAGGGCTAGATAGAGATAGAGAGATCTTCCATCTGTTGGTTCGCTCTCCAAGTGACTGCAACAGCCTGACTTGGGCCAGGCTGAAGGCAGGAGCCTGGAACTCTGGGTCTCTCATGTGGATACAGGGATGAGAGCCCCGGGGCCATCTTCCACTGCTTTCTCAGGTGCGATAGAAGGGAGCTAGATGGGAAATGAAGCAGCTGGGACTCCAGAACTGGTGCTTATGTGGGATGCTGGCATTGCATGTTGTAGTTTAATGCACTGTGCTGCAACACCAACCCCCAGCCATGGATTTTCATAGCATTTATCAATCTTGTGCACTTTTTAAAAATTGCCAGATATTCTATTGTATGGGCAGGCCACACTTTGCTGATCTACTCAGTATTTATTTATTTTTAAAAAGATTTATTTATTTTTATTGCAAAATCAGATATACAGAGAGGAGGAGACACAGAGAGGAAGATCTTCTGTCCAATGATTCACTCCCCAAGTGATTGCAACAGCTGGTGCTGCACCTATCCAAAGCCAGGAGCCAGGAACCTCCTCCAGGTCTCCCATGTAGGTGCAGGGTCCCAAGGCTTTGGGCCATCTTCGACTGCTTTCCCACTCCATAGGCAAGAAGCTTGATGGGAAGTGGGGCAACTTGGACAAGAACCAGTGCCCTTATGGGATCCTGGTGCTTGCAAGGGGAGGATTAGCCAATCGAGACATTGTGCAAGGCTCTAAAAACCTTTCAAACAGAGATGTACAATTCAGAAAAACATATGGCATAACTGTATAGCTTAAAGAAGTATGGTAACTAAAACTGTTATGGCTGAAGTCAGGAAGTAGGTCATTGCCAGTCTTCCGGAAGCCCCTGGGAGCTCCTTTCTGGCTGCTACTCTGGGTGGCAACAACCTATGCCATATGACCTCTTTTGTAAATACAGTTTTATTAGAACACAGCCGCGCCCATTCCTTTAGGTTGTGGCTGGCTGTGTCTGGGCTGTGATGGCAGAGTCGTGCAGTTGCCATAGTAACCGCCTGGCCTGCATCAGATGAAATGTTTACTTCCCTGGCTCTTCATAAAGTTAGCTGCTCCTGCTTCTTAGTGCTGTCACTGAGCGCGCAAACCTGAGTGCTACAGGTGGAGGCGCTGCTGAGCTATTTTCATGCTCTTGGGATGCGAGCAATTTTGGGAGTCTCCTTTGATTCCACAGCATGGTGTCCACAGCCTGACCCTTTTTCACTGCTCTGCGGTACTCCGCTGCACAAGAGCGCCCCCCTCTGTTGATTCCTTTTACTCCGAGTGCATAGCTAAGCCCTTTTCAGTTTTTGTCATGAATTAACCTACCAGTTCTGGCAGGGTCCCCAGATTGACATCATCAGTATCATTTGGGAGGGGGTTGGAAATGCCAGTCCCTGACCAGGTCTCCCTATCCCCATGGACCTGCTGCGCCAGCTGCTTTGCTGCCCTGGGGGACTTGCGCTGAACGAGTCTTTTGGGTCATGCCAGCCTTTGCTCCAGTTGGAGAGCCTGTGACTTGGGGTTTCCCCAAGTGGGAGGTGATGAGTTTGCCTTTTCTGTATGTTGAATTGCACTACATGAAGCCATCCCACGTTCCAAAGTAGGCTGTCGATTCGCTTCCCCACGAGTGGACTATGAAAACCTCCTTTGCTTGGGGCTGGCGTGGAGGCGCAACCAGGTCCGCTGCTGCTTGCGACATTGGTGTCCTAATCAGAGCGTAGGTTCAAGTTTTGGGTGATGTGCTTCCAATCCAGCTCCCTGCTAAAGCGTCTGTGAAGACAGCAAGAGGATGGCCCAGGTGCTTGGGTCCCTGCCGCCCCCTTGGGAGATCTGGGTGTAGTGCTTGACTCCTGGCCTTGGCCTGGTCCACCCCAGCCACTTGGGGAGTAAGCCAGTGGATGAATGATCTCTGTCTCTCTCCTCCAACCAATTCTATGTCTTCCAAATAAATAAAAAATATTGTTTTTAAAGAAAGAAAACATCTATCCATCTATCCTTGACAGTACTTGACACAATCCGAGTTATGCATTTTGCCAGTGGTACCTTGTGGCTTTTGGTTTGCATTTCCGTGCCTACTAATGAGTTTGGGCATCTTTTGATCCTTGCGGCTTTGGGAGTTTCACACAAAGGGCCTGTTTTTGCATCGTGTGTCTGATGCCATGAGCTCGTCCTTCTCGTATTGATTTACCGGGGTCGTTTCCTGGCTGCTGTAATCCTCTGTTGCTCTTACGGGCTGCAGAGAGCTCTCCCGCTGTGAAACTTGACTTCTCCCAGATGTGTGCTGATGTGCAGACTCTTAAACATTTCGTTGTGAACCTTTCCCCCTGTGTTTTCTTCTAAGTTTTAGCTTTTACATTGTGGTCTTTGAAGCAGACAGCCAGGACATCGGCCATTTTAGCGATGTTTACCTGTGTGTGAAATTCGCTCAGGCTCTGTGTGACTGTGCACCTGTTTGAACTTTTTTCTCTTCCCAGTTGAAACTCTATTCATTAAGCGATGACGCTCTGCTCCTTGCCTCAACCCTGGCCATCGTCAGTCTCCTTGCTGTCTCGTGGGTTAGAAATAGCATCATCTGTGCCTTTGACCTTTACGTCTGGGGTCTTCTGCAGAACGTCTTCACAGTTCATCGTGATGCGACAGGGGTCAGAATTTCATTCTTTTTCCAGGTTGAAGAACAGTCCCATGTGTGTCTGGACCACGTGTTGTTTGTTCACTTAGCTGTTGAGAATCTTCATGTTTATATTCTCCATCTATGGGCTCTTGTGAATAATGCTGCCTTGTTTGCCTGTTTCACATGATCTTTTTGATTTGTTGCTTTCAGATTTTAGGGGTACACACCCAGAAGTGGCATTGCTGGAGCACTGAGCAATCTTACGTCTGAGAAACTGCCGTGTCATTTGCCTTAATGGCTGCACAACTTTATATTCCCACCGGCGATGCACAGGGTTCCAACTGCTCCACATACTTGTTATTGATTGATTGATTGGTGAATAATAGCCGTACTAATGGGTGTGAAATAGTATCCCACTATGATTTGGATTGGCAGTTCCCAGGTGATTAGTGGTGCCAAATATCTTTTCATAGACTTACCGGCCTGCAATATATCTTCTTTAGAGGAGTGTTGTTTGCCGATTTTTGAATCATAGAGTGTAGCTTTTGTTGTTGAATTATAGCAGTTTTTTATATGTATTCTAGATACTAACCTCTCATCAGATACCTGATCTTCAAATATTTTCTCCCGTTCTGTGGGTTTCCTTTCCATTCTCTCGCTCTCTTTACGATTAATTTCTTTTGGTTTGATTTTAATTTATTTTACGGAGAGGATGGGAGAAATCTTTCATCTGCTGGTTCACTCTCTCAGTGGCTGCAAATGCTGCAGCTGAGCCAATATGAAGTCAGAAGCCAGAGTCTTCATCCAGGTCCCCCATGTGGGTGCAAAGATCCAAGGACTTGGGCCATCCTCTGCTTTCCCAGGCCGCAAGCAGGGAGCTGGGGGTGGAAGTGGAGCAGCCAGGATTCAAACATCTTTCATAAGGGATGCTGGTGTCACAGGTAGAGGAACACCTGCCCCTTCTTTTTCACTTTCTTAATGATGTTCTTTGATGCTCAAGTTGGTAGTTTTGATGTAGTTCTGTTGATCAGTTTTTCTTTTGTTGCCCTATGCATTGCTTTCGAGCCAAGAGATCATTCACAAATCCAATGCTGTGAACCTTTCCCCCCCGTGTGTTCTTTTAAGTTTTAGCTTTTACACTGTGGTCTTTGATCCATTGCAGGTTATTTATTTATTTATTTATTTTTGCATATGATATAAAGGACTCAAAGAAATTCTTAATTTTAAAAGCATTAAATATATCATGCTTTTCCTTAGGATTAGTGCTTTTTTTCTGTCCCATTCAAGCAATCTTTCCCTGTCCCAAAATCCATTGTCTGTTGGCAAGAAGATGAGGCTGTCTGCAAGCAGTGCACACAATGTGTTTTGGAGAGGGTGTGGTGGCCCAGGTCCACTCCAGCACCCCCAGTTTCTCGTATTAGGAGCAGTAGCTACTGCAATGAACTCATTCCCAAGCCTCAGTGCTGACCTCCTTTCTGTGACCTTTCTGTTGGCCCTTGTAGCGGGCTGTGGCACGTGGCCCCCATCTCAGCTCTCTTGGTTCACGGGGGGGTATTTTTTTTTTGCCACCCAGTCATCAGCTCCACATTCACGCCTGATACACACCTCCTACACTTGAGCTTGCATACTTTGCCACTCTGTTCATGCTGGCCTTGCCCTGTCTGAGCCTCCTCAGCGGCTCGCTGGTGTCACCATGCAAAAGGGCTAGCATGGCTGCTTGCCCAAGGGCACAGCCCTGCTCTCTGGAATGTCTCCTCTCTTCTGGCGTGCTGGCTTGGGGGCTGAGGCCATCATGCACCTTGACTCTTCCTGCCCTTCCACTCCCACGTACTGTGAGACCCTGAGCAGGAGCATCACCATGGGCTGAGCCCCAGTCCCCAGCATGGAAGGATCCTGGCTTGTCCCAGCCAACTTTCCCTGGACTGAGAAGCCTTTATCCCCCATGGGTCTTTTTCCCGACCCATAGCCTCTCCTCAATGGCTTCTTGTGGCCCAGCCTTCTCAGGATCCAGCCTTCTCCAGCTGGCAGCCAGATCTTTCCCCCAGTTTGACCCCAGTCTGCCCTCATCTTCCACCTGTCCCTCCTCTCTTTCACCTGTCACCCCCACTTCCCAGGGACATTCATTCTCCTCCATTGGACACACCCTCGACCCCCGCCCTTCTGCCTCTCCGACTGCTCACACTGGCCCTCCTGCCTCAAGACAGAGCCTTTCTAGAGTTGACATTTACACAGTCCCAAAAGCCCAAATCAAATGCCATTTTCCTTCGCTTGCTCAGTCAGTCACTCCTTCAGCTGGAGGCAAGCAAACTGTCAAGAACAGCCATACCCCTCTCCCTGCCCTGCCAGTCCTCCAGCCTCTTATATCTGTCCCTTCCTGGCCAGTTCTTCACTCTTATGGAAGGTGGTCCCACATTCCCAACCCAGGATATAAATCCTGATTGATTACCCTGTGTCCTTGGTTTAGAAGAGGATGTGGGACCTGGTTGGGTTGGGAGACTGTGGGAACTCTTTTTGGCTCTCAAGATGAGATGTGCAAATCAGCCTTTACCTCCTGCTTGGGCTTGGATGGCTGCAGTTTTATTACTAAATACAGTCAGGGGCCATGCTAAGAACGTCTGCCATCTATCACCCACCATCACAGAGCACCCACAGCAAGGTCATTATTTGTGACATTTCTGAGTTGCCAAATTAATCAGCCCCAGAGACATTTTCCTTTCAAGGTTTCTTTTAGGTGAGATAAGAATGTCTTCCTTATGGGAGTTGAGTCAGGGCATCCAGTTACTTGTAGCCCCAAGCGCTGGAGTAGTACAAGAACAATCACTAAGTGGATGTAAGTCTGTCCTTCCCTTAAGGGGTTACCCAGCCACAAAGTAAGAGGGAACTCTGCAATGGCACAGTTATAGGGTGCAGGGTTTGTGACGTCCTTTATATGAATAACTTTGCACGAAAGTGTAGGTCCGGCAGGATATAAAAATGCATGCAAAGAAAAATGAGAGGGAAATCATCTTGTTTTAAAAAGTACTGATCGATTATCATTTTGTGGGAAAGGCAGGGACACAGAAAGAGAGAGACAGAGGCCAGTAGAACCGTCTACTGGGTCACTCCTTAAATGCCTGCAATAGACAGGGCTGGATGAGACTGAAGCCGGGGGCATCTGGGCTTCCCGTGTTGGCGATAGGGAGTCAGGTATTTGAGCCATCATCTGCTACCTTTCCGGGTGCACATTAGTAGGAAGCTAGAATAAGAAGCTGAAACCAAAGCATCTTAACAATTGTGCCAGATGAAGATAGTGGTAGTAGGACAGTTAGGTTGTTCATTTCTTTTCCCTGACCTTCATTATACGTGTGTATATGTGTATATTTATACATTTGTATGTGCTGATATATGCACATTTGCACATAACTATGCATTATGTATGTGTGCTCTCTATAGGACACAGCATGCTATGATAATATTCCATTTGCTACGCAGTTCAATAAGTATGTGTAGTATATGCTTAACATAAATGTATTTACACAATTATCTATATTTTTTACCTCTACTTATGCCTTGCGTGTCTAAATGCTGTCAGGCTAAAGCACCTGCGGAGAGGTTAGGGTGTGGGGGTGACAGGGTTCTTTAGCACCCACATGGAATGGATGCCTCTACTTGTTTGTATTGGGAGAGAAGCTGGTGTGGAGTATCTGTGGAAGCCCTCCCTGGCGCACCTGGTCTCGGGAGCTGTCCAGAGGTCAGTGCTGAAATCTTGGCACGCGAGAGGAAGAATGCAGAGTGAAAAAAGGGAAAGGAGAGAGGGGCGAGGGAGCCACAGGGACTGGAAATCCAGGTCATCATTAGAAAGGCCCATCTTTCACAGAGGTGATCAGTATGATCGATCCTGCGGACGATCTATTAGAATCAAGTAGGGAAACTCATGAGGTTAAGTAGTGAAACTCTAAAAGGTATTTGGCTAAGGGAAGGTGAAGGCAAGATCTCATTTAATGGCTGGGCACATTCGGAAATATTTCGCAGTGATGTTTTGTTGGGGACAAGCAGAATGTTTGGATCAATGGAATGAGACAAATGTTTTGGGCAGCAGAATACTCTCAGATGCAAGCATGATGAAGCCCTGACACTTCTGTGGCCACTAGAGAGATGAAAGAATTAGGATAGTGTGGAGAATGGGGGGAATAAGTCATTTTCAAGGTGGGAGGAATGAGGGATGGGTAAGGAGAGGCGCATGGGCATGGTCACAAGAGGAAATCAACACAACGTGATGAATTTGTTTGTTCTCTGTTCATCCACACAGCTGATTGGTGGACAGAGAAGACATGGGAAGGCAGGAGGTCTTTGGGGGAGTTGACTTGAGTTATTAGACATTGGGACAGGTTGTTGTCTCAAGTCTATCTCCCTGTCCCTGGCTGTGTCCCACAGTGATAGGTGGCAGGCACAGTCAAGGCAGGGTCTGCTTCTCGGAAGGAAGTTACAGCCCACAATGAACCATTCATCCGAGACTTGAGAGAGAAACCAAGGCAGAGATCCTGTAAGGCACAGAGCAGCGTCCAACCTGTCCAGGGTTGGACAGATAAAGTCCAGTTGTATGAACTGGGGCACGATGGGAAAGCTGTTGAAGGATGAGTAAGAGTTTGGGGACACACAGGAGGGAGAGGGATATCTCCTTTGGGGAAGAATCGGGGAATTTGGGTCACTGGGGTTTGAGGTGGTTGTGTTGTGAGAAAGGAGGCCAGGAAGTTTAGTAGGAGCATGTTTGTTTTCAAAGATTTATTTACTTATTTTTATTGGAAAGGCAGACTGACAGAGAGAAGGAGAGCCAGAATGATCTCCCGTCCACTCATTCACTCCCCAAGTGGGCACAATAACTGGAACTGAACTGATCAGGAGCCAGGAGTCTCTTCCGGGTCTCCCACATGGGTGCAGGGTCCCAAGGCTTTGGGCCATCCTCAACTGCTTTCCCAGGCCACAGGCAGGAAACTGGATGGGAAGTGGAATACCCAGGACATGAGCTGGTGGCCATATGGGATCTCGGCGTTTGCAAGGTGAAGATTCAGCCACTGAACCATCATGCTGGGCCTGGGAGCAGTGTTTTACAAAGACAATGCTTGTGTACTTTACATAGTGGAAAGGCTGTTAATCAGTCTGTGACAACAGTTGGGCACCCACTGGCAGCATCAGTGTTGAACCGAGCCTTAGATAATGAATGCAAAGGTCTTGAAAGAGCTACAGAGCTGTGTGTGTGTGTGTGCGTGTGCATGTGTGTGTGTGCGTGTGCGCACGCGTGCACACACGTTGATGAGGAAGATGAAGAGGACTCCTGGGAGGAGATAAGATTATAGCTGCTTGCTGGTGAGAACCAGTGCGGGAGGATTTCAATATTCAAATCCCCTGCATGATCACTCAGGTATCTATTAGCTGACTGTGGGACCCGAGCCCAGAGCAGGGGAGTTATATCATTGGCTAAATGCTTTGAGAACAGGTCTGGCCTTAGCAAATAACTGTTCGCCAGGAGGATGGATGGGTCAATGAATTGTAGCAGGAGTTGGACCCTTGGCCAATTTCTTTCCATCTAACAGAACATAGATGTTGCCAGAAATCACCTGCTTCCAGCTGGCCCCTCAGTCCCTTGGACTCAGCATCTTTCTGCCCAGTGCCCCTGGAACCTCTGCTTGTGGCCACGTGAGGTCAGAGCTGCTTCTGCCCTCCCTGCCTGCCTCTGCTCAGCCCTGTCTGGACACGCCTGCTGGGCCTAGCTATCCTCTCCCCTCAGCAGCAGGGGAATTGGCAATCTTCTGGGATTTAATTACAGCTTCCCCGAGGGCCTTCCAGCCCATCACAGGACTCCTGCAGGCTGCTGGCTGAGAAGGTGACAGGCAGGCGCGGTGATGAACAGTGACTTCCTGGCATGGTGGCTGTACCCAGTGGCCAGCCCACGCTCCTTGGGTTGCTCTGCATTTTCCTGAGCAAAACATGCCTTACTCCCATTTTTGCAAGATCAGGTAGTTGAGGGGGGGATACTTGCAGCGGGTAAGATGATGAAAGCGAGAGAATGGCACAGACCGGGCAGCAGAGAGAAAGCACAGTCGTTCGCCTGGAGGTGGTGCCTGCCTCCCAGGGACTTCTGGAAACTCTTTACCTCATTAAATGATGACTTAGTAATGCTGTTCACTTTAATTAAGTCAGCATGGTGTGCTGACAGCTCAGGTCGGGGGAGGGGGATCTTTTTGGCCCCGAGCAGCCACGTTAGAGTCCAAAAGCTCCCTAACAAGGGTCAACAAACACACAAAAAGGCATAGCACCCTTCCCCCAACACTTCCGCCTACAACAGACATTGCTAATTGATCTTGCACGGCTAAGCCAAGCGGTTTTAGGAGTTGGAATGTTGAGTTTTCTGCTATTCAGAGCATGGGGATGGCTTAAAACCAGACAAGAGATTTCTTTTCTCTGTGTCCACTGGAAGCACAATGGAACAGGGGCGATGTAGAGCCTCGGGTATGCCCGGAAGGAGGACGTTCTAACTAAATCCTAATCGCTACATTCTCTAGATCCCTAATGTCTTCCCAAGTCAACCCCTGTGAACATGAGGGCGTTTGTCACAGGGTAGGATGGACTGTCATTGGAAGAATTCACTCCTCTCAGGACATTTTTGTCCTTGCTCCGGGGACAGAAAGCAGTCACTGATGGGTCTGGGTTTTTCCAAATCTCCTTGATCCCAGGCTTTTCCAACCAGGTGCAAACCAAGCGATGTGACTTTCTGTCCACAGCTATGGTGAAGTGTGGAGCCTTCCCCCTGCCCTTGTCAGGGCTGTGTGGTTTCCCCAGGGACATTCATCATGCTCACTCAGTTGGTGAGGTTGAGGGTAAAGCAGGGGTAGGCCTAGCACTCAGGCCTGGCCAAATGGAGTTCCCCATCTTCTGGGATGCCGTATGGGGTCCTGGATTTTCATAGCCTGACCGTGTTGCTGCATGTGTTCGGAAGGTGAGAGAAGTTCCCTCCCTCTGGGCTTGTCATGATTTGAGGAACAGAAAGACAGAATGGTTAGGATGGGAAAGAAGAGTATGGGAGAGGAAGGCTGAGAGGAGTTGGAGGCCAACGGAGGGAATTTGGAGTTTATTTCAATGTCGATAGCCTAGAATGTTCTTTGGTCCTGATTCATCCTCCATATGGGATGATATAGTCCAACCATCTTGGATGTGGGATATTAGAACTCCTATTATTCCTATATATCCAAGTGATTCCTTTTTTCCTCTGGAATAAGTTACAGTATATGAAGTGATCCAAATCCAGGTAAAATAAGAATACATGCAGATTTAATGAAGACTTGCATAGTTTAGGATATCCCACACCCCGGCAATAACTTGCTCAGCAAGACAGGTGACTAACGCCCCTCCCTTCGCCCCTCTGTCACCAATCCATTTCTACTCTTGATTGGGATGGAACTGGCTGAGTGTGAGACCAGACAGATTGAAATTTTATTTTTTATTTCATTTTTAATGTTGTATACATAGTTGAGAGGGATGCATGCCCATATGGGCCTCTGATTAGAATAGAAAGGGTCGAGGTATGCTCTCATGTGATTTGATGGCTGCTGTGGGCAAGCCCAGTCAGCCTGCCATAGGCCTGGTCCTCATGCATACCAACAGGTACTGCAACCTGGTCAGGGCAAATCCTACCAGGCCTGCCTCCGGCCCTGGTTTTTGTGCATGCCAGTGTGTGCTGTGGCCTATCCCAGCCCATCTTACATCTCCTATGTACAGCTCTTGTGTACACCCATGAGTGCTGCAGCTTATTTCAGCCCAACCTGGCCCACATATATGCCAACAGATGCTGCTGCCTTGTCCAGTTTGAGCCACCTCTTAGCAGGAGCAGCAGTTTAGCAGAATAGTACCCACAGTTCTCTTACCAGGCCTACTCCCAGGCCCGAATCATGCACTTGCCAGCAGGTATAGCAGACCAACCTGATACGACTCGCACCCAGTCCTGGTAGTTGGCAGCAGGTTCTGTGGCCTAGCCTGGCCTGACCCACCTCCAAGCCCAGTTCTCCCCATAGGTGCTGCAGCCTAGCTCAGCTTGGCCTGTCACCATCCCCAGCCTTTATGTCAACTGGCAGGTGTTGTGGCCCAATCCGACTTGGCCTGTGCCCTGTCCTGACTCTTGCACGTGCCTGCAGATGCTGTAGCCTGGCCCAATCTGGTCTCCTCCCAGCCCTGGCTCCTGTGAGTGTTGATGAGTTCTGTGGTCTAGCACGGTTTGGCCTGACACCACTCCCAGCTCACATAAAGCAGGTGCTACAGTTTTACAGAGGTGAGACCACACATCCCCTGCAGATCTGCCTCCGGATCCTGTTCTCTTGTGTTTTGGTGGGTGTTTCACCCCAGCCTGACATGGCCCATCCTCTGCACTAGCCCTGCCAGGCATGCCCGTAGCCTCAGTGTGGTAGCTTCCACATCTACTTCTGAGTACAGTGGTCCACTCCATGGAAGCCCCCAGAAGTCACTCCTCACCTATCAAACAAGCCCTTGGCAGCCCCCATTCGAATATTCCCAGGGAAAGTAGCCCCCTGTTTTGTGGCAGTGTGTGATGTGTGATTGCCTTTGGGAGTGGGGGCCACATACCCCAACCTGATGTCCCTTGTCCCCCACCATGTGGCATTCCTCACATATATTTTTTAAATAGAATAGGCAACTATGCTGGCGTATTGGTATAGTTCACACAGAGTTAGCATTAATAAGGCCCAGAATACCTGCCTGCCATTGGCTGCTTTTCTTCCAGCAGTGTAACACTTGCCTAGGTACAAGGCAACCAAAGCAGTTTTCGACATCTGGGGAGATTACTCCCACCCATTGTACAGAGGAGGACCACTGTGCAGAGAAGGATTGGTGAGGCATTTTGTGGCTCTGTGGGAGGGTACTGTGATTGATTAGCAATGTCTGCTCTGCGTAAAGAACACGAAACAGCAAATCATTCACCTCTAGACCACTCGCTCCCCAAGCTGTCTCCCAGGGCACTGGATGATGCTTTAAGTCATGCCCTGTGGGTTAGAAAGTGGAAGGTTGTGAGACCAGAGGTGCCGCACAGAACTGTGATCTTAAATGGTCTGGACAGCTGTCGACATTGCTGTTCAATGGCATCGGCCAAGTAGAAATATTTGCAACAAATCAGCTACTTGAGGGCCCCTGGGTGCCAGTGTGGCTTCTGCCATGGCACAGAGCCCGAGACCCAAGCCACCAAGCAGCAGGTAGAGCCCATGGAGTGCAAGAGCTGAGCCCCAAATCCAGCTGTGCCTGAGGCTAGATCCGCCTTTACACCTCTCAGCTGATAAATTATTCTTCTGTTTAAGCCTGTCTGCTTGTGTGTTTTATGTCCCTTGCAGCTGAGAGGCCTGGTATAAATTTTATATCCAGCAGGCAAAAGAAAAGATGGTTTCGTATTCATCTCTTTAAAATTCTGCGAAGAGGGGTGGGTGTTGCGGCTCAGTGGCTTAAACTGCCACTTGGGACACCAAAACTGGCTTGCTCCCCAGATGACTGCAGCAGCCAGGTCTGAGCCAGGCCAGAGGCAGGAGCCAGGAGCACCACTGGGGGGCTCCCATGAGGGAGGTAGGGGTCTCACCTACCGTCTCCCAAGGGGTGTGTGTGGGTGTGTATTTAATTGAAAGTCAGATTTACAGAAAGGGGGAGAGACAGAGAGAAAGATTCTCCATCTACTGGTTCATTCCCAAAGTGGCCAGAACATCCATAGCTGAGCCAATCCTAAGCCAGGAGCCTCCTCTGGATCGCCTGTGTGGGTGCAGGGTCCCAAGGCCCTAGGCCGTCCTCGACTGCTTTCTCAGGCCACAAGCAGGGAGCTAGATGGGAAGTGGAGCAACTGGGATGAGAACAGGCACCCATATGAGATTCTGGCATATGCAAAGCAAGGACATTAGCCATTAGGCTACCACGTCAGGCCCCCCAGGGTACATAGTAAGATAGAATCACAGGCAGATCCAGGACTCAAATGCACGCCCTCCCAAATGGGAGGCCATCATCCCAAGCAGTGCCGCAGCTGCTGTATCTAACACCCACCCCAACACCGAGACAGCTTAATAGTGGGTTACGGGGTATAGGTGGCATTGTGGCGCTCTGGGTTAGTGATATCACAGCGTCCGTTCGAGTCCTGGCTGCTCCACGCATTCCAGCTGCTGGCACACCTGAGAAAGCAGCAGAGAATGGTCCAAATGCTTGGGGGTCTTGCCACCCACAGGGAAACCCCAAGCGGAGTTCTGGGTGCCTGGCTTTTGCCTAGTCCAGCCCTGGCCAATGTGGCCATTGGCGAAGTGAACCAGCAGTTGGAAGAACTCTCCCTGTCTCTCCAGAGCTCTGTCGTTCAATATCAATTTTTTTTTTAAAGGGAGCACACTATAAACAGATTAATAGAACCTAAGTGGCATGATTCCATTTATCCAAAATTTTTAAAAAATAAGAAAAACTGTGTGTGAAGACACACAAGCTTCTGACAAAACAGTGAGCAAATTCAAGGAAATGAATGTCAGGGGAGTCATTCCCGAGGAAGGAAGAGGTGGGTACCCAAGGTTGGATAGCCCAAGCATTCAAAGCCAATAACAATGAAATATCACTTAGAGGAGTCATTCACTGTAATTTTGACATTGCTACATTGGAACTTATTTTGAGTCTTTTGTATTCATTCAAATATTTAATTAAGTTCTTTACAGGTAGGCTGGAGCAGATCAGCAAACTATGACTCTTGAACGACATGTTTTTGCAAATAAATTTATATTGGAACAGAGTCATGTGTGTGGTCCATGGTCACTTTCATGCTGCATGTCAGGGTTGAGTAATTGCAACAGAGAGCATGCAAAAGAAAAAAAACCATTGTTTATCATCCACATGTTCATTCAGTCCAAAGCTAGGAGGCGAACTCACAGATTACATCTAATTATGTAGATGGTTTTCTTTTTAGAATTTAAGAGGACTGCATGTTCACTTTGAAGAGTTTGAAAAAATGCAGAAAGGAAAAAAATAACAATTTTTAAAAGATGTATTTATTTTTATGGGAAAAGCAGATTTACAGAAGACTGAGAAAGACCTTCCACCCACTGAATCACTCCTCAGATGGCCTCACAATGGCAGGAGCTGAGCCGATCCAAAGCCAGGGACCAGGAGTTTCTTCCAAGTCTCCCATGTGGGTACAGGGTGCCAGGTCCTCTACTGTTTTCCTGGATCACAAGCAGGGAGCTCGACAGGAAGCGGAACTACTGGGACACAAAATGGTGCCCATATGGGATCCTGGCACTTGCAACGCAGAGGATTAGCCAATCAAACCATCATACTGGGCCTGAAAAACAAAAAACAAAACGAAATTAAAAAAAAACCAAAACCCTGTTTTCTATATGAGGGCGCCACAGGGAAACAGCCGTCTTTAAAATTTGAGAACCATTAAAATTTGAGAGAAAGAGAAGGGGAGAGAGAGGGCTAGGCTAGGCTAAGGCAGGAGCCAGGAACTCCATCTGGCTCCCCCATGTGGGCAACAGGGAACTCCCCACCTAAGCCCTCTCTGCTGCCTTTTAGGGTCTGCGTGAACAGGGAGCCGGACCCCAGGGTGGAGTCAGGACTCCTGCCCAAGCACTCTGACACGGGAAGCGGGCTTCCTAACCAGCGGCTGAGCCGCCAGGGGCCGAACGCTCAGCCTGTTTTTCCCTGTGGGCTCGTAGATGCACATGTGTGTGTGAACCCTTTCACCAGGAGCATGCTGACTCTGCAGTTTCATCCTGGGAGCATTTGTTTTTCTTTCTGCATAGCTTAGCTTAGTTACAGTCTTTTTTTTTTTTTTTTTACTATTATTTATAGGCCATGATGCAATTAGTATCCTTGTACACATGTCTTCGCCAACAGCATGAAATATATAGGCATCCAAAATGAATTCTTCCAGGGGTTGTAAAATGCTGTGAAGACTGTCACGGCTGCCATATTGACAACCAGCCAAAAAGACCAGAAGCAGTATAAATGGTCCAGCAGGAGGGGCCAGTTAGGTGGACTCTGTAGCATGTAATGGAACATTCTAGAACTTAAAAAAAAAACAGTTGTTGTTGTTTTTTAATTGGAAAGACAGATTTACAGAGAGAAGGAGAGACAGAGAGAAAGATTTTCCATCCACTGGTTTGTTTCCCAAATTGCCACAACATCCAGAGTTGAGCCGATTTGAAGCTAGGAGCCAGGAGCTTCCTTAGGGCTCCCACGTGGATGCAGAATCCCAAGAACTTGGGTCATAAGTAGGGAGCTGGATTGGAAGTAGAGCAGCCAGGACTAGAACCGGCGCCCAGGTGGGATGCTAGCACTGTAGGGAGGAGGATTAGCCTGTTGAGCCACCATGCCTGCCCCTTTTGAGGGTGATGGTCGTGAAGGAAGGAGACTCGGTTCTCCCTCTCACGCTCAGCTTCCTCAGCTGTGAAGGGAGCATCGCAGCTCCCAGAGCAGTCACAGGAGGACTTTTACAAACATCTGGCAGTGTGAGTCAGGCCTGTAGGTGGCACTGGCCATGCCTGAGCTGTTGTTATTGATAACATAAATCAGCGGGAGGGGACAGGAGTCATCCAGCTGGGGCGGCTGGGCCGGTCCTGCAGCCCACCAGCTGCGGCTACGCCCACGTGGAGGTGAGCATGACACGTGCCTGGAAGGGGCTCAGAGAAGCGGCAGGCAGCCTCCCTCACCCCTTCCCGCTGGGAGCCCGTGATTACTGTGCCTGTGGTGTTTGTGTGATAATTGAAGGGTTTGGATGAGAATCTACCTGCAATCAGGACATGGGTAGATAGGCTCCATCCCACAGGCATAACAAAGCAACTACCGAGGGGCATGGCTCAGGGCTTAGTAGAGCCAGGCTGGGCCTTGGAGCAGCTCCCAGAGAGGGGAGGGGAAAAGGTAAGGGGTGCCTGGCTGTGTACCTGAGCATGTGTGTATACACACACACACACACACACACACACACACACACACACACACACCCTTTGGAGTCTGTGTTGGTTTTGAAAATGCATCAGGGTAGGTATCTACAGCCCAGAGGGTCCAGCGAGGGAGGGTGACTTTGTCAGTCTTCCATTTCCATTATAGAAGAAATATCCAAAAGCCGAGGAATTGTGTGACCTGCAAAAAGCTCGCCGGGGTCATAAATAATGAGACAGCATCCAGGGCAGGCACCGAACAAAGCCACAGGGAAGGGAGGCAGCTCCCCAGCTCACAACTCCTCCGTGCTCCCATGGTCCTTCCACCAGGATGGATAGGGCACCTGACACGTGCTGGGCGCTGTCCAGGGTGCTGGGGCCGGAGACGTGCCTTGGAAGATAAGCAAGTTTGGTGCAGCCAGGAAAGCACGCTGGGTAGTCAGAGCCCCAACTTGGGTGTGTACAGTCCCTCTCTTGAAGCCACCCAGGCTGGGTCTGTCACCAGCTGGGGCCTGGGACAAGTCATCTGACCTCTTGGCAGTCAGTATTGCTGCTGCCCTGCCCAGCTGCCCTGGGCAGGGAGTGCCTGATCTGGCTGGGTTGCTGTGCACGGCCAGTAAAGGCTCACTCTTGGTCGAGTAGCAGCAGCTAGCTCACCTGGGAGGTCAGCTTGGTTGGCCCTGAGACATAGTAGGGGGCTGGGTGTATGGCTGGCTGGTGGGACAGTGATGGGAGGTACACCCTGGAAGGGTTTGTGGGGGCTGGTCAGGGCTCTCCCTGCACCTCACAGTAGGAGGTCTATGTCCTTATAGCTCAAATCCAATGCTGACAAGCTCATCACTCATGTCTTCATTGCATATGGAATTTCTATAACGTGCCAGGTGTCTATAATGTGCTAGAGTACTATGGTCTGGAGCAGAGGCAGAATCCCAGCCTGGGTGCAGCTTACACATCCGAGCAGAGAAGCCAACGTTAGAAGCATCACAATCACTGGGAGGTCTTGGTGGGAAGGGTGGGGACAGCAGAGTGGGTGAGGGGCAAAGAGCAACAGAGAGAAAGAGACCCGCACGTTGTGGCACCATGGCTGAAGCTGCCAGCTGTGACGCCAGCATCCTACGTGTGAGCTCTGGTTCAAGTCCCTGCTTCTCTGCTTCAGATTCGGCTCCTTTCTCAGGAGCTTGGGAGATGGCAGGTGGTGGATGGCTCAAGTCCTTGCACCCTTGCTAGCCCATGCCGCAAATCAGGATGGATGGAGCTTCTGGCTCCTGGCTTTTTGGCCCAGCCCTAGCTGTCCTGGCCGTGTGAAAAATGAATCAGCAGATTGAAAGCAATCTCTTCTCTGCCCTTCACGTGGAAGAAGCTATTCAAAAGAACAGCAGAGAGTCTGAGAGTCTCAGTATTCTGAATGGGGACCACGGTGAGCCGCGCCCAAGGAGGAGGTGGTTGAGCAAAGATCCGAAGTGGGTGATGGAGCGGCAGGTGCCAAGGCCCTGGGGCAGTAGACTGATTTGTTTAGAGATACCTGCCACAAAGAGAGGAGGAGAGTTTCAGGATGGAAAAGGGATGGCCTTGTGCTGGGCAGTGTCACTGTTGGGCTTAATTCTGGGGCCAGGAGACTCTTGAAAAGACAGTAGGTTCTAGAAGCTGCTGGGGAGAAAGCTTGCAGGCTCTGAAGAGCGTGTCAGGGTCCTGGCCCTTGCCTGGAGCTCAGGGCAAGGACCTCGCCATGCAAGGTGGGGCTGGAGATGCTGAGGGTGCAGCTTGCTGCAGGGGTCCTTGGTAGATGAGTTTGAGACCTAGACCAGATCCCACAGGAAGTAGGGAGGCTGCTGTCCCCAAGAAGGGAGTAGGCAGTGGCAGCAGGCAGCTGGGAGGGAGGGATGGACTCTGCATTGTTTGTCCTAGGGAAAAAAAAAAAAAAAGACTGGCAGGCCGAGGCACTGGGTCTGTGACACGGATATCCCAGATGGTTCCTGGGAACTAATTGGTCTTGGCCTCTGCAGCAAGATTAAGCTCAGAGCACACAGCCTGGGGCTGCCGCAGGGGACAGCAGCTCCCCAGGGCGGGGCCCAGAGGTGCTGGGCTTTGGGCCTCCTCCAGTCACTTCGCTGGAGCTGTGCAGCCCCATGGAGGGGCCGAGAGGCCAGGGCCACAGCCCCGGAAGGAGTCTAAGCATTTTGCAAACATCCCAGGGCTGTGAGAGATAGGGTACAAGGATGGAGAAGGGCTGCTGTGACTGCTAGAAAGAGGAAATGTCTCTCCAGAGGGCGTGACCCAGTGTCACCGGCTTGGGTCACTCACGCTTGAGCCGTGAGCAGATCTTCTGCCGCTGGCACAGCTGGATCCCGAGGCAGCCACCATGGCAGGCTGTTAGGGGTTTAGTTTGCTTTCAGTTTAGCTTTCCTGTGGCTATGCCATCCCACAAAAGGCAAGGAGCTGGCCTCTGACTGCCAGAGGTCACACCCTGCCCAGTGGGGAGGGGGACATCTCTGGCCAGATGCCCTGGAGGACCAGTCCCAGGACTGGCTCTGATTGGCCCAGCTTGAGCCCCTTCCTTGAGGCAATCCTGGTGGACTGGGATGATTCAAGCCAAGGGTGCTCCCTGAAGATGGGGGTGGTGGAGTAGGGAGGGTGTAGTCCCTGGCAGAAAACAGACCTCATCCCCAAACAGGTGCTGAGCTGGCCCAGGGTGCAGGAGGAGGGTGATGGTGCAGGAGGCAGGTGTCAGAGAGGGCAAGGCCACTGGGGGGAAATGGTTGAGTCTGACTGTCCATTTCACAGATGCGGAGAGTGAGGCAAAGGTTTGCCCCATTTCAAAAAAATGGGAAAGCTGCTAGGATGACCAAGCAGGTGTCAGAATGGAGAAGGTCAAGAGAAGGGGGCAGGGAGACTAGGGCTGATGATGCCTCTGAGGATCAAAGGAAAGAAAGAACATTCTAGCCCAGCACGATAGCCTAGTGGCTAAAGAAAGAACATTCTAGGAGGAGCAGCACCGGGCCCAGGGTCCCGGGCTTGGGGGACACTCTGACTTCTCAGTGTGTGGCTTCCCCCAGACTCCATAGCAACCATCCTGTGCTTTGTCCCGGAAGCCAGGTGTATCCCCCCGACTTATCCACAGGGGACCAGGCAGTATTTCCCCCACAAACTCTGCTTGGAAGGACTCTGGCTGTATATACAGCCTCACAGGTGTGCTCCAGTGTCAATTTTACAATGAATGGAGTCGCTCAATTTTTCTGGGTGAGTTTCACTCATTTGCCTTCTCCTGGCTTTCAGATCTCCTTCAAAAAGACACACAAAAAACTCCATTTTTTTTTTTTTAATTTGGGGGGGTGGTGCTTAAAAAAAAAAAGAAAACCTGATGCTGTTCTCTCAAAGGCCCTGTCCAGTCAGCTTATTCCCTTGGATTCTCTGATCTTTAAAATACCAAAGGAAATGCCATCTCTATTGGCAAAAGCTTTGTGGGTGCCTCTCGGAGGAGACAGTAAGCTCCTGGGTTGAAAGTCCTGGTATTTTTAGCTTCGGCGCTGCCGAGTGATGAAGACCCCCCCAATTTTTTGGGTCAAGGTAGGAGGGCAGGGAGAGAGGGGCGGGTAGCTAGGAGGAGAGACACTGTTCCACGCAAGACATGCTCAGGCAGTCTGTGGCATATTTCCTCTCCCTTGCCCTGCCTGTCTGCTGCTTCGGATGGGAGGAGATCCCCGCCCCCCCACCCCCCCCCGCCCTGTGCTATCTAGCCTTGTTCTAGAACTTTCCTTCCTGCCCATAGTCTTGCAGATGAGACCCTCTGCAAGGATCAATGTTCTTTGTTCTGCCTGTGTCCCTTGGCAGAGGAGGATATCTTTCTCTCTCTCTCTCTCGCTTCCCCTCTCTTTCTCTGTAACCGAGTTTCAAATGACTAGATCTTTAAAAAACAAACAAAAGTACTCCATGAAGTGGGTTCTGTATTTATTTCCAAGTGACAGATGAGAACATTGAGATTCAACGAGGCTTCTCCACTTGGACACTGTCCAAACTCAGAGTCTACGTGGGTAGGCTGCCCGAGGCCCATGGTTCTTCCTTCCCTGTCTCACAGTGACCTCTGGAATAATAGTCATTTGCTTCTAAAAATTAGTTAATTAAT
The DNA here is from genome assembly GCF_017591425.1 of Ochotona curzoniae. Taxonomy (NCBI): domain Eukaryota; kingdom Metazoa; phylum Chordata; class Mammalia; order Lagomorpha; family Ochotonidae; genus Ochotona; species Ochotona curzoniae. Next base: position 9,543,897 of record NW_024465421.1, read on the forward strand.
TATATTTATTTGAAAGAGAGAATCTTTCATTCTCTGGTTCACTCCTCACAGCCGTCAGGACTGGATATATTTCCTGCCACCCCTGGGTCTGTTTCTCCCATATGGCAACTGGAGCAACGCATCTAATTTTTCTTTTTTCAAATGAATTGTATTCATTTGCAAGGCAGAGTTAGAGGGTCTTCCATCCACTTCTGGGCTGGGCCACTGCCAGGAGCCAAGAACTGCAGCCGGGTCTCCCACATAGACTGGAAGTGACTCCCCCAAACAAAGCCATGTAGGAAGAAGATGGCGGATCATGCCTGGCGGGAACGACACAGTCTCCTAGATGCAGTGGCAGGCAATGGTGGCCCAGGTCAGACCATGTGCTGGGGTAAGGCAAAGCCTGTCTTGGAACACACACATTAGTCAGAATGGCCAAAGCCATGGGAGGGCAGGAGACAGCCGGAGCCAGGCGCCTACATGATTAGAATGCCCCGACTCTCCCAGAGCCTTTTTCTTCTCTTCCATTTCAGCGGGGGCCACCCACAGGTGGCTATAGAAAGGTTTTGATTGGCCAATTCTAGGTCAGATGACCATGCTGGATCAGTCAGCTGTGCCCAGAGGGGCAGGGCCACAGCTCCTGGAAAACACTGGTTTCAGGTACCAAGATTAGCGGGCCTCCTCCCCCTCCCAGGCTTGCTGTTGTCCCCCAAGGTTGTCTTTCCACTGCTTAGCGGTGACAGGGCAATTCCAACCTTGCCACTAGGACGGGAGAATGCCACTAGGATAGGATGCCACTAGGATAGGATAGGTCTCGAGTTGAAACTGTTTAAGGAATGAGGAGAACAAGAGCCTATCTTTTAGGCACAGTGAGGATGTTCTCTCCCATTGAGTGGGGCCATGAATGGGTCTCCTGCCACCGTGGGTCACTCAGAGAGCTCCATGCTGCAGGCATCCTTTGTTGATAGGGCTTCCTGATGGCCATGATCTTGGCTGGGGGAGCTGGCATCTGCTCCTCCAGCTGTGTGGGGGAGGGAGGTGGGACGGGTGGGGAAGCCTTGCTGGGTGGACCTCACCTCTCGGTCCTTCCATCCAGGGGTCCTGTGGCTGTCGGTGGTCTCCGAGGTGCTGTACATCCTCCTGCTGGTGGTTGGCTTCAGCCTCATGTGTCTCGAGCTCTTCCACTCCAGCAATGTCATCGATGGGCTCAAGCTCAATGCCTTCGCTGCCGTCTTCACGGTGCTGTCAGGTAAGGCCTGGGGACAGGATGGGACCCGGTCAACAGCCCGAGAGCAGGTGCGTAGAGGAAAGGGGAGGGCTGGACCCAGGAGCCTCTCTTGGGTAGGAGGTGTTAGGGCACATGCTGGCTGTATCCACTGGGAGAATTTGGAAAAATTGCTTCTCTCCTCTGAACCCCAAATCTTACCCTTGGTGACATGTGACTTCTCACGCAATCAGTCACATATTTCAGGATGTGTGCAGTGAGAGCTGCCCTGTGCCAGGTGCTATGCCCAATGATGGTGTTATGGTGGTGAACACAGGTGAATGGTGATGGAGCTGAGCATGCCAAAGAGAGAGACATGTCACTAGAGGCATGTCTAGGGCTTGGTGCCAGATGGCGCTTGTTGGAAAGGAAGTTGATGGTGCAGAGTGGACAATCATGGTGGCCCTCCAAGAGGCAGCCAAGAGGAACTGGGATGGAAGATGCCATCACCCCCTCTTCTGGAGCTTGCTCTGCCTCCCAGCACCACCTCCAAGTGGAAACCTGAGCAGAAAGGAGAACTAAGAGGCTTACCTGGGTTCGGGCTTGAGTAAGACTGGGAGGAGGGGGAAGCTGGTCAAGAGGTTGCTATGGTGACTGGGGTTTGGGTGGGGGAGATTGTGAGCCTCCCCCATTCTGAGAGTAGCAGTCAGGATGGGAAGATGCAACAGATGGAGGTGGGGAGACTTGCCATGAGTTAGGGAAGGTGGGAGGTTGGGAATGCTGAAGTCCAAGGTCAAGAGCTGGAAGTGCTAGGAATTGTCTTGATCCTGCACGGGAGGAAGCATGCAGCACTGGGCGTTCCCTGGGGACAGGATCGGGCCGAGACTCCTGGCCCTTGTTCATGAAGCAGCCACTCACGCACAGCTGGTGGGTTTGAGTGTGTTTCTGGGATTCAGTATCATGGCTCTCTATAATCCTGAAGACTTACTGAGCTCCTCTGATCCCCAAATCTGAACTCTGAAAGTCCCCCCAAATCCTACATGGTGTGAAGTCACAGGTGGAAAACGCCACACCCAACCTCTTGAAGGGCCGGGCAGGTAGCAGTTCAAACGCAGGTGCACTAAAAGCACAAACGCTGTGTGGAATCACCTTTAGATTGTCCAGGTAGAGTTCTCTGTTGGCGTAGATGATCTGGCTGTCTCGTCTTTCATGTGCATCTGGGTCAGCAACGGAGGTGCCCAGTCCTGCAACCTATGCTCCAGGATCAGGCCACACAGCTACGTGATTTTCCCTGAGGTCGGGGATTGAGAAGGGCAGGTTGAATAGCACCCCAGGCCAACCTCCATGATGAGCACCCAGGTCTGTGGGCACACTGAAGTAGACAAGACAGCCGACAGGCCTTTGAAAGAGTTCTGCGCCTCCGATGTAATGAAGCTGGCAACCTCTCAGAACAATCAAGCCCACTCAAGGAACACCCTTGGAACACTCGTCCCCGTGCCGGGGCTTTGAATGCCCACCCCATCCCCCAGGCCCTGATGTAATGTGATGGCAAGGAGCTGTGTACTTTCTCCCCATCCCTCCCCGCACCATCCTAATCGGAACTGGAGGGCCACAAGGGTCTGTAATCCCCTCACCTCTGTAATAAATATTTAAAAGAAAGAAGTCACCTTCAGGCTGTGGGTATAAGGTGCCTGTGAAATGCCAATCAATTTCATACCTATGCTTGGATCCCAGTCTCAAGATAGCTGACTTATGTATATGTAAATATTCCCCCCAAACCACAGCCTGAAACCTGAAAGCCATTTTGGATATGTGTCCCTCACCCTATCCTGAGAAGGTGCCTGTAAACCCACCAGACCAGAAGGCCTCTAATGTGGGGGGGGGGTGGGAAATTTAGCCCACCTGAGACCACTCCTCACCCAAGGATGCTCTCAGAAACATGAAGGCAGCGGAAGGCGAGGCGTTGATTGATACCTGGCCTCAAGAGTGCCGAGCTGCAGGTGGATGCAGGCTCTACCCTCAGCCAGTTCCCTTTGTGCACCTGCTTCCTGCGGTCACAAAGTGAAGGCTGCTTTGCGGCTCCCCTTCTGCTTTCGCAAGCAGACTCAGACGGGTTAGGAGGGTCAGAAGCTTTTCCCTCTCCCTGCTGGGAAGACCCATTGCTAAAGAAAATAAGATTGTCTCCATAATTGCAGGCAGATAAACACTCCTGGGCTCCCGAGGTTAATGGACTTGCCTGAGGTTGTACACAGTCAGGGATGGTGAAGCCGAGATGAAAGCTGCCTCCAGCCAGCTTCAGAGGCCTGGACTCTTCCACAGAATCAGGCCGTGGAAGCGTGTGACCAGGGTGGGAGCTTGGAGGCTTAAGGGTCTGGCTAACGGTGAATGAGAAGTACAGAGCAGCCAGATGATGTCAGGAAACTCGAGGGGTGAGTGGCGGCGAGGAGAGAGGTTTCTGAATTTGGGAGAGGATGAACATGAGAGGGATGTGAGAGCTGCTGCTGCTGCCAGAGCCAGCTTTGGGAGGAAGGAGGGGCTGCTGGACGTGGGGAGTCCCTTAGAACGGGACAGGGGATGGGGATGGGTGGGTAATGTAGGTGGCTGAGTCACTGCAGGCAGTATAGATCGGGGTCTGCCACCTGCTGGATCAGCCATGGCCAGCGTCTTCTGGAGGCCAGTAGAAAGCGGAGTTTGGGGATTAGGGAGTGGGTGCAGTGTCAGGGTTATCAAAGGGTTATCAGCTTTAGCTTCCTGCCAGTGCACACCCTCGGGTGACCCAAGTAGTTGGGCCCCTTGCCATCCGCGTGGAAAGCCGGGACAGAGTTCCTGCCTCTTCGCTTTAGTCTTGTCTAACCTTGGCCTTTGTAGACATTTGAAGGGTGAAGCAGCAGATGGAAGATCTTTCTCTTATTCTGTCTTTCAAATAAACAAAATTTAAAAAGAAAAGAGGGCTGGTCCCTGAGGCTGTGATCACCGCACCCCCTCAGTTTATTCAAGAACAGTCAATAATAGCTGTAAGCATGGCCACCGGAAGTGACAGGTGCCGCGCCCTGCCCTGAGCTCTCCGGCATGGCATCGTCACTAGAGCCAGAGACTTCCCGGCTGTTTGGCTACGGGCAGAGCAGTGTTCTCTCCTGTACAGTGGACATAAGGGAGGTCCCATGTGCCTAAGCATACGGAGGTATCAACATATAGAAGGTATCAACATATAGAACAGGCCTACCCTGTGCTGACACGAGGGAGCACCTGTCTCCAAAAGCTTTGCTCAGATGCCTTGGAGACGGGCAAGCAGGAGGACATCCCTTGAGAGGGACCCTGCCACGGGGGCTTGCAGCAGTGGGGAGATCGGGTGGGTTTGGCCCTGAAAGCAGATCATGGTGCAGTTTGCAAGTTTTCCACTTTCTGATGGTGCGGGAGCAGCATGCATTCCACAGTGGCTGTCCTTGGAGGCCACACCTCCATCTTCTCCCATGCAGGTGACACAGGGGTATGGCAGGGGCAGCAGGAACCCCCTGCCCTCCCTGCACAGTGGAGCGCTGTGTGGCCGAGCAGGGGCAGTGTGCACGCACTGCGTCTTCAGCTTACAGTGTGTTTGTTAGGAGCTGACCCCCGTCGCAAGGCCAGGAGAACCTGGACACGGGAGCAGAGGTTCAGGTTCAAGAGCCCAAGTTCCGGAGACTCAGGATCAAAGGACAAAGACTCTGTCAAATGCCCGTCAACATTGGCTATTACAATTAAACCTAGGAGTTAATGATAATAATTAACTGAGAATTCTAATCATGATTGTGTTTCTGGCTCTTAAAAAAAAAAAGTATGGACTCAGTGTTACGGCCCATTGGCTGAATCCTCACCTTGCATGCGCCAGGATCGCATATGGGGGCGCTGGTTTGTGTCTTGGCTGCTTCACTTCCCATCCAGCTCCCTGATTGTGGCCTGGGAAAGCAGCAGAGAGCCTTGGGACCCTGTACCCATGTGGGAGAGCTGGAAGAGGCTCCTGGCTTCAGATTGGCTGAGTTCTGACTATTGCAGCCATTTGTGGAGTGAACCAGTAGATGGACGATGTTTCTCTGTTTCTCCTTCTCTCTGTAAATCTACCTTTCCAAGCCTGCTGTTTTGACATCACATTGGGGATTACGTTTCAACAGATGAGCTTGGGGGAACACAGGCACCACAGGGAGCCTAGGAAGCGTGGACCGTGTGGTCCAGCTGTGAGATTTTTTGCAAGAGAAGCCCTACCTCCCATCTTGTTATGGAAATCCTCCAGATTTGCTTTATTGTGGGCCCCAAAAATTTATCCTTTTTTTTTTTTAACAGCTCTACCCAACATCTGCAGGTTGCACGCAGCCCGGGGGCTGCCAGTTTTCGATCGTGGCTGTACATATTTCTATTTTAATGTTTGTCATCATTGATTTTTGGCTTCGCCGTTTATGTCACATCCTTCGTTAGCCCCGAGGGAATAACCATGCCAGATCCACAGCCCCTAATGACCGCTTCAATGCCTTCTGGGTCATGGAGGCTCTGTAAGCCTTAGGTAAATGAATGAGCTATATATTGTAGACAAGGGAGTGCCATGCAGAGGCTGCTAAAGATTCTAGAGGGTTCTAAAAGGTTCTGTAGGCCATCAGGGTTCCCATAGCTAATGAATCTGGCATCACTAACAATATCAGGCTAGCATGGGGTTCTGGGGGGCTGGGTCAAGGTCAGATTTAGAGAGTTTAATAATAAAAATGAGTAATGAAATCCACAGTAATGGAATGCTGGTTTCTAGCAGTTTCAGTGGACTTGACCCATCCAGAAGGCTAGACTCTGGGAGGGGGTGTGGCTAGGAAGTAGCAGGTGTGGAGGGGTGTGGCCTGGGAGGAGGAGATGCTCAGGATGAGGGCCAAGTAGGTGCCCTCTCCCTGGTGGAGCCAGCAGAGGGCAGCACAGGCATAGGATCCAGCCCCTGAGGGGTGAGTTGGATAGGGAGGACCAAGCAGAGAAACTGAGGCTGAAGCCCTGTGAGAAGGGAAAAGCTAGTGCTTCTGGGGTCGCAGAAACACAGGAGGGTCCAGCTCCAGTGTCTGTGAATCGGAGCAAGCCAGGCTCCGAGGAGGTCCTCCCGGGTGTTGCCCTGTCTCAATCACTGTCACATCACTAGAATCTGGCAGGGAGCACGAAGCAGATGGGTCCTCTCCATCAAGTGCGCCCCTGTAGTTCTGCAGCAATACAGTGAGATGCTGTGCTGGGCGGGCATGAAGGGCAGGTGACCCTGCTGTGGATCCCAGCCTTAGTCCTGGACCAACACCTTTGATCAAGTTCTCCATCTTCTTCAGTCCCCATGGCTGTAAAACAGGACTGTAGGACTAAAGCTCTCGCCATGCATGTGGCTGGGATCCCATACGGACGCTGGTTCTAATCCCAGCATCCCTGCTTCCCATCCAGCTCCCTGCTTGTGGTCTGGGAAAGCAGCAGAGGACAGCCCAAAGCCTTGGGACCCTGCACCCGTGTGGGAGACCCAGAAGAAGCTCTTGGCTCCTGGCTTTGGATCAGCTCAGCTGTGGCCATTGCAGTCACTTGGGAAGTGATTCGATGGACAGAAGATCTTCCTCTCTGTCTCTCTAATAAAAAAAAAAAACTAATAAATCTTAAAAAAAAAAAGATGTTAAAATATAAATCATAGGCCCGGCACTGTGTCCTAGAGGCTAAAGTCCTTGCTGTCTGAGCCCATTCATTACTCTAGGGGTCGGTAGACTGCTGGTGGGAGCTTGGTAAACCCCTTTTTGGGAGTTGGAAGGTCTGCATTCCGGACCCCCTATGATTTGGGTCACGGGGCAAAACCAGCAAGAGGGATGTGCATGGCCTGCATGGTCCAGTGAGAGGCTAGGAGAAGGAGGGAGGAGCGGCTGGGAGGCACAAGGGTGAGGGTGGAGGTGGGGGCAGGGACTGCGCAGCCTCTGAGCGGTGCTTCTCCAGCAGGTGCCATTGACCGCTGCCCGCTTGTCCACCCAGAGCAGAACTGGCAATTAACTTCCACGGGAGCTGGAGAGATGGGGGGCGATGTGTAAGGAGGAACTTTCTCAACTCTAAAATATGCCAGGCCTAGAGGCTGCGGATTCTCGAGAGAGGCTAAAAATAGCTGGCGCTTTTAAAAATAGGTCTGGGCCGGCTTTACACACCACCGCAGCGGGCCGCCTGCAGGCGGCGGGAAGGGGCGCGCTGGGCGGTGCGGACCCCGCCCCCTAGGCTGAAGGGCGCCTGGAAGAGTCAGGCCTGAGTCTGGGTCTTCACCAGCACCTGCCTGTTTCAGAGGCGAATGGACAAAGCATGAGTTGGGCCCGCAGCTTCCTGCAGAGGTGGGTCACGATTTGCCAGCCCCTGAATTGCCGAGTGCTCCTCCCGTGCGGGTTTGGATATTAACTTGGGCCATCCTCTGCTGCTTTCCCTGGTGCATTAGCAGGGAGCTGGATGGCAACTGGAGCAATCCGGACACGAACTGGTGTCCTTGTGGGATGCTGGTGTTTCCAAACGGGAGATGAGCCACATGAGCCATGGTGCCAGCCCCTTGGCATCGTCTTTTAACTGTGTTCTGATGTCAGTCTCCGAAGTGTGGCTGCAGAGAGCAAGGAATAGGAATCAGGGCAGTTGCACCTGCTGGGACTGCCAGCCAGCTGGTGCCACACCCATCCCTGCTTTGCTCTGCATACCGGGGTTCTCAGGGGTCCCCCAAGAACAGGTGGAAGCTGCGCTCCCTGACTCACCATGTGGGCTGAGCATTCCGTCGGTGATGTCCGAGTTGGGACAGCCTGGATTGGTGGGTCTTCTGGTGCCAGTCCAAGCCAGGAAGTTAACAGCAGCTGCAGGGTAGTCTCCTCCATCAGTCCCCGTCCTGGCACATTTAGGTGCTACCAGAATCTGACTGCTTAGTTCAGAGGAGCAGGAGAGCCAGATGCTGCAGGCACGTGGACCTGACTTCCAGACTCAGAATGCTGAAGCCGATCTTCGAATGCAGCCCAAGGGGCTCGCCAAGGTCTCTTTGAGTGAATTGTATTTTTCATTTATTGCATTTTCTTCCAGCGTGGCCTTTCCTATTTGGGGATAAATGGGTTTCAGCATAGAAATCAATGCTTTTTCTCAACTAAGAAGTTAGAAAATTAATTATCATGCCAACAGTCTGGGGCTGAGGAGGTCTGGGATAAAAATCCTGTTCTGCTCTGCTGCCCCACTCCCCGGGGGTGCTAGTTCTCACCAGTGTCTGCCCGTCGGGGGGTACATGCTCCTGGAGTTTCATGTGTCTACCAATATCCCCACTGCATGGATGAGCAAACCAAGGCCCTGGAAGGTCACTTGGACTGGGATGGGGACAAGGAAGCCAGAGATGCTGTCGCAGCTGGAGGTTTGGTGAGCAAGGTGCAGCCCTGGAAAGATGGCCTGGCAGAGGCTGGGGAAGAGGTTGGGGGCACAGTCCCAGGCGAGCACGGCTTGTGAGTGTAGCAGTAACTCCTCTGTGGGAAACAAGCCCTGGGCAGCGGTGGAGAAGGACCCCCTGTGCTTCTGGCAAAGTCATTCTGATTACTGGGAGAGGAACGGGCAGGTGAGGAGTTAAAAAACAGCTGCTTGTGCACGTGTGCTTGGGACTGGGGTCCTGGCTGCACACTTCTTATCAGATACGCCTGGGATCACACGTGTTCTGGATTTTCTTCCTCCGAAGGCATTGTGGGATACCTTGTCCAAACGTGGGTGATTCATCTACACCTTGGACTTAGAGCCTGGAGGACATTGCATACAGCATCCGCAGTGCACCTGCCGTGGTGATGTGACTTGGCACGCGCAGTCAGGGGTGGGAGTCTCTGCTTCAAGGCTCATGTCAGCACTCAAAATGTTCACATCTGGGGTGGAGTGGGCGTGTCCTGGACTCTGAAGTTTTTGGATGAGGGATGTATGTTCTGTATAAAGGTCGCCTGTGTGGCCGGCAGGTTCTCGCCCTGTTTTCATGCTGCCTCCCCAGCGCATCAGCAGGCAGCCAGATTTGAAGTGGAGGTGGGCCTGAGTCCCAGGTGCTAGGAGATGCGAGTGGGGGTCCCAAGCAGTGGGTTAGCCCACCGCACCGCAGTGTCTGCCCCTGGGTCGTAAGTTGTGAAAAAGCAGATCATGTTCCAACTAGAGGAAATTGTAGGAGCAGAGACTATGGGAACACTCTGCACTTTCCACTCATTTTTCCCCCCCATAAACTAAAACTACTCTTGAATTCGTTTGCTCCTTAAAAGCCCAAAAGAACAGCGGGAAACTATTTGCAATCAGAGCAGCGAGGAGGGATCGTTTCCAAAAACACAAAGAATTCCTACAGATGCAGAAAAAAGGTTAATTTTTTTTTTTTTTTTAACAAGAAGGGAAGAGATTGACGAAGGATACAGACAGGCCGAGTCACAGGAAAAGAAATGAAATGGCAACAAATAGATGAGCATGTGCCCTCACCCACCAGGGAATCAGACAGCTTCAGGTGATGGTGAGGAGTCCCTTTCCTGGCAAAGTGGGCTGAGCTGTGAATGTGGAATGACATCTAGTGCTGAGGGACCTCAGCCACTGTCCTTGTCACCCTCCCCACCTGCATTTCCCCAGCCAAGATCTTCCTCCTCAACCAGCCCTGCAGTGAGAGAGCCTGGAGAAGCATGCATGCGTGGGGGCTGACCCCTGGCCAGGGACACTCCTCGTCTCGGCCTTCTGGCTTCTCATGCTCCATGCAGATGACTCTAACTGCCCCCCACCATCCCCACTGGGGGTCCCTGTTCTCCCCCAGCACTTGCAGACTGGGGAAGGATCCAAGCCTACCCCCCACCCACCCTGCCACCACCGGTTTCTGACGCCCCCGTTCTATCCTGCAGGCCTCCTGGGAATGGTTGCCCACATGATGTACACACAGGTGTTCCAGGTCACCGTGAGCCTCGGCCCCGAGGACTGGAGACCTCATTCGTGGGACTACGGGTGGTCTTTCTGGTGAGTGGGGCCCCAAGGAATGCTGAGACAGCAGTAGCTCTGCTTAGTCGAGGGGGTGGGGTTGGAAGGGAAGGAACAGTCCACAGCCCCAAGGTGCTGTGGGAGTCCAGCACGCAGCCATGCAGACTGCAGACCCTGGGCTAGTGGGAGCCCAGCACTGGACCATATAGACTTGCACCCTGGGCTGAATGCTCCAACACAGCTGCTCAGCAGAGCATGGCTTTTGCAAATTTCAGTGCTTGCTTCTTCTTCTTGCGTCAGAAGAACAGAAATGATGTGAACGAAGAGGTATGAATGTTGAGTGGCCCCACGTGAGCCACATGTGATGTTTGCTGGCTAGGCTGCCCTTCCTGCAATGGCAGTGCCTGGCACCTGCAGTGGGAACCGCATGGTCCCTGGGGTCCACCTACAGACTCACAGGCCTTGGGGCCAATGCCTGCCTTGGAGGCCTGTCCTGAATAGTGGATGTGGGAGTTGGCGGGACTTAGAGTCAGGCTTTCCTGGGATGGGGGAGGGCTGGGGTGGGTGGCTGGGTACAGGGAATGGATCAGCACCTCAGGGCGCAGTGAGCACAGGGAAGGTGGCGCTGGGCCTGCAGGACATGTGACGTGGGTACAGCAGCCAGGGGAGCTCTGGGCTGGCTGTGACAAAAGCCCCCCTCCCACGACTCCCCTACCCTGTACACACACTGCATACATCAGCCTCGGCCCTGGTCGTATCACTGCCAAGTGCAACTGAGGGGATGGACTTAAGGGCCTGTTGGGTCCAGGATGACCCAATTCTCTTCCTCTGTGAGTGTCCGCACGAGGCCTCGTTTGGGTGTGAGCTCTGTGCCTGGGCTGGGGAAGCCCCTCCTGAAGCTATCCCTCCTCAACCTCCCCACGGGTGGGAGTAGGGCTTTTCTTCTTCCTGTCCTGGATGTAAGTCCCAAGACCCACTCCTTTTCTCTCCTCTGAGTCCTCACCAGCCCCGAGGTAAGGTCGGTGGCCTGACCCCACCCCCCCCCACCCCCAGGGTCACTTCCCCCAGGGAGTTGCAAGCTTAAGACAGTGAACGGATAGAATTCAACACCGTGTGAGCTACCACAAAATCTGTTTCAGGCATGGCTGGATCCAGGTTATCAGAGGACTATATCTGGGATTCAGTCATTCTCTTCTTGCTCTGTCCCCCACGTCGTCCCCCCCACCTTTGTTCATTTCTTGAGCAAAGCAGAGTTCTTGGTTAGAAAAATCTTATAATTCCAGCAGGCAGGAGGAGTTTGTTTCCCATACTTGCAAGCCAGCATCCTGGTTGTGACTTTGGCTGGCTTAGCGAAGTCACACAAGGCCAGCCCAGGGGACATGGAGATCCCTTTGGTTGTTGTGGCCTGAATCACGTGGGCAGAGAGGGTGGCTGGCTTCAGGACAGAGAGAGATACGGGGGAGAAGGCCGCAGGGGGATGTGGTTGCTGGTGGTGGAGAAGGCTGCTAGCGAGCAAGAACAGGGTGGGAGGGAGAAAGGGAGAGAGGAGAGCAAGAGGCTGTGCTGGGAAGACGGTAACTAGAATCTCACAGTGCAGGTGCAGGTTGATTCTGGCCCCCGCTCTCTGCTGACATCCCTTGAGGCCAAAGGCTGGACCCCTTTACCCCCAGCACCATCCCTTCCTGCAGGACAACCCCAGAGCAGCCCAGCTCAGGCCTGGACCTCCCTTTCCTTAGCCTTTGCCGTGTGGCAGTTCCTTCCTGTGGGCCCTGACCTTGGAGGTGGCCAGCCTGAGCCTCGGCTCTCCAGGTGATGCGGGCAAAGCCATGTCTCTTGTGCACGGATGGCTCAGGATGAAGCCCAACGGGGAGCCGAGGTGGGGGACCTATGAGGCACTCCATCCACCCACGCAAGGATGCAGGCAGGCCTGGGCTCTCTGAGGTGACAGGTGACAGACCACTCACGGGGTTGCTGAGCATGGTGGGTTGCTACAAGTGTGACGACCTTGCATTGCCTAATGCACCTCTAGCCCCCTCCCTGGGTGCTGGTCCAGCCTGCTGAGTCCCCTCAGCCCTGTCCTGTGCTCTACGCCCAAGGGCCGCCACATCCCTGCTGCACTCACTGAAAGCCAGGCCACCATGCGGTCCCCGTGAGAGTTAGTCCTCAGCCTGTCACTGGGACCCACAAGACGGATGGGTCCCATTTTTCATCCTCGTGTTGGGGGTCTTCCAGAGCTGGCCGTGTCATCTTTCTTGTTGAACGCGTGGGAGGCTGTCAGCATCCCAGCTCCCCCTGCCCCCTCCGTCCCTGAGCCTCTGCCTGCTCCAAGCTCTGTTCAAGTGGCAGCTCTGTCCGCCCTCCCCCTGCCACACCCTCAGCCCTCCCCCAGGGAGGACTCAGTGATGGGGGAAGGAGGAGGTCCTAGAGTTCAAGGGGTTCAGAGAGAAGCTCAGTGGTTAGTGGGCACCTGCTTGTAAAGGGCCATTTTTTAAAAAGATTTAATTTATTGGCAGGTCAGATATACAGAGAGGAGGAGAGACAGAGAGGAAGATCTGTCTGATGATTCACTCCCCAAGTGGCCACAATGGCTGAAGCTGAGCTGATCCGAAGCCAGGAGCCAGGAGTTTCTTCTGGGTCTCCCACACGGGTGCAGGGTCCCAAGGCTTTGGGGTAAAGGGCCATCTTTGCAGGAAGCTGTGGTGGGAGTCCTCAAGGGCAGGGGGAATTGTCTCATGCTCAGATTCACGCCAGCAGTAGAGGGTGTGGCCTCTGGGACCAGACAGCCTGCAGCCCTCCCCTGCTGTGGATCTTGACCATGTCACCCCAACCCCTCTCTCTCTCTGCACCCCATCATTTTCAGCTGTAGAATAGGCAGGCCCCAGCCCCTCCACTGCCCAGGGCTGTCATGCATGCATGCGTGGCAGGTGCTGTGCCAGCATGCATGTCTCTGACGGTGTCAACTGAAGATCAGAACATATGCATCGTGTGGATTGTTGGGGGCTGAGTGGGCTCAGCTGGTGGTCCTTGCTTGGGGTGAGGTGAGGCAGGGGGCACTGGAGTCTGCAGAGGACAGGCCTGGGACTGGGTCAAGGCAAGACCTGGAGTTGGGGGCATCTTAAGGGGGAGGGACTGTGCTGGGGTCAAGTGTAGCAGATGCCTGCATGGCTTGTGCGGGCATAGTGGGTGGCACTGGACCCAGCTGTGTGCCCTGCCACTGTCCCTCTGTTCAGGAGCTGAGAGATCTGTCAGCAGGCCCAGGTAGACTTTGGGGGTTGGGGTGTGGGGGCTGAGTCACAAATGCTCAGGAGCTGCCAACGGCATGAGCCCATGAGCCCATGAGCCCATGGCTTCTGCCACCTGTCATGGTGTTTGCAGCACTTGCTTGGTTGCTGGCATCTCAGCACACGTGTTTCTGTGAGGTTCCTGGTTGGCCTGGCTACCCGGCCACAGGCAGGTACAGGGAACAACAAGCGTTCCTCCAGTTTGCTCCAGGCCTCACCACTCAACTGCCTTGCACCCACCCACACCGTCCTCACCTGGTCACATGTCTGATGCTACAGGAGCCCGAGGTGGTGATCCCTTCTGGGAAATGTCAGTCTGCTAGTTCTCTTGGTGCCAGATCTAGCTCTAATTTGCATTTGGTTCAAATGGAGAGACATGGAGACAGGCCCCTCCTCCAGTACACACACACACACACACACACACACACACACACACACACGTTCACGTGGCCAACTCCAAGGAGTGAGGCATCTCAGTGTTATAGATTCTGTAAGACCGAGGAGGGCCCGGAGAGATTAAGCAAGTTGGCTTGGATTACACAGCAAAACAATAGCAAGTTGGGCTGCTTCTGGGGGTTCCATCTCTGGAACCCAGAGGGTATTGGGGCAGGTGGCCCGGGGGGCTCCTTCCTGCCCTCTTTCACAGCCTCCATGGCCCTGTAACAGCATCAGGCCAGCCTCTTGCCTCCCTGGGGATCCCTGTAGCTGATGGCTCATCATGCCAAAATCTTAGAAGGGGCAGGTCTGTTGTAGTTACAGGGGAAGAGCCCACACCCCCGGCCACCCGGGTGGAGAGTTTTCGCTGTGTCTGTCGGTAGCCCATGCCGAGCAGCCATGTGGTCAGCAGGAGGCTAACTGTGGCTTATCTCCCCTGAGGCACGCGGCTGTGGCCTCATTTCTTGGAATACCAGGGCAGGGAAAGGGGGAGGCACCTGCCCAAGGTAGGGATCAGTCACCTGCCTCGAGCCTGCGGTCACTCTGCTTCCAGCCCATCAACTCCTAGGCCCCTGACAGTGGCTTGCATGGAGGCGGGGGCTGCATGGGGAGGGAGGGGCGCTTGCACCTGACCCTGAATCTGCACACCTCAGGCCTGAAGGCAGCTGTGAGCGGGACCATCCTCAAGGAGCAGCCACCCCTGGTTTCCCACCAAGCAGGGCCTGGAGTCAGCCGCAAGGTGACACTCTGTCATGTCTCCAGGTCTACTTCTCCAGCATCCCTCGGCCCTGGGGCCCTGCAGCCCTCAGAGGACAGAGAGTGGGCCGGGAGCCTCTAATGTCCCTGTGTCCACTCCGCTCTGGGCTACAAAAACCAGGCCAGCCACCCACACAGCTCCCACACAGCAGCAAACACAGCAGTTGCTTCTAGGCTGTTCCCTATGTGGGCACCTCGAGGTGGGAGGCGAAAGGGCCTGTGGGTATAGCCTGGGCTCTTCACCCATGCCGAAACAAGGGCAGGGTTTTCCTGGCTGATTTTCAGCTGACTCTGATGTGACCTCTGTTCATCCACAACCCCACACGTCTTACAGCTCTTCACGGAGCCCTTGTGGTTTGCTGGGCACTGCTCTGGGAGTTGCGAGCCCGACGAGGTTCTGGTGTGCTGGCGGCTGCTGTGCTGTACTGGTGGATGGCAAGAGATGATCGCAACACAGCCGGAGGCTCCCACTTCCAGGAAGACAGAGCAGATTTCTTCTTCCCCGTGATGGCACAGCTGGCCTCCTTGAACACCACCTTGGCTTTTCTGTGCCCCCCGGGCACTCCTGCATGGGTCCCCACAGTGTGGTGGTGTTGACATGGCAGAGCCTTTAATAGATAGGGCCCAGGGAATGGTGCTGTGTCTCTACAGACTAATTCTCCACCTTCAAGTGCCAACATCCCATAGGGATGACGATTTGTGTCCCAGCTGCTCCACTTCCCTTCCAGCTCCCTGCTTGTGGCCTGGGAAAGCAGTAGGAGATGGTGCAGGTGTTTGGGATGCTGCACCTGTGTGGAGACCCAGAAGAAGCTCCTGGCTTTGGATCTGCTCAGCTCTGGCAGTTGCAGCCATCTGGGGAGTGAACCAGCAGATGGAAGATCTTGCTCTCTATATCTCCTTCTTTCTGTAAATCTGCCTTTTCAGTTAGTAAAAGAAGTGAAGTCTCATGGGAGGCCTTGGGGTTCCTGGGGGAGCTGCCTTCAGTGGGGGTTGTAGGAAGCTCTCCTTGGAGCCCCGAGATTTTTCTTGCCCTAAAGCACTCCTTGGCTTCCTGTTTTGTGATGGGGTCTTCCTCCACTCTGCCAGCTGCTGTGAGTTCCTGGCCAGCGATGGGCTGGTACCAGGACTTTAACAAGAAGCCCAGGAGAACCCCGCGGGTGGCCAGAAGGCTGCAGGAGGGGCCAGCGGCAAGATGGAGACAGGCTCTGAGTGTCTTACCTCCGGATCTGGACCTGAAGAAGCCAACAACTCCGATAGGACCAAGGGAACAGATGGGACAACAGCAACAGAAGTCCCAGATGAAAAGCAGCCTTCCTTGGACAAAGGACCCGAGGAAGGACTGCCTGCCAAGAATGGAGAACTCCCAGCAGTAACTGCTGTACTGTGATCACATGACCAAGGAAAAAAAAAACTGTGACTCCCCCACTGCCCAGGGCTGGCCAGGCAGCAGGGACGCTTGGATTGCCACCCTAGGGATGGAGCTTCCACCCACCCACTGGACAGTCACACGCCACACCTGCCGCTGAGTGCAGCTAATGAATATTTTGTACACGTGACAGGATGTGAAAATGTTGGTTTCCAAAAATGCTGGGTAGACAACATACTACAGAGTTTTAGGTGTAGATGATTAGGTGTTTATCATTATTTCATGACTGACTGGGAGCTGTGCTTTGTTGCTGCCTAGCACGATGAGGAATTCATGTTGAGAAATTAATTGTACCACACATCACTGGCCTAAGGAATAACCAGTTTGAAATGTATTTCTTTTGCACTGCCTTAAATTTGAAGAATTGTAGACTGAAGCATCACCAGACAAGAGCCAGCCATCTGTCTTATGAAAGACCCAGGGCACAAAAACTTTTCTAGCTGTGGACAGTAATCAAGAGGTAATCCACTAAGACAGTAAAGAGTAGAGTTAATCCACTAAGAAGGTACACAAGCCCTACGTGTACATGCACCAAGCAACACAGCTCCAAGAGTCTGCGAAAGAAGCATGGACGTAACTGGCTAAAGCAGTGCTGAGGGAAATGTATGGCACCAGATGGTTACGTTGAGTAAGATGAAGCTTTCAAACGTGCATGCCAGTCCCTGCCCCAGGAGTCTATAAAGAAAAGAATAAAATGAACCCAAAGCAAGGAGGAAGAAAGTACAGAAAATCATAATATTGGCAACCAAAAAAAAAATCAGAAAAAAAAATCAATGATTTTTTAAAAAAATGGTTATTTGAAAAGATAAACGACATTGACATCTCACAAGAATGATGAAGATGGATGGTGATGGTGGGGAACGGGGGAGGGGGCGGGAGACACACAGCACCCAAGTCAGGGACAAATCGGGGAATCGCCACAGACCCTGACGGCATCAAAAGTATAATGGGGTCAGACTCCAGACAGCCGCACTGCGCATGCATCCACCGGGTAATGGATGTAACAAGAAGTCAGTTTTTCTACAAGCTCACTCTGCCACATTCAACCAATATGAGATAGGTAATGTGACTCTTGACTTAACCACCAAAGAAATTGAGTTTATCATTTGAAAAGTTTTGAAAAAGAAGTCTCCAGGGCCAGATGCTTTGCCTGTCACGTTCCACTCAACATTGACATCAGAACTGACACCCACTCTCTTCCAAGTGTTCGAACCAGAAAAAGGATGAGACCCCGCACCAGTGGCGCCCATGAAGGCACATCCAGATGCTCTCAAGCAAAATATTCTAACATCATAACACACAGCACTCTGCAATTTAAAGAATTTTTTTTTAAAATTTAAAGACAGAGTTACACAGAGACAGAGACAGAGGGCCTTTATCTGTTGGTTTGTGCCCCAAATGGCCAGCCGATCCAAAGCTGGGATCCCAGGAGTCGCCTCTAGATCTCCCACATGAGTGCAGGAACCTAAGGACTTGAACCATCTTCTGCTGCTCTCCTGGGCCATATGCGTGGAGCTCGATTAGAAGTGGAGCAGCCAGGACTCAAACCGGCACTCATAGGGGATGCTGGCACTAATAGGTGGAGGATTAGTCTGTGAGCCACTGTGCTGGCCCCAGCAGTATAGTTTTTAGGAGTACACACCAAGACAAGAGGGATGAAGGCTGGTCCAGCACTTGAAAATCAGCTCACATCCTTCACCACATTACCCAGCTAAAGAAGGGAAATTGTGTGCTCATGTCAATTGATGCAGAGCAAGTATTGGATGTAATTCAGCATCCACTCATGATGATAACAAAACTTTCCCAAGAAATTAAGTAGACGAGAACTTGATCGATAGTAGCTACAAATATCTACAATGAACATTATGCCAAAAGTTTGGACATTTTCGCTAAGGTTGGGAACACCATGACTGTTCAACATGGTGAATCTTTGAGTACCAAAACTCTTTTAAACATGAATTTTAAAAGCAGGCGCATGAAAATTTTAAAAAATGACAGAATTACAGGTTATGTTGCAGGTGGGGCTGTGATGAAGTGAAGCAGGTGTGTGTGATGGGTTGAATAGGAGGAGGCTTCTCAGAGATGGTAGATGGAGAATGCTTGCCCAGGAGAAGGTGGTGCTGCAAGGTGGCAAGCAGTCTGTGAAGGACTCAGATCCTTGGATCCTTATGGCGGAGTCAGAACTGGGGGGTTCTCGGGAGTAGAAAGGAAGCCTAGAAAGCTGGGAGGAGGAGTGCCTGAGGGAGCGAGCTCTGGGCAACATCATAATGAACAAAAGGTGTCGCAGTGGCAGCAGGTGGAGAGCCAGGGCTGTGGGCATTTCCTCCCAGCTTAGTCTATCTTTGCATCTGTCCAGCAGGTGCATATCTGGCTCCATGGAGTTCCCAGAGCAGGTTTTTCTGGGCACCCCCTGAGATTGGCAACCCAGTACTCTCTAAGCACACCCCAAGTCTCCCGCGGCATCCACCGAGCTTGCCGGGTGTGTGTATTGCTTTGTACTTGTGATATTGCCCCATATTTCGGTTTAAATGCCTGAGACATTTCTGATCCCTTTAGTGCTGTGCGTGGGCCTTGGTGCAGAACCAGGATTCCTGGCTGGGGAGGCCAGGAATTCACTGCCAAACAAACTCTGGCAGAGAATGGGAAGTTTCAGAAAATCACTGTACAGGAACTTTTGTTGCCTGTGACAGAAACCTAATTCAAGTTGCCTTAAGGGGTGAAAAAAAAATATCCAGAACAAGGCGTTTGGGTGCCTGTGATGGATAAGTCCAGAGATAATGGCTTTAGCTCCTGCATTAGTCAGCTTGTTGTGACTTTAAAATACCCGAGAGACGCTTTCTTGAGCAGGGAAAGATTTATGTTGGCTCACAGTTCAGGATCGGGGGCGGTCCCATTATTCTGGCATCCGGTGGAGGCTGGCGCTGGCAGAGTGGCTATAGAGGAATCGTTACACAGGTAGCCAGAAAGCAGGGACACCAGCCTATACCACCAACACTCTGGCAAGAGTTTGCCTTCCAGGATCTGCACTGTGGTACAGCGTCTTAAGGTGCTGCCTGCAGTGTGACATCCCCGTGAGGGCACCTGTTCCAGTCCTGGCTGCTCCACTCCCCATCCAGCTCCCTGTTAATGGCTCTGGGAAAGCAGTGGAGGATGGTGGTTCAGGGCACCCATTCCAGTCCTGGCTACTCCACTCCCCATCCAGCTCCCTGTTAATGGCTCTGGGAAAGCAGTGGAGGATGGCGGTTCAGGTGCTTGGGAAGAAGCCCCAGGGTCTTGGCTTCAGTCTCATCCAGCCCTGGGTGTTGTGACCATTTGGAGAGCCAATTAGCATGTGGGAAACCCTTCTCTACCTCCTGTCTCTGTAACTCTTTCAAATATATAAATCTTAAAACACAACAATAATGGTGACCTCCAAAAACAAGCCCCCCAGTGAGCTGAAGACCACCCACTGGTTCTAGCTGCTGGCTGCCAGTTTGGTAAAGATTTGAGTCTAACCCCATATCAACTATTGGCATCAACGTGTGAACGCTAACTCCAGACTGTGGGTCCAACCGTCTCAATGAGCTTGGGGAGACAACTTCTGCCCAGCTCCTAAGAGCTCCTTTTCATGTCTCTTCTTCCTTTGGAGTTAGTTGCATTCCTTTTTAAAAATTTTTTATTTTTATGATGCTTAGGATGCATGCACATGTAGACCACTGATTAGGGTGGGAAAGGTCAAGGAATAGGGAAAAGTGGATGAGATCATTTTTTCCAAATTTCTTTGTCGTCTTGTATCTGGGAGGAAGGGGAGAGAGAAGGGGAGAAGCCGCACCCAGCATCCTAGCACTGGACAGCTGATGCTGCAGTAAAACCCAACCTGCCTTTACTCTGGCACCAGTGGGTACAGTCATATGCCCAGCCTGGCTCACCCTCTAACCCAGTTCACATGCAGGCCAACAGGTGTTACAGCTCTGCCCAGCCTGGTCTGCCCCAGTTCCAGTTTTCATGTTTGCCAGTGGGAGCAACGATCCAGCAGGGGAGCCCATGCTGCCTGCTACTGGGCTTACCTCCACTACTCGCCTGGTTCTCATGTATGCTGGTGGGTGCTGCAGCCCAGTCCGGTAGGGCCCACTTTACCTTGGCATTTGCCAAGTGGGTGCTGTAGCCTGGCCCAGTTAGCTCACAGTTCCAGCTCATGCTAGTGGGTCCTGC
The DNA here is from genome assembly GCF_017591425.1 of Ochotona curzoniae. NCBI lineage: Eukaryota > Metazoa > Chordata > Mammalia > Lagomorpha > Ochotonidae > Ochotona > Ochotona curzoniae. Next base: position 9,564,103 of record NW_024465421.1, read on the forward strand.
TGCCTACCTCAGCCCAGCCAGACCCCAGTCCCTGACCTAATGTGAACTGGCTGGTGTTGCAGCCCAACCTGGTCTGTCCTGCACCCCAACCTGGTTCTCACATTTGTCAGTGGGTATTATGAATGGGCCCAGCTTGGCCTGCCCCTAGACCTGAACCACAAGTATGCTAGCCCCATCTATTGGCAAGTGTGTGAGTGGCTGGGGGAAGGGGAAAAGTCAGGCAGGGCCAGCCAAACCTTTGTATGCTGGCATATGCAGCAGCCAGGCTGGAGTGCAGGTCATGCTAGGGGCAGACTGGGCAGGGCTAGTGGCAGTACCTGCCAGTGAGAGTTGCAACTGGAGGCAGGCCAGGCTAGAGTGTAGCATCTGATGACAAATGCCAAGATGGGCATTGGGCTATGCCAGGCTGAGTCAGAGTAACCATTCACACACACAAGATCTGTGTTTGGGAACAGGCCTGATTGAGTAACTAATGGATGCTCAGCTGGGTTGTGGTTCCCACTGGTGAGCACAAGAGCCAGAATGGGGGTGGTGATCTGGACTGGACATGACTGTAGTGTCCTTTGGCATGGATGTGGACCGGGTCTGGAGTGTGCCAGACTAGGCTAGGCTCCAGCACCTTCTGGTGCTTGTGAGAGCCAGGGACAGTGTAGGATAGGTTGAACTTCATTCTTAGCGTGGATATGGTAAGACGGTTGCTGGCAACTCCTGGCTGAAATCCCACCAGCTTAACATCCCCAGAAGGATGGGCTCATTTCTTATACTTCAGCCAGGTCCTGATATCGAGTTTTAGGAACCCCGCTGGGATCACATGTCCACCCCCGAACCAATCACTGCCGCTTGAAGGAAGCAGCACTCTCATTGGCCAGGCCTGGGTCGTGTGATCGCATCTAGAAGTTGGGAGTGGCGCCAACCCTACTTAAAGCCCCAATAACTGAGGACAGAGGAGAGAAAGAGAGGGAAGGAGAGTCGGGGGAAGGAGGGGAAGGAAAAGAGAGAGGAGAAGGGAGAAGAGAGGGCAGGGGAGGAGAGGGAAGGAGAGACCCTTTGCCTGTCAGGCACAAATGAATATCCTCATTGTATTAAAGAAAAAAACTCTTCATTCTTCATCCTCCACTTTAAGTTGCAGTCATAGTGGTACAAAGTGAGAGAGAGACATTCTAGATTGAGCTAGAATCCTGCTCTGTAGCACAGAGGAGAATATCTCAGTGGACCAGCCCTTGTCCAGTCATCTGTAAACTGGCAGTCTGGATCAGGTCTTGTACCCTTTGGTGGACACGGACATTGTTAGAGGCTGACAGCCACTGTGGACACACACCCCAAGGCTTCTGTAAGATCCAGCTTATCTTGCAGAGAGATCTGTTCATGCTTTTGTGTTTTGGTTTCCAGGGGTCCCCTTGAGGAAGGCTGAGTCCTTGCGTTTCCCCTGGCCTGCCTTCCGGGGTGCCCTGAAGCCCAAAGAGAAAAGAGCAGTGGACGTGGGAGATGAGGTTGTACTGCTATGGTGTTTGGAGACCAGATGCGTGAGCCAGCAGCAGGGGAGATCTGGCACTCCCGGGCAGCAGTGCAGAGTAGGAACAACAAACATGAGCCCTGGGTTTGGGGAAGGCGAGTCATCCAGGCACTGGGGACTTGGGGGAGCCCAGAAACCAGGCTGAGTGTGGCCAGGCTATCCCGCTCCTGGCACTAAATGGGAAAGCATAGTCTTGGCCTGGTGAAACAGGCTAGAGGCTGTTGGCAGCACTGCATCTCCCAACTGCACATCCTGATGCCCAGGTGGACTAACTCAGCATGCAGCTGTCAGGGGGAGGGCAGGTAAGAGTCCCAGCTGTGGAGACAGAGGAAAAGATGCAGATTAGAGACCCAGGTGGGCGCGTCATGGCCTCATTGCTCCAAGGGAGAGCTTGCAGACCCAGTCGTGAGCATCCGCCATTGGGATGTGAGCCATGAGAACAAGCCTTTCTGGAAAGCTGCCTGTGGTCCCCACGCTGTTCTCAGATGGGCTTTCATGCATCATCTCCTGCAATCCTTGCAACAACTCCGTAACACTGTTCTGTGTGTGTGTGTCCGTTCACATGGACCCGAGGAATACGAGGCCAAGAGTTTAAGCTTCTTTTCCAGGGCTACATCCGATCCAAGGTAGTTTAGCTCATGAAAAATGAGTTCCTGCCTCTTCAGCTCCAACACTTCTCCTCCTGCCTTTTCACACTGACATCCCAAGCATCCGAGGATGTGTGGCACGCTGCCTGCTGCCTCATGCCTTCGCGCCTGGGCACATACCACTCTATCCTTCCAGAATGTTTTGATTATTTTTTTTTCTCCTCCTGGCTCACTCACACGAATCCTGCCACGTACAGATTACTCTGTCTCTCAGACCTGATCTGTGAGACTTGTTCTTCTCCATGGCTGCACCTGCTCGGGGTCTGGTCCAGAGGAGGCATGTTGGCTGGCTGAGGGGTTTCCGGCCCCCTGCCCTACTCACTGCCCTCCCTCTCTCCTCATCTCTCGGCAGCCTGGCGTGGGGCTCCTTCACCTGCTGCATGGCAGCCTCGGTCACCACGCTCAACTCCTACACCAAGACGGTCATTGAGTTCCGGCACAAGCGCAAGGTCTTCGAGCAGGGCTACAGGGAGGAGCCGACCTTCGTAGACCCAGAGGCCATCAAGTACTTCCGGGAGAGGTCAGTGCACATGGTGGCCACCTCTGGCCACCAGCAGCAGTCTAAAGCACAGGGTCCAGCCTCAGTGGCCCTAAACACCCATCCCCTACCGCCATCATCGCTCAATTGGTATAATCCAGCAGAGAGTTCTGGGGGATGTAAGGTAGAATGGAGAGACTGGACAAGGCAGGGGTTGGACTTCATTGTGTTAGAATTTGGGGAACATCTGAATATTTTAGAGGCCATGATGTTGTACTGGGCTGCAGAACAGCCTGGTTAGCCATGATGGAGCAACACAGGGGGACCCCCCCCTCCCACCTTCGACTGCTCCAGGACTGTCTTTGCCAAGGCCTCCTTTCTGTCCCTTGATTACTCTGAGCTCACCCGCTTCTCCACCTCGGAGCATTTATACCAGCTGCCCCGCCTGGAGTGCTAACCTGCTCAGCCCAGCTGACACCTGTGCGGGGAAGCTGTCCCCAGTCTCTTGGTCAGTGTTTATGGCAAGCACAGCCTGGCACATCCAGCTGCTGCAGTGGATGCTTGGACTCTGAGTTGGACTCTGAGTTGGACTCTGGCCACCTCGGCGGGGGGAGGGGACTCCGAGAGTGACTGCAGTTGGATTTGCTGAGTCAGAAGATGGGAGCCTGGCAGCAGGAGGCCACAGCTTGCTGGTGCCCCAGTTTCACTGGCTCCCACCAGCCCAGGGCCCGAGGTGAATGCTTCCCAGCATATGTGCAGAATATTGCTGTACACATTCATAACGCCAGCATTATGCCGAGGTTCATCAAATTTTATTTCTCTCCCCCTCAGAGGAAAGCATTTCAACTAAGCCAGGCTGTTCTATTTTTTCCTTTCTTTTTTTTCCCCCCCCACTGTATTCCCTACCAAGAGCTCACAGCACATAGATGATGTTACCAGCTGGCAGAGGGGCTCCATTGCAGGGCTGGAAGATGGCAATGGCTAGTGACTTCACAGCCACAGCTGGGGTACCCAGGGAAGAAGATCCGGGCCCCCAGCTGCCATGCAGGAGAGCAGGGGCTCCAAAGGCCCCAACCTTTAGTGTGGGTTCCAGTTGTCTCATTGCTGGGTCACTTGGAGTGAGGCCCTGAGCTGTCTCGAAAGGTCCAGGGCCTGGAAGATTGGGGAGGTTCACATCTGATCCCCATGGTAACATGATGCTGGGACCAGTGCACACAGAAGCTCTCTGTCTCTCTGTGTGTGTGCATGTGTGCATATGTGAGTGTATATGTGTAGAGTGTGAGTTGAATATGAGTGTGAGAGTATGAGTGAGTTGAGTGTGTGTGTGTGTGTGTGTGTGTGGCCAGGAGGTGGGGTGACCCATGGCTGCTGAGAGTCCATGAGACAACTGCCAAGCAGGCAGGAGAGAGGTGGGCTGTGATTGTAGAGTGGGAGCTATGGGGGTTTGGGTTGATGGTACTGAGGGCCGGGTGCAGAGTCCAGCAGGCCATCTGTGCCCATTTTCCCTGCTATCCTCCACCGTGCAGTCCTCACCTGCTGACCCCCCTGGAGGGCCTAGGGACACAAAGGAGTCAACTGTTCCTTGCCATTTCCCACCCCTACCCACCCCAGCTCTGGGTATGTTTTTCTCTGCAGATCAGAGCAGCTTTGGTTTTCATGGGATGTGGAAGAAAGGTGTGTGTGTATGTGTGAGTATACGCACACACACGCTCATGTGGAGGGGACCACATGCACATGTGTTGGGTTTGGGGCAGGGAAGAGAGTGAGCCCGTTTCCCTCCATGCCCATCAGCTGCACCCTGCCTGTCCCAGCTCTGAGAACTCTCTGCCATGGATCCCCTCTCAGAGTCCCCAAGGTTTTAATCGGGCCTCTCCAAGGGGAGGTGGGGACTGCTGAATACAGGGTAAATATTTGCAGACCAATCGGGGTTTTCTGAAATACTTAATGCTCAGATCTGGTTTAACAATGTGTGCAAAAAAATGAGACGCCTTGGATTGGCCCCCAGGGGGAATTTCAGCCGCACAGGGAGAACTTGGTATTGGCGACCACGTCTCCGGGGTGGTGTGGGAGGACAGCTCCGGCTCCTTCCGCAGCACCGACGCCTCTGAGGTTGCCTGCTTGGTCACGCTTCCCTTCCTAGCGCCTCCTTGCCATGGGCATGGCCTGGAAGCAGGGAGTGGGACTAGGTCCCCAGTTTCCAGCTTGGAAGAGGCTTTGTGCCTGATGCGCAGGACTGGGTGGTTCACGGCAATGAGTTGTGTTGGGGAACAGAGCAGGCAAAGGCACAGCATGTCCTGCAGCTGGCGCTGTCCCCGTATGCAGTTACCCAACCCTGGTGGGTCATGCAGAGAAACACACTGGTACCATCAAGTTTGTGGGTTCCCAACTACTTCAGTTTTCCCAGCTGGAAAATGGGCTGCTATTCATCTGGAAGCTTTCTGTGAGATCTGAGGAGTGCAGCCTGGTGTGGGATGATCGGGGGTGGGAGGCCTGCCTTTCCTCACCCAGTACAAAGCAAATAAGACAGGGTCCCTGCCTGCCATAGGGGCACATGGCCAGTGACATGCCAGCACGCCCTGTGGAATCCTGCCTGGCAATGTACCCGGTTTGCCTTCTGGAGTGCTTTTCACATTCATTAAATAGTGGCAGTTTTCCTGTTCAAATGTAAGGTTTCCTGCTGCTCCTGGACAAGCAGAGACATAGCCACGTGGGCCCATGTTCCTTCACGGCGTGGCACAGTGTGGGGGTGCAGGGACAGTGGCAGGAAGAGTGGAGGATAGCTCGCTCGTGGAAGTGCTTCAGGGTACCGGGCACCTTCCCCAGACGGACTGCCAGCAGGTGAGGTAACCAAATTCTGGCATATGGAGCAGCACGGGCCAAGGTGCCGTCGGCAGTGAGTTCTGAGGGCAAGGTGCGGGCGACAGGTGAGCCTGGGGTTCCTGGATGTGTGTTTGAGTGTGTGTGTGTGTGTATATGTGTGAGAGAGAGAGAGAGAGAGATGGGGCTGGTAGCAACAGCTGCTTATCTGTTGCTGAGATGAATTTACTTACAGAGAGAGAAAACACGAGGGGACAGCATTCCAAAGCTCCCCATCTTCACTGGAGAGAGAAATCACGGTGTAGGTGGCCCCCGACTAGACGTTGTCCAAGGTGGAAGCTGGGATGCCACAAGCAACGTCAGGGAAGCGACTGCAAGGTGTTTCTAGAAGTTTTTCTAGAAAGCCCAGTATTGGAGACGCAAGCAGAAAGAGAGATGGGGGGGGGGGCATTTACCTTGCCAATGGCTCTATCTTCTCTGTTATTTTGCAAATGTTTTGTGGCATGATGATATTACTCAAGAATTGGGAATAAGTGAACCTTTTTAAAACCCCATTTATTTCTCTCTATCTCGCCGCGGGTCCTTTGATGTGACGGTTATGGAATCTTAATTTACTACCTGCGCTCAGTCATTTGCCAAAATTCCTTTTAATTCCATTCTTCGCTCCATTGTGAATCGATCGTTTAAGTGCCACTGCGTTCTCTGGCCTCCGTGCCCCTTCCGTGACGCTCAAGCTCGCCCGCGTGCTTGGTCCCCCCTCTCCTGTAGCCGTCTGTTCTTGCTCGCTCGTGCCTTCTCAGCGCCACCTTGCGCTGCCTTGCCCTGTGCTGGTGCTGGTGCCGGTGGGGGGAAGGAGGGATGGATTTCAGAAATTCAGACACACCCCCCCCCCGCAGAGATTAAAGGGCCCCCTCTTTACACCCCAACCGGAAATCAGACCTGAGGTGGCCCATCAGGGCTCCTTGAAGTGGCCAAAGATCAAAGGACAAATATCTGTAAGGAACATCTGGAGGGAGTAGCCACTCCTGCCTCCCTCTGTTTTCTCCAACCCCTTCCTACAGCTGCAGGGGGAAGAGGAGGAGAATCCCGGAGGTCTGAGTTCAGCCGGTCCTCCGACACATCAGAAACCTCAAATGTGGGCCCGGTGCGATGGTGTAGTGGTTAAGCCATGGGGGATCCCATATGGGTGCTGGTTCTAATCCCGGCAGCCCTGCTTCCCATCCAGCTCCCTGCCTGTGGCCTGGGAAAGCAGTCTAGGACGGCCCAAAGCCTTGGGACCCTGCACCTGCTTCGGAGGCCCGGAAGAGGCTCCTGGCTTCGGATTGGCTCCGCTCCAGCCGTTCCGGCCGCTTGGGGAGTGAATCATTGGATGGAAGATCTTCCTCTCTGTCTCTCCTCTCTGCATATCCTCCTTTCCAATAAAAATAAAATAAATCTTTAAAAAAAAAAAAAGAAAAGAAACCTCAAATGTAATTCACAGCCTTCAGGGTTCGGCTCTGGCACTCACTCGCTTCTAGAAATTTCCTCCCATGCCCACCTTCCAGCACACACAATCCCCCCAGGGAAATTGGAAATGCCATAGCTGGTGGCTTTAGCCACTGGGCTCCAGCAGGGGTTAACACACCCCTCTCCTGCAAGCCAAGCCTTTACTTGGATCTTCACCAGAACAAAGTCAGCTCCCTCCTGAGTTAGAGGTTTTTACCCTGCCAACCTTCTTGGCATTTTCCAGCTTAAAACACAGTACAGGGTCAGCCAAACAAGAGCTGCTCAAGGGCAAGGCCTTCTCTGGTCATTCCTGGGTCCCCAAGGCCAGCAGGTGCCCTGGCCCACAAGGACACTCATTGGCAGGAATTGCTGCGTAGGTTGGCTGTTGTTCTACTTGCCATCCAACTCCCTGCTAATGCTCCTGGGAAAGCAGTGGAGGATGGCCCAAGTGCCTGGGCCTTGCACCCACATGGGAGGCCTGGGTGGAGATCCGGGCTCCTGGCTTTGGCCTGCCTGTTGAAGTCATTTGTGGTACAAGATTCTCTCTCCCTTCTCTCTCTCTCATTCTCTCTCTCCTTCCCTCCCTTTCTTCCTCCTCTGCCCCCTCCCCCACCTCTCTCTCTCTACCTTTCAAATGCATGAATCAATCTTTATTTATATATTTTTAAAGAGTCTGTGTTGAGAATTTCTTCCCTGGGAAGATGAGCTTGTCCCCAGCTCTGGCCGCTGGGACGGTCCCTGTATGCCATCACTTTCTAGCCTGTGTGTTCGCTGGGCTGCCCTGGTGAGCCGAAAACTCTTGGAGAGCAGAAACTATGCCACAGATATCTCTGGCCAAACTACAATGAGCAGGCTCCCCCAGAGACCTCCTGGTGAATGAGTGAATGAAAGAATGAATGAGTGAGGGATCCTAATGAACAGTGGGTGAGCCCGTTGCTCCCTTCTGATCGGCCCATCACCCCCCACCTGGGCTCTGCCTCCTCCTGTAGCCTGGAGCTTTTGGGTGTGGCTTTACAGCTCAAGGGCAAGGGGTTAGGGAATGGGGTGGCTGTGCTTGGTCAGAGGAACCAAGGGACAGAAGGGTCCGTCTTCTGGAGGAGCCTGGAGGGAGGGAGGCTGGTCAGGCGTGTGTTCTCTCCAACCTGTGGGTGTTGTTTTGCTTCAGGGCATGGGGCAATGTAGCGGAGCCAGCGGGGCCCTGGGATTTATCTGGATGTAGTGTAGTGAGGGACAGAACTGCTTCCATTCCCTGGCCCAGTCATCAGAGATGAGGGGCAGGGGTGAGGATGCGGTGGCTGGCTCCACCCTCCAGGCCCTGTGCCCTCTGCTGTACCGCTTGGTCATCTGCCTTTGCCCTGTGGGGCACTGGAGTTGCTGAGATCTCAAGAAGCCAGAGAGTGAGGGAACCGGTGAGAAGGCCAGGTTGGTGGGGAGAGCGCTGTGCCCGCAGGTGGAAGATCAAGGTGTATGCATACATATGTGTGTGTGGACATGTGTGTGCATATGTTGCTGTGTGTGTCAGTGTGCACACACACACCTTGTGTCGTTGTCTTTAGGCGGTGGGTGTTGGGCACAGCTGTCTTGGGATGCCCCTCTCCCAGGTTAGACTGCCTGTGTTCTACCTAATCTTGATTCCACCTCTAATCCCACGAGGCAGCAGGTGCTGGCCCAAGTACTTGGATCCCTGCCACCCACATGGGAGACCCAGATGGAATTCCTGGCTCCTGGCTCTGGCCTGGCCCCAGCCCTGGCTGTTGATGTCATTTGGAGAGTAAACTGGTAGATGGAAAAAAAAAATCTATGTCTGTTGTGTGTCTTTGCCTGTCAAATAAGTTTAAAATATTTTCAACAGCCAGAATGTTTGAAAAAAAAAAAGCACAGTTATCTTTAGGTTATGTTTTCAGTTAGTTCAGAGAAATGTTATCCAACCAATAAAAATCTGTAGCCCCCAAATCAGGGAGCAGAGGTGAACCAAAAGACCACTGTGATTCTGAGGTTGTTACAAAGAGGCAGTGACACTGATTCGGGGGTGAATACGTTGCCTGAGGCGAGTCAGTGAACAGCACGCCAAAGCAGCCACGCTGCTCGCAGCCCGTGGATCTTGCCCACATTCAGTGACTGTCAGTAAGAACCACAGCCGTGTGCCCCTTTCCCTCTGGTGTCTGGGCAGGGTGCCACTGGGGCGCACCTCCAGGCACCTCTGGGCCCCTTGGCATCTTCATCAACAACATGAAAACATGGTTTCCTGTCAAATGACAGGCAGCAAGTGAGCCTCGGAGGAACGGTGGCATTTATTATTCATTATCGCGTTGGGACTAGCTGTGCACAGCCCTGGGCATGCGTGAGCCACGGAAGACGTCTCGGAAAGCAAGTGGAGGGAAGGTTGTGTGGTGCGGTGGGTTAAGCTGAACTGGAGGGGAAGCGGGGGGAACCTGCGCCCCCTGTTGCAGTGTTATCCCCCCGTCCCGGCTGCTCTGCTTCCCATCCAACTCCTTGCTCACACATCCTGGGCTCAGGTTCCTGGGCCACTGCTACCCACGTGGGAGACCTGGAAGGAGTCCCTGGCTCCTGGCTTTCCCATGGCCCCCAGCTCCGGCTGTTGTAGGCATTCAGGAAATGGAGCAATGATTGGAGGTTGTTCTTTTTTTCTGTCTTTCAAGGAGATAAACATTTTATTTATTTTCACTTTAAAAAAGCTAAATGAGCGGGATGACATCGGTTATTATTTTTAAAGATTTATTTATTTGAACACCAGAGTTACAGAGAGAAAAATTTTGCGTCCAATGGTTCACTCCCCAAGTGGTCACAGTGGTTGGAGCTGGGCTGGTCTGAAGCCAGGAGCTTCTTCCAGGTCTCCCAGGCAGGTGCAGGGACCCGAGGCTTTGGGCCGTCCTCGACTGCTTTCTCAGATGTATTAGCAGAGAACTGGATGGGAAATGGAGCAGCTGGGGCACAAACCAGTACGGCACTGAACCCATCCCCCGCCCCCAATGAACTTTTTTGAACACTAATCCTGGACCACTGACTTAACACCAGGGGAGGCTCCAGTCTTAGGCTGCAGGTCATGAGGCGGTGTAAAGTCCTGGCAGAAGTGACTTTGGGGTCAGGCTGCAGCAGCCTCTCTGTGGGGCTTCCCAGGGTCTTCCGGGAGAACCCAAGGCCAGTTCTGTGCGTAAGACATCCTCCCTGTCCGCCTGACTGAACCACCCGGCCTTGTTTAGTGACACAAGCGACTCCATCTTGATCCCAACACACCTGTCTCAGATCCTGGAAGCAAGGAAAACACAGACACTTTGCAAAACATCCTCCGAAGGGGGCGGCGGGAGGGGGGAGCGGGTCGGGGGAGGTGCTCCCGGTGCTGCACCGCGGCCTTGCCCGTGACTCCAGCCAGCTCACCCTTGTCTCCGCAGGATCGAGAAGGGCGAGTGTAGCGAGGAGGAGGACCTGCGCCTGGACTGCCGCCACGAGCGCTACCCGACCCGTAAGTGACCACAGCCGAGGCATCCGCGAGCACCTGCTGCTGATGGGGGCACCTGAGCTCCTGATGGGGAGGTGGAGGCTGGCGCCACAGACCGCCGTCTCCTCGTGCACACTGGGCGGGGATTCTAAGACAGAAAGGCAGGCAGGCAGGCAAGCCACGGGCTCCAGCCCAGGCCTCATAGGCCCACATACAACTGGACTGGTCTGTGGATAGGAGCCGCCTCTGCCGTTGGCCGTGAGGTGTGCGCTGTCGTGGTTCTTGGCAGCTGAAGAAATGAAGGCTCAGAGATGGGGTGTGACTTGCCCAAGGTCCTCAGCAGGGGCGGTACACTGGCCGTGTCTTGTCCCGTGGTGAGACACAGCTTGGGGAAATGAGGTTGTGGAGCAGCCAGCAGCTGGGAAGGGAGCCGGGTGGGAGCATGGGGCCTGGCGTGTGGCCCAGGTGCCAGGTACTTGCTTGGGGAATGAGGAGCCCTGGAAGTGGACACTGCAGGCACAGGTGCTTTGGGGCCAGGTGCCTGAGCTGGGGTGGGGATTTCCCAGAGGAGGAACCCAGGAAGTAGGGGATGGAGATGGCCTGGCATGCCTGCCCAGGGAAGGGGTTCCTGGAAGCCCACTGCAGGGATCCAAGCTAAGTCCCTTGCTTAGGATTCCATGGTTCCCTGCAGATTGGACAGACAATCCAGGCTGGAAAGAGGCAGCTGGGGCTTGTCTGGGTTCACTCCTCAAGTCGCTACATCAGGCCAGGGTGAAGCCAGGAGCCTGGAACTCCATCTGGGTGTCCCATGTGGGTGGCAGGTGCCCAAGCACCTGAACCACACCCCCTGCTGCCTCCCAGGACACAGGAATCAGACTCTAGGAAGAGAGCAGGAATCAGACTCCAGGAAGACATTTCCTTGTTGGCTTTTACCATCTGCCCCACCCCGCAAGTTTGTTTTACTCATGTCCATTTTCTTAAGAGCCTGGAGCTGTTACTGTACACAGCAGGTACTCAATCATTGCTCTGCACCTTCAAATTCCTCGTGCCTCCCCTATGAGCTACCACTTTTATATAAATGGTTACATAAACTTGAGCTTCTCTTAACTGCCCCCAAACTTGCTACTTTTTTCTCTTTTTTTCTCTTGGGCTACTGTCATATGAATTCTGCCACGTTTCTTTCCTTGAGAATGCACTTGCTTTTGAGGTCTGCCTTTGGGGCTCTGCAGCGCTGCCAGCTACCTCGGGAGCACATCAGATGTGACATCTGACGGAAACGCTGCTGCCATATGGTCCAGGTGCTTGTAGCTCCCCTCCCCCTGGCCGCTGGGGTTTGCAGCTGATTGCAACTGTCAAGTTCATTGCCCAAGACAAGGCTTTGATTAGGCCAGGTGTGTCTGGAAGACTGGGCCTGGCCAGGCCTGTCACTCGTCAGGCCCAGAGCTGACTTCTGGGCCCTCTGTCTAGACAGGTCCCTTGCTGCCACTGCTGTCCCCGAAATAGCACCAGGGTAGGTGGTAGTGAAGTCGGAAGTGGGGGTGGGGAGGGGATTTCAGAAGAGACTTTGACCCCCAGAACCACCTGGCGATTTTCTTAGATCAAAAATCCAATTCTATTGAGTGTGCTGCTCGAGTTGCTCCCTTGATTAAAATGGAAACAGACAGTATTTTGGAAATAAAGACCCAAGCCAACTGGCCAGGAGTGCAGGACAGGCACGCAGCCTGGAGACAGCGGAGACCCTGGAGTGGGGGCTGAGAGGCAGACACCAACATCCGCATGCATGGGAGTCCCCCGGGAAGCCCAGCCTGGCATTCCGCATTTCCGGCCCAGGAGGTCTGGGAGGGCCTGGAAGTCCCTGTTCCTAGCAGGTCCCTCAGGTGCTGCTCCCAGGTGAGCCCCGTCCTTGGCAGGTCCCTGCTCCTTGCACACTATTCAGCATCTTCCAGGTAGGAGCCACTGCCTACCCGTCCTGCAAGTCGCCTTCCCGTCCTGCTGGGCGTCAGTCACCGCGTTGGCCCCTCCAGTGTAGGCCCCCTCTTCTCCCAGCTCCTTGCTTCCGACCACTCCCTTCTGTGCTAACTTGTTGATTTCCAGTCTTGAGTAGGAGAGTCAGGAGGACAGGTACCCCATTGTCACACTCACCGTGGTGGCCCCAGCATGGTGTAGGTCACCCATGTCCTCGTGAGATACGAGTTCTGGGTCACATGAGGCCTCTGGGGCTGCAGGAAGCCAGCTCACTGGTCCTGGGGTCCAAGCAGGTGCGACTCCAAGCTCAGGCACTGCCTTCTCTCTGTGCCAAGGCAGTGATGCCCCAGGTGTAGCTGATGCTGAGAAGCACTTGGAGAGGCAGGTTTCCTTGCACAGTCACCATCTCAGTTGGGAGCAAGCCAGGCACTGCCATCACATAGGTCTGCTATCGGCAGGCCCCCTGCTAGGGCTCCTGCACCTGGCACCCGGCTGCTCGTGCCAGGAGAGCTCTCCACTCCTCCCCCATCTTCTTGCCAGCCCCTTGCTCGCCTCCCCGCAGCCACAACCCGGCTGTGTCTTTCGCACCTCCTGAGAAATCCCATCTGCCTGCCAAGAACCTGTTTCACACCCTTTCCTTCTGCTTGAAGGGACCCTCCCACCTCCCTTCCACCGGCAAAGCACAAGCCCTACCCGTATGATCGGGAGCTTCGGCAAGCTCAGACGTCTGCCATGGTGTGCCCTGCCCCTGGCAGAGGTGGGTGTGTTCGTCTGCCTTAGGCTGTCCTGGGAGACAGAATGCTTGGAGACTAACCTCCCTGGGCCTTGGGTGACATGTGTCTGTGTCCCTCCCTGGTGCCATGGGTACCCAGAGGGCAGGGCTGTGACCTGCTCATGACTGTAGATCCAGCTCCCAATGTGGAAGGAAGTCGGCATCCAGCTATACCCAACACAAGTTCAGGAAAGGAAACAGGAGTCCCTGGCTCTGGGGAGATGTGGAGGGTTAAGTGCCCAAGTGTAAGAAAGAGATGAATGTTATGGATGTAATGAGGGAATCTCCAAAAAGTGGACTCCAATGGAAGAGAAACCCATGATAGATACCTCAAAATAGATCAGAAAAACCTGATTAGGTAGACCAGAAGACCCGACAAGGTAGACTAGAAAACCTGACCAGTTGACCACAATGGCTAACTTTCCTGTCCTGGTGGATCCCACATAAACTCACTCTCCCTCCTGGGCCTCCCTCCTTTGTCCATTTATCAGATAGGCACTCCCAGTACCACTCCGGGAGCTGTGCCACATGGTATCGATGCAACCACAAACAACACAGGTCTTTGTCCTGCTATGACACCCAGAACCACAGAGGAGGCAAGAAGGAAACAAAGAAACGCATGTCCCAGTACAGTGGCATCTCTGGAGGTGTACAGAGCACAGCCGACTATAGGAGAGGCAGTCAGGGTGCCACGACTTAGGAGGTGACATTTTGAGTATCACTAACTTGCTGCTTATTTCCAAACCAGACTGCCTTAGTGCCAGCCCTAAGCTGCTTTCCCTGTCATTCAGTCTCCCCATCCCAGCTCTTTCCAGAGGGTGAAGTTCACGGCATAGCAGCTAGGAGTAGGATTAAACTGACACCCCTCCCCAGGAGGGTGGGGGAGGGATGAGTCTGACCCAGGAGGCGCCATGGGGCCCACGGATGGCATGAATTCCCAGAGTTCTTCAAAACATTTATGGAAAGGGGTGGGCACTTGGCACAGGGGCTGAGATGCCACAGGGGGACATCCATATCTGAGTTAGAGCCCTGGTCCTGCTCCGCTTTCTGCTGCAGCACACCCTGGAGGCAGCGGGTTCAGGCTCCTGCCTCCCACGAGAGGAATTTGGATGGAGTTCCAGGCTTGCAGGCATTTAGGGAGGGAACCAGTCACCGGGAGGGCTGTCAGTCTCTCTCTCTTTAAAAAAAAAAAAAAAAAAGAAAAGTAGCAGGTTGGTGGGAAAACTTAATTCTGAGATCAGTTTTTAGGGGGCTGGCATGATGGCTCAATTGGCTAATTCTCTGCAAGTGCCAGGATCCCATATGTGTGCCAGTTTGTGTCCTGAGTGCTCCACTTCCAATCCATCTCCCTGCTTGTGGCCTGGGGAAGCTGTGCAGGATAGTCCAGGACCTTGGGACCCTGCACTTACAGGGGAGACCTGGAAGAGGCTCCTGACTTCGGATTGGCTCAATTCCAGCCATTGCAGCCATGTGGGGAGTGAACCAGCGGACAGAAGATCTTTTCTCTCTGTATCTCCTTCTCTCCATCTAATTAATTAATTAAAAAAAAAAAGATCAGTTTAGGGGTGAATGTGGGGTGTCAGGGTGCCCAGGTTCAGGTCCTGGTGCCAGCCCCTGACTTCAGCTTCCTGCATATCCATACCCTGGGAGAGACGTCCTGGGTTGCTGGGCCCCTGGTAGTTCCATGGGAGACCGGGATGGAGACCCTGGCTCCCAGCGCCTGCCCTTAAGCCACTGCAGGCCTTGGATGAGGCATTTGCTTGTCCGTCTTTCTCTGGCTCTTTGTCTCTCAAATAAATAAACATATTTTGGTATGAGAGAATTTGAAATCCACGCATAGCTTTTTTCCTAATCTATATTTTCCACAAACTTTTTGAGGATCATCATACTTTTTTTGAATAAATTAAAAAAAATCCTCTTGATTATCGGTATTTATTAGCCAGGAGGCTTCATTCTGAAGTCTACACGTTTGACTTCTCTGAACTTCTGGAAGCCCTGAGCTGACAGCAGCTCAGGTGCATGGCAGCAGGTGCAGCGAGCGGCTGGAGTGGATTTCGGTGATTTGCTGGGGCCCAGAGGGCATCCAGGGCTGGGGGTCCCTAGTGCACAGCCCCTTTTCTCCTGGCCCTCACATGGGGAGCTGGCAAGGAGGGAAGTGGAAGGGCTGGTGGGGATTCCCTTTGCACACTCTGTAAATGGCTCTGGGCCCTGAACCGCTTCTAGGAGGCCAAAGAAGATGGGGAAGGCCCAGTCTTTAGCGCGTGACCTCCAGATCTGGATGGACAGGGAGCATGGCGTCAACTCCAGGCAGGCCAGGCCAGAGGATTTTGCTTATAAAATCTGCTTTCTCTGGCTTCCAATAAACCCTCCACCATGAAAACCCCTCAACAGCCAGAAAAGTGGCTCCGCTCACTTGGGGAAAGCAATCAAACCTGTCTGCACACCCAATATTTGCTTCCAGATTAAAAAAAAATTGTTAAAAGCCCAGCACCTTCATCTTGGCAGCAAGCATTTCCAAGGATTGCAACTGTTTTAGTCACTGGGGCCAAAACAAACGTTGTCTTTTTTTTTTCCTAAGGCCAAATGATTCCAGAATGTTTGTGAAAATGTTTCCCACTCCTTTAAAAATACAGTAAAATGTGCAAAATGTTAGCATTAAGGAATATTAAAAACAGAAGGAAAAAGAAGCCTTAACACTCACACGCAAGCTCACACATACACCCATAAACACACATTCACACATACATTCATATATACACTTACACACACACACATACACACACTCTCACACTCACCTTTTCATTCCCTGTTTCCATCTGGTCCCATCATCAGAAAGACTTTGGCCACACACAAGTTGCCTTGGGATGGAAGTTAACGGTAATGATCCCTCCATCCCTGGAGGGATGCAAGCAGGTGCTGGGCTGCCTGTGGACCCCACACCTCCAAGCGTCTGACCCTAAGGTGTGATGAGCACGTGGGGGCGCCCAGGGGCATGCATGGCAGGAACCCCAAACAGCACGGAACACACTGCTGTTCACGCTGAAATTAGGACTGGGAACAGATGACCCCTGTGAGCTCCACCATTGTCGTGACTGCTGAGGCAACAACAGCACTCGCCGAGCCTCAGCTCTCTCATCTGGACAATGGGTATGGACTGCCTCCCGGGCTTGCTGCAAAGATGAAGCCCTGTGAGCTTGGCGGAGCTTGTTCACACCCCTTCTCTCCCATCCTGGCCCACCTGCCATCCTTCTCATTGGCTTTTCCTTTACCTTTTATTTAGAGGTATCAGAGAGAGAGAGAGAGAGAGAGAGAGAGAGAGGTCTTCCACCCACTGGTTCACTTCCCAAATGGCTGCAATGGGCTGGCCTGGGCTAGGCTGAAGCCAGGAACCCAGAGGTTCTTCCAGGTCCTGCCCCTCCACCCCATGAGGATGCAGGGGTCTGAGCACTTGGGCTGTCTCCCGCTGTTTTCCCAGTTGCGTTAGCAGGAGCGGGATTGGAAGCGGAGCAGCCGGAACTTGAGATAGCCCCATATGAGATGCTGACATCCAGGTGGCAGCTCTATGCACTACACCACAGCACCGGAGCTGGGTTTTCCTTTCTGTTTCCACCCCCACAAATCCCGCATGCAGCACCCCCAGGCGGTGGCCCCAGCCATTGCTCTCCCAGGCACAGGGGCTGACCCTGGAGCACAGTATGCTTGGGACAGGTGCTCAGATAAAGACATCCCTGGAGGTGGGCTGGGAGGCTTCCTGGGGGATGTGGAACTTGATCTGGGTCTTGAGGCTTTCACAGTAGGTGCAAGATCTAGGCATAGGTCTCCAATGGGAGATGGGATCGGCTTTGACCCTGGACAGAGAATGCTGGAGGAGGAGGAGGGGCAAAAAGAAGGAGGAAAAACTTGCTGACCCTTCCTCTTACTGAGGCCAGGGGAGCAGCAGCTGGTAGGGGTGGGCCAGGCTCACTGTTCCTGGGGACCATGACAGTCCCAGGGCCAGGAGAAGTCAGCTTTCCAGCCTTCCTTAGCTCCTTGAACACAGTGAGTGCTTGGAAGGTGGACTGAGGGCTGAGGGATGGGCAGCTGGACTGGATGCTGGCTGGGCAGATGTGGACTGCCTATTCCGTGCTATTGGGTGCTTTGGCCAAGGCAGTGTGTGGGCAGCTGAAAGGAAGGTTAGAAGGTAAATGATGGATAGGTGACAGGAGCAGGTGCCTGTGAGCAGGTGGACGGCGCCAGGGGGTAGGCTGTTGGATGGCTGAGCTGATGTTACAGGAGACAGGAAGGCCGCACAGACATGGAGAAGGGGTGATCTGGGCACTTTCGGGGTTACAAGGCAGGTGGGCGTGGACAGGGAAGCAGTGGGTGTGTTATAGGGGGTAGAAGGGTGGGCAGGTGCGTGGTGGGTGAGGAGAGATGAATGGGCTTTAGGACTGTGGGTAGTTGGGGGTTGGAGAGTGCGGGAGCGTGTGAGTAGTGGACACATGGGTGGGCTGGTCACTGGATGGGAGCAGTCCTGGCAGAGGTGATTGTTGCAGGTATGCTGCTGAGCCAGCAGGTGGGCAGGTGAGGGGGAGAGGCTAATGGGGTAGGGGAGAGACGGGATGTGGATGCGGATGGGCTGATGGGGAGTATGTGTGATGGTGGCTGATGGTGGACAGGTAGTTGATGGTGACTGGTGGCTGATGGATAGGTGAGTGGACACCTGGAGAAGGGGCAGGGCACTGGCTGTGCAGTGGGCATGCATGGAGGAAGGGGCTGTTGGTTCTGACCTCCTTGTCTCTTGCAGGTCACCAGCCGCACATGGGGGACTCCTGGCCCCGGGGCTCGGCACAGGAAGCGGCACCAGAGCTGAGTCACCAGTGCTGGGTGCTGGGGCACTGGGTGTGACAGACGTCCCTGTCTGCTTGCTGGGTCTCAGGCTGTGGCTGGCACCACCCCCCCGGCGCCCTGGAAGCCTGGCCTATGTGCTATGGAACTCGGCCAGACTTGTCTTGCCCGCCTGCCTGGCAATCCTGGACGTGGGGGGCCAGGATGAGACCAAGGGCTTTACCTGGCTGCACAGAGACCTCACCAAAGCAGCCTTGCCTGAACTCTTGACGCTATCAAGGGCAGAGCCCGCCGGGCACAATGGTGACACCAGGAGGGGCATGGACGCTAGTCACTGAGTGTGGCCGAGGCACCCACGAGCCGCCAGGAAGCTGAGGAGGTGCCTTGTGTGTGTGTTTGAGGAAGGAACAGCACACTGGCATAGCAGGAGATCACACAGCAGGCACACAGCAGGGGCTCAATAAATGCTTCTTGATCCTGTTGTCTGGTGGCGTGTGGAGGCCCAGGTGTTTGCTGGGCTTAAGGCTGCCCTCTCACTGTCCCTCCAGAGTGTGCTGAGGTTGGGGCCAGCGGTGGGAGGCTTGCAGAGAGGAGCCTGAAGATGTTGCCTGGCAGGGTGATGGGCAAGGCAGCATGGATGTATGCTGGAAGGCCTGCCTCAGATTCCTGAGTGTGGATGAGAAGATGGGAAATGGGTCCTGTAAGGATGGAGAAAACCCCCTTGCAGCCTGACCCTGTGGTATGGGGAAGGGCATGCTGTACCCTGTGTCTCTACTTAAGATTCCAGGGCTTGGGTGGCTAGGGAGCCACCAAGGGAGTGGGCAGCCCCAGAGACTCAGCGACTTGCTGGTGGTGGCAGAGCTAGTGTTAGAACCAAGAGCCCTAAATCCAGATTCTGTTCTCTCCCACGAGGAATTTCTAGAACTTTTCTCCTTCCTCCATCGATCCATTCCCACATCCGTCTCTTTCATCATGCTTCCTTCCATCCACATATGCATACTTCCATATCCACCCATCTGTCCACTTGTCCATCCATCCATTAACCGGCATCCATCCACTGATCCATCTGCCTTCTCGTGCGGCCTCTTTCTGTCCTGGGTCAGGCATCCATTGGTTATCTCTCCCTGCACCACTCACCCTCCTCACTCAGCCATTCCCCTGCTTGCCCGTATATATGCTCGTGGGATTTGCCACCCCCTCCTCTGCACCAGGCATTGAGATGGAAACCGAGACACCCAGATGTGGTGTCTGTGGTCACAGGACTCCCAGATAGGCAGGACAAGCAACCGTAGTTCAGTGTGCCCAGTGTTGGGGGGATAGGGCAGCAGATTCTTGGGTTCCCATTCTGCTCTCCTTATTCTTGCATTTAGGCAAGTCTCGTTTCCTCACCAGCAACCTCCTCAAGCTGCAGTAAGGGGGAGAAAAGTTAGCGCAGGTGAAGGGCTTGCAGGGAACTTGGCACTAGGCAGCATTCACTGGTGACAGTGAAGGGACAGGGGCAGTGAAGGCTGTGCAGGTCTGGGCTGGCACCTGCTGGGGGTGCAGGCACCCACCTGCTGGGAGGGGCACAGAACAGCAGAGCAGCGGGCAGGGCAAACAGCACTTAAGGTAAAACTAGAGGAGGACGTGAGGGTTGCTGCACCAAAGGGCAGGAGAGGGACACAATGGGACCGTCCTAGAGCCCAGGTGGCAGGGGTGGAGGGCAGGGATGGGCCGGACGGAGGTCCCTGGTGGAGTCAAGGCCAGCAGGGTCTGCGTCCAGCCTCATTAAGAAGCTGAACATCTGCTGTGGGCAGCTGTGAGGCCAGGTGCTCCCACAGGGAGGGACATGCCAAGGTGACCATTCCAGGAGGCTGGTGGCTGAGTGGAGGCCCCGCTGCCTGTGCAGCCCTCGCTGGGCTCCATGCTGGATGGCCCTGGGCTGGGGATAGTGCAGGAGGAACAGGGAGGGGCACGCTGGTCATGAACTCCATGGTGATGGAATGTGCGCTATGCGGGGAACTCAGATGGTGATTCCAAAGCGTTAAGTCTCAGGTGTCCAGGGGATTCACGAGGTGGAGGTGCTTACTCATTCATTTGTTCACTCACTCATTCATTCACTCTTGCACTGATGGATCGGATGAGTGGTATTTTTAGCATTCATTCAGTGTGCACTGGGAACCCACTCCCTGCAGCTGTAGGAGAGCCTTGGGGAGAGTTAGAGGTCTCAGGAGTTGGCACAACAGGGCTGGAGCAGGCAGGCCCCATGAGCTCCCATCGCCTGGCCCTTCCCACCCCCTCGGTCTCCTGGAGCCGGTGCGTGTGGATCACAGGGGGCCAGGAGATGGTTACGGTTGACACACAGGCAACGTTTTCATCTATTTTAATAGTTGTGTTTATGTAAATGTGTATTAGAAAAAAATGTATAACGGGCGCATCAGTGCTACGATTTCAGACAATATTGCTTAGGATAAAGCCAAAATAGGCATCTCAGTAAAAAAAAAAAAAAAAGAAAAAGCAGCAGGCTGGCTTAAAGAAAACTCCGAAATAAATGCTCTTTGAGTGGTGATTACGCGACAGGGGGAGAGGAGGGCCATGGCCAGGAGGGACATGAAGATGGGGAGGCATTGCGGAGAGCGGGGGCTGCTGCTGGACGCTGGCTGGAGGTGGGGGGAGGGGGGACGGGGCAGAAAGCTGTCATCTCGTGCAGCAGGAAGGCTGCCGGTTAGACCAGAGGAAGCACTTCCACCTGAGTGGGTGCCCCAGGACACTGCAGACTGCTTTGGGGAGTGAATGTTACTGTATGAACCGGAGAGGAGCAAGGCTGGTTTGAAGGTGGGGACGAGGACAAGGAGGTGGAAAAGGGGGAGCTGGGTGATACCCAGAGGCCTGGATGGGAAAGAAAAGACCATGGGATGCTGGCAGGCAGCCTCTGGAAGCAGCCAGACTTGCAGTCTTCCTGGTCGGGCATCCCTGTCTGCTCTTGGCTGCCACACACTCAACTCCCCCTGGTAATGGAATCGTCAGCTTGATTCATGGCTGTTCGTCCACTGCGCCAGGCCTGGGAACCATGCTGGCTTGGGGGGCGGGGCAGGGAAGCAGGCCCTGGGAGAGGGGCTGTACACCAAGCTGGGCTAGCTTCCACTCTTGTCCTTACCCTGAACCTGCCTTGGGCCTCAGGCAGCCAGGAACTGAGTCCTGGGAAGGAAGGAGTGCCCCCTGCCAGGCAGCGGGCTGTGCAGGCAATTGCATAGACACTGCCTGCACCCTCACAGGCTGTATGCATCATCCCACCGAGCAGGTGGAGGTTATGCAAGTAATTCGCAATGAGACAGCAGGTGCGGTCCGCAGGTGGACCCAGGGAGGAGCTGACGTGCACCCAGGGGCCGGGGCAGCCAGCAGGCTCGGCAAAGGCCCTGGGCTTGGGAGGGAAGCCGTGTGACCGCATACAGCAGTGACAGGTCTCCTTGTTGGGGAGCTCCACCATGGGGGCCACAGGCAGGTGCTGAGAGAACTGTTGGAAAAGGCTTTGATTTTGGGAAAGTTGGTGTGGCGGCGGGGGTGGGCAGGCCTGGGGGACTTCCTGTGGCATGGAGGCTTGGGGGCTCTGGGAAGGGGCAGCCTTATAGCGACTTGGGGCCAAGTGACAGGAGGGATGGGTCCCTGACACCAGCGACCTTGCTGCCAGGCTTGGTTGTTCTGTAGAAGGTAGACGCTGCCCTTCCCGCCCCCCAACCATGCAGGAGGCATAACAGGCTGAGCCCTGTGTACTGTCATCTCTGCCCCGCCCCCGCTCCTGGGCTGGAGGGGACTGGGCCCCACACAGGGCAGGACCATCAGTCATGGGGACAAGCCATCTCCCAGGAGATGAGGAGAGAGGCGCAGGGATTTACTGCCAGACAGTTGGGAACTCACTGTGGGGCCCCTGCCTGTCCCCAGAGCGGCCCAGCGCATGCTCCTTGCACTGACTGCTTCCTAGGCCACAATTCATCCCCCAGCCACACCGCCCGAGCCTCTAGGCCTCAGGACAGACCTGTGACTGCAGCCTGTGCATGCTGGCCCAGGCACTCCCCTCTGCCCTACCCCTCACTGCCATCCTGTGGGGGGAAATCTTGGCCGGTGTGTGTGTGCACAGGAGGGGTGGGCAGGGCTGGCACAGCCTGGGGAAGCTCCTGGGGGGGTGGGGCCCAGTTGCCAGATTTCTTCCATCTTGCCCAGAGGACCAGAGATGCTGACTTCCAGGGCAGAATCTCATAGGAGGCCAAGGTCACCGAGGACTTGAATTTAATGCTGTTTAGACGGGCAAGGTCAGCCGAGCAAGGGAACCACGCCACCCCCAGGGCGAGGGGAGTTTCAGGGTATGCAGGAGGGGAAAGCCCACAAGGCTGAGGCAGGCTGCAAGGGAGGGGCTGATGCTCCCCCTCCCCCCCCCCGCCCAAGAGGCAGGTACTGTGCACGAGGAGTGAAAAATAAAGACAGTGGCTGGACCTGAAGGTGCTAGCCTACAGGCCAGGACTGTGGCCACCAGCTATGTGTGGCTCTGGTGGCCGGGCAGCTTTGCTCCCTGCCCCAGCATCCAGCCCCTGGGGACCCAGCGCATCTGCTCTGTCTGGGGGAGCCCCGCCCCCAACGACATCCCCTCTCGCTCTCTTGGAGGGAGTCAGGGCTCAGGGAAGGCCCTTGCACACTTGGGGTTGGGGCCTAGCCTGCCAGATGGAGGGGTGCTCTCCTCTCACTGGTAATGGGAGCAGGGACTAGTTAGGGTTCCCCAAAGCTCCCTGCTAGCCAGTGATAAAGCCCTTCTCATTGCAGTTTCGTTTCTCCTCAAGGCATACTTCACCCAAAAGCCATGAGCTCTGCCCCCTGTCATCAATTAGCCTGCAAAAGGGGAACACGGGTAGGGGATGGCGGGGAGTAGCAGCAGGGAGGAAGCTCAGGATCTGGGACCAGGACCCCCTCCAGGAGACAGGAAACCCACAGGCTTAGCCCAGCGTCCCCAGGCTCTTTGCACCAATGGCTTTTGATGCTGTGAGTCCTTAGGCATGCCATGCCACCTGCCTGGGCTCCAGCTCCCTCTTCGAGGAGGGTGAGTGCGCCCGCCCCACGGGGATGGAGGAGACATGAAGATGTGCCTGCTCAGCAGGTGGGAAGGGGGCTGGCAGCAGACCCCCGCACAGCCTCGCCCGAACGCGCCAATCGCTGACTCAGGGCTCCCACACACAGCATGGGCTCCTGCCATCTGACCCCGATTCCAGCACGCCAGGCTGTTGCCTTAATAACATCTTTTATTGATTTTGCAAGAGGAGAAAAAAATAGAAATTTATGTTACAGTTAATGCCCGTATAGGGGTTTTTTCCTGCCTCCTTTCCTAAATTGTACATCCATACACTTATTAGCAAAACCAGCTGAGAAAGTGGGAGCCCAGGTCCATGCAGGCCAGCCCTGCTGACCCCCACAGATCCAACCTGGTCGGCCCTGCCAACCCCCCCAACCCCACTTAGTGGGGAGAGGGTGAAGGGTGTTGGGTGGAGGACGACAGTTCCCCGTAAAAGCACTGCCTTAGTTTGGTTCCCAAGAACCGCTGTGATCCTCTGCTGAAGGGGTGGGGTGTGACATGTGGGAGCCCGGGAAGCTTCGCAAATGATGGATCTTCTCCAGCAGAAACAATTCGCATCCTCACCCCGGGTCCGCGCCTCCACGAAACAGGGTATTTGCATGGCCCCACTCGCGCGTGCGCCCGTGCGATCTGCAAAGCTCATAAAGTATTTGCCGGGGTTCTCGGCTGCATGCGAACGCACTAGCTCGCCTTGCGAGTACAGCGCAGGGGCGGCGGGCCGGGCTGCGCGCCAGCAAAACAACGGATTAATATTTGGAAGGAGAAATTACCCACCACTGGGAAACCAATTAGGTCCCTGATCCGAGCTTGTTACAGAGATGGAAATAGATACGCGCGGGCCCTCGCTGGGCTGGGGCGGTAGACGCTAGTTCCTACCAGGTGGGGGAGGGGAGACCCCTTCCTCTCTGCCACCCTATACCCCAGCCAGGACCCGCCGCCCCCTCACCCCGCAACACTCACAGGGCTCCCCGAGTCAAGGGGGGCTCAGATCGGATCGGAAGGGATCCGGGATCGGTGATGGGCCTAGCAGTAAGGACAATGAGGGTGATTTTCTCCAGAGCTGAAGTGCAAGGGGAGGTGGGGCGGCTGGGTCGGAGGGCGTGGGGTGCAGTGCTCCAACACTGTGCTCCGCTCCGTATGTGGAGAGAGGGAGGTCCGGGGATACAGCCACCTGGCCACCACTTCCAGACCCGGCGACAGGATGATTGCAGGCCTCTGGTTCACAGATGCCCAGGACACACACCCAAGGCAGGAACCCACACAGGACAAGCGCCCCACTCCAACGGGGTCCAGTCCTTCTCAAGTGGCCTGGGGATAAATTCCAGAACCTGGGACAGAAATACAGTCACTCTCTGAGCCCCGGAAGGAGGCGGTGCGAGTGTGTTCGCGCACGCGCGCGTATGTGGTGTGTTTGCGTGCGCGCGCGTGCCGTGCACTGCTTCCATCCTTGGGGGCCTCTGCAGGCAAGCCCCTGGGGCCCGCGCGCATGCGAGTGCTCTTCCTGTTCTTAGCACCTGCTCTGGGATCTAGGATGCTGGGTAGAGTCCCCCCTCCCTGGCCCCACAACACTCCACCTCCGCTGTTGGCCCAAGTGCGGCTGCGTGCTGCGTTGCACAGGAGAGGCAGAAGGGGAGGAACCCAGAAGCCCTGTACAGTGTAGTCCTTCTTCCCAGCGGGCTCCCCCCTCACCCCGCGGGGTTCTCACGGCCCCTGGCCACCGGCGACAGAGGACACCAGATGCTGTCAAGATCCGCTCTTGCTCCAGCCTGGAGGTCAGCACCGCCACCGTCTCCCTGTCTCCTTCGCGCTTATGCAGGTTTTGGGGCGTAAGGCTGTCGGGGCAGAACAGAGGGGTTGGGCTGGGCCCTGGCATCAAGATGCTCCCTGGCCTTGGCGGGAAAACCCCTGGTGTGGGTAGCTGCCCAGGCCACCACCTGCAGCAGCCTCCCCTTGGCATGCCTCAGGCCTGTGCTCACAGCCCAGCTCCAGGGTCACCTCCTTCAGGAAGCCCTGGCCTTGGCATCCTACTGTCCTCTTCTGACCGCCTTTCCCCTTTTGCAGCTGCACAGGAGGCCACAGCTGGGCCTGCAGGCAGATCACCGGTTGCTCCCATTGCTCTCCACCCACTGGGAAGGCTTCCAGGTGGAGGTGAGGGGCCTGAGGGCAGATGGGGTGTGTGTGTGGGCGGGGCTGGCAGAGCCAAGAGGCTGACCTGGGTCCACAGCGCCTGGCTTCCTCTTGGCGTTGGTCACGATTTGGTTTTCATTCATCATCTGGACATCCTGGTCTTCCACCTGGTTACTGCGGGTGTGGGGAGGGGAAGATCCAGAAGATTCCATCAGGCCCCACCTGGCCTGTGTGCCCGTCGTCCACTCTTGCCGGGACCGTGGGCGGAGACTCACCCGATGCTGGTGTGTTTCTCCTGGTGACTGATGTCCGCGTCCGCGGTGAACAGGATGGTGTGGTAGGGCACCGTGGGCTCACACGTGGGCAGGATGCCCCCGACCAGATGGCTCACCATGGCCAGGATCCCGTTGTACACGAGCAGGTCATCCACCAGGAGCTGGACGGACACAGCACCGGGGCTGATGGATGGGTCCCCCTGTACCGACCAGAGGGCCCTCCCCTCTGGGAGACAGGTGTTGCCACCAGGTGCCCGTCAGGTCCCAGACCTGCGGGACTTCAGCTCTGCATGCATCAAGAAAGGACGCAGTGCTGTTGGCCCCGTGTTGTAGATGACAAAGCTGAGGAGCCACCTGTTAACAACTCTAAGTCCCCCAAGGGGAAGCGAGGCAACAAAAGAGAAGCCCCTTGAAGGGGGAGCTTGGGGTTCACAGTGGGGTGGCAATTTCTCCAGCTACAGCTCCCGGGAGGAGGAGCAGGCCCCCTGGTGTCTAAGGTTGCAACAGAGAGAAGTCAATCAAACTGCGACAAATGGTAATTGCCAGCAGTCTAATTACCAATGAGTATAATTATCTAAAAAAAAAAAAATCCCAGCTAATAAGTACTTACGCCAAACTCCTTCACCCCTCGAAGGGGTGTTTTCGCATAATTCCACAGTTTGATCATCGACACGGTGGTAGGCAGATCGAAAATCACATAAACACGATTCACCTGTCGGGGTGCAGCACAGGAGGCAAGCAGGCGTTGTTTGGAAACAGAAGCCCTTGGCTCACAGAAGCCCTTGGCTGAGCCGGGGGGCTGCTGGGTGGGGATGGGCAGGTGGGCAGGGTCCGGCAGGCACCTGAGGCGGGTGCTGCCCACGTGGTCAGGCCCGGAGTCCCGGCTGTCTTTTATCTCCTGCCAGCCCATCTCGAGTCAGAGCACGTGTGGCTGCGTTTCCAGCAAACAGCTGAGCTGGCTCTTGGAGGGTCTGTGTTCTCGGGGCCTTGGCATGGCCCTCATTTGAATACCAGCATAGGAGCTGGGACTGCACTAGGTTTTCTGCTAGATCAGGCCCAGACACAGGCTGGGGGTCCGCGGGCCGAAGGGAGGGTCCCGCCTGCCTCCTGCCCCCAGAACCTGCATGGGTCTGACCTCTGGCTGCCCTTTCTCATCAACAGAAAGCTGAGCTTGAGACACTGAACCTGCTGTGCTGGACAAGGAAAGAACGGCTGTGGCAGTGGGTGGCTGCGGAAGGAGGCCCCCACAGCCTCCATTGGCCTCCCTGTGTCCCACTTTCCCTTCGCTCAAGGCTCTAAATATCAGGGGTCCCCCCCCCGCCCGTGTGGTCCCTGGGCCTGTGGCTGCTTTTGGTCTGCCTTGAGTGGAGGGATCGTGATGGACTGCGGAGAGTGGGGAACCCATCTGAGGGGGCCATAGGAACAATGAAAAGTCAAGACAAAGACCCTCAAACTCTGACGCCCTTGGGGCTTACGCAGGTGCTTGAGGGTGGCGTAAGTGTGACAGCAGCTGGCGAAAGCCCCACCCAGAGACCTTCCTGCTCCAGACAGTGGTACCCACCTTTAGGTGGCACCATCTGCGGCCATGCTGGGGCTGGGGGCTATGATGAACACTCAGTGGTGGGCTTGCAAGTGTTTGAGGGGAAATGTCCCCCAGCATGGTCATGTGAGTGGACCAGGGACAAGTCAAGGGTGCTGTGGCGCCTGGGTGAGAGGCTGGGGGTGTCCTGATGGATCACAGCTAAGTTGCCTCTGTGTGGCCTCCGGGCCTCTAGTGAAGCCGCATGGACAACGGGGGTCCAAGGGCTGAGAAACTGGGCAAGCCCAGGGGAGGTGCTGGCCAGGCAGATCTGGAACCAGAGGGAGGGCTGTATGGCCACCATGGGTCAGGGGACGTCAGGAAGGAACAGAGGTGGGGTGAAGGGGAGGGAGGGGGCACAGGTGGCAGCAGGAAAGGAGCCCGGGAGAGAGACGGCTGCAGGCGTCGGCAGACGTGCGAGCCTTTCTGTGGCCCTTCCACCCTCTAGGTATGGTCACCTTCCTGCCTGGATGCAAAGGCTTACAGGGGCCTTGGCAGGGACAGCAACCCCATCAGGTGCGCCCCACCACCACCTCCTAACCCCTCTGCCAATTGCCAGCGACGTGACAGGATGGTCCCTGAGCCCACCAGGAACCCACCAAGCCGGGCAGGATGGGAGCCAGCCACATGTGTCTGCCGTCGCTGGTGTCGTTCACCTGGTCGATGAGCTTGTCGGGCGTGCGAACGTCTCCGCACACGCCCTCCAGCGAGTTCACGCTGTCTGGGAAGGCGGCAATGTCTGGGGTGGCATCTAGGAGGCTGTAACCAGAGCTGTGCATGCTGCTGCAGGTGAGGAGGACCAGGGGGCTGGCAGGCCTGCTGCTACAAGGGACTGCTAGTATGAGACATGTTCTGGGGAATGCGGGAGTCCTGGGCACGTGGCCATCCACCTGGGGGCAGCCAGGTACTAGGATAAGGGGGAGGAGTCCTTGCAGCTAAGCGCTGGCTGGGGGTGTGGCAGCTCAGGGACCTGGCCGGAGGCAGGAGTGAGGGTGAGCTGCTGTGAGGAAGTGGCTGGATGCATGCGGACTGTGCCAGGACCCCCTCCCTCCTGGGCGCACCCAGAGATCCAGCTCTGGTTGGGCCATGAGGACTCCAGGGCCTCTCTGAACCTGTTTTTGTCTCTGTAAAATGGGCACAAAACCCTCTGTGACCCAGGCTGGATCTGAGATCTTGAAGGACCCTGGATGTCCCCTGGTGGAGTCCAGAGGGGCTGCTGCACATCCAAGGAGTGAGTCACTATGATGACTGGAAATGCAATGCAGAAGGGGAAACCGGAGGCCGTGGCAGGATACACAGGCAAGAGAGGAGGCAGGGTAGCTCAGGGTGGACAGGAGGTGGGTTACCGAGCCTCCATGTCCTCATCTGTGAAATGGGTGTGCAACAGTGCTCATCTGACTAGAAGAGCAAATGGGTACTATATGATGAACCCTGAACTCATGGGCTCACAGTGTGCACTGGAGTGGGGGCAGCCCATGAGCCCCTCTCTAGTCTTGGAGAAGCACCCTGCCACCTGAGAAAGGATACTGTTCTCAGACAAGGGGATCCTGTCCCCCCATTCGTCATACAGCTCCAGGCCCGTGAGGCCGATGTAATAGGGGTCACCCCAGCTGGTCAGCAGCTGGAACTGGAAAATGACTGGCACCGCAGGTTAAGGAGGAGGCTGCATTTTCTGCAAAGTCAAACGCTGGCCATGATGACGGGCTCTGGATGAAAGAGAATTTTTTTTTTCTCTCGCTAAGACTGAAGTCCTATCCAAATAAATGCAGCACCGACTCTTTTTTCCTTTAATCCCCTACCGTGAGTGTTGTTGAGAATCCCACACCTTCCTCTAGGCCCCCAGGATTGGGGAGCCCTCTGGGTGTAGCCAGGATATGGCGCCAAGCACATTGCTCTATCCCCTGCTTCAGTTTCCCTGGCTATAAAATGATAAGAACACAGAGCCCGTCCGTCTCCTTCATCCCTTCCTGGCAAGCAGGGTCTAAAGGGGTCACATGAGCCTCAGGAAGGGTGGGCTGTGGCAGGTGGCTCTGAGTCCCCGGTACACAGCTGGCATGGAGCCCTGAACTCCCAGAGGACCTGGGACAGGTGAGGACTGGGCTGGAGGCAGTTCCTTCCCAGCTGTGTGGTCTTGTAGCCTTCCTGGGCCTCAGTTTTCTTAAGCTGTAAAATGGGGGTGGCTATGGCTGCAGTGAGGGCTAGGTTAATGCTGGTGATGCATTCAGGACAGTGAGGGCCCCGGTCGGGCCCCAGGGCTGCCTCCTGCAACCTGAGCCTGCCAGGATGCCACTGCTAGTGTGCCCTGTCCTCGCCTGCCCAAGGTGTGGGAGAAGGATACAGCCGCATGGCATCAGCGGGGCCTCGTAGTCCATGCTTGCCCGTTCCAGGCTGCTGGTGTCAAGCCTGCAAAGACAAAAGCAGCTCTGGGAAGAAGAAGCCAACAGGCTGGAGGCATTGGTCAGTCAGCCACTGCCCGGAGGCAGCAGGCTTTGAGGCCGTCAACCACACGTAGCATGCCAAGGGCCCCTCTGTCTGTGTGGCTCCCACTCTGCTGGGAGCGACAGGTTGCAACCAGAGGGCGTCACTGCCAAGGCCGGCCTGCAGGCTGTGCTGGGAGGTCTGGTTCTCAGCTGGTCCATGTGGACTCACTGGGCCGGTCACTTCCCATGCCTGTTCAGGAGGTAGTCCATGGCCCCCTGCAGGCAGTGAACTTGGCCGCAGAGGAGTGTGGTAGCTCATTCAGGCCAAGCTGCTAGTAGGCGTTGGCAATGGGGTTGTCGGGGTCAGGGGGGTTTGGACTTGCTATCCCTCATCGAAGCTTCCCCCTTTAAACAAAGAGGAGTCACACTGTGCGAAGAGCTGCGTGACACGCGGGAAGAGGCCCGGGGACAGAGAGACTGGTCACCTTGGGCAGGTGGTCTGGGAAGGCCTCCAGGAGGAGGCAGCTCTGGGAAGAGGCAGCAGGGAGGCTTCCAGATGGGTCAGAGGGGGTGGGGGCATCAGGCCCATGTCCCTGAGATGGGAAGGAGCACCAGACAGGAGCCAGAGGGACTAGAGCACATAGTTGAGGGGACCTGAGTCTGGCTTCATAGTCTAGTACAAGAGGCCTCAGTTCACACATCTGCAAAATGGGAGGAATATCCCCTACTTCCATGAACGGAGCTGACTCCGTGAGGGACAGTGCCCCTCTTCCCCCCTCGCCTTGCCTGACCTGGGTGTAGTGCCCTCCAGCCCTCTCGTGGTGCCAATCAGTTTCATGGG
Source organism: Ochotona curzoniae (assembly GCF_017591425.1). Taxonomy (NCBI): domain Eukaryota; kingdom Metazoa; phylum Chordata; class Mammalia; order Lagomorpha; family Ochotonidae; genus Ochotona; species Ochotona curzoniae. The sequence goes on from NW_024465421.1 coordinate 9,594,401, forward strand.
CAATGTGACAGCTCCCCATGACCGACTATGGCTACAGCCTAGGGAAAAATCATTCAGTTTTGCCAGCCTGGCTTGCAGCAGCATTTGACCATCAGGGGAGTTTCAGGAGTAAATGCAGCATTTACAAATGGTTTTGAACTTGGGAGTTGCAGAGGCTGGGGCTAAGAAACCCCAGGGATGCCGTGCCATGTCAGGCTGGCCTCATGTTTCTCTTTGGAGGTTTTCTAAATGGGGAACAGGAGCAAGGCAGGCCCGCGCCTGCGCTGGCCAGCGGGTGCTTCTGGCCCGGAGGCGGCGGCTGCGGCCTCTTTTCCCAGCAGGAAGCGCAAAGAAATCATTTAAGACCTTCAAGTGCTTGCAGACTGGGAGAAGCCCAAACAGACTGAGGAGCAGGCACAGACAGCCCGGGCCTTTGATCACCGTCTTGGTGGTGCGCTTGGATCTCTGGGGGTGTGGGGTGGGGGCACACACGCCCCGGGCGGGACACTCACCTCCTGGCCGCTGGGGGCGCCAGCGGTCGGGCCTGCAGATAGTCCACAAACAGCACTTCCTGGGCAAAGTCGAAGTGGCAGTTGCCTGGGCCCTTGCGGATGAGGAAGCCCTCCTGCGGGGAGATGCTCAAGCCGTCCAGGGACACGTGGACGATTTTGGCCTGGGAAACGAGAGCAGGTGTTGCTGGATCTTGCCGTCTCCCTTCCTGCCCGGGGCTGCCAGGCCACGTTCCACTCCTTGGCACTGTCTCCCTCTACTCTCCCCCCCCCCCTCCCCCGTGCCACCTCAGGGGCTGCTCTGGGCAGAGAGCGTAAGCCCCTGCCACCAGGAACACCCAGGTCCATTTTCGGGCCCACATGTTTCAAGTGGCGGAATGGACCTGGGCCCCACCTGCCTGGCCAGCTGTAGTGGCTTGCTCAGGATGGACACGGGTACAGGTGCTCTGACACCTGCCACTGGCGGCTGGGCAGGTTACTAATCTTCCTTGCACCTCTCCTTCCTAATCTGGTGAATGGGCACAGAGATGGGCTGACCCATTCTGTGGCTGGCATAACACTGGCACTCTCTAAGAGCTAGCCTCAGGTGTTCCTGCTTCAGACCAGCCCACCTGTGCTCTGCTTACACTCTTCCCCTGGGCCGGCAGGAACCGCCTCTTCATTTTTCTGTTCATAGCACTTGGTGCCTGTTTCTGGGTGGGTGCCAGTCAGCAGTCTCCTCAGAGGTCACGGCAGGGGTCTCCTGATGGCACAGATGCCAGCCTGCCCATCTGCCTCTGTGTCTCAGGGCCCAGGGTCTAAGTAGGTGCTTACTAAGGGGTTGTACAATTCACGTGGATTGGCTCTCTGCCGCTCATTCACCATTCTAGGTGGCCAGGATTTGCCTGTGAAAGCCTGGCCCTCGTGGCAGAGTCTGAGGTGGCTTAGCTACCACCTGTGCTGTGGGAAGGGTTGAGAAGGCGCTGGCCGGGCCTTCTCTGACTGCAGGCTTTGGGATCAGGTTCAAGGTTATAGCATCCTGGGTGCCGCTGCAGTTCCAAGCAAAATTAGCCCTTCAGGAGAATGGGAGGGAGGATTGCAGGAGCCCAGATGTGGCTTTGTCCGGTGGCGAGTGGCCAGGGGAATCAGGCCATTCCCCAAGGACTGCACAGCTGGCTGGCTGCGGCAGGAGCTGTGGCTTGAGAGCCAGCTCTTCTGACTGCCAAGGTCCCTTCCACCATGTGCCTGGGCCTGTGGCGGCCCTGGCACAGGGCAGGGACCCAAGACCTACTTCTCTGTGGTCACCTGGGGATGCTCACTCCAGTCAGAGGAGAGCATGATGGGAAGTCACGGGAGTGCCCACCCCTAGTCTGGCTGGCCTGCCTGGGGCCCTGGCTGCGTTATCCCGGCAGGGATCACTATGCCTTTCTGCCCTAGCAAGGGAGCCATTGCACCTGCCTCCCACAGGCTGCGACCAGGAACCAACAAGCAGCTCCCGACGGTGCAGGCCTGGCGCCCCACATGCTCAGAGTTGAGCACACCGAGTTGGGGGATGCGCGGGGCTACAGTGGACTCCCCTTGCCCAAGACTAGAAAACCAGAGGGGCTTCTGTGCAGTCGCCCGAGGCCACCCCTGGCTCTGTGTGCTGTCTCTGGAAAGTTCCCGAGGATTTATGTGCCTCTCTGGCGGCCACGCTGGCTGTTCATCAAGGTCCAGCTCGCTTGCCTGTGGGCCCTGGCTCACCCCGCGATAGGTGTCCTCGGGAGATTTATTGTAGTTCCAGAAGCGCAGGCCCGCGATGCTTTCAGCTCTGTCGAAGCGGATCGTGACCACGTGGTCCAGCCCCGGCGAGAAGGGGATGAGCCACATGTGCTCATCCTCCGTGGTGATGTTGGTGCCATCGATCAACCTGCACGTGGCCGGGCAGCCACAGTGGGAGGGGTCACAGCGAGGCCGATGCCCACTCACTGTCACCACCACCTGCCCCTGCCCTGCCTCCATCCCATCGCAGCCCTCCAGGCCCAGCGCTAGCCTGGCTGGTCAGGTTCATGTCATCATCATGGCCCTTTAGACCAACAGCGCGGGTTTGTGTTGTCATCTCGGGAAGCAGACATTTGTAACGCGGGGAGGAGACACGCAGGGTGCCCTGCTTATGAGACGGCCAGGTCCTCCTCGGCCAGGTGAGAGGGGGAAGAGGAAGCAGGTGTCATTTCCCCAGAAGCCTTTAGCCCCACCATTCCAACAGGGGCATTTTCTTCCCCTGCCCCCAATTCTGGGAATTATACTCCATACCCTAGAAGTACCCTCTGCATCAAGGTATCTGTGACACTGTTGTTTTCCCCGGCTGCTAATAGTAATAGTAAGAAGAAGAAGAAGAAGAGAAAGTGAACCTGGGACAAGGACCAGGAGCGACGAGGTGGAAGTGCAAGGTGTGTTTGGGTCAGAGGGGACGGAAGGAGGATGGAAAGCAGATGGACGGGGATGCTTTTCTCTATTCCCTAGACTTTCTACAAAGCTGCTGCCCTGGCTTGACGGCCCAACTGGAGGAAGCGTGTCTGCCCTTTCTCATGCTTCCAGGGGACAGAGACGAAAGCACCAGGTGACCTCCGTGGTTCTCGGCTGGGGACAAGGACAGGTGACCTTGCCAGTTGGTCTTGCCTGACTGTGCTCTGTAACCACAGGCCTGGTCAGCCCCCAGCCTTTCCCACCTCCTATTCTTGTGTTTGGTTCTGTTTTTAAAGATTGGTTTATTTATTTGAAAGGCAGAGAGAAGACAGACAGGGAGAGCGCTCCCATTTGCTGGGTCACTCCCCAAATGGTTGCAGTGACTCAAGTACACCAGACTGAAGCCAGGAGTCGGAGTTTCCTCCATGTCTCCCATAGGACACAGAGGCCCCAGATCCTTGGGCCATTTTCCACTGCCTGCCTTGGAACATTAGCAAGACACTGGATTGGAAGTGGAACATCTGGAATTCAAACCAGTGCCCTTATGGGATGCTGGTATTGCTGGCAGAGGTTTAAACAGCTGTACCACAGCACTCTCCCCCACCACCCCAGCTGCTACTGTTGTGAATGTGTCACCCTGGCCCCATCTTCTTTCCCTTTTTGACTGCCTGAGATCCCAAGGGCCCTGTTGCCTCTGGCTACCTTGGACATCCCAGCAGGGTTCAGCTCTGACCCCAGACCCTGGTCCTCAGGGCTCTGGCCCAGGAAATGGGCCCCATGGTTGGCCTCCTGTACTGCATACCCCTGGGGCTCTGGTGACCTTAGGGTCACTATCGTGCAGGGGAGACAGCCAGGCCACCTGGCCTGTGGTTCTTAGATTGTTGAAATAAACAGTTGTTTGCCTTTTACATCTCAAAGTATGGTTTTGGCATAAATCTTCCAAGTCTAAGCGTTCATCTGAGGAGGTAATGTTTCTTTCTTCCTTTAAAAGGCTGTTATTATGTTGATGGATGGCGTGTCTCCCAACTGTTGGCAGCTCCAAACTGAGGACATCCGGCAACTCGGCACAGGGCGTCTGCGGGGCTGAGCTGCTGGCTGCTGCCAGAGAGCCTCTAACTTCCTTCCAAAGGTCTTGACCTGCCTGCTGGTCCTGGAAATGGGGTCAGCTCCACTGTTCTCCAAACTGCTGCCAAGTGCTTCCCTTGCCTCGGCCCCAGCCGGAGCAGTGAGAGTGGCCAGACACCTTCAGCAACATCTAATTCTACACCCAACGTCATAGAGACAGTGCCCGTCCCAGGGGCAGCGAGCAACCCCAATGGCTGCAGAATGGTCTCCAAGGACCATTTCCCACGCATGAGAAGCAGGGTTCCCTACAAAAGCATCTGATTTCAAGGCCTTGGACAAGACGAGCCTGGACTATCCTATCCCATCAGGAGGAAAAAAAAAAGTGACCAGAAATGAAGACCTTGGACTTGGTAGGGGCTTGGGGAGCGGTGGGCACTGTCACACAGCGGGTTGAGCCAATGTTACGACCTGCTGCTCTGCTTCTGCTGCAGCTCCAGCTCCCTGCTTATGTGCCTGGAAGGAAGTGGAAGATGGCCCAAGTGCTTGGGGTCTCTGTTGTCCATGTGAGAGACCAAGAGGGCAGTTCTGTCTGCTGAGTCCTGGCATTGGCCCGGTCCAGTCTGGGCTGTTGCGGCCGTTTGGGGAGTGAACCAGTGATGAAAGATTCTATCTTTCTCTCCTTCACTCTCTCCCTTTTCCTGTTGCTCTGCCTTTCTAATACATTAATTTTACCAAAAAAAAAAAAAAGCCTCAGGAGCTCCCAGGTTCAATGGGGGAAGCCTGGGGTATCAGCAGGGATGCAAACGACAAGGTACTGCCACGCTTCAACCATGATGTACTTTATGTCTACACCCATGAGCTTACAGTGAGTTCCAAAAGAAACAGAGCCATGTTTTAGAGGATGCTATGGGGATCTGGTCTGTTATTCTAAAACCCGCAAAAAGAAAAAAAAAAAAACAAACACACACACACACACACACACAAAAGCAAGGAGGGGAGCCTTGAGCATAGAGGCTGCCTTTTCCTGTCGGAATTGTACAATAGAGTCGGCACGTAATGAAGGGGGGCGCTAGCTTTATTGCAGTAATTTCAGCAAATAAATGAGAAAAAGAATGACAGGGCAACAGTATTCCCTTTTCACAGTCCTTACTGAGCGGGAGGGAGTTGCAGGCCCTGGGTGTGCTCGACTGCCGCTGCCATGGAGCCTGGCAACCAGATGGTTCATGGCAGCCCCCACCCCTTAACCACCGCTCTGCTTCCAGCTACCCGTGGGTCTACTGTGGTCTGTCTTAAAAAACACTCTGTGGAAAATTTCAGAAAGAAATCATTTCTAGGTTTCCAATAGCTTTTACTATGGTTGATTGTTGCAAGGACTCTGTCTTATGAGGGGGTTTTATGCTAATTTCTTCCTGGGGTCCAGGAAGAAATTATAAACTGGACTTTGGTCATGGATTCATGTGTGAAGGAAACCGCCTTGTGGTTCTAGGGGTCCATGGCCAGGTCTGGGAATGGATGTCCCGTGGATAAAGAGGGACCGATGACCTGTCCGCATCCTGAGGCTGTCAGGTGACTGTCTTGTCCCTACAGTCACACGGCAGTCTGATGAAGCCATCAGACCCACTGGGCCATCTAACAGAAACACGGCGGAGTGAGGCACAGGCTAAACAGCACCACTGAGATGCAGCCAGTAAACTCTAGACTGCACAGGGCAAAAATAGTCCTGGTTGGCCCCCTCCATAATCTGCAAGAAAACACTGGACAAAGAAGGGGTTTGTAAGAGAGAAGAAGTGCATGGTTTGAGTCATCTCCATGCGTCCTAGTGCTGGCCCTCATGGGGTGTTCCAAGTGAGCCAGCCAACCATTTAAAAAGGCAGGAGGCGAGAGTGCCCAGAAATACCTGCCTGCTGGACATCTGGCAATGCAAGGAATCACCGTGAGCCTCCACAGAGTTGGTAATGGAGCTGCCTCATGTCATTATAAGGGCGGCAGCTGAGACACCGGCGTGCTAACTGCTGCTGCTTATAGATGTGGACTGAAAGATTTAAAGGGGAAGTGGGAGCAGGCCCAGGCTGGGGGACCGGCTGTGAGATCTCCCGGGCAGAGAGCAGGTGATCGGTCAGGGTGGACAAACAGGTAGGACTGGAAGCGTCTAAGTCCATGGGAGGGTGACCACCCAGGATGCAGAGGTGGAGCTGGCCACGGGCACACACAGGGTGAAGGGCCTGAGTTGTTCATGTGTCAGTGTGGACCCCACTGGCCATGAAGAGTTACACATGGTGTCATGTTGAACTAGTGGCCCTGACGGGGGGATGGGCCATCATCTTCCTTCTCTTGGTCACACTGGATGGCCAGGAGCAGATGACCTGTGGGATGCTATTTGAACATACTCCCCAGATCCCCTGCTGTCAGGCGAGTCCCAGTCTCCCCACCGTCCTGCCCTACACTTACTTGTCCAGGGTCCGGGAGTCATCCGTGTACTCGGGGAGGTCGTTTAAGTCCCTGGGGGAGGCGGAGAGCTGGTGCAGGCTGATAGGCAGGGCCTGGCCATCCTTGCTCACCACTTCCAGGCCAGTGAGGCCCAGGTAGTGCAGGTCCCCCCAGGAGGCAGTGAAATTCAGCTGCAGGCCTGTGACAGGGAGGAGAGAGGCCGCATCAACACCCGAGGCTTCAGAGGAGGCATCTCAGGTGGAGATGGAAGAGCCGGGACCCTCAGCCTCCACCACGTGCTAGCTTGAATCCAGACGGGAGCGCAATGTGTGGAGGGTGGGCTCCGCCTCTCCTCTTGGAAACCCTGGGGACCAGGCCAGGAGATGTCTGCAGGCCACTGAGACCTCTACTGGGAGCTGGTCTGTTCATTACCACCAGACTCTTCGGCTGGCACAACATTTCCCCTCGCCCCCACCTGCTTCTCAGTCTTGCTGGGCACTAGAGACCCTGGGCCTCATCCAGGCTTCTGGTGAGTCACTTGTATTTCTGTTCCTTTTGCCTGCCACAGGACCTTTGCATATGCGGTTCCTGGCCTCACATGGCATGGTTCACTTGTGCTTGTCCTTCAGACTTTAGCTCCCTCTTCAGGGAAGCTGCTGGCCTGCCTCCCGACTCCCATGACCAGACCAAACCTCCCTGCACAGTCCCCTTGAGTCCACCTGCCCTGTCTGAGGCTCCACCTACTCTGCTGGACTACTGTGCTCACAGAGCCTGGCATGGTGCTTAGCACGGAGATGGGACACTTAGACAAGTCAACCAAATGCAGGCAGGTGGTGAGGTCTGCAAGCCCCAACTTCGGGAAGTTTGATGCTGTGTCAATGGGCCACTGGCAGACAGATTCCTGTGGATTCAGTCCCTTCAATATTCCCCCAGCTGATCTCTTCCTTCAGGAAGTCTTCCTCATTATCCTCAGTGAAATTCACCTCTTCTTCACCCTCCCGCAGGGACAACCAGTCTCTGAGAAGGGGACAGTGTCGTAGCTTCGAGCCGCACAGCCCGTGCGTCCCAGGACTACAGAGGCCAGCTGCATGGAACCTGACCTGCTGTTCTACGCCTGATGGAGGAGCCAGCCACCCCAGCCACTCTGGTCCCTTAGCTGCTGCCTGCCTCCGGCTGGCTGATCATACGCTCAAGCAGGCCCAAGAGGGGCCAGCCAAGTCAGCCCAGAGAACTGCCCTGCTTGAAACAGCTTACAACAGAGAGGGAGGTGTTTGGAAGGCAAATGCAATGCACCAACATGGCTCTGTCTCTAGGTTCATGGTTCGCTGTCTTCTAAACCATGTCCTACGCTCCAGGCCTGCTTGCTGCTTCTGACCTTGGAGCTGCAGGGCTGTTGCAGCCATTTGGGGAATGAACATGCAGATGGAAGCTCTTTTTCTATTTTTCTTCCTCTCTGTCACTCTGCTTTTCAAATAAATAAGTAAGGACATTATAAGCCAGTGCCTGGGAGGCCCACATCCTGTACAGGCACCAGATTGAGTTCCAGCTGCTCCACTTCTGATCTTGCTCCCTGCTAGTGGCTTGGGAAAAGCAGCAGAAGACAGTCCAAGTGCTTGGGCTCCTGCACCCACGTGGGAGAACCAGATGGAGCTCCTGGCTCCTGACTTTAGCTTGGCCAAGCTCCAGCTGCTGGGGCCATCTAGGGAGTGGATTGGTGGATGGATGATTCTCTCTTTTTCTCTCTTTCCCTCCTTCAGTCACTGACTTTTCACATAAATATATCAATCTTGCTTAAGGAAAGAGTGGGACTGTCTGGAAGGGTACATGAAGGTATGAGAACAGACGCAGTGGAGCTCATGGAGTCTGCTCCAAGGTCACACCCCAGTAGTTGGCCAACCGGGGGTCACAGTTTGGGTTTCCTCTGGCTCATGGGGTAGTTTAGAAAGTTAGAAAAGTAGCACTGACATGTGCTAACTGGGAGTTTCCACAGGAAACTTGGCAATGCCAACGTGTGAGTTGGCGACGTAGCACACGGAACCACAGGGAGGAATGTAGGCTCTTGTTGAGAGCCTGTTTGGTGGAGTAGACAGCTTGAGCCCAGGCTCAGACAGATGACCCTGGAACCCTTCTGGGTCTCTGATTCTCTTGCCCCACACCTTCTGGAATCCCAATGCAACCTCTAGGGTTGGGCTGTAGCTAACATATAAGATGATGTGCACGCAAAATTGAAAAAAAAAAAAAAAGCCCCATCTGGGAGGACACCCTGGGAGCCGTTGCCTTCCTCAGAGGGCCCTGCCTGGAGCTGAGCACAGGCTGCTTTCTGGCCATGCTCATGCCATGGCCTGGTGTCTGTGCAGTGTACAACCCGCCCGACTGTCCGAGACACTCAACTCCAGCCCTGACCCCCAAAGGCCCTCCCTCTACCGGAGACCCCTCCAGGAGAGACAGAGGTACTCACAGATGCCGTGGTAGACACCTGGCTCCGGCGTGGCAACTTCAGGCACAGGGGGGCTGTCAGGCACCTCCGGTCCCGGGCCCTGCACATCAGTCGGGACGGAAGAAGCAAAGGGAAGGGTGCTGTAGTTGTAGTGATACTCACACAGCTGGTTGCTGCTTGTCCAGGCAGCACTGCCCACCCTGTGCCAGGGACAACCCTTGCATGTTTTCTTGCATTTCTTGTCTTTGCGCAAGCTCTGAGACCAGCGACATGGGCAGGCCTGGAAACATGTGGGCATCTGACTCTAGGCTGGCAGCAGTTCTCTTGGGCAGGGGAGGGGATGGGGCTGCCAGGAAAGGTGCTTGGATTTGCTCAAAGAAGGAAGGAAGAAAAGAAGGAAGAAAGGAAGGATGACAGAGATATTCACTGGAAAGATGGGGAGAGAATTCGAGCCTGGCTGAAGAACTCTGAAGCCTGGCTGTTCACAGAATCAGAACCACTACGAGCAAGGTCAGAGCTCCTGCATTTTAAAGTTCTTCAGACAGGGACCAGATGTGTGGCACAGAAGGTTACACTGCTGCCTGTAGGAAAATGCATGAGGCCACTTCGGGTTCCAGCCTCGCCAGTTCTGATCCAGCTCCCTGTTAATGTGCCAGGGAAACCAGCAGCAGACGACCCCAGTACATTGGTCCTTGCCACCCAGGTGGGAGACCCCCACAGAATTCCTGGCTCCTGGCTTTGACCTGGGCAAGCTGTGGCCATTGCAGCCATTTGGGGAGTGAACCAGTGGATGGGCGATCTCTTCAATGATCTCTCCCTCTCTTTAACTCTGTTTTTAAATATACAGATCTGTAGGGGCTGGCGCTGTGGGCATAGTAGGTAAAATCACCAGCTTGCAACATCAGCATCCCACATGGGTGCTGGTTCGAGACCTGGCTGCCCCACTTCCAATCCAGCACCCTGTGAATGTGCCTGGGAAAGCCATGGCGGATGGTCCAAGTGCTTGGGCATCCTGCACTAAACATGGGAGACCTGGAAGTTCTTGCCTTCTGGCTTTGAACCAGCCATTGCAGCCGTTTGGGGAAGTGAACCAGCAGATGGAAGCTCTCTTTCTCTAACTCTGGCTTTCAGATAGATACACTGATGTTTAAATTTGTTGTTGTTGTTGTTTTGGTTTTCAGTTTTAAAAGCATACAGGTTGGAGCCTAGTGTGTAAAGTCAAACCTTTGGATTGCTTTGTGACGTGCCTTGGGAAGTCACATAACCTGTCATGAGCCTGCTTGCCCACTGGGAATAGCAACCGCCCCTTTTACTAGGAGCAGCCTCCTGAGGGCTGAAGGTGGTGACGCTGCCATGCCCTGGACTTGGATCCCGGTGTACTCCAGGAGCCAATGCTTTGATTAGCTTTTATTTTCCTGCTAAATCTGCCTATTAAAAACATTTCTGACCTTTCCATCAAAAACAACAACAAGTGATCAAAAAGCACCCAGGGCAAAAAAAAAAAAAAAAAAAAAGTCCTCCCCTGAGACCGACAACCTCTAAATTACTGAGATGACATGGAACTGATTTCTTTCAGCTTTGATTAAAATTTGAATACTTTCTTCACTTTGATTAAAAAAAATAAAAAATAATTAGAGAATGAAATATGAGACAAGGGACAGAAAATGAAGCAGAAAAATGGGGGGTGTCAGAGCAGAGGCACTGGCGGCTTCAGGCTGATCCATCTTCCTTCTGGCGTTGCTCCCCAGCTTGGGAGAAGCAACCAAGCTGAGTGGGGGGGTGCCCACCCTGTGCTCCCGCCCCACCCTGCATCGCCAGTCCTGCGTCCCAGGCCTACCCAGTCATCTGTTGCCCATAAGCCAGCCTGGGTGAAGGGCCGCTCGTCGCCGCTGCCATCCGCCGTGCTGGGCCTCTGCAGCGCCTCATCGAGCTGCAGGTGGCACAGGGTCTGCACATCCATGTCGAACATCTCATCCGCGCAGAAGATGGCCTCCAGGATGTCGTCGTCGGTGGTGAACAAGATCGTATCCCCAAAGTGCTCGGGGGCTGGAAGGGGCAAGGTCAAGTGAGGCTGAGGGTCGACTCCAATTACAGACACCCCGAGACCAAGCATCTATATACCCCCTCACCCCTGGAATGGGGGACTTCTGCTTTTGCCTAGGGCCATTTGTTTTTTCCTAACATCATTCTGGGGCCATACAAAATGACCACTTAAAAAAACCTGCCTGCTACAGGGGAGCACAGGGACACAGCATGCTAATCCTCCACCTGCAGCAACAGCATCCTACAGGGACACTAGTTCAAGTCCCTCCTGCTCCACTTCCAATCTAGCTCCCTGCTAATGCATCTGGGAAAGTAGCAGAGGATGGTTCAAGTCCTTGGCCACTGCATCCACTTGGGAGATCTGGAAGAAGTTCCTGACTCCCAACATCCTGGCCCAGCTTTGCCCATAGTGGCCACTTGGGGAGTGAGCTAGTGAACGGAAGATGTTTCTTTCTGTATGTGTTTCCCTTTGTTGGGTAACTCTTTCAAATAAAATAAATAAAACTTGATGAAAAAAATATCAGTGAGAGCCACCTGCGGTCACCTTGGCAGGGCAGGACCCATGGGTCAGATGTTCCCCGCCTATGACCGTAATTCATCAGCCTTCGCATCCTGTATTCCTCAACTAGGGACGGTTATTGATGGGAGTGAGCTGTTCTTCTCGTCCATTTGCACATGCATTTCAGGCCCCCTGAGAACCAGGGTACTCAGACGGGGACTTAATCTGATGAGCATTCCTGGGATGTGTACAAGGGAGAGTGCTTCAGAGTGGGAAGAGAGGCGGGCACTCTGGCAGGTGCCATGGCGCCTTGCCCGGAAGGCACATGAAAGGCTCCCATCTTAGGCAGCCTGGATCTAATGAGCCCAGGTGGGGTGCTGAGGGGCTCCCCATGTTGCAGGCCTCGCCCTCTACCAGCACATTGGGGATCTGCAGAGGCTGGCTCCCCTGCGCCTGTATCCTTGTTCTCCTTATACCAGTTTCTCCTACAAGCATTTTCTCAGTTTGTCAACTTGCCAAAGAACCCCACTTTCTCAGATCCAGCTCCCAGGAACCCCACTGACACAGGGATTTAGCAGAGGAGCTTGAGTGAGGCTGTGGTTTCAGCCCGCCCATATACCCCAAAAGGTGTGGAGTCCTGTGCGTTGCTGGCCAGCCAGGGAGTTTTTCTTCCCCACCCCTTAGCAGTCAGGGGGCTTCGAGAAAATTCTCGCCAGGTGGACCCGTACCTCCGATCAGCGTTCCCGAGGCCTTGGCGATCTCGCCTTCGAAGATGAGCTGTGTGTCTAGCAGCATGGTGATGTCCCTCACACCACGGAAGGAGTGGATGCGAGACTTGTTGTAGTTCCAGATCCTGATGAGGGCGACTTGGCAAGGGTGTGTGAAGTCGATGGAGATGGAGTGAGACTGGCCAGGTGTGAAAGGGGCCAGCCAGACATGCATGTCATCCTGTGTCCGGTTCACCCCATCAATGAGGTTGGCAACCACGCGGGGGTCTTTCCCATAGGCCGGTAAGATGTTGATATCGGGGGGATCTGCTCGGATGCTGGCGATCTGCACAGGCTCGCCCTGGGAGCTGAAGATCTCGATGCCGTTCAGGCCTACATAGTGTCTGTCCCCCCAGGTGGATGTGATGTTGATGACCAAGTGCTGCCCATAAGGCAAGACAGGGATTTTAAAGTCACCGTCATTGGTGTTGTTGGTGGAGGCAGGGCCAACAGTGCTGGTCTCCGTGCTGTCTGTCATCTCCTGCCCCAGCTGTGGTTCCAGCTGTCCCTTCCCTGGCGGGGTCATGGATGGCTCAACCTGCCGGCTGCCCCTCTGCTGCTGTAGGAACTCATCCAGGATGTCCCCCTGGGACTCTAGGTGTGAGATGCGGCCCCGGTGGGAGTGGTCGAAGGCACTTAGGGAGTTCCAGGACTCATGCAGTGTGTGTTCCTGCTCGCTGCACCACCTTGACCGTGGCGGGGTCCTGGTGGACCAGTTGTCTCCTACAAGAGAGGTCATGGCAGGGGGTGAGGGTGAAGTGTGAAGGCCTGGCAGTGGCACACAGCGAAGTGGGGCTGTCAGCCGCACAGGGCTATGCTCTAGACATGAGGTGTTTATACATGGGTATGCCCATCTCGCTGTGCTGGAGGCCCTGCTGGCTGGCATCTGTTGGGTGGCTCCAGGACTGTTACCACTTTGCGCCACATAGGATGATCCCTGCACAGGGCATGGCCTCAAGTGCCACACTTGACATTGAACTTGGCAAAAAAAAACTCCTCCAAGTATCCTCATCTAGAAGCTGCTTTTACCAATAATAATAATAATAGTAATAATAATAAATAACTAAATAAATTCTCGTGAACAATGACTTCCCTTCCCAAGAAGACAACTGACAGGAAATCCAGGGAAACCTGCACAGTGTAGTGATGACCTCTGCCAGATGTGACTAATGGCAGGAGTGGCACCTGTCGTTGATGTGGTGCCCTGACTCTGTTGAGTCTGCAGAGAGTGTTTTCATGGCAGGTGGAAGGCTCACAGAATGCTGAATGGAGTAAAGGCTGGGATGGGTGACACACAACAGGGTGAGGACAGCGACTGTGACCTGGTGGTACCTGGGAAACCTTGTGCCTGCCCTGTGATTGACATGGATTTCTAAATTTCCTACATGGACGAGGATGCTTTGAGAACATTCCTGGGAAGGCTCATGCGGCAGGCTGGGGGCAGGCTCAGAGGTGATGCCTGGGCAGCCACTGAGGGCTTCTGATGCTGACGGAGCTCGTGCCATGGGTTTCCGCGGGCCAGTGATGGGGAGAGCTGGGGCTGGGCATTTAAGGGCTAACATGCCAGGCCCCTCTGGGCCAGGCTGCAGCACCTGCTGCGGGCGCTGATGGAAGGAGTAGGGGCACTAATGACTTTTTGGCATTGACAAGCAGCCCATGCTTTCATGTTCCGTTGGCCTTAAATGGGTCAGGATCTATAATTTCAAGGACTCGAGCCCATGGGTGTGCCGCCTGGCCTCAACACACACGTTGCATGATTAGGTCACCCCTGTTAAAGACTCGTGTGAGAAGAAGCCAACAACTTCACAGAGCAATGATGATGGTGTAGGGGCTCACGGCCAGTGACACAAAATGGAAATTCTTCATGTCATGAGAGGGTTCCATTAGCTGAGAGAGCTGTCCATAGCTGGACATACAAGGCTGATATACCCTAATCAGCAGGAAGTAATTAAAGAAGATGTAATGAACCTGCACTCCTTGGCAGTTCTTGGATTAAGAACTGGAAATCTCTCAGGTTAGAATGAAATGGGACAAGTGGGTAGTTAGCTTAGAGTCATGAACAGGAAGACACACCTCCCCTGTTCATTGTAAATCTCCCTTGTCCATCAAATGGACCTCTCCCGCAGCCGGGGACCTGGGGGTGGTATCAAACAACCACACCCCTTCCCAGGCACATGTCATCGGGCAACATGGAGGGGCACTCTTCCTGCAGACATAGGATGAGGTGGGAACATCTCTCTCCCTCTTCCTGCAGACACCCTTCCTCTCTCGGCCCACTCCATCCTTCAATATGCCCCACATTGGTCTGTGACCCCTTCGCCCTTTCCATAACCTTTTCAATTAAAAAAAAAAAAAGAAAACATCCTTAGAAAATGTGCCTATCTCCTATTTTCATTCTCCCACCAACCTTTTATAGTCAAGAAACAACAATGAGGGATTATAAATGAGCCGGGCAGATGGCAAGGGAATACGTGTTCCCCTAGGTGGGACGGCTTCCTTAGGGGCAGGGGACGCTGGGCCTGTCCACACAGGCCTGCCACCATGGCCGGCCATTATCCAAGGTTTTGCTTTGGCAAAATGGTGGCTGATGCCTCCCCCTTCCCTTCTTTACTGTGGCACTCCGTTTCCTGCGTGTCTTCTAAGGGGCCCGCGCCCATCAATCACCTCTCCTCCCCAGGGTCTTCCATCATTCCTTCCCCATGACACCTGTTCCCCCTCACTGCTGCCTGCACACGACACATCAATCTTTCCTCCCTAAATGAGAAGAAAGGAACAGGAAGCAGACCCAGTCCCGTGGCTCCAGCTGGCTGGCTGCTGTCCTATTTCCTCCCTCTCCCCGCAGGCACCGTGCCCCCTACAGCATCAAGAGACTCTCTTTACTCCCTGCCACCTGAGCCTGACCCTTTCTCCTGGACACAGTACTCCAACTGTCCTTTGGAGCGCTCCCTTCAGGTCATCCAGACCAGGTGCACACTGGCCTTCCAAGCTGTGCTCCAAGGGACTCTCTCTAAATTGAGCTGGCAGGATGCTGTGTGGGGGGTTGCCAGGGGCTATTCTGCTACACTGTAGTAGGCACAGGGACTTGCCTGAGAATGTAGCCAACATGGGCACAGGTGCTGAGAGACAGAGACCTGATGACAGCCTGCGAGCCAAGGCCCCAGCTGTGTCTGAAGTCAAACCCTGGCTGGCTTCCTGCCCATTGTATTCCGATGTGAATCCCACAATCCCCACAAGCCACCGTTGAAATCGCTTTCTCTGAGTGAAAATTGGCATTGCCCAAGCACCCAGCCTTTGTCCACTGCATACCTGATATCCGAGCAGGTCTCGGCCACTAGCTATGTCCTTGTCTCCCTTCCCCTACTCCCATAGCTTCTGCTCCTTCCTGCTTTCCTACACCATCCTATGCAGCAACGGCTGCTCTCCTCCTATCCCAGCAGCGCCACCATCCAGCCCCTAAGCCCGGGAGTGTCCCAAGGCCTCGGCTCCATCTCTCTGCCCTCCCCCAGTTCTTGACACAGGCAGGTGCAGCTCAGCTTCCTACCTCAGTGTCTGGATTCTCCACCCCAGCTGTAACCTTCCAGTTCCAGTTGCTAGATGTGGCTACTCTGTCACTTCAAGCTCCATACTCCTGACATGATCTCGACAGTAAAGACCATCCACATCGCGCCACAGCCCCAGTGTCCGAGTGGTACCCGCTGATTTCCACAACCTCATCCCACTGCCCCCAGGCCCGTGATCACTCTGTTCCTGCCATGTCTTGGCCTCCAGGTGCCCACCTAGCTGGCTCTTGATCACTCATCTCCTTGGAGAGGCCTTCTCTGGCACCTTGTCCTTGGCACACTGTTGTGCCCAGTGCCCAGCACACACCTGGTATACAGGAATGCTTCATAAATGTCTATTGCTAGAGAGGGCTGGTTAGTAGCACTGCTGTACCCATCACCCCCCTGCCCCTCCCTTACTGAAACAGGCCTGCAGGCAAGGGACTCCCCTCCACCTGTCAGTTCTCTAGCACCTGTCTTCTTGCCTCCTCTCTCTCCTGGTCTGCTGTTAAAAGACCCTAGGAGTTCTTCCGGCCTCTCCTTCCAGGCACGTGTCCTAACAGCTGGCACAGGGAGCTCCCCATCTGGGCTGTGCAGACTTACGCCGCTGGCGTGATCTCATTTCACCTGACTGGAGGCATCGGCCTGGGCTGGTTTGCAGGTGCTTTAAGAGATGGCAGTAAATGTCAGGCAGCAGGGACCGGGCCTGGGCAGGGAGGGGACACCAGCCAGACAGGGGAACTTGGCATCTGTTCTGCATCCACTTTCTGACTTGCTCTCCCTGCCCTGTGCCCTCAGGGTTTCGATGCGGAGGAAGCAGGAGTGACTGCTGCCTGGGACCCCACTAGTCTCTCCGCCGCCCCATCACACTAGCACTCCCCAGCACACTAGACTTCTCTCCCTGGAAGTTGAGAAGCTGATGGGATCACTGCTTGTCTGGGGCTGCTGTGGTGCCTTCCTTAATCCGGACAGATGGCAGAAAGTGGCTGCATTACTCTGCAGGCAGCCAGGTTAGGGGGAGGTGGGAGCCAAGATTCCAGAACACTCCGGGCCTGAGAAGAACACCAACTACGAAGCTTTGCCCTAGAGTGTCTGGAATGCCAACGGCACCACTGGGAGGCTCCCAGTATTGCTACCAAAACAGGAAGAGCACACCAAGGGCTACTCCTGTATCCCTGGGAACTGTCCTGCAGCCTTTGCTGACTGGACAAGGAACGCACACCTGATCCAAGTGGACCAGTTAGCTTCCTGCCCCGAGACTCTGCCACTGGTTGCTGGACCTGGAGAGCCCAGATGTAGTCACGCTAAGGGCTCTGGGGTTGTCTCCTGCCATGTGAACAGAGCAGAGGAAGCTGATGTGGGTTAGGGAGGGGAAGGGGAGGAAGTGGCAGTGCACCCACAGAGAAGCAGAGGCCAGCTTTCAGGGTCCTCCCTCAGTCCAGGATAAGTGTCCACGCTCCCTGCCTTTGGGTTGGGGTGCCCTCTGAGATCAGAGGCCCATTCTTGTTCCTCTGGGCTGATGAGATGGCATTCTCCTGCCATCGACTGCCCCTAGGGGAGATCCTTCGGGGACACGGATGTGATTATGATGGCTGTTCTGTGAGACACAGGAGCCTGGGACTCTTGCAGTGACAGTGTCACCACTGCAGTCCCAGGGAAGGGTTCTGAGGCTCACTGGTCCCATCTGCATGCCAGGAGGGCTTGCCCTGTGCTGGGTCCACAGGGCATGGCTATGGGCTTTGGCTCTGGGTAACGGGGAACTCAACATTTCTAAGCAATTGACTTTTTTTTCTTTTTTTTTTTTTTAGCATGACCAGCTTAATAAAGCATGGAATCTCTGGGGCTCGGCTCTTAATATGCCATTAAGCCAAGCAGGGAAATGCCTGGAAAGAGAAATTAAAGTGAGACAAGGTCTTGTGAACTTGGGCAAAGTTACAGGTATGTTGATCATCTTGAAACCTCCCAGCTCTGCACATGTCTGGTTCACAGGAAGGCTCAAAATAACCTGGCTCTCCCAGGGCACCGGGGATAGTTGGGGGAGCATGGATTCTGGAGCTGCACTGTCTGGGGCTCAGATCCCGCTGTAGCCATTACTGGCTACCTGCCTTCCAAGCTTCCTGATGGTTCTCTGCCAGTCTGCTTTTCTCCTTGACAGTCCATCTCAGTGTCAGAGCTCAGCTGGGGTTTAGGCAGCAGGACTGAGTGAGATTGTAAAGCTTCATCCTGATGTTTGAGAGCCTGGCTCGGGCGTCCTCAGTGGCTGACATATCAGGGGTCTGGACACCTACTACACACTTGCTAATAGATGCCAATGTGACTCATTATGAACATGAGCATCAGGGGTGGGTGATGCCCTCATTCCATAGCAGAACTCTGGTTCAAGTCCTGGCTGTTCTGCTTCCCATCTAGCTTCTGTCAGGGGCAAAATATCAACAGCTAGTAAGAGAGAGCCATGGATTGGTGAAAGGACAGATCTCGGTCACGCTCTTGAGCAGTTTAACAGGCAAAGTGTGTCCTGCCCACTTCACTTACTTCCTGCCACCTCTCTGGCCCCTGAAATGGACAGTTGGTGCCCCGCCTCCTTCACTACAGCTGAAGAATCCTGCGCAGGGAGCTTCAATGGCTCAGTGCCATCAAGAGGCACTGTGGGTGCTTGTTGGAGAGCTTACCTCTGCCTGCTAGCTGCCCGTCGCCATGACTACTGCAGAGCAGCGTCTCCTTCCTGGTGCTCCTCCTCCCGCTGGCGGGCCGCTCCCTGGTCGGGTGCTGGCTGAAGAGGTCGAAGTCATCACTGCAGATCTTGGGGACCAATGACTGGAGCCTGTCTCCAGCGATGGTGCTCCAGCTGGTCACCCGCCCTAGCTGGGGCTGGGGGCCTCCATCTTTGGCCTTGGGCTCTCTGGGCTCCTCGCTGATGCCACTGTCCGCTGTCCAGTCTGGCGCCTTCTCAGGACCTAGCCACAAGGGCTTGGGTTTCCTGCCCCTCCCGGCAGCAGCAGCAGGGGCAGGAGAAGGCAGTAACCAGGGCGGGGTTTTCCCCAGTGGCTGGGGGATTTTGCTGCCCGTGAAGTTCTCTAATTGTTGGCTCAGAGAAAGTTCTGTACCTGGGGGAGGGCCTTGCCCAGGTGGAGTGGGGGCGGGGGAGCTGGGGCTGTCACTCACTATGGCGGAGGCTGCCGAAGACTCTTCCCCCGACGTGGGCAGATGGTCCTTCCAGCAATCAGAGGGTTTTGGTCTTTTGCTAACAAAATCACCTTGGGAAGCTGTTGTCACCTCGATGCCTGCTGCAGCTGGTTGTGGGTGGTGGATGCAGAGATCTTGGTCCCCTGCCATGGCACTGGCCAGATCTGGGGCATCTGTGCTTTTGGGATCCTCCATGGTGTTCCCTGCCCTCTTGCTCTGCTCAGCCTTCGGGTTGACCAGGATGCTCTGTGGGCCAGCCGGGGTCTCGCCACCTCCTTTGTCTAACTGGCCATCGAAGATGAGGTTCTCGTTGACATAAAGCTTCACGTTCTTGGCACCGATGTCAAGGTCCTGGGAACACAGCATTTTGACAGAATGAACATGGTGGCCTCACACGGATGTGTCATATCATGGAAGGAGGGGAAAAAAAAAGAAAGAAGGGAAATGCGAGAGATGTGAGCTTTATTAAAACCACGGCACTGGGGATGTTAAATAAGGCTTGGTCTCATTTCTATGCCAACCGCTAACCACTCCATTAATCAAAGGGCTCGTGCAGAGAGGCGGACTCAGTGGCGGCCTGGGCCACCGCTGCCTCCTGTTGGGACACCTCTGATGGCCTGCTAACGGCTCTGCCTGCTTGCCACCACAGCTTCCACCTCGGCTTCCTGCTGCCACCAGGGTCATCTTTTGCCTTGTCACTGTTCTTGTTGAAATCTTGTGCCCCCTCCCTGCTCCCCCTTCGCCCAGAGCAGCATTCTTCCAAGGAGAGCTCCTGGGACACCTGTGTCAGAAAAGCCTGGGGTGCACCACACATACAGTATGAACCCCCCACCCAGCTTCCTGCATGTCCTGTCTGTGAACCCCAAAAAGGGAGCCTTGAGCACAGGTGACTGATCCCACCAGGGAGAAGGAAGGCCAAGGGCAAAAAGTCTCAAATGTGTTTTTATTTCATTCTGAACTTGAGGACACACACACACACGAAGAAAGAGAGGATGTGGGGTTCATATTTTCCCCATTTTTTAAAAGATGTATTTATATATTTGAAAGAGTTCTACAGAGAGAAGAGACAGACAGAGGGAGAGGCAGAAGAAAGATCTTCCATCTGCTGCTTGACTCCCCAAATTCCAGCTATTGCCAAATTCAGCACCTAGCTGAATAGTGGAACAATTATTATTATTATTATTATTAATTTGAAAGAAAGGATGACAGAGAGTGAGGGAGAGACAGACAGAGCATTTCTGTCTGCTCATTCGATCCTCAAAGGGCTGCAATGACCAGGGCTGGGCCAGAGGAGCCCAGAACTCTATGCAGATGTCCCACAAGAGTGGCCAGGGTCCAGGTAGTTGGCCACCTTCCTCTGCTTTCCCAGGTGCATTCGCAGGGAGCTGGGTCAGAAGCAGAGCAGCCAGGACTTGAACCAGTGCCCCACCAGCTTCTCAAGCTGCAGCTAGTTAACCTGCTGTATGCTGCTATGCGGGTATCCGGTGGAACCATTTCTAAGCTTAGAAAGGATTGGATTTGGCCAAAATGAATTTGGAATTCTGTTTGGGGCATGTGGAGGCTGAGTTCCCAGAAGGTAAAGGGGGAAAACCCTTGTAAGCCACAGGATGTGCAGGTGGATTGGGATTCCATGTCTTATGGGAAGGGATCTTCAGGAGAGGAGACCCTGTACCCCAATCAAGCCTTGGTCCTTAAAGTGGGTCCCCTTAGCTTGCCTCCAACCACAGCTATGTCTAAGTTGGGAGAGTCTTGACACGGTGATGCTCCAGCTACGGAGACCCATTCTCTGCTGCTTTCCCAGGCATATTAGCAGGGAACTGGATTAGAAGTGGAGCAGCTGGGACTCACAGCTGGGGTCACAGGCAGTAGCTTCACTCACCATGCCACAATGCCAGCACCCCTTGGCTTTGACTTCTGATCTGCTCTTGGCATCTGGGATTCCCAGAGATGTCCACTGTGTACTGACCATCCCTCTTAGCCATCCTACAAGCGGGTGAGCAAGCTCTGAGAGAACACCGAGCCCCGGGAGTTAGAGAGGTTTCAATCTAGCACCGAGGCTGGGAGCCCCCAGGAAGCTGGCTTCAATCACTCAATTGTGGGACCGCAGGCTACTATTTGCTGGTTGTCAGAAAAGTCGATTCTCAAAGCGCTCTTTTACATGTTTATATGGATGTGTTCTCTGTGGAACGCAGACACACAGCAAGGTGTGAATTAATCAGCAAATAGCTATTTGGGAAGGACAGTGCAAGGCGGCTCTCAATGGCTGGTTCTGCCAAATTACCACCAGGGAAACAGCTGGCGAGATGGCCACACTCTCTCCAAAAGAGGTGGTGGGAGGTGATCATCCCAGCTCTGCTAAGGGGGTGCCCGCCTCACCAGCCCTGTCAGCTCCTTCCCAGCGACAGCGGAGAGCACTGTCTGACCTCAGCCATCTGCTGGCTGCTCAGCCCTCACCACTCTGGCTGGCTGGCTTGGAGGGCACTGACAGAGGAAGATGCAAGAAAGGAGTGGAAATGGAAGGAGGCAGGGCCCCTGGGGTGAGGAGCTACATTAATGTCTCTCATGCTCTGCAGGCCAGGCAGAGTCACCTGTTGGCGTGAGTCTGATCCAAGGGTCACCAGAGTTGGGGGGCTTCCTTGTGGAGGTAGGGAACAGGTAAGAGTCACCCCTCTGGATATCCCAAGTTTGAAAAAAAAAAAATCAAGGACTGCAAAGTTCCACGCTATAGCACCAGAAGAGACTCATCGAAATGTTCGCCGGTGGCCCAAATGATGGAGGAAGAAACTGGAGGAGGTCACAGAGTGGGGGTGTGGTGAGCTGCCCTGGCTGGCACAGCAATCAAGCTAGGCCCTGAGAGCTGCGCCTTGGCTTTGGCTCTTGCTAGCCTGGCCACTGGCAGAGTAACCTGCAAGTTCCCCCCCCCTTTTTTTTTTTAAATTAAGTCCCTGTGGGCCAGGTGTCTCCCATGCTTGTCTCAGCTCCCTCCTCTTCCCCAGAAGTGATCACTGTGGGCGTCTTGCCCGGCCTGGGCAGGTGCTTGTCCTTCTAGACCATTCTGTGCTGTGTGTGTGTGTGTGTGTGTGTACGCGCATGCAAGCTCTTGTCCTTCCAGACCTTTCTAAGTCCCTTGGTAGCTGTGGGAGATGCGTTCCAGGACTCCTATGAACATCGAACTCTGCAGCTGCTCAAGTCCCTCTGGTGAAACAGGGTTGTATTTGCATATAACCTTAACACATCCTTCTGCATACTGGAACTTGTCTCTAGATGACTTCCAATAGCCCACACAAGGTGGGTGCTGTGTGGACTGTGGTTTTACTGTGCTAGGGAGTAACCACAAGGAAGCAAGTCTGTACAGGTTCAGTGTGGATGCAACTTTAAAAAACAAGGTAGGTATTTCTATTTATTTGAAAGGTAGAGCAACAGAACACAGGAGGGAAAAACAGAGAGATCTTTCATTTGCTGGCTCACTGCCCAGATACCTACAAGTCAGGGCTGGGTCAGGCCAAAGCCAGCAGGCCAGGACTCCATGTGGGTCTCCCACCCGGGTGCCAGGGGACCATGCACTGGAGCCATCACTCGCTGCCTCCCAGATGGCAATAGCAGGAAGCTGGACCTGAAGCAGGGCAGCAGGGACTCAAACCAGCCCTTCAAGATGGGATGCAGATGGTCCAAGCAGTGTGTTCAATCCGCTGTATACTACAAAGCCTGTTCCTGGATGTTGTTTTAAGAAAAAAATGTTTCCAGCTTGTGACTGGCTGGATCTGCAGGTGTGGAACCCACAAGGATAGAACCTGCAGATCTGGGGGCCACTGATTCCGTGTCCACAAGAATGGGGAGGGTTGCTGCCCCTTGAGGGTCATCCTGGAAGCTATTGAAGCCCATATCAGTACCATGGAGGAGACAGCACAGAGGACCTACAGGTTCATGACACCAGGGGTCCCTCCAGAAAGCTCTGTATGAGGGCTGTCCTAAGCAAGGGATCCCAGCGGGGTGGGGCTGGTGATGTGGTGGGTGAGCGGCCACAAGGGACTCCCACAGCTCCCACTGCAGAGCCAGTTTTAGACCTGGCTACCCTTCTTGTGACTCAGCTCGCTGCTAATGCATCCTGGGGGTGGCAGTGGATGGCTCAACTGCCTGCCACCAGTGGGTGGGAGACTCACACGGAGTTCCAGGCTCATGGCTTCAACCTGGCTCAGCCCTGGTATTACAGGCAACTGGGCGAGAGTGAATCAGTGCATGGAAGATCTGTGTGTGTGACCTTCTCTTTCAAGTAGAAGAAAATAAATAAGTACGTTTTTCAGGAACCAGCTTGCTTTCTCCTGTCCATTAACCACGGCTTTTAATCCAGGCTGCTTCCTCCTTTGCCCTGATTTCAGAAGGTGCAGGGTGAGACTCCGCCCTGCTGTTGTCTACCCTTTCTCTTTGGAGCCACATGTGTGTCCCAGGGTCCTTGTCTTCCTTGTGACTGCAGTTGCAATGATACCTTCCATCACTGCTGCCTCAACCGCCTTTCACAGCGGATTAGGACACTGGGAAACTCCAGGCTGGTGTGTGGTCACGCCTCTCCCCTGCAGCTGATGAGAACCAGGCTTGTCATACTTTTTTTTTATGCAACAAAATTAATATTGTTTCAATCTAAGTAATGTAATTGACTTGGCAAGGCCACCTCCCTCACTGGCTCTGGCGTGGCAGGGACACGTCTCTCCCAATGAACACACCGATTGCTCAGCCAAGATGAATGGCAGTGGTGGTGCTGGGTGGCGTGACAACAGACACAGCCACATGGGGAGGGGGCCTTGGCGCTCTCCTGGGGCTGGACACCTGCCTTCAGCACCACCTGAAACAGGAACTCGGGGAGCAGAGCACCAGTTGGGCCCAGACTGCCAAATGCTTTAAGTCCAGCCAGATGTGCACAGCTGTGTGGGCCAGGACTGAAGGCATTCCATACTGTGTGAGTTATGGCTCTTTGCAGAGATGAGCTGATTCCAGAATGGGAGGCAGCCAGGGGCTCTGCAGAGATGGCAAGAGGCCTCAGGCTGGGCTCCTGACCATTGGCTTAGCAGGGCTGTGAAAGCCTTTGCGGAGTGAGCAGCTGCCTCCCAGGGAGCTGGCAGCCCTTCTTTTTCAGTCCTTTTTCAGAGGATCATCTGAGGGCGATCCTCCAGGAGATGCGGGCATTCTCTGCCTCCCTGAACTCGAGTGGAGTCCAAAAAGGTTGTTCTCTGGGCTACCAGACCTTGGCTGAGCAGCCAACCTGGATCCCTGCACCTGCAACAGGGCCAAGGGTCCCCATGTGTGTGCCTATCCTTGTCATGCTGTGAGGCGGTCAAGGACAAGGAGTGAGTCTGTTGCTGTCCATCTGGAGGTCTGGCTCTGGTGACTGGATGCTCCCCTTCCCTTTGTGTGCTGGAACCCGTGAGATTTCCAGGAGTTCTGGGCTTGCTTGGACGTGAGCAGAGGGTTGAGGGAGGACCTATGGCCATGTACATGTCCTTTGCTCAGAAGCCTACGGAGAACCATTCTGCATGATGCAGGAACTCAGCTTCCTTCAGAGGGCAGGAGGTGGTGGTGATGGGACCGCATGGCCTTTACCAAGGCCATCCCCCAGCCAATGTCACAGCCTCCGAGGCTGACAGACGTGCATGGGGCCTGACAGCTGGGATCACACACCTTTGGCTCAATCCCTGCTGGCCTGATCCTGCAAGGCTCTTAGCAATGGGAACATCACTTGTCAGGATTTATGCACTTGTCAGGATTTATGCACATGTTCTTACAATACAATTTCTGGTCATACTGGAAAATTGGGGCCAGGGGGCAACATAGGGCCAGGGTTCAAGTGCTGAGTCATGGCTGACCCCAGCTAGCCACGGCTTCTCTCTATAGTACAGCAGGGCCTTGAGGAAGCCACATGATCACCAGTAAACCACCCTGCTTTATGTACCAGATTGTAAACTGCCATACCCCTCCTCCCCTCCCAGGATTGCTGTGCAGAACAAATGAGCTGGTATATGATGCAAGTGCTTTGGATACCACCTGTCCCATGATACATGCTCACAGAACCATCATGCCTTGCACCTGGATATAAGCACCTGCCGAGGGCCTGGCGTGATAGCTAGCATAGTGGTCAAAGTCCTCGCCTTGCACACGCCGGGATCCCATTTGGTCGCTGGTTTCTAATCCCATCGGCCCTGCTTTCCATCCAGCTCCCGGCTTGTGACCTGGGAAGGAAGTAGAGGATGGCCCAAAGCCTTGGGATCCTGCACCCGTGTGAGAGACCCGGAAGAGCTCCTGCCTCCTGGCTTCAGATTGGCTTAGCTCCAGCTGTTGCGGCCACTTGGGGAGTGAACCATCAGATAGAAGAGCTTCCTCTCTGATCTCCTCCTCTCCGTACATCCGCCTTTCCAATAAAAAATAAATAAATCTTAAAAAAAAAAACCTGCTGAGATTATCTGCTTAGGGGTAACATGGTGGTCTAGGGATGTGCCATTCCTGTAAGGCCGGGTGCAGGGATCATGCTCCTGGCACAGGCTCACAGCAGGCCCAAAATGAATGTCATCCACACTGTGTGGGATGTAGTTGGTTTTTTTTTTTTTCTTGCTCCTTTAGGATTAGCCTCTGCAAGATCTGAGCATGCGTGCTAGGCTTGCAATATTCAAGTCCACTCGATACTATATATAGAGAGAGGACCGTCAGGGTCCTGGCCTCAGTGGCAGGCAAAGGAAGCAAGTGAAGCTCCTTTCCTCTCTGAGTTTGGAGGGGGCTGTGAACTACGTGCTATGGGGGGGGGGTCTCTGAGTGCGGGCATCTGTGGGGTACAGAACACATGCCCACAAGTCTGGGGTGCAGGGGCCACTGGGCTCCAGCCAGGCGATGCATGGCGGGAATGTAACCAGTTCTTCACTAGCCAATTTCCCGATGCTGTCAAACAATGCCCAAGACATAAAACACTGCAAGGATCAAACAGAATCTATCTTCCCAGGGACACCAACTTGTGACAGCAGAGGTTTGGGACACTGCTAGGACACCCTAGGGAAACCAGTAGAAGTGGCCCAGGACAGCCTGGGGGTGGGGGAGACTTGCATAGCCTCGAAGATTCCGAAGGCAGGATGTGTAACAATGATGAGCCAAGCATTCTGGGCATGGGCACGGAACAGGTTGAGACAGTGAAGAGACAAGAGCTTTATGGGACCAGAGAGAGAGAGAGGTGAAAGCTGAGTGGCAATGGGAGAGCCAGAGGGCCAGATCTGGGGATCCTGGAGTGCAGGGGGTCACTGGAGTGCAGGTGAATATTGCACATGGGAGAGTTGATGTGGTACTTCAGACCACCAGGCTCTGGGTTAGGGAGGCAGGTGGGAGGGATGCTGGCTGTGGTACCAGGACTCAGCCTCAGCAGAGCTCCCAGGTGGGAACGTGGCTGGTACTGCCAGCTCTTCCAGGCTCTCGAGAAAAAGAAAAAAAAAATTGGCAGTGAGTTCAAAGAATCCTGGAAAACACCATGGAAGCCAGCTGCAGACTGCTGCCTGAGGTCTGCCCCAATGCAGCCCTGCGGGCCCGGCTTCCTTCCTAAGATGCCCCTTGGCAGCAGGTGCTGATGGGCGATGGCAGTGACCCGGGGCTGCTTCCCTGAGATAGTCTGTGGCTTCAGGCCCCTGGTTCATTTCAGCTCTGCATGACCTGGCTGAACCATGGCCCACTGATGTTCTCCACCCCTTGACCCCCGGCAGATCTGGGATTCACCTTACTGCCCCAGGCCTGCGGCTGGGCATTCCTGAGGAGCCCTCCTCTGCTCAGGCATCCGCCTGGCCCAGCTGTGGCCTGCCTGTGGCCTGTACAGCACACGGGTCCATCTCCTACCTGGCCATCCACCTGTGCACTCAGCCTTGCAGAGAGGTGTCACCGACGGTTGCAGCATGGACCCCTGGTGGGACCCTCTCTCTAAAGCCCAGTGCCTTTGCCTCTTCTCCCCTGAACCCTGCTGGCAGGGGGACTGTGGGTGCATTCATGGCCACGTGCCTATTTCTGGGTGTGGCTGCTGCCCATAATTCCCACTGCCACAGCCTAGTCACCAGACAGCAACTTCTGGAAACAACAGCTGAGGAGGCCTGAGGTCAATACCCCAGGAAGCTGCCCCATGACTTGGGGCCAGTTTCCTGGCCCTCGGGCACCTGGCTAAATCCCCATCAGGCTGCCTGGACTCAGATGACCATGTGATGGTCATATCCATCTTCAAAGTCATTGCCATGCTTGCTCTTGGTTTATCTCCTGATACAGATCAAATGACTAAAAAACAAACAATCCGATCTTTGAGCCAATTAGGGCTGTCTCATATCCACATGGAGTGGGTATTAAATAAGCAAAATAACAATTGTCAGGAATCATAGTGATGCCAGGTTTACAGAAAAGCAAGAGAGCTCACACTGGAGACTCATGTGATGTACTTAGGAGGCAAATGGGATCCTAGCTACAATTTACCTTCAACCATTTCAGGGGACAAATGGAACAAGAATAGCAGGAGATGCTCGTAATTGCTGCAACTAGTGATGGAAGCTTGGGTCACTGCTGAATGAATCGCTTCACTTTCACATTTGATTGAAAATTCCCTCCCAGGCAAAGGCTCTGTCAGATATGCAAATGTCTCCATTACATGATGTGTGTGCACCTGCTGTCTCCAGCCTTGACCTTCAGCCTCTGTGCTGGACTCTCCGATCCTGTCACTCGTTCTCCCACTCAGTAGACGAGACTCCTGTGCAGTGACATCCAGTAACTTGCCCCAAAGGGGAGCTGTAGGGGGAGACTGCTCTGAACACCCTATTCCACCTCTCTCTGAATTAAGACTTAACCCTTGGAGACCCCCCATGACGTGGGCTCCGCCTCTCTCTCTGGGACCTCCCCTTACACTCCTTTGCCACTGATTCCAAGTCTGTCCTGGATATGGCCGGCGCGAGCAAGGCTCCCTGTCTCAGGGCCTCTCTCCAGCCCTGGTCCATCAGAGATGCTCTCCTCCGATTCAGCGGAGGCCTTTGCCTGCCGCACCCTCTTCTCCCTGTGCCCCTTGCTCACTGTCCTGTTTTGGTATCACAGAAACACTTAGCACTAACGGAAATGTCCTTATCTGTTGGCACCCTGATTTTTCATCCCTCATCCATCAGAACACCGGGCTGGGTAGACCAGACCTTGTCTATGTGCCCACCACTGTGTCCTGTGAGCACAGAGAACTGTGTGGCCCAATATGCAATCAAGCAGGATGGCTTAAATTACAATCGGTTGGAGAATTCAAACCAGTCTGAAATGTTGCTTTTTCACGTGTACTGGCCCCACTTCAAGTCCTCAGTGGCCACTTGCTACTTGGACAAGACACCCACAGAACCTTCTGGTGGGCAGTGGTGCCCAAGAACACATGACCTATCACAAAAACACACACTGGGAAGATGGCACTATTCATTTGTTCACTCAAAATAGAATGAGCACCCTGGGTACTCAGCCTGCCTGGGCCCTCTCTGCTGTGCCCACTCCCCCACTGATGGTCACAACCAGGGAAGAAGTGGCTTTGCCTGAGATGGTTGCTGGTGACCAGGGCAGCAGTGTGTCAGTTGTTACGGAGGGGCAGTCTCCAGCAGCTGACACCTATCCCAGGACTGTCGTGGCAGGTGGGTGCAGGCCCAGCTTTTGGGTTTCTTATGAAAGAACAGTCAAGTAGGGTCAGGGGTCATCAGGGCAGTGTTCTGGAAGGATTGCTTGTGCAAGAGCCTTGTTCAGGTACAGTTAGTGTGGGCTGTCAGCAGCCACAGCGGGGAGACGATCTGTACCCTGTTCCCAACCAGTGCTAAGCATAAGCCGCCAGGCCTCACTCCCTCTCCCTGGCCCTGGCCCTGTCCCACCCTGTGGCTGGGCGACAGGGTACATCCCAGGAGGGCCACACGTGTCAGCACGTCCTCCTCCGGAGCCAGAGGCACACTTCCTAGAGGAGCTGGAAGGAAGATTCCAGAGTCATCTTGAGATTGCACTTCCGGCAGCCATTTCCCATCTAAGTTGGTTCCTTCCTCTAGCAAGTAGGGGCCAGCACTTGGTCAGTGGTTGGGTCTCATGTGGAGGAGTCACCAAGTGTGCACTTGACACCCACAAGCCTGTGAGCCCAACACCCACAGTGGTTGACACATGGCAGCTATCACATGGACAGGGCGCTGCGTGCCACCTTCTGCGTCACAGCTGTGCACAGGGTGTGGCCTCTTTTCCCCATGTCCCCGCCCCCCCAACAGTGCCTCTTCTGGGCTAGCCCATGGGTCCCAGGTCACCCTAGTGATGGGAAGGGAGCCCAGCCCATAAACGGAAGCCTGAGCATTTCCTAGGTAGCCTGTTTCCCAATAAGAGGTGCCCCTCTTTCTAGAAGTTTCTTCCCTTACGTGCAAAATAAACCTGTGTCGGATTAACTCTTCACATTGAACTTATCCTCCTTGGATTCCCAAACACAAAGTGTAGTCTTAACAAGCTGTGTCTCTGAGGTCGAGCCCAGTTTCCTATAAACTCTGTGTTTTATCTCCTCGGAAACACACACGGTAATAGCATTCTCTGGAGATTATTAAATCAAACCGACTTGCAGCCACATTTGTTTGTGCTTTGCGGCCCTTGGCAAATTTTGGCAACAGATGGCTGTGTGTGATGCGGGCAGTGGCCGGCAGGCGCCACACTCAGCCCCACGGGTCCTGAGACTTCAGCACTCCAGCCCCATGGCCACCAGTTCCCTGGCATTCTGCAAACGCTGGGTGTCCTGAGTTCCTGCAGGGTTCTGGGCCTGGCTCCTGTTTGGTATTCTGTACACGCAAGGCAGGCTGAACTGAGGTTAAAGAAGAAAGGCAGACTTTGGTCAAAAGGGATGAAGCTTATCTTCTTTGTAATCCAGCACACAGAATCTGCTTTCCTTGGCCTGCGATTCACGTTCAATGGCGGGGCCAAGCTGTGGGGCACGGGCTCGGCAGCTGGCATCGTTTCATCACGCCTTCTGGAAGGTGCTGAGGTCCACCTGCCAGAAAGTGCCGGAAGCAGAGGGGAGGAAGTGCATTCCCATAGCCCCTGAGATGCCTGGCCGGAGCTGAGAAAGGGGAGGTTGCAGTGTCATGCTGAATGGGACAACCTCACTTGTGGCAGCAGCCTGGCTTTCTTTTTTTTTTCAAATGCAAACTTCAGATGCTTGTTAAAAAGGTCCTGGCGCTGTGGTGCAGCGTGTTAAACCAGTACCTGTGATGCGAGCATCTTGTATGAGCACTGGTTCAAGTCCCGGCTGCTTCATTTCTGATCCGGCTCCCTGCTAATGTTCCTAGGAAAACAATGGATAATAGCCCAAGAACTTGGGCCTCTGCAGCCCATGTGGGAGACCAGGATGGAATTCTTGTCTCCTGGCTTCAGCATGGGCCAGCTGTGGCCGCTGTGGCTATTCAGAGAGAGAATCAGTAAATGGAATCTTTCTCTTTAACTGCCTTTTAAATAAATAAATCCTTTTTTTAAAAAAAAAAATCCTCAAAACAGAGATCAGAGAAAGTTTCCCATCATTTGCCTGTAGTGTGTGAACAGAGCTGGCTGGGACCGTCTGCCATGCTGGTTTCCAGCCCCACAGTGGACAGGGGCTCAGGATGCGTTTATCAGGGAGGTGGGTCATCGGGCAAGTGTGTGGCAGAATGAGCAGGAAGAAGGCCAGGAGGGAGAGCAGCAGGGCTGCTTCCTGGCCAGCTCCATCTCTAGCCTGCTGTGTGTCTCATGCAAACTGCCCAGCCTCTCGTATCTTCTCACCTGGATGTCAATACCTGCATATGGGCTATTGGGAGCTCTGGCTCATTCATTCGCACAACAACCACCTGTTGGTCCTGCTTGCCAGGTGTGCCCAGCACTGCGAGGGAGGAGGAAACCTGCTCACCAGGGCCAGAGGTCGGGGTTTCCCAGGCACTGGGAGTTGAGAGGGGCCAAGGATGAGGCATGATTGCCATGGCGTGTGGCACAGAACAATGGCAGCTGGCCCCCTGCAGGGCGCTGGGAACATGGGGCAGGAGCTGCCAGGAGAGAGGGGCCAGTGGTGGGCAACCTCTGGGACTTGATTTTGATGTTCCGGGTCAAGGGGCGCCTCTGAGGGTCTGAGTCAGGAGAGGATGTGCACTCAGACCCATCTGACGGCTGCTGGAGTGAGAAGGGAGCCTGGGCCAGGGCTGGGGAGGACGACAGAGAGGCCTGCTCCTTGCATATCTCTATGCTTTGCTTTCTTTCTTTAAACATTTATTAATTTATTATCGGAAAGGCAGATTTTTCAGAGAGAGGAGAGATGGGAGAGAGGGCTTTTACCTGCTAGTTTGTACCCTAAGTGTCCACAACAGCTAGAGTTGAATTGATTCAAAGCTTGTGGCCAGGAACTGCCTCTAGGTCTACCACATGCGTGCAGGGGTTGAAAGACCTAAGCCATCCTTGGCTGCTTTCCCCAGCTATAAGCAGGAAGCTGGGTCAGAGGTGGAGCAGCTGGAACTAGAACTGGCGTCCATATGGGATGCCAGCGCAGCAGGCGGATGCTTAGCTTACTACGCCAGCTGCTGGCCCCACCTATGCTTTTGCACATGCTTTTCTCACCGCCTGGGCTGCGCTTCCTCCCTCTCTGCCTCAGCTGGCTGCCGCAGTCTCTGTGCACGACAGCCAGCCAGCAGACTGGTGTGTTCCTTCAAGAACCTTCCTGATCGTCTCCTGCTGGGACGACTTCACTGTAGTTTGGGGTGGGCCGGTTCCAGCTGAAAGATGAGTTTTGCTAACTTGAAGAGTGTCTGGAGGGAATTTAAATTAGCTGTGGATATTTACAAACAGGAAGGCTCATAGCAAAAGTCCAATTTCAGCTACCTCAGAATACTGGGAAGACAAAAGAAAAGGAGGGGATACTTGGCTTTTGAGTTCCTGCGTCTATACCGGAGATCCTCTACCTCTGCTCAGCTTCCTGCTGACACACACCCTGGGAGGCAGCAGGCTGGGGGACTCCAACCTCGGGGTCCCTGCCACCCTTGGGGGAGACCTGGATCCAATTCTAGGTTCTGGCGTCACCCAGCCCTTTCGCTGAGAGCATCTTGAGGTATGAATCAGTGGATGGGAGATCTCTGTTGGACAGTCCCTTTCATTTCCAAGAAAATGAACAACAACAACAAAACAGTGGTTACATGGTAACCACTCAGTGAAGGCAGAACATGCCTTTCTCTACCCCGGGGGAACGGGCTTGCCAGTTGTGCCCCAGTCCCCACCACTCCCTCTTGTCTACAACACTGAGGATGAGCGCCAACTCCTGCTTACCACCTCATTTGCACTATTGCTTTCCATATAGGAGAGGGGGACGTATGATGATTCTTGTCCTTGTGTCCATCACTGACAGAGGACGTGGGGTTGCCTGAGAGACCCCCTGTATTCTTCACTCACTGGGTTACCTGCGGGATCCAGCTGACTTTCCCCTGCATTTGCCTTTGGTCAAGTCCGTCACCACAGTGCATATGTTGCAGGGGCACCCATTGTGACCTGAAGCAGAGTCAAAGTGCAGAGCATTTGGCTAACCTAACCCACAGCAGCACAGTGCTATTTCCCCTCAGGATGGCAGGGTTGATGGTGGACTGTGGCTCCCACCGCCGC
Source organism: Ochotona curzoniae (assembly GCF_017591425.1). Taxonomy (NCBI): domain Eukaryota; kingdom Metazoa; phylum Chordata; class Mammalia; order Lagomorpha; family Ochotonidae; genus Ochotona; species Ochotona curzoniae. The sequence continues at coordinate 9,626,908 of NW_024465421.1, forward strand.
CCAGCATCACAGGAGAAGGAATGTGCCGCGTGTGTCGCCAGCCCGGGAAGAGATCCAGACTCCCAACTCCAAGTATGGTTTGTTAGCGGATGTCTGTCACGTTTGCAGCAAAGTCAAGTCCAAAACTTGTGCGTTGAGCTGCGAGACCATCTGCACATGACATTCCTGCATCTCCTTGCCTGTTCGGCTTTTGGACAAGGAGTTCCTCCAGAGTACGCCTCAAGTTCATCATGTGCGCAACCATGTGCGGGTGCGTGGCAGGAAGGTGGTGATACAAATGAACACACACAAGACAGTCTGCAGGAAGACGGCCGGGGGCCTGGGACAGTCACACGAGGGGAGATACTCAAAAGGCGGGATGAAACAAGAGGTGCCAGAGGAAGCCGGGGCTCAGGGCCACGGGACAGACGTTTCCATCACTCCCACACCCCACGTCAATCCCAAGACTGCATGCCTGAGAGCTATTTGGACCTGCAGACCCTCAGGCCCTGTCTAACACCTGCTGGACTGGAGTGATGACTCAAGAGATTGGGTCTGGGGTCTCCAGGACAGGTTCAGATTCTCTGACACTTGCTGGCTGCATGACCTGGGGTATGTTCTGTGACCTCTCCAGGTCTAGATTTCCTTATTTGTATTATTGAATCAGCTATACTCTTAGTGAGCTTTCAAACACCCAGTGTGAAGCTCCCCACTGCTTCCTGCCAAGCAGGCTCTGGCTGCACCTGCCAGAGCAAGTGGCCAGGCCTCCTGGTGCCCAATTTTTTGCAACTTGAGGTATCAGCCTCCCAGGGCCCAGACTGGGATTCAGAGCTGGCTGGTTACTTACACCATCCGCTGTCCAGTAATTCCAGACCTTGACCTTGGCCAGCCCGAAATCGCACAGCTGCCTTGTGTTGCGGATGACAAACATGAGCTGGAGCGGTGGGTGGAAGGGGCAGATCCACGGGGAGGCATCCTGCGTGTTCTGAAAGGCCAACAAGAGAGGACAGTCAGTACGCATATTCCCACCGCTCACCCCGAAACAGGAAAACAGCAGGGACCACTGGGCTGGTGGAAACCAGGGGTGGGCCAGTGTGGCAGGCCAGGCCATCTTTGCTACCTAGTACAGGAAGGGGACTTGGGTCTCACCCATCAGGACTGCACCTCGTAGCACGCTAAGGACCCTGTGCCCCGCCACACTGCACATGGCCCCGCTTTGATCTGCCAGCCGGCGGGAGCTGAGAAAGCAGCTGGCTTGATTTTAATCAACTTAATCGGCTTGGAGAAGCATGGTGGGGGAGGGGAGAAATGCTGGGGAGAGGGGTGGGCAGAGGCTCCCCCCCGCCCGACGCACACAACCCCACGCACACAACCCTGGTGCTGTTTGATTAACCCGGCTGACACAGCCATTTGATTTGCTTTTGTGAAATTCCGTTGGGTTTTCTAACATTGAAAAACAGAAAAGAAAGTAGCATAGGCCCTTGTTCAGACGGGCTCACAGCACTGAGCCTTGGGGTTTATTTTGCTCCCTTTCAGGGAGTTTCCAAGCCTGGGGGTTTCAGTCTGCAGTTTACACGCTGCCCTCCTGCCTTCCCCCACCGCCCAGGGTGAATGGAAGCCAAGGCTACTGGTTGAAAACAGCAAGGGCAGAAGGGCAGCAGGCCTCCATGTTATTTCCACTCCCACTGATCACACTTAATGCCAGAAGCGCTTTGGAGAAAAGACAAATTGGGGGGGGGGGTCTTCTCAGCTCCAGTCACCTCCTCCCTTCTCTTTCTAGATACCACGGGGCACCTTTCTGGGCTTCACGGGGACAAACCAATGGCGGTTCCCGAGTATGTTCATGTCAGCTCAACCACAGGGCTCGCCCTCTGTTCTTCCTGCCCGGGCATTTCAGCTACAGGATGATGCACGGTCACTCCTGACACAGTGACCATGACCTCCACCCGCCTTCAGCTCCTTGCAATGCCTGAAGTAAATGTTTGAGTCCCACAATGCCCTGTCTCCCCAGGGACCTCTCTTTAGGGAGTGGGCCCCTTGGGGAAGGGCTCGCCTGTGTGTTAGGGTTCATTCCAGAACCTCCGTGTTCATCACAGGTCCTTGCCATGTGAGAAAGGATGGTGAGAGCTTGGGGGATGAAGAAATGATGGAATGAGAGGGCGGATAAAATGCACCTCCTGGTAGCTGTCTTCTTACTTATTTTCTGCATCTATCTGAGAGACAGAGAGCGAAGAGAAGAGAGAGGGTGAGAGCAAGCTCAAGCTCTCCGTAGATGGTTCACTTCCCAGATGCCTGGAGGAGGCAGGGTTGGGCCAGATGTAAGCCAGGAGCCAGGAGCCAGGAGCCAGGAATCCAATCCAGGGCTCCTATTTGGATGGCAGAGATCCAGGCACCAGAGCCATCGGCGTCCGACTCTGGCTGTGTGCGAGCCAGATGCTGGAATGGAGCGGGGAGCTGGGACCGAAACCCAGGCAGGAGCTCTGATCTGTTGGAGGCACTTCAGGCAATGGCTTCACTTGCTGTCCCAAATGCCCATCCCGGTCTTCAAATGACAACCAGCAGCTGCCAGGTATGCAAAAGCATTTTGTCTGTCTTAGGAGTTTTTCTTGTTAAAGACAAATCTGTTACTAACACTTACCAGGAGGGAAGTTTCCCTAAGAGCCAGCTTTCTGGCTTTTCTAGGCACTCGGGAGCCCACAGTGGCTCAAGATGCCTTGGAGCCAGTGTGCTACCACTAGAGGCCACGGCAGCCCTGTAGTCTCCACCACTCCCTACTGTCTTACTTTTCCTCCACATGTGCCCCGTTTGGCCCCTGCTTGGGGACCTGTAGCAGGTCCCATCTGGGGCCAACGAGCACCCCTTGAGTGTCTGCCACGGGTTGAGTAGCAGGAGCCTCACTCAGCATCTGAGAACATCAGAACCAGCTCCCGTGCCTGTGAGTGGACGGACACAGGGCAAGGGGATGGGAGGCCCAGGCTCCAGCTGCCAGGGAGGACAAAGGGGGCCTGTTGTGACCACCAATGGTGCCTTTCAGGAGGGAAGAGGTGGCTTTTGTCAAGGGGGAAGAGACGAGTTCAAGGGGTTCTGATTTGTTCCGGCGGGGCCTTCAAGCCTCAGGCTCCCGAGGGAACTTGGAGTGCTCTGGGCAGCTGCCAGGAATGGGGTGGAGAGAGCACAGTGCCCGATGTAGGCCTGTGGCTCCCTTCCCCCACTTCCTAGCTGCACTGGGGCCGCACACAGGTCATCATGGCTGCTTGACAAAGGCAGAGAGGACAGTCTGGTCCTTTGACACAGGCGAAGGGGCTGTCACTAATTTCCCTTCCCATCACTGTCAGTGGGGGCCAAGGGGCAGTGAACATGGGGTGATGGTTGTGTGGGTAGTGGGGAGTCCACATCAGAATCATGGAGTTCAAAATTACAGGGCATTAACCTGTGCCAGGCTTGAGGCCTCATAAGCGGCCAGGCCTTCTGATGTTTTCCTTCGCAAAGAGACAGCAGAGGGCAAAGCCCCAGGTGCCAGGCTAGCAGACAGGGCATCTTGAGGTGCCCTCCCCTCAACTCTGCAGGTAGCTAATACCCTTGGTGCTTTCTCTCTGAATTGGGAGGTGGGCATGGGTTGGCTCAAGGTTGCCCAAGATGGCGGAGTGAGTCTTCATTCATGAATTCATTCTGGCTCCATTTGTATTTCCCCAGGAGCAGACCCTGGGGCCAGCATTCAGAGGTGAGTAGTTTATTTGGACAGCGCAGAAGGATAGGCAGCTGAGTGAAGAAGCCAGATGTTGGAAAGTCAGCTCATGACACGTGTGTGGAGAGGTCAGCCGCTCCGGTGGGCAGTGAGGCTCAGGCCCACGAGGTTCAGGAGCAAGTCCACTGCGGCCCAAGGGAGCCATGGGTGCTAATACCTCAGTCCCCATCAGTGCATCCTGAGGGTTGCTCCTGGGGTTCTGCCCACCCATCATTGCTCTTCCCCCTCCCCCTGGTGTGGGCTTTTGCATGCAAGGCAAGTTGACCAGCCCAGAAGTTCCCAGCAGAGGAAAGGGAGTAGCAGGGGGGAGGAAGCACAGGGGCTTGACTATGTGTCATCAGTGGATTACCATCACGATCTTCACTGTCACCAATCTCTCTTTCCAAATGCTTCACCACCCTCACGAAGACCATGTCTCCATGAGTATCTCCATGAGTGGTCACCCTCTGCTCCGGGTCCTGCCAATCTATCTCTGGATTTGCCAGCCCTGGACATTGCTTATCAATGCAATCATCCCACCCTGGACAGCGTCCTGCGTCTGAGTTCGCTCTGCCTCATGCATTGCAGACTCATCCAAGTTGTAACATGTATCACAGCTTCACCTCCTTTTTTATGGCTGGATACTATCTCATCGCATGGGCATACCTCATTTTATTCATCCATTCAACGGATGATGGACATGAGGGTTGTTTACATCTTGTGGCTATTGGGAAGGCTACCATGAGCACTCAAGTTCAAGCTTTTCAAATTCATATCCATGCTGTCATTCCTCTTGGGTGAAGGTCTGGGTGAGGAACTTTTACGAACATAAAGGTAATGCCACAGTGCACTTTCGTAAGGAAGTTCCCAAGTGTGTTTCATGGTGGCTGTATCTCTAAACTTCTACATATCCGGTAGTAGGGCGTGAGGGTTCCGAGCTCTCCATATGTTCCCTAACACCTGTTCTTTTCTATTTTCTTTCTTTTTTTGTAAAGGTTGATGGCCCTCATTGTGGGTGTTAAGTACAATATGGATTTGCATTTCCCTCATGATGAATACTGTTGAACATCTTTATATGCGCTTATTGGCATTAACTCATCTTCTTGGAGAAATGTCTATTAGAAGTCCTTGAGCTGCATTCTAATTGCATGGATTGCTTTTTGTTATTGTTGATTTAAGAGTCAATTATGTATTCTGGATACCAGACTTATCAGACATTATTTGTCAATATTTAATTTTCTCAGTTTGTAGTTCTCATTTTACCTTCTTGGTAGCACTTCTAAAGCAAGAGACAGAGAGCGAAAAATCTTCCATCTGTTGGTTTGTTCCCCAAATGGCCACAATGGTCAGAGATGAACCAATCCAAAGCCAGGAACCACAAGCTTCTTCAAGGTCCCCTATGTGAGTGTCGGGTCCCAAGGCTTTGGGCCATCCTCCACTGCTTTCCCAGGCCATAAGCAAGCAGCTGGATGGAAAGTGGAGCAGCCAGGATACGAGCTAGTTGAGCCATCATGTTGGCCCCCTTACATTTTGATTTATCAAAGTTTTCCTTTTTGTTGCATGTGCTTTGGATGTCATATTTGATGGGACTCCATTGACAAATTGAAGACTCTGAAGATTTATAACTACATGCTCCTACAAGATGCTTTATAATTTTAGTTCTTATAGTTCAAAGTAGGAGCATAACTTCATTTCTTTGGTGTGGAAATATATTTATCCCAGTAGCACATGCTGAAAAGATCATGGTTTCCCCCAACAAATGGTCTTGACATTGTCGTCAGATTCAACTGTAGATGCAGGAGCTCGGTCCTGAATCTTAGGATTAGTCCCTTGATCCACCCGAGTATCTATGTCAGAACCATGCAATTTTGATGACTGTAGTTTGGTAGTATGCTTTGAGAATTAAGCAGTGTGAGTTCTTCAATTCTATTCTTCCTTTTCCTGACCAAAAAAAAAAAAAAAAAAAAGAGGAGCTGGAGATCTGATAGGATGCAATGAATATGTAGATTGGTTTGGGGTCCCCGTGAACACAAACACCATTGCATACCTTTGGGTCTTTAATTTCTGTCGACAATACTCAGCACTTATCAGGATTTATATGCGATGCTTCTTTGATGAAATGTATTCCTATTTTATTTCTTTCGATAACTATTACGAAAGGAATTGCTCCCTGAATTTTCTTTTTAGATGTTATTACTAGAGTATAGAGGTACAATTAATTTTTATATGTTGATTTCTTATCTTGTAACCTTGAGGAATTCAGTTTCAGTTTCACGGAGGTATTGTTCTTTCTTTCTTTATTTTGTGGATACTTTAGGCTTTTCTATATATTCATATTAACTGTGAATGTAGTTTTACATCTTTTGTAACTTGTTATATTCTTGTTTAACGGCCCACGGTAGAACTTCAGGTCCACTGTTAAAGAGGAAGAATGGTTGCAGATCTTCTGGTCTCATTCCTGATCATTTCGGGATGATGTCCAGTCTTTCACCAATAAAGCGTGATGTCAACTGTGGGGGCTTCAGATGCGTCCTTCATGAAAGGTGGAAGTTGAGGCTAAGGATGCCCTCGGCTCTCCTCTCCCCTTTCCTCTCTTCCCCGCTTGCCCTCTCCTCCTCACCTCTCCTTTCTTCTGTTTCTTAATGTCTTCTCTTTCTAAGCCATGAAAGATTGCTGGGTGTTTTCAAATGCCTTGTCTACACCTACGGGGTATCACGTGGTTACTGTGCTGTACGTAGTACACTCTTTGATGTTGTACCAACTCTACACTATTGGTACAAATTCTGCTTGGCCTTGATGTATAATTCTTCTTATGAACTGCCAGAATTGATTTGTTAGTGCTTTGTTCGGAGTGTTTACAATGAATCTCGTAAGATACTGGTTTGCAGTTGCCCTTCTTGCAATGTCTTTGGTTTTGAGATCAAGGTGATACTCTGGGCTCACAGAAAAGTGTAGCCTCATTTTAGAAGAGTTTACAAAGGACTGGTGTGGTGCTAATTCTTTTTTAAAAAAATATTTTATTTACTTTAAAGTCAGAATGACATGGAGAGAGATCTGTCATTCTCTGGTTCATGTCCCTTGTGTAATAGACAAGGCTGGGCCAGGCTGAAGTCAGCAGTCAGGAACTCCTTCTTGGTCTCCCACATGAGTGGCAGAGACCCAAGGATTTTTACCATCATCCACTTCCTTCCCAGGCACACAAGCAGAAAGAAAGCTAGACTGGAAATACAACAGCTGGGACTTGAACCAGCATTCAATAGGGACACCTGTGTCCCAAGCATCAGCTTAGCTCACGGAATCATCATGTTGGCCCTGACTGGAGTTAACTCCTTAAACGTCTGATAGAACTCACCAGTGAAGCCATCTGGTCCTGGCATTGTCTTTGTGGGCAGCATTTCTGATGATGAACGGTCTCTTCATTTGCTGTAGGTTTATTCTGAATTTCTACTTCTTCTTGAGTCAGTTTTGGTCATTTGTACCTTTCTGGGAGTCTTTCTGTTTTACCTAGATTATCTAGTTTGTTGACATACACATATCATAAGTCTCTGATCATTCTTTTTATTTCTATAATGTCAGTAGTAGCATCCTGATTTTATGCAGTTGAAATTTTTTTCTTCCTAAGTTCAACTAAAGATTTGTCAATTTTGCTGATCCTTCAATAATTAGCTTCACTTTCACTGATTTTATGTATTATCTGGACTACTTTTACAATTTCCTGGGGATCTATAATTATTTCCAAAGAAACAGTATAAAAAAATGGCATGAATGTGGCATTTCTGTATGTCATGGGGATATAATAGGAACAGGACAAAGAAAAGCTTACACTCTCAGCAGAGGAAACTTGTGTACATGTGTTCTGATGAAAATTAGAAATGACAGCCTGACACTGACCACAGGGGAGGGGACTGGACGCTTCCAGGAGTCAGGGAAGGCTGTGCGGAGAAAGTGGTATCTGGGCTGAGGTCTGAAGGTTAAGATGACACTTGGAAACCTGGAAGAAAGACCTTCTGGGGAGGTGGTAATGAACTTGGCAGGTCAGAGGAGCAGAAGGCAGGCCCGTGGCTGCTGGAGCCCTGCTGTGGCTGCTGGAGCCCCGTGTGCCAGGCGGCGGCGGTCAGAGGAGTGCAGACAGGAAGGAGCGGGCCTGCTCACAGAAGGGGCACCTGGTCTTGCACTCCTCCGTGCCATGGGAGGCTTTGGCAGAGCTTTTCAGGAGCGGGGAGCAGGACAATCTGACATCACTAGAAGGTCACCTTGGATACAACCAGGAAAGTGCAGTGGGTAGCATGAGAAGAAGAGGATAAGAAATAGAGTGTTTACTAATCCACGTGAGAGGGAACCCGAGGTGACTGGACTTGAGTCGGCCACAGAAGCAGAGAGAAGGGATCGGATTCAGGCTCCATCCAGGAGGATGGCAGGGAGAGCATCCTACGCACACTCTGTCCCAGCACAGAAAAGCTTGTGCAACACAAACTTGTTAACTTTTTCTTTGGACATAATTTTCTATGATGTCTAAGGTGGTTGTCTGGGGGGCGGCTGAGCAGACAGTGAGTTGCTGAGGTAAGACCCCTCCCGGAGGAAGACACAGGTGGGTGGTGGACAGTGGGACTCCAACTCCGGTTTTAGATCTCTGAGGGCTGGGCAGTCAGGCAGGGGAATCCAAGGAGCAGGAGGGGCTGGGTCAGCTTGGGTGGCAGGGTGGGGGTGGGCCTGGAAGGAGGAAGGTTTGCATAAGCACACAAACACCTGCTCTTCTGCACCCCGCCTCCACTCCCAGGTGACTTAGCTCAGCTGTCAGACGGACCCAGCAGCCAACGCTGCACCGCTGGGGTTTTAGGTCATGGGATTGGGGTTCCTTGGGGATGAAATGGGGATGAATCATGCCAGTGGATCTGGAAGGTTTTGATGGGTTCTGTGTCCTGGGAGCCCCAGGCCTGGAACACAGGGAGAAGGCACACAGGCCCGGAGGCCCATCAGCCCAGGATGACAGCTGCTCAGGTCCCAGCCTCAGCCCTAGCTTTCTGCACAGATCACATAGGTCTGCAGCTCAGGGGCAACCCCCAGGGGCTTACAGACTCCAACTGGGAGGCAAAGAAGGGCTGTGCAGGCCACAGCAGCCAAACTGCAATCCAATGACCCAATAGGACCTGTGTCTCTCAAGGGTGGGACAGTCCTGGGGCTGCTGAACTGGAAGCTGACTGTGTCCCCCCAGTCTGAGCATGGGCACAGATGTTTCTCACCTGCATCCTGTTTCCCATGGGCCTGTCATCTCCTGACCCTCAGGGATGTCTTTAGGATGAATTTCTTCCTGCACTGCCCTTCCGGGGAGTCTATAACTGGCATCCAGGGGCCGTGCCCTCTGGTGGCAAGGGTGGGCCAGGACTGTTCCTCTTTGGGAACTGAGCAGGACAAACTGATCAAGCAAGCAACCAACGAATCAACCAACCAACCAACCAACCAACCAACCAATTAACCAACCAAGAAGCAGATTCTGTCCCCTCTCCAACAAAGATCAGTCCCAATGTGTCTCAGATTCCTGAGACCATCTAGGAACTCCAAGATGCCCGCAAGGCCTGTCCTTTTCTGGGCTGGGCCACAAACACTTGAAATACCTCCCTTTCTTTCTTCTCTCCCCCACTCCCTCCCTCCGTATGTCAGGTGCCAAACAAAGGGAGCCGGTTCCGAGCTCCTGCCATCCCCAGGAGTCTAAGAGCTGTGGCAAATGTTCTACCTTTGTCTCCCAACCGTCCACAGACTCAAGACCAGTACCTGGCTCACCGGCACTGGGCAGGGGTGTCACAGACTTCTCCTCTCATTTCTTCTACTTTATAATGCAGTGAGGAATATGTCCTCCTTAATAGAATTACTGATGATGAGTGAGAACAGCCAACAGCTGGCTTCTTTGGCGCCCCGAGGGAGTGCTGGCCATGATGTGGAGCTCTTGATGTTCACATTTGAGCCATACGTGTTGTAAGGATCACTTTTTTTCTCCCGTGGGGTATCCATTTTACAGATGCAGAAACTACAGTCAGGTAAGCTGCTGGGGTCCGAAAGCTGTGTGCGCTCAAACTTTGGACCCAGGTTCTTCTGCAGCCCACACAGTGAGGTCTGAAGCAGCTCTCTATACACCCTGTCTGCTTCAGTGCCTGAACAGGTGTATTCTTGGTAAAATAATAATAACAACAACCCTTTGCTCTCTGGAATAGACAATACACGGACGTGGCAGAAAACAGCATCTGAAAAACAGACTTCCCGTCGCCCTGGGCCCCAGTCACCAGCCCTGGACCTGGAGGTACTCAAGTTCCCAGTTCCCTAGAAACGCTCCTTAAGACCATTATGAGTGACACTGAAGGACTGCCCAGCACACGCCACCTGTGTCCTGTTCTGCAAGTGGTGGGCAAGGCAAATGCCCAGGTCTTTAAAAACATTAGCTAACTTAAAGGAAAAGGTTGGTGCTGCGGGAGGGAGGCAGGAGTCTGAGATGGTGTGGCTCAGGCTGCAGGATGACTATGAACTTGGCCTGTGTGAACTAGCTCCCCCAGGAAAGCCACACAGAACAGAAATCTCTGGGAGAGAGCTTGGGGATGGGAGGCTGGGAGGGAGGCCTGGGGGCCCTGGGCTCCCGCCAGCTATCCTAAGGAATGGCTAGGGAGGCTTGCCATACACTTCCCTGTGCTGCGACCCCAGTGAGCCTGTGTGTGTGCCACTTACAGCCAGGTTCCTGTTGACGAGGTGGCCCAGCTCCCCCGGCGTGGCCATGTGACAGATGTCCACGTCGTGGGGCGACACATACAGCTTTGTGTTGTTCTGGTCGAAGAACTCCACCTCGGTGAGACCCACCCACAGCGCGCTGCCCCAGTTGGACAGGATCTCCATAGTCACATGCACAGCGTCTCTGATCTCCGCTCTCCTGCCACACTGGTCCTTAAAGGAGAGGAACAGCAGAACAGAGGATGAAAACACAGCAGGCTCGACATCAGCTCACTGCAACCTGACAGCTCGGGGCTCGGTTTCTCCAACTATATCAGGAGGGGCAGAGTGGCACCCTGTGCTTATCAGGAACTGCGAATCAATTCTGTATTTCATGCAGTTCTTGGACACCCTGGCACTCAGCAAGTTTTCTGCTGAAGAGTTTGCCAATAGAAATGTTTACAAAGCATCAAGTTTTGCCTGACCGTGAACTTCCCACTGCCCCATGGTCATGTCCTGAGGAAAGCCTTCACTGCTGCCCAGCTGGGCGAGTTGTATGCCCCCAAATCCATCTGTAAAAACCCCATCCCAGCATGTGGCTGGCATTGTGCTATAGAAGGCTAAGTCTCCATTTGTATCATCGGCATCCCATATGGATGCAGCAGTCCCGGCTGTTCCACTTCCCATCCAACTCCCCTGCTTGTGGCCTGGGAAAACAGCAGAGAATAGCTCAAGTCCTTGGACCCCCTTCTCACATATGGAAAACCCAGAGAAAGCTCCTGGCTCCTGGCTTCGGATCGGCTCAGCTTTGACTATTACTGCCATTAGGAGAATGAACCAATGGATGGAAGAACTCTGTTTCTCCTCTCTGTCAAATGTGCCTTTCAAATAAAAATAAATCTTTAAAAAAGTAATGCAAAGTCTCATAATGTGACTGTTATTTGGAGACAAAGCTTTAAGAGAGGTGATTCAATTAAAATGAATTGCCAGGGGTGGGCCCTCATCTAATCTGACAGCTGTCCTTACAAGACACCATTTGCACATGGTGGACCTGTCACTGCTGTGCATTAGGGGCAGGTGTTTGCCTTAGCAGCTAAGATGCCATTAGGGATGCATGCATTTTGGAACTCCTGGGTTCGAGTCCTGTCTCTGCTGCCTCTTCCTCCAGCTTCTTGCTGATGTGTGCCCAGAGAAGCATCAGCGGCTGGTGTAAGTAGCTAGGTTCCTGCTGCCCGTGTGGCAAGGCCTGGACTGAGTTCCATGCTTCTAAGTTTTGGCCTAGTCCAACTGAGCGACTGTGGACTGTGGGCAGTTGGAAGGAGCACCAGTGGATGGAAGTGTTTTTGTTGTTGTTGTTGTTTTGTTTTTGTTTTGTTTTGTTTTGTTTTTGTCTCTTTGCTTCTCAAATCACTGAAAGTTACACAAGTTACCAGTAAGATCACTTGTGGCTACAGTGAGAACATTGCCAAGAACAAGAACAAGCCAAGGAGAGCAGCCTCAGAAGGAGAGCAACCCAGCCAGCACCTCAACCTTAGTCTTGCGGAAAACATGCTGGTGGTGGTGTGTGACAAGGGCCCCACTGCCTTGGATGGGTCTCTGCATCTTCAGCCTGATAGGAAGATGGGATTGACGTCACTCCTGTGAAGGCCCCCCTGCTATGCACGTTCAGCAAGGGCCGAGCCCCGGACCTGCCTGAGCAGTTTCAGTGTCTGGTTCTTTCTGATTCTCTTCTTTGCTGATTTGAATGCCCGCTGCCTTCCAGGCAGGCTCTGTGGCCAGAGGGTACGTGAAGGCCATTGATGAGTGGCAGCCATGCCAAATGGCTTCTGGGGGCCTCCGGGGCCCGGGTGCAGTGTGCTGGTCGCCATGGATCAGTCACTCATAAAATGGTGCCTACCCTGCGTGCACCTGCCCTGTTAATTAGCCCTGGTAATCTGCAATGGTTCTGTGAGCATGGGAGCTGGGCAAATGCAGAGCGACTGCTCCCCACTTATTTTTGTAATTAATAGCCAGTGAGACGTGCTATCGCTCTCAGCGTGTGTGTGAGCATGTGCACGAGCCTGGAACAGCACGTCATGGGGACGGGGTGGGGACAGCTAGGTCAGCTCAGCACTCCCAGAAGGAACGTGGTGGGAGATGAAGTTTGGATGAACTTGCCTGGCGGAATCCACAGCTTTCTTTCTGCTTGTCACCTTTCTCTGGTTGCACAGGGTCTTAGCCAAGTCTGCTGCTTTGGGCTCGAGTCCCAGGCAGACTGGCTGGTGACGAACCTACACATGCCTGGGTGACTTTGGGGAGATGGAAGAGTTCATGAGTTTGTGCTTGCAGGCACGCTCCAGGGCCAGGTGAGTGGTCTGGGTGGTGTAGAGGAATGGCAGTGCCAGGCACCTTGCATGCTGCAGGTAGCAGAGAGGTCAAAGGTCAGGAGGGCTGCCCTGCAAGGGGTGCTGTGGGGTCTGCTGCAGTTTAATGTCATGATTTGTGACAGGACTGCCTCCTGCTTTCTATACTGCCTGCCTCAGGTCCCTCCTGGGAGTCTGAAAGCAACGTAGGGAGGGAAGCTCTTGGCATTTGCCCTCCCCTTCCTCCTCAAGACCACCTGAGTTCTCTGTGGGAAAGCCCTTCCTCCTGTATTCTCAGCCATGACACACAGGGACACCAATCTCTTCCCACTCTGAGAAGGAGCCTGGTTGGCACAGGGCATCCTGTGGGTACATCCCCTGGGCCACCAGGAGGGCATAGCTCAGTGATGGTCCCAGTCTCAGCTTTGTGTGGGTGGGAGCCACACAACTGGAATCGGGGGTAGGAGGGCAGTCTAAGAGTCTCAGAGCAAAGGCTCCTTCCACTCACTCTTAGGCCCCGAGGAGACAGCAGAACTGAGACTGGCACAGTGGGGCACAGAGCTCTGGGGTGCAGCTGATGCTGTGGGGACAGGGCTGGAGACGTCTCGTGTGAGCTGCCAGATCCAGTCCCATCTGGAGGACTGGCAGCAATGCACGTTTGTCATTTGTCTTCTCTTTGTTGCCCAAGTCACTTGGCCCTGCATGTTCTGTCTCCTGTGATGCAAAGAGGCAGAAACAATCCAGGCTCTTTTTTCATGGGGCTAGAGCTGCACCACACTCAAGACTCCATGGTTGAGTGAGCAACATGTGCCAGCTGCGTGAGAACAAAGCTTTGACTTCAGACACTGTCACCAGCTCCTCCCTGGCCGGAGCCAGACAGACCCTCCCTGACTCACCCTCATGGAGCCCGGTGGAAATGTGGATGACCCCCCGTTGGACGCTCACAGACTCTAAGCAAGGTCGCATGAGCTCTATGCCCACGGCTTTGACTTGGCCTAGCCCTTGGTTGTTGCAGGCATCTAGGGAGTGATTCAGTGAACAGAAGGTCGCTGTTTCTCTCTCCTTCTGTCACCTTGCCTTTCAAATAAATACGTCTTATAAGAAGGAAGAGAGAGAGCCTAGTCATGGTACCACCTGGCCACCACTGCCTGCCTTTTGTAGTGGGCGGCCCGCCCCGTCAACGCTCGGCTGTGTCGTTGCACGGCAGATACAATCACATTGGACTTGATGAAGACTGACGCTGCCTTCTACACTGAACTTCACATTCTTCATATTTCTAATCTGCGTAATCTTCGCGGTGACAGCCTCGCCGCCTTTTATACCACTGCATTGTGCTGACATCTCATACTTTGCCCATTAACTCCATTATTATGAGACATTTAGGTTCCTTCTATTTTTTTTTTCCTCCCGTCCCTTATTTCAAACCCGTACTTTCTAATAATTCTGCAGCAGGCATCATTGAGCCTATAGCTTTTTATTTCTGCCAAGTGATTTCCCTGGGATAAGAAACCCAAGGGGGCATGCGTGGGGCGGGGGCAGGGGGTTAGTGGTGGCCGGGCTGGAAGCCTTGAATATTTCCATTTACAAGCCCTTCATCTGTTTACACTGCCACCAGCAAGGTGCAGCAGCAGCCACAGCTTTGCTGCAACCTTGCCAGTGCTCAAGGTTATCATCAGAAATCATTTGTTAACTTTGATTCCAAGCGGGACATTGGGGCTGCTTTACTTTGCATTTCTTGATGACTAGCACTGCTGGGCCTTTCCCGATGGGCTTCTATTTATATTTCTCTCCAGAAACTTCTGGCCCACATCTTTCTGTCCCAGCTTCCAGTGCTCTAGATGTGTTTGGTCTGTGTGCTAAGGGAGAGGCAGAACTGGAGACAAAGGCAGAAATATGCTAAGCTAACCACTGTGGGAGCCACCCCGCTAAGCAGTGGTGAGTATTAAGTGGGCCCCTTCCACTCCTGGCTCTAAGGCAAAACCTGGAGTGTGCCTGAATAAACAAAAATGCGTAAGTCAAGGCTCTCACCTCCGGGTCTAGTACTTGCTCCTGGGTCAGTGATGCTGCCACCTCACTGAAATGCACACGATCACTTTCCATGGCCTGCAGTGTTTCTGGAAGCTTCAGCTGCTGTCTGAAATGGGATTTTGGTTTAGCAAGCAGGCGGTAACAAATGATAAGCAAAAGACAAGGCTGCCCATCAAAGGGCTCCCTGATGGTTTTTCCACCTCCAGAGAGAAGCAACAGTGTGAGAAGAAAGATTGCACCCTGCCTTTGGTTCAAAGGGACAAGCAGGCATACAGGCGGGAGGGTCCGCTTGTCCCTTTGTCGACAGCTGGACAATTAGCAATGAAATCAGAGCCCAGCTGGAGAGGAACTGCTGGGGGGCCACACAGCCAGCTGACCTGCGAGAGCTCACTGAGCAGAGGTTGGCTGTAGTGTGGCCTGCAAGACAAATGCGGCCCCTGGCCTGCTTTCAACTATGTATTGATTTGGATTTCTTACAAAGGCAGACACACACACACACACACACACACACACACACACAGAGACAGAGACAGAGAGATGCAGGGTGGGAGCATCAGAGAGTGTTTCTAACTGTTGATTCATTCCCCAAATGTCCATAGGAGCTGCAGCTGGGCCAGGCAGAAGTCAGGCACTCAGAAATCCATCAGGGTCTCCTAAGTGCTTGGGAAGTGACTCAAGTGCTTGCTGCCTCCGGGGAGGAGGGCACACATCAAGCAGGAAGCTGGAGTAAGAAGTGGAGGTGGGACTTGAACCCTGGCGCTCTGATAAGGGATGTGGGCGTTATGAGCAGAATACGAAGTGACTACTCAGCCAATGTCCACCTTTTTCTGCAGGACCTTCGAACCAAAGCTGGCCTTTCTGCTTTTTAATTGTTGTTAGGACAAACAAGTGAAGAGCAAAAATTACTGCAAAGCCGTTAAGCCTTTGCTATCTGGTCTTTTCTAGCAACAATTTGCTGCCCACTGGCCTCTAGATCTGCTGTGCTTATCTCATTTCCAAGCAAGCATAGGGGGACTGCAAACCAAGGAGGATGCACCTCTGCTGGTCACAGGCTCCCCTTCCATGGGCCTGCCCAAAGCCCAAGAACCGCAGGGCCTGAGGCCGTTATCAGATAGTATCTAGCCCAGGTCTTCAAGGTGCAGGGCAGACTACCCATGTTCTCACTGAAGGCACTCATTTGGGAGAGGAGCCAGTCCTGCAGGGCACACATCTCGGCTGGACAACCCCTCCTTCTTACAGTGTGGGAAAGCTCTGTCCCTTTCTGTGCTGATAAAGCTCCAGGTATGATGGGTGCACAGGCTGGATTGGGGGTGCATTCGCCTCTCAGTCAGGCACACTGCACAGTCCCTACAGCACACAGCTCTCTGCACCGGTGGCCCTGGATGTAGGTGTGTGTGCCAAGGCACAGTGGGAGACTCTAGGCTTGAGCTGGCTCAGCTGCTCAAGATGGATTTTTGCCTGTGGACCAGAGGGAAGCTTTGATTTTGATGGTAAAACTTGACCGGTGCAATGACTGATGCTGTGTGCGCAGGGAATGGGTGCAGAGCCTGAAGGGGTGTTCACAGAGAGTCAGAGCTGTGAAGGGTGCTGCTGCACGCCCCCTGCCCCTTCACACCCCAGCCAGCTGGGGAATAAATCCCCCACTCTGGGCTGCTTGAGGGGGGCTGTCAGTGGAAACCTCAAGAAGGAAGGACTGAGACCCGAACGGAATAATCCAAGAGCCAATTTGCCAGAAAGAAATTGAGCAAATTTTGTGCTTGAGGGCTAAAAGAGATGAGGGAGGGAGGGAGGGAGGAGAGAGAGAGACTGAGGGAGCATAGTATAAAGAATAGTTTAGAATGGTCTGGGAGCTCACAGCAAGAACCCCAAGTTAGGAAGCACCTCCTGGCAGCCGTGCAGGGACTCTGGCTTGAGCTGTGAGTTTGCTTGGGTAAGTACCTGCTTCCCAGCTTGTCAGTTCTGTCGAGGGCTTGCTTGGTGCCTTCGGTTCCCTCTGCTGCCCTGGGTGGGCCTGGTGAGCAGGACCTGGGCACACTGGGGAGGCACTGGGGAAGAAAATGCTTTTTAAACAGAGGTCCAAGGTGACACTTCCCAGCCCTCAGGCCCCCTGTGGGCATGGCACAGCAAAGAACGCAAGCAAGGAGGGGCAAGGAATTCCAGGTTCCTGCGGTTCTGAGAGGGCCTGGGAGACAGTCTGCCTTGGCACCCTCTTATAGAATCTCTCTCTTCCCCAAATTTTTCAGTGCTGCCATGGTATCCCTGTTCTAGAAGCTACCAAGTGTCCAGATCCCATGGAGGGTCCCAGGAATACCATTGGGCCCTTCCAGGTTTTTCCTGCCAGGTCCTTTCTGCTTCTGCTTCCCTGGACATTGGCTTGGGGACGTGTCCACTGGCTGTCTGCCGATAACATCACACACTTGGAAGCTCTGTGGGGCAGGGCTTGAGCCACCCAGAAATCCAGGGCCATGACTGGCCTGTGTGGCAGGGGGTGAGAAAGCATGGTGGGTGACAGTTTCCTAAGGACAAGTAAGGCCAATGCTGTCCTGGCCACTTCCCTACCCACCTCTGGCACTCGCTCCTTCCGCTTCCTCTTCCTCCTCTCCTCCTACTTCTCTTTCCATGCAAAGGTCTACTTCCTGTCCCTTGATTATGCTAGGCTCATTCCCACCTCAAAGCTTTCTTCCAGTACCTTCCACCTGGAACACTGTCCCCTGCAGCTGATGCCTTCTTATAAGCAGGGCTCAGCTCAAATAATGGGATGTGCTTTTTATGGGATGTGGGTCTCCCAAACAGCAGCTTAACTTGCAGCACCACACTCGCCTGGTACCCCATCTCACGCCTTGTCACTCTAACTCATTAGCAGTTGCAGTTGTGACCATGGCTTGGCACACCCATGCTTTTTTCTGGCTTCATTTTCCGCTGTCTATAGGTTCTAGCAGGCCCCTGGTTATCTGCCTCAGCCACCTCTGTATCTTGGCCGCAAGATACAGACCCGAAGACAGGTCAACACCCATGGTCCTTTAGCATTCTACTAATTCTTGTCTGCATTTGCTGAGCTGTGTCTAACTGACCTTGAAAAATACAGACATAATTGACTTTTTCATGCCACTAAGCTCCATTTTTGCATTGTTTTGCCAGCCAACAGAAACCTAATGAGGGATTTGAGTCAGCAGGACTGTGTGACTCCTTGGTCTTGCAATCCTGGGCAAGCCACTCCCAGCCTCAGGGCCCTCATCTATGAAACGTGCAGGATCA
This sequence comes from Ochotona curzoniae, assembly GCF_017591425.1. Lineage (NCBI taxonomy): Eukaryota > Metazoa > Chordata > Mammalia > Lagomorpha > Ochotonidae > Ochotona > Ochotona curzoniae. Next base: position 9,644,926 of record NW_024465421.1, read on the forward strand.
TACCAAGGCTTTGGATACACACGGAGGACCTGCTGGGACTGTGTGGGGGCTTGGGAGCTCTTAACAGACTGTGTTCAGGCATGTAGGCTGGGTGTGGGTCTTAGCTCTCCACTAACCTCATGGCTCTCCTCTTCCTCTTCCTTCTTCAGCAGGTGGGCCCAGGGTTTTGTCAGCGGTCCTTCGGCAGCCTGGGAAGATGCAATCACATGATGTGAGGTCACAAGAGAGCAATCCACTGTATATTCAAGGGTACACGGAGGGACAGGGATATTCCCAAGGGCATTTAGGAAGGAGCATCAGCTGCAGAGTTCAGTGCCCTGAGAGCAAGCCTGGCGACAGTGGTTGGCATGGATGCAGATCTTGCCCTGCAGGTGGGCAGACAGACTTCAAAGACTACCTCCAAAGACATGGCCCGAGCTGGTCACCTAGCTCCTTTGAATGCCAGTGGCCATAGTTCCAACCAGGCTTGTCCATTTAGGGGCTCCTGTGAGCACTGAAGGGTTTGAACTATGGACAAGGTTTTCAACGGGGAGTCAAGATCACGCTTCTGCAATAAGATGTGTGCTGAGGCCTGCAGCTCCCTGATGCACTGGTCCCACCTACTGCTTAGTCTCCAGCTGTCTGCTCAAAGCCCAAAGTAGCAGGTGCAAAGCCAAATGCTTTACAGGGACAGGCAAGTCCCTGGAACAAGTGAGGCAAGCCAGGGACAGGGCAACAAGGCAGCCAGAGCTTGCTGCTTATTCTCCTCTGTCCCTGGTCTCAAGGATCCAGGGTTTGCAAGGGAATCGGCCAAAGCCAGAGATAATAGCGGCCTGTGGGGCTTTCCAGAAGTGAGTGCAAGGTGAAAGAAGGTGCAAGAGATGGGAACCCTGGCAGGTCCTGAACAAGGCACACAAGGTCTGACGTCAGCGACACCCACAGTGCCTCTCCCTTGTCCCCATGGGCTCCGGCCACAGCTGCTCAGACCCTGTCTGCTCCCAGCCGAGCCAGTAACCTCCCTTCTCTCCCTGCCTGTGCACGCACCTGCAGTGGGCTGGCAGGGGACTCCGCCTTTCCGCCGAGCAGCGCCCTCCCCAGGGCTGCGTTCTCCACCTGGATGGCTCGCAGCACAGCCGAGGCATCCTCCTGCCTGTCCTCAACCTCCACCACGAGCTTGCGCATTGCAGACAGGGGTCTCTCTCGCCGGCTTGCAGGTCCTGAGTGGGAGTGGAGATGCGGGCATGCAGAGAACAGGAGGGTTGCACCTTTAGATTGTGTTCTTGGGGTACAGCTCACCATCTGTCACACCCGAAGGGAGACATCTTCTATGTGACAAGAGGCCGATATTCTCCCAAAATGTCAAGGTCGTGAAAGGCACGAAAAGCGGGGGAGAACTGTGGGTTCTGGTTCACAGGCGTGGCAAGGGAGCGTAAAGAGGACCCTGGGAAGGGGTGCTGGAGGAGTGGGGAGGAAGAAACAAATTGCAGCCAAGAACACTATTGTGGCATTTGAAGAAATCCGAATAGAGGCGGCACTTTAGATAACAGAACTCCATGAACGTTCAACACCCTGCATTTGCTAAGTATACTGTGGTGACGTAAAATGAGTGTCCTTGTTCACACGAGACGCACGCTGCAGTGCCCGGGAGTAAAAAGGCCCCGTGCCTGCAACTCAATCTCCAATAGCTCCATATGTAAAGGCACAGCAGCCTGCGTGTCCCCAGGACCTTCTTTGGACACCCAAGCGTACCCCAAAGCCCTTCTATAAAAGATTGCAGGATTTGCATGTACCCACACACCTCCTCTTGTGTATGTCTCATCATTATTGCTCAATCATTTGTAAAAAGTTGTTTATCACTGCTGACTCTACCGCAGTGAAGGCTGGGGTGCGGGAGGAGGCAGGGAGGGAGAGACGGTTGAGGACACCTGCCCTGGTGCTTGGCCTGCTGAGCAGACCTTGGTCAGAACCACATGTCGTGGGGTCGTTCAGGTTTTTGGTTGACATACTTGACACTGCTGTTACTGATATGCTGCATCATAATATAGTTCAAGCAGCAACAACAAGCTCGGCCCTGACAGGTGCCAGCAGCTGTGTGCTGCCCAGTTATCAGGGTTTCTGGTCGACACACAGGACACTCCCGTTACACATCTATGAGAGCATTGCATGGCAGTGGGAGTGCAAGTGGCAGTACCAATGACAGCACTGGCAGGTGCCGGCAGCTGTGCACAGAAGTAAAGATGAGCACTGGACGCCTTTATCCCACACTGTAATTCCTAAATGTGAGTCCTGCTTCTGCTTCTCATTCCAGGTTCCTGTTGATGCAGATCTCCTTGGGATGCAGCAGGTGATGGCTTCAGTACTTGGGTCCCTGCCGCCTGTGGGAGGCCAGGATTAAATTTTCTAGCTCCTCTGCTTCCAATCCAGCTTCCTGTCAATGGGCTCAGGGAACATAGCAGAGTATTGTCCAAGTGCTCGGGTCCCTGCCATCCACATGGGAGATCTGGATGGAGTTCCTGGCTCTGGCCCAGTGTAGCCCCTGTTGTTGTGGCTGTTGGATGAGTGACCTAGTGTATAGGAAATCTTGGTCTATGTCTTAAGCAAACAAACAAAAATTTTTAAATGGCATTGGTAGCAGAGGACAGGAAGCACACAGGGGCTTTCCTGGGCTGGCTTCCTAGGACAGCCAGGTCCTGGGAAGATGGGAACTACAGATCACACTAGATCTTCCTCACTCAATACAAGGAGGGATGGGATTCCTGCACTGGATGGGAGAATGGGAAAAATGGAAAGAGGGCAACTCAGGGTTATGTCTTTGAGCCACATCGGAACTGTGGTGCTAACATGCTCTGGCTCCAAGGCTCTCAGAAGCAGCCACGGACCAGCAGCCCATCTCTGCACCTGCAGCTGTGCCATGTGCATCCTCGGCCCAGTGAGCTGCCGCCGTAGGAGTGGGGGAACAGGTGGGACAGGCACACCTCTGGTCCTTTCAGGTGCAGAGCTGGTAAGTACCAGAGCTGATGCTGGTATGAGTGGTCAGGTAAGAATGTCTGAGGGTGGTGAGCCTGGGGAGATTCGCCTAGGGAGGGTTGAAGGAACAGCAGGTGCCGTGGCCCTGGGGTGAGCAAAAGAATGGCAAGGGGGCTGGAGCTGGGGAAGCAAGGAGCCAGGAGGGTGAACAAGGTAGGTGGTGAGGTGGTAGCCCCCAAGGCCAAGAAAGCCCTATAGTGTTCACTGCTTCATGAAGGCTCATCTTGTTCCCTGGCACTTTCCTGCCATCTGACATTCTAATTTCCATCAAGTGAATGGCTGGAAGATGGCATCAACCCCCACCCATGTACATGTCGGTGTTTGTGAACATCTCCGAAGCGTATCGCTTCCCCCATCCTCTGCGGGAAGGCACGGGCCTTACAGATGCTTCCAGAAGTAACAGGTAACGGCTCACCATCTGTGCCAGCACCCTGACATGCGGGGGCTCATGTACTGCTGTTGCTGGAAGGTTCTGTATCCATCTCCTGCACAGGGCACTTCGTTCATTCTGTTTTAAGATTTATTATTATTATTATTATTATTATTATTTTATTGGAAAGGCAGTTACAGAGAGGTGAGACAGAGAGAAAGATCTTCCGTCTGCTGGTTCACTCCCCAAATGGCTAAAACAGCTGAAGCTGAGCTGATCTGAAGTTAGGAGCCAGGAGCCTCCACTGGGTCTCCTACATGGGTGCAGGGTCCCAGGCCACAGGCAGGGAGCGGGATAGGAAGTAAAGCAGCTGGGACGCGAACTAGTGCCCGTATGAGATGACAGTGCTTCAAAGTTAGCCAGTTGAGCCATGGTGCCATGCACAGAGCCTTATAAAATAAGCCTGGGAGGAGCTGTGTGGGCCGCCCTTATCTCTCTCTCTTTTTTTTTTTTTTTGCCAGTTCATGTTCTTCGGTGGCCTGGGCTGGGGCTGGGATGGAGAAGGTGCCAGTAGGTCACCAAGGAAGCCGGCTGCGCAGCCAGGGGAAAGTGTGCTGGTGGCCGAGCAGCTCTTCCCCACTGTCTTCTTCCAGGGAGGCCCAGTTCTGCCTGCAAAACCCCATTCTATCTGCCAAGTGTCTTTCACGTGGCAGGAAACCAACGTGACTATCGGCAAGCGCTGCCTCTGCCCTTTGAGTCACATTATGCTAAGAAGATGCACTGAGAAAAAAAAAAATCAGATCACCCTTTCTGCCAGCCAAGGTCGGCTCGGCAGCTCCCCTCCCAGTAACGTCCCCACCCCCAGAAACGTCTGGTGCCCAGGACTGCCCACAGCCCATTTCTGCTGGCCACCCGGTGTTTTCCCTGCTGTTCCACACCTCCCCCCCGCCCCCATATGCCGGGCAACGACCTCCGAACTCTTGTTGATGCTCTCATCCCTCATGTGTTGATGCTCTCAGCCTCATGCAGGGCTGACCCGAATGCCAAGGGACGGTGGATTTACTCTGGTCATAGACCCAGAGGATGGTGAATTTATTCACCATGGTAAATGTGTGCCACCCGCAAAAGCCAAATTGGATGTTTTAATCTATCCCAAACTGCTCTTTCTCACTCGAGAGCCATCCTTCTTCCCACCACTCCACTCTCTTCCCATCTTTTTGCCAGTGCTTGCTTGCCTTTCTCCTCTCGCATGGAGGAATAAAATGTGTATCAATTTCTGGAGATTTACCATGAAGGCAACGCATGTCGCCAAGATGTGGGGCGGCCAGGCTGGGGGGGGAGGGTCGGCTCCTCTGGCCAGGTGATGTGCCCCAGTTCACCGGCTGTGACTCAGACAGCTCCTATTCATTCAGTCTGAGCAAAAAGAAAAAAAAAAATCACTCCTTACAACCCACGCCAGGGGCCCGGAGGTCCCTCGGGAGCCTTAAGTGGCAAACATTAAACCTGGAGACAGGAAGTGTTTATCACTGTGGTCATGGACCAGAAACCCCACTGGCTGAAACCTGCCTTGTAACTTTCTCCTCTTTAAATTGGAAATTGATGCCAAGGTGTTAAAAAAAAGAAGAAGAAGAAGGATGGAGGAGGGGGAATTCACTTGAAAACTGGGATTCCTGTTATCTCTTGAACAGTCACGCAACCTAGCAACCTAGGGCCCACACCCACATAGGGTAACCGTGGTGGACCCAGGTAGTGGTGCCCCCTTTAGATGGGGTAGGGGTGCTCCCGTTTCCACTGCATGTACTGCCCCTTGACTCCCTATCGGGGCTGATGGGCTTAGAGATTGTATGCCACACCTTGTGACAAAAGATCCATGGCAACAGCTGACTTAGTCGGGTCTGGTCTTGAGATGTCCACACTCACCCCTAAACCCAAGGGCACCCTGAGACAAGGACTTGTGCCCAAGTACCCCAAGCCTCCACGTACTCAAGATGGTGTGGCAGCCTCAAACCGTCGGCTTCCCCACAGCAGAAGATGGAGACAAATGACCCCAATGCCTCACAGCCCCGCCTGCGGCCATGCTGCAGTGTGCTGCTGCAGCATCTCCGGAATGTCACAGATGGAGCCTGTTCCCCCAGCTGCACTTGGCCTGGCAGCTTCCTTTGATTGTGACCTCGCAGTCTGAAAATGCACACACATGCATGCATGCTGGGGCTTATCTTTTATTGCTCGGAGACCGAAAGTGCTGGATGACAGGATCACACAAGTCACCCTGACTGAGGTCCCCAGGCCTGCCGGAAATATGCCAGAGGCCATCCTGGACCAGTTGAGCCAGTCACTAGCCAGCTCTCCCGCAGAGCTGTGGCCTCCAGCCCCCTATGCAATCATACAAGGGCTGCTATCTGAGGCCACTATGCTTGTAAATGGGACTGCGAGGCGGTGCTGGCTGACACACCTGGCTTGTCCAGGCCCGCGTGCTTCTCACCTCTAAAAGCATGTTTGGGGGCCTCGCCGGGGCAGGTTCTCTCGGCAGGCCTAGCGCTCCTCCTTCCACTGCCGCATGCACTTCACGCACGTGATTTTTCAAGGCAGGCTCTCAAGGCCCAAACTACCGACTCCTTCCTCTCCGACGTCCCGGTGCTCGGCGGTCCCACACCCTGTCTCTGTGGAATCTGTGGTATCTGTTCTGTGTAGTTGACTTTTATAGGAAACCAACAGCAGGCGCTGCTGTCTTCCAGGCACAGTGACCTTCACAGCACCTGCGGTTTCTTTGAGGAAAATACCCTTTGCCTGCCACTCTGCCTTTTGGGTCAATTTGACCTTGCTGCTGAGTGGCCCTGCATGGAGTGAGAGTGTGTGTGTGTGTGTGTGTGTGTGTGTGTGTGTGTGTGTGTGTGTGTAATCTGACCCGACTCCTGATCCAGATGGATTATTCAGTCTGGAGGCAGTTCAGGGATGAGCTGGTTCTTGGATCTGCACTGGGCCTATTGGGAAGGTGGCAGTCTCTCTCCTCCAGGGGTTGCAAACAAAGCTGATGAAACGGAGTCTTGAACCCTATGGGGTGTGGGTGGGTGTCTCCTGGGCAGGGGTGAAATGCCCGCCTGGTAGTGATCAGGAGTGTGGTTCTCAGTCTCTGGACCAGTGATATCAGCATCCCTTGGGAACTCTGTTAGTTCAAAACTGCTTAGCCCCTGCCCCGGCCCTCCGGGACTTGGGCCTACCCACCTGTGCTGTAATTGGCTTCCTAAGTAATTCTGATGCCCATTCAAGTTTGAGAACAACTGGGCCAGGGGAAACAGAGCTAAGTGAGGGTGATACAGTTTCTCAGTGACCACAGTGGAGCACATGGATCCCTCCCTGCAAGGCCTAAGCCAGGGGGCACAGCTACCATCCTAGACTGGTTAGGCCTGCGGGCATTAAGACATCTTCCTCTGCTGCTATTTGAGTTCCCATCATATGCCACTAGAGAAACACTGCCTGTTAGGCTAGGAGACTGCACTTGGGCCGCACAGGCTTTCTTCTGCAGGTTTTCCTGGCAGGAGCACTAACCTACAAGGCTGTCATGTTCACTAATTCACTCACCCTGAGGGGTGTTACTTTCTTTCTAGGGTTGGCAGCTTGTCTGGGAGAAGTGGTTCCCATAGATCACCTTGCCGGAGCGCTCTGACAATCTGGGCAGTCAACCTTCCGCGTTAAAGACTCCTGTGCTTTCTGCCTCAAGGAGACAGCGGTCTCGGGGAAGGAGATCATATTTGCTCCTTGAGAAGCTTCTGGGTTGACAGTAGATTCGCATGGGCCAAAGGGGCCTTTACCACAAGCAGGGGTAATTACAGTGACAGACAGGAAGAAGGCCTGTTGTGGAGTTACATCACCTGTGCACATCTAATTGCCATCAGTTCAATTTTATGAACTTGTCAGAAGACCTCTCAAAGGTGCAAGGGAACAGGTACGCTTCTGGAAGGGCAGACAAGCTCATTTGGCCCAACCTTTCCCCAGAGTGCAACCTCAGGACAACTGGTTTGAAAACAAAAAAAAAAAAAAAAAAGAAAGAAACTCTGGGGTTCAGTATTGTGGCATAACAGGTTACACCGCTTGGTCGATGATACTGCCATCCTGGTTTTGAGTGCTGGTTCGAGTCCTGGCTGCTCACCTGCTGATCCAGTTCCTTGCTACTGTGCCTGGGAAGGCAGGAGTGGTTGGCCTAAGTGTTTGGGCCCTTGGCACCCAAGGGGGAGACCCAGCTGTTGCAGGTATTTCGGGAGTAAACCAGGGGATGGAGGATTTCTTTCTCTTTTTGTCACTCTGCCCAATAAATAAGACAGATAGGGCAATGAAGAATTACAGGGCCAAAAGGAGGCAGGAAAGAGGCAAGCCGTGGAGGTGGGATGATGTCTGGAAGGCTTTTCCCGCTGAGACACAGCTGCTCCTGACAAGACTTCCCGTGCCTTGGGAAGCTGAGCAGGGCTGGTGACACACGCAGGGACGGCAGACTGTGACAGGGAAATGGCCAGGACTGAAGGATCTGGAAATGGCAACACCATGAGTGAACTCAAATTTTACCAATTTGGCAAAAAAAAAAAAAAAGTAAGAAGAATGTCTAGTGGGTTTAAAACCTAGAGAATGGAAACGCCTGGCAATAGCATTTAAATTGGGAGGGGGTAAGTAAACAGAGTTGTAAGGTCCTTCCATGGAATAGGAATAGGAAATGGTAATCTTGCTAATTTAAAGCAGACGCTAATAAGTCAAGAATGCCTGCTGCAATCTCTGGTAATGACTAGAAGAATAATAAAGGAATTTATAACTAACAATGTAACAAGGAGGGAAAAAAATAACAGAGCAATCAGTTAACAGGAAGGCAAGAAAGGAGAAAAGGGGAACATAAAACAGGCAGAACAAATAAAAAGCAAATCACGAGGTAGCAGATTTAAACACAAATATGTCAGCGGTTACATTAAACATAAATGGACTAAATGCTCCCATTAAAGCACACAGACTGTTAAAGGATAAAAATAAAATACAATTGCATCCTGCTCACAAGGCACAAACCTGAATATCAAGACGCAGAGAAAAAAAAAGTTTGAAAGCACAGGGATGAATAAGAGATACACCACCTCACCACTAACCAAAATGAAAATGCAACCTCTACTGTATCAGATTCTAAGGTGAAATAGAGACAATTCGTGATGATGCCAAGTTCAATTCACTAGGAACACATAAGAAGTCTAATTAAAAAAAAAAAAGATTTATTTATCTGTTTGAAAGGCAGAGAGAGAGAAAGAAATCTTGCAACTGCTGGATCAGTACTCAAATGGCAACAACAGTGGGGACTGAGCCAGGCTGAAGCCAAGAGTCAGGAACTTCCATTGCCTTCCCAGGTGCATGAGCAGGTAGCTGGATTGGAAGTGGAGCAGAAGGGACTAGAACTGGCACTCCTACAGGACGCTGGCATAGGAAGGCACGAGGAGCCCAAGCACTTGGACTACCCTCCACTGCTTTCCCAGGTGCATTAGCAGTGACCCAAGTTGGAAGTGGAGCAGCTGACACTTGAACCTGTGTCCCTAGGGGATGCTAGTGCAGAAGGTAGAGTCTAGAAGAAAGGGTTCTATGGCTCCAAGGAAAGTTGAAGGCCCTGGCCTTGCCTTTGCCCTCTCATTGACTGACATGGGACTACAGTGGAGCCACATGTCACCCAAATATTAAGCTAGATAGGCAGCAGCAGGAGTGCAGGGGCCAAAACTACCCTCAGAAATTCTCCACATTGGCCGTTTTGTGCAGCGCGTGTGGCTGTGTAGGTGGCTCCAAGATCAGCTCTCAGGAAGCTTGATGGAGTGCATGTGGTGAAAATCACAACTTTCAGGGGAGCCTCTGGGTGAAGCAACTGGGCTTCACCGATCTAGGTTTGGGGGACAAGTGGTAGAGATTGTGCACAGGCAGCTTTTTGAGCGCTCTGAGCCCTGAGGCACAGAGAACATGAGATTACCCATGAGAACCATGGGATTACTAGCCGGCTCACCCTGCTTGCTGACCTCCCCTGAGATTTGTCGTGCCAATCTGCACAACTGCCTCAGTACCCATTCCCAATCATAACCCTGTCTCTCTCTCTCTGAGTGTATACATGCATATCCTTTCGGTTTGGATTGTCTGCAGAACTCTGGCTAACACATTAGCTACAGGGCATGGTTCAGTCCCTGCTCCCTTACCCAGGGTGCCCCAATCTCTTACTTGAGCACACTCTCTCCTGGTCCAGGCCCACGGCAGCAGCCTGGGGGTTCAGGTTTGGCTCAGGTTTGCTGGGGACGAAGACCTCAGCGTTGTCCTTCCTTTTGGCTGACAGATTCCTTTCCGTTCTGTGACCTGCAGGAAGAGAATTATGTCTCCGTCAGACCCTGAGCCTGGCTAGAGCGGAGTTTTCTGGGCAGGACTTGGTACATCACTTATGCATGTATTCGTTCACCAAATATTGACTGAGCACCTGTGTGCCAGGTACCTTGCTGGTAAGGGATTAGAGACGTGAATAATGCAGGCGACAAAACAAGCTGCTGAGAGCCCAGCCCCACCCCCGTTATGGCAAGGAAAGGAGATAGCCCAGGGCACAGCCAGCTTTTTTCAGATGTTCTACTTCTGAGTAGACCAATCATACAGCCTGCAGGATTCATGATGGTGTGGTCCCTGGAGGTTACCAAGGATGTCGTGCACCTGCTGGCCTCCAGGAGCTCACGGCCTACAGTGGGGAGAGGGGTCGGGGCGAGCCGTGGGGAGTGCTGGGGGGATAGGGCCGGTGAGTGGGGCAGACAGGGCAGCGCAGGTGAACATGCTCCAGAGGCTGTTTCTCCCCCCTGCTCAGCATTTCAAGCAGAAGGTTCCAGGACCACTGCTGGCCAAGAGGCAAGGCAGGGTGATATTTTAAAGCACTTGTGCATGTTAATATGTAACCAGAATGTCAGCTAGCTGATGTTCTGAGTGCTGCTGCTCAGAATCACCCTAGCCAGCAGTCAGGGCACGTATTTTGGTGCAGTGCGTTCAGCTGCTGTTTGCAACTTTTGCATCCCCAATCCAAGTGCCGGTTCAAGTGTTGGAACCTTTGCTTCCTCTCCAGCCAGCTCCTTGCTAACATGTCCCAGAAGGCGGTGAAGATAAGCCGAGTATTTGGAGCCCTGTCAGCTACATGAGAGACCTGGATGGAGCTCGTGGTTCCTGGCTTCGGCCTGATCCCATCCCACTGATGGCGCCATCTGGGGAGTGAGCCAGTCGATAGGGGATCTCTTGCTCTGTCTCCCACCACCATCCTTTGTCTTTCAAGGGAGCAAACGGATCTTTAAAAATCAATGAACAAAAAAAGAAAAGAGAAAGGGGAGAGGAGAAGCAAGAGAGAGTAGGGAGAAAAGGCAGAAGCAAGAAGACATGTTGAAATGAGTTACCCAGGGGGACACCAGGCCCCTGGGCTGCTGGCTGCTCCTTGGAGTTGGAACTTGGCTGCTGCCAGGGCTCCAAGGGCCAGCTGGAGGCTGCAGGTGGAACGGACAGAAGATGGTGGCAGCAGAAGGCCAGCACAGCCCCCCTCAGTGCGCATTCACAGATGACCCGATGGTCACTGCCCATGGCAGGCATCGCTGTGGTCCACACGGGCCCTGCCGAGCCATCTAACGGTAAAAGACATAAAATGTCAAAAGATATGGCTCCCTCTTTTCACTTCATGCCTCTGTGATGCTCTCAAACTGGGCCTGCTGTCAGTTTTCCTTCTGCAGCCAGGTCCTGCACGCCCAGAAATGACTGCCAGGGTGCTTCTCCTGCCCACCCCACCGCTGGCACACAAGAGTATTAACAGGTGGGCATGACACACCTCTAGCAGACTGGGGTATAAGCCACATGCTGGGAGTGCCATGCAGTGCAAGAGCTGGGTTGTGGAGACGGGCATCTGGCACCGTGGCTAAGCAGCCTTGGGAAGCCTGAATCCCATGCCACAGTGCCTGGGTTCGAGTCCTGGCTCCACTTGCAAGTTCAATTTCCTGCTCAGGCCATCCTGGGAGACAGCAGGTAATGGCTCAAGAAACTGCGTCTCTGCCACCTACATGGTAAGACTTCTATTGAAGTCCAGGCTCCTGGCCTTGGCTGGGCCCAGCCAGGACTGTTGTGGACATTTGAGGAGCAAACTGCAAATGGAAGATATCTGTCTTTCTGTTTCTCTGTCTTTCAAATAAAATGAAAATAAAGAAATAAGTCTTGATTTAAATATATATATAGAAAAGAACCAGCCTGTGCACTGGCAGGGCCTCAGGAGCCATCTCTTGTCGACACCTCCAGCTCAGCCCTTCCAGCCTTCCAGCCTTGTGTGGACTGGTGTGATGGCCCCCAGGAGACCAGCATGCAGCCTGGTTTTACACATGCACTGCTGTCTCCTTCCTTGGCTTCACTCTGGTTCAGGAAAAGCTGGTCCCCCTCAGTTGGCACACCTAGCCTGGAGGTGGTGCTGGGAGTGAGAAAATGGAACAGGCCCAGTCCACTTTGGTCAACGCCTGAGGCTAGGGAACTGAGCCCGTTTGAAGCAGCCCTCTCTCTGCCTCTTGAGCTGTCTCTCCCACTCATGGCTCTGAGTTGCAGTGCAAAGCCCCCTGCTGTGGACAGCTGCTCCAGTCTTCACCTTGGCTCCACCACCAGTCCTTGTGGTTGGCCGGTGACAGCCACAGCCCTGAGCGCTGTTCCCTGAAGCCCTGTCCATCAGGGATGCATGCAATGACTACTCAGAGACAACAGTGCATGACCCAGTGTGGGTGCCAGAGCCATGCCTGGGGCTGCTTTGTGCTGGAGTTTTTAGGAGAGAAAAAGTCCACTTTTTGGTGGGATTGTGGAGCTAAGGTCTCCTTAAAAGAGGCCATACCACTGCATGTTGGAAAGGCTGCCTGGGAACGCAGCCAACACAGAGGGAGAAGGGCAAGAAGAAAGAAGGCAGGGGAAGAGAACAGAAATGAGCCCTATTCTTCAAGGCCAGTGATGGTCTCTGAGGCACATGTGGTTCCTGCATTAGCCAATTGGAAAGCGGACACAGCTACGCTGCCCACAAGGCTTAGGGTGCCCAGACACCTACTGCCTTGAGCTTCAGGTGCCCTGGGAAGCATCTGAAAGTCATGCTTTTGTAACCCACAGAGCGAGATCTGATGGGCACATCTCGCGGACTGAACTTGAATTCAAAATGGCACCATGATGCAAAGTCTTTCTGCGCCAGCCAGTGATACCCACTGCGAAAAGTTGCCAATCCTCTCACTCCAGCCCCGATCAGAACTCACTTTTGGAAGTAGGATTGAATTCCAGCACCACCAGGGTGTCGGGGCCCTGGGGAGGGCGTCCCTCGCTCTGCTGGTCCTCGAGGGCATCCTTCTGGGCTGCATCCCCAGCGGAGAGAGGAGAGTCGTCTCCGGGAGGACCCTCAGGCTCAAGCTCAGAGGGGACATCTTCTTCGATAGAATCATCACTTTCTTCGTCACTGCTGGGACAACCCTTGTGCCTTCTCTGTGTGCTAAGGTCCAGGCTGCTTCTCAGCTCCTGCCAAAAGCCAGGAAGAGGTACGTAAGGCATGTGGGAAACGTTCATGGCAAAGGCATCTGAAGCAAAGACACTCTTTCTGCCACATCTGCGTCTCCCAAGATCACCACAACCTCTACATTGGGGCTGTTTCAAGGAGGAAAAACTCAAGGATGGCAAAAGCCCAGAAACTCTGAACAGAGCTGTATTCGCAGTGGTAGCGATGTTGTGTGTCTGTGTGTGGGGGAGAGGCTGTACACTCCTGGGGCTTGTTTGTGTTTTTTTAAGATTTATTTTTTTTTTTATTGCAAAGTCAGATATAGAGAGGAGGATCTTCTGTCCAATGATTCACTCCCCAAGAGACAGCAACAGCCGGAGCTGCACTGATCTGAAGCCAGGAGCCAAGAACTTCCTCCAGGTCTCTCAAGTGGGTACAGGGTTCCAAGGCTTTGGGCCGAACTCAACTGCTTTCCCAGGCCACAAGCAGGGAGCTGGATGGGAAGTGGAGCTGCCGGGATTAGAAACGGTGCCTATATGGGATCCTGATGCGGTCAAAGCGAGGACTTTAGCTGCTAGGTCACCATGCTGCGCCCATGGGGCTTGTTGAAACAGATCATGGAAGCCGCTGGCCTCGGGGCACCAGTTGCTACTGATGCTTGAGATACCTGCATCCACACTGGAGTGCCTGATTTGAGTCCTTGTCTCTGATTCAGCTTCCTGCTAACGTGCACTCTGAGAAGCAGCAGGTGATGGCTCAAGTCCTTGGGTCCTTGTCACCCACGTTGGGAGACCCAGATGGAGTTCTGGGTTCCTGGATTCGGACTGGCTTAGCCCTGGCTGTTGTAGGCATCTGTGGAGCGAACCAGTGGATGGAAGATTTCTCTGTGCCTCTCTGGCTTCCAAATACAATCTAAACATGTGCACAAACATACCTAACTGCACATGAGAGCAGACTGTGGAGATTTACCAAAAACCTCGCTGATTTTCTCACTTAGTGGGTCAGGGATGAGACCTGAGAACTTGCATTTCTAAGAGGATGCCCACGCTGCTGGTCAAAGAACCCAATCATTCATACCCAGCTCCGGCTACGAAATCCCAGAAGCCTCCAAATGACCTTGCAAGTCCAGATGCTGATATGCCTGGCAGAGATTGCCCCGTATCTCATAGGATACTTAGCAGCACCTAAATGTCATAACATTTAGTACTGGACTGCAACTGCCATTTTTTCCCCACGTTTCTTTTGTCTCCTTGGGATTACAGGCCATGCAGTAAGATCTATGCTTCCAGACTCCAATATGAACTCCTGGATAAAAAAGCTTGTGTTCCTTCTGTCTTTCTCAGACTACAGGTTAAGCATTAAGATCTACACTTAGAGTGACCAGAAAATGAAGTATCTGAACCAGGACATTTCTGTGAAAGGTGGGGAGGGGGTGGGAGTGGGGAATGAAAAGGGGATATGGTTATATTTATCCTGAGATGAAGAAAGTATAAACTGAACCGTGAAGGCAAGCCAGTGCGTGAAGCTGACCAGGCTATACTTGCCCCAGAGCTCTTGTAGTATCTGACATAGTTCTGGAAATAAGAAAAGCAATCGGTAAAGGGCTTGGTGACTGACCAACTAGACCTTCACAGCCACGCTAGGCTGAATACGGTAGATTGCCCATGTTCCAATCTCTAGAACCTGTGATTCAGTGAAGTCTTAGCTGCAAGAGAACTCCACAGAGAACACCTTGAACATGTCAAATAAATCATTCTAAAAAGATGACTGAGACGTACAGATGCTACAGGTGCCACAGGAAATGTCTCCAGCTCAAACCAGCAGGGAGGGAACCCCGCCAGGCAGCAGCAATGCCTTCACTGGACTGTGCCCTGGAGTGACATGCTGAGCAGACTTGTAAAGGCTGAACTTGGAGATGGACTCAGCAGGTTCCTATGCAAGGAGCGGACTGTATGCTCTTGTTGCTTCCTGCTGCGTGGAAGGTAGAGAGAGATGGAGGGAGGAACCACTTTAAGTGAAAAGGAACTCGGATTTGATGATCTGGGAGAGTCTCAGCTTGTCTAGTCTGCAACAAGACACTATAAATAGGAAGTTCACTGTCAGGAAAGTATGCTCTGGGACAGAAAACCAAGATGGTGGCTGGACGACCCTTGGCTAGAAGCTCAGACAGGGTCAAAATTCAGAGGATTCAGCTGCACAAACAGGGCTCTTTTCAAAGAGATTGGACCAGGGACCATGGATTCTCTTACATATCATAGCAAGCGGCAGATCACTCCCTCAGAGATTGCTGGAGCACTGAACCTGAGGTGCGTATGCATCGCGTGGCCTGCTGGGAATGTCACACTGGCAGGAACGCTGCCAGCTCGGACTATGTAGAGAAAGAAAGTAAGAAGGCAAAGATGGCTGACTCCCTCAGATTCTACAGGCAAGGAAACGGGCCGACCACACTGCTCACAGGCAAACCCTCGGTGTCTCTCTGTAAAAGGCAGTGTAAAATCTCTGAGAATTACTCCCAGGCACTGAAACTTTCTGGAACTTTCCAGTTGGATTTTGACATTCTTAGGTTTGGTGATTCCTTCTCATTTTTTTTTTTTCCTACCTCCTTCACCCTCTTTTAGTGGCAATGCCTATTTCTGTCATCCTGTGCCTGGCCCACCACGACATCTGGGAGTGAATGACTTATTTTCCAATGGCATGGGCCCACAGATGAAGTAGAATACGGTCCCAACATACAGTACATCAACAACTCACTGAGATGATGTGAGCTGGGGATTCTGAGCCGATAAGACCAAGATGATATTAGTACTCAAGTTGAGAGTTGGGCCTGGTGATGGGATGGATGTGGTTTGCAAGTGAGTAGGGAGTGAATCTCTGTGGGATAGCAGGTGGGCTGTGATAGGCTGATCAAACAGTCCCCAAATATTCTACATCCTCCACTCCAGGACCTGGCAGTATGTCACAACACAAGGCAAGGGGGACTTGGTAGGTTAAATTATCCTCCCTCCCTCCCCAACCCAACCCCCACCTGCCAAAAAGGATTTATTTATTTGAAAGAGAGAGACCTTCCATCTGCTGGTTTACTTCTCAAACATCTGCAGCATCCAGGACTGGGGCAGGCGGAACCCTAGTGGACAGGTGGGGGAGTGGACACGAAGTCACCAGGACTCTCAATCCCACTGTGAGCTGGGCAGGCTTCCTCTGGCTGACTCATTACCTTTACAAAGTTGAAACCCCATGTTTCAGCAACTAAAGTTTTGGGGCCCCCAAAATTCGAGGAACTGAGACCATGTGCCTTCAAGGTGATCCTGCTTCTTCCAGTGAGTAAGCAGCACAAGAGTGATCTCTCAGCCACTGTACCTTGCTCACTCTAGAGTACACAGGCACATCCTCTTTTATACCAGCTTGACTCCACCAGCGGGAGGGCGGCCTACACATGCACCCGTGCTAAGGGCTGAACTAACAGTGGGGGGCAGGGAGAGGGAGACTGCCAAGCTTCTGCCCTGCCTGGAGCCTCAGTGTGTGTGTGTGTGTGTGTGTGTGTGTGTGTGTGTGTGTGTGTGGTTAGAGTAGGATAGTGGGGGGCAGGGAATACTCACAAGGCAGTGCAAAAAGAAAAATGAATGGAGCATCCAAATGCGGCCAGGACTGGGAGAGCCTGAGACTGGGCTATCTGCAGTAGAGGCTAGTAGGGATGCCTTGGGGAGGAAGAGGGCACATGTGCTATACCAGGATGGCAGGCAGAGGGAGGGCACAGGCGTGCTGGCCCTGTGCAGCAACCAGGCTTCGACTGTATGCACGGTGAGAGGAGTGCTGAGCAGAGTCAACATGAGGCGATTTCTGTTTCCCAGAGATCCTATGGCTCTGGGCTACCAAGTGGGTGGGTGAGAACCAGGGAAGGGCCGTGTGGCTGTGGTGACAGCATTTGCTCTGGGAGAAATGAACACTGTGGAGGCAGGTATTTGGGGGGTGGCAGCTGGGATCCCCCTAGCCCACACTGGAACCTCGGAGCAAGATGATCACTCTTGGCTCCAGACCCCAGCTTCCCGCTTTCGCAGTGGTGTTGGTTTAAACAGTTGGGTCCTCATCGCCCATGTGGGAAATGGGGATTGAGTTCCTGGCTTCAGGTTGGCCCAGACTTGACCACTGTGGGCATCTGGGGAATGACACAACCACACAATCAGTGAACAGAAGCTTCCTTTCTGTCTCTCAAATACAGAAATCACATACACACACACACACACACAAAATTAACACCATGCATACCTTTGACCTAACCATTCTAGGAATTTATCCTTTAGTCTTCAACGTGTAAAGATCATCCTTTATAGGCAAGAATAATCCAAACGTTTATCAATAAATGGATTAAACAACAAATAGCAAGGACATCCAAGGATCCCCAGGCAGCTCTTACAAAGAATGAGACAGAACTTGTGGGCTGTCATGGATCAATATCAAGAAAGAAGCAAAAAAAAAAGCATACTGGAAAAACGCACATGTAGTATCAACTCAACTTGGATAACTTTAGATTCTAAACTCATATGCATGCATATGTACATGGCAAGAAGTCTGGAGGGGTGGCTTGGTGGCACATCAGGCTAATCCTCTGCCTGTGGCGTCAGTGTCCCATATAGGCAGTGGTTCATATATCAGCTGTTCCATCTAGCTCTGTGCTTATGATCTGGGAAAACAGCGGATGATGGTTCAGGTCCTTGGGCTCTTCCTACCCATATGGGTGACCTTCTGGATATGCCATCCAGGTCTCCCACGTGGCTGGGACAGGCCCAAGCACTTGAGCCACCTTATTCTGCTTTCCTAGGCACATTAGCTGACAGCTGCATCAGAAGTGGAGGAGCCATGGCCTGAACCAGTGCCTGGATGTGGGATGCCAGCAATGGCTTATGTCCCTGTGCTACGTCGTTGGCCCCAACTTGTGCAAGCTATAGAAGCACCCGATTTATGCCAGCAGAGAACAGGCAGTGCGCATGCCTCCTGGATGCCTTTCCCATGAAGAGTCAGCCTTGCCCAACTCAACTGCAGACAGAGCTACTCCAACCTCTCTTTTCATAATTTTTTTTTTTTTTTTTTTTTACTTGTTTTTATTGAAAGGTGGCATTACTATAGAGGTGAGAACAAGAAAGAGGGGGAGGGAGAGAGATATTATCTTCCATCTGCCGGTTTACTCCCCAAATGGTCACAGCAGCAGAAGTTGGATCAGGAGCCAGGAACTTCTTCAGGGTCTTCCATGTTAGTTGCAGCGGAACCAAGCATTTGAGCCATCCTCTACTGCTTTCCCAGGTGCAAAAGCAGGGAGCTGGATGGGAAGTGGAACTGTCGGTGTTCTTGTGGGATGCCAGCATTATAGGGAGAAGCCTCATTTGCCATGCCATGTGTGGGCCCCTCCAACCTCTTAGTATTGTGTTACAGTATAATAAAAGAGTGGATTTCAAAAAAAATTCTTGTAATAATTTTGAGTATCAATAATCCTTCCTGTTTCAATTTGGTTTCTTTTTCTTCTATTAAATGAGTACCAAAAAAAAAAAAGGAATTCATGCAAATTTAACGGCATAATTGTATTTGGGATATTTTGAGAGAGAGAGAGAGAGAGAGAGAGAGAGAGAGAGAGAGAAAGAAGAGGGGCCAAGGTTTGTTAGGGCTGGTTCCTTCTCCCAAAGGAGAAGACTCCACCAGCTCACGTGATTTAAGAGCACCTGCTCTGGTGGGGGAGGACAGTTGGGGGCAGTGGCCAAGGGCAGATGGGCTCAGCCAGCAGCCCTCTCTCAAGAAAGCCTCTCACCTCCTTTCTGTCTGGGAAGCTGAGGACCTTGGGCCGGTCGTTTTTGAAAGCCAATCTGCCCTTACTTCAAAGGGATACGCGCTGGGGGAAACTATCCGATGCTTTGAAGTCATCATCCAGAAATTTCTCTGTGAAAACTCCCTTTATGGCATTCCTTCAAAACCTCGTTATATTCAATTTCAGCGTTTCCGAGTTTAAAATTGGAAGTTCAAGAAGCCCTTTGCGCCAGAACACCTTCCGCATAGTGGCCAGGCGGTAAACAGCAGAAGACCGGACTGGATGCCAACGGGCCTCTTCCCCAGGAGCCAGGGAGGCGGTGGACTTGGCAAAGACTGAAGGTCGCCGCTGGCAGAAGATCCTCCAACTACATCAAACAGGGCCTCTTTGCAATAATGATAGCAACTAGGATAGCATCAATAACGACAATGACAGCTGCCAGTGGCGGAGCTTTGGTGACCTACCAGGCACGGAACTGACCTCTTCAGGTCCTCTATCTCATGTCATCTCCCCACACTCCCGCGTGGTGAGGTCTCGTCTGAGCAGTGAAGTCCAGGGTCACACGGCTCTGCACGGGAGGCCTCGGGGTTTGGATAAATTAACGTGTGGCTTCCCAGTGCAAGCTCTGAACCGGGCTGTTGCCTGCCTGGCACTACCGACTGACTGTCAGCAGTTCCCTGGGGCAGGATGAAAGTCAGGTGTGCAGGGCCACTGCCTGGCATGGAGCTGATGAAACTGCCTGCAAGAGCTTCACAGGCAGAGCCGCCTGCAGGCCAATGATGCATGAAAGTGTGTGGGAAACCCCGACTGCCTGACCACGCTCTTGTTTAAAAACCATGGTTTTAGGGGCTGGATCGTTGCGGTAGAACTGGTTAAGCTGCCACCTATGAAACACTGGCATTTCATATGAGCACCAATTTGAGTTTCTGGCTGCTTCATTTCCCACCCCAGCTCCTGCCTGATACGTGCCTGGGAAAAGCAGTGAGAGATGGCCCGAGTGTTTGAGTCTCTGCCGCCATGGGGGAGACCCAGATGAAGCTCCTGGCTCTTGGCTTTAGCCAGACTTGGCCCTTTGTGACCATCTGGAGAAGAGAAAAATAAAATAAAACCATAGTCTTCTACATTAGTTGTGACTATGACTATGGGCTTCAAACACCTACTACTGTTTTTAGCCTTTTGATAACTTTTACTATTCACATTCAACCCTGGATTTTCCTTTCCTAATTTCCTTTCAAAGCAAAATTTATAATGTTCTCTGGTGTTCAGTCTCTAAAGTGTATCACTGAAGAAGAAGAAAAAAAAATCAATCCTTGTCTTGGAGAATGCAACAGAGGGCAGGGATTTGGAAAGCAGAGACATGGGGTCTGCTACATGCTTCCTGGCTGCCAGGCTCCTGGGCCAGGCCCTCATGACCACCCTGCCTCAGCCCTTCCTCACCTGGGCCTGCCCAGAGCAGGGGCTCGGAGTGCTGCATGCAGGATTCAGCAGTAGGAAGTTACATGGGGATGGCAAGGCAGAGACCAAGCAACAAATGCCACCAAGTTGGGGGCAACACCGTCGTATGGTAAGGTAAGTGTCTGCCTGTGGCACCAGCATCCCATATGGGTTCTGGTTCAAGTCCTGGCCACTCCAGTTTCCATCTACTTCCTTGCCCATGGCCTGGGAAAGCAGTGGAGAATGGTTCAAGTCCTTGGGATCCTGCACACACGTGGGAGACTTGGAAGAGCTCCTGGCTTTGGATCAACTTAACTCCGGTCATTGTGGCCATTTGGGGAGTGAACCAGCAGATGGAAGATGGATCTCTCTTTGTCTTTCCTCTCTGCAACTCTGCCTTTTGAGTAAAAATAAATAAATCTTAAAAAAAAAAAAACCAATGAAGCTGTTTAATTTATCTGGACAATAAGATGCTAGACTTTCTACATAGTCCATGCCCGCAATGAAGGAATAAGGACTGGATATGAACTGTACTATTACAACAATACAGAGGAATTCAATATGGGGGGAGGGCTTTTTGGAGGGGTTGGGGGAATCCCAGAGCTATGAAACTGTGTCATAAAATGAAAACAAAAAATTGTCACCAGCTCACTGGAAACTTCTGAGCAATCTCTAAAACATCACACCCCTGAAGAGCCAAGAGAGGAACTATAGACCAAAACCAATGCAGGACAGGCTAAGCTGCAGGAGGAGCGGGGTGTGTGTGTGTACCCAAGTCCACAGTCAAGATCAAGGGAGAGGACATTCAATGGGGGAAGGGAAGGCTAAGCCACTTTGGGGGCCTGCGCCCTCCCTAGCCGTTTTAAGAAAGGGGTAACAGAGTTGCTCAGTCACAAGCTGAAACGAACATGTGGCACTAGGCCAGAAAGGGCTCAGGAAACTCCCAGGAGGTCCATTCCGAGGGCTGCTCGGAACTCTTACACCTGCAGGTGAAGTTTAGATCCGCAGCTTCCAGAAACACGCAGTGGCCCAATCCTCTACCACCAGGGTCAAGCTGCATCAAGTGGAACACGTAGAGGCAGTAGGATTCTCCAACACTAAACCGGGGCAAGCACTATGGTGTGGACGGTTTAACTGGCCCTTGGGATGCCTGCTTCCTAGGTTGGAGTGCTGGTTCCTGTCCTGAATACTCCGTTTCCAGTCCAGCTTCTTGCTAATGCATTCCAGGAGGCAAGAGATGATGGCTCAAGTGCTTGGACCACTGGCACGCATATGAGACTTACACAAAGTCTCTGTTCTAGCTTGACACTCAAGAAGTAAATAATATATGGAGGATAATTCTCTCTCTGTATCACTTGCCTTTCAAATAGATAATAAACATTTCCCAAAAAACACAATTGTTTTTTTTTAAACCTGGTGGAGCAGACTTCCACAAAAGACCATGCATTTGGCAGAAATCACCAACTGAAACGATAGGTCTGGATTTAACTAACAAAAGAAGGCAGGCCCAATGAAAGAGCTAACCGAGGAAGACTTAAGAGCGCAGAAATGAACATTCCTGGGGAGACTCACGAGGCTACTGCATGGTGGAAAGCAGGCAGCTAGAGATGTTAAAAGTTTTAATTTTATCATTAACATTTTTAGAAGGATGAACCACAGCAAGAGCTAAAGGGTGACTGAACATGCCAGGAAACCAAGCCAAGCGGCTTTGTAAGAGCGCAGCACAAAGAGAAACACAAGAAGGGAAGTATGAGACAAACACCAGGAGTTCAACCGGCAGCAACATCTGGCAGCATCTGTCCAACAGAAGCTCCACAGGCACAGCAGAAACAAAGGAAGAGAATAATTGCAGTGACAACAACAAGTGATACTTTTCCAGGCCTAAAAGAGAGAGAGAGAGAGAGAGAGAGAGAGAGAGAGAGAGAGAGAGAGAGACATGTGAGCTCTCAGATTGAAAAGGCCCACATAAGGGCCAGGCTTATGGCATAGCAAGGGAAGCTACCAGCTATGATGCTGCGAATGCCAGTTTGACAACTACCTGCTACGCTTCCAACCTGGCTCCCTGCTACAATGCTGGGCAAGACAGCAGACTATGGTCAAAGCACCTGGTTCCTGCTGCCCATGTGGGAGACCTGGACGGAGTTTACAAGCTCCTGATTTAAACCTGGCCTAGTCCTGGCTGTTGCAGCTATTTGTACAGTGGACTCGCAGCTGCAAGATCTCTTATTGTCTCTCCCTTCTTCACTCGTTGTGACTCTGCTTTTCAAATCAATAAGTAAATCTTAAAAAACTAAAAGGCCCACCCAGTATTTTCTAAAGGGGACAAATAAGTTGATCTTGATACATTCATAAAGATCAAAGGTATGCTCTATGAGACTTGAAATATATGAGGCAAAAATGAAGAAATACAAGGGAATATGGATAAGAATATAGAAATCAGTATGGCCACATAGCTAAATACAGCTGAAGATCTCTTGCAGTGGCTTGCTAAGGACAATCAGAATTTGCAGAGAGGCTTATTAAAAAGCAGATCAGGAGCAACCTGTGCTACCTCCAATTCCAATTCTATACGATTCTGCTGTATGGGCTGAGAATTTATATTTTTAATAAACAGCCCCAGTGATTCTGATATAGATGGTCTGGAACGACATTTTCAAAATCACTAAAATTAGATAAGCAATACCTTGACTTCACTTGAGAACTCTGTGCCAAAAGGAGACTGACTCTTCTTTTGAAGAGTCACTGAGGAGTCATAAAAATGATCTGGCAGATCACAAATGAAATCTTAGTAAATAGTAGGAAGGCACAAAACAAACAGGCCATTCTTTATCGCTCAGTGAAATGAGAAATTAACAGAAAAAGGAGAGCAAAGAAACTGAAAACAAAACAAAAACTGTTGGAATTTTTGGGAACACTGTTGATATGGAGGGAAGAAAAAAAACCTCAAGTCACAACCAGCTGGATATAAAAGCAAAGCACTACATAGTAAGATTTGTGAGACAAGGAAAAAGCTATAGAGAGAGGAAAATTTATAGCCTTAAAGTTGATCATTAGGAGGTCCTGGTACAATGGCTTGGTTGGCTAACCCTCCGCTCTACAGTCCTGCAAGTATCAGCATTCTGCATGAGAGCCAGTTCATATCCCGCTGCTCCACTTCCCTTCCAGCTCCCTGCTTGTGGCCTGGGAAGCCTGTACAGGATGGTCCTGCACCCACATGGGAGACCTGCACCCACATGGGAGACCTGCACCCACATAGGAGACCTGGAAGATACTCCTGGCTCCTGACTTTGGAGCGGCTCAGCTCTGCCATTGTGGCTACTTGGGAGGTGAATTGGTGGATGGGAAATATTTCTCTGTGTCTCCCCTTCTTCTGGAAATCTGCCTTTCCAAGAAAAATGAATAAATATTACAAAAAGCAAGGCAGCTTTTTTCAGGTTCCATCTGGTGTCTGCACTTGCAGGAATCCCCTATGGAATCACAAGCCCTTTCATGTGTGGACCTGCAGGCCCTGGGCACCTAGTGAGTGCCCTTGTCCTTCCCAGGGACCATCCATGCTCGTGGCTGAGGCCCTGCTGCTCAGCTGGCCTTTTGCCATCTGCCCCACCTGCCCAGGGCCCTGCTGAATGCAGCCCTCCAGGCTGTCCTTCGGTCTGCCCTCCAGCTGAGCTGTCCAACCCAACGTCTACAGGGCACTCAGGACATCATGTCCCCTACTGTTCTGAGCTGCAGAGGGGGTCAACTCAAGGTACACTAGGAAGGAAAATTGCTCTTCCTGGTCTCATGTCAGAAACTGACGAAGTTTTCAGTGTCTCACTGGAAGTCGCCAGATGGTTACCAAAAGTTTGGCCAGCAAGTAGATTTCGTTTGTTCCACAGGAGATCATGAATTAGTTACCAACACACACACACACACACACACACACACACACACACACACACACAAAATGGGAGAAATCAAACACAAAGAAATCCTTTAGCTCAATATTACGAAAAATACCCTTTTGTATATCTTGCCTTCATAGTCTATAGTATAGAGTTTCTTAGGTATTCTCACAATTTTGGAATGTTGACTTTTTAAAAAAAAGATGTATTTATTTTTATTGGAAAGGTAGATATACAGAGAGGAGGAGAGACAGAGAGAAAGATTTTTTATCTTCTGATTAACTCCCCAAGTGGCCACAATGGCTAGAGCTGAGCCAATCCAAAGCCAGGAGCCAGGAACTTCTTCTAGGTCTCCCACATGGGTGCAGGGTCCCAAGTCTTTTGACTACTTTCCCAGGCCACAGGCAGGGAGCTGGATGGGAAGTGGGGCTGCCGGGATTAGAACAGCCCATATGGAATCCTGGTGTATGCAAAGTGACTACTTTAGCTGCTAGGTTACCATGCTGGGCCCCTGTAGTATACTTTTTAAAAACATCTAATGCAAAAATACTTTCTCATTAAAATACTCAGGGAAAGCACGTTCTGGCATAGTAGAACGTGTCCTAGTTGCTCCAGTTCCAATTGCACTCCCTGCAGATGGCCTGGGAAAGCAGTGGTAGGATGGCCCCTGCACCTACGTGGGGGGCTGGATGAAGCTCCTAGGTCCTGGTTTCAGCCTGGACCAGCAGTGGCTGTTGGGGGGTATCCAGGGAGTGAACCAGTGGATGGAAGATCTCTCTCCTTTTGTCTCTCTCTCTTTCAAAATTAAATTAATCTTTAACAAAATATTCAAATGATCCAGAAGAAAACTGAGCAAATTACAGAAAGTTCCCTTTACCCCTCCAGTCAAATTAACTCTGGCCTTGCATCTTACCAAGCCTCCGCATTTTGTTGTGTCATCCATTTATTCATTTGTATCTTGCTTTCTATTTTACTTCACTTTCTATCTTGTCTTCCAATGCCATCCCTAGTAAGTTGGCTCCTTGGGACAAATGTGTAATTACAATTAGAAAGCATAACCCCCCTGCCCTCTCCATGCCAGGCCCAGACTCGGAGGCCAAGTGCCTGTTGCTTGCTGCACACCTTGTGATTTAAAATGGTCTCTGGTGGCAGACATCTGATCTAGCACTTAAGACCTTGGCATTGCCCTCAGGCATGCCTGGGTTCGTTTCCTGGCTCTGCTCCCACTCCTAGCATCCTGTTAATATACACCCTGGGAGGCACCGGTCAAAGCCCAGGTGCCTGGGTTCCTAACACTCACATAGGAGACTCTGATGGAGTCCCTGGCTCCTGGCTTCAGCCTGGCACAGCTCTGGTGGCTGCAGGCATTTGAGGAAACGAATCAGCAGGTGGAAGATCTCTGTCTGTTTCGCTTTGTCTCCTTTCACATAAATAAAATTAAATGTCTAAAACTATTTTTTTTTATTCAATTAACACCATGTGTCAGAAATCCCAATGTTTCAGGATCCAAACTCTCTCTTTAAGCTGATTCCTCTACCTCAAGCAACACAAAAAAATCTGTCATTTTATGGGTCCTGATTCATGCTTTGGCAAACACTGTCACCATAATTATAACGTAGCGATATGATGATTGAATTCGGCTTGTGTGGGCTGGCCGGGGTGTCTAACCGACAATAGCCTCCCTCCCTCTCTCATTGATTCAATCAATCAATTGTTCAATTTACTTGCTTAACAAAGATTTATTTGCATGCTAACTCTATGCCAGGCACTCTTCTAGGAACCAGGAACACAGCAGGCAACAGGATGGAGCTGGCCTCTCACCACAGAGCTTAGGTCTGGAGTGGTGAAGGATGCTTCAGGTCCTGACCATCTAAGCTGCAAAGGACTATAGGCGTAGTCCCTGAATGGGCAAGGGCTCTTACACATCCTCTGTTACCCAGGAGCAGGGTTTTCCTCTAAATCTGACTGAGAGCTTAGGACTTCATACCTGACAGGCACAGGAAACATCTAATCTACTCCCAGATCTCTAAAGGGGTGTGATGCAGCCAGCCATGCTGAGTCTCAGCCACTTGCTTTGTCTACTGCTGCAGTGGGAATCCCAAGCTCACTGCTTCCAGAAGGGGTAACACAATGCAGAGCATCCAGGTGAGCTGCAGCCCCACAAGGTAATGAGTGGGACTAGGGCAAACTGAAGGTGTGTGCTCAGAATCAACGATGACCCCAGACAGGTCTGTGAGCTGAGGCTGGCCCTGCCGGTCACTGTCCAGGTCCGAGCCCTGCCCGGTGGCCACACTCCTTCCTGTTAGACATTCCTACTTCTTTCTTTACCCTGAACTTCAGCATACTTTTTCAAGTCATAGAGAAGGAGTAAGCCCTTCCCACTTGCCACTACTTTCTCTGGATTATTTTTCCTCATGTTTGAGCCAAAGTTTAAATGTGACCAATAGGAAAAAACAAATATGAAGGGGTGCATATTTCATGATCTATTAGTGCCCTAATATAACACAGCATTCACGTTTTATTTGTGTAAAGTTTACCTCTCTAAATAGCAAAGACACAAATGGATTAGTTTTATGGGAAAATGTCTCAGGGGTTATCTTAAGACTTTCTTGTGGTGTTTCTTGGGTGGGTGTTCGGCACAGGGGCTAAGTCGCCGCTTGGGTGTCAGCATCCCTCGCTGGAACGCCTGGCTCCCGGCCCACCTGCCCTCTTGCAGAGCTAGCTTCCTGCAGGTCCTTGCAACTTAGATGAGAGAGCTGGGTGGAGCTCCAGGCTCCTGGCTTTGGTTTGGCTCCTCCCTGGCTGATGCAGGCATTTGTGGAATGAAACAGTGGACAGAAGAACTATCTCTGTGTCTCACTTGTTCCATCTCCTCAACTTTCAAATATAATGAAAATAAATAATGTTAAAAGCACAGTAGCACCCCCCCCAACCTCCTACATCCACACATGGGGGAATGGATTCTCAGACTCCCAGTGGATCTCTATAAACCATGGTGAGTCCAAATGCTATATATACCATGTGTTTCCTTATACACACATACCTGTGACAAAATGCATTTGTGTACTGGGCACAATAAGAGATTCATGCAACAAGTAAAATCAAACAGGATGATAGTCACACAGTAAGGAAAATCCCATGAATGTGCTTTCTCTCGCACGTGCTGTACTTTGATGGCCAATCCGGTAACTGAGACAGCTAGCAAGTGAAACAGGCGGGCAGCGCAGACGGCGTGGATGGACCAAGGCTGGTTCCCTCTCCAGGCAGGACAGAATGGGGTAATGTAAGCTTCGCGTCATGTTACTCAAGAGAATATGCAATTTAAAACGGATGAACTATTGATTTCCGTGCAGTGTTTTCACATCTCGGCTGACCTCAGGTAACAGGAACCATGGAAAGTGAAACCGCAGAAGAGAGGGGAATAATTTTGTTGAATACAGTTTAGCCTACTGTTAACACCAGCTCAGATATTCCAGAAATACTGACCTATGGTAGAGACATTGTCAGCAATGATTTTGTTTAAAAAAAAATTTTTTTTTGTCTAATTTGTAAAAGATCTATTTATTTTTACTGGAAAGGCAGATTTTACAGAGAGAAGCAGAAACAAAGAGAGGTCTCCCATCTGCCAGTTCATGCCCCAATGTTCACAACAGCTGGAGCTGAGCCCAGTTCAACGCCAGTACCCAAGAATTCCTTCTGGGTCTCCCAGATGGGTGCAGAGGCCCAAGGACTTGAGTCCTTTCCCAGGTCATAAGCAGGGAGCTGGATTAGAAATGGACCAGATGAGACACAAGCTGACATTCATATGGGACGCCGGCACTTGCAGGTAGAAGATCAGCTTGTTGAGCCATTGTGCCAATCCTCCTCTCCTTTTTTTGGTGGGGCGGGGGGAAGGCTATTTATTTTATGTGACTTCCTCTCCCACGTGAATTTCCTCAGAAAAGGGCATAACTCTTGCCCTATATCCCTGCTGGTGAGCCTCTGTGGGTACTTGTTGCTTCCATACTTTTCAGTCATCTTAATTGGGCATGACGTGGAAGAATTGTTAACTTTGATTTTCAAGCATCTTTCTTCTGCAGTTCCCTAACACCAAGCTGCAGAGTTCAAAGCACTCAGGAGAGTGCTCCTTCTGTTTGAGGCATTCTCTACTCTTCAGGCTGCTGTTTCAGAATCACTCACACTTTGTCCAAAAAAAAAAAAAAAAAAAAAAAAAAAAGTTAGCTCTTAGATACAAATTCTGTTACTTCAAAAATCAGTCCTCAGGACCTAACTGCCACCTATCCGTATTGACATTGAATGCAAATGGCTTAAAGTCATCAATCAAATAAGTCAGTCCTAACAGGGATCGCTACAAGTTTTATTTATTTTCATTTTATCTGACACAGAGAGCTTCCATCCACTGGTTCACTCCCCAAATACCCATAAAAGTTGGGGTTGGGGGGTTCAGCTTGGTGTCATACTAGGTTAAACCTCCATCTGCGATGCCAGCAACCCAGGATCAAGTCCTGGCTGCTCCACCTGGGATCCAGTTCCCTGATAGTATACCTGGGAAATCAGTAAAAGACGGTCTAAGCCCTTGGGCACCTGCACCCAAGCGGGAGACCTGGAAGAAGCTCCAAGCTCCTGGCTTCAGACTGGCTCAGCTCCCGGCCCAGCCATTTTGGCCACTTAGGGAGTGAGCCAGCAGTGGAATCTATCTATCTCTCTTTTTCCCACACACTGACCTCTCCTCTTCTTGTAAAATCTGCCTTTCAAATAAAGGCAAATATTTTTTTTCTAAGTTGGGAATAGGCCAGCCAGGGCCAGGACCCTGAACCACAGTCTAGGTCTCCCACATGGGTAGCAAGGGACGGAAGTATTGGTCCATCATCTAGAAGGTTTTTAAACTGGGTCTCTCTTGTTTTTATTTTCTACTTTATTTTCCCCCTTTGTTTCTACTGGCATGGTACAGCTCTTTAATGTGTTTTTAAATTTTGTTTTTTAGTTATTTACTTGAGTGGTAGAGAGCCACAGAGATAAGAAAGAGAAATCCCAAACATTGCAGGGGCTGGAGCCAGAAGCCAAGAGCTTGGATTCGTACAGGTGGCAGGCACTAAACACCAGCTGCCTGCCAGGGTGCCATTAGCAGGCAGCCGGTGTCAGGAGCGGAGCTGGGCATCTGGGTGCTCCAATACGGGATGCAGGCATCCTCGCTGATGTCTTAACTGCTCTGCCAAATGTTTAATGCCAGTTTTTTTTTTTCCTTTAATTTATATTTTGAAACAATGTAAAGCCACAGAAAATTGATCAGGATAGTATAATCAACACCTGGCTATCCTTCACCTGCATTTACCAGGGAACATTTTTGCCTTGTTCATTTCCTGATTTCTCCTTTTTAATATTACATATGGATTTTTTCTGACCCATTGTTGCACTGGTTGCTGACCTCACATGCCCTCAGACTTGCATCTTTCAGTAGGTCTTCCGAGAAGAGGCTGTTCATCCACTCATATGGCCACTCTTGAGCTTGCTGATAGTCTGGGTGTCCCCCCAAAAAACCCAGGGAACTGAAGGCTTGGTCCCTAAAGGCTTAGGGTAGCAGCCAATAGATTAATACTAATGGTCAATGTATTAAGGGAGAGAGACTGGATGTGATTCTAGTGTCCAGGGTATGACTGATGTCTGGGCTCACCGGAGGCTCCCCTGGGACAGGGTTGGTTATCTAAGCTCAGTTCGGTCTCCTTTCTCCTCCTCTTTCTCATTCACCACATGCTCCTCCTTCCTCCACATGTGTCCGACCACCCAAGAGGCCGGGAGCTCTTGGCCTGTGAACTGCCAAAACTGTGTGCTGAAATCAGCTTGTTTCTATCCGGAGTAGCTCCTCTCAGGTATTTTTGGTTATAGTAACACAAAGCTGACTGCTATCGCCACAGGAGAAGGGCTGGGTGCAGGAAACTAAATGTTGATGCCACATCATTGTCTAATACACTCCAGTTTCAAACCTTGTTAATTTCCCCAAACCATGCTCCAGTGGCACAATTTCCCCCATCCTACACTGCTTCAGGATGAAATCGCAGTATCCTGCTTTAACCAGAACAGCCCCTCGCCTTTCTCAGGCCTCAAGCCACTGACGTTTGAGCAGAATCCACGCTGGTCAGCTTGCAGACTCTCCCCTCAACCTGAGTCTGTCTGGTTTGGTTTTACTTGACCTCATCAGATTTTGTTTTAGAAGAACATTTGTCATCAATGTTCTCAGCTGTGGTTTCACTGGGGAGCGCCTGGGCCAAGGAGAGATTCATTCTGCTGTGATGCAAAATAGTACGCAGCCTGGCTGACGGATGGCCTCCTTGGAGCACCTTGCCCCCAGCCCTGAGATCAATAATACTCACAATGCACTTGGCATGGTCTCAAGCAAACACGGGACGGTGCGGTTCCCGGCCTGTCACTGCTCATTCCACTCAGTGGTGCGGCCCGAGCTCTCCTGAGGCCTGGGTCAGCAGCGCCACTTCCCTGCTCTCTGCTTTCCTCAGACTGGGACGTGGGATGAACACCCTGAGCATGTCATCCACAGGGCTAAGGTCTCAACGGATAGCACGTCCATGCCATCCTCCACGTGCTCCTTGGCACTTGGTATATTCTCACGTAATGCGAGCTCTTACTTACAAAAAGCTGTCAGGAAGTCTGATCTCTCCTGTTTTGGGTCTTCTGGTGGGCACGCCAGAATTGGGCTTGTGTGTGTGTGTTTGGTTGGGTTTTTTTCCCGTTTGAGCCAAATGCTCCTGTGAATCTGTGTGATTGCCACAAACTCTCTCGTGGGGCCCACCTTCTATCCCAGCAGTTCAGGTAGGGGAAGTAAGATGGTGGAAATCAACCTTGCCGTCAACTCCCGGGAAAGCCAGGAAGACTCTTTCTCTGTCCATGTATCCAGGAGGGTCAAGCTGGTGGGGGACTTGGTACCACAGGGACAAGCACTGAGAACCAGGCAAGGCAGGTGCAGCCACCATCCTGAAGGCATGCTGGGGGTTCCCTCTTCTTTTGGGGTCCCTGCATCCCATCCCTCTCCACACTGCATCACCCTTTGCTCTCGCTTCCGAAGGTGAGCAGACTGTACTCCTGCTGTGCCAGCACCAGTAAACAAAAAGACCAGGATTCAAACTGCGGGCCACCAACATTCAGGAGCAGTGCTTGGATGTACTGAGCTTTATGATGCCTGAGTGATTCTGAAATGCAAAGATGGTTATGGCATACTGTCAAGTAAAAAGAAAAAAAAGTAGGTTTATAGGGCCAGCCTGGTGGCACAGCATGCTAATCCTCCAGCCACAGCACCAGCATCCTATGGAGGTATTGATTTGAGTTCTAGCTGCTGCACTTCTAACCCAGTTCCTTGTTTATGGCCTCAGAAAGCAGTGGCGGATGGCTCAAGTCCTCGGGACCCTGCACCCATGTGGGAGACCTGAAGAAAACTCCTGCCTTCAGATCAGCTCAGCTCCAACCATTGCAACCACTTAGGGAGCGAACCGGCAGATGGAAGATCTCTCTCTCCCACTCTCTGTAACTTTTTCAATAAGAGAAGTATATATTTTTAGACTTATTTGTTTTTATTGCAAAGTTAGATTTACAGAGAGAAGGAAAGACAGAGAAAAAAAAATCTTCCATCTGCTGGTTCACTCCCCAAGAGGCCCAATGGCCAGAGCTGAGCCAATCTGAAGCCAGGAGCCAGGAGTTCCTTCTGGGTCTCCCACATGGGTACAGGGTCTTAAGGTTTTGGGCCATCCTCTACTGTTTTCCCAGGTCAAAAACAGGGAGTTGGAAGGGAAATGGAGCAGCCAGGACACAAACCAGCGCCTATATGGGATCCCAGCACATGTAAGACAAGGACACCAGCCACTAGGCTCCTGCACCAGACCCTAAATACATAGATATATTTTTAAGTAGGATTATAAGCCCTATCTCCACCTGATATATGTATATACATGTATACTCACTTACCACTTTTAATAGCTTTCTACTTTGAAAGACAGATACCCAAGCTTGTGCACACACACACCCACACACAGATGGAAGCAAGCATGTGGGGTATGTGTAAGCTCCAGTGCACTGATTCACTCCCCCAAATGCCCACAACGGCTGGGACTGGGACAGGCTAAGGCCAGGGCCAGGAAACCCACCTAGCTCTCCCACAGGGGTGCCAGGGCCCCACCTGCTGGACTCGTCACCTGCTGGCTTGCCTGGCCTTTCAGGGTGCACGTCGGCAGAAAGCCGGAATCGGGGGCAGAGCTTGGGCTCAAGCCTAGGCACACTTCCGTGTGGGACAGGGGTAGGTGGCCCAAGCGGCACTTTCACGGCTGCGCCAAACACCTGCCCTGTCACCTGTTGCACCTGCAGTGTGTAGAGCTTGTGGTGGGGACTGTGGCACACACATCCAGCTAAGGGGACACCTGCGCCCCCACCCCCCGCCCTCAGCTCCAGTCATCGCTCTGGTACAAGCACGAGGATCCTGAGCCCAGGGTTGGAGCCTAGTAGCTAAATCCTCGCCTTAAATGCACTGGGATCCCATATTGGTGCCTGGCTGCTCCACTTCCCTTCCAGCTCCCTGCTTGTGGCCTTGGAAGGCGGTCGAGGATGGCCCAAAGTCTTGGGATCCTGCACCCATGTGGGAGACTGGAAGGGACTCCAGGCTCCTGGCTTCAGATCAGCGCAGCTCCGGCTATTCTGGCCTCTTGGGATGTGAACCAATGAATCAAAGATCTCTGGCTCTCCTTCTCTCTGTAAATCTGACTTTCTGGTAAAAATAAGTAAATATTAAAAAAAAAAAAAAGAGAAGAAAAGAGTAAGAACAAGGATCCTAAGCCTTCTGGTCTGTCAACACAAGCTCCCAATTCAGGTTTTCACACAGAATCTCCCGACTCTTAAATGTCAGCTGGTAATTGACATCTTTTCAAAGCACTGTGCAGGTCGGCGGGGTGGAAGCCAGGCGCACATGTCTGTCGCGTGCAGGTCTGTGAACCCGGGGCGCCAAGAAATTGAAGATCACAGACAGTGCGACTGAAGGCCAAGAGGCTGAAGTGTTTTAACAGTAAAGGTCGGAGAAAAAGCAGCCTCCGGGACGCGCCTTCCCTTTGCTCTGTCGCAGCCCAGCAAACACCGTGCAGCAGCCGGGTGCCTGCAGCCCTGCTTGTCTTTCCCTCTGCCCGTTCCATTTGCATCTCCGAAGGCTTCTGCCATTACGGAAATACTGGCATTGCCACTCCACTGTGTTGTTCGGCAGGAAAAAAAAAAAAACTCCAAGGAGGAAATTGACTGGGAAGCCTTAACGAGGGCTCCCTCAAGGCGGTGTTTGCTTTTCTTTTTGTTGTTGTTGTTGTTATTTTGGAAAAGGAAAAGAATTACAATCATAGTGAAGAAAATGAAGTGCTGATAGACGAGCGGCCATGGCAATTCTGAGCATGCGTACAGAGGAATGTTAACAGGACCCAGGATCCTGTGAGGGAGCCAGCGCACCTTGCGGGTCAGGGGACTCGGGTGGCCCGAAGAAGGGAAGGACCACGTGCTAGCTGAACAGAAGGTGCTGGATGCTTGACAGATGGCAAGCTACCTCGGCCCCTTGCATGTACAGCCAAGGTTAAACTTGGCTGAGAATCAGCCACGTGCATGAAGGGAAATGGGCGGCTTAGTATGCGTGCATTGATCCCAAGCAGGGGACTGTTCTGATTCAGAAGCGGTGTGTGTGTGTGCGTGTGTGCATGTGTGTGGATGTGTGTGCAAGTATGTGCACGTGTGTTGTGTGGGAAGGGAGTTTTCAAGGCAATAAAGACCACAATCTTGCCTAGTGTTTAATTCCCACTTCTGGACTGGGTAGGGAAGCCAGGTCAATGAGTCATCCCTCAGCCAGGCTCGGCCCTTGTGGTGAGGCCGTGGCACACACAGCTGGGCCCACGGCTGGGCTGATGTTGCTCAGAGCCCAGCTTAGCAAACTTGACTTTGACCTGTCACAGTTGTTGGAAGACCGCCCCCGCCCCGGCCGGCAGCAATGCAGTTCAAAGGACTTGAGAGGAAGTGGCAGGGTGGGGACGGGGAGTAGATGTCTGTCAAGGTCGTGCACCCCTGCACTGATGAAAGGACTCGCAGCCACAGCTCCGTGGGCCTCGGGGGGCGGGCCGGGGGCCTGTGCCTGAGCTCTCTGCAGCCCGCAGGGTGACAGGCAACATGTGTTAGCACGTGCACCTGCACGCGGACAGACAGGCTGGGCATCGGCTCCGCCTGCCTACCTTCCCTTCAAACTCTGACCCAGCTTTTACGATTCAGGGCAAAGTCACCTCCTCTGGGAAGCCTTGCTGGATAGCGCCTCACACTTCTTCCGGCCAAGCTTTATCCTCACGTCTCCCTCCTCCCCAGCCTGTGGGCAGCAGGCAACCCAGCTGGGATCGGAGTGTGATCGCCGGAGTGTGGTGGGATGGACGTAAGAGGGAAGGGGCTCAGTGAGGGAGGATGGCATGAATAAAGTGGCAGACAGTGTCCCCAGGGGCCAGTGTAGTTCTCTGAGGCCAAGGCCGACCCCCTACCTGTGGCTGATCCCCAGAAGCATCCATGCTTTTGGCTTCGGCATCCTCACTCAACTCAAAATCTTCCGAGTAGTCCAGCGGGGGCTCGATGTGGAGTCTGGAGCCGGCTTCTGTTTTGATCTGCACTGATTTCTAGACACAAAAATTTAGATGGCGTCAGACACAGAAGTGGCAGTGAGGGGGTATCAGTGGACACCTGTGCTTCTCTGAGGAGCACACACTAGCCTGGGGGCAAGGACTGAGCATGGAACCATGACCCTGCGCTAGGGGACCACCCACAAGCACCACATATGACACTACCTCTGCTTCAAAGTATTGGCTGGGGGGGCCAATGCGGTAGCCTAGCAGCTAAAATCCTCACCTTGCATGTACCAGGAACCCATATGGGCGTTGGTTCTAATCCCAGCAGCCCAGCTTCCCATCCAGCTCCCTGCCTGTGGCCTGGGAGAGCAGATGAGGACAGCTCAAAGCCTTGGGACCCTGCATCCAGCCTCCTTCTTCAAATGCATTCATTTATCCTACTTGACAGAGAGGGAGAGAAAGAAAGATCTCCCATCTGCCGATTCAGTTCCCACATGTCCACAATAGCCAGGTCTGGGAAAGACCAGAGCTCCATCTGGGTCTCCCACATGGGTGGCAGAGATCGAGTCCCGGGGCCGTCACCTGTTGCTTCCCAGGGTGCGCACTGGCAGGAAGTTGGATGAGAAGCCGAGCTGGGGCTTGACCCAGACATTCCTATACAGAATGCAGGTTTTCCAAGTGGTGGCTTAACTCACATGCCACATGGGTGCAGCACGATCCAAGCTGACATTGTGCCATGCCTCCTGCCTCCCACCTGTGCTTTCGCTGCAGGTGCCATGTCACCTGACATGGATTGGCTGTCACTCTACCTGTTCCAGGCGCACTGGCTCATGTAACTGCTCACAACAGGCACCAGGGGAAACAGAGGACTAAGAGGATTAAGCATTCATCTGAGGTCACTCGGCTGGGAAGCCACGCAGCTGAGAGTTAAATCTCGGTGGCATGGCTCCAGAGGCCTGACGCTACACTGCGGACTGGCCAGCGTTTCCTGTAAACGGTCGGGAGTATACATTTTAGGCCCTGTCAGTGTGCGCTCTCTGCCATAATACTCGACTGCCCCGCTGCAGCTTGAACGCAGCCTCAGACGAAGCCTAAACAAACGGGCTGGCCGCCTTCCAATCCCACTTGATTTACAAAAACAGGCTGAGGCTGGCTCCAGCCCTGGGGCTGCAGTTTATCAAGCAATACCCGTTCGAAGCCACCACATTACACTGTCCCAGCAGGCCCGAGAGGAATAAACGGGCCCCTCCTGGGCTACGGCAGAGACCAGAGAGGGGATCAGACAATGCCCTCGAATGATCTAATGCACAGAAGGCAGGCAGGCAGTGGCTAACCTACACATGATTCTACGCAAAGAACTTGGAGGGAGAAAGCACAGGGAGCTGGAAAAACAGCCAAGGAATCTCCCTGCTTGTGAGCAGGGAGACAAGATGCAGAAGGCGGCACTGCACGCTTCCAGAAACTTCCACATGCCCCTGGGCTCTGAGTATCCTGCACTTGACCTGGGCCTGCCCATCTGTTCTACTTCCTCCTATTCCACCTTGCCCTGCTTAGCTGCTCTGGGACCAAACGACACAAGGACTTCCACCAGGCTTTGCCCACTTGTTCTCAAAGCCAGTATTAGCCTCAGGGGCAAGGTTGGTGGAGGAAGGATGCAGGTAGCCAGGGGCATCCTGGGCCAGGGCATTCCTGGAGACCTCCCTGCCTCAGCTGGGAGGAGATGGATTTCGCATGAACCAGCCGATGAGTATTCTTCCTTTCTCTTCGGAAACGCTCGGTGGTGACCCAATGCCAGGAGCCTTCCGGAGAGGGAGGAGAGAGTGTGAGGAAGAGGGGGGCGCCTAACTCTCGACACCATGCCTGTGCCTCTCCAGGTACAATTCACGAACAAGTACCACCGGCCTGCCCTGATCTGTGAGAAATGTGGACTACTGCTGCCCTCCTCGCCCGAAGAGTCAGCAGGTGCGCTTCAGCAAGAACAGACACCATGAGGTCTGTGTGGCTGGCGATCGGAAGCGCTCCCCACGGTGTTCTAGCAAAAGCATCGTGCTTTTCTTCTAGGAAATCCTCCCTGCTTCGTGCCCCCTAAAGCAAGTGGCACTGAACCCCCGTCCCAGGGGAGAATGGAGCTAGGATCCAGACTCGGCCCATCAGAATAGAGATGTGCCTGGGAGCCTAAGGAGAGGCAACGGCAGGTGGTAGAATGCAAATGGCAACTTCTCATGGCTATCCTGGGATCACACGGCAGCATGGAAGGGAAAGGAGAGCTGAGAGAATGAGTCCCATGACGTTGTTGGATTTGCTGGGTCCAGCCACACCAGAGTGTGAGAGAGCCAAGTAAGTGATCGGCCTGGGATGGGGCCGGGCATATGGTGCCACCAGGACGATGCCTGGGGTACCCGTGTCAGATTGCCAGGCTTCAGTCCTGCCCTCCCCACTTCCGGTTGCAGCTTTCCTGCTAACACGCAGCCTGGCAGGCAACTACTGGACTCAAGTCCTTGGGTTCCTACTACCCACACGGGAGATGGCATTCCAGGTTCCTGTCTTCTGCCTGTTGCAGCAGTCGGGGAGTGGACTGGTGGATGGATGATCCCTGTGCCTCTCTCTGTCTTTCAAATAAAATGAAAATGCATTTTATAGGGAGAGAGAAGAGAGGGAGCGAGCTGGGATGAAGATAGCTTTGCGACTGATTTGAATTTTAAAACGCAGCAGAGAGGTGCTCCGGCGTTCCGGGAGAGCCCAGGCCTCTGTGGTTTCTGCGGTGTACTCAGCCTTGCCCCTCAGCGGCTTACTGATGGCACTGGGCCCGCCAACACCTCTGAGGAGCAAACACAAGGTTTGCAGGGGGGCATTTGGACCCAGGGCCTGTCGGTCCTCCCTGAGAACAGACTGCCCAGGAAGCTTCCAGGGGCAAGAGCTCGCTGAGCACCCAGCTCCCAGAAAGGGAGGAAGGGTGCCTATGAAGCAACATGTGACAAAATTACCACGGTCCACAAAGAGTGTCTAAGCTGAGTGGGTGCCTGAGGAGGGAGGAATAAATAGAGTCTCCATCTGGCCTGCTCGCGCCCCCCTCCTCGCAGGCCTGGGGAAGGCCCCCTGCCGCCCCTGGGAGCCGGCTGAGGTAGGTCTGCTCCCGGTCCGGGCCCCCCAGCAGCGGGCCTGCAGTGCTCCCAGCCTCCCACCAGCACGCCCTTGCACGGGCTGATGACTGCGCTCCTGCCTGGCTCCCCGCCTGGCGGGCTGCTCTCTCTGCCAGGAGTGGGTGTTTCCAAGCGGCTGCTCTTTCCTGCCTACTTACACAGCGCCCAGACCTTGGTAGACCCTTATGGGGAGGTCTACGCAGCAGGAGGCTCTAAAACCCTGCCACCCCAACGTTCCGGTTCCCACTGGCCAGCCCCAGGGGGTCCCAGTCCACACTGGACCCAGTTCATGCTCAGGGTTATTTGCGCATATCTACCATCCCTCTAAGCTTATTGTCAAGTACACATGTGCACCCGCTTACACACACACACACACACACACACACACACACACACACACACACACACACACACACACACATATTCCAAGGATGGGGGCCCGCCCCAGGGTTGTGCAGGTTGTGCGCTGTATCAATGGCGCCCTCTAGAGGATGAAAGCAGAGCCTGGGGTGGGGAGCATGCCTTGCTTGATCTGTTCTTCCCGGATGTGTCTGAAGGCCTCCAAGCATTGGCACTTGATGCTCTGACAGCCTGCATTGTGCAAGGTCACGGGAAAGCCTGGTGCTTTCCGGGCTGTTACATTTGCTGTCGTCGCTGTAGGAAAGGCCCTCATGGCTTCCCATGTTCACTGGCCAGCTTCCTAGGAGGTGCTTCGGCCACCTAGGTCACAACAGGAAACGGGATGTGGCAGAGGAAGGGAGGGTGGCAAGGGCGGGGGCGGGGGAAGAGTGGAGTCTCTGCTTTTATCATGGCAATGAACTTGCTTTTGAGACCTTTAAGGAAAGCCCACCCCACAGTAAATTGCTGGAAGGCCAATCCCTTCACTACCAATTTAATGCTGGGAGCCGATGACGTTCATCAAACCTGACAGCATTTTGGTAAACGACGGCTGTGTTGATTAGGCCGCTGTCCACCCAAGTATTACAAGGCTGAGGAAGCCATAAATCTTAATCCACTGGTAGCAGCAGAAAGATCCGAGGCCTGGAAGGGGTGGGGGTGGGAGGGAGGAGGACGGTAGGAGGAAGAGCCCATTTATCACCACCAGCCGATTCCACGGCCAAAGTGGCCATCTGGAAGCCTGCACGGCCGCCGCCGTTAGCCTCCCAGACCCCCAGAATCGGAGTGTTTGGGATGGGTGCTAGAGCCGCAGGTGTTTGAATGATTCTGGGACCCAGGAACCCCAATGGCTAGGTGCCTGCTGGAACAGCCCCACACTGCCCCTCGGCCCCAGGCTGCTTTCTGCGAGCTGTGTCAGACCCTCAGAAGGGGAACGTACAGTACTGGAAGAGGCTAGGGTACTGGGCATGGCATGGTCAGAGAACATGGGATGTATGGCTTGAAAGAGTTCTGGGAAGATGCTGAGAAAAGCCTGCAAGACAGCCAGGTAGAGAAGGAAGAGGACCAGACGGGGTGGGAGTGGGCAGCAGTGCTGGCTGTGAGTACAGCTGGAGCTCAAGGCACGCACTGTGCCTCGGGACCGCCGTGTCCCTGGCCGACATGGCTGTGCCCACCAGGAAGAGGTAGAGTGACCTCCAGGTGCGCAGGTTCAGATGAGGAAGAAGCCCCCGGGCTGGGAGGAGGCCACGGTCCTTCTCTTGATACAGTGGTTTCTGAGACTGTCATTGGACGTGAGGGGTCCTGCCACCTGTCTCCCGCCACCAGCCCTCAGCTGCCTTCGAAAGCGGCGGAGCCCACTAAGAAGGTCAGGACCAAGGGACGAGTCAGAACCATGCATCCCCCTGCTCACTGCTCGGGCTCCTACCCCCACAGCCCAGGCCCTTGGCCCTGACGATGGCAGCTCCAGTCTATTCCTTAGCGCAGCCCTTGTCTCCTCCCTGAGAGGCTCTGGGACCCACAGAGCCTGCTCCACGGCTCACTGGCTGCCATGCTCTGCTTCCCATGACCTGGCCCCACCTCTCCCTGCGGCCATGGATGCAGGAGTGAGCCTCACACGCAGGTTACAAGGCTAGTAGTTGGGCTCCCACCCAAGGACCAAATACTGACAGGATCAGGGAAGGGGAGTGTTGTCAGATGATCTTTGTCTTGGAAAGTGTTAACAACCCTATAATGAGAAAAAGGAAAACTAGCGTGGAACAGGTGCAAGGGGCCAGGTGGGCGCTGTTGCTGGGGACAGAGAACAGAAGCTGGAGGCGGGGCGGGGGGATGGCATGGAGGTGGCAAGAAGAGAGCTGTATCA
The DNA here is from genome assembly GCF_017591425.1 of Ochotona curzoniae. Classification (NCBI taxonomy): domain Eukaryota; kingdom Metazoa; phylum Chordata; class Mammalia; order Lagomorpha; family Ochotonidae; genus Ochotona; species Ochotona curzoniae. Next base: position 9,684,938 of record NW_024465421.1, read on the forward strand.
GTTCCCAGGGCCCTCCTGGAGCCATAGACCTCTCCGAGCAGTCTTTCCTGTACACGGCAGATGTGAACTGCCCACAAACACACATGTAGTCATGGCTCCTCTTAGAACCCTCCCTGGGTGTCCCTACATTGGGATTAAAGTCCAGATCCTTTGTGTTTCTTTCCAGGCCTCGTGGGATATGACCCTGCCTACCCAGGGTGCCAAAGTCACCCTCACCCTCTCTGCTGTCACGTATTGGCCATGCCCCTGTCTTCCCTGAGCCCCTTCCCACTGCTCATCGCCCATCGTGCTCTCACCAAGGACACTCTCCTGCAGCTTCCCAGGGCTGCCTCTGGCTGACATGGGGTCCGGCTGGGTGCCCTGTAGGAGGCAGCTGCTGGCTGGTGCGTGCTGCTTTTTGTTCTCTGTCACTGGGACTTTCTCACCTCATTTATCAATGTGCTTGCCCTTGGCCTCCTCTCTCCTCTCTGTAAGCATGAGAGCCAGAGGAGCAGCACCTGGTCAAACTCCCTGCCTGCTGGAACCTCAGCACCCACAGAGGGTCCCAAACTTAGTAGGGGCATAGAACCAAGGGACCTGCTGCCGTGAGGAGCCCAGTCCACCCTTGTGCTGATTCAAGAACAATGGTCAGGCCTCGTTATTTGCAATGACGGGGCCAGGCCTGGGCACTATAGGAACTACGCAACAACAGGTGATGTTACCAACTCCGCTTTAAAAGGAGAAAGGTGAGGCAAATGGCCCAAGATCACCCGACCACTAGGGGGTAGAGCCACGGCTTTGAAGCCAGGCTGTTCGGAACCGTTTCTCTGATGTGTCTGACACCTGCTGCGGCAAGCAGCCCCACCGATGGATGCCCTGTGGCTCCCCTGCCCGCACCCCCAGCAGCCGTGGGAGGGCGGGAGGGCTTCTTGAAGATGGAACCAAAGCCAAGAGAAGCTGTTTTACCGATAACAGGGTGCACAGCTGGTCAGCAGGCACATAGCTCAGAGATGCTGTGCTACTTTCTGCAGGACACTCGGCTCTCTGTCCCATTGTCCAATGGCCTCAAATCTAAATGCCCCAATGAGTCAGGAAAGAAACGGAAACCAGGAAGTGGCCAGGCAGTGGTCTACGAATGAGAATACACAGTAGCCACCTCTGGTCTCAGGTGGGGCCTGTGGCCAAGAGGAGGCTTCATGCCCTGCCTGCAGGGGGCAGCTGCTATACCGTTCCTGCTGGTGGCTGTCTAATGGTAGGGGGACAGCCCAGCACAGCAGCCGGAACGTCCCATTTTCCCAAGGATTCCACATAGTTTTTCTACACAAAACCTTCTGGGGCCAGGATTGCAGAGTAGTGGGTGAAGCTGCTGCCTGAGATGCCAGCACTGCATATGGGCACGACAGCCCATAATAGGGAGGGCATCAAGCACCCTCACTCTACCTCTACCCGGGGTTCCTGGCTCAGTGGCAGAGACCAGAGAGCCAAGCTCTGGCTCCTGGGGTGATTCAGGCTTAGCTAATCAGGTGGTTCCCATGGCAGGGAAAGAGGAAGTGGAGGCAGGAGCAGGTAGGTGCTGGGCACAGCTAGTCCTGCACCTGGTGCTACAATAGTTGGCCAAGGATCTTTCTTCCTAGGGCAGTGCTAACGGGCCCAGAGGTAACTTGAGGCCAAAGTCTGTGGCATGCTAGTTCCTGGGCATTCCTGGGCAGCAGCTCTGGCCATCACAGTGTAAGCACTCCTGGCAGATAAGGGCTAAAGCAGCTGAGTACCCTTCCTGGGCACTTTTCCTGTAGGTTCAGCTTAGAACCCACTTGTCGCATTGGCCCAAAGATTATGCCAGTACCTGGCTTCCCTGTTGGCTTAAAATAGCCTGAGTGGTCTCTGTGGGTAGGCCCTGACTGACCCCTGATGGCTGGAGTGCATGACGACAATTACAGTCCTTACAGCACCAGGAAGCCAGGAAAGTAGGCATGATTAGGCTCACGGAAGTGCAGACCCTCAAGGAGAACATGAGGGGCCAGAGGGGGGGAGTGGGGAAGGATGCTAATTAACCCAAGGCCAAGTCTTTTAAATGGCACCGAGTCTTTGCGGCCTGCCACGAAGTCACAGCTCAAGACACAAATATGGCTTCTGATAATAGGAGGCACTCAGAACCACTAGGGGAACTGTTGGGAGTGAGAAGAGGATGGAGAAAAAGGCCTCGCTAATGAGAAATTAACATTCATGGCTGGGGACAGAAGCAGAACTCAGGGCTCTCTGCACCGAGATAAGGCAGGGATGGCCTCCCTGGCTGGAGGTGCACACTCCAGCAGGCCCCGGGAGAAGCAGGGTGAGGGGCCAAGTAACCAGGTCCTCAGGCTCTGGAGTGTCTAGCTCAGGGTTCCAATCCCAGCCAGGCACCTGCACTCGCCTCCTCAGCAGCACAGTGAGATGCTTCCCGATCTTCAGGGTGATCATAAAGGCAGGTGCAGAGAGCAGGGCATGGCCTTTACGCCGACCCATACCTTGGGTCTGGTGCAGAATGCAGTCCCTGATCCTGCTGAACACAAGCTTTATAATCACAATCAAACCTGGTCTTTCATCTAGTCAGTTCTCTGGGAGCGGAGCCTCGGGCATCTGTCTTTTCAAATCTCCCCAGGGGATTTGAATGCAGTGTTGGCCAAGGCAGAGACCACCCTGGAACAGATTCAGGATGAATGACAGCAAGGTATGGAATCAAGGACCATGTGGGCCAGAGCAACGGACTCGGAGCCAAAGATATGGATTCTTGACCTTGCCATGTCCTAGCTGCGACGTTGAAAGGCTCACTGGTCTTCTCAGAGCACCTGACTCCTTAGCTCCCTAGGGAAGGAAGATATTGGGATGTACTCTGAAGGTCCCTGCGGGAGGCCCCAAGTGAGAAGTCCTATGGGGTACGTGAGCTCAGCTCGCGTCTTGGTCCCCATGGTGGGCTGACCTGAGCAGCCAGCGGGAGTAACTCAAACCAGCATCCGGGACAGGGGCATTGTCTTCCCCCCTAGCTCACCATGTCCCTTGGCACCTAAAGACTGTGCATGGCATACAGTAGGAGCACCATAAAATCAGCTGCACAAACACGTTCTCCAGGGGGAACTGGGCCTGACCTTGCCACACTCCCAAGCGGGGCTGGGGTGAATCTTTCCAGAGGGAGGACCACACAAGCAGCAAGAGGTCTGGCTGCTCGCACATTGCTCGCACATAGCAGACCTTCCACCACCACATTCAGCCGACCCCCGCCCCCTAGATGTGACACTCTGACAGTTTTAGGTCCAGGAACCACCCAGCTCCTTTATTTTAAAGTCTGGGCCAGTGGAGGGGAGACAGGGCTGTAAGGCTTGGCTCTGCCCTGGGTTTCCAGACCTGGTGCCATCCGCGCCGCTGCACCTTGCTGGGGGCCGTCTGGGAAGCGCGCCGGGAGGCGTCTTCGGCTTCGCGGAGTAGATTTCTTCGCGGGTAATCTGCAGCGGAGGTGGGGAGGACACGGTGAGGCGCTGGCGAGCGAGCTCCCACCCGCGGGTTTGTTTCGTAACTGACATCTAAGATGCATGTTAGCGGGGCCCGAAGTCTTGTACGGGAGAATGCGCTCTGCAGCGCTATCTGCAGCAGCAAAGCAGGACGTTAGAAAAACAAGCTAAGACGTCCAGCTGCCCGGGGGATGTGGGGGGAGGAAAGCCACGGCACATCCACACTGCAGGATGACACGTGGAGCGCAGATCTTTATATCCGCAAAGAACAGACTCTGGGCTGCAGGAGCAAGGGAAAGAACTGCTTGTACAAAAGGTCGCCATTTGTACTAAAGAGGGGAGACGAACAGACGGAACTGCTGTGTGGATGACTGTTTGCAGCACGCGCAGTACAGTGAATCCTGCTCTCCCGTCCCTCCCTGGAACCTGGGTGGGGTTTCCTGGCTGCCCCTGGGATGAGGGGGGCGTCCTGCTGAACTGTGCTGCACTGCAGTGGCTCTCCTGGGGGGACAGGTTAGCACACTACTTCCTTCTCTTAGCCCCTGCTGGCCTGGGATCTTACCATGGGTGGAGGCAGAATATTAACATAACGCCAATCAAGGCCCTTGTGTGCCACTGGCTCTGGGCTTCTCAGGCCAGCCTGCAATGTGGGTATAGTTACTCCAATTTCCCAGGGAGAGGAAATGGAGGGTCAGGGAGGAGCTGGTTGCTGGAGATGTCAAAGCTAGCAGGTGGCAGGACTTTCGCTCTCTTGCGTCCTCTCTGGTCACATGAATGCAGTGCATGTGTGCACTTCTGGGCACAGGTTCACCAGCAGGGGCTGAGCTCTGCAGCCCCCAGCTGATGCTCAGGCCTGGGCAAGGAGGCACTCACCAAGTATCCCCTCAGCGTGTGAGGCACTTCTGGAAGAGTCGGGGTGCATGGCCTTCCGCGGGGACGCCTTCTGCTCAGAGTTGGCCCCGTTGACGTAGACGGAGAAGCCCTGCTCCAAGTGCTCCAGCCGCAGCTGCATCGGGTCCTTGGCTCTCAAATGCTTCAGGATCCTGCAAGACAGGCTATTGTTTGTCCATTGTCCCAGCAGAGTCTGGGCCACTGTCACCCCCCAAGCCAGGGGGAGCAGGTTACCCCAGGGATGGTGGGTGTCTTTACTCAAAGGCAGGTGATGTGGGCCCGGCCCACGATGCACAGGGGAGACGAGAGCCTTAGGAGACCCAGGAGAAGCTCCTGGCTCCTGACATTGGATTGGTTCAGCTCTGGCTGTTGCAACCACTTAGGGAGTGAACCAACAGATGGAAGATCTTTCTCCTCCTCTCTGTAAATCTGTCTTTCCAATTACAATAAAAAAAAAAACCTTAAAAAGTGGGGTGGGAGAAAATATTTCTGACAGTAATCCCATAAAAGGCAGGTACTCTGTGCCAAAGTCCATTCTCACATAAGACTGAGTCTCCTTACACCTGCTTGTCGCAGTGAATGCTCAGTTAGCCAAATTGGAACTACTACTCCTGGGGAGGGGGACCCAGGGTCTGCTCCCTGCAGGTCTCTGGTTCCATTTTCCTCCACCAGTCGATATGTGACCTTGTGACTCTGTCGGCTCATTCACATGGAACTCACAGCCGAGAGCACTATGACCTGTGCCTGCACCATGCAAGGCTTTCTCCACCAGATGACAACCTTGCCGTGCTCAGGAACACGGGGCAGCATGTGGGCACTATGGCCAGGGGCCGGCTGAAACAGCAGAGTCCCCAGCAAGCAGCTGCCATGGGTGAAACACACAGCACATATGACCATTTGTTGGTACTAGGAGAGCTGAACCGGGGCAAGCAAGACAACTGCCTCAGACTACATCAGCTGGGAACAAGTGTCTCACGTCCACTCGCTGTGAGTCACCACCACATGGCCAGCCTCGACTACTGGGTAACAGGTAAGTTCGTCCAAGCAGGAAACCTGGGGAGAGGAAATCTGGAGTCCTTGGGGCCATGACTATTCACGGCTACCCCCATGGTGTTATTGTCTCATTATCCCCATGTTAGAGGTAAGTTAAATGAGGCACAGAGAGGTGAGGTAAGTTGCCCCATGTCACACAGTAGCAAGGCCAGGGCCATGTTAGGCACCTGAGCGCCAGCGGCATCACCACAACAGGGGCAGCCTCTAAAACAAGTGAGATGATGCTGAAACGGACGAATGAGACCTTGTTGGAAGCGTACGGACTCATCCCAGAAATGATACAAAAATACCCAAACGCCCCATGCTCGGTGTCTGCCCACGCGCACCTTCTGCCAATTTGTTCTTGAACATAAACTCTGGGTAAGAAGATGGTCGCAGGCCCGGCGCGGTGGCGCAATGGTTAAGGTCCTCGCCTTGCACGCCCGGGATCCCATATGGGCGCCGGTTCTATCTCGACGACCCCGCTTCCCTTCCAGCTCCCTGCCTGTGGCCCGAGAAAGCAGTCGAGGATGGCCCAAAGCTTTGGGACCCTGCACCCGCATGGGAGACCCGGAAGAGGCTCCTGGCTTTGGATCGGCATAGTATCGGCCGTTGCGCTCACTTGGGGAGTGAATCATCGGACGGAAGATCTTCCTCTCTGTCTCTCCTCTCTGTATATCTGCCTTTCCAATAAAAAAATAATAAAAATAAAAATCTTTTAAAAAAGAAGATGGTCGGGAGTGGGTGTTGCCCCACAGTAGGTTAAGTCACTGCTGGGGATACCTGAGTCCCATCTCAGAATATTGGTTTGAGTCCCAGCTGCTCTGCTTCTGCCCCACCTCCCTGCTAACGTGCCTAAGCAGCAGATGATGGGTCAAGCCCTATGAATCCCTGCCACCCACATGGAGCACCAGGATGGAACACCCAGATCTAGCTGTTCCAGCCATTTGAGGAATGACCCAGTACAGGGAAGATCTCGCTTTCTCTCTCTCTCTACTTTGCTTTTCAAATACACACATATGTATATATGTATGTATGTGTATATAAATATACATGTATACATATATATATTTGAAAAAAGATGATGATTGGCGTTCAGTCATAACAATACCCTGCAAATAACTCAAATGTTTAACACCAAGGAAGTGAAGACCAGGATGTTACACAGTAATACACAGTGGTGTCACTTAACAACGGGGACACATTCTTAGAAATGCTCACTGGACAAGTGTGTTGTGTAAATATTGTGGGGCACACTTACTAAGGCAGCTATACCATCACTAGGGACCACTGCAGCACAGACGGTCCACCGTTGGCCAAAATGTCAATAAATGGTGCATGACTATAGTTATGAGAACTCTGAGGACAAACAGGAGGATGGCTTGGCTCCATTCAGCGTGGGAGGGCAGCAGGGGGAAAGGACAGGAAACGAGAAAGGTCCAATATGATCAGCGCCAAGTTGGGAGATGAGCACCTGTGGCCCGGGAGAGACGGTGTGAAGTGTGTGTGTGTGTGGAAGTGCGGCCATGGGACACTGTTAGTGAATGCTTTGTTTACTTCCAAGCATTTCTTCCACCACTGGCCCATCCATCTTGTCCACAATCGTGGCAGAAGCATTTATTAGAGTCTGCTTATCTCCTGCCAGCCTTGAAAGCCAGGCAAAGGCCCGGGTGTTGGGCAACAACAGGAATACACAGGTAACCAATAGGCAATTTTCCAAACATGGCAACGGGCTGCTGTGTTCGCTCCGAGGAGCCAAGAACCAAGAGACATGAAGGGCATCGGCATCTCCATGGAGAGGGAGAGGAGCCTGGGGCCCTTGGGAGCACCATGACGGGGCGGCAGACTCTGCTCACCCAAGCAGACAGCCCGCTTCTCCCGCCTCAACCCTGGCTCCTGACACCGTGCTAATGGTTATGCCGTACCCTTGCCTGGGAACCCGTGTGCCTCTCCTTAAGCAGGATGATTTATGAAAATGTGGATTTATGAAACTGATAAATTAGGAGATAATTATTCAGACTGTGAAAGCAATTGCTAAAGGAACTCCTTCACTGGAGGCTGAGCGCATCAGTAGCATTCAGGTGGCATCAAAGAAAAATGTTTTCTGTTTTAATTGATGGCCTGCTTTGCATAAGAAGCTGTCCTCCATGGAGGCAGGGGGGACTCAGATAAATCAGCTGCAGCCTCTACCCTCTCTCAGGGGGCCCCACCCACCTACTGCCCTGCCACCCACTCCTCTGTTTCCCCTGGCACCTGCATAACTGCTTTTCTATGGTGGATTGATCTCTATGCTTGCTGCTGTTGCCCTGGTCCCCACAGCCATCTGAGCACGCAGGGCCACAGGCATCGGTCCCTTCCAGCCCAGGTGCCTGCTGAGGGTGACAGAAGAGGAAGGGACACCCTCGAGGCTTGCTTCTGGAACCAGTGGCAGGTGACACGGATGAGTGTCCCAGGCTCAGGGCTACCAGATCTCTGATGCTCGTCACAGCCGTCACTTCCACTCGAACCCTGTGTTGACCTTGGGGCCACCTGGACAGACAGCGCTTCTGTACAAAATGGGGGAGTGGAGGCAGCCGAGTCGGGAGTTTCCTGTGTCATAAGAGCATGTGATGGGGCACCTGACATGGTTGCGGTGGTGGGGGAGGACGCCTCATCTCATGGGCAACCAGAGAATGAAAACCAGCTGACTGAACCCAAGAATAACATCACCCCACATCTGATGGGTGTCCACACTGTCAGGAAGAACCTGTCCTGACACCTCCTTCTGGGACTGCACAGCCTGGGTTTACTGTCCACTCAGTGTCCACGGTGTAGCCCAGAAACTGGTTTTCTGCCTGATTCTAGACATTTCCAATTCAACTGCAGCTTATTCCTCCTAAGTGTCCTGAGGGTCATTGGCAGCTGAGGTAGGACTCTGTCCTCTTATTTCTGACAACATAAAAATAAGGTGTATAGGGCCAGTGCAGGGGTTTAGTTGGCTAATCTTCTGCCTGCAGCACCGGCATCCCATTTGAGCATCGCTTTGAGTCCTGGCTGTTCAATTTCCCATGCATCTCCCCGCTTACAGCCTGGGAAAGCAGTGGACAATGCCCCAAGTCCTTGGTTCCCTGCACCCATGTGAACAGCGTGAAGCCGGGAAGAAGCTCCTCGCTTTGGACTGGCTCACTTCTGGCCATTGCAGCATATGGAAGATTCTTTATCTATTTCCTCTGTCTGTAACTCTATCTCTCAAAAACATTAAAAAAAAAAAATCAAGTAGGGTCTGACGTGACAAAATGTGGAGACAAAATGCTATGCGAGGCTGCGGTGCCGGGCCCATGGCTGATACCCCGCAAGCAGCATCACCAGGCCCTGTCCCTCACAGCGCCCCATGTGAAGCCGTTACTGTTCAGCTTCATCTCCTAATCCTGCTGGTGAGTCAGCTCTCATTCAGGGAAGGCACCGTGGCACAGCACAACCAGCTGCTGCCGGAGCTGCCAGCACCCCACAGGCATGCCAGCTCGTGCTCTGGCAGCTCCGCTTCCGATCCACCTTCCTGCTCTGTTTCTCTCTCACTCCGTAATTTTGCTTTTTAAAAACACATAAGTAAATGTTTAAAAGAAAAAAAAAAGAAAGAAAAATAAGACAGTTCCTGCTTGTAAATAGGATATTCCTCATCTCCCCACCTCCCCAATGGGAACTCAGTTTGGATGTATTTTTAATTGCCTCCGTGCTCCAGCTGGGTCTCTGGGGATCCGCACCGCGCTCCCGGCTGGTCCCCGCACAGATGCACACCTATCGGTCGCCCCTTCGGGGGAGCTGTGTGCTCAGAAGGAACGATGACACACTGTCTCTGTAGATGTGTCACATGCACAGCCATCACCCCGGGCGTTCGGTGGCACCACCCAGCCTGCCGGCGTGGAATAAAAAAACCTCCTGCTCTGTGACATCAATCATGACAAAACCGCACGTGGGGCTCATCCTCATGAACCTTCTGCTCTTCTTGTTTGAGCGGGACCTGGGAATGGGGTGGGGGTGGGGAGACAAGTGCAGAGCCGCTGGGCACAGGGAGATGCCAGGTGCCTCAGGCCGGTCCCCTTCATGCCACCTCAGTGTGGTGCATCTGGCTGTCACGGACCACCAGGACTGTTGGTGGAATTGGGTAGAGCAGCTACACTGCAATGCACGGGATTACTGAGCGCCAGGAAGCTTGTCCCGCACCACGAGCTGCCAGGGCCGCTGCCGGCAAACACCGGCGCACGTAAGTCAGCTGACCTCCATCCCCATGCAGGACGCCCCTCCCCGCTTCCCTGAGGTCCAGACACGCAGCTCAGAGGCCCAGAGGAGCTAGCTCCCTTCCTGGAGCTCCGCCTTTTGGGCCTGCTGTGTTCTTCTGTTTGTTTTGCGCTTTCATTGGAATTCATTACCGACATCTGACAAAGTCCAGAGGCTTCTCAACAGAAGTCGAGATTTGCAGTTTGGCAAACTCAGAGGATCTGGACCCGGTAGGGGGGCCTGTGTTCCCAACAACAGCTGACCTGAACCAAACAAACCCGGCTTCGCTCACCACCTGGCCCCTCCTGGCATCTGGATTTGCAAAGCCATCTTGACAGCATGTTTCCAGGCCTGGGGACAGACGCCAATGGCCGGTCTGTCTGTCTGTCTCTCGGTCCTGCTGAAGAAACAAGTTCATGGTGCCTGGCTGCTCTGAACTCAGGGATCATCTCGCCCTGCACCTGCTGTAGCCTCTTCTAAGAACCAGCACCTCAAAGCTAGAAACGGGCGCGCATGCTAATGATACCCACCTCCCCCTCCTCAAACGACAGTGCGCGCGGCTCTGACTTTACAGCACAACACAGCGTGATTACAGGCTCAGATTTCAGAGACTGTCATCACCTGTGAGATCCCAGACTGGGCTATTCAGGTGACGACGGTGCGGGCCCTGCCAAATTCCTTTTCATGACAATCTTACCTTCTCCGGGAACAGAGGCGGAGAGGCAAGAGGCGGTACTTACACGTCCCGCGGTTTTGCTACGGCTCAATCAAGGGCCGCAATTTAATCAGTGAGTGGGGGACTAGGAACTGTGGTGGCAGACGGTGTTCTACGCCCCAGAAGAGAGGCAACGGAGGGGGCGAGTGGCCTGCAGCCCGCTCCCCTGTGAAGCAGAGCCCGCATGCCGTTAATGAATCTAAACATTTCTCTTTGACTACTTTTAAGAAGGGCTGCCGACGGGGCCCCTTCTTCATCTTACCGGTTTCTCTGCTGAAGTAGGATTAAATACTCATCATGCTTCTCATCAAAGTCTGTCACCATGTCCTTAGAGTAACCCTGGAAGGAAGAAACGGAGCCGTGTGACATCGGAATGCAGGGGAGCGCTTGCTGGGAGCCAGGGCGCCACACACCACGCTGGCAGCAGCAGCAGATGCAGGAGGCTGGGAGGCAGAGGCTGACCTTGAGAGAGGCCCGAGCTCCCTGGGTGTGTCACCCTGGCGACCCAGAGCCTCTCCTGAGACCGCTGGAGGGCCCAGTGGGTCTCACAGGTACACAACTTTCATCATCTTCAGAGAGGAGGAAAAGTCGAGTCCCCGGCCTTGCTACTGTTTGTTCTTCCCGTGTCTCCAGAAAAATCAAGGCGTGCCCAAGACCGGGGCTTCAGCTCTTTCACTCCTTATTATTCAGAGATTGCCATGACCCAATGGGACCCAAAGAAGCTGTTTCAAAGGGGGAATTCTCATTCGCTGCTTGTGCGTTTACATATAATCCATGGAGTCCTTAGAGGAACACAGGACGCCAAAGGCAAACAGGCTCCAGGAGGGGAAGTTTGTGCTCCTGGACCTCCTCTGCTGGCCACAGGACTCAAGGTGTCCTTTGGGGAAACATCTAGAACTTCTCGCCGTTCACTGGCTTCCTGCCATGGCTTGGATCTCCTGAGCCTCATGGCTTTGACCCTGCCCATCAATACAGTGCTGCCCCAGCCACCAAGACCCGGCTCAGCCCTGGGATGAAGAGGTGCTCTCTTTCTCCTACGGTGCTGAGCTTGGGAGAGAAATGCAGGTCTGGAACTACCAAAGAATGAAGGTGATAAAACAAACAAACAAAAAAAGACAATGATGACAGACAGCATGGGCAGGCAGCTAGGTACTGAGACTCAAGCACCACTTGGAACACCCACATTCCATTATCACAGTGCTTGGGTTCATGTCCCGTCCCTGCTTCGTGCTAATGCATCCCCCGGGAGAGAGTGGGTGACAGTGCGTGTGGCTGGGTTCCTGCTATCCACGCGGGAGATACGGACTGCATTCCTGGCATCCCCGGGTGTCCACTTCAGCCTGGCCCAGCTGTAGTTGTGTTGGCAATTGGGGAATGAAGTAGTGAATAGATAATCTCTCTCTCTCTCTCCGCATTTCATAAACAGACAGCAGATCCAAGAGAGGGAGGGAGACAGACTCCTGATGATGTCAGTTGAGTCCCTGGGGCCCGCCCTACGCTTGTGGACTTGTCTGGACAACTCAGTGCTTGCCTGGGAGGATTCAGCTGAGTATCTGTCACTCACAGTGAAAGGTTTTACAAAAGACACCAAGAGCTGGCTGTCGGACATAACCCAATTACGATCTATTACAGTTTTATGGAGGGATCATTAATATATAATCAATTATGGGTATTTAGAGGGACAAAGGCGCATAACAAGAAAGTTCTACTATGACCTGCTGGCCGCTCATCCAAATTTTTCCTCTGTTCATAAAACACAAAGCTATCTTGCTACGCACAATCACACGTAGATCCTTTTCAACAAGATGGGATCCTGCTCCCAACGATGCATCACAATTCATTATCTATTTCTTAAATGACTTGTGGCCAAGACTAAAGATACAATATCAACTTGATACAGGTCGCCAAGTTACCACTACAAACTAAAGAGATGAAGATTTAACTGGCAAGTTGGACATTTGTTAACACAAATGCAACTGATGTGGCAATTCTAATGAATATCATTGGCAGACGGAGAGGTGGAAAAGAAATAATAATCCTTCCTCACAGTTCTCAGAATCTACTAGAACACGACCCACGGGTGAGGCAGGACCGCTTTCCCTACATATGCCGGACCCCTTTCATCACCCTTTTCCGTTACTCCGGGCCAGGGGGAGCAGCTGGGCACCCACGGGGTGTCTGCAGCCCTCAGCCAGCCGCCCTCTCCAGGTGACGTGCTGCCTGTTCTGGCCGCCCTTTCTCCCCTGCCTGCTGTGAGGATGAACAATGCTGTCCGTCTCTCCCTGTCTGCCCTTCTCCCCCTCATCACAGGGAAACAGGACCCTGTAGATAGGGTACCCCGTGGTTACTCTGCGGTCAGGGCTGACAGCCCAGCCCTCCTTTCTCCTGTTTCCCAGCAGGTCCCGGGTGGTTTCCATCTTCTTGCCTCCTCCTCTGACAGCTCCGCTTGTTCTCGTTGATTCCTTCTTCTCTATACTCTTGTACTAGCTAGCTTTTTACTACTGGAACAAATACCCTGGAGTAGCTTCTTAGGGTAAAAGAAGCCTACATTTCGGAGGTCCCACAGCTCCAGGTGGGGAAGCTCTCACGGCTCAGACATCTGGGGAGACCGACAGATGGGCACTGAGGCGGTCCAGGTGGTCCATGGAGGTCCAGGAAGCAAGAACACACCTACTGACTCTGGGCCTCTCCCAGCAGCCATCGTGGCTGGGCCATGGGCTCCGCCCTAGCACCTAAATCCAATCCAATCCCTTCTTGAAGCACCATCATTGGATCAAGCTTCCATCCTACTCCATCAACTTTGAATCCACTGACAGACAAACTTAAGACCCCGGGGTTTAAATGTCTGCCTAAGTCTGAGGAGCCAACTCCTTGTCCAAACCATCACTCACTTTAACACAGTGCGGTGGCCTCAGCTTCTCCCCTGCCATGATGTCTCTGGACTCCGAGTTTCACCAGCTACTCTGACCAACAGGAAGTGAACAACCATACAACAGGAGGGTGTTATGAAGTCACAACAAAGTCAAAAACCGAGCTAGCGGCAACGGCCCCTGTTCTCGTCTTCCTCTGGCTGCTGGTCTGAGCCCCAACTCACCCTGCGTTGTGAAAAACACAGGAGACCTTGGCCCTCGGAAGACGCGGTTTGCAGGACACCGAGTCCGGGGCGGGTTCTCTGTTCCTTCCAGAGCTACAACACGAGTGCTGCGTGAAGGGTTTGATGCAGCATTTCCCTCTGCACGCTCCTCCTTTGATCTTCACAGCTGCTCCTCAAGCAGTTATCACCATCCCATTTGAGATACAAGCAGCCCCATCGACACGCGGCTTTCCAGAACACGGATCTGACTCCACGGCAATTTACATAACCATTTTGAAGTATGAAAATGATCACGGATGTATTAAGGTATGGAATAAGACTCCCAATGACATTCTTAGATGAAATGTGGGACTTCAAAGACTTTTCCGTTGGTAAAGGGATGTTTGGGGCTATCACCCCAGAACCTCCGGGGAAGGCATCAGTTCTTCTCCGCCAGGATGAAGACCTCAACAGGAAGGACATGGGCTTCTACCCAGGCTCGCATCTCAGCACCCCCTGCTTCTCCTGCACTGTGTAGACACAACTCCCCAGGGAACTGGAGGGAAATGCAGATACTGCTTAGGTAAGACTGAGTAGGATCCAGGCCTGCATTTATCAATATATATTATCTATATCTCAGTATGCTATAAACACACCCCCAAGAGAGAGAACCCACCTACCCACAGTTTCCTACCCAAATGCCTGCAACAAGCTGGGAACTCAATGCAGGCGTCCCATGATCTGAGCAATGCTGCCTCCTGGGCTTGGCGCTGGCAGGAAGCTGCAGTCAGGTTCCAGAGTGGGTACTGAACCCAAGCACTCTGACATGGGATGCGGACTTAACTGCTAGGCTGAACGCCTGCCCCCTCCCCTCCATCTTTATGTCTAGCTTTACCCCTGGGTAAAGCTCATGGATCATGCTTTGAGCAGCAAGGCCCCTGTCCTGGTCAAGGTCATCCCCACGGCACTCTCACCCGCAATCAGATTATCTCTGAACTTGAGCTGGGAAGAACACGGTGTTCAGACACAGATGCCAGGTGTGATATTACCTTGTATTCTTTGTACAGTGGGGGCATTGGCAGCAGCTGTCTGGCTGGTCTTTGATTCCTGTCACAGGATTAACTGAGGACTGGATATGGTGACAGTACAAAGGGGTCAGCGCGGTACCTGGTCCTTCTACAGTTATCTTGACAAAACTCCACAGGCGATTTATGTAACAGTGCTTCCTGGGCCCTCTCTCCAGCCCTTCTCCTAACCCAAGGCTATCCTCATTCTGTTCCCTGTCCTACAAATCCCCCTCTAGCCTCCAGCCAGCCTCTGCAAGGCCCAGCTTAGTTCCCAAGGTCTCCGGGAAGTCTTCCCTTGACATGCTTGCCCCCACTCACTCCAGTTCTGAAACCCTGCAATTACCATTAAATTATATACAATACAGTGCGAAATGGTCTATAATTACGTGCTAACTTGTTAGCATTTAACTACACCATACAGAGCTCACTGGTTATCTGGGGACGTGGAGACTTGGGATACGGGGCGGGGTGAGCCTTGAACTCGGCTCTTCATGTGCCCTGAGCCCATTTCCTCATTTGTCAGAGGGGGACAACCCCACAGGGCTGACACAAGGATTAATGATGATCAAGATGCAAGTAACATCAGGTCCTTCTCCTTCTTGCTCTTCTCTGGCCTGGCAAAGGTGCTACCTGCACAGGAAGGACTAAGCACTTCCTGGGTGCTTAAATCCTTTCCATGTCCACTGCATGGCTCCCAGGCATGTCAAGCGCAGCAGTGTTAAATGCACTCCGTCTGTTCTACATGTACAGATCGCAACTGCAAGTAGGTGTGCAAGCTGGGGACATGCATTTGGTGGAAGGTAGGGGAGCCAGCCTGGTGGCACCGTCAGGTAAGCCGCTGCGGGCAACACAGGCGTCTCACGTCTAGATGCCAGATGGAGTTCCGGCTGCTCCACTTCTGATCCACCTCCCTGCTCATGTTCCTGGGAAGGCAGCGGCAGGTGGCCCACGTGCTTGAGCCCCTGCCACCTGGGTGAGAGACTGGAGAGGCCTGGCTCCTGGCTTTGGCTGGCCTTGGTCTGCTGTGATTGTTAGAGGAGTGAAACAGCAGATGGGAGATCACGTTCTCTCCCTCTCTCTGTTACTCTATTAAATAAATATGTAAATCTTGAAAAAAAAAAAAGGAGAAATACACAACAGTGGCTTCTGGAAGGATAGTCTATTAACCTTTAACAGTCTACTAAAAGCAGCTGGTACTCAAGAAAAAGAATTATGACAATAAAACATACAAAACGGAATGACAACAGTCAGAATGGAGAAAGAGGAGGCCCTAATTCCTGGACCAATTTCCAAAACCTCCCTCTCTCTCCGCTACAACTGAACCCAACAGCTCCACACAAAAACTGCTGCATACAGTCGCCATTCCTCCCCCGGCTCTGAATGACCCCAGGGATGCCCGAAACCCTGCAGAGTACAGAAGCTCTCCACACACAGCCCGAGCAGCTTCTCTGTGGCCTACCTGAATTGCCAGCATCACCAATCCTGTGTGCTAGGCTCATTACGAAGTCAAACAACGGTTCCATGTACCGAAGCCCGGCTGGACTGCATCAGTGGAAGCAAGACGGCTACTGGGCGGGCAGCGTACACAGCATGAACACGCCGGACAAAGGAATCATTTGCGTCCTGGGCAGGAGGGCCTCCTGTTGGAGGTGTGGGGTTCCACCATGCCTGCTCAGAACAGCGCCTCACTTCCAATGTACTGCCCAGTCCCGGAGTCTTCTGTTCAGTGAGCTGTGGTCACCAGAACCTCCAAAAGAGAAGCTGTGGACGAGGGGAAACGACCCTATCCAAAATCTGACCACTTGCCCCACCTCCCCTCTCCCGTTGGTCCAAGTCCCTGTCTGGCACCCCCTGTCCTCATCCCCACATTCAGTTCTCCCTGTTGCTGCCTTCCAGCGACCACAGCAAGGTTCAGGGGCATGGCGTGGCTCTTCTGCTCCCATCCCCCTCAGAGTCAAGGACAAGGGCTTCCCGGGGGGCCACAAGGGTTCGTACGCTGGACCTCAATATCCACCTCTTCACTTCTTCTCCTCCCAGTCCTGTCAGCACCCATGAGTCCTCCCACCAGGAAGGCTCTTTTCCCAGGAAACTGTCCCATCTGGACACTTCTTTCAAGACTAGTCCAGCCAGCATGGTGGAGCAGCAGGTTAAGCTTCCACCTGTGACCCGGGCATCCCATATCAGAGCATGGGATTGAGTCCCAGTGTTCCCCCTCCCCAAACAGCTTTATGCTGCTGTGCCTGGGAAAGCAGTGGAAGATGGGCCACGTGCTTGGATTCCCCCTCCCACGTGCCAATGCAGTTCCTGGTTTTCCTGGCTTTATGGTCATGTGGGGAATGAACTAGGATGGAATTATCTCTGCCTCCCCCTCTTTTTCTCTACCTTTTGATTACAATAAAATCTTAAACAAAAACACCCCTACTAAAAAAAAAAAAAAAAGGCCTAGCTTGGATTTCCCTTCCTTTTTAAAAATATTTATTTTTATATAAAAGGCAGATTTACAGAGCAAGAAGGAAAGACAGAGAGAGATCTTCTACCCACAGATTCACTCCCCAGATGGTCACAACGGCTGCAGCTGAGCCGATCCAAAGTTAGGAGCGAAGCCTCTTCCAGTGTCCTACATGAGTGCAGGGTCCCAAGGACCTGAGCCTTCCCCTAATGCCTTCCCAGTGCATAAACAGGCAGCTAGATGGGAAATGGAACAGCCAGGACTAGAACCTGCACCTATTTGGGATTAATGCACCACAGGCAAAAGATTGGTGTGCTAAGCCACAGCGCCAGCCCCTGGATCTCCCTTTCAAGTTAGATGTTTTCTGAACACGAGATGTTCAGACACGGAGCCCCTGCCCTTCAAACCCTCCTCCCCACCAACACCATGGCCAGGCCTCAGCACTGTCCCTATGTCACATGCTGACTGTTCAGTGAAGGCAGAGAGCTCCGTCGGCTCTGTGCCGAGTGCATTCCAAGCCCCCAGAACAGAGCCACTTGGGCACACGAGGGTAGCCCTTTGGCGAAGTGCTCCCTTCTTCACATCAAAGGCCTCAGTGAAAGAGGCATCTGGGATTTGAAATACTAAAGGTTTCCCGGGCAGCCAGCGAGGGGCCCCAGGCAGCAGGACAAGCACAAAAATGCAGGTCTGGGGACCTGCCACCGCGTGCACTGCTCCCAGCTCCGGCAGAGGCAGGACCTAACTTCACCGAAGAGGGGTTAGCAGGTCCGAGCTCTGCATGGCAAAGAATCCGAGGAGCAGAGATGTGACATGAAGACAAATTCTCATTGTCATCATTGTTACTCTCGTCACTGTTACCCCTTACGCTGGTTCAGGAGAAGGTGTGGGATTTTATCAATGGCCATGTTATTAATTCTCTCTGGGGGCAAAAAAAAAATGAATTGGAAAGAAGCATCATGAATCAGTTATACTTAAAGATGCTCCACAGACTCTATATATTTCAGGGATCACGTATTCCTCTGAGGCCAGAATATTGGAATTCTCCTAACCGCAGCTGATTTAGTGAGTGCGGAAGCCTGAGCTGCATTAACGAGGGTGCAGTGCTGCCTGCCGGGGCTTGTGGACACCATAAACCCCGGGCGGTGGGCCCCATGGAGAACAGAACCTCACAGTGCACCAACAAGGAGATCTGGAAACAGGATGGGCCCCCCAGAGTCCCATTACATGCCTGTGTACCCCTGGCTCCCCCAGCTGCACACTGCTTATTTTTATTATTATTATTTAAAAAATACAGTGTCAGACACACACACACACACACACACACAGACGAGACATACACAGAGATGGATCTTCCAGCTTCTGCTTCACTACCCAAATGGCAACAGCATCCAGGGCTGAAGCCAGGAGCCAGGAACTCCATCCAGATCTCCCATGTTAATGGCAGGTACATTAGCAGGGGGCTGGATAGGAAGCAGAGCAGCTGGGATGTGAACCAGTGTTCAGATTACGGGATGCTGGTGTCCCAAGCAGCGCCTTCTGCTGCCAGAGCCCCATCCAACTCCACGTCTTCCCTCTGGCTTCCTGGGGCCCAGCTCTCTGAGCCGCCTGGGTTGCTGTTCCTTGTGCCTCTCTGTGGGTGCTTAGTCAAGCCCCACCAAACTCCCGAGTTCTGGGATTATCACCCCCGTTTTACAGAGGGGAGCAACCGAGGCCTTGGGAGCTAAAGCAAATTGCCTCCAGGCCACACGTGGAGAGAACAGAGGTGCCGTTTTTAAACCCATTCAGTTTCCATTCCTTTTCTCCTGGCTGCACCATCTTGACTTGCTTGCCCTCCAACCCTTGATCCACATGATGCAGATGGAAAGAACGCTCCCACACCACGAGGGCAAACACCTGGCCCATGCTTGGCCTGTGTACTCCATCTCTTGAGTCTGTGTCTTAAGTCAGACCAGGAGACCAAATCCAAGCAGGGGTCGAATGTCCTGGAAAAATTCCTTTATGCTGTTAGTTCCAGGAAAGAAAAAAAAAAATCTGCTTCCAAAATGACATCCACTTGGAGTGGCAGAAGTGAGGACAGGAAGAGACAGAGCAGCAGGAGCCCCGAGCCTCTCAGCAGCGGTCACTGGGCAGGCCCGGGGCTGGCACCATTCAGGTACAGGAGCAAACACGTTTCTTCCTGCACTCAGGCCAGCTTGAGTCCTGTGTGTGTACGAATACGTGTTGATATACATGTGCGCGTGTCTGTATGCATGCACACCGTGTGAGCATGTACACACTTACGTGACTGACACCTGCGCAAGTCTGCTGGTGTAAGGCAGGGCTCAGAATGTGGTAGTAACTGAGACCAAGGAATCAGAGAAGCATTGAGCGGAGACTGAGTGAACGGCACCAACAGTCTATCCCGGGAAAAGGCAACACAGGTTTATACCCTACAGCATGAACCTCTACTTATCCTTCAACACCTGCCCGGAGTGCCAACGGCTCTGCGATTCTGCTGTGGCCCAGTGCTATGTGCTAAGTCTTCAAGGTGTGTTGGTCCGGGGGAAAAAGGGTCCGCTAAAGCCTGCTTTCACTGCCTCTGCTAACAGGTCAGATATCCTCCCAGACTCCCAAAGCAACCACAGACCATACTCTCTATCCAGTTTTCTGAGGTTGCAAACAGCCAAGCTATAAAGACCTAAAGTGATGGCCGATACTGCCCCCTGGAGGTAGAATGAAGCAAAGCAAAACGCTGCAGCAAACATTTGCGTTTCCAAAGCTTGGGGTGTTGGGGGGGACGGTGGGAAGGGTAGTGGAGGTAGGTGGGTGGAATATGTCCTCACAAAACATTACACGCTGTGCACGTGCCAGGTGGCTTGTCGAAGGCAGAGTTTGGGTTATGTGCGAGTAGCTTAGCTCGTGCTCGTTATTCCCTGCTCAGCTGTGTTCCTCTTTACAGCTACCAATGCATACCTGGAGACTTCCATGCCTTGTTTCTAGGTTTATAGAAGATCAGCCCAGATCCAGAATCTAACATTTCTCCACAAAATATGCTGTATTTTTAGGAATGTATTTTCTTCTACAACTCCCTTTTACAAAGTCACTTTCAATACATATCTGATGGAAAATCATCAGCTCTGTGGGCTTTTTAAATTATTATTTTTTTATGCACAGAGAAGTTCTCTTGCAAAATTGGGACTGCGTGTTATCAACTCTCTTATCCTGGAAAGCTGGGACGATTTTGTAAATCCTGAATGAGTTTATATTTTAAGCGGCGGGGGGTGGGGGGGGTGGGGGGGGGAGAACTATTAATGCTGCTTTCAAAAAGGAAACTTTAAATGAAAGCCATACATGGAAAATCATTAGCGCTTTTCCATAAATAGAAGGTAAGTGCAGACATAAATACAGACCTGCTAAAACAGGAAAGGCTGACAGGCCCCCTGAGCAACGTGCAGCCGGGGAAACACACGCGCAGGGGCTCCTGAGAGGAGCAGAGTTACTGCGCGGACAAAGGGGGCTTTAGGAAGGACTCAGCCCCTGTGAGGAGTGACCTGCAGAGGGGTTGGGACAAGCAGCCAGTGCCTCTAAGGAGGATGCCTGCCATGGACTGCAAAGGACTGGAAATGGCCAGAGGGCTTTGGCAAGAGTGGGTTCATCTCTCCTAGGTTTTAAGCAAGTCCTGGAGTCACGAAGGCCCAAGAGAGGCTTAGCAGAGGGGCTTGCAGTGGGGGAGAGGGGCCTGGACCCCTATGTGACACACAGTCTATGCTGGCCAGAGACGGGGCTGCAGGCAGCCAGTGCCGCTCCCTTGGCGCCAGGCCTGCACTGTGAGACTGACTGGAAGCAGCTTGTGCCTGTCAGAGCTGCTCAGCCCTGCAGCATGGCGCTCTGGGCCTGACGGGAGCAGTGTCGCGGCAGAGCCGGAAGCCTCCCGGCACCCTGTCTCCATGCACCTGATCTGCATCAGAGAAAACTGCATCAGAAACATGGGCCTCCCCTCCAGCACCTCCTTCCCAGGGGCCAGGTCCCTGGATGCTGCCACCAGCCCCGAAAACTCCCATTTCTCCTACTCGTTTTCCTAGGGATGGACATATCCATCCCTAACCCCACCTTGCCCCAGGAGCCACTCTGGCCCCCCTCCCCATCAAGGTCATGGCCCTTACCGTCGCCCCAGCCGTGACTTCTCTCCACTGCCCGACAGGAAGCAAGTCTGTCTCAGCATCTTTCCCAGGAGCCTCTCCTTGCCCCAGTCCTGAATGCCTCCCGCTTCTTTTGTGGTCTCCACCTTGAGGATGCCAGACCTGCCAGGCCATGAGCAGCACCATACCGCTAGTTGTCTCATCTCCTGGCACCAGACGGGTTCCTGGCATTTGCAAGGCACTTATGAAGGATTTGTGGATTGGAGGGAAGAACGGAAGGGAAGAAGGAGGAGGATGCAAGTCCAAATCACTGTTCTCGTCGTTGACTTGGAGACGGAAATGGAAAAGCGGGTGCTCCAGGACAGCATGGCGGGGTGGGGAGGACGCCATGGAGAAGAGGTGCCAGGGCCAATGGGCAGTGGGTGTGCAGAGTGCGGGGGCGGGGGGAGTCTGGCTGTGCTCTGCGGGGGCTGGGCAGGCTTCAGAAAAGGTGCTAAACTGTCAAGGAGCTCACCAGGAGAATGAGGCAGCCAGCGGAGGGGCTGGAAGGTCAAGCAGGAAGGGGATGGCACGCATGCAAGTACAGTACAAGAGAACCCTGAAGCCCAGCTTGGGGCTGGGCAGGATGGGGCTCCAAGAGAGCACACAGGTGGAGCTTGGTTTTGGCCATCCTAGGCCTGTGCCAAGCTCAGTGAAGGCAACAAGTGTCCAGGACAGCATGGCAGGCTTTGAGGGCCCCACCTGGGATGTACACTTACACACCACTGTCACGAGTTTGGCCATCTGAGATAATGTCCATCAAGGGATATGATGTGAAGTTTCCTCTTACCACCACCACCATCACCACCACCACCCCCGGCCCCACCCTGACCGTCTGGAACTCCGTTCTGCTAAATAAGATTGCTGTAGGAGGCCACAGGTTTGTTTGGACTTGGCACATGCCTGGGCCCAGCGGATCTAGCCAATGTGGAGTTTAATTGCAATAACAGAGCCCTGTTCTGTTGCAGAAAGGGCCCGTGGCCTACTAACTAAGCTGTAAACAATGAACTAGTTAAGCTGCAACCAGTCAACGGGTTGACTAAACTGGGGCCAATTAAGTTGTTTTCTCATCTCTTCCTCTTTGTTCTACAAATGCTGTCTGGTCCCATCGTGAGCCTGGAGTCTCACAACCCACTCTGGTTCTGGCGGCTGCCTGACTCTAATTGCGCAGGTTTTGCTCAGATCAACACGCCTCCCTTTAATTGGCCTAAGGAATTTTCCTTTTTCCAGCTCCTTTCCTGCCTACTTCCCCCAGGTAGCTAGCACACTTCCGATCATATGTCAGGACACGTTTGTGAGCTGTGTGCAACCAGCAGTCTGGTGAGTGAGCAGGACAGATTTTAAACAAAGCCACCAGCTCACCCGCCTTGCCCTAGCACAAGGGCAATGCTTGGGAGGTGGGTGTGTATAACATCAGTGACTTGAGGAGGCAGCTGTGCCTGTGAGTTCATCGCAGATGACAACGGAACCAAAATTTGAAGGCTGAGCCAGTTTCATAGGAGAGGAGAGTGACCATAGCAAAGCGGCCTGAGGACCACGAGTGAGCACCAGGGACCAGCTCAAGCAGGAAGGGTGGGAGCAGGAAGGCCAGTGGATCTGTCGCCAGGGAGGCAAAGGGAGCAGGTGGCACTGCCTATGGCAGGGAGAAAGCCACTGGAGGGGTGCGTGGGAACTGGAACAAGGGCTGAAGGAGCCAAGAGTGGGGGAGGGAGCATATGAGAGGCTGCTGCCAGTGCTCGGACCACAGGTGTTCATGAGAAGCAGGAGGCAGGTACTTTCAAGGCCATGGCACAGTGCCTGGTGATGGGCTGGGAAGAGGTAGTGATGGGTTAGCAGGAAATGTGGATGACTCTGTAGCTCTGGCCTGGAGGGGTAGTGATGCCACAGGTCCAGAGGGGCCCTTAAGGCATGTACGGGGAGTGGCTCATGAGCTGGCCTGCAGAGGAAGTGATGCCATGGGTCCAGAGGGGTCCTTAAGGCATGCACAGGGAGTGGTTCATGAGCTGGGCTGGAGGGGCAGCGATGCCAAGGGTCCAGAGGGACTCTTAAGGCATGCACAGGGAGTGAGCAGTTCACAAGCAAGCACTGGATGTACATATGTGGGGCTAAGGACTCTGTGGCACAGTGAAGGTGCTGCTTCCTGTCTGCTGGTCCCCAGCCCAGGTAGGGTCCTGACTGAGCCCTGTCCAAGGCCCAGGGTCAGGGCCTTGGGTGTGTGTAAGTGGGTACTATGCTGGTACAGGTCCAAAGGACTTATCACTGCCAAGCTGCCAGGAGCACACATGATAGCTGGTGGCTCACAGCTCTGTCCCTTCTCATGCAGACACCCAAGGTTGTCCCTGCTGGCTGATACTGGTGCGTACCAAGATTACAAAGACCCTGGCCCCTCACCTCAGCTGGAGGCATTTGGAAGAGCTAGCCCCCACCCCCGACCTGTGGGATGGCATCTGTGGGAGGCCCTCCCCAGGGAACCTGCACCCACAGCTCTTCCTCAGGGCCTGCTTGCGGGGGATCTGAGATGGAGCATCTTCCCTCCCCGACCATTAGCTGCCAGGATAGAGCTGAGACTGGCTGCGCCCAAGATGGTCGGTATCTGCGTGTTTCAACTGAACAGACTATCTCAACTCAGCCAGGATTTGCCACACAGTCCTGAATTCCAAGAGGCCAGACTCAGGTCTTAAACATACAATCAATTCCTTGGGGTGCTTGGTGTGGGAGTTAAGATACAACACCATTCTGATCCCTGCATGGCATGTTGGGAGTGCCAACAAAACAACAGCAACAACAAAAAGACTTCAACGATTTCTCTACTGGTATTTGTCAAAAGGGTGAGGTGGGGGAGCAGGCCAGGCCCGCAGGTCAGGGAGAGGCAGTGTTTGATTTGTGCTGCAGCTCACAGGAAGGAAGGAGAAGACTTGGAGAATCTCTTTAGCTAGAAAGGTCGCGTGCCTTCTCTCCAAATATGCATGTTCTTTTTTTACTTCTCTGTATTTCATTTGAAAAGCAGAGAGAGAGAGCACTCTTTTGTCCACCTGTTCACTCCCCAGAGGTTTGTAACAGCCAGAGTTGGGCCAGGCAGAAGCCAGGAGAGCTAGGGATCCAACCCAGCTCATCCACATGGCCGCGTGGCAGGGGTCCAACTACGTGAGCCATCACCTGGTGCCTCCTAGGATGCACATGAGCAGGAAACTGCCAGCGGAGCAGAGCTCTGGGATATGAGATGTGACTTTCCCTAGTGGGGTCTTTATCATGGGGCCAAATGCGTGCTGCTCAACGCATGTTCTTAAGAGTGGAATGGCAGCTCAGCAATCTCAGGCTCTCTCGGCCTCCTGCTCACTCCTTCCAGCCCATGGCCACCATCTTGGTAACTCCTTTATGAACAGCCCACCATGCAGGGCAAGTAGTTTACCAAAGGCACTTTGGGGGAGTCACAAGGCAAGCCAAACCAAACTCTGCAAAACCTCAGACCTGGCTATGCCATTCTCCTTGGCATTCAACCTAGAGAAGGCCTCAGGCAGGTGCCCAGGGAAGCATGCCAACAGATGCCATCTGGGATTAACTGATGTCCACCAAAAACAGGACAGCTCAGTGGCCCATCGCCTGTGCCAACCCAGGAATACCGCGCACTGGTTTTTGTAAAGGGGCTACATAAGAACAAGGACAAATCTTCAAGACATACAAGACATACATTCTCAAGAGAATACGCCAGTTCCAAGAGCCTACTGCCAAACACCACATTTTTACCAAGGTAAGGATACACACACACACACACACACACACACAGAGTTACCTATAAGGGTATTTCAAGATGTTTGTGGAAAATGCAATTAAAAGAGTCGTTTTGATGCAAAATTTTGTCATACTAGGCATTTTCCAGGAATTTTTTTCAAGGACTCCCTTGTATATTTTATGGACTCACTCAGGAACATAAATACACAGAGCCAAAAGGATCCATGCCAAGCTTATGGCAACAGTTCCTTAGGAGGGAATCAGGAAGTGATGGGAGCTGGCCAAAGGGATTTCAGGTTTATCCAAGGTATTTCATGTATGAGGAATGACCTCAGCACCTCCCACCTCTCTCCTCCAAAAGAGAAGAAAAAGTCACCAATGGCTCCACACTCCAGACGGAGTCAGCTCCTTTCAGCTTTCCTCCTGAATGGGATTCCTTCTCTATCATCCACGCAAGGTCTTGGTGAGTTTTACACTGAGCTCCTGATGTCCCTCTCTCCAACCTGCCCTAGCTGTCATCTCAGGAGATGACGAACTCATCTTTCTGATCATTCAGACCCCTCCTTGGGAGTCTTCTTGATTCCTATCTTTGTCTTTCACCCAGCAAGCCTGGGAGCCCACTCCTTCTTTAGCAGCACTTCATCTGCTCCCCCCAGATTAGGGAAACAGGTCCCATACCTCCTCCCAGGCTGTGTTGATGGGCTATCGCTGGTGTTTCCACTTCTGCCTTGAACCCCTCTATGTTGCTGAAACCCATCAGGTCACAGCTCCCACCTCACTCAGACTAGAAGTCCAGGCCCTGCCAAGTGGCCACAAGGCCCTACATCACCTGCCCTGGATCCCTCTGTCGTGTTTCCCACGGCCCTGCCTCTGCCCACACAGATGCATTGGGCCCCAGGGCTTTGGCCCCATTCCCAGAGCTCTGTGCAGCTCCTTGTGTGTGTCTTCTGCCTCTGCTCACTTCTGCATGAGGCCTCCTTGGAGACCCTCCCTAGCAGCCCTTTCAACTCTCTGCAGACCCTACCTGCTTCAGGTTTTGGCTCAGATGTACTTGTTTTCTAAGTGTCTGTCTCCAACCAAGGGTACACACGAGGGGAACTTAAAAGAAGTTTGTGGAAAATGAAATTAAAAGATAAGCAAGAAAAGTTCTGAATCCACGCCCAACTTAGTTTGTTTTTGTTTTTTTTTTTTTAAATTATACTCATTGTCCATCCATGTAGCTGTGACTTGGTGTCTGTTTTGTTCACTGTGGAATCTTTGGGTGTGGGTACCCAGCTGGACATCTAGCAGGTACTTGATTAATAGCTGCTGAGTGAATGAGCACAGCCCTCTCCATAGGGCCCAGAGCACCTGTTAGCAACCCACTGCTTCTTAATATGCTCCGATTCTACTCATGGATCTTTCCTACTCCTACATATACTCACGGCACCTATTTTATCTACCATTCTGAATTTTATCCCGAACTTCCAGACAATGAATCAACCTTCATTGTTACTTCTTCTTGATCTTCTGGCCCACCCCAGTTCCCACTCCTTGTCCTGTTGGGTGAGCTAAAAATTTTCTCTCTGGGGTAGGTATTGGGTGCGGAGGTTAACAAGATGCCTGGGACATCTTGCATACCATTTCAGACTGCCTTGGCTGAGTCCTGGCTTTCCTTCTGATGCAGTTTCCTGCTAATGCACGCCACAGGACACAGCAGGTGATGCCTCAATATGTGGGCTGCTGCCACCAATGTGAGAGATTGGGACTGTGTTCCTTGCTCCTGACTTTGGCCCTGGCTGGTCCAGCCTTAGCAGCTGAGGCATTTGGAGAGTGAATCTGTTTCTATTTTTCAAATAAATCCAATAAAAACAAAACATAACAAAACAAAAACCCAACCACCAAACAAAAACCAAAAAACCTTGGACCCAGTGCAATGGCTCAACTAGTTAATCATCCTCCTCAAGCGCTGGGATCCCATATGGGCACTGGTTTGTGTCCTGGCTCCTCCACTTCCCATCCAGCTCCCTGCCCATGGCCAGGGAAGGCAGTAGAGGAAGGCCCAAAGCCTTGGGACCCTGCACCCACATGGGAGACCTGGAGGAAGACTTGGCTCCTGGCTTTGATTAGACCAGCTCCAGCCATTGCTGCCATGTGGGGAGTGAACCAGTGGATTTAAAATCTTTCTCTCTGTTTCTTCTCTCTGTAAATCTGCTTTTCCAATAAAAATAAATAAATCTTTTTTAAAAAATTGTGGCAGGGTTCATAAAATGCTCTTGCTTAAAGAGTTCATTAGTCTTTGTTGAGTCATCAATTGTGCTGAGTAGTTTGCAAGTAGTGTCTCATGGAATCATCTCAACAACTGACAGCGTAGCCATCATTGTCTCTATCTCACAGTTAAGGAGACTGAGGCACTCAGCACCGTCTGTTGAGGAGTTGTATCTGAACCTAGCTTTATTGGACTCCAACATCTGTGCTGGTAACTTTCACTATCAGGTCCCCTTCACGAAACTGGCTCTGGGACCTCAATCAGGGAGGGGTGATGCCAAGCCACAAGAGAAAAAGCAAAGCAAACCAACCCTGCCACCATCCAGGCCCGAGTCACTGGCCAGTCCTCAGTGACACAACCAACGCAAGAAGAAGCAGGGTCTGTTACTGCAGCAGAAAAAACTAGGCTCAAGTCCCGATTCCTCACTTTTTCTTTGTAAAATGTACAGTCAGGGTTACAGCTCTGAGATTCCCTGAGGCCAAGGTAAGAACAGTGGGACCTCATTGCTGGCTACCCATGGGTGACTAGGTCAGGATCAGGGCACTTGATTCAAGTGAGCCAATCATCCTGGGGATTTTGGACAGAAAGGTTCAGGGGAAAACTGGTGATCCACATGAGGGAATCTTAACTTGGGAGATGACCTTCTGCCAGGTCAACTGAGAAAAAGAGAAAGAGAAAGCTTCAAGTTATAAAGATAAGATCTCAGCAGAATGTACATGCTGCAAGACAGAGACAAAGAGAGACGGAGAAATGAATGATTTTGCATTCCCTACTTCACTACCGAAATGCCTACAATAGCCAGGCCTGGGCCAAGTCAAAGCAAGACCAGGAGTCTTACCAGAGTGACAAAAACACCAGTGCCTGGGCCATCCTCTGCTGCTTTCCAGGAAGTTGGATTAGCAGCAGAGGAGCCAGGACTTGAACTGGTGCTCTGATAAGAGACGCCTTCATCACAGGTGGAGCCTTAACCCATCACCTGTTGTTAACACCCAGACACATCTTTGCTCTCAACTCCTGTGATACACTCTCACTTCAAAGCCCTGAGATGCAGTAATTTAGTTCTCCTTCTGCTAAACTAAATGGAGTTTATGTTTTTAACCAAGTCCTAAGTAATACAAATCCCTTGCACAATTGCTCCTCAGTGTCTGGCCTTTGTAAATAATATGCAATGCATGATTTGTAATATTATGATAAGCAAGGCACAAGGACGCACTATTACAGGAATAGGACAGATGAATCACCTTGCATAGGCATCTAAATTACTCCTCCTGCGGAGGGGAGAAGAAGGTGGGGGAGACATGCCATGGAGCCCTGTCCTTGGTCCTCTCCCACGCCATAATGTTATCAGTGGCTGGGTCTGGCCGTGGAAGGTTGTTTATTAAGTCTGCAGCTGACATGCAGATGGGAGAGACACGTGGCAAAACCCGGATGACGGAATCCGGGTTCATCAGATCAATTTCTAAGGGCTGGTGAGGGAGCTGAAGACAGCCTGATAAAATGCATCAGGCCCAAGGTAAAGGTCCTGTACAAGGGGAGAGTCTGGGGGGAGAAAAGTTCTTGAGACGCGAGCCAGGGCTTGAAGAGTATGAGCTAACGGGCTAGTGCAGCCGCCAGACACTCCCACCAGCATAACACACACATTGAATGTGTTCAGAATATTTGCTCACTCTGGGAAAGAGAGGAAGGACACAAACATCCTGGAGGGACACTTGTTGGGTGCCGGGCCCCTTTCTGAACACCTGACAGCCACCGTTTCGAGGGATTCTCTCATTGATCCTGTGACTTGGGGGCCAGTATCACAATCCTCACTTGACAGGTGACGATGAGGAGGATTGAGATGATGAAGAAATTTGACTTACGGAGTACACAGCATGAACTCAAACTAGGACATGTAACTTCATCCCTGAGTTTCACAGTTGGAATATTCCATTGGATCCTGAGACAGTGTTGTTTTTTAGAGAAGGATGAGCCTGTCTAGATGAAGGTGACCAGGAAGGTGAAAACTCTATCAAGGAGTCCCCTTGAGAACAAATCGAGCTGGGAAGACCATGAGCAAGGACAGCCATCAGCGTCTCTTGCACAAGTCCCCAGAAATGACACCATCTACAATCTTGTGACAGCATGGAAAATAAAGAGTGGTGCCCCTGGTGGACTCAAAACCACCGAGAAATCCCTGGGAGATGGCTGGCAGACAGGACTGGATTAATGAAAAGAAACACAAGCTGAAGCAGAGGCTATGCAGGACTCCCACAAAGGAGGGAGGCGGGGAGGCAACTCACTCTCCGGGGAGACATTGTCCAGGCTGAAGGTCAAAGAGATTCACTGGAGATTCAGGGGAGGGGGAGATGCCAGTGGGTGACTCTTCATCCACCCAGCCCTCGGGAGCTCTGACTGTGGT
This sequence comes from Ochotona curzoniae, assembly GCF_017591425.1. Classification (NCBI taxonomy): domain Eukaryota; kingdom Metazoa; phylum Chordata; class Mammalia; order Lagomorpha; family Ochotonidae; genus Ochotona; species Ochotona curzoniae. The sequence goes on from NW_024465421.1 coordinate 9,714,412, forward strand.
TTTATGAGATGGAAAAGGCGGGACGTGGTCAGCGGGAAAGGACACGCGCAAGCCAGGGAGACGGTTTGTTGGCATCATTCTTCCGGTGGCAGGTTCTGTCCTGCAGTCACCGGCAGAAGATCAGGTGAAACAAAACACTGTTCACAGGGAAGGAACCAGAAGTCAAGGTCTACACAAGAGCACCCCACAGGCCAGGGAAGACCGGGGCCAACTGCGCACACAGGCTGAGCAGCCCTAACCAGAAACCCAAGATCCAAGATGTTTCACAAGCTGAAATTTTTAGAGCATCATGTGGCCACTCAAAAGATTTAGATTTGGGGCTGGTGGTGTTGCACTGTGGGTTGGACTACCACCTATGACACCAGAATTCCCCATCAGAGTGCTGAGGCAAGTCCCAGCTGCTCCATGTTCAATCCAGCTCCCTGTTGATGTGCCTGGAAACACAGTGGGAAATGTCAGCAGTGTTTGAGCCGCTGCTACTCCACATGGGAGACTCAGAGGAAACTCCAGCCTCCTGGCTTTGGCCTGGCCCGGTCCAGGCTGTTATAGACATTTGGGGAATAAGCCAGCAGATAGAAGCTTCTGTCTCTCCTCTCTCTCTCTCTCTTTCTCTCTCTCTCTCGACTCCTGCTCTTTCTATATAACTCGTATCCAACTTGTGTAAGAACTAACAACCAAGGAAACAAAACAAGTTGAGACATGTGAAATACACCAGATATTATTCATTGGATAGGAGATTGCAAACAAGAAGCAGGAAGAGTCTACTGGAGAAAAACAAATTACAAGCAAAATATTTAATCATTAAAAAAAAATCAAAAGACACAGCAGGACAGAATAGACAGAAAATCAGTACTCTGCAAGGTCTGGCAGAGGCACCGACCCAAATGTTTTTGGCAGAAGTGTAAATTCCGGTTTCCTCACGAGGCTATTTCTAGGTTTCTTGCCAGGTGAGCTCAACAAACCCCTATTATTTAAGGCGAGAGTCGGCAGATAACAACTACAAGCCAAATCTAGGCAACTCCCTGTTTGGGTAAACAAGCCACACCCGCTCATTTACATAGTGACTCTGGCTGCATAAGAAGAATCAAACGTGAAGCTGAGAGTTCGTGCAACAGAGTGGGTGGCCCACAGAGGCTGAAAATCTTTATTATCTGGTCCTTTACAGAGAAGCCTTGCTGCCCCTTGGTTTAGAGCATGATTGCTTGGGTTTCCGGAAAGCTGGACTCCTAACCGAATGGAGATGCGAGAAAAGAAAAAGAACTCTCACGAGATGCACAAAGGTTATTTCTAGAGGGGGAAGAAGGAGGCACAGAATGTGAAGGGAGGAGGGCATTTAAGTATATAAACCTGAACATTTCTTAATAATGGTCATGAACTTGACCATTATTATCTTGCAATTTAATTTTTCTAAGAACAACTGAAGCTCTGACAAGAAACTGCTGATGCATTTGAAAACGCGGAGTTTGAATTGCATTCAGCAAAAGGAAAAAAAAGACACAAAAAGAACTTCTTCTGAGATCCCTTCTGCAGGAAGCTCGAATGCAGGTAGCAGTAATTTAGTGTCCAGATGTGGTTCCCTTTGAAGAGGAGTATTAACTGGGAAGGACCCGCAGAGGACCTCTGGGCTACAAAGAGGGCTCTACATTTTGATGTGGTTACTGCTCTCTTAAAATTCCTTAACATTCCTCAGGCCTGGAGGTAGCCTAACGGCTCAAGTCCTCACCTTGCACGTGCCAGGATCCCATGCAGCCTCCGGTTTTAAGCCTAGCAGCCCCGCTTCCCATCCAGCTCCCTGCTTGTGGCCTGGGAAAGCAGTTGAGGACAGCCCAAAGCCTTGGGACCATGCACCTGCATGGGAGACCTGGAAGAGGCTCCTGGCTTCAAATCAGCTCAGCTCTGGCCACTGCAGCTGCTTGGGGAGTAAATCATTGGACGAACGATCTTCCTCTCTGTCTCTCCTCCTCTCTGTATATCTGCCTTTCCAATAAAAATACATAAATAAATGTTTTTTAAAAAGTAATTATTCTAGGGAAAAAAAAGTTGTTTAGAACTTTGTTCAACTTCGCTGCTCTTAATTTCATGACTTTGTTTGAATTATTTGGGGCGTGTGGGGAAGCAGTTGCTTTAGTGGCTTCTCATTGGGATGCATGGAGTTGGGAAAGGCGAGCTTCGGACCATGCCCGCTTATCCTACAAGGAAACCAGGGCTTTTCTCATCTGAGATTGTTGCCCTAGCTTGCCTGGGCACCTGCCCAACTCTCCCGTCCTGTTTGGTTCAGAGCCTCCTCGGGGCCCTGGGAAGAGGAGAGTGGTAAAGGAGAAGGGAGCCATCCAGGGCTGGGTTTCATGTGGCTAACCCCCTCTGTTACTGCACAGCGTCCTCACATGCTTGAGGAGCAAGGACTGCCAAACCTCACCGTACAGACATGGCAGCTAGAGTAAGGCACGGGGCACAGCAGTCAGAGTGCCTCTTGGGATACCCTCGCTGCCTATTAGAGTGCACAGGTGCAAGCCGTGGCTCCATTCCCCATCCGGCTGCCTGCTAATGTATACAATGGGGGAAAGCAGGTGATGCTGGCTCGAATGCTTGGGCCCCTGCATGGGAGACCCAGACGGAATTCTTGGCTTCAGGGCTCTTTGGAACATATTTTTACACATTTTACTGAAATGCAGTATATACAGCAAAAAATGCACGAGTGTCCTGATGACTTTTTGGCCTCTGATCACAGTCATAAGCAACACCTATAGTAAGGACAAAATAGACCAGAGGTCCTAGAGGTCTCACTGTTCTCTCTCCATTTCCTTTTTTTAATATGGGGAAGAGTACATTGCCAGAAAAATCTGGAACGCTTCAGGAGTTTGTGTATCATTCTTGCAAAGTGGCCATGCTGATCTTCTCTGCTTAATTCCATTTTTAGTATGTGTGCTGCCAAAGCGAGCACTGGGTTCCTGGCTTTGGCCGGGGCCCAGCCCTGGCTCTTGTTGGCATCAGGGGAAGGAACCAGCAGATGGAAGACTGATTTCTCACCCTCTCTTTCCAAAGTGAAAAATAAAAACAAAACAAAACCCTGAGCCTCCACATGGATAAAATTAAAAAAAAAAAAAAAAAAAAAAACCTTGTCTAAGGTTTAAGGTTTAAGGTTCAAGGATCTTCGAAAGCGATCCCCACACTCCGGCTCCTCTGCCAGGGCCTGTGGAATGCCCAGGATCAGCTGGGCCCGGCACTTGCTGTGTTAACTGAGCCTAGATTGCCTCACTCACTGGATGCGGCTTATTGCTGCCTACCTCACCAGGGGATGATGAGGAGTGAGTAAGACAATGGAGACGTGAAAGCCATTTTTAACAACTGGGCCATCTGTCAGGTGCGCTGCAAAGTGGCCAGGAGGCTAACAGCTGCTGCTTTTTGCCTGCCTGCCAGCCTTCTCCCCTTCTTCTGGCAACCGGCGCCTGATTGCTCCCTTGGGAAGAAAACCCTCAGGAAGCGTGTGCTCGCCTTTGAGATTGAGCCCAGCTGCCCTTCCTTGGGGGGCGCGGGCGAGGGAAGCGAGGAAGCCCAGCCAGACACTCGCTGGTGCATCTCAATCCACAGGCTTGCCTCAACAGGAGCGCCGAGGAGCTTGCTTTTGGCAGACGTGGTTGGGAGCAAGATACCAATGACAGAGAGAAAGGGACAACGGGGAAGAAGGGGCTTAGGGTGTGTCAGGCACTGCTCTGAGTACCTCTGAGCACCCAGTAAGGCAGCGTCTGCCACTGGCCCCGTTCTATAGTTGAAGAATGTGAAACTCAGTGGTAAGGAGGTTTTGGGGGTAACAGATGAAGCAGGAATTACACCCTCGGGCCATGTGGCTTTTCCCTCCACTGTCTGGCCTCTGTGGGGTCAGCCTGGGTCTGCTGGCTGTCATCGCGCCTCAGATAGAGGACACAGACTGTTGGGGAACGGACTTGCTCCAAAAGGAGGCAGAGTGCAGAAGAGTGAGGGCTGAGGGCCTGGATCCAGCCATGTCTGATGTCTGTGCTTTTTAGGTAAGGCGACAAAATCACCTTTTTCTTGGGGGGGTGGGGGGGAGGCACCACAAAGTTGCTGTGGGGAAGGCTTTGGTCACCTGGACAGAGTCAGTATCACAGAGCCACTGGCTCTTGTCGGATCTGGCCGGACCCCAGGGAAAACAGGCGCAGAGAAGAAGAGCAGAGGCGCTGTGGCTGGGGGTGGCAGCTCTCCCCAGGCTGCTATCAGGAGGAAGCTCCCGCCCTCAGTGCTTTTTCCAGAACCTAAGCCGTATTCTTGCCCCAGAGGGATGTGTCCACTTGCAGGGACAAAGCAAAGGGAGGCCCTTTCAAGGCAATTTCTGGCCTGCGATCTCCGCATAGAGAAAGCTCTGCGGATGAAGGGCACACTGCTTACCCACAGCAGGCTCAGCGGGGGAAGCTGTCCATGTTCTCTCTCTCTGGTTGCAAATGGCTGCCCTTTGATGGTGTTTTTTGTTTTGCTTTTGGTGTTTTTGTTTTCTTCCCTAAGAGTTTAATCCTGTGCAGGAAGTTAAGCCGATACCAGAAAGGTTTTAGACATGTCAATCTCCTTCCTGGCATTTTATCAGAAATTGATTCTCCTTGCTTTGCAAGGCATGTGTCTGGGCCTTGTACCAGGCACCGTGTTCACGGACACACCTCCTGCTGTTCCAGCCCTGATCCTTGGCTGCAGATCCACAGGGCAAGCTAATTGCATGGGGCACAGAGCACCTGTCAGCTCTTCATCCAACACTCGGGGAGGGCGGGGATGGCAGCCCACGCCCTGCTCTTCCAGGCAGGTGTCTCCCCACAGCAGACTCTGAAGGGATTACTAACGAGGCTGCCACGGTACTTCCGATGTTTAGGGAAAGGGTAAGCAAAAGATGACCTGATTTTAGTCCTCCAGATTCTGAAATCTACCCACCTTTTTTTTTTTTCATAATACATATATGCCATGAACTTTTTGAAGACTTCCCTGTATATGTGGAATTCAAAATATTTGGCACCATGTTGTGGGCATTGTGGGGTAGTGGGTTAAGCTGCTGTGACATCCACAACCCATACTGGAATGCCAGATAAGAGATCTGATCCAGGTCCTGCCACCCCACACGGGATAGATGCAGTTCCTGACCCCTTGGTTTCACTCTAGCCTAGCACCAGCTGGTACCATCATGTGAGGAATGAACAAGCAGATGAAAGATCTCTCTCTCCATCACTAAGCCTTTAAAATAATGAATAAATATCTCTTAAAAATATGTTTGGGGACAGACATGGTGCCCAGTATGTTCATCCTTCATTAGTAGCACCAGCATCCCATATGGATACTGGCTCGAGTCCTCGCTGCCCCACTTTCAATCCAGGTCCCTGCTTGTGGCCTGGGAAAAGCAGTGGAGAGGGCCCACATCCTTGGGACCCTGCGCCCACATGGGAGATCTGGAAGAAGCTCCTGGCTCCTGGTTTCGGATGGACCCAGCTTATCACTGCCGCTATCTGGGGTGTGAACCAGCAGATGCAAGATGTCTCTCTCTCCATTTCTCTCCCTGTATTCTTTCACGTCTCTACCCAGGAAGAAGAACTGATTTTGGTAAAACCACAGATTTTGGAATGTTGGCTCTCAAGCAGCCTCAGCAGCCTTCGTTGTCATTTAAAAAAAAAATGTGTCCCACAGAGCCCTTGAGGTCTGTAAATATGGAAGGGGCAGTTCGTGACTGCGCCGAAGGTCACACGCACACTGAGCACGTGACCGAGGGAGAGGGCTAAGGAGGAAGGGGAAGGAAGAGGTGGGATCCCGAGTGTCGTCTAAAACTGACACCAGGATCACAAGTCAAAGGGGCCCCCCATAATACCCTGGATGGGTGCTATGAGCACCTGAGTGGACAGCTTTCCTCCTACCCTCTGGGAGACAAGGGGACGGGGGGACGACAAGGGATGGCCACCGAATGGATCCCAAGATGGGTCCTCTGCCATGGTAAAGTGAACTTCAACCTGGCCAACACTCTGCAGACTGGCCTGAAACAAAACCCACTACCCCTCTCACGCGCCGTGAGGGAGGAACTGGGAGTGGTACTGTCAATCCAACCCATGACTTTTTTTTTTTTTAAGATTTGCTTATTTTTATTGCAAAGTCAGATATGCAGAGGAGGAGAGATAGAGAGGAAGATCTTCGGTCTGCTAGTTTACTCCCCAAGCAGCTGCAAATGGCCAGTGCTCAGCTGATTTGAAGCCAGGAGCTTCTTTCAGGTCTCCCCCGCAGGTACAGGGTTCCACGGCTTTGGGCCGTCCTCAACTGCTTTCCCAGGCCACAGGCAGGGAGTTGAATGGGAAGCGGGACTGCCAGGCTTAGACCGGTGCCTATGTGGAATCCCAGAGTGTGTGAAAAGAGGACTTTAGCCACTAGGCTATTGCGCCAGGCCTTTGGTTTTTTTATTTTTAGCACTTTTAAAGGCAGTGAGAGAGAGAGAGAGAGAGAAAGGAAAGGAGAAGAGAGGTGAGAAGAGAAGACAAGGGAAGCAGCTCTTCCATCTACTGGTTCACTCCCCAAATGCCCTCAGCAGTTGGGCATGGGTCAGGTCGAAGCCAGGAGCCCACAAGCCCACAGCTCCATCTGGGTCTCCTACTTAGATGACAGTGGTCCAGGTGTTGCAGCCATCACCTGCTGCCTCCCAGGTGTGCCTTAGCAGGAAGTTGGATTGAAAATTGAGTAGCCAAGACTTGAACCAGGCACGCCAGGGTAGGATATGGACATCCCAGGTAAGAGCTTAACTTGCTGTTCTACAACATGAGCCCCTATAAGTGTATCTGATCATAGAGTGCTTCTCCAAGACCTTCTGGGACAAGAGTGATTTTCAAATGTAAACATATGATCTGTCTGGTTCCAAAGGTTTCCTATATATCCACAATGGAGTTGTGGAGTTCTATGCAGCCATGAAAAGTATGAGATTCGCCCCCCATGTGTCCCGCTAGGCAGTGCTCTCCAAGGCACGTCCAGGGACAAAGCAATGTGTATTACTGCTCTATGATATTAAGTAGGGGAGGGAGAGGGCACGGCGGGTCAGTTGCAGCCCTGTAGAGAAGCACGCAATCCCAGCTCTGCATAGTTGGAGAATTGTGCAATGTATCTGGAAGGACACGTGAACTGACCACGGTGGTCATCTCTGGGAGGAAAGCTCAGGGCTGGGTTCTTGCGTGCTCCGAATCCTCTGACCAGACCCCCTGATGCTGTCAGAGGAGAGAGGCAAGGCTTCCTGGAGGCAGAGTGGGGATTACGGTCCTTGCAGGAAAGTGCAGCCTTCACAGTTGGCTTGGAGTCCGCAGATCCCTTCAGCTCGGCTGGTTAAAATATCCTCGCCTCATCCCTAACAGTTATTCATGCTTCCTGCCTGTGGCGATTATAAAGTGTTTATGGTCCTTGGTCATGAATTATTAATGATTTTGAAATTGTGGTCACTGTAGTTTACTCAAAAGTCATTAGGAAGTAAATTTATCATACAGTGTTTTTAAAGGGAGAGAGAGAGAGAGAGAAAATAGGAAACCACTGAGGAGGAAGGATCATGATCATTGTGTAGCTCAAGCCTCCAGGGCCCATACTGGTGCCCAGGCCACAGTGGCTCTCCTGGGCAGGCGGCTGTGGCCCTCACGGTCACATGGCTCCCTGTGACTGTGAATTCATGCCCAGGCGTGCCTGGAGGGCTGCCATGTGACCCTGGACAACTCGCGGTGTATACTGACGCACCCGTGGAGGTTAGCACAAACATCAAAGGCAGGGGTACACTCAAGTGCCTTGCACAAGGCTTCCCTGATAAAAAGGTTCTGGAAATGGACTGTGAAGGATGGCAGAGCTGTTAAACACACCCACTTAGAAAAGGTGAAGACTCCCCCTTGCCTGCATGCCCAGCTGTGTACACACACACTCTGCTTTTAGCAAACTCAGGGATCTCAGGGGGATTCCATGGAAGAGGGGGACCAGGACCCCAAATGCCCTCTGGGATGGGGTTGTCTGGACAATCCTCTCTGTCCCCTCTGAATGCCCCCCATGAATGTGCCTCTGCTCTCTGGACCTTGGTTCTCCTCTGAGCTGGGGCTGATTGTTCTCTGGAGGCCCAGCTCAGAAGCCGGGGAGTCTGGTCAGAAGGATACCAGGAAGCACAAACCAAAGAAAAGGCTGCTGGGATTAGAACTGGCACTCATTGTGGGATCCCGGCCCATTCAAGGCAAGGACTTAAGCTGCTTGGCTATTGCGCTGGGCCCTCTTTCTCCTTTTTGGGACCAGTGTTGTGGGGGCAGCAAGTTAAGTCACAGCCTGTAATGCCAACGTCCCATATTGTCACCAGTGTGAATCCTGGTTGCTCTGCCTCTGATCCAACTCCCTGCTAGAAAACAGTGGAGGATGGTCCAAGCGCTTGGACTCCGGCCACCTGCATGGGAGACCCAGAAGAAACTTCTGGCTCCTGGCTTTGGCTCTGCCAAGTCCTAACAATTGCAGCTATTTAGAAATGGAAGGTATCTCTCTCCCTCTCTGTCACTTTGCCTTTCAAATGAATAAACTAAATTTTTTAAATATATGAATTTTATTCATCTGAAAGGAAGAGTGATAGAGAGTGAGGATGAGACGGATGGGGGGAAAAGATCTTTCCATCTGCTGGCTCACTCCCCAAATGACTGCAACAACCAGGCTTGAGCAAGGTTGAGGTCAGGAGCTTACAATCCCATTTATGCCTCCCATGGGGGTGCCAGGGGCCCAAGTACTTGGGTCATCCTCTTCCACTTTCTCAGGTTTATGAGCAGGGAGCTGGAGCAGAAATGGGAAAGCTAGAACTCAAACTGACACTGCAATATGAGATGCTGTTGTCCCAAGTGATGGCTTAACCCACCACACTACAGTGCTGGGGCCCCTGGCAAGGTCTTTAGAGCAGACTTCACAGTGGGTCAGTCGCAGTCCTGGAGAGAAGCACCCAATCCCAGCCCGATATAGAATATGCAGCGCTGGGGATGGGGCAGCTTAGCCCACACTACTTCACCATCAAACAAAACCAGGAGGTGTGATCCCTGCTGTCTAATCCAGCCTGCTCTGCGACAGGCTGCCGCATCCTTGCCTGTTACGTGACACCTCTTGATCTCTACCCTGCACCAAGGCCTATGGGGCTCCTGGACAATTCCCTCTGGTGTGGGGCCTGGGTCTGCGCCTTTGGCCACCAGCCAAGGGAGGCCTGCAGACCTGGGTTCCCGCCTGTGCTAGGTCCTCTGCCTTGGGGTCCCTAGAAGGATTTCGCAGGAAGACAGGCACCTGCTCCTGCCTCCAGAAAGGCAGACCCTCCCAGTGGGGACTGGGCTAGGTCAGCCTTCAGTCAGTCCACCGGGGCCCACATTTAAAGCTCGGCAGCAGCAACAAAGTTCTGAAGTTGTCATCCCAGCAGGGCTGACTGAAATGAGACGAGAACCCCCACTGGCTGTTCTGGCTAGTGTGGAAGTCACATCCAAGTGCAAGAGGCTCTTTGCAGTTCAACTCTACGGTTCTTCTGCAAAGTTGGCTGGGAGCCAAAGTGGTGGAACAAGGAGCCAAGAGAGAAAAAGGCAAAGACCAAGCCTTGTCGCCATTTTTGCCTGCACAATGCCTTTTTCTCACTGGAGTGTGGTCACTGGACAATCACTGCATCAGCGTATGTCGATGAATTTTTCAGGCCTGGTGGGCGTTTGCAATGAGCCACCAAGGCTCAAGTTTGATTCCCAATGGCATGGGACTCGATGAAGGGGCCCAGCAACAACCTGTGGACGCCTGCTCTTGGATGGAGCTCCGTGAGCTCTGGCTTTGACCATGCTGCTTCCTCAGGCTGGGAGATCCCACACTTCTCCTTCCGGAAGCGGCCATCGTTGCTTCTGTAACTTAGCAGTGGCCTGATTTCCACATGGAAATCCCTCTTTCTGGTTCTTTCTGGGATGGCGCATCTCTCATTGAGAGCATCCTGTTGTACCTGTCTTCTAACTTGATCCCTTACCTCTGGTCCCTAGATGCTGGGCTCAGGGCAGGTACACTCAAGCGTGGGGACATTTCAAGAATAGCCGCAATATTCTGTCACCCTTCCCGTGAATAGGTGAGGCCTCTTTCACCAATCCTCGCATGAGGACTGCTCCTGTGACTTGAAGATTGGCAAGTGGTGAGGGGACATTGCGCCAGTTGTGGCCTGGGACTCAGAGGTCCTGTGGTTGCTGCTCTCATACACCCCAAAGCAGTGCCAGGCAGACAAAGCTGGCTAGCTTGCTGCAGGATGAGAGGACACGAGGACCAGCACACAGACCCCCTAGCTGGCACTGTCGTTCAAGTGCAGGTGCCTGAGCGAGCCCCCGCTGAGTTCCGCAGGGCCTGACCAGTCAGGCGAATCCAAATTGCTGACACACAGGATTGGAAGCCAGGTTCCATGGTGGTTGGTTTAAGGCACTAAAATTTGAGGTGCTTTCTTCCACAGGCAAAGCTAACATACACTCAGCCAAAGAGCATGGATACAAGCAACAATGCGTTGATAAGTTTGGTTGTCTGCTACCAATGGAAGTGGGATTCCAGCTTGGATCTCAGACACAAAAATGAGCAGGAGATCCAGGAATATCTGTTCACCACCCTGCCCCCTGGGGTGCATCCCACCCACCAGCCCTTCACCAGGGGCTCCATTACCTCCTTTTTCTCCCGGGAGCAGGACTGGCTTCTCTCGGCCTTTCGCAGGCTCTGACCTGTAGCGGTTCAAAGGCAGAAGCAGAGATGAAGACTGTGTGACTAACAGTTAGTTTTATGAACACAAAGGCTTTTTATTTGCAAACTGAATAGACGAGACCAATCATAATCAAATGATTTTTAAGAAAATGCAGCCTATTATTATAATGGAGAAATGGCATACTCTGGAAATAGACCATCGGCAAGGAAAATGGTAATTCACACACTCATGTTATTCGACTATAATGAACCAACCTCCAGCCCTTTAATCTGCAACATTATCTGCAGTCAGAGAGGGCCTACGGACTGCAGTTTTCCCAGTTGAATTACATTTGTATTAAATTGTTTGGAATTACATAAAACGCCTTCCACAAAAATGCCTTCCACTGTGTGCATACACATAACCTTTGATGAGTGCGTACCAAGGCACTGCACCAAAGCCCCTCCACTCTCCACCGCAGCCATTGGTGCGGGTGTGAATCAGCGGTAATCACCTGCGGTCTGTGAAATGGGCAATTTTGGAGAGAATTGTTGCCTTCCTTGGAGAACTCAAAAGCCTAAGATTTGAAGGTAGCAGGCATCAGTTCAACAGAGAACCACCATCCTGTTTCAATAGGCTGCTCCCAATGCAGTTTACAGTGGAAGTTTTATGGAAGGGTCCATTAGAAACAGGATTTCTAGATGGAAAATGAATAGATGGCTTTGTTGGTAAAATGCAAAACAAAAGCCATGGCCTATCATCAGTGCGTCTCCCAAAACGGCCACACTCCATGACTCAGTAAGAGCACTCAGAAGGCAAGGGCCGGAAGGCCGGGTGCCAGCAAGGGGCAGGGACCAAGACTCAGAGGCACACAGCGGCCCTTGGTATGCTTGCTTGTGAGTGTCCGCACATCAGTGAGAGTCATAGCTTGTGACGAAGCTCAAGCTTTGGGTTTTCTTGCAAGAGATCCAAGAGGCTTGCAAGAGCCTCTGCAAATAGCCAAATAAAAACAGGACTCAGAAGGGGCTGGTGTAGTGGCTCAACTGTCTAATCTTCCACCTGCAAATGCTAGCATCCCATGTGGGCACCAGTTCATGTCTCAGCTGTCCCACTTCCCATCCAGCCCCCTGCTTATGGTCTGGGAAAGCAGCAGAGGATGGCCCAATGCCTTGGGACCCTGTATCACTGTGGGAGACCCTGAAAAAGCTTCTGGCTCCTGATCTGCTCAGCTCTAGCCATAGCAGTCATTTGGGGAGCAGACCAGAGAGTGGAAGATCCTTCTTTCTGCTTCTCCTTTCTGTAACTCTGCCTTTCCAATAAAAATAAATAAATCTTGAGGGAGGAAAAAAAAAAAAGCAGAGGATTCAGAAAGGACACAGCTGGAGAATTTAGACAGTGAAATAGTATCATGGCATGGTAGACACCTGTTGGGGGATCTCAGCTCTTGCTGACGCTAAACAAACCTCTTTTCTCATCCTCTTTTTCCCGGACTTCAGATGGTGCCTCCCAGGGCAGCCATCCTTACGGATCAAACCTCCAACCAGGCATGGAGTTCTGACCCAACTACAGCTGAGCAGAACCCCAGCCTAAGAATTCAGAATTGGTTCTAAGAGGAGAGGAGAGTGGGGAGAAAGGCAGGGCAGGTTCTTTTTGTGTGGATGAGAACTGTGTGCTGTAAGGAGCCACTGGCCTGCTACCTCGGGGAAGACCAAGAAGGCTGGGATGCCAGCACAGAACAGACTGACCTGGAATGGAGGCCACGCCTGCCGTGGTGTGCCACAGTACCCACGGACAGCTATTTCCTCTCTGTGCTTTTGTCTTAAGACAAACAGTCTGGGAACTAGGGATGATAGAAAGCCAGGAGGATGTGCTGCCGTGCTGGTAGAGTTTGCATGTGGGGACAGAGTATATGGAAGCTCTCTGTATCCTCTGTTCTATTTCACTGAAAGCGCTAGAACACAGTCTATCAATTAAGCATGCACACACACACACACACACACACCCTAAAAAGAAGAAAGAAAAGAAAAAAGGACCAGATATTAGAGCCCAGAAGATTCAGTGTTTAGATTTGATCATGCCCTCCTGGCGCCTGCTGCTTGACCAGCTTCCAGAAGCCCTTGGCCGCACCTGTTCTGGCCCAAGGAATTCTGAGTGGGTCCTTTTGGGCTGGCTGGAAATGATGCTCTCTAGCCCAGGTGGCCAGGTCCTACGATGCAGAGCCAAGAGCTGGAGACGGGCCCAAGTTGGAAGGAACACAGCAGTCTGTAAGCCAGAGTGGCTGACAATGCACTGAATCCCAGCAGTGCAGGGAGACCAAAGTGAGGGTCCAGAGGAAGGGCAGTGAGCGGGAGGACAGGGCCATTCTGGGGACGAACCCGGCCGAGCTCTAAGTCTGGCAGCACCAAGTCCCGGGGACCCAGTCCTGGAGGCCGCTGACTTGTTGCGCAACCTCAAAGAAGCCACAGAATCATGTAGGACACGGGTCGGCTCCTACTTTTTTTTTAAAGTGAGAACTAGGCTGGATCAACTCTGGGCTTGCTTTTCATCTCTAAAATTCTATTACACCAATAAAGAAGGGTGGGGGAGAAAAAAAATGAGGTGGTCCATAAAAACAAAATATTACTACAAAGAACACAGAGCTTAACTACTGAAATTTGAACACGAATCTCTCCACTGGAGTTAATTAGAAGCTTCTTTATTCACAAAATTGGAAAATAATTCGCGTACTTTCCACTGCAGATAATTCGCTCTAATTATAAGCATTTGTTATCTAACCACCCTTGAAGACAGGTTGGCCCCGTCTCTGCACTCCTGAGCCCCCTCTTCCTCCAGACAGCTCAAACCCGAGGGCTGTCTCCAGGTGACATGGTGGCTGTCTAGGGCACTTAACTTCTCTGAGTATCTTCCTGTCTCTATCTTGTTTATTCTCACAACAACTCAGGGAGGGAAGTGGAGGAAGGTGACATTAATATCAATACATGCCTCTTGCAGCACGAAGGGGTGTTCTTCTGCATTTTGCAAGGTGACCTGCCTGCGTTGGCTGGGAAGCAATAAATAAGGCTGAATGTAAATGATACGTGCACACTACACTTCCTGGAATAGATGTGTGCCTGCAGAGAAGGAATAAGGGGGAAAAAAAAAGAAAAGAAAAAGAAAACAACACGGATGCATTGCACATTTCAGTAAATATAATCCTGTTCTACCACTTATGGTGTTAGAAGGGTTTTATCTGCTCTCAGGATTTATGTGTGGTGGTTAGAAGGCTGTGACGCTCCAGCTTGATGTTGCTCTGGATGCAAATAAGAGGCATTGCTGGCCTGGGGTGGGGGGGACCAGCTGCCTCAGACACTCCTTTCAGAAGTCAGCAGGCCAGGGGAAAATCAGCCTTGAAACTGCCTTTGGAAAAGAGCTCCACCCTCCTGTAAAGCACAGCCTTTGGGATATGGCTTTTCCCATTCCTTGCACATAGGTAAAATTTGGTATGTATGCAAATGCATAGCACATGATAAAAAAATACCTATGCAAGATGTAATTTTATGGTAGTCTTAATCAAACCATTCATATTCTAAGTACTGCTGTCTTTCCTCTTGAGGTGGGAGGAGTGTGATGTGGGTGGGGGCAGGAGACAGGGACCAAGTTCATGGAAGTTCCACCCCTGGTGAACACAGCTGCAGCACACCCAACACCTGCTATGCTACAATCATCATCTCCTGTGCCCTCACTACCACTCCTTTAGACCAGGGTCTAGCCAACTTCTGTAAGGATCACCTAGAAAATACTTTTGACTGTGAGGTCTTTAAGGTAATAAAGGTCTCTGATGCAATGCTGTGGCACAAAAGCGGCCAGAGACAACATATAAATAAATGGGTGTGGCTATGTCCCAATAAGAAGACTTTATGAAAACACAGGTAGCAAGCCAAGCCAGATCTGGCCCACAGGCTGTGTTGGCTGACTCTCGAGTTAGATGTAGAAATGAATGAAGAAGTGAGAACCAAATCCAGAGCATGTGATTGAACCACTTGTTGAAGGTCACAGAAATGCAGATTGCTAAGTGTCAGGGCTCAGCGTGCGCCTAACTGCCATCATTACCATCATCATTATCATTGCCATCACCATGGGAGCACACCTTTAGCCAGGTCTGACAGTGTGCCAGGTGCTGGGCTCTGGCCTGAGCCATACATTCACTCATTGACTCCCCACAGTTTCCTTAAGAAACAGGCACTCTTAGGATTGTACTTGTCAGACGCAGGTGGTGAGATCCAAAGAGCTTGGGAAACTTGCCCAGTGTCGCACGGCTAGTGAGTGGAGGAGCTCTGATTAGGATCTGGGCAACTCCGCTCCAGGCAGCCGGTGCTGCTATCCACCAGACTACACTGTCCCTCAGCCTGCTCCTGGTAGACACAGAAGAACAAACAGTGCAAGCGTGTGCCGGGGAGGGAATCTGTATTAGGGAACTCCTGTCTGTGCGCTGTAGCTTTTGAATGTGTCGTGGGCTCCCGGAGCAATTAATAAGTGGAAAATGATTCCCCGGTGAAGGTGGGGCTTCCATCGAGCCAGATGGCAAAGCGAGAAGCGTGAGAAGACACCAAGGTGCCTGAGATGCAGAGTGTTGGGAGGTGGCCTTCACATTAGACACCTGCTAATTAGAACCTGCTTCCATCTAGTCAGGGAAAATGCTCAGATGGGCTGAGAAAGGTGGGTCTTGGGAGAACGAAGGTGGCTCCATGGAAGTCCTATCAGGAAAGCAAGCCTGGACAGGAAGCTCGCACAGCACAAAGGAGCTTCAAATAAAGAAAATGCTTCAGTCTAGTGTGGTGACGGTGCTGCCACTGGCCCACTAATTGCAGGATGATTTAGTCTTTTCCTTGACTAAATATGAAGCCTCATGCTGCACTTGTTGGATGTTTATGAAATTTAATTGACACCACACACATTCCACTGTTGTGGGGGGGTGGGAGGCGGCGGTCCGCTTCCTCTCACCTTACACAGACTGGCAAAAATCCAAATATTTGCCACTATCATCTTGGCAGGATCTGATGAAGCTCAAAAATGGTGCCACCCTCTCGGAGGGTAACTTGGCAACACTGTTGAACACACAAATGTGTTTTCTTTTTGAGCCAGCTAAATTGCTGCTGGGACTCTGCTGTGAAGAAACACCTCCAGGCACGGGAAACAAGCATATGCACAAGGTGTTTGGTGAGTCACAAGGGCAAAGACAGAAACGATCATAAATCCATCAGTGGGAGACGACTTAATAAATATGGTGAATCCACACAACAGTCTAGGAGACCAGCAAGCTCCTTATATTCTACTCCTTATAAATCCTCAAGAGATGGCCAAATTTTACTTAAATCAACAGAAGGAGGCTGATAGAGAGAAGGCACACGGCACGTGATCTCCTCCCTAAGAAAGACAGGAGGTAGGCACGGTTATACTGATTCTATTTGTTATACAATCACCCGGAGGTTACGTGTGAGCGGCTTCTCCGTGTAGACTTTATGTACAATATTATCCAAATTTTGGAGTGATTTATTTGTATCTATCTCCTAGTCAACAGATTCAAAGATTAAACTTCTGTAGACTGATAGATGGTTTGGAGATGATTTGAGCATCCCCTCCCTCCCCAAATGCCTGTGTGGGAACCTTGGTTCCCAGGGCGGCAATGTTGGAAGACGGTACAGAACTTTGGGAAGTGGGGTCTCCTAGGAAACCCTTAGAGCAAGTTGGAGGAGACTGTGTGTGTGTGTGTGTGTGTGTGTGTGTGTGTGTACCTGAGCCTGGCCCCACAGTGTGTCCTCCTTCCTGTCTTACCACATGGTTCTTCCACACATCTCTAAACTCTGCCAGGAGCGATGCAGCTGAAGAGAGGAACGGGGAGCTGGTCCTCACAGTATGCTGGTTACATTTCCAAGCACCCAAATCGTGACCTAACTCTAAATCTTCTTTAGGAAGTTAGGATGCCCCGGGTGTTCTGTTATGGTGATGACCAACTTGCTAATACAGCTTTCAAAAAAAAAAAAAAAGAAATGACATATTAGGAAATGCTACAAAGCCCAGAGCAGGTGTATGGCCTGGTACAAGGAGATGGAGTCGCCTCCATGAACCCCAGGACCCTGAAGCTTGCAGGAAAGAGAAAACCTTATTTTTTGGAGGACAAATTGCCTTCTTTTAGAAGATCAATCTATAATGTGGGAGAGATAAAGACAAAATGATGGCAAAATACAGTTCCTGGAAATTGAAACAACAGTTTCTTCGCTAAGCCAACAGGCTATTGGTGACCTGCTTGCTTATTTGAGGGTCAAGTGCTTATGAAACGGCTGGAAATGATGAGAAAAGAAAAAAAGCCAAAGGATCAAAGATGCGGGGGTCGGGGGAACAACATTTGTTCAGAATGGCTGCCAGGAAATTGTGGTTTCCTGAATGAGGGCCAGGCACCCACCACGGCCAGGCTCTTTGCCAGGTCACAGCCCCTGGGCTTTCTTGGCTGCTTCTGGCAATAGTAAGGACACATAGCCCAGATAGGCTTGGCTCAAGGTCACGGCCCAAGGCCCCAGAAAAATGTGGACAAATCCTGTGCTGGGAACACGCACTCCATCCTGCTTCCTCTCTGCACACTCTCCTTGAAGACCGGGAACAACAGCATGGCCAGAGCACCGTGGTCGCTACCCACAACCCCATATGTCCTCACCCCAACTCCTAGCCTCTTGCATGCTTCTGGAACCTGGGATTCTGACACTCCTTTAGACTCCCAGGTGGAAGAACCATATAGAATTGATAGAAGAAGGTGACAGGGTGGGGACAGGGCAGCCCAAAGAAGATACAGTGGCCCAGGATAACCAGGCAATCCCTGTTCGCTTCCAGCTGCCAGTTTCCATTGAAAAAAGGGACCTAGGTTTACATGATTCAATTTTTCTAAAGAAATTGTTGAGTCCAGTCTACGAGAAAGCATCTTATTTTATTTATGTAAAGATTTCTTTGGTTATTTGGGCCCGATGCTATGGCTCAGTGGCTAAATCCTCAATTTGCAAGCACTGGGATCTCATGCGGGCACTGGTTCATGTCCCGGCTGTTCCACATCTATTCAAGCTCCCTGCCTGTAGCCTGGGAGAGCAGCAGAGGATGGCTCAAAGCCTTGGGACCCTGCACCTGTGTGAGAGACAGGGAGGAAGTTTCTGGGTCCTGGCTTCAGCCATTGCAGCCGCTTGGGGAGTGAACCAGTGGATGGAAGCTCTTTCTCTCTGTGTCTCCTTCTCTCTGTAAATCTGGTCTGCCTTTCCAATAAAAACAAAAATCTGAAAAAAAGAGTGACACAGAGAAAGCAACACATACACACAGAGAGAAGGATATTCCAAATGCAGGTTCACTACCCAAATGGCTGCAACGGCCCGGGGCTCCTCAGGCTGAACCCGGAGCCTAGAGTTCCATCTGGATCTCCCATGTGCTGGCAGGAAGTCCAGTGTCTTGGATCATCTGCTGCTTTCCCAAGCACATTAGCAGGGAGCTGGATCAAAAGTGGAGCAGCTGGTATTTGAATGCATATGCTGTTGTCACAGGTGACAGCTTGAGCCACTGCTATCACAACACTGGCCTCAGCTTCTCATTTTTAATGTGGACCAGTGATTGAAAAAAAAAAAGGTAAAGCTCAATAAACAGAACAGGATCCTGGTTTCCAACCTACTAGGCAACTAACAAGACAGAAAAGACTGGAAAATCTCTTACTTATCAAAACCGTGACAATCTGCCCTGGGGCCCCAGGTGCTGCATCCACAGATTTAATGAACCTCGTACTAAAAATACTGACAGGGGCTGGTGTTCGGCATCAAGGTTAAGACAGTCACATCCCACACTGGGTCGTCTGGGTCTCTGTCCAGCCTCTAGCTGTTGATTTCAGTTTCCTGTTAATGTACACCCCGAAGAGCCACAGAGCATGGCCCAAATCCTTGGGCCCCTGCTCCCCATGGGGGAGACCCAGATGGAGTTCTGGGCTCCTGGCTGTTGGGGGCCTTTGGGCGAGTGGACCCGTTGTGGCATTGTGGGCATTGGGCAAGTGGGTGAACTAGCTATATCTGTCTGTCGCTCTGCCTTTTAAATAAAATGAAAGTAAAATTTAAAACATACAGATAAAAGCACTGCATCTTTACTGTAGGCTTTTTATTGTGGTCATTATTCCCTAAACATTAAGGCATAAAAACAATCTATAAAGCATTTATAATATATGAGGTATGGGAAGTCACTCACAGGTGATTTAATGTGTATGGAAGAATATGCATGGCTTGTATGCAAATGCTGCATCATTTTATATCACGGACTTGGCCATTCTTGGGCTGCGGTAAGGGGAAGAATAAACACTTAGCACATTCCCCTCATGAATAACAGGGGCTGACTAAATTTTTGTAAAGGGTTACTTATTTTTATTCGAAAGGCAGATTTACAGAAAGAAGGAGAGACAGAGAGAGAGATCTTCCATCTACTGTTTTACTCCCCAAATAGCCTCAATGGCCACAGCTGGGCAAATCTGAAGCCAGGAGCCAGAACTTCCTCTGGGTCTCCCACGTGGGTGCAGGGTCTCAAGGACTTGACTCATCCACTGCTGCATTCCCAGCCCACAGGCAGAGAGCTGGATGGGAAGTGCAATAGCTGAAGTATGAATCAGTGCCTGCATGGGATGCCGACGCTGCACGTGGAGGCTAGCCTGCTATACCACTGTCCTGGCCCTGGGAAGATTATTTTCGTTTAATGATTATTTGTCTTATTTTCATGTGCTTGAAAAAAGGCACGGTGACAGGGGAAGACTGAAAGTGAGAGGGTCTGGTTCACACTTCAATAGGCTACAACAGCCAGGGCTGTGATGGCCCAAGCTGGGACCCTGGCACTCCACCTGTGTCTCCCACGTGGGTGCCAGGGACCCGATCAATTGGGCCTTCACCTGCTGCCTCCCAGGACGCGATAGCAGGAAGCTGGATCAGAAGGAGAACAAGTGGGACTCAAATCAGGCTACTACAAACAGTGGCTTAACCCACTTCACTATCACAACAACTGTTCTTTGCTTTTTCACCTTGATGCCATGGGTGTCTTCTGAGGGCACTTGTTTAAAGCCATCCCATCAAAATAACAGAGGTCTGCAAGGCAAAGCGCTGAGCTGTGGAAGGCAGGTGCACAGTGGCTCTGCCGCACACGGCTCCCTTCACTCACCACATGCGTCTCCCGGCTGGTTCTGGGCCCTCAAGCCACATTCCAGCTTCTGAAAGCCTGAAACAATATCCCTGTCACTCTTCCTTTGCATTTTCTGTGTCACTTGAATTCCCAGGGCCCAGTTTACTGCCAAATTACCTGAGATAAACAAGTCATGCTAAGACCCTCTTTTCCTTTCCAAACCCAAACAGCAGCTGGCAGCTCAAAATGGTTATTTATAACGCGTGCAGCGCTCCTGGAGCTCGCTGTGGTGGAGAAACGCTTAGCGATGCGTCCTCGGGATGGCTTCGTAATTACATCAAGAGCCCAGGGGAAGACGCTACACAGTGGCAGGTCGGGGGTCAGCCTGTGTGGCTTGGGACTCATTACCTATTTGGGAGCCCTCTTAGACCCGACACTGCTGTCTACTGTTCTGGTCTAGACCCTGCATATCAAACACTTAGACCAGCGCCCTGCCTAGTGTGGGTATTTAGCTGCTGTTCCTTCTCCCCTCCATAAACCACTCTTTAGTGGCTTTCTAGGAGTTTTATGGAACTCTGGCTTCCAAACACAGCCTGAGCACTCCCCTCTCCGAGCCCCCAGCATCCCTTCAGGGAATTTTCCAACAGGTGCCTAGTGGGTCTCCAGCAGCCATAGAAAACGCCAAAACCATCATACTTGCTGGCTCGACCTTCTAATGCTTCTCTCGGTGCGTATGAGAGAACCCACACAGCATTCCCTGGCTCCCCACGCCCCGAGGCCAGGACCATGTCAGGTCTTGGACTTCCTTTTCTCTCCTCCCTTGGGGTCAGCTGCCACACAGCCTACTTGCCTTTCTTGGGCTTCTTACACTCATGATCCTACCCGACCTCCCAGCCTGGGCCTTTTCCATTCCCTCTTTTTACAGCTGTCCTTCCCTTGGTCCTGTTGATCGGATCAGAGCTTAGAGGGACTCAGCTCCTTGCAGTGAGCCAGTCTTTCCGACTTCAATCTTCTGCATAGCGCTTATCAGATCTCCTTCCTCGATCTGATCTCTTTCCTATTAATGTGTTCCTGCTCTGTCTGTCTTCCTCACTATCAGCTCTGTGGAGCCGGAGGTGGCTGGCTGACTTTATCACCACTGATTTCCCACATCGGGTGGGTGCTCAGACAAGCAGGTGTAGCTGTGAGTGTGTGAATGGCTGAGTTCCTGAATGGATGACGTGGGAAGGGCCGGGAGGCTGGCCTGCGAGCTGCAATAGAGATTTCATTCTTTCGCGATGTGCTCTCCTGACCCCTTTCCCCGCTACTGCTTCTGGGATGGGGAAACAAAATATGACAAATGAACTTAAATATCCCATTGGAGATAACTGGAAAATATTGATTTTTTTCCATTTGAAATAGTAAAGATAAGTACACGCCACACTTCTGTAATCAAGTCAGTGGCTTATGAGACAACTGCTTCCCAGGCGGAAATAGATTTCCGTCTTCCTCTATATCCATCACACCAGTGCCTAAACCCATGCCCACAACACACTCCAAACCAGCCCACTCACCTGTCCCCAGCTCCCCCAGGGATCCAAGTGAGGACTCTGCATTTGTAAGAACAGGTGTGGATGAGGAGACTTAAAAAAAATCATGAAAAATTCACATTACCCTTTAAGTCCACTTCCCCACAAAGTCTCTGTGGTCCCCAGATGTATACAGATATAAACTTAAGTGCCTTTCAGCACCCCCAAAATGACTGAGCAATTCGGGAATTAGTGCATAAGGTCTCCCAGAATGCTAAGGGGATAGATGTGTTCCTGCCCCTTGCAATGTTTACCATGGGCCTACTGAGTGCCAGGCATCCTTCCAAGGGTTTCAAACAGATGAAGTCAGGTGGTTCCTAAAGTGACCCAGTGCAACCTCCTTTTGTTGACATCTGTTTGCCACGGAAGTGAGCCCTGAAATCACAAAAGCCAGGCAGAGGAGTCAGAAGCCAAGCCATCTGCCTCTGATTCCACAAACGCTGCCTTCTCCGTTCTTCTCCAGTACCAGGAAGGCCTGGTCTGGGGAGCAACGCCCTAGGGAGATGGAGACCAAAGTCAAACAGTCCGCTGTCCTAGACGGACCGGACATGAAACTTCCATGGCAAAGGAGGCAAGGAGCCAAACCTGGCAGCGCACAGGCTCCTGAGTGAGGCCTGGGGGAAAGGGTGGGAGGCACGAGACTGAAGCTGACCGCAGTCCTGTTCCTGCAGCCCAGGCTGTCCATGACTTGGCTGCAGGAACTCAACCTCCCTGGGCCACAGCCCCTGCATCAACCACGTGACAATGTGGAGACTTGCTCCAAAGTCTCTCCCTGGCTGAATCTAGCCCCCCCACA
Organism: Ochotona curzoniae; assembly: GCF_017591425.1. Taxonomy (NCBI): domain Eukaryota; kingdom Metazoa; phylum Chordata; class Mammalia; order Lagomorpha; family Ochotonidae; genus Ochotona; species Ochotona curzoniae. The sequence goes on from NW_024465421.1 coordinate 9,736,613, forward strand.
CACATCTGCCTGGCCTCTATGTTAAAAACAAAATTTCTGTTGTTGTTTTCAACCAATACTTAAAACTCGGTATATTTCACACTTCAAAATTTGGAGTTCTGGATTCTCTTGAGAAAAAGATCTGGCAACACAAGGCCTGCCTTCCTGCTTGGTGACAGCCATGAAGGACCCAGACTGGCAGCCCACCACATGGCACGTGCCTCTTGATTCCCAGCCCTACTCTTGCCTCCCTGCTACTGAGGTCAGGTCCAGGGGGCCCATTCATGAGCAGGCCTGTGAGTCTTCTCCCCAAAGGGAAACTGCAGGTGAAGATTCCTGTGTCCCCGTCTTCAGCATAAGTCGCCGCCGTCATCATCATTATCATCATCATCAACATGGCTATTATTTACTATGCTGGGCCCTACCCCAAGTGCTTTATGTCTACTAATGTATTTAATTCTCTAATTACACATGCAAAAATGGAAGAGGCCCATCCCTACATGCCTCCAGAGATTAGCAGACAACAGATTTCTTCCTGTAACTGAATAACATTCCTGGGCACGCAAGGTCCGTGAGGTATTCAAAGAAAATCAACAGAAACTCTGTCACAGCCATCACTCATCCGCAAGCTGGCAAGCTGGCCCTAAATTGTGTTGAGATCCCTGCAGGGGGTCCCCAAGGTTCTGAGATGCCTTAGAGTGCCCAAGATGGGATCCTGACCCTATCTGTTAAGTATTTTCCAGGACAAAGACCAAAAGCCGGAGGAGCCCAGTCCCTCCTGTGTGTGTATGGAGGGGGGAACCAAGGACTTGACCCATCACCCGCTGCCTCCCAGGGTGTGCATTTGGGGGAAGCTGGCATCAGCAGCTGGAGTGAGGAATCAAGCCCAAGTATCCTAATACAGGACAGGGATAGGTTCGTAAAGCTAAATGGTTTGGGACTCTTAGGAGACCCAGACATATTGTGTGGCAAGTTTCTGAGAGTTTAGAAAAGCATTGTGGTCTCTGCAGGTGGGAAGACAATTTCCTAATAGATTGCAGTCACCTGTCACTTTCTCATCTCTGAAGGATATGATTAAGTCTGAGAATCCATCAGCTAAAGCTGGTCAAGATCACAGCGGGTTCCAAAGTGAGGCGGGAGCTGCAAGTGAAAGTTAACTCCACTGGGATGGGAAATGGGGGCGGGGGAGGGGTGGGAAAATGGAGAAGGCCGCAGATAAGAAGCTAAACTGGAAAGTAGGAGAAGCTTTATGGAAAGCAGTTCCCTTAAAGGCAGCTGGACCAGAGCACGGTACCTGGACAGGATTGGAGCATTCAAACGACAGTGTCTAGGGCACCCATGTTGTCTGCTGGAGAAAACGGAAGCAGCCCAGCTCTCCAAAGGCTTGACCAGAGGCCTGGTTCTGGGCACCTTGCCTCTGTCTGCTCTATGGAGCCCGGCCAGCCAGGAAAGAAAGCACCAAAGGGCAAACCTCTTTCCCGGTTACAGTGTCCCTGCAGTAAAAACTCCCTTGCCAGGCCTGGAGCTGGATGTCAGGCAAACAAAGGAACCAGGGTGGATCTTGTCTGGGGGCGGGGGGAACCCTGCCTTGGGGGAGGGGTTTGTTCTTCAGATAGTAGTGGCCAACCTCTATTTACTGGAGGAGGGGAGGTAGGGTGACAGAGGGGAATTGACTTACAGGAATGACACAGCTTGCCATGCCACAGCAAAGGCAAGGCGCGGAGCAGAGGGGTGGGGGGATGGAGATGTATGGGAAGGATCTAGGGTGCAAAAGAGATGGCTTCCTGAGGAGGCTCAGGTGGGGGGTTGAACTCTCATAGGCCCAGGGGGGAAGCCAATGTGCCCAAGGCAGGAAGGGGGCACCTGATGACTACCCAGCACCAGCCATAAGGAGTCAAACCATCAGCATGTGTCCCCCTTGTCCAGCTCTGGGGAATCTGACCTGTGTGACAAGGCAGGTGCGACGGGGCCAATACTCTGCTTGCTTGAAAAGCAGAGCGACAAACAGCTCCTGCCTGTTGGCTCACTCCCAAAATGCCCTCAACCACCAAGGCTGAGCCAGACCCAAAGCCAGGTGCCCAGGAACACAAGCCAAGTTTCCCACGTGGGTGGGAGGGACCAAATTCTCTGAGCCATCACCGGCTGCCTCCCAAGGTCTGCATTAGCAGGGAGCTGGAATCAGACCAGGTTCTCTGCTATGGGACATGAGCATCTGGGCTGCTACACCAACTGCTCCCCAAGGCACCCTGCTGATAAGATGGAGCAGTCCAGGTTTTTGGGTGACATCACTTTTTTTTTTTTTTGAGTAAGGGGAATATACATCTCTGGGCACAGGGCGGTTTGGCATAAAACCCCTGTGCTTGAAGCAGCAGCATGTGTCTGTACGTGAGGCTGTGAAGGCAGTGCTTCCCCGGAGGTGGTCTCCACGTGACAGCGACCATGTCCACAAATGCTCAGCCTCCAAGGAGCGGGCTGCTCAAAACCCCAAAAGACCCCAAAGGACCGCAAATGGGTGTGTGACGCTTTTCTCAGTCTTCTGATTAAGTGCTCTAATATAAGCAGCTTCAAGCTCCTCCTTCTGAACAACTGCACTTGCTCCTGGTGAGGCCTCTCCCGCTTGGGAACAGAGGAGTGGTCAGTCGTGGGGCCAGGCCCCAAGGGACCTGCGAAGGCAGTCAAGGTGTTCTTCATTCATCTGCCCACGAGGAGGCCACAGGCACATTCTCCAGGAGTGTGAATCTGGCCACAGTGGGCAGCAACCAGTCTGAGCTCACTCTGATCACATACTACAGTGGGCGGACTTTACTGGGTGGAGTCCTGGCTTTGAGCCTGTAGCTGGGTCTTGGGGTCAAAGGGCCATCATCACAGCATCACACTGCTACAGTCAGATCATCCAGGACAAGCAGGTTTATCCTGCCAAGGTCTCCGTCATGACAGCCACCACTGCCAAGGTACCAGGAACACACAGATATCGGGGACGTAAATGGGCTTAGCTGTGTTCCAATAAAACTTTATTTACAAACAAAGACCAGAGTGCTTGGCATTTTACAAGTGTTAGGATGTCTGGCTTTTTTCTTTTTCATCCCTCTCCAAAGTTCTTATGGGTAGTGCTGACAGTCTCTGCTTTTCCACAGTAAAAGAACAGCTTGTCACACAGCTCAGCACACAATACAGTTGAGTGGCACTTCCAAAGCTGTGTAAATTAATACTAATGCGGGGGTTAGGGTTTAGCCAGATGCTGACAGGCCCAGGCAGGTAGAAGATGTGAGGGTTCCAGGCCTGGCAGGCCCTGTGTGGGCTGGGACAGGGCACGTCCCCCTTGGCAGAGGGGTACTATTCACGTGGCTCCGGGGGAAGGCTGTTACCAGGCAGGATTCAGATTCTGTGTTAGTAGATTTTACTGGCATTTCCCAGAAAACTCCATGATCAAGTATTTAGGAGAAACCTGTCAATGTTCTAATGGTGACAACCACTAATTCAAGATTTTAAGAGACCAAAACATACAGGCAAACAAAAACACAAAAAACCCACACCTGGGCAACTATTTTGCTATCTCTGACATACAAGATTCATTTTCGTATTGCCTACATTGCTAATTTTTCTTTTGAAAAATTTTCGTTTAAAAAATAAACAAATCTAAAAGATGTACCTTTAGGCAAATCCACTTTACAGAGAAGCCTGGAGAACAGTACGGTTAACCGTATGGCTGTCTCTCCTTCACCTGGACTCAAGCTCACTCACGCTGACACCTCTGGCTCTGCGTGGAGAGAAGACGCTGACACGCTATTCAATCATGGAACGCATGCCCCGAAGGAAAAAATCAGCAAGAGCCGGTGTGCCAAGCTGCAGCGAGTTAAGGCAGTGGGACAGAACGAATGCCGAAAAGCTTGGAGGGAAAGAGACATGCATCAGATGGACAGACAGGAGCAATGAAGACAGCAGAAGAGCCACACACACCATCTGGTGCCCGCATTTTGTTTTGCCTGCTGAACGCTTGCTGGGTTTTATTTTCTTTGACGATTTTGTGCTTGGTTTATTTTTAAGTCATCAGAAAAACAAACACATCACCGGGAGCCCAGGTAAATATTACACGAGATGGGACCAGCCCAGACAGACACCATAGCTCGTGATCTCGCAGCCAGATCTTAGCACTTGTATTTCACAGTTAGGGATTGTTTGGACAAGTGAGGTGAAATTTCATGTTGGTGTTATTAATTCTCGGAGAAAGTTTGCTAAGCAAATGAACAGGATAAACGGGGAAGTGGTGAATATTTGCTCTGGGGGCAGCAAAAGCAAATGAGCAGCTTTCAAATTCTTCCTAATTACATGGACGGGCTGAACTTCCGTCTAATTGGCATGTTCCTCAAAATCTGAGAACACGGTGGGTTTTTTTTTCCCCCTCCTAAATCATCTCATACTTTAAAAGTACTGGGAGAAAAATATCTGACTTTAACACAAAGGTGAGCATTTTCATAAACGGAAGATTCACGGGCTGCCAATTACCCTTATGCAAATTAAAAATTGTCAAACATTGGGGGTTTTGTCTTAAACAAAGAGGAAGCTAATTAATGACCACGCATGTTAACTGCTGCAGTTTCAATCAGAGGTGGCTCCCTCTTGTCTGAGCAGCGTGGATGAAAGCTGCCCACTTGCAGACGACGGTGGCACTTGCTGTCACATCCCAGACTGCACCATAAGCACCTTCAATTGCTTTTCATTGAGTCCACGAGACAGTGGAGACTTGCTCATCGTCTCCATTTCACTGACAGGTAAACCAAGGCTCTCAGAGGACACACAACACACCTGTGATTCGAATCTGGGGCTGGATGGCCTTGCCAAAGGCCTTGGCACACCACAGATCATGTCACAGAGACTTATCAGGATCTGTTCCACGTTAAAATCCATGGGTCAGGGAAGGTGTTGTGAAAGGCGGTAGCGCTCTGAGCACGCAGAACAAAGAAGGCTGCAGTTCTGGTTTAGGGAAACACCTGCTAGACATGGAAGGCGGTCGGGAATTTGGCAAGTAAACATCTTTCTGATAAGGTCAGGCTTAGCTTATCTGGTTGGCTAGAATAAACAATTTAGTAAAGCCTGCTTCACACTTTATCCAATAGATGTGGGCCTGACAATCATGTGCAGAAGATGGGATTCTTGGAAGGTTTCAACTAAAAGTAAACACTTTCTTAGAATAAAATGATGCCTCTTTGTAGCCAATCTGAACAGCAGCAAATTCCTCCGTGCGGCCACCAGAACATTCTAGGAGTGCAGCGACAACAACGTGACCAACTAGACCATTGGAAAGTGGTTTATCCAGAGTCGGCAGGGGCGCGGGGAAGGGGCAGAGGGGAGAGGTCTGCTATTTTCTTCCAAGGACCATCTGGATCTCTACAACATCATTCACAGGCTAAAAAGAAAAAAAATAGCTCGCTTTGGACTTATGAAAATTTCCAATTCCACCTACAGCTGCACTGGCAGGGCCAGAACAAATAATTTCCCAGACTTTACCCAGCCCGCCTGTGGGGCTGAATGCTTCCCACCCGTGCTACAGCAATGTCTTTCATGGTGTGCTTCACAGCTCCCAGGACAAGAGGAAGGCAAAGCTCAAACTCTCCTTATTTTAATTCTCAGACAGGAATTCTTGACTGTGCTGAGCAAAGCCCAGCCCGCAGAGGTCACACTGCTTGCAGCCTGAAGCAAGACAGCACAGCCAAACTATACCAGCAGCCCTCCTATTGTTTACTATCCCAATGTCCTGGTAAAACACACATTTAAGAACCTCCTTTGGGGTCCAGCACAGTGGCCTAGTGGCTTAAGTCCTTGCTTTGAACACGCCAGGATCCCATATGGACGCCGGTTTCTAATCCTAGTGGCACCGCTTCCCATGCAGCTCCCTGCTTGTGACCTGGGAAAGCAGTGGAGGATGGCCCAAAGCCTCAGGACCCTGCACCGTTGTGGGAGAGACCTGGAAGAAGCTCCTAGCTCCTGGTTAGGATTGGCTCAGCTCTGGCCATTGCGGTCACTTGGGGAGTGAATCAACAGTTGGAAGATCTTCCTCTCTGTCTCTCCTTCTTTCTCTATATACCAGACTTTGCAATAAAAATAAACAAACCTTTAAAAAAACAAAAAGCAAAAAACCTCTTCTGGAAACTACAAAAATTTGACTGGATCTCAACCTAGAAATGAATACCTTGGTAAATATGGTGCATGAAAATATGAGAAGTGGATATAAAGCCTTTCTGTTACAAGCTAAGCCCAAAGGTGGATTACCTAGAAAAGATGTACCATTCAGTAGCTGCCAGCTGAGCCCACTGCCTTTAGTTAAGAGACACTGTTTGTCCCTGGAGTGAACTATTAACACACGTACATCACAGTGATTCAGGGTTGGGAACATTGACAGACATTTCCCAGATAGGAATGAAATGAGCCCGTCCCTTCAAGGAAATAACAGTGTGTGGGTGAGAGTTTCCTTCCAATGACTGGAAAGACAAGGCATGACTCAGCCAACCAGCATTTGCCCAGGGTTTATGTTATAAAATCAACTGTGTGAACGATCCAATCACAGGGCAAGGGAGACCAATACGTTTTCATGGAACATGATACAGAGTTGGCTGGTAAGGTGTCAGGTATCAATATTGTGATGACTTTTTAACAAAATGTTGTCACTTGTTAAGTTTTTATGCAGTTATTAAAGAACAGTGTCTGCAAAGAGGAGGAAAGGCTATTTAAAATGTTCCTCCCTGTTCCAACGATCTATATATGTCACAGGTTTGTGTGCCCGTGAGGCCTTCATAGACATCAGCCCAAGCAGAAGACGATGCAGTTGGGACGCTAGCGCAGAAGTGAGAGTCTAGCTCCTTCTATGAAGCCACACATGAGAGATTTGAGAAAAACGGAAAACAGTGTTGCTCTTTTCACTAAAAAAAAAAAAGGGGGGGGGGGAATACAGCTGTTTTGCATATACAATGGTATGTTTGTTCGAATGGCATTGATTTATTCTTGTTATATTTTTAAAGTGAATTGATGGACGATTGATCTCTGCCATCACAAACATCACAGAACTCATGAGAGCGACAGGCTTTTGAAGCAGCGGCCTACAGGTATCCGGGGACTGCTGTTCCACAGCTTCAGGATTTGCACCTTTAACCCCCAGGGCCATCTGATGACAGTTCTCCCTCTGGAGGGCAAAGAGCACAGGGCAGGGCAGAAGTTTCTACTAGGAACTTTCTTCCACACCAGGCATTCAGATGTATCAAAGGCAGGAAGATTCTCCAGAACAAACTCCAGAGAAGCCAGGGGCCACAGAGTTTAAAAAAAAAAAAAAAAATCCCCCTGACTTTAAAACCTGAGCCTGACCAGCCAGTAATAGCCTACGTTAAGGTTCTTTCACACTGTAAATGTCACGATTCTAGCCAAGGATCCCTGAACAGTGGCCTTCAGGATGCTGGGCCATCGGGATATCTGGAGAAACACCCTACATGACCAATTGGCTGGAGATGACCGAGCAGATTCCCATGCAGATGAGGGAAGCGATCTCCAGTCACAGCCCTAACCCAGCCCAGTAGGCACGTACTGCCACACATCGGGATTTGCAGCCTCCAGGAAAACCCTTCCAGATCTCAAACGCCATCATTTTGCTCCAGAGACACACAGTGTCTGCGTTTTCCCCGCTTATTCTGCCGTGCTCTGCCTGTTAGACTTGGAAAAGTTAACTTCTCTGAGCCTCAGCTTGCCCCCTCTGTAAAACAGGCTCACGCTGGCCTCAAAGGGTTACGCTAGGAAGCTCAGGGAGGTGTTCCTGGCAGTGGAAAGTCTGTCCATTTGGGCTACAGTTAACAGCAAAACACAGAAACGGAGCATTCCCCAGCCTCCTCCACACTGCCCGTGCCTACTTCCTTCCAGCAGCAACGGCTGGCCTCCCCAGACCAACCTGGCCAGTCCACCCCAACTTCCAGATTCTACAGAACACACAGGATCATCTTCCTGGGTCCTCGACTTCTTCTTTCCCACCCACAGTTCTTTCCCGGAGTCCCTGGCCAGTCACCGGTTCCCTCCACGACCACAGCGGGACAGAACGTCTGCACCTCTGACCACGCCCCCCTCCAGTCTCTTCTCCCAACCCGGGTCACTACATTTCCCGTTCCCTCATATCGTGTCAGGAAGCGGTGGACCAGGAGTCCATGCCTTGAGAAAACTCAGCAACAATAGCAGAGTAACTGCCCGACCTCCTGGAGAAGCCCATGGACACTCACCGTCCATCCCTAGAGGCGGCGGTTCCGGGTGCCCGAACCGGAAGCGGCCTCTACACTGTTTGCAGTTCCCCTGGTTACTGCGGGGATCCTGACCAATAGAGACGGAGCACCGCTTGCTGAGCCCGCCTCCAAAGCGAGTGACGTCAAGGAGGCGCGCTGGAATTCCACCGATCCCCGGCTCCGACGCTGGTGCGCAGGCGCGCCTCTGGAGTCCGCCTGGCAGCGCGGTGCGCAGGCGCCGCTGGGGCAGCTCGCCGAAGCGGCCATGGACGCCTTGGAGTCGTTGTTAGACGAGGTGGCCCTGGAGGGGCTGGACGGCCTGTGTCTGCCCGCGCTGTGGAGCCGTCTGGAGACGCGCGTGCCACCATTCCCGCTGCCGTTGGAGCCCTGCACGCAGGAGTTTCTGTGGCAGGCCCTTGCCACGCACCCGGGAATCAGCTTCTATGAGGAGCCTCGGGAGCGACCCGACCTCCAGCTGCAGGATCGGTCAGCGACCAGGGCCTGCGGGCGGGCGGGCGGGCGCAGGGCCGCGGAGTGAGGGAGTTGGGGGATCGGAGGGAGAACGGAGCAAAATCCAGGGAGGACTGGGAGTCTGGGAGGGGAGCATTGGGGGAGCGTCTGATTGGGGGGTCTCGGCCCTGGCAGGGCCCAGGAGCTGGACATCACCTGCTGGTGCCCCGTTCTATCCAGCTGGGCGATGTTCTCCCGTCTCCATCCAATGCAACATAGAGTGGGAGCAGGAAGGCAGATCCCACGGAGCCTCCCGTATCAGACCAGCGGTCCACATGAAGCAGAGGTGCATAGCAGCCAGCGTGATACCTGAATCACACTGAATCTAGTAGCTCCATCCTTGCAGTGACAAGCGTTCGAGCCTCACCAGGATCCCTTGCAGTAGGTGCTGTTGTCTGCCCCTACCATACAGGGGGGTAAACTGAGGCACAAAGCGGTTAAGCACTGAGCATTGGTTTAGAACTGCAGAGTCTGCTTGCTTGCTATTATTCAAAAGGCAGAGAGACAGAAAATCATCCACCAGGCTCGTTTACTCCCCACAACGGCCAGCCTGATGGGCCAGGCTCAAGCCAGGAACCTGGCACTCCTTCTGGTTCTCCTACGTGAGTGGCAGGCATTGGAGTGTCTGAGCTGTCCCCTGCTGCCTCCCAGGATAGATGTGCAGGAAGCTGGGATTGGGAGCAGAGGCAGGACAGAAGCACTGTAATTTCCATGTGGAATGTAAGAGGGGCGAAGCAGCCGCCCCCAGGGTCTGTGCAGCCATGGTCTGCAGGCACGGTGTGAGGGTGGGGAATGTGCCCAGAGTCATGTCCAAGATGAGGCTGAAAAGTTGGGTTTACAGGGCCAGACACTAAGGCTCAATTTAATAATTGTCTGCTTGCAAATGCCGGCATCCTTATGGGCACTGGTTCGTGTCCCGGCTGCTCTACTTCCCAAGCAGCCCTACTTATGGCCTGGGAAAGCAGCAGAAAATGGCCCAAACCCTTGGGGTTCTGAACCCATGGGGGAGACATGAAGGAAACTCCTGACTTCGAATTGGCTTACTCCGGCCATTGTGGCCACTTGAGGAGTGAACCAGTGGGCTGGAAAATCTTTCCATATTTCCTTCTCCATAAAAGTGCCTTCCCAATAAAAATAAAATATCTTTTGAAAAAAAGAAGTTGGGTTTAGACAGCCAGTTGGCAAAAGGCATTGTGGACACATAACAGCAACTGTGAGAGGCTGGAAGAAGAGAGCGAGATGAAGTTTAGCTGAAGCATAGAACAGGACAGAATGAGGCATAAAGGTTGACCTATACCTGGTACTGTTCTCAGAATCTATTTTTTTTTTAAGATTTATTTATTTATTTATTTGAAAGGCAAGTTGACAAAGGGAGAGGGAGAAACAGATTTTCCATCTGCTGGTTCACTTTCCAAATGGCTACGATAGCTGGGGCTGGGCCATGCTGAAGCCAGGGGCTTCCTCTACCTCTCCCTTGTGGGTGGCAGGGCCTCAGTGTTTGGGCCATCTTCTGCTGCTTTCCCAGGCACAATAGCAGGGAGCTGGATGAGACGGAGCTGGCAACAGGAAGCCGCTTAACCCACTGCACCACAACACCAGTCTCTGTTCTAAGATTCTTACACATACTAATACAGCAACCTTCGCAAGTGGGTAATGTTGTCTTTGTTTTCGTGGAGAGAAAATCAAGACGCAAAGGGGCTAAGCAAGTTGCTCAAGATGATCCACCATTAAAAATAGAACCCAGATTTTGAATGCAGAAATCCTGGGTCCAGGACCCACTCTGCCCTTCACCACATTGCAATGTTGTTATGTTTTAATCCATTTATAGAGTTTTCCCTTTATCCAAATGACTGGAGGAAGCCACATAACAAGGGTCAGGCCAGGAGAGAGTTGAGAACTGTTGCAGACCAGTCGTGGGCCAGCTTGCCATATAGTGATTATAGGAAAGAGGTTGAGAAGATGAAATCAAGACATACCAGGCAGAGAGGTCCAGAGGATTGGTGACTGGTTGGCTGTGAACCCTGAGGAAAGAGGATTCAAAAAGGGTGTCCCCTTCCCCCAAAAAAGGGCACCCTCAGGTGTCAGCCATTGGGCATCCTGGGAGAAATTCACTTACCATTCTCTGAGGCAGAGAGAGCAAAAGTGCGGTCTGGAGGCCACATCTGGGGGAATGGGGAAGGTGCTGGACCATTCCCTGAGGCACACAGAATGGAGGTCCCTTTGGCTTGCCCGAGCACAGCTCTCTGAGTTTGTTACCATCTGGCCTCTTAGGAGGTAAAGCAGGTGAGAGGGAGGGCCTGAGCTAGGCTGCTGTAAGTTAGTCCATCATGGGTCATGAAGGCTGCTGACTGAGGTCATCCCTGGGGAGAGCATTCCAGCCGTCGTCCTCCTGGTGAGATTGTGCCAGACAGTGTGGCCCAGCCCAGCCCGCCTTGACCATGCACAGGACACTTGCCTCAGATGAAGACCCAGCACATCATCTAACCAGCCTGGTTTTACAGTAACTGTGCATATCTCATGTCAGTGATGGGGTGACTACTGAGGTGAAGAAACAGAGGAGTGTCGTTTGGCACCTCGGGGAGGTTGACAGATCACAATCCTGGCGAGTTGGGGACCGTGCTGTGATCGGAGGCCTTCAGTAGAGTCCGGGGGTGCATGCAGATCCAAGGCTGCATTCAGGATGAGGCATCTTCTACAGGAGGCAGAAAGCTGTGGCTCAGAGGAAGAAGACAGTTAGGCCAGATTGGTTTCTAGGAGGCAGGGGAGAAAGGCATGATTTGAGGGCATGGAAATCCCAGAGGGAGTGAGAAAGAAAAGACTCGGAAAGTGTATGTGGGCTCTGGCCTTAATGAGACCGGTGCAAGGTAGGAAGGAGATTTCAAAGAAAACTTGAAGCACACTGGAGATGGTGTTGACGAGGAGCCCGGGGACAGTGTTAGAGCATGGGGAACACTTGATTGCAGAAAGCAAAGGTGCTCCTAACTTGGGCTCTGATCTCCTGGAACGTGGGGTGTTCGATAGACAAGTAAAGACGTTTCGTTGGTGTGTAGGGAAGAGTAGAGGACGGGGGATTCTGAGGTGAGAATTATTAACCCGAGGGTGATAATTAACATGAGAGAAGCCGATAAGGATACTGGAGAGATGGAAAGATGATGTCTTAGAGAAGGGACACCTGGAATCCTCCAGTCCCCACTTGGTGGTCTTGGAGACTGGGGACCAGGTCTGGAGAAACCAACGGGCCATGGCTAGGACAGGTAATAAGGTAGTTTGGATCCCAGCACCCAGCTTGCGGGGAGATTTGAGGGGCCCTGGGAAGGTCTGAGTTCCTTCCGTAAGGTTGGCTGCTTGCTTATCAAGACCACTTGGATCTGTGAGGCAGAAAGACAGCACAGTGTTACCCTGTCTCATCACGGCAGGAGGTGGTCCAGGGCACACACGCTGCACATTCATCATTGCCGAAGCTCAGCTGGGCTTTGTCTTCTGTGTTCGTCCTCTTAGGTATGAAGAAATTGACTTGGAAACTGGAATCTTGGAGTCCCGGCGGGACCCGGTGCCACTGGAGGACGTCTACCCCATTCACATGATCCTGGAGAACAAGGATGGCATCCAGGGCTCGTGCCGCTACTTCAAGGAGAGGAAGAACATCACCAACGACATCAGGACCAAGGCTTTGCAGCCCCGCTGCACCATGGCGGAAGCCTTCGACAGGTAACGGGTCTGTCCCTGTCGGGAGTGTGGGGCCACCCAGTGTACTCCAGCCAGAGCACTTAGGGCTGGCCTGCAGTCCCAGTGCCTCTTGGTGGTCATCGCTCCTGCACTAAGCCAGCTCCCACCCCACTTGAGGCTACTGTAGCTCGGGGCTCCTGTCTTTCTCTTCCTTTTGTGTCTACGGTTGAGAGTGACAGGCAGGTGACATTTGGAAGTTGCCTTTTGTTTTCTTGTCCTAGCTGGGCCCAGGACTGCCCAGCCATTCCTATGTGAGTTTATCTCACAGGGTCAGCCCCTTGACGGTAGAGATCATTTATGTTTCTCTTAGTGTTCTAATCCCTTGCTCAGTGCTTGGTCCATATTTGACAGCCTGCGTGATGACCGCGAGGAGTCACCGAGTCAGCTAATTGCTGCTGATGCCCACGGTGATTACTGGAATTATAACAGTGCGGTCAGTAAGCCAGTCTGAGTAAGAAATCAAAGACCAGGAAACTCACTTCCATGCTTGCACACTTTCTCCCAGATGACCTGTAACAGTTTAACTTAGTGAGGCTGCTTTGAGGAAGAGTCCAGGTCCTGAGTTTGTCACCTTTAGGCATGAAGTGATCTGCTGGGAAAACAGGCTGTGCAGTCTTCCCCGACTTACAAAGACAACCGATTTTAGGCACAAACCACACGATAATACAGCTTCTCCTTTTTCTCTTTGTCTACTTGTGGTGGAAGTCAAGTCACCAGGTATGGTGACTTCCGGAGGAAGGAGAGCTGTCAGGCCAGGCGTCTAAACAGGGCTAGGAAGAAGGCAGATGTGAGGACTTGGGAGCCCGTGAGCCCTCTCGTAGGCACGCCCTGTGTGACTCCTTCATCTTGGAAGACCCCGGGGGGTGAAGGGTAGAGTCTAGAAGAGAGGAAAGAGAGCAGAGAGGACCAGGTCACAGAGAGCCTTCCAGGCTGTCATGGGGAGCGTGGATTTGATCTGGGTGCTTGGATAAATCCTAAGAACATAAGCAAAGAGGAAGCAAGTTGGCCCTGTTCCTTCAGCAGACTGTGCAGTTCTAAGGTCCAGACCTCACTTGGCTGAATTCGGGGGTCATCGTGACCTCTGTGAGCCCAGCAAATGGTGATTCTGAAGGTTCTGTATTTTTGTATTCTAATTTTCTTACAGTCACGCCAACCTGTTTCTCCATGTGGGTGTTTCTGGCTTGCAGGTGGGGGAAGAAGCTGATCATTGTTGCCTCCCAGGCCATGCGTTACCGGGCCCTGATAGGCCAGGAGGGGGATCCTGACCTGAAGCTCCCCGACTTCTCCTACTGCATCCTGGAGCGCCTGGGCCGGTCCAGGTGGCAGGGGGAGCTGCAGCGTGACCTCCACAGCAGTGCTTTCAAGTAAGGGGTCGGTCGGGGGACTTGTCAGAATGCCTGTTGAGTGTCTGAGAGAGAGAGAGACTCTGTACCTTGTGGGGCTAAAAACTACCAGAGAAGCAAAATGACATGGTGCGTGGCGTCCTCCTCCTCCAGGGTGGATGCTGGGAAGCTGCACTATCACAGGAAGATCCTCAACAAGAACGGGCTCATCACAATGCAGTCCCACGTGATCCGGCTGCCCACTGGAGCCCAGCAGCACTCCATCCTGCTCCTGCTCAACCGCTTTCACGTGGACAGGTATGGGCCGTAGAGGACAGAGCGCTGGCTGACTTATGTTGCAGCCAAGTATGTCATGGTTTGATAGAGAACAAATGAGCATATGACTCTGGCTTTAAAAAAAAAAAAAAGTAGTTTTTAAAAAGACTTATTTTATTGGAAAGGCAGATTTACAGAGAGAAAGATCTTCCTTTTGCTGGTTCACTCCCCAGATGGCCAAAATGGCTAAAGCTGAACCTATCCAAAGCAGGGGCTGCTTCCGGGTCTCCCACGTGGGTGCAGGGTCCCAAGGCTTTGGGCTGCCCCTTCACTGCTTTCCTGGGCCACAAGCAGGGTGTTGGATGGGAAGCGGGGCCGCTGGGACACGAACCAGTGGACTGTGGCTTTTTTTTTTTTTTAAAGATTTGTTTGTTTTTATTGGAAAGGCAGATATACAGAGAGGAGGAGAGACAGAGAGGAAGATCTTCGGTCCAACGATTCACTCCCCAAGTGACCACAATGGCTGGTGCTGTGCTGATCTGAAACCAGGAGCCAGGAGCTTCCTCCAGGTCTCCCACACAGGTGCAGGGTCCCAAGGCTTTGGGCCGTCCTCGACTGCTTTCCCTGGCCACAAGCAGGAAGCTGGATTGGAAGTGGAGCTGCTGGGATTAGAACTGGCATCCATATGGGATCCCAGTGTGTTCAAGGCGAGGATTTTAGCCTCTAGGCCACCATGCCAAGCCCCGGACTCTGGCTTTTTAAAGAAGACATTTAGCTATCTGTTTCTGTTGCAAATAAGTGTCACTCACTTAGAAAATCTAGAAATTAGGAAAGGGAAAAAAAAAAAAAACGCTGTTCTGTATCTCAGGAATAGTAGCTTTTAGCATTTTGATGAGGTTTTTGTAAGGATGTACAAATAAAGAACATCAGATTTGATTTGCTGTGGTGGCAGAGTTGTGGCTGAATCATGTCAGTTTCAGGTTGGAAGTGTTTACAGCACACAGCCATGGCCATCGGCCCAGAAAGATGAGACTGTGAGGTTCTTGTAAGTGTTTGCTATACACGATACTCTAGCTGGGTGTCATAAGTGGCCAGTATGGCACCACACGATCTCACAGGCACACTGCTTTTTGAGGAGCAGGGAGTCTCACAGAGTAAGTTACCTCCCAGCCTTTAATCCTTGCTTTTGGGGTACCTAATTTCCTGGAACCAGGAATGGGAGAAAGCTGCAGAGGTCACAGCCATCTTTTGGTCAACTCATGCCCTCCAGAAGAAGCCAGGGACAGGGAGCAAAGGACAAGCGGGTGCCCCTTGAATGAGGGAACTTGGCTTGGCCCATGCCTGGCCACAAGGGTTCTGAGGTGGAGGCGGGCAGGCAGACAAAATGGTTTCCAACTGACCTGACCACCTTTGACCCTTTGCCAGGCGTCCCCTCCAAAGGGAAGGGGCACAGAGGTTGGCGTGAAGCAACTGCAGCTTATCCTGACGGCAGATCTCCAGGAGTAAAAACCGTCTCTCTCCTATTGTGTCTCTTAGTCCTGATTCGCCTTCAAGGTTGCACTTGATCAAAACTTCCCACGCTCCCAGTTTATCTCTTAACCCATGTGTTGAAGATCTGTGTTGAAAAAGAATTATGTCGGGTGAATTCCTTTTCTAGTTAGTTAGTTATACCATCTATTCCTTACATAATACTATTACCAGGTTAATGGTGCACAGCCTGGGCTCTGCCAAGAACGTAGCATGAGAATCCGGGGAGAGGGAAGAAAACACTGCATGGAGGCAAGCGCTGTATTTCAGTTACGGCCTTTTCATTGGGTGATGCCCTTGACCTCTGTGAACCATGATATCCTCTGTGGAAAGTGGCCATGACACAGTGCTCCTCATGCATGGTGGTTGCCAGGCTGCACACGTACGCCCCTTCATTCACGCTTTTGTCCACTGAGAAGCGGGTACAACGTCTGAGTCTTGGGCCTGTGCTCTGCGTGCCCCTCGGAGTGTTTCCAAGCCTGGCAGCAACCCTGATCCCTGCCCCTGCGTCCCTTGCCCCAGGCTCCCCAAGGCACACACAGCCAGGAGCCCTGAGCTCTGTAGCTTCCTTTGGGGACCGTGAGCTTGGGAGCGTTTATATTGTAACACACTCTTCATGATAGAAATGAGCTGGCAGGGGGAATCAATCACGCTGTGAAGTCATGTGGAAAACCGGCTTCAGAATCAGCGAGGTGTCACAGCGGAGTGAAATAGGCGCTAGATTTAGAGGGGGAAGACTCAAGTTAGCATCTTGGTCCTGAATTTTGGGAAAGCTGATTCACTTGATCAAATGTTCGCTGCTTTTCTTCACCAGGTGATTTATAAGGAAATACTGTTATGAGATGAGATGCTTCCTAAACTTTTTTTTTTCTTTTGCTTCCTAAACTTTAAAGTATGTGTCAGAACTCAGGGCTGGGGTTCTGGCAGGGCAAGTTAAACCACTGCATGTAGTACCAGTATCCTAGATGGGTGTTCTTCTGTGTCCTGGCTGCTCACTTCTGAGCCGGCTCCCCACCACTGCACCTGAGAAGGCAGCAGGGGATGGCCCGAGTGCCTGGGTCCCCACCACTGGTGTGGGAGACCTCGACGAAGCTAACTCCTTGTCTTGATCTGGCCTAGCCCTAGCTGTTGTGGACATTTGGGGGAGTGAATCAGCAGATGGAAGACCTCTCTCTCTTTTTCTCTCTTCCCCTCTCTCTGTAACTCTGTCCTTCAAATAAAATAGATTAATCTTGGAAAAAAGAAAAAAAAATCAGACTTTTAACAATTGCTTTTGAAATTTATTTATGAAAGGCAGGTTTAAGAAAGAAGGAGAGACAGAAAAATCTTCTGTTCACTCCCCAAGTGGCCACAGTGGCCGGAGCTGAGCAGATCCGAAGCCAGGAACCAGGAGCTTTTTGCACATTTCCCACGTGGGTGCAGGGTCCCAAGGCTTGAGTTATCCTCCACTGCTTTCCCAGGCCACAGCAGAGAGCTGGAAGGGAAGTGGAGCAGCCAGGATATGAACCAGCACCCGTATGGGATCCTAGTGCATGTAAGGCAAGGATTTAGCCACTAAGCTACCACGCCAGGGCCAAAGGTCTCGGACTTTTTAGAAAGGTATTTCATTCAAGTAAACCCCCGACTCTGGTTTGCTGCCCGTTAGGTGAACTTGGACATGTGGCTGAACTGCTCAATCTCTCCAGTTTCAAATGGCAATGATGGACAGGATGGTTGTTGAGACCTTGAGACTTGGGTTTGTTAGAGTACAGTGTTGATGGCTGTTAAATACAGGCATTGGGTTTGAAGAAATAATCTATTTGGTGTCTCCTTTACAGGAGGAGCAAATACGACATCCTCATGGAGAAGCTATCTGTGGTGCTGAGTGCACGGAGTAACCGCATCGAGACGCTGGGCAGGCTGAGGGAGGAACTGGTAAGCTGCCTGGGGGATCCCCTTGCACTGGGATGAGCCCGATGCGTACCCCTGTTTGGAGAACTGCCTCAGTGTAGGGGTGGCAGTCCAGAGCCCCACAACACACTCCAAACAAATGTGCTGCCTTCTGTTTAGAGAACGTGCAAATACTCAGGGCTTTGTGTAAATTCCTCTTCATGTCTGACTTCCCCTCCGTCCCTTGGGGTTTGCTCTTAGAGCAGCTCTCAAAGTTCACATGGAATGGTAAATCCTGACATTTAGATTTCCTTCTGTAGTCAGGCTTGCAATGTCGTCCCCAGTGGTCTAAGACTGAAATGACAGAGCAAGCGCACTGGGCAAGTGAGGGGATGGCAGAGAGACTAAAGCAATTATTGACCTGCCTGGCCTTTGGATCCAGGAGCAGTGATAAAGTGAGCAAGAGAAGAAGAAAATGAGGAAGGGTCGCTCCTTCTTGTGTGAGTGGAACTGCTGTCAGTGGAGATTAGCCTGGAGCTCACCTTGGAAGTGGGAGGGTAATGAGATTGCCCTGTAGGCTAAGCCACAGAACGGCGCGTCCGAGGTGAAGGTTTACGGGAACTAATCTTCAGAGACGTGGTGGAGCTCTGGTCTCTGATTTCAGGGTTCAGAAAATCAGGGGCATTGCTGGGTTCATTGCATACCCAAGTCTCTTCAAAGCCAAAGTTAGTAACTTGAGACTTGCAGGTCACATTTGGTCTGTTCAAAAAAGTAAGTTTCACTTAGCATTTTTAAAAAATGCAGATTTCACATACATGCCTAAGTGTGTATGTGAAAGAAATTTCGTATTTCTCCCTAGCTTCCCTTCCAATGTCAGTAGCTCTGAGCCCACATTTTGTCACAACAGCGAGCTGGAGCGAGTGTACTGAGGCCAACCACCAGCTCCCTTACCTTCTGTGACCCTTAGACTCCCAGCCCGAGCACCAGTGCCATCTGCCATCCAGTGTACCCTGCTCTGTGGTTCTTACTTTACTATCAAACCCCAAAGACAAGGTCAGCTGGGAAGACCCCTGCTCAGGAGGCCCTAACCGAGGGAAAGTGAGTTCCTTACCTGCTCAGGAAACACACTGGCCCAGGCCAACTCAGGATTGAAAACCTCTGCCCAGGAGTCCCTGGAGGACAGGGAGATGGGGCTGCCCTGCCCTGGGCTTATCCCTGGGGACTGTGTCGGTGACAGGAATTGACTGCTGTGGGTCACTCTTTGTTTTAGTCATTCAACAAACATTTCAGCCAGTGTCTCCTTTGAGTCAGAACTGTGTTCCACCCAAAGGTGATGGGTCTGTGTGTCATAGAACTGCTCTAACGGAGGGACAGGAGCATGGACACACACCTACAAGGTTGCCTTCCAGCTTGGTGGTAGCAGAAGTGTATGGAGGGGCCTGGAGAGGACATCATTGTGCAAGTAGCAGTGTTGCAGCCAAGGAGAGTAGCTCACACAGAGCCATGGAGTGAGAAAGCCTGTGGGACGTCTGCATGGGTGACCAGGGCTGCCTGATGAGTGGGAGTGGTGCTGGGAGCGGGAGCCTTTGAATCTGACCCTTGGGCCACAGCGCTGCGGAGTGTTGGCGAAGATGGACAGCCCCAAGGGAAGGCCATTGAAGTGAGTGGGGGTGGGAGTTAGTTGTGGCCCACCAGGGGGCCTGAATGGTGTAACAAGCATTTTGGGAATGAAACTAACGGGACCTGGTGAGCGGCCAAGCATGGGTGTTGAGGCACAAGAAGCAGAAGGATCTGACTAGCCAGAGCAGGTGACTGGGGGCAAGGGCTGCGTTGCTCGGTCACTGCCAGAGCTCCTTGACAGGGCTCTGCCCAGCTGCAGGTGATGTTGAGTGAGTGTTGGAGTCAAGTGCAGAGCAGTGAGAAGAGAAGGAGGCACAGGACAAGTTCAGCTTTAGGATGCATTGAGTGTGGCGATCCCAACAGTCCACTGGCCACGGGCGTCCACAACAGGGGTCCGAGCAGGCCGCGCAGGGTTTGCTGAGAAATCAGCCTGGGATGAAGCGGAGGCCATAAACTTGAGTGCTGTCTCTGTTGCAAGGGGAGGAGACTCTTGGTGCTGCTTTTGCTCTCTGCAAGGCAGATGGTGTGAGTCCATGATGACAGCCCCCACAAGGCAGGGCTACATCATCCTCTCTCATTTGGGGTGGTCCAGGCCTCATGCCATATGTTGAGGGCTGGGAGTTGATGGATCGGTTTCCATAGGATCTTTCCAGGATGCCAGGGGCCCCGCTAGATTAACGATGGACGCCATTTCCAAGCCACTGGGTTTGAATGGGCCATGTGGGAGTCATCTATGGCTTTTGGATGGCCATATGTTGTGCCGCCCCACTGCTGGAGTGCTGGCGAGGCTGAGCGTCCATCACACCTATGTGAAAGCGGCGGCTCACTGGCTCACAGGTGTTTGGCCCCCTGCCTCGCCGCCAGAGGGAAGAAGAAAACCTGTAAGACTCAAAGAACAATTCTTCAAGTCATGTGTTCCCTGTCGGTGACAGCTAGCCTCGCTGTACCAGGCCCTGCAGAAGCCAGCGGCAGCCGTGGCAGGAGGGCGAGATCCAGGAGCCAGTGGGCCAAGGCCAAAACGATGCTGTGATAGCTGTAGGTTTAGGAAATTGCCTTTCCTCTGAATGACTGTTAAAAGACAAGCAGGCTGTGTCGGCCAAGCTTCCATAGGGAGCGTGAAGGCTGAGGCGTCCTGGGTCAGCGAGTCCTCGGCTCCCGCTCACTGTGATGCTGGGAGCTGTGCTGCTGCTGTTGCTGGCCAGATCTAATTTCTTAAGAGAAAACAGAATCTAATTTTGTTTCTCCTTCCCCTCTGCCCCCTCCTCCCTGCCAAGAATAAAATCTCCCAATCTTTGATGTTGGGAAGTAAATTACGTTTTTCAAAAACATGGAATGGCAGGTATTTAGCACAGCAGGTGAGATATGACCTAGGGTGCCCACGTTGATCCTAGTGCCAGTTCTGCTGCTCCCACCTGGGAGGCAGCGGGGGATGGTCCCTGCCATCCCCATGGAGACCTGGAAGACTTCCTGGCTCCTAGTCCTTTGCTGTCTGTTGTACCCATGAAGGGAATGAACCAATAGGCTCTTGTCCTTCTGTCAGTCTCTCATTTTCTCTCTCCCTGTCTCTCTGCCTTTTGAATCGGTGAATCGAGATATAGAGGGAGGCCGTTTATGCTCTCTGCGCTGAGACTGTGCTTAGATCATCTTGGTTCCTCGGACCACATCTTCTAAAATTTTTTCTTTTTTCTTTTTTTTTTTTTAAAAGATTTATTTATTTTTATTGGAAAGGCAGATATACAGACAGGAGGAAAGACAGAGAGAAAGATCTTCCGTCCGATGGTTCACTCCTCAAGTGGCTGCAATGGCTAGAGCTGAGCCAATCCAAAGCCGGGAGCCAGGAGCTTCTTCTGGGTCTCCCAAGTGGGTGCTGGGTCCCAAAGCCTTGGGCTGTCCTCAACTGCTTTCCCAGACCACAGGCAGGGAGCTGGATGGGTAGTGGAGCCACTGGGATTAGAACCAGCGCCCATATGGGGTCCTAGCATGTTAAGGTGAGAACTTTAACTGCTTCGCTATCACACCAGGCCCTAAAATTTTCTAAAGAATATTTTTAAATGTTTTTTTTTTTTCTGGTTGTCCCCAATGCTGTAGGAGATGTTGCATGTATCGGTTTATTAAAATGTAGTGTTCTTATGTGGTTCAGAAAATCCCAACAATGCAAAAGGACTCGCCTGGAAGCCACCTGCCTCATCCCCACTCTGTGCTCCCTTCTTGGGACAGGCAGATGGATGCCTTTCCTGGCTCATGGAATCAAAAGGGGGAGTTTTCTGTCTGTTCCTCTGGACTTTGTGTTGCTTGGCAGTGTCTCCAGGGTCAGTGCCTCTAGCAGTCCCCCATTCAAGAAAACCAAAGAGTTAGGGTCCTGACCTCACTCGGGTGTGTGGCTGCTCAGTGGCTGTGAGTGCCTTACCTGCGCCTGATGGTGGCTTTTATTCTGGCAGGGACTGTGTGAAAGGACATTCAAACGCCTGTACCAGTACATGCTGAACGCCGGACTCGCCAAGGTCGTATCCCTTCGCTTGCAGGAGATTCACCCTGAGTGTGGACCCTGTAAGACCAAGAAAGGTAAAGACCAAGGTTTGGTTCAGGATACCATGGTGGGCTGGCCAATGGCCACGCATCCTTCTTCACAACCCCAACCTTGCTGTCCAATCAGGCAATGCCTTGCAGTAGGATGTTTTCATGCATTTCTTTAACTGGACTTCTTTCTGCTGGCTCTAGGCCTCCCATATGAAAAGCACGTGGGAAGTGTTTGCTGATAGAAGCAGTTCTGGCTTGCATTCCCCAACATGGCAATTCTGTGATGACCCAAACAGGTCCTTATACTAAGCCACCCTGTTCTTCAGCCAGCCTTTTCAAAATACCTGTGTGTGTGGTGTGGTCTTGTTATCTAGCCCCGTGCAGTAGGTGGCGTTGCCACTATTGTACATGTCAGAAATTTTAAGTTGAAATGCCAAGTAACTTAGGAAAGGTCAGACATTCAGCATGTGACAGATATGATTTGAACCTTCCAAAGCATTTTAACGAAAGATGACGTACCATGAAACTGTGAGACCCTCCTTATTTTATAATAGCCCCTTATTCCCTTATTGATTGCCATTTTATCCTCATGGACCAAAATGATTTTGAAAGCTGAGGGTCAGCACTTCAGCGACAGACGATAGAATAAATGAGTTCATTTGCGCTTTGCCTGGACATCACCGAAGTGATCTGATGGGACGTAAAAGGAAGAGACTGACAAGTACACGAGAGGACGGGATAGGAAATGCCAGGAGAGAGGGCTGGTGACAGTATTTTGGTGTCAAGCGCGGATGGGCTAATGGTAACTGACTGAGCCGTGAAAGGGTGACAGTGAGTCCTCAACACCTCAGCCCTGGAAATAAATGAAACAGTTGGAGACTGTAGGGATTTTGGCAGGTGCAAGCATGGAAGAAGCGGGGAGTAGAGGAGTGCCCGGGAAAAGACATGCCCCTGGAGCCCTTGTCTATTGAGAGAAGGCGAACGCTGGTCTGAGGGAACTCTGCCCCTTGGCTTCCCAGCTTAGTTCCTGTGGGTCCCGGGCCAGCCTGTCTGGCTTCCCCATATTGTCAGGAAGGTGGTAGCATGGTAGCACCGCAGTAGTCACGGTACCACAGGTGTGGGAGCAAACAAGGAAACCACTGGGAGAGAGCAACACCATCCTCCTGTCCGAGTCCTTGGTTGCTCACAGCCCCTTACAGTGTGCTGAGGATGTGTCATGGCCTCATTGGCTGGCCCCTAAGTGGATGGGGGTGCCAGCCTTGACATGGGGCTGAGATGGAAAGGGCATGATGGATTTTGTGGCAGGGAGGAGAAGGCTCATGGAATGGAGCCGTGTCCAGAGCTGCCAGGACATCCCACGGTGTTTGACATACAGGTAGAGTGGTCCAAATGCTTCAGATACTATGGCCTATGGATTTCGTACCCATTTTTATTGCCTGACCTGTTGGAAGAAAGGTGTTAAACAGAGACTAGAATAATTTTGTTTTTGAAGTGGAGAGGAACCAGACAGGAAGCCCAGAATGTCAGGTGTTCATCTGGGTGGCTTTTTCCTAGCTAGGGTGTAACTTCTTGAGGGTGGCTGCCCCCTGCGCTATGTACTCTGTATCCTCGGTGCCTGTGTTGTGTCTCCCTGGAACAGAGTAGCCAGCAAGCAAGTGGCAAGCAGATACGATTTAATTAAGCACCACCTGAGTTGCCTCTTGCACAGGAGGAAGGGGTGGATGCAGTTTTGCCTTGAGCTTTGTCATTCTGGTGTGCGGATTAACATAAAACCTTCCTTCTAGGCAACATGAAGTGGCAAAGGCTTAAATAATAAATAAAGATGATGTATTACCGCATGTAAATTTACAGGTGTGCCTGGACACATGTGTGCGAGTTCTCTCTCAAATCCCTTCCACAGAGTTTGGATTCAGGCATATTTTAAATCGCATTTCACGGCATGGAGAGCTCGGTGCTGTGTTTTGTACAAAGCCAAGAACCTGGGTAACGAACCCCATCACCCCGTGCTGATCTGTTTTGCAAATTATGTTTCTTCCTTCCAAGTGTGCCCCATCATCCTATGTTTATTAAATTGTACAGAGAAATGTAAGTCAGCTTGAGTCCCTCAGAATGCGGAAGAAAATTAAGCAGCATGGAACTGCGTCGGTCACAAGAGGGGCTGGGTAATGAGGGCACAGATCTGTGCAAACACTGACAAACTGTTGCCTTGTCCACCTTAAGTGGGGAATTCATGTGTTCTTGGTAAGTCTGTCAAGTTTTTAAATAAAAACGAAATGAAGAAAGCTGGCAGGCTGTGGCAAATTTAAGTTACAATCTATCATTAAAGCAGCAAAAGAAACCATTTACAAAGTTGTAATAGGATTAAAGCATACAAGCTAAGAAAAAAAAAACATGAATGACTAAAATTTAATAAATGTAAAGACTTAAAAGCACTTTAGAACGAAAAGACTGAAAAATCAAACAGAAGACATAAAGGGTGAACCAACATGAAAAGGATAGGAAAAAAAATGATCCAAAGTTTTAAAAGCCTCGCAGAGAAATGATGTTAGTGGGAGGTGGTTGAAACAACTGAAAATTAGGATGATTTCTTTAAATTAAAGGTGACAAAAGTGATAAAAAGATACTAGCTTAAAAAGAAAAAGTACTATACATAATGACGATGAATGAAAGAACATTTTAATAGGATTTTATGAAATGTCAAGTGGAAACTTGGGGGTGAAGCCTGCGAGAGAGTACAGTCCTGGGTGCATGGATCTTCTGTTCAGAGCTGAGGCAGCCCTCCCAGGGGGAGCACTTCACGTGGGATCAGGCTTGCGTCCTCTACTACGTCACCAGTGTGGACAGCTCCCTTGATCCTGCATCCTGCAGACCGTGGGGCTGTGAGCATCAGGGCCTGGCCAGGCTTGCTCTAGGCACCTCCCTCCGCCAGTCGTCGAAGACCCAAGGAGGAGGCATCAACGTGTCCAGGCAAGCAGGGTTGATTTAGAAGGTAGTACACACTGAGGTGTGGGTGTAGGCAAGCCATCTTCATGAGGAAGGAAGGGCTGCCACCCCCACCAGAGTTGCCCTATAACCAGAGTTAAGTATTCAGATGGGGTGGCATTTCCATGCCCCTTCATTTGTGAGTCTCAGAAGTGTCAAATGGCACCTGGTACCTGATGGGAAGTAGGGCTCAGATGCGTGGTGAGGAATGTGTGTGCTAAGCCTGCAGCTGTGTCGGATCTGCATGGAAGTAGGTCGGGGTTGTGCGGTATAGGTCTGCCAGCAGTCTCAGCTCCTCTCTGCTTACTGGCTGCCAACCCGCCCACTTCTGTCAGCAGGAAACTGTGCTTGGCCAGACTGCTTTAGAAGGCTCCTGCTGGGAGCGGGTGGGAGGCCAAAAAAGACTGGGTTTTGTGGTTTGCCACCCAGGTGCAGTGTGACAACTTGAAGGCCAGGTACTTGCCACCGTGACACCCAGCCATCCCCAATGGTCCTGTCTTGGTATCATTCATCAGGAACCCGGCTGCGAGGTCCTGGAATGGAGCTGTGACGACCACAGGGAGCCTGTGCCTCTCCTTATTTTGTCAGAGTGAATCCCCACCCCTGGGGTCACTGTAAAGCCCTCCAGAAATGCCCAAGGCAGCTTAGAGATCTACTCCTGCCACCCCTTATTGACAGTAGGTACCAGCCGAAGATGAGGCAGGTGGCTCTCATTCTTTCAGCAAACACTGCTCATGTGGCGCCTGCATGCGGACCTTGTCAGACTTGCTGGGGAATCATTGTGGAGAGAAGGATGCATTTCCTGTCATTGCAGAGCCTGTCTGGCAGGAAGGGGTCTCTGTCTGCTTACAAGCACCAATACCATACCGCCTTCTTTGTTCCTGATTCCATTACAGATGACTAGTCTCATGGATCAGGTCGAGGCCTGCAGTTTTTAATGGACTTTCTTCAGGGAGGGGGTGGCCTCTGTCTGCAGAAGTCTGTTACAACGTTGCGGGGCCCCTTGCCTGCCTTCCCCTCCCCACTCCCATCCCGCACAGCAGCGCAGCACCATCCTGACTCAAGGCCGGGAATCTTGTGTTCCTAGGGACTGACGTCATGGTCCGGTGCCTCAAGCTGCTGAAGGAGTTTAAACGGAAGATGGACGATGACCAGGACGACGACGAGGACGAGGAGGTCATCTCCAAGGGCGTGCCTCCCGTGGATATCGTGTATGAACGGGACATGCTCACGCAGACCTACGAGCTCAGTGAGTCCTGCCCACGCGTGCACC
Source organism: Ochotona curzoniae (assembly GCF_017591425.1). Lineage (NCBI taxonomy): Eukaryota > Metazoa > Chordata > Mammalia > Lagomorpha > Ochotonidae > Ochotona > Ochotona curzoniae. Next base: position 9,762,463 of record NW_024465421.1, read on the forward strand.
AGCTCCCTGCCCTTCCTCGGTCTTGCGGTCCAGGGCTGTCCGTACAGGTATTCGCAGAGGGCTGTGCTACTCAGAGGCACCAGACTTCCCTTGGGACTCTCAGGCCTTGGCACCAGGTTTGAATTTGAAGCCTTTTTCTCTGCTGTTTGGTTGGGTGACTTGGAGGGAGGTCTCTGGACCTCAGTTTGCTGCTCTGTAAAATGAGGCTGTCTTTGTCAGAGTTCTCTACTAAGTTATATATACACAGAGAGGAGAGTGGATTTGCTAGGACCCTGTGCCCTTGTGGTTAAGGAAGCTGAGAGGTCCGATAAGAGGCCAGCCGTCTGCAAGCTGAGATCCTAGGAGGCCACCGTGTGGCTCAGGCCAACTCTAAATGCCTGAGACCCTGTGGAGTCCTCTGAAGTCAGGAACGTGGAGTTCTGATGTCCAAGGGCAGAGCCCTTGTTCCAGCTCCGGGAGGAGGGAGACTCGGTCTTTGCCCTGGGTTTGCTATCTCTGGGCCCCAGCTGATTGGATGGGATCTGTCCCATTCCAGTCCTTGGGTTCACAGGCCCAGGTCCCGCAAATACAGCCAGAAATAGTGCTTTACCCACTCACTGAGAGTCCCTTCTCCCAATTGATACCTAAAATAATTCTGACACGTTACAAAGATGAGCAACATGGCATTGAAGTACAAAGGCTGATGCCTGATGCATAGAAAGCACTCCAAAAACCTAGCCGTCAGTATTGCTGTTGAACATTTCACAGCCTGCTGCTACCCTCCAAGGTTGACCCAGACTCACAGCGGGCTAGGGGTTCCGGTGATGAAGAGTCCTCACCCTTCTTAGACACTCCCCACTCAGACCTGTGCAGGATGTCAATGACCCTGTGCCTTACGGGGGGGACCTCAGGTCCCTCTGGGGAGGAGGACAGAGTTGGAGAAGTGACCACAGAAGGTATGGAACACCTGCAGGTCAGAAACCGCACCTCGCAGCCTTTCTGCAGAGTCAGTAAGCACTCCAAAGCAGCCACCTGGCCTTTCAGCGTTGCAGTTGGACGTTCCACCTGCACGTTCTGGGTGGAGAAGGAAGGGAGAAGGCTGGGCTTTATCCACCAAGCTGAGCCCCACTGGCCCTTGACTCAGATCTGTTTTTTTGCACAGTTGAGCGCAGAGGCACGAAAGGAATCTCCCAGGCTGAGATCCGTGTGGCCATGAACGTGGGAAAACTGGAAGCGAGAATGCTGTGTCGGCTCCTTCAGAGGTTCAAGGTTGTCAAGGTAACCTCCCAAGCCCTACTCTCCTCCCCGCCTCGGGATGTGCGCTGTGTGATTGCACCAGGAGGCGCAGTTGGTTGCCCTGTGTATTCAGCAGGTGAACAATGCCTGCAGGCTGCACTCCCTGAGCTGCAGAGCCCCCCACCTGGCTGTCCCTGTCACCCATGCCTGGCTCCTGGGACTGTGGAGTTAGTTCCTATGCCATAGTTCAGACTTGATCTCAACCCTGGCCATTCCACCCTAATCCCATCATCTGTTGGCCCGTTTTGCTGGACAGTGAAGGGTTGCAGCTGAGCCAGTGGCTACAGAGCACTGTGGTTGCTACACAGCACATGTTACTCGTTTTCCCACAAAGTCCGGTTCTAGGAGATAAAGCAGGCATGGATGGCTGACGGCTGATCTCTTGGTCTCCTAGGCAGTAGTGGCCAAGGAACGCTGGTGTTCCCAGACCCTGTCCCTCCAGGCTGTGGCAGCCATGGAGCTCTGTGCACCACACCCGCCCTGCTCACCTGCTCACTGACCACTCTGTGGGGGCCGAGTTCTCTGCCAGGCACTGAGCTCCGTGGAAGACTGGGCCAGAGCCTGCTGTGAGGGGTTCCCAGCCTCCCAGAGCACACAGATTACACCATAGATAACTCCCATAGATCTCTGGAAGCAGGACCTGAAGGCAATGAGATGGGGAGACCCAGGAGGGCTCATGGGTACGGGCTAACCTGTGGCCCAGGTGGTGAGCTGGAAGAAGCTGCTGAAAGCCAAGAATGGTAGGAGGACAGGTCACTGACACTGTTCTGAGTGTGACCAGTGCGTCTCATCTCCCCCAGGGATTCATGGAGGACGAAGGCCGCCAGCGGACCACCAAGTACATCTCCTGCGTGTTCGCAGAGGAGAGCGACCTGAGCCGGCAGTATGCCCGGGAGAAGGCCCGCAGTGAGCTCTTGGCCACCGTGAGCCTGGCCTCCATGCACGAGGAGTCGCTCCCACCTGAGGGCGAGGACGCCTTCCTCTCAGAGTCAGACAGCGAGGACGAGGGTGGCAGCAAGCGGAAAGGCCGAGGGTCCCAGGGCGATGCCAGGCCTTCTAGTAGCCTCGGGCTGGGGGCACAGCCTCATCACTCGACTCCCACCAAGGGTAGGGGCACTCGGGCGGGCAGGGTTGGTGTTGCTGGGCATCCCAGGCCCCTCCGGTGCCATTGGAGTGTGGGGGTGATGGTGTCATTTATATCACAAGGTCATGGGCTTAGAGAAGATGGCTTTGTCTGTTTTAGAGGCTTATAAGTCCTTGGGGCATATGTCCCATAGTTTGATCTTGGCGGGGGGGAGAATTTCCTAAGCTTCCCTCTAACAGTGCTTAGTTCCCTCTAACGGTTTTAGTTCAGGTGAAAGGTTGGGGCCAATGGCGAAGTTGCCATCTGGCACCCAATTAAGAGTAGAGCTGCCTGCTGGGCACAGCCTGCTTCCTTTCTGACCCTACGTGGCTCTCCTAGGCTGCCGAGCACAGGTGCCCTCTCACCTCCTGTTCACTGGCTCTGCTCATGCCCTCACACAGGCAGCTGGAAAGTTGTCAACTTGAACCCGCTCAAGCGGCACCCATCTGGCTTTGCGGGGGCCGCCGAGGGCTCCACCTGCGGGAGTCGTGCCAGCGCTGACAGCCTCCTGGACACCAGCAGCTCCTCCGAACCCAGCTTGGGCTCCCACCACATGGAGAGCGACACCGGCGACATAGCCTTGATCGAGGAGGTCCGGCTGGAGAACCCCAAGGTTAGTGCCTGTCATGGGGAGAGTTGCCATCCCTGAGCAGGCTCTGTGGCTAGGGATGTGAGCCTTTCCTTTGCTGTACTCAGAGCCCCTGGATGGAGAGTAGATGGAGTTACCGTGAGAGTGCTGCCTGCTGGGTTGCTGCTGGGTTCCTGGCAGTGATCTACCCCCCAACCCCAACAGTCACCTTGAGTAAGGCAGTTCCCATGTACCCATGGCCTGGGCTCCGTGTGAATGTCACTACCCTGTAATTTGCCCAGTGTTTTCATTTGCAGCAGCAGACTCGCTCTTTTCACTTAGAAGGAAGATTTGTACAGCTCATTTAGATCTGCTGTTGGGTCAGCTTTGTCCCCCAGGGGACATTTGACAGTGTCTGGAGACATTCTTGGTTGTCACACTTAGCAAGGGGGTCCACCGCCAGCATCCGCAGGTCAATATTGGGACACTGATAAACATCCCCAAACAAACCTAGGGCATTCTCTCAGGGCAGAGAATTCTCTAGTCTAAAATGTCAACATTGCCATGGCTGATAAACCCTGCTCTAGAGGAAAGGCCAGCCTCGCAAGCTGTAGAACAGAAGGGCGTGGTGCAGAAGCCAGATCCTAGAGTGCTGCTTAGCCCTGTGGTGGGAGGATTCAAAGACAGTGGATGTAGAAATGCTTTCCTCTTGATAAAGGAATCTTCAAAAGGTTGCTGTGAAATGTGTATCCTGAAGGAACCATGCAGACTTCGCCTTTTTTTTTTGGCATGAAAATTAACTCATCTTTTAATTCTGTTTTCCACTCACTGTTTGAAGTACCCGTGGGATTTGGTGCACTTGGTGCCGTGTCCTTGGTCAGGACCTTGGGGACCAGGAGGCAGGAGTGCCTGCTGTACCTTGGAGAGATTTTTGATGGCAGGGTGGTGCTCTGGTGCAGGACAGGAAGGCTTTGGTACTGTTGCTACTATGTCATTTAGGCTTCACAGACTTGCAAGACAAATAGCAAGCACATGTGTGAGAAGGAAGACAGAGGCCCTGGGGGACATGCGCTTGCCTGCCCAGAGGACGGCTATGTGAATGTTATAACGTGTGTGTGTGTGTGTGGGCACACACAGCCCCTCTACCCCTTCTTCTCATTTCCTGGACTGGAGTAGATTTTCTTAGACCCTAATAGTCCTTTCCTGAGTTTTGGGTACTATGGCTCCCCATCATGTCTACTTGGTCTTGTCTCTGAAGCAAAAGGCCCCCTAGGATCTTACCTGCTTTCTTCATTCCTTGAGCCCACCTCAGCAGGTCATGTGACTTCAGCAATACTCCCTTTCAGGGCTCAGAAACCCAGTTATGCTTGCCCAGCCCAGCTCTTCCTCCTTACAGAATGCTGGCCTTGGCATCCTGGTGGCATGATGCCCGCTTTGTCACCCATGCTGAGCCCTAGGGTCTCTTGGCAGAGCACATTTCCCTCAGCTCCCCTGCAGGAGTGGTATTCCCCATGCTCACTGCACCCCTGTGCCTCATGATCTGGTCTCTGTTCCAGGAGAGCGGCGGTTCCCAGAAGGGCGGGAAGCATGGCACCGGCCAGGACAAGCCCCATGAAACCTATCGGCTGCTGAAACGCAGGAATCTGATCATAGAGGCTGTCACCAACCTGCGCCTCATCGAGAGCTTATTCACGTAAGCCCGCCCACGTCAGCCCACCCATCTGCTGGCCTGCCTGCCTATCTTGACTAGCCACAGCACTCTGCTAGGTAGTTACCACCTGCTAGGTAGTTACCACGGAAATGACCGAGGGCCACTGGGCTGCCTCCTTTGCCCTGGGGATTCTCATGGGGATCCCTTTGTGGCAGGAAGCACTTGGAGGTTGGTGTCGCTCTTTGGAAGGTATAGATGGTGGGGGTCGTCTACGGCAGAAGGGAGAGTGTGATGGGCAACAGCAGAAGGCACAGGGGAATGTAACTGGGCAGCAATAGAAGGCATGCGGCAAGTGTGTTTGCCTTTCCAGGCCTGGGAAATTGTTAATAAAGAAAGGCTATGAATAAATAGGCAGGATGCTGTGATCTTGCCTTAAGTTTCCAGAAGATATCACCAGGCCAGTACAAGTAGAGCATCCTTGTGGGCTGGAGTAGAGGCTCTGGCCTCTGGTCAGGGGTCTGGGACATCACCGTGTCCATCTGCACCGCCACCTGGGGTGGCGTCCTCAGGGCTTGGAGACACCCAAGCCTAGAAGGCACTTACTGAGAAAGAGCTTTGCTCCCCGGTCAAGAACACGGGTTGCCCCATAACTAGGCTGGGATGGGACACCATCAATTGACCAGTTCCCTCTGTCAGCGAGGGGCTTGGCAGGGTGTTCCTCGTGTCCCTTCGGACCCTGCCCAGTGGGGACTCAGTGAGAGCCAGACAGGGAGGGATGGTGACAGACAGGGAGAGAGTGGTGAACTGGTGTTCTCTAGTGGGAGGTCCAGCACGCAGAGTCCACATGGCTGGCACTAGCTCTCCCTGCCACCCTTCCCCACCAACTCATCTCTGTGTGGCTGGTGCCGGATTCAGCACATGGAGCTGCTGTGTCGGGCACCAGCCACTGTGGGGGAGGCTTGCACCAGACCGTCCCATCAGGCCTGTCTCCGTTGCCCTGCTGGCAGGAGGTGGGGGAGTAGGTGAGCTGCTTATCTTGTGGCGCCCCAGGATTCAGAAGATGATCATGGATCAGGAGAAACAGGAAGGCGTGTCTACCAAGTGCTGTAAGAAGTCCATCGTCCGCCTGGTGCGGAACCTGTCTGAGGAAGGGCTGCTGCGGCTGTACCGGACCACGGTTATTCACGATGGGATCAAGAAGAAGGTGAATACAGGCCCTAGAGACCCCAGACTCCTGTGTCCAGTCTGCAGCCTGCTGGTCTCACTGCTCCCGTCCTTGGCATTTCCTGCAGCGCCTCCTGGTTTTGGGGGGGGGGGTGGGTAGGATCATAATCCCTGTCATATGCAGCAGGTGGAAGGAGAGCTGAACAGTAATAGGCTCAGGCATGCAACCGTGAGGCAGCCAGCCATGGAGGAGGGGCCTCCTGGAGGTGAGCCTACTCAAGTTCTAGTTCAGCAGAGCAGCGTGGGCAAAAATGAAATAACATTTGCACCGTGGGAAATTGAGACTGAGCAGCACTGGCCTTCTCCATGATGATGGGAGGGCATGTCTCCCAGGGGGAGCGGCGGCTGCTCCGTGAGGATGCACTGGTGGGGTTTTGCAGTGAGGAATGAGCCGTCTCTTCATCTCAGATCGTTTCTGTGCAGTTGCAAGTTGGGGACCATTCCCATAGCAACTGCAGCTCGGAAGCTTTGCAGCGGCAGGCAGAGATTATTCAGGGGCAGAGTCATTTGCGATGGTGCAGCCAGACCCAGGGTGAAGGGGATGGCGCCGTGGGACAGGCGCCTTTCATTACCTGACCTTTTTCCCCTGGCTCCATTTTTTTTCTAGCTCTGTCTTCAGGAAGCTTTTGCTGTGATACTCTGTCTTCTTAATAAGCTGACAAGGTCATTTCTACTATTGAACTCCCATCTTCAGTTGGAGGTGGGGAGTCTGAACAATACCGAGCAGGACGAGGCAACAGAGGCACTGTCAGCTCGCATCAGCTTTGAATCTTTAGGAGCCGCTTGGTCCTGCCCCACACCCCAGGCAGTCAGCCTCACCTCCCACCAGAGGGGCCAGGAGGTCGTAATCCTGACCTCCCTCTGTCTCTCTGAAGGTCAGAAAAAGCCCCTCCCCGTTTGCAGCAACACCTCCCTCTGAGTTAAGTTGATCTTCAGGAAGTGGTCACAGAGGGCAGAACACGTGCCCAGGTTAGAGTGGGAGGCAGCAGTCCGGCTCCTAGGCCTCAGCCCCTGCCAGGCACTGCATCCAGCAGGCTGTACCACAGATTAATGGTAAGAGGCTAGAGTGAGGGCTGAGATGTCCGTGGTTCAATAATATATACGGTAGAGCAGGCCTCCCCTGCCCCGGCCATGGGGTACCTCTGCAGTGTCGCGTTTTCTCTGGCCTGAAAGGACTGAGGTGTGGATGCATATCCTTAGACCGCAACTTCTCAACCTTCCTGTGATATCCTGTGATAGCCATGCTTGCCCGCAGCCTTCTGACCTACTATAGCTACGCTGATTGGAGGCCTCAGCCCACACCTGCCTTTGCCCCTGCCATGCCATGCCTGTTTGGCCTTTGGGAGGTGCTAAGCCATTTAGCCATGGAAAGTACAAATAGCCATGTAATGGAGAGACAGAAGGATCTTCCATCCGTTGGTTCACTCCCAGTTGGCTGCAGTGGCCAGAGCTGGCCGATCTGAAGCCAGGGGCCAGGACCTTCTTCTGGGTCTCCCACACGAGTGCAGGGTCCCGAGGCTTTGGGCCATCTTCTTTCCAGGGTATAAGCTGGGAGCTGGTTGGAAAGTGAAGCAGCTTGGACAGAAACCGATGCCCGTATGTGATCCTAGTGCTTGCAAGGGGGAAGATTAGCTAATAGAGCCATCATACTGGACCCGAGAAAGATAATCTTCTGTCCAATGCTAGTTCACTACCCAGATGGCCACAATGGCCAGGGCTAGGCCAAGACAAAGCTCCCCAGGGCCCAAGAGCTTCCTCCAGGCCTTCAGGTGGGTGCAGGGGCCCGAATACTTGGGCATCTGCTGCTTTCCAAGGTGCGTTAGCAGGAAGCTGCACCAGAAGTGTTACAGCCAGGAATCAAACAGCACCCATATGGGATGCTAAGCTGCTGCCTGTCTCCTGTGAGCTTCACAAAACCACAGGGAAGTTGGTAGCTGAGAAAAGAGGTTCCCTGTTTCACAAATGAGGAGTGAGAGAGGCTGAGCTAGGTGTCACTTTAAAGTGTCTCTCAGGGTGTTGCTTCCTGTTCCATGTCCCCACACCTCTGAGCCCACTTTTGACATGAAGCTGCATGCCAGTACTAACACTCTGGGTAGATCCCAACTGTACATCCTCCTGCCTGTAACGGGGGCAGAGGAGCCTGGCCCTGGGTGTCCAGGATACTGTGCCTCCTGTCCGTGGCGCCACCATCACACTCCCTCCCACTCTGCTGCACTCTATGTCTCCCTGCTGGCTGGCCTTCTGTTAGTTGTTGCCCTGCCTCATGGTTTCCATTTTGCAAGTCTGTATCTCTTGTTAAGTGAACACCATTTTCGTGGCTCAGCTTCGGTACCTCCAAAAAGGTAAAACAACAGAGGCAGCTCTCAATCCTGCCCTGGTTGGCTGAGGAACAAACTGGGCAGGGGTCCCACAGCGGTGCCCTCAGCCCGGCCAGATTAATGAAAAGATGCTTCCCTTTTCCAGATGGAAGCCCTCAGGCCTACCACGCAGCTACAGGAATTTCTCAGCCAGTAGGAGTAGTCCGCAGGGAGCGGCAGGGATCAGTGGACTGTGACAGTCCAGGACCAGCTAAGGCCTGCAGAGCCAAGGCTGTCATCCAGGTCACTTGATGGGTTTTGGCGACAGTCACTATTTAACAGCAGGGCGTTGAAAAACAGATTCTGCTTCCATCAGACCATTGTTGGAAATGCCAGTGAAAGCAGCTAGGACTGAGGAGCTGCCTAGGGCCAAGCAGTAGAAGCAAGCTTCCTTCACTCCTGCCCACCCTCTCTCTCCAGGTGGATCTGGTTGTACACCCGTCCATGGACCAGAATGACCCTCTGGTGAGAAGTGCCATCGAGCAGGTCCGCTTCCGGATCTCCAACTCAAGCACAGCAAATAGGCAAGTGGTTGTCGGGCCCACGACCCGCAGACTGATGCACCCTTCATAAGCGCCCTTCACTTACACCTGCACAAGATTGGGGGTTAGGTCTGTGATCCATGATTCACTCACCAGTGTCTAGGCTCGTTATGGAAGAACACTCCTACTGTCAAGCTTGAGTTCCATCTGCTGGAATGGACAGAGCCTTCCAGTCAGTCTCAGAGTGGCTCCTTGCAGAGAGCTTCTCTGATGGCTGGCAGTGGGTGAAAGTTCTGCCAGCTGGATCCCTAGGTGGCCACCAGGGGCGGGGGACTGCCCTGACTGCAGGTGTAGGTTGTGTGCTCTGCTCTGTACTGGCCACATTTGACTCAGTTGCTGGTTAATGTCCCCCAGATCCTCACGTCCAGCATCTCTGAAAGTGTCAGGAGACATAGCACATGCACTTCCTTTCTCACAAGGCAGCAACTGCCCCACAGTTTGGCAGTGCTCTCTCTAGGTCCCCAGTGTCACTGCCAAACCCCACGCCTGGCCCCTGGATGCAGTGGTTTCACCGCAGTCATGTACACAGCTCTCTTCCAGCCCTTGACTTCCTCTAAATATTACAGCATCTTTATTTGAACTGCAGGATAAAAGTGCCCCAACCCCCACCACCCCAGGAGGAGGTGGAAGAGGAAACTCCAGTGGCAGAGGTGCCCAGCTCTTCGGCAGACTCCCAGCTGAGCAGTCCCAGTAAATTAGACGGACGGGTGAAGAAGACAGACGAGAAGATGGGCATAACCCAACTAAAGAACTACAACCCTGTGATCGGTACATGCCCCTTGTTGAGTGGGCTGCTGGTGTTTCCTTCACGGTCTGCGACTTATGTGGGAGTCACTTGTGCACTCCACATGGGCTGTCAACGGGGAGAACCATGCCTGAGTCAGTGCCTGGGGCCTGCTGGACCAACCCTGGGGCTTCTGCTGGTCTCTCTTTCCCTCTGTAAGGCAAGGAGAAGCACTGCGGAAATGTAGATGAAATTACATTAGAGCCCTACATGAGGAAACACCTAGAAGTAGCAATTGGCTTGGCCGAATACCCTTTGGCCAGGCCATCCCATAAACCCTAAAAAGCCTCCCCCTGTCCTGACCCTCAGACCCTCTGTCCTTAACTGTCCTGTCACTTTTCCAGCATCAGGTCTGAAGCGGCGTGGCCTTGTCCCTCATGCTCCAACACCACGGCTCTGCTACCAACCTGTGCTGAACAAGTGTGGCAGCCCAGTGTTGGAAATTTTGGAGCTTGGCTCCTCTCCCAGCCAGAGCACACATGCTGGTGCAGGGGAAGGACAAGCAGCTTAACACAGTACATTGGCCCCTGTCCAGCAATGTCTGGGGTGGGGCACAGCAGGCCAGGGATGCCGGCGGAAGATGGAGTCCACAGACTTCCTGTCCCTAGGGGGCTGCTCGCCCAGCACGAGCTTTCCTGTGTAGACAGGGCAGGGAATGAGAAACCCAAGCACGCGAGCGGGCACTGAGCATGCTCCACAGTGGGCTTCCTGGTTACTTGTCATTGTCTGGTGTGCTTTCTTGCCTGGGAAGAGCCCAGGGACAGTGTGTCTGTATCCATAAAACAAAAACCCCAACAGACAAATGCACCTGGCAGCTTTGGGAGCATTAGCGGCTTCTGGTGGCTCCCTTCACCTCCTTTGGTTCATCTCCATCTTTGCTGCACCCCATCCCTCTGGCTTTAGGGCCCTCTCTCACGTGCTTCAGCCCACCTTTTGTTTGCACTGGGTACATGTCCCCAAGTATCTACATGGCCCCATCCCTATCAGCTTCAGGACTCCCCTCCAGAATGCCAGCCCGCCTTCTGCGCACACTGGCATCTCTGCACCAGCCTGTCATGTCTGCTCTGCTGCTTGAGGCATCACGGCAATTAACTGTCCAAGCCCACGAGAGAAAAAGCTGACAGAGGTTCGGCTGTTTGCATTGGCCTCCTCCTCAGCCCGTGGGCCATAAAGGCATCTGAGAGCCTTCGAAGTAGACAGACACAACTGAACTGAAGCTGGGCTTTTCCAAACGCTGCCCTCCCTCCCTCTTTTCTCGCCTCAGTGCCTGGACTCGGACGCTCCATGGGGTTTCTGCCCAAGATGCCACGCCTGCGCGTGGTCCACATGTTCCTGTGGTACCTGATCTACGGACACCCTGCCAACAAGACAGCGCACAAGCCTGGCGGAGAGAGAAGGTCGAGAAGGCAGGAGTCCAGCAGGACAAGATCCCAGGCTGCCGCCTCTGGAAAACACTCAGAGGGCTCCTCGGCTGTCAGGGAGACAGTCACCTGGGAGGCTGAGGTGGAGCTCGCCACGGAGACCGGTGGGTATCCCAACCCCGAGCCTGCAGGTGTGCGGCTACAGCAGGGCCAAGGGCGGAACAGTGTTCCTTATCCTTTTAAAAAAGAAATTTTTAAATTTAATTTGAGAACTCCCATATGTAGGTTTGTTCCCCAGATACCTACAAAACAGCTGGGGCTAGATCATGCCAAAGCTGGGAGTCAGGAGTTCCATCCAGGTCTCCTGTGTAGGTGACAGGATGCACCCCGAGTTGTGCATTAGCAGGAAGCTGGAGCCAGGAGCCACTCTGATAGGGCATGTGGGCATCCTAAGCAGTGTCCTATCCCCAGGCCAAACACCTGCCCCCAGGGTCACTACCTTGGCTGTGAGCTGTGGGCATCTCCGCTCAGTGATAGCCCGGTCTCCCTGAGCTCTCAGGCTTCCTGTCTCCTCGTCCTCCTAAACAAGCTGGGTTTTGTCCAAAGTGGCAGTGGAGGACTCAAGACCTGCTGGGCACGATCACCGCTAGGGCTGGGCCCTATCTGCAAGCAGTGACACAGGTTTTGTTCCTAGTGTACGTGAACGAGGCCTCATGGATGCGCTACGTCCCACCTATCCCGATCCACAGGGACTTCGGCTTCGGCTGGGCGCTGGTCAGCGACATTCTGCTCTGTCTGCCCCTGTCCATCTTCATCCAAATTGTACAAGTCAGCTACAAGGTACTGATGACCACGGGGCCCTCACACATCCTGGGGCACTCACCTGGCCAAGGGCCACACACAGAGAGGCCGAGTTGCCCATGTGGATGGTCAGAAGGAAGGGTGGTCGTCAGCAGAACTGCATTGTGTATTCTTAACGATAGATTAGATGAGGTAATTGGGCGGATAGATGGATCATCCAGGGAAAATACATAAAATATTGTAATTCTGCATCAGTTTGTCAATAGGCAGGTAGGTCAGCAGGAGGAAAAGTAATTACAGTGCAGCAATAAAACCTGCTGTTTTTAGAGATTTGTCAAATGTAGAAAAAAGAGGAAATGGAAATTACCCATAACCTCTTCACTGAGAGTTAATCACTCTTAATGGTTTTGGTTCATTTTCTTCTGGTCTGTCTTGATTGTGCCATATTTTCCAATGCCTGTGTGCCTGGGCATAGGGTCTCCTTTAAACAGTTGAGACATTCTTTGTAACATTTATTTTTGTTTTATTTGAAAGTCAAAGAGAAAAAAGAGATCCTCCGTATCTTCTGATTTATAACAGCCAGGGCTGGGCCAGGCCAAAGCTGGGAACCTAGCACTAAGTCTGGATCTCTCATTTGGATGGCAGGGACCCGAGTAACTGAGGCCTCCCCTTGTGCTTCCCATAGTGCACATTAAGGAAGCTGGGGGATTGGGCGTAGAGGAGCTGGGGTTCATCCTACGCACTCCAGTATGAGATGCGGGGATCTGAGGCGTTAACGGCCACACTGAACGCCCACACCTCACCCCCGTTTACTCCTTTATGATTGATTCTTTCCACTGAAAATATTACATTTTCTACATCATTCAGTTCCTCATCATGATATCAAATGGATTTTTCTTTTTCAATGTACTCTTGTTTAGTCGGTACTGTTTTCTCATTTTGGGACATTTAAATGCCAATTTCTTGTTAGTATAAGTGACCTGTTGATGAGTGGCTTGTGGTGCACACACATGTGGGGGCAGCACCTAAATGTCTTCCTGCAGGCAAGGCTGGAAGTAGGATCGCCAGCCTCACAGGGGATGCGTGGTCTTCCTTCCTGGGATGTAAGGAGACAGGCGCATTCTCAGCTTGCCCCCAGCTGTGTGTGGGGAGGGTGGATGAGACCCAGCTGTGCTGTGGGAGTCGGGCTGACAGGCAGGTTCAAGGCTGGCCTGCTGGGTGAGCCAGCCCGAAAATCACCTGCCTAGGTGGACATGCTTGAGGAGTTCCTGAATGACCCTCTGAAGAAGCACATGCTGATCCGCTTCCTCCCGCGGGCGCTCCGGCAGCAGCTGCTGTACAAGAGGTGAGCGCACTGGAGCAAAGCCCAAGCCCTGAGAAGGAGGGTTCCGGACGCTTGTCCACCAGGATAAGGCCAAGGCATCCCTCCCGCTCACCCTTCCCACTCAGTCTGTAGGCACCTGGGCTTTTCAGGAATTCAGCCCCGTGAAGTGTGGGCTGGTCAATCGTAAAGTACAGTCTTTGGTGAGGATTGTGAGTACCGGAATCTGAGTACTTCCCTTTGTTACATTACTTACCAAATCCAAAGCCAAGTGTAGGACCGACAGTCCATGGCCGTGGGCGTCTGGAGGGGTAGGTATGGGCTGCACTGCAGTACAGGCGTGGGACTGGTCTGGGAGGAAAGCCAAGAAGTGAGCGTGTGTTATGATGGGGACCCTGCCCCGTGTTTCCTAGGCGTTACATTTTCTCAGTGGTGGAGAGCCTTCAGAGGCTGTGCTACATGGGGCTGCTGCAGTTTGGGCCCACAGAGAAGTTTCAAGACAAAGATCAGGTAACGTCCCCAGGCCCCAGATGAAGGCATTGCTGCCGGTAGAGGCACGGGCTGTTCGCAGCCAAACCCTGCTCCTCTCCCCGTGTCTGGTACCCCTTAGGTCTTCATCTTCTTGAAGAAGAACGCGGTGATAGTTGACACCACCATCTGCGACCCACATTACAACCTGGCCCACAGCAGCCGGCCCTTCGAGAGGCGTCACTACGTCATGAACTCAATGCAGGACGTGGAGAACTACTGGTTTGATCTGCAGTGCGTCTGCCTCAATACCCCACTAGGTACTGTCTGGACCTCATCACCTTCCCCCTTTTCAGTGTGGTAGCTGGGAGTTTAAGAAGAAAAATGTGTTTATATGAGACACAGAGAAAGATGTCTGGCCGTCTGCTGACTCACTCCCCAAGTGCCTGCAGCAGCCAGGACTGGGCCAGGCTGAAGCTGGGAGCCAAGAACTCAGTCTGGGTTTCACCTGTGGGTGACAGGGACACAAGTACTTGAGCCATCACCTGCTGCATCCCAGTATGAGCTTTAGTAGGAAACTTTTAGAACCGGGTCTAGCACTCAAAGGCAGACATCCTGAAATGGGATGTGGATACTCCAAGTCCCAGAATGCCTGCCCTGACAACCAGGATTGGACTTGGAGAAGGCTAGAATCACCTGGCCCAGTGGGTTTTAGAAGGCTGGAACACCATTAGGGAGGAGAGGGGTGAAGAGTTCCCAGAACCCCAGTCGTTGGAGCCCAAGCAGTTCTATTTTGTTCCATTCATGTGGCCAGCAAGTATTAACGGAGCACCTAACAGAGCACTTGGCATGTGAGTGTTGATGCCAAGCGTGTTTTAAAGGCACTCTTAGGAGCAGTCTAAGGGGAATCCCTCTGAGCTGAGTCCTGAGGAGCGAGCCTGGCCTGTGTGCCCTGAGCTGGGGAAGGGCTTTCCAGCCAGGGCTCTGGGTGGCGTGTTGGAGAAAGAGAAGCCAGGATGCAGGCAGAAGGATGGCCACTTGGAGTGCAGTAGTGAGCTGGAGCCAAACTCAGAGGGAATTCAGGTTTCTTAAAGAACAGCGAGAAGCTGTGGGTTGGTGTGGAACATAAAGTGTTCTCCTTGGCTGCTGAGTGGAGGAGGGAGGCCAGCATGGGACTGTGACCCGTGTCCGAGAGAGACATCCACTGGTGACATGGGGGGGCTGAGCCAAGGTGAAGGGTGTTAGGGAGCAGGAGCAGCCAGGACTCAGGACTGTGCTCCTTCTCACAGTGTCCATCACAGACTCCACCCCTATAAGAGCACCTGCCCAGCCTCTCTCTCTCTCTCTCTCTCTCTGCCCTCCTCTCAGTTTGTTCCTTTCCCCAAAGTGTCACAAGGCACCTGGTCCACAGTCACCCTCCCAGAGCTGCTGGTTGGGCAAAGGCAGCCATTTGTGGTAGTGGCAGCACCCACCTACCCTCCACTTGGGAATTCTTTGCTCTGTGTTGTTCTTCCTCTGGTCTGTTCTGGCCGCTTCCACCAGGACAGAAAGGAAGCAGAGTCGGCTTCGGCTCCCCTCCTGCCAGGGCTGACCGTGGCAGAAGGCTCCAGTGTATTTAATGAAGTGGCTGAAGGCCAACAGCTAACGAGCACTTGCATTAGAAGCTTTACCACGCAGACTCCACTTTAGAGCAGTGTGCTCCATGGAATTCTCTGGCATTTAGTGAGCCAGGCTCATACTGTTATTAGGTCTGAGATTATTCCAGTACCCACCCTCCCCCCCCCGCCTGCCATGTGGGTAACAGAGACCCAAGTACTTGGGCAGTCTTCTACTGCCTTCCCAGATGGATCAGCAGGGAGCATGGCTTGGAAGCGGAGCAGCCAGGACGTAACACCAGCACTTCTACAGGATCCTGGTGTTCCAGGCAACAGCTTAATCTGCTGGACCACAGTGGTGACCCGTTACTTTGCTTCTAAACTGAGAACACCATTACCCCCAGGTAGACTCAGGCTGTCCCTGCCACAAAGCTCAGGCCACTGTCTGGTCAAGGCATAAGCGAGCCTGACCATCTGCGCCCTGCCATGACCTGCCCTTACCCACCAGGCGGTCGTTTTCATGTGCCTTTGGGTTTCTCACAGGAGATGTTTGCTTACTGGCACAATAGCCAAATGTAATCTGACCGTATCAGTGCACCTCTTTTGCACTCTGGAAATGACCAACTGACCAGAGCTCTCCTAAGCATGACCACTGCTGCTACTGCCATCCAGTGCAGTCATTACTGCTTTCTGCTAGCACCATGTTGCCCCGGAACAACTCCACAGGCTGTCTGTTGTCCAGGCACCACCCCCTACAAAAGAGGCATGGATTTCCCCGGCTCCAAGTTCCCTGAACTGGCAGCTCCTCTGCTTGCTGTCTACTTCTGTGCTTAGCGGACTTGGCCTGGGAAACTTTGCCCCCAGCTTTTGAACTCTTCTCCCCTACTCCCTAGATTCCTTCTTATCTTAAGAGCTGTGGGCAATTGCAACCTCCCTCCCCATTAGGGAAGGCCAAGAAGCTGCTTGGCTGTCACCTTCTAGCCGGAGTCTTGGCTGGGATGTGGGCCCCCACGAGCCATGCCTGCTTTTCTAGGGGTAGTGCGCTACCCACGTGCAATGAAGACCGGCAGCTCGGATCAGGGCAGTGACGAGGAGGGCACCTTGCAGAAGGAGCAGGAGAGCGCCATCGACAAGCACAACCTGGAGCGCAAGTGTGCCTTGATGGAGTACACCACGTGCGTGCCCTCAGACCCATACCCGGCCCTTCCCTGGGTGGCCATGTGCCAGATCTGGCCCCAGTTCTGCTTTATGTTGAGCTCCCTTTGCTTTAAAATTGAAATTCATCCAGTTCTCCAGATTCTAAAGTTGGGAGTTCCGCATGGAAAATTTGTTGGTTTTTTTTGTTTGTTTGTTTTGTTTTATGTCACTGGTGGGAGTGCCCCTAGGGCTCTGTTCTTTCACTTGTCAGTTGTTTTCCCAAGAAGGTGAATAATTGTCCCCACCCAGGCCATGGCTCTCCTGCCCGTGACCAACTCTGCTTCTCTCCTGCTTGGTTCCTGCCTCTCAGGGGGAGCCGTGTGGTCGTGGATAAAGGCGTGATTCCTGGGGATGGACTGGGGGCCGCTGGCCTCGATTCCAGTTTCTATGCTCACCTCAAGCGCAACTGGATTTGGACCAGTTACATCATCAACAAAGCCAAAAAGGTGGGTGCTTAGGCTGTGGTTGTGCACCCTGGGACTCCACCTTAAGGCTGCCCAACTCCTCCAGCTCACCATCTTTGAACTGGTAAAAAAAAATAGAGGTCTCAGGTACTGCAGATACCTACTGGCCTGTTATCTTTAAAGGCATATTTTTAATGATGTGTTTATTTTACTTGAAAGACAGAGCGATAGAGAAAGAGGGAGAAACACGAAGAGAGAGGTCTTCAGTTGTCTGGTTCACTCACCTGATGGCCACAGTGACTGGAGCCAAACCCATCCAAAGCCGGGAGCCAGGAGCTTCTGCTGGGTCTCCCACACAGGTGCAGGGTCCCAAGGCTTTGGGTCGTCCTCCACTGCTGCTTTCTCAGGCCACAGGCAGGGAGCTGGATCAGAAGTGAAGCAGCCGGGACTTGAACTTTTGCCCACATGGCATGCTGACACTATAGGCAGAGGATTAGTCTGCTATGTCAGCATTGGCTCCTTAATTTTTTTTCTTTTATATAGATTCATTTAAAAAGTAGAAAAAGAGAAGACAGAGACAGGAGGCAGGCAAAGCTCCCTACCCAGATGCCTCTGGCAACCGGGCTTGGGCCAGGCCAACACCAGGAGCCTAGAACTGAGTCCAGGTCTCCCATGTGGGTGACAGAGACCCAAGGATTGAAACCATCACCGCTGCTTCCCTGGGTCCTCCCTAGAAGGAAGCCAGAATGAGGAGCCAGAGGTCCCTGGTTGGGCCCAGTGCTCCCATATGGAACACGGTATCTTCACTGTTAGGCCAAATGCTCAGCCCTGGCCCTTTCTATCCCCCAACACTTTGCAATTTGTACCATGGTGTGCACTAATATTCCTTCCTAGAAAAGACACAGAAAGTTTGGGTGACACAGAAGGGAATACATTTGCCTGCAGAGGTGCCCACTTCCAGCAGCCCTACCCAGCAGTCCTGGGCTTGCAGAGGCTGCCTGGGGGACGTCTGTCTGAGTGCATTGGCTGACCTGGGTAGCCATGAACTTGTGCAAGTCCATGGCTCATTGCAGTGCCACCCTTGTTGTTCAGGAGAACAGCACCTCTGAGAGCGGGCTCACCGTGAGGCTACAGACGTTTCTGACCAAGCGCCTCTTGCCACCGAGGGCCCCAGGTGAGTGTGCTGTGAGCTGGACCCAGAAACAAAGCCACGCTCAGCTCGGGGCCCAGGTGACCGCCAGCCGTTCACTCGGCATGGCCTTGGTGAGTCTCCTGAGCCTGCAACCCACCGTGATCCTTTCTAGGTGACAGCAAGTTGAATATCTGGGGAGAAGCGAAGAAAGGCACAAAGCTGTGCGCCGACCAGGAAGAGCATTTTGAGGTCGACTGGGAGCCCACACAGGACAGAAACTGGAGAGTGAAGGGCGGCAAGAGCCAGAAGAGGAAACGGCTGAAGATGGACCCTGGAAAGAAAAGCAGCAAAGGTTGTATGCGAACCCCCGGCACTCCCCCGGCCTCGCCTCTGTGTGGGGCTGGGAGCTGTGCCGCCACCTCCCCTGCTGCCAGACACGGGTTTTCACGTCCCCTCCGTGTATGGCAGTCCGTGGGCACCATGGCCATTTTCTCTTCCACGTCCATCTGGCAAACTGAGAGATCCTTGGGTTTCCCATATGCTTCCCGGGCTTTCTCTGTCTTTATGTTGTGTGCAGTCTCTACAAATCCCCTCAGTTCACATTTCTAATTTCATCTCAGCTGGAAGGAAAAAAAAAAAAACCTGAGCAGAATCCCTGTCCTAAATAGCAAAATTCCCATTACTGTGTGTTGGTTTAGCTTTATGTATGTGTTTAACTAATTTTGCTTATTTGAGAGGTAGAAATAGATCCTTCTTTGACTAACCTGCTAATCCAATAACCTGCAGTACCGAGCTGAGTCAGGCCTGATCCAGGAGCCAGGAACTCAGTCCTCTTCTCCCCCTTGAGTGCCAGGGCCCCCAGGACTCGAGCCAGCACCCCAGCATGAAATGCAGGCACCCCATGCAGCATCTAACCCCCTGGAGTAAATGCTCTCCCTGGTTTGCCTTTGACTGTCTTGTATTTGTGCAACTCAGGCTGAAGTTCAAAGTCAGGTGGGTTTTGTTTTTAAAGTTGGAGGAAAACAGGGAGTCATTGCAGCCTGCAAAATTGCTTGAGATCTGATGGAACCCCTCATATTTGAATCACTCCCTCTCTCCCCTTTACTTTTGTATTTATTTTGAGAGAGAGAAAGGAATCTCTCATTTGCTAAATTTACTCCCCAGATGCCCACCACCTCCAGGGCTGGACTGGCTGAGGCCAAGGGGCAGAAACTGAACTCGGGTCTTTTTACCTGGGAGATAGGGACCAAACTAGGCTCGTCACATCCCTGCCTCCCAGGGTGTGCGTTAGTGGGGAGCTGGACTGGAAGTGGGAGAGCCGGGACAGGCCGCGCCCTCTGCCGGGCGATGCCAGTGTTCTTAGCAGCGTCTTCACAGCTGGCCCTGCGGTGTGTTTAGATGGGTGCTTTGGACTAGCACTGTGTGGGGCAGAAGTGGTGGGAAGGGCACCAGTGTCTATTGCTTAGATCACTTTGATAGATCACCCACGTGGTCTGTCTGCGTGTTTGAACGACAGTCTGATGCTTGTGGCTATTCCCGTTAAAAACAGAATCTTCCAGCAGGAACTTCCCTGTAGTGGTTTATTTGGCTGGCGTTTATAACAAATCTCAGTCCGTCAGCTGAAATGGCTCCTCGGCCGGGCTGGCTTGTAGACGTGTGAGAGATCGAGTGCTTGATATGGCAGTGCCGCTTCATGCCCAGATCGCCCAGCCCTCTTTTCCTCAGTCTTCGCACGGAAGATACTTGGCAGACAATCTTGGGATTGATGGTGGCATATGGTTTATGGCCTGTGAAAGGACTGTTAGCGCCTCCCTCAAGGGCAGGGGGACCTTGGGAAGCCATGGCGAGGCGTTCGCTTGCCACTGAGCAGGCCGCATGCCTCGGGCATGGCACCATCCCTGGCTGTGCTTTGCTGCCCTGAAAGTGCCCGTGATCGCTGTATCCATCATACAGAGCTGGCGCAAAGTACCGTTCCCCTAGTAAGCTCACACGTGCAAAGCTCAAACCAGTGCTTGGCACGTAGTGACTTTTGCCAAGCGCTGCTAGCAGCATGATGCTAGCGACTGCTGTTCTTTCTCTGGTGGCTGCCTTGTGTTGGGCACTGCAGTAGGTGTATGTCCTGGTTCAGTGCACCTTAGAATGTAGCCAGTCATTGTCCCCAAAGTACACACGCCTGTGCACAGCCAACACCCCGAGAGCACAGCAAGGGAGGGTGGGTGGTGCTCTAACGCAGTCCAAGGTGGTGCTGGCATGGGCGGGTCACTCCCTCACAGCTCCATGCAGGCTGCCCTGCCCATCAACTGTGAAATCTCACCATAGAGAAATGCTGAAAGGGATTAAATGGCAAAACAGAATAGTCATGAGGTCCATCTTCTGTGGCCAGCACCTTGGTCAGGAGGACCCAGCTGGGCCGGAACCCTCCCCTGTTGAGCGGGCTCCATGCCAGCTGTTGGAGGCTCCCCCTGTTTCCTTCCCCTGCCATTTCTAGAAGAGCCCCCTGAGGAGAAGAGCAAACGGCTGCGCTACCACGACGAGGCCGACCAGAGCGCCCTGCAGAGGATGACACAGCTGCGCGTCACCTGGTCCATGCAGGAAGACCGGCTCATCATGCTGTGCCGCATAGCCAGCAACATCCTCAACACCAAGGTACCTCCCGCCTCCCTCCCAGCAGTCAGCGTCGCCAAGGCAGCAGTGACAGTGGCCTGACGCGCCAGGTTCCTCTCGTTCACCCTGCTGCATGTGTCCCTGAGCCCCCGGCAGGTGGGAAGACACTGCTGTCTGTAGAGCAGACCCCTCCCCTTCCCTCTGCCATCTCCGCCTCAGAATGTTCTGTCTCGCCACCATGTTCCCCAGGTCCCTAAATGTCTGCTAGTCCCCGGGGTCCTGCTGCCTGCTGTCACCCTGCTCTCATTCTGCAGGAATCCCCAGGAGAGTGGAATCCCCCTTGCCGTTGTATGGTACTAGCCTAGGTCAGGGAGACAAGACAGTGTGCTTGTAGCCAGCCATGTGCCCTGGTCTGAATCAGGTCAGACGGACCCAGTGCAGGTGTCCTGGCTTCACAGGACTCTGCATTGGGGCACCCTGGATCCCTTTCTGGAAACCTCTGTCTCATAAGAGCTTCTCACCCCTCAATCCTCTCCTCCAGGGAAGGACCTAAAAGATAGTGCACCTACAGTGGTCTTTGTGTTGTAGATCTGATGAGGGGGCCATCTCTACCCCCGACACAGCCGCTGGAGCCAGGAGGGGCCTGCATTCTGCTTCCCAATTTGCACATCTCCCGGGTGGCTGCCATCGTTGGGGTTGCCAGAAATCTCTTGTCATCAAGCCCCCTCCTCACCTCAGCTCTGCCTTCCAGTGCTGTTAGCTGACGTTAGTGCCCCTGCCTCTGTTAACGCAGCGCGTAGGCACAGGTGCCAGGGTGTTCCTGAGCAGGCGCCCCTTCTGATGTAACACATTCTGTACACGTGATGCAGCTGCATTCCTGTCAGGAAGGTGCCGAGGAGCACCTCTGCTCCGGTACTTCCCAGAAACACGCTCTTCCCTGCCCACGACCTCAGCGCCAGGCGTGGGATCACCTTGCGGGCTGACAGCTCTGGGCAGGCACTGAGGCAGGGCCTCCATGGCACATGGCTTTGCCCCTCGCTGTGTTCACTCCCCTAACACAGGCTCCAGGGGTACTGATGGCTGCCTTGGCCCCTGTCCCCTGCAGGTGAACGGCCTGTTTGTCCCGTGGCAAGTTGTCCGTGACATTCTGCACGCTACTTTCGAAGAATCCTTGGATAAGACGTCTCACTCAGTTGGACGAAGAGCTCGCTATATTGTCAAAAATCCACAAACCTATCTGAACTACAGGTAAGCCGTGTGGTTTCTGGTGCTTTTAGGCCTGTCCTCTCATCCCACCTGCTTCAGGTCTGCGGTCCCAGGCAGGTGAAGCACAGGGCTGTCCAGCAGGCTGTCCACGCATGGGAGCTGAACAGTGAGGCTGTCCCGGATGCCCACAGGGCCGTGTGTGATGCTCAGTGTGTCCACACCCGTGCCACTGTTTGCACTTGAGGGGATCATGCAAAGCAGACACATATCTTTGCAGATGGAGAAATGACTGGTGTGTGGCAGGGCCATGGGCAGAGGCCAGCTCACAGCTACTCAGTGTACCTCTGTGTTAATAGCCCATCACATGGCTCACTCCAGGAATAAGCGAGACAAGAACTCAGGTCATCAGACACAATGTGCTCCACCCATCCTCACATCCTCAGCAGAGCTGAGTGGCCCCGAGGCTTCCAGCTCTAGCCTGGGGTCCGAGGAGGGTATGTCAGCTGCTGGACTGTCTGGTGCTATCTCTAGGTCTCCTAGGGCCAAGGCCATAAATCACTGCCAACCCCATCGGATTCCCTACGGCTCCCCCTGCCAACAGGAGGACTTGGATTTTAGTGCAGGGAGGTGCCCTTGCATTAGAGCCAGTAGGGGAGACATGTCATGTCACTAAGGGAACCTGACTGCAAGTTGATTGTGTCTTGCAGAGCCTGGTTGGGTTAGCCCCAAGGCCTGAGGCGTGGGGCCACACATTGGTGCACTCCTCTGACTTGGTTTCTGTCTGGCCTGTCCACCTGCAGGGTTTGCCTCGCTGAGGTGTACCAGGATAAAGCCCTCGTTGGAGATTTCATGAATCGCAAGTGTGATTATGAAGACCCAAAGGTACGGCCGCCCTGGATGGGTGCGGGCCTCAGCCTGCACTGAGGATGGGTTTCATTTCATTTCTGCCAGCCATGCACACGTAGCTGTTTGTTTTTGCTTTTTTTTCTTTTCATGCTCATTGAGGACGTGTCAGTCTTCTGGCTTCAGAGCTCATTTGATCTGGCTCCAAGTGACCATTCTTCTAAAGATGATTAGGATTTGACATGCTCTTTGAAATGCTACCGCACTTGAAGCCCATTTGGTTAAGGAAATAGGGCAGTGCGTCAGAACTGGCAAACAGCTGTACTCTTTTCCTGGCGAAAGCTGCCGTGAGGTTGTGGGTCTTTCTCCAGGTGAGGCGAAGGCAGCGGCTGACGGGCAGGGGCCTTGCTTGTAGACCAGACTTCCCAGCTCTTTGCTTGCCTGGTCGAGGCAAGACCCTTGCTCTAAGAAAGTCACCGGCACATGGGATCTGGCAGAGAAATAGACAGACGGCTACAGTGCCACCAGCCCCCAGGGAGAGGCCACGCAGGCATGGCAGGAACACTTTGGGGCACAGGTAGAGTAGCACAAGTGCCCTCTCCATTCACTGCAAAGCCAGCAGGGGTTTGGGGCTTCTTTTTCCCCCACATGCCTACAAGTCCGGAAAGAAGAAGTTGGAAGTCCGGGCTGCTGCGGCCAAGCAGAGAGGTCATCATATCCCCAGCATCATTTTCTCACTTTGTGCCAGCAGTTGGCTTTCCACCTGCCTAACCATCACCTCTTGGTGGCAGATGGACCCCTGGAGCTCGGTCCTCTCTGCAGAATCCCAGGGCCAGAGGAAGTAAGGAGAAAGGCTGTGTCAGCCTTTTCCAAAAGCCCCTGGCGGATTGGGCCATACAGCTGGGGGCACTGGGACTGCCCCCATCAGTGTATGCAGCCCAGCTTCACCCCAAGGACAGCCTACTCCCCAGACCAAATTGGAGCAGGCTATGCTAATAAAGAACGGGTTGAAGAGCTGGGCCCGACAGTGTCCACCTCGGAGGGCTCTTCAAAGGTGCCCGTGCTGGTCCAGGTCAGCAGCCTTAGTGCACCAAGCTGGAGGCAGTGGAGAAGAGAGGGCGCGGCACCCTCAGGGTGCAGTGGTAGGTCCCCAGGCAGACCTTGGGGACCTTGTATCAGGACCTTGTCCTATGTGGTCTCAGTGCCCAAGGGTGAAGTGTCTCACGGGACATGGGGTGGTGACATGATCTGCTTGCTTCTGGGAACCAGATCTGGACTAAGACAGTGGCAGTGTGGGTTGGGAGGAGGGGATGAGCTAGGGGTCCACCGAGCAAATAGGGGGCTGGAGGAGAGGAAGGAGACTGGAGAGAGCAAGGTGATGGGCAGCCCAGACCTACTGCATGGAGGTCTCCAGTGGGCCTTCGGGAACCAGGATGGGACAAATTTGGGTCTTCCAGATGGGCTGTGGAGACAGCTGGTGGCAGGGGCAGTAGTGGCAGGGAACCGCTGGGGACCCAGAAAGATAGGGTAGCAAGGGGAACTACACAGTCAGTGTGGCCTGTGCCCCACAGCCAGCGCTAGGGCAGGATGCTGCTGAAGCAAGCGGCCCTCAGCGTTCACGTCTGCTCCCCTCCTTCCCTGAAAGGTTTGTGCCACTGAGT
The DNA here is from genome assembly GCF_017591425.1 of Ochotona curzoniae. Classification (NCBI taxonomy): domain Eukaryota; kingdom Metazoa; phylum Chordata; class Mammalia; order Lagomorpha; family Ochotonidae; genus Ochotona; species Ochotona curzoniae. Next base: position 9,786,580 of record NW_024465421.1, read on the forward strand.
TTAAGGAATTTGTGGAGAAGCTGAAAGAGAAATTCAGTTCCAACCTGAAGAACCCTGTCCTTGAGATCCCAGACACACTGCAGGAGCTGTTTGCCAGGTAAGGTTCTTCTGGGAGGCTCCTTGTGGTTCTCAGGGCGAGAGGCATAGCTCAGCCAGCCGGGTCTGTCTCCCCTCGGCAGCAGGGTTGTATCTGGCCTTGCGGCTGACCCTCCTGTGTCCCTTGCTTGTGGCCCACCTGCTCTGTCATGGGGACTTGAGGATGGGAAAGGATCTGCCATTGCTCAAAACCCTGGGCCCTCGTACCTCTTTCCCCACCACATCCCTGCTGCTCACTCAAGTCAGGCTGCCTTTTCGGGTCACACCCTTTGATGAAGTCAGTACCTTCCCTGAAATCCTGAGCGTCAGGGCTGGCGTTGGGATGCAGGTGGGCTCTGATTCCAACACCCCTGTTCCTGCAAGCTTGGCACCCACAGCGGCTTTGGGTGGGAGCACCGGGCCCTGTGACATGGAGAAGTCTGAAGTCCCGAGACCCAGGCCTGTTCACTCTCAGTGAAATTGTATGTCCCTCCCCACCTCTCTCTCCCTCACCACCGCCCTGCCGACCCTCTTTCTGCCAGGAGATGGCATTTGTCAGCCAGGTCCTCCACTCCGTGCTCGGCATACACTTGGCAGATAAGTTGGGGAACAGCCACCAGTGCCTGGGTGGGGACCCCTGGAGGTCAAGTTCAGTGTTGACGCTCTTCAGCTGCTGTCTGCATCTTATTTTTTGCTTCTCCAGCACACTGCCTCCCAGATCCCCATGCAGTGTGGTTTATGTCCTATCTTTGAGCTGGTTCAGTGGCCTGTTTACCTGCTTGTGATTTACATCTCCATGTCGTTCCTTGTGAGTCAGGGGGCAACTCGTCATCATACCTAAGGACAGCTAAGGCTTTTTAAAGGAGAGGTCAGGAGCCGTTGGGAAGGCTGGGAGAGCTGTGGCTGTAACAGATGAACACTCGTTTGGATCCTGGGCGTTCTGACAGGCAAGGCCAAGTAGAAAGTGGTTCCATATTTTTACTTGTTTGACTGAAAAAAAATAGTTCACCTATTATTCTAGAAAGCTACTTCTTCTTGGCAATAGATGGAGTCATTTGATGTGGCAAAGATGAATTTTTACTTTCATTCTCTGGAAAACAAAGAAGCATCTTACAAACAGCCAGGGTTTTCTAAAAAGCCAGTCATACGGTTTATTCCGGGAGTTATTTGCTTGGTGCGAACATAATAAAATGATGTTAAATGGAGCTCAAAAAAGAGACAGAGAAATCAGCTATAATCCTCCCAACCCTTAATGCGGCCGCTCTCTCCGGCGTGTTTGCCACGCCTGTGCTTCATTTGGCAGATGATCACGTTTATTTCTGAGGTGCAGGGTGCTGTGATGACGGATGTGCGCACGAGTCAAGCCGGTGAATCTTCCACCACCTCGCCAGCGCGTTATTTTTCATGGTTGAAACATCCCCCACCTGTCCTCGGAGCTTTTTCGAGATAGACTCCGTGTTAGCGCCCGTGAGGCAAACACGGAGGCTTGTTCCTCCAGCCTGACGCCGGGCACCCGTGCCCAGTACGACACCTCCCCGTTCCCGTAGTTTTCTATCTTCTTCCTTAACCATTAGCAGTGGATTCATGCCATTTTACATTTTTTCCATGTCGCTTCGTAAATGAACATAATTTTTTTTTTTTAATGAGTTACGTGAGAGTGGAAAGAGAATGGGTCTGTGAGCTCCCATCTGCTGGTTCTCTTGACAAATGCTGTCAACCCCCCGGGAAGCCAGGAACCAGACACTTAAGTCCAGCTCTCCAGCATGACTGGCAAAACCCCAGGTAGGAGAGCTGGCTCCTGCTGCCTGCCAGGGGCTCCATCGCAGAGAACTGGAGTCAGGAGTCAGACCCAAGATGCCCATATGGGAAGTGGGCTTCTCAACACGAGGCCAGACACCCGCTCCAGCCATGTGTTGTTTTTGGTTTTTTTTTTTTAAGATTTATTTTTATTGAAAAGTCAGATACACAAAGAGGAGAGACAGAGGAAGATCTTCTGTCTGATGGTTGCTCTCCAAGCGTCGACAACAGCTGGAGCTGAGCCAATCCAAAGCCAGGAGTCTCTTCTGGGTCTCCCACGCAGGTGCAGGTTCCCAAGGCTTTGGGCTTGGGAACTCGACTGCTTTCCCAAGCCACAGGCAGGGAGCTGGATGGAAAGCAGGGCCACCAGGAATAAAACCAAAACTGGCTCCCATATGGGATCCTGGCACATGCAAAGTGAGGACTTTAGCCACTAGGCTACTGCTCCAGGCCCTTTTGAGGAGTGGATTGTGATGCATTCCTGGTTAAAATGCCTCACTTGCACAGAGCTAAACCTCTTTCTCAGCACATCTGCCAGCAGGTGGCCATCCTCAGTGGACGAAGGCCTGCTGCCTGTCATTGCACGTTCTCCTTCTGTTCTCATGCAGATACCGGGTTTTGGCCATTGGTGATGAGAGGGACCCAAGCCGGAAAGAGGACCAACTGAACAGGCAAGTGCTGCTTTGCGGAGAATCTTGTCTTCCACTGCTTAATGTCCTTACGTTCTGACCTGCCGTGGGCATCATCTGGGGCCAGAGCTAACCTGTTTTTGTGAATGAAGTTTTACTGGCACATGGCCATGCCCATAGCACGTGTTACCCACGTGCTGAGCAGAGCTGGTGGAGTCCGGCACAGCCCGCAGACACTGCAGGCTCTGTTGCTTAGCCCTTCACACGGGGCCCTTGCTGAGCCTGCCCTTGGTTCTGCTCACCGGAGGGATAAGGATCTGAGAGCTCAGCCCGTGGACTTTCCAGGCAGAACTTTCTAGAACCTGCTCAGCTTTGTCATTGTCCTCAACTTGGGGAATCCTGTATGCAGATTGGTTTTCAGTTTCTGTATTTTTCGTGAGAAACCAATCCTCACAGAGACAGTTACTCAGAATTGAAGAGAAAGAGTACGTAAGCGCTCACTGGCCTCTTAACTGTCCCGAAACCGGCCCGGCTCTCACCACCACTCCGCCACCAGGTGGGAACTCCCCGGCCAGTTAGTATGGCCCCGGAACCCTCTGGCACTTTGCCTCTTGTTGTTGTGATGGGTCTGGGCGTTTGCATCACTTTGGCGGGGTGGGGCCTGCCAGCCTGCTTCAGCCAGGGATCGCGTACCAGGTGACAGGCTGTGCTCACGCTGCGGTGCCCCCTCTCCTGCAGTGTGGATGACATCCACTTCCTGGTGCTGCAGAACTTGATCCAGAGCACGCTGGCCCTCTCGGACAGCCAGATGAAGTCCTGCCAGTCGTTCCAGGTGGGTAGCGGCTCCTGGCGTCACAGCAGTGGGGAAAGATGGTATTTTCTACTCCCACTCATGAATTCGCATGCCTGGGGTCCCAAACTTGAGGGTCCCCATAGGGTCGGCTGGAGAGCGCTCCCGGATCCTGGCACACAGAGTGGTGCCCATGTGCACCCAGCAGAGAGTGCTGCAGCATCTCCCAGGCAGTGGGGGCTGGTGCAGAGCCCCAGTCTGCCTGCCGTCGTGTAACAGCCACGGCCAAGCCTCTGCAAAGCCACAGCTGGGGTTTCACTAGCTGTCCTCAAGAGGCACTGTGCCCCTTCTCCACACACTGGTTGCCATGCACTGTGCTCGCAGGAAACCAGTGTCGGTACTATGCTGCCGCCCCAGCACCCTTCAGTGAGTGAGGAAAGAAGAGCTGGTCAGATTCTGAGCTTGCAGAGAGCATGAATGCAAAGGAGGCTCCCAGTCCCAGCAGACAGCCCACAGGCCACAGCTGCTCTCTGGGTTTCTGTGGTTGAGCCCATACTTGTTTAAGAGAACGAAGCCAAAGAGATCCTGTTCCGCAGTGTACCCACAGGGCCTGTATGGGCTCAGTGGGCCAGTCTTCCCACCAGCCCTCAAATGAGAGGTCCACCCCACTAGGGAAAATGGCAGTGTTCCAAGCAGTGAAGGATGAAAGCCGGGGTCCCAGGCTCTGTCTCATCCTGCCGTCTTGCCTGCACTTGGGGCTGCGGTGCTGCCTGGTCTCCCTGTGGCACTGCTGCTGCACCACTTGCTGTCCCTATGGGCACCAGCGTGGCCGTGGGGTCTCTCTTCCCCTGCAGGAAGCAGACTCCTACTGTCTGCCAGTGAGGCATGGAAGACCTACAGCGAGGCTATCACAGACTCAGCAGGACCCCAGTCAGCTCTCCTACAGCCCAAGAAATGGAAAAATGAGGGAGTGAGCAGCCAGGCGTCAGTGGGCCCGCTGTCCTGTGATAGCACCGCCGCTTGGGGATCTGAGTGGCTGGGCCAGGCTCCCACCTTGCCCAGCATGCTCTGAGCTCTCCTGTGCACAGCAGCGGCTGCTTGCTTATACCCATCCTATCACAGTGTAGAGAAATCCAGCTTGAGCAGGCTCTGGGCAGATACTGCTGAGGTCCCCAGGCACTGTGCCTGGCCCTTGCTGGCCCCAACCTCTTTCTGTCCCCCAATGTTGAGGTTACTGTTCTCTCCCTGGAGTACAGCTTGAAGTCAGTGTCCCTCATGGGTCCTGCGGCAGTGCCATCAGAACCTGGCCAGCCCTGGGTCCCTAGCTGTGATGGCCGCTACTGGCTCCAGGGTCTTCTCAACCACAGAAGCAAAGACAGCTGCCTTACCTTCCCCGAGGCCAGATGGGCTGAGAGCAGGGATTGCCACACACAGCCCACCTTGCCCCAGTCACCTATGCCTTCTGGAAGTGGCAGCTGCAGTGTCCCTGCGTCCACATGGCCAGTGGCACCCCAGGGTTCCCTGCTCACCCACTGCCCACTGTTGCAGACCTTCCGCCTCTACCAGGAGTACAAGGACCAGATCCTCGTGAAGGCCTTCCTGGAGTGCCAGAAGAAGAGCTTGGTCAACCGCCGCCGTGTCAACCACTCCCACGGCCCAAAGAAAAATCGGGCCTTGCCCTTCGTGCCCATGTCCTACCAGCTATCTCAGACCTACTACAGGTGAGCACCTGCCTGGAGGGTGGGACGGCAGAGGCTGAGCTGGGCCCTCGGACAGGAAGGGCTCCGGCCTCCTGCAGCCACAGGTGTGAGAGGCAAGGCCTGCCTGGGAAGGGGTTTCCTCATCATCACGGCCTGCCTGGTGCAGGAGTAAGGCAAGTGTTCGCAGTACTGGAAGGGCCAGGACAGTTGGGCAGGTGGGCTTTCCTCTCCGTCCAGTGGGTAAAATCAGTTCCCAATTCAGTAACTGGCTCACTTGGACATTCCCCCTCGGGGCTGGTGTGGCTTAAGCCACGGCTTGGGGCACCCACTTTCTATATCAGAACACCAGTTCAAATCCCAGCTCCTCCGCTTCACCCCCAGTGTGGCATCTCTGTGCTGGGAGGCCCAGCCACGTGGTCTCTTCCTACCCATGTTGGAATCCCAGCCCAGCCCTCGCCCCAGCTGCTCTGAGCGCTAGGGGCTAAACAAGCAGATGACAGATCTTTCTCATTCTGCCTTTCAAATAAGTAAGAAATCTTTTTTTTTTTCTTAAAAAAAAAAAAGGAGGCTCTGCCTCTTGGCCAGGCACCATCTCAGTCTGACAGCCTGGAGCTCAGAGACCCAGGGGGCCAGCAGGTGCACAAGGCCGGAGGGGTAGGGGAGGTGGGCTCAGGGAAGCATCCCTCCAGAGCCCAGCAACGGAGGGGAGTCCCTGTCATTGCATGTTGGGTATCTTGCATATACAGAAGATGTCTCCTAAGAGGGCATTGCCCAGCAGGGTCACCCGGACACCTGCCTTCTCTGGCAGCATTCAGACCCAGAGCGACAGCCCCAGGAGTCTGTTTTGGTTCTCCTTTGCCTATGAATTCCAGCCCTTCCTCCTTCCAAAGCCTCACCCCTAAGTACCCTCAGGCTCCGCTGCCTCCTGGGAAGTGGGTATGGCTGCACAAGACCTGGCCCTGAGGCCCCTGTGACCTGGAGCCACTTCTCTGGGCTGTGTGTCTTAGGGGTGAGACAAGGGTGCTTGTCTGGCAGTCCAGGAAGAGCTCAGGGTGGGGTTCCTGCTCTGTTACATTGTCACAGGGGGCAGAGGGACACAGCCAGGGCCTGCTTCTCCCCGCACCCCGGCAGTCACCCAGTGGAGCCATGAAACTGCAGTCACTTCACCTCCTGCGTCTGCCTGAGGTCAGGCCGGCTCTGGGGGAAGACTAGCTGTGGACAGTCCTTGTCCCCAGTTGGGCAGCCCACATAGTGGCCATAGAGTGTCAGGTCAGGCTCCACTGGCTAGGTGACAAGATGGGAGCCTGCCTCCAAGGGGCACAGCCTTGAAGATTGTACAGCCATGATGTCACCACTGGGGCTGCCGCGTTCCCTATCACAGTGACCTGGCCAGGGCCCACCTCTCCCTCTCTCCTGGCTTCCCACTCGGGTGCCTCTTCAAAAGACATCAAATGCCAGTTCAAGTCCTTGGGTCCCTGCCCTCCCTGTGGAGGGCATGGCTGGAGCTCCTGGCCTCCTGTCTGGCCCAGCCCTGGCTTTTGTGGCCATTTGGGCGATGAACCAGCAGATGGACGATCTCTATGTGATTCTTTTCTACCTCTCAAAGAAGAAGAATAAATTTAAAAATGAACACTGCAGGCTCTTCATTTGAGCTGCAGCGGTTTGGGGGCCTGTCATGACTAGGGTGCCCACAGCCCCAGTGAAGGTACCTACCGGCCTCCCGGGAAGCAGCCCTTACCATCCTTTGGTCCATGCAGGATTTTCACATGGCGGTTCCCAGCCACCATCTGCTCAGAGTCGTTCCGGTTCTTGGACAAGATGCGGGCTGCCGGCAAGGTGGACCAGCCTGACACTTTCTCCTTCAAAGACCAGGAGAGCACCGACTCCTCCGGCGACATGGTGCCCTTCTCTTTGGACTGCCCCGGAGGGTACTGCGTGGGGGCCCTGACGCTCTTCTCTCTGGGCCTCGTTTCTGTGGACGTCAAGATCCCCGAGCAGATCGTGGTGGTGGACAGCTCCATGGTGGAGAACGAGGTCATGAAGAGGTGAGGGGCAGCAGGCACACGGAGCCCTGCCGTGGTCGGCATTGCCTCTTGGCACTGACATTGGCCATCACATTTGCGCGGTCTTTCTCGTGTGCTTGAGTTTTTGTGCTCGGTGTATGGCACTGCGCTGGTCATTTGCCATACAGAGGTAGCCAGGGCCTAGCTGTGGCTTTGGGTGCTCAGGTGACCAGGGTGTTAGCTATCAGGAACTGGAAAGCAGCACAGCGACCAGGAAGCCTCCTGGACCAGCCCCTCCACTGGTCTGGGCATCAGCCACCTGGAAGGACACGGTAAGCCAGGCACGGAGGGCCAGTCATGGAGGTGGGATTGATCCAAGGTCCTTGCAGACACCTTAGCTGAGCCAAGACTTTAAGGGCAGCAGGTGTTTAGGCAGCCCTTGTGGGGTTCCAGGTGGGTGGAGAGGAGTCAGCATGGAGCCCAGGAGGCGATGAAGGCTCAGGCACGTGTGCACAGTGAGGTCCCAGGCCCCCATGGGGCTGCCGCTGTGGCGGAACCACGGGGCCTCACCCTGCTGGCAGGGCGGCAGCAGGGACCTGCGTCCAGCCATTCAGGTCCCACTCTCTTCCTAGCCTGGGGAAGGAAGCAAGCTCCGATAAGGATGGGGGCTTAGATGACGATGAGGACGAAGAGGAAGACCTGGATGAAGGCGTGGGGGTCAAGCGTCGGAACTTTGAGGTGAAAGCCCGCCAGGCCTCCCACACCAACTACCTGCTGATGCGAGGCTACTACGCGCCCGGCATTGTCAACACCCGCAACCTCAGCCCCAACGACAGCATCGTGGTCAACTCCTGCCAGGTGAAGTTCCGGCTGCGCTGCACCCCCGTCCCCACCTGTCTGGGGCCCCCCGGTGAGTGCTCGCCCTGCGGTTGGGAAGGGATCCTGGCAGCCCATTCCAGGGCCCGTACCAGGGGTAGGGCTTTGCCTCCAGGCTCCGGGCACTGGAGCACATGGAGGGAAACAGCCCATCCTTGGCCACTGCCTCTAGAAGCATCCATGCTGAAATGGCTCCCCAGGTGTCTCAACACCTCCAAGGGAGAGGTCATGTGTGCACACAGTGGGCTTCCCGGGAGCACAGCGCTGCTCACCCACACCCCCCACCCCAGGCAGCCATTCACTCTGGGTTTTCACCTCCATTGCGGAACTGCAAATGCTTCTGTGTTGCATCCACTGGTTGGCTTCCCACACACCTGCAACAGCCCAGAGTGAGCCAGGCTGAAGCCAGGAGCCCTGAGTGGGCGACAGGGGCCCGAGTACCTGAGCCATCGTCTGCTGCGTCCCAGGACGCATTCACGAGCAGCTGGCTGGAAAGCAGAGGCAGGCTTCGAGCCCGGGCACTGCAGCATGTGTGCTGGCATCCTAATAGTGGCTTTAGCTGCAGTGCCATAACACCTTTGGAACTGAACAACTTACTGGTCCCTCAGTTGAGGTCGTCTCTCGCCACAGTCAGTGGCCTGACCGTGGGGCCCAAGGTCCTTCCAGCAGCTGACCCCGGAGCTGCTGAGACAACAGCAAGCTCGTGTTGGAGTGTGTCCTCCCAAGGGTCCCACATAGGCGAGCCTGGAAGGGGGGAGGGTGCTGCGGGACTAACTCCCAGCCCCCCTCCTGGTTTCACAGCCACTTCTCTGGAAGAACTTTCCATGGGGGGCTCCTGCCTCCCCAGCACATTCACCAGGCTCATAGAACCCCAGGAAAACGCCTGCAGCCTGGAAGAGTTTGCCCACCAGGTGGAGCTGTCCGGGTATACACCTGCAGATGTGGCTGCCGCCTTGGAGATCTGGGGAGCCGTCGCAGCGACCAGCTGTTTTGGGGTTGACCGACAGGAGCTGGGCCGACGGTTCTCCGCCTTGGAGAAGATAGCTGGGGAGCGCACCAGGACATTCCCAGACTACGTGCAGGTGAGCCTTGCCGGGGGGGCCTGATGTCACCAAAGTAGAAGTTGCAACTCGCAGGACAGATGGGGACTGGCTTTCCTGGCTGGGCCATGCCTTGGACTCTCACTGGCCCAGGGACCCCCCCCCCCCGGTACCCCACACTTGACCTGCTGTCCTCACCCCTGGGCTTAAACTCCAAGAAGAAATAGCAGATGAGTCCGTTGGGACTGGTGTAGCCCCCTGCGTATCAGCAGCAGCGGCTGCGGGGCGCAGGGTACCTGTCGGGCTGTTAGGGGGCTGTGATGTCCCGTGCACTTTGAAGCCTTCACGTGGAAGGAGAGCCTGGCACATGCCCCGCACGCCCCAGGGCCTTGGGAGGCCTGGAGGACAGACAGCCCGTGTGGGCAAAAGTCCATTTGTTGCTTGCCCAGCTTCAAAGTGCTAGCAGGTGTTTGTCATTGTGAAGGCGTTTCCACGGATGCAGGAAGCACCATGACGGAGTGTTTTGCTCATGATCAAGCTGTCCCTCGGGCGTCATGTGCACTCCTGCTGTCAGGGGCGCCCAGAAAGCCTCAAGAGTGACCCTGTTTTTCCAGGACCTCTTGGAGCAGAACCAGGTGCTCGAAGTCGGCGGCAACACTGTCCGCCTGGTGACCTTGGCCTCTGCCAAGCCCTGGCTCCTGCACTCGGTGCGGCCCAAAGGCCAGGAGGGGGACAGCGACGTCCCAAGAGAAGATGCTCAACCAAGGCCCCTGGAGGGGACTTCCAGCAAGGACAGTGCCCCCACCAAGGAGGTGCCACCTTCCCAGGGCCCCCAGGGCCCCAAGAGGCGTGCCAGCTGGAGCACCGACAGTGCTGACCAGCCTCCTGTGAAGAAGCCCGCCCTGCAGGACACAAGCTTGACCCCCGATCTCAGGCCTGAGACAGAAGAGAAGACAAAACCCCAGGCCCCGGCTCCTGAGGACAAAGGTACAGGGGACCAACAATGGGTCAGGGCACCCTGTTCCCTGGGCCAAGAGCAGCAATGGCTTTGCTTCTAGATCCTGGCCTTGCTCCCACCCAACCCATCCTCCGTCCCCAGATCCTCTTGACCCCATTCCTTGCTCCCGGCCTGGGAACTGGCCCCTGGCTACCTGTGGTAGGCTTTCCTGCTTCTTTCCAGAGGTGAACAAGACATGCTTGTTCCTGTCTGTCCACTAGAGGGCAGAGCCCCCCCAGCCTCCAGGACCCTGTGGTTGCCTTGTGGGCAGGGTGTGTGGTGCGGCCGAAGTCACATGTACAAGGAGGCAGCGAGCAGTGCAGGCCTGGGCTTCCCCAGCTTGGAGAACAAGTTCTGGCCTTTTGTGCCATCAGCACAGTGTGTGCATGTGACTCAAGGCATTGGGGCTATTCTGCCTCAGTGTTTGCGCCAGGATTCCTTTGGCCAGGGCTTAACCTACAGCTGGTTACCCGGGTGCCCCCCAGCCTGGGGGTTCCTGTGGCTGAGAGCCAGCTGCTGCCTGTTGCAGCAGTTTCCATGTGTGCTGGCCTTAGAGTCCATCGCTTGGTCACCACAGGCATGGCCGTTCTGTGAAACAAGGACCCCCCCCCCCCCGGGTCCCATGGCCCTGCAGCATCCACCCGTGCTGGCTGGAGGGATGGGAGGGAGAAGTACCTTCCCACTTCCTGAGGCCCTGACAGCTGCTTCCTGTGTGTCCGCTGTGCAGGGAGCTCCGCGGCCAGCAGCCACTCACAGGCAGCCCGGGAAAGGTGAGTAAGGGACCCAGGCTTGGGCACCACAGGGGTTTGTCCTCGGGTTCCCAGGGGTCCAAGTACAATGCTCCTCAGCATGAGGACGTGAACAGGTGCAGAGGGTGAAGCCGAATTGGCCGGAGCTTGTAGTTCCAGGGCCAGCCTGGGGCAAGGAGCCAACCCTCCCAGCGTGCCCATTGCAGACCCCAAATGTCACGCGTCAGGAGCTGTCACTTGTGCATCCTGGAGGCTTCCTTGTAGCCCCCTGGCTAGCTTACAGCTGAGGAAAGGCCTAGTGAGGGACTACTGGGCAGTAGTAGTCCAGATTGCCACCGTGCCAAGAGGGATCATGCCCTTCAGGCCCCTGGGGCCTCCTTTGGTGCCCTTGCCATGTGGGCACATCTACAGCCCTGAGCTTGGCAGAGCTATGACATCAGAGCCAAAGACCTGACTCAGCTGGGGTCATCCCCATCCCCAGGGCCCCTTGTGGCCAAGCAGGTCCCAACCGAGCAACAGAGATGTTTGTTCAGAGGAAATGTCTGAATCATGCCAGGTTAGCTGATGGTGACCAACTGCAGCCCAGGGGGCTGAGGAGCCAGCAGATCGAGGACCCTCGACCCTGTCCTCCCAATGTGGAGTGTCATGGGGGTTGTGGGCTCTTTGCTCCTGAAGTGGTCCCTGTGCCTCTGGGAAGTCCCCATGCACCATGGCTCCCCTAGTCAGCCATACCATCCTCTCTGATCCGACAGGAGGGCAGAAGGTGGCGGCTCACCAGGCTGTGACCGGGGCTGGGCCCTTCACCCACACACATACTCCCCCTCACCTGTGAGCCCTGTTGCCCTGCCGAACTAGCCCTGATCCCTCCTGCCTGCACCCCACCCCACCCCCCCACCCCACAGGGAATGCGAGCGCGTCTGCTTCGTGGGCCGCCCATGGCGCGTGGTGGACGGCCACCTGAACACGCCCGTGTGCAAGGGCATGCTGGAGGCCCTGCTGTACCACATCATGAGCAAGCCGGGCATCCCCGAGAGCTGCCTGATGCAGCACTACCAAGGCGTCCTGCAGCCCGTGGCCGTGCTCGAGCTGCTGCAGGTATGGCATGCGGGCACCTGCAGTGTGCACAGGGAGGGCAGTCCTGGGCACAGTGCGTGGAACCCTAGCCTCTGTCCACTGGCAGTGCTCATGAGAGGCCAGCCCCTGTTGGGGAGCTGGGCCTCCTCGCGGCAGTCTTGCGCTGCAGGCTGCTACCCTGGCCAACGTAGTCATGTTGTTCAGGGACCCCTGTCTCTGATGCTTTCTCCAGACGGGCCTCATAACCTCCCATGCCCTTCGGGGTTGGTAAGCGACACCCCACAACCACCAACTGTGGGCTGTGGAGGCAGTGACAAACTGTGAACCCCCACCCCCGAGTGCAGCCATGTCCACAGGCACCATGAGCTGTGCACACATTGTCCCCTCTCTTCTCCAGAACCCTCCTGGTAACCCCTTGGCTTCCAAAGGGCCTAGTCCAGGCTCTAACCTGCTTGTCTGCTCCCCCAGGGCCTGGAGTTCCTGGGCTGCATCCGGAAGCGCTTTCTGCGGAAGCCCCCTGCCGTGTCCCTGTTCTCCAAGCCCAAGGTGGGAGAGGAGGTAGTCCCGGGGCCCTCCAGCCTGAGTGAGCGCCCCACGGTCTTCTACGAGCCCACGCTGGAATGCACCTTCCGGCTGGGCTGCGTGTTCCCCCCAGAGGTCAACTGGAACAAGTGGCTCCACCTGTAGGGCATCTGCAGGTTCCTTAGACTCCCAGCCCAGACTAGCAGCCCCAGCAGGAGCTTGGAAGACCCCACTGGCGCCAAGGACATGACTTCATGCCAAGCTTCCCACCCCAAGCTCTGGCAGAGGGGCCTGCGTCCCACCTGCTCCTGGGGTCCCACTCCATCACATCCCAGGTCTGCTGCTGTCCCAGCAGACCCCAGGCACCCCTGATTCCACTGCTGTCTGCCCCTTCTTGTCCCTGTGCCCCATGGCTATTGCTGCCACCCAGCAAAGTGGGTGCAGATGAAGAGGCTGCCGGGTCTCACGGTGACGGGAGAACTGTCAGCTGTGGGCAGTTGGGGCCCCAGGGCTTGCCCCAGTGTGTCCAGCTGATATTCCAAACTTCGTCCCCATGGCAGCCTCTGCCTGGTGCCTCAAGAGCCACCCAGAGGTTGGGACTGAACCCCCAGGGAGGTCCCTGGGGTCCCCAGGCAGCTGTGCCCCTCTCCTGTGGGCACCCCTCCCTCCTGGCTGGCCACCCACACGAGGGATTCCTGTGGGCTTGGTTTTACCCTTTCTGGCCTCTTTTCTCATTCAAAAGAGTAGTCCTCCTTGCATGTGTGTATTTATTTTATAATTAAAGTGAAGTACATTGAACTTCATGGATGTTTGCCGAGGAGTCACTGATCTGCCAGGATTCTTAGCTTTTAGTGGTGGAGCAGCCAAGAATGGCCATTGCCAGGGAAACCCATGGAGTAGCAGCTGGGCTCCCCCAGTCTGGCCCCAGCGTCCTGGAGCAGGTGAGGACCCTGGTGACCAGGATGGGAGGGGTTCTCAGCCTGTGTCATCCCATGCAGGTGGTCCCGAGCACCAGCCACCCGGACAGCAGGTCACAGGAGCACCAGGAGCGTTGGGGATCGGGGAGAGAGGGGTCCAGAAGAGGCAGGTTGGTTCTGACCCTTTTCGGGCCAGCTCACAACATCAGAAGATTTTCTTGAGGAAATTTTGCATTTTAAAAATGATCCAACTTCTGTTGCCCATTGACAAATCGAAAATTCTAGCGGAAGGGCGCGCTCAGGCACCGCAGGCCTCCCTGGTTGCCAGCCCACTGCCTGCAGCTTCTCTCACCAGCCTCTCCAGGGGTGACCTGAGGGCTCTGGCATCTCTGGGCAGCCTGGCTCAGGTCAGCACCCCCTTTCCCATATCTTTATCCCAGTGTAACTGGGGATGCGATCCTTCTGCAATGCACCTGAGGGTCCAACCACCGAGACCAAGGACTGGCCTTGACATTCCTATCGCAGACCCTTCGCCTGCTCATCCCCACAGTGAGGCTGGAGGGCATCCTGAGGGACGCCAGGTGTCAGCACGGAGGCTACAGCCAAGCAGTCGCTTCCCCGTGCCCTTGGGCGCGTATCTAAGGGAGGGTATCCAGCCCTCAAGGAGAGAGAGGGGTCTGTGACTGCCACTGTATGGTCCAGCAGGCAGCACAGGGGGGCTGCTTGAGGCCTTGCCATCCGTGCCTGCCATTCCTCAGGCAGAGAGGCTGGGAGAGGGTGCGAGCAAGTAGGTGGACAGCCCCGTTTGGGGTTGTGGGTTTTGAAGCCTTGTGGTGCCCACTCCTCCGCACCCTCACCCTCCTCACCCTGCTGGTACTCTTCCCTTTGTACCCAGGCAGGCAGCGCTGTGCAGCCTTGCTCAGCGAGCACAGGGCACGATCCCAGGACACTGAAAGCCCATGATGCTCCAGGGCCTTCCGTGAGGGGGCATGGCGTTTGCACTGAACGGGGCACATCTGCCCCGTGCTGACTGTCCTGCATACCAGATGCCATACAGCTGGTCGTCACACTGAATGCCACGCTGGTGGTCATCACACTGAATGCCACGCTGGTCATCACACTGTGAATGCTGCACAGATGGACGTCACACTGTGTTGCTGAGCGAACAATGATAGGAAGATAAGTTGTGGAATGGGCAGCTGGTACAGTGGGAGGTCACCATTCAGGATAACCACATTCTGTGTTGGGGTGCCTGTGTCAGATCAGCTTCTGATACAGCCTCCTGCTCATTGTGCACTGGGGAGCAACAGGGAGTGGGGTCCCGCCATCCAGGTAGGATACCCAGCCTGGGCTCCAGGCTCCTGGCCTCAGCCACTGCGGTAGGCAACAACTAAGCCCACCCTGAGAACTGCTGGTTTTTGCAGAAGGTGGAGTTAAATAATAGGTTTATTACCCAGTGACCTATACAAATGTACGAATATTACATGTTAACTCCTGATATTTAAATAGTCAATTTAAAACGTAATGTGATGCAATAAAAAGTTAAAATCATGCATATGTGAGATCTTCAAAATGCATGCATGTATGCTGTACCAAGGTTTAGTTTTTCCAGGTCCCATGATCTAATGCTTTGGGCCATCCTCAACTGCTTTCCTAGAGCACAAGCAGGGAGTTGGATGGGAAGCGGGGCTGCTGGGACTAGAACCGACATGCCACTGGTTTACCATGCCGGGCCCTGTAGCAATTAATTTCTAAAAGAAAAGGCACCAAATATGTTGCCCCTCAACAAGACCCCTGGCTTGGGGGAGCAGACGGGGGGCTCCTGCCCCTTCACAGCCCTCCCAGCAGGCCCCTGGTTCCATCTTAGCATCCCATTCTGTGCATTTCCAGGTGGGTCCTTCCCCGTGCCCAGCGCTCCGCAGTCATGACACTGCCATTTGACTCATTCCATGTTGGGGTTGCAGGATCTGCCCTGAGTCTGGCAGGGGCTGTCAGATGCTGTGGGACATGGCAGTGCCTTAAATCCCTGCTCCAGAGCACTGGGCAGGGAGCAGGACAGCATGCATGGGAGTGTTGTCTCTTCTGAAATGCAGGTCAGAATAGGACTGTCTTTGTGATCATACCAAGATATGATCATATTAAGAAGTGCCATCAGAACTTGGTGTGACAGTTTAATTGGCCAACCCTCCCCCATGCAAGCATCAGGATCCTATATGGGAACTGGTTCATGTCCAGGCTACCCCACTTCCCATCCAGCTCCCTGCTTGTGGCCTGGGAGAGCAGTGGAGGACGGCCCAAAGTCTTGGGACTCTGCACCTGCGTGGGAGACCTGGAAGAAGCTCCTGGCTCCTGGTTTCAGATTGGTTTAGCTCTGGCTGTTGTGGCCACTTGGGGAGTGAATCGTCAGACGGAGATCTTCCTCTCTGTCTCTCCTCCTCTCCATATATCTGACTTCCAATAAAAATATTTTTTTAAAAAATGCTATCAGAAGGCCAAAAGCTAGCAATAATTGAATAAGTTGTTTTTCAAATGTCTAAAATGCCCTGGGGAAACCGACGTCAGATCTGGCTGGATCCAGGAGCTCAAGACATGTTCCTTAGAGAGGTATCACCCACTTTCTACTGTGTTGCCTCCATCTCAGACAATTTGGCCTCCTATGCCACCTTCCCAACCGTGCCAGCTCTTCAATTGCTTGTACCCCTGTTCATAAGCTAAATCTGCCCCGGACCAGAGGCTATTCCCGTACCCAAGCCTGGCCCCAGCCCCTCTCCCCAGTGTCTCCGTCCCCACACCCCCAGCACCATGTGACGGGCAGCCCAGCTGGTGTCCCCGGGGAACCCTCAGCTGGGTGCCAGGAACCCGTCGTCCCCGAGAAGCTGTGAAAACCCTAGCACACCTCGGCCCAAGCGTCCCCGGGCTGGAAGGGGGCTGCTCATACCCTGAACAGGAACTAGAGTTACACTCTCACACACCTGTCTGGGAGCCACACACGCTGATCCCAGGTTCATGGTGGTGCTAGTAGAACCATTAGCATTCTAGAACTTTCCAGCCTCAGCGAGACACTGATGCCCCTCCTGATTTTCCATGTCACAGAGAAGACATGAGCAGGACCCACTCTTGGTGTGGCCTTCCAGTCCGGTGGCCCAGTCTACAAACAGCCGCCATAGCAATCACCTTCAAGTATTTCGGGAAGGCTGCTGGGGCAGGGGCAGGGCAGGCAGGTGCAGGCTGGGGTGGGGGACTCCCCCAGAGAGCCTGAGCTGAGTCAAAGGCTCTGCTGCTTCAATGTGGCCTTGAAAACCCCAAGGCACCTCTAAGGCAGGTTTTTCCCACGGAGGGAAAACAACCGATTTTATTTAAAAAAAGAAAAGATTTCTATGCAGTGCCCCCCCCCCCCCCAGCTAGCCTGATCCTAAGCTAATGCCCAACATCTTCAAAACATCTGGGAAGAGTAATCTGCTTAGCTTCACAACCCACGTGGGCACAGGTTCTCGGGGAACCAGTGACATCCAGCGAGACTTGCCCCCGCCTCTGTCCCTCCCCCAGGATGAGTACAAGGACCAGGAACGACTGGAGGGAGGAGACATTTGAGGGGGGCTGGGGTCCTGGTTCATCTGTGTACCCCCACCCTCTCGCAACCCATCATGCTCCACAAGCCCCAGGCATCTGGCCCATGCCTGGTACGCAGTCCGTGTTTCCTTGGGTACAATAAAGGATTCTTTTGTTGTTTTTTCTTTTAATGGACAACATTAAAAAAAACAACAACAAACCTTAGTGGTGGGCAAGGGGCTGTTTTATGAGATAAGGCAGCCAGATCTGAAGCCTGGAAACCCCCACATGCCCACTTGTGAGGTGGGACAGTCCCGGCCGCCCCAGCTGGTGGCCGTCTGGTTTCTCGCCCCCACCCACCTCCGGCACCACCCTGCGTCCCAACCACAGAAGACAGGAAGCTGACGTCAGCAGCGGGTCTTGCACTCTGCCGGGGAGTGGACCGGGAGACTCTGGCTCAGATGCACAGTAACCTGTCCCAGGTAGCACAGTCCACCCCCACTGGGACAGGTGTTGATGGATGCCTGGCCTGGGGAAGGAGACTGGGCTGTCCCCTGGGCCACCTGCAGAGTGCCTAGAAGGAGAAGGGCGGAGCCTGCCTCCAGCATGTGTGCTGCTCACACTCAAAGGTACCACATGTGCGACAGGAGGACACATGACACCAGCCCTGGGCACACATCATGCCCAGAGAAACAGCCTCTCGCAGGTACAGACCGGAGAGCAGGCCCTCAAATCCCACACCCTCGCACATCACAACATCCACAGCCCAGCCCTGGCTCGTGTCTCAGTGGAGCTAGGGTCAGGCAGCCTTACTTAGCTGGCCTGGGGTCCAGGGCCTGTGGGTGGTGGGGCTGTGATCACCCACTGGCGGAGGTAGCTCCTGGGAGGCCCCTCGTCCACGGGGCTGGCAAAGTCACACTCCACGGGGCTGCCGCAATCTGAGCCGGCGAAGCCGCTGTCAAACGTGTCCATGTCCAGGCTGGCAAGCGGCGAGCCAGCTTCACTGTCGGAGACCCCTCCGGGCGGCCTGCCTTGCCAGGGCGGGCCGGTGGCCCAAGCCTCCTCCCCGGCCAAGGACAGGTTGAATCTGTCCAGGAGGCCACCCCCGGGGTCACCTCCTGGCTCCGGGTTCCCTGCTGAGACACAGCAACAAGGGAGGACAGTGGTCCGCGGGCCTCCCAACAGTGGGTCCTCAGCGTCCTGGCTGGGCTCCAGGCTGGGGTCCAGGTTAAGAGCTGGGTAGCCGTCATCCCCACAGGTGCAGGGCCAGTCACAGGGCCCCTCTGCACCCTCCACAGTCACCGTGCTGATGGACACCGTGCCATAAGGCCGCTCCTGTTCCTCGCTGTCGGTTGAGCTGCCCAGGCTGCCAGCCCTGGGTGGAACTGGCTCCTGGGAGCCTGGCTCTGGCAGCCCATCGGTCTCCAGCAGGTCTGCCGGCCCAGGCAGCTCGGTGAGCCCCGAGCTCTTGGTGGGACTGTGTGATGGGCAGCTGTCATGCATCTCCAGGGTCGAGGGGGCCTCTGTGCCCCAAGCTCCTGGATCCGGGCAGGAGAAAATGAAGGGTGTGCCCACCCATTTCTGACAGAGAGAAAAAAAAGAGAGAGGGTCATGGGCTGGGGCAGGAGTAAGGCAGAGGTCTAGAGAGAGACAGACCACGACACCAGTAGAGACAGATCGTGTGAAATCTAGGCTGTGATGTGCCCCTGGCCTCTGGGTCCTCGCAGTCGTCTCTGCTCTCTCGGGGCTCTCTGCGTCCCCTCTAGCAGTAGGAAGCATAGCCCACAGCCCTCCGCAGTATGTCCACACAGACTGTGGGTGTTCCTGGTATGTGTTGTCCGGGAGTCGGATTCACCACTCCCAGGGCCATGGGGCAGGAAGGCTTTGGACCAATGAGACGGAGCCCTAGCTCCACCCATCCACTGTTGAAACTTGAACTTCACCTTCTCCTGCTCCTATGACAGCCATCCCCTGCCCACTCCAGGAGTGGGCGCTGAAGCCCACACAGTGCCTGGCACACAAGCAGGTGCTCCCCAAATGTCTGTGAATCCCAGGAATCAGTGGACTGACTCAAGTGATGAATTCATCTGCCCTGAGCTCCAAGCAGCCTTCTTCTGATCCCTGGCTTCCCCAGGAACGTGGCCCTCGGCCAGCTGCTGCCCTGCTTCGTGCCTCAGTTCCCTGGGGTGTAAAATGGCTCAGCTCACAGCCACCACCACCACCCTGAGGCTGGGCTTGGCACGAGACTGTTGGGAGCCCCCTAGCGGAGGCATAGCATCGAGTGTGAGGGCAAAGGGGAACCATGTGGGCTGGGGTCCAGGTTCCTCCTAGCCCCGCTGTGAGCTCCAAGGGAGCAGGAGAGAAGGCAGCGCCAGGCAGGCAGGAGGCACTTAATGCTGCAAGTCCCTCTCCTCTGAGTTTAGGCTCAGCTCAGGCTGGGAGCACATCCTGTCCCCACCCTATCACCTTATTCTTTGCAGCAGCCCAGCCAGCTAGCCCTGCACGGTGACTGAGTGGGTGCATGGAGGTGAGGTTGAGCTTGGCAATGGGGTGAGGCGTCAGTGGTGGGCAGGGCCAGAGCCTTCCTTCCCCATCCCTTAGGCCAAGGGACGCTAACAGAGCCCCTTGTCTGGCTCCGAGTGGCTGGGGCTGCCCCGGGGATCCCATCTCAGGACAACACCAAGGCTGCACCATGGGAATTCAGCTCTATGTGCTGCAGGCAGGGAAACCGAGGCCTGGCAGGGACCTGTTCCTCCTGGGCTGGTGAAGTGGAGTCGGAGTTCTGGGCCGGGGACCATTGGGCTCCCTGGGGTTGGGGTGGGTGGGTCTGGGCTTGGAACAGGGGAACTCACCTTAAAGTCTCCACTGTGGCGTTTGTACAGGGGCTGGAAGAACTTCTCCGGGCTGGGCACTGGCACCCACACCTTCTTCCACAGCCTGCCAGGGAGGTGAGTGGGTGGGATAAGGCCCTGACAGCACTCACCCAGAGGGTGGCCTGGTTCCCCAGCTCACACACCTCCCAGCTCCCCAACCAGCTGCTTCCTGCAGAGGACTCCCAAGGTGCAGCCCAGGTGTCTCCCTGGGCCTCAGGCTCCCTGTCTGTGAAATGGGAGCAATGAGGGCATGGGATTTGCAGGACTCAACAGCCAAATGTATGCTCAGCAAGTGCTGGCCTACTACACCTCCTGCAGCCGGGCGTGGGTCGACAGCCCCCGCTCAGGGTTAGGGATTGGATCCCAGAGCAAAGACCCAGCACCCAGCACAGTGTTCAGCAAGGTCCGCTGTCATCAGCCTCCTTAGCCCACAGCTCTTGGCCTCTGTCTGTAAGGACCCAATTGAAGCCAACAAAACAAACTACTATTTGCACATCCCCGTGCTCCATGCCTGCTCCCAAGGGGAGGGCTCAGCAAACACCAGGTGACTCAGGCTGACTCCCCAACCCCAGTCTCACCTCCAAGGCAGGTGGATCTTTAGGCCCAAGAAGACAAGGATAGGGGCTACAAGGACCAACAGGAGAAGCAGCAGATGAGGGTCCCAGGCTGCTTTCAACTCTGCGAAGGAGAGAAGTCAATGAGGGGTTAAAGCAAAACAACCTCCAGCAGCGGCACAGGTATGCTGGGAAATGAGTCTAAGGGAGTAGAAGGGAGTGGGGCCGCTGCGGGGGCTTTGGAAGGAGAGCCGGCACCATTCTCCATGCCCATCCCCAGACCAGGGCTCCCAGGCTCTGCTGCTCCCTGGAAAGGCCTGCAGGGGGCGCAGAGGTGCCAGGCAAATCCTGTACCAGGAGTCCTGTGTCCTTCCCAGCTTCGTACCCACCTTCCGCCTGGGTCTGGAAGATGACCGGGTCGCTCCACTCGCTCCATGTGCCCTGGAAGAAGGAGCCGGGCTGGGGCGCTGCCCGCACCTGCAGCTCATAGCTTGAGTCCTGGCGGAACTCCCGGGCCAGCAGGGAGACGCTGTTGGAGTCCACGGAGATCAGCTTTCTCCCTGGACTCTGCCAGGACACAAGGGGGAAGGGACGCAGCAGTCAGGTCCAAGCTGGCCGACCCCTCAGCAGTCGGCTGAGTCCTCCCACCTCGCCAGCCATGCCACCTGCTGAAATCTCATCTCTGGTGCCTCGACAGCACTTGGGGTGCAAGTGGGCGGGGAGGAGTGACAGCCCCTTCCTTTCATCCCCCACCCCCCCAGGAGGAAGCGAGGACAGAACGGCAAGGACACTGCTTTGCTCACTGGGCTGTCCTTGGTTTCCACCTGTCCTCGGATGTCCCTCTCCCACCACGGCCCCTTCCTGCTGACAGCCGGGCTGTGCCCCCACCCCAGGCACCCTGCGCTCCTCACCCGAGCCCAGGGGTCTGCCCGGTTCCTGTATTGTACTTCATACTGCAGCTTCCCCTTCAGTGCGTAGAAGGTGGGGTCTTCGTAGTCAGAGCGCCAAGAGACGTTGTAATATCCCAGGAAGGTCACAGTCACGTTGAAAGGGGGGGCGGGCTTGACTGCGAGAGAACCCCCCCCAAAAAAAATGGATAGAACAGGTGAGAAGGACTGGGCGGTGGGAATTGGGCCTCCCACCCGTCACCCACGCCCGACTTGGGACACAGAAGCTCAAGGTCGGCGACCCCGGTGAGTGTGCGGGAAAGGCCACCGCCCACATGCCTGTGGCCCCCTGAGCTTGACTGACCATCCTCATCAGTCGGACGCACGCCCTCCGGTCACTCCTCCAGAGCCCTCAGTACCCTCCCAGCCTCCAGCTCACAGAGCCATCAAGGTCACGGTTGCAGCGAGGGGAACTTTGTAGCCAAACCATCCCTGCTTTCTCTCCCTCTGCAGTGGGTGGGCCTCTGAGGCTTTTTAGGGTACACACGTCTAAACACTCACAGACACACACACACACACACACGTACAGACCTAATGACACAGAGACACACAGAGACATCACAGCCACACATAGACATTCACTCGCACACACCCAGACACCACACACAAATGTGCATATATACACAGACACACACAAACACAGAGATACACACAGACAGCGACACAGACATACAAACACAGACATATATACCCGTACACAGATAGACATAAATAGACACACACACACAAGCGTCATAGGCTCAGCCACACAGATACACACAGACATACACAGACGCACATAAACAGACACACACCTGACACATGCATGTCAGACACACAAACACACAACATGCACCCATACCTACACACAGGCACAGACATGCAAACGTCACAGAGACACACACCAGTGTACAGACACGTGCAGACCCACCAGCTTAGCAGCGACGGACACACAGAGGCACACGCTGTCAGACACACAGACACGCTACACGCATGGACAGACACAAACAACACACAGGGTACGTCTTAAAAAAGCTCACAGAAATGCTTAATCCCCAAAAAACTTCACACAGATCTGCACCCAATTCGTATTTTTGCATGGAAACAAACTCAGCCTGTCTCAGTGTCACCAGCGTGAACAGGTTCCAGGTCGGGGCATTGGGAAAGAGAAGATGTTAGTTTGCAAAAGCCCCTGTCAGAACAACGGGGAGATTTCCTCCAAGAATCAAGCCCGTGAGTCCCGAGTTTTCAGTAAGGCGTGGGCAGAGCAGGGTGCTGTCTGAGACGCTGACACAGGCAGGGACCACGGCAGCTCACGTGTTCTCCACACCCTCCACTCTGAGGGAAAAAGCAGCCTCACTCTGGCCTGTGTCCTACTTCAAGGCGACGCACGGCGGAAGCAAGCATCCACACCTGGATGTGCCCACGGGCTCCACGTGCACAGTCCCAGTGGAAGCATCTAGAGGAGCAGAGCTCCTGCTCCAAAGGTTCCGGCACGCTTGCATCACAACAGCTGCAGACAGCAGCCGTGTCCTCCCTGGGGTCTGATGGGAGTAGAGGCGGGATGCCACAGGGCTTCTTCCAGGAATTGAATAGAAAATGGAACCTGGCTTTCCCGGTACAATTCTGAAGCTGAAACGTGATCACAGAGCTGGCTACTGACAGGGGGAAGTGGTCTACTCTGAGCAAAAGCAGATGGGTCAGGAGCAAGGCTCGGCGGCGACAGCCTGCTGGGCTGCCCAAAGGCTGTGCTTGTTGACTTGCTGGAGGGCCAAAGAACCATCGCTTCTGCTTATTGCAAGACTGTTTGGAGGAAGTGAGCCAGCAAGTCAACAGGTGAAGGCTCAAAGAGAGCTCCTCCACCTTGACAATTTCCACCAAAACCATCTAATACCCCTGCTCTCCTCCTCCTCATTTCTTTGCGCTTGCTAATATTAAAATATTTTTAAAGGCATGCATGTTTTCTTTCATCAATAATGTAAAAAAAAAAAAAAGATTGGCGTTCATTTGGTTAGATGCCAGGTCTCTCAGTTCTTTGGGGATGAATTCCACAGCTGGTATCATCACTGACAAATGAGACTCAAACTGAATGGAGATTATGTTGAGAAATGGAGTTCAGACTTTTAAATTTTTGTTGTTGTTGTTTGTTTTTTTAAAGTTTTATTTATGGGGTTGGAATGATTGCTCAGCTGGCTCACCCTCCACTTGCAAGCGCCGGCATCCCATATGACACTGGTTCGAGCCCCAGCTGCTCCACTCCCATCCAGCTCCCTGCTAGTGGCCTGGGAAAACAGTGGAGGATGGCCCATAGCCTTGGAATCCTGCACCCACGTAGGAGACCCAAAGGAATTTGGCTTTGGATCAGCTTAACTTCAGCCATTGCAACCATCTGGGAAGTGAATCAGCAGATGGAAGATCTTTTTCTCTGTCTCTTCTCTCTGTAAATCTTCCTTTTCAATAAAAAAGAAATCTTTCCAAAAACAGGTTTATTTTATTTATTTGAAAGGCAGAGCAAAAGAAAAAGAGGAGAGAGATATCTTCCACCCACTGGTTCACTCCCCAAATGGTTGCCGTGATTAAGACTTTTTTGTGGAGAAGATTCAGTACCTTCCACTCACCTCCTGGGGACAGAATCCTAGAGAGGCTGATGGGAAGATTTCTCTCATAAAGGGGCTGCCAGCCCAAAGGTGCATGTGTCTTACCCAAGGTCACTCAGTGAAGCCAGGAGACCTGGGTCCCAGTCCAGCTCCTCTCTGCTACTTCTCTCAAGGGATAACGCCCAAACCCTCTATCAATCAATCCATCACATCTCAATGAAAACGAGCTGCTCTATACTGCATGTGGAGGCCAGGGCACAGGGAGGGTTAGTTTTGATGGAGGGCAGCGGTGTGGAAAGAGTTGGCCCAGAGATGATGGGATCCCACCCACCTCCCCGACCTCCTACCGACTCCTCCTAGGATCTCAGGGCACACTCACTGCTCTCAGCCAGGATAAAGCTGCCACACTCCTGTGAGTGGTTGCCAGATGGATCTGTCATGTTGACGCTGAAGATGTCATCGGCCATGAAGTGGAACACGTCCATGTGGCAGGTGTACCTGGCATGCGTGGCGTTGTGGCTGGCCCTGTGCAGGTTGCAGGAGGTGACTTCGTCCTGTAGTTCTCCATTCTGGTCTTGCCTTCAAGGACAGTGACTGGTCACAGCTGGAGGCCAAGGCACATGCCCAGGTTCCACCCCTCCCTTGCCCCTTCCCCGCCCCCACTCCCTGCTCCCCACGCCTCCTGGTCCGCTGTGCTGAGGCCTGGCTGAGCCACTCCAGAAAGAGCTAGGAACTCGCTCCCTCCTGTCAGGCAGTGGCTCTTGATTTGGGAAATTGAGCTGTTCGTGCTTGCACTAAGCCTGTCTGGTCCAACATTGGATGCCTGTCCTAGGATAGGGGACCAGCTGACCTACACTCCACTTCTGTTCAGTACCCAGCATGAGCACTTTTGAGAGCCTGTGTTGAGGGCCCAGAGCCCAACAAACCCCATTGTCTGAGTTTCTGGGGAGGTTAGTGGGACGGGATTGGGGCAAGGCCATGCCTTGTCCAACTGCACCGACAGACACGGTTTCAAGTGCGTGTAGTTCAGTAGACACGTATTTCCTCATTTACATGTTTAGGCTCAGGGCAGGACCAATATGGACATGTAGACTCAATTCTGGGCCAAATTTACTGCAATCAGAATGTCTTACGTTTTTAAAGATGTATTGAAAGGCAAAGTTCCAGAGAGAGAAAAACTTCTCATAAACGCTAAGCCTCTAGCCTGGACCACTCTGACAGCTGCCAGAAGGGGCACCCCTGAATCTCACAGAACAGCCCTGGGGGCTTGGAAAACTCTCTTTGGGGACCAATATTGTGATGCAATAAATTAAACCACTCCCTTTGATGTGAGCCTTCCATATAAGCGCTGGTTCAAGTCCCAGCTGCTCCACTTCTGGCAGCTTCCTGCTAACAGACCTGGGTTTATCAAACTTCTCTCTTCTAGACATCACTTGATTGCACAGGATCTTGGGGGCCTCACCCCCTGCTGGATCCCCCACACTTGCGACAGTGCCTAGCATGAGCTTTCTCTGTGTGCTCTGAATGATGAATGAATGGCCTGATGAATAACAGAAAGAAAGGCAGCTACTCAATCTGGGGCTGCATGCGAGTTGGGAGCTGGGCAGTCTGAGCTTGAATCTCACCCACTCCCTCACCCATCCCGGGGTGGTGTGACTGCAGCAAGCTGCTCTTCCATGTCTGAGCCTCCAGCAGCCAACTGGGAAGCTGGAGTGAGAACTGTGAGCACTGGGAGCAATCGTGCAACCCGGCAGGTGCTTAAGGATGCAAACAGCTGCTGCGAAGGCAGGACCGTGTGACCGACAGAGTGAGGTCTTTGTAGCCAGACAGAGCAGCCTGCAGTCACCTACCCGAGCGAGATCTGGGGTGGGCACGAGGGAGTCCCTAGCCCTGGGCTTTTCTGAGGGTGAATGGCTAAGCCGATCCCTGCCCTGCCCCTACCATGCCCCAGAATGCGGCACCTCTACTTTTGTCGCTAAACTACCTGCCGGGCATAGCACACAGTAGATCCATGGGTCTAAGTCAGCACCCCTGGGATTGGTGAGGCTGGCCCACTTACCAGGTCAGGGTGAGCAGCCAGGGATGCAGGCTCCAGGTCTCCAGAGTGCAAGTGATTGTCTGCAGGTAATCTGTGTAGCAGAGGAGGTCTCGGCAGCTCCAGCCTACAGGATCATGGCACAGAGGACCTGGGTTAGGGGACTCACTGGGCGCTGGGAATACCCCTTGCCACCACCACCACCTCCTCAAAGGGATGAATGGGGCTGGGGATGAAGTGGGGGGGACTCAGGGGCCCCTAAGATGGAGGCCTGCATGCACTGGGGTCCGTCCCACCCAGGAAGTCCTTGTGTGAGCCCTAAGTGTCAAGCCCTGGCTATGGAGACGAGGCCGGCCTAAGAGGAAACGCGATCAACTGATGGCCGAGTCCTGAGTCCCAGCTTGTTGTCCCATGCAAGAAAGCTCTTTTAAGAGGGAGAATATTCTAGAATCCCTGACGGCTCCCAACCTGACCACTGCCAACAGACAATCATGGGTTTCCTGGGGGCCGGTGACCCCTGCTCATCATGCTCTCACTCAGCTCTGAATGACAGGTGCACCTGCAGTCCTGCTGCCACACGGCACTTTGCACACGACGAGTGCAATCCCTTCCGGTTCTGCTGGGCAAAATGCAGGGCCCGTGATGCCTTCCCTGCCCTGCCCCCACCCACCACGATTGACTAGAAACTGGTTCCCTTTTGTAAACAGATTCACTTTCAGTGGCTTTTTCCTTAAGCAGTGGACCTCCAGGAGGCGGTGGCCTCTTCTCTCCTCGAGGGGTCACTCCGGGTCAGGACCTTGATCCAGCGCCAAGAACTCAGTTGTTGGAAACGTCCTTTGCCCATTTCCACCCTCAGTGCATAGATGGGAGCATGGAGGCCCTGGGATCAGACCACACCTCTTGCCTTTCAGGGACAGGGCTGGACCTCATCCGTGCCAGCTCTCCCCATCCGTGCCCGTGGCAGACATCACTAATCCATCACTGCACTCTCTCTGGGTGTGGCCTCAGAATCCCTCTCTACACCATCCTCCAGGCAGCCACAGCCAAAGGCTGTGATATGTGCACGTGAATCTTGCTCTGAATCTCACTCTAGGGACAGCCCCTGGGGAGGATCACAAGGCTGTCAGGCCCAGAGGGGTCTGTTCAGGCACTTAGTACTGATTTGGGCAGAATCTCAAGCCAGGAATGGGGCTCTGTTCAGGCATGGGTCAGGCTGCTACTGCAACACCAGCATTCTGTCTCTGCTGCTCTGCTTCCCATTCAGCTCCTGCTAACGCTCCTGGGAAAGCAGCGGACGAGGCCCCATCCAGCAGGAGACCTGGAAAAAGCTACTGGCTACTCCTGGCTTCAGCCTGGCTCAGTCCAGGCTGTTGTAGGCATTCGGAGGAATGAACTAAAGGATGGAAACAATCTATTTTTTGCTAAGGTGGAAATACATACATAAAAGTTGTTTTTTTTTAAATGTGCACATTGAGATTCAATCACCAATGTGGCGAGATTGTAAGAGCGTGGGACCTTCGACAAGTAGCAAAGTGCAGGGACAGACTGTGGACCTTGCAAAGGGCAGGAGGGACCCCACATATGCTCCCCTTTGCCCTCAGTCATTCCTGCCTAAGAAGGGAGGCAACACACAAAACTCCACCCTGGAGACAGGAGCAGGGCAGGTGCCCCCACCCGTCCGTCATCCACCCTGCCGGCTAGCGTCATGGGAAATGCATCCCGTTCCTTCAGAAACGAGCCGGTCCCTTGCAGCAAAAACACACTGGGCTGTGACTCCAGGGCCAAGCAGCCCAGCCTTGGTGGCTGTGACCTGCGCCTTGTCCTCTACGGAGCTCAGCTCTTCTCAAATGCAAGGACACAGACGCATCGTGGCCTCGCAGGGCCCTGGGGAGAAGGGTATACGGGTCGTGGCTGAGTATACAACAGACGCATGCAACTCGCTCCCACGTGGTGTGAGATCGTGGTGGGTGGCCCAGGGGCACTTCAGAGCCAGTCAGAAGGGGAAAACTCACAGCCTGACAGCTGCTTCCTGAGGGAGCTATTTGGGGCGCTGGGTCTTTGGGTAAAACCCAGAGGAAAATGCCGATGAGTCAGCAGAGCCGCGCCAAGTTCCTCCCTGCCCTGGGTCAGCCTCCAACCACCTCACACTACTCCTCCAGGAAGGCCTCCTGGATCTCCCAGGCCCTGGCAGTGCTCCTCCTTGCCAGCTTCTGTCCTCTGAGGGAGGCACCTCCAGGGAGCTGACTCCTTCTGCCTCCCCACCTCGGCACGGGGATGGTTAGAAGTGGGGGGCACCCGAGATGGAGGATGTAGAACATCTCCCAGGAGAGTCACTGCCCAAACAGGAACTGAGGCAGGGCCCAAGGCAGGGCTTCCTCCCAGGCCAAGGCCAAGGGCAATGGAAGTACAGGATGGTGATGCTCACCGTCCCTTCTGAGACAGGAAAGTCTGACCCCTGGAATTCAGGGCCCACTGCCAGGGACCAGGGTGCTTTGTGTGGCAGGAGGTTAATGGGGAGCAGGCCACCTTTAAGGTGATGAATCCTGCAGATGGTTGAGGGGGCCTGTGGTCTCTAGTCATGGCCTGGCCCCCCCTCTGCCACCCCGCTCGCTCAGCTTGGCTGGGGGATGTAAGGGGTCCCTCCCCACCTCCAGTCTGCAGACCATGGTGGGAGGGGCAACTACTCACCACCCTGGAGCATCAGCAGAAGCAAGGGGGCGGCCCAGCCACGCCGCATGCTGACTTCCACGAGCCTGTAAGAGATGCAGGAGGCAGGAGGGTGAGGTTGGCCGGGGGTGCTTTTCGGGACCTTGAGTGGCCTCCCCAGCCCTCCCTGGACCCCCTGGCCACTGATCTTCCAATCTGTCCTAAACAGCCAAGAGCCTGAGCAACTCGTGGGTGATGCCAATGGGTCCTGGCTCTTTCTAGAGGCAACTGATGCTCCCCCCCCACCCAACCTCCCACCCCTGAGATGGTTACTTACTCCCCCCCTTCCTCCTTCCTCTGCCCTTAGGCAGTCACAAGACAGCGGTGAATCCCAAGAGGGAGGAGCTAAAGCTGACAGATGGACCATCAGGTGCGAAATTGAACAGAAAAACAATGAGGGCGGAGGGTGAGTGCTTGGCGGAGACCTTGAACAGAGATCAGAGAGCCCATGTTTCACGCTGGGGTGCCTGGGTGTGATCCCCGGCTCTGGCTCCTGATTCCAGCTTCCTGCTGATCCACAGCCTGGAAGACAGCAGGTGAGGGCTGCTCCGGTGACCAGGGCTCAGTTACCCACCATGGGAGTCCTGGGTTGAGTTTCTGACTCCCAGCTTTGGCCCTAGTTTAGTCCTGGGCAACCAGGGAGTAAATCAACAGATCTGAGTCCTCTCTCTCTCTCTCCCATCGCTGCCTCTCAAATAAAAAGAAGGAGGGGGGTGGTAGAGAGAGAGAGAGAGAAACTAGAAAACTGTTGTGGAGAGCAGCTGGCGCCAGCAGGACAGGACTGTCTTCCTGCCACAAGCCCCCATGCTGATGTGAGCCCACTATGCTGGCTTCTACCAAGGGGAGCTCACAGAGAGAGCTGAGCTCACATGCTTGGTTGGTAATAAGGCTGCTGGCATGTCAGGGAACGAAGGAAGTCTGGGTTAGCCCAGCAGGGAGCACACACGGACTGCCCAGGGAAGGCAGCCCCCTGCTGAACAGAGAGGGCTTCTCCAGAAAGATGACAAGCGATGTCTCTAGCAGGTGGGCGAAGCCAGGCTCCATCTGGGACTGTGCCCACTGCGCCGCCCAGCTCTGCTTCTGTGTGGGGAGCGGCCAGCCACAGGTCCAAGCTCACAGCACTCTTCTGCCGTCACCCTGACGCCCACAGATGACCGGTTACAGGGCCAAGTCTTGTGCAAGGCTTTTCCTGGAAGCCACTGCTGACTGTACCACGGGAAGATGCCCGAAAGCCAAC
This sequence comes from Ochotona curzoniae, assembly GCF_017591425.1. Taxonomy (NCBI): domain Eukaryota; kingdom Metazoa; phylum Chordata; class Mammalia; order Lagomorpha; family Ochotonidae; genus Ochotona; species Ochotona curzoniae. Next base: position 9,816,226 of record NW_024465421.1, read on the forward strand.
TGGCGTCCTTGTTGTGCCCCTATTTGAGAATTCAGTGTGACTTCCACCACCAAACCAAGTCACTGGAGGAGCAGGGAGTAGGGCACAAGCTGTGGGGCTTAGGGCCCGCTCAGTGCCCTTTCTGAATCTTTTTAGAGTGCAGACAGGAAAAAGTGCTTCCAGGGTTCTACAGAGAATTCCAGGAGAGGATACACAGCAGCAAGCCCCGGGCAACGGGCATGATTGACATGGAACTTACAGCATCAGAAGCAGAAGGATCTAGAAGACTCTGGATAAAGGTTCCAACGCATTTCACCTTCAAAATTTCAGCCATTACCATCTGTGTGCACTACTATTGATTTATTCTGTATTTTGAAGATTTATTCATTTGAAAGGCAGAGTTATAGAGACAGAGGGATAGATCTTCCAACTGCTGGTTCACTCCTCAATGGTTGCAACAGCTGGGACTAGGTCAGGCTGAAGCCAGGAGCCAGGAACTTCATCTGGGCCACCTTCCACTGACTTTCTGAGCACGTTATCAAAGAGCAGGATTGGAAGTGGAGGAGCCAGGACTCAAATTGGCATCCATGTAGGAGGCCTGCTTTAAAAAAAAAAAAAAAAAAAAAAAGATTTATGATCCAGCGCAGTAACCTAGCGGCTAAAGTCCTTGCCTTGCACACACCAGGATCCCATACAGACGCTGGTTCTAATCTCGGCTGCCCTGCTTCCCATCCTGCTCCCTGCTTGTGGTCTGGGAAAGCAGTCGAGGATGGCCCAAAGCCTTGGGACCTTGCACCTGCATGGGAGACCTGGAAGAAGCTCTTGGCTCCTAACTTTGGATCGGCTCAGCTCTAGCTGTTGCAACCACTTGGGGTGTGAACCAGCAGGCACAAGATTTTTCTGTCTCTCCTCCTGTCTGTATATCTGGCTTTCCAATAAAAATAAATAAATCTTTAATAATAATAAAAACACTCTCTCTGCTATCCACAGCTTGAACACATGGCTGCCAATTGTGGCAGGGTGAGTCTGAGCCCACTCCCATGGCCATGCTCCATCTAAGACACAGCCCCAGCACACAGGGTGGCAGAACTCTGGGTCACCCCCGGTGGTCTTAACCTAGGAGAAAATGCAGACTCCTTGTCCCAGAGGGAAGACAAGACCTCTCTAAATCCCTTAGCTCTGCCCAAAGTTACCTGGCACCCAGTAAGCTGGAGGTGGTACCTGCTGCTTTCCTTCCCTGGCATCTCTGCTTCTTAGAAACTCTTCCTCAAGTCAGAACTGCTGCTGGTGCTTTGGGTGGGGTTGACTCCACCCTCTGCTCCACAAAGTGGAGTCCTGGCCAATCACAGCACTATATGTGGCTGGCCATTGGCCAATCACCACACTCCATGCACCATTGACCAATCACAGCATTCCCTGTGACTAGATGAGGAGGAACATCAAGCATGATGGATGAGAACAATCCTGGCATGTTTTTTCTGGAACTCTGGCAAAGTGATATTTTTTTGGGTACCTGCTGCTGGGTCAGTCCTGGGAAATACGGACCCAGAGTCCTCAGGACATCCCTGGGATGGCTGGATCCAGCTACAGCTGATGTCCACCTGCTGTTTTGCACCTGCTCCAGCTGGACACATCATTTGACTCCATCGTGTTGGATTCTCTCTGCTGCTTGCCACCTGATAGAATGGTCAGAGCTGTAAGCCGGAGGATCTTGGAGCACCTGCCAGCTCCTCTCATTGCCTCTGCTCCCTGACTTCACTGGTCAGACACAGCCTGCCCTGTGCACCCGGCAGTGGGGCTGAGTGCCTGAGAAAGCAGATGGGACTGTATCCTGTGAACAACTGTAGCTGGCACCAGCTTCCTGCCATCGCTGGCTGCTTGTTTCATATGACTCACGTCTGCCTAGCCCCCGGGGCCCCGCCATGCCTTCACTGCAGGAGCTGAGTCCTCCTCGTAGGCCTTCCCTCCTCTCCTCTTCTAAGCTCAGCTGTGCAGTTTTGCTGGAATGTTCCAGAATTGCTACCACCCACTTTCAACCTTCATGATTTCTATCAGTGCTATTATTTACCTGCTATATAATGTTACCTTTCTTCTCATTTTCTTGCTCTGGTAAACACGTATCAAACGAAAATACTGGGGCTAGCACGGTGGCTCAACAGGCCAATCCTCTGTCTGCCAGTACTGGCATTCCATGTGGGCACCAATTTGTATCAGGATTGTTCTACTTCTGTTCTAGCTCCTTGATTTATGGTCTGGAAAAGCAGCAGAGGATGGCCCAGTGCCTTGGGACCCTGTAGCAGCCTTGTGGGAGACCCAGAAGAAGCTCCTGGCTTCGGATTGGTTCAGCAACAGACATTGTGGCCATTTGGGGAGTGAACCTAGCAGAGTTTCTCTCTTTCTCTCTCTGCCTTTGAAATAAACCATTCAAAAAAATAAAAGAGAAGACAGATGAGTGGTGGTGGGCTTCTGGGATGTACCAGTTTCAAACAGGCTTCTTGCCCCATTGCCCTTTGTGTGGGTGATGGATCTTGCCATCATCTGTGAAAAGCTCAAGGGGGGTTACCGGGCCCCCCAGGGGAGCTAGCCACACGTTATTCCAAAGAAACGCCTCACTGGTGGGTTCCCTCGGCTTTGAATCCCTCCTCTGCCCCTACGGAATCAAGCCGAGGCTCCTCCCATCCCATCAAGTCTCCACCCTCAATTCAAACCTCCCTGGATCTTCCCTGTCCTCTGGCCGGCTCCAAGGGCCAGAGACCACCAAGCGAGGGGCTGGCACCATGCCTCAACAAGCTAATCCTCCACCCTGTGACAAGGGCATCCCATTCGGATGCCAGCTCCATCCCAGCTGTTCCGCTCCTGGTCTAACTCCTTGCTTATAGCCAAGGAAAGCAGGGGAGGATGGCCCAAATGCTTGGGCCCCTGCACTCACATGGGAAACCTGGAGAAAGCGCCTGGCTCTAGGTTTTGGATCATCTCATCTCTGGCTGTTGGCAGCCACTTGGGGAGTGAACCAGTAGATGGAAGATCTACCTGTCCCTCCCTCTGTAAAATCTACTTTTCACGTACATTTTACAAAATAAATAAATAAAAAGGACCACCGGGAAAGTCTCCCATGTGGTACTGACAGCTTTCCCATAGGATTTCTGCAGCAGGTGGCCCACCTGCGTGGTCCCCATCACAGAGGGGAGGGACTCCTGATTTGGGTCTGTGTGTGTGGGCAGGTAGTCTCGGCTCTGTGATGCTCTGTGTTCTGATGTATAGCATGGCGGGGGCCGGGGGAACGGTCGCGAGTTTTGTTTGTAGGAGGGCCGGGTGTGCACGCCCATGAATGTGTTCATCCATCATATCCCTGGCTGAGAAATGAACAGCGGGTTGTGGTCTCACAGGCCTCCAAGTTGGGCCCGATTCCAGGAGACGCTGGGGAAGTGGAGAAGCGTGTGGTAAGAGATCAGATTGAAATCAATGCTACAGAGGATCCTGAGTTGAACTTGACCGTCACCAGAGAAATGCAAATGAAAAACCACGATGACATGCCCTTTTCATCTTATCAGATGGGCGGAAGCTCAAGGTCTGCCAGTGTCACATGTCGCGAAGGATGTGCCATAGCGGGAACTCCTGTTCATTACCAGTGGAAATGTAGACGAATAGGACCAGGATGGAAAACAGCTTCCCAGCAGCTGGGCCTTGCTTAGGACCCAGCGAGTTCACGCCTCTGTAAGCTGCTAAAGAAGCGCTCTCCAAGTGTACAAATGTGTTTACAGAAACATTGATTTTTCACCGTGAAACACGGGCCACAACCTGCATGTTCATCACAAGGAGAATGGAAACTATTGAACTGTGATGTAATCCTTCAAAGTGAAAATGAATCACAGATCCGCTACACACAGCAAAGCCAAGAACTCTCACAAAATGTGATAGGAAAAAAGTAACTTGGAGGACACCTGTGCTAAACCCCATGCACGCTGGGTTTTGTTGATGAGCTCAACACTTCCTCCCTTATCCTATATGACCCTCGGTGTATAAAGTCTGATGCCACTAATAAACTTTGGCTTTGACCATCAGTCAGGGTCCACGCGTGTTATTATCGGCTCCATGCACCAAGTCCATTGCTGCGGGACAGCGCCCACGCTAAATTTGTTTTGATGTGATGAATATTAAATTTTGAATAGCAGTGGCAAAGAAGGGAAGAAACTACTGATGGAGTAAAAGTCTGAACAGAGACTGTTTGGGATGATGGTGAGTTCTTGGGACAGGTGTTGGGCACAGTGGTTAAGATGCCCACACCTCCTATCGGAGTGCCTGGATTGAAGCCCCAGCTGTGCTTCTAATTCCAGCTTCCTGCTAATGGGCACCCTGGGAGGCAGCAGGTGAGGATGGCTCAAATAGTTGGCTGCCTATAGGGGAAACTTGACAGAACGCCTGGCTCCTGGCTTCAACCTGCTCAGCCCTGGAAACGACAGTCGTTTGGAGGGGAGTGAATCAGCACAGGAGATTGTCTCTCTGCTTCTCCTCTTTACAAACAGATTGATTAGTTAAGACCTTGCAAATGAGTGGCTTTAAAATGCGAGTTTATAAAGAAATGGGTTTAGTTATTCAGTTCAGACTACGCTTTGAGAATGAGTAAAAGTCAGAAATGACGGGGGCGAGGGGGGTGTCAGTATGGAAGGTGTGTGTCTGTGTCCTGAAAGAAGCTCCTGGCTCCTGCCTTCAGATTGGCTATTGTTGAGGCCATCTGAGGAGTGAATCAGTGGATGAAAGATCTCTCCCTATTTCTCCTTCTCTCTGTTAAAATCTACCTTTCCAGGGCCTGGCACGGTAGCCTAGTGGCTAAAGTCCTAGTCTTGCATGCACCGGGATCCCATAAGGGCATCAATTTGTGTCCCAGCAGCCCCACTTCCCATCCAGCTCCCTGCTTGTGCCCTGGGAAAGCAGTAAAGGATGGCCCAAAGCTTTGGGATCCTGCACCTGCATGTGGGAGACCCGGAAGAGGCTCTGGGCTCCCGGCTTCAGACCGGGGCAGCTCCGGCCTTTGTGGCTGCTTTGCGAGTGAATCATTGGACATAAAATCTTCCTCTCTGTTTCCCCTCCTCTCTGTATATCTGACTTTCCAATAAAAATAAAATAAATCTTTAACACATAAATATTTTCAAGATGAGGGAATTTTAAGGCATGTGGACTATAGCTTCATTCAAATATTTGAACGCAATTTTTTTTTTGACAAAAACCTGAAAAAATTTGGCACTGGTAGGTTTACATTCAAGGACGAGTTAAAGTGAGTTTTTCAGGCAGAAGGAAAATAATTCCAAAGGGAAAGCAGTTTAGAGAGGTGGGGTGTGGGGGCAGTATTATGGCATAGTGGGTTTGTCCTTCAGTTGCAATATCAGCATTACTTATGGGTGCAGGTTCCCATCCTGACTGCTCTGCTTCCCATCCAGTTCCCTGCCAAGGGCCTGGGGAAAGCAGAGGATGGTCCAAGTGTATGGTCCCCTGTCATTCAGAAATTCCTGACGTCTGGCTTTCACATCTATCTGCCCCAGCCAGTGTCGCCTAGGAAAGCAGCAGAGGGTGGCCTGAAGGCTTCAGTCCCTGCACCCACGTGGGAGACTTGGATGAAACTTCTGCTTCCTGCTTCTGCCTCATCCAGGCCCAACTGTTGGTGCCATGATGGAAGATCTCTCTCTCTCTCTCTCTCTCTCTCTCTCTCTCTCTGTAACTCTGCCTTTTAAATAAATAAGTAAGTAAATAAATAAATAAATCTTTACCCGCCCCCCCCAAAAAAAATCTCAAAACAACAACAAAAATCCCCCAAAAAGAACAGGACCAGGTGCCTTCATCAGCGAATTCTACAAAGCACTTAAAGAATTCACACCAATTGTTTTCACCCTTCTCCAGAACATGAAGGAAAGGGACAGACTTCTAAGTTCATTTTATGAGACCCTCACAGCAAAGCTAGACCAAGATGCAAAACACAGGATGAATTATTGATTAAAAAAAATTCCTCCCCCCCCCCCGCCAAAATCCCAGCAAACTGAATTCAATCACGCATTTGAACAATGATACCCTATGACTAAGTAGGATTGATCCTTGGGATGCACAGATGATTCCAATGATGAAAATGAACCACTCCAGCGTTCCCCCTTTAACTAAACAACGGAGGAAAACCACACGTCATCCCGGCAGACGCACAAAAGGCATTTGACAAGATCCAATGCCCTTTGCAACAGCAAAGCACCCAAAAGGCTGGAGATGGAAAAAAAAAAAAATAAGGAAAAAAAGAATAAAAAATAGAAACAAAACAAGAAGGCTAGAGATGGAAATATATGACCCCGACTTAGTAAAGAGCTTATAGCCACCCTGGCACTCAGTGTACTAAGGGTATAAATTAATACAACAATTTTGGATAAACCGCTGAATGGGAGACCCAAGGTGTGCATTGCTGGGTTATTGAGTCATCTGAAATATACAGAAATAATGTGAAGAGCCCGCAGCTGGGATTATCACAACAAAAAGCTGGGAACTCCTCCTAGCAGTCAGGAGCAAGGCCACGACATGCATTTGAATGGCCATTTCTGTCCTAAGCAGGACACTGCGGACTTGTAGACTTTAGGGTCATGAAGCAGCAAAAAGCATCTGCATGGGAAAGGAGGTAAAAGTGCTTCATCCTAAAAATTCCACATGAACAATGAATTCAGGATCAAACGTTAAGCCAGGGACCAGCATCAGCATTCCATACGGGATGGAAACAACCTGTTAGACTTCTGGAAGTGAGAGGCTTCTAGCTTTGTTCTCAAAACTGTTCAGGATGATCTGGGTCCTTGGATAGTCCAGCGATGTTTGAGGATGGACTTTTCTGTTCCTAGAAAGGATGACTTTGGAATTTTGATGGGAACGTCATTAAATCCATTGTTTGCAGTAGGTGTATTAATTCTTTCTTTTTCTTTAGGTGTATTAACTCTTTCATTTTCTTTTCTTTTTTTTTTTTTAAGATTTATTTATATCTGGGCCCGGTGGCGTGGCCTAGTGGCTAAAGTCCTCGCCTTGAACACACTAGGATTCCATATGGGTGCCGGTTCTAATCCTGGCAGCTCCATTTCCCATCCAGCTCCCTGCTTGTGGCCTGGGAAAGCAGTCCAGGTCAGCCCAAAGCTTTGGGACCCTGAACCCCCGTCGGAGACCTGAAAAAGGTTCCAGGTTCCAGGCTTCGGATCTGCGCAGCACCGGCCGTTGCGCTCACTTGGGGAGTGAATCATCGGATGGAAGATCTTCCTCTCTGTCTCTTCTCCTTTCTGTATATCTGACTTTTCAATAAATTACAAAACTTTTAAGAAGAAGCCTCTTCCAGGTCTCCCATATAGGTGTAGGGTCCCAAAACTTTAGGCCGTCCTGGACTGCTTTCCCAGGTCACAAGCAGGGAGCTGGATGGGAAATGGGGCCACTGAGATTAGAACCTGCGCCCATATGGGATCCCAGTGTGTGCAAGGTGAGGACTTTAGCCATTAGGCCACAACACCGTGCTCCATAAACTACTTTTTATCTGTCCTTGGTTTTAGTATTGTGGCATGGCAGGCTAAGTCACTGCCAGAGATGCTGGTATTCCCTATCCGAGCACCAGTTACAGTCCCGGCTGCTTCATTTGCAATGCGGCTCTCTGCTAGTGAACCTGAAACAGCAGCGTAAGGCCTGTGGTCATTTTGTGAGTAAACCAGAGATGGAACGTGTGTGTGTGTGTGTGTGTGTGTCCCTCTCTGTAACTCTGCCTTCCAAATAAGTACGTAAAGAAAGAAATTTCTATCAAACTCAGACCACCTAACGTAAACATGGACAAAGACCTTGAATAGACATTTTTCCCAAGAAGATACTCCAATGGCTAACAAATCCAGAAGACACTCAACATCGCTGACCACGTCACAGTGAACTAGCCACCTTACACCTGTTGAGTGGTCAGCATTTTGAAAAGAAATAGTATCTGTAGAAGCTGGAGGCCTCGCAACCTTTCAGTGAGACTGTAAAACAACACAAAGCTTCTTCAGTTAAAAACCCAAAATTTCAGGGTTGTAGCTAAAATAATTTAAAACATCTTCAAGAGAAGTTTTTACACCCATGCTGGGTGTTACATGTTTACCATAGCCAGGAAATACAACAGACCCAAATTCATCCATGATGAATGCATAAAGAAAATCTGGCATATATGTAATACACATTTATGCAACATGTGTCTATGAAATATAACACATATCCTATATGAAATACTATATAGCCTTTAAAAGATGGAAATCTAGTGTCATGCTATAATGTGTACGAATTTTGGTAACATTCATTTAAATGAGCTAAGACAATGACAGACCCAAAAATATTACAGGACCCTGCTTATCCAATGTAGTTAAAGTAGTGAAACTCACAGAATACCGCTCACGCTGCCTTTCAAATCAGTCAATAACTTCCTAAAAAGAATTTGGACACAACATAATAGCTCGAGTGACAGATGTGCAATTCTTCTGCACAAAAGCCTATAACATTGCTAAGAGTAACTGAAGAAAATACAACTAAGTGGCCGCAATGCTATGTGTATGGATTGAAAGATCTGATATCTCAGAAACAGCAGTCCTTTCCAAATTGAAACTCCAGTTTGGATGAAATCTCAGATTTTAAAAGGAGGCCCAGGTAGAATTTTTTTAGTGGAAATCAATAATACATTTGTGTATACATATTATATACGCATATGTAATATATGTTATATTATATATATAATACATTTGCTTATATATTTATACATATATATGTATATTCTATACTTTTATATATATACACATGTATACACACACCACCATATGGGAACCAGTTTTAATCCTGGCGGCCCCGCTTCCCATCCAGCTCCCTGCTTGTGGCCTGGGAAAGCAGTTGAGGACGGCCCAATGCTTTGGGACCCTGCACCCGTGTGGGAGACCTGGAAGAGGCTCTGGGCTCCTGGCTTCAGATTAGTGCAACCCCGGCTGTTGCTTGGGGAGTGAATTCATGGACAGAAGAGCTTCTTCTGTGTCTCTTCTCTCTGTATGTCTGACTTTCCAATAAGAATAAAATCTTAAAAAAAAAAAAAAAAAAGATGCCTAGAAAACCTCAATAAAGTGTGTGCATTGATTTATCTTGGCCTTTGCATCCCCTGTGTCCCGATCCTTCTCAGTGTGGTCATCATACCTTGGGTCCAGGACCCTCCCACAGGGACCCCTACTCCCTACCTCACCCCATAAAGAAAAACAAATCCCAGATAGACCACTGACTGCAATGTTCCATCTAGTTTAGAAATTATCTTCGCTGTGACTTTAGCACAGAGAACATTCCTTGTCTTAAAATATTTCTTTATTTACTTTTTATTGGAAACTGCAACAGAGACAGTGAGGGGGGAGGCAGCTGCATCCCCTCGTTCAGGCCCAAGATGTCCATAACAACTAGGGCCAGGTCAGACTAAGCCAGGAGCACAGAACTCTTTGCCTGCATCTACTGACATCACCCACTGCCTTCCCAGGGGCCATGGCGGGCAGGTGGGTAGGAAACAAAGTTAAGCTGGATTTGAACTGACCCTCTAACATGGAATTAGAGTGTCCCAAACAACAGCTTCAACACTGTAACCCTCTGTGCCACACAGCACCAGTCCCAAGCAGCACCTAGAAATTTCCAGCCATTCAGAAAGAGACTGATCAATTGGACACCATTCCAATTAAGAATTCTTTTTTCCACTAAGTGGAAACCTAGACAGAGGAGAGGAGAGGGAGAAGATCACGTGTGCCTAGGAAAAGACAAGGCCCAGAGCTAGAAAGTATAAGGAGTAACAGAAGGTTGCCTCGATCCTCAAAGTGTCGTGCTAAGAGTATGCACGGATGAAACCATCTGGGAACACTGTGGGTGCACAGGAGACCCAACAGCTGCAGCCAGGAGTGCCTGCCCGGCAGTCCGCAGACACACCCTCATGCTGCGAGAGCTGCCTTTGTTTACAGTCCTTCCCCGCCAGGAAAGAACCCAAGTTCCTGTGTTTCCTGTGTCTTCTTTCACTCACTGATGATTCAGGAGTGGGATCTGCTTTGTTCTGCATCACTGAACAAAGTCATCTCTGCCTGTGTGTCCCAGGTAGGGGAGGGGGGACTGCAGGGTTGAAAGTGAAAGGCGAGGGGTGTGGTAAAAGTAAAATGGCCCATTTCCCATAGGGGACCAAAAAGCAACGTGGTGGATGAAGAGGGACTCCCCAGAGGCGCCAGAGCCCAGAGCCAGCAGGTCAGTAGAAGGGGAAGTGTCAGCACCGAGGGACTTCCCAAGAGGGAACCCAGAAGGGCAGGCTCCAGGGGCCTCCCAGCTTTCTCAGGACTTCTGTCCACCTGCTGTCCTGCCGGGCCTCCAGCCTGAACCCAGCAGTGGCTGGAACCTCTCCAGCCCAGCTCTTCTGCTACCTGCGTCATCCCATGGTTCAGAAACCCCCTCATTCCTCTGCCTAGAATTCAATTTGGGGACCTGGCCCCAACTTAACCCCTGCTCCCCAAGTCTGCACCCCCCCAACCCTGAGCACCTGGCTCTTGCAGCCACCGGAACCGCCCCCCCCTCCCCCGGAGTGACTGTCGGGCTCCGGGCTCCGGTACAACCTCCGACATCCAGTTCAAATGTCACCACCTCCTCCGCTGCCATACTTTGATCTCTCCGGGGCCAGCGTGTGACTCATGCCTTCCTCGGGGGTGGGGGCGGGGGGAGTGGACTGTGGAGGCCTCCAGTGAAGCACATGGCCTGTGGTGTTTTCATCTGCCGTCTGCGTGACGTCTGGCAGGGACTCTGGAGTCCTGGGCTGCTGCTGCAGGGCCAGTGACTAATCGGCACCTGACACGTAGTAGGTGCCCTAAGTATTTGCTACATGAATGACTAAAGGAGATTAACACCATGGCAACGGTTAGGAAGGCCACGCACTCTCTGGCTGACTCCTCTGTGCCTCTTACATAGGTTAAAATTACCAAGACTCCTCCCATGACCCCCCTCACCTCCAACCTCAGGACCTTTGCACAGGCCGCTCTCTGCCCACAACACTTTTCGCCCTAGTTCCTTTGTCCCCATATCCATGCTGTTCTTTCAAAGAGAACATTGTTCCCCCACCACCACCATGTCTGAAATGGGTCTCTTCTGGGTTTGTATGTGTGACAGCCCCCTTGTTGGCCTCCTTCCCTGCACCTGCCCTGTTAGGATTCCTTGACTTACTCATCCTACAGCAGAAGCTCCCCGCCCCCCCCCCCCCACCCTACCAGTATGAAGCTATCTGCTCTTTGCTGCGCTCAGCATGCCTGGGGCTATGGGTGGACTCATCAAGTTATGCAGAAGGATGGTGAATGAAGGAATGGATGAGCTAGGACTCTCAGAGTCTTCTCACCATCTCCAGCAAGTCCCCCTACCTCCAGCTTGTATATGTGTGGGACCCTGCTGGCTGTCATCATATGAGTGTCAAAATACTCAGAGAGTGGATTGCCCAGATTCACATAGCCAGTTCTAACCTAAATGAAATTCTCAAGCTGTGTGTTAGGAGGGTGGTGGGAGAGGGAACCCAGCCAGGAAGTTTTGCCCCTAACTCCCAATGGAGTCTAGGCCACATCTTCTCTGAGCCCCAAGTTTCTGGTCCATAGAATGAGGACAGTGGCCCTGGCTGAACTGACAGGTGGGAGGCAGGTGCACAGCACACAACACGTGTGATGTTCAGGCTGGTTGCTCTTCACAATTACTTTGCTTCTTACCCAGTGCCCACAAGTGGCCATGGTTGTCTGAGAACACATGGCTTAGCTGGACTAATGGCTTAGCTGAGAGGCGCTGAGCACCAAGGGGGAGCCTGTCAGTCCCTAGCCTGGTCACCCTCTGAAGCAGCACAGTCACTCGGCCTGTCTCACCAGGTCTCTGTGCACTTGGCCTTTCTAGGCCCTAAAACCTTCCTCCATAGGGCACTGTCCAGCCTGGGCACCCTCTCTAGATTGCACAGCCTCTGACCACCCTGCCATGCCTGCCATTCAGAGTCTCCCAAGCAATTCTCCTGCACAGCGAGAGCCACACCTGCTTTTAATATCCCCAAGATCAGGATGGGGTTGGGGAGCTGTAAAGCAAAGGAAGAAATGACCATGGCTTTTTGAAGTCACAAGGTGGGGAGTTGGGGCCTGACTGGTCTCTTGCCCTCTTGCCTTTGTATTCCAGAAGGCCCAGCCTGCTTTAAGATTCAGCATTGGCCAAAGTGGACCATTTGACAGATGTGGAGACTGAGGTCCAGAGAGACCCAGAGCTTTGTCTGAGATCACCCAGTGGGGAAGAACCTGGGCCTGAGTGGCGAGGCAGGCTGGCGCGGGGTCCTGCCCCCATCCCACTCTCCCAACCCCCAGCCAGGGACAACTTGGGCTGCCAGTTGGATGTGGGACAGTGCCTGGGTCTTCAATGCAGATGGCCTGGGTGCTTGGGCCCTCCCTGGGGCCCCTGCCTCTGCCCGGGGAATGTTCGCAGTGGGTTCAGAAGTTCCAGGTTTACTCAGAGCTCTCATTTGAGCTGATGTGAAAAGTCCCTTTGGCCTGGGCCAGGGTGGGAGTGGGGGCGGAGGCACCTGTGAGCACCAGCCTGGCGGGGGGGCTTCCTCACAACTGCTCTTTGCCCTCGCCCCTTGGAGAAGGGAATGAGGAAGGGGCTGGGAGGGGTGTGGCAGGGAAGAGACCCCTTCTGCATGAAGTGCTTGCTTTCCTGTCTTCACTGCATTCCTCCATTCCCTTCACGTTCTTTAAGGGATCTTTTGAACAATTTGCCTTGCAAATGAAGAGACACAGAGAGCTGGCCCATCTGTTGATTCATGCCATACATGCCTGCACCTGCCTGGGCTGGGTCAGGTCAAAGCCAGGAGCTGGGAGTTCCATCAGTGTCTCCCCTGTGCATGGCAGGGGCTCAAGGTCTTGAACTATTCCCTGCCATCTCCCAGGGTGTGAATTAGCAGGGAGCTGGGATTGGACAGGGAGCTGGGACTGAAGCCCAGACACTGCTGGGGGATGTGAAAGTTCCAGACTACAGCCATAGACAATTGTCCTCATCTTCCCCTTCTAAGTGACTTCTTGGGTACCCAGCCCTGTTTTAAGGCTGTTTGCACATCTGTGCATCCTGGGACTCAGTACTTGGGGCTCAGTACATACCGGAAGTTATGCCCTGCATTCCAGCTAGTTAAGAGGGCTGTGAGCCTTGTCAGTTAAGTAAAACAGAGCAGGGCTCAGTATGGTAGCCTAGTGGCTAAAGTTCTCGCCTTGCACACACCAGGATCCCATATGGGCACCACTTCTAATCCTTGCAGACCTTTCTTCCATCCAGTTCCCTGCTTGTGACCTGGGAAAGTAGTCGAGGATGGCCCAAAGCCTTGGGACCCTGCACCTGCATGGGAGACCTGGGGGATGCTCCGGGTTCCTGGCTTTGGATCGGCTCAGTTCTGACCATTACGGTAGTTTGGGGAGTGAATCAACAGACAGAAAATCTTTCTGTCTCTCCTCCTCTCTGTATATCTGATTTTCCAATAAAGATAAATAAAATCTTTTAAAAATAATTTAAAAACAGTAAAACAGCAGCCACATAATAGAAGCATGTGTGGGAGTCATGGGCAGGTCATGGCCAACCTCATCAACCCTCTCCACGGATGCTGGCTTTGGCTGCGTGTGCTGAGCCTTTGGGTACACAGTTGGTGCCCAATTTGCGCATGTTGAAACCATTCTCACTACACACCCCACATGAGCAGGTGAGGGAGGTCATGGGGTCCGAGAGGGCCCACGGCTCACTAGGGTCATACAGATGCTACCCTGTGGGGTTGGGGGACCCGAACCCAGGCTTGCCCAACTCTGAACCCCCAAATCCCAGCTGGCGGTATCTTCTCTGCCTGTGGAGGGTACTGTGGGGGCTAGCTCCCTTCCCTCCTTCCTCTCTGGTGCTGCAGAGGACTTGACGTTCTCAAAGTGGCCCCTGACCCACTTTCCTCTTTGCCACCTGTTCCAGAGCTGGTGTCTTCCTCCTTCACCAGCCGTCACTGGCCACCCCTGCCTCTCTCAAGTGCTGGGCTCCAGGGCTTGGATGTAACCTTGCCCTTCCCCTATCCTCTCCATGGCTTGACTTTGGGCCCCTTCCTGGCCTGAAGCTCCAGACACCCTGTCAGAGCTGGGGGTGGCCAAGACAGGAGCTTCTGCAGGACCAAGCCTGGAGAGTTGGGGAGCAAGGCCTCTGGTCCCCACGGGAATGAGTGGATGCCACGGAACTCGCATCCTCCTTGTTCTCCCAAGTCATGACCCATGGCCTTGCTGTGGTGTAGACTGGAGAATCCAGTCCCGACTCCATGGCTTTGAGCCACTATGAATCTGGGACAAGATTGTCCTCGCTGAGCCTCAGCCTTAGCATCTGTGAAATGGGACCTCCCACTCACCCTCAAAACATCTGCAAAGATGGACCTTCCCTATTCCCACTTTCCAGGCAAGGTAACTGAGTCCCCATGAAGCGACATGCACCAGAGAGCTCTGCCCAGCCAGGTTCACCCACAAGGCACTCTCATAGCCCATCCTGACCACCCCACACCCCGCCGCCCAAGGATTTCCCCCAACGGCACCATGTGCTCCTGAAAGCCCCGCCAGCCCTGGCCAGTGCACAAGGCCTCTGGCAGCAGCCTCGTGGCCCCTCAACGCTCCTGCTCAGGGATCCTGGGGTGACCGTGGCTTGGAGGTCCCCACATACAGCACGCACCACTCCGGGCTGCTAAACCAGGGACCTTTCTACCTCTTCCTTTTCCCATCAGTCTTTCCTGGCCCTTCTCTCCTCTGCTTCCCAACACGCTTTGTCTCTTAGCATCTGACCATGCCCTGGCTTCATGTGGGAGATGCAGGGAACAGCTCTCCCACTCCTTCCCACTCCGCCCCCTGGTCTAGGGGAGCCACCTGTGGGGACTTACTCCACCTGGCGGAAAATCACGGCTTTATCTGGGACATGGATCCAGCCGCGCCAGCGTGGAAGAATCCAATGGCAAAATACAGAAGCTGGCACAAAGCTGATGTCCACCCCTGTGCCAAGTCACCCAGAGGGGCCCATGGATGCATGCCCCTTGCCTGTCTCTGCAGATGACTGCCAGGAAATGATGTTTTGTCTCCAAGCCCTCGCTCTAGCAACCCGTTTTCCCCAATCAGGGTTCATGAGTCTCCCACGGCCCGCTACAAACCCCGCTACACAGTCACAGGAAAGAACCCCAGCCCAGCCTACCCATCTCACTGCACCAACCCCCTGTGGCACAGTGCCCTGGGCACAGGGCTCCTCCTGTTCCATGCCACGGGCAAGGAGTCCAAATACCTGTTGTCTCCGGGTCGCCCTCAGAAGTCCATTCCGCGAGTTGCGAGGGCAAGCCGGTGGCCTCCCAGGGTGTGGCAGCTGGGCTGCGTGCAAGGATGGGAGCTGAGGGTCCGAGGAAACAGGGCAGCCTGCTACAGCCACCCACCCAGCAGACCGGGTCTTCAGCCCTGTCTGTCACTCAAGCAGGCAGCTGGGCTCCTGGCAGGTGCCCCAGGCAGAGCAGACAGAGGAAGCAGACTGAGGAGTTGGGAGGGGGGCCGGGGAAGGGGACCAGTCACTGCAGCAGGAAAGGGCAGCCGGCAGACACACAGCAGCCACGTGGTTGTCAGCCCCACTCCCGGAGGTGCAGGCAGACAGCGGGATGCCGAACTCGGGTTCCAAGAGCCGAGAGCCGCCGCCGCCGCCGCCGAAGGCAGGGCAGTGGGAGGCTGCGGGCTGCTGTGCTAGTCGAGCCCCCGGGGCGCGTGTGCGCGGGGCGGGGAGGAAGGGGAGGATGTGGTGAGGCCAGCCGGCGCCCCACCCACTGAACCTCCCCCGAGGCAGTGACAAAAAGAGGGGTTGACTGTAGGGAGCCGCCCACTACCATAGGCGCCCACTGATCCTCAAAGGTCACCTGCTAGGAAGACATTTGGGGACATCCAGGTGACATCTGCCTCTTGGGGCAGATGACGTCATCCTCGCAGCCGGGCAGGCAGGGTCACGACCCATGAGGCAAGCAGGGCCCAGACATGGAAACTGAGGGCTGGGCGTGTGGCGAGGCCATAAGGCTGACCGCCCGCCTGAGGTCCTACAAAGTGCGAGGGGCCTGGGCTGTGGTCCCTGCCCGTGTGTTCCCAGCAGGGTTCACACTTAGGACCTCTCTCTTTCTTCCTGCCTCTCCCATATCTTATGCACCCAGCCTCTGGCTGGAAAACCAAGTGTGTCACTTGGTTAATGTCTTGCCTGGTAAAGGGGACACCAAGCCACCAGGGAAACCCACCGCTGTTCCTTACAGAAGGACTTTCCTCTTCAGAGAGGGTGCGGCTCTCCAACATTCTGGGGCCTCAGCATCTCCAGCAGGTGTCCGAGGAGCAAGGGCAGTGGAGTGGGCCTTTTTGGCACAGTGGTTGAGGATACCGCTCGGGCCAGCTGCATCCCATGCCTGAGTTCAAGCCCCAGCTCGACTTCCTGCTTATGCACACCCTGGAAGGCAGGAGGGGACGGCTCAGCTGATCCATCTCTGCCAGTTACATGCGACTCCCAGATCAGGTTCCCGGCTCATGGCTTTGACCTGGCCTAGCCCAGGCTGTTGCAGGCACTGGAGGGGAAAAGAGCAATGAACCGGTGGGGAAAAGAGCTCTCTGCCTCTCAAAAAGTAAAACAAAATAAGAAACAAAACGAAAACTCCTGGCAAAACTAAGGAAGAAACACAAAATGCAACTCGCTCTGGCCCAGCAGCCTCGGAAAATGAAAGAAAATGGCCACCACCACCACCACCATCGCCTTACCTTGGCTTCTGGACCCGTTTTGCGATTCCATTTTGTCCCACACATCTCAGGAGATGGGTAAGATGAGTCCCTCCCCTCCAATTCCCCCCACGCCCCCGTTGGCAGGTGGCAAGACTGCAGTTGCACACAAGCTGAGAAGTGGCAAAACTGGGATGTGAACCTGGCTGTGGGGGCTGTGTTCCCTCAGCCGGCAGCAGGTGTTGGGAAAGGGGCCCCTGCCAGGTGGGAATGTGCCTGGGGTGGAAGATGGGACAGTCCTGCGCTGTGCTGCTGTCCCATGGGTGTTGGCTGCCTCTACCCACTCCACCGTCTCATTTTTGGGGGGAAAACCAAAAACAGAACAACCAAAACAACCTTGCAGCTGACCCACAGGTCAGTTCCCAAGAGCAAGAGAAAGCTGCATGGTTAGCTCTTCAGACTGTTTCTCTAGCTCGTTTTGAGGAACTCTGTACAAATTCCCCTGTGACGGCTTCCAAGGACCAGCCGAGCCTCTGAGTGCCCCAGCGTCTCAGTGTTGTCTGGGGAAGAAAGCCTGGAGGAAGCCAGTTTTGCTTCTTTCTCACTCTTCATCTGCAAGATGAATTCTCAGATGCCCTGGAACGGGATCTGTGGCCGCTGAAGGCAATCTTAAGGACTTGGGCATGAGCCATCCTACTTAAACCTCGAAGCAGCTTCCAGAATGTGGTTGCCATCTTCAGAACCATTTGCTCCAGATTACACAGCTGGGGAGGGCCAGAACGGGGATTCGAACTCAGGCCTCTGGCCTGAGTGTCAGGTTCCCCTCCCTCGTTGCCTTTCTCCACTTCGCCAGCTCCACCTGCTGACCCACCTTCTGTTCACACATCCAGTCCTTCCCTTCCTTGCTTCCTTTCTTCCTTCCTTCCTCCCTCCCTGCCCACCCCCTTTGGAGTGGTGGCATAGCAAGCTAATCCTCCATCTGCGAGCACTTGGCATCCATATGGGTATCAGCTCACACCCCAGCTGCTCTTCTTCCCATGCAGCTCCATGCTAATGACCTGGGGGAAAGTAGCAGAAGATTGCCCAGGTGCTTGGGCCTCTAAACCCAAGTGAGAGACCTGGAAGAAGCTCCTGGTTCCTGATTTTGGACCAGCCCAGCTCCAGCCGTTGCAGTCATGTGGGAAGTAAACCAGCAGATAGAAGACATCTCTCTATATAACTTTTTCAAATAAATAGATATTAAAAAAAAAAAACACAGCGACAGGCATGTTGGGGGAGGAGCTCCAGGCTCCCACCCCCCGTGCCCTGCTGGAGTGCGGACCTAGGGGCCATCCTTAGGAGACCTTGACCAGGTCTTGTGGAGCATTGTTCAAGTAGGGGAGACACACTAAAGAAGTGCCAGGGAAACCGATGGGAGGTGTTGTCAAGGCTGCCAAGCAGAAGGGGATACTGGAAAGAAGTGGCCATGGGGACAGGTTTGAAGGCAGCTCGTACCTGCAAGGCGGCACGGTGATGGGAAAGAGAATCACTTCCTCTAGGAGTGTGAGACCCAGGTGGTGGAGTAGCGTGAGCGGCCAGATGACTGCTAGGAGATGAGGTCACGCAAACCACGCTCGGACACTACGCTCGCAGGCCACGTGGGGCTCTGCGGGGTGGCACCAGAAAAGTGGGCTTTTGTTCTCACGGAAGTGGAAAGTCATCTGGGCTTTCTCATTGAGGAATGGCTCTGTCTCAATGCGTTTTCTGAGGAATGCTCCGACCTGGGCTGGGAGAGTGTGGGTGGGGTACAACAAGGACCCCATCACACCTCATCGCCTGCCTCATGGGAGGGCGGGGGGGGGGGGCGGAACAGGTGTGCCTTCAGAGAAATTCCCTCGAGGGGTGGCTTGGGGTTGACCAAGGTCTCCGAAGGATGGCAGCTAGGTCTGCACCCCAGCAGGGTACGGGGTGGGAGCCTGGAGCCTCTCCCCTAACAAGCCTGGGTGCTCAGAGCCGGTCAATGGGGAGGAAGTGGTCATATTTGCATTTCAGTCAAAGGGCCTCCTGAGAAAAAAAATGATTGAGAGAACCCCTCCTTCACACCATTTCCTCTTTTTTATTTTTATGTGAACAGTTTTATCGAGGTGCGAGATTTACATAGCGTAAAATCCAGCCGTTGTCAGGGTACAAGGTAACGCCTTCCAGAACTTTGGTGGACGGGTGCACTCATCAGCATGGTCTAATTATACAACACTTGCCATCATCTCTGAGAAACTTCTGCACCTGCTGCTGGTCTATCCCATTCCCACAACCAGACGCATCAATAGATCTTCTATCCTTACTGGCTTTCCTCAATCTCCTCTGGGCATTTCCTGTCTCTTCGACTTAGCATAATGGATTCCAGGCTTCGTAGGTCCTATGCCCATGTTTATGGCAGAATAACATTCCATGGCAGGCACTCACCACGTTATTTTTCCCGCTCCTCAGTTGGTGCCACTTGGACTGGGCCTCTTTTTCTGGATGGTGAATCAGAGTGCCATGAACACCTGCCTACAAGCCTTTGTGTAGACAGGCATTTTCCAACGGGGAGGACATTCATCCAGGAGTACAGAGCTTGGGTCCTGGGGTGAGACCAGACCACACTTCCTGAGGAGCGCCCTGCTGTTTTGCATAACAACCACGCTGCCGCACATTCCCGCCAGCCACGTGGGAGGGCTCCAAGGCCTCCACACCCTTGTCCACACGTGTTTTCTATTTTCTTCTTTCACGTCTTGTGGGCGCCAAGTAGTGTGTTACTGTGGTTTTGTTTTGCATTTCCCTGATGGTTCATGAAGCTGAATCTCTTCTCATGGGCTCCATCACCACCTGCACACCTTGTGGGGAGACACGTTGCTCCAGTCCCTTACCAGTAGTTACGTGGAGCTGTTGTCACTGTGTTGAACTAGAGACGCTCTCTCTGTTTGGTGGAGAGTAGACCTCTTCCATCCACTGGTTCACTCCCTACATGGGTGCAGCAGCCAGTGCAGTGCCAAGATGAAGCCAGGAGCCTGGGGTTGTCTTACTCTGCTTTGTATATGGTATCCTACAGTAGTGGCTGAGGTGGGCACCCTGGTTCCTGGTCTCAAGGGAGCCTGTTTCAGTCCTTCACCCCTAAAGTGGGGTGGTTGCTATGGGTTTTCATGTCTGGGCTGTCTTTGTGCCAGTATTACACTGATCTAATGACTGTGGGAATTTAAGTCCTCCAGTTTTACTGTTTTTACTCTCTGGATCCTTTGCAATTCCATATGATTTTTGGGATCATTTGGTCATACTGAAGAGGTTTCCTTTGAGTTCTGTCTGCGTGATGATTTACCCATTTCTATTAGAAAGGCAGATTTACAGAGAGGAGAGACAGAGAAAGATCTTCCATCCACTGTTCATCCCTCAAATGACTGCAACGACTGGAGCTGAGCCGATCTGAAGCCAGGAGCCAGGAGCTTCTTCCAGGTCTCTCATGTGGGTGCAGGGTCCCAAGGCTTTGGACGGCAGTCCCAGACATTTCTAATGCACATCAAAACCCTCGTGAGAGAGATCACCCCCCTCCAGTTGGACTGGCTGTTGTCACAAAGATCAAGCTCAGCAAAGGTGCAGGGCAAAGGGGGGTACAAGGCAGCACAGCCACTGTGGGGACTCAAAGGAGATGTCACAAAGCCTAAAAGGAGAACCACTGTGTGATTCCACTGATGAGTGAACAAAGAAAACGCAGAACGGAGGCTCTGGCTGGAGAGGGCTACCCTGACACAATGCTACACTACGATCTAGGTAGAGAACCACCGCATTGTGCCCCATGAAAGAGGAGTCGTTTTTCTAGATGGCCATTCACATCAAAGGACATTTAAAAATAAAATGCTCGCTGCTAACAAGGGACTTGCTTCTGCGTTTGGTGTTTGCTGGAAAGGCAGCGAGTCTTTGGCGAGTCAGTTCCTCCCTCCGTGCCTTTTTCTGCACTTGATTCCCTTCTAGCACATCCTCTTGACAGCTCCTCATTTCCGCTCAGTGTATTTTTTTGATTTGCTTAGTGGTTAGCCCAGGGTTTATAATTAGAAGAGAAAAATATACAACAACGTAGATTGACTGGCTCCCAGCCCAGCTTGGACACCCTGCAAAGCTCTGCTCCCATGCAGGTTCCTGTTGCTCTAAGGAACTGTCACCAACTTCACCTTGAGGCAGGTTGCGCTTGTGAACACGCGCTTGTAAGGATGCTACGGGCCTCTGCCTCTTACAGCACAGGAGGAACAAAAAGAAGTGTTACAAACGCGTGGCTTTCTCTTAGCCCTACATCCCCTTCACTGGGATTCTTTAGGTGGCTTTAGGTTACTTCCCATCATCCTTCACTCCAGCCTGGAGAGTCCCGTGTGTGTGTGTGTGTGTGTGTGTGTGTGTGTGTGTGTGTGTGTGTGTGTAGGGGCGGTGGGGTTTCCTTAATAGCCATGTCCACGTCTCTTTATTCAGACATTTGTGTCTTCTACCTGAATCAATCCATGCCACGTAAGACGAGGTCAGCATGGTCATCACTGTCCTCTCCCATTCCTGGCTGGGGTCCGGTGAACAGACACTAAGGGCCGGGTAGTGCGTGTCTGGTACACTAAATGAGGCTGAGAGACCTGTTACAGCCCTTCCCATCACACTCAGAGGAATCCAGCTGATGTGGGAGGTACTCTAGGAGCTGGACGTGATGGGAGAGAGAAAGGTGGGGAGTAGGGGAGATAGCCACCGGGGCAGGAGCTTCCCTGAAAGAGAAGGGTTTCTAAAGCACTTACAGTTTCTTTTATTGCCTTGAAATGTGGCATTCATTTAAAGAAAACAAATGGTGGGGCTGGCAGTATGATGCGGTGGGGTGGGCGTCTGCCTGCGGGGGCCAGCATCCCATGTGGGTGTCAATTCAGGTCTTGGCTGCTCCATTTCGGATCCAGCTCCCTGCTAATGTGGCTGGGACAGCAGAGAATGGCCTAAGCGCTTGAGCCCTTTCACCCACATGAGACACCCTGAGGAAGCACCTGGCTCCTGGCTTCAGATTGGTTGTTCAGCTCTGCCCATGATGGCCATTTGGAGAATGAACCAGTAGATGGAAGATCTTTCTCTCTTTCTCTCCTGCTCTCTGTAACTCTTTCTTTCCAATAAAAATAAATAAATCTTAAAAAAAATAAATTTAGGGCCTGGCACGATGGCACAGTGGTTAAGGTCCTCACCTTGCACGCCTGAGATCCCTTATGGGCACCGGTTCTAATCCCGGCGGCTCCACTTCCCATCCAGCTCCCTGCCTGTGGGGACGCCCCAAGGCTTTGGGACCCTGCGGCCTGCATGGGAGACCTGGAAGAGGCTCCTGGCTTTGGATCGGCTCAGCATCGGCCGTTGCGCTCACTTGGGGAGTGAATCATCGGACGGAAGATCTTCCTCTCTGTCTCTCCTCTCTCTGTATATCCGCCTTTCCAACAAAAATAAAACAAATCTTTGAAAATAAAATAAAATAAATTAAAAAAAAGCTAATGACAAGGCATCCATCCCTTAGTCCCCTTCCTTATCCTGCTGGTCCTTATCCTGCCAGACTCACACCCCATCCTCAGCCAGACGATAAGATGGCCTCTCAGATGGACTCAGCCATGCCAAAGGCATGTCCTCAGGGGGAGGTACCATGGGAAATCTCAGTGTCTTGGAGAGTCCTTGTGTTACCCGCCACCATGTATATGATCACCAGTGCTGAGGACACAGTCTCCCCCACGGGCAGGAACGGCACAACGAACCAACAAGTACAGAAACCTGTCACACGTCAGCGCCTCGGGTCAGCATGTGAGTGCCAAGCAGCTCTCGGCCAAAACCACAAAGAAACTCCCTCTGACCACATCTCATCCCCTTTGGTCCATTCCTTCCCACCTGCCCAAGACTTGGAGTCGATTGACCCTTCTTGGTGTATTGTTGAAGGTGACCCCTCGGGGTGCGATCAAGGTTTCCTTCAAGCTACACAATGCTGAATGCTGCTGTAGGAAGAGGGTCCGGGACAGACTTGTATCCCCAAAAGCTGTTACCTATCTCATTGACCCCATCAGGGCCTTTGTCCCTGGGATGGGAATCCTGACCTGCAGCTGGGCTTCCGTTAGGATTTGTCCTAGGAAAGGTCTGCTATCGGGTGTGAACTACCTTGGTTTACTGTAGAGTATCTTCATTTCTCTTTCATTTAGGATGTTGAGTTTTGCCAGCTAGAGAATACAGCATTCTTAGTTGCCAGTTGCATTCCCCATTTAGTATGGAATCTCTGCCTTCTTGGTCTCTACCGTTTCTGGTAGGCCTTCAGCTGTTAGCATTCCAGAGCATCCCTGGTAGGTGACAAGTCGCTTTTCTTTGGTTGTACTCACCATTCTCTAGCTGTCTTTGTCCTTCAGCAGATTTCATAGGAAGCATCTGGAAGCAGCTTTCTTTCCATTTGTTCTACTTGTAGTTCAGTGAGCTTCTTGGATGTGTCTATTCATGTCTGTCAACCAGTGTAGGAACTTCTGGGCCATTATTCGATTGCTTTCTTGTCTTCTCTCTTCTCCACCTGGAATTCTCATACTGCAAATGTTGATATACTGAGGCTTACCCTCATTCTTCATTCTTCTTCTAGAAATTTATTTATTTATTTGAAAGGAAGAGTTATGAAGAGATAGGTTTTCTTTTGCTGGTTCACTGCTCAAATGGCTACAACATACAGGACTGGACCCAGGCTGTAGCCAGGAGCCTGGAACCTGAGCCACCTTCCGCTGCTTTCCTGGGTGCATCATCAAGGAGCTGGATCAGACTGGAGGAGCTGGGATTTGAACTGGTGTCCATATGGGATGCCACCATCACAGGTAGTGGCTAACCAGCTGCATCACAATGCCAGCCCCATTACTACTGCGTGTGTGTTTCTAAATGGATTATTTCCACGTATTTGTCCTCAAGTTCTCTCTTTGTTCTGCCTGATCGTGCCTGATGACGAAGCCTGATGATGAAGCTGTTAGACTTTCAACTGAAGAATATCAATTTGATTCTTTTATGTCATTGATAGTCTCTATTTGCTCACATGGATGCCGGGTTCCTTTAGTTCTTCTTTCATGATTTTCTGTAACTCTTTAAGCAAAAAACATTTTCAGAAAGTTTTTTTTTTTCTTTAACTTTATTGCTAGGCAAGACCAATGTCTGGACTTTCTCCCACTTTCGCAGTTTTCTCTCCGTGAACAAACGCTCCTGTTTGCTCACAGGCCTTACAAACTTGTGCTGACAAAGGGACACATTCGCCATGTGCATTGGACTCTCCGTCCTCTGCTTGTACAGCCTGTTCTGGTTTGTGGTGGCCTGCAACCATCTATTTGTTTAGAGAATTTTTCCAATCTTCGTCTGTAAAGACCGCATGGCTTGCTGTGGATAGTCCCTGAAATCTCCATTACAGCGTCTCAGCGGTCAGCTTGATGCAGATTTTTTTTTTGAATGTCTGAAAACAAAAAGAAAATCAAATTTAAAATATATATATATATATATATATAAATATATATGTTCCCAGTCTTTGTAGATTGTCTCAGACCTGGGACAGTTCTTCAAGCCTTAGCTGGTCTGACAATTACTCCGCCTTAGCCTTCCCCTCCTGCGTGTGCTAAGCCCAAAGCACAAAGGAGATCCAGGCCTGGAGAGCACCTGAGCCATCATCTCAGACAAAGATGCACAACCACAGTGCCTTGAGAGCAGCAAGGTATGCACTGCCCTTTACAGGAGCAGCAAAGCCACAGGCAGGGTGCAGCCGCTGTCCCCACAGTCACTGCTAAGCTGCTGAGTGGGAGATGCTGGGCTTCAGGGAAGTGAAAAAGCTACCGCACTTTCTCACCAAAGGTCAGCAGCCGCGCTCTTTGCTAGGCACCCACCCCCACAGTCCCCTGCAAGGTCTTGTTAGATTTCAGCCTTTCCCACAGCCAAGAGTGAACCCTGACAGTTTTCTTCAAGTTCAACGGTCAACTTCAGCAGGAAGACTGGTTCTTGGGATGGCCTTCTCTGCTATTGTTTTGTAACCTGATAATACAGGTTGTCTTTGGAAATAGAGACACATGAAATTTTGTTGAAACTCAATCTATCCACCCGCCGTGTCTAAGAACTCTTTGCCTAACCCAAGGTAGCCAAGATTTCCTTTCACTCTTTTGTCTAAAACTTCAGTTGTTTTGGCTCTTGTATTTCAGAATCTGTATCTTTTTTTTTTATGTGTAGATATCCAGTTGCCCCCATATAATATTTGGAAATTCCTCCACTTAACTACTTTAGCATCTTTTTAAAGATTCATTTATTTTTATTGGAAAGTCAGGTATACAGAGAGGAGAAGAGGCTGAGAAGGAAGATCTTCTGTCTGATGATTCATTCCCCACGTGGCCGCAACGGCTGGAGCTGAGCCAATTCGAAGTCAGGGGCCAGGATCTTCTTTCTGAGCCTCCCACACAGGTGTAGGATCCTGAAGCTTTGGGCCGTCCTCAACTGCTTTTGCCAGGCCACAGGCAGGGAGCTGGATGGGAAGCGGGCCACTGGAATTAGAACTGGCGCCCATATGGGATCCTAGCACATTTTCAAAGCAAGAACTTTAGCTGCTAGGCCACCATGCTGGGCCCAGCATCTGTTTTAATGACTGACTATAAATGAATGGATTTATTTCTGCTTTATATATTTACTTGTATACCAGTTGCACACTGAAAATTTTAAAAAATTGAAGGCCAAGATACAGAGTTAGAGAGGTAGTTGGGGCTGGGGAGAAAGAGAGCTTCCGTCTGCTAGCTCCTTCTCCAAAAAGTCACACTGGCCAGAGCTGGACCCAACTGAAGCCACAGCTAGGAGCTTTTTCTAGGTCTTCCACTTGGTTGCAGGGACCCAAAGACGTAGGCCATCCCCTGCTGCTTTCCCAGGTGCACTGGCAGAGAGCTCGATGGGAACTGGAGCAACCTGGAAGCAAGCCAGCAACCATACAGGATACGCAGTTTTACCTGCTGTGCTACAGTATCATCCACTCATTTTTTTTTTTTTTTAACATTTTATTGGAGAGACGGAAAGACTCAGAATGTGCATCTACAGTCCATCCACTCCAGTGGCCAGGAGGCTGGTGGAGACCTCAGCCCAGAGCCAGGGCTCCCCCGTGCAGGAACCTGAGTCCTCCCAGGGTCTACCTCAGTAGGAAGCTGGAACCAGACATCTGCTGTCCAACCCAGGCAATCTGACGTATGACATAGCCATCCTAGCTGGTGGCTTACCCACTAAGCCACATGCCTGTCCCACGCAGTCTTGATTACTGTAACTTTATAATAAGGTTTGAAAAGGGGAAGTGAGAGGCCTCTAACTTTGTTCTGCTTTCTTAGGACTGTTCTGGCTAGGCTGGGGTCCTTTGCATTTCCATGGGACAAATTCCATGTAAATTTCAGCTTGCTAATTTCTGTAGAAACACCTGCTGAAAGATTGAGAAAGATTGTGTTGAACCAGCTGATCCATCTGGTGGGGCTTTGACATCCTACAATAATTAAATCCTCCGGTCAGGGGCAGGAGCCTTCTCTCTGTTGACTGAGGTGTTTGAAAATCTCCCTTAGACAACCTCTCTCAAGTCTATTCCTCTTTACAAATGAATGATTTCTTTTGCAAAGGCAGAATACATGAACCATCCTTTACAGTGCTATAACTCACCCATTCCCTTTGCAGGTCCTACTTTTGGGAATTCCTGAGATGGATGAAAATCTCTACAAAGGTCATGGCCAAGGCAGGACACAGACTTTCCCTGGGAACACACCACATGAGAAGGACTCATTTAAAGGGCCATGGTGGGAGGGCTGGAAAGCACACAACATGAGGTGGAAACTGGGAATCTCCTTTGAATACGGTTACCCCAACGCAGTGAATTTATTTCAAGAGCCATGATTGAGCTGTAAAGGAAAAAACTAGGATGGGTATTGCAGGGCACTGAGTTAACATGCAGCTTGGGGCACTTGCATTCTGTATCTCCAACTGTGCATCCAGCTTCCTGTCAACACTCCTGGCAGGCAGCACCAGGTGTCACTCAGGCAGATATCAACCATGTCTTGGAATTTTGTAAATCTGCCCCCAACGTTAGCGACTGGGGTGCTAAGGAGATCCCTAGTGACGGACCACACTGATCGTTGTTGAGCCCATGGCTTGGCTTCCCCCAAAAGCAAGGTCCAAGAGAAGGACTCCAGGACCTGTGCAGTGGGTTGGAGAGCAGGGCTATAGGCGCCCCGCAAGGGAGCAGCCATTCAAGGATCCTTTATGAATCAGGTGACTGCAGTGGGTGGCTGGAGCTCACTGTGATTAGGGATGTCTGGGAGTGTCCAGAACATTCCTCTAAATTGTCCCCATGGAGGAGCAAGAAAGTTGGGGAATTTCTTTTCCAAGACCTCATTTTTCTCAGATTACAGGCTGCTTCCAGGGACATCACGCTCTGACACTCTGCTCTTACAACTGTGTGCACCTGCAGCCAAAAGCAAGTGGGCAGGTGGCTGGTGCTGTGCTGCAGCTAATGATGGGGTCCTGTGCGTGATTCTGCCTTTCAAATGCATTTGAATCAGAGTCCTGGCTGCTCTGCTTCCAACTCAACTTCCCGCTAATGCATCTGGGAGGCAGCAGATGATGGTTCAAGTGCTTGGGCTTCTGGGTGAGGCACAGATGGAGTTCCAGGTTTCTGGTTTCACCCTAGTTCAGCTGTGGCTGCTGCAGCCATTTGGGGAAATGAACTGACAGATGGAAGATCTCTCTCTTTCTGCCTTTCAAGTAGATGAAAATAAATAAACACTGAAAAAATAAGGAAGTTATTGGGCACTGAGGAGTACCACCCACTTCCCGCCACACTGTTACATGAGAGGGAAATTACCGTCTTGTTCAAGCCACTGCCACCTGCATTTCTGTTCCGTGCAACTGAGCCTGTGTTTGAACTATTACCCGCAGATGCAGATGCAAATATAGATAGGAGGTGGATGGAGGCAGAGATACGAATACCAATAGTCCTGATTTCTAGCTAGATAGCTACTGAGTGCCTGTAACTGAGGAGGAAAGACAAAATTGAAACTGGCGAGCTGGCATCGTGGTGCAGCAAGTTCAGATGCCACCTGTGAGGTTAGTATTCCAGATGGGAGCCAGTGTGAGTCCAGGCTGCTCTGCTTCTGGTCCAGCTTCCTGCTAAAATGACAGGGTAACAGGAGCAGAGGATGGTCCAAGTGCTTAGCAGAACCAGATGGAGTTCCAGGAGCCTGGCTTTGAACTGGCGCAGCCCCAGCAGTTGTGGCCATTTGGGAGAATGAACCAATAGATGGGAAACATCTCTCTGTGTATGCCTGGGATTTTGCCTTTCAAATAAAAAAGTCAACCACCCATCTCTGTCATACTTTAGAAAATAAAATAAAATGGATTTTGCCACTCAAACATATTGGTAGCCATATTATCGCATTCTGGTTGCAGAAAACTTCATCAAGCCAACAGCACAAATGAGAATGTTTAGTGTCGCAGGTGGTAGAGCTCAGAAGCACTGGAGTTGTCCAGGGCACAGCCTCCGGGCTTGGGATGCTTGGAGTGCTAACTCTTCTTTTCATACCTGTCTGGGGCTTCCAGCTATCTATGCACCTGCTGCTTTCTTTCTTTCTCTCTCTCCTTCCGGGGCTAACCCTTCCCAGTGCAGTATCAGGGAGCAAACTTAGACTCCAGCTTGCCCAGTGCTGCAGCCAGAGGGGTGAGGAGGTTGTTCCCATGCACTTCAGCCAGAGGAGTAGAAAAAATATTCGCAGACATCTGTTTAGATCTGTTGGAACTGACTCACAAGCCAGTTGTGTGCCAGCGTCGCTTCACTCGTTGGCTCGGGATGAATAATCTGGAAGTCCCAGGAGAAGGCACTGTGGCCAGTGGGAGGGACCTCTGGGCAACTGCCAAATGCCTTCTGTGGTTATCACAAGAAAAAAACAAACAAAACCAAAAAACCCCAAAAAAACAAGGCAGCTGCAGAATTGGCTTACATAGGACAGCAGTCCTCATACTCACTGAGGTCACAGCTATGGACCCCACCCCTCAAACACACACACACACCATCACCTAGGGTGACTTTATTTGCCTATAGAGTCTTCAGAAGACAGTTAGCATTAAGTGAGGTTAGAGAGCAGAGCCATAATCTTATAGGACCGTGGCCTTGTAAGAAGAGGCAGACGGGGACCTGTGTTGTGGTGCAGCACATTAAGCCACCACTTGGGACATGGGTATCCCCTAGTTTGAGGCTTGGCTGCTCTGTCTACTTCCAACTCAGTTTCCTGCTGATGTACCTAGGAAGGTCGTGGAGGGTGGTCAAAATGCTTGGGTCCCTGCTACGCACGTGGGAGAGCCAGATGGAGCTTCTGATTTGGGCCTGTCCTAGTTCTGGCTGTTGAGGCCATTTGAGGATTGAACTAGCAGATGAAATATTCTCTCTCTCTGCCACTCTGCCTTTCAAATAAATAAAGCCTATTTTCACAAAGGAGAGGAGGAAGGGTGATCTCTCTCCCAGGCAAGGACACAATACATTGGCTCTCTGTACGCCAGGCAACCATGATCCTGGCAAGTGCATCCTGGTCTGCCACATGTGTGGCAGGGACCCAGGTATTGAGCTGTCACCTCCTGCCTGTCGGAGCACACATCAGCAGGGAGCTGGAATCAGAAGTGGGGCTGGAACTCAGGCCTGAGGGCACCAACATGGGATACAGGCGTCACCACCAAACACCTGCCCCATGGTTACCATGGAAGGGGCCCCCTGGAGACACCAGTACACAAAGGCTTAAGAGACTGAGCACACGGCCCACAAGCATAAAGCTGGCAAGTGGTGGGGTCATGATGTGAAACCAAGCAGTCCAGCTCCAAATGTGAATAGGCTAATTTCTTTTTTTTTTTTTAAGATTTATTTTTTATTATTTTGTTTTTATTGGAAAGGCAGATATACAGAGAGGAGAGACAGAGAGGAAGATCTTCCGTCCGATGATTCACTCCCCAAGTGAGCGCAACGGCCGATGCCATGCCGATCCGAAGCCAGGAGACTCCTCTGGGTCTCCCACGCGGGTTCAGGGTCCCAAAGCCTTGGGGCGTCCTCGACTGCCTTCCCAGGCCACAGGCAGGGAGCTGGATGGGAAGCAGGGCTGCCGGGATAGAACCGGCACCCATATGGGATCCCGGGCGTGCAAGGTGAGGACCCCAACCACTTGCGCCACCGCGCCGGGCCCTGAATAGGCTAATTTCTAAATGATGGGAATATTGATTTTTAAATTTGCATCCCTGCCAGAGGCCAGCTCCAGCCGAATTCGGAGCTTGACGAGGGTGTGCGGAGTCGGTGAAAAGAAAAGACACTGTCATTTGGTGCCCTCTCGTAACAGCTCAAGAAGCTGTCCTTTCTATTTACTCTGACACATCACAAACCTCTGCCCAAACGTCAGCACTAAGCTGGCATGCACAGATGTTCAGTTAATTGCACATGATCAACCAGGTGCTCTTAAAGATTCTTCTGTAAGTTACTAGAATCAGTTTCTTCAAAGCAAGCCATCATTCATTCCTCAGTAGTAGCCACTAGGCGACAGCCAGGACTCCAAGGCCAAGGCACAAGCCATCACCTACTAATCAGTAATACATTCCCACTGCATTTCTATTTCCACAACTTGCCCATCACTTAATGGGAAAAATACATCAAAAGGGAGAAAACATATTGATCCAAGATAAAATGTTTCAAACATTAAGTCTCCCGAACAACTGCAGGCTCTACAACTCCATAAACAAACAACCAAAAGCATATCTCTATGATGTTAATAAAAGCACCTTTAGCCAAAAAATTACAAAAGCAGCTAAAACAGCTACATTTTCTATGCTCCAAAGAGTTGCAAGGACAGGTGATCCTTTAAAGTCATAATAACTGTATTTATTGCCATAGCAGTTCCAGCTCATACTTCCATCAGTTCCATTAGTTTGTAGGATACTCATCAAGCCATTTCCCAGAAGGCATGCTACATGTCTGGGTCAGATTCTGGAGCAACGGGTAGACACACAATAAGGTGTCCAGAAACGGTATGGGCTTAATTGTATTCCTGTATGTAAATGGATAAAGGCCTACTCACCAAGACATTATCAGCAGCATTAATGCCCAAACTCACATCTCTTGCAAAAGCCATCTCACAGGGGCAAGCAACAATGCCTCGATGGATTACAGAATTCTTGGCAGGGTGGTGGCCACGCAAAGGGGGTGAAACTGCGTCGAGGTGGTTGGAGAGACATCCGCCAGGCCTTGTCATACAGCTGGGAGCTCCTCGCGGCCTTGCCAACAGGGGAGCTGTTCTCTCCACACCTTCGTGTCATTCATACCCACTGCATGGACCCCAGCCCATCCCCTCATTTGGACTTTTTTGTTTGGTATTGCTATGGTTTACATGTTGTTTAATTCCCTAAAACTCCTATGTGTTGGAAGCCTGGTCCCCACTGTTGCAGTATGAAATGGTGTGAGACTCCCAAGAGCTGGGACGTCGCCTAAGATCATTAGAAGAAATTGGTTCTCTGGTGGAAGGAAGTTGTTTTAAGAAGCGTCAGACTGGTGCCAGCCCCACGCTCTGACTTCCTGTCTCACCCTGCCTATCTTTCCCTCCCCCACACATGCTTCTACCCACCAGTCTCATCTGCCATGATGTGGTGCAGACCTGGAACCCTCACCAGAGGTCGGACATGTGGAGCTGCCTGACCTTGGCCTTTCACACATACTGCTGGATTTTTTTTTAAAAGATTTATTTTTATTATTTTTTTATTGGAAAGGTGGATATACAGAGAGGAGAGACAGAGAGGAAGATTTTCCATCTGATGATTCACTCCCCAAGTGAGCGCAACGGCCGATGCTATGCCGATCCGAAGCCAGGAGCCTCTTCCGGGTCTCCCACGCGGGTGCAGGGTCCCAAAGCTTTGGGCCGTCCTCAACTGCTTTCCCGGGCCACAGGCAGGGAGCTGGAAGGAAAGCAGGGCTGTCGGGATTAGAACCGGCGCCCATATGGGATCCCGGGCGTGCAAGGTGAGGACCTTAACCACTTGCACCACCACGCCGGGCCCACATACTGCTGGATTTTTAAAAATGATGCGTTTCTTCAGGGAATCAGGGAAAAATAAAAAAACTGTTGTCCAATTTTGGGGAAAAAAAAGCAAAGGAGGACTGCCAATATTAATTAATTTTTAAAATTGATTTATTTTTTATTGAAAAGGCAGATATACAGAGAGGAGGAGAGACAGAAAGGAAGATGTTTTGTCTGTTGGTTCACTCCCTAAGCGACCACAATAGCCGGAACTGAGCCAATCCAAAGCCAGCAACCTGGATCCTCTTCCGGGTCTCCCACTTGGGTGCAGGGTCCCAAGGCTTTGGGTCATCCTCCACTGCTTTCCCAGGCCACAAGTAGGAAGCTGGATGGAAAGCAGGGCCGTTGGGATTAGAACCGGTGCCCTTATGGGATCCTGGTGTGTGTGAGGTGAGTACTTTAACTGCTAGGCTACCATGCTGGGCCCAAGGTGCAGAAATTTTGATGCTGCCTGGCATGCATACATCCTGAGCTGGAGTGCTTGGCCCAAGTTTTAACTCTATTTATTTGCTTGTTTATTTATTTAAAGATTTATTTGTTTTTATTGGAAAGACAGATTTACGAAAAGAAGGAGAGATGGAAAGTGAGCCAAAAGGCTTTCTCTAAATATTCACTCCCAGGATGGCTGCAGTGGCAGGAGCTGAGACAATCCAAAGCCAGAAGCCAGGAGCTTCTTCCAGGTCTCCCACATGGGTGCAAGGACTCAAAGAATCGGACCATCCTCCTCTGCTTTCCCAGGCCGTAAACAGGGAGTTAGAAGTAGAACAACTGGGACATGAAGCAGTGCCCATATGAGATGCTGGCACTTGCAGGTGGAGGACTAGCCAATTGAGCCATCATGTTAGGCCATAATGCCAGGACATCTCCTGCCCACCTACCTCTATCCCTGCCTCCACTCCTGATTTTGGCTTCCTCTGGCACACAGCCTGGGAGATAGCACAAGATGTCTCAAGGACTTAGGTCCTTGCCACGAACATGGAAGTGTACCCTGATTGAAGCCTGGGCCACTCGCTTCAACCTGGCTATTGTGGGCATTTGGGGAGTGAGTCATTCTCTCTCTGTCTCTCTCTTTTTGCCTTTCAAATACAGAATATAAACAGATTCTTGACAAAAGAAAGTCACCCAATAGACAGTGAGAGAGAGGTCATAGGGAGAAATGAGGACTTTGCAAATTGCAGCCAAAACAATTCTTAGAGGGAAATTTGTAGCCTTAATTTCTTAGAAGTTTAAGATTAGTGTTCCATCTCAAGAAGTCAGAAAACGACAGCAAGCTAGGCCCCAAAGAAAGAAAGAGCTGGAAAAGTGCGGAGCTGGGAGCCAACTGAAAGGGGAAGGAGGGCAAGCATCTGCCCAGGCCAAGGGCGACAACAATGAGCCAGAGACGTGGGATGCCGCCACACCGCCCATTCGGGGAAGAGGAGGGCCAACGTGGGCCGAGAGGAACCAGGGGGAAGTGGTGAGGCCCTAGCCTGCAGGGGGAAGCAGTGTCTAAGGGGCAGGAGCTTCCCTTCTGCTTGGAGGATCCCCAGGGCGGGGTTGGGGGACAGATTCACTAGGAGTGGAGGAGAGAGGGCACAGGGACCCTGAGGGCGCATGAGGCAAGTGGCCCAGACGAGGGGGCTGCTTGCAAAGCAGAAGCTCAGAGGAGGCCAAGTTCAGTTTCACAGCTGCCTGCTGCCCATGTCCCCACTGGCAGGCCATTCAGGGAGGAAGCCCCCAAGTCCTGTGGGTGGGCTCCAAACAGACGCGAGACCCAGGAGGTGGAGGGAAGGCTGTGACACTTTGCACACCAGGCTCTCCTACCAGGCGTTGTCACCACTGGGGCTGGCTCATCTGTATGAGTTGTGGTCTGTACTCAGTTGCATGGTCAGCAGCGCAGTGCACCCAGGTCCTGGCCCCTCCTTCCACCAGATGCCAGGTGGGTGAACAAAACACAGATCTGCAGAATCAAGATGGTGCTATAGGGTAAGGATACGTTTAAACATATGGAGAATCACTAACCATGATGAAGCAGAGGGGGCACATTCCAGGACGTAGCAGACAGAGCTCAGGCAGAGGGGCACCTGGAGATGGACAGACATGGAAAAGCAACAAAGACAATGGTGTGATATTGGAATGACCAAATAACCCAGTGGCAGTCAGTGAGTGGTGAACTGAGCTCCACCAGCAGCCAGGTGGGAAGGGGAGTTCAACAGGAGCTCAGGAGGTGAACCCAGGCATAGAACTGCCTGCTGATTTGTTTCATTTGACCACAAGCAGAGACAGGGCAGTGTACCCCAAACGGGCCTTGCAGGAACAGGGTGGATTTCACAGCCCAAACCCTTCCAAAGCTGCATTGGGCACCATGTTGTGTAGGGAGGCAAAGGCTGTGGGATGGGATTGTCCGTACGCTAAGCTGAGAGCAAACTCATTTCTACCTCAATACTTTGCACTAACATGGCAAACTACAGGTTCCACACAAAATAGGTCTGAGTAGCCCCCAGATCTAATGGCCAGCAGGTCCAGAACTCCACCAGTGGCACATCAAGTGCCATTTTTCTTTAAAGATTTATTTTTATTATTTTTTTATTGGAAAGGCAGATATACAGAGAGGAGAGACAGAGAGGAAGATCTTCTGTCTGATGATTCACTCCCCAAGTGAGCGCAATGGCCAATGCTATGCCGATCCGAAGCCAGGAGCCTCTTCCGGGTCTCCCACGCAGGTGCAGGGTCCCAAAGCTTTGGGCCGTCCTCAACTGCTTTCCTGGGCCACAGGCAGGGAGCTGAAAGGGAAGCGGGGCTGCCGGGATAGAACTGGCGCCCATATGGGATCCCGGGCGTGCAAGGTGAGGACTTAACCACTTGCGCCACCATGCTGGGCCCTCAAGTGCCATTTTTGACAGTGTGGCTTTGAGACTGGAGGGACAACAGTGAGCTGTGCATGCGCTGAGGTGGGGGCGAACTCACTTCTAGCTCAGTGCATTGCATTGGTCCCACAGGAAAAATAATACCAACTTTGGCACCCTACTGGTCAAAATAGGTCTGGGTGGCCATCAGGGCCATCAACAACTTAGTTACTTAGGACACCTGGTGTCTCCCTAATTGTGGGAACTGCTCAAACCGGAAGTGGGAGAAAGGTTGTACAGAAAACAGTGCAGCCAAAGCATAGGATCACAGAAGATGGAGCGTGGTGAGCCAGGAGCTGGAGCTACGAAGATTGTGGTAGAATTCTAACATAAGTGTGAAAACCTGAAACTCACTGCAGGAAGTGGCACAAGTGACTGCCATCACAAACGCAATCAGTAAAATCTAAATGTAGACCTGTGAATGATACAGGTTAGAAACTGGCCCTAAGGAGAGGAGTCTGCTAACAGAACAGCAATGGCCAAGAGCAAAAGAGAAGAAAGAGGCACAATGAATATTACTGAAGACTCTCTTGCAAAGAAGTAAAAGCCTTTGCCAACCTCAGAGTTAACTGCGGAATACACTGGGAAAATGGGGGATACAGAGTTCAAAACACTTGTTATAAAGCTTCTGATCAACAGTGAGAAGCACATACAGAGTTCAAGGAATTTAAGGAACATGTCACACAGAAATAGCAATCCTGAAACAAAATCAAGCAGAATTATTAGAAATAAAGGATACAATGGAGTAAATTTAAAAATTCAGTGCAAAGTCTCCAGAATAGAATGAATAAAGCAGAAGAAAGAACTTCAGAATTGGAAGATTTTTTTCTTGTCACAATGGTGAAATAATTAAAAAGCTGGAAGAGGAACTGAGAAGTATCCAAGAATTAAGGGATACTATTAAAAGCTCAAATATAAGAGTTATGGGAGTTCCAGAAGATGCAGAAAGAGAAGCTGGGTTTAAAAATGTACTTATTGAAATGATAAAGGAAAATTTCCCTAATCTGGAGAAAGAATTGGGAAACAAAATACAGGAGGGACACAGAACTCCCAATAGGGTTGATCAAAAGCAACCTTCACCATGACACATGATAATCAAGCTCTCTTGAGTTGAAGGTAGGGAAAATATCCTTAAATGTGCATGTGGAAAAAAAAAATCAGTTGACATACAGAGCAATGGCAATCAGACTCACAGCTGACCTCTCAGAGGAAATGCTACAGGTCAGAAGAGAATGGAGTGACATATTCCAGATTCTAAAAGGAAAAAAATTGTCGACTCAAAATACATACCCAGCAAAGCTTTCCTTTGTCTTTGAAAAGGAAACAAAATTCTTTCATAGTAAAGAAAGATTAAAAGAATTCGCCTCTTTCAGATCTGCCCTGCAAATGATATGTAAAGATGTTCTCTTGACAGAGAAAAATAATGGCACCCACTAAAACCAAGAACAAGTGTGAAGAGCATCCCAGTAAAATAGCAGAAGACTAAATCAAGCAATGAAAAACCCATTGCTAAAATGACAGGACCAAATTGTCACCCATTTATTAACCCTGAATGTAAATGGCTTAAACGCATCAATTAACATCACAGATAAGCAGACCGGATCAAAATTTAAAACCCATCTATCTGTTTTCTACAGGAGACACATCTCACCAATAAGATCAGCGGAAACTATGTCTCATGGATTTTGATTCTTTTACAATTTTCATCTCTTCAAAACAGTTTTTTCCCCCATTAGATTCTTTACTGACTCACAGGTCATACAGTAGCATCATTTTTCTTCAAGAAGATTCCTGATTTTTCCTTTTCATTTCTTCATTGACACATTAGTCACTCTGTAGCATCTTGCTTAACTTCATGGTGTTGTAAATTCCTATTTTTTTTCTTCCCGTTGTTGATTTTGTATTGTGGCTTTTCCTTTAAGGGGATGTATAGCAACTGCGTAATGGAGACTATCATATCCAGTTGTGAGGATACAGCACAGAATGCATCTCTATTTCCAGATCAAAGATAAGCTGCATATGCAACTGTTAACTATATCTTGACAATAATGCTGAACTCTCTGCCATTGTCCATGCCCACCATGATGGACCTACGACTGCTTATGAAAAACTCTACTATTGTAATTATATAGGGGAAATCAATGTGTGGCAGCAGGGCATATGGGGAGAGGGATAAGGGAAATCCCAAAGCCCATGGGACTGTATCATCAAATAATAACAATGATAAATTAAAACCAAACAAAGCACAAATCCAGAGTAGCAGCAGCGATGTGGGGAACCGGGGAGAAAGTACTGGGCGCGAAGTCCCAAGGAGTAACTGCGGCTCCTCCCTGCCGCCACCCCCACCCCCAGCTGAATTACGAAACTACGATGTGGTCACCGTGCCTGGAAGGGCTGAGTGAACGGCAAAAAGCAGGGTCACGTGTCTTGAGGTCATTCTTGCACCTGCTTTGGCCCAAGCCAAACGGTGAACTGCAGGAGCCCTGGGCCCCAAGGTGCCAATCACACATTCTCACCTCCCCCTTCCTGTCCGCACCCACTAGAAATCCCTATTGCTTCTACCTTCAAAGCTTGGCTAGGGTTACAGCCCCGACCACAGCTACCACCTGTTCCGAGCCACCAGCATCCCTCATCTAGATGGCTCCAGCCATCAGCCCTCTCGCTTCCAGCCATGGTCCTTCCTCTTCTGAAACATCCTATCCCCACTGCCACCACAGGCATCATTGTTATTAAAAGTGCATTCTATTTATTTAAGGCACAGTTTTACAGAGGGAAATCTTCCTTTTGCTGGCTCACGCCCCAAATGACTACAATGACCAGAATTTGGCTAGATTGAAGCTAGGAACCAGGAGCTTCTTCTGGATCTCCCATGTAGGTGCAAGAGGCTCAAGCACCTGAGCCATGTTCTGTTGTCTTTCCCGGGCACATTAGCAGGGAGCTGAATTAGGAGTGGAGCTGCTGGGCCAGCACAATGGCTCAGCTAACTCATCCTCCAATTGCAAGCTCCGAGATCCCTTCTGGCCACCAGTTCGTGTCCCAGCTGCTCCATTTCCCATCCAGCTCCCTGGGAAGGCAGTAGAGGATGGGCCAAAGCCTTGGGATCCTGCAACCATGTGTGCAACCTGGAAGAAGCTCCTGGCTCCTGGCTTCCGATTGGCTCAGCTCGAGCTATTGAGATCATTTAGGAAATGAACCAGCAGACGGGGACATTTTTTCTTCTCTCTGTAACTCTGCCTTTCCAATAAAAATAAATCTTCATGATAATAAAGAAATAGGGCTGCCATGACTTGAACTGGCACACACACGGAATGTCAGCATCCCAGGTGGCAGATTAACCCTGAGCACCACAGCACCCACCTCTACAGAGACCGGCTTAACACCCAAATCAGGTGCTGTCACTTCTGTGTTCAGAACCATCCACGACCCACCTGTCATTCATAGAATAAACCCTGAGTGTTTCCTGTGGTTGACACAGCCCTCTGAGCCAGTTCCCCCTCGCTGCCGACTTCACCTCCTCCTCCCAGCACTCCTTAACCCCGCTGCTTCTCGCTCCAGGCTCTCTGGCCTTGTGTCAACTCCTCCACTAACAGGGCTGCTGCACCCAGGCCCTCGACCACTGGCTGTTCTGTCTCCCCTGAAACTCTCCTCCACTATCCCTCTAGCTGTCTCTGTGTGGGTTCTTCCCCTACCCTGTTCATTCTTCCCCCCTAATTCTCCGATCGCTCAGGGCCCCCTCCTGCCTGCCTGCACTACACCCAAGGCCACTGCCCGTTCAAGTGCACAGCCGTTTCTAACCCCAGACGATCAGCTTCCGTAGCGTGGGAGCTCGTCCTCTTTGCTGCCTGGCATATCTGCGGAAGGAATGAATGAGTGGGCGAATGAATAAAGAAGTATCCGGCGGCCCGTGGATACTGCTGCAGCTTGGCTCTCTGTCTGCAGCATCTAGGGCTCGGCTTTGCCGCCTGGTCTTCCCCTCTCCTCGCCCACCCTGCTTGGTTTCCCATCCCAGGGGGCCTCTGCATAGACTGCACGCTGCACTCCCACCACACCTGCAGATCTGGTTCTCATGCTTGAGCTTTCAAATCAGATGCCTCCTCCTCCAGGATGTTTCCCCAGATCCTCTAAATTGGAGGACTTGTCCCTCTTCTGTTCCCAGGGTTCTCCCTGCATGTCCCTGGCTCAGTGCATTGCTATCCCTGCAGGACTGACCTCGAGTTCCATGCATTTCCCTAGGGGGCTAAGGACAGGTGTTGACCCGTGCATGATCTGGTGGGCGAGAGCACTGGAATGACGGCCCCGCTGGTCACTTCTAGTCCACAGCCTCTCTCAGGGCCTCTTCCCCATCACACCGGAGGATGCCTGTCTCCCACAGCGTCGCCCTGCTGAGCTCCTTCTCATCCCCTCAAAGGCTCTGGGCCTTTTCAGTTCTATGGGAGGTTGTGCAAGAGATGAAGGTAACTGGCCTTTGGATGGGCACACCTCTAGCTGCCCCTGGACACATCCCAGGATGATCCTGGGGTAAGGGTCTTGCCCCTCCCCTCCTTTCTGCCTCTCCACAGCCCAGCAAGTTGGCCTGGTAAGGACCTGGGCCCACCAGCTGGGGAGGCCAAAGTCAGGGAGCTGTGGAAAGGTCAAGTTATTTTAGATGAGTGGGGAGGAAGGAGGTAAAGTTTACAGTAAGAGTCACACTCAGGCCCCACCTCCACCGCCACCCTTTCTCCAATCATCTCAGGCCAGGGCCTAATGGATCATTTCCTGAAACCCACCTGCTAACCTCGGTCCCCACCAAAGACAGTCTAGGGCTGGCGATGGTAAATAGGGTCCCACAGACACGCGTGTCCTGGCGTTGTGGCACTCAGATGCCACCAGCAACAAGGGCATGTGTGGAAGGCTCATTGTGTGCCTGATGCTCCTGTCTCATTTGTTGCCCGCAAACAACTTTGGGTGGGCGGGGGCAGGGGTTCAGTTATTGGCCCATCTTACAGACGAAGAAACTAAGGCACAGTGCACTTAAGTTGCTGTTTTCTTAAACATTGATTGATGAATTTGAAAGAGTGTCAGAGAAAGAGAATATTCCATCTGCTAGTTCACTCCCCAGATGGCTGCAGTGGCTCAGCCCAAGCCAGGCAAAAGTCAAGACCCAGGAGCTATGTCCAGGAGAATGGAAAGAATGTATAAACTGGTGCAAAAAAAAAAATGGAAACAAAGGCAGTTTTTCATTAATGTGAGGTTTTCATGATTTTGGGGGGGGCCATCTGTGCGTGGATTTCAAAGACTTTTGCACCAAACAAGGTGACAGTTTTTAAATTCCGTTTAAATGAGCTTAAAAAAAAGATTTAGTTAATCTGAGAGGCAGAGAATCAGAATGAAAGGGAAAGAAAGAGAGAAAAAGAGAGACCCTTACACACAGATCTTCTGTCTACTGGTTTGCTCCCTGAATGGCTGAAATAGTTATGGCTGGGGCAGGCTGAAGCCAAGAGCTCCGTTGGGCGACAGGTGCCGACGCCCCTCCTGCTTTTCCAGGCACATTAGCAGGGAGTTGGATGGGAGGCAGAGCAGCCGGGACTCTGATACGAAGTACTGATGTTTCAAGCCATGGCTCAGCCCACTGCACCCCAATGCCAGCCCCTCCATCAGCTTTTGGAAGTTCACTCCGTGCTGGGAGCTTGGGATGCAGCTGTGGGAGCAAGCCAAGTCCCGGCATGGTGGCAGCTGTGGCACAGCAGGCTGAGAACACAGAGCAGGTAGAGCAGGCTGCCCAGAGTGGGCAGGGGCCATTGCACGGACAGTAGGCAAAGAAGCTGTGCGGTGCTGGCTCCCTGTGATGCGGGGGCTATGCAAGCACCACACCCCATGGTACCTGTACCTGTGGAGGCTTTGGGAGCACCGCACCCCCTGTGCGTGAGGGGGCTATGGCAGCACCACACCCTGCTCCATGCCTGTGCACACACCCTCCTTTCTGCAGAAGCCACAAGACATGACCTGAGACCTTGGCAGGAGGCAGCAGGGAGGCACCAGTCAGCAGTATTGTTTTCTGCATCCCTGCCGGCTCACT
Organism: Ochotona curzoniae; assembly: GCF_017591425.1. Lineage (NCBI taxonomy): Eukaryota > Metazoa > Chordata > Mammalia > Lagomorpha > Ochotonidae > Ochotona > Ochotona curzoniae. Next base: position 9,857,042 of record NW_024465421.1, read on the forward strand.
GATGTCTCTAAGACCTGGACCAGCACCCATGTGACCCATGCCTTGAGTTTTTGTAATTATGTACACACCCCAGTGTGTGTAAGCCTTGTAGTGCTTCTTGTGCCCCTCAAGGCCTCCCACTGGTCGATAGTCCCTGCCCCTAAAGTCTCCAACTTCCTCTTCTCTGACAGACCCCTTGCACCTGAGAGTGGTGGTCCCCAGCCCATCCGGCCCCCAGGGCTCGGAGGCTGCCCAGCGGGGACTTTGGATGCCCATGACTTGGCTTCCAGGCAGCTGTGGTGAGTTTCAACCAGCCTCTCTTTCTCAAAGAGCCTCCGCTTTACAGTTCAAGTTCAAGCTGCCGTGGTTTCCCCGCATTCTCATGAGGAAAAGGTCAAATGCTTACACAAATATCTATCAAGAGCCATCTGGCTGACAGCGGTGGCTCACAGCCTGGGGAGAGCCGCTGCCCAAGGTCTCCAGCTGTCTAGGCAGCTGTGGGGTCAGCCAGCAGAGTTGAGTGTGGCTCAGACAGAAAGATTCATACTAAACTTGGCAGTGGCCAGGTATACCCTGGTAAGACCCAAGCAGCTGGCAGCTGTTCTTCACCACCAATCACAACCAGACATGTTCAGGGTAACCTTTCATCAACACATACATACATACATGTGCACGCAAACACAAACACACATGCACATCTACACACAGACACACACTCCTGATACGTGAGGTCAGCTGTTTCCGGTGCTGTGAACTGTCCCATTGCGGCCTGCAGTGAGCTGCCAAGGTGACGTCAGGGGACGCGCAGTGGGCCACGGCACCATCACCCGTTGATCTCTGCTCCCTGCCTCTCCTGAAATGCACAGAGGATCAAGCCAGAGCTTTGGAGGCCAAGTCTTAGCAAAAAGTCCTGGTTAGAAGCTCCCAGCAGAGGAGCCGGCATTGTGGCCCAGCGGGGTAAGCCTGCACTTGCCACGCGGGCATCTCATATCGGAGTGCCAGTCCCAGTCCTGGCTGCTCCACTTCCATTCCAGCTCCCTGCTAGTGCACCTGGGGGGAGCAGGGGGGCAGCAGAAGACTGCCCCTGCCCCAATGTGAGAGACACAGATGGAGTTCCTGGCTCCTGGCTTCTGCCTGGCCCAGCCCTGGCTGTTACAGCCATTTAGGGAGTGAGTGAGCAGACAGAAGCTCTGTCTCTCCCTCTGTCTCTGTTGCTCTGCCTTTCAAATAATGAAATCTTAAAAAGAAAAAAGGGGCTGGCACGGTAGCCTGGCAGCTAAGGTTCTTGCCTTGCAAGCACCGGGATCCCATGTGGGTGCTGGTTCTAATCCCGGCGAAAGCAGTAGAGCACAGCCCAAGGCCTTGGGACCCTGCACTGTGTGGGAGACCTGGAAAAGGCTCCTGGCTCCTGGTTTTGGATCGGCACAGCTCCGGCCATTGTGACTGCTTGGGGAGTGAATCAGCAGACAGATCTTCCTTTATGTCTCTCCTGCTCGCTGTATATCTGACTTTCCAATCAAAATCAATAAAACCTTTAAAAAAAGAGAAAGAAGAAAACGAAAAGCCAGCAACCCAACTGAAACTGCCTGTGAGCCTCCAGACCGACCCTCACGTGGTCTTCTGCTAACTTGGCACTAACCCTGGGCCTGGCCCTGGGCACCCAGAGGAATCTTAGACCAGTCTTGCCAGTGCTGAGTAATACCACACAAATGCTGAACAGCTCAGACGAGAGGCTCGTAGCACAGAGGGCTACCTGGAGGAGGTGGCACCTAAGTTCCATCTCACCGAGCAAGGGGGTGAGTGAGGGCTGAAAGAGACTTTCCCAAGCAGAGGCTAGAGCGTGAGAAAGCCCTTCGACGCGGCTCACTACGGCCCCAGGCTCACAGACTCTGCCCTCTGCGTGTCCTGCCTGGACTGTCCTCAGATGCTTCTGGGGGAGGGGGGTTTTCAGGTTTCCAATCACTCCATTGTACAGCTGGGACAACTGAGTCCGAGGGAATGTGAGTCAGGCGCCCTGTGATCATGGTTGTGCTCAGCCTCCCCGCTGTGCTAAGCTTCTAAAGCACGTGGCAGGTTGGGGAAGTTTCCGGGGGAAGCCAGATTTGGCTGTGAGCTTGACTGAATCAAATGTCAACATATGGGAAGGGATCAGCAGGCAGCACCCCTGTCGCTCACAGACCAGAGGACTGTCCACAGGGGGCGTGGTTATCGAGGGTGAGACTGTCGGCAAACACTTGTTGGAAACTTTACGCCCTGGCCTGGGCTGGGGCAGAACTGTTTGGAGGGAGCGCCTGTGCTGTTTTTTTTTTTTCTTTCCTTCTTTCCTTCTTTCTTTCTCTTTTCCTTTCTTTCGAGATTTGCTTTGTATCGGGGAGGCAGAGTTCCAAAGAGGAAAGACAGAAAGATCTTCATCCGCTGGTTCATTCCCCAAGTGGCCACAATGGTTGGAGCTGACCCAGTCTGCAGCTAGGAGCCAGAAGAACCTTCCAGGTCTCCCACACGGGTGCAGGGTCCCAAGGACTTAACCCATCCTCTGCTGCTTTCCCAGACCACAAGCAGGGAGCTGGATGGGAAGTGGAGCATGTGGAACACAAACCAGCGTCTGTATGGAATGTTGGCACCACAGGCAGAAGCTTAGCTTACTACCCCACACTGTGGTCTTTCATTTTTTTCCCCTTTCTCCCTTTACTTCTCCTCCCCTATCTTTTCTTTCCCCTCTCCTCCTTCCGAGTGTTGACATCCCTACGGGTGCCGATTTGTGTTCTGGCTGCTCTACTTCCCATCCAGCTTCCTGTTTGTGGCCTGGGAAAGCAGTCAAGGACAGCCCAAAGCCTTGGGAGCCTGCACCTGTGTGGGAGACCTGAAGGAAGCTCCGGGCTCCTGGTTTTGGATTGATTCAGCTCTGGTTGTTGTGGCCATTTGTGGAATGAATCAGCAGATGAAGATCTGTCTGTCTGTCCTCTCTGTAACTCTGCCTTTTCAATTAAAAAAAAAAAGTAAATCTCTTAAAAAATATACATTTCTTCTTTCAGCAGGCACATGGCCACCCTCACAAGTGCAAAACCAGTATCCCTTTATCATCAACAGAAGGGAACTACGACCCGCAAGCCATAAAACCACAGCCACGTCGGGCAGTTGGAGCTGGAGGCGCAGTGTGGGAAGGAGCAGGAGGGAGGGGCCCTTGGGGAGGGGTGAGTCTCTGCGCTGGATGACCTTGCCCGTCTGCTCACCAGCCAAGCTCACCTCAGGGACCCCAACACTAGGTATCCTGCCATGGACATGGGAAGAACAAGAATTCACTGCCTAGAGGAGAAGGGAAGAATGGGATTGAGATGGTCTGTGAGGTCCCCTCGCCAATGCTTAAGGAGGTGCAGGGGGTGGCCAAGGAAAAGACCCCGGGATAGGAGCCTGTAGAGGTGCCAGCAGCTGGTAGCAGGCAAGGTGAAGGTCAAGTGTGGGGGACAAGGGAGTGGTTGGCACTGGCCTCAGCAGGGTGAAGCAGGGAGTGGGGGTGCCAGGAGGAAGTCCAGTGAGAGGAGATGCTAGTGGGTGCTGTGGTTGGGGAAGAGAAACAAAGAGAGGCAGCGACTATAGGCTACTAAGACAAAAGCCAGCCAGCAGAAAAGAATTCACTGCCTAGAGGAGAAGGGAAGAAGGATTGAGATGGTCTGCTTCACTCTGCTGGGCTTCGGAGTGTGGAGGGAAGGGACAGCTCAAGCTTGCAGGAGAGACCAGAACTGGGACATCATCCTGGGGTGCAGGGCTTCCTGTTATAAACAGGTGAGGAGGAAATTCAAGACGGTAGCCCTTGGCACTGGGCTTGGGGAGTGGGTAAGATGAGCACCTCTGTTAAAAAGGTGTTGAGAGCGGGGGTGGCTACTCCTTTGGGGAGTGAATTGGTGGATGGCAGCTCCCCCTGTCTCTTGAATGAATTACTTAACAAAGTTAGAAGGATCCAGAGGTGGTTTCGATCATTTGGTGAGGCCATCCAGGACTTGGGTCGTGGACTTCCTCCACTCTGCTATAACAGCACACTCACCTGCTAGGTTGCCCCCTGCTTGAGGGTGACAAAATGGCTGCCAACACACCACATATCACATTCAAGCAGAAAAGAAGTTGACTGTGGGGCTTTCTTTTTCATGGTGCTCTTTGTGATCAGGAAGGAAATATTCCAGCTTGCCCCTGACTGTGGCACAGAGGAGGGGCAGGCAGATAGGAAATCAGGAAAGGCCGTGGTGGGGTGGAGGGCAGCTGAAGGGGGCATGTTCCTGCACACCCCCTGAGTGAGGGATTAGGCTGGGTCACATCAGGAATCAGCCCAGAGCTGAGGGCAAAGTTCAGGGCTGGACCACGGAGCAGCGTGTGGCCAGGGTCAGCATACAGCCAGGACCATGAACAGGTCAATAGTATGGGGTTAAGAGTTGATCTGTGAGGGTCGGTGTGTTGGCTCAACTGGCTAATCCTCCACCTTCAGGTACCAGGATCCCGTAAGGGTGCTGGTTCGTGTCCCGACTGCTCCACTTCCCATCCAGCTCCCTGCTTGTGGGCCTGGAAAAGCAGTGGAGAATAGCCCAAGGCCTTGGGACCCTGCACCCATGTGGGAGACCAGGAGGATGCTCCTGGCTTTGGATCATCCATTGCTGCCATTTAGGGAGTGAATCAGCAGATGAAAGACCTTTCTCTGTGTCTTTCCTGCTCTCTGTATCTCTGACTTTCCAATAAAAAAATAAGAACTAAAACTTGGACCAGGCAGTAACCTTGTGGCTTAAGTCCTCACCTTGTGTACACGCTGGGATCCCATCTGGGCACTGGTTCTAATCTTGGCAGTCCTGCTTCCCATCCAGCTCCCTGCTTGTGACCTGGGAAAGCAGTTGAGGATGGCCCAAAGCCTTGGGACCCTGGGAGATATGGAAGACCCGGGAGAAGCTCCTGGCTCCTGGCTTCGGACGGGCTCAACACTGGCAGTTGTGGCTGCTTAGGGAGTGAATCAATAGACAAAAGATCTCTCTGTCTCTCCTCCTCTCTGTATATCTACCTTTCAGTAAAAATAAATAAAAAAATTTTAAAAAATGATAAATCTTTACGAAAGAAAAGTCAGTCTGTGGCCTGGGATTCAGATGATTTCATGGCTGGGGTCAGAGACCAAATGGAGCTGGGATAGTTTGGGCCCCATGCCCCTTCTTGCTGCTCCCATTTCTCTCTCTCTCTCTCCTTCTCTGGGGACACTGGTTTTGACCTCAGGGCTCTAGGGAGCACAGAATGAGTCTAGATTCTTTAAGGTGCATGTGGGAGAGTGTAAGGGGAGGAGATGCAGGCAGCATGGTGAGGATGTGGATGTTGGTGTGGTCAGAGAATGTATTCGCCAAAGCAGCAAGGACACAACAGGACCAGGAGTCAGCTCATCCCACAGAGGCGCCCGCGTTCTGCTATTCTGCCTTGTTCTGTCCCAACTGCCCACACCACCTATAAACCGAGACCACCCTGGCTTCCTGTCCCTGCAACTTGTCCCCTCCGGTTTGACAGTGCCCAAGACTGGGGCAGCACAGTCAGGTGTCCACCACCTGCGGGCATAGTTGATGTCCGCCCCGCCCAGGTCCATGTAACCGAGGAAGGAGGCAGGGCCAGGGAGACTGCAGGCTGACTGGCGACCACGCAGCTGGTCCCGGGCGCACCCCGACCACCTGGGCTGCACCTCTGGATTCAGAGGTGGGACCCGGCGGGGAGGGTGGAGGCTGGCGCTGGAGTCGGCGCAGCCACCAGGGGGCAGCAAGGACCGGGCTGGGAAGGGACAGGGTGAAGAGGGCAGGTTGAGGGGACAGCAGCCTGGGAGGGCAGCGCGCAGGCTCAGACACTCCTGGGTAGTTGTTTTGTTTCTGAATCATTGACTTTCGTGGGAACGTCGTTGTCACAAAGGTACCTGAACAGGATGCTAGGACTCTTGCAAAATCAAAAACAATAAAGCTTATTTCGGGGCCCGCCCACGTGGGGTGCCAGGTGCTGGGGTGGGGGACGAGGACACTTCCGTTGGTTTTTCACTTTCCCCTTTATATCGCGGCGTTTTCTCTGAATTGCAAAAGGTACGCACGTGCAGCTTGAGTAATCAGAAAAAGGTGAGAGACGAGCTGTAAAGCTGCTGCAACTTCTGCTCCCTAAATCTCGGTGAAGTGAGGCTGATGACAGACAGGGTCAGGGCGAGCAGGGAGCCCAGATGTCAAGACCTCTGGAGGATTCCCCCATCCCCCATCCCTCATCCGCAACCTCCCTCTGGCTCGGCAGGTAGAGCATCCCCGGGACTGCTGGGAAACTAGCATCTTGCCTTGCTCACACCGCCACCTGCTTCTACCTCCAGTTTCAGGAACAAATTTCAGTGTGTTCCCCCTCCTTCCCCTCACCCCATCTATCCTTCTCTTCCTTGTTCTTACCCCAGGGCCTCGAGGGTGGTGCTGGAATACAATTTCCATGTTGACAAATACATGTAAATACATTCACCACGGGAATTTCCATTTGAAAGTGAGCTCTTTCGTGGCAGCAGCTGCTGGCTCCTTCCAGAACCGCACCTGAGCCGAGAATTCTGCCAGGCCCAGCAGCTCCAGATATGCTTCCGTGAAAGGGATTAGAGCAACCGTAGTTCTTTGAGCCATTGTTCTCTTGTTCTCTGATCCAGCTGCCTATGTACATTGCAAACAGGTTTTGAGTCCTGATCAAAAACTGAAAATGGGTCGCCTCTCTAGAAGTGGCTGCAAAAAAGAAAAAAAAAAAAAAGAAGAAGAAGAAGAAAGAAAAGAAAGGAAAAGCTAGGATGAAGGATGCAGCAATAAACCCCAGGGAGGGAGCGGGCCAGAGTCCAAGGGTTTGGGGACCAAGGGAAGGGTTGGGCCTGGGGAGCCCTTGAAGGGACCGTGCCAAGGGAGCTGGGAGGAAGCCAGAGCAATCGCCTGAGGACCCTGGATGTTTAAGTTTCTGTCCAATCCCCGACTGGAGGAGATGCTAGTGGTGACAAGGCTGGTGTTCCTGGTGGGGGCTGAGTGCCGCAGAGGTGGGTCTCACACCCTCAAAAGCTTCAGGGTGTCTCAACAAACTCAAGTTCATGGAGGAAGCGGAAGGCAGAGCTGGGAGCTGTCAGGAGCAGAATTTGAGATTTTGTTTAGGAGCCCTTGATTAACGGAAGTCCAGGGAAGGCCACCCAGCAGCCCAGCTGGTGTGTAAGCTGTGTCCAGTGTGTGGGGTGAACCTACTCACGCCCACTGGGAGCCACGGACTCTAGGGTACCAGCAAGGACCCCCAGGAAGCAGGGAGGGGGTGGAGAAGCACTCATCAGCTCCTTTCTGTGAGCTTGGATGGTCTCAAGCAGCGGAATACTTCTGCTGTCTCCAGGTCCTCTCATTGGCTCCCAACCCTGGCCTGAGGAGATGGACCAATGATTGCTATTGGACTAGGTTTGTGAGTGGGCGGAGCTCATGGGTACTTAAGCCAAGCTGCCAACTTCCATCCCCTCACCCCATCAAGTCACACCTGATCTAATGCTTACAGTGGATCCCACCCTTAAGTCTCAGGGCTTTGTACTTTTTCTACACTCTGATTCAACCTGATCATTCTCCCAGTTCGACCTGGCTTCTTCCAGCTGCAAGCCTCCCTGATTGCCTCCTTTGGTGCTGGCAGCTTTTGCCTGCGGAATGACCCCTGATGAGATGGGGGAGGGAGGAGGCTTTGTCTCAATCCCAGATGGGTCCTCAGCACAGATTCAGCACCTGGCAGGTAGCAGGTGTTCAGGAGATACTGGGGAAGTGGGAAAGGCGGAGCGCCCTGCCTTCCTCTGCCTCCGTAAGCCTGGGCAAGGTGTGCCTACATCCAGGTAGGAGATGGGGAGCGCTCCCGCTCAGATCTTTCCCCTTCCCAAAGCCCCACCAATTTGGGAACATAAGCTCAGTTGGCAGCCTAAGATCTTTTGGGGGATGTGAAGGGTTGGGGGAGGCAGCACGGTGGCTCAGTAGGTTTGTCCTCTATATTACAGCAATGGCATCCCATATGGACACCTGTTCATGTCCCAGCTACTCCACTTCCCATCCAGCTCCCTGCTTATGGCCTGAGAAAACAGCAAAGGATAGCCCAAGGCCTTGAACCCTTGCACCCACATGGAAAACCAGGAAGAAGCTCCTGGCTTCAAATCAGCTCATCTTGGGACTGCTGCAGCCAGTTGAGGAGTGAACCAGCAGATAGAAGATGTCTGTGTGTCTGGAAGCCACACAAACTCATTTTCACTGTTTGAAGCCTCATTACTCAGCTTGCTATGTCTGAGGCAATGCTTAACGCAGACGTGGCGAAAAGCCGAACAGGTGCTGTGTGCTGCCTGAAATGGCAGATCTGCTGGGTGTGCTGTGGTCAGACTGGAGTTCAAACCCTGGAAGTGGAGCATCCAGGAGGGGAGTGTCGGCTCCTTTCCCAAGGGCACGCGGGGCTGACCCGTTCCTCTCTTTGGAACTACCTTTTCTTCCCTGCACGCTGCACGCTGGGAGATGGGCAGCTGAAGGGACAGATTTGGGCTCAACACAAGGAAGGTGTTTGTGAACTAATTCAGCCTGCCAGGGAAGATGGGAGCCTACCAGGCTGCCGCAGAGACCCTCTGAGCTGTTGATGAAGCGAGCGATGTTGGAAGTGGCGGTGGAAACCGGAACCAGCACACGAAAGTGAACGGTGGATTATTGGTGCGGTGGCACAGACGTGAAGGCAGCACGCCCAGCTGGGGAGACCACCTACGTGCTTCGTGATCTGCGTCATCACGCAGATGCGCGGAGCTGGGCGTCACACAGCGAGCTCCTGTGTGTGGCACGGCTTGGACTGCCGGGAACCACGCCGTGCAATGGGAGAAGCCCAGCTGCTGCATTGATTGTCAGCACCTCCGTATGAGCACCTCCCCCGGCCAGGGCACTGCATTTCCTCTCCACACCCCTCCTCATCACTCACTTTCCACGCACCCTCACCATCCACTGCTCACCCAGGGGACACCCTTCTCGGTATTTTGTGGCACTCTCACAATGTAGAGAAAGAAACCAAATGGCTAGTCACAAAGACTGCCACAGCAGGGGGCCAGACAGCACCCTGCCACTCCCGGCAGAATCCTTTTTACTTCCTCCTTTCTCTGCAATGATGGAAACACGCTCACTGTCTGTACTGTGTACTTTTGATAGAATAAATTATTCAGCTAATAAGGCAGTGAGCTCCCCGTGATGCTGGGTTAGGAAGGAATCTCAAAACTGAATTGACCATGGACATAAGCCCCCTGCTGCTCCTGCTCTGGGCTCAGGCCACCTGCCTGGGATATTGGGCACCGGATTCCCTGCAGGGAACTTGGCTGATGGAGACAGACGCTGCCTGCATCTCCCTAATAGGCTTGGCATGACCCAACTGGGTGACCTTGGTTAAAACTACTGCCAGGGTCGTGTCCATATCTCCTCCATATGCTACAGTCTCCCCAGCTCTCCATCCAAAGATTTTTTTTTCTTCTTTTGTTCCTGAAGCAGCAGCCCTGGTGGAATGAGTGTTGGGAGCTGGAGCACCAAGGCTGTTGCTCCCTCCCCTCCGGGGGAGAAATGGGCATGCGCTGTGCAAGGGTGCACCAGCTGCCCTCCCTGGCAATGAGGTTACCAACACACCCTTCACTTCCTCCTACTTGGCCCTGGCTCACTTCCGCCACTGCTCCTACAGGATTCCTCCTCAGTCAACAAACCGCACGCCGATCTTCGAAGTCTGGGAATCCACATGCGAGACAGCCAGTTACATAACCTCCCGTGCGCTGCTTCTCCGGAATGAATAACTGAATTCATGAGGTCAAGCCCTCCCAGCCAATGGCACCCGGCCATTATGTTGGCTTAATAAACGACAGAAACGGAAAACAACGAGCCTTTATTTATACACACGGACTCCGCCCTCTCCTCAGCACACACAGCCACCAGGCGAAGTCTTGGAGACACAACCAAACCTTGTTGGACACAAGATTCGCCTCGCCAGTCCCCCTGTCCCCCAAGTGCGGGTAGGTATGCAGGGTTAAGTGGTGCCTCACGGCTCAACTGCCCGGCCCTCGGCATACACCACCCAGCTCTTAGTAGCTGCCGGCAGGTGTTGGGCCAGAGTAGCTGCAAAGGAGTGCGGATCGCTGTTTCTGGGGGTTGCCCGGTTCCTAGGGGTCCCCATGGGCGTCTGGTAACAAAGTGTCCCTGCTGGGCACCTCCTTCTGTGTGGCTCCCGCTTGACCATGCACTTCAACAGCACCGATTCAGCCACTGGCATATACCCATGGCAGCCACGTGAGCACACTCCCTCAACCATGTTCCCCAGATTTCCTGGCTTGGTCCCCTGCTGCCTTTGTTTCTAAGCTCTGTTTCCAATTCAGGGCGCTGGCGGTAGCTCACCCCAGGCCCCAAATGCAAGATGTGACTCAGTGCGTGAATGCATAACCTTTGAGGGGCTGTCACAGGAACATGTGCTGGGGCAGCTAGAGGCTAGCATACCCTGGCAGGTACCACTGTGCAGTCAGAGCTGCCCAGTGGTCCCTATTTTCATGGTATGTGGCACACACTGATGGCAGGAGAGTCCCCAGGGCCCATGGTCTGGCCAAGGTCACTCCTTCCTGCCGTGGTTCTCCCCATCTTTGGGAAATCTGTCTGCCTGGCATGGAAATACCTCCAGACCTCATCTGAAGGCCTCAGCTACAAGAGGGCTGCTACTTAGGAAACCCTTGTGCAGGTGGACCCCTAGGAATCCAGACCCACCACCCCAGGAGTCTGGCTTAAGTGCTGAGCATTGTTCAGGGTAGACCAGAAGCCTGGTGAGGCCTTTCCTTCTTCCAGGGGTGCTGCAGGGAGGCAGGCTTGTTGGGGAGCCCTGGGAGGACTTCTAGGGGGTGAGGGGCCTTCTCCCCAGCAGCAGCAGCTACAGCAGGGACCAGCCACCACCTGGGCCTGGCCACCCTCCTCCTGGCTGTGACACTGTTTCAGGTGGCCGCACAGGTGGCAAGTGAGGGCTGAGTAGACGATGCCATTGGCCAGGTCATCCTTGAAGGGTTCTGTGGCCTGCTCTGGAGACGGCGGCGGCGACTTGTGCCCCTCCCCAGCTGGCTGCAAACACAGGTGCTCCGGGGAGCTACTGGGGAGCTGTGAGGGCTGAGGGCTGCCGGGCGACCCCACGTCCAGTCCAAAGGTGAGCATGGGCAAAGAGTGCGGGGCTGGTTCCCCAGAGGCGCTGGGAAGGAGTTCCTGGAAGGGCCTATAACCGCCCTCCCCACTGTTGGCCCCAGGCGCTGATGTCTCTGTGCAGACAGACCCATTAGCCAGCAAGCTCGCGAAGGCCTTGTACCCAGCCTCTGCAGAAGGGCCAGCTGGCTTCTCTGCTGTGGTTGGCACAAATGCCCTGTAGCCACTGGTGGGAACAGGGGCTGGGGCCGCCCCGTGCTGCAGGAGGCATTGGCGGAGAACCTGCTCCCAGCTTCCTGAAGCTTGCTCAGGTTGTAGCGTGCTGGCCAGCTTGGCAGGTTGGGAACTGCCAGGACTCTTGGAGTCCACTTCCTCCAGGCCGTGGGCCAGCAGTGTGGGGTCAGGAGAAGGCTCGGCAGGACTTGGGGACTGGGCCTGAAAGCCACGGTATGCAGGGTTATCTGCTACAACCACCACGCCAGCCGGGCTCCAGGCTGGAGAAGTCGCTTCGCCTGGCTCAGACGCCTCTGTGGTGAGCTCTGAGCTTAGGAACTGGGCCTGGGGCTTCTGCACAGTCCCACCTGACGACTCCACCAGGCTCGGCTGGATGCAATGGCCATCCTGGTCCCCCAGCAAGTCCAAAAAGAGGCTCTCTGTGAGCCGGGCCACGATGTCCTCCCTGCCTTCCAGGAAACCCCGGCTGCCCGTGGGCGAGTTGCAGCAGAAGCTGCCTGCTTTGTCCTCCTCCACGGTCTCCTCCTCGCTGGGCACCTGGGCCTCCACCAGCTGCACGCACTGCACCACGCTGATATTCTCCGGCCACAGGACTATCTTGCTGGCGATGCCAGGGCACCATGCGGCCTTGCTGGGGCCCTGACGAAGCCCGTTTCGGGCTCCTTTGGATGCCTCTTCATCCCTCTTCACGCTGTGCTCCAGGAGACACGGTAGGAGTTTGCTCAGACACGTTTTCCAGCGGCTGTAATCACAAAAGGGTGTCAGGTCAGGGCCCAATGTTGAGGATTAACGAGCTCCTATGCACCCTTCAAAGCCTGACTTCAAATTGCCCTGGATGGGTAGCTTGTGACCTGACTTATTAGCCCACTGACCTCTAAAATGAACCTGGTCTCTTGGGAGAGGAAAAGCCTGTGTCAGGAAGGATGGGGCTGACGTGGGGATGCTATGGGAAGGCAGGGGTTAAAGCTAAGCACTATGGCCCCTGGGAGGGGTGTGGGCACACTCGGAGGAGGGCAGAATATTTTAACAACTGGAATGGCCTCCCCAAGCTGGGTACTCTCAAACATGGGTTCTGCCTGTACCTGACCCTGCTGGTGAAACTCAAAGAGTCTGGCTCAAGAGCCAGCCTGCCCAGCTTCCTGCTGCCCACAAAAGCCAGGCAGCCATGGAGGCAGGCATGCGGTCCATTCTGTCACCTTCTGGGTACACACAGGTTACCATGCCTCCCCTTCCCCGCCCACCCCGACCCTGGCAAGCCCAGACACTCACGGACACTTGGCTGGGTCCTGGCCTGGGGCCCTCTTCTCCCACGGTGACACCTGAAATATAAGAGGAGGCACACGGTGAGAGGGAGCAGGTGGGCCCCCGGTGCCAACGGGCAGCAGCACCCAGGAAGCACCAGGCTGGAAAAGGGTGTCAAACTGTGATGTCACACAGCCAGAGGTCCCTGCAGGCCACCCAGGCCCCTTGAACTTCAACAGCCTAGTAATGAACGAAGACTATGATCATCTTAACAGGGACTATGGCTGATGGGGAGAAAAACAGCACAAGAGGACATAGTGACCCTGGCCAGCCCAGGCCCCTCCTTACGCCTCACTGCGGAGCCCAGCCCAGAGTGCCCACTGTGTTGGGGTTGGCCCTGTGGTGCGGTGGGTTAACCCGCTAGTGTGGCAATGCCAACACCCTCTAATCAGCGAGCAATGGTTCAAGTCCCAGCTGCTTTCCTTCCGAATCCATGCTAACGTACCTGGGAAAGTAGGGAAGAATGGCCAAGACCGTGCATCCACACGGGAGACTTGGCTGGAGTTCCTGCATTCGATCTGGCCCAGCCCTGGCCTGTGGCCATCTGGGGAGTGAACCACCAGCAGATGGATGAGCTCGCTCTCTCTCTTGCTCTCTCTCTCTCTCCATTAACTCTGCAGCATCTTTGTGCAGTCCACGCCCCAGGTGATGGCAGGGGGAGGATTCAAGGCTAGCAGGTGTGGGAGGTGTGTGTGGGCGGGCGGGGGGTACAGTAGAGGAAGGTCCCCGGAGAACCGAGCAGGCTTCCCTCCGCACAGGGCCTGTGTCTCTTCCCCTGGAACCTTGGCATGGCTCGGACAGGCCCACCCCAGCTTGGAGGGGTGACGACAGAACTCAGGGTTTCAAGATTTCCAGCTCCCTTGCTCGTGACTGGTTTGGGGGAGGAGGTAGGGTCTGGTCCAGACCCGCAGGAACCGCAGAGAAATTGGGCATCATCTGGGTCTCCCATGTGAATGGCAGGAAACCAAGTCCTTGAGCCCAAAGTGCTGCCTCCCAGGGTGAGTATCCACAGGAAACCAGAGCCGGGTCTCAACCCAGGCTTTAAAAGGGATCAGACTTCTTGGGATCAGTGCAGTAGCCTAGTAGCTAAAGTCCTCGCCTTGCATGCACTGGAATCCCATATGGCCACCAGTTCATATCCCAGCTGCTCTACTTCCCATCTAGCTCCCTGCTTGTGGCCTGGGAAAGCAGTCCAGGACCACAGCAGTAGGAACCCTGCACCTGCATGGGAGACCAGGAAGAAGCTCCTGGCTTCGGATTGGCTTATCTCTGGCCATTATGGCTGCTTTTGAAGTAAACCAGTGGATAGAAGATCTTTCTCTTCTCTCTGTATATCTGCCTTTCCAATAAAAATAAATACCTAAAAAATTTTTTTGGTTAAAAAAGCAGCTTCCTGGGATATGTTCTATGGGTGACCCAGGGCATTTTCTCTCCCCTCCAGGGGAGGACAGAACCCTGGAGAGTCACTCCCCACCAGGGGACCTGGCCCTGGCAGACAGCAGCTCTTCAAGGCCAGAAGAGGGAAGGGGAGAGACAGCTCTGGGTTCCTGGGACCACACGAAGCTACTAAGCCTGCCTCCTCTGAAGCCATCCAAAATATTTCTCCACCATGCCAACCCCTCCAGGCTCCCGAGATGTCCAGACACAGGCAGCTCCCCCAACCCAACACCCCTTCTTACCTGGGGCTCCTGGATGAAGATGGCTACAAGGGGACTGTGCGCGGGGTTGGGGATCTGATCCCACCACTCCTTCTTAATCCTGTAGGACAACAGGAGAAGGGCTTGGAGGGGGACGTCAACTCCACAGGCAGGCATCCTTCCTCCCCAAACTGTCCCAGTCTCGTCTCCCACACCTGCTTCTTCGCCATTGGCTGGCAGAACACCGAAGTCCCACCCTGATCCGGCAGCAAGATGTCTATCACTTAAGCCCATTCTACAGATGAGGCCCAATCAGGTAGGGGGACAGTGGAGACTGTGGCAGAGCTAGGGTCACACTGTAGCAGTCAGGGGTCACCTCTATTCTCCCCTGAACCCCACTAGGAATGAGACCCCACAGCGAGACTTCACCTCCATCACAATCCTGGGCACAGGCTGAGGGACATCTAAGGAATAGACCCTCCTCCTGGGTGAGCTTGGAGCCATGGGGCCCTGGCAGGGAGGGAGGGACAAGCTGCCAATCCCTGCCCCTCAGCAGGTGTTCACTCAGTGCTTGCAACACAGTGTGCCCAAGACCCTTGCCCTGGCAGCTGAACTAAGCAAGGGGCCGCGAGGAACAGGTACAGAAGCGATTATGCGACCTCATTCATTCATTCATTCATTCATTCATGGTGATGAGCAGAAAAAGGGGTGTGCAGAGGAACGGGGCAGGTGCCTAGGGACATCTTGTGGGTGATGGCTTCCAAGCAGGGCTGGAGGGTGGCGGTGCAGGAGGGAGTGCTGGGATGGGCTGGGAATGGGGCTGTCCGGGGAGCAGGGCTCTGAGACCAACACAGCCAGGAGGTGGGAGCACCAGGAGACACTGAGTCAGGAGCGAGTGAGGACCAGCCCAGGGCCACCTGGGTCACTGACGATCAAGCCTAGGGCAGGCACCTGCCTTGTGTCAATCCCTTGTCTAGCTGGACCCATCTCAGAGAGAGGAAGACTGAGGCCAGAGACACTGTGACTCTGTAACTTCTCTTCCACCATGAGGCAGCCCTCCCACAACCATCCCTTGGGGCCTGGGCTCTGTGGCCACTGTCTGATGTCCCCACTGCTGCTTCCAACCGGCAAAGCCCTGTCAGTTACCAGCTACCAGCACCAAGACCAGGTTCAAAGCCAGATGCCTTGTCTACCTGCACAACCGTCTCAAATTCCTCCGGCTCCATGTCTGAGTGCCTACACAGAACCAGAGGCCCCCTGAGGTGATAAGGAGATGTAGCCCAGGGGTCACCTGCAACCCTGCATTCCCCACAACCCTGGGGACCTGTCTGATGGAGCATCTTCCATCTCCATCCTGGGATGCAGGTCTCTGCGGTGCCTGTCCTGGTTTCAGCACCGAACAGCTGCTCAGGAGACCATGAGGAGCCAGGGCAGAGCAGTCATTCCTTGTCCCCCTCCATCCCATGCCTCCCGCACACACACAGAGGGACGGGTTGGGTGGTATCTCGTGCTGAGCCCCGGACTCACTTGATGGCGCTGAAATAGCAGGCCAGGCAGACGAACAGGATGACCACACAGGATACACTGACGCCCAGCCGGAGGCGCTGCTCCAAGGGCTGCGTGTACTCTGCAGGTGGGAAGGGAAGCCCAGAGCTGCAGACCCCGCCCTCAACCCTCCTCCTGCTCCCAGACCCTTCCTGGCCTGGTAGCCCTGCCCAACTCACCTCCTCACCCCCACTCCACCCCAACCTGCCGCACTGCCCCAGCCTGAACTTGCAGCTCTTCTGCTGGAAACACAGAGGACCAGTGTGTTGACCACTCGAGTTCAAAGCCCGACTCTATACATCTCATGCTGGATAGCCCTGGGGAATGTCCTGGGAAGCTTCTAGAAAGATTTCTGCCTCCTGGTAAAGGAGGTGCCCAGGGTGTAACCCCCATCGTAGCACCATTTCTTTGCCTTTCTCTCCATGCAGTGGTTCATGAAGATCAAATGTCACCAAGACAGGGAAGGTAGATCTCTGTCCTCTCTCTCTCTGGGAGTATATGTATATGATTCTGCCTTTCAAATAAATACACACATCAAAAAAGAATATTCTCCTGAGATGGTGCTCTGTAGCATTTGCCAGACTGCCAAGGGGACCCAGGGCACAGAAATGGTTAAGGATTTTGGTCCTGCAGCATAAAAAGATGAAGCATGACAACCCCTCCAAAGTCACTCAGCAGCCCACAGCATTCACACCGGACCGTTCCCTGAGCAGGAAGGAGGGTTCAGCCATGCAACAGATGGGCCCACCTGCCCCTGCGGGGCCGGCTAACACACCACGCCCCTCGCTAAGGCTGCTCCTCCCGCCGAGAAACAAACAACCCCAAGGCCTCTGGCCACGCGACGACGGGAGCCCAGGGCAGACACTGAGTACTCACGGTTCTGCCAGCGGACGCTAGGGCTCCAGTCACTCCAGCTGCTGTTGTAGCTCTCAGCCCAGGCCCTCACCTGCGCTGTGTAAAAGACCCCATTCTTGAGGGTGCTGGCAGCCAGGCGCAGGCTGGGATCTCGGTAGGTTATGTTGTAGATTTTGACCTGGTAAAGGAGAGCGAGCTGTGATGGGGGTGGGGTGAGGGAGGGCATGTCCCTTTTCTACCCTGGCTGCTGGCCTTAACGGACCTTCTGAGAGCCGCCCCCCCACCTCCAAGTAGGGATATTCTGTCCTTCCTCCACATGAGGTCACACTGTCTGAACACGGCCCCTGTTTCTGCCTCCTGCTATGTGATCTTACAGAAGTGACATGACTTTTCTGGATCTCCACATCGGGTCTCCTGCCACATGAGCAGAGCACCTGCCTCGCCTCCCAACAGAGTGGCTGTGAGGTTGGGTGCCCAGAACAGGGTCGGCCCAGAGAAGCACCGGGTGCTCTTCCAGCAGCCCCAATGGAGCCAACACATCCCTCAGGGGCTCCCAGGTAACTCCATGGTCAAGACTAAAGTTCCAGGCCTCGTCCCCTGGAGCCTTAGCCCAGGAACCACTGTTCAGAGAATGAGATGCAAATGAGCCCAGACTGCCTGCTGCCTTCTGTGTTCTAAGATACATCCTGGTCTCCATCTTGATCCTGCCCTTGTACCACCCAGAGGATGGGCAGGACCTGGACTTGTTTCCAGCAGGAGTGGGCGAGGAGGTGGCAGATCACACCATGCACAGGTGTGATGGCCTAGGACAGTCATGTCCAGCTGGGTCACTTGTCCCAAGCCCACGTCTCTAAAATGGAGGGGCCTCTGCAGGATTTGCCCAGTCACTCGTGCAGTGCCCAGCTGCCATGGGCACCTGAGAAACGGTGACCACAGCATCCGCAGCCCTCGTCCGACTGGAAGCCTCTCTGTCTATGTGCTCACTGCACATGTCCCAGCATATCATTCCATGAACCTCCAAAACTCTTCCTTCTCTGCCTGGCCTGTCCTCCCCCTCTTCATGTCCTGTCTAAAAACCCCTAAGCAACCCTCAATCCCCAAATCAAAATGCCCTCTCCATTATCTGGGCTACACCCAGGGGAATAAACAGCTCCATCCCCCAAATCCCACACTCTCTTTTAATACCCAATTTGAGCCACAGCCAGGTCACTTGCCCAACATCTACCCCTCCTCCAATCAGGACAGGTAAACAAATCCATAATGGCAATGTTCATGCTCATTGGTCTAAAATGATCACAGCAATCCCATTCTCTGGCCTGTGATTGGTTAGAGGGAAACACACAGCCAGCTCCCACACTGACTGTTTTAAGGTTCAGCCAGGCGCTTGGAAGGGCAGCTTTAGGGGTGGGAGTCTTCGTCGCTCCTGACCCACCAGCAGGAAAAACCAATGGCGACTTTCTCCTTTAAACCTGGCATCCTATGGCCTGGCAGAGCCTGGGTCCTTGTGGGCATTTAGGAAGTAGATCCGTGACCCCTCTGTCTCTTCCTCTCTGTCACTCTTGCCTTCTAAATGCAAGTTTAAAACAAAAGAAACAAATTCTTGGGCCTGGCTTGATGGTTCAACTGGCTCATCCTCTGCCTGGCACGTGCCAACATCCCGTAGGAGTTCCAGTTCATGTCCCAGCAGCTCCACTTCCCATCCAGCTCCCTGCTTGTGGCCTGGGAAAGCAGTGGAGGACAGGCCACAGTCCTGGGACCCTGCACCCACATGTACCCACATGCGAAACCTAGAAGAAGCTCCTGGCTCCTGGCTTTGGATTGGCTCAGCTCTGGCCTTTGCAGCCATTTAGGGAGTGAACTAGCAGATGGAATATCTTTCTGCCTCTTTTTGTAAACTTGCCTTTCCAATAAAAATTTGCGAAAAGAAAAAAAAAAAAAAGAAAAAGAAACTAATTTCCCGCTACCGCTGCTGGAAAAACAAGCAGCCCTGGAGGACCTGCCACAAGTGTCCTCAGAAGTGAATGGAATTGGGACTGTGGGTGGCCTTGACCTGTGGCTGAACCTGTGTTTTCCAGGGAAGTTCTAAGCCACAGCCTCTAATCTGTCCAAAGAGGTCCGTCCAGCCTTCTTCCTGCGTGGGTCAACCTTGAGCAACCCAGTAAGGGACTGCTTTGCTTTGGGCCTCAGATTCCCGGAACCGGACACTGACACATGCCTGCAGTCTCACCTGCTCCCCACACAGCACTGTCCCCCTCCCAAACTGGGAACACTGACAAGGCCCAGAGGGCTCCCCTCCTCTGAGCAGAACAGGCGGCAGCTTCTGCTGTCGGTCCCACCCCTACCCAGCAAGCCACTTACATCGGCAGGTTCCTCTTCACTAGAGACCTTGACCATGTAGGACAGCGCGTCAAACAGGTAGCTCCCTGCTGGGTATGGGTTGCTCCAGTTCAGCAGCCACATGTCCAACTCAGTGTTCACCGTGAGGTTGCCGGGGGTCCTGGGTTTCACTGCGGAGTGGAAGAGATGACTGCATGAGGGGTGATGCACGGGGTGGGGGCATGCTCCAGCCTCAGCCTCGCCTGTGCAGCATGGCCACAGAGCCCTGCAGGGGGCCCCGTGGACATTAAGAAACCTGAGATGGGAACCCAATGATGAGGATGATAAAATTCCCCCAATTCCACACAACTGGGGTTCAGCATTAAAGCCGCTATTTGAGACAATGGTATCTCACACCAGAACACTGGTTCGAATCCCAGCTGCTCCACTTCCTATCCAGCTCCCTGCTTGTGGCCTGGGAAAACAGTCAAGGACAGCTCAAAACCTTGGGACCCTGCACCCACGTGGGAGACCTGGAGGAAGTTCCAGGCTCCTAGCTTTGGATTGACATAGCTCCAGCCGTTGTGGCCACTTGGGGAGTGAATCATTGGACAGCAGATTTTCCTCTCTGTCTCTCCTCCTCTACATATATCTGACTTTGCAATAAAAAGAAATAAATCTTTTTTAAAAATACAGCACTGTTGCTGGAGGACTAAACTGCTGTAATAATATATAGGGGTGGGGGATGGTGGAGGCAGAAGATAGGAGGAGGAAAGGGAAAAATCTGTATCTATCTGCATCATAGAAAATAATGGAAACAATTCTAAAAATAGACAATGACAAAAATGTCACTTAAAAGAAGATTTATTTATTTTTATTGCAAAGGCAGATTTATAGAGAGCAGAGACAGAAAGATTTTCTGTCCACTGATTCACTCCCCAAGTGGCCGCAATGGCCAGAGCTAAACTGATCCAAAGCCAGGAGCCAGGAACCTCCTCCAGGTCAAACACATGGGTGCAGGGTCCCAAGGCTTTTGGCCGTCCTCTACTGTTTTCCTAGGCCACAGGCAGGGAGCTGGATGGGAGCTAGAGCTGCCAGGATACGAACTGGCACTTATATGGGATGCTGGTGCGTGCAAGGTGAGGACCTTTGCCACGAGGTTATCGCACTAAGCCCAGTTTCTTCCTTCCCTCCTTCCTTCCTTTCTTTTTTTAAAGCACAGAATTCTACATAGCACTTCAGTGTCTCCAGCTTCCTGTCTACAGTGGTACAAAAGGCTGAGCCACATCACAATGCAACCTTCGGACTTCGGCCACAGTTGCACGCCACACTCCCATTTGCCAAGTTCCTGCTTCTGGATTTTGACCCACCTGCTTTAAAACTTCATTCTCTTTCTAAGCAACCATATCCATGAGATCACATGTAAGAGTACACTTCAACATGTCAGTGGGAAAAAGGATTAAAAACAACTGAGTTGACTTGCATGCACAAAAAAATGTGCAAATCCATGCATACACAGAGGTGTCTGAAAACTCACGGAAACCACATATTACAAGAAAATCAGAGAAGGAGTCCAAATTTTGTTTTGCAACAAAAGAATGTCTCTTATAAACATCTATTTGTTTAAAAGGGAGAGAGATCGCTTGATTCCATCTGCTGGTTCACGCCCCAAAAGTCCATAACAGCCAGGGCGAGGCCAGGCTAAAACTCCGCGTGCTGGGAAGACCTTGGTCCCTGGGAGGGGCGGTCTTTGGATGTTGCTTCCACTGCACAGTAGCATTAAGACATGAGACAGGAGCCAGAAGTTATTCCAGCATCACACGGGGTTGACAATGGCTTTTGGAAGCTGAGGTTCAGAGAGGCTGTGTGACTTTCAGTGAGGACACAGCCAGATGTGAAGAGAGACTTTTATTCCTCACCATGCTGCAGCAAGCTCATGGGGGGATTCCTGCAGGAACTCTGGGTCCCAGCAGGGCGTCCACCTGCCACAGTCAAGGCCACTGAAAGAGGCAATGGAAAGTGGAAGGAGCATCTCCCATTGACAGCCAGTGTGTCTACTACTAAGGACAACCCTTCTCGATACGCCTTCCTGGACACTGAACTCACGGGCTTTAAACAGCTGTGCCGAGGTGGAAGGTGGGGCTCCCGTTTTGAGGATGGGAAAATGGAGAAGGCTGGCTCCCTCCAGCACTCAGACCCCGCCCCCGGCCCCACCCACTCACCGTGAAACTTGGGCTGGAAGAAGTCTGTCCACAGCAGCTGTGGTCCTGCCCACAGGTCCAGCTTGTAAGTGTCCCCTCCAACAATGTACTCCACGTACATGGCACACACGCATACAGTGTCTTTGCTGTTCTTGGGGATACACGTGTAGTTTCTGTGGATACTGATGTTGAGTCAGACTTGGTCACAGGCAGCCTGCCCCAACTCCTCCAGGACACTGCCACGCCCCACCTCCCCCAAAGAGCCAGCCACCTGCTCTTCCAGCTGCCCAATCACCCCTGCTCACCTCTGACCCCTCCCAGCAAACTGCATCTGGCACCTGCACCAGGCATAGCGCCCAGAGCAGACCATCTCCTGGGAGCAACCCCATTGGGCACAGCCTCCCCGGCCCCTGACACCAGCACAGGCTTACTCAGGGACCACAAAGTCCAGCAGGTAGGACAGGTGGAGCTCAGCGCTGCAGTTGATGGGACGGTCCATCTCCCACGAGCAGGTGGAGACACTTAAGTAGTCGGAGACGCAGGTGGGTTTGTGCAGGACCCGGATACTCCCTGGGGAGACAAGGGAGTGCTCTCTCTGAGTCGTCAGGAACCATAAGCAAGAGGACAAGCAGGGCAAAAGGGACAGGTCGGAAAGCTACCGTGGAGGTACCACGGGGACCAGTGCACACCATGCTCCATGGCACTGGGGCCAGGACCAGGACTCCCTGAGATCAAGGGAAGGAGCCAGATGCACCTGCTCTTTAACTCACTACCTGCCCTGGGACGGATCCTGGCGAGCACCTGCCCCAGTGCAGGTGTGAGGTGGGAAGGTGCTGTTCTCCCGGACTCCCTGCCTCGCCCTAGCTCTAGGCCACGCAGCAACTGCTCCCTTGGGAGTGTGTCTGGTCCGTGCCCAGCACCAGGCCCCATCTGAGCCGATGAAACTGCCGTCCAATCAACCCCAAGCAAACAAACCCCGATTGCCACCTGCTCCCCTAAACACCTGTTCCTCCCAGAAGGGCGGCCCGCACCCGGGATGAGACGGCCACGCTGCTGTCCCATGCGGTCTCCTTCCGCCGCCTGCTGACGCCCAGCAGCAGGGCTATGGAGCTAATTTGTTGGACAAGGGCTTGAACTTTCACCTTCAACTCCAACTTCCGTTCGCCCCGACCCCTCGCCTGACGACGCAATCTCCACGGATCTATGTTTTGGTTCCGGGACATACCGCAGGCCCCTCAGACCGGAAGGACTGACAGGGAGTGACTTACCAGAGCCTGCGGCCCACACCAGGATCAGGCAGCTCACAGGGAGCAGGAGCCAAGAGCAAAGGCGCCCCATCGGGAGAGGGGGAGGGACCTGTGGAGACAGAGCGAGAGCAGGTCAGCGCACACCTGGACCCCTGTCATCTTCCTCAGGAGGCAGCCCACTTCTGCCCCTGCCTGCAAGAAGCCCTCCGTGTTGGCTGAGCCAGGATCACACATCTCAAGAGCTACTTCTTTGGGTGGTCTTCCTTTGGAGAACCAGGCCCCTTCACGCCCTCATCCAGAGGTCAACCTCCTACTTCTGGACCATCTGTGAACCCCAAGTGAGCAAGCTGCCCTCCGGTGCCTCTTCGGTCTCCTTATCTGTGAATGGGATCCCAAATGGCCTCCATCTCTTCCGAGTAACACGAGCAGAGCCCTGAACTGGTGACCAGAACACAGTTGCCTGCCTCAATACACCCAGACTTCTGGAACCAACAAACAAACAAACAAACAAAAAAACACCTTGGGCTGCATGAGGAAGAGAGAGCTGCCTGTGGGCGCAAACTGGTGAGTCCCACGTGCCAGCAGATGTGGTGGGTGGGTGGGGGACTGCGCTCCGCTTCCCAGATGGGGCCTCTCCAAGCACTTGTGCCCAACCTGCTTCCCAGCCCTCATTCCAGTTCCTTTCTTTTTTAAAATTTAAAAAGATTTCCTTATGGTTTATTTGAAAGGCAGAGTACAGAGAGAGAGAGACAGCCAGGACTCAAATGGAAAGTGGAGTGGCCGGGACTTGAACTGGCACCCATTAGGGATTGCAAGCGGTAGCATAACCCATTGCACCAGGACACATGCCCCTGGGTGCTGCATTTTGGCAGCACAGGGGACAAAGATGCATTTGAGCAAAGGAATCAGCTATGGGGGCCACACGTGTGGCCGAGCTGATGATTTCCAGTCACTGTCCAGGGCGTGCAGGGGCCGGAAAGCATCTCAGAAGTCCCCTGCCTCAGTTCAGTGGGATGCTGCCAATACCCCCATCTCCGATATGTTGTCACTTATCCTCAGCTTGCTCTCTTTGCCTAATGAGGCACCCACTCCCAGGTGACAGCTGCTGGAAAGAGCACCCCATGCTCAGCCAAGCTTTTATTTATTTTTATTGGAAAGGCAGATCAGATTTACCAAGAGCAGGAGAGACAGAAAGGTCTTTCATCTACTGGTTCACTCCCCAAATGATTTCAATGGCCGGAG
The DNA here is from genome assembly GCF_017591425.1 of Ochotona curzoniae. Classification (NCBI taxonomy): domain Eukaryota; kingdom Metazoa; phylum Chordata; class Mammalia; order Lagomorpha; family Ochotonidae; genus Ochotona; species Ochotona curzoniae. Next base: position 9,880,786 of record NW_024465421.1, read on the forward strand.
TTGAACCGATACAAAGTCAGGAGCCAGGAGCTACTTCTGGGTCTCCCACGTGGGTGCAGGGTCCCAAGGCTTTGGGTCATCCTTGACTGCTTTCCCAAGCCACAACAAGCAAAGAGCTGGAAGGGAAGTGGAGCTGCAAGGACACACACTGGCACCCATATGGGATCCTGGCACCCATATGAGGATCTTAGCCATTGACCTATCACGCTGAACCCTCAAATTGTATATATATATATATATATATATATATATATAAAATCTCTTTAAGAAGGCCCCTCATCTAGGCAAAGGGTTAACTCAGAATGAAACCCAGGCCTCTGTGTGATAACAGCGAATCCCAAAAAGGGAATCACTTGAAGTGCACACACCATGAACCCATGTCACATTCCTGAGACTGTGAACAGTGTGACAGAAAACAGACATGGCGCTGCCCGAGGCTGAGGGCGGGCGGGGGTGGGCAGGCCGGACCTCGGATGCAGCCATAAAAGGGCACAGGAGGGCTCCCTGTGGTGACGAGGCCGTGTGGGTCTCTTGTCTGCGAGGTAGATGTCCAGAACCCCCCATGGGATCCAACTGTGTAGACTGAATACATATGCTCCCATGCAATCAGGGAGCCCAGAGACCATCCTGGCAATACCCAGGTCAGGATGGGTAAGCTAACGACCGCCAGTGCGGGATCTGAAGGGTGCAGAGACAGTACCTTACAACTGCACACGCATTTGCAACAATCTGAAAATAAAAAGCTTAAAAAAAATGAAGAATAAAATCCAAGATCCCTGATGATCCAGCCCCACAATCCTCAGACGTCCCCTCCTCAGGTCCTCTCTCTTTGTCCCCCACACAACAGGATATCCTCTCTCGCTCCCTTCTCCCTTCAAGCCTTCCACCCTCCTTGGAGCCCTTGGCTTATCAAAGCACCTGTGGCCCAGAAGTTACCACCATCTCAAATCGTATTAGTGAAGTTACACGCATGAATATTCATTTCATTTTGAGATGCAGGTGGCCAAGTTAACAAAATTCGACTGGAGAAAAAAAAATCAACATTCCTAGATCAAAGATCTTAAAAATAAATGGAACATGGACAAAAAAAAAAAAAAAAAAAAAACTAGGAAAAGGCAGAAAGCCACATCACAAAGGGTTAGTGGCCTTAATAGATAAAGAGATCTTTCAGATCACTAAGACCAACAGCCCTGAGGGAAAGACAGGCGAAGGGCATCCGTGGCTCGCAGAAGTGGCCCACAGTAGGCTGCCAGCTTACAAAGAGAAGGCCATAATTGATAACTTGTCATTTGCAGTAGGTGTTCAGCTGTGCAGGTATGTGAACGGCTGGTCTCCTCTGAGAGCATCCAATGCCCAAGAGGACCGAGGTGTTTTTGCTTTTTAAGGTTTAATTATTTTTTTCCTTTGAAAGGCAGATGTTACAGAGAGGAGGAGGGACAGAGAGAGACAGATCCTCCATTCACTGGTTCATTCCCCAAATGGTCACCATGGCTGGAGGTGGCAGCCTACGGTGGGGGAGGTAAGTGGTGAGCCCTGGACCTGCAGGTACCCACAGCTTACCCAGCCCAGCCAGGTGCAGGAGCCTCCCACACTTCTTGCCTCCTGACTCAGAACCTGTCTTGAAAGGGGGGATACAGGGGTTGGGGGGAGACTGGCTCTGCAGCCAGGAAGCAGCCATCCCTCCTGCCACCATGCAACAGGTGCCTCCAAAGCAGCCCTGAGAGTCCCTGCCCTGAAGCCACCCTAGAGCTTGCTCTGGTGTCTAGGACATCTGGGCCCGGCTGGCAGGGGCCCAGGGACACGCTGGCTACTCCCAGGGCAGCAGCAGGCCAGCCAGGGTTTACAGCATTGACTGCTGCGTCTGCAGCTCCTCCCCAGATGACAATGTCCCCAAATAACCTGGGTCCTGCCTGCCTGCTCCAGCCCGGCCCAGCAGGAGTGACAGAGTGCCCAGCCTGCCTTGGGTACCTGCTGTCTGCTCCCAGCTCTCACCCTCTGGCACTTCCCCAGCACCTGCTAAGCGCCAGCCTCTACACTACTCACTCACTCATTTATCCACCAACCGTCCATCCAGCCACTCACCATCCATTTATTCATTCCTTTCTTTCACAAACTGTGTGAGTGAGACTGGGAGCCACCAGAGATTTCCAAGCAAAGTGATACTATGAGGCTTTTAAGAGGTCTCCCCCCGGGGGAGTGGGAGGGGCAGTGTTGTGGGTCAGCTACCTAAGCTGCCAGCTGGGGACTCCTGCATCTCATATCATAGTGCTGGCATCGAGTCCCAGTTCCTTGGCCTCTGGCCCAGCTCCAGTAAAATGTCTGGAGAGGCAGCAGCAATGGCTCAAGTGCTTGGGTGTCTGCTATTCACGTTGGAGGAGAGCCAACCTGGGCTCCTGGTTTCCATCTGACCTGGCCCTGGCTGCCCTGGCTGCTGCAAGCATTTGGCAAGTGACCAAGATCTTCCAGTGATGGAAGATTCTCTCCCTCTTTCTTGTTCTCTCTGCCTTTCAGATAAACAAACCCTTAAAAAAAAAAAAGACTCTGGCTGTGGGTGGGAGATGAAAGGTCATGGGTCAAGGGCAGAGACCGGGCCAGTGAAGAGGCTGCTGTTCTGGCTCCATGCCAGCTACAGAGGCTTGCCCCAGTGGTGTAGGGAGGAGGATGGTAAAAGGGACTGGCTGGAATCTGGCTCCGGGTTGAAGGAGCAGGATTCCCCAACAGCATGGCTGGTAGGTGCTGGGGCGGAGGGCTAAGGGGTGCAGGAGGCACAGAGCATTCAGCCTGAGCTCTGTGTGGATGGGGGAGGGGCCAGTGTGAGAAGGCCTTCTGGGGCTCAGGGGTTCAGCATCAGACACAAGCACAGGCAGGTGAGGGAAAGCTCTGGCACCTGCGCTCAGATCACCTGCCCTGCCTCCAGGGACCACCCCGCCTCCCCGCTCCTCCCCCACCCCCCGGGTTGCCAGGGGCACTCCCGCTCTCTGCTGCCTGACCTGCCACGTACCAAAAGGTGCCACCCCACCACCTGGGTTAGGCATGCCCTTTCCCACAAGGCCAGAGGCTGTTTCAAAGCTCTGCAGAGAGCCTGGCACACACCAGGGGCTTCCAGAAACGTCTGCTCGTTGTCCAAAGGGTCCCCTGCCACGTCCCGGCCTTCCAGTGTCCACGTTTCACCACCAAGTCAACATGCATCAGTTCTGGCGTGGAGTGTCCCTGAAGGCCAGCTGGGAGGCAGGGATCCTGTGGGGATGATTCGAGGCCCTAGACGCAGGGACGCCACCTGACACCAACACACTGATTCCATCTGCTTATATTAGCAACGACTATCACAGTTCCCAGGGACCTGAGGCTGGCAGATGTCTTCCCTACCAGCTGTGCCCAGGTTGCCTGCCCCCCCAGCAGGCCACAGCACAATAGGCCACTCAGCCCATGGATCCCATCCACCCCCAACTTCAGCCTCCATCCCTGACTCTCCAGACCCAGCGTAGCATTAGACCCCACCCCCACTCCCGTAGTTATTCAACCCTGACCCCAACCCTGAGAAACACAGCAGCTGCTGTGAATCCCATACCCCTTCCCAACCCCACACATGGTAGAAATGGTGCATAGGAGGGCCTAGGGGCTAAAATCCTCACCTTGCACTTGCTGGGATTCCATTTGGGCTCTGGTTCATATCCCAGCAGCCCCGCTTCCCATTTGGATTCCTGCTTGTGCCCTGGGAAGGCAATAAAGGATAACCCAAAGCCTTGGGACCCTGAACCTACGTGGGAGACTTGGAAGGGGCTCCTGGCTCCTGGCTTCAGAATGGCTCAGCTTTAGCCGTTGTGGTCACTGGGGAGTAAATAAATCTTGGAAAAAAAATAATAATAAAAGAACTGGAGTTTGAACCCATGCCTCCTGGCTGTAGGTCCTTGGCACAGAGTAGGCAACCAGGAACTCAATCTGGGTGTGCCTCTCCCACTTGCAGGCAGATGTGGTGCAACATGCCCCCTGCAAAGAGGAGGAGGCTGAGGCCTCCCTGGGGTGGGGCGGGGAGCTCAGAGAGCTTTGGGGAGGAGCCAGTCCTGCTCCCCACAGTAGACTTGCCTCAACAATGCCTGGGACTTTGCCCCCTTGGCAGGGCCAGCGGGGGCACAGATCAGAGGTTGGCTATTCCCTTGCCTGTCTGCAGACGGCTGTGCTGAGAGGAGGCTCTCGGTCAAGTTCTTCCATTGGTCATACTCTGTGTTGTTCCTAGCACGGGTGCGGGTTCCAGGCACCTTCAGTCAGGGTTGTGTCCTTGCTGTGGGGGGTGATGGCAAGGGACAAGAGGGCACATCCTGGGGGGGGAGTGGTCATGCCTTGCTCTTGTCTTTTTGTTTAATAAGAGGCAGAGAGACAGAGACAGGCAGTAAACAGAGATCTCCCGCCTGCTGGCTCACTACCCAAACACCAGCAACAGCCAGGGCTGGGCCAGGCTGAAGCCAGGAGCCAGGAACCCAATCTGGACCTTGCATGTGGCACTTAGCTCTCTCTCTCTCTGTTTTTCAAGTAAATCCAATAAATGTATATAAACTCGGTGACAGCTACACACTTAGGGACACTGACAAAGCCTTTTCCTAACCCCATCTTTCTACAAATTTTCACAAAATTCCCAAAAGGGGCAGGTGTTACAGGGCTAAGGGATGCTTACATCCCATTTTAGAACGTGGGTGCAGGTCCCAGCTGCTCCACTTTCCATTCAGCTCCTTGCTAACGCACCTGGGAGCAACAGATGATGTGGTTGGTTCCTTGAGTCCCTGCCGCCCACGTGGGAGACGCCGGGTAGAGCTACTGGTTTTAACCTGCTCCAGGCCTCGTCTTTATGGGTATTTGGGGAGAGAACTGGCAGATCCTTCTCTGTCTCTCTCTCTCTTTCCCTCTCTCTCCTTCTCTCTGTGTCACTTCGTCTTTCTAATAAATGCATCTCTTATAAAGAAAAAAAAAAACCAGAAAATAGATTAATATCAGTAGTAAGTTTGATCTAGCGGAATCTCATAGATTTTCCCATCCAGCAGAAAACATATCTTCTTTTCAAACACACAAGGGACATTCAGAAATACTGACCAGAAAGTGCAGCCAAGGCCATCTCAACACATTCTCTTTCGTAGAAACTACACACAATGACTCTAAAGACCCAATATAGGAGCCAACAACGGAAAACTTCAAAAAAATTCCACCCGCCTCAAAAAACATTGAAAAGCACCTAATACTCTGAAGTAACCCTTAAAAATGGAAGTGGAAAGAGAAATAAGATGTAATCTGGGCAGAGAAGGGCAGTGAGGCCAGACTCCTGGGGTGAAGCCAAAGCTGTATTGAGAAGAAAAATGATAACCATTTAGCCTTGAGTGGATCGGGCAACAAGACAGACACACACTAGCCTCCAACAGGCAATCTCAGGATGGAGGGAACTTTGACTGACAGCAGCTCATGCAATGAGACAGGTGGGAGACTTAACTGGCAAAGCCTCATGCCAGCTCTGGCAGCATATGGCCATGATAAGGTATGACCACAGACTGCATTATCAGAGGTATCAGCTCCTGGGTCAGGAAGGTCTTCTCTGACGGGACAAGCAAGCAGGCTGTGACCTTTCTGGCTGCCTGACTCATGGTGGTAGAGTATTGGTCAGGGCCAGATCACCATGCGAGTGGAGTAGGGGGTCCCCCAGGAAGCTGGATTCCAACTCCTGGTCTACAAAGGCCATTGAGGCCCAGGTTGGAGGCACTGCATCACCGCTCTTCCTGGAGAAGTTTCATTTCCTCTTTCGAAAACCTCAGGCCTCCCACGAGATTTGCAAAAATGGTTCTCAGGGCCTCTGTTCCCTGGTTGTCCAGTGGACACTTGGGTTCCTTCAAACTGAATCCCCCAGGCCGAGAAGCTCGGAACCACAGTCCGTGGCACGGGCTTCTGGGTTTGGATCAGGAATCTGCTGCTTCCTTGCAGGGTCAGAGTGGGAGCCTCAGCCACCCCCTTGGGGAAATGGTTGAACAACCATTCACCTCTGCTTGCCCATGCCTCGCACAGGGCCTGCCTCACAGCCCCGCTGTGCCCCTTCACTCGGCAACTCCCGCACCACCCACCATGCTGGGGAGCTACTGCTCCTTTGAAATCTGATCTGCAGACGAATCAGATCCTGTGCAACGTGGGGTTTGTAGGAAGCAACCATGGCCAGACCACACTTATGGGGGGCGGGCACAGGCATGGCAGGTACACAATCAACAGGGTAACCATGTACAACTCGAGAGCAGGTGTTGAGCCTAGGACCCACACTGGGTGCATCTGGTTCCACACTGGTTCCACATCTGCCTCTGGCTCCTGCCTGCAGTTCCCTGTCCAGGTGCACCCTGGAGGCAGCAGGTGACAGCTTAGATGACTAGGTTCCTATTCCCACCTGGGAGATCTGGACTACATTCCTGGCTCCCAGTTTCAGCCCCAGCCCAACCTTGGGGGAGAGAGCCAAGGAATGAGAATAGTTCCTACATTCCATTGGTGTATTCATTGTTTCTATGTATCTAAGTACGTATCTGTCCATCACCTGTTTTGTCGGTGGGAGGTGGGAGGTGGGAGGGTCCTCAGCACTTCAGGCAGTATTCACTGTGATTAAACACAGTGGTGACGGCCTGGCGTGGTCGCCATTAGTGGCCAAGTCCTCACCTCGAACATGCCAGGATCCCATATGGACACGGTTCGTGTCCCAGCGGCCCGGCCTCCTATCCAGCTCCATAATTGTGACCTAGGAAAGCAGTGGAGGACGGCCCAAAGCCTCAGGACCCTGCACCCGCGTGGGAGACCTGGAAGAAGCTCCTGGCTTTGAATCAGCTCAGTTCTGGCCTTTGCCGCTATTTGGAGAATGAATCAGGAGACAGAAGATCTTCCTCTCTGTCTCTCCTCTCTATAAATCTGCCTTTCCAATAAAGATAAATAAATCTTAAATAAAAACAAAACACACACACAGTGGCGAACAGCCTGAGGACTCTACACCTTTCAGGTGCCCTGCCTTGCTGTGGGACCCCTGGCTGGTTACTGAACCTTTCTGTGCCTTCGTCATAGCATCTACAGAGCCTGAATGGCAGTGGCTAGAACTCACCGCATTATGATGAAAGTTCAGGGAGATCATGCAGGTGTCTGGCACCTGCAAATTACCCTGACCTCCATTCCATGCAACCACACCCGTTCTCAGGTGCACCAAGCCTGTTCCTACCTCAGGGTCCCCGCAGGTAAGCTTCCCATCTGGAGCCCTCCTCCTCTGCATACCCTGCTCACCTGCCTTCAGGTTTGGGCCCAGCAGCAGCAAGCGACCCCTCTCCCCGTGTCAGCACCTTGTTCCTGGGTCTCCCGTGTCCCCCATCCCCAGAGCGTTCGCCGAGTGTGTGCATAGACGCATAGACCTCAGCTGTCACTCCACACCTAGGAGCCCTGGTGACTTTCAGAACTTTCAAGCTTTGAGCAAAAGGAAGGGGAATGCATTCTGCAGGCTGCAGGCTCTGGCCCCTCCTCTCCTGGAACTGGGTTCCTGTAGACCCTGGCACGCCCCAGCTCCTCAGCCCTGCCGACTGCTTGCTTCCTCTCTCCTCAGAAGCAGGCAGCCCGGCCCCTGCCAGGAGGTCACACGGAGCTCCTGGCCTGGCCTTAGCACACAGCCAGGTTTCCGGAAGCACCCAGCCTGGCCTTGGCACACAGCCCACACAGGTTCCTGAAGCAGCCCACGTGGGGTGAGGTGACTCCAGTTCCTCCCCTGCCCCCCCCCCCGGACCCCAAGAGAGAGTGAGTCAGTCAGGCCTCAAACAGAACCCGCAGAGCCATCACCGTTTCTTGGAAAGGCAAGAGCAGGCGCGTTTATACAGCACCAGCATGTAGGCCGACCGGAAGGCCAGAAGTGGGGTCCTGCCTGCTCCTTGGCCTTCTCCCTTCCCTGGGCCTGGGTGTCTCTCGGAGTTCACCTCCTCCAGGGGGGCCTAATCACCCTCCCTGGCTCACCCTCCCCTTCTGAGGAATGGAAGTTGCAGGTACACTGTCTGATGAAAGCTCGCTCTCTCTCTCTCCTCTCTCTCCTCTCTCTCTCTCCTTCCCTCGGGAGTGGTTAGATCTTAAACACTAACTAAACATACTTTGTTCTCAAATTCTGCTTAACATGAACCCATGGCTGTGACTAATGAGACCTCCGCTGAACTCAACAGATAAAGAACTGAAACTTCAGAATTCCAGGCAGGGACAGGAGTCCAGTCGTCACACCTCAAAGAGGTCCCCAGATCACGCCCCCCAATGCCAAGTTCAAATGCATCTCCTACCTCCCACCCCCAATTCCAAACCCACCTTGAAGCTGTGCTTGCCCTTCAGCCAGGCCATATTCTTGCTAAATTTCCCCCACTCCCTTCTCGGCTTCTGAAAAGCCTTCCTGTTGGTAAGCCAGGTGCCCCACAGGCACCTCCAATGTTACAGTCCCCTCTCTATCAATGTGCCTGGGAAGGCACCAGAAGATAAGATCCAAGTCCTGACGTGCCTTCCACCCTTGTGTGAGACCCAGATGGAGTTCCAGGCTTATTGTAGTCCTTGGAGGACTCAACCAGTAGATATAGGATCTCTCTCTCTCTCTCTCTGTCATTGTGCCTTTCAAATAAATATAGATATTTTCTTTAAAGTGCACAAAAATTCCTCCGCTGACTCCAGAAGCAGGGAAGGTACCCTGAGACCCAAAGGCATGTTCCCCACTCACGCCTCCCTACCCACTCCGTGAGATGGCCAGCTTCCAGCACAAGCCCACTTCTCCCGCCTTGAATCTTGTCCCTGGCAAATTGGAAGCTTGGACCTAGTTCTCTGTTGTCAAGATGTGCTTCAGATTCGGAGATGATTCGGGTTGCAGCAAGGCCATCACCCCACTTGCCCCCTCCTTGACCCGGAGTCAGAGGAGGTCTGGTACAGCACCCCGAGATGGGGCAGCTCACATCTCCACAGCAAGTACGGGAAACCAGAGGCCACAGATCCTTGCGCACTCGCTCACACACCAGCTTGCTAGCTCCTGGCTCAGCACCTTTAGCTTCTATTAGGAGAAAGCTCAGGATTTGGAGCCTGCAGGGGAGCTGTCCTGTCAGACAGAACCAAATGACCAGGAGAGCAGGTGTCCTCCTGTGGAGTGACCAGCACCCGGAGAATGAGGGGGGACCACTGCAGGTTCTGCCCAGGCAGCACTAGACCCTGAGCCCCCCGCTGGACTTCCTGATGGGACTGCGGATGTGAGCACTTGGTGTGGGCCTTCCAGGCGCTAAGCATCTTACTGAAAACAGGTGCTAAGACAGGTGCTGGGCATCGTAATTCCCGTGCCACCAAGGACACTTGTATCCCACGTCACTGGAGAGCCAGGGTTTGAGTCCCGGCTCCGCTCCCTGTTCCTGCTTTCCACGAGTGTACCACACTTGGAGGTAGCAGGTGGTGAGGGTTCCAGTGTTTGGATGGCACTCCGGCTTCCCGGCTCCGACCTGGCTCACCCTGGCTACTGCAGGCATCTGAGGAGGGAGGGTGAACTCTGTGTTGTGTGTCTCTTAACTTTATGACTTTTTAAATAAACTAAACATCTTAGACTCGACATCACTAACCATCAGCACGCGAGCCCGATTTTACAAATACTAAGAAAACTGCACTCCTGCCTTCCGAAGGAGGTCCAGAGGCTCCACCTTCCAGGCAGCCGGCCACGCCAGGCCCACATCCCAGCAGGCTGGTCTCATCAGCTGACACCTGCTGCACATGGGAAGCTGGCTCAGGGCCCAGCCCCTTCCCCACCACAACCTGCCTGAAGATTTGTCCACTGCCCTGGTGGGTGGGAACCAGCGGTCACCCCCTGCAAAGTTCCCAGCGCGCCTCCCTCTTCCTCCAGGTGCAGCTCCTCCTCAGAGTGCAAACACCAGTGCCAGGGGCAGGCCAGCCAAAGGGTCATATGCCACCCACCCACCCTGTCCTACTGCGGGCCTCGGCTGGCTGGAAAGCTCCCCCCACCCAGCCGCTGAAGCTCAGATTGCCCATCAGACTCCAGGATTTTAATAGACATTGGGGTTCCTAAAGGCCATTAGGGGAGGAGCTGCAGGAAGGGAGGGTCCTCATCTTGCACTGGGCTGGGGAGGGGCAAGGGTGGGGTTCAGGTAGGGATGGATCTGGCCTGGGGACATTCCCTGGGCCCCAGCTGGCCTGCCCCCTACCCTCCAGTCCCATCTAGCTCCTAGCAATCCAGATTTCATTAAAAAAAAAAATCGGAGTCCCAGGTTTTACTGAATCTGCACCTAAGGGAAAAGGCCTGGGAATCTGTATTGTAAGCAAACAACCCCATCACCACCACCTATCTATTCTGGGGGTCCTTGGGCTGGGGGTCCTTTGACATTCATAGCTGGAAAGCCGCCGGCCCTGGCCTCAGAACACCCCCACCCACTCTTGCTCTGTGAATTGTCAAGGCGGCGTCTTCTCCTCCCCCCCCCCCCCGCCCCTCCCCGCCGCGACTCTTCTGGGAAACAGCCTGATTTGACACGGAATCGGAACAACCACGTCGGGACACAGCTAGCCGCGGCAACACTGGGAGACGAAGGTCGAAGGTCAAACGGGTCTGGCTCCTGACGGTACACTTCCCAGGGCCTCCCCACCTGCTCACAGCCCTCCATCCCCACCGCGTCGTGGGCGCAGGGCAGGGAGCGGCTGCCCAGACACGGTGGCTGCCCGGTCCTCCAAGCTCGCCTTCCACAGCGCCCACGATGTCCCCAATCAAGTCCCTGGCAGGCGGTCCCTTGCTGGGGAGGCTCAGAGACAACGTCAAGTTCAGCGTCAAGTCCTCCCCCCCCCCCCGCAACACACACACACTCCAATCCCTACACAAATACACAACACTCTTCGGGTCCTGCGCCATGCTGCCCGCCTCGGCAAAACAGCCAGAGCCTGAAACTGGCCTCGAGCTCGTGGGTGTTTCCCGCACGCGATCGCCCTGGGGGCCCCCCGCCGGAGTGGTCGAGCATTTCACGGGGTGATCTCTCTCCCCGAGCTGGGACTCGCACGTTCACCCCAGGGTCTTACCTGAGCGTTCCAGTCCCATTCGCCGACCGGGCGCCCGGGCGGGAAGTAGGGGAGCTCTGGGTTGCCCGGAGCTGGCTCGCCCGGCTTGGGGCTTTCCTGGGCGCGGGACGCCGCCCTCCCCTGCTTCCTGCGCTCCGCCCCGGCGCCCCACGGATTTACATGCACCGCCCAGGCCCAGGACTCCGGGCTCCGCCTCCGCCACGGGTGCCCTGGGTCAGCCCTCCAGTCCCGGCCCCTGGCTGCGGTCCAAGCAGCAGCACCTTCCCTAAGGAAACGCCCACCAGCCCCCAAAGCCAGTCGGGACCCCACCTGTACCTCTGTCCCCTGCACCTGCGGAGGGGACAGGAGCTGCGTGGAGTGACGGGAACAGAGATCTCGGGCAGCAGTGACTCCAAACCTCCTTCCCCGCAGCCCAGCTTCTTCTAAGAGCTTGATGTTTGTTCCTTGTTTCAATAAATGTTTATTGAGCGGGCCAGGAGAATTTAGATAGTAAAATCACCCCTGTGACGCAGCAGCAGCAGCTAATGCAATCCGCCCCAGCCCTGGGCCAAGGCACTGCACGAGGTGGATCCCTTTTTATCCTCTAACTCCCCAGGAGAAATGTGATTCTGTGACCTACCCATTTTGCAAAAGAGGAGTTGGAGGCACGCCGAAAGTTGCTCAGAATTAGCGCAGCAATAAGTAAGCCGTGGAGCCAGGATTCAATTCCAGATTCCCTACCCACTCCTGAACATCATGACAGTGTGGTCCAGGGGCCTGGGTCAGGCACTACGGTGAAATTGTTGTTTGCGACACCAGCCCCCCCACAACTCAGAGAGCCTGAGTGTGAACCCCTAGCCCCTTCTTCTGATTCTAGCTTCTTGATAATGCTTACCCTGGGAGGCAGGCAGTGATGGCTCAAGGTCCTTGGGTCCCTGTCACCCACAGAAGGTGGGACAGGCGGAGGAGTCAGGGGAGGGAGACCTGGATTGGGACCAAGCAGAGCATTTGCAGCCATTTGGGGGAGTGAACCAGAGATGAGAAGATTTTTCTATCTGCCCTTCCAGGAAATGTAGGAGAGGTAGGGAGAAAATCCACAATGGAACAGAATGGCAGAAAACAAACAAAAAACAAGAGGCTCAAAGAAGATAGTAAAACTGGCTAATCCTCCACCTGCAAGAGCCAGCATCCCATATGGGTACAGGTTCATGTCCCAGCTGCCCCACTTCCCTTACAGCTTCCTGCTTGTGTCCTGGGAAAGCAGTAGATGGTGATCCAAAGCCTTGAGACTCTGCACCCTTGTAGGAGACCCAGAGGAAATTTCTGGCTCCTGGCTTCTAATCAGCTCAGCCCTGGCCATTGCAGCCATCCAGGGAATATACCAGCAGATAGAAGACCTTTCTCTATCTGTCCTTCTCTCTATAAATCTGCCTTTTCAATAAAATAAATGTAAAAAAAAAATTGAAATAGAGGGGCTTGCTAGTGTGGTCATGGATCAAGGTCACTCCTTTTTGAGTAGGTGACATGTAAGATGAGACCCTGGGAGGAGGGGGATCTCCCCAGAGCAGCAATGCAAAGGCCCTGGGGTAGGGGGTAGCTTCGACTGTCAGAGGAATCTTCTGGAAGGCCTGGGGAGGGTGGAGCACTGTGGCAGCGGGGAAATGGAGGAGGTGAGGTGTGAGATGAGCAGCCTGAGCAGGACTGGGAGCCCAGAGGGTATGCCCACCCCATCCTGTCCTCAAGCTTCTCCCAGTCTGAGGGTGGAGGCAGATCAGTGGGTTCCAGGGCTGGTACAGAGGGAGCCAGGGGCCAGCGAAGGCCACATTAGGCCCTTGGGTAAGACTTGACTGCTTTCTGCATCTCGGTCTATCTCAGTCCCGCTATGTCTCCAGGTCTGGGACACGAGCTGAAGACACAGACTTGAAGACACAAAACAGACCTGGGACACGATGGCCAACCACATGAAGGAAGCCCAGACTTGGCCCTGGGAGTCAGGAACGGTTTGCTGCAGGAACCAGTGTGGAGGAAAAGGGTGGAAGGTGTGGTATGAGCAGATCCCTGGAGGGGAACGTGGCATGGGGGTTAGCAGCTGCTTCTTGTCACCTCCAAATGCTGGAGCCCAGATTTTTCTCGCCCCTGGGAACTGACTGGCGCACAGATGAGCAAGTAGCTTCAAGCAAGTGAGACGGGACAGACACACAGGGACCCTCAGAAGGATTGCTGAGAGTTTGCGACAAGATGTGACTCCCATATCTGCATACACCCACCCAGTCACACACACACACACTCATGATATGTCCACATGATTGGTAATTGACCCCTGGCCAAGCCTGGACTTTGGTGCTGCAAGATGGACTTGTTGCTTTGTCTTGGTGTGTTTCAGTTTGTACCCAACCCTATGGGACACGCCAACCCAAGGCCACCTCTGATGCCCCCCGGGGAGTGTGACTGGGACCCCTCTTGGGCCCCAAACAGGGCTCCCTTCCTCTTTCTTGAGGTTTCCACTTGCTTTTGTTTCTTTCCTTGCTTGTCACCAGCTGGCTCTGTGTCTCATGGACCGTGACTTGGGCAAGGCAGGTCACCAGCCCTGGAACTCAGTTTCCTCCTCCGTAAAGTGAGGATGACAACAAGGCCACTTTCTAGGACCAAGGGAGGGTAACAAGGCAAGGTACAATTGAAAGTACTCAATGGCTCAATGGACTAATCCTCCACCTCCATCCCCTGTGATCACTGGTTCGTTTCCCAGCTGTTCCTATCCAGCTCCCTGCTTGTGGCCTGGGAGAGCACTGGAGGATGGATCAAAGCCTTGGGACCCTGTACTCAAGTGGGGGAACTGGAAGAAGCTCCTGAGTTCAGATCAGCTCAGCTCTGGCCATTGTGACCATTTGGGGTGTAAACCAACTTAGGGAAGATCTTTCTCTCTGCCTTTCCATGTAAATCTGCCTTTCCGATAAAATAAATAAATCTTTTAAAAATAAAACAAGAACAGCTCCTGCCACCTCTATAGCAGTCTATGGTCATTCTTTTTTCCCCCTGTTTTATTTGTATTTTATGGGAAGACAGAGAGACTCAGAAACAAAGGCAGAGACACAGTGAGACAAAGGAAAGATCTTCCTTTCACACATTGGTTCACTTCTCAAATGCCTGTGAGGGCTGAAGCAGGCTGGTGCTAGGAGCCTGGAACTTGGTTGGAATGTTCAAGTGGTTGGCAGAGACCCAACTGCTTGACCCATCTGCTGCTGCTCTCCAAGGGTGCATGCAAATTGGCAGGAAGCTAAAACCAGGAGCCTTAGGACTAGAACCCAGGCATCCTCAGAGGGGCTGTGGGTGCTCTAAGGGGCGCCTTGACTGCTGAGCCAAAGGCTTCCTCCGCTGATGGTCCTTACTAGAACGAGGGTGAGGAAGAGGTGCGATTCGAGCCTGCTCCCTCGGCCTGTTGGCGAAAGGGAGACAGCTGAGTGCTGGGAAGACAGATAAGGAGGGGGCAGCTATGGACAGATTTGAAGATCTTTGGGAAATTGCCATCTACTTACTGTTAGGTCAGGAGGAGCAGAAGTGACTCCAGCATCCTGCCCAAGTCCAGCCAACATTCCCATCCAGGAATGCTTGGAATGTGGAATCGCTCTGACCTTGTCTCTGTGCAAAAGGTCAATGGCCACCATGATGAGTACCCCTGCTACATGTCACATGCATGTGGAAACCAAGGAGCTGCCACCTTCTCCCATTTCCCATGCCTAAGATTATGAAGCCCAGAGCTGTATACCCTGCATGGTAATTTCCCTCACATGGTCACCCCCCATATGGAACTGGTCCCAGGATGCCTCCCTCCGTGGAGCAGTCCATCAGACTCCCTTAATAAGACCCTTTACCTGAACAAAAAGTCTTTATTTCTCTCCCTCAATCTCCCTGATCCTAACACTTGGCAGCTTTGCTACAAGCCTGAAGTTAGATCAAATGAGAATGCAAAGACAAACAGGGCCTTGGTGAAACCCAGCCCAGACCATAAATGGAAGTGTAGGTTGGCACCTAGTTCTACCAGCCACGCTCCTGCCCGCCCCCCAGCTGGGCTGCCCTGGCTCAGGCTTGGGTGCTTCCCAAATTTCTACAACCCACCCCCCCAACTCCAACTCCAAGCCAGGGGCTTCCCAAATCTCGATTCATTTCAGCTTATCTCGCCTTCTGATGTAATTCACTCACTTCTTTTGAAGGCAGTCTTCCAAGTTTTCAAACACTTACTTGGTTTTCCTTGTTTGGATGCTGGTAGATTACAAGAAAATGAAGCAGATGGCACAGTGCATTCTCTTTCAACTCCAGCCCCGCCCTCAGTATCCTCTGTGATGGGCGTCTGGAATCCATACCTGCATCACATTCATGCATCACGGCTCTAGCCAGGCTCTTCCTCCTGTTCAGACCTGAGGGTTGTAACAGGTGCAGAGCATCATATGACTACCTATAGAGAAAGGACAGCTCCACCTCCACTTCCTTCAACGTCCCCTCTGTTTTCCCCTATTCATCCTACACCTGGGGGATCCACTCAGCAGTTTGCTGACTTTGGGGTTTTATGTTTTTCAGAACGTCATATGGTCAGAATCAGGATGTATGTCAGCCCATGGGTGTCCTGTCTGTGGATTCGGTCAACCTCAGACAGATTGCAACAGTTAAGCCAACCTTTATGTCAGCACTGAACAGGGTCTCCTTCTTGTCATTGTTCTCTGCCTGGTGTGGCTATTTGCATGGGATTGCCACTGCATTAGGTGCTCTAAATCATCAGAAGGACACAGGGCAGTGCAGGTAGGTTAGATGCAAATTACGAACAACATTTTATCTAGGGGTCTTCAGCATCTGCTGATTGTAGCACCCAGAGTGGTGGTGGATATGGCAGCATCATGCTCCAATCCCCTGGGGCTTCCCTCACAATTCATCTGTATTCTTCCATGTCTAGTTTGCCTCTCTCTCTCTCTCTCTCCCTCTCTTCATTACTGGTTAACACTCCCCAGTAGGCATGGACCTAATATCTATACACTTAAGGAAAGATAGGCTGGTTGCTTCCAGTTTGAGACGCTTATGAACAAAGCTGCACAAACCCTTGTGGGTGGGAGGGGCTGAAGTGCTTGGCTCATCCTGTGCTGCCTTCCCAGGTTAATTAGCTGGAAGCTTGATTGGACACGCAGCACCTGGGACTGGAGCACAAGCTCTGGCATGAGCTACCAGTGTTGTTGTAAGCAGTGGCAGCTTAACCCACTGTGCCACAGGGCCAGTCCCTGTTACAGTCTTTAGGTTGGGTTATTTGCTTTCTTCTTGTATTTCTAGACTTTGGATATACTTTGGAAACACGTCCTTTTTCAGATGTTGGTTTTGCAAAGATGTGTCCAATGCTATGGCTTATCCTTGCTTTTTCTCATCAATGCAATTTGTAAAACAAGAGGCTCAAATTTTAACAAAGTCAACATTGTCAACTCTTTTCTTTTGCACTCATACTTTTGCTATTATAGCCAAAAACTCATTAGCAGGGATCAGCATTGTGGCGCAGAGGGTTAATCCATATTGGGGTGCTGGTTCCACTCTTAGCCACTTCATTTTTTTTTTCTTTATTTTTTTGGTAACAACTTTTGTGTTTATTGCCTTGAAATGGTACTATCTTTAAATATTTATTTATATTTATTTATTTGTTTATTTATTATCTTCTGATAGGCTTTGGGATTTCCCCTCCCCCTCTCCAAATCCCCTCCCTGCTACTGATTTCCCCTATATTATTACAGTAGTAAAGTCCTTCACAATCCGTCATAGATCTATCATTCTGCTGTTTAAGCGTATCCTGCCATCGTAGCTATGGACAATGGCAGAAGAGTCCAGCATCCTATTGTCAAGATCTATCTCACAGTTTCACTGGGAGTCCATCCTTAATTTGGATGTAGAGGTGCATATGCATTGTCTTGCATACTTCATATTTTGATCTGATAGTCTGCATGATACAGTTACTGTACATCCCTTTAAATAAAAAGCCATAAAACAAAACCAACAACAGGAAGAAAAACAGAAAGTTTGCAACAACATGAAGTTAAATAATATGCTACTGAATGGTCAATGTGTCACTGAAGAGATGAAAATGAAAATCAAAAAACTCTCTTGACGAAAACGATGCTACTGTATGATGTATGTGTCACTGAAGAAATTAATAAGAAAAGCGCTTTTTGGTACAAATAAAAATAAAAAGATCAAAACCCATGAGATGCAGCAAAAACAGTATTGAAAGGGGGCATTTATAACATCAGGTGCTTACCAAAAATTGAAATAAACAAATAAGGCATCTCAAGGACTTATTCAAAAAAGAAAAAATTAACAGGAAGCAAGAAATGATAAAAGTCACAGCAAAAAAAAAATAGAATTAAAGTTAAAAAAAGATATAAACTACAACAAGAAACAAGAAACAGCCATTTTTTTAAGAAAAGTGAAACAGTCAGGCTAGCAAAGAAAAGAAAAACCAGGTAAAAATAGAGATGAAAAAGAAAACATAAAAAAGTAGTAAGGTGATTTCTTCTTGTTGAACGGATCCTTTGATCAGTATGTGGTTTCCTTCATCTCTTCATATTTTTTACGGCAAAGACTACTTTAATCTGATGTAAGAATGGCTACATCAACTTGTTTTTCTTTTTCATTAACCTGGAATATCTTTTTCCATCCTTTCACTTTCAGTTTCCGCATATCTTCGTTGGTGAGATGTGTCTCCTATAGGCAACAGATAGCCGGGTTTTGTTTTTTGATTCTGTCAATCTGTGATGCTTGAATGATGAGTTTAATCCATTCACATTCAGGATTGATATCTATACTTTAAACCCAGCTTCTCTTTCTGTGCCTTCTGGAACTCCTATAACTCTTGAATACTTTTCTTAGCTTAACTCAGTTCCTCTCCCAGCATTTTAATTTTTTCTTCCATCATTGAAGGAAATGTCTTCCAATGCTGAGATTCTTCTTTTTTTTTTTTTTTGCCTCATTCATTCTATTATTGAGGCTTTCCACTGAGTTTTTAATTGATTTTGTTTCAGTGTTACTATTTCTGTGTGACATATTCGTTAAATTGCTTCAACTCCTGTATGCACTTCTTGTTGTTAGGAAGCTTTATAACAAGTTTTTAAAATTCTTTATCCTCTGTTTTCTTGATGTATTCCCCAGTTAACTCTCAAGTTGACAAAGGCTTTTGCTTCTTTCCAGGGGAAGCATCAGGAATGTTCATTGTGCCTCTGTCTCTCCCTTTGCTCCTGGTCCTTGCAATTCTGCTTAGCAGACTCCTCTCCTTAGGGCCAGTTTCTAAGCTTTGTTGGCCACTGGACTACAGGTCAGTTTTACTGATTGAGATCAGTACTCAGTTCTCCATTTGCAGTCACTTGTGCCACTTTCTCCAGCGAGTTTCAGTCCTGGGTTCTTGTGCTAAGCTTCTGCCATAGTCTCCATAACCCCAGCTCCTGGCTCACCACTCTCCAGCCTCCGTGATTCTGCGCTGTGGTGGCACTGTTGCCTGTATAGCCTTTCTCCCACTCCTGGTTTGAGCAGTGCCTGGGATTAGGGAGACACCAGCTGTCCTAAACCACTGGGTTGTCAGCAGTGCTGTTCTTGCTGGAACCTGCTGGCAGTTAGGTCTGAAAGCCACATGGACCTATTCTGAGTGGAACCTTTAGGATGTCAAGTCGGTACTGTTTTCCCTGTGGGATTAATGCAATACATTGAGCTGGAAGTGAGTTATCTCCCAGCTTAGCATATGCATTGGTCATTGCTGTTCCTCCAGCCCCACAGTCTTCCTCAGTACAGAAAATGGTGTCTGATGTGGCACTGTTGGGGTTCTGAACTGTGAAATCCACCCTGTTTCTGCACCCACCTGCTGAGGCTCTGCCACTCTGTTTCTGCTCATAGTTGAATCAGGCAAATCAGCAGGATGAGGAAATTCTTTTTTTTTTTAATAATGATTTTATTTTGATAATAGTTGATCAGGGCACAAAGGGTCAAGGGCTACGGGAAAGTGGGTAAGACCATTGTTTTCACTTTCTGTTAGGATGGGGAAGTTCTATGCCTGGGTTCACCTTCTGAGCTCCTGTTGAACTCCCTTTCCCACCTGGTTGCTGACGGAGCTGATCACTGACTATGCTGGCATATCTAGTCACTACAACACCATTCTTCTAGCCATTGCATAGCCCCCTTTTCCTTTATTTATATCTTTGGTTACTTTATTTAGTTCTACTATCTCTGCTGCTTCCGCTTGTCTGTGGGTCTCCAGGCGTCCCTCTGCCTTTGGCTTGTCCTCTCCTATTTCCTGGGATCACAGCCTCTCTGATTCACCCTGGCTAACGACCCTCCATCTGTTGAAACATGTCTTTACCCTATTCCACCATCTTGTTTCTCCCTCCGCTTCATTTCTGATGCAGCTCCCTGCTAACGTGTTTGAGAAGCATCAGATCATGGCCCAGGTATTTGGGCCTCCCAGGGGACTCCCCAGAGTTCCAGGCCCCTGGCTTCAGCCTGGCCCAGCCCTGGCTATTACAGCCTGTTGGGGGGATGAACCAGTGGGTGGCAGATCTCCCTGGCTATCTCTGTCACTCTGCCTTTCAAATCAATCAATCTATCAATCAATCAGCCATTGCCAAAGCCAAGGTCCCCTAGATCCAAGATTTTTATCCTTCTGATATCTTCGAGAAGCTGAATAGTTCTTGTTGTTGTTTCAGGTCTAGGATTCTTTTGGAGCTATTTTGGTGGGTGGCCCAAGTTCTGTATCTGCATATTTTGTTTTTCATATGGATGCCCAACTCCCAACATCAGCTGTTGATTTTTCCTTCGTGATACTGAGTCGCATTGGTCTGGTTGGCTATGGTTTCCCCAATACCATGCTATAGGGCTTCCTACAGTCTAAGATTTAAAGTCACATTCCTTGTGACTTGTTCTTCCCAGCTACTTCCAGCTTGCCTTTTGCCTTCCTGTATGAATTTTATAGTCAGATTCTTGGCAGTCACGAAGTAAATTTGCTGGCATTTTGACAGGGATGAAACCGAATCTATTGCTCAAGCTGGGAAGAACACCGTTAACAACACCGTTCTTCTAGCCATTGCACTGGTCCCTTTCCCTTTATTTATATCTTTGGTTACTTTATCGCAGTTCCAAGTTTTTGTTGTACAGATCCAGTACACAATAGCGATGTTTCAGAATTTCTTTCTCCTTCTTTTCTTCCTTTTTCTCTTTTTCTCTCTTGCCTTCCTTTCTTTCCTAGATTTTGTCTTTCTCTCTCCCTTCCTCCCTTTTTCTTTTGGCGGTAAGAGAAATAGTATCACATTTTAAATTTCAAATTCCAACTGTTCATTCCTGGTATCCCATTGCCTTTGGTATATTGCCCTGTAGCCTACAACCTTACTACACACAAGCACTAGATCTAGGAGGATTTTTTTGGGTTGACTCCAAGATCCTTCACATAGACAATGATGTCATTCACAAACAAAGACAGTTTGGCTGCTTCTTTCCCAGTTTGTGAAACCTTGGTTTTCTCTGTTTAGATCATCCATAAGCAAGACTTTCAAAGTTTGATGTTGAAGGGGGGGTCCTGAGACATTCCCCGTTCCTGGCTGTTAGGGGAGCATCACTGGGTGTTAGGTTAACTGTTTTGTAGACAGTTTCATCAAGCTCAGGAAATGGTCCTCTGTTCCTATTTTCCTGAGCACTTTCTTCCTGAATGGGTGTGGGACTCTTTCAAGAGCTTTTTTTTTTTTCCGGATCAGTTAGCCTTCCATAATTTTTTCTTCTTTAACCTGTTGATATGATGGATTAAATTAATCCACTTTGGAATGCTGCATTACCTGCTTCGGCTGGGATAACCTTCTGCTTCATTGTCAGGTCTCGGGCTTTGTACACCTTGTTGGATTCGATCTGTTAGGATTCTGTTGAGCATGTTTCGTGCTCCTGTACAAGAAATGATGAGAAATGTTGGTCTGTAAGTTTTCTTTCTTGTGACGTGTATCTTGGGTTTTGGTGTTAGGATCTGCTGGCTTCCCGGAAGATGTTAGGAAATAGGGCTCTGTTCCTCGATTCTGGGAAAGATCATAAAAGACTGGTTTCGCTTCCTCCTTGGCTATTGGGTAGATTTCATTATGGAAAGCATCTGGAAGTGTTGCTTTATTTTATGAAAGATGCTGACTTGTTGATCCCTTTTTTTTTTTTTTTTGCACTGTAACCTTAGGTAGTTCCTTTCAAGACATTGTTCTATTTCAGCTGTTATCAGATTTGTGAATATATACATATTAAGGGATTCTTTATTATCCTTTTCCTGTCCCTGAGGTGAGTGGTAATGTTCCTCTTTTTAAATTCTGCTATTTAATTTGTATCTGCTCTATTTTTTTCTTGCTTAGCTTAGGTAGAGGGATATCACTTTCCTGGATTTTGTTTTCAAAGAAACACCTTTGGGTTTCAGTGATTTTCCTCAACTTTTGTTTCCAACTTCATTTATTTTTATTCTAGTGTTGTAGTATTTCTTTTCTTCTGCTTGTTTCAGGTTTACCCTACTCTTCTTCTTCTTCTTTAATTTTTTTTTTAAGATTTATTTATTTTTATTGGAAAGTCTGATATACAGAGAGGAGGAGAGACAGAGAGGAAGATTTTCCATCTAATGATCCACTCCCAATGGCTGCAATGGCCAGAGCTTAGATGATTCAAAGCCACGAGCCAGGGGCTTCCTTTCGGTCTCCCATGGGGTGCAGGGTCCCAAGGCTTTGGGCCGTCCTCGACTGCCTGGAAAAAGGCCACAGCAGGGAGCTGGATGGAAAGCAGGGCCTCTAGGATATAAACCAGTGTTCATATGGGATCCCGGTACATGCAAGGTGAGAACTTTAGCCTCTAGGTTAACATGCCAGGCCCACCATAAACATTTTTGAAAAGATTTATTTA
The DNA here is from genome assembly GCF_017591425.1 of Ochotona curzoniae. Lineage (NCBI taxonomy): Eukaryota > Metazoa > Chordata > Mammalia > Lagomorpha > Ochotonidae > Ochotona > Ochotona curzoniae. The sequence goes on from NW_024465421.1 coordinate 9,902,740, forward strand.
TTTGCTTATTTGAAATGCAGAGGGTCAGAGAGAAGGTTGTGTGGGGGAGAGAGCTCTTCATCTGCTGGTTTGCTCTATGGCCATACCAGCCTAGGTCTGGTCCACACCAAAGCTGCTGAGCCTGGGACTCCAGCCGGGCTTGCATTCAGGCCATCTGCTGCTGCTTGCCAGGTATGTTGGCACTGAGCAGGGTTGGAACTAGAGCAGCTGGGACTCAAATCAGCATTCACAGGGGATGCTGGCATCACAGAATGGGTGCCACTTGCTGTGCCACGATGCTGGCCCCTCTGTATACATTCGCAACTGGTTTAAAACCATTTTCAAACAATGTGACGCCATGTTGCAGTGTGCAGGGACTTTTGATGTTCTCAATTTATGCTCTCATCCCCTACTGTATCATAGTCATTTAATTTACCAAGGTTGTTGCTATAAATTTGCATAAAAATTATCTCTTAAGCCAATTATGAACTAATTTTTTTAAAAAATTTATTTGAAAAGCACAGAGGCAAAGAAACAAAAAAAAAGAGACTGAATTTCCATCAGCCAGTTCTTTCCCCAAATGTTTGCAATAGTCAGACTTGGGTCATCACAGCCAGGAACCGGAGCTCCATTTGGATCCCACGTCAGTGACAGAACCATGGGGACGCATTAACAGAAAGGTGGATAGTCTGAAAGGAGGTGGGACACAGGCCAGGCATTCCAATCCTGACATAGGATATGAGCATTGCAAGGGGCGCTTTCATCCCTGTGCCAAACACACAGCTGTCACTGGCCAGTCTCGGAAGGAAGCAGAGAACGAAGTGAAATCTAAGCTCATCCTCCTCGGCCAGCTTGTTTTGTGAAATGAGGAAGGAAGGCTGCAGAAAAGACAGGAAAAGAGGCCGCATATGCGGTCAGATGTGAAGACATTTGGGAAACCAACGAAGGAGGGATTACAGGAATTCTTTATCTTGCAACTTTTGTGCAAGCCTGGAATGATTTCAAAACAGAAAGCTGCAGGAAACAGGACTTTGTCGAAATCCAACAGGGATAGCAAGAAACAGGTGTGGCTTTTGTGCCCTGTTCCATGACTCAAGTGCCCGCCCGAGGTGTCAGGCCTGGGAGCCCAAAATAGTGCAAGTCCCCACCCACCCTGCAACCCAGGGGTTCCTGGATTTGGCTCAGCATACTCTGCATCGCACACAGGCATTTTCAAGCGCATCCTGATGGTTTCCAAACACTGCCTCGACTTTGCTTTTTGGAACCGTTGTGGGTTTCAAAGGAAATCGAGCAGACGGTACCGAATTCTTGTTGGCCTCCTTCCCTTGCCCACAACTCAACCCTGTGGTCTGCTCTAGCATCTTTGTCTCTGTCCTTTTGCTTGTCTGCACGCTGTGCATCACCCAACATGTCCCGACTGAGTGGCCTGAGCAGTTATCTGTTCTGTCTCGGGAATGTTTCACACATGTATGTTTATTGTAACTTAGTATATGTTTTTTCTCTGACAGTCTTTGTGGGACCCAAGTTTCTCACCTCATTGTTTTCCTTATCTCTGTAGAACTTTTTTTTTTAATCTATTTGAGGTGGAGACATAGAGTAAGCGTTCCCATCTGCTGCTTCATACCCCGATGCCCACAATGGCCTCCAGCGAGGGCTGCAGGCAGGAGCTAGGGCCTCCATGTGGGTCTCCCACGGGAGTGGCAGAGACCTCAGTGCTTGGACTGTTACCAGCTGTCCCCCAGAGGCAATCAGGAGCCAGGACTGGACTGACATTGAACCCAGGCCCTCGATGCGGACAGCAAATGTCTTCATTAGTGTCTGAACTGCTAGGCCAAATGCTTACCCTCTGAAATAATTTTTAAATGTCTGTAAAACATTTCTTAGAAGGCAGGTCCCTTGGGTGTTTGTTTGAGAAAGATTTCCGCCCCCTCTTTTGTAAGATAGTTTTCTTAGATGGACAATTTAGGGTTGGCAAATTTTGCTTTCAATACTTTAAACATTGCATTTCACGCACTTCTTTCTGGCCTGTCCTTCTGACATGAGCTAGACAGGCAGCTAGTTAGTAAACACAGGAGCTAAGATCCTGCCAGCAGTCTATAGTCCTGTGCAAGGGTGGAGGTCATGTTCAGAACCAGAAATCCACACAGAATAGAGTTCAGCTGAAAACAAGCTTTAGACGGAGCTCTCCTGGGCGAGGTTCACTGGTCTGGTGAAATTGAGGGCCAGGGAAGTCAGGCCAGGGGACATGAGGGGCTGTTCTTACCAGGGGGCTGTGGAGGTAAGGGTTGTGGAACAAACGAACGGGACTTCTAGAGTGTTGCAGGCTCCCTGTGGCCTTGGTGGATCCGAACATCGCTGCTGGACTGCTGGCCGAGGAGGAAGCTGCCTTCTCCCAGTGCAGCCTTCTCAGCCACCCTTCTCAGCCTCCTCCTGGGCTGCCCTCACCCACCCTGGCTGGGCCTTACAGGCTGTATTACTGAAAACTCTACCCCATTTCCCTGCCGATTTGACACACTCACTTTTGCATGGTGCACCTGTACCTCTCACACCTTGATGAACATGTGTAGGCTGAGTCCTACATGGAGTTACCATGAAAGCATCCCAGAGGCCGTCACGTGCCCTGAGACCTGCCCAATCATTACCCCATTTATACACTCAATTAGGGAACCCCCACCCCCACCTGCCACCCAATAAAGCTGATAGGAGGGAGCTAGGTGGCTGGAATAGCAGCCCCCGAAGAGGAATTCACAACCACCAGCGAAATCGCGTATCAAAGGAGCCTAAGTAGATAGCGGCTTGGGAGCTGACTCTAGAAACCTGCCTGGCCACCTCCCCCAGCCCCATGTGCTCCTCGAAGACTGCTCTCCTGGCACTGCTAATCGGAAAGAGCATATTTGGAATCCCAGAAGTTCACTGCTCCCCTGTCCCCACCCCGGCCCCACAACAATGCCAATGGTATATTCAATGGTATTGAATGAGTTCAGTCGGCCGTCCAGTGTTGAGTAGCCTGGGACCTACAAGTAATTGGGAACATTGCCACCATGAGTGTTGCACACAGGCATGGTCAGAGGCGCTGATGACTTCCACAAGCATGGGCAGTGGGCAGGCGCCGTGACCCAGTAAGGGGTTTCTCTGTGCTCATGCGTGAGTGCCATAAAGTAGCAGGTGGCAGAAGAAACATGAAAAAAAAAAATCTTTGGGCGATTTTTTAAATTTATTGAAAGGCAAAGTTGATAGAGGGAGACAGATGTCCTCCACCTGCTGGGCTTACTCTACTAATGGCTGCTGTGTTTGGAGCTGGACCAGGCTAAAGCAAGGGATGATGCTGAGCTACAGTCTCTCAGCTTCTTTGCTTACTAACTAGCTTCCTATGCAGCGGCTATTGCCTTGGTATCCTGTGTGTTGCTACATGTTTCAAATAATAAATAAAAAAAAAATGTTTCAAAGAGTCTGATTCCGGTTGCTTTGTCTCTTCACATTGAATTTTTTCCTTGACTTTTACCATGTCGCCTCATCATTTGTTGGAACTCAGACATTGGTATACTGGCTAATAGATCCGAGACAATTAAATTTCCGTGGGAACTTTGCCGTGCAGGCTGGGCCCTGGCTGTGTTTAATGCTTGCTGGGACCATGGGTGCTATTACCATTTTTGTTTCCCTCCTCTTTTGTCTTTGAGTTTCCCTAAGAATTCTTTCTGAAATTAAGTCTGTTTTTTTCAGCTCTCTCTCAGTGGCAGTCTGCAGTGATGATTCTAGAACCCTACTGAGGCACATGGAAAGGCACTGGGGAGGGGAAACAGTCTCTAAGAGTTAAAGTCAGACTAAAAAAAAAGAATAAGAATGGGGACACGGCATGGTAGCCTAGTGGCTAAGGTCCTTGCCTTGCATTTGCTGGGATCCCATATGGGCACCGGTTTGTGTCCCAGCTCTCTACTTCCCATCCAGCTCCCTGCTTGTAGCCTGGGAAAGCAGTGGAGGATGACCCAAGGCCTTGGGAGCCTGCACCTGCATGGGAGATCAGGAAGAAGTTCCTGGCTCCTGGCTTCAGATTAGTTCAGCTCCAGCCATTGCGGCCACTTGGGGAGTGAACCAACACACAGAAATCTTTCTGTCTCTCCTTCTCTCTATATATGTCTGCCTTTCCAATAAAAAGAAATAAATCTTTAAAAAACGAACAAACAAACAAACAAAAAGAATTGGGCTGGTGCAAAGGTTTATCTTTCCCTTACAAGTGCCAGCATCCCCTATGAGTGCCGGTTCGTGTCCCAGCTGCTCCATTTCCCATCTAGCTCTCTGTTTATATGACCTGGGAAAGCATCAGAGGATGGCCCAAAGCCTTGGGACCCTGTATCCATGTGGGAGACTTGGAAAAGACTCTTAGTTTCTGGCTTCAGATCGCCTCAGCTCTGCCTATAGAGGCCATCTTCGGGGTGAACCAAAAGATAGAAGTGTTTTTAAAAATGTACAGTAAATAAATAAATAATTAGAATGGGCTGAGTCCTAGACCTTGACGTTCAGAAGCGTTTCTGAGATTTTTGTTTTTCTTGCTTTAACGTGAGACAGGAAAACTAGGAGAGGCTGGAGTTGGCCTGACTTCCTTTCCCCCAAGTCCAACGAGGCTCTTGTAAGCTTTGCTGCGAAGGCAGGTCTTTGTTGTTAGCAAGAATGCTCTGGGAAAAACTCATCAGGTTTATTTCCCCCCTGGGTGCACTAAAAAGCGTTATTCTTTTCCCTCCCAGAGATTTTGCTTTGGTCTCCTGACTGACAATGTGGTGAGTTCTTAAAGGTTTCCTCGTGAAACTTGGCCCAGGACTGGTCCCCAGGAGCTTGTCATCCCTGACTTGGTTCTCAGCTAATTCTGTAGCGCATCCGAAGTCATTGCTGCTCTTGGCTACGTCTCCACACCCACTGGCCTTCTTGTCCACACGGCAGAGTGACAGTTTGTCCCATGTCCTCACTTCACCAAACAAACCCACGACTTTTCCCGCTTGTCGAGCTTCTCCCTTGATGGGAGTAAAGAAGCGATGACTCACTGAGGGCTGAGATGGGAAGCCCTGACCGAGTTATCCTACCCAGCATCCTCTAGAAACAGACCTGGAGACTGAGACTCTCATGGCATTGTCTTGCTGGGTCAGGGGTCCTGCCGCAGAGCCCCTAGCCCTCAGGTCTCTGATACAGATAGACACCATCAGGCCCTGGCATCTCTTCCTCAACATGCAGACCTTCAGGCGCGATTAACTCATTAACTGTGTGACTCAAGGTCAAAGCCAGAGCCAAGAACTTGCATCACAAAGACCGTAATTGCCCCTTCAGCTGACATGTCCATGCTGGCTTCTATTTTGAGTAAGCATCACAGGAAGTTACAATCCCTGATTAAACAAATTAATACCCAATCTGCCCTTAGCCACAGACCGCCTGGAGCCTGTCATTGCTGTTCCAGAAGAGGCTCGCTGGCCTCCATCACTGACCCGTGAGCAGGAGGCCCAGTGCATCGCAGAGCTGCTATCCACGGCACACACAGCCCACACTTGCAGAGACACATGACACACACACCATACTGCACTACACACATGTGCACACACCACATCACACATACAGACAGGCACCACACATATTCACATACTATGCATCACATCACACATACATAGAGACATCACACACACACATACAGACACCACACGCACACACACGTACTATACACCACACATACATACAGACACCACTCACATATACAACCACAACACATATATGTATACAGAACATACACATGTATTCACATCACACACAAACATGTATGTGCTATGTGTACACACACACATATCACATACAGATACAAATACCAGGCATGCATTCACACCACACAACCACACACATGGTATGCTTACACCATACCATTCACACACACACACACACACACGAGGACCACGCACTTCTCATCTCTGGCTTTGAACTACCTTCAGTGTTGTCTCCTTGCTTTGTGCCTTGCAAATCAGCTCATGCTTTCCAGCCTCACTGCAGTATCAGTCATCAGCTTACCATGCCTAGGTTGGAGGGCCCAGTATCTGGAGTTCTAGAGTAGTTCCTCTAACCAGCTTGGGGGGGTTCTGTAACAACCCCAGAAAACCCAGTAGGGGCACCAGGAGGTAGGACCAGAGAAAGCGTTTGTCCAGGCTGGATCACAGAGCAGGAAGGCAAGCAGGGTGATCAAGTGGGGCTTAGCTCTACCAGGGGACTGTTACAGGAATGTGTTCCCCCATTACTGTATTCCAAGTTCTTGTCCCTATAGGGCCAACATTCCATAAACAGAGGCACAAATCAGGTGCACAACTGAGAATGGCATTTATTTAATGCAAAGACAAAGCCAGACAGCAGCCTAGGAGGACAGCATGTGGGAGCAGGCCAGGCAAGGACTAACAGCCAAAAGGCAAAGCGGGGGCACGCCCACATGCTCAAGTCCCCTTTATGTGGTAGGGACAAAGTAGGTGGTGTGTACCCTGCATCCAGGTGGCACCATCATGGCGTCTCCTCCTTCCTAGTCCTGGCAGAGACACTGGGCCATCATGGGAAAACTGGTGTACTGGATGGACAGGTTAAGGGCTGCAATTAGGAAGCGGGGTGATGCAGAAATTGGGAGAATCTTCCCGCTCACTGATTCCTGCCGAAGCTTCCCGCGTGTTTACTGCCTATCAGAACAACAGAAAGATAGAGAACATATACCTGCGAGTTACCCCTATGTGCTGCCCTCCCAACATACACCCAGAAATGTTCATGGAAACAGTCAGTACAGAAGTTCCCCGCCTCCTCTCCTCCCCAACCCCTTCCCCAGCCCCAGGAAGAGAATTTCAGATGTGAGAGATGGGCGGCTAGCAAGCCAGCAGAATGTAATGTTCTGACAGCCAGGTGGGTGAGAGCTGAGTGCAGGGTGTGCAGGTAGCTGGGGTTTCTGAGTCTGGGATGAACTCCTTCCTACTCTCTTCTGAGAGGGCATGAAATTCATGTTTTATGACACAGTGTCATCAGACAGGCCTGGGAGATTTCCCTGAGATGTCTCCAGGAAAGGAGAAAAGGGCGGTTGGGTTGAGAGTAGCAGGTGTGAGGAAGGTGACATGGTGGCTCAACAGGTGAATCCCTTACCAGCAAGTGCCAGTGTCCTGTATGGGAGCTGGTTCATGTCCCACATGCTCCACTCCCCAACCAGTTCTGTGCTTATGGCTTGAGGAAGCAGCAGAGGATGGCCCAAGTCCTTGGGCTCCTGCGCCCATGTGGGAGACCTGGAAGAAGCACCTGGTCTTGAATTAGCTCAACTCCAGACGTTGCAGCTATTTGGGGAATAAATCAGCAGCAGATGGAAACTTTCTGGCTCTCCTTCTCTATCTGCCTTTCCAATACAAATAAACAACTGTGTTTTTATATATGTTTTATATATAAATCAAATATATATAAAGGAAAGAATGAAAGGGCAGCTGGGACAAGATATGGGACACGGTAGGATTTTGGCTGTGTGAATATCAGGGTGCTTCCAAACTTGCTCCCAAGGTTCCCCTTCCCACGTGAGCATCTCCCCATTCCAGCCTCCCCCGGCACCATCAGCCCCTCTCACACACTGGGGTTAATGTTGATATTCCCACCTACCAGGAGCAGGCAGCTGGGTTATTCATACATCTAACCCCTCCCAGTCCTTGGCTGCAGGCTCTTGTCGGGGCAGGGATGTTTATTTTCTCAGCCTTTCTGGACTGACTGTAGCTGACACATTTGGGAGCCTAGAGCAGCAGGCCCCAAGGACCCAGGAGAAAAGCCCCTAGGCAAAGAACCACTGTACTAGGGGCTGGGAGTCAGGGCTGTGCAAGGTGAACAGCCAAGCTGAGCGGATGCTCTATGGTTTGCTGTGCTTCTAAAACGAAGAACTGCCATTCCTTTCCCACCCCCCCCTTTTTTTTTTCTTGAGCATCACTCACTTCAATTCTTCTAAAGGAAAAGAGATACAAGTTTCTGGACGTGCAAAGAGAGGAGGTCAGGTGTTTTAAAGCAGTCTTCAACCACCAACAGCACTTTGCCGTCTGTTGGATCTCTGGCTGTCAGCAGGGAGTTGGGGTAGATATTGTGCACTGTTAAAAATAAGTGCAAATGGATGAAGCTGGATTCTTCCCCCTGCACCAAGGCCTTGGCGGCTTTCTCCCGGTAAGGAAGAGACTGTGCTGAATGTAGTGGTGGTGGAAATGACATCGTGAGTCCCAAGGATGCTCTAAACAAAAGGGGAGCTGGTGGCTTCCTCTGGCTCCCTCCTGGAACTCCTGCCCCTCCATAACCACACTGCATACACATCTCCCTTCCCTTCTCACCACTCTGGCCAGATAAAGCTGAAGGCTCTGAGCTTGTGCCCATGAGTGGGGGTGGAGCACCTTTTTTTTTTTCTGCTCAGAGCATTTGGATATTTATAGCCTCATCTAGGGGCCACACACAAAATCATCAACTTGCAAATGAGACTGCTGTAGAGTTCCTGAGTTTCAAGTCCTGCCTGCGATTGGTTGCCCTGGCAAATGGGGCCTTATACGGCCTGGAGGCTGGAGCCTCTCCACCTCGGAGTGCCCACTCCATTCAGCAGATAAATATAACACTTGCTGGAGAATTCTAGAAACTGGCCTTGGAGCCAGCTGGCTGATGTTGCGGTGATCTGGCCAGCGCTGGTCAGCACTGCAGGAGGGTTAGGTTTCTGACTGCTGAGGCTGGACAGAGGCCACCTCGTCCTCTGTGTCCTTGCTCCTTATCCATCCTTCACCTTCCCTTTCTCCATATAAATGCCTTCTTATGAGGGCAGCTGTGGTGTGGTAGGCTAACTCTCTACCTGTGCTCCTGCTGTCCCTTATGAACACTGGTTTGTGTTCCAGCTGCTCCACTTCCCATCCAGCTCCCTCCTTGTGGGAGGACGGCCCAAAGCCTCGGGACCCTGCACCCGTGGTGGGAGGCCTAGAAGAAGCTCCTGGCTCCTGGCTTTGGATCAGCCCAGTTCTGGCCATTGCTGCCACTTGGGGAGTGAAGCAGCAGATGGAAGGAAGAGCTCTGTCTCCTCTCTCTGTAAAATAGGAAATAAAAATAAATCTCTTTAAAAAAAAAGTCTTCTTGATAACTTTTACATTGGGAAGAACACATTGGGGATGGAAGAGTCTGCTCTTTGTCCCAGGATGCCGGCTTTTGCAATGAACCCCATGTCTGTGGGGCCTTCACTGTCCAGTGACTAGCAGCCCGGGACCTGAGCGGTAGCACTCATGCCTTGGCATCCCTGCGTTCATATGCCCTGAAGTCACCAGGCTGGAGACGGCACCCTGGAGAGACTTGCCCCAAGCACACAGAGCTGTTTGGCTCTTGCCAGCTCAGGCCCAGTGTCTAGAGCTGATTCCAGCTTCCACATCCCAGCTCCAGAGTCGTGGCAGCTAACAGTGAGGGAAAGCAGAATCGAATCCACTGAGCTCTGACTTGATTGTCATATCATGAGCCAAATAAACAGGACCAAGGCTTCATCCTGCTGCTGCGGGCCAACAGGAACAAACTGCCAGAATGCAGATTCATGAGCAAGATGAAGAGACCATCAAGGTTGGGGCTAGCCTGCAAGGCAGACCCTCACAGGGTTGGGCTGTCCACACAGCACACAGTCTTCTTTGTCAATTGAATCCAGATTGTGAGGTGGAGGGTGATGGTCCTATGTCCTACCATGGTTCTCCTAGGTCAATTGTGAATAACCTGTTCTCCCTTGATCTTGGGTGGCTGAAAAATCTGCTCTACCAAGAAAACACAACTGCAATTCTGGGTGGGTAGGGAAGGGAGGGTTGATTCCTTCTCTCGGTGAGGAGGGGGTTTGTCTTTCCTGAGAGGGTCTTTCTGCTGCTGTGGAATGCCTTGTCACCATGAGAGAAAGTCAAGTCAGCTGCCGCATGGCAACCCTGACAACAGTGAACAGCCAAGCCAACCCCAGCAACAGGCACCATTGGGAGTTTGAGGAGACTAGTGGAATTTCCAAACATGGGAGTTCTGACATCTTTGGGTAGCTGAGCTCAGTGCTCTGTGGCCAACTTGCAGACTCCGTGTAACTGCAGAAAAAAGGGGCCTCTGTTTGTGTATCTGTTGTCTGAGCTATCTTCTATTTTGTAGCATATCAGGGCAGATCCACTGAGGTTATTTTGAGAGCTGAGACCACTCTTTTAGCTGGTGTGACTCTACTGATCTTAGCAGGCAAAGACAGAAGGGTTTGACCAACAACCTTGAGTTGAGCTTTGTGGACATAGCTAGAAGATTGTGTCAGAGGAGCTAAGGGTTGAGTAAAAAGATATCCAGTCATTTCTGTTACCTTGGGTAAGGCAGGTTCAACAAACAAGCTTTCTATAGGAAAACGTGATGACGTTAATGGAGCTGATTGTCAGGACTGTAGGGGGGCTATGGTGATGATGGTTATGGTGGAAGTGGTGGTGGTGGTGATGGTGGTGGAGGTGATGACGATGGCTATAGAAGCTGGGAATGATGATGATAATGTTGATGATGGTTGGCTGTGGTGGTGATGTTGATGATACTGCTGACAGCAATGGTGATGATGATGGTGATTAGGATGGTGATGACAATGACATTGATGACAAGGATAGTAGTGGTGGTGATGTGACAACAGGTAAGGTTAAAAGTTAAAAATGATATGGCAGACGAGTGCTGTAATGCAGCAACATCTCATATGGGTACTGGTTCAAGTCCTGGCTGCTCTATTTCCCATTCAGCTCCCTATTAGTGTGCCTGGGAAAGCCCCAGAGGATGGCTCAGGCCCCTGGGGCCCCCGAGCCCATACGAGAGACCCTGAAGAAGCTCATGGCTCCTCACTTCATCCTGGCCAAGCCCAGCTATTGTGGCCATTTGGAGAGTGAACCAGTGGATAGGAGGGGTGTGTGTGTGTGTGTGTGTGTGTGTGTATGTGTATCTTCCACTTTGTAATTCTGCCTTTCAAATAAATAAGCAAATATTAAGGAAAAAAACTTAAAAATGTGTAGAAACTACTGTGCTCCAGGCCCTGCTGAAAACTCCTGTCATGCATTAGTGAATTCTCCTAAACCCTCTAGGAGATAGCTGTCGTCATTAGTCCCGTTTCACAGAAAGCAGGTGGAGAGAGGGTGGGCAGATTGCTCAAGAGCTGGCAGCTGCTGGGTTTTGACTGATGACACTTTCTCAGAAGCAAGAATTGCATTCCAGGAGTCCAACAGGGTTCACTCTACGCCACCACGTAGTCAGCTGTCAGAGTTCAAGGTTAAATTTCTCGCTCTTGCGGGATGATCCTCTTGTGGTTCCTCCTTGATGAGAAGCAGAAGTAGGATTTCTCAATCTCAGCCACATTTCGGCCAGAAAATTCTTTGTCCGTGGTGGCAAGATAGGGAGTTGGGGTGTGGTGGTGGGAGTGGGGAATCTCTGTGTTCTATAGAATGCTTAGCAGAACCGAGGGCCTTGACCCACCAGATTGCAGAAGCATTTGCCCGAGTCGTGAACATCAAAATATCCCTGGACACTGTCCAGTGTTCTTGGAGAGGAAGTAAAGCATATCCCCTCCCCTCACCTCCACGCCAAGTTAGGACATGTGAAAGATAACTTGACCTTGGGTTTCTCAGAAGTCTCTCCCCCAACCTCCCCCACCCCAACACACATATACCCAGGCAGCTGGCTCTCCAAGGTAGATACCCCTGCCTCACTGGCTCATTCTGCCTTCCCCAGGGGGGTTGATTTCTACCTTCACCATTATCTCCGTCACACCAGATACAACCAAGAGGTGTGGGTAACAGGAAGTGCCAACAGGAAGTGAGGAACACTGGCTGAGATGGGCCCCCGCAGTGGGGGAAGAGCTGTGTGTTGGAGGAAGAGTAGATTCTGACAGATGGCAAGTGGGCATCCAGGGCAGGAAGAGCAGCCCGAGCCAGGGCAGGAGGAAGCCAAGAAGGTCTCGGTGAGTGCCGGGAGCGAGGCGAGTGGTACAGCTCTGCTTTCTCCCTGAGGATTCCCATCTAGCAGCCGCAGCCCTGGCTGTCTTTGCTCTGAAGGCAGAATCCAAAGCAATATGAGACCCCATCGCACTGGGTAGGCATTATACCTTGTTTTCCCCTCTCTCGCGGATGCTGTTGATGCCTGCTTGGGACTTAACCGTTCTCAACGTCTAGCTGCAAGCACCTGCCCAAGTCCATTCTGTGGGCTTTCCTCATGTGACAGAAAGTCTAGAGCAGAGCCACCTGGGGCCACACAGCCCTTGAAGGATGGCAGGTCAGGAGGGCCAGGGCATTCACGCCCACAGGAGCAGCCTTCGGCCAGTGGTGGCTGGAATTGGTGGGTAAACACCTCCAATTTCTCTTACTCTAAGGGGGCTTTGTGAAGGACACCCCTGAGGCCTGCTCTACACAGTTCACTCCAATGTGGACCTGCTCAGAACACTCCTCTATCGGTTTCCTTGCTTCCTCAGTTCATTTCCCAACTCCTTCACTGGTGCCCCCTGAAATCACATCCCAAGGAAACTGCTTACATCCCATCTGAAACTCAGGGTTGACCCCTGAGAACATTCTTCCTATCCCTCCAATGAGTGGCCCCTCCCCAGTTCTCAGTCTTAGGCTTTGACTGAGCGGGCAGGTGATTCTCAAGCAATCCAGCAGAGCACTGGGCCAATCAGACCAAGAACCTTCGCTCTCAGCGATTGGATCAGAGGGGTCCGTGGATCCAATGGGAGCCAATGAGATGACACCTTTCTGGGGCTGCTGAGACAGCCACTGGTTCTTTCCACAGATGCCTGTTGCTCGCACTGTCTAGAGGACACAGGGCTGGGACTCTGGGAGCCCTCCTGTTTTTTTCTGGCCATAAATATAACAAGCTTGTGGAGGAGGCCCTGATGATGGCTTCAGTTCTTCATCCTTTCTTGGATCTACGCTGCTCACCATGGAACTCGCCAGTAGCCTCTCACTGGAACAAACAGGAGGTTAGCACACAGAATGGGAGCAGAAGCTTCATGCTTGGACTTACGCTCTGTCGCTGCCATGAGAAGCTGGAGTAGCCAGTCTAGATCAGCCAACTGGCAGCCCTGTGTGAAAACCCAGGCAAGATGAGCAGAGCCACCTGGTCAACCATTGACTGCACCATGAGCTGTTCCGTGCTATGGAGGGCTTGGTGCGACATCAAGCAGCAAGCAACTGACAAGCATTCTATCAGAAAGTTGAAGCTGGGACAGGTTTTTGGTGTAGCAGTTGAGATCCTGCTCAGACTCCCTGTTTTTCAGGATGTGCACTAGCAGGAACTGGGAGCAAAGCTTGAATGGGAACTCGGGCATCCTGAAACTTCCAAGATGTCCACCGATGACATTTAGCTGAACATCACACACCCCCTCATATAAGTGGGTTCACCTTATACAAGCTAAGTGGGCGGCATTCTTCCTGTGTCTTCTGATACAGATCAGTGGTCAGCAAACACCCACCCACCCAGGGGCCCCATCTGGCTCACTGTCTGTGTTTGCACAGCCCACAAGAAGAGAACGGGTGTTGCATCTGTGAGTGGTTCTAAAAGAAATCCAGTTATAAATGGAGCTTTATTGGGAACCAGCCACACCCTGTTCTAAGTCATCAAGGGCTGCTTAGTACCACCATGGCAGAATTAAGTAGCTGCAGGGAGACCTCGGGACTCACAGAGCCTGAAATATTTACTCTGAACCTCTAAAGATGGAGTTTGCCGATCTCTGCCACCAAAACCATCACCCCGCTGCTGGCAGCACGTGCCTGCAGGGTGGGCATTTAACCACCTCTTATGGATGGAGATTCGGGCTGTTTCTCCATCCCCTTGTTCAAACTGTACCTGTGATCTGTGTTCAGATTTGTGCATGCTTCTACATCCTTAGGAAACATCTCAAGGGATGACATTGCCGAGTGGAAGGAGAGCATACTGCCACACTGCAGTCTCTGGCCTTTCCTGGCCCTGGCATTTGTCCTTTACATTTTTGTCACAGATTAATTTCAGTAAGATGTAGCCGTTATCAAAAGAAGGTGACTGCCGTGACAGGCGCTGGGGTGCAGCGAGTCAAGCAGCTCCCTGCGGCACTGGCATCCCATCTGAGCCAGCTCCCTGCTAATGTGTCTGGGAAAGCAGCAGAGGTTGGCCCAGGGCCTTGGGGTCCAGAAGAAATTGCTGGATCCTGGCTTCAGACCAGCTCAACTCTGGCCATTGTGGCCATCTGGGAGACGAGCTAGGCAATGGAAGATCTCCGACTTGTCCTCTTTTCCTCTGTAACTCTGCTTACAAATAAAATAAACCTTCTTTTAAGGATTTTTTTTTTTTTAATTTGAAAGGCAGAGTTACAGACAGGAAAGACAGAGAAATAGCTTGCATCTGCTGGTTCACTCCCCCCCAAGTGGCTACAGTGAACAGAAGTGAGCCTATTGCAAGCCAGGAGCCTCTTCTAGACCTCCCAAGGACTTGGGCCATCCTCTGCTGCTTTCCCAGGCCACAAACAAGGAACTGGATTGGAAGTGGAACAGCCAGGACATGAACCAGTGAACATATGGGATCCCGGTGCTTGGAAGAGGAAGGTTAGTCTTTGGAACCACGGCTCTGGTACCCAAATACAATAAATCATAAAAAAAATCAAATGTTAAGGGATCTAGTAAATAAAAAAAATTTGCAATTAAAAAATACTTTGTAGAGGCCTGCATAACAGGCTAAGCTTCTGTTTGTAATGCTGATGTTGCTAGTCTCCCTGAGCAGAGCGCTGGATTCAGTTCCAGCTGCTTCAGCTCCTCTGCTTCTGGAATGCGCGGAGCGTGATCCGGCTGCTTGGACCCCTGGCACCCACGCAAGAAACCGGGAGGTAACTCCTGGCTTCTGATTTCCACCTGCTGTGTCCTGGCCATTGCGGCCATTTGGGGACTGAACCAGCATTTAAAAGATCTCTTCATCTCTCCGGTTTTCTATCAGTTCTTTTGCTTTTCAAATAGATAGACCTTTAAAATGATACAATTACAAAAACATGCTGTGATGATGAGAATGTATCCGCCCGTGTCAATGTAAACAGGTACTTGCCTCGTCCCCCAGCCATAGTCAGAGTTACCATAACCTGAGCAAGTTGGGACAGAGTGGGGCAGACAAAAGGATGTGATGTCACTTCATGATGACAGTTGTTTGCTCCAGGATGGCCAGGAGGAAGTAGCAATGATAAAAAGCCATGGGTGTTGGGGGTGGAGAGAGAAGAATGGAAAGGCTGAAAGGCTGAGGTCTCAGGGCTGTGGAAAAGGCTGCAAAACAGGATGGCTAAGTTGTCCCAGGGGCGACTTTGCAGAGCGTCTGGCACTGTGTGTCACACTGAGTGTGTGGGCTTGAGCCCCGGCTCTGCTCCCAAGTCCAGCCTCCTGTGACTGTGCATCCTGGGAAGCAGCATGGGATGGCTCCAGTAGCTGGCTCCTGCCACCCACAGTGGGAGACTTGGAGGGAATTCTTGGTTCCTGGCTTTGGCCTGGCTCAGCTCCACCTGCTGTGGGTCTTTGAGAAATGAACCAAGCGATGGATAATCTATCTGATTCTCTCTCTCTTCCAAATAAGTAAATAAATTAAAAAAATATTTTTTAAGACTTATTTATTTTTATTGGAAAGGCAGATATATAAAGAAGAGGAGTGACAGAGAGGAAGATCTTCTGTCCAATGGTTCACTCCCCAAGTGGCCATAATGGCTAGAGCTGAGCCAATCCGAAGCCAGGAGCCTGGAGCTTCTTCCGGGTCTCCCAGGTGGGTACAGGGTCCCAAAGCTTTGGGCCATCCTCAACTGCATTCCCAGGCCACAAGCAGGGAACTCAATGGGAAGTAAAGCAGCTAGGACACAAACCGGCACCCATATAGGATCCTGGCACATTCAAGGCAATTACTTTAGTTGCTACACTATCACACCAGGCCCAAAGTTCTTAACAAAAAGAAAGTAGGAGCCATATTGACAAACATAGAAAATCAAGTGAAATCACCAGAAATGTCCAAAGTCAGTCATATTTGTTGTATTTGGAGAGTGAAACAGCACACGGAAGACCAGTCTCTCTGCCTCTAATTCAGTCTGCCTCTGTCTCTTTGCCTTTTAAATTAAACAAAAATAAGTAAGCATACATTATACAAACACAACACCAGAGATGTGCAGGCCATTTAACAGGCAAGAACAGAGCCTTTGGAGCTGGGAGGCAGAGGCTGTGGTCCTCAGGCTGGTTTATTTATAACCTTGTTGCCCAGAGCCCTGGGGCCCATTCATTTTTCACTCTGTTTACCAAGGTACACAGTGTGTCGCCCCAGCCTAGGAGCCCGGGACCGCAGAACCAAGACCCAACGGCTCCCACCTCCCCTGAGCTGTGCTCGGCTACAAGGAGGTTTCAGTCACAAGGGTGTAACATGGAATGCGTGTCGAGACAGAAGCCTGGACAAGCTAATGCATCTGAGGGGCAAGGCCAAGGCCGCAGGCATTGGATGGGTGAGCACTGCGAGACGGAGCGGGGCCAGGTGCAGAGAGAGTGGCCCATGGTCAGGAAAGGTCTGGAAGTGACACCCAGTGCTGACATAATGAGTGTGGGAGAGAGAGAGAGAGAGAGAGAGAGAGAGAGAGAGAGAGAGAAACTAGGAGAGCTTTTTAGATTAATAACTTTTAAATAGTTTTGACTATAATCCACAGTAAGAAATGCATTTTCTCTTTTGACCCAGTACAGACACACACACATATCCTACTTGTCCACCTCCTATCTACCTGAAATAAAGATCTGCCACATGAGATTTTGTCCTGTAAGACGCATTCATTCTGACTTTTTTTTGTCGTTTTTATGATATGGTTCTGTAGGCACAGGGATTTCCCCTTCCACGTTCCCCACCCCCATCTCCCATCCCCCTCTCATTGTTTTCACCCCCGTATTATTACAGTAGTATAGTCCTTCCATCCTGACATTTTCTATGCTGCTGCTCTATCTTGTTTGCAAAATCCTGGTCAGGAGTGAAATAAACTGGCCCCCCAATAGTACCTAGCATGTGTTTTCATGTGTGTGAAATTCCAGAACAAGCTAAACACGTCCATAGTAACAGACATGAGATTGGAAATGGCCTGGGTGTAGACAGGATGAAGCAAGGTCAACTTCAAGAGTTGAAAAAAAAAAAAAAAGGAGGAAATCATCTAAAAGATGAAAGCGATGCTCTATGTCTCGCTGAGGGTGTTGGCTACATGGGCACATGTTTTTGTTGAAAACAAAGACATAAAAATAAAAGCACGGGGGGGAACTTTCTGGGGAGTAACCCTGATGTTCTATATCTTGTGAGGGATTTGCATTCCACAGGTGAATGAATTTTGTCAAAACTTCACGAATGGTGTGCATTTCTTCACCTGTCAACTGAACATCAAAAAGAAAAACTGTGGGTCAACATTGAACTCTAGTGGATGATCTGCCTGCCGAAGTGTTAGGAAGAAGAGGACCACTGATGCCCATAGCTTCCTTTATAGTACGCATTAAAGTCAGATAGAAGGGCTCAACGTGGTAGCCTAGTGGCTAAAGTCCTCGCCTTGCATGTGCTGGGATCCCATATGAGTGCCGGTTTGTGTCCCAGCTGCTTTACTTCCCATTGAGTTCCCTACTTGTGGCCTGGGAAAGCAGTGGAGGACAGCCCAAGGCCTAGGGACCCTGCACCCATGTGGGAGACCCTGAAAAAGACCCTAGATCTTGGCTTCAGATTGGCTCAGCTCTAGCCATTGTAGCCACCTGGGGAGTGAAGCATTGGACAGAAGATCTTTCTCTCTGTATCTCCTTCTCTCTGTATGTCTGCCTTTCCAATAAAAATAAAATAAATGAAAAAAAAAGTGAGATAGATTGGTGGATGGGTAGTGGAATGAGAGTATTTAGATATGTGATGGAACAAATATAATAAAATGTTAATGTATGGCAAGACACTTCAACAGGGAAAGATGGGGGTTTTCGACAAATGGTACTGGGAGAAATGGATATGCAACTGCAAAGGAATGAATTCGAATCCTTTCCTCACGCCATATACAAACATTTCATCTGAAGTTTCAGATGCATCAAGAACCTAAATAGAAGAGCTGGACTCTTGAAAGGAAACAGAAGAGCAAACATCTCTGATCTTGGATCAGGGCATTGTTTCTTAGTGACCACACAGAATAGCACAGACCGTGGAAGAAAAAAATAGATAAGACTAGACATTGCCACACGTAAAAGCATTTCTAAAAGGACAATGTGCAAGACGTTAGAAAGAAGATTCACATAGGATGGGAGAATTTTTTAAAAAGATTTATTTATTTTTATTGGAAAAGCAGATTTACAGTGAGTAGGAGAGACAGAAAGATCTTCCATCTAGAACAGGTGAGCTATTGAACAAGGGCAATACACGCAGCCTATTTCAAAATGGGCAGAGGACTTAATAGGGAGTGTTCCATGAGGAAGAATTGGGCAAGCCACGAAAGACGCTCAAGAGCATCAAGGGTAAATGCACAACAAGGCCACTCCGTCCTCATTAGGATGGCTGCGATCAGGACAGATGGCAGCAAGCGTTGGTATTCATACATTCTTAGCAGTGGCATTTGAGGATCAGGTGTGTTTAATTTTAGTGAGAGGAAATGTGTCATTTTTTCCTTTATTCATGCTTTCAATGACATATCTGTATTAGCGATTTTATTATTTTTAAGGATTATTTATTTGACTAAGCTGCAGAGAGAGACAGAAAGAGAAACTTTCCACTGGTTCATTCTGCAAATAGTCACAACAGCCAGGGCTGAGCAAGGCCAAGACTAGGAGCTTCACCCGGGTGTCCTACATGCGTGCATGGGCCCAAGGGCTTGAGCCATTTTCTGCTGCTTTCCCAGACACATTACCAGGGAACTGGATCAGAAGATGAGCAGCTGGAACTCTAGCCGGTGCCCATCTGGGATGCTGACACTGCGGAGAGAGGATTAACCTACTACGCCACGATGCTGGCCCCCTACAGGAACATGTTCAGCAAATTTTCTTGAGGTACCATTTAGAAGCCATAAAATGACTCTTCAATAAAAAGAAATAAATTAGGAAAAAAAATAACATCAAAAGACAAGATAGGTGTTTTGGTCTGTAGGTTAAGCCAGAGCTTGGAACGCCTGCATCTAACTGGAGCACCAGTTCACACGCTGGGTTCTCCATGCTTCTGATTCGGCTCCTGCCAGCACGCCTGGGAGGCAGCGGAGGATGGCACACATGTTTGATTTCCTGCCACGCTTGTGGGAGACCCAGATGGAGCTCCTGACTCGGCATCATCCTGGCTAGCTCTGGCTATCATGACCGTTGGAAAAGGAACCAGCAGATGAAAGAGATTTCTCTCTGTCTATCCTGCTCTCTCTATTATTTTGCCTTTCACATAAAATAAATACAAATTTTAAAGATTTATATTTATTTTTATTGGAAAGTCAGATATACAGAGAGGAGGAGAGACAGAAAGGAAGATCTTCTGCCCACTGATCCACTCCCCAAGTGGCTACAATGGCTGAAGCTGAGCCAATTCAAAGCCAGGAATCAGGAGCCTCTTCTGGGTCTCCCAAACAGGTACAGGGTGCCAAGGCTTTGGGCCATCCTCGATTGCTTTCCCAGGCCACAAGCAGGGAGCTGGATGGGAAATGGGGCTGCTGGGACATGAACTGGTGCCCATATGGGATCCCAGTGCATGCAAGGGACTAGACTGTTGCACCAGGCCTAAAATACATAAATGTTTTTAAAAAAAGATAAGCCACAGGCTGTGAGAAAATATTTATGAGTTGAGGAATGATTTATGAGTTGAGGAATTTATATCCATAACTTATAAATAACTTTCAAAACTCAGTAAGAAAACAAATAATTCAATGTCCTAAAATGGATAAAACGCATAAATATCCACATAACTGTAGACATATAGCAAAGAAGATTGCGACAGATGCTTAAAGCATTAACGATTAGGGAATCACAAATTAAAACCAGAAGGAACACACGTGTATTGAAATAGCTAGCACTTTCTTTGAAATACTGATCATGCCAGGTGATGAGAGGGATTCAGAGGGATTCCTCCAATGTTGATGGGAAACTTGGGGAAAAAAATCCCTGGAACATACTATCTTATGAACTCTGATCCACTTTCCCACTCCTTTAAGAAATGTGGTCAGGTACAGATACACACACACACACACACACACACACACACACACACACCTGTTTGCAAATATCTATAGTGACTTCAGTACTTTTTGTTCTTTCAAGGCATATCGACTTATTCACTTGAAAGGAAAAGCATCAGAGAGAAAAGGAGAGACAGAGCAATCTTGCTTCTACCAATTCAGTCGCCAGAATGGCTGCAACGGGCAGGCCGAAGTCAGGAGCCAGGAACCCTCATTCGGGTCTCCTACACAGGTGGCAGGGTCCCAAGCATTAGTGCCATCATCTACCACCTAGGTCAGAAGTTGGGCATCTGGGGCTTGAACTGGCACTTTGATTTGGGATGCTGGTTTAATCTGCTGTACCATCATGTGGATCCTTAAATACAATTTCAAACAAACAAATAACAAAACAAAACAAAACCAAACCAAAAAACCCCATGATCTTCCCTATGGGACTGTAATGAAGAGTACAGTGTCCCAACACACCAACACCATGCTGGGGGCTCAGCTGCTCAGAAAGCAGACAGACTCGAAGTGCCACATACTGTGGGATTCTTAGTTACATTCTATAGGGACAGAAAAGGGACCAGTGTGCCAAGGGTTAGGATGGGAAGAAAGGTCAGCTACAAAGAGCATGGGAGAAGCTTCTGGATTGAGTGAGCTATTCTGAATTGTGATTGGCTGGTCACTCCTTGGCTGGGCCTGTCCAAACCCACAGAACTATCCCTTTGGAAGGGACAGTCTTAGTGTTCGTAAATTACATCGTGATAAAAAAAAATCAAATAATGAATATGGATACTAATGGTGGAATCTGAGCGAGGGAATATGGAGAGGCACTGTAAAATTTCTTTCAAGTTTTTGGAAGTTTTCAAGTCACTTACAGTCAAATAGTTGGGGTAGAAGATCAAAAAGATATTGGGTAGCTGAAAAGACAAACTCAAGCCTGTCCAAAACAAATATCACACAGAACATGGTCAGTCATTTCACCCTTTCAGTTGTTAGATTATGGAGGCTGGCACTGTGGCTCAGTTGGTTAAGCTTCGACAGACGGTGCTGACATTCCATAAGGCACATCAGTTCGAGTCCCAGCTGTTTCATTTCCAATTCAGCTCCCTAAGAAAGCACCTGGAAAAGCTGTGCAAGATGACCCACGTTCTTGGATCCCTACCACCTCCATGGGAGACCTGGATGGAGTTCCAGGCTCCTGGATTCAGCCCAGCCCAGCCTGGCCAAGGTGGGCATTTGGTGAATGAACCGCAACACGACAGATCTTTCTGTCTCTCTTCCTTTACTTTCTGTAATTCTGACTTTCATGTAAATAATTAAATCTTGTTTTTAAAGAAAAAAACTTAGACAATAATAAATAATGTACAGTAAAAGCATTGCAGGCCGTGACCCTAGCTATGGATGAGCCATGACCTTCAGCCGGAAAATGCTGCTCTAGACTAGGAATCTGAGACAGTGTGGGCCCATTCCCCACTTGGGGCGCAGGGTAGAGGTGGAGGTAGCCAGGACCTGTGCCTAGCTCCTTCCTGTCCTTCCAAGCAGGACTTTGGAGACAAGCAGCCACTAGTGTCCTTGGGGAAGTTGCACTTCGGCAGATGGGTCTTTCCAAGGAATAACAACATGCCAGCGTGGGGCACAGCAGGAGGCAGCCAGCACTCGGGGAGTCACTGGCCTGGGGGACACTGCAGGGCTCTCCTCAAAGCTCTGGGCTAGATCACACCGGGGGTCCCCACTTGACTCTGGGTGAGGAGAGCCCCTTCCCCATTAGGGCAGTCCCTGCCCCACCAGCTTTGACTTAGCGGACACAGGCTCCCTGTTCATTGAGCTCATTATGGGGCAGGTGTGCGGCACCGGGTCCGCTGCTGGGGACTCCCACTCCCCACATGTGAGTGTTCGGGTTTTGTGACTCCACTTCTGACGCCGGCTTCCTGCTGATGTGCACCCTGGGAGGCAGTGGGCGATGGCTCCAGTCCTCGGCTGCCTGCCACCTGCACGGGAGATCCGGATGAACTGCCCAATGCCTATCTCGTTGAACTCAGCCCTGATTGTTGGGGCTATTTGGAGAGTGAGTCAGCAAATGGGAGATCTCACTCTGTCTTATTGCCTCTTTCAAGTTAAAAGGAAATATTCAAGTCCAAGTTCTAAAAATTCTAATGTTTAAAATTAGGAGACATTTCCTGTTCCTGAGTCAATGATGATTGGACAAAGATATTAGTCATGTGCAGATTGTTTTATGGGAATTCCAGGCTTTCCTAGTTTTTTTTTTTTAATTTAAGATTTATTTATTCTTATTGGAAAGTCAGATATATAGAGAGGAGGAGAGACAGAGAGGAAGATCTTCCATCCACTAATTTACTCCCCAAGCGGCCACAGCTGGAGCTGAGTTGATCCGAAGCCAGAGGCCTAGAGCCTCTTCCGGGTCTCCCACACAGGTGCAGGGTCCCAAGGCTTTGGGCTGTCCTGGACTGCTTTCCCAGGCCACAAGCAGGGAGCTGGATGGGAAATGGGGCCTTTGGTATTAGAATCAGTGCCTGTATGGGTTACCAATGGGTGCAAAGCGAGGACTTGAGCCACTAGGCTACCGCACCTGGCCCTCCTGGCTTATTTTTAAGATCTATTTATTTATTTGAAAGTCAGAGAGACAGAAATTTTCTCTCTGCTGGTTCACTCCCCAGATAACAGCAACAACTACGGCCGGGCCAGGCCAAGTCAGGAAGCTAGAAGCTTCTTCTACATCTCCCACATGGTGCAGGGACACAAGCATCTGGGTCCCCAACTGCTGCTTTGCCCAGACCACTAGCAGGGAGCTGCAAAAGGAGCGGAAGAGCTAGAACACGAACCCGGGCTCCTATGGGATACCAGCACCACAGGCGGCAGCTTAACCTGCTGCCGCACAAAGCTGGTCCCCCCAGGCCATTCCCCAGGGCTCAGGAAAAAGAAACTTGTACTCTTTAAAAGTACAGGGCTGGAAAGCTCTGATTCTGGCCAGTTCTGCCTCTCTGAGAGTGGTCTTTCCCACCAGAAGTCCTGAAGGTCAAGGTGAAAGCCCAATATCTTCTTCACCTGCCCGGTCTCCTCCATCCGACACCCACAGCTCCAATCAACAGCATGGTCCCTCAGGCTTTTGCCTTTTCTCTTCTAGGACCTGTCCCTCTAGGTGAACTCCTATTCATCCTGTAGAACCCCACCACACTGCAGCTCATCCTGAAATTCTCCTCCTTGTGACGGGCACAGCTGTATTCCTTTTCTGCCCTTGCACCTGTCCACACGGGCAGTCCCAAGGCCCTATCTCTCTGCATGGACTAAAATCCTCACAGCAGTGTGCTGTTCCAAATAAAACAAAGTCTGATGCCAAGGCCTCCAGTCCCAGATCATAATAAATGAGTCCCAGGGTCAGCTGGACTCTCTCCAGGGTGAGACTGAGGCTGGGAGGTGGGGGCTTCCTGGCGCTGCAGACGCTGGAGGGCTCTGGGGTCACTGAGCTTATGCCAGTCACAGGATCATCATGCAGTACCCTCCCCAGCCCTTCCAGGAACACTTCCCCAGTTGCACCCTTGCTTCTGCCCATCCCCTCCTGAGCTCTCTGCTCTCTGTTCCTGCTCTCCTCCCTGAGAAATGCTTTCCTGGAAGCAGCTTTGGCCTGGCCTGCCTAGCAGGAGGGGTGAAGGCTGCCGAGGCCAGATGTTTTCTGGCTAACGCCCTCCTTCTCCTCCGGCAGCAGCCTGACTTCAGTGTGTGCACTGTTTTATTTCCCCACCTGGGGCCTTCCTCTGAACTCTGAGTCTGAGGTCAAGGGCGGTCTCCCAGACCTTGGCCACCCTAAGGCTGAGAAGGGGTTTTCTTACTGTGGGACCAGGAGCAAGCTTTCTTTCTTTCTTTTCTTTCCTTTTCTTTCCTTTCCTTTTCTTTCCTTTTCTTTTCTTTTCTTTTCTTTTCTTTTCTTTTCTTTTCTTTTCTTTTCTTTTCTTTTCTTTTCTTTTCTCTTTTCTTTCTTTTCCTTCCTTCCTTCCTTCCTTCCTCTCTCTCTCTCTCTCTCTCTCTCTCTCTCTCTCTCTCTCCCTCTCTCTCTCTCTCTCTTTCTTTCTCATGCCTCAAACTTTCAGTTTCCTTCCCTGGCACAGCAGTGCCACTAACTCCATGGTAGTATCGTCGCCATGCACCAAGCCAACAGGTAGCCTCTTACGCCAATGCCTGCCATGTGTTTCTGGCGAAATCAATATTGTCATAGGGGATGTCTGGCTTCCATTCCAGCTCCCCTCTTCTGCTGTGGAGATTGTAAAGCCCAGGCGTTCACCTCCCCAGCCCTGCTCAGAGCTGGCCAAGCACATGGGACTCAACCTTTTTTTTTTTTTTTAAATTTTGATGATCTTTGTATAGTTGATTAGGACTCAAAGGGTCAAGGGCTACAGGAAAGTGGGTAAGACCATTGTTTCCACATTCTCTTTCTTCCTTCCCATATCTGGGGGAAGGAGAGAGACAAAGGGAGAAGCCACACCCATCCTCCCAACCATCCCAGGTGGGACCCAATCTTGAGTGGAAGCGTTCTGGGAAAGTTTGGATGTTGTTATGAAAGAGAGAGGGAGGGAGGGAGGGAGTCAGATGCTTGGAGGTGGGCAGCCACGCTGAGCCCCATGAGGGTGGAATCGACACCCTGAAGATGCTGGAGCAGGTGGTCATTATGACATAAATCTTCTACCTTGAAACACTGGCAGATTAGATCTGAAATGAAGTCCGCTGTTAGTTGAGCATTCAGGTATTAGCTGAAGGTACTTTGTT
Source organism: Ochotona curzoniae (assembly GCF_017591425.1). Taxonomy (NCBI): domain Eukaryota; kingdom Metazoa; phylum Chordata; class Mammalia; order Lagomorpha; family Ochotonidae; genus Ochotona; species Ochotona curzoniae. The sequence continues at coordinate 9,927,659 of NW_024465421.1, forward strand.
AAGTCCCTTATCGTGGACATAACTGCCAAAAGAAAGTAACAAGATAGGAAACCTGGATTGCAGAGGCCCAGATAAGGGGACTTTTGATGAGTGCCCCTACACTCTGCCTCCCACTCACTATCCTGGGCTCACATTAGCCGCCTGTTATATTATAAACGTCATGGGGTAGGCCACACAACTTGGCCCACTGGCCCATGCGTGGTCTCCCCAGCAGTTCTGCAGGTGCTCACGGAAAAGAGGGTGAACACAGAGGAAGAGAAAGAAGGCCAGGAGGGAGGAATCCTTCACAAACGGATAGTCCCAGATCCTCGGTCCATGTTGCCCTTGAGTCTCAGCACCCCAGTTTGTTCATTTACTTTGCGGTCCCCTATAACTTTCATGGTATCGGGAGCTCCAGTCTGCTGTGTGCTGGCCAAAAATACACCACCTGGCTTCAAACCCTGCTTCCCCTTAATGTTGAACCTGGCTTGGGAGCATTATCCATCATGTTGTAGCAAGGTGCTCAGCACCTGTGCTGCCTCTTAGCACAGGCAGGACAGAGCCATGCTTCGCTTGTTTCTTGTTAATTCTGTGGCTAGATAAAAAAAATTTCGTGGGAAAGACAACTGCACCACCTATTTTTACCACAACAACTACCGGTCCCATGGTGGGGCAGGATGTAGCAGGGATTGCTAAGAGAAGCTTGAACAGGGTTGATGCAATGCTCCACACAGATGGAGGACAACGTGAAAGTGACGGGGTAGCAGCACTCAAACACGGCACAAGGACCTGATCCGTCTCCTGCGGCCACCAGACATCACTTCTTTGCCGTCAGGGGGAAGGGCTGCCATCTCTCTATGTCACAGTCTGTGCTACCAGATTTGGTCCTTCTAGTCTTCTCTTCCTGGACCCCTCTATGCAGGCCATGTTTTCTAGAATCAACAACAGCCTCCTCCTCCTCCTTATCATGATTTCAGAGATAAAGAGATAGAAATGCAGGGAGTGGGAGAGATTCCATGCAATGCCTGGGAGCTGGGAACTCCTGTGGACGGTGGGAACCCAACAACTTCAGCCATCACTCACTGCCTCCAAGGGTGCGCATTAGCAGGAAGCGGGAACAGGGATCAGAGCTGGGACTTGAACCTACACATTCAGATATGTCCTGTGAGCAGTTGTCTTACCAGCTACACCAAATGGCTGCCCAAGATACTCTTCACTAACTTTCCTCACTCTTTCTGACCTAACGCATTTCCTTCATCCTTCTCAGCCTGCTCTCTAAACATAGCACTCACCACATGCTGTTCTCTTCCCTTTACAACTCTCCTTGGTTTGTTCACCGGTAAACTCACGTTTCTCTTGGCTACTCAACCACTATCCACACTTCAGCCACGCAACAGTCTACAAAGCATACAAATCCTCTTGCCAAGAGTCTACGACTAACAGGGTGCACCATGGCCTCTCAAAACCGCTTGTGGAAAATGGAATTAAAATATAATAAGGGTAAGGGTGGATGCTGGGTGCTTAAGTTATCATGTGGAACACCAGCATCCTATATAGGAGAGCCTCAGTTTGTGTCTACTTTTGATCCCAGCTTCCTGCTAATGCGCACCCTGGGAAGGTAGTAGGTGATGATTCCAATAGCTGGGTAGCCTACCGTCCATGTGGGAGACCCAGGTGTGTCAAGAACAAAGCTTTAATCTGGTCAAGCCAACACTTCAGATTCACCTACTGATGTTTGCCAAGTTCCAGTTCTTTAGGCTGCCGTGTGATGGTCGCACAACCTTAGATCCCAACTTAACTTTTCTTCCAACCTCAGCCTTAGGGGCTAGGCCTTAAAAAGACCTGGAAGATGTTGGTTTTATACTTCCAGAGGCCTTAAGTGTTCATACAAGAAACCCATCTACGCTGAGGCCATCACGTTTTGAGGAAGTGGAAACTTACCACTAAGTGGGGTTTCCTGGATAACTCAGACTCTTGGCCAACAGAAGAGCTAGGCTCCAGTGTATGTCATAGTTGAGCTACTCCAACAGGCTGCTCCGCTCCCTCGCATCCTCTGAGCTGATGCCATGTGGAGCAAAGACAAGCTGGGGAGCAGAACATTGAAATCACCTCTGCCAGACAAACCAGTCTCCTCAATTCAGCACACACAGCTGGCATCCCCAGGCTCCACTGCTCACACAGAGTCCCACCCTGCGTTAGCTTTCACACTCCTCAACTGTTTCCTGTCCTCTAAGGCTACCTCTTCCATAAAGTTTTCTTGATGATGTTGAACTCTGTATTTGGGGCATTTTGACCAGATCAAGGGCACAGGTGGGTGCCTGTCCATCAGGGTGAGATATAGCACCTGAGTGAGCCAATCGGCTGTTCTCTCTCTCTCTCTCTCCAGACCAAATCTTCAGGAAGACAGAGATTCGAAGATGGACATCTTTGCTCAGGTTACCCCATCCACTGCTGCTGGCCTGGTCTTCCAGGTTTCTCTGACCTGTGACCAGCCTGTGCCTGATTCTTCCACTTTTCCTTTAAGTCCCCAGACCATCCATGCTCACAGAAGGAGCAGGAAGGCCCATCAAGGATTCCACCTGTTCTCAGACATTCCCCTAACTTGGGGCAGGCAGGGCAGACCATGTGACTAGTCGCTGATCCATGATGTTAGACGTGAAATGCCACTTGTCACTTTCCAGAAGAGGCACTTACACATACCTGTGCAGGCCTCCTGTCTCTGCCTTCCCCTGGTCTGGCCACCTTGGAATGCTTTGTGCTGTGTGTGTAGCAGTGTGGGAAGGGAGGGGAGAGCTCTGTACCTCAGCTTCCTGAGTGAGTGCAAGCAGAGCCTCCTGGGATCTGCCCCAGGACTTAGAAACAGTAACTTGGGGGTGACCGTAGACCCCAGCAGGACCCAGCACAACCTGGCTAATCTTACCCAATACGTGCCTGATAAACAATTTCACTTGAAATACTCCTGAGCCAGTTTCTTGCACTGAGAACCTTGGACTTGAGACAATGTCCCAGCAGTTAGCAGTTTCCTTGATGTCCCTCTGTTTTTCTCAGCTGATAGCCACATGGTCATGGTGACAGTTAAGAAGTCTCTGCACTGACTGGAGTGATGTCCACTTGCAAGGTCCTTGATAAATATTTGTGAGTGTGAAAACTCAATGAAAGTGAAAAATCTGATGAGTCAAATAGATACTTTCTTTTCGAGTGTGGTTGCCTCATCCATTTTCAAGGGGGTTTTAATGAAAACAGACATTAAAAATCTGATTATATCTCATCCGGATGGCAAAGGTGGCCATAGAATTAAAACATGCATTCCCCATCATACTGTAATCGGTTATCTTACAGTCAAAGATGTTCTTAAGTGACAAAAAGTAAAATCCTTTTGAAACATTACCGCAACAATGGAGCTCATAGTGTGTGACAGACACAGCCTGCAGGGTTCCCCCCGCCCCCCCATGACCCAATGAGAAAGATACATAGAAGGGAATTCTCTGATGTTGTCTGTTTTTAAAAGAAGCACATGTAAGGCCTGGTGTCATGGCACGATGGGTAAGGTGGCCACTTGGGAGGCTCACATCTTGCTCTCAACTGCCTGCTTTGAGTTCCAGCTGCTCTGCTCCCAACCCAACTTCCTGCTAATGTGCCGGGGAAAGCAGTGGAGGATGGCCCAAGCACTTGGCTTCTTTCCACCGTAAGGGGAGACCTGGATAGAGCCCTGAGGTTCTGGCTTTAGCTTGGCCCAGCCACGGCTCTTGTGGACATTTGGAAGGTGAATCAATGAATGAGATCTCTCTCTCTCTCTCTCTCTTTCTGCTTTTCAAATAAATAAATAATTTTTAAAAAGGAGAAACATGCATAGTGGAATTAGTTCACAAGCTGTTCCCAAAAACAAAAAGAAAAGAGAAGTGTTTCTGTTGGAATAGACTTTAAGAGGATGTGGGATCCAGGAATGAACTTCGTTGTGTTCTGGGTCAGTGCCACTCAGACTTTCATGTGCCTGGGTCCCCAGCCCCACCCCAGGGGTCTTGTTAAGGCAGGTGGGCTGTGGGCCCAGTTTATGGTGTGTGTGTGTGTGTGTGTGTGTGTGTGTGTGTGTGTGTGTGTGTGTCTCAAGCTCCCGGGTGACAGCCATGCATGCTGGACCACAGAGCACGCACTGGAAGTCTAGACAATTCTTTGTGTGATCATCATCACACACTGCAACTCAAAACTTCCTCCAAGGTCTGATTCGGGGTTTTGATGACCCTGCCCTGAATTCAGATTATGGTCAGTTTTCTTTCAGTCACTGTTGGGAAATCTATTTCGTTGCATCTTATCTGGACATCGCTTCTTGGGTAATTTTGCTTTCTGGAAAAGAGTGAAGAATACAGAAGCAGACAAATCCTGGGTCTCAGAAATGAAAAGCAGGTGTGACATGCTTGCCACACAGCCGCCCTGCATTTTTGTAAGGGCTGACTACTGAGGGCCACTTTTTCAACAAAGCCATGCATTTGTTTGCTTGGGTTTTGAAAGAAGCTAAGCATAGAGGGCACTGGGATTGCTGCTAGTCTGGCAGAAGGCAAGAGATGAACATGCCACAAAAAGCTGATCCTAGACTTAAAAACTCTTGGTAGTCCCCTCTGCACGCATGGTGCTGGAGAAGGCAAATTAAAAATTGCTACTAGGCGGGGACTTCAAAACAGCTGTGGCAAAATGGAATGAAAAGGCAAATTTCATTGTCATGCAAAAAAGTGAAATCTATGTGTAGTTTTTTCCAAATATGTGTTTCCCCTGAATTTTCTGAAGATCCTTCTTATAGAAATTGGGGGGGGGGGGATCTTTTCAAAAGTGCTAGTGCTTAAAGAGAGAGAAGGTAATTACACGGAAGATTCACTTATGTAAAATTCTCAGAAATGCAGGATAAATATAGCTGTGACTAAGTCTCCATTTTATGTGCCTATCCACCATTAATCTCTATCAGCACTCTCATCTATTATCTATGTATAATCTCTCAATCATCTATTATCTATCAGCCATCTATCACTCCATAATCACCTATATGAGAGTACTTAAAAAGCTCATGGAAGGGCCCAGGGCGGCATGGCCTAGTGGCTAAAGTCCTTGCCTTGCATGCACTCAGATCCCATACGGGCACCGGTTCTAATCCCGGTAGCCCCGCTTCCCATGCAGCTCCCTGCTTGTGGCCTGGGAAAGCAGTTGAGGATGGCCTAAAGCTTTGGGACCCTGCACCTGCATGGGAAACCTGGGAGAGGCTCCTGGCTCCCAGCTTCAGATCGGCCCAGCTCCGGCCATTGCAGCCACTTAGGGAGTGAATCAACAGACAGAAGATCTTCCTCTCTGCTCTCCTCCTCTCTGTATATCTGACTTTCCAAGGAAAATAAAATAAATATTCAAAGAAAAACCACATGAAAGATGCTTATTATGCAAAAATTATACAGATTTCAAACTATTTTGCATAAAAATAAACATCCTTAAAAATTCTTCTTATTTCAAATGAAGATTTACAAAAAAAAACAGAGACAGAGAGAGCTTCCCAAATGATCACAAAGGCCAGAGTGGAGCTGATCAGGAGCCAGGAGCCTCTTCCAGCTCTCCCATGCAGGCGCTGGGTTCCAAGGCTTTAGGCTATCCTCCATTGCTTTCTCAGGCCACAAGCAGGGAGCTGGATGGCAAGTGGAGCAGCTGATGCATAAACCAGTGATTATATGGAATGCCAGTGATCGATGGTGGAGGATTAGCCTGTTGACGACAGTGCTGGGCCCAAACATGTTCAACAAATTGTTTTAATGCATTCTCATTCTATTTGAAACACAGAGAACCAGAAAGATCACTCACCTATTGTTTCATTTCCCCAAATGCCTCCAATAGCTGGGACTGCACCAGGTGAAACCCAGGAGCTGGAAGATGGAAAAGAACTCAATCTAGACCTCTCCCGTGGGTGGCAGAGATGCCGATAGCTCAGTTCTTACCCGCTGCTTCCCAGGGTGCACGTTAGCATGAAGCTGGAATTGGAAACTGGTGCCAGAAAAAAACTGCAACGTCTGGAGTGATAGGAACCCGAATACTTGGGTATCACCTGCGGTCGTCCAGGACGCGTTCTCAGGAAGCCGGATGGGAAGGGCTGCAGCCTGGACTCGTGATCTGCTACGCCCCATTTGGAAACACCTGCTTCCATTTTACCTGATGTGATTTAGGCTGTGACGCACTTCCTTGTATATTGGCTTTTGTGTGTAGCTCTTATCACTCACAAAGATTCCAAGAAGCAGAGTAACTGAGTCAAAGGACATGTCTGGTACCTTTGATGGGCACAGCCAAACGTCCCTGGCAGAGCTGGAACAATCTATGCGGTTTCTGGCAATGTGTGCACTTCCCAAGCTAGTGTTGGAGACTTCTGCTGGCTTGAAACTTAGGGCTTTTTTTTTTTTTTAAGAAGTTGACTTTGGGGATTGTTGCCACCCACTTAAAATAATAAAGTCTGGGACCAGCATGATGGCTTAGTGGCTAAATCCCTGTCTTGCATGTGCCAGGATCTCATAGGGTGCCAGTTTTTGTCTCAGCTACTCTACTTCCCATCCAGCTCCCTGCTTGTGGTTTGGGAAAGCAGAGGAGGGTGGGCCAAAGCTTTGGAAACCTGTACCAGTGTGGGAGACCAGGAAGAGAGTCTGGGCTCCTGGCTTCAGATTGGCACAGCTCCAAACATTGTGGCTGCTTGGAGAGTGAACCAACTTAGGGAAGATCTTCCTCTCTGTTTCTCCTCCTCTCTGTATTTCTGACTTTCCAATAATAAATAAATAAATCTATAAAAAAAAAGGAAGGAAGGAAGGAAAGAAGAAAGGAAGGAAGGGAGGGAAGGAGAGAGAGAGGGAGAGGGAGAGGGAGAAAGAAAGAGAAAGAGAAAGAAAGAAAGAAAGAAAGAAAGAAAGAAAGAAAGAAAGAAAGAAAGAAAGGGATGGAGGGAGGGAGGAAGGAAGGAAGGAAGAAAGAAAGAAACAAACAAACAAAGGAAGAAAGAAAGAAAAGTAGGTTAGTCCAAGCTTCTTACAGGAACCCTTACTAGGTGAACTTGAACCCACAGTTCAAGTACACAGACCAACCGAAAACCTGTAACATTTACAACCCCTCCCTGAAGGGTTGCACTGGTCTTCTCTCCCTAACCTGGGCAACGTTCTGTCATTTTTAGGGTGCAAAAGTTCATAAAATTTTTTTTTTCCAGTTGAGAGTAAAGATGAACACTTTTAACACCATTTTCTTTTTTCCATTTGAATGTCTACTTCTAGAAGATTGCTTTGATATATTGGTTGACTCATTTTGGCATATGAGTTGAAGACCCAGAAGGGCCTGGCCTTCGTGTTGTTCTCTCCCTGCTGTCAAGGTTGCACCAGCTTCCCTGGACAGGTCGGGCGGCTCTCCCTCCCGTGTCCACAGTACGGCTTATCTGTATGTGTGCCTCACTTGCCACATCACTCTCTAAAGCCACCTGCACCCAGCCTTTTGGGGGGGGGAGCTGAAGCAGATCCTGTATTTATACACACACACACACACACACACAACTATTTCAATTCTACTCACGATTATTCTACTTTCCTTCTGCTGTCAGGTTTCATAATATGTTATTTTGTCAAAAAATTACCTTTTATTTGTAATTCTTCAAAGATATCAAATTTTCCACAGAATACTCTCAGGCTGGTCTGTCTTATTCACTTTTCATAATTAAAAAAAAAAATCAATTTTCAGGGTTTGGCACAGTAGCCTAGTGGTTAAAGTCCTCACGCTGCACACCTGGGATCCCATTTTGGGCACCGATTCTAATCCTGGATGCTCCACTTCTCTTCCAGCTCCCTGCTTGTGGCCTGGGAAAGCAGTCGAGTACAGCCCAAAGCCTTGGGACCCTGAACCCATGTGGGAGACCCAGGAAGAAGCTTCTGGCTCCTGGCTTCAGATCAGCTCAGTTCTGGACATTGTACCCATTTGGGGAGTGAACCATTGGGATGGTAGATCTGTCTTCCTTTCTCTCTGTAAATACACCTTTCCAATAAAAAGAAATAAACATTTTAAAAATTATTACATTTTTAACATCAACAAAATGGACAATCCCTTAGAGTAAGAAAAAAGAAAAAGCTCATACAAATTAAAATCAGAAATGAAAAAGGAGACATTACAACTGATGTCACAAAAATAAAAAATGTCATGAGACTTTTACACATGATGATACAGCAAGAAATTGGATAATGTCACACGCATTTATAAATTTCTAGAAACATATAACGTACTGGGAATTTGATCACGAAAACATAGAAGAGCTGAAGAGATGTGTAACTAACAGAAAAGTTGAATCACTAAATAAAACCTTGCAACGGGGGCTCGCCTGGGTGCACAATGGGTTGAGCCACCACCTTCCCCACATCCCAGAGCAGCTGGAATTTGAACGAGCACTCCAGCATGAGTTGTCACAATCTCCGGCGGTGGCTCGATCTGCCATATTACACACCAGCCCCTGGAAAGGACTCGAACACATCAACCACTTTGTTTTTTTCATAGTCTTTATTCTCTTTTGTTTTTTTCTTTCACTCATTTCTGCTTTTGCATTCTTTCTTGCCTTCTGCTTTCTCAGGGTTATCTTTTTTTTTTTTACCTCTAAAACTGAACAATTAGTTCCTCAGCTTCTTTTTGCTTGTTTTGTAATAGCACATTTAACTCTATAAATTCCCCTTTCACTTGGTCACTTGGATCTCACAAGTTTTGTTCTCGCTGGCTTTCCTTGACACTCATTTTTGACTATTGTGTCATTTCCAGATTGGTTTCCTTTTTAATCTGTGTTTTTCAGTTTTCAAATGTTTGTTCTTTTTCTTTTTCTTCTAAGAATGCATGATAACATCTTTCAATGTACAATAAGGTGTATACCTAATAAAATGAAAACGTGTTTATATACTCCCACACACATCATTTTGCCTATAAAGTAGGCAAAGTGTATTTGCCTACAAATAAAACTCAATTTTATGCTTAAATTCTTATTTTACTTTTATTTTTAATCTTCTTGTTCCTAAGTAAGAGACATAAATGGTAAAAGAAAAAAAAAAAAGTCATCCTAACTTCCTGGTCGCTTCCTCAGAAGCAACTGAAGTTACTAATTTCAGGTGCACCCTGTCTGTTTGTACTGACTTCTTTTGCATCCTTTTCTTGTCGCGGATTTTTAATTTCACTGTCCTGTGGTTCCTGACTGTGATCTAGAGGTTTTCTGGGATTTACTGGAGCGTTCTTTGTGGCCCAGCACCCAGTCAATTTCTGTAAACATTCCAACCATGTTTGAAAAGAACAAATATGCCCAAGAACTCCTGGCAAAAACTCTTGATTGCATGGCGTCCCCACTGTTGGCTTCTGCGGTCCTCAGGTGAAAGATCAAGGTCCTTAACATACTGCTTAACTCCAAGCTCCTTCTCGGACCAGGACCTTGGTTACCCGCCAATGCACAACAAACTTACAGCTGTGTAGCCACTGTGAATTCTTTCTGTTTTTTAAGATTTATTTTTTATCTTTATTGGAAAGTCAGATATCAGAGAGGAGAGACAGCGAGGAAGATCTTCCATCCAATGAATCACTTCCCAAGTGGCTGCAGCGTTTGGAGCTGAGCCAATCCAAAGCCAGGAGCCTGGAGCCTCTTCTGGGTTTCTCATGCAGGTGCAGGGTCCCAAGGCTTTGGGCCATCCTCCACTGCTTTCCCAAGCTATAAGCAGGATGGGAAGTGGGGTTGCTGGGATTAGAACCGGTGCCCATATGAGATCTCAGTGCGTTAATGGCGAGGACTTTAGTTTCTAAGCTACCGTGCCGGGTCTGTCACTGTGAATTCTAGAGTGAACTTGCAGAAGAACATTCGGCTTGTCATAGTCTTCCAGGAGCCCACAGGCTAAGGCCTGGCCTGAGCTTCTAACAGGTAACACAATGAGCCTCTCACACAAGGAGCTGTCCTCTGAGACACACGGAGGTGTTATCCTCCGGCACCATGAGCTCTGATTCTTGCTTCCTACTTCTTCCAGCTCAAGCAGTTCCTCCTCACTGAGACCTTGGGATGTGGTCCTTCTTCCTTTCTCATTAGGCAGAATTTTCCCTTCTTTCTAGTTCCAACTGTAGGTAATCCCTTCAAAGCAGCACCGTTCAGCAGCTCAGCCTGCTAGAACCCAAACCAGTACCAGGACAGATCCTCACCATCATGCAGCTAACTGTCCTGAGCCCTCTGGGATGGAGGTAAGAGATTGGGGGAGGATGTGAATAGTTTAAAAATTATGCCAATGTTTAAATTTAAGACAGAAACAGAGGGACCTGAAAGACAGAGATCTGACACGAATGGTTCATTCCTCAAATGCATGCAACAACCAGGGCCAGAACTCAGTCTGGGGACTGGGATCTGAGGACTTAGAACCAGAACTTGAACTCCGACACTCCAGTCTGGGAATGCAGACTTCCTGCTAGGCCAGACCCCTGCCCCTGGATTGGATAACTGGCCATCTTATCAGCACATCTGTGGTCTCAATCTTAGCAAAACTTTACTTTTGAAATACGGCACTTTTGAAAGCCCCTGCTTTGACTCAACTGGCTAATCGGCTAATCCTCTGCCTCCAAGTGCCAGCATCCCACATGGATGCTGGTTCATGTCCCGGCTACTCCACTTCCCAGCAGCTCATGGCCCCAGAAAGCGGCAGAGGACATCCCAAAGCTTTGAGACCCTGCCCCTGTATGGGAGACACAAAAAGGAAACTCCTGGCTCCTGGTTTCAGATCGGCCCAGCCCTGGCTGTTGTGGCTACTTGGGGAGTGAGCCAGCAATAGAACATTTGTGCCTCCTTCTTTCTGTCCATCTGCCTTTCCAATAAAAATAAATCTTAAAAAAAAAAATATATATATATATATATATATATGGCATGTGTCCCAAACTTTGACCCCTTCCAAAAACCCTCTAGCACCTCCTCAGCTGCTTAAAAAAGTTTAAGATTTATTTTTATTGGTAAGGCAGATGGAGAGAGAGAAGCAGACAGAGATCTTCCGTCCACTGGTTCACTCCCCAAGTCTGATGTGAGGGACTGAAGCCCAAGGGCTGTGATGAACTGAGTCTCAGCCACCTGCTGTAGCATCTTGATTCTAAAGGAGGCTCTCTGTTCGTCTCCGAATCAAGCCAGGTTGCAGTTCTCCCAGTAAACACCATGGGAGCTTCAACTCAATGCTGATCCAAGGATTGCAAACTGCTGACTTCTCTAGAACACAGATGGAAAGTCTTGACAACTGCACTTCTCCCAAGTCTGTGCTGTGTACCTCTGATGGTGCTGAGTCGATCCTGAAAAACTGGTGCTCTCAGGGCTTCCTCTTCCTGTCTTTGGTTTGTCTCTCTTTACAGGCGTGGACCTGCTCCCTGACAAGCAGGGAGAGGAAGGGAGCCTTACTGGCCCAGGAGCCCCCTCCAGATCTCCCCTGTGGGTGTATGGGAGTTGAATCAGAAGCAGAGCAGCTGAGACTAGAACCAGTGCCCCTATGGGATGCCAGCGCTTGCAGGCAGATGGTTAAGCCTGTTGAGCTATTATTCTCCCTTAAACACACACACACACACACACACACACACACACACACACGCCAGCTTCTATCAGCGATGATCTCCCAGGCTTCCCCGGTGTCAGTCTGTCCTCTAAGTGGTTTGTGTGTAACCTTCCCTTCATACAACAGCCCCATCAGTCGTTATCTCACCACCCCCACCCCCGTGTTAAGATAAGCACAGTAAGGAGGCCCAGAGTTTGAGAGCTTGGTCCCAGATCCGACACAAGTCAGTTGACTATGGCTGCCTGTTCAGAGTTTCAGCTTTTAACCATGGCCCTGCCTGGTTTTGTCTCATGCAGCAGAGTGAGGAAACAGTTTATGCAGGACCCTCACGACGGGGGATGGAGTGGGGGAAAGGCCAGAGAGAGGGACCTGGGCCAGAGCCCTGGAACTGGATCCTTGGGGTTGGGTGTTCAGCGCCTCTACCTGCTTTTCCTCCAGGGTGCATCCGAGCAGCACACGCTCTCACAAGAACGTTCATACGATGCTAAGCAGCTAACTCGCATTTTTCTCTCGGAACATCTAGTCTTTCCTAAGGACTAGGTTCCCGTCTAACGGAAGAAAGCCCCGAGGCTCAGCGCGGTCCAGGCCCTTAGCTAAGTCCTGGACGGACAGCGTTAGGACCCCAGCCGGGGGCCATGAGACCCCAGAACCCTCCTTTTGGACCGTCAGTCCCTTCGATCGGAAACCGTGGGCCAGGCCAGGCCCTGAGGGGACGCCTACCGACCCTGCACGAGCCGGCCACTCCCGGATTTCCGTCAGGGACACGCAAGCCCACTCGGTAAGGAAGAAGGGCAGCGGGAAACCGCGTAACTCCTAGCCGGAGGCCGTCAGGGGACGGCGAGAGCGGGAAAACAGGAAGCGCGTCACATACCAGGCAGGGCAATCCCCCGGAAGCCACCAATGGGAGTGGCGCCTTCGCCTTCGCCCCGCCTCCCAAGAGGATCCGAGTCCGTCTTCCGGCCGTGTGTGGCGGGTAATTTTGGGCGAGTGGGGATTTGGGACTTACAGGGACAGAAAAAGGGGGTGTCGGGAAAGGCGAGGAGGTGTGGTGAAGGTGGGGTGGGCGCCTCCTGTGCCATGATCACGTGTGGAGCCGGGCGGCGGTGGCTCTGGGCATCCCCTGGGCTGCTGAGCAAACGGGCTGGGAGCCCGGCCCCTCAGCACACGAACATTTTAAAAGTCGTGCTATTAGGGTGGGTAAAGTATGAACATGGTATCCACGCCGGGGTCCTCGGGCGACCCCTCGGCTCGTCACGGCGCCCCGCGCGCCCCCTCAGTTTCGTGCCTGGAGTGTCCTTCTGGGGTGCAGAACTCAGATTTGCTCAGGTGCGGGGAAGGTGGAAGGAGGCCTGGTGTCTCTGTTGTTGTGTTCCCCTCCCCTCCCCCCCCCCGGCCGCACGTTTTTGTTTTCAGGCTCTTGGGGAATGGAGATCGGATCTTTAGGTTCATTTATTTTTCCTGTTGATGGAGATTAACTTGCTCCACAAGCCTTTCTGGCCCACGATGATTTAGGAAGCTGGTGCATGTCCTGGGTTAGGGTCTTGCACCCCACCTACGGACCCTCTTCCTCGCCAGGAGTGACCTCGTGGGGGGTGGAACCAGCACACCTGTGTGCGTCCCTGCCACGCTTGCTTTCCCACCTGCTTTTTCTTGTTAATGATGACACGCAACAGGCCTACTAACTTGAGGAGAAGTGGAAGACCCAACATGAAATGAGGCCCCTTCGCCACTGCCAAGAGAAGGGATCACACCTCATTGTAGACCCGTGTTACTCCCTGGTTTTTCTTTGCACTTTTCACCACCTGTGCTAGGTCTGTGTAATGAAGACAGCAGGGGATGATTTTGCAGGCTTTGGCGTTTTATCAGCTCATCCCAATGGGCATTTCGTGTGACTTGGTGTTTGCGCACGGGCGTTCTGTTTTTGAGACGCCATCTGTTGCTGTGGGTTACTCTGCGTGATTAACCATCTTTGCAGCATGATTGTCACTGCTTCATACAGCTTTCATGCAACTGCCAGACTTTGTGTTTCTACGTGGTGCCTCTGTAAACAGGTTTCTTGGGTCACATTATGGACTTGGGAGGGGATTTATTTCGCATTTCCCCCCTTTCATTTTATTTGACAAGCAGAGAGTCAAAGAGACGAAGAAAGCCATTTGTATTCCTAACCCCCGGTGGCAGCCAAGAGCTGGGCTCTCTGGCTGGCTGGCTGTGCCGTGTGCGGGTCAGGGATCCACGTACTTGAGCCGTGACCCACGCTGCCTTGCAGGGTGCGCCTTCCAGAAGCTGGGTCAGGAGCAGACACCTGAGATAATAATGGGGGACACAGGTGCCCCAAGCACCTAACGTCTATCCACCCCTGGTTGTTAAGAATTTATATTCTGGTCCCAGCAACAATGGCTTAATTGGCTATTCTACCTTGCAAGTACAGGGATCCCATATTAGCATTGGTTCATGTCCTAGCTGCTTCGCTTCTGATCCAGCTCCTTGCTTGGGGTCTGGGAAAGCAGTAGAGGATGGCTCAAGTGCCCGGGACCCTGCACGCACATGAGAGATCAAGAGGAAGCTCCCGACTCCCAGCTTTTGGACCAGACCTCTCTGGCCATTGCTGCCATTTGAGCAATGAGCCAGCACATGGAAGATCTTTTCTCTTTGTCTCTCCTCTCTGTAAATCTGCCTTTCCAGTAAAGATACATATAAAAAGTTTTAAAATATATATTCTACCAGCAATGGATGGGAAGTTTTAGGCTCAGCCGTTCTTTCAAGTTTTTGCCTTTCAAGTGGTTGGTTATTTCCCTGTGGTTCTAATGCCGATTTGCCTGATCAAAGCATTGAGATTGAACATCTTTGTGTTCGCTATTTGTACTTGCTCCTTTTGCAAAAATGTGTTGCCCATGCTTCTCATACGACTGTGTTTTCCCTTCCTGATTCAGAGGAATCCTTTCTCAGATACCTTCCAGTTTGTAGTGTCAATTCCCCTCCCCAGTTCTTTGAGTCTCTTGCCAGGGTTTGTGGCAGAGGCTCTTAATTTGAACAAAGTCCAATTTCTGAGTCTTCAGGGCAGTTTTTAATACCTTCTGGAGCAGTCCTTCTCTCCCTGCGGGCCTTTGGGGTAGCCCTTTGTCCCATCCTGCATGAGTGTTGCTTTTCCTCTCTCCTGGCTTTTTGTCTCTAGAATACGTGTGTGCAGTGCGAGGTAGGGACTGCATGGTGTATGTTGGCATGCATGGATAATCTGTTCTGGTGCCTTTTTGTTGGGAAGTTTGCCTTTATCTGGAGTCCCTTTCCCCAGCGCGTCCGGGGTCTGTATCTGTGCACCTGTTTTTGAGTTGTCTGCCCTGTTCTCTTCCTCGTCTACCTTCACCCCTGCACTATTGCCACGTGTGTTCGTCACTCCAGCATTAGAATACATCTTGATGCCTCCCGCCATTACCTTCTCCAAGAATGTGCCACTTTGCCTCTAGGTTTTTAGGAGAATTTTGCAATCAGCTTGTCAGATCGCATACACAAAGCCTGTTGCGATTTTGACTGCAATCGCATCGATTCACTGACTCTGGATTTACTTGAATTTTGGTGTGATTGCTTCTACCGTTTCATCTCCAAGTGTCGTGTCTGCTGCAGCTGTTTTGCAGCTATTGTTTAGTAGCTAAAGATGCTCTTATTACATGTTGGTTAGGTCTCCCGGATGAATGTAAGTTGAATTTTGTCAGCTATTTTTTGCGCGCATTGAGATGAGCACGGGCTTTCCCTCTGTGTTGTTTCTGTGGTGACTCATGGCTCTTTTCAGGCGTTGAGGCCCTGCTGGATCAGGCCTGCTGAGTGATGCCATGCCATCATTCTTACAATGCCAGAGTCAGCTGCTTAGTACTTTGCTTAGGACTTTGCTCTTGTTCCTGAAGACACTGGTCTAGAAGTTTCTCTCATTTTGAATCCCGTCCCAGGGGTTGCATTGAGTTTCCTCTTGTCAGGCTCCAAGATAGTTTGGGTCACATCTGAAATTACTTGCTTCTAGAATTCTTGGTAGGATTTCTCAGTAAAGTCAATGAGACTTGAGTTTTCCCACAAATGCTTTAATGGTTCTTGGACTGTTGGGCTCTTCACATCAGTTTGCCATCAGTATTGAATGAACTTTTTATTGTGCACATTTTAAAATTCCAGATTGTTACAAATCATGTATAATAATACCTTTTAGAGACGTCTGTGGTGTTTATGATTGGTAATACTCTACTGAATATTGAATAGTGTTTATTTGTCCAAAGAAATCTTGGGAGGTTTCTCAATTTATGGTTCCTTTTCTATTTTAATTTTTATTTGTTTATATTGAGAGGCAGAGAGTGAGAGAGGGAGGGTGGGTTTCCATCTGCTGTCCAGACGCCTACAATGGTCGGTACTGTGTCAGGCCAAAAATGGGAGCCGGGAACACAGTCCGGGTCTCCAGTGTGAGTGGCAGCAACATCACCTCCCAAACCATCACCCCGTCCCCCAGGATCTACATCAGGGTGAGGCTTGGAGCAGGATTTGGAATTCAAATACATCAGTATGGGACTTGGATCTCTTAACTGGTGTTTGTTGTTGTTTGTCTGAAGGTTTATTTATTTGAAAGGCAGAATGACAGAGTTAGGGAGAGATAAAGAGAGATGTAACATCTGCCGGTTCACTCCCAAATGACCCCAAGAGCCATGGCTGGGCCAGGCTGAGGCCAGGAGTTCCATCCTGGTCTTCCATGTGGGTGTCCTGGACTCACAAGTACTCGGGCCTTGTTCCAGTGCCTGCCCAGGTGCATCAGCAGGGAGCTGGCTTGGAAGTGGAGCAGTCGGGACTCACACCGGGGCTGTGATACGGTAAGTACGTGATGTTTCACCTGCTGCTTGGCATACTGGCCCTCTCTCCTTTACCACTGTTTGAATTAAAAAAAAATACTTATGTATTTGAAAAGGAGAGCACAGAGAGAGAGAAAGAGAGAGAGTCTTCCATCCACTGATTCCCTCCCCGGACGGCTGCAGTGGCTGGGGCCAGGCTCAAGTCCAGATCCTCGAACTGCTTTTGTTTCCCATATGGGCGCAGGGCCCCAAGCACTTGGGCCGTCTTCTGCTGCCTTCCCAGGCCACAAGCAGGGAGCTGGATGGGAAGTGGACTATCCTGGACTGAAACCCCTGATGTTAGGGGCCACTGGTGTTGCAGACTGTGGGCTGTGGCTTAGCCCTCTGCACCACTGTGTTCATCCGGCATTCCTAGATGTGCTGTTCAAGTAGCTTTACTGGGTGTGCCAGTGGTTAGTTTTTAGGGCTCCCCTCTAAAACAAAAACAAAAACAAAAACAGAAGCATGTAAGGCTGTTCATTTCCTGTATTTCCCACCAGATTTTTAAAAATTAATTAATTTTGATTTCCTCTGCCTTCTCCCTAAATCCCCCCACCAAATTCCCGCGTATCATTACTATAGCATAGCTCTTCATAAACAGTCACATGCTCATCATTGCTGGCATGGACAATGGCAGAGTCCAGCCTCTCATTGTCAAGATTCAGCTAATAGTTTCATTAGTAGTCCATCTTTGATCTGGAAGTAGAGATGCACACTGCACTGCATCCTCACATCTGGATATGATAATCTCCATTACACAGTCACCTCACATCACTCTTAAATGAAAAGCCACAATACAAAATCAACAGCAGGAAGAAAAATAGGAATTTACAACACCATGAATTTCTCAAGAGGTTTTGGTAGTTCAACAGTCCTGAGTTGCTGGCAGACCTGCCACTCCAGTCACCATGAAATTTCTCCCGAATCCACAGGCCGTTATAGTCCACCTTCGTGTCTCTATCTGCCCAGATCTACACTGTCAATTATTGGCTGGGGTAGTTATCAATTTGTTCTGTCCTCTGTCCTCTGCCATGGTACCAGGTGTCCTCTGGAGGCCCCGATGTACTGCCCTATCCCCCATGTACATTTGGATATGCTGTCATCTGCTCCATCTGAGCCACTGAGGAGGCCCAGCTCTTGACACATCCATTCCCACAGTCAGCCCATGGAACCTGCAGTTCTCTCCATGGTTAGGGTTCTGAGTTCAGCAACTCAGTTGGTAGGGATTGCCATAGAAACCTCATGTGAGGCCATCCCAGACCTGATTCTTGTGTGTGTTTGGCCATACAGGGTCTGGCACTGTCTGTCACCCAAATCAGCCTATGTACACACTGGTAGTTGCAATTCCTGGGTCAGTTCTGTCTTCCTCCCCGTGTTTTATGAAACCTGATGGCTGTTGGAGCCCAGCCTGATCCTGCCCACCACATACTCAGCCTTCATGTAAACCAGTGGGAGCTGCAGTCTAGTCAGAGCGACCCACAAAAGCCCCCACCAGGCCCACCCTTGCCTTGGTTCCTGTGCTTGCCAGTATGTACAGCAGACTGGTCCTGTCTGTCCCACATCCCATTCAGCCCTGATACATGCGGATGGGTATTGAAGTCCAGTTTGTCCCAACCAGTCCCACTATCCAGTCTACACTGGTTTCAGCAGGTTCCATGATCTGTCTAAGCCATGCCTGTGCCTGACAGAATTTGGCCCCTGTGCCAGTATCTGCCAGCTGATGCTGTGGCAAAGCCCAATCAATCTATACCGACACTGGCTTATGCATATACCAGAAGGTACAGTCAGCCCAGCCTGGCTTTTCCCTGATCCAACTCACATGTAGGCCATTGGATGTGGCCCTGCCTGGCCTGGTCCGCCCCCATCCCAGCTCTCATGCTCAACAGTGGGAGTAGTGGCCCAGCAGGTGAGCCTTTGAAGCCCCCTCACTGGGGCCATCTCCCTGCCCCCGTGTTTCACAGGGTGCCCAGTCAGGCACAGCCCCTTCACCTCGGCATTTGCCAGTGGGTCTGTAGCCTGGCCAGGCCAGGCCCACCCTCAGTTCCAACTCAGGCTGGTGGGGGCTATGGCCTAGCCCAGCCCTGCCAGCCCCCAAATCCGGCCCTCATGTGGACTGGCTGGTATTGCACCCTTACCCAGCCTGACCCACACTCCATTCTGGCACTCGAATCTGCCAGTTGGTGATATGGACTGACCCAGTCTGGCCTGCTCCTGACCTGTACCAAATGTATGCTGCTCCCACCAGATTTTATGTGTAATGTTCAATGCAAAAACATTTTCTAATTTCCTTTCATAATTCCCCTCTGATAATAGATTATCTGGAAGTGTTTTGGAAATTCCAAGCAGTGGTTCCTTCCCTAATTATCTCTTGATACCAATGTCCTTGCCAATGTCACGGCCTGTGGTCAGATGACAGAACAAACTTGACCCGGCCTGCAGGTTCTGCTGAGACTTGCTTTGCCGTCCAGTGTGTTGTTTCAAGAGACAGCCCTGTTCTGGGACTGTTCTGTGTTCTGGAGATGCCAGGTGCTGTGTTTTATGGCTGTCCTGAAGATGCAGCTTTCTGTGTTGTATGAGTGATGATTTTGTTTCCTTCATCAGTTTACATGAAGGGCGCGTTATTCCCACTGTGGTCTGACGTTCTGTGTTAACCTCTGTAATTTTGACAGTGTCACCTTGCTGTTTTGTGGCTCTGTTATTGGGTTCCCCAAGCATTGTAAGTGCTAACATCTTGGGAATTGAGTGTTGATCCTTGGGTCACTGCACCCACATGGGAGTCCCCCCAGAGATTCCCGGCTTCTGATCAGCTCAGCTCTGGACAGTGTGACCATTTGGAGAGTGAAACAGCAAATGGCAGTTATTTATAAAACAAACAAATAACCAACAGAAGAAAAAAACTTAAAAACATTATTGAAGAGTAACTTACACAACTAGGTCTTCTCTATGAATTTGACAGGTTTTTAGCTCTGATCTAACACTTCTTTAGATTGGAAACCTTTGGCCCATTTTTTTATTAATTTGATTCATTTCATTTGAGTCTTTTTTTTTGTATCTGTTTTGTCTCTTCTCTTTTTTTCTCCTCTCCTATTTGCCTGTCATGTGATTATTTCTTTCAGTTACGTTATTTTTTCCAATTTAAAAATTAAATGTTCTGTTTTTAAATTGATTACTCTAGAAATTTGCGAAATTAGTGTAACATTTACAAGTGTCTTGACTCCCAACCATCACAAAAAGAACACCAATTTTAGTGACCACTTACTATCCCAATCTATATGCTATTGTTTTGTGTGTGTTTTTTTTTAAAAAAGATTTATTTATTTATTTATTTGAAAAGCAAAAGGAGAGGCAGAAGTGGGGTAGGGAGGGAGGAAGGGGGAGAGAGAAGGAGAGGAAAAGAGAGAGAGAGATGCTGATATCTGCTGGTTCATTCCCAAATGATCACATTAGGGATGGGTTAAGCTGAAACCAAGGGCCAGGAACGCCATCCTGTCTCCCATATTGGTATGGGGGCCCAAACACTTGCCCCAAATTCTGCTGTTCATCCAGGCACATTTGTAGAGAACTGGGTCAAAAGTGGAGCAGCCAAAGCATGAACCAGCATGGGATTGGAATGCAGCTGTCAGCCTAACCCACCATGCCACATGGCCCCTACATTTTATTTATTAATAGTATTTACAGTGCTACATGTTTGATCTTCCAACTAGTATCACTTTTTTTTTTAAGATTTACTTATTATTATCGGAAAGGTAGGTCTACGGGGAGAAGAGAGGCAAAGATCTTCTGTCCACTGGTTTACTCCCACATG
The DNA here is from genome assembly GCF_017591425.1 of Ochotona curzoniae. Lineage (NCBI taxonomy): Eukaryota > Metazoa > Chordata > Mammalia > Lagomorpha > Ochotonidae > Ochotona > Ochotona curzoniae. The sequence continues at coordinate 9,947,872 of NW_024465421.1, forward strand.
GCTACAGCGGCCAGAGCTAAGCTGATCTGGGGCCAGAAGCCAGAAGCTTCTTCCAGGTCACCCACATGCGTGCAAAATTCCAAGGCTTTAAGCCATCCTCTGCTGCTTTCCCAGGCCACAGCAGGGCGCTGGATGGGAAGTAGAGCAGCCAGGATATGAGCCAGTGCCTGTATGGGATCCTGGCACCCGTAGGGCAGAGTATTATCCAGCCCAGCCATTGAACCAGGACTGGTTATCACTTTCTTTTTCACTTGAAATCCCTGTGTTGGAATTTCCTCTGGTTAGGCTTTTTCTCATCACTGGCTCTTTCAGTTCTTTGTCATTTCGGGCAGTTTTGAGTCCATGCACAGTCTCCAGCTGGGCTCAGTGGTCTCAGTCGAGGCGTGCAGTCTCCAAGAGTGTTGAAGATGTCTTTCCATTGTTGTTGACTTCTACTATTGCTATGGTATAGTCAGCTGTCAGTCTAGTTGTTGCTCTTTTGGGAGGAATATGACTTTTTTCCCTGTGATTGTAACTGTGGTATTCTACATTTTTACGATGATCTGCTGAGTTGGTTATTTAAAGCTTTATCTGTGTGAGATTTTGTGGGATTCATGATGGTTGTCCTTCTTGGCATTCGCCCTCACTGCTCAGCCTGCTTGATTTGCTCATCTTCATTTGTTGGACTCTTGAGTAGAATGGACTGCTTACTTTGCCTCCCATTTACTTACTGGAGTTCCTGGAGTCTAACCGGGCTGCTTGCCTCCCGTTTCTTTCCTCCTCCCCTTTATCTCCACATATTATAAAACTTCCTGCCAAATGACCCCTTAGTTTGAAGAGTGTTAGCCTGCAAAGTGGGTAAAAAGCAAGGATTCCCTGGGCCGGCAGCTTCTGCTCCTGTGTCCAGAACAACTGCTGGCCAATGCGGTGGTGTGCACTGCAGTGCCATAGTAACAGGAAGGCAGCTGGCTGGGTCTGAGGTCAGGGGAAAGGGGGAGCGCCCTGAGTGCCCCTGTGTGTGATGGATGTGACTGCAGCCTGAGTCGGCCAAGTCAGGTGATGCTCGGAGAGGCGGTCACTTGGAAAGCGTAACAGGCTGGGACCTGTCAGTGTTTAAAACCTCAGGCCGCTGCTCGGTGATGATGGCATTTCTGTGATTTTTTTTTTTCAGTTCCCTCCTCCATGCAGGGGAGTGCGAGAAAGTCGGGCGTCATGACCGACGTCCACCGGCGGTTCCTGCAGCTGCTCATGACTCATGGCGTGCTGGAGGAGTGGGAAGTGGAGCGTCTACAGAGACACTGCTACAAGGTCCACGACCGTAAGTGGCATTGCCCCGCCCCCAGCAGGCTGTGGCACTGTCCTGAGCAAGGACCGGTATAACCCTGCAGCCAGCCGTCCCCCATGGTCATCTTTCTTATCTTACTGGCCATAGCTTGTTTTTCTTTCTTTTTTTTTTCTTCTCCCCCCCCCCCCCAAATGTGGCATTTAGCCCAAGGGAGAAAACGTTGGACTCTGAGACTGACTGGTTTATCACAGTTGATGCCAAGGCTCCAAACACTTGCTCTAGCCTCCATTTTCTGGTCTCTCGGAGGGGGCTGGTAATTGTGTGTGACAAAGAGGATGGGTCAGAGTTTGAAGCACTTGATACACACAAAGCCCATGGAAGGCATTCAGCTGGCAGCATGGTGATTAAGGGCCCAGCCTAGAGTCAGCCAAGCCTGGAGTTGGGGGCCGTCCCTGCCCCCAGGAAGCTTTGGCCATTCTGAGCCATCTTCTGGGTGGGCCCTTGGGAGGGGTGACTAAGCAGGTGTGAGGTTCTGGTCTCCCTTGGAGATGGAGTACCAGCTCTCAGGCTCAGAGAGGAGAAGAGGCGATGGTGGGTGCTGAGGCAGACTGCTCTCAGGCTAGAGAAGGAAGAGTGAGAGGTTGCTGGCACGAGTCTCAGGGGGCATTCCATGGGACATTCTGGAAGCTTGGTGAGAGTAGGAACAAGTTAAAGGCTTGGCTGGTGGTGGGGTGTGTGGTGTCACACAATAAGGAGACCTGTTTAACCGTGTTTAATTCTGTCTACCTGAACTTCGTTGGCTTAGCGAAAGCATACCATGAGAAACCCTAGACAAGAATGCCGTTGAATTGCTTGCTTTGGGCGGGTTGGGGGGGAGTGCGCTTACAGGTCACGAGGAGCCCTGCACATTGTACAGGTCACCTTGAGCTTGGTCCCACGGACAGTACACAGCTCGTGAAATAGTCTCAGCAAGAAAGTGACATGACCAGTGCTATGTTTCCCTCTGGTGACGGCCTGACCTCGAGGGGATGGGGACGCCTGGAGAGAGCTCTGTGTCGAAAGGGAATGCTAACCCATCAAGCTGGCTTTTCTTACCCCTGACAAAGTAGCGCCAGGACAGGTGTTTTGGGGGAGGGGCATAAGCCTGCTCTTGGGGGTGCCTGCACCCCATTTCAGAGTGCCTGGGCTCTCCAGGTCCGCCTTTGCTGCCCATCCAGGTTTGTGCTCATGCGCTGGGAAGCAGCTGCTTGATAGTCCAGGAGCTGGGGCCGCCGTCCCCCTGCAGGGAACCCTCATGGAACTCCTGGCTCTTGGCTTCTGCCAGGCCTAGCCAGCTGTTGCATGCATCTGCAGAGTAAAAAAGCAGATGGAAGATCTCTCCCCGTCTTTCAAAAAAAAAAGGGATGACAGAACCTTCAGCCTTCTCGTAGGAGCCCTGCTGAGATGGGCGAAGGAATGCTCGTCCTGACCTTCCACTGACGGACAGGCGCTGCCTCTTCCCTTCTCATGCCCTGTACTGGTTGTGAACGTGAGCTTGAAGGTTGCTGGGGAAGTTTCACAGTTCAGCGTAAGAAGCCGTGTGATCCTTAGAACTAAGAACGAAAGTGTTGTTGCCTTTATCTGACCTTTACAGCTTTCATGAGCTCACTCAGGAAAGTCCTTACAGTGTGTCCCCTTGGCTGTGGGGGGCCAGGGGGCGGCAGGGAGCAGTGCATCCCAGCACTTGCAGGAGCTGTCTGGAACCGAGCAGAGCCCTCACTACCGACACCCGCATGTGCTGTGTCTCTGTGTCTTCCAAGGCATGCCCTCATACGGGTAATAAGGCTGAATGTGCACATCAGGCACAGTGAGAAAGGAACAAGGATGAGCGAAGACTGGCAACTGTAGCACTCTGCTGGAATCCAGGATTGGTGAATGTGGTCGGGCACTCTCTCAGAACATCCCGTGTGCAGGGGAGCTCTGCCGAATTCTTCCCGCTTTTTACAGCCTGGGTCCGGTGAAGGTGAGCAGGGCTGTGTTTCCAGCTGCCGCTGTTCCCATCACCAAAAGGACAACAACGAGTGTTCCCAAGCGTTCTTGTCAATAGCAAGATTTTAAAAAGCAGTGCAGGAGGCTAAGACATTTTGGAAATTAAGTAAATATTTGTGAGATACAGTGCTGTTAATCTTGTGTGTTTTGGTGAGATGTCCAGGAAAGTCCCCTTATACCAACTGGAAAAGTGTTTAACTTCTAATTGTGAAACAAATAAGTTATTGAAACTGTAAGCTATTCTAATTGTTTTTTTTCCCCCAGGGTTTGTCCAATTTATCAAAATTTTTTTTTTCTTAAAACATTTATTACTTGACAAAGTCAAAGAGAGAAAAGGAGAGATAGAGAAAAAGAAAAATATCTTTCATTAGCTGGTTCATTGCCCAGATGGCCACAGCAGCTGGGGCTGGATCAGGAAGAAGACAGTAGCTTGGAACTTCATCCGGGTCTCTCGGGGGCTGCAGAGGCCACTTGGGCCGTCTTCCACTGCTTTCCCAGGTGTGTTCCCAAGGGGCTGGATCCAAAGTGGAGCAGCAGCCAGGACTCAGGCTGGCATTCCTGTGGGATGCTGGCATTCCATGAAGCAGCTTCACCTGCTGTGCCAGACACTGTCAGCAGTACTGCTGCGTATTTATGCGAAAGGTAGTGTTAAGAGAGAGTGAGAAGGAGAGCCGTAAAGGAGATCTTCCATCCACGGGTTCGCTCACTCACACGGTTGGGGCTGCGATTGTCGGGGCCAGGCTAGGTCAAACCAGAACCAGAGGTGGGACCTCCACCTGGCTCTCCCATGTGGGGACCAGGGAGCCCAGCACCTTGACTGTCATCTCCTGCTCTCCTAGGCGCATTGGCAGGAAGCTGGATTGGCTGCTCTGATGATAGGATGACTGGGTTGTACTTGGTGGCTTAGTCCGTTGTGCCACACAGTGCCAGTTTATCAAAGGGTTTCTTTTTCTGGCCTCTGGTTGTAAAGGAAGACAAATGCCCTGATGTTCTGGCTAGAGGGGAGTTTAGATTTTGTTCCCAGGGCCGAGCCATGGGGTTGCTTTTCAGAAAGGCACGGAGACCTCCGTGCTCCCTGCTCTGGGGACCGCAGGGGTGGAGGCAGAGCTGCTGTGTGTGCAGATGTTCCTTCCTCCTGGCACTGGTGACGGGAGCTATTTGCTTCCCTGCGGGTCTCATGAGTCATGCAGACAAGTATGAGCCAGTGAGGAAAGTGGGTGCAGGAGACCCAGGGAGTAGCTGTTAAGACTTGGGTTTGATGATGCCTACTTTCGGTAAAGATGTGCTTTTCCCGCCTGCAACAAGCTCAGGTGGATAAATCTGTGATTCCTGGGCATTAAGCAGTGAAGGACAGTGAAGGTTTCTCCCGCCACATGGGACTAAATGTGTCAGTTGAGAACTGCTGTTCCAGTTCTCCAGGTATCACCTGGGGGTGAGAAGTCGGCTCTCCTGGAGTTGGCGTTAGATCTGTAAGTTAAAGATGCTTGGCCCCATGGGCCTGCCCCAACTTCAGGTGCCAGCCGTGAGTCCTGGGCCACCTGTGTCTTCCCTGGCAACAAATCAAGGGTTCCTGTAACTCGATCCTCATGCCTGGTTTACCAGAATGAGTCACAGAACTCAGGGTAAGACTTAGAAATGGGCAGACCCCAGTCAGGTACAGGGCAGGGCACAGAAGGTGGGGGTGGTGTCATGCCACCAGACTCTTAGGGTCACTTACCCTCCCTGCACCCAGATACATCCAACAGCTGCAAGTTCTCCAGAGCCCACCTCTGAGGTGTTTTTGTTTTTGTTTTAACAAAGGCCTCATGGCAAGGTTGGTCCACAGTTTAGCTCTTCCTCTCCCCAGACTTGGAGGGTAGGGCTAGAAATTCAGACTTCTCATTGAAGGCTTTTTTTTGCCTGTATAGTTTGGATATTAGTGTGTTAATGGATGATGCCCATCAAGGTGGTGTCCTGGGGTCAGCACAGTAGGAGCTCCTCACAGGGGCATGCCTTCAGAAGGTCGTTCTCATGAGAGGTTGATTGTAGAAGTGCCTGGTGGGCCTGGCTGCCCCCTCAGCTTGCCGACTCTGTGTGTGACCCTCGGCTGCCATCCTCACCACACACCAGGCCAGTGGTCTAGGTCTGTGAGCCGCCAAGACCGCAAGGTGCAAGGAGCCTTTTCTTCACAGGTAGCCTGTTTCAGGGGTTTGTGGTAAAGAGGGAAAAGTGACCCATGACTATGTGTTCCTGAGGCTCTCTAGGGGCCTGCTCGCAGTTCCCTAGGTGGGAAAACAGACACTCAGATCACTGTGCTGCTCAGGAAGGTTTTAGGAAGTCTGTGCTAGGAACCCGGGACAAGGGCCAAGTGTCTTTCTCACCCCACAGGAGGTGATGGGAACCAGCTCACCATCTCGGGAGATGTTTCAGGCCTTGGCACAGAGAGCCTCAGGTTGGCAGGACAGGGTGCCGGTTTGGCAGTAAAACAGACGAGAGGAGCATGGAGAGAAAGCTGAAGAGGTTTCTAGAGTGCCTCCCCTCCAACCACAAATGATTTGGTCAGCTGGGGAACTACCTGAGGTTAGAGAACGAGCCCGCTGAGACGATCAAACAACAGCCAGATGTTCCTGGACTGGGAATAGCACGCATTTGAGGCCCAGAAGGCTTCTGTCCAAAATCGAAGGGGAAAATGATGCCATATCTACCCATACTGTCCCAGAAACCCGAAGAGAAGCAGATGCTTCCAGCTGTTTTCTGTAAGGCCGGCGTTACTCTGATACCAAAACCAGACACATGTTGCAGGAAGAGAAAACCACAAACCAGAGTCCCTCATGACTATAGGTGCGAGAATTCGAAGGATGATTCTGGCAAATCTAACGCAGCAGTGTGTAAGAAGGACGGTGCTGCATGACCAAGGGGGCTTTATCCTGAGAATGCAGGCTCGGTTCAGTATGTGCCAATCAACATAAGCTCGGACACGGAAGAAAAAGTTATTTGTGTAGATTCTGGGAAGGTGGTTGACAAAATCGCACATCTCCCCTGGCGTGATTGAGTGGCCGTTTGTCACAGGAGGATGTGCAGGGCCCCAGTGGTCAGAGCTTGAGTGAGGAGTTCACTGACTGCCCAGACTGTTAAAGAATCCAGTATCTGTTCCTCATAAAAGGAAGGGATTTTAAAAAAAAAATAGATGAGGCAAATCTCTAAAACCTATAGCTAGCATTATCCTTAGTGGTAAAAAGATGGAATACTTTTCCTCTCCTAGCAGAAGCAAGACACTAGTCGCTGTACTCAGCACCGGACTGGAGATTGTAGCTGGTGCACTGAGGCAAGAAAAAGAAGCGAAAAGCATCTAGATGGGAAAGGAAGAAGGAAGACTGTTTAGTCCTGCTCATGTGACTGGTCCTCAGTGTGAGCAGTCTGTGAGAAAACTCCTGGAGCTGACAAGTGAATCGAGCAGTGTTGTAGCAAGGTCAATATCTAAATATCCTCTGCTTTTCTGTATATTAGCGATCAGAAATTGAAACTTAAAATAGTACCATAGTGTCAAAAATAGGAAGCGCTGGGGCAGGCATCTGGTACGTGGGCTCCAGTCCCTGCTTGCGAGGCCCGCATCGCAGATGGGAGTGGCTGCTTTGCTTTCAGTCCAGCTCTCTGCAGATGTGCGTCCTGGCCGGCAGCAGGTGGTGACTGCAGTCCTTGGGTTCCTGCCATACACAGGGGGGGACCTGGCTGGAGCTCAGGGCTCCTGGCTCAGCGCAGCCCAGCTTTGGAAGTGGTTAGAGATGGAACCAGTCAGTCTTTTTCTGCCTTTCAAGTGAGATTGAAAAATCTTTTTTTTTTTTAAAGATTTAATTTTATTTGTATTGGAAAGTCAGATGCACAGAGAGGAAGAGCTTCCATTCGTTGATTCACTCCCCAAGTGGTCGCAACAGCTCTTAAAACAAAACAACACGAAACAAAACATGAAATGTTAAGGAATAAATCTGGCCAAAAAATCTGATCGGTACACCAAAAATTTTAAGACACTGTGCCCAGGAGTGATCAGATGGGATCTGGAAAAATGGAGAGGTTCTGATAAGTTACCTGTTCTTCCAAAAAGTGATTCGTAGAGTTTAGTCTCACTCAGATTCCACCAGAGCTTAACTGGTTGTAAAGTTGACATGGACGTGTCAAGGATCTTGAAGAGCCAAAATCGTGAAGACAGGCCTGGAGGGCTCACACCTCTGAGTGAAGACTTGCTGCTGTGCTGCTGTCCTGGCCACACGGTGTGCTGGGCACAACGCAGCGCATGGAGTACTGGCTGGTTGTGCATGCCACACAGGTGCCAGTCTCAGGGTGCTGCTGTCCTGGCCACACGGTGTGCTGGGCACAACGCAGCGCATGGAGTACTGGCTGGTTGTGCATGCCACACAGGTGCCAGTCTCAGGGTGCTGCTGTCCTGGCCACACGGTGTGCTGGGCACAACGTAGCGCATGGAGTACTGGCTGCCTGTGCGTGCCATACAAGTGTCAGTCTCGGGCCGATTCTGCCAAATGAAACAGGTGCAACCCTGGGGGACGTGTCTGCTTGCAGAGCCTCAAGCGTGACCCTGAAGAGAGTTGGTAAGTGGTTATGGGACATGTCTTCTGTTGAATTTCCTAAGAACAAAGCAGACAAGGGAGCTGTGGTCCCCAAGCCTCTTGGGGAGCAGGTGCTCAAGCCAGCTGATTCTGTTGTAGAGTGAGTTAGGTGGTCCAGCCAGCACAGCATGGGGTGTGAGTGGACACTCAAACCTGGGCCTGGTTCTTAGCTGGAGCCTTGTGTTGGTCAGCTTTTCATTGCTGCAAAGAAGTGCCGAAGGCAGCCCAGCCTTCTCAAGGAAGCAGTTCCGTCACGGTGAAGGGCCCTGTTGGTTTGGCATCTGGGGATGTTTGCAGAGGATGATGTGACCGGAGACGGAATGGCACATATGTGTGTGTTCATGCGGTCCTGTAAAGCTGCCAGGATCTAATCATGAGAACTCCACCCTAATGGTCCAACTTGTGCAACTCCCACACCACGCACCCCCACCACCGTCCTGGGATTAGGTGTCCGCCCTTGTAGCAGTGGGAGAGGATGACATTTGCCATGCTTACTGACGAGCTGACCTTGGCAGACCTCCGACCCCTCCGCAGATGGGTTTTCGGAGCCCCCAGGTCTGTAGGGACAGCCCTGTCAGTTATGTGTCTTGTGGAATGTCGGGAGGCTGGGCTGATTGTGCCTGTTTTAGGGGAAGTGGCAGGTGCGGCCAGTCCCCTGCTACTAGCAGCCAGGCAGCAGGGATGCCAAGAGGCGTGCCGTGCTGTGTTCCAGCCCCTCTCCCCCGGCTGCCTTGTCATCCACACCCGACACACAGAGGGCTCCCAGAAGCCTCTGGGATTATTTTTGAAAGTTCATTTTCTTGTTTTGAAATAATTGTAGATTCGCTGGAAAGTCCCAAGAATAGTGCAGACAATACCACCACTCCACCCCCCTAAATTAGTTGAGATTAAGTTACCAATTTACTGGAAATTATTCTCCTCCCCCCTGACTTGTTGGCTGTGTTTCCTAGCACAAACATTTCTTTTACATAAGCACTGTCCCACTGGCAGAATTAGCATATGAGCATTGATATGTCCCTGCCCTCTAATCCACAGACTCATGCAAGTGTTTCTGATGGTCCTGGTAGCATTGCCTTCAACAAAGGGCTTGGTCCTGTGTTGCATTTAGTCTTTACATCTCATTAGGCCCCTTACATCAAGACTAATTATCCAAGCAGTTTTGAAGATTACATGCTAATTATTTTGTAGATACCATTATATAGTATATATATATGATATATATATATATATTATAAAGTAGCATGTGTTTGAAATTCAGTATATACAATGGCCACATATATAGTGCAGTTTTCTGGTAGGAAGAAACAAATGGCGTTAATATCCAAGGTAACAGTTTTTTTGTTTGTTTGTTTTTAAGATTTATTTTGTTTATTTGAAAGAACAGAGATCTTCCATCTGTTGGTTTACTCCCCAAATAGTTACAGTGGCCAGGGCTGAGCTGGACCAAAGCTAGGTACCTGGTACTCCTCCGGATCTCCTGTGGGGGTGCGGGACCCAAGCACTTAAGCTGTATTCCATTGCTTTCCCCAGTGTGTAAGCCAGGAGCTGGATTGGAAGAGGAATGGTGAGGAGCTGAACTGGATGTTGATCCTGCAAATGACGGCCTAACGTGCTGCACCACAAAATAGCAGCATCCCAACATGTCATGGATATGAAAAAGTTAGCTGATGAAATAATTCACATTTTTCCAAAGGAACCTGTGTTTGCAATCCAGTGTGTGTGTGACACTGGGTTAGCGTGTCTTGAGCTGGGCTGGCTCAGCTTTGGTGTGTTCTGATTGTGGGGTTGTCCTCAGTGTGGGCTGACCCAGGGCTCCCTCTGATGAGGTTGAGGCCGTACTGTGGGATTCCGCAGGCATAATAGAGAAGTCCGGGGCGTAGGGAGTGGGCCAGCATGGCATCTGCCAGGCTTCCCCGCAGTCCTGTGGGGTGAGGACTGTGGGAGGAGCGGTAAATGCTGCATCCCCCATCCCAGGGCTGCCCACTTGCTGTAGCATCCAGCAGCATCTCTACCTTGAATCCGTTCTTGGGCTCATGGTTGCCGATTGCTATAAGGTACCGTTCTCTGCTCTTATAACACTAACCTTTAAGAATGAATTTTGTCCATATCATTATGTCATTTGTTCTTAGGTGTAGCTTTCCATTGCCTGTTGTTTAGGAACACACCTAAATTTAAAAAAAAAAAAAGTCTGTAACATTTTAGATGAAAGCAACCCAGCTTTGAAATCATCCCGGTGAGCAGAAGTAATAGGATGTTGGGGTGAAAAAGCAACGGGCTGAAGTGCGCATGCCAGAAATAGATTAAGGAAGACAGAGTCACAGGGACACTGAAGTCTGAGATGTGTTTCCGGGTTCTGTCAAACTCTGTGTCTGCCTTCAGGCCGGGTTTGTTTTTAGCCTGCTGATTTACATGACAATATTAGCTGTGCTGCCTCTGTGTCTATTTTCAGGTTCCTGAACACCCACCATCAGGTGCCCCGCACCCTGCCGGCAACGGTTGGCGACCCAGCGTGGGTCTGCGGTCCTCCCTTAAGCACCTGCTTTCCCAGGCGGGGTTTAGCAGTACTTAGAAACCTGTTCCAAATATGTTTTCCTTCTGTGTCCAGTGATTGCGCTGGACGTCTCTCCCCTTGGGCCACGACAAGCAGTCAATAAGCTCACACCTGTCCAGGCCGGCTCGCGTCTCTGGTTAATCAGGTGGGATCATGACGGGAAAGTGACAGACTAAGCACAGAGCGCACCAGCCAGCGTGTGCCCCGACGCACCTCTCAGCACACAGACGCCGTAGCAAGCAGTCGTGCGCTGCAGTGGGACTCTGCAGGGTCCAGTAGCTTGGGCACCACAGTTGAGTGACTGCTGTTGTCCATGGTCTGGCTTTTGCTGGCCTAGCCCATTTTCAATCCCCGCCTGCTCCCAGTTGGCATCATGAATACAGGAATCCAAACTGACCAGCTGGCTCCCTGGCAGCCCTTTTAGGACTGTGCGGGCCAGCCAAGCCAGGAACGCTGTGCACTTCAGACTCTCCCATGTGTAAATGTCACTTGTTTGCAGATGTGTTCTGTCCTGGATCTCGTGTCGGAAGGAGGCGTGTGAGGAGCTGGGAGTCAGTCTTGCAGTAGCATGACCACAGACCCCACTGGCTGCAGCCGGAGCCTGGAGCTTCTTCCAGGTCTCCCACGTGGGTGCAGGGTCCCAAGGCTTGGGCCGTCCTCCACAGGCCACAAGTAGGAAGCTGGATGGGAAGTGGGGCTACTGGAATATGAACCAATGCCCATGTGGGATCCTGGCATATTCAAGGCAAGGATTTAGCCACTAGGCCATTGTGCCAGGCCCTCTTTATTTATTTATTATTATTATTATTTATTTTTTTTTACTTGAATTTATTTGTTTCAAAGAATTACAGAGGGAGTGAGGAAGGGAGAGGGAAAGAGAGAGAGATCTTCTATCTGCTGATTCCCTCCCCAGATGGCTGCATCGGCCTGACTGAAACCAATAGCCGGGACCTTCTGAGTCTGTGAGAGTGGCAAGGGTGCAAGTATTTGAGCCTTCTTCTTGCTGAATTCCCCAGGCCATTCACAGGGAGCCGCATTGGACAAGGAGCAGGAGGGACATAAATGCTGGCCCTGTGATGTCCCCTTTTCATAGGCACAGATTCAGATCTGAGTTCTTGCAGGGGCGTGGGAAAACTGTTCTTTGCTGAGCGTCATCCCAGGCCCTTGGGGAGCCCATGATATAGTGAGGGAGGGAGTGCCAGGACAATGAGGACAATGGCCGCTCATAGGCAGAGGTGCCATAGTTTGGGGTATGGTACCATGTGCTGAGTAGCAAAGCAATGTGTCCTGTGGGGCAGAGCAGCCTGGGGTTGTAGTCTCTGTAAGACCTTTCTTTGTGGGGGTCCCACTTGTAGGGATGGTGAGGAAGGGCTCTGTGGGTCTTGGGGAGAAACTTCCCCAGTGGAAGGAAACAGGTAAAGGGACTGAGGCAGGGAAGAGCTCAGTGTGGGTGAGTGAGCAGCAAGGCCAGAGGGAGAAGGGACACGCGAAAGAAGACAGCCCAGGTCAGGTCCCGAGGGATGTGGGATGCCTGGGTTATGGCTTGACACAGGCCTTGGGTAGGGACCCGGGAGCCAGGGGAAGCTGTCCCATGCCCAGGCCCAAGATGACCGGGGTCCAAGAAAGGACTGAAGAGGACTGGGGACAAGTGGCCTGCTCAAAAGCAGCAAGCTCATGTCACCTCACTGCAGGGACCTCATGGCGACAGCCTGACCTATGCTGGGGACAGACCCGGGCTGGAGGCCTGCCCAGAGCAGGGAACCAAGAGGCCTCCATGAGGCCCGACGAGGTTGTGTATTTGGGGTCTGCCCTGGCAAGGAAGTCGACCTCCCTCACTGGTGTTTTGGCAGCAACTCAGACATGCAGAGGAATGTGACACGTCCGGGGGGCCCCTTTGCCTTTCTCTGGTCAGTCGGTCCTGGGCTGGAAGCAGGGACCAGAATTAGAGAGGCTGTCGGGGACTGATGAAGTTCTGGCCCTCGGGAGACAGTGACCACAGTGGTCCCTCTGGCTGCCTGGGCAGGTGCCTGGCCCTGTTCCTAGTTGTGGACACAGAGGTCTGACCTGCAGGGGGAGTTCCGGGGGTTGCTTGTGGTGGTGTGGGTCAATTGTGTTTTGACATGTGATCTGGCCATCGTGTGCGTGTTGTCTCTCCCGGGATGGGTGCCACCCAGGCCTGTGCTCAGAGTTGTCCCCAGTCCAGCCTGTGAGCGACGGGAGCTGCTCAGCTGGTGGCCCGGGGCTGCAGGCTTCGTGCCCACAGCCGGAGCTTGAACACCGAGGGCTATCAGTGGCGTCCAGCCTCCCTAGGCCTGCTTTGTTTGCCCCGTCGAGCTTTCCAAGTTAACAACAACAGACTACTACCGGATTATGAAAACCTGGTGGAGCACTTGCTGGCCACAGAGGCACCCAGTTTTTGGATTGGAATATGGGTTTGCCACACAGCCGAGCTTCTGGTCCATAGGCATCAGGTTAGTGACTTGGGACAAGCTTTGCTCCAAGGCCATCTGAGAAGGAGGTGGAGAACAGAGCTGCTGTGGTCTTAGCTGGGCGGGGAAGCTTAGAGACCTCCACTCTGCCCTCCTGCAGAGCCATTTGTTTGAGGCCTTTGGGGAGGATGGGGGCCGGGCAGCTCAGAAGCTGTCTAGAAAGGGCCTTGGTTTCAAAAGGCATCATGAAGACGAATTCTTGCATGTTAGGAGCGTCTGTGTGATGTCAGGGGTAGTTTCTGTGGGTCACAGATCAGAACAGCAGCTTTCGAACAACCTGCTAGAAGAGCCTGTCCTCGCTGTGTCACCAGTGCCCGGAGCTAATATGTGGCGTAGGCACACATCTTTCTCTTTGTGATTAAGTTACGTATGTGCGAGACAGAGAGCTCCCCTCTGCTGGTTCGCTCTGCAAAGGCTCGCAGTAGCAGGGCCAGCCTGGGCTGAAGCTGAGAACCTGGAACTCAGTCCTGTTCTGCCACATGGGTTGCTGCGACGCAACTAGCTAGGCCACCACCTCCTGCCCCACACTGTCCGTACCAGCAGGCAGCTGGCATCGGGAGGGCAGCTAGCGCTTGAATCCAGATACTCCGATAATGGGGATATGAGTGACAGCTGTTAGATCAAGTCCTGTCCTCTTGAGGTCAAATTATGTGGTTGTTGAGCCCTGGAATAATAATAATAATAATTAAAGTAATTATTATTATTCTTTTATTGTGGGAAAGATCCAGAGAACAAAGCACGGAAGACTGTGTGTCCAGGGACCAGTCCAACTCATTTCCCCCAACCTGTATTATCACTTACTGGTTGTTCTCAGACATCCCTCCCTGTCCAGGTTTTTGTGTCGTTGCCTGGACTGCTGGCCAGACATCTGGCTTCTGGGCTGGGCTCCGCTACTTTCCAGGCCTGTGATCGAGGGTGAGTGCTTGCCTCCCTGACTCTGTTTTGGAAAACAGAAGCCATGCCTCTTCCCTCCTTGCTCTGAGTGTTGGCCAAGAGAGTGGGGGGCGTTTGTGAGCTGATGTACCCACACAGGGGATTACTCTGCTGCTACTGCAACCCCATAGTGGGCAGCTCTCCCCCACCCTCCCCTCTTCTTGGCACCATTCGCCAGCTGTGCCTTGAAAGTGTCACAGCTCTCATTTCTGCACCTGCTGTTGCCAAGGTCACCAGCATCCTTTCCCCCAGACAGCCGACGAGTGGACTGTGAGGCCGTGGCCTGAGTGTGGTCCCCCTCCCCGATCTCTTGGCCCAGGGCCTCCTCCCCCAGGACCCATGTCTGCGGCCGGCCTTGGCCTGGCCTAGACTTGGAGCAGCACTCAGTGGACTCAGCCATTGTGCTGTCATGGGAGAAGGACTTGAGTTGGTTCACAAGTGGTTTGGTCCCTGAGGGCTTTGCTTCCCCCCCCCCCCCCCCCCCCCCGTATTTTCTGGTCCCTATAAATAACACTTTTGATTTGGGTGCCTAGTTTAGCACAGAAGTATAGTGGGTCAAAGGTTAGAGCAGCAGCCTTCCCAACAGTGGCTGTCCAAGTGTGTACTAAGGCCCAGGTCCCAGCGGTCCCAGGGGAACAGGGATGGCTCCAAAGTGGAATCGGAAAGGGATTTTAGGAGAAAAGGAGGAAGAGCGTTGTGTGTAGCCAGCCAGCCCGGGCTCTCTGCAGGGATCGGCCCACCCCTTCCTGTGCGGAGGAGCTGAGGACACAGGTCCCTCCAGCTGGCAAGTGCCCGGAGTCTCAGCTGCTTTGCTCCCCTCTGCCCCATGCCCCAGAGGTACTTCCTCTTAAGAAAGGGGTTTGCCCCCTCTGCATCTTTGCTTTATCCTCAGCTCCTCCTCTGGCAGAGGGTGCTGAGCCTGTAGGGCTGCAGCTCTGCCAGCAGGGCTGGACCTGGGACAGTAGTGATCGGCAGGGCCAGCTGCCCAGCTGTCCCCCCTGGAGCTCCACCTCCCTGGACCACCTCGCCCTCCTTTCTTTTTGATCACATCCCTCCTGATTCGGGGGTCACAGGGTCAGGCGGGTGTAGCAGGACACGGGACTCTGATAGGTCCTCTTTTTGGGGTCTCTCTAGAGACCTTGTGGCTTCGAGCCCAGGAACCTGGGGTCTGGAGTAAGACAGGCCTTGGTTCCCTGTATGGACACTCTGAGCTCATTGTCTAGCTGTCTCCGAGGCTCTTGTTTACAAAGATGACAGTAACTCAGCTTCCCAGGTCTTGACGACGATGACATGAAAAAGGTGCACCCCGATGCACCATTTACCAGCATATAACGTGCATTCCAGCCACAAGTTTGCAGGCCTGTTACTTTCAGCTTAGAGAGTGATTTTTACCCCAGCTCACAAGGATACCAATGTACCCTGCTGCCAAGTAGCCAGCTAAGCTACACGGGTACAGCCTGCTTGGTTCAGACATGGCACTGTGCAAGAGCCAGTACATGGATACCTGCCAGCCCCCTGTGAGAGCTGGATGGCATTCTGGGCTCCTGGCTGTGGCCTGGCCCAGCCATGGCTGTTATGGGCATTGGGGGTTAGTCAGCAGTTGCAAGACTTTGCATGCTGGTCTCTGCTTTTCAAGTGCATAGGCTTCAAAGATGTAAATGGGGAGTCTGGTCCAGGGTCCAGAGAGAGCTGCTGGTCTGGGACACCAGGGTGCTCCTGCTGTGGCCGGCAAGTAGTGAGCATTCAGGGTTGGCATGCGGGTGCTAGCTCTGTAAGTCCGCCCCAGGTGGATTCAGGAAGGGGCTTGGTGTTATGCGAGTAACAGGACCCATGCCAGCCAGTTAGACCCTCTCGCCCACTGCCACAGGACTAGTGACCTGGGCGAGGAGTGGGCAGCTGCGGAGGGAAGGTTGCTGGGACTTGTCCAGCCAGAAGCAGCCGCGGGGTCAGCCGGGGAGCAGCAGGTGGCTGCGGGGGACAGTGTGCGGGGGGAGGGTGAGCATTGAGAGCACCCGCACACCCGAGCAGGTAGATGCATGGTTCGCACAGTGAATACAGTGGGAGGAAGTGGTTGAGGTTTTCGTTGTCTTTCTCTCGTAAATGCAAATACAATGAAAACATTCATATTTTTGAAAAATGAAGCCAGTCAACAAGCCCCGGGGTGGAGCGGGGAGGGCCGCCGGCCAGCTCCTCGCAGAGTCGGGGTGCTGGGAAAGTCCAGTGGATCCGAAGGCTTCTGATCCGCCCACAGGGTGCCTTTTCTGAATGACACCCACGAGCTGTTCGTGGGTGGAAAATGTGAGGTATCAGGCAAGCGTCCCTGGGATTTGCCGCTGCGTCACCCGGGGTGGACAGGGGTGGCTTCTGCCCACAGGAGAGCGGCAGGCAGACAGATGGTTCTTGAAGGCACTGTGGCTTTGCCCCCAGGTCTCCTAGGCTTGAGGACTTGGTGTTAGGGTAGCAGGGATCTGGCACAGTTGAGGACAGAGGCTTGCCTAGAATGGTCAGGCCCGTGACCCGGGAGAGACGGAGGTTTACTTCATGTGGGAAAGGAAGAAGGCACGAGAATGCTTGGCCTTGGGTACAGAGGAAAGTGTTTCATGGAAGAGCAGGCCGTGGGCAGCCCATGGGCAGCAGCGGGGTGGGCATGGGCCAGGCCTCTTCAGAACGAGGTGTGTGGAGTCAGGCAGGCAGGAAGGGGTGTCGTCACTCCCAGCGTGTTTTCCAGGAGCTGCACCAGCTGTCATGTCAGCCTGCCCTGTCATACTTCCTGTGCATTTTGCCACGTCCATGAAACACTTATTGTTGTATATGTTTTATTTAAGTGACTTTCTAAAAAAAAAAAAAGCGTACAATTTTGTTTCCCAAGGAAGATGAGACTGTTGTTATAAACTACGTGTCAGTAGTTTAAAAAGTATTTGGTAGGCCAGTGACAGGAAGTAAGGAGAAGAGAAGGACTTGGCTGTGCGGGGGAAGGCCTTGCATTGGTTCACACCCCTCAAGTCCCCCAGCAGCCAGGGCTGGGCCATCCAGAACTCCATCCTGGTCTCCGTACACGGGTGACAGGGACCCAAGGACTTGAACTATCTTCTGCTGTTTGCCCAGGCGTGCTAGCAGGGAGCTGGATCAGACGCAAAGTAAGCAGGACTTGAAGCAGGCACCTTGCTAAGGGAGTGCTGGCGTTGCAGGTGGCAGCTAAAGCCGCTGTACCCAGCACCAGCCCCTGCCCGTTAGCATCCTGGTCCTGGGTACGAGCTTTGCCTGAGTCCCTTTGGTGGGTCCAGTGGGCCTGGGCCATGATCACCCACCCACTTCCTGAGACCATGCCCTTCCCTGCCACTGGCTCGTCTCTTGTGTTTTTAGACTGTTCACATCTCCTTTCCAGGAGAAGTCAAAAGTCCCTTTCCAGGGACCTCAAGTGACCTGGTCCCCTCCTAGCCACGGCCTTAGTCATCAGTGGGAGGCAGAACTGTTCTGGCCGGTTGTTTCAGCTTTTTTGTTTGTTTTTTAAAGCCTTAGTTTCACTGGAAAGGCAGATTTATAAAGAGGTGGAGAGACAGAGCTCATCCATCCGTTGGTTCACTGCCCATAGGCCACAGCGGTTGAAGTTTGTTTGTTTTTTTTTTGAGAATCTTTACATAGTTAATTAGGGTAAAAAGGTTCAAGGGCTATAGGAAAGTGAGTATGATTATTATTTCCATATTGTTTTCTTCATGTTTAAAGGGGGGTATTAAGGGAGAAGGCCCACCCAAGTGGTTGAAGTTGAGCCAATCCGGAGCCATGAACTTCCTTTGGGTCTCCCACATGGGTACAGGGTCCCAAGGCTTTGAGCCTCTCACTGGGCGCCTGCAGTGTTGTTTTATTTGATTGACATTTTTTACACCACTGACATGTTGTGTGTTTTTGCTGAAATGGTGAGTTGTTTTAAGATTTATTTATTTTATTGGAAAGGCAGATTTACAGAGG
This sequence comes from Ochotona curzoniae, assembly GCF_017591425.1. Classification (NCBI taxonomy): domain Eukaryota; kingdom Metazoa; phylum Chordata; class Mammalia; order Lagomorpha; family Ochotonidae; genus Ochotona; species Ochotona curzoniae. The sequence goes on from NW_024465421.1 coordinate 9,965,701, forward strand.
AGAGATAGAAAGATCTATCCGCCGGTTCACTTCCCAGATGGCCACAACAGTCAGAGCTGAGCCGATCTGAAGCCAGGAGCCAGGAGCCTCTTCCGGGTCTCCCACACGGGTGCAGGGTCCCAAGGCTTTGGGCCGTCCTCCACTGCTTCCCCAGGCCTCAAAGAGGAAGCTGGATGGGAAGTGGAGCAGTGGGGACTCGAACTGGCACCCATATGGGATCCCAGCGCGTGCAAGGCAAGGATTTAGCCACTAGGCTGTTAGTGCTACGCTGTTGAGGTTCTTTTTCTAGAGTGATTTTCTAAAGTGCAGATATTTGAAATCTGTTTTAATAAGACAATACATTTTCTTTAGGACAGGCAGAGATAGAAGGAGGGAACTCTTTCAGTTGTAGATTCAGCCCCAAATGGCTGCAGCAGTGAGGCTGAGGCTGGGGCTGAGGCTGGGGCTGAGGCTGGGGCTGCAGCAGTGAGGCTGGGGCTGGGGCTGAGGCTGGGGCTGGGGCTCAGGTTGGGGCAGAGGCTGGGGCTGCAGCAATGAGGCTGGGGCTGGGGCTGAGGCTGGGGCTGAGGCTGGGGCAGAGGCTGAGGCTGGGACTGAGGCTGGGGCTGCAGCAGTGAGGCTGGGGCTGGGGCTGAGGCTGGGGCTGGGGCTCAGGCTGGGGCAGAGGCTGGGGTTGAGGCTGAGGCTGGGACTGAGGCTGGGGCTGGGGCTCAGGCTGGGGCAGAGGCTGGGGTTGAGGCTGAGGCTGGGGCTGAGGCTGAGGCTGAGGCTGAGGCTGGGGCTGCAGCAGTGAGGCTGGGGCTGGGGCTGGGGCCAGGAACTCTACCTGTTTCTCTCACCTGGGTGCAGGGCCCAAGCACTCGGACCAGCTTCCGCTGCCTTCCCAGGTGTGTTGGCAGGGAGCTGGGTCGGAAGCAGCACAATTGGAATTCAAACATCGCTCCAATAAGGGGATGCCATTGTTGCAGACGGTGGCTTAGCGTGGCTGTGCCACAGCACCCGTTCCACCCAGGTTTAAGATCTCACCCGGGGCAGGCGTCCGTCCCTGAGTGCCAGGGCAGCTGCCGGAACAGGGCCAGGCGTGCAGGCATTCAGTAGATGTCAGGGATCAATCCCCACATGTGAGGACAGGCAGGGACACCGGGGACAGTGGGGGAGTGGGGCTCCACCTGGCCTGTGGTGGTACTCAGGACGGGCTTGGGTGGGCTTGGGGGCTGGGCCTGGAGAGCGCCCACTAGCGAATGGTGGTGGACCGCTGGGCACTAGGCAGAGGCTATGAGCACCTCCCAGGCCCCCGTGCCCCTGCCTGCCCGACTTCCAGTGCTCTGGGAAGAGAAGCTGCCCATTGTTGGCATTCACCCAGGAAGCGGGGCCTGCCCCGAGCCTGGCCAGGCTTCACTCTGCCCAGGTGCAGGAGGGATGATGGGAACAAGGCACATGTCTGTGAGAACTTCCCCATTTTCTCTCTGTGTCCTGTTGTTCCCAGGCAACGCTCCTGTGGAGAAGCTGGAGGACTTTATCTACACCATCAACAGTGCCTTGCAGTCTCTCTACATGGAGATCAAGAAAGGAGTCACGGAAGACGACGGCCGGCCCATTTATGCACTGGTGCGTGCCAGGCGGCGCCCTCTCGTGGCTCCTGTGGGAAATTGCAGCCGGGAAGCCCCTGGGCCTGTGGCCCCTGTCTGCTGGGTGTCCCCGCCTGGCCTCAGGTCTGTCCTAGGCTCTGGGTGAGCAGCGCTGGAGCTGGCCCTTGACCTCAGTACCTTCATCACCGTCCCCAGGGAGGCTGAGCTCTGGTTTGAATCTGATGTTTGGCCTTTCTCTCCTAGAACTCGGCCCAGACCTGCACAGAAGGGGTTTGCTTTGTAAAGCACAGGAGCTGTGGGACAAAGTGTGTGTGAGCCCTGAGGTTTGAGACCCCTCAGGGGCCTCCTGGTGGCCTCACATTCACGCCGGCAGGTGATAACAAGGCAGGGGGAGCAGGGGGTGTAGGGTGAGCTGGCCGCCCCTCTGCTTGGCCAGTGATGACCTCAGGCTGCTCCCAGCCAGGCCACGCTCACCCAGCTCCATTCTGTAGGCAGTCTCCCGCAGTCCTGTGACCACAGGTCCTGACCAAAGCAGAGTGTCCTCCCACTCGGCTCCTCCCGCCTCTCACGTCCGAGGCTCCTGTCTGCATAGACTGGGCGCCAGGGCTGTGTGAGCCCCGGATGAACGCGTGTGACATCAGGCTGCTGCAGCGGCTCACCCACCGACAGGCGAGGGCTCCGGGTGACCGTTCTGCCCACCGCCTTCCAGGTGAACCTTGCCACCACGCCCATTTCCAAAATGGCCACGGATTTTGCTGAGAACGAACTGGACCTATTCAGAAAGGCGGTGAGTAGGGGACCCCCACTGAACCTCAGTTGGGGTTTTATGGGAAGCTCCTGTGTCCACCATTGGAAATACAATGGCAGGCCTGTCATGATAGCTCCCCTGGCTGTCCTCCACCTCCAAGTGCTGGCATCCCGTATGGGCACCAGTTCGTGTCCTGGCTGCTCCACTTCCCATCCAGCTCCCTGCTTATGGTCTGGGAAAGCAGCAGAAGATGGCCCAAAGGTGTGAGACCCTATACCTGCATGGGAGACCCAGGAGAAGCTCTTGGTTCCTGACCTCAGATCAGCTCAGCTCTGGCTAGTGCAGCCATTTGGGAAGTGAACCAACGGTTGGAAGATCTTTTTCTCCTCTTCATAAATCTGATCTGCCTTTCCAATAAAAATGAATAAATCTTTACAAAACAAGAAGAAAGAAACGGAATGGCAGGGCCAGCCTTGTGGTACAGGTTAAGCCGCCCCCTGCAGTGCCAGCATCCCATGTGAGCACGGGGTGGAGTCCCTGCTGCTCGTCCTCCTTTCCGGCTCCCCCTTTACTGTGACATGCACCTGGCTGTGAGCAAGCAGCCCCGCTGCCCTCCACTGCGGGCACACATGTGTACAGCACCTGCCACACGACCTCAGTGACCCTCGTGCCTTCTTCGCTCCTGGCCTGCCCCCATTTGCCTTCCACCCTGTGGGAGAGGAGCGCCACCTTCTCCCCTGGGTCCTTTCTCAGCCCTGTCCTCCAGAGAGGAGGGGTGGAGGGCGAGAGAGGCGAGGCACCCTGCCTGGGCTTCGGGCACTGCAGCTTCCTGCCTGGGAGGGAGTGGCCCTTACATCGTGTGGCTGGTGTGTGCAAGGCTTGGTGTTCACTGTTGACCAGTGGCCCTTTAGGGCTGTGATGGCTGTGGCCATGTCCCTGCTAGGACCAGGTGCCCGCGACATGAGCAGTGGTCCTTTAGGGCTGTGGCTATGGCCATGTCCCCTCCAGGACCAGGGGTCCGCCGACATGAGCAGTGGTCTGTGCTGTTTTCTTTAGCTGGAGCTGATCACTGACTCGGAAACGGGCTTTGCATCCTCCACCAACATCCTGAACCTGGTCGATCAGCTGAAAGGCAAGAAGATGAGGAAGAAGGAGGCCGAGCAGGTGCTGCAGAAGTTCGTGCAAGGCAAATGGCTGATCGAGGTACCGCGTCCCTGGCTTTCCCTGGTGGGTTCTTTGGTCAGAACCAGTGGGTGTTTCTCCCCGAAACTGCCGTCACAGCCGGCACGTATCTGCTGCAGCAGGCCCTCTGGGCTCTCCTGCTTGCTTCCAGGCGCCCAGGGGCCCTGTGAGAAGGAGTTGTTCTCCAGACCCCTGGATTCAGAGCGCCTGGTCCATGGGTGGTTAACTGCAGGGTGTGTTGGGGGAGCCTGCCTCCCTGCACTGTCCCCATTGTCGTCTGGACCCATGTGTTGTCCAGGGCGCGGGCTGGCAGGTGGGCAGGGGCCTGGCTGAGGCCGGCGTCTCGCGGTGTGTCACTGCAGAAGGAGGGGGAGTTCACGCTGCACGGCCGGGCTATCCTGGAGATGGAGCAGTACATCCGGGAGACGTTTCCAGATTCCGTGAAGAGTTGCAACATCTGCCACAGCCTCCTCATCCAGGTGAGGCTCTTCCCCTTCCACTTCCTCCCTGTCCTCCTCCCCTTCCTCCTCCCCTTCCTCCTCCCCTTCCTCTTTCTCCCTCTCGTTTCCTCTTCTCTCCCCCATCCTTCCCACTTCCCCCCTCATCATTCCCCTCCCCCCACACCTTGTCCTTCCCCTCTTCCCCCTCCTCCTTCACCTCCTCCACCTCCTCCACCTCCTTCTTCAATTCCTCCCTCTTGTGCCTCCCCTCCTCTTCCCTCTCTCACTCCTGGGGTCCTGGCTGCAGCGCCACTGTGTCAGTTGTTGGGGATGAGCCCCATGGTCACTGGCTTGTCCTGTTTCAGGGTCAAAGCTGTGAAACTTGTGGCGTCCGGCTACACTTGCCGTGTGTGGCCAAGTACTTCCAGTCGAACCCTGAGCCACGCTGCCCCAACTGTAACGATTACTGGCCCCACGAGATTCCAGGTGTGTGGGCCCCAATGTGCTTGGGGGAGGGGCTGGGCTGGGGGGGGAGTGGAGACCCTGTGGTCCTGCTGCCGAGTGTGAAGAAGCCTGGGGAGACATGCACACACGGGCCTGCCTGGTGGCCTGAATCCCATGTCTGCAGCGGCTGCTGGCTGCAGCAGGGAAAGGCTGAGTGGCCCTGTTCCAGAAGGCTCTAGAAGGTTCTAGAACCCAGCAGAGACCCGAGAACCAGAAGCAGCCGGTCTCACCAAGGCTGTCCTTCCCTCAGCCTGTTCCTCCATGAAGGGGGGCTGAAGCTGGCCAAGACAGGAGGGTTAGTGGAGGAGGATGGTGCAGCGCCCTTGGCACAGGGAACAGCGGTGGGGCCAGTGGCCGTGCAGCCGGTCCTGTGCTCACTGGGTCTCCCCACCTTCTCTGCACACAGAAGTCTTCGACCCTGAGAAGGAGCGCGAGAGCAGCATCTCCAGGCCAGCCAAGAGGCCCGTGAGGTCCAGACAGCACTAGCAACGGCCTTGCCGCCCACAGGGCTTGGCCACTGCAGCCCGGGTACCTCACGCAAATCCCTCCCCTTGTTCTCTGTCCGCTCTCGCTGGGTTTGGAGTAAAATTGTCGCAGGAGCTGCCACTGCCTTGGACTGTGGTCACGAGTTGGGGGGCAGGAGTTCTGGTCCTGGTCCTTCCTGTCCTGGAGATGCTATTATTGAAGTGCTGGTGTGGCCCCAGCAGGTGCAGTGGGCATGGCTGCTCCTGACCACGGTGCACAGGGCAGAGCCACCCCTCCTGCCAGCAGCCCACTGTCCCTCTCCCACCAGTGGTGGTGGAACAGTGGGCATGGCCTACAGACCCAGGCACACTCAGTTGTCCCATCAGCACTGGGTTGCCCTTAGCCTTCCCAGCTCCCTATAGTCTAGACCCCACTGGGGTTGTGCCGGCCTCTCCTCCCTGGCCCCCTTGAGCCCCTCTTGGTGCCTGGAAACCCTGTCCCTCCAGCTGGAAACCCAGATGCTACCTCCACTTAGCTCTCCTGCATGTACTGTCAACCATCTCCTGCCAGGCCCCATAGCTGCTGCCCCAGGCTGGGTGGGGCCAGCCCTCCCCAACACCTGCCACAGCTGCTCCCAGGGGCCAGCTTCGCCCCGTCCCCACCTTTCCTCCTACACCAGTGCACTCTCTTATTTGAAAGGCAGAGGGCAGAAGCTCCCAGATCATCAGTCTGCTGGTTCGCTCCCCAGATGGCACCATCTGGCTGAGCCAGACCACAGCCAGGCTCCCAGAACACCGTCCGGGTCTCCCCACATGGCGGGCAGGAACTCAGTCCTTCAGCCACCGCCTGCTGCCTCCAGGGTGTGTGCAGAGCCAGGACTTGAACAGATCCTTCCACTGGGACGCGGGTCATCTGTGATGATTGCAGCCCTGTCTCCAGCATGACCTTCAGCTCCCACCATGCAGGTTGGTGGTCCACGCTGCGCTGGAGACCCCCAGTGACTGCCCTGCCTTTGTGGTTGGGTCTGGACGGCAGGAGGCCCCACAGCGTATTCAGCCACGCAGCTTTTCTTTCATCTGTTTTCATCTCAGAGCCTTGCATGCAGGCTCCGCCCCCCCCCCGCACCCCCCCGTCTCCTGCCTTCCTTGCTCCCCACTGCTGCTGCTGCAGGAGGCTCCCGTGCCCTCATGCCCACTGCCCCATGGGCAAGGCAGCAGATACAGGCCCACTGCTTGGGCCCCACCTGGCCAACTCGGGGGAGGGAGCGTGGCTAGGAGAGTCGGGCACACCACAGGGGCCTTCCCTAGCTGGCCTAGCCAGAAGGGCACATATTGGAAATGGAACCGGTCCAGGACAGACAGGCCTGGGACTGTGGCTCTGGACCAGCAGGAAATCAACTCCGTCTCCCGGCTTGTGTTCCCAGCACGCCCTGGACGTGCTGTTGTGGGCACCGCCCTGGTGTGCAGACCCTCCCTGAACACCCGCGGGGGACAGTCAAGTCTGCAAAGCACTCTCAAGGGAAGAAGGGGCGTGGAGGCTGGCAGTCCACACTGGACAAAAGGCATGTTCCACACTTCCAGCAAGCCTTAGGGGGTGCGTGCCTTGCCACAGGGGACTCTGGCCCCACCCCCAGCAGTTGGCCCAGTGCTTCCTGGCATCCTTCTGGCAGACAGGCCTCAGGCCTGGGCCTCCCTAGTGCCTGCCCCGCTGTTACGTCCAGACCCTGCCACCCCCGTGCCTCCGCCTCCCGGTTACCCCTGAGCTCTGTGCTGCAGCCCACTGGCCCCTGGGCTGTTGAACCTGCTGCAGGGAGCTCAGCCCATCAGTCTCATGGCCACACGTGGATTCCGGGTCCTTCACGCTTCTTCCTCCGCAATGCCTGTTACTTTGTCCAGTGGTTTCTGTGCCACCTCTTGGCTCCCTGATATCATCTTGGTGTTAATCCCAGCTGTCAAACTTCCTCAGTACTCGGGGGTGTCCACTTGATGTCACTTTACAAACCCTAATGTAAAGAATGTTCCAAGGGCACTGCTTCAGTGGTTTTGATAGTTCTGAGATGCTGTTGGTTTCGCTGCTCCAAGCTTGAGAAAGTCCTCCCGAGGTCCATTGGCTGACAGAGTCCATCCTAGTGCATCCACTCACCCAGGAGAGCTGTCTAACCTGTTCTGCTCTCTGTCTTCTTCCATGGCACTCAGCATCCTGTGCAGGCCCAAACAAGCTAGCCATCATGTCCCCCATATGTACCTGGGCTTGCTGTCCATTGCACAGGCATCAGCCATCAAGGAGGCCCAGGCACCAAAAATGCATTCCAAGGCCAGATCACAAACCCTGTGATTCTTCCTGTGGCTGGAGTTGACCCAGTGCACACATATGCCAGCACATGCTGCCACTTCATCCAGCCTGCCCCCCACCAGCCCTGGCTCTCAGGCACCAGTGGGAGCACCAGCCCAGCAGGACTGCCCAGTTACCTTACTGAGCCAGCTCTTAGTTCTGGATCTTGGCATTTTCCAAGGAGTACTGCGATCTAGTGATGACTTGCACTCTGTCCTGACACCTGCCAGCAGATGCTGAGGCAAAGCCCAGCCAACAGGCACCTACCCTGGCCCTTGCAGGTGTCAGCAGATGCAGTGGCCTGGCCTGGCTCTCTCCTGAACCCAGGTCACAGGCAGGCCAATAGCTGTTGCAGCCCTGTCTGCCCACAGTCCCAGCACTCACTCACCAGTGGGAAGAGTAAGGCCTGGCTTTAGACAGGGAGACCAGCAGAGGCTAGGTGGGCTGCTCTGCCCACTCCCTGCCATGGGAGGCCCTCTGGGCGCTGCCTCTGCCTCTGGACCCTGTCTTCCCTGCTTCAGGACACCCTGCCCGCAGCACCGAGGACCCCTCACCCAAGTCCAGGGCTCCCAGTCCTGGGCTGTGTCCTGCCCTCCTTTCCCTGTACCTCCTGCGCTGCCCAGCCACAGCAGCCAACCAGGAAATTGCCCTAGCAAATGATTTCTTAAATACATTTTTTTCTGATTACTCATGCTGTTGGGCAAAATTTCAAATGGTAGAGAAAGGAATACTAAGAAAAGCAGCCACCGTCTTTAAAGTTTATTCCTTTGAAAAGCAGAGTTAAGGCAGAGAATGTTCCATCCAGTGCTTCAACCCCTAAATGGCCACAGTGGCTGAGACTGGGCAGGGCTCAAGCCAGCAGCCAGGAGTCTCATCTTGGGTTCCCAGGGAGCTGGATCTGAAACGGGGCAGCTGGGACTGGAAGCAGTGCCCAGACAGGATGCTGGTGCAGCAGGCAGTGGCTCTGCCCAGTAAGCCAGGGTGCCACCTGCACATGCCCGCAGGGGTCCTGGCGACCTTCAGGGTTTGATGTCAGAGCACAGTGCACTGTGCTGAGCGGCTATTCCACACGGACACGGTTAGGACACGTCCCCACCCCGCCACACTGGCCGTCCCTGTCTTGAGCAGGGCTGGTACCAGAGGGTGCCCGACCATCGCCCAGGTTCTGGCTTCTCGTTCCGTGTCTGCCCAGCCACACTCCCAGCCCACCAGGAGGCCCCTCAGTGTAGCTCAGTGGGCATGCTCGGTGTACGTTACAGATCTCGGAGCACTGGTGAGCTGCAACTCCTTTAGCTTTGTTAGCTTATGTGTATATACATATATTTTAAATAAATTTAGAAATTCTGTCCTGTGGGGAAGGCACATTTTTTATCTACTGGGTCAGTCCACTCGTGTCCAGGATCTCAGTCTGGGCCTCCCACCTGGGTGACGGGGACCCAAGTCCTCGGGCCACCATCACCTGCTGCCTCCCAGAAGCCTCCCACCCAGACCCTCAGGTGGGTGGGAACTTCACCACTGCATCACTTGCTCCCGTTTTTGGGTGGGTCTGTGCCTCTTTGTGGTCCATGACGTGTGATAAACGGAGTCGTCATTCAGACACAACCACAGGACCGGCCACCCAGAGTGAGGATGTTTTAATGGTGAAACACGGAGGAAAGCTCCTTTTACAGGACACCCGAGGGCGGGACCCCTCCCGGGAGGTGGCGCTCTGAGCTCCTGACCAGGCCAGTGACCTTCCCGGTGACCAGGGCCACCCCCGCCTTCCCACAATCGGGAGGTGTGTGTCAGAGAGGCTAGGACACGCTCTGCTGCAGCCCCGAGACCTCCCAGGAGGGCAGGACCAGCCCTGGCTTGCCAGCCCCGCGCTGTGAAGCCCCTTCTCATGTGATTCCCAGACAACGGAGGGGCGTGATGTCTCCTGGGTACACCTGCCTTGCCCCGCCCAGTTCTGCTAGGTGCCTGTCCAGTGCCCAGGTCGGAACCCTAGGGCAGCCGGTGGGCATGGGCGACGGGGCCTCATTCCCTGAGTGAGCCCACTGGGACGGCTTTCCCCGGGCTACGTCCACCAGAAGCTGACGGAGAAGCTGAGGTCCAGCGCGCGCACGTAGTGCCAGTGTCTCACGGGGATGAACAGCATGTCGCCCGGCTCCAAGACGCAGGCCAGGGACTGGGCCTCGGCAAACCTGGGGAACTTCTCCAGGTCCGGGTGCTCCACGTCCACCTGCCGGAAACAAGGGGACGCTTGGCTGGTGGCTGGGGACAGAGGGGTGGCGGGGCATGGGCTGGGGAGGTCCTCGAGGGCCCACCTGGCTGGTGTTGTGTAGAAGGTGCGTCTCGTGGGGGTACAGGGCTTCCGACTCCTGTGGGGGGTACAGCTGGATGTACTTCCTGCCCAGCACCTGGGAGCAAAGCAGCCGTGTCAGCCGCATGCCCTGCCGCCTCCCCATGCCTTCCCCACACCCGGCCTCCCTCCCACGGCGCACATGCGCACACGCCTAGCGCTGGACAGCAGCCTAGCCACACTCACTGCAGACCCCGCGGGGACCATGCCCAGGGCTGGCCAGGATGCAGTGTGGACGAAGCCCTGGATCCTGAGGACACCTAGGCATGGAGGGCCACGCCCCAGGGCCTGGTACTGTTGTCTCTGATTTTTTTGCTGTCCGCCTGCCTGCCTCCTGGTGAGGAGCCTGGAGCCAGGGCAGCACCCGGAGTGGGGAAGGCTCCCACCTGCACAAGGAAGTTCTGCTGTGGATCCTGGTGCAGCGGCGAGACGGTGCCCTGCGGCCCAAACCAGGCGTTGATGGTGATCTCCTCCTCCTCCCCTCGGCCCAGGCAGCAGTAGTCGGGGATGCCAATGTCCTGCTTTAGCTCCGGGATCTGCGGACCATGGCAAGGGGCGAGGAGCAAGCTGGGGCAGGGCAGCCCAGGGCCGGGGAGCAGGCTGAGGCACGGCAGCCCCGGATCCCTGCCCAACCCACACACAGCAACAAGGAGGAGGCTGGGGGTCAGGGGGACACACCAGCTGGAGGGTCCCTGCCCACCCCCACACAGGGCTGGGGAGCAGGCTGGGGGCCCAGGGTCACCTCCCGGCAGGCAGACGCAGTGGGGGTGTAAATTAAGGAACCTGCATGTTTAGCACTGTTTAAAATCCTGCTGTGACTACTGCAGGAGAGTTCTAATTTTATTTTCCTGTTTGTTTCCATCTTATATGTGTTCGTATTTTTGCCCTGAAAAAATCTGCTACTAGTGCCTTAAACTTAAAAATAAGCCAGTGCCTGCCACCTTTTCTTTGAAAGCTGAGTGTTTTCAAAGAGTGAGATGGAAGAAAAAATGGAAGAAAAAATAGGATTGGATGTGTTTCAGCTCTCTGGCTTTGGACTGGCTCAGCTCCGGCTGCTGTGGCCACTTGGGGAGTGTCTTTCCTCTACGTAGATCTGACTTCCCAATAAGAATAAATAAATCTTAAAAAAAAAAAAAAGGACTGATTGATTTCAAAGGTAGAGAGGTAGAGAAAGAGACAGACATCTTCCAGTCGCTGGGCTGGAGGAGGCAGAGGCCAAGGGCCGGCAGTCTCCACCTGGGCTCCCCTGCTGCCCTCCTAGACCTGCCGCCAGGGAGCGGGCTCAGACCCACCTGGTCAAACAGCTGGTGCTGAGCAAGGTAGCCGACGTCCTTGGCCTGGTGTTGGGAGGAAAAACTTAAGTTTAGACAGAGGCTGTGTCCCTGTCCCGCCTTTCCGTGCCCCTTGGTGCCAGCTGCACTCCATCCGCCCTGGGCCCTGCATAGCAGGATCAGAGGGGCCTTCAGCTCACGGGCAGGCTTCTGTTTCCTCTCAGTACGAGCTGAAGCATCGGGGTGCATCAGTCTGACGTTCGTGTTTGTCAAGCTGTGATATGCCATGATTCTCCCTCCAGAGCGACAGGTGCACATCTGATTTACTGAATCCCACCCTGGGGTAAGGGGTGGGGGGGACACTGGGCCCTTCTGTCCCAGGGTTTCAGTCCCCACCTCCCACATGCTGCTGTTCGCCCGGAAGCAGACACCCGAGTCATGGGCTGTGGACAGCTTCCGCCAGGCGATCCTCGCCGAGTGACCTCCCTGCGGGGCTGCTCATTTCCCTCCCTTTCTGCCTGCCTTGGGGAACTGGGGTTCCATGACATGTTTTTTGCCAGCAAGACGTAGGCCAGTGTTGTGCATACCAAGCACCCCAGTGAGCGAGGGATTCTAGGAAGGTAACTGAGTGCCATCGTAGGGTCAGATGGGGGTATAGTCAGCCCACCTGTAGCCAGGCCACAGCTCTAGGATCCGAAGGCGTCACCTTACACACCTCTTCTGGGTCCCCCATGCCACGCGCTGCACACAGCAGTTCTGATACGGTTCTGATACAGTCTGCCCATTGGGAGTCAGCCTGCTATGGATGCCATGAGCCAGGTCCAGCTCCCAGGGTCTGAGATCCCCAAGGAAGCCCTGGGAGGGTGGCACCAGCAGTGCCAAGTCACTGTGCCAAGCCCGGGGGTGGGGGACCAGGCTGATCACCAGCCATGGCCAAGGGCAGCCGAGGACACGCCTGGGTCCTCCCACTTCTCCGTGCCGCCTGCTCCCAGGCCCTCTTCAAGCTCTGGAGGCTGCCCCGTGACTGCTTCCCAGCAGGACTCCCACCCTGGCTGGCTGGCTGGTGCTACGTGGGCCTCAGACAAGGGAGTGGCCCACCACCAAGGCTCTGAAAGGGGGCGATGGACATGAGCCTGGCTGGTTGCCTCGGGAGGGGAGGTGCCCGGTTCTCCAAATGACAGTCCCTTCCTGCACATCCATGGGTAGTGTTTTGCATATTAACCAGAAAAGGTTAACAGCCCTGCCAGCCACCTGTGCACAGCGGGATGACTATGGGAACACCATGTTCCCCACAGGGGGCCGGACACATGGCTGTGGGCAGTGGGGTTCCATTGTCATGAAATGTGCAGAACTGGGCAGCCCACGGGAGCCAAGTCGGCCTGGGGCCTACTAGGGTGTGGGCAGGGATGGCCAATGACCGAGGGCACAGTGACCCCGGTCTGGATTAGTGAGGGATGACTGTCTAACCTTACCTCGCACCCAAGCCCCTGCATTAAGCAAATAAGTAAGGTCCTGAACCGAGCCCTCCCCATGGGAGAGCCCAAAAGTTCAAAATGGCGTCAGTTTTGTCAGGCCCTCAAAGTCTACACGAGTGTCAGGGCACGCAGGAAAACCAGTGTTCAGTTAGGGATGCAGAAGAGGAACCAGAATATTAGAAAGACATTTGCCGTCTATGTAAAAACCTGGTCAACTGCAAAACTGGTTTCTGTAAACGGCGTCTGCTTGCTTGCTTGCGCTCCTTGCTGCCAAGGAGCCTGCTCTTAGTCCTTCAAGTGCATGAAGCTTAGACAAACTGGCCTCCAAGAAATGTTACCAGGTCGATCAGAGGCCACCCCAGACAGCAAGATGTTAAAGTTCAGAGCCATCATTTGCCAGCCAGGCCAACCTCCAGTAAAACTTGGAGAATCTGCCACGCTGGTGGCAGAGTCACAGGCCTTGTGGAAATGAGAGAGATTACATAATCAGCAGTCTCACTGTCCCTAATGGTGCCTGGCAGCTGGGTTGCAGGTGGTCGGCCTTCCCCTTGTCCTCAGATGAGCACTCAGCGGTTTCCCCTCACAGCCCAGGCCCAAACCCAGTCAGCTGGCCAGTTCAGAACTTGGTGGTTCCCACACATCTGTTAGGACTCAAAGGCTAACCCTGGAAGGAAAGAGTGTTCAATCTGGGGAAGATGGGAAGAATTGCTGACAATTCCCCACTCATCACCCTGCACCACTGTTAGCCTAGTTCACTGTGCTTGCGCCCGTGTTTAACTTGGTTGGATGGTTTCCATCCCTGACAGCCGCCACTCAGGGCTACTCCCCTCTTCTGCTCACAGTGGTCCAGGGCAGTCCACTGGCCAGTGAACAAAGAGTCCTCAGCTTCTAAGAGTCTGCCCCCAGCTCATCTGGGGATAGAATCAGTTAATCTGCAGCACCATCCTGTCTGCGGGGCAGCCCGCCTGCCAGCCCCCTCCCACTGTCGCCCTCTACCCAATGTGCTATGTTCTCTCAGGGGAGGGAGGGCCACGTGCAAGGGGCCCACACAACTTGTACCTTATTCACAATGTGCTTGCTGATGAAGTCGTTGACTGTCATGAGCCTTTGGGACCACTCCTCATCTGTGTACCTGGATCCCACCTCCACAGGGACTGTGCGGCAGCCGGCAACCTCCTGGATGTACTCCAAGCTGTGGGGAGCACCGCGGGCTCATTGTGGGTGGGGGGTGCCTTCTGCCTTTGGTGTGGGGGGCGGTAGATGCTGCTGTGCCCCCAGGTGGGCACACAGTGGCGTGGAACCTTGCCAGGGCCACGCAGCCAATGCTGTGCGCGTCCATGGCCCCGGACTTCTCTCGGTTGCTCTAGCCCCTGCTGACATGAGTGTCCCCCTCTGCCAGCCCTGGCACTGAGCCAGAAGGCCCGCTGTGTGGGGAGCATCAGGTGGGAGTGTGGTAGCCTCAGCGCCCACTGAAGACCCACCACCACCACCACCACCACACTGCAGAGGGAATGCTGCTGCCTCCCGCTGTGTGAGGTTTCCTCCCTGACAGAGGCCAGGGCAGGGTCAGGGTCGGGTGGGGAGGTCCTGGCAATACGCACCTCCACTTCTTCATGCAGGGCCAGTGGTCCACCACACCCTCCAAGATCACAGGCCGCCCAGGCAGCAGGAAGTGCTCCTGGAAGTGCTGCAGGGATGGGCAGTGCAGCCGGGGCACCGCACTGTCCGATGGCACCTTTGGAGCGGGTACCGGCTCACTCCTCGCTCTCTGAAATCCAAACACAGCAAGGGGGGCACAGCCTGAGAGCTAGCCAGCCTGGGGCATCTCCCCCAGGGGCATCAGCTACATGTCATTCACAATAGCAACAACAGAGGGCGCTGGCTGTTCTGTCACTGCAGCTTGCTCAGCGCGCCCCCCACTTACCCCACTCGCACCTGCTCTGCCCCCTGGTCTTCTGTCCAGTCCCCAGTTATTTTTGCTTGACCATCTGCCCGCTCCCTCGATGGGGGAAACCTGAGCGAGTCGCTCCCCGTGCCCACCTGTGTCTCCTCCCCGCTCAGAGGGCTAGGAGTCAGGACCTCTCTGGGCAAAAGCCCGGGCCTGCCCATAGGCACGCACTGGCTGGCCACATGATCAGCCATCTGCGATGGACTCGGGCCATGAGCTTCCTTCCCTGGCCACCCTGTTTGAGGCAGCACCCCTGGCTACCAGGTGAACCCCAGATGCCAGGGCACACGCTCAGCCCCAGCACAGCCGGGTCCCTCTGGTGCCCAGGAAGGCTGTGCAGCCAACGCCCTCGGCCAGGGCCCTGAGAGGCAGCAGCTCTGGAAGGTGACTCAGGCAGGCGTCCAGAGCCCGAGCTGTCAGCCCTACCCCCACCCAGAGGCTACCCGGGGCATAAGGCTGCCTGCCTCCTGCCCCCATGGACAGATGTGACCGGGGGAAGGGCCGCCCAGGGGAAGAGAACTGAAACATGTCCCCGGACCTGCACGTCTGCCCTACTCTCTGAAAGGCCAACCAATGAGGCTGGCTCAGTGGTGCAGTGCGTTTAGCCACCACCTGTCAATGCCGGCATGCCGTATCAGCATGGGCAGGGACAGCCACGCCAGGGTTACCTTGGCTCCGGGCTGCTCCTGGCCGAAGCCCTGGGCAGGCCTCTTCTTCACAGACAGAACGTGTGCTTGCAGGATGGCGGCCATTTTAACGAGGACATCACCAAAGATGGCAGCGCCCATCAGCAGGCCCATGTCGCAGGCTCGCAGTGCGGCGGTGGCTGCGGCCTCACCCGGGCCCTCGCACAGACACAGGGCTTTGAGCGCGCAGCCGAAGGCGTAGACGCGCCGCCAGGCCTTGTCCACGTCCCGCCACGGCCCGGTGTTGAGCCGCTCCCATGCGTAGTCCAGCAGCACCTCGCTGCTCTGCAGGCACTCGTCCCACCGGCCGCCGCCCAGCAGCTCGGTGGCCTGCTCCACCAGCATCCTCACACTGCAGTCCACCGCCTCGCCCAGCTCCAGCCGCAGCTCCGCCTGCGGAGGCAGCAAGGCCCGCAGGGCTTCCCGGAGGGGTCCTGATGCCACCACGGCCGGGGTCGTGGCCTCTTCAGCACAGCCAGCACCTGCTATGCAGCCACCGTCAGCTCCAGCACCATCACACACATGTCTGTGGAGGATGAAGCAACGGTTAGAGGCAGCCCACGGCCTCCCGCTGCTCTTGGGAGGACTTTTTTTTTTTTAGCAAGATTAACTTATTTTTATTTGAAAGCAGAGATAGAGAGAGAGAGAGATGCAGAGAAGGTTCTTCTATTCTCTGGCTCACTGCCTAAATGGCCACAATGGCTGAAGCCGAGGAGATCCAAAGTCAGGAGCCAGGAGCTGCTTCTGGGTCTCCCGTGTGGGTGCAGGGTCCCAAGGCTTTAAGCCATCCTGCTCTGCTTTCCCAGGCCACAAGCAGGGAGCTGGGTGGGAAGTGGAGCAGCTGGGACATGAACCAGCACGTATGGGAGAATGCCAGCACTTGCATGAGGAGGATCAGCCTACCGAGCCATCGCACCTGACCCTGCCAGGCTGGTTCCCACCTTCAGCCTCTAGCAGGTGCACAAGCGCATTAACTGCATTCCTGGCACATTTCATGGTCCAAGTGGCTCCAGGGTCCTTATCCACCAGCACACAGGACGTGGGAGCCCTTAGTGCCATCCCCTCCCCACAGGGTGGGGGGACCTGATGACTCAATCACTGTGTTTAGGGGCTTCTTAATGACGAACCTGGGAAGCACCAAAACCCCTCGAGGCCTCCTGCCTTGGTGTCTCTCAGAGGCCTGGGAGAGGCTCCCCGGAGGGCCATGTCTGCTGTCAAGGTGGCTTCCCCTGGAGCTCTGCACCTTGCACACCGGCGCAGTGACCTCCCACACTGTCTCCTGGGAGACCCATGCCGGATTTCGCGGATGGCGTCCTGGGGAGACTGTGTAAGTCGGTGGCTCGAGGGTTCCCCCGGGCTGCACCAAGTCAGCCCTTCCCACCCATCTACAGCAGCTGATTTCCTTCCAATGCAGGTTCCATCCACTGGTTCACTCCCCGAAATGGCCACAGTGGCTGGGGCTGGGCCAGGTGGAAGCCAGGAGCTTCTTCTGGGTCTCCTGGCCCAGTTCCAGCTGTTGCGGCCATTTGGGGAGTGAACCAAGCAGACGCATGAAAAAGCCTGTTGTTTATAAGTCCACCCGCAGCTCGCCATGCAGACAGGCCTCTATTTTGCTGAGTAAGCTACCAAAGTGAGTTTTTGAGGGTTGCAGGTGCGGCCTTCTAGAAGGAAACTGCAGGTGTTCCAGAATCCTCTTAGGCTGCCGAGTACCCCCTCCCCACATACACACAGAGGGGTCCTGAGCTGGCAGCTGAGCCAGGTTCTGTGAGAGCCCCACTCTACGACGCCCACAGGGTGTCAGGCGCGGTCTACACAATCTGGCCCGGTGCCCAGCCCGATGCCTCGCATCCTCGGGCCGCAGCAGCCCACGCAGAGTTCGACCCCATTCATCCTAACGCACCAGCTGAGGCCCACACGGTCACCCAACGCCCTTAGAGGGTGCTACGCATGCGCGAAGCCTTCCAGTCGTTTGCCACACGAAGAGCAGCTACACTATGTGTTCGGCGCATGCGCAGGCTCTGACGCCTCCGGGAATGCGCCGGATCATTTTTATTTTCCCCACGTTTTGCTCCCTCACCCAATTCCTCCCTGCCCAGCTCTCCGCCGACCGCGCTCTCGAGTTTCTCAGCCTGACCTCTTGTGCTGGGTCGGCGTTCCCTCCGCCCCGGGGCTGCCGACGGCCTGTTCCATCCGGGTCCGCGCTCTCCGGCCCTCCGCTCCGGGTCGTCAGGCTAGCATGAAGATTTCCGAGCCCTCGGCTCCTCGGATCCCGCCAGAGCACCTGGAGGAGCGCCGAGTGCTCGATGCCGCGGCCCCGCCCCCTGAGGGGACCCGGCTGGAGCGGGACACGCCCTTCGGTGTCACAGGCTTTTCCTTCCGGGCGGTAACATGGGATGTGGCGCATCCACCATTTAAATTCCCCACAACCGAGAGGATTGCTTCTCCCTCGGAGAGGCAAACTGAGGCCGAGTGACGGAAAAGTGAGCATCCACCATAGTGTACTAGGTTAAGCCTCTACCCGCAGTGAAGACATCCCACTTGACGCCGGTTTGAGGCCCGGCTGCTCCACTTCTCATCCAGCTCCCTGCCAGTGCACCACAGAGGCCTGTATCAGGGAGCGTGGTTGGAGTCCCGGCTCCATCAGCTAGGGTACCAGGGAAGGCAGTGCCTGATGGTCCATGTCCCTGGACCTCTGCCTGATGTGTGGGAGACCAGGATGAAGCTCCTGGCTCCTGGCTTCAGCCTAGCCCAGCTCTGACTTGAAGGGGAATGAATTAGCACATGGAAGATTACTCTGTATCCCCGAGCTGTCCAGGTATGTGTTAAGGGGGAGCAGGGGACATGTTTAAAGAAACTTTGCGCGGGAACCAAACTTCTCAGCTTCTCTCCTGCCTGCAGACCCCAGGACGTGAGGCCACCTTCAGCCTGAGCCAGCACAGAGCACCTGCAGGGATGCAGGCTGGCCTTGAGCAAGCAGTCCTCCAGCCTACTGTCCTGCCAGGCAACCCCGTCATCCCCTGTGCCGACTCTTTCTAGTCTTGCTTTCTGCTTCCTGTGAAAGCAAAGTGTGCAAGCTCCTCCCCCCTCTCCTGCCGTGGGCCACCCAGAGGCTGGGATAAGTCTACCCAGAGAGAGTCGAACCCAGCACCCTCATTCCCCACCCGCACCCAGTCTCGGGGGAGTTGGCAGGACCGGTTGGCTAGGGCACTGCCAGGGGGTACTCACAGCAGCCTGTTCATGCTTTGAGAACCCATGTGTTGACAGGAATGAAGGGTAAGGGCAAAATGTTTTCTTGAGAGAGCTACAATGTTTCCGAGGGTCTGCACTTTCAGTAACCTCATTGTCAGCCCCCCAGCAGGCCGCTTGGGCCCCCTCCGGGCTTGCCCATTGTCCTGGCCATTAAGTTGACAGATCTGTTGAGGTGAAGGTGGCCTGGTTACCCACGTGGGTGATTTGTCTCTCTGTTTGGACCACAAGCCTGTAATTTTAAGCCGTGCAAGTGTCAGAGGGAGCACGGGTGGCTTAATTATCAAATTGATTTTAAAAGACATGCAAGCAAATGCAACTGTGAAATTGAAAACAACATTCAGTGCTTGGCCATTCCACACACTCTCCGGGCTTAGAGATGGAAGGGAAACCAAGAGCCCTACACTCCCCTGTTCCTCCTCCCACCCCCATCAGAGCCTTCCATCACCTGGTTAGGACCAGCGTAGCCTGCCCCAACCTCACCTCCTTGGTGGGCTCAGGCAAGGCGGGCCAGGGTGGTGTGTTAGTTGGTGACTGCTTATTTGTTTATTTTCTGTCAGGCTGAAGGCCGTAGGGAACCTTTATGGATGCTCAGAGAAATAGCTGAGGTTGACAACTTTAGCATGAGTGACTCCATTTTGAATTGTAGCCTGTTCCTGTTGGGACCTTGGGCAGGAACTTTGGCCCAAACGAGGGCCTTTTGCTATTTTTATGTCACAGGCACCACCGTCACAGTAACAGGTACAGATCACAGAGGGGTGGGTGTTATGGCACAGTGCCTCTTGGGACCCATCCCTACATCCGAGTGTCACATCCGAGTGTCCAGGTCGAGTCCCAGGTCCTCTGCTTTCTATTCATGCATTCTGGAGGTAGGAAGCGATGACTCAAGTGGGTGCCCTGGCACCCACGTGGGAGACCCAGACGGAGTTCGTGGCTCCTGGGAGTAAACCAGTGGATGGAACAGCTCTCTCTCTCTCTCTCTCTCTCTCTCTCTCTCTCTCTCTCTCTCTCATGCTCTGCCTTTCAAATAAACAAACATGTTTTCACGAATGAGGGAGAAGGTGCAGTTTTAACAGTCCACAAAGCCTTTGAGGAGTCTCCCATTCACAGGTGGCTCTGTGGCCTGTCCGCTGGACCAGGCTGCCTCGGCCCCCTTCTCCTAGGACAGGCTGGGGGTGGGGGCTCCTGCTGCCAGGCCACAGCAGGTGGCGCCGTGTCTGCCTGGGCCTCTGGAGCACTAAGTAACTGTAGAAGTCTGACCGCCCCCCCCTCCCCGAGTTGACTTTGTGTCTCCCAGGACAGGTGCCTTTAGAACCTTCCAGCATCTTCCAGCTGAGCCCCTAAGGCATCACAGAGTGGTCACAGGCTGTGTCTGCTGGGCCATCACCATTAAATAGCCCAGTGACAAGGGGTAGAGCAGCCCCCCACCCCCCAGCTCCCCATGTCAGGGGAATTTGTTCTAAGACCCCTGTGGATGCCTGAAGCCATGGACCAGGCAAGCCTCTCACAACCGGGCTTTTTCCTAGTACACACATACTGGGGAGAGTCAGAAATGACTTGTACGAAACAGAAAGGGCACAGCAGACGGTGATAACAGGTGTCCGTGGTTTCTCTCTCTGTCAAAACATCTACGGCCGTGTCCCGGCTGCGGTACGGGCTGTGGTTGACCGCGGGTAACTGGAAAACGAAACCTCAGAAGAAGGAAGATGCTCTCATTCCGAGACCTTGCAGGGGGCGGGGACCGTTCTGGCCCCGGAAGCTGCCCGTGTGCAGGGGCCAAGGTCGGAGGGAGGGAGGTTGACGGTGTGACTCAGTCAAATTTCCCCCAGCTCTGGGTGCTCCCACCGGTGAGGGTGACTGGTTCTCCTTGTCTGATTGGTTATTCCAGCAGGAATGCCAGCCACGTTTGCACAGCGGGATGGGTAACAATGTAGCTTTGTCCCAATCGCCACCTCGTTATTGAGATGGGGACATTATCCGCAAGATGCATCCCAATGTCAGATGTGAAAAGCAGAAGTGGGATGAGGAATACCTTTGGGGATTGGCAGAAAGAGGCAAGCATTGATGAAAGGGTTTGGGAGCCGGGGACACGGGATGGGGTTGGAGCGGGACCCGCTCGGCAGACAACCACACAAGTCTGGCTGTCTCTGGACCCCTGCACCCCCAAGACCTCGCCTAAAAGCCTGGGCAGGCCCTGGGTGCTGGCACCCCTGCTGCCTTGCCTTCGTCTCTGGGTCTGTGTCCAGACAGGAGCAGCAGCACAAGGTGGCTGCCTGAAGAGCAGCAGCCCCAGCCTTTGCTCCTGTTGCGTGTCCGGTGCTTCTGCCAAAGTGTTACAGTCTGGCTGCCTCGTGGGTCTGGTGTTGGCGGCCATAGGAGTTTCTGGGGTTGTGTGTGTGTGTGTGTGTACCTTGGCCTGCTCACGAGGCTCTGCAGAGCAAAGAGTGGAATGCAATGTTCCGTCCTGTGTCCACTGGGAGACGCCATCACCCTTGGGAGGGAGCAGTGTCTTAGCTGCTGTTCCAGGACTTTTAACTGCAATTCCCAGGAGGTGTTTCTGGGGAAAGAAGGTGGCTTATTTTGGCTTTCGGTTTGGGAGGTTCACAGATCCAAGATCTGGCATCTGCCTTGGCTGGGCTAGAGGAGCGTGGTGGGACCCTCACACGGCGAGCTGGGAAGCAGAGGGGCAGAGAGCGCACTCCGCCTGTATAGCCCGCCCTCCAGGGATGACTGCCTTCCCAGCAAGCTCTGTGACCCCCTCGGCCCACAATTAGATGTGTTGGGTCCAGAATTTATCCCATCGCCTTGAACAGAGGAATTCCACATGAGATAATGGAAAAGCCAAGGAACTTTATTGCTAGTGCGCTCAGGCCCAAATCTCATCCAATGCAGTGGAATCTTGACAAGGACCCCGACCATGCATTTCATGCACTGCATATACGGTCTTGCCTGCAATTCCAGGAAGGGGCCACTGATTCTACGAGAGGTATTGGCAAGATTGTAATTGGTCAGCTTTTATTGCCCGAGACCACTCTGGTGGTCAGTCTCTCTTATCCGTGGCCACCCCAGTGGTCAGCCTCGATCGCCATGACCACCTGATGACTAGGGACCTTCCAAGTCTCTTCTGATTGGTTGACTCTGTCTAGGGTGTGTGGCGGCCCACTTTGGGGAAGCAGGTGCCTCAATTCTAGGGACTGAAACTTAAGCCTAGCCTGTCCGAGGCCTGCCCGAGGCCTGTCGTGGCTTTATCTTGGTTCCCCTTTGCAGCAAACGAAGCACTTAGTACAAAGGCCAGACTTAGCAGTTAGCTTAGCAATTAATTAATCAGCATCATTCTAATATCATTTATCCTATATTTTAATTACCGTTACTCATCCAACTCTCTACTAGTTACTATCTCTTAACCTTAATCTCTATAATCACCTAATATTATCTCTTAACACATACGTATCTTTGCCATTCACTTTATTTTCTTTATTGCTAGACATTCATTTATTATCGAACTGTTTCTTAATACTGCTCCCTATTTCTATTTCTTATTCTTTTTTTAAGATTTATTTATTTTTATTGGAAGGTCAGATATACAGAGAGGAGGAGAGACAGAGAGGAAGATCCTCTGTCCGCTGAGTCACTCCCCAAGTGACTGCAACAGCTGGAGCTGAGCTGAGCCGAAGCCAGGAACCAGGAGCTTCCTCCAGGTCTCCCACGCGGGTGCAGGGTCCCAAGGCTTTGGACCATCCTCAACTGCTTTCCCAGGCCACAAGCAGGGAGCTGGATGGGAAGTGGAGCTGCTGGGATTAGAACCGCCCCCATATGGGATCCTGGTGTGTTCAAGGCGAGGACTTTAGCAGCTAGGCCACGTTGCCAGGCCCAGGGGTGGGGGATGATTTCAAAGCAAAGCAAGCCACTCTCTGCCCATCTTGGTGAGTAATCCAGGAGCTCACAGGGCCTGGGGTGGAGGGCATTGCCACCAGGCCATACTGCGTATACAAGGTTTGTGGTGTTCCACTTTTTAAAAGCCTTGGGATTCTGCACCTGCGTGGAAGACCTGGAAGAGGTTCCTGGCTCCTGGCTTCGGATTGGCGCAGCATCGGCCGTTGCGGTCTCTTGGGGAGTGACTCAGCAGATGGAAGATCTTCCTCTCTGTCTCTCCTCCTCTCTGTATATCTGACTTTGTAATAAAAAAAAAATAAATCTTTAAAAAAAAAAAAGAAGGAGATTTTCCATCATCTGGTTTATTTCCCAGGTGGCTGCAACGGCTGGAGATGATCTGAAACCAGGAGCTTCTCCTGGGTCAGTGGGCGCAGGGGCCGTCCTCTGCTGTTTTTCCAGGCTGTAAGCAGGGAGCTGGATGGGAAGTGGAGCTGTGGGACATGAACTGGTGTCCATATGGGGATGCTGGTGCTTGCAGGTGGAGGATTAGCCAATGGAGCTGTCATTCTGGGCCTCTGGCCAATCATGTCCATCCTTCCCTCCCGCTGGACTCCGTCCTGGATGGACAGGCAGCTCTGACCCAGGTGGTCACTCTGGGGACACAGGCTTCTTCAACCTGAGGCTCCATGCCCTGCCAGCACCTCCGTGTCCCGTTCCCCTCCACCAGGGATTCGGGGGGTGGGCGGTGCAGCTCCTGGCAGCCTTCGTGCAGGAGATCACTTCCGGTCCTCTGCTCCTGGTCTTCAAGTCCATTCCTGACCGCATGGGAGGCTGGGAGATCTGATCTAGCTGTGTGCAAAGAAAGCAGGCAGCCTCCCCCGCCCTGGGTCCGGGGGTCTCCAGGACCCACACAGTAGGTAGAGGCGTCATCGGCACCTGCTGAATCCAAGCGGATTTGTCTGACTTGCTGTCACACCCTGGCTGAGGAGGCGGGAGACGGCGGGGAGGAGAAAGGCGAGAAGTGTTGAGCAGAAAAGCGGGAGGCTGGCCTTCCCTCCCGGACCCACAGCCCTTCTCTCTCTCCTTCCATGCTTGTCCAGTTGGGCGACAATCAGCGAGATTTTTTTTTTTTTGATAGGATGCTTCAACGACGCGGGCTCAGCAGTACGCCACTTCAGCCCTGAGTGGGGTCTGTTTTCGCTAGAGCAATCGGCGTTTTTAAATGACAGCATCTGCTGGCTTGTACACTTTTATTTATAATTCTTCCCTTGGCGGGCGATTGCAGTGGGGCTGGAGATGGGGAGCGGGGAGCCGTCTCCAGCTGCTAGCTTTAGTAGGGATTTGGTCTGGGAAGGAGCAGCCGGGCCCCGGCCAGCGGCAAGGAGCAGTCTGCAGACCGTGCTGCAACCCAGGGAGATGACGAATGAACTGGGCGAAGTGTGAGAGGGCAGGCTGCTGGTTCAGGCCTACCCTGGGGGTGCAGCGGGGTTGAAAGGAGAAGACCCGGACAAGGTGGACCCTTGAGGACCCCGCTTGCACTCAGTGTGACACCCCAACTCCCTCTGGCCATGCCCCAGGACCCGGGCAACCTTTCCAAGTCCTTCAATGTGGCTCCTTGCTGCCCCCTGCTGGCTTGATCTAATCCTGACCCATTCTGGATCTGAGGGGGAGGCTAAAAAATAATTTAAAAAAAGATTTATTTATTTATTTATTTATTTATTTATTGCAAAGTCAGATATACAGAGAGGAGGAGAGACAGAGAGGAAGATCTTCCATGCGATGATTCACTCCCCAAGTGGCCGCAGTGGTCAGTGCTGCACCAATCCGAAGCCAGGATTCAGGAGCTTCTTTCTGGGTCTCCCATGCGGGTGCAGGGTTCCAAGGCCCTGGGCCGTCCTCGACTGCTTTCCCAGGACGCAAGTAGGGAGCTGGATGGGAAGCGGGGTTGCTGGGATTAGAATCATGCAGCAGGCACTCAATGATTGTTGAAGCAGTGCGTGGGTTTTTCAGCTGGAGAAGGTAGGGAATACCTTGCCTCTTTGACTCCCTGGCTGTGTTTCAGGGGTCACGGAGAGCCCGGGTCAGGGAGAGCGGCTTCACCTGGGCCTGGCACACACAGCCGGCGCTCTGTGCATACAGGCCGAGCCCAGAGAAGGAGGATGGGGTAGGCGGGCATTCAGCCCTACTTGAGGCGTCATGCCCTACGCCTGGTGTTGCCACCGGGAACCCTGCAGATGCAAGCAGCACTGGCCTGGCCCCAGACGGGGGTCCTTCCCGCAGTGCTGCCTGCCACGCCGGCGCCCTCTACTGTTTGCTCTCCGAACTGCAGGCACCATGGTGGCCCGCTGCAGCCAGCTCCTGAACACACCTGTGTCCTTCGAGCCGCCTGCTCGGCTGTCCTCTTCCTGGTTCCTACCCCTGCTGGCCTGCATCTCCTTCGCACCCCGGGGGATCCAGCTTCCCCTGCATTCGTCTTCTGCTATCGTGCACAAGAGCCGCTGAGAGTTTGACGGATTGCCTCATCTCGTGCCTCTTTCCTCTAGCTCCTCTGCCCCCACCCGCCTTTTTCTTCTCATCAGAGCAGGTGGCTGCTGCCTTTGGGGAAGCAGGTGGCAGAAGGGATGGAAGAAACGGCTCACACATCTTCCTCCTGTCTCTTTTCTTCTTCCAGGAGCAAAGCATAGAGCACTCTTGGGAGGATCAAGAGACTAGGGTGTAAGACGGGGCTCCCTGGAATCCAGACAGATCCAAGAAGTCCAACAGGTCTCCCGGCTGGGGCTGGGAGCAGCAGGAGGCAGCTGTGGGCCTGGGGAGTCCCAAGGCCTTGGAGACAGAGGTGGCCCTAAGGATGGAGGCCCTAGCTCAACCCCCTTTGGGTTCTTGACTGCTGCCCTTGGCAACGCTTGCTTTGGCCCAGGCAGTGGCTTCATGCTGCTGTTGTTTTAAAGCTTCCAGTTCCTCTTGCAAAATTCACATTTTCCAGATGTGTACTTGGTCTGGAAAAAAGAGATCCGTTAGCCCTGGGCTTGTGTTCCCACGAGGGTCCCTGGAGATCCGGGAGCAACTTGCTGCTTTCCCACAGCCACTGGCTCCCCTGGCCCCTGGTCCCTGGGCTATCCGGGTTCTCAGGCTCCAGACGATGCCCAGGGGCGGCCTCGGTGCTGGGTCTGGGGTTCCAGGAGTGTTGTGAGGGCAGTGAGAAGCCCTGCCTCAGCAGGGGCCTTGTGCGCAGGAAGGAGCGAGGTGCTGGTAGCCTCTGGAGGCACGCAGTGCCCACCATGTGTGGCAGCTGTGACTCTACACAGCGCCGAGCTAACATCAAGAACCAAAGGAGGGGGAGTGAAGAAAGAGCCAAGTCTGGTTGTTGTTTGTTTATCTTTAGATTTGTCTGTTTTACTTGAAGGTTGCAGTTAGAGAGAGGGGACAGTATCTCCCATCCGCTGGTTCACTCGCCAAGTGGCTGCAGTGGCTGGAGCTGAGCCAGTCTGAAACTAGGAGCCAGGAGCTTCTGGGTCTCCCATGTGGGTGCAGGGTCCCAAGGCTTTGGGCTGTCCTCGACTGCTTTGCCGGGTCACAAGCAGGGAGCTGGATGGGAAGAGGAGCAGCCGGGACATGAACCAGCGCCCATACGGGATCCTGGCATGTGCAAGGTGAGAATTTTGTCACTGAACCATTGCACCGGGGTCTAAAGTGAAATTTTTAAAATATATATATATATATATATATATTTTTCTCCATTGCTTCCCTCTGGTAGCTCTGGGGGTCTCTGGCCCCTGGTATCTGTGAGTTCAGGGCCACCCTCTGAGTAATCCCATAAACATGTAGGAAATCATGGCTCCTGAGGCCCAATGTTGCCGTAAAAGCAGATGAAGTTGACTCCCTGCTGCGGATCCGGATAGCGAGCTTGGGGAGGCCGCAGGATGCACACACCAGATGGCCACAGTGGCCAGAGCTGGCCCAGTCTGAAGCCAGGAGCTTGTTAGCCAGGCAGGTGTCCAGGTTTCACGCCCAATCGACTGAGTCAGATCTGACGGTCTCCCAGAACCTGCTAGTGGGCCGTGTGTGCCCACGTGAGTGGGTAGTGCACCCCTGGGTGACCTTGGCCAAGCCACAACCCAAGCTGCAGCAGGACAGCATGGGGTCCTGACCTCCCCCCGCTTCTGAGCCCTCTAGAACTCTGAGCTCTTCCTTAGAGCCCTGGATGCACCTGCTGGACACCCCAGACCCTCCCCCCCCCCCCCCCCCGTCCCAGCCTCCCTGGCAGGGCTCCACTGCTCCTTGCCCTGCTTTTTTTTTTGGAGGATATGTTCTATGTCACTGTCATACAGGCATAGGAAAGACAGGCTCCACGGGCAGAAATGAGACAGGGAAGCCTTCCTGTCCGTGCTGACAGAGCAGCAGTATGCGTGGCCCATAACAGACCCTCGTGAGATGGAATGTTCCAGAAGGCATAAGAAGGCTCTGCCTTTTACCAGCCAGACCTGGGACCAGGACTTTGAAAAGAGAACACTGGAATGGGAGGAGGCAGAGGTCTTTGGGTGGGACACTCGTGGGGTGGGAGGTTTCTAGAAGGGGGCATTTGAACGTGTTGGAAGATGATGGAGGGAGGGGGACAAGGAGCAATGGTGCCCTCTGGTGGCCAATCTGGGAAGTGTGTGGAAGGGATGCTGAGCTTGGTTGGGAGCAAACCAGCCAGTAACTACAACCCTGCAGGTGGACTGCAGCTCTGAGGGAGGAGACAGCACAGGTGCGCCCGACCTGCTGTGAAGGACGGATCACCCCCCTGGCTCCTTCCCTGGGGGTCAGCTTCCTGCAACCACGGTGCCTCTGAACTGAGAGCGCGGCAGCATCATGGCTGTGGTCTGTAGGGACCGCGCATGCTGGGCCGGCTCATCACAGCCCAGCGGTCACGTCCACGCGAGGGAAGCCCCCAAGCCATGGGTCCCTGTGGCGTTGGGGGACACCTCCACCAGCACTGAGGCTCCAGCAGCTTCCTGGGAGAGCCAGGATCCAGGTTCGCCTGAAAGTGTGTCCACACCCCCGACTGCCCAGGACGTGAACAGGTCCTCTCCCAAGAGTGGATGTCCCTGAGGGCTTGGCATGAGCCAGAAGCTGCGCATGCTTGATTTAATCTCCAGAACAGCACTGTATGATGGGAATCCAGTACCGAGTCAAGACTAGCTATGCCCTCGCATGGGCTTCCCTTCTCCACGCACCACTTCCTGTTCACTGTATGTTCTCTGTAAGCTCTTAGTGCCTGGGTCCTGGCGTGCAGGGAGCGTGGAAGGATGATGGGTTTCCCTTATTTCACAGAGCAGAAGGAACCTGTGTGCCTTGTGCAACGTCCTGTGGCCAGCAGGGGGCACACGTGGATTCCAGAGCCGGCCGACTGCAGAGCTGGGCGGCTTGGGCAAGGGCTGCGCACAGGGGCTCGCACAGTACGTGGCCATGGAGGTGAAGGGTTTGAGCCGCTCAGCTTTGCCACCTGCCCATCAGCACGTGCAAGGGGGTCCCTGCCACTCTGCCTCCTGCCAGGGAGGAAGCCAACGGCAGGGCACTGTCTCCCTGACTAGGTGGCTTCAAGACCTGGAAGTTCTCTGAGCTTGTGTGTGGGCATAGCTGCCTACACAACCCCCTTCCACACAGCCAAACCCGGGGAGCGAGTTTGGGACTTTGTGCCCGAACAACGATGTGGTTAATCGCGCCAGTGTGTCCATTAGTTGACATAATCAGGAGATGAATTACCTTTTACTCTTCTGGCTGTATTTTAAAGGCATTTAAAAATGCTGTCTTTTTTTTTTTCCTTTGGAGCCTATGCACTCTTCAGAAATTAAATTTAGACTGTGATTTTATTACCCTTTTTATTTAATTTACCCTAACGTTTGCATTCAAGCTGTGAACCAGCTGTTGACTTTGAAAAAACATTGTTCAATTTGAAGGGAACATTTTAAAACTTAATGTAATGGTTGTAAAGTAATGACAGTGGTGTGTGTGTGTCACATAGGGTTGGGTACTTGGAACCGTGCGCTGGCTGGGTGGGCAGAGGGAAGGCTCAGGCAGGTGGCAGGTGCTATGGAGCCTGGGGACCGGCTTGGGCACACTGGCCCTGCTGGGGGAGGGAGCCTGCCACAGGCCTGGGTGCAGCTGAGTGCAGGGCCTCTGCCTCGTTTCAGGTGCCTGCGGTGACAGCGCTGCTCCAGCCCCTTCCACGCACAGAGGGATGGGAGATGTTCTGAGGCCAGAGGGACTTCAGTGTCTCCACCTGGACGTGACCTTCGGGGTTCTCCCCTTTTGCCTTTGTGTGGGCAGCTCAGTCACAGCCACAGGTGGCAACAGAAGTGAGCAGAGAGTCTTCCGATGCATTTCTGCCATGCAGAAGTGGAGTTCTCCAAGCCTTTAAAAAGGTATTGATTCATTTGAAGGCAGGGTTACAGAGATGGTGAGAGAGATCTTCTATCTATAGGTTTACTCCCCAAGTGGCCACAGCAGCCGTGTCAGGGCTAGCTGGAAGCCAGGAGGCAGGAGCTTCGTCTGGGTCTCCCAGAAACTCCCACAGGTTCTTGGTCCAACTCCTACTGCTTTTTGAGGTGTCTTAGAAGGGAACTGGATGGGAAGTGAAGTAACTGGGATTTGAACTGGCGTTCACATGGGATGCTGGTATCAGAGGTGGCAGCTTGACCCACTGGACCACAATACCAGCCACTGAGTTCTTGCATTTCATCTTGGCCAAGTGGGGAGTTGGGAAAGGCTGGAAAAGTGTTGTCCAGGGTCCCTCCTGTTGCCCTTGGACTGTGGCATGGAGAAGCTTAGGCAGGTCTGTGGGCTCCAGAGGGAGGTGGTGGAGTGTGGCTGGGCAGGACCACAGATACCCCCATAAAACAGCCTGCTCAGCCTCTGTACGCCACCCAACTCCAGTGAGCCAGCTCGGTAAATGCTTTGAGTCATCAGTTAAATCAGGTGAAGTCCCCACAATTTGTGTGATTTATCATATAGCAATGGACACAGCTTTCACATCTGGTCTATGCCACATCTGTTGCCCTTGGCCTTGGGTTGTGTATGGCCCAACAGGAGGCATGAGGTCCAGGCCTGTCAATCAGAACACTCTACACAACCACAGCTTGGTGCTGGCTGCTCTGCCCTCCCCGCTCTCCTGCAGACCTGCGTGGTCTCTGGATCCAGGTCCAGCTCTCAGGCTCCCCTGGCCCTGAGTGTGTGGTGGTCCTTGCCAGCAGAGGGCACAAAGTGGAGTGATTGACGGACTCAGCCTCATGGGTTGGAGGTTCCCACCTCTGCACTTGATCACCACGCGTGTGGACCGCCACTGTGCACTCCCTGTCTGTGTCCTGCGTGAGTCTGCATACTGAAGGTTTGGTTTCAATGGAAAACTTTGCAAGGGGCCCCGTAGGAGCCTAAACTTTCTTCATTTTCATGTGCCTGAGTAACACGCAAAGCAAGCCAGGAGTCAGCTCATTTTGCATTGGAGGCCAAACACCGTCAATTGTCACATGCGCTGTGGTTTTGGGGGGCTCCGAAGGGAGAGGGGGCTGTGTCCGTGGCCTCGTAACTGGCTCCCCAAGTGCAGAGGCATCTGGATCTCAGAGTCAGTGTTCTCATCAAGGACAGAGAAGTTCATCTCCAACTACGAGGCTGAAATGAATTAGAGGCTAAACAAAGAAAAGTGATACAATTCAAATGGGCATTTATTTAATAAGAGAGATGATGTTGTTTTGCTGGATCTAAACCGCCACTTAGGCAAAATGAATTGCTCTGTTGCCTTCAGCGGCTGGGTGGTATGAGGCTCAATTTTCTTAATTTTTTTTTTCTCCTTGGAGAACCTTTCACTGTCATTGTCAGCCGTGATGTCAATTGACCTTTAACTATCTGATACAAACAGATCATGAATTAGTTAATTCAGGCTGTAAAAGAAGTTTTTCACCAGATGACTGCAACAGTTGCGGCTGGGCCAGGCTGAAGCTGCAAGTCCAGAACTCCCATCCAGGTCTCCCACGTGTGTGGCAGACACTTGGGTCCTTGGGCCATCCATCAGCTGCTACTTAATGGGCATGTTAGCAGGGAGCTGGGTTAGAAGCAGAGCAGCCAGGACTTGAATCAGTTCTCTATTATGGGATGCTGGTTGTGCAAGTGGCAGCTTAATCCGCTGCCTCGCAACGCCAGCCTCAAACACATCACTTAGGTATCAAATCTACACCCTTTTTCTTTTCCCGTGTCCAGGATTTATGAGAATCTACACTTTAAAAAGCAGGATGACAGACTTGTGACTGTTGATGAAGGACTGTACTATCGTAACAGTATAGGGGAAAATAATGGGGGGCACAGGGAGTAGGGAAAGGTGGAAGGGAAATCCCTGAGCCTATGGGACTGTATCATGAAAAATAACTAAAAACATAAAATGCTAAGAGAAGGCGCTGACCAGGGTGCTGAATGTCACAGGTGTATTATGTGTGACACATTTGCATATATTTATTTGAGAGGAGAGGGATAGGGAGGGGGGAAGAAGAGAGGGGGGAGAGAGAGAAAGAGAGAGAGAGAGAGAGAGAGAGAGAGAGAGAGAGAGAGAGACTGCCATCTGCTGGTTTACTCCCCTAATGTTTGTAAGGGCCAGGACTGGGTGTGGTTGATACAGACATTCAACCTGTGTCTCCAGACGTGGGTGGCAGAACTTCAACAGCTCCTGCCTTCTGGGTGTGCATTAGCTGGTGCTGGGAGTGGAGCTGGACTTGGAACCCAGGCACTCCATGAGTCCCTGTTGGTGCCTTGGCTGCAGAGCCCAAGGCCTGCCCCATCGTACGTGCTTAATAACCAGGTTGTCTGTCTTTGTCTTTCCGCATCGCCTTCTAGTGTAGCAGGTGGTGCGAGAGTGGAGCTACCCTCTCTGATGTCTGTTCTTCTCCGGTGTGGCTTTGGGTGTAACACCTTATCTTTCTGGACTTCCATTAATAAAAAAAGTCCATAGTGTGACGAAGAATAACGGTGCTATCCATCTCTCAGAATTTCTGGAAGAATCCAATTCAATTCAGTAATAGCTGCATTTGAATAAAAAATGATCCTGGGATCGGCGGCATCAACAATAGCGTTTCTTATACAGAATGGTCCTGCAGAAGGGTGCCAGGGGCTTAGATCCAGTCTCTCATTGATTCTTGCTGTCAGCAAAGAGAATGGCTCTGCAAACTCGGGGCACAAATGAGGCAGCACTTACCTGCCTTGTGAATAGTACAATTATCGTCTTTCTCCCTAGATTTGCCTTCAGCCCCCTTTCGAATGACCCATGCACCCTAAAGGCTTTCTTACTTCAAAAGGGATTGAGTCTACCACATGTTGTAAGAGTCGGGTTGCTCCACTGGCGTAGTTGCGACTTGTTGCCACTGGGGGTCGCTGTCAAAGCCCCGTTCCGCAGAGTCTTGGCTGGTTGCTTTTTCTCAGCTGTTCTGCCAGGTCCACCTTCTATGTACCAGGTGAGAAGGGACGGCCCAGCTGCTTCAGGGCCAGTTTTGGCCGACAGGCACCCACGCACGGCTTCAGAGTTCCAGCTCTATCATCAGCGCTGTCCCTGTCTTTTTGACCCTTCAACAGAACCTCATGTTTCTTCCTGGGACTCAGCACTTTCCCCCTCTTAGCTTCTATTGGAGTGGGACAGATCCTACATCTATTTTAAAGGGGGTGGGACTCTGACCTTAGGCACGGCCAATCAGACGACTGAAACCCCTGGGCTGCAGTAGCGATTGGTCCAAGCATCAGCTCACAACCTAAGCGGGACCAAGGAAAGCCGGTCCTGAAGCTGGGGGGTGGGAGGGGTTTAGACCTCTTGTCACAGTAGCATGCAGGTGTCTCTCCTTAGAATCAGCACATGGGAGTTCTTCTCAAAGATGTCAAACAGATGGACAGGCAAGCAAGCAGACAGAGGCGCTGTGGTACCTGGGGAGTTGATTCTTCCTTTTCGCCTGATGGGATCACTCATCCACGCTTGCGGGTGATGTAACCAGGGCAGGATGCCAGTAGCAGGCAGACTCCTGCAACTATTACAGGCCCTCCAGGGAAAACAGCATTGTTCCCAATCTATGTTTCTGCTTCCCCGCCCATCTCCTGAGTTTTTGCTTTTTTAAAAAAATTTAAGATTGTGTTCAGGGTTGTAATTACTTTTTAAATCGGTGGCGTCTGTGTCTGGGGTGGACGGTTTTCCTGCTGTGGCTGGGCTAGGCGTCGTAAACCAGCGGTGGCACGATGAGCAGGAGGCGCCTGCTGAATTAGTGCCTAGAATAAAGAAAAGGCAAATTAGATATCAGAAAATAACTTCGAATTACATTTGAATTCCCGGGGAATTACATCTCACATCTACGTGAGGGACAGATGGGTTCAGCGTGAACAGCGGAATCCGGAGTAAGTGACAAGGGACACAGAAGCTCTGGGTGGAGGCTGGGAGAATGACAACAGGCTCAGGTCTTCCCAAGGGGACTGAGGCGTGAAGCAGAGGTCACTTGAGGGAGGGCCAAGGCAGTGAGATGGGGTGGCGACAGGTGTCAATGCTAACATCCTGGCTATTCCCATGGGATCAGCCATGAAAGTGGGGTCACCAGCTCTGTGAACCTACAATGTACCCGGCAGACTCAGAGGCCATGTGGGCTCTGACGTGGGCTCTGACGTGGGCTCTGTGTAGAAACGTGGGTGCTGTCTTCACTGTGTTCCAGGGGTTCAGACGGGTGACGTTCGGGAACGCGGGTCCCCTGCTCTGTTGTTGAGGAACTTGCGAGTTGGGGGATACTGTAGCTCCTTCTGCTGTTGTTCTAACCCAAGGTGGCAAACAGGGTCATGCACGAAGATAGGAAATTAAGGGTGGGAAGTTGCGAAGTCAAGGGGTCACCTCCGGGCAGGGTGTTCTTGCTGGGGGCCGCTCCTGGTGGAGTGGCAAGGTGGGAGAGGGCATCATGTTGAGTGGAAACAGAGCTCGCATGTCGACTTGAATTCTCTCTCTCCTGATAAGCCATGCAGTGCATGTCGGGGTCCCTGCCATCGCCTAACACGAAGGACATCCTGAAGGTCCCACCAGTCACTCAAGACCGGGAACATTGTTTCCAATCCTGGGACTTGGGAAGGACACCTCGAAGCCATGAAGACAGTCCTGTTTCTTTGCAGCAGAGGTTTGGCCCCAGCCTGACTTGGGTTCAAATCCCTGCTCTGCCACTCCCGGGTGTGTGTGTGTGTACAGGTGATGGGTGTGTTAATTATTCCGATTACTGAAGTCACTCTGCAATTGATATACAAATCCAACCATCACATTGCCAAGTTGACACACACCCCGGCTTTTCTGGTTAATTCACTGTGAAGCCAACCACCCAATCCCAACTGCCCATGGTTGCCCATTCTCTAGGATCCATCTCAGGCAGGATTTCTTGAACTTCATTCCTTTACATTCTATCTTTAAATGGGCTCAACTTAACTAAATAATTGTGTTTAAAAGGAAATATTGCTTTGCCAACCTACCCAGAAAATTGTTACCATTTGCCATAAATAGGAGGCAATCTTGAAAATGCAGTGTGTTTTCGCAACATAGTAACATTTCCGTTATTCGCTGGAAGGATCGAATTCTGCCCAGCTCCTGATGTATTCCCAGGGAGAGGAGTGGTGTGAGTGTGGGAGGTTACGGGCATATTAGCTCCACATCGACGCTTTCTCATCATTATCAGGCGTTGGCGAGGATCGATCGGAGAATTTGTATTTTCCTCAATATGCAATTCAATCTTCTCATTCAAGGCCCAATCTTTTTTACCCCAAATTTGCTTGTACACCATTCTGAATTGTGTGTGAGGATCTGTGTCTGATACAATGGTTAAGATGCAATTTGGGGGATGAGCACAATGGCTCAATGGCTAAATTCTCAAACTCACAAGTGCCAGGATCCTATATGGACACTGGTGTGTGTCCTGAGTGCTCTGTTTCCCTTCCAGCTCCCTGTTTGTGGTCTGGGAAAGCAGTAGAGGACGGCCCAAGTCCTTGGGACCCTGCACCCACTAGGGAGATTCTGAAAAAGCTCCTGGCTCCTGGCTTTGCATCAGTGCGGTACTGGCCATTGTGGCCACTTGGGGGGAGGTGATGCACCTGGCTGTGAGCTGAGCAACAGAAATGCGTCCCAGCCTATAGCCTGGGTGTGCAGAAACAGTGCTTCCCAGAGCATCCTGCTGGGTAGTGGGAAAATAAAATCTCGATCCAGGATGAGTTCCCTTGGAGGTTATTTGAGAAATGAGAGCTGGAAAGAGAAAGGGAGAGATGCTCCTGCTGTTTGATTTGCTCCTCCAAAGTCCATAATGGCAAGACCAAGCCAGGAGGAAGCCACAGGCCAGGAACTCCATCCGGACCCCACGTGGGTGGCAGGGACTGAGCAGAAGCGGGAAACTGGAACTGGAAGTGGACCTGGGACTTGAACCCGGACACTTCTGTATGGGACATCAGGATTCCACCAGGCAGCTCAGCCACTTCTCCGAGTACTCATCCTTGTGTTTAAGTAGCTGGTGTCAAGGCAGGTCCAGAGGGTCCAAGGGCATAGCAGAGGCAGGATGCACACCCAGCTGTGCCTGGCCCCCGACTTCAAGCCCAATCCCCAGTGTCTGACTATTACCAGGAGGCACAGCTGGATGTCATTAAACCGTGGCCCTGAGAGTATGAGCTGCGAGGGCTGGGACAGCAGAGCCCGGGTGATGGCCTGGAAAAGCCAGCCAGGTGCAAATTCTACCATCCAGGTGGGCTTCCTTGCTGGCCTCTTCGTGAGTGGACAGGAGCCCTTGCACCAATGTCACTCATGATGGCTGAGACCCCTCTGTGTACCATATACTGCTACAGGGGCTATGGAAGCTGAACCAAAAGTCTGCCTTGGTGTAACATGTTGGCAGGCGACATATGGCAAAGACGAGTAGGCTTAGGTTGGATCCAGCCAGCACTAGGCAAGGGCAGGGATTTCCTGCAGAGTGGCTGTCTGAAGAGCTGGTGAACCACGTGCCCCCAACTCTTCTGCCTCACACTCACTCTCCTGCGGGAACCCTCTGTGAGTCCCAGATCAGGGGCAGAGGGGCCATGGCTCACAGCTCCTGTGGGTCAGCTGGCAGAGGCAGGTGGGGTTTGAGCTGTGGGGTCCTGGAGGCCTCTGGCTGGCACGCGCCGTCCACAGGGCCCGCCCTGGGGCAGGAAGCAGGTGCATCTAGAGTCGGGGTGCAGGAGAAGTTGTCTGGTGTCAGCGCCTGCAGGGAGGGAGCCTTGAGTGGTTGTGTCTGTGCACCTGCCAGGGGCGGGGGTGATTCTCCAGCACGCCCATGCGCAGGCCTTCTCCAGCAGGAAACCAGCTCTGCAGAGCCTCCATTACAATTTGCCGCGCCACCCGTGGCCACTGGGCTGCAGCAGCGAGCTTCCCTCCCGTCTTCAAGTGTCATTCTTAAAAAAAAAAAAAAAGAAAAAGAAAGAAAGAAAGAAAACCCCTTCTCGGCTCGCTGCCCGCGGCAGACACAGTTTAAATGAACTTAAACCGTTTCTTTCTCCACTCCCACCTCGCGATCCTTTTTCGCGGAGGGAGAGAAACTATTTAAGATGAAGCAGCTGGAATGGATGGATGCCCAGCACACGGGAGGCCAGGGTTTGAGGGGAAGCGGGCAGGTCTGGGAAACACATGGGAAGTGGGTATACTTTTACCTCCTACCCTGGCCCCCTCACCCCAAGGCGGGTTGCTAGGAAACGCGTTGTGCTCACGCGGGTCCCAAGGGAGGATACCAACGCCGCAGGGTGGCATGCCGCCGCGAGAGGGCAGCGGGGCCTCATGGACGCCAGCGGTGTGAATGGGTGGTTGGGCCCAGACCTCAGAGCCACCTGCTGCAGTCCGGGTCCAGGTCCCAGCCCCCTCTCACCCCTGGCCCTCTGAGCTGCCTGCTCTAGAACCCCAGGAGCAGAGCCAGCGTCTTTTCATCCTCCCCTTCTACCTCTCTGATCACTCATTCATTCATGCATCATTTCTTCTTTCTTTCCCACTCCTTCACAAACGCCCTCTCTCCCTTCTGGATTCTGGTGGAAGGCAGGCAGTGCCCGGCCAGCAGTCCCAGGCCCATGGACACGGGTGTGAGTGATCTGTCTGCCTTACTTGTAGGCGCCTGCGCAGTGTGGAATGCTGGAATCAGCAGCAGGGGCTGCTGGGAGGGCTGGCAGGTGCTGAGACCCAAGCCCTGAGCTGGGTCGTACCTCATCCGACTCTCTGGAGTTACAGGTGGGTGGGTGGGTGGGTGGGGTGGAGTAAAGAAGGGGAGGTGTTCACAGGCTCAGAGGGAGGCTCTGGTGCCTTTCCAAAAGTAGGGTGGCACCTGGTTCAGGCAGTAGGTGAGTACTGACCACTGCCCACCTGCCTGTCTGCCTCTGCCCACCCACTCCCTGGTGGCTGTGTCTCTGTGGGGCACCCCTCAGCTCAGCCCCTGCACAGCCAGCACCTGCACACCCAGCCCCTGGCAGGCTGCTTTACGGAGGCCTCAAGCACCTGTTCCTTCGCTCCTGGGACCTGGGCAGATGCCGGCTATCCTGGCTTCATGCTCCCAATAGAAGCAGTACCATCTCCTGCATCTCCACCTCCTCCTGCGTTTCTGACTGCTGTCTTCTGTCTGTGCAGGGGGTGGGGGAATGGAGGCTGGGACCAGGGCATGGGTCTGATTCTTCTCTGAGTGACCCACAGCTGACTTGGAGCAGCGTGGATGAGGGCTGATTCGTGGATGTTTTTGCTGGGAGGACTTGCTCTGGTTTGGGTCAAAGCAACAGTCATGATACGAGCAGCATCCCCCGACCTGCCAGGCCTCCAGCAGTAGCCATCCCTTTGGGTCTGTGGCCTGAGAAGTGGGCCTATGGCTGTGGCCTCGGCCTGTCTCAAAAAGGAAGGAGGAAGGTCTCCAAGCACAGGATTACTTAGAGGGAGAGAGAGAGACTTCCATCTGGTCAGCTTTCAAATGCCTGCACAGCCAGTGCTGTTCAAGCCAAAGCCATTAATGAGGAGCTCCAGCCTCCCAGTTCAAGCACTTGGGTCATCGTTGTCTGCCTCACCTTCTTGTGAAAATTTAATCCATGGCAAGGTGCACTTGGTGCCAGGTGCCCAGGCAGGGGGAGAAGTGATCTGCCCTTTGGTTAGGGAGAAATTCCTCCTGTCACTCCCAGGTTCCCCTGACTGGATCCAACCTCTGATGCTCCTCCTCATATTCGCTCAATGGAGCAAAACTCCCAGGTTTTGCAGGTGAGGAAAGCTGAGGTCCAGACAGGGCTGTGCCCCCCTGGCAAGGGTCACACAGAACTGTCTGGTTAGAACTCAGGGCTGTGGGGTACCAGAGACATGCAGAGGGAGTATCTTCTGGGGACAGACCCGAATGAATGGATGAACGGGAAGGATGGGATGAGGGAGGTGGGGCTGTATCACACAGAAGCCTGGATGGAGGAAGTGATGACTAAGTGCTCATTTACAAGTGGAAGGAGGTACGTAGGGTGCTTTGGGTGACGCTGGAAGCTATGACATGTTGCATGCAGCCAGTGTCCGCTGAGCACTCGGCCAACTGCCAGGCACAGCGCCAGAGGTTTCCCACGCTGGCAACAGGCACAGGAGAGCCACGAAGGCTTGGAGAAGCTCAGCCAGTCACGTAAGGTCACCATCCTTGCCTTTGCCGTGGGCGGGGGTGTCTTACTGCCTGCACTCCCTGCTGAGTTCACGGTGCACTGTATTTCCCAGCCCCTGCAAAGTGGCGTGCAGGTGTCACTAGCGGCCTCAGCTTCCACTTGTTGTGATCCAGTCTCTTTCTTCCTGGCAGGTGGTGATGGACAAGACTCTGCTGAAGTGGCAGAGACGGAGCCTTAAGAAGCCAGCCCACGACGCACCTGCCACATTGCCCACGACGCACCTGCCACATTGCCCATGCCGGAGGTGCGTGGCAAGGAGTTCATTTTGACTACATGAAGCTGTGGAGGCTGAGGGACCTCAGATATCGGCTACCCTGGATGAATTCATCCCCCAGCTTGGGAAGAATTTGAACTTGTACCATCTTGACCTCTTCCGTATTGTAAGTAAGAGTCTGGGGAGATGGGGGGCAGCTTCTCCAGAAAGGGTGAGGAAGCACGGAATCTCACCGCCTCTTTGAGCGGTCTTGGAATCAGATTCCATCTTATCCTCAAGGGCATCTCTCCATTGTGTTGGAATCACAATAAATAAATAAATAGGCCAATGGGGCTTGACATAAAGCCCCAGGGACCGTCAAATACCCTCGAGGATGCTGCTGTGTGACACACCAAAACTTCAGCGTCAGGAGAGCCGAACTCAGAGGTGAAGGTGCAGGGTGCATGGATTGATGTGTTGTGGCGATAGTTTCCTTTTGACGTGTGCCGTGGTGAGATATGGTGTCTGTGCGAGTCTGAGAGAGCCCTTCTAGCACACAGAAAACACCAACTCCATCCCCGAGGGGTTTATCGTTCTCACTTTCTTAGTGGTCCATTAAGTCCACCTGCAATCAATGATATCTCAGACTGGCTGACATACAGCCTTGGAGGGAGATCTTTCTAGAAGTGGTACTTGGGGAAAGACGTTGGGTTGTCCGCTTCACTGAAGACCCACAATGGCTGAGCTTTCAGCAGAGACCAACAGGGTGAAAACTGTATCCCATGCCTGTTCCTGCTGCCTCCTAGGGGGACTCAACCATCCTGAGAACTTTCCTATGTGTGTATGCAAGTTTTTGCTTCCATGCGCTGTATCTGGGGAATTTTGTAGACAACTCCCTGGGTGGGGAAATCTCTCTCTCCTTGTCTCTCCATCTCATTATAAATTTGCCTTTCCAATATAAATAAATAAAATGTAAAAAGAAAAGAATCCTCACTAGAAATGGAATCATCTGGCACCTTAACCTTGGACCTGCAGCCTGCAGAGCTGTTTAGAAAATAATAAAATTCTGCTCTTGAAGCTACCCAGTATATAGCATTTTGTAGCCTGAGCAGATCCTAGAATTGGTTGTCTCCTTGGGGAATCGGAGGCCGTTCTCCACATCCTGGCTCTGGCATCTCAGTGCAGCTGGAAGCTGTTCGTTAGGGCTGGCCGGCCTGGGGTCAGTGGCCATGACCGAGGAGAGGCAGACCTCCAGGGGTTTTCACCTTTGGGACCTGTGTGGTCTTGGAAAGGCATTTCCTCAAATCTCATTAGGGCCAGATGCGTGGCCATGTGCCATTCATGCATTTAGCTAACTGTTTAATTGGGCTATTGGCAATAGTTTCAAAGGAGTCAGATTCAATAACAACCAAGTGTGTCTAACTATCAAGAAAAAATTATAATATGTCAGCAGGGAGGGCCCTGCTGGGGTAACGCCAGGTCTGTTAGCAATACGGAGCAGCCTAGATCAGTTTCTTTAGCTGTGGAACTAGCTTTACCTTTCTGGAAGAAATGTGGCTCTCAGTGGTGCTCAGCTTTAGAGCATCGTGAAATGTCATCAGGAGACCCAAGTCGGGCTGGATTTCTCCCCTTGAACTCATTTTCTATCATCATCCTACCATTTGCAAAGGAGGCCTGGATTTGGAAGAGTGGGCAAGGCTGGGGCACATTTGTTCCTCCTCTGGAGTCTTCCCTACAGCAAGTCTAAGAGTCATGGCGAGTGCCACCCCTCGCTCCCCGACCCGATACTGGTTGACTCAGACCCTGGAGATGTCACTTGTACAGCCTGTGGCACCATCTCCAACACTCCTCACCTTATGGTTGGAATGCTTATATAAGCTCCAGAAATTCTCATGAAAACTTTAACACTGAGTATTTGTGCTGCTTCAACTACAATACCCAAAAGGAGCTTCTTGAGGGGCCAGGGAGGAGGAGAGGAATAGG
The DNA here is from genome assembly GCF_017591425.1 of Ochotona curzoniae. Lineage (NCBI taxonomy): Eukaryota > Metazoa > Chordata > Mammalia > Lagomorpha > Ochotonidae > Ochotona > Ochotona curzoniae. Next base: position 10,005,669 of record NW_024465421.1, read on the forward strand.
CTTATTTCAGCTCACATTTTGGAGGCTGCTGCTCAGAATGGGGGACGATGATTCCCCCAAGACTCGTACCCAGTGGAGGCTGCCCGAGCGAGAGTGAGAGTGAAGATGCCATCATGTGGGCAGCCGGGAAGCACAGGGAGAAGCCCTGGAGAACTGCTTTCTCAGGGCGTGCCCCCAAAGGACCGGAAAGACTACCCACCTCTGAGATGTTGTAATCCAATCAATCTCCACCCTTAATCCATTAACCAATCACGTAAGGCCTCAGAGGTTAAACACCTGCCGGGTCTGTCCCATCTGCTACAAGCAGGAGTGCACTTGCTTTAAGGGGTGGGGCCTTCAGGAGGTGACCAGGGCCCGCTGATGGAGCCCTTGTGGGTAGAATCAGATGCCCTGAGTCTGTCCCTTTACCTTTCACACTTGTAGCATCTGAATACAGCTTAGCTTCCCACCCCTCTTGGGATGCAACCTCCGGGGACCACCTTGGAATCAGACTGGACACCTGAAGCTGCCGTGGCCTTGATCTGGAACTCTTCAGCCTCCAGATGCACAAAGATTTAAATCTCTGCTCTGTATCAGTCGCTGGGTCTCAGACATCTTGATACACAAGGCAGCCTGCCTGGAACCTTTGCCTTCCATGGTCGATTCACACCACGCTCTGATCCAACCACGTCCAGTGTCCACATAAAGCCAGACACAGAGGACAGAGAGGGACACGTGAGCACAGAGCGAGGGGTTGGCTGTCTGCAGGGGTGGATTCCTTGACACTGCCCCCCATCGGCCAGCACCTTGATCACCCTGAAGGGCCCAGCCTACAGCTTCCAGAATGCAATGAGGTTTTGTTTTGGGAGCAACAAACCAATGCACTCCTCATGGATCCAAAGACAGGGTCCAGACCTCTTGGAAGGAAGGACTCCTAGGCCTGGTACATGGAGGCTTTCCTGGCTCAGACCCCAAGCTCTACCCTCCCGTCCCAGCTACTGGGCAGACAGGCTGAGGTCAAGGCATTGGAGGCAATTTGTCCAAAATCAGTCATCCATCGGGGAATGGTCAATTTGTCCACATCATAAAATTTTTTATTTTTACTTTTTTTTTGGCAGTGGTACAATTGCTTATTTATTTGCTCCCAAATAAAAATTGCTGTGGCTTATACATATGTCAGATTATTTCTTTTTTGATACTAGTATAAACAGAACAAATTTAATGTAGTTCATAGATACGATTATAAGACTATAATGACACTAGTTCCCTTCCATCCCTCATTCTTTCTTTCTTTTTTTTTTCTTCTTTTTTGTTTCTTTCAAAAAGAAGATAGACAAGGGATTGGGGGAACAGAGAGAGAGAGCTTTCCTGTCCACTGGTTCATTCCCTAAATATTCACAAATTTGGAATTGGAAACTCAATCGAGGTCTCCCACATGCATGGCAGCGACCCAAGAACCTGGGCCATGTCCTGGTGCCCGCCAGGATGGGCCTTCGCAGGGCGCTGGGACCAGGAGCAGGGCGGAACTAGAACCCGGGCACTCGCGTATGGAATGTGGGTATGCCAAGCGCCCCCTTGGCCACCAGGCCAAAAGCCCATGCCGGCCTCACACTCTGGGACTTTTCCCTGTGTCCTGCCAGCTTGTCAATTCTGCTCATTATTTCTGGGAGTGATTTTTGATTTTTTGTTGATTCCTTGGAACTTTCTCGATGTGGACAGCCATGCCATCTGCCAACAGGGACTGTTCTGCTCTTTCTGTTATGTTGTATTTGCTCTGTGTTTTCTTGCCCAATTGTACTGACCACGTATTTTAGCTCGTGTTCAGTAAGGTTAAGGAGAACACACAGGCCCAGAACAAATTCTCTATTGGCTAATCCTTCCCCTTCAACTGCCAGGATCCCACAGGGGGACTGGTTTGTTTCTCCCATTGTTCCACTTCCCATCCAGCCCCCTGCTTGTGGCCTGGGAAAGCAGTGGAAGACGGCCCAAAGCTCTGGGACCCTGCACCCATGTGGGAGATCTGGAAGAGGCTCCTGGCTTTGGATCGGCTCAGCTTTAGCCACTTGGGGAGTGAACCAGAAGATGGAAAAATTTCTCTTTATCTCTCCCTTTCTATGTAAATTTGCTATTTAGTAAAAATAAGTAAATTAATTAAAAAATAAATCTTATGAAGTTTTGGATTTCGTCAACTGCGTTTTCTTAATACCTGTGAGTATATTGTTGCTGACCTGTTGCCATGGTGGATTATATTAGTTGATTTGGAGCTATTGAATCAGAAGTCAGATTCTGGGATAAATTATACTTGGTAAGGTATATTTTTTATTTTTTGCTGTATTGCTGAATTCTACTTGCTGATACTTAAGGATTTTTAAAATCTGTATGCATGAGGGATATTGATCTATAGTTTCCTTTTTGCTGTACTGTCTTTTAAAAAAAGATGTGTTTATTTATTTGAAAGGCAGAATAGAAGAGAGAGAGTGAAAGTGAGAGAGAGAGAGAGATCATCCATTCCACTGGTTCACATGTCAAATGTCCTCAGCAGCTGGGACTAGGCCAATCCCAAGGCAGGAGTCGTATTTGGGTCTCCCTTGTGTATGTCAGGGGTTCAGGTCCGTAAGCTATCACCTGCTATTTCCCAAGTGCTTTAACAGAGAGCTGGATCAGAAGCAGGTAGCTGGGACTTGAACTGGCACCACTCTGGTGTGGGAGGCAGATTCCCAACTGGTGGTGTAACCCACTGAGCCACGGCTGTCCGTGTTGGTCTGCTGTCTGTCTCCTATTGGTGTTAGTAAAATGCCAGCATCATAAAATGAGTTGGCAGTGAGCCTTCTCTTCTCTTTCCCGGAACAGATTGTATAGAATTGGTGCTAACTTTTCTTTAACATTTAACAGAATTCTCTAGTGACTTCTTTGTTGGGGAGTTTTTTTTTTATTGTAATTATTATTTTTTTTGGATCATGTTTACAGAGTTGATTAGAGTGGGAAGGATCAAGGATTAGGGGAAAGTGGATGAGACCATTATTTCCACATTTTCTTTATCTTCTTCCTGTATCTGGGAGAAGAGGGGAGAAGCCACCCCCAGCCTCCCCACTGCCTTAGTACCCGAGGATAGGGGCTGGCCTGGCCTGGCCTTCCCTCAGTTCCAGCTTTCGCTAGTGGGTGCTGTAGCTTAACCTGCCTTGTTTACTCCCATCCCTGACTCTTGCAAACAGTAGGTATGATAACCTAGCCCAGCATGGCCCCACACTCTATCCTGGTTTCTGTACTTACCAGTGAGCTAAGGCTGGCCTGGCCCTGCTCGATCTGTGCCCACTCCAGAACCAACTCACACACTTGCTGATGGGTAGAGCTACCCTGCCAGGCCAGACCAGAACAACACCTAGGCGTGAGTCCCATGCTCACTAGTGGGAGCTCCTGCCCACCAGGGGGAGTTTTGGTCAGGGGCATCTTTAAACCACACATTCAATAATTTTAAAAAATGAATTAAAAAAAAAACAGAAAAAAAAATCAAATAGCAGTGTACATCGATTCCTGCACTCTACCACAAACGAGAGAGACTTAAATTTTGTTTATTCAAAAATATCAAGTTACAGTTAATTCTTAGCGAACATTGGAGATTTTAAAGTTTGATTTTTTTTTCCTTGGAAGAAATTAAGGAAGGTTGATAACAGGCAGAAGATCCTTTTGGAATTATTCCTCCAATTTTTCAAGGCGACAGAACAATTAGTCACAATTGTTCATACTACCTATTTCCTGCAGTGCGTGGTGGAATCTGAGCTGTCGGAAGAATGGATGTGTCTCAGTTGAGTTCTCAGATTTGCGTTGTGGGGACGTGTTTGCAGAATTCCTTTGTCACTGTGAGCGCCCTGCTTCATTTCTGATGTTGGCAATTTGCGTGTTTTCTCTTTGTGTCTGTCTTCCCAAAAGTTTGTTTGCTGTTAGTGAGGCTTCAAAGAACCAGATTTGTGTTTGATTTTCTCAATTAAAAAAAAAAAGATTTTAAAAAGGCATAGTTACAGAGAGAGAGAGAGGAGAGATCTTCATGGCTGCTTTGCTCCCCCACATGGCGGCAGTGGCTAGGGAGGGACAGGTGGAAGCCAGGAGCCAGCAGCTTCTTCTGGGTCTCCCAGGTGGGTAACAAAGCGCCCAGCATTGGGGTCATCTTCCGCTGCTTCCCCAGGTACACTGGCAGGGAGCTGGATCAGAGCGGAGCACCTGGGACTTGAACTGGTGGCTGTACAGGATGCTGGTGTCACAGACAACGACTTTACTGGCTGCACCACCATGCCCACTCCTCTCTATATTGCTTTCCTGTTGTTGATTTTATTGACTTCTGTTTTTTTTTTTAAATAATATTTATTTATTTGAGAGGGAGAGAAGCAGAGGGAGAGAAAAAGAGAGAGAGCTTTCACTTTCTGGTTCAGTCCTCCCGAAAGCTTGCAGCAGCCAGGGCTGGGACCAGGACTCATTCAAGGTTCCTCACTTGGGTGCCAGGAAACCAAGTGCTTGAGCCATCGCCTGCTGCCTGCCAGGGTGTGTGTTAGCAGGACGTTGGGCTCCGTTGAACACATCCAATACGGGTGTAGATTTCCACGTGGTGTCATAACCACTACACCAAGTGCCTGCTTCTGCTGTCTCTCCTTGCCTTCTTGGAGTTTTACCTCCTCCCATCAGCTCGAGGTTCTTGAGAGGCCAGCTCATATTCCTATTTGAGAGTTTTACTCTTTCCTCAAGTCAACGGTGTTATGAATACACCTTTCCACCTCCTCTTGACTGTGTCTAAAAACTTGGCTGTATTGCATTTTCTTTCTCCTTCCATTCACTGTATTTTTCAATTTCCCCCGAGACTTCCTCTTTGAGCCATGGAGTTTTCAGGAACGTTGCTTTTAGCTTCCAAATATTTGGAGATTTTACTTTTTCTTTCTGTTGTTGGTCTCTAGCTTCATCCTTTTGCAGTCTTTAGATTCCCCCCGTGTGATTGACCTTATTTCAGTCTTACTGAGGCTTATTTAGGACTCACGATATGGCCTAGTTCGATAATCCATTGTGGGCACTTGGAAAGAATGTGTCTTCTGATTTTGGGTGCAACCATTTAAATGCTGTTGATGGTTGGTGCTCCTGAGTCTCCCTATATCTTTATTCATTTGCTTCTCTGTTCTTTTTTGTTTTGTTTTGTTTCCTTTCTCCAGTTGAGAATGACTGCTGAGGTAAAGTTAAAGAGAGAGAGAGAGAGAGAGAGAGAGAGAGAGAGAGAGAAGATGAGACAGTGAGAGACCTTTTATCCACTGGTTCATTTCCCAGATAGCCACAACAGCCAGAGGTGGGCTGGTCTGAAACCAGGAGCCAGGAACTTCTTATGGGTCTCCCACATGGGTGCAGAACCCCAGGGCTTTGGGCCGTCCTCTGCAGCTTTCCCAGGCCATGAGCAGGGAACTGATGGGATGTGCAGCAGCTGGGACATGAATCGGTGCCCACAGGAGTCCTGGTGGTGCAGGCAGAGGCTTCCCGGTGACTGGTAACTTTTTACTCTAATGTTAGCTTTTTCTGATATTAGTGTAGTTTACTTAATGTTTTCAGGCTACGTTTATTTCATCCTTTTAACAAAAAACCTAATTCTATGGGTCATAGTTAGTGGGAATTTTTTGTAGAGTAGTTATATCACTGATAATCCCCGTCATCTAACTGATACATTTAATGTAATTACTTACACATTAGGATTAAAGTTGGCCATCTTAGTTATTTATTCATTTATTTATTTTAGTTTTTAATCTTCTTCCTTTTTTCTGTCCTCCTGTGGGTTACTCAAACACTTTTTAGAACTCTACTCTGATTCATCTATAGTGTTTGAGAGTGTCTTTATGTGACTTTTTAAACAATTGGTCTGAATATTACATTCTATGTGTGCATAATTTATTACAGCCTAATGGTGTAAAAATTTTATCAGTTCAAGTATAAAGTATTGAAATTCTTCCTCTTTTCATATTGCTTCTTTCATTGCTTTATAATTATCTTAACCGTTTTTCTACATATATTTCGAAGCACTTTAAAGTCAGCCATCAAACATAATTTAGAAAACCAGAGATAAACATATATTTATCTATATTCTTCATCTTACTTTTTTCTTATTGTTTTAAGTCTTCCTATTTTATCATTTCCTTTCTGTTTATACAGCATTTCCTCTAGTCATTCCTTTTTTAAAAAAATATTTATTTGAAAATCTGAGTTATAGAGACAGACAGGGAGAGATAGTGAAATAGAAAGATCTTCCATCCAGTGGTTCACTCCCCAAATGGCCGCAGTGGCTGGAGCTGGGCCAGTCTGAGGCCAGGAGCCAGGAGTTTTTCCCAGGTCTCCCACATGAGTGCAGGGTCTCAGGGGCACGAACCATCTCCCACTGCTTTTCTAGGTACATTAGAAGGGAGCTGGATCAGAAGTGGAGCAGCCGTGACTTGAACCAGGGCCCATGTGGGATGTTGGTGCCACAGGTGGCAGCTTTGTCCACTACACCACAGCACAGGCTTTTACCCATTCTTTTAAGGCAGTTGTGCTTGAGGCAAATTCTCAGTTTTTTCTCTATTTTAGACAAAGATTTATTTTATTTACTTGAAAGTCAGGGTGCTAGAGAGGGAGGAAGAAGGGAGTGGGGAGAGAGAAAGAGAGATCTTTCATCCACTGGTTCACTCTGAGATGGCTGCAATGGCCAGGGCTTGGCCTGGCTGCAGTTAGTACCCCAGAGCTTTTTCTGGGTCTTGCATGTGAGTGGCAGGTACCCATGCACTTGTGTCATCTCCGTCTGCTTTCCCAGGCACATAAGCAGGGAGCTGGATTGGAAGTGTAGCAGCCAGGAGACGATCTGGTGCCTATGTGGGATACCAGCACTGCAGGTGGTAGCTTAATCCACTACACCACAGTACTAGCTCCCCCGGGAGCGTTTTTATGAAATCTGCTCTACAAGTTCTCCATGTAATCCTAGTATCTTCGTCATATTGGCACTATTGAATGTTGAAGTCTTCCTGACTCTTGGTGGGATGAGTTTCATTAGGTACCTGGATAGTTTCACATTATGTTTATGATCGTCTGCCTTGTGGAAGCCTCCTCTTTTAGCACATGTCTATTGAGCCTATTACCTAAGGGTTGGACAACCATCACTGTTTCTGGGTAGGACAGGAGCCGTTACCTGCTGCCTCCCCGGGCATGCATTCGTAGGGAGCTGGAATCAGGAGGGGAGCTGGGACTCCAGACAAGACCCTCAGATCCAGGGTGCAGGTGTCGCAAGTGGCTTTTTGGGCCATTGTACCACAGGCCTGCCCCGGCCAGCCCCGTGGAGTTTTTCAGACCCTCCTATGAGGCAGAAGGAAAATCTAGACTCTGTGCCCCACGGGTCCTCATTCCTTAGCCGTCCTGCAGCCTTCTCTCCCCTTCAGAATCTTATGATTATTTTATGTATAATGGCCACATTTTACAGCTGTACTTGCTGGGAAGAATAGGGAAAAGCAATTCGACTGAATCTTCCTGGAAGCAGAAGTCAATAAATATTTTAGTGTAACATCTCTAGAAGTTAGAATAGTGCAGAGAGAAAGTCCAGGGTGAGCAGGACGCATACATTTGACATACAGACAGGAGCTACATCCTTGTTGCTTTTGCCTCACGCACCAGGGTGGCTGCCACAGCACCGTGACTAACCCTGCATCCATTCACGTGTCTGCATTTTGTACAAACTGACAGGGGTATCTATTTTCACTTTTTGAACCGTAGAGAGTATCTTCTCTCTGCTGGTTGGTTTCTGAAATGTCCACAATGGCTGAGATTGGGCTGGGCCAGAGTGAAGATTTGGGAACTTGGTTCATGGCTCCCATGTGGGTGGTACAAACGCCGATACTTCCACCATCACTGCCACCTGCCAAGGCGGGGGCTAGCAGGAAGCTGGCATGAGACGCAGAGCCAGGACTTGAACCCACAACCCATGCATGGGACATGGGTGTGCCAAGTGATGTTTTAATCATGGTGCCAAATGCCTGCCCGTCTCATTGAGGTTTACATTTTAATTTTTAGCTAGTTTTTCAAAGATTCAGTGTGGTCTAGTAGGTATAATTCTGAAAACATAATGATATTTTCTCCTTCCTTTTTTAAAAAGCTTTTGAGATAACAATTTAAATATACATTACTGCAAAAAGGCTGCTGCACCCATTTTAATTAAAAAAAAAATGGTACAGTAAAATGCTTCTCATGAGTTTTGAGTTTTTTTCTTTGCTTCACTCTAGCCCTGTCCCTGGTTCTGCGGCCTCAGAAACGGGCCTGCTGGGGCTGGGAGGTCACCTGCTTGTGAGGTGTGCTCCGGCCCAGTCCATTGCCACAGCCCCCTGAGGGACGAGTGGAAGCCCACAGGATGGGCAGCCAGATGTTCTGGGAGCTGAGGGAGGCGGGTGTCCCGGGAGGTGGCTCATACAGCGATCCCTCTTCTCTTTGTGTTCAGCCCCCAACTCCTCAAAATCCTCCCAGGGCACTCGAGCGATTTTGCAACACAAATTGCTAGAACTTCATAAAGAGAATGGAAATCATTGAGCGAATCGACCGTCCTGTAAACTGGCCATTTGGCAAATTGATTTCCCATGCATTTCTGCGAGTGTCCCTCTGGAGGTCGCTGTTGCCAGGCGCCGGGAGGTCTTGTTCAGGCACTCCCCATGTCCGCCAGGCTGCACCTTCAGAGCCTGCGTCATTCTACCTGCACCTGGCAGGTAGGCGGGAGGTCATTTCCCAATGCTGGGTGGGAAGGACTGGGATTGTCCCCAACAAACAGGGCGGTTGGCGAAGCTCCCAGGATCAGGCCATGATGGGTGTTTTGATACCCGCCTGTAAGGACTGGAAGAGATGGGGGCCCAACATATCACTCACTTCTTCACTCATGCCGTCAACAGATATCACACCTTCCTACTCCACAAAGATAGCGTTCCGTCTGCTGAACACAACAGCTCCTGCAGAATCAGTGGCAAAGAACAGCAATGAACAAAACCCTGAGAGAGATAACGGTGTGGCAGGTGCCGTGGCAGTCTGTACCGGCCTCTGACCTCAGCAGCCCCTGGCCATTAGGTCCTGTAGACTGCTGCTGGGCCCAGCTGTCCCGCACAGCGGCACCACACACCAGAAACCCAGAGGCAGTTGTACCAGTGCCAGGCTCATGGGGCACTCAGAGGCTGTTCCCTGTCTCATTTCTGGGCAGTTCCAGAGTCCAATGTGGGGCTGGCAGCCACCTCCACCACAGCCACTCTGTGGGGCAGCTACATGCTTGGCTGCCTCCCACTACCTGCCTCTGTCCTGAGACAGACAGCTCCTGGGAACAGCCCTGTACCTCTCACCGGGCCTCACCTGTTTGCAGGGCAAACCTGATGCCATCTGATCCCCCAGGGCACTGAAAAAGACAGAGTGCTCCATCTCGGTCACTGCCACCGTGGGTACAACCACCTTGGGTTCTCTCCTGGACTCCTGAACTCTGCTGTGAACATTCTCACACATTCTTTCTGATGGACAGAAGTGATGGTTTCTCTTGGGCTTAGACCCAGGAGTGGAATTGTTGGCAGACATTGCCAAGGAGCATCCCAAAGCAGGTGCACTCAGACCAGCAGCATCCAGGCACTCCTTGGAGATACTGTCTTGCTACCTCTGGGTGCTGTCAGTCCTGGGGCAGTGCAGTGGCTTTTCATTGCTCTTTTGGATTATATTCCTAATGACCAGTAGTATGTTCCCCAGCGAGGACTTATTTTCCTAAGAAATATGTTCAGAATAGTCTCCCAGGGGCTGGTCTTACCTATAAGGTTTCCTGGGCCCATGTGACGAGGAAGAAAGGCAGTTACAGGGAGTGTAGCCTTCTGGAAGTGGGAAGCTTGCTATCGACACAACATTTTGAAAGACAGAGAATTGGGATGGGTAGGAGAGAGAGATCAGAACTCTGTCCACTGATTCAATCCCCATGAACCTGCAGTAGCCAGGGCAGGTCCAGGCCAAAAGTCAGGGACCTGGAACTCAGTCCAGATCCAAGGGGTCCATCACCTCCTACCTCCCGAACACCCAGTACCTGGAAACTTGAAGCAGAAATGCAGCTGGAGCTTGATATAGGATGTGGGTCTCCCAAACAGCAACCTGACGGCTGATTTTTCTCACCCCATCTCGAAGGAAAGGAGAACTTTCTCTGGTGTTTGTTCAGCTATGGTCACTTTCCCTAACATGTTAGTTACTTGTGTTCATCCCCAATGCACCGAATGAGCCAACAAACACACGTCCTGGAATTGGTGAGCTGGGGACCGGACATGGCTTGACCAGGTCTCTGATCAAGGCCAAGGTCGTGTTGGTGTCTTGGCTTGTCCCACGTGGCTGTAGGCGGGCTTAGTCCTGACTCAGGTTCTGTTAGCCCAGCTGTGGCTGTTGTGGCCCTTCAGGGACTGGACCAGCAGGTGGTCCATCGATCTCTTTCTTCCTAGCCTCTCTGGAACTCTGCATTTCAAATAAATAAATCTTAGCAAACTAAGAGCATGGTCTCTCTCAAGGACCCCGGGTCCCCCTGCGCTCAGTGCTCAATCCACTACCCGCCTGGAGACTGCTGTTCTGGTTCTTACTAACAATGTTCTCTTTCTTTCTTTTAAGATTTTACTTATTAAAGATTTATTTATTTTTATTGGAAAGGCAGATATACAGAGAGGAGGAGAGACAGAGAGGAAGATCTTCTGTCTGCTGATTTATTCCCCACGCGGCGGCAATGGATGGAGCTGAGCCAATCCAAAGCCAGGAGCTTCGAGCTTCTTCTGGGACTTGCACGCATCGGATGGAGGATCTTCCTCTCTGTCTCTCCTCCTCCTCTCTGTATATTTGACTTTGCAATAAAAATCAACAAAATCTTAAAAAAAAAAAGTGGAGCAGCTGGGATGGGAATGTGTATCCATGTCAGATGCTGATCTTGCAGGCAGCAGCTTCATCCACCACACCACAGTGTTGGGCCTGGTTTCTTTTGTCCTTGGAGTTCCCTACCGAGGGGACACGTGATGCGCCTGTCTCCACTCGGCTTTGCTGCTGGAACCGCTCGCCCCCTTGAGACCCCGTGAAAGCCCCCCTTGGGCAAGCCAGCCCCTCCTGGGGACTTTCCAGCAGATCGCGTGCTGTGTGTGGGACCACAGCTTGTTGATGCATGCAGAGAAAACAAATATTGTTTTAGAAACATGAATAATTGAGAGGCTCTCGGCAGAGAATTGGCCAGCATTAGGGGAATTGAAAATTAAGGCTGAGGTACTACTTCCAGCCGGTTTCCTGATGAATAATTCACAGGCCAGTGCACTCAGAGACCCAGGACAGGAGCTGGCATCCGTGTCCACTCCCCGCTGCCACTGCCGCTGCCCCTCGACTTGGTCCTGATCCCTTCCGTGCAGGAGGAGTACACCCAGCATAGAGCCCCGAGCTGCACTGCCAGGGCTGACTTGCTGCCAGGTTGCTGTGTGATCTCTGTTCCCTCTCTGAGCACGAGTTGGCCAGCTCAGAGCCGACGGTGGGACTCTTTGAGATCCAAATGACAGAAGCATTTCTGAGCAGCCACCCAGGCAGAGCCGCGCCCCAGTGTTTAGCAGGTTCCTGTGGCACGTACTTGAGGCATCCCTCGTGAAGGTACTGTCCTGACCCCGCTCTGAGGAGAAGACTGCGCAGGTGGCCCAGTGAGAGGGCAGGGAACAGCCTCCTCAGCTTGGCATGAGATGTGGTCCAGGAGGGCTTTCCTAAGTGCTGGCGAGGGAGACCACGTCATCTTTGTCCTGTCTTTGCTCCTATGATGGAACGCCTGGGACTGGGGAGAACTGAGGGTTTTGGAGTTCAGGGCTCCTGAGGTGGCATGCCGCCAGCGTCCACGTGGCTGCCAGCAGGGGCTCTGCGCTGGGACTGAAGCCGAACAGGTAGCCTGTGCCTGCGGAACAGAGTGGGGAGGGCTTTCCACTTGCTCTTGCAGAAACTGACCCAGCTGTCCACGAGGGGGCGCTCATTGCCATCAGGACTAGCCCAGCCCCTGGAGAGAGTGCACACAGCCCCATTCTGCCTTCTCCAAGGTCTCCAGCCTGTATCCCCCAGTTACTTACAGCCCTCCCCACTCCTGTACCTTTTGATGGAAGCCGAGAGGGCTGCCTCCCCCTCGGCGGCAGGCTTGTCTCTTTCTTGCCTTTTAGACTCCAGTTCTCCTGGGAGCCCACCTGCCAGACCTTCCTCATCATGCCCATCCAGGATCTACTTCTAGGGAAGCCAAGCTAAGTAACCCTCCACCCCACCCCACTGCGGGAGGAGAACCTGGCTCTCCTGGGAAGCTCCTGGTTGAGAAGGCTGTCAGCAGAAAGTCCTTCCAGTTCATCCACTGCAACGGACAGGAAGGGGCACTGCGAGGTGCAGTAGGCATGGGAGACAACCTGTGTCGCGGCTGCAGGTTGGAGCAGTAAGGGTCTCCCCCTCTCTCCTTCCCGTCTGCTTCAAGTCCGCGGGCCTCCCCGCTCTGTTGGACAGACTGCATCCATAAGCTACTCTCTCCCCAGCCCGGTTAATAATGCAGAAGCCTATGCCTACAGCCAATCCATCAGTCCAACCCCACTGCCACACGGATACCAGGCCAATGGACGGGAGAGAAAGAAATCACCAGGCTGCCTTGAAAAATGGCCCTCACTTCAAGTGCTGGCTGGCGCCGCTGGGCTGGAAGGAGGGTGGAGGGAGCCAAGCTGAGCCCCGTTCCCCGGGCATGTGGGGGAAAGGAGGATGGAGACGCCCGACCGGGGAGAGGGTAGTGGGCCAGCCGTGCCATGCATCCTCCCCTCCCTCCCTCCCTCCACTCGGCAATCACTGATCCTGTGACTTGGAAGCAGACACAGGGGGACGGTGGGGAATGCACACTCACACATGGGGGGCGCGCTACACTGAGACACACACAAGTCGGGGAGCCCTGGGGAGCCTGCAGTGCCTGAAACAGGGGGCTTCAACTGCTGGGGGGCAGGGAGTCACCCCGTGCCTCAGTTTCCCCATTTCTACAATGGAGCAAATAATAAGAGACTGCCACATACTACCCTCCTACACAAGCAAAGAGAACACACGTTAAAAAAACCTGACAAGTAGAGAGTGAAGGAGAGCCGTGTCTCACGCATGTCCCACAGTGCCGGGCAATCCCACCCCTGGTGACAGTGAAAGCAAGTCCACGCAAGCACCTGTCAGTAAAGGTGGACGGAGGCCTCGTCATCCCCAAGCAGGAGAATGAGAAGCCTCAAGCCGTGAACTTGCACAGCCCTGGGAAGACAAGATGCCATAGAGTCCCTCCCCCCACGCCGCCAGGACTCTCTGACCAGCCTGGAGGATAACAGGGCTAGGAAGCTGGCTCCCGAGCTGCTGGGGTAGGAGCAGGGATTAACTCCAAAGGCACAGGAAGGAATTCTGGGAGGAGAGGAAGAGGTGGCAGGTACAGGGGTACGTGGCTGTGTTTCTCACAAGCCATAGAACTAGGAAGGGCTTGACTGCCTGCCGGTCACACGAGGCAGCAGGCATGGCACCTGCAGACAGGAGGTCGGAAATGGGGTTTGAGGTCACAGGGGTTTGTCGTGGGGTCGGGAGGCTGTACAAGCAAGCTGGGAAAGTGACGAGAGCAGGCAGGACCTGCTCCGGGCACACCCATGGTTTACTCGCAGATCCAGGCATCCTGTAACCACCCTGTGCACAGAGCCCCCAGAATGAAAAACGGGGACTTCCCAGGGTCACTGTTTTGTCCCAGACGACTTGGCTTTCCCAGAGTAGAATTGGCAGCTCAGCCTTCTTTCTCCATTGATCTTTTTTTTCTCCCCCAAGATAGATTTATTTGAAAGGAGAAAAACAGAGAGACAGCCAACAAACTGTCATCCATCTGCTGGTTCACATCCCAGAGACCTGTAGCTGCCAGGGCTGGGCCAGGCTGGAGCTGGAAGTCAGGAGCTCCACCTGGGTCTCTCCTGCAGGTGGCAGGGATCCAAACATTCGGGCCACCATTTGCTGCCTGCCAGGCACATCAACAGGAAGCTGGGTGGAAACGCCGAGGAGGACCTGGCACTTGCACTGGGTATCCCGTGACAGGATGTGGGAATGCCAACTGGTGGCCTGTCCCTCCCCCAGCTCTTTAGGGAGGTCACCCCTTACCTCCCAGGAAGGCCCACACAGACCCACACATATCTGACCCAGACACCTTTTATTATCCCAGAAACCCCCTCAGCATCCCCTCTGGTACCCCCTGCATGCTCACTACTGGCTTTGGCCTCCTCCCTACCTCGTGTGCTCATTCAGCTCCCAGCCCTGCCAGGTCAACCCGGAAGGGGTGGGTGGGACCTCTCTATTGTGCAAAGGGGAGGGGCAGGGTCTTGAGCCTTCCTACCCAGCAAGGCCATGGTGGGACAGAGGACCCAGCGCTAAGGGACAGTGGTTGGCTTTTGCTGTGTCCCCCCAATCCCGCACCGTCTCCTCTGGGGTCCACGTGGAGATGTGAAGGGGTCCTTCGGGGGTCTGCTGCTGCCTGCTGCTCTTTCAGACCTGCTGGGACTGCAGCTGTGGAATGTGCTGTTGGGGGTACGGATGGGGGTTCTTCCAGTGTCCCACCTGAAGTGACACTGAGTGGCAGACATTGCCCACTGTGGACAGCCTAGAAAGGAATGAGTTCCCCATAGGCGTAGCAGCCATCCTCTGCAGGTGGGTGATGGTGGTGTGTATCTTCTAAACGTGACAGGCTTGGCATCAACTGCAGATGGCGTTCACTGCTTAGGAGGGTTGCGTCGTATGCAGTCCTAACTTGTGATGGCTCTTGATGCCGCGGGGAGCATGGGTCACCCCCACTGCTGGCCCCGCCATGAGGCTACTGATGATAGGTAGTGGTGATACGTCTGTTGAGGGAGGGCTCATTGCTCAAGTTCATAGGCTGCCCCTTGGCCAGTTCGACACAGGTGTGCTCGGCCTCACCGGCCACAGCTCTTCTTGCCCGCGATGATTCTCAGTGCTGCTTTTCCCATGCTTGACTACCGAGTTTTCCGTGGCACCTGCTTACAGATGGGACTTAATCCTCCGTGGTCTCTGGCCCAGTGTGTCCCTTGGTGACTGCTGTTCTGGTTGCTGTCTGGGTTGGCTGGGCTCATCCCTATCCCCCTGTACCTTGA
Source organism: Ochotona curzoniae (assembly GCF_017591425.1). Classification (NCBI taxonomy): domain Eukaryota; kingdom Metazoa; phylum Chordata; class Mammalia; order Lagomorpha; family Ochotonidae; genus Ochotona; species Ochotona curzoniae. Next base: position 10,020,815 of record NW_024465421.1, read on the forward strand.
TGGAGCCTGGTGGGGTGGGGGGTGGGCAGGCAACTTTCTCATAGAGGCACCTGCTCTTGCGATGGCTGTTTGCCCAGGGTGCCTTGGCTGGTGCTGTTCATGTTGCCCACCTCCTCCTTGTTCTCCTGGAGTTTGGTGTCGCTGTTGGGGACACTGGGCACGCTTCTGTCCAACCCGAGGCTCTGCAGGCTGCTGGTGTGGCTGGAGGGCGGCCCACCCGTGGAGCTGAGCAGCCCGCTGCTCACCCGGTAGGTGAGGATGCTGCTTCCTGGACTGATGAAGCTGATACTGCTCAGGCTGCTGGCGCTGCTGCTCGGCAGCCTGCTGTCACTTTTCCCCTCCAGTCTGCTTGGTGCGGGGGGCTGGGCTGGTGAGCCGCCGCCTCTTCTTCAACTCCTGGGGAGAGGTGGTGCCGCACAGCTCGCTGCTCTCCGAGTTGCCCACCTGGGCGTGGAGCCTTCTGGTGAAGCGTACGATGCGACGGCCCGGAACTGAGTTGAGCTCGCTGTTCTCCTCGTCGCCCGCGTAGCCGCTGCTCAGCAGGCTGGAGTCGCTGTGTTCCTCTGGTTGGGAGCGTTGCATGCCCCGCACGGAGCTGTCACTGCTGGGGTTGCTGCCCAGCTCACTCGGGGGGACTAGGAGGGGCTCCGGAGTCACTTCTGCATGATGTGGGTGTGCCTGTGTGTGGGGCTCCAAGTCCGATGACACTAAGCTTCTCTCTTGCCCAAGAACATCCCAGGCTGAGGACTCCCCTGTTTCTTTGTCAAGCAAAATGGGGGGCAGCTGAACTGGGTTCTCCAGGGGGAGGGGGCCCTGAGAGAGGCCTCTGGGTGTTGGTGCTGGCTTGTCTGGGGGAGGTGATTCAACTTAATAGGGTCGGTCCTGTAAAATGGAGTGTTCTCATTGGTTGGCTTGGTTGTCTAGGTGACAAGCCTTGTGAGGCAAGGGCCAGGATGCTGCCCCACCCAGGCCCCACCCAGCCTGTCTTGGAGGGAGCTGGTCAGAGAAGGCAAGGGGCTCATGGTTGGGAAAAGGAGGAGAACCACGAGACCCCCTTAATGCCCTGTGATCCCCGGCTCTGCTAGTTCCCAGCTCAGAAGTCTTGGGCATGGCCCCAGCTGAGCCCCGGATGAGCAGTACCTGATCTGGCTCTCCCAGTCTTTTCCCACCCCTTCCTCTCTGGTTGCCCACTGGAGTTGAGTGCCATCTTACTCAGCCCTTGCCTGCTGGCCAAAGGGGCTTTGCACTGGCCGCTCTTGGCTCCTGCACAGCCCCTGGTCCTTTGGCACATCCCTCAGGGTAGCAGCCCTCCAGAAGTGTTTGTGGCATCCTGTGTTTCTCTTGGCATTCATGGGGTGTGGAGTGGCTGTAACTGGTGTTTTCCTCTCCTAGGACGTCAGGCTGGCGGGGCAGACACTTTTGTTTCTTGTTCTCAACTGGGTCTGTGGTGCTGGCATAGTGCCTGTCTCATTCGACTTGGAATGAATGAATGGACCACCTGGGCTGTGGGTCACAACCACCTAGGAGCTTTTAAAAGAGCATGGTGATGTGTGTGTGTGTGTGTGTGTAGGGTGGCTGGGGGTGCAGGTGGTTTGGCCTGGCAGTGGAGATGCCCATGTGTCTGGTTGCCTGCTATTACCCCAGGAGGCAGCAATGCTGGCTCAAGCAGCTGAGTCCTTGCCACTCACACGGGAGACCTGGATTGAGTTTCCGGCTCCAGACTTTGACCTGTGGACATTTGAGGAGCGAGGAAATCTTTCAAACACAGACACACACACACACACACACACACACACACACACACACACACAGTGGGGCTTTCAGGTTCTGTGGCTCAGGTCCTTGACTGCCTCTTGCCATCACTGGGGCTGCCAGGCTCCACCCTGAGACTGTGATGTCACTGGCACGGGGCAAGGCTTTGAGCACAGAATTCCAGAAAGCTCTATAGCTGACACCAACATGCAGCCAGGCCTGAGCACTGGGCAGGAGGCAAAGACCTGGCCACACATGGCTTGCTTGGCATGAGCTGCAGGTCAGGGACAGAAGGGGAGAAGCCCTCCTTGGAGAGGGGGCATCTCAGCCCCCTTGGCGGCCGTTGGCACTGTTCTTGCTAATTGTCATTGTTGTGTTTGAATGGTGTGTGCATACATGTATACGTGTGTGCACTTTTTTTAAAGATTTAGTTATTCATGTGATAGAGAGGGAGAGGGGGACCCATCCTCTGTTAACTCTGAAACTAGTTATTTGGCTCCATAATTGAGTGAGTGGGAGGACTGTGGAATTCGTTAGAATTCGAATCTCTCAAACCACGAGGTTCAACACACTTGTGGCAGTCTGAACACCCGCACAGAGCTTTATCTTATCCTTACCAAGACCACAGCACCTTTCTCTCCTGGGTGTTGCTGCACTGTAAGCCACAGCGAGGGGTACCGACTGCCCTTCAGTGTAACAAGCTCTGCCTGTGCCCACAGTCACTGGTGCCTCTCTCTGTGCCCCGTGGCAGGTGCACCTGGGCCAGTGGAGGCAGGTGGGTTTCTTTGTGACACCCCTGAGGGTTCCACGGCAGGGGGGTGGTGTTGGGTCCTGTCCCACCTTTGGCTTTCCATCCCTCAGAAGTCCACGTTCAGTGAGATGCGTTCTTATAATTAAAGCAGGAGTGAGAAATAACCTCCTGTATAATTCAAACTAGTAAAAAGTCTCGATACCTCTCCCAACCCCGGCTTTAAATCTTAACCGCCAACGATTCCCCTATTAACGGACCTAATTAAATCCATTTTTCAGGACGTCTTTGGCAAATTCCATTTTAGCGAAAGTGTGGGAAGTTCACGTTGATTTGTCTCTGCTCCCCAAAGCCCTCCTGTGACAGTGAGGAGGGGGCAGATGCTCATCTCTCGGGTCTTAACAGATGGTTATTGCGTGCCTACTGTGTGCTCAGCCATCAGAGATAGAGGACGAGAAGCAGTGAAGACAGTAAACTTCCTATTGTGACCTGAGGACCATTCGTTCCCTCCCTCCCTCTTTTTCTTCCTTCCCTCCCTCCTTCCTTCCCTCTCTGCTCTGCGGTCTTGTTGGACAACACCTTCAGAGCAGGATGAGAAGGAGGTCAGGGAGTAGGGAAGCTTTTAGGAATTTCAATGTCTAAGAAAGTAGTGTGGGGAGTTGGTGGATGATGAATCAATGGCTCATACCCCCCTGCAAGCTCTGGGGTCTCACAAGGGTGCTGGTTGTGTCCTGGCTGCTCTCCTTCCCATCCATCTCCTTGCTTGTGGCCTGGGAAGCAGCAGAGGATGACCCAAAACCTTGGGACCCTGCCCCTCCATGTGGGAAACCCAGATGAAGCTCCTGGCTTCTGGCTTCAGATCAGCTCAGCTTTGGCTGTTGTGGCCATTTGGGGAGTGAACCAGTGGTGGAAGATCTTTGTCTCTCCCTGTTTCTGTAAATGCAATAAAAGTAAAGAAATCTTCAAAAAGAGAGGCAGTTGGGGCTCTGAGGAGTTGAGAAACAGCTTGATAAGGAATGGCAGAGAGCTAGGAAGAAGAGAGACTATTTGAAAGGCAGGGTTAGAGAGAGATCTTCCATCTGTTGTTTCACTCTTCCAAATGCTTGAGACAGCTGGAGCTGACCCAGTATTGGGGGTCCTCCCGTCCCGCGGAAGAAATCACCCGACACTTGAGAGAGTCTCTGAGGCGCTTTATTCCGATCTTCCGTTAAAAACCGTTATGTCCGTTGTTTCCATTAGGCTGACGCCCCTCCCCCGCCAAGCCCCCTGCTTAGCTGTCAAACCTGTCCAATCAGCTTAAAGATCACCAAGGCACACCAATCAGGGCAAAGGGTCAATCACAGGGCAGGAAATTGTCAGTGCCCCCAACAACCCAGGGTGAATCCAGGAGCGTCCTCCTGGTCTCCCTAGGTGGGTGCAGCAGCCCAAGCACTTGGGCCATCCTTTGCTGCTTTCCCAGCACATTAGCAGGAAACTGCATTAGAAGTGGAGCAGTAGGGACTTGAACCAGCGCCCATACAAGATGTTGGTGCTGCAGGTAGCAGCGTTGTCCACTACGTCATAGCGCTGGCCCTGGGAAGAAGCTCTGCTTTTCTCCATGGCCATGTTGGCAGAAACTTGACTTCTTTCCTGTTCTTGCTAGCGTTTTCTAGAATCCAGCCTCCTGGAGAGGTACACAGGCGACCCAGTGACTCTTAAAACTTGTTCTCAAGTCCCATCTCCTAGGACTACACCCAGCCCGCTGCTTGCTTTTGTGAATGAGATTTTATTCTATTTTTTTTAAAAAAAGATCTTATTTATTTTTATTGGAAAGTCATACATATATATAGAGGAGGAGAGACAGAGAGGAAAACCTTCTGTCCACTGATTCACTCCCCAAATGATTGCAACGGCTGGAGCTGAGCCAATCCGAAGTCAGGAGCCAAGAGCTTCTTCCAGGTTTCCCATGTGGGTGCAGGGTCCCAAAGCTTTGGGCTGTCCTCTACCGCTTTCTCAGGCCACAAGCAGGGAGCTGGATGGGAAATGGAGCAGCCCAGGATTAGAACCGATGCCCATATGGGATCCTGGTGTTTGTAAGGCAAGGACTTTAGCCACTAGGCTACTGTGCTGAGCCCTGTGAATGAGATTTTATCATAACACAGCTGTGCCCATTCATTCATCTGCTGTCCTGGTGCAGAGCTGAGCAGCACAGATGGAGACCAGTCACTGCCCAGTATTTGCTACTGTTCCTATGGAGATCAAGTGAAGTCTTTAGGAACTGAGGGGAGGATATCTTCCATTCTCGCCTGCTTGGTAGGTTTAATCTGTGGCACTGTCTACAAATCCGCACGGGCTGGTTTCTATCATCTCATCTGCCTCAGCCCTGCCTGCTTGGGTCAGCCTGCGCCTTAAGCCAAGTCATGGTGCAGGTCTTGCTGTCCCAGTCTGATTGGGCTGCTGCAGAGAGATGCTATAGAGAGATATATAGAGAAATAGAGAGAGCTCAAACAGTGCATGTCTGTCTGACAGTGGTGAGGGACAGATGTTCAAGATTAGCGTTAGCATGGCCATTTCCCAGGGGATTTTCTCTGCCTGGCTTGTGGACAGCCACCTTTGGCAGTGGTCTCACATAGCTGGTTTTCTTCCCCTTGAAAGGACGTGGATTCTCTCATGAGGGTGTCCCCACAGTCCAGGCCTCATCAAAGACTAATTAGCTCTCAAAGGCCCCAAGAATCTCAATCACGGTAATTTCTGCTGCTTTGGGCAATATATCCAGTTTTAGAAAAGCAAGGGAGGGGAGGAAGTCATTATCTTAAAACTCATGACCAGTAAAATATCCTTGCCTTGGGAGCAATTGAATCCCATCTCATCACATGGTCTCCACCGCATGTTCTGGGGGACACACACCTTATGGCCATCACACCCGACACTACTCATCCTTTCTCTGCTCCCTCTCTTCGAACTAAGAAGGGCCCGTGGGCCAAGTGGAAGTTTGTGGGTCAAGTACACAGTTTGTTTCCTAGAGAACTCTCAGAATACCCCAGTTTCCTCTTGAAAAGAACCCATGGGAGTCTCCACCTCTCTAGGCCTAAATGCGTGTTGCTGGTGATGCTCAATTTTAAATGACAGTAACACCCTGAACTTCAGGAAAACATTATCTTTTGCTTTCCTAGGAAAACAAGAAGACCCTCTGGCAAATGGCAGGAGTAGAATCAGCAATTCCATACGCAGCCCCCAACTCAGTCGTTTCTGAAACTCTCGGCAATACACCTGATTATAGAAAAAAATCAATATCCATAAAGCTTGCAGCCAATAAAATCTCCAAAGTGGCAATTTCATCCTTACCGTGCCCGCCCGCATCACTAACAGTGTACTCAATGCCAGGGTAGAGAGAGGAGCTATGGGTAAGGCCAGCTCATAAAAATGACCAATGCAGATATTAATGATTTAATCTGCTAACAGCGTGGCAGCCTGGGAGACTCTTATTCGTCAGCATCCAGGAACCCATTACCAGGATCCCGGGTGAGGAGCACCAGGGATGTGGCATGAATGAAGATGAATCGCAGAGTCCAATATTGATTTGCCTTGCCTGGAATGGCTGTTTTCTGTTTTCAAATCTGGAAAGCAAATGAGTGAATAAATGAGCTGGCTTGGTGAACTGTGCCCCCCTGAGAGCCCTGGGATTTAAGCCACACTTGCCATGCAGACGCTAAACAGAGTGGGGAGAGGCGAGGAGCTGCGGCAGGAGGGAATGTGGCTGCGCGTGTGAGCTTGAGAGTGGCATCCCAAAAGGTCTTGGAGGGGAGTGGCTGGTGTCTTGGGGTCAGAGGAGTCTTTGGTTGAGTTTTGGCTCAGTGCCTGCTCGTGGTGGGTGCTGACAATTCGTACAGCGTCTCTGGCCTTGAGGTTCTATCTCCATAGAAAGGGAGTCCCCAGACCAGGAATCAGTGGCAGGATCCAATGAGATCACATCTGTCCTTATCGGGTCCACTGTGAGATACTGGGCCATTTATCTGATGGATCATTCTGTGTTCCAAATCTTCCTTCTTGTCATGTACACCCCTTCTTTCGGGTCATTACTATGAACTGAGTCATGCACTTAGACCCATACCTGGATTTGAGTACAAAAAAGAGTAGCTTTTATAAGCATTCTATATTCAACAAATTTTTTAGCAAGCATTTACTGAGTGGCAATGACTCTAGGTGCTAGGGACAGAGCTATGAACAAAATCCCTTTCCTGAAGTTTTCCTTGTGGATGTCTGAGTGCTTTGGTGCTGTTTGGTGGAAAAATTCTTCTCTCTCCGTTGAAGCGTGTTCATGCCTGTCGGGGGTCAGGTGGCCATACTCACAAGGCAGAGGCTTCAGGGTTTATGTTCTGTCGTGGGTCTGTGATTCTGCCTGATGCTGCACCTGCCACATCATCTTGAGAACTGTAGCTCTACACTGAGTTTTACAAGTGGGCTGTTGTGCTTTCTCCCACGTTATTCTCCTTGATCAAGAGTGTGCTTCTGCCTTTCCAGAGGATTTTAGAGCAAGCTTGCCTGTACCTGCAACTGTCTTGCTCTGTGAGCTTGATGGGGTTGGTTTTACACCTGCACATCAATTAGGGAAAATTGACATGATTCTGTTGAGCCTTTCCATTTGTGAAGACAGTATGACTCCTTATCGATTCCCTTGATTTCTGTCACAGTTCTCAGCATGTAAGCCCTAAGATGCTTTGCTAGGTGTGTAAACACTGCATTTTTCCTCGAACTTGTCAACTGTGTTGCATTTCTAATGCCTGTTTACATGTGTTCATTACTAGTACTTAGAAATGCTAGTACTTAGAAATGATCTTGGGTCACTGTAATCTTGCTGAATTCACAAACTCATCCTAGGTGTAGGATTGTGTGTGTGTGTGTGTGTGTGTAGGTGCCTTGAGTTTTTTGTATCACATCCTCTTGAGTTTTTTGAGTCACATCCTCTGCAAATAGGGACAGTCTTAGTTCTGATCTGAACAGATAATACAGATATCTGGAATTTATCTTTACAGCTAGAGCCAAATGTCCAAAGTGGCCAGCTTGAAACAAGCTGTGGCCAGTGGGAACTCTTACCAGCCAAAAGGGGTTGCTTTTTCTCTGGCTATGCAGGACTGTGGGTCCAGCTCTTTTGGCTGTTCAAAGAGATTTTGATGGAAGATGTTCTGATGTTTCAATGCCGGTGAGATTTTTCAAATATTTAAACACCTCTCAGGCCAAACCAAGCACATCTGTGAACTGGACTGGGTTTGCACCAGTTTGTAACCTGGCACAAAATAACTGTGCTACGTAAACAGAAGCATCTGCTCCTGCTGTGTTGGGTGGGCTATGCCCAAGGGAAGTGCTGGTATGCATCTGTTAGTCGTTCATCCCCTACAAGAAGGCCTACGGGGCTGAAGGTGAAGCTGCACCTGTGAGATTGTTGCTGATATTCTGGTGGCTCGGAACTATCTGGGTACTCCTCTCTCCCCTTGTCAGCAGAGCAGCTGTGTCTCAGGGAGGTGGGCTGAGAGGGGTGGACACAGGGTGATCAGGGCAGGAGCTGAAGATGAAGACGATGGAGTCAGGTCTGGGCAGAAGGCAGAGGCTGAAGAAGACACCACCAAGTAGATTGTCTGGGTGCCAGAGGGAGCTCTGATGGAAGGGATTGGGTGAGCAAATATTGAGCCTGTGTCACACGCCACATGTCATGCTCATGTCATCCTCCCTGGTTTCCATCCTTTCCCCCTTCCTTCTTCATACCTCAGGTAATTACTGAGTCAACTATGCTGGCGCTGAACTAGTCACTCACCTCTCACCCACTCCTTATGTACTCCTCTAAGACAGGCATCAACCCCTCCATTTAACAAATAAGGACATGGCGCTTTGGGATTGGAGTGTATGGTCCAGGGTTGGACTGTCTTCAAAGCCTGTTCTATTACAACCCTAGTGCTTTGGCAGATCCCTCTTGTGCATTCGCACATTTCTGTTGCTGGGAGCACCAATGTGACAGAAGGTGCAGACTCTAGCTGACTGGTGAATCTGCCAACCAGGGATAGACCATGACTTGAGTTGTCTGTGTAATGGAGTGAAGCATGAGTGTGAGGGTGGCCCGAGACTCTGCTCTCCATTCCAAGTACAAAGGGATGAGGAGGAACCTGGTAGCAGTATGACTGATATTGCTTGGTATCATTTATGACATGATTAGGAGTGAAGGAAGTCTGAGTGAGGGCTAAGGGATATTTTACCATGAACGTTCAAGACCCCCTAGATGGGGATGAGCAAAGCTGCTGAGCCGTGTCCCACCTCAGTCAGCTCTAACTCCTAGAGGAAGGTTGGGTTTCACAGAGAGGTGCATCAGGCCTGGCACTGTCACTCTGGGCTGCGGGCTGTCTCCTCATTCTTTTTCTTACTTCAGTCTACTTCTGAAAGGGGTGGGGCGGGGGAGGAGCTACACAAAGAGTGGGAACTGAAGTGGGGGAAATCCCTTGGGAGAGTCTATTAATCAGCACTCTCCAACACACACACACACACACACACACACACACACACACACACAGAAGAGGAAATTTATTGCTCTGCTTAGTTGAAGTCTCCCCGGGGTAAGAATATGCCTGTAGGCATAGCTGGATCCAGAAGCTCGAGCTGTGTCTTCAGAACAGGTTCCCGCTGTGCTCACATCTTCCTGTGCTGCCTCCCTCAGGCTCTGCTATGGCGCTCAGCGACTCCGGCTTCACATCAGTTCTCATATTTTTGTCCCAGAGTTTCCAACAAAAGTCTGGCTAGTGGAGTCTTATTAGTTTTGTTCACCTGCCTATCTCTGAGCCAGTCACTAACACAGGAGGGTACGGGATGTTCCGACTGGGCAGGCCCGAGTCCCGTGGCCTCTACTAGGTTTGGGGAACAGGAAAGGGAGGCAGTGTCAGTGGAGCCCCAGGAACTGGGAGAGGAGGTGGAGGTTCCTTAGAGGAGAGGAGGGATGGGTATACTCCTTTCTGTCCTGGAGTGATCGAGGATCTTGTCTGGGTTGTAATGGAATGGAGACTCCCAGGTGCTCTGTGATCTGCACCTCCTCATCCTACCCCCTATATTTCCCAGACAGGCACCCCCTGCCTCCCCATAGGGCTCATTGTCTTATGGACTCCCCTTCTGTCTTTCTATCTTGGGAAGAGTGCCTAATGACACAGATCTTCCATCTGCTGATTCACTCCCCAAATGACCACAATGGTCAGAGCTGAGCTGATCCAAAGCCACAAACCATGAGCCTTGTCTAGGTCTCCCATATCGGTGCATGGTCTTAAGGACTTGGACAATCCTCCACTGCTTTCCCAGGCTGTAAGTAGGGAGCTGGATGGGAAGTGGAGCAGCCAGGACATGAACTGGTGTCAAAAATGGGATACCAGCACTTGTAGGGGGAGGATCAGTCAACTGAGCCATCATGCCAACCCCATCTCTCTCTGCTTCTTAAATAAAGGAACGTATCAGTATCCCCATTTCTCACATGAGTAAGCAACCCAGACATGGGAAGTCCTTCATCTCAGCTCATGCAACTGAAACCCATCATGTTATTCTCTAGATCCATTCCGTGGTGTGTAGACTCTGAATGCTAGGAGGTGAGTTCAGGAGAGTGACTGGTTCATATCCCCATCGCTGGAGTCAGCCTTTCTGAGTTGAGATCCTGGCTCAGATATGACCTGGATCATCTCGATGAATGAAATCTCCTCTCTGAGCTTCCTCATTGGCTGAACAGAAAGAAACAAGGTTCTTTCCCCTAGGGTTGGAGAGGTGATGTGTCAGGGCCCTCGACATGGTACATGCTTAGCAGGTGAGCAGGTGTCCCAACCTCTACCCCACTCATTTTCTCTTTCCGCTCCTCTTTCCTTGCCGTGGGGTCTCTGCCTCTGCATCTGGTCCCAGCCACACTTTCCTCTCTGCCGCCATCTCCCCATTCTTGTCTTGCAGTGAGCACGGCTGACCCACGGAGGAACGAGCCCAGGCCAGGCTTGAGGACACGCATTTGGGATTGTTGGCTCTCTAAATCCTCACACTAGCTTTCTGAAGTGGAGGCTACATTTTATGCATTTAAGACAAATGGTGGGCACCTCCTCAGATCCCAAAGCTTCCCACAGATGCTGGTGGGCCAGCGCTGGGCATCTCAGACCTGGCGTAGAGCCTGGTACAGCTGATGCTCACCCGACTTCCCTGCCCCACTGAGAGGAGGGAACTGAAGTCGAGAAGGTAATGAGCTCTCTTCTTTGAGTCTTCTGAAGCAACGGCAGCTGTCTGACCTTGATTTCAGATCCTTAACACCCACGTGATGCTTCTGGCTTGCAGAACCATCCAATAATATACTTGCTTCTGGGTTTGTTCTAATGTTGGCAGGAAAGTAATAAGGGTTGGCAGGTGTATCGTGCCAGGCAGTGCCAAGGGAGGGCCCCTGTTTGTGTTTGAGTGGCAGCACAGAGCCAAGGGAACACTTCCCAACTTGTGGCTCTGTTCAGGAGGGGTCACAGCCCCTACTCTTGATGTGATGGGTGCCAGAGCAGTGCAGAGCATCTCCATGCTCAGGAAGGCACTCTTGCCTGCTCCCACAGCTCACTGCCATCTCTGCAGCCTCGTAGGGCCAGAGCCCACTTCTAGAGCTCCAGATCTGTTCACAATTGTCCCAACACAGATGTCGGACCTATTAGTCATTCGTTTAGTTCATGAATCAGAGTAGGGGTGCAGCTTCGTGAGGTTCCCAGCTGAGGCGCTTTCTCAAGGCTGCATGGAAACATGCCACTGGGCTCTTCTGAGCTGCCTGGTGGGGACTGTTGGCCTCAGGTCCCTACTGGCTGCTGAAACATCAGCTTCTCGCCATCGGGTCCTCCTCATAGGACAACCCACAAGCTGGATACTTCTCTCTGCTGCTCCCAGCCAAGGCAAGAACTCAGAGATGGAAACATTGGCCCCACAAAAGTCATCTGTGTAACTAGTTGGTGATGTGCAGATTAAGCTGCTGCCTGTGGTTCAGGGATCCTCCATGAGGATTCTATTCTAATCCAGCCCCTTGCTAATGTACCTGGGAAAGCAGTGGAAGATGGCTCAAGTGCTCAAGTGCTTGGATCTCTTTCCCTCCCACCTGGGGCCCCATGCAGGGCCCCCAGGTGGCCATTTTGACTTTTTTGGTGTGAACCGGCAGATAAAAGATTATGCTTCCTCTATGTCTCCCTCTCTCTTTTTTTTTTCAAATAAAAGGAAAAGAAAAAGCAGTCACAGGTGCATGCAGCCAGATCACCACCATTGCTCTGCAGGGCTGGTTGGAAGCTGGTAGTGAAGTCCAGCCATCCTTCAGGGTCTCTACGAGGGCTTGCAGGCTGGGTGAAGCAGCTTGTCGAGGGCCCTCTCCAAGCTTCTCATCCCAGCAGCAGTCTGTCTCTGGATCTGCTTGGCAGATGAGGAAACTGAAGGCCAAAAGCCCAATCACACCAGGCCACTTGGTCCTAGCAGTAGCTGATGCACGATTGGTTCCAGGTTGCTGAGAAGCGCTCTTAATTAACCATCGGCTCTGTCCCACCTGCAGTTCCATTTGCAGTTCCACCTGCAGTCATTCACCCCGTTTCTTCTTCCTCCTCTTCCTCCATCTGCTCCTCCTTGACATAACCTCCTGAGCTCGCCTTTCACTCTGTCTCTTCCTGTTCTCTGTGCGTTACTCTCTAGCCCATCCCTTTTGTTCCATGGGTCGGCCTCCATGAGTCCTTGGTTTGTGCTTCTTCTGCATTCTCTCTGTCTTGGGGGGTCTCAGGCTGTTCCTTGTTTCTGCATCTGCCTGTGTGTCTGCTTTGGGATTTGTCCGTGTTTTTCTGTCTCTTTGTTTCTGCTCTTGCCTGTCTGCAGCCCATTGCACGCCTTCTCCCTCTCTCCTTCTGGGCATCTTCTGGATTTATTTCTCCTGAACTCTGCTCCCCTTGAACCACATGAGCTGCCTCTGGTTTTATCCCATCTGGGAGATGCTTTTTGATTATTTAGGATGTGATCACTTGTTAATCACTAGCTTTACAACAGCATGAAGACAGGGGAATTCAAGTTACCACCTGCAGGTGGCCAGTGGCCCTCCCTCATCTGATCTCACTGCCCATCTCTTCCTGAGACTGTTGGTTCCAGTGTTACAATCACAGCAATATTAGAATAACAACTTAAAACCAATCATTTTTATGGGGACACACACAGTATAAAAAGACCTGCCTATCTGAGGACACATATAACACCAGCAGCTATGGCCCCATAAAGCTGTCAGATGGAGAAACATCGTGGGGAGTCCTTGAACACCACTACCCAAGTGTAACTGAAACAGGGGATGGGAGTAGAGGAGAGAGAGAATGAATTACATTTCTTGTTGATCTGGAAAAAAATGTAATTGAAACCATAGGGAGCCAATGGTCCAGGCCTGGTTTCAGGTGATACTTAGGCTGAGTCCTGAAACAAGGGAGGAGGCTTAGAAAGGAGCGTAAGCATGGTGTCCTGCCTTTCATGTGCACGGGCAGAAGCTCTGAAAGCTTGGGGTGGGTAGGCTTCCTGGAGATGAGTGTACTGTGGGATCTGGAAGGCAGGGTCATGGACAGAAGGATGTAGGAGGCCAGATGGAGGGGGGCTGACAGCATTGACTCCTGGGTTATGCCCGCAACAAAGCAGCAGCTTGTCGCACAAGCTCTGCTTGCAGTGGGGTGGGAGTACACAGGGATGGGCTCTGTTTGCGTGTAGGCCCTTTATTCCCCAATGTGCAGTGAATTCTCTTATGCCCAAGTGTCTGCTGTTTCCTGCTCCCTGTCTGAGGTCCTTCAAACCTCTTTGAAGCAGAGTGTGTGAGCCAGAACTCCACGATCGGACCAGTTCCCTGGAGATGAAGTACAGCAGGTGGAAATCTTGGATTCCAAGTGTTTGCATGAACAGGCAATGGAACCAAGGTATAATCAACAGCAACCCTTCTAAAAGTTGACCAATCAACAAAGCTGAAACCTTGACTTGGAAGATGGGTGTAGGAGTGACAGTAACCTCTAAAGGGTCCTGGTTATTTCATAGGGTGCCTTTGCGTAAATTAGGATGCGTTCACCTGTCGTGTTTTTAGCCTGTTTCTTGTGGCTTAAACCTTGTGCAACAATGGAAGCAGCAGCCTCTCTTTATCCACAGCAGCTCTTTTATGATTGGAGGGGAGAGACACACGGATCCGGAGATGGGCCCTTGTGGGATTTACTCAGTCAGCCCAACTGGGGATTGGTTCAGAGACAGGTATGGGACTTGTTTGGAATCAGTAAAACAAGAGCAGGCATTAACTGGCAGTTTTTGGGACCTTATGCCTTCCTTCCTTCTGGTAAGAAGAAACTTTTGGAAGGATCTGGCAACCATCTTGTCTCCTCAAGAACTTGCACCTGGTTTGGAGAGCAGATGTTGTGGAAGCCAGGAAAGGTTTTGGGTGACATTGTTGAACTCCTGGATGACACCTTGCTGGCCCTGTCAGTCCTGTTTTAACTGGTTTGGGTTGTGGACACTTGGGTATTAAACCAACAGATGGAAGCTTTTTCTCTCTATCTTTCAAATGAAGGAAATCTCAACACAGTAGCTGCCGTGTCTCATTTGTCACTGAAGGCTTCACCTGTGTTGTTTCATTTACTTTTCTCAAACTTGTTACCAATTACTTTGGTTTTACCCATTTGTGAATGAAAGAACTGAAGCCCAGGATGCTCTGTTTCCTACACAGAGGCAAGCAGCCTAGCTTTACTTTGACCCTGATGGAGCCCAGAGCACACAGCACCCACGTGGCATCCACGTCACACCTGGGAGAGAGTGAGGCACTGGGCTCCATGTATGGGGGCTACATGCAGAGTCATCTTAGAGGCAACTCAGTCTGTAAAGATTGGCTGTTGTGTTCTTAGAGCTCTGGGCAGAGGGCACAGATCGGGGATGTGTCTGGGCCAGGGAGTGGAGACAGCTTCCATAAGAAGGTGGGTTATTCGGGTAAAGAGAAGATGGGCTCAGGTCTTTACTCTTTACTTTTTTTTTTTTAAAAAAAATTTTATAGTTGGACCTTGAAGGCACTGAGTTGAGCTACCCAAGCCCCATTTGTGAAACTCTGACCCCAGCAGTCCTGATGACTCCTTTTGTATCCCTGTATCTCTCATCTGCTGTTTTTTTCCCCCCACAAATACCCACAATAGTCAAAACAGGGTCCCAGTAAGTGGAACCATCTCTGCTACCTCCCAGATCTGTGTTAGCAAGAATGCTGGGATCTGGAATAGATGGTTTGCAAGTGTCTTAAAAAAGAAGAATGATGTATTTGAAAGGCAGAGTGAGAGAGAAGGAGAGGCAGACAGAGAGATCTATACTCCATCTGCTGGTTCATTCCTCAAGTGGCTGTGAGGGTCAGGGCCAAGCCAGGTTGAATCCAAGAGCCAGGAACTCCATCTGGGTCTCCTATATGGAGGGCAGGGACCCGGGTACTGATCCATCTGCTGCTACGTTCCCTGGCACATTAACAGGGAGATGTATGGGGAGAGGAGTATCCAGGTACTGGATGCCAGTGTCACGAGCTGCAGCTTAACCATCTGTGTCACAATGCTAGGCTGGTATGCTGATGCTGAGGCTCAAGGGCCACTCCCTTCACATATTTTATTATTGTTTCTTATCTTTTAATTTGCCCAGAATAGCTAAGATTAGGCCAGGCACTGCCAGCAGTTGGGAACCTGTTGTGATCTCTTGTATGCATGGATTTCACTTTTTTTTTTTTTTTTGCCTTCAACTAATCTTTCAGCTTTATTTTCCATGACATTTGAAGTTCCTTTTATAATCACCCTTGCTTTCTTTTGACTAAAATTGTGTGAGATGTAATTCTCTGTTCTTTTATTGTAAACCTCCCCATTTTATCATGTGCAAAGTGAATTCCTTACATAGTAGGATTATATTTTTTTTCAATCTATGTTTGCCAAACTCTATTTTAAGAGGTATACTTATTTTATTTATGTTGATTGGGATTATTGACATATTAGGGCTTGCGTCTACCATGTTGGATTTTTGCTTAATGCTATATTTTTCATTCATATTTTCTGTTTTTTCCTGACTTCTTATAGGTTAACTGGACAATATTCCAAATTTCATTTTTACTTAAGTATGAGATATTTAGGGTATCTTTCTGTAGAGCATTTTAGTTATTGCTCTTGGTATGACTTTGCATACAGGTCATTTATCACAGTCTACCTGTTGATTCATCCTTTTAATTGTCTGAGCAAAGTGTAGACATAATTCACCTTTTTATATTATTTTGCCTTTCCTGTCTGGTACATGCTTGTCTTCAGTGTTCCCTCCACAGCCACCAGGAGTCACACTGGGTGGTGGGATATTTTCTGTTCTTACGCGCTTTCTTTCGTCCTGACATTCCCAGAGTTTATCTGTCATTTCCTTTCTGTTTAGAGAAGTAAGCTCCTTTTGTCACTTGCTGAGGAAGGCCTGCCACCATCCAATTCTTAGTTTTTCCTCACCTGAGAGGAGTATCTTGAATTCCTCTTCATCCCTGAAGGTTTTTCTCTTGGAAGGTGTTGTGCTGCTTCTTGCTGGTATGACTACTTTTGGATGTGAAATCTACTCTCAGTTTGATTTTTCTGCATAGGTAAGGTGTGGGTCTTCTGCTGTTTTTACATTTTTATATTGGATTTTTCCCCCAGAAGTTTAGGATATATCTTCATATAGATTAGATTTGGCCTGTTTGGAGTCCGCTCAATTTCTTGGATATGTAAGTTTAGGGGCTTTGAGTAATTATTTTTTTAAAATTTAATTTTATATTATTTTAGGTATTTGAAAGACAAAGGGAGGGAGGGAGAGAAAGAGAGAGAAAGAGAGAGAGAGAGAGAAAGATCCACTTGTTTACTCCCCAAATGCTTACAATAATTGGGACTGGTCCAGGCTAAGACCAGGAGCTAGAAACTCAGTCTAATTATTTAAAACCTTATTTATATAAATTCTAGATACACACATTCTAGAAAGCACAAATTTCTACAAATGAAGCACATAGAAAAATGCCAATTACTCCTCCCGCCTTTGTGGAGCCCCTGCTGTAGGTGAACCACGGCAGCAGGGCTTACATTTCTCCCCCCCACTTACTGTGCAGAGCAGTCCTTCCTTTAAAGCCACCTGCTGGAGACCAGGCCTCAGCTAGGGCATTTGTGACAAGGAGAGCAGGTCCCTGAACTTCTGTACGCCTGCCCCCCGACCCCATCATTTTCAAAGTGAGGATACATAAGAGTATTTGCATCCTCACTGAATGAGCTATTATTTTTCTTATTTTATATACAGGGAGACAAAGACTCAGAGGAGATCAATAATTTCTTAAGATCCCAGGTGCAGGCTTCTGTCCCTCATCTGCCTGAATTGTGAATTTGCACCCTCTGAGTCAGTGCAGTATTCTCCAGAAACACACCTCACCCTTAATCTATTGCTCTAATATTTATTACTCGTGGCAGTGCAGCTACAACTCATTTTTTTTTCCTGCTTCAATGAATCACCTCCTGATACTTTTGATTTCCAAGAGCAAAATGCCACCTTGATTTCTATTATCTGCCAGAGCCCAAGGAGCAATCCCAGTCCTCCTCTTCTCTTGGAATTTTCCCCCCTCCCTGTGCCTTATGGCCCGTGCTGCCTGATATATAGCAAAAATGGGTTTGTGATTTAGCGGCAGAAAAGGTTAACTCTAAATAATGATCAGAAAGTTAAAATATAGAGCCAGAATGTTGCTTTAGTTTTTATAGGTTTTAAATAATTTCACCTCATTCCCTGAAGGATTTAGCATAATTCAATGAGAAAATTGCATTCAGATCCTGTGGGCTGCTCCGACGTGACTGCATTGCAATGAGCAGAAGAGATGCAAAGTGTCTTGCTGGCAATGAACTTGACTTAGCCGTGAGCTCGGAGAGAGAGATGGTCCTGGGGAAGGAGCCAGCTACCCAGGGACTCCTGGGTCCAGTCCTGTGAGCAGCTCCAGGGGCACAGCCTGCAAGGAGAATGTGGAAACTGTGGGCCGGTGGAGGACCTGCTTAAGCCTCGGGCAGCCCACAGGCGCAGGAAACATCCAGTCTTCTTCCACCCCCTTCCCCAGCACAACTCCTAATGGGCACCTTTGTGGAAGAGGTTGGAAATAGTAACGTGTCTGGCGTCCATGGACTGTTCCCCTAGCATCCTCTCCCTCTTCCTCCCTGACTACAGAGCTAGGCTGGTGTGTGTGGGGGGGTCTAGTTTGAGGGTGGGGAACTAGGAAGTGTATCCCCACCCTCATCTGCCCAGCTCTCAATCCCTGTTGGCAGTAAACCGGGAGTTTCCAGCACCAGGAAGAAAGCCAAGGACTGTCTCGAAGGATTCACCGCCGTGCTCAAGGAGTGCGGGAGCATCCTCTTTAAAAGAAGCCAATTTATTTTTTATTCAAAATCTATACGATACAATTGAACAATAAAACTGTCAGACTCACTGTCTCTTTCAGCGGGAAGCGTGTCACTACGAAACCTGCTTCCCTCTCCCCATCCTCCTGTTGCTTCCTCGAGTATTTTCCTAGCACCTACTATGCACCGGGCCCTGGGCTTAAAGTTGCAGTTTCTTGTCACATAGAAACACCTCTGCAGGTGCACTGTGGAGGCGTTTTCTGATGTTCACACCCAGCTCTGATCCATTCGAGGAGCTTTCAGGCAAGGCACTTGGCTTGGAGAGCAACACTACGACTTGTACAAGGTGTGAGCTTGTGCAAAGTGGCTCCATCTCTGCTCCCACACATCTTCCTCTGAAAACTGCTGTGAGGACCCCCCTGGGCTGTGCATTCTCCCCACCAATGCTCTCCCTGAAGCGGGACAGTGTCTGGGTTAGCACGCACGACCTACTGCAATGACCAACTTCAAATAGTGCTCTATGTGGTTTTTGGTGAATTCAGGAATCAAAGATCCTAGGGCTAGCCTCCCAGGGACCCCTAAACTAGAGCCATGGTGGCAGGGTGGGTGGAACTTCAACACAGTGGCCAAGGCCTCTGTGCTCAGAGCAGTACCGCCTGGCATGTACAGGGTGCGGGCTGGAAACCTGACATGATACTTGGCCGGTTGAGCCGCAGTTGGTGCAGGAGTGGGGATGCTGCTGGCTATGGGGTCCCGGTCCTACCTGCTGAGCGGTCTCTGGAGATAAATGTCACCTCTGCAGGTCATATCTTAATGTTGACCTGAGGCAAGGCAGTCTGGCTCCACCTTGGGCTAGCTCCAGCTGGTGCAGGCATGTGGGAGAGTGAACAAGCAGATGGAAGATCTTTCTCTCTCTCTCTCTGTTTCTTTTTTTCTCTGTAAACCTATTTTCCAAACAAAAATAAATCCCTCTTTTTTAAGAGTTTATCCTAAGCCTGGCGCGATAGCCTAGTGGCTAAAGTCCTTGCCTTGCACGTGCTAGGATCCCATGTGAGAGCTGGTTTGTGTCCCGGCAGCCCTGCTTCCCATCCAGCTCCCTGCTTGTGGCCTGGGAAAGCAGTTGAGCATGGCCCAAAGCCTTGGGACCCTGCACCCACCTGGGAGACCCAGAAGAGGCTCCTGGCTCTGGGCTTCGGATTGGCTCAGCTCTGGCCATTGTGACCACTTGGGGAGTGAATCAATGGATGGGACATCTTCCTCTGTCTCTCTTCCACTCTGTATATCTGACTTTACCATAAAAATAAATAAATCTTTATTTTTTTAACAAAGAGTTTATCCTGTTGGCTTCTTTCGTTGAGCTCTGATCATTGACAAGCCATTCCTGTGTTAAACACACTCACTTTTCTTTCTGCGCTGATAGCTATACTTGCCTTTCACCTAGGCTTGTCAACAGGCAGGTCAGTAGAGTAACCTGAAACTTCTTGGAAAATCAGCACTCTGAGAAAGTGTGAACCAAGCACCGACCATCTGTCTCCCTTTCCCCGCAGAAATGCTGTGAGGCTGCGACCTCTGCATTCAGCCATTCATTCAACAGGTACTTGTTGGGTACCTGCCATGTGCCAGCCACCTGGGGTGAAAGATACGGTGTTTCTTTCTTTGAGCTTTGATTCTGATGGACAAGGAGAGGCAACACACACACACACACACACACACACAGATAAATGAGTGTACAGGAAAGGTGTGGATCTCAAGGCGTGGTAGGAGGTGAATAAATTAGGGTGATGCGGTAAGCAGCGTTCTCTGGGGAAGGCATCACAGCTGACTCTGAGGGCAGCTGGTTGAGGTGGGTTGGAGGGCTTCGGGATGGATTCCATGTATGGGACTGGCCACAGGCTGGAAAGGCTCCCACCAGCTCTACCCCTATGGAAGAACTGGAACATGGTGAGCCTTGACTGGGCACGGCAAATGTGTTAGGAATAGGATCGCCAGCACTTTAATCGGGTTTGGGACAGTCAATACCCAAGCTACTTTTTCTGGGAACATTTTGGAATGAGCTTTACCATGGTTAGGGATCGGGCAGTGCTTAGCTGGGGTAAGATGCGGGAGGTGTTTCAAGGTGGATCCTTCCCTCTTCTTTGGGGGCTCGTTGCCTTTTGTTGGTAGAGGGATGGATCAGGGGGTCCACAAGACCCAGATGTTACCCCCCACAGTACTTAAAGATGCCACCAACACGGGGTATCCAAATGTACCTTCCAGACCCAGAGGTCTCCTGGGTTCAAATCCCAGCTCTGCCCATTCCCCAGCTACTGTGACCCTGGACAAGTCCATCAGCAACTTCCTGTCTTGGTTTCTCAACTGGAAAGTGGGGGTGAAGTCCATTTCTACTCTTGAACTTGTGATGAAATTGAAACAGACTATTTGTAAGGTTTCATTATGTCATCTACTTGATACACAATAAATGCTAGTGTGTATGTGGTCACACAGACACATGCATATATATACATAAATATAGTTTAGGGGCAAGTGGCTGAGGAAGTAGTTAAGACACCTGCTTAGGACATGTGCAGTTCACACTGGAGTGCTGAGGTTAGAGTCCTGGTTGGGCTGCTCAAGCCTGGTTTCCTGTTAAAGGGCACCCAAGGAGGCAGCAGGTTAGTGAATCAAGTGGTTGGGTCCCTAACATCCACAAGGAAGACTTAGACTCAGCCCTGGCGCCTGGCTTTAGCCTGGGCCAGCCCTGCCTGCTGTGCAATTTGTATCTGGCATCCTGTCCAAATAAGACTTCCACACCATTATAATGAGAGCTCCACAGGCAGTCTTGACAGAAAGCTTTTCTTCTAGAACTTGAAATTTAGGTCTCATGCCCAGACCTCACTGCGCATAGGAAATACAGAATTGGTCATATTTTAGAATTGCTATCATTATCTTATGAAAAGCATAATTATACTGCTTTGGATTTTTTTTTTTTTTTTTTTGGCTTCGAGGGTGTTAAAATGTTAATATGTTCATTCAAGGCGTGTGAAGACTCCAGTGAGGCGGTTTGGACATTCTTCTTTCATTATGTCACGGATGTCTCAAGGCAGAGTCTTCATCCGGCTGTCCGAGGTAGCCGGGTGGGTGAAGGGGAGCAGGCAGGGGTAAGCGGGAGCTTCCGGAGCGGTGCGTCTCCACTCCCACACGTGCACGGGGAGGGGAGCGCTGCTTGTTCTTGCCTCCCACGAGGGAAGTTATTACTCGGCAACGCTGCGGCTCCCTCCGCGGTGCTTTTCAATCTTAAACAATTTTCCGACTTGTCATTGCCACCTGCAGCCCTGTTCGTCATGTTGCAGCCAGGAATGTGGTGTGGCGGAAGCAATTACTGCTGACACTGTCATGTAGTGGTGGTGTTTGTCACCCACATGTTGCCGGGGGCCGACACTCCACAGGGTGCCTGCTTGCTTCTTCTCCCAGCTTCCCTCTTCTCAGATCCCTACCTCCTGGTGTCGGGAGCTTGGAGAAGTGGGCACCTGGCCTTCAAGGACCAGAAGCATGCCACGAACTTGAAGCCAGAAGGGTGGGTGGACGCCCGACTGCCTTCCTCTGGTTGTTGCTGGACATTGTGGCAGTTTTTTGGTCCTGTGCTCCTCATGCTCACCTTGACCTCGGCCCCTCGTGACCCATTGGCTTGGGCACCAAATCCAGCTCTCCGACTCTCAGAATGGACCCCCGTGTCTGATCACCAGACCCCACCCCTGGGAAGCCTGGTTGAGAGCTGCAGTTTATAAACTTTGTGATGTTACTACTGCCCATCAAACTGCCCAGTCCCAGAGATGACTCCCTGCTTGGGTACCCCTGTGGTCCTGATCAGCATCACACAAAGTGACTGTTGCATGCCAAGCTGTCTTTCATGTAAATAACAACCAAAGACCCCACAGATGGGAGGTCCCCCACGCCAGCCCTGTGCTGCGCTCAGGTCTTTCATTTAGTGACCCCCAGACTCCTAGAATCCTTGGAGCTTTAGAGAAGAGTGGTTGGAGGATCAGGGTATCCCTGCAGGACAGGGGTGCATGGGAGTGATGGGCCACGGGTGCGGGAGGGCACCAGTGGGAGTATTCTTGCTCAGCACCTGCTTGTCCAGTGGGCGCATGGTAGACCTGATATGCTGGGATAGGGTATGGAAGGAGAACAGGATGGCTTGGGTGTGGGATATGTGGGACTACCGTTTGCCAAGTATCTTGGAAATGTCTGTCTGTCTGTCTGTCTCTCTCTATATATATATCTGAATTTATGTATTTTTTTTATTGGAAGAGCAGATTTACAGACAGAAGGAAAGACAGAGATCTTGCATCTGCTAGTTCACTCCAAATGCCCACCCTGATAATAGTAGCTTACCTAACCATAGCACATTTATTAAAACTAAGAACATCCACCCAACACCATCAGCTGCAGGTTTTTAAAAGACCTCACCAGTTTTCCCACTCAGGCTTTTTTCCCCTTTCCAAGCCCCACAGCAGAAACCTGCTTTGCATTTAGTCTTGTAAAATACTGAGACCCAGGACTGGAAAGGACCTGGCTTAGGGTTTTCCATGCAAGCTGTGGATGCAGAACTCCCTGGGTCTCTGTGATTCCTCCAGGTTGAACTTAGACTCCTCTGGGAGCTTTTGCAGGCCCCACGTTCTCCCTCTGCAGCTGTGGCCTGCAGGGTATGATGGCTGTGGAGAAGGGAAGTGCATCAAGCTCTGTGTGGAGTGAGAATGGTGATACCCACCGAGAGCTTCATCAAGGCCTTTTCCTTGCCGTGTGTGTGTTTTCTCTTATGTTAAATGGGAAGGGAGCATTCACATCTTTCTCCAAAACTGTTGTACACAAAAGAGCATGAACTAGTGTTTCCCTAGGGATTCCCCACTCTGGCTGCCCATGGGAAACCCTGGGTGGGTGGGGGGAGCTAGAGTGGCCTGTGGGTCCTTGTTCTGGGGGTTCTGATGGCCTGTGCTGGTGTCAGCTGCAGCCCAAGGGTAAAGATTTTAAGATTTCCCAATGCGACTCTAATGTGCAAGCCAGGGTCAAGACTCATTGGTTTTGATCAATATTTTCTTCCCATTCCACCTCTCACACCTGCTAATTACTGGCTTTAGTGAAGATGCAAGAATAAAAGTTATGATTATCTATGGGATAAGGTTTCATTATTCCTCTAAAACAATAACACCAGTGACATCAGCGGCTATGGTCAACATCTGTTCTGAGCCATTGGTACAGTCTCGAGTACATTTGGTGTGTAATTTACGATAGCTCTCTGACCCAGATCCTACTGTTGTTTTTAGCATTACAGAGATGAGGAAACTGAGGCATTGGCTGCTTGAGTTACCTACTTGCATTTGCATAGCTGTGCACCATCAGGCTGGGCTGTGACCCAGGTCACTTGAATGCCAGGGTCCATGATCTTAGTCACAGAGAGATGGGCTGAGCATGGAAACCCGTGTTTTGCCAGTGATAAATCCTAACAACTTCGTGCCAGGCTCTGGGCCTACGTCCCCCTATCTCTCAGTGGGTATTGCTGTGAAGACTATCTGGAATGGACTTGCTGGGGGTGGGGCACTGTTGCTGAGGTTCATTGTGGGGGTTCTCTCCGTGGTGCTGTCTTGTTTGCACCTCAACAGTGAGCCTTTGTGGTGGGAGAATGGCTTGCCTAGAGAATGGCATCACCTGCTTGTCACCTCCCCTGCTCTCTCTCTGTCCCCTGGCTTTAGAAAACACATATGTCTTTTCCCCAGGCTCCAAACTTACCCAGTTGCAAAACTAATAAGGTTAGAGTAGGGGAGAGAGAAGGTAACTATCGCTAACACCACTGAGTGCTCCCCTTCCCGAGACCTTTGGCTGGAAAGAGGTGGTCCAGCCAGGGACTTGATTTCCCAGGTTCCTCTGTACCTACACTGACCATGTGAGCCATTCTGGCCAATGGAATGTGAGCAGGAGTGATTCACTTTGCATCTAAGTGGGTACCTTTCCTGATTCTAGAAGATTCTAGAGAAGGGCAGAGTCAAAGGCCTCAGACTGACTTTGCAGGAGCCTGCCTGTAAGCACTATAACAAGTACCCTAAGTGCTTGATCGCCATGATAGCTTGATTGATCCATTTCACAGCAGCTAGCTTTGCCTTAACTAACACCACAGTCACTATGCTAGGAGCTCTGCATTGATCCTCTCATTGAATTCTCCCACATTTCCACACTATTGTCATTCACCAAGAAGGAAGCTAGCCCAGAGTTGTCAGGGACTTCCCCCAGGCCACAGGGCAAAGGAGCATTCGAGTAGGAATGTGCACTACAGTGAGACTGCCATGTGCAAAGCGGCTTCAAAAGGTTTGTGGAATACGAAGTTTAGGAGTAAGTTTATTTTGATGCAAAAACCTTTTGAAATTCCTGCATAGTTTTTGACAAAACACATTTTTTTTGAGCTTTATGTGTAGATTTAATTTGATTTTTTTACATCAAGATAGACATAGCTTTTGATTCCAATTTTCATGACTTTTTGATGTTCCCTATTTAGGACCTATTGTATCTGCTCATGCCTGTTTGGCTCTTGTCATTTCCACCATCTGTTCTTTCTCTGACCCTAAGTCAATTCATTCCCAAGATTTGAGCTTCCATTTTGGTTTCCTGCCCTGAGCTTGGGAGCCCTGCTCTACACTTGCTGTCTTCCAAGCCTTGTCACCTCGTGTTCAGGGTCTGTGTCTGAGTTCCTGAGCAGGTCATGGAAGAAGTGAGCTTCTTCTCCTGCTGGACCAGACCAAGAGGACACCCTCCCAGTGTAGAGGCGGCCACGGTTTCATGTCAGCTTTCTGTTTTAAGCAAGCAGAGCCGGAATGGGAACTGGCATTAGGATTTGGGGACGATAGAGGTCAACCCCTGAAGCAAAAGCACCAGGTTGGGTTGTGGGTAGACAGAGCACAGCACACAACATGGGAAGCTGGCCCTGGGAGTATGTGTGGGCATCAGCAGGATGAGACAGGGGTTTCTCTGGCAGACACCAGCCAGCAGGATACAGCAGAGGACTCCTCAGCATCTCTGATGACCTCTCTAAGGTCACTTCTGGCTGTCATGGCCATCTGTATTTTTCTTTTTCTTTTTTTTTATCAAAAGATTCGTTATTTTTGTTTTGAAAGTCAGAGTTTTAGAGAAAGAAGGAAAAACAAAGATTTTTCCATGTGCTGTTTTTTTCCCTAGATGGCCACAATAGCCAGTGCTGGGCCACGTTGAAGGTAGGAGCTTCATTGGGTCTCCCATGTGGATGCAGGGACTCAAGGACTGGGAGTCATCCTTTGCTGCTTTTCCAGGCCACATTAGCAGGGAGCTGGATCAGAAGTGGAGCATCCAGGACATGAACCAGTGCCCATATATGGGATGTCGATGTTGCAAGGGGCTTTGCCTGCTGGGCCACACTATTAGCCCCCCAGCAGTTTTTGTTTCTCTGGAACCTTCCTTACATTCCTGATGCACTTCTGCTGGGCCACCTCAGAGAACGTCCTGCTGCTTTCACCATGGGGTAGTCACATGAGTCTGACACAGCCAAGGATCATCTCCCACTCTTCTGGTCAGAGCAGTTGGTTCAGGAATGGACACATGGCTCAGGATGGGCCAATGGGCACCATTTGTTGGAGGAGGATTGTTGCCTTTTGGGTCTTGACATTGAAAGGATGTGGCTGCTTTATCTTCCCAGTGATGGACACCTACTCACAGCAGGGGATAAAAGACCGGAAACGGTCAGGATCAACTCAGAGTATTGAAAAGGTAGACATGGGGTTGATGTTCTGTGTGATTAGAGAGAGATTTAGATGGATAGATGACAGGGGTGATAGGTGGAGAGACCTTGGAACATGCCGTGCCTGAGGACAGTGCTATGTCGGACATCCCAGGTACATGGATCAAAAAGTCTGCCTTCAGTTTAAAGTAGCTCATTTACAATCACTGTACCTTGCCTCCCAGGGTCTGGCATGGCTATTGGCCACCGCTCCCTGCAGACACCCACCTCCAAACTCCACCTGAATGGCATTGCCCCCTGCCTATAACACTTTCTTCTAAAAAAAAAATCCTCATTGACTCCAGGTGTATATGGAAGAACAAATGGAAGCTCCAAGGGTTAGTCACGAGCCCAAAGTCTCACAGCTGATCCTTGGCAACCAACTTGGAATTTGAACCCAGACAAGTCAAATTCTAATGCAATTCGTACGCAGCAGCAGAGGTGGGGGATATCCAGCCCATGAGCCGAATAAGGCCTGCAAAATCACTGGGCCTGGTCCTGCCCAGGCAACAGCAGGTGGGATTCCAAATTCAATGTGTCTACAGCAGGCTCGTTTCTAAGCAGATCATTTTATGTGGCTGGCGAATGATGCTATAAATATCCAAATGGCCCTTGGCAGAGAAAAAACGTTTCTCCACTGCTGTATCTACAGGATTGATTCTCAGACTTTAGTGTAACAAAGACTCTTAAAAGCTTGCTCAAACACATTGCTTCCTAGAAGCTGGTTAAAACCCTGGAGCTTCCTGGAGGTCTAGGGTGGGAGCCTGAGGCTTTGCCTGGCGGGGACGCTGCTGCTGGTACTGCTAGTCTGGAGACCACCCTTTGAGAACCATGCTGTGCAATGCAAGAGCTGTGCTTCCTGCAGGAGGAACATCTGTGCTGGGAAGAGTTCTGGAGGATTGGCCAGGGCTGGAGACAGGCAGGCAAATCTCTTCTGCTGTTAAAGAAACCTGCTGTGGAAGTAGGCAGGATGGGGCATAACTGGTTATGAGCCTGAAGGACTGGTGTCCCATAGGGGCACTGGTTTGAGTCTCAGTGGCTTCATTTCCAATCTAGTTCCCTGTTGAAGCTCCTGGGAAGGTAGTAGAAGATGGTCCAAGTGCTTGGGCTCCTGCAGCCACCTGGGAGACCCTGATGAACCTCCTGGATCCTGGCTTTGGTCTGGCCCAACCCTGGTAATTATGGCAAATTGGGGAGTGAACCAGTGGCCGTTGGTGTGTTGTTTTTGCTGTACCCAGCAACATTGTCACTGTGAACATCTTTGACTAACACATCCTTGACATTGAAGCCACATTGTTTCCAAGGAGGTTGTCATTCAAAGCTTTATGGTGCATTTCAGCAGACTTGAGTTGTGACGTTGATGGAAACAAAGGTTGCCACCATGCCAGGTCTGATACCACCTGTTTCCACTCAGGAGAATCTTCACTACCAACAGCACTGATTTTTGAAGGCATCCTGCAGGGGCAGGCAAAGGCTTGTCAGTTGGTCTAGGTGGTGAGAGTTTGCAATCCAGTGTAATTCCACCAGCACTGCTGTCTTTATAGCTGACTTTCCATGCCTTGAACCATGACGTACTCGCCCTTGCTTGTTGTCACCATTTCAGGCAGAAACTGGCATGGATGCTGCTGTGTTAAGGTTTTTTATCCTATTTTTCTAAGGCATGTGCTGACTTCCTCAATGATTTCCTTGTATCCCCCCTCACTCTAGGTGGTGTGGTGGATCCCATTTTATTCACACCATCAGTGAGTTGTTTCACACTGAGTGTGTGAGCCAGGAGAGTGTGCTCCTGGGTCTGCCCGTTCCTGGAAATACCAGCTTCACACTCTTTGAATGCAGTGTCTGTGTCCTCAGGCCTCAGTTGTATAATAATTGCTGATCTCTAATGTCCATAGGGAGATGTCCATGGTGTCAGCACGCTGGCATGTAGCTGCCAGTTCACTTGCGACCCAGGCATTCTTGAAGGAGCTCTTTCCCATCTCAGCAGTCTCCTTTGAGATTTTGTCAGTGGTTCTGCTCTCAACAACACCACGTTGGTAGATCGGATGTGCAGTGGTGATGCACCTGCCTGAATCTCCGTGTCCAGGGATGACGATATAGGGATGAGTCTTTCCTACTTTTGCCTTTGATTTGGTGGCGGTTTTCATGACACCTGTGTTCTGGCAGCAAACCTGTTGAAAAGAAGCTATAATGAAATTTGAAATCAGAAAGACTTTGTTCTTTTCAAGATAATTTTGGCTGCTCTGGGTTCCATAGTTCTGTATGAATTTCAAGATTTAAAAAATCCTGTTAAAAAACCTTGTCCAATCACAATTTTGAGTATATCTCTAAGTGAAAGCCGCTTGAAGATTAGGCTGTCAATGGCACCTCTTTTACCAGTGTACAGGGCAGACATCACTAGTCTATCTAAGAGCTACTTGTTAAAATTACCTTCCCTGTGGCATTTCATGTGGTCCACACCCAATGACTGGCAAGGACAATTGAAGCCTGAACAATTGCTTTCTATAGGAAGAGTTGAGCACTGTGAATCCAGGTCATCCCACCAGCTAGTTTCCCACTTGATTTTGGCACAGTTACTGTTGAGAACTGGCTGAAGGGCATGGTGTGCCACGAGGAGCCATCACATGGCATCCACCTTGCACGCACAGAAGAAAAAGGCACAGAACTGCCCCTCCCCTGTTCTCGCCATCTCTCTTCCACAGCAGTCCTCTCTACATCCTTCTTTCTGTTTTAAGTGACATCAGCTAATGTCCACTGAATGCTGACTTTCCACCAAGCACTTTTTCCAAATTCGTGACATGTGTTGATTTATCTAATCCTTCTAGCAACCCCTGGGTACTGCAGTTACTAATTCCCCTCTGCAGGTGGAGAAAATGGGCATCAGAGAGGTTAAGTGTGTTTTCTGATGGTGCACTCCTGGTAAGAAGAAGAAGCAGGACTTGGATGTAGAATTTAAATTCTAGAACCTGAGATTTTTGTGCCCCTCCAAGAGCAGCTCCTTGTAGGGCAAATGAATGGGACCTCAGGATAGAGTCCAGACATGCTCCTTCCCTTCCAAGCTCCTTCCCAAGCTTCTCTCAATCGCCTCTTGACATGTCTTCCCTGCTGGCTTGTCCTGGGCTCTCACATTTGCTGCCTGCTCCATTGGTCACCTGTTATCCGACATAGCCTCCAGTGCTTGTACCCTAAGGCTCACATCTCATCTTTCCAATCCATTCAAAGCTTTATTGATCTCGCCTGACATTTTCTTCTCTCAGGTTCTCAACCCCACGCTGCCAGACAAATGGCCTCTGTACTTCTGAGGCTCACAGTCACACAGCTGTTAAAACCAACTCAGAGCTCTAGGTTAATCGGGAGAACTTGTGTTGGTGGAAGGAGCTGCTATAGTAGATGG
Source organism: Ochotona curzoniae (assembly GCF_017591425.1). Lineage (NCBI taxonomy): Eukaryota > Metazoa > Chordata > Mammalia > Lagomorpha > Ochotonidae > Ochotona > Ochotona curzoniae. Next base: position 10,049,851 of record NW_024465421.1, read on the forward strand.
AAGAGGGACATTTGCCTCCTGGGGACTCTGGAAGATTCTCACCAGGGATGCCTAAAAGGCATTGATCTCAGCACTTTATGCTTTAAAGGCACTTCTCTCTGAAGTCCTGGATGTCCTGGGGAGTGTACCTGTCACGTGATCCAGCAGAGGGTGCAGGGTTGAACTCCCCTGTCTGTTAAGATGAGGACAGGACTCGTGTATTCTGGGGGTTAGTCTATCTAGACTGCCAAAGGCTGATGTTGCTTGGCGGCATCTCAGTGATTTCTTCCATGTTCTTGGATGACTGGATCCCTGGGTTCCCAAAGCATCGAAAGTTGAAACAGAAGCATGCTGTGGTGCTGGATAAGTGAGTGATGTCTCATTGTCCAACAGGGGGAAATGCTCATTTGGGTTCTCTCTGAAGTCAGATCTATGAAAAGGTTCCTCTATTGTTGGGATGCAGAGAGTGGACTGGGTTGCTGAGGGACAAAGCAGGCAGTGGCAGTGTGTGATGTGCCTGGCATGAAATGGTAACTTAGCAATGACAATGGAATCTGCTTCCGCACAATGGTGTACGCCAGCTGTAGTCCCAAGTGCTTGACTCACCTTCAGTGGGAACTCATCCGGAATGCATGGCATCTCTGAGAGGTGGGGACCCTCATCTCTCCTTAGTTTGCAAATGAGAAAATGGAAGATTGGCAGAGCATTTTGGTAACTTGCCCTTGGCTATGATTCGCACTCAAGCCTCTGGCTCCTAGATTTGTGGTGCCAACTTAAATGTTTTCCTGCCTGACCTTGTCTGTTCTTGAGGTTTCTGTCACTTACGTCTACCCAATTTTATGAATCTTTTTGTCTTAGTGAGGGTCCCTAAATGAAACCACCAGCTGTGCTGAAGGGAGAGAGCTGTGCTAAAGCAACAGTTCAAGCTCTAGTTTATAGAGGAGAAAAGGCAAAGGAAGGGTTACATTTAATGATCATTTGTTTTGTCATTCTTTATTCACTATTTTTTTCTGAGTTTTTTTTTTTTTCCCAGTAAATGTTTGTTGAGCACCTGCTACCTGCTTGACTAACACATCTGTTGGCTTAGCCAGGAACAAATATTTGTCCAGTATGGGTATTTGAAGACTAGAGGTGAAGATCATCACATTTCTAGTAAAGTAAAATGGAGGGCTGAGTTTAATTTCCAACTTTGGATCCAGGCTCCAGCTTCTGTTAGCACATAGTCAGGAAGGCAGTGGTGATGACTTAAGTGATTAGATTCTAGCTGTTCATGTGGGAGACCTAGATAAATGCCCATCAATATCGAACAACACCCCAAACTTGTTAGAGGCATTGTTGTAGAACCCCTAAACTGGATATTTTTGTCTGACAGGCAGAAAGCCAATCATTGACATTGGGGTTGTGAAAGAAAGTAGGTTTTTATTGCAAAACACGGAGCAAGGAGCCAGGTAGCTATTGCTTAGTTCCCAGGCTCCCCAAGGGGCCCGAGGGTGAAGGTTCTTATAGACAAAAAAAAAAAAAAAATGGGACTGAGAGATGCGTATATGCAATATTCCCAATTGGTCAGCAAGGCCCTGGTTTTTAGAAAATTTATGATGGTGTGGTGGGCTCCAGCCCATTTGGGGCGTTATGTGAATGAAGTTAAATTTTCTCCAGGACTTCCTTCCAGACTATACTATCTATTGATGTTCTTTTCTATTGGAGAAACAAATGACTCCTGGAGTCTGACAGGCCAGCTGGCTCACTTCCCAAGTCAGTGAATTCCTTTTGATAAAAGACAGGCAAGAACTTCCTGTGCCAAGGGAGACACACACAGGAGGTTTTCTGCTTTCACATTATAGGGGCTTGGTTTCACCTTGTTGCAGCTTTGGCCCTTAGCCAAGGAGCATAGCACGCTTCTGAGGAGTGAGCTAGCAGCTGGGAGCTCTCTCTCTTCCTCATTCTCTCTCCCCCGCACCTCTTTGGGTCTTTCTCTCTCTCTCTTTTAAATTGCACACCCCAGGAAAGAACATAATGGAGAAGTAAAGATTATTGCAGAAGGGAAAATGCAGTCCCTGAAAACTCTATCTGGATCCTACTCTCCTGGTCTGAGGCAGATGGCCACCAATTTGTCCAAAGCTAGATAATTATGTGTGATGTTTGCCATGTTCTGAGTGGAGCTCTCCACTGAATCTTGGTGTTCTGAAAACATCTGAAAGCCTTGACTTGTACTGCATATAGTTGGAAAGATTGGAGGCAAATAAGACTTTTCCTTATTATGGATAATGGGAAGCCCCAGGCTCCTATTACAAATCTGTTCCTTACCACATGTGGCCATGTATTGGTAGAACTAGTTGCCTAAATAAGCGAAGCATACAACAAAACCTCCCATGGATTCTAACATGTTGAGTAAGGGTAGGAGCTTAGACCCAGGCTACTTGGGTCAATCCCAGCCCTAACACTTGTTGGCTATTTGATTTTGAATACAGTCACTCCCCCCATGCCAGATGGTGTGAAGAGGAAGAGATACATGTTTGGTTGTCAAGCCTTGATATTTCTGGTTTGTTATAGCTGTTGTAAGCACTCCTGTGATTGGAATACTCGGAGTGGCAAAGTGGAAGGTCAGAGGCTGGGGAACTACCATGTTGTTGAGTATGGAAACAGGTGCTTATAGTCATAAGACTCCCTAGGTCTTGAGAAGGATTCTGGAGGTGGAGGTGGTTCTTGCTGGCATTCTTCTGTGATCCCATCTGACTGCAAGGATAATCCTGCTTGCTTGACCCTGGTAGGGAAAATGTTTTTCCTTTCTCACCTCCCTGAGCCAGACTCAAGGCCCTTGCCTGAGTCCAGATGGCAAGCCTTTTCCATTTTTCCTCTGTAAGACTTTTGAGAAGAGCATCTGAAGAGGGTTGGTGGGAAGTATGGAAGTTGGGTTCAAATCCCTGCCCCCTTTTATTTGGGAAAAAAGACTTATCTATTTTTCTTTGAAAGGCAGATTTTCTATATAGAGAAAGGTTTTCCATTCACTGTTGCATTTCTACAATGACCAGAGCTGCGCTGATCTGATACCAGGAGCAGAAACTTCTCCTGGGTCTCCATGTGGCTACAGAGACCCAAGCATTTGGGCTGTTTTCTGCTTCTTTCCCAGGCTGTAAGCAGAGAGCTAGGTTGGAAGTGGAGCATTCGGGACATGAACCAATGTCCATATGTGATTAGCTTTTTATGCCACCATTATCTTCCCCAACTCAAATCTGTTTTTAGAGTGGCAGATGCCCTACCCATGAGACTGCTCTGCTCTTCATCTCATTGACTGTCCATGCTGGAGGTTCATGGGGTGGGAGACAGTCAGCCAGTGAGGCTAAACTCCCCCTGCATCTCAAGTCTTATACTGGAGCTTTAATTGCTCTTTAAGTTATAGTTGAGTCCCTTTCTACTCCCCATGTGGATTTCTGTTGCCATTTCCTCTCCTGACTCTCTTGCCTCAGATTTCAAGTGTCTCATTTCTTTTTTTTTAAGTTTTATTTATTTGTTTTAATTGTTATTAACATTGTATTATGTGATACAGTTTTATAGGCACTGGGATTCCCCCCACCCCTCCCTCATCCTTTACCCAATAGTGGATTCCTCCACCTTGCTGCATAACCACAGTTCAAGCTCAGTTGAGATTCCTTCATTGCAAGCATATACCTAGCATAAAGTCCAGCATCTTATTGTCCAGATAAGTTCAGTGGCTTCTTGGGGAGACCTTCTCTGGTCTAAAGGTAGAGCTAACAGAGTAAAGTTCCGGTCAGTTAAAAGCCCCAACAAAACATCAGCATCAATATACAATGTTATGGAATTAATTGACATAGTATTGAGTAAACAATATGTTAAAAATAATGCAAGTTCAATTCTTCAAAACACCTGGGTTGCAAGTGTCTCATTTCTAAGCCAACCTCAGCCCTCTGATGGTTTCAAGAGACTACGATTTCATAGACTCCCTGGAGTTTCGTCCTACCGGCAAGAGACTTCTTGTGTTAACCTGATGACATTGGAGTAGTACCCCTAAAAATCAATTTTAATCAGTAGTTTTCCAATTTTTAAAAGTTGTCAACATGTAAAGGCACTCTGCAGATTGAATAAAGTGTGTTTATTGGCCACATGTGAACTGTATGTAACCAGTGACCTCCATCTTTGTGGATAATGCTGGAGGTCTGTCTCTCTGGGTGGACTGGGTGTCCCTTCACGGTGGATTTTTCTTACTTCTTCAAGTGTCTGCTGCAGAGTCTTAGGGGACACTGTGTGCTTTAAGTCAATTGCTTCCCTTGGACACATCTTAGTCCCACTCAAGTCAACTGTTTCCTCCAAGGACAAGGGAGGAGGAGGTTAAAGAAATGGTAAGAAGGGGTTGCAGGTGGTTTTGTGCAAAAATGGGCAATTGAGGAAAGAAAGAATCTTACAGTAAAGGGCCTAGAGGAGAAAGAAATCCATGAAATCTTTCCAAGGTTGGGGAAATCACAGGGCACACGGGTTCTTAGATACGCCAATAGGAGCCCAGGGAGTCCTTTAGGTCCAGACACTTGGAGGCAAACCTAGACTGTGATTGGATACTTAATGAGCAACTGGGATCCTTCTAGGGTCCATGTCTGCTTGGTGCATGCCTTTGCATCTACCCAGGCTCCATGGATACCATGTACTGGTCGCTGGGCTAAGCTACACACAACATTGCTGAGAAAGAGAGACCCGTGTGGTCCTGATGTGAAATAGATTGAGGGAGGTCTGCCTCGTCTCTGCTTTAGCTCCAAACCTGAGTCTGTCCTGGTTTAAGTCCTTGGGTTCTGCAGTTTCCTCATCCCTGGCCACTAAGAGCAATAAGGCACACCTCTTTTAATGACAAGTGTCAGAACAGATTTACGGCCTTTCTGCAGACAGATAAAACACTGCCGTCTTCTCGGCTGCCTGTCATGTTGGATGAGAATGTGGGGCACTCCCCCTCACTCCCTTACAGATGGGATTTTGAGTAATGAGGGTGGGATGGAGGGTGGGTGGAGGTAGGGCAAGAAAGGAGAGAAACAATGGCAGTCAAAGAGATGCAGGGATAGAGATGGAATTCACGGAGGTTTTATACACACACACACACACACACACACACACACTGATGATGCTAGGGAGAATGAAAATCAGGCTTGCAAGAGGCAAAGAAATGGAGTAGATAGGAGATATGGACATACAGGACTGATCCAGAGACAGGCAGAATGCAGTTCAGGGTAGGAAGCAACAAGGGGAAGGGATAGGGTTGCAGAGGGAGAGACCAACACAGAGCCCCACATGGGCTCCAGGGAGTGGGGTGACCGCCTACAGAACAGGTGCTGTGAATGGGAGCGTAATCTGCCAAGGTGGTTTACATTCAGATTTGAACTGAAGCCAGGGGCTCACTGAACTGGAAGTCCCCTGGCCCCAGAACCCATTCTCTCCCACAGTCTAGTCCAGAATCCATTCTCTTTCCTTCAGGAAGGAGGGGGCAGGAAACACAGACAATAACATGAAAGAGATCAAGCCTTGCTATGGAAAGAGGTTGGGTCTTTAGCTTTTCCTGTCTCACTTGTAGTGCACTTGCAGTCAGAGCTGAAGATGAGGGGAGAAACAGAGGAGGAGGCTTTGATAGGTCATGGCAAATCACATTCCTTGGACAAGAGCAGGATTGGAGGGCTAGTTTCTTGACTGGGGCAAGATGGTGGTGAAGTTGAGATGAGTCTATGTTGGTAGCCAGTATTGCTCTTCCTGTGTGACATTTGATGGAGATTCCGCTTTGGCTGAAGGGAGATTGGGGTCGAGGAATAGCCTGACAAGAAGAGGAGGCCCCAGGTGAGGTCAGAACTGTGCACTTGGAGGTTGGAGACAGCGGACTCCACTTCTTGCTTCACTCTGGAGTTAGGCAAGAGTTGGGCTATCATACAGGCTGGCCCCAGGAGAAAGAACCTCATCTCTTCTTCTCATAGGTCTTTAAGTGAACCCCCATGTGAGGGATAGGCAGAGATGGCTTGCTCACATTGGGGGCTCTTCTTCCTGGGGGTCAGCACTGAGATCAAAGAGAAGGTCTCCAGGAGCTGTCCACCCTCAAACCTTGCTGAGAGAGAGAGAGAGAAAAGAAGAAGAAGTCGTCTAATCATTAGTGTCTTTAAAGGAGCAGAAAGATTTCTTGCTCGCATTACAGAGCAGAATGGGTTTGCACAAGGGCTGGGCTTCACATGCTCTTTTGGGGACCCCCTTCTTGGGATTCTGTCCCTCTGTACCCCTCTAGCTCCTCTGCTTGGCTGGGTGAAAGAAGTGAGTGTGCAAGTTCAACCTGAGTGTGTGCCTTCCTGTGTCCACTGCCAGCGGGGACCCACCTGGGATGCACTCGATACCACTGCAGTTCAAGACAAACACGGCCACAGAAGACCTGTCTCCCCAAGGCCTGGGTTCTTGCTGCTACAGTGGACTGGGTGTGGAGCCAGTTCAGGGTTGGGGACTGGTGAGGGAGGCTGGATCCCTTCTTGTGCACAGGAGCGCCTGTGTCTGACAGCGTCAACTCCCTTGTAAGTGTGCTGGAAAACACCGTCCAACGTTAACTAAACACCCGCTAATTACTCTGAGAATATTTATTGAGGTTTCCCCTGCGTTGAAATAAAGAATTATTGAAACATGTATCACCTCCCGAGCTGTTCATCATCAGTGGATATATTTTAAATACAGCAGTCCATTAGTATTTTAATTTAGCCTGTCTCCTGGAGAATATGTGCCGGATCAGACAAATGTCCCCAGCTTCAGAGCCAAGGGGGAAATTTCCTCACCTAGTTAATCTTTATGTTCTTCTCACCAGGAGCAAATTCCGGCTGCACCGGCAAAAGAGAAACGTGTCTCCCGGGGGCAGCACTGATGGTGAGTGTCCTTGAGGAGCAGGTGGCCAGAGCAGGGAGCTCTAAATTGGGGAGGAAACACGACAAGGCTGGGAGCTGGGGAGGCTCCGTCACTTCCTGGGCAAACTTCCTTAAAGCTGAAACCAAAGCACAGCTGATGCATTATGTTCCAGGGATGGCAAAGGACTTGTCTGCCTTGGATGCAACCTTTCTATCCAGGGGATGGTGTGTCCTTCACGTATCACACATGCTTTTTTTTTATCTTGGTGAGGTGGCGACACTTAGAAAGGGACAGACACAGTGACTTGGAACTTGAATGTTTCTGGCTGGCCTGTGCCTTGGAGATTGTCCCAGGAGCTCTGTGGGACCCTCACGCTGTGCATCCAATAGACATCTCTCGGGCATGTTCTGAATAACAGGTTCTGTTCTGGTCACTGGAGAGACAGGTGTGAGCCAGGTAGAGAGGTGTGAGCCAGGTGTGGGAGGCAGATCAGACCTGTTGGCAGTCATGACTGCAAGTGTGTTTCAGAGAGTGACCCCTGAGAATACAAGCAGGGTGATGGGAGCTGGGAGTAGCCGGGGGAGAAAACCTTGCTTGGCTTCAGAATTCTTACTCTAAAGTGAGGGAGTGGAAGAAGCTGATGGAATCTTGGAAGCTACAAAAGTGAGGAGGATGATGGGTCATTCTGTGTGCCCCCAACACATGGGAAAGAGCAGGATTGGGTGAGGGGAAGGGGGTGACGATGCTATAATTTGGAGCATGTTGAGGCAGAGGCACATGCTGCATAGCCAGTTATTGAGAGGAAAGGCGTGTACTGGAAACACTTCTCTCTCTACTCCCACTGATGTACTGAGCTGCATCTCTCACAATTGATTTCAGCACCCAGGGATGGACAGTTCCATGCCCTGGCTGGTGTCCTGCGCTATTGCCTCAGTTGGGTGGAGCTCAACTCAGAGCAGTTGTACCCAGAGTTAACATCTTTGGGGTTGGGTGGGAGTGGTGTTTGGTGTAGAGGTGAGGTTGCTGCTTGAGACCCCTACATCTCCTATAGGAGGCTTTGGGTTTCAGTCCTGGGTCCTTCTCTGCTTCCTGCTGATCTGCACTTTGAGCAGCACCAAATTATAATTCCAGGGCAGAGGCTTCTGCTCCCCACATGGGAGACCTGGATGGTGTTCCAGACCTCTGAGACCAGCCTGACTCAGGTCAGGTTGTTGTTGTGAGTATCTGGGGGAATGAGTCAGTGGATGGGAGATTTCTGTCTGCCCATGTGTCTTCCTGTCAGAGAACAGGGAAAAAAAAAAAATCCCCATGGAGACTGTCAGTGAAGGGAGACTGGAAGCGGTGGGTAAATGTGCCAGTTTCTCCATTTCTTTGGGCACAGCTCCCTGCTACACTTCTGTGCAGAGTTCCCTGGAGACCGGGCCCCATTGCCCACTGTCCCTCCCCCCACCTTCCCTCACTCATCAGTGTGCACCCTGTACTTGCATTTCTTCCTTGTCATCCCAGTTCCTTGGCCCTGCTTTTTTTGGATTCACCTTTCTTACTTCTGGCTCTAGAGTCTTCGACTCAGGCTGTGTGTTGGGGGTCTCCAAGTGAGGACAGACTCTTGATTCACTTCATGGGGATATTCAGCATTGACAGGGGGTAAGGGGAGATTTCCCAGGAGGAATGGGAAGTAGGAGGAGTGGGGCAGGGTCTGAGAGCAGACCCCTGAAGTGTATGAACAACCAAAAGGGCAGGCAAAGAAGAGGGCATGCTTTTCAAATCACACAAACAGCCCAAATCACCCAACAGCCAAATCCTTAGAAAGAATCTCTTGTGGATTCTCCTCTTTTTCCTTTCTGTTTCTTCCTCTGAGCCATGAGGTCATAAGCAGTTCTCAGGAGGACTCTTCACACCCTCCACATGCTGTGTCTGAAATTTCTCCTTCCTAGAGCCTGCTGGTTTGCAATCCAGTGGGACTGCTTGAAGCATGGTGTGTGTGGTGTGCACATCCACCTGGTTCCCCTGTGCAACAGCGGTCCCTGCAGGATTCCCAGGCAAAGTCACCTCTTCTTCCTCTCAGTTGCTGTCTTAATCAGCCCTCCCCACAGCCAGGCTGCCTAAGGAACAGTTGGGAGACTCAGGGGTCTAGACAAAGGAGCTTGCTTTTCTTGTCTACACCTCTGCAGGTTGGTGAAGGCAGCCCTGCTCCACCTGCTTTTTTTCTCTGGCTGGAAGGGCAGTGGCATGAATAGAACCTCTATAAACTCACAGACTGTCCTTTTCCTTCCTATCTGACTGACCAGGCTGAGTCTTAGGTCCAAGCCCCTGTTTTCAGGGAGCAAAGAAGGGCTTCTCCCATGAGTATCTGGTGCATTGTAGGCATGCACTCGAATGCTCACTGAGTATTCGTCTTTGTATGAACCATGAAGCGCACATATGCTTTATTTCCCAACTACACTGCACCATTGCTTTAGGAAGGAACCCACACACCATGACTCTCAGCACCTCCCCACTGATTCATTTAGCAAAGGGATAGTGTGTGTGGTAAACTGTGGCCACATGGTAGGTGAATTTTGATAGTAAATAGAATTTGCTGACAGACTGGATATGAGCTTTGTAAGACAGTGAGGGACATGGTGATATGGTTTTTGACCTGAGCAATTGAGAAAATGGAGTTGCCATAGATAGATGGGGGAAGCAGTAGGAGGAACTGGTGCTCAGAAAATTGAAGGTCGTTAATATCTGTTTCATCGCTTGTGAGCATGTGGGATGCTCAATATTTATGGGTTGCAGAGGAGCTATTGAGGTGATATGCAGACCCTAGAACCGTTAACAGTGAGTCCTAGAGTTAGCAAGCGATTTATCTTTCAATTCTTTATTGACTCTTTTGATTAGTTGAAAAGTCTCTGGTGCTACCTAGTTGTCTTTAAACGTTGGCTTGTTCACCTTTTTAGAAAAGAGAGATTAAGCTGCAGACTTAAAGAACTGGATGGGCAATCTTTGGCTAGATTTTCTTACAGAACTTTCTTTTCCTTGTATTTCATCTTTGGAGTAACTTCTCCTTAGGATTGTGGACACGAGGTCCTTTGCTATGCCAATATGCAATTCCCTTAAAAAATGAATCTACTTATACTGGGAAGGACATCTATTTATAAAGAAATGTTTTATGTGTCCATTTGGGAAATAGTCATGAAGTATAGATTGTATATCAGACTCTGCTTTGGGTGCTGGGGAGATGGCTGTAGATAAAAGTAGATGGAAACTCAGGCCTGCATGAAGTTTGCCATCTTGGGTGTGGTGGGAGAAAGCAGATCACAGACAAAAGAAATAGATGAAATAGAATTATTTTAGAAAATGGCATGTCCAGTATAAGTAAAGCAGAAAGGAAGGATTAGTGCTAAGGGCTGGACACTGTGATTTTAATAAGGCAGTAAAATAACCAAGGAATCCTTGGTGGAGAAGGCAACACCTGGGGAGAGGCTGGGAAAGATACTATGCTGGTGTGTGAGGGGCAGTATTGCTGACCTAGGGAACAGCAAGAAGGAAAGCTCAGGCTGGAACATGTCTGACATGGTCTAAGGAAGGCAGTCTAATGTATTTGGTATAGAGGGAATAGCAGGGAGAAGAAACAGGTGCTTGTTTTTGGCATGGTGAGAGCAAGGTGCTATCAGAGAGGTGATAAGGTAGCAAGATCTTTAGGTTCCATGAGATAGGTAGTAATTTCCTTGTTACTTGAGGAATAAGGAGGTGGAGTCCTTGGGAGCTTTGGGCATGGGAGTGACTTGACATGACATGTCGCTGACAACCCTCCCTGTGGCGGTTGCATCAAGAGCAAACTCTTGGGAGCAGGACAGTGACTGGGACAACTAAGTGAAGGCTGTTGTGGGAACTCAGGTGAGAGATGATGATGTTAAGTCGGGGGCCGGCCCGATGTGGTCAGCTCTTGGATTCATTTTGAGGGCAAAGCAACCAGAATATCCTGACAGATTGAGAATATGCCATCTGAGGGGATGAGGGAGAAGGGTTTGACCTGAGTGATTGAGAAAATTAAGCTGCTGCTATGCAAGCGACCAGGAGGGGCAGGTGAGCGGGACATGAGAAATTTCATTTGGTTGTGTTGATTCTGGGACACCTGTTAGACGTGGCGTGAAGATGTTAGATTAGGTTGGATGGCTGAGGGTGGAGTTCAGGAAAGTGAATGTGAGAGTCAAAGGCCTGTAGATGGTGCTGGCTCAATGGCTGTAAGCAGGGGAGGGCACAGAGCTTGGGGGTCTTTCCTGCCTGCAGCTGCTTCTGTATTTGTAGCTGCTTGATTGGCTGAACTCTGAGTCAGAGATATGACAGGTACAGCTGGCACAAAACTATTTCCCTGGTAGTGACTCAGGGAAAACACTCCAATGTCATGTGGATCCAGAAGGGTAGGGGAATTTTGCTTTGAAAAACTGTCATTTTGGCATAATCACTCCGTATCCCGAGCTTTGCACGTTAAGCTTCTCAAATTGATCTGTCCTATCATTTGACTTCCTAAAAACCTTGTCTTTTTCTTTGCTTAGCTTGTATCTCCACTGGGAAGCAGTTGTCCGAAGCCTGAACTATAAATGTCAAAACATCGTGCATAAGGTTTTCTGAGGTTTCTGATATTGGACAATTTGGGGCATTAGGTTTCCACATCAGAGAAGAAAATTTTCTTCCTGTCTTGGTGTTATCACTGTAGAATGGGCCTCTACTGCTTTAGGTCTTGGGGCCAAACACAGATGCTTAAGATGTGTAATGAGTTTTGTTCTGGGATGTGAAAATGGCTTAGTCTGAGAATTGGGAAGGTGATTTAAAATGCTAAAAACTACCATCAAATGCTATGCTCTATTTGCCAGGTTCTGTTTTTATCATGGCTGCTTTACCAAAAAACCCTTTCACTGGTTCTACATCCAATTTACAGCTGCTGTGCATGTCAGCTGATAGCTGGCTGAAGAGTGGTTATTCCCTCTAACTGAGAAGAAGTCACATCTGCTGGATGCTTAGGAGTCACTTCCCCTGACTGAAGAGTAGTAGCATCAACCTGCCTGGAGGGGAGCCATTTCCTTTGCCCCTACCCCCAATCAATGACTGGCTGGACAAGCCGACCTTGGCTGGCGTTCTCATCTCAGTTTGAGATCAGCTGTCATGGTCCAATATGTGATCCTAACTTCCCCCTGGCTCAGGCAGTCTTGGGTTGAGAGTGTACACCCCCTTTCCTTTCCTCCTATTCCTCTTCTGCTCTCTTGCCCTGCTGAGCACTTTATCTCACAGTCCCATCCTGGGCTCTGTTTCTCGGGACCTCAAGTGTCTGATGTATTTTCTATCACAGGATTCTCCCAACAAACCTGTGTCATGGTATCCTGTGGTATGTGAATGTGGACCCAAAGACTCTGAAAAGGAATGACCAGCCCAGGATCACACACCTGGGCAGGTGGAAGAGCCAAGAATTGAACCCAACAAACTTCCCAAAGCTCATGCTCCTAACAGCATGATGTGCCACCCCTCCCTTGGGTGGGTCTCAGATACGTGATGCATCATATGTCTTGCTTTCTCTCTCTCCTTTTTAAGATTTTATTTATTTATTGGAAAGTCAGATATACAGAGAGGAGGAGAGACAGAGAGGAAGATCTTCCGTCCGATGATTCACTCCCCAAGTGAGCGCAACGGCCGATGCTATGCCGATCCGAAGCCAGGATCCAGGAGCCTCTTCCGGGTCTCCCACACGGGTGCAGGGTCCCAAAGTTTTGGGCCGTCCTCCACTGCTTTCCCAGGCCACAAGTAGGGAGCTGGATGGGAAGTGGAGCTGCTGGGATTAGAACCGGCACCCATGTGGGATCCCGGGGCGTTCAAGGTGAGGACTTTAACAGCTAGGTCATACTGCCGGGCCCTGCTTTCTCTTTTGTATGAGTTAAATGTGGACTTCTTTCTGTAATGCTGACTGGAGGGCTAGAAGGCATGGAGAGGCCGGAGATTCCTGGGTGCTTGTGGGAGACTATGAAATAAATAAAATTCGTGAACTTATTCTGGTCATGTTATGTTATTCCTGGAAAATCCAAGAACACTTTCCATTAGAGTTTGGACGATAGCCAGAGATTTCCACCCATTTGTGAGTCATTCACCTACTGAGTAGCAACTGTCCTAGACTTCGTTTCAGATGACTCTGTGTACACGTGTGTAACATGTGAAGAGGAAAATATCCTAATCTTCAGGACGCCTGACGAATTGTCTTTATCTTACCATTAATTTTTTCACAGTCCTTTTTACAAGTTTTCCAGCTGGGCCAAATGAAGCAGTCTTCTCAACTATGTGCAATGGATAAAAGAACTGTTGTCCCAAACTTTGGAAAACCATAGTAAATGCCTGAGCGACTACATGTTGTCTTTGGATCTATGGGATTAGGAGAAGATCCCCTGGTATAACTTGCCAGGTGTACATGGTGGACTTGGCCACCTGATGGATAGGCTTGTGTTTAAAATGGAATGCTGAGCAGATGAGATTGGAGGAGCAGCCATCTCTAGGATAAAAATATTTATTGCATACTGGCTGGATGTGAGAGAGTTGGGGAAGGATAATTCATGCATAAAAGGGATTTGGGGTGGAGTCAATATCTGCCAATAATGATCTGTGTTTGTGAGGACTTAAAATTGAGTCTCACTTGCCTTAAGAGAAATAGAGAAGGCATGGTCTCCCACACCAGTACAGGGTCCCAAAGACTTGGGCCCTGCTACCTTTCCAGACTGTAAGAGGGAGCTGGATCCGAAGTGGAGAACCTGGGAAATGAACCAGTATCCACAGGGGATGCCAGCCCCATGAATGTAAACTTAACCTAGTATGCCAGCGTGATGGCCCCTAAGGGTTACACTTTTTAAAAAATATTTATTTTTGTTCAAAAGTTAGATATACATAGAGGAAGAGAGACAGAGAGGAAGATCATCCGTCTGATGATTCACTCCCCAAGCAGCCACAACAGCTGGAGCTGTGCCTATCCAAAGCCAGGAGCCTGGAGCCTCTTCCTAGTCTCCCATGCGGGTACAGGGTCCCAAGGCTTTGGGCCGTCCTCCACTGCTTTCCCAGGCCACAAGCGGAGAGCTGGATGGGGAGCAGGATCAATAAATTCCCAATATGACATAATCTAACAATTCATTAAATAAGATGTTAACGACTTATCACAATCCTGTATGCTAGGGTTGAGTGGCTCTCAATATTTTAGTAGACATAATACCAAGCATTATTTCTGAGTACCCTTTCAGTTAATGTGTGTTTTCATGTGTATAATTCTAAATGTGATCATTCTGTACTGATTTGTAACACTCTTTTCCATGAGCGTATGTTGGGATAAGTGTTTCCTTTATTCTTTTTAAACATCTGCACAGTAATCCATTATATCATTTGTTCTTAACTTGATTAACCAATTTCTCCTTCTGATGACTATTTCAGATATTTCTAATTATCATGCTAATGGTGAATACCTTCAGTTACTTAGAACATACATGCTTTCTATTGCCCATGGAAAAATGGTTTATAAAAAATACTTACTTATGTATTTGGGAGTGGGGGAAAGTGAGAGATGCTTTCTATTCATGGGTTTACTTCCTAAGTGGCCACAACAGTCGGAGTTGGGCCAGGCAGAATCCAGGATCCAGGAAGTTAATCTGTGACTCCCAAGGGGTTGGTAAGAACTGAAGCACTTGAACCATAATCTGATGCATTCCAGGTACTTTGGTAGGGTGCTGGATTTGAAGTAAAGAAGCCAGGACTCAAACTTGTACTCTGATACGAAATATGTGTGTCCCAAGTGACAGATCAACACATACAGCAAAACTGCCTGGCCCCAAATGTAGTAGTAGAAGTAGTTGCTGTTGTTGTTGTTCTTCTCCTCTTCCTCCTCCTTCTTCTTTTTTAATCTTCTGAGAAATTTTGGAACCAGCTAAGGATGAGGTGGCACCAGTTTCCATCATTCTTGCCAGAAGCAGTCATTTCTTACTGAAGGTCCAGAACTGGTGCTGAGTTCCATGGACGTGAGCTGTCCATGAGCTGGGTTCAGGTTCATACACACACCATGCACCACAGTGCTATGGGTTGCATGTGATGATGGCCACAAGGCAACGATGGGGACTCTTGCTCTGTAGTTATAGGAATGAAATCAGGGAAAGCTTTCCAGAGGGCAATTTCATCTGAGCATCAAGAGAGAAGAAGTTTGTATGTGGAAAGGATAGGGAATATTTCAAGCTTGGGAAGTAGAGCTTGGAAATCCAAGGAGAGAGGAGAGAGTGTGCCACATTGCATATGCACAAGTCATAGCGTGGGTCTACAAGGGAAATGGGTCTTCCTTGTGTGAGGAGAGGGAAGCAGCAGAAGCAGCTGGGTGGCTAAGATAGAGCACTGGATGACATGCGCAGATGCATACGGAGGATATGGCAGTCCATGGGAGGCCTGCAGAGAACATCTGGAACCACAGCAGAGGTAGGAGAGCAGAACAAATTGCTCAACTGCACCAGCTAAGCATTGACAGCAAATATCTGGGCGAATGGAGACTTTGGGGTGGACTGTCTCAGCAGATGGACATGATTTCTCGTCCTTGGATCTGCAGGGTCGACATCATTTTACAACCGTTGAAAGCAGTTGAGCGGAATCCTTGGAGCATGCTCTACATCGGGGGCGGGGGACCTGGGATGCCATCAGGCACGTTCCCCATCTCTGGGTACTGGGGTTGGGGAGGCTGGGTGCAGCTGCTCCTCTAATTCGCCCCCCCCCCCTTTCCTTCAGATACAGGAGGAAGAGGGGAAGATTTAGAAACAATGGACTCACCCACACTCCCTCGGGCTTCAACACTTCTCACCCTGGTCAACTAACAAAACTGGGCTAGACAGTGACCCAGCTGTGTAAGAAGGTGCCTGCCCTTCTGCTACCTAAAGGGGGCAGCATTCTCCATATGAGCTGCTGGTCCAATCCTCAGATTATTCCTAGGGAAGTTGGATTGTTTTTAATTTTTTAGATTTACAAATTCTAATATTCGAAAATCATCGGGTCCACCGAGCAGAATTCCCCTGTGGGTCAGAGGGTGGCCCTAATTTTCCCTGCTGATGTTGGGTGTCTATGAATGTACCTATCTCAGTACCCAGCATGCACTCAAGTTTTTGGTCTCATCCTCTGTAGTTAGGAGGATTTTGCACTAGAATGAGGGAATAAGATAAAACCCGAAGAGGGTGGAGGTTGTCTGTTTGTTGTCTTAATGGGTTAAATCTTACCATTAAATTTTCCTGAACCTAATGACTTTGCATGGAAGAAATTCCAGCCAGCCCTGAAGACCCTGAAAGCTCTATTAATCTTTCTATAACCCCATTAACACTCACTGCATATTTCCTGTGAAAAAGGATTGGAAATGACCAGAGCCTGTCGTATGGAAGTATCTGTCGTGTACCCAGGAGTAGGACAGAGCGGGGGCGGGGTGGGGCATTTGTTGCTGGCACGCGCGCAATGGGAAGATGATAGAAACACACTTTCTTTAGGATTGTTAAATGGATGGGGGTGGCAGGGGGCTGAGAGACCAGGGAGAAAGAATCACTTAACCCCGGGAATCTTGCAACCTGACAAGCATTACAATAGAGTCACCTGTCCTTTCCTCAAAGCAACATCTATTACCTTGAACCTGGGTTGGATGCCTGCTCCCCAGGCGGAGTTTAGAAACAGAGATTTATTCATGCGGCCATAATTGAGGAGTTCATTGGATTCCAGGGTGGATCTTTCCACCACAATCAATTTCACGCTCTGTCATCAATAACGGAGGTCGCCGAGGCAGTCAGCTGGGTCGGGGTGGGGTGGGTGGGAGTGATGGGGAGGTGAGAGGGGCGGCTTTGGCGAGCGCTGTGGACGGGGTGAACCTGGCGTGAGCGGAGGCATGGACAAAACCCACTGCGACAGCAGGCGTGGAGACACAGCCTGCGTGGCAGGGTGCTCTTCTTGATTATTATTATTATCATTATTTGCTTGAGTTGCCCACGCCCCTCCTTGAACAAGATAGAAGCTCAGCACGGGGCTCGAGAGCTCATTCGCAGTGCCTGGAGAGGGCGCTGTGATAGCGCCACCGCGCACCCAGCTGCCTGGAGCACCCAGGCCTCCTTCCCAGCGAAAACCTAGTGGGAGGAGAATGAACAAGTGGATTACTGTAATTGGCACAGTTTCGGGGATGCTTCAGGTTAGCTGCCCCGAGGCGGTGCAGGAAACGGGCTGTTTGAAGTCAGAGTTAAAGAATAGAGAAGAAAGCGGGGAAAATCAGTCTTCGTCGCTTTACAGAAAATTTTCATTTCTAATGAAATGAGATGTAGAAGTTTGAAAACTTCACATCTGCCAGATAGTGACTTAATTACATCTCCCAGCCTGGCAGCTCTCTCCCCACCAGCTCTGTGTTAACCTTCCCAACCACAGGACCCTTGCTTATGCTGCTTCCTTTGCCTCACCCCCAATTCTCTCGCTGAGACTTGACCAAGCTAAAGTTGGGAGCTCAGTCTAGGTTTACCACGTGAGTGGCAGGGACCCCCACATCTCAAATCATCCTCTATTGCTTTCTCTCCTCCCCACCTCCCCAGAGTGCATGAGCAGCAAGTTGGAATGGGCAAGAAGCAGCACTACAATTCAGGCATGGGTGGGTATCTGAGGTGGTACCCTAACTTCTGCACCCTATGCCCTACAAAGCCCCCGGCTTTAAGTTTTCATTTTTATAGTTGAATAAATGAAGATAAACGGAGAAACCGGGTGTTATGGCTTTGAATAGGTTCTCAAAGTTCCTGTACTGGGAACTTAATCTTCAGTGTTGGGAAGCAGGGTTCAGTAAAAGGCGATTAGGTCATGAGGGCTCAGTTCTGCAGAACGGTGCGAGTCATTATTGAGGAATGGTTTAGTTACAACGAGAGCGACTTCATTATGAAAATGAGTCTGGCCCTCTCTCACTCTTTCCCAATTCCTCTCACCCTTCTGCCTTCTGCTACGGAATGATGGAGCGCCAGAACGCTTGGCCGACACCAGTACCTGCTCTTTGAAGCTCCGAGTCTCCAGTGCTGTGAGCAAAACAGGTGTCTGCTTCTTGTAAATTACCCAGCCCTGGGAATTCCCTTACACCTGCAGGAAGCAGCACAAGGCACTAGGTGATGGGATCAATGTCATCAGCTGGTAGGTGGCTGCCTCAGGAATCAAACACAAGATTTACTTAATGACTTACCTTTAATTGCCCCCTGGGGTAAGCCCAAATCTTGGCAATTTTCTTCCAGGGAGGGATTAGATTCTCCCAGGCTGCTGGAGAAGATCAGTGACTAGATTTGCCCTTGTGCATATTCATTATGTATCTGGACACACAGGCCATCTTTCCTCTTCTGTATTGATTGAAGCTAATAGTAGACATTGGCACCTTGGTCCCTGCCTGTACTTGCTTAGTAAAAGAATTCAAATCTTATCTGTATCTTCTAAGAATAGAGGCAGGAGGTATCTGAGACAGATTTCTATTTGATCCCCCCTCCTTCAGAAGGGAGGGTACAGATGGAATAGGGGACCATTAACCATTGTGTTTATCCACCAAGTACAACATTGAGGTATCTAAGGGCCATCAGAGAGAACTTGCCCTTTGGTCTGGCTTGTTCTGGGCACCCTTGGCCTTGTCCCACTCTGTAGTTGACTCTGATGTCCAGGGTGATACTGACCAGTCAGTTCTCTCCCTTCTGGTCTTTTGCTTCTTCGTCTTTAGCATGGTCAGATTTCAATTAAGTAGGCAAGGGGAGTATGGAACTATGGAAAGCTCAGTTAGATCTCACCCCATTCTCTGCCCAGCATCCTCAGTGAATTCCTCTTGCATACAAGGTAAGACCATGAACACGAGATGCCTTTTCGTTGACCTGCGTTGTCTTCCACTCTTTCAGTACTGCTTTGCAGTTTCCAGTGCTCATGTCTTTGCCTCTGTGGTCGAGTACACGCCTAAGTATTTTATTATTCTCGATGATATCGGACAGAAAAGTATTCTCTTGGTTTTCCTTTCAGTTTGTTCCTTGCTACTGCATTATTTCGTGTTGTGGTTCTCTGTGTTGATTTTTTATACTGCATCTTTGCTGAATTCCTGTATTTGTTCCGATAGTAACTTTTATGATATTTTGTTGTATAACATCATGTTTTCTGGTAATAGAGAAAATTTTATTTCCTGCTTTATCATTTTTGTGTGTTTTATTTATTTAGTTTTTGGCTAACATCTCTCGGTAGGAATTCCTGTACTGAGTAGACATGGTTAAAATCAACATCCTTCTCACATTCTTGTAAGCAATCTTTCAGTCTTTTACCTTGGTGTCTGATATTGGCGTGTGGTTATTTTGTACATGGTCTTCATGCGGCTTTTTTTTTTCTTCTTCTTCGTTTTTAGTCAGGTAGTTTCTTTCTTTCTCTTCTGGGTTTGTTGAGTTTTTTTTTTTTTTTTAATCATGAAACAGTGCTCAATGTTGTCAAATGTTTTTTTCTGCATCAGTTGAGATGATGGTATTTTTTCCCCCATCTTCTCTCTGTTTATATGGCTTATTACATTGAATAATTTTTGTGTATTGAACTATTTTTGCCTAGTCCAGTAAATGAAATAAACTCTACTTAGTCATGGCTTATAATCCCCTTAACGTGCTGCTGAATTCACTTGCTGGTATTTTTACCTGATATTCAGCAAAGATCTTGGCCTGCATTGTCTTTTCCTGTAGTGCCTTTGTTCTGGGGTATTGTCAGGGTGATGCTGGCTCCGCAGGCTGAGTGGATCACTGCTTCCTCCTCTCCTAGTTGTTGAAAGAGTTTGAGAAGGATTGGTGTCTCTGGTGGAATTTATCAGTGAAACCACTTAGTCCTGGGATTTTCTTCACTGAGAGGTTTTTCAGTACTGATTAAATCTCTTATTATTTTCCTGCTATATTTTCTATTTCTTTGTGATTCAGTCTTGCGGTTTGTGTGTTTCTAGGAATTCACCCCTTTTGTCTAAATTACCCCATTTGTTGACAGACAAAATGTTTGCAATACTCTCCTACAGTGTTCTTATTTCAATAAAATTGTAATATGTCTTTTTTGTTCCTGCTTACATTATTTGACTGTTTTGCTGTGGTCAATCTAGCAAAGGTTTACCAATGAAAAACTCTTTTTGAAGATACAGCTCTTAGTTTGGTCCATTTTCTCTTTTTATGATGATTTATTTTATTCTTGTTTGAAGGTCAGAATGAGAGAGACAGAATGAGCTCCCATTTGCTGGTTCAATTCCCAAATGGCCACATTGGTGGAGGCTGAGCTTATCTGGAGCCAGGAACCATGAGTTTCTTCGGGTCTCTTACGTGGGTACAAGGACCCCAGGACTTGAGCCATCCTCTGCTGTTTTCCCACATCATTAGCAGGGAGCTGGATCAGAAATGGAGCAGCTGGAACACGAACCAGTGCTGCCATCAGAGGCCTAGTCTACTTGCCAGGGTGCCAGCCCCTCACTTTTCTCTCTTCTTTATTGTATTCTTCATTGTACTTTTCTCTAATATTTTTTTTTGTTTATTTTGTTCATTCTTTTAGTTTAGATTCAGTTTTCTCTAGTCCTCTAATTCCTTAAGACAGAAAACCAGGCTGCTAGTTTGAGACCATTCATTGTTTTTGATGCTCACATTCTCAGTTCCACATCTCCCCGCTAGCACTCATGGCTGACATACCCTCCGTAAGCCTTGGTATATTGCCTTTTTTGTTGTGTCCCAATGTTTACATGTTTCTCTGTGACTTTCTGCCTTCGAACCATTGGTTAGGAGTGTATGGTTTCACCTCCATCCTTATGAAATTTCTAGGTATTCTTTCTGCTTTTCATCCACTCTAGCTATTTGCTTTCCTTCCATATGAGACTGAAAAGAAGTTGGCACATCTTTCCCTCTCTTACTAGTCCTGGTTACTCAATCTCCACCCAAGTCCTTCTGTGTGATACTGTGCCAGCTCTGGCCATGGCTGGAGACCACAGGTGGGTGACCACAGGAGACCCTCTATATACAATGACATGGTTCATCCCATTCACTGCACTGGACCCAGAGCAAACCCTCAATGGGCACCAGTTATAAAGACCACGTGGACTCGTGACTGCCAGTGCCTGTCTCAGCTGGACATTGCACATGCCTCTCCCTCTGACTTCCCCATCTGGAGGTTCCCCTGAAGCTGGGAAAGGGGCAGGGGCCCTTTAAGAAGCCCTGCCTCCTGCTTCAGTGTGGCCTCCAAGAAATGTCAGAGGCTGAGTTGGCTGGAGAACTGTAATGCATCCTGTCAATCAGCTCTCTGACCGCAGAGCTGCCAGCTCTGTGGACAGAGGCCCAAGAAGATTTATTTTGTCTCACTTAATTGCCCTTTTTGCTTTGTAAACACAAAGGTTGCAGCTTATGGTCTGACAGCTAGAGTAGCCTTTTTCTTATCAGAAAAAAAAATGACATTTGGCTTCTTAGAAAATGTTTGCCTCATTCTCCACTATATGCCCACCCCCTTTCCTCTTGCCAAGCGTTGGGAGGATGTGGAACCCTGTCCAGAAGTCTCCCAGTAAATACAGTTAGATGGACCCTGGTGTTCTTGGGCAAAGTGGTCAGTCCTCTCTGTCCTCAGTTTGTCCTTCTGTGAAATGAGGGTAGGGTGGCAAAAAAGCTTACCACAAAGGTGTGCTGTGAAAACTAGCTGAGGGGAAGAATGCAGTGAGTGAGTCAGAGCTAGAAAAAGGAGCCTTAGGTTCAAATCCCAGCTCTGCCACTTACTGGCTTTGTGGCTTAACCTTCCTCTGCTTCAGCTTCCTTCTCTGTCAACAGACAATTGTAGCACCTACTGTGTGAGTGTGTGTCAGATGCTTGGGAGAGGGCTTGTGGAAGGGGGCCAGTGAGATTAACTGAGTGCACCAATAGGTAGGTTGCTCCGGGTGTTTATACAATGTCTCCTCTGGGAATGCTTTGATGATTATCATCTAATGCCTGGGCTGTTTGTATTCTACGCAGATTCCTGGCTTCTCTTTGAGAAGTGGGGAGCTCTCTGACACCTGGGAACCCTACTTCTGCCCACCCTGTGGCCACCACTGCTCAGCCTGGTGGTGACTCTAAGTCATCCACCTTGCAGCCACAGGCCAGAAAAAGGCACCCATCCCTACCTGGTTTCTTTCCCAAGGCACTTGCTCAGGCTTGAGCTCAGGAAATGCACTGTGTGGCTGAGGAGGTGGAGTGACGTATCTAGCCTTGACTGAGAGGAGACCATGACCTTGACTGCTTTTTTTTTTCCTTTTGGGTAGGGGTGGCACTACCCTACAACCCTTGGGTCACAAAAGGCTTGAATAATTCCCAAAGATTCAAAGTGGAATTTCATAGTGAAGGGTGATGAAGACGCTACGTATTATTGCCTTTCGAATCCGCCCCGATATTTGCCATTTTAACTGCAGCTTCATCACTCGATGGTCTAAGGCCTTAGACTATTTGTATAGCAACAAGGGACTTAATAACATGGTTTCATTTTGAATATAGGAAATATTGTGACCATCAACACACAACATCTACCTGACAATATTTACCCCCACGTCACTCTTCTTTGTACTCCCTCAAGTCCTTATGGCTTCTGTTATTTTACTGGGGCTATCAGGTGTGTAATGGTGTTTAAGTAGATGTTCAACAATTTGAACTTACTGAAATCATTTCTATGACTCATCTACTCCATGAAAGGCAAAGAGAAGAAGGACAGAGACATCCTACTTTACCAAAAAAAAAAAAAAGACCAAAAGAGTGACAGGTGCTGTGTGAGTGAATAGTGATAATAAAGGGAAAGGTCTGGGTAGCAGGGAGCGGTGAGGAGTGTGGCAAATTGCACAATGCACGCACTTCCTGCAAGAGGCAGCTGGAACTCCAAACATGAATGGTGATCAGTGTCACTAGATGATTTAGTTTTTTAAAGCTTGGAACCCTTTATTTTACCATTCATCTTCAAACTTTTCAATGTTCATAAATATTGGAAATTAAAACGAACAGCTATGGTGCAGGTGTCATGGCTTAGTAAGTTAAGCCTTTAACTGTTGAACTGATACCTCATGTGGACCCCATTTTGAATTCCAGCTGCTCTACTTCCAATCCAGCTCCCCGATGACAATACGCCTGGGAAAGTAGCAGAGGATGACTCCACTCCTTGGGACTCTGAACCCATGTGGGAGACCTGAGAGAAGCTTGTGGGTTCGGACTGACTTGCTCTGGCCACTGTGGCCTTTGGGGAGTGAACTAGTGGATAGTTTCTTTCAGACACATTGCTGGCATCCGTTTGGGCTCCATCATGCCATCTCTGTCGTGCAGAATATTAGTAATGTGCTTGGGACATGGGATCAGAGAACACAGGACTTGTCTCCAAGCACTGTCACTTGGAACTCTCTGCACTGAATTTATCACTTACGTGAAGACGTGACAGCCTGAAATAGTCAGAAGAGAGCATTCTTGTGCAAGTTATCAGGTATGATTACCGCCTTTGGTCCCCCTTCTCACAGGGGTTTCTCCAGGTGAACCCCCAGAATGTGTGGCTTCCATTTCCCTTTGCCCACACTTATATGCACAGGCATATAGTCAGATAGGACTGCTTGGCGCTTGGCTTGGTTCCAAATGTATTCAGGCAAGACCAAGTGGTGAGGGGCAGTCAAAGAGGCCCTGGACAGGGGCTGCTGATTGCCAAGTCTTCTCTTGGCATAGCATGAGCAATCAGCAGGTGTTTTATACACTGCCCCGAATCCCTGTGCATTAGCCTGCCATTAACATGAAAAATATTAAGTAATAAACATTTGCGATATTTAACACTCTACAGAGGCCTGTTGCCACAGGTATCACCAATGCAGATTGTGTTAATGAGCCATGGGGAGTCATGTAGCAGAAAAGGATGGGACTGGCTTAGGTGTGAGCAGGCTCTATGCAACTTACGAAGTCTGTTAGGATGAAGTTACGAATACCCTGTATGCAGCCATACAGGCATACCTCCGTAGGGGCACATCCACATGCAAACACAACCAGGAAAACATACAGACACATGTCTACAGGCATGACCATGGTAAGCATTAGTGCACAGGCATATAGTCATAGGCACTACACGCCCAGGAAAATGTACATGTGTGTAAGTTCACAAATGTAGGCTCTCAGATGTCTCACCCAGAGATGAGGAGAGACAGGAAAATCCTCTGTCCAATGACTCACTCCCCAAGTGACTGCAATGGCCAGAGCAGAACTGATCCTAAGCTAGGAGCCAGGAGCCAGGAGCCTCCTCTGGGTCTTCCATACAGGTGTAGGGTCCAAGGCCTTGCGCTGTCCTTGACTGCTTTTCCAGGCCACAGGCATGGTGAGAATCAGGGCCACTGGGACACGAATTGGCACCCATATGGGATCCTGGAGGATTTTAGCTGCTAGGCTACCACACCTGGCCCCACCTAGTTGTTTTTGAGGGAATATGTACAGGTGAGTCAACCGCCTCTGGGTGACTCTAGCTCCCATAATGACCTTTCTTCGTTGGACATAAAGCGGAACATGAACATGCTCTAGTGATTCATCTGAAAGGAAGGGGGGGAGTAGGCTCAAGGGACAGCCCATGAGTGAAAATCATTTAGGATGAGCACAGGTGTCTGATGATCTATCCTCACGGCTGCAGAAGGCTCCATCCAAATGTACAATCTACAGTCTGATCAGACACCCTGGATGAAGGAATGGTGGCTTCCAGCAAGGCAAGGTGTAGGATCCCGGCTAGGTGCACCTGTAGTCTAAAAGAACTCAGGTGAGGTCTTTAGAGGAACGGCCTCTTCAGAAACCCAGAGGTCGTCCTCAAGAACATGCCTCTTCCGTTCACAATGGATAGCTCCACAGATCCAGCGTCCAATGTCTGCAGTGGCTAGTAGAACTTTTCTTCTTGATGACAGCTTAATCCACGGGAGGAAGGCTTTTCATAACAGGTGTCGTCTATTGCAAACAGCTCCGTGTTTTGAAGGTAGATCTGGTTCGGATACTGGGTGCACTCTTACTAGCTATGTGATCATGGAGAAGTGACATGGCGTGTTTGCAACCACAACTTCCTCCTTGATGAAGCGGGTAGTGGGTCACATGTGGTTATGAGGATGTTGAGAGGTTTAAGGGAGACAATGTATGCAAAACTTAAAAAAACAATCCTTTAGCAAGTTCCAGGCAAGGAGTACACATGCAGTGATGGTAGCTGTCCTTGTGCGTGGCAAAGTTTGCTTCTTAATCTCTAAATGCACCTGCTAACCTACTCAACCATGCTGTGCACCACCCTGGTGGATAGAAAAGCTAGATGTCCCCATGGCATTGTGGATAATTTCTGACAAATCCCTGTGTCCTGGCGGATGTCAAAGAGAATAGGAATGAGTCTGTTCCTAGAGCAAGGGCAATTATTTACCTTCTTTAAGGGAACAGCTGAGATTCTGTCACCAACCTTCCACACCGTGGGGCTGAGGACACAAAAATGGTCCAGGAAATCTCCGTTCTTTGCTAACCTTATCGCAGGCGATGAATGGCAGTGCATTCTGCCCAGTGTTCCCACCCTCATTGCTATTCCAGTTATCGTGCCTGTGTCTGAGCATGCCAGACTTTTCAATTGCTCAACCTCAGAGTCCAAAATCCTTAATCTGACTTTAAAATTTCATCATGACCCAGAATCTTGCTTACCTTTCAAGCGTCTTCTCTTGACATTTAAACGCCACTCACTCTTGCTGTGCTTTGCTTCCCATCAGTCTGTTGAACCTGTCTCCATCACGCCTCTGGACTTTTGGCTCTTAATGTTTCTCAATCCCAACCTCTTTTTTTGCTTGAGATCTCTCGCTGGCCTGCAGCCTGATCGTCCTATGACCAGCCACCTCCTATTTGCACCTTGGGTCTTGGATCATGGCCACATCCTCAGAGAGATCTGCTCCTCATAGGTGAAGCATTCTTAATTGGAAAATTGAAATTCTGAAATGTTCCACAACATGGCACTTTGAAAGCACTGACATGATGCTAGAGGTGGAAAATTCCATCCCCGGCTGCATCTGGCAGTCCAAACACGAGTGTTCTGGAAGCATTGCATCAAATTACCTTTAGGCTCTGTGAATAAGGCGTATATGAAGTGCAAATAAAATTTAGTGTTTGCAATCATACTCCATTTTCAGGATATTTTACACACATGCATTTACACACACACACGTATTCTGAAATCTGAAGACATAAAAATCTGAAACAGGGACCGGTGCGGTGGCCTAGCTGCTAAAGTCTTTGTCTTTAACGTGCTGGGATCCAATATGGGCGCCAGTTCTAATCTTGGCAGCAACACTTCCCATCCAGCTTCCTGCTTGTGACCTGGGAAAGCAGTTGAGGATGGCCCAAAGCCTTGGGACCCTGCACCCGCATAGGAGCCCTGGAGGAGGTTCCTGGCTCCTGGTTTTGGATCGGCACAGCACTGGCCTTTGCGGTCACTTGGGGAGTGAATCATCAGACGGAAGATCTTTCTCTCTGTCTCTCCTCCTCCATGTGTATCTGAACTTTCCTATAAAAATAAATGAATCTTTAAAGATAAAAATCTGAAACAGTTCTGGTCTTATGCATGTAAGAGGAGAAATACTCAGCCTGTTTATCTCTCTATCTCTGTCTCTCTCTCGCCACACCATAATACCTACCCAGCTGAAATTAATTACTTACTGAGGGCTATTATTTATCCAGTCTGTTGTTTGCTAGTCTTAAAAACTTCACTAGGGACACATGGTATATTTCTTATTAAGTATTTATTTATTCAGGAGAGAGAAAGAGCAAGCAAGTGCTCTGCCTTCTGTTGGTTCATTCTCCTCATGTTCATAGCCAAGGTGAGCCAGTCCAAGATTGAGAATTAGGAAGAAACTCAATTCAGATCTTTCCTGTGTGTAGCTGGGACCCAACCACTTAACCATCACTGGTGGCTTCCAGGGCACAGGTCAGCAGGAAACTGGAGTCAAGAGTGGAGGCAAGACTTGAACCCTGGCATTCTGATATGGGATGCAGATGGCCTAATTGGTATCTCAACAACCAAACAAATGCCTAGCCTAACCAGTATATTTCTTTTTTTCTTTAAAAAATGTGTACCATGTTGGAGAGCTTAAAAAAATAAAATAATTACCAAAGAATGTTGCCATTCACCTATTCATATACCACCCACCCATATCTCCTTTCACCCAAGTACTCTTTCACACATCCATCCACCCTATCTAGTATGTCTCTGAAGAATGGCTGTATGTCAGTCCCCTGATGGACAGAGTGAAGCTTATTCATACGTCCACTGATTTTATTAATTTTTGAAGATTTACTGGAAGATGCACTTGTTAGTCATCAAGCGCAAGAGGGGAAACAACCAAGTCCTATCTGAAGGAGAAATAGTGAAGTGTCAGGAATGTGAGTTCACCATTGGTGCCTGTTCCAGCAAGATATAGGAGGCAGAGAGGAACACGCAACTGAATGGTCTCTCAGGGTAACCCAGGGTGAGGCTTGGTATAGAAGCTCCTCGCAAGGCAGCAGGCAGCCTGATCACCACTGAGGCTGGGGACTGGGATGGAGAGGGAGCCTAGCAGTTCTTTTAGCCACCTGCCATGTGTTAAGTTTATTTCTTTCCAGCAGCTGGACCAGGGCATCAGTGCCTGAGTCCAGTGATGGCTGAGGTCCCCACATGTGCGTCAGCTCCTTGACTATGTTTGTTACCTCACTCTCTCAACCAGGACTTGAGCTCCGACTGTTTTGGCTGGAACTCTGATCTTCTCCCTGGATCCTGTTCTCCTTGCTCCTAACCTCCTTGTGGGGGTCCTGCTCCCAAAAGAGCAGCTCCCAACTCTTTAAGAGGTTTGAGTCTCTACACTATTGTGATAATATGGGGAAAATCAGTCAGGGGTGGAAACTTAGAATTGTACCATAAAATTCAATTTTTTTTTCTTTTTTCTTTTAAAAGAGGCTTGAGTCTCTGCCAGTCTGAACGTGAGCATCACGCTCAGGTCTCCTAGCTCCCCAGATGACCGCTGGACTGGAACTGAACTTGAATTTATCCCATATGCCTTGTCTCAGTTTACTGTTTCAGATGGTAAGCTTGAATGGTTGGAAATGTTCCCTAATTCCTTCCTTTGAACAATCTCTACCTTACTGAGTTGTTTAGAAGACTAAATGAATTAGTGTTTATAAAGGGCTCACAGCACCAGTGTCTAACATGTGGTATCAGGTCTTAAATAGTGCTTTTATTGTTATTTTGTATTTTATTTGAAAGATATGGAGAGGGCATAGAGAAAGAGTGAGCGAGCTCATCTTCTGGTTAGCTCCTGAAATGCTTGCAATAGCCAGGGTTGGGCCATGTTGAAGCCAGGGATGAGGAGCTCCGTTCAGGTCTCCCACAGGACCAAATTATCTAAGCCATCATCTGATGCGTCCCAAGGTATGCAGCTGGAATTGGGAGGCAAAAAGAATGAAGCTTGTTATGAGTGGATCATTGATCCTCCACTTGCTTCCTTGGTATCTTCCCTCATATCATGCCTTCAGTGCCATCTACTTTTTCTCAATTCTCATTCCCCTGCTCCAGGGTGTTTTTCATTAGTTTGTTTTTAGTTCAGAATACCATCTTACCCTCATCTGCTTATTGAGCAATTCTTTACTCTTCCAAAAATTGCAACAAACAGCTTTTTCTGGCTTTAGGAAGAGTTCATGCTCTTTTCGTCTGTGTTGCCTGAGTGTTGTGCTTGGAGCTCCCGCTCGGTGCCTGTGGTGGTGCAACGCAATGACTTATTTCTGTGCCTGTCTCCTCCATTGAACTGTGAGCCCTAGAGGGCAGTGACTGTGAGATTTATCTTTGTAGCCTTAGTGCCTGGAGTCGTCGTGGTGCGTAGTAGGCACTTAATAAATGTTTCTTGCAAGAAGAGGATTCAATCTGGCTGCAATTTATCGCAGCTTTGCCAGTGTCCCCAATTGCGCATCATTCCCCCGTGTCCTAGAGGATGCTGTGAAGATAAATGTGACAACATTACAAAGGCCTGGGAGAGAAGGGCAGCTGGTGAGCATGGGGTTTTGTTATTAGCAGTGTATTGCTTATTAAAAGACCATGGCACATTGCACCTGCCAGGGGCTGGATGTGAGAACTGGAAAAAGTCATGATCAGAATGCCAACCTGGAATAAAAGTTTGGTTGATAAATGCTGTAGACACAGGCTCAAACACCCGTAATTTACATTGGATTAGCCAGTGAGATTAGGTGATCCATGCAACCCATCCCTTGTTGGCATCTGAACAGCTCTCATTTATAAAAATATTGATTCCACATCTTTGAGCATAATTGATTAATTATATTTTGGGAGAGAAAAATTGTTTATAGGTCTCTACAGGGGCCTTCTCGAGCTTGTTGTACACTGTCCTCTTCTCCCCGCCTCCCACTCCCATCTGTAGATAACACTATTTTTCAAGATTGCAATGACTCCGTCTTAGGAAGCAGTGGTGATAGGGAAGATGGGCAGAGCAGGGAGGTTACAGGCAAATGGAATGACTGTCTCTGAGAACTTCTTGTGTGACCGTAAGAAGAGCTAGTCTGAGCTTGGGAAATCAGAGCTGTGACCTGAGAAACAATGGGAGATTGTTTAGGAATGATCTCCGAGATGCTTGGCTTCCAAACCTTACAAGTCACCAAGCTCTGTGTTTTAGAGGAGGCTGGTCAGGGCGGTGGGAAATCCGAAGCTCATTCAAAAGCCACTTGCCTTGTCGTTAAAAGCCTACTGCGTATTCCTTATGGGGAATCACCAGCACAGAAAGCAAAGAAGAAAATAAAAATGATTTTCTCTGATATCACCACATTAAGGAAACCATGGTTAGTATTTCAGAGCAGGTGTTTTCAATCACCGCCTTTACTTTGTTGGAATCATTCTCTTCTTGCTCTTTCTGTTTTTTTCTAGGCTGTTGTGATCACCTTATTATTGCTTTTTGTAATATGATTTTAATGGATGGATATGTATTTTGTCACATGTTTTCATACTGGTGTATTTTTTCATTGTTTGGGTGTTTAGGGTGCTCTTGCTTTGCTTTGAAAAATAACAGTACAGAGGCTGGTGCTGTGGGGTAGCAAGATCAGCTGCATCCGACAAAGGTGCCAGTTCGTGTCCTGGTTTCTCGACTCCTTGTCCAGCTCCCTGCTAATGCAGGAAGAAGCAGCAGCATAAGATGGTCCAAGTCCTTGGGCCTCTGTCACTCACATGGGACCCTGGATGGAGCTCCTGGCTCCAGGTTTAGGCCTGGCCCAGACCTGACTGTTGTGGTCATTTGGAGTATTAACTAGTGTCTGGAAAATCCCTCTCTCTTTCTGTCTATAACTCTGATGGCAAAATAAATGTTAAAGAAATCCTAAAAGTGCAATTAACATTGTGATATATGGATACAGAGCTGTGTCTGCATCTCTGGATATTTTCTGAGGCCACATTTCCTAGATGAGATTGCTGGGACTAAGGTTACTTTATTTTCAGGATTTTGACATATGATTGAACTCTCTTCCGGAAAATATACATCTGTTTCCATTCCCATTAGGACTGATCTTGCATCCTCATCAAGGCACAGTCTACGCATTATTAGTTGAAAAAAAGCTGTCAACTTGCTAACAAGAAAAGGCGTCTGATGTTTGTTTGCTACCTTTGAGAAAGAGCTCAGTGGAGATGCAGTTCATCCATTTGATTTATACAATCCAGTGTTTGTAGGGCATTGAAAACTGCATAATTATCATTGCAATCTAATTTGGAACATTTTTATCTTTCCAAAAGAAACCTTGGACACGTCCTATCTGTTCCCGTCCCCCCAAGATGACCACTGATGTCTTCATGTGTCTCTGATTTACCTATCCCAATCTTGTCATATAAAATCCATTTCATATGTATTCTGGAATTGTATAAGCTCTGGCCTTTCTGACTTTTTTTTATGTAGCCTAGTACTTTCAAGATTCATCCACATTGTGCTAGCCTATTTTTAGAAAAAGATTTATTTATTATTTGAAAGGCAGAATTACACACAGGGAAAAATAAGAGGCAGAGATTTTTCCACCCCCAAATGGCTACCATTGCTGGAGATGGGTTAGTCTGAATTCAGGAGCTAGAAGCTTCTTCCAGATCTCCTATGTGGATGCAGGGGCCCAAGTACTTCTTCAGTCACACATAGTCTGCTGCTTTCCTTGTCACATGAGCAGGGAAGAGGATTGGACGTGGGTCAGCGGGGACTTGAAACATCACCCATCTGGGATGCTAGTGTCACCGGACACTGCTTTACCCACAATGCCATCGTGTCTGCCCTTAGTCCATGCCTTTTTGATGGCGGAGAGATCTTTCATTGAGTGGATAGGTCACATTTGGTTTACCCATTCACCTGTTGATAAATATTTGGGTTGTTTCTCCTTTCTGACTATCATGAATGTTACTGCTATCAACATTGGCTGTGCATCTTCATTCCTCATGGAGCTATCCCTAAGAGTGGAGTTGCTGCACCAGATAATTCTACAGGTTTGGATAGTTGAAGAACTACAGACTGTTTTCCAAAAACACTTCACTAGCAGTGAAGAGTGAGAAGTGCATTTCTCCTCATCCACACAAACACTTATTGTTTGTATTTTTTTTTATTGTTACAGTAGTTCTGGTGGTGGAGAAGCAATAGCTTCTTATGACTTTGATTTGTGCTTCTCGGATGACTGATGACATTGAATATCTTTTCCTGGGTTTGTGGGTCATAGACACATTTCTTAGGATGATGTGTGCTCGAATCCTTCAGCTCTCTTAAAGCAGCACATCCTTTTAAAGAGTTTTTATCTGTGTTAGATTCAAGTTTATTATCAGTTATTTCAGGGTACTACAAAGGTTGATGAAAGATATAATATTATGAAAAACTCCATAAAGTTGAAAAGATGGTTTATTTTAAAATTATTTTGTTTAAATATTTGAAAAGATATGAGGAGAGAGAGAGAAAGATGTCTTCCAACAGCCTGTTCAGATTCCAAATGCCTGTTAATAGCAGCGACGGAGTCAGATGGGAGTAGGGATCCTGGAACTCAGCCCCATCTCCCATGTGGGTGGTTGGCACCCAAACCCTTGAGCCTTCACCTGCTGTGCCATGGGGTGTGCATTAGTGGGAGACTGGATCAAAGCCAGAGTAACCAGGACCCGAGCCAGGTGCTCTTCTATGAGATGTGAGCATCCCAAAAGGTGACTGAATTGGTCCCCCATAAAAAAATGTTGCATTTTCTGTATGATTTGTAAATATTTTCTCCCAAAAATGGAGTATTTGCATTTCTTGATGGTATGTTTTGTAATACAATTTTTTTTGTGTGTCAGATGAAGTGTAAATTTTGGTTTTCATTTTTTTCTCTTGTGTATTTTGTGATTTAGTGAGGAAATCATTGTCTCATCCAAGATCAGGAAGCAACTCAAATGACACTTAGATCTATGCATGTAAACACATTACTACTGAGGTTGCACATTCCTGGTTTTCCTTTTATATTTTTTTTTTCATATTGGCTTTATTTTCCCATTCAATTTTACTGAACATTGATTTTAGTGAGTAGTTTATATATTGATAGCATTGTATCATTTGCTGCAATTTTATTTTCTGGCTTGTATTTGCCTAGTAATTTTGCTAGCCCCCCCCCCCCCCACCTGGCACAGCGGGACTGTGAAGCTGGCAGCCCCATAGATGCTATCTGAGCTGGGAGACTTGGTCATGGGGCTCTTCCCTCAGCAATGAGGAAGAGAATGTGGGTTTTAAAGTTTCCTGAGGGTGGTCAAGGTCTTCAGCATCTCAGGGTGGGAATTCAGAGCTGGGATCACACACACAGAAACCAGAACCCCCAATAGACTGCACCTGCTGAGCAAAAAGAGAACAGGAAAAAAAAAAACACCTCACTTCTGTCCAGGGGTAGGACAGAGAATGTCTAGTTCTGTTTGATTTCTGGGTAGACAACATCCTGGTACAATTTCATAGCACAGGCTTCTTCCTGTGCCTCACAGACACTGGAGACTCAAATTTGTGCTGAGGCTCCCCAAGCTGAGAAGAGGGACCACAGGTTGGTCAGACTTTTCTGAAAATCGTTACTGAGTATGGAAGAAGAGGAGACGTTTCTGAGGCTTTTGATGAAATTGGATGATGACACTACAAGCCAAGGAGGAGAGTGCAAGAAAGTTAAGATTTCAGAACAACCTCATTTAGGAACATGGGCGGGACAGGTCCAAATACGTTGTTAGCAAGAAATAATGCACCTCTACCTGAAACAGATCACACGCTAAGGCCACAATGGCTATAATTCCAGGGCTCTGAGTTTCCATCTCATTCAAAGATCAATGATCTCATGAACAAACTAACGGGCAAATAGCCCGATGAATTTCCATTGCCAAAGAATAGAAGGCAATTTCCTTACACTCATTAAAATCCTCTAGGAAGCATCACATTTCATAGAAATTGAGGAAAGCATTTCTCTTAAGATCAGGTATAAGAACACAGCAATTTTTTTTTGTTGCTACTTTTATTCCACATTGACCCCAGCAAGCCTCGTAATATGAGAAAATAAATAAAAGCTATAAAGTTAGAGAAGAAATAAACTGTTAATATTCCCAGATGACATGATTATTTATAACAAAAATGGAAAAGAATTCACAGGTAAATTATTAGAACTAGTAAGAGAATGTAATGCAAGTCTTGCACAAAAATTTAATGCACAAAAATAAATTGCATTTAGAGTAACCAGCCCCCAGGGGTAAAGTGTAATAAAATATACACTATTTGTAATAGTACATATGAAAAAATCTGTATGCAAAGATTTGCAAGACCTTTAAGGAGAAATTATAAAGTGTTTTTGGAAGGAGTTAAACCAGACATAAAGAGGCATTTTATGTTCATGGATAAGAAGATTCGATCCCATAAAACTGTCAGTTCTTCGCAAGGTGATGTAAAGAGTCAATGCTATTCTCATTAAAATTTGAACAGGCTTTTTTTTTCTTTTTTTTCCTTTGTAGAATTTGATGTTCACACTAAATTTTATGGAAGAGTAAGGCCTAAGGATATCTGACACATACAGAGAGAAGAATCATGAGGGCAAATTTGCCTCACAAAACAATCCAGAGCCTTAATGGCTGAAATTACAAGTCCGTGCTAATTAAGCAAGTGTGGTGTGTGGGCTGTAACCCTACCTCACACCACACACACACATCAAGCCCAGAGGAACCAAACACTTACATGTGAAAGACCAACCTATAATCTCTCAGAAGGCATTGTCGGAGAGTGTCTTTGTGACTGTGTCACTCACCAGTGTTTCCTAATTCAAACATGAAAACTGCGAATCATAAAAAGAAAGGAATTATTTAGGAATAAGAAAAGGAGGTTTACCTGGAGATAGTCGCACTCTGTGTTGGAGTC
The DNA here is from genome assembly GCF_017591425.1 of Ochotona curzoniae. Classification (NCBI taxonomy): domain Eukaryota; kingdom Metazoa; phylum Chordata; class Mammalia; order Lagomorpha; family Ochotonidae; genus Ochotona; species Ochotona curzoniae. Next base: position 10,084,103 of record NW_024465421.1, read on the forward strand.
TGAGTCCCCAACCCGTATCCTGCTTCTAGTTCTTCTTTAAAGTGAACACTGGATGCAACAAGTGACATTGCACATGGTTGGGGCTCTGCCACCCACCCGGGAGACTTGGATTAAGTTCCTGTGTTCCTTCTTTGGTGTGGTCCACAGCTGGCTGTTTGGTGATATTTGGGGAAAGAGCGAAGCAGTAAATTAAAACAATCCCTACCTTTCTGTATCTCTTTCTCTGTTGTCTCTCAAATAGTAAGATTAAAAAAAATAATAAAATAGAAAACCCTTGGGGTTGGTATTGTGGTGCAGTAGGTTAAGCCATCACAGGCAATGTTGGTGTCCCATACCCAAGTGCCAGTTCACTCCCCAGGTGGCCTCACCAATCAGACCTGGGCTAGACCAAAGCCAGGACTCAAGAGCTTCTTCCTGGTCTTCCATGTGAGTGCAAGGGCCAAGGATTGGACCATCTTCCTCTGCTTTCCCAGGAGCAAAGGATTGGAAGTGGAACAGCTGCACTCAAATTTGGTGCCCATATGGGATTTGATCCTGCAGGCGGCAGCTTAACATGCATTGCCATAGTGCTGATCCTGTGGTAACTGAAATTTGAAACCAGAATTGTGCAAAGACCCATGGTGAAAGAATTATACTTGTGAGCACAATCTTAAGTGAAATACCAGTGTACAAACCTCAGCAACTTGCATTCAGGACACATTATGATCAAACTGGGATTTTTTTCCAGCCAGGTAAGAGTACTTTAAACATCTATAGAGTTGTAGTCAGGCAGTGTGTCCCTAGCTAAAGAGCTAAGGCACAGCATGAGGACTGGAGTTAGCAACGGTGTTATTTTCTATGGGAAATTTGCCTCCAGAGATTCCAAGTGTCTTTCTGCTCCCACTCCAAACGCAAGGTAGATTTATGATATGGCGGTGGGGTGCATCAGTTGGCTTGATTTGGTAACCATGTCACTGTTTACCAGTGTGTCTGTTAAGATGAGCATATCATGACATCATGTTATACAGCTTAACTAAATATATAATAATAAAAAGAATCTAGTCAGCACAGCTATCTGCATCAAGAAATTAAATGAATGAAAGTCTAGGTTTCTCCCAACAAATTGAGCAATGTTGTACTAATGAAGAGTGTTTGTGATTGAAATAAATGTGCAGTCCATTGAGAAGATGACTCCTGAATGAACAACACTGACACTTTGATTTTTGTTTAAGATTTACTCATTTTATTGGAAAGGCAGATAGATATACAGAAAGGAGGAGAGACAGAGAGGAAGATCTTTCATCTGATGATTCAATCCCTAAGTGGCTGCAACGGCTGCAGCTGAGCCAATACGAAGCCAGGAGCTAGAAGCTTCTTCTGGGTCTCAAACATGGTTGCAGGATCTCAAGGCTTTGGGCCGTCCTCGACTGCTTTTCCAGGCCACAAGCAGGGAGCTGGATGGGAAGCCAGGCCTCAGGGATTAGAACCGGTGTTCATATTGGATCCTGGAGGATTCAAGGCAAGGACACTATTATGCCAGGCCCAACACTGACATTTTCATGAGTGAAAAAAGTTTCCAAATCCTTAGGTTGAATGGAGAAGTCAACAGTTGCAGTATCTCTTATGCCACTGTGCTTCTATGCATAAAAGAGGGAATTCCAAAGTTCTCCTTTGCTTCTTATGGAAACTTCCTGGGATTTGTACCTCTCAGAAGAGACATCAACTTACATTTTTCTACCAGAACAACAAATTAGGAAGTAAGAAGAGCAGTTTACAACTGGGACCCTATCGGGGTGGCAGGTTCTGTTTCACAGGCACAGATCGAAGGAGCATCTGATGTTAGGTGACTGAATGGATCACTTTATATTACTTACCCCCCCCCCCACCCCTCCCGACTTCGGCTGTGTAGTGACAGGGAACAGAAAACCTCAGGTCTCTCTCCTTGGTTTCAGTCCCAGGTCCTTCCCTGGGCAGTGAGTTGAGCTGACAGAAGACTCACCTTATTTGTTTCATATCTCATAGAGATTGTTCATTTTCCAAGCCTAACATCGAAAGTCGAGTGAGCAATTGTTGCATGGCTTTGTAATTGAGTTTTTTAAAAATATTTATTTATTTTTATTGAAAGGCAGATATACAGAGAAGAGGAGAGACAGGAAAGAAGATCTTCCATCCAATGATTTGCTCCCCAAGTGACCACGACATTCGATGCTAAGCCAATCTGAAGCCAGGAGCCTGGAGACCCATACGGTTCTCCCAGGCAGGTGCAGGAACTCAAGACTTTGGGCTGTCTTTGACTGCTTTCCCAGGCCACAAGTAGGGAGCTGGATGAGAAGTGGGGTTGCTGGGATTAGAACTGGCATCCATATGGGATCCTGGCATATGCAAGACAAGGACTTTAGCCACAAGGCTATTGCACCAGGCTCTGTAATTGAACTTTATTGTGTGAAGGGAATTTTCAATGAGAGGGTAAATCCAATTTCAGGATTGCCACCTTAGCCAGAAAGGAAAGCTTTCATTTAGTGTTGGACAGAAGGCACACTGGTATAGGGAGACAGAGCATGTGTGCTTGCATGTATGAATATACACTCGGAGAAGGTACAGGTAAACCAGCTGTACAGAAAGAAATACAGCTGTCATTAGTCACAGTTAACAGTGCTACGGATAAGAACGAAACAGAAGATAGAGTTGTATTAGCAGCAAATACACCAGTTCAGCAAGTTTCTGGATACATAATCAATAGACAGGAGAAAAATCAATTATGTTCTTTAACACCCACCAGAAACAATTAAAAACAGTAATTACAAAGATTCAATGTGCCATCATGATAAAAACCATAAATGAATTGGAACTATGTCTACCTAGCAGGAGATGTACAAGAGAAAAATGTAACATTCTATTGGGAAACACGAGGATACATAAAGAAACATCCCTGAGCAACCATGATTTTTCTACTTACTATCTGTTGAAGTCTTTAGTAGAGGGTTAAACTTGGGATTATAAAGAAAGCTGAAAGTGTGTCATTACAAAAATAACAGGAAAAATAAAGAAGGAAGGAGAGTGGGGAAGTATCATTATGTTTTTAAAACCTTTACACGAATCCATGCAATTTGTTCCCTTAACATATATAAAAGAAAAGGTGCAGAACTCATCCTGCATTAGAGGCTAGGAAATCTCAGCAAAGGTCGTCATTTTTTTTGTTATTTATAAATTGATGCAATGTCTATGAAAATGCCCAAATGCTTCAAGTATCTGTGAACTCCCTGTGGGAAAGTAAGGGCCAAGTAGATCTGAGATAATTTTGAAGAAAAATAAAGAGGAAACTTCTCCTTCTTGGGGGTCCCCATTACCAGCAGGCTCCTGTATCCATGAGGTATCACCAAGAGATAGCAGCCACACCAGTTGTTTCAACAGGGAGCGTTCAATGCAAGGAGCTGTAAGCTGGGTATGAAATTGTTGAGTCAGACTCAAAGCTCAAAGGGAGTGAGAGTGCTTATTGCAAGAAAATATCTCACTCCAGGATAAGATCTTGCTTTTCTTTATCTAACAGCCCACACAGTATGCTGATTGTCTCGAACTGGTTTCTGTATGCAGAATTGGCTCAATTCTTTACTAAACATTTAGGGTGTAGTTTTTACTGATTGGATGGTTAAAAATGTGCAATGCTTAAATTTTGCATTGGGTGTGTGTGTCTTGTGCCACTTCAGCAGATTGAGCAATTTATATTGTGCACTGATATAAGCTTTGTATCATGTGCCAGTTGGTTGGGTGACCATTTCTTAAAAATGCCTGAACGTGACTGGTTGGGGCTGTTCCCCTCTTCCATGTGTGGTGGAATGAGACAGTCTGTTGGCTGGAGAATAAAGATCCCGAGCCTCAAAGAGTCTGTCTCTGACTCATTTTTGGGATAGGTTTGGTCAGTTCACAACAATATGAGTGTCGGTTGGAGTCCTAGCTGTGCTACTTCTGGTCCAGCTCCCACTGATGCATCTGGCTGTGGCCTTGCACAACCTTTGCCATTGTGGCCATTTGGAGAGTGAAACAACAGATGGAAGATCTCTTTCCTTCTCTGTAATCATGTCTTTTAAACAAACAGACAAATCTTTTTTTTTTTTTTTTAAATAAAGGTTACATAGTCTGGGACAACTGTTGTGGGCTGAGCATGGTATACACTTTTGTTGTGTTTGTTAAATTAGTTACTCTTAATCTAAACTTAATCTCCTTGCAATGAACCCATTTAGTCCTTCACAGTTAGCTCTCCCAGGACTCTCCTTTCTGGTCTTATTTCTCCATGGCTTCACTCAAGCAGTGGAGATGACCTGTGACTGCTCACTGTTTTGCTCACGCCCATGGTATAAAGCCTAGTTGTTAGCCTGGTGTTGCCAGTTTTTTTTTAAGCATCTGGCCTTTTCTATGTCTCCTATTCTATTTCCTATTGATATCCCTGTTGAATTCTCTATAGCCTTAAACAAAGCAAACCTCAAGCATACCTGTATTAGTTCTTAAGCGAGGCAGGGTCCAAGGGCTACATTTACAGGTTTGTGAAGGAGGATTTTTTAAGGGGAATTGGCTCATGTGATTATGGCAGCTGAGAAGGCCCGGGAGGTTGTCCACAACCTGGAGATCCCAGAATGCCTGCAGCAAGGTCCAGTCCAGTCTGAGAACCAGAGCTGAGAGTGGATATCTTAGTCTGATGCCAGGGAACTGCTGGTGTAGGTCCTGGCAATGAAAGGCCAATGACTGCCATTGAAGATACAAGTCCAGTGTGCCCAGCTCTCAGAGAAGGGGACCAACCAACCATCTGCACAAATTCTTCCTAGATCCCAGGCCCACTGCAGGTGTCCACAAATCATGAAGCCAGCTCTTCCCTACCAATCCATTCAGACTTACACACTAATCACTTTAAGAGATACACACATACACTCAAGACACTGCTTTGCTAGGAATCCAGGTACATCTTGGGTGAACACCATAAAATCCATAGCATCAAAATCACAACTTCAATGACCAAAGGGAATGTGGCTATCACTTATTGCCTTAGAGAACAGGTACAAGTGAGCCCACTGACACAGAAAGGTGATTTGGGAGTTCTTGGAATCTCAGGAACAGCGGAGGTTATAAAGCCCAGCTTGTTCACCACCCAGTCCTCCACTGCTTTGATACCCACCTACTTTTGTCACATGTGTGATGAACAAGTCTTACAAGAGGCAACACAGGGAATGCACATAGCTGGAGTCATATATGAGTAGCGGAAGTTAGCCCACCAAATCATGCCCATCCTAGCAGAGAATCTTCAGGTACCCTCTTGCTATTTTCCCATCATTGCAAGCCCTCAGTCCCAGCCTTTCCAAATATCTTCCCATTTGTCCCATGTGATATCTGTGATCATGCCATTAGATCCCTGTTCAGCATCCTTTCCCTAACCTACTCCTCCAGGAAACACCCTCATCATTTCTTAGAGCTTACCTGGGGCAACTCCTTTCATTTTGAGCCTCTCCGTTTTTCCAGCCCACTTGCTCTTCAAGCAGGTGAATCATGCCTTCTGCTAATCTGAAGCTCTTTGTGCAAGCTCCCTAGTTAGGACATTGTACTGTAGTTATCTGAGTATGTATCTGATTCTCCCAATACACAATGAGCTCAGAGGAGGAGGATATTAGTATTCATGCAGCAGACACTTGAAAAATGCTGAACAACTCAATAAGCAGGAGGGTGGGGGAGCAGGAGTCTGCGTGTATTCAGCCAGAATGTCGGCTCTTAGAGGTTGACAAGCACGTGGCAGACAGTATGGTCATTTGGCACACTCCTCTGTATCTCAGAAGACCCCAGGCATGGGGAGGCAAGGAAGAATGTTGTTTCCATCTGACCCCAGCTAGGGCTGATTACTGTGTATGGAGTCTCTGTTTTGTTGAAGCAATACTTTTCCTCTTCATGACAATGCATTAAAAAAATTAGAACATATCTCAAGCATGGAAGAAGCTCAGAAAAATGAAATAAGACTCAGCTGTGTATCTACCAGCAAGACTAAGCATAGGTTGACCTTTTGCCTTGTTTTCTCTGGGCTTCTTTAGCAGGGAAGTCATAGTGATGGATAGAGTTCAGTGCTTCTTTCTCTTCCTCCTGTCTCTCAGCCTTCTCAGGGGTAAGGTTTCTTCTGAAAGTGATTTGTATTCTTCTCATGCATGTGCACTCTAGCTGCACACAATGCATGAGATTTTACGGTGAGGATAATGAGTAAAAGTTTACATGTATATTCTACTGCCAATGTTACTATGGTACTTTTTAAAAGATTCACTTTATTTAAAAGACAGATTTGAAAAGAGAGAAGGGAAAAGAGAGAGAGAGAGCTTCAGGCTGCTGGTTCATTCCCCAAATGGCTGCAACAGCCAAGGCTGAGCCAGGCCAAAGCGAAGAGCCTGGAACTTCATCTGGATCTTCCAAGTGAATGGCAGGGGTCCAAGTGGTCAGGTTATCTTCTCGTGCCTTCCCTGGTGTAGCCGGAGGGAGTTGGGCTGGAAGTGGATCTGATCCGCTAAGTCTTGATGGGAAATGCCAGGATTGCAGGTGGTGGCTTAAACGGCTGCGCCACCATGCTGGCTCTAATGTTGCATGTTTCGAGACATCTAGTTAGTGTCATTTTGATGTCATGAACTGATCTGAATTAATGCAAATGAGCCCACTGTGTGGATAAATGTGTTTCCTATTCATTGCCGTCTTGGAGATGATTTATTTTCATGTTTCCTCATCACACAGTAGCTCCAGAAAGGACATCCTTGTTCATGCTTTACTGTGTCCACAAACTCCTGTGATAGATGGTGATGTGTGACCACAGGGCTGGTGGCGTCCGGAGGTAAAGGCTTAAGTGCCCGGATTGACTATGCAGAGGTTATCAGGGCATGCTGGAAGAGTTCCCTTTGCTTTGGGTCATAAGCTGAATGTGATGATGCTAGCGCCCTCTCAATCCTGAGGCTCCAGGTTTTCATGGTGTTAAGGACAAAGGAATTAGAAAAGTTCGTTCTCTGGTCTTCTCTGATTGAGAGAGAGAGAGAGTGAGAGAGAGTGTGTGTGTGTGTGTGTTATAGAGGAAATGCCAAGGAAGCTAATCCTGGAAGCAATGACTAGGGTGATATTGACTACCCAGTGCACGCCTCTGTGACTAGCTAGGATGTGTTGAAACTGTCGCTATACCCAACATTATCTTTTAAGCTGCAAGTGTTTATGGGGGAAACTGTTTTGTTTCTAGCTTCATTTTAAGAGTTAGGTAAGATTTAGTGAGGAAGATAGAACTTCCTGTGCAGTTTAAGACTGTAGACAAACATGAGGTATAGCATGGGGTGGTGTGTCCCCCTCCAGGATTTCTAGGTTGAACCCTGACCTGCCAACATCTTAGGTGGTAACTGTGCTGGCAGACACAGCCTCTCACAAAGGGATTCAGACAAAACAAGGCTCTTAGGTTGGACCTAAGTTCAATCCATCTCTTGTTCTTGTATGAAGAGGAACCTGAAAGAATATTTTAATCACATCTCCACAGCTGGTACCAAAACCAGAAGCTGGGATTGCAAACCAGGCCTCCGATGTGAGTAGAGTGAGCTAAACCACTTGAGTCGTCCTTACCACCTCCCAGGATCTGTGTAAGCAGGAAATCCGAGACTGGAGTCAGAACGGTGTGTTGACCCCAGGCATTCTGCTATGGACTGTGTGCATTGTAACTAGCCCCTTAGCTAAGAGGCTTAATGCCCACAGCAGGAAGGGATGTCTGGACACACAGAAAGGCACAATGGAGAAAAGGCCAGAGAGAGCACCACAACAAGAAGCCAGTCATGGGTGGGGCTAAGGCCTTCGAGAGATTGAATCTGTGGGTACTCTGACCTCAAACTCTTGCCCTCCAGGAGTGCAAGCAAACAAACTGCACTTATCTAAACTACCTTGTCTCTGGAGTATTTTATTATAGTAGTTCCAGTGAACTAATCCAGGTGTTCAGAAGAAGCAATGGGTAAGGAGAAGAGAGCTGTTGTTTTATTATGGGGTCAGAAAAACACTGCATCTTAAGGACTTCATTAGATGCCATGAGACTTATTCCCACTCTATAGATGAGGCCATTTAATCTTAGAGACATTAAGTAATTTCCACAATACTGCACAGCTGGGTAGCAACAGAGCTTCAAATTTAACATCTTTATTGATACGTATTTGAAATGGAGTGAGCAGAGCACGCCCATCTGTTGTTTCTCTCCCAAGATGCCCATAATGGTAGAGGTTGTGCAAGTAACGTTGAAGCCTGGAATTAGAAATTCCTTCTGGGTCTCCTATATAAGGTGGCAGGGGCCCTATTATTTGAACTATCACCTCTAGCCCCCTCCATGGGTGTACAACTGAACCAAAGATTGAAAGCAGAGCCAAGACTTGAGCCTAGAAAGGGGTTTTCAGATATGGGATGTGGGTATCCCAAGTGGCCACAGTAGGTCAGATACCCAACCCAAAACTGATGTCCTTTGATTCCAAATTACTCTTGTGTTGTGCATAATGCCATGTTTCTTGTCTTTTTTTTTCAATATGGAGCAAAAGTGAGCACAGAGATGATGCTGTAGAATGGGTACATTATTTTTCATAGTTCTTTTCACATTTGTTTCCTCTTTGGACAAAGTCCGGATCAGTTCCTGAATGCACATGGGGCTAAGAGCCTGTGCTTATGCTTTCAACAGCCCCACAGGGACGTGCTGCTGAGTCAGAACCTCAGGGGCACCACTTGCTCCAGCCTCCATCTGCACACATGACCACCCCTCCCTGGCTGTGAGTGAGACCCTACATGGCTCATCAACCCTCTTGATGTTGGATAAATCAACCTAACTGTGGAGAGTTAATTTGTCTGACTATAAAGTGCATTCCATAAGTGTAAAACAAAACTAATTGGTTCTCTTCCATACAAATTTAATCATACCATAAAATGTGATCAATGCAAATAAAAGCCATTGAGTAGGTGAAATGTCGAGGACCCATAAAGGGGGGGAAATGGCCCATGTGCAGAATTGGAGGAATTCAAGTCTGGGAGTGCAGTCACTTGTGCATTAATCATGTCGCACGCCAGGCTTGACAACTGCTGGGCTATGTTGGAGGGATGCTGAAAATGTCCTTCTTTTGTGCCAGTTGTGGGGAGGAGCTAATTCCTGCATTAGTTGTGGGACACCTGGGTTATCAGTAAATGGATTCTGAATAATATTCACCGGATGCACTTCTGTGCATCTTCATCCCACACATTGCTCATAGGCACTGTCATTGTCTCATGGCCAATAGAGTCGGGGGTTTGTGAATGATGCAGATGCAAAGGGTCTTCCCACGAAGTCAAATGATGCAGAGGAAGCGGTGGAGGTCCCTTTACGCATGATTTATTTGGGAAGGACAAAGCTAGCTTGGTAGAATCTGGCGACTTTGGTGACATCAGAAGCAGTCTTTTCTTTTTATCATTCCTTGCTTCAGAAGGGCACCTGGGGGGTGGGGGCAGTTGTGCTATCATCTTTGATTGGTATCAGGTGCTGATCCCTGGATATTTCTGGAAAGTCAGTTGTATTCAGACTCTGGATAGACCTGTTAGGATAGGTCTGTGGGGAAGGGTAGCCTGGCAAAGAAAGTATAAAAATCCAGGGAAAAGCTCTGATGGGCCCTGCTTGGGTCATGTGCCCATTCCAAAAGGGTCAACTCCAGGTCACATAATATTAGCAGCAAAAGGTCAGAAGAGACCATGACCAGCAGCTATTATCAAGTAGCTGAGAAAGGTCACGTGTTAAGTATTTCATGGCTCCCAGGGGAAAGCCCCTTCATCCATCTTTTAGCACCTGCAGCTGCTCACCTGCAGACACTTCTTTCGGTAACTAAAGTCTCTGCCTCTGATTCACTTCTTTTTCCAGGAATCTTATCCCACCGAGTTGTCTTCTTTCTGGTGATGGATCACCATGGTGTCTCTTGCCATTCCACTCTCCTATTCATCTGCTTTCAATAATTATTTAAGCTTTATTAGGTATTTGTCAAATAAATTGTCAGCTTCTGAAGTCTGCTTATTGTAGCCAGAGGTTTAGAAAGGGCAATTTGTATGCATCCCAGAGCTCAACATGGCAGATCCTCTCTCTGGATTGAAATTATGATGTGAACATTATGTTTTATGAGAAAATAGAATGAAAGTTCCAAATTCTAGGGCTGAATATACATATATATGTATACGTCTCTCTCTATATATTTTGCGATGATTGGGCATTGAACATGGAGAGTGTGGAAATGTTCTCATTGTGAAAGGTTGAAGAAAGAGCTGATGGATAGTCCAGTTCAGACAGCCTTTGGGTTCAAGAAGGTGCAAGCCAAGTCCAGCCCCAGTGGGCACTGTAGCTCCTCCACTGAAATGGAAGGTGGGGTAAAAAGAGGACATTGCCCTGGAAGGAGTAGCTGGAAAGGCAGAAAGCACAGTGGAGATTCAGCTGCCACAGTGCCCCATTCCACACCTGAGGTCATGGGGTGGAGGCATTATTTAGAGTAGTTATCCTGTCACTATTCAAAGAATCCCAGTCAATACAATCATTCAGCTAAAGTGAAGAAAATACAGGGTGATGGTGATAGTACCTTTTTTTTTTTTTAAGATGGGAATATTCTTTGAAATTCCTTATCCTTCTCCCTGTGTCTGTTGTATGGGAAAGGCTGAACTCCCAGTACTTGGAAGTCAACTGGAAGTCAGGGTCCAAGGTCAGTGATGTGGGGCCACGTCAGGCCCAGAACTCACATGGGAATAACCATGGGGAAGTCCTTGATCTCTAGGGGCTTCTGAGTCTGTCCCCTGTGTGGAAACACTGATTTATGACTTACAAATGAGAATCAGAAATGACAGAAATACTCTTTACATAAGAGGGTGTGAGAATGAGTTCTTGTGGCTGTTACTACTTTCCCTTTGGCTCTTCAGGATCAGGGTAACTATGGGTCATCCTCTGCTGCTTTCCCAAGCCTTCAGCAGGAAGCTGGCTGGGAAGTGGAGTATCGGGGACACGAACTAATGCTCATATGAGACGCTGGTTGCTGTGGGTAGAAGGTTAACCTATATGTCTCCATGCCAGCCCCAGATGCCCAAACTCTTAGATGAGATTCTTACCTTCATGTTCTACCTGGCAAGTCAGGGACCACAGCCTGGCCCCGTTCCATCATTCCCCAGGCCCCTTCATGTATCTCTTCCTCCTATCAGAGGCCAGGATGCCAGGCAAGAGGCTGGGCTTTGGGGTTGCTGGGTCTGGTTGTGGTTAGGGGGATGAGCAGATGGAAGAAGAAATCAGGACCTCCTGGTTCAACCGAGGCATATAAATCACCAGGCTGCTGTGAAGCCTTTTAAATGTTTTGACAATCCCCAATCCATCAGAGCCTTTAATTGGGTTTTGACTGAGTTGTTCTATATGTAAATACCAGTTACTGGGGAGGTTGTTTATAGCCAAACTGTCTGTTTATGCAAATTGTGTTCCAAGATCGCAGCGTTTTCATTGCAGGATAACAACATTCCTTTTATTTAATGCCAAAATTGCTTCCTCCTTGGGCAGGGGTTTATTTTCCTCTTTGGCTTTTAAATACAGCGAAGCAATTAGGTAAGCCAGCAGAGAAGTGGCTCTTATCCAGAGGAGGTCAGTAAGGGGCAGTGCAGGTGGCCATTTGGGCCTCTGCAGATTCACAGAACGTGTTCTCAAATGCCTCATCTCATCTTCCCTCTCCAAATAGAATCCTACTGAATGATGGGGGATGAGTGTGTATGGCCCCTCAAAACAGCTTCTTGGCCTATGCTTGGGCAGCTCTGCCTGAATCAACAGGATGGTCCTTTGACTCACTGCAAAGGGTTCAGAGATGCAGAGGAGTGCGCCGGGAGTACAGGTGAAGATAAGATGTTCTGTTTGCAGATGGACAACCAGAGCAGGGGCAGGGTTACTGCTGGACAGAGGAGGAGACTTACCCACTCTTCAGGTCCCAGACTCTGACCTTCCATTGCTCCCATAGGTTCTTCAGAAGCTTGTTTTTGCAGTTCTTGCCTATATGTATTCCTTTCTAATCTCTCCCAAGTCACGTGGAAATGCTGGCTATGTGCGTGCTGCCCACCAGATGCCAGGAATGGAATATGACTGAGGCGTGCTCTTCCACGCTTCTCCTAGGGGAGGGTGAGTGCAAAGCGAGTTTCTCTGGTGACTCTGTAAGGCTCCTCCGAGTAGGTCCAGCTTCTCTTTCCATCTCATTTCCTATTACTCTGCCTCACGTCATGTATGTTAGGCATGCTAAAGTGCTTGCAGGTGAATGAACACACCACAGTCTCTGCATTTCTCCATTTGGCTTTTCAAGCCCATCTGTATTTCCGACTCAAGTTGCCAGATTCCCTCAGTGTTTGATCACTTATCAATACAAGTTTGTTCATCACCGGATGAACTAAGTGTATTGGTATCTGTTTCCTCAGTGCTTAGTAGAAGGCAATCTTAGTATAAGACAAATATTTGGCTTTCTCGTGTGCTTGTGGAAGGAGCACTTGACCCAGTGAACAAACAAATGAATGAATAAATATCAAATGAGTTTCGGACTAAAGCAGCCATGGCTTCCACCTTCTTGTTTAAGGGAAGTTAATTCCAAACATTCTGTCCAGGGGTGTAGCAGGAATATCCTCTTCGAACCAACTGGCTCAGTTTTGATCTCAGCACTTGGTGGAATTCATGCCTTCTGACACTGTCTCGTTTATTGATGTATGTCCAGTGGTTATCTGTCCCTTCCACCAGGATGTCAGGAATCATGTTCAGGGATGCTCCCTAAGGTCTCTCCTGGTACCTACCCACCTTTAGATGTCTGATAGATGTTTCTTGGATGAATAGTTGGTTTGCTTTGAAAAGGCGACAGCCTGCAGAGGGCCTTCCACTCTGGGAGACTTCACAAAATAGAATGGGGAGGAAAGAAAGGCTTTTGCGTGAATAACATGGCTGGAGTTGTCTAGGGAAGGCTGCAGCACTTGCCTGCGCAGAGCAGGGCCTTATTAAAGGGACACAACAAATCTATGTGTGCTTGATTCTTGATGGTAAACTCAGGACCATGAAAAATCTCAGAGCTGGCACCTGAGATGATGTGGACTGGCACCCAGCAGGTGCTCATGGCATTTCACAGCACTAATGAAAGAAGAAAGCATGTAATAACAAGCCCAACAATTGATTAATGCATGCTCACTTTGGGTGGGAAGCTACTGTAAGTGACTGTCTTGATGGCTGATTCTTTGCCTTTTCCTTCCTGGGTACATGGCATAAATCCCTGCATTTCACAGGTGAAGAAATAGATGCATGCATGGTAGCACAAAGTGCCATTGAAAGGTGTGCTTTTTCATTTCTGTTTATTTGAAAGGCAGAGAGAGCAAAAGAGAGAGAGAGAGAGAGAGAAAGAGAGAGACTGAGAGTTTCTTGGCTACTGGTTCATCAAATATTCACAACACCCAGGATTAGGCTGAAGCAGAAACCAGGAGTTGGAAACACTATCCGAGTCTCCCCAAGGGTGGCAAGAATTGACTGCTGAGCCATCACCTGCTACTTCCCAGGGGGTGTGTTGCTAGGAAGCTGGAATCCAGAAAGCCCAGGTGCTTCAATAGGAGATGAAGGTACTTTTTTGGTCGATTCATTTATTTATTTATTGTTTTAATCAAAAGACAAATTTTTATGGAGAGAGGAGAAGAGATAGAGAGATAGATCTTCCATCCATTGGTTCACTCCCCCAAATGGTCCCAATGGCTAGAACTAGGCCAATTCGAAGCCAGGAGATAGGAGCCTCTTGAATATATCCTATATGAATACAGGGTCACAAGGCTTTGGCCCATCCTTCACAGCTTTCCCAGGTCATCCACAGGGAGCTGGATTGGAAATGGAGAAGCCGGGACTTGAACTGGTGTCCCTATGGGATACTGGTGCTGCAGGTGAAGGATGGGCTCACTGTGACTTCATGCTGGCACCTGAGATGAAGGCAGCTTCACCACTGAGCTAAGTCCCTCTTCCTGCATCTTGCCTCAAGGCTTTTGAAATGGCCACTGCATCTGGCTTTAACGTGTGTTACGCTGGGCTGGATGGCATTTTTATCATTAAGGGATTGTGCAGAGAAATGTGGAGCTCATAGGCTATGTCAACAAAGATCTAGCTTCCTGTATTGCAACAGTTACCTGATTCATGTTTGGCCCACTGAAAAACCACATTTTCCACTTAATCCGGTTGCTGCCTTACCCTGTTGCGTTCCACTCAGGCTGTTCTGCTGATCTCAGTGACTTGCTTGACCTCTGCAGCCCTTTGCGTGTGGTGACTGCTGCTTCACAGCAGATGCACCCACTGTGCCCATCGCATTGGGCTGAGAACCCCCTCCTGTTGATAGCTGTTTTATAGATGGCATCTGGGGGGGCATTTTCATATTCCTTGGGAGCTCTCTGGGAATCTTTTTGGATGAGCTATGTCCCGGGATGACAGTCTGCCTCACCACACAGTACCAGGTCCCATGTAGTGCTGTGGTGGTGGGACAATGAGGAAGAGATGCTTACACGCCCCTGTTGACTGCAGCTCCATATGCAATAGCCAAGGGGAAGAGTCATCCCAGGTGTCCAACCATAGATGGATGGCTTAAAAAGATGAGATATTATTCAGCCATATATACATACATGTATATATAATGAAATATATATTATATAGAACATGTTCTATATAATTGTGTGATATATTATATATTCTATATAATAATAAAATCGTATGATTTGCAGAAAATGAATGGATGTCTCAAGACACCATATGAAGTGAGACAATCCAGACAGAATGACATATCCTGTATGTTCTTACATGCAGAAACCAATATAGTTGACCTCAAAGAAGAGAATAAAAGAGTAATGACCAGATGTGGGCAAGGGACAGGAACAGGGCAGAGAGTATTTGGAGAGCAGGTGCCAAAATTCAGTTAGATAGGAGGGATGGGTTGTAGGGTTCTCCAGCAAGAAGGTCAACTGTGATTTCCAGAAGCATACTATACATCTTCTGAAGAACCAGAAGAAAGGATCTGGAAGACGCCAGACACAAACGTATGACAAGGAGACAGAAATATTGATTACCATGGTTTGATCATTATCCCTGTGTACATGTATTGAATTATCACACTGTACTTTGTAACTGTGTGTCATTATTAGATATCAATAAAAAAGTAAGCTAATAAAAAAACTGAGACAGGTCTTTTATGAACATGCATGATTTAAATGCTTTTCAAAGTAATACCCTTGTTACTTATTTCCCTCTCTTTCATTGGGAATGCATTTGAATTCATAATTATAATTGTAGGCTCTCAGAAGTCCCAATCAGAATGCCGCAGGGGTGATGGGGATTGCTTAGTGTCATAGAGAACTGCCCAGAGAGGGACAGTGATGTATACATGGCCACACAGGAAGTCGGTTGCAGACGGAAGCCTTGGGTTTGATGGTTTTCTCCCACAAATCCTGAGATAGCAGCATCAGAGAGGAGTCTGAGTGCAGTGAATCTGTCCCTGTTGTGGATCTAAAGCCTCCAGGATGCCATCGCTAATATTTCACAGCAATGTCCATGCCCTCACCTTCCTAAACACCAGGTGAACCACAATTACATCTCCACTTGGGGCTGCAGGCAAACTGTTCACATAGGCATATGAAGAGATTACAGCTCAAATGTGAGACTAGAGCTTTGGGTCATTCATAATCTACCAAACATTTAAAAGTGTATGCCTTGAGGCATCTGAAAACTATAGGGACATTTCATGGTCTCGTTTCAGGGGCATACATCTGCCTTGGTTGGGCACCATTCCAGAGAATGGGTGACTCTGTTTTGCCCAGGCAAAAATTAGGTATAAATAAAGGCTGGGAAATGCAATCATTTATATGCTGGGAGATGGAGAGTGGCATGGAGGTGAGAATGTACCCAATCCACACACGCCGGTCATACAGGGAAGTGGAGGCAGCAGGTGGGTTCATGGTGGTAGGATCTTGGAGGGAACGCTTTGGAGACAGAAGTGGTAGTGGCTGTAACTGCTGGAGGAGCAACCAAGGCAGACCTAGGAGTGACAGGGCTCAGGGACCAAAAGGATCTGGGTCAAGGCTCAGGAAAAATGGGCATTTTTCTTTGCTTGCTAAAGATGCTTGATTTACATAAAGCACGCAGGTTTTGAAAAACTAAGAAAACAAAGCCAAACTAAAATCCTCCTACAGTAAGAGACAGAATGGAGATTATAATTCCCCCCTTGTGCCTCACCTTCAGTCTCCCAGTTGGGACAGCCCTGTTGCTAGAGGTAATAGCCGTGTCCGTTTTGTTCTGTACTTTTCAAAACAGGTGATGCACATTTATTTTTCCACTGATGTGAGATTATTAGAATCTGTTATTATGTGCCTTTTTTGTGTATCAATGTATCATATGTTTTGAATATCATTTTTTTGTATCAGTACGTAGCAATCTCATTATTTTAACAGCTTTCCTGTGTTCTATTAAATTGTAGTGCTGTAATTTATTTAACCTTTCCTTATGGATGGATGGATGGCTATTTTTTTTTTTTCCTCCCCGGTGTTTTGTTACTGAGAGTCATTTTGGAAAGAGATTCTTTCAAGCCTTCTCAGATGTTTAGATGTCTCTGGTCACACATTTGAAATACCTGTAGAAGCCTATTAGAAGTGAAGCCATTGGGTCAGGTGTGCCCATGCCCTGCTCGGTTTGCTGGGTGCTGTCGAAACTGCGATCTCAGGAGATCGCACCACAGAGATCTCACCAGAAGTGCATGTTGGTGAATGCTTTCCTGCCCTCACCCTCTGCTGGCAAACATCTTGAGTTTTTTTTTTTTCCAAATTGAGATATAATTTACAAGCAGTGTTATGTACAGAATCTTAGTGTATGCTTTAATGCAGTTTGGCAAACTTAATAGCCCAGTCCAAACAAGAGAGAAATCAATTTCAGTATTTGGGAAGGTTTTTTTGTTTGTTTGTTTGTTTTAAATCACCATTTCCAATTAATTTTGACCTCTGCTCTAGGGAGCCACCACTGTTGTGGTTTTTATCACTGTAGATGGATTCCACTGGAATGGATTCACACTCTTGCGTGGGACATCTTTCAGTCAATGTGGGTCTGTGAGATTTACACAAGTTATTCTCAGGAGTTCCTCCTCTCTCGTTACCGAGTAGCATTTAATTGTAGGTGTTGCATCCAGATTTTGAGATCCCAGGAAATCACCAGGAGTCTGAAGTAGATCCAAGTGCACAAGGATGGTTTATTTAAGCTTGACATGTCCGAGCTTGGGTTCTTGGTTGAGAGCAGGCCGGCCGGGAGCAACACAGCTTGCCAGAGTGTGCGGATTTTTGAATAAGCTGTCCATTTAAACAAAAAAAAATGTTGAAATTTTGATTCTCTATTAAAGTTATAAAGATCAATACAGGGAGTCTCTCATCTTAATGAAATTACGTCTTCCAATTCATGATCGTAGGAAATCTTCCTAGAATTTAGGAAGCTAAATTCTATGAAATTCATATAGCTTTCACACCACCATAAAATTGAGAAATTTGAACTTTAACCATTATAATTTGGGAATCCCTGCATTTAAAAGCCATTTGTAATTTCTTAAAATTTAAAACTTATTTGAAGGAGAGAGGGAAGAAGAGAGAGAGGAGAGAGAATGCACTCTGAGAGCAGCCCAAGGACAAGGCTGGACGCTGTGAGCTGAATTCAGCACTTCCAGGTGGATGGCAGGGACCCAGTGATGGGAGCCATCACCTGTAGCCTCCCGGGATGTGCACTAGCAGGAAGATGGCGTCAGGATTCAGGTGTTTTACCCACTGGTCCACATGCTCACCCCACCTCCAACATTGACTTGTCCCAAGCCAAAGCGGGAACAGAGCCGCCAGGAATTCATGCTCCCGCACCCCTTTAGTGTTGCAGAGGGGCCTGTTGCTTGTGCCCTTCTACAGGAAGCCTTACGCAGGGCACAACTTACGCAACCTTGTACCCAGCCTAGCCTGTCCGATGTCTGCTTGCCTATATTCCCTGCTCTGTTTCTCTACTTTTCCTGAGACGTTCCTTGATGTACAGTTGGGTGGGAGAGATCATGCATTTGCAGCTTGAGAAAGAGCCAAGGGTGAGTGACATTGTAAATCCTCCCGCAGCTGGACTGCATATAATCACTGGCATTGCTCTAAGTAGCTGGCTGTTGTGGTCTCCCATACATATTCCTGTTGTCAGCGTTAATAAGGTACAATTGCCTGGGGCCTTGTTACCCACCAATTAAACTTTGGATTTTTATTGTGCAACCTCGAGGATACTTTATGGTATCAGAAATGCTTGGCAGTTAAATACGACTAATATTCATCGCTCCCACACGGGCGCTTCCCGTCCGGCTCTGTTCGCAGTGTGATTAAGGAATTAATTGATTTGGATGAGATTGGCACATGCTCTCGACAATGAAATAATCACTGCTTCATGAAGCTGCAGATGTAGAGGGCTTGCAGTTGCCCTGGGGGCTGCTCAGTGGCCATTCGCCACTGGGCTTTGGGGACCAGGCTGGGTCACAGCAGTGCTTGGCTCCGGCCACAGGAATCTAGAGAACTGCAGAGCAAGGCATTTGAGTCCAGCCCCTTCCCTCCCCTCCCCTCCTCTCCTCTCCCCTTCCCGTTCTTTCTCCTCCTTTCTCCTCCCCTCCTCTCCTCCTTCCTTCCCTCTCTCCTCCCCTCTTCCCTCCTCTCTCCTCTACCCCTTTCCTCCTTTCTTTCCTCCCTCTTTCCTGTTGATTTCTTTTCCTTTTGCTAACCTTTTTGATTCTTCTTTCTCCTTGGCCTTTTCTCTGCTCCTTGATTCGCTCTTTTTCTCTGTATTTTTTTTTTCTTATTCTGCCTCCATATTTTTTTTAACCTTCCCTCCTCTCTTCTTCCTGCTCTCTTGCTGTTGGGATTTTATCAAGATATCCACATGCGTCGTCCACCGTAACTTTCAGAAAGTCCTATTCACAAAATTGGCTGAACTTTTTTTCTAAATGTT
Source organism: Ochotona curzoniae (assembly GCF_017591425.1). NCBI lineage: Eukaryota > Metazoa > Chordata > Mammalia > Lagomorpha > Ochotonidae > Ochotona > Ochotona curzoniae. The sequence continues at coordinate 10,103,106 of NW_024465421.1, forward strand.
TGATAGAGTTCACTGATGGCTCTCTCTGGGCCTCTTCTTTTGGTTTTGAAAAGTTATTAGTTCTTAAATTATTTTCTATAATGTTAAAGACCTGTTCAGATAGTCTGTTGTCTTGATTTGGTCTGGTCTGTTTCATTCAGATTACCAAGTTTGTAAGAATGTAATTGTTCAAAATATTCTGTTATTATGCCAGTACACATGGGATTGGTAGTCATATTCTTTTTCTCACATGTAACATAAGTAACTTGCATCTTCTCTGTTTTTCAACAAATTCTATTGACCTTTTCAAACAACCGGATGTACTTCTGATTTCCCAATTTCATGGATTTAGGCACTAGTTTTTGTATTATCTTCTTTTGCTTCATTTGACATAAATTGGATCCCACGTCTTAGTTTCCTAAGGTGGTGGTTTAGATTAGGGATTCTTCATCTTCCTTCTTTTCTAATATGCATTGCGTGCTGTGATTTCCTCTTCAAGTGGGGATTTCTCTGTGCCCCACACATTTTTCTTATGTTGTATTTTTCATCTTTGTTCAGTGAAACTACGCTTAAGTCTCTCATTGGATGTCTATCCTGACCGATGTGCTGTTTGTGCGTTGCCTGACATCTGAATGCTCTGACATCCTCCAGCTGTCTTTCTGTTAGTAATTTCCGCTTTAAATTCCATTGCAGGCTAAGAAAACACATCATGTAATGTGTGTGTGTGTGTATTTTACAATTGCTCAGGGACATTTTGGAGCCAAGAATGCAGTTTGTCTCGCGCCTGTTTCCCGTGAGCTTGAGAAGAGTGTATATTCTGCTGTTGGGAGTGACATTGATTCCACCTGTCGCTTATTTGCAGTCAATCGAAAGTGCTGCAGAGTTTAGCTGTGTCCTTACTGCATTTCTGCACATGAGAGATGCATGTTTCTAAGGGAAAGGTGTCAAATCTTCAAGTATTTGGTAGACTCACCTACTCCTCCTTGAAATTCTATTAGTTTTTGCTTCACATGTCTGATGCTGTATTGCTGCGTACACACACATTAAGGACTATTACGTTGCCTTTTCTTCCTTTGTCACTACGTAATGTACTTCACCATGCCTTTCATTATTCCTTGACCCAAAACCTGGTGTAGCTTAAATGACCATAGCTCTTCCTAACTTTTAAAAAGTTGTGTTTGCATAATATATCTTTTTTTTCTTTCATTCCATCTTAATCTATAAGCCTTTTATTTAAACAGGGTTTCTTACAGATAACATGCAGTTATATCATTTTTGGATCCGTTCTCACATCTAAATTCATCAGTGTATTTGCTGCTGTTTAAAATGGTTATTTAAGTAGTTAGGTTATTTAGTAGTCGTTGGTTCTTGTTGTCTTAATTCCAGTCTTATTTTTTTTGTGTGTGGTTTTATCTGAGAATTTTTTTCTACATTATGTTTATTATATATTATATGTACTTACCATGATTTCCTCTCCTTTCTTAGTATATCATGCTTCTTTTGCTTTTCTCTCCACTGCCACGGACTTTCCTCCTTCTTTTGTCTTTTTAGTGGTCATCCTGGAGTCTGCATGTACATTTGTAACTAGTTCAAGTCTACTTTCAAGTAACACTGTATCACTTCATAGCTATTGCAACTACCTACTAGTAACAAAGTATTTCTAACTGTTTCCTCTCATTTCTCACATCATTATTATGATTAATTCCACTGACATGATGGGGCTTTAAAAATTCATGGTAATGTGAACCGTGAAAAAGCTGTGCTTGGATTAATGCAAACACTTTTTTGTGTTAAGGAAAATTGTATCTTTTGAGACGGGCACAGTAGCCTGGTGACTAAAGTCCATGTCTTGATCCTATACAATAGGTGCCGGTTTGTATCCTGGCAGCGCTGTTTCCCATCTGGCTGCCTGCTTGTGGCCTGGGAAAGCAGTTGAGGATGGCCCAAATCCTTGGTACCCTGTGCCTACGTGGGAGACCCAGAAGAGGCTCTTGGCTCCTTGCTACAGATTGGCACAGCACCGGCCATTGCTGACATGTGGAGAGTGAATCATTGGATGGAAGATCTTCCTCTCTCTGTCTCTTATTGTAAAGTATCTGACTTCGCAATAAAAGTAAATAAATCTTTAAAAAAATACAGAAAAGAATTGTATCTTTAAATCTGTCTTTTCAAAACTTTCTTGAAGTACCTGACTGTGAGCACCAACAAGGACACATTTCTGATGGCTTTGAAAGGCGTCTCACCTAGGAGATAAATTACGAAGAATACAAATGAAAGTTTTCGTTTTTTACTTTCATCTGTTCCCTCTTTGTTCAGAGCGGAGTTTCTCGTATCGATTACTTTCATTTTCTTTGAAGAAGTTCTTGAAGCATCTCTTGTGAGGCAGGTGCACAGGCAGCAAATTCCTTCAGTTTCCATTCTCAACATCTTCATTTTTCTTTGGAATCCTTGCACAGGTTCTGGAATTCTAGGCTGTGTTTTTTCTTACAGTGATTTGCTGTCTTGGCTTGCGTGGCTTCTGAGAAACGGCCAGGTGAAACCCTTATCTTTGTGTCATTGGGGTAAGAAATGTTTTCTCCTGCATTTTCAGTGTGTTTTTCTCCATCTTGGATCTTGTGAAGTTTGTACCTGCTCACAGGTTGTTTCATTCTGTGTATCCTGCCTCGTGGTCTCTGAGTTTCCTGGATTCGGGGTTCATCTCGGAGAAATTCCGGGTCATGATGGTCTCTGCTATTTCTCTTTTTGTTTTTTCCCCCTCATTGCCTGTAGACATCCTGCTTTATTTTTTTCTCTCTTTGCAGACCACGTCAGGAAGCTTCTCCTGTTGTCTCCTCAAGCTCAGGTATTCTTTCCTCAGGCATGTTCCACAGCCCTTTGAAGTCACTCTTCACTTCTCTGGTAGTATCCTAGTACCACGCATTTGCTTGTTCTTTCTCAGAATCCCCATCTCTCTGCATCTTTGATCCACCTGTTCTTGCATGTTTTATTCTTTTTCCATCAAGTATAGTTTGCCTGTCTCTCCCTCTCTTTGCTTCCTTCCTTTTTTCTTCCTTCTTTCCAAATAATTCCTGTTCTAATAATTCCAACATTCTCACCATATTGGTCTCATTTGTTGTTTATTCAGTTTTTTTTTTAACTTTTTGTTTTTGTCAAAAGGTGGACAGGATATAGTGAGTCAAAGGAACGGCTCTCAAGGTCATCAGGAAGTGTGCGTGGGAGAGGGCACGACCTAAAGACCCTGACAAAGTGTGGGTCTTTTGGTGAATCTGTGTTCCAGGAATATGAAGTTTATGTTCTTCCTGCCCCCTGCTCCCACCCCTTGTTCAGGTGGGCAGGATGGTTGGAAGTGGGATGGAGTTGGGTATTTTTCCTTTTGCCAGATAAGTCAGACTCTGATAAAATTCCAACTGGTTAAGCTTGGCCGAAATGGCTCCTCTTGAAGGAAGGCCTTGTTAGGAAGAACAGGACATCCGGGTACATTTCAAAGGAGTTCCTTTCTACTTCCCTGTTTGGAGGCAGCACTGGGGGATGTCTTTGCTGGCTGCTGGGAAAAGCAGGTAGGGGTCCTGGAGATAAAACTCACCCCAGTGTGGGGGCTGCTAGTGATCGCCATCCCCCTAGAATCTTTTTTTTAGAGATTTATTTATTTTTATAGCAAAGTAAGATATACAGAGAAAAGGAAAGACAGAAAGATCTCTGGTTCGCTCTGCAAATGGCTGCAATAGCTAGAGTTGAACTGATCTGAAACTAGGAGCCAGGAGCTTCTTCGGGGTCTCCCACATGGATGCAGGGTCTCAAGGTTTTGGGCCATCCTTTGCTGTTTTCCCAGGCCACAAGCAGGGAGCTGAACGGGAAGTGGAGGAGCTGGGACATGAACAGGCACTCATAAGGGGTCCAGGTGCCACTTGCAAGGGGAGGATTTAGCCACTAGGACATTGCATCATTCCTCCCCACCACCCTCACGCACTCTTGGAATTTTTAACTCTGTTATATGCTCACTAGACATTCATCAGCCAGAGGTTAGGTTCTTCTAGCCTGAGCTCTGATCTCTGTGGAAGCTGCTGCTTCTAATAAATTGTCAGTTTCTGTTGGACATCGCCCTCTATGTCTCTAGCTTTGGAAAAGCAGCTTTCCTGTGGCCCGAAGAGTCCCCCAAAGGGTCCTCATTGCTCAGTCTGTGCTGCTTTGAGCATGTTAGAGGGAAGCGGCACTTTACATGTTGAACCAGAAACTGGAAGCCCAGGATGTCTTCAACAAGAAAAATCGATGAACTGAGTTAGTGGCTATCATTTAAACATTCAGGGAGTCTACTTTCAAAAGGTCCTACAGATTTCTGGCTGCCCTGGCACCATTGGTCAACAGGTGCTTTGCACCTGATTGGGTTGAAGAGCACCTGTGGCCACTGCTGGGCCCACGTCCTTTCACGGGATCTGTTTCATCATGTTTCCAGCATGACTCTTTACTTTTCTTACTGCAGAGGTCTCCTGTGTCTGGGATTTTTGTAGATTGTCATGTTCTTCCAAGTCCCTCTCTCCCCTCTCCCCTGACCCCGCTTGGGTTTATTGTGTATGGTACCTGCTTTCCTGATCTACAGCACAGCCCACAACCTCTGTCTGGCTCATAGCTACTGCCTTTGATATTCCTTGCTAAGCTAAAACCACATCAGATCGTGTGCCCCATGGGTCTGGGTGACTGTACGCATCACAAGGTTTTCGTATTGGGGCACTTCTGGATTCCAGGCTCCTTTGCTTCTGCCTGCTTCTCTCTCCTGGTAGGGTCCCGGGGTGACAGGTGGCTATAGCTATAATGATCTGCTGATTCGCTGCCTCTGTGAACCTCACACCTGCACAGTGGCAGCCACTTAGCCCGCAGCAGCAAGCCCTGCCCTGCTGTGATGAAGGGCTCTGCGCAGACCTCGCTCAGAGAACGATCCGGAACTCCACAGTTGCCAAGAGCTCTGCCCTTGTGTGGATAATCTCCACAAGACTGCATCCTAGCGGAGACTGCTGACCGCTTGGAGAACAGCCTTCCCTTGCATCTTGTGTGAGCTGGAGGGAAACAGGTGCAGTCTGGGACAGGGAATTGGAGTCTCATGGGTGGTGGTGTCATCCCCACCTGGAGCAGAGGGGCATGGGACCCCTGTGTGCTCAGACAGAAATCTGACCTGGGATGCCCACCAACCTCTGAACTAGTGTCTGCCACGGTGGGCATTCGGCTGCACCTCACGGCTCTATCTGGGTCACATGCCTCTACCCTGGCATACAACTCCAGCCAAAGAGAAGAAAAGAGTGATTGCCTCTGGGATTCCTGTAAGGCCCACCCCTCATTCCTTGTGTCTTCTCATTCTCCTTCCCTCCTGCTTGTCCCTTGAGGAAGCTTTTACTTTTAGGCTGTCAGTGGACTTCTGCTGGTGCAATTGAATGGGAAAAATACTCAGGAGTTATCTGTGTAAAAGTATCGGAGGCCTGGAATTCAGACCATGTTTTGATATTTTCTGCACATTCGAGCCCTCGGACCCTTTGCATTTTCTGACCTGTTTCTCCCCTCCTCTTTTGCCCACCTATGAAGTACTTGCTATCATTTCTTCCCAAGTTAGTCTATAGCTGTTGCATTAATTAGGAACTCAGCTAGCTGTGAACGATGGGCTACCTGAGTGGCATTGGCTTGAGCCGTAACGATGCTTATCTTTACGCCACAGTGATGTCTGCAGGTACCAGCATTAGCCGGGGGATGGCCTGCAGAACCCGGGCTCCTTCCCCATCTCTTCCATGTCCCCGGTTTGTCAGCCTGTCTTCCTTCCATCACAAAAATGCTATAGAAGGGATATCCTTGGGGCCTATGTTGTGGCTTGCTGGGTTAAGCTGCCACCTGTGATACCTTTGTCCGGTATCAGAGGCAAGGCAGAGGGAGAGGAGAGGAGAGAGCGCAAAGACATCTTTTTAATTGCCCCCACTGCCTTCCCAGAGGGATTGGGAAAGAGAATGTCTTTCTTTTCAGCTCCGTGCTCCTGCACTGTGATATAGACTTTCAGAGATATTCACGTCGTGATTTATTCAATTCTTTTTACCATTGATTTTAATTAAGTTCCAGAGCTGTCTCCAAGCTGAGGGAATGTGAGCAAAACATGAAACACGGAAAGCCTAATGCTTTCCTTTTGCTGTGGAAATTTCCCTAAGTTGTTGAAGCACGGCAGAGGATGGAAAGTTCAACCCAGAGGCTGAGGCACTTCCTTGGCTCCATCAGTCCCTGCATAATAAACAGAAAAATTAAAATCCGGTTAAGAAAAATCACAGAAGTCATTATGGCTTGGCGGCTGGTGGGGGACTTTGATCCAATCTTCTATGCAATTTCACAGTTTCTGGGGGAATTCGTTCAGCAGACATTGATCACATGTTGATGCCTACTGGATTGTTTTCTCCTAGCGCTACCTGCCCCTCCCAAACCAATTTCATTTTCTGATCTAAGTTCATGTCATGCTTTTTAAGGGAAAGGCTGGGGCAGATCTGAGCCTGGACTCCCATCAGGCCCAGCCCATACCAGATCCCAGAACACCCTCTGCAATGCCTAGAAGGTCAGTGAGGTTCTCAAGCCAGCCTCTGAACCATGGGTCTGGAGATGGCCTCCCAGTAGCATCAGATACCTGGCTTGGTTGGCTACCATCCTGTGCAGTCCCTCAGATAAGTGGTACAATGAATGTGTAATACCCATTGGCTAATCCGTTCACTAACAAGAGAAACAACCCTAGCAAGGACTCAGGCATAATCATGAACACTTGTCCACATCAAGACTGATGTGGACATCCTTGGATGGTCAGTACCGTGTGAGAATCGAGACCTTGCCACCAGTAGACATTATACATTTTCCCAGGAAGCCAGAAATGGAGACACATTTAGTAATATGAAAAGACGTCCCAACATTTAAACATTGGCAACCAACTTAAAGCACTGAATGCACTCTAGGATCCAACAAAATTCATCAGAGGGCTGGATGTTAACAGCACATGACTGGTTTGTAGTATCTGACCTGGTGCAGAATGCATGCTCTGGATTAATGCTCAGGCCGTAACATCAACCGGCTGTCTGACATTGGCAAGTATGGTAAACAGTCCAGGGCTCCACTTATAATATAGGTTGAATATACCATATTTGAACACCTGAAATTTCACATCTGAATTAGTATGAACATGGACGTGGGTTTTTGCAGGAATTTGGACTTTGGTTTTTGGATTAAGGGTGCTCAGTCAGCAAAGTCTGTGCAAATATTGAAAGTTTTGAAAAATTCCAAAGTATGTCTCCAAGGATTCCTGGAAAGGGCTGGTTAATCTGTCATATTACATGTGTCACAAGATTCTGGTGCTTAATCAATGATCTGTAAATGCAATAAGCATTGAAGATATTACCATCACCATCAACACTATCACCATCAACACTGAACCATAAGTCCTGGGGTTGGCCTTATGGTATAGCTGTGGAAGCCACTGCCAGGATTAACGGCATCCCATATAGATGCTGGTTCGAGTCTTAGCCGTTCCTCTTCTGATCTAGTTCCCTAATAATGTACCTGGGAATGCAGCAAAACATGGCCACAGTGCTTGAATCCCTGCCACATGTGAGGCCTAGATGGAATCTTAGGCTCCTGGCTTCAGACTGGCTCAGTCCCAGCTGTTGTGTCCATTTGGGGATCAAACTGGTGAAAGACACATAGCCTTCTCTCTCTCTCTTCCTCCCTCTTGTCTATAATGCTGCCTTTAAAATATCCATATATCCTTGGTTTATCTTGATGTTGCCCATGATTCTCTCCAGAGGGAAGTGGAGCAGCCCATACCTACCATCCTTAATGTAATAAGAACATTTGTTCTCTACCCTATGTAAAGGAATTCAGCTGTCTGAGCAAGAAAAAAAAATCCCCATATCCCCAAAAGGAAACCAAACAGGCCCATTAACCATGAGCTGCTTGGGGCACCCCATAATTGTGCACACTCTGGGTGGCTCACTTGGTGATACATTCTCAGGAAACACTTGAAGCCATCTCTCCACAACGTTTAGTCACCCCACTGCCTTCAAAATGTGGAAAATTTCAGCAGCTTGTGGAGTACAAACAGTGCATGGCAGGCAGTGGAGCCAATGACTCTGAATGCAGGCTGGACTGTCTCTTCAGCCATTAGGCTAAACAACATAGGATAGGAGGTCATTCCGCTCCCAGGGCAGGGTATGGAGTCCCAGGACTCCTCTCTGAAGCTGTTGAGTTGACACTGCTTTCTCCCTTTTCTGGGACTAAAGACAGAGCCCAAGCCTGGCAGGTAGAAATGAGGGACCGGCAAGCAGTGAGAAGAGGCAGAGAACAGGGTCTGCCTGGAACCCAAGCAGAACAGAGCTGCAATAAGATTCGCTCCAGAAACCATTCCTTGAGTCCTTTTTTATGTTAGGTTGTGGTTTCTCTCACAGTCAAAGGGAAATGGATGGATGGAACAAAGCAGCCAAAGGGGATGTGGCAAAAGGCTTTGGCATATTCCTGAAGCACTGGCTTGCACCTTGAAGTGCTTCCGAGAGCAGGTGCGTCTTAGATGCATCCTCCCCTGTTCCTACACCTCTCTAGGTTGAGATGACAGTGTCTCCATTACATTAAGGATGGTGAGTGTGAAATGGGTGTTGAGGGGACCCACTGGGTCTTCTTTGTATCTGCCTTTCCAATAAAAAAATAATAATAAAAATAAATCTTAAAAAAAAAAAAGAAACCCTGGGACAACTGGGTGCCAGGGATGGTTTGATGTTGCTGCTGCTGATGTCAATGGGTACAACATCTATTGATCAGAGCTCAGGAACCAGTACCTTCCGTGGTATGTATCCCACAATCCATGTATTGTTACTGGTTGAATAGCCTTTTGCAGAAGTGTTTCTGATTTTGTACAATAATTGCCTAGACTTTACCAACTAAGCACCAAATTTCCCCAAACCAAAGTCGGCTGTGGTCTGATTCCTCCAAATCCTTCCCCTTCTTAATAAGGTGAAGCTGCTCTGACTCCTTTGCAGCTAGGTATTGCCTGTAATATGGCCTTCCCAATGGAGTAGAAGTTGGATGATAAGTGGGCGGTTGTCTTAAAGAAGCTACTCTTTTTGAAACTCCTTCTCTCTCGCTTTCTCAGGACTTGGAGGACATGCAAGGAGCATGGCTAAGCCTGCATGTCAAACAATAATAAAGCCATCCTCACATAGAAGGAACTTTTGCAAAAATTTGTAGAATGAGGTAGGGCCTCCTTGATACAGTGCTGTATCCTTGAGCCTAACTCAGTGGTTTGCAATGTCTGGTCTCAGAAGAGCAGCACCATCTTAGAATGTGTTAGAGTGATACATTCTAATATTTGAGCTACTGAAACTCCGGGGAAGAGTTTGGCAGTCTGTGCTTGCTTTGCAATAATTCTAAATCCATATACAATAGTAGGAAATTACAGAGAAATCTTTTGTACTCTTTCCAGTTCTAATGATAATGTTTTGTAAGACTATAGCATAATATAAAGATGTTGATGTTCACTCAATTGCTCTCCTTCAGACAGACATCCTGCTTTCCATGAATTCGTGTGTGTGTTTGTGTGTGTGTGTTGTATGTATCAAGTTCTTCTGGTGTGTAGGTTTGTGTATTCATATTCATGGTCAAGATATAGAACAATTCCAACACCAAAGGATTTCTGTGATTACCTTTGTATAATCATGCCCACCACTCTCCCAGAGCTGTCTGTTCTTAACAAGCTCCGCATCTGATTCTGATCAGCTAGCGTCTGAAAAAAAAAAGGAACATCTTGTTCTACAGAAAACTGTTGTTACTGGGGTTTTTTTTGTACTAGCATAGTGCCAGCCAAGGAGTTAGAACACTTCGCATTTGATCTGTACCTAATTTTTTAAAGAAAATTATTTATGTGAGAGACAGAAGCAGATAGAAAGATATCCCGGACACTAGTGGACTCCCCAAATGCCCACGTGGCTAGGGCTGAGAAATGACCAAAAGTAGGAGCTGGAAATTCAATCCAGACCTTCCATAAGGCTGGCAGGATTTCAATGACTTAGGCCATCCGTGCTGCCTGTGAGACAAGGACATTTTAACAGCTACAGCAAATACCTGCCTTCAACTTGATCTTTAGAGTATCCTCAGGTGGTTAGGTAGCATTGCTAACTCCTACGATGGCAGTACTTGACTGCCTACTAGACAGAAGGCAAGGCAAGGACAACTAAGAGATAATAGCACACACTGGACAACAGGCAAAACTATGAATTCAGGAGTCAGGTGGTGGTCCACTAATTCACACTGAATCTCTAAGAACAGAAGCATAAGCAGGAGCCGCTGTCAGAAGTGTGCAGTTTTCAGGCTTGTGATCATGTGAGGTCTGCCAGAGTGTTGGCCAGGTTTGGCAACTTGGCAGATTTGTAGTTGGGTCCGCTGGGAAGCAGCTGACAAGCATGGGGTGACACGATGGGGCGGAAGAGACGTCGTACCTTTTCCATCCTATTACTAATAGACCGAGCACCAGCCATGTGCTTTGGATGGAGTGAAGTCATTGATACAGCAGCCTCAGCTGCTTCTGCTTTATGATCACCACATCCACTCTGTGTAACATGCTCCTTATTCTCAGACAAGGAGAGAGGACAAGACACCCAAGCCATCTGCCCGGTTTGTTTGGTCTGCCTTCACATCCCACTCATTGTGGCCATTCCATCTCTAAGGAGATGACAGACAGCTGAAGAATTCTCTTCAGGTCAGTTTAGAAGTCACATCATTGGGCATCAGGAGTGGAGCTGTGTCCTCCAAATAGTTACCATGATGACGCAATTGTCCTGCTGGCCCACTTGGCCTTGCTCCTCACTCAAAGGCTGATCCTTTACAAATTCTCATGCCCTGGTATGGGACATTGGAAAAGGAAAAGCCAACCAAATGTTCCCAGTACTCAGGTCAAGGCTCCCAACAGAGACAAGTGACCTGGAGGAGGAGTTGCATAAATAGTGACGGCCAATGCAGGGACAGCACCGCCCTGTGGACTCTGTTCCAAGAGCTCCTCAACTTCTCTTAGTTCAGTTGTCCCTGAGATTGGCATTAAGATGATCTCCATTTACAGAGAAGGAAACCAGGACTCAGAAAGGTGAAGTACCTTGGCCAGCATCACACAGTTGGTACTGAGCCGGACTGCAATTGGAGCCTTGATCCCTTGATCCCAGCCAGTTACCATGCCTTTGGCCACTACCCTGTACCTGCCTGTGCTTGAGACTGCTGGCAGAGAGGGAATTCTGTGTTGGGGGCACATGGCATGATAGTTGAGCAACCCCAGGTATGAGGGGTAGAAGGAAGAGAGTTCCTATTGTATGGATTTGTGTGGGCACAGTCAGGAGAGGCTCTGAAGGCAGGTGTGATCGGGGGAGTCAAAGGCAGGGATGACATGGAAGCAAGAGATTCAGTTCTTGGCCTGAGTATGGAGGGGGAGGGTTGGGGTGGATTCTGAGCAGAGCAGCAGTGTGATCTATGTGGAGCTTAACCTATCCACTGGTTGTTGCATGGCGAAGACACTGAGCAGGGCCTGGATTGGATAAGCAAACAAGATGGTTGGCGATAACCATGCTGAGAGCCCAGGCTGGCATCCGTGCAAATGAACAAACCTGAGAATATTGAAGAGGTGGAACTGTCAGAAGGTGATAGATGGGGTGTTGGGCATTGCTCACCACTGGGGGCTTGACCTTCTCATGCATTAACCCAAAGGCGGTTGGTGAAAGCCTGTTGGGAAGAGGTGCTGCCCTCGTCTACTCTCCTTGAACCGAGAGGCCAGCGTCCCTGCCCCTGGTCACAGCTGCAAGGCACAGGGACAATGCTGCTTGGTGTGGCTGCCAGCCCTCTGTGTGTGTTCTCAGATGCCTCTAACTCAGATAATTAATGTCAGCTGGCTGTCACCACAACTCTGGCTAATAACAGCATGCGGGGGGTGGTCATACTGGTCAATTGGTAGTCTAGAGATCTGTCAGAGCTGGGAAAGGGCACATCACCTGCCAGGTCGCTGGAGAGTGCCATGAATTTTAGCATATTCTTGTCTGTTCTGGAAGCACCGATGGTCTCCATCCCACGGGAGACAGATGCTCAAGGTTACGGCTGCAGGTCTGGAAACTCAGGCTGGACAGCAGGAGGAGGTGAATAGGAGGTCAGTTTACTTCTGCCAGGTGTAGACATGGCTCTCCCTGCCCCGTGTGCAAGCCGTGCCTGCCTCTGGTCATGATTTGGACACCAGTGAGTGTGTTCAACATGCAGCCATCCAGTGCATTTGCATAAAACTGGACGCTTTCTGCAGGCACTTGATATAACTTGTAGCTTCTCATGTTTGTCTTGGCTGTATTTTTTGGGTCTTCATCTACACAGTCCCTCCTGCAGGGGTCCCAGTCTCCTTATCCTCAGTCTCCCTCTCTGAATGCTCATAGTTCCCTGTCACATGATCCAGGTAATGTCTTCGCTCTGGTCCCTGATAATGTTTTCCTGGGAGGTAGCATCAGCCCTCTGCATTGACAACCTGCAACCTCTAGTCTGCTCCCACACTGAACCCCTTACGTTCCTTCATTCCCTCGTGAGGTCAGCACTGGGCCCTGAGCGGTGTCAGAGTGGTGAGCAGCAAAGCCGAGGCAGGCTGTCCTGGAGCCCTGCCACCTGCTGCCCATGGCAAGGTGGCATCTGAAGAGGTGTGACGCCAAGCCTTGCTGGGTTACTTTGTGAACCCTTCTTCCCACAAGTACCTGCGCTCTTTTTTCTTTTCTCAGGCCCTGATTCCAGTGTCATCTCTCTAAGGCTGGGGCCCATTTCACTCTCAGTGCCTGCACACACAGGCTTGTAGTTCAGATTTTACAGAGAGAAGGCGAGACAGAGAGACAGATTTTTCATCCACTGATTCACTCTCCATTGGCTGCAACGATCGGAGCTGAGCTGATCTGAAGCCAGGAGCTTCTTCTAGGTCTACCACATGGGTGTGGGGTCCCAAGACTTTGGGTCATCCTCAACTGTTTTCCCAGATCACAAGCAGGGAGCTGAAAAGGAAGTGGAGAAGCTGGGACTCAAACAAGTGCCCATATGCAAATGCAAGGCATGGACTTTAGCCATTAGGCTACTGTGCTGGGCCCAATTGTGTTTGTGTATGTGTGTGTTTGTGTTTTAAATGGTTTATTTATATGAAGAGGACACATTTCCTGTATTTCATATACAAAGTTTCAAGTATTTATTTGTTTATGTTTTAATTGAAAGGCAGATTTTTTACAAAGAGAGAAGGAGAGAGAGAGAGAGAGAGAGAGAGAGAGAGGGAGAGGGAGAGAGATCTTCTATCTGCTGGTTGATTTCCCAAATGGCTACAATGGCCAGAAGTAAGCTGATCCAAAGCTGAGAGCCAGAAATTTCTTCTGGGTCTCTCATGTGGGTGCAGGGGCCCGAAGCTTCAGACTAACTTCTACTGCTTTCCAAGGCCATCAGCAGAGAGCTGGCTCAGAAGTGGAATAGCTAGGATAAGACCAGGTGCCAGTATGGAATGCTGGCTCTTGCAGATGGGGGATTAGCCTGTTATGTGGGTGTGCCAACCCCATAAATACAGAGTTTTAAAAACTTTCCAGCAGGTGGAGAGTGTGGTATAAAGACCTGGAAAGTGCTTCTGGAACATGGGGTACAGGGCTACCTACCTTCCTCCCTTTTTCACTTCCATCTTTCCTCCCCCCTTGCTTTCTTATTTTTGCTTTCAGTTTTTACAATGGCATACGTTTGATTTACTTAAATCACAATCCTCAATCTCCACTAAAGAGTTCAAAAAGTAGCAAGGAGGAAAACCACTGTTGCTCAGGAGTGGAGAACAGGCTATAAACAAGTGTCAAATTCCAAACTGACAGTTTTGCTCCTATACAGCACATAGTTTTTGTACTCTGCATGTTAGTTACCACAAACATATGCGATTTGGGGGGACTGGCTTACTTGATTAAGCATCACAGCTTCCATTGTATCCATTATGTTGCAAAAAACAAGCATTCAATCTTTTTTCACAGCCGAGCAATATTCCACCAGGTATATATACATTGGTTTCTTTATCTATTCATCAGCTGGTAGAACATTTGGGTTGTTTTCATATCTTAGTTATGGCAAATACAACTGCAGATCTGGAACTCAATGTCTTGAATGTTTTGTGATTTGGGGTCTCTGATCACCCCCCATTTCTTTTTGCTAGCACAAACACTTCCTTGTTCATTTGCTTCTTCCTTCAGGCAATCAACAAATCCTTTTTTTTTTTTTTTTTTTTTTTTAATGTTTGAGTCGTTCATTCTCTTACTGATTTCTAGCTTTGGGCTGGACCTGTGCGCTAGAGTGGAAGCCAGTAGGGCTCCAGCAGGAAGGGAACATTCAATCTGAGGATGGAGATGGCAACGTAGAGGTCATTAGAGCATCACTATGGGACAATATTATGGAGTCTTTGTTGTATTCTCTAGGGGTAGGAGTTCAGTCACAGAGCAGTCAGTTCACATTTTTGCTCTGCATATTACTTGATCTGGGTTCGTAGGGACCCGAGAACTTCAACCATCATCTACTTCCTGCTGTTATAATTAATTACCAGAGACTACACAGCTACCTGTGGAAAGGAAGTAGCCATTTATTTACTCTAGAGGGCATCAACCTGGGTGCCTCATGTTGGCGGGCCACCATCATAACCCTTTTCTGTCTTTTATAGAGTAGTTGTGTGAATTACTGTTGGCACTGGCAGGGGTAACCATGTGGAGCTGCAGAAGCAAACACACAGGGGTTAGCTTTTGAGCTATTGCCATCCCGGGAACCTGCTGAGCCATTATGGCCAGCATTTCCTTAGCCTTGGCATTCTTGTCTTTGCTATTCCAGTGGAACCTGGTTTCTTGTTCCATGACCACCATGCCCTGTACATGAGCTTGGATTGTACTCATAAGCAGGTAGGTTTCCACTTCAATGGGCTGAGATGGTGTTGTATAGGGCCTTGTATAGGTGATGTTGTATAGGGCCTTGAATGTTTCACCAAGGACCTTCTGAATGTTGAGCCTAGGCAGGGCCATTTTTCACTTTCAAGGGATCTACAAACCCAACCAAAGCTCCTAGGGCTGATTGATTGGTGTAATTAAAAACAAAACAGCAGGCATTGCCCACCTCCATGCCCTACCCCATATGAGGCAAACCCAGTCTTTTCAGCAGCTTTTCTGGTTTGCTCCTTCATGTGTTTTCTGGGAACATTCACTGATTTACAAAACAGCTCTCCACCCTTTGTCAGCAACCAGCCCGTGCAACCAAATGGTGGGCTAAAAAATCATGTATTTTTTTTTTTTATTAAAATCCATTTTAACTTGGAGTCTCTTCCTGAGACAGATTCACAAACGGATAGCCATATAGTATTACTTGTTATAGATAAGTGATGAATTATTTTAATCAGAAATGGATTTAACAGCACTGCAAAAATAAATTTGGGAGATTTTTCACAGTCTGCTTGCCTGTCCTGGTTCCTCATATTTATATTTAGTATTCAATGAAGACGAATCGTGACTATCAGACATTCAATCAAAGTCCCCCAAAGTAGACTCATGTCACCCATAATAAAGATTGACATTCCCTCCACTCATGCTGGGAATTGTCTCCAATCTCGAGATGCAGAATTAGAAAGCTACAAACACAGAAACTTTCCAAACACCTCAAGCCATGCAGAGCAGGTGCGCATTGCTACGCATGACCTGTGGCTATGTATTTGATCTATAGGATTGCACAGCCACATTCGATCACCTGTCATCCAGCTCCAGTGGATTTGAGGCCAGCTATGCCTGATGCTTCATCCTGGGTTCATGAATCAGAATGGAGCCCGTGATTCCCTGGACTCCCCACTCATCTGGCCTGGAGGCGAGAATGAAACCACCTGTATACTTCCATGCATGGAATTCAAGCCTGTCTTGTTTCTCATCCCAGAATGAAGATCTCTGTGACATTTGGAAGGAGAAATGCTAGATAGCTCCAGGGAGGTGGAGAAAAGTCATCATCAAGAGAGCATGCCCCAGATGCAGGTCTTAGAATGTCAGCGTCAGAAAGAGATCCAAGTTGACGCAAGGCAAGGTCCCTAGCGATGACGGTGAACATCACTGAATAGCTGGGAGTGACATGCGCAGTCTCAACTGGTTCCCATCTGCCACAAACACTTCGCTCGTCTCTCTCATTAACCCGGAGCAAATCCCAGGCTTGCTCTCCTCATCTCACAACCGTATCTGTTTGGTCTTCATTCTATTTGTTTTTATGGCTGCCTCTTAACAGGTGCAAGTAGTGTTTCATTGATAACTGTGATAGGAGAGTCTTTTGAACTGTGTTCATCTGAGATCAAGACTAAGCCATATGAAAGAGAAGATGTTAAGTGACCCACAAATACAGTTTTCAACGGAGTTATTAGCACTTACTCCCCTTGGTTTCTGGAGCAAGGAGGGGATTGAAGGATTAGGCAAGAAAAGGAAGTTGGGTTCAGATATTGAAGGGGTCTTACACAAATCAATCGAACTCCTCCAGCAAGGTGAACTCAACACATCGGGTTAATCTCTCTCCCTCTGTCTTGGATCTTTCCAAGTCACTAATGAGCAGGTTGCCTGGGACAGGACCAAGGGTGGAGCACTGTTCCAGCCCCAATCGATCACCAGCACTTGTTATGGCTTTCCCATATGCTACAGACTCATGGGAGTGAAGGGTTTTTATCCTAGGACTCTGGCACCTCAGGAACTCACAGGACGCACAGGTGTCTTTCCTACTTTCTTTTCCCAATAAACCAGGAGCATCAGCTTTTGTTGATCAAGACATCTCTCTGGGTTGATGGGACTGACATTAGCAGCTGGGATTAATATGTTTTTCTCCCCTTCCATTTATTTGGAGAATCTCATTAAGGCAGGTTTCCTTCAGGAAATTGATGCTTTAATATTCTGCATTGTCAGCTGAGGACCCGAATTTTATTCCTTGAATAACATTTAATTAAACGCACAGGCTCTCTTTCCCCAGTGCGTTGGTAATCATGGCTCTGGGCCCACCTCTGCTGCTCCTCAGAAAACCAGCATGGAGCTGAGGTTTGAAACCGTGCTCCACACAATAAAGTTTATGGCACGTATCAGTACCCAGCGTTCTGCTGACGCGCGCCCTTTTGGGGGCCTTGACCAAGGCAGGATTACCACATAAGTGCTGGCTCCTGAGCTGCAACCAGCCTTTTGTATGAGAGATAACCTTAAATGGGACCCTCCTGGATCAAGATCCTATACACCAGAACCATGTGGGACAACCATGACCTCTGTTTATTTGCACAAATAAAGTTTTATTGGAACATGGTCATGCCCATTGGTGTTCAGGCCATTTCTAGGATGTTCCAGCAGAGTCCCAGCTCTGTGGCAGGGCAACAGAGGATCTATACCAGCCCTGTGGCCTCTTCTGGGTAACCACAGCATCATTCATCTGGACCCCTCCTCCACACACAGAACCTGTGGCTATTAAGATTCTGGAATACCCAAGTCCCTGTCTGTCAAATGGCATGGTAGTTGCACACAACCTGTGCAAGCTTCCCACACACACTTTGAACTATCCCTAGATTCCTGATCAACCTCAATACCGTGCAAGTGGTACTGTGTAAATAGTTGCCATGCTGTATTGTTGTAGGGGTGGGGGACTTTTTTTTTTTTTTTGAGTCTCAAGACCATTGGAGATTCATAAAATCATTCTCCACCCAGACAATATTAGCTTGTTATAGATTTACCAAAAGATGTTTTCCACCCCTGGTTTAAATCGTAGTGACCAGGTTAAAAAAATAAAATTCACGTGTGCAGTCCAGCTGCACTTTTCCTTTTGCATGTTTTCTACCTCAATAATTTAGTCTAAGGCTGTGAACACCAGGGATGTAGAGCTGACAGTGCTTGATTTAGTCTCCGGCACTCCTTCCACCAATAATATTATTAAAAGATTTATGTATTTTGAAAGAGCTACTAAGAGTGTGAGAAAAACAGAGAATCTTCCATCCACTGAGTCACTTCCCAAATGACCATGATAGCTGGAACTGGATTGATCTGAAGCCAGGAGCCAGGATCCTCATCAGCTTTTCCATGTGGGTGCAGTTGGACCATCCTCTGTTGTCCTCCCAGGCCATAAACAGAGAGATGGGTGGAAAGTGGAGCAGCTGGTATCCACATGGGCTGCCCGTGCTGCAGGCAGAGGCTTAACCTGAAAAGTCACTGTGCCAGCCCCGATATTGGGCATTGTGGGGGCTTGAACAAGATGTGGTGGCCAATATTTGCCCCCGTGGGATCACATGGAGTGCTTTTGCTACCCTAAACACCCTCTGCATGGCTCATGTCCTTCGTGTTGAATAGTTCTCCACTGTCTGGAGGTACTGCAGGCTCCTCTGCCACTCCTCCAGCACAGAGCACCTGGGTTACTCCCAGGTTTCGGCAGGTGTGAATAATGTTGCTCTGTGTCTTGGTGTGCAGGTGTTGGTGTGGGCGTTAGGCCTTCAGTTACTTCAGGTAAATGTCAAGGAGTATGATTGGTGGAGCATGTGGGAAGAATACGTTTAGATAATACTGACAAAAATAGCTGTGTCTGTACCCTGTGATATATAGAAATGTATGCATGCATATGGAATGAACATTAATTAAATGCCAAACAACAAATTAATGCAGTATTAACAGTGTTAAGATTTTTTTTTAAATTAAATCAATCATTATTAACATCAATCACCAAATGATGAATAGAATCAGTGGTTTTTTCTGTCTTCGAATTTGATAATATCATGGCATATTTTTATAAGTAATAAAATGATTCAAATGCAAACTGATAAGAATATGGTTTCATTGGATAGGATAATGGCGAACTACTTCTTGACATGTCTAGAGCAACTCTGATCCCCAAGAACATGAGTTCTGCCTTGCTGCCTTGCTCCCCGGCCAGTTGGGGAGCATCTTGAGTGTTGCCCATGATCTGGATTCTGACTGTATAGATGTGGAGTGTATGTTATTGTCTTTAAACTTGCATTTGAGAGATCTTTCCTATGCCAGTTCACTCTCCAAATCACTACAATGCCAGAGCTGAGTTGATCCAAAGCCAGAAGCCAAGAGCTTCTTCTAGCTCTTTCATGTGGATGCAGGGGTGCAAGCACTCAGGCCATTCTCCATTGCTGAGCTCCCTCTCCAGGGAGGAGGAATGTGGTTAGCAGCTAGGCCCCCTGCTTGCCGTGGGAGATCACGCTCTGGGGCAGCCTGAACTCCTTGGCCTGGTCATTTCAACCCACAGAGACCCGCTTGCTCTAGAGTTCCTGCTGTGGGCAGAGTCTGTGGGAGGCTTTGCCATCCCAGCCAGGTCTGTGCTTACTCTGCTGCTGTATTCGCAGGTGTCACGTGCTGGGAGCTGACTAGTTCCCCAGTCTCAGCACTTGCTTCTCCGACGGCCCAGACAGCCTTATGGTACTGCTCTTCAGCTCCCTCGCCTGTGCCCACACTGGACTCACTGTGTTAATCTGTGAGCTGGGCTGATAATGCCCAACTCAAAAGCTGCTGTTAAAAAGCCAAGGAAGAAATGGCCAGCATGATGGACCACCCCTTTCCCACTGCCCCACTACAGTTGAGGTCTGTGTGGCTCACACTATTTCCATGCTCCCCCAGCTCTTCTGGGAGTGTCCTCCCTCTTGTGCGAACTCCTGCCCATCACGGCCTGCCATGGACATGGGCGTCTGGAATGCCTTTGTAGAATGTGCTTCCTTTTATTCTGTCAGACCCTCCAGGAATCTGGTCAGACCGTGGGAGGGAGCTTCAATAACATTGAGATTGAATTTCCCTCCAGCCTAGGGGGCTGGGGGGATTAAAGTCAGATTTAATTTGATTTTAGACAAATAAAGTACTGTGACATTTATTACACGCCTGAACTGCTGGAGAAAATCCTCCAACATGACTTGTGGTGTTCACCGGGCTGCTGAGTAGCAATGAAGAAACCTGTGTCTTGCATAAGGCGCCCTGAGGTGGGCAACCCTCAGCTCAGATTCAGGGTAAACTTTTGCGACTTCGGGCAGTTTGTTGATGTACGAAGTCCAGGGCCTGTAGCACTACCAGTCCCTAGGGAGCAGTCTTTTCCAATTTGATGCTCTGCTCTGTCTTTGGACAAGGAAAGGATTGTGGAGAAAGCAGGTGATGGGGGCTGAGGGATGTGTCCAGGGATCCTGAAGTGGTCCAGGATTCAGATGAAGGTGGCTAGAGCCAGGACGATGACAGCAGGAGACAGGGGGTGAGGTGGATGTGAGCTTTGGGCAGATTCAAAGAAAAAGGGCATTTGGTCATCTTTGGTGGTCCTTTTCACACTTTGGCTTCCACTCGGCCAGAGTTTAGCTTTTCCAGCAAAGCAGGTGCGTTACATTGTCATCCAGACTGTTTTGAATGCCAGCAGCAAGCTGGATTGAAAGTCTATAAACTGAAATTAGGGAAAATGCGACTTGCAGGTATGTCTCTAGAGAGCCAGGACTGTGAGGGAACAGACCCTGCAGACCCACATGAGTAGGTGGGCTCTGATCAAGGCCCGGAAATGCATGACCCATTGAATGGCCAGTGTGAGGTGGGAAGCAGGGACAGAATGCTTTTATGTTTGGCTACTGGGCTAGGCAGGCAGGGTTCTCCAGAGAGAAGCAATATTGTATGTGTGTGTTTTGGTGTGCATGTATGTTTATGAATTTATGTAGATTGTGTCACATGATCACAACACCATAACAGTCATGTGCAAGCCAGAGAAGCTGGCTATGGGACACCATCCCACAGGCTGCAAGTCTCTGAATGAGGCAGACCAGCAGTACAGGTCTCATGTCCAGACTGATGAGCCGGTAACTTCTGTGAGCCCCTTAGTACAAGTTTTGGGGTCCAAAGGTAGAAGAATCTGAGGTTTGGAGCTGGTGTTGTAATGTGGTATATAAAGCTGTTACCTGCAGAAGGGTGTTGGTTCAATCCCAGCTGCTCCGGTTCCCACTCAGCTCCCTGTTAATGTTCCTGGAAGGCAGCGGAGGATGGCTCAGTAAGAACATGGGAGGCTGGCGGGGGGTGTTCACAGGATGCCCTCATCTTCCCGGCTAAGACATTTCCAAAGTAGGTCTCACCGGCCTCAGGTAACCTTTAGACCACTTTGCCGCATCCCAGAACGGAGCTGGAGAAGAATTAGAGGAGCACAAAGCGCCCAGCCCCTGTCAAAGGCAACACCCACAGCGATCCTACGGTCAACAAAAATCACCAGGGTTGCAAGGTGAGCATGCCAAGCAGAGAGATGCCCAACAAGGAGAAATAACAAGCAATTAAAACTTACTTGGAAGTAACACAGGTGGTAGAATCGAGAGACAGGACATTAAAAGAGCTGTTATAATTGCGTTCCATAATTCAAGAAGCTAGAACAAAGATTGAGTATTTTAAGCAGCGATCTGTAAGGTATAAAGAGGCTTAAATTTTCAGATAAAATGAAAGATGTTCAGTTCCATTTGAATTTCAAATAAACAATGAAGACTTTCTCGGGGTGGGTCTGTCCCAGATACCGCAGGGAACAGATGTATTCTCTAAAAAGTATTCACCATTTATCTGAGGTTTGCATTTCTCTGGGTGTGTATTTTCTAAACCTGGAAACCTGAAAAGAGACCCAAATTGAACTTTGGGAGACAGAATCTGTAGTGATTACTACAAAAAATACACAGGAGAGAGAACATTGGCCAGCCCTTGAGGCATCACTTGGGGTTCTCAGCCCTCTCTTCAGAGTGCCTGGGTTCAAATCCCTGGTGTGCATCTGGTCTAGATGCTGCTAAGAGGCACCGGGTGAAGCCACTGGTGGTAAACCCTGGATCCTGCCACCCAGCAGGGAGACTCTGAGGGAATTCTGGGCTCCTGGATTCAGCCTGGCTCATCCCAACCCACTGTAGCCGTGTGGGAAGTGAACCAGCGGGTCTGAGGTCTCCGTCTTTCTGTCTCGCTGCCTTTCAAATGGAAATAAATCAACCTTCTGGAAAATGCATATCCATTGGATGGAATTTAGAGTGGATTAGATGGCAGAAGAAAACTCTTGCTCTTGAAGATTCTCAAAGTGAAACATACAGAAAAATAAAAATAGCAAACGAAGAACAGCAGCCTAGTGCACTTTTATTTCAAAAATTTATTTGAAAGGTCCTGGCTTGATAGTTTAGTAGCTAAGTCCTCGCCTTGCATCCATTGGGATCCCATATGGGTGTTAGTTCTAATCCCAACTGCTCCACTTCCCATCCAGCTCCCTGCCTGTGGCCTGGGAAAATCAGTTGAGGATGGCTCAAAGCCTTGGGACCCTGCACCTGTGTGGGAGACCCAGAAGAAGCTCCTGGCTCTTGGCTTCAGATCGGCTCAGTGCCTGCTGTTGTGACTGCTTGGGGAGTAAACCGGCACACAGATCTTCATTCCCCACGTGGCTACATTGGTCGGCCTGGCTTGGCTCTGCTTGTTAAAAGTGTTTGGGGAGTGAATCATTGGCTAAAATATCTCATTCTCTCTCTGTTGTTCCATCTTTCAAATAGCAAACAAATAAAATGCAGAAAAATAAAAAAATACATATATTTTTCAGTTACTGTGGGTTTTTTTTATGGAGAAACTTAAGCTTAGGGGCATAAAGAAAACTGGGTTTTTACTGCGTATTGGTTTTACGATGCTGCTACTTTTAATTCTTGTAAGTGTTGTCACTTGTTTTTAAAATACGAAAAAAAATCAAGACATAAGAGTGAAATGAGTGAGTAAATGAAGCCCCCAGTGGGAAGCTCCATGGTCGTGGGCAGGCTTCCTTCTGACTGCTGCTCGGCTTTGGCATCTGTGTTAGCTTGAGCAGACTGGGCTGTGTGGTAATGGCAGGTAGACCCAAACCG
This sequence comes from Ochotona curzoniae, assembly GCF_017591425.1. NCBI lineage: Eukaryota > Metazoa > Chordata > Mammalia > Lagomorpha > Ochotonidae > Ochotona > Ochotona curzoniae. Next base: position 10,125,988 of record NW_024465421.1, read on the forward strand.
GGAAAGAATTAACATGTTGATGTGTATTCTTCACCTATTTAGCAACTTAGACTGAGTCCTCAGATTTACAGAGCAGCTTTTTGGCCCCGAATCATTCAGAGACTCAGAGTCCTTCTGTCTAAGGACTCCAGCATGACTTGGGGGTCTTACAACTTGTTCATGTAATCAGAAATGGGGGCAAAACCCTAAATAATGATAGGGCAAGCACAGTAGACTTTATGAACTGGGTCTGACATGGTCTATATTATCTCTGCCTTTGCTCCATTGGCTGTTACTTATCACATGGTCATACCAAACTGCTAAGGAACCTGGGAGTTGTAGTTCATCTAGTTGCATAGGCAGGAAGAAAAATGGATTGTGTGGAGTCTGACAGCCACTGGGTACCACCAGCATGAGTGGAGAATAGAGCCCAGTGCAGGTTCTGATGGCATCCCTCAGGCTACCTGCCACTCTGTTTCCTGTACCCAGCTTTCTGACCTCATACTGGGAGTGTGGAAATGGGAAGTGTGATGGAAGGCTCTAGAGCTGGGTTCTAGTGCCCATGGAGATGGTCTGGGTCTCACTTCTTCATCTATACAGTGGGTGATGACATTTTTTCATCCCCAGATTGGTTAGCAGCTTGTCCTGCAGTGGGTGGGGAGGGGGAGGTACCAAAGAATGGAGGGAACAGCCAGAGGACAGAAGGATAGAAGGAGGGAACCCTGTGCTTTTGGAGCCCTCGCAACAAGCTAAACTTGGCTAATTACTTTATATGCACTTATTTTAATTTTCGCTGTGATCCTGTGAAATGATACATTACTAGTTTCTTTTACAGGTGGGGAAACTACCTCTATAATAGCAAACTGGCACTTCTCAGGGCCTCACACCTGGGGTACAACAGAGTAGGAACCAGAACCCAGTTACTTATGAATCCGGGGTATGAGTTCTGGGCCAGTAACATGCAGCTCTGGGGTTTGCTGATAAATCCACTTTTCTTTGTCAGAGCTGTGTGGATCATAATCCTCATTACTCATAAACACCCCAGCTGAGAGAGGTGGAGGGCTTTCCAGCTATGGATGTCATATTTTGGAGGAAATAGGCCTATGACCCCCAGCTTTTTCTCCCTGTTAAACATTACAGCTGTGTGGTTTCAGTTCTGGTGTTGTGTTGCTTTAAGGTGGGCTTGTGGTCTTGCAGTAGGCTGGGCTGGGGTCATGCTCTGGCATTTGTGGCTGACTGCCTCTCCTTCAATCTACCTTAAATCTTACTGTGTCTATATCCGAATTCATTAGGGATAGCATTCTAATGGTCAACAACAATAACAACAAAATTAAATTGTTCTCGCCAGAAAAAAAAAACAATAAAATAAAACAAAGTGATTTTCTCAGGTAGCAAGAAATCTGGGATGAGGTCAGCCTAGGACTTAGTTAACAGCTCTATGCTATCATCAGTGTGTTAAGCATTGGGCTAACTACCTCGTGTCCCCAAAGTGACTGCTACATTTCCCAGAATGGCACTTAGAGTCCAGGAAGGACTTTGGACAGCACACAAATCAGAGCCAACAGAATCTGTTCTCTTTTAAATTCCAGACACCTTACAAAATAACTTTTCTTTTAAGATTTATTTTCTTTGGAAGGCAGTGTTACAGGAAGGAGTGGATTCATGTCTCAAATGGCCAACATAGCTGGAGCTTGGCTGGTTCAAAGCCAGGAATTCCTTCTGAGTCTCTCTCGTGGGTGTAGGAGCCCAAGCACTTGGGCCATGCTGTGCTTTCCCCAGGTGCATTAGCAGGGAACTAGGTCGGAAGTGGAGCAACCTGAGCTGGAACTGGTGCCCAGAGGGGACATTGGCATTGCAGGTAGCAGCTTTACCCACTAAGACACAGGGGTACTCCTCACCAAGTAGCTTCTTCTATTTTCCTGGCCACAGTTGATTTACAGGTCTTCCTTATGTCAAGGAGCATTGGGAATTGAGTATTTGTCCATCTTCCTTGAAGTGCACCAAGCACTTGGTCTGTTATTTTTCTCCCAGATTCTCAAACAGCCTCCTATTTGGTGGGTCCATATTCTCTTTTGACCCCCATCCCAACAATCTTCCTCCCCACCCAAGGATTCTGGAGAAAAGGGCACAGGATGTTCTCCTGTTTCAGTTCTTCACATCACTTCCCCTTTGTTTCACCACTTAAGAGAAGATATTTTAAAAGATTTAAAACATTTAAGTAGGTTAATTATTTTCAAAAAGAACAGTGAAGTTTTCAAAACTGCTTCTGTCAGTAAATTTAAAATGCCATAAATAATTTAGGGCCCAATTTCTTCTCCACAATGAGGAATGAGGAAGCTTCAACCTCTCAAATATTTCATTTTTTTTTTAAACAATAAGCAACCATTGCTTTCTTTTCTCTGGCCTCAGAATGCAACAGGATGGTAACCCTCTGGACTCTGAGTTGGCAGGGTTTCACGTGGCAGCCAACATTTCCTTCTAGCTAGACATTTTCCTTTGTATTTAAGATTGTTTACAGATGTTCTAATTTTGCCTTTGTAAACAGAAGAGATCAGATATTTATGGTCATGTTCTTAGATGCAAAAAGTTGAAAGCCAATGAGTTTTTTTTTTTTTTTAAAGATGTGAAGTTGTTGATACAGACAGGTCTTCTGGCCCATGGGATACCCCGAGCAGGTGCTCTAGTCACAGTCTTGCGGAGTCAGTCTCCCATTTGCTTACCAAAAGTGTGATGGAGCCATCATACATCCTCCCAGTTTGTCCCTTGTCCACTGTCATAGAAGAATAAGCCTGAACCCTCTTCACATTTATGACCCACAAAACCATGAGGTCTAAAGGTATCAGAAAAATCCACTTCTCCTGACAATCCTTTTTCTCCAAAGGAGTGGAATCTAGTCCTCTTCTACAGGATCGATAGAGTCAGGGTTGAACACAGTTTATTCTGGGGACAATACAGAAGTGTAAGTAAGGGAGGATTCGTGTGCAGGTGTGTACAGGAAGGGTCCTTCCTGTACCCAGAGCCTCATCTCTAGACTTCTAAGAGGCATGAAACGGTCTTGTTTGATTAGTTAGTGCTCAAGCCATTACATCCCAGGGACAGCGACTGTGTCAGCTCACATCTGGTCCACTTTCCTTACTCCCATCACCTCTGGGAAACTTCCTGTACTTTCTTGTGTGGTTGACATTTGGAAAGAGAGTTTATCACACTTAGCATCTGGGGAAAATGTTGGAAACACTCTGCAAGCTTTAGGTGTAGGCCCTGACTTGCTTAAAACAAAACAAAACAAAAACAAAAACCACCAAGGGTAATAGCAATCAAGACCAAAATAAACAAATAGGACTACATCAAACTAAGAAGCTTCTGTAGAGCAAAGGAAACAATCAACAAAGTAAAAAAGTAACCCGCAGAATGGGAGAAGATCTTTGCACACTGCATAGGTGGTAGGGGGCTAATCTCCAGAATATACAAAGATCCTCAGAACAACCAAAACAGCAAAACAAACAAACCACTCAAGAAATGGGCATGGGAAATGGGCACTTTACAAAGGAACAAACCTTACCTACTTAGTTCCAACTTTGGATCCCCACCCTCTCTTGCAATGATCATCAGCTGGATTCTGAGGCATACAGGGAAAAAAAGTCCTAGCATTGCCACTTCCATGACATCTTCAGGGCCGTGACTGATACAAGCCTAGGAAAAGCACTGCTTTCAGAGCTGCTTGGCATCTCCTGCATCTGACACGATGCTGCACACATTTGAGGATCTCCGAATAGTCACCCTACTGGGAGTGACAGAGCTACGCTCTTTGTGTCCCACCCACTTTCCTGTGAAGTGCTTGCTAATCCTCTTGTTCCCATCACAGCTTGTGCCAAGTTTGACTGGTGCATGTCTGTGACTCCACCTGCCTCTAACTGTGTGATTAATAACTGGGATGTATGTGGGTGCATGGGTGTGTATGTACTTGGACGTATTGCGTGTGGGTGTACAGATATGTATGCATGTACACACCTGTGCGCAAATGCATGGGTGTGCAGCATGACTGCACATTCCTTGTATGTGGGCATGTGTGTGTGTGTATTCAAGTGTGAAGTCATCTCATAGACTTTATATATTTGATACTCTTTACACTGGGAGAGTACAAGGATGTGTGTGAGCCTGCACTGAATAGCTGGAAAGTGATTTGGTTTTTAATTCTCTGATTCTCTCAATATAGTACATGGATTTTTGCATGCCCTCCCAGCTTCCGGCTGCTGCTCTCACCTTTGCCCACTACTCCTGGGTTTGTTTCCAGAAGTGCCTCCTGTGAAATCACTTGTATTTGCTCTGAGTTCATTAGAGTTCGGTGTAACACATGAGTAAACAGCCTTTGCAGGAGGGCCCCGACTTGAGGCAAAAACTTTGGCCTCTTGGCAGACTCCTCCTGGCCTCTGCGGATCAGCTGTGTTCAGATGAGTGGGGAGCAGAAGCTGGCTCACAACAGACTCATTGTAGATGAACCTGATAGTATCACAGCCTAAGTAAAGTTCACTTTGCTGGAGAGAGGGGTGGTATTCATACGACCGGATATTTCTGACCCTTAACAAAAGGGATCACTTCATGTTCTCTTGAGCAGGATTTTCTGTGATATGTGCCTGTGGGGTCATTTACATATCATTAATTCCTTGATGCAGAAAGCAGAGGTGAAATAGCTAAAGATGATGTTATTAGATGACATCGGGTCAGACTGGGAGAGAGAGGGAGTGAGGGAGAGAGAGAGAGAAGGAGAGCATGAGAGACAGGAGAGGGTGAGGGGAAGAGAGAGAGGGAGAGAGAGGTAGGTGGGAGAGAGGGTGGGAAGGGGAGAGGGAAAGAAAGATTCGAGAACTTCACATCAAGAAGATTCCTTCTGTTTCTTAGCAAACATTACAGCCCAGAGCTTAGTGTCAGGATCCTATAATCCAAACCCTTCTTCCAAGAGCCCTGTCTACACTCCACAGAATCTTCAGCATCTGTCATTCAGTTGATTTGTTGCAAGGTTGTCATGCTTAGAAAGCTATGAGTTTAATTTGGCTCCCTTAAGAGCAGGGTAATTTTTAATTTGGTAGTTTTGTATGGCTTGTGCATGATGCTACACATAGTTGAGTGGCCCTCAGCAAAAACCAGGCTTCCCTGTTCACCTTTGATCAAATCAGTGCTCTCCTGGGGACCAAGTTTCACCCAGACCGCTTGACTCACCTGCTGCTTCTCTGTTTTATGCAGATTTGGGGGTTTCACCCTCTGCTGGTCTTCCTGGGTGCCTTGTGACGTGCAGTCGCTTCACGCACGCAGCCTGCATCTCTGCTTGTCCACTGGAATGGGATTGCCAACCTGTCCTTCTACCTCTTTGACTTGGTCTCTAATGTTTGGATTTCTTTCGGCTTCTTCCCCATTTGTTTCCCATTTTCTCAATCATTTGCCAAAGCTCTGCTATCAATGAGCAGAAATCATGTTCTTCCCACTCACCAGAGTGCAAATGTTACCTGCCCCCGGGCACCTAATGCCCCTATTCATGCATTGCTGTGGACAATCTGGGGATGATTTGATGTTGGACAGAATTGAGCCAAAGACATCTATGGTTCTAGCGCAATGCATATTCAAGCCTTGACTTGTATCCTTGAGAAAACACCATCTCCAGAGTCCCCTTGTAACCCTATACTGCTGAAATCCCAAGGTGCTTTGCACTTAAATGCAGTAAGGTTATTAGCATTGTGTATATTGTAATTACCATTCTCATTCCAGATGATTTTGTTGCCATGGAATTCTGAGAAACTGCACACCATGCAAGAATTTTCTTTCCGGGTCTCAGCCTGGCTAATTAGACCCACTTTGGATCTAGTGTTAGAAGACAGTGCCAATCTAGCAGGAACACTTCATCTTTTGTTCTGCTTCTATTATGAAGATTTCCCCCTCCTCCTCCTCTTTGTACTTTTTTTTTCTTGATCAGGACGGTGTCAGGAGGAGTAGGGGTGGAGGGTAGGCAATTTGGGACTTTGCATATCATTTATTTCATTGATTGAGATTTCTGAGGTGGAAAGGCAGGCAGGCAGGCAGGGAAGTGATTTCTGAAGGCTTGGTTCACTTGCTGTCTCTCCTTGGACAATGCAAGCTTCACATGATCAAGTTCTTTTTAGATGGAAAATGACTGATACAAGGACAGAAACAGATGAGTCACTTACTTTTTCAAGTTTATTAACTGGATAGACTTGGTTAGGATTATAGCATCACAGAATCTGGGATTCGGCTGACTCAACCCTTGTCATTTGCAGAAGAGAAATGAAATAAAACAAAAAAAGCTCTGTTCAGAGAGGAATGGGATTTCTTTCATTCATTGTTCACTGGATCAGCCAAGCATCCACTGTTACCCTATAAGTGGCATTCTAGGAAAGGGTGTGGAGTTTCTCCACCAAGGACTGGTTTCTCAGCTTGGGATGGGGGTGGGGGATGCTGCACAGGCTTGAGGTACAGTATGTGCTCAATGTACAGGACCTGTGGGCAGACTGCCCAGATCAGACTCACACTGTGATAGTTCTCTGGGTATCCAATTTTGAGAGGCTCAAGGGTTTTAAGATTTTATTTGGGGGTCTTAGTATTGAGGCGCCAGTGAGTTAAGGCATAGCTTATGGTGTCAGCCTCCCATATGAGACTGATGCACTACCTACTACTGTGTAAACAAGACTCCTTACCAGCATGCCGTTGGAACTGGTCCAGTCCCAGCTGCTCCACTTCTGATCTAGCTCCCTGGTAATGCATCTGAGAAAGCAATGAAATATGGCCCAAGCACTTGAGCCCCTGTCACTCATGTGGGATACCAGATGAAGCTCCTGGATCCCAGATTTGACCTGGCCTGGCTCTTGCCATTGCAACGATGTGGGGAGTGAACCAGCAGATGGGAGATCTCTCTCTGTCTCTCTCTGTATGTGTCTTTGTCTTGGTAACTCTGCTTTTCAAAGAAATAAATAAATCTTGAAACATTTTATTTTTCTCATCTGTAAAATGGAGATAACACATCTTTTAAGAATCTATCATGAGCATTAAAAATAGTTTGGGTGACATGCTTCATATATAGAAAGTTCAATAATCATAACTGTTATCAAAGAAAGCCAGTTCAATAAAAAACTATCTATGAGGAAGAAATTTAGTGATGAAAACATTGATTGAGATGCTTGTGTCCCATACTAGAATTCCTAAGTTTGGTATCTGGCTCTGGCTCATGACTTCAGCTTCCTGCAAACCATGGACCACGAAAGGAAGCAGTGATGGTCCAAGTGGTGGGTTCCCCCCACAGGGGCTATCTGGATTGAGTTTCTGGATTCTGCATTCAGCCTTGACCAAGAACTGGCCACTGTGGAGATTTATGGAATGAACCAACAGATAGGAGCGTGCTCTCTCTGTCTCTCTGCCTTCCAAATAATACAAGTTTAAAAAAAAGTGATAGATGTTAAACATACATAAGGGAGGACAGTGTAAGTTGCTTTGGGTAGCCCACAAAGGTTCTGAAGACAAAAGGGATAAGAGAATGCATTGCAAGTAGAGCTGGGAGCATGGTAGTGAGAAAGAGTTACAGAATGGGATGTAAAGAATGGAGACAGGTAGGGAAATGAGGAAGTGGGGGAGAAGTGAAGAATGGAAAGAGAAGGGCATGGTGGTGGCAGAGTCAAGATATTCAGGATGAGAAAAAAACAAACTTTGCTACTGGTGTCTGATTTCTGACCTGAATCCCCGTGGCAATGACAGCATCATGTGTGAAACCGGAAACACAGGCAAAGTAAGAGAAGGAGTGCAGCTGTGAGCTGGAGGTGGTAGTATTGTTGGAGTTTCCTAATGGAGATGGGCATCTGGCGGTGGTGGGGTCTGGGTGGAGATGAAACCTAAAGGCATGAAATGGAGCTTCCTCAGTGCATGGATGGCATGGGGAACACGGAGGAGAACATGACCACACACAGCGTCGAGGGAAACAGGTCCTCTGGGGAGTCCTCAGAGACAATGGCACAGGGGACTTGGGGATTTGGCAGAGGAGGATGGGGAGCTGATGACTCAACCAGAAAACTGGGAATTAAAGTTTTAAAAAAGATTTATTTATTTATATTCAAAAGGCAGCGTTACAGCAGGAGTCAAAAGGTTCAGGGGCTCAGGCACTTGAGCCACCCTCTGCTGCTTTTTCTGTCCATTAGCAGAGAGATAGATGGGAAGTGGAGCAGCCCAGACTTGAACCGGCACTCACATGAGATGCTGGTGCCACAGGCAGAGACTTATCCTGCTGCACCTGCAGTTCCAGTCTCTAGAAAATATCCTAGTGGTTCAAGATGCTGTAGAAGTTACTGCAAGTGAAGTGTTACACTTCTCTCTTCCTGTCTGTCTCCTCCTTATCCTTTTTCTCTCTCTCTCTTCTACATCCTCTCCTCCTTTAATTTCACCCTTTGTGAGAAATTTTCTCCTTGGCCTCAGCGAGCTCCAGGCAAGCATTTTCCCAGATTCCAGACTGGCAGAGAAGAACAGGATCCACAGACCTTATGAAATGTCTTGGGTTAACTCCTGCATCACCAGTATCTACTTGACTAATCAGTGGGGCCAGAGAGCAGTCCACACATTCTGGTCAGGCCCGAACTTCCATCTAGTGCAAATCCTAGTAGACTGTCAAGTACTGTCCAAACCATCAAAATTAAAACAAGTGAGGGGAAATCCTGAAAAAAAGTAGGTGAGGAAAAATGAATACTGGACAGGCAAGTCCACAAGAGATCTTTTTCCGAAGGTAGGTTAGACACAATCTTAAAAGGAAAAGTTGGCCAAATCTAGCATCAAGTGAACCTAGCCACGCACTCTCTTTTTCATCTTGCTTCACAAAATTAACAAGTTTGTCACAGACACATCTGGTTTGCTTAGTGTTTGGAGAACCAAAACAGTAAAGCAAGAACTCTGGCTTCTCCAGGAGGGAATGCTCATCAATTTTCTATTTTCATAAAGAAAAAAAAAACCCAACTCTCCGAGTTATTTTATGCTATTGCAGAATAAACATAGTTGTGACTCATGTTTCACAATTTATGTAGCTGCCTTCACATCCCTCTGACAGTTCCATCATGTTTTCGATACTATGAAATATTTGTTTTCCTCTGTGAAGCTGAAGCGGTGAACATCTATTTGCTTTGTGATTCCTGGCACTCAGGGCCAGGGTCTCTTCAACCTCAAGTCTACGGACAGGATCATGGATGGGACATTGGGCAACATCCGTCTTTGGGCATTGCAGGATGCTAACATGCATCCCTCCGCCTCTACACAGTGAACACCTGTGGCCATGTCTTCCATCCTAATGACCCTAGAGGGGGCATAACTCTGTTCCTGGTGGAGAATCGCTGCTCTGCACTTTGGTATCTTGTCACTGTATGTGTTGGGAAAGGGATCCTCAGAGATTCTGCCTGGCTAGGAACCAAGAGCAAGTACCAAAGAAGGAGACTTCTGCCTCTTGGCATTGATATAATCTTGATGAGAAGCAAGGGCAAATATCATTTGCCATGCCATCTCTCTGATTTTCTTTTCCCCACGGCTCAGGGAAAGGAAGCCACGGGCAGTTCAGCCAGCGTTAGGACAATTAAAATCTAAGTCAAAAATGAGATACTTGTGATATAACAGCAGTCGGCTGGAGCTCTTCAACCAGTGAATGGGAGAAGTTTGCCGCCTATAAATAGCACAATTGGCAGCCAAAGCCACTGAAAAACACTCAACATGCTGGTGTCAGAGGCAGACATGTCCAATGCTTCAGATGCTGAAAATAAATACTGTGAGTTGAAAATAAATGGCATTATTAGCATAAAGGGAGTCCCTAATTAACCAGCAATAGTCTATTACTGTAGCCCTCAATTCATTAAATTGCATAATTACATAAAAACTCGGTTGACGCTTGATTCAGTCAGTGTATCTGGTATTGTCTCCTCAATAATTAGTTCTATAATTGTCAGTTTGACAGGGCAATTAAAAATGTTTGAAGACATGTCAGCTTCCCTGGGCAAGGCTGCACTCTGTGGGACGTGTCTAGGAGAGAACTTCTATCTGGGCAGCTAGAAGGTTCTAGTTCCTGGAATGAAGGGAAACCAGGAGAGTGGCTGGAGGAATCAGAAACGAATGTTTTGCAAGTTGCTGGGGAAAGGATTCTATCTGGGTAAATTGGAGGAGGCTGATGGATTTGAATTTGTCCCTTAGGCAGCACCTGCTGGAGACTTAATCCCCAAAGGCCATAGTATTAAGAGGTGGGGGTTTTTGGGAGGTTGTGAGGCCAACAAGACTTCAGCCTCATGACTGGATGAATAGGGCCATGAACTATTAAGAGCATCAAGGATATAGGGAAATAATTAATAAAAAGATAATGATTTATTAGCATACTCAAAATATTTGTCCATAGCTCTGTATAGAACTGCCTATTTAAAATCCAGTGAGGTTTCACTCATTGAAAGATTGATTGTGACATCTCCTTTCTCAAATCTCAGAGAAAAATGTCCATCCTTAGATGTCCTATTCTACAGAAATGGGTAACTTACATATTCCTAAAGCTGAAATGAAATAATTCATGTTAGACCTTATGAGGGTACCTGGAACCTAGTAAATTCTCAGTAAATATTAGCATGTGTTGATTGTTGCACTCGCTAATCTTGATTGCAATTTCATTTTCTTTCTTTGCTTCATTTCTCATTAAATGCAGAATCCTCACATTTAAGAAGCTTTTATACCTCTCTGACTTCTGACTCATGGAGCCCCAGAGATGAGTTACACATAAGCATTCCTTGGATCCATAATCCAAGTGGTTCTTGGTGTAATGAGAAAAACCCGGTGTTAGGAAGAAATGTCGAAGACCACACCAGAGGCAGGACAAGGTCTTCTTTCAGTTAGGATCTTGGCTGTCTCTTTAAGTGACTTTGTCTTGAATAGAGCTGTGAGCCCAAATCTCACCCTCACAGTTGCTAAGCCACTCCAGATACTGGTGTGAGAGGAGTGTCAGGAGACCTTGGCAGAACCTCATAAGGGCTACCGAAGCACTGGCCGTGTTGCTGTCCTCTGGGTTCTCCCGTTTCAGACATGGGCTACAGTTGGTTGCTACTTCCTGTGCAAACACCTCCTTGGAGTCATCGAGAGCCATTTTCCCCATTGAGGGCTTCTCCCTGCAACCCTGCCTCACTCAGGTCTTGAATTTCTCATACCCGGGGCCACCACTGCCTTGAGCAAGAACACCTAGGGTGGCCCTCAGCTTTCCTGTTGCAACATGGTTCCTCCCAGCTTCCTCTGATTTTCCATTTCCACACTCCTGTTTCTTTTATGTGGACCTTGCCAGGATTTCTGCACACTACAAGCTGTCTCTCAAATTGGCCCCATACTCTCCTCCCACCTGCAGGGTGAACACTTTATAGGAACCTGTTCAGCTATGCCTCATCTGCTTTCTATTTTATTTTTCTTTCCTACTGTTTATGTTCTAACTACAAGTTAAAATCTTGTGTTTTTTAGAAAGATGTCCCATTCATGATTAGCACACATTTCAAAGCTTCAGTCATAGTTTTCTGTTTGTCCATGCACAGGGCACCCTTCTCTATGAATTTCCCATCGCTATGTCCTTGGGCAAAAGCCTGTGGCACAAAACTTGACTTTTTATTTCTATTTGAAGTCCTTAGCCTTGGGATAATGCTGCCGAGACTTCAACATTAATTGAAACACAAGCTCAGGGTGCCATCTGTCTCTTGTCACAGCCAAGCCCTGAGTTAAGCACTTTGTCAGGGTAATATCAACCTTGCTTTTGCAACATGGACTCTGAAGTCCAATCCAATAGGACAACATACCGTAACTGTGATAATGCTTCCTTCCTCTTTATCCTCTCATCTATGGCATCTTCTACCTGATGCTCTTTGCCCTACTCTCGGGTGGTGAGGTCATCCTTCTCCACTGCCCTGAAGAGGACTTACTGATGTGTGAGCCTACCACATGCAAATCAAAGCAAAAAAAAAAAAAAAAAAAGATCAGGGTGAGGATTCCTTGGTCTGAGTTACTCCATGCTTATAGCCCCAAAGTGGCTCCAATCCATAATCCAAGCGGTTCTGGATGCGTTAAAGTAAACCTGATCTGTTCTTAGGAAGAAATTTGAATGATCACACCCGAGGTCAGGAACAAGATCACCTTTCTTTAAGGATCTTGACTCTCTCCTTAAGCAGCTTTGTCTAGGACACAGCTGTGAGCCCAAATCTAGCTCTCACATTTGCTGAACCATACCAGATGTTATTGTGAGAGGAATGGAGGCAGATCTTGGCAGAGATTCATTTTTGCCAGTTCTAATCTGTCACCTCCAATGGATGCTGGCTTTCATGTGAATTCCCTGAGGTGCATGGCCTATATTTCATACAACCTGTGTGCTATCCACCTGCTGAACTGGGTTGGGGAGTGTGATTAGAAATAATAGGGGCTCTGATAGAATTCAGCTTGGGTCCACAGCTGCTGGCTGTTGCACTCACAATCATATTGTCTCCCTAAATGGAATCCCAAGAGGTCATTCCTCACAGGGAAATACCAACAGCAAACAAGGCATTTCTTTGCTATTAGGGGGCCCAATGGCCAACACATGACAAGAAGATCCCAGAAACAGCTGGAATAGTAGAGAATGTAGCATGTTCTGCAGAACTGTGAGAGTGTCATTTCCTAAACTCAAATCCCAAGTTGATCACCCCTGGTCCCCAGGCTTGAAATTGAATGTACCATGGCACGCATGTGCAAGAAGGCGAAATGTAAAAACCCACAGCCTGGAGGCAAGAAATAAGGAAAATAAAATATCTCTCTGTTGTCAATATTGGGTGTGCAAGAGAATTGCTTTTGTCGAGTGGTAAATATACAGTTGTCAGAGAGGCAGGTTGAAACTGCTGAATTTAATCTGAGTTTTGTTTTTACTGGTGTATTTGCGAAGCAGAGGCAGAGTTCACATCTGTTAGCTCATTCCCAAAACATCCGTAATGGTTGGGACTGGGCTGGGACCAAAGCCACCAATCCAGGAATTCAATCTGACAGGCAACCAATCACTTGAATCAATATTTTTGACTCACAGAATGCAACATTAGTAGGAACCTGGAATCAGGAGGGGAGCCGGGATTGGAACCCAGGCACACCAGTATGGAACACAGCTGTCTTAACTGCTAGGTCAAATGCTTAACCTGCTAATCCATCATTTTCCATTCTTCCTTCATTAGGTAAATATAAGGCTTGGGTGAAATTTGATGCCCTGCTGACTGGCTTCCTTAGGCACAGTGCGTTCAGTGTCCTGGGATTGGACTGCGTCCTATTGGCAGCTTCCAACTTCCCCTAACCCAGCTGGGATAAGGTAGCAAATGGGGAGGAAAATATATTTTCCTCCACCTTTTTCAGGTGGGAACTCTAAGAACCCCTCTTTCCCAAGTTAAAAGGAGACTTATCAACCTTCCCTGGCTTCTTTTTCTGCATAGATCTATTATGTATTTGTACCAGCGAGGGTACAAATTTCAGATTGATGGGATGCCACCTTTAAAGTGAGCCAAAATAGGAGACCCTTTAGAGAAACAACTGTATTTTAAAAGTGAGTTTATGCATGGGAGAACATTTAATTTATTTGATCCTTCCACAATATCTGAGACTTTATATTACCATGATGCAACAACATCTTTGGTATCTACTGCAGCTCCGAGTCAGTGACTGTTATATATTCCAAGACTCTAGATTCCAAGAAGGTGGAGTTTTTCTTTCTTACTGTGTCCTCTCCAATGTTTAGCACAGTAGCTATGTGTTGTGTTTAGTCAAAACTATTGGAACGAGACAAAAAACAAATGAACTGGAGTGCGTTTCTAAGTCACTTACACGATACCAAGTCTGAAACTTTTGTGATCTTGGTCCACTAGCTAAACATTTCTGGTCTTAGGTTGCCCATCATCCGAAAGCAGAAATAATAATCGCACTCATTTCCTAGGATGGCTTTGGTCATCACAGGGAAAGTCTGCCTGACCAAAGCATCGTAAGAAGTGATGGAGAACTCTTAGACTTGAGTCAGGGCAAATCTTGTCAACAGCTCTCTAAGCAGCCGTGATCCACAGGTGTCCTGTTCAGATACAACCAAGGCCACGTGGCTGAGATTCCCTGTAACCCACCCAAGAAACCAGGCCTTGTTGGTCATGAGCTTCAGTTTTTTGTTAGTCTCTTCTGAGAGAGATTCTCTAGCTCAATGATTCAGAGAGAAGAAAACACAGACCACTGTGCCAATATTTCAGTTTGCTTTTGAGGATTCTCCATCTTGATTGAGATGATTGATATCCCTGCTTTTCATGGCTTTTCTGTGTGAGTTGATGATAACATGTGACAGTTTTTGTATTTTCAAAATTCATCTGAGAGACAAGGAGAAAGACACAGGCAAACATGGTGAGGGCTCTCATCTTTTGATTCACTCCCCAAATGCTCCCATGTAGCCAGGGATGAGCCCACCATCTGGGAGCACAATCTGAGCTAAGACGCTGGATGTGTGTCCCATCTTCTGGCTAGTAAGTTTGTGTCCATTAGTGTAGTGGTCACAGGATCACCAAGGGCAGCGAGAGATGATGACTCCCGTTGGACAATCACATTTCACTTGTATGGCTGCATCATTCTTGCTGCTGCCATGTTGTCTTGAATAAGATAAAACTGAGCTCAGAAACAGTATAGGAAGGACTGGCTTATGGTCCTGAATACCAAAAGGCATGAGCAAATTCCATATCACTAAGAAAAGCAGCATGCTCTTCTTAAGAAAAAACAACTTTCCCTAGTTGAAACAACTTACTCTTGGCAGAAGTGTGGTTAGAATTTGAAGCATGTAACTCGAAATCCAGAGACTTTGCCAAGATAGCAAGATCCTTCTGATAGTGGGCTCTGAATCCGAATTTTCGGAGTTGAAACCCCAGCTCCGTTACTCCCTAGATTGGTTTCCTTGGGTCAATCCTTCAGTATCCTCTTCTAGAGTATAATGAGACTATTGGGATGCAAGGAGCATTCAGTGAGAAGACACATGTGTGAGTAAATGCAAAGAAATGTTGGCTAATACTACTGCAGTGAAGGCGTGGAAGCAATCTGTCTTTCTCCTTCCCTTTTGAAAACCAGTGGAGGCATCAGTTATGCCAGCCCTGTTGAAAGCCAAGAGCTCTACCTATAGGTGAAGTGCTATTATTTTTACTATTAGACCTCACACCTTTTAGGATTTCCCTTCAATTCAGATTCTAGTTAAATTGGAAGACAACTGTCACTCACGGGCATTTCTGGTGGAAGGGTACACGCAGGGGGTTCTCCCTGATGACGGTTTCTTGTCATCTCCACTGCCTGGCGGGCCCTGCTGGAAGAGTAGGAAACTTGAAGCTCAGTGGCTGACTGCAACAAAAGCTCTCATCTCTGCAGCATTGTCTCGGGGGGGAAAAAAAAAAAGGATGAAACGAGTGTAACTGTAGGTAATTAATTCTCCTGGTGGTTTTGGGTTTGTGCATCTGCTTCAGTGGCTACATTTGTTAATATCAAGCAATAGGGATTACTTTCAGAGCGATTGTAATAAAAATTAAAAAAAAAAAAAGGAACATTTTTGAACCGCTAAGCTGGCCGCCCTAAATCTCTGGCCTGTTTGGTATGTAAAACCTTTCATCTAGCATGCATTTTTTATGAAAGGATTGAAAACCCAAGAAATAAAACACAGGGTATAGAACATCATTATGCACAAGCTGGAGCTGCCCAGGCAAGTGGAATCAAAGAGCCAGTCTCTGGGGGAGCCGGGACATTCCAGGGAGCACAAAGTCAAAAGTACTGCGGAGAAGTAAGCATTCCAAAACAATGCTGAAGCATGGTGCAGTAAGAGAAGCACAATGTAAGACAGATGCCCACTCTTACCCAGGACCCAGCTGGCCACACCCACAGCTGCTGGGCAGATTCTTATAACTAACATCTTAGCCTGAGCCAACACAATCACAGTCATGTTGCAACAAATCCAAGCCCTGATGATGTCTCACGTATCATAAACATTTATTTCTCTGCCTGTGAAGTCCAGCATGGGTGCTCCTGAGGAGTGAGTAAATCACCTTCACACGGCAGTTCAGAGTCCTAGTGAATATTGTCCACGGACCTGGAGCATAAAGCAGGGGAGGGTTTCATGGTGAAGCCTGGCGGGGGGCTCCTTGAGTTATGCTCAGAGTCCATGGGCCAGCACTCCAGTCACATGGCTATCCTTGATTGTGAGAGGGTCTATGTCCATCTTCAGTTCCTCTAGTCCCCCCGAAGAAGTGAAAGTTCTGGCAAATGTACAGGCGGTCGGTCTCTAACACACCTGGTATTAGCATCAAATGCCGTTCATTAGAATTACTTGCACTTTTTTTTTTTTTTTTGCCCCAGACCATTCATTCTGCATCCTGAAGCAAAGAAGGCCAGTTCAGCTCTTGACTTATCGGTTGTGACTTCCCTTTTGTACAACCCCCTCCCCATGTCCTACAAAGTTCTGTAGAGTTGAGAACCTGTCTACATCACAGACCCATCCCACAGCCTCTTCCCTTTGGGACAGCTGGCTACTCTCACTTGCATTCTGAAACGCAGCCATTGAGCTCTTTCCTACTTAACGGCAGTCGCCTTTGTTGTTGACCATTAGCCTAGGACTGAAGTACAAGGCCGGAACTCAGTCTAGGTATCCTGTGTAGGTGGCATGGACCCGAGCACTGGAGCCACCACCTGCTGTCTTCCAGGATGTGTATCAACAGGTAGCTAAAGTTGGGAGTCGAATCAGAACTGAGGATGTGATGTGGGATGCAGATACTCCCAAAGTAGCGTATTAACCATGTACTTTCTCCTCATCACCTGCTCATACTACCTGCTACTTTTAAAATATCACTCTCTAAGCAGCGCTCTGCTGACTAGTCTAAGGGTGTCAGCCTTTCCCCCTCATTAGATTTCATTGTATCATCTAATAGCAGCGTCACACTCAGCAATGACCTGGACCATTCATGTGTTTAATTATTTGTTGTCAGCCTCATCCGCTGGACAAAGTACAAAGGTCCCCTCATCCAGACAACGTAAATGTTGAGTACATCGGCTTTGTGGACCATGGGGTCTCATGCCAATTACTCAACATTGCTATTGGAAGGGAAAAAAAAAGCACCCAGCCATCCTAGTGTATAAGTCAACGTGTGTCACTTATTTTCAATAAAATTTTAATTAAAAAAAATACAAGCCAGATTTGGCTCTGGCTCTAGTTCATAACCCATGGCCCAGAATATTTAAGCAGTAGGGGATGTTATCTGTTACATTTATTGCTGTTTCCCCCCCATGCGTTGGTGTGGTAATGTACGTGTATTAGACACGATATGGGTGACCAGATTCTTCTGTATTCCTCATTCTCTCTGCCCACCTGTTGTCCCTTACAGTCAGGAGCACAGGGGGAAGTTCAAAACTAGGACACTCTAGCTGTTCGCCATTTATAGAGCGGCCACTGATCTTGAATTGGTGTTTGTTATCTGATGAGTTTAGAGGTTTTTGTTTGTGTGATGTTTGGCTTAACTCTAAATCCCACAGCAAAGGTTTGGATTGGGCTGTGAGTTCAATATTGAGATGGGGCACAATGAACATGGAACCTTAAGAGATGTCTGAGTGGCACACACCATACACAAGTTCATTCTCACTTCCATTTCCAGTTCCTTTTCATCAGCCTTTCTTGCCTAAAGACCCTGGGAAGCAAACATCTTGATCCCCCTTCATCGACATGTGTAAGAGGTCTTCTAAAGCAATACTGGCCAATGGCTTTTAGTGGAATTCTACAGAGCAGAACTTTCGAGAAAACATTTGTTCTCTTGAAGGAAGACAAAATGGACTCAACCTGCCCGGTTCTAATAGACATGATTGTTTGCCCTTCTTCTCGACTGTGATGCTGATGTGATGCCAAGAGCCATGGCAGCCACCTTGTGGGCATGAGGAGGAGAGCGAAACACCATGGATGTCTGTATACCCACACCAAAGGACTTCACTGTCACCCTCGAGTGGCTCCCCCTGAGTGTTCCCTGGGCTTCTTACTATTTAAGGCAACTCTGCCCCTCACTGGGTGAAGCTCCTGCCTGTTAGTGCTTCTTTTACTTGCAGCTGAACACATTCCTAATGGGAGCTGATATGGCACGAATATCCCCACAGCCCTACCTTTGTTCCTTCTCTGGAAAACCTCAAGGGTTTTGTTTTTGTGATCACCTCTGTCTTTTTCTTCGATTTCACCCTCTGTGTTCATCCCCTCCTGTTATCATTTCCAGTTAGCATCTGGGGAGGACTCATCAGAGAGCCAGGCCAGTTTGGGAGTGGGGACGGCAGTGCCCAGCACCAGCCTGCCCTGTGCCTGCATTGTCTGAGAGGATGCAGTAAGCTTTGGTTTTTCCTGACTTGGGGCTGGTGCGGGTGACATTCTCTGCGATCACCTTCTATGCATTTACTCTCTAAGACTCTGCTCCTAACTGTACAACTCTCTGGGTAGAAACAGGCCAGCTTTTCAAAGACAGGTGGTGGCATTCGGTTCTTTAAAGTAAGCCCCTTCAAGTGGCCCACTTTGCTATCTTTATTAGAAAATTCCCTCAATACAATAACAGACCGGTATAGGGAGCTGAGATTTTATTAACTCACTTATTCTCATTTTGCTTGAAAGAGAGAGAAGGGAGAGAATCTCCTATCCATTCTGAATGCTTGCAAGAGCCAGGTGTGGGGCAGGCTGAAGCCAGGGACATGAGCTCTGTCTGGGTCTCTCACGTGGGTGGCAGGGACCTAGGGACTTCAGCCATCATCTGCCATCTCCTCGGAGTGTGTATTTTGTAGCAAGCTGGCTGGGAACAGAGCAAGAGCTCAAATCCAGGTCTTGAACTCAGGGTACAGGAGCAAGAGGTCCTATGTGGCATCTTAACTGCTCTAACAATTGTGCTCTTGCCAATAGACTTTCACAGAGATGATTCTGGGGTCATTTCTGACCCAGAAAGTACATGTGTTGAAGTCCAGAGATGTGGGTGAGCAGGGAGTATTCGGGGCAAGAGGAAGCAGATGAGAGCTTGGTTGAGGTTACAGGGAAGTGCTGGGAGGAATGCTGGCTTTGAGGAAGGCCAGATTCTGCTGGAGAGCTCAGACGTGACCCACAAATCCAGATGCATCCTGAGCTAACAGCCCTGAGAGCATTACTCCAATGGAGGGAGGGCTCCCTTGTCTGCGCTCGCACTATCAGTTTAAGTATAAACACAGCACCAGGAAAATGACTCTCTGGAGATAATCAAGTTTGTACTTATTGTACTACGGGCATCGCCAATGTAATCACTGGCTTTCAATTCACAAATCCTATTTGTTGTTCCCTTTTCTTGAAGACAACAATATATAATGTTTTCTGCTTACTCCTAGTAGCGTAAACAAATCACTTTCTCCCATATTGGCCTTTCACAGACCAGAACGTTATTGGATATGAGAGTGTTTATGTAGCAGTAGAAGGATCGATTGTGTTTGAGAAATCACACTGGGTTTTGGAAGTAGCTCACACAGGCAGGCAGACACACACACACACACACACACACACACACACACACACACACACACACATCCTGTCGGAATTACCAGCACCTGGCGCTTCCTCCCAGTTGACGCTTCCAGCATGGCTGTGGCAGAAAGCATAGTCAGGTAACATTACAGACTATGCAGACAATCTCTCCATCTTATTCCATGTAAAGGATTCCCCTCTCTAGCCTTTCTTTGCTGAAGTGGATCAGCTTCCTCCACAGAATTCACTCATTATTAGGGATTTTCTGAGTTGGCCAAATTGTGACTCTAGGATCCTCTGTGGGAGTGCTAGTAGAGTTGGGTTTTCCATCCCACCCTGCTTTATGCTCTCTGTCAATGCCAGTGGCTTTGGGCTAATGATTCACAATATAGGTTATGGAGTGATTAAGACCAAGAGATGGGCCTGGAGCAATGGCTCAGTGGCTAAATCCTCACCTTGTGTGTGCTGGGATCCCACATGGGTGCCAGTTCATGTCCTGGCTTCTCCACTTCCCATCCAGCTCCCTGTTTATGACTTGGGAAAGCAGTGGATGATGTAACCTGCACCCATGTGGGAGACCTGAAAGAAGCTCCTGGCTTTGGATAGGCTCAATCCCATCTGTTGTAACCACTTTTGGGGAGTAACCCAGGATATAGCCGGAGCTAAGTCAATCTGAAGCCAGGAGCTTGGTGCTTCTTCTTGATCATTCCCATGGGTACAGGGTCCCAAGGCTTTGGGGCCATCCTTGACTATTTTCCCAGGCCACAAGCAGGGAGCTGGCTAGAAAGCGGGGCCGCTGGGACATGAACCAGTGCCCATATGGGATTGTGGAGCATGCAAGGTGAGGATTTTAGCCGCTAGGCTACTGTGTCAGGCCTAAAAGTTGCCCCAATTTTATAATCAAATGAAGGTAAGCCAGAATAAGTTCAGTGGATAGGATGGCAGTGACGGTGGGGCTAGATAACCCTGATACCTACCATCACCTGCAAAAGAGCACGGACCAAAAGCTGTAGGCCTTCCTCTGTGGCCGATGATGTGCTCCCTTCCTGAAGAATAACACCGTGAGCAGAACTCCAGGCTCCCACTCACCCCATGCTGCCCCCTTTCCTCTGTCTAGACCTGAAAAACCCTGCTGTTAGCTGGCTCTCAGGAGTCCATGTCAATCAATGTGGCACGTGCCTTTTATTGCTTGGTAAGCCTCGGATCTGATTTTGATGAACCCCACTGACACGTATGTTTTATTGCTTAGTAATCCCAGGATTGGATTTTTATCAGCCTCACTGCCCGATTTCCATTTATTGTCCTCCAACGTCTGCTAGACTTGTTCAAGCGAGCTGGTGGGAGGTTTACGCTCAGATGGAACAGCAATAAATTAAACTGGAAACCACACATATATGCAGACATGTAGAACAAAGAGCTGCATGTTCTGGGGGTGATTCGCAGTGCAGACAGAACTGGGGAGTGTTTGACTTAAGCCCTCTGGTAGTAATGATTAACAAAGGTTTGAGGGAAGTTAGGGGAAAAAAAGATTCCCTGGAAAGTACAGTCTTATTCTTACATGTGGCAGCCCCTTTACCCGCCCCACACTCATTCTGGGCCCAGCCTTTTATTCTTTGTTTTGGAGTAAGAAATAGCTGATTCCGCACCTGCTTAACAGCTGATTCTGCAGCTGCCTGGACGGAGTGGAAGAAAAACTTGATGTTTCCTTTGATTGTGTTCTCATCTATGTTTGGTAACCACTGGATGTCTCTCTCCTGAGATTCAATTTAGCCTCTTGCTCAAGAACATAATTCTGAAATGCAAAAGGCGCTCACGATGTGCGTAGCTCACTGTGTGCGTAGCTGTCTGATGAAGACAGATGAGACACGCCATGATGGAGTTGCAGCGGCTCTGGGTGTGGTCTCTAGGGAGGGTTGGGGGTGGAGACAACACCTCCTGCAGAGTGGTGGTGAGCCCAGCTGCTTCCTCTCCCCAGCCTCAGCTCTGCACCTGTCCTGGAAACTCTCTGCTTCCATCAGGATAAACATCTGTTCCACCTTAACCACACCCATGTTTCTGCACTCAGTTTTGAACTGTGAATGCCTGAAGTTCAACACTAGGGAACAGAGGCACCGCCCTTTTGTTTTCAGGCACATCTGGATCTTGAGACACTGGCAAAGCCATCTGGGCTCCATCTTTTGGCTCTGTTGCTTTCATTTTCAGAAAACATTTCTGCCTGGGTGCACACAACAGCTGCAGGTTGACCTCCCCCACAACTCAACAACTTCAGGAAAAAGAATGCTTCTGGTTGTACAGTATTCCAACAAGAACCCAGGACTGCGTGTCATGGGACCCACGTGTGATCATTTCTGAACCTATCACTATGACTCCAGAGACATGGAGTGTTCTGGTTGGCCAGACATACCCTGGACTCCTCTCCTCCCTGAAGCTGGTGCATGGGGCCAATGACTTCCAGGTTAAATGGACTTGTACGAGTTGTGAACATTCTGCAGAGCAGAGTTCAGGTGCTGGCAACCAAAGGAAAAATTAATTGCAGTAGTGCAAAAAAAAAATACATATTTCCTTGTATCAGAATATGTCTTACATCCTACTTGGCATTCCAGTCAATCCTTTCTGTCTCCTCTTCCCAATCAACCCTTCTTCGTGCCAACAGTGCATCTGTTTCACCACGCCATACCTGACTCTAGAGAAGGCCTTGAAGAGAGCAGGTGCTCAGTGAATATGTCTTTAATAGAATACTATTTATCCAAGCCCCCCCCCCACACTTTTTTTTACTTTGCTTGGGGTAATTACTTTAAGCATCTCTGCCCATTTCAGCATTCCTTCCCAATGAATACATCTTCATGTAAAAGGCAAAGCCTTCAGAGCCGCTACAGTTCGTGGGTTGTATGGTTAACAAATAAACTTGAACAAAACTAATGAACGTGTCAAAATTCCTGAGACTTTGATGACTCAGACTCATTGAGTCAATGTTTCCATTGAATGAAACAGATTTATCTTTCCGTTGTTTATAGCTGTAGTCGTTTCATGGTCCAGGCAGGCTGAGTTTTTGTTGGAGACAGAACGCTGAAGTAGGAAGAATAGGAGGACATGGAAGGGTTTCCAGGTATCTGGAAAGTTTGGAGGGAAAATGAACTTAATTAGAAACAAGCTACAGGAAGCAGCTTGGGAGAACTTGTTTGGGAACCTCCATTTCTTACTGGAGTGTCTGGGTGTAAGTCCTGCCTTTGCTCTCCAATCAGGCTTCCTGCTAATGTGCACCCTAGGAGGCATCAGCTGATGGCTCAAGACAGCCACCTGGGAGATCTGAACTAAGTTCTGGGATGTTGGATGTGGCCAGCCCTGGGCCAGGCTGTTGTGTGGGCATTTGAGGAGTAAACAGAGTGATGGTGGCTATTTCTCTTTCTCTCTCTTCTCCCTTTCCTTTCTTTCCAAATGTAAAAAAAAAAAAATTTTTTTTTTTTAAATCTGGGAAGCAAAGCATACCATTTAAGAATGTTGTTATTATAGAGATTTGGACTTAGCTTAGGCTAGCCTGTGTCAGATGGATATACTTTAGGTAGAAGAGTCGTTTCCCCACAGGGATTCCCGGAGGGATGAACAGCAACCCGATCCTGCTTTGGAACAGTTTCCGAATTCATCTGTGTACTAACTGCACAGGGCTATTTGAGAAGCTTGCCAAAAATACGTGTCTCTGGGCTCACTGTCAAGTTCCTGACTCAATCTGTGTGTGTGTGTGGGTGGGAAGAGACACAGAAATCTGTTCTTGAAAGGTGCCTCTGGATGTGAACTGCTGCTCACCTTCTCCAACGGTGTTGGTGGTGACTCAGAATTGAGAATCAGGAGCTCCCCGCGTCTGAAGGACAAGCCCAGTGTCTGCCCTTCCTGCCTGGGACACTCTCCTCTAGTGAGATGCACACTTCCGTTCTGCAATGATCAAAAACAACATGAAGGCAAACCCAGCCCTTATTTTACCAGGTTGTATGAGCATGCGAAGAGGAGGTACTGTACAAGGTGGCTTGCCTGGCACGGCACATGTTGTCGAGTGTGATGAAAACGCCGGAGGAGCTGTGGGCATCTCACAGTAAACTAAGGGCTTTGTAAGAGAAAGTGACCCCACCTTAGTATTCATAGCCAGAATGTATGGAGCTCTTACTGTATGCTCGATGTAGTTCTAACTGCTTTTCCTCTTGCGGCCCATTTTATTCTTGCAGTGAACCTCCGAGGTAGGCACCTTTAGTATTTCCATTATAGAGATGAGAAACTGAGGCCCATAGAGGTTAATGAACTCCTTTGAAGGTGAGTGCTTTGTAGGTACCACGTCGGTGCTGAGGAAGCATCTCTGCCCAAGGAAACATAGCAGGGAGCATGATTCAAATGGCAGGGCAGACGTGACATGTGCAGTCAATCCAATTCAATTGCCTGGGTACGAGGCATTTCTGACATGGCTCTTGGCTCCTCCAGTGCTTGGGTGTGACACTTTTCAGGAGTCTCTACGTATTTAGACATGTGTAGCAGTGACTTGTAAAGCCGCACCTCTCAGGGGTCTTACAACTAAAAGCTGCCAGATTGAGTTTTCTGCTTTCCTCCATCAATTCCCATACAAGGTGCTGCTTGGAGAGGCCTGCCTTGAGATTTCCAAATGTGTCATGTGATCTTCAGGCCCTGACCTAGGCTCAGTGATGCCCACCAGGCTGCTTTGCAAGTCTAGGCTTCTTGGAGGTGCAGTAGAGATGGATGCCTCCCTCCGGGTCCAGGCAGGAGCTCGTCTCAGCACGCTCCCAGCATTGGCAGCAGCCGTGGGTTGCAGAGGCAGTGTGGGTGCCTGTGCTGTTGCCTGCGAGGAAGGCATCTGTTTCCTGTGGAAATCAATAATTTGGAGCCTATTTAATGAGCCGGTTGCCTCTCCTCCCAGTGAGGCGTTCGGCAGCCAGCTCTGCGTCAGTTCCTACAGAGGTGTGGTTGGTCTTGTTGCTCTCCCTAGGCCCACGCTGCAGGATTCAGGGAAGTAAAGGCAAGATCCCAGGTCAGACCAGAGGCAGGTCTCTCCTTCCTGTCTGTCCTTACCGAGTTACAGACACCTGTCTTACCTGAAATTCAACCATCACTGCTACACTCCTTTGGGTTTCAAGAGTATCTTTGATCTTCTGTTATTTTCCTCCTCTTGATTACTCAATGTTTCCATTCAATCTCAACAAAGATTGTAAGCTTGTTGTAACTAGGCAAACAATTCAAAGAAATTGAAAGAAGTCAATATTTTTTCCCTCTCACCACCTCTAACTTTTCCTCTATTTTTCGAGGAACAGCAATGCTAATTATTTGTTGTCTATCTTGCCTCAACTTTGTTCAGCTCATAAACATCCAAAAATATGCTACACATTTGCAGATTCGACGAAACGTGCATCTTATTACATATGTTACCTCAAATGCATCCACATGGGAAATTCCTACAGACCTAAGATTAAATTATTTGTCTCTTAAAAATAGATGCATAGACATTGGGTTTGCACCAGGTGTTCAACCATTCTCCTACTGACTGACATTCAGGGTGTATCAGGGTGTTTGTGTGTGTGTGTGCTTGACACTTTTTATTTCTGCAGATTACCCTAAGTTGAGTTTTCATATCAGAAAGAATGTATATACACTTTTAAAAAAAATTATAGCTATTGCTACATTGTTAATGACAATCAAGGCTTCCAGCAGAAAGACAAGAATGTTTGTTTCCCCCATGAACATACCAGCACAAGACACTGTATTTTTTTATTTTGGTTACTCTGATTCATGGGAAATGATACCTTGTTTTGCTCTGTGTGTCTGACTAGTAGTGAACATGTGCATATTTTCATGAGTTTTACACATTTTGGAATCCAGTCATGCGTTAAAGTCAATTCAAGGCCCCAAGCTGCTGGATTGTCTGGCTCCTGACAAGCAAAGATGTCAAACCCCAAAGAAGAGAAGGTTGAGGGAAGGTTCCTATTCTCTTTCTGTCCCTGGACCAGTGGGACGTTCGCTGATACAAACTTTCCTTTGTGCAAAAGCAAGGCAGTCCTACGTTCATATCAAGAAATCAGATCTCTTGTTAGCATAATGTTACCCCTTCATTTGCTCAGCAGTAACTCCACCAGTATCCCAAGAACTAGTCACCTGTCCTTGAGCCAGGCTCCCCTTCCCAATGATCTCATCAGCTGGGAATAACTCATTCCTAATCTAGGAAAAGATATATCGCCCCACCCCACGTCCCCTCACCTCGCAATCTCTCATCCCAGCCCATCTACCAGTCCGGATGATATCCCTGGCTGAGGTCTGCGTCCGACAGAAATAACTGCTGTAAAAAAACAAAGAGGTAGGAGCACTGAGAGAGGATTCTTATTTCTTTTGTCTCCTTTTTGGAGGTTTGCGGCTTCTCGAATGAGCACTGGGGAGTCACCCGACTCGTGGACCTTGTTGGGGGATCCCTCTGGGAGGAAGGCATTGCAGATTAAGGCAAGGGGACTGAAGGGTAAGGACAGGTATGCCATTGGATGGGATTCCATCTTCTGAAGGCTCAAGTCTCTAGGGCCTTCTGTCAGGAGGCTTTGGGAACTGTAAGTTAAATGTCTTACACTAATTGCTGCCTAAGGTGTGCAAGGGCTTTTCATTTATTCACCAACTCTTTGAAAAGCCCCTATATTAAGTCAAACATTGTGTGAAGTGTTGGATGTGGTGGCCTGTAAAACCAGATGCAGTTCTTGGCATCCCTGCATGAACCTCAGAGCCAAAGAAACACAGAATAAAGAAACATATAGCAGGCCCGGTACAATAGCCTGGCAGCTGGGGTCCTCGCCTTGCATGCACTGGAATTCCATATGGGCACCAGTTCTAATCCCAGTGGCCCCAATTCCCATCCAGCTCTCTGCTTCTTACCTGGAAAAGCAGTCGATAATCGCTCAAAGCCTTGGGACCCTGCACCCGTGTGGACATGGAGGAAGTTCTGGGCTCCTGGCTTCAGATTGGTTTAGTTCTGGCTGTTGTGATAGCTTGGGGTGTGAATTAACGGATGGACGATCTTCCTCTCTGTATATCTGACTTTCCAATAAAAGTCAAATAAATATTTTAAAAGAGAAAAGAAACATCTAGCTAAATATGCAAATTAAAGATTATGGCAAAATCTAGGAAGTAAATCCAGCAGGTGATGGTTTTAGATCAGTATTTGTGGACAGCCACCAGGTGAAGGATGAGGACAGAGGACAGCAGCCACGATGCTGCAGACGAGAAAGCTCCTGAACTTCAGGGTGAGCTCCTCAGCCTTGGCACTCCCTGGGCTCTCCTAGGCTGCTTTCTCCATTACTGGTTTTCTTTCCTTTGGGAGATCACGAACTCATGGGTCTGGGGCCTGGCTTGGGCGCTGATAAGGTTTTAAAATTCCCCCATATGATCTTCAGCTGCAGCTAGGGTGGAGGGCTGGTGCCCAAGCGGAATAAGAGGCAGCTGCTGTGGCCAGCATGTAGTGAGAGCCAGAGAAGATCCAAAACGAGGGAGACAGGGAAGGCAGGTCCTGGATCGCTGCGGACCTTAGACAACATTGTAAGGAAATGGGCTTCCATCCTCTGTAAGGGCGCAGACTTCTCCAAACGGGAGTGGTGTGTGTGTGTGTGTGTGTGTGTGTGTGTGTGTGTGTGTGTGTGTGTGTGTGTGGTTGGTTGGAAATCAGGAGACAGGTAGGAGAGGAACAGTAACCTCTCTCCGGCCACCCATCCTACCAGGGAGAAGATGGGATGGTAGCTTCCCCCAGAGAGGGGGCTGGCGATGCCCTCATGCCCAGATTAGTACCATTCTTATTGCAACAGGCTCATTGCCTTGGGAGGGAGCTCCAGGCAAAAGCAAGAGTTCAGCCTTCCTCCCCCCCTCCCTTTCACCACTCTGTCTTCCATCATTCGGTCTTTCAGTCTTGAATTTCCGGAATCACAAGAAACAACTTCCTAAACAGCATCATCTCTGGTGTTCTGATTTCACAGAACAAAAAAGAGCTGAGAGGGCTCTTTCACCTGTGCGCTGTCTTCAGGCTCTGTGCAGTCATGCCAGGCCTTGTCCCCAGTGTTGATTAGAAACTGCCAGATGGCGATGTGGTTCTGTGACTCCCTGGGGAGCTCTCTCTGTGTGCACATCTGTGATTTGCTGCGGAGGGGATGGGGACCCGAATTGTCATCATCCTTTTCCTTGGAGCCCTCTGGTCCTGGCATATTCTCTGTGATTTTGTCTATTCCTTTCCTGTTTCTCCTCTGGGGCTTCCATCTGCTCCCTGTTGTCATGAAATCCTTGGGCTTTGAGTCAACAATTCAAGTCCAGGTGTCACTCCCCTGTCCCTGATTCTATTTCATTCCTAACTTTGATTTCTCTTGCTGGTTCCACTGAGACCTTGAACTCTCTGGACCCCCCTTAGCTTTTCCCCTGCCAACTTTTTATTATATTGTCTTAACCCATTTGTTTTCTCTTTCCACCACAAAAAATAAATGGTCTCTGCTCTTCTTCTCACAGATGCGCAGGTAAAGTTTGCAAACCCTTTCCCCACTGCCACACGCACACACACATGCACATAGCCCCCAGGGGATGGTCCAGTAGTCTTGGATGTAGGCTGGATCCTCCTTCCACTCCGTAGATGAGAGCCTTGAGTCTGGCGGTGACCAAGCCACTTGCTCAAGGTGACACCTTGGTAAATGGGAGCCTGGGAATGAACCAGGGCCAGTCAGACTCAACAGCTTGTGCTCTTAATAATGAAGAAATACTGCTCTGTGCATGAGCAATTTTATTGATTCCCCCCCCCCCAAACGATGTGTTCATGCCTGCTTCCGAACCTCTCCCTGGCCTTCTGCAAGTGTGGCAGGATAATATTTATAAGACAGTAAGCATTGCTTCGCTCCTTCTTTCACTTGAAAGCATGGGAAGGGGAGAGAGAGAGAGGAAACTAGAATCTCAGTACCGTGCTTCATGCTCCTGGCTGCCAGACCGAAACACTTTGCTCGTCTTTGGCTCCTGCTACCAAAAACACCCAACTCTTGCAAGATCAGAGAATATAAGAAGACCAGCTCTGGCTCTATTATCAGGGACTTCCCAGGCCAAGGAAATGGGGGGTTGATGCTTGACGGCTTTCCTCAGGCTGGTTCCAGGGGAGGTGAGCAGCAATGCTGAGGGAGAGGTTGACACAGGTTAGAGGCAGTCTCTGCACCTTGAGTTACAAGCATGTATGTGGAAGGTTGGGCACCTGTGCAAGGTCTGGCAGGTGGTTTTGAGAGTGGGAACTAGCAATGGTCTTTGTGAAGCTCTCATTGCTCCTTGGTACACAGCATGGGGTGGGAGAGATAGAGAGATAGATAGATAGGTAGATAGATAGATAGATAGATAGATAGATAGATAGATAGATAGATAGATAGATAACTTAGGATAGCAACAGAAATGTGAGGGGTCTTGGCAGCAGTCTGTATGGGCTGATCACTGGAGCAGGTCTGACTGAACCGTAAGAAGTTGTCCAGCCAAGACACTCCAGCAGGCAACCAATCATGTCTCAAAACTCAGAACCTAAACTCAACTCAGGGACAATGTAGAGCCTTTGCCATCCCCGAGGGAAGGGAATTCAGGGTACCACCAGAGGGACATCTATCAGAACGTGCCAGGGATTCTCTGTAACTGAGCTGGAGGATGAGTGTGGCATCGCATCAGCAGCTGTCCCCAAACACTGGAGCTGTCTTTCTTTGGTTTAGCATCTGAGTTCTGGGATCTGCAGCATCCTCAGGGGTCCAAGTGCCCATGGAAAACCCCTCAGGAGCTCCAAGAGCATTCCTCTCTGTCTTGCTCCAGGGCCCTGGAGAAGGCTGCCTGATTCTCCAGGGGATGGCTGGGCCTCCCTTGGTGCCCCTGCATAATTGGGATGATGCGTAGAGAAATTACCGAGGTCATTAATCACCGTGGAGCCCCAGGCAGCTCTCTGGGACCTATTCTTCATGATGATTAATGGTAGGCAGCTCCTCCCCACTCCCAGATTCATTTTCCTGCCATCGTTCATTCACTTTCCTGGGGCTGTGTCCTCTTTGTCCCTGTCCGTAGGATCCAGGGTCTCCAGGCCCTGTGGCCTCAGTGTCAGGGCTTTTGCTGGCCCTCTTGGCTGCTACCCCCACCAGGTTCATGGTAGAGACCAAGCGTGCTCTCAGGATCAGAGTAAGCCTGCCTGAATGTTAATGTGCTCTCTGGCGCATGTTCTTTCCTTTTCTCTTACAACCCTGACACCTGTTGTGGCTGCCCTTCGATGCCTTTGCAATTCCTGATTGGCACACGCAACTGAGGACATACCTGAAGGATCTCATTGCTTTTTGCTATGACCAACTACACGGACAATGGCCACGGGCCTCCTAACGACACACTTTGAGGGGCCGCCCAAACAACTTTATGAAGTAGATTACTGCTCTCAATGTTACCTGATTCAAATTATCAACCCCATTTTATAGCTGAGAAAGCAAATGCAGAGAGGGAGAGTTATTTTTCTGAATCGCACAGTGAGTGCATGGCAATCCCATTTGGTGTCAATGTCTACGTTCTTCCAAGGAGTTGGCACAGCTGGATAGCCAGCTGTGTCTCCTTAGGAGTTGAGGAGCCATTGCTCTCTCTCTATCTGTTCTATTCCCAACCTCCAGACAGGGCAGCCTTTCCCTGACAGAATAAGCCAAGTTCAGGTCATGCTTGAGCAATCTCCTCCTTGCCAATTAGCTTCCCATCAGGCTCTCTGCTGCTTAAGACAAGCAGTTCCTTCTGCCCACGTGTGCCTTGAGCCCAGGCTCTCGCTCTGACCAGCCCCCAATCAGGATGCTCTTGATTTTCTTGGAGATAACTATATCCTTGGGGAATTGAGGGAATGTATAAGGAAGAAAGCAGATCGTATAAACTTGAAACATGCTGAAGAGCGTGGCTGGGGCTGGCAGAAATGAGGGGCAATTACTCAGTTGACTCCAGTCTCTCTTCTGTGCTGATGCAACAGAATACTTGAGATTGGGTTAGTTAGAAGGAACACAGATTATTCCTTCCCATTCTGGGGGGTGCTGGAGAGTCCAGGATCAAGGATTCCGAGGCTGGAGAAGGCTTTCCTGCAGTATCATTTCATACAGGAGGCATTAAAGCAAGAGAGAGAGAGACACGAGAGGCGGCTTAGCTCATCCTTTTATTGGGAAGACATTGGCAGGTTAATGGACCCACTGGGGTGACAATGGAATGAATCCAATCCTAGAATCAGAGGCCTCATGACCTCATCCTCTCTTGAAGACACCATCTCTCCACACAATTGCACTGGGGAATACAGTCCAGACACATGGTCTTACAGAATAATGCGCAAAGCAAAGCAGAAAATACATACAC
The DNA here is from genome assembly GCF_017591425.1 of Ochotona curzoniae. NCBI lineage: Eukaryota > Metazoa > Chordata > Mammalia > Lagomorpha > Ochotonidae > Ochotona > Ochotona curzoniae. Next base: position 10,156,886 of record NW_024465421.1, read on the forward strand.
CTCGAGACACCAAGGTGGGCACATGGCTCTACTGTGTGAACTTGAACAAGTCACTGGCCTTGAGGTCAGCTTCCTTAGTTACAGAAGATGAGAGTAGATTCTGAAACCTTTCAAGGTCCAGCTAGCAATAGGGAGTGAGGACAAAATTTGTATAAGAGGAAATATGCTGAGAGGAAATAAGCATTTAAAAGGAAAAGGTGGAGCTGCCTATTTAAAAAAATCATGTAATCTTCTGCAATGGTGGCAGCCAAGAGTGAATCCCTTTGAGTGCAGGGGCCCAGATCGTCTGGCCGGGAAGCTCACCTGTGAGACCCTTTGTGTTTTCTTTGTAGCTTCTGTTCCCAAGTCTCTTCCCTAAATGGGTTTTGCTTTCCCTATATCCTCAGTCATTTTGGGGGAGCCTTGCTCAGAATGGTCGGGTCACCTCATCCCTTACTGGATCCCACATCTGTGATCTAAGTTTGTTACCACTATTTGACCTGAGGGATTTGTCAGATGCCAGATGTAAAACAGCAATAATGCAACAACACCAAGATGGCTATGCAATGCCTGCTGTCTGTGGGCCAGTGGGATAAATTATGCTTCCTTTATGCATGGGACTTTCCCTGGGGTTTGGGATTAAAGAGGCTTGGCCTCACCTGGACAGACCCTTGGCTGTCCATTCCTAGCCCACCAGGAAGAACTGTTCCAGACCATGAGCGAGAGCTAAAGGCCTCTTCTAATTAGCCGGCTGGTGGTTAATGAGGGAGTTGACTGGGCAGAGCCTTCTAGTGGTTGGTGTGTCATTACCATGGTAACCTCCACGCCACACTCAGCCAGCCTCCCCAGGGAGCAGACACTGCTCCACGCAGGCAGCAGCTGGGTTAGCGGCATTGTTTGGGAGAAAAATAAATGGACAATTAGAAGCGAGACAGGTGGAATCTTTGTTGGAAGTGAAGTTTTACCTACATCCATCCTGGGGTCTAATTGATGCTGCTTTCCAAGCTCGAGAGGAAATCATTGGAAAGTGATGAATGCAGTTTGGATGGATCTCCTTTTTGCTAAACTCAAGGACGGGGGAAAATGCCTAATTAGGAACCAGACTTTTCTGCCTTTTTCAGAGGCTGTTGCTGGGTTTGTTGGGAGAAGTGAAAACTCTTATTTCCTCCTTCATTTTTCTGCCCACAGATTTATTTTATTATTTTAGATTTTGCTTATACATGAGCAAAGTGAGACTCTACCATCCCTCTACCCGCAAATGATTTAAAAAGTCTAATTTTGCAAAATGCAGGGTCACCTTATTGTGAAATTTGTTTTAAATTATTTGCAATGGAGCTTCTTTGGTTAGCATATAATACTTGCACACTTCTATGGAATGTGATGCATTATTTCAACACACACCCATGATGTCAAGAAATTACACCAAACAATTCGTCTTTCCAGGTCCTTATCTTTTTCCTTGTGTGTGGAACTCTCATTCTGGGCTTCATGCAGAACAGAATACACCCCTGTGAACTATAGCTGACCCACTGGGCTGTGGAATGCTGGGATTCGGGATAGCTCCAGGTGCATCTCCGGGAAGGCTGTGAAGGAAGCACAGAGGTTGGATGGAGTGTGAGAGATGTGTCAGCAGAGGCTCAGTGTTGCTGGAACACCTTCATGGCCACAAGACACACACACACACACACACACACACACACACACACAGTTTCTCCTCACAGCACCTTGGCCATGTGACTCCAACCTAATCACGGGTGAGGCTAGCACATCTTGGGGAGAATCCTGCACTGGCTGCTGGCGAGAGGAGCCAATTAATTGTAGGGTGGCTGCATTTGTGCAATCATGTGGCCTGATTTATGGCTCTTGACTAAGTACCAGATACCAGGACGGCAGTGGTGGGGAGGAGAGGGAACACAAATGGTATTTAAGGAGACAAAGAAGCCCACACACAAATCAATGCAAACAGCCCAGAGAGCAGTAAGTTCTGCCAAGGAAATGCAAGAGATTGATATAGCTGACTAGCTCCACATTGGAGGTGGTAGTGAGAGAAGCCATGCTGGAAGATAGGTGGCTTCGAAGCTGAAACTTGAATGCCTAGAGGGACCCAGCCATGGTCTCAAGGGAGGGAAAGGAACCAGCAGAGGATTGACGTGGATGAGATCAGTGGGAGAGGGAGTGTGGTGTGAGAGGTGCTCTGTGAGTTGGTACGTGCGGATGAAATGAAATACATTTGTGGCTGTGGGTCATAATGGAAAGTTCTGGGTGCCGTCATGGGAAGCATGTTTTGCTTTATCACTTCCCTCGGTTGAAACGAACGTGGATGTCACAGGACATGGTCTGTGTGTGATGCCTACCCTCGGATGGACTCTGCACCTTCTGTCAATCAGGAAGGGAGTAAGATGGCACTTCAGGGATGCAGGAGCATCGGATCGCAGGGGCTTGTCACCATGTGAGTTGATTGCTCATTCACGTCTCACGTGTAACAGTAGTGGGGAATGAGGGGGGCAGGCACAAATGCTTGTTGAAGTAACTCAGGGACTGGATGTTGGCAGGGTTACCCCTGGACTTGACCTGGGCTTCCAGTGTCACTGTAAGTGGGAGAGAATTTGATGAATTCCACTCAGGTTCTGCAAATGTTTTCCCCTTGGAAGTGGAGCATCTTAGTCCTGTACCTGCTTCACTTGTGCACAGGTCACCTGCCATACCTCTTGTGAACAGGCTGGGTGACAGGATCACACCGTGATCATGGAAGGCTGGCAGCAACACCACATTGGGTGAATGGCATTAATGAGTGATGTAATCTTTCCAGTTGATCACAGGTTAGTTGTTGAAGATAGCACTGCACATAAAGGAGTAGACAATACCCCTTCTCCTTCTCTGGAAACTCAGGAGTTGGGGGTGGGCATTGTGGAGCAGTGGGTTAAATCACCACTTGCAATGTTCAAATCCCATATTGGGGTGACAGTCTCACTTCTGCTTCTTTTTAAGCCTGCTGCTAAGGTGCATGCTTTGGTGCATGCTTGATGGCCCAAGTGAAAGATCCTAATGGAGTTCCTGGTTCCTGGCTCCTGGCCTTAGTTTGCAGCAGCCCCAGCCATTGCATCCAAACGTTTGGGGAGTGAATCAGTGGACAGAAGTTATCTCTATCTCTCTCTACCTTTCTAATGAAGAAGAAAAAAATTATATATATATCTTCTTAATATATATATATATTAATCTGCGATCACCTCACTTACTACAAGGGTTCTCAGCTCTGGCTACACGCTGGAATAATTTGGGAGCCATTAAAATACTCAGCTTACCCCAAATGTATTGAATCAGTGTCCCTCTGTGTGGAATATGAGCTTCAGCTGTTTCATTGTTTTAAAACAAAGTTTTCCCAAGTGGTCCTTGGGTAGTAGAGACTGAGAACCAATATTTTCACCAGAGGTTGAAAAAATTTACTTTAAAAAATTTTTTTTCTCTTTATTTGAAACTCAAAGAGACAGAGAGGCACAGGCATAAAGGGATCAGCTGGTTCACTCCTCAAATCTGTGCACAGCTGGGCCTAGGCCAAATGGAAAACAGAAATCCAGAATGCAAGCCAGGTCACCCACGTGATGGGTAGCAAGGAAAACATCACCTGCTACTTCCCAGGATGCACGTTAGCTGGATGGGAAGTAGAAGTGCCAGGACTTGAACTCAACACTCGGATATGGAATATAAGCATGCCAAGCGGTGTCCTAACCACACTTGCCTTTCATTGGAGTGCTTGATAACCACCATGCTACCCTGTTGCATGCAGGACTTGTCACCAACGCAGCCCTTGGGAGGGGTGTGGCTAGGGAGACAGAGAAGTCCCAAACCCCCACCACTTGGTGGTACCCTGTTCTGCCAGGATCCACACTACAGAATGAGCATGGTGCCCCTTCCTGGAAGGCATTCCTCCCACCGTTGGCTGCTGGCTGCTACTTCCCTACCTACACCTTTGGAGCCAGGGTCATCTCTACTGTTCTCCCCACCGGACTCACCTGGCTTCTCAGACAAGCAGCTGGAGAGAGTGAAGCAGGGATGGAGGTGGCATGATCAGAGCATCGGCTTGGAAGGTGGAGATGGTTGGGAGATGAGCCTCCCAGGGAAGGCACCACATCAGGGATCAGAGGAGCAAAGGCTAAATTCATTCATTTACTCACTCACTCACTCACTCACTCACTCACTCACTCACTCATCCACTTGGCTGATGCCTGCAAGGACTAAACAAGGCTACCTTTACCTTCTAGGAGGATAAGCCTGAGCAGGGGCAGGATGGACACAAAGTGACCCATAGGCACAAAGCAGAGTAGGACACAGAGATTTTAGAGAGGAGTGGAGGATTGCACCTGTTTGGAAGAATAGGATCTCTGTGAGTCAGGGAGTACAATTTAGCCTGAACCTTAGAGAATGGGTATTAATGTGATGTTGGTGTTAACCTCAGGCTGTGGTAGAGACATTTTATTGCACAAAGTATAATTGTTTTGGTAAGAGCCATAGACAGCACAGCTAAGTTCAATAAGCAAAGGAAAACAGCCCAACAACTATTAACATTTGGACATCTATGTATCTAGTGATTTATCTGTTTATACAGCGTAGCCATCCTTGTGCTTTTTACTTTATAATGCAGCCATCAATTTTGCACCAATAAATACAGATGCGTGTTATCATTTTAAACAGGTGAATCACATCCTGCTATGCGAATGCACCTTCCTTTAATCAGTTCTCTATTGTTGGATATTTACATGACCTACAATATTTCATGCTTACAAACACCATTGTGATTAAGATCTTTTTACAGGGATCCTTCATACCTGTGAAGTTATTTCCTTAGGAAAAACAAGAATGTCTTTTCAGTGATGGGGATTTGAGCTTTGCAATGGAGGATGTCCTTGGCTAGAGAGAGAGAGAGAAAGAGAGAGCAAGGGAACAGAATGAGGATGCCTGAGGCAGACATGAGAAGCCACAAGCAGAAAAGAGGATATAGCAGCCATTGTGTGCCAGGCAGGGTGCCGTGTGGGTCTTCTCCTTGAATCTTTCTTTTCTTTCTCTTTTCTTTCTCTCTCTCTCTCTCTTTCTTCTTTCTTTCTCTCTGTCTCTCTCCCTTCCTTCTTTCCTTCCTTCCTTGTCTCTCTCTTCGTTCCTTCCTTCCTTAAAATTTTTGTTGGAATGGTGGATTTACAGAGAGAAGGGAAGACAGAAGGAAAGATCTTCCATCTGCTGCTTCACTCCCCAAGTGGCCACAACAGCTGGAGCTGAGCTGATCTGAAGCCAGGAGCCAGGACCTTCCTCTGGGTCTCCCATGTGAGAACAGGGTCCCAACACTTTGGGCTGTCCTCCACTGCTTTCCCAGGCCTGCTTTTTCCAGGGAGCTGGAATGGGAAGTGGAGCAGCTGGGACACAATGCAGCGCACATAGAGGATCCCAGTGCTTGCAAGGAGGGGATTAGCTAATTGAGCCACCGTGCCAGCAAACCTCCCACCACCCCCTCCCCCCCACCACCAGACCTGGACTTTCTAATAACTGCTTGAGGAGAATTTGCTGTGCTCGTGTTATTGATGAAGAAATTGAACTGATGAGAGGTTCCTTCACCTGCCCTGAGTGGGCAGCTGAGTGGTTATGGCCTCTTAGGCAGCTGGTTCCTCAAGCCCAGGCTCAGTGCACCAAACACCAAAGCGTGGTCCACAAGTCTGCTAGGTTACCTCTCTGGTCATTTAATAATATCAACCTGCATCTCTCCCTCTTTTTAAAACCTAGATACTGTTAGTCAAGAAGCCATGTGAAAAGAGATGTACTAGCTGTGCCCCTGTCTTCAGCCTGACAGTGAACCAGCCTTGCTTCCCTCCTCAGCAGGAGGGGAGAGATGGGCAAAACTTGCTTGGAAACATTTTGTTTTGAACTTGACAACTTGTAAGCTGAGTCTCCATGGTTACCAGGGAGCCCTGGGGAATGATGACTATAAAAGGTGGACTTGAAGCACCAACAAGCCCTTCCCCTTGAGCTGCAGCCTGAGCTGGTGAAGACTTTGGTCCTCTTGTGCCGGGGTCTGCCTGCCCCTTGCCACACACACAGACTAGGTGATTCATGCACAACGAGCCGGGTCAAAACACCCTTGTCTTTTCAGCGACTGGCAAGGAAGGCACCAGCTACAGATAAGCTTGTTCTAGTCTGTCCAAATTCTGTATGACCCAGGCTACTCTTCTCCCCATTTTGTTAGTGAAGATTGGGAGCCAGAGAAGCAGAAAGACTTGCTCCCGCTCATCACCCAGCAAACAAATGAATGCTGAGCTCCAGAGTCTGCTCCTCGCACACATCTAACCAGTCTGCAACCACCATCTCATGTTGCCAAGTCACAGCAGACAGGTGTCGGGTCAGTCCCTTACTGCTAACCAATCCCAGGAGGGCGTGTGTTCCCTGTGTAGGCTCTTGTCAGGTAAGAAAGGCACAGAAGCATAGGCAGGGCTGTCTTAAAGTGAACCTTTCGGCTGGCCAAATACAAGGGTGGAATGAGGGTCGAGGTGCCAGCGTATCTCTCGAGGTGACTGAAGCAGCTGTGCCTGGAAGTTATGGGAAGACCTGAGTAGTATGTGGATTATGGCCGAGAGTGGTCAGCATGAGGGCTTGCCTGGAGAATGTTTTTCATCTTTAATCTCAAAGTTCCCAATAAGGTTGAATCTGATGGCCTCTGGGGACTTCAGTGGATAACAAATAGCTAGAGTGAACTAAGATGTATGAAACAGATAGGAGCATCATGGGCTGGAGTGATGTGACGGAACCTAGGGAGTGGAGGACCTAGCTCTGTCCAGGCAGTCCAAGGAGTCAGGTGAGGTGGGGCTCTGGGTATTTCTTTGAATGTCCTGATTTTTACATGTTAGAAATACCACCTGCCCTGTCCCCACAAAATGAAAGCAGAAAGCCAGCACAATAAATAATTCTGTGGGCTGTTCTCAAGTTCTGGATCATCAGGCACTGGACTGGCAATGACGAAGGACCTTCTGTGAGCCCAGCATTCAGTGGTGAGTGAGCCACTGCCCTTTTTTCTTAAAGATTTATTTGTCTGTTTGAAAGGCAGAGTTATAGAGAGGAGAGGGGAGGAGACTGATAGAGATGGGGGACGAGAGAGAGATCTTCCTTCTGTTGGTTCATTTCCCAGGGCTGAGCCAAGCAGAAGCCAGGATCCCAGAACTCCATCCAAGTTTTCCAAATAGGTGGCATAGGCCCAAGTGCTTGAGCCATCATCTGCTGTCTACCCAGGCAGGTTAGCAAGGAACTGGACTGGAAGTGGAGCAGCTGGGACTGGAATGGGCACTCAGATGGAAGGCCAGCATTATAGGCAATGTCTTCCCCTGCTGCTCCATCACGCCCTCTCCACTGTGCTTTTATAACTTCTAGTCTAGCATCATCGTCTTCAAACTGCAGAATATGATTAATTAGTGCAACTTGGAATCAATTAAGCAGATGGCAGCCAGTGCTTAAAAACGATATAAAATAAGAGCCTGGCACAGAAAATAGCACCACACATTGCATGAAGTAAAGGTAGACACTGACTTGTGAACCACTTTCTTTGTATTAGGAACACTCTGGATTTGGGGGACAAGTGTTTAAGTGTTTGAGAGTTGGCTTGTTAAAAAACATGATTGAGGAAAAAAAGAATCTCACGAGGTGCCATTTCTGGGGATTGCTGCTGCTGCTGGGAGGGGCTTCTACTCATCTCCTCTAAGATGTTGAGAACCCCAAGCTCTCCTTAGCATCTGTGTGGCCTTGGGAAAATTTCCTACCCTCTCTGTGCCTCTGCTTCCTCATTTACAAAGCAAAATGGGAAGATGAATTAGGGAATGCATGGAAAACCCATAGGATGCTGTCTGATTGAGAAGAGCTTTGCTGATGGTTACTGTGGCCACTGTGGTTTATGAAGTCTTGCATTCAAAGCTCTTCCCTCTTCCTCGGCGAGGCATTTGAGATGGCAGAGTGCCTTCATTCCATGCGCAGTGCCACATCTGCCCAGTTACAATGGTCAAACCTCAGCTTGGCATGCCCTAAGGGATCTGGCTTTGTCAGTAGGCTAGCCCAAGGACCGTCTTCAATGATAATGATTGTTGAATGTTCTCTAGCCACGGCCCCAACTGGAGGCTACTGACCTGTGTCCCTGTTGGTCACAGGGCTTCATAAAAGTAAAGTATATCTACAGGGGCCCAGCAAGGTAGCTGAGTGGCTAAAGTCCTCACCTTGCAAACATTGGGATTTCATATGGGTGCTGGCTCTATTTCTGACAGCCCTGCTTCCCTGCTTGTGGCCTGGGAGAGCAATCGAGGACGGCCCAAAGCTTTGAGACACTGCACCTGTGTGAGAGACCTGGACAAAGCTCCTGGCTCCTGGCTTTAGATAGGTGCAGCTCCACTGCAGTTGTTTGGGGAGCGAGTCAACTGGCAGAACACCTTCTTCTCTGTCTCTCCTCTTCTCTGTATATCAGACTTTCCAATAAAAAATAAAACAACAACAACAACAACAAAAAACCTAAAGTGTATCTAGATATTTTCATTTTATTTGGAAGGAGAAAGACAGTCTTTTCTCCATTGGTTGAATCCTCCAGTGCCCACAACTGCTAGAGCTGGGTCAGGCTGAAGACAGAAGCCAAGAACTCGGTTGGGTTTCCCAGTGATTGAGTCATCACTTCTGCCTTTCAGGCTATGCCTTCGCAGGAAGCTGGAGTCAAACATGGAGCTGGGACGTGGAAGACAGACAACCCAGGGGGTGTCTCAACTGCTGCTCCAAATGCCCACCCAGTTACCAGGTACCCACAATCAGTCCTATCTTGGTTCTGGGAGCACCTGCTAACCAGTGCTTCCAGGCCCGTTTCCATGTGTGTTGAGGAGGTATCCTTCTGCCAAGTTGGAGCTGAGAAAAGGCAGTGCAGAAAGGCAATGTAGAGGAGAATTCCAGTCCTCTAGGTTGGGAGTCACAGCTCGTGCCAAACCAAGGAGGTGGCAGCTGTGTGCTGGGGCATAGGGCTATGGCCCATAACTGAAGACCGTGTGGGGTCCATTCAAACACAGCTCTGCAAGGTTGGATGAATTCCATGCCTTCTCCTTTTAAGTGTGGAGATGTGAACAGTCATTCATCTCACCTCCCCTTTATCAATCTCCTTCCTGTTGAAGCAGGGGAGGGAGGGAGCATCTGGGAGAGAAGTCAGACTAGGCTTCTAGCCCCCAGTTCCACAGTAGCAAATAGTTCTTACAAGGACTGAGCGTCTCATCCAGGCTCAACAGAGAAGACTGCTGTGATGGATTAGCAATCAATTAGTCATGTCTGATGTGAGTATAACAAGGGCATTCTTGCCATCCCGGCTCTTATCTCTCTCTCTTTTTTCCCCATACACATTCACATTCTTTTTCAAAGCACCTTAGCCTATACCCTATGAACAGACATTATTTTTGAGGGCTTAAAATCAATCTTCCTTCTTCCAGTCAAGCAACACAACCGCAGCCACCACAACAAAATAAACACTAGATAATGATTGAAAAGTCAAGTGTATACACACTCACTCACACATACACACACACACAGACTCAGAGCTGTTCCTGCATCACTCTCAAGCTGTAACTTCACCCTCCCCTCTGGCCTCTACTCAAACACCCCACAGTTGCCATCTATTGAGAGCCTGCTGCCTATCAGGCACTGTTCAGAGAGCTTTGCCTGCGTTAACCCACTTCACAAAGGCGGTGCCGCGCCTGCTGTAACTTGCTTGCATGGGAGACAAGGAGCCATAGACACAGAGCTGAGCCGCTTCCTGGGGTCAGGCCTTCTGGTTCCAGTGCCTGGGCTCTAAGCGCCAGGCTGCAGAGCACACCTGCCCCACTCAGCATCCTCCTCCCCCGGGAGGCGTTCCTTTTGCTATTAAAGGTTAAGAGAAGATGCAACTCTTTCAGAGAGCTGCAAAAGCCACAGAGCATACCATGATAATTGGGCTTGTTTTGTGGGGAGGAAAAGCTTGTCTTGGTGTCAGGGCACCGTGTAGAAATGTATTTTTATTCCATACAAATTAGTCAATGTGTTTGCCCTGTGCTGCTGCTGGTCCGATGGCTGAATGGGGCTTTGCATTAACCCTGCCCATGGAGATCACTCATTAGTACAAGCAGGGGCCCTGAGTACATTTCCTTTTGTCTCTTTTCCCAGAGCAGAGAGGAATGCAGGGTCTAATTGGGGAGTAGACTGTAGAGCAAATGTGGATAGGGCTTTTATTATTACTATTATTATTATTTTATTTTTATTTCATCCAAGTACTTCCTTTTAGTTCTGTCTATACTAGCAGAGAAATGATTCAAAAACAAATGCAGTTCTTTGCACCTGGAACCCAGAGACTTAGAAAGGTGCTTCATCAAGTTTTAGAAAAGTCAACTTGGAGAATTTTAATAACCGAGAGCCAGGGCATCGTACATGCCCAGCATTGTGAGATCTCAGAATTTCACATTCTTAGAATGCTGAAAATAAAGATGTAGCCGACTTTGGGGCCACAATTGCCGTTTGTGGTGTGCATTTCAGTGGGGCGAATTCTTCTCATTGTCTCGAAGGGCCTTTTGCTGCCTTATTCTGACTCCCACTGCTGACTGATTTACATCCTCATTCCTGTCTCAGCTAAAACACTCTTCTCTCAAGGTGCTTTCCCTCCAGCTAGACCAAATCAGCCTCCAGTGAGATGGAAGCAGAGTCCCTCGTTTGCGTGGTGTCCATGGGACTGCATGTCTTTCTGTTCTGAGGGTTCAGAGGGGGATCCTAGCTGTTCTGTTCACCAGAACAGGATGCAGGGGAAGAACCTGTGCCTGCTTCTTAAATGAGGGGGAAGGAAGGGCGAATGATGCTGGACCACTTGAATCTCAGGGCTGGCAGGGACCTCACAGTTAGTTTGTTCAGCTTCTCCTAGCAGGTGGCTGAGCATCCTTCGAAGCCCTACAAAGGAGCCCCTGAATACCTCCAGGAGCTGCTTTCTATCTTTGTGGAGAGGTTCGCTGGGTTACAAGGTCACTGTTTGCATCAGGATACATTGGGTGCCCTATGAGGTTAGACCTGTTTACCCTTAATGAAACTCCTGCCTTGGTTTCATACTGAAAAGCATGAACTTGGATTAGGCGTTTGGTACCCTGATTAAGACCATGCTTAGGACTTAGCCATCGCATCGTGGATACTGCTTTGAGTCACAGCCATTTCTGACCCAGCTTCTTGCTAATATGCACGCTGGAAAAAAGAAGGTGATGGCTCAAGAGCTAGGGTCCCTGTCAGCCACGCAGTAGAATTAAATTGAGTTCTCACATCCTGACCCAGCCCTTGTTGCCACGGACATTTAGATAGTGAACCAGCAGACAGAAGATGTTGGGCCACTTCTCTCTGCTTTTTATATAAATAACAAAACACATCATGAGCTTACGGTCCCAGGGAAGTCAGTGGAAAGAATGATGCACACATGGTATGGAGACCTGTAATTTACATAGGACCTGATTATTGAGTTCCATGATTCAAAAAGGGAAAACTGAAAGTCTAATAAGCTTGTGGGAGGCAGGTGCAGGTCATGCTTGTACAACTCAGTGAGTTGTCACAGAGTGAGCACAACTGTGTATCTAAGACAAGATCAGGAACTGTAATGCAGCCATCCCCACCTGCTCGCTCTGGCACCCCCTGCTGATGGGGTCCCTCTTCAGAGTATACTGTCGTTTTCCTTCTTTCTAGATGGAGGTGACACAGGAGGTACGCGGCTCCCAGTATTTTACCATGTGGAAGACTCTCCATTAGAGTCCAGTGGTAGTGGGTCCCCAAGGCCTTGGGATGACAAAGACTTGGGACAGCTGTTCCCTTTACAGTTGACCCCATTTCTCACTTTTCAGGTGCAACTCAGCTGCTCCCCCGTAGCCACCAAAGATTTTCCAGTTCTGATCAAATCCTCTTTCTTCCCACGGGCAGGGAGCAGAGTGGAACAGAGTCAAACTTTAGCTTTGGAAATAGGAAGGTATGAGCTAGACTCCTGACAGGTTGCAGAGGGTCCATGTGGAGCTGAACTCAGGAATACGGAGACTGATCTCTGCAGTTTGGTTCTGGTTGCAATCAGTGTGACCCTGGGCAATACTCTTCATGCTTTGTTTTATAGTTCAGGGGACAAAGAAACAACTCCTGCCTCACAGTGTCACAGTAAGGCATAGATGAGTTGCTGAAGCATTTCAACTAGTCCTGGTAGTTAAGCTGGATTTGTATCTTGAAGCATGGAAGCTCAGTTGCCTCATCTGTGAAATGGGCATAATAATATCAGCTTCTGAGGCTGGCTGGGAGAATTAAATGGCTGAAACCTGATTTTAAGCACTCTGCAGGAGGGTAGGTGCCTCATACATACTTGTGTCCTCCCCACTCCCCTATGGACTAGTGCCAGTTAGCCCATGTGACTTCAATTTTCACAGGAGCAAAAACAACCATTCAGGACATCTCTGCCTTGGGCGTGGTGATCTGAAGCCTCCCTGCTCTCCCAGCACCAAGATCCCCCAGTAGGGCTTATCAGCTTGGAGCTCTCTGCTCCTGTGGCCTTGTCCCCCGAAACATTCATGGCTGTATATTACCTTTAACGTGACACCTTATTCATGTTTGAAGTCAAAGGCTGGATTTTTTTTTTCCATCTGTCTTATTCATAGTTCATTTTTATAAGAAAAAAAAATCCAACTTAAAATATCCATTTCTCCAGGGTTTTCACTTCAGGAGCTTTTTTCATGCTGTTCAGCATTTTGACACATCCGATCTGTTTTCCGGAGGACTCATGCCACCCTGAAGGGTATGTTGTTCATTGGTTCATTCATTCACTCATTCATTCATTCATTCATCCAGAAGACATTTCCAAAGTACCACATTGTTTATCAGAAATTAAAAGCAAGTGCTTAGCACCTGAGCAGCATCACTGTTTAATTTTCACAGCGATCCTCTGGGGGCATTAGTAATGAGAACGCTGTTTATGAAGGGTGTGTTCTATGCTATCCATGACACCAGCATTTTCAATGAAGCCATCAATCACTCCACAATCCAGTACAGGCAGGTATCATCATCCACCTTGATAGATGGGGAAACTGAGGTTAGTACCAGGGTGTTAGACCAAGCACCAAGGGTTTCCACCACTGAGAGCTAACCCAAGATTCCAGCTCTTCCCACTTGGCCCTTGCATCTTCATCTGTGAAGGTGTTGCTACGCAGGGCACAGGGACATAATTCCTACCTCCCAAGGCTTTATTGGTCCCGAATCATAGAATGGCTTCTGATTCTTTAAAAAAGAAAAGATTCCCATGTCTGTGCTGGGACCACCCTCTGCACATTTCCTACAACCTCCCTCCCTGGGCAGATGCCAGTCTGAGGAGGATGCTCCAGTCTTACTCTGTGAGCTTCTACACCTGGGGGTGGGAGGAAACCTCCCCTTTTCCTAAGGAGTTGGTCTCAGGTGTTTGTCATAGTTGTCAGGAGCTGATGAATACACCTTAATTTGTCAGTTTTTGTTCCATGTGTTGGGCTTTTCATAACGTTTGTACATCTGTTTCTATACATGCATACACAGATGTGTATGTGTATATATATATAAACACAATTGTGTCTTCCCAGTAGACTGATTCTTTAAGCATTATGAAATATCCCTGTCTCTTATAGCATCTTTTATCTTGAAAGCTCTTTATCAGTGTAGGCACTCCAGGTGTTTTATTTGCCTACTATTTCCTTTCCATCATTTTTGCTTTCAATCTAGTTGTGTCTGCCATGGTTTGGATAATATTCTAACTGTCCTCCGCTGGTGCCTGTATTAAAGGCTTGGTCCTCAGGGTGATGCAGTTGTGGTGTGGTGGCACCCCAGGAGGTGAGGACTTTGATCACTGGGTGGTGGGCCCTTAAAGGGGAATTTTTACCACAAGGCTGTTATAAAAGTCTGAATTTGGACTCAAGATCTACTTCCTGGCTTCACAGCTCTCATGCAGCCCTTTCTCCCCACACTCTCACCATTCCACGAAGGCCCTTGGGCAAGGTCTGCATTACGCTGGTTGGATTTCTAGCCATCAAAACTCTGAAGAGGCCTTCCTCCCCTTCCTCAAGGCTTGACTCAGTTATTTCGTTGCAGTAATGCAAGTCTGAGTCTAGACTGTGTCTCCTGGAGATTTCATGCCATTGGATGACAGTCTCTGGTTCTTGATAAGATGGTGCCATGTTGAATTCACACTGAATGTCAGGGATAGGATTAGGTTTGTATCTGCCGTTCTAAAGACAGAGTACCAGAAAAAGGAGAGACAGTGAGATTGAGAGTGAGATCTTTCATGTGCTGGTTCATTCCCCGAAAGACGACAATCAAAAACCTTCACTCACTTACCTGGCTTTAAACTGTCCATGCCCAATACAAAGCTTAGGCTTCCCAAGGTCTGCCCACGTCAGGTCAAGAATGTTTGTCTCTTCCCGACTCTTCTGGACACGTGTTCAGCTTTTCCTAAATTGGAGGTTAGCATTTCTGCTTCTACTAGTCTCTGCATCTTTTCCATCCATTTCTAGTAGCAGTTACAATTACCTGCCTTGGATACTTGTAATAGGTAAGGCTGGACCAAGCTGAATTAGGAGTTAAGAAGTCAACTCAGGTTTCCTATGTGGATGACAGGAATCCAATAGTCTGAGCCATTGCTGCTTCCTCTCAAGACCTGTGCTGGTGGGAAGCTGGAGTCAGATACCAAACCTGGGTACTTGAATGTAAAATGTGGGCGTTTCAAGCACTAGACCAAATGCCCGCTTCCTTTTATCTAATTTTATTAGGGTTGACACAGCCATTCCATTTTGGTTCTGACTATTTTTACCTTCCATTCAACAATTGCTGTGAAGGAATAAAACTAAAAAGCAGATTTTTGTTTTCTTTTTGCTGAATGGGCAACCACCAAAATAACTGCAATTAATGTTTACCATATGTCAGGCATAATGCAAGGTTCTTTTACGTTCATTTTAGGTTCGTTTGAATAAAACGTCTAAAAGTAGATGCTTCCGTGAGCTTGATTTTGTATAGAAGGAAACAGCCAGAGGCAGAGTGACTTGCTCCAGAGTAGAGCCAGGGCCAAAACTCATCATGGTCCACTGTCAGGATCCCTGGTGGGGACAGGTGGATTGCTACCCCCTTCAAGCTGTTACTCCCCTCTCCTAACCTTCTATTCTGATAGAAAATCAAGTTTTGTTTGGATATCAACTCCTCTCCATCACAACATCACATCATTAATTTTGAACAAGTCACATATAGCCAAGGTCATTTATTTTCTATGACCATTGGTTGGCTTAGGAAGAGTCCCTAATCTGGCCAAAGAGATGAGACATGAAGCAAGCAAATGGGAGCTTCTTGGAAGGACAGCAAGAATGGTGTGGGAAAAAGCCGAATGCCTGGAGCCCCAGCAGCCCACTCATACTTGGAGGGATCTAGCCTGAGGAGAGCAGTAACTGAGACTGGAAGATATGCACAAAATGTAGGTTTATTTTTTTTAAAGGAACTTGTTTATTTGTTTTGAAAGGAAGAGTTATAGAGGGGGGATCTTCCTTCCTCCAGTTACTTCCCCAGATAGCCACGAAGGCCAGCACTGAGCCAGGAGCTTCGTCAGTGGCAGGTACTGAAACACACAGGCCATCTTCCACTGCCTCTCCCAAGCCATCCACTTGATGCTGGATTGGAAGTGGAACAAGGGTTGGTACAGTGGCATAGCAAGCTAAACCTCCACTTGTGGCAATGCCATCCCATACGGGCTCTTATTCAAGTCCTGGTTGCTCTACATCAGATCCAGCTTCCTGCTAATAGGCTGGGAAATTAGGGAAAGTCATAGGACTGCTTCAACCATGTGAAGAAGCTCCTGGTGTCTGACTTGGGAGCTTTTTTAGAATGATATTGGGGCCATTCGGGGAATGAGGTCGTGTATGGAAGGTTCCCCTCCCATCAACCTGTCTCTGCTCTTTCTATAATTCTACCCTCTGACTTAAAGAAAAAAAAAATGGAATAACCAATTGGTGCCCATATGTGATACCAGCAACACAGGCAGCAGTTTTATCTGCTGAGCTACACTTGGGTTCTTATCACCTCTGTAATGACCCTAGGACCAGACTTCCTTTTAAGTGAGTTCACCAATATCCATTGCTTTTGGATCTCTACTGTGTAAAACTGAAGGCATTTTCACTGACGTGCCTCTTAATAATTTTTTTTTTTTAAAAAAAGTATAATTCTGGGCCTGGCACAATGGCTAAATCCTTACTTTGCAAATACCAGGAATCTCATATGGGCACCAGTTCGTGCCCTGGTTGCTTCACTGCTTATGGCCTGGGAAAGCAGTCGAGGATGGCTTGGTGCTTGTGCTCCTGTATCTACATGGAAGACCCAGGAGAAGAAGCTCCTGGCTTCTGGCTTCAGATCAGCTCAACTCTGGCCATTGCAGCCATTTTGGGAATGAACCAATCAATGAAAGAGCTTTCCTTCTTTTTTTCCTTCTCTCAGTAAATCTGATTTGCCTTTCCAATAAACATGTAAGTCTTTATTTTTTTTTTTAGTCAAAACTCCTAATGAAGAGAAAGAGAATAATACTTACTTACCCCAGGTGCAGAGAGAGGAGGATGAATTTGGGGAGTCTGAGGTTTGGGGATCAGAAAATGGATTCTAATCCCAAAGCACTGAGAAATGTGGTAGACTTTATCAAGAGGAACCTGCTCTAATTTACCCTGGTCGGCATCCACTCAGGCATATTGTGTAGAGAATTCCCTAGGATGGGCAGGAGCAGAAGCCAAGGCAGCTTCGGAAAGCAGTGGTGGCTCCTCAGAAGAGTCCCGTGGGTGGGAAGGTTGACAGGAGACAAATGGAGGGAGGCAGGTTTTCCAGGACTCGCTGGTGGATTGCATGAAGGCTTAGGAACAAGAAGATGCAAGCCAAGGAGAGGAGCTGTGACCTTGTACTTGGGTCAGCCTGGGGCCAGATCTGTCCCCATTTCCTTGAAGAGGATCGATTAGGTGAGGCTTCAGTGTCTGAATCAGTCCCAAGTTGTCCATTTCCAGAGTCATCACTTAGCATGTTGTTTCTTGCATGATAAGGGTATAAATAAGTGTTTGTTGAGTGAGTGGTTGTATGCATGCATTCACTCAGGCCCATCTTGCTCACTGTGGAGCCTGGCGCAGCCTGGTGCATGGTTGATTTTCAGCCAGGGTTCATGGAATGAATGAATGAATGAGCTTGCGTCTTTCCACAAGGAGCTGGAAGATGCTGAAAGGCTTTGAACTTCCTGTTTATGCCAAATACTTCAGTGCCATGACATCAGACTGTCACTCGTCAAGATAGCAAATCTGTTGAGTCTGAAATTTGAATGCAAATGAATATACTAGCAAGCATACACATAAAATAAACATCTAATTCACTAGCATTTTGCTTGTCATCATACATTTCAAAAGGGCATCAAAGGCTCATTTGGGTAAGTTAAGGATCTGAAAAAAAAATTCAGTCAAGTTTGAATCCACACATTTCTTTTCTCTAGAATTTTTTTTTTTTTTCAAATTCTGCAGGGAGTATAATTTCATGGTCTGCATTCCATGCTGTGCCCATGAGTTGTTTATTTGTATGTTTGTTTATTCATTCGTCTATTTGTTAATCCCGTAATGATGTATTTAATGCTATAACTCCAAACACTCGCCTAGCTCTAGAGATAGAGTGACGGACAGAATGGGCAAGGCTGTATCTCATGGAGACATGTTTTCAGCCGGAAAACAGAGTTAAGCCAGCAAATCAGCGATGGAGCTTCATGTAGCAATCACGCCTATGCAGCAAATGAAACAGGTAGTGAGATGGAGACGTGTGGTTGCAAACATTTTATGTTTTTAAAAGATTTATTTAGTTTTGATTGCTAAGTGAGATACACAGAGAGGAGGAGAGACAGAGAGGAAGATCTTCTGGCCGCTGGTTCACTCCCCAAGTGGCCACAACAGCTGGAGCTGAGCTGATCCGAAGCCAGGAGCCAGGAAGTTCATTCGGTCGTATAAGTGCAGCCCTTGTGTGCTGAACACCTCTGGAAGAGCCCCACTTCTCGACACTGTAGTATGGAAGGTCATGTTTTCAACATGTGAACTTCAGAGGGATGCATTCAAACCATAGCAGAACCAGTGCATGCTTTCTCCTGGCGATGGTGACTCTTGCCAAGGTGCCATCTGCCGTGCAGACTGGATGGATGTATTCCAGACAGTGGCTACTCTGTGCAAGCAGGCCCTGCACAAGGATGCCACCCTGGATGAATGTGCCGTGTGAGTAAAAATACAACTCCACAGCAGGAGTCCCTGAAGTCTCGACTTCTGTGCTGAGGGCGTGCCGCCCGGCTTTTCCTGGCCTAGCCCAGCCTTGGCTAGTTGTGACCATTTGAAGAGTGAATGGGCAGAAGATAGATATCCCTCTCTCTCACTCTGTCTCAAGAAAGATCTCTCTCTCTCTCTCTCTCTGTCTGTCTGTCTGTCTCTATGTGTGTATCTGTCCCTCTGCCTTTTAATTAATTAATTAATTAAAAAAAAAGGCGTTTATGGATGGGTGAAAAGAATCCTTTGGAAAGATGCACTCTGGCTGCCATTAGGAGTACAGGGGAGTAAGCCCAGGGACAGGGGAACCATGTAGGAGATATGGCATCATCCAGGCCCTGCGGGGGGCACGGGGTGGATCCGTGCTCCTTGAACCTGCCGCCCCGCAGGGTTAGGGCCCCAGTGGCATTGGCTCACCCCTTCTCTGTTGCTCCATCAGAAGGATTGCCTGCCCTCTATCTGTCCAAAGTGGCTGCTTTGGCAGTTGCAGTTCTCTGCATTTCAGTGTGTCCCATGTTCCTCAGCACAGTGTGTTCTGGGTCACGCACAGACAGCCCTGCGAGCTGTTAACCAGACCTCTTCTTGTGGTTTGTTTCCTGTCCTTCTGTTTGGCCGGTGGCTGGGCCCTTGCCAAGTGAGAATTCACGAGCCGGCTCTCCCAGGTCCCTGGTGCTCGCCTTGGAGGCCAACTAGTTCCAGTGAGCGCTGTTCCGGACTCCAGGTATCCGTTCCAAAGGGGCAGCCCATTCCTGTGGGAGTCAGGAACGCATAGGTTAATTTTCTTCTCCAATTAGCTCTGCGTTTGCTATAAAGACATTATCCTTTATTAAGTTAATGAGGCATCATAATTATTAATTGCTAATTATTCATAGTCGCTTGGTCTATTGAAAAGAAATGATACCATTTAGAGCAAGATTTAAAGATATGCAAATATCAGGCAGCTTCCTTCAGCGTCTTTCCCAGCTCTTCTGTGTTTCAGCCTTGAGCACGCTGGAAGATTCTTGATTTCCTTGTAAATTCTGTGACTTGCAACATCAGTCCACTACCCATGTGTCCTCGGCCAGCCTCTCTGAACGTCAGGTTTCCCATCTGTGAAATGGGGACAGGTGCACCCTCCTACAGAACTGCCGGGCGTGTACCTGTGATCGCGTGAGGAAAAATGTCACTGAGAATCACAGAGAGATGTAGATAAAGACCCTCTGTTCTCTGGTTCATTCCCAAAGTGGCTGCAACAGCTGGAACTGCCTTGATCTGAAGCCAGGAGCCAGGAGCTTCTTCTGGGTCTCCCATATGGGTGCAGGGTCCCAAGGCTTTGGGCCTTTTGAAAGCTGTGCTGTAGGACAGGGGTTCAATCAACTGACGGAGGATGCATGTGGCATTATAAGCTGTGAATGGACTTAAAAGTCCACCAGAATAAGTATATATCATTCCATTTCTGCAGGAACTTCTTGCAGGACCCTCTATGTGTGTGTAGCTATTTGCCTTTGGCATCTATGTATGTATGCGTGTGTCTGAGTCTACATCTTCCCCTTGCTGTTTCCAGTCTTTCTCTGGAAGTTCATGGCTGTCGTTGTGTCCCTCGCAGCTCTGCCTCAAGGGGCTTATGTCCTCAGGACAACTGGAAGGAAAGAAAAGCCACTTACAGGCAGTCCTTATGTATCAGCACCACATTCAGCCTTCTCCATCCCACGACCCAGAGTATGGGGGACAACGGCTTCCTGTCCCATGTTCTTCCTGCCTGAGCTCTGTGGCGAAGCTGAAGGAGTGGGATTGCTATAGTTCCATAGTTCCTTTTTTGGTTCAAGGGCTTGGTGGTCTGCTGAGAGACACCGAGACAACAGAGCTGGCAGCCAGCCCTGGGTTTCCTAGCCCAGCCCTGACTCCAGCTCTCCTAGTGGTACTCAGCATGTTGGGAGCTTTGGTTTATGTTCAAACTTGCATGCCACTCCCTGGATCCAGTGTCTCTGGTGGAGAAGTTCCCCGAGCTTCTTTTGCTTCAGTGAGATCTGCTTTTACTGTGCCGGGATGGATAAGGCTGACCCCATCTGCCACAGCAGTGACAAGCTCTCTACTGAAGCTCCCGGAGTCTGTGCAGTAGTGACAGCAAAGTCAGGCTCCCAGCTGAGCCAGGCCAGCAGCTGTGGCAAGTGAGGCCAAGATAACGGGCAGATGAGAAGCACTGTGATCCGTTGTTAGTGACAGCTGCTGGGGATGAAGAACCTTCTAGATGCTGCATGTTATTCTCAACAGGGTCATTCGTCATCTCACCTGTCCTTACTTGGCCATCAGCATGTTGGCTTTACTGAGGGGACATCAAGGGCCGAGGAGGTTAAACAACCTTCTTAAGCCGTGTAGGTGGTGCCCGTGAACCTGGAATGAATGGCCCTAACAGTGTGTTTCCTTTTGTCTCTTCTTTAACGGTGTTCAAATTTGGGGACAACTTAGGGACATAATCAGAGAAAGGAAAGCTGAGAGGAGTATGAGAGGAAGCTGAGTCTATGGTTATTTCTTGGGTGGGAATTCCTTCCAGGGTCCCCACTCCTATGGGAACCAGTATCACAGGTGCTTAACTTTCTTTTATTAAATATCATAGTGTTTGCACATAGCTTATACAGCACCAATCTGAATCCCACTGCTCCGCTTCTGATCCAGGTCCCTGCTAATATGCCTGGGAAGATAGTTAAAGATTCCCCAAGTACTAGGGTCTCTCTAGGTCCATATGGAGATCCTGGTTTCTGGTTTCTGCTGAGCCTAATCTCGCTTTTTGTAGCCATTTGGGGAGTGAACCAATAGAAGATAGTCTCTCTCTCTCTCTCTGTTTCTCTCTGTTTCTCTGTCTTTCAAATAAATAAAATAAATCTGAAATAAAAGTGTTTAGGTTTAGATGGCAAAATATATTATACCTTCATTAGAGAAGGCTTGGAAAGCTCTACAAATACTACAAGGAACCTCATATGAACTTTGACTTGAGAAAACTAAAATATATGTGTTTTTAGACAATTGAGAAATTTCAAAATGAGCTGGTATTTGATGAAACTGGAATTTTGTGAGAGATGGTAACAGCAGTATGGTAGATATAAAAGTGTTCACTTGATTTTATAAGATGTTGCTGAAGTATTTAGGTACAAGTGGCAAGGTATCTATAATTTTCAGTAATATAATCCAGCGAAAGTAGGTTTATATGAACCCAAGGCATAGCAAAATATTGGTTCAGGTTGAAGCTGACACATGAGTGTTTAGATTCGGTATCTCATTTGAACAGTATGAAAAGTTCATAAAAATATGGAGTTAAATAAACCTTTAATTTGGTGCATTTCAAAAAAATTGAAATTCATGCATACAGAGGAATCTTTAAAAATCTTCACAAAAATCCTTATTATGCTAAAATTGTAGACAGTGCACAGTGTTTCTCTAAATAAAATTTCCATTTTCCACAAACATTTCAAACTATCCTTATATATGTTGGTGTTTCATAATAAAAAAAAAATGGAAACCATCTCCTACACACAGCTTAGGTTATTTAGAGCAGACTCAGCAACGCTCCTTGTAACAGACTGGTCTCAGGTGGCTGCAGGTAAAATTCAAACACCAAGGTAGGAGTTCCCTCCTCAGTCTTAACAGGCTCTCAGTACCTGCCCAGGGAGCGATTCTTTGGGAAACATGATTGAGATAACAAATGTGGATAAGTAATACATTACCATGTTGATTTCAGTTCACCACTGTTGTTGTTTTTTTTTTTTTTTGTCTGAAATCACCTGGGGTAGCAAGGCTGCGGCTTGGGATAAAATTCAGGCATTCTGGACTTCACAGGATGGAGAGACATTGTGCTAACGGCCAACTATGACCTACTGCCTGGTGGCGGGGTTCATCAAGGCACCAATGTGTAATGGAAAGCACATGCAGTTTGAAGCCTGTGTTCTTGTTACCCAAAAAGCAAGCTCTGGAAAAGAGCACTTGGTCAAAAACCTGTCTTTCAAGCTCAGACAGTGGAGACAGGTGGCTTTGACCATCCTGAGAATCTTGCTGGAACCAATCATGACCACAGCCAGGACAACTGAACGTGTACAGATGTCTGAGACTTGAGAATGAATCCTGCCCTGAGTTTAATGCTCAGTTTTCCAATCTAGGAAGAGCTTAAGTCTTATTGCCGTCACATGAGATGCGTAAGCATGTGTGTGCAGCCATGTTTCCAAAATGCACCTGCTGAACTTGTGCTCTCTGTGACATGTGATGACAATAACTTTCTCTTTTAGGCGCTCCTCCCCACTCCATCTGCTTGAGGAAGTACAACTCTGGGAACAATGCCGTGGTATCTTGATTTGCTTCAACTGCTTTGCTTTGTGTGAAAATGACTTCTGGTGGAGATTTCACTTTCTGCTCACCAAGAAGCGTAACCGCAGCTTATGTGGCTAACATGTTGATGCATCATAACTGTGAGATCTATGAAAGGCACTGAACCTCTTTGAATCCCACTTTCTTATCTGAATTTTAGGAAAATGAGTTTATTCTTAGGATCACTGGGAGGAGTAAATGGCAAACATATGAAAATTGTCAAATGTGTACGGGGGTTGGTAAACGTTTCTTCAGGCTGGTATTTCTAGTGCAGTGGAGTAGGCTAGCAGCTAGCAACACTGACAGCCCGTATTGGAGAGCCCATTTAAGTCCTGGATGCTCTGTTTCCTATCCATCTTTCTGCTGATGTGGCTGCAGAAAGCAGAAAGCAATGGAAGATGGCCCAAATGCTTACATCTCTGTCATCAGCATGAGGGGATTGGATCATGTCCCTGGTGCCTGGTTTCCACATGAGCCAGTCCTGGCTATTGCAGCCATTTAGAAAGTGGACTAGCAGTTGGAAAGTCTCTGTCTCTCTCACACACATATATGTGTGTGTGTACATATGGATATACATATATTATATATTGATGTACATATATATGCTTCTCATCTAAGTTTTTAAAGTCAAATGATTTCATCTTTTGAACATTTCTCCATCACTCTTAGTCTCTGAGTGATCAATGTTCAGGCTATCAGCAATTTGTATTCTACTTTGAATACTGAAATATGTCTAAAGATGTATTGCTTTAACATTTGGAAAAGTTGGGGCCTTGTTTAATTGAAAGGCAATGGGAAAGGGAGTTAGGGAGGGCAGGAAGGAAGACTGAGAAAGACAGAGAGGAAATTTTTTATCTCACTCTGAATGCTCACACAGCTGGGGCTGCCGTTACTGTTCCACAGTGAGGAACTGCGATGTGAATGCCTCCAGCAGTGTCAGCCCCGCACCAAATGCCTAGCCACATTATATGGTGATTGCTCAATAATATTTACTTCTGGTAGAAGATCTAGAATGTTGATGTATCATGGAAGATCTAAAAGACTGAAGAAATAAGAAAAATAGAATTCTTGTATAGACACCCAACATTTCAGTAGCAGTCACAGGTTATTTTGTCTCTTCTGGTTGAAGACATGATTCAAACCCATTTGACAGAATCTTGGAAGGGAGAGAGATTTTTTGAGTTTGAGCTTAGAATAGTGGTCACCTGTTGTTATTCCCTGGCCCAGGTCTTCACCCGAGCATCACAGAAGGTTCCTGGGCTGCTTTGCTCAGGATCCAAAGCAGGTGGGTGGATGACATGGGTTGAGAAGCAGGGAAAGGCAGCAGCATCTGGGCACAGAGGCCAGGGGCTGGGGGAGCCACCCAGAGAACCAGGGGCAGGGACTATGGGGGAGGAGGAGGCATATTTGTCACAGGGAATCACATTTTCTGCTTGAAATAGGAACTGAGCAACAATGGAGGAGCTATCTGCAATCTACACAGTGGAGAGAGGATAAGGAATGACACGGCTTCTGTTTAATTATGTAAAATCATGTAGTCCCTCAGGGGCAGGATGCATAGGAGATGGCATTTTCTTCTCTGCTCTCTCTCTTAGAATCACTTTATTAAATGAGAGAGAAGGGGGCAGCAGGGGGAGAAGGAGAGCCTGCTTGCAATACAAGTACATAGGGTGATTTCAGTTTTGTTCCCTCCTAGACCTTCCTTCTAGGTTGTTCCTGGCTGCAATGGTGGTCTTTCCGTAGAGATAAATGTGTAACTTCAAGCAAGACTGTGTTGGGAGATAGGGCCATGGAAGAGATGTTGAATTTAAGATGCATCTATTGAGGTGGGCCCGATTCAATTCATATCCTTCTAGAAAAGGGTAGATTTGGACAAAGAGACACCAGGGAGGTACTCAAGGAGAAAAAATCCTAGACTATTTAGAAGGCAGCTCTGCCAACCGGAAACAGAGATCTTGGTATAAGATGCTTTCAGGAGTTTGGCTTTGGACCATGGGAAAACAAATGCCTGTTATTTAAGTCATTCATTCTCTGATAGCAAATGAATACAGATTTTAGCATGGGGAAGCAAGGCGTGTTTGTAACAAATACTTAAATATGGTGGAGGTAGCTTTGGAGCCGGGTACTAAACAGAGACTGGAACAGCTTCGAGCTCAGGTTAGGAGAAGCATGAGTTGCATGGTAGAGACTGCTGGTAGAGATGTGGGGGTTTAAGCTGCTTTGGCAGAGGTCTTGATGGGAACTCAAGATCATGTTCTCAATCCCTGGACGGAAGGTGGTCCTTTGTTACAAGAACAATTAATTAACCAGAAAAAAAAATCTGAGAAGTTATATCCTTAGAGCATAGGAAGAATGTGGTTGGATGATCACACGATAAAGAGATTCCTAAGTGTAACTCCCGGATCCAGCCCGTCCTCTCAGTAGATGGATGGATCAGAGACCAGACAGACAGAAAGAAAGCTGTCAGACTCCTGAGATACTACATAACAGGAAAACAGTACCATCCGGACAGGGTTATGTGTTCGAAATTTCATCCCTGGCTCTGCAGGTGTCTAGAGCAGTACCTGACAAAGTAGATCATCTGTAAATCAGTGACATTGGCCAGTGAGCCGATCAGAGGATGGCACTGGTCCAGTGAGGCTTCCATCTATCATACAATAATCTCCCCCAGCTGGTATGGTTGTGGAGAGAGAGCGCGATTACACTGGACCCACATGTAGGATGTTAGAAGGAGTCATTATTTCCCAAGCTTGGTGACAGCAGCTCCTGCTGCACTCCAGGAGCCACTGCTCTGAGCCGCCAAAAGTCAGGGGATTTTAAGCTCTCATCCTCCAATCAGATTGAGAGCCAGGCAGTACAAAGTTTCCATGTAGGAGCCAGAAAGGGAGTTACCAGAGCCCAAAGTTTCCCTGTAGTTCACCTAATCTAATACACTAGGAGGCAGGTGGGGTCGGGTCTTGGAGTAATTTCCCAGCTGTCAATTGTTCTGCATGGTGCAGAAGGCAGGAGGGCCGGGGTATGCTTTTCAAACCTTCAGTCAGTTAACAGGAGAAGATAGGAAGGGTGGAATTTCTGTGCCATCTGCTGTCAATTAACCTGACAAACTGGGTGTGAGCCATCAATGGCTGCATCCCATTACAGTATCAAGTCCTGAGTATGCCCAAGAAGACACATCCTGTGGTACCTGAGGTTTGTTGTCTTCACTAAAAAGGTTCCCCCGGCTGCCAGCCAAGGAGGTAGTACCTTCACTCCTCTCCTCTGCAGGATGTGTGACTTGAGACTCTGGCAACAATGTCTCTATTTCCTCTGCACAACCAGGAAGAAACTGTGTCTGGGTGTCCTCAAGCTGCAAGGGCCGGTGAATTTCCTCTGCACGGGGGAGTTAGAGAAGAGCAAGGGCAGGAATCTGGCTAGGAAAAAAGCTGCACACTCGATCGTTCAGGCTGAGGGATTTTCAACCCCTGGGGGTTCCCTAGGGTTGTGCTGCAGACTCCTGGGCACAGGGCAAGTGTGTCAGAGGGGAGCTCAGTGTTCCAATTGTTTCCCTTGCACACAAGTTCAGAATTTCTTTGACTCGCTTGGGAAGCCTGAAGTAGTGAGCTGCACTTTTCAATCACTTTAATTCCGTATTGATTATTTAAAAGTGGGCCCTTTCTTTAAGGCGTCACAGCTGAGTAAGAATTGACTGTGTAGGAGGAAACACTCCGTGCAGAGCAGCTTTAATAAGGCATCTTCTGCTGCAACGTGTACAGGCAGCAAGACGCCGGTCGTCTGGGGGCTCCTGCAGCTCTTGCAGTTCCTCCAGGAAGCAACCGACAATTGCAAACATCCGATATCTCTCTCTTTGCAGTTTATTGATGGCATGGTCTCATAATTACAAGACAACAGGGGAATATTTGCATAGCAAACACCTACAATTCCCTGGTATATACCCATGAGAGTGAGAAGCAGCCCGAGACCCCATCAACCCAGAGTTTACCAACATGTCAAGGATCCAACGCACAATCGGACATGTTGGTAAACTCAGGGTGAAAACAGCCCTAATAACAACGGTGGTCTGCTATTGGCTGCTTGTTGCAAGGCAAGCAGTGCATTAAACACTTAGTGTATGTAACCTTATGTCATTCTCATGACTTTGCCGGCACTTTCCAAGGTCGTAGGACTCAGTAAGCAGGAGAGTCAATTTAAGGGTATTCTGACCCCAGAGGCCTCTGTCACACAGTTAGGATTTGATAAGGGTCCAGGCTCACTGTGCTTCACTCACAGGGTTAGTGCTTGTTGGAAAGTCAGATTTACAGACAAGGAGAGGCAGAAAGATTTTCCATCCACTGGTTCACTCCCCAAGTGGCTGCAACAGCCTGAGCTGAGCCAATTCTTCCCAAGGCTTTAAGCCATCCTCTACTACTTTCCACAAGCAGGGAACTGGATGGGAAGCAGAGCAGCTGGCACATGAATTGTCACCCATTTGGGATCCTAGCTCATGCAAGATGAGGACTTTAGTCACTAGGCTACAGCGTTAGTGGTTGTCAGCCTGTTTTCCCTCATTGCAGTCCTTCTGTTGTGTTTTAAAATCATTTATTTATTTGACAAGCAGAGAGCTGGAGTGCTCCCATACGCTGCTCATGCCTCCACCATGGCCGGTCTAACCGAGGCTGAGGCCAGGAGCTGGAAATTCAATCCAGTGTTCCATGTGGTTGGCAGGAACCCATCAACGTAAGCCACCACTGCTGCCTGCATCAGCAGAAGCAAGCTGGAGTTAGCAGGAAGAGGCAAGAATTGAACCGGGGCATTCCAGAGTGGGATGAAGGTGTCTTATTCATCAGGCTAACATCTCTGTTGTAGTTGCTACTGATTACATTCTGCAGCCCCTGGGAGGTCAAAGCACCAAGGTAATGTCAGGGCCACAGAATTGTTGTAGCATCTTAGGGGGATCTGTCCTCTGGGGAGAATAAGAGCATGGAAAATGGAATTCACTCTAGTTTATGTTAGAAGCAAAAAAGTTCTGGAATTCATGGATATGGAGAGTCTCTAAAAAATGGCTCAAATGACTCAACTGGCTATCTCTCACCTCCAAAAGTGGCATCTCATGTGGGCACTGGTCTGTGTCCTGGCTGCTCCTCTTCCAGCTCCCTGGTCATGACCTGGGAAAGCAGTAGAGCATGGCTCAATGGCTTGGAACCTTGTACCCATGTGGAAGACCTGAAAGAAGTTCCTGTCTCCCGGTTCCTAGTTTTGGATCAGTAGCTCAGCTCTGGCCGTTGTTGCCACTTACGGAATGAAACAGCACGTGCAAGATCTTTCTGTCTCTTATTCTCTCAGTAAATTTATATTCTCCCCCCGCCAAAAAAGACAAAAACAAAAATAAAAACAACCGTAAATAACTCTTTTTTTAAAAAATCATGAAAAATGTGAAATATTGAAACCAATGTGCCGATCTCATTTTTTTCCCACCAAAAGGAACTCACTTTTAAATCCCATTTTGCCATTGGCCTTTAAAAAATGCATTTACCTATTTATGTAAAAAGAACAGATTTCAGATTTCCTATATATAGTTTTAAAAATGTAACGATGCTTACTGTCTTCCCTCCTCCTCCCTTTCTTATTGTCCTTTTAATTTCTGAGATGGCATGCTTTCCATTTGCTTGAAACAACTCAAGCCTAATCACCACTAAATAAAGACAGCTAGGCCTCTGTTCCTCAAGACAAGAACTAAAAACAATAATCACCAAATCTCAACCTGCCAGTTTCATACAGATGAATTGTATGTGTCTGCATTAGCTGTCACACGTCAGAGAAAACACACGGTATTTGTCTTTTTGAGAATAGGTTGTTTGACTAAGCGCAACGGTCCCCAATTTCATTCATTTTATTGCACAAGACAAGATTTCACTCTTCTTTATGGCTGTGTCATATCTCACCATGCATAGATACAACATTTTCTTTAGTCATCGGTTGGTGGACATCTGAGTTGGTTTTGTACTCTAGCTCTGGTGAGGTGAGTGGCAATCATCATGGGTGTACAGACAACTCTCTCATATGCTGATTTCATATCTTTTGGGTAAATTCCCAGAAGTAGAATGGTTAGATCTTGTGGTAGATCAATTTCATGAAACACTTCATGCTTGGGAGGAGTTGACTAGATGCTGTTGGCCCACTCCGGACAATTTGATTGGATCCGTTAATTTCCTTGGAAAGTCTGTATGGTCTCTGGCAGGTGAAAGGAATGAGATGCCATAAAGTGAGATCATGGGTTTGAGTTGACACAGGGAGGTTCTCCAAAGAGTCAGGGTTGAAACTCCAACAGGCACGCTTCTGGTTGCAACGCCCGCTTCCTTCCACCATACCACCAAGCGATCTGATATGACCTCCTTTACTTCTGCATCTAGAAGATGTTCTAAGGTTTGTAAAAGCCCCTGGCAGGGGCATGTGTGTCATACACGGGAGGACGCTGAGACCAGGGAAGAGGAAGGGAGAGGTTTGCGGAATCCTGGCCAGGTAGCGGGGCACAGAGCTGCTGTGAGGACCAGCGTATATAGCTTATTTGGCTGGGCTAGGCTGCTTCCCTGGTCATTAGGAAAATGCCACCTTTCTCCTCTCTGCCCACACTCTCAGAAAGTTCCATCTCATTAGTCAATTCAAAAAAAAAAATACTTGCTTCTGAACTTGCTCTGTGTGATAGACTTCAAGTAAATTATAATTTTATTTATAGTTCCGCGTCTTCCCGAAACATAAGTGGCAATATGTTATTTGGCTCATAAAAAAATAAAAATAAAATAAAACAAAATGACACCTCGAGAGCAGCGCTGTAACTAATTAGGAAGACTTCCCAACCGCTGTTAATTTGAGACGTGGAAAGGCGCTTCAGCAGCCGCCTGCCGCCAGCCCTGAGTTCCCGCGGAGGACAGACTCACACAGCTGCGGAGATCAGATTTCATATTAAGTCAAACAATTAGGCTGACAGGTTGAGTGAGCGCCGCAAAGCACCATTATAATAAAATCCTTCAACTGCCTCACTTAGGGGGTGGCTGCACCCAACGGGGGAGGGTGGGTGATAGGAGTGTATTCCCTGGGAGCCTGGTACCAGGCGTTATCCACTGCTGGGGACTCAAATGCATGGGCCAGAGACTGAGGCCATGAAGGGCAAGATGCAGAACCCAGGTTCAAGAACGTCAGCTACAGAGGCAACCAGCGAGGGTCATATTTATTGGAACCCATTTTGATTTTTCCTACACTGACAGTGTGTTCTTTTTTAACTTTGAAATAAATGGAGCTGTACAGAAGACTTGCCAATAGACAAGAGTGCTTTACAAAACTCACAGGAAAAAGGGAATTCAAAGATAAATTTGTTCTGGGACTCTCACTGAGGTGCAGCTGGTGGTTAAGCTGCCACTCGCAGCACCCACATCCTCTAATAGACAAATGGGTTGAGTCCTGGATGCCCTATTTCCAATCCAGTGCCCCACCACTTGCCTGAGGAAACCAGCAGAAGATGGCCCAAATACTAGGGTCCCTACCACCCTAGTGAGAAGATGCAGAAGAGCAGAAGGGAGGGAGAGGGCAGAAATATTCAGATGCGGAAGAGGTAGCAGAATGCCTTGGCTTCAACCCTAGCCCTGGCTGTGCTGACCATTTGGAGAGTGAATTAACCGATAGAAGACAGTTTTCTGTCTCTGGCCCCTCCCTCTTCTCTGACACTCTTTCAAAAATACATCTTTTTTTTTTTTTTTTTTTAAAAAAGGTATAAATTGGTCTGGGTTCAAGAAAAACAAGGTTGAAATCAGGGTCTGTTTCTCCCTTCGCTGTTTGCAGTTTTCCACAGCCTTTTTGAAGCCCCCCCCAGATACATGGATTTCAAAATTGCCGCATGACAATCAACTCGTCCTTGAATTCCATTTTCCATCAACTTCTTGAAGAACTGTCTTATTGTAAACAACAAGCATTCCCATGTCCCCTTCATCCAGTTTCCTCTGATGTTCCCATTTCACAGAAGCATAGTAGATGTTTTTAAAAGATTCATTAATTTGAAAAGCAGAGAGAGCTTCCATTTACAGAGTCATTCCCCAAATAGCTGCAAAATATGGGTCTGGGCTAGGACAAAACCAGAAGCCAGGTACTCCTATTCTGGTCTCCCCCATAGGTGGCAAGGACCCAGGTATTTGGTCCATCTTCTGCTGTTTTCCCAGGCAACAGGAGGTAAAAATCGGTGGGAGCTTTCGGGAAATCTCCCAGTTTCTCAAGTAAGTCAATACAATGAAAATTTAAAAACACGTTCTTTCCTGCTTCCGTGGAACACACAGCCACCCACGCCAGGGGTCATGAGTGGGGGACGTGTTGCGGCTACATGTCTGAAAAGCTACGGAGTTTCATGATGATGATGACTGGAAACCACTTGGACAACCCTGGCGGCTAATTGAATGTGAGGATCACCCAGGGATTGCTGGTCTGCAAAGGGAGGGCAGAGCAGGCAGTATTGGGAAAGTGGGTGGGAGCTGGGAATGTTGGCATCTGGAATCCCACGCTCCCACCCTTAGATCCTCATTTGTGTACTGTTCGAGAGGAGCCTCTACATGTTAGCAGCAGGCAAGGGGATGGTGATGATTCCTTTCCCCCTTTGATTTGATGGTAAGAGAGTGGATGCAATCAGATTTTGTAAAAAACACACCCCAGGTAGGGGCAGTTAACAAACAGTGGTATGTGCGTTTGTTCATCTGGGCCATTATGGTTGCATGTTACAGTGTTGGGTGCACCTGTTCATCAGGCCCTTTGGGTAGCATCACAACAGCTCTGTGCCTCTCACCCACCACCCGTGTTCACTTAGATCTCTTCCACACTTGGCAGCTAGAGGGAGCCTGTTAAAAAATGTTCAGTCTGCTTCCCAGCCACACTAGCTGTCTGGGGTCCTCCTGGAACCTTTCTCTGGTCTCCAGTCCCAAGGCTTTTTCTCTGTTATGGTCGGCCTGCCTGTGAATCTTGGTCCCCAGTTCTTTGTCTAAATGACTCCCTCACTTTGCTCATAGCCGGCCTGCACTGTCACTCAGTGAGAAAGATTTAAGCGACCATCTGATAAAAGCATAAAACTTTGCTTTGTTTTTCCTTCCAAGCACTTTTCCAAACCTGACCAGTTATGGATTTGATTGCCTTCTTCCTCTGCCTCTTTCCGTGATGCCTGGCACATTGGTTGGCTGGAAGGAAGAGTTTAAATGATACTTTCTGAGTGAAATTCCATCCGAATCTTTCTTCCCTCCCTTCCTTCTTCTCTTCCCTCCCTCCTGCCTGCCTTTCTCCCTTCCCTTCCTCCTTCCTTCCTTCCTTCCTTCCCTTTTCATCCCTTTCTACGATTGCTTGCATGGTTAGCATTTTGCTCCTGACTTACAGAGAAGCAGTCCTTTTGAACACCATGATTTGGGTCTTTTCACTGGCAAAGTTTCTTGTCCTCGTTGGAGTAAGAAGCCAGAGCTTGAGTGATGCAGGTTCCCTCAGAAATAAACACCCCCTAGCGCAGCCCTTCCTTTGCTTCTTCTGAGCCTGAATATGAATATGAAAGAGACAGATATGCAGTCACTAAGGCCACCAGCTCACTTGTCCATTCCAAAGTTCAACGTCCCCTGTCACTTTCTTCTTGACCTCCACTAAGAATTTCAAACCAGGCAAAATAGTCAAATCAGCCACCTGCTTCAATCCACACTCCTTCCTAAATACAGCCCAGGGGAGAACAGGGCAAAATAAATGGGAAAGAGCTTGGCGAAGACACATCCTACAAGGCTGACTCCAGGAAGTCTTCTATGAAGGAGATTCTGGGCACTACTTGGAGAACCCATGTCATCCCTTTAGCAAGGGCTCTCAGCCTGTCACAGCCACAGCTTCTGCATTCCACCTGGGTACTTCATCAGATAGCTTCGGAAGGACGGTCTGAGCAGAAGTGAGAGAAGATGCTAGAACATACTAAAGCAAGCCCAGAGCAGTCTGACAAGATGATAACTAGAGCATCTGCCCATCTGAATTCATCCTTAGAGTAATAATGAACACTGTTGATTGACCTGTAGACATCTCCCAGACACCATATTTGTGCACATTTCCCTATTTACCCCTTCAGGTCCCCAGTGAGACATGAAAATCTTCTGGGTCCCCAGACAAGGAAGCGGAGACCCAGAAATCGGACCACTGACTGAGAGTGAGTACAAGGCATAGCCAAGATTCAATCCGACTGCAGAACCACATGAACCTGTCAAGATGTGAAGCAAGCGAAGGCTGCAGAATGTTGGCCAAAGGCAAGTTTTATCTTATTTGTAAGTACATGCATGCTTTTAATCAAATCAATTGGCCACTATTTTTTAAAGGCATGATTTTGTGAAATGATAGCTTTATATTTTTTTTAGTCTTTTTTTGGATCAGGTTAAACCCATAAGAAGTTAGAAAGAATAAGAGAAGCTTTTTATACTCTCATGCCGGGCCCCAGTACAATACTTTTGATGAAACTGCACAACTCAGGACATTTTGTTCATTTCTATATATGTTTATTATTTTAACCAGGTGATTTTAAGTTAAAACTGTGGAATTGGATACTTATTTACAAAGCCATACCGGACAATAGAAGGCCAGATGTCAGTGAGCAGAGAGGAGTTGAAAGTAAGTGAAAGTTGTTTCTTCTTAGAGGGTCATTGCACATTCATTCCACCCCTCCCCCATCCTTTGTTAGTTGAGATCACCTGTTTCCATTGCCTGCTCGGCCTCTCAAGATGCTTGTCTTTGCTGCTGTGCTATCTCATTTCAAGTCCAGGAGCAAAGCAGAGAGCATGATAAAAGAATTTCACTGTGTGATGCCCTGCCCTGTGGAACACACCTTGACAAGCTGCCAAGAGCCAGTTATTGGTTGAGAAACAGTCATAATACTCTTTAGTATAAGCTTTGAAGCATGTGGAAGTGATAGCTAAGACAACTACATTACAAATGGTGATGGATAAAAGAAAATCAAATTTCTAAACTTTAACTGAGCTGGGAAAATGTTGGTACAGGTAGACTGTGGTAAGTCATGTATATATATATAATGCAAAAACCTTCACACTTGAAGACACTTAGATAAATCAAAATAGAATTATAAAATGAGCTAAACCTAAAAGGAGGCAGGGAAAAGAAGCTAAAAACAAGGGAACAAATAGAAAGCAACATTTTAAGTGGCAAGCTCAAGAATTAGCATGTCAGTAATTACATTAAATATAAATGTTCTCAATGCATGAATAAAAAATGGATATTAGCACAATGAATTCTTCAAATATTTGTCTAAGTATTTTGAAAGTCAGAGTTAGCGAGAGAAGGAGAGAACGAGAAAGAGAGGGACTCTTTCATTCATTGATTCATTCTCAATGTGGCTAAGCCTGGGCCAAATGGAAGCCAGGAGCCTGGAGCTTCTTCAAGGTCTCCCACATGGATGACAGGGGCCCAAACACTTGGGCCATTCTCTGAAACCTGGACACGAACCGACTATTAGATGCTGGAATCACAGGTGGTGGTTGTATGTGCTATGCCACAATGCTGGACCCTACAATCAATTTTTTAAAGATTTTTTTTTTCATTATAAAGGTAGAATCACATAAAGAAGGAGAAACAGAGAAAAATATCTTCCATTCGTTAGTCCACTCCCCGAATGGCTGCAAAAGTGGAGCTGAGTTGATCAGAAAAGCCAGGAGCCAGGAGCTTCTGTCAGAATTCTAAGGATTTGGGCTGTCCTCCTGTACTTTCCCAGGCCACAGGTAGGGAGTCGAATCAGAAGCAGAGGAGCTGGGACATGAACCCATTTGGATGCTGGCGTTTGCAGGTGGAGATTTGGGCTGTTGGACCATGGGCACCAGCCCCCATGATGGACGTTTCAAAGGATCACATTACATTCTGTCTGGCAGAAAATCACATCAATATATAAATTACTGAGAGTTAGGAGAGGGTTGGCCAGATCAAAAATGGAACAGAAAGAAAGCGATGATAACTAGCATAATAAAAATATTCTGAGAAAAAAACATTCAGAGAAATGAAAATGATCAGTAAAAGGCCATTCTATAAGCTAAAAGGATTCAGCCACAAAGAACAGACAGCAAACTTAACTGTGCATGTACAAAGCAAATGTGCTGGTAAATAGGTGAAACATAATTAATACAACTGAAAAGGAAAATTCACAATTCTACACCGAATCCTGACAGCACCAACAACCTTCTGTTATTGCTGTGAATATGACTAGACAGAAAATCAGCCTGAATATAAGAGGAATTCGCGAGATCACCACTCAAAAAAGAGGGCCTCTTCAAATAAATGCAGAACATACTCTTTCTCGGGTGCTCATGGATATATCAAAGTTGATTACATTAATGGCTATAAGATAAACTGTCCCCAATTTCAAGGAATTTAAATCGTGCAGAGTATGTCGTATGCCCACAATGAACATTAACTAGAAATCAATAAGAGAAAGATAACAACAAATGCTCAAATCCTTGGGACTGGAGCATTTCACTACCAAGAAATCCATTGCTTAAAACAGAAGCTTAAGGGAAACATTGAAGCAACATTTTACTGAAACAAAATTTGAGCATACAAATGTATGAGACACAGCTACCATGACGTTGAAAAGAAACTTCAAGACATTTGTACAACGAGAAGAGAATTGTCTGAAATTGCTAGTCCGATCTTTCCATTCAAGAAACTCGAAACAAAAGAAGGGGAAAATAAGACAGATGAAAAGAGGGAAATGATGAACACGTGAGTAGGAATCAGTGGAACTGACAATAGGAAAATCACAAACTCTGCGGAGTGAAGACCTGATTCTTTGAAAATATCAGGGATGGACAACTCCCCTGTGAGACTAATACAGAAAAACAAGATGAGAAATGGAATAAGAGACATCATTACAGACCTTGCAATCATCCAGAGGACAGTAAGTGAACTCTGAAGCAATTCTATATGCATAGGTTTGACAAGGCGACAAAACGGATCAATTTCACAGAAAGCACAAAATACCATTAAATATAAAATAGCTAATCTGCATAACACTGAAGCTATTAAAGACAGTGAATTAGCAATGTAAAACTTCTCAAAAATGCAATCTCCAAACCCTGATGGTTTGCAGAATTTTACCAAATGTTGACAGAATTAACATCAACTCAATGCAATCTTTTCCAAGAAAATAAGGCAGAATATTTCAAACTTTCCCTGAAGTCAAGATAATCCTCTTACAAAATTCAGATGAAAACAAAAAGCTAATAAATATGAGGGGCATATTGATTTTAATAATGTTAACAAGATATTAGTAAGTGATATCAGTTATATATTTGTACAGCTATGAAATTATTTTTATTAAGAATATTTTTATTCCAGAGAGAGAAGATTGGTTTGTATTTTTAGATTAATAGAATTCATCATATTAAACACTACAGAGGAAAAATCCTGCTGTCATAGGAGTTGATACAGAAATATCATTTGACAAAAAAATATTGCCTGTTTATTATGAAGGCTCTTAGGAAAATAGAAATGAAGATAGCTTCTCTAACTTGAGTGACATCATTTCTAAAAATTCTGTGTTTAACATTGCATTGATAATGGAAGCCTATGAGAAGAACAATAGACTGCTCACTGTCTTTATTCAACACTCTACATTGGTGCCAGAAATTCTAACTAGGATAACGAGGCAACAAAAAATAAAACAACTGCATTGTACAGATCAAAAAAGAAGAGATAAAATGAACCCTACTTATAGATAAAATGAGTGTTTACATAGACAATCTGTAGGAATTGACAACAATTCAAAAAAACCAAAGTGAGTTCAGCAGGGTTTAAAAAAATCAAGTATATTTGTACTTAAATAGGCAAATAACAATGCATCAATTAGTTGCTCCCAAATCTTGAAGACTTCAGTACAAACCTGATTTATACACATTGGACTTACATGCAGCAAAAAAACCCACGAAATACTAACAAGAGGAGATCCAAACAAAATGGAGAGAGAGTCCGTGCCTGTGTGTTGGGAGAAACAACGTAATAAAGATTGCAATTCTCCCCAGGTTCATATCTAGGTTTAATGCAATTTTCATTTAAAAACCCAATAAGATATTTAGGGTACATAGAAAGAATTTTCTAAAATTTATTTCCCAAGAACTGTAATCACTAAAATAATTCAGAGAAGGAAGAAAGAAATGAAAGGAATCATTCTCCCCAACTACAGAGTTTATTGGACAAAAGTATAGTAATCAAGATATTAGGATGCCGGCCAACGGGTAGGAAACGAGTTCCATGGAGGAAAATAAAGGCCCCAGAAACAGCCTCACACAAATACTTCGACTGATGTTTGATCAAGTTGGAAGAATAGTTCTTTCAACAAATGGTGCTACAGTAGTTAGGCATCTGCAGGTCAAAAAGTAAAAAGCTTGGCAAAATCTTTCATGTCAAGCAATAATGAACTAAAAAGGGACCACAGGGGTACATGTGAAAACACAAAATATAATAACGTAAGATACAATCTTATGAGTCTAGGGCATGATGGTGGAGATCCTCCCCCTTTCTTTTTAAAAGATGTATTTATTGTTATTTGAAAGACAAAAGAGAGAAGAGACAGGAAGAGAGAAGTTTCCATCCTCTGGCTCACTCCCCAAATGGCTGCAATAGCTGGAGCTGAGCCAATCCAAAGCCAGGAGCCAGGAGCTTCTTCTGGGTCTCCCATGTGGATGCAGGGGCCCAAGGGTTTGAGCCATCCTCTGCTCTCTTCCTAGGTGTTATTCCAGCAGGGAGTTGGGTGGAGAATGGAGCAACTAGACATGAAGCAGTACCCATCTGGGTTGCCAGTGCTGGCAGGTGGAAGGTTAGCCTGTTGAGGTACCATGCCTAACACATGGAACACAAAAGAACATGACGAGATAGCCTGGGACAAAGTACCTTTTTAAAAAAAGATTTATTGCATGTTTTTACTTGAAAGAGTTACAGAGAAAGGGAGAGAAGAATCTGTCATCCACTGGTTCACCCCCCAAATGGCTGCCATGGCCAAGAGCTGAGCCATTCTGAATCCAGGAGCCAGGAGTTTCTCTTCCCAAAGCCCCATGCGGAATTGTCTTTGTCTCTATGCAAGGAGCATTTCTTGTTCTCTGCGCCAGGGAGGGGATTTCTGTTTCCCACCAGCGGATCTAAACACCACCCGCCGAATCCTCAGCCACCGTGACAGACGACAGGACTGGCATGACAGTTATAGGAACTCCAGTTTCACAGGTGGACTGTGAGCTCCCACGGTTGCAGGGTTTGTTTCCTGAAGCTCAGTTGTCTCCCCAGCTCCTAAGCTCTGTTAGTCCTAATTAACCAGTTTTCAGGCAATTTTTCAACCTATCAAATAGTGAAATAAAATAATGAGCTCAGCCAAAGAGGACTGGAGAGCCGGTGGGTTCATGGGGTACTGGGGCTTGTTACCAATTCTACTCAGGGTCACACTGCAGATAATTTCTTCCTCTTTTTTTTCCTCCCCCCCTTTTATTTATTTATTTATTTATTTATTTATTTGCCGCTCCAGTTTCCCTGCTAATCATACCTTAAAGTCAGGAGAATTCTGTCAGGATATTAAGATGAAAGATGCCGCTGTGTTTCTCTTATGGGCAAGCTCGATTTAATCCGTGATTACACCCAGTTAATTTGGATGCCTTAATGAAGCCGTTCGCAGGTAAAGGAAATCACTTCATTCCGTAGCATCTCTAGGGAGTTTGTTAGAACTCAAAATATTAAGAAACATATTCCTTCTCCCCAGTGAGTGTCTGGATTTAGACAATCTTTCGTTCTGGTAAATCAACAGGAACGGTAAGAGGCAGCAGAGGGGACAGACCAACCTATTAAACATCCTCACCTCCTTGGTCTCCTTGCTTTATTCTTTCCCTGTTTCCTTTTCCCACCTCCTGCACCAGGTGGGGTCAAGGTCTTTAGAAACAAGAGCGTCCTTAGGTTAGCTCAGCATCCCCGCTTTGTCCCATCTTAGTGGTCTGTAGGGGGCGCTGAGCCCCCTCCAAAGCTTAGCCCAAGTTACCATCCCAGCATTTGTTCTTCTGCGCCGTTGAGCAAAGCTCTGACATTTCCAGAGAGCCGCTGAAAACGTGCGAGTAGGGGAACGGGGATATAAACAGGGGATATGCTCGAAAAGCTGTATGCTCACGTCTCCTGAGATCCGTGGAGGATCCTGGATCCTTGATCAAAGACGCTGCCATACCTGATGGGCTCTGCTTAGCCCACCCTTGGCTGGTGGAAGGGCTCCCTTTCTCATCTGCAGGTGGCAGAGTCATCAGTTTCCATGTCAAAGCAGGTGCCTGCTGGGTACTTTGTTCTTTTCTTAGAACGACGACACCAGAGAATCTTCCCCCAGTGGTTTCCCAAGCCAAGCATGTTTTCCCGTGTCCCAGAACACTCCCCCTTTGGTCCAAAACACTTTGAAAGCAGTCTTCGCAAGGTGAGGTCTCTGCACCCGCAGGGTGTTCACTGTGTGCAAATTCTCAGGTCCCATGTCACCCACGCTAGTTGCAAAGCCAAACTCAGAGTCGATGAGCTGAGGAACAACTAAGGTTTGGATACTGGGATGCATGATGTTCTGGGAACTTTGGCAAACTACCTAGGGCAACAGAGTTGTCCCCAGAGCCCATCTCATCTCTCTGGTGGAACCCAGAAAGATTTAATTCCGCAAATCTTCCAGCTGAGCTTGGTGTACACACTTGTAGTCAGGTCAATCAGCCGAAACAGAGTGACTGAGAACCAGTCCCTGTCATCTATGCTGTGAAGGTAGTGACGGTCTGACACCCACACAGTTTTCGGAGATCTGCAAAGAGATGGTTCCTAAGCAGGGACGCTACAAGAAAGATAAATATAAAGCTCCTGGCAAAAACTTTAGGGCTCGACAAAGAACACATCCTACTCCAGGACTCCAAATCCAACCCTCTTGCTGGCATTCTTGCATCTGTCATCTTGGCTTATAAGGCCATGGACTCAAACTATTGGCTATTACAGATAGGAATTTAATGTCTTCATCAAATTACTTTCAATTAATTACCAACTTTTAAAATTCATAATATTCTGGATCCAGTGCAATAACCTAGCAGCTAACTTGGCTTGCATGCGCCGGGATCCCATGTGGGCACCAGTTCATGTCCCAGCAGTCCCATTTCCCCATCCAGCTCCCTGCCTGTGGCCTGGGAAAGCAGTCGAGGCTGGCCCAAAGCCTTGCGATGCTGCACCTACATGGGAGACCCGGAGGAGAATCCTGGCTCCTGGCTTCAGATTGGCTCAGCTCTGACCTTTGCGGTCACTTGGGGAGTGAATCAACAGATGGAAGATCTTTCTCTCTGTCTCCTTCTCTCTGTATATCTGACTTTCCAATTAAAAAAATCTGTAACAAAATTCATAACATTCTATGTGAAAGTTTGAATTCTGGATTTTTCAGGAAAAAATGTCAGAATTTCTGGCCAATTTTTTGGATTTTTATTATCTGGAGATGACTAACAGCTTTACTTTTTAAATAAGATTTATTTTTATTTTTATTGCAAAGTCAGATATGCAGAG
This sequence comes from Ochotona curzoniae, assembly GCF_017591425.1. Taxonomy (NCBI): domain Eukaryota; kingdom Metazoa; phylum Chordata; class Mammalia; order Lagomorpha; family Ochotonidae; genus Ochotona; species Ochotona curzoniae. The sequence continues at coordinate 10,197,088 of NW_024465421.1, forward strand.
AGGAGGCGATTCAGAGAGGAAGATCTTCCATATGCTGATTCACTCCCCAAGTGACTGCAATGGCTGGTGCTATGCCGATCTGAAGCCAGGAGCCAGGAGCTCTTCTGGTTCTCCCACACGGGTGCAGGGTCCCAAAGCTTTGGGCCATCCTTGACTGCTTTCCCAGGCCACAAGCAGTGAGCTGGATGAGAAGTGGGGCAGCCTGGATTAGAACTGGCACCCATATGGGATCCAAGGCGAGGACTTTAGCTGCTAGGCCACTGCACCAGGCCCACAGCTTTATTTTTCGTTAAGATCTTCTTTAGGGAGACTTGCCTGAAGCCCCATTACTTCTCAATGTACCCCAAACTGGAGTTCATTTTTGCTTGTCCTGTTGTTTATGTTAAGAGAAAACCCAGTCTTTTTTAGAATTTAGAGGGAGAAAGAATATAGAGATAAAGTAGGATTCAGGGGTTTTAAGGAAAATGTTACAGGATTCATTTCTTTGTGCAGGTAAAGAGTGAGTCCAAGTTTTTAATTTGAAAACCAGACACAGTTTTTGTGAAAAGAACTTGGCTTAAGAGAACAATTAAATATATACTACCCAAAATGACGTTTTAAATTTCATCTTTTGGGCTTACCAGCTGTTTACTTTTGAGGTTCCTCTCCTGTGATTTTCCATGATTGCTGTTAGGTCTCAATGTCTAGTATTTCCTCCTTGGTCCTGTTATCATGCGACATTCTGTTGTTGCATCCCGGACACAAACGATGCATGACAGACTCTGAGAAATGCATTTGGTTCAGAGTCAGAAGCCACGATCACAGATAAGATGCTGGCTGGAATCTAATGGCAGGTTAGTTCAATTATAGATGTTTCCTTAATAAGGAGGCTAGGAGAACTTGGTAGACCCTGAAATTGAGCAAGTGTTTAAATCTCTAAGGGTCCAAACTGTGGTAGGTGATTAAGATTTAGATAACAGCTCTCCAGCAGTCAACAGATAAAGCCACGTGGCTAAGATGATTATAGATATCTGTCTACAGTGGTATACTAAACCACCCCCAAATTCTCTGCATGTTTTTAGCTGTCCTCCTTAGATTTTTGCCTGCACTTAATTAATGTAGCTGAATTCTGCCGGGCAAAATTTCTTTGTCTGGAAGACATGTCTGGTAGTTGGTGTCAGTTGGTGGTTGAGCCAATATCTTGGGCTCTCCAGATGATCTCTCATGAGTCTGGCCCAGCTTCTCTACACAGCGGTCTTAGGGCAGTGTTCCAAGACAGCCAGGGGCGCATGTTCCCTTGACCAAAGCTGGTCACAAAGTGAAGCTCCAGGTCAATGAGTTGAGGGGTTTGTTAAGTGTTAAGATACAGATACTGGGATACATAACACCATAGGGGTTCTGATGTAGCAAAAAACCAGCTGGAGCAATACAGTAGCAGCCAGGAATTCATTTCCAGTGATGCACCCCAACTAAGACACCGCAGCTAACCCTGCAGATAATCTCTCTCTCTCTCTCTTTGCAAATTGTTCAATTTTGTTGCTCTTGTTGTATTCAGAAGACAAACACAGAAGGGGTGTGAGAAAGGACGGGGACCATAAGGCATAGAGACCTTCCCGTTGGGGTTTGTAGCTCAAGGGAACCATGAGTGAGAGGACCCCACGTGAGCCTCCCGTGGAGCAGCACTAGGAGGCTCATTCCTGGAGAGCATCTGACTGGTCATTCTTCAAAAAACATTGGCCTGGACCTGGCATGATGGTTCAATGGTTAAATCTTCACCTTCATGTGCCAGGATCCCATATGGGTACTGGTTTATTTCCCAGCTACTCCACTTCCCATCCAGCACTCTGCTAATAGCCTGGGAAAGCATTGGAAGATGGCAAAAAAAAAAAAAGCCTTGGGACTCAGTACCCACATGGGAGACCTGGAAGAGGCTCGAAGCTCCTGGCTTCAGATGGACAGCTCTGGCTGTTGCTGTCATTTGGGGAATGAACCAGTGGATGGAAGATCTTTCTGTCTTTCTTTCTGCAAATCTACCTTTCCAATAAAAATAAGACTTAAAAAATTGGTCTGAGTCTTTGGAGAATATAAATGAGCACTTGTGTGTTAGAGAAGCTGGGTATGTTTTCACTTCTGAAAGAAGTTAGCCATTCTGGGACAAGGGTCCCTGAGAAAGGACCACTCCTCTTGAGGTTTGGACTGCTTAAACTTCATTTGACAAATTGTATGTGTGTGTGTGTGTGTGTGTGTGTGTGTGAGAGAGAGAGAGAGAGAGAATGTGTGCTGCTAGGTGCTGCTAGTTCTCCCAGCAGATCCCTCCATCCCACATGTCTACATGTCTCTCTTGAGTATATCTACATAGGATTGTAGACATACTTCATTCACATGTGGGGTCACCAACAGGGTAAATTTTCAGGAGAGACCCTCAACCATGGAATGAATGAATAAATAACTTCATCCTTCCTCTTGGCATCAGTGGGGAAGGGGAATATTTAGCATCCTTTACCACAGCCGGATTGAACCCTGGTTGCATCCAAGTGCTGGAGCCTTCGGGAGCACAGTTAGCTTGCTCTCTGCTCTGACCCATTTTTCCACCCTCTCACCCATTGCCCTTGTGTCATTTCCCAAATAGACCATCTGCACCCAATAAGGTTGGCCCTAGAGTCTGCTTCTTGGAGAACCAACTGGTGGCAGCAGATATGGCTGTAGCTGAGGGGGCATTCCTGTATTTGTGAGATTATAATATTTACAAATAGAGAAAAGCATTGCATGTGAGAAGGTATCCCAGCAGAAGGAAAACTGGGATGGAGAGAGAGAGAGAAGAGAAGGATAAAGAGGAGAAGAAAACTGAGATCCTGACACCCAGCCATACTGCTTGGACCTATGGGACATCACCTCCTTCCTAGACTCCCCACTCCTGGGACTCAGCAGGGTCCATGCCAACTGTGTTTTGATCCATTCCTTCCTATTTCTCAGGTCCTAGATACCTAACTTGGCTTTGGCATACCAGTGCGGTCAAAATACAAGAAGGACTTGAAGGACAAATGAGTGCATACCTACGGAAGTAGGATAATTGGAATTGCGAAAGATTGGAATGTTCTTGGAAAGAACAGCATGGGAAATCAGAAGCCAGTGCTGGAAGCTCAGAAATTTCCACACTCATGTTTCAAGGGACTCTGCTTGATGCAGAGGGAAGAGAAGGTGCAGAAAGAGAGGTGGGGGTGGTGGCAGGAAGAATAAGGGAGGAGGCCCTGAACTTAACTCCTATGAAGCCCTTCTCCCTTCAGAAGGACACAGAGGGGAGCCTTCTTCCTGGGGTAGTCTCCATCCCCACCTCCCTCATATTTAAGTGATTCAACTCTCTTTCATAAAGCCAGTAGAATAAACTGATAATTAAGCAATTAAGCATCAAAGGGAGGCTCTGGAAGCCCTGGCACTTGTTCAAAAAACCAGTGAAAAAATTACAATGGAGATAAAGGACCACTCATCCAAGTATTTGTTTTGAAAGATGTGTTGGCCCCAGTGCGCTGGGACACCCTGTGGTCCAGTATACATGTCTGGGGATGTGGTCCTGTCAGCCAGTGCTGGTCCTATCCCTACAGTCCTGTGATGGCATGGCTTCTGAGGGTTGACATCTATAAGACTCTTGTCCTTGCAGACCCATGTACTTGGTGACGGATGTCTCAAGCCACTGTCATGGAGACTAGAAGACATGACAGCACCTCCTCCCTTGTCTGTTACTGTCACACACTTGTGTCAGTATAGATGTTTAAATTTGCAAATCATTTAAAAGTCATGTTAGAATACGAAACCAATTTCTTCATAAAAAATGCCTGGTGCCTGGTACTTTTCTAGGCCATGAGCGTATAGCAGGGCGTGAAACAAGCACAACCCTGGGTAGTTGGAGGAGAGATGATGAGCAAATGGATACATACGGTGTCTAGAACATCAGATTGTACTGAGTATAGCAAATAGAATAGGGTGGAGGTTGGAGCTAGGTAGTATGGGAGGTGATTTTAAATAAGGTGATAAGAATTGCTTTCCTGAGGAGTATGAGATTCGGGGCAAGGAGTGGGTTCAGTGAAGAGGTTTTGTGCTCCTCATGGATGGGCTGTAACTCCCACTGGTGAGCATGAGGATCAGAATTAGGGGCGGACAGTCAGTAGCACCCACTGGCATGAGTATGGGCTGGAGGTTGGAGTTGGTTGGGTTGAGTTAGGTTTCAATGCCAAGTGATATATATAAGATCTCAGTGGGATGTGGGGCAGACTGGACCAGTTCACTGCATATGCTGGCAGGCACAGAAACCAGAGTTGAGGGGCCGGTCAAGTGGAGACTACTCGGACTTGGCTGACTGGGCTGCAGTCCCTCGCCCCGCCCCGCCCCCCCGACCCAGCACTAGAAGGATGAGCATGTGTTAAACAGGACTGGGCTGGGAAGCAGTACTCATTGGTTTGCTGAGGATGGACGGCAGAACAAACTGATCAACTACCCACAGCAAAGCTTGACAGCAAATTTCTGGCCCAATGGAGACTATACAGCCAATCAACCTCGGAAAGATTTCCTCATCCTTGGAGCAGTGATTTCAACAGCATCTCAGAACTATTGAAACCACCTGAACAGAACTCTCAGAAAATGTTCCACAGAGGAGACCCTGAGATGACACCCCGTGGCAGTTCACGATCCCCAGGTACTGTGGCGGTTGGAAGGTTGGGTATGGTTTCTCCTCTTGTATATCCCTCTCTCCCATATGTGAGAAGAAAAAGAAAATGTGTAAACAATGGTCGCACCCACTATCCCCCTATCCTCTTTCCACCCTGATCTACTATGTAAACATCATCAAAAATAAGATTTAAAAAGTTAAAAAAATATATATATATAAAGAAAGAATTGCTTTTCTAGGGCCCAACACAGTGACATAGCATGCCAATCCTCTACCTACAAGCACCAGTATTCTATATGGGCTTTGGTTCATGTCCCAGCTGCTCTACTGTTGATCTAGCTCCCCGCTTACAGCCTGGGAGAGCAGTGGAGGATGACCCAAAGCCTTTGGCCTCTGTACCTATGTGGGAGACCTGGAAGAACTTTCTGGCTTCCAACTTCAGATCAGCTCAATTCTGGCCATTGCAGAACAGAATAAAGCAGCAGATGCAAGACTTCTCTACCTCTCCTTCTCAAAGAAAGGAAGAAAGGAAGAAAGGAAGGAAGGAGGGAAGGGAGGGAGGAAGGGAGGAAGAGACTCTACTGAGGAGATTGCAACCTTATGAAGACAAACCTTATGACTATTCCCACCTACTTCCTTTCATCCAGGGAAGTCACTATCATCTTCTCTTGGAGCATCGGCTGGCTTCTCTGAGTCCATTTTTCTCCTTTCTGTCTGTCTTTCATAATCCAGCCAGATGAGTTTCACTCCACTCAAACCTAAGCACATCACTTCCTTATTTAAGCATCTCAAGATGTCCTCCCCCCCACTGCCCATTCATCAGTTATAAGAACCCAACTTCTGGTGCCAGGCTGGAAATGAGAAGTGAGAGGAGAGGGTAGATTAGGAGCTGTGCCAAACAGAACAGCAAATGGGTCTAACGGGACAACTAGGGCACAGCTGCAGTTGGGAGTTTTGGAGAAATAGGAACCCGGACTTGCCAAATTATGAAGTTTTAACATGAAAACTAAATTCCAGAGATACTTATAGGAAATCTAGCTTTGGAACATTGGCAGGCAGTTAGAAGGATTTTAAACACTAATGGGACAAACAAAACATGTGTGGCAGCCAAATCTGGACCCTTCGGACTAAGTTTGCAAGTTCTCAAAAGATAAAATGCAGTCTCTTTATGAAGCACCCCCATCATGAGCAGACTTGGCCTTGCTGCTTCATGTCTCTGTTCCATAGCCCTGAACACATGTAACACCTGTGTTGAGCTGCAGGGAACTGGTGTTCTCCAGGCCTCCCTCCTCCTTTGAAGCCTCTGTGAACATGTCAGCCTTTTGCTGAGTCCTCCCTCAACCCTCCAAGTCAAAGATAGTTGGTCATTATCAGAGAGTTCAGAGGACTGGGCCCTGGATAGTGCATGGTAAGTCATTTGCATTGCCTACCCATCTTGGTCTCTGAAAACAGACACAGTTCTTTGTGTTTCTGTTTTCTAAGCCCCAATAAAGTGAATGGGGGAGCAGTGAAGCACAGATGGTAGGAGTTCAGACTCTTGGACACGCACCACTGACTATCTTAGCTGCATTGTTTATACGTTTATGACCGACTTTGCTCATCTGTGAAACGGGTATAATGATCACAGGAGCTTAGGTCTGTGCAAAGCTTTTGTATGCCTGACATTTAAGTCATTTCCCAATATATGTTCAAAAAGGTCAAAAGGAAGCAAAATGTCATTGCTAAGTATTGACTTAGAGTAGAGGCTTTCAGAAAACCCCTTAAAAACTTAGGGACTTGTCCTGGTAAAAACAAACGTCTGCGTAGAATCAGGACTTGCGTGCTAACTGTGCTAGTTCCAAGGAAGGCGAATTCCAGGAAGACAAGGTCCAGGCAGAATTCTGGCCATGCTCTCTCTTCACATAAACCTTTATTTATTTATTTTCATTTTATTTGAAAAAGGAGAGACAGAGACTGAGGGGAGGGATTGTTAGATTGCAGGTAGGTTGGTTAATCTTCTGCCTGCTGGCTCACTCCCCAAATGCCCGCAGTTCACCTTCGAGAATGTTGTCCTCATTGCCTGTAGGGTGGAGAGTATGATAGAATAGGCAAGCTTGGGCTGGGTTCCAGGCAAGAGCCTGGGACTCATCTGGATATCATCCTCCCACTCCCTTCCGGGTGTCAGGGACATGAGTTCTTGGGCTATCTCTGGATGCTCCCCAGTGTATTAGCAAAGGAAGTTGCATCTGCAAGCAGAACTGTGGTTCAAACCCAGCCACTCTGATAAGCCACTCTGATAAGCAAGTACTGCTTTAACTGCTTACCCTAAAGCCTGGTCTGTGGCTCCTCTGTTTAGTTCAGATTCTATGGTTGTTATCTCCGCACTTCACGACCCAACCACAAGATTCCAGGAGCTTTGAACACTTCTGTTCATCACTTATTTATCACACTAAGTCTTGATACCTTGATACCTACTTTTCATTTGATCATCACATAGGTCCTCTGCAAGAAGTAGAACAGACTGCCACAGACCCATTCTTCAGATGAGGAATCCGAGGCCCAGCAAGCACTAAGCAACTTTCCTGAGGACATTCGGCAAATTGAATAATGGCCTTGCTCCTGGAATACCAGTTATGCTTTCTGGCCTTATGCCTGTTTACCAGATGGTTACTGAGTTCATCTTAAATGATCTTTATTCTTCTCACAAAACATGTATTTGACAACTTTTTATTGAGCACCTGCTTGGTGCAAGGTAGGGAGCACAGCCGTGGGCAAGGGAAACAAGGTCGCTGGCCTGAGAGACCTTATGTTCCGTGTCAAAACCTGCCAGGAAGAGTTCAGAATCTGAGTATGCACATTACTGAGATGAGGTGTGAGCCTGTGGGTTGGTAAAAAGGATTCTTGATGAGCACAGATTGTCTTGGGAGTGGAGAGCGGATACTTAGATATGAGATCGGTTCCTAGAGCTAACACAAGAAACGATCATTGTAGATCATGGCACAGGAGGCTCCTAGTCCAAAGTCAAGGTGTTGATAGGGTGGGTTCCTCCTGGCTCTGAAGGAGAGGCTTTGCTTTACATGTTGCACGGCTTTGAGTGGTGGCTGCCTCATCCTTGCAGTCCTCTGGCTTGCAGACGTGTCACTCCAATCTCTGACTCTGCGATTACTCATTCGTGTCTGTGTGTTTTCTCTCATTTTTTTCTCTTTTGAAGCCACTTGTCACAGGACCTCATTCTGAGATCCTCAGCTAAATTTAAGCTGCCAAAAGGCGAGCATATACCCATTGAGTTCTCGCTTGATGGCTGGGGTTGTTGAGATGGACACCATTTAAGCCACGACAGAAAACTTCTCAGATTTGATTGTGTAGGCATTTCCACTAGCCCCAACTGTGGAGATGAAGCCTGGATAGGTTTCACCCCAGACTCCTGGTATGCTAGATCCCTGCCTGCCAATGAAGCTTTGCCTAGCTCTTGAGCAGCTTCTGAATGCTGAGACCCTAAAAATCTATAGTAAGGAAGTTGGGAACCCGGCTAGCACCCAGGGACCCACAGAGGTGATGGTTGTTTTCTTTCTGAGAGAATCGTGTCCTCTGAAGGAAGGATTTTGAAAATCGTCCTTTGAGGGACTGTGGTGACAAGCACATCCACGTGACTTAGTGTCAAGCTGAATTAAGTGATGTGACTGATTGTGCGGGACTCACAGCTTCCAGAAACTGCGCAATCTCCCAAATCTTAGGGTCTACACCCGCTTTGAGAATTTGGGCTGCACAGTGGTTCAAAACTCAAGCCTGACCATCCAAACACCACCACATGGAGTGGTCAAAAACAGGTTCTCATTCCTCTTCCAGTCTCACACTCATACCAGCCTAACAGTCTCCTCAAGCCAAAATAATAGAGTTTTAAAAATATCAACCTGTGATTCCTAACATCTTGCTCATAGAAATTCTCTCTGTAGTTTAATTCTTATATGTTTAAATTCTTCATATTGTTTTTAATTCCTGCACCATTTTCTTGAGAAAGGCTTTTTCCCCCTCTCTGACACCAAAGGTTCTTATTTTGTTTTAATCTAGAATTCTCTGCCTCTTAAAATGAATGTTGCCCCTGGGCAAAAATAAGACTTGGAATGTGGGCCTTAGAAGTCCAGGATTCATCCTACTTTGCTTTGTTTTCTTTGTTTACCCAACAAATATATCTTTCCATAACAATACTGGTATGGATTTTGTACTATTAAAATGATGACTGTATTTTTAAGACAATACTTGCTCAGTTTATCTAATGCAAATGGCATGAGAATTGGAAGGAGGATTGGCTCCAATCTTTTTAAAAAATTTTTAATCGATTCATTTGAAAGGCAGAGTATCTGGTGAAGTGGGGAATGGAAGATTTTAACCATATTCTGGTTCACTTTCCAAATGGCTGCAATGGTCAGTATTGGGTCAGGCCAAAGCCAAGAGTCAAGAACTCAGTCTGAGTCCTTAATGAGGGTACCAGGAGCCCAAATATGTGGGGCATCTTCCACTGCTTTCTCAGGGACTTTAACAGGGAGTTGGATCAGAAGTGGAACAGACAGGAGTTGAACCAGCATTTCAACATGAGATGCTGCTATCTCAAGGAGTAGCTTTGCCATGCCACGATGTTGGCACTGATGGCTGTAATTGTAAGCACCAACTTGCCCCTTGTGCCTTTAACACCATCAGCAGGTGTCAGTTCACTCTTCTTTAACTGGGGACCTGTGGCTTTGTATAGGCAAGTTTTTATGGCATCTGATATCTTCTCTGGCTGCTCTAGCTCCTCTGTTGTCTTTTCATGATTCCTGAATTCTGAACATGGTTTGCCTGCCTTAGGAACCCAGTTCAAAGCCACGTCGAAACAACTCTCTACTGACATCTTGCTTCATCCCGTACACACTCTCTGAGGTTGCTGTGGGTCTAGAGTGTGCTTCAGCTTTCGTCTTCCAGAGTTCCATACTGCAGCCTCTTCTGGAAGATGCACTGGCCTAGGATCTGAGTTGGTACTGCCAGGACAAGGAGTACCTACCTCACCGGCCCAGCTTGACCCAACCTAAGCTGTCTGTAATTCTTGTTGGTGTGGACTTGAAATCCTGACCACTACATTGCTTTTAATCCTCTACCTTCAAGTCCCACTAAGAGCCCACTGGATTTCTTAGGACTGTGGCTGTGTAGTTCACCGATAACGGCCTTTGTCCCTGAGCTCAGCCTGATTTTGAGTAGTCTTCACCTTTTTACCCAATGCTAATCTTGCACACTAGATTGGCTCTTCCTATCTCTCTGATCTCCCACTGAGGATGGTATATACTCTGCCTAGATTTTAGGCTTGGTCATGTCTTTCTGCATAATGCAAATAGAGGCCTTAAATGTGCTCACATGTTTTGGTGTGTCCCTGGAGCTTCCTTGACACCCAAGAGAAGACATGCACTCAGTGGTGCCTACGCCTTCCTCCTGACCCTAAGAACACAGAGCCTGACCATCTGGAAGCAAGCCCAGGAGACCTGCAGGCTGGGTGAGTCATTTGGGCCACCCTTGTTCAACAACCGCTGTCAACATAGGAATGAATGCTTGTGACTGTACACTGGCATTGAGTTGGAGATGACCTATGATACAACATGGCTGTGTTGATAGCTTACTGAGACACAGGACCAGAATACAATCATTATATCTTCTTCCAATAAACTGTATCTGTGTTGGCCACGTGGATCTAATTTTCCATTGCCAGTCCCAAATTCCTTTCCTCCCCTACCAACATAGACAGCTGGGGGTTCTAGTGGGCCTCACTCCTAACCTCGCCTGCTGCCTTGTCAATCTAGTCAAAAGACAGGAGATGCGATTGAAACTCCACAAGTCATCACATATTCTCCAGGTAAGTGGGAGCTCAAGGACATAAAAACAAAGAACGACGAAATGACAGCTCAGTGCCAGGCTTCCAACAGAAGATACAGCGAAGATGTTTCAGTTGAAAAACATGGAAGGCTGCTTATGTAATATTCTCATGCCTTTTGTAGGTAGAGGTATAATTATTTCATTATGTTTTCCTGTGAAGTGTGAAAACTCTTTACCAATCCTCTTAAATTAGTTAAATATAATACTCAGACAGGAGACAGAGCAATGTTAATTGAAAGTGGAGAGGTGTTTATAGGTTGATACGGTGCAGTCATCTGTGAGCAAAATTAATGTTTTTGGGGGGGTTCCTGCAACTGCCTGATCCCTCAACTTTATGTTATGTTTCTAATAGCAGCTTTGGGCACCCAGAGAGCCTGGTTTAGTGTGCCTCAATTTCAACATGCCTTGGAGGAGATATTTCTCAAATTGATTCAAAGAAGATGTAATTTTAATTACATCCCAATTATCAATCTTTGTTTGATGAACTGTTAAGGACATTAGTATAACTGTTTTAAAAAAAAATGTTTTCGTCTCATTCTAGGTGGGTCCCTGGTAGAACTGCCTCTGAGCCTGGCTCTGGATTGCTGTAGTCTTATCAAAGTTGGGGTTTTCCTCTCATCTGTATCAACCCATACCTAGATTCCTTTAGGATGTAGCAAAATAGAAATTATAGGACACTGAGAAGACAGAGACCCTACCTTTTCCTTCTGTCACATGCTCTATCAAACAATTGCTAATTCTATTGCTGTGTAAATGGCTTCTCACCTGGCCTGGTGCAATGGCTCAATTGGCTAATCCTCTCTCTTCAAACACTGAGATCCTATGTGGGTGCTTGTTTGTGTCTCAGCTCCTCCACTTCCCATCCTGCTCCCTGCTTGTGGCCTCAGAAAGCAGTGAAAAGTGGCCCAAAGTCTTGAGACCCTGCATCCACATGGGAAACCTGGAAGAAGCTCCTGGTTCCCAGCTTTGGATCAGCTCACCTCCAGCTGTTGCGGCCATTTGGGAGTGAATCAGCAGATGGAAGATCTTTCTCCCTGTCTCACCTTCTCTCTGTAAATCTGCCTTCCCCTTCTCTCTGTGAGTCTCGCTTTCCCTTTCATTGACCTTGATTTTGTAGTTGGATCAAGACTGAAACTTGGAAAATGATGGCTTATGTCCTTCTGGGGATCTTCTGAGCCTGCTGGCATTCCCTTGTGTGACTTACATCCTTGTGGCTTACTGATGCTCTGACATAATCTCTTTTTGACCAGCATCCAATTTTTCAGAAGAATTTCTGACTATTGAAGTCGAAGCATCTACATTTAATTGATTGAGAGCTTTGTTCTTTTCAAAGAATTGTCTTCTTATAGAAACCTTCATTAATCACCCAACTTAAAATACCTTGCCACATCTCATCAGATTGTTCATATTTTATTGTTTATATAGCTGTACATGCATCAATGTTATCCATCTTACTGTTCTGCCTTAACTAGGGTGTGAAGTCTTTGAACATAAGGCCCTTTCCATTTTATTCACCCTTGTCTTTCTTGTACCTTCAAAGACATAATCGCATAGTAGATGTTCAATAAAACTGTTGAAATAATGAAGGACCAAGTAAATGAATTTAACTTATTCTTATCTGACTATCTCCAAGTGATCTCTTTTTCAAAGGGAGAGATAATTTCTTTTGATCTTTTCCAAACATTTCCAGTTCTGATTTCCTTTGAGTGTCAACCATTCTCCACTATATTGCACTCTTCTGGAAGATCCATTTTTGTCTGTGTTCTGTGTCAGAATGTATGTCCAGGGCCAAGCATGCACATTTCAGTAGTGGCCTGGGAAGTTCTTCTGAAGGAGATAAATCAGAAAGGAGAACAGAAAGAAACCTCTTCTTTTTTAAAATTTTATTTAATTATTTATTTTTATTGGAAAGGCAGATTTACAGAGAATGAAAGCTAGAAAGATCTTCCATCTGCTCATTTGCTTCCCAAAGGCCACAACAGCCAGAGCTGAGCCAATGGGAAGTCAGCACCCACGAGTCTCTTGTAGGTTTTAGGGTGTCCTCCACTGCTTTCCCAGGCCATAAGCAGGGAGCTGGGTCAGAAGTGGAGCATCCAGAACATGAACAGGTGTCCTCATGGGATGCTGGTGCTTGTAGGTGGAGGATTAGCCAGCTGAGCTAACTCTCCTGGGGCAAACCTACTTCTGAGGAGAGAAAGAAATAGGATGGTGCCCGAGGGAAGACGTGGGGGCCAGAGGTCCCCAATGCTTGAGTCTGCTGACCGAGCTAGCTGTTCGATGGTGGTTTCCCTTTCATTCCAGAGCCCTGGGACGATGTGTTAGGAAAAAAGGCTCCCCTCTCTGATCACGACTCCCAAGTGCTGCCTCCGGGTGGGGCCAGGTCTGTGCTGCCCCAGGTTCCAGCAGAGCAGCTGTTCATAAAGATCAGTTCCATGCTAGAGCTAGTGCTTGCTCTGTTTCACCTGTGAGCTCTTCCTAAACACTTGAGTGGATGCTATCCAGGCCTATTGCGCGTCTCTATCCAGTTTCTGCATTTCTTTGGGTTACATCTTGTACCTCAGATCCATCTTCTTCGAGAGATGAGGTGAGGATTGCCTCTGTCATTTTCCTTTGTTCCCAACACAACTCCCTGCCTGCATGGGAGCCTAAGGCCTCTGTGTGTCGTTCGTCAACTCCCCTGCCCCTGTTGTGTGGTTGCACAGGGGCATCTTGACTCTTCATGCCCTGACACATGCCTGCAAGGAGCCATTCTCTCCCTACAGGCTTCAGTCTTACTCTGGCCTCTTTCCCAACCCCTATCTGTCATCCTCTGAGAAGGAACGGACTGCCCCCATTTCTCTCTCTCTGTTCATTTGCTGATGCTCATGCTCTCCTTTGGAGTCCAAGTCCATGACCTGGAGGAGGTCGCTGACCCCCAAGTACAACATCGCCTGGGTTCCCTTGAGCCAGCTCTGCCTCAGGTACACCAGTCCCCCTGCTGACCCAGGGCTGGAGCTGCCTCCTGTGCAAAGCTGCCGGATGCAGCGTTGCCTGTCTCCTGAGTATCCAGTGTTGTTTCTCAGGCATCACAATGGAGAAAACCCAAGGTCAGAACAAACAAACAATATAAAATCGATTTCTACCCTGCAGAGTACCTGACGGAAAGGCATCTCCTTGCCCTGGCTGGGGATGTGGGGGTGGGGGCAGTGCTGTGGAGAACCTTCTGTGGGGAGGGCTGTGGATGTGAAGGAGCAGTGCTGCAGAGGAAGCCGGCACACAGCGAACAGATCACAGGAGGACATGTGTACATGTGTGTGTGTGCGCACGCGCATGTGTGTGTGTGTGTGTGTGTGAGAGACATTCCTGCTCTCTCCCCTCTTGCTGTCTGCCTCCTTCTGTGTTCCTCCTGCTTCCTTCCCCTTCCTCTTGCTCTCTGCAGTTTTTCTGTCTGTGCATCTCCCCTTGCTTTTCTCTCTCTCTCCATTGCTCTTCTCTCTCCCCAGCTCTCTGTCCTTTGTCCTCTCTTCTCCCTTCTTCCTCTCTTCCTCTTCATCTCCCTCCTCCCTTCCCCTCTGACTGCCCTGATTTTTGTCTTGGCTCCCGTTTCTTGGTAGGCAATTCTAAGTAGTCTTTTCCCTGGAAGCACGATGCCCCTGGAGCTCCTGTGTCCAGGGCTTTGGGCTTCCTAGGCTGGAGGACCTGGGTATTGTTGGTTGTTTCAAGAATGGGAGGAGCAGGCCTAAGCCTTGCAGAGAAAAACAGGAAAGAACAAAACATGTTGGGAGCATCTGGGGGCCAGGGTGTGGATGCCTCTAGCGCCATCATGACAAGTCTTCATCTCTTACCTGTGACATGGTGCTAATAACAATTCCAACATCGAGATTCTGCATTTAAAAAAAAATGTGTATTTATTTGAAAGGCAGAAGGGTGGAGCTTCTATTTATGGGTTTACTCCACAAATGCCCACACTCACTGCAGCTAGGATTCCAAGAAACTTCATCCAGTTCTCCAAGAGGGTGCAAGGGACCCAAGTCGGTGAGTCAGTGATGATTTCCCAGGGTGCGCTTTATCAGGAAGCCAGAATTCGGAGTAGAGCCGGGACTCAAACCCACTTACTCCGATACGGAATGTGGGTGCCTGAACTGCTGTGTCAAATGCCCATCCCAGGGTTTTTATTCTTAATGGGAATTCCAAGAATTGATGTTGCTAAAAGCTTTCACTGCTTGTGACTGCTGGTTGACTGGATGAATAAGAACAACTTTCTGTGTCACCTAACGAGGTAAACATCCCATGACTCTTCTTATCAGCCAAGCAAGAGCAAATGGTTTCCTAATAAAATTTTGTCAGTAATTATGTATCTTATTATTCATTATAGATAATAGTTAAGGGTTTCATTTGAGAACAGAGTCTCCTTCAGGAGTGTCTTCTGTCTTTCTCCACCAGAAGTAGAGAAGCTGTTTGAGCAGAATTTTTGGTGTTTTGAAGGGGGACAATCCATCCCAGAAGCCCCATTGTGTTGAGGTCTGACACCAGACAGGTGTGGGGTCCTCTGAACTGACACTAACTGGAAGTTTCTTCAAGGCCAGAGCTGGGCCCAGCCCTGCCCCTTCCCGTGACCTGATTGAGGAAATCAAAGGGGATTTCAGTTCCCTGGTTTGAGTGCTTTTCACCGTAGTGTTCAGAGGAACGGGTCCTCTGAGACTAAAAGCCTGGCGGCTCATGAACGTGCTGAGTGAAAGACAATGACTTGCATGCAGGCACCGCTTTCTCACTCCCTTTCTCTTGCTCCTTCTCTCTCTGCACCTGCTTTGCTGCTTCCCAGCCTTAGATGCTTTTGATCCTTCCACTGGAATCAGCGTCTCCAAGGGAGGGCATTCAGAAACCCTCGGAACCACTGGCTTCTCTGTGGCCTTCACCCACCTGTAGGCCGTAGGAGGGCAGTGACCTTGGCCATCCTGTTACCTTGCTGTATTTACTCCCAGTGCCCAGTGATGATGCTCAGTTGTCCTTGCTGACTGTTTTAATGAGGGTCACCCTTTGCTTGGGTACCAGAAAACAGTGCTTTTCAGGCTCTTGCTGCCTTCCATATGAACCACACTTACGATCCCTCTGTCATACTGAAGACCTTCTCAGTGGTCTCTGGCTCCCTCTAGGTCTACCCAAGTTTGCTTTCCATTTCCTTCTCAAAACTGTCTGGTCACCCCTGTACCTTCCTCCTTAGGGGAAGGTAAGACCTCCAATCATCCCCCAAACACCCTCAATCAGAGTTTTCTGTTGTCTTGGCCAGTGGGGTACTTTTGTGCTGGACACCGAATAGATGCCTGATAAATACGTGTAGAGGGGAAAAAGCCATTTTTGTCATACTTGGAAGAATGCAGGGTCAGCAACCTATGGCAAACATGAGGTGAGTTCCCCTTCCTAGGGTGCATGCACAAATGTGTCCTTAGCCTCCTTGGTCATTCGCAGGGACTTTTTTTTTTTAATTGTATAAAATTTTATTTTTATTTTTATTTTATATTGATTACATTGTATTATGTGACACAGTTTTATAGGCACTGGTATTCCTCCCACCCCTCCCCAACCCGGGCCTTTTATGGGGGTAGGGTGAGGATCAGGGGGTGTAGATGGGAGGAAGCTGTGCAGGGAAAAATTGTTTCTCTCAAAAACTCTGCTTGGGCAGATTCCCTGGGCTTGGGAGAACCCTGCTTCATCCTCTCCTGTCAGCCCTGCTGCGTCCTCTCCCCAGCTCCTTTTGGCTGTCACATCAGTGGCTCCTCTTGAAGTCTCAGCTTGCTGCATCAGGAGAGATTGCAAGCTCCGGGAGAATGTATTGCAGAGATTAGATGACGCCAAACTTCCGTATCTGCTCCCATCACAACAGGCTCAGGAACAAGAGCGCATTCGAGTGGTTTCTTTAGAAGACTCTTGCAGGCTGCAGGAAGCAGCCCACTGTCACGAAAGACTGATTTGCAGGTATGTGGCAAGGAAGTCTGGACAAGGAGGAGCAAGGCACATCTTTGCCAAATGTCTCTAAATCTCCCAGATGCAAAAATCACCAAGTTGATACCGTTGACTTTGTTTATAGATGGGGGATCCTAGTCTCTGTGCCCTTGAGATCCCCATGCTCCCACTTACAATAACTGTCAATTTTATAAAGTGATGGCAGAACGAGTTAAGTTAAACTGAAGCGTGTCTTTTAAAACTCAGCAAAAATGCACCAGTCATGCAACAGCTGTAGCTGAAAAATGAGGAATGAATGACCAGGTGAAACAATACACAGAAGGCAAACAGGAGTATTTGCTCTCATAGAATACCCAACTAGAGCTTTTAAAATGTGCCAGAGCATAGAAGAGAAAGGTTCTCCGGTGTAGCTGAGGTGGGGCATCAGGTGGATATGCTTGGGCTGCAAACATGACCCAGCAGCCATCTAAATCATAGGACTTGACAGAACTGGTTTCTGCCTCTGTTTAACAAGCTTAGGGATACTGTATCATGCACCTGTTCGTTTGCACCATCCCATTCCCCTTGGGCTGGAGCAATCCTATCCTGTTCACCTCTTCCAGAGGTCAATTCTCACATGCTGATTCAGAGGTGAGCACCTGGCCCAGTCTGGCTTCTCTTGATTCCAGTGGGGACAAGGTGGCTTACAATCGAGGCACCACTTGCTCAGCTCCAGTTGCAGTTGTGCCACACCCCTTGTTTCCTCAGCTCTTATCTGCCCTGTGCATCTGTCATCATCATGAAAACACAATTAGACTAGCTTTCACGGGGAGAAGTGTGTGGGGCAGGGCCAGGTCACCTCAGTTATCACAGCTGATCACCAATCAGTTCCCAAAGAGGGGAGCAAGACCACGGGAGACCAGCAGTGCCCCCAGACAAGCACCACACCCTCATGCCACTGACCCCAACGGCACAGGGAATATCCCCAAGCATTTGTCTGTGTCGGCTGCTCAATGCTTTTTGAAGGTAGACAGCCTACACACTTGGTTATTTCCCCAATCAGAATTGGGATGGAGACTGATTGGAACCATCTACAGGTGCTGTCATGATGACAAGATATGAGCTTGGAGCCAGAATCATTCTGACATCTTTGGGACTCCTGCATCCAGCCGTACTTGAAACAAGATCACCAGAATTGCCATTTACATGAGTCTGTGATATCTTTTTTATTATTATTATTAATGCTGAACTCAACTTTGATTGAAGGTTTGATCTTTGGGATCAAAAGAGTCTTGATTGGTAAAGGAACTAAAATATAGAGGATCATGAGGAATACTGAGTTATAAACATGGCTCTGTTGAAAAGACAGTCAAAGAAAGTGCAGGAAAAACCAGTGGTTTCCATGAATTCTGAGACAGTAACAAAAAAGAGGTTTCTTTTTCTCACATTGGATGTGTTTCCTTTCTCAGGAGACAGGGCCTTTTGCTTCATCTTGCCACTGACCTAATAGTGCAATGGCCCTCCGTAATATC
This sequence comes from Ochotona curzoniae, assembly GCF_017591425.1. NCBI lineage: Eukaryota > Metazoa > Chordata > Mammalia > Lagomorpha > Ochotonidae > Ochotona > Ochotona curzoniae. The sequence continues at coordinate 10,215,052 of NW_024465421.1, forward strand.
TGGAGTCTCAAGTAAGTGTGACTCACTCTTTTATCCCCACCAGAATGTAGTAATGCCTAGCCAGGCTTGCATGTCAGCAGTCCAGGTCCACTCTCTGAGACCCCAAGCAAGTGGCAATGGCATTCTCCTTGACCTCCTGGCTTCAAGACTTGAGAAGGAAGCACAAGTTAGAAGAAGGAGCTTGTGGCTCCAGAGAAAAGATGAGCTTTGTGGGACAACGTAAAAGATGTTATCAGAAAAGCTTCGTGGGTTCTTTCTTCAGCTTAATATAGAAAGCAAAAGCTGGGAACCAGTTGCAGATGGAGAAGTTTTATTTGCGGAGGGTCCAGGTGAGAGGGGAAAGATGAGGGAAGGAGGAAGCGGGCAGGTGGAGAGCCTTGTGAAAGGAGAAGAAGAGACACCAAAGGTTTAAAGAAGGGTCTGGGGATTTTAAGTCTTTACTGACCCCTCCTTGTGGGGTGGGAACTTACATGTAAAAGGTTCCCCATTGGTGGTCTCTTCACCAGTTAGGAAATTGGTGGGCAATGTTGATAATACCCACTTGAAGGTGTGGCCAAGATTTCAGCAGGTTTGGATGATCTCACAAGAGAGTTGAACCTAAGCTCTGCCTTCTATAAGTGCAAACATCTTAGGCAAGGGGTTGGACCTTCCTGGACCTCCGCTGGCCCTTCTGTAAGGTGGGACTACCGTACCACCCGACAATGAGAGAGTATTGCTTACCTTGAACATAATCTACATAAAATGTACATTTTACATTTATTAACTATAGATACTTTCACTCCAGAAACAGCACCTTGAAGTTCCTTGTTACCCTCAGCCTTATCAAGGGTGAACTTAATGTCACAGATGATGTCATATGGCTATCATGTGCCTCTGATGGGAGGTGTTGGAGGTGGATTTTCCCGAACTCACAAGCCCGGTCTAGTCATTTTAAATGCACTCAGTACACCCAGACTGGCCAAAAGCTCCCTACTGCTGCTGATATCTGAGAAGCAAGGTGAGACTGAGAAACTGAGCTGGATCATAGAAGGCGGGGAGAAGGGGAGGTGGGGCCACTCTGCAGCATGGTACCCTCGATGGAATCCTGGACCAAAAAAGGATATTCATAGAAAGACAGGTGAAATTAGTTCATCCCCTGGTACTCACTGGGTTTTTTGGTTGTGACAAATTCACAACGCTTAGATAAGATTTAACAAGAGAGAACTGGAAGAGGTAGGTGAGAACTTTCTGAAGTATCTTTAGAACTGCTTGGTAAATCTAAAATGCTTCCAAGCGAAAAAAGAATCTATCTAAAAATAAGTTGTGAAGTCAGATGTGGAAATGCTTTTGAGGCAGTCCTAGTTTGGTTGTAGGCATCTGCTCCATTCTGTATCTATTGGGGACCTTTGGGTTTCCAGAATCCATGACCTAGCACATAAACCCAAAACACCCTGACACATGTAGTAGCTGCCACAAACACTCAGCATTCTATTCCTTCAATTTGCTTAGATGTCGGCCTCTGCAACTAAAAGCATCCAATGGGCCTATCTTGGTGAGGAGTGTGGTCATGACTGCCATTGCCTAAGCAGATACTCTTCAATGAGCCACGGCTGCCCCCGCCATCCCCCGCACATTTTCTCCTTCCATCCTCGTATGAGCTCAGAGAGGCTCAGGAGTTGTCAAAGAACACACAGCCAGAGAGAAGAGCATAGCCTCAAACCCAGCCCTTTCCTACAAGCACATCTTCTTCAGTAGCCTTTGTCCAGTTCTGGGAGATGCTTTGGACATTCTGAAGCAAAGAATGGGAGGCAGTGGTGGTGACCAGCTGAACTCTTTCTTCAACTCATAGAGGATTTTAGTGTGGAACTGCACCATGGTTTCATGGACTGTTGCTCTGTCTTTGTTGTTGCTGTCACTTTCTGCTTAGATTGAATTAACTGCTAACATATGAGAAGGGGGTCTCACATTCGCATGGTAGGCTTCCATTTCCTTCAGAAACAAACAAAACAAAATGGTTGCTTTTACCCAAGTTAAATCATTTTGCTTCAAGCTGAGCCCTGACCCTCCAGTGGACCAGATGTGTGTCTTCTGACTCACAAACCCTCCTTGCCCACTTGCTTTCTTTTTCTGCCTGACCCCATGCTTTGTAGCACCTGATGGAGTGCAGTGGATTATAGAGAACATTGTTGTTCAGAGAGGAGTAGGGTTTGGTTAGAAGCCATTCAGCAAACACAAGTAAATGCCGTTGTCCTGGGTACTCGCTGAAATGTGGGAGGTAGATTCCTCTACTTCCTGCCTCTCTCTGTCCCTCTGTCCCATCCCTGGTCAGCTGGTCTCAACCTCCTGCCTTCTGTGCTTTCTGGGTTGCATGTTACCCAATAACCTACCCAAAGGAGTTTATTCTGCTTGCAAGGAAATGTTCCATAATGTTTGGAAGGGCTGTTTGCAGACAAAAAGGGGTATGATAAATAAGGTTTCCTCCTCAGAATGATGGAAAACTAGTGGGAGACTTTGTAAAAAGATTCGTTTGCTTGTTGGAAAGGCAGAGTTAGAGAGGGAAGGAGCCATTCTCTGGCTCAACTCCCCAAATGACTGCAATCAGGGATGGGGCAGGCCAAGACCAGGAACCAGGAAGCAGGAACTCCACGTGAGTGGCAGGACTCCTGCACTTGTGTCGTCTTCTGTTGCTTTCCCAGGTGCATTAGCAGGGAGATGGATCGGAAGCGGAGCAGCTGGGACTCAAAGTGGAGCTCCTTTGTATAGCCTGCTGCTGTTACACGTCACAGCACCAGCGTCTGCAACACAACACTGGCCAGTGGTTGGAAATATTTGAGATTTAACCTCATCTTGAGAGAGAGAGAGAGAGAGAGAGATATGATTTATAAACTGAGTGTGATGTTTGTTACGTTTCTTTCTTTTAATTTAATTTTTTTTTTTTTTTGCACTTGCTTAGTTCCCACAGCCATAACTCTGGTAACTCTGGTTTCCTTTTCTTCCAGGAAAGCAGGTATACTTTGCCAAGCTAGTGCTGATTTGGGGAAGGCACAGACCCAGAGGCCCCCCCCCGCCGAGACCCAGGGCCACCCCAAAACTCCAACGGGGAGTCCTCAAGCCCTCCTGAAAAACACTGCAAACATATATTCTTGTGATTCTTTTGTCTGATGGATACAGGTGAGTGGAACAGACAGTCACAGGATATGGATCATTCATACGATGACCAGCTGGGCATGCATCACACTTTCTAAGACAGAATTTCTCCTGCACTGTAGCCTCTCTGTGCTCTCCTCTCGGATTCCAACCCTATGCTTCCAACTCCATGCTTCCTCCCGCAAGATGCTGATGCCTTACACTTTGTATTCATTTTTCTAATGATTCATCCACTCATTCATTATAGCCCTATACTATGAAATAATAGGAAATGAGAAAAGAACAGTGGAAAGAATAGTATGGCTGACTGCCACATATCTACAGCTGGATAACTGGATTAAACAGCTTTTTGATGTTGGGTTTATCTATCTATCTACCTATCTATCTATTTATTTATTTATTTTGCCTCATCTTCTTATTCGCAGAGCAACTGTTTAAGCATTTTATTTTACTGTGAAGCAGCCTCTAAATAGGAAAGCAATGATAATATGAATGACACTTAGCTTCTACATTCTTTGTATTCAGTTCCAAGTCATGCTTTCCCTCCATTATCCCACAGCCCTCCTCTCCATTTCTGGGTGGTTTTGAAACAGTTCTAAACTTTATATAAATTCATCAGTCAAAATTCCAATTGGTATCCCTGAAAGACAAGGTCATGTGTAAAATAAATCACCACAATGCCGTTATCAATGTCCAAAATAATGGACATTCTCTGAAAAAAATTCCAGCTCTCCCTAGTCCCTGTCCAGATCATTCAATTCCTACCCTCCCACTCTTCTCTTCTCTTATGTCTGTCATTAGAGTTTTTTGTTTTTGTTTTAGAAATTAGGATTCGAACAGACCCCTCTCCATGAACAGTGGCTTGAGGCTATGTTTCCCCATTTTTTTTCATTTGCTGATGTTTTTGTCAGTGCGATATCTGTCTTAAAAGCACAAGTCCTGTCTCTTGTAACTTCTGTGGTCTACATTTTGCTGAGTCTGCCTTGGGGTGCTGTTCCACACAGTCTTCCTTCACTTTGATCTTCTGTAGCTGAAAGCTAGCTCCAGAGCCTTGGCCAGCATAGCACTGGCGCTTTGGCCAGACTGTGTCACACGCAGTGTGAACGTGGTGGCTTCAGGAGGGACCCAAGGACTGGTTGCCAGTTTGGGGTGTCAGAACTAAGTTCTAGGGTTCAATCAGACAATCCATCTATTCCTAACAGAACCCCCAGCAGCCAACAGGTTTAATCACCATCCCCAAGAGCAGGGCTGAGTCATTTTAAACAAATTTCAGACACTGAGTCACTCAAATATTCTTTAAAGATTTATTTATTTATTTGAAACACAGACTTAAAAACACACATACACAGAGAGAGAGAGACAGAGAGACAAGGAGAGAAAGAGATTTTTTTCCCACCACTGATTCACTCTCCAAATGGCTGAAATAACCAGAGCTGAGCTGGTCTGAAGCCAGGAGCCAGGAGCTTCTTCCAGTTCTCCTTTGTGGGTGCAGGGGCCCAAGCAGTTGGGTCATCTTCAACTGCTTTCCCAGCCGCATTAGCATGGAGCAGAACTGGAAATGGAGCAGCCGGGATTCAAGCTGATGCCAATATGTGACATCAGCAGCAGAGGTGATGGCTTTACTCACTGTGCCGCAACATTAACCTCCGCCAAGCCACTTTAAATAGAGTGTACATCACCAACAGCTAAGAATGCTATCTCACAACCCAACACCATTATTCTAGTTAATGAAATCAATAACTACTCTCTAATATTATTTAATGTCTAGTTCATGTTAAGTGTTTCTTAAATTATTTATGCTTTAATAATGTGTTAAAAATGTTAGTATAGTTTTGTATTTATAAAAAATTTTGAGGACAGTACAGAGAACTCTCATTTACTACAATCCACATTTTTTTCGATGACTAATGTCGTCTATCTCTCCTTTTCTCTGTAACTCTGTCTTTAAAATAGAAATAAAATTTTAAACAGAAAATAAATAATATCTTGCATTATCAGCATGATACTTTGAATCAGTACCAATTCTTTGTTATTAAGTAAAGCATCTTGTTCATTCTGATTTTTTTAGTTTTTCTTAGTGTCTTCTTCATTATTTACTTTTTTTTTTTTGATGTCTACTTGAAAGAGAGAGAGATTGTCATCTTTTGGTTCATGCCTCAAATGCTTACAATAGCCCAACATCCCCCAACAGCTCACCTCTGTGTATTTGCCCTTGTATCCCCACTGGCTTGCACCAATGAGCGCTAAGGATAGTTGTTGTAATTGGTCTATAGAAATTCCAGAGACTAGGCCAGCAGGTCCCAGCCATGATGGAGTGATCGAGGCTGGTGCTATAGTTAAAATAGGTTCTTGCTTTACATAAGTAGCATTGAGTCTCTGGTGGTCAACTTTCATAACATGAGTGAGTGGACAGATGCTCAGGGCATAAGAAGAAATAGATTTCATCTGGTGTCCTCAGAAGAATCCTGTCCAAATAGCTTTGGTACTGGTGCCCTTCTTGGCTTGAATTTTGTCCAGTAAAACCGACTCGGTCCCATACATTAGCTGGTATAATTGCTAAGATTGCATGATTGCATTTTCTTGTCTTACACTGTGGCTGGATGAATTCTCACAGCATCTCTTTTGGTAACATTCACCTAATGAAGACCTTGCAAGTCTCAGGCAGGTGTGATCTTTCCACAAATGTTTTGAGTGCCTTTGGAATGGTCTCAGGCTGAGTCTACTCTACCTTTGCTCCTGTTAAAAAAGCCAACCAGCTGTAGTTTGAGTCACCTCAGGCTACACATAAAAGGAATTGTATGGGACCTGCCCTTCCATGCCTCCCCCACCCGCCTTACCAGGGACTTTGTGGATAGTGAAAACCAAAGAATGCTGTGCATACTGCCAAGGCTGAGTTCACGATTACATTATTCTGTTGTTAGGGAAGATGGGCACATTGGGGATGGAGAGGGTGGGGAGCTGGGGTGATGGGTACAAGAAGTCTCCCAGTCCAGCTCTTGACAAACGCCTGGGAATCTATAATTATTTTTTTTAAAAAGCTGAGAAAAATTAATTGGAACAATGCATGCTCTGGCTTTTGTGGCCCAGGAAGAAGAAAGACAAGACAAAGAAACCAGTTAAATTTTTAACAGCAAAGCTTTGCAATAATCATTATTTGCAGATAATATAGCTGTCCAGTCAGAGAATGGATAAAACATGTTTTGAACTAATGTAAGAGTTCAGTAAGGTACAATATAAAAGATTAATAGATACCATTCACAACAATAGCCGCAAAAAACAAATTAAAATATCTAGGCATAGACTTAACTAGCGTTGCACGGGACTTACAAGAAGAAAGGCATGCATTTACAAAGGGCTATGAAAGATGACATGAATATAGCAGATGAAGCAAGAGAGGGTGATCTATATTAATTATTTAAAGTTAAAAAGGCAGCCAATTATCCTTGGTTGTGTTATAAAGGACAGTGGAGGGCAACTGGTGAAATTTGAATGAGGCCTGCGGACTAATAAGAGTGTTGTAGCAATCTGATTTTTTTTTTTAATTTTGATGATTACACTGTGATTATGTAGGAGAAATGTTCTGTTTTCAGGAGGTATGGGCATACACGTTGTGGGGCACCATGCTTGTAACTCATGTCAATTGGTTCAGCAGCCATTAAAAATAATGGATACAAATGTCTACAATCTCTACGTTTAGAAGGAATGAGAATGTTCTTAGGGAATTTGAGTGTATGGGAACTTTTTTTTTTTGTAAATCTGGGATTTTCATAGCTAAAGGATCAAGAGAAAGCGCTGCTTTGTCTAATTCACTAATTGGGAGGCAGGCATTGGGCATGGAAGCTAAGACAGTGCATGGGATATCCACAGCCCATTGCAGGATGCCTAGGTTTCAGTCCCCATGTTGCCCTTGACTTCAGCTTCCTGTTAATGTGCATCCTAGAAGGCAGCAGGTGATGGCTCAAGTAGTTGGGTTCCCAACAACCAGGTGGAAGACCTGGTTTGAGGTCCCACCCCTTGGCTTTAGTCGGGCCCAGTTCTGAGCACCTGGGCAGTGAAATGGGAAATCTTTCTCTCTCCTCTCCCTTTCAAATCAATATATACTAAGCAAACAAATGAAAAAAGAAAAAGAAAACTAGCCAGGGTGAAAACGGATTCATATAACGATGAAGCATATGAAACAGGGAAATGATGTGGAATAAGTAGTATAAGCTATAACATTTAGTACCAAGGCAGCAAAAAGAACTTTTTAAATATGGTGTATGAATAGTAGAAGTGTCTGTATATGATATAATGTTATGGAGGTAATTATCCAAAGAAGTGAAACTCTGAGGATTTAAGAGGTTGTCCACAGGTCATTGAGTTTGGGATGCAGAACAGAAGGGCGGGGGATTTTTGCTCTTTGGGTATTTTATCTCCTTTGTGCAAGATACTAATAAAATGACAATGTTAGCTAGCAAGCAACAGATGAAGAACCTATTCTTAGGAAACTCATTAAAAACCAAAAAGGGCATACACCTTGGGCAGTCAAAATCCAAAAGTCCAAAATCTGAAATGCTTCAAAATCCAGATTTTTTTTTTCTGTAGTATCAATGCAAACATTCCAGAATCTGGACAACTCCATAATCTGAAACACTCCTAGCAGAATGCACTTTGGATAAAGGGATACTCGGTGGGTACTGATGTAGAAAAAGCCTGGGAGAAAGAGAAGCTTGGGGCAGGAGATTCAACATTTCAGAAGGATCAAAGGACAGACAAGGTATCAAGAGGTTTACCTCTCCTGAATTCATCCTTTGGTGAGAATCGGCCTAACTCTGGCTATTGTCCCATTAGGGGAGTGAAACAGTAGAGGAAGGATCTCTCTCTTAATTGCTTTCTCTGTTTTTCTCTCTGTCTCTCCCTCTTTCTGTGTGAAATATTGGCTTTCAAGTAAATAATCTTTAACAAAAGGAATAAAAGAAAATAACATTTATATGAACTGGCACCATGACATGGCAAGCTAAACCTCTGCTCCCAGCAATGGCATCCCACATGGGCACCAGTTTGTGTCCCAGCTCCTCCACTTCCAATCCAGTTCTCTGCTTGTGGTCTGGGGAAGCAATGGAAAATAGTTCAATTCCTTGGGTGCCTGCACCCACATGGGAGGCCCATAAGAAGCTCTTGGCTCCTGGCTTCAACTCAGCTCAACTGCAGCCATTGTGACCATTTGAGAAGTGAACCAGTAGATAGAAGATCTCTCTCCCTGTAACTCTGCCTCTCAAATGAAAATAAAATAAATCTTAAAAAAGAAAGTAGCACTGCCAGTAGGTTGCTTATATTATTTAAAAAGTGATAGACTTTTATAGAGCAAACGCTGGAATGGAATAAACATAATGTACATACTGTTTATCTTTTATGTGGTCAATTATGAGGTGTGTGTGTGTTTTATTCTAGGAAATTGTTAAGTTTTGATCATCAGGAAAAACAATCTCAAGGTAAGAAATCATTAAGGCAGAAGGCAAATGTTAACAGTAGGGTGCTGTTTGTTTGCTTGAAAAGGCATTGGTGATGGGTACGTTGCTGCAGAGGGCTTGCTAGACGTTTCCATGCAAGCAAAACAGAAGTGAATGGCAGAAGTCATGGCTCTAGAACAGGAGGCGTGGCTCTGCTGTTTCTCTAGCCAAGCCCTATGACACAGACCCAGCAGGTCCCTGTTGCTTTGTCCCCTCCCCTCCCAAGACACACGTATATACACAACCCTCAGAAGGATTTCTAGTGAACCTGTCTTCAGCATACCGCAGTGTATTACCTTGAAATGAACACATCCAGGGCCCAGCATGGTAACCTAGTGGCTAAAGTCCTCAACTTGAACTCGCTGGAATTTCATATAGGCACCAGTTCTAATCCAGCAGCCCTGCTTCCCATTCAGCTCCCTGCTTGTGGCCTGGGAAAGCAGTTGAGGACAAAGCCTTGGGACTCGGCACCCGCGTGGAAGACCAGAAGGAAGTTCCTGGCTCCTGGCTTCAGATTGGCACAGCACCTGCCATTGCAGTCACTTGGGAAGTAAGTCATCAGATGGAAGATCTTCCTCTCTGTCTCTTCTCCTTTCTGTAGATCTGACTTTGCAATAAAAATGAATAATTTTTTAAAAAGAAATGAACACTTTCTTGTCCAAACGGAGCTTCTCTCCTTCTCTGCATCCCTGCCCTTCATTACAGAACCCAGACTTTCAACACATGCTTCAGCATGGGTACAGGGCCTGTCCCATTGAATAAAAATGGTTCTGATCTTCTTTCTGGAATTTGTTGTCCTGTGAAAAAGACAGGTGGCACATAGTCAAATAAGGATAGGATTTCAAATTGTCAAAAGTGTGCTCATGGGGGCTGGCATTATGGTATAGCAGGTAAGGCTGCTGTCTGTGACACCAGCATCCTCTATGGATACCGTCTCGTGTCCCAGCTGCTCCACATCCCAGGTAGCTCCCTGATAATGCACCCTGGGAATGCAGCACAAGTGCTTGGGTCCGGTTCAGTCACATGAGAGACCCAGATGAGGCTCCTAGTTCCTGGTTTTGGTTTGATCTAACCTTGGCCATTTGGAGAGTGAACCCGCTGGTGGAAGATCTCATCCCTCCCTCTTTTTTACTCTGTGTGTGTCTCCCTCATTTCCTCTATGTAACTCTGACTTTCAAATAAATAAATGATTAAAGAAAAACCAGTGTTAATGAAAAGGCAGCGGATGTAGCCGTAAGGGGTGTGACTGGGGACCAGGGGAGGAGGGGGCAGGGGCAGCACTGCTGCTGTTTGCTTCAATCTCACTTACATTACTGTGTTCACGAACACCTGAAGCAAGTGCCACCCTCATCCCGTTGTATCTATCATTCCCTCTACCCAGAATGCTTCCCACCATGAATCACTTTCTTAGAGATGTTGGCTCCTTCATGCAGAAATAACCCTCCGAGCACACATCACTGTCTCTACAGTAAGTAGTCTTTGCTTTCCTTCATAGTACCTAATACTGTACATGATGTATATCCACATACATACACGTGTATACACATACATGCATGTATGTGAATGGGCGCACACATAGGTTCTTATAAACTAGGTACATTGTCATTGAGGACCTGTTGTGTACTGAGCCCTAAACAGGTGCTGAGCTCATAGAGACGAATGAGTACAATTCTCACCTTTCACAAAACTTGTTGTCTGTTTTGGGAACTTAAGACACGAATGCAGGGATAAACTGCATGCATGAAAATAACAGAGAAAGAGTCTCATGTGTGATGGGCAGGGGCATCCGAAAAGCACTATTTGAGCAGCGAGCTCTTTTGAGGCAGACCAGGAGCCCAGTCAATAAAAGGGAATGGAAAATGCAAAAAGCCTAGAAGCAGGAGAGGATCTGCAGTGCAGGGCCATGTGTCGGGGGTGGGAGTGTCTGGGAGCAGGGAGCAAGGCAAGATGGAGTCGGAGAGAAATGGGATCCTGTGGTCAGGATGTTGGGATTTATTCTGAATGAGGTGGAGCGCCATACAAGGGCATTTAAGCATTGTGTCGAGTCTCCTTTATGGAGGTGTGACTCGCAGCCACTGAAATGGTCCTGAGTTGACTGCACAGTTCAAGGGGATGTGACAGATAGATACACCTCGGTGTTTCACCTCTCAAGTCAACAGGATATTCCCACCTCCCCAAAGCTTCGTTGGTGCCATTTGGTCGTCGATACCCTCTCTACCCGAGGCCACCAAGGGGCTACATCTTCTCATTCCCCTGAAGCAATTTGTATTTCCTAGACCCTGTGAATGAAGTGAATCAGATATGATGTAAACTTCCAGATTCAGCTTCTTCCACAGAGCACACTGCTTCCACGTGGAACGTGCAGTCTTTTTTTCATTACGAAGACTATTTCACTTATGGATAGACCATAATTTGCTTTTCTGTTCTTCTCTTGATAGCTATTTGCATTTGGAGCTACCCTGGGAAATGCTAATATGAAACATCATTCATGAGCACACATTTTTATTTCTTTTAGCAAAATACCTATGGATGGAATTCCTGGGCTGTACCACAAGTATGGGCTTGATTTACGGGATAGTTTCAAGCTGCTTCCCAAAGTCTTGTGGCATGGTCCATTGATGATGTGTAAGCATGGAGGTTATCAGGCCAGGTACTATCCTAGGTACCAGCGTTAGTCAAACTCACATTTAAAAACACATCACTGCAGCTATTAAGTGAAGAATTGGCCATCCAGGGCCATAACGCAAACAGTAAAACATCTGTACCAGTGGCTTTCTGAGGTTATGAAGTTACTCCACAGGTGTTAGTGCACTCTGAGGCCTAGACGCTTGCCCAAGGCGGGACAGTTGATAAACAGAGAAACAAAGAGGTGGCCCACCCTTGCCCATACTGAGAGCCTAACTCATGTCTATCATGTGGTATCATTCCCTTTGACTATTCAGTTAAAAAAAAAATCAGATTAAATAACACTATGATTAGAATACCTGCTCTTTAACAATTATGTTAGAATATAGAGAGGCACATCTTGAGAAGCTTTTATATGGATTTCAAAATGTTTTGAGTCAAACGTCTTTTAATTTCATTTGTGTAAACCTTTGGAAATACTCTCATGTATATATAATTGATACTAGTACCCATAATCTATTCATCCATCTATCCTAGGACATTTCCTTGCACACACACACACACACACACACACACACACACACACACACACTTGCTTAATGTTTTGCTTCCAACAATTTATTTATCTATTTGAAAGGCAGAATTACAGAGATGGAGACAGAGACCAAGGTCTTCCATCTTCTGATTCACTCTTCAAATGGCCAGCGATATCCAGGACTGGGTCAGGCAAAGTCAGGAGCCTGGAACTCCACACAGATGTTCTCCATGGCTCACAGGGGCCCCAGTGTCTGGGCTGTCTTCTGCTGCTTTCTCAGGCTCATCAGCTGGGACTAAAACTAGTGCTCTTTTGCGATGCCCATGTTGTGGGCAGTGGAGCTGGATGGGAAGTGGAGCAGCCAGACATGAACTGTGCCCATACAGGATGCTGGTGCTTGTAGGCAGAGGATTAGCTAGTTGGTCTCTTCTATTGGGTGGGTCCAGTCTTGATGGTGCCAATTACCATGTGTATGACCATGTGTCTTCCCTCCTCCAAGTTTACCCTTATTTACCATGAGCCATAATGCCAGGATTCATGGTACAGACATGATGGAAGGGCTATGCAAGATGTCAGATACCAAAAAGGCTTAGTTAGTGCCTCATGTTCAGAAACCCCACTTGATAAAACGTGATCTATTATGCCGAGTAAAAGTTTCTTGGATTCCCACTGAATGGAACGGCCAGATACTTATCAAAATGAAACAAAACAACCACAATCATCCCAACATCCGTGCATCTGAGATGAGTGATGTCTAAGTTCATTTGTCTGTGTTGATTTGCCCTATAATGAAACCCAACAGCCATCAAACCGTCTACTGCAGAGGTATCCCCCTTCCTCTGGCCTGTTCTGTTGAGCATTTGTCAGTTGCCATTTAAAATGAAAGAATGTTTATTTCCTAGGCAATCATATACTCAGAAACAGCAAACAAGGAAGGGAAGTGTTGCCACAATGGGGAGATTTTATTAAGAGATTATTTAATGTTATTGATAATTTGCACCCAGGGTCAAGGAACGGCACCGATCAATAGCTGCACACATCAATGTTTAATCTGCTTTCAGCTTTTCGCTGGAGTATTTAATTAGCTTGTGATATGGAAAATCACACGGATTACACAAGGCAGTGAATGAATGTTCTGGAACTAAATGCCGAAGTGATTATTTTGCTCCCATCACCCTATGAGAAAGAATGCCTGGAAAATGTGTTGAAGTGTGGAGTGCTTATAAGAGGCGAAACGAGAGTGGGGCAACTCCAGAGGAAGCTTGCTTTGGATTTGTGTTTATTCATGAACTTACTCATTTTATTTGCACCTTATTCCCCTCCCACAGGGTTAGAGTGACTTTGTAGATGAGGAAATAAATATGAGTTTGGGGACTTTACATCATTGGCTCTGTTTTGCTGTTGATGACAATGCTACTTGGGTAGCTGCCCTTCAACAAGTTAGTTTCTTTTACTTTGGATTGTCAAGATCATAAACTCCAAGAGTTGGAAAAGATTCCCTGACTCAAACCACTTTTTTAAGGTTTATTTTTATTTGAAAGGCAGAGTTAGAAAGATAGAGAGATATTCCATCTGCTGGTTCACTCTCCAAATGGCTGCAATAGCCAGAGCGGAGCTGGTGCCAAACCAAGAACCAGAAGCTTCTTCTGGGTTGCTCACCTAAGTGCACAGTCCTTGGGGCTCTCCTTCACTGCTTTCCTAAGTGCACCAGCAGGGAGCTGGATTGGAAGTTGAATAACTGGGACACATATGGGCACCTATATGGGATGCCAACACCATAGACCAAGCACTTCCTCAAACTTCTGGTACTCAAAATGCTAATCTCATTCCCATGTACCTTCAGGGGAAGGCCTGCCCAGGAATGGTATTTAATTGACCCTTGAAAGCCACCTTATCACAGGTCACAGAGGGATTCGAGGATGACACTGATAATCTCTTGATGTTCTGTTACTCTTGATGTTGGCAGGATTTTAACCTCTACTGGCTCCTTCAAGATGGCACTGAACCAGTCACTTCCTCCAGGAAGCTCACCTCTCTTCTGCAACCAGATGCAATCTCCCCTCTCAGCCACTCTGCATCCCTGCACTCCATGATGATTTCTCTTGGAGCCACAGCATTGGTGAGAAGTGATATTCCTCCACCTGCCCCTACCTATCCGCCCCCACCACTGGTGCTTAGGTACCAAAACAGGGCTTGCCATCTGTGGAGGTCTGGTGTTGTCATTCGCTCCACTCAGTCTCTGTGTGTTCTTGGGACTCCAAGTGCTGATGTCCCCAGCTGTGGATGTTCTCTGAAGAGAACAGTGTAAACCTAAGTCACTGGCTTATGGCAGCTGCTTCACCACGGCCCACCACTGCAACAAGTATTATCAATGAAGTTACTTGAACACAGAGTCCAAATATGATTCAGCTGCCTCTCTCCTGAATTACATGTTGTCAGTGCATGAATGTGGTCATAGGACAGACACAGAACAGATTCTCATCTGCCGGTTTACAACCTAAATGCTTGCAAGGGCTGGGGCCAGACTGATTTTGAAGCTGGAAGCTGAGAACTTGATCCAGGACACATACATGGGCAGTAAGAACCTAATTGCTCCATCACCTGCTACCTCCCAGGGTCCACAGTAGCAGGAAGCTGAAGTCAGGAGAAGGAACTGGGCTGGGGTTCAAGAGTGTCAAACCCAGGTCCTCTGATACAACACGCCAGCACCATTTGTTTTTATTTATTTATTTTTATTTGGAAAGACAGATTCAATTTACAGAGAGGAAAGACAGAGAGAAAAATATCTTCCATCTGATAGTTCGCTCCCAAAGCTGAGCTGATCTGAAGCCAGAAGCCAGAACCCTCTTTCAGGTCTTCCACTCAGGTGCAGGGTCCCAAGGTTTTGGGCCATCCTTTACTGCTTTCCCAGGCTATTAAGCAGTGAGCTGGATGGGACGTGGAACAGCCGGGACATGAACCAGCACCCATATGAGATCCAGGCACTCATATGGGACCCCAGGTCTGGCAAGGTGAGGATTTAGCCATTGAGCCATCGTGCCAGGCCCCCAGCATCTTAACTGCTAGACCCAACGTCCACTTCTGAAATACTTTCAAATGAATAAGTGAATCAATTAATTAGATGATGTTTTCACTGTGATCTCTATGTGCTGTGTCGGGTCTTAGGGGTGTGGGAAAGGGGAGCCCCAGCTTGCCCGTTGGGCTCTCACACGTCTGATCCCAAGGGCTTCCTGGCATGGCTCCTTCATCATGGAGTTACTTCCCATGGTTCTTTAGGGCCCTCCCTTCCTTGCTTGTGGAGTTCTAAGATCTGTTGATGTAACCGGCTATATCACCATACGAATTACCTTGTTCCTGCATGCTGCTTGTCAGAGGCCAGGATTTACAGGAGTCATTGAGCTCCTCTTGCAGAGTTTGATCATCCTTTTGTGCACAGGCTTCCCTCCACCCCCTGCCATCCAGCCAAGTCCCAATCCATCAGCTGCCATAGGTATGTATATATGTATTCCCGCCTCCTTCTCTTGCTTCCTTTCTGCCAAACACAGGTAGGGTGTGGAGGAGAAGATGTGCAGCCCGGGGTTGCTTTGGTCAAGGAAATCTCTCAGGCTCTTTAGCAATGAACTTGCTTCTCATTCATGGTTCTCTGCAGCTGAAATATGGTCCCGGGGAGCTGGGGAAATAGGCCCCATCCTCTTTTCCTGGTAGAATTGAGCCATCTTTTTCCTACTTGCCGTCTGCCACCCGTGCTGAAAGGTTAATCTGTTCCTCTTCGCAACTAGTGCATTTATCATAGGGAAGTGGTCTGTGGTGGGAAATATTGATCAAAGGCCTGCCAGGTCCTCTGCTGGGGTTGAAATTGAGTTGCAGTCCATCAATGGCCTGGCATTTGGTGGTGTAGAGAGGAGGTGCTGGACGCTGCAGGTGGTAAGGCTGATGGATTGAGGCAGGGGACTGGAAAGGGGGGGGTCTCCTCCCCTTGTCTCCCTGGTTGGCTTAGAGGGTGGGGCGCAGCTGCTGTTTCTGGACAGAATTGGGAAGCATTGGTGAAGTGAATTGGGAACCTCAATGCCGTCATCCATGGGCGCCAGACTCCGTCTGTGTGGGGGCAAAGAGAAGAAACTGAGCTGTTGAACTTTAGGGGTTCATGGGATCGATCTCTGAGTGTATAAGTGGTACCCTCAAAATTAAATTCCACTGAGACCATAGGGGTGGGCCACACTCTCCACAAGTAATGGCTGGTTTGCAGATTCCATACAACTGCTTTTACAATGATGCTGTGATTTAGTGCTGATCCTGAGCTTCTATTGGGATGCGAATCCCTCCTCACTCCCTCTCTCCTTTCTTCTATTCTTTTTTCTTCCATTCCCCTTCTCCCTGCCTCCCTCCTTTGCCTCCTTCCTTCCCTCTGTACTCTCTCCCCACCTCAAACACCTGCTACTGCTGTGCTAAACACAAGGAACAGAGGGAAGGGCTGGAAAGCCTCCCTTTCCCTCAGGTGGCCCCCAATCTTGAATAGAAAGTCTCTTTCATGTGACATCGTCTTGTAAGTCACTAGGTGCTCTGGTTGATGGGTGAGTGTGGACAACTGAAAGGGGAAGATGGCCTGTGCTTAGGGGAGTGGCACAGCGAGGAGGGCATCACAGAGGAGGCGGCTTTGGAGAGTGTCTAAGGAAGGATAGGAAACGTATGAAGAAGGACAAGGGTTTGGAGGGTCAGTGTGATGGGTTCAACTAGCTAATGCTCAGCCTGCAAGCACCAGCATCCCATATGAACACCTGTTCATGTTTTGGCTGCTGTATTTCCCATACAATTCACTGCTTGTGGCCTGGGAAAGCAGTCGAGGATAGCCCAAAGTCTTGGGATCCTGTACCCACATGGGGGACCTGGAAGAGGCTCCTGGCTCCTGCTTTTAAATCAGCTCAGCTCTGGCCATTGTGGCTGCTTAGAGTGAATCCATGAATGGAAGACCTTTTTCTGTTTCTTTTTCTCTGTAAATATGTTTTCAAATAAAAATAATTACATATATGTACGTATATATATTTTAAAAAGGACAATGTGAAGTACAGATGGGAGTTTGTAAGCAGAAGCGTTGTCTCATGTAGAGAAGCCCAAAGGTGATTCAGTGTGGCTGACATCCAGACTCCCGGCCATGTCCTAGTTGTTGTGGCCATCTGGGGAGTGAACCAATGAAGGAAAGTTCTCCTTACTCTCCACCCCCGTTAACTCCTCCTTTCAATTAAATAAAAACAATTTCCCAAGCAAAACATCAAGCCAGAGACAGAGGGGTTATTGCAAGAAGTGAGTATAAGTAAAGGACTTAACACGGTGCTTGGCATGAAGTGGGTCCTTGAATTATTTTATTTCCCGTAATAATTGGAATTATTGGTTGTAAGTGACAGAAAGCCATCTGTACCAGTCAGGGGCTCAGTAAGCAACAGATGGAGCACTCATTTGGGGTATTATGAGCAGCGATGAAGAAGGGAGCTGTTGACAAAGGCCCAAAAGCAGCTGGAGAGAAATGTGCAAGATAAACCCAGGGCAGGACCCCTGGGAGTGGCGGTAGTGGGCACCCTTCCGCCAACAGGAGAGGGTATTACCAGCTCTCCTGGTGACACCAGCTCTCGACTGAGGAGGTTGGGGTGGAGGAGGGGTGGGGGCTGCCTGGGACCTTTGTTTGAACTTGTGCTGCCTAGTCTCAGCACCACCACACCTCCATCTCCACCAGGGCTCCCTCCACGCAGTCGCCATTCTCGCTGGGAGCCAGGTGGTGAGGGGTTGGAGCAGAGAGGCGGGTGAATATAGAAGGAAGCTCAGAGCACAGGAAGCCCACCCCCTCGAGCTTGATTAGCCGCAGTGTGACATCATTGGACAACTGGGTAGAGCTGTCTCAAGCATGCTGATTTCAACAGGCCCGGTAACTTTGTCTGCCTCGATGCTGGGTGGTACAGGTGGACTGAAACCTTACACGAAACTGCATCCAACCAGTCTAGCAAGCCAAGTGGAGAGAGACCATACAAGGGGACTTCTGGCAATTAAAAAAGATAAGTCCCTCATCTCTTTCCTAGAAATCTCAACAAAGGTCCAGACCAGGGACTGGGCCCTACTTCTTTTGTTGACATAACCCTGATTTAAATATTCTAAGCCTCAGTCTTCTTATCTTTGAAATGGGATCAATGGCATCCTCAGCCAGTTGTGGAAAGAGGGACTGGAGACTAATACCTAAAGTCACTTTGCCTTTGGAACTACACTTCCCAGATGGAGATCCCTGACCATTCACACAGCAAGGTGGGCGGCCTGCGGAGAACGGTACCCCTGTGTCAATTCCTAGTCTCTGGACTCCAGAGAGAATGCTGGGATTGAGATGCTTTGCCTCTCACATCCCATTCTGCCTCTGCTCATGGATTCCAACCTGTCATATCCAAATGACTCTTCTCAGCCACATAGGTTGGTTTCCGCTGGCGCCACACAGGGCAGGTGGCAGGGACCCACGGGCCCCCACCACAGGGTAGGGTTTCCAGCATTCTCTGTGGGAGCGGCGTCTCTGATGGTGCCTGCTGAAAGCCCGGGGGCATATAACAGCCGTGTTCGTCTCCATAGGGACGCACAATCGGGCTCCCCATCTGGGACTCCCACACTCTAATGGCTTCCCCTCCCTTGGAAACATCCACACCAGGAAGGGGAGGGGAAACTTTTTTTTTTTTTAAATCTCGTTTGCTCGGTGAAAGAGCCAATTGTCCATGAAATCAAATCGAGGTGAAATACATATTAAAATACTGTGGACCTGCTCAAATCAGTTAGATGGAAAAAAAAAAAAGCTCCCAAGGTCCTCCAGCGTGTGCCGCTGAGATTTATAATCATATTACATCGCTTGTAGTTGGGTAACAACAACAACCAAAATCTGAGTGTCTTGAGTTTAAAATATGATTCTGGGCAGTACAGTTCTGCGTGAAAACATTTCTAGCAGGAAATAGGCAGCCAGGTTCTAGTCTCCGTGCATCCACGCTCAAGTGAAGACTCTGTTATTGCATCATGAATGGGGGTGTGTGGGGAGAAGGGTAGGGCTGGTTATATGCCGACAACCACCCCAGCTTTCCATCTTTGTCTCTGCTGATGTTTATGGAGAATGTTCTGTAGGAGATTATGCACCTGACAGTCAAAGTGTTGGCTGACCCATCTTGAAGCTCTGCAGGTCTCTCTTGCTTCCTTAAGGGTTGCATGTGTCTTAGTTGGAGAAGTGTGAGTCCTCATTATGGTTCCAGCAAGGGCCATACACTGAGGGGTCTGTTTTCGATGCATACACAGGTAGGGTGGATGTGTCATCTTTAATGCCTGCCCCATCAGGTACTTACCATGGGACTAGGCTCTGTCTGGTTTTCTGAAATGAGGTGTCTGAAGCCCCTGTGCTCAGGGCAAGCTGGTTTTCCAAACAGAATGGAAGATTAAGCAGTACATTAAAAAACAGAGCTAATGGACGCCAGTCCCAGCGGGGTGCTCAGGAGGTTGTTGGATTCTGCCAAGCCTGAGAGGTCCTGAGTGTGCTGCCAGTGTTCCCGGGGGGGCCCTCGCGGCCCTCACGGGTAGGGGCTGGATGTCGGGGGACAGTGACTCAGCGCCATGTGGTGCTTGGGTTTGGGCAATCTTCCCTTGGGAGGTAACTGGCTGGTAGAAGTTGACTAATCCTTCTTCAAGGGAACCCTCCATGCTCTGCCTCCTCCCCCTCTCTCCCATCTCTTTTTCCCTTTACGTAGGTTCATGCGATTGCTGTAACAAAGCAGCTCAAATTTAATGGATTGAAACAACACAATTTCAATATCTTATGTTTCCAGGTATGGGAAGTCTAAAATGGTTCATTCCCATTGAGCTAAAATGCTGGCTTTGAATGATTGCTGTTAATGCTATAGTTATTGCTATTGTTACTAATAGTATTTCAGCAATGAGAAGGCACCTGCTTTTTGCCTTAGCAAAAAAAAAAAAAACACATTGTTCATTGCAAGTAGATTAATAGCAAACGCGAGATTTCTTAGACTCTTCCATGGGTTAAAAGGCAAGGCCTCTGGATCCAGAGATCCCAATTGTGTCTCAGAACCAGATTCCTGTTTCTTGGTGCTGCTTTATCTGCTCTGCCCTGGCTCCAGGCTCTCCTTTCTCTCTGGGGTGTTCTCTTTTAGATCCACACAGACAATATGTCATTCGTCCCAGCTGTTCTCACAAAAAGAGGGGAAATCTTTTTTTTTTTTTAATTTTTAAGATTTGTTTACTGAGGCCAGCATTGTGGCACAGCGCGTTAAGATGCCACCTGAGGCTCAAGTGTTGTGTATGACTGCTGGCTTGAGTCCTGGCTGCTCCGTTTCCCATCCAGCTGTTGGCTAACGTGCCTGGGAATTCAACAGATGAGGTTTCACTGGTACCATGCGGGAGGCACGGGTAGAGTACCAGGCTCCTGGCTCTGGTCTGGCCCACCAGTGACCTTTGAGATCATTTAGGGAGTGAGCCAGAAGATGGAAGATCTCTTTCTCTGTCACACTGTTTTCTCAGGCACCTGAGCAGGCAGCTGGAGCAGAAGTGCAGCAGCAGGAATTCCAATCAGGGCTCTGAGTTGGAATGGCTATGACTTAACCCACTGTGCCAGGAAGTAAAATCTTATCTCATTGGCCAAAAGTGGATCATAAACACATCCCTAAACCAATTGATTAAGGTCAGTGAGACAATGAACCTTGTCGATCAAGCCGATCATATTACATATTTACTTCTGGGGTCATGGGAGGAATAATTCATTCTCAAATCATGTTCCCAAGCCGGGAGGACTGTCTGTGTATGTGGCCTGCAGCTCCTTGGATCCTTCCTCCCTCCATCTCTATCTTTGCTGTCTCTGTATCTTTATCTGTCATGCTCTCTCTGTGTACCTCTGTCCCTGTTTCTGTCTCTGCCCCTGAGTCTGTGTGGTGTCTGCAGCCCAGAGCCTCTTGTTTTATAGATTATGACAAATGAAGCTCGGAGAAGTTCAATGGCTTTTTCAAAGAAAGGCAATTGATGTCAGAAGATTTAAACCTACTTTTGATTAATTACACATTTCACGGGTTATCAAGTTTGATTTGGCACTATTGACATTTTGAGTCAAATAATTTTTAAAAAAATATTTATTTACTTGAAAGGCAGAGTTTACAGAGAGGGTGACACTGAGAGAGAGAGCCAAATTCCAGCAGTTAGCTTGCTCTCCAAATGGTCATGGTAGCTGGTCAGAGCCAAGCTCAAGTCATGAGCCTAGAACTGTAACACGATCTTCCTCATGGGTGTGAGCAGTCCACTTGGGCCACCTTCCACTGTCCACGATCATTAGCTGGGAGCTGGAGGCAAAATGGAGCAGTCAGGACTTAGACCAGAGTTTCACATGGAGTGTTGACATTGTGGTAGCAGCTTAACTTGCTGTGCCACAATGCCAGCCCCTTTGAGTCAAACAATTCTATGTGTTGGGGGTGGGGTTGTGTTTCGGAATGGGATGTAGAGCATCATCTCTGGCATCTACTCCTCGGATGTCATTCTCAAGTTTTGGCAGCAAAAACCTGTCTCTAGACACTGCCAAATGTTCCTTCAAGGGCAAAAGCTTTCCTTGCTTGAGAACCACAGCAAGGCACTCCATCTCTGCTCCTTAGCGGTTGCTTGTACCATTGGGTGAGTACTTCATTTCCTGTTTCCTTATCTTAGAAACTGGATCAGAAAGACACAATACCTGCCACGTGTGTAGAATGTCTAGTCATCATCTGGTACTTCAGTGTTTCCAGAACAGTAGTCAATTTAGTCTCGAATACCAACCCGGGTGTAATTTTACAAGGGAGGGTTTCTCCCTCTCTTCCTGGCAAATTAAAGACACTCTGAATTGCAAATGAGGAAAAGCATTTGAGGCCACTCCTGTTTCCTAATTAGTACAACTCTATTGACAGCCCTGGTTCCTTCAAAGGGTGCTCCCTGGGACGTGGGAGCTGGCTGCAGACTTGGAACAGAGTCAAATATCTCTCATCAAACATTTCTGTGCTCAGAAACGAGGCCACCTTCTCCAATAGGGAGCTGCTGCTGTAAATGTTCCCATGCTTATTAAATTCCTGCAGAGGCCGTTTTAGTTGGGCCCACCCTCCTTACACCCTCTGTCCCCACTTGGGTAAACCAGTTTGCACAGCACTGCTCCTGTTTGGACTCCAGAGCAGCATCTCAGCGGAGCATCCCTGCTTTGTTTTCTCTCAGCTCTGCCAGACTGACACTCACCAGCTCCTAGCATCTTCAAACTCATCAGTGTCTTCAGTTCTGGTCCAAAGGTGAACCCATAGCCTTGCTGTGACCCAAAGAACCTCTTTCCATCTTTATGTCCTCCATGCCTGGCACCTGGTTTGGCACAGAGAAACTTAGTAGTAAGCATGGAAGAAATGAATGACTGAACAGGTGCCAAGTGTTCACCTTGCCTTTGAACCCCTTGATGCATGTCAGGTGATGGATGCACATGGCAAAGCCTGGGACTTGGATGGCCTCCATGTTTCCTGCTGGCTCCATGCTCCTCATCTCATCAGAGGTCATCACTTGTGGCTCCATATGTCCCCTACTACCAGCAAGTAAGTTTTATCGGGCTGGATTGACATTTGGAAAGCAGGTGACTGCAATATGTTAGAAAGGACATATGCTCTTCATTTCATTACTGCCTCCATCATCTTACAGCTATAACCTCAGTCAGTTATGTTTCCTTCTTGCACACTCTGAGGATGAGGTACTGCATGTCCCTCCACCATGAGGAGCTCCTAGCAGGTTGTTCTACCTGCATTCCAGGCCTTGCAGCCTGGTGATAGATATGTAATCTGTTTGCCTCGAATCCTGGCCCATGGGTAATACCTCTTCAGCCTGGGCCCATCCTCCCTTCCATATTTTTCCCCCAACCCTCTTGCACTGTTGTGCAATAAAGATCAACTGGGGATCCATCAGTGCCTCTCGTCGGATGTCTCAGCACCTCGTCTTCCATTCTTGATTTTGTGTCTTATTCTTAAATTTGGCTCTGTATAGAAGCAGAGCTCCCAGAATGATCGGAACTGGTTCTCAGGTGGATGCCTTGCCTCATCCAGAGGCCTTTCCTCTGAAGTCTTGGCAAGGACGACCTTTGAAGTACACACTGGGATTACCTTTCTCTTTGAACTTCCTTTTCCAGACCACACAGATGTCAGGCGCCCATCCAACCCAGCACGCTCTCACCCCAAGTAGTCCTTGCTCCTTCTTGTGCCTAGTCCTGGTAAACTTTGTCCCCAATCTGGGCTGGGTAATGACCTCTTCCAGGGCTACCTGAACTACCTCAGGGTTGAGGGGGACCAGGAATAGGATGGGAGGGCACGGTTAGCAGCCTAAGATGTTCAGGCCAATTGTGTTTATGTTCACGGCCAATTGTGTTTATCTTTTTTTTTTTTTTCAAACATAGGCAAGCTCTTTATACCACATGCAACCAAAAAAAAAAAAAAAATGTTTGCAGCAATTCTTTCTTTGAGAATAAATGTTTCAGGGATAAAATAATGATTGGGAGAGAACAAGGTATATGTAGCAAAAATTCCAAATTAATGGAACTTGAAAAAATGCCAGAATGTCTGTGTTTGTGAAAACAGTGTGTATATGCACCAGGAGCTTGCCTGCTCCCAAGGAGCCCTTTCTTAGGATAACAAAGAACCAGTAAGGACAGTTCTTTCCAATGCTCTCCCACATCCAATGCACGATGTCGGCTTGGACGTGGGAGAGAGGCAGGAGACCTGACTTTTTCTATTGCTCTGTAAGCTTGGATAGTGTCCTTTCTCGGTCAGGTAGTGTTGCTGTCTGTGAAGAGCCGTGAATGTCCTTGTAGGGCCCTATTCTCGTGACCTCATCCGCTAGCAATCCTCTTTCCAAACCCATCCAGCTTGGAGGTGCATGGAAACCATCCCGGCATCTTGACTTTACAGATACGGAACTAAAACGCAGAGACGGTCAAACTTGTCCGCAGCAGACCATGGCTAGACCTGTGTTCACTTCATTCTAACTTTGTTTTTGTATGCCACATTGCCTTTGTAAGATACATGGATAAGGGGTGTGATGGACTTTGTGGACTTGGTCAGCGCAGAACCTGTGTGTCTGCGTGTGTGTGTGTGTGTCGGGGGGACCAGGGGATACTGATCCCTTTGATGTTCAGGATTCAGTTTTGAGAGCCATGAAAGTGGAAACTGTCAATGACATCTGTTCTCTGTTTGGCTTAAGCAGGGCTCACAGGTGCAGAATGCCCTCAGGGCTTGCAAGGAAGGGGATGGGAAAAGTACCCACTGCCCTTCCAGCCACAGGATGGCAGTAGAGAGCAGGCCCACACCAACAATCCAGAGCAGGCACCACACTGTGTGCCTGGAGCCAGCAGGGCAGCCCAGCCAGGAGGTGGATTTTTCTTGTGTACGCATTAGTATGATTTTGGGTAGACTCATGATTACTATAGCTTCACTAAGAGCATGAATGGGGCACCTAAGAGCAATTGAGGCACCTACATGCATACTGAGCAGCCTGGATCCAAGTCCCAGCTCTGCTCCTAATTCCAGCTTCCTGGGCAGGCAGCAGGTGACAACAGATGATGGAGTCCAGTAGCGCACACGGAGACCCAGAGTGAGTCTGTAGCTCCTGCTCCTGGCCTTGGCTTGGCCCAGTGGTAGCAACTGTAGGCATCGGGGGAGTGAAAGCAGTCGGGGAGAGATCCCTCTCTCTCTCTGCCATGAAACTAAAGCAGAAAATACTTTAAAGGAAAAGCACAGCTGTCTCTGCTTCTACTTCTCAGAGGAGTAAGGAGGTCACGCTCACAGACCAACAGAGTGAAACCTGAAGGGTGAAAGTGATTAGAAATTCAGCAGTTGACACAGAGGGAGCTACCTGCATTTCCTTTATTCTGGCTCCCCTACCTAATAGCGTTGTGCGGTTTTTAAAGAATCACTTAACACCTTTGATTATCAGTTAATGATTGTCATCGAGAGATAAAGACAGTCATAACCACAGCTGGCACTTGCACATTGGTGCACGGAGCGTAAAGGGGCCGCCGTCACCTTGCTTGAAACAGGACGTGGAAGGGCCTGATGTTTCTAGTTTTTATTTTCCCTCCTGAAAGAGCTTGCATGGCTCCCCAGAGGAGAGAGCCCAGCCTGCCATTTATCCCAGGCACTAAGTGCTCAACATTCATCACCGATTTTAATGTTCCTGTAAGCTCTTTGAGGTAGGGCTTACTATCGCCCTCTATGCGTAAAGGAAAACTGAGACCCTGGAAGATGTAACACCTGAAGCCAGCAGGTAATGGAGAAGGAGTTTGATTCCAATGCCTGGCTCTTAACAATCATGATATTCTTCTTCCTACCAGAAATTCAAAAGCTGAGGATGAAGTCCAATTTGGACATGAAGATTTTAGGAGCTCATTGATAAAAAAGAATGCAGCATGCATAACCCAGACTACATGTCACAGTCTATGAAAAGATAACCAAGCAGGACCAAAGTGGCCTGTAATTCTCCTCTCTCTCTCTCAGATCCTCTGCCTCTCTCTCTTTCTCTCTCTCTTGTTCTCATCTCTCTTTCTGTATCAAACCTATTCTATTGGTCAACATTTTGTTGCTATAACTAAAATACATGAAATAAGCTACTTAGAAAGGAAATAGATTGATTGTGGTTCAAGGCTTTGGATATTCACAGCCCAAGAGCATGGGGCTCTGTTGGTCTGGGGTTGAGAGAGTGTGGTGGATTGTGTGTGCAGGGAGGAGGGCAGATCAGTCAGGAAGCAGAGTTACAGAGAGCCTGCTTGCTCTTCTAGAACCCTGTGGTCTCAGAAAACCAGTGATTACGCCATAGAGTTGCACCCTAGCAACAGCTCCAACCCAGTCCCCTCCCAAAGACCTCATCTTCAGATAATGCAAGCCTCCATCCTCAGCCAGCAAACCTAGGGCTTTAAAGAAACAAGGGCTACAGGGTCTGGAGGAGACTAAGCTTGTTCATATCAGGGCAGGCATCTTCTTCTTGGCCTCAAGTCTAGCTTGCAGTGCTAAAAGGCTCACAGGAATGAATCAAGTGCTATTTTGTAAGATTTAAAGCTTCCTTTGATGACAAGACACAGCACTGGGACACTAAGAGAGATGAAAGACTGCTATTCATATCCCTGAGCAAGAGCAGGCCACACAAGGGACTTTGCACCCAGGGATAGAGTAATAGCCAGCTGGAGCTGCAGGGCGCAGCTTACTTGCGGAAAGCAGTGTGCAGTTGCTTGGTTTTGTGGGATTCTTGGAGATTGAATAATACTTAAGGTGGGCTCATGGGCATAGATTGTCCCTATTTGTTTGGGACCTGGCCCCAGGGTAGTTAGGTCAGATGCCTTGTGACCCTGGAATGAGAGAGATGTGAACTAAATTGGCTGGTTTCTAAGAGGAAGCAGCGTAGCCTCACATCAGGGTCCTGACTGGGTGCAGACAGTGCAATCCACAGTTGCAGTGTAGGCACAGTGCCTACCGAGAATGGGCTCGCTATCTAGTGGGGCGTTGGGGCTACCAAAGCTACCAGCCCTAAGGGAAACCCTCTCTTTGTGACTAAAGGAGCAGCCTCTGAAGTCAGCTTTGCACCCAGGATTGCTGCAAACACTGGCCTTGAGGTCTTGTGCCTCAGTTTATCTTCAGCAGATTGGAGGTGATGAAAGTAATCGCCCCTTTCCCGCAGGGGAAGTGTGTGGAGGAATGAATGTAGGAAGGCACCTCAGTCTCTAGCAAGATGTAAATATTTAATAAGTGTGACTAACTATTATGAATATGATTATCATCAGCATTAAAATGCGATGTATACTCTAATGGAAACAAGCTCACAAAAGGCTGTGAGAGCAAAGGAGTTGGAGAGGGAGTTAGAGTTCCCGAGGAACTGGACGCATCAGCTGGCTGATCCTTCTGCTGCAGAGGAGGCAGCGTGTGCAGGTCGTCCTAGCTCAAGACCCAGCAGTAGAGTAGGCTGATGATCTAAGGATCTATGGAACATCCACCTTACGGGAAATCCAACACAGCCGGGGATGGAAGGAAAGCAATGAATTCATTTAAGTCCCTGCAGGAGGGGAGCAGAGAGAGGGGACTAGGGAGAGGTGATGGCCACATACTGACAACAGATATGAGTTATGCAAGAGCTGGACTGAACTGTTGCTTTTATGCAATCGTCTGTGGGCTACTGAATACATCCTCAGGCCATGTTGCTTGAAAATCCACCATTAGCATTTTAACTTAATTACTTTTTTCAGTCAGGTGCATTTTTATAGGATTTAGGCATTATGTCACCCAGGAGGGATTGGATAATACCTCCTGCAGGATGATCTGCATGGATTACAAGTGGGGTGCTGTGTAGTCCCAGCTTTCCATGGTTTTCAACAGGAGAAAAATGATTACTCTGTGACATAGGCTGTTTGAAGAAAAGGATACCTGGCTCCCAAGCAGAACTGACATAATCATCTCTCCCACTTACCTTTTGAAGCATCTAAGATATTGATCTTGGCACATGGTTGTGTAAAGCATGGATAGTACATGAATCTTGTGTGTTTCACCTAGATTTTCCAGGACAATTGTAAACACTCAATGATCTATTGATTTGTTAGGTGCACAAGTATCCAAGAGAAATTTATATATGGCAGGCTCTTAGTAATAGAAAAATTACCAGAATGCTCCCAAAGCTTTGTCATTCTGTAGTATACCCTGGTAGCTTCAGGCTTACAGGAAACAAACCAGTTTACCCCATCTCATGGAATGTCTCCTCTTGTTCTTACAAAAGGCGGATCCTCACTGGATGCGCTTGGCCAGGCAGGTGGAATCAACAGGTGGGTCTAGGGCTGAATATCTTGGCTTTCCCTGGAGTCCAGAGAAAAATGTAGTCAACTCTGTTCATTCAGATAGATTTAGTGTGTTTGAAGGGTGAGTCCCTGCAAAGATGGGGTATAGTTTCCAACTGGCCCAGAAGCTAACTAATCAATGGTAACTTATACTCCAAAATTTTAAAAAGACCTTAGGAATGTTCAGGAGTCTTAGGGCCCTGCGCGATCTTGGTCTGCAATCTTATCCCTAAATTTTCCCCTAAAGGCAACCTCTACAAGTGGCTGTTCCTTTGTCTCACATTTGCTGCCTTTCCTCCCAGCCTGATCTACTCCTTAAGACACCCAGCGCTGTAGTGACCTCATTCATTCTGGGCTGATATTGTGGTGCAGGGAGTTAAGCCTTTGCCCATGACAACCACCTCCCATAAGAACATGCTGGTTCAAGATTCAGGTTCTCCTCAGCTGAGCCAGCTCCTTGCTGGTGTGCCTCAGAAGGCAGTGGAAGAAGATCCACGTGCTTGTGTTCTTATGACTCATATGAGAGACCCATATGGAGTACCAGGCTCCTGATTTCAACCTGGTCTAGTGTCAGCCATTGTAGCCATTTGGGCAGTGAATCAGCAGATGGAAGACCTCTCTCTCTGTAACTCTACTTTTTCAATAAATAATCTTCAAAGGATAATAAAGCCTATGCTACTGGTTTCCAATGCCAATTGCACATAGAGTGACTATGCGACTGCTCCAGGGAGCTGTTTTACAAATAATTGTTTCATACAGCTGAGAATCATTTCATCATGCCTGCTCATTTCTCTTGCAGCTACCCCAAGCTACATCCTTGGGTCCTGCGGTAAGCTAGGAAAGGGAAGAGGAGAATAGCTCCCTCTTGCTTCTACTCTCCTAAGGGCAGATTCCTACTTTCAGCTTAGCCCGTTTCAGAAGCTTCTCCATTCTCTCACTTCCTCTTCCCCATTTATACCTGAATTCTACTTGCCTCCTAAGCTCAGGTTCCTCTGCTCTGTGGCAAATTGGATGAAATCTTCTACAGATTAGGTTATGTCCACTGGTGAATGGGCAATTTCATGGCTATGAGAATTGCTTCTGATGTCATTGATGAGCTTGATTTCAACCTTGGGGAGGTAAAATCCCTGTTAAGCATATTCTGTTTCTAAATCTCCCTGTAATCTAGGCTGTCAACTCCCCGAGACAGGGGCTGTTTGATTTGTCTTACTCATTTTTGAATACCCAACATCCAGATCTCTGCTTTGTATCTAGTAAGCATTGAGTGAACACTTGCCACATGAATGTACAAGTGAAAGTATAAAATGGTGGTTGGAGACTTAGATGTGATCTGTTCTTTGCCCTGAAGGTTTAGGGGTCAACTGTTCTCATAGGTGGGCAGGGATGCAGGGCTGCACACTTGAGTCTATGGGTGGGTGTAAAAGTGAGCATCTGCACCCACATGGGTGTTCATGCATGGGATATATCAGTATTAAATGGATCTATATTCCAGGCAACCACTTTTCATAGCCGTGAGTCATTATATGGGTATGTCGTTATTTCATCAATTTCACAAACGTTGGGCAGGCGTGATGTTTCCAACACTGTTACTACCACAGAATGCACAATGTAAGAATTCTCATTTTCATTTTTCAAAGGAGGCAAGAGAGAGGGCCTGAAAAAAAAAAGCCAAGAACTTTGCTCATGCTGAGGCAAGTGGAATTGTAGCTGAAATCTTGTGATTTCATTCCTAGGCTAATGCTGTGGGTCTACCCAGCTTGAGCATTTAGCGGTTCACCTGCACTCCAGTTTGGTCTATTTCCTCTGGCGCTGTAAGAGAGCCTTGTTTCCCTGGAGACCAGAGTGACCAAGAGCAAGGAAAGATTTTTTTGACATGTTAATTTTTGGCTTCAGCATTGTTGGCTAGCGTGCATTATGTTTGGAATGGCAAGAACACCTCTTGGTAGACAGGACCGAAAGTCAGAGACGATAGATGGTGTCCTGTGCCAAAATGGACTTGGACCTGGCTTCGACAGTTTTCTTTTAGCCTCGGTTTCCTCCTCACATTCTCCATCCTTCTCACTTACCTGTCATGGTGAATATCAAAGGAAATATCTGATATAAAGGGTTTGATCTTAGCGATTATCACCCAATTCACTGTAACCATTAGGGAACCTCTCAGGAAGGTTTAAATAATTTTTCATTTTTTTTTTTTTTTGGCCTAGAGAAAGTATAGCCCTGGGAACTGAGGAAGCTTTAGATCAAAAAATCTAAACTTCTTCTGGTGCTCTCCATGGTGCCAGAAGAGATGAAAATAAAAAGTGAAAACTATTTCTATAAATGGAAATTCTTAAGGAAGCTAGGTCAGGCCAAGTAGCTACGTGTGTAAAATCCTACCTGACGACACACTTGCCTGCTCATCAGTTTCCTTTCATCGAGGTCCACTCCACTTTTGCCGATGGCATCCCGTGCCATGATCATGTCTGAGTGGGCATGGGAGGCAAAGGAGGATCCCTGCCTCTCGTCCAGTGTTCCCTGTGGCTTTCTTCATCTTTGGCAAGGTATGTCATTCCATCAGTCAGCGTCCAGCACCTACCAGGAGTCATTTCATCCCTCCAGGGCTTGGGCAGGCTCACAGATGGAGAAGTAGCCCAGGCCCAATCTTTCTGTAATGAGCAGAAATACGTAGCTGGTCATTTCATAAGTTGTCATTTCCTGAAAATTCTGTGGACGCAGGCTGAATCATCATATTCATGTACCAATAAAGGGCTGTTTCAGAAAAGGAGTTTGTGCATTGCCGAGAACTCAATTTTTTCCCCAACTCTTTCTCCCTTTTTTCTTGCTTTTTTTGCAACCTCTGTCCCCAGTCCCACGACTGCCACCACCATTTCTTTCTCTTCTCTCCTTTTTTTCCTTCTTCAAATACATGTTGAGCATTTCTACATGCCTCATTATGGGTTGAGTGTAAGGGAATACTTTGTAAAGAATGATTTATGACCTTGAGGTACCCATAGTTTCACAGAGGGAAAGAACAAATGAAAAACAAACATAAACCTAGCTCAGGCACTCCCATATGGTTTACAACCATCTTAATTATGAGACTAATTGCCTGTCAGTTTTTTGGTTTAATTTGTACTTAGTTATTTGATAGACAGGGAAAGGGAGAAGAGAGAAAGAGGGAAACAGAGACAGAGAGACAGAGACAGACAGAGAGCTTCTACTTATTGATTCATTCTCCATTCCCCAAATGTCCGGAGTGGATGGTACTGGGCCCATTTTGAGCCAAGAACTCAATTCACCTATGTGGGAGGCAGAAACTCAAATGACTTGAGTTATCACCTCTGCTTCCTAGGGTGTGTGTTAAAAAGAAACTGGAGTCAGGAGTCAGAATTGGTCACCACATCTGGGCACTCTGATGTGGGGGAAGTGTATTTATCACTAGGCTACATGTGTATCATTCAGATACTTTGTTAGAGGGAAACACAGGCAGGTAAGAGCATGGGCTCTGGAGATCCTGGTAAAAAACCTAGGTGCCATCGTGTTGCCAGGTGAAGCGTGTTGCTCCAGTCACATGGCTTCACCTCCCTGTGACTTGATTTCCTCATGAAGAGAAAACAGATCTGAGCCATTTCTGATGGCTTTGTAAGAATTGATGGCAGTGCCATCCCTGACATCATTGGGAGACTAAGTGCTCCATAATACTACCATGTTCTCTCTGAATATCTCATCGATTCTTGATTTCTGAATTTGCCTTCCACCTTCCTCATTCTGTGGACACTCCTGCAAGGAGAAGCCTCACCAGTTCTCCAGTTCAGAGGGAAAAATGAGACCCAGAGTTTGTCCATTGGCTCCCAACACCCACTGTCCCTGAGGAAACCTTCTCGGGGGGATGCAACACCTTCCCCAAAGATGGGCAAACTCTCGGTGTATGGAGTGCTAGCACTCTCCGATGAGTGACCTTCTCTCAGAACAGTCTAATTCTTTCGAGTTCATCCATTCGTTCTACAACTGGTTAGTGAGCACTCATTCTTCATCATCTTTGGTCTAGGTGCTAGAATACAGAAAAAGCCTTTGTACATGAAAGTGGCATTCTGGTATACTTAAAACAAACATGATAGAATACTACTCAGTGATAAAAAATGAAACCCTACCTTTTACAACAAAATGTCTGCAGTTGGCAATCATTATGGTTAGTGAAATAAGTCTCTGTCAGCTTCCTCTGCATTTCTTTGGGTCATTTGAATGCATCACACTTCTTGACAGCACAGAACTTGGGTCCAACTGGGGGGCCTTTACCTCCTTGGAGGCCCCACCTCAGTTGATGCATAACACACCCCATATTGATAGTTTTCAGTCCCTGATTGTATTTATCTTCACGCTCCCCTCCACTAAAACCCCCACTGATCTGATCACCAGGGATTACACCATTACAGAGAAATGCATATGCAAATGTAGCTGGTTCTTGCATCCTACACCCTCAGCACCATCTGGAATCTTACAAGAGCCAGATGACCAATTAGAACATCCAGATGGCCCTTGGAGTTCCATCAGTTATAGCCTGTCTGCATTCTGTTCCTTGGCAGAAAGAGGATGACCGGAAATGACACTGAGGAGCCCAGGGGCCCAGAGGATGACCGGAAATAACATTGAGTTGGATCACTGTGCATGGTATTTCTTAATTATTTTGACAGGGCCAGTCTTACAAGGAAGTTCATGTCTTTGCCTTCTTGTTTGTTCAATATTGTGAATATGACCAGCATCCCTGTCATCAACAACCATCATTAGCAGCAGTCATTACCATCATCCCAACGTCTTCACTGTCACCTTTGTATTATAATGATCATCTTCTTCATCAGCACCAACATTATCCTCATCATGGATCCCATCATCTTCATCATCACTACCGTCATCATTATCATTCCTACTACCGTTATTCTTACCATTACTAATAGCATCCTGCCTCTTGTCAACATTGATGGAGCACAGGAGCTGAATTTGAGGCTTGCTTCACTACAGCTCTGTAAACATTGGTCCATCACTAAGTCTTTCTGTTTCTCACTTCTTGATCTCTATATAGGTCATGATGATAATTTTAGCATAAGATGTTACATGGGAAGCGCTTTTTCTCTAAAGCACCATAAAACCCAATTAGTGTTTTATATTAATGTTATCATCATCAGTAACATCTCACTATTTTTTTTTTATTATATAAGAGCCATTACTAGACATCAGGACTTTTGAAGAGGTATTCAATTCATTCTTCCACATGTAGATAATATTATATGTTAGGCATTATTTTGAATTGTAGAACAACACGTTGCATTTCTTTTTAGTGAGGAACAGAGGCAGGGAGCTTAGCATTACAAGGACAGAAGAGATGATGAAAACCTACTGATTTATAATACTATCATGTAGGTAAACTGCACCCATTTTACAGATTAAGAAATAGATTAGAGGCATCTGCAAGGCTGGGATTCAGGATCCCAGATGCTGTCTTGACTGCTCCTGGCATCTTCTGTTTTTGTGTCAAACCATGACTCCCAAATCCCTCGTCTAACCTGGTTAAATTACCTTCACTTACCTGTTTCTACAAGTCCCCTTCTGTTTCCTCACTCTGTCTCTTAGGCCTTCTCCTACGATCACAGAAATCCCTCTGGATTGGTTTGAAAAGCAGGAACAGCTACGTCTCTGAGGGGTATCTTGCTTTCCTCTGAGCACAAAAGCACACAGTGCTGGATTATGTCTCAGTAGGAGCAGGGTACCTCCTTTGGTGAAGGATAATTTTCAACTAAGTGTATCTTATTTAAGGCCCCAAGAATGGCAGTGGAAGCAAATGTAGGGGAGAAATGTGTATGAAAATTACCCAGTGAAAGCCTGTGTCTAAATATATGCAATGCTGAGGGACTAGAACTGGCATTACTTGTTTCCAAGTAATGGTATGCAAGCAATGTTCTTCC
Organism: Ochotona curzoniae; assembly: GCF_017591425.1. NCBI lineage: Eukaryota > Metazoa > Chordata > Mammalia > Lagomorpha > Ochotonidae > Ochotona > Ochotona curzoniae. Next base: position 10,248,622 of record NW_024465421.1, read on the forward strand.
CAATGGTGTCACCCAGGATGGGGGCAAAGGCTTCGGGGTTTGATTTGCTCTCATTGATTTTCTTTATAGATTAGTTTGATACTAGATGTTATAAGGTTAATTTTGGATGATTAACTCCTCCATATTGGGATATTTGATTTAGTTCTCCCTTTCAGACACTTTCTCCCCATTGATTTTCAATATTGCACTTTCTGAGAAGGAAGCAAAATGCTCCGACAACAGTTTGAAGAGCATAGGCTCCCCATGGCTGCACAGTCTCTTACCTAAATATCTTTCCAGGCAGGAAAGTAACAAATGTGCAGTTACTGGAAACCCATGTCTTCTGTTTGGCAAATCTGGAAGTGGCTGCTCCTCCTAGGCATGCCTGAGCAGTCTGGATAAGCGGTAAACTAGAAAAAGGATTTCATAGTATGTTGTACATGAGTTTGTTGTTTTTTAAACATTGTTTATCTATTATTTGAGAGCTAGAGAGAGATCAATCTTTCATCTTCTGTGTCCTGTTCGCCGGAGTTAGCATCTTAGATTTCTATGGCACATTTATTCCATACCAGTGCCAATACAACATTTTGAACTAAAGTGAATACTTAAATCAGATTTCTTTCAGTTTTGTTTGATGTCCTTTTTATCTTCCAGGATCACACCCGTGATATCAGGTTATGTTCACTTGTGCTATGTGTGTTTGTTTGCAATTGGAGTGTCATTACATTTAAGGCCTGTTAGATGGCAGAGCAGGGAAATAAAGATGTGTGTACTAGATGGGATTCTTACACAGATCTATAAATATGTCCATATGAAACAATCTGTGTCTGCATTACACTGAACATAAATTCATAACAGAGTCACTAATCCAATCCATTACCTTGCAGATCGTTTTTGCTTCTTCCTCTTGTTGATCTGTAAATTCCTGCTCCAATGTGAGACTCTGGGCTCCTGCCAGCCATTGAGTTCCGAGCATCAGGAAACTGAACCCCAGAAGTATGAGTCCTGTGTTGTTACCAACAAAGGGAATCGGATTGTCTCTTCTCCCCAAGATTTGGTGTCATTGCTACTTATTGCTGAGGATATTTGTTTAACAATTGATGCCTCGCTCTTTGCTAATATGTGGTCCTGGAAGCCTCCATTTTATTGACTCAACCAATGATAGGACAGGTCTATTCTTGAACTCAGGAACTAAAAACTGCTGTCTTTGCCAAGACATGCACCTAGAGCCCTCGGCAGGCAGTTTGGAACCCTGCTTTGTCACTTACCGCTTCTGCAGAGCCTCAGGATCATAAGGCGGTGACAGCTTGGGGCCCTCCCAGGTCTCTTTAGAGTCACTGAGTCTGTGCACACATGGCCTTCTAGACTCCTAGAAGCACCTTGGAGCTGTCCAATGTCCTGAAGACATCTCATTTCCTGTCTGTGTTAAGACTTTCAGTTGGTGCACCATTTGCCTCACCGCTATCTATGAGCTTTGGCAACACTAAATTCATCTAAGATTTACTGTTGACTAATCTGGCTTTCCTGTCCCACATGTCCTCTTAGCACTAGGCTGGTTCTAAGGTGGGCAAAATAAAGACAAGCCTTCTGGACTGGTCTTCCAGAGTGCTAGTCTGTGGATATGAACATGTGATTCCCCACAGCGCTTTCCAGTCATACTGTCTCTCTTCAGCTCCAGAATTGCAAAGCATGATTTTCACAAGTCCTGTTGAGTGGAATGCTGCAGAAGGGACTGAGATAAGAAGGCACTGCAAAGATTAGCTTCACTGTTCTTACCAAGAATCAGCATTTTCTGTTTGATTCAAAGAGTAGTTTGCAGGTTGCTGCAAGCAAGCTGAAGTTGGGTCCCAGAATTCCAAAATGTTTATTCTCATGAGTTTTCCTGGTTTTTGTTATCATTAACATCATTACTATTGCATTTCGCAGGTGTGGGATTTGGAGTCCTCTATCTTTTTATTTAGCTGGTTGCCTGCAGTGTCTCTTAAATTGAAATATACACATTCTCTAAGAACAGGCAGTCTTTCTTCTAAACGTTTACCCAAGAAGAATGGTAAAATATATTGTCAGAAAATAATCTATTGAAGACTGCGTATATTGGCTCCATTCATATTCACCCAAACCTAGCAACCATGCAAATGTGGTTTACCAGATAAATAGCTAGATTTGTTGTGGTCTATCCTTACAGCAGAATTATTCCACAAGAAAAGGAGAGAGCTGCTGCCTCTCTCATCAACAAGGATACATTTCAAATGCACAGTGTGGCACAGCAAGTAAAGTGTTCACCTGCAATGCTAGCATCCAACATGGGTTGCTTTATTTACCCAGCTCTATGATAATGGCTTGTTGAAAGCAGCAGAAGATGGCCTGAATATTTGGGCTCCTGCTGCCCATGCAGGGTACCCAAATGAAACCCTTAGCTCTTGGCTTTGACTTGGTCAGCCCTGGCCATTGTGACCAACTGGAGATTGAGTCCACAGGTGGAATCTCTCTCTCTCTTTCTCTCTAACTTTCAAATTAATAAACAAATCTAAATCTTTGGAAAATGCATGATGCTATGTAAAAGACATCAGACTCAAAGGGTACGTTTAATTTTTAGATCTACTAGGAAATGAATAACTAAAAAAAGTTGGGGTCATGGGTCAGGAAAGGGGCAGCACAAAATTCTAGTGCTGATTAAACTGCCATTCTGTATCTTGCTTATGGTGGTGGTTATGCTAATTTAGGTGTCAAACCATAAAAGGTACAGCTAAAATGGCGGATTAATGTATTTGTGCTATCCTAAACAAGTAACTTTTTTCAGATTTAAAAATTTCATTTAAAGAGAGTGACAAGAGAGAGGAAGAGGCAAAGAGAGGAATAGATCTTTCATCAGCTGGTTCCCTCCCTACATGGATTTAATGGCTGGGGCACTGCTAGGCCATACTGAGGAATCTGGAACTCTGTCTGGGTCCCTCTATCTGGGTCTTCACTTTTGTGTCACCCTTCACTGCCTTTCCAGGTGCTTTGGCAGGAGGTTGAGCTGCAAGTGGAACGGTTGAGACTCCAACCACAGATCTGAGAGGTGATGCCAGCACCCCAGGAGGTGATTTGATCCGATGTACCACATCACCAGCCTGTAAGTGGTTTTTATTTTTAGGGAGAAAGCATATGTCACTACAAAGAGAAATCTGCTGCTGATTGAGAACACTGGCTCTTGAAAGTGCATGAAAATGGTGGCGCTATCCTGAGATTCTAGTAGATTGAGAGTAAGGCATTTTCATTACTTCTTAGGTAGAAAGCAAGCTGAAACCAACAATTGGATGCTCAAATCCTCAGCCGAGAATTAGATGTGATGCTCTCAGGGGCAAAGCAAGTGGGTGAGTTTCTAAATATCTCCTGCAAGGACCCATGCTAACCTACATGGCACAATTCTTTTTTTCAAAAATTGTGTGCCTCTGCCCATTAGCCACATTTTTTTTGCAAAGCATCTCACAGCTGAACCAAACCTAACAGTGGTATGCTGGGTTTTTTTGTTTGTTTGTTTTTCCGCTCTGGCTCTGAGACATGAGCGTTCTTTGGTGCCTTCTAGAGAGTGGAGGCCCCTGGAGTCTCCTGCTCATGAGAGCAGTCCTAAGGGGTACCCTGCCACTTCCTGCCAACACTCAGGGAAGCCAAGATGCAGCATGAATCTTGTGACCATGACAATGTGCAATGCAGAGACTCTTGATGTTTTCTGGGGACTTAAATGTTGACAATCCTGCTTCTTGTAGGACCTTGCCAGAGGTCTGCTCTCTCTGTTTTTTCCAGTCTCTCTATAATTCAGAGCCAGGTTTAATATTCTCTGCCTGACAGATGCAGCCTACCCATGGGGTGACCCGGTTTGTACAGACTCACAGACTCAAGTGCAATGGATTGAAATCAGGTCAATCTGATTGTCTACTTGTAACAATTTACATTTGTTATTTAGAAAATCTTGATGTGAATCTCAATGATTCCCAGATCTGGAAGTTCCTCTGACCCGGACTGACTTGGCCTGGGTGGCTCTGCCTCAGCATGCTAGTCCCCTAGATTTAGTTTTGATTAGGTTTGGAGCTCAGCCTTCTCCATGGGTCTCATCCTCCTTGCCCCTGCCTCAGGACATGTGCAGGTAACTCCCCAGAATGTTAGAGCACACCTAAGGCCTCCCTGGGATCATGTCTGTAAATACCACTGGGGCTGAACATCACCAAGTTCAATATACCCATCACACTTTTCCATAGAATTAAATTCTTATAGTTCCTGGGTGAACCTAAGCGAACTTCACCTGTTTTGCCTCACCTTCTACCTCTAAAGAATGTGAAGGGGCCAGCCTCTGGTTCAGCAGGTTAAGTCACTGCTTGGGAAGCCCACGTGCCATGTCGGATTATGGGTTACCATCCTAGCCACATCATTCTTGTACTTTAGCATCCCTGCTAAGCATCTGGGAGGCATGCATCAGGTACCTTTGCCCACAAGTATGTGAGTTCCTGCCATTCCCACCGGAAAACCACATTTAATTCTAGGTTCCTAGTTTTGAGTCTTCCCAGCCTGAGCTGTGGTGAGCACTAAGGGTGTGAACCACTGAATGGAAGTGCTCTCTCTCTTTCTCTCTCTGCCCCCTCTCTATTTGTGTGTTTCCCTCTCCTTCTCTACAATTAAGCAAAGTGAAAATGAATCTCCTTCTCTCTCTCTTCTTTTCAAATAAGTGAAAAAGAATACACATCCAAAATTTTCAAAAATTGTCTCAGACTCAAAATTCTAATGAAATAAATATACAAGCCAGTTTGTTCACTGTCCCATAGTAGTTGTTCTGTATTTACAACCCACCTCAGCCTATTTGCCTGTCTTACAAGTACCAAATCTATGAAAATATACTTTAAAAAAATCATTGCACAGAGTTTCAGGGTGTTGAAATAAGAAGCTGGAATAATCATCTGTCTTTGAGGAGTGAACCAGAGGATCAAAGACATCTGTCTGCCTCTTGACTTTGTATTTCTGAATTCCCAATAAATAAACGAAAAAGACATAATCTTGAGAAACATACAATGAATGCATTTTTGGGGGGGTAATAGATAATTTCAAAGTAAAAATCCTTTGCTGTTGATCTGAAAGTAGAAGGTAACTGAGTATTCTGAGTCTCCTTCTGGTCAATCTAGTCATCCTAATTGCATAACATCTTGAGCAAATTGAAAGACGGAATCCCTACGGAGTGGGATGAGTACACATCTGGGCAGACACTAATCTGGCATATGGGTCTTGAATGAGTCACAGCAGGGACATTCCAATGGCCTAGGATCATCAGAGAAGTCCCTGAGGGGAGTGTCATTTAAGGAGAGACCCCCAACACACAGTTGTCCAGTGAAAGGTGAAGACGAGTGTGGGATGCAGGACAGACTGGCCACCGCTCATAGTCCCAAGCAGCCCCTGTGGAAATAGGAAACAGCAGTGTTGTATTCAAGATGGGGAAATCATGCTGATGTGTGTGGATTGCAGGCTGTAGGCAGGGCGTGCTGGGAGGGGAAGTAGAGAGAAAGACATCCAAGGATGCTCTTGGCAAGTCAAGGCTTGGAGCACAGTCACACTCACAAATCGTATCTCACTGATCCGCACAACGAGCTTGGCCAGGACAGTGATTCTAAAGGTCCTTGTTATGGAGAGAAGAGCTACAACACAGAAGAGAAAGGACAGTGATAACAACGGCCTCCAGTTAGTAGACATTTGCTGTATCGCTCATCTAGGACTGGCATGGTTCAATGCATTTATTTAATCTGTTTATTGTCTGCCCATCACAGCAGCACCATTTTGTGGCAGGAGCGGTGTCAGTACTTCAGCTGAGTGGCATGAGGGACGAGGGTGCAGCATCTCACCCTTGCGTGCAGGGTATATGGCATACTCTCACGGGCATGATCTGCACTGAAGGACACTGACTCAGCCCATGGCTCCCACCTGCGCAGCACAGATGCAGGCAACACAGAGCAAGGGCAGGGCCTCCAGTCTCCAGTTATTCTCATGATAGGATCTTGGCAATCTTCCTGGTTTCTTGGGAAACCTGATGTGCATCCGAGAAGCAGGGAGGCAGGGGAGCGGTGTGTGACTTCTTGGGTGATGGATGGGTTCCTCTTGCGTTTTATGATCCTGTATATTCTTAAAACCCATTTACAACAAGCTAAGTGAGCTCTGAATGCCTCGTCTTTAAATCCTAGGAGACAGGCCTCCTGGAGCATTACAATCGCCTGGGTTTCTTGGCAGGCCAGCTCTCTGAGATAAGAATGGACTTGCTCACAGAACTACCTTGTAAATTGGAGTTAGACTCACATGAACTCCCTTTGACCTATAATGGAATTGACTAATTACACTCCATACTAGGCTCTGAGGAGTATGTTTGCTATTTATTACAGTGATTGCTAACAGTAGTAAAAGCATCGTGTCTCTTGCAGGATAAACTTCTCAGTGTAACAGAGATTCTGTATGGGGGCTGGCATTGCGACACAGAGGGTGCAGCTGCTGGTCGAAATGACAACATCCACAATAAGGTGCTGGATTGAGTCATACCTACTCTGTTTCCTTTTCAACAGCATGTTAATGCTCCTGGGAAGAATGCATAAGATGGTCTAACTGCTTGGGCACCTAGACCCAGATGGAGTTTCTGGCTCCTAACTTTGGCGTGGCTATTGCAGTCATATCTGAACCAGTGGATAGAAGTTCTCGCTCTCTCTTGCCGTTACTCTCTTTCCTGCTTTTCCTTTCAGATTACTTGAAGATCTCTAAGAGCAATTTGTTACAGAAAAATAGAGCAGCTGAATGGATTTGCACAAAGCTAAGTTCAATTTCATTTCTCTGATGTTTTGGGAGATCAAACCAGGGCGTAGGACCAGAACAGGTGATGGTGGTTTTTACTTCTCACATTAGCTTTTATTGTTACTGTCAACTAGAAGACTGCTTATGCTTGACTGTTCTTTATCTGGTGCCACTGATATATTTAGACAAAAATATGTGTCTGGCCAACAGCTCAGACACCTGTGTGTTGTGAAGCATTTCAAATGAGTGCATGAACACGAATGTATTGTTGACACAAGTTTTGGATGGAGTCATAAAACAGGGAAAGGCAAATGTGGTCTGAGAATGGACCTAAAGCAAAGGATTGTCCAGGTCACAGATTAGGTCTTGCTCCAGGGCCAAGTGGACATCAGAAGGGAGTATAAAGAATTGTTTCTCAGAATCATGGTTGTGCCTTTGTTGTTGAAACAAACATTTCATCAATAACAGTCCATTTCGTAACTCAGTGGTCAGCTCTTTCTTCTATGAACCTTGGGACAACCATTTCATTATGCATGCGGCTGTGCTTCAGTTTCCTAATTAGTAAAACAGGGATTATGGCGCTACCTTCAGCAGAGCATCATTGATTCTGTTTATTTGAAAGGCAGGGCTATCAGGGAGAGAGGCGAGAAGACGCTGCATTAGCCAGGGCTCGCTCGGTCCATCGAAGGCAGGAACCAGGAACTCTGCCTGGGTTTCCCATATGAGTCGCAAGGACCCAAGTACTTGAGCCATCATCCATCCCTTTTCAGGGTACGTATTAGCAGGAAGCTTGATCAGAATTGAGGAGCCAGGATTCCAACCAGGCACTTGACTGAGAGATGTGGGCATCCCACGCGAAAACTTCACCTCATATATATGTTTTGAACAACCATTTTGTTCAAAGTGATTATTTACATGGCCTAGAAAAGAAAAAATAAATAAACAGAAGAACTATCTTTGTCCCATCCCCACACACTTACATCCTACGGTGGGCGACAGACATAAACACATAAATAAATAAGCCTATTTTGCACAGTACTAAGTACTTTGAAAGGAAATGAAAGAATGAATTGTGACTGTAGCTACACTGGATGCCAGCTCATTAAAACTTAGCTTGTCAGGATGGTGTTCTCTGAAATGATATTTAGCTGGAACCTTGGATCATGAAAAGATGGCAGCTTTTTGAAGAGCTGGCTAAGAACATTACAGGGAGAATTTTTTTTGCAAAAAAAAAAAAACCCTCTGGAAAGGGGAGAATTTTTACGTATGATGAAATATGTAGATTACACATGTAAGTATTAGGGACATGATAAGTGCTAAGTGAATCGTGGCTATGATGGTGGTAGTGACCAAGCCAGTGAAGGCAACGACGATGTTGCTACCAAGAAGGGGGAGGTGAGGCAGGTGGAGGAGGAAGAAGAGCTGGAGATGTCTCTCTCTCTCTGAAGCCAGAACAGCCAGAACAGCCAGAACCAGGCTCCTGTGCTGTTGTTCGGAAAGGATTGTGGAGCAGATGCATCTATGAACACAAGATTTTGCAGGAAGTAGATAGAAACACTTCCAATTCATAGGAGTGTTTCCCCTGAGACCATCAGCGCATCCCCTCTGCACTATGGGTTTGGGTACCAGAGGACTGCTATCAGCCCTTCCCATCACAGCCTAGGCTGGCTGTGCAGTCAGCAGCAGATTGGAAATGACGTTTTCTGTAGTTGAGCTGAGTTTGGCAGCGGGAGCCCCCGTTTCCTACACCGATGTACCAGTCTAATTCACGGCCCAGGGAACCTTCATTCCACAAGCTTCAGAAGCTTTGGTTTCTGCAGTGGCTCAGAGGGAATCTGGAGCTGAGTTTATAAACATGCAGGTGCCTGCAGAGAGCCCGGCAGGGAAGCACAGGGTTGAGCAAGTCCTCCTCGAGGAGCCTCCTTGCACACACTCTGGTGCCAGATCTCATTACTGCTCCGAGAGGGCCCTCGCAAGGCCTGTCTCCTCCCGATGTCTCCCTTCTAAGTGAGAAGAGACTTCTGTGGCGTCGGCTCGTTTCCTCCGACACCGGGACATTTATATTTGATAGTGTTGGGATGAATTATGCACACACACATACCACTGAACACGGATTTAATGAGGGGATTTCATTTCTGTTCCTTAGACTTTTAATGGATTCCAGCCTTTGAATTAAGCATTGGCTCAGCAACTCGAGGCTGCAGGGAATGCAGAAAGAGAAGCTATCTCTCCAACTGGGGACTTCACAGTTGCTGTGCTGACAGCCAGCCCCAGGTCTAGGGTTCGTCAGAACTGGATCATAGTTCCAGATCTCACATGAATCCAGCAGTGGGGTCTGCCTTTAAGGTTGGAGAATGGAGACCATGCTGAACAAGGAGAGGAATACAATGGAGGCTTCCAGGAAGCATGTGACCCAAAGACTGAGTGTGAGTCTTACTCACAAAGGGAAATCATGAACCTGAGGAGACAAGACCATGAACTCAGGGTCCATGGTACCCACTGCTGGTTTCTATTGCCTCTTATTCTGGTCTTAGTAACTTTCCAAAATAGGAAAATCGCTTGCCAATTTTAAGCTGATACACAATAATGGCTTGACTGTACCCTCTGCCTTGAGGAATGAATGTGCTAATCAGAACTCTAATTCCCCTAGGTTTAATAATGAATTCAGGCTTGGGCATTAGATCCAGAGAAGCAGTCCTGGGCTCTTGGTTGGAAATTTTGGACAGGAGAGGATATATATTTTACTCTTTGTGGTTGCTAAATAGCAGAAGATGCATCCATAGACAGGTCTGACTGTGGGAAAGTATTCCGGATAAAATAATGTCTTCCTTGAAGAAACAGGATATTACTGAAGGCACATGACATTATTCAAGCCCCTGAATCTAACACTACCTAACGCTAGTTATAAAATTGTGAATGTGTGTGTTTAAATGAGCCTATTCTGGAGTTAGTTCTATTTGCTTGTGAAGAGAGAGGTTTGGTTTTGGTAAAACACAAGGAAAAACTAGGATGAGCAAGCAAAGAGTGTTCAGAAGCTCAAGGAGAAGCAACTCTGGCCATATCAGGGAATGAAGTGCTATTTGTATGCGGTGCTGGCTTTGGGCATCAAGATGAATCTCTGGCCCAGTTGCATCACTGCTATCAGAGCCATGGCTGGTAACTACGACAAGAGCAAACCCTTTCTGAGAAATAAGTTCCTATGAAAATCATTTCAGTAGAATGAAATGGAAAAAAAAATGGAAGCAGTTTAATGATACTTTCCCCCCAAAATGATCTAAATTGAATAGGTTTGAAAAGTTTGTTCTGGAAATAATTTCTCCGTGAAAATATTGCCAGTTTATTAGAATTTTGATTCTAATAGCTAAGTCATTCTCATGTTTTAATACTTAAAGGAACCTAGAAGAAGATCACCAAATGCATTTTAGTCAGGATGGACCTTTGGTACAAAAAGATAGGTGAAGAAGAGAGAAACAGAAGTATGTTAGCATTCATATTTCCTGTCTAAGTCCCACATTCAGGGGATGAATGGGATTCAGAGAAGGGGCTTCGAGTTCCATCTTGCCTAACATCTCCAACAACAAATCCTAACTTTCCAAAACAGTGATGAGACACTGGAAAAAGACTTTGAGTCACCACGGGGAACACCTTAGGACAAGAACGCCCTTGTCACAAAGCTAGTTAATAAAGCTTGCAGGTTCCTTGATGTCATCGCTAAGTTGATAAGGATCCAAGGGTGTCTCAGCGACTGATGCAGGTTCTGCCAATTTGAAGCAGCACCAGGCTAAATGCGAGTTGCTCTTCAACTCTTACACCTGAATGTGTCATAGAGCAGTGTGGATGGAATGAGAGTATGCAGTGTGACTACATGGATCGGGCGTAATGGCAGCATCAAAGGGAATTGCCTCCTTAGAAAATCTCACAGAGCAGAAGCTTCCATCTTCCCCAGACCATACCTTTATCTCTGGAGTACAGCAGTCCAGCCAAGAAAACTTTGTTTCAGTAAATCAGCTGTGCATGTGGGGAGGGGAGTTAGGGCTTCCATGTGTGGCTTGAGTGTTGGAAATGGTGGCATGCCTAAACACAAATGTTTAGTGCCTCCACAAATTCCTATAACATTTGTAAAAGATAATGCATGTGGAAGTGCCATGTGTAGGATTTGGCACATAATGGGTGCTCAGGAAATGTACATGAGCTTGCACTTTAAAGATCTGCTCTTCATAGGGCTGACTGGATAAGTGTAATTTTAGCCAACTGAGTGCCCCTGGGGAGTTGCAGACACTGTTAATAACAGAAATGCCTTAGTTACATGAGAAGCGTGCATTGTGTAGATTCTGCAAGTGGCTCTCTAATTTATAACCCCACATTCTATTAATTTGAATTTTAATGAAAAACACTAAGCCAAAGTGATTCCTATCTTGGGAAAAAATAGTACTTTTCTATGCAAGTTGGGGGACTAGAGACACCAAAAAAGAAACGTAGGCCTCCTAAATTTCCCCAGAGGTTTCAATCTATCAACTTACAGAGCCAGAACTTTAAAAAGATGATTTACATTAAAATAGTGAGTTTGTCAGGCACAGAAAAATCTTCCCTAGGAGACATAATGGAAAGGGCTGGTGGTGTGGAACATAGGGTTAAATGGCTGCCTGTAATGCTGATATCACCTATGAGTACCACTTCAAGTCCCAGGTGCTCTGCTTCTGATCCATCCTCTTGCTACTGTACCTAAGAAAGCAGCAGAAGAGGATGGAAGTACTTGAACCTCTGCCACCCACGTAGGGGTGCTGGATAATGCTCCGGTTTTTGGCATTGACTTAGTCCATTCTCATTGCCAACAATTACATCCATTTTTGGGTGTGAACCAGCAGGTGAAAATATCTCTCCATTTTGTCTAAGATCATTTCAAATAAATAAAGAAAGAAGATGGGCGGAAGGCATGAATAGCATAGCTAGTAAACAGGAGGAATAAAGGAGTAAATGGGGAAGGGACTGGAACATTTGACTTAACTACACTGATGGCCCCTGGAGTTATAGGATTTATAAACATAGAAGTATGGTCTTGTTTCTGGGAGTAATCCCGTAGGGGGCCATGTGGTGGGAATGAAATCCTTCATCAATCTACAGGACAAGTGACGTTTCTTCTTGAGTGGGTGAAGAATGCTTTCGGATCACACCAAGTTTCCAGAGCACAGATGTGCTGTGATTCTGCAGAATCAAGTACCAGCAGGGAACTACTTGGCTGAATGAACTTGACAAAGCTCAAGAGCAAGATTTTAGGAACGGGTAGCTCCAGAGGCTCAGGGTTTTCACAACAGTGACTTCCTCTCAGGCAGGGACATGTGATCGCAGACATGGCCCAAGCAACCCCAGAGCTTCAGAATTGCATCCTACTGGCCAACAATCCCAACATGGGATTATTTCAATCAATATTTTTATTGAAAGCATGAGAGTTTGTGCATTGTCCCATACAAAGTCACATGGACCTGCCCCCTAATTACTGCTGTCAGGGATTGCACCCAGTCATTCAGGCAGTGAGCCCTGCCACTGTGTAGCTCAACCCTCTTCTAGCGTCTTGCTGTGTGCTGCTGCATATCATCTGATAGAGGAGAAAAGGGAAAGAATGTGACTTTGTTTCATTTCAGAGGGTGGCAGGTAGGCAGGAAGAGAGAAGGAGCGACGGAGTGAACGAGTGTGTGAAAGACCTCCACATTCACTGGTTCATTCCCCTAAGGCCTGTAACAGCCAGAGATGGGACAGGCTGGGCCAAGGCAGGAAGTGGGAACTTGGCTCAGAACTCCTGTGCTAGGTAGCAGGAATGCAGCTACTTGAGCCATCCTTGTTGCTTCCCAGCATCTGCAGTAGCAGGATTCAGAAGCCAGAGCTGGGTACCAAAACCAGACCCTGTGATGGACATCCCAAGTGGAGTCTTACCTATGAGCCCAAATGCTTGCAACAGAGAACATGAGGCTGCAGCAGCCTGACAAGAAGCCTCCCTCCTGCTCACAGGTACTGGCCAAGCCAGGCATGTTCCCCCACCTGGAGCCCCAAAACACTCGGGAATGGAGTCTCTGTGTGTGGATCACAGCAGTCACACACTCCCCTACAACAACACACACCTTCTACAAGTCACACCCTCCGCTCCCCCAAACGTATACCCTTGTCCTTTTACTTGGACTTTCTTCTAAAAATTCTCTTTATCCTTTTCCTCTCCTCCACATTCTTCCTATATCTTTGCCAGGACCTCTGCCTCGGTTCCCTGACAGCTGCAGGAAATTCTATGAGTGAGCTTGGGATAGCTGGACTTTTAAATAGAGGCTATGGGCCAAGTATGATGACCTTGAATCTTCGTGCTAGTGAAAATTCCACCCTCAGAAATCCTCTCTGCTGCAGAAAACCTCAGTGTCGAAATAATTTGATGATTGGATTCTAAGGAGATTCAGTGATATTAGTTGCCCGAATATGAAATGTGCCTTCTGAAACCATTCCCTTTCCCAATCTCTTAGATCATTAGATTTGTTCTTAATCTCACACACAGACATTCTGTGAAGTTTTCTTTTTTTCATTTTTAGCAGGTTAATTAAACCTGTCTTTAATTATTTTTTTCTTTTTCGAATTCAATGTGAGCACCAGGGAAAAGATCTGACTTTCTTGTCTCCAGTTGCGTTTGTTAGAAATATTCCAGACAGTCAGAACTGTAAACCCTTTCCTCATTGAACCTGAGCTCCCCAGCACTGTTCATCCCAGGCTGCTGGAACTCACACTTCATTGCTTTAGCAACTTCAAGTCAGAGGCAGAGAGGGTCACTTAACAAGAAAATTGAACAATAAAATTCTCAGGAAATTGGGTGTTTAAGCATTCAAAGTAATTGATATTGAAGAAAAAGTACGATCATCTAGAATTATATCCACACAATCTACTGCCCATTAGTTGGGATGTCCACAGAACCCTAATGTGAAATTATGAGGTTTCATTACAGATGCAATCAAATACAATCATCTTCATCCATCGATCATCAATTCTCACATTTCAGAAAGATCCCTTGTCTTTGTGTCGCTACATTCTGAAAGCAGAAGGCTGAGGTCTGATTTTTTTTTCACATTAGATGGCAATTTCTAGGGCATGGTGCCCTAGACATTCCACATTAAATACAAGACTCGGAAGAATATAGTGATGAAAATACTGTTAGATAGTCAGAGACAAAAACGTGAGAAGTGATATCTTCAAAGAAAAAAAAAAAGAAAAGGAAATCTCTTTGTATTTGTGACTGCAGAAGACTGAAGAATTTTTTGGAAAACTTTCTTCTTAAAAGATTTTTACTTATTTTTATTGCAAAATCAGATATACAGAAAGGATGAGAGACAGAGAGGAAAATCTTATGTCCGATCATTCACTTCTCAAGTGGCCACAACGCTCAGAGCTGCCCCAAACTGACGCCAGGAGCAAGGAGCTTCCTGCAGGTCTCCCACATGGGTGCAGGGGCCCAAAGCCTTGGGTTGATCTCGATTTTGCTTTCCTAGGCCAAAAGCAGGGAGCTAGATGGGAAGCGGGGCCACTGGGATTAGAATCAGCATCCATATGGGATACTGGCTCTTGCGAGGCGAGGACTTTAGTTATTAGGTTACCTTGCCAGGCCCCTCTTTGAGAACATTTTTTTCCATGTGTCTATTTACTGAGAGAGTCCAACAATCCACTCCCAAGTGTACACAGTGACTGCCAGCTAGGACTGGAATGCAATCCTTTGAGGGTCATAGTGACTTCCTAATGTTTACATCAGCAGGAAGCTGGAGTCAGGTCAATAACTGAATCAGATACTCCCACGTGACGTGCAGGTGTCTTAGCTCTCAGACTCAATGCCCACCTGCACCCTGAGGAGTTGTTCACTCTGTGCAGAATCACCATTTGCTCTTTACCCCAACTTCTCACAATCATTCTGAAATATGCTTGGTTACCATAGCAGATGGTGTTTGCACAATTGCAACAGGAAACTTCAGTAATATGGACAAGCTAAAAGCAAACAACCTTGTCCGAGGAAGCAGAAGTCAAAAGATTATGACAGAAGCAGTCCTTCGCACATACCAAGGCCACCTCCACATCCTTGACCTTAGTGGACCTTCTCTAGTGCTGACTTGGCTTCAGTTCAGGGTCAGTAGCTTTTGAGCTGTATGCCTATGGCGTCCTCACGTCCCCCCATAAAGGCTATTGCAGTGTGTTAGGGTCTGTTGTGACTTCCTCTTTTAACAAGTAAACTCACAGCCAAGAAATGTGTTAATTTAGACTTTCACCTTCAGTGTCCAGGATACATCATCAGACATAGTAGTAGAGTACAAATACATTGATCTCATTCACTCATGATCTTTTGCTCAATGCTTACTTATAAGTCCTATAGATTCCTTGCCTTCCATTTTCTACTTTAATTTTTTTTTTAAACTGGATTGCAATCTAGTAGCAGGCAATGAAGTCATTTTGGTAGGCTGAAAATAGCTTTAAGCAAGCAAAGTAGAGCATTATGAAATTGATTAGCAAAAGACAATGGAGGGGGAAGGAGAGGGTCAACTAGAGTATGACAGGATGACCAGTCTGAAAAATGTCAGGGTGCACTTCCCACAAAAGGTTACACATTATTTCTGGAAAAGCACAGAACATCTCTGTGGTTATACAGAGGACTAGTTACAATGTGCAACTTTTGAAAGTCTTTGATCTGGATGGCATAATTTATGCTAAGTCCTTAGTAGCAGAAATTGGTAGATGATGACAGTATATTTTGCTCAACCAACATGACCACTAGGAAGTTCAGTCGAACTTTCTACATGAGTAGGACAAGTTAATTAGCCTGTACAGGCTGTTATTTGTGCTCTATTTTTATCTGTAATCTTGACTTTTTATCCCAATTTGTACTTTCTTTGGCTCAGAGACATTCTGATATGTATATTTTTTAAAAGTCACTTTACTGGAATCTGTTGTGTTTGCCCAGTAACTTGTCTTCTCCTCTAAGCTCCTTAACTTTGTTTAAATGTTGTGCAGGTTGAGAGAAGCACGTTTGTCTCTCCTAGGGTCCCACTGGCCAGTCTTCACAGGTAATAGTGGTAACAGGCATGGTCTACTCATGTCACTGAAAGTTGACCCAGTGAGATCCAATTCTAGAATTTGGAATCGTTTTTTTGGGGACACAGTCACTTTCTCTTCAGAGAACCCACAACTGGAATCTCAATGTTTTTCATGGAGAAATCCCATCAGAAAAACACTACACAAAGAAAGACGGACCAGCAAAACAAGACAAACCTTGAATTTGCACAAAAAATATTTCACCTTCATCCAGCCATAGCCAAGCTCAGGTGTATTTCCCTTTCAAAACGATGGGCACGGGAGCTGATTTTCTGTTCCTTCAACTGAAGCAACCCTGGCTAGTCACTTTAAGCCTCTAGAGAAGAGGGCTTACATCTGCCTTGTTGATCACCACTTCTCATTTCTCCTCCCTTGCAGGAAGCACTTCACCTTTGTCATTCACTTTGTCAGGTACAGGGAGTGATTCCCTGGAGAGGGAACACCAGGCTTGCCTTGTGGCTTGCTGTTGTCAACAAGACTTGTTCTTGTGGGGTCAGCATTTTGGCATCATGAGCTAAACTGCCATGTGCAACACTGGCATCCCATATGGGAGACCCAGCTGAAGCCCAGGCTACTCTGCTTCATATCCAGCTATCTGCTAATGTTCTTGGGAAAATAGCAGAGAATAGCTCAAATTCTTCCTACTAGAACTCTAGGCTCCTGGTTCTAGCTTGGCCCAGTCCCAGCCATGTCATCTCAGCCATTTGAAGGAGTGAAACAGCAGATAGAATCTCTGAAATAAGCTTCCATCTTCCCCAGACCATACCTTTATCTCTGGAGGATGTTCCATGTTGGTTGCAGGGTAGTAGGGACTTGAGCCATCACCTGCTGCCTCCCAAGGTGCCCATTAGCAGGAAACTGGAATTGGACCGAATCAGGCACTCTGATTGACATGTGTCTGTTGGCAAGCTGTTTCTTAACTGTTGCACCCAACACTTGGCCTTGTATTTGTTGAAGGACCCTTAGTGAGCACTTAGTTTGAGTTGGGCACACTCCTACAGATTTTGCAAATGCTAACTCCTGTAACTATCTTAACAACAGTATAAAGTGTGATCAAATCTATTTTATTGATGAAGAACCTGAAATGCAAGGCAATTAAGAAACTTGCAAAAGGCCACACAGCCAGTCAAGTCAGTGGGTTGGCCTGTGAATCTGCACTCATCATACTACTCTGTAATGCCTCCAACTGCTGGCAGGACCTGGTGCATTTGTATTTGTGGCCCTTGTTATCAGCAAATTTGATATTTTCAGGTGAATGGATCAGGACCCTTATCCAGCAGCCTTTCAATATTTCCCTTCCCACCTCTTCCTTCAATGTCCACTCAGCAGTAGGGTCATCCTAGTAACGTCCCTCCTGTATCTGTTCATAGCTGCTGTCTGGGTGAGGAGCGGGACAGACAGCACCCACAGAGCCCCTTCCAAACCTTAATCTTGAAACCAGGCAACAGGCTGAGTGTACCGGAAGGTGGCTCAGCGACACATAGGGTTAAATTTATGCTCTCCCAGTTGTCTGAAATTGCTCTTTCTCCATCTTTTTCCCCTTCAAAGCTCTGAGAGTTCTGACATCTTGAAAAACTGTCAGTTTATTTTCTCCCGACTCCTCTGCCTCTGGTTGCAGCAGCTTTCACTGTGACTATTTTTTTCTTCAAAGCACTCCGGGGAAACATCCCGAGAGAAGTGACATTTTTCTACATTTTTTTTTCCCTCCTGAAACTCAAGCTTTCAGCTCTCGAGAGAAAGCAGAGTCCAACAACTTGATTGAGCTTCAATCTGCTGTCCCAAGTTCTGCAAAAAGAAAGTCATTGGGACCAAACTGAGGAGCTCCCTGAGCCCATCATTCAACTGGCACGAGAACTGCCCCAACAAAGACGCTACTTGGCCTGAATGGAGCGAGGTTGGATGACCGGAAGCTCATTGCTTCCCAGTTTTTAAGTACTGAGAGGCAATTCTTTACATGGAGCAAAGTCACTTTTTAAGTTAATTCATTTATTTTTATCTATATGAATGTCATAACAGAGATCTCTACACATCGATGTGCATGTCTTCATGTGTATATATTATGTAGAGAGAGTACAGACATTGGGTTACTTCCCACATGCCCACAACAGCTGGCACAGGACCTCGCTGAGGCCAAGAGTCTGGAAATCTGTACAACAGGGTCCCATACAGTACTGAGTCATCATCTGCTGCCTTGGAAGTGCATTAGTAGGAAGCTGGATTGGAAGCAGAGACAGGAATAATCCTGGACACTAACATGGGATATAGTATCCCAAGCAGTGGCATAACGTGCTGAGCTATATCGTCTGCTCCAGAAAGCTGCTTTCTTGTAACTTCCGTCCACTGGTCTTCCTTCTATGTCTTGATTCTTATAATGAAGCAGCCTGATTAACTTTTCTTCCCAAAATGGCTGCAACAGCTGGAGCTGAGTCAATCTAAAACCAGGAGCCAGGAGCCCCTGCTGGGTCTCCCATGTTGGTACAGCATCCCAAGGCCTGGGGCTGTCCTTTCTGCCTTCCCAAGCTATATGCAGGGAGCTGGATGGGAAGTAGAGCAGCCAGGACATAAATCAGCACTCATATGGGATCCTGGGGTGTGCAAGTTGAGGATTTAACCACTGAGCCATCATACCAGGTTCATTTTATTTTAATTTTTAAAAGCTGATCCTATTTGAAAGCAGATAGAGAAGCAGACTGTCCACACCCCTGTTATACACACACACACTCAGATTGAGCGAGAGATTGAGATCGACAGACATAGGAAACCATCACCAGCTATTTCACTCCGCAGTTGCGTGTAACAGCCAAAGCTAGCCAAGTTGAAGCCAAGAACCTGTACTTCATCTGAATCTCCTCCATGGGTGGCAGGGATCCATCTCCCGCTACTGCCCAGGAAGGAGGAAGCTGTCATTAGGAATGCAGCTGGAATTCAAAGCCAGGTTCTTCCGTATGGTGTGTGGGCACCTGTAGCAGTGACTTCACCACTGTGCCAGAGTGGTCCTCATCTTCTAGATTAAGAGTTTGAAAATACACTGTTCTGTTTGTGTTCCTGTAGAAACAGGAGACCAGTCCTACCATGTGACTGGCAATTGGCTTAGTAGTTTACATTCCTTATTTAGAGGAGCTTGTGTAACAGTCTTAGGGATAGAATTCTCTCTCTCTCTCCACACACACACACACACACACACACACACACACACACACACACACACACACATCTATTCATGGGTCCTTAGATCAAACCTAAGAGAAAGGGATTAGATAGTGGTGGAGCTGACACTGTGACCCAAACCGGCTACACTAGGCGGAGCTTTCAGTCACTCAACTAGACTATGTTTTATGAAAATAGAAATTTGGGACCCAGGGAAATCCTCTTCTGTCTCAACTCAATCCAAGAAAAATCAAATGGGAAAAGGGATCAGTGTCCTTTGGTCTTCTCATTTTAGCTAGCCAGAGCCGTTCAGCCTTGATAAATCCCTCTTAGCGCGTTCTGAGCCTCCTTTTTTCCCTCTAATTTTTAAGGAGTTGCATTTGGCACCCAGTAAATGACCTGAATCCCTGCCATCACTGGTTTCATTGCCACAGCCACCTCATGAATTTTGAGCAATAGTTGGTGGTGTTTTTTTTTTTTTTCCAAATTCTACCCTTTCATTTCCAGGCGATGAGAGCCTAAGCTGGTGGAACTTGTGCTTGCCAGCCAGGCTTCACCTTATACCTTAGTGATTCTTGGATAGAATGACCATGACCCATGCTCTTGAGAAGCTGAGACCCCCAAGGGCTCAGCCACCCTCACGAACACCAGTGAAAGGCAGAGAGGCAAGAGTGGCTTTGGATAAACAATCAAATGTGGGGATGTGTTCAACTCATTGTGTATTACTCCATTAATGTGTGTTGCCATGGTGACCTCTTATTGTTTTTTTGGACTGGGAGAATTAATCCTATTGAATTTTCTGTCCTAATAACTTAAGAAATTAATTTTCTATATTATAAAATTCAAATGCACAGTCTCATGGTCTAAGATTTAACAAGTCTAATTACATTCTGGGTTTAGAAATGTTACTTTTTCTTACCCCCAGATGGCCAAAAGACAAAACTTACCAGCAGGTAAGAATTGTGGACTGTGTTCTTGTTCTGAAAGAGTGCTTTTTATTCGTGTGCACACAAAAACAAGATCCTTGTGCATGTGCTAGAATTGTCTAAGAAAAATGTGTAGAGAGCTGTTTTTCCTTGCTATGAATTTAAAAACCAGTCTGGTTAGCCTGTGGGTGTGTCCACAGTGTTCTTGTCCTTGTTGGTTTCATATTCCCCTTGTTTCTGAGTCAAGAGCCAGAGGTTGTAGAATAGATGAGTGCTACTGTCAAGTTGGCCCAACTGGACTCAGGAAGTAACCTTGTGATCATCTGTGTTGCTGCCTTAATCTTCCACAGGGCCAACTTAGGTCCCTTGCTTTCAAGTGGCCCATGGTATGTCTTCTGACCCCTGTTCCTACATTTTCCACCTGCCTCTACTGTTTGGATCAGACAATAAAACTCCTTATTTTGCATTGATTTCTGCCTTATTGTCCTCGATGAATAGGACCATCGTGGTAATGAAATATTTCTTGTGCCAATAATTTTCGCTTTGCTACCCTCTTTAGCCCTACACAAATCCCAGGGGGAAGACTTCCCAAGCTCAATTTTTTCCAATTGCGATAACCAAGCTCTTCTGCCACTGTCTCGTCTACCTGGCCACTGCTTCAGATGGAAAGATGATGATGGAAATTCTAGAACTTTGTAGATACAGTGTGTCACCAACCTGGAAGAAAGTGTTTTGTAGATCTTTGTATTTTTATTGTTATTATTGTTAGTTATTATTGTTATTATTATTATTTGAAAGGCAGATTTTTATAAGCAGAGAAGGAGAGACAGAGAGATGATCTTCCATCCACTGGATCACTTCCCAAATGGCCTCAAAGGCCAGAGCTGAGCTGATGTGATCTAACCTGAAGCCAGAGGCCAGGAGATTAGTCTGGTTTCCCACGTGGGGGCAGGAGTCCAGGGACTTCAGCCATCCTCTGCTGCTTTTCTCAGGACATGAGCAGAGAGGTGGATTGAAAGTGGAGCAGCTGTGATCTAAACCAGCAACCATAGGGGATGACAACTCTACAAGACAGAGGATTGGCCTGCTGTGTCACCTATACTGATCTTTGTAAAGTGATAATGCCCATATTTGTCCTGCCCCGATGTTCAGGCTTTTCTCAGATCCAAGACTCACTCATCCCACTAGTCTCACCACCATTATCTTCCCACAGAATGTGAAATCCAAACAAAATCTATATGGTTGGAAGATACAGTTCAGGTATATTTGGTTTTAAAGAGAGGAAGCATTCCAATACTGCTAAAGGGCAGGAGCTTTCGGTTTTATGTCTAGGATGCTTGGAGGGCACAGAGGGCCCAGAAGGAACTGAATCAGAGTTGGACCTTTCAGAGGAAGGAGCTGCTAGAACCGATACAACTCTGTGTTCTGTGACACTGTCTTCTTTCATACTGATTGGTTTATTCTGTTTGCTCATGTGCATGTCTCTTTCTACTTCAGCTTGCTTATGGTCTGTAAAGACTTCTGAGAGCGACTGTTCCATGACAACCTTTTAGTTCAGGCCCTGAAATTGGATATGGCAGACAGTGCCTACTGAGGACAGCAGCTTTCAATTTCCACCAGTGTATTTCAAAAATTTCATGCAAAAATGTAATTAAAAGCTACATTCATTTTATTGTAAAACTTTTGAAATCCATGTTTTTGAGAGGTCTTCAAAATGCTCCTGAAAAACTTGTGTTACAAATACACATGGACCTCAAACATTTTAGATATCAACATTCTCATCTTTTAATTTCATTTTCCCAAAAACTCTTTGAAGTTAACTTACACTTCCCATTTGAGAAAATGAAGTTCCAGGGATGGGGTTTAAATTTGGCATTGACTAAACCGGAGATCCTCAAAGAGGAATAGCTACAATTTGGGCTAAAGAAGAGTTAAAGTCCTGGGTGGATCACACATTCTAAACAGCATAAAAGGGAAAAGATACCATTTAAACTTAAAATTCGATAGAAACTTTCAACTCCCAGTGGGTTATGTCGCAGTGGACTCAGGCGTATGTCAAAAATGCATTTAATATGCCTGCATTACCAAGCTTCATAGCTTAGCCCAGCCAACTCTGAACATTCTCAGGGCCCTTCCATTAACCTGTAGCCGGGCAAACTCCTTAAGCAGAAAGCTGCTATATTATCTGGTGTTAAATATCTCCTGAGTGTGAGTGAATATTGTACTGCAAGTGAAAACAGAATGTTTGTGCATTTTTTCACACTATTGTGAAGTCTAAACATCGTTAAGTTGAACCATCGTATGTTGGATGCCAGCTGTAATTGAAAGTATTAGAATGCAAAAAGCTAGGAAAAGAATCCGAAAGGGAGTCATGAGAGCTGCTTCCCTTAGTAAATGACCGTAGTCAGGTGTTGGCACCGCAGAGGACCAGTGTTCAGCCGGGGCTTCATGACAATGCCAGTTAGAGTGTCCCATATCCTGCAGTGTTTCTCATGGTATCTCAAAGGCCCTGATTTCTCAGTCATTCAACTTCAGTCCCTTAGGGGAACCCAAACCCTTATCTGCTGTAGATGCTGCTCTTTTGTTTTTGTTTTTTTAATGTCCAGATAGTTAACACATCATCTTTAGCTGCTTTCTCTGGTGACTGACTGTTAGACTGTCTCAGGTGAAGCCGTCGGCTCATCCATTCAGAAGAAAGATACGTGTGTTTCCGATGCCGTAGGCACTGCACTAACTGTTGGAGTTAGACAGGCAGAGGAGACTAACCGTGGCACTGTCCAGTGTGGGCTGAAGACCATTCATATGTTGTTGAGTGCTTTCACAGAGCTGGCACAGGACTGAGACGAACACAGAAGCAGAAGTGACTTACGAGCGATTCCGGGAAAACTAATTAGAGAGGCGGTATCTGAAGAACCACTTGCAATATTACAAGCAGTTCGTCAGTTAGAGAAAGCTTGGAGGACATACTGGGTGGAAAGAACAAGTTGTGCCAAAGTACAGCTGTGTGAAAGAACATGACTGCTTTATCTGGAAGGAACAAAACCCAGTGTAAACTATCTTAAATCACAACAGAGCGCACCATTAAAATCAAAAGGGGTTTATTGAGTCACATGATTGGTAAATTCCAAAAGATGTTACATCCGAGAATGAAGATACAGATCCACAAAAGGTATCATCAACAACATCTATCCCCTCTCTCTCTCGCTCTCGCTCTCTCTTCTGCCTGTCCGTCTACCTTCTATCTGTTCATCCATCTTTCTCTCTCTATGCATAAATCTTACATTTTGAATTTTTTTTTTTT
The DNA here is from genome assembly GCF_017591425.1 of Ochotona curzoniae. Classification (NCBI taxonomy): domain Eukaryota; kingdom Metazoa; phylum Chordata; class Mammalia; order Lagomorpha; family Ochotonidae; genus Ochotona; species Ochotona curzoniae. The sequence continues at coordinate 10,271,869 of NW_024465421.1, forward strand.
TTGCTTCAAGTGTTGGCAAACATGGACACTAGCAGTCACAAACTTAAACTTTCACCCACAACTCCAGGACAAGCCCCCAGTTAGATTGTTTTTTTTTTTTTTTAAATCCATTGTCCATTGCCCGTCTATGAGCCACTCACTAGGTAACTCTTCTGGTGCATAGCAGAGCTTCTCACAGCATGGGGCATATTTGCATTCATGTAGATCCCCCATATTCTTAATTCTTATTTTATTAAATTAGAGAGGAGAGAGAAAGAGAGCATTTGCCAGTTTACTCCCCCAAGTGGCTACAATAGCTGGGACTGGGCCTGGTTGAAGCAGCCAGGGTCCTGAAAAATCTATGTGGGTCTTCCAGAGCTGGAACCTCAAAGTCACGTACTCTGTTGCAGGCCAAGGTCATCCCGAGTAGCACTTGACCTGCTCTGTGAGATACCTGGCTTTGCATCACAGACACTGAAGGTCCTCACAGCCACAGGATAACCTGCACACAGTCCTTTAGCTTCTCCGGCAAGGCTGCCACATGTTTATTGTGCTTCATTATTTACCTCATTTCCTTAAGTCACAAAGAGGTCATATTTTTTTTTTCCCTGACACTGTCTAGATGGTGACTTTTTAAATGATCACACCGGCCAAATGAAATAGTAGGAATTTTAAGCCCCTTGTGCATGACAGAAAAACCAAACTGAGCAGCCTTTGTGGACTCAGGGGCATCAGCTGCGAAGCCTAAGACCCAAGTGCCATCTTAAGGCTTCAGAGCTTTTCTCAAACCTTCCTAGGAGTTAAAGGGTTCATTGGGCATCAGGTGCTGGTTATTTTGGAAACTGGGTCAAGATGAAGAGGCGACTAACATAGTACTGAGTAGATGTTCAATATTGGTTATTATGATGTAGTGATGTGGTTATCACACAACATTTCCTCTGCCCTATTTCTATCCTAGTGCACTCCTTAGTGCCAGAAATCTGAAGCAGTTCTGTCTGAAAGAGTGACTTTTCACTTTCCAAGATTGGCAATATACCAGTGAATATCTTTAGGAACATTCTAGTAGGTACGTTCATTCTGATAACTAACATACCTAGCCTGTGTGGCTATAGACATTATTACTCCGTATGAGGTGAGTACGAATGCTTTCATTTTCAAAGGATGCATCATCTATAGGAAATAGTAAGTAGATAGATTTACTCTGTGTAACATTTCAGTGCCAGTAATGGAATAGGGCACGTGTACAACAGGTATCCAAAAGACTATATTTTCTCTGACATAATAGTCACCTCAGTTTGTGTCATTACACCGTGATCCTCACACAGTGACAAAACACTCATGAAGTGTTTCTCTGAATGTGTCCCTGTTGTTCAGCATGATCTCGTCAACAGAGCCGGGCAGCAGTATGTAGACATGGCTCACGCAGTCACACCATGACCAAATACCCACACGTGCAGTTTAACTTTCTGATGTTTTCCAAATTATTAGCCAATGTAGACATTTTTCAGAGCTCTGTTGTCAACCCTTGGAAGGGAACTGGCCATTCTGCGGATTCTCAGTGAATTCTTCTTCTCCAAGTCTGGATTACCCAGGGGCGTAGGTGTGCTTCCAGCTGTGGGATACAGGCCCCACGTGTGTAGGTTTTGCAGTGTGCAGGTGACTGAGCCTGTGTGTTTTCAGGCACACTGGAGTTTTCACACACGCCTCTCAATGAGTGGGTTGATGGGAGTTTTGTTTGGGAATGTTGTCTTGTTGAGTTTTTCAGTTTGGATATGGGCTTTTGAATACATCCCACTATTGTAACTGAATGGATCGCTTGACTCTCTTATGGCAGTTATGTTGCTTTCCAGCTCAGTGTAAAAGATGGGGAACGTCTTTCTTGTCTCAAGCAGGCATTCTAGCTGAGAATAATCCAAACGCAATAATTAGGTGCAGTAAAAGGAAACCCAGAGAATGCACTTCCAACATCCCTACCTTCAGAGAACAGGCAGGTGGAAGCAAAAAGCGGGAGTCCTCCAGGCCTCCGAAGGCACACTTTTGATGTCAGCAGTGACAGTGAGGCTGAAGTAATTGGGTGGTGCAGGTGGAGTAGAGCTGGGTCCAGGAAGGGAAGGAAATCTTTGTATCTAAGCCCGGATACAGGCGTGTTCTCTGAATGCAAGTGGCAAAAGCAACGCTTGCTTCTTGTTCAGCACCTTCCTTTGTCCTGCCTTTCAAGGGAAGTCCCTTAAGTCTTCCCAAAAGAGGATTAGAAGCAACGTTTTCCAGGTCATCACAAGAAAACAGGAAGACTTAACCTTTCCTTTGAGGTTGTGATGTACAGTCTGTCTGTAGTCTGTGTCCCCCCAGGAGTTTTACCTGCAAAGAGTGTGCCTGGGGGCTGTGTGTGCTTCAGTGGGAAGGCATATGCATTGCTGTTTGGGCTGGTGTTCCAGGCTGGCTGAGACCAGGAGCAGCCAAAAAGATGATGATGCTGTGTGACTGTGGGAGTCTGTGTGAGATTTGCCAGCCATGTGATTAACCATAGGACTATGGCTTTGTGTGGTCATTAGCCTCCAGTGTAAGATTCTTTATATCTAGAATATTATTTATAGGTATGTAAATACAATATATATATAAAGACTGTATATATTTTTACTTACAGAGATAGGAGGAGAGAGAGGGAGGGAGAAGAAGAATGAGAGAGAAAATCAAAGACAGTGAATCTTCCATCCACTCTTTCGCATGCACACATGTACTCTTCCTCTCCAAATGATCACAGAAGCCAGAGAAGAGATGGTCCAAAGCTGGGAGCAATGAGCTCCTTCCAGGTCTTCCACGTGGGTGCAGGGGCCCAAGGGTCTTTACTGCTCTTCCAGGCCATAAGCAGAGAGCAGGATTGAACATGAATGTGTGTCCATATGGGATGTTAATTTGCTATGCCATCACATAGGCCTCTAGTGTAAGGGTTTTTTTTTTAATTAATTAATTAATTATTTTATTGTAAAGAAAGATTTATAGAGAGAAGGAGAGTCAGAGACAACAAAATTCCATCTGCTGGCTAACTTCCCAAGTAGTCACAGCAATGACCAGAGCTGAGCTGATCCAAAGCCAGGAGGGTTTTTCCCGGATTTTCCATGTAGGCGCAGGGTCCCAAGGCTTTGGGCTGTCCTGGACTGTTTTTTCAGGCCACAGTCAGGGAGCTGGATGGGAAGTGGAGCATCAGGGACACAAATTGGTACCCATATGAGATGCTGGCGTGTACAAGGTGAGGATTTAACCACTGAGCCATTGCTCTGGGCCCTTTGATATGAAATTCTTTACATGACTCTGACCTAATCCATGAAGGTATGTGGCTTTGTTTGGCTGCACATACCGTGTATGAATCATAATCTGGCCAAATTGAAGATCACAGGGTGATTAATGTTCATGCACAGACACACACAGAATTTGGAAGTGCGCAGGACCATTTCTGACTGGTGTGTGTGTGTGTGTGTGTGTGTGTGTGGCAAGACAGGTACATTCCATATAACATTACACATACACAAATAAAGTAAGTAATGGGAACACACATTGTGGCACAGCACATGAAGCCACCACCTGTTCCCCTAGCATTTCATATCTGTTGTGCTTCTGATCCAGCCCCCTACCGAGGCATGTGGAAAAGCCAAGGAAGGTGGTGCGTGTGGGAGACCTCGTTGGAGTGCTGGGCATCTAGTTTGTATCTGGGCCAGCCAGATAGATGGATCCCCATTTGGTCCATCTGGTGGAGACCCAGTAAATGCAAAACTCTATCTCTGCCTCTCTGTCAGCCAACCTTTCAAGTAAATAAATCTTTAAAAATGTTATAAAGTAAGCCAAGAAAAAACGCACAACTAGCCTTATATCCTCTCCCCACCTGCAGACACAAATCTAGCAACAAAAATATACTGGGACCAACGAAATCTTGCATTAACATCTGAAATGAACCTTAACACATTACACATCTACAAATGTAGAAAACGTGCCCTTCTAAGTATCTCTGGAGCACTACTTCCTGATTTTGGAAGTACATAAACATCTTTGGGGACCCTTGTGTCGGTACATATTCTGCTCAGTGGGACTGAGGTAGAGCCTGAACTTGTTCATGTCCAATGAGTTCTCAGGACACATCAATGCACTGGGTTATAAAGTTCTAAAACACTGGCTGTCAAACATGGACACACTGACATCATCCAAGGACCTAGAAAAATGGTGCTTGAGTCCCAGCACCAGAGATTATAATGTAATCCTAAGGAGATGATGATGGGGTATCGAGACTGACTGCTTAGAGCTCCGCATATAACTAGCACGGAGCAAATGTGACTAAGAACTACTGCCATTCTCCTTGACATCATGGCCTGGTTGAGGTCATCCCACAGGATAGCCCGATGCCTGGCAATGTCTCCCAGGCAGCACACATTCACACGTTCACCCTCAGCCGGTGACTGCAGGCACTGATCCGGTGCAGATGCCCCTTCTTGCTCCTGGATTTAAGAGGGTAGTGTTTTTTGGGGTTTGTTTGGTTTTGTTTGTTTTTGTCTACACTTAACAATGTATGAATTGCTTTAATTACGATTTTCATCTTGGCATTACATAAGAATAGTTCTCGGACCAGAATTCGTTTTTAGAAACTAACGACATACAGAAAATTAAAAAAATATATATCTTCCCAGGGGATCCTGAAGTGCAGCCCAAATTGAAAAAAAAGAAGCTGCTTTCCAGTGTCCAGCCCAGAGCCGTGGCTGGCGGACAAGGGAATCAGCTGTGCCTGTTGCTTCAGCTCCCATGCCCGCCTCCTTTCTCGGTCTGTGGCCTGTGGGTGCCCTCCCCGCCATATTTATCACTGTGTTCCATACCTCTAGGTTTATTATTATTATTTTTTAGCACAATGTTCTCTTTTCTGAAATGCCTTCTCACATTTTCTCTATTTGGAAGATTTCTGTTCTCTGCTGTCACTTCTTTGGGTGAAAAATTTTCCTCTCCACAGTGACAGATTTGATTACCACTTCTTGGACACCACCTCAGATCTGTTAGCGTATCTTTATCATAACCATCAGGACGTTTTTCACACCAAGCTGGGAGCTCCTTGAGCAGAGAGCTGATGCTTCACCTACGGGGCTGCAGGACTGGTACAGAGAAAGCACCTGACAGCTGAGGTTGAATTCATCTTTGTTGACTTAGCTGCGACTGCGTGTAAGACGTTGCTCTCTCTGTAGCTTCCTTCTTGGTCCGGTGTGAGTGGGAACACATGCCCATGAATACCATTGCACAGATTAAGTGAGGATCTGATGCGGCGTAGATATTTGACAAAAGAAGCGCTTTACAATGATCTCATGCCCTCTGTGTCCTTTAGACATAACACTGGGATCAGACCATGCAAGCATTAAGACCATGGCATCTTCCTGACCGGCGAAGGCAATACTGGGATCCATGTGTACAGTGAGGACTCATCAGAAAGTGAAATGAAAATCCTGAATAGTAATGAGACAGGTGTCAATGACCTTTGATCCAATAATCTTATCTCTGGCAGTGTGGCCTTGAGGAAGTGGCACAACGAAATAAAAAAGCTACCTGACCAAAGATCTTCTTTGCTTTATTTCCTGTATTAACCAAAAGAAACAAAATAAACAAAACGGGAAGGTTTCTAAAAGGGTCAAAATTTTACAAAGCTATATTATTCAACTACTTAAAAGTTCAATACAAAAAGATATATAGAAACTTTAGAAAATGATTATGTTCCAATATTTTAAATTCAAGATGACAAATGCAAAGTCTTTACACCGGGATCATTTTTTTGTTTGTTTTTGGTCTGAATTTCATCTGCAGGTGAGAAAATGCTGAAAAGAAATATGTGGAAAGGAAAGAAGATGTGTGTGTATTTTATGGTTATGTATTTCTTGCTTTCCTCTCCTGTTTTAAAAAGGGATCTATTTTGAAGCCTTTGTTTATAATGAGGTCAGTCCGTTTCTTTCCCTGGGTACCGAAGCTTTTCTGTATGTCTTCCTGGAGTCCTTACATCAGCTGAGGCTCAGGAAATACATGCTTCAGATTCTATCATTGAGGAACCGTGGTCTCATGGGATAGACAGGCATGATGCAGGAGAAAAACACACCCACACCCACACAAGACTACCGTATGGAGAGGAGGACACAGTGTCAGAATCAGGGCGAATACATCCACTGGAGGCCGTAGAGGATGAGTTCTAACTGCAGATGATGCAGCCAGTCCTCCCACACCCAGCGTGAAAGCCAAGGTTCTACAGTCACCCTCAAGGCCTTGCAAGACTCAGATGAACTTCCTTACCCACTGCGCTGTGCTTTCTGCCTCGCCCACCTGCTTGTAGCCTTGCTAATATCTCCTATCCTTCAAGCCAAGCACGCTGGTTTCAGGGCCTTGGCAAATGTAGCTTCTTTTGTCTGGAAATGCCCCCTACCTCAACCCCTTTCACCCTCCAGATAAGTGAGAACACAAACTATCTCACTTCCTTCCAGTCTTCACTTCCACAAACCTGTCTTCCATAAAATTGTAACCCTCGAGTCTCTCTATAGTGGCCCTGCTTTTATTTATTTATTTATTTTTGTAGCATTTGCCACTAGGAAGTGCAATAAGTATTCATGATTTGGTTTCTGTCTCCTTTCAGCAAACGGTGAGGTCATCACAGGCAGGTGTTTCTATCTGACTTGTTCAATGCTGTGTCACCGGAGCCTAGAACGGCACCTGCAGCGTACAAGCTCATGTATTGAATAGTGAGTGCAACTTCATCAACCAAAGGTGGCATGGTATTTACCCTTTTAAGGGGCTATTATGTCAGAGCAGCTGGCACCTAACCGGCACCCAAGAGGCATGAGCAGAAGGTGACTGCTGATCTGTCTCAGAAAAGATCAGAGCCCCATTCTGCTAGAATCCCCTGGAAACGAGGCAGCATCCCTGCAAGCCCCTAGTGCCTAGCTTGAAGACTCAGTGCATTTTAATAAGAAAACAGTCTTCATTTCTGCACTCGGCAGCACTGGCTGTAAACAGTCCGAGGAGAAATACAGAAAAATGAAATGCGCCTCGGCTATTTTTGCATCCATTCGGGAAAGTATACAGATTAAAAAGAATAATAATAATAAACCCAGAAAAACAAAAGCAGCCAGTTTAACAAATTAGATCTAGCTCTTGTCAGAGGAAATGTTTTCAGAGCCAACACTAAACAACCCTCCCAGTGCTGTAAAAGTCTCCAAATGTGAAACTCTTGGAGCTTGAAAAGGTCTCTCTTGCCAGCGAAAATGCTTCCAATAGTACCCAGAAACAAGATTCATTAAAAGCTATCTTTAGCATTATCAGCGATTTTGTTATTATCCTGTGTCCTTCAGAAAGTGCATCACAGGCCTCCACTTGGAATTACAAAAGAGGAAAGCAGGAAAGGATACCAAGGAAAGTGTCCTGGCTCTCCTGGGGAAATTGCCTTGATGTGCCGGAAGAAGGAAAGAAAATAGGGAAGAGGAGGACCTGGGAATCCGAAAAAGAACCCAAACCATTATCAGCGGGAGCATGAAGACATAATAACAACGGGAGGGGTTGGCTTGCGGTACAGCAGATGGAAGCCACTACCGGCTGGGCCGCTGATACTCCCCGGGGGTGAGGGGGATGCTGGTAATACTCCTGGCGGCTCCACTTTCAATCCAGCTCCCTGCTAATGCACCTGGGAAAGCAGCGGAAGATGGTCCATGGGCTTCGTCCCCTGCCACCAACAAGTGACCTCAAGCAAGTTCCTGATTTCGACCTGGCCCAGTCCTAGCTGTTGCAGTGATTTGGGGAGTAAACCAGCAGATGGAAGACCTCTTTTTCTCTGTTGCCCTCTTCCTCTGTAACTCTGCTTTTCAAGTATAATAGATAGATCTTTAATATAATAATAACAACAACGAAGTGTGACCTGACCAGATTTCTTGCCAAGAGTTTGTTTGGTCCAAAGATCAGAGAAGACCCTTGCAAAGCTTCTATGGCATGTGGGAGAATTAAAACCAGGGATTCTAGAAGCACTGGGAGCAGTCCCTCACTAGCATGGAGTTAGAATTCTATTAATCCTGGCTGAATGAAGAAGTGAATGAATGGAGGGATAAAAAAAATGAAGCAATGAACTGCCAAAATATGAAATATGCTGACACGCTCTCACCTGGGATGCTTTTTGGCTGTCCCCAGGGGCGAGGGTAGCTCATGAGTTAGGCTTCTGGAACTCAGGAGGAGACAATGGCTAGGATAGCTGGAGACCCAGAGTGCAGTCAGTTTCAAAAAGGAGAAAGGCCTTGGGGCCTTGGCTGTCCTAAAAGCAGAGCAGGTGCAGACATGAAATTCCAGACGCTGGTCTGAAATGCATGAAAGTTAATTAGTCATAGGTGCTTAAGGAACAAACCTGGTAGGCAAGGCTGCTTAGAATCTCCACGTTGCGGCTATTACAACACCCAGACTCTGTGTTCCTGGTGAGATTGTGAACTCATTATTGATGTCTGCTAATGAGTTGCACTCTCCCTGCACAAGACATTGTGCTAAGCATATTCATGCACATATGTAATCCTCCTAAGAGCCTGCTGGTTAAAAGCAATGACTCCGGAGTGGCTGAGCCACTTGTGTCACTCACTAGCTGGAGAGACTCCTGTAGTTACATCCTGTCTCCATGCCTCAGTTTCCTCATCTACAACTGAAGATAATTGTGCCTATCTCAAATGCTTTTGTGAAGATTAAATGAGATCATTCAGGGGCTGGCATGGTGGTGTCGAGGTTTAAGCTGCCAACCTGTGACACCCACATCTCATATGAATGCCACTTCATGTCCCAGCTACTCTACTTCCAATAGAGCTGCCTGCTAATGGCCTGGGAAGCAGTATAAGACAACTCAAGTGCTTTGGTCTCTGCCACGTTTGTGGCAGATCCAGAACAAGCTCCTGGCTCCTGGCTTTGGCATGGTGCAGCCCAAGTTGTTGTAGATATCTGGGGAATAAACCCACGGGTGAGAAGTCTCTGTCTCTCCCTGTAACTCTGATTTCAAATAAATAAATCCATTTTTTAAAAATGTATTAATCCACACAGCACTTACAATACAGAGAGTAAATTCTATAAAAATATTATGTAGAAGTATTCCTATTTTATAGACAAAAAAGGAAGACAAATTGTTGGCTTAAAGTCACACAACTATTAGGTGGGAGAGATGGGATTAAAGCAAATGTCCTACATTCACCCTCTTAATGTTATTCATTGATGTTATTTTTTTATGTTCAGTTTTCTGAAATCCAAAGTCATACAAAAATAGCTCCTATCTGCTCTGAGGTTGCTCCATCATGGTCTGGGAGACACCTTTCAGTTGTTACGGGTTACAGATGTTTCTGTAAAGATGTCAGAAGCGAACGATTTGGCTGTTTGCCTTTCAAGGTTAGTTTCCAAGGGCTGAGGACTGGGGTCCTTCTACAGGCAGCAGAGGTAGCAACACCACCACTGCAGATCTTGTTTGCCAACAAAAGCGACTTCTTTTGCTTGGACTGGCGGAAGAGGGAAGTAGAAAGAAGAGGTGTGGAGTCCATGATTTCAAGCCGCTGCCTTGCAGTGCACCAGCTGGGGATGCTGGAGAAGCTTTCTCTGAGCTTTTCTCTGAGACTGAGAGTCTCAGTCTCTACTTGGAGTGCAGTGGACACAGCAATTGACACCAAGGTTGGGAGATGTGTGGCTCATAGCCACCAGCAAGTCTTCCAGGAGCAATATATTCCCATAGCATACAGCATTCACTGTAGTTGTGAAAATCAACCCTCCCACCCCAACATTGTCGGATGCACACTGAGAGAGGATGCTACTCTATTACACAACAGACCGGACCCCAATATTAGATTAAAAACACTGGGTGGAAGACAAAGTCAACTTTCTGTTTCATTCATTCCTTACTAAAACAAAATTACAACACATTTGATGTCAAACATGAATAGTTTTCCTTGTGATTCTGGAATTTGACAACAGCACATTCTATAAAACAGAATGGGTGTTCTGATGAGCCGAGCAGAAAAGGGCTGATGAACGCAAAGCCAAGGAAAAAAACACGGAATGGCCATTTCAAAGTCTCTTTGTTTCTAAAAGCAAAGTAAGACCGTTCATATAAATCAGGTCACTTTTGATAAGTGACTGTAGATTTCCTGCTTCTGCTTTTTAAAAAAGATTTATTTATTTTTATTGAAAGGCAGATTTACAGAAAGAAGTAGAGACAGATCTTGCATCCACTAGTTCATTCCTCATGTGGCCACAAAGCCTGAGCTGAGCCTATCCAAAGCCAGGAGCCTCTTCTGGGTCTCCCACGTGGATGCAGGGACCCAAGGCTTTGGGCCATCCTCTACTACTTTCCTAGGCTGCAAGCAGGGAGCTGGAAGGGAAGTGGAGCAGCTGGGGCATGAACTGGCGCTCATATCGGATTCTGGCCCATGCAAGGCAATGACTTAGCCCCTAGGCCATTGTGCTGGGCCCTCTTCCTTCCTTCCTACTTTCTTTCCTCCCTCCCTTCCTTCCTTCCTCTCTCTCTCCCTCCCTCCCTTCTTTTTCACTTCCTTCCTTCCTTTCTCTCTCTCAACTGACCTGTCTCAGAGTTCAGTTAGAAGTTTGATTATGTGGCACTTAGCAAGAGTGACTTATTTAACAGGAACTTGCTTGCATTACTTTGCAAAGCCCATCACACTTAGTGTGACTGTGCAGGTTCATTTAGATGTCTTGTACCTATGGAATCCACTCACCTGTATGCCATCTGACGCCCACTGAAGGAAAGTTGAAAGTGAGACTTGTATGCTTGGAGGAGAATTATACTTGTTGTGTCAAAAACCACTCAACAGATGCAAATTTCAGTTGCAGTTGATTAGCAAAGCATTGGAGTGGACAATCCTTTGAAGTAGATAGCTCCCTGACCTTGACTTTGATGTGGGACTTTCCCAGCCTCCTGCAGCTTGCTGAGTCTCCATTACAGGAGCCCTGTGGCTTCATGTTCACACTTGTCATAACCAAGGTGAGTGTGACTGTTCAGGAGACTGCCCCGTATAGTCGGGTAGGGAATTACACAAGGCTGCTGATCCAGACAGAGCTGCTATCTGTAGGGAACAGCTGTAAATGTTCATCAAACATTTTTTTGTTTTATTTTCCCTCTTGTTTTTTTTTTTTTTTCTTTTTTGGACCTTTTAACATAAGACATGTTAATGAAGGTTATGTTTATATCCCAGTGTTAGAGCATATCAGAGGAGGAATATAAATTATGTACAAGGTATCACTCCAGAACACAAAAGGGGTTCTGCCTGTTTTATTAAGGGACAGCTTTTATACAGATTGATGATATGTTGAAAGGATAATAGATAACGGATCGATAGGATGGATTACATGTATAATCTCTATTATACTAATACTTGAATTATGTAACACAGAAGTAAAATCTCATTATTACTGTGACTTACAGATTCTGTACTGCATAAGGAGACCCATGTGGGAGAAAGTTGCCGGGAGGGGTGTGTATTTCGATTCTGTCATGTGTCCACTTTGCTAATATGAAATACACTTCCCAGAATTCACTTCTTTTTGTGTTTATGATCAGAGGATGCCTCAAAGGAAAGTCCTAGGGAGACTGGGATGTGTACCTTTTTTTTCTTGGTTAAATATACCATCATAGCCACTTCAGTGGTATTTAATACATTCATGCTATTAGCCAGCACCATCCTCAATTTCCATGTCTCATCGTATTGAAGCTTTATCCGTTAAACAACTCTCCACACTTGTTCTCCACAGCTCCTGCCAACCACCACTCCACCTTGCGGCTCTGATTTTGAGGACTCCAAATATCTCCTATCATTGGAATCCTTTGCTGCCTCTGACTGTCTTACTTCCCATGGAAGAATGCTCCCAAGGTATATCCAAAGTTGCAGCAAATGCAGAAACTTCCTTCCTTTCCTAGAGTTTAATGATATCTCACTGTGTGGGTAGATCACACGTGCTGGTCCTTTTGTCTCTCAAGGCACACCTGTATGGCTTCACCTTTGCTGTACTTAATGCTACTAAGATTAAGGATGTACATATATTTTTCAAAACTCTAATTTTGGGCCTAGTGCAATGGTTCAGAGGCCTAATCCTCAACTTGCCTGCACAGGGATCCCATATGGGCACCAGCTCATGTCGTGACTGTATACCACTTCCCATCCAGCTCCCTGTTGTGGCCTGGGAAGGCAGTAAAGGATGGCCCAACACCCTGGCACCCTGCACCTGCGTGGAAGACACTGAAAAAATTCCTGGCTTTGGATGTACTCAACACTGGTCTTTGGGCCACTTGGGGAGTGAACTGGTGGATGGAAGATCTTTCTGTCTCTTCTTCTCTCTGTATATCTGCCTTTCCAATAGAAATAATAAAGACATCTTAGAGAAAAAAAAAACCCTCTCATTTCAATTGGAGGAATATACAGCCAGAAATGGAATTGTTGCATCATATTGCAATTATATTTGTAATATTTTGAGCAAGTGCTGTATTATTTTCAGTAGCAGCTGTACTATTTCTGTTTTCCTCTCAACAGTACACAAAATTGTAGTTTCTCTGGTCCTCCACAATATGTATTTTTTTTTTTTTTAGCAGTATCCATCCTTGTTGCCAAACAACAACCCAAACTGGTTGGAGGCGTTGTTGCATGAGGCTTTTCCCTGTGTTTTATGTTAACAAGTTACGTTATGTTTTGCATATGACATCACGCAAGCGTTCAACATCATGTGCCCATCTGGATGCCCCATTGTCTTCACTTTCCCCACTGAAAAGCCATGGCCCCTTTGTCAGAAGGCTTTTGAATTTGTTTCTGAGCTCTATTCTATACCATTGGTCTAGAAATCCATCTTTATGCAAGGAACACACACTCGGTTTATTAGTGTTGCTTTGTAGTAGTTGTAGTAGTAGTTGCAATCAACCAATAGCTTTGTCCCCCATCTTTTCATATCACTTTGATTATCTAAAGTCTGGAGAGTGTCTCTATGAATTTGAGACAGTGTTTTTTTTCTACCTATGTGAAATAAGTCATTGGAACTCTGAACTTGCAGATTTCTTCGGGCGACGTTGATATCTCGACAATAGAGCACGATGAGCATGCATCCACTCATTTCTGACTTTATTCGTTTGTTGAAGCCATGCTTGGTGGTTTGCACTGTACAGATCCCTTTGGTTCATTTGCCAAGCATTTTTGTCTTTTGGTGCTATTATTAACATAGTGATTTTCAGGATTCCCCTTTTGTTTTGGGTGGAAAGAAGCATAGTTGATTTTTGTGTGTTACCCTTTTCCTGCCTTTGTGGCTGAACGCATTGATTAGCACTAATAGGATGGTTATGGCCTTTCTTAGAATTTTTCTACATACATCATTTCATCTACGAGTGGAAGCTATCTGATTTCTTCTTACACTTTGAATGCCTTTGTTTCCAAACGTTTATTTATTTTTATAAATGGGAAGTCAGATCCACAGAGAGAAAAATCTTTTGTCTGCCGATTCACTCCCCAAGTGGCCGCAACCACTAGAGCTGAGATGATCGAAAGCCGGGGTCGAGTTTCTTTCTGGTCTCCCCCACGGGTGCAGGATCCAAAGGCTTTGGGCCGTCCTCCACCGCTTTCCCAGGCCACAAGCAGGGAGCTGGATGGGAAATGGAGCAGCCGGGACACAAATCAGTGCCCCTATGGGATCCCTGTGCATGCAAGGCTAGGATTTTAGCCACTAGGCTACCGCACCAGGTGCTTGAATATCATTTATATCTTTTTCTTGTCTAATTGTTCTGACTAGACCTTCCAGTATGCGTGGAGTAGTCATGAGAAAAGGCCTCTGATTTTTAAGACTGCATTCGTTTCTTAAATCATGTAGAATAAAGAAAATTCTTGCAACCCCTGGCTAAAATAATAGAAGCTTTTACGCCTGTCCATTCGTTTCCCTTTCCTGAGCTCCTTATTTCTTCATGTGCCTTCAAGACACTATCAAGTGTCCTTTCGCTTCACCTGGCAGCATCTCACTTCACCAGGCAAGTCTATCGGTGAGAGATCCCCTCCACTTTTATCTATCTGGAAATGTCTTGATTTCTCCCCAGCTTCGGAAGGGAATTTTTTCCAGAAATAGGATACATGTCTGACGGCTTTTCTTTTAGCACTTTGCAGGCATCAGTCTGCTGCCTTCTGGCCTCCAAGGATGCCGATATGAAATCTACTGATAACCTGGGTGAGAAGTGATTCTTAGGGGGAGACTCGCCTTGTCCCTTGCCGCTCTCACGGATTTCTCTTTGTTTTTGTCTGTTGAGAGTTTTTTTGTTTTTAATCCTTAAGGAATTTATTAATGAAGTACATTCTCAGGGTCGCAGCAAATGCCTAATAATTCTACAACACAATTTTCATCAATTATCATGTTAATGTGGTATTAATACCAAGAGAACAGGTTTAATGTAATTCATGGACACAGTCCTAAGAATCTAATACCTATCTTCCTTCCTTCCTTTTTCTTTCCTTTTCTAAAAAAAAAAGGGGGTTTTTTTTGGAAGGACAGACTTACAAAGAGGAGGAGAGACAGAAGAGAGGAAGATCTTCCATCCGTTGATTCACTCCCCAAGTGGTCACAACGGCTGGAGCTGCACCGATCTGAAGCCAGGAGCCAGGGGCTTCTTCTGGGTTTTCCATGAAGTATGGGGTCCTGAGGCTTTGGGCCGTCCTCAACTGCTTTGCCAGGCCACAAGCAGGGAGCTGGATGGGAAGTGGGGCCACAAGGATTAGAACCAGCACCCATATGAGATCCTGGTACCTGCGAGGTGAGGTCTTTAACCAGTAGGCTACCATGCTGGGCTCCCTGTAGTGAATTTCAAATTGTATTTCTTGTCCTCCTTAAGGTCCAGAATTTCACTTTTTAGATTTTTACACTTCTGTATTCATAATTGCATTTTTTGTCATTCTCTGTTCTCTTGACTTTTGTCACATTCTTCTTCAGAATTTGAATATCCTCAAAACAGATATTTTAAAGTTTTTCTGTCATCAGAGCCTTTTCTTTATTATTATTATTTAACTTTTATTAATAGAAAGGGAACAAATTTTATGTGTTTCATAAAATACAATTCTAAGATAGGCTTTGTATGTAAATTTATTTTCATTATTTCTTTGAATGTGTCATACTTCGCTGTTTCTTTATATACATGGTGACTTTTGCTTGAAAAGTCGACTCTTATTTGTTTGAAAGGCCAAGAGAGAAAGATATTCCCCCAACTGTCCATTCAGTTATCACAAGCTGCAATGGCTGGAGGTTGGGTCTGGCCTGAGCCAGGAGCCCCGAACTGAGTGAGCCCCTGGCAGAGGGACCCGCTGCCTGCCAGGGTGTGCGTGAGCAGGAAGCTGGTCCGGGAAGAAGAGTAAGGAAACGGACCTAAGCACCCTCGTGTGTGAGGTAGATGTGCCAAGCCGTGTCTCGACCACTGTACCCAACACCAGCACCACCCTGACAAGTGCGTATCTGAGTTCAGTCACGCGGTTCGTCAGAAATCAAATTTCACAAGACAGATTTTGAATCCCCCTTGCCTGTTAGAAGCATGTGTGATCTTTGATAAGTCAAATGGTTTCATTATTCAAAGTTGCCTCCTCTGCAAAGAAGAACGGAATACCCATTTGAGTCTGAAATATTGACTGCCAAAAGTCAGTGTTTTCTTTCTCGCCGCCGATTTTCCAGCCTAGTTGCAGTTACTCAAGGTCACTTAACCCATTCAGGTTGATGAATTGCGTGAATGGCAGTGATGTGCTTTTTCCTATTGAAAGGTCTAAAAGGTAGGCCAGTGTATGGTTTGTTTCCTCTTGATGGTTTGTTTCCTCTTGAAAAAAAACAATGGGCAAAGTACACATTTCATAGATGCAATAAGATAACCATGCTCTCCTCTCGTCTCCCTCCTGTTCTTTTTTCTTTTTTCTTCCTTTAGTTTTTGCAAGAACATGCTCTAAATTTACTTAATAACCACAGGCTTCCTGCTTCTGCAACCCATAATCTCCAGTAAGTAAAAAATCATGAGACCGTTTCACCAGAACGTAGACTAGGGTTGTAAACAAGGATCGATCCTTAAGCCCTCAGATTTACTCTCATCAACTTTTTTGGGGGTATTGTGTATTAACTACCACATATCAGAGAAAATACAGCATATTTGTTTTGAGGGGACTGACATTTCACTAAGGGCAAGGATCTCTGACTGCATCCACTCTGTAGCCACTCCCCCTTCTCCCCAAAAGGTTCATGCCTTTTGTTAAAAAATTGTGCAAATCACTTGAGGGACAGCCATCTGTCAGGGCCCCTGAGCGTGCTGAGCAGAACTCCCTATGGACACAAATCGGGGCCTTGACACAAATGAGGCTCTTGTTGTGGAAGGCCAGTAAACTTGAGGGCTTGCTGCAGAATAACCCGGGTAAGGAGGACCAACATACATTACACAGTGTGACTGCTTTAAGAACAAAATGAAACAGTGTGAAGGACAGCATTTAAATGAGTGTCAGAGTAAGTGTTCCATAATCATGTTTCTTCCTATGCAATTTCCTATCGGGTGAATTGCAGTCATTTTTTCATCTTCTCATCCTGAACCTTCTTTTCCTCTCTGCATGTGGAGGCTCCATCAGGGAAATTTGCGTTTCTGAAACCTCTTCGTGAGGGTATGAGAATTTTCAGCTCTGCAAAAAATGTTCTCTCTTCTTAAAAAGGATTCAGGGCAGGAGTGCTTGGAAACAGCAGGTGCATCTGTGCAGTGGATGTGTTTACCGATAAAGGCTGGGTGAAAGCCACCTGCTTTGCAAGCAACCGATTGCATCTCACCAGTGAGCAGCTGGCTGCAGGTGTAGCTGGAGATGCACAAATGTTTCACACTGACAGAACCCCAAGGCCTGAAGAACAGCCTCTTCCTGAGGATCTCTAAGAGCAGGATTTTGCTGTCTTGAACGGCGCACAGTGCACACTGCAGCGGGCTTGGAATGTCATCATTGTAAATGAGATCTAGGCTGGTGCCCAGCAGAACCTGAGTCCTTGGCCCCAGCTCAAGGTTGTGCGACTTGAGGAGATGCAGCTTAGACTTTGTAAGATCACAATAGATTCTGGCACTCACCATGCAAGTTGTTGAAGATTCAGTGAGATATATATGAAAATTAGTAAGTACAGTAATTTCCGTAACAATTTTGGTCATCATCATCATCATCATCACTATCATTACCAGCACATTCTTTGCCACATGACTCAATCTTCAACACTTTAAGTGGGCTGCTTTGGAAGTGCTGATAATCGTATTTTAGGGAAAACGATTTAAGTTCTTGCTTTTTATTTTATCTAGTCAAAATATAATTAATGAAACAATCACAGGCAGGAAAGCATCTGTTTTACCGAAGTTACCTTGATTTCTTCTTATGAAATTTCCATACAATTACTAAAATTGAACAAGTAGAAACATTGCGGTTAGACGACTGTACAATATAAAACAGCTCCTAAGTTTTGTATGCCCAAGTGTTGGGAGTGCAAACTAAGAATTTTCAAAGTCTACAGATTTGGCTTTATCCATTCCTTATTGCAATTTCAACTGCGTTAAGATAAAGATCCAGGAATATAGGAGTTTTCCTTTCCCTTGTTTGAGGTACGCTGACCAAAATATAGTCTTTGTTTCTTCAAATAGTTAATACCATTTCACAGATGCACTTTCTGCTGATGTATTTAAAAATATATATTCCCAAGCATATGCAAACCATCCATAACTAACTCAGCAGAAATTCATTTATCCTTTCACTCCAAGTGAGAAGATCAAGACCTCAAATAAATAGGTAGCCTGCTTGGGGCCACAGCCACTCCGGGGTAGTTCAGAGAGCACTGCCCAAGGCTCCAATGCCAGCCCGTGTCTCCTCCTCCGTAACCATAATTGTAGAGGTTCTCTGTAAAGTACCAATCTTCACAATTAGAGAGAAAAAAGGCTATTAAATTTTGTCTCCAAATATATCCCAAAAGGACAAAGTACTTCACATCTTTACATGGCTGGCCACTTTCTCAGCTGCTTTTTTTTTTTTTTTTGTAATGAACAAAATGCAAAAAGGAAATACTCTGAGCTAGAAAATAACTCTCCAGGGTATACCAATGAGTGCTTGGTCTAAAAATAAACTCCATTTGGCAAGAGCCACCTGCTGTTTCTTATCAAGTGGCTGAGGAGACACAGAATCTGAGGGCGCCTGGGGATTTGTGCCCTTCCACTTTCCAGGCCCAATGGTTCTTATCTCCTTCATGTAAAATGTGTATTTATTTATTTAGAAAAATGGAGAGGCAGAGGGAGAGAGACAGAGGATAAGAGGAAGGAGAGAGAGAATCTCACATGTGCTGCTTCACTTCTCCAATGCCGACAACAGCCAGGCATGGACCAGGCTAAAACCAGGTACCAAGGCCTCATGCAGGAGTTTCCTACATGGATGGCAGGGACCGAAGCACTCACCTTATGCTTCTAGGGTGGGCGTCAGCAGGAAGCTGGGATGGAGTGCACGACTGGGGCTTGAATCCAACACTCCTGTATGGGACACGGGTGTCCTAAGCGGCACTTAACTGCTGAGCCAAATGCCCACCTCTGTCGATTTTGTAATGGACAGCATTAAGGCAGCAGTTACAGGTCATCTATTTAAATGTACATGGCTATGAGATTTGGTCACTATACACATGCATGCAGTATTATTCAACAGGGATGCAGATTGCCTTCATTCCACAGGCAGTTTGATGAACAGCCTTTGCTGTACATCCCATCAAATCCCAGGGCCTAGATAGCCACTGATCTCTGTCTGTGGCTACAGGTTTGTCTTGCTCATTCTAGAACCTGGAATAAATGCAAGCCTGTACTTTCATTTAAATGGGTCTTATCTTACAAACATAACGTTCTTGCATTCTGTGTTTTACTGTATGTATCATTCATTGGTTCTCTCACATTCTTACACAATATTTATACCAAATCTACCATAGGTTGCTTTTTGGGCATGTATGCTGATGGACATTTTTAGTTTCCCTTAGTTTTGGATTATTATGAGAAATTCTTCTGGAAAACATTGGTTATTGCATTGTTGCCTATTTTTACAGATACAGTCTTAGTCCTCTTGTGAACATATAATTCCTTAGTCAAAGAGGACGTTCTTGCTTAACTTCACGGGAAACTGCTCAACCCTCTTTGAGAGCAGTCGCAAAGCTGAGGATTATAATTGTATCATACACTTCAGTTTTGGGTGGTATCCATGAATAGCACTTCCCTAAAGTGAAGACATAAGCATTTTTCACCTACGGCGCCTTGTAAAAGTGTGGTCGCTTTAGATTTTGCACTTACGGCCTCTAACCCATTTTGAAGTGATTTTTGTGTGGCATGAAGGAGGAATCGATGATCAGCATTTTGTATACGGATGTCTACTTGTTTCAGAAACTTTTGCTGACAAGACCGTGACACCTGATTGAATTGCTTGTGTACTAGTTTAGGGAATCAATTGATCCTAAAGCTGTGGGTTTTCCTTTAGGATCCATTCTGTTCCATCAGTGCATTCGGATGTGCTGGTTTTATTCATCTTGCAACGCCTTGATGGATTTAACTTTACTCTGACTTGTTGACGTTATGTTCAGAGAGTACAAAGCCTCTAAATCCTGTTCAGTGTTTTTGAAAAATATATGCAACACTCTGCTTTCTTTGCTTAACCATGCGGAGTTCAGAGATGATTAATTTTTACAAAAACACACTGCTCCACTTTGATGCAAGTAGCATTGACTCTGTTTTGAGAAGGCGACTATTGAGGTGCTGTGCCTTCCAGTATGTACACATGGAATCTCTCTCCAATTACTCATGTGTTATTTCCTCTGGGTCTCATGGTTTTCAGGGAAAATATTCAGCACCTATTTTGCTAGATTCCTACCCATTACATGGGTTTGGTGCTGTTTTAAATGCAACTTAAATGGAACTTGTTCAATTTCACTTTCTAATCAGTTGTTTTTAACAATTCCATCCACAAATATATACTTGGGCACACACATGCACATGCACACACACACACTCACACACACACACACAAATGACTGGTTTTCCTGAAACTTTGCTGAGCTAACCTAGCTCCAACAATTGTTGTGTACACTTCTTAGAACTTTCTGGGCCCACCATGGTAGCCTAATGGCTAAAGTCCTCACCTTGCACATGCCCGGATACCTATGGGCGCTGGTTCTAATCCCAGCAGCTCAGCTTCCCATGCAGCTCCCTGCTTGTGGTCTGCAAACACAGTCGAGCACAGCCCAAAATGAAAATAAAACAAATCTTTAAAAGAACTTTCTATGTAGACAACCACACCATATAGAAATAGAGATAATCTTACCTACTTCCTATTTGATTGGTTTTACTAATTCTTGTATTATTGCACTGATAGGACCTACAAAATAATATTGGAACTGATTTGGAAAGAGTGGAAAGGCTTCTTTGTCGTTGATCTTAAGTGGAACACATTTATGGAGTGACCATCAACCACATAGTTATTGCAGGAATTTTGTTTGCACTCGGTAGACAAGGTTGAGGAAGTTCTCCCTTATTGCTAAATCCTTACGGCTTTTCATCATGAACGGATATTTTGGGACATTTTTGTCCTTTGAAACAGTTAAGACAATATCAGGCTCTTTCTTGTTTCGGGTTGAATGTTCAGTGTATAACTGTATATTGGAAATCATAAATAACCTGTGGTTTCCTGGGGTTCTGTTTTTCTCCTCTAAAAATCGTAATTTTTTTTTTAACTAGCCACTTTAGTTCTGACTTTCCTGCTTCAACGTCTATGTGCACAGTTGTTATGTGTTGTTAGGGTACTCTGAAAGGTATTTGTGGTTTTCTAGAACCTTCTAAGTTATAAAATCTAAACTTCCAATTTACATCTCCTTGAGGCCCTCAGGACAGGAATTGCAGGGCATGTCACTGCTCAGATGCTACAACCTTTCTAGTGTTTGTCACCATCAGGCAGGAATAGGGCAGGAAAAGTAGCAGGTGTTCATGAATGAAGTCTCCATGCACATCAGGCTGGAATAACATTTTCCCTGGGTCCTGATGTCTGGTTTTACCATTCCACTTGTAGCCCTACAAAAGCCACTTCCTTATATGC
Organism: Ochotona curzoniae; assembly: GCF_017591425.1. Classification (NCBI taxonomy): domain Eukaryota; kingdom Metazoa; phylum Chordata; class Mammalia; order Lagomorpha; family Ochotonidae; genus Ochotona; species Ochotona curzoniae. The sequence continues at coordinate 10,292,979 of NW_024465421.1, forward strand.
TTGGCTTCCTCTTGTACAGGAACAATGGAGTCTTTAGTGAAGACTTCTGGGGCACCTGCTCTGAAAGGTCTCCCCTTTGCCCACTGTGTCATGGACTTGAGCTGCTTCCATGACCCTTGTTGCTATTCTGCACTTTCTCGGCCCAGTGCAACTGCTAGGCTCTGCTTGCACATCAGCTTACCCTACTGCAGTTGGGAAATTACCCTCTGACAGTGAGGACAGTGAGCTAGGACAACTGAAGCTTTACCCGGGGAACCTTTCCTGAAGATAGTTACCTCATTGATGCAACTTCTTGTCCAGCTATGCTGACTGAAGTCTCTTTGTCTTGTTTTGACAAACAAGCGAAGGAGACAGACAGATTAGTATTGTTTGCCCATCCTAGCTGATAGGTCATGGATGGTTGCTTTGAGAAGGACTTGGGGTCTCATCTTTGGACTTCTTGAAACTATTAGCAAGTTGTCACATAGGCATTGATGATAAAATGGAAATGTACTCCTTCATAGAAAGAAAGATCTCAAGAAGTCCTTCTGCGTAAGCAGGAAATCTTGTGGATAGGGGAGGTTACACTTTCCTTTGACCCAGATGTGCTCATGGTCCAAAAAGTCAGACTGAGAGTGACATTCTTGGCTTCTTTCTTCCCAAACTGCATGTAGATCACCATGGGGCCAAGAGGTCTAGGACTCAGCTCTGTGGGTTCTGCTCTCCTTGTTGGGCAGGACTCCATGATGAAATCTAGGTTAGGAAAGATGAGCAGAAGAGAGAGGTGTCATCTATGTGTTGGAGCATTCAAGCACCGCTCTGCTGTGTTACACTGTCTTCTTTATAGCATTGATGCCTGGGTCTAAGAGATGGAAGCAAACAAAAAGGAAAATGGCTGGATCCCCGAGTCTCTGGATGGACAAACTCCCTCCACCCCCTCCAATGTACACTCATCCTTGTCAAGGTGAGATTTGAAGGTTTCTTTTTTAAAGTAGTTATTTGTTATTGTTACTTGCTGTTCCTTCACAAAATATTTCCTCTGTTCAAGGATTGGTAAGGGAATCACCATCACATGCTTTTAAGACTCCACTCTTTCTTTCTCATCATCTTTGGATTGAAATCCAGCTAATACTGCTGGGAAAGCGGCAGAGGATGGTCTACCTTCTTGGGTCCTTGCCCCACCACTGTGGGAGCCTGAGATGGAGTTGATGGCTTCGCCCTGATGCAACAGCGTCTGCCTGGGCCAACTGGGAAGGAAACAGCAGATGGAAGACCTCTGTCTCTCGCCCTCTCTTGGTAATCCTGTGTTTCAAACAGGCAAGTAAACACATTGTTTTAAAAATTATAATATTTGCAAGCTATCTTTCAAAAGTTTACCCTAATGAGGAAAATATCTGCAGATGGGAAAATGGTCAAAATGTATAGTTCTACCACAAAATGGTCACATCCAATGGTCTGCCATCCAGTGGTCGCATGGAATGACACATTTAAAGAATATATACTGACATAAAAAACTGCACATAATATAGCATGAAATGACTAAAGTCTCATGTGAGTCAGTGTGTGCAGTAAGCATTCGTCAGCATAGCTAGTGCATTTTGTAGTGATAGAGTTCCACATGTCAGTCGCCTCATACAGCAAAGATGCATGCGATACCCATATGCCAGTCAGGTGCAGATCACACAGGTGTCCTGGGTGGTTCTTTTTTGAAGTACGACCCAGGATGCTTCCACTGTAAAATGGAAAAGGCATAAAAACAAGGTGTGCCTCGTTGTGCAGCTGTTTGTGTTGGCAGCCGTGGAAATGGCGTGCATCACTTCCATTTCATCCCTTTGACCACGCCCAGCCATGTGACTGACTTAATGTTAACAAGATTGATGAGACTCAACAAGCTTTGACATACTAGGATGCCAGTTTTCAGAAAATCAATTTGCATATTTTTGTACCTATTTGTCATCAGTCCAGCCATCTATCTATTCCTTCATCCATATATTAAGTTATTGGGCTGTATTTCAAAGGAGATTGCAAAGAATTATTTCCATATACACACAGCGATCCACATGTAAACAGATAGAATATGTGATTTTTTCCTTGTTATGAATTTTCTAAACTTATTACTTGTAGGTGGACTCATTTAATGAGAAAAAAGAGAGGTTCTATTTGATTTTAAAAAGAGTGAGCCAACATACTTTAATAATCTCTTTGATTGAGGGGGAGGCTAATGTGAATTAACAACCTACTGAGTCATACACTGTTTGCAAAGAGAAGTGGCTTTGTTATCTCTAACTACTATCTCGGATCTACTTTGATGAATAGGTAAGACTGATTTATAATTGGTTTAGTAATTGTTTGTGTCTAATTGAATGTGTCTAGTATGGCTTGAGAATGTTCTTATGTGTTTCCTAATGTTAAGTCAATTTCTCTTTCACTGTTAAAAATCCTAGGATGGGAAGAGTCCACATTCATGAGCTTTCATTAGGAACAAATCAATATAAGTGCACACAGTGATGAGAAAATTAGACTTGACATGACACCTGGAACACACTGATCAACAGCAGTAGATAGTGTCAATTGGTAGAGTATTCTGAGACAAGCCCAAGAATAAAGTGATTTCATATGTGGTTTGATCCAATCCCAGAGACAAGGGGATAAGAGGCTAACACCCCCTCAAAGATAGAGACCCAAGGCACCACTTACTCTCATATCTTCAATTCAGGAGAACTTCCTGGAGGAGAGTCCAAACGTGTTTGACCGTTTCTTCTGCTTCATCTTGGAGCATGTACTCTCAAACCTGCATGACAGTCAGGGGGAATTTCAGCTCTTTCTCATCAGTATGCAGTCACAAGTCAGCAACAAGGATGCGTTCTGAGAAATGTGTTACTGGACAGTTTCATGATGTGGAGTGCACCAATGAAAGTGTAGATGGTGCGTGTCAGTCATAGAACCTGGCTGCTGGATACAACCAATAGGTGCAATAGACAGGAGGCAGTTAAAGCTGCTTCTGTAACAACGGCGCAGACTTTTAGAGCAAATAGGAACCTCCTCTAAGATAATGTTATAAAGTACAGCATAATAAATATGCAAGAAACACCACTATAACTTATTGCAATTATGAAACATTGCATACATCATTCTTTGTGTTATACTGTTACATAACTGCAGCACAATAGGCTTACCTACACCAGCACTGTTGCAAAATGGAGCCTCCAGGACATGAACTGGTACCCATATATGATGCTGGCACTGTCAGGAGAATTAGCTAGTTGAGCCATTGTGCCAGCTGCCATACACCAGCGCCATTACCAACATGAGTGATGCGTGCACTATAACACTGTAACAGCCACAATGTCTCTAATTTATAGGAGGAATTTTTCAGCACTACTGCAATCACTGTGAGCACTGCCATAGACGTAGTCTGTGTTGGACAAGAACACCATTATGTATGGCGTGACTGCACTGTCTTCCTCTGGGCCTTTACCTAGGCTCTCTGGTGTGCCATCTCAGACATCCTGCCTTCTGTTCCTCGCCTTAATTCTTGGTAAAGAGTTCCGTTCTTCCCTGCAGAACTCTCCCGATCAGGCCAACTCCCCATCACATTCCTTCCACAGCTTTCTTTCAAGTGTTCATCCCAGAAAGCATCTCCCTATTGGTGACCCAGTGTTTCGACGGATGTTCATTTCCTCAACTTCAAAGCGAGTTCTGTGAAGATGGGGTAAGCTATTATTGTGTTCATACTTTCTTTTCCCCCAGAGATAAATGCTCGGCTCTGTGCCATTTTGACACTCAGAGAGTGTGTGGTGAATTCAGGGTGCAAGAAAATGCACCAAAGACTCATGAAGGAAACAGAGTTATAAGAAAGGAAAAGCCCCTTGCCCGAGGCCTCACAGCCCGTTATAACAGTCTACTTCCTGAAAATGTTTGCATCATGAGAAATAGAAAAGAAAATAACAAGGAACAGTTTATATTAATAAATCATGCTGGAGATGGCAAACAAAGATAGCCACCATTTATTGCCTCAGGCACTTCGCCAAGTGTTTTATTATATTATTCGGTCCCCATGGAATCTCCGTGGTTGGTTTCATTGCTGTTATTTTGCAAATTGAGGATCAGGGACATTAAATAGTTTGCTCAGGCTTATAAAAGATTTCTATTTTGTTGTTGTTGTTGTTGTTGGAGTCTGAAAAGTTTTAAATTTACAGAGAGGGATGTGACAAAAATGCCATGAAATCAGATGATATCAACTGGCTTGGTGAGGCTCGAGTCAGGCTCAGCTCTCATGTTTTTATTTCTGGTGCTTACAAGCCTTCTAAAGCACACATAGAACCAACATATAGTCTGGGAAAGGATCAGGGAAAGATGGAATGTTTGGAAGCTAGACAGACAAATCTTAACTGGAGGCATCAGGGAACTCTTGGTGGATCGTTTTGGTATTTGTATTGTTGGGAAGTGACAAGAATTCCAAGCACAGGGGACAGCATGAGAAAAAACCTGGTGCGTGATAGAGTGCAAGGGCGTGTGAATATGGCTGTAGCTGTGCTGGGGAGGTACTTTTAGGCACAAATGAACATGCTGTTTTTTGGTGTTGTTTATTTTTGAGATTTAACAGAATGAGAGAGATCAGCAGCCACTCACAGGGTCAAGCAACTCAACAAATTCTAACTCCAGCAGCAGATGGTGACCACTGATATGTCTTAATCTAAAGGGACAGCATTCTCACACAGGGATCCAAAAGAACCAATCAGGTAGACTTGTTGGATGTCATTTACACGAACAAAAACATATTCTGTCCATTCTGCCAGGAGGGAGCACTCACACTATGGCTGCTGTGTAGATAAAGTCAGTTTCAGATTTTGCTGTCAGAGCAATACTGGCAATCTTGCCCACTCTTCTGAGGCACCTTGACTCCTCTGGGCAGTGTGAGTGTCAACCAGAGTGTCATTGGTAAGATCTCTTCCAAGGTTGGGAATTGTACATGTGTAATCCTTGAAAGACCCATGCAAGGCCTCCATCTTATGGATCCAAAGGAAAATGAGTCCACAGAACATTGCCAAGAACGTGGGCTTTGTATTCCAAGAGCCCTCAACTCAAAACCCGAGTCTCCTCCCGACTGGTAATGTGAACTGGGAGGAAATGCCTGCATTTCCTCATCTGTTGTGAGCTTATAATGCTTGTCTCCCCTGAAGATCCTGCAGGGTCGTGGAAAGGTAGACCATCACAGTGCAGTGTCAGGAGTGAATGTGGCTTTGCTGCTTGGCGTTGGCATACTGCATCCACCACATGGGCTCATTTTCAAATCCAGGAAGAAAGCAGAGTCAGATATTTAGATGAGGATACCAAGCGCAGCATGGATTTGGCAAATGCCTACTGAAATTAAAACTGGGCATAGCTAGAGTACTTGGAAATTTTGAGAAACACATTTACATAAGTTAAAGCCTTTGAAGGGATGTCCATGGCAGCAATGTTTGTAATTTAAAAAAAAAAAGAGTCTATTTTATTAGCAGAAAACCAGCTTACATAAACTGTGATATAGTCAAATTATGCAAAATAAGTCCTAGTTAAAAGAACGAAGTAATCATGGTTTATAATTGCATGGAAATTTAACAGAAGTTAGCAAATTACACAATGATACATATAGTGTGATACCGTTTCTGCAACATACACACATGCTCATAATAATTCTGTAGTGTAATCATGAGTGAAAGGGACAGAATTCTTGGTCAAAAAGAATTTTTAAATTATCTCTACTGTTTTAATTATTACAAAGAGGAGATATTCATATGCTAGTTTGTGTAGTGGAATTTTAATTTGGGGAAACCAAAGGCTCTGCTTTATAGAATGAGGCCTATGCTTAGAATCAAAATATCCCTACAGGGAGACTTCTCAGGATAGATATCCATGGTCTATGGGGGAAAGGCAGTGGGGTACAAGCAGGAGAGGGGATAAATTGAAATCTGTTGAACAGAGAGGAAAGTAGATTGAGTAAAAAGTGGAAAAGGATGGAAAAGAAATCTGCACTGCTTGCAATACAACTCCTTCCTAATGAACTTGCCAAACCAGCGGATGGTGGTCTGAGTGCCTGGGCCCCTGGCATCAACTTGGGACATTTCTGCCTTCATTTTGACCCCTTTCTGTATGCTTCAGCCATTTTTTTGGGGGAATGAATCAACAGACAGAAGCTCTAGCTCTAACTCTTCTGTTTTTCTCTCCTTCTGTCTTATAACTCTTCATTTTAAATAAATATACAAATCTTTAAAACAAACAAAAGTCTATGTTTTGAATCTTTACAAAGCAGACAACATCCCCATCTGAGGTACAGGTGGATCTCAAAAGTGATTATCATAGAGGCATATTTGGAGCCACAGCTAGGATACTTCTTGAGAGGCCCACTTCCTACGTCAAGGCATCTATACTTCCTGGTAGGCGGCAGGAGACATCCCACGTGCTTGGATCCCTGTTTTTCACATGGGAGACCACAGCTGACTTCTGGAGCCTGGGTTTGATCCAACTCAGCCTGAGCTACTGTGTGCATTTGGGGAATGAACCAGAGGATTTACAATCTCTCTTTATGTGTGTCTCACCCTGTCTCTGTCTTAAACAAAACAAAACAAAAAAACAAAAAAACCAACGCCAATTTTTGGAATGTGAGTATGCTAATTGGCGGTGGCCTTTAGCACTTTCGCCTGCTGCTGACATGTAACCTCTCAACAGGCATTCCATTGGTGAGTTACAGGACTTGTCTGAAGGGCACTGAATGGTATTGTTTCCTTGTCCCCAGAAAGTGGAAAGCCAGATACGTTTGGGAGAACCTCATGGATGACAAACATTAATACCACTAGGTCAGTGACCTTGAGCAAGTTTCTTAATTTCTCTGTCCCTTTTTCCTCCTCTTCAGAATGGAACTTTTCATGAAACCTGACCATGGTGCTGAAAATGCAACACCAACCTAAAGAGTACATAGCATAGAGCCCAGCACAGTAGCCTAGTGGCTAAAGTCCTCACCTTGCATGCGCCAGGATCCCATATGCAATGCCGGTTTGTATTCCGGCTGCTCCACTTCCCAACCAGTGGGAGCTGCTTGTGGCCTGGAAAAGCAATCGAGGATGGCCCAAGGCCTTCTAATCCTGCACCCATGTGGGAGACCCAGAAGAAGCTCAGGCTCCTGGCTCCTGGCTTTGGGTAGGCTCAGCTCCACTTTGAGAATGAACCAGTAGATGGAAAAATCTTTCTCTCTGTCTCTCCTTCTCTCTGTAAAATCTAACATTCCAATAAAAATAAGTAATTTTTAAAAACTACTTAGAATAATGTATGACTCATATTAAAGCTGTAATAGTCACTGGCCTTATTGTGGCTCGTAAATGACTTGGTTTAAATTTTCTCTTAGCCTAAGCCAACACTTCAGAGCATCCCTTCCTAGTATTCAGGCAGGCTAACTCCTCACTGACTAGCCATCCTTCTTCAAGAGAGCAAGAAGCCATCTCCAGTTCATCTATGACTGCAAGCCATCCAGTATAGGAATGGAACTAAGGTCTTCCGGATGGGTTGTATATTGAGCCTAGGAAAGAGAAGCGTGTAATTTGGAGAGCTATAAACTGAGCAGTGGGAAAGCAGAAGAAGTGGCTTTGGGAGGTACACCTCTGCAGCTTGCTCCGTGCCCGAGATAGAGCCCAGGGAAGCTCACGACGTGGAAACAGACGGATGAGCAGGAGGCAGACTAGCAGATGGGAGCTATTTTTAAAAAGAGGCAGCCAAAAAAAAAATGTGGGAGGCGAATGCTATAGACAGAGGAGCCACAGGTTGGAATGTGGCTTGGGCGTTCTAAAGAGAAACGTGCCTGTCTAGGTCGCACACTGGATGCTAGTCCTGGGAAGAATCAAATTCCTGAGAAAGCGAGAAATACAGTCTCAGAAACATCTCTTATTTTTCATGACCCAAGCTCCAAGAGTGAAGATCTTCATCTTTGTCAGATGAAGCAGGGAAACAATTGCCAGTGACAGGCAACTAACTTTGAATCCCGCGAATGGCGTAAGCTGTGAGGAAGAGGAAATGGCGCCGGGTCCAAGGTGGGATATTCGAATATCTCGTTACAGACTTGAACAGAAAAAAGGTTATATTGATTCAGGCAATTTGGATGCCTAATACTGAGAGTTGCTTCAGGCCGAGCCACTGCTGGATGCAAAACCAGTGTCATCAGCATGGCTTATTTCTAAGTTTTGTTTTCTCAGTGTCATTCTCAAACTTCCTGGAGCCATTATGGACTGAGTTTACACGTCTTTTTCCTGCCATGCTTATTGAATGAAGGTACTTGTCTCTCAGCGGCCAGAATTTTCTCCGGTTGGCCTGTCACTACAAAGCATGAAGGAGATAATATTCTCTGATTGGCCAGGCTTGGGGCACATGACCAACACTGCACTACAAATAGAATGGGCCTCGCATGAGAGACATGAACTGATAAATGAATAGCAATTTCTTAGAGGAACATAGCGGTGCTGGAGGATGAGGGGAAAAGACAAGGAACAAAGAAGTGTTGTGAACAATTTCTTGAACTGCTTTCACGCCTCCCGGGGGACAGCTGCAGCTTTGCCCAGCAGCACCCTCAGCAAGGGTGGATGGCTTCCAGCAGGTAAGCTCATCTCCCACCTGCTGTGATTTTCAAGGCCCCATAGAGTCACAGTCCTTCCCCATCCTGTCTGAGAGGCTGATTTCTCTGCTTTGTTCTTCCGTTTTCCAGAGAGGCCTGAGCCTTTCTTTGACCCCTGGAACAAACTTGGCAAGTTGAGTTTGTTTTCTCTCTGCTTAATCCCTCTCCTCAGATTGTGCACACGGTTCCCTAAGAAGACTGGCTTGAGAACTGCTCTCTATTACAGAGAATCTGGAATCCAGATGCCAAACTCTCATGAAGCTGACTGTGACCACACTTAGAAGTGGACCTTAAGAGGTAAAAGTCTGAACTCGGAACAAACTCTGAGCCTGCTTTGGACGTGAGATTCAAAAATGAGAGCTTGGCTGGTGGTTTCCCCCAGTTTCATTATGAGTGCAGCCAGAACTGGTGGTCAGATTCTGTCTCTCTTACTCATCCTGATTGACAGAAAAACTCCGAAAGGCATCCGGAAGCCTGCCTGTGTAGTAGCAGTCTATTCTCTCCCGTCTCACTCCTTCCCTCAGGCAGCAAGCCCACTAGCCTGAAATAGAAACACTGAAGTACCCGTATGGTGATGCCCACAGCCAGGAAGACCACTTCTGCCTGCCAGGGAGAACAGGAAGGTGTTGGAAGTTCACACAACCGACTCTGCTGTGGTGGTAAGTGAGAAGGCAGTTAGACCCTGGCAGGCAACTTTTGCAACTCCAAATCTAGGCTGCTTCTTCAAGAGAGAGGGAAGGAGGAGACGAACTCCAGAAACGAGATGGATTTGTGCTTAAAAGTTCTGTGAAGACTATTTTCTTCTCTCTAAACTCAGTAACTGAGGCAAGATGGATTCATTACTGACCATACTAATGTGTCCCATCTTACCCACCCTGTGTGTGTGTGTGACCTGTACTCACTTGATCTTCACAACAGTCTCACCATAAATGCTTTAGTTAAGCAATCTGCCTGCCATCCCCCCTTTTAGAAAAGGATGGAGCACCCAGCATATGCCGCGTGATCTTAACCTAGAACTCAGACGCTCATGTGGGAACAAAACTGTGTTATAATAAGGTCAGAAGGAGGTTACAGCCAGGTGGGGAATCTTTGGCTTTTTGACTTTGCACAAACCTTATTTTCCTCATCTGTACAATGGAGCTAAAATGTGTACCTGTCAGGTTGTTCTCAAAGAAGGTTATGCAGGTGGATCTGTCTTATTACATGCGACCGTGTATAGAGATGGTCTAGTGAGCTTTGGAATCATGACCTAGCTTCAGAGTTCATCTTCTGAGTTTGCTGACTCTCTACCTAGACGCCCAATTACTTAATTTGCCTACGGAGCTTCAACTCTGAATTAGAAGTGAAAATTTTCATCTGTTAAATGGTTTTGCCTGTGAAATAATGGAGCAGTAATTATTACTTATTAAGAATCGTTGTGTTGAATGAAACACCCTGTGAGAACAGTGACTGGCAGACAAGGATTGTCAGCTCGCCGGGATGTTGGTTTCCATTTTCCCCCCTTTCTGCCAATTTAACACCTGCCACTTCCTTCATGGTGGAGCCTGCACTTCACAGTGGGAGGCCCCAATTTAAGCTCCCAGCTGTCAGATGCAGGCTGAATGGCGGAAAGCAGTGAGAGGAGAAGAAACTGCAGAGTGAAAGGATGCATTGAGAAACAGAAGAACTCAGAAGGATACAGTATGAATGAGAAGAGAGGCTGAGTAATAGAGACAAAGCACCTGGTTTCTGAAACTCTCCAATTTAGAAGCTAAAGAAAGCTGGCAGAAGTCACCACTTGCAATGGCTAACAGAGCTGAGCTGCATTTCCACTGTTTTGTTTTTTTTTAAAGATTATTTTATTTGCATTAGAAAGTCAGATATACAGAGAGGACAGACAGCGAGGAAGATCTTCCATCTGCTGATTCACTCTCCAAGTATCTACGAAGGCCGGAGCTGAGCAGATCCAAAGTCAGGAGCCAGGAGCTTCTTCTGAGTCTCCCAAGGCTTTGGGCCATCCTCGACTGCTTTCCCAGGCCACAAGCAGAGAGCTGGATGGGAAATGGGGTTTCTGGGATTAGAACCAGTGCCCATATGGGATCCTGGTGCATGCAAGGTAAGGACTTTAGGCACTAGGCTACTGCGCTGGGCCTGCAATTTCACTGTTTAAAAGTGGATTATCAGTGTGGATTATAATGCACAACACATGAAATGTTCTCTTGGAAGTTTACATAAGTAAAAAAAACTTTCTCCTCTTCCCTCAGGAGTGTCAACATGACCACTGAGAGTAGACCTGATCTCATGGCGCCTCTGGAATGGTTCCTGGGACAGCAGCTCTGAATTTCAAGTAAGGAAAATTATTTTTTAATTAACTTAATCATTTTCCAGATGGAAGGGAATTGTGTGAAATTTTAATGCAAATATGCAATGGGAAATGAGCACATCAGGATAACAGCCATTATAATCTCTGTATTTTTTTGATGTTTGGAGCCATTGGGCTCCTCCCTTCTAGTTTTTCACACACCATGTAACAGATCATTGTAATCTAGAATCTTAAACCTTAGCAATAGTCTGGCCCACAAGGAATTGAAAGACTTATCTGTGTCACATTCCAGAGGGAAAGGACAGGGCAGCCTAACAGGGGGAAGGAGAAACTACACAAGCTTCCAAGTGACCAATTTTCCAACTAATCAGATTCTAGGGCATGATTGGTGGGTTCAAGAGTGTAACTATGGCGTGAGGTCATACACACACATACACACACACACACATACACACACACACGCACACACACACACAGGAAGGATTACTTCATTTCGACAGAAGTATCTGCATGTGATACAAACTCTAGTGTGGGCATTAGGCGTGATGATGCTGGCTCAGCTGCTTGAGTTCAGGTGCTCAGAACTGCACCTGCTCATGGGGAGAATCCGAGCACGTTTGTGACTCCTCGTGCATGCCAACTTCTCATCTGTAAAGTGTACACAGCCATCACCTTACCCCTAGAATTGTCACATGAGCCAAGGAAATGATTAGGCCAAAACCTTACCCTTAAAAAGTTATTTTCTGAAAAGTGACAGTAGAACACGCATGTAGCATTTAACGCAACAAAGTACATACTGATTTATGGCAAAACTCAATAAACTCAAAGAGACTCAAATCATATAAAGTATGTTTCCTGAACACAATGGGATTAAGTTAGAAATAGATATCTAAAAGATTTCTGGAAAATCAAAATATTTTAAGATAACCTGTGTGCCAAAAGGGTAGATTAGACAGTATTCTGTAATGAATAAAACTGAAAGCAAAATTTGGGGAACTGTCACCCTAGAATTTAGAAAAAAATTGTATACCACCAGTGCTGATAATAGAAAAATGGGAAATTCTTGAATCAATGACTTCAGTTTCCACTTGGAGAAAAGAGAAATAGAAGAACTAATTAAATGCAAAGATAAAAGAGCAAGAAATGGTACAAGAGAGAAGAGAAAAAACAGTAGAGTGAATCAACAAAATCAGGATGTTTTTTAAACGATTCATACAATTGATTTTCCTGTAACTAAGAAAAAAAAATGCCAACTATAAATATAATCTTTATCAGGACTGAAAGAGAATCCATCAGCATAGATTGTGTTAGTCTTTAGAGGATATTAACTTAGTGCCAATAAATTTTACTTTAGATGAAATGGATGAATTGCTTGAAAGATAGGCATGATCAAATTACTTTGAAGAAGAGTTAACACAACCCTATGTTTTTCTTTTTTAAAGTATTTGCTTCTTTTGAAAAGGCAGATTTTGCATGGAGAAGGAGAAACAAAAAGATCTTCCATCTTCACTGCCCCCACATCCCTCAAATAACCACAGTGGCCAGAGTTGAGTTGATCCAAAGCTGGGAGCCAGGAGCTTCTCCCTGGTCTTCCAGTGGGTGCAAGGTTTCAAGGCCTTGGGACATCTTCTGCTGCTTTCCCAGGCCACAAAAAGGGAGCTGGATTGGCAGTCAAGCAGCTGGGACATGGATCGGTGCTGCTATGGAATGTTAGTGGTTATGGCAGATGAGTGGCTGATGGAGCCGTCACACTGGCCCCACAGCCTTAAGTGTTTCAGTTAAAAATCATCCCTCAAGCAGAATGTCAAGTCCTGGGGTGTTTTTGGTGAGTTTTACTAAGCAATTTTAAAAAGAGGTATTACCCATGAATATAAAGTTTTCTTGAATATTGAAAATGAAGGACTATATCTCAACTAAATTCTATGAAGCAGCTATTACCCGGACATGAAAAGCAAAGAAATTACGAAGTGGAACTCAACAGATAATTTTTTCCTTATGAACACAGATAGAAACATTTTAAACAAAATTTTAGTAAACTGAATGCAACAGTATTTTTAAAAGAATCATTTATAAGGGCTATTACATATTTTTGTTATTTGTCTCAGGATTTTAAGTTTAGTTAAACTTTCAAAGAGCCATAAATTGTAATTCACTGAATTAACAAACTAAGAAGAAAAAAAAGTCATCCTCATGATTACAGAAAACAATATTTGACAAAACCCCCAATCCATTTATGACAAAAAATTGTCCTTCCACTAGGGATAGAATAGAATAGAATAGAATAGAATAGAATAGAATAGAATAGAATAGAATAGAATAGAATAGAATAGAATAGAATAGAATAGAATTTTCTCAACCTGATGATACCTAGAAAAAAAAAACGCTACAATCAGCATTCCACTTAGTGAGTGTTAAAATGCTACTGCTTTCTTGAATACAGCATCTCACAAATTATTAACAAACTTACACATTAATTAGTTTTAAAAATATGATATCCTTTTCAATTTACTCTTTGAATCTTAATATTTAGACATCAAGGGTATCTACTCTCACAACTTCTATTCATTATTCACACAGTAGAGCTCCTAGCCAATGCAATTAGGCAAAAAAAAAAGAAAAGACAATAATCTAGATTGGACAGAAAGATTAAACTTTATTTACGGATAAGCAACTCTTGTATGTATGAAATAAAGAACACACATATTCACATACTCTTGTTTTGCTGGTGGATGGTTTGCCTCCATGTTGATGGCTGTTGATTTATCAGCAGAGCAGTTCCGATTTCTTAAACAAAACAGCAAGGATATTCATTGCATGGATTGATCATTCCTTAATGAAATATTTCTTGGCAGCATCTGGCACTGCTTGGCCGTACCTTGTCAGCAGCACAACTTGTTGTAAAAATACAGTCATTATCTCAAATCTCACTCCTGCTGTATTAACTATGTTTATGTGATATTCTAAATCCTTTGTTGTCATTTCAACAGCGTTCACAGCATTTTAAAAGTAAATCCCATCCCAAGAAACCATACGTTTTACTCACTCCGCGAGAAGTAACTCCTTTTCCCTTCGCGTAGTTTATGAAATCTCAGCCATTCAATCACGCCTTCTGGCTCCACTTCCCATCTCATGCTTGCTGTGATCTGCACCACATCTCTGGCCACTCCCTACACTGAAATCCCTCAAAGTCATAGAAGAGGACCAGAATCGGTGACTTGCTGAGATCAAACTCCTACTGAGATTGGTGAGCTTGCTCCAACCAACCAAGACTGTTCCAAGGGCATCTAAACTGAATTCTTCCCAGAATATTTTCACTTTACTTTGCCACGATCCACCAGCAAAGCCACTCTTGGCCACCTACAGCTTCATGCCATGTATTTCTTAAATAACAAGACATGCAAGTCTAAACGACTCCTTGATTTATGAATTACAGAATGTGTGTTGGGTGACGCAGGCATGAAAATAGGATTACCCCGATCGTACACACCAGCAGAGTTTTTGGATGACCACGTGGACTGTCAATAAACAATAATGTTTATAAATGAATCTTTTAATCTCAAGAACAGGCTTAAAATACTCAATAAAACCTATCATTGGCAGATATGCCATCATCCTCCAGGATTTTGGTGTCCCATATGTGGAGCACGGATAGAGTGGATTTACTGCAACCATTAAGGACCGGAGGATTTTTGGAATGGTGATTGAGCATTGACTTCAATGCAAAGTCACCAGCCAAGTGGAGTTGCACCCGGTGAGGATTTGGTGCCAGGTACAAACTTCTCTCTTGCTATGAAAACCTTATCTGGTATCTTCTTCCAGGAGGAGGAACCTTCACCCCAAGTTGAAACTGTTGTTTAGCATGGCCACCTGCATTCGCTGCAACTTGGACAACAGCACTTACTGCTTCCTTGGACCGCTTGTGTGATGGAGAAGGCGTCTTTCCTTAAATTTCATGAGCCAACCCTCTGCTGGCTTCAACTTCCTCTCAGACAGCTTTCTTGCCTCCCAGCCTTCATAGCACTGGTGAGACGTGGGGCCTTGTTTGCACGGTAGACTTTGGCTTACATGCATGGTGTGACTGGTTTGGTCTCTTTATGCCAATTACAAAATTGGCATGAAAAATAAACCGGCCAGGGTTGGCGTAGAGGTGCATCTGCTTTAGCCTCTGCTTGCAGCAGCAGTATCCCATCCTAGAATCCTGGCTCAAGCCATGTCCATCCTATTTCCAATCCAGTCCTCTGCTAAGGCACGTGGGAAAGTCACAGAAAATGGTTCAGGCATTTGAATCCCTGAAGCCCATGTATGAGATCTGGATGGAGTTCGTTGCTCCTGGCTTTGGTTTAGCCCAGCTCCAGCTAGGATGAAACCAACAGAAGAAAGATTTATTCTCTCTGCTTCTCCTCTCTCCGTCACTGTTTTTTTTTGTTTCCCAAATAACTAAATAAATCTTTTCCTTATAAAAACCAGACATTAGTCAAGGAAAAGCATTTGGCTAGCACTAGGAGAGAGGCAGGCATTCCATAGTAGAATTTCGGAGTATGAGTCCTGGATCCACTTTTGATTCCAGCTCCCTGATGCTGTGCCTTCTGGGATGCAGCACGTGACACCTTATGCGTTGGGATCCGTGCTAACTACTTAGGAGACCTGCACTAAATTCTTAGCTCCTTGCTTTAATCCGACTTGGATTTGCTCACTGCAGGCATTGAGAAGTGGGCCAGTGAGTGCATCATAATATATAATAACAGTTTAACTAATACATATACAGATATATATGTACGTACATAATGATGGTTTAACTACAAATAAAGAAGGCAGGTATGTCTGTCTTTGTGTCTCTCCATTAAAATAAAAAACTTTCTCAAGACCACAGATCTCCTTGAACAAATATAATAATCATGACAAAAACTTGAAATATCTCTAGAATTACCAAAAGGTGGCACAGTGACACACAGCAAGCACAAGCTGTTTGGAAAATGACACTGACAGACTTGTTCCACACAGCATTGCCACAAACCTTCAATTTGGAAAAAAAAAATGCGATACCTGTGCTGTACAATAAAGCAATGTACAATAAAATGAAGTGGGCCCATAAACAATTTCAACAAAATCGCAAAATGAAAGACTGGTGCACAAACACCGATTGTGTGGCTGTATATCAGCAAAGAACAATCTCAAGCTGAAATTAAAAAGTGACTCCATTCTTAGAAAAGGTTTTAACAAAACAAGTGCAAATCTCCACAGGAGCAAAACTACGAAATTTTGCTGGCAGACACTACACAGGACTCAGCTACTCGGGGGAGCGCCAGGCCTCTCGGCACTGAATACTCAGTACCATTAAGATCTCAGTTCTCCCCAGATTTATCTATAGATAGGATTTCTGTCTATATAGAGACAATTTGTGATTTGGCTTTTCCTTTGGCAAAATATGAACAATTATAGGACTATTACTGACAAGATCTGGGGATTTGCCTTAAGCCCAGTTGAAAACCACCAAACCATAGTCCTATTGTGGTACGAGGTGCAGCACACGGCAGGCATTCAATATATATCTGTTGGAAGAAAAGAATACAGCAAGGTGGCATAATTTCATGATTTTGATTCAGAAATGTTTGATATCAGAGTTTCCAGTGAAGCCATGATACAGCAACTGAGAAAACCATGATTGAAGGAGATGCATGGTTAATGGAGATCCATGCCATTTCCATATATTTATGAATCAACACACACACCTCACACACACACCCTGATGGTAGCCAACTTAATGTTAGCTTGACTTGCAATTTTCCAACTTTGCAATGAGACATAGCATCCAGCTGGGACTGTACTGCAAATTTCAGTTTTTGATCTTTCTTAAGCTAGTGCTACACATTGCAATACTTTTCCCATCCTCCACACAACCATGAAGATACACAACAGAGACACGACAGTGTCCTGTGTTTTACAACAGAAGCCTGAGTAGTCTGGGTGCCTGAACTGCATTGTCAACTGATGATTGCTTTAACTTACCACGCAGTAATGAGATTGACTCTCATTGTAAGTCAAGAAATGTGCGTGTGTCGCAGGGAGGGGGCGGAGGAAGGGCATGGTACTGAGTCACTGTGAAAGTAATAGGAGCGTGGTAAGCGTGATTCTCATTTCCTCTGGTGGCCAAGCAGGGGTGAATGGCAGTGTTTTCTCCTGAGACGATAGATCCTCCAGGGAGATCCACAACCAGAAAATGTGACTGGAGACGCTGAGGCGTGTGTGAAAAGATCGAGGAGAGTCAATAGACATCACTTAAATCCTTGTGCTCTCTCCTCAACTTTTCAGTTTAGAAAAATAATTACTGACTTATTTGAAAGGCAGAGTAACAGAGAAAGAAGGCGCACACACACACACACACACACACACACACACACACACACACACACACACACACACATACACAGAGTCTTCCATCTACTGGCTCACTCTCCACATAGCCACAACAACCAGGGCTGGGCCAGGCTGTTGGAAGCCAGGAGTTGCATTGGGGTGCCCCAACCTGGGTGACAGGAGCCCAACACTTGGGCTGTCATCTTCCTTTCCAAATACATGGGCAGGAAACTGGAAAACAAACAGAACAAGGCCTTGGGGCAAGTGTATTGCTGTAGTACCTTAAGCTTCTGCCTGATTTTCTATTGTCTTGTATGAGCTCCAGTTCGAACCCAAGCTGCGACACTTGTGATCCAGCTCCCTGCTACTGTGCCTGGGAAGGCTGAAGATGGCTTAAGTGTTTTGGCTTCTGTCTCCGTTTCGGAGACCTGGAAGAAACTTGGCTCCTGACTCCTGTCTCTTGGCTCCTTGTCATTTGGGAAATGAATCAGTAGATGGATAATCTTTCTTTTATCTCTCTTTCTATCTGTAACTCTGCCTTTCAAATAGAATAAATAAATCTTTAAAAGAACAAGAAGAAGCAAAACAGCTGGGACTTGAGCTGTTCATTTGATATGAAAGTCAGCATTGCAAAGTGGCAGCTTAAGCTACTACTCCAAAGGCTGACACTTTCTTTTCTTTTCTTCTTCTTCTTTTGATATTTTATTTGGCATGGAGATGTTTTCATTTTCTGCACTGGAGCCTTGCCTTCTCCATGCTTATCAATGACAGTGCTTTATCATGTACTTAGAACAACGTCACCTGTATTCTTAGTAAAACTCTGACATCAATTCCATAAGCCTACCCTCTAAGCTTCTTAAGGAATTCAACAGGAAAGCCTATCAAATTAAGCGACTGGTCTAATATGATACCGTTCAAACCTCCCAATAGTGAAAAAAAATTCTCTTCAGCTTTGAAACTGTGTCCCTGACACAAGGTTGTGTTCTTGGCCTCACATAATTCTATTCTCAAGTGTATTTATCTGTTCGAAAACTTCTGTTTGCTTAGAGGTTAGTGATGGTAGATAGGAGACTGTATAAAATATGGGCTAATTCTTAAACACGAAGGTGATAAATGAACAGAATTTCCCCCAGATTGCCGAGCAAACATCAGCCGAGCAAACGAATGTAAAGATATAATCGTGATTAATCTCCTGATTAAAATAATTAATCTTGGTTAATTCTGCATTTAATCATTTCTTTTTATCAATGTCTAACATGTAGCTTTATAGAAATATTCATTTAGACTAATGGATATTTCATTTCCCCAATTAGTCTATTTTTTTCTTTCCTGAGCCTCTAAATACCTCAAATTCCTACTCTCTCATTCATACAGAATTTCCGTCATAGTCTCATAGCTTTAAGCAGAATGCTCTTTTCATATCCAAGTACCTACAGTGTTTGAGTCAAGACAAAGAGGAACATCTCAAAGCACAGAGAGGCGATTAGGAGTCTTCAGGCCCTGCCGGAGGCTGTGAGGCTGGCCGTGGAGCGGCATAAAGTACGGCAATGAAGATACCGCCTGACCACCTGGGAGCTCATATCCAAGCATCTGTTATGTCCCCACTAGGCTTCCCATTACACCTGCCCCTGCTGATGCTCACTCCGGGAGACAGTGGGTCATGGCTCAAGTACTTGAGTCTCTGCCACCCACCTGGGAGACCTGGTTTCAGTTCCCTGCTCCTGGCTGTGGCCTGGCTCAACCTTGTCTGTTGTGGAAGCTTGGTGTCACTTTCTGAAGATTCCTCAAGCGAATCCAGAAAATAGGGACTTGGTGAACTAGGACAGGACACAGGGAAACATTTGCTTGCAGGAAGGTTGTGGTTTGGATGGGATTTGAATGTGTCTCTCCAGGATTCCTGTGTTGAAATGAAATCTGCCACCATGTGACCTGGGGATGGAGGAGATTGGGAATCTCAGTCTGACTATGTTGAGTGGATAACAGACGGTGAGTCAGACAGAGCCCTCATGAGTGGATTCTGAAACATCAGCAGGGACACATGGATACACACCTGGCTTCCATTTTGTGCTACCCTGCCCAGTCTTGGAATTCCATCAAGAAAAGGAGAATCGGTAGTCACAAGCCCTTGACCTTAAACCTTCAAATTGTGAGTTAGATAAACCCATTTTTAAGTTATTATTGTCCCCGATACGGTTTTGTAGGAGTAGAGATTTACCCCCTCCATTATTTCCCCATATTGCTACAAAACAGTCTTAAAACAGCCCTCCCAAGTCCAACATTCTGCTATTTAACTGTAGCATGGCACCAGAAGTATGACAGAAAATCTAGTGTCTTATTGTCAAGGAATATTTAGTTGTTTCTGTGTAATGGTTGAACTGTATTCCATGGAGTAGCTGCATCATGGTTTGTTTATCCAGTTCTCTTTTGACGGGCATCTGGCTTGTCTTCATGTTTTCACTCTTGTGGACTGTCCTGCTATAAATATATGATTGAATGTCACTTTCCAATATGCAGATTTCACTGCCTTTATATTCCCAGGAGTGGGATAGCTAGGTCATACGGCAGTTCGGTTTTCAGTTGTTTTAGCACTCTCCACAGTGTTTGTACTAGCCCTGCACTCCCCAAAACAGTGAAGTAGGATTCCTTTTAGACAACATTCAAACCAGTGGATGTTGTTAATAGATTGCCAAATATAGGCCAATCTCACTGGAATTAGGTGAAACCTCAATGTGCTTTTTGTTTGTATTTCCCTGATAGCTAGGGAGCCTGAGAATTTTTCTTTTTTCTTTTATTCAAAGTTTTTTTTTTTTTTTGGAAAGTCAGATTTACAGAGAGAAGGAGAGACAGAGAAAAAAATCTTCTGTCTGCTGATTCACTCCCCCCAAGTAACTTAAATGGCCAGAGCTGAACCAATCTGAAACTAGGAGCTAGAAGCTTCTTCCGGGTCTCCTATGCAGATACAGGGTCACAAGGCTTTGAGCTGTTCTTGACTGTTTTCCCAGGCCACAAGCAAGAAGCTGGATGGGAAGTGGAGCTGCTGGGATACAAACCAATACCCATATGGGATCCTGGTCCAGGCAAGGTGAGAACTTTAGCCATTAAGCTATCATCCTGGACCTGAGCATTTTTCGTATGTCAATTAGCCATTCAATTTGTTCTTTTGAAAATGCTTGCTCATTTCCTTTGCTTATTTCTTAGCAGTCTGATTACTTTGCTGTCGTTGAGTTCTGAAGCTCTTTGCAAATCCTGGACATTAATCCCCTCTCGGTTGCATAGTGTGCCAAGATTTTCTCCCATTCAGCTGGTTGCTTCTTCTCTTTGTGGCTCATTTCCTTTGCTGCACAGCAGCTTTTAGGTTTCATGTAGTTCCATTTGTTTATTTTGGCTTTGACTGCGTGCACTTTTGCTGACTTTACTAACGAGTGTTTACCACTGCCTATGTCTTACAGAATGTTTCCTATGTTTTCCTCCAATAGTTTATTGGTTTCTGGGTGCAGATTTAGATCCTCGATACATTTAGAACTGTTTTATTTTATTTTAATAAGGTGACAGGTGGAGGTCTTGTTCCTTATTTCTGCAGGCTGCTATCCAATTGTCCAGAAAGCATTTGTTGAAGAGAACAAATTTTTTCCTGGGCTATTTTCAATTCTGTTGTTAAAGATTAGCTGGCTGTTCACATGTCGGTTTACTTTCTGGGTTTCTATCCTGTTCCATTGACTTTTCTCTGTTTCTACATCAGTATCAGCCTGTTTTGATGACCAGTGCCCTGTAGTACGTCTTGAAGTCTGGAATTGTGATTTGTCCAACTTTATTTTTATTCTTCAAGATAGCTTTGGCTATTTACTGTCTCTTGTGTTTCCAGATAAACTTTTGAATCATCTTTTCTGTTGCTGAGACGAATGTTGTTGGGATTTTGATTGGGATTGAGTTGAGTCTGTGATTGACATTTGATAGTGTAGACATTTTGATGATGATGACTTTATTGACTCAGGGACATGATTAATTTCTCCATCTTTTAATGTCTTCTATTTCTTTTGCTTTTTAATGTTTTATAATTTTCATCGTAGAGGTTTTCTACATCTTTGGCGAGGTTAATTCCAAGGTATTTGAGATTCCTTCCCATTTATTTTAAAGGGTACTGTACCTAAAATTTCTTTCTCAGCCATAGTTATTTGTGTATACTACAGTCATCAATTTATGAACATTGAATTTTGTGCCCTGCTCTCCTGCCAAATTCTTTTGAATTCCAACAGTCTCTTCATGGAGTCTTTGGGTTCTTCTATATATAGAATCATGTCGTCTGTGATATTTTAATTCCTCATTTCTGATTTTGATTTCTTAAAGTTCTAATTCTTTGCCTAATAGCTCTAGCAAGGACTTTCAATACTATGTTGAATAGCAGTGGTGAACGCGGATATCCTTGTCTAGTTTTTCCCCATTGAGTATGACACTGGTGTTGGTTTTTCCTATATTGCTTTGATAGTATTGTGGAATGGAGAGTGAACCAGCATATAGAAGCACTCTCTCTCTCTCTCTCTCTCTCTCTCTTCCTCACATCTATCTTTTAAATAGAATTGTAAAAATACACTTTTCAGTAATGTTTTTAAATGAGTGGCTTTGCTTGAGTTGTCTGGTGTTCCTTCTCATGGCCACAGTGTCAGAATAGGAAGCTGCGAGAGAACTTGAGCATTTGGCAGTCTTGAGATGAGACTCCTCATTATCCCAGAGATCTTTGAGGGATGACAGAACATAGTCCCTGCACTGAAGGACTGAGTCATAATGATGTGATAGTTTTGCCTTTCCCAGTTATTCATTCCCCCTGGGAATTTTGGCTCTAAAGAGGGAATCTCAAGACTTTCTCCTTCAGAGCCACCCCTGGACAAGAGAATGCCCTGGCTTCATTTTTAGGGGGAACCTGGCAGTATAGCATTGGATTCAGCTCCCCAAGATCAGAAGAGCAGTGACAGTTCTCACTGAGGATGGAGAAGGTGCGTCACTGACCAGAGGCAGGGATGTGGCCGAATGACCTTTGGCATCTCTAGAGCCAAAGAATCATTCCACCCAAGCAGACAAAGTCCTGTGATCTGCAGCTCTGCCCAGGTCTGGCTTCCTACAATTAATCTTTTCATCCTTCTTGTTTAGGAGGCATCATTGCAAACTCTGAGGGCCATCAAGTTAGGAATATGTGCAATGTCACTGGTGTCTAGACATGAAGCTAGCCATATTGCAGAGGTGGCTGGAGCTGCAGGGCAGAGGGGAGGTAGATGAGAGCACACGTGTGCCATCTCCATACTGAAGTTAGATTCCCCCTGGTTGGGGATTTGTTGTCCTGTGGCGTCAGATCAATGTTCAGAGCATGATGCAAACTCATGCTGGGTCTCCACATGCCTACTGCACCCTTTTGCTCCCCACCCTCTGGCTTTTGACTGTCAGTTGTTCAATCAATAAACAATTACTGGGCATCCTGCTGTGTTCTGCACATTGGGCTGGAGATCTTTTTATTACTGTTAAAATCACACTGTACACAGGGCACTCGCTAGGAGTTTGAGTGCATGTGTAAATTATTCCTCATCCTCTCTATAGTAATAGCTGTAGTCATTGCTTAAAGCAATGCTACATCTTTCTAAATGTTTTATATATATTTACGTGTTTGTTCCTTCCAACAATCATATGAAGTAGATGGTCTTATTATCATTTTACAATGAAGGAATAAAAGATCAACATTGATAAGTACTCAATGTGTATCCAGCCAGGGTTGGGTCACATCCAGATATGGGAGAAATATGCTGTGGTTATTGGGATCTGGATTGCAGTTCACAATTGCCACAGCCTGAAGTCTGTGCCTATGTTCTCATTGTCAAGAAATGGGTTGGGATGGGAATCATTGATTATATGTTTAGATGTGGGGGAGAAGGTATATGTGTGTGTGAGTGAAGCATGCCTGACCAAAGCAAAGGATTCTTTGCATCTAGAGTCTGTTGTAATCTTCTCTGTACTTATCACAATGCACCTAAAAAACAATGCTTTCCCTTCAGAGGGGCTAAGTGCTGACCTTTAGGTGAGCTGGGATCCCCAGCTGCACCAGTTCACATCCACCTCCCTGCTTGTGGCCTGGGAAATCAGTAGAGAATGGCCCAAAGCCTTGGGGCCCTGCACCTGCACGGGAGACCCAAAAGAAACTCCTGGCTTCAGATCGGCTCAATTCAGGCCATTGTGGCCACTTGTAGAGTGAATCAGCAGACAGATCTTTCTATCTCTCCTTCTCTCTATATATCTGACTTTCCAATAAAATTAAATAAATAAAAAAACACTTAAAATGTGTGGTAATTTGAAAGAAGTCTCCTGACTATCCTTGAGCTATAGCAAATTTTTAGCATGAAATTCTATCCACAGCAAGAAGGGAGAGGCAGAAAATAGAAAGACAGCTGTCAGTACACAAAACATTTAGTATTATGTCTATTTATGGTTGTTGTGCAAGAAAAACAAATAAACAAATGCACTCTGATTTGTTTATTTTTTGGACATGAAAATGTTGGCGAACAGTTTAGGGAGTATACAATGACCTTTGAGAACCATCTAGAACATGCTTCACCTTCAAGTACTTGGGACCACTTAGCATGTTTTCTCTCTAGAGATCAACTGAAGGAACAAATTGTTTTTAGCAACAAGGCCTGATGTATTTGATTAAAAAATAAATAAAAATAAGAGCCAAGTGAACATCATCAGATTTCCCTCGGGGACAGAGATTTTTTCTTCAGATTTTTCACAAAGTTGCAGCATGACAGGTAGCAGCCTATTTTGGAAAAAAAAAATAACAGTTACTTTTTATTGCAGATGTCTATTTCAAAGGAATAACTCCCTCAACCCCACCAGCTGTCTCTTTCCCACAGAAATCAATCACATGTTATTTTGGTCTCTCTGTGCCTTTATCCTGCAATCACTGCCCCAAATACAGATGCAAATATTGTTCTGTTCCTCAGATGCACTTCCCACTCACAGGGCAGTTTAGCAGCGCCCAGCCTTTCCAATGCATGTGCAAAACTCCGATCTTTTTTCAGGAGGTGGTCCATTCTAGACTCAGTTCCTTAGCTAAACTACGCAACTCAGGGACGCCGCTGTCCCTAGTGCTGAAAGGGGAGCCTCCTCCTTCCTCCCACCCATCATGCTGCTCTCACTCCTAGGAACAGCAATGTGTGAAGGAGGTGTTCTGACCCATGCTGATGTTCCCCCAAACTTCCTAATAGGTCTTGTCTTTCCCAGAAAACCCTGAGGGGAGGATCATCTTCCCCACACCTTCAAGCCTGTCAGTGCCAACTCCATCTTGAACTGAAAGTTGGAGTAAATAGGATAGCCATCCAGGATCAGGATGCCAGATATCGAGGTTTTCTTAGCCCACATATAGGCTCTAACTGTACCTCTCCTTCCAAATCTCTCTCCCTTGAATGTTGTTTCCTGTCCTTCCTCCACTCATCAATTCATCAAGCACTACAGTCTGACAGGTTACCACTGATTTGTGTTGGATAAATATATCATGCTTTCTTGCTTGGTAGGCTCGCCCTTATAGCACCATACTGAAGGAGACAGACACCTTCATGGATATCTATTTCCTAACCACAGAAAACACACACCCACATATGTAGAAATACACGTGGGTGTGTCCACACATATAATTTTTAAAGTTATTCTCAAAGAAACAAAAGCTGATAATTTTCTGAGAGGTAGTGATGGAGAAAGTCTTCCTGTACAGTGAAACAGAATGTTGAAGGAAGAAGAATGAGAGTTCAACAGGTAGGCTCCAAGAAGAAGCTATTATCTGTGCGAGTAACAGAGTGAGGTGCCCAACGGTGAGCAGTTCCTTGGCTCAAGTGAGAAGAGTGGTCATGTTGGTGGTGATGGCAAGAGGATTCGGACATGGGAATATGAATAAAAGAGAGAGGAGACAGGAGTTGACATCAGTTTATGTTCATCAGGATGAAGTTCTAGAAACCCATGGAAAAGTCCATGTCCAGCAGTCACAAACACAGAAAATTTAGGTAGAGTAGGATGTCTGATTCAAGTGATCTAATGCTGATGGGAAACCTAGACATGAAATTTCTTAGTAGAGAAAGAAGGGATGTCTTATAAGTCTGCAAATATACGAATTAGAAATGACAGTTGTGTTGCTTACTGGTTGAGCAGACCACTATTTGTCATTGTTTTATGCTCATGTCATTTTGGTTCATTGACTATCTTTAGTGCCACTTTCTATAAGTCATGTGTTAAAAAAAAAATAGGAAGGTATGCCTGTGAAAACTACAAGTTGCTCTATTTAGTATCCTAGATATGTCATCACACCTAAATACTTAGTTAAGATCAGGAAATAGAGATTCCAAGTTGATAGGAACACAGAACAGGGGACACAGGTAGAGCAAAGGCCAAGGCAGAATCCAAAGAGTGAGAACGAAGCTGTGGATCATCACTGCTTAAGACCAAGGATGAATCTGAGCTTGGTGACACTCTACCCGACGTTTGCCTTTCTCCCTGGCTTTTACTCATCTTCAAAACTAGAACTCAAGCGCACACACACAGTCTGACACTCTGGGCTTTCAGGTTTTTGCTGAGATTCAGCTTCTCAATTTCAGTACTTTAATCATTTGGAAATTCAATCCACCTCAATATTCAAAGAATAGCTGGATATCTGTGTTTCCCACTTACAAGGTAAATTTAAAACTTATTTACCTTTCTCCCTCTCTACTCAACCAATCTTTGTCCAAGACACCCTATTGCTCACCTGAACCATCGCAGTAGCTTACTGGTGGTTCATTCTGCTTTCAGTGTATCTTCTTCAAAACTATTTCCCAAAGTACTTAAAACTTAAATTATATGTCATTTTGTTTTTAATAAATTGTGGGGGCTGGTCCTAGCTTTTATGGACATTTGAGGAGTGAATAAGCATATGGGAGTATCCTCTCTGTCTCTGAAATCTTTATCTATATTTATATATAAAATCACAATATGATAATATTTTTACTCATCTGATAGACAAGTTTTAAAATACTTGACAAATATTTACAGTGGTAAATACAAGTGAGAAGACACCCAAAATGAATCATGGTAGATAAGTTGACATAATCTCCATGAAGAGAAAATTTGGAAATATTTATCTAAATGAAAATAAATTACATATTATTTAGTCTAATACCAATTTCTGGAAATTTAAAATTTGCTCTACACACTAACACTATATATGTGTGTACATTAATGTGTGTGTGTATATCTAGTATATTGAATGCATCCTAGTCACCAAAACATTTCACTGAAATAAAAGTTAGCACACATGCACATCTATATAAGGACATTTAATACTGCGTAATTCACAGCGGCAAAACACTGATGACAATGTAAATATCTGTCACTGGTGAACTGGCTAAGCAAACAACAGTAAATTCATTCAATGATATTGCAAGTACGTTAAAAGTAATGAGGCATATCTATCCGCAAGCTATTATTTCATAGGGTTAAGTCAGAAAAGCAAGGAGCCACACAGACTGTAGAGTATGCTACTACCCATGGTCCATTCATTTGTACTCAATAAATAGCAGGGTATATATGTATATATATAACATATATATATATATAATATTATATGTATATATAGTGTCTGACCCAATACTGTTCTGAAAAAACAGGTTAAGTTTAGTAATTACTTTTTATTGTACACTTGGTTATCCACAAGTTATGTTCATGTGAATGCATTGAAAATAGATGTATATGTACTAGAGAAACTGTGTTTAATGATATGCTGAGGATACATTAGAGAAGGTAAGAATATCCCAGCATAGTTTCCAATAGAAAGTATATTAACACTTATTGAGAGAATGAACACAAACACACAAACAATGCAGAGGCAACCAAGTTGCTTTGAGGTTACTCTCACAACCCAAGAATAAGAGTGAATGTGAGAGAATTCAGAAATCAACCCAGTTGCCCTGGAGGGTTCTTCCATGAAATAAAATGAAGTCAAGGACAAGAAAGCAGGTTTGTTGAAGAAGATGATTTCATTTGAAATGCATAACTGTAAGGTACTCGCGGGAAATTCAGGTAAAATGGGGAGAAAATTAAAAATTTGGATATGGAGCTCAGAATAGAAGTTGAGAATTTAAATCCTCAATTTAACAGCTAACCGGATACGATATTTGAAACCAAAAGCACTGGGACAATCCCCAGGTAGAGATGTGGCGTGAATATCTAGAGGATCAAAGACAGCATTGGAACCAATAATATTTGAATACAGGAGAGAGAGGCCAAGGACACCCACATAACAATTGCAAATAAAAAATACATTTTGGGGAAGAAGCAAGGGACTGTGGGAGTGTCATTGAAGTTCCTGGTGTGTGTGTTGCTTGTTTTTTTGTCTCTTTCCAGCTTGGACAGTTTGACTAAAGCCGACCAAAGGCCCATGAGAAGAAGTGCAGCACGTTCCCACCTACGCAGTGCTTTACTCAGGGGTACCTCTTTTGCTTCCATTCTGTTGCAGCAATTATCCAGGAGGTTCTGTGCTTCAAGACTGAGGTATCCCAAATGACTGACTTGCTCAAAGGCAATAGCTGTCTCAGGAGATGGCCAGACCTGCCATAGAGCTTGGAGAATTCAAAGTAAACTTTTGCTCTGTCAAGTCCATATATAGTGTTTACTGTGGTGCAGTCTTGGCTATCCTGATGATGCAAGCATCATCCCTGCTCATCTTCAATCCTTCCTGTCTTGCAACAGCTGCAAGCCACTCAATCCGCTCCAACTCATGGAGGCAGTAAGCACTCTTCTCATGTCACTGACCCATTTTATGTTGTGTTGTTTGTCTTTCTCTTACCTATTCGGGGTAACTTGTAGTTTAACAAAATTTCTTTATAAAAAGCTGTATACTGTAAACACGTCCCAAGGTTTTTATTTGTCTGGATAGTGGCCTTTCTGATGCTGCCATGGCTTGCTTTTGTTTTCACTTGTTGTTTTGATTCTTTGAGCTATAGGGTTTTTATTATTAATTTATCAAAAGTTTTTCTGTGCTTTTCATATTTTTACAAAAAGCTCTACTCCTGTGACATGTTTTAAAAATTATGCCATTTTTATTTTTTCCCTTCATGACTTTGTTTTTATGAACTGAATTTGCTTTTGAAAACAGCTTCTGATGTTCAGAAAATTTGGGAGGAAGGTGCAGAGTTCCCATGTACCTCCTGGAAATATTTCCCTTATTATCAGCATCTTACACCATAGTTTGTTATGGAGGATTAACCAACACTGGTATGTTGACCATAACTGTTGTCACGGCTTGTTAAGTTTTCCTTAGATTCTACTAGTGTCTTTTTTCCTGCTCCAGAAACTAGCCAGCACATCGCGTTTTGCTGTCCTATCTTTTTCATCTCCCCTGGTCTGTCATAGTTTCTTGGCTTTTACTTCTTTTTCCTGAACTTCACATTTTTTTTTTTTTTTGCGGAGTCTTGGTCGACTATTTGGTTAACATTGAATCTGGGCATGCCTGCTTCTTTTTCTTGGTGAGCCTGGCCTCATAGGCTCAGGGAAGAAGGATCACAGAGGGGCAACGTCACTTTTGTCTCATCATCCCAAATGTTCATCTTGACTTTGACGGTGGGTGTTGATCTTCTTCACTGAAGATCTGTCTGCTGTGAAGACGCCTCTTGTCTCGCTCTCCATACTCTCAATTCCGGGAGGAATTCACTGCACACACCCACACTTCAGGAGTAGAAACAGGCCCACACTTAAAAAAAAAATTCATTTGGAATTCTTTCACTTGAGAATTGTATTTTTTTCTCCCATATATTAAATTGTCTATCAAGGGCTGGTCTTGCAGTTAATGGTCAGATAGATGCAGGCGTCTTAACCTGCCGTGTACTTCACAGAGCAGCTACAAACTGGAATTACAAGTATGCCACACATCCTGAATCTCATCATTTGGGAGGTCTTCTGGCTTGAAGTCCAAGTGCAAGGGGACAAGAAGTGTCAGTCGGCCCCGTTCCTAACTACGAGGAAAGGTCAGCGCTGCCCTAAACTGCTGGCTTTTGCACACAGGAGAAACCTGCACTTCCTAAGCATGGAATTTTCACTTTATTTCTTGGGGAATCCCCTCCTAGAGTAAAGAAACAGAATGAGGAATGACTCTTCATTGGTTTTCTCATCAGAAGTGGTAAACTTGGTCTCTATCATCTCAAAGTTGGACAGTGTTTTAAGCAGACAACTAACCTGTGTGAGCTAAAGCAGGGATCAACAGTTTGCAACATGTATACCGCCCTAAAGGGTAAGCTTCATCATTTGGTTGTTTTCGCGGAGATTGTCTAAAAGTGGATATTAAGGCTGGTTGAGAAAAAATTAAGGCAAATCACACTCACTAAAGAGCAGTCTATGTAAGGTCAAGTGGTAAGGATGTACCCAGCTCCAGCTAAGAAGCAGACACTACGCACGCAGCCCGACTTGGCATGTCTGAATTCTCACTAACTAAGGGCAAAGTCAAGGGGAGCAAACATTGACTTCTGTAACATTTTAGCATCCAGAGAGCAAAGGAGAAGTGGTTTCTGGGGACAATGCATACTCCATTCATACGAGAACAAAGCAGGTGCACTATTCATTTTCCTTTTTCTCTTGTTTGAGAAGCTTGTTTATCTCCCTCTTGGCCATTCCAATGTACTTTGAAATGATTCCGTGTTGGTTCAGTCCAGGAAGCAACAGTAAGGAAGTCACTATCAGGCAGGCAAGAAGCAGGTTGTGGACTTGCTGTCCCTCCCAAGCCACCACAGCAAGAGACAGGATCACGGACATGAAGCACATCTGAGGCTTCTCTTCCTTAAACGTGAAATGCCGCTTCCACCAGTCCAGAGAGGCGTCGCATCTTCACTGCATTGCTGCGGATTTCATGGAATCTCTGCTGCTGAGGCTCCCAGGCCACAGCAGGGAGCTAGATGGGAAGTGCAGCACCCAGGGTGCAAACCGGCCCCCCGTATGGAATCCTGGTGCACACACGTTGAGGATTTAGCCATTGAGCCATCAGGCCAGCCCTATTTTCATATTTTTGAGTCTCAGTCCTGCACTTGGGAGATCTGGGTGCCCTGGCCCAGTCCTAGTTACCATGGCCATTTGGTTAGTAAACCAGCGGATAGAAGCTTTCTCTCTATTATACTCTCTGTTGCCACTTGTTTTTTTCCTCTGCCAGTCAAACAAGCAAATACATTTTGAAAAATTCTTTGTGTGTGTAAATCTTTAATATTAACTTATTTAGTTCAAAAACAAGCCTATTGGCCCATTTTAACTCCGTCTGATTGAACACAGAGATTCATTTGGGGAGGCTTAATCATTTATGATATCAATCTTATAATGTCAGAAAAGATTATGTCTTTCCATTTGTTCATATCATATGTTGTGCCCTATGTAATCTTTAAAACATTTTCTTTGAGTATATATTAAAAATTTATTTCTATGCAAGTTGAATCATTTGTCACAAAAAAGCTTTAATCTTCTTTGGTTTTGAGTTTTGGAAGATTCTCACAAGCATCTAGTAAATCAGGTGTATTATTCTCGGATTACATGGTGTGAAAATATCACAGCCGGAATGCAGTGGGAATCTGACACCAACAGCTGTGCTCTCAATCCTGGTGTTCTCTCTTACCAGGGAGGGAAACGTACAGAGCTGCCCTAATTAGGCATCTTTCTTGAAGAAGGTCAGAGCATACACCCACTGTCTGCTCAGACCCAACCTTTAAGATGCAACAAATTCATGAATACAGGCAGTCCCCCCTCCTCCTCCATCTGAGTAGGACCTGACTTCCAAACCAGCCAGTCGAGGTTCTTCCCTTTCCAATCTCCACCTTCACTCAGCAGTACCTCATCCCAGGTGCTTCAACAGGTTCATGGAAAATAAAAAGATAAACTTATTTGAATGCAAAAAAACTAAAACCCATGCACAATATGCTTACAATTCAATATACCTGGAATTTATGAAGATGTTTCATATGCATAGATTGCAAATTTTTTTTTGCAGCAAGACAATCTCAATTAATTCCACTTTGCATAAAACATTTTATACGCCCTCAAACATCAACTTCGGTACTGCAGATCTAGATTTGACATGTTCCTTGCATGCACAAAAGCAGGGTCGACAGCGGAGCTAGGCTTTGAGTGGAGGATGACAGGAAGTAGAGTGGGGTATCCTAGAACTGCCCCATTCTACTATTTTTTGGAAAGACAGATTTCATCCGTTAAACAACAAATGTTTGCACAACTGAAAGTGTGGGTTAGGAGGGAAGCTACAAAATACACATGGTAGAATTCCTTGGTGAATCAGTTTTGTTAAAAACATCTTTTAAAAAATATTTGAAAAAATTTATAGCCACATGTCCATGGAGCCTAGGTTCTGAACTTGGTGCAGCAACAATACAGCCCCTCAAATGCTGCATGCCTGTTGAATCTGATACTGGTACTCCTATTCTCTAATGGGGCTCAATGATTCTAAAACGGTGGTTGGACTCAAGCGATAGCCCATTCACCACTGACTGATAAAAATGCAGCTTTCTTGTGGTTCTATTTTTTCTGATCAGTAATTTTGAAGCACTGTTTTGCTTACAATGACCTATCATTGAATAGAAAGTAACATACCTCTACTTTTAAAAATTTTTTATTCCATTTTTATTGGACAGATGTACAGACAGAGTCTCAAGATTTTGGGCCACTTGCACTGCTTTGCTATATCATAAGCAGGGAACTGAATGGAAAGTAGAGCGGCTGGGACAACATCCATATGGGATACAAGGGCAGGAAATACCCATGCATTTTAGAGCTAAAATACTGTATTTCAAAGAAATGTGTCCTCTGGTTCTGGCAGGAGGCAGGGAGACACCTCAGGTGTTCCATTCACAGTGCTTGAAGACATCGGTTCAGGCTCCAAGAGCCTAAAAAAACATCAACCTGTAAAACTCTTCTTCAGAAGTAACTCATGCTAGTACGAGGGTATTTCATTCAGCTTGTTTGAAGCCGAATTCAAAGATGTTTGTTTGGAATCTTAATAGGTTTTTTTTCATTATATGCATTTTGCATGAACTTTTGAGGATCCCTTTTGTTTTGATACATTTCTTATGACTGTTTCTTGAGTGGGTGTGTCTGAGGGTGAACATGTGGTCTTCTGTTGACTCTATTGTTCATTTACTGGTTAAATGATCATTTTTTAAAAAATGAAAGAAAAGTGGAGAGACAGAGGATGTGAACCCTTCTATCCACTGGTTCACTACCCAAAAACCGGCAGCATCAGAGTAGTGCCTGTCTGAAGCCAGGAGCCCAGAATGCAGTCCAGGTCTCCCACATGAGGAGTAGCGATCTAAGTACTTGAGCCAGCGTCTGCTCCCCTCCCAGAGTGCACATGTGCAAGAAGCAGGCTCGGAAGTAGAGTAGCCAGGCAGGACTTGAACTTGGCACTGCCATACGAGAGCTGAACTCTGCCCAATGCTTACCCCTGCTCTAATTCATTCGTATAGCAATCTGCTTTGTATTATCAAACTTCATTAAGGAAGTATTTTATAAGCGCAATTTCATCCCACGAGTATGTCATAATTTGTTTGATCGGCTTTCTTACATGGGATATTTTATTAGCAAAAATATACCTTCGAAAAACATCTTCAGGTTGTGTGTGAAAATCTGCAGACACATGTGTCCAATATTAATTTATTGGCTCTGAGTCAAAATCCAAGGCTGTGGACAGTTCATGAATCAAGAGTCCATGTGATTGTTTTTACTACATGTACTTTGAGAGATGCCTTTGGAGGTAACTCTGAGTTCCTATTTAAGATAAGCTGGATAAATGGAGAAAATACAGTAGGAATGATAATGCCATGGCAATAATCATGTAACAAATCCTACAAAACACATGTCAGGCATTATCTTAAACATTTACTGTATTGACTGAAGCCTCTAGCTCCTGACTCCAGGTTCCTGCTGAAGGACACCCTGGCAGGTGGCAGGTAATGGCATAAGAAATTGGGTTTTTGTCCCTCAGATGGGAGACCCAGACTGTGCGGCTGGATTCCAGCTTCTTAGTGTAGGCATTTGAAGAGTGAAGTAACAGCTGGGCAACCTCTCTCTCTCTTTCTCTCTATCTGTGTGAGTGTGTGTGTGTGTGTGTGTGTGTGTGTGTGTGTGTGTGTGTGTGTGTATTTTCTCTTTCTAACTCCTTCTCAAGTAAGTGAACAGGTAAATAAGTTTTGCAGTTTTGCCTGGCAATTTACATGGACAGAGTTCATGTTGGCTGGAGCCTGCATTTGCTCCAGAAAAGCCTTATGGGAGAGTCCCTCCCCACCCCAACAGAATATTAAGGGACCCGTTAGGGTCTAGGTTTGATTTTCAGTTGGGTGCACCAACTGAAGTCTATAAGTCACCTAGAGCTGATTGCACGTGTGTTCACAGAACACCTCTGTAAACAGAGTCGTGCGCTGCGGACAGGGGGGCATTTGTCAGTAAAAACGCCCCTACAGCCACCCAGCCCCTCTGCGGAGCACCAAACATCTGACAAATTGGTTATTGCCTGATTGTATTGACTCTAACCCCAAATCATCTTTCTTTAAAGAGGCTATTTTCAATGTGTGAGTGGAAAGAAGCGACAGAGTACGGCACAAGTGCCGAGACAAATTATCAAAGAGGTTGGCAGCCTGGAAGAAAACAGTTCCTGGAGTTACAGATGTGGAATTAACCTTTACATCCATCCTGCAGTGTGAGAAGGCCCAGGCAAGTGAGATGTAACTGGGGAAATGAAAAAAAGATTCCTTCCAGGAGCTCAGACAGAAAACAGCAAATGCCAGTGGAATCTATTACAGTGCTGGGCGGGCATCTCAAAATGTAAGAATAGCCATCGGCTTCGTTTCTCCAGCACCTTTCATCTTTGAGCTCTTTACAACATCTAAATATGCTACGTTCTTTTCACTTAAGGCTGCAAACTCACTACCTCTGAGACAGTGTAACAGTCATTTAGCACCAGCACCTCTGGTGCTAGCATCTGAAAATGTCCTTTTCTTCTTTTTTTTTCCAATACCCTCTTCTTCAGGAAGCCACTGGTCTGCTTGACTATGGACAGAGGAAGGCACCTGCACAGATTCACTGTGGTGCATCAGTCCTGCATGGCCCAACCTTGGACCACTGCCGTGACACCATTTCTTGCCATCTGCCCCTCTTTTTCTTCTACAGCTTGTAGTCTTATTGGTCTCTGCGAGAGTCTGACCCTTCTCCAAATCCCTTTCCACATGTGGGCTTTTAAATACCCTGCTGTTTCTGCTTAGATGTTTCCTGCTTTCCACTTTTGCACGGGCTTGGATTTTTTTCATCCTTTGGCTCTCCAGCCCTTGTGGTAGACATTTAGCCTAGTGGTTAAAGACAATCGTGTCCTATACTGGAGAACCATGGCTCAGTACCTGGCTCTGGTTTGTGACTCTAGCTTCCTGCCAATACAGACCTTGGGAAATAGCAGTGATGATTAAAGTGAATGAGTGCCGTCCCAATATATGATCATGGTGAGTGGATTGCATTCTTAACCCTTCACTTTAGCCCTCCTACAAACTTGCAGGTACTTGCAAACTAAACCATCATACAAAATTCCTCATTTTATCTGTCTCTCAAATAGCTTTTTAAGATGTAATCATTTATTTGAAAGTCAGAGTTACAGATGGGAGTTGAAGAGAGAGCCTCTCTCTACTTGTTTGCTTCCCCAGATGGCTGCAACAGCCAGCACTGAGCCCAGCTGAAGTGAGGAGCCAAGAACTTCTTTCAAGTTTCCCACATCAGGGAGGAGCCCAAACACTTGTAGTATCTTCTGCTTTTCCCTGGGCATTACTGGGGAGCTGCACCAGAAGTAGAGCAGCTGGAGTATGTGAGATGCCAGTGTCACAGGCAGCGGCTCTACTCACTGCACCACAGCACCAGTCTCTCCAATGATTTTTTTTTTAATAAAAAACTCAACCAAAAAAAGAAATAGAACAAACTTCTTAACTACCCTCACTGTCTAGATCATGAGAAGTAGCTTCCTTTTGCTTTCATCCCTGGTAACCCTGTAACAGTTTCCTTGATGAGGTCTTCATAGAAAGGATGGTTCTTGAAATAGGTTCTCTCCGTGAGTTAACTCATTAGCAAGTTATCTCTCTCACCAGACCAGGAGTCTCAAAAGAACCCAGACCTTGTCGTTCCTGCTCCTTGTTCCACTCTGTAAGTTCTAACACTCAGCAGAACGCTTAGTTGGTACGAGATTCTCAGTTTGGTATTATATGATAAAAAAATGAGTGATTCCACAAATGCATTAATAAGAGGTTGATCAGTCATCCTTCATACTGCAATGTAGCCCATTTCCCAGTAGAAATGGAAAATAACCATAGGAAGGGTAAAATCTTGCTCCAACTACAATCAAATGAGCAGATTTTGTCGTATCTCTGTTACCTAATTATTGGATAGTTTAGAGAGAAATTCTCAGAATGCTGGCTTCCTATTTTAGCAGGGAATTCATGGTGCTTTTTGAGTGAAAGTAACTGGATCGTGTTGAATTACAGACTTATTCTCCTCATCAAAAAAAAAAAAACCCTCAGGAAATGAGTAAAAATGGTGAAGACCACACAAACCAAGCAATGCTAGCAGCAACCACGTAATGAAAGAGGCCCAACCAATGTTATAAACTTTCGAACATGAGAGTAACGACATGCAATGGAATATTCTGTTGAAGGATACGTGTTCTATCTAAACCTAAGTGCATTTGCAAAGTTGGTGTTTGACATGGGGAAGAGAGAGTAAGAAAAAAAAATGGTTTCTCAGTAGTTCTTGGGCTGGAGCTGCTGCTTGTTGGGAACTACGGAAAGGTGTTCGCTGTTGGATACTTGCTAGGCAAGTGGAAACTGAGACAGGTAGAACCATCAAGTTCAGCCTTCGTTTCTCATGCCTCTAGCCCTAATTAGACATAAAAATTCAAAACGTGAGTTAAGTTTCTCAAGTCGTTGAAATACACCTTTCAGCCATGGGAGAAAACTTGAATCTGTGAATTTGATTTACAAAAAGAGACAGGGAGGTTGAAGGAAGGTGGACAGGGAGGAGAATAAAGGGGAAAGAGAGGAACAGAAAGACCGTGCGAAAGACGCAAAAAAAGGTGAGAGAGAGAGAACAGAGACAAAGGGAGGGGGAGAGACAAAGCTTCGTCAAACTAATAATTCGTGCAATAAGGCTTTCTCCCTGTCCCACCTCACATCGGACATTCTAAGTATTATGGGAAAGTGGGTGTAAGCAGTGCCAAGAGCCCCCATCCCACCCGTATGTCTCTCTCTAAGAAGAGAAAACTCAACTGTGATCAAGAGGCTCACCCAAACATCACAGCAGTGGCTTTCTGCTAACGCCATTAAAAGGCAAGAAGCACTTTATGCAACACAGCTCACAAAAGATGCAGGAAGAAACCTGGGGCGAAGAAAAGAGACCTCAAAGGACTGCACGAGGAATACAAGCACACCAAGGAGAACGAGAGTTCAATAATACGAAACTCAGCAACATTGAGACAACAATGAAATGGAATGGAAGAGGAATTGTAGATTTCAGGAAACCACTCAAGAAAACAAAGCGGATGTTTAGGTATATTCATGGCTACATGGAAATCACAAGCGTAAGACAGGCTGAGCTACAGGTAAGATAATTTCCTTTAAAAATAGCTTTAGGGGCCTGGCATGGTAACCTGCTGGCTAAAATCCTCGCTTTGCACATGCCAGGATCCCATATGGGTGCTGGTTCGTATGCCAGTGGCCTTGCTTTCCATCCAGCTCCCTGCTTGTGGTCTGGAAAAACAGTCAAGGATGGCCTGAAGCCTTGGAACCTTGCATCTATGTGGGAGACCCAGAGGACTCTCCTAGCTCCTGGCTTCAGATCAGCTCAGCTCCAGTCGTTGCTGCCACTGGAGGAGTGAATCAGCACATGGAAGATCTTCATCTCTATCTCTCCTCTCTGTCTCTCCTCTCTGTCTATCTGACTTTCCAATACACATAAATAAGTCTTTTAAAATAAAATCTCTTTGGATAATCATGTGAGTGAAAAGGAAAACATGCAAGTCAATGAAAGCTTGGAATATTGTATTTTTTAAGTTGTTTTGCTACCATTTGAATAGAGCTTATTTTAGTACCAGGCCAACAGACAATGAGGGAGCCATGAGATGAAGATGGATCCCAGACAGTGTCGCTTAGTCACGTGGCTCAACTGTGCCTGATGCTAGCAGTTCTTCCTTTGGGTTTTTTAGTTATTAAGTCAGAAATCCTCAACTTCTTCGCATATGACAGCTTTTGTAGTTTTTTTCACACGTACCTAAAAGTAACCTCTGACTTAGAGTCGAGGGATCTGCAATAACATTTTCAGCTTTCAGCATTTTATAGCCTCACCTGTAACATGAGGATGGTAATATATCTGTCCCATAGCTGTGTGACACTCAGAGTTACCTCCAACATGTTCTTGGAAATGAAAAAAATAAGCATGGATTTTTGACGTTTGCATCCTATGTATTTTTAGTTCCATGTCACGAGCTTTCATTTTTTACATTTTATTGACCTGTTTATTTGAAAGGGAAAAAGAGAGAGAGATTCCATGGACTCTCCAAATGTCCACGACAGATAGGGCTGAGCCTGGCGCGTTAGCAGGAGGCTGACAGGACAGCAGAGGCAGAGCTCTACTGCAGGCACTCTGAAATGAGATGGGGGCATCCTCAGTGGCAACATAACACCTGCCCCTCCAGGGGACTTTAAAAACATGTTATCTTTCCTGTAGCTATCCATCTCAACGTATACAGTACATAATGAGATTTCTGGCTAATAGCAAGTGGTATTCATAGGAGTTGTCACAATGGAGTTCAGAATTAATTCTATTATGCTGCCCTACCTAAAGTGGAGAGATCCTATTATGCTATCATATTATTTGATCTTGAAAGATTTTACCGACTAACTCTCACATGGCACTTAATATATGACAGACACCTCTCTAGGCATTTTGCATACATTAATTCATTTACCCTCTACAAAACCTGTGGAGTAGGCATGCTATTATTTCCATTTATTATCATGTTACAGAGACACACAGGGGCTAAGTAATTTTCCTGAGGTCACACAGCTAGTTGCTGATCGGGAGGAAGATGAGCCCAGGAGTCAGGCTCCTTGTCAGAAGTCTGCTGTCACAAAATCAGAGCTGTAAGGGCTTGATGCAGGAGGAAGACATCATTAAAGACCTCTGAGCCAAGAAACGACATGTGACAGAGATCTGAATTCCAGGTGACATGATTCCAACATTTCCAAAGTCGATGCCCTTGTGACAAGGCCTGTCGAGCATGCTTCTGAGTGAGTCTTTTCTGTTCACTCTCTCCAAGGGAATCCAGGGCCAACTTCCGGGAGCTCCAATTTCAGCACCTTGGAGAAAGAATCTAACCGGTTGAGTCCTGGTGGCAAGGGCACCATGGGCTGGGCGCATCCAAAACTGCCCTGTGATGAGAATAATTAAAATGTACGTGCAGCAAGTTCATGAAATGTGGTTCTTTTCTCTTTTGATACACAGTCACTCATCCTAACAATGTAACCATTTACCACTGTGCATCTCCAATAAAGAAGGGATCATAGAAGCCGAGGAAGGGCTGTTGTTGAACGAAGGCAGCTGCCTCACGAGCTGTGGGAGTGAAGAAAGTGCTGACGGGAACCTGTCAGCAGAGAGAGGCGGGTGGGAAGGCGGAGTGCAGATGCCAAGGAGCCAGGGTGAGAAACAAAGACATGGAAAAGGGAGAACTACTCTGTTGGGCCTTCCTAGGAATGCCAAAGGCTTTGGAACAGTCATGGTGATACAGCTAGATTTTCTTATTTTGAAGACGTAAGATTAAGGAGAGACTGTGGGAGCCAGACAGAAGTGAGGTGAAAAGGAAGGCACAGAGTGAGGGCGGGGAAAGAAAGGGAACAGAGAAACAAGGATCGGTGTGTAGAGGGCAACTAAACACACATAGGGAGGACGAAGGAATTTGTCTAGAGGTGCTCAAAAGAAATATGGAAATCCAGGAAGATCATCACTAATCCAATCCCTGGTACTCATGTGGGCAATAGAAGTTGAGTTCTTGGGCCCGGCACAGTAGCCTAACAGTTAAAGCCCTCGCCTTGAATGTGCCGGGATCCCATATGGGAGCCGGTTCTAATCCCGGCACCTCCGCTTCCCATCCAGCTCCCTGCTCGTGGCCTGGGAAAGCAGTCGAGGACTGCTGAAAGCCTTGGGACCCTGCACCTGCCTGGGAGACCCGGAAGAAGATGTTGGTTAATGTTACTGGATAACAGAGGCTATCTCACTTACACCTAGAAGGTGAAACCAGGATAGTGAGGCAGGCGGAAGTGTGCCTTTCTTTTATATCTGTGCTAAACCTGCATATTCCTGCTTTCCATTTTTTTTTCCAGTCTGTTGAATGAGAGGTGACATGTTAATTTGCTTCTCCCTAGCGTTAATAACTCTGAACATCTTATCATCTGTGAGGGTTTTTTTTTTTTTTTGTCATTGCTGCCTCTTGTGAATTGCCAAGCTGTTGTAGAGTCTTCCTGCTGATCCTCTGCTCCATGAACACGCTGTGCGTGCCGTAACACTTCCCAGCCCGCTTTGTGGTTCAATGGAATTATGCTACCGATTTCTGGCCAATTAAATAAAAGCAGAAATCATGTACTGCTTCACTGCAGGCAAGTCCCCCCGGCTCTCTCCATTTATGATTTTTCTATTCCATGAGATTTTTGAGAAGGACAGGATCAAGACTTGTTGTAGTTTTCTTGGAAATGATCCTGAACTTGCTATTACATTTTGAAGTTTTAGGAGTTACAGATTTAGGTATTGTGAATAATCTGTTTATGGGGAAAAGCTGATGAACAAATCCTAATTGAGAGCTAGAGAGAAGTGGTGTCAAACTGCACCACAAGGTGACTGTGGATGATAACCCAATATGTATTTCTCCATTAAAATCTGCAGGAGGAGTGTTGGGACAAGCAGTTAATAATGCCAGTTGGAATGTTCACATCTTGTTATAGGTATGCTTCAGTTTGATTCCCAGGCTCGCTCCTGATTCCAGATATTTGTGAAAGTGGCAGTAGGTACAAATTCAAGCGGTCACTAACATCCATGTGGGAGACCTGAACTAATTTCAGACTCTTGGCTTTGGTCCTCCTCGGTCCCAGCCACTGAAGGGACTTGAGGCATGAACCAAGGTATGGGAACTCTCGACTTGTGCTGCTGTCTCTCAAATAAGCAAAAATAACCAAAAGAGAGGACTTTGAATGTTTTCTCAATAAAGAAATTCTAAATGTTTAAAGATTTATCCATCTCTATCTGTCTATCATCTATCTATCATGATTGGACACTATTCAATGTACGCATGTATCTAAACATCACGTGTAATTCCAAATATATGAATAAATTTTATGTCAGTTAAAATCACTTTTTAAAGGTTTATTCATTACTTTAATTTGAAAAATAAAGTTACAGGGAGAGACAGGGAGTGAAACAGAAAGAGAGATCTTCCAACTGCTTGGTTACTCCCCGGGTGGCCCCCGTGGCTGAAGTTGGGCCAGTTTGAAGCTGGGAGCCAGGAGGTTCTTGTGAGTCTCCCATGTGAATTCAGGATCCCAAGGCTTTGGGCCATCCTCTACTGCTTTCCCAGGCCACAAGCAGTAAGCTGGATGGGAAGTGGAGCAGCTGAGACATGAAACGGTGCCCATACAGAATTTCAGCACTGCAAGGTAGAGAATTAGATTGTTATGCTACCAAAACCAGCCCCTAAAAATAGATTTTCTTAAAAATAAAACAAGAATATATAAAGCAAACTCTGTTGATATTGTTTACCAATGACACCATACTCTTGCTTAATTTTTTTCTTAACATTTGTAAACAATTTTATATAGATATTAACCTTGCATGGAAATGTTTTAATTTTTTTATTTTATAGATCTATTTTATTTAATTGTATAGTAATATTTTCCCTTCATTTAATTGTTCAAAGTGATTTCTAAGCACTTTCTGGGATTGAAGTTGTTCTCCAATCTCAGCTCTTGTAAATATTTTCTGTAAGTTCATACTTTCCTATTTCTAATATTCATACTCATACTTTGTTTTTAGATCTCTATTTTTAATTTTATTTTAATTTAAAAATATTTTATCTGAACTTGTTTCTACATGATGTTTATAGGCAGGTTTTAGTTTTGTAAATACTTGGATAGACATTTTGTGAGGCTGGACCCAATGAAGTTATTGTCTCATTTGAATTGAAAAATTATCTGCATGAAACATCACATCCACGTATGTATTGGTTTCTGCTAAAATATCTGCCATATACCTTTATACCAATACTGTTTTAATTAGGACACTTTTGTAGTATGCTTCTAAAGGATGGTAGAAGAATCCCTTCCCCATTATTCTTTTTCAAAAAAGCCTGAGAATTAAGGAAAACGATTTACCTTATTGGACCCCATTCTCAAAAACATAGAACACAAAAGGTAAAAACATTATACTCTAAAACATAGGCATTCTGATATAAATTCTTGTAAACATTTTATTAACCTGGAAAGAGTAGCTATTTTATTATATATAGTTGTCCCATGCACGAGCATGCCATGTCTTTCCATTAATTCAGATCATGCTTTATTCTCTTCAATAAAATTTTATAGTTTGATTCAGATCAGGAACGTGCTTGCTAAATTTATTCATAGGTGTTTTATAGTTTTTATGAATATTGTGAGTGGGTCTCCCCTCCTCCCTGTTTCATTTCTAACTGGCTATTTTCAATATTGAATGATCTTTGATTGGCTGCCTCTGTAACTCAGATTACACTGGAAAGTTCTCTCCACGATCATCGCTAGAGAGAATGAAGGCACGCTTCCAATGTTTCATTTAAAAGTCCCAAGCTTCAGAACCATGCAGAGTACCTGGTACCGTCTGAGAACTGGGCTACTGCTGTCTATAGAACAGATGAATGTTGGAATATGGGCAGAATATGGGCAGAGAGTGAGGCAAACTCACCTGCCTGCTACAACTGAGCTTGACCTCTTGGAAGGGATGGTAAATTTAGACGTGTCTTGAGTAGGAATCCACACCTGTTCAGAACTCAGTAGTCTGAGAAACTTCCAAATGAAAAGCTGGGGATGAGTGGAGTCCTCATGATGCATGCATACAAATGGGGTCAGAAAACTCATCCAGGAAGAGACTGGGCCGGGGCAGCACAGTGCTGTAGCAAGCTAATCTTGTGTGTGAAGTACCAGCATCCAATGTGGGCTCTGATTTTTGTTCTGCCTGCTCTACTCCTAACCAGTTCCCTGCTTACATCCTGCACCCATCTTGAACACCAGGAAGAGGCTCCTGGCTCCTGGCTTCAGATCAGCTCAGCTCTGACAGTTGTGACCCTTTGGGGATTGACCCAGCAGGTGTAAGATCTTTCTCTTTTGTTTCTCCTTCTATCTGTAACTCTGCCTTTCAAATAAAAATAGTTTTTTAAGTAATAAAAAATTTTTAAAAAACTCAGACCACAGCAAGTAAAAAGGTGGAAGAAAATGATCAGCAGACTAACTGAGCAAGATAAGAAGAGGGGACTGATGGAGGACCCAGACCACAAGACTGGCTCCAAGTGCCAAAGTAACAGTGTAGGATACAATATCAAATTTATGCTTATATTTCAAGAATAAGCAATTGGAAGTCTTTTAAAATTTGTTTTTTATTGTAAAGGCAGAGAGAAGGAGAGACAAAGAGAAAGATCTTCTATCCGCTGGTTCATTCCCCAAGTGGCCTCAATGGCTGGAGCTAAGCTGGTCCAAAGCCGGAAGCCAGTAGCCTTTTCTGGATCTCCCATGCAGGTGCAGGGTCCCAAGGCTTTGGTCTGTCCTCAACTGCTTTTCCAGGCCACAAGCAGGGAGCTGGATGGGAGATGGAGCATCTGAGACACAAACTGGTGCCCCTATGGGATCCCTGAGCATACAAGGACTTAAGCTACTAGGCTACCTCACTGGGTCCAGAATTTTTTTTAAAAAAGAAATACATCCAGGTATTTTGATAGAAGAATAATATCTATGCACTTAAATGTAAAAATAAACTGAAAGAATAAATTAGAGAAGGCCTAAAATAATTGAAAGATATACTGTTCATGGATCAAAGAATGCAAGATAGTAAAGAATCTTCCTCTAACCCTTAAAATCTAATCAAATTCCCAGTAGGCTATTTTGGTAAGCAATTGATAACCTGAATATAAAATTTTGATGGGAAAGCAGGAATGTAACAAACTTACTACAGTCAAAATAACACCAAAGAGTTATATGAGAAATATGAAACTAACAGGAATCAGAACAATATGCCCTTAGTGTAAAAACAGATATATGGTTGGATGCACCAGAATAGAGAATCTAGAAATGGCCCCACATGGTCAACAGATTTTTCACAAAGGCATCTAGAATATTCAATAAAAAAATATTTTTTTTCAATAATAACTAGTTAGTGAAAGAGAAGAAGGAAGCATGGGGAAGACAGGACTTCAACACTTACAAAACAGAAAACTGAACTTAAGACATGTTATACCAAGCACAAAACCTTTTAGAAGAAAAAAATCTTTGTAACTGTGTGTTTGGAATATTTTTATGTAGAACACACACACAAACAGAAAATATCAAGTAAATAATACTGAAAATTTGAATTTTATTAAAATGAAAATTTTGTGTTCCAAAGGATAGAAATTAAAAGCAAATGACAAACTAGCAGGAAACTCATAGAAATCATATGCTTAATGAATGACTTGCTTGTGGGACATATAAAGAACTTTTGTAATTTAATACTAAAAAAAACACCTCTCTAGTAGATTGGCAGTTATTTAGTGGTCGATAAAGATATATGGCTAGCAAATAAAATATGAGTGTAAACATTTGTTCCTTGGCAGCTATCATGAAAACTGAAATGAAAATCGTAATGATATATGACCATTGGAATAACTGAATTCTGAGACTGACCATTTACCAAGTGCTAAGGTGTCTATGGAGCAAAGAGTTCTCTTACACACTGATGGTGAGGATGTCAAGTCATGAAAACAACTGCTGGGAAAGCAATTGGAAAATTCCGTTAGAAGTTGTGTTCTAATCATCTTGGTCATGTGGCGTCCTTTGAAACCTCTTCATCATTCATGGACTGCGCTTCTCCAGCATGAGCTGGATGGCGGCAGGCACAACGTTGTGGTGGGAAGAAGTGCCTCCTGTGACTCAGGCATCCTTGATGGGTGCTAGTTCAAGTCTCAGTTACTTTAGCTTCCTGCTCAGGCACCCTGACTTAGGACAAGCCCAGTCTGACCACCACAGCCACTGGCGAGTGAACCCTAGGGTGGAAAGATCTCCATGTCTCTCCTTCTCTTTCTTTGCACTCTGCCTTTCAAATAAACAAACAAATAAAAACAAAGATTTCAGTGAGTTGGAAGCTGACCGTGCTTAGAATACCATCTCTTTCAGTTTAGGGAACTTTGTTCTCTTGTCCCTGGATATCTGTCATATCCCTCCTGTGTCTTATCCCTCTATTTGTGGATTAAACAAAATCCATCAACTCCATACCCTCCAGACCCCTATCTGTGTTCTTAATCCCAGTCATAAAACCAGACCTGGCATGTCTTTGGCTCACGTCCATGGTAAACCTCCCAGAGGC
The DNA here is from genome assembly GCF_017591425.1 of Ochotona curzoniae. Taxonomy (NCBI): domain Eukaryota; kingdom Metazoa; phylum Chordata; class Mammalia; order Lagomorpha; family Ochotonidae; genus Ochotona; species Ochotona curzoniae. The sequence continues at coordinate 10,337,939 of NW_024465421.1, forward strand.
TTCACTGGAATTAAGGATAATGCATTAAGTCTGCCTTAGAAGAAAACGCTAAGACCCTAGACATACATATTGGCTGCTGCTGGTGGCCAGTCTCTTGGAGTCTGGGAAGAACGGATCACCAAGGCTCTGTGAGCAAGTCAGTTGTAAGACCTTCAACCTCTCTTCAAGGCCCTCTATGCACTCCAAGATGCTCACAGAACAAGCATTTGCCAGGATTAACATTTGATTTGACACCCCACTGGGGCACTGTTCAGGAGCTCAATTGTGCCAAGCAATGGAGTAGCACTTATTAGTTTCAGAGGGGATGGAAAACAATTTAAGCAACCTCTGTTCTCTTCAAGCCAGACACACACCATTGCTCCGTTGACTTAGGAGTAGCTGCCAGCACTGAACAGAGGGGAGCTCTCTATGAAATCGCTCTTCCATTTGTCACCAGCACATCAAGGAAAAGTTGTGCACACGGATCAGGCAAAAATCCTTTCTTTGGACCGCACCTTCTAATTCAAGTCCTAGCTGCTGTCCTCATAGAAGACGGGGTGAGGCTGGGAGGTAGTCAAGCCCCAGGAGTCCCGAGAAGGGCTCAGGACTTTGAGAATAGAGCTCAGGCTGCCAAAAATTCTGACAAAGTCTGAGCAACAAAGGGAATGAAGAGGTGACGCAAGAATCTTTACTGGGACCGAAGGGATAGGTGGAGGGTTTCCTTTTTGATAGGAAATGACACACATGTATGTGTGCAAAAGGTGAAAGGCACTATTTAAAGATTATTGATTTGTATTTGTGTTTTTTAGAGTAATTTATTTATTTTTAAAATTTATTCATTTTATAATTCCATGATGCAATTCTATAGGCTCTGGGATTTCCCTTCTCCCCTCCCCAAGTCCTCACTTCTTACTAATTTCCCCCATGTCATTACAATAGTATAGTCCTTCACAATCAGTCATAAATCCATCATTCTGCTATTTAAATGTATCTTGACATTGTAGGCATGGACAATGGCGGAGAGTCCAGTATCCTATTGTCAAGATACATTCAGCAGTTTCATTGGGAGACTATCTTTGATTTGCAAGTAGAGATGCAGACTGCATTGTATCTTCCCATCTATATGTTATGGTTTCTACCACACAGTTACTATACATCCCTGTAAACGAAACAAAAAAAAAACCGTAAGAAAGGCATTTTAAAAAAAATAGTAGTTTACTGTGGGTGAGAATACACTTTTCGGGAGTAAAAAAATGTCAAATCCTTTGGTAACAGAGATTTTCAGATTCGAATAGAAATGTGAATTCTAGATTGAATCAACTGAGATACCAGCAGAACACTTAAAATCCTGAGTCAGCCTGAGCTTGGACGCAGTGTTGGCAGAAATCGGAGACATGTTGGCGCAACCCTCAGAAGTCCCTGGAATGTAGGGTTGGGGTTCACGTTTTAGATCTGCTCTGAGGCCGGCTCAGTCTGTGTCTTCAGGAAGTTCATAGCGTGGGAAGTTGGACAGAGTAGTATGGCTATGCAGACAGGCACAACGAACAGCGGAACATGCCCTGATTGAGAAGCGAAAGATTTCTACAGAGCAGGTGAATTTCCTTCAGGGAGTGCACAAGAATAATCTACAGCAACGATGCAGCGTGTGGTGTGTGTGTGTGTGTGTGTGTGTGTAGCATTCACAAACATTCTAGAGAACCGGGACAAATAGAGCCATGTCATAGGAATGATCCGCATTGAGGCCTGTGTGAGGAGCTACAGCGTGCAATGGAGGTAGGGCTTACAGCATTGCTTTTCTGAATGTGGCATCAAATTAAAATCACTGCGAATGTGATTTTAAAAATACAGATACCCACGTGTTTCCACTAGAGATTTGGATTGAGCTGGCCTTGCATAGAACTTCAGAATCTGAATACTCGTAAAGCGTAGAAAAAGCTAATGTGGTTTAGATGGGTATTCCATTACAAGAGAAGCACTGTTTTGATAGGATGGCTAGAGCAGGTCTCTGATAGAGGGGATGTCAGGAACCATTAAAAGCTCTGATAAAGGCTTTTCAGGTAAGGAACGGCAGGAGCAGGGGCCCTGAGTTTGAAAGAAAGTGTTCAATTTGTAGAATAATGCTAAAGTAAGTGATACTGCCACAGAAAGAGAGTACTGTTGGGAGACTACAGCCAGGAAGTGTGGCAGATGTAAGTTAGCAGGTGGAGTCAGGGGTTCTGGAACTAATCCCTCCCTTTCAAATTCACTATCACCCAATTGAGTGCAAGGCCAAAGTCAGGAGCTTCTTCCAGGTCTTCCATGTGGGTGCACGGGCTCAAGCAGTTGGGCCATTCTCTGCTGCTTTCTTAGGCATATCAGCAAGGAGTGGGATAGAAAGTGGAGCAGCCTGGACTCTAATCAATGCCCGTATGGGATGCAACACTGTAAGTGTTGGCCTCACTCACTATATACCACAAAGCCGGTCCTTCTATTCTGATCATTTGCAGGAAGAGAATGGAGCCCTCAGAGGGCCAGGAGGAGCCTTCTGCCAGTCTTCCATGACACGTAGGAAAAGTGAGATTCTGAGAGAGGAGACCAAAAATGAGCAGCTTGGGGTAGACTGATGGTCACGTGAACATCTAAGCAAGTTGGGGACTCCTGTCCATGGCAGGAACCTCTGACTGGAACATGAGGCTCAGGAGTTTCCATCGGCTGAAGTAGCATGGTAGATTGATGGGGTTTTAAGCCGTTGCTGGAAGAATCCTATAAGACAAAAAATAGCAGAACTTCATGCAAACCACAGGAAACCATTTCAGACTCCCGCCTCTAGGCTAGAGGTGTGTGGGCCTTGTGTGTGACCTGCTCCCTGTTTAGAAATGTGAATTTGTTGCTATGGAAATTTCACAATGACATGTGAACTGTCTATACAGGAAAAATCTGGCTGAGCAAGCCAGACCTCCACACCCACGGGCAGTCATGTAACCCAGGCAGGGTGGGGTGGTCCCTGGTCTCCAGGTATTGTTGAATTCCTCATCTGGCCCTTCAACAGAAGTTCCCACTCAAACCCTGGTCCCAGTGGGCAGATGGATATGTGATTCCTGCCAAGGCAAGCTCTCTGTGCACGGAGCTGAGGAGGAAAACTGATGCCATGGTGGGGTGTGGCACTTACCTGTAAATGACAGGATGCAGGATGAGTTACCTGTGTGTTTCCCTCTCCCCCCACCTGTGCCCAGTTCCTGCCTGCAGCCCCTTCTTTGCATCCAGGTCCATCCACACCGACCATCAACCCCAGAGCTAGCGGACCCCATGTAGCCTGGCTGCTGCCCACTTCCCTCCTCCCTCCCCTCCATGCACCACTGTGCCCAGCTCCCAGGCCTTCAGCATAATTGGGTCTGAGCAAGCGTTCCCTCTATAAATATTAATTTGGATATGCTTGGAATGCTCTGCTTCCTTTAGATGAATTGTTAACTAGCTTTCTAATCTGGAGCTTCTTGACAGGCAAGGCAAGATCTAACTCTGCTGGCTGCTTCTTCATTTATTGGGATGGGGGCAGGTGGAATTCACTGAAAGTCACCAGAGCTTATTTTAGGAGGTGAACTTTGTGTGGGTGGGTTTCCTGAGGCTATTAGCACCCCCCAGACTCTTCCCTGGAGCAATATGAAAAGACAAACCCATAGAGTAAAATTAATGTCGGAAACAACAGCTATGACTACGGACAGACCATGATGCAGATCTCTGCTATGCTACAACATAGCAGGTGTACCTGGGGCAAATGACGTAACCTCTCTGAGTTGCAATTTTCTCATTTCTGGAATGGAGACAATGATATGCCCTGTCCATGATTATAATAGTAATTAGATTAAGAAGTTCTTATCTAGTTAAAAAAAAAAAAACAAGGGTCAATATCATGGTGTGATGGATAAAGCCATGACCTACAGTGTTGGTATCATATAGGAGCACCAGTTGCTGTTCCAGCTGTTCCACTTCTGATCCGGCCCCCTGATGGTGGCCTAGGAGAAGCAGTGGAAGATGGCTCAAGTGTTTGCACTCCTGTTACCCATGTGGGTGACCTGGATGAAATTCCTGGATCCTGGCTTCTTTCTGGTCCAGCACTTGCCATTGTGACTATCTGTGGAGTAAACCAGCACATGGAATCTCTCTCTCTCTCTCTCTCTCTCTCATCTGACTTTTAATAGATAAATCTTTTAAAACAAAGAAAAAATAAGGAAATATTAATGAAGGAGAAAGGATTTAGAGAAGCTTCAGGGAGCTCATGTTTGCTGTCACCTTGGGCCACCTATACAAACCCTGAGATTGTAGTTTCACTGACATTTTCTGGGTGTACTAACTAGGGTGTAAGTACAGTCCCGTCGCAGCAGAATACCCCCTAAGTCAGGTCATATCTTGGGCCAGCAGTTTACCCATTCACACATCCACTCAGTAGTCATACACTGAGCACTGGCTATGTGTCTCGTGAAGTGATAGCTATTGAGGATGCAGCAATAATCAGATTCAGTGCACAGAGCTAATGATGAAAATGTGTTTCTGGAAGCTAGTGGAGTGTAATAGCTGACAATACGTATTTTGGAGTAGAGACCAGTGGTTCATCATTGAGTAGTTGTGTGGCATCATACCAAAGACCTGATTGACAGAAGTTTTTTTATTTTGTTTAAAGATGTATTGATTCACTTTCTAAAACTGATAGAGAAGGGGTGGGATAGAGAGAAAGAAACAGATTTTCCATCCATGGGTTCATTCCCTGAATGGCCCCAGGAGTCAGAATCCTAGACTCCTTGTGAGCCTCCCACAATGGTGGCAGTGGCCAGGTCCTTCGGCTACCTTCCACTGCTCTTCTGGGTGCCTTCATAGGGAGCAAGATCAATCGTCAAGCACCCAGGACTCAAACCAGTGATCTGATGTAGGATGTTAGTATTGCAGCAGTGGCTTTACCCCCTGAGCCACTATGCCAGACCCCAAAGTTCACTTTGTTTCTAGCACGGGACCAACAATATCTTCCCCCTTGATATTGACCTACAGTTTTCATTATGGTTACCTCCCAGGATTTATTTTTTGAGGTTCCGAGGAGCTGAAGAATGTGTGCCTCTTTTGTTAGCTGTCAAGTATAAAAGAGCACGCAGTCCCTTTTTCTGAAAGGAAGTTCCCTAGGTTCTGCTTCCTTAGCATTTGCCCCCAAGTTCCCATGGGCAGCCACTGCTAAGATGGATCCACTGGCTAACACCCTTTGTCCCAATGACCAGGGAGAAAGGAGAGACGATGCATAGGGTTGTGTCAGCAGCCTCATCTGGTAATGATCCATGTCTGTCTTCCATGAAGCCAGAAACCCAAAAGAACCTTCCCCACCTACTTTCTCTTCTTGACAGAATCCAGACCCTGCCATCATAGTTCCTTCCTGCACAACCTGTCAAGGCCATTCTGGCCTTGGCTTGCTGATCTTCCTGAAGAATGTTCTAGACTGTCATGCCTCTCGGCAGTACAGCACAGTGTTTCCAAGTACAGGTTCTGAAGTGAGGCTGCTGGGTTCAACACCTGTTCTAATATATGCTTGACTGTATGTCCTTTGGCATATGACTTAACCTTTCTTGAACTCACTTTAGTGGTGCAATGCAGACACTCATGGCACCTAAGTAATGGGCTTGTTGAAAGATGGAGCAAGCAGAAGGCCCAGCTAGTGTGGCACCAGACACATGGCAATCACTCAATGAATCCTCAGTGTTCTTATCATGACACCCTTACGCTTGATGCTCCATAGTGGCACCTGCTGGGAATTGCCCAGTGCTAAGTTTGAGACTAAAGAAATAGTAGAAAGTGATTAAGGGTGGAGGGGTTTCAGCAACGTGATTTTGTTGTTAGCAAGAATATTATGCATCAATACTATAATGTTTCATAATTAAATGAAGTGAAAGCTGGTAGAAAGTTAGATGGTGATGGCCTCCAGCTCTTGCCCATAGGGCTCCAAACACTGGCGAAACTGGACCTCAGGCAGTCCAGAGAGGGTCTGGCCCTCAGGTCATCATTTTGCTTGCTCTTTGTTCCAGGAGTGATTTGCATGATGACTTCTGCTCCTTTCCTGACTTGGGCTCAGAAGGGCAGTGCACAAACATCTCCACAGGCAGAGTAAGCTTACACACACACACACACACACACACACACACTGTAGAATGCCCTGACTCCAGATATGTGGTGCACAGATATCCCCAAGCAACTGATGGAAACCAAAGCCAGAACAGCCCCCTCAGGCAAACACATCACCCTCTGGCTGGGCTGTTCCAGCAGCTTCTGCCTGCCTACAGAAGTCAGACTTGCTGCTGCTCTCCAAGCCCTCAGGGCAACTTGGACTGGTTACATGGAAAGTTTGTTAGGTGAGTTTTCATGGAGAAAAGGAAAGAGCCATGTGCTTGTTTCTCTCTAAGAAGAGTTGACTCAGGAGGACAATGTGAGCTATGTGCCACCCTTATTTCACCAGCGATAAAGCTCCAAGAAGGAAGAATTCAAGTCTCTTCGGTGGCTCTCTGCAATAGGGCTCAGAACAAGAGCTGGGAAGAACTAGATGGATGGGAGGATGGATGGATGCATGGATGCATGGATGGATGGGATCTCTACTATCTTTGTTATAGCACCCTGCACCTATCTTCTCTTGTCTGCAGTCAGAGTCTTGCCCAGAATATTCTTCCCATGAAGCTTGAATAGCCCAGTCAGTCCTTGGCACTTCTATCACATGGAGTCAGTCCCATCTTTCTCCACCCAATTGACTGATGCTTTGCCAGGCACCACAGAACTACCTGAACATCAAACCCTTGCTCATGTTTTTCAGTATGACTCTCCCCTTGTATGTAGCTTCTCTGTGTTAGGATGATTACCTTCGGTGCTTCTTACAACTCTTGTATGTCACAGGTGTAGTTCAATGATGTATTGCTTGCTGATGTCAAAATCCAATCAGGGATTAAATCAGCAGTCTCATGTGCACTCCTGTACAATTCAGTTTTCTTCTATCGTGAGGCTCTGCCTTGCACAGAGAATTTGGCCATCCTGCCCTGGATCCTTCAAAAACTATGGACCAAAGATCGAATGAAAGAAGTACTGCACTTACATATTCACACCAGGTCACTCAGGTTCTACTTGCCAGAATCACCCTGGGGCCTCTGCTTTCTAGCAAGGGAGGCAGGAATCAGAGTCAAATCAGTGACACTGGTGACCCTCCAGCCCTTCTCTGTCACTTCAGTCTGCCTCATTGTTCCACTTCACGCCCAGGAGTTTCTTGCTCTAACTATCCCTGTTGCCTTCAGGACTTTTGTAAGATGAGGGTCACATAATGTTCTTACACGTGTGCCTCACCAACAGCTACAATCATGACCCCTGCATGTCACCTTAGACATCGAAGTCTTGACTCTCTCAAGGTTGTGAGTTTGGCTTCCTTATTTCCAGGTCTGCCAATATGCTGAGAATGTGGAAGTTTCCATCACTACAAACATCAGAGGTAATGACTATCTCTAATAGGATGATACATGGCCAAGGTCTCTGGGTGATGATCTATCGTCAGCACTCCAATGTGTGACAGCATCCTTCCAATAGCCCAAGCCACAAACTCAAACCTACTACCAGCCTCATTACTTTCCTGCTCATATCCTGTAGCATCTCTATTGGCAGGTCCTGTTGCAACTTGGGTCTACCTCTAAAGCATGTTCCAAATAAATCATTCCTACTGACTTTATTATGAAGGTACATAATTTGAGATCTCTGATCAACATGGAATAATTATACATATTTATGGGGTGTGGTGTGATATTTCAACACAGGTATGATAATATGTGCTGATTAAATCAGGGCAATTAGCATTTCCATCTCTTCATCATATCTCTATACTTGAAGGCTTTGTGGTACGCTCATAGTTCCTTATAAAATATCTTTGTAAACTTCAATATAATTTATGCACAAAATTGGATACAAATCTTAACAATGAAACTACGGAGTTTTAGATATCAATGCACCTACACCATCATCCACGGGAAGAGTTTCATTTCTAGCATCCACGAAAGCCTCTCTCTCTTCCGTCTTGGTGAATATTCTTTTAAAAAAACCAAAAGATATGACTTCCATCATCTATTCTTGACCTGTGTATTAATGAGCCTAGATAGCTTTACCCTTTTTTGCAACTGACTTCTTTTGCACAAATTTATCTACATGAGCTTCATGTATGCTGCAGGATAACTCTGTAACGAGCTTACTTACCCACCTTTCTACTGATGGTCTTTGGATTTCCCAGTATGGAATGACTGCAGGAAAAAAAAAAAGGTGACATGATTTTGCTTGCAATTCTTTTGGTGAAACATGAGCAGATTTCTGGCAGATATATTCTGTGGAGTGAAACTGCTAGATCTTAGAGTTTATGTACGCTTGGTCTTAGAGGAGATCATCAAGCAATTTCAAATCTGTTCTTACCAATTTATTCTTTCACCTCCAGCGTAGGAGAGACCCAGTGGTTCCACAGTTGTCATCACTTGGTAGCATCAGACTTCTTAATTTTAGAGACAACCACTTATCTACGCCATGACCACTCTACCCCAAGACATCATTAGCTGTCGCCTGGACAGCCGCAGTGGACTCAAAATTGGTCTCTTCACTTTCTGCTTTTTCCAAACTCACTTCAGTTCATTTTCCAAGCAGTACCCAGAGTGTATGAGTTTTTTTTTTTTTTTACTAAAGCATTTCAATGCCTCCTGGTTGCTCTTAGAAATAAATGTATGTACTGGAGTTCCTCAAGCATCCTCATCTGCCATTTCAGCACAAACAATGCCTCCTCAGTAGGCTGTGCTCAGGCTGGAAAATGAAGCCCAGTCAATCCTTCTCCAGGCAGCCCATGACTGTGTTTTTGCCACATTTCTTTTTTGTGCCATCTGATTCATTGACTTACCTATGAGTCTTGGTCTGCTCATTTGCAAGTCCCATGGGAACAAGAAGTGGTGCACTGATCCCCTGCTCTGCTGTAGCATGCAGCTCAGTTTGAGCATCTAGTTAATCCTCTACAGAAGCTTGCTGAGTGCACCTCTCAGCTTGAGAGTGCAGTCTTCAGGAGTTCAGAGAGCAATTCTTGCAGATCTTTCTGATAGCTTGCCACTAAGCCATTGCGAGCCCTAAATTGTTGTGTTCTCTCAAAACACAAAAGCCAGTCTCATTAGCGTTCACCTCCCCAAGATGATTCTACCCAACAAGAGACAGAAATCTGTCACTTGGTATCTCAGCTACTTTCACTTGAGGATTTTTGTCTCTGTCTCCTGGAAACATTCTCAATGTGAAACATTAACTTTTCTCTGAGCATCTTCTCTTTCTCGGCGTCTATAAAATCTGCCTTCCAGAGAACTCCTGGGAAGAAGAGATTTACACTTCCCTTCCAGGATCATCTGTGAAGTCAACAAAGGTGCTGTTACTATTTTCCCCATTTTTTCACCTGGACAAACCGGGCCATGATCTAATGAGATCACTGCCTGCCTTTGCTCTGCCCATTCCAGGGTAAGCTGGAAGGATGCCTCTGCCACTTGGCTGTGGTGTCCAGAGATGCTGCAGATTCCGCCTTCCTCCTCTGGATCATGTTTAAGAGGAAGCAAAAATGACATAAACCTGCTCATAACAGTTTGAAAGAGAATCTTTTCTAAGAAATTTCTAGAGGCATGGAGGACTAACACACCACAAAATCACCAGGGTATTAACAGTACATGGGGGATTAACAGAGGCATTGTCTGTGTGGGACAGGACTTGGGAGAGAGGGCAGTCCAGGAGGTCGCAGCAGATTCCATGCTGGATGGCACCCCTTGGACTCTGCTTCTCTTGTACATATCATGCTCTGACTCAGTTTCTCCTTGTCTCTTTAGTTCTCTCTTCTCCCTGTCCCTGCTACTCCTCCACTGGACACCATATGGAGCTACACTCTAAAATGATTAAAAACGTATCTCCATCTCTCCCTTCATCAGGTACACATACATCCTGAGAATGAGAATCCTCAGGGGTGTCAAATCATTTTTTCCTCTTTCACACATGCGTAAATCCCTCTGTTCATGTAAAGCATCTCTCTCTCTCTCTCTCTCTCTCTCTCTCTCTCTCTCTCTCTCTCTCTCTCTCCCTGTTTGACAGCAGTAACAGATGGCCTTGGTCTTGGCCTTTGACCACTCTCCATGGTGGTAATCATGCATTGCAGAATGTCAATGATTCCACGTGGTGGAACAAGGAACTCACAGGAATTAAGGTTACAACCCACAGGCCAGGCATTTTCTTCTAGGGCCTTATGTCTCCTTGTTGGCGCCATAGGATTTGCCCAATATTTGCTCTGCCTATGACCAAAAGCCTATTGCTTTTTATTTTTCACTCCCTACGACTGAGAGAACCCTAAATAACCTAGGAGTTTCCTACCTAAAATCAATACACATCTGGGTTCAAGTAGCAGGAAATCAAGGTCCCAAATAGTGTTCTATGGCTTGGGTATGGTTTGAGTGCCTTTCCTCACCCTCCTTTCAAGGGATTAACTTCTTGAAATGTATTCCCCATTGTAAGGTAATGACAGGAGGGAAGCCTAACTTGACTATGATGCTTAGAGGTGAGGCCTTTGGAAAGCTGTTAGGATCAGACACAGCAGTAGAATGGAACCACGGTTTAATTCTGGTGGTGTTACAGAGGACACACACCCAGGAACCATGCTCCTGTATTCTGCCATATAACACTATATACTGCCCCAGCCCTCATCCAGCCAGGAGGCCCTCTGGTGGGAAGTTACGCATCAATTATGCCTTAACCAGAATCTCTTTCACGCTGTTTGGTCTTTCTGCCTCTAAACCTAAGTTAAACCTCCTTTCTTTGAAAGATAACTTTCCTGGGCCCGGCGTGGTGGCCTAGGGCCTAAAAGTCCTCACCTTACATACACCAGGATCCTATATGGATGCTGGTTCTAATCCCAGCAACCCTGCTTCCCATTCAGCTCCCTGCTTGTGTCCTGGGAGAGCAGTCTAGGATGGCCCAAGGTCTTGGGACCCTGCACCTGCATAGGAGACCCAGAAGAGGCTCTAGGCTCCTGGCTTCGAATCTGCTTAGCTCCAGCCATTGCAGCTGCTTGGAGAGTGAATCATTGAATGGAAGATCTTCCTCTTTATCTCTCCTCCTCTCTGTATATCTGACTTTGCAATACAAATAAATAAGTTTTTTTATAAGAAAATAGCTTTTTTTTAGTAAAGTCTTGCTAATATATTGTGTGTGTTCTGTCACTGAATTCATCATCCATCCACTCATTCATCCATCCACCGCTTCACCAACCCTCTATCTACTTCTTTGCATTTTCACCTTCATCACCCTAATCAAAGCCTGCCTCATCGCCATATTGCACCACTGCAATATCCTTGCAACTGATGCCCCTGCTTCCATTCTTTCCTGGCAGTCTTGTTATTCTTCACTTAGGAGCCAAGGTGGTCTTTCCAAAATTCAAACCAATATTTGGGACTTATGAAAAACACTGTGATCTTCCTTGTTCTTCGGATATCATCCAAGCTGTAAAATTCCAGCCCGACTTCTAAGTCTCTGTCCTCCTTCTCCTACTGTCAGACTCCCTAGGCGTAACAGCCCCTCCCCTGAGTGTGCAGGCAGTTGCCTGACTGGGGACTTATCACCACCCAGAGTGGTGTGCTGACAGCAGGGGAAAGAGGACCAAGCTGCCAACCCCATGGGCAGTGTTAGTCCTTGGAGGAGCACCTTCCCATCCCAGCTCCTTTCTGCCTCTTCCGGCAGTGTCCCACTCCCAGCTCACAGCTTTCTCTGCCTTCTCTGAGCGTGAGTCACTCTCTCTGGGAGGCAGTGATGGCAGGGTCCCCATCTGGGCAGCACCCAAGGGATCTGGCACCTGCATTGCCATGTGTTTCCTCCCATCCTTCACTGTGTTGCGAATATTATTAAAATGCCCTGTTTACCAGAGTGGGGGAAAAATCTTAGCATATACCCAACAATATATAGGATCTAAAATACAGGCTGTGAATTTAATTTCCACGAGAGCAGCAGTGAACAAGGAAAGTGTGGTAATTTATGATTCTCTCGAGGGAAGGCAGAAGGCACACCAGACCTTGGGAGGTGATTCCTGCCTCTATTCAGACCCTCCTGCCCAGGCCTCTGTGTGCTTCTGGCTGTCCTTGAAGTGACACACTTTGTGGAGTAGGTGGGAGCCCAGCTGGTGGCAGTGGAGGCGGTGGGGTTGGTTTGGGAGGGGGAGTCATCCTGCCAGCATGCAACATCTGGAGCATCCCCAGGTGTGTTTATCTAAGGAGAAGGGCGAGCATCAGGAAAGTGTACAGGCAACAGGGAAGAGGGAATTCAAAAAGGAAAATGTGATAGATAATGTTTGTTCCCAAATGTGGCATCCATGCAACATAGCTGTGCACAGCTCAACTTACTGATGTCAGTTCACCCTGATAATTCCTTACTTAGTATCTCATGCCCCAAGCAATTCTTCTGTTACTGAATCCTCGCAGCCATGCTGAAGCAGGTGCTATTATTATTGTCTTTTTTTTTTTAATAGAAGAGAACATCAAGATTCAGAGATGTTCAGGACTTACTCAGGGCCACATAGTCTGGAAGTAGCTGGGAGAATGAAATGCAGGCCATGGACTCAGCAGGACCCCATCCTGAAGGGGAGGGCAGGCTCCTGCAACTACTGGAAGCAATGCCTTGTATTTGATCAGTCACTTTGTAGTATCCTAGAATGCTGGGGAGAACAGTAGCTACAACTAACACTGCCAGCACTTGGCAGCTACGGTGGTGCTCTGAGTACTTGTCCTGTGGGGTATTTATCCCACATAATCCCATCAGGAAGGAAGGTTTTTTTTATTAGTCCCAGATTTCAGCCACAAAGACTGAGGTTCATAAATGTGTTACAGCTATCAATATTGTGTCACTGACCCATATCATGTAATTGACAATTCTCTTCTTTCCCCACATTATAACTGTCATAAATCCTTTACTCTGATATTAACATCTTTTAATATATATATGTGAATATGTAAAATGTGAATATTGTCAGTAGCAAAATATTAAAAGCTAAAATAGGGTTTTTTATAAAGATTTATTTTTATTATTTTTTTATTGGAAAGGTGGATATACAGAGAGGAGAGACAGAGAGGAAGATCTTCCGTCCGATGATTCACTCCCCAAGTGAGCGCAACGGCCGATACTATGCTGATCTGAAGCCAGGAGCCTCTTCCGGGTCTCCCACGCGGGTGCAGGGTCCCAAAGCTTTGGGCCGTCCTCTACTGCTTTCCCGGGCCACAGGCAGGGAGCTGGAAGGGAAGCGGGGCTGCTGGGACCAGAACTGGTGCCCATATGGGATCCCGGGCGTGCAAGGCGAGGACCTTTAACCACTGTGCCACCACACCGGGCCCAAAAATAGGTTTTTAAATTGTAAATATCTATTTATTTATTTGAAAGTCAGAGCGATGGAGATGGGTGGAGTAAACAGAGAAAGAGATCTTCCCATTGCTGCTTCATTCCGCAGATGCCTGTAATGACCAAGGCAGGTTAGGTCAAAATTAGGAGCCAAGAGCTCCCTCCCAGTCTCTCCCACGGGTGGTAGGATCCCATAAGAGGTGAGCTGGATGGGAAGTGGAGCAGCCGGGATATGAACCTGGATCCACTGGGATGCCAGCATTGCAAGTGGCAGCTTTATCTTTTGCTCCACAATGCTGGTCCCCAAGTAATATTTTAAGAAATTTTGAAATGTGGAAAGAAGGGGACAAAGAGTCTGTCTCCGGAGGCTGCAGTTCTAGCCACTGCATTCGGTCCATCATGCTCATTTCGAACCTGAAATGACACCAATGCAGAAGTAGAACCTGTTCTTTGATAAACACAACCCTGGAACTCTCCAACAGAGGTGCACAAACCCGGGGCACATAGAGAAATCGTCTTAATCTGCACAAACACGTTGTATTAGCACTATTTCCATTGCTATAACCAAACACAGGAGGCTGCATGCGTTATAAAGAAAAGTAGCCTATTTAGCTCACAGTTTTGAAGAGTGAAGAATCCAAGATCAGGCAGCCACATCTTGATCAGGACCCCTTGGCAGAGACAGCTTGGTGGAGAAACGGGAAGGAATCGGTTGTACACAGAAGAATCACATGACAACACGGGAAACCAGAAAATGGGGAGGTGTCTGTCTTCTTTTTTATTTTTAGTTTATTTTTAATATTTATTTAATTTATTTGAGTGGCAGAAAAATAGACAGAGAGATAGAGGGGTTACAGTGAGGAGAAAAATAGCACTTTGATTGACTGCTTCATTCCCCAGGACTGTGCCAGGCTAAAGCCAGGAATTTCATCCAGGTCCCCCAGGTGAACAGCAGAAACCCAAACACGAGCTGTCACAGTTGCTTCCTGGGATGCACATTAACAGGAAGACAGCTCAGATGTAGAGCAGTCAGGACTTCCAGCAGTGAGTGCTCTGACATGGGATGCTGGTGTTGTCACAACAGCTCCCTGGCTGTGACAAGAACTCATTCATTGTGCGAGATCAGCATTATATGCCTGCCAAGGATGATGCCCCAATGACCTAATCATTTGCACTGGACTCTGCTCCTTGAAGCCCCCGCCCCTGCAACCTCTCACACCACATACAGGAGGGCAAGCTCCATGCACATGAGCCTTTTGAGAAAGGAGTGTGCCCACACTTGTAGCATGTGCACCATGTTAGGGGTAGATTCAGGGTAGGGAGGCCCGCTAGGTCACACAGCAGCGGTATGCATCTGTGAAATCAAGCATTGCCTTTCATGCTGTGGCCTCTTGATTTCATCTGTGTGATAGGCAAGACATGTGCAAGTGTCTGAGCAAGTAAGCATAAGAGTTCTCCAGGTCTGGGAGGAAGGAGAGAAAGGAGACGGGAAAGAAAGCGAGGAGGTAAGAGAGTAGAAGGAAGTTAGGAAAGTCTTGAAGGAAGGAGAGGGAGACAGAGATTAAGGGGAAAAGGAGAGAGACAAAAAGGAAAAAAAGGAGAAAGGAGTTAGAGAGGGAAGGAGAGAAGGAGAGAGAGCCCCAGATGGATGATTTGCATCATCCAGGGTTAGCGGTTAAGTTACCTCTTTAGATGCCCACATCCCATACTAGAAGCCTTGATTCAACTTCCAACTCCACTGTCAATTCCACCTTTCTGCTAATTCACACACTTCAGGTGGCAGGTGATGGTTCAAATACTTGAGTCAGACCCGGTGCGATGGTGTAGTGGGTTTAGGTCCTCGCCTTTCACACTTGGGATCCCATATGGGTGCCGGTTCTAATCCCAGCAGCCCTGCTTCTCATCTAGCTCCCTGCCTGTGGTCTGGGAAAGCAGTCGAGGACAGCCCAAAGCTTTGGGACCCTGCACCTGTGTGGGAGACCCAGAAGAGGCTCCCGGCTTCGGATTGGCTCAGCTCCAGCCTTTATCGCCGCTTGGTGAGTGAATCATCAGACAGAAGATCTTCCTCTCTGTCTCTCCTCTCTGTATATCCACCTTTTCAATAAAAATAAAATAATTCTTAAAAAAAAACCTTGAGTCCCAGCCACCCAATAGGAGGCATGGGTTGAGTTCTGGGCTCCTAGCCTGGCCTGATTCATCCTCCAGGTGCCGTGGGCATTTGGGGGTGAACCAGTAGGTGGGAGATTCTTTCTGTTTCGCTCTCTCTCAGAAGTAGATTCTGAACAGTGTGTACATCCTTCAGTCCTCACAATAGTACTTAGGCATGGCCAGCTCCTAATACAGGAAGCTGAGACACAGGTCATTGGATAGACATAGGCTCAGATTGCTTTGCCAACAGCTGCTGAGTCTGGAGCTCAGAGATCCAGACTCCAGTCTGTGCTGTTAACTTAGAGCTGCCACCCTGAAGGCAAGGGATGGGGAGTGGGCAGCCTTCACCAATAGGAGGCTGTGCCTTCCTGAAGACTGAGTTGGCCCACCCACCACAGACTCTGCAGGTACATCTGGTTAAATGTCTGCCAGGTGGACACTGACAGAGAGAGAAAGAGAGGGGGTAGGGAGTAGATGGTAGGGTCCAGATCTCTCTGTGTGCTGGTGCACAGCTATGACCTTTCCTGTCCATTCAGCTTTGTCTGAGTGGGATCCCCATATACCACAAAGGCAGCATGAAAGAAAGGGCTTCTATTTTTAAAGTTCTCTATTGGCTTAATGTGCATTAGAATGAACAATGTTATTGTGATTTATACAATGCTATTAAGAGAGTCATAGATAATACTGAGGTTAAAAATAGAATGAGGTCCATTTGGAGGGAAAAAATTAAATATCCAGTAGCCTTGGAGGTACATGTGTATAAAAGTAAAACAAGGATGAAAGAAGTTAGAAAATTACACTGTTACCGCTAACTCTCAACTAAGAAATGAGTTTGTTAAGTCCCATTCTATAGATGAACTGCAACAAGGCTTAGATCAGCAAAGTCATTTTTTCAAGAATCAAAAATGGTTCAGCTACTATGGGAAACAGTATGGAGTGACTGGGGTGGGGGTAGCACTGTTGCATAGTACGCTGGGTCTCTGCCTGCAGCGCCAGAATCCCATGAGGGCACAGGCTTATGTCCTAGCTGCTGCACTGCCGATCCAGCTCCCTGCTGATGTGCCTGGGAAAGCTGTGAACGATGACCCGAGTCCTTGGGCCTTTATATCCGTGTGGAAGACCCAGAAGATGCTCCTGGTTCCTGGCTTCAGATCTGTTCAATTCCTGCCACGGTAACCATTTGGGAAGTGAACTAGCAAATGGAGGATCTCTTTCTCTCTCTTTACTCTGTGTGACTCTTTGAAATAAAAATAAAACGAGTACATTTTAAAAATAATGTTACTAAAGGAAACGGCTCAGGAAATGTAGGATAGAACTATCATAGACTCCAACAATTGCACTATAGGGCATTGATCTCAGAGAATTGAAATCAGGATCTTTAAGAAATGCTAGTACTCCCATGCTTATTGCAGCATTATTTATAGGACATAATCCGTGTAGACAAGCTAAATACCCACTAATATAGGAAAGGATAAACAAAATATCATGTACATGACTGAGGAAATGCTGCAATATGCTTCCGTGCGAGTGGAAGATATTACCCGGTGTGGGATTAAACAGTCCCCAAACAAGCAACACTGCATGATTGTGCACGTAGGGCATCCCTACAATGGTCAAATCCACCCACAGAATCAAGGGGGTAGAATAGTGGTTGGCAGAGGGGAAAAGAGGGTGGTGCGAATCGATCGACTTAAAACTTCGGTCAATCAAGATGAATGAGCTGGAGAGACTCTGAATCACATTGCACCTACAGTCAAACATAATGCTTCGTGAACTTGAACATTCATTAGGAGGGTGAACTTCATGGTACACAGTCTTACAAGACCAAAACAAAAATTTAAGACTCCGATTATCCACGGTGTAAAACTGGCAGTCGGTAAATTGGAGCTGTGAATCCAAGTGCCTCAGCAAGGTGCAGTTCTCTTTCCACTGTTATTCCTCATGGTTAACCCTCTTGCTGCACTTGACCTTGAAGTCCACAGCCAACCTCACTCCATCCCTGACTTTCATCTCTGTCAAGGAACTCCCTGAAATCTGGTGGAGTTACTAAAGCCAAGGAAGTGTATTTATTTAAATTGTCAAGATAAATTAACTTTTAGAGCCCCATTGGAGGAGTCCTATGATCCTGGGCTGGGGGTGTTGGGAGCCATGAATATGCAAGAGCACGCAGCCATTGAATGAGGCGGCTGCAAACATATTTAAAGGCAGCTGCTCATTTAATAATCTGGGACAACCACAGGAGCAGACAACCGGTTGCTTTGGCCCATTTGCGTGGGTAAAGTGATAATTTTATAACACAATTGCAGCAATTAGGTTTCCCCAGACAAAGCCAGGAAACACCATTTGGGAGCAATCCTGGGTGTTGTCGGCTGAAGCCTGCTGCAGCTTCTCTCCAGCTGTCAGCCAGAACAGCCGGCTCACTTGCTGGGGATGCAGCCTCCTCAAATGACAGGGAAGGTGGCCCCAGCAGGTAAAAATCCCAGCCTTGCAAACCTGACTCCATGTGTCTGTGGAAGGGGAAACTGATGGGTCCATCCTTAAAAGGGTGTTTATGAAAATTGAACATGATCACACACCCAAACCTTCCAGGACACTCTGATACGATGGTTCTCAATGTTGCTTGCCTATTAGAATCATTGGGGAAATTTCAAAAAAAAAATTACAGATGCCTGGTTTGAACCTCTGTAGTTTGTATTTGAGCATGAGTCATTTAAAACATCCTCGAGGGTTCCATTGTGTATGGAATACAATAAACTGACCAAGTATGAAAGAAGTAATGGATAATAGCTCAATTTATCATTTCCTTAGTCCCAGCACTGATAGGGTTAAGCACATCTCTCACTTAGAAGGCTGTTTAGAGTTTATAAGCTTTCCAACATGGGATCCCATCCTGAGCTGGTCCAAGTTTGTTCTTCTCAGAAAAGAAGAAGAAAAAAAAGGAAGGTAGTAAGGTAGGGAGCATGAGTCCACAGCTATGAGTATGATTTTTAAAGTCAAAGCCTTTGCAGTAACCAGTAAAGGTGATGTTTAGATGGACTCGTTGAAGGTATAGCAAATATAGAACCAGGGAACACAATCACCAAGGGCCAGGATGTTATCCCTATGCAGGCCCATCCCTCCACCTCACACACAGCAAGCGGAGATACTGGGCTCAAGGTACCTTGAGCTGATGCCAATGCTGTTGCTGACCTCCTCTTGCAGAGGCTGCTAACCCAATCGCTGGACATCTATGTGAGATGAAAACTGAAGCTGCCCAGTCTAACTCTCTGTGACCCGGTCCTCTCTGCCTTCTGTCCCAGCACTGAAATGCAGCCCAGTCTTGACTTTCTTTGATGGGTCAGTGACTTCACACCCAGCCCCACCTTCTCTCAACCCTGTCATCCATCCTCCTCTTTAATTTGGATGGAATGTTCCATTCTAGCTCCTGAAGACAGATTTTTGTGCCCCTCCTTTTTTGTGTAAATCCACCTTTAAAACAGAAATAAATAAATAATTTTTTAAAATGTTTGCTAACAATGGTTCTACATGTTTATGGGTCATAATTACTTTATGATGTTTTATTGAAAAATGTTTGTTTGTTTGAAAGCCAAAGTGGCAGAGCGACTCATAAAGCATGAGATCTTACGCCCGCTGATTCACACCCCCAGCAATTGCAACGGCTAGGGCTGAGGCAAGCTTAAGCCAGGAACCCGAAATTCCATGCAGGTCGTTCACATGGGGTCTTCCACCTAAAGCTTGGGCCACGTTCTCCTGCCTTTCAGGTGCATTAGCAGGGATCTTGACCAAAAGTGGAGTAAGCTGGGACCCAAAACAGCTCTCAAATGGGATGCTGGTGTCACACACGGTGGTTTACTTCATGGGCCACAAGACCAGTCTGAATTTGAGATTTCAGTACATGGATACAATGTGTCCTGGGTCAGAACCAGGTCATCAACATGCCCCTATCTTTGATCATCATGTTATAATTAAAGAATTGGAGCTGTTTTCTATTTGTCCGTAGAATATATTCTAGTTTATTTTCTCACCATTAAGTTGTGTAACACCAGGTCCGTACACCTTTTCTCAAACTCTGATATGGTTCCCCTATTGAAACCCTTCTAGCCCCCGTTCCCACCGCATTCAGCTGCAGCCTGTGTTCAGGTTGAGGTAGTTTTCGTTTTGACGTTTGAGGGAGAACATGTGCATTTTTCTTTCTAGGTCTGGCTTATTTCACTTAATATGATGTCTTCCACTTACATTCATTTTTCTGTGTGCCACAAGATTCCATTCTTTTCTGTGACTTATTAGAACGGTCTACTATTAGGTGTATGCACCCTGCTTTGTCCACTCACCTCATAACGCACAGCTCAGTTGATTGCCTGTTTGGGATACTGTAAGTAGTGCTGAAATAAACACGGTGACACGGATATTGTTTTGTTATAAAAATTTCATCTCTGAGATATAAACCCAGGAGTGGGGTTACTGACTCGTACAGCAGTTCTATTTCCAGTTCTCTAAGAAATGCCCACAGTATTTCCCATAATGGCTGTACTAATTCATATTCCCACCAGCAATGTACACATTCCTCTCTCTCCATATTCTCACCAGTGTTTGCTATTTTCTATCTTTTTGATAATAACCATTCTAACAGAGGCGAGATATCTCATTTTGGTTTACATTTGCATTTCTTGGGTGGCTAGTAATACTAAGGATATTTTCATACATTTGTTCATCATTTGTATTTCTTCTTCAAAGGATTGTCTATTTAGGCCTTTTGTCCAGGTCTAAAATTCGAATTTATTTTGGTTGCTGTTGTTATTGAGTTTTTATTTCTTAATTGCTGCTATTTCTCCATATTAATACTTCGATGGACAAGTAGCTACAAGTATCCATTCTATTGGATGTTGTCTCATCACTCTATTGGTTGCTTCCAACTGTCCTGCAGATTTTTGTCCATTTTACATAATCCCACCTATCTGATTTTCACATTCGTTGGCTGCAGTTTTAGGAGCTTGTCCAAAAAATTTATATCCTAGAAGGGGGATCAAGGCTGAAAGGGCAACCTGATGAGTCCTCAGTGTCACAGATTAGCAGTCATTCCTTGCAGCTACCATTGAAACGGTATTTGTGGTGGCTTGAGATATTCCCTAACTTTGTCAGACAGACTGACTAGGTAACCAGTTTGACTTAATCTGTTAACTTCCTTGCTCCCTCATTTGAAACCATACGTGACTATTTTACACCAGACATCAACCAAATCTAAGCTACACTACAATCTAGTCTGAAATGGAAGGCTAAGGTCAGAAGTCTGCCATCCATTCATGTTGATACAGAAATTTCCGTCTAGCTGAATATCCAGCATATAATTTAGTCATACCTACTTCAGGATTCTCTGATGTTCAGTAAAACACACTGCTTTTTCTTAAGGAATAAAAAGCAATAAAAATTCTTACTTGTAGCCAGGCTTTCTTTTATTTGTAGCTTAGTACATTATAACCCTCAATTAACACCAACAATAAGGACCTTTCCTGTTCTCTCTTATTCCACTCAGTATCCATTCAAGCAACCTCAACTGCCCCTCATTTTCTCCATCAAATTCAAGGTACACTGGAATTTGTTTACTCTGACTCAACAGTCTATGAAAAAGGGTCCTCATCTGTCTTTTCACCATCACATTCACGGCAGGCAGGGAAACACCTTGCACAGAGTGGGTGCTCATCCACATTTCTTTGAGTAAAATTTGTTCCTGGTATCCTTCCCATAATGTTACTGTTTCCTTGACAGAAAGCCTTTCAGTCCTTCTTTATATATCTTTACCTGCATTCTGGCAAAGGAAGCTGGGAAGAAGCTAAGATATTAGGCAACAATTTGCATGGTCTCGTATCCAGCTACTTGGAGCTGAATCTGTTTGACACTTCTCCACCAGAAGATAATGTGCAGAATGTCAGTAGGTGGTGTGAAATTCTGCTCTGATCCCATTGTTAAGAATGATATTGACATCCTCCAACTACAAAGAATCTTGAGAAACATCTGGGTGTCGACTCCTCACTGCTGTGTGTCACTTGTCGGACACTGTCTTTGAGAGCATGCGACAATCTCATCCAAAGTCATGCTCCTTCTGTGGGGTAGCTCAAATTGATGAATGGGACTCAAAGGATCAGATCTCTTGTATCCGTTTGGGATAGCTCCGAAGGCCAGAGAGCCCAGAGAGCCCTCTGTGGGAACTGCTCAGATTGTCCAACTGCTTGAGCCTGCCTTCCTTGCTTCCTTCCAGGTATACCTCCAGAGTCATACCACAGGAAGCCTTCTGCCTTTTATTCTCTAACTTAAGATTTGTTTCCAGGAAATTTCATCGAAAACCATTTTGGGGGTGTGGAAGATTATAGTGATAACTCATGCAACAAGGCTGCAGGAATATGTGATGAGATCATGGGTGTTGAGTGGGCTTGCTGTTGGCACTGTCCAAAGTGTGCTGGCTTTCTCCGATCAAAAGCCTCCCTTCTGTAGGGAAAAGAAGTGAATCCCCTCTGGAGATATTTGATGTGGTTTGTACCTGACTGTGTTTTTGTCCCAAAAGGAGTCCCATTTGTTTCTGATGGCTGTGGTTCTGGGTCACCAGAGAGGATTCGTATAGGATGGTGCCCTACAGGTATGCCTTCAAAGTCTTTGGCATTCTGATTGAGAATGCTGTGAAGATTTACTCCCTCTGGACTACTCCACCAGAATCCATCCCCACAAGCTATAGGCGGCCTCGATCGCCTCCTTTGCTATCTTCCCTGAGAGCTAATCCTATCTAGTGCTTTATGGGTCTATTGAGAAAAGCCCAGAAAAACCCACCAATCTAAACAGACTACACATTGTGAGAAATTGTAAGAGACCTCCCTGTGAGTCACCAAACATTAGAGGCAGAGAAATCCTCACACCACACTGGTTCTTGTGTTGTAATGAGAATAGAAATGGATGCAAAACCAATCTATTTTTACTGCAGTATTAATACCCGCCCCCCCCCCCCAAAAAAAAAAAAAACTGCACTGAACTCAAGCTCTGGGGAAATCCCATGATTATCTGCTCCAAATTTTGTCCTAGAATTTGTGAGATTGTTTAGGAATTTTAGTCTGATGACACTAAAAGAAGATTGTGCCTCAAAAATCCCATCAGTAGGCTTGGAAATTCACTAATGGAAGGAGGCCTGGTGGGACAAAAAGCAGATGGATCATTGGAGAGAAGGTGTGAGCGAGAGAATATTAGTCCACGGTTGTTATTCTTCCCTGACTGTCAAAGAAAACTCAGGGACAGAAAGAGATGGAGGGCAGATATGCAGTGAAAAGGAGGATATTATAGTTTTAGGCAAGAAGAGTAATGAACAAATGTCCAGAGAAGCAGCACAGATGTGGTTCCAGACAAGCCCATGCTCCTAGAAGAACCTTGGGAAACAGTTAGGACAAGGAATGAGATTGTGATAATTCCCATCTAACCCCATTCCCATTCTTCATGATTTTCAGAGGGCAGGTTTGGGCCAAGGAGCAATGACCTCGGTTCTAGGGAACATTTCCAAGCCAATCAAGGCAACCTGTGTTTGGTGGAGTGTTTCAGGATGAGCTTATGACTGGATAGTTGTGTTGGCGGGGGGTGTGCTAGGGGAGGGAACTGGTTTCTGGAGGTTTTTTTTAAAGAAATAAACTCTTCCATGGGGTTGGAGGGGGAGTTAATCCTTAGAGCAGCATGGTCTACGATTTATAAAACTCAGAAGCTATTCAAGTAACTACTAACAATGGAACATCAGTTCTGAAGCACACATCTGCATAAAGCTGGGGGAGGAGATTCCAGAAGTTTCTGAAAAAAAAAAAAAGAAGGAAATTAAGGGAATGGCATGTGGTACAGTGTATTGGGTCAACACCTGTAAAGCCAGCTTTCCATTTGAGCAACAGCTTTAGTTGCAACCCTGGTCCCACTAATGTGCGTAGGAAAGCAGCCAGACATAGTTCACACCCACACAGGAGGCCCAGATGAAGATCCTTACTCCAGGCCTCTGCTTGTGACCCAACCATTGCAGCCATTTGGAGAGTGAATCAACAGGTGGAAGACTCTCTCTCTTTCTGCCTCTTTGTAACTCTGCCTTTCTGTTAAATAAAATAATGTTAAAAATTGAATTTTGGTTCAAACAATATTGAAGTGTTATATAATAGACCATAAAGAAGTACATAAAAATGGTGTGATTTTCAAAATGTTCACAGTAGAATTATTTTTACCTTGTTCTTACACCACTGTTTTGAATTACGTGTGTGTATGGACATATACTCATGTATGCAATGGACCACTCTATAGCAATGAGAATGAGCAAATTATAGTTGCTCTGAACTATGTGAACACATTTCAAAAAGTAAAAGAAGAAAATTGCTCAAGGCCATATGGGATGGGATTCTGATGCAAACTTAACAACAGCAATGATAATAAAATGGCAACTTCATCTGTGCCATTTGAAGCCAGCTTTGCAATTTCCCAAAGGTCACAACTGAGGTAGGAGAGTGTCCAGGTATGTCTGGTGGCATTCTGAATCCGGTTTATGTGCTGTATTTCATGCTTGAACTTACAAAGATTGGTGAAAAGTCATCCAACAGGTACATTAGACCTGGGGATTCTTTGTGTATGTATTATACATCCCTGAGCATTTATTGTTAAGGTTAAAGAGTTATCCAGATCAAGTTGCATTGCTGCCGCCTGTCTCCTTGATGATGTCCTATTAAGAGTCAGTACCTGAGCAGTGACAACTGTTTTGCAGCCCTACCGAGCTTAAAAACAAACAAACAAAAACACTTGAAAGTATAAAGACTCAGTATTCCCAAGAAGGGTGGACTGGGGAATATGATAGCTCCTGTTCTGGAGGGTGTGATGGGAGCTATAGACTGATCGTGTACATTGCCTACTCTGGCGTTTGCTTTAAGAAGAGAATAAACCTGTTGAAGGCTCCAGCCATCTGATTGGCTTTCCTGTTCCGTGTGGCCCAAGATAGTCTAATGCAATCTGAGGGTAGAAGTCACACGATGCACACCCCTGAGGGAAAGGGTCCTGGGAGTACTATAGAAAGTATCCAGATGAGCTTGAAGGAAAGGCTAAGGGAATGCTGAGCGTCCACATGGGTAGAGTCACGTGGCACATCAGTATCTTGACCAGCAACCCTTACCCCCAGACCAAGCTCCCTGCAAGTTCCTGCATGTGTCTAAACTGAATCAGGACTGCATACGCTGACACATGGGGAGGGGAGGACCTTAGTGGGAGTAGTCGGAAGGGACACTCAGGGAGCTTGAACCTACCAGCAGTTACCTTCTTTCTTGCCATGAAAACTTGACTAGTTTTCATTCTCTTCATCTTGGAGGTGAGATTGTGATTGGAAAACTCCAAGTTTCTTTCTTTTTTTTTTTTTTCCAGTGGGCTTCCAGAAAACTCTACTCATCACATGTATGTTCATTGCTTGGCATAAATCCCCTTTAGAAGATGTCATAAAAGTCTTCAAAGCAGGGAGGCCATCTTCCTTCCCTGGGATTTTCGGCAAAGACAGCAGCCTCTTTCCCTGTGGATGTGCTAATTAAATCAGCAGAGCTTCAGAGAGGAGGGCAATCTCACCAACATGGCTGAGTCCTGAGCTGCAGCCCCACTGAGAGAAATACTTACTCCTCCAATTTTCTCTGGAGAAAGCAGAGCAGTCAGAATGTCAAGGGAAGTTCAACAGGTTACTGTGAAAACTCTACCCAGCAATAACTCTTGCCCTTCCATTTGGAATAGGCTTTTGTAAAAACATTTTTAAAATATAGTAATTTCATCTTGAAAGAGACAGATCTTTCATCCCCTGGTTTGCTCCCCAAATGCTCACAATAGGCAGGACTGAGCCACGCTGTAGCAAGGAGCCTGGGACTCCATCTGGCTCTCTTTCATAGGTGAGGGGGTCCTAAGCACTTGAACCCATTACCTGCTACTTCCCAAGATGCATTAGCAGTAAATTGGATCTTAAGTGTAGAGCCTGAGGCTCCAACTGGCACCCTCACTTATGATGCAGTCATCACTCACTGGGCCACAATCCCTTGGGGAAAGTTCTGGCAAGAACCCAGAAACCAAGGAGAGAAATGAATTTGTATGGAAGTATGAAGGCCACTGTTCATGGGACTACAACGTCACCTGATATCATGTCCTCCATTCTGCTGTCCCCTGAATGTTACTCTCCTTCTGCCCAGTAATGGGATCTCCAACCACCCCAGGGCATCAGATATGTAGACTCTAATAAGTCAGAAGTCCCTTCCTCCTTTCCTGGGTGGCACCTTACTCCTCACAAAGCACATCGTGACGACCATCCTACATCCTGTGGCATAGCTACTTACTAGGAGAGGTTTTCTTAGCAGTTCTCATCCATGCCTTTTGATCTTGTTTCTACAGAGTGTTGGCCTAACATTGCCAAAGTGTACCGAAAGTAGCAGAGTTAGAATCAGGGGATTTTTCACTCCCTTTCGCACCTGTGGCACAAAAAGCAGGAGAAAAAGAAACAGTGGCAGCAACAACATTGGAAATGTTGACCTGCTTCTGGATCATTTATCTGTGAAGAATTGAGCTGGCTCATTCCTTGTGCAATCATTTAACTCCCATCTAGGAAATAAGTGCTTTCAACAATGCCCTTCTTTGGAAAATTTTCAGTTCGAACTTCTAGAAGCCAATGAGTCTGCGATGATGAAGGATATTCCTAGGGCCACACGGAAAGGAGAGCCTAGGGTGAATACAAGGGGATCAGAAAGTCAACAGCAAGCTTAGGATCAAGGAGGAAATTTGCAACTGTCACATGTGTTACGGCCTCAGACCTCGTGTACTGAAACCCTAACCTCTAGGACTTCACAAGGACTCTTCCTGGAGATAGAAATATTGAATGGGTTATTAGCATAAAATCAGTTGTGCCTAGTGCAAAACATCTAGTGACCTTATAAGGCAAGATTAGGATACCGATAATATCGACCAAGGGATTTTCCTTTGGGGACACACACACAAAAAGGCAACCAGCTGACACCGTGATTTTGCTCACCTCACCTGCAGGATGGTGAGAAAATAAAGTTATGTTGGGTAAGTCACCCAATTACGGTATGTCTCAGGGCTGCATGGGCCAACAAGCAAAAGGCACAGTAGCTCTTAGCAAGATGCCAACACATATTAGACCCCATATTACATATTGCAAGTACTAGGTCACTATCAACATTCACCAGGCTTCACAATCACCTGCATTGACAAAATTGCATGTGCTTAGTCCCTATCTCCCATAGAATTCCATTTCAATCAGGCAAAGTTGTCATCTTCCCAAATCTTGGAGTCATTGGCTTCTCTCATTTAAGTCTGGGCTCAATAATCACATCTCAGAGGCTTGTGGCTATTTCCTTAATCAAGGTAGCTAATTTTTCATTTCATCTCATTTAGGTTTCTTCAGAGCATTCATCACTTTTGTAAGAGACTTGATTTATATTTTTGGAGTTTTTTTCTCTCTCTTTCAAAGTATAAGCTTCATAAAGTTGAGCTCCTGAAATGTTCCTTCTTTTTTTTAAGATTTTTTTTTATTGCAAAGTTAGATATACAGAGAGAAGGAAAAACAGAAAGGAAGGTCTTCTGTCTGATGATTCACTTCCCAAATGACTGCAAAGGCTATAGCTGCACCAGTCTGAAGCCAGGAGTCTGGAGCACACCGGTGCAGGATTCCAAGGCTTTGGGCTGTCCTCAACTGCTTTCCCAGGTCACAAGCAGGGAGCTGGATGGGAAACAGGGCTGCCGGGATTAGAACTGGCGTCCATATGCATTCAGGGCGAGGACTTTAGCTGCTGGGCCATTGTGCTGGGTCCAACTCTTTCCTTTTAAAATGCTGTTCACAAGGGCTTCCCCTTGAAGCAACAGTAAATATGCCACTTGGGATTACCACATTGCATCTTGGAGGGCCTGGATCTGAGTCCTGGCTCCTCTGCTTCCCACGCAGCTCCTTGCTGGTGAGAACCTTGAGAAACAGCACATGGTGCCACAGTTGGGTATCTGCCACCCAAGAGGGAGTTCCATCTCGAGATCAGGACTCCTGGCTTCAGCCTGGCCCAGCTCTAGCTATTGCAGCCTTTGGGGAAGTAACCAAAAGTAACCTAGTGCCTCTCTCTCCCTCTCTCCCCCCCACCACCTGTGTTTGTGCATGTCCCTCCCTCTCTGTAACTCCACTTTTCAAATACATAACCAAACCTGTTAGTTTATTAAGCAACCCTGTAAGCTTATTCCAGTGCAAAACATTTAGAAAATGTATTTTTCCATGCGCACTTTGTAGACTCCTTGTATTCTATTTTCTGATTCCTTCCTTCACCTGCCTATCAAGTGTCCTCTTCGCAGAGGGGAGGGGGACTTGGCTGGTGCACGTGAAGCAGCAGCGACTTGCTCGTCACCCACGTCAGGAGGAGGGACAGCCCGCCAAGGAACATCTCAGCACAACTGTTCCCCAGCCACAAGCTGTGCTGGCTTTTCCCTGATTGCTCTGCCAAGCCAGAGCCACGTGTTGGTGCTTCCGTGCAAAACGAGAAAATGATAAGGTTAGAACATTCTAGGAGAAGGTAAAACCAATTAGAGTTGACTCGGCTCGACTGGGCTGTGAAAGAGTCAGTGGAAAGGAAATAGCAGGGAGCTTCGGGAAACAGAGGGATGGGAACCGGTGTTTATTGGGTACCTACGGTGTGCCAGACACTTGTCACACATGAGTTCATTTCATTCGAAAAGTGGCCTTGTGAAGTCTGAGCAGGAACTGCAGGAATCAGCATTGGCAGCTTCCCCCGCTCACTGCCCAAGTTCTGCCCAGTGCATCCCAGAACACCCTTCCTTAGTGTCTTCTGTCCCCGCTCAGACAAGCTGCCTCTCAGAATCCTTTCTGGTCCCCCTCCAACGGAGTGCCCATGATGCATCCAGAGCCCTCTTTTCAAAATGCAAACGTGAGGAGGTGTTTCTTCTGCTTGCAACCTCTGACAGTTCTCTGTTTTCTTCTTAAAAGCCGATTCCTTAACAAGGTGTCCTAGTACAAAATCCCGGAGACTCCAATTCCCGCCTACCTTTCCAGCCCCTCCTTCTCTGTCCGTGTGCCATCCTTCTGGCGTTTCTTCCGTTTCTCCAACACACCACGTTCCCTGCAGTCCCCAGGCCCTACAGCAAGCTGTTCCCGCTGTTTGGCTCACTCCCACACCCCCTCCCATGCCTCAGCTGATTAACACCTGCTTGTCCTCCTCATGTCAGCTCAGCTGTCATTCTCAGAGCGTGAGACAAGAATATGGGCACTCCACGTGCAGTTCTGTATCCTGCCTTCTCAGTACCTGCATCAGCCTGAATTAAGTGTTCCTTATTTTGATTCATTGGGTTTTTAAATCAGTGTTCATGAGAACAGGGACTTGGCCTGATTTTGTCTTCCTCCTAGCTTAGAGATAGGGCATGTGGAAAAGCTTTCAATGCCTGCTCAATGTTATCAAATACACATCTGGGGGCCAGTAGTGTGGCACAATATGTTAAGCCGTTGCCCGTAACACCAGTATCCCGTATCACCGCTGTCTTGAGTCCTGGCTGCTCCGCTTCTGATCTGGCTCCTGCCTCACGCACCTAGGAAAACAGCAGGAAAGGATGGCCCAAGTACTTGGGTCCCTGGCACCCATGTGGGAAGCCTGGAGGGAATTTCTGGCCCCTAATTTCAGTCTTGTCCAGCCCTGGCCATCATGATCATAAAGGGAGTAAGCCAGCAGGTAGAAGACCTTTCTCTCCCTCCGAACTCTTTCCAATAAATACTTTCAAATCAATATTTTCTTTCTAAAATGTAAGTATTTCTTTCACTCAAGAGAAAACTGGGATTCAAAAAGAAAAGGCTAGGTTACTCATCTCAGGTGCCGCCATGTAGCAATACAAACTGCAGGCTTACCTGGGGCAGGACCTGGCTTCACTTCAAAATGTGTCGACCAAAGAGGGGGTCTCAGGGGAGAGAAAATAAACTCCCGCGGAGCATGGCAGCTCCCAGAGAAATAAATGGGCTGTGTGAGCCTCAGCCCCATCTCCACTCCATCACCAGCCACTTAAGAGACCCGGCTCCTCAGCGAAGTCCTCAGCTGTGGGAGAGAGACTGATGGTCCCTAAAGACCCATCTCATTATCCCAGGAGCCCAATTGGGACCCTGTTACAGGGTAACTGGCCCATCAATCAACCCCGTGCTCATTCTGCAGCTGTGCAGGGCAGAGGCATTGACCAAGGCCCCATGAATGCAGCCTCTCAGCACCCACCCGTCCAGGGTGACTCTCAGAAAATAAATACAGCTTTTCCTGAGCCCCCAAGAACCCATTTGCTATAATGCGGTGCAACAGTCTTAACTGAGTGCCTGACAAATTAATGGGCCTGTTAAGCGCAGCTCATTGTGCATTTGTACTCACAGGCGGTGTGCATGGGCTGTTGGTGGGAAGTATTCCAAAAGCTGTTGCCAGAAGAAAGTGGTCAAACCCCATAGGTAGCCGCATGTCCACGCACACTGGAGTGTGAATTAACCAACAGGCTGACATGCTGCATTTGCACATTGAGCATGTAAGAGCACACAGAAGCTCCTGGATGGAGCACACACGCTCGTGCTTATGGCCTGTGCATTTGCACAGCTGTACAATTATCCCCATACTCCTATTTGAACAGCAGGGTGCTCTGAACCCAGTGCAGTGGCATAGTATGCTAATCTTCCACCTGCAGCACCAGCATTCTATATGGGCACTGGTTCATGTGCCACCTGCTCCACTTCCAATCCAGCTCCCTGCTTATGGACCGAGAAGATGGCTCAGGTCCTTTGGCTCCTGCCACCCATGTGAGAGACCCCAGTTGAATTCCTGACTTCTATCCCAAGTTGTTGTGGACATTTAAGAAGTAAGACAATGGATGAGAGAAACAGAAGTAGTGAATACCTCATTTTTAGGTAAGCTGGGGATATTGGAAGCCTTCAATCATCTGATCAAACATATGGATCCTTGTGGAAACACCATACTTCCACGCAAGTGGCAATGAGCCCTGAATCTTCTGGAATCTCCTGGACCTGTACCGAAGGAGGGCTGGTTCACACCACTCTGGAGAAGTCATGAACAGAGCAGAAAGGAAGGCCATAAGGCATGGGCCACACGTCTTGCTGAAGGCACAGCAGTGACATGTGGGTGATGTGGATGCCGAGAGCACTACAGTGGGTGTGAGGGCTGACATGCCCAGCCTGCTCCCGGGTGTTGCAGACAACTCTGACACGTAGTTTGCCTCCTGGAATTGCCAAGAACACATGGTACTTTTGGGCTGGAGTCATTCTCGGATGCCACCTTGTGGTCCATCAGAAAGAACAGGGGAGAGACACGAATATTCCCACGATCCCTTTCCCGCAGCTGTCGCCTTCCACTGTGGAAACAGGCATCATTGTCTTTCTTTCTTTTTTTTTTTTTTTTGAGCATGACTTGTTTCCAGTTTTATTCCTGTGACTTCTATTCCCAGATCTGCCTCCAGCTGTCTGTCTGCCACCTCTGAGCTCTCCGATGTCCTCATCCAACTTTCAACCACAGTGCCTCTCCCCTGGCATCTCCCAGCAGCCCAACTCCTGGGCTTTCTTTTCACTCCCCTCTATCTGAATCCTCAGTGTCTTTTCCCCAGAGGGACCCTGTGGCCCAGTGCCTGATCCCTCTGTGCCATCTGGAATTCTGCTCCCTTCCTCCACAGAATACCTGCAGAAACACCTCAGCTTTTGCAGGAAGGAATGATGGCTCATTACCTCTCTCCATTTCCAGCAGTGACAAGCACCTGCTGGTGCGGGGTTGGGGCCCTGGAGGGGTGGGGCCTGACTAGCAGCAGCTCAGAAAAGGAAATGACTGAGCTATTCACCAGTGGACATTTAAGAAGTAAGACAAGGCAGTGACTCACAAGGGCAGAACACAGAGCATTAATTTACTATCCACTTGGCCTTAACAATCAGGCAAAATAGCTCAGCACAGTAGCCTAATGGTTAGAGTCCTTGCCTTGCATGCGACAGGATTCCATATGGGAGGCAGTTTATATCCTGGCTGCTTCACTTCCCTTCCAAGGCAATAGAGGCAGTAGAGGCAGTAAAGGACAGCCCAAAGCCTTGGGACTCTGCACCCACATGGGAGACCTGGAGGAGGTTCCTGGCTCCTGACTTCAGATCAGGTCAGCTCCAGGTGTTACAGCCACTTGAGGAGTGAACCAGCAGATGGAATATCTTTCTCTCTGTGTCTCCATCTCTCTATAAAATCTAACTTTCCAATTAAAATAAATAAATCTTTATTTAAAAAAAGAAGTCAGGCAAACAAGGCTTTACTTTGAACTGGCAGTATCAGTGGGATGTCCCTCCACAGCATCAAACATGCACAGGGCCTGTTTAGAATTGCTGAGTTGGAAAACGCAGGTTAGACTGAAAACTTCTGTCACTGGTTTGAAAACTTTGGCCTTTTTCTTCCTAGAGAAAAGTTTATTTTTACTTTTTCCTACTGTACTCTAAATGTGGAAGTCAAAAGTAAGTGAAGTTGAAAGCCAGGCCTATTAGAACATGGTGGAACCATGTCTGTCCTGTTGCTGAGAAGACTAATTCAGAGAGAAGACAGGGCCGATCCGGACGACCGAGCAAGGCACTGGCCACTCCTTTTGCATTTGTAGAGGAAGAGGTAGAGTAAGCCACCCGGGGACCTTTTTCTCCACAGTTCCTTTGTATTGCTTCTTTGGCTAATGATTGTTAGGAATCCCTAGGACAGTAGATCTGAGTAGAACTTTGGGCTGTGCTTAGAGGAGCAAGTTGATTCGAGACAAGGCCAAGCCATAGGCAGACAGGGATGAGTAAGACATGGGGATGGGGTGTTTCTAGAAGCCAAAAAACCAGCACAAGGCCAAGACACAGCACCAGAGGAGAGCAGAAGGCAGGAAAAGGGACTTGAATTTGTAAGACAGAACCAGATAGCTAATGTCAAGCAGATCTGGAATGAAATCCTGCCTCCAATTCATTCTTTGATGGGAAAAATTAGGTCATGTTCTTAGTCTCTTCCTAAGATGGACTAGATCTATTTGCCAAGAGAATTAATCAAAATCTATACTCAGATTCATCATCCATTCGTTTGGCAATCACACTCGTGATCAATGCAAGCTATTCATACTTGTTGGGTGCTTAGCAGATTCAGGAACTGCTCCCAACATGCTACCAGTGTTAACATTGGTATGACCACATTAACTTTCCTTTTAAAAGGAAAGCTCCAAGAGGTTCAGCTATAAGGAAAAAGTTACACAGTAAATGACAGAGCTGGGATTGGAGCTCAAGATACCCGAATGCTGCATCCTTAGTCACAAGACCCAGGAGTGCACCTGTGATAAGCACTTCAGAACTCTACTTGATACAGCGGAGGAGAGAGACATTACGTGGTGAGAAGAACTGCAGGGAAAATAAACAAGCTTATGTGGTGATGACAGGAAGGGGTACTTGTCAAAGGGCAGCCTTGGCCAGCTTCTTCATAGTAATCAAATCTAAGTCAAGTATCAGATGACTAAGAAGAGCCAACCAGATGGAAAAACAGCCTAGATCAATGAAATAGCAGGTACCAAGGTCCTGGAGTGGGAATGAGCCAGGAAACTCAGAGGCAGAAAGCAGCTGGGCTGTAGCAAGCAAGGCAGACCATGGCAAAGTGATGGCATAGGTGAGAAAAACAGGGTCTGATCAAGGATGCCAAGTTTAAAAATTGGGTTCATTTTTTTTTCTGACTTCAGAAGAAATACTCACTGAATAGTTTGCAAAGGAGACTAGAATGACCTACTTTTACTTCTGAAAAGATTATTCTGTCAAGAAAGGATGAAGATCCTGTCTGGTGGAGATTAAGGACTCAATAAACACAGGTTCCCTCCCAACACTGGGAGGCGCCTGAGGGAATGACAAGGAAGTTAACATTCAGTGGACTAAATGTACCCAACAGCCCCTTTTCTCTCCTAAGAACCATGGATGCTCCTGACTCCTGGAGGACGAATGCAATGCAACAGTTCTATTTGACCCTCTCAGGGACGGGAGGGCATGTCTAGTTGCCAAGCATTATTCTCTTTTCAGAAGCTATTGTTCTCCTCCATCCTGGCTTTGGGCAGTGTTTATCTTATAATGTCACATGAGCCAGAAAGTCCTTTCAAAGCCACATTTGCTAAACATTCAAGGGAACCAAGCAATTTGGCAGTAAGTAAGATCCACTCCCTACAGACATGGTCTCTTCCTAGGTTGGATGTTGATACTGTAATCCATAAGTCTAATAGCTGCTTATTCATTTCTTCCCACGAAGGCCCAGGAGAACTGACTCATTTCCTCTGGTTGCCAAAACAATGGTGATAAAACTGAGTTTCTTATCTTTAAAGAAATAGAGGCATTTGATTTAATAAGTGTCCAAATCAAATAAAAACACAGAAAGGAA
Source organism: Ochotona curzoniae (assembly GCF_017591425.1). Taxonomy (NCBI): domain Eukaryota; kingdom Metazoa; phylum Chordata; class Mammalia; order Lagomorpha; family Ochotonidae; genus Ochotona; species Ochotona curzoniae. The sequence goes on from NW_024465421.1 coordinate 10,371,922, forward strand.
TACCTAAGATAAAAATTTTAGGTGGGTGGAAAGAAACAAAACTCAGAATTGCAATCTGGAGCCCACACCCAGGCCAGGGTGGCCGCTCCTGTGTCTGAAGAAACAAAGAGAACGTTGGTATTTTATTGGAAAAGGAAGTATTACATAAGGTGTTTTGATAGAGTCCACTGGTGTGGGTTATGCAAGAGCTGGTGAGCTCTGATGGATTGTGGATTGGCAAGGGGTGAGCTCTGACTGGCGAGTGACTACAGTTACCAGGCAAATCTAGTCTTGAAGCCAAGAGGCAGTGCCATTGGGTTGGACTTGCAGGAAGATCACTGGAGCAAGTGCACGCGACTTGGGTATGTTTGTCTGATGATTCCCAGCTTTTAGTTGGCTATGGCAAGGATGACATGAATGATGTGCATCTTGAATGGTCACATAGGAAACAGTGCACTACCACGCAGACACAATCCATACCAGCAATTGGACACACTCCTCTATGTGCAGCCTCCCTACTTCATGCTATTTTCTCCTCACATTTGAGTAGTTGGTCACAGGGCTAGAGCTTGACCTGGTAGAGGCCAGAGCTCAATGAGGTGTCCATGCAGCCGCACACAGATTTTGGTTCTCCACAGAAGCAATGTTCAAGATGCCTTTGAGTTCTCTCAATTTCATAAGAACCATGTGGTATGGGTGTGAAGTTCATATCTGGCTGGAGTTCTGACTGATAAGCAAGTTCATAAATGGCTATAATTGCAAACTTTAAAAAAAATCAGAAATGAATAACTTCTCTGTGTTGTCAAGATAAGCTAATTTCAATTAAACAAAATATAATAGGACATTCAAGCCAGAAAGGATTACGCCCTGGTTATCTGGAGATGTTTAGAGTCTGCCCAGTATCATGCATCTGACCCTTGGAGATTGGGATTTTAAGAATTTCAGAAAGGAGTTGTAGTTGAGGCCACAACCCCTTAAGCCTGCAAAAAAGTAGGAACAGGGTTTCCCAGATAGGATATAAGGATAAATATTGTGTCCTTTAACAACAAAGAAAAACTATCTTCCAATTCTGGGGCAGAACCCAGAGCACATCTCTTCGTGTTGCTGACAGTTTTGACCCATAAAATACTGGAATATAAATGAGCCTGACTCCTAATGCGTTAAACATGGCAGAAATGCTAAGCCCTGAGTTTAAGGACACACCAAGCAGGAACTGAGCAAACTCTGGCAGAGCAATCTTAGAAGCAGAATGGAGCATTCCCCCAATGGAGGCACCTGCACCAATGCTGTAGACAGCAACCCCTGCCGAAAGGCTTCCCACAGGCCAAGAGCACAAAACAAATTATATTACAATGATGCAACTATGAAATGACAGGGGAACACTTACTACCAAAGAGACACCTCTCAAGAAAGCAACTGAATCCAGAGGCAGGAAGATGCAGGAAGCCATGAGAGAAAAAAAAAATAGGAAGGGCAGGAAACAGAAGAGTGAAGGACATAGGGCACTTTCTTGATGAGACTGACACTTGAGCAGGTCGCTCTGGCCGGTGGGTCCTCCCACTCGGATGGGTCGAGACTTCCTGGAAACAAGAGGGAACTAGGTCTCTATTTTCACCTCACTGGTGGCTCTTCGCTGTCTCGGGGCTCATTGTGATTTTCCTGACTACAAAGCCTGTTTACCCACGGTAAAGATGAAGGGTGTGGACGCCAGAAAATATGTGCAGAGGAGGAAATCCTACTTTCCTGAACTCCAAATGCACGGTCTCTCACACCTGCTTGCTCCCCACCCCAATGGCCCTACGTATATTCTTGTGTTGTAGACATGAAGAAGCTTAGTGAAGTCAAGAGCTCTTGCTCTTGTTTTCCGTGGGATTGTCTGGTTCCCTAAGCCTGGCCTACTGTGTAACACACATAAGCTGGAGACAGCAGTGGTAAAGAAATCACATGATGTCAACGCTAACCCATGCATTTGGATGTGAACTTGTTGGTAAATTATAGCCTGTCACTCTCAGATGAGTGACGAGAGATGAAAATGTCAGTTTGAGCAGATGCCTTTTTTCTTTGTTTCCTTTCGCTTTTTTTTTTTTTTTTATACTACAATGTAAGTAGATGACAAAACCATCCAAAAGCACACACTAATGGGTAAGTTTTAAACTCGGCAGGAAAAAAATAGGGGGGCAAAGTAGAACAGGGAGGGTTCTGTAGGATGTGTGTGTGTGTGTGTGTGTGTGTGTGTGTGTGTGTGTGTGTGATTGAACGATAAGAGAAGGCAATGCAAGAGGAGCGGAGTGAGCAGTTCTTTGGGCAAGATGTGATGAAATGGATCAGGCATGGCTACACAAACAGCCCAGCAAGGATGGAAGTACAGCCCCTAGGCAACCGTGCATTGAAAGTTTTAAAGATTCTTCTGGGATCTTGAGAGGAAAAGCAACAATGAGACTTAAAGAAAGAGGAAATCTTTGGAGTACACTCGTGGAAGGGACCACGTTACCCTTAAGTTCTTTGGGGCCTCTTTGGAGTCCTCTGATATTAAGACTTGAGGGAAAACAACTTCTGGGCTTTAAAGCTGCCCAACGTATGAAGAACCAGATTATATTAAAAGCTGCTAGCCAGCAGCCTAACACAGCAATGTTGTTTATTTTCTAAACATGTGCTTCTCCCTGTGATGTGCCCCAGGCATGTGAAGCGTAATAGAAATACAGGGAGAACACACAACAAGCAAGCCCAGTGCTAAGGTCCTTGGTCCTTCCTGCCTCAGGTTCAAGAGGTGGGAGGCTCAGGCTTAGAGGTAGGGCTCCAAGGTCAGCCCTATTTTCTGCCCAGGAAAGCACAAGGTCGTAGCCAAGACTACAGAAAGAGATTATTTAATGGATTTAGGGTAAGTTTTCTTGGGCACCCAGATAAAGGGCAGAGGAGATTTCACACCACGTTGACCTGTATTTCTCTCCATTTCTTCCCTCCGGCCAGCGTTTCCACAGCTGTCAAGCCTCCTCTCTTAGCTTTTCTTTTATGTACTTGGACAGCTCAGAAATAATTTGAGCTGGAAACTTTCATCTTTCTCCCATTTGATGTGAGCATAGGGGAAGACATATATAAATAATAAAAGTAACAGCTCACATTTATTGAACACTTACTCGGGATTAATTTATATAATCCTCACAACCATCTCTGATGTCCGTGCCAGCATTTCCCCCACTTGTTAAAACTCAGACTCGCGGGCCCAGCGCGGTGGCGCAAGTGGTTAAGGTCCTCGCCTTGCACGCCCGGGATCCCATATGGGCGCCGGTTCTAATCCCGGAAGCCCCGCTTCCCTTCCAGCTCCCTGCCTGTGGCCCGGGAAAGCAGTCGAGGACGGCCCAAAGCTTTGGGACCCTGCACCTGTGTGGGAGACCCGGAAGAGGCTCCTGGCTTCGGAGTGGCATAGCATCGACCATTGCGCTCACTTGGGGAGTGAATCATCGGAGGGAAGATCTTCCTCTTTGTCTCTCCTCTCTGTATATCTGCCTTTCCAATAAAAAAATAATAAAAATAAAAATCTTTTTTAAAAAAAACTCAGACTCGCTAGTTATCCTTGGCTAAGCACACAGAGCCTGCTGGGGATCTCAGCAAGTCCTGGAAGGTTCCATTTAAATAATGGGGTGCTGTGGTTCATTGCTGGTGCGCCTCATCCCCGTGCCCAAGGGCACTGGCATCATCTCTGTCCACATTCTCAAGAAACTGTTGCTGATGGCGGGCACTAACAGCCTCTACACCTCAGTCAGGGGGTGCACCATCAACCTGAGCAACTTTGCCAAGGCCACCTTCGTTGCCATCTCTAACACTTAACGCTACCTGAGCCCTGACTCTGGAAAGAAACGGTGTTCATCAAGTCTCCCTACCTGGAATTCACACACCATTTCATTAAGATCCATACCCACATGTCCATGCAGAGGACCCAGGCCCCGGCTGGGGTTACAACAGCTTATTTGATTTTTTCCTTAAATAATGTTTAGCTAGACATCAGGAAAAGAAGAGAGAAATAAAGCTTTTGATTATTTTCAAGATCATAAAAATGATTCATTAAATCTAAGTTTGATATGGACTGCAGCCATAGTGTAGTACGCTAAGCCTCAGCCTGCAGCCCCATCCCTTATGGGTGCTTATTGTAATCCTGGTTGCTCTGCTTCTGATCCAGCTCCCTGCCTGGGAAAGCAGTGGAGAATGGCTCAGGTTCTTGGGCCTCTGCGTCCAGTTGGGAGATCCTGAAAAAGCTCCTGGCTCCTGCTTCTGGCTTCAGCTCAGCTCAGCTCTGGTCATTACCACCATTTGGGGAGTGAACCAGCAGATGTAAGGGGTGTGTGTGTGTGTGTGTCCTTCTCTCTATAGATTTAGTTTTTAGAAATGCAGCAAATGTCCATCTCCTTTTCACTGCATGCCCCTACACAGGAACACAAACAGAGCAAACACACCAGAAGCCTTTGAATGACCCAAAGCCATGTCTTCAAGCCTTTAAAATTGCTTTGTGCTGGCCAGAGATAATTCTCAGAAATGCATCTGGATTTCCTTGTATCTGTTTTTAAGCAGGGATTCGAAGCTATCAGGAAAGCCAATATTGAATTAGCTTCAGATTCTAGCTTGTATCTGCGTAAGTTCTTTCCACTTCGAGAAAAATTCTATTAAAGCACAGATAAAAATAACTACATGGGAAATTTTGACATCCTCCCCTATATTCACTTACGTGAATAGGTAAGCATGTGGTTTGTGTGAAACTGACTCTATTCTTGGGCTAATTAGCATAATACCATTCTCTTTGGACAAGATTATCTTAGGGTTAAGCAGGCAAGTTATACAGCAGCCATCGCAGTGTAGTTGGGTATGTGTTATGTGGCTGGAGAAAGAGAAGCTTTCTTGGACTGTAATAGGGCTCAATGCAAGACTCCTTCCTTCAGTTGACTCCAGGAGGACAAGTCAGAAGGGAAGAGCAAACCTAGAGGAGAGCAGACACTGAACAAAAGCCCCAACCAAGCACCATGCCTGCAATCTCATGGCTGTAGTCATGTTTTTGCCATGTTAGGCTATAGACCCGACCCGCATTCTCAGGAACTTGCAACCAAAAAGCATCATTACCAATATAAAACCTTTTGACTTGCTGCCTTCAATGATCAAGTCAAATATAGCTTGGACTACAATATCATTATTTTTATTTACTTCAAAGGTAGAAAGACAGAGAGAGGGAGTGAGATGACAGACAATTAGAGCAGACCTTACGTCCCCTGGTTTATTCTCTAAGTACATACAATATCTAGAACTGGGCCAGATCAAAGTCAAGAGCTAGCAGTTCCACCAAAGTCTCTCATGTGGGGAGTGGGGACCCAGCCACCTGAGCCATCACTTGTTGCCTACCAGGCTGAGCACTAACAGGACAGTGAAGTTGGGATTGGAGGCAGCACACAAACACAAACAACAGTGGTGTGAGACCAGGGCATTTCCAATAGCACCTGAACTGCCAAATACTCACCCCGAGAGCATCTTCATGATAGGATCTGATTTTTAACCAGGGCTGAAGCCTGCACAAGGCACAAACAAATAAAACAATGTTGTGCTTCTTACAAGGCTTTGGCAAAAGTTCCCGCAAGGTGAGTTCTCCAACAAAATTACTAAATGTTGTGTGACCCAAAGATTTCTCTTGGATTTAGAGGCACCTGTTGCCATGGACATCATTTTGGCACTGCCAAAGACACCTCTGGGCTGGTTTCAGGCCAGGTGCAAGACATTATGCAAAGACAATTGCTCTCATCCAAAAGGCTCCTCTCTCCCCATACTAGCTCCACCCAACATTCTTTTCTCTTTGGATTCCTACTTCTTGAGCTCAGAGTTGATTGAAACTGCTCAATTGCGGAAGACAGCATGTTCTGATGCCTCAAGGGAGCTCAGCAGAGAGACCGCTGGCAGCTGATTAGGTCAGAAAAGCAGCCCATATCAAATGCGCCTGTTGACAATCTGGCCTGAAAGCCAAGAGCTTCCCTTGCCTTTTAAGCTGCTCTAGCTAACCTCATTGCTGTGCGCACCTAATGAGGAAATAGACTCTGGGCGAGTTCATGGAAGGACAGCGTCTTCCCTAACACTGGTTGCCAAGCTCACTGTTGCAAAAAGCACCTTATGTTTAACTATGGGAGAAGTTGCTGTTTAAACAGCTACAGGATCCAGGGAACGAAGCAGCCAACCCAGACTTTCCCTTAGAAACGCGGGCTCATTAGACTAAGGAGTGAGCAAGATCAGTGTGCAGCCAGCATAATCCTCTTTGTCAGTGTTTTAGTTAATAAAGAATGAGCCTTAACTCCTGATTTTCTCAGTTCTGCTTGGATGCAGGTGTATTTTTAATTCAACATGCAGAACAATTTTTCCCAGCAACTAAGGGAGACATGGCAGGGAACGTGGCAGGAGCTCTGTCTGCAAGAACTGCCTAGAAATTGTATTTCAGATGCGTGTCCACTTCGCAGGGTCAGGGGCTGTAGCTGTGGAGTAATACAACCTTTTCCAAGACACAGCACTAACATGTGTTGCAACTAAAAGTTAACCCTGAGCCTGTTTGGCAGCTGTGAATATGCCACAAAAAAGGAATCCAAAGCCAACTATTTTGCTGCAAAATTTTTCAGAAATCCAGACATGCAAAGGGATCTTCCAAATGTTCAAAAATTTTACACCAAACTAAATTTGTTTTATAAAATGTATTTGTTTATTTGAAAGGTCAGGGGAGAGAGAGAGACAACTTTCAATCCTGATTCACCCTCCAAATGTTGACAACAGCCGGGGCTGAGCCAGGTCAAAACCAGGGACAGGCAATTCCATGCCAGGTCTTTCATCCGAGTGACAGGTCTTCGGGAACTTTCAAACAAAGTTCCAGTCCCACCGCTGGGAGGTTCTGATCCACTTGAACCCGTGAAAAGGCCATGGGAGTTCTCCAAGATCTCCTGGGGACTGCAAGGGGCAGCTAAGTCTATGAGCTACTGAACAATTGCTGCATTCTACAAACTGCCTCAACGGAAACAACAACGGGTTCTTTGGCAATTACCCAACTTTTGTACATGTTAACCAATGATAAATAACCCGTGAATACACATTTTTCACAAGCATCCAGGCTGATTATTTTTAACTCTTTATTTTTTATGATACAGTTCCATAGGTTTAGGGAAACCCTGAATATTTCCCCTATATTAGAACAATAGTATAGTCCTACAAAAACAAGTCTCAAACACTCAACATGAAGTACAATGACCCCAGGGACAAAGAAGTAGTCTGCCTTTTTTTTGTTTTGCGAGTCCAGAATGAATCTCTTGTGTCTTTGTTGAATATCAGAAATTTGAATTCCATCTTCTGGGTCCTGAAAGCATTTCTGGCTCTTGTTCAGTTGCTGCTTCTAACTGTGGGATGGACTGTCTCTTAGGGAATGATGGGCATCTCACCATTGCATCTCTAGAGTCATTCCTGTAAGTAAGGTGTAGGAAGCAGCTTAGTGATGGAAAGTTGTTGTCTGCCTTTTCATTCTAGGATATTTCTCCCACTGTCAGACCCATCTTCAGGAATTGCTGCCCTATCTCTGAATCCCACACCTTTGGTTTTAAAGCAGCCAGAGAGAATAAACAAACAATGGAGCAGGCATTATGGCATAGAGGTTTTAAAGATGTTGCATGAGGGTGCCTGATTAAGATCCCAGACCTTCTGCTTCTGATTCAGCTCTTTGTGAGCACCCACTTTGGGCAGAAGCAGACAGTGATTCAAATATTAAAACCCTGACATCCATGTGGGGGGTCTGGATTGTGGATTCCAGCTAATGGCCTGTGCCCCTGCCATGTGGGAGAACCTGGTGGAACTCCTGGCTGTGTCTTTAGCCTGACTGAGAGCTGCCTCGAGCCCATGTGGAGATTCAAAATAATTCTAACATAAAATAAAAATAAAAACCTTTGAAATAAATGTTTTGTTTCTGAAGTTTTGAATTTGCAAAACCAAACTTGTAAAATAGTAGAAAGAGTTCCCAGACATCGTATTGAAAATATGCATTTTCTCACTATCACACTTCAAGGTGGCTACGGAGGAAAACTTTGCCCAATTGTTTCCAATATTTACACAAGGTTGAGAATCAGCTTCCCAACAAGACTTCAGAAGGTACATTTTCACACAGGATTCTATAATTATATACAACAGTACTCCTTAAAAATGTGGGAAAATGAAATTAAATGCTATTCCCCCCCCCCCAAATAGAAATCGTGTATACGTGAGGTCTTGTATATCTGCATTGTGAAAAGCCAATCATTTCAACATTCTTACACCAATATCAAGGTGTTTTTTCGTTCCATTTTCCATGGTTTTTCCACCACAGAAAGTATTCAAGTTTTGATTCGCTCTTGGAATCACCAATGTTGGTTTTGAGTGGTCCCTATGACACACATTATAATGTGATCCTCCCATGTAGCCACACGATACCAGTTAGATGGTGGCCAACATCTTGCTGGCCAATTTAACTCGATGTCTTCTTTAACCAAACATGTCTGTGATGTCACCATCAATGCCAAGCACTACTGTTTCCATGGAGGTTTGGGGGAACTCTTTCACTGACACAGGTGTATCTTCCCTGATGTCCGCAGATCCTACACTCTGTCTCATTGGACAGAGGCATATCCTGCAAGGCTGCCCACATTTCTGCTTGTGGGTTCACTCCTTGCTTTTCTCAAAGCCTGAACTGAGAAATCGCTGTGCTCCATGCATGGAGGCGGGACACTGTGGGAACAGAGAGGAGAAGAATGCAAACCAGGACTAGGAGGGCAGGGCAATGGGCCTGGGTAAATGGAGATTGCATCCAAGAAGGCAGTAATGACGTAGACACAGTATCATAAGAGATACAGACCATTAACAGGGAGCTAGATCAGAAGTGGAGCATGTTGGACATGAGCTGATCTCCATATGGAATGTGAGTGTTATCGATAGCAGCTTTACCTGCTACACAACAATGTTGGATCCTCCCCATACAATTTTCATGATACTATATTATACTTGCTCTATTTTGCAAGGCTATAAGTACTTAGGTCCTGTGTTCCCAAAGCATACGTCATTTCTCTGATGCAAGCCTAGACACTCTTGAAGAGATTATTTAGAAGAAAGTCAGCCAGTTTATCTGTTCTCAAGACCTGCAGAAATATGAGAGATCCCAGAGGAAATGTCTCTTGGTAGGAAAAGCAGGTATTGTATTTCGAGGTTTTGAACAAATCTGTTCTGAAAAATTCTATCAAAATTACACAGTAGTAGTGAATCTAGATTCTGTGTGCACCTAAAATATTTCTTATTCATACCATAGAATCCAAGGTGAATATTAAGCATGGAGTCAGAATCTAACACTCAGAAATAGGAACTAAGACCTTATAAAGCAGTAGTGCCCCCAAACACGTGGCCAGGAAGTCAAAATGAAGTTTCTGGCAGGTAGGTGAGCTACGATTCATAAGACCAAAGATGACATTAGACTACATGAGCTGGGCAGGCACAAAGGTGTGAAGTTCTTGAAAGGAAGGAAGTAGTGTTTATCTGTCACATCATTTTGTCCTCAGCACATGCAACTGAGTCTGCACACAGAGAACTCTCATTAATTATTTCCGGAATTAAGGACTGGGTGTTGGAGAGCACGAATAAGCTGAAGAAGGGGGAAGTGACTTTGCTTGTAAATAGACACACGGTTTTTAACCTGGGAGTTAAAGTTCAAGCAGTCTCCACAGCACCGTTTTACAAATCATGACTTCTCGAGCTTCAAAGGAAAACTTCAGCATTAACATTCTATTTATTCCTCATCAATCAGTCCTGAGGACCAAGGGAAACCCAGACTTGGCCTTTCAGTAGGCCTGGCTGGGTGGACTTGATGACTGTAAAGACTGTGCCAAAAAGGCCAAGGTGTTTGTTATGGCAACAGAGAGGACAGCAACCCCATTTGTGACTCTTGAAGTTGGTAGAATTGTTTTTAAGTTTAATTATGAAAAATGATGAAGCTGAAAAAAAAAAACCAGCCACTTGCAGGTACTGATGGTAAGAATACAAATTAGCAATATCCACTCAGAAGCAAAGAAAGAGCTAAGTGATTTCATTTTTGCAATCTGCATTTGCACTATAGCATCATTAACTAGAGTAAAAAATTAAAAACAACTGAGCATCCATCAAGAAACAAATAGTGGGACAGGCCTTTTGTCTAGCACTGAAGACATCTGGTTAAGATGCCCAGACAAATATCCTGTTTTCTCTGGCTGTTAATATAGAATACCAAAAAAAATATGTGTAGGAAAATAGACATCTTGTGATATGGCTGCTGTTTTTAGGCCTTGTCGGGACCCTGTGGAACCGTGGCCTTCCTGCATTTTGCTTGTTAGATATAATGGTGGCTGGTGAATTCAGCCTGTAGAGTGGATTGGAATGATGTCTTTTGGAATTGAAAAGAAAAGGAGGAAATGAGGCAGGAAGGAGATTGGGGCAGGCAGGGATAGGTGGAGAGGTGTGGTTGTCATCTTGGATCTATGAAATCTATGAAATCTGCTCTAGCTACACTAGTTAATATTTTTTCAAAGAGACTCCCATCCCATATTCAAATATGTGGGTTTAATACTTGACTACAGCACCTGACTCTGATGTTTTGTTAATGCAAACTCTGGGAGAGAGAAGGATTGGCTCAGGTGATTGGGGGCTCCCAGCTCCCAGCTTTGGTCTGTCCAGTCCCAGTCATCGTAAGCCTCTGGGGAGTGAACCAGCACATGGGAGCTTCCTCTATACAGAAACATTTAAAAGTAAAGAAAGAGGTAGGGTAAGGCCTTGGGTTAAAGTGCCATGTGGGTTGCCTGCATCCATATCAGGGTACAATTCAGGCCCTGGCACCCCCACTTCTGATCCAGCTTCCTGCTATGCTACACTGGAGGCAGCAGGTGATGGTTCAAGCCCTTGCATCCCTGCCTCCCACATGGGAAACCCAGATAGTTCCTTGCTCCTGGGTTCATCTTAGACCACCTTGGTTGTTGTTGTCATTTGGGGAGCGAATCTGCAGGTGAAAGAGCTCGCTCTTCTTTGCACATAAGAGAAAATACTTATTTTCTTGAAAAGAGATAACTAAATAAAAGAGTGTGTGGCAAGAAAAAGTAATTACAAGAAAGATACTGTCGACCACAATGATTCAATTTCTTTCATGACTAGGATGACTATTTCCCAAGCTGTTGACAATGACTGAGTTTGGCTGTAGGGGAAAAGCAGGCATTGGGCTGGTGATCAAAGATCAGAGCTTCGTCATGAAAAATAAATCTGGTTTTACAGGAGAATGAACAAATGCTGTTTGGTATACCTGAGCTGCTAGCTAACTGTGTGGTTTTCAGAGCCAGATCCCTCAGTCTGAAACCTACCATTTGCAAGCCGTGTGTCCTTGCACACATTTCCCTGACCTCTCTGTGCCCCGCTTTCCTTGCCTGTGATATGAAGATAATCATAATACCACTTTCTAGGGTAATGAAAAAATCCAATACGTCATTTCAGATACAAGGCTTCCATCAGTGCCTATCATACAGCAAACCAGGCATTAGCTATTAATATTGTGTGTTACTCATATAATTAAAATTAATTTAAAATACCATTTAGGGAAGGAAAGAAAAAGCAGAGAGAAAGGCAGGCTGCATTGCTCTTTCCCAAGGAAAGACAGCCTTTGATCTAGAGAATGTTTACAAAACAAAACATCCTCTTGTATCGTCTTGAATGTCATCCTCTCCCTCGCACAGTTGGGTAATTATCAGGGAGCTATTTCTTCAACACATATCCCGTCACGATGTGGCAGCGCAAGAGTTCAGAGACAGGGAAATGTCTTTCTCTCTCTCCTTTTCTTCTTAACATCATCTAAATTTAACAAGCCCATTAAAGCCAATGTTTCAACAAGCAGCACTGAACTGATTACAATCTTTAATAAATTCTGCTTCCAGAGATGGCTGCAAGACCCAGCGAGGAGTCAGAGTTGTACAGCATTCACCCTGCTCCTGCCAAGAACCTGCGAGAGTGGCAGCCAGATCCCTCTTCCTGCTCTATCAGCAAGGAGGGAGAGGGGCCCTTTACAGTCCACCGATTTGCTTCACAGTCATGCATAAATTCTGGGATCCAGCTTCCTTCCTTCCTTCCTTCCTTCCTTCCTTCCTTCCTTCCTTCCTTCCTTCCTTCCTTCCTTCCTTCCTTCTTCTCCCTCCCACACTTCCTCTCTTTTGCCTTTCTTTCTCTCTTTTGGCTCTCTGTCACATCAAAGCAACATGTCACTGCAACAGGGAGGCCAAGCCTCCCTGCTCTGAGTCTCCCCTGCCTGGGCCCAGACGTTTCATTCCCACCTACGATTCTGGATGGGATTTGAGGCATTGGGTGACTCATACTTGTTTGTTCAGCTGTAAAACAAAGTTATTTTTAAATTGTGCATATTAACGGGGTATCAAGTGAAAGTTTGACAAAGAGGGGTTGGCTTTACTGTAATCCATGCTTCTATTTATGAGGTTTTGACCTATTTCTATTTGGAAGGTAGAGTGACAGAGAGGGGACATACACCTACATCTACACACACACATACACACACACGACACTCCCATCCATTGATTTACTGCCAATATGGCCACAATGGCCAAGACTGGACAAGATGGAACCCAGGAACCTAGGACTCGGTCAGGGTCTCCCATGTGGGTGACAGGGACCCCATTACATGAACTCTCACCTGCTGCCCGCCATGGTGCACATCAGCAGGAAGTGGAAATCTGGGGCAGAACCAGCACTTACTATTGTGATGGTGAGGATGATGATAATGGAATATTGTGCTCCGAGTAATTGACTTCACCTCTGCGCCCCAGTCTGTGCTCTATGGTCATAGTTCTAAGGTCAGTTTTTTGGTAATCACCTGATGGGAGGGAGGAAAACTTTCCCATGGAAATGGACCTGTATACACACTTCTGGATCTTGCTTGATTATATATTATAGTCTTTGTGACCTGCAGGAGGGAGGTCTGTCTCCTGAGAGTGGCAGGTGGAGTTTTCTCCTACTCTGGATGAACCTTTCCTGGTAGGCAGCTAAGCACCCTACAGACTGCGGAAAGGGATGGGAGTGCTCCCCAGGGATCTGTATCTCTCTTGGAGGGGGACTTGTGTCTCTTGAGCAGCCTGCTCATCTCCCAAAGCAGTTGACCATCGCGGTGTGGCCCAGCCTCTGTGCACCTGCTTTCCCTACACGGGCTGACTCTTTGATGCTCTCCAGGATTCTCTAGTGTGTGCCTGCCTCTCAGCCCTCTGGGATTTCTGATTCACAGTGGTACCCACCTTTGGCATCTTCAGCTCCCTCTGGCTTTGGATGTCTCTCTCCTCTGCTTTCTATGTCTCTAAAAGGTACTGGCTTCCATGGCTATGGTTCATGTCTGAGATAGCTGGGGCTTTTGAAGATCCAAATTGTAACACTGCATATAAGGATGGGAACTATGTCCTCTGGATTTCCTGGGGCATAGAACCAGCCTAAAGGTTACCACCCCTGAAATTCAATTTTGGGCACCTGGAGTTGGGGGTGAAGCCTAGGGTGGGATGAGTGACACTGAAATGAAGTAGCCAGATTTGGGGCCCCCTGCAAAGACAGGGAAGAGGTCTTAGGGCTGAGCAACATCTGTGTTTTCTTGCTTTACAGCTGTGGGCTGCTTAGAAACCACTCAGGGAAGTCTGTATATATCAAACAGCTGATGGCCTCATGCACCTCTGGCTCCCAGGAAAATCACATTGGGTTGATCACAGGAGTTTTTTAGGACATGAACGTAGGTATAAATACAAAGCAGAAAGGCCCGAAGACGCACAGTGTGTTCTGGCAGTTCACGGTCCCATTGCTCCCCCCTCCCCAGCCATTCATCCGTGCAGCATCGAGAGAGCCTGGCTCAGGTACAGATGGGAATGTGACTTCAAGGTGCACAACCTCCTGGTTAGCCACTGCTGGCTCTCGTCAACCTTGACAGCAAAGGCCACCTGAACCTCAGGACATTTAAAAGTATTTACTTACTGGACAAAGCAGAGTGACAGAGAAAAGGAGGAAGAGAGAAAAAAGGAAGGAGATCAACCCACTGGTTCACTCTCTAAAGGGCCACAGCACTTAGGGATAGTGGGGATGGGCCAGGCCCAAGTCAGGAGCTGGGAACTCCACCTGAGGCTCACGTGGGTGAGAGGAGCCCAGGTGCTTGGACTGTCTTCTACTGCCTTCCCACGTGCACTAGCAGGGAGCTGGATCAGAAGTAGAGCACCCCAGACTCAGACTGACACCTTGATGTAGGATGCTAGCAGTGTAAACAGAATGAGGCTTAACCCACTGCTCTAGAACAGAAACCCCAAATAGGTATTTTCTAAATTTCTGAAATATGTGGAGCCAGAAGAGAATTGGAAGGAGGCCTCAACCCAGGCACAAGAACTGATCGTAGCCCAACCCTAATGCCTTGGCGCTCAGAGCTGGAGCCTAGGCTTTCCCGCAGCTTCTATTCAGAAGGTGCAAAGTGATGCCCAATAAAGAAGCAACGTGGCTGCTTGGCTTTTAAATTCATCTGTAGTGATTGCATAATCAGATATAGATAGATATTCACTTTAAACTTTTTGTAGGTAACAAGACATTCTTAAAGACATTCTTTAACACATTCTTAAAGTACAACTACAGCCAGTAGTAGTAATGTTTAAAAAATAGATAGAGTAAATATGGAACAATTCAAGCAAAGCCTCTTAAGCCTCAGCCTGGATTTCTGATGTCCAGCTCCTGGCTGTCAAGGAACACTTGTTTCCTGGAATTTACCTTATTTGGGTCTCTGGAGTCATTTACAGATAACACAGCAAATGGTGATGGAGCAAAAGATGGCATCTCGTTTCTCATCCTCTATCTCTCCTCTCTGCCTCCTTCCTATGTACCTGCCTCAGAGCTTCCTGGAGGATGTGGACACTGTGGCTACATGATGTTGGAGATAAATGTGATGTCAGGTACACATAGTGCTTGGTGCCACATCTGCACTGGGGAACCCTGCAGGAAGCATCAGGTTCAATGACTCAGTGAGAGGGCTCGTAGAACTGAGAAAAGCCACTTGGCTCACTGTTGTTGCTTATCACAGCAAAGGACATGTGTTGAAGTCAGCAACATAACAGCATAGAGGCGTCAGAATCCAGCAAAATCTAGACCCAAACTTCTAGCCATAAAGATTCCCCAGTGAGCTTCGTGTGGTGAGTTGGGGAGTCCCCTGGCCATGACAGGTGAGAATCAGGAAGTTCACTAGAGCCTTAGCATCCAGGGCCTGCCTCCCAGGAAGCAGGCAGCAGCCGTGTGACCGGACTTAACATTTCAGGATCCAGCCCCTATCCCCAGTGTCATGTCAAATTGACACAGTGAGGCTGGAATTCCAAGCACACCGAGGTGATTGCCCAGCCACTGTGACTCACATTGTGAGCATAAACAACCTGCCACAGGCTCAAATCCTTGGGGGTGTGAAAGTACTCTCAGGAGGTGCAAGATTTTCCATGCGCTCACAGGCCAGGATGACCAGATCCCTGGAATATGCAGGTTCTGGACAGTCCAGGCCTGCTGGTTTAACCCTGAACGTCTCTCTGAGCAGGATAACGAGGCTTGCTTTCCTGCCCACATCCCTTCCTCCTTTCTGGTCCACATGGAATCCACAGCTAAGCTGCCAACAGGTTTCTGTCACGGAGTCAAGCTCTTAGTCAATATCATCCTATTTGGCCTCTACAATAATTCACAGAATTGGGAATCAAGTTCAGAGAGACTGAGTCCTCCCTTGGCTATCACACTGCAGGTGTATTTAGGGCCTGGAATCGAAGGTCAGACTCTGACAGCATCTTCTTATGGAATCAGCTCCTTGGAAACCACGTTTGCTGAAACTGGGGGCCAACAAACAATGATGCTTTTGCTCAGAGGCCTAAAAGATTCGTGAAGCTTCTCACCTGTTTCTTCAGGTGAGTTTTAAAGAGACACAGAGAGATTTTTCATCTGCTAGTACTTCTCACATGGCTACAAAGTCAGTGTTTGGCCACGCCAAAGTCTGAAGCCTGGGACTCCATTTCATCTCTTACGTGGGTGATACAAGCCAGTGTACTTGGGCTATCCTCCACTACCTTCTCAGGTGTAGTAGTAAGGAGCTGGACTGGAAACACAGCAGCTAGAACCAGAACCCGCACTCAATATAGGATGCTTGTGCTACAGGGGGCAACGTAAGCCATTGCGGCGCAATGCCAGCCCTTCTCTCTCTGTTACGTCACTTCTTCCCAGAAGTCTCTGGTTCCCAGGCTGAGTTCCATCTGCCATCCCAGTTGTAAACCCTTTGCACGGAAGACAGTCAGAAAGAGAGGGTGACTAACTCTTGAGAAGACATAGATGGTAGCCAGGTCTCTTCCTCTTGGTGCCAATAGCTGTTGGGTACCTGTCCTCAGTCAGCAAATCAAGAAAGCTCAGCCTTGAAGCCCCTAGATTCCTTCTAAGGCTGGGAGCTTGGAGAGACCAGAAGGTTCAGATAGATGCATTTGCTGAGGGAGAAAGGGCATGGCATTTGTACAGTCGTTTAAATCATTATTTTAAATGTTAAATGTTTAAACTCCTTGGACCCTGGGCCAAATCCCAAATCACTCTATTATTTAAAGCTTTCACAGCGGTGTGTTTTATTGCTTCTCCGAAGTACATAGGAAAACCATAATAGCAATTATTTAAAATTCATAATAGCTATTTTCCTAATATGTATGGTAAGCTACTTGAAAGCTAAAATAATCTCTGACTTATTCATCATTATATTTTCAATGTCCAAAACAGTGCCTAGTGCTTGGCAGGCTTTCTGTAAACATTCGAATGAGCAAATGAATAAATTAACACAGTATGGTGTGTGTGGTGAGAGGAGTGTTCTTAGAGCAGAGTATCCACCTTCTTGGGGAGCTGGGCACTTGGGGGCAAAAACGTCCTGTTGGGGCAGGGATGAGGATTACAGGTCAGGCACAGGCTCAGAAATCAGAATTGCATGATCTTACCCCTTGCTCTGCACATTAGTCGCTCTGTAACCACCTTGCAGAAAAAACAAAAAACCTCACTCAGCCATGTCTGGCACTTTGCTCAGGACCAAATGGATGTCATAAAGGTGGTTTCCTCCATCCTGATAAGCTGACATCTCACGCACCATCTCCCTGACAGTAACTCAGAGGCGGGGGGTTGCTTTAGACTACCTTTTGGCTTCTGTCATGGCAACCGCTCTGAGAGATAGAAACTGCTGTGCTGATCCTGTCTCTTGCTCTCCCTCAAAGGGAGAATGTGCTTCTGAAAGGGTAAGAGACGAGGAGAAGCAAGGTTTTACATTTTATAAAGGTAACTTCACCAGGGACCAGAGACCCTAACTGCCTCTGAGCCCATCTGACTCCTCACACTTGCCCATTGTATTCGCAGGCAGTTGGATCATAAGCGGAGCAGCTGGGACCGCCAGGATGTCAGCTACACTAGCAGCAACTTGAAATCTTATGCCTGTGTCTAATGCCCCTGAGTTTTGATTGTGATTCAGCACTTGAGGTCAGGTCTGATATTTTTAACTTACAGTATCACATTAAAGCTCAAAAATTTTTGGATTTTTTTTTTCACTAGGGACACTCAGTCTGTATCAACTATTTCTTTTTTTTTATTTTTTTTTTTAAAAGATTTATTTTTATTATTTTTTCATTGGAAAGGCGGATATACAGAGAGGAGAGACAGAGAGGAAGATCTTCCGTCCGATGATTCACTCCCCAAGTGAGCGCAACGGGCCGATACTATGCCGATCCGAAGCCAGGAGCCTCTTCCGGGTCTCCCACACGGGTGCAGGTTCCCAAAGCTTTGGGCCGTCCTCGACTGCTTTCCCAGGCCACAAGCAGGGAGCTGGAAGGGAAGCGGGGCTGCCGGGATTAGAACCGGCGCCCATATGGGATCCCGGGGGTGCAAGGCGAGGACCTTTAACCACTTGCGCCACCGCGCCGGGCCCATGTATCAACTATTTCTTATGCCTCCTTTTCATTTGTCAAAGACAGGTCACCATAATGTGACCTCCAGGGGAAGTTGGGTGGTTTATTAGTAGATGGATATTGTGAAGACACCCAGAGCTGTGTCTCCCATTCTAAATGCACTTCTGCCCTGTGATCTCACCGTCCCTTCGGGAGGAGGTGGAGTCTGGGCTCCCTTCCCTCTTGTCCAGGCTTGCCCTGTGCTCTATTCTGACCAACAGAATGTAGTAGATGGAAGCTGTAGGGGGAAAAAGAAGGAAAAGTGGCATTAGCTTCTCCATCTCCTGGGATGACGCTTCCTGGAACTCAACACGAGGCAGCAGGGCTTTGAAATGGCCAAATGGACAGAGGCTGGTGGACAGCAAGGAAGCCATAAACAGAGACCCGAGGGGCAGAGACAAAGTGGCCACTGACCGCAGGTACCAGGCACATCAGTAAGACAGGAGATAGAAAATAACACTCATTGAATTTGTGGATTTGGCTAGAGTAGATTTTCCAGAACTGTCCCAAGCACCAACAGGATTACTTTAGTGACCTGTGATTAAGTGTGTGGATTCTTGCTGCGCATCTGGGAGACCTGTGTTGAGTTTCTAGCTCCCGGCTGTGGCCAAGTTCAGTCCCATTTATTGTCTCTGGTGGGCATTTGTGGAGTGAGCTAGTGGATGGGAGCTGTCTTTCTCTATCCCTTCCCCCTGCTCCCTCCAAGAGAGAGAAACGGAGAGAGTGAGAGAGTGCAGTGGTATAGCAAGTTATTCCTCCATCTGTGGTGCCCGTATCCCATATGGGTGCCAGTTGGTGTTCCCACTGCTCCACTGCCAATCCATCTGCCTGATAATTGCCTGGGAAAGCAGCAGAGGATGGCAGAATTCCTTGAGCTCCTGCACTGATGTGGGAGACTGAGAAGAAGCTCCTGGCTCCTGGTTTTGGACTTGCCCAACTTTAGTCTTTGCAGCCAGTTGAGGGAGTGAACCAATGAATTAAAGATTTCTCTCTCTCTTTCTACATCTCTTTCTCTCCCTGCAACTATGACTTTCAAGTAAAATAAAATAAATCTTTAAAAAAAATATTATTTTAATTGTTTCTTAAAAAATACTATAATGATACAGGATCTTGAATACAATATAAAGCTTTGTTGAAGTGTGTGGTTGTTGTTTTTTTTTTTTTTTTTTTTCTTATGAGTTTTTTAGCCTAGTACTGTGGTGGGAATACCAAGAAGATCATAAAAACAAATACAATTTTCAACATTATTGTGCTAATAGAGTGATTCCAACTTGAATTAAAAGAGTAAGACAAAATTAGAAATTAAAAAAAAGACTGGGTCCCCACAGTTCTACAAAGCAGAAGCGAGCATAGAGAATGACTCAGCCATAAAAACAGAGCATTTCTAATGGGAAGGAAGAAGAATTGCACAGAGGACATGATCCGGAGCCCCGAGAATCAAACCAAAGCCACTAGAAAGGACCCCCAGGTACAGAAATGGCCCCTCATCATTGCCCAGATGGCCTGCACCCGAGGGCAGGGGGAATGGCTGGTTGGTACGAATCTCAGGATTGCTGTGGACCAGAGGTGATTAGCCCGGCTCTAATGTGGAATGTCGCCCTGGCTGCTTTATGTGGAATGGTCTGAGGGCAGTTGGGTTGTCTCTTTATTTCCAAGGTCCAAAAAAGGAACTGCAGGTATGGAACTGGTCCCTGCAGGTCCCATTTACATTGAGATGAGGAGATCCTTAACCTGCTGGGCTAAGCAGATGCCACAAGGGTTGAGAATATGAGTGCTGGTGGGAGGTGGGTGGAGAGATGGCCATAGTCCATGGTAGCCAGAGGCCTAGGGTGAACCTTGTCCTTAGAGGTTGTTTCTAATGACAGTCACAGCCATGCCCCCTCAGTCCACCTGGCGTAAAGCAGTATGAGGCTGAAAAATAAGAAGCAGCCGGAGCTGAGTGAAATTGAGGTGCAGGACCTTAGATTAAAGCAATAGTAGAGTCTTTTTCATGGAATGGTCTGAATAATGTTCACAGCATATTTGCTTGCATGTAAAAAGAGTATAAAAATAACTCTGTTCACATCACAGAAAATGGAGCTAAAAGCTGAGTTACACCGATGGAAGAATTTTTTTTTTAAAGATTTATTTATTTGAAAGGCAAAGTTTCAGGGAGAAAGGGGGAGAGATGGGAGGGGACTGGTTTTCATCCCCTGGTACATGTGCATAGCTGAGGTTAGGCCAGGTAGACACCAGGAGTATCCCAAGTGGTAGGCAGAGGTGCAAGCACTTGGGCCATCCTCCACTGCTCTCCTAGGCAATTCAGCAGGGAGCTGGATCAGCAGTAGAACAGCCAGAACTTGAATTCGTGTCCATATGGGATGCTGACATTGCAGGAAATGGCTTAACCATTGTCACAAACAGGGAGCTGGATGGGAAGCAGGGCAGCCGGGACATGAACCGGTATCTGTATAGGATCCTAGGCACTTGCAAGGCAAGGATTTAGCCACTGGGGCATCATGTCAGGCCCCGAGCTCCATCCTTTTTGAGTAAAGAAACAAGGAGGTAGGTCTGCAGCATCCTGTGTTTACTTGTCAGTCTCTTTGTGAGATCTGAGCATGCCCATGTTGTTTCACAACACTGGTACATGGGGGCTGGAGAAGGAGGATAATGACTGTGGGATTTCCAAGGCTGGATCCCAAGAGAAGATAAACTCCCACCCACATCTCCTGGCGCTCAGGCTCCATGACGTGGAGAGACCCCTATGCAGGAACATATGCTCATCATCCTAGTTCTCATCTGAATCCAGCAGCAGCACCCACTGCCACCTGTTCATTAACTGATCAATACAACCTGCAGCAGAGGGACTACCTGGTCAGGTGACAGAGTGTGAGCATTAATGACTGTGCTAGGCAACCATGCTTGGAGCTGTTTCTTCCACACTCATACCTAGCCAAAATGATGCATGTTTATTACTGCCATCGCGAGCATCCTTACTGTTTTGTCTTTCCAAAATGATTCATGGTTTCTTGCCTTGGCGTTTGCGCATGCTGGATTTAGTGGAGATGTGGAAACTCAGTGCGTTGAGTCATCACTCAAGCTTTGCTTGCGACCGAGCAAGTTTGCACATCACCTCTTAGACCGCCGAACAGAGGCCAGATAGAGCCACGGGTTGGGAGACACAAAGATGACACAAATACCTGTCAGAGAATACGGTGGAGTTTAACAAGGATAGATGCAAGACCCTGAGTTTCTATTACAAAAAAAAAAAACAGCTGGCCAAGGACATGTGGCTTGGCAGAAATGCATGTTTAAATAACTCATGCTGGTTTTTTTTTAAACATTACGTATAAAGCATAGAGTGATGAGGTTGCCAAAAACTAGGATGTGATGGGAGAAATCTGAACAAGGAAGGTTAGAGGCTTATCATGGTGGGAACAGCCACAAACAGCAGGCTCACTCTTGCCCAACACACTTCCAAAGTGAAAAACACACCAGAATGAAGTTCAAGGGAAAGGAGCAAAGGACGTGCAGGCTTCAGGAAGGCACAGCCTGCTCTCAATTCAACAAATACTGTGAGAAAAAAAAAATGACTCTGTATCAATACACAGCGGAAGGAACAAGTATTCTGAGAAGTTTTGAATGCTGATGTTATGTTCTGATTTCCTCCATTGATTCATCAATGACTCGCCATACGAGAACCTCAGCACTTCTTCAGTGTTGAAAAAGAAGCAGGTGAGTTTTCTTCCATTTTGTGGCTCATCTTTTTTTTTTTTTTTCAATTTTCTTTTTTTTTTTTAAAGATTTATTTTTATTATTTTTTCATTGGAAAGGCGGATATACAGAGAGGAGAGACAGAGAGGAAGATCTTCCGTCCGATGATTCACTCCCCAAGTGAGCGCAACGGGCTGATACTATGCCGATCCGAAGCCAGGAGCCTCTTCCAGGTCTCCCACGCGGGTGCAGGGTCCCAAAGCTTTGGGCTGTCCTCGACTGCCTTCCCAGGCCACAGGCAGGGAGCTGGAAGGGAAGCGGGGCTGCCGGGATTAGAACCAGCGCCCATATGGGATCCCGGGCGTGCAAGGCGAGGACCTTTACCCACTTGCGCCACCGCGCCGGGCCCTTTTTTCAATTTTCTTAACATCTTTATCTTGCATGATTTTAAAATGTCAGCAATTCTTTCTCCCAGCTTTTACATCTTTTCTTATTTATTAATTTCCATTCCAATGCTTTTATATCGATTTGTTCATCTATAGAGATCAGATTTCAGGAATATAATTTCAAGAATAGGATGCATTCCTTCCCCCTCCCCCTCCCTTTCTTCCTTTCCCTGAAACCAATAAGATGGCTTTGGGATGGGAAGCAAATAAACAAACAAAGATGAGAGGACAGGAACTCTCTGCTGGATGAAAGGGCTTTAGTTTGATTCTTCAGAGAAGGCTGCTCCACAGCCATGACATTTGGAAGGAGACTAAGAAGAAAAGCATGCAAAAGACTTGGGAAACGTTTTTCTAGGCAGTAGGGATTCAAAGTGGAAATGTTTTCAAGGAGGGATGAGATGACAAATTTAAAGCATAAAAGAAAAGTAGCTATGGGTAGAACAAAATGAGAAAGTGGCTTGCGCGGAGACTGACCAAACGGGCATGACTCTCCTTAAGCTATAGGCCACTGTCTCCCAAAGTGTCATTGCCTCTGACATGTGTTAAATCTTGATGTCCATTTTGGATTTCAACTAATAGGACTGCTGGGAATTGATGGTTGAAGGACAGGGGGGAAAAACTGCGGAATTTTCTAGTGCCCTCGGAAGACAACGTCAGTTCTGTGGAGGGTTAGAATGTCTCTTTTGGGTACAATCAGGTCAGGATTTGTGCATACTCCAGTCAGTAGAAACGACAGTGATTGTTCAGCCCAGGGCAGAGGTTTTAATTTTATCCACACCCAGCCACAAGCATATCTGGGCATGTAATGAGTTGCTCTTCACAGTGTCCCCATCAGTTCCAAGGAATGCCTGGAGTTCCTGTAACTGGAAAGGGCTCCATTGTTGCCTGGCTGGAAGCCATGTTTCCTGGAGGGCGGAGCAGATAGCACAGTTGGTAATGGTAGTCGTTACACAGACACACCACTAAATAACATCAAATCAAGCAGTAAAAAGGTTACTCCTTTCCAATTTCCTTTCAATTATCTCAATTTTTTCAAGGAGAACAACTCATTTATCTTTAATATCTTACACTTGGTTGGTGTCCCTTCCTTAAAAAAGGAAATAAATCCTTGGATGAAGATGCTTTTGCAGCTAATAGTATCTTGTAAGACTTTAAATACTTAATCTTTCTCTTATATGTAAGCCTGTACATGTTTATATATTTATGGAAAATGGTACAGATTGTGTTTCTAGCAGTAATACTAGAGATTTTATATAAAAATTTGATTTTTAAATTTTTCAAAAGAGATTTATTTTATTAGAAATTCGGTTACAGAGAGACGGGGAGAGACACAGAAAGAGATCTTTTATCCACTGGTTCATTCCCCAAATGGCCACATGGCCAGAGTTGGCCTGATTAAAGCCAGAAGCAAGTGCTTCTTCCATGTCATGCACTTGGGTTCAGAGTCTCAAAGCCTTTGGTCATACTCTGCTGTTTTTCAAGATCATTAACTTGGAGTGAAGCAGCCAGGACACAAACAGGCAGCCTTACGGAATGTTGGAGCCGTAGGCGGAGGAGGACTCTGATACACCACTGGATTGGAACAAGTTTTAAAAATATTTATTGCTTTCATTTGAAAGGCAACGCAATAATGAGAGATAAACAGAGAGAGAGATCTTTCACTCTCTGGCTAATTCCCTAAATTGTTTCAACAGCCAGGTCTGGGCCAGGCCAAAGTCAGGAGCCCGGAAATTCATTCTGATCTTTGATATGGATTGACAGGAGCCTGAGTCCTTGGGCCAGTATCCAGAACCTTCCAAGGCACATTAGCAGAAAGTTAAATAGGAAACCCAGCAGGCAGGAACTGGACACTCTGATATGGAATCTCAGTGTCACGAGTAGCAGCTAAAACCACTAAACCACAATATTGTTCTGTAAATTATATCATCAAACAGTCACACTGATTTTAAAATACAGCAAGCATCCAGCAAGGTGTTGATGTCATAGGTTGTGGATTATCACCCTAGGGGAAAATGGTTACTGCAATTATCAACATGTGCTTGCCATGTCTAAGACCTGGGAGGGGCCTTCAAGTCATTCCCAACCCAGAGAACTTGAGATCCCATGGAACAACAATCTTTTTAGAATGGTTTGTTGATTTCCCTGAAAAAAAAAAAAAAACAAGTCAACTCTTTCCCAGAAAGCAAATTTGACTATGTTTTTTTCATTGACCTGGAAAAGCTATTTTTAAGAATCTTAAAGCTGCTGTCTTACCCTCCCCGTTTCTATTAACTGCAGTGGTGGTTCATTTTATGCGTTGACTTGGCTCTAGTCGTCAACTGTTTGGTTAAACAATCATCTCATGATGCTGTAAAGGTGTTCTTAGAGTTAGTATTCACAATGACCTATCTTTAAGCAAAACAGATGATCCCACTGAATGCAGTTGGGTCCTATCCAGTCCATAAAAGACCTTGAGCACAACTGATTTTGTTTCTAGACAAAAGCACACCTTCTGCCAGAGTTCCCAATCTTCAGAAGCAAGACTGAAAGATCAATTTCTATCTGAATCTCCATCTGCCCCTTGGCCCCATAGATTTCTGACTTGCAAGCCTCACAAGCCCATGAACCACTTTCCTAAAATCAATCTCTCTTTCTGTATTTATATTTCTGTGTGAGATATGCATGGCAATATTTTTTAGAGCTGATACATGCAGAGAGATCATCACAGAGACCCCCTTTCCGACACACTAATACAAACTATTGAATTATAATCAAACATTATGACCCAACAACAGGAGAATCCAAAGTAAGACTTGATTCGGGGAACGATGTGTCAGCAGGGCGATTCATTTGAACCATTTTATGGCTCTGACATATTCTTTTGAAAATGTTTAGTTTATTTGAAAGATAATCCTATACAGAAAGAACTAGAAAGACAAATAGAGATGTTCCATCTACTAATTCATTTCCCCCAAATGCCCCCTAATAACTGGAACTGGACCAGGTCAAAGTGGGGAACCCAGAACTCGATCCAGGTCTCATCTACGGTTAGCAAGGACACAAACACATGAGCCATCGTCTTCTTTGTCACAGGATGCATACTAGCAGGAAGGTGAAATCGAAGAGTGATGCAGATACCAAAGCCTTGGCACTCCAATAGGGAATGCCACCACCCCAAGCAGCGGTGCTTTAGCTGCTGCACCAAATGAGCATGCCGTTGACCTGGATGTTCATTTTACTCTTATTTCCCACTGTGCAGTTTTGTAGGTGTAGGGCTTCCCCCTTTTCCTTCCCTTTCCTCCCTCTTCCTTCTCTCCTCTACACGATCCCCTTTATAGTCCTTTAGCTGTACTCTCAATTTCAGCTTTCCTTTCTCTACATGTGTCATGACATTGTAGGGAGAAACACTGGTAGAGAGTCTAGTATTTTTTTTTGTCAGGATGTATTTAACAGTTTTTGGAGGGTCCTTGTTTTATTCGAGAATGGAGGCATATACTGCATTTCTTGTTTGCTTTCCAGTACTCTGGTCTCCATTACACCATTCATTTATGAGATTACAGTGTATCCTTGTTTACCTGTATATCTTTTTTGTTTGCAGTTTGGATGAAAGTTGTCATGTATCAGAGAGAACATATGATACTTATCCTTTATGGATTGGCTTATTTCACTGAACTTATTTCTCCAGTTGGGACCATTTGGTTTCAAATGGTAGAATTTAATTGTTTTTCAATGGCTGAATAATGTTGCACAGATTAGTTGCACCACAGTTTATCCAGTCCTCTTTTAATGGGCATCTAGGTTGTTTCCATGTCTGTGTAGTTGTCACTTCTTTGGGATATATTCACAGAAGTAATTGTGGGTTTGTTTGTTTGTTTGTTTTACTCTGTTTCTTTCATTTTTAATTTAGAAAGGCAGAAGGCTGTGGGAGGGGTGGGGAGAGGCAAGAAGACACCCTGGAAGCAAGATCTTTCAACCACTGGCTCATTCCTGAAAGATGCCTGCAACAAGGACTAGCCCAGAGGCCTAGAATTTCACCTGGGTCTTCAGCCAAGTGCCCAAGTCATCACCTGCTGTTTCCTAAAATGTACAGCATCAGAAAGTGGGCTGTCCTCATATGATGTGGACTTCTAAGCAGAGACCTGAACATGGCACCAAATGCCTGCCCCAGCTCTGATTTCTGATTGTAGTTGCATCATCAAGCCCCACAACGTGGCCTTAACAACATCAGGCCCACATCTTTTTTGTAAGATTTTTGTGAGACCGGGGAGGAAGGGTGCAGTTCTGCTTCAAAGAAGCATTTTAGCGTACCACTCCTAACCATGAGAAAGCCTTCATTTTTACAGCCAGAGGGAGCCTGTAGCCCCTGGCTCGAGGCATAGAGAGAAAGGTGGTCAGGCATATATATCTTAAAGCATGATTCCTTCAAGCTGCCCAACCCTGCTCAGGATCAGTGAGGACCCCATAAACTGCCCCTGCTACCTGGCATGCCTTTGTATACAAGTCTGTCTTCCTCGAGATGTATGCAAGTCATCTGTTGGATCACAGAAACAGGCCCGGGCTGCTGTTTGTATTCCATGAGTGAGAGTCACTGGAGAAAACCAGGGGTCAAGATAGAGTCATATAATTTCACGGTTGAAGACATTAGCTCCTACTGCATACGTCTCAGATAAGGTGTTTATTGCTGTAGGGGAAATTTGAACTTTGTTGGACAAAAGAGACCAAAGTCTTTTACTTTTTAAATATCATGTTAGTTTTGCAGCCGAAGGCTTACCGCCAGGCTTCTGTGTCTGTGCTTTCAAGAGGGCAGGATTTGGGGTGGTATCTGACATGAGAGAATCACTGAGCCTTACAAAAAATACCTGCGTTTGGATCAGCTGCTCCCAGCCCTCCACCAGACAATCAATAGCTGATTCAATTGGGATTATCAGCTGTAACAAGGACTACTACTACTAGGGTTTTTTTTTTTTTTCCCTTTAGAGGAATTTGACTAATATTACACAGAGGGTGCTATTTTTGGAAATTGGCTACCAAAATTTAAAAAAAAAAAAAAGAAAAAGAAAGGAAGAATGTCCTCACAGTGTCCTCCGAAGAGTGGTGACTTAATCAAAGCATCCTGCTAGGACTCAAGACAGTAGTTTCCTGCCACATCTCACAGAAAGATGAAACACAGCGCAGTCTGGGAAAGGCACTGCGATGCAGGGGGAAGACCTGGCAGAGGCTTCGCACACACCTGCAATCAACCTTACTCAAAAAACTGCATCTGAAATGACAGGTGTTTATTTCTAAAGTATCTGCTTTAATTTTACCTAATGATATGCCTTTTTCACTTATCCATATATACAGATGAAACAAGTCTGTAATCTACATCAAGAAAGGGTGGGTACTTCCCTTGCTTAAATGTACTTTGCCCAAGGATACAGGTAGCCTATCTATCCAAACATGGTGTCCACCCCTCCTGCTTCTTAACGACAGAGTGAGTGGGCTGCCCTATCAAATGGATGATGCCACAGACAACTGGATTCCTATATGAGGGTACTTTAAAACTTTCACAAAAATAAAGTAGTTAAGAAAGGTTTATTTTGGTGCAAAGAATGAAATATTTATCATTTTCATCATATATTTTTCCAGGCATCTTTTTAAAGATCTCATTTATGTATGGTTTCAAAAATGTTTTGTATCAAAATAAAACCATCTTTCAATTCCACTTGCCACCATCTTTCATAAGTACCCTCCTATTTAGAAAGATCATGCTTCTTCTTTTCCTCACAAAATTTGGCTTCTGGTGGGAAAAATTGTGAAAATAATTTTTTTTTTCAATGCAGAGGAATGGAGGTATAGAAATACTTGATGTGTTTCAAAACTGGTGAAGGTTTCAGAACAAAGAAAGTGGTGACATGCACAGTGAGGCTTGGAAAGAAAGGAAGGCAGGGGGCAGAAGAAAGCGGCCAGAATACGGTGTGTATCTGTGAAGTCCCTTCTTTTGCAGGTGCCAGAATGCAAATCACAACCTGCTGGCTTATGAAGAGGCACGCTGGTGGCCCTTGTGATCTGGCCTCCATCTTTCTTGGACCCTCTCTTGCTTTGAAACTTTGATGCGAGCCAGGTGTGCCTGACAGAGTACCTGAAAACGTCTCCTAACCTATGGTTTTAAAGGGTCCGTACATATCCTAGTTAACGTCCTATGGAGCATGATGGTCAAAGATGGAATGTGCTCCTCCTCCACGCCAGCACATCATTCCTTGCCATGCCCCCATCAGCATCTTAAAAAGTCTCAAAAGAATCAAGCCTTATTGGCCTGCAACAGTGGCCGCCAGCTCAGTGGTTTCTCTCCTGGTCTCTTGGACTTTTTTTTTTGGTCTTTCATGCCCATTTCCTAGACTCTTTTCAATGTTTAACTATCTGTAAATGCAAGCTCTGATTTTGAAGGTGCCTGGCAATCCTGGTAGGACAGTAGGTCAAGGAGATAGTGGGAGCAGTACTGACAGTGACAATTACCATGGTTTGGAGAGGTGGAGAAAGATGTATCCAGAGGAGAAATGGTTAGATATGATGTTTGGGCTTGGCGAGAGGGAGAAACATCCTATAGAACCTAAACTATCCAGGAAAAGAGTTGGCCCCAGAGGAAACCTAATAAAATGAATGAGCATTTTATAAAAACATGATATATAGTGTTGGGCATATTGTTTCACTTTACTGGACATTTCAATTATGGAGAAAAAAAAAAAACCCAGATCGTTTTTAGTACTGCAGTGTTGGTTAAACAATTATCCCAGAACATTAAACAAGCCACCTTCCATGAACTGATATGAAGCATAATGAGATGAAGAAATTGAGACAGAAAACCGCAGGGATGGACGGACTTGGCACTGTGTTATCTGTAGCCTCACCTGGAAGAGCCTTAGGCCAAGGCTGGCAGTCATTGTTGGCTCATTTGCCCACCTATGGGGTAGCTGATTCTGGCTACCGGTGGGGGACCTGCTCAGCATGGCTGTCTTCCAGCTCTTTTGGAGTGAAGCAGCAGAGCATGCATTGTTCTTCAGTCCATCGAGGGAGTCACAAAAACCTGCCTGTGTTTAAGCGGATGGATCTTAGACCCCATGTTTGGATTGATGCTCATCAATATCACTCTCTAAAGAGCATATGTGATCCTTGGCTTAATTTTTATTGCTGTTGTGACAAATTGTCGCAAATTTAGAAGCTTCAGGAAACGTATCGTTAATCCCAGAGACAGAACCGTCCAGTAGGGACTTCATGCAAGTCACATACACAGGTTTAAACTCTCTGGTAGGTATATTCAGGACATTTAAAATGCAAAAGTTTGCTTTGGATAATCTATTTTTATTAATTCAATATATCACCATTTCAACATAAAAGCGATATGTGGATGATTGAGGTACTTTCCAGTCTTTTGTAATAATTTTTTCACAGCTCACTGCAAAACTTTTTGCTTGAAGCAGATCTCGATTTGGATTGGGGACAATGCGATCTCAGAGCTAGCCAACATGTGAGCAGCAATTCAAGCAGTCACCACTAGAATCCTAAACGATAGGCTAGTATAAAATATGCCTTCATTGCTATACCTTCCCCTCTGAGAGACACTTTTTCCAACATTAGAGATGATTTCTCTGGCTTCTGTCTATGGGCTACCCATCTCTTCTGAATCAGCGTGAGGGTTAAGGACATGGTAAAGCGATGATAAGAAATTATAGTTTAATTTTCCACAAAGGGCCTATATGACTTGCTTTAAGTTGGGTCCATTTTCCATTTCAGTTCTCCACAGCAGCCAGTGTGATAGCCCAGATAATAAAAAATGGCGACAGTAAGGCTAGCTCTCCTGAGACATTTCCGGGATGAGTCCATAACCTTGAGTTCTTGAAAGACCTTTGGGCCTCAGAAGGTCCCAGGATTGTGAGTGAGAGTGCTTGTTGCAAGAAACTATCCCGTACCAGGATGAGATTTTGTTTTTCTAGCACCAAAAACAGAAACTCAAGAATGAAATTTTATCATTCAAAACTAACTTAACACTTTCTACTCCAATTATCTGTTCCCACTGCAGCTGGCTTTTGGGAGACTGACTCCACTCTGAAGGGCAAGCTCCCAGCTGACAGGCTGATGAGGAGGGCTTCCCTTCAGTGCCCCTTGTCTCCCTTAGCTGCCTCTCTGACTGCCTCAAGGGCCCACGAGCAACATGAACATAGTGCATTTCATTGTAGAAAGAGTTCTGGGTGGCCGGTTCTGTTTCACACTTACAGCAAGGAACCTGTTCCTTTTCACTGCAGGTTCTTTCTCTTCTATCCTTGACTGGATGAAAATGCTATTCTCTTTAGAAACCTTCTCCAGCACTGTTAATTTCCCTTTCATTATTCCAAAATTCGTTGTGTATCTTCCCTGAGAACCCTTTTGCACTCTTCAATGCTTCATTCATCTTGCGATCTCCCTAATAGACTGCTGCCTTTTCCAAGCAGAAGACCGTGCTATTGGTCTCTTCATTCTCTATCACAAGGCTTTGCCCATGGACACACTCAGTCATGGGGACTGCTTGGGTTCACTGAATAGAGGAAGGCTAATTGGCCCTTATGGCGGAATGAACGTATGACCTGGCTTTATCTACTCTAGCTTTGGAGACGAGATTTGCGTGCTTTTGTTGCCCTGGCTCGAGAGAACTACAAGCAGTTCAAAGTCCTAGGGGTTGAATACCAGGATATTTGACAATATACCTCTTTAGTTGGATAAAGGGCCCCTATTCATATACAGTGGGAACGGAATCAATGAAGTTTCTGGCCCCTTTGCCTTTCACAATGGTTTCTCTGAGAAGCAGAAAGGGAGAGCCTCTTAGAAGGTGATTAACGTGAGCTCCTGCTGAGGACTTCGAATTGATCTTGGCAATGGAAATGTCATTTTCTGTCCTTTCCTTGACTTCAGAGAGAAAGTATGGAAAGGAAATCTTCAGACAAACTAAAGAATATACACAAGATGTTTTCAAAGACCACAGAGGCTAAAGTAGCCCATGTGGGGATAAAAAAAAAGGGGGGGAAAGCAAAGTGTTTCATTCACTAAATAATAGAAGTTCATTGCCATTGTTACATGGCCTTGTTGCGTACTGTCACTTTAGGCAAGGACACAGCTGAACCTCCCCACGACACCTGACCTGACAAGCTGTTGGTCTCACTCTGGTGGCATGCACTCACTGTTCATGCATTTATGGAGTATGTGTTTTTTATCTGACAATGTTCTCAGTTCCTGGAAATAAAGCTGACATGATTCAGGCCCTGAAGAAGCTCATATTCAACGCGACATATCTAAAAGGACAATAGACAAAAAAAAAAAGAAAGAAATAATCTGCCAGATGTACATTAACATACTATTAAATATATTCATGCTGTTTTTGTTCACTTATTTTATATATGTATATATATGTCTATACACATATGCAAAGGGATGGCATTAACTTCTTAGAAAATGGAATCAAATTCTATAGTTTGTTGAAATAAAAATTTCTTTTTAAATTTTTTGAAATTCATGCATAGCTTTTTCCAAAGAGCCCTCTATGCATGGATTTCAAAGATTTTTTTCTTTACACCAAAATAAACATCTTTTAATTCTATTTATCTACAAAGTTTTTGTATTACACTTACGTCTTAGCAGGGACTATTTGGTGCACCAGGGTTTAGGGTTACAGTAACGAAGAGAATGGTCAATGTCATTCCTTTGAAAGATCTCCAGGTTGATCAAAGCTTGGGTTATTTAGAGATCTAAAGTGATGGTTGTGTAGCTGGAGCTCAGTGGTCAAGCTACCAAGTGCCATGCGCTTGCACCATGAAGGACTTTCCAGGGTATCATCGGCAGTTCGCATTTTTTCACTTGTTTTCCTAGATGAAAGGGTTCTAGGGCAAAAAGTCATACATTGAAACAAGCATTCTGGCTGCCATGGGGGGGAATGGATTTGGGTCAGTGGTTAGGAGAGGAAGAAAAGCCAAGAATGAAAGCCTAAAGAGGACAGTTGGGAAGATGTTGTTATTGAGAAACGACAGTGAATTGGATTAGAAAATGGTGGTCAGTGTGAAAAGAAGCTGGGTAGCAAGGCTTCCTCGAGACTTTTAATGAGGCAGGAAGGAACACAGACATTCTAGGAAGAGGGCAAAGATGATAAAAAATCATGAGTGCAGGAAACTTTTCAGACTAGTCATCCAGAAGAACACCATCAAACCCCATCACATCACCAGCACCCGCAGCATCGTCATCACTTCCGCTGTCACCATGACCTCCATCGTTGCTCTCACCATCTTTATCACCTCCACCACCAGCAGCACCACCTCCTCTACTGTCACCATCCCTGTGTTGACCACCACCACCTAACTACCATCCCTAGTGATGCCATCGGCATTATCGGTGTCTTCCTTCTGAGTTCTAGCTTAATGAATAACCTGTAATGCACAATAGCTTCGGCGTAGAGTGTGTCTTCCTCCTTGTTAACTCATGTGGGAAATCCAGATGGAGTTCCAATGTGCTGGCTTCAACCCCAGCCATTGTGATCATTGGGGAGTGAGCCAACAGGTTAAAGTTCTATGTGTGCGTGTGTGTGTGTAAAACTCTATCTTTCAAAAAAAATAAATTAAATGCTTTTCAAAAGCCTTTTAAAGGCTGTTTGGACTAGGTAGAGCATTTAGATAAAGTTGCCTTAATGATATTTCAGATGAACACAATTTTTTTCTCTACATAGATAAAAAAAAGTTGAAAATAAATTAGAGTTTGGGGAATTTATCACTCATTGTTCAGCTCTAATGAACATAATTCTCCTCTGTTCTTTAGGAAATCCTGTGGTTTATCTCAGAAAGAATCAGAGTTCCCTGGGCGCAGCACAATGGTTTAACAGGTGAATCCTCAACCTGCAATTGCCAGCACCCCATAGGAGCGCCAGTTTGTGTCCTGGCTGCTCCACTTCTGATCCAGCTCCCTGCTTATGGCCTGGGAAAGCAGTGGAGGGTGGCCCAGATCTTTGGGGAACCTTAATCTGAGTGGGAGACCTGGAAGAAACTCCTGGATCCTGACTTCAGATTGGCTCAGTTCCAGCCCTTTGCAGGGGTAAGCTGGCAGATGAAAGCTCTTTTTGTCTCTGTCTCTCCTCTCTGTAAATCTGCCTATCCAACACAAGTCAATGAGGATTTAAAAAAAAAAAGGAGAAGAACAACTAGGGTGCCCAGGATACATTCTTGTTAGATCCCCTCATATTAGTATCTGTGCAATACCTCCTACGTCCCCACCGAGATAACTAGTCTGCTAAGTTATGGTGTAATTTCACCAAAAAGAGCTACACCATTACTTAAAATGCCACCAAATAAACTCTCAACTCAGTATTTATCCAAATGCTGGCTAAGAAAGACTGGGTAAAGAAGATTCTTTAATTTTCTTTATTATTTGTGGAACTTCAAAAAATATCTGTGGATAAAGCAAAGTAATGAGATGACTCAGCTAAATAGGAAACTAGAGGGAACTGACAGATTCCTGATAAATTGCTTTCCCTCAAAAAATACTTTGATGGAGAAAGATGAATCTATCAACAATCACTACCAAAAATAATCCCCAAAATGTCATTAAGGACACCATCTTTCAGATCAAAGGGATTTGTTTTTATTTCATGGGTATTGTGAGCAAAGGAAAAGCTGTTAAGCAGTCTTTTTTAAAAGATGTTTTCTTTTTTAAAAAAATTATTTTTTTTATTGGAAAGGCAGCTTGAAAGAGAGAAGGAGAGACAGAGAGAAAGATCATCCATCCATTGATTCATTCCCCAATTGGCCACATGGCTAGAGCTCAGCTGATCCAAAGCCAGGAGCCAGGAGATTCCTTCGAGTCTACCACGCGGGTGCAGAATCTCAAGGCTTTGGGTTGTCCTTGATTGTTTTTCCATGCTACAAACAGGGAACTAGAGTGGAAATGGAGCAACCAGGATACAAACTGGCGCCCATATGGGATCCTGGCGGATGCAAGGTTAGCATTTAGCCACTAGGTTATCATGCCACACTCTTACCAAACATTCTTTGAGTTCTCAGAGTCATGTATCTGCCACAGTGTTTCTGGAAAGTAGGCTGTGATATGTTGTATTTCAAACTTATCCTGAGTTCTACTGCGCACCCTCTGTCTTACCTCTCTTTTAACCCTTGTTCTATTTTTAAAATCATACTTCTTTGTGGCATTGAATGGTCTATGAGAAATCATTGGAAATGCTTTCAGACAAGCCGAAGTCACCAGTAAATGAAAGCTCTTTTTGACTTCTGGTGGTCTTTGAAATGTAGCTTTGCTTTTTACGCTTTGACCGAACACCAATGAAGGATACCCATACAAGAGGTGGCCAAGGCAATCACAACCACTGTTGACCAGACCTGTCAAGTCCTATGGAGCATTTTGTTGGACTAAGTAAGTATGTTGAAGGGGAAAAAAAAAAATGGGTTCCTGGGAATCTTCCCCCAGAGATTTTTTTCCATAAATTTAGAATTAATTGAATCTATGCTCATTTTAATATGCACAACTTCGATACTCAGTATGTTTTAGCCAAAATGATGCTTATTATGAATCAAAGAATGATTTTTTTCCTGGTGAGCTGGTCCTGAATGATTAAATCGATTTCCCAACGTGTCATGAAGTTGAAATCAAAGTCACTGGGATGCTTCTCTGTTTGGGTCTCTGCGGTAAGCATCCTCACCTGTGGAGGAACAGCCTTGGAGGGAGGGCACAAAGACAAGGCTGGGGACAGAAATAACGAACCTGCTTCATCTCTGAGTGATGTGACTGACATAATGTCCAGCTTCTTAGGATAATATCTCGAGCGGAGTCAGTATTCTGAAGCTACTTGTGGTCCAGAGAAATTTCTACTATTTCCTCTACCTCCACCCACACTCATGAGAAGAGAGGTGTACAAAGGTTCATGGTCATGTTGCTGATACATTTTCTTCATTATATTCTTAGTGTTCAAAAGCCACCAAGTAAACCACGGGGTTGAGTGAGGAGAACAGAAACAGTCATCGTTGCCATGAGTCCACCAAAGTCATCCAGCATGAGCAAGTCAAACTACCCCAATGAGCAAGAAGAAAGATTGTAAAATGAAATTAGCACAGACTGTGCACCACACATCCATCTTATACATTACAAAGGTTCTGGGGCCACAGAGCCCAGAAGTGAGTGCTAGTATGACTTTACTAAGTTTATGACTTTAAATAAGTTATTTTGGCTCTCCAACTCATAAACATCATTATGAAATAACAGCAGTAATAGTATATGCTTCAGTGGATCTGCCTACAGGTTAAAGAGCCACATAAAGGTGTAAAAATGCACTTCTGGGTGCCAGCACATGGCACATCATAACCGTTTGCTATACTATTGAGAGTCTGTGTCTCTCTTCTCTCTATCACACTTAAATGAGCTAGGAAAACAAACAGACAAAAACAACTTCTTTTAAAACACTGACCTGGAAGACCCCAGCACCAAGGCATTCAAAGACTTTGGGTTCTTCTGCTATCCTGGAATAATATTCCCACTGAAACACTGTGCTTTGCTCAGGTCAAATCAACATGTATGAAAAGACAGGTCAGAATTCTTGCAAAGATGCCACAGTGTTTGAGAAGGGGTGGTGTTCCTCTGGTGCTTAACTACTGCCTTTCCCATGTTTCACTACAAGTGATCCTGGGAAGTTCTCAGTCCTTGCCCCTCACTCCAGCCGACGAGGGAAAGTAGAGTTAGAAGCTATCTCCCATTCAGGTTTCCATTTTCTTCCTTTGCCTCCTAGATATTCTGCAAACATTCCTCGGTTCAAGTACCATGTGAGTTTTGGGGTCTGTGGGTAGAACAACCAGTTCTGTCAGCTTATCAAACCCCCCACCTGAATATCTTATAAAACATGAATTCAAACACTGTGATAGGGCACCTGGAGGATCATCTCCTTTGGCTTTGAGGTGCTGACAGTATTATCCCAATAGTGTCATCCGTATTGATTATGTGTCTACTCCACACATAACGATCATAGTAATAACCTACATTTATACAGTCCATGTAAACCTTCAACTTTGCCCAGAAGCTTGAAGGTCATTAACCCAAACGCGATCTAGCCTGGTCACCCTCAGCATTGATTTTATCTTGTTTAGTCAGGGAGGCAGGCTGGACCCTGAGTCCTAAGTAAAAGGTGGAGAGAGGCAGTGGGGATGACTTACCCTGTGTGCTGTGAAAGTAAACACAGAGCAGCACTCTACAGAGTGTCCTTGCAAAATGACATAGAATTACTGAGATAACAACCTGCTTGATCCTACTTGATATGAAATAGTTGTCTTTGGCTAGATAACACACTATTTTGAAGCATAGTGACTTATTTAGTTCACAAGACTGGATTAGCAAATTGGGTTAGATTCAATGAAGTGGTGCTTCAGGTCTCAAGGGGGCTCTTATTTGTGGCCTGCTACTGGGTAAGCTAGGAACTGGGGTGGGCTCAGTTGGTCTAATTCTTTTCTAATGGTCTCTCATTCTCCACAAGGCTGGCTTAGGTTTTTGAATGGTAGTTGACAGAGTCTTATCATGAGATGGAAAGCCCCAGATCTCCTGAGACTTAGACTCAGAATTGGAATAACCATATAGTTACTATGTTCTATATTTTTTTTATTTCTAAAAATTTATCTTACTTATTGGGATGGAGGAGAAGCAGATGGATTGACAAGCCTAGGGAGATTTCCCCCACTTTGTAGTTCACACCCTAAATGCTCACAATAGTTAGGACCGAGGCTATGCTGAAGCTGGGAACTGGGAATGTATCTGAGTCTTTCATATGGGTAACAGGGACCCAAGTACGTAAGCCCATCACTTGCTGCCTTTCATGGAAGGTATTAGCAGAAGCTGCAAATATGAGTGGAACCAGAACTTGAACCCATACACTTCAACATAAGATGCTGAAGTTCCCAGCAGTAACTGGACTGTTGAGCCAAACGCACACTCCTGGTTGTATTGTGTTGAGCAAGGCAAGTCACAGTGAACGCCAGATCCAAGTGGGAAGTCTGTAACATCCTCAACAACAGGATGAGGAAACAGGGAAAGGAAACATATATGATTCTGTGAAGAAAATCTATCAAAGGGTGCTTTAACACACACACACACACACACACACACACACACACACACACACACACACACACACACACACCTTCCTGTCTTCTATAGAGGGAATAGAGCGTATAATCCTTGAACTTACAATATGTATATCCCAAAGGCTTCCAGATATGCCTGTAAGTACAAATACAGGGAAGTAACTTAACTATGATGATTTGTCACTCCTTTTAAACTTCTCTCCTGTAATCAAAACACAGTCCTAAAGCAAGGCAGAGAAGTTACTGCTCAAGTTCTTTCCTGAGAAAGCTGAAAGGCCGAGAATTTAAGGGTAGCCATTGCACCAAGCATGCCTCTGAGACAGCAGGCTGCCTCAGATTGCCTGCAGGACCCCTGAGCACTATAAGCAAGAGGGAAATGAAAGAGATAACCCCCTTACACTGAGCAAAAAAAACCTAATCACACCTCAGCTATTCACTTGGGGGAGCCCAAGTTGGTGCTCTCTGATGCCTTACTGGGTCGCTTTCAGTCCATGAATTCAGCACTCCCAAGTACTCCCTGCACAGTTGCAAAGAGCTATCACTGAGTAAGGCTTTTAAAATGCCTTAGGCTTTGCATAGATATTATTCCATTTAATCTTGACAATTTTGTATAATTATCTGCAATCCACAGATCTATAAGTCAGGACACCTGTGGTTACAACTAAAGAAATCTAAATCAAAGCAATTTCAAATGCAAAAGAACAACCAAAAAAAATGGAATTTCTTGGTTCATGTGGCTGGAACATGGAGGTCTTCCTGTTTCAGTGGCACCCTGAAATGGAACGCCACCCATATTGTCCCATCAACTTTTCTAGGTATTGATTTTATTGACAAGTGAATTCTTCCCTTTTGCTGCTGAAGAGAGCTAGCTGTTAAAGCTCACAGTTCGAAACCCAGCGATTCAGAATCCAGTGAAATAAAGCCTCTTCCCACTTGCAGGTCTGCTGCAATTCCAAGGATCCTTATTGGACTGACCCCAGCCAGCGATCAGGCCTGAACCAATGACGGGTGGTTAAAAGGGTATGAGCCCTGGTTAGTTAGAACTGGGTTAAAGGCCTGATATTAGAGTAGTAGGCAAGGCCAACCCTTGGGAAACACATGAGAAATGATTTAAATCCAGATGCTCTTCAATTGGCAATTGGTTTCCATTGCAATCAATCATCAAAGGCTGACATTGTTCAACGCATTTAACACACTGGTGTATCCTACGCAACATCCCAGCTTAACAACAGGGCACCTGCGATATGGGTTGTTCTTCTTGATCTTAGAATTGACCAGCAGCTACAAAAGAAAATCACACCTCATTCCACTAGCCCAGCAAAATATCACAATTGAAAATGACAAGTACGTTTTTCTTGAATAAGTACTATTTTCGCACCATTACAAAGTCAGAAATCATAAGTCAAGCCATGTAGATCAGGGACAGTGTATATTGGAAATCATTTCTATTTTCCAGCTCAGATACAGGCTGGCACAATCATCATTCCTGAGATTTCTGCGGGCGTCAGTTTGAAAGGCATGCATGTAATTTCTGACTCCTTGTTCATCAGGAATTCACCGTGTGGTTGCCGCGAAGGTATTCAATAGCAGTACTATCCCCCATTGTAAAGCAAAAATGCCCTGTGTGGCTTCTCACAAAGGACTGCTACTGTGCTGGGAGTCTCTGGCCTTAGCCTGGAATAATTTTTTTTCTCATCATGAATTTTAGCAACATATGTCTGCTTTCTCTTCACCAGTAACTTCTGATTATGAGGGTCCTTCAGGTTGCTGAGCCAGTCACTAAATAAATGAGCTGGGCTGGCTCCAGGTTGCAGGCAGTGAGTGGGCTGTCTGGGGAGGGTGGAGGCAGACTCCTTCTTCCTCCCTGTGAGAGACCACACACCATGTTCACAATATGTGCATAAGACCTGTTCTGTTCAGCCCCCACAGGACCTATCCCCTGGGGGAGCCTCCTGGCCTTACACACACACACACACACACACACACACCCCGCAAGGCACATAACCAGCAGCCCTGCAGGTTCTGCCAACATCATAAGTTGCAAATCCTAGAAATAGGAACCCTCTTCTGTCTGTTATTTAAGGTTTCAGCCTCCAGCAGAAGAGGGTTCCTATTTCTAGGATTTGCAACTTGGTGCTAGGAGGTCACAGTGTTTTGCTTTTTCTAAGCTCTAGCCTTCCTGTAGAGGCTTGAAATCAAGTGGGAAGAACAGCGATTTTTAGCCATATTTTTCTAATCATTCTAACAACCACAGACTACCACCCTCACAAATAGTGGCCATAATATTAATAACAGTAACAGTCATAGCAGCCTATACCTCCTGGCTGTGTTCCACCTTCCAGGCACGTGGTTGAACATGTTCCAGTTTAACACCTCCTTTAATCCTCACTACTAGCTAACAATGGAAACTGATTTTGCAGGTTATATACTTCTGCACAAATTCCCATTACCATCTCAAAGAGAATTTCCATCACCACAAGATAAAAATGTGCCTGGGAAAAATTGAATTAAGATTTATCTTAAGTTGGTGCAAAAACACTTTGAACTCCATGCAGACGACGGGTAGTCAAAGAATTCATGAAAAAAAAATGAATGTTATGTGAAAACTGCACAGATTTCAAATTCTGGTTTCACGTGCTTTGTCTTCACATTCAACAGGTATTTTTTTTTTAGTTGTTTTTTTCTCCCAACTAGAACATAGACCCTATGAGAAAACCAGCTCTTTTTTTTAAAATCTCCATCTCCTGGAACTCTCCCTGTCTCATATCAGCTTTTCAGCAAGCATCTGTTGTATGAACTCATGAAATGAGCCAACCATTTCATACAATTTACTGCTACCTGAAAGAGTTCTGATGACTTATGTCAACCATTATCACTTGTTTCCTTTACTGAAATGCTGCATCTAGGACATCAGAGGTCCCGCCTCTTCTCCTCCCCATTGCATTCCTGGCACGTAAAATAGCACCTTTCACTTAACAGCTATTTGGCACATGTCTATTTGGGACTCAGAGCTGTTAAGAAACAAAATTGAGCCCTAGAGTCAGTAGCTCCACGAATATCCTAGGACTAGAAGGAAGAAGGTGCCCGCTCAATGTCCTGCCTTCAGAGGCTTCTCCTGAGCATGTTCTGTTTCCATAGTGTGTCTTCCTTTCCACCACTCCAACGCAGTGTGGTCCAACTGGGAGAATGAAAGCATGAGTCACAGCTAAGAACATCATCTTCTGGATTTATAATACTGTGATGATCAATGGACCTAAGAAAGAAAGAGGGTAGTCTTCCTAGAGGAAGCCACCACTTCCCACTCCTCCTTTGAACATACTGAACAACAGCTATCCATATATGAACGTGAGCCCATCATGAGAGGCACACCTACTGTCTTCTGCTCACCTGCGAAATGGAGTGGTCTATTAACTGGAAATGTCCATCGCTTTTCTGAGAGGAAGCTGCCTGTGGAGTATTAAATACTCCTCTTCCCCCAGATCACTGCTGTTGAGCAGAGGGACCAGGAAAAAAACAAAGCAGAAAGAGAAACTCTGCCCATTCACACTCAAAACATGGTCTATAATCTGACAGTACCTGCGTTCACCTGTACTGCTCAGCAAGTGGGCTGTCTCCAGGACACCTCCAACTCCAGCCCCTTTTTGTGACCCAGTCCACTTTCATGGTCCCTCAGATCCCAGTTCAGGTCAACCTTCAAGTCATCTCAAGCCATGGATTCCCCTTGCTTTAGGAGCCAGGACTCACAGCGCCTTTGGGGTTGCTTTTTCACTACATGGATTCTCCCTCTAGAGCAGGCTGGATTCCCCCTCCTCAAGTCCAGGGCAGGAACACAGGACTGATCCAGCATCAGACATCCAGGAGGCTGAGCACCGACTCCAAACCTGAGCTTATTCTTCAAAGCACTGGCTGTCTTCAAACCACATGGCCTGAGTCTAACGATTACAAGCATACAAAGCCCCCAGCACCAGTATCTTTGTTAGATTTTCATTCTGTGGTGCTTGCGGAGTTACACACACATATGTAAGGTAGAATAGAATGGAGTTAGTAAATGAGTTATTTTGGTGCAATTTTTTTTTTCTTGAAATCCACATAGTATAAAGACAATGCACATTTGGTTGAAGTTTGCAAAGACATACAATGACATTGTACAAAAACAGCACTAGAATGTTGACCTTGCCATAGGGGACAAAAGAGCGTTTTATTCATGAAATCACACACTTTGCTGTTCCTTGGCCACGCCTACTCTCCTCTCACTCCTAACAACCACAATCCATTCCGCCTCTCAAACTTTGTTGTAGCAATGGAATCATATAACATGCGACTTCTAATTGCCTTTCATTATCTGGTACAAGTCTCTCAAGATCCATCCACCCTGCGATGCACATCTACTGTTTATTCCTTCCTGTCACTGAGTATGGTAGCATTCCATCACATAGATGTACTATCGTTTCTATTTCATCATCCAAGGACATCTGGGTCATTTCCAATTTGGCTATTATGAGAAAAAAGTTGCTATAAATATTCATTCACAGGGCTTTGTGCAAAGGCAAGTTTTTTTAAAAAGAATTATTATTATTATTTATTGGAAAGGCAGATTCACAGAGAAAAATGTACAGAAAGATCTTCTGTCCGTTGAAGAGCCCCAACAGCCAATGCTGAGCCAATCCGCACCAGGCCCTGTTCTGTTTTTTGATTGAAATACACGCCTGTCCCTCCACCAACACCACAGAGTCGTGGTAACTTTTGCTCTACGCTAGCTCTTGATGTTGGAAAGCATGATCCTTCTCACAGTATCCTCCTTTTTCTAAAATGTTAGGCGATTCCAGTTAATTGCCTTTTAGAACTATTCCGCCTGTATGTGCAGAATGTCTTTTCTGAGCTTTTGTTACAAACTGCGGCATTTATGTGTGTATTTGGGGAGAATGGGCATTTTACTCTCTGGGAATGCAGACCTCATTTTTTTGGTAATTGTAAATTAAAATCTGAGTTTCCTTAAAAACTTTGGAATTCGTCAAACTATCTAATTTTCTATGGAGTGAATTCTGGCAGCTTATGGTTTTCAAAGAACTAGCCTGCTTCACATAAGATACCAAATCAACGTGTTGATGAGCACAGGTTTGTACACAGGGTTCCTTCCGGCAGTTTTCATGCCCATGAGGTCCCAGGGCTAACCTGTGTACCACTCCTCCTTTTTCTTTGTCAGTCTTGCTAGAGTTTCCACTCTCATGAGCACCTGCAGAGAAGCAGTTCCTTGGTTCCTTGGGATGGCACAGATTGTTCTTTCGCTTTAAAGTCCTGATTTCTACCTTATGTTATTTCTTTTCTCTCACTGCTCTACATTTATTTTGCTCTTCTTCTTTTATGCTTTTGAGGCTATAACTCAATTATTGGAGTCATTTTTGTACCACATGTGCAAAATGCTCTCCCTCGCGGCTCAGCTTTAGCTGTTGCCTTCTGAGTCTGACGTGTTTTTATTGCTTTTCTCAAGACTCCCTTTTTGTCATTGGCCTATGTAGAATTTGACTTTGTACTTTTCAAGTGTTCAAAGCATTTATGCTCTTTTTTTTTTTCATGTTGGTAATTCTCGCTTGATTCTGTTGTGACCAGAAAACATAGTATTATTTGAATTATATCATTTTTTTGAGATTAGTTTTTTTTTTATCTCGGCAATGCTTGCAATATTCTAGTGTATGGTCTGTGAGTGTTCAACATGACACTCTAATCTGCTGTTAATGCATGGAATGTTCTATGTCAATTAGCTCCAGTTAATTGATGGTGTTGTCATGTTGTTCGCTATCCTTGTGTGTTCTTTGTCTAGTTTCTCCAGCAACTGCTAAGAGACAGGTGTTGCAATCTGCATCTACTGTTCAACTCTGTCCTATTTCGCTTTACATACTTTGCTTTCTCATTGTTTGGTGAATATTTAGGATTGTTACTTTTTTTTTATTATTACCTGATGCATAAGCTGATTGCCTGCTGTCACTGTTACTTTACCAAATCATTTGAAAACAGTCTTTTTCTTTCCCCTCTTTGCAACATAAGAGTCTTATATTTTATTCATATACATTTGAAACTACATCAAACTGTCATCATTTTTTGTTGTTGTTGTTTCTATCCTGCAAGCATACTCTAAAAAACTAAGCAAGAGAAGGAAACCTATTGTATCGACTGGCATATTTACCCTGTTTGCTCTTCCTCCGGGTGCTAAAGATGCCTTCTTTCAAGGTTTCTTTTCTGGCGGGAGAGAATGCTTCAACCATCCCTTTGAAGCAGATCTGATGGCAACCCATTTCAGTCTTCCTCCACCTGTGGATGCCTTGAAGTCTTCCCACTTTCTAAGAAATATTTCCAACTGGTGGAAAGTATTCTGAGATGACAGTTCTTTTCATTCAGCTGAAAAATTATAGTGTTCCACTTCCTTCTTTTCTCCCTGGATAACAAAAAATCCGCAGCGATTCTAATTGCTTCCACCTATCACCAGGGCAGCACTGCTCTCTCACTGCTTTAAGATTTTTTTTTCCTCTTCTGGAATGTTAATAAGCTTGTGATTTTGCTTGTTGTAAATTTACCTTTGGGTAAATCTTGTTTGGAGCTTCCTAAACTTCTTGAATGTATAGGTTTACGTCTTGCACTAAATTTAGAAAAAAAGAACCGTTTGTCTCCTGGAACACCTTTTGTAGATCTGTCTGTCTTCTCTTCCTGTTGCATTCGGATGATAGGCATTTTCAACATCTTGTTATAGTCTCACAAGTCCTTATGACTTGTTTGTTGTGCTTAGGAAATTTTCTTTTTCAAAAGATATGATCATTTCACTTAATTTCTATTTTAATTCACTAGCACCCTCTTTTAAAGAGTTATTTATTTTATTGGAAAGGCAGTTTCACACACAAAGGGAGATGGAGAGAAAGAACTTTTATCTGCTGGTTCATAGTCCAAGTGTCCTCAAGGGTCAGAGCTGAACTAACCTGAAGCCAGGAGTCATGATCTTCTTCCCAATGTCCACATGGATGCAGGGAAGGCTTTGGACCATCCTCTACTGCTTTCTCACGCCATACGCATGGAGCTGGGTCAGAAGTGGAGCAGGTGGGACACGAACTGGCACCCATATGGGATGCTGGTACTTGCAGGTGGAGGATTAGCCAGTTAAGCCATCATGCTGGCCCCCACTAATTGTTTCTTATGAGCTCTCTGCTGTTCATCCCACCAATTGAATTTTTAATTTTGGTTGCCATATTTTTCAATTGTAATGTTTACATTTTGTTTTTAGATATGTGTACTTATTTGCTGAGAGTTTCTTTAGAATTTGTTTTAATCAATTTTTGACAATGATTTTGAGTTTTCATTGAATAATTCCAACCTCTTGGTCAT
This sequence comes from Ochotona curzoniae, assembly GCF_017591425.1. Classification (NCBI taxonomy): domain Eukaryota; kingdom Metazoa; phylum Chordata; class Mammalia; order Lagomorpha; family Ochotonidae; genus Ochotona; species Ochotona curzoniae. Next base: position 10,416,541 of record NW_024465421.1, read on the forward strand.
TTTCATGCTGGCATTGATTGTCTTCTGTCTTTTTTCATTCCAGTTGAGATTTTGTTCTTGGAATGGTAATGTATTTTTGCTTGAAATCTGATCATGCTGTATGTAATGTTAGGAGAGTCCGAATTGTATTTGTACCTTCTGTTTGTTACATTGCTCTGGGAGGGGGAGGAAGCACCCATCATGGTGAGTGGGCTGGACATCCAGCCTTCTAGCTAAGTGTGGACTACTTCCTGTTACTGTTGGTTGTGGTAGTGAGAGTTCTATCTGCTTACCAGGCCTCTGCTGATGCCTCTGTGGCTGGGGCAGGGAAGGGTGGAGGCTGTGGCCACCACCGAGTAACAGTGGAAGCTCTGACAAAGGAATCCCACTTGTCTCAGTACTGCACTGCATTCTAGAACAGTATGTGCTTAAAGTGAACTCAATCAGAGTTAAAGAACCCTCTAGTAGTTTGAAGGTCTGACAATGCGTCAGGGACATGGTGCATCTCCAGCCTGCATTCAGTCTGGTTCCACTGCTTGCAGCACCTTGCGATCTGGATCACATGACCTCAGCTTGATGCGCTTCAGCTTCCTCATCGATAACACGAATATAAAACAGGAGCATTTACCTTTTACGGCTATTCTAACGGTAGTAGGAAATTTGTATTAGTACTCAGAATAGGACATGACAAATAATGCATCGAGTATGTGATATATCTAAATTAAAAGCTGTTTGCTTTTAATAAACTGGAGTTTATCCTCCATCAAAATGTCTGGAGTCAGTCTTTTGAAATCTGAATTTTCATCACACGCTTACTCAGGAAGAGGCTTGGTGACCTTTGCCGTCTCCATTCAATCTCTCCACGTGAGCCCATCATTCAGCGACCCCATGGGTGCTTCTGTTCTTACCTTCATTTTGAAAGACATTATGAGGGTCATTCTGTCAACATGTTCTTTCAATGGGGTCAAAATTCTTTTGTGGTACATTTACTTTTTTTTTTTTAAATGCCTCAAGTTGAGACTTCCTAAAGATAGATCAGTAAGAATGATCTGCATGTTCATTTGGTACATTCTTTCCTGCATTGGCTCATTCGTCCAGTAGCCATTCAGTGGATCACAAGCTGCGCCAGATGTGCATGTATGTGTAATGTGTGTATTTTAGTCTTGTCCTGCAAGAGACCTACTCTATAGAGAGATACAATATATAGTCACAATATACAATATAGAGTCACAGTATACAACATAGAGCCACAATACAGAATTCTGACTGCTAAAATAGAGAAGTAAAGAGATATTGTGGTAAGAAAGGTGTAGGTGTTGCATGTGTGTGCGTGCATACATTCATTTCTGAAGCAGACAAAGTCTTTAATAGCCAAGAAAGGATGGCCAAGCCGTGGAGGAGAAAGGATAAAAGAGCCAGATGTAGGGAACCAAACACAGTCCGTTACTTAGGAACATCTCTAGTTTCAACTCTTTCTGCTTCTAAATGCGGCAAGTTTTGCATGAAACTTTCGGCGATTTCTCACATTGCTGTAAAGATCAGATGCAATCCCTTGTGTCGAGTTCACATTGGGTTTCCAGAGACGCTACTTGAGACTCCCATGAAACAATAGATGTCAGGCAAAACACACCTGGTTCTGGCGCAATGGTTCTGGTAGCACGAATGCCATTAGGTTCCTGAGTGTCCAGTGTGAGCCACATGACCAAAAAGGCAAGAAATTACAGGAAGTCAGAACAGAGAGTTTTTGGAGGTTATTAAAGAGTCTCCACCTATTGTGAAGAAACAGATATTTGGAAAAGCAAGACGTCGATGTGTTGACCGAATCACTCAATAGGTTCACTCACTTACCAGTGCATAGCCATGGCTCTTGGCATTTTGAGAATGGATTTTTATTGCTTAATTTTCTGTAAGGGAAGGACTAGCGAATTGTAAAATCCTGTTGCTTAACATGTAACATTAAATAAGTATTGAACAAGCCAAAAAAAAAATCAATCCCAGGTTGGTTGCATTTATTTTTCAAGAATTGAGAATCAAATGTCGATTTGTTCTTTTTCTCTACTTCCTGTAAGATTGCTGTGAAATATCTTTGTGCCCTTTGCCATCTTAGAGAGCTTATTCCCATGAATTTTTTGAAGTGACCAAGTAAAACATATCAAAGTCCAAATTTCACAATTTTTGTGTATGCCGGAGCAAAACTTCCTATAACCTGAGAGTTCCTTTCATTTTACCACAGAGCAGAATTCTCCACGCTTGAAACGTTTCTTAGATGTGTTCTTAGATGGTTTCCTTTACTGAGACATCCTGCCATTTAAGTTTCCTGTGCAATTAGCACCTCGACATAGCAACATTTCTGCTTGTGCCAGCCTGGCCCATTGAATCCCTCCCTCTCCTCTCTCTCTTCCTTCTTCCAACACTTGAGTGCTGAGGATATGCCAGACACCGCCTGTGACCTTCACAATCCAGAACGTAATCTTTGATTCTGAAGGATTCACAGCAAGTCAAATAAACAGCCTGACGATGAGGGCATTGCAATTCAGTGAGAGAAACCCCGGAGGATTAGAACTCGGATGAGAATTCTTTTAGCTTTACTTCTTAGGGTGGGCACAGAAGGGGCTCCTGAGAAGGTGACATGTCAGGTACATCTTGGCAAACGAGAGCGAGGAGAAAAGCGAAGACTTCAAGGTGAAGCAGGAAGATTCCATTCAAGAGATGACAAGGAACTGCACTGGATCACATCTAGACGTTGACACTGAGGACACAAAGCAAGTAGGCAGAGCTTGGCTCTAGAAGCTTCACTCCCTCTGAACTGGGATGATTCTTGATGCTGCCAACAACAGGGGCCATTTATAGGTTCCTAGGCTGGACCTGCAACATGCTTTAGTGTGATTTTAAGGAAGCTCTTTCTGGCTTATAGCATGGAAATTTCAAAACTGAAGGCAGGTGGGTGAGGTAAAAATTAATAAGGCTCATTTGTGCCAACACCCTACCACAGACGTGAGGAGGCAATAGATTTTGGAGGGAGAGCAACTTCCAGGTGTGTAGCAACCATCCTGTTTCAGACTGTCCTTACTCCTTACAGGGGGTTCATCATGGCAACCTCCACGGTCTTCCTGGTTCCAGTACTTTCTAATGAGTCTGCTCCTGGAAGCGTCCATTCATGAACCAAAGTGACCAGCTGGCTGGTCAGTGGCTTCAAAATCTGTTTCACTCCTTCCTAACCAAGACAGTGATTCTCAGACTGGGTTCTATTTGCATGTTGACATTTCATAATCTCTGTGAATATTTTACCTCAACTGACTTCGGTGATGGTAAACTGGGGAAATGCCACTGATGATACGTTGCACATCCTACAAGGCACGGGATAGGTTCTCCCAACAAGGCATTATGTATCCAGTAAGATGAGGTTTGAGATATCCTGAGCTTTCGTGTAGAATTCCAGGCTCCACGGTATGTGATGATACAATCCCAGATCCCTTCTTTCTGCCCAGTCTCATGTAATTGTTAAGATACTCTGCAATTCCCCCACCCCCATACCCATGCCTTTGGAATTGTTTTGCCATAGGATAATCGTCTCCCTTTTTCTATCTAAAAAATTGTTTTTCAGAGTACAAAAGTACTTTCATGGAAATAATACAAAACCCTGTACATGCAGTGTCTGTTTTCCCGACTCTCCATCTTCCCTTCACTCTCTCCATTTCTCCTCCAGCCTAACAATTTGGAATGCATCCTGAGTTGTAAAGCTGTCAGTCATATATAGATCCATAGAATTTTTATTTGCTGTTTATTTTTACGTTAGTAAGCAACTGGGCCTTCAGGCTTCACAACCTATCACAAATATCTTTACAACTTATTAGTTGTGGGTGCAATATGGCTATTTTATTTATATGTACGCAAGTATCTATTGTGATATCCTAAGAAATATATAGCTGATCTTCCTCCATGTGCCAATCACAGAACTCCTAAAACCTTCAGAAATTCCCAAATGACAGGGATAAGAGAGCCTCTCTTCTTGTCCATTGTGTGTCCTTTCAGTTATATGGAAAGTTTGTGCCACTGGGCTGATTACCGGAGAATGGGGGCTCATTGCCAGTAAACTCAGAAGATGGAAACTCCAGTCCCACCTCCATGTCCCAGAAAGGGGAGAAGATCTATAATCAATCACCAATAGCCATTGACTACTGAAATCTACATAGGAACCCTAACACCAAAGTTCATGAGTATTCTGGAAGTGAAGACATTCATATGCCAGGAGGTTGCACACACTGAATTTCAGAAAGCAGAGAAACATCTGCAGGCAGGAACTTCTTGGTTGTTCCTCTGTACGCTAATCATACCCTTTCTAATAAACTGACAATAAGTGAAATGTTAACCTGAGTTATTGAGCTACTACAGTGTGGGGTGTTACAGAACACCCTGATTTGTAACCAAGTCAGACAGACACATGAGTAATCCTAAGACCCACTGCTTGCAATTGTGTTTTGCTGAGACTGACCTCTTAACTCGTAGGATCTGTATCAGAATTGAACTGAATTGTAAGGCACCCAGCCAATGGCCACAGAGAATTGAAAAATTTCCTAGTGTGGAAAACCACACATTCAGTGTCAGAAGGGTTATGAGCAGAAAAACCGTATCTCCTTTATTGCACTAATAATTCTTTTTGTTTTTAATATATTGTATTTATTATACAATATATTATGTAAGGGGTTATAAGTGAGTTTTATTTTTCTCTTGTTTGTCTCTCTCCACTTCCAAACTCAATAATCAATTCCTGCAAGCAAAACAGCTGTTAAGTTCTTCTATACTTATAAATTTCCATGTTAACTATTTGAAAGTTCATACACACACTTTTTGTTGTTGGTTTAATAAACAGGATTATTATAGAGAACATTTACTTCCCAACAATCCCCTTGTTACCCTCATAATTCATTCTCTTAAGTGGCTGCAAACTGCTCTACTGTATAGATTCTTTTGACCTTTTCTTTGTCATCGGCATCTATTTTTGCTGCTACAAACAGCAATGCTGTAAACATCGTGGTGTGTGTGTGTCCTGATGCATTGATGCTTTTATTACTGAGTTGGGTTCCCAAGAGTGGAATTGCTGCGTTGAACAGCATGTGTACTTTTAATTTTAAGAGATGTCGCCATTTTGCTTTCTGAAAGAACTATAAAAATGTATACTGCCACCAGTAACTTTGGAGACAACAGCTTTCCCTTTATACCCAAAACAATAGATGTTACAATTCTTAATGTGGTGGCCCAATATTTGGCAGCAAAGTGATTTTTGCTAAAACTAAATGTTCTTATTATTAAGTCTGAACCCCAAACTCACCTTGTATGTAAAAAATATATTTGCTATGCACACAGAAAATTGTATGCAAATATTCCCAGGAACATCATTCAAAATGAGCAAAAATTAGGCAGAAACCAAGCTAACTGGATAATGGATACATTAAAGTATTAGAACAATAATCTAGCAAATCACAGAGATAGATGTTTAAGATAATGGAGTTGTCTGAACAGGGGCTGCCAAAAGACACAGGAGGATATTTTAAGAGATACACGACCCTTAAAGTAAAGTGACCCTCTTGTCAAGTTACGCTGACTCCTAGAGACAGAGTATAACTGAATGGTCATGCCTCTGTAAATAAATTGGATAAATTTATTTTAGTGCAAAATCTTTGAAATGCATACATAGCTTTCTTTTCATCAAAACACATTTTTCCATGGACTTTGGATAGAGTCTTCATACTGGTAATTTGTATGTAAGTTTGTTTGTGTGTCAAAACATATTTTTAAGTGATATCAGATTTTAGAAACACTTATTGCAAAAATGATACGCCCTGGCTCAACATCTGTAAGAGCTGAAGAACTGTGGCAAGCCGACGTTAAAGAAGCCAAGGATTGAACAGCATACCAGTGCTCGTCTAGTCACACCGAACAAATGCTCGGGGGTGGGGCACATGCGGGAAATGATCGACTCAGCTAACTAGAAAAGTTGGTGTCAGTGTATTTAGAAAAGAAAAAATCAGTAGCCTTTTGCATGAGACAGAGTCCTGGCAGGAAACAGATGCTCCAACTCCAGGTGTTCAAACAGTGCACCAAGGGGCAGTACTGAGATAATAAATGTGCAAAGGGGTGCCACAGAAGAAGGTTATAGCACGGAGCTCCAACAGCAGCAAGACAATCGCCCCTCTGGATGTAGCATGACTGTAAGATGGGACACTGCGGAATAAGCCACCACTTGGAACCCACACATCTTGTACCAGAGGGCCTGACAGTCAACATCCACCTCTGTTTCAGATTCACTTTCCTACTGTTGCCCTGGGGAGGTAGGAGAGTGTGCCTGAAGTGCTTGAGTACCAGCCACTTACAAGGAGGCCCAGAGGGAGTCCCTGGCTCCTGGCTTTAACCCTTCCTATCCCCAGATGTTGAGAGCATGTGGTGAGAAACAAGCAGATGGCAGGTCTTTGTAACTCTGCCTTTCAAATTAAAAAGAAATCTTTCAAAAATAAAACAGACAACAACGAGTGCTTCCAGAGCAGTCATTCTCTGTGGAAGTAGTGTCAATCGCATAATAGAAACTGAGACCACAGAGCAACGTCACAGCGAAGCAAGTAAGAAGTGACTAAAGACCTGTGAAACAGTTGAAAACATCCTGACAGTGGGATGGTGGACTCTGACATTGTCCAAGCCCGCAGTGTCAGGAAACACTTCAATAATTGAATAATGCACTTGTGAATGTTTATAAAGGACCGTGCATTGTAACACTAGATAGGAAATCAGTGGGGCAGGGGAGGGGTTTGGGAAGGGGAACGGAAATCCCAGAGCCTATGGAACTGTATCATAAAACTTTATATATATATATATATATAAATATATATATATAAATATATATATAGCAACTTAAGAACTCATGCTTCTATTTCCCAGGGAGCCAATACCAGTGGAAAACAGAGAGCCAGGGAGCCCTAGCTATCAAATGCACAGACATCAGCCATCCGGGGAGAGGGCAAGATAGGGAAGGGTAGAGGGTTCATGTCAGTTTGGAAAAGCAAATTGAGACTAATTGGCACATACCTCTTGTCAAGTTACCCTGATTCCAAGAGTTAGGATACAAATTCATTGTCATTTATGCTTTGGGGATTATGCTATCAGAATAATTTCAATGCAGATTCTTATCTATCACTTTTTCATCCAAAGCTAGCATATTTGATATTTAAATAGCTTCAGTGAATCAACAAGTGCACCATCCAAAAGAAAAGAAGCAAATGACATCAATCGACACTCACACGTGGGAAAAACACATTTGGTTAATACAGGCCAAAAGGATCAACCTATTTTATAGTCAAATAGATGCAAATTTAAACAAGGAGACATCATTATTCATCTATCAAATTGACGAAGAATAAAATTACATATGGAATACCTCCTATTGTCAAGGGTGTGGTGCAATGGTGCTTATATTCACTGATGGTAGGGAGGATAATCGTTTTAATCTTTCTTGAGGGTAATTTGGCGAGATGTATCAAAAGCTTTATAAAGGTATTTACAACCTCCCCCCTAGTAATTCTACTTCTAGGAATTTATCCAAAGAACATACTTGAAAATGCACATGCGGTGTGAAACCAACATTATGTATAATGGTAATGAATCACCAAAGCATAAATTTTCACAATAGAAGATTAGTAGAATAAATTATGATTTAGCCATACGATGAAATATTATGAGGCCATTAAAATCATGTTGCAGAGTATTCAGTGACATGAGATGATACATATGCTGTTCTCCTAAGCATAACACCCCAACTGGAGGCAGGGACAATACCGTGCATTCTATGACCTTAATTGTGTGTAAAATGTTCTCTGATGGGGTAAGACTGCAGGCAAATGTTGTGTTCTGTGGGTTTTTCTATATTTTTCATAGTGATTGTATGAAGGGACTTCAAATTTCATTTTTTCCCTACCAAAACAAACTAATTGCTTCCTTCTATTTTTCCATGAGCTTTTGGACAGAGCGTCATATTTTATTATTGATGTAAATTTTATGAAGACAGAAAGAGCTATTCCACTTATCGTTAAACCTTCCATGTTTCCATGGGAGGACTCTGTTTCTCATGGTATTGATAGTTAAAGTTGTTAATAAAATACAATGTTCTTATAATTTTAAGGGAGAAAGTAGTGCTCTTCTAAGTGTATTGTTATGCCACTGTCTCAGAGTAATTTCTGAGATTTTTTTTTTTTTTGCCTTTTTTGTACAAATGTTAGGATATTCTCTGGATTTGTCTTCTAGAAGTGCAAATGAAATAATCCCTTTGCATGAAGCCTAGTCTCAAAGTCCTGTCTTCTGCCAGCTCTCTAAACTGTGGTCGGTCATGAATGAAAATATTTCCAATTAATGAAACAGACTTGTCAGACAGAACCTGACGCTGAGACTGACAGTAGCTGCATGGGTTTGAGTTTATAAGAGGGGCTGGCACTACGGCTCAACTAACTAATCTTCCACTTGCAAGTGCAAGTATCCCATTTGCCACCAGTTCATGTTCCCACTGCTCCGATTCCCATCCAGCTCCTTGCTTATGACCTGGGAAAACAGCATAGGATGGCCCAAGTGGGAGACCCAGAAGAAGCTCCTGGTTCCTGACTTTGGATCAGCTCACTTGCAGCCATTGCTGGCATGTGGGGAGTGAACCAGCGGATGTCTAAATGTAACCAAAGTTCATGTATACACAGACATAGTTCCATCTGTGTAGCCATGACTTGAACATTCGGAATCAATGCAGAAGAAAACAACAGGAAAGAGTTCAAGCCAACCTGAATATGAATTTTACAGCTCAAACTCATTATGAGCGGCAAAAGCAGTTGAATAAATGAGTGTCTAACTTATGTGAGTGATTTAGGCCACCCGTTTTTTTTTTCCCACAGTGTGGCATTCACATCTATTCTGCTCTCCTCATTATTTTGATAATATAAACACATAGATATCAGAGCAACTGGGGGACTGTGCCCTGAAGAGAGAGTGTGGTGATTTACAACCTCCGTTAAAACAGCGGCTGTCACAGATTCATGAGTCTTTCTGTTGGCAGATCCTCCTGGAAACAGCCTAGTCTCTGGAGTGCCTGTGTTCAGGATCTGGGCAAAGTGTCTTGATTTCCATTTACATCAACGTATTCAGCCGCAAAATGGGAATAGTTACAGCATTGACAGCAAAAGGATTCCTTTGAGCATTTAACTCTTGAGACCTGCCCGACAATTCCCAAAGAGCTATTTGCATGCTTTTTGAATTAACACGTAGTTACACATGGAATCCACACCAACATTCCTGTGTCTTCATCATCAACCTCGTCCCCCACCCTATCACCATCAACCATCACCAATACGGTCCCTACCTTTACAGACTCGTCTCGTTTCCTGGACACTGTGCCAATGGAACCGCACAGGACATAACCGTTAACGCTGGCTTCTTTTACTGGGCCTGATTGTAGAGATTTGTCCTTGTTGATGCAGGGGTCAGTGGCTCATTCCTCTTCATTACTGAATAACGTTCCATTGCGGGACTGACCACTGCTTACACATTTATCTGGACACAGACAATCTGACACAAACAAGTCTTCACACACTCTCAAGGAGGTATTTTTGGTGAACATTAGCTTTTGCTTCACTTGAGAAACACATGAGAATGGGACTACGGATATGCAGAGTAGCTGTGTGTGTAAAGTTAAAGAAGTTTGTAAATATCTTTGCAATGTGGCCATCCTCGTTTTTCTTCACACTGGCAGTTCCGAGAGCTGCTCATTCCAGTGGCACTGGATATCGCGAATATTATTAGTGATTCTAAGAGACATGCAGCAGTATCTCATTACAGCACCTTATGCATTTTCCTTGTGATAAGCAATTTCGAGATCTCTTTTGAGTGCTTAAGAGTCATCTTTATGTTTTCTTTGGTGGATATGCATGTTAACTCAGTTTTTTTTACTGAATTATGTCCTTATCATTACATTTTTAAAAGGTTTTTGCAACTATGTGTTCTAATGTACATCTTTTTTGATGCCAATCATTTTCAAATGTTTTTTCCTGCTCAGAAGCTGCTTTTTCATTCTCTTCACACTGTTTTTGGAGGAACAAAAATTTTAAACTTTGGTTGTCTCGTATTGTCTGTTGAGTCCACTAAAGACAATGAAAGCGTCATAAACTGTTAAGAAAAATAAAGTTTCTCCATAACATACTTAAAGCAATATTTGTAAATGTATGTCAGCTGGCACTCCATGTTGGAAGATGTATTTTTGACAGAACATAAAAGAGTAGAGCTGTGAAGGAGTGCATTTTTTTTTTTTTTGCATCCCACTTAAATGTTAGGTGATGCTAATTTAAGCTTGATTGTTATAAAGTTGACATTAATTGTAATCTCCAAGGTAACCAATTTTAAAAATTGAAAATATGTAAAGAAAATCAAACGAAAAGAGTGTCAAAATGGTATACCAGTAAAAACAATCAATCACAGTGTAAGGGATAAATAGAGATATTGGGTGGGGGAAATAAAAAAGCTAAATAAAAATCAAATAACAACGGGCAAAAAAATCTCTGCTTGCTTTCTGTAATTATTAAGTACTGATAAATCAAAATCTCCACTTGAAAGGCAAAGAATGAAGGTGGAGTGGAGCAAAAGAAACACTGCCCAGCTATGTGATAGCTATAGGTTCAAAGACACAACTGGGTTGAAACTGGAAAAAAAATCTTTGCTCCAAATAGCGAAAGAAACCTGGAAGGGTTATGTTAATATCACACACTCCAATCCAAGATTTATTTAAGGAGAAAAAGGACGTTATACTCAGTTGAAAAGGCAGAAAATGTAGATTGTATCCAGGATATACAATGATTACAGATATATATTCACCCAAAAAGAGAAGCCCAAAATATATGTAGCAAAAACCTTGTTCTTATGGAAGTATAAATTCATCGGAAAATGACTAAGTTTAATCAGATCCAACTATATTTTTCATAAAGCAAAAAAAAAACCCAGATATAATAGCAGCCTACATAATCAGAAACATGTCTAAGTTTAGTTAGAAAATGTTCAATATTTTAAAATCTACAATATAGAATATATACTGTTTTTATTAAATAATGAAGATTAATCATCTCTTGCTTGCCAGCATTTATATTATGTGATTTTAAACTTTAAAATGATTTTATAGGAAATGCTATTTAGCATTTGAAATATCCATAATTTTTTTCAAATTTTTGCTAATACAAAGAGAACAAATTTCTTACATTTTATAAAGTACAGTTCTTTTCATTTATTCATTTTTATTTTTCATGATGCAGTTCCGTAAGCCTGGGGATTTCCTTTTCCACACGCCTCATCCTCCTCGCCCCTCACTGATTTCCCCCATGTTATAACAATAGTGTAGTCCTTCAAAGCCAGCCACAAGCCCGTTATTCTGCTATTTAAGTGTACCCTGCATTGAAGATACAGACAATGCTATAAAGTCCAACATTCTATCATCAGGATTCTAAGTGGATAACTACTTCCCCTTCCTTCCTTTTTTCCCCCTCAATCCCTTTCCTTCCCCGTTTCCTCCTTTTTTTTTTTCTTTTAAACTTTTGCAAAACTTAATTTCAGTCCATTCTACTATCATGGACCTAATTCACCACTGACCATAATATTCAACAAAAGAAGGCATGAAACCCTTAATTGGTTTGAACTAAAAAATTTTTTTTAAAAAAAAGCAAATGAGATTTTGCCTATCAATATAGACTAGATTTATATACGTGACTAACCTAGCTGCTACTGCCAAGAATTATTTACCGGGAGGGAAGAATTTATTGGATGTCAATATAGCAAAAGTGGACTAGAAATATAAAATTAATCCAGAGAAGATGAGGATTAGAAAAATGGAGTTAAAAAATTCTGCTGGTGTTTTCAATCCGACTAAGAAGAGCTACTAAGAAGACACTCTGAACTTAAATCATGCATGAAGTCACTTCTCCATCAGCAGTGTTTACTTGGCTCTGGTGGGCAAACCATTGTACATGCTGTTTGTTCCAAAACAGATTCCATCACCGTCCGCATACAGATGTGAAATGAATGCTTTTAAATACTCTATTCAATCTAGGGGCTGTTTTTTTTTTCAACTGGCTCAGGAGAAAAATAAATAAATAACATAGGACCATTGATCAAGACTATTGAAACGAATACATAAATAGAGGTGAAATTACACCCTTGATCATAGCCAAAAGGCTGAGAAGCGATAGAAGTAAAATTGAAATTATTGCTTACAACCCAGTGGAGAGACAATCAGATTCCTACTAAACAAGATACTATGCACAGAATCCTAAATCTTATAGAAAGGTTGCAAAACAAGGCAAAAGTTTCCGTTGAAGCACACATGTTTTTCCAAAACACCTTTTTTACAAGAAGGATTTCATAGGATATTTCATTAATGTCTTTCCCCAGGAATGCTTGCAACTTTCAATGCTCCCGTTAAATGGATTTCAACTATTTTCAATAATCTCTTAATTCTGAACCTTGAAAATGTGGACGAGACAAGGAGAGCTTTGACAAAATGTATTGGATAAGAGACAATCTCAGTGAGACCCTGATGCTGAGCCTCCCTTGGTCTTGTAGGTAGAGTCCCACTGTCACCTGTGACACTGTCGCTTCTCCATTCCTTCAACCCAGAGATCACCCTCTTTGGTGCGACTTCCTCTCATCAAAATCCTACTTCTCAAAGCTCCACAATTGCCTAAACTGCAGCAAAATGATGCCCACAAGCCATCTTTCTCCTCTTGTTACATCTACTTAACAAACATGGATGCATTGTTCTTACCATCTTACAGCTAAGGAAACCGCTAACTCTGTCTGCTAAATGCTTATGGAGACTGATTTATTCATTTTAAAGGCAGAGACATGGGAAGAGGCAGAACAGATATCAATGTTAGTGTCCTTCATGTTAAATGTAAAGATTAAAGACAAGGGGTTTAGCCTACCCATGGGTGCCCAGTGAGCCGATGTCAGCACGGCCACTTCTACGCATCTTTGTTGTTGAGAAAAAAAAAATGAAAATACTGCACAGAAGTTGCATGTCATGTACTCTCAAGTTGCATATGTGGTTCTGCAAAAGAGAGATAAATTTAAAAAAGAAAGAGAGATGCGAACTCCTGTATCCTTGTTTTCTTGAATCACATGGTAATCTGTCACACAGTCTTGCACCCAGGCCCACATAGCTGTGACTTCTACAATCTGGCTTCCTGCAAAGCAACTGCATTTTTTTCTGTTACAACATCTGAACATATTAGGACCTAACCTTTCAGACTTCAGAGAAAAGGTCAATTTTAACTCAAAAACAAAAGACTTTCTGAATTTTCTGTTGTTGGCGGTATAATGGGGAGACTTGCATTGTGCTAGATTCCACATGCTTTGTGTCCCTCATCTCAGTGATGCTGAAATTCAACCGCGTTTGCAGGCATCCAATTACTCCTGCAGATTACACAAAGATTATTCGTGTTGTGAACAGTAGAATATTTGCACAGATCGATGAAGCACAACAAGGCCCATATTTAACAAGAAGGAATAAAAATGAGAGTGCAGCAGCAGTCTGCGACAGGCAAGTATAATGTCACACCATCATATTGAAGGTTAAGACGTAATTGCAAGCAATGTTATGGCACAATGTATCCTCCAGGTTCCATGTATTTTGGAGAGTGCGAGTCTCATTTCATATCTGAGCAATTCATTTGCCTTAAGCAGGCACGCTGTTCGGAGGGTGTTTTTATGACATTGCCTCGTCATGAGATTTGAATTCAGTTAGGAGGTAACAAATCGGGTCGTCTTTAGGCAAACAAGGTTATGATGGATTGTTCACAAAATCGTGGCATCCCCATTCTGCCTGAGATTTAAGAATAGCACTCTGAGCCCGGCTTCTCCAGTGATGGTGGGCCAGGACTTTGATGCTGGAGCGATCTGGGCTGCGGGCTGTGTTCCACCACCTGCTAATTACAGCTTGAAATTAGTGACATTCCTTCTAAGTCTAGGCAAGTTCCTCTCCAACATGGGTCTGTTCCTGGGTTTCCACCAGGAATTCTAAAGAAGAGCTTCAGGACTGCACACACAGAGACTTTTGTGGTGCTCAGGCCCGTCCGACACATCCAGCCCACCATGTTCATCTCTTCTAAGAAGCTTGTGTTAATAGCCAAAGCCAGGAATCGTTTCCACCCCATGAATGCCTTAGCATTTAATTACTTATTAGTGATTTTGTTGAGATATATTTGCATACTCCATCTAAGAAAGAAAAAAAAAAAACCTGGTTTTCTGTTCCCTCTGTTCTTATACCACAATTAGCATCAAAGACGCAATCAACATCCAGACACTGGATATGGGGGGAGGGTCCCCACACCCCAAATAATCAGTTCTGCAGCAGGTATCAGCCGCATGCCTGCTAAGCACTGCTGAGTTTTCTACCTGAAGACACAGAAAGCTCTTTCTGATGATCGCCAAGCTGGGTCCTCAGGCCTAAGGATGACCCCAAACAACTTGAGGTTCCAGTCTCAAGCTTTTGTGTAAGCTGGGCTTCCCACCCGCCTGCTGTACAACAGGGTTTCCATATACTCTTCCTTGGGTCCAACCCATCCGCTTACTTGGGGAAGCACAGGATGCTTTATTCTACAAGATATTACAAAGGGCAGAAATGAAAAGGCAAGTGGGTAAATTACGGGAGAAGCTTCCCAGCCCAGAGCTTCCCAGGATCCTGCAAGTCTGCCAAGCCTCCAGGACCTCTCACGGTTTCAGCTGGATGGGTGTTCCCTGAGCCCTGCCCTCCTGGGTTTCTATGGAGACTCCAATGCGTGGTCTCCGTGGAGACCAACAAGGTAGCATGTCCTCCTTCGGGCCGGGGGAAGGAGCACCCGAAGCTTCCATGACCCACCTTGGCCAAGGAGTGAGTCATGAGTCAACAAAAAGCAGGAAATATCTTTCACAATGTCACATGTACTAGAGCATGTAACTTTTGGAAGTGTGTAGTCAGATGATTTTGAATAATTTAACCGAGTTTCTCATCAGAAACCAGGTTTACAGCTCCTCATTCCAGGAATATTCCTCATTGCTAATGACTGTAGATTTCCATTCCCACTTTCCATTCCATAGCATATCAAATCAATAAAATACAATCCAACAATGAAAGTGGCATACAGTACAGACATATGATGCAACATAGATAGGCCTTGCAGGTAAAATACTAAGTGAAAGAACACACACACATTGTATAATTCCATTTAGATAAAAGGTTCAAAAAACACACTTTCTATTTTTATCCTCTTTTCATCTTTGGTCCATTTGTAAGTCCCTGTTCCTTCTGATGGACCCGAAGGAAAGATTCCAGAATCATCGTTATCTTTTCGGTAACTCAGCCTTGGTAAACAGTTTTTAAAATGTTGAAAAGTTAAGTCAACAGGAAACAGCCCAGCTTTATTGCCTACAGCAGCAAGCACTAATGCATTGTCTTTTTGACATCAAGTGTTTTTTTGACACAAAAAAATATCTATTGGTTTCTCAGAGAAAACCACTGTGTGGAGGAAGACCTGATAGAAGTCTAATTCATCCAGTGTGCCTAGGAAATAGCCTGGTTTCTTGGGACACCGCTTCTGCAGGCAGTTACTGAGCACTCCATACACATCAGAAGTGTTGGGTGTTCTCTTTTTGCTTTAACTCTTACAACAGTTTAGGAGGTGGGCCCTAATGCCATCCCACACTGCTGGGGAGAAAAGTAGGGCTTAGAGAGAGGATTAGGAATTTGCCCAAGGTAGTTCAGTCTTTGAGATGGAGACAGGTGGATCACACGATAACTCCTGCTGCTCTTAACTATTGACGAAAAAGATAAGAATATGAAAATAGAGAAAAATTGCTTCCTTCCAATCAATCTTCCATTCAAGATTTATTTATAAAGAATAAGATAGTAATAGTAGTTAATACGTAAATGGTGTTTACCAAAAGGTAGGTATTACTCTAACTGCTTTACACATACTGACTGCTTAATCTTCGTGGCAACTCTGAGTTAAATGCTAATATTATCTGTACTTTACAGACAAGACAACTAAGACAGAAAGGAATCACTGTCTTTATCGAAGTCTTACTGCCAGAAAAGAGCTGAGGTTTGAACTCAGTCAGGCTGTATTCCACTTGTCTTATTCAACCAAAATCTCTTGAAGAACCCAGTTCATGCTCCTCGCTTCTCAAGCACAGGGCAAGGCTCAGTATAGGGCAATAATTACTTGCAGTTTTGACCTAGAAAAGCATTGTGAAAGGGACAAACATGTAAATGAGAGGGAGTGACCAGGGTTCCCTCCAACCATCCTTAAAGAGAGCCCACACATTGAGATCAGGAGACTGTTTCTATTTAGCCCTGGCACTGACTTTGCCTTGCAGTTACCTGTTCTTTCATCACGCATGCATCGATTCAGCACCTACGGGGCTTCATTCATCCAGATCTTGTGGGTTCCATCACATGCGAAACAGTTGTGTTTGCAAAGCAGAGACAAACTGCAAACTAGGATGAGAAACATTGTGAAAGACCAAATCTATCATGACCAGACAGCATAGAGCAAAGGAATCTCTCTGGCCAAGGGTTTCACCAAGTTCTCCATATGAGGTCTAAAAGGAAAGCTCAAGATGGTCAAGAGAAGACGTGGGAGCAATGAAGGACTCAGTTAACACAATGAGCCATTCCAGTTCTATACATTTACGTTCTTTGGACTATATCACTGGTCATTAGTTGGACACCCTAAGGAAAAGACGAATGATTCACTCCCCAAGTGACTGCAAAGGTTGGAGCTGAGCTGATTCAAAACCAAGAGCCAGGAGCTTCTTCAAGGTGAGGATTTTAGCCACTAGGCTACCACGCTGGACCTACCTTCTATAATTCTTACCATGTCACCATGGGTTCTGGAACTCCTTGGCATATACTTTAGAGAAACTCTTGCATGTATGCTTTCAAAGCCATCATATTCTACCTGTTTTTTACATCAGTAACATGGGTAAAAAATTTAAAAAATAAAAATAATCTCAACATCCATCTTCAAAGAATTTTGTTTATGTACATTTATGTAATTGTGTACAGTTGCGTAGATGGCCGTGCATTTATACGCTATCATGCTATCAATGATGGCAGTGAACATGGCACAAAGCACGCGCGTCTCAAAGTATGATTTAATCATAAACATAAGTTATAAAGACCACATTTTAAATGATTGGGTGCTTCATAAAATAGGCAAAAAATAATGCTAACAGTGTATCTACGTGTGGCAAACTGACAAAGTAAATCAAAGAATGAGATAGCAAGACTATCCGAGGAATGGTTACCTTTGAAAAGGAGGAAAAGTTGGAGGTGAACAAAGGCTCCGGCGCTAGACGTGAGGGTTCTGACGAGACTCAATGCTCCATTTCTTGAGGTCAGTCATAGATACGTGAGTGCATTTTTGTTTAAATATTTTAAACTAAACACATCCCTTTTCTCTAACTTTCAAACTTAAAAAAAAAAGAGTTGTCTGAGAGAGCTTGTATCTTCTGGTTCACACCTTCCAATTGTCTACAATGGCTAACCGATGGACCAAAGCCAATACCAGTACCCAGGAATACAAGCCAGGTGTCACGTTTAAGTGGCAGCAATGGAGTTACTTGATGCGGTCTGCTTCAGCAGGAAGCGGGTGTCAGGAACCAGAGCTGGGTCTCTGAGTCAGGTGCTCCAGTGAAGGACATGGGCATTGTACTGATAGACTGCATGCCCCGCCACAATTTATCTTCCTATATTGTGATAGGGGATGTATAATTTACCATCTGTACCCATCTTCTTTAAAGTGAACCATTCAGTAGGATTAAGCGTAATTACATCACTATGAAACAAGTATTCCAAACTTTGCATCTTACAAGACTAAAAGCACATCCAGTAAACAATACCTCCCTTTTCCCTCACATCCTGAGCCCTTGGGAACCATCTTGATGCCACCCTGGATTCCATTATTCTAGATATCTTTTAAGCAATGTGCAACCATCTGGAGTTGTCTTTTTATAACTAGATAGTCTCACTTAGCATAGTAATATCAAGGCCTGTACGTGTTGGAAAATGAGTAAGTTTCCTCCGTGGCCAAGGTTAAATAGTGTTTTGTTGTATGTATGTGCCCCATTTGCTCACACTTTTATCTGTTGATGCATGCTTATTTTCTTTTCATTGCGTGAGCATCAGGAATAGTGCTGCTTTGAACATGGCTGTGCAGTATTTTTTTTACAGATTTTGTTGACAATTATTTGGGGTATATATCCAGAAGTGGGATGTTAGATCATATGGTATTTCTACTCTTTATTCATTTTAGAGAAATTCATGTTGCTTTCATGTTTTTGAAGACTCTCATCGTGTCTGTAACATTTCAAAAACTTACCAAAAATGCGTAAAAGTTCCAATATCTCTACATCCATGTCAACATTTGTGATTTTGGGGGTTTCTTTTTATGCCGGTCATCTTAATGGAGCCAAGGTGGTATCTGATTGTGTTTTTGATTGCGATTTTTCTGGTTAGTAAGATGGTGAGCGTCTTTCAAAATGCTCATGGGTCATTTATAGATCATCTTCAGAGAAACATGGATTCAAGAACCGTTCTCATTGATTTTCCTGTCCTTACATTGTAGAAGTTCTTTACATGTTCTAGATATTAACCTTTTATAACTTCTTAAAATTATTTCTTTTTCATTAGAGAAAGAGAATAGGAATCATGTACTGATTTACTCTGCAATTGACCACGAAGGTCAGGACTGGGCCAGGCTAAAGGTAAGAGCCTAGCTCTCCCATGTGCGCGTTAGGGGACAAGGCATTTGAAAAACAATCATGTAACAGGAAAGTGGGTGGGAAGTGGAGCAGCTGGAGCCTTGTTATATCAGGGTGTAATAAATTTTGACATAGAACCACTCCACAATATAAAAAGTAGAATGAGACAAACTTTCTGAGAGTTCTGTAATAACCTGTTATAATTCTATTATTATGAATCGTAATTCTCCTTTTATTAGTTTCTCAGATTCCAGTAATTTTTATTGTGTAGGAGATTTTAAAAATCTTTTTTTCTACCTGCCCAATAAATCACTTTTATTTCCAGGAATTTCATCTAGGATACATCTAGTTTTGCCTAAGGAGGTGTTTCGGGTTGCCCAACTTCTGATCCTTTCTTCCTGAAACTTTACACTCGTCCCTGGGACACCAACTTTTCTCCTTGTGATTTTAGGGAGTATGCTATAATAAAGATTCCATATGCACCCTTGACTGAATGGTGGGCATGAACTCAAGAGAAACTTCATGGACTGTAACAGAAGTGGTACAAGGTCAGGATGTGGTATAAATGGAGCACACATCTGGTTCAGGGGTTAAAAAAGTCCCTTGGAGCTCCCACATTCTAAATCACAGTGTTTGGGTTTGAATCTTTACTTCACTTCTGAATCCAGCTTCCTGCTGATGTCCATCTAGGGAGGCAGTGGTCAGAGTTCTAGAGGTCGGGGTCTTGTTGTCCGCCCAGGAGAATTAGATTCAGTTCTAGGCTCTTGACTTCATTCTGGTCCAGCCCTGAATGTTATGAGTATTTGTGAACTAAACCCATGCCCATGAATGAAGAAAACGGCCCTCTCTCTTCCTCCTTCTGCCTCTGACTTTCAAACAAACACACAAATAAGCATTATTTAAAAAGAATAGAAAGTGGTTAAAGTGGACTCTTCTCCAAGACAATGGCCTTCATCAATTTCTACCATTGGGTTCTCAGAATCTTCTAGATCATCTCTTTTCAGAAGTAACACCAATTATAAATTACACCAATCATTACAATAAATGCCCTATTCTCTCTGCGTTCCATTATCTCCTCTTTGAAGCTAACCGGAATTGAGTCTTGTTTCTCACAGTTAAGGAGTTCTCACTGAAACTTGATTAAAAATATATATGATATACATCACTCGTGTAAAGAGTGAAAAAGTGGAAATGATCTAAACACCCTACAATATGAAAATAGTTTAAATAAACATATAGCCAAAAAATGAATCATTCAAATTAGCTTTGAATATGTGAAATGCTAACCAAAAACATGTTGCAGGACAGCATATGTAAGATGATCCATTGTACAATAACATTATACACCAAACGCATTGAAAGTATCATTCCTGGGCATCAAGGCTATGAAGACCATAAAGGCTTCAAGGCATTTTCTGATGCTCACTCCATGAACTTTCATGTATATGAAACTAGAGACCAAAACTTCTCATCTGCTGATTCATTCCTTAGATGCTCACTAGGGCAGGGAGCCAAAGTCACAATCCAGAAACTCAATCCAGGTCCCCAACCACTCAAGGACTACTACCTGCAAACAGTAGCAGAAAGCCAACATTAAGAATTCAGAGCTGGGGCCCGGCGCAATGGCGCAGTGGTTAAGGCCCTCACCTTGCACGCCCGGGATCCCATAGGGGCACTGGTTCAAATCCCAGCAGCCCCGCTTCCCATCCAGCTCCCTGCCTGTGGCCTGGGAAAGCAGTTGAGAACGGCCCACGTGGAGACCTGGAAGAGGCTCCTGGCTTTGGATCGGCCGTTGCGCTCACCTGGGGAGTGAATCATCGGACGGAAGATCTTCCTCTCTGTCTCTCCTCTCCGTATATCTGCCTTTCCAATAAAAATAAATAAATCTTAAAAAAAAGAAAAAGAATCCAGAGCTGAATCAAACCCAGGCACCGGAGTGTAGGAATGTAATCATTTTGATGTCTTCATCCCCAGGCCAAACATCCACCCCAAACTGGAAACACTTCAGAGGGAAGAATATCATCTTAAATTTATACTCTTATGAGCAAATAAAATTTTCCAGAAGAATTTTTAAGTCATAGCTCTAGGAAATAAAAATTAGAATCTCAAATAGATCTTTACTGAGAGTTTCAATAAAGCAACACAGAATTTCACGGGGCTAAATTCTTGTTCGGAGTTTTTTTTGCAAACTAAATAATGAGCGAAATCAAAACAGTAGAAAATGGCTGAGAGAAACAACATCTGTGGCTTAAACAAGGAAAATAACTACCAGCAAGCTTTGTCACGAAGTAGATTACAGATAACTGGCCTTTTAGAAAGAGTCAGAACTGTATCACAAAAAAAATTACAAAACTAAAGTCAAGAGAAATGGGTTTTCATTCTGGATCTGTCACTAAGCAGCTTTATTATCACCAGGAAAATGACTTAACCTTTTAGTCCCGCTTGTAAATACAATGAGGGGCAAACATACGTGACCACTCTCTTTCAGTCTCTTAAAAGTCTCTACCAACGAGGGCCCGGCAGGGATAGCGCCGTGGTTAAGATCCTCGCCTTGAACGTGCCAGGATCCCATATGAGCGCCGGTTCTAATCCCGGCGGTCCTGCTTCCCATCCAGCTCCCTGCTTGTGGCCTGGGAAAGCAGTCAAAGACAGTTCAGGGCATTGGGACCCTGCACCCGTGTGGAAGACCCAGAAAGAAGTTCCTGACTCCTGGCTTCGGATCGACACAGCACCAGTCGCTGCAGCCACTTGGGGAGTGAACCATCAGACAGAAGATCTTCTTCTCTGTCTCTCCTCCTCTCTGTACATCTGCCTTTGCAATAAAAATAAATAAATCTTTAAAAAAAGTCTCTACTAACGAGTACAAAACCTACTTTCTGTTTCAGCTGTTATATTGTCTGTCTAGCATTCCTTTTGCTAAAAGCACCATATATAGAGTCAAACTCAGAATCATAGGATAGCAGATAAAGCAAAAATGGCCAATAGGGTTATTGTATTTGCTGAGGGGTCAGTGGTTGGTTCAGACACCTGTAGTGTCCCAAATCAACACATCAGACACTTTCAGGATGAGTTAAGAGAGGGGTCTTTTGGTTTGACTAGAACTTACAAAAATGATAATATGGTTGCTTGTGGAGTCATCTTTGCTACCAGAAAAAGAGAACCTGGATGGAATTTACAAGAGAAAAGTGAAGGAAAAAGAGTAGAAAACATTGATAACATCACTTGAAAGTGGAATCCAATCATTTTTGAAATCATCACAACACTCTGATAGCGTTCATTTTTTATCAGCCTGTTTAAATTATGCTATCCTTGTTAATCAGAGTTCTACACCAAATTGCAACAAGTCTTGCACAAAAACAAATTTACCTGGGCAGGTGATAACTCACTTCATCACATTTCTCACACAGAAAATAAATCTTGGAAGGTAGATATTATGCTAAAATTGGAGAAAAGTGAGGCTGGTATGGTGGCTCAATAGGCTAATCGTCTGCTTTTAAGCACCAGTATCCCATATGACTGTTGGATCGTGTCCCCAGCTGCTCCACTTCCTATTCAGTTCCCTATTTATGACCTGGGAAAGCAGAAGAGGATGGCCCACATCCTTGGGACCATGCACCTGTGTGGGAGACCTGGAAGAAGCTCCTGGCTCCTGACTTCTGGTTTCAGATTTGTTCACTCCTGGCCATTGCAACTATTTTGGAAGTGAACCAGCAGATGGAAGGCCTTTCTTTCCCTTCTCTCCTTCTCTCTCTGTAAATCTGCCTTCCCAATGTTATATAGACATGTGTACATTTATATAGAGAGGAGATATTTATATACATGCATATAGCCTTTCCAGCACAGAGTGGGGGGAGAAAGGGAACAAGGAATATGCAGATTACTGAAGCAAAAGAGAAAAGAGTTTGCCTAAGGTACTTCAATTAATTTGCTAATTTGTCTTAATTCAGAAAGAATAGAGCATTTGTACTTGGGAGTTTGGGTATTATTTATATTTTATGAGATTTCTCTGTGAAATGAAACACAGATTTACTTTTCATGTCTACCTTTTGTTATGTGTTGTGATACAATGTCTTCATGGCACTTAGGTCTTGGTAAGTATACCAGTCATAGTCCACTATTAGCTTTTACACACAGCTATGTGTGGTAGAAATTGACACATGTCCTAACAATTGTTTCATTGGTAACAGCACATTCACTTGGGAAGGAAGGGGCTAGGGGGTTGTGCTCCCAAACTTCTCTTTCAATCAGGTGTGGTCACATGACCAAGTTCCAAACCACAGCTTGTAGACAGGAATCGTCAGGAGATCGCTTTCTTGAGAGACAATCATAACTCATGCCTTCTCCATTTCATCTTTGTTAATTCTCCCTCTTGCTGCTTAGAACATGTGTACGATCCGTGGGGATCCTGTTACAACAACTTGGATCCCGAGGGCGAGGCAGTTTGATGGGGTGAGCTTGGAACCCTGACAGTTTTATGGAAGCACACCCTCCTGGCAGCCCTGGGTGGCCTTCTCAATTGTTGCATGAAGGAGTCTTCTATCTTTCTAAAGCCACTATTTATTTGGTCAGTTCCTATAAGTAGCTGGCAAATCCAATCTTGATGGATACAATGTTTCTTCTAGAAAAACTGATGGGCCATACAACCGTAACATTTTAAAGCTTTTGTCATTCTTACTTTGGTGTGAAATGAATGACAAAGTCAACATAGATCACACTGATTCTACGAAACAGGTTTAGAATAACAAAATCTTTCCTTCTATGATTCAGACCGAATTTTAACTTACTACAAATACTTATATACTTTTTCAGTCTTTGGACTGAAACATGGTGATCCACTCACAATTTCCCTGTCAGAACTCCAGGTCTACATATTTCCTGCCCTGTTAGAATTGCACCTCATGCTAGAACTGCATTTCAAAAGGGAACATTTCATTTGATTTTCAGAGATACAAGGTACATTAGTAGCTTTATTTTCAAGAATTATAAGTGGTGATTTCAAGTCGGCATCATTTTGTTTTTGAATATGATGATTTCCAGGTTTACCACTCACCATAGTGCAATCATCGCTAAATTAATTATGCATCAATGGGCTCAATTTTTCAGCCTTTGAAATGAGGCTAATATGAATACCTCATAAGCGTATTATAAAGAATACATTTGGCTGTGAATATAAAGAAAAAAAGTAAAAGCTGGGTAAAAGTTCTCAGGTCATTTAGTCCTGTAGCCATATCTTAGAAAAGAGAAAATGAAGTCTTCAACTAGAAGGGTATTCTTTTAAAAACGAGTCAGTCATCCTGTTATTTATTTTTTCACCGATATGTTTAATATCGTTGTGTCTTAAGTCAATGCCATGAAATGTATGATACTTTAATATCTCTGATTAGTTAGGTACTTCAGTTTTGAACTTTTTGTTTTAAGATTTTATTTTGTTGTTTATTTTCTTTTGGAAAGTTAGACATACAGAGAGAAGGAGAGACAGAGAGGAAGATCTTCCATCCAATGATTCACTCTCCAAGTGGCAGCAACAACAGCTAGAATGGAGCCAATCTGAGGCCAGGGGCCTGGAGCTTCTCCCAGGTCTCCCATGTGGGTGCAGGGTCCCAAGGCTTTGGACCATGTTTACTGCTTTCCCAGGCCACAAACAGGGAGCTGAATGGAAAGCAGGACCACCGGGAACCGGCACCAGTATGGGATCCCAACATAGGCAAAGTGAGGACTTTAGTAACTAGGCTGCCTCACTTGGCCCAGTTTTGCACTTTGTTAAGAAACCTACAGTAGCAATCTCAAAGTAAAATGTGGACTTTAATTTCAGATATTAAAAAACCTGGATTTCTAATAGGTTGCGTTTTGATCCTGGGAGTTCTTGGTGATTTTTCAGCCTAAATGCTGATTATCCTTGGATGATAATGTATAATTTATAGGACTTTATAAAGGTAAAAATAAGATATTTGATATTTATGAAAACAATAGTGTCTGACACATCACAGGTGTTCAACTGACATCATTTTATTCTTGGACACAGCTCCAACCCACAGTCTGTAGTATCTAAATAGGAATTATGATTACTACCTATTTATTTGAAGGGTTGACACACCTATGATTGAATTGCACTGCCTTATCCTTTGGCTATATAATTTTTAACTTTACTTAAGATGTTACGTCATCATTTGGTAAGATGTAGTCAAGAGTTAATCGCATGGGTTGTGACAATGATTAAACATGATGCAGCTAAGGTGCTTGATATTGAACAAACATCAACCCGTCGAAGCCGGTATTAACACTACAATTCCACTCACTCTCCCTGCGATAATATACCTCCCTGTAATAAAAACACTAGTGACGATCTAAGGCGCCTTCGTTTATTTATTTACTGCTCTAAAAGACCTGTTGGGATGATTCAAGTCTGTTTTAAGTACATTTAGAAATGTGATACATTTATTTGTAAAACAACAATTCTAATTAGTTTGTTCTCTCTTGATGAAAAGAAACATTAAAATTTGGAAAAAGCTAGCAAACTCTAACCTGAGTAGAAAATAGAAAGATAGCTATTAACTTGAAAAATTGGGAATTCAAGGAAGCTTCAGGCATGGCTGGATCTACACCCTCGATCTTCAGTTTATCAGGATTCTATTATGAATGAGCTTTCTCTCTCTCTCTCTCTCTCTCTCTCTCTCTCCCACTCTCTCTTATCAGAGCTCTGCTTTCATCTGTTCAGGTTTTTTTTTTTTTAATAGGCATGGATTCCCTCAACAAAATGGCAAAAAGACTACTGATAGTTGTAAATTCATATTCTTTCACCTTAGTCTACCTACCATATGTTGCATGCCACTTTTTGGTGTTTGAAATGTTTAGTGTGGAAAAATGTAGATTAGCTAGGGCTCTGCTTGCCATGCTGTTACTGCATCATAAAAAGTATGGGGAATCGCCTCAAGTTTTCATGTTAGAAATAGCATTCCATCTATTGAAGAGGAAAATGTAAGAGCATGGCAAAAGTAAAGGAAAATGGAAGTTAGAAGAGATAGTTCAAGAACAGTAAATGAGGCAAGAACAGGGCCATGGAGACAGAGAATTTTAAATGCAGTGATAATTTTGGGTCAAATGTTTAAGACATGGCTGCCCAGAGAGAGAAGGGAGTAGAAGGAGAGTTGACTCAAGTTACTTCTAATCTGGGCCAGTGAATGGATCTTAATGTAGATTCACAAAACTGGTAACATAAGAAGAATTTTGATAAGAGAGAAAAGAGAAGTTCAAAAGACACTTTGAATGTGATCTCGTTCCCCCAACCCCGTAACAGAGATGTCCGCCATTGGGACTATATCCAGACAACTGCAGAAATACAGAGTCTGAAGCTACTGTGCAACACAGCCTTGAAGGCAGTTCCCACAAGGGTAACTTATGAGTAGGAATAAAACGCAGGGAGGAAGCTGTGATGATGGTGTGTGTAAGAATAATTCAGGTAGCAGGGCCCAGCATGGTGGCCTAGTGACTAAAGTCCTTGACTTGAACGTGCCAGGATCCCATATGGGTGCTGATTCTAATCCCATATCCCCACTTTCCATCCAGCTCCCTGCTGGTGACCTGGGAAAGCAGTGGAAGATGGCCCAAAGCCTTGGGATGCTGCACCCACGTGGGAGACCCATAAAGAAGTTCCTGGTTCCTGGCTTCTGATTGGCACAGCACTGTCTGTTGTGGCCACTTGGGGAGTGAATCATCGGATGGAGTATCTTCCTCTCTGTCTCTCCTCCTCTCTGTATATCTGAGTTTGTGACAAAAATAAAATAATCTTTAAAAAAATAAGAGTAATTCAGGTGGCAAGGTGTTTTCTTTCTTTGCTTCTTATTGCTAGTGTGAATAATTGTGAGGTTTCAAGACTCCCCTAGACAGTACCATTTAAAAAAAAAAAAAGCTTCTTGGATAAGGCCCCAGAAGCATAGACAATAAAAAACAACAATAGACAAATGGATTACATGAAACTAAGATGCTTTCCACAGCAAAGGAAACACTCAACAAAGTGAAGAGGCACTTGACAGGATGGGAACGAAATATTTGCAAATTAACCAACTGATGAAGGATTACTATCCAGGATCGATAAAGAGCTCAAGGAACTCAGCAACAACAAAGCAAACAATCTAGTTAACAGATGGGCAAAGAACACGAATACCTTTTTCCAAGCATGAAATAAAAATGGCCAACAGACACCTGAAACAGACTGGGATCACCAGCCACCAGGGAGATGCAGGTAGAGACCACAGTAAGAGTTCACCTCACCCCAGTGAAAATGGCTGTCACAAAGAAAAAGAAAAATACAAATGCTGGCGAAGAGAGATCTACCCTCATATACTGTTAGAAGAACAGGAAAGTACAGAGGACAGTACAGAAATCCCTATGGCCCAGCCACCTCACTCCTGGAAATGGAACCAAAGAAAATCAGCATGTGAGAGTTATCTGTATCCTAAAGTTTAGAGCAGCTCAATCCCCAATATCGAAGATTGGAATCAACCCAGATGTCTGCCGACTGGTGACTGGATCAAGAAAATGTAGTCCATATACCACAAGAAGATACTACTCAGACATAAAAATATCCCGTCTTTTGCCACAAAATGCATGTAATGGGAGACCATGACACTGAGTGAAATAAGCCAGTCCTAAAAACACAGATACCATCTTTTCTCTGACATGTGGTAGTTAATAGAGAATACAAAAAAAAAAAAAGAAAATGCATAGAATGAATGTGACAGCTTATGATTTGATTGTTGCTAACAGCCTTTCATCTATGTTCCTGTGCAGTAGTTGCATTTACGCCTTTTACTTGTTGAACATGATGGCTAGCCATGTAGTTAGCTTGTGATTGCAAAATCATTTGAAAGTATGTTATTGTAAATATCCAAAGGGGGGAAAAAGGGGGAAAAGATTAAGGTGGGGAGGAGAAAGTATGGTTATCTTCTTACAAATTCTATTTATGAAATACATGAACTATGTTCTCTTTAACAAAATTAAAATAAATAAAAGCAAAAGATTAGGCAAGGAGAGAGTTTCCTTGGTTCCAAAAGGCAAATGACAGAGCAGTCACAAATGAGTAACTAAAATTCTATTATATCTATTATATATCTTTTTAAAAGATTCATTTCTTTAAGTGAAAGACAGAGTTTCAGAGATAAAGGGAAAGGCAGAGAGAGGATTTTCTATCTGCTGATTCATTTACCAAATGTGAGTGGCAGGGTACCTACCAAGCACTTGTGTCATCTTCCACTGCTTTCTCCGGACACGTCAACAGAGAGCTGGGTTAGAAGTGGGGTAACCAGGACTTTAACTGGCACCCCAATGAGATGCTGCCATAGCAGGCAGTGGCTTGTCCCTCTGCACCAAAGTGCTGAGCCTCCGTTCACCACCTCCCAGGAGAACAAGAAGCTCCATGCCCTGGCTACAGGAAAACATAATCCTGAGAGCACCTCCCATGACTTCAGCAACCCAGCTCCTGCCTTTTGGGATACTGTGTGGAAACACGTTTACAAAAGGGTAGCCGAAAAGGAAAACCTAGTCTTGGGCACTAGTCACTGAGAAAATGCAGAAAAAAATAATGTCAGTTGTCCCGTATTTGCATTTGAATACCTTCCGCCTATGCCTCGTGAGGCTTGTCAGGCTAATGAAATTTGGCACTTGGTAACAATCTTCAAGAAAATGAATCAAAGACTAAAGCGGGGACGTTTTAACACAGGAAATGTCTTAGAGGTGTTTGGGGACAGCCTACTCACGTGAGAAATGTGCAAATAAAGACCCATCAGATGACATCCTCAGCTGCATAAAGTGGTTTTAGCAGAAGAGCAAGTTGTGGAACCAGGTCATCTTGAACTTGCCTTTTGGTCTCACTCAGGAGACTTTGCTATCCGTAGAGGAGCTGCCTGCAAGGGCTGTATACCCGTGCGGGATCGCAGGAGAGAACAAAGGAGACAATGCATGGGGCTATCTTTCTATACTCTTGTCGTTGGTCTGAAAGAAAAATGTGAAGCATACAACTTAGGCACCTTAAAACTTCATAATAAAAACAAACATTTAAGCCCCTTGTGGGGGTCTCTTACGGAAGACCCATAAATAAACAAATATTTCCTGGCCACTGAAAGAAACCCAGAGAAACCAAAACTGGAAGATGAGACATCAGAAGTGGATTTTGAAGACTGGGGGGCGGGAGGGGGGCGAGGGTGGAGTGTTCAGAAATTGTTGTGATAAACTTCCCTGAGTAACTTTCATGTACCTGAAAGCTGAGACCCGCCTCTTGGTGCAGTGTCTTCAGCATTTGCCTTTCATAAGGATGACTTGATGTATGCGTGCAGCACCCACGGGGCAGGGTCCCAGCTGAGACCAAGAGAAGCAGAATGCCTCGAGGAGGCACCATCCACAGGTTAATGTCTGTTTCTCTTTTGCCCATGCCAGGCACGGTTTGACTCGAGCGCAGGGTCTAACACCCAAAGCTCTGTGTTGGTGATGCTGAGAGAGAGGAGCCTGAAGGTGTGAGGCTTAGCCTTGGACCTTTGAGAAGGGATGAGGAGGGGATAAGAGCTTCCGGAGTCTCTGCGCCAGACTCCTGGTGGCTTTATAGCAAAAGGACAGGGTCTCTGTTTTCTTGTCTGCAGAACGCGGATGGGATCACACTCACCCCGAAGGGTTAAGTTCTCAAGACTTTGAGCAAGTCAAAAGAGCACCTATGGAGGGCTCGGAACACTGCCCAGTACGGGGCACCTGCGGTAGGAGAATCTATTATCACCATTGTGACCATCTCCCCATTTCACAGATGGGAAAGCAGAGGTGCTTGCATCCTTCCTGTAGAACTTCTTGGTCCTGTTGCTGTATGCTCTGGCCATGTGTCTGAGCTTCTCCAAGTTCTCCCTGCAGCTTGGATTTCTGCTGCAGAAGGTGAGAGACAGGGAAGAAAGGCAAAAGTCGAGCATTTTCCAAATCAGAGCCCCGCAGTCTCCGATCCCTGTGAGGGCCATAACCCCCAGTCTTGGTCTTTCCAGACGTCCTCTGCCTTTGCAGGAGCTTGTCTCCCAGTCTGCTAGCCATGGGACGCCAAACACCCATTGCATGAAATGACCTGTGCTCAGCACCCTTGGTCTGGACACAGCTTTATTAACAATGAAGTCGCAAATTATAACACTCGCTGGGGAAGACACACTTTCCTCCCAATTACAGTTAATAGAAGAAAATTAATGTAGCAATTAATGTGGCTGCTTTTACAGCCCAGCATAATATGTCTGGGGCCACAGCTCTTGTTCTTACCGTGGCCTCATAACAGGACAACCAGGGCCTGGAGCTTAATAAAGTTTTTGCTTTCCCTGTGTTTAAACTCTCAGGCCATAACTTACTTAAGAAACACAGAGAAAAAGAGATTATTTAACATTTTTGAGGTTCCCATGAGCCATAAATCACTTTCATACACGCCATATTTGTTGAAAAGGACAGAATACATTCAATTTTACAGTATATTAAACTTCATCTAATTTGAACGTAAGAACAGACCAGCAAAATAAATGACCAATTTCTGAAGCAGAAATTACCATTTGGTTGGTGCCATTACAGAGCCGCTGGTATTTTATCATGTTCTTAACATAATATTGCTTGTCTAGCGATGCATAGTTATAATGCTATTCCAAATTAGAAGGCGGTGAAAGAGAAGTGCACACGGTTTTTGTTTTAATAGGCATCATTTGTCAGATGTTATTCCGAGGGCTTTGTGCTGATGATAATATGCAGATTAAAGGAGAAGTAAATAGAAGAAAAGGAAGCCGCCCCCCACGGGAGAGAGGTTTCCACTCCCGACCTTCCTTCCAGGAGCCTTGGGTGTCAGGGAGAGAGAGATGGGCACGTGGCCTCAATCCTTCACCCTAGCTAACAGTAATTAATGTGCCCTTAAGACTCGCGGAAAAGGAAGCATGCAGTGTTCAACAAAAACAAAGCGCCCTCTGGAATTCCAGTGTGAGAGCTCAGCCTGCACAGTAGCAATTGTGGTCACCAGCGTCCCGGAGCTTCCAGTCATTTACAAAACACTGGCCTACCAGTTTGCATGCTGCACATGCTTAGGAACCCCGGAGGAGGTCACCTTGCTTCTTAATGAAAACTCTGTTAGTGAGCAAGGAATCCAGGCCTGTCGGGGAGCCAGTGGACGTGGTCACAGCTAGGAAGTGGTTTGAGCAGGTGCTGTGAACCTAAACTGGTTGTGCCCCATCCCTTAATTCAGTCATTCACGCAACAACCAGTGATTGAGCCCCAAATCGAGTGTCACATTCTGTTCTAGGCATGCTGTAATGCAGACTTTGGACCCTGTGTTTCTAGAAAGTGCATGACCCAACAAGGTAGAGATGTGCATGGGTAAATGCATGGTTCTTGGCGTTGAGTTGCCCGTGTTGGAATCCCTGCTGTGTCACACACAAGCTATAGCTGCTGAAGCAAGTTACTTAACTTCTCTGTTCCTCTTTCTCCTCATCTACAGAAAGGGCAGTAGAGTAACAGTTAGAGCATGGACTTGGAAAAGCTGAAAGCAACAAAGCTATGCATTTCACAGTATGCAGCACAGCAAGCTGTTGTAATCTGCTTTGTGCCTGACCTGTAAATTTCCCATCACATCCCGAACCAGCTCACTATCATCTCTCACCTAGAGTTCTTTGCCTCCTTCCCATCCACACCACCTCCTCCAGACAATCCTGCATGGAAAAGCTTGTAAGACATGTCTGAAAAAAGATCTGAGCTCTCTGCCTGCCCGACCCAATGGCTCCCCATTGCCCTATGTTGAAGTCCCAAGCCTCTAGCTTAGCTTGCCCAAGGTTTCCTGAAGTCAGACCCCTGCCTACCTCACCAGCATCCTCTCTCAATACTCTAGTCATGCTTGTGCTCATACCAAATAACCTTTATGTACTTTTATTTACATCTTTTCAAATGCCCACAGCAACCAGGGCTGCATTGGGCTGATGTCAGGATCTTGGAACTCAATTTAGATCTTTTGCATGGGTAACAGGGATCCAAGTACTTGGCCCATTATCTACTGCCTACCAGGGTGCTCATTAGCAGGAATCTGAACTGGAAACTGAGTAGCTAGGACTTGGTCCAGGCATTGCTGTGCCCCAAGAAGCAACTTAACACTGTGCCACAATGCCTGTCCCTCAATTATTTCCTGCCCCAGAATTTTCTACCTGCTACCTCTGCATTCTCTCAGTCTTTCCTAGGATTTTACAAATGCCACTCCCTCTTCCTAGACAAGTCTTGCACAGCTTAGCAGAGAGGCCTCCTCTGAAAACCCAATCCTCGCTTAGCTATTGTATTCTACTCTCACAATGATGTGGGCTCCCCTCACGCCAGCACAGCTGTCACTGAAATGCAACTCTTGGCTATCTCGTTGATTGCTAACCAATGGAGCATGAGTAGCAAGAGAATGGAGACTGTGTCTTTCATGCTCATCCTTTATATCCCAAGGACCAAGTACAGAACCTATCTCACAGAGGTTGCTCAACCAATATTGGTTGCATAATTATATGAATAAATAGGACCCAGCAGCCTCAGCACCTGGGTGCTGCTCTCACCCTTTGCAACATCAAGGCTCCACAGTAAGGTGAGAAGGAACCCACAGCTAGGGCTTTGCCAGGGTGTGCCAGGCTGAGTCAGGGCTCCCTGAGAGCCTCAGATTTATGTCCTCTGCTCATGGCAGTGGGTCTGGTCTCCCGAATCACATAAATAACCATGCAGCAATCTGGTTCCTGAACTGAGGCGCCTCCCAAGCTCACAGCATTGTGCAGAGGAGCTGCCAGAATTAGGCATAAATCCATTCCTTGATTGAGTAAGCAAACACCCACTGCTTGAAAGATTTCCTACATTACAATGCGCAGCAACAGACTTGGGAGGTTCAGAGCATGGGCCTGCTTAGCAATCAGAAGCCTTTTCTACCTACACTGCTCCCTCTACTTTGGCCCTCCCTGGTTCCACCTGTCACTTCTCGGCACCATTAATCCACTCCGTCAGCATCCATGGAGAACACACGCCAAGCCAGGTTAGGTACTTACATGTAAATTATCTCATTTACATGTCATCAGTGCTATAGCTGAGAAAGTTGGTATTTTTTTTTTCTCCCACACTTCAGATGAGGGGACTGCAACTTAAACAGATCAGTGAATTTACTCAGAAACATTGAGCTCAGAAATGGCAACACTGAGATTCTACCCTCAAAATCTCCACCAATAAACCCAAGCATTTGTCTACAGCAGAATAAGACTCTCTGTTGTCATATTTTCTTCTCATTTGCCCACTGTCATCTAACTCTCCCACCTCCTGCTTTATGTTGGTTCTTTCTTTTCTTTCACTTGTATGTGCTGGGAGAGGGTAGGTGATGCTGAAATGACAACACCCTCCTGAGACTTCACACAAGGCCACCTTGGGTCAGGGTGGCAGAGAGCAGAAGGCATTGCATTGACAGTTAGATGCACATTGCTGAATGACACATCTGACTCTGCTACTCATAAATGACTTGTCAAAAATAGTTACGTGGTGCCACTTCCCATAAGAAATACAATCTTCCATGTGTACAAGAAGATATGAGAAGTTTCTTGTTGATGAGTCTCCTCTTGTTCTTACCACTTAATCGTGCAGCCAACAGACATTTATTGAGCTCAGGCTACATGCTGCAGTATTGAACTAAATATAAGAAATTCAGAGGTAATGCAAAGCACATTTGATCTCTGCACTCAAACAGTCTGATTAAGAACAAACACCCTAACCAACCAGGTACTTGTGCCAGCAGATTAGAACCTTGTCAACTTCTATGCAAAGCCAATGGTTTTACGAAAACTTATAACAGGATTATAAATTAACCCGGGAACTGGGAAAAGCTTCTGTTTAAGTAAAGCTTTTGATTACAAGCAACAGAATCTATCTCTGGCCAAATTAAGGAATTGATTCAGAAGCTACTGGGTAGCTCACAGGCTTGAATCTGTGCAATCCCTGGTCCTTTCCATTTGCATTTGTCTGATAAAGCAGTGGTTTCCTTCCAAGTTGGATGCAAGGAGTTCAGGAGACAAAGGCATTTGACTTGCAGGGTTGTCAGCAGAAAAAGAAGACCACTATCAATTGTGGCTGCTCTAAGAACGTTGAATAATAGACATGAGATTTAAAGGATTAAAATGGTCTAATAAAAAAAAAAAACAACAAACTATGTACAAAAGAGGTACAATGGCATGAACCATGAACCAGACGCTTTGCTTCAACAATTATAAGCTCCGTTGATTCCTGTGACGAGTTTTACCTGTTTCCAGTATGAGAGATTGAAGATCTCTCTCATTTGTCTCTTTCTCTACCTTAAATATTTAGCAAAATTATTACACTGTGGTTAATCCAAATCCAAATGAAACTCATACATTGTGATTTTTATACCTTTTGCTTCTTTTAAGTACAAAGGTTGCCCTTCCTCCTATATTCTTCGCAAGAAGTCAGCAACAGACATAGATGTAGACATAGAAACCGGTCTAGGTACAGACACTGACAAACACAGATCTCCAAAACCCAGACATAAAGACACAAAAAGAGTCAAATTCTCACAGATTCCATTTTATAAAGTATTTGTCTGTTCCTTCATACTTTGTACAAATTGCTGCTAATTCCAAAGCCTTGATCAGATTCAAGTTCAACTTTTTGGTGAGACTGTCGTGAAAGACAGCACTTCTGTTAAAATCTGGAAAACGACTGGCTGTTTCCATTTGACAGATGGAAGAAGTCATTGCTCATCCTTCATTCCATCTATTAACTCATTAACAGTTGCAAAAGAGTGATGATTGCATGCACTGTATTTTCCTCGTTCATTAGCTAGGATACATAATTAATACAGTAGAGCCAGGATAAATGTGTAACATTTCCCTCTGCTTACTAGTCATCCAAACAGTCAGCCAGTTCTCCGGTATTTTCCAAGGATCATGACCTTACGAATGTGGTCAGACCTACATTCTAACCTATTGCAGCTTCTATTCTTGCTCATGCTCTAATTTTCCCATTTGGGCACTGCAGTATCTTACTCATGTTAATTTGCCAGTTCCTGTCTCCACCCTACTGGCTCTTTTTGAATCTTTCAAGTGAAAAATGGTATTTAGAGACCTCAGTATGGGCACTTTGGGTGTTCTGTGTTACTGAGTTACTCATTGTTCCCAAGTCTTTTTGGCGAACTTTCTTTTTTACTCATCCTTGCCTCTTTATAGTTTGTTCAAGCTTATTACCCACTTCCACCTACATTTTTGAATGAGAGAGAAGGTCCTATTCATCACTTCAGATACGAGCATTCACACATAGTCTCCCGTGCTGTTGAGAAACTATAAACCATAAGGAAAAGGAGGCAAATTGGATGCGGAAATGTGGACTCAAAGTCAGATGAATGCTAATCCTAGCGTTCAGATTAGTGCCTGATAATTTCTTGCCCTGATAAAGTTTCAATAATAAGTTCTTGTCATCTAACCCTGGCGAAGTGACCCAACGTGAAGAGCTGCCTATACAAATAAATCAACATTCTTATTATTTTTTATTTTTTTATTTTTCATGATACAGTTCCACAGGCTTAGGGACTTACCCTCCCCATCCTCCCTCCCCCTCACTGATTTCCCTATCTTATTGCAATAGCATAATTCTTCAAAAGCAGTCACAAGTCCATCATTCTGCTATTTAAATGTATCCTGAGGGCCTGGCGGCGTGGCCTAGCGGCTAAAGTCCTTGCCTTGTACGCGCCGGGATCCCATATGGGAGCCGGTTCTAATCCTGGCAGCTCTGCTTCCCATCCAGCTCCCTGCTTGTGGCCTGGGAAAGCAGTCAAGGACGGCCCAACTCTTTGGGATTTTGCACCCGTGTGGGAGACCTGGAGGAAGTTCCTGGCTCCTAGTTTCAGATCGGCATAGCACCGGCCGTTGCGCTCACTTGGGGAGTAATTCATCAGATAGAAGATCTTCCTTTCTATCTCTCCTCCTCTCTGTATAGCTGACTGTAATAAAGATAATAAATCTTAAAAAAATGTATCCTGACATTGTAGGTATAGGCAATGGTAGAAAGTCCAGGTTCCTATAATCAAGATATATGTACATATTTTTTAAAGATTTTTTTTTAATTTGGAAAGTCAGATTTACAGAGAGGAGGAGAGATAGAAAGATCTTTCATCCTTTGGTTCATTTCCAAAGTGGCCGCATTGACCACAGCTAAGCCAGTATGAAGCCAGGGACCAAGAGCTTCTTCTGGATCTCCCACACAGGTAGAAGGTTTCAAGGCTTTGGGTCATCTACTGCATTCCTAGGCCACAAGCAAGAAGCTGGATGGAAAATGGAGCAACCAGGTATGAACTGCTGCCCATATGGGATCCCAGCACATGCAATGTGAGGATTTTAACCACTAAGCTACCACAATGGGTCTTGTCAATATCTCTTTCACTGTTTCATCGGGAGTCCAATTCTAAAATAAATCAACATTGTGGAATATGTAAATACTGTTACAGAAATTTCTACAGTGATACAGATCCAGTACAATGGATGGAGGATCTGATGGGAGAAGATAGGAAAAAAACTAGGGAATGCTTTCTAGAAATGATGACCTACTCTGTGATGTATTTAAAGCATTAGTGGAACTGATCAAGCCTGGAAGGATAAAATCTCAAGCATTAGGTAAGAGTATATTGAAAGATTGAAGCTACACCTGAGTGTAATGGTATTTGTATAAACTTGTAGGTGAAATGGGATCACGAAGAGATTACAATGTCACACCTCCACTGATCGCACAGCAACGAGGTCTGGGACTAGGCCTAGCTCTCCGGGGTTAGACAGGCACATATGGAATATATTCAAGTATTTGATGAGAAATGAGAAAAGACCCAAGATTCCTAACTCAGGAGACTTAACACCATGTAAGCCAACGAGAGAGAGAGAGAGAGAGAGAGAGAGAGAGAGAAAAGCTTTGATGAGAAAGTTGAAGCATTTATTTTAGGAGACGATAAATTGGAGGTGATTCAGTGAATACATACAGGAGAAAATTGAGTGCCTGAGATGAGAGTTTGGCTAAATAAGGAAGAATTTATGCAATTCAGAATGGCAATTACATCTATAGCCTCCTTCTGGGCAGCTAGATCATAAACAAACTTTGACGCTTATTGTCAATGCTTTGAATCATGGCAACAGCTTCTAGGATCAGAATTTGGCCAATCTAAGACCAGTAGTCTGCAGACTGACCCAACATGAACATGCTGCATTGTGTGACAACTAAATAATACCTGTTTTGAAAAGCAATCAAAGACTCAACCGGATTCTGTGCAACATCACATAACACTGACAGCTAAGAGAACACAAAAGTACGGACATCCACAGGAAGGCAGAATCAGAAAGGGTTAGAGGCAGAGTCAGGTGCTACAGCGGGATCAGGTGAATTCCCAGCAGATAGACCATAACTGGGGCAGACTTCAGCCAGCAGTTAAATCACAGCTTGGGATGCCCTCAGATCAAATCACAGTGCCCACACTTGAGCTTGGGCTGTTTCTAATTCCAGATTCCTGCTGATGTGCGCTTTGCTTGGTAGTAGGTGGTGACTCACATATTTAGATCCCTGCCACTCATATGCAAGGTCTGTATTAAGTCGTAGGCTCCTGACTTCAGCCTGGCCTAGTCCCAACGTTAACAAGCATTTATTTGGGAAGCAAAAAGAGCAGATGGAAGGTTTCTCACTCTCTCTTTCTCTCTCTCCCTCTCTCTCTCTCTTCCTCTCCCGTTTCTATTTCAGACACAGAACAAAGATGGAGGCATTTGACTGCAAAGAGCAATCAGACCCCAGAGACGTAAACACATTTTGAACAGTGTCCTGCTCATTCAGGACCGACACCAGCGGTGATGAAGTCTCATGCTACAGGGAGTTCCGTCTGAGCTGCAGCTGGAACTCAGATGCCTATAACCAATTCCCCCACGGAACCCTCCAATGCTCAGAATTCCTTTACATGAATTGGTATTCCTAGGGATGACCTATGAAAAGGTGGCGAGAAGGGTTTCTCCGTGCAGGAGCCAGAGACCGGGCATGCTGAAGCCTTAGTCCCTGGTGGCAGAAATGTGCCAAAAGCAATTTTATGCAACATAGGATGCAAGTGGTGTTGACATTTTGGCCAAGGTAACAAAAGCTTAGTATAGTCTGCAGCAAATGTTTACCAAACTGTCCTGAAATCCAATACTACCTTGACTGAGGGATAGATTCTTCTGGAACGTTTTGTTTAGAGAGCAGAGGAGAACACATCAACATAACGAGGGCACCTGTACATAGAAGCACGAGTGTCTTTATCTTCAAACTCCTTTGAGACAGATAATGAACTGCCTGGATCCTGTGAGGAAGTCACGGAGAGGGGACAGTTTCCAAATATGAGGTCGGACTTAGAGCGAGGGAGATTGGCTGTTGGAATCACCGTGCTTTTGTTTGTAATTACAGGCTAACTAGATCTGAGGTTTGATTATTTCCTGCACTTCCTTCACACCCTCACAATGGACTCCCATGTTTCTACGTGTCTCCTTTCTCCGTCATCTTAATTAGCCTAATTAACATTATTACGGGAAACAAAAATATAGACTCAGCCATCACTAGCAGAATACTGGTGTAATTAAAACTTTTCCAATTAACTCCTTCTTGCTTGACACTTGATCTACCTTGGGCTTCTATAAATGATGGCTCAGCATCTGGCAGTTAACTTCTTAATCCTCTGTGTTGTTGGAACTGTTCTCAAACAATTAATGTGACATCTTCGCACCGGCACGCTCTTTTCCTCTTAGGAAAAAACGTGCTGGTAACGATCTCACCAGTTTTGACTTTCTGCTTTTCCTACCATGAAGTTTCTAACACAGCACAGATCCAACACATGTTCCATAAACACTTCCTGTTGATAATTGGATTTTCCATGTTTTTCTTGACCCTTCTATTCCTTTATACAAGTCCGGGACACCAGTCAACTAGTAGGTGCACATAGAAAAGTATGGTTTCATATACTTCGTTGCAAATCCAGCACGTTTCCCTTCTGTGTGGAGCTATTTCTCGTCCTCAGCATTTTGATCAGGCATGCGGGCACTTGCTGGGGCATTTTCACTAGCGGCTGTGACATCAGCCAAAATCGATGACAGGAACAGTTATTATTCCGTGTTGTTACTTTCTGTAATTTTTTTCTGGTCCCCTCTCAACCTCTCTGAGAAATTCTGATCCTATTGGTTCTCAGTTGAGTGGCAGCTCTGGCAGGCAGCAGGTAGATTTTACAATCTGCGCCCTTGGGAATCAGAGGAGAAGGGGAGGGGACCATCTCAGGCTAAAGCTGGCAGACTACATCAAAAACACCCACAGTCCAAGTGGTTTTTGTATGTTAGCTCAAGTACCCATCATCACAGTCAAATTGAGATGATCAAGACAGATCTGTCAGAAAGAGGCAAAATGACTCAAGGACAGGGCAACATCCAGCAGACATTGCGTGGGCAAAGGAAAAGAGACCAATTTTGTTGCAGCAGGTTTTTTTTTACTGTGTTATTTTATCTAGCTCACAAACAAATCTGGAGCAATGATACCCCCCATTCTACAGATGGGAAAATAGGCTAACTAGCATATTTCATCTCAGTCTTCCTTGACACCAAAGACTAGAAACCTTGACCATGACACTTGGTTGCTTTGGGCTTAACCAGCAATTCCAAGCACTGCTGGTTAAGACACTGCAGTTATCCCAGCCACCTAAGAGCAGAATCACATTGAAAGCTTTGTCTCTCAAAGGAAAAGAATTGGCAAGAAGTTAAACTCCCTGTCCGTTCTCCTCCAACCTTTCTAGAAACCCAGGCATAGCCTGAAGTCCTGCATGGCAAATGAGCCTCTCTACCTCTACAGCTGCTTCAGGCCCATCCATCCTCCATCACTCGCTAAGATGTTGTAGCAGCTTGCTAATCACCCTCCAAAATCTTTTGCCAAAATAGCAACCACACTGATGGTTTCAAAACAATCAGAGCCTATTTACCCTTTATTAAAATTCCCTAAAGGCTCCTCTTCGCTCTCAGAATCAAGCTGACGGTACTCCCCATGATAGCCGCAGGTGATTGATAAGGAACAGCATCACACTCCCTCTCCAACCCGGTTCACCGCTGCATTCCCCCATGCCCGCCACACAGATAGCACTTAGTAAATGTTTGTTCAATGAAGAGTCAATGAGGCAGAAGTCCCTTGCAGGTCAGTATGTTAACGCTAATGTAGTAGATTGATTCGAAAATTGCTCGCAATGATT
The DNA here is from genome assembly GCF_017591425.1 of Ochotona curzoniae. Classification (NCBI taxonomy): domain Eukaryota; kingdom Metazoa; phylum Chordata; class Mammalia; order Lagomorpha; family Ochotonidae; genus Ochotona; species Ochotona curzoniae. The sequence goes on from NW_024465421.1 coordinate 10,456,598, forward strand.
GCTGCCGCGTGCTGTTCGTGCCTTTGCATTGTCTCGTCCCCACTGGAGTATGAACTGAACCAATAGCTTGCTTCTAGCCAACAGAACGTAGCGAAGACAATGGGGTAAATGTGATTGTGTACCATGCCTTTGTCCTAGGATTGCAGTGCTACTCTTGCTAAAGTTTTTCACTTCCTTTCTATTGGTACTGCATGAGCAAGTTTCCAAGTTTGGGACCAACTTTAAGATGGACCCACCTGTCCAGGAACTGGAAATGTCCTCTACAAAGGCAGCTTCCAGACAAGAGCCAGCAATAAACTGAGATGCTCGGCTTCATAATCATAAGGAACTTCATTATTTCCGCAATGTTCTACTGACTTCATCCTCAGCCTATCTTGACTTGGCACTGAGTGCAGAGTTCGACTAAAGCATTCTTGACCCACAAAACTCTAGAATAAGACATCTGTGTTGCCTAATTGGTTACTTGGGAATAGAAAGCAAATACAAACCATGCAATGATCTGTTACTTATCACATGGAGAATTCAGTGGCTAAGGTCATGTATCAGTAGCTGCTCCAATGTATCAAAGCATTCAAGCCTTCAATAAACAATGGCCATATTTATCATATAACTCTGAGATCTGACTATCTCTTGTGGTCTGGGTAGTAGGACTATTCTTTGATAGGTTCTTCCAGGTGTTAAGGGTCAATTGGATGAGCCAGGCTGACCTTATTCACGGCAAGCAACTAGTGTATGTGTTGGAAAAAACCAGGCTGTGTCATTTTAACCATCCAGCAACCTAACTTGCAGTTCTTTACATTGGAAACCTTGATTTCTAAGCACAGCAAAGGAAGCAAAGGTCAGTGCCCAAATTCTAGTTAAGCTTCAATTTCATCCACATTTGCTCATCTTCCTTTAGCCAAGGAAGTCTAACCAAGATTCAAGGGTGGAGATATGCAGTCCACATGTAAATGGCAGGACTGCCAGCGCCATATTGCAAAAGACCATATTGCAAATGAGTCCTACGTAGCACTCATCAGTGGATGGAGGCTTGTATTTATCTTGAGGTGAGGAGGAGCTGATGTGGAAAGTAAGGGGTTGGGACAATGACTGGGTTAACGACACTGCAGAAATATAGAAGGGTCTCCCACATGGGTAGCAGGAACCCAAATCATTGGATCATGCTCCATGCTTTCCCAGGTGCAAGTGTAGCAAATTGCATCAGAAACAGAGTAGCTGAAACGTAAAGTTGCACTCGGGTATGGTATCCCAGCATTGAAACTGATGGCTTAACCTGCTGCATTGTAACACTAGCCCTTTTTTTCTTTTTCTGTCCTCCTTTCTCCATATTACCTCCCCATGCATTCAAAGACAACTTTTCAAATGCCTACTATAAATGAGGCCTGGAATATTTGATCCTTTTACACAAACTACCCTTTCTTCTATATCATCTTTCTTTTTTACATTAGCACACACATTTATAAGTGAGCACATACACAGAGTTTTTTCAGAGTCCCTTTTCTTTTCATAGTTTCCTTCCTGCTTGTCAAATAGATCTGAAATAAAGGAACATTTTCAAGACCTGCTGCTACTCCTTGCCAGAACTGCCGCGTGGGTGGGAAGGAAGCCTCTACAAGGCAAAACATTCCGGAATCCGGGCCTCAGAAGAGCATCCACTGCTGAGCATCCCTTGCTAGCATTCAGTGAGGGAGAGTCTGTGATGGAAAGACAGAAAGAAATAACTCATATTGCAACTGAGCCTTCAATTCTTCATCTTTTGTTTTTTTTCTGGAAGAATGGAGGTGGCTGTGGTTGATCATAGGACTGTAATAGAGATAAGCTTTAAATCACTAAATTGATTTCTTTGACACCTACTACATACTAAGACCCTGTACAAGGAATTGAGTATGAATAGTTGTCAAGTACTGAGTGTTTTAGAGCACTTAAAATTCATATTATATGGCCCAAATACCCCATGGGAAATAAAGAGAAGGCGTGAAAGTGAGGTTGGCTCACTTTGATAAGGGGCCAAGAAGGTAACTTCTTTGCCTATTTCAAATTTCTAGCGAGGACTGCTCTACAAAGCAAGGCAGCCCACCCATGCAGATGTGACTTTTCCTGTAGTAGAGTTGCCATTCATGGACAGCCCCTTGGTGAGCAGAGGGCCAGGGTAGTGCAGGGACCACTAAGGTGTATGGTTGAGGTCAAAATTTAAAATCAGGGGGCACCTGAGGAAATGGAGACATCGCAGCAGTTAGTTAGTTTTCAATTCTGGCTTCTTAGTGCAATCACCAGGGGGCACTTGAAAATGTGACAATATCAGAATTCTTGACCCAGCAAGTCTAGTGTCATTGGTCCTGAATGAGGCCAGGACATGGGTCCACTGTCAAAGCTCCCCAGCGATTCAAATGGTAAGCCATGGGTGAACACCAGTGGGTCCAGGAACACTCTTGGTACACTCCAAGTGGAGTCCATTCCCAGCTAATAGCCCATCTCACTGATCTTGTTTTGCTGACTAGTCAGTTCTCCCACATACAGAGCAGTGCCTCTTCCCCAACCAGCGGTGGCCCCGTGTTCCTTGCTTTCCTGTGTGACGCAAGGAGACATCCTGGTGGGGAATCCCAGCATCAAAGAAGGAACACAACTCTCCAAGGAGGACAGCCATCAGAGAGCCAGTACTAGAGAGAAACACACTGCAGGGACAAATATCCTGTATATTTTAAAGAACAGGACGTTGAATCCTTGAACCTGTACAGTGGTTCTCACACCATGACCCTCAGAGAAGCAGTGGAAATTTGTTAAAAATGCAAATCGTTAGACACCCGGGAGGGGCAGACACAGGAATCTGTGTTTCCACAGGCCTCCAGAGCAATCTCACGGGAACTCCACAGGGAGAATCACTGATCTTGTGGGTGCCTACAGTACAGCCACGTGAAGAATCAACGCTCTGCAATGTCTGTGTGCATGTATTACGGTGTGTTTTAAACAGATATCCATCAGTGCATCTTAAGCCTGCAATCCAGTAGCTGCGGTAAAGATCTCCTGTTTTTCCACCTAGAGTCAGCCCTTCTGTTCGTGTATTCCTTCCGAAATCTCTGAGCACCAGCCTCATCCTGCGCATGTAAGCTTGCCCACGGTTAGTGGGAAAGCTATGTGAAGAAATCATTACAACACAGGGTAGAGAAGTTGCCAGATCTTGACCATGCCTTTGAAGCCCGGAAGAGAGAGAGGTTGACAACTCTGCCTGTGGCAATCCAGCATGGTTCATAGACAAACTCTGCTTGACCTGGGTCTTGAAAGAAGGGTCAGCCTTTCCCAAGACTCAGAAGGGGGCCTGAAGCAAAGCTGACCAGGCGAGGGCATGGGGACATAAAAGGACACTGCTTGCTCAAGGAGCAGCAAGTTCCCTCAAACTTCAAGTACTGTCAGTATCAGAAATAGATGGGGAGACTTGAATTCTGGGATACCAGGAGCCTGAGAAAATGTTTTCATCAAGATTCTACTGCTGTTGAATGTTACACAGGGAAAATATAAACTTTTCAGTCTTGGCTCATCCATTCTCACCATTGGATGCTTCAGTAAAACCTGTCAGTTTCTGAGATCAATATTTCTGTTTCGTCTCCCCAGCCTGTCTCCTAGTTTCTCTCATCACCATGCTTCAAACAGGGTCCGTAGCTCAGCTTGCACCTGTCAGTGCTGGCGATGGAGGCGAAAGTGTGCTGTGGAAAGTGGACCACCACCTCAGAGAGGCATTTCTTGTCTGTTCCTGTTCACAATCGTAGTGTGTGTGTGTGTGCACTTGAGTATTCATGCCCAGGCTTACAGAGGAACAGCCCTTATGGCAGGTTTTTAGAGCAGGCAGCCCACTTAAAAATCATCTGGTTCAGCCACTCCTTATTTTTAGTAAAGAAGTGACTCAAAGGAATTATCTTCCAAAGTCACACAGCAGTAATCATATCGGCAGGCAGCATGCCATGATGAGTGTCCCTCGCAGAAGGCTGGGAAGATTGCTTGTCTGTCTCAGGCTGAAAATGAAGGGTGAATAAATCCCAGAGGAAAAACCAAAGCCTCCAAAGAACAGAGGCGGGAGGTAGGACAAAACAATAACGACAGCGTGTAGACACTCTGCCTGGATCTAAATGTGGGGTCCCTAAGTGGTAGAACCTGGACCAGATCCGCATTTCCTGAATAACCTCCTCCACAGTAATACCAATATACACAGTGTAATGTATGTGTATTTATAAACATAAAAATGTCTTCCATCATCACATACAATCCTGGCCCAGTCCTATCCAGATGATATCTTAAAAAAAAAAGAACTCTTTACATAAATATTTAAGGTATATAATGTGATATTACAAAATGTACCTATGATAAATTGGTTACTATTGTGAAATAAATTGACACATTCAAAATTTCACATAAGTTTCCCCCCCTTTTCCATTTTATGACTAAATGATTGGATTTTCACTCCTGACTGCTTTTACCAGACCCTGAACACAGACTTAAAAAACTCCAAGTTTTTCTTTTTTTAAATTATTACACAATTGTTAAATATATGTTGACAACAGGAGCGGGACTCTGCCATTATCCATACCTGCAATGAGAGACTTATGACTGCTTTAGAAAAGCAAGACTATTGTAAAATATGGAGAACTAGTAGGGAGTTTTGAGGGAGATTGGGAGGGGTAAGGAAATCCCAGAGCCTATGGAACTGCATCATAAAATGATAATAATAATAAATGAAAAAAAAATCAGATCTGGAATCACCTCAGATGAGGTTTCTGTGGAGATCCATTCAACTGTACTGCTGGCCTTAGAACTCCAACCATGGACCAGAATCCACTTACTCAATAGAGAAGAGGACCTGGTGGCGCTGGCATTTGATCAGTCCAGGCACCAGGGACTTGAAAAGTAAAGAGGATTTAGGGAAAAAACATCTAACAAGAGCAGAAGGTAGGCCCCCTAGATTTCACTCACACATTTCTCTGTTCCTTTGTTTAGCTGGAAGAAAATTACTACGCGTAATTCACACGGGGACTTTAAAACTTTTTTGGAATGGAACTGAATGGTAAGTTTACTTTGGTTCCAAAGTTTTTGAAAGTCACACATAGTTCCCCTCTTTCTTCAACTTAATATTTTATTTATCATTTTTCAAAATAGCATATCTTAAATTACATTATTATAAGAGGCTTAAATCTCCACTAAACAAAGAGTTCAGTTGCTAAAAAAATAAAAACACCATAGTTCAGTAGGAAAATAGGCAAAGGGCCATACACAATGAACAAATGAGTAGATGTTCAATTTCACTCACACAAAGTAAATTTCAAGTAGCCCCAAAGCCATTAAAGTTATAGTAGAATATTCGTTCGTTTGACAAAGATTTTTTTAAGTCTGAGATAAAGCATTACACTGTCAATAAAATTCTTATATACAGTTGTTTCTTTTTCAATTAATTTTTAAAATCTCACCCCCCTACGTATAAGAGAAAATATGCAGTATACATTTTCCATGAATGCTTTGAAGATTGTCCTTCACCCTCTGTGAATGGATTTCTATTTTTTTTTATTTGGCTCCAAAATAGATTTATCTTTTAGTGCCATTTTCTAGGAACTTTATGAAGTAGCCTCATATTTGCCAGCAACTAGGGCAAAAATAAATCAGCAATAAAATGCATTTTTTCTGCACCCATGAATTTCTAGATCTGGAAGGGTAAGAACATACAACAAATCAAAACATCAATCCCAGAACTGTGTGCTCAGCATCTCAGTGAAGTTGCCTTAGAATGCATTTTGGAAGCACACGATAAAGGTATCTGAGCTACCTCTGGATCTACAGGAGGCATCCAGGAAAGTGACATTTCAGCTGGAGGATACGCAAGCGGTCTCCAGGCAAGCAAGCGAGAGAGGACAGTCAGACAAGAGGAAGCAGCATGAGAAATGGCTTGGAGGTGAAAAAGACCCGAGTGCTAGTGTTTGCTAACCTCCAAATCTGCACAGACCTCAAGACAAGCTAGGGAGAAAAACACTGGATTCCCTGACTCTCTAGGTCAAGTGCCCAGCAATCCAGCGTGGAGTCTGACCCACGGGTCTCGACATTTCCATCTCTACACAAGTGAATAATTTCCCCTTCACTGCAGGGTGACATTTCTTCTCTGAAACCACGATCTGTAAAATTAGATGTCTCAAGTAGCAGTTCTCTCGGAAGGCAAAGAAGACATGTTCTGAACCCCGGGCTGCAAGTTATGAGTGTGTTTGTCTTTTACCCAGAAAAGTTGGATGGAGCTCCAACACAGAAATTGACAGAATATTTGGGAAGAAACAGAGGGTGTGAAAGATACTGGTTTCCAGTGGTGGGCTGGACCGGCGGGAGCTGGAAGGCTCATACAGTGGATGAGGAGGGCTGAACTCACTATCCATGAAACTCTGCACGCAGCAGAAACTCAGTTGGGCACGAGAGACACTTGACCATCCAACTCTTCCCTGATTCTGAATTCAGCTTTGTGTCCTGCCACGGCCACTATCCCCAGACACATTGAAAGCCACGCTACAATATTTCCTCTCTATTCTAGGCAAGGAATATGCAAATAGTCTTCCCCTAGAGTTTTGCCAAATCTTCTGTCCTCAGCTGCGTATGGCCTGGTCTATTTTGCAAAAGGAGATGATAGTGCATGCATCCATCCAGGCTTCCCCTAGTACCAAACACAATGCAGGATCCATGGTGGGAGGTGGAGTGTTGGTTCTGGAAGCTCCACTCTGCAACATGTGTCCCAAAATAGGAAGTTCCTTACAGAAAAGTGATATGAGAGCCAGTGCTGTGACTTCGTGGGTAAAACAGCACTGTCATCCCATGTGAGTGTTGGTGAGTGCTGGCTGTACCACTTCCAATCCAGCTCCCTGTTAACGACCCTGAGAGAGCAGTGGAAGACGACCCAAGTGTTAAGGACCCTGCACCCAGGTAGGAGACCTAGCTGAAGCTCCTGACTCCCGGCTTCAGTCTGACACAGAGCTGGGCATTGCAGCCATTCAGGAAGTGAACCAGCAGATAGAAAATCTCTCTCTCTCAATCTCTCACCCTCTGTAACTCTGCTTTTCAAATAAATAAAAATAAATAAGTCTTTAAAAAAAAGAGTGGTGTCCTATTTCCAGATAGCTTATGAATATCTGATCAAGTATATCTTAGAGGAAATGTAAGTACATTCGAGTAACCACCCTCCTCCACACCCCTGCCCAGAGATGGGCTGCAGCTCACTGTAAATTCCTTAAAGATCACACATGGCTGACCAATCAGCCCCCAATTAAGAACAAGAACCTTAATCCCCGACTACTCCGAGAGCCTGAGTTAAGCAATAGTTGCCCACCTCCTTGCTCTGTGTGTATTCTGATACAGACCCACTTTTCTTCCTCATAACTTTATTTTTTCAATGACAACATCATAGTAAAACGAGGAAACCAAGGATCCAACAATTGAGCTAGCTCTTCCAATACACACAGCCCAGATCAGAAAACCGTACTGATGGGATAATGGACCCCCAGCATTTTCATGTAAAAATATGATCTATTCTCCGGTGGGGGGGGGTGGCATAGACAAGTTTTCACCCAGCCAGGCAGCCGTGACCACAACTCTTCAAGTTACATTTTTCATTCTGATTGCTGGTTGTTGCATCTTCTGACTGCACTTGTGTGATTAAAGGAATAACATATTCATGCAAGAATAAACTATTGTGCAGATTTATGGTAGGCTAGAAAGCTGTTTGTTCAGGTCTATGATAACAAAGTCCATAAACGTTAGTATACTAACTAGTCAAGTGAATCACTTAGTGTCACAATAATTCTAAATCACTAAACAGCATAGTACTCATGACTTACGATGTTGGGAATATTTTTAGCTGAATGGATGAGTGGGTTAGGGTGGGCTCAGAAGACACGTACTTCTTGCCTTTTTTGAATTCAATCCTGTGACTTACGGTGGGTTGTATGTTCGTTGATCTAGGGTGGAGTACGACCTATCACACACAAAATATCAGGCATTCTTCCTGAAGTGACAGACCGACCACTTTATGTCATATGTCATTGCCTGAAGCAAGTTATAACTTACTCCAAAGGGAAACAAACTATGATCTAATGCTTTCAGGAGAAGAAAGCTAATGAGAACAGAACAAAAAACACGACAGAAAGCCCTCCAAAAGCATTTTCTTACTGGGCAAATGTGCCTCTGTCCAGCACTCCCTTGCACTGGGAAGCTTTGGGGGCTCCACTAAGCTGGAAGATATTCCTGAAACACACTCTACACAATGTAACACCAACCATGCCAAGCCCTGCCTGTGACTGTCAGCAGGACCTGCCTTCAACATGGCAATAATCATGTCCCACAGCCCAAAGAAACCTTAATTGAGTGGCTTTTTAAAGTGAATTGGGTCCAATGCAGATTCCTAAAGCTGGTATTTAGTGGCCTAGGTAAGATCTTCAGCCTTAAATATTACTGACCAATCCATGTCATCAGTTTCATCCAAACTGAGTTCCTTCAGGATCAGTTCATCTCTGTGAAATGTGTATGTCATGAACTTTGGCATCCAGATATGTTATATCAACATCAGATAAGAAAGCAAGGCTCTGAGAATCTTAGCCATTTGTTCAAGCTCATAAAGCTAAAATTGAAACTCATGTGTCTTTTTGTCAAAAGCAGAAACAGAAACTAATTTTAAAAGCAAAACGTTTGGATGGTCTTGATCTACACACAGCCCCCACTTCCCAAAATGATCCTGCAGAAGGACAAGGTCAAAAGCAGACACAGCTCAAATCTGGGTCTTCAGATGCTGCAATACAGACTTAGTCTAAGGAACCATGACTCAAAAAAGAAAGACGACAGAGTCAAGCAATAACAGTTACAGAGAAAACCCAGAAAAAGGCATCTTCATCTCTTCAAAAATGTTATTGTGATTATTTATTATTATTATTATTATTCAAGGAACATATAGGCAAGATAAAAAGTTCCCTCCACTTATTGCCATGCCAACTCTGGGAGGTGGAAATCAGTTGAAACCTCCCAGGTAGAGAGCAGAGTCCTAGTTCCTTGAGCCATCATTCCTTGCCTCTGTTGCAAGCTGATCAATTCTATCCCCAAAATGAACTGGAGGCAGACTTCTAGAAGCTTAAGAATGTTTACTCACCAGCCAGTGGACTGCCCCATACCCCTGCAAGTGGAAGACGGGGAGAAATCCCGAATGGTGGCTATCAGGGGTTTTTAAGTTCACACTGGAATGAAAACTATCCAATCAACTAAGTGAACACTGGTGTGGGTGCAGAAGATTACCTAATGAACTAGACTAACACTGGTGCAATGTGATGAATGGGGAATTGTCAGGAATTCTTCCTGTCTTCTCGAGGTTGGGCACTCTTTCCTCGCAGGGATAGCCATGGAATCTTAATGGATGCGTGGGAATTTCCAAGTTCTGAATTGGCCAACTGGCTGGTAAAGGTGGCAAGAAACGTTCAAAACACCCGTGTTTGGGCCTGAGCTGTCAGGGGAAATTATGCAGCTGAGTGCTAATACTTTCACAGGCTCTGCCAGACAAAGAAAAGTAAGATCCCTTCCTGGAATGAAATATTTTCCTAAGGCACACATTCTCCAGCCCAGTGTCATGGCATAGAGGCTAAACCCTCACCTTGCAAAGCACTGGGATCCCGTATGGGCACCAGTTCGTGTCCCAGCTGCTCTACTTCCTATCCAACTCTATACTTGTGATCTGGAAAAACAGTAGAGGATGGCCCAAGACCTTGGGACCCTGTACCCACATGGGAGACTCAGAGGAAACTCCTGGGTTTGAATCAGCTCAGATGCAGACCTTAATATATATATACACTCCCACCCTTGCAAGGGACTCCCCTAAAACTTGAGGTCATGGCATGAATCAAGTTATGAACACATTAGAATGTTTTAGGGGGTACAGCTTGACAGACCCCAGTTTCTATTGCCTGAGCTACCACAGTCTCTCAGGGTCTGTGATATCAGGAAACTGGGTTCAGGAGCAGGAGTCAAATCTCAAATCTTGACACCTTGCTTCTTATCTACTCAGCTTCTTACCCAGGCACCATCTCAATCCATGTGTTTCCCTGTTTCTGATAGTGGGACAGAAGCCCACCACAGGTTCTCATAGCCTCTAATTCAGGACCAGTGGAGACTCACAAGGAAAATGTGTTCCTGGGTCCCTGTGACAGACAGCTCAAGGCTCAACAAAGTTCCCAGTGTGGCAGACTGGATCATACTCCCGGAGCAGCCCACAAATGGTGAGCAGACGTGATGTGCGTCAGTGCTGGGTCAAGCCAGTTCACACCAGCTAGCGTGCTGTCTTCCCACCTCCTTCTTGGCTTAGCTGTCATGTATTTTTGGGTCTACTTTGTTTTCCTGATGTTTTAGCTCATATTCTTTTAGCTTTGATGCGTGTCACTTTTCCCGCAGCAATTTATCATGGCTTTTTCTGAAATCAGAAAAGTTTTGGAAGAACGGTACAATGAATACCTATATATTTGTCACCTTGGTTCTATAATTAACATTTTATGATAGTTGGTATATTACTTAGCAGTCCACTGATCTATCTTCCTGCCCTTCAAGCTATCCATTAATCCATATTTTTTAAGGAAACTTGCATCAGAACTGAAGGGAGTAATAAAATTTGGTTTGGGCTGAAGCACTCATATTCAAGTTTTTCTCTTTCATCAGTTAACATAAATTATTCTGACAACATAAACGTGACGCAAAACTGAAATCAACTTATTTTATTCTAAAGAGTTTAAGAGCAAAGTAAGCACAAATTTTTTTCTTTAAGCCTTTTTGGAGCCACATGGTAAAATCTGAACACAAGTTTTGCAGTATAAGAAATGGGAAAAGTCCATACACGTATTTTCACTGCAGGTAAGGCCTACATTTTCTGTAAGTGGTAATTCAACTTTCCTGCCTGGGAGCTAATTAAGCCCACACAAAGTAAGGAAATTTATCAAAAGAACTCTCATAAGGTAAGAAAATTCAATGTGTGCAAATCTCATTTATGAAAACATCTGGCACTTCCTTAAAAAAGTAAAATAAACTTTTCCAGGGATTGGTTATGGAACTGAGCTGTTCTATTCCCACGTCTACACCCAAGGGAAATGAAACTGCAGAGCCACGCACGGAAACACGTATACAACTCTTTCAAAGTAGGAGTATTTCCTTAGCCCTCTCCCATCTTTGAGAAGTTTTTATGTTAAATTTTATATGAAATTTTTATTAAGGTGAAAGTCATATCAGGCCATTAACCTTTGTAAATTGCACAGCGCAGTGGTATTTGGCATATTCGCAATGCTGTGCAACCGTAGGTTCTCTCTCGCTTTGAGAGTTTTCATCCTTCATAAAGTGCCTTGTACTCATTACAAATCACTCCCCTCCCCTTTCTCCCCATCCCTTCAGCTTCATGGGTAGCCATAACAATACCCAGAATATTGGGAGAATTCTTGAAGTTCAACAACCACAGATTGTCCAGCTTTCTAGGTGGGCACAGAACTAGATACACATGTAAGAAGATATACATGTAGCAAAAAAGCACATGAAAAGATTCTCACTATCAAAATGCAAATGAAAGCCGCATTAAGCCATCACCTTCTCCCGGCTATGATGACTGTACATAAGGCTGTTGGGAAGTAGGCCAGTTTGTACATAAGTGATGAGAATATAAAATAGTTTGGCCATTTAGAACATAGTCAGAAGTCACTCATAAAGCGAAACATGGGGCTAGTGTGCAACTCAGCAGTTCCACTCCCAAATTTGTGCCCGAGAGATGAAGACATGGGCGTGTATTGAAACATGCACACAAATATTTAGAATAAAATTATCCATCCAAACTGAAAATGACCCAAATGTCCATCTTGGTTTGGTTTGCCCTGTAACTGTCAGATATATATTTTTACAGTTTTATTTTTTTTTAGACTGTCAGATATTTAGCCACAAGCATAACACATCCTCTACTGCTTTCTCAGGCCACAAGCAAGGAGCTGGATGAGAAGTGGAACAGCCGGGATAGGAATTGGCACCCATATGGGATACCGGCACATGCAAGGTGAGAACTTTAGCCACTAGGCTTCCTTGCTGGACCCCAGGCAAACAAATCTTTTTAAAAAATGAATTTATCCACTAATGTATTACAAAATTGACTCATGGAGTTTTCTTTTGTTTTATGAATCTGAATCCCTTTCAAGCAACATTTATTTTAATGATCCAATTGCCCCTTGATTTGGTGCCACAGGTTTGGCACCTCCAGCTGGCTTCATTTTTTTTTTTAAGGTAGTTTTCTGTCATTCTGAGCAAGTCATTGCTGAAAGGCAGGGGAAGTTTCAGCCTTGTTACTCCTATGCACCTTCCTACAGCAATTTCTTCTCAAGTTACATTAATGTTTTATTATTATTATTATTATTATTCAGGAGAGATTCCATCATGGCAGCTTACCCCTGGGTGGTCTAGAAGTTACTATGTCATGTCCTTCATTTTGTGCCCCAGCAGTCAGGGTGGGTCACAGCAAAGTGAATTAGACTGGCCAGGCAGATCGCCCTTGGGATTCTTGGTATGACATAGCTGTTCATTAAGGTAAATGACTGGGTTAAGATAAGAAGCCTTGCCCCACCAATCGACAAGTGAGTTAATTTGAAATACTCCAGTCACCCCCTGCCCTGATCTTCTCATCTGCTCAATGGGGAAAACAGAGCCCTTCTCTATGATGGGGTGCTAAAGATGATGGCAGATCATTTATGAAACACGCACAGAATGGCTAAATGAGTGCAGTGTTACAGATGGTGCAGTCCCCGAAGCTGCGTGAGCCGCACTCCCCTAGGCTCATACCCTGAATCCTAGCGGTAACTCTTATCTTACAGGGAGTTGCTGGTGCTCATTTACTCTGTGGCATATGTAAGTCCCTCGCACACTGACACATTCTAAGACAATGTTCCAAGAGCTTGGCTAAAACCTAGCCTGATATGGAGCAATCTATTCCAAAGGCAAGTTTGGGTTTTAGCGAGATGATGTTCTTTTAATTAAATGCTAATACTGAAGATGGGCAAACTATGATTTTTCTTTTTAATGCAGCCTTTCCATTTACACATTTGCTTCAGACAAGATTTAATTTATAAAGTCCTCTTTTTATCCTCATTTCCAAAATAATGAAAGTAGCTAAAAAGGTTGCGGCATTTTAAAATGTTTTCCGTGCAACTGGGAAAGTCTTTTTCAATGCAGAGTGCTTTGGCGTCCCTGTGTTTATTAATGAGACTGCACCAAGCGAAAGAGAATTGCTTTAGTGAGAAGTGCAGGTTGACTTGTCTTAACCGGTCCGCACCCAATGCTCTAGACAATTTACCAGGAAACTTTCAATTATGCTTGAGGTTCTTTACATTACCGTGGGTGCCTGGTATAGGAGGATCCTTCAAAATACTCATGGAAAATTGAATTAAAAGATAAGCTGACTTTACTGTAAGAAATTATTGAAACCCTTACAGATGAGGGGTCTTTAAAAAGTTTATAGTAAATGTGTATTATTTTTTTTTTAAAAAAACTTATGTGTCAATTTCAAAATCTTTGCAACAAAACAAAGCTTTAATTTAATTCTTTTCCACAAATATTTTGTACTAACCTCCTGCTATAGGCCTGATACACAATTCTATGCAGTTTCAATAATTTATTATCTGCCCAAAATGTTTGTCCTTATCACTGCTCTGCTCTCCCCGTCCTCAGAACAAACTCTCCTGTTGCAAGTCCAAGGTCAAACAACTGTCTCCCCACGGCATGTCAAACTACAAACAGAGACTAAGTATCTTGAGTAAATACGCAGAAGAGGTTGGTAGAAATACTAAGAACAATGCCAGATCAAGATTGGGAAAAAGGAAAAGAGAACGTGTGTGTTGAGGCTGACGCAAAGAGGGTAATTCATGCTGTATCACTGCAGTGAGCTTAGAGCTGAGACACTGTGAGGTCCCCCTTTCACAGTCAAACCACGTGGAAAGGTATGTGATGCCATTTCCAGTTGTCAGCTCCTGGCCTAAAACTTGGATTTCTTTGGAAATGAAGGATAGGCAGTGCTACACTTGCTGTCGCTGATGCTTCTCTTTGTTCTCTCTCTCTAAACCTCTTCCACACAAATCATTCTTTTTCCAGATCAGTCGTGACCTCCAAGTTGTCAAATCATGTGATAAATTGTAAGTCTCACGCGAGGAAGATTCATGGAAACATGGAACTAAAAGATAAGTCCATTTTGGTGCTGAAAAATGAAATCTACGTGCAGCTCTTTCACACGACACATCTTTGGTGAACTTTTTGAAAACGCCTTCTGTGATGGATTTCCCCAAACATTGGCACCCAAACAAATCGTTCGATTTCATTGCTCATAGTCTTTATGAAGCATTTTTTGTGCAGAAGTTGCTGATTAGCACTGCACACTGTTGTACGCCCTCTCCCTGTGGGTACGCTTCCTTCCTTTGACTCCTCCAGCTTTCTCTTACTTCCTCGGCTTCTCCGTCTCCGCTTGTGTGGCAGTTCTTCTTTCCTGAATCTGTTTGTGTTAAGTGCCAAGATTCCATCTCTATTTACACATGCGCTCTCTGTGTTTCTCATATTCCTTGGCTGAGTGGCTCCCAGGTTTCTTCTACCCGGAATTTGTTCCTCATCGTCAGACTTGCACATCAGGTGCTTATTCAGTATTTCCGATGGGTTGTCTAAAAGATGCCTAAAGCTTTCTGCATTGGATGCTGCGTGTGTCTCATTTGCTCAACTCCTGCTCCAGCCATGGGAGTTCTAGTCTTACGGGAAGGCACCTGAACCGTCTCAGTTCCCAAAGCCAACACTCTGGAAGCCATGCTTTGTGTCCAGAGCCCCAGAACATCTGCCAGGGAATTCTACTGTTTCACCTAGATGCATACAGAGTCTCAGCACCATTGGGAATAAGCCACAGGGGCAGGTTCCCGCATCACTGCTTATTTCATGGAATGTCTGAATCTGTTCTGGACACAACAGGGACAGTCTTACCATATTGAAATGTAACTTAAAAACAGAAACAGCTACATCTTACAGAAACTATTTCAGAAAGCAGAGAGAATACTCCCCAACGTAATAGGTGAGGCTCAAGATATTTTGATCTTAAGACCCCACAGAAATACTGCAGCGAGCCTCTGCCTGCAGTTCCAGCTGTTTCACTTCTGCTCTGGCTCCTTGCTTGAGGCCTGGGAAAGCGTCAGAGGAAGGCTCAAGTCTTTGGGCCTCTGCACCCATGTGGGAGACCCAGAAGAAGCTCTAGCTGCTGTGATCATTTTGGGAGTAAACCTGCAGCAGGAAGATCTCTCTCTCACCTCTGCCTTTCAAATACTTAAATAAACCTTAAAAAAAAAAAGAAAAAGAAAACTAAAGGCCAATGTTTTTCTCAAAGAGTAGGCACAAAAATACGTGGTAAAATAGGAACAAATGAAATCCAACCACGTACGACAAAGGACAATGGTTTTATAAGCAACTGGGTTTCATTCCAGGAACACACGTTGGTTTAACACCCTAAAATCTGTTAACCTAATTTGTCACATCCATTTAAAAAGCATACAATCATCCCAATCAATAAAGAAAAGCAATCGGATAAAAGTCAGCACTCATTTGTGATTTTAACAGACAGAAGGCTCTCCGCAGGTTTGGAAGAAAAAGGAAGAAATCCCTTACCCTTGTAAACGGGGATGTGCAGAACACCCAGCCAACGACTCACTTATTTGTGAAATACTGAATGCTATTCCCCCTCAGTGGAGAAGCGAAACAGGAATATTTGCTTTAACCACTCCTGTACAAGAGCATGCCAGAGCCGGTGTATCAGAAAAAGAAAATACATACAAGGCATGCAGAGTGGGGAAAAAAGAGGTGACATTGTCTCATCTGTCAATTGCAGAAAAATCTCAGGACTCCATACACACACAAAAAAATCACTCAATCCAAAAATTAAATTTAGCTAGACTATAATATAGAAGTTGATACAGACAATATGCTATGTTTCAGAATATCAGAAGAAATAATTATAAAATGAAGTTAGAATAATGTCATCTCTCTGAGTATAATAATCTTTTAAAATTCAGAGATATATTCAGAAAAAAACATACACAATATTCTTCTCTGAAAACTATAGAATATTTCCATGAGAAATTACAGACAATTTAAATGAATGGGGAGATAAGGTTCATTGTTAAAATAGTCTACATTGATAAAATTTTATTTCTTCCTGAATACAGTAAAGTCGATTCATTTTGTGGTTTTTTTTTTTTTTTATTGGAAACTTAGATATGCAGAGAGGAGGAGAGACTGAGAGGAAAATCTTCCTTCTGCTTGTTCACTCCCCAAGTGGCCACAATGGCTGGAGTTGAGCCTATCCGAAGCCAGGCACCTGAAGCCTCTTCCAGTCTCTCACACAGGTGCAGCATCCCAAAGCTTTGAGCCATCCTCTACTGCTTTCCCAGACCACAAGTAGGGAGCTGGGAGGAAATGGGGGCCACTGGGATTAAAACTGGTGCCCATATGGGATCTTGGTGCATGCAAGGCGAGGATTTTAGCTGCTAGACTACTATGTCAGGCCCTCTTACTAAATTCCTAATTTAGTGTGGCCTTCAACCTTTGGTCATATTGCAAATTAAGAATATATTATCTAAAAAGAGAGAGAGAGAGGACTCTGATTTTAAAAAAATAAATAGAATGCATTCTAGAAAAAAAAATAAACCATGCATGATTTTCACAACATTTTTAACCCAAATATTTATCTTTTTCATTCTGCTTTTCTCCTAAACTTGTTGAAATTCCCTTGCAAACTGTGAGCTCCTGAAAAGCAAAATCAAACGGTCTGGGAGAGTGATATTCACCCTGATAACAGAAGAGGGAAGTGATATTGGGTGGGAGTAGAGCACCGCAGTTCAGACAGCGACAACTGGTGCAGGTTGATGTCGTCAGCAGCAAAAACAAGGGCCATGTGGCTGGAGAGCAGGGGACACCATGGAAATGGTATGGCATATGGCTGGAGAGAAAAGACATGGGGTGATTACACCAGCCAGGCTAGGGATTTGGGTCTTAATCCTGAAAGAATTAAGGATTCTAAGCAAGGGGGTGACATAATCAGATTGCATTTTTTTTTAAATGACTGTCTCTGCAAAGGAGAAAATATCTGAGGCAGGGCTTGGAGAGAACGCATCTGCTAGACCGGCTGACTCGTCAGATGCAGGTGGTGAGAATCAGGGTAAGGGCAAAGATTAGCCCTGGGTTTTAGACATGAATATCCGGTCGGAGGAGATCACTGTATACTGAGATTCAAAACACCGCAGCTAAATGAAGGTATAAGGCATCTAGCTTTGGTGATGCTCTAAAAACAGTTAAATATGTGAGAATGATCCCCAAAAGAGCTAAGCTAGAATGGAAACCTTAGGGTTACAAGAAAAGAGATGACAATAAAAGTGATGAGCCAGTGCTTGCTGTTTGGGAGCAGGTGAACGGGAGCATCGTGAAGAGCAGGGTGTGGAACTGTATCCTAAGAAATTACAGTTAAAGGACTCGAAGTTGGGGGAAGTATGTGGGTTAATGGTTGAGGCACCAGTCTAAACCCTGTGTCCTTCAGCTGCACGCCCAGGTTGCAGTCCCACCTCTGCCTCCTGCCACTGGCTTCACGTTAATGCAGATCCCAGGAGCCAGCAGGTTATGGCTCAAGCAGCTGAGCTCCTGCCACCTATGTGGGAGACCCAGATTGCATATCTGGTTTCTGGCTTCAGTCCCAGAACCCCTAGGAGTAGTTGACAATGCTGAACATAGGAAGGTGTACAGGAGGGCCATGGCACTGTTGTAGGCATATGGGAAGCCCTATAATCTGTCTCCACCTCTCAGATCAATAGTTTTGTTTTTTAAAGTAACTTGAGTGGGTGAGTCAGAAGAGGAGGAGGAACAAAGAAACATTTTCTATAAAGAGTAAATCCAAGGAATGGCATGGCAGCTCAATTGGTTAATCCCCCACCTTCAAGTGCTGGTATTCCGTATGGGCTCTGGATCAAAGCCCAGCTGCTCCATTTCCCATTCAGCTCCCTGCTTGTAGCCTGGGAAAACAGTAGAGGACAGTCCAAAGCCTTGGGACCCTGCACCTGCAAGAGATATTTGGAGGAAGCTCCTGGCGCCTGACTTCAGATCAGCTCAGCTGTAGCACTTGTAGCCCTCTGGGGAGTGAACAAGCAGATGGAAGACCTATCTGTGTCTCTCCTTCTCTCTCTAAATCTGTCTTTCGAATAAAAATATTTTAGAAAAAGAAGTCCACAATAATTCAGCCCAGCAGTGAGCAAGCTGGCAGGCCAGAGATGGACGGAGCCATAGGACCTGGCCACTGTGTACAGGGAGGTTGAGTCACTGGTGCTTCACCGACAGCCAGAGAGCAGGGCTGGATGGGGGACGGAGATGAAGTGGTCAACTTAGTGCATTGACTCCGACTCCTATGCTGAGTCACTTGGCTGTGAAGAAGAGTGATGTGCTGTTCAGAACAGCCTTTTTTCTATTTTTTTTTTTTTTTTACCAGTTCCTACGCTTTCTGCACTGAGTCTTGGGGGGCAAATCGATCACTCATGAATTGATTTTATTTTTTGCTTCTGTTGTTAGATTGGCCCTGGGGAACTCATTTTCAGTGGGTCAACTTAGAATCAAATCCGAAAGTCCATGTTGAGAAAAGCTATCTGCCATGGAGTACTTCCTGTCAGGCACCTGCTGGATACTCTGTGGCTGCCATCTCACTAACTCCTCCCAAAATCACTCTGAGTATGATGATTTCGGTCTCAGTTTGTCAGAGGAGATCAAGGCACAGGAAGGGCATGGCACTAGCCTGAGGTCACATGTCTGGGAGGATTAGAGCCTGGATTCAGCTTGGATTTGTCTGGTACCAAACTCTGAGCTCCTAGTCATGGTCTCTAGTTCCAGTGTCTAGAAGAGGGCCTGATGTGCCATATCAAAAAGTGCCCATGTCAGGCTGGCATGGTGGTGCAGCAGGTTACCGCTACAATGCCAGCATATCTTAGTGCCTATTCAAGTCATGAGGTCATGAACTGGGTATGTTTCCTTGGCTCATTGTTATTGTATCTGGCACATAATGCCACTCAAGGGATGTCTAAGACTTAGCTACATCTGCTTGGATGTCATGCAATTTCCAACCATATGAATCCTTTTTTTTCCCCCCCACAAAATGCATTTCCATGACACCCCTCCTACTGGTATTCAATGGATGTTTGCTGAATACAGAAAAGACTTGCCAAGTCATGGGAGAGTCTCACTGTGGTCTCAGGACTGGGCTTGCAGCTCCGTGGAAGCCACTCCTGTCCTGCTCAAAGTCCTAACACACTAGGAGCAGCAGGGCGTGTGTTGTCATCATCCTGGGGACAGAAAGGAGGAGGGACCCCTCAGCCACTTCCGTCTAAGAAATCTGTCTTGGGGAATTAAAGAGGCCAACTGGCTGAGCTGTGCTTTCAGCCCCCTGCTGGGGACTTCTGGTTGATTAAACTTGCCTTCAGCTCAAAAAGACATTCAAAGGGAATAATCAGAGGCGTCTGCTGCGCTTTTAGTGCTGAAGGACCTTTGGCACATTGGGAAAGCTGTGCACGGATGTCAAATCAGGTCTGTTTGTGTCTGGGCAGGTAAGGAGGGGGCGTCATAACCTGGTACCCAGCATGGTTTCTGAAGACCCTCTCTCACCCTCCATCTCCAGTGTTTGAATTCTCTTACAGCTATGGACTTTTCCTTGCAAATCTCTCAAAAATTCATCCTCTCTCTTTCCAGTCCCATTGCCCTAGTTCCAGACCTCATTATTTCTCACCTAGCTTTTGTCTCAATGTGTCGCAGGTGTCATTTGCTACCAGACAGCGTGCAGGCACCCATTCATGCAGAAGACATGAATGTTCCATATCACCCACCTAATCACATTGCCCCTCAGAGCAGGTGCCTTGCTGGCTCTCCACAGCCCTCTAGGCAGGCAACGGCATCCTTCCCACAACCCAGTTCCATCGGATCCCTGTCACCCTGTCTCCTGCAGTCTCTCCAGAGGAGCTCTTTGGCTTTGGCCAGAAGGCACCTGAGACCCGCTAATAGTGGCGCTGTGACTGTTCAAGCTACTATAACTCAGAGGTGCCCATTGCTTCCTCCTAGAAAGCCAGGTCGTGCAACAAACCTTGATCATTTTCCAGGATGTCTGTCACTTTTGCCAAGTTATCCTCAAAATCTGGGATAATTAGGTTGCATTCAATGGGTAGTCTTAACACTAGAGGGTTGCATGTAAGTGCACATCTGTTTCCTTCAGTGGACCACAGGAGACTTAAGGGAGGTTCAGGCACGTATAAAATACAGCCCAGAGAACTCAGACTACGCTGCCATAGATTTTAAGTTTCAGTCTGACAACGGTACCTTATGACTCTAGGTGAAGGGGACTGGCAAGGGGAAGATTGTTTCTACACTGGAGATACATTTAAGATAAATACATAGATACATAGATAGATTTGAATGCAGAATGACATAAAGAGAGGGAACACGCGAGAGAGAATCATATTCACTGATTGTTGGCCCCAAATGGTCACCACATCCAAGGCTGGACCAGGCTGATGCCAAGAGCCCAGAATTCCATCCAGGTCTACAACTCTTGAGGAGCAGTGGTCCAAGCACTTGGGCCATCTTCTGCTGCCCTCCCAGCTGTATTAGCAGGGAACTAGGTCTAAAGGAAAGCGGTCAAGGTTTGAACCAGTGCACATATGAAATACCTGCATGTCAAGCAGCAGCTTAGCCCACTGTGCCACAATACCAACCCCCTGGCAATCATTTTACTCAGTAAGATGTGCATGACAAGAACAACAGTGCTACTGCTGGGCTTATTCTGTAGCTGGTAATAAGTACATAAAGGCAATCAGATGAAAATGGTGATTGGTGGTGGTTTATATATTCAATCGTCTTTTTACCCCTACAGCACTCTGTTTGGCATGAAGGAAGCATCAAATAGATGTTATTGAATGAACGAAGCAAGCATGGATAGGAAAGTACAGGGAACCTCTCCTTCTTGCTCAGTGACAACAGGTAGGAAACTGGCCACCCAGCTGTGTATTCTTACAAACACAGGAGTGGATATTTTTACCAATCAACCCTTGCTAAGCCATGGTGTTGCCTGCTTTCACGTGTGAGCTAGATGCGTGTCCCCATTTCTCACACAAGAAGACTGAGAGGCAGTGAAGGTGGCTGACACTGGATCTGTCTGAGGTCGAACCCCAACACCTTCAGTCTGCGGCAGCAGCAGCAAAATTCCCACTGGCAAATTCTCCCAGGCTCCCTAGATGGCTCCGGCACTCCTTTGCAGAAAAAAACTAGGAGGATTGCAGATTATGTCAGGGCTGTTGCCTTGAAACCTGAATAGTCACTCACTGTGGAACTGTTTGTTATGAGGAATGTGCAGGCTGGAGAGAAGTGAGACATAAAATCATTATTTCATGCAGAAAGACATTGCCAAAGGGATAGAATTACTTACTATATTAATTCTGTCCTTCAGCCCCCAGCACATCTCACTGCATAACGACTTATTCGCAGAATGTTTTCTTGGCAACATTTGGGGACATGTTCAAGACGGGCTTTCACAGAAGTTGAATAATCTAAGGCTTCCCATTTTATTTCCTTTCCCTCTAAACTCGTCCCCTCATTGCTGCAGCTCTTTCTTACACCCCACCTCTTTAACAATCCCCACCCCTTAGCCAATCCCTATTTCATTGCACTGTCATTCCCTCTGTGACTCATTCTTAAACCACGCTTGTGCCATCTGATCTTCCAAACCCATCTCAGCCCTCTTCTCTTTCTTACGTTCCCCATTGTCAACCACTCTGAGGGGTTCCCAGTTGGAAAGCCCACTTCTACAACCACTTCTATAACCACTCCAAGGGGTTCCCAGTTGGAAAGCCCACATGAATCTTAAAGGCGGTCGCATAAAGAATGTTTGTGCTAGTCCACTCTAAATGGTTCTAACCCAAGACCAGAGGTCATGTGCTTTCCAAAGTAAACAGGTCAATGGCCCCCGGCTTTGGAGGCTGAAAAACCAACAGCACCAACACACTGGGAGGGTTGGGGGTTGGCAGCACATTGAGAGCGTACAACAGGAGAAATCACGGTGAGAGTGGAAGCCAATGAGGAGAGCAAGTCTTACCTTTGTTCCGTTGTAGCAGCCCATTCCAGGCAGGCTCTCACTGAGGTTCAGTCAGAACGACCCGAATACCTTGAAACACACTGCTCTCTGTGGCCTAATTATCTTGCACTAGCCTCTTCTCTTAAAGACCCCCTTATATACACCCCACCCCCATGCCGCCCTGGAGAGCAAGCTTCCAACACACAAGATATGGAGAACACGCTTAAACAATACCCAAGCCACAGCAGCGTTCACAAGCCATCATTTAGAGCCACCACATATACTATGCTCCGGAACAGTAATAGAGGATGATCAGAAGTCCATAGTTGCAATAACTAGGATTAGGATGTTGGGAAAGCAAACAGCATCTGCTTACCCCTATATTTATACAATCATGAATCACTCTTGAGAGTCAACTCACACTTAATGACAAAACAAGACAGACATTTCCGCTCCCATCAGAAACGGTACAACTTTCCTCTGCTAAGCAGTTAGGTGGAGCTGGCAGGCAGAGAGGAGCACGGTACGAAGAGCGAAGGCTACAGCCTCCCAACGTGGATTGCCGCTTGCCATCCAACTGCGTCATTGCCTCACTTCAAAAGATTTCTAAGTTAACTTAGCAGGTGCACAGAGAGTCGTCATGTGGAAGAGGGATTTTCTTCCTAGTCTAGTAGGATCGCAATGATCTAGTACTACGCTACGATTTCTTTTAAAGTTACCACAGCGCCCACGATCACATGTTGAGCACCTGGCATGTGGAGAACTGCTCTGCGAGTTTTAGAGTTACCAACTCATTTCACCCTCGCAGCATCTGACAGGGGTAGGAAGGAGCCGTTCAGAGATGAACAAAGGAAAGGTAAAGAAATGAAATGACCTCCTCACTGTTGCAAAGCTCTGGAATGTAAACAGTAGGTTTGCATTCCGTATTATAACCGGTGTGAAGGCAAATACAACATGTTCAGGACCTGTAAATTGCTGCAAATATTTACTGAGTGTCCATAAAAGTAGACTTATTTTTACGTAGCTGTGTTTAGAAGAATATTTTTAAAAATATTAACTCCCCTAGTAGATAGACACAATTTCAATGAAGATTCTAATGTCACATCTAAATTTGCAAAATACTCTGAAATAACTAATATAAACCAATGAGATGAATGTTTATTAATATTTTAATATATTGAAGGCCAAATACAACAAGACTAGTGTTTTCACATATTGACCTACCAATATGAGGAAATAATAATAAGCCAAAGAAAGCATAACCCAATACATTATAATATAAATAAAATTAATGCATTTATTGGGATGGTGCAAGAACTATTTAAGAATATATCGTTTGAGCCAAGTAAACACACAGACATCCCAGGACAAAGTTAGAATATTTTTTTTAAATATTTTTTTTCATCAGGAAAAAGAAAGATCATCAAGCTACAATCTTAGGACAGCTCAATATTCATTTATAAAAATAATAGAGAGGACCAACGTGGTGGCTTAGTGACTAAATCCTTGCCTTGAATGTGCCAGATTCCGTATGGGCACTGGTTTGTGTCTTGGCTGCTCCACTTCCCAACTAGCTCTTTGCTTGTGGCCTGGAAAGCAGTGGAGGATGACCCAAAGCCTTGAGACCCTGCACCCACGTGGGAGTCCTAGAAGAGGTTCCTGGTTCCTGACTTCAGGTCGGGCTCAGTTCCACCTGTTGTAGCCACTTGGGAGTGAACCAGGAGAAGAAGATTTTTCTCTCAGTCTCTTCTTTTTTTTTTTTGTAATAAAAACAAATAAATCTTAATAAATAAATAAAACTTAATAAATAAATGAATAAATCTTAAAAACCAAATAATGAAAAAAGCAGGAGAAATTGAATGGTTATTTGAATACATGAAATAAAATATGATGAATTAAAGCACTGTAATGTTGCAAGCAGAAGAAAAAGAGAAAGAGGGAAGGAAAAGAATGAAGAAAGGCAAGAATGAGCAAGCTTGGTTTTTTTACGGAAGAAATTTGGTAACATAATTCAAGAGAAATACAAATAAAGGAATTTACTGATAGCTAGGAATTTCTCCCACGTTTCCCATGTTGGTGTAGGGGCCCAAGGACTCGGACCATCCTCTGTTGCATTCCCAGCCCATAAGTGGGGAGTTGGATGAGAAGTGGAGCAGCCAGGACTCCCTCTATGGGATACCAGCGGAGGCTTAGCATGCTATGCCACGGTGCCAGCCCCAAGAACTATTTCTTGATCCACACAAGCTTGCTGTCTTTGCAATGCTGGATTGAAGCTCGTCAGCCCCTCACTCCACTGCTGTGTCACTCAGGCCTTGGCTTGCTGTCTCCTCCCCAGGGCTGTTGTGATGTGCACACACCTGGGGTTTATGTTCCTAGGGCCTGGGGACAGCTTGCCATTCAGGGCACAACCTGTGTGACCCTTGGCTGTGAACCTGCCTTTCCTGGTATAGGTTTGAAGGCATAAAATTGCTCAGTTTCCCATCCAAATGTAGGCTACATAGCAAAATCACATGACATATTCATTTGGAAAAAAAAAAAATCCCAATCTCACTGTAGACCCAGAATAGAAGAGGAAATCTAAATAGGATATTTTCTGAAAGTTCTGCTATTATCAGACCTTTCCTTTGCTAAAAGTGACTAAACCTGTGAGCATTTAGTGACCGTTATTCAGGTCATGAGACACCTGGGACCTGGATTCCAGAGCTGCTTTCCAAGAACTGGACTGCGCCATCTAGGCTCTGGCTGAACCACAGAGGATGGAATTCCTGGATTTGCAAACTGGAAAAAGACATGTTAAAGTGCTTACAACTTTGGCTATCAAGGGATGACCATTGCTAAGATGACGTTTTTGGGTGCACCCAGGCAAGAGCTGTGTAATGAATGGAATTGCATTTCCCCAAATTCATACAATGAATTCCTAACATAAGAACATGAAAATATTCAGAGATAAGACCTTTAAGGAGATGGTTCAGTTAGAATGATGGTCAAATACAATGGGACCAAAGGCCTTTTAAGAAAGGAAATGGGAGCCTGCACTGTGGCTTAGTGCATAAAGCCACCACCTGCAGTACAGGCATTCTATATGGGACCAGTTCAAGCCCTGGTTGCTCCGCTTCTGATCCCAGGGGAAGAAGCTCCTGCCTCCTGGCTTCAAATTGGCCCAGCCCTGACTATTATGGACATCTGGGGACTGAACCAGTGAACGAATATGTGATCTCCCTCTAGTTTCTCTCTCTCTCTCTCTCAATAATGGGCTGTCATTGTGGTGCCTTTATATCCCACATCAGAGCACTAGTTTATGTCCCAGTCCAGCTGCCAGCTGATGTGCCTGGGTGGGCAGTAGGTGATGACTTGAGCCTTTGCCACCAACGTGGGGGTCGGGAAGCACACACCATGGAGTTCTGGACTCCTGACTTCAGCCTGGCTCGGGCCTGATCATTACAGCTGTGAAGGGCAGAGAGCCAGCTGATGGAATATTTCTCCTCTCATTGCTTTCTCCCTCTCTTTCTGCCACTCCACCTTTCAAATAAGTGAAACAGGTCTGAAAAGAAAAGATGCTAGGAATGTTCATACACAGAGAAACAGCCAAGCGAAGAGGCAGCAAGAGGGCAGCCACCCCTAAGCCCAGGAGAGAAAGAGGCTGCAGAGGACACCAAGCCTGCCAGGGTAACTTCCAGCTTCCATAACTACGAAAAAGTAAGCAACAGTCACCCCAGGCTGTGGTGTTTTGTTAGAATAACAGCCTCATAAAAGTTGTCAAAACAAAATACTCTGAGCTGGAGGTTCTTGACATTAGCACAAGAGTTCAGTGATGCATGGTCCCTGAGTTGAGTAAGCAGGTAAAATGTTTTGTAAACTTATCTTACAACGAGGGATTTACAAGAGTCGCTAGGTGAGGAGTGGAGTGTAAGGGGCTACTTGTAATTTTCCTGAAAGGCACCTGCTTTTCTCTTTCCCTGCGGATGAAGGGATTTTTTAAAAAATATTTTTAGCTGCATTTTGCACACTTGGAACTGTCATACAGGATGGTGGGCAGGGATTTAGCAAAACTTCAATGCTAATGATATCGTACTGACCCTCGGGTTGATTAGGGTGATGCCAGGGCCAGCTGGGTGGTGTTCTTCCCTGGGACATTTGCCAGCTCCATGATTTTCTAGTGTCTGGTGGTAAGGAAGGTCTTTAAGACATTTCTAGCCTATCTAATATTCCCAGCATTCTCAAGTCTCTCTCATTGGTGGTATATGGCTGTTTTCTCCCTGCATCCCTGCAGGTGTGTGTATGTGTATGTGTGCGTTTGTCTGTGTGTGATGTGTATGACAGTGTGTGTGTGTGTGTGTGTGTGTGTGTGTGTGTGTGTGTGTGTGTGTTGTAAGTGCCTCTGCCCAGGATGCCAGTCCTGGATTAATACCTACCCCCTACCCCATGACCTCATCTTAACTGAGTCACCTGTTGAAAGGCCCTTTGTCTGACAATAGTCACATACCAAAAGGTACCATGGCTCTAGACTTCTACACAGGAATGTTGAGAAATTCCACCCAATAACAATGCAACTCACAACATGGGTCTTAAGAAAGAAAGTGAGAGCCAGGATTGTGCAATACCAACATCCCATATAGGAGTGCAAGCTCGAATCCCGGCTGCACAGCTTCTGATCTAGCTCCTTGCTAATGCATCTGGGAAGACGGTGGAAGTTGCCCCCATGTACTTGGGGTGCTGCTATTCAAGGAGGAGAACAGGATGAAACTCCAGGCTCAGACGTCAGCCTGGACCATGCCAACTGTTGCGGCCATTTTGGAGGGGAAAGAATCAATGGGTGGGAGACCTCTCAATAGCCGTCCCTCTCTGTCTCTCTGCTTTTCAGGCATATGAATGAAACCTTAAAAAGAAAAAAGAAAAGAAAAATAAAGTGAAAAAGAAGAGCACTGACTTCAGGCAGCAGGAACTGCGTGTGCACCACTGACTTTGGCACACTGACTTGTCACATCTGCCCAGGCCAGAAGCTGAGCGGTCTCCTTTGTAAAGGTGAGAAAGCTGCAGCCGGCAGATTAAGCATCTAATCACCCACAGAGAAGAAGGGGAGGGCTGGCAGGACCTGAATTTCCACACAACTTAGCTATGGGCCATCTGACTAGTCTCTTTTCTAGTCATTTACAGTCCCCAATCTGAACTAATTTTGACACAATTGGCCA
This sequence comes from Ochotona curzoniae, assembly GCF_017591425.1. Lineage (NCBI taxonomy): Eukaryota > Metazoa > Chordata > Mammalia > Lagomorpha > Ochotonidae > Ochotona > Ochotona curzoniae. The sequence continues at coordinate 10,483,958 of NW_024465421.1, forward strand.
AAATTGTAGGCCTAATGGGCCCAAGCTCTTAGGCCCATAGCGGCACGAGGCAACCTGTGTGATGCACTTTGCAAAGTGCTCCAGTCCGCCGACAGCTCAGAGCAGGCATGGCTTTTCTCATCATGATGATTATGTTGAAGACTGGAAAACTTTTAAGTGTGTGGAACACGAGGCTTCGCATGGGTGATTTTACCCTGTGAACTATTCTGGCCGCATTGGCCAAGGCCAGGGTGCTGGGATGAGGATGCCTGCACATACATTAGCTGCCCCCGAGAGGAACGCAGCATCATCTCCCTCCAGAGAGGAATGGCACGGGGTTCCTGTCCTGAAAGCTAAGGGAGGAAGCTAAGGGAAGTTCAACAAGCCCATGTTTGTGAGTTCACCTGAAGGAGCTTACCCAAACAGAACCAAGTCACCAAGCTCTGCTCCCAGCCTGTCTCCGGCCCCTTCGCTCAGGAGACACTGAAAGTCCAGGCTGCTAGCTGTGCTGCATCAACCCAACACAAATGCATCCCTGGGGAAACACAGTCAGGTTAAGGCTTTTCTCATCCAACGAGCACAGATCCTCACCTTCAACCTTCTACCCCAACCCTGGATCCTTAAAATCATCCCAGGTCAAAGATGCCTGCTTTTCAAACAGAATCACAACCCTGCTTCAAGGATCTAGTGTCAGGCTTCTGAGAAGACAGCAACAAGGGGAAAGAGAAAAACCAAGTAACGATGATTATGATAGGCCCTTTACATATGCTCCTTTACAATTACAGATACATAGATAGACAGATGATAGATAAATAATAGATAGACAATATATAGATGATAGATAATAGGTAGATGATAGATAGATAATAGGTAGATGATAGACAAATGATACATAGATAGATAATAGATAGATGACAGTTAGGTGATAGATAGATGACAGATAGATAGCAGGTAGATGATAGATGAATAATACATAGATAATAGATGATAGATAGATGACAGATGATAGATAGATGATACATAATAGGTAGATGATAGATGACAGTTAGATAGAAAAAAGATACATAGATAGGTAGATAGATAATAGATACATAGATAGATAATGGACAGATGATAGATAGATAATACATAGATGATAGGTAGATAATAGGTAGATAACAGATAGATATAGACATATAAAGATAATAGATGATAGTTAGATACAAAATAGATGCATACATAGGTAGATAGATGATAGATAGATAATAGGTTGATGATAGATAGATGACAGTTAGGTGATAGATGATAGATAGATAATAGGTAGATGATAGACAGATTATACATAGATAGACAATAGATACATAGATGATAGATAGATAATACATAGATGATACATAGATAGATAATAGGTAGATGACAGACAATGGATAGATAAAAGATAGATAATAGATGGCAGTTACCTGTTAGATGATAGATAATAGGTAGATGATAGATGATAGATAGATAAAATGTGAATGGTAGATAGTTGGATAGATTGATAATAGATGATAGATAGACAACAGATACATAGATACGTAGATAGACAATAGACAGATGATAGGTATCTTTCATCTATCAATCTGTCTATCATCTGTCTATTACGATACATAGATAGGTAGATGACAGAAAGATAAAAGGTAGATGATATATAGATAGATAACAGATAGATGGATATGTGATAGATAGATACATAATAGACAGATAATAGATAGATACATTAATAGATAGCTACATAATACATAGATGAAAGATAGATAATAGATCATAGATAGATAATAGATACATAGATAGATAGATAATAGACAGATGATAGATAATAGATAGATAATAGATGGATGGATAGACGATAGATACATAGACAGATAGATAATAGATAGATAGATAATACATAGGTGATAGATAGATAGATAATGATAGATAGATGATAGATAGATGATAGATAGATACTAGATGACAGTTAGGTGATAGATGATAGATAGATAATAGGTAGATGATAGACAGATTATACATAGATAGACAATAGATACATAGATGATAGACAGATAATACATAGATGATACATAGATAGATAATAGGTAGATGACAGACAATGGATAGATAATAGATAGATAATAGATGGCAGTTACGTGTTAGATGATAGATAATAGGTAGATGATAGATGATAGATAGATAAAATGTGAATGGTAGATAGTTGGATAGATTTATAATAGATGATAGATAGACAACAGATACATAGATACGTAGATAGACAATAGACAGATGATAGGTATCTTTCATCTATCAATCTGTCTATCATCTGTCTATTACGATACATAGATAGGTAGATGACAGAAAGATAAAAGGTAGATGATATATAGATAGATAACAGATAGATGGATATGTGATAGATAGATACATAATAGACAGATAATAGATAGATACATAATAGATAGCTACATAATACATAGATGAAAGATAGATAATAGATGATAGATAGATAATAGATACATAGATAGATAATAGACAGATGATAGATAATAGATAGATAATAGATGGATGGATAGACGATAGATACATAGACAGATAGATAATAGATAATACATAGGTGATAGATACATAATGATAGATAGATGATAGATAGATGATAGATAGATAGATACTAGATGACAGTTAGGTGATAGATGATAGATAGATAATAGGTAGATGATAGATAGATGATACATAGATAGATAATAGATAGATATATAGATGATAGATAATAGGTAGATGGTAGATGACAGACAGATAATAGGTAAATGGTAGATATTTGGATAGATAGATAATAGATGATAGATAGACAACAGATACATTGAAAGCTAGATAGACAATAGACAGATGATAGGTATCTATCATCTGCCTATCATCTGTCTATTATGATACATAGATAGGTAGATGACAGAAAGAAAAAAGGTAGATGATATATAGATAGATAACAGATAGATGGATAAAAGATAGATACATAATAGATAGATAATAGATAGATGATAGATAGACAATAGATAGGTGGTAGTTAGATGATAGATGGATGATACATGATAGATAGATTATAGATAGATGATACATAGATAGATACATAACAGATAGATGATAGATACATAATGGATAGTAGATAGAGGAAAAATAGACAACAGTAAGATGATAGTAACATGATAGATGGATTATGCATGATAGATAGATGGATGATAGATAGATACATAATAGATAGAAGGTAGAAAATAGATGATAGATAGATAATAGAAAGATGATCAATAATAGTTAGATAATGGATGGATAGATGATAGATACATAGACAGATAGATAATAGATAAATAGATAGATAATAGATGATAGACAGATAATAGATAGATGATAGACAAATAGATAAATAATAGAAAGATGATAGTTAGATAATACATAGAAGATACATATCTATCATCTATTTTCTGTGTATTATCTATCTTAGATGATAGATAGATAGATACATAGTAGATAGATGATAGATAGTTAGATAGATGGATAGATGATAGATACATAGATGGTAGGTAGATAGATAATACATAGGTGATAGATAGATAATGATAGATAGATAATAGATAGATGATAGATGATAGATAGATAGCTAGCTAGATAGATAGATAGATAGATAGATAGATAATAGAAAAGGCAGAAGGAGTCCTCGAGAGACTGCAGCAGCTCAGGAGGGCCAGGTGAAAAGCTAGAAGCTGGGCACTCCATGACAGCCTCGCGCGCAGGTGGCAGGAAGCCAGCAACTGCAGCCGTCACCTGCCTCCTGTCAGGATCCATGCTATCAGGAGGCTGGAATGACGTCCAAGTCAGACACTGTGACACAGTATCTTGTTTTTTAAGATTCATCTATTTTTATGGGAGAGGCAGATTTACAGAGAGAAGGAGAGACAAAGATCTTCCATCTGCTGTTTCACTCCCCAAATGGCAGCAATAGCTGCAGTCAAACTGATCTCAAGTCAAGAGCCTGGAGCCTCTTTTTGGTCTCCCACACGAACACAAGGTCCCAAGTTCTTAGGCTGTCCTCTACTGCTTTCCCAGGCCACAAAAAGGAAGCTGCAAGGGAAATGGAACAGCCAGTACAAGAACCAGCACCCGTATGGGATCCTGATGTATGCAAGGCAAAGCATTTAGCCGCTAGGCTACCTCACCAGGTCCTGTGACACAATATCTTAACTCCCCAACACGTGTATTCTTTGTTGTTCCTAACTAGTATAAAAGGAGGCCTAACTAATATGCAAGGCAGTGCTCAGCTTTCCAGATGAAGAAACTAAGGCACAAGGAAACTCAGTAACTTACCAGGATCTCCTGGTTACTAAAGGACAAACCAAAGCCAGATGGACTTCCAAGTTTCCATTACCAACCACGGTGCGTGTCCTCCGGCCACACCGCACAGCTGGCGGTGGCTGTCGCTGACCAGCCCGAAGTATCAGGTGAGAGGTATTTTTAAAATTCAAGGAAAATGCATAGTGCAGAAAAGAACCGCATATGGATCCTGATTTTTTTTTTTTTGGCACCCAAAAATGAATTTTTTTAATTTTGTTTTTTCACACCTTTAATTTTTTTTGTTTGTTTTTGAAAATACAGGCGTGATTCTTAAGTCTCCAATTAATTGTATTCTCCTGGTGATTTTTCCAAGTTGAGCTGGCTCTGAAGGCAGCGTTAGGAAGAGCACTAAGTCACTATTCTAAGTCCAACCATCCAATTAAGATTAGTGACTTACTCAACAAGAAAGAGGTGAGGTGCAAGGCGGGTTTGTATGCACTGAAATTCATCACCTTCTCTTCCTGTCCAGCTGGGAGGGAGAGATGAGTGGCACCAACATAACAAAGTCTAAAGTTAAGAGGTGTGTTAAAGGGGGGAAGCAAAAGGACATAAAGGGGTTTGGAGAGAGTGACAGCGGAGGTGACAGTGTAAATGTACCAGAATTCGTGGCCTTCAAGTGACAACTTTCATGGCAGTGGATGAGCCTGTGGACTTCGTAGAGGGCATTACACATGCATAGATTTTTCACATACATGCTCAGTTTTAGTACTAAATTGAATTTCATTTTGTCAAACACTCTTTCCTTGTCTCCAAATACCTCCATTTATAGAATCGTGACACATGGACCTAACTCAAGGTCCTTGGATTCTAGCACGCTCATCGTGTGAGCGGAACATTGCCATTCCTGGCTGAATGTTTTGTTAGGCATTAGGAAGAACCAGGCCATTACCTTTGCGCCTTGGCTTCAGACCTCACGCGCCCAAACACTGCTCTGTGTCAGAATGATCAGTGTGTCAGTCCCTTACGAAACTGTTGAGTGAGCCTTGGCCAGGGGTCAAATCTTCCGTGACTCTGATCCCTCAGCCCCACCAGCAGCGGAAAGAGGCTACACACGGGATACAATCCCAGTCACTGTTTCTTAAGGGGGAAAAAAAAAACACGGTAAATCAGGCTTGGCCTGTGTTAGATGTTGGTACTGAAGGAAATTATTTTCTTGTGTTTTCCAAACTCTCCCCAAACTGTTATTGGCATTATAATTTTTAATGGTAGGAAGTGTTATAATAAAAAATATCAAGTTAATCTCCGCAGCCTCTGCCTCCACAGCTGCTTGCCCTGAGAGTGAGCTGGGGGAGAGAACATGGCCAACATTCTGCTAGCTGGCCCCCAGCACTTCTCCCTCCGAGCTCACAGCCCAGGCGTTTGCCCTGTGGTGCTGTCGAGTCCCATGCAGGAATTCACAATGCTCTCATTGCATGGTTAACATTTGAAAGCTCCGCTTGCACCAAGAGCCAGGGCACACCACCACAGCCCAGGCTTGACATTCCTACAAGATTTCCAGGCTTTTGGGGAGGAAATGGCTATGCCAGAGGATTCCAAACAATTACAGAAATGTGTATTATGAAACAATGGAAGTGCATAGAGATTGATTTACTTCACACTGAAATAATTTTTTTATCCCACTCTACACACACACACACACACACACACACACACACACACACACACACACACTCTTCATTTGAGGGATCAGCGTGGTAGTTTAGCAAGCTAATCCTTCAACTTTTACTGCCCTCATCCCATATTGGTGCTGGTTCGAGGCCTGGCTGCTTCACTTCGCATCCAGCTCCTTGCTTGTGGCCTGAGAAAGCAGCAAAGCTTGTTCCAAGCCCTTGGACCGCTGCACCCACATGGGAGACCCTGAGAGTCTCCCAGCTTCCGGCTTCAGATTTGCTGTTTCAGCCAGGAATCTCTCTCTCTCTCTCTCGGTCTCTCCTTCTCTCTGTATATTTGCTTTTCAAATAAAAATTTTAAAAATCTTCATAAAAGCCTCTCACTTTTATGGAAGCCTGGACCTAGGGAACCGTTTACCGTGGGTCAAGTCCTGTGCTGTTTGGTTTGTATGAAAGCTATCAAGAAGCTCTGTTCAATGCTCTGGCCATCTTTTGTTTTTTAAGATTTATTTATTTATTCATTCATTCATTTATTTATTTAAAAGGCAGAGTTGTGAGTGAGAGAGAGAGCGAACAATCTTTGATCCACTTGCTCACACCCAAATGGTCCCAGTGGCCAGATTTGAACTATTTGAAGCTAAGACCCAGAAGCTTCATTCTCCCACATGAGAAAAAGACCCCAAGCATTTGGACCATCTTATGCTTTTCCAGACACATTATCAGCAGGCAGGATCAGAAGTGGAGTCGTTGGGACTTGAACTGGCCCCATACAGGATGCCAACACTGCAGGCAGAGGCTTTGCTCGCTATGCCCCATGTCAGCCTCTCTGACATCCTATTTTGTTTACTCCTTTAATCCTTCCAACAACCTCCAGGGGTGACTAAGATGAAATGACACCAAGGCACAGTGAGGCCAGGTGATACGGTTTAACAGGTGGCAGAGCCAGGCTACGCACACAGACCTGGAGGGTTTGTCTGAACCTCCATACTACTGCTGAGGCGTGCAAACCCCACAGCAGCTCTAGTCCTGTCCAAAGGTGAGAGTTGTGATGTCTTCTCACAGTTCCAAAGAAAGTTGGGTCTAGAACACAAGCCTCTCTGAACCCAAGCAAGTCCCAATACACCAAAAAAGGACTCCTGCGCAGTTGTGGTTGTTGAAGCTCCTCAGCTTTATGTGTGCTGGGCACGTCCAAGATCCACTCAATGGTCTGGATCCCACAATTAAAGTTGACCCAGGACATCATGGCCTGGCTTGATACTGAACTTCAACTTTCTAACCAAAAGGTAGCCTACAGCTGGGCATGGATGAAGCTATGTTTGGTAACCTTGGCTATTAGAAAGACTTGAGATAGATTGCAAAGAAAATTCTTAAGCCAAATGTGATGAAATGGGATCCTGGCATACTCCATTTTGTTTTTGTTGTTGTTATTTTGTTTTGTTTTTAATATTCTAGGTGATGCTTAACTGTAGCAACGACAAAGGAACACTCTACTAGAAGTACAAACTGGCAATGAGAATTAATATCTTGCCCTAAATGAACTTTCATCTAAGATACCTGGGGCTTGACTAGGCAGTGACACTTGAAACGGAAACAACCTGTCATTGCATATGGAGTTTAATTTCAACTCTTGGTACAAATGCAACGTCTGAGAGGCAGTTAGGAGGGGAATGGAGGGGGTGAACTTGAATGATAAGGCCACACAGATGGGACAAAAATCAGCAAGGCATGGCCCTTGTTTAGTAAACACACCCAGTGTTTAATGGTGCTTAATGGTGCCTGTAATTGATGTCTAAAGTTATTTAAAAGTAAATTTACTAGAAAATAATTAGCAATTTTATAGTTCACTACTTCCTAATTCCGTGGATAAAGTTTTTGTTTTTTTTTCCAATGGTTTTATCAGGCACCACAATGCAATGTGCTATGAAACCACTTGCCCAATATGGAGGTAAACATGAATTTCATAAAGAGATAGACTTTTTTTTTTTAGAATTATCACTCAGTTCCATCAGTTGTAATGTGAGTCTCTCCTTGCCTCTACCACCATCCCCTCACTGCACCCCCAATCTATAATACATTATCCTTAATCAACCTCCACGGACTGTTGAAGGATGGCAGCTTGGGGACAGCTCAACTCTGATCTTAGGAGGTCTTAGCCTTAGCAGCGAGAGTAGAGATTGTTTTCTCATTCTGCTTGATACATCTTTCCTTAATAAGCATGCACAAAATATTCATTATAGGGCCTGGTGCAGTGGCTCAGTGGCTAAATCCTCACCTTGAAAGTGCTGGAATTGCATATTGGCAACAGATCATGTCCCAGCTGCTCCACTTCCCATCCAGCTCCTTGCTTGTGGCCTGAGGAAAGCAGTAGAGGACGGCCCAAAGCTTTGGGACCCTGCACCTGCATGGGAGACCTGAAAGAAGCTCCTGGCTCCTGGCTTCAGCTGGGTTCAGGCACGGCCATTGCAGCTACTTGGGGAGTGAATCAGCAGATGGAAGATCTTTCTCTCTGTCTCTCCTTCTCTCTGTAAATCAGCCTTTCCAATAAAAATAAATCTTCTTAAAAATATATTTATTATGACACATTATTTCACCTCCCTCTCCCTCCACTCAACTAGCCCAAAGATACAAGGCAAATGACAGTGAGAATAATGTACTAAACATTTTGCATGGAGCTGTGTTCCTGGAACTTGCTACTTACAACTGGAGAAACGAGTTGTCTTCAGCGCATGCAGGAGACAACTGTGTCTTTTATCTGCCCTTTAAAGACAGCAGCCCGTCTCTGCACTTGTTAAAGGACTGTGATGCTGTCTCCCTTCTCTGCCATTAAAGCCATGGGCCAGCAGTTTCAGTGTTCTTGTAAGATTCTAGTAATGCAGAATTTCAGGTCCTGCCAGTGGACAGACATTTATATTTTAACAACTCTTTGGGTAATTCTTACACATGCTACAATTTGAAAACCCGTCCCTTCCAGGGATACTGTGAATAGCCAATAAGCTAACAAGCGAGAATATGCTCTGGGGGGATGGGGGAGATGATGTTGAGATCTGGGGTATTTCTGACTCTTTCCATATTATCATCAAATGTATATTGAGTTGTAGGTTTTAAAAACTCAACAAGCTGCTTTCATCACAACTTCCCGTATTGTTAAATCTTGAATTGTTTTGGGGCAGACACATGTTCTAAAGTAGGCTGGGACGAGAACCAGGGTGAAGTGGTGACCCACACTCTGACCCCACATCCAGTCCAGTTTAGTTATTCCATTGCAGGCAGAATAAAATAGTTCTGTTAACTGGTTTTGTCCTAAGCAATGCAAATATACACATTTGCACTATTCAATATGTGTCCCTGATATCTCTGCTATTACTTTGCTTTCCATTTGGATATTATAGAAATTGTTTCACAGTGGCATGAAATGCAGTAATTTTCCTGTGTAGCAGACTGTTGAAGCCATTCCTCAGTGGTGGAAGAAGGTCATCTCTGATAAGATACAGTGATTTCCCTCTGGGTAGCATTCATTCACTCTGGTCACAAAGTACTGTGTAAGGCCAAGCATCCAGAGAGTGCTAGAATAGGTTTCTCCAGACAATCCTTAACAACACTGGCTACCCATGAGGAATAGACTCCATGCTTGAGTGGAATATGATACAATGCTCATTTTATTTATTTTTTAAAGATGAACTTACCTTTATTCGAAAAGCAGATTTTTAGAGAGGAAGACAGAGAAAAAGATCTTCCACCTATTCTTTTACTCCCTACGTGGTCACAACAGCTGGAGCTTCTTCTGGCTCTCCCATGTGGGTCCAGCGTAAAAAGGCTTTAAGCCATTCTTGGCTTCTCTCCCAGGTGACCAGCTGGGAGCTGGGTGGGAAGTAGAATAGCCGGGATTTGAACTAGCATTCATATGGGATGCTGGTACTTACAGATGGAGGATTAACTGGTTGAGCCATCACACTGGCTCCACAATGCCAGTTTTAAAGGAGAAGGGATTCCTAAAGGAGTGCACCAACATCAACAGATTGAGTAAAAAAGTTCCATATAGAAAAAATAGTCAATGTCCTTGTGTAGTCAGAGTTGAAAACCCCAATCGTAAGTTCCTGGACACTCTCCGTGCGTCCATATGCTATTTGCTAACAGACAGGAAGGGGAAGGTTGGAAGCCTTCTGGGGAAGAGTGATGTTACTTTCTATCTATTGTTTCTTTACCTGCACAATGGGATTCCTAACCTAAATCAAAGTCAAGTGACATCACAGACAGGAAGACAATTTATAACTTGCAGGCAGCAAAGTTAACATGCCCATGCCATTGCTCATCTGTGACAGTCGTGCAATAGCTCTAAATCTCTTTCCTCTGGGGTCTCCATGGTGATAGTGAATGGATGACATAGAGACTGGGCAAATGTCCCACTAGACACTTGAGAAGAATATACAATCTCATCTGTGTTTTCCTAGTCAAGCCCAGACATGCCCCAAAGGGGAAAATATCCAACTAGATCCTGGGCTGAAGACTTGACTCTGCCAGTTGCTAATGAGGTGACCTTAAAGGTGACCTCTTGACTCTAGGCTTCAGATTCCTCATCTGTGAAATGGGATATTAGTGCCTACATCATTGGGTCATGAGGTACAATTGAGTAAAACAACCAATGAGGTTTTTTTACTCAAAAAGTGAAAAATGGAATGAGATGTTTATTTTAGTGCAAAGAAAATTTTGAAATCCACACATACACGGTGTCTTTATAAAGCAAACTTTACATGAATTGTAAAATTCTTTTCACTAAAATAAACGTACTTCTCATTCACATTTTCTATGAACATTATGAGATACCCTTGTATGTAAGGCACTTAATATTGCCCTGTTCACTTGGTAAACATAACGGAGTGCTTTCTGCATGTTTAGGAGATCAAGAAGGGTTGGTGTGCAAGAGCCAGAGGATTCCAGGCCTCCTGGAAGAGAGAGGGAGTGAGCAGTTGAACACATCAAGGTAATGCGGGTTGCATTATCAATAGCACAGAACAATACTTTGAAGAAGTCAGAAGTCAGGCAGAGTCCATCTGATAGGGGGACATTTGAGCAGAGATCTGCTGGAGTAACACAAGGAGCCAAGGGAGAACTTCAGATAGAGGGAACAGCATCTGATCCTTGGTCTATAAGTATTCAATGAGAACTACCTCGGGGGCTCGTGCCTTGGTGCAGTAACTGAGTTCCCATCTACAGTGTCAGCATCCCACATGGGCATCAGTTCGAGTCCTGGCTGCTCCACTTCCAATCCAGATCCCTGATTATGGCCTGGAAAGCAGTGGAGGATGCACTCACTGGGGAGATCATACAGAGATCCTGGCTCCTGGCTTCAGGTTAGCTCAGCTCCAGTCATTACTGATATTTGGGAATGAACCAGTTGATGGAAGATCTCTCTCCCTATGTTTCTCTCTGCCTGTCTCTCCTTCTCTCCATAACCCTACCTTTTAAATATATACATATATAAAAATGTGTGTGCATATATATGTGTGTGTTTGTGTGTGTGTGTGTCTTTAAAAAAAAAACACTTCTTTGACAAACAGCTCTACAAGCTGAAGGTATTTAGTTGTGGACTTAAAGGCAACATTGATTGAGGTTGTGACATCTCCAAAGAGGAAGGGATCAAAACCGTCTCTCCTGGACTATTGATCTTACCTGTGTGGTCGTTAATCATATTTTTAAATGAAAAGTCAGATGCTCATCATAAGCTGGAAAAGGATACAGTGAAAACCTGGGGCCTGTCAGCCTGTAGAAATATGGATAGCTCTTCCAATTCATTTATTCACCCCAGCTCTTCACCCAGTGGAGGTAGAAGCAATAACTGGAAAGTAAGAGGTGGCAAGGTGGGCTCAAATAAAGACTGAAAACTACCTGGCACTGTCTCCATCAAACAACGTATTTCCTGAGTCACCAAATCCTTCATCCACAGCTTTGTCTAACATGTGTTGTATCGATCCCAGGGCTGGGCATCAAGAGAAGTGAAACAAATGGGAAATTCATACTTCCAAGGAACTCACATTCCAGTGGCAAACAAGGCCTCAAACAGGGGCATGACGTGAAATTACATGGAACAGTAGGGCATTTACAGAGGATGGGACAGCCTTTTCACTTGGGGGAATAATACAAGGTACATTTCAGTCTGGTCTTTAACTGTTGAGCATGAATACTATTTTACTAGAAAAGGAAGGATTTGGTTGTAAGAAAGATATTACAAGTCCATGGTACAGCAAAAACTGGGTAGTGAATGATCACAAATCAGTGTGGCAGAACACCGAGTGGAGAATAGAAGAGGGCTAGGGAACAGACCATAAAAATTCTTATGTGCTAAGCTGGGGAATTTGGAATCTATCATGTGGATATTAGGGAACCATGGAAAAAACTGCATTGAGTTTCCCAGCATCTCCTTCTGAAATCATTCTCCCAATAATTGTGTTTCCCAAGTTCTACGCGTAGGGGCTGGTTCTGTTTCAGACCCCAGAGTGACTTCAGTCAGACGAGGACAGTGCTCTAGTTGCTGAGTTGCCTGTCGCCCATCCTAATGGATTTCTTAGGAAAATACTGGTTCTGTGAGCCTGTCATGAGTGGGGTGGGAGTGATTGCAACCAGGAGAGCAGGTATGACGACTGAGAGTGAAACAGAAAGATATCAGCAGAAGCAAAATACCAAAAGATAGGGTAGGCAAGGAGGACCAGGTGGACAAAAAGCATACTCACCACCATGAATAAATTCTTAGTGATAAATTATAGCTAAGGAGCCACTTCCTGGAAATCTGTTACACAAACCAATTAAGTCCCTTTCGGCCTTGATCTTGCTTCAATTGCAGCTTGTCACAGTGAGTGGATAATATAGGCATCATGGGTCCTTTATTAGTGAGGGGATGACATTATTGGCTTCCCTTGTCGGTTGTCATGGTCCCATATGTAGATTGGGTTACAAATAATAAAGGGATTAACATAATGGAAGGAAGACCACGACTGCGCAGAAGAAAGCTCTCACAAGTCCATGTAATTGTTCATAAAATAAAGGAAACCTAAATGTTAATTGCTAGTAAATACTTTCCATTTATTTGCCAAATCTTAGAAGTGAGAATGGTGACAAATAGCAGGATACTGGACATACTTGATTTTAAATTATATGCTGAGTGCATGAGAAAGATAGGAACAAGAACATATATAATCACTGAAAAGTCAGAGTAGCTGTTGATTCAGGGGGAGAATGGGCAGGTCTGGCTAAATGAGACCTAGGGAATTAGATTTGGATGCATTCAGGTGGTGGCGTCTACTATATTCCCAATGAACAAGTCATGTGTCCTTTGAGACAAGAATCTGGAATCCAAGAAAGAGATTAGGGCTGAAATTCAGGTGAAAATGAGCAGCAGAAAGATGGTCTTATAAACCAAGGGCATACAAGAGGGTACCTAGACAGAACGTAGATAAAAGAACTTTCGACCCTGGCCAGGGAGGAGTAGCCAGCAAGTGAGGTTAAAGAGAATTCAGTGGTGGAGAAGGAAGCTATGGAGAACAGATGTTGTTGGGAGTGACATTAAGGCAGGTGAAGCAGTAATGAGTGATCGGTCGTCGGGATGCTAACAGGCAGAATAGCATGAAAACAGGATCACTCAAAGGTTGTCTACTATCTACCTTCACAGTACTTGGTTCTTTAACTCCAAACGGAACTAACAGGAGTTGTTTATTTAATAGGATTCATCAGATGTTGAATGACTTTAGGAGCAGTGCATCCACAGATTGGAAATGATAGATCAACTCCTCAAAACTTGAGAGGTCCCTAGAGGAAAATCTGTGGACTTTCATAACCATGATGATGGTGAAAGCGCACTACATTTCAGGATGTTTTATGACCCGTGATGTTTTACACTGATAAAATGGATAGGATTGTGAAAATGAATTGTACCATTAAAAAAAAAAAAACCCTGAGCACCATTCTACTCTTTACTGTGGAATTGGTATCTTTGCCCAACTCCACGATGATAATTAACATCACGAGGTAGCAAGGACTTTTCCCCAGACACTGAAGTTTTTTTTTTTCTCCATGTATTCTCTTTCCCGTCCTGTGGACCCCACGGGGCTTACAATTCATGATGTTGACACACGCTGAACAAAAATCACAATTATAATTGTCTCAAGCAATGAAGATGTTTCTTTTCTCACTTGACAAGAAGCTTGAACAGGCATTTGGTGTAATATTTACAATACCACTTGGGACATCTGCATTCCATATTAGATGGGCTTAAGTCTTGGCTCTGTCCCCACTTTGAAAGCTTCTGGTTCTTTGCACCTTAGGAGTTAGCAGGGGATGGCTCAAGTGCCTAAATCCTTCACACCTGTCTGGGAGCTCTCGCCTGCACTCCTGACGGCTACATTTGGTCTGGCTTAACCGTGGCTATTGTGGGCAAGTGAAGAGTGAAGCTGCAGAAAGGAAAAAAAAAATGGAAAGTGAATGATAAAGTATTTACATCTGCTAGTTTGCTCCCCAAATATTCTCAGTGACTGAGGCTGGGCCTGGCTCATGCTGAGATAGGAGACACAACCTTGATCTAGGAGTCTCAATGTGGATGCATGGACCAAGTACTTGAGCCACCACCTGCTGCCTCCCAGAATATACAGTAGCAGGAAGTTGAAATTGGGAGCTGCAGGTGGAACTCAGACAGAGGGATTCCCAAGTGGCACCTTAACTGGTGGGCCAGATCCCTTCCCAAGTTAGAAATGTTTAAAATCAAGAGCCAGAAACTCAAATCAACTCTCCTGTGTGAGTGGCAGGGGTCCAAGTATCTGAACCTTCACCTGCTGCCTCCCAGGGTTCCCAGTAGCAGGAAGTTTGATCAGAAGTGTAGCTAGGACTTGAATTCAGCCACTCAAATAGGAAACGTGGGCACCCGAAGCAATGGGTTTGGGTTTAAGCCTGGCCATATCATTTGTCTCCATGTCTGATGGCTTTTGTAATTACCTGTTTCATGTATGTGTGTCTTATTTGAAGGGATTCATCATTTTGTATGTAGTCTAGCTCTAGAACATCAGAACTGACTTACAGTGGAGGCAAAATGATGCTCACCGTGGTCTTCAATGCCACAAGCATGTAGAGGCCTTCCCTTGCCCCTCGTGGTTGTCCCCACACCACACCCTCCACCTTGCCACACTCTATGTGACTCTGAGTATATTCTCTCCTCAGTGTAAACCCTCTGCTGCATACACTATTATATCCAGCTTCCCTCTTAGGCTGGGGGTCCTGCCAAGGCTTTGCTTTTTCCAATTGCTCCTTGAATTGCTGTATGACCACAGGTGTGGGATGAAAAAACAAATGAAACATGGTTGATTGACCCTGGAGAGGTGTGTTTTTCCTATCTGCAGGAGCAGTAGTATCAAGAACCCTAAGGAGTCTTCTAGGCTTCCATTAGTAGGCATACATGTTCTAGGCCTTTTTTCCTGATTTGAGGATACATATAATACTATTAGTATTATGTCTTATAATATATTCCACAACTTTAAAAAGTGGTGTCATGTAACTCTTAAGGCTGAAATGATACATCTTCATCCTCTGCAGAAAGTGGCAGATAAGTCAACTACTCTCATCTCACCCCAGTTTGCTATGAGATCAACCCAAGGAGCTCCCCCAGTTTCAGAGTATTTCCAGAAACCGTTCTCAACAGTGCGCCTTGGTCATCAACCATCTTTCTCTACTGTGTAAACTTTCAGCAGTCAGAGCAGCAGGTACCGGGTCAACTCTCAGGAACTTGAAAACCAACTTTCACTTGCATCTTACAAGGGTCTGGAACCAAAGAAGACCCTTGCTCCCAGTGGGGAGGGTTTGCATTTGAATGTCTGG
Organism: Ochotona curzoniae; assembly: GCF_017591425.1. Classification (NCBI taxonomy): domain Eukaryota; kingdom Metazoa; phylum Chordata; class Mammalia; order Lagomorpha; family Ochotonidae; genus Ochotona; species Ochotona curzoniae. The sequence continues at coordinate 10,499,764 of NW_024465421.1, forward strand.
AATTTAGGCACTTGGAGGGCTGACTGTAGCTCCTGTTTCTCCTGCTGGTGGCACTGTGTAAACCACGCCTGCTTCACTTTCTCTTAGCACTCTCATAACTGTTCATTCTTACAGTGGTTCCTAACTGACAGCACTTGCCCCTGAGGGCGCTGCCTTGGACCATCATAAGGGTATCTTCTTCTAGAAGACATTAGCAGGAATATTCTCTTCCCTCCTCTTCCTTTTAAATTCTCCTTCATGGTTATCATCCTCACCATCACCAGGACTGTCTTCGTCACCATCATCATCACTGTCCTTTGTGTCAGTGAAGCACTCCATTCTTTTTGGATGCCTTCCCATCTTTCAACTCAGTTTGATCACCATAGAAACTCCGAGTGGCAGGGCAGGTACACACAGAATACACTAAAGGTCTGGAAGCTTGGGTTCAGCTGGCAGATCTGCTTGTTGAAGACACGAAGCAAGGACAAAAGCCAGCTGCCTCTTTCATGGCAGGGGGATGGGGTAGGGTTTCTTTGGAAAATCATGAAGGGGATGAAGACAAGGAAGAATGAAGTTAGAAGGAACGAGAAGGACCTAGGAATTTAAATCACAGAGAACTGAGGCCCAAATTGGAACTCCTACCTAGTACTCCGGGATTGACAGATTGTCAGCCTGGACAGACATTTGACCTGCTTTGCTTCTCAAGGATGGCAGGAAACTACAGGAATGACCATCTTTTTACTGTTCTGACACCTTGGTCTTCATACCAAGGATAAATGGGACTATTGAATGCATTTGAGGTGCCTTGAAATCACTTATTTATTTATCTGAAAGGCAGAGAGGGTGCGACACACTGCAAATCCACTCCCCAAATGCCTGTCTCAGAGCTTGGCTAGGCAAAACTCAGCGGCCAGAAACTCCATCTGGATCTCCCACATGGTGACAGGCAACTAAGGACTTAAGATCTCAGGTGCTTTTGCAGGACGTTGGATCCAAAATAGGAATGGGGCGTCATTCCAAAGTAGTCGGATATGGAATGTGGGTGTCAAAGTGGTGGTTCAACCTGCTGCACGGCAGTGCCTACACCTGATGAATGTTTCTGTTGTTATTGTTGAGTTTTAAGCTGGCAGGATGAGGTGGCAGTGTCAAAGATTTTCATACCGTTTATATACAGAATGACGAGGGCAAAACAAACATAGAGATGAATCCAGGAACCAAGCCTTCTGGACCAATCTCTGAGGATGCATTTCCTTTTCTCTCCTCGCTAAACCATACGTACTAACTTTCTTTGAGTCAGGAGTTGTACCTTTGAGGGAAGGGAGAGGAATGGAAAGATTAAATATAATTTATGCTTTGCTAATTGAAATCAAATACAGAATTCGATCTCTCATGAGCTGTAATATGTTTAAATGGTATGGAAGTATTATTAACCAGATTATTTCAGCAAATTAATTCAGTTTTCGAAATGTAAACCAATTCTTTTGTCAGGTTTCTCTGCTGAAGAAAGGGACACAGCTTAGTGGGTTTCTCTTAGAGTCACAAGGATCAAGCTGGGGTAGACACTGAGGGAAATAGACCTTAAACATGTCAAGTTTGCACTTCTTTTCAGAGCCAAGGGCTTTCAACCATATCACCACACAGACGTAAAAATAAAAATTCTCACAGTTTTAAAGGCTGGGTTTCTAATGCTCTCTCTACGGAATTCTAATCCATTGTTGTACGCAAGGATATACGTGCAATCTAAGGAGTCCTCTATTTTCATATCTCAGGCAATGAACCATTGACTAAGTATGTTTTTAAAAGCTACTTTATGGAGCCATCTTTGTAGTGAAGCTGGCTAAATTACTGCCTTCCATGTCAGCATCCCATAAGGGTGCCCAGTTACTCCATTTCCAACATACCTCCTTGTTAACATACCTGCACATACAGGTTTCTTTTTAAATAATCTTACTTAGTTGATTAGAGTACAAAGGGTCAAGGGCTACAGGAAAGTGGATAATATCATTGTTTCCACACTAATATCATCACTTTTTTTCCCTGTATCTGAGGTCAGAGGAGAAACAAAGGGAGAAACCCCACCCAGCCTCCCACCCATCCCAGGTCCCTGATGTGAGGCACGCTCCGAGGGTCCTGCTGAAGCAGTTTTGATAGTTCAACATTTCTGCAATGCTGCCAGTCTCGCCATTCCAAGCCCAGCTTGCAATGGCCATTTGGAAATGAACCAGCAGATGGGTGATCTCTCTCAAAATTTCTCTCCTCTCCTTTTCTCTGTTACACCAACTTTCAAATAAATAGATCTTTTTTTCTCTAAAGTTAATTTGTCTGTCACACTTGTATGTCACACTTGTATGTCACACTTGTATGTCACACTTATATGATCACATTTAGAGTATCTTTCTTTGGAAGCCACACTTAAAATATTGATGCTCTTATTTTCAGGGACAGGCAGATGATCGTGGAGGTATCGGAGGTAGCACAAGGGGATTCGAGGGGTGAGTCCCTGTGTATCCACCAAAAGTGGAAGAGACAAGGGTAGAATGAAGTTGTGGTTGTTCTTGACTAGTAGGCAATCAGCCTGAGCACTTTCCCAGCACCAAAATCCCACTGATAATCTCGGTTCTGAGGGCACCTCCTACCTACCTGTCGTTGAACTCCAGAAGAGTAAATGTTCCCATATGGAGGCAATAAAAAGCCTGAGCAGCCATTTGCATTGGAAATAATCCCCATACAAAAAAGATGTGAGAGAGAAAGGACAGACACACACACACACACACACACACACACACACACACAAGACTGTCCTGTTTTCACTCTCAGCTTCCTTTCAAATGCTTTTGAATGTTTGGAGTCTAAGCCCCATTTAGAGACTGATTCATGTGTGAGTCTGAACAGAACTCAGGAAACTAGATCTGGAACCAACTCTACAGTGGATCAGGACTGAACCCCATTTATCCCTCGTTCTGCTTCTAAGAACCCATATCAACCAGTCCCACTGTACACCCTTCTGAACAAGCCTGCATTTTGTTGCTTTAAATGTGTGTGGGTATGTGTATGTAAACCCTCTTCTATGATGGTAGTGAAGGCATATTTGTTGTCCTAGTTCAAAAGTCACTTTGTAATATGTTAAAAACAAACAAAACAAAATAATACAAAGTTCTCTCTCTGAATCTGGCATAGCAGTTCTCATCTTGTACCAGGATTAAGATAGGAAAAGCTTAACTTCTTTCAGGAGTCAGTGTGTGTGTGTGTGTGTGTGTGTGTGTGTAAGAACTATGTTGCTTTGCAGACAAAATCCCCCAAACACTCTCCCAGTTGAGCCTTTCTGGTCATTCTGTAGAAGCAATGCTCCCAGAATTCCAGGGCTGGAGCAGGGATGAAAGTGACCAACACAAACACGCCACCAAAACCCACGAATCAGGTTGCATGAAGCTTTATAACAACACAGTTTTCACTGAGCGGGAGAAATGACAGTTTAATAACAGCTGAGGAGATTTAAGTCCCCCCACTCATACAAATTTCCCATTTTACTCAAACAATTCCTGATTTTGGAGATCTGTGAACAAGTGCTTCATGTCAAATGCTGCATTTTAATGGAACCAGACTAATGGAAAGGGACACTTTATCTGGCAGCCCTTGATGGGGGCGTCTGCAGACAGTCCTGGACCTCCATTCCAGACAAGCTGGATCTGAAAAGTGCAGTCATCCCTCTTACCACAGCCCCACCTGACACCATCTTTGAATAGAAAAAATAGAGCATGAGATGACCCTGAGGGGGTAGGTGCGGGGGGGTGGAGGGTAAACATTGGGGTGGCTTGCTCCCCTCTCTATTGAATCACCATGGGTTATTCAGAACAAGGGACACACCAACTCTCTGGTTTTGGTTCCTCTGGGGACTTTAGGGGACAGAGACTAACCTCAAGCATGCCTCAGAACCAGGGTACTTGGAGGGCAGGGTCTGGATTTCTTCTTCCAACCTAATCATGGCCATTTATTTGGATGACCACAGGGCTTTGATTTCATCGGTATCCACCTCACTCACAGCGGCACCAACTTGCCTGAATCTAATACCAGGGTATGGGCTAAACCTCTCTGTCATCAGGACACCCATGAAGAGAAGTTGAACTCTCCTTAGAAGAGTGTAAGAACGAAGGCTTCCGGGGTTGGCAGGTGTTTGGTGAGGACCGTGCATGCCTCTTCCTTCACGATGTGGGAGGGAGGAGGTCAAGGGGTTGTAGCATGAGGCATTGAGAGAGAAGGCTAGGGATAAGTGAGGGGAGGACTTGCTCCCCAAAGTCCTAGAGCACTCAGTCACAACCACGTTGTGGAGAGGAGCCAGAGAGGAGTTGGACAGCAGGTGCCTGTGCCAGACACATAACAAGAACCAGCCTCCTCAAACCAGAGCCCCCAGAAAGCAGACCTTTCTCTTTTCTGCCACTCAGATAGACATTTATGGCACCGTATCTAGCACTATTTACCCTTTGTCCACAGAATCAGTAAACTAGCAGACATTAGGGATAAGCAGTGGGTTCTGAGGCCACCTGGTCAACCAGATGCTGATGCCCAGGTGAGCTTAGTTCCTCCACGAGGTTGGAGGGCCCACTCCCTCTGTCTAAGCCAACATCTCTAGAGGCCATCCTGACCAGACAAAGGAGGGGATACGCACAGCCCTCCAGCAAGGCCGCAGCTCTGCAGAACCTTGGGGGTTCAGGATTCGGGGGAAGAACCTCCTAAGCTGTCCACTAGCCTTCCCTTCACAGCTCCTGTCTCATTTGTCACCCTCTTCCTGTTCCCACCGGAAGTCCTGACCAGTCATTTGGTAAAACATCATGTTGAAGGGTTTGTAGAATTTCCGCAGTCTGTGGATGACATCCGGGTCAATGCGGGGATGAGTCCGGCCCTTGCTCTTGCCCAGGCACCTTGGGGCACTGCTGTCTTCTGGCTTCTTGAGGCAAGGAAATCCCTTGGTTTTGTTGAAATAGAAATGTTTTTCAGTCACCACACGCTTGAGGCCTAGGAAGTCCTGCACTTTGGCCATTTCCCCTGCGGGGTCCACTATGAGGCGCTCGCCACTGACGAAGAGAATCTGAGAGAGGGGGAAGTACTGGAGCCAGTTCTCCAAGTGCAGAGCATAGATGCCTATGCGGATGGCGCTCCAAGAGGCGTCGATCAGCCCCAGGGTCCGGTTTTTGAAGGCCAGCACCTCGAAGGTGGGGATCTCGGGTTTCTTTGACAGTGTCTGCGTGTAGTCAGAGATGGCCCTGGTCACAGGGTTTCTCACCACCACGATCAGTTTGATGTCCTTGGCCATGGAGTGAATGCGCTTGGGAGCCTCATTGGTGACAAAGTAACTGGGTGTCTTCTCCATAGTTATTTGCCCATCCACCGTTTTGGGCATCACATTTCTGCAAGAAGGAGAAAAAGGGAAGAGCATGGTTACTCCCACCCAGAGTTATCCAAACTTCTTTACCCAAAGTGTGCGATATAAATAATATAGTGAGGAGTTACCAGGTAAGATGGATAACCACTTGGAAACTCTGTGCACTTATGCACCCCAACTATACTCTTGACTAGGTATTATCAGAAAAGGTAGCAGCTGGCTTAGACACTCTTTCTTGGGATCCTGACACCTCTGGCCTTGCACTGCTGTTGTATCACTTTTCAGTCATGTTCAACTTGCATACATCCTTAATTTATCTATGTATTAATCTTCTAATCCCCAAAATGGTGATAATGATAGTACCGACTTCACACTCTAGTATAAGGATTAAGGGAGATGTTTGAAAAGTATTTAGCACAGGATCTGGCATGCCTAAGAGCTTAATAGCAAGGATATTATGATGTGTTGTAGTGGCTCTCAGAAAATTTTTGCTCACAACAAAACCTCAAAGGTGTTCCAGTCCAGGGTTGGGCAGCTACTGGCCACCCCCTGTGTTTCCAGAATAACCGGTGCAGAATGCTCTATAATTTTTAAAAGGTTGGGGGAAAATACACACAAAAAAACTCACATTTGTGTTATGTGAGAATTATCTGGAATTCAAATTTTCATGCTCCTAAATAAACCCACATTGAAACACAATTACAGTTTTTAATTGATGCTTTTTAATAGCAGGGTTATGCAGATGTGGCAAAGACCATGTTGCCCAGACACAGCCTTTCAAGAAAAACCTTGTAGAGCCCCTTTTTCCAAAGGCATCATGAATATACCAGTGAAGAGACGTGAGTCCAGAGGCAGAAAATGGACAAAAAAAAATCAAACAGATTTTGCAATCTCAGCAAAGTGCATGGCGTCCCAAGCCTTCCTATTCCCACTGGTAAAAATCCTAACACCTGCCCGAAGGTGAAAACACAATGGCACATGGAGTGAAAGCCTGCAGCCAAGATGTGATTCAACATGTGAGCTTTCCTTCTTTCTCTGATCTTAAGGCTGCACAGTGAGCTGCTCTACATTCCATGGCAGAATCCGCATCCCTCAGTTCCCTCCACATGCTTGTGCCCGCACTGCCCTATCCAGGCGGCCTTTTACCATGGCCTTCTACTTGGGAGCTTCAAAATATTAAAGGAGTCTGACAGCATTTTTCCTCCTAGTCCCAACATGGCAGCACTATCAGAGGAAAAAACGAGCCTCAGGATCCTATGAGTCAGTCAATTTGCCCTAGGCACATGGAGACCCAAGTTCAAGGACACTAAGCTTGTTCAATACCTGTCAGTACAGTGGGCCACCGGCCACCATGTGCTCCAGTAAGTCCCTTCACTTCTGAGCCTTGCACCGAAGTGGCACATGTAGGATTACTCAAGACCTCTTTGTTATCATGACATGCTTTTAAATGTCTCAGCTAATAAAACTTAACGCAGACGAAGATCCCTTTGCTTCTCCTACCATAATTAAATTTATTTACTATCACGTGCGTGGAGAAAGAATGACTGTTCCTTTATCTCCCGTTCACATGCTACGTCAATAATTAATTGCTACTACTGGGTTTTGAGCTTTCTCGGCGAGCACTTTTATTAAGCACGAAGAATTTGCCTGGTAGAAAAAAATTCATGTGGAGTTAGAGCTCTTATTAGAGTCTCGTGGTTGGACAGCATGGAGGTTCTGGCTCAAGGCAATTGTCCCGGACATAAATAATCACACTGCTGTTAAACTGATATATTCCTTGGGATGTCCTTAGGTTTGTGTGTTTTCTTAGCCCTCACCTGATACAAGTGTCTCTTTGGGAAGGGCAAGGCTGAGGAACACAGATGGTGGGAGGTATGTTCACCTGCCTCAGGAGTCCTGATGACTCTTGACAGCTCAAGGAAGTGACTGATCTCATTCTGAACCTCAATTTCTCATCTGAAAACCAAGGTTAATAAGAGTCCGGCGCTTCCATAGGGCAGTAACGAAGATTAAATGTGACGGTGTACCCAATCAACGCCAGAATTTTTAAACTTTAAGCCAACCACCTCATATAATTTTCACAGCAATTCTTATAGAAGGCTATAAGAATTCTCACGGAAGAAAAAAAAAATATTAATGTCTGACAAGGTGGAAAAGCTGAATGGCTCAAGAATTAAGGGACTGGTCTAAGAAAAAACAGTATGTGCTGATGCAAGGTAGTGTTGGGTTCACAGCCTCTGACCAAGCAGGGAGCTAATTTGTTCAATCTGAATAGATGGAACGTGCCGGTGTTCTGCTGTTGTTTCAATGGGAAGATTATTCCCTTAATATTTTGTGGACCCAATGGTTCACAAATATAGCCATCCCCTGGTATCCCTAAGGGATTAATTTCAGGACCACCTCTTTTTCCCATGGCCACCCTTAATGCGGCTTAAGTCCCTTACCTGAAATGGCATGGTACACATGTCCCTTAATTGAAGATACGATTACTTCCCAGCACATCCATCATAAACTGAAAAACATCACAAGCCACGAAGGCGTAGAATACACCTAGTCTGCCCAACATCACAGCTTAGCAACACAGTGCACCGTAGAGAATTGCTCGTTCCCCTTCATGATTGCACGGCAGGCCAGGGCTGCGGCTCTGACGCTGCTGCCCTGTACAATGCATGAGTATTCCATGTCATACTACTAATACAAAAATGAAGATCTAAATTCAAAAGCTGGTGGTTGATTTCTACTGATTGCACATCAGTTTCCCACCTTGTAAAATAGGAATCATCGCAGGCCAAACCATCACACCTGGCGAGAATTCATGTTTGCGAACTGGCTACATCCTCCCATACGCTTTAAATCAGCTCCAGATTACATGTAATGCTTAATGCAATGTAAATGCTATGCAAATAGTTGTTAAACAGTATTGTTCAGGGAATAATAACAAGAACACTCTGTACAGGCTCAATGCATATGCAAGGTGGTTCTTTTTTTCAAATATTTTCAATCACGGTTGGCTGAATCAGGAGGATGGTCAGGGAAGCTGCAGACACAATAGGTCCAATTTTATTTACTAAATGTTGACGCAAAAATTAAGTCAATAAAGGCCTTCTTTACACGACCTTTCCAGATTTTGTTTCACTGGAGGCATTTGGCTTGTTTATTTTGTTGTGTTTTTCCTTAGCACAAGAGCAGCTGTTTGGGTTTTTTCTTTTGCCTTTTCCACCTTTACTGCCTAGACTTCAGTGTTCAGTGCATGCCTCGTCTTGAGCTCTGTTTGAATGTATATGCCCTGTGTTTCAGCTAAGTGGCAATCTGTCAAGATCTCTGTGGATCTTGGCTCTTTTATCTGCAGTGTCTGGAATGCCATGAGACTCAACATGCAAACCCGGGAATATGAGCGATTGTGAGTGTCTAGCTCAGTGCCTGCTGCTGAAGCAAACCGGAGAAGGAGCATTGGAGAGACTTAGAACAGCTACAAATGCCTGCTCAAACTTGCGAGCTAGAAGAGACTCTGCATGGGAGGCACAAGTGGGAAGACTACTTCATCAAGCCGAAAGCCAACTGTTGCGGCATCAGTTACTCAACCTGCTTTGTTAGTAAGAAGACATCCAGGATCAGCTTGGAATCCATGAATCAGCAATTCGTCTCTCCGACATCATTTCACACCCCAGTATATTCATTGATTTGTTCATTCATGGATCCATTCATTCATAATACATACATACGCTCCTTTCTGAATCACTTGCCAGTAATGCAACAGTGAACAGAGCACAAACAGTCCCTTCCTCCCCAGAGCTGCCAGTCCAGCTACCACTTGCATAAGTGTGGGGCTCTTTGCATTGTCACACAAGGAAGCATTTTAATCAGCACAGGGGCTATCACTATTATTCCAGCTTTACAGAGAAACAAATGGGCTCAGAACCCGAATATACTGTCTAATGTCTCAGCAAGTAGAGGCGTCTTTTGTAAGTTCAGTGGCTGGGTAAACATGATTCGACACTAGATCTTGAAATCAGCAAGTGTTTGGCAAACCTCTAGCGAAGGCATGGATGAGCTGGATGGATGGATGACAAGTTACGAACTTTTTTTTGCCAAGCCTAGTCCAACCCTAAGTGTAGGTTTTGGTCTCTTCATTTCCTTATTATTCCATTCTCATCTCTTCAGCAGGGTTCTCACCTGGACTTCATATCCAAGATACGTTTCTACATCACATCCTTGTTGGACTAGGGGAACCATCCATTTTACTAAGACCAACTCTTCCACCTGCACTTTGGATTCCTTTGCCTTTTTTAAGCCTTAAGGAAGATCTCAAAGGGATCCAACAGTTCAGCGTGATCATATTTTCAGCAGTTCTGCAGGGGACTCAGAAAAAATAAGAAAGAGAGAAAATAAGGCAAGGAGATGAACAAGGAATATTCCATGGAGGGTCCTATAGACCATGAGAAAGACATACAAGTTTTTCCTATTTTTCTCTTCTCCCCCTCCTTCCTTCTTTCCTTCCTTCCTTGCTGGTTCACTCCCCAAGTGGTTGCAATGGCCAGAGTGGCAAGAACTGAGCTGAACCAAAGTCAGGAGCCCCGAGCCTCCCCCAGGTCTCCCATGAGGGTGCAGGGTCCCAAGGCTTTGAGCTATCCTCCACTGCTTTCCCAGGCCACAACCAGGAAGCTGAATGGGAAATGAAGCAGCTAGCACAGGAATCTTGGCAGTTACAAAGCAAGGATTTAGCCATTAGGCTACCACACCAGGCCCAGTTTTTTTGTTTTAAATGTTTTGAGAAGCCACTGAAGAATCTGAAACAAGGGAATGTGATTTACACTTAGTTTTGTTTTGTTTTGTTTTTTCTTGGCTCCTTCTCTGTGATTACACAGGAGTGTGGCAAGAGTGGAAGAAGGGAAACTGACTAACAGCCACTTTAGGAGAGCAGTTAGAAATGGTGGCAGCCTGGAGGGAGCTGGAGAGGGCAATGTGGCCAGAAGTGATCAGAAATGGGACATATTTTTTTAATGAGGTCAACGGTCCCAAGTGATGGGGAAGAACTGTGTGCAAGACAAAGGAGGGTATTACCAAGGGCTCCAACAGCATAGCTCATTCACTGATGCACAGAATACAGGAAAGTATGCAAATCTTGGGAGGAAGATCCCAAGTCTGACTGTGAGAGCTCTGTCCCGTACCCAGTTGCAATTACCGAATAACCATTTTGATACAATGGTGTGAGATCCAAGGAAGATCTGGCTGGAGGTGAACATATATTCCCTGTGCCCCCATTCCACCTGCTGGAGAGTAGGGAGAGACAGGCCCTCCTTTCTTTACCATCACAGTAGAAGACAAGACCTTTCCTTTGCATCTTTGTAAAATTCTCATGACTCGGATGTGTCTGGATGCTTGCTGCGATGTTTACAGAGACTCCATCACAAACGTTTCCCCTAATCCTAATTCCCAGAGCCCTTGGTAACCCTCTGCATTACAGAGCTTAGAACAATGTTTTTTGAGGCTGCAGGACATGTTCCGCCTACCTCTGCACCCCCAGTGCTTATTAACACAGTACCCACCCTTGAGCAGCTTGCCCCATAACCATCTGGGTGGACTGGATGAATAAATGAATAACATGCACATGAATTCACGGTTCCTGGAAGTCTGGAGCAGTGGGGCTGTCAGGAGGGATACAGTTCCTCCAAGCAAGTGTTCCACGCTAAAGGGCTCAGCATTCTGAGTCACATGCCATCCGTGTCTGAAAGACCGTGCTCTTCAGTGCAGGCCATATGGTGAGAAAACACTGCAGCTGGGCTTGGAATAGCTCGTTAACAGTATCCCGGGTGCTCAGAGCAGCCGTGACATCAGCGTCAACACACAGTCCTCAAGTGAGAATCATTCCGCAGGATCACACAGCTGCTCTCACAGCCCCAAATGTTTATGAGACACTAGCCAATGCTCTGTCCCGTCCCCAGCCCGTTTCCCCTTTGTGTTGGTGCTGTCTGAAACACAGTCCCCCTGGAACGAAGGTCAGCAGCAGGTGGCAATGACCACACAGCTGGGAGTGAGCACCAGTCCTTACCAAGTGTGCATTCCATGCTATGTCATGGCATTGAGAGTTCAAGGTTAGAAGCGAGCGTGATTTCCCAAACATTTGCAGACAACAGATTGTCCAGCCTCATAGTAAAGAACACAGATCCCCAGCCAGACTTACTGAGTTGGCCCACTTACCACCTGGCAGACATAATAAGCAAATAACCGGCCTTGAGTAAGGAACTCACATCCCAGTTTCGTCATTTGGAAGTTAAGCATAATAAGGAGCTGGTGAAGAGGAATGTCTAGGGCCTGGCGTGATGGTGCAGTGGCTAAAGTCCTCGCCTTGAGCGCCCCGGGATCCCATATGGGCGCCAGGTCTAATCCCAGCAGTTCCACTTCCCATCCAGCTCCCTGCTTGTGGCCTGGGAAAGCAGTCGAGGACAGCCCAATGCTTTGGGACCCTGCACCCACGTGGGAGACCCAGAAGAGTCTCCTGGCTTCGGATCGGCATAGCATCGACCGCTGCGCTCACTTGGAGAGTGAATCATCGGACAGAAGGTTTTCCTCTCTGTCTCTCCTCCTCTCTGTATATCTGACTTTCCAATAAATAAATAAATCTTTGTGAGAGTGTTGGTGGTTTTGCTTCCAATCAAGCTGTCTGCTATGGATGATGACTTGGGCCTTTGCCACCCAATGGTGATCCTGCCTCCAGGTTTCTCACTGGCCCAGCCTCAGCCATTGAAGAGGGCTCTCAGTGATGAACTTAAGGGAAGGACCTCAGAGAAGCAGGGCTCCCAACCAGGAAAGGAAATGGAGTATTCCAGAGACTGAACCAGCAGAACATACATACTGTATGTGCCTAGCACAGAACTAAATCTCATTATATTAGCTTGGCTAGCACCATGGTATAGTAGGTTAATCCTCTGCCTGCAGCGTTGGCATCCCATATATGTACTTGTTTGACTCCCAGCTGCTCCACTTTGCATCCAGATCTCTGCTAATGAACCAAGAAAGCAGCAGAGCATAGTGAGTCCTTGGACCCCTGCACCCGTGTGGGAGCCTGGAAGAGGCTCCCAATTTCCGATCAACACCGCCCCAGCTGTGACAGACACTTAGGGACTAGATGGAAGATGTTTCTCCATGTCTCCTTCTCTCTGTAATTATGCCTTTCAAATAAAAATGAATACATCTTTTTTTTTTTTTAAAGAGGGACCTATTATTTATCGCCCCTTTGGAGATCAGGAATCAGAAATTCAAATGAGATCAGTTAAATTATCCCAACCTGCAACAGTAAAAATGAAAGCTCGATCCAGACTCTATTCTTGCTTACTATCTGGCAGCATTCAATCAAACCACAGAAGCTCAGCAAGGTTATGTGACTGGCCCAAGGTCACTCTATTGCAAGGTGGTAAAGTTGAATCTTGAAATGAGACTCATTATTTGTGCTATAAAGGTGGCTGTCCCTGACTTACCACTGGGAGTTACGGAAACGCAGTCCAGAATCCCTAGAAATTCTTGCCAGATCAAGCTACATCATTCAATTTGTGATATGTCTCTCTGGGGCCTCCTCAATTGAAGCGAATGGATAACATCATGAATACCGAGGGAGGAAGCAATCACACATATTAGAAATAAAGTGCCCATTCTCTTTGGAGGGGTCAGTGGCAGAGCTTGTCTTGGGTTTGTCTGAATTAAAGCTATGTGGACACCTTACATTTTCCCAAATGCATTATCCGGTGCAATAAATGATGCATAAATTAGCAGTATTTTCTGAGCCCTGCTGATGAACTGTAACTCAGGAGAATGGTGGTTAGAGCAAGGGCAGGAGACAGGGCCAGTTCCTCCACTCTGGGGAAGAAAATTCACTTAGGCATTCAATTGAGCAAGTGCTGCTTGCTCAGCCCCGAGCAAGGCAATTTCACATGTTATTCTGGTTCAGCTTTCGAGGGAGCATACACTGAGCCCTTTACAGAGATGTGGAAACGGAGTCGGAGAGAATGTGAACCCTATCCGATGATTTATAGCCAGGATTCTGCCCTGCCCAGTTATTTTGGAAAGTTCACTGTGCTTTTCAGATTCCTGAACCTCTACATTCCTGAAGGCAAAAATAGTCAAATCATTTGAAAGCCCACCTCTTAAGCTCAGATCCAAGAAACGTAGGGGGCCCTTGGTGCTACCCAGCTGTTAGCCAAACGGAAGTTGAGAAAGGAGTACTGATTTCAGCGTTCTAATTTAACAAACTGAATTTAGTGCAAGGCTTCCCTTCCTTGGGCCATAAACTCCTACACAGAAAAAGGGCTGTGTTTGTACTCACCCCCCCACATACAACATTGGTTCCATATACTGTTTATCCACGCTCGTTTTGCTACATACCGACAGTAAGGCACATGTGAGCTTTGTCCCTCAATAGTCCATAAGGTCCTGAAGGAAAAGACTGAATGTCCACTTTAAAAAAAAATCATTGTTGAAAGGCAGATTTTACTAAGAGAAGCATAGCTAGAGAGAGAAGGTCTTCCATTTGCTGGTTCACTCCCCAGAGGACTCAAGAAGCACAGAAGACAGCTGGATGGCATATGAACAGTTCGTAGATGAAGATGACCTATTGGGACATCATTCTGTGTTTGTTTTTGCCTCTGGATACTCACCTAGCAAAAAGAAGGAGAGGCTGAGTCATCACCCACCACCACCTGCCAACCCCAACACACTTCTCCAAGGTCCAAGAAAACTAGCCCGTGCTTGATTCTCTACATCGGGCAATATCATTGTCTAGGAAATCTGAGGAAGTTTCTCTATTTCATGACCTGATTTTTTTTTAAATGTATGGCTTCTCACTTCAGACAACCCACTGAGAAGTCTTCTGTTTCAAATACCTAGGTCCAATCCAGAGTTTCTCAATCTTAGCACCCTCATCATTTGGAGATGGCTAATTCCTTTGTGAGGGCATGGTCTGGTACCGGAGCCATTTGAGTAACATCTCTGGCCTTTACCTTCCAGGTTCTGGTAGTGCTCTGTAGTCATGACAACTGCAAATGTCTAGAGACACGGCCCAGTGTATCTAGGGGTGTCCAAATTACTCCTGAATTGAAAGCCACTGATGTAACCAGATTGCCTGAATGTAAATCTGGGCTCTAGTCTTAGAGGTAGAATTTAGGGAAAAGTCGGTTGGACACTGCCTAGATTTACACTGTCACAAAATGAGATAACAATAGTTTTGAAAAGTAAATGAGTTTATGAGTACTCTACACTTAACAGCATAATATTTAAATGCAGTAGATGTGTTAGCTATTATTACTGTCATGGCCATTGCTATGACATTGAGGCAATTACTTTGCATGGAAAGGTGACCATGTGAGATTGCTGAATACAATGCCCCAGAAATGGGGAAAATCTGTCATGTATGTTTGTGTAGCTGAACTAAGTGCTGACTCTTCAAAAGGCTTCTATGAGTTTGGCATAGGGTTGGGGTAGTGGGTACCAACATATCAAACTGCACACGACAAAGAGAGCCTGGAGTCATCCTCTGCTTCCTGGGCTGCTTTATAAAGGGCATCAGAGGTGGTTCTGAATAATGATGAAGGACTTCTGTTCAAACTAGTAATGCAGACTTCAAGACTGGCTTCATTAAATTTGGAAAATCAATTTGGAAAATCAGAAGCTTTCTTCAAACCTAAGGGCTAATTCATCTGCTTTACAAAGAGAACTGTTAATAGACATGGAGAATCCACCAGGAGTTGGAAACATCACGCAAACAGATGTACATTGAGGGTTTATGCTAGGCAGCTATGGCACAATGACCAAGAGACAAGGGAAACACAGACGCTAATGAAGGCCTGGGTTTGGGATCTCATTTCTGTCCCAGAAGGGTGCTGTGTGCAGGAGTTCAGGAGGGGCCTCGCAGCCAGCAAGACTGTGGCAACTGACAGGATTAGAGGTCTTGGGGTAGCCATACAAACACAGAGCTGAGCTGTCTATGGTTTTCTGTGATGGTTTTCTGAAGATATCATCACAAATGAATAAGGGCACTCTGCGGGATATCACAGACCCAGTGACCAGAAAGAGGAAGAAAGAGAATACATGATGATATGACACTTTGGCAAAGAGAACTCTTCGGGAAAGCAGCCATTATTGTTCACTTCTGGGGATATCTCAGTGTTACAAGCCACTTCAGGACAGAATCCAGCTCAAAGGATCAATAGTTAAGAACACCACCTCCCTCACAAGGCGACATCTGTGTCCTTCATGTCCGCAGACATAGGAAAAGCAGAGGAATTAAAATGGGAAAACAGAAAGACCCCTCTCAGGACCTTCCCACTTCTCAAGCAGGTTTGAGCACCTTTGAAAAATGGATCTGTTCTTCCAAATGTAGCAAGGACCAGCTCTAACTGTGTTTTCTCTCTTTCTGTAGTTGGGAGACATCACATACAAAATTCAGGCCACCATATCCAGTTTTGTAGCCTCAAAGAAAAGTGTCCTGGTGAATTTGAGGTGATATAGTACCTTCTCTGGATCTCATGATGAGGCTAAATTGTCAGCAATCCATTAGACTACACCTAGAGCAAGCGGAGATGTTAAGCTGTCCCCAAGAGCTGGAAGACGTCAGACCCGTGCTTTTAACAAATTTACATACTGATCTATTATACTAACCCCATTTTCCTTCACAGATCTGGGTTTTAGAACCAACATCACATCAAGTCATAATGGATTTGTTTATTTTTGTTTTATGTACCAGAAAAATAATACCAGTATTCATTAGCATTTCATGATAGGAGAAAACCAAGATCACTACACCGAGACGCATTTCACTTAATAAAGGAGAAACAAGAAAATCAGTCTGCAAGGCCTAGTCTTATCGCTTAGAACTCACAATGGTCCATGAGTTTCAGGCTGAGAATCACTGCATTGGGGAGCATCCACCTGATTGCAGAGATCACTATGACCTTCTAGAGCTTGTCAAGCCCATTTATATCCAAAGAGTGGTGTGTGTTCAGAAGTTGAGTTTTGGGGTTCCATCTCTGAACCACCCTTGCTTTCGCCAGCACACTTAACACCTTACACCCCCAGTCCCATAATCTGTCCACTTGTGGGGGTGCTGGAGGGAGCCACAGCATCTTTCACTTGTTCCCAACAGAAAGCATTAGATGCTCAGCATGGCTCAAGTATCGGTAAACTCCCTCTCCTATAATCATGGTTGATAATGGAGCCCACAGTAGGTCAGAAGATCCCAGGGATCTCAAAGATGATTCCTGGTCACCTGCAAGGTGTACTCCCTGCGAATGATGATCCTGAGTCCAAGGAATCCACCTCTTCAATGAGCATGGCAGTAACCCAGTTTTACAGCACCAAGATGTTTTCACTTGACATCTATGGAATTACTTAAAAAACTCTCCTTGCCATCCTGGATGTCTAAGCATTTGGGAAGTCTTATTTCTGAGCCAGGTAAGCCACTACAGGTCTGTGGCCCACACTACACAAACCGCAGGCACTGTTTTCATCTCTCTCAACATTTACCCCTGACTTTCCTCAATATGATCACTTGTCGATAACAACAGACCATCTAATGACAGTAGCTAAGCTTCCCATATCATTTCATTTGGGAAGCATGCAGGAAAGCAAGAACTATGAACTCAATGATCCTTTAAAATGCATGTGTGATTGAGGCAGCACTGATTTTTGGAAGGTTGCTATGGTGTGTGTGTGTGTGTGTATGTGAGAGAGGGAGGGGAGAGAGAGAGAGAGGGAGAGAGAGAGAGAGAGAGAAAGAGAGCGAACGTACCTGCTTGCACCTATGGATGTTTATATGAGTTTTTTCCATTTTTTATGTTTGTTATCTATAGGAATGTGGAGTTCACTTATGGTAATTCTCAAGTCCACAGGTTTTTAAGCATAGATCTAAAAATTCTAAACCACTGCCTGTCTAGACCCTCACAGCTTCCATGGTGGAAAGTCCCTTCATTCCCAACCCACTTCCCTTGTGATTAAACTCAAGAGATTCTAAGGCAAGATATTCAATGATTTCAAGTTAACAAAATTATGGAATACATTTCACCTGCTCCTTGCTTGAGGAACCATCAGAGTATATTTCTCTGATACCTAATTAATGCACAGGTACTTGGGAAATTTTATAGAATATGCATATTATAAAGAAGTATCATATGAAGAAATTTCATAGAAAATGCATATTATGCCTCGATGCCAAGCCTTTTTGGTACCAAGCTTTCCATGAAGATTCTGAGGATACTTTTGTCTCAGGGTGCCTTGAGAGCAACCCTCTATAGAACCTCACATGCCAAAATCGATCAGCTGTTTCACTGCATTTCTCGGACTTAACGCTTCCAAGGGCAGATGCAACAATGAGATGATTACGGAGGTGTCAACCTGTCTGCCCAGGCACCCTGTGCTCACAGTCTAACAAACACTGACACGAGAAGACTCCTCTCGGGAAGACCTGTGCCCCGCTCTCTCCAGCTGACGCTTCACTCCCAGCTGTGTGTTAGCGCAACACTGCCTCGGACATGCTGCCAGCCCTCCCGCCTTTGCACCTACATCCTGTGGATGAGGTCAGTCCTTTTAGGCAGGCATACGCCCCACAGCCTCCAATGATGCAGACCATCATCACACTCAGACACAGTGAGCACGAGGTGGTGGTTTATGAAGGGGGGCGCCCATCTGCCAGCTTTACTTTCAAGCTACCCTCTGCTTCATCCTCCCTGCCCTTTAAAACACTCCCATGTGCTCTTCATGGAGGCTCAGCCAGTGGGCTTGACTGGCATGTCCTTTGCAAAGCAGATGCCCTGAGTACCATCCTTCTCTCCCTTTGCTGCAGAGGACTGCTGTCCTTGTCCCTCTCTGGAATCTTGGCTCTGTCATTCTCTCCCCAACTCAGCGACTTTGGAAACTCCACAGAACCACTCCAAACCTTAGCTTCCCCTTCAGATCAGCGACTACATCCAAACAGTCAGATCTCAGAGCAAATTTAGGAGGACCAAAGGAGCTGATGCCTAGGAAGCACTTAGCAGGGTGCCTGCAAGGAGGTATCGGCTCTAAGCACGTGTTAATGAGTGTTGCTACTACATAAGAGGCCTATTCCTTCACTGTGCATGCTCAGGAAATGCCACCTGAAGACCCATGCTGATGATGAGAGACTTGATGTTTACTTCATCCTGAAAGTGAACTTGGCTTTTTGTAAATCATCTGCACATGTTTATTCCTTGCGGTCAGTGAGACTGGTGATGTTCAAAGCACTGGATGTTTTCTTGGTGACAATGTGAGGTCAAGCATGACCGGCTATGGAAACTTGTACAATAAAAAGTCACTCTGATGGAAGCATCCATCCGAATGAATGCCAAGTATGAGTGTCGCCACGAAGAGCAAGTGTGTTTGCCACACCACCATGCCCCAGCTGTGGAGTTTTAAAGCAACTGAGACACAACGTTGAAGGCAGTCTCTACACTGCTGAGCGGAAGCACTCCCACAAACCCCTCGTCCCTACATTTGCGAGGTCTACAGGATGACCACTTCTCGGCAGTGCCCAAGGAAGAGTGGTCTGTGTTGTCCTTGAGTGGTTTCCTTCAGGATGTTGGATCCCTGAGTTGAGAGCTCTGGAGTCAATGATGTTAAAACACAATCATAAATTAATGACTGCAGCCTACTGTGCATGTATTTAGAATTGACTTTCACAGCTTTGGGTGCATGAAATACTAAACAGATTTTCAAACCAATCAATCTGACCATATAACAGATGGAGAAGTGACAGATAGGCAAGGGGATCGGTGCACACCCAGACATACATACATAGACATGCACACACAGGATGCTGCAAGAATTCTTTTATTATCAGGTATTCATGCATACTAATTCCCTTCATTGAGGGAGTGTCTCTCTCTCTCTCACACACACACCTGCTCCTCCCATAACTGCCTCAGATCTCAGCTCAAATATAGCCTCATCAGAGAGCAATCTCCCATGCTCGACATCCGCCTTTACAATCAACTTTTGTTGTTCTCTTGGTTTTTACAGATGTATTTTATTTATTTTAAAGGCACGGCCTCTCTCTCTCTCTCTCTCTCTCTCTCTCTCTCTCACACACACACACACACACACACACACACACACACACTTTCCAAATGGTTACAAAGACCAAGCTGGTCCCATTGGAAGCCAGGAGTCTGGAGCACCATGTGGGTCTCCCATGGAGGTTGCAGGGACCCATGTACTTGGGTCGTCTGCTCCTTTGCCTGATGCATCAGGAGGGAGGTGGATCAGAAGCAGAGCAGCTGGGACTTGAACTGACATTCATATTGCAGGTGGCAGCCAAAGCTGCTGAGCTACTCTAGCCACTGATCTTATTGAAATGTTTATCTTTTTCTTTGTGTACAGGTTGTCCTGCCTACGGAATGTAATCTTCAAACAAGGGAGGTGATTTTTTTTTAACACCCAACACTTCATGCACTGCCTGACATCAGATATGTCTCAATATTTGTTGAGTGATGGACAAAATGGAAAACAGCAACGACAGGGAATGGGGCAGAGTAATTAGAAATTAGGAAAGGAGGGGAAAAGAAAGGATGAAGAAGACGTGCCCACCTTGAGGCACAGAATTTGATCCAATCGATTCTTCATCATAACTATATGGACTACACATGCTTTTTCCAAAGCTCTCCAGGATATTTTCATGTGCAGCCATGGTTTAAGAAGCCATCACTCAGCTGAATTCCATGACAAGAGAAAGGAACAACATTAGCTCTCAAAAACCTGCTAGCACCAAGCTGAAGCGCTCTCCTGTAATTTAAACAAAATAGTTCCAAAGAACAGGGAATTATTCTTTCACCCTTGTGTCTGCCTAATCCTGTGATCTGTGTTTGAATTTCTCTAGTCAACCACCGACCAGGTGTGAACCACATCTCCTCCAGGCTGAGGATGGGCTCTGGAGACAGCAAACAGATGACCAATGCCTGAGAACTGCCACGTCTACACGGAGCTCTTCCTCAGAGAGAAGGAGATACAGGGGTGGAGTGTGCATTTGGCTGGGGATGCAAGAGGATGAATCAAAGTTCTTTTTTGGGGGAAGAAGGGAGGACTGTCTGATGATACTTTCTTTCTCACAATCATTATAAGAACATGTGAGCAGTGGTTGCCACAGTGGGTCAGCAAGCTAATCTGCCACTTCCAGCACCAGCATTCCATATCAGTGCTGGTGCTCATCCCAGTTGCTCCACTTCTGATCTAGCTCTCTGCTTATAAACTGCAAAAGCAGCAAAGGACAGCCTGAGTCCTTGGAACCCTGCACCCAGGAGAGAGACCTGGAAGGATCTCCTGGCTTCGGATTGGGTAAATAGCTTGCTGTTTTCCTAATCCACATTCCTCCAGAATGCTTACTCTTGCATGCTGTCACAACAACCCAGGTAGATTGAGCAAGCACTGGCTGTGTCTGAAAAGCTGGTCTCCCATTTCTGGATTACTCTGCCCAGTTTACAGTGTGTCTTGTCTCTTAGTAGAGCTCAATGCATCTTTGACAGGCTGCCCTGGTGGACAGCTTCCTGCTCCCTAAGCCAGTCCCTATACAAAACAAAGCACATTCTAAATAAGCCTCAAACCTGTACACCCCGTGTTAGGGCAGACACAACTTTGTGACTGTAGGTCCAACTGCCTGACCTAAGAGCTTTCAACAACAATGACAATTGCTGCCTTGCTGAGAGACAGTTCTCATCCTAAGAGCCACCAGACAAGCTCTGGTCCTTTATTTAGACTTCCAGAGACCAGTGTTTGAGTTCAAGTCTTTCTTGGAAACCAATCCCTTGCTTCTCTGTATTCCACAGAGCACAACAGGTAATACTGTTTCGAGTCCATGTATATACATGAGTGGAAGTTTATCACTATTACAAGTACTATTATACTGTCTATAGCATTCTGGAATACAGATTTCTGTTTAATAATGTTTAGTGAGATCTTTCCCTCTTAGCGCATATCCCGTTTTCCAAGGAATATGCATCATGGTCTACGCAAACTGTTGCTTCCATCCCAACCCCCTCCATCCCACCCCATGGAAGATCCTTCCAGGTCAACTGAATTCCCATCACAAGTAAGAATGAAGGGAGCTCATGTCTCATTGTGCAATTTCTTCAGCACGTTCCTAAATCCAGCCATAGAGAAGCTGGACTGCTGGGTCACCAGAGTTCATTTGTTCATTTTAATAGAATATAGATAAACTCCCCTCTTTGGTGTTTCTTTTTTTCTTTCCAAGTTGCATTCCCCCTTCCAATGGATGACAGTAGTCCCTGCGTTCCTTCACCACCTGCAATGGTGCTGATCCTCCCTACTTCTACCCATTAGGAGACGGCTGGTCCTCAGGCCTCAGCTCAAGGTTTTCCCCAGGCTCACAGGGCATCTCCTCCCTCCGGAACTCTACTCGCTATTCCCATGATCAGGGCATCACACCACAGGGTACAAATGCACTTCCTTGTCTCCTCCCCCAAAGCATGAGCTCCTTGGGAAACAGACCAGTAGAGACCCCCAAAACACGTTTGCATGATTGGATCAGATTAACACCTCTGCTTCTTCCAGATGCTGTCGCATGTCTGCCAGGAATCCTTGTGTCCCTACAGCATTAGGAACAGGTGGTGTTTCACGCTAACTTTGGGCATGGAAAAACACTGATGTGTAATTAACAGGTGGAAATCCACGTGGTTTGGTACAAGTGCATAGAAACAGGGAAAGGACAGAATCCAAGGTAAGTATCATGCAGGGTCTGGGAGCCCCTGGGGTCCAGCTCTTCAGTGAGGAGTCTGGGGTCCAGCTCTTCAGTGAGGAATCTGGTGCCCCAGCCTAACTGCTGTAATTTGAATTTCCCTGAATTTGGGCAATTTATTTCTTCTGCTTATTGGTAACCTGTATATCCTTCAGAGTAGAAATATTTCTATCTTCCATTTCCTATTGCATTGTTCTCTTTCGGATTCATATGAGTTGTCTGTATGCATTCTGGGTATCCCTACTCTATGATACAGATTGCAAAGATCTTCCCCTAGTTCGTTTCTTGATGTATCACTCTGTGTGTGTGTGTTGATGTTAAAAAGCTGAAGGTTAAAGCAGTTCTGTGGATCATTCTTCATCATGCGATTAGTACTTCTGTTTGTTGCTTAGGAAATCCTTCCCCACCTCAGAAAACACACAGACACAGACACACACAGGAGGAGACTAAAAGAAGTCAAGTGTGGCACTCTTGCAGAAACCTCTTGTAGGCAGAGGCAGAAGGACTCTCAGCACGTGTGTGGACACGAAAGGGGTCAGTGTGGCTGGAGAGGATGAAAGAGGGAGACAAAAAAAAAAAAACAAGGTATGTGAACAGAGGAAGTACGAGCTTACGGATGCAATTATATCCTGAGTGCAAAGGGAAATTCCCAGGGTTTTTGAGCCCAGGACTGCGTCATAGTCAGAATGACAGTGTCCCATGTTTTAACTCATGCAATGGGAGCTAACTGCACAGGGAAGGAATTACAGGGGCCAGCTCAGAGACCGTGATGGGAGTGGTGCAGTGGGCAGATTCTATACATATATGGAAGAAAAAGCCAGTATCACCTAGATTTCTATGTGGAAATAAGAGAAAGAGACATATTGGTGTAACTCTAGGGTGTCAGGCCCAAGCAACTGGAAACATGAATGAGAGGAAAACAATGAGAGGAGAAAGCCTGGATATAGACTGAGGACGTTGGGAGCTTTGCTTCGGGCACGTTATACTGGAAAAGTCTTACACCTGAATGGAAATGTCAGCCAAACAAAGAACACAGGATTCAGCAAGAACTCAGGGCTGGAGAAACATTTGGGCGTACACAACATACACAGATGGTAGACACTGATGCTTAGACAGTATGGATAAACAAAAGCCTGAGGGCTGGACCCTGGGGCACTTGTATCATTGATCTCCTGGGTTGGGTAGACATGCCTGGGAGAGCAGGTGCCTCAAGCTGTGCATCAATTCTCATCCCATCTCAGGGCCCTGATTAGCTATGAGAGGACCAGGCACGGCTCCTATTCTTCTCTCCTGCCACTCCTACATGAATTACCAGCATTAGTAAATGTTTGCTCTGGCTCATAAATGCATCATGTCTACCACACAAACCTCCACTGCCTATAATTGAGATTCACGCATGTGCAGAAAACACTGTGTGGGGAGGATATAAACGATGCTGTCGCCCGAGGTGGCTGCAGAACACAGAGCTGCTGAAATGGAAATTGCAGCCTGCATTTACTGCCTGAGCAGCCTGCCTTTCCTTTGCTATCGCCACCCTGGAAGGTGGGGAGAATTAGCTGTAAATATTTTACAGTTGGTAATTTGCAGGAATAAATCACAGTGTGTTTTTGCTGCAGCATGCGTGGAAGGAGTGTGGGTCTCCCCCGCGCCCCCTGCTCCCCATGGTTTTTATGTGGTGTCATCATCCTGGGGTTTCATCGTGCATTTAATTTAGTCTTTCTTCCTCATGTGCCCTTCTCTGTAGCCTCAACTGCTTTGCATCTCTGGAAAGGGCTTGGCTGCGGAGGGAGCTGGGGCGGAGATGCAGAACTCCTCCTATGTCACAAAGACCAGAAGCCACTGCCCAGCACTGTCTTTATCCATCCATTTACAAAGCAGTATCTAATTGTGCTCTGTATGTCAGAGACTCTGCTAAGCTCTGGAATTCAAAGACTAAATATCACCCCCTCCTGTCATCAAGGAGTTGACAAACTTATGTGGGTAATTCCAGCCAGTTCCTAAAAGTTCTACCAACAAAAATTTGATGGTCTCAAATATTTATAAAAGATAAACTCAACTTGGCAATAGTTCTCAAGGGTGATTACTTCTATCTCCATTTTATTGGTAAAGAAATCCAGGCACAGGGAGGTTCAGTAACTGGCCTAAGGCCACACAGCAGAATTCTCTAAGTCTGTGCCTTCCCCCTGAGCAATGGTGGAATGCCGCCTTATGCAAGCAAAATGAAGAGTGATGATTATAAAAGTGTCTCAGTTCATCTCGTGTTGCTATAATCAAATACCTGAGGCTGGGCATTTAATAAATAAATAAATAAATAAATAAATAAATAAATAAATACAGGTACGTAATCCTGGAGACTGGAAAATCTAAACAGCATAACATTGTTGCTTGACCAGGGCCCCCTGGCTATATTACACTGCACGGTGAGGAAGTAACAAGGGAACTGGTTGCATTCAACAAGGGCAAGTATGTGAGTGGGGCAAGGCTGGGCTCATTTTTATGAGAGCTCCCACAGTCCTGCAAGAATCACATTCATCCCATCCCAAGGAGATGTTCCATGGGATAATCATAAAGGTTTCACCTCATATCATCTGTCACCCCGAGACTAGTTCCCCCAACACATGAACCTAGGGGAAATAAACTCAAACCACATCCACATCAGAGCATCTCTACCACAGAGGCAGTATGTTGTAGAGTTATATCAAGTCCTATCTATGGGCAATATATCCTCTGATTCTTAATCCTGTGGAATAGATTCTCTGATTCCAACAGTACCAATTTAGACCTGAGGATACAACCCAACCAAAAGAAAAACAATCCTTAAGTAAAACGTCACCAGCTTGAGAGTGTATTCATAATTATATGACTCCAAAGACTATGAGAACGTAAGTCAGAGCTCCAGGATGGTCAAAGACAATGGAGACAAACACCTGTGAAAGGTGCCATGAGACCAGGAGAGGGAGACTTGATGTGATCTATATCTGAAGATCAGAAATGACATCCTAGACCAGGAGAGGATTTTAATAGCAGAAGAGGCATCTGAAGAACAGGTGACTGACAGTCTGATGCAGAAGTTGAGTCACTGTTGGTTTTGCTTTGCCTTATGTTCTAGCACGCAGAACAGAGTCAACCACTCTACGCTCAGCAGAGGAGGGATGACATGAGGACGGGAGGTAACCCAGTAAGGCGAGGAGGAGAGAGGTTTGAGAATAGTTCCTGTGAGGTCTTTCCTGCCTTGTGCCGAGATCAACACACGAAGAAGTTGACCTGGTTAAGCTCACCTTTCCCCTGTTTACCTTCTGCTGAGTAGCTCAAGGAAGTCCCGCCCAGCCCTTTGTCAAATATTCTCAAGGCCACCGAGAAAGGGACTGAGCAGGTAATGCCATCTCCTATTCTGACCATACGCTTGTCTTGAGCTGCATGACGACAAGGCCCTGTTGCATTATTCAAACCTCATGCTGCACAACATCCCTGATTATTTGGCCCCTGGCATTTCCTTCAACCTCTACAACTGCTTTTTTATCCATAACTTAGAACACTGATTTTCAACAAGCAACAGCTAATGTCTCTGACCAATTATTAAGAAATGGAACTTAGTCTCAGGGTATATGAGATAACTCATGGAAAACTGCTTCCAAGCAGGTTTGAAAGGAAATAGGGAGGCCGACTTCTCAGAGAAGCATGTGTTATCTGTTTCCTTTTCTTGTCTGTTTGTCATGGCGATGCCGACAAAAGCTAACGGGGAAGACCACATCTGCAATAAGATCAGCTGCCTGCTGGCTCTTACTTATTTCTTATTTTTCTCCTTCCTCTTCTTCACTTTCCACACCAGCTTCCTAATGATTCCATATCTGATTGCTTTAGCTTAGAACCTAAGGCTCAGACTACATAAAACAGGACGAAGGCAACTGTCTTCATGTGTGCTGGAGCACACACAATCGGCGGACAGCCCAGAAGGAATATTTTAACAGGAACGCAAAAGAAATGTGAGAGCAAGTCACATGGGAGAAGACTAAAGCAATAGCAGGTAGAAAGGTTGAGGATCAAAGTATATCCGTCTTGTCCCTGGACCAGGAAGGAGCAGTGTGACTAGGAAGAAATACAAGATGGATTAAGTTGGAAGAGACAGACATTGGAGAGACTTGCAAACCACTCTAGGAACTTTGGATTTTCTCCTGAGTAAGGTGGGAGCTATTTGATGGTTCTGAAGAAGGCAAACACTTCAACAGACATATATGACTGAGAATTAACTGTGGTTGTTGTGTGCAGAAGAGGTCTTTTTCTTTTTAAGATTTATTTACTTTTATCTGAATGGCAGATTTTACAGACAGAGAGGGAGAGACAGAGAGGTTCACTCCCCCAAATGGTTACAAAGCTGGAGCTGAGCCAATCTGAAGCCAGGAGCCATGAGTTTTCCCCTGGGTCTCCCGTGTGAGTGCAAGGGCCCAAGGAACCGAGCCAGCCTCCATTTCCCTCCTAGGCCACACGCACAGGGAATTGTATCAGGACATGAGCCAGCACTCATCTGGGATGCCAGCACATCCAGGATTAGCCTGATAAGCCACAGCACCAGCCCCCAGAAAAGGTTTAAAGAGGTTGGAGAGGGATGACCAGTTCGGCTGTTACTGAAATAATGACAATGAGAGATGATGGTGGCTTGGGAAAAGGTGCACATGATAAGATGGGGTAATTCCCACAGATTTTGCTAGCAGACTGGATTCAGAGTCCCAAAAACAGGAAGTCAGGATGGCTCTGAGGACACTGCCCCAGGGATCTCTCTGAAGAAGACTCACAGAGAAGCAGAGTTTGGGGGAGATGAAGCA
This sequence comes from Ochotona curzoniae, assembly GCF_017591425.1. Lineage (NCBI taxonomy): Eukaryota > Metazoa > Chordata > Mammalia > Lagomorpha > Ochotonidae > Ochotona > Ochotona curzoniae. The sequence continues at coordinate 10,526,687 of NW_024465421.1, forward strand.
TAAACAGATGCTTTGGAGCTTGTGAATTCTGAGGTGTTTATTAGATATCCAAGTGGGAATAGTGAAGAGACAGCTGGATCCACAACTCTAGAGTGAATTGATCTGAACTGATGGGTAAATAGCATTTGTAAATCTCAACATATACCTGAAATAATGTGTGTTTATATGAACCAACATTTATTTATTCATTATTTTATTTTGATAATCTTTATTTAGTTGATTAGGGCACAAAGGGTCAAGGACTACAGGAAAGTGGGTAAGACTATTGTTTCCACATTATTATTATTATTATTATTATTATTATTATTATTATTATTATTTCTGTATCTGGGGTAAGGGGGGAGATGAAGGGAGAAGCCCCACCCAGGCTTCCACACATCCCAGGTCCCCAAAGTGGGGCATGCTCCGAGGGTGCTGCTCAAGTGGTTTTGATAATTCAACAGTTCTGAATTGCTGCCAATCTCGCCATTCCAAACACGATAAAATTGCTGCAGAACCCACTGAATGACATAGTTCATGTTAGAGTCTCCGTTTGCCCAGATTTTCACTGCCAACACATGACTGGGGTAGTTGATTCATTTGTTCCGTCCTCCGTTCTCTGTTGTGGTACCAGGTGTCCTCTGTAGGTTCCGATGGACTGCCATATCCTCCATGTGCACCTGGGTATGCTGTCCACTGCTCCATCTGAGCCTCTGAAGAGGCTCAGTTTTAACACTTACACTCCATGGTAAGACAACGGAACCTGCACTTCTCTTCATGGTTGGGATGAACCAACGTTTAAAGGTCTTTGACTAATTGCTCTTATAAGGGCATGGGTGACAACAGGAAAAATGGCTGACTTGGGGGCTCTCAGGGAATATCCTGACTGACACCCTGCCCCCTAAAGGGCATCAGCTGATCTTTTAACAAGTGGAAATACAGCCTGGCCATTTGGGGGTCACTTATGAGAGTCAGAAGACTAAGACTAATATGCAGTTGTGACTTTCACTCACTGGCCTCTTGCCCTTGTCAACCATGTCAATCACCAACAGCTGCCAGGGCCACTGCAGGCTGCCAGCATCAAGCCTTGCAGCAGTAGAATGTGCAATGGATTGGTGGGAGCTTGGTGCTGGAGTCTCCATTAGAAATCTGACTCTGACAGGTGTAGGTAGGGTAAATAGTTGTAGCATCAGAGGAAATACACCTTGCAACAAGGGAAGCCTGAAGTCTACAAGAGACAGATCAATGAACGAGCAACTCACCTAGTGGTTTGGCTATAGGAATAGATTTATTCCTAGGGGGAAATTCTAAATATGGTAAAATGTGCTTTTGAAACTAATTTTATGACACTTTAGAGATTAAACAATACTTTTTAGAGCATTCCTGTTTGTATTTTCACTATATCAAATTTATACATTTTACAAAAGATGGGGCTTACTCTTTGTTGCTGTGGGTGCTGTCTAATATTTTATCCACTCTTGAACACTTCAAACAATTTTTAGTGACTGCTAAAAAAATCCATCCTTTAACATTTTATTTCCAGAGACAAAAAGAATGAGTGACACAGATGGATGTGAAACACTCAAGGATACTGAATTTTCAATGATACGGTCATTAAGTGAATTTATCACTGGAAAAAAATGGTGTTAGATTAATTAAACTGGAGCAATTTTGATTAACTATTTTTTTTCAAGTTTTCTTTCCTAGGATCCTATAAAGAGGCCAGACAGATTCCTTTGAAGGCCTAAAGCAAATGTCATTGTAGAGATGTGACCCGGAGGTGTAGGAGGCACAGAGGAAGGATGACTACTTTCTAACAGTGGCCAGGGTAACTCACGTCCATGCTATGAGGATGGTGAGCTCAGTCCACATAGTTCTGGTATCCACTGGCAAATTTCTGGGCTATTTTGTGAACTAGATTTTTTTTCTTACCTGAAAAAAATTTTAGGTCCCTGAGAGGACTGCTGGATTGGAGTCCCCCGGAACTGTGTTTGAACCCAAGCCTACAGTTTATTAGCTAGAATAGAATTCTATTCAGTTGCAATTTACTTTATGTCTTGGACTCAGTTATCTACTGATCATGATGGAAAAACGACACCTCCTTTGTCCCATTGTCATCAGTATTAAATGAAGTTATTGTCGGGAATTCAACGTGAAATACAACAGCAACCTTGTTTCTTGTGTCACACGGAAGAAGAATTTTCATATGGACAATTTCAGTGTGGAAAACAAGATTTATTTAAGAGAGAGTGAGAGAGAGGTCTCCACCCACAGTGACAGGACGGGGTTCCACGAGAAGGAAAGATCCAAGAAAATGGTGGAAGTGGTGTCTTCTATACATTCATCCCAGGGAGCGGGGATGAATGAGTCAAAAGGGAGAGAAGAAAACTAACTCCCATTGGGCAGTATAGCTCCTGGTCAGAAGGGAATTAACTGGCTGCCCCTGCCTTCCAGTCTCATGACAAGCTGAAATCTCAGATTCCGTGTCTCCGCTTCCATGTGACAAAAAGTCAAAGAGACACAAAAGGACACCTTGATCCAAGATTGACGGAACTTCCCGGTTCTTTTTAGATTTCAGCCCTGAAGATTGATAAGACCCCTGCCATTTTGCACTTGGTAACATTTTAAATATCTGCTTCCCCTAGATCTTGGTTTCTTTAATGTTCGAGCTCATTTTGTAGTCTGCCAATCAACCGTAACCTCGCCAACTTGTTCTTCACCAATCTGTTCTAACTTCATAACGCTGCTCTCATCAATCTGCTGTAACCTCCTGGCACCATGCCTGACGGCCCTATTCACCAATCCCTTGTGGCCCCTAGTACCCGCCTACCATTGCATCTACGAATTTTCAATGGTCCTGATCCTGTCCACAAAGCCTCACATCCTTGTGTTCCTGGCCATAAGGATTCTTCCTGCCTATTTTCCCTCTCTTGGCTGTCTCTTCCTCCCTTACGGTTCCCTACTGTCACTACGGCAGGAGACCTCTCTCTGTCTTTTCTCCCTTCCCACAGCCATCTTCCTCTGCTCTTCCTTCTTCCCCTTCCCTGTGGCCGCCTCTCCCGCTGGACTAAAGACCTTCTGCGTGACTTGCTGTGTCTGATGTCTTAGATTAACGGTTAAAATTCCTAACAAAGTCCTGAGCCACCATGTAGAGCACAACTTTCCTTTCCTTATTCAATGACCTGCAACTTTCTTCTTGATCATGTGAATCAAAAATCAACTCCTACTGTGTTAGCCTACCCCAATTTTTACAGAGAGAATCAAACACTGAATACATATTAAATAAATGTTTTAAGTTTTCTCTTGTTATGGGGAATGGAGACCAGGAAAGGAGACCTGAGTTTTTTTTTTTTTTCTCATGTAGAAGAATATCTGTGTGGACAGGACAGTAAGCAGCAAAGCAAGGTTTATTTAAATCAGAAACCTCCTACTGCAGTGTCAGGAGAGGGGATCTGAGAGAGGAAGGCCTGAGAAACGTGGAGGAGCAGAGTGACAGTTATCAATTAATCAGGGGGCAGATGCAGAACCCATCAGAGGGAATCATAATCCTGCTAAGCCTGCCCAAAACAAAGAAGGCATCAGAAAAGTGGGATATCGGTAACTGCCTCTTTGTAGTCTCACCATAAAACTAGAAACTCAGAATGGGGTGTGAAGCTTTGGGGCAGGATCAAACAGCTTGTCCACTCCAAAAGAGACATCTTTTCTCATTCCAACACTCAACAGTCACACCGTGCATCCACCTCACACTTTTACCTTCCTCCAACAGAAAGAACATGCGCAAATGAACCAGAAATCACCCAAGCGTATACAAGAAACGTGGCAGGCAGACAAAACACACAGCAGCTGTTCAGTGGAGGTGGAACACAGCTGCTTTGTAGGAACTGCATTTTGAATGGGGCACTGAGCCTCCAGTTGTCCAAGGGGCAGTTGTTTCAAAGAACGGTGCTTTGCTTTGCTTGATTTGTTATCCCCTGAATGAGTGGGTACGAAGAAAACAGTAACACCAGAGCAGAAAGAAATGGCAGTGATGCTGTCAAGAAACCCAGAAGTTGTTGGCTGCCGCCCTGTAGAGAATTCAAAAGACCACCTTCTTAGGACCCCACTGGCTAATGACGACCGTCTCCGCGGGAAGAGGTTGTCAGAAGCCCAGGAGGTTTTCTCCAGGAGAAAGATCCCTTGCTGGGACTAAACCAAGGAAATTTACAAAGACGGCCTCTGTGGGTATGATTTAAGGCTTTCAAAGACCAGGTGCCACTATTTAGGATTCAGGGTTGCCATATTGACCTTATACTCTCAATTGAAGCACTTTCTGTTTTTATATATATATATATAAAGCATTTCCAAATAGGAAAAGCTCTTGTATCATACAGTTTTTCATCTTTCTACATTACTGGGGGGGAGGAAACTAAAGCTGGTCCCCATCCTGCCCCCCTAGAATACAACACATTTGGAAAATAACCCATGTTGTGTTAATGGGACCTGGTCCTTGGGGTTACATGAGAATCTTCTGTCTAAGAATACAGTTCTAAAACAGACTTTTGAAAAAGATCGAAAGGATATGGAAAAAGGAAGATGGGTAATTAGGGAGGGAGATTACTATAGGAACCTAAGCCAATGTAAAAAGAAACATAAATTATATATATGAAAAGAAAAAAATCTGTAAAATAAAAAACCCAAAGCATATATCTATCCAGCCAGCCATACATACATAGATTAAATAATCCCTGACCCAAAATCTTTTATACTTAGACCCTTCTCATATCAGTACAGACAGCTTCAGGAAATTTAGCAGGAATCATGTAGAAAACAGTGGAACACTCTGATTGCTGATACATAAAACCCACCTAAGTTTTCATTTCATTCATTTTAAAAATTTATTTTTATTGGAAAGGCAAATATACAGAGAGGAGAGATAGAGAGGAAGCTCCCCAAATGGCCACAACAGCTGGAGCTGAGCTGATCCAAAGCCAGGAGCCTGGAGCCTCTTCTGGGTCTCCTACACAGGTGCAAGGTCCCAAGGCTCTGGGCCGTCCTCGACTGCTTTCTCAGGTCACAAGCAAGGAGTTGGATGGGAAGCTGGGCCGCCAGGATTAGAAGCAGTGCTGATATGGGATCTTGGCACTTTCGAGGTGATGACTTTAGCTGCTAGGCTACTACTTGAGCGAAGCCAGCTACCTGAGCAAACACTGCTGCCTGGCCCTTTACTTATTTTTTGAAGTTCACTTATTTATTCTCTAAGTGTTACTGAGAAGCTGGACAAGGTCTCTAGCCTCTCACAACCTGTACCATGTTGGTGCTGCAGACCATGAAGCTATTGCAAAGAGAAGACTGGGAAGCAAGGGAAGACATGGAGATGATGTAGGCCAGGGCAGTCAATAATCTCCCTGCTGAAATGACCTTCCTTTAAGCTGAGATGGGAAGAAGGAGAAAGCTGGCCCCAAGGCAGAAGCAAGAGTATTCCAGGTGTAAGGAATACCATGTGTTAGAGCTCTGAATCAACAAAGTAGTGGAATGACTACAACATGACTGCCAAAGGAATGGGACTTTGGCATGAGGCTGCAGAGAAGGACAGAGTGCAGGAGTTTGGGTTTCACTGAAAAAAAAAATCCCTTTGTGGGAAAACAAGAAATGGGTCAATTCTTGAGCTTTTCCCAGAGCTCGGGAGGAAGGAAATGAACGAGAGCTGACCTGTGAAAGGGGTTGGAGCATGGAAGCAAGCAGACCATTTCAGAGAAGAATGATGGTAGCAGGGAAGTGGGAGGAGTGAGCGTGCTGCAGACACAACTTGACGTCAGTGGAGTCTGCTGACATTTCGGATGTGAATGGTGAGAGACATGGGGCAGCAAGGATGACTCATGGGTTCTGGGCTTTAGTAATTTAGTTACAGAGCTGGGGGTGTCTTTCAGGACCAGCTCCCTCGTCTCCTGCCTTTGAGCCCTTGGTGAATGGAGCTGTCAGTGCCCCATCTACCAAATTGGGGCATAAACAACTTCTTTGACCATTGCATTAGATTATGAAAACTATTCGGGGGGACTGCATGAGATGATGCAACAATGCTGAGATACTAATCAAGAAGTTATGGGAAGAACAAAGGTTCTCAATGATGCCAGATGGTAGATGAAGTGAGTTTCTTTGAGGTGGAGCTGTAACTGAGAATGAACAACTCAATCCAAGTCTCCTACTTGAGCGAAGCCAGCTACCTGAGCAAACACTGCTGCCTGCCAGGATCTGCCACAGCAAACTGGAATTTGAGCTGAAAGCAGGAATCGAACCCATGTACTCTGATGTTGGAGGCAGGTGTCTTAACAGTTAGGCTTAGAGCCTGCTCCAAAGATGGAGATTTTTATCTTAGTGCCCAGTTGATTGTTAGTAGTTGATTGGATTTCTGTGTTATCTGAAACTGAATGTCAGGCTGCCATGGATGGAACTGACCCATGCAACTGACTCTATAGTTACGTATAGAAATGCTCTCCCCGCTTTCTTGTCATCATCCATCATCCGCACATTCATCCATCCACCATCCAGACTTCCTGCCTATCCTGATATCTTTCTTACAAGAAAGTATATGTTGAGCACCTACTCTGTGCCAAATCTCATGTTATCACCTAGAAGTGATGCCCTGCCGTGTCTCTCCCTGCAGGATCTAGAGTCAAGACCTATCGCCTCTCCTGGTCTTGGGAAAAGGGTGACTGGACATCCAGCAGTGGAAGCCATGTGGTTCACCTGGAGCAGGTCTCCTTGGCAGCCTAGTACTATTCATTAGGTTAGAGTCAAACTATCTTTCTCTGTTAAGTCCAGCAGAGTTAAGATTATCCTTCGCAGAAGAAATGCTGCGGTCTGTTCTCTGATGTGTTTTTCTTCCGTCTAGAAAAGTACGGCCATGAACGGGACCAAAGACAGACATGTTCACAACAGCACATGTGGAGGGTTCTGAAGGTTCTAGAATATAATGTTTTCTGCCTTCTCTGTTTTGGTTCTTTAAGAACCACAACCACCACGCTACACAATGCTGCCAGGAGTATCAAAATAATCACCAAGAGTCCCAGTCTGGCACTTCTGGATTCCACTTAGAACCTTCTAGCACTTTTAATTCTATAGTGTATTCCTTCCATAGAATTCAGGTTCATGACAGAAGGGGTTTTTAAGCCATTGATTCACAGATGTGTTGCTACTTCAATGGTAGATCTTGGTATAAAGTGGGTAAAAAATAAATATTTCTTAAAAAAATAATTCTTCCTGGATTCCACTTTCTTTTGGAGTTCTTGGTTTTTATTCTCTATAAAGTTGTTGGCATGTGGTAGAAACTTTCCAAATGCCAAACTTTTCTCTTTCTTCCGTGCTATTGTAGGGGTTAGTATGTGGCATCAACAGCCCTTTGGAGTGAAGGTTTTACTGTTAATTCCACTTAGATATGTCTCCAGGATGCAGTATCATTTCCTTGGTGTCTGTATCTGCGACTCAGAGACACTCCACCTTGTTTATCGTTTGCCCAAAAGTCTCCAGCAATACATACTGAAGGAAGACTGGGCACAATCACCTATTCTAAGATGCCGGGACCCACAGCCCAATGACATGAAAGATGGACCACAACAGCAAGGTAGCATCTTTAGAAGGCAGGGAACAAGTGACTAAGTTTTTCTCCATTGCTTTAACAGTTAAGTATATGTGTTTGCCTAGGCAAGACTTTTTTTTTTAAAAGATTTATTTATTTTTATTGGAAAGGAAGACCTACAGAGATAAAGAGAGACGAAGAGAAAGATCTTTCATCTGCTGGCTCACTCCCCAAGTGGCTGCAACAGCTGGAGCTGAGCTGATCTGAAGCCTCGAGCCTGGAGCCAGGAGCCAGGAGCCTCCTCCAGGTCTTCCATGCAAACACAGGGATCCAAGGCTTTGGGCTGTCCTTTACTGTTTTTCTCAAGTCACAAGCAGGGAGCTGGATGGAAAGTGGAGCAGCTGGGCCATGAAACGGTACCCACAGGAGATCCCAGGCATGCAGGACAGGAACTTAGCCTCTAGGCCATTGCGCTGGGCCCACTGGATAAGATTCATACCCAGGGCCCAGCGTGGTGGCGCAAGTGGTTAAGGTCCTCGCCTTGCACGCCCGGGATCCCATATGGGTGCCGGTTCTAATCGCAGCAGCTCCGCTTCCCTTCCAGCTCCCTGCCTGTGGCCCGGGAAAGCAGTCGAGGACAGCCCAAAGCTTTGGGACCCTGCACCTGCATGGGAGACCCGGAAGAGGCTCCTGGCTTCGGATCGGCATAGTATCGGCCGTTGCGCTCACTTGGACAGAAGATCTTCCTCTCTGTATCTCCTCTCTGTATATCCGCCTTTCCAATAAAAAAATAATAATAATAAAAATAAATCTTTAAAAAAAAAGATTCATACCCAATAACCATTCATTGAGCTCATATGTCATGCTAGGTGTTTTCAATTTATTAACTAATCCATCCAGCAGCAGTCCTGATAACACACATTAAAGCTACAGAGGCTTAATATTATCATAGATCAAGGTAAGTATCACAGGCAAGAAAAAACATCTCCTAATCCCCCATCTATTCATTCCTCTTCTTGATTTAGAATCAGTTAATTACCTCAAAAGAAGAATGATTTTAGCATCAACATATCTGCATAGAGACAACGCTTTTGCCTCTATCTTTTAGCTTAGTGAATCTCCAATTTGAGGGTGCCTCAGGAAAACATGATAGGGTTGTATAAATAAAACCTCAGAGACTACTTTATGGGTGATTTAAGGGAATTCTCAAGGGTGCTGTTGCATCTATAGGCTGTTAGCCTCATGTGCCAACTTCATTATCCAGCCTGGGAAACAGAGACTCCATCCTGCAACTCAGGGGTCAGGCAGGCACCACATTTGCTCAGTGTGGACTCTGCATGAGTATCTTGAAGTACTCTTGGGGCCAGGAGCAAGGGACCCATGGTGGCGGGGAGTAGCCTGCCTTTCTCTGGCATCAAGCTCTTGTTTTTCCATAACTCAGCTTTATTGATTTGTTTTGTTGATGCTTGGAGGCGCAGCATCTCTAAATTAAAATCTCTTACGACTATTTATGATCATATGCCCTTTGGCTGGTGGTACAAATCTTCAACATGGCCCTCCGGGGTTTCCTCAGGGAAGGCTGCTGTGTGGCAGTGAAGGAGGATTTGCAGGTCACCTTTATGAATCTAGTTGCTTTTATGGGCTCAGCTTGTTGGGTTTCATCTGTTCTTGAGAAAGATTCTATACCCGTGGGAAATTCTGTGCACCCGTTCCGCACTCCTCCGCAGAATGAAAAGGATGGGATAATCCTCCAAGAAAAACCCTGTGTGCTTTCCATAGCTTCCATCCTCAGTGCCTGGCAACCCTTGGCAACATGGACACGGTCCCAGGATAATTGACTTGTGCAGGACTTGGGAAAGGACCATAAATGTCTAAATGCTTTGAGATTCTACATGATTTGCTCAATTCCACCTGCAGGATAAATCGGCACTGTAGGCAGACGGAGGTGGAATTCATACTGGTTCCAGTTCCAGTTCCAGGATGTGAGCGAGGTTTTTTCACTCATCTGAGTAATTTTTCGTTTTTGTAAAATTATCTACAATATAGTCTTGACATCCAGGACCAAGTAAAAGAATGAGCTGTTGTTCATTCTGCATCTATGATACATATGATATGTTGAACATATTATTTTGCATAAGCTAATTAATACGTTATGAGGAATTAGTAATCGCAATGAGGGAAGAAACTAGGTACTTCATATGAATTTGGGACTAGGTCAGTTGTTTTCTCCCCCCCCCCCCGCCCTTTTTTCCCATAGAATTCACAGGGTCCCACAAGGCCCTTGGTGTTATTTGCCTATAGAAGACAGAAGCTCAGAAATGTTAAGTGACTTGTCCAGAGTTGCAAAGTTCAAAGGTCAGGGAGGGAGGATTTACAGCTCACTGAGTCAAAATTCCATGCATGGCATATCATCTTGTGGTGTTACTGTTCCAACACTTTGAAGTTGGAAATTTAAGCAAACAGAGGCAGCAAAACTGGCCTATGTGGCACAGCTTGAAAAATGGCAGATCTGGGATTTAAACAAAATGCTGATTGTTCCTGGGGCACACTGCCTCTCGGGTTAAATAACACCCAGCGTGTGGATGCCAGCAGACCAGCTCTTGACACAAAGCTAGCACTCAGCACACACGAGGCTCTCTTCCCCTTTCCTTCAAGTGTCCTTGTCTTGCCAGCTGCTCTTCAAACCCTCTCTGTCGTGACAGTCTGCCTGTTGTCTCTTTTCACAAACTCATCCTGACCTCTCTGCCTCCTGCATCCAACCCTCCTCCTTCCCCAGGCTTGCTAACAGACTGCAAACAGTATGCTGGAGACATCTTTGATTAGTACTGTCAGGGTTGTGACCTGCTCTGCTCTCAGCTGCCACAAGCTGAGAGCTACTCTTCCACCTGCTAGCTTGAAGAAGTCAATCTTCACAATCCGGTGATGCGCAAGGCTCCATTTTCATTTCAAGGGGGTCCTTGGGTGGCTTTTCCATATTCATTGTCTCTAGATAGTCATGAGGTGGTCTGGCTCTGGAACTTTCCAGGAGTTCAACAAGATCGGGACCACCCCATTACACCTGCTAAGAAAAATTGCTGTTGGGCATGTGTATGCATGTATGTATCTGTATGTGTATGTTCATGCATATACACACGTGTACATACACACACATACACAACACTAACCCTTGCAGGAACCCTAAAACAACTTTACAGGTGAGCAAAAAGCCATGCCTGCTGGGAACGCTTTCACTCAGAGACGTGAAGTTTCTGCTGTTTGCACCACATCAGAGGAAATGACAAGTTTTGCAGTACTTGCAGGGTATATTTCAGATGGTCTGATTTTAATATAAGTATCTGGCCCATGGAAAAATTAGTGTTGAGGATCCTGGTGGAGACGCCAAACAGAAAGATAGTCTTTATTCAGAGTACATGAAACAGGGAAAATAGAAGGATCCGTGATTGCTAATTGGAGGGGATATGATCTAAGTTCCCAGATGCCAAAGGCAAATAAAACAAGCTGCAATTCCACAGGAGTTGAAAGCACAGCTGTGGGTTTGTCATGAGCAGGTTTCCACTTACACAATCACACGCAGCAAACTCCTCCCTTGTTCAATCGTTGAGCCTGACTGGATGGACACACCTAAGGGACTCGTTACAACGACGTGAACACATCAGCTTCTCATCCGACCCACAACCAACCAACCAACACAAACAAGAAGCCACCACACCAACTAGCCATTACAAGATGAATCAACCAGCACAACCGATCAGTCATGACAACAACTAAGCAAGCAACACAAACAACCACAAGGACAAACCACCCAATTCAACAAACTGACCTACCAACCAACCACTAACTATACATCATTATACTCAACCACTTCAAATAAGCAAATATCACCAAGATTAACCCCCTTGTCAATTAACCATCCACCATAATCAATGAGGCAGTATCATAGGGAAATGCAACAAAGTACTAAATCTTTCACTATAACTTAAATGAAAAAAAAAATCTGAGGATTACTGCCATGGTGTAGTAGGCTAAGCCATAACCTGCAGGGCCAGCATCCCATACGGGCACCAGTTCAAGTCCTGGCTGCTCTACTTCCCATCCAGCATCCTGTTTAAGGCCTGGGAAAGCAACAGAGAATGACTCAAGGGCTTGGTCCGTTGCACCCTACCCTGAAAACCCAGAGGAAACTCCTGGCTTCTTGCTTTGAGTTGGCTTAGCTCTGGCTATTGTGGCCATTTGGAAAGTGGAAGGAAGATCTCTCTCTTGTAAATCTGCTGTTCAAATAAAAATAAATAAATCTTTAACAAAAAAGATTAGAATTTTTCTCTAATGAAAGGTAACAGGTAAAATACGAGTGCAAATACAGTCAAATGGGAGAAACAGAGAATCTCAGCCATAGTGACAAAGTGCTGCAAAGATGAGGCCACGGAGGAACAGGGAGCATTCCACAGAGGTCAGGTGAACTGAGAGTCGAAGTGTTACCTACAGTAGGGGATAGTGTGACCTAAAGAGACACATGTGTGCACATGTGGCCACTGGGTTCAGGACCAGAGCTAAGTGCTAGAGAGGTCCAAGGGTGACAGCAAAGAGGAGAAAGTGAGGGCAGGCTCTGATGACTTCATAATCTCACGGGTGAAATGCAACGCATCACAGGATTTCTCGCAACGGGACGGTGTGATGAGTATATAAGCAAAATCATGTGTATCTTCAAACCATCGCTCTAGGTGTTGTTAGAAGGATGGATTCATTGGAAGCAAGGTCAGAGTGGAAGAGTTTGGAGTCAGAGAAGCTATTTCAACAATCCAAGCAAAAGATGCAGTGGTCTCAACCTACAACGTAAGAGCTGGTATGTAAGAGCTTAAAGAAGAGGTCCTGTGAATGAGCTGGATGTGGGGGGAAAGGGGTCGCACAGGTCTTGAGGTAGGGCCTGGGTTAGGAGTTGGCACAATAGAATGACAGGTATTGCTTAGTCCCACTAGGAGACCTTGGCTCAGCTGACGCTCCATCCCAGCGCCAGCTTGTCTCTTAATGGGAAGGAAAAGGCCCCTGGTGAGCAGGTGGTTCATTACTCACTTTGCAAAACAGCCTGGGACTTACTCTAACCCAGTCAAGATGATTGAAATCCTATTCGTTGTAAGTAAATACATCTGAGCTACTCAGAGGTGCCCACTCAGTGTGGCCGGCAATGTGCCTGCTGCTTACTCTAATGGCCAAATTACATAAACGAGAACCCCATCAGGGGCTTGTGGAAGAATTGCCACTGAATTCTTAATTACCACTGCTCCTTCCACGTGTCACAGTAACAAACAGAGTTGGAATCTGGGACCCCAAAAGTGTTTCAAGAACAGTTAATCAGCACATTCCACATTCAAGGCCTGGAAAAAAAGGTCCCTGTGCAACCGAGGTAGTCTGGAAGAAGTGCGTTTCACTTAATAAACATAAAGAAGTTTGAGGGAAAGAGACAACAGTCCAAATTATGCCTATTTTGCATCAGGACTCATATACGCAGATGCCAGAGATCCATTTAAATCAGCATCAGGTTATCAGAAAATACAAAGGAAACAGTTAAGAGAGGAGACATGAAAGATGTTATCTGAGGTTAACTGGTGGGAAGAGAGAATTAAAGAAAGAACTTAATCAAGACTAAAGGTCCAATGGATTTTGGTAATTCACTCATTCATCATGGATCTTTGGTGCCAGGCATTGTTCTAGGGCTTTGCAAAAAGGATACGATCTCTATGCTTATGGTACTGACCACGTGAGTCAGACAACACACAGGAATGGCATAAACATGAAACCAACTGGGCCCGGCATGACTGCTCAGTGGCTAAATCCTGGCCTTGCAAGCACCGGCATCCCATATTGGGCACTAATTCGTGTCCAAGTTGCTCCATTTTCTGTCCAGCTCTCTGCTTGTGGCCTGGAAAAGCAGTAGAAAGTGGCCCAAAGCCTTGGGACCCTGCAACCACATGGGAGACCCGGAAGAAGCTCTTGGCTCCTGGCTTTGGATCAGCTCAGCTGTGGCTGTTGCAGTCACTTAGGAAGTGGATCAGAGGATGGAAGATCTTTCTCTCAGTCTCTCCTTCTGTTTATAGATCTGCCTTTGTAGGAAAACTAAGTGAATTATTAGAAAAAAAAATACCAAACTGACTGCTACGTAATTCTATGGATAATAAGAAAAACAAAAAAGTGTTAGGTCATAAATAGAGCTGTGGGGAGTGGATATTTGAACAGAGGGTCTCAGTAAAAAGTAAGGGACTTGGGGTGAGCACTGCACTCAGCCCAAGAACAATACCCTTTAATGTTCACGTCTCATTATGTTTGATTAACTCATTTCACAGATGACCACTTGGAGGGTCAGAGCTGAGAGGCGCCATCGGCAAAGCTGAGGTTGACACCGTGGGCTAGCAGTAAATCAGCAACTCCATCAACGGTCCCCAACGACCTGTCCGCTGTTGAGTTTCATTTAGACTAACATCAGTCAGCAGAGGAGCTGAGTTCCTCACACAACCAACCATGGACAGACAGGCCTTGCTTAGACAACTGGCTCCAAGCTGACAGGGAAAACAAGGAGGAACGGAGATGGGCAAGACACAGGCCACAGAGCAAGGAGGATGGGCCCTCTGTCCTAATTCGATCCACGGGAAAACCTCCAGGATTCACTCTCCCACTGCAAGGTGCACCTGCTCCCTAAGGTGAGGAAGGAAGCAAGGAGAAAGGGAAATCAATCATAGTTTTAAACAAGATACCTGGTAATCAATAGCTATTACTTTAACTAGAAAACCTTCACTTATTCTTCAAGACCTAAGCCAGATATCACCTTCATCATGAGATTCTGTAGATCCCTGTAAGCAGAATTAATCACTCCCGTTCTGTGTGTGTGTGTGTGTGTGTGTGTGTGTGTTTAACCAACAACTTCTAAAGCCTTATGTGCAGAGAATACGATCAAGGGTTTCTATATAGCTTCAAGGACCTCTATGGTATTTTGGCAAATTTTTAAAAAATGTCTTTGTGGTGAATATAGGATATAAATCAAAGATGCTTGAAGGTTCCTTAATATAGGTATGCATAAAATTCTAAGGGAAAAAAAATACATGGTGCTTTAAAAATGTGCATCACCTGCTAATTCCATTTGGCCAAGTGTCCTCATATCAGATGTAGACTACAACTTCTAAATAGTCATCAAGAGATCCAGTCAAGAAGACTGCATCCTTATCTCAGGAAAGCAACGCCAAACTAAACAGAAAGCAAAGCTGCGTACTCCACGTATGTTTTTCAAGGTTCTTATTTTGAATTTGGTCTATTTTTATTTATTTGAATAGAAAAGAGAGTTTCATCCTCAGGTTCACTCCCTATAGACCCACACAGCAAGAGCCAAGCCGGGCCAAAGCCAGGATCTATCCGGATTTTCCTCCATGATTGGCAGAGACGGAAGCACTTGAGCTATTACCTGCTGCCTCCCGGGATGGCATTTTACTGGGATGCTGGAATGGGCAGTGGAGCCGGGAACTTGAGTGTGGGATGGAGATAGCTAAACAGGCATTTTGATCACCATGCCACCTGTCACCCTTCTCCAAGGTTTCAATCAGAATGAAGTCTCTCTCCAACCTGTATAAGGCTATCAATGACAGCATCTAGGAACTGCATCGGACTTCTTGCACCAAGCAGCACACCTTAAGGCCCTGGTTTCAATGATGGACCTGGATGTACATCCTCTGAACTGTAATTTCCTGATAGATAAACGAGAGCCATTGTATACATTTTCACGAGATGTACTGCCTAATGAATTTACCAGCACTGTATATAGTTCAAGTAGTAAGTGGTAGGGTATGAGCGTTCTTTCCACCATAAATATTATCCCCCCTAAACACAGTGATGGACTCTGCAGTATCCACTGATAATCAAGACACGGCTAGATCTCTGGATCCCTGCACAGGGTCTTCAACATAACAGACACTCAATAAAGACTTGCGGAGCGAATGAATGAATAGATGAATGACCTCAATAGTACATTCACCTGAGCTGTCTTTATGGCGCCACATAATCCCCTGAGCGCAGGGTAAGGATGTGGCTTTCACATTAAGCACAAGACCGCTGAGGTTTCCAGAAACGAATTAACCAACATGCTGAAAATTAAAGCGTTCCCAGAGAAGAATCAGGATTTGAGTTAATTTTTTCTCAACGTAAACCCCCTGCTTCCTGTCAGCCCACTGAGCTCTCTCCAAAAAAAAAAAAAAAAAGTTGCCAGAAAGCTGAATGAAGGAGAGGCCAGCAGAGACACAATTTTCCATCAAAGACTCCTGTCTGGGAGGGAGGCCGGTGTGCTGTGTCTCATTATGGGGGCCAGCAGATAAATGTGGGACAATGTTCAGAGGCCCCGGGCCTGCAGGGAGCATTACAAAGCCATTAGCAGCCTGGAACCCCAGGGATCCATAGACAGCGAAAGAAACTGTAACAAATGTCAACCCTTTGAAGGGTAGAGCAAGCATCTCAGGAGCCCGAGACAGGGATGAATGCATGATCACCCCGCAGTCTGGGAAGCCCTGAGTATGCCAATCCCTACAATCACGCCAGAAAAAAAATGGAGAGAGAGAGATTAGCTGGGGTGTGAGCCAGAGGAAGAAGGGCTGGATAAAGTCTGTTCCCATGGAGAGCCTATTTCTCAAAGGCTCTGGTGGTTCCAAGAGAGAAACACCGGAAAGTTTCCACAGAAAACCCATGGCTGGAGGCCCTGGAATATCAGGGAGGGATTAAACGAATTAAGTCTGTTTAGTGTGGATAAGCAGGGCCCAAAGGGAGGGGGAACAGCCACACACTGATACCTGAAGGAAGGAGAGGCTCAGGAGGCATGGCACTACAGAAGCAAACGCATGGGGATAGGGCTGGGGACAAAGGGACAGGGCACAGTAGCAAAGTCCAAACTGGGCAGGCAGACTCACCAGCGGTCACTGGCTTGCCCTCTGTCCTCCATATGCCAGGCACATCGCTGTCTCAGGATCCTTGCACTTGCTGTCCTTCCATATTTCTTGGTCATTTTGTCCTCGCTGGATCCAATCAGGCTGCTCTGGGTTTAGCCCTCAGCGGGATCACCCTAACTCTACATTCCACAAGTGGTGCTCTAACCGCCCCATCCCCAAACGACTTTATTTTTCTTATCCAGGACATCTGTCATAAGTATGACTGGTGACCTGTTGAACTGTTTCCTGGTTTACTTTTCATCTTTCCCGCACCAGAATTTAATGTATGTTGCTTTCCGCCTACAGAAGGCATCAGCCAAGGATTGTCCATGGGCCTACTGATGACTTTGCAAACAAGGTTTTACTGAAACCCAACAACCTCCAACCAACTATATACTCCCTGGTACAGAACAGTGCTGGCTACTCGGTACTTGAAATCCATGTAAGGGAATTGATGAATAGGAAAAATCCCACATAAGTATCTATAATTGTCATCATTCCTGTTGACTGTCACTGTCTAGGAAAGCACGTGGCTTTCCCATCCCTCCCGCATGGATTACTTCCTCTGGCCTGCGAGTTTCCAAAGAGCTCTTCTGTTTCAAAGTCTGCTGCTGCCACAAGCACCTTGTAGCTTGCCTAACTCCAGATTATTCTGTATATTCCTTCAGTCACAGCTGTCTTGTATGGAGGAGGCTTGTGGATGATGTCTTGGGCTGCCCAAGTTCCTGCTCAGGTGCAGCCTTTGCAAACAGTGCCTGTGGTTTGAGATGTTGACGGTGGCCCCCAGGGTCCTGGGCATGTGCAAAGGGGCCTGAGCACTTCCCAGGAAGGAGGACCCCTTTCTTATCGGCCTGCCAGGTGTCACAAACCATGTGAGCGGCCTGTGTCCCTGTCACTTCTCTGAATTGAAACCAACAGCTGCTTTCATCCTGGTACAAGGCAAACATCGCCATCTCCCTGTTTTATTTTGAATGCTTTCTGGCATAATTGCTTGGGCTTTCAACTGTGACCTGTTAGAGATTCGCCCAACTGCGGAATTTTCAAGGGGGTGGGGGAAATACAACAGCTCGCATTGGTTAAACATTGTGGTCTGTGTGTTTCCCAGTCACATCTATTTGTCTGCAAGCCCCCAAGTCAGATCTCTTGTTGAATTTGTTCAAACATAAATTAATAGCTGCATTTACATAGATTTAATGTCTTCTAATCTTTCTGCTCTGGGAATCTACGTTCAAGCCTAGATACTCAGATACAGTCTGTTTAATGCTGAGAATAATTTTAATCGTCCAAAAGCTCAATCCTTTTGCACATTACTAAATCAGAGCGACCAATCCTTCGTAGTAAGACACCCAAATCTGTTGGCGCTAACTAATACGTACGTGTGTTGAGGATTTGGGCCATGTACATGGGGTCTACTTTAAAACAAAAATTATAGTAAGGCTTGGCATTGTAGCAAAGTGAGTTAAGCCCCTATCTGCTACACCAGTATCCCTATGAGTGCTGGTTTGAGTCCTGGCTGCTCCACTTGATTCAGCTCCCTGCTGATGTGATTGGAAAAGCAGCAGGAGATGACCCAAGTACTTGCAACCCTGCCACTGACATGGGAGGCCAGATGGAGTTTCAGGTTCCTGGCTTCTGCCTGACCAGCTTGGCTGTTGCAGCTTTTGGGACAATGAACCAGCAGATTTGAGATTCTCTCTCCCTCCCTCTCTGTTATCTCCTTTTCTTCCTATAACTCTTTCAAATAAATAATAAATCCCTAGAAAATAATGAATATAATAATTGACTTTTGCAAGGAGAGTGTTATAGCCACTTGCTCTTCCTGTGGGGTACTCTCAAGTCCCCCAGTGATACACTGATCATATCTGAGGTTTATGGAAAATGCTTGGGATGGTTTGTCATATCCAATGATCCCTTGACTAGACTCCACTGAGGCATGCAGACAGCATTCACTAAGTCCCTGGGATGCACCAGGCATGGGTGGGTCTGGGTGATGGGCTTGAAGTAGTGCACAGAGCCTTAGAAAGCCCAGTTTTCCTGGAGCTGACATTCTAAAGTGGGGCAAAGAAGCACATCAACTCAAATCAGTGTGCAAGGTGTCAGGTGATCACAGTTTTCAGGACAAAAGCACAGCAAAATAAGGAGCCAACACAGCAGTGGTAGCTGGGGCACAGTACCAATACAGACTCTTGTACAGAGGTGGTCAGGGGCCAGATGTAAAAGACAGCAGATGTCCTGGGTGAGTGTGCCAAGCACCTGTTCCTAACAATATGATAGAGTCATCTATGATACAGTGGAACCATGTGTCTCCTTAGGGTTACAGAGCACTTGCTGGAGGACAGAAGTTGTCCTTGCAGCACTTAACCTGGAGCCAAATCAATAATAGACAGTCAGCCACAAGTTGCTGAAAGGATGCCTGGTTAACAGGACGCGTTTCCTTGGAATTTGTTGTTTCCACTTATGAATCCAGCAGGAGCCCCATAACCCTGCCGGATGTGATTCCATGCAGTTTTCGACAGATAATCTGCAGACCTTTGAGGACATGGCAGTTAGCAGGACTGAAGTGCTCAGATAATAGCGTGCCATAAGCCTTGCATCCACAGATGGCTGGGGCGTGTGTGTGGCTGGGATATGTTGCTGAGTACACTCCTAAAGGGCATCAGATATCCCAGTTACTCAACCTTGCCGCTTGTAAAATAAATGCATTCTCTGCTACCATGTTGGACTTTTCTAAGATTTAAAAAAAAATTGTATCATACATTGATACTTTCATGTAATTTGTGGAGTACAAAATGATGTTATGATTTATGACTACAATATTGAATAATTGAATCAAGCTAATTGACATATCCGTCACTTCAAATACTTAATGTTTCTGTGGCAAGAACATTTGAAAGTTCTGCTCAGCAGTTCTGAAATGTACAATACACGATTACTTTGAATAGCATTCATCACAGATACAGAGAAAAACGAAACCCTCATTCTTCTTGTCTGAGCTTCTGCGCCCTTTAGCTGTCATCTTCCCCTTCCCCTCGCCTCGCCTCTCAGCTGCCACAGGGAATCAGTCTGCCCTCTGTTTCTTTAAGTCCAGTTGTTCTAGACTTCACACACTGTTTAAGTGAGAGAAGGCAGTATTTGTGTTTCACTCTCTGGCTTATTTCACTGACCGTGGTGTTCTTTAGTTCGATCCAGTGAACGTTTCCTTGATTGAGAAAATGTTCAGTGTTGGAGACTAGGCTGCCTGGGATCTATGATGCTTCTCTATTGTCATTTACAAATGCAGTCGTTCATCCATAGCCTTTTTACTTTTTAGCATAATACACTTCTCCATCAATGACAAAGTCAAACAACACAAAAAACAAGCATCATAGGGCTGGTGCAGTCACATGTAGGTTAAATCTCCACCTTTAGTGCTGGCATCCCATATGGGTACCGGCTCCCTGCTGATATACCTGGGAAAGCAGTAGATGATAACCTAGTTCTTGGGTCTCTATACCCACGAGGGAGATCCAGAAGCAGCTCCTGGTTTCAGATGGGCCCAGGTCTGGCTATTGTGACCATTTGGAGAGTAGAATAGTGGATGAAAGAAAAAATGGGTGGTGTTGGTGATTTTCCTGGACACTTAGCTGGGGTTTTAAAGTCAGCTAGTGAGACAAAGGCAACTCAGATAGGTAGTCCCTCAGAGTGAACAGCTTGCTTGGGGCCTGGAGTCAGGACATGGTGTTAACACAAATGGGGAACAGGACAGCAGGTGGGAGAATGAGCAGCTTGTGGATTGTCTTATGTGTTAAGACTGGAAATTAAAGCTTGGGTCCATGCTAAAGGTCAAGAATCTGTGTAACAAGAAGGATAAAAAGTTACTCATCTGACAGATAATAGATTTTAGGGTCCTGGTCTCTTTCTCTTTCCCTCTTTCATTCCTAATATCTTGGTTTTTTGCTTTTGTTGTTCATTACTACCAGGTTCAAACTAGAGAAAGAGAATGGAGCGAGGTGGCAAGGATGCTAGAATTTGTCTTATTAAGAAATCATAAGTGTTTCTAGATTCTTCCTATCACCACCCCCCACCACCACCAAAAAAAAAAAAAAAAAGTCTGCTTGCATTTCATTAGCACAAGGTCCTCACCTGCAAAGAAGGTCGGAAATCTAGGACACTTTGTTGGCTACAAAAGTAAGGAAGAAGTTGCTTGGGAGTGGCTCCAACAACGATACCAAAGCAAGACTTGTAGTAGAACTGTCACGGGCATATAGGGAAGAAAACCCCTTCTGGAAGCTGTGGAGGAAGCTACCGGTTTCCTGTCTCTGGAGGATCCTGAGAAATGGCTTGGGAGTACAAGGAGAAGCATGGAAATGCCACTTCCTGTAAGTGAGGAACTTTTGAAAACTGAAAAACTTGGATAGCACTGCTAAAATACACAGCAAAAAGAATCAAACCTGGAAAAATCCAGCTGGTGCAAGCAGGAGTTTCTCTACCAATGTCAGTAATTCCATCAATGCCATCCAGGTGGCACCTCAGAGTTCACAACATAAGTACTCTGTTTGTTGACAATCTCAGAGGTAGAGATAGGTAAGGAATTAAGCACTGAAGGCACTAAAGTGAGTACCAACACAGAGATACAGGTAACAAATGGCAGAAACCAAATTCAAACTCAGAACGTTTGGTACCACCCGCTATGCTTTTTCTCTGCCACAGCATTGCAGAGATGTACTGATTCCTGGGCTGGCGTGGTGGTTCAACAGGCTGAACAGCCATCTGCAACAGCCGGCATGCCAGATGAGTGCCGGTTTGTGTCCCAGCTATCCCATTTCCCATCCAGCTTCCTGCTTATGGCCTGGAAAAGCAGAGGAAGATGGTCCAAGTGCCTGGGTCCGGCACTCACACAGAAGACCCAGAAGAAGCTCCTGGCTCCTGGCTTTGGATCAGCCCAGCTCTGGGCATCATAGCTATTTGTGGAGTGAGACAGAAAGATCAAAGACCTTTCTCTCTCCTGTCTGTTAATCTGCCTTTCTAATTAAACATAAAAATTCAATCTTTAAGATTATAAAGAAGAAACACAATTCTATATGTCTTCTCGGTCACAGCCCTGATGTTTCCCAGAGCTCTGCAACCAAGTGTTGCTGCCAGGCCAGCCTTGGGTGGGTGACTAATGGATATGTTTTTAAAATAAATCTTCTAATTATCTTGTGAAGACTGTAATTCTAATGCATCATATTTTTCTTAGCAGAAGCAGAAGTACTTGATAGATGCCACCATTTTAAACCTTGATTTGGCACCTCACACTTTATATATATATATATACATGTAAATATGTATATAATGCATATATATTACATGCACAATGATATACAAATATATAATATATTATATAACTTTCTATAACATTATGTAACATGTTATATATTGTATATATAAAATAAAAGCTTGTGTTTACTACATACACTATATTATTATTTATATATTATATAAATATAATTGTATGCTTATATAACTAATTAATTATATAAAGATACAAAATACATTCATATGATAGATACATTTATAATTATGTAAATAATTATAGAATAAATGTCATATAAATATATGTAATAAATGTTATATCTATATAGAGAGGGAGATAGATAACTAAATATATATACATATATATATATATATATATATCCTCGACTCCCTTGCTCCTCCCCGTCCTCCTAACACTGCTTTTGGTCTCAAGCCCCACCGTGACTCCCACCTCCTGCAGCCGTCTCGCTGTGGCCTTCGAGGCCTGACTTGCATGCTCCCTCTCACCCACACCTGTTCCCACGGATGTTTCCACGCTGGACTGGGTTTCACCTGTCTCCTCCTCACTCACCAACAACCCAGGCTCCAGGCTTGTGCAGCTTTGTCTAGAGCACCCGTAGGGTTTCATTTATAATGGATGACAATTCAGTTACATTCGGTTACACATGTTTTCTATTAGCAATCCAGACTCTTCTAGGACATTTTTAAAAACATGCTTTACAATTCCCCCAAAATTCTGAGAGGCATTTAAATGGGGGGAAAAAAAAATCCATAAAGATCCCAAATGTTCTGGGATTTTTGGAAGGGGATTTTTCTTCCCCTGAGGAGGATTTCCTGAAACACGTTTTGCTCAGAATCTCACAAGTTTTTCCAGATGAGTATGAGACTAAATCGTGGGGCCTCCTCAAAAACAGTCAATGGAATACATATTTAAAGGAATGGTCCCAGGTTACCATAACAACCAAGGTTCCAACATCATGTTGACTAACTGCAAAGTAATAGGATCAGGGAGACCAGCGCAGAGAACAAAAGTATCAGGTTGCTATAGCAACTGGATATACAAAGAAAAAAAATGGAGTTGTTTCAAGAGGGAAGTTTTTCCATCCAAAAGTCAATGAACAGCATCCTACTAGAGCAAATGATCACCCAGGAAATTTTTTTACATGCATTAGGATTTATCCCATCATTTTGTGGGGCTGACCAAGTGGTTCATACAGAAGCTCTGTGGGTTCGTTAATGCCTGACTTTAAGCAATAGGTCGTGATGTGTTGGGACTGGCTGAGAAGTTTTGTTGATGTGAGCTATGCTTGCCCAGGTTAGGAGTCTGCACTCAGCCAGCAGGTCAGCAGGCGGGGCTGGCTGTTCTAAAATGCATGCTGAGATGACCTGGCTACATTCAGGGTGGGGCAAGGTTCCAAAAAAAAAAAAAAAAGCCAAATCTCAGAGAGTCTTAGGCACAGAGCTAGCAAGCTACCAGTTCTACCACCTTTTATTGGCGAAAGCAAGGCATGAACCACCAGACTCCGAATATATAGGAACGGGTAACATTGCCTCATGGGAGGGTGTGACATCCCAGGTGTGAATACAGGCCAGCATGGAGAACTGGCATTACATCTGCAAACAATCTACCATGATGCCATCTAGATCTATGCACCTGTCTATCTGTGTTTGTCTATGGGTAAGCTAGACAGACGTAGATATACAGTTGGCATGTATACACAGATAAACATAGTTTCAGATATAAACATTTATTAACAAGGCAGAGAAAGAGAAATCGCTCCCTGGTAGTTCACTTCTTGCAACACCCAGGGCTGGGCCAGGTTAAAACCGGGAGCCCAGAACTCGATCTGGGTCTCCTTGGTGAGGGGCAGGAACCCCCAACAACTGAAACCATAACTTGGGGTCTCCAAAGCTGTAGAGCAGCAGGGAAGCCGGAATGGGAAGCAGAGCCATAACGCAAACCCAGCTGCTCCGACATAAGATGCAGGTGTTTCCAGCGGCATCTTCCCTAACGGAGCAAACGTTCATCCCAACGAGCTTTTAGTGAGAAATCACCAGAAAATTCAAACATGAAACAATGCACCTACACATGAAAAGGCATTGGGCTTCTGGAGAGCAAACCAATACTATGAAATACCCATTTACAACTTGTGTATTAGCCAACAAGTGTTGATGCATTTTCAGCATTTTGTGCTTGTTCTTTCAAAACTGAGCAGACTTGAGTGCTCATTTGAGCCCCCAAGGACACATAATGGAGCTTGAGTATGAGTGTGCCTGCAGCTGATGCTCAGAGGAAGGGGAGGTGGTTAAAAGCGCAGCCTTTGGGGCTGGCTCATGATAACCTTCCACCTACAGCACTGGCATCCCATATGGCGCTGGTTCACATTCCAGCTGCTCCACTTTCCATCCAGCTGCCTGCTTGTGGCCTGGGAAAGCAGCAGAAGATGGCTTAAGTCCTTGGGTCCCTGTACCCATGGGGTAGAGCTGGAAGAAGCTCCTGACTCCTGCCTTTCAATCGGCTCAGTTCTGAATATCAGTCATTTGGGGAGGGAACCAGCAGACGGAAGACCCCTCTCTGTCCTTCTCTCTGCAACACTGTCAGTCAGATGGCCTGGGTTCAGATTCTCCGACACTCTAGTTATGTGAGCTGGAATATACAGCCCCTAGTTCCCTCACCTACAAAAATAAGGAAGGACTAATTATTTGATTCTGGAACATACTTTGAACTCTTTTACTATCTCTACAATTGGTGTGCCCTACAGGATTGATGCCATAACGAGGTCCAAAACAGGAGTGTCTGACCTACACAGCTGATGATATTCTCAAGTTGAAGAATATAGTGGTGCTCTTCTCAAGAGCGCTGAGTTCTCCTGTGCGGAGTGAACAGTGCCTCTTCCCAGGAGGTGCTCGATCTATGTGAGTTAGGACAAGGAGGAGGAGGAGGAAAGTTTACCTCTGACATGTATGTCTGCGACTTTGGAAAGCAGACACCCAAGGCACACACATTCAAGGTGCACAGTGTGAACATGTGGAGATGAAGGACATTTTCAAGCTGCTCCTGAACTGTGTGTCCGGGGAGAGGTGAAGAGAACGGAACTTTGCCCACGTCTACACAGTGCCAGCAGCCATTGTTTTCCTTGGTTGTTTTTCAGGTTACCTTAACCGTGGGAGGACCACTTTGTGTGCTCACTCTACGGCCAAGGAACCTTGAGAGGCTATGAGGGACGGGAGGGGCATGCTGAGGGATCCCAAGGACAGTCACTGGTGAACACAAGTTGCACTAAAATATCTTTGACTTGTTTTCAGTCGTTTCCCTCAGGGCAGACAAAGGAGCAGGGGATGACACCCATAGCTTTAGTGTCCAGAAGGAAGTGTGAAGAAGGGGCTTCCTTCCAGGCAGTACTCACTGTAGCAGGGTAGGTGGAAAGAAGGATGTAGACTTTGTCTGCAGGAAACATTTGTACAGAAAACCACATGGTTCTTATGTAGTTTTTCCATGTGTGTGTTTAGAATTGCCCTTCATACAGATTACCAGGGACAAACCACCCCTCTGGGCAACCAGTGCAGCCTGCAAAATACTGTTTAATCTCCTCCATTTCTCAAATCCAAGTGCTTACAAGGATCTTCTTGTTTGATCCTGCTCTTGAAAGCTCCCCGTGCTGGGGCAGTGGAGTGGTTCAGTGAGTTAAATTAATGCTGGCAGCATCTTCAATCAGAACACCAGTTTGAGCCCTGGTTCCTCTACTTCTGGTCCAGTCCTTTTGCCAATGTGCCTGGGAAAGCACTGGAAAATGATCCAAGCACTTGGGGTCCTGCCACCCACATGAGCAATCTGGATGGAGTTCATGACTCCTGGCTTCAGCCTGGCCCAGCTTTGTCTGTTTGCTGCCATTTGGGAAGCAGAGCAGCAGATGGAAGATCTCTCGGTCATTCTACTTTTTAAAGGAATAAAATAAATCTTCACTACAAAAAGAAAGCCGCCGCCCATCTTTATCTGTGTCTGCATCCCTGTTTAATGACACAGCACCCGCCGCTGTGTATTCACTTTAAGACGTGTGTCGACGTTTATGCCATCTCACATGTAAACTTGATGTCCACAGTACACATGTGCCCCAGCACATCCTGAACTGCGAACGGATCTTCCTTCCTGCAGTCATGAAAGGACTCCAGAGTGAGATGGTCTTCTAGAGCAAGAAGCAAGACATCACTCGGAACTGTACAGTGATGATTAGGCAGCAGTAGGTCACACTCTCTCCTACCCACGTGCCTGCAGGTGCATGCCACCTTCTTGTCGGTAACCTTTCACATGTTTCAGCACTGTACCTGCTGACAGTAAATCTCCTTTACCTGAGGGACAGCTTCTTGGGGAGAGTCACCCAGGTCTCCTGCAGATGCTTAAGGAATGAACAGAAGAAAAGGGGGGAAGGGAAAGAGGCAGGAGCATGGGAAAGAAGGAAATGCAAAGAGAAGCACTGACAAGAGAAACAGATGTAACTGCTCTACCTTTTTCATTTCTTATACAGAAAGTAGCACACAACGGGGCAGTGATGACATCCGGGCTCTCCAGGGGATAATGCATTAACCATCCCAAGTCTCTTTTTTTTTTTTTTATTGTTGCTTACATTATATTATGTAGTACAGTTTTATAGGCGCTGGGGATCCCCCCCACCCCTCCCATACCCCTCCCCCCATGGTGGATTCCTCCACCTTGTTGCATAACCATAGTTCAAGTTCAGTTGAGATTCATTGCTTGCAAACACCTGCCTAGCATAAAGTTCAGCGTCTTATTGTCCAGATAAGTTCAGTGGCCTCTTGGGGAGACCTTCTATGGTCTGAAGATAGGTCTAACAGAGTAAAGATCCAGTCAGTTAAAAGCCCCAACAAGGCCTCAGAATGTTTTTCCTCACACCCCCCTTTTACAAATTCTTTCCTGAGTTGAGGAACAGAAACACTAACTCTTATGATGGACGTGACAATAAGCTCACTCCTTCTGCGTCACTGGCAAAATACCTTAGCCATCTCAGCTTTTACCACTCATAGAGGTGTTCATGTCCCAGGTAGCCCACTTGGAAAGCAAGTCTCCTGTCGACTGGATCTTCCTACTGCCATGCATTTCGGGGTTCACAGTGGAGACCACTCTACTCTGCGATATCATGATGAGTGGGCACATCCCACCCAGTGAGAAGACCAGTGCATATCGCATTGTACCTCAATTCCAGCTCCCACATAGCATAGGATTTTCAGAAAGATCAGCCCAAACACATCGTTTAAACTTCAGGAAAAAAAAAATCATGCACTTATTTTCAGTGATGAACCATAAATGTGAGCAGGTATTTGTCTTATTAAGGAGTATGAGGCGTAGACAATGGCCTTGTTTCATTTTGTCCTCTTCCGTCAGAATTTGGCTTTTGTTTCCTGATTTTGCTCTATCTGGAGTTCATCTAGACGGTGAGCAGTCTGAGGTGTGCGTCACTTTTTATTTATATCTGAATTCCTGTGACGAGGTTGGTATACAGAGTTTGGAAACCAGGGCTCCTTCATAAATGTTGAAATCAACAGGCAAACTTTTATTTCCCATTCCTCTTGATCTCTTATTATGCGGTTTAATCTGTATTGACTGTGTCTAATTCACAGTACCAGCGAGTATGCTTTAGCCAGATTAACAAGAATATCATTCTCCAGGAATTTCTCTGTCTTGCCTTATACTCTCTACTTGATCTATCCCCAAAGACTCTTCATCACGTGTGAGCTACTGCAGATGACTTTGACCTCTCTGGAATCTGGCCCTGTATATAGTGATGTCCTTCCTGGAAGGGTCCTATCACACACCTTCTCGTGGCTCCTACATAGGATACTTGATCCTGCTTTGAGATCTTCACTAACGCTCTGTTCAACACCATCAAACTTCCCCTTCTAATCCACAGACCCTCAAGACCTTCCTAAACATTCAAATAGACACTGGATTGTTTCTGCTAGTCATTAGAAACAGTTGGCCTGCAAAAACTGATTCTAACACAAAACTCCAGATTTCTGTTTTTATTCCTATTTCCCATTTTACAATTTTGCAGGTATAGGGATTCTTCCTCCCCCAGCCCCACCTGCCACATCTTCTCCCCTTCTCCCCCTCACCCCCGTAGATTTCTATCACCTCCTGAAAGAGAAGATCTGATTACAGTAGACTTTCCTTCCTGTATGATAACACAGGAAGGAGATGGATAATGACTAATGTCTCTGTAAGAGATCTTATTGTATCTTGTTTGTTATAGTTGTCATCACTCAGACAATGCATGGTAGATACCATCTCCATTCACCCATTTGCATCATCCACTAGCTTCGTAACATCCTTCAAGGGGAGGGAGGAGCCCAACAAATGCCCTCAATCCTAATTCAAAGCCATTTTCTCCAGAAAGTATCTCCTGATGGTGTTCAAGTTTTCTCTGAGGGGGGAAAAGGAATTAGTATCCGCCAAAATGCTCTAATTTTATCCATTACCCAGAATTTCGTGGAATCCTGGAGGTTCAAAACTGGTTTCCAAATTATACTCTCTTTTCTCAGCTAGGATTCAATCAGCCCAGGCTTTTCCCATGGGAGAGAAACTATATCACATGACGTTTAATATCTTTTCCAACACAACCTAATATGGTTCTGTAAGATACCAGTTTCTCCTTATCACAACTCATGATCTCGTTACTAAAAATGGATGAGACCGACAGAAAATAGACAGGGGCTGTAAACTTAAATTAACAGCAGGAGCCCCTGAAGAGACTGGGAATGACAGAGATGGTTAGAGCCAGTTCCAGGCTGCAGGAGACAGTCACACAGCACGGAGTTATTCCTGGGAGGGTCTCAGCAAACAGTAAAAGAGTGTCCTAGCAGAACATGGTGCATGGCCAACCAGATGACGCAGAGTTTGAGGCAAGCAGGCAAGGATGCTTCAAACAAGTCACCTGCAGGGCTGTGGGCTCAAAGTCCAGGCACAACTGCCTCATTCCTGTAGACAAGGAGCTGCATAAAAGCAAAGCAGGCCCTCCCTGCACTGACACCACGCAAGAGACGATCACAAATGTTGATGGAAGAGCAAGCCAGCCCCCATTTATTACAGTATAATGGATACCGAGCACTGTGTAAAAGCCATTGCTGCCCTTGTTTTACGGAGGGAAACATGAAAGCCTCAGTCAATTTGTATTGAAATCTGAAGTTGAACCAGAGACTCAAGTGATTTCTAGTACAACTTCCTCTACACACAATGGATTGCATTGCAGAAATTCAGTGGAGCTGGATTTTTGGGAACTTGGCCTTGAGAAAGAACTCCAACATTTGAGGGGCTGGAATAACAAAACAGTGGGATAAGTTGTGACTTGACATGCCAGCTATTCTATGTTTTAGACCCAGATCCCTGCAGTGGATGGCACTGGATGATGGCTCAAGTATTTGGTTCTTGCCACCCACATTGGAGACCCAGATGGAGTTTCTTGGTCTTGGCTTTGGCCTGACCCAGCCGTGGCAGTTATGACCATTTGGGAAATAAGCCAGTGGATGGAAGATCTTCTTTCCCTTTCCTCCTGGTCTCTATGTCACTTAACAGTTTTAACCAATCAATCAGTAATGATCAATCCATCTTCAACAAATGACAAGATGGCCGATTGCAGGAGAGTGTAGAAAGATTTAGGACAGGATCCAGTGGAATGGAAAGCTAGAGGAGCAGCATTGCCAGGTGAGCTGACTCAGACTCCCTGGACCCCACCAAAGAAGGCTGGTGCCACACAGGTGAGGAAGAGCTGTGGAGAGTGGGCACAGACCAACACTCCAGGCTGCAGACAAAAGCCTGGTGAGTTTTGAACCAGTACAGGGAGACTCCTGGTGGCAGTCTCCCCAAGGAGACAGTAGAGGGCAAAGAAACCCATAAGACAAAACACTGGCAAAGGAAAGCAAGCCTAGGGAGAAATCCACAGGCATTAGCTTGGGCATCTCCCTGACTAAGGAGGGCATGCCACTGGGGAACGAGCCATTGGGGAGGGAGAAGCTGGGGTGAGGACCATCAGAGAGGGATGCAAGGAGTGAGAAATGAGTCTGCCCACACCCTAATCTCCCCTCCAGAGAGATTTCAGGACCACCTGAGAGGAAGAGGTAGGATTCCAGGGGAGCAGAATCTGGACCCAGATACCAAATAGCAGGAGAGTACGGATCCCCAGCGCACAAAGCCACAGCTCTCTGCCCGCCCTGAACTGTGGCGTGCCCCATCTGCCGCTTGAAAAAGACAGGTTGTGTGCACCTCCCTAAGCAGGTGCACAGCAGGTGTCCCTCCGAAGTCTCCTGGATCCCAGACAGGTACCCCAGAAAACTGCAACAAAACACCAGCAACTGAAGATCCACAGGGACACGAACACTACCAACAGAAATGAGAGAGCCCACAGATCCGAAAGGCCATGAGGAATGGCAACAGAAAAAAAAAGGAAGTGACATAAATGAGGAAGCCAGCACTTCCCTCAAAAATGAACCAATCAGCGTTCAAAACAACTTTAGCCACTCTTCCCTTTTTCTTCCATATATCTCAGGTAAAACTCCATCATTAATTCTGCAAGGTTGATTTTACGACTCTGTCTAGCCATCCCTTAACCCTAGCCACACAAAGATTTCTTCAAGTTAGAGAATGAGACTTGGGCTAGTCTAATCATGGGAAATGACTTCTGGAGGCTGGAGGAGGGAAAGAGAGAGAGAGAGAGATAAAGAGAGAGAGATGGAGAGAGAGAAAATCATTTTCACCACAGAAGCTGAATGTTAACCTTGAGAGTAAAGCTATTTGGTCCATCTAGACCCTGTGAGTCAGAGTTCTTCAGAGAATGAAGCCAACACAGACAGCCAAGTCCTGAGGTAGAAGACAAAACAGAAGCTGAGAAACCAATGCCTGGTAGCAACATTTGAGTCAAGATGCCCTGGAAGCTAAAGTGATTCACGCTCTTCCTATTTCTGGGCCAAGAAATCTCAGCTTCATCAGTTTTGTTGGGCTTTCTGTCACTTACAATGGAAGAGGCTTACTTCAGTTCTGGACAAGCAGCAAGAATAAAAGGATGTCAAATTCCCAAGTCTCTGTGGGACTCTAACTCTATCCTTTCTCTGGCTGTATTTGTTCCTATGCTGATGTGTAGCCATGAGCAATGGGTGAAGATCAAGGGGGACTTGAAGAAAGAAGAGAAATATGGGGAGACTTGGAATGAGGTGAGACTGGATGGTCTCACCTTTGAACTAGCACTGTACTTGAAACCAAGATTGTACCATCGAGCAATAAGTGGGTGCTATGCAATGTACATGCCCCTGCTAGAGAAAGACAACGTGGGCTCTGCACAGACCTGCTTCTCTCATTTGCCAGCATCTTTTGAGATGACAAACAGGCATCTGGCTAAAGCACTGCTTCACCAAGGTACTGAGAGGCGTGTGCCTTTTGATGGATCCATCAACAAAGAGCCATACACAAATCCTTGGGACATGTAATAAATGATACCCCTGAAGGGTCAAAGGCAGCACTTGTTCCGTCGAGTGTCTTCGTAGAATATTGAGGACATGGTGTTGAGTATAAAACCATCTTATGTGGACAACAGTGAATGAGAAACTTGAGAGAAGGCAGAGGGGATCCGACGGGGATCCGAGCCATCAGCAACAAATGCTGTGTTGGTTAATCGTCATACCCAAGGTGGTCAGCTGCTGAGGGTGGTATTGGAGGCTTATCTGCACTTGTGGGCATCTCAAGACCCTAGACATTGCTTGCTTGGCCTCAGAAGGGTGCCTTGTACCCTTCTGAACACACTAGGTTCTCAATCTTTAGGCGTTCCCTGTTTCCAACATCAGGTGACAGAGGAGCCCCAACACAACCATCTGCTATAGCAAATTGGAGAATTGTGTTGAGTAATCTTTGTCCCTGTCACACTCAAGTATCTTTAGGGCACCACTGGTTCCTCATTTCCTTTGTACCTTCAGTGACACTCCATGAGGGCCTTGACCACCTGCTCTGTGACCCAGTGAGCCACCTGCAGCATTTTCCTAGTAGGTTTGAGGCCAAGCCAGAGCCTCAAATATTTCCAGCCACTGATAAAGATGTTTAGGTTGTTGCCCAAATCACTGAAATAAGCTGGTTTGGGCCCTGAACTCAGATCCGTCAAACCTCATATCCACTCAACTTCCTGGCCCCTTGTTGATGCCCCGAGGTAGACAGTCGCTCCTTTCTCACTGGATGTCACAAGGCCGAGCTCCATCAGAATGTCAGCACAGCTTCTCTAAGGAACACTTCTTTCATGTGGAATCTCAACAGAGGTTGCTGGCTTTTAGGCCAATTCCAGCCACGGATTCAGAGGAACCTGAAAGTTATGCCTGCTATGGAAAAGAAGCAGAGGGTGGGGCAGACATGTTGGCTGACTGAAGACTCTGGGATCCTGGAGATCGGGGGGCCAGTGGGCAGAGACAGGAGTAAATGTTAGCAGTTCAGTTCCACCAGGAAATTCCCGGAGCAAGTGAAAGGATGATAGAGGGTCAAAGGTTCCAACAAATGTCTAACCCAGAAAATCAGCCACTGACCCCACTGACACTCCAATTGAAGGAGAACGTAGGTCAAGTTCAAATGATCACACCCACTCCCTGAGGCTTCTGGTTCCTCACATCTCTCTTTTTTAAAGAAAGAAATCGATTTACTTGCATAAAGGGACAGAGTTCATGTTTCATACAGTTTTTCTTTTTCTTCTTTTTTCTTAAAAAGCAAGATTTGTTTATTTTCATTAGAATGTCTGATTTGAGGGTGCAGGGTCCCAAGGGTCCTCTACTGCTTTCCCAGGTAACAAGCAAGGAGCTGGAAGGGAAATGGAGCAACTGGGATTCAAACCAGTACCCATATGGGATCCTGGCGCATGCAAGGCAAGGACTTCAGTCACTACTAGGCTACCGTACCAGGCCTATTCATGCAGTTTTAAGAACATGATACTTTCTATCCTCCCCTTACTCCCTTGCATCCACCCTTCTTCATTTTTCTTTTAAAAATTTTTTACAATGACATACTTTAAACTTACTTTATAATCATAAGCTTAACTCTCTGCTAAATAAAGAATTCAACAAGTAGTAAGTAGAAAAATCATTGTTCTTCAAGAGCATACTCAAGGACTACAAATAATCACCAAATCTAGTTACTCAGCATTTCTTTGAGGAGTAGGATTTCTTTGATTGGACCAGAAGGCAAATTCCTAAATAGCAACTTTTCAGACTTCTGGCAATAGACACAACTTAAATAATGCCAATAGTAAGAAAAGTCAGTTGTAAATAGAAAAAAAAATAGAAAAGTAAATAGTAAAACAAGACTCTACAAAGTGCTTTTCTCCCTGCAGCCACTCAGTGAATCCTTCCAGCACCCTGGCCAGGTACTACCATCAGATGGGTCAGAGTGGTTCCAGGTGCCGTCTGCTTCACATACTCCCAGCAGACCAGAGCTAGGAGCCTAGCACACCATAAACATCTTGTTCAATTTGTGAATCAATGTGTTTATTTGTCCTAACCTGACTTTTACACCTTGCCTATTTTTCCAGTATTGGCACATACTGGGCCATCACTTCTCTTTCTTTACTTCTCTTGTGGGAAAGGATGATAACAGTTTGGTGAAAATGGTTCTGCTCCTTGCAGCCCAATAGTGCTCTGTACAGTCATCACTTGAGCCAAAGAAATTGGGCGGCAAGAGGGGAAGGAAGAGTGGTGGAGAGTAGAGGAATAAAAGTAACAGTCCGACATAATGACACCTGCTACGTGCAGCCCAGGAGCTGTCACTCTGATGAGCAGACCCTAGAACTCCCTCCACCTCTGCCTCTGCCTCTTCATCTGGAGTCTGAGCTAATTCTTCTGGTACTTGAGCCATGGAATCCCTTCTCGGACCTTCCCCACTTGATCCTGATTTGACCTCATTCTTTGCATCATGCTTTTTCTACCTCCCTTAGAAAGACCTGACCCTCAAGGCCTCCCTGGTCTTTGCAGGCAGGTCTTCACGGCCAGATTGGCCCTCCTCACCAAGTTCGAACTGGCACCCCCAACAGGACTAGGGAAATCTTGTTGGATATGTGAGTATTCAAACTCAAGATCGGGACGCCAGGCATCAGCTTGGGCCATTCTGCCTCCCCAGCATCACCAATTCTCCTTCCTGTTCTAGACGTCACTCTCCCTATCGGTACCAGGAAGGACCTGGGTGAGATGTTCTCCAATGACGCGTCCATTGCTGAGTATCTTGACTTGCTTCCCCATGGAATAAAGCAGAGGTGAATTGAGTAGGACAATCGATTTCAAGTCCTCCTGGTAGGCTTGCTCCTGCTTTGGGTAATGAGACAGAAATGCAGAGGCACATGCCTGCTGCAAGGTGGAGACGTGATGGACGGGAGAGAATCCCGTAATCACAGAGCAGGCTGGAGGACCATCCATTAAGACCTTTTAGCCACAGCCTCCACTGAGCATCCACCTCCTGCAGTGACTGGGAGCCTTGTCACCCCTTCGTTTTGGGGGCCAGGAAGCCCTCTCACGCCAGCTCATGTGAATCACCGCCCTGCCCCAAAGCCCACATTTCAACCAACCAAAAAAGCCTTTACAAAGCAATGCAATCTAAAAATATTACCATCATTTGAGCCCTGATTTCTTTGTCTTCTTTTGACAAATGGAAAATCTCCCGGGGTTTTTCTGAGCTGATGCTCATATAACAGGCACTTGAACAGCCCCTAGCTCAGCCCCTTTCTCCAAGAAATAAGGAAATTGGGCTTCATAATGGTTTGGGGAGTCACTAGAAATCATATATTCACAATCACATAGCTCGAGACCATCTATAATTCAGAGCTCTAATGGGCTATTTTCTTCCCAACAACGTGGGCTGCCTCCCACTCTGCATGGTTTAATTCTGACGACTCCATCAGGACCTCCTTAAATGTCCCTTTCCTGGGGAGGACTTACCAAGCCCAGTTTTAATGTTTCTCTCTTGTTTCTGTACAGGACCCCAGCCTTCAGCCTTGCTTGCTCCTCTTATCAAATGTTCCCTTCCAGCTTCTCCAGTTCACTCCTCAGATGGGGAGGAGCTTCCTTTGGTCCCAGCACTCTGCACCTCTCCTTTTCTCACAGACACAGGCTCAGCTTACACTAAGTGGGTAAGACCCTCCGTGTCCCTAAGCCTTGATTTTCCCATCCATCAAATGGGGACAATATTAACTTTATAAGGCCACCAGGAAGCTCAAATATGATATTGTGAACTATCTAAGAATACTTTCTGCTAATTACACATACAAATACTAACAACAGTACTCTTTGCTGAACTAGCCCTATCTTGGATTTCTACATGATAGGGAATGTCAAGTACAGGCTTATCAGCAGAATGTTCTGTGTTACTGTGACAATCAAGAAAAAGCAATACATGAATAAACTGCCTATGTGTCGTGGCTGATTTGCTGAAGGAAACACAATGGCGCCTAGTCATTGTGTCAGCATGGCGGGGTGCAATGGGTGACCATATCTTAGATCCATGTTCCCTGTGTCTCATCCCCTTTCCCCTTGAGTACTCAACTCTGATAACTGCGAAGAGTCCAGTGCAGTGTGAGGAGAATGAAATACAGGGAATACTGTTCTAGCAAGGTGAGGTTACCCAGGTAGGCATTGTGACTCAGTGGGTTAAACTACTGTGTGGGATGCCTACATCCCAGAAAGGAGTGTCTAGTTCAAATCAAAGCAATTTCTCACTTCCAATCTAGCTTCCTGCGATGTGTCAGGGAGGCAGTGGATGATGGCCCATGTGTTTAGGTTCCTGTCATCCAGGCATGGGCGCCCATGGTGAGTTCCTCACTGCTGAAGTGGGCCTGCCCCAGCCTCCATTGTAGTAGTCATGCAGGCAGGGATCCAGTGGCTGGAAGACCTCACTTTCTCGTGAAAGTCATGATACAACATGGCCTGCCAGGCATGGTGTCTTCGGAAAACACAACAGCAAGGGGCAAATTCCTGGTGTGTCTGAACCCTGGACAGAACATTTAGAATTCTTGGCTCTAAACGCGTAGTGTCACTGTTCATGTGAATCAACCAGGTCAGAAGTGGTTAGCACCCACTTCGGTACAGCCAAGGTATATTCTGCCACTGCAAGTTATGGTTCATCCCGAGAACATTCAGGAGGTGGAGAAGCCCAGCCTCCATGTGCATTCCTCATACCTTGTTCAATGGTACCAGAGTGGAAGATGCTGTGGTCCACAGGTTTGCAGGGGTTTAAAATGAGAAGCCTAGGAATTGTCAAGTGGGACACATTTCTTCAAAACTGCACTCAAGTGTCAGGAAACTCGGCCCCATGACAGCATAACCCCAGGTCTAGATGACTGCTACTAATCTGGCAGTAGGTGAGGTCTCCCAGAGACTCCCTTTGAAGACCTTGTCACTGTGGCACCCCAGTTCCCAGCCACAATTACCCCGACAGAGTGCCCAGGTTTCCCCTAGAAGCACCTGAGTATTTCTGTCCTCGACACTGCAAGCTGTTCTAATGCTCTGTAAGTATTCTCTCCATTATCTCCAGACCTGAGAACAGAGCAACAGGGAGGCTACATCACTTTGCAACATTCACATGTCTCTTCAGTGCCATAGCTGAGACCCTGTGCCTTGCTCTCTGCCCTCTGCTAGGAGCCTTGCCCTTCTCATGAACGAGTCAATTCCAGTGTAATTCTGGACAACCAGAAAAGGCAACTCATCATTGTTAACAAGAACAATGGAGCTGTGGCAGGGCAGAGTAACTCCAAATTCCGTGTCATCTGAACAAAATGGAATGATCAGATCTAATCTTCATCAGGTCCACATAGGACATCCAGTGCAGGGCTTGGCAATACAAAGACCTTAGAAGCCAACTCTGAGATGTGGGGAGCAAGGCTTCTCTGCAGAACAGGAAAACACTTTCCTGTGGTTGACGATGAGGCTCTTCTGAGTGCATGTTAGGAACATGTGTGTCCACTAGCGGTCAACTCGCACATGATGACAAGGCTTGCTTTGACAATGACATGCAGGATAAGACCAAGGGCATTTTTTGCCATGCCTTTCTAGAAGGTGGTAGTAGTCTCTATTACGAGAGAGCCCGCTTCAGTCCGGATCCCTGAATGTGTCTGCTCACCCATGGCAGGTATGTTTCATGATTGAGAAAGAAACAACATTTCAAATAAGGAAGATTTTTTTTGTGGTTGTTTCTCCAACATCTCTTAACCCACACCGTTACAGTTGCCTGAACTTCTATAGCAAAATATATGACAACACATACACAACATTAACATGAAAATGAATACATAAGCCAAAGACTACACTGATAAAGGAAACAATTGCACCTGCCTGATAGATTCTGTTTTGGAGTTTCTTGGTAAACAGATTTTGTCTAGGAGGTGAAACCACTTTGGGGAGTCATGCACAAGCACGTACGTGCTTGTCCCAAAGCCAAGATCTCCCTGTCCCAGGTGAATCAGAGCCATACCTTCTAAAGTTCCACGTTGGGCCTCTATCTCTCAATCATGGGCGTAGTCCCATGAGGTCTGTTTCTATCCTAAGACTCTGTGGTTTACTTCTCCTGGAACCAGACGGGTTTCATTTTCACCACGGTATTTCTATGACTTTTCAGGTTAGCATCACACCAGGTAATCATAACGGGCACTAATGTTAATTCATTGCTCTAAGAGCTGTGACAAGTACTTGCAGTGATTTGTCTCACTTAATCCCTGTAAATAAGAGACCTCAGACTTCCACCTGCTCTCAAAGACAACTTGGTCATCAATTTATGTGGGATGTGGAATTTGAAGGGGGATGTCGGGCTGCTAGGATGCACATGTAGGTAGCTTTGCAAAAGGTAACTGAAAGTGACTTAAAAAAAAAGATTTATTTATTTTCATTGCAAAGTCAGATATACAGAGTGGAAGAGAGACAGAGAGGAAGATCTTCTGTCTGATGTTTCAGTCCCCAAGTGACTGCAATGGCTGGAGCTGAGCCGATCCAAAGCCAGGAGCCTGGAGCTTATTCCAGGTCTCCCACATGGGTGCAGGGTCCCAAGGCCTTGGGCCATCCTCAACTGCTTTCCCAGGCCACAAGTAGGGAGCTGGATGGGAAGTGGGGTTGCTGGGATTAGAACCAGCATCCATATAGGATCCAGGCACATTCAAGGAGAGGACTTTAGCCGCTACCACGCTGGGCCCAGAAAGTGTGTTTTTAAAGAGAAGGGGCTTGCCTAAACCAACAGAGCAGACCAGAGACTTAGAACTTGAGCCAGGGGCAGACATGCTCAAGTTCAACAAATGTCATGGAACCCTGGGAAGGCAGCTAGCAACATAGGTTACTTAAGAAGGCCAGAGCTGAAGAGGCTAGACAAAGGTTGAGCAAATCAGAAGCAAATCAGAAGTCTGTCCCAAAGCAGAAAGGGTCTGCAGAGATCAAGGACACTGCCTGGGAGTGAAGAGTCACAGGGAGCGAAGAACACAGGTACACGCTCTGGCTCAGAGGTCAGGGAACTGTGAGAGACTGATGGGCTCACAGACAAGCCTGCGTCCCATCTGAAGTATCCTGTTGCCATGTGCTACGGCTCACTGTCACCAGAGAGGGACACGGTTCCAGCAATGCCAGCTGTTTGGATGCTTTACCTTTGTTTTCTTTAAATATATATGATCTCCTGACTTTTAAATAGTGGCCTCCAGAAAAGGTGGGGAAAAAAGCAAAGGAAATGGAGAAAGGGAGGGAGGAGGGAAGAAGGAAAGAGGGAATATACAGTGGGAGGAAGGAAGGAAGAAAGGAAAGAAGGAAAGGAGGGAGGGAGGGAGGAAGGAAGGGAGGAAAGAGGGAAGCAAACAAGGAAGGGAGGGAAGAAGGAAGGAAGGGAAAAAAGGGGAAAAGGGGAAAAAAGGGAAGGACAAAGCGCACAATGTAGACCTAACAGGAAACGCGCAACTCCTGGACAGCAGAAGGTTGAGTGGCCAGCTCAAGGCCAATGGGACAAGGCATAGGTAACTGGTATCCAAGCACCCAGTTCTGCTTACTGTCAGCTCCCGCACAGTACATGCAAGTCCTCACTGCCTTGGCCACGCAAGAATGGACCAGCTTTGTTCCTCAGAAGTCTCATCTCCGAACTCACTTTCTTCCCAGAGTGCCCATGACTCACTCTGGTCCAGCCGCATGGATCTTCCTGTGTGATTCCCAAACACAAGAGGCTCATCCCTACACCAGTGCCTTCCTCCACAGGCGACCCTCAGAGTGCCTACCCCACACAACCTGCGCCTGTACTCCATCAGGATCTGAAATAGAATGTCTCCGTACAGGCAGGCCTTTGCTGGACCTCCTTTTTAAACATACTGGCTTGCCATCAAGCCCCATCACCCTTTCCCAGGCTGGTTAACTAGACAGCACTTTGGCTTACTGCTCATCTGTCTCCTGCAAATGCAAGGTGCATTCACGAAGGCAGAGAGAACTGGAGTATGAAGAACACTCTCCTGAGTGATCTCCTGTGAGTAGCACAGATGGGTCCTGGTCCATATTTGTTATGAGAAAAGCAGGAGGAGAAACTAAAAAGCAAGGCAAGCAAGAAAGAGACAGTAAAGAGGAAGAGTAAACAGAAATGGGGGAGGGGAGCAAGAGACACTAGAGAAGGAACAGAGGAGAAGGAGACAGTTGCAGGAGGTCTGGTCCAACACTCCATGGTGACCTGGATTCTTGGAGACACCTGTCTTCTTGGCAGACAGATCCGATTCTACTCCTGACTGCCTGACTTCAAATCTGTGTGACCCTGGACATGTCCCCGAATAGCTGTATGCCTCAACTGCCTCCTGGGTAAATAAAGCACAAAAATATCGATTTCCCAGGGCCTGGTCTGCACCTCTGCCCTCCCAATGAAAGAGACACCACAGGTGAAACAGTGCCGGTTTCACTGCCTTGGAAAGCAGGGCTTCTTGGATGCACGCAGCTTGGTTCATCCTCCTCAGCAAAGCTTGTGGGAAGACAGCTGTGTGATCTGCGTGGGGAGAGCCTAGGGAACGTGCACCTGGCTTCTGCAGTTGTCAGCCTCTGCCGGAGATGTGCAGGGTAATTAAAAGCACAGTAGGCAGGTGTCATTAACGTGTTAACCTCGAGTTTTCCCCCATCCCACCCCAGCCGGAAGACGGAGTGCAAAGCGTTCGGATGGAGTGGGTCTGACTTGATTGTTTCTTTTCAATGATTCTGCCTCTAGCACTGTGCATTGGTTGAGCTCATTAGGAACATTCCGGGGCTGCAATGCATTCATCCCCGATACTGTTCTAGATGAATGCAAGGGAATGCTGGCCGGTCTCCTTAACATCTCCTTAATATTCACTGCTTCCAGAAGGAGATTCCCCTGACCTCCTGACCACGTGATCCTCTCCATCCCAGTTCCCAGCCGCACAGCGTTTTTTGACAATTTGCAGCTTAATTGCTCAAGTTATACAATTAGGACTTCTGAGAAGACACTGCCTCTTTGGCATTCTGCTGGTGGCCTCGAAGGCCAAGATTCTCTGACTGGCACGTTCGAGACACTGCATGCAAAGGTCACAATCATGACCCCCTAATTTAATATGCAAAGTGTCTCCATGCATCAGCTTCCTTTAGCACTAGGCAACCTATGTGCGATGTGTCTCCTTCCACTCTATGCGTGGGGATGCTGAGTGTGGCTAGAGGGGGCCCGGCTATGTTAATAGTGCTGTTGGGAGTCCCATGTAAGTCGTGGACTTCTTAGCTGGGATCCTGTTTGTCTGAACCCACAAGGCACAGATCTTGGCATATGTAACATGCTCAACAACTTGTTGTGAACACTTCACTTCTGGAGAAAAAAAAGCAGGATTCATGCTATCTTGCACTTCATCTGCAACATCTGCTCCTGAAGGGGAGAGAGAGCAAGCGAGCCGCTACTCACTGGTGCCCTCACACATGTGTACAATAACTTTTAGGGCTAGGGTGAGGCTGGGATCTGAATCCTGGTCTCCCACGTGGGTGAGAATGACTCAACTATGTGAATGATTCTAAATTTATATTAACAGGGAGCTGGGGGGTCTGGAGCTAGCCCCAGGTGTGAGAAACTGGAACACAGGCATCTGAGCAGGTGTCTGAAGCTCTCAGAGCAACTCTCACCACCCCCCCAAATTCAGTTATGTATATGTTCACATCTGCCTATAGACTGAAAATGAAGATGCAGCCAACGTTGCCAACTCTGCTGATGGAAGAATTCCACGGGTATGAGACACGTACACACACATGCCTCCTACAGATACGGATAGCATGCACATCTTCATAGCCACATCCCCGTCCCTGCCAACATTCCCAGTCATTTTATCTGTCTCTTCCACCTCCCCTCACATCAGCTCACAACTGCCCTTCCAAGGCTTCCGATTTTTGTCATGGTCATCATTTTTTTTTTTTTGGTAAAAGGTTTATCAGATTCATTCTATCACTTTTACAATCCTTTCTCTTTTTAAAAAAAGATTTATTTATTTATTATTAGAAAGGCAGATTTTACAGAGGAAAGGAGAGACAGAAAGATGTGTCATTCACAGGCTCACTCCCCGAAGGAGTGCAACGACCAGAGCTGAGTTGGCCTGAAGTGGGGATCCAGGAGCTTCTTCTGTGTCTCCCATGTAGGTGCAGGGTGGGCCATCCTCTACTGTTTTCCCAGGCCATAATCAGGGAGCTGAGAGGGAAATGGATCAGCTAGGACATAAACTGGTACCCATACGGGATACAGGCTCTGCAAGGCTGAGGATCAGCTAGTTGAGCCATCAGACTGGTCCCCAATCCTTTCTTAAGAACTCACTGCTTACGGGTTGGCATGGTGGTGCATCAAGTTAATTCTCCACCTTCAAGTGCCGGCATCCAATGTACATGCTGGCTTGTGTCTTGGCTGTTCCATTTCCAATCCATTTCCATGATTACTGTCTGGGAGAATAGCGGAGGACAGCCCAAGTCCTTGGGGTCCTGAACCCATGAGGAAGACCTGAAAGAAGCTCTTGGTTTCTGACTTCAGAGTGGCTCAGTTATGACTGTGTAGCCATTTGGGGGGGGGTGAAGCAGTAGATGGAAGACCTCTTTCTGTAAAATCTGCCTTTCCAGCAATAAATAAATAAACTTAATAAAATGACAATAAACTCCCTGCTTAAAGCCTGGCTACATTTA
The DNA here is from genome assembly GCF_017591425.1 of Ochotona curzoniae. NCBI lineage: Eukaryota > Metazoa > Chordata > Mammalia > Lagomorpha > Ochotonidae > Ochotona > Ochotona curzoniae. Next base: position 10,568,609 of record NW_024465421.1, read on the forward strand.
GGTAATACAGGGAAGGATTTCATCTTATAAGCATTGCCAGTAGCAGTCCAGATTCATTCCTAATAAATGGAAGCCTACACCTTGAAAAAGTGGCAAACCTGTAAACAAAGAATTGTCTCAGATCCTAGCTAGGGAGCATTCTTCTCCAAGGTTCCTTTGCACAACAGGAAACATCAGCAAATCGCAGAGAGGTGCGAAAGACAGATAATGATGATCAATTAAAACATTAGTCTTGAACAGTTGAAAGAGAAATGATAGAAGTTTCTCACTGTGAGATTCAAAATTATTTAATGGTGTGTCCCAGCAATGCTGAAGTCACATCCCACCAGAGTCACATGCATTCAGGGGTATGTGCTCCATGGTAGAGAAACGAAATTCCTCCAGCACCAATTCAGGGTCAGCTCTTGGGATGACATGCAGATGCAAAAGGATATGCTCTTGCTTGCTCCTGCAAGCATCCCATGTGATAGTACCGCATACCAGAGTGCTGGTTGGAGTCCTGGCTGCTTCATTTCACCTTCCATCCAGCATCCTTCTAGTGTGCCTAGGGAAGCAGTGGAAGATGGTCCAAGGGCTTGGGACCCTGCCACCCATATGGGAGACCTGGATGGGGTTCCTGGCTCCTAGCTTCAGTCTGGCCGAGCCCTGGCCATGGTTGCCATTTGGGAAGTGAACCAGCAGGTGGATCATCTCTGTCTGTCTCTCTGCCTTTCAAATACATTCATTTTAAAATAATAAACAGATCTTTTTTTTAAAAAAAATCAATCTGAACTCATCTAAGCAGCATGTCAAGCACTCACCCATCAGGTACCGACCTTTTCCATGTTGCCTCTTGGATAGAGCATTGATTCCAGACTGTTGGGGTCGATGTGAGCCCCTCCCCAACCCCAACTCATCTGCTAAAATTCTAGAGCACTCTACCACAGAATGCAATTATTTTTAGAGATACAGCCTGCGCAGAGGAAATGAAGCTAAAATGAGGGCATTCAGGTGAGCCCTAATCCAGTTGGACTAGCGCCCTCTGAAGAACAGGAGGTGAGGACGCGGGCTCACAGGAGGCAACACAAGACAGACGGAGGAGCATGGGGCCTAGCAGAAGCCACTCCTGCTAACGCTTTGATCTCTGACTTGCAGACTCCAGAACTGTAGGAAATAAATTCCTTTAGTTTAAGCCCCCAGTGTGTGGTACTTCGTGAAAGCAGCCTGAACAGATATGCCTGCATGGTTAACTCAGGGCCTGTAGGGTTGCTCCAATGTCTCTGCTTTCCCACTGTCATGCCTCTGTCCAGGTGGTTCCTCCTATGCGAATGATTCCAAAGCCATAATAGAAGGAGCTGGTGCTGGGAAAATAGCTTGAGCTGGTGCTGTGGCACAGTGGGCCAAGCCAATACCTGGGATCCTAGAATCCCATATGAATGTCTGTTGGAATCCTGGATGCTCCACATCCTATCCAACCTCATGCTAATGTGCCTGGCATAGCAGCAGAGGATGGCCCAACTAATTAGAGCCCTGCCACCCATGTGGGAGATCTGGATGGATGCAGTTCCAGCATCCTGGCTTTGGTTGGCCCAGCCCTACCTATCACAGCCATCTGCAGAGTGGACCAGCGGACAGAAGATTCTCTCTCTCTCTCTCTCAGTATCTCTACCATTCAAACAAATAAATGCAACCTTTAATGGTGTATCCCAGCAACACTGAGAATCATGTCCCTCAACAGTCACATGTGTTCAGGGGTATGTGCTCCAAGGACTCAGGCCATCTGCTCTTTTCCCAGTTATTTTAGCGGGGAGTAGCAGAGACTCCAGGCATTTACCTATATGGAATGCCTGAAACAGCTTTACTGACGATGCCACAACGCCTCTGCTCTCCTTTTAAAATAAGTCATGTCCACCTCAAGCATCCTTTGCAACACCTTCAACATAAGACTTTCTCCAGCCATCCACAGCAAGGAAATTCCCACCTTTGTCCAAAACCCTTAGCCTTCCCTTCCTGTCCCCAGTTGCCCATGATAGAGCCACCAAGTTCTGCCTTCCTCTGGCCACCCAGACCTTACTGAGAGCAAAGCCCACCTCTTGCTCACAGACAAGATCAGCAATGACATTTGCGTAACTCTGAATTAAATCCAATGAACTGAAATGAACCCAGTGGAGCTCAGAGCTGGCAGCGAGTGAGTCAGAGCTAAGGACACCAGAGCTCTGAAGACAAGACCAGGTTTGTACTCTGCTTCTCTCATTTGCTAACTGCATGACCCTAAATGACTTCGGCAGCACTGTGAACTTTCATGTTCTCACCTCAAAGGCAGAGGTAATAGCAGCTCCTTGCAAGGTTACTGTAGATCAGACAAGATAACAGGGACTTCTTTCAGGGTGAGATGTCAGCTGACAAATGGCTGAATTTCCACCAACTTCCCATAGAAATTGACCATTGATGCAAAGTTGCCGCAGCCTTGGGAACCAGCAACAGTGATCAAATTCTCCTGGCTTCGAGGAACTTGCTCATCCAAGATGGGAACACTTCCCTCTTCACCAGCCTCTCACCCACAGTGCCTCTGCATCCATCAGGAACAAATGCCCTTGCGCCATGTGAAGCTCTGCCAGCAGACACCTGTGGCTATAGACTCTGCATTCCTCTAACAGGTGAATGAGCAGGACCACAGCACCTGCTACAGAATACGACTGGCATGTGGTTTCTGCAAGGCAGAAAAGAACAGAAACAGGGAAACCAAAGAAAAATCAAGGAAGTGGCAGCTTTCTTTACAGCTTTTTAATTAATTAATTAATTCCAGTTGGAAGGAAACGAAGAGAAAGCACATTATAAAGGCTAAGAGCACCAGCCTTGAGCATCTGTTCATCTACACTGGAATTCTGGCTTGCAAACTGACTTGCTGTGTGATGTTGGGTAAATTCTAGTGACTCAGTCTCCTCATCTGTCAAATGGGGATACTGAGAATTTCAAACCTCATAGGACAATGGTGTGGATTAGACAAAGGCCACATGCCATGGGACATGCTAGTGAACATTATGTATTGTTTACAAATTACAGCATAAAACTTTGGAAATCCATGCATACAAGGGAACCTCAAAAATAGTTCAGGAGAAACATGCATGGATTTGAAAAACTGCTTTGTCCCCAAATAAAATAATTTTCACTTCCATTTTCCCTACTTTGAAGTACTCCTACACACAGACACACCACACATCACACCTACCCACATCAAGCATCACACACCACACACATGCAGCACACATCACATACACATCACACCACACACCCCACACACCCCACACACCACACACATCAAGCATCACACACCACACACATGCAGCACATATCACATACACATCACACCACACACACACACACACACCACACATCACACCTACCCACATCAAGCATCACACACCACACACATGCAGCACACACACACACACACTTTCTCTGCATGAACAGAAGACAGGAAATCCAGGCAGTGTTAAAGAGCCACATAGACTACGATGTTTGAAATGTGGCTGAGAGCGGAGGATATCACTAATAGCATCCAGAATCACCATGCAGGAAATAGATGGATCTACCAGGCCCAACATGAGCAAACAGCAGGCTTAATATGAGCTTTTCTTGTCTTTCAAGGGGAAAATACCTTGTAATGACAATCAAAATTTGTACTGCAAGAAAGAAGGCTATAGCACCCACGAGGCATGAATAGAGTGTGCCTACAAAGAGGAAACAGTATAGACAACAAAACTACACCTTCAAAAGCCTATGTTTTATGGTCTCTACCAGGTTTTCAAAACATGAACTCAACAGAATAAAAAGGAAAGCGGAAATGAAAAGGCAACTCACTGAAACAAAAAGAGCATGGCTTGAAATGATCAAGATTGCATGGAAAACAAGAATAAAGATCATTTAAAAGTGCATTAGAAGTGGCCAGAGCAAAGGTAATTTTCAATGCACAAAAATGTAATTGCTAAATTGAGAGACAAGTGGGGGCATTGTAGGAGTGTAGCGAAAGTGCAGGAAATAGGAAAGTGTGAAAAAATGAAAAAGTCATGAGTGACAGTTGTTCCTAAAGAGATCGGAATACAAAATAATCGATCATCAAAAGGTTAGGAAGATTGCGTGATAAACAAGGCAGACATGGTGCCTGCAGAGCTCGCAGCCTAGTGTGAGCAACGTGGGGGTCTGCACACTCCACATGGGCAAGCCCACTCTTTCTTGTCTCTAAGTTCAACTAAATCACTGTTTCCCAGGTTGAATCTCCAGGAACAATATTTGGGATAGGTTACTGGGCATTCTGGATAAAGATCATTCTCTTGTCAAGCAAGGGTGGGCAAGAATAAAACTAAGTACAGATACAACTAAAACTAATTAGATAAAACTAAAAATAATTCTTTTAAAGATCATTGATCAATTTTTATTTGATCAAGAAGGAGAGAGCAAGCAAGTGAAAGAGAGAGAGAGAGAGAGAGAGAGAGAGAGAGAGAGAGAGAGAGGCAGAAATATTCCATGTGCTGGCTCATATCCCAAAGGCCTGGAGCAGGTGGCAGCCAGGAGTCCAGAATTCAATACAGGTCTCCCACAGGAGTGGCAGGCTCACAAATACTTGAATTACCCTTGCAGCCTCCCAGGGTGTGCATTAGCAGGACAGTGGAATCAGCTTCGGAGTCAGGCACCCTGATTTGGGGGTGCAGATGTCTCAGGTCCTGCCTTAACTGTTGTGCAAAACGCCAGCCCCTAACAAAGCATTCACACCTGCTAAGTTGTGCTATACGTTTTTAAAGGGGATGATAGTATGCTGCGTTTTCAAATTCCGAAAGGGTAGAGGTCAATGCTTTCTGATACTTTTCACCGTGACGCTCACCCTCCTGCCTTCTTTTTCAGCTCTTGTAACAGCTACTGACATCTCTCAGACACGGTTGAGAAATGCCACAGCAGACCCTGAGCAAGCAAATGCCAGGATCATAATATGTCAGGCTTTCCAGACGCACTCTCAGAGCTATACCCCCAGCCTTAAGGGCACTTGATATACAAATGACACATTTGCAAGCATTCTCTCTGTTTTTTGTTTGCTTGTTTTGTTAAAAAAAAAAAAAAAACCATGGCCGAGGCACCCTCCACCAGTTTACCAAAGGGTGCTGAGACCCACAAATCAGTCAGCGCCCACTCTTGCCCTGGGTCATAAGGGACTCAGTGTCTCTTCCATGCCACTCAAGGGTTGGTCACCAGAGGACATGATGGGTATCTGCTTCCAGCAAGCCGTGACTCTCACTGGGACTCTGGGGCAGGTAGGATCTTCCCCATAGAACTACAATGTCACATGTTCCTGGGTTGCTCTGGCTCCAAACACATTGCCTTTCCTCCCTCCCAGAACCTGGGATTCGTGCTAGTCTGGCAATTCCCCAGGCCTGGTGGTCCCATTTAACGGGCTGGAACGCCAAAATGGATTGGGAATCCTTAGTTTGTCCAACCTTAGCCTAACTCCCTTCTTTCCTTCCTTGGTCCAGGTCTGCCTCTAGACAGCCATCAATCCCCTGATGCATGGCTAGTCTCCTATTAGAGACCATGTGTGGACTCCTGGTCGATCCTTCTCCTCTCACCCTCTTCCTGTGAAACTTTGATGTGGCTTACTACTGGGAATTCTCGCAGCAGCACTGCAAACACGATGCACCTGAGCTGCAAGGCAGAGGGCGAGAACATTGCCAGATGTCACTATTCCACAAAAAGCACAGCAGCCAGTACTGCAGATGGAAACTAGCAGAGCTCATGGGCCAGCTGCCTGGCTTGGAAGCAGGGCAGTACCACTTAGCAGCTGGGCGATCAAGTTCTTTGGGGGCTCAATTTCCTAATGTGTACAATAGAGGCTAATAGTCCACCACGGAAGACCCAAGCTGAAGCTGGCATAGTTAGTGACGAGTTCCGAATTAATCCAAAACAAGCAAGGGTGTGGACTGAGGTGGTGGTAGGGATGATGGCAAGGAGGCAGGCCTTGAGGGTAATCAGGGGAACAGCTGTTCGGCCTACTGGATATCAGAGGTTAAGATGCCTGCGTCTCACAAAGGAGTGCCTGGTTCAAGTCCCAGCTCTGGAGAGTGACTCTTGCTTCCTGTGAATGCAGATCCTGTGGAGAGGCAGTGATGGCTCCAGTAACTGGGTACCTGCCAGTCGTGCCAGAGACGTAGACTGAGTTTCCAGTTCTGACCTGGCTACTGCAGGCACTCGGGGAGGGGGCCAACAGTTGAGAGCGTTCTCTCTCTCTAACACCTCCTCCCCTTTCAAATTATCCACTAAATACATTTTTTAAAGTCAGTTATTAAGACGTTAAACAGCACCACCTGACAACCCACCAAGCATGGAGGACATGGTTACAAGAAGGGAAAGGGTAGGATGGGGGTGAAAGGGCTAAAGGATAGTATAGCTGTTGAAGCACTGAACACACTTGGGTGTTAGCCACCTATGTGTGCAGCTGGTGCAGAGACAGATTCCACAGTTTTCCTGCAAGCAGCACCAACTTCCCCTGCCACCTCTACACTCTGGCGTCCCATCCTCAAATGAGGAAACTCACTTCGTGCCTGGCCTCTGTTATGCTGCTCATCCCTCCACAAGAGCCCCACAAGGTAAGTATGCTGCTAGTATCCCCGAAGCCCAGAGACAGAGCAACTTGTCTAAGCTCACACAGCCTCCAGGCCAAGGTTGACAGCTGTAAGGACCAGCATTCCTGTGTTATCTGCCTTCAATGATGCACACTGCCTCTCGGGTATGCACGTCGGGCAGGCATTCCAGCTTGCAGCTAGCTGTCCAGATGTACCCACCTAGTGTCCACCTGAAACCCCCCTCGTGCATGCTCTGGAAGTTTTCCTTACTGGCATAAAGCTCTTTTGCCAAACTACGTGTTCTTCACTGGAGCTCTAGGGATCTCTGTGTGTGCATTGTGCTTGCACGGTGTGGCTTCTGTATCTAATTACAATGTTGAAAGCTACTACATGCACAGATAGATATATATCTAGATATTAGGAACACAGAGCAATATCACTGTAGCATAAAAGTGCTTGTACTTAAGAAGAATAGCAAATTTTAAACTCTTGGGCACTATTTGCTTTGCTGATAGCTACATGAAATTGGGAGGGGGTGTTGGAAAGCTGTGAATAATATTCAATATTAATATTATAGGTTACCTGGGGAAGAAAAGGGGTTTTATGGTGTGAAATGATACTGCCAAAACTCAGCAAAAGACTGAACGGCCAAATGGCTCTAAATATTGATTTGACTCAATTGTGCAATTTAGAACATTCCTATTGCCTTGGAGAAGAGTCATTCCTGGGGAAAATTGTGAAAATGGAATGTGAAAAGGAGAGCAAGGAAAAAATCATATTGCAAATCTACACAGAGCAGAGTTCATGTTCATCTTCTAGGGAATTTATTTCCATCCCCTCTAGAGAGAGGGAGAGAGAGAGAGAGAGAGAGAGAGAGAAAATGGTTCACCCGGTGAAAACCATCCCAGCTGGATCATGCTAAAAAGCTTTTAGGAGGGAAGCAGTAAGTAAATTCAACTGTTGAGATGCATTTGGATGTAATCCTAAAGCGGCAGCCCGGGTAATCGTCAAGCCATCAACAACTAAAAGGATTGAGACTATTAGATGCGGACAACAGAGAAATAATGGATGTTAAAGAGGTCGGGAAACAGAAATGATTGCATTCACCCACCACACGGCTTTAAGGCTGACAACAGGAGAATATGGGCTCCATTTGATAACTGCTGGAGTACTCAAACACACACACACACACACACACACACACACACACACACACACACACACACACACATTTTTCAGGTTTCCGATGTGTGTGGTTAAACAGCCACTTTCTCCTCTGATGTTTTGAAACAGAGGAAGACTTTGGCCTCTTACTCATTTGAGAGTTAAAGGGAAGGAGGGGGCCTTCTCCTCTGCCAGCCTTTAGGACTTGGAGGGTGGCTTTTGCACCTCTCTAGGAACATTATGCTTGACAATCAGCAATTCTTCTAGTGCAGCAAAGCTCACCTATGCCAGGCTCATCTGCATTAAAATGCAGACACCCGGGCACGGGCCTGCACAAGCAGACTCTTGAGTGGGGACAAGTATTCTTCATCGATTGTCTATTGAGAATGACCTTATCCCCGGTGTGATTAGACAGTGTGGTCTCATCAGGACGATTTTAAAGTTGCAGACATTTCAAATATTATAACAAAGATCCTTGGGCCCTGCTTACTCAGGTCAGTATGTGACAGCCCATGAGCCAAATGTGACTTCCATTTTTTGAAGATAGTTTCTATTAGACCATAATTACAGGTCACCTCTTTTGGTTTTTGGCTGAACGGCAAAGAGGAGCAGTTGTCATAGGCACTGGGTAGCTTGAAAGGCTAAGTTATTTGCTATCTAGTTTTCTACAGAAAACTTGCTCACCTATGATGTAGGCCCCTGTTTCTCAACTGTATTTGCACACCAGAATCATCTAGTTTTTAAAATGATTCACTTCCCCAGACCCGTTCCAGAGATTCTGAATCATTTGATCTGAGGTAGGATAGGATAAAAGTGCCTTTTCTTACCTAATTTACTTGAAAGGCAGATATACACACAGAGAATCTCCTATCACTGGTTCACTCCTAAAATGGCTCCTACAGGTTGGGTCAGGCTGAAGCAAGGAGCCAGGAGCCTCACACAGGTCTTCCACACAGGTGGCAAGGGTCTGAGAAATGAGCTATTGTCAGGTGCCTTTCCTGGTGCATCAGAAGCAGAATAGCCATGCCTGAAACTGGCACTCGGTGAGATAGTGACATTGCAAGTGATGGCTGTGCTGCAATGTTGGCCCCTAAAGATGGCATCTCAAGGCTGGCCAGGTGATGCTAATGTGTACCCAAATGAGGGCCATTGCCATGAAAGAAATGAATAGTTTGAAAAACATTTGCTTCATAATCTCATTCCTCACTCACGGCTGAGTATTCTGGCACAGCCTCTGTAACTTGTGCTGTGGTTATTTTTCTGTAAATCAGGGATAGCAACTAACAACTTGTTAAGTAAACTAATACATGATGGTTCAAGACAGCGTATGTACATCCCCAGACAGCGTTTAGCCTGCAGGAAGTTTCTAAACGGTGACAGCAGTGGTGATGCTGATGATGACAACAGCGGGGAGCAATGCCCATGGCTTCAACATTGCAACTGAAGATACATTTGAGAAGCACCAGCTGCGTGTGCTGGAAGGAAAATCCGAGATACAGAAGACATGATGCCACCCTGAAGGGGCTCACAGTCAGGGGAGACCAACAGGAACATAAAAAGATCCCAGTAGAAACAGGAAGAAGACCGGCCACAAACATACGGACAGATCAGTCAAAGAAGAAGAGAATTCAATTTCTTACCCATGCAGACAAACATGTTCAACTTCAGTATTAATCAGAGAAGCTGAAAACAGTACATACGCAAGCAACGTACATCCAGTCCACAGACAAACATTAAAAATGCTGAAAATATCCTCTCTTCATGGCAGTGTGAATGTAATGCATCTTTCCGAGGGCATCTTGCTATGTTAAGACCTATGCCTGATCTTAGCCAAAAGGCCGAGAAGCGATGACGCTATGTTAAAATCTGCATACGTTCCTAATACTCTATTTCTTGTCAAGGTATCTGGTCTACAGAAATATATACGCACTAAGAGACCAGTATAAGAATGTTCACTACACAATTGATGCAACAATAAAAACTGCCTAAACACTCATAAAATCGAGAATGGCTAACTAAATCATCCCGCAAATCTATGTAACTCAATGCTGATTTTTTAAAACATGAGGAATATATACAGTTATAAAGAGGCCAACCATCCAAATAGAGAATCTGTAAATAATAGGCATGCAACAATTTGTGTGTAATAAAGTGCACGCACATACATTCGAAGCAAAAGTTTGCATTTTTATTTCTATAAGTGTATGCAAATTCCTAGAAAACATTACTTCTGGGAATGAAAGATGGATATAGAATGGGACAGAGATCTTCCTCTTTACCCACATGCCTTGAATACTTAATAATTAAGAGGTATATTCATGGACTTCTGTACATTTTTTTAAAGAAAAAAAAAATAAGGCAACAATTTCATAGGCTGAATATGATAGCAGAAGTGTGTATAAAATATGCTGACCGAGCCATGAAGTGTATAACCTTACTGGTGTGGGATTCAGGAAGGGGAGGGTAGGGAAGCCATGGAGCTAAAGGAACGTGGAGCTAAGCCAATGGAGAAGACGGTGGTGTTCCTTGCATAGAGAAAGAGCTATGGCCAGAAGCTCCGTGAAGGCACTTGTTCACTCCACGAATGTGTGAAGTGCCTCCTCTGACCTAGGTGCTAGAGGTACAGGGGTTTGAGTTGTCCCCCCAAACAGGCAAATGTCCTTGTCCAAATGCTGTTTGAGTTTTAGTGTGTCCAGATAGAAAAAGACAAGGAAATGCGTAAAAGGCATAGTGTGATGACGAGTGTTACTGGGGAGAACAGTGCAGGGATGGGGGATGGAAAATGCTGCGGCAGTGGGGATAGGAGTTGCCATGCTGTAGCTGGGGATGCGATACATGGGGGTGGGGTTGAAGGAGAAGAAAGCAGAGCCAAGTTTGTGCTTTGTGCAAGTGGACAGAATGATAATTTCCCTGAGAGGGGTAAATCAAGTAATTTGTTTTGGGGAAGGGATCTGTAAAGAGTATGGCTTTAGTTTGGGATCATTTGAAAAGTTTAACAGGAAATCTGAGGAGGGAGCTGGACGCACAAGTGAATCTGGAACACTGAGTTGTGCCTTGGCTGGGGATGCTAACTTGTCCTGCTTGTGTACATGGTCACCGACACCAAAAACACGTGTGCTGTCAGTGAGGGAGAAAGAAAGGCTGGTGACCACACCAGCTGTTATCACGGCTAAGTTCCCTTGGCAACTATCTTTTCCCATCTTTTATTTATGTTATTGGTTTTCCACCCTCTCTAAATGTGACTTATTCTCACTGAAATCCAATTTTTCACCACTACTAATTTCTGATCATGGTCCTTTCAACTTGATCAAGATTTTCTCCCAGCACAATGATGTCAGTCTTGCCTAGAGATGGTCAGAGATGGCTGAGCAGATGATAAGCCTGGCCTGTTTGCTTATTTTTATTTGAAAGGCACAGTGACAGAGAGAGGAGTGAGAGAGAGACAGAGGAGAGACAGACAGACAGACTTCCATCTTCTGCTTCACTAACCAAGTAGCCACAATGGCAAGATCTGGACCAGGCTGAACCTAGAAGCCTGGAACTCCATCCTGGTCACCCAAATGGGCAGAAGAGGTGCAAACAGTAAGGCTACCCTTCACCACTTGCCCAGGCACTTTAGAAGAGGGCTGGATGTGAAGCACAATAGCAAAGATTTGGACTAGTGCACTCACTGACGCTAGAAACTGGTGTGGGTAACAGAGGCTGACCTGTGTTTACTGTCCACTGGGTCCCCTGACGGAGAAACTAGGCATGTGTGATTTGAAACCCTATATTCTGTTAGTCAAGGCCCATTCTCCTGCCACTTCCTTGGAGCATAGCCAGTTCTGGGAATTAGGCAACAGGACAGGCCTGGCTGAACTCAATTCTGTCTTGCAGACAAGGGTCCAAGGAATATATACACCTGGAAGCCATGTAGGATGGGGAGAAGGGGAGCTGGAATGGTCTTGGGAAGCCCAGTAAGAAGACAAAAACAGTTCTGACTTGGTCTGTGTGACCCCAGAATAGGCACAGGATTCACACCTAACTTGTGGGTTCTCAGGCTAGCAAAGGCTCAGTGAACAGCTGAATGTTGTGTGCTGGGGGCTGGCGTTGTGGCACAGTGAGCTAAGCTGCTACTTGTAATGCAGATTTTTCCATAGCAGAGTGCAGGTTTTGAGTCTTGGCTGCTCCCATTTGGATCCAGCTTCACATTAATGCACAGGTGAAGGCAGCAAAACATGGACAGAGAGGGAGATGGAAAAAGAGAGAGGGGAGGTAAGAGGCTGGGGTTGCGGGGAAAGAGAGATGTTCCATCTGCTGGTTCATTCCTCAAATACCTGACACAGCTGGAGCCAGGCCAGGCTCAAGTCAGGAGACAGGAAATCCATCTGGGTCTCCAGGTCTCCCACGTGGGTGGTAGAGACCCAAGTATTTTGGTTGTCAACTGTCGTGAGGTGAAGTCAAACAGAAGATTGGGGCTAGCATGGACTTCCTGTGGCCCACAGGTGCTGCTGCCAACTCAAGTTCCTTCCAGGCTGGCAATGCAGACCTGGTCGCCCTACTGCACTCAGGGAACAGAGCGAAGATGCCTCTGTCCTTAGAAAACAAACCAGACCCCTTCAAGGGACTCATTTCCAAAATGTAATTATTATGATTTTTAGGGGATTCAGAAATAGAGTTGTAACACTTCATTACTTTTTCACTGTTTATTCTTGACCCTAAATTAAGAAGGTTATTAAGCAATTTGTTTATAATCCAAAATGCTACTTGACTGTGTGATGAAATACGGTTCAGACAAATCCTAAGCAAGTTGTGTGAAAGTGCTTAAAACTATGGAGTCAGGAGTTCCTGGCACATCAGCAGACAGCTACAGACCACCCTGAGTTGCTGGCTTCTAGCTCTGCCAGAATCACAATTCTTCTTTGAGCAAAGTGGCTGCATTTCCTGGGGTTGCTGGGTTTGTGGCTTGCAGCTCTGAACCCTCCCACGTTGTATCCCCTCCACAAAGAAGAGCACCAGTGCTCTGGGAAACATTTTAGGTACTGGATGTGGGATCCATAGCCAAAATGAGGTAGAAACCGACTGTGGGGTGCTGAGGGAAAGCTGGCCATCAGCCCAGCCACAGCCGGTGCCTATGTTAGCATTCACTGGCACCATGCTGCTTTCCTGTTGGGAGAAATCTAGGTTCTTTTGTTGAAAAGCAATACATGTTCCTTTGTGTAGGAGATGGTTTAGGAGTGTGATTTTCATTCTTTGCAAATCTAGAGAAGATAAATATATATCCACATGTCTGATGAGGACAGGGTGGAGTTCAGTACACCTATAACCATACATATATATATACACCACATATATATACACCATCCAATTTTTACATCTATCTAAATAACTTCAGTATTATAGTAAAGAGAGAGAAGGAAACCAAGAATAGACGAGTTGTATACCTTAAACAAGCCCCCATACCCCTAAGTCAGTCACTTGGATGATCTGGGCTTTGGTTTACTCATCAGATGTAGGGCTACACAGCTGAATTCATGGCCTGTCCCAGATCATTTTGTCAATGTGGCTTAGGTTGGAATTATACAAAACTGCTAATAAATGGTTGAATGTGTTTTGCTAGCCATGAAGTATTATGTGAAACACGACTTGTTCTAAAATTAAGCAAAAGCAAACATGGAAAACAAATGAAAATAGTTCTTGGGTTTTCTTTCCTAGCAATGACTCATAGTTCTGAAGGCAAGATGGATTATCCCGCTGGACCATAACACAGCAGGTCGCAGCGTTTTCCAGAGAGGGCACAGAGCCTCAGGTTACTAACAACAGTTTAAGGGGTTCCTGAACTTCAAGGAGTGTCCTCATGTATGACCATACCTGTTCTTTTTCAGGCAAGGTTCACCTTCACTGTACCCCACAAGTTACAAAACAGAAAGTGGGTTTCAACTCAGGCCGTGAGGGTACCTTATTGGCTCTTGTGTCACCTGGAGGTACACACAGGTGTCCTGAAGATCTCATCCAATGGAAACCCTGACTTAGGAAGTCTCAGGAGATGCTCTAGATGTATTTCTAATGAGCTCCCCTGTGATGCTGGTGCTGCTGGTCCACGAACTGCACTTTGAGTAGCAAAGCTCTTAACTGCTGCCTAAGAGGGAACCTTCCCAAAGGGTGATCCTGCAAAGCAACAGCACCTACATCCAGCCCCAGGGAGCTCCTAAGAAAGGCTTTGCTGTTCACCAGACCCTGCAGATGATTCCAACACAAGCTCAAGGTCTTGGAAATGCAAAGCCTCAGCTCTAGGGAATGTTCTGGCCACGTACCGTCTGGCCATGGGAATAGTCAGTCTCAGTGAGTTCCTCGACATTAGAAATGGATTCTTGTTTAAGTACAGGAGACACCAGGGAGGCGCACCAGTCACTGGCTCTCCATGGACTTAGGATTTCCTGCACACTTCTTTTTATAGCCTCAAGGATGGTGGCCTTAGCCTCTGTGTTTCTCATCCATTTTGCCTCTACTCAAGTCAAGATCAAGTAGGAGGGCGTCATAGCAGTCTGACTGGAGTTATCTCTTTGATTGTATCACCACCTCACCAAGGTGACTGCCCTTGTCCTTGCTGGGTTTGACTTCCCTTTTCAGACGTTCAAGGCCAGATGAGTGGGAGCCAGGGTGTGAGTTGGGCAGGGCTGGCTCATGGGGAGCACGGAAACCAAACAGCTGTTATTTGAAGCACCTACAGTGTTTTGACAGTTTTCAAGATGGACATTAAATCACTCGCTCAAGATCAAGTGAAGTGGTGTCAGTCAGGCTGGGGATAGTGAGGAGCCAGCTAGCAGGTAGCAAATGCTGAGACTGTGTGATGGGGAGTCAGAATGAGAATCATAAATCTTGATTATTCTCTGTCTCGGCTGATTTCACCCAAGAGCCTTGGATGGGAAGAGTTCACATCTCACTGAAAACACCAAAAAAAAAAAAAAAACCTGATTAAATGTACAAACTGATATAAATAGCCCTCGATCTATGTTAATGTCCACACTGTCACCATGGAGGGAATGAGGTTACCTTTTTGCACATCTGGGATGTGGCGGTCTGGAGTCTCAGCAGCCAGAACGCCCATGTCTTCCCTGTGTGTTTCTCCCGCAGCCCCGATGAATATCTATCACTCTGTGGCCAGAATGCTCACTGCTCTTATAATAAAGGCAATTAGTACAGCCAGCCCTCCCAATTCTGATTGCCCTCCTGTTAAAATTAGGCACCCTATAGAAAAATGGAAATGCGGAGCCAGTACCATAAGGCAAGAATAAAGTAAACCATTCAATTATGGATGGGAAAAAAAGGCATTTGGATTAATAAGAATATTGTATGCTTAAGAGCATTAAAATACAAGCACATTACCATTTTGCATGCATAATGAATGAACTTACAGACCACAATGATTGGGGAATAAAAACACTAAGTGACGGATGCTCTTTCTTATAAGTCAACGCTGCTCCTTGTAGTCTGGGGGTGAAGGGAGGGGTGTGCACCCCGGAACGCCTGGTTCTGGGTCACTGTTTCAAAGCAGGCATTGAGCCACAGCTCCATGATGGGCAGGAGAGGAGAAAGAAAAAGAGAAGACAAGAATGCAGTGATCTCCATCTTCCTGTGGAAACTTGGAGAACCCTTTCTACCTCCCTGAGGAAATGAAAGGTACCAGGGTGTGGAAGGGAAGATTACAAGGTTCGAAGGCTGTAGGAGCCAGGCAGGTTAACACAAATCACGTACACTAAGCCAAGTAAAAGGTGACTGCATTGGAAGTAAGCAGCTGCTGGCTACTTAACTCCAGCCAGTGTGATTTCTGTTTTACGTTTGTCATGAGTAAACAAGGGCTCAGGGTAGACACAGCTCCTGGTTTTCTTTTCTTTCCTTTCTTCCCCATAAAATTTTATTTATTGGAAAGACAGAATTCCAGGAAGGAAGGGAGAGACAGTAAGAGAGAGAGAGAGAGAGGGGAGGGGGGAGGGAGAGGGAGAGCCTCCATCAACTGGATCACTCCTCAGAGCGCCACAATTGCCAGGGTTGTGACAGGCCAACAGCAGGAGTCTGGAGCTTCATCCAGGTCTCCCGCGTGGGTGCTGAGGTCCAAGCACTTGGGCCATCTTCTGTTGCTTTCCCAGGCCATTGGTAGGGAGCAGGATGGGAAGTGGAGTATCCAGGACATGAATGTGGCCGTTTTACCCACTACGCCACAACACCAGTCCCAGATCTTCTGATTTTCAAGAGAAACGGGAAAAGCTGAGACCTCTCTGAGAATTCCCAAAGTCTAAAAACTTCAGCGAGGATCATCTGTGGCTACGGGGTCACCACTACTTGTGGTCCTCGCTGTGGCTCAAATATGCAGGAGTAGGTGTGGGTGAGTCAGAACGCTGTGGTCTTTCTTGATGTTGCCAATATCCTGATGTATTACCTTATACCTTAAGCCTTTCCAAGGGGTAAAGAAGGGATCCTCTACCAGAAATGCTTTGAGGGCAACCACTGTGTCTCTTGCTCACCACAGTATCCCCAGAGTATAGCAACATGCCAGCCACGGTAGGTGTTAAGAAGACACTTGCCCAAACGACTGAATAAACGGGAGGGTGAATGGGTACTTACCCTGTTAATTCAGACAAGTCACATCCCCTTCCTTTCGGGCCAACATAAGACCCCTGATCCCTTTCTCTACCACTTACTCCGTTCATTCTTCCTCACAACAACCTCCTGCCTGATTGGATCCTCACAACAACCTCCTGCGGTAGATAATGTTGTTTTCAGAACTTTTATAGATGAAGAGATTAAGGCCAAAGCATTAAGTAAATTGCCTCAATTCACACAGCTTTTAAGTGGCAAACCAGCAACAGTCTCACTTGGCAGTCATGTTGCAAGTACTTACTTACTGAGCAACATGGCACAATTTTATTTTTGTAAGATTTACTTATTTCTTTGAAAGTCCATCCACTTGGCTCACTCCCCAGTGGCTGCAAAGGCCAAGGTGGGGAGAGGCCAAAACCAGAAAGCAGGAGTTTCCTCCTGATCTCCCAGGAGGGTGCAAGGGACTCAAACATTTGGGTCATTCTCTACTGCTTTCCCAGGCACATTAGCAGGCAGCTGGATTGGAAATGGAGCAGCCTGGACTTAAGCTGGTGTTCATATGGGATGCTAGCATTGCAGGCAACGGTTTTACTTGCTATGCCATCATGCTAGCCTCAACACTACACATTTTAACCACAGTGGCTCTGGCTCATGATTGTTCTCCCATCTGTGACCTCTCAAAAATACAATTGGATTTGTACCGTGAGTCTCTTGTTTAATAAATTTATCTATTCAATGAGCATTGATCAAACACCTGCCAAGCTCCTGGCCCTTGAAAAGGCATGGAGAATAGAAACAACGTGGCCCAGCTCCTCTCCACACTGGAGTGTGTGGGCAGAGACAAGTGTGAAATTATAATGCACTGTCTTGAGCCTTGAGACGCCGCTGAACTGTCTCATGTGTCTTCAGCTTGTCTCTCCAGCAGGGATATGTCAGCAGAGGTTGTGATGTATAAAAATTATTGCTGGTGGATCTGGACACTTTCATAAACAATGGAAAAAATACGAGGGGCTTCTGAGAAGCAAAAAAGAAAAAAAAAGTTTACAGTGGCAGAATTACAAATTTCAAGGAATCTTCGGTTGCATATATATATATGAACTGGTCCTCCTCAGCTGCCTAAATCTAGATCTTTTCTCCGTTGCCATTTCTTCTTTATCAGAGGATCTGGCTTGGTTGGAAGAAGAGCAAACCTTCCTCTTTCTTCCTGGCATTTCTATCATTTCCAATTTCTCAGGCTCTCGCACCTATAGAGGAAGCGTTGAGGTCCTTTCCTACATGCCAGAGGACAAGGTAGCAACACGCAGAGATGTCTGTCCTCTCATCTCATGGTAAAAGCGGGTTGTCTGCGAATCACAGCCCCGTGGTTTTATCAACCCAGACACAAGGTCCTGTTGCCAGGGTTGATTAATTCCTGAGATTGATTTGGAATTTATACATATTGCTTTCACAATCATTAAACAGGCATTAATTGATTATTCAGGTGTAGAATCCATTCTGTTCCTCAACTTTACAGCCCTTTTAATCTTCTCCAAGAGCTACAAGGCTGTTTGGCCCTGTCCCGGTTTTCATCAATCTCTGCTTGGGTAATCTGGGGGAGGAGAAGCTTAGAATATGAAAACTTCTCCTCATTTCTGCAATGTAGATCTCAGCCTCATAGATCCCTCCTACACTGTCTAATCGATGAACAAAATAGAGATTTCGCTTGTCTTCCTTTATAACGCCCCCAGTATCTCCATTTCCTACATTCGTACAAACACACATCTTCACACGTAACTATTATGAGATTGCAACAACCATACCTGTCTGACGTCAAACTTTACTGTTCCTGCTCATGCGTCAACTGTTCAAGCAGATTTATTTGGAAGGCAGAGTTACAGATAGAGACAGAGACAGAGAGGTCTTCCATCTACCAGTTCACTCTCCCAAAGTACTGCAACAGCTAGTTCTTGATCAGGCAGAAACAAGGAGCCTGAAGCTCTGTCCAAGTTTCCCCTGTGGGTGGCAGGGACCCAAGCACTTGGTCCATCTTCATTGCTTTCACAGGTGCGTTAGCAGGGATCCCGGCTAGCAGTGGAGCAGCTGGAACCAGAACCAGTGCTCCTATGAGATGCAAGCCTCACAGGTCGTGACTTACCCCACTGTGTCACATGTTGGCTCCTCATGCATCTCAGTTAATACTCAGTGTTTTTAAGTAATAACTGGGCTCTCCACTTCTGCCATAGTCTCCACCAGTCTTTATTCGCCAGTCTCATTTATTCAACCTGGCTGGCTCCTGCAGGAACTTGAGTGCGCAATCACCATGTTCAGCCACACTAAACTACCAATCTGCTGATCTTAGCTCAGTGTTACCGCACATACTGTTATCTGTGCATGAACGGCTGGTCTTCCCACGTTGGTAATAACAACTGAGAATGCGATAGTGAGAGAACACTGTATGGAGCACTCTTGTGCATTAGCTCATAAAATCCTCAAAACCAACCTCAGGACAAAGAGATTGTTTTCACTCCTGTTTTGTAGAAGATGAAATTGAGGCTTGGGAAAAATAGGAACATTGTTTAATTTCACATAGCTAATAAATGGCAAATGCCAATTCAAAATGCAGGCCTTAACTTTGTACTGTGCCTTCTTTTCCGACAAGTTATCTCAGTAAGTCTGCCTTACTCTTCTACACTCAATTCAGACACACCTCCCTCTGTCAAGCCCTCCAGAAGTTTCGTCAGGCACGGTGATTTGTTTTCTTTTGATAATTCCCTAAGCATTACTCGGTTTGTGAAGTTATTAGACTTTGCTGCATCTATTTGATTCCATGTAAATATCCCACCAGGCCAATATTTCTGACTTGAAAATTATAGATACTCAAGAATAAAGCCACGGATTCCCACATTCCCATAAACCTCAGTTTACAAATCCCAACTAAACAAAATATTTAAAAATTGCATTTTTCAGAAGACCATGACCCTTAGACCACAGAAAACACCTACTCATCCACTCACCGACCTCTTGAAGGCAACTGTCTTAATCTTTGGGTGCTCAGTGTTTGGCTTAGTTCCTGACCCAGAATTCAGATTTTTTTTAAATGTCAGCACAATGCCCAAGGTCAGGGACTGCAGCTCATGTGGACACTGGAGCCAGGACAGTTTTAGGATCCTCTCTGCAGCTCTGGTGCCTCGTAGCACTGCACCTGCCAGCCCACTGAGGTTAGGTGATACAATAGGAGCGAAAGTGGAAATCATCACCTCTTGGTGGAAGGACATAAGCACCGGTGCATAATTAGCCACTTACATTCTCTTGGTGCCATTCTCTACCTGACATTCTAGACAGAGGAAGTTGTACCCACCTACACAGCTGAGTAAGGAAGACATGGAACAGAGGCTCGAGCTCACTGCTATGCACAGAAAGCACCAGTGGAAATATCTTGTGTTGTATCCCTGATTCAAAGATGTATGTGCAAAGCCGTTTATTCAACTGCCTCACAAATGTTTCCTGAGCACCTACCACATTCCAGGAGGTAAAGAAGCAATGAGGCCAAAAGTTAGGTATTGTCTTTCCCCTCATAGAAGTCATAAACCTCCGGGGAAGAAAAGAGTTAGCAAAGAAAGAGGGCTGACATGTGGTGGTTAATCTGTCACGGGCATTCTATATGAGCGCCCAGTTGAGTTCTGGCTGTGTCATGTTTGATCCAGCTCCTGAGAATGCGCCTAGGAAAGCAGTAGGGAATGACTCAAGTGCTTCATACCCCGGTCACCTACATGGAAGATCTGGATGGAAAATTCCAGGCTCCTGGCTTTGGCCTGGCCCAGTCCTGGCTGTTGCAGCCTTCTGGGGAGTGCAACAGAAGACAGAAAATCGATCTCTTTCTTTCTCTCTCTGCTTTTCAAATAAATAACTCTTTAGAACAGAAGAAAAAGAGACATACACACATATTCACCACCCTGATGCATACTTTCAGATGGAAATAAGCTAAGAGACAGGTAACCAGGGATCAGAGATTTCCCTGGGCAAGTCAAAACGGAGCAGCAAGTTGAAGAAACATTAGCTAGGTAAAGGTTTTGGAGAGGGGAAGAGGATATATAAAAAATAGAGACGCCCTGTGTAAAATCTTAGAACCCAAGACTGCAGAGATTTAAAGAAGAGAACAGAGGCCCATGTGGCTTTGGTGAGACCAGTTCAAAACTGTCCATTCTCTCTGTGAGCACCAGGTGATGGGAGCAGTACTATCTTACGCACGAGTGTTGGCTTGCTGAGACAATATATGCAAAATAACTTACAACCCAAGTAGTGACCAGGGCCTAACAGATGCTCAGTAAGTGTCACACTGAGTCCACATTCATGGCGGCAAGCACAGGATCCTTGCTTTTTTTTAAAAGAAATATTAACAACAAGGGTCACAAGTCCAGCATTCTATTTAAATGTTGCTGAGGATCTATGCTATTGCAATAGTGTAGGGGAAATCAGTGGTCGGCAAAGGGGAGAAGTGGGGAGGGTGGAAAGACCTATGGAACTGTATCGCGAAAAAATTAAAATAACAAAATACTAACAATGGCCAAGTGTTTCAGTGCCATGAACCTCAGAAGTTCATGTCCTTGAGGGAAAAGAAGAGAGTGATGGAGCAACTTCCTTTGGTGCTGCCACATAAACCACCCCACGGCTACTCAGAGTGCATGAGGACAAACTAAGAGTCCCTGAAGGACATGACCTTCTGAATGATGGAAGCTCCAGGCTTCAATGCATGAAAGTGCAAATGAGCACATTTGTGAGTAAGAAACTGGACAGACTCCAGGAAGGTTGGTGGCTATAGAAAATACAGGACAGATTGCCAATACTGATCGAGTTCCAGGACACATTCAGCTATTGATTTTTTGAATCTTATAACTTCTATAAAATGCATGTTAGTACTGCCATTCTGCAGAGACTGACAGACGTGACACCGTACAACACATATCAAGACCGAGGCAGAGAGATGCTGCACAGCTCACCATTGTTGAGGATATAACTTGACTCCGCTTCTATCCGATTCTGAATCTTCGTTCACCTTGCTGAAGCTAAGGGGATAAGCTTTCTATTGTGCAAAATTTAAAGCAGGGGTTATAAAAGCAAATACTTCCAGAAACCCAAGCAGGGTAAATGAGGGAACTTGACTGGAAGAAACACAGTGGAGGAAGATGCAGATCACAAGGACCCAGGAATTGGTACCTGTTTCAAATGCAGAAAGATACTAATAAGTTCCCATTGGTAATTGCCATGTGGCATTGAAAATTTTCTAGATCTCCCCATATTTTATGAGAATCCCCAAATTCAGATTCTGATCTTTGCTTAAAGTTTGCTCCACCCAGCGAAGTCTTCTCCAGGCCTTAACTATCCCCACACCACTCACCCCTGCCAGAAACAGCATAAAGAGATTCATTTGGTTTGGTTTACCTTGGGTTTGTCTTACTCTAGACCTGAGCTAATTCTTACTAATGCAGAAGGTCTTGAGTTCTACCTGCAAATCCAGCTTAATGTTCAAGTGTATAAGAAACAGGTGCAATTCCATGCCAGTCAATAATGTCAACAGAACTTGGTTTAGATAAAGCCCATTACTAGGCCTGAGGTGGCCCAGAGCACCTCTGCTACTGCTGATTAGCGTAAATGCTAAACACAAACCAATTAACACACTCGAAGGCTGCTTATCTGCTGTCACTTAGTGTGGAAATAAAGCCCAACGCTAAATACACATATTGATTTAGCCATTAAATCCAGCATCAGTCAAAATAAAACTCATTATATTATTGAGTAAAAACAAAGTCACCTTAGTTTTCAGGATATACTGTATTACTAAGAAATTTCGCTTTTACAGTTTTCCATTGATTTTTTTTCCAAGTGCCCCGAGTATCTCATCCTTCTGTGAGGTCCCTAACCAGCTCCAGTACAAACCCAGGAAGGAATTTCACACTCATCTACACATGATCTTTGACTTGTAAGCTCCCAGTACACACTTGTATGGAGTCCTTGCTCTCTAAGCTGTTCTTCCATCGTACAAGAAACAACTATTAAGTGGGAAAGTGAATTGCCACATTAGAAAACAACAAATTAAAAAAAAATCCACAGGTATTATAATAAAAATGGGCTAACTTTGAACACCAAATTCAGGCACTGATCCAAAGCTTATGGAGATTGAAAAAAAAAAATCTTTCCAGCCCAAGTATAAAGAATCAACTGAGGAATCTGAAAGCATGCAACCATGAAACCACTTTGAATGGGTATTTTAATATTTAAATTCCGCACAAGGAACTACGTGACCCACCACACACTGGGAATTCCAGTGGGCACCGTGTTTCACGGAAACGACTGAAGACTCCCCAGATGGAAATGGAACCCCCATTAAGACTTCTGGCTTATTAACCTTCATATCCCAACAAGCTAGTGCAGCTTCCTGGCAGGTAAAGAGCAATACTGCATGTGTGTAGCACAGAGGTGTTGGTCATACGCTGTCTCAGGAGATGCACGCTGCTAGAAATGTCCATAGCTTTAATACGTCTCCTTGGCTTATGTTCTTCCAGAAGCTTCAACTGAGGGGCTAGATCTTAACGCTTTTATATAAATTTATTTGAAAAGCAGAGAGATAGGAACACAGAGAGACACACAGAGATCTTCTATCTTTTGTTTCAGTTCCCACACATCTGCCAGCAGCCAGGGTGAGCTACCCTGACACCAGGAACCCTAAATTCAACTTAGAGCTCCCACCTCAGTGGCAGGGATCGGTCTACTAGAGCCATTATGGGCTAATTCCAAAAGTATGCAACAGGAGAAAGCTGAACTGCAAGCAGATCCCTAACTGAAACCCAGACACTCTTCAATAGAAGGCTATTGCCTCAGGTAGCATCTCAACAATTGAACAAAACACCTGCTTCATACACTTGCTCTTTGGTGGACACATAACCTTAGTCTTTGTAACTCAATAAATACCATCCATATCTTCATATCATAGCATCTTCATAAGTTACCTACTCCAGTAACTTTTATCTATCAGCTGCTCTAAAAGATGGGCTCTAATGGTTAGAGAAATAGGTATACTTCTTGGCTCAGAGAAGTATATATAACTCATTGAACCCGTATGTATTCAAAATACCTTATTGATGGGTATCTGCTATGCTTGAGAATATGATTTGTCAAGATGGCAAACTTTGTGTTCTAAGAAACACGGAAGGATATGACTTAGTGAAACCAGGCACCATCATGGCAGGTGGGGGGTGGTTGGCATGGATTTAAGTACAGTGGTGTTGAACAGAGTTCCTTTTCCACCCCATAGTACTAGGCAACTGCCAAGCACCCAAGCCTGCAGTTTTTGGTAATCATCTTCTCCCTGCCAGGAAAGAGAGCTGGAGGGGGGGGGTGCGGTAACAGAATCAAGGGAAATATTGCCCATAATAGGCAAATTCATGAAACACTGCTTGAGTATCAGTCACCACAACATCAAAACTAGTTTTCCTCTCAGTAACGCATCTACCACTTACTGACAATGCGCTTGTGTCAGAATCTGTTCTATGAGATTCGCTTATGTTGAACATTAACCCTCACACAGCACTGTGATGCAGGTACTGTAATAACCTCTTCTTAGCTGACAAAAGTAACTAGGCAAATTAAGTCAATTATGGTACCAGAATTCTAATTTCAGGACTAGGTCTGCAGTCAGAGTCTATAAGTTAAAATATTATGTTATATATTCCCCAAATGTTTAGTTCGGTGAGCCAATAAACTCACTCAGGTCCACCAAAGTTGGATTTCTTTCCCTTCTACCTGACAGAACTGTGAACAATCAACTATCTTGTCTACCTGGCAATCTTCACTAACGGCAACCTGCCAAGCAGGTACACACTATTTGGGTAAAACAAACATAAATGACCAGTGCCTTTGGAAACCTCCTGTATATCCTTTTTTAGGGAAGATCTCTCGCTCTTGAAATATCTGGGGGAGGATAAAGAACACCAAACCTTGAGTAACCTAACAATTGCACTCTTTCTGAAGTCCAAATGTTCAGTATCTCTTACATATGGATTCCTCCAAAAATCTATGCACACCTTTCTGCCATTTATCTGGATTTGTCAGCTGCTTGGATTTCTGGTCAACGGGGAATTTAAATCTTCATTATCTGTGATTCATGTCATTTATAGCAAAACAGAACTTTGTCCGTGTAGCTTCATGTTTTGTATTTAAACTGTGTTGAATATTGGTTGTCCTTGGTGTCTAGGGCAATTCATAAAAATAATGTCCCTAGAATCCAAGCTGGTTTCCCAACTTGGAAATACCCATATTTTCTGAGCTATTTGAGCTGCTTTTGAAGCTTCATAGCCACCTCTACACAAATGTTCTCCAGACTTTGCTTTAAACACCATACTTCATAATTTCAATTTTCTGAAAGTCCCATAGAACCAACAGTGCCAACAGAATTCATTCTCTTTCATGTTGCTCCAGAGTCTTCGTCCACCTTTTCTTCCACCTGCATTGCACCTCTACAATTGGCATCACCACGCATTCAGGAATCAAGCAGACTTTTTGGCCTAGCCATTTTCTTTGTCCCAATACTCCTGTCTAGTTAGCTATCAAGTCTTAATAATTCATCCATAAATAGTCTCTCAAAGAATCCTTTCTTCTTATTTCTTGGTTGAACTACTGTGTCCCAATATCTCTCATAGCTCAAGGTCATCTGCTTTCTCCATTGTAAGATGCACAACCATTCTTCAGAAGACTTTGAAACCTCAGAGATTGAGAGGAAATGGCATACAAGTATAAGAAGACTGAGTAAGTCTGTTCCCCAGGCCCTGTCAAGTGCCCTTGCGTCTGCTCCCAGGATAAAACCAATCACATTCTGCATTGGGGATCACATCCTATGAATTGCAATGTCTTTTGAAACAGCCTTAACATGTGTTATTATTTATCACAAGTTTGTTAAAAAAAAAAACCTCAACTGCTTTTTAAAATTGCATAACACTAGACTGAATTATATACACACACATATATAAAATATATGTGTATATATGGAAATATTTCACGTTTACATGAAAGTTGTAAGGAAAAAAAAATCCCCTATGAATACATTATCCAGATTCACCTGTTGCCAGCATAGTATCAAAGGAGAATGCATTGAAGTGGGCACTGTGGCCCAGCGTGTAAAGCCACTTCTTGGGACACTCACATCAAACATCAAGCACCAGTTCAATTCCTGGCTACTCTACTCCTGATATAGCTTCGTGCTAACATACCTGGTAAGCAGTGGATGGCTCAAGTACTTGAGTCACTCCCCCAGGTAGGAGACCCAGTTTGCCTTCCAGGCTGATGGCTTCTGCTTGACCCAGCCCAGTTGCTAACAAGTACACCCCATCCCCACCATTCACACTTTGACAGGCACGCATCAGTTTTCAAAACCATCTTAGAGGACATTGCATACATCATGGCCTTTCACCCTTAAATGCTTCACTCTGAATTTCTGAGTATATGTATACAACCACTATACCAGTTCTCTTTGCTAAATCTCACACTGATTTGATACTTTTGTCTAATCTACTGTATGAATTCCAATACAGACAACCTACCTGATACTGTCTTTTATTGCTCATTTTTTTCCCATCCGGTACAGGAACCCAACAAGAATTAGAGACTGCATTTAGTTACTCGGTCTCTTTAGTCTCCTTCCATCAGGAATATTCTCACAACCTTTCCATAACCCTTTCTGTCTCTGTGATGGCATTGACATTTTTGAAAAATGCAGTACCTTTTTTAAATTCCCTTATAAAAATGGACCTTTACTCATCTGGGTTTTATCTGATGTTTCCTCATGATTAAATTCAAGTGAACCATTCCCTGACGGAATACTAGAAGCTATCCTGTCCTTGGGGAATCATGTTAATGAAATCATTTCAGTGTGGCCTTCAAGGCCTATATGTTTTGACTGCTGCTAGAATTCACATACCTTGGTTTCATGTTCTCCACTGAACTCTGGCTGGCTGGCCTCCCAGCAATGGGTTATAGAATTTGTTTGCTTGCTCATCAGCTTTCAGGTACTATCCCTCAGTCCCTAGTCCTCACGGTGATGCTCAATTCTCATGGTTTTCATGGGGGAGTAGATTCCACTTCTGTCCTAAGAACATCCCTTGGGACCAGGGCTTCCTTTCTTAAGTGGCAGAAATGCAGTCAGGATGAGTCTAGATCCCATGGTAACCCATCCTGGTTGTTCTCCGAATCTCTCAGAATACAAGTAACTATTCAAAAAAGCCCCCTTTAAATAAAAAGTACGGTGTGCATTTTTAAGAAGCTGTAACGCACATCTGAAGGCGTGCTCAGAGTTCTACATGTCAAGCATTACACAATATTCACATAAAAATACATATTAGTTAATTGAGTACTTGGAAAAAAAGAAAGAGGACTGTGACTCATGAAATGTACAGATCCATGTCAGGATAGAGCCTTTCCTTTGGACTCTGTGAATCATGAGAATTATGTATATTCAGACATGGGATGGAAATGATAAATTAACCATTATCTGGAGAGATCCTGAGGGTCAGAAAAAAAAAAACCCACAGAGCTGTGAACTTGATAGGTGGGTGAGACACAGAGAAAGAGGGGTGGATAATGTCTGCCGCAGCTGGAGCCTTCCTTGCCCAGGACTTCTCAGTTTCCTGAGCTGATAAATCCCCGTGTGGCTTAAGCTAAAATGGGACATTTCATGCCTCAAAACTGTTAAGACTTTAATTTTCACCCTTTTAATATTGGTTTGCTTTGCCAAATTCCTGGCATGATAACGGATTAGGCAAAGAAACCTATTTACTTTCTAACATGTGTGCAATTACCTACAAAAGAAATAAACACTCATTAGTCTACAATGCTGTGCAGACTCTTTCACCATGCCAAGAAGAAGAAGAAACAGATCTATGGGTAACTTTTTAAATTACTTTTTAAGAAAAGATTTATTGATTTTTATTGGAAAGGCAGATATACATAGCGAAGGAGATAGAAAGATCTTCCATCCATTGGTTCAATCCCCAAGTGGCCACAATGGCCAGAGCTGAGCCAATCTGAAGCCAAAAGCCAGGAGCTTCTTCCAAGTCCCCTACGTGGGTGCAGGGTCCCAAGGCTT
This sequence comes from Ochotona curzoniae, assembly GCF_017591425.1. NCBI lineage: Eukaryota > Metazoa > Chordata > Mammalia > Lagomorpha > Ochotonidae > Ochotona > Ochotona curzoniae. The sequence goes on from NW_024465421.1 coordinate 10,596,047, forward strand.
TGGGCCATCTGCTACTGCTTTCCCAGGCTAAAAGCACAGAGCTGGATGGGAAGTGGAGCAGCTGGGACACAAACCAGTGCCCATATTGAATTTCAGTACATGCAAGATGAGGATTTAGCCACAAGTCTATCGCCTCAGGTCCTAAATTACATTTAAATAAGAAAAAAATATATTGTGAATTCTGGAGACCATCAGGAGGTATGTCCAGTGGCTCTCAAGAGAAAATTTTTGTGGATTTTAAACTAAATGAATGAAAGTAAATAATATTTAATATGGTGAACTCAGGGAAAAGAGTATGAATCATGAAGAGTAGAGGAGAAATTACTGGATTGCAAGATAGAAATGTTAAAATGATCAGTACAATCCCAAGTGAGAAGGATTTCGGCCCTAAAATCTGCTCGCCTAGTCAGGAGCAGATCTGAATTCAAGTACATCATACTGAAATCACAGAGAAAACATGTGAAATGAAGCAACTCCACAGCTCACCCAAACCACGCTTTGTGAAAAAAAAACACATCCCTGCTCCAGTCATTTTACTGTCAATCACTAAAAACAAACAAACAAACAAAAACAAACAAACAAACAAACAAAAACTACTACCAGGTTCAAAACTGCTCTAAACCTGAACACAGATGAGAACACCGACCTATCTGTGGACGAGGCACCTGTGCAAGGGGCTACTTCTAAGGATGCTACTCAACTCCATGCAAATTAATGGAAAACCTTAGATGAGGTGAAAAATCTAAAAATATATAAATAACCAGGACTGACAGCGAAGGAATATTTTAAAGTCTAAACACATTTCTTGTCATAGAAAAAAAAAAATGGAAAGCTAGCAAGAAAAAAAAATACATGCTCAAAAAGTTCCAGAAGTTAAATCTATTGAACACTCAAGGAATGGAAAAAAGTGCTTTGTGCCATTGAACTGTTGCAAAACATTCTTCTAAAGCATGGCATATAAGTGCTCAGGGAGGAACCTTACAAGCTTAGTAGGGTGCTTCAGCACGGCCAGATGGATAGAAACATTCTTTCCCAGCATGCCGCAGTTTTGTGGAGCATCTCAGAAATGCGACTGTGGAGAGCTACTAAAAGGTATAAGCTGGACAAGAGAGGATAAAATGTCGGTTCCAGGAATGAAAACCACATTGATAATTCTGAAGTGATGAGACCGAGTCTAAAGACAAGCAAACACACAGAAACGGGATAGAGCACCACACCTTGATAGGACTAGGATAGATAACACGCATTCCACTAACCACACGTTGAGGACATGGGATGTGGCTAGCATGCAAAGCCAGGCTTGAGTGCAGTGACAGAAGGCTAACACATACAGCGAGAAAGATGACCACCCTCGGCTCCTCCACTTTGATCAGTATACCTTGACGACAGTTCTTGGGTTTAAAGGAATATTTATATTTGTAAAAAAGGAAAGCGCATCCAGAAGAAGACAAGGATACTGAGGAGCCTGGGGGTGACACTGTTGTTCTCAATCTTTGGGCGAACACTTCGCATCTCCCGTAGAGAAAGCTTTTCTCGCCAGTCTTAACTCATCTTGGCTCTCAGAATCTTCCAGTGCAGAGGAAACTTGACCCAGCGAGGTCCAATCAGCGCCTTTTATTCTCCTGGAAAAGGCAGCTCTGATCGGTTTTAGGCTGGCGCTCACTCAATCAAACTCAGAGTTCAATTGGAGCTCTTAGGAAAATGTGGTTGCCACGGTGAGAGATCCTAAGTCCTGGGCTCCTAGCAAACTGCATGGGGATGAAGTCAGTGGGAAAAATTATCATCGAAAAGAGCAAGCAATGCCCTTCAAAGGAGAACCTTGGTCCAGCCTGGGCCGAGGTCAGTCTGAACTTTTCAGTTGCGAAATCAGCCAATGCTCTTTCATTCACCTGACTTCACTTGCTGCCATTTGGCACGCAGATGTTTCTAGTTAATTCGGCCTTTGAAACATACTGTAGGAGAAATAATTAAGAGAGCTATTGATTCTGAAACTGAAATGACACACAGATACTAACTGCTCTCTGTAACGTTTTCATTGGATCAACAATAAAGTGAGGATGACTTGAACTACTAGTATCATTTTTGCATTTCCAAGGGATTTTGTAAAATACAGCAAGACAGGAAAACATGACTGTAGCAAGTATGGGAAGGAAAGAAACATTTTTTTTTTCTTTGCTGATATGATTTGCAAATCTCCAAAGTCTCAGAGGCTTCTGTTAAAAGCCAATTTATTTTTTGGACAACGCCAAGCATACAGAAATACACATTTTCTAAATCAAGTATTCAGTACACAGAACTGGAAATATATATTAATAAACATAGTAAAAGTTAACTTGGGGAAGGAATAAGGAAAATCCCAGAGCCTACAGAAATGTATCATAAAATAAAAAATAAAATAAAAATATATTTTAATATTTGTTAAACCCAAAAGATATGGGATTTATATCTATACAAAAATGCCTATAAAATTATATTAAGAATATGAACCAAGATATCAATAATAAAGGTGAATATATATTATGTCCATGAATGAAATGACTTTAATGTATTAAAATATTAGCACTTTAATCAAGATTAGCACTTTAATCAAAAGTAGTTTAGAATAAAAATACCACCAGAGTTTTTAAAGACTTACTTAATTTTTTATTTGAAACGCAATTACACAGAAAGAAGAATAAACAGAGAGAGATCCTTCACCTGCTGGAGGGAGATGAAGTGGGAGATGAGCCAATCTGAAGCCAGGAGTCACAGGAGGTTTTTCCAGGTCTCCCACATGGCTGCAGAAGCCAAAGGACTTGGGCTGTCCTCTGCTGCTTCCCCAGGCCATGAGCAGGAAGCTGGATCTGAAGTGGAGCAGCTGGGACATGAACCAGCACCCAGCTGCGATGCCAGCATGACAGGAGGAGGATTAACCCTCTATGTCACAGCGCTGGCCCTAGAGTTTTCTTAATTTTATGAAACGATGCTCGTTTTAATAGAAATGAATAAATTCCCCCCCCACCCAAATAACCCAATTTATGCAAAAGGAATAAAAGTGATGAATGAGTTGCTCTGGCAGATAGAAGAACAGATCAGAAAGTCACCGTAATTGAAACAGTGTAGCTTTGGGACAAACAGACCATGGGGATAAATGACCTAAAGACAAATAGTATTATAGATGAACACTTTAGAAATTTCACAGGAAAGGGAAATCAAAAGATAAACATTTCCAAAAGATTTTTGAAACAGTTTTTTTTCACAATGCCTTTGTTTCATAAACTATTTTTAAATTTAATAGTGTGCATATGTATATTATCACAATGATTATTTCACACACTTCAGGAGATGGTTGAATTTTTTTTTTTTTTTTGGACAGCCAGATATACACAGAGAAGGAGAGACAGAGAGGAAGATCTTATGTCTGATGATTCACTCCCCAAGAGGCCACGAGGGCTGCAGCTGAGCCAATCCAAAGCCAGGAGCCCGGAGCCTCTTCCAGGTCTCCCATGCAGGTGCAGGGTCATCCTTGGGCCGTGCCTGACCGCTTCCCCAGGCCACAAGCAGGGAGCTGGATGGGAAGCCAAGCCGCTGGGATTAGAACCAGCATCCATATGGGATCCTGGTGCATGCAAGGTGAGGACTTTAGCTGCTAGGCCATTGTGCCAGGCCCTCATAAACTTTTTGAAGAGTCCTCATATAAGTTATATTCACGCCTAGCAACTAAAGAATATTTGATTTAATAAATGATGCTGGTATAATAATAAATGGCCTATCATCTGGCACGACTTGCAATGGAACCCATGGCTTTGTATTGTTTCTTTAAGCCAGATAAAAGACCTCAATGGATGAGGTGGAAATGAGGTAGGTAGATATTTGACACATGCAAAACGCCGTGAAGCTGTAACACTGTCCCTGCACTGTAACTCATCCTCAGTCACCCCTCCCCCTTGGCGGAGGAGGAAGAAAACAGAGCAGTCACGTGATAAATGAGCAGCTTCTCAGAACCCAGGATCAGAGAGAGTGTTGTCAACCATCACTGCCCACAGAGAATTGTGGCAGCCAATAATTAAGAGGTGTTTTTGTCTTATCTAGTCCCTATCATAATTTTTTGTTTTGCTAGTTCTCAGACAAAAAAAAAAAAAAAGATAATTTTTTGAATCATTATTTATAGAGATTATCTCCTTGGTCCATGTGCGTATGTGTGTGGGTGTGCATAGTTTTACAGAGGAGAACAAATCAATCGAAACAAATATGCTTCTCAGCCAAGTGACACACGGTCACCATCCTTATACGCAGCCCTGGTACTATCTTGGTATTACCCTGGTACTGTCTTGGAAATACGGCATTGGCAGCCAATACCCAAGAAAGTATAGTGCACTCTAACTAGCTCATCTAAATGATTCAGTGTGTGCTACTGTTGTTTCTCCAATGAGGAAATTAAGCCTAATAGTTATAGAGTTTGCTCAAGGTCACTGCAGTAGGAATCCTAATATATTTTTCTCCACTGTACTCAACTCTGCAAACTCCCTGATGTCTCTTTGGGAAGACACTCTCCACCCTCATTCCAAGTCTGTGCATGGAGGTGCGGGCACATGATGGAGGACATCCATTCACTTTGTTGTATCCCTTGATACAGAGAGTAGCTCAGGGATTGGCCAAAGACTCCCATCATTCCTAATAGAACAAATGTTAAATTTTCATTGTAGTTACCAGAAAGCAAACGTTCTTTCTGGTTGAGTAGCTGAGGTAGTCAACTGTAAACCCAGAGCTGCCAGAGACTACCTCATGGGCACCTGACGAAACCTGAGAATCAAAGGCCTAATTAGGACTGGGCCAGAATATGGACAGTGCAGTGCGTCTCCCTGGAGCCAATGATATCTGAAACAAATGCTACCTTAGATGCTCTAGCCCCTTAGACCAACAAACCTACTGATACAACAAACCTAAGGCTGTTGTCCTTCCCACTGCTGGTTTCTGATTACTGAAACCAGGAAGCTAAGGTTTCTGAGGGCCAAGATGAGTCTTTCTAACTCGGTGGCCAAGAGTGTTCCACAAGAGCTCGCTTTCTGGGAAAACACCATCCACTGCTGGAGGGAGAGCTGGAAGGGACTGGTTACGATTCCCAACTCATGCTCAGCCTGCTGCTGTTTTCTGATGAACGCCACTGGAGAAAGCATTGTGAGAACTGATGGGAATGACGTTCAAATCGGGTTTCTGTTTGTTTTTAAAGTTAGCAGACAGTGAGAACCAGTTCCAGAGGACTTGCTTTGCTCAGTAGACTCCTGGCATGTACCTGTGGAAGTGGGGAGAAAGCTAGGCGCTCAGTTCAAAAGGTAAAGGGATTTATAGGCTCTCTGCTTGTGCTGTGATTTCAAGCCTGGGAATATTGTTCTCTTAGCCTTAATTCTCTTCCTCTTGGGGGACAGGAGTGCTTATGTGAGATGAAGTTTAGCTCCTCGCTGTTAAAATATTTTATTTATTTTATACTTGTAACATAATAGTATTAAATGTTGCCTGAGTATTTGAGTACAGTTTAAGAGTTCTAATACTGTTACCAAGAACAGATGTGTAGGGTTTTCAGATCACATACTTAAAGAAATAAATATGGGTTAAAATAAACAAGAAGGATCAAGTCAACTGCATTTACCATGGTACAAATCAGCTAAAAGATAGTATTAGAAACAGCAAAATGGGGACTGAGAAGGAACAGCATATATTACGTGCTTTTTATAATACTGCATAGTAGTGTTATTAATCGGCTGTTTGTTCTTTTATGAATCATGTCCAGTAAATAGCCCTTAGGTGCAAGTGATATGTCTATCTTCTTTTTTTTTTTCTTTAAGATCTGTTATTTTTTGAAAATCAGAGTTATACAGAGAGAAGAAGAGACAGAAGGAGAGAGATCTTCCATCGGCTGGTTCACTCCCCAGAATGGCCACCAATGGCTAGGGTTGGGCCAGGCTGAAGCTAAGAGTCAGAAGCTTCTTTGGATCTCCCACATGGGTGCGGGGATCCAAAGACTTAGGCCACCTTCTGCTGCTTTTCCAAGCACAGTAGTAGGAAGCTGTGTTAGAAGTGTGGCAACTGGGACTCAAATGGGTGTCCTTATGGCATGCCAGCATCACAGGCAGTGGATTTACCCACGCTGTTACTACCCGTACCTGGGGATATGCTCAGAACCTCTGGAGTTTATCTGAAAACATAGAAGAGAGTCCAACTCTGTGGGAACCACTCAGACCCCCACCTCATCTCAGCCCATCAGGTACCTTCACTGTTCAGATACCGCAGATCAAACCTAGGCGCTGCTACTTTCTCCCATTCCCCCGCACCTAAGGTATATAAAACTCCAGTGCTGCATATCGTAAGTGGCCATTTCCCTCACAGGGTCACCCGGCCAAGTACAAGTGGTCCTGGGCCATCTTCCACCAGTATGTCACATTCTCTTCCCTGACTAATATAATCCTTTGCCTGAACTAAAAGTCTCTTTCTCTCAAGCACCTCTGAATCTAACACATAAGAAAATACTAGCTTCCTTCCTACCCCTGTATCTATCTATTGATGACAAGGTTTAATTTATACACTAGAAACAAGGGCAGCATTGTGGTGCAGCCACTTGAAGGGCCAGCATCCCATAGTGGACTGCCAGCTTGAGTCCTGACCACTCCGTGTTTCCAACCCAGCTACTCGTTAGGGCACATGGCAAAGCAGAAGACAACGGCCCAAGTGTCTGGGTTCCTTCACCCACATGACAAAGTTACTTGCTCCAACTTGGCACAGCTCTGGCTCTTGTGGCCATTTGGGGAGTGACCACCGAATGAAAAGATCTCTCCTCTAACTCTCTCTCTCTCTCTCTCTCGATCTCCTTGCCCCCCTCTCTCACCTGTGTTTCTCTGTCTTTCAAATAAATAAATATTAGCAGTCTAGATATAATATTAATGAAACAGAATAATAATAACACTATGCTGTTCTCTTTCCCAATGCTAACTTCTTTTGACTTCATTCTCCCTTTCCAAGAAGTTTACTTTCTTAAGGGGTATTTCTGGGCTAACTAATCACTTGATTTCTTTGATAGCCATTGAGGAAGCCAGTGCCCTATTTCCTTACGGCACTGGCAACTCAGGGGTTAACCATAATCTGTCTTCAGTTTGGCAATCACACCTGGGTCCCAATAACCGTGAGAATCTCTTTTTTTCTCTCTCCATAGCTGTCAACATGGAAATAAAGTGATTAAAAGCATTAAATATCATAGATAATAAATAGCACCAATATAAAACTTAATGCCCCTAATATTTCCTTTGAGTTGCTACCTTTTGCATTAATTGAAGCCAGAAATGTTCCACTTAGTTAAAATATCTACTTAGTATCCTGCTCATAAACACATCTGCAGCCCGAGTTCACTGGCTCAGTGGGTTTAAATTAGTTGGTATCAATGTTATTGATGATAGGAGCACTCGGAGAGCATGCTGAGGCCGTAATGAGGCAGGCAAAGCTCTGGGTTCCTGTATTCTCCAACAAGCGTCAGGTCAGGCTTCTTGCAGACAGAGTGTGAGGTTTGACTGCGGTGATATTTTAAGGGAAGATCCAGGAAGTAGAGCAGCAAGCATGGCATAGCTTGAATGGGGTTTGTTCCCAATAAAAACTCGCAGGGGACAAGGGAGGCACCCTATGATTGGATGAATGCCTTTGTCACCTAAGTGATCACCTGCCCGGATCACCTGCTGTGAGAGCTCAATTCCTATGCCTGCCTCTTCTGCAGCTGTCTTTCTCTGCTGTGCACTGACCCAGTACGAGGCCCCCACCAGACACAGATGCCTATAGAACTTGCACTTCCCAGTCTCTAAAAGCATGAACCCAAATTTTCTTTACCTGTGACTCAGTCCCAGGCAAACTGTTACAGTAATAGCAAATGGACAAAGATAAGGTTCCCTGGTGACAGCTGAGTCAAAGTGCTCTGCGGAAAACCTGGGGCATGAGTTTGCTGAAATGAATTAAAAATGAACAGACTGTCCCTTTCATGTCCCTGGGGCAGATAACTGTTGTCGTTGTTGCCATTGTCCTGGACATCCAGCCTCTCTGGTCTGTTAATTCTTTATTTTCAAAACAGAGACAATAATAGCGCTGGAATCACAGGTGTCTCGGGCTACTTTTTCTGTGGGTCCTCAGTGCAGAACATGGACAAGACCACAGGCTTGCAAGGGTGTGGAGCAAGGGGAACCTTCCCATGCTGCTCATGAGATAAGATGTGGCACAGCCACCTTGGAAGATGATTTGTCAGTGTCTTACAAAAGCAGCACATCCTTACCCAGCTAAATGAGTTGAAGATATGTGACCTCATAAACACTGAGGGGGTGACTGCCAACACCTGGAAGCATACAGGGCTCGCTGGGGGTAGGTGGCTGGATACGGATGTTGAAGTACATGCAGACAAGGGATACCAATCAGTGCTCAGAAGAAATGAGTGCTCAAACTATGAAAAGACATGGAGGAAGCTGTACGCCTCTTAGTAAGTGACAGAAGCCAGAATGAGACAGGTCATACGTTGTATGACTCCAACACTCTTTTGTACTGTGAAAGTCAAAATGATGGAAATAGCAATAAATAAATAAATAATAATAATCAGTGACTTCCAGGCACTGGAAGGGGAAGAGGAATAAAGAGGAATGCTGAGAAACCAGTGCTGTGCCACAGTGGGTAAAGCTATTCCCTGTGAAACCAGTATCCCACATGAGTGCTGGTGTATATTCCAGCTGCTCCACTTCTGATCCAGCTCCCTGCCAGTGTGCCTGGGAAAGCAGTGGAGGTTGGCCCAAGTGCTTGGGAGACCTAGACAAACCTCCTAGCTCCCGGCTTCAGCAAGGTCCAGCCCTGGTTGCTGTGGCATTGGGGGCGGCGGGGGGGGAGCGACCTGGTTTAGTGACTTGGATTAAATTGCAGTCTTAAGTGAAACTTAATCTTAAATGAAACATTAGGCAACAAAATGAAGCTGAAGGCTAACCAATCAGACACTGCAAACAGACTCACAGTTGGCTAAGTAGGGCTTCTCCAGCAGAACCGAGCAAATAACGGGGCGTCTGAACCGTTATTGCATTCATTTTCTGAATTGTTCCTGGCTCAACTAAAAACCTTAATAATGGCACTGTGCCTCCATTTATGCTTAAACAACGCAACACAGACCAAAATGACTGCCCCAGAGATCGCCTAGACGTGACCCATGAGAACACACATTCACCTCCAAAGGCCTGTGTGTTCTTATCCGAAACATAGGAATCGAAAACCCGTGAGAGGCTCCTTGTGAACTTGAACGGGGTCGCGCCACAGGAAAACCTTTGGCTCTGCTGAGCACTCAGCAAACAACTGTGCAACCCAAGGCTAAAAGGCCTTGGGGGTCCCACCTGGCCTCAGCTTGAGGGAGGGGTATGTCTTTCAGGAGGCACAGAGAGGGGGTAGCTGGAGGCGGGCATGGTGCCAGCCGTGATGGGAGGAAGCTGGAGTTGTTTACATTCCTAATTACAGGAATCAAGCCTTCAGCACAGCCAGGTGTCATTCCGACAGACAAGGTTAATAGGATGTGAGCAGGCCCAGCTGCCACCGCTCCTCCGCTCACGGACGACGGGCGTGCAAGGAAGTCAGATGAATTACCCGGCAGCCTGGTCGCGCTGGTCAGCTTCAGCGTTTGAGAGGCACAGGTTGAAATCCAATCCAACTCATTCTCAGTGTCTCCTAACACACCCTCAAGGTTCCCACAGGACATATGGGCGGAAAGGGGCTGCCACAATGGGGGTCAGTGAGAGGCAGTGACCAGCGGCTCTGACGAGGGTCCTCTTTGGTTCCCAGGAATGAAGGCCAAGAAAGAATCACCTGTGTGGTTTGTCAGGGTTCAAGCCTTTGCTTCTAGACTCACATATGGGTCACTTTGAAATTGTGTGAACTTGATCCAGCCCTTTCACTGCTGTGGAATTCAAAATCCTCTTCTCTGGAATATGGGAATAATCCTTTTAGGGTTGCTATGAGGATAAAGTACTTACAGGCACAGAGGGACAGAGCTCAATAAATATTAGTGAAGATTATTAGCGGTATTGCTTTAATGATCTACCTGGGCACGTGGAGAGCCCAGGCATCCATCAATTTGCAGCCCGTGCCCTGCCAGCCGCCAGATGCTTCAACCAGACCAATTAACAACCTGTTTCTGATCAATGATTTATGGCGTATGTTTCCCGGTTAATGAAATGTAATTGCCAAGCCTGAGAGGTGGCACAAAGGCAAAACAAACTTCCACTTGAAAATCATGCCGTGGGTTTCCTAAGTGGAGCTCGGCAGGAGCACGTTGGGAAGCGTAACGACTGGGGGGCAGGTGCCACTCGGGCTCGCCTTGGAGAAGAAGCCTGTTCTGTTTTGAGGGCAGATAAGCAGCTCCCAGCAGTGTATTCTCCATAAAAAATTAGCACCATTACAGGGTGCCAAATGGCCTCAGCTAACATGCGTTTGAATGAGGACTAAATGTTATTCATAAGCATCCGTGTCAGGACTAAAATAACATTTTTATGGACACCGTGAACACAAACGGCAGTGCTGAGTCAACCGGGTCTGCCACGGAGGTGACTCGTTTCCCCTCGGCATGGCTGTTGAGACAGCAGGGCACAGACACAAAAGAGCTCGGACACAGGTCACGCCTCCGGCAGACAACACTGAGGACAAATCAGCTGAAAAATTTCAGTCTCATCACCGGTATGGTAAGGGTAACAATAAAATCAACTTTGTTCATATGTTGTGACTACTAAGCTTATTTCATAACTTCATCCATTATGACTATTATCACTTTTACATTCTATTTTCTTTTAGAGAAGGGAGGGCGGGAGGGAGAGGAGCACTGGTTGAATCCCCAAATGCCTGCAGTGGCCAGGACTGGGCCAGAGCCAAAGCTGAGAGCAAGGAGACACAATCCAGGTCTTCCTAGTGGGTAGAAGGGCATCGGTCACTTAAGGCAACATGATTACCCACCTTGGTCTGCACCGGTAGGAAGTTGGAGTTAAGACCTCCAATTGGAAACTGAACACAGTCATTTCCAGTAGGCTAATGTTAGCTAAATGTCTCCCTTTGAGTTTTTACTCTTGGCTCTGTGGGAACTTGGGTGATTGAAACAAAAGCCTGTTGGCTCTCATAGAGCTTGTATTCTTGAAAGTACAGCATCAAATGACTGACTATACCACACACTACGTTAGGTAGAGATTACGGTTATAGAGAAAAATAAACCAGAAGGAGGAAGAGATGGACAAGAGTGTGGACGGTGGAGAATGCAGACACTCTCAAACAGGCTGATCAGAGAAGGTGAAATTTAAATAAATCTGGAGCAGGTAACACTCAGGAGATCAGGACTCCAGGCAGAACAGACTCATACACTGGACACTCCCAGAGGCATCATGGCTGAGGCCAGGGCAGTGGTTCAACAGGCTAATCCTCCACCTGCAGTGACTGTATCCCATATGAATGCCAGTTCTAGCCCCTACCCCTCCACTTCCCATCCAGCTCCCTGCTTGTGGCCTGAGAAAGCAGTGGAGAATGGCACAAGTCCTTGGACCCCTGCACCTGCGTGGGAGACCTGGAAGAATGCCTGGCACCTGGCATTGGATTGACTCTGACCCAGCCATTGTGGCCATGTGGGGAGTGAACTAGCAGATGTAAGATCTCCCTCTGTATCTCTTCTTCTCTGTATACATCCAGCCTTTCAAATAAGAATAAATAAATCTTAAAGGCACCGCAAAACTACTTTTTAAAAAAATTATTTTCAGCAATTTGAAAGACAGAGACACACAGAGTTCTGGCCTCTGCGGGTTTGTCCTCTAGTACCTGCGACAGCCGGGGCTGGGTCCGACTGAAACCAGGAGCCAATCATCTGAGTTTCCTACACGGGTGGCAGGGACCCTGGCAGACACAAGATCAGAAGAGATATAGCCAGGACCCAAACCAGGCAATTCAATGTGGAAGGCAGGTGTCTGTAGGGGATTCTTAGCTGTTGTGCCACACCAGATACTTGCCCTCTGAAAACTTTTTGATTTTTTTATTATTATTTTTTCCATCAGGGAGTGAGGCAGCTGAGAGATTTCTGAACGAGGACAGCAATCAGTATTTGCATTTGTGGCTCGCTCCCAAAGCAGGGCGGGCGATCAAGGTGATGGCTGAGGTATATGAAGTAGGAACAAAGTGGAGACAGACAGCTCGGCATGAGTGAGAATGTTGATTTTAAAGGAAGAGGAAGAAGTGACTCTCAGGAAGAACAGCCAGAGAAAATGAAGGAAGACAGGAGAGAGGCACAGCATACTCTCCAATATGGGGAAGCAAATGAAGTAAGAGAATCTGCTTCTCAGTCAGCTTCCTTCTCTGTCACTCACAGTTTGGAGATCTCACACAAACAGCTTTGCTGCTCTGGAATATTTCTCAAACCCCTACCACGCCACTGAAGTCACTCTGTGGAAGAACTACAAGCCGCCAGCAAACGCTTGCTTGAGATTGGGGACGTGTCTCACTGTCCCTCTGTCTTCCCATAACTACTGATGCTCTCCTAACCGCTTAGGAACTCTTCCCGCTTATTGTCTCCGTTCTCCAGGTCTGAGCAACGTTCCACGCTAAGCACTGCAGTGGGCATTTTCACATGTCGCATCTCATCCAGAGGTTCCCACAGCTACCCTTCAAGGTAAGCGTGAGATTCCTAGTTGACCAGCAAGGAAACTGCAGCAGCAAACATTCAAGTAACTTTCCGCTGGCTGTAGGACTAATTAGTAGACGGGGAAATGTAAAGTCAGTAGCCTACTTTCAGAACCAATATGTTCAACCACTATGTCCTTAGCTTCACAGTTAAGATGCTGACCCATTGTTAAGAGCTTCTGCTGCAGGGTTCTGAGTCTCCTACCCAAATGACCTGTCTGGGAGTTGGGTTAGCAGAGCTCCTCTGTTCCACCTTGCCATCCTGGCAGGAAGTGGAACTACAGCTCCTACTCTCTGTGATGCTTGCTTGTGTCCCCCGCTAGGATCTGAAGTCCCCAAAGCACTGATGAGAAAAGGGGCCATGCATCCCCACAGTCCTGTGTCATCCTTTGATAAGCCTCCATCCCAGAAAGTGCGATCTGTGTATCCTCTGGGTTTTCAGACACCTGACTCAGAGGCTGGTGAATCATGTGCCTTACACAGCAGCATATCTCTCACTTTCGTTCATTCATCCAACACTTTGTCAGAGCCCAGCCACACGTGTATCAGCAAGGACCATGGGGAGTAAGACAGCATCTGCCCTTCAGGGACTGAGACATCTACCAAGAAGTGGCAGCACACAGCAGTGACTGTGGCCAGGAAAACAGTAAAAGGATGTTCAGTGGGCTCGGAGGAGGGCAGGAGCACCTGTGGGAGACGGTTCGGTGCTGAAGGAGGGAGACAGGTGGAGAGATGGGCTTCCAGTGCAATGTGCAGGGTTAGAGCATGTGAACCACGTGCCACGCCTCACACCTGCTTCATCCCATGTGTGACCCACAGAAGTCCTAGGGGTGGTAGGTGCTGCTGTCCTGCTTTCTGGTGTGGCCAGCAGAGCAGCCACCCTGAAGTGCTTGGAGTTCGTCTTGCTCTTCACAGATGAGTTTGTACCAGAGCGTGGACAGTTGTAGTTGCTACTGCTCTAATTAAAGAAGGGAAAAAAAAACCGACAATAATGTCCTTTCACTTTCCCTTTTTATGCCAGGTTTCATGGGACTGAGAATTTGAATTCTAAAGAAGACAGCAAGTTGCTGTGGTATCAACAATCTTACGTTTGGGTTTTCAAAATCATTCAAGGGCAGATTCAGAAAACTTGGAACATAATTCTATGGGGAAAACCATTTAAAAAGAGACTTGGATTGGATAATACTATGATGGATGTGCAAGGACTTTTTAGGTCCTAGGGCTCAGCAGAATTATTCATTGCTTCTGTCTTGAGAAGAAACAGGAGAGGCCATGGGGAAAGAATAAAGATACAGAATGTGACGAAATTGAAAGGTCAAAGAGGACATGGTCTGTTTCTGGAACTCAAAGATTTTCATTGCCACTGGTCGACAGGATGCAGCTAAGGAGTCACAAGGGATGGATGAGGCATGACACATTTATGCAAGTCAAAGAAAAACACCTGTGATGAACCAAAGACAATCTACACAAATCACCTCATGCCAGATATGCCTCAGCCAACAGGTACGGTCAGAATCAGTCCTCATTTTAAAAACAGTAATTTAGGACCAGCACTGGGGTGAAAGTACCACTCGTGGTGCCAGCATCCCATAACTCAGTGCTACTTTGAGTTCTGGCTACCCAGTTTACAATCCAGGTGCCTATTCATGAACCCGGGAAAGCAGCAGAGGAAGGATCAAATGCTTGTATCCCTGCCACTCACATGGGAAACTTGGGTGGCTTCAGTCTGGCCCAACTGGAGAGTGAAACAAAGAGATGGAAGATTTCTCTGTCTCTCTGCCTTTCAGATACATAAAATGTATCTTTAAAGAAAATAAAAACAATTCTGACAATACATTAGAAAGTTACACTCTACAAAGTACATGATATGCACTAAGTGTTTTGTTGAGGCCAAGTAATGACCACATCATGTAGAAGCCCAGTTGGTTTTCTTCTGATATTGGCAGGGGGCTAGTGCCAGGACTTCTTGGATGCTCACATCCCTTATATACAATAGCATAGAAGCTACTGTCTACTTTCAATCTTCCTTAGATTACAGATAATGCCTGATACAACACAGATGCTATTAGGTGGTTGTTATGCTGTACTGTTCAGGAAATAAGAGCAAGACTCACTACAGATGCAGTTTGTTTTCTGAATATTTTTGATCCACGGTTGATTGGATCTGTGGAGGCAGACCCCACAGGTAGAGAAACCAGCTACCTCTTCTCATTCAAATCGCCCATGGCCCTAGCACATGGATTGGCAAAATGCAATCCATGGGACAAACCCTGCCTGTGAGTGCAGAGTGCTTTTTGCGTTATGGAGTGACCGACAAGATGAAAAGGCTATCTTGTGACACATGCAAACGACAGAAGTTGACATTTCGGTGTTCAGCTTATTGGGATCAGAATCACACTCTTTCATGAACATGTTGTCCATAGCCACTTCAATGTGCAGGGACACGGCCACATCCTGGAAACAATGCCTTCATGGCCCACGAAGCCAAAATCAGTGCATTATCACTAGATCCTTTTCAGATTTTGCCGACTGTGACCCTAGTAGACATATGATGTGCTATTCTCAGGCCCATTTTATTCATGTGAGGACAGAATCACATTTTTTTTTTTAATATTTGTTTTAAAAGCAGTTACACACACACAGAGTTCTCATCCACTGATTCACTCCCCAAATGGCCATTACAGTCAGAAGCCAGGAGCCAGAAACTCCATCTGAGTTCCTTAGGCAAGTGGCATAGACCCAGGTACTGCTGCTGTCCCATACCCACCAGCAGTGAGTTGGACTGGAAGAACAACCAGGACTCAAACCACTGTGCTCTGATAAGGGACATCAGAGTCACAGGCTGAAGCACAACACCAGTCCTAAAAATACAACTTCAGATGGAACCGTAGCAAACACATTCCCAACAGGTTGTGTCTCAATACAAACCCACATCGCTCGTCTAATTACAAACCCACATCGCTCGTGCCCTCCTCAAGCAAGTGCTTGCAGGAAACACTGAACATCTTCAGGAGAGCCGAGGGTGGGGGTAGTTAAGAAACAAACTGACATTCCCGGAGAAATATGTGCAGACAATATCCAAAGACAAACCACGCAGGACTGCCGAGGGATAGAAAACAAGGTCTGGGAGCCGCTTGCAGCAAAATCAATGAAATCCTTAAAAATGAGATACCGTGCTTGTCATCTGATTAGTACAGGACACAGGTGCAAGACCCATTACAAGGAGGCATACTTGGTGGAAACACGAATGGAGACAAGCTTGCAAGGAATTCAACTGGCAACATTATTCAGCTTGCCTCCTTCCCCAATAGAGTTAATTGCACTTCTATGAAACCATCGTAGTAAAATCAGCTGAGACGCAGAAAAGAATCAAGTTTATTTTCTGTCACAGATGAGGGAAGGGACGCCAACAACTGGTACATAATTAAGTTATGGTATATCACAATTTAGTCATTAGAACCAGCTGTCAAACTCCTGCTCTTTTCCTGAAAGATTTATTTTACATATTTAAGGAGGGAGGGACAGAGGGAGAGAGTCAGAGCGGCAGTAAGAGAAGAGGGAGAAGGAGGTGGGAGAGAGAATGAATGAGAATCTTCCATCTTTTGGTTCACTGCACAAATGGCTGCAATGGCTGAGGTTGGGCCAGGCCAAAGCCAGGAGGCTACAATTCTTCGAGGTCTCCCATGTTGATGCAGGGAGCCAAGTACTTAGGTACTCTTTCACTGGTTTCCTAGGCCATGTTGAAAGGGAATTGGATCAAAACTGAAGCAGCAAAGACATGAATCAGCACCGTATGGACTGCTAGCATTGTAGCTGGTGGCTCCAACCCACAGCACTGACATTCCAATTCTATTTCAAATGTAGAAATTTCATTCTAAGTGAGAGTGGCAGTCCTTGAAGGGATATCACCAAAAAGGATGATATTTGGATTTAACATTTTACAAAGGCTCTCCCTTCCTTCATGTGAAGAACCAAAAGAGAGACAAGCATTCCAATTAGAAGCTATGGTGACAGTGCAGGCAAGAAATGCCTCTGGCTGAGGTCAGAGGACATGATGCAAAGAAGTCATCTAAATCTTTTTTTCTAACAAAACTCGCTGGGCATAAACAGTGAGAAGGAAAGGGATGGATAGTCCCAAAGAAGTTGACCAAAGCAACTGGACATTAGGTCAACTGTTATTGAGATGGGGAAGCCAGTATTGCAAGACATTTGGGAAGAGGAAGAGGAAATGAAAGTAAAGGACTAGCCTGGATACATGAAATCCAAACTTGCTATTCTGACACATCTGCGTTACTCCATATTTTGGGAAATCTCATAATAATAATCTCTTAATGCAATTTATTTAAGAACCAGAAGTATCCCTAGTCTTTAAAGAGCTTAAGGACACTTAAGTTATTTTCTAATCATGTTCTACTTTGGCAATTGCAGTCTCTTACTAAAAAAGTATAAAATAAACTTATGCATTCTAGAACATATGATAAATGCATACAAAGAAAATTAAAATTGCTCAAAAAAAGTCCCACCTTTCACCGGATAACCATGGTTATTGCCTTTAGATAAAATATTCCCATGTTGTTTTTGCAACTTGGGGTTCCATGTCACTCAAGCAATCCCCAAAAGAGGGGTTTCCAGGATCTGGCATCCTCCCACACAGGCTGCTCAACCAGGATATGGATTTCCATCCTAAAATCCAGATTAAAGGGCTCTCTGGGGGAATTTACATGGCTTCGTTTCTGAGCCTCCATTTCAACATAATTTTCCTGTTATCACAGAGGCTTTTTCCCAGGGTGTAGTGTCGGGATGCAGCTAAGCGGCTTATCATCCCCATGGCATGTCCCGTAATACTACCTGGTACATCACTGAGGGAAAGGCAAGAATAGCCTCCCTGGTAGTTGATGTCAGAGTTCAGGCAAACTCCTCCGGAGAATTGCAAAGTCTAACATTGGACAAAACAGTGACCACAAATGACTTAAGACTGGTCAAAGGCATCGAGGCAAATGCAGCTCTGAGAGCTATAAAGGCAAATCCTCAGGGGGAAAAAAATGGTCAGGCGATGGAGCAATGCAGATAATGTATACATTTTAGATTCTTTCAGGAAGTGTCAAAAAGTCCAAGAAAGACTACACAAATACACCTGGATTTCAAAAATGTTTGCGTCACCATAAATGTATTACTGAATTTCTTGCAAGGAAGTTTCACATTCTGAAGAAGTTTTAGATATAAGAATCTCCTTTGTGGTCAGAAATGAGTTTGAAGTTGTATTAAGTCTGAACTACCCCTTGAACTTAGAAGCAAGCTGTCTTGTGTGTCTAATGTCCACCTACGAATGTTTTCTTTATTTGATAACTCACTGGCTGAGAGCGAAGAGTCGTGTATCAAGAATCTATCCATGGGGCACTAGAGCAATGGTTAAAAAACAAACAAAAACCAAGCAACATGGGGTTGACTTCACTAATTATTACCAAGTCATGTAATTTTTTGTTTCCCAATTTCCACATCTGTCAATTGGGGGTAATAAAACATAAAACCACATGTTCTTCAAAAGTATTCAATAGATGAAGAGTATGTCTGTGCATGTAATTGTCAGAGTGTTGGAGGACAACAGAATCATCTCATTTTCAGGTTAAATGGCACGTCCAAGATCGCCACACTAAGTGCCAGCACCAGGCTTGTTAGTTACCTCCGAGTTCCTGGGAGTTACTCCCAGCAGCCAAGCAGTATTCGGACTTGATGAAAAAGAGTGGCGACTTTTTTATGGACAAATATTAGAGAAGGAATGATTGGGTTTCTTGTGCTGGATTTGCTTCTGTTGGATTAGTATGAGCAGGAAAAACAAAGTCTTTTCTTAATGTTAGACCCTCTGATCTTCCCTCATCCTCTTCTGTTGACCACAGGTGTCGACAGCATTCCTCATCTCCACGATATTCCTTGGATTTCCACCACACAGAAGATGAATGCCACATTCCTGGGAATATGTGGCCTGAGGCCAATTTCCCAATCTCCAAGTGTCCTGCTTTCCAGCCGGACGGAACAATCGCCAATCTCTGTACATTCCAGGGACTTTCAGCTCTGCGCTGCACCCCTCCCTTGACAAGGCAACAATCGTGGTCAGCCCTGTGGCCTTTATTTTCAAAATGAACATTCCCCCAGTATACTGGAACTGCTTTGAAAAAGGACCCAGGCATAATTCATCTGTTCCTAGTTATTCCTCCAATAGTTCCAAGTAGCAATAGGAATGGTGTTTAATTCAGTGGGACACTCAGTGAGCATTTCAGGAAAATGGCATAACTAATAACAATAATAAAAACAGATAAGGGGCCCAATGCAATAGCTTAGTGGCTAAAGTCCTCGCCTTGCATGTGCCAGGATCCCATTTGGTGTGGGATCTAATCCTGGGATCCTGTGGGATCTAATCTAAAGCTGTTCCAGTTCCATCCAGCTCCCTGCTTATGATCTGGGAAAGCAGTGGAGGACAGCCCAAAGCCTTGGGACCCTGTACCCATGTGGGAGACCTGAGAAGAAGCTCCTGGCTTTGAGTCAGCTCAGCTCTGGCCATCGTGGCCACTTGCAGGGTGAAGCAGATGGAAGATTTTTCTCTCTGTATCTTCTCTCTGTATATCTGCCTTTCCAATAAAAATAAATCTTAAAAAAAAAAACCCAGAAACTAGGAGGTATGAACTGTGTCTCTGGGATTCTTCCAAGGTTTTACATGAAGTCACAACTGCCATGGTAGGTGGGTTCTGAAGGCTCCTGGGTCCCTCATTCCTGGCACACACATGGTGAATAGTCCTCTCCCCTATGAATGGCCCAGACCTCATGCTTAGTTAATAGGATAAACAAATGCGAGGCTATGGGAGACCAGGACTTTTCTTTTGCTTTATCTCTTTTTAAAATTTTCATTCTGATGAAGCCAGCTGACATACCAAAAGTTACCCTATGCAGAGGTCCTTTTATGAAAAGAAACCAAGGAAACCTTGAGCCAACATTTTGGGGTAACTCATCAGCCACCCCAAATCAGTTCAACTCATAAGGAATTGGATTACAGACAACATCCACTTGGGTAGATACGGAAGTTGATCTACCTCAATGATTGCATCAATGAAAGAAGCTTAGAAGCAAAGGGAAGCGGTAAGATGATAAATGTTATTGTTTAAAGCCATGAGGTTGTGGGGGGGGTGATTGTAACATAGCAATGGACAGTCCATACACAGCAACAGATAGACAACAGAAAGCACATGGTAAATAGCCCAAACAGTCAGCCATTACATGGCAATAGATGGCCAATGCTATCACTTGGTAAAAAGTAACAGGTAGTAAAGACACCCAGCTGGCACATAGTCATAACTCATGAATATAATAACACCAACTCGACCACTTGTCACACACTCACAGGTAGTTAGTACAATTACTGGTACACAAGCACAAAAAACCAATGAAATCAACCATTACAGAGTAATGGATGCCCAATACAACCACTTAATATACAGTCATAGTCAACATCAGCACTCACTACAGAGCAGCATATAGGCAATGCAACCACCTAGTGCCAAGCAGCAGACAGCTGATGCAGTGGCCCGGGACACAGAGACAGATCGTTAATATGGTGATTTATTGCACAACAACAGATAGTCAATAACACCTACAGCATTTTGTTTCCCACACCTTTGTAGGAAAACAAAGCTGCAAGCGTTTGGCAGAGCAGTTAAATGTCACTCTGAATGCTTCATCCCATACAAAGATGTCAGGGTTAGAATTGTGGTTTTGCTTCCAATCCAGCTTCCCGCTAGTGTGCGCCCTCATGAGCCACTGAAGAGCAGCAGTGAGGGCTCACAAAGTCAGGTGCCTGAATGGAGTTCTCACGGTCTGGCTTGGGACTGGCCCAGCCCCAGCAACTATAGGCATTTAGGGAGAGAAACAGCAGATGGAAGATCTGTCACTCCATATTTCTGCCTTTCAAATAAATAAGAAAAAAATTTTAAATCCTAAATAGTTCTGTACTATCATGAAAATCATGTAACTTGTACATGGCAGAGCGAGACTTTAAACCCTGGTTGTGTGGCTGCAGAATCTTCACTCTTGCTCATCAGTGCTACACTAGTAATTAGGGGTGACTGGGTCAGTGGGTGAATGAAGAGCTGGATGGTGTCACTTCTTTCTATCATGGAAGGAGGCCATTATTCAACCTGGAGCAGTAGAGAAAACGATGTCACTGTTAACCTTTTGTTGAAGGTGATGCGGGGGTCTGAAGGGGAGGCGTTAAGCAAGAAGTGCCAAAAGATCACATGATGAGAAATGATGCCATTTACAGAGCTGCACATCTGGACCAGGCTTCTCTCCAAAGCGCTTTGTTCCCTGTCACCTTATGGGTTAACTATTTTCCTTTTTTACTCTCTAGAGATACAAAAAGCCCTCTAGTGAAGAATATGGTATTATTCATTTTTATATGCCTACTACTTCTCAGAGGGCTTGTCAGAGCAAGGGTGCCAGCAGCCAGGGTATCAAAGAAAGGCCCATGAAAACAGCAAGTGAGCAGCAAAGAAAAACAAAACATGAATGAATGCATGCATGAATGAAACTAGTTTATGATGATTCATGCAGGGTTATTTATATTCAGCTGTAAATTCTTCAATAACAATTCATGCATAAAAATTATTACTTAAGAGGCCAAGGATCTGCCTTCAGCTGAAAACCCCCAAGAGAAGGGCAGAAAGGGAACCAATGTCTCCTCTGTTTGGCATCTGTTTGCCTCTAGCCCTTGGTCTGCAGCCATTTGTTCCATTCCCACCTGGCAAAAAGGGAAACTGACGCTCAGACAGGTTGGGTGACCCACTCAATACCCATGAGACACCAGATTTTGGAGCCCACAGCTGCTAACTCAAAAGGACATTTCCACAGCTTCCTACACACACACTTGCTGGATGAACAGTTGGGGGAAGGAAGCCGAGCGTTTTTACTTCGGTCTACTGTTGGCAGTAGAGTACTGCCCACTCATTGTTCCCTTACCCATTTGGTCCATGAGTACAAAAGATGACAGCCACTGCTCTAGGGTCTGCCTGCTGATGTGAGCTTGGAGCACGGAATGCACATTTACTCCTGAGAAGCCCAACGAGGGGACCTGAACTCAAGAACATGCGACTGTATTAGAGCTCCCACTTAATTATCGGCTCGTTTTCCCAGGTTCCTGGATGTTGGGGAATTGAGAGCATCTATTCTTAATCAGCACATAATGAAAACCATTCATTTCCCCTTAGGAAAGAGTGAAAGGGGTACCAAACCACCATGTCTGCCAAGAATCCTGTGTGCTGACACTCACCCCACAACCTCTCCATCTGCATCTCTTTCCCTTCTCAAAAAAAAAAAAAAAGAAGAAGAAGAAGAAGAAGAAGGAGAAGGAGGTCTCCACAAGACTGCAGGCTTACAGCCCTAACACCTCTAGTTCCCAATTCCTCTTTTATGCAGAATACTCAGTGCCTGTCTTTAGAGTGGAACTCACCACTGTCTTTGATCTGTTCTAATGTCCCTTATGAACCTTAAAAGAAGAGATTACATGTAATTCCTTTCCCCCTCTTTATTTAGCCCAGTGCTTGACATACAGTAAGCATTTATGAAATGTTTGTGGAACAGATAAAATAAAATGAGATAATGGATAACCCTCCATTTACGTAGCATATTTGTTAAATATATATGGAATGGACTTAAATAGGCCCTTAAAGGTTCTGAATATATTTAGAATTTCACGCAACTGCTCTGGCTGTTGCAGGCATTTATGAAGTGAATCAGCACGCCGACCCCCCACTTTTAAAATAAAAACAATGAACTACATTTAAATATAAAATCACTCAGGAAATCCTTCCTGTACAGAATGCCATCCCCTTGCCAGCTCATCACTTTCTATATCACAGCTCTTCTTCCTGCTCTCCAGGAGGTCTCCTCACATGTGTCCTGAACGTGCCAACTTGGTTGGAATCCCTCAGGCCTAAAAGGGACAGTTATGTCGAACTAAACCAAAAGGACATTTGCCTCCAGCATTACAGCTCTTGATTCTTTGATGATTTCAAAGACAAAACACTGAAGACATCCCTTGGGGTGTACTTGTGGTTGTGTAGAAATCATTGAAGATACCTGGTCTGTGCAAGAACAGGAAATGCACAGACCAGGCAGACAGGAGCCCAGCTCTGGCCAGGACACCCAGACAAGTGTAGGGTCCAGCGATCCCATAACTGCATGAGGTTTCCTTCTTTTTTTTTTTTTCAGAAATGCAGAGGGGATATTCCTGATATTCTAAGGGTTTCCAAATCAGGATGACCCTTGAGGATGGCACTTTGCATAGGCATTCTAAGACATAAGAGCAGAAGGGAAAAACAAAAAGCTAAAATGAAAACACCTCCAATGGGAAACTTCAGGACCCAGGAATTCACAATAGAGTTGGGCAAGGAAAAGGAACTAACCCACGAATGGGGAAATGTTAGCTGATGAACAAAGCAAGTTCAAAACGCAGGTCGCGTGTTTTTCTCCTTTACACAACGAGTGGATGTAGGAAACAAGGCCAACGTGAACTAAAGCAAATTCCAAGTCACTACTGCTCCCTAGCCCAGATCTGATCCTTTTTCAGAATTCATCCCTGGTGTTCTCTCTTCATTCCTCTGCATCTTGGGTGGCTACAGCAGTAGGAGGACGAAGAATTCCCCAAGTAATAGATATGTTGAGTTCTTACTAAGGTGTGGGACATTGTTATAAGTGGTTGTACGTAAGTCAGCTCATTTGATCATCATAACCCTACGAGGGTGAATGGCAGAAAGCCCCGGCGTTCATTAGAGACGTCCCCACACCTTCCAGCCTGCCTTGGGTTAGCCGGATGTCGACCTTGTTCTTAATGGAGCGAAGCAGTGTGAATCACTCCAGACTGATGTGGTCAAGCATCCATCCTACCTCCTCCATGCTTTCCAGGCTAAGCACATCAAGGCTAAATGTTCTCTGAGAGTTGAGCCATATGTTGGGCAGATCGTCTGAGTTACTGTGTGATCCTCGCTGGTTCGTATCAGCAAGAAACGCTTACTGTGGTTAGGCATGAATGCTCTCCGTTTCTTTTTTCATGGGAAGACACGGCACTGCTGTCATGCCCACTTCACAGATGAGCACACTGAGAGGGGCAAATGGTGGGTCTGAGGTTATGTAACCAGTGAGTTACAACCAGAAGTGGAATCCGAATCCAGCCCATCTGGCTCCTGAAACTCTGTTCATTTCATTTTTCCCCTCGCTTTGTATAATGTCCTCTGTACTACAATGATTACATCAAAGATCACCTCCAACAGTTAGGGTAAGACTCTGTGGGGGAGGGACGATGGCTCCTTCCATTTCCCTGGATTTGGGGTGATGATGGCTTATACTCCAAATCCTCTCTGGGCAAACAGGGAAACTGTCCATGCCAGAAACCCTACTTTAGATGCAAGGAGATGTTTCAAGAATTACTTGTCTGCAATTCCCTGTTTATAATCGCATGATACAATCACTCCCTGGCTACAAAGAAAATGAGTGACCAAAAGCCTTAAAAACTGTCCCTAAGTTTAAAGAGTTTTCTAAAAATCAGTATCATCATATATTGTGGTTTGTTCAGTTTCAGATCAAATATGGATAAATAATTAGGAGTTAGGCAGTTGTGCTACATAGAGGTTAAAGGCCTGAACTTTTTAACTCAGAGGAAATTACATTTTTGTCCAACTCTCTTATTTATTTGCTACATGACCAACAACAAGCCATACAATACAGTTTGGCATTGATTTATCCTTTCTAGAAACATTTTGAATTTGATTTTATCTTAAAGGCAGATAGAGAAGACTAAGGGATCTTCCATCACCGGTTCATTCATCAAATGCCCCCAGCAGCCAGAGCTGGACCAGGCTGGAGCCAACTCAATCTGTCTCCTCTATGGGTGACAGGGGCCAAGTGCTTGAGCCACCATCCACCGTCACACAGACTGCACGTTAGCAGGAAAACTAAAATCAGCGGCCCCTGGTGCTGACTTTTCAAGTGGAATTTTAGCATTTGTTCTAAATGGATGCCCTCTCTTTTTAGCAACAGAAATTTACTCTATCTTGTTGCTCTGATATTGCAATACAAGAACGTGTAGGATGCCTAGGTCTGAGTCTGTACAAAGCAGAGCAAAAGAAAGATGTGTAGAAGCACTCTACTGTTTCCCCAGGGTAAGAAACCTACTTTGTGCGGTTATTATTAATTCCTACTTTTATTATATCTTGAAAACAGGAAATACATTCTATTTTTTTATAGATCTACTGCCCAGCCCAAAGATATGGTACAAAATAAGTATTGAAAAATGTTCTGGAAAAGGATGAATGAATATCCTATGAGTGTAACACAACCATGAGTAGAGACATAAAAAAAAAAAAAAAAGAATATAACAGGCAGGGTTCACAGAGCAAGGCATAATACGGTGCTCATGGTCATTTACTCTTTGTTTTTCACCACGGCTGGGTGGGATAGGCGAAGTCTTTATCCCTGCTCTCCTTTCTGCACTATACACCAATGCTACAGTTCTCACGCTACAGAAGGAGCAAGATTGCACTTGGTAGGTTCCACGCTGTGTATTGGGACACTTTTGCTGGTCGGTGTGTGGTTACTGTACCAATATTAAAAGCTTTGTTCTGAGAATCAATCTGATTCTCTTTGTCTGATTATGCAGAAAAGACAAGACACAAACCCTTTTCCCAAGTCTGATTCAGAGGCAAGCACTCTCATACTTCCTGTAGGTGTCCAATCATGTGCATTTTGTATGATGCAAAGAGGCAGGTCCAGCTTCATTCTCTAACAGCCTCTGCGGCGAGTGTGGGGATAAGCCCTGTGAGCAATCGCCATCAGGTTGAGAGCACATGGTAAGGACTTTCAGCTCAGTAAGGCAAACTGACCAAAATTTCACTCTGAGGGTTAACCACCACTAGCTCAATGTCAACTTCTCAACCACGCTGCATGGATTAGTATTGCAGGAAAGGGCTCCGTCATCAGACACAGAGATCCAGGCCCTGTCAAATACAATCACCACGCCAAGTTCGCACAGCAATAAGCAGCCAACATGAACTTGCAAATCAGACTTCAAATCCTAGATGATCCACACACTATTCTTCTGGGTTGAGGCAGATAATGAGGCTTATGTAAGTAAACGTTTTTTTCCAGACTGATTTTATTTAGAAGAAAAATTGTATTGGAAAGCCCTGGTGGTGGTGATACGCCCTACAAAAACCCCTTTAGGAGTTAGGCTCTATAATACCTGTCCTATACACACTCCTCAGACCAGCAAAATTTCCCAGACTGCATTTTCAAAGGCAGCAGCAGCGACAGCTCCTGCTCTATAACATGACATGCATAAGTGAACTGGCCACTCCCTCCAAGGATTGTAATCTATTGACTCAAAGCTGGCTCAGCAGCCAACAGACCTGATGCAGCGTGTCTGAGATCAGACATTTTGAAGACGTAGTACCTCCAGCTAGGTGCATGAGAAGTTAGCTATCCTGGGACTCCCAAGTTGTGGGTGGCTAGTACCATTTAGGGGAGAAGGTGCTTGGGAGAGAATGGCCCCAGTTGAGAGATAGCACTGCCTTCCTTCTTGGACGTAAGATCGTTTGAAGTAAAATCTTCCAACCCCATGGGATCTGCATAAATCAAAGAATCATCCTTCTAACCAGACTACGCTACAACTGCAGAATCATAAACAAAACATGGGATTCTGATGATCCAAGGTGGTTTGTTATTTAACAAGTCTAACTGAAAGTGTCCGTGGCAATTGTCCCATCAGAATAACTATTCATCTGAACATTGACTGTTGCTGCACCATTTGTCTTTCTCCCTCTCAAGGCTTGTAACCAGTGGAACATCCAGGACTTAGGAGAGTCTTGTACATGGTAGGGATGCAAAGAATCCTTATGGAAACACGTGTGCCATTACTTTGTGCTAACCTCACTCTGCCTGACGCTCAGCATCCATCGTTGCCATAAGGCCACCTGGCTACACAGTGTGTGCAACATGCTGAACCAAAAGTCCAAGGAAATCCAGCTACTTGTGAAGCCCCACAAGTCCAGGCAACAACTCTCCCTGCGCTGGCCTATGCTTCAAGAAGTCATGGCAGACTTCCAGAAAACAGCAAATCCAGCCTCGTGGCAAGCCTCTTTTTTTTCTTCACTTGATTGTTGTGGCAAGTTAAGATGTGTGTATTAACCAAGGGGGGAAGGGTCACTGGTTTTTCATAGGCTACACTGCCACCAATAAAATTTAATTAAATAGAATTCTGTAGTGATATGCTCAGGGCTCCAGAACACATACCACTGCTTTTTCTTCCCAGCCTTGGCCATAGAGGAGACGCCGAGGGAGTGGCCCAAGCTTGCCCTGTGCTGTGTGACGGAGATGGGGGCATGGTGAGGGGGTCCCAGCTCACTCATCTTTCAAGTAGGACAACTCTAAAGTATATGCTATGCAATTTCCCAGAGTTGCCCAGCAGGATGGCTCTGCCAATCCACACTTATCAATGTCAACTGGATAGCCATCTTTTTCCCTTCCTGCATCACTTCTGCACTCCACAATCAGGTATCTGAGGAAATGAACCAGCTCTCTTTCTCTCTCTCTTTTTTTCTCTTTCTGTCTTCTCTCCCTGCTTCCCTCCATCCCTCACCATCCCTATCTCTGCCTTTACAATAAAAAAAAAAAGCTTCAAAATAACCAGTGAACAGTGACATCAGAATTAAAGGGACCATCTTGTCCAAACGTCATTAGAGTCTTGAGTCCCCTCTGTGGCTCTGCCTCCTGTGGCCATGTGACCACTATCTGAAACTGACAAGATCTGAGAGTTCAGAGCCTCCAGGATCAATCCACCCCTTTTCTAGAGGAAAGCAGCTGAGCAGTCACTGTGTGTGAGGTCCTGGTCCCTAAGCTCCCAGTGTTACACCGAATAGTTCCCCCAGGAGTCCACTCTCCAATAGTGCTCAGAAGACACTTCCTGGGAAGGATCCAAGAGTGAGTTAACCTGGCTTCAGGCTCTACGCCAGCTCTGCTGCAAGGACTCAGCTCTGCCACTGCAGCTCAAAAGCAGCTGTGCGTCACAAGTGAGTACATGGCACAGCCAAAAACGTGTCCTCACAGAACTCTGCACAGACAAGGGGGTCTGAACTTCCTCTGAGCTTACCGTATCACAAAATATCATTCTTCTTTTGCTGTTCCCATTTTTTCTCAACAATTTAGAAATGTTAAAAACTATTCTTGGCTTGTCATCTGTACAAACTCGGGGAATGCCAAACATCACTCACGGGCTCTTGGTCTGGGATCGAGAAACACAACTGCAGAAACCGGTGCTGGTTTCCTTTCCCACTTAGAAATCCACTAAAGGATACAGCCATACAGTGCTTTGTTGTAGAGTGGCTGAAACTTAGAAAATCAGGACAATTTGTGCCTGGATCACTTTGACTGCTAGGGCTGCAACACCAAAACTAGACAGAAGCTGGAGTACAGATTAGGAAGGAATCTGTATGCCTTGCTGAGGAATTTGAACTTGCCTTAAATTGAGAGATCAGTGCACAGCACTATGCGACCATTTGTGCACTCACCAGGCACCGTGAGAGCGTGCCAAAACCTTCATTTCATAGGTAAAGACACCATGACGCAAGACAGGGCAAGTGACTCGCCCAATATCACTCAGTATGCAGAAGCAGCAGCTCACACCCAAGGGTGCCCGACTCCAGTTTCTTTACATTGTGTGCCCTGTGTTGGCTAAGCAGAGACACCAAAACCCCAGTCAGCTCTGCAAAGACTGGCAGTGGCTCCAAGCTGGCCTTTTGCATATTCATTGCTTTATGCTTGATCTAGAAGCACTCACTGCTGACCACAGCTTCTGATCTAACTCCCCTCTCAGCTTCCAGGTCCACCCAGAACCAAAGGATGCCAAGAGGCCTATGCCCTCGCAGCAGGTGGAGGTCAATGTTTACAAAAGGAGGGACTAATTAGAACACCCAGTCAGATGCCCCTGGATATAATCTCTGCTTCCTATCAAAACAGCTGAGAATCCACCTGCTGCTCAGGATGAGGTGTGCACAGCAGGGTGGGAGGAGAAAAGTTGATCCTCAGGCTGTGTTTCCAGTAATAATAGGGAGCATGATCAAAGCTGGCCTCATGGACAGCCTGTCCCCTGCTGGCCCTCGGTCAAGGGGCATCGTGTATGTTATCTTACTTAATTCTCATGAAAACTCCAGGAGGTGAAGCTTACTTTGCAGATGAAGGGATGAGAGCTCAACTGATCAATACAGCGTGCTGCACAAGTCTGTGGGACTCCAGATTCTCCACCTGCTGCCTACTGGGATCAGGAATGCAGCCCTGCAGGGTCCAACCTGGACCTCTCTCCTCCCGCAGTTTGTGATGGCTCAGCAGCCATTGACCCAGATGTTTGAAATGACTCAACCCAACTGCTTGTGAGGCATTTCAGGCATAGGCTATCTAGTGTCAAACAAGTGGTCTGACAGTCATCAATAATTTAGTGACTGGTCATCCTTCCACTCGGACTGCCATCCATCCATCCATCCATCCATCCAAATCATCAACCATCCTCAGACATACAGTCAGTATATCGTCAGTGTTACCCGAATCACCCGAGGAGGGAAAACACTAGGGTTAATCGGATCGGGTCTCTGTTCAATCACAGTAGTTAACAATTTAAAGATGCCATGTTGGGCCCGGCCTGGTGGCTTAAAGGCTAAAGTCCTCCCTTGAACCTGCCTGGATCTCATACAGGCACTGGTTCTAATCCCAGCAGCCCCGCTTCCCATCCAGCTCCCTGCTTGTGGACTGGGAAAGCAGTCCAGGATGGCCCAAAGCCTTGGGATCCTGCACCCACATGGGAAGAAGTTTCTGGCTCCTGGCTTTGGATTGGCTAAGCACTGGCTGTGGCGGTCATTTGGGAATGAACCATCAGACAGAAGATCTTCCTCTCTGTCTCTCCTCTTCTCTGTATATCTGACTCTGCAATACAAATCAATAAATCTTAAAAAAAGAAAAAGAGGCCATATTGCTGAGTGTGTTGATGAGGGTGTTGTGGGGAAGAAGGGCACACAGAACTGTGTAGAAGTGTCCCTCAAACCCAGAAGTAAGATGGGTCATCTATCTGGGCATCACTGCTGAGTGCCCTCTCGCTGCACCCTAGCCCACTACCCTCATTGATGACGAAGCAAATCACTCTCTATCAGAGCAGAATTGGAGTCAGTGAACAGGTGTAAGGCTGTAAAACTGCGAAAACAGTTCCTTGTGAGGTTGTGAAGAATTCCAAATTGGAACAACACTTTTAATGAGAGATGTGCACGATCAGGTACTGGATTCATTGTAGGTGCTGAGCTCGTTTAGCCATTTCCCATCCCCTGACCTCCCATCCTACTCCTTGGCCACAAACCCCCATTAATCTGCTGAGCCCAGTCTTACACTTTGTTGCCAACAGTTCCTGAATAAAGAACTTGCCTTCATTACTTTCACTTTTTCTCTGGCTCAGGCTTTGTCATGGGTGTCATAGGAGCCAGGAAGAATGGAAAGGAACACTAACTTGTTTCATTCGAAAACAAGATCAGGGCAAGTGTCTGGCATAGTGGTGAGAGCATTACTTGGGATACCTACCATCGTGTCAGAGTTTCTGTATTCAGGTCACAGTTCTGCTTCCAATTCCACCATTCAGCAGATAGCAGATAATGGCAGTTATTAAGGTCCCAGTCATCCAACATAGGAAACCCAGAATGAGCCCTGGGATTCTGGCCTCACTGCCTTCAGGCTGGCTATTTCACACATTTGAAACTCTGTGTGTGTGTGTGTGTGTGTGTGTGTGTGTCTTTCAAATAAGCAATTTCATTAAGAAAAATCTTACATACAGTATTTAAGACACAAAAAATTGTAGAAAACCATATCATCAATAAATAGGAAAATGTGAAAACTGATTAATGATACCTACTGTTTATTGAACAGTTATTCTAGACCAAGACCATTTCTTCTGTTTAAGATTTATTTATTTATTTATTTATTTATTTATTTATTTATTTATTTATTTATATTGGAAAGTCAGATTTACAGAAAGGAGAGACAGAGAGAAGGGTCGTCTGTCTGCTGGTTCACTCACCAAATGCCTGCAATGGCCAGAGCTGAGCTGATCCAAAATCATGAGCCAGGAACTTCTCCCTGGTCTCCCACACAGGTGCAGAGTCCCAAGGCTTTGGGCCATCCTGTATTTTCCACAGCCACAAGCAGATAGCTGGATGGAAAGTGGAACAGCTGGGACAGACTGGTGCCCTATGGGATCCTGATACGTGTAAGAAGACTCTACCCACTAGGCTACTGTGTCAGGCTCCCAAGATCATTTCTAAGTGCTTGATGCTGTTATCCTTCCTATTGTAGTTAGGCACTGATATTATTGTTTGGGCAAAGTGGAGGTAACTGAAATATACAGAGGTTAGCAGTTTGCCCAACCTCACTGAGTTGGGAGGCATCCACACCAGGAATGCCACAAGGCCCTGGAGCCTGCTCCCTTTCACACTGCAATCGGCCTATAATTGGCTATAATTTCAGTAAGAGCAAGTGAGGTTGACTGCATTCCTTACTCCCAGTTCCTGATTCCTTCACTTCCCTCTGCACCAGTGTCTGCCTCAGCCAGTGAAACGGTGTCCAGGTGACGTAAGCGGAGATGACAACTGTGTTTCTGGGTTTTGCTTGGCTACTCACTCATCCTGGGGTGATTTTTCAAAAGCATCATCCAGATTGCTGCATGGATCTCTGAATGACAGACAAGTAAACCAAATTCAAATGCAGCTCACAGCCTCAGTCAACTCACAGACTCAAGGAGAAAAGTAAATGCTGCTTGTTGCAGGCCACCGAGACTGGAGGATTTGTTGTTACAGAGCATTATCACAGCAGTAACTGACTAATGCGGTAAGTCATTGAAATTACTGGGCACGAGGTGGATAATGGAGCGTTTTCTGAGATGAGGACTTCAAGCTGACATTAGCCTTGTTGGAAAACAATGGTAATGACTGTTAATTTGATAGCAGTGGAGAGTCTTCAAATGGCTTTGTGCACAGCCATAAAATGATGACTCCTATTTTCTGTATTGTGCTGGGAATCATCTTTCAGAACCAATTGAGTCACAATCTCCATTCTCCCATCACCATGTGTCCTCTTGCTTAACACCTGTCAAACACTTCACATCACCCTTGGGAACAATCCACAACCTTTCTAGCTGGAGTCTGTGCCATCTTACCAATCACATCATGCACCACGGTTCCCCTGGCACTGGGCTTTCAGCCACAATGACCTCTGAGCTCCTTACGTGTGCAGGACTCCTTTTTGTCACAGTTCTTTTGTATATGCTTGGAATGCTCTGTGACCAACTCACTGCCTACTTGCCTCTGTTTTTAATTGTACTCCCCCTCTATAAACCTCTCTTAACTTCCTGGGGAAGTCAACTGCCCTCTCACAGGTTCTCTTCACACCATCGTTTCTATTATTTCACCTATAACACTGGTAATTTCACATCTGTGCACAAAATCTGATTCGCGTTTTCTTCTGCTACTGACTTGTCTCCTTCCTGAGAGTAGCTACAGGGTCACATTCCCCTGATTTTTATATCCCCAGGACCGGTGCAGTTCTTGATGTGCTATTAAATACTCAATAAAAATGTGTTGGATGAAAAAATACCACAGACTGCTAGCTTAGGCAGCACTGAGGACAATGGATTATTCTGGTTGTCCAACTCACACAGAACATAACAAATCCTTCTTCCTTACATCAAGCCTTTCAACAACCGCTTGATTTCTCTGAGATTCTGCCAAGACAGATTTCTCGCAAAGCAAGAGTGTGGTGGGAATCCATTCTCAATCTGTTATTACCAACTGGGAAATATGATCTTAATGCAGTGCAGTCTGGGCCATCCATGTGACAGGTGCACATCCCATGGCTCCCAACATCACACTGTAATTTTATCGTCCAAAGGACTCCCGTAATTGGAGGAGGATGAAACATCTGGATGCTGCAAACTCTCTCGACAGATTGTCTATACCATCACCTTCAAAATCAATGCACAAGAAATGAGAGTTTCTTGAACGGCACAAACAGTGGCTGGTGGCAAAACACACTGTGTCAGTCCCTTTGTAGAGTTAAGCAGACAGCATGAATTTCCTTTGGGAACTGAGATCTGACAATAAAGGAGACCAAAGGGATGATGGAATAATTACTTCATTTTGAATGTGTTTGGACTAGGGGGAAGAGCACATCCATCACTCACATAATAACTGTGCAGTGAATGTGTGAATTCAGTACATAATAATTACCTTGGGATAATTTTGGTCAAAAATTTTGGTCAAAAGCACTAAGCCAGCACAGCAGTTCAACAAGCTAATCCTCCACCTGGAAGCACAGGAACTCATATGGGTGCTAGTTCATGTCCTCGCTACTCCACTTCTGATCCAGCTTCCTGCTTATTGGCCTGGGAAAGCAGCAGAGAATGACCCAAAGCCTTGGAACCCTGCACCCACGTGGGACACCTGGAAGAAGCTCCTGACTCTTGGCTTCAGATTAGCTCAGCTGCGGCCACTGTGGCTATGGGAGCAAGCCAGCAGATGGAAGATAATTCTGTCTCTACTTGTCTGCATAAATTTGCATTTCAAATAAAATTTTTTTAAAAATGTTGAATAAAGGCTAGAGGAGGTTCCCAGAGGAGGCTTCAGGGCAACATGGAGAAACCAGGAAATGGGAAGTAGAGAAGTGGAGGTCTAGAAACTACGATGGAACCTCAATATGATTCCAAAACCAACTGTAATAGGACCAAAGACGGAATAAATATTGGAGAACAGAAAAGAAGAATTTGATGATAACAAAAACTGGTGAGGACATGTGTTTCTCTTTTTTTTTTGTTTGTTTGTTTTTTTCCCACGTGCTTTAAGGACTCTTTGTCATTAGAAAATAAAGGCACATACTGACTGAGATGTAGTAGTCCTTCTTAGAATATTCCAAAAGGAACAGTCACCTAAGCATGCAAGAAGACCTTCTAACTAGTTCACTGAAGTACATTATTAATAGCACAAAGTTTGTCACCAAATCCAATACAAGGGAACTAACTAAACAAACTGCTGGGGTCATCTACGGGATGCTATGCGACATTGGGAAGAGTGCTACTTTACAAATACTGATAATATATTGAGAAGGACTAGTATGAATTAAGCTGAGCTAAGCAGAAACCGGCAACATTGACACCATTATATTGGCTCAAGTGTCAGCTACCCTGCTTCCTATCCAGCTTCTTGCTGATGTAATTGGGAAGGCAAAGGATAATAATGAAGATACATGGGTACCAGTCACCCACTTGAGAGACCTGGACAGAGTTCCAGGATCCTGGTTTGGGTGCCTGTAATAGCCATTTGGGAAGTGAAACAGCAGCTGGAAATTCATTCTCTCTCTTGCTCTTGCTCTGTTTTTCCTTCTTTCTCTGTCTAACTTTCAAATGAGTAAACAAATTTGTTTTTAAAGATACTGTTGAGAGGCAAAAAACAAGTTGTCGCAATATAAAGATCTGTAAGAGCTTTCTTATAACACTGCATATTGTATGCTGTCTGTTGCCACAGATTTCTGTATCCCTGTAATAGGAAGCCAAGACATTACAGTCCAAACTGGGATGGAATAGAAACTGGAAGTGAGTGCAGGGGCTTAGGATCATTCATAATACTGTTCTTCTGTTGTTTTTGTTTGTCTGAGCAATGGATAACATCATCACACTTGCCTTGTAAAACTAGCATTTTTTTTTTAACCAAATTGTTCACATCAGTCTGAATGAGTCACAAGGAAGCTGAGGAACTCAGATAGATGAATGAAACTGAACTTTTTGCACTGGAAATTGCAGTGCCGGAAGCTCACAGAGAGAAGGTCACCCATAATTCCTGATGTCTAGGCACGGCTCTAAGGGCATAGTTGTGGTTGGGCCACCTCTGGGGATCAAGGAACTTCTTCATAGTCCAGCAAAGTGGAGGGAACAGAAAAAAAAAAGGGGGGGAAGCAGAGAAAGCAACAGACGGTAGAGCGCTTGCCCTGTTTCATTTTTTTTTAAGAAGAGGAGAAGCTGAGAGAAAGATCTTTCATCCACTGATTCACTCCTCAAGTGGCTGCAATGGCCAGACCCGAGCCGATCCAAAGCCAGGAGTCATCAGCCTTTTCCAGATCTCCCATGTAGGTGCAGGTCCCAAGGCTCTGGGCCATCCTCAACTGCTTTCCCAGGTCACAAGCAGGGAGCTGGATGGGAAGCAGGGCAGATGGGATTAGAACCAGCGCCCATATGGGATCCCGGCGCATGCAAGGTAAGAACTTGAGCCACTACACTATCACACTAGGTCGCCTATTTCACTTTTGACCTTGCTTATTTCCATTTTGTTTGGAAGCCAGAGAGAGAGAGAGAGCAAGTAAGAAATTTTCCATCTGCTGATCTATTCCCCTCCTCTAGATGGCAACTATAGCTAGTGCAGGGCTAGGCTGAAGCCAGGAGCTAGGAGCTTTTACCAGGTCTCCTATGTGGGTATCAGGATCCTAAGTGCTTGGGCCATCTTCTGTCGATTTTTTCCCAGGCCATTAACAAGTAGCTAGATTGGAAGTGAAACAGCTGGGACATAAACTGAACCCATATGGGAGACCAGCTTTGCAGACAGTGGCTTTACCTGCAATGTAAATTTACCTACAATATTGCTCCTTTCCTTAGTCTTACTTTTAAAGTTACTTATTTATTTTAGTTTTATTTAAAACGCAGAGACTGAGACATTCCATGTGCTGATTCACTCTCCCAAATGCCCACAACAGGCAGGACTCCGCCAGGCCAAGGGAGAGAGAAACCTGAAGACTTCATCAGGATACCCCGTATAGGTGGCAGGGAGCCACATACTTGAGTCATCCCCTCCTGCCTCACAGGGTACGCAGTAGCAGGAAGCCAGATGAAAAGCAGAGGAGCCAAGATCTGGAATGCAGACACCCCAAGTGGAGCTTTAACTGCTGTGCCACAGGCTAACTTCTCGCCCTATCTCTTCAAGGAAGATTTCCTAAGAAGTAGTACTGACAGAGTGGGCTTATCGAAAAGGTTTATACATCATTTTAACACATTTAGAGTTAAACATCTAAATGTAAAAGGCATATTTAAGCTCTGGTGTAGGAAAATGCCAAGTAGATAAAGGATAAACAAACCACTGGGCAGAAATGACCACAGGGTGTGACCCAGACTAATAGTTCTAAAATCTCAACAACTCGTTGTGAGGATTAAATAAAACTGCTCATAGATGCCCTTGGGGAAGCTGCAAAAAAAAAAAAAGTGGTATA
This sequence comes from Ochotona curzoniae, assembly GCF_017591425.1. Taxonomy (NCBI): domain Eukaryota; kingdom Metazoa; phylum Chordata; class Mammalia; order Lagomorpha; family Ochotonidae; genus Ochotona; species Ochotona curzoniae. The sequence goes on from NW_024465421.1 coordinate 10,632,089, forward strand.
CAAATGTTGCTTATTACTATGATTATGTTGTAGCTGGTTTCACATCAGAATTTGATAACAGAGCTAAAAATGGAATTCATAATGGAGTCTGCCATTCTGTTCAACCATTCACCCTAACTGTGAGCACTTTACAAGAATGATTTTGCTTTAAATGACGAATCACCCTCAATTTTCAGTGCTTTTTTTTTTTCCAATAAAGACACTACAATCCCAATTTTAAAGTCTAGGAAATCAAATGGAAATAAAGCCACCCACATTTTCAACAGCCCCCCAATGTCACTAATGTTTGCTGCAGGAATAATGGACGGAGTGGGTGAAAGGATGAAATTGTTTTTATTGTTTTGCTGCCTTGTCTTCTAGTCTTTTCTCATCAGCGTGTTTTACACACTAGCAAGTGCAGAGAAGCCACGTACTTGTAACCCTCACTTTCCACTGACACCATTAGCAGTTCCCTGGGTTGTCTCACAGCATTGGAACTGTGCACTGTCTCCAGGAGTCAACATAACTCATTTAGATGTTGTACACTGATGTCAGAACACCTGTTATGCCCTTCACTCACTCACTCAGAGGAAATCTTCACTCCACAGAGTTTCTGTGTCCCTGATGTTTAAGAACATCCTGGTACTTAAAATATGGTTGAGAGCTCCAATTTTACAGATCTCCCTTTCAGTGTTCCTGTTACAGTTGTGGTGACTGTGATTGTCTTGCTTGAATGCAGACCGTTTCCTGCTCTGCTCGGTTTGCTCACCTGATTTTTATGATAAAAACGGAAAATCTGGAACCAGCATCGTGGCAGGTTAAGCAACTGCTTGAGATACCAGCATCCTATATCAGGGTGCTGGCTCGAATCCTGACTGCTCCTCCTTAGATCCAGCTTCCTATTACACACCTGGGAAAGCAGTGCAACATGGGTTCAACTGCTTAGGTCTCTAGACTCACATGAGTGGTATGGCTGGAGCTCCAGGATTCTGGGCTCTGTGCCTGGCCCAGCCCCAGCCACTGCCTGGCCCAGCCCCAGCCACTGCAGCCATCTGAAGGACGGAATCAATAGAGAGAAGGTCTCTCTCTCTCTCTCTCTCTCTCTCTCTCTGTGTGTGTGTGTGTGTGTGTGTGAAGGAATGGAAGGAAGGTGGAAGGGAGGGAGAAAGGAAGGAAGGCAGGAAGAAAGGCAGGCAGGCAGGAAGGAACCAAGCCTTTCCACATACTATAGAGGTTATCAGCAAAACAGGGAAGAGATCACACATGAAAATAAGTCAACATGAAAGCAAAGGTTTCAAAGAATTCTACGGAGAAACAAGTATGTTTCAAACACGGTACCTGGCTAGGGTGACAAAAAGTCTTGCTTGCCTTCCTGGTCTCCTTAAGAAGTGATGCAGAATGGCAGAGGGCATTCTCTGATCACAGAGGATCCTTCACTCCGGGACTATCACAGAAGAGACATGCAGTAAGGCCTGCTATGATCTCCCATGAGGCCAATTTCCCAAAAACAGGCAGAACTCAATCATTATTGGTGACACAATTCCAAGCACTCTATTGACAAGACCTTTTTTCGTTGTGTAAAGGATACTCTAACATCTCTTGTCTCTCCTCTATTTACCAAGTCTTGGGTCCTAGGATCAGTGACTATACTGAGTTCTTGGATACATCAACTGGAATAGCCCCTAAACTATATTTTGCTCTCTAACAGTCCTAAGATCAAGTGATGTTCTTCAAAGCTATTCAACGCCTGATTTCCTTTCTGCCTTATATAAAATAGGCAAATTCTATTCTATAGTTCAATGGTCACTCATTTGCTGATTCACTGAAGCAAATATAGACAGGTCATGCACAGTCATAACACTGAGGATAAAGGAGAGAACAAATCAAAGAACCTGACCTCATGGAATTCCATTCTAATTCTTTTTTTAAAAAAATTCCACTTTATTTGAAAGGAACAGATGAAGAGAAAGGGGGCAGAGACAGAAAGAAGTCTTCCATCTGCTGCCTTGCTCCCCAGATTTCTGCAACAGTTAAGGGTGGGCCAGGTCAAACTCAGGATCCCAGAACTTGATCTGGAAAGCCCACATGGCTTGAAGAGACTCACGTGCTTGAGCCACTCTTGCTGCCTTCCAGACTCTGCCAGCAGGACGCTGTATTGGAAGCAGAGTAACCAGGACAAGAACCAAGACTTCCAACAAGAGATGTAGTGTCCTAAAGAACAACTTAAACACCTCACACTTATTCCTCCATTCTAGTTCTGGGAGACAGATACACAACGAGAAATGAAGTAACAATACAAATCGTGGTATTCTATGAAGAACAGAACTGAAGAGTAGGGTAGAGTTGGCCTACTTGGTACAGGCACATACACCTGAAGGGTTGGCATATCGGAGATGAGGTTTCCATGAGGGAAAATCCAGACAGGTGGAAGGCTAAAGTGTCCAGATACAAGGACAGCAAAAGCAAAGGTTCCAGAGCAGAAATGAATGATACATATTCAAGAAACAAAGAAAGATGTTAATCAGGTCTTCTGACTAAAGCTCAAACAGTAAGACAGAGAGTGACAGGAGATGAAATTAAGTTCAGAAAATACACTGTGTGGGCAGGGAGGTTTGAGAAAAATTCCATGTTCACCACAAGGTCAAATATTCTGCCTTGACTGGCACTTTAATCCACCTGATCAACCCACTCTGTGCTCCCAGTAGAACTAGACAGAGCTTCTTCTTTAGCCTCTAATCGTAGGATTTAGGCACAGCACTCATAAATGTCTAGCACCTCAGCTCTGCTCTCCACATTTCTGATCAAGTTTTACAGATTTGCCTGGAAGGGGAGAGTTCTCCCAACCCACAGGGTTAGTGGCCCTAACTCAAACACTGCAGTTCATTCTGCAAATCTCAGCTCATCCCGGGCCTCCTGAACCAATTTCAACACTGCTTTTCCCTGTAGTCTTGACATCCCGAGCATTTTGAACTGAGTCTACCCACAGCCCATACCTTATCTCTTCCAAGCAGGGTTCCACTTTGCTGCGCACGCTGCCTGTTCTCTATTGGCCCCGTGCCTACCCTACCATACCTTGTCTTTCCCATGTTTCTGGTCAGTCGTACAGGTTTATCCATACAGCTCATGCCCCAACCCCCGGCCCAGCAATACTAGTAAGCTTAATTATCAGATTAAATCACTGCTCTTAGTTCTAAATTCCTGTTTGTTGCTCCCCCCGCCCCCCCAAAAATGGAGATTTGTCACAACTGAGGACATTTAATAATTACATGCTAGGCTCTGATGGTAATTTCCAAAATGTAGTTGCCAGAATGGCTGGTGAATTGCTTTGTTATCAGAATAAAGTTATGACCTCCTAGAAGTCCGCTTAAAGAAACAATCCCCATCCACGTGGCTGCATAGGAACCAATGTATTTGTTAATAACCAGTCTCATTATTAACATATTGCCCTGTGGTCTGTGGTCCTGTCTGTTGTAACACTTTAGGATCTGGATTCTGGTCTGATCATTTCAGTACCAAACCAAGACAGCCATGGCAACAAAAAGCTCAACAGTCGCATGAAATATGTGCATTTTGGGCAACATTCCCTTTCACAGCATGATATCCATAGCTTTCATGGGTCTGCCTGCCTTATTTTGGCTTCTGGTTTTTAATTTAGCATCTTTAACAATGATATTGAGGACAGAACACTCCCCTCCTGGAACAGCCCAACCCAGACCAAAGGACAAGAAGGGTGAAACCTTCTCCAGAAAGTACAAGCCAGAGGCCCATAGGCCACATATACCTCCCCACAGTGACTAAGTGACTGACTCTATCAGTATCAAGTTCCTTTTGGAAGACAAAAAAAAAGGCTTTTGGTAACACTGAAAACTTCAAGGAATATTTATAAGATGAAGTTCTAGAAATTATCTTAATGAAATTACAAGACCTGGAAGCATATTGGGTCTACACTGTTTACGAGCAATATGAGGCCAGTGCACTACAGCCTCCTGTACCCGTGAATGACAGCATCAGCTCTCAATCACCAACGTCATCTCATCTGGACTGTCGTGTTCTTCATGCATGCAAGCATCAACAGTCAAATGATGCACAGTGGTTAAGTATACCTGATTTGTAGCCAGAAGGGCTAAGTTTATGCATTTGGCTCTCTGGTCTCTTGTTACACAGAAGACATCACCGTAGACTTCGGACAAGTGCTACCCTTGCAAACCTCCCGGTTCAGTGGGAGAGAATGGGCACGAGCAAACAGACTGGCATACTTTCACTAACTGCAAAGGTAAGAAGGGTTTCCGAGGAAAACCAGAGGGTGCGATTAAAGCAAATAACAGAAAACTTTATTATCAGTGAGACTGTGACATTTAAGCTGAGCCTGAAGGACAAGAGAAAACAGACAAGGGACATAGAAGACAGAGGAAGGAAATTTTTAGGACAAGCAAATACAATGTGCACAGGCCTGGGGGTAGCAAGGAGGCGGGCACGTTCTGGGAACTGAGAGATAGCCTTTTGCTTCTCTCTCGCACGCTCTTTCTCTTTTTAAACACTGTAGATAAAACTATGGGAGGATTTTATTACCGCATTTTTTTTTTGAGAGCAGGTACCAACTCCCTATCACAACAGCGATCTTTTCAATACATGCAGTATTGTTGAGCAATAGCTATGCAAGCTCCAGCCTGTGTTTTCACAAACAAATACATAAAACCTTGGAAGAAAATGCACACTCCTTTTTTCCTTCCCTAAAAAGACAATGAAATATGTGTAACTTGTAAGTCCCCAACCTCATCAGCCTTGACTACAAAATGATATTATACTCTGCTTTCATCCGCAAATCATCATGGCCTGCGGCCCTCCAACTGTCACCCAGCTGTGTTTGAGAATCTTCCTGGGCCTCCTGTGTGTCCAGAATTATGTTCTTGGTTTCCGTTGGCTCTGAGCTTCTGGTCTTGCTGGGCACAGCTGTCTTCGCTGGTGATGGCTGCTAATGCTATATACTTGGCTCAGAAGAGGGCATGCTGTTGTTTGGGTGAATGTGGGTGGATTTTGGTACTTGCTAGTGGAGTCTGAATTTAGAATCACTCCTGACTCTGGACAACTTGGCCTTCGCTCTGTCCAAATATGGCTGCCCTCAAAAAGCCCTAACCAGATGTCTCCACGAATGCCTATTTTCCCCTTCTGCCTTCTCGTGGCCAGGAGGCAGCTGGCTCCCACTGACGGAGTTCTCTGCTAGATCACACTAAGCCTAAAGCTGTCCACCCCTGCCTCTGCATGGTAGCATCCCTGTCCTGCAGCAGATACATTCCAAGACCAGTCTGCAGGTGCCTGGAAACCTGTGTGGGTCGTTCCACATTCTCCCATACACAGAAGCAAGGATAAAGTTGAATTTAGGTACAAAAGAAAGGAACAACAATAATACCAAAATTGAATAAGAATAAGTGTAAGAATGCCCTGTAACAGAAGCCATTTAAAATGTTACAAAGTGCTTACTTCTGGAATTTTCTATTTAAGAATTTCAGACTGATATTGACCATGGATAACAAATTGCAAAAGATACGATCACCAAGAAGGCAGAGATACTGTGATTGCTAAACAGATGCGCTTACAACTTCACGGTGTCACTGGACAGTAGAATGAAAGAATGTGGAAGCTCTCTGTACATTCTGAAAATATCTACAGAAGCTTTGTCCCCACAGACCAAAGCTGCACCCCATTAAAACCAGAACTGAGCATCTCCGTGCTGAGGAGGCAATGTGATGTCAGGCCAGGGGCTCCTCAAGGCCAGGTACATCAGCCTCTGCCCATCTCTGCAGGGCACCTCCCAGGCCCTCTGTGTCACCAGTGCCCCATAGCTGCCCAGCACCTTAGGAACACACGGTGCTTTCCCAGTCTGTTTCACCCATGTACCTCCTCTGCCTGCATGCCCTTTCTTGGCTATGATCATTATGTGCAAATAAGAGCAAAAAGAATTTCCTTTATCTGGGAATGAGCAAAAAATTCAACTCGAAATGATGAAAAGCTGAACTGACAGGTTTGTACAAGAAAACAGCTTGTGGACAATAGTTCGAGCACAACCGGGTCTGTGGTTAATGATGACCAGAGGACAAAACTTCCTTTACTTCGCTTCTTAGTGTTGTTTTGCCACAGATTCCATTCTTACCCTTCATAAACTCAGCACTCGGTTACAGTAGTTCAGACACCTACTTTCTCTCTCATTGCAATCAGTTGAACGGAGAATCAGTTTTCCTATTGTCCTCAGAACCCAATCCCAGGCAAGTGTCATCTTGCTCTTGAGGAGTCCTGGTCAGAAACAGAGCACCCTACCTGAGCCAGTTCTGCAGCCCACTCCGAGTCAGTTTCAGATCACAGACTCAAGAGAGGCCCCTGGTTGTCCTAAAGCTAAACACCCAAGTAATGGGTGGTGGCAAAATGCACAAACATCTGTCGCCTACACTCCTGCCAGCAGATTTTCCATTTTCCAACTTAAATAAAAAAAAAAAATCTTATTCTTCTTTCAAAAAGTCTATTTTTGGTATTAATTTGTATTGACTGATTTTAATGTTTGCATCAGCATGTAATACTTGCACACTTCTAAAGGGTACAATGCAACAATTCGACACGCAGATAAAAAGCAGTGCCTGTATATCCTGGAATCCTTGGCTCTCTGCAGAAATGTCTCCTGCGGAATTTACTCTAGTTCATTGGCGTCTGGTCTCTTGCTGGGTGATCCTCAAGGTACATTTGACACCCAGTTTCATCTATCGTTTTAGACCCTGCACAGAGCATGTTTCACAGCACAGAGAACAATCTGTTGATAAATGAATGACATCTATAGATTTTCAGCCTAATCTCTTTTATTATCATTATCAGCTACTGGCCACATCTATCTCACAGTCAAAGAAAACCTTCCAGGTCTTACTTTTCCTTCTTTTTATTTTTACGTGAACATTTTTTTCCTTTCATTGAGAAATGAGAATGTAACTCCTACTTTAGACCCAAGTAGGAGACTTCTCCTCCACCTCCGCTGCATCTAAACTCGCTAGTGACTCCAACTTCCTGCGGGTTTTGAGTGCCGATTTCATCACGCCTCTTGGGAGCTGTCACACTCGGCATGTATCGTCTGTTTTATCTGATGAGTGGATTTTTCTAGATCCTATTGATTAAAGCATTCAGTAGGACGGAACTGAACACAGAGTCCTAGGGATCATTAGCAGAAGTCTTTCGAGGAGCAAACAGACGCTACATTCCAGACAGCAATCTACACAAGAGTATCATCATCGGTGAGTGCCATCACCGTCAGCACCAGGGCAACCTTGGGGATTATTCCATTGATGTCAACAGTATTAAAATAGACTTCACTGGTCCCACAGCATCTCTTTTTTTAACTTAACATTTTTTTAATATAGGATATTTCACACAGTAGGCAGAGGAAGTATGTGTGTAGATTTTTTTAAATGTCTAAATATGCTATAAAACATTTAAGCAATACCGCTACTCTACATAGATTTGCGAAATCTTAGAAGTACCCAAGAGGCCCTTCAATAGATAAACATATAAACAACAGAATATCCCAACAACTGGGGTGTTATTTTCAAGCCATAAAAATGTATGGAAGAACCTTAAATAGATATTCGCAAGTGAAAGAAGTCAATGTGAAAGGCTACCCAGAGATGAATCCAATTCTAAGAACTTCTGAGGAGAGCAGAACCCTGGAGACCAAGAAGAGACCAGTGGTTGTCAAGGGTTGGAGGAAGGTGAGAGAACATAGAGGATTTTAACACAGTGGAAGCGCTGTGCTATGATGCTACCATGACGGATCTTATCAACGTGCCTTTCCCAATTCCATCAGATCAACGACACCAAGAACAAACACACAAGTAAACCCTGAAATAAACCATGGATGTAAAGTAATTGTGAGGTGTCACACAGTGCAGATTCAAGTGTACCACACTTGGTGCTACAATAACCTAGCAGAAATCAGCTTATGGGCAATTTCCGTATTTTCTGCTAGAAAGGGTTATGAACCTGAAGCTTCTCTAAAAATAAGGTTTATGCACACACACACACACACACACACACACACACACACACACACAAGAATCCCAAATACTTCACGACTCTGAGCCCCTGTTACTGAAGGAAAGCCATCAACAGAGACTCAGTACTAATGAGGAATCTTTCCTAGTTTGCCATAGTCCACATCCAGGCTCATTCGTTCACTGACCTGGCCTGTGTCCGCATCGGAATCCACAAACCCTGCTCTTCGTATTTCTCTAATGCACTCAGTGAACTGAGGGGGCTTGACTGATCTCCACAGAGACCCTTGTGTATGCATCTCCAGCAAGGTGCAGACAGGACAACACATACCCAGGATCAACCAATCATCATGTCTCAGCTGACTACGTTTTCTGCCAGTGCTGACCACTCATGTTCTTTGTCAAGCGGTTACAAGTGGCCCTTCAGCCTTCCTGCTTTGTCCATGACACCTGATTTTACCCCCAGAGTCATGCAGGATTCTAATGACTACAACCTGGTGTGTCTATGTTTTGAAGGTTGTACCTCCTGGTTCCCCATTGGTAGGATGAGCCTTCCTCATATTAACAATCTCAGCCCGTTGATCATCTTGAGCAGGTAATGGTTTCTAAACCACACATCTCAGCTTAGCCACCTCCTCTAAACCCCTAAGTGCTGGATAGTATTCAAAGGATGGAAGGACACACAGAGTCAAACAAGAGAGCAAAAAGATGGAAACAAATCAAAAACACTGATCCTTAAAAAGGAAGAAACTTTTCCAGGAATCACAGCAAAGTTGAAAGAACTCTCCCCAAGGGTCAGCACTGTGATGCAGGTTAAGCCACTGCTTAGGATGCCTACATCCTGTACTGAAGTGCTGCTTTGAACCTTGGCTGCTCCGCTTCCAATCCAGCTCCCTGCTGATGTGCTGAGGGGGAAGCAGCAGCAGACGGCCCAAGTGCTTAGCTCCCTGCCACTCAAGCGGGAGACAGAGGTAGGACACCTGGCTTCCGACTTTGGCCTGGCCCAGTCGAGGCTGCTGCTGTCACTCTCCCTTTCATATACACAAATATATATTACATATAAATATACTATATATTAAATATGTTCTATATACATAATAAAATAATTTTTAAAAGGAGGCTCAGCAATCACCTGTTCCTCTCTAACACAGATGTGAAGACAGATGGTCCTGGACACCTTGAAAAACTACCAGCGATCTACCCTCCGAGAAATGGCCAGGAAGTCCACACGGACAGCATTCAATACCAAAAAGCCAATGACAGCTGCCAGAGAGAGTGCACAAAGCTGGGCTGACCTTGGCCATGATACCAACATTTTGTTTTCTGCTTTGAAAAGCGGTACAGATGCGGGCGCTTCAGCTGTGCTGCTAAAACCCCCCTTTGGAAGGCAACACGAGGAGAAGAGCCGGTGCATAGATGCCTCTGTTCGGGACGCTGCATCTGGGAACCAATTATCACCAGGAAGAATGCAGGGGAATTCGGGAAACTAACCTTTTCTAATTCGCTATCTGACAGCAAGCTCTCGGCAGCCAATCAATAAGGGCTCTGGTGAAGAGGCCTGCCAGAGTCTCTCCCCTCACCCGCCCCGCAGTAATTAAAGGCAGTTTAATGAGATTGCCCCAGAGCTGGCTGGTTGAGTACAGAGCAGCAGGCAGCGGTACTGAGTGAGGGTGAGCTGGAGCTGTTGGGTGTGAATCTCTGGCCAAGACAAAAAAAAGAAGAGATGAGAAATTCTAGAAGCAGGTGTCTGAATAGGCGCAGTGCTGTGATTACCTGCCATCTTCGACAGCCAAGGGGGAGAAGAGGCACCGATAAATATAATTGCTACTTGAGATTTGTCTGTCAGTCCCATTTTTAGAGAAAACTTGCCTTCTAAATCTCACATACACCCTTTCCTTTTGTGAATAGTTAGAAAATCTTTTCAAAATATTTATTTATTTAAAAAGAAGAGTGACTCAGAGATGGAAAGAGACACACAAACACACACAGCTCTCCCATCTGCTGACTCACTCCCTGATGGCTGCCAAGCTAGAGCTTGTCTAGGCAGAAGCCAGGAGCCTGCAACTCCATCTGGGCCTCCCACAGGAGTGACAGGCACCAAAGCAGGTGGGTCATTGTCCAGTGCTTTCCCAGCACAGCAACAGGGAGCTGGATCAGAAGCAGAGCATCAGGACTCCACCCAGGGCTCTGATATGGGATGATGGCAGTGCAGGTGGCAGCTTGAGTGTTGTACCACGACCCTGGCCCCGAGCGTGGGTGTAATTAGGAGACCAAAGTGGGTAGAAAGGTCGGTCAGTACTATGACCACCAGGAACTCCTTCACCTGGAACAACTCCCTTCTTCATATTCTGAAGCTACAATCAATTCTTCTGTGCCGTGGGATAAGACACACTCACTGCTCTCAGGGTTATTTTTTGCAAGAAATAAGTGGATCATGCATTGAATGTGCCAAACATAGTGCCTGGCTCCCGGTCTGCATCTGACATTGCAAGTGCTGCCATCAGCTACTGTCCCTAAGGCAGGGCAGGGTACAGAGATCGCAGCTACAGTTGACGAGAAGCAGGTGCCCACAAACAGCAGTGCCCAGTCCTCCTGGCTCAAAACTGTAGAAGGGACATCAGTGAAGAATTACTCCAATAGAAAACAAAATTGCTGGGCCCGATGCAGTAGCCTAGTGGTTAAAGTCCTAGCCATGCATGCGCCTTGAGCCCATATGGGTGCTGGTTCTAATTCCAGCTGTTCCACTTCCCATTCGGCTCCCTGACTGTGGCCTGGGAAAGAAGTGGACGACAGCCCAAAGCCTTGGAACCATGTACCCATGTGGGAGACCTGGAAGAAGCTCCTGGCTTCTGGCTTCGGATCGGCTCAGCTGTGGCCGTTTCGTCTGCTTGGGGAGCAAATCAGTGGATGGAAGATCTTCCTCTCTGTCTCTCCTCTCTGTACATCTGCCTTTCCAATAAAAATAAATAAATATTTTTAAAAAGAAAAGAAAACACTTCACCGAATCTACATGCTACCGTCTGTGCCAATGCAGGAAGCAAATGGACAGCAAGGAGATGAACTTTCAATTTAGGGTTTTGCAACCAAAGGCCTCCATAAGAAGGAAAGGCACCCTTTGGGGCCTCGTCGCTTCCAGAGAATCCTCTCCACCCACCCGACAGCGAGGCCGTGGGAAGCAGTGAGGCAGCTCCCTGCCCCGTCACCTCTTACAGCAGCCGTGGGTGCTGGTGAATCCCAGATGGAGCCATACCCCTTGCCATGCAGGCACTGGCATAAACAAAAGGACTTCAAACCATTCTGCATTTTTAATAGCTGATCCCCCTTCTACAGGAAGGCTTCCACCAAACAGACCGTACCTGCATGTGCCCATGCCAACTGCGTCCTGCTTGGCCGCCCAGTGATTGAACACCTGCTATAGCTCTCGTCTGCATCCTCCATAATGAAGTCAGTCACATTTTATTGCCAAATGGCTTTGGTAATGCCTCCATAACTGCCCACTGAAGGTGCTTTTGCCTTCGGGGAATAAAGAACACATCTGAATTCCACCAAGATAAACTCGTGCCTGGGTCAATACATCGAATGGTTATCGCTGTTGCCCTGTACTTTATCTATTTTTAGACCCTGTTCCCATCAGGAAATAAAAATGTATTACCAGAGTGCGTAAAAAGTCCCGCGCCTGGGGGAAGGGGAGGAGCGCTTGCTCACTCTTTCCTGGAGGAACGGAGAGAAGGAGGCACTGGTTGCTGGTAGAAAACAAGCATAGCAGGGACCAGGGCAGTGGGGAAAAGGGAGACTCACTCACTCTGCCACCAACCTCCTCCGCATTTTACAAGGCTCAGTTAATCCCCGGGGATACTCAATCCTTCGCCAGCTTCAGTGGCCGGCTCCAGCTTACAGGAAGAGGAACTGAGGACCAGTGCTGGGAAAGAAATTCTTCAGAGTGGTTCCAATCTGGATCTCATTGTAAAGCATGGTTCTGTTTCTTTTCTTTTTTTTTTTTTTTCTTGCAAACACAAGGGAAAGATCCCACATCCCTGTCCTTTCCGAATTAGGGGTAGCCCGGGACTCGTTGTGACCCATGGAAATAAGATCACAGCAGAAATTTTAACAGGCACGTGTTTTGGCTGTGACATGATCTGTCATTTCCACAGTGGCCATCCTGGTTGCTGAGTCCTGGAGGGAAAACCGAGGGGAAAGAGTCCTAGTCCGGCCTTGAAGTCCCATGTGACAAGTGTGAGGCAAAGCCCAGCCCATCCTGACTTGCTGCCCCAGGACTGGTGCATCGTCTCAGCATGGGACTGAGCTTGGCTCCGCCAAGTTCACAATTTTACCTTGAGCTTCTGTCTTCCATTATGAATGCCTCGGCATTTAATTCTGAGAGGCTGGGGGACAGAAAGAATGCAGAGAAAGAGAGAGACTGACAGGGAGTTTCCAACTGCCACCACAGGAAGGACTGTCTTGGGTCCAGGCTAAGAGCAAAGGAAACTCCATTCAGAGCTCCCACATGGGTGGTGGGGATTCAGGTACTGTGGCTGTTACTTGCTTCCTGGAGTGCACATTAGCAGGAAGACTGTTTCTGGAACTAGAGTTAGGAACCAAACCCAGGCACTCCATGCGGTGCATGGGCTTCTAGAACAGCATATCAAGCACCAGACCTAGAGCCCACCCCAAATCCCTCAATTTTAATTCTTACCTTGTAAAACAAAGAATTTAAGAGAAATCAAGTCCATTTCCTGAAGGCACTGCGCCAACAAATGATCTCCTGGTATCTTCCCCACTTTCAGATTTTTTTTCCTTTTTAATGCTGACGTTGTGTGAACGGCAGACAGACAAGGCTCTCTCATCCACTGGTTCACTGCCCAAACACGCACAACAGACAGGAGCAGACCAGACCAAAACCAGGAGCTGGAAGCTTAATGATGTCTCCCATGTGGAGGGCACAGACTCACATATGTGAGGAACCACGCACAGCCTCCTGGGATGCACGTCAGCGGGAAGCTGGAGCTGAGAGCTGAGCCAGGACTCAAACCCGGCACCTCCAATACAGGGTGTGAACATCCCAACCGTGGAGTCAAACATCTACCACTATATTCAAGACATGCATAATTTAGGAAATTAAATAAGCATCATTTCTCTGTGTCTAGAACATTAAAAACTTCAGCCAGGTACTTCAAAATTTAGAAAGTACTTTCAAAAGTTCCTTCAAAGTGTACTTAATTAAAAACTAAGTGTCCTTCGGTGCAAAATAAATACATAAATAAGTGAGTAAATAAATAAATGGTAAAAACCAGGCACAAGGGTCTTCAGAAAGTTTCTGGAGGGACTTTTGGTTTCAGCTTGGACCAGCACCTCCTCCACCACTCAGCCTTCCTCCCTCTTCCACCTGTGTGGGCATTTGGGAAATGAAGCAGTGAGTGGAAGATATCTCTCTCCCTCTCTTCCTTGTTCTCTGCCTTTGAAATAAAACTAACCTCTTTAAAAAAAATAGTTCATAAACTGCCCATCAGTTCTATTTTCCCACATATTTTCAGACAAGATGTTATTATGAATCAGTCACTATGTTGTGCCCGGGAGCACCAGAACCTACTCCTCTGACCGAAAGGCACCCAGTAACACCGAGGTCTCCCCTCTCCACAGCCTCCTGAGCCTCTCTCGTCATCCCCATCCCAATCTTAGCTTCTGTAGCCTCCACTTGCTTGATTCCTTATACCCACTGCATCATGCGGTCCCTGTGCCTATACAGATATAAAAGATTCTGCTTTCTCTCAAAAAGAAAGGGACTGACAAAGAACAAAGGTGGAGTGGGGGCAACACTACCTAGTATGGGATCACAACACGGCGCTGGGAGGAGAGCTGAGCGCTGTGATTGACAAGGCTGCTCGAGGCATCTCACCTGGCATGACACTGGGGGCTGCAGGGCTTCCGGCATACACATGCCCACCACAGTACTACCCCCTCAGCAGTGCCTGGCCTCTGCTATTTTACATTCTACCTCCTGTGCTTGCGGCAGGCTTTGGTTTTGCAAAAGTCACATCCAAGATCACTGGTTGGAACCAGAAATCCCCTCCTAGGACATGAGAGCGGAGCAAAGTATCTGATTTCTCTGATGTTTCCCCAGCTGAAGCTTCCCCCCTTCACTGGTACTTAGGGGATTTGCAGCGTCTTTGCAGGAAAGGCACAAGAGGTTTCTCCACCTAATCCCCAGATCTTCAGAGTTTGGGCTGTATTCGGTCTGTGTTTCAAGAGCGTCACAACATAATCTGTGACATTGAGCTTCAAGCTTTCATGCAGGGAGCAAACTGGGAGAAATTGTGGCGTGCAGAATGCTTTTAAAGAGCAGAAAGCTGAAGTCAAGGGCAGCACCTTTCTCCTTTGAGGCCACAGTTTCCCTTTTAACTGCCCCACATTACACTTGAGTGAGACAGCGCTATGGGGCTGTGACCCAACTCTTCCGGCCCCGGCTGGGCCAACCAGGTGAGCCCTCCTTGGAGCTTAGAAATGAGGTGAGGTCAACAAACATTAACCCATGTAGAAGAGGATGTTATGTGTGTTCCAACATTAACATCAGGTTCACAGAAGAGAGAGAGAGACCGAGAGAGGGCAGGAGTCAGTCAACCTCTATCTTGAATTCTGACTTACCATCCCCCTCACAATTCATTTTAACAAAAGGTTTATTTTATTTGAAAGCAGTTATGGAAAGAGAGAAGAGGCAAAGAGGGAGGGAGGAAGACTGAGAGATTTTGCAACCACTGGTTCACTCCTCAAATGGCTGTCATGGCTGGAGCTGTGCCCATTCAAAGCCAGGAGCAAAGAGCTTCATCTAGGTTCCCCCAGTGGGTACAGCAACCCAAGCACTGAAGCCATATTCCACTTATTTGTAGTGTTATTACCAGGAAACTGGATCTGATGTGGAGCAGCTGGGACTTCACCAACATGATGCCAGTGCTACAACTGGAGACTTAACGTGCAAAGCCACAGCAATGCTTCCCCTACTTCTCCAAACTCTGATGGCTATCTGGCCTAAGAATATAGCTCTATGTGAGGTCGAGTCCACTTTGTTCTATCCCTAAGATGAATCACTGCTCTGTGTGTTTCTCATAGCTTCTTCTGTTTGGCTTAAGCAAGATGGAAGGGGATTATAGGTGCAATCACAACATCCTGAGGTTAATAACGTCTTGGACAAATCCCAAAGCAAAACTGATACCAGACCCAGCTCTCCTGCCAAACTTGGCACCGTAGCATTCATGACCCAAGAGGGCAGAGCTTAGCTTACGCCACTCAAGATTTAACATGAAGTTCCCACGATTGTTTCCAGGAGTAGCTTTACTGCCATTCCAACCTGACAAGGCTCAACCTTTAATCACAAAGCGAAAGATAGTGACACAGAGATCACAGAAGAAAGGCATGTCAGGGGCGACAGGAGAGGCCAAGTTTTGTAAGACTAGGAGGTCTTAGCAAAGACTTAGGTTTTGCTTAAGCAGGCTGGTATAACAGAGTGAAAATATGCAAAGCACTTGAAATAGCACCTAGTTACAAAAACCAAGCACTGATTTCTATTAATATTATTATTTCAAGGACAAATGAAACTTAGATGCATGTTCAACAAGAGATGCGGCATCTATTTGAAAATGTCAAAGGTCTTCCAGGATGTGAGATGGAGAACAGATGAATTCAAAAGGAAAAGGGGAGCCTGTTTGCAATGAGAGAGGACACAGTCTTGAGCTGGACTGGCACCATTCATTACAAAAAAGAGTAGTCAGAGGATTTCCACATTTGGGCCTAAACAATGGTTGATCACATCACTTAACTGAGACAGAGAACACGGGAGAAGAACAAAGCTGTACTGGAAAAGTTCAGTCTTCTCTCTGCGCTCATTAAATGGGAGGTGAATTTAAAGTATCCAAGGGAAGACATCAGATAATCATGTGGCTATCGACGCATGAGGCTCAGATGAAACCTAAAAGGAAACACTGAGTCCGATCTCCAGCATGCAAAGAGGTGCTCCCATGGGAGTGTCTGGGGTCACATCCTCAGAAAAAGCCAATTGGGATGATGGATAGTATCACCCATCTAGCACCCCCTCCAACACCTCAAGCATAGCTCAATACATATTCCCTTATTGAGCAAGCAAATCAATTGATCAATGCATGAGTGGAGAGCAAAGCTGGAGTTGCATAGAAGATTCTACTTGTGGAAGCAAGAGAAACCATGACGTGCAACCAGCTCCCATTTTCTGAACTCTAGACTCTCTTTGCCTATCTAACATATGCATTTCTTTTTGATTTTGTAAAAGGAATGTAGCACCAGAAGTTTCAGGTAAATACAACATATTGAAGCCTCATTCCAAAATAAAACAAACAAATAAAAAATCTTAATTTAGTTATAGAAATCTGTTCACTACTATTCTGCCAAAATTCCCTTCTCTCTGAAAGATGCCTTAAGTTGCAAGGCAACAGGACTCCCTTAACAGTTCCTGAGAGACTTGACAGCTAACCTCCAGTTTTCCAGTTTGGACATAAAGAAACAGCAAAGATTGGGTAAGCTTGGCAGTCATCATTGAGTAACTTGATTGACTACACAGAGAACAAAGCCTTGAGTGTTAGTGCATATCTTCTGAGTCTTCCCTCCCAAATCAAAAAGCTGGCATGAAATTTGGCAAACTCCTTGGAGGAAATTCCGGAGAAGGAAAGACTGGAATTTGAAGAGGGTCATCCTGAAGCATTTTGCTTAAAATCTGGTATATGGATTTGTGTTAGCAGTAGTTTAAAACACAGAAGAAACAAAAGAGAGACACCCTGTGTTTCCAACACCTGTCACTGCATCAGGCCCTTTGAAGGAAATCTGACCAACGACCCCACCCTTCTGCCATAATCCAACAGACCAGGGTGGGGCACACAGCCCACTGGTAGTCATTCCATACGGTAACAGCTCTTTTATTTTTTTTTTATTGGAACGTCACATATTACAGAGAGAAGGATTTTTTGTCCACTGGTTCACTCCCCAAGTGTCCACAAAGACTGGAGTTGAGCCTATCCGAAACCAGGATCCAGGAGCTTCTTCTGGGTCTCCCACATAGATTCGAATCAAGGTCTCAAGGCTTTGGGCTATCCTCCTCTTCTTTCCCAAGTCACAAACAGGGAGCTGGATGGGAAGTGGAGTTTCTGGGACATGAACTGACATCCACATGGGATCCTGGTATGTGCAAAGTAAGGAATTTAGCCACTAAGCTACTGTGTTGGGCCCATGGCAACAATTCTTATAGTCTGAAGGGAAAGAAATGTCTGAGAGGATTCCTAAAAACAGTTTGTGGGAACCCATATTCTGACAACAGATTTAACTGAGTACACCTCATGAGTTTGCATTTTTACCAAGCTCTCAAAGGTGAGTGTTATTGCTCCCAAGACTACTACAACCCTATTACTTAGTAGTTGCTATCCCAACATAGTTAAGGATACTGAGGTGCACCTCCATAGTAACTGCTGAATTACTAGCTGTGGAATAAACAATCCTATCTCTTGATGAGTTGGATTCCTCAGTGAAGGCCAACATTTTAGTCTGCTTGGGCTGCTATAGTAGAATGCCATAAACTGGGTTGCTTCTAAACAATGGAAATATATTTCTTTGAATTCCAGTAACTGGAAAGTCAAGATCAAGGCAGTAGATCTAATGTCTGGTACAAACTCCCTTTCTTGTTCACAGATGATGCCTTCTTTTAGTGTGTTCATGTGGGGCAAAGGTCAGGCAGCTCTCGGAGGCCTCCTTAAAAATGGCATTAACATTAGCCATGAGGACACTGCCTTGATGATACAACCATGGCCCCAACTGTAAGCCCAACACAGTGTTGATGATATTTCAACATGTAAATTTAATGGAGGGGGGGCACAAGCCTTCCAGATCCAGCAACCAGTTATCAGAGATGAGAAAGCCAAAAGACAGAAGCAGAGAAGGCAGCAGGGAAAAGCCACGAGGTCTCAGAAGCCTAGGATCTACCCACAGCCATGGTCATGGCCTTGTGAAATCTGTGAGCCAACAATGAGAAGACAGGAACTAAGCACTAGGATCCAGAAAGGGTAAGAGAGGGCTAAGATGATTTGCTTGCTATAGACAGCTAAAGAGCTGTCCTTCTGATGAAGTAATAAGCACTCCAGAACGCTCAAGATTCTACACTACATATGCTTTTAATCCTTCCATCTCTCTAAGGGAAGGGAATACTGCTTCTTATCTTCTTCTTTCTTCTTGTATCCTTATGTACCTTCCTCCTTGGCAGCGACAGAACTCACAACAGCCAGAAAAGCCCTAATACCAATCCAACCTCAGCTTGGACAAAAAATGTGACTTTGTGATTTACTTCTTGGCCAGCAAGTACCAAAAATTAAAATTTTCTGAGTCTTCATTTACTCATGAAAGTAAGAAAGGATTGTCTCCTTATAAGAACAATGAATATAAAATTGCATGACAGAATAACTGGCATATATTAAGAGCTCATCTCTTTATTGAACCTTGGGCTGCTATGAAAATAGCTTGTAATTAGCACACTATTTCATTCATTGTGCAATTGATTTTTTGAGCAAAAATTATGCCCAGGACACTGTTTTAGATATGAAAAATTCAGTCAGTAGTAAGTAAGAGAAATGAAGACCTCTGTTCTCATAGGGTTGAAGTTAACATGGAGAAGAGAAGCAACAGCTACAAGAAAGAGGTAAAATGTACAGTATTACTGGATAACAGTGGCACAGAAAGGTGTATCTTCGTAGATGAAGACCTAGAGAAAATGAACGAACAAGTCCTATGACTTCTTCATGAAGGATTCATGTTTCAGTAGCACAGACTTGCAGGTGCCAGGAAGTGCCCAGAGCCACAGAATGCCACAGAGTTTGTGAAATAACAAGAAAACCAATGGATTGGAAAAGAAAAGAAGGAAGAAATTATGGAAGCAGATAGAATCAAAATTTGATTTCTGAGATGAACTGTAGATCATGTAGAGTCCTGTTGGATGTGATTAAATACGGCTTTCACTGAGTCACTAGTCAACTGTCGAGCATGATATAATCAAGAGTAGATCAGTTTCGTTGCTCATAATATAAAGAGGCAAAAGCAGAAGGAGGTTACTGCAATAATGCAAGAGCAGTTATGGTGGAGACTTAGACTGAGGTAATGTGGTAGAGATAAGAATTATATCACTTACACTGAAAACAGAAAAGTTGGGTCAGTCTAGGAGAGAGGTGGGAAGAGACAGATTTCAAATTCTGCATGATGCTCAGATCCACACCCTCTGCACAACCCACACCTTCACTGATGGTCGCACGTGTGTGTGTGTGTGTGTGTGTGTGTGTGTGTGTGTGGTGCTGGTGGTGGTGGTGGTCGGGGAACACCCCACACCTTCACTGATGATCTAGTGTATGTGTGTGGGGTGGGGGGTTGGGCACAGCTCACATCTTCACGGATGGCCTAGTGAGTATTGGGGGAAGTAAGAGCACAGCCCACACCTTCACTGATGGCTAGTGGGGGCTTCAGCTGTTTGCTCTTGCTTTTCTAGATTTAGTTCCCTTCTTCCACCACAACTTTTATCCCTCCTCATTGTGGATTCTTTCCTGATAGCCGCCCCCCCAACTTTTTTTGCCAAATCTGTAAGACACACAGAAATTCTCAGCTCCAGGCCCCTCTACTTGACATTCAGGAACATCTGGCAAATCTGCTTTTATGGTTTTTTGTTTGTTTGTTGACATTGTTCTCTCTTGGCTTTGGTCACACCAGCTTTTCTAATTCCCATTTAAACATCTATCTTGGTTTTCAGACCTGCATCCTAGCATTCTACCTACCATTTTAGAATTTTCCAAGACCTTTTCTCTTTTGATTGTAGATTATTTCCTTGATAAATCATCAAGACTCATGATTTAAAATACCCAGGTTGCCCCTAACTACCCAAATTAACTTATGCCCTGACCACAAAATGACAAACACAGCTGCCTCTCAACCATTCTACTTGGGTGTCTAATGGACATTTCAAACTTTACTTATTCAAACTGTATTTTTATGTCTCTCTTGATCCCAACACAGTCCATCTTCTCTACTTACTTTATACTCCCATAAAGGCAACTTACAAAAATGCTTTGCCAACTTTTATCAAAAAATTTTTTGGACAATGCAGGAAAAAGCCACTGACACAGAGCCCTCTAGGAGCACAGGGCAGAGGCCCACAGGTACAGGCTGTTTCATTTCATACAAATAAAGCATTGACTAGATGTCCTGTAGACATTCAGAATGGCCACACCTTCATCAACCTCCTCTGACACTTTCTCCTTGAGCAGCACTCAATGCAGGCTAGCTGTCTCTTCATTCTTCAGATGAAGGAGCCCCAGCCCTGTCCTCCTGCCTAGAAAACTGTCTTCATTATTTACAAAGGGGCCCCTATAAACAACCTTCAGATTCCAGCCAACATGCCTTCGACTAGCCTCAGTGTGAGCCTCCATCTGAGTGGATCTTGCCAGATGCTCATTCTTGGAGCTCTCGACAATCTCTAATTCTATGCACATGTGTGATTAATAATTTAACACCATCTCCCCCTCACATGAGATGTTATCTCCATAAGCCCATTATCCATGGTGCTCACGTCGGGGAATCTAGCACCCAGAACATATTAAACATCCAACAAATACAGATTAAATGAGCGCTTGGATGAGTGACATCCACATTACCACAGACAGAGGACCAGTTTCCCTATCTGTCACACAGTGGTCATCAGATTTGCCATTTTTCATACACAAATTACTTGACGGACTCAATAAAACCATGGGAGAGTTCCCTGTTTTATTGCATTTTTCTCCTCCAGGAAAGAAGGACTATTTACCTTTATTTGCATCACCAGCACCTGGTACAGTTATTGCCCAATAAATGTGTGTTGAATTTGGATGGCTATTATTATCTATCTGCAGAAAGGAAAAACAAAATGTGACATCACACATGGTCCAAAAACAACCCTCCACCCCCGTCCACCAGTGACCACCACCACCTTTCATCCTATCTCAGAAAGATGCTTTGGCCTGATGGCGAGGCGCGTGGAGGTATTCAAGTCAGCTACGGTTGGGGAAAATCAATAAGTTGACGGCCCAGGGCAAATCTTTTCTACCTGAACACATGTCTGGTTCTTACCTGTTTTTACTTTGAAAGGTGTCAATAAAGGTGAAGCTTATTGCTTGAAGGTTTTGCCAGCCAAAGCAAACAGCTGCAGATTACAAAAACTCTGTCCTCTCCCACACACACAAAATAACTCACAATTTCCAATCTCCACTTGACATGTACAGCAAAAGTGAAAGCGGAGCTGTACAGTGATGGAGAGAAGAGGCATATGGCTGGTGTGTTGATGTGGCCAAGCATGCCCAAATTTATCTGACAGAGTTTGAATACCACCTACATGAATCTCCAACACACACACACACACTCTCAGCCTACATGATCTGTCATGGGCCTCCTTTATTCCACGCATATTCTAGCTGATTCAGGAAGTCAGATAATACAATGGATTTAACCTCTGCACAGAAAAATCATTATCCCATTTGGGAGACACATGAACTGAAGCTCAAGGAGACTGAGTAATTCACCCAAGGTCACGAAATTGGTCAACAGTGAAAGGCAACAGTGTCTGCATTTAGGAATGTATTCACTGGATCCAGCACAGAGGCCTAACAGCTAAGTCCTCGCCTTGCACACGCCACGATCCCATATGGGTGCCACTTCTAATCCCAGTGACCCCACTTCCCATCCAGCTCTCTGCTAACGGCCTGGGAAAGCAGTCAAAGACAGCCCAAAGCCTTGGAACCCTGCACCCGTGAGCGAGACCTAGAAAAGGCTCCAAGCTTTTGGGTTCAGTTCGGTGCAGCTCTGGCCGTTCGTCTGCTTGGGGAGTAAATCAGTGGATGGAAAATCTTCCTCTCTGTCTCTCTCTTCTCTGTATGTATTTGCCTTTCCAACAGAAATTTTTTAAAAAAAATCTTTTTTTAGCAATGCATTTACTAGTTGGCACTGTGACATAGTGGGTGAAGTTATTACTTGAGATGCTGACATCCCATACAGGTGCCAGTCCATGTGTCTTCGCTGCTCCACTTCCAATCCAGCTCCCTGTTAGTGGATTGGGAAACGCAACAGGAGATGGTCCAATTGTTTGAAACAATGCCATCTAGGTGAGACCCAGAAGAGGTTTCTGGCTCCTGGCTTTGATCTGATACAGGAATGGAAGATCGATCTATCTATCTATCTATCTATCTATCTATCTATCTATCTATCCATCTATCTATAACTAACTTTCAAATAAATAAATATTTTTAGAAAGAATGCATTCAAAGAACAGCACAAATATCAGAGTAGCAAATTAGGCACTTATTAAGTTTCTAAGGTGATACTGAGGCTCAGGGCAGCAATTCTCTGTTTCTACTTTGAGCCTGCATGGCCACATGCCCTGCACGACCTAATGTTGTCTCACAGACATAGCATTGAAGGTGGCAGTTCTGGATTTGGATTCTTCCTCTGCACTGGAGAAATTAACATCTCCACACCGCTGCTCAGATGGGCACACGACCGACAGCCGCCTGGCATACAACAGACACATAAGGAATGAGAGCTTTCCGTTGCCTTCTTCCCAGCTCAAGGAATTAAACATAATGATAAGGAAATGATACTGGGGCAGGGTGCTTGGCATGGCAGTGAAGCTACTGTCGGGAACACCTGCATGTCACATTAGAGTGCCTGGAGAAGAGTCCTGGCACTGCTGTTATTCTAGCTTCTAGCTAATGTACATACTAGGAGACAACCACAGGATGATTCAAGCCATTGAGCCCATGTGCGACCCATGTGGGAGTCCTGGATTGAGTTCAAGCTTAAAGCTTGTGACTCAGCCAAGGACCTATCTGGGGCATTTGGGGAGTTTATCAACAGACGGGAGCTCCCTACACCCACCCATCTCTCTCTCTCTTGCTTTCTTTCTCTCTGTCTCTCTGTCTCTCTTGCTTTCTTTCTCTCTGTCTCTCTTGCTTTCTTTTTCTCCTTTTCTTTCTCTTATCTCAGAGAAAAATAATGCTGATCATTTTCCTTCTCTGAGGGCTAACCTCACACATCAAGCCTTCCACCTTTTCTATTTCATTGTATCTTCCCGACACCCTGTTCCTTCCATGTTCTAGCCCTGAGTCTGGAAGGAGCGGCTGGCCAACCACTGCAAAGCGGCCTAGGACAGGCACCTGGGCCTGTTTTAAGCTGAAGCATGAAGCACTTAACTGCTACAATACTGGGTCATGTCTCTGTTTGTGTAGGTTCTGCTTCTGTGGATCCAACCAAACATAGACAAAAAATATTTCAATAAAAAAGCACAACTGTGCGTGTTGCAAACATGCACAGAGTATCTTTTTTGTCATGTTTCCCTTACTTGCACAAGGCAACAACCATTTGCATAGCACTTACTTCACGTGAGGTATTGTAAGTAATCTAGAGACGATTTAAAGTTTATAGGAGGTGGTGTGTGCCTTCTAAGCATTATGTGGCGGACTTGAGCACCCAGGGATTTGAATGCCCACAGAGGCTTTGGGGCCAAGACCCACAACATATCCAGGATCTGCTGTACTGTCACCAGCACTACACTTCAAGGCCATAAGTACTGAGAAAATGTCAGCTTTTTCTGAATAGTCACATTTTCGCAATAATATTCCCTTGCTTGCAATTCTAGGATTTTTGCATAATCATCAGGAAAACATAAAGGTAGAAGGTTATCAGACCTCCGCTCAGATGGCATGGAAATCAGCCACTCTGATGTGGTGTCATGATGGGCAGGAAATTACTACAAGTTCAGTCTCATCCGTGGGAGTTTATTCCTGGCATTGTTTTCCCTTGAAAGTATTCTGAATATTTTCAGAAATCCCAATGCATCCCAAGTTGGGAAGGACCCGGAATTTTTCACCCCATGATTTTAGTTTCCCCATGCGTCAGGAAGAAGGAAAGGGCCAAGAACTAGAAGAAGAGGCCTTTTTTTTTTTTTTTCATTTTTAAAACAGAATTTGTGAGCAGATGCATTGCTGTTTCTCACTCCAGGCCAGGCTTCTCTCCTCACTGCGGCTTCAGAGAAGCAGGCCTCAGATCGATCCGACTCAGAGGTGGTGTTGTGTGACAGGGTCCACTCTAGGAGTGTTGGGGGCTCCTGAATATTTGAAGGGCCTGGGCCTCCATGAAGCGAATACCAACAACACTGAGTGCTTCATGCTGCAGAGCGGTGGTTCTCAACCGCAGGCTGTTCCATACCACAGCTGTCATCTTGTCAGACCTGGAATTCCTTGTGGTTGTCACAGCTGTTGGACCAAGCAGGCAGGGAGGACAAGGGAGGATGCCCCAGGCATCTAGTGGATAGGGGCTACTCAACATGCTACAAGACAGTTCTCAGAACAATGCTTTCTTGGCTTAAACATCAACAGCACCAAGGCACCTTTGGGAGTCACTCCAGTCTTTCAATTAAAAAAAAAGTTGTTTTTTTTTTTTTTTTAAATCTGGTGATGTCTGAGAGGTTTGAGACACCCTAGCAGCATGTGTAATGTGTGGGGTGGGAATTGTATCCCTGCTGGCATCATACTTATCTTTGAAGAAACGATCTTTCCTTAGTTATGAATGAAGAACAAAGAAATCTTAGCCAAGAGAGATGGGATAAAATGGAAGATCTGTCCTATTCCCTGTCTCTCACTTCTTCACTCTGCCTTTCAAATAACTAAATAAACCTTATTTAAAAAATCACAGATGGAAAGAAAATATAAATGTAAATATAAATAAAAATATAAATATAAATATAAAGCCATCTCCTTTTGTGTTCTTCCAATGGCTGAAGCATGGAAGATGAGGAGAAGGAGGAAAGAACTTCCAGGATTCAGCTTTCCTACCCACACTTCTTCTAATATTGTCTACTCCCCACACTTCTGCATGTCCCTTTTAAACTTGGCGTTTCTTTGAGAAGCAAGAGAGAAAGTTTCCAGGCACTGGATCAGTCCCCAAATGCCTAAGACACCAGGCTACGCCAGAACTAGGCATCAAGAACTCAATCTAGGCATGCTGGTACTATGAAATGGCAGGTTAAGCATCTGATTGGGAGGACCTCTTTGTGGATGAGCTACTCTACTTCCCATCCACCTCTCTGTGAGTGCTCCTGGGAAAGAAGCAGATGATGGCCCAAGCACTTAGGCTCTTTATGCCCATCTGGTAGACCCACCTGGAGGGCTGGACTCCTGACTTCAGCCTAAACAAGCGCCTGCCATTGCAGCCATTTGGAAAGTGAACCAGTGGATGCAAGATGCCCCTCTGTCTCTCTCTTCTTCTTCTTTCTCCCCTCCATTCCTGTATATGTTACTCCGCGTTTCAAATAAGTACAATAATCTCTGTTGTTTTGAAGAAGAACTCAGTCCAGGTCTTGCATGTGGGCAACAGAATCCCAATTATTTGAGCTAGCACCATTCCCTTTCAGGGTATGCATTAAAAGGAAGTTAGAATCAGGAACTGAGCATGGACTCAAACCTAAGCACTCAGCTATGAGATGCAGGTAACTTTATCTGTGGGTCAAAACTTTCCTCCTGTATCGTTCTCTTAATAAACAGGACGGATGGGCATTCTCCAGGGGCCGGCTCGTGTGGTTCTTGATATCGCTCTCAGGTGTGGGAATCACGCAGGACGGGACAGCATCTGTGGCTGATAACCCTTATCTGGCTGCCTCTGCCTCTGCCTCGGTGAGATTCATTCTGCAACGTCTCAGGCCGCGGAGAGAACGTCTTCATATTTCTCAGCACAATAAACCGCTGCGATGTCACTATTTACTAGCCCTAACAGCTCCATTACCAAATAGCCTGTTATTACCAAGCATTAAGTTACCTACAATTATTTTGTTTTATTCTCCATTTGGTGAGATAAACCATTCAGCCTGGGCCTGAGCATCATTTGCTATTCGGATGTGAGGTAAACAAAGTGTGGTCTAGAGGAGGAAGCTTCAACCCTGCACTTTCTTGGGCTGTCTCATCGAGCCCT
This sequence comes from Ochotona curzoniae, assembly GCF_017591425.1. NCBI lineage: Eukaryota > Metazoa > Chordata > Mammalia > Lagomorpha > Ochotonidae > Ochotona > Ochotona curzoniae. Next base: position 10,658,128 of record NW_024465421.1, read on the forward strand.
CCTGTTGCACCTTCCCTTAAGAATGTTGTCCTATCCATACCAGATCAGAGTGTGGGGCAAGGTATCTGTCCAAGCCAGTCACCCATTTGCATAAATGGAATTTTACTGGCAAACAACCACACCCATTCATTTATCTGTGACCTATTTTGCTTTCACATCAAAACAGCAGAGTTAAGTGGCTGCACGCAGATACCTCATGACCTCCAGGGCTGAAATATTTATCTGAACCTTTACAAAGAGTTTGCCAACATCGTGTAATAACCAGCATTTCAAAGATACAGGTCCTCTGAAAAATACTTGTGTGGTTTGTGTCCTTTATTCCACATACAATCCCATTGTAAAGATGAGCCCACTGAGGCTCACAGTGGTTACCTGAAGGCCTGGTTTCCCACAGCTGCTCAACAATTCAAGTTCAGGTCTCTGATTGCATCAGCTAGGTCTGACTGACCCAGTCGTTTTTATCTGAAATCTCGAGATTTGAGCCTACATTAGCCCTTCAGGAGCTAAGGGGCCTTGGTAATAGAATAAGTCACTCTACATAAGTGTGCACATTTGTTCTAAGGAGCACACGACAAAGCCTGGTTGGCAGGGTTGTTATAAACATTAAATGTCTTAGTTAAATGTGCTCCAGTGGCCACTTACTTACCAGGTAACATATGCCCACTTGCAGGTGGCAGGCTGTGTACCTTCACTCAACCCACCTGAATCTATTCTAATGGGACTGTGCTATTCCCTTGCTTCTTAAAGTTGGTCTGCAGAGCATTTAGTTGCTTGATAAAAATGCATAATCTCCCATCCATCACACCCTTACTAAACCAGACTGCATTTCAACGACATCCCCAGTGACTGGCATGTGTGTGTACTTGAGCACTGAAGACCTTCTCACGAAAAGCTCTGCCTGGTAGGTCCTCACACAGACATTATTGGTGCAGTGAGGGTTCTAGCACCCTGCCAGCCTCTATGCCAAGGTCATCGCTGGACACTTGGGATCTCTCCACATTCACACCACAGTGGCCCAGCAGCTTTCTGTCCTGACTCTCAGGCTTTTCCTACAAGGCACTCCATTCTGCCTCAAAGCCACTTGCATGACTTCCAATGCCTTCACTCATCCTTAGTCTCTTCTATTAAGAGAAGATGAAACCTTGTGCCATCTCACCTCTGTGGTCTGCCCTGAGGCTCTGGACACTTAATTGACAATGCACTGTACAGCATGGGATATCCTTCTGTTACTCCACAAGAAAGATGTGTCCCCTGGATACACAGCTATCTTGTCCTCTTGCCCTTGACCTTAACGCCTTGTCCTCACTGCCTCATCCCTGATCCCCCAGCCAAGCTGGTGTTATACCCAGCTGTTCCTCATTAGGCAATTAAAGGATGCAGGCCCTCTGAAGAGGGTTGGACACCTTATTCCCAAGAGTCTGGGCCATGCCTCTGGACAGCCCAATCTGCTAGCACAGAGCTGGGCATACAGCAGATATTCAGTAAAGACATTCTGATCACCCAGGCTCTAGGAATCTCAAAGCTCAATTTCTGATCTCCACCTTCACTATCATATCTCTTGGGTATACAATAAAGGCAGTTAATGGTCTAAATAGTTGGCACAGATGAAAGATGCCAGCGAAGATATTGTTCTAGGAATCAGACCCCTCCCTGCCCATGATTTGGGCATCTTGGCTTCCTAGAGACTTGGCTGTGGCAGGTGTCGTTCAGCGTGAACAGACTGAGCTGGGCTGAGCTCACCCTGTTTACCAGTCTCTGAGAACCCGTCAAGCCTTCCGCTGCAGCTGCTGGCAGGCTCTGTGAATTGCTCCACACCTATGATTCATTCTCCCCCTCCTTGTTTCTATCACAAACACACATCTGTTCCGACTTAGGATAACTAAAGGAAAATTAAATGAATCTGCTTCATGTGTCTCTAAGGTTATTTATAGGACCTTAATACAGGCTGATACAAAATAAAGAAATAAAGGGAGAAATAAAAATAAGTTATCTTCCCAGGAAACCATGGAAAGTTCAAACAAGAGGAAAATAAGTCATGTCCTCTGGGCTGATGAAGCTGTAAGCGTCTTTCGGTTTATCACAGCCTTTCTTCCAGGTCCTGTGAAAAATCAATGGGGCTCGTTGGATTTTTTGAGAGATCGATATTAAAAATACGCATTTTGCAATGCAGAACATGCACCCTGTGTGTGTTTTAAGAGGCCGGAGAAGCAATGGCCCAAACCTGATCGAGCAGTGGCGGAGGGTAAATATTGACCATGGGGATCAGCAGGTCTCCAGGCCCATCTCTGAGCTATGTCTTTGCTTTCCTGTCATGTGTTCTGTGTTCCCTTCCCCTCACCCCCAACCCCCAGCAGAGGCAGGTAGCTAAGGCTCAGGCTCATTGACAAGCTTCTGCCTTCATTACTTCCTGTACCTTGCAGACATAGGTCATGGGGAGTAAGGATAAGCCCCAAAGGAAATGGCTAGCATGTCAAAATCAAAGTGGTCTCTAATCTGGGAAACAGGTGACGGAGACCCAACACCCATGTATATGGCTCCACAACCTGAGTCCTTATCACTTACCCAGCTTCACTTCTGAAACTCCTGGAATGAACCCCCAGGTCCCAGTCTTTCTATTCACCCAACCCTGCCCACACATAGACCTTGGTTACATCCTTGTGCCAGCATAACCTTTTATGAAGACAAGCATCTTACCCTTTCTACTATCTGAAAAACCTACACTTCCTGACAGTTCTTTACCAGTTCTTTCACATTCCTTGGCACCAGCCTCCAAACGTGCTTCCTGGATACCAGAAACAGGGGTATATAACGTGTTTTGTATTTTCCCACCTGTATGCATTTGTTCAGCACACAGGTGCAATAGTTTCCCCTTACCCACAAAGGATAATTACAAGGTTCCTAGGGTGAACCGAGCATCCAAAACCACAGATAAGACTGAACTCAAGAGTTGCTTTTCTACTAACAGAAGGGTAATGCATACAGCAGGAATACACTGAACAAAGGGATGATTTACACCTGGTGGGACAAGGCCAGATGGCCTAGAATTCCATCACACACCTCAGGACAGTAAGCTGTTTAAAACAGGTGACATATTTCTAGAACCTTCCATTTAATATTTTTATTCCATGGTTGACCATAAGTAACTGAATTCATGGAATATGAGGCCATGGATATAGGGAGGCCTGCTGCACTTATGAAGGTTATAATTCTGTCTTCTTCCATTTGTGCTCCTGTTTTGACTTTTTTAGATAAACACAAATTCCTGTTTGTTGCAACCCCACAGAAAACACCTCTATTCTAGCATGTTCCCATAATAAGACTTCTCTGTTTGCCTGATTTGGTAGCTGACTTTCCTCCATGGAATTTAAACTCTTGGAAGGCAGGGACTTCCTCACATATTTTGTTCCAACCTCAGCACCCCAGAATCCTTGCTTGGCACAGAAATTCTACTTTATGTGTTGAACAAAGAAACAAATGAATGTCTATTTTCCAAGCTACCATGGGAGTCTCCTGAAGTCAGACTTTCTTGTTCACTTTCCAGGCATACAGTTAAGTGCTGGGTATAAGATAGGAGTAAACAATGTTTAAACTGTTTCCTTGAGTTGATTCCATTTGAATAGCCCCTTGCAGGGGAAGTTATCAAGGGTGGAGTGGATCAGAATTATCTCCTCATCTCTGTAGACAAAGGCAAATTAAAAGCTAACAAGAGAAATCTCCCACAGAGAAGAGAGAAAGTCTCCTGTTAGGATCAAGGACAGAGGTTTCTCAAATCTCAACCCTCCAAACAGCCAATTATGTCTCTCCAGCACCACAATTCTATTTATGAAAGTAAATCCTCACCTTATCACGAGGAAACATGCTGTGGTGTCAACTCTATTTTAAAAGACCTTTATAGTCGCCACAACTTTGATATATGCATTTTATTGTGGCACCATTTGTACTGAGGGAGTTAAGGTTGAGTCAGCACTTCCAGCAAGAAATCTACATTCTTGGAATTTATAACTTGGCCATAAAAACTCAACCATGGCTTTGGCGATAACGGAACGAAGCCTACCCTGATGTGTCGGGATACACAAAAGAACCCCCTGGAGCTGCCACCCTAGTGGCTCCAGGGAGACCATGGGTCTATCTCCTTTGTACAGTTAAGTCCCAATTTATGTTAAGGACTGAAACTCACTCAGGAGATGCACAATCTCTCCTTATTCACCAAGAAGTAGAGTAAGCCTGTGTCTGTCTCTCTGTGTGTGTCTGTGCGATTTTGTGGATATTTTGCTCTTAATTAGCTGGTCTCCCTTCCACCTCACATCCGAGGTTAAGGGAAATACCAGATCTACTGAGTCTACTCGCAAGCCTTCTCAAACTTGAACGCTCCTCCAAATCACCCAGGGGGATTTTCCGAACTGCAGATCCAAGAAGTTTCCAGTGGAGTGTGTGTTTTCTTCTATTAATTTTAATTAATTAATTTTGAAAAGGAGAGAAAGTGTGCTCTTCCACTCAGCGGTTCACTACCCAAATGCCTACAATAGATAGGGCTTGGCCAGGCCAAAGTCAGGAGCAAAGTACTCAGTCCAGGTCTCTCATCTGAGTGGCAGAGGCCCAACTCCTTGAGCTGGTCTCTCAGGGTGTACATTAGCAGGAAGCAGCTCCAATATGGCAACACAGAGTCCCAAACTGCATCCCGAACAAGGACCAAAACACCTACCTTCCGAGTTCACATCTTCACATTTCACCCAGACAGTGCCAATGCTGCTGTTGCATGATCTTAGAAATCCCCTAATATGTATGCCCCCTCCCCTGCATATGCATTCTTCCCTAATGGAGCCTCCCACCCCGATGGGTCCCTAGCCCTGGCTTAGGTTTAATACCAGCTTCCACCCCCATCATTAATGCTTTCCATTGCTTCCAACAAACATAGTTGCCTTTATTCCTCTCTCCACATTACTTCAAGGAAGGCTTCCAAAAAAATTTTTTTTTGGATAGATCACTTGTAAACCTAAGTCTTTTGAATAATCCCAACAATGGTCCCCTACATAATTAGCCTGGCATTATTTAGCTATCTCAGCCATACACCCCTTCCCCGCAAGATGAGGATGAGTCATTCCCTTCTCAGTGCTGCCACCATTAAATCTGCCAGGGAGTGTCTAATTATTGACCCACGTCTCTGTCAAACTCAACTGACTGTGAAGTCATAAGAGGCAGGAAACATATTTCACTCTGCTCAGTGTCTACTACCCAAAAGGAGCTCGATAAATATTTGATGAGAGGAGAAATTCATATATTAGGGGGCTTATAATAGGAGCTAACATATATTGAACATTAATTCTGTATCTAGTGCTGTATAAAATGCTTTACACTTATTAACTCACTTAATGCTCAGCACAACCCTGCGACCTCCTACTCACTCTGTGAGATCAGGCACAGCAATGATGCAGAATCATTCCAGAGAGAGGCATGGCTAGAACCGCTTTTTATGAAAATGCCACAATTCTTTTTCTTAGCGGTGTTAACAGACTAATTGAAGAGATGAATTAAAGAATAAAGGATTGAATGACAATCGCTGCCCTTGGGATTCTGTGAAGCCAGGCAACCTGTCCCTGTAAGTCAATGCAAGCACCCCATTCAGGTGAGCCAGTGCAAATACATAAAGCAGAAGACATGATTTATGCCTCGGTTTGCTGTTCTGACCCCTGGCCACTCAAAAATAAGATTTGATTTTAAAAAAACAAATGCCTCCGCATGTTATTTCAGCTCCTTGACACTGAGATGAAGGACGTGAAGACGCTGGACACAAAGGCAAGTTGAAGAGTAGTGAACATTTTCTACCTATAAATATCACAAAGGCTTGAGAGGGTAAAAATGCCAAACGCTGTCACTCTCATCCATCCACCCAAGCATCGTTTCCCTCATCCATTTATCCACAGTGTTCACCCATTTATTCACTTAGCCATCCGTTGATGCATTCCAACATGCCTGAAGTCGTCAACTGTCTTTCTACATCTTAGGCATTATTTCAGTGTTAGACAGATACCAAGTTTGCAAGACAGTGAGAGGAATTTCCCTAAAAGAGGCAATTGTTTCTGAATTGTTGCTTGAGGAATATATTAATATGAAAAAAAATTGTTGGGAATGAAGGCCTAAAGATCAGTGTATGCTACACACTGGATGTCAGAGAGGTGTGGGGATGGAATTCCAGACATAAGTAACATATAAGTAACATAAGTGTGCAAGCAAGTCCAGGAGACTTGAATCTTTGAAGAGAGTTCAGGAGGACTGAACAGAAATTAGAGCACAGAGCACCGGGGTGGTGGGAAAAGACAAGATAATGATGTGGACAAGGAGGCTGGGGCCTCCATTTCGGTTTGAATCATTAAGGGATGTCAATAGGCATGTGATGATCCTGCAGGGGATTCCCTGAGAAAGTGCTGCACCAAGTGGAGGACTTCTGAGAACCATCTTCCTATCTGTGAGAGTACTTCAAAAAGTCTGTGGGAAAACTTTAATTAAAAACTAAGTTTATTTTGGTTGCGAACATTTTTGAAAGTCCTGCCTAGATTTCTCACTAACAAGTTCATGGAGAGGCTTATGGTCGCCACTGGGGCATAACACATTAAAATGACACCTGTAATGACAGCATGCCCTATGACACTGGTTTACATTCTGGCTGCTCCAATTCCAATGAAATTCCCTGCTAGTACCCTTGAGAAAGCAGGGGATGACTGGCCTAAATACTGGGGTCTTTGCATTCACATGGGAAGACAAAAGCCAGGAAGAAAGTGCAGTTAGGGCAATTTGAGCTTTCATCCTGCAAGACCCCTCACTGGAGACAATAAAGAGAGAGCTGGCTCCTTGGTTGGAGCAAGAGTTAGACAGAAATGAAGGATAAAGGAATGAGAGAAAAGGAAGCACTGATTAATACCCACATTACGATAGAGATGTGGTCTGGAGATAGAGATACAGCCATCGATCTGGATGGTCAACATAGACTTACGATAAAACAGTGCTATTAAACTTGCATTTCTAAATATCCCTATGCCCTAGGATTCATACATTTTCCAATTCCCTAAATCTTAAATGAACGCCTTGCCTTGCCAGACAATTTGTGTGTGTGTGTGTGTTTGGGTGCGGGAGCGGGGTGGATTTGGACATGGGGAAAGTGAAAAGAGAGGGTCGAAGATGAGAACCAGGGAAGGAACAGCTGAAAAATACCAGTGTACAGCTTAGGAGAGAGATGCTGAAACAGCTCTTGCAGGTGAGAACAGGCACCAGAACAGGAAAGATGTGAAACAGCATTTTATGAACGGGTGCCAGATATTTTCTATTATTCTCTGCAGTTGTAGAGGGCATTGCACTGCTAGCTCCCACGAGATTGGTTAAGTCCCCGCAGAATCTGAGAGCTGTGCTCAGACATTTTCAGATGGCCCTTGGATCCTACAGAGTCATCTTGGAGCAACTCTCACAACAGAAGAGGAGTACTCAAGGCCAGGAAAGAACTGTGTTCCCGGTATCTTCACCAGGAACCTGCAGGGGAGGAATGAAGGAGGACCCAAGAGGCATGAGCTCAGGAAAGTCAAGAATCTCCCTTCATCACCACTTACACATTTATTCAACCCACTGACCCCAAGGAGGCAGTACATGGGTCCACTGTCCTGGCTTCCCTAGACAGAAAACGCAAGTGTCAACGGCAGAGCATCATGGTGGTTTCTCCGGCAGATATCACTCAGGTGACAGAGAAGGAAGAACACAGGATCCAGGAAGAATGCTTGGTAATACAGTCACCCCTGTGGCATCGACGTGGATGGGCACTATGGCTCCTATGGACACCAAACTCCAAGGATGTCCAGGTTGTTTACTTAAAAAATGATAGAAGATTCGCCTATAACCTCAACATGTATATGCAGATAGAGAAGAAGAGAGACAGAGAGGTCTTCAATCATCTCTAGCTTGCTTGCGGTAATTAACAATACATAAATACCATGTAAATAGTTGTTATACTGCTATGCTTAACAGTTAGATTAACAGATGTGGAATTCAGAACACAGAGAGCCAACTACATCGAACCCTTCTGTGTCTGTCATTGACATCCCTGTGTTGTTAATACTACATCTATCCATGTGATCGACATCCACCCCCTGGAAAGATTTACATACACCCTGTCTCTCTTTAAAACTCTCCTGAAAGCTGTAGAATGTAAATTTACCTGGGTAAAGAAAAAACAAGCAAAAAAAAAAAAATTACAGAATAAACACAGCTTCCATTTGTGTCCTGATGTAAATTCAAGCAAAGTTGTTAAGTAACACTGGCATAAAAACTAATTTCTACAAATCCTCCTGCTGGTAAATTCTTCATTCATTTGTTCGTTCACTTCATTTTGATCAATGCCCACACACAGTTAATCACACAATAGTGATGAACAATCCATGCACTGGAGCCAGACAGACATGGAGTTGGAATAAATGGATGCTGGTCTTGCTAATGATAGCAATAATTATAACACTAAATGCTGCCACATGTGCCACACCCAGTGGGAATGACAAGATCGTAGAGATAAACGTTCCACCCTTACCTTGGAATTGCTTAAAACCCTTGTGGCAGGATGGAGTCTGGAAGAGAAACTCAAGGCTCTGTAATACTATTAATTGCCTATAGCAGAACTTCTAGTTAAAAGTGGCTAAAGCCATTGTGGGTTTTCTCATTTTTTTTTTAACAAGAAGCATGAAGGTGGGTCGTGCCAGGAATCGTCTTTCCAGCCCTCTTATTGCAGTGCTGACTCACACCTCTGCATGACCATAGTAAGGCTACCATAGAAGGAATCACACTCAAGACAGGAAGGCAAAGTTCTGGTGGCTTGTTCTTACCACGCAGAAGCAACACCTCTTTCAAGAAGTCATCAATAGCCAAGTTCAATTATATCAGGACTCAAGGTTGGTTCCCATGGGTGTGGAGGGGCAGGTCAAGATTTTCAGCTTCTGCAGAAAGAAGAGAGAGGGCTGGGAAAGGCTATTGGTTTAGCCAACTAACAGTGCCCCCACTAAGGAACTCTCAACACACAATAGAGGTGAACTAGTATGAAAGCGGGGCTGACACATTCACCCAAGGAATAAGAGAGAAAGATGGTGTGCTTTGGGGGTCTCCGAAAGACTTTGCCCAGACACAACACTGAAGCTACACCTTAAAGAAGTGGGTGACAGTGGGTCATCCCGTGTCAGGGGGAAGCAAGGGTCAAGGCAGGGAGAGGACGGAAAGTAAGACATGACAGATTGGTGAAGCTCGAGCAGGTAGAACAAGAAACTGCGCTAGGGATTGGGACAGATAGGCAAGGCCCCAGTTGTTCTTGTCTGATAGTAACAGGGACAAAACAAGAGACTGTTTCTGGCGAGTGTGAAATGACACATCCACACAGAGCACGAAGTCACAGGAAGAAAGAAAAATCCTCTTGTTAAATGCTCATGCAAGTCTTGGCATTTCTGTTTTGTTTTGTGTTTTTTTTAATCAAGGAGAAAGCCTTGGTAGTGGTGTACCTCTACAAACCTCTAATTCTTACATTTGGTTTTTCTTTTTAGCACAAGGAGAGTAAGCTGGGGGCAGAGAGTATCATCAAGAGTCACCGGCTAGGATTTAATCACACTCTTTGGGTTTGTTCTGTTTTCATTACACTCATGTTTATGGTTACCAGAGAGTGGTGGCAAATGACCCGGTACATGGGAATCCAAGTAGTTAATTTATTTTAACCTATGTGAATAGTTTCAAAAGTAAGTTAATTCACAGGAAAAGGTTGAGTGACTGTTGGTGGTATGCCAAATGATAGAATTCATGAAAGCCATCCGCAGTGACCTCCTCACATCATCAAACCACCACAGAGATGGTTTGAGCCTGAGGAGGAGGAGGAAGGGCAAGTCTGGAACATTTGAAGAATGGTGCTCAGAGACTCAAGTCTCTTTGCACAGAAAGTGGTGGGAGAAAGCGATCAGATGTGTTTTATAAAGGAGTCGCCTGAAGAGGAAGGGAGTGAACATGGGGCAAAGAGCTGAGAACGCAGCTTGGCTCATCAAACGTGTGATTAACAGAGCACTACCATATGCCTCCTGTCATTACCAGTTTGGGAGGCAAAACGAGTTGGGGGGTGGGAGGTGGCACTCAGGAACAAGTCAACTGAGCCAAACTGAGGCACGGTAGGAATGGCCAGAGAGACAGGAGGCATTTCGGAAGCAGAATCTGCAGCTCCCGGAGCCGACACGGGCCTGGGTGAGTGAGTGGCTCCTCTCCCATTGGCACTCTGCGCTGTCTGAATCCCTGGTGCTTCATGGTGACTCCTGCCAGGCCCTCCCTGTGCAGCCTCTCGCAGATGAGGCTGTGCACACACAGATAACAATCCCCAAGCACATTCTGTCCCAAATGAGGCATCTTGTCTTTTTCAGAATATCAGCTGTCACACATCGCAAGAATCCTCATCTTCTAAAACGAGAAAGGGGAAAGAAAAGGGAAGGGGGGTGGGGAGGAAAAGAACCTGAACAAATACTAAAAAAAGATCCCAAACCTTGCTGTGAAGAATGTATCATCAGCCACAGAGTTCTTCTCAACGAGGCAGCCTCCCCAGGAACATAGTCAGCAGCTCAGCAAAGGCAGAAGGAGTCGGGAGAGGAGATGGGAAAGAGTGGGAGCCTAACACTGCCAGGGACAGGAACCCCCATCCACTCCCACTCCCCACCTGTGTTCTGATTCCCTCTCCACCCTCACTATGGTTCAGGTTGGAGGCCGGAGTCCAGATGCACTGAGTAACTTGACAACTGCCACAGAGCCAACAAAAGGTCACTCTGGATTCTAACCATGCCCTACCAGCTCACAGGCTGAACAACGTTCCCCAATAGACCAATAAGTTAGATGGAACGAAAACTGGAAGGCTGTGTGAACTCCTTACTATCATCTCTGGTTGGACTATGTTAAATCCATTGCTCTCTCAACAGTCACAGCATCCTTGTGGGTTCATAGCCACATATATGAGACAACAGACAAGCAGCAGGGAGCTGGAGTTGGACCATATGACTGAAACCTAAGAGAATCTCCAAGAAGACAAGAGACGTAACGATTAGTTAGGGGTGGAACCCAAAGGGTTGGAGAATGGGAGGTTCAGCCCACCATCTCCCCATAACCTAGAACCAAACTCAATGGGGTCATTGATGTGATTCTCACCCATCTCTGTCTCCCTCCCCAGACTTGGCTCAGGATATCTGCTCATTTCTACATCCCTATTGTTCAAAGCCCCATGTGCACCAAGCATCTGCTGAATGCTTGAGGCATATGATGAATTCTATATGGAAAGGAACATTCTGCCCAACTTTTCTACTGCATAGTCTAGGCTGTCACAGGGTCACTGAAAATCCAGAAGGCCCCAGAATCTTCCGCATGTGCTCTTTGAGCTCCTCCTTTCCCCTAGCCTCCTCCAATATCAATGACTTACCGACAGGTGACTTCTCTGCCTAGATCTAGGTGCTGCTTCATTTGCGAACCACACTGTGTTTCAGCTAAAGCAGGCTCAAGGCAACCAACTTTCCTATTAGATTAAGACTCGCCCTTGCCTCCACCCCAGTCCCTTTCAAGGAAAAGGGACTAGAATGACAATGTGTCTGTGACCTGGGGAGAGAAAGGAATGCTCTGAAGTTGTTAAGTAGCATTGGAAAACAACTGGTTGAGCGAGAAATTTCTGGTGTCTCCTTGACAAGGTGGCCTACGAAGGATCATATTTGGGCTCACCCAACAAGTCTCAGAGGATAGACAGATGACATGGATAGAAATTATCCCCCCAAAAACCTGGAAGAAATTCCTCACCATTCAGATAGCATCCAGTGGCTAACCCGAGAGCAGCAGACAGGTGCAGGAACAAACTCTTCGGGGCATTTTCAGATGATCTTGGACATCCCAAGCAGTAACCAGTTGTCTACCCTCAAAAGACATTACTGATTGCCTTCTGTGTGCCTGCCCTGTACCCACTGCCTCATTTGTTAAGTATACCCACAATTCCCATTTGAGGAGTTTCCCTGGTATACCCAATGATCAGAGTCCAAAAAAAAAACTACAAAAACAGCCAATTAGCTCTAGTCTCATGCTACATCTCTTAGGACCAAGGCCAACAATGCAATAGAATTAACATAAACTTTGTTCCCTGATGTCCAAGTCCCTGCCTGGGACACCAATTATTGGTGATGATATTAAGAGTGAAAAAGAGTCTGTTTTAACATCAATCATGTGTTCCAGGCTCTGTCCTGAGAACTTAAATCATGCTATGAGTTCACTTCATCCTCATAACAAACCAATAAGACTGTGCCAGTAGTCATCCCATTTCATAGCTAGGAAAGCTGCGGCAAAATGAGTTTAAAATAAGACTTGTTCAACATCATGCAATCAACAAGCAATAGATTCAGGATATGAAGTCATCCATTCTGGTTCCAGGGCCTGGTGCTATTAACACTACACATTTTGCTATTATAAAATTAAATCTAGCATTAGGAATTATGACATCACAGGGGTACTTCCAAAGGCTTACAGAAAATAGAATTAAGTGACAAGTTTATTTTGCTGCAAAAATTTTGAAGCTCGGGCATAATTTTTTTCATAGCACACATTCTCCATGAACTTCTTGAAGGCCTGTTGTATAGCAATTTAATAAGACAATAAACATCCGTAGTAGCTCTGATTCCCCCAAAGATGGATGCAACAAAGTCTCCCAACTCCACTTTTTTTTTTTTAAGAATATCATTTTGGAGTAACCCTCCCACTGGAAGTAGGGCTTATGCCCCCTCCCACTGAACACCGACATACAGCACGTGACGTTAAGGCCCTCTGTCGTACATTTCTGTCTGGTTCTCATGTCCTCACTCAGCCTGAGTGTCTAGTGTTGCCATGCTGTGGGGAAGGCCAGATGAGCCCACAGGGCTAAGCCAGCGGCAATAACACACTGTATGTGTTATTGCACGTTGCATGCAGGTCAGCTCAGGTTCCAGATAATGACTGTATCACCACCTGACATGACAGCACAGATATTTCCAGATAGTTTTTGCTTCCATTTATGGGGTCACTCCCACTCTTCAAATCTTCCCAGTGGAACGTCTAGGTATTAGTGATTAGGGACAAACCCTCTCAAAATCCTGATCCATGGAGGGTGTGACGGTGATACAGTGATCCTTTCAAACCATCTTGTTCTAAACAGCTTTGAAAATCTGTATTTTCTTATTTATTAGGAGGAGGAGCAGGGAGAGAGAGAGAGAGAGAGAGAGAGAGAAAGAGAGAGAGAGAGAGAGAGTGTGCATGTACTCCCCAAATGCCCACAACAGTTGGGGTTAGATAAGAGTCTAAGCCAGGAGCCAGAAATGCAATCCAGGATACTAAAATGAGTGATGGGAACCTCATTACTGAGCCCTCACTGCTGCCCCCTAGAGGCTCTAACAGAAAGCTGGAGGCAGGAGCTGGAGCTGGGAATCAAACTCAGGTACTCCAAAGTGGCATATGAGTGTCTTAACTGTTAGGCTTAAACAACCACTCCTATAATACATTTTCACAGGAGGGGTTAACTGGGCACTGCCTCATTCAGCCCCTAATACCCAGTGACCAGCCTAGTATGGCCCCCATCATGTCTTGTTGGACATCCTGAGTGCCAACAGCCAACCTCAATTTCTACTTCTTGTCTGTAACTAGGTCTTTGTGACACCACAGAGAAACCAATCATACCAGACCTTGCTTCACTTCCTGGAACTTTTGTTGATCCTTCAGAGCTTGTCCACAGCACTCCATGACCAGTCTCCTTCATCTCCTAGTCATCTCTGTTTACGTTCAAGTGACCCAGACATGTCAATTCAGAAGCCGAGCTGACTCAACTTTCTTCATTTGACAGATGGGGAAAATAATAATAAACAAACAAACAAAAAGAACAAAAAAAGCAGGCCAAGCAGAATAGACACTAGAAATTGACATTCCCTGAATCAGCAATGTGTGTTTATACATTTAGTCTTGACACACTGCTTCTTATGTTAGTATCACTGAGCCCATTATACAGATGCACAACCCGAGGCTCAGAAAGAGGAACCTAATTTTGAATGCAAAATTGTGTTCAGCTGCCTCAGTATTCCTAGATAGGTCATACTCAGGAAAACTGAAGGCAAGATTGATCAGAGATTTCAAGATGGAAAAACTGTTGGAATCTTTCTCCAGGCAGATTTTTTTCCAGGGGAACAATCCTGGTCCAGGTTTCCTATTCTTTGATAATAGATCTTTTACTCTCAACACACCTAGGGAACAAAGGTGGGTCCTTCTCAAGAATGGGTGTGGCTAAGCAGAGAAGCACTGGCTGAAACACTGCACACTTTACATCCCTCCATGGTACCTTCTGGATTCTGACCCCTCACAGTCTGGTGTTCTGGGAACTTAGCCTAGGAAGCAGGAACAAATCCATCTTTGCTGAGTGTGTAACACCTGCTCATGGAAGCAAACATAAAGTGGTGGCCAACAGAGCAACTTTGGAATCAGATAAAGGTATAGGTTCCAGCCCTGCCACTCATCATATTAGTTGTATCACGTGGCAAACTGTGCAGCCTCCACAAATGTCCAAGCTCTCACCGAAGTTCCTGGGAGGATTATGAGATAATGCAGAGAGCTGGGCATGTAATAACACCCCCCCCCATGATGATGATCATTGATATACATAGGAACGTAAGCCTCACCAAACAGAAGAATACAACTTCTCCCCAAAGTCCCCAAAGGATCTAAAAAAAAAAAAAAAACTAAAGTGTAAACAATTAGTAGAAATCCCACCTTGAGTCAGGCAGGCCAGCCTCCAATTCCCAAGCAGGTATGTACTTGCATGGCTTTTATCTTTCAGTTCTCCCAAATTGTCAGAAACATTTCTACACAAGTTACTCTCAGTAATGGTAAGATTCACATTTTCAATCTTCGGGGAAAAAAAAAACAACTTTTTTTTGGTGACTGCAAAGCTCTACTTCTGATCTGGGGGCTGGAGGTGAGAACTTTCTGGATCTTCAGTCTTAAAAAGGAATCTGGGAAAAGATAAGATGCAGGGTCCCATCCGTTTTCTCCGAAGGAGGAGAGTGCATAAAGGCACCTGAGGAAAGATTCCATTGTCATCCAATTAATGCATCTCCAGAAGGGTTGCTAGCTGCCACGGATCACTCCTCCATCAGAGAAATCAATTTAGCATTCGACGTCTCATCCTGTGGTGCATACTGAAGTGTGAGCTGACAAGGATGGGAAACAGATTTGTGTTAAATACAGCCAATAAAGTGTGTGGCTCAAGGTTATAGCAGTCAACAGCAATCCAGTGCCTTGGAAGCCTAGAGACCCTCATTCATCAGCCGGTGTCAGCGGCACCGAAAGGAAGCCATAGATCTGGCTCTGGCAGGGGGATGGTGGTGGTGACCCTCATTGGGACTTGGGGGTCTCAGTAGCCTGAGGGGCTGGTTTTGCAACAGACCCTTGGAATAGGCTGTTTCTAAGCACACAGGGGTTATTATTTTTGTTTGGCTGGCTAGCTGGCTGGCTGGTTGTAGTAAGACTGCTTGTTTTTGCTTGCCAGGCATCCAACTGGCTCTTTTCCTATCGATGGGACCCTCTGCATCTCAGGGACTAGATCCTCTTCTGCTTCTCTGGAGATGTAGGTAGAATTTCGTCCATCCCTTTAGTTTTCAGGGTAGTCAGGTTTGCAGCACCCTTAGAACACAAAGCACCCTGGGGCCTCTGGAGAGCTTCTGGGATGTGTCCAAGACCCATGGAAGGACATGCAGAGACAATGTGACTCAGCCATGGGATTCACTGTAACATTTTTTATTAATTATTATTATTGCAAGAAGTCATCTTTCCGTCAGGATGGTCTGGAAGAAAGAGAACAAGCCTAAAGCGTTGGCAGCCACCTTATGAAAACAAGGGGAGAATGGAGTGCACTGAAAGAAAATAGACACAAAAGACGGCGAGAAAAAATCCAAAATCTGACATGATCTGAACTCCTACATCAGTCGTTACTGGAGGACCATTCCCTGGGCCTTTGAGCAACTAAATACATTAAGTCTCTGCCTTAGTTGTAAGTCAATCTGAGCTGATTATTTTTGTCACTGCAATTATTTTGTCATTACAATTTCAACACAGCTGATGAAGCAGGCAGGCCTGCTTTGACCACATTAAGTCTCCGCGGAACCTCCTATAATGCTACACTGAGCAACAGCCACATCTTCCAATCTGAGTCAAACTCACAGAGCATGAGCAACACAGACATAGTATTGAGAATTTCTCGGGACTGATAAGGAGGCAGCCCAACTTGAGGGTAGCAGGTGCTGGGTGTGCTCCACCAGATGCCTATCCCTGTTAACATCTCCACACGCACAGCCTCCACCCTTACGGGAAGAATGGAGACTCTCGCTGGCCATGAGTCCACTGAATGGTCACCAATGTCTATGGGTTAATACCTCCCTGTGGCCAGTCCTTTCTTACTGACTAGGAGGGTAGGGTCAAACACTCACGTTCCCCAGCCCTTCAGTGAGCATTATTATGGGTCACGATTTCAATCACAAAGCAAAACTCCAGACAGCCATTAAGAAGGCTGGATTTGAAACACAACCTTTCCTTTCTCACATCCTCTTCCTGATTCAGATTCATCATGGTATCACCCCACGCCATAATTTGAACCTCACCTGCTCCAGCTTCGTGTCTCAATCGAAACTTCATGGGCTCTCCCATCACACATCCCTGCTCCTTCCCTGGTGGAAGTGCCTGCCTTGAATAGTCTTTGTCAAGAACATCCTCCTCCTCCCCATTCAGGTCACCCCAACCTTCCACAAATCGCAGTTCACAATCCTTTGAAATTCATCTCCCCGCTCCCCCGAGCCTGCACATTCCATGAAGCCAAACAAAATCCTCGAAGTTCTCACACCCCTTCCACCCACTCCAAAAAAAATTCATCCATGCGTTCAGGCAACAAAAATAGATTCCTTCCAGAAGGGAATGCTGTTGCCACCCAAATAGGGTTTACCTATAAATACCAGAGCAAAGGACAGGCAGCAGGCGCCGGTGCTGGTGCCAGAGCCCAAGCTGAAAGACAGGAACACATCCTGCCGGTCCCTCCGAGGTCTGGCTGCTGTCTCCCTCCACTCTCACCTCGCGTCTCACCTCCTCTGCCTTCCCTCTGGCATTTCACTGGGATCCAGACACACCGCATGAACCTCACACAGAGCCCCCAAAATAGACTACACTCTCTTTTTTCCTTCTGCCTTTTGAGGTGCTGTTCCATCTGCCTGAAATATCTTATCAGCGCGGAGGCTCTTAAGGAGCTTGCGTTCTTCTCATGCCGTCCAGACGCATGCATTTCAGAACTTTCTCACCAGAGAGGGAGAAAACGCAGGGTGGACTGCCGCATAGGGAGCTTCCCTCCCTCAGAGCAGATGCTGCAGCAGCGTGACCCGATGCTACAGATGGAAGGGAAGATCTGGAGGAGGTAGCAGTTCCCCAAATTCAGGACACACGTAGCCATTCTCTTAGACGTTCTGCCAAACGCCTTTAGCGGGTACACACACTCAGCAGCATCTAATACTGAAATACGTAGCAAGTAATAAAATGGATGATGCCAATGTTCTTCAACTTTTTGGACTGCTTAAAAAAGGGGAGCGGGGAGACAAGCAGGTGGTGTAGGGGTAAAGTTGTTGATTGGGACAATCATATGCTATGTCAAGGTACCTGGGTTCGAGCTCCAGTCCCAGTTCCTGATTCCAGCTTCCTACTCGTGTAAATCCTGGAAGGCCGCTGGTGTTGGCCCAAGGACTTCGTTCCCTGCCACCAACCTGAGCCACACAGGTTGAGTTCCTGTCTCCTGGACTGCTCATTGAACTGTCACATGGGATCTCTCTCTCCATCTGCCTCTTCCATAACTTTTGAAATGAGGAGAAAGTCTCATTTCTGTTATTCCCTCCATTTTACATGCCTGACATTGCTATTTTTCTCTCATTTAACAGGTGAAAAAAAATAGTGGTAACAATACTGTTTACTCATGTGTAATATTTGCCATTCCCTCCTACTCATAAAAAAAAATGGTATCTCTTGTTTCTTTTCTGTTTCCATGTAAACTTTTAAGTTCAAAGAGTTAAAGATATTAATGAATCACACACACGTGTGTTACATGTGATGTTACACACACATACATTTGTCAGCATGTTAAGCTGACAAACTGTGAAGGTGATATTCAGAGGAACCAAGTAGGTGAGAGAGAGCTAGAAAAACAAGCTGGTGTCGCTAACTTCTGAGACTCCTTTCCTTCCATGATTTTACAATTAGTGCATGTTTGGTGAATGGGGCCACAAGTGCAGATACTTCCTAAACCCTCTGAAAATGCAGACCTTGAGAAACTGGCTCAAGTCGGTCTTCAGAGCTTTCTAGAGGACTTTAGAAACCAGGTAATTATCCCAGCCTTTCTCCCTGCCTCCCCACCTCTAAGGATATCTAAACTGAATTTCACAATGCTGGATGAATTTCACACCACTGGATGACTGGATGAAAAACCACTGTTTTAGCTGCATGTGACTCCTCTGAAGTGCCAGGCAGAGGAAGTTCCCATCTTGCCGATTCCCGGCAGTGATGCACCACAAAGGCTCTTCTGTCTTTGATAAACAAATGAAGTTACACATTAAAGGTCCTTTCTGATCCTCATTTAAGGAAGCATCCCCAAAGCAAACCAGCCAGACCTTCCTAAGCAGCTTTGGACGTCAAGGTTGAAAAGCAAGGAGTGCTGAATTGAGCTTGTCATTTCCATTCCGCAATGTGGCTGGGAGATAGGCGAGAAGAAGCTTTTCTTCTCTTGACCTTTCTGCTCGCACATTCTCACTCAACCGAAATCAATCCAATATATTTATCAGGCAACCTTTTAGGAACCAGGCACCGTTCCAAACACTGGGGATAAACAAGAGTCCACAAGCTACATGGTGTCTGACGCACCCCTCTCCCTGCAGCACCAGTGTTCTAAAGATCCTAGAGAGAGGAGAAAGCTAGTGAGCACGCAGGAAAATGAAGCAATTAAAAAGAGAACTCCAGAAGTAGAGACACTATTTTTAAAAAAGAAGGGGATCCATCCGAGTGTATCCATTGGGATGTACATGGGTGTGCACTGGATACAAGGCCAAGGCAGATAAGGATCTCTGTGATGTTTCGATCTGAGAGTCAAATAATAGAATAAGCAGCCTTCTACCAACAGAGGGAAGGACAGCATGGACAACAGCCATGCAAGGGGCCTCCCACCTCTCGATCCTCTCATCTCATCATTTTTATCTTCCCATATTCTTGATGCTTCTCTAGATAGCCCCCACTTGTTGGTATGTGGGTTAGAGATGTGGCTGGTTCTAGTTCTAGTTCTAGTCCTAACAGAAACTAAGCTTGTGATTAATCATGCTGAGTCTCCATGTGCCCATCTGTAAAATGGCAACAAGAATAAAACTCACAGGATTACGTTGAAAGTAAGATGATGCGCACAAAATGTTCGACTTGTTGCTGGGGAATGAGTTGCCAGTCACACTAACTCATCACACTGACGGTGTTAGTTTCCGTGGAAAAACTCCAAACGGCACTTGGGGTCATCTGAGGCAAAGAGCATCCAGTTCTGTGCAGACGCTGATTTGAATTTGACTCCTGAGTCTGAGACTGAGGGCGATATTATTTTTGGTGGTTGTTCCAGGTATTTCCTGCCATCCCTTCGATAGCTAGAACATTCTATGCCCTCTGTCTTCATTACAGGCCTTTCTCTCCTTTCTCTTCCCAGGAGGGACCCAGACAGAAAGAGTCAGTTCTTGCCCTTTGAGGTTCAAAACCAGCCTTTGAAACTCAAGGCAGGGACTGCAGTCTTGAGAGAGAGAGAAAAGTCTTTTTTCAGATTTAAAAGCCTGTATCTTTTTGAGTTTCAAAAGACCAAAATCCTGGGCTAAATAATAGGCATAGAAGAATTTGCTCACTGATCTGTGAGAAGAAGCTTTTCCGTCTGGCATACACACACACACACAACCCTATAAGCTAGAAAGAAAGCAACAGACTAGAAGCAGAATTTAGAATCTAGACAGGGTACCTGGGCAAACCAAGTCCAGTGGAATACAAAAGCTAAGAATAAAACTATAGATAGGAGGCTATAGAAGAACCTCTTCTCATTTATCACGCGGAGACCAGGAACTAGATAAGATCAGTTAAGTTCTCAACCGACTTCCCAGTCAAGCCTGGAGCTCAGAAACAACAGGCTGCTGTGACAAGACAAAGAGACTGATGTTGTATCTGGGGCCGTTGCACGCACAGAGGCAAAGCCCGGACTTGTCTCCAACTCTCACAGGAGTGCCGGACAGCACACTGGGAGCTGTTCTCCTCTTGGGCACCTGTCTCTTATGTGTGGCTCAATACAGAAACCCGACTGCGCCCCTAAGACATTGTTGAACAGCATGTTAATGGCCCCCTTGCTGACAAACGCCCTTGACGAGGCTATAGAGTAGCCCTGAGCCCGTCCAGCAGGACAGGTGAATGAGAGTCAGGCTTGATTCTTCAGAGGGATGAACTGTACAGTGCTTGACTTCTATTTGGAGGGACATGGAACATGCCTTCACCGTTCACTCACAATCTGAAGGGGGTCTCAGCAAAGATGACCCACCATCAGCCTGTCAATGCAGAGGCAATGCAGCTGAAAACCATGAAACAAGAAGCTGGCATGCTTCTCGGTCCCTCTGCCACCCTCCACTTCACCTTCTCTCCAAGAACAGAAATGGAAGCATTTGCAGTCCAGTGCTAGACTCGGGCATTAGGCCCTGCAGTCTCTTGAGCTCAACTGTTTGGTTTGCTTGACTCAAAACTGCAGAAATTGTTTAAAAGGAGTGACTCTTAACAGACACAACAAGGGAGGAACTGGGGAAGCTTTTCAGAGACGTATTCAGTTCAGCAGCTGGGTATTAGTTGGAGTACGCCCCCTGAATCCTGTGGTAGACGAACACAAGCCACTGGCCACTAGCTTACCTGAGTTTACAATGACTTTGTTCTCCCAGGGAAAGGGAGAGAGAGAGAGAGACAGAGAAAGAGAGAGAGAGAGGTAACTACCTCCATTTCTGCAAGGGGGCTCACCCTGTACCCCTCCAAAAACAATTGCATTGAAAGCAAGACTATAAAAATGAACCATGCATAGATCGGTGAGGCCAACAGCTTTTCAGAACTATTGCATCCACCTGGGCAGAACCCTTGCAGTATGTGCCACCTGGGTTGATATCAGGTGGTCTTTCCCCATCCTTGGGTGCTGGGATGACTGGGAGGCTGGCTATGGCCTATCCCCTTAATCTCCCCGTTTCCCCCAGAGATGGGAAGAAGAAATAAAATGTGTGGAAACAATGATCAGACTCACTTCTCCCTAATCCTAGATCTTTTCCACTCTGATCAATTATGTAAACATTATCTAAAATAATAAAAAGAAAAGAGGCTTTTTTGGGGAGGTGGGGAAAGTTGTCTTTTTAAGAAGTGAACCATTAATGGACTGCCTCTTCTTGAAAGATCTCTTCATCAAGATGACCCCTGGGAAGAAGAACTGTTAGCGTCCAGATGATGACTGCAAGGCTTTCTTATTTCTAACTAAAGGAAGTGTACAGTCGATGGGCCGGCCCTCTGAGTCCCTGGGCTTGCTCCCACATCCTCTTTGAGGACCACTCTTCTTTACTTCCCACTTCCTCAACTCTACCCGGTCCCCATAACACACAAGGACTGAGCACATGCATTGCCAGGTGATCGGAAGTCACAGATGGTGCCTCCATCATCCACTATAGATTCTTCTGCTAAGGACCCAGCAAAGGTGGGAACACTGAGTGGCTGGGAGGCCTGTGTTCCACACTGGAGGGCCTGGGTTTGATCCTCAACTCTGGTCCTTAACTCCAGTTCCCCGGTGGCATAGTCTCTGAGAGGCAGCAGATAATGGTTCTGCCACCCAAATAGGAGACCTGGACTCAATTACTATCCCTGACTTCAGTTCTTCTGTGTTTATGGGGTGAACTAGATAATGGGAGCTTTGTCATTCTCTCTTTATCCCTCTGTGTCTCAAGCAGATAAATGGAAAAAACTTTAATATATATATATATATATATATATATATATGTATCATGCAGGGACCAGAAGTCTCAGAATCATTCTGCCCACATGTTGATCATCCAAATAACCCTTCCTCTGGAGTTCACCCCTCAAAACTCAATTTCTTTTGTGTCTGCTCATGCAACAAGGTGGCCTGTAATGTCATTTTCTGACATCTAAGGAGATATTTCTTTTCAATTTGTCTAAAGGTAATCTCATCTTAATTTTACTTGTCTATTCAACACTGAACAAATTTCAAATGTCACTTGAGCAATGTGCTGCGTCCTTCGGGAATTCTTTGTCTATTTGCTTTTCCTTTTCTTTTTGAGTGTCTAAGGAGTTGAGTTCAGATTAAGTTCCTTTCTTTATAACTTCTCTTAACCTGTCCTGACAAAGGATGTGAAAAAACTCAAACTGGAGTTGAAACTGCTGGACATCAGGGAAATGGTCCAGATGATGTAACTGAAGGAGGTTCTCACTCCTGTCCCCCTGGCTCCAACTGTTCTTGTGTGTATATATATCCCTCTCAGCAGACTGGCGCCTTTTGTGAACTCCCAGCCTGGATCTGAATGGTTGTTGAGAGAATGTGAATCAGCCATTGTTTCACCTCTGCTCCACAAGCCAGCTGGTTCTTTCCACTTACGCCCTCCTTGGCTGAGCCATGAGACCTGAAATCCCAGCAAGGAGGCTCATTTCCCTTCATCTCGTAGCATTTCAAGCAGAACTAGCAGAGCCCACCCATCAACTGCAGCCACCCCACCCTCCCATAAAACCACTGAACTACCACAAAGTCTATAAAAATCCATTCTTGCAATGCTAACTGGAGTCGTACTCTTTAAAGACATGCAAACAGGGAAAAGCTCCGTAAAAGGACGTCTCTCTATTCATTCCGCATGCCTGTTCCGATTTTCACTCTATTATTTCATTTCTTAATTTAGCAACCCAAGCACTCCATGAGTTATTTAGCCATTACTGGGGGAACGCACAGGTCTAACGTACTGGGGTGGGAGGAGGAAGGGTGATAGATGTCCATTAGCACCAGGCCTAGTAATGGCCCTATAATGCCGCCTTGCACTTAGCCAGATGAAAGCAGCTATATATTGTGAGGGGTTTTAAAGGGTGTCACAAACCTTAATTAATTCCCAGCGCACCAGAAGGGAAGTATTTACTCCCATTTGAGGCTCTCAGAACTACCGCACAAAGATGGTTAAGTGTCAAAATTAAAAAAAAAAAAAATCTCTAAGTCAACGTCACCTTATATGCTCACAAAGTGTTTCAATGCACGTTTGCATCTGGCATTGTTAATCCATTCAGCCAATCTTCACTGAATGGGAACCATGTGCCTGGCACAGTGCTGGGGCATGGAAGGAACAGAGCAGATCCAAACACGCACCATCACTCCAGCCTCTGCTAACAAAGCCAGCATCCCATGTCAGAGTACCAGTTTCACTCCTAGCTACTCTACTTCTGACCCAGCTTCCAAGTAAGCTGCCTGGGAAGGCAACAGAGAATGGTCTACAAGCTTGGGTCCCTGGATGCACGTGAGAGATCTTGATGGGATTCTTGGCCTCTGACTTCAGCAAGGTACAGCCCTGGCTTTTGCTGTTGTAACCATTTGGAGAGTGAACCAGTGGAGAGGAGATCTCTCTCTCTCTTTCTCTCTCCCCTCTCTCTCTCCTTCCTCTTTGTGGCTTCTTTTTTTAAAAAAAATATCTTGTCATTTACAGAGAATCCTGCTAAAACCCTGGGTTTGTGTCACTGTATTACCAATGACTAGCTATCTGCCTTTAAACAACTTCCTTAATCTTTCTAAGCCTCGGTTTCTTTGTCTACTGTCACTCAGCCAACATTTGACGGGAGGATTGAGACCATGCATGGCATCTGCCCCTAGAGAAGTACTTAATCAAGGTGAGCAGTCGATGACGACTGTTCTCCAGGAGCCTCCTACACTGTGTGTCAGCATGAGCTGGCCCTCAGATGGTGTGCTGAATACGAAGGGTCTGAAACGCTAACTAACCCTGGCAAATTTTCATAGAGGCCTGAATCAGGGACACCTTCCTTTTTCCTACTGCCTGTAGTTTTTCTGAGCATCCCTGGTGGAAAAAAAAAAGTCACTGGGAGCTGGATTTTCTGAAGCATGCAGAGGACCCTACTATCAGGGCCTTTTTCCAGAACCTCCCCTAGGAAGCATTACTAACATGATTTATTAGCTTTGGCCAGTAGGCATGGTGGTTTCTGCCCCCTGGACCATGGCTCAATATTATTTAGTGAAGACTTGGATACAGGCTGATCAGAATCTGTGTGTGATGCAAAACTGGAGATTTAGCTTGTAGGCAATATGCTGCATAATGGAATCCGAATCTCGGAAGACTCTCACCAGCTGGTGTGGAAGGCTGAATCACACAACATGAAACTTAACAGAGATAAACACAAGGTCTTGCCCGTGGGGCCCACGGCCATCTGGATGAGTCCTTCATGGAGAAGCAGGTGCAAATGCACATGGTCAGTTTTCATTCCCTACAAGCTCAATATTACTCAACAGCAGGATGTGGCTTTCAAACGACAGCCAGACCAATGGGGTTACATCACTTGGAGTAGAGTTCTGGAGCAAGGGAGGCGACATTTCTGTGTTGCCTTTCATTAAAGGTTTGGCTACAGGTCTGGCAGATACTAGCATTCCTGAGGATCAAAAAATACGTAAGTAAAGAAATAAGGGGATCCAAATTCACACCTTTGATGGGTGATGACACTGGCAGACAGCCACTGCCGGCATCTGGGGAATGAGTCAGCAAATGGGATTCACTTATACATATTTCTATCTCTTTCTCTCTGTTTTTCAAGTTTAATTTTTTTTTCAAAGGACAACAGGTCGAATATTATGTAGCTGGTGAGCAACTAACTTAAGTTACAAATTTAGTGCTGCAAGACTCGGATTCAGCACTTTAACCATGGTCTATAATTCTATACAGAAGACAGTTCCTCCTATGGAGACACATTCTAAACAAACATGGATGGAGCACCTGTTTGCTGTCTCTAAACTAGAATCTTCTGAGGGCTCACCAGACACTGAACAAAAACAGACACTGGCTTTAGAAATAGGTGAATGGATTGATAAGAAGACGAATTTGCACAGGGAAGAACTGTGTCTAGTAAGAATCATCACTGCATTCATAACAAAGCATCCTAAAACACTTGGTTTAAGGGAAAAGAAAATGTATTCTCTCATAGTACTGAGATCAAGATTCTCACATCAAGGTATATGGGGACAAGGTCATGCTTCCCCAGAAGGTCTTAGGGAAGCATACTTCCCCTCCTCTTCTGGTTTTGGGAGGTTGCCAGCATTCCTTGGTTTGCAACTGCATCACTCCATCTCCAGCACTGTTGTCACCTGGGCTTCTCTTCCGTGAGTCTGCCTCTGTGTCTTTCTTTTCGTACATACACACGTCATTGCCATTTAGAAGCTATACTCCTCACCCTGACCTATCCTTGATGATCTCAGCAGACACCCTGTTTGCAGACAAGGTCACACTCAAAATTTTCACAGATACAAAGACAGGAGGGGAGACTACTCGACCTAATACAATCACTGAACATGATGATCCTTGCTAGGGGGTGAGCATGGCTCAGTCTGGAAGGGGTCTAGCAGGAGGCTTAGAATTTCACAGTGAGAGTCCAGATAGTAAAATAAAATGCCAGTCTAAGCCACTCACCTTCCACTCAATAAACACGGACTCAAGCTTACAGCACATACAGCACAAAGTCATATGCCTGGACTGTCTCACCATAAGACACACTGCTCCCGGTGAAATGTCAGTCTGATAACAGACACAAATCTGAAAGGGGACATCCAAAACATGACAGAGGGAAGATCACTGTGAAGAGTTTCAATGCAGAAGTCAAAAAGATTTAGAGTTGGGCCTAATGGCGCAGTGGTTAAGGTCCTCGCCTTGCACGCCCGGCATCCCATATGGGCGCCGGTTCTAATCCCTGCAGCCCCGCTTCCCATCCAGCTCCCTGCCTGTGGCCTGGGAAAGCAGTCGAGGACGGCCCAAAGCTTTGGGACCCTGCACCTGCATGGGAGACCCGGAAGAGGCTCCTGGCTTCGGATCGGCATAGCTTCGGCCGTTGCACTCACTTGGGGAGTGAATCATCGGACGGAAGATCTTCCTCTCTGTATATCTGCCTTTCCAATAAAAATAAAATAAATCTTAAAAAAAAAAAGATTTAGAGTTAGGGGAGCAGAACCAAAGCATCAGTGAGAAGGCCGAGTTCTCCATGCCAAAGATCATGGTTAAAAATGTGACTCCAGCACAGATTCCATCCTTACTCCTGTGGAGCCCTCTGCCATTCTTGGCACCACTGCCTAAGTGGCACCCCAACCCCCAGCCCCAGGAAATTCAGTCAGTCAACTTCATTACCTTATCTAATTACAACTGATGAGAGACTAGGGGGCAGTGGCTGCGGTTGTCAGAAACAGAACCATGGATTCTACTGTGCTTGGTGTGGGAACACGAGGTTTGCAGCTGCCAGAACCATCCTGCAGCTCCAGGGAGAGAACTTTGAGGCTGCCAAGAACAGCAGATCCTAGGAACAAAGCCATTTCAAAGGAGCACGCCAAAAAAACTGGATCCTGTTGGTATTATGTATGCCCAAAATCAAGCTCGACCTGAAGACAGATCTACCAATGCACCTTTGTTACAGGAATTAAGAGTTACATCTGATTTTGATGAAGTCAGTATCTGCTGGATTTCCTCACACACAAACAAATGACTCATTTCTATCAGGCAACAAAAATGGCATCAGAAGGAACAGAGACAAAAAGATCATGATGTGTTCTAGGAATGGTCAAAACTTTAGTGTGACTGGTAAGTGAGGACTGAATGAAGGAACTGGCAAGAGGTCTCACCAGAAGGCAGCCTTTAGTCAAGTTTGATTTGAGTAGTGCTGTGGAAGTTATCTCCCTTCCAATTCTGAAATGTCTTGGCTCTCTGAGTCAGTTCCAGAAGTCTTTGAAACAGAAAGGAAACATTCAGCCACCACGAGCAGCTTGCCTGAATTATGACCCCAGATTTTAATGTGCCTGTTGTTAGGTATTTTATCTGTATCCATCAATCTGCTGCAAAGTAGGAAGTCAGGGTGAGAGTTACTGCCCCGGGCCTTAGGAGCCCATGATCCTTGAGTGTGCTGGTCACACACCTCGTAATAACCTTCACAGACTGCATGATCCACGGCCAAGCCCTCCACCTCACCCCTCCCAGTCATCAGGTGCTTACAATTCAATCAGACTCAGGATTACAAGAAATGTCCACCTCTGAGCTACGGCATCCCTGGCCAGAGAAAGCTGAAGCCTGGAGTTGCAGTCTAACAAGAACAGGTTCTCTAAACCTGACACGGAGGCACACTCTCGCCCATGAAGTGCCTGAAATTCACTCTGCTCTCCCCACGCAGGACACACAGATGTACCTGTCTATGTCTTCAGAAAAGAAGCCTTCGGAATGAACAAGGATTCACCTGGACATGGGCAGCAAACCTCAACACAGTCATGGATGAACAATTCCACACACAGAGGATCCTGCCTTTACCCTCGTCTACTGGAGATGGCAGATGATTGGAAGGAGGGATGGATTCATGGGCGGATAACATGGGATTGAGGATGCGTAGTGGGCAAGGGAAGACATCCAATGGATACCACAGGTGAGCCATCAGTACAGGTCATGGGGCCCTATTTCACAGCTATTTCCTGCATTTGCAGGTAATTTGTCCATGGAACACATGCAGCTGCGGCAGAAGCCTGGCTCCATCCCTTACCATCTGTGTGATCAGATCTGAGGCCACTCACTTAACCCCTGAACCTGCTTCCTCACTTATAAAAGAATCACCTAAGCCACCCACGCAATCACTGTGGGTTAAATGTTATTTGCTGTTGTTTAAAGCCCAGCTCAAATGGCATAACTTCTGTGGCTTTCAGTTCAGTTCCATTCAACAAATATTTATGCAATATGCCTTTTTTATGCAGACTTTATAATGGGGATAAGGATACAACAGTAAATTAGAAAAAAGTAGAGCTTTTGTTTTCAAAGAAATATTAGCTGATCAGGGAAAACTGTAAGCTAAACAAACATATTCAATAAGTGCTGAGAAGAGAACTGTGGAATACTACAGAGTTGTTATGATGGGGAGAATTAGCTTTTTCTCCTCAGTGTTCCAATAGGTCTGGCTATTATTGTATGCATCTGTTCTATCAAGCGTGATTCATATAGAGGTGCCCACAAAACAACTTTAAAAGCAGAAACAATTGCACCAAATGAAAAGAAGGGTGAAGGGAGGGAGGAAGGAGAGAGGGAGAAAAAGGAGAAAGAAAAAAAGGAGGAAAAGCAAATGTATGTATGTATGGATGGATGTATGGATGTATGTATGGATGGATGGGTGGATGGATGGATGGATGGACCGTCGGAAGAAAGCTGAAACAATGGTCTTCGGTCGGAACAGTCAAGCTGTCATAAAGACGAAGCCAAAGAGCACACCCAGTTCATTCCAATCCAATATTCACACACTTCAGACCCGAACGAAACAGAAACAGTGGGGCAGAATTGGACAAAGTTACAAATGTCAACTGAGACGAGATGAGGAAGATGAGAAACCATTCCCAGCTCTAAAAGATATTGCTGGTAAGAACTCTCTGGAGAGCTAGACTCTGAGGATAAGTATAGGATGCTACAAAATGACCACAACCATTTCCCAACCCTACTGTTACATCCGTCTACAATATGAGGGATCCCCAAAGAGTTCATAGGAAATGCATGTTATGAAAAAACTTCATGGATTTCGGGGGGAGGAGGGAAGCAAAATAAACACAAAAGTTCATCCCTGCACCAAGTGGAACTTACATGCCATTTGGATCTGGCTTTGCCCATGTGACTTGCTACTGCAAATGTTAATGCCAGCACAGGCTGGAAAGAGTTTGCCTTCGGAGTCTGTTTTGGGAGCTTCTATGACAAACACCATTGTGTGAACTTCCAAGCTTGAAAGACGGCAGCGACAGCAAGAATACCTGAGCGACTCCAAAATCACAACCATGGCAAAATGTTTACTGACTTAACCCACCAAGTCTGGGGTGGCATGCTGTGCTCTGCAAGCTCACTAGAAAATGGGGCATGGTGAGCAGCCATGACTGCAGACGGAGTGAACACTCCAACCAGTATGGGAAAAGCCACTCCTTCCTGTGGGACATCGTTGCCACAAAGGAAATTTTTCATAAAAAAAAAAAAAACATTTCTCATCCATACCAGCACATGATCTAACACCAGCAAATACCTGTGGATTTCTTCAATCACTTTTTAAATAATGTACTCCATAAATGAGTTACATCCTTTAAATCTAGTGGAAGATGAGGGAGACACAGACTGCTTTCTCTACTGTCAACCATTGCAGAATCCCATTTGCACGTCCCTGCCAGGTTCTCCAGTCCAGATCTGGCCCCTATGATTCACCCAGGGCCAGCACAGCCACCGTCGCCTAGCCTTCAAATGGGGATGCCCAAGGGAACAGATGTAATCAGGCAATGTAACCTAAACACCCAGATGACCAAAGCAAACCTCCCCTCCAAAGCACTTCATCTGTCTGAGTTGGATACCAGTCCAGGTTAGCAGGACTGCAAGTCCCTAAAGAAACTTAAACTCTCATTGTCCCTAAAGAAGCTTGAGCTCTTGACATTTAAGTATGGTATCTATTTCTTAAAGTAATACACAAGATGGCTTGAAAGTATTTCGCAAATACAATGAGAAACTACTGCAATTAAGTAAGCTGAAGAATTCTATTTCTCTGTCCTGGAGGCTTAGCTGACATCCCAAATGGGCGCTGATCCCGGTCCTGGATCTTCCCACTTGCCATCGAACTTGATGCTACTGCACCTGGGAAAGCCTCAGAAGACAGCCGAAGTGTCTGAGACCCACTGGAAGACCAGAAAGAAGCTCCTGGCCCCTGGCTTTGCATCTGACCAGTTCCACAACAGTCATTTGGGGAGTGAACCACGAAGATCATCCGTGTCTCCCTCTCTTTGCTTAACTCTGCCTTTCAAGTAAGTAAAATACATCGTTAAAAGGCAAAACAAACAAACAAACAAACAAAACTAACTGATCATATTAGGGACTACAACGGGGTTAGGTCACACTGCATCTACACCAAATCGCCACTCTCCAACACCACACCCCTCAAAAATAGGAATCCCACCCCCCAATCCCTACTCCCGTGTACACTAGAAGATGAATATATCCTTATATCTCCACCCACATGGTACTGTACCAATATCATTCTTGGAAAATTTTGAGTGAGATGTGACAATATGACAGTTGGCCTGTTACAAGGCACTAGCCAAAGAATCCACCCACACGCTGCTTGACAGCATCCAGGAGGGGAGAACCATGGCTCTCTGGGTTCCGAGGGCAGATTCCACTACCTGGGTCCAGCTGTTTGTGCTCGATAATCTCTTGGTCCCTCTGCTTTCTTGTGGTAGGTAAGTAGCAGTAGCTGCTTTGTAGGGTTAAAGATGGCACAGGTACATATAAACACCTGGCTCATCATTCTCAGCACCCTAGGAGGATATGTATCTATTTTTTATGATCCTTCTTCCTCATTCCTACCATCCTACTCCTTCACCGTAACTCCATCAAACTCCTGACATAGGACTCTGGATTTTTAACACCAACACACATTTTCCTTTCGTGATTTAGACCCCCAACACCCTCCTGTGGCAGCCACTAAAATATGCCTCTCAGATTTGCTGCTGCAGGGAACATAATTAATGGGCAGCTCTGGCTTGAGGACTCTCCACTGGCCGAGCCAAGCTTTATTGGGAACTGAGTCTGTAACTCTTCCTATCCTTCCTCTGGCCTCCCTCTGCAGACACCAGATTTGCATTACAATCTGAAGCCTCTTCCTACAGTCTCCATCATCCTCCCTTTTGCCTTCCCAGGCATTCCTCCAAGATCCCCTGCATATCTCATCCTGT
The DNA here is from genome assembly GCF_017591425.1 of Ochotona curzoniae. Lineage (NCBI taxonomy): Eukaryota > Metazoa > Chordata > Mammalia > Lagomorpha > Ochotonidae > Ochotona > Ochotona curzoniae. The sequence continues at coordinate 10,689,245 of NW_024465421.1, forward strand.
ACGAATTTCTGTTTCTTGAAGAACCCAAATGCACATACTCTTGGGCACTGTCGTCCAAGTATGTGTTCTTAGATTTCCCAAAGTTCTCCTCCAAGAACGAGAGCTTCTTCTGCTCCCTTCTTTATAGACCAGGACAGATTCAAACAGAAGCAAGAGCAACTTGCATACTGTCCTCTGTCTTAACAGCCCCTATCTTAAAATACATCTGGGATCCCACAACTTCTCAGGGAGATGGGGATGAGGACGCCATCCTCACTCACACAGACTGTTGCTTGCTGATCTCCCTGGTCTTGCACTAGCCCCTTTTCAACTGTTCTGTTAAAACTGATGTTTCCTTATTAGAGCTAAGTCAGACAATGCAACACCTCTGCTTCGTTCCTCAAGTACATTTCTCCTTCGTAAAGATTTATTTATTTGAAAGTCAGAGTTAGACATAGAGAGGTCTTCAATCTGCTGATTCATTCCCCAGACGACCAAAACGGCCAGCCAAGGGTCAAGCCAGAGCCATAAACCAGGAGCATCAGGAAGGTGTCCTATCTGGGTAGCATGGCTCAGGCACTTGAGCTGTCTTTTGCTCTTTCCCAAGAGCATTATTATGGAGTTGGACTGGAAGTAGAGCATCTCCAGTGACACAAACTGGCACTTGTATGGGCTGCTGGCATCAAAGAGGTATCTTTACCCAGCATGCCATAACAGCCCTCGAGTAGATCTCTACAACAGATGAAAAGCCAAAATCTTTACATTGTCTGAAACAGCCATCCCCACCCTGCCCCTTGCCCCTAACCTTGGTTCTGCACTGCCTCCTTTCCTTTTCTGGAGCTTCTGCCCCAGGCACTTCGCCCTTGCCCTTCCTAAATCTTTACTCCAGTGCCAATCTACTGGAAATGCCAAACTTCCCATTCACTATTTTCTTTTAGCTTTCCTTTAAATATTCACAACTATGAGTTTGTATTTTACTTATCTGTCTCAGGGACAGTCCATCTCTCCCCAGTAAGACACAAATTCCATGCCAGCAGGTGATTTTGTCTGTTTTATTTTGTTCACAGTTGTATCCATAGAACCTAGAATGGTATCTGGCAAATGAAGGGGGAGATAGATGGATGGATGAGTATTGGATGGCTGTTGGATGAATCGTGGATGGATAGGTGATGGGTAAAGGGAGGGAGAGAGTAAAATACAAAATTATAGAGGGATAGTAACGGCCAAATAGGTTCTGGCAAGCTATGAAGCTCAACAGGAATAAGCAAACTGACACCAGAGGGATAACCTGGTGCCCAAGGAAACTGGCCCCACAGATGTAGCCTGGTAACAATTTGCTCTAACCTTACCCATCCTTTCAAATTTGAGTTGAGTGCTAGAACACAAGGTCACCTAGCCTAGAAATTCTACCTAGGAATATCCTAAGACTTGAAGCTTTGGGACAAGACAGATAGGTATCTGAATCCCAGGATGTGCAATCTTGGCCAAGTTACTTACTCTTTTGAGCACCCCCGCCCCCTTTTTTTAACCCTTAAAACCAAGAACAGCGCATGTACACATTAGGATGATAAAGGCATTCCGAGGTTTAAACAACACATTTAAAGGGCCTATCGCCTATCAAAGAGTCTAGAATGTAATAAATGCTGATTATTACCAAGGATAAGCTATGTCTTGATTTCCCTCATGGTTAATAACACTACCTACTGATAGAGTTTCTGGAAGGATGAGGAGTTGACACTGGGCTTGAAGTAGATAATGATTTAATAAATGTGAGCAGAGCTGCCTCTCCTACTGCTACTGAATGAGAAGTTCTGTGGATATTTGATTTGTGCCTGAAGTCCCACAGCTACAGCAGGCAAGTAGTGGATGCTCCTGGACTTTCTGGTACCTCTTTAAGAGAAAGTCTACTCACTGACTTTGCATGTGAAAAGAGAGTTAATAATAATAATAAAAAAAGAGTTCAGATAAACCTGCCTAAAGGCACAGAGTTCACAGTTGTCAAAAGTACAGTTGAAAACCAGGGACGCCTTCCTTTAACACAATCCCCTCCTCAGGTCTGGAAGGCCACGGGGACTGTCCGCACGCCCGCACCGGCAAAATCGCCACAGCTTGTCCTTCCTGTTAGCAGCGGGATGCTATTTCAGAGTCCAGCCTCCCTCTTGCTCAGGGGAAGCTGTGAACCCCCACATCTAGTACTGCTTTCTCCACAGACAGCAAATCACCAGGCTGGTCCCTCAGGCTGTGACTCAATGCCAGCTCCTACTGCTGCCCGGCAGCAGATGGCTGCCTCAGATGCCATCTTTCATTGAGCTCCTTGCTGGTACCCCAGGAACCTGCAGTAATTACTACTCACATTCGTCTATTAAATGAGAGTTAATAAAATTGCAATTCCAAAGGCAGGGGTAGGAAGATAAACACTCAGGCACACACACACACACACACACACACACACACACACACACACACACACACACACACTGAGGAGTCACAGGCTGTGACACAAGGAAATTTTAGAGCATCATCCTCCTGAAAAACCTGCCTACACAGAAATCTTTGAGTCTGGTTTCCTCTTGTAGGCAGATGCCCTGTTTGTTATCCACCACTTCCCTCTCGCTCTCCCCGGAAGGAATTTGGCAGGGGGTAGGCGTCAGCTGTGTTGACAAGGGCCAAGTCTGTTTCTATTGATTCTTAACCCCGTTTTTTAAAGTTGACTATCTGAATTACAACAGTTGCTCCTTAAAGAAATTACAAAGAGTTATAGCCTCTGGAGAAAACTTGGGTTTTTGGTTGTTTTGTTTTTCTTCCCTCCCATTTGAACCTTTTCAAAGCGAGGTCTCTCAGCAAATGGGCTCTATTTATGCAATATTTTCTTCTCCAACTCAAACAGTAGTTGCCTTTCTTTTTCTTTCAGGATGACCCTGACGTGGAGCAGGCTGTCGCTGCATGTCAAGGTGCTCCAGGGTGTCTGCTGCCGGCTGATGGGAGGGACATCTGTTCTCAGGGCCCTGGACTCCTCCGGAGGGAAGGGGGAAGGAGGAGATGGAGGAAGCAGGCTGTGCTGCCTGCTGTTCCATCCGGATTTAGTACCTTACAATGAATCTTCAATTTTTTTTTTTAAATCAGCTTTTTGGCATGGAAGAGAAGACGCTGCAGGAATTGACGTGATAAGGCTGTCTCATTCCCTGCACCTGACTCCGACCATCCTGGCTTTTCCCCACCTGAACAGCACCTCTTCCCCTTCAACTGGGAGGTGGAGCACGAGAGAAAAAACACGATGAACAAAGCAGGCAGGGTTGACACGGATTCGGAGTGAGTAGCTGGGTGTGCAGCTGAAGTGATGTCATAGCTATCATATTAGTTTCCTACGATCTTAATACAAACTGAAGGAGAGGCAGGCATAATTAACCTCAGACCCACACACATACCCGTGGCCCAGCTTCCTTTTCTGGCTGTCCACACTGTTCCCGCCAAACTACCTACCTGCATGTATGTTTAAAAACAGGGTGAACTCACTCAGGCCCAACAAATACTTCCCAAACTCCTGCTGCTTGCCAGGCTGCATGGTTCACCGGCCTGCTGATGGACAGTGGACACTGACGCAGCATTCCTAGCTTCACTCCCAACATTCTCCCTCAGGATTGCATTGATTCAGTAATTCTTAACCCTGACCACAAACAATCTCCATGTTCGTTCAACCCGCAGTTTTAGTGTTGTTTGTTTGTTTGTTTTTGGTGTTTAATATTTACCAGGCCCTGCAGCCACTGAAAGAGACAGTAGTGGGATCTGAGAGATCCCAATCGCCATGGCAAATGGCCTTGGAGCCCTATGTGTATTCAGCAATCATGTAATCAGGTGTGTATGTGTGTGTGTGTGTGTGTGTGTGTGTGTGTGTGTGTGTGTGTGTGTGTGTGTGTATGGGGGTGCCTGTGCATGTAAACATCTGTTTGTGCTTGGCTCTACATGTCTGTTCGAATAGGTGTGCATGCAAGGGATGTATAAAGCTAAAGCAGAGAGATTTCATGACTTTGTACAAGTAGCTAAACAATGTCAGACTTGCTAGCACAGGATTCTAAGCCTTCCTCTGGGCCACTCCAAGGGCAGGAAATGCCCCCTTCTTCCAGAGATTTGAAAACTGGCAGCTGACAAACCAGGAAGAAACGGCCACACACTGCTCTTGTCAGTATGGCTGTTAGCTTCCCCTCTACCTCCCTCCTCTCATCCCCTCTCCTGACACTGTCCCATGTGAAGGCTCCATTTACTTTTGTGGTTCCCTAAGGAAGGTGTCATGGCTCCACAGGCCAGGCCCTGGGATGCAGGACAGACACAAGGTTTAGGGCTTGACAAGGTGTTTTTGCTTTGTTTTGTTTTGTTTTCTGAACCTGGTAGATGGTAGATTTTACTTTATGGCCTGAGTGAGACATATGCTCTGTCGCCCGATGAGGTACAGTTTCTGTGTGAATGGATGGATGAGTCTTCCAGAACTCCACCTCCTCATAAAGGGATGAATATAAGACTCCCAGGGAGGCCAATGAAATAGAGATGTTCACGATTAAAATTCCTGTGGTATCCCAGTATGTGGGAGAATAAAAAGTACTGCTTCTTCTGTAGTAATACTGTTTTTAACAGCGGAAAAATAAGGCCTCTAAGCACAGAGGTGTGCCTCTCAGCCCTCAGTCAGGTCTGCACATTGCCTAGAAGTGCCAACGAGGTCATGGCAACATAGGACACACACACAAGGCCAGGATTGTTAGCCACCATGGCGGGTCCAAGTGTGTCCTCCCAGATTCACATACAGGTCTCAACCTTACAGAGCCTCACGATGTGACTATATTTCAAGACAGAGCCCCTAAAAGACAGAGCCCTTTAAATTACCTCATGAAACATACTTTTTTCTTAGATATTATTAACTCCTTATCAGACCAGTGGTTTGCAAATATCTCCCATTCCATAGGTAATCAGTCCACCTCTTATCGCATGACCCAGCAATAGAGCTTCTTGGTATCTACCAAAAAGCACTGATACTATGAACCTTGGTGGTTCCAACTGCTATTCCTGACTGCCAACACTTCATTCCTTCTGCAAATAAAGGGATAAATAACGTGCATTTCATCCAGATGGCAGAGTAGGACATGGCAACACAGCACCAAAAGGAATGAGCTGTTACGATACGAAAATACTCAGGCACTGACATGCAGCTCAAGAAGTAACAGAAGCCCTTCTGAAAAGGTTACTCTATGATTGCAACCAATTGACATTGGGGAAAAAAAATCAAACAATGGAATATCAAAAGATCAGGAATAGGGAAGGAAAAATTGCGAAGCGTGGAGTATTTTTAGGGTGGTAAAACTGCTCTATGAGATTCTACCAGGAGAGTTAGATGTCTTCTTGCATGTGTCCAAACCCACAGTAAGTACAACACCTAATCACAAACCATGGACTTGAGGTGGTAATGACGTGTGGCTGCAGGTTCAAAGCCACACCACCGCTTGATGATGTGGGAGGCTACGCGTAGCATGCAGAAGAGCTACATGGGGAACCTCTGAACCTTCCACTCCAAATTGCTGTGAACCTAACACTGCTCTAAAACAATCGACTCCAAAAAAAGCATGCAGCACAATTCAAATGCTACATCCCCCAGTCTACCCCACTGGGAGGGTGCATATTGGGCAGCTGTGACATCTGCATCCCCGTGGGACAGGCCAACTGGAACTGCATTAGGGATCTGGAGTGTCTAGTGCAGGTCAGAACTAAAGCTGCAGTGATGGCTGCGCACCCAGACAGGTGCTCCCTGAGCCCAGCAGACCTTTCGGTGACCCAGTGTTGGTGTGTGGTTCTAGGAGTTCTTAGTAGAACTTAGTGCTTACAGAGACAAATCCTGATTAGAGCAAAAGGCCTGGTCTTACTGCCATGCCATAGGAATTAAATTGCTAGAATATGTAAACATGCTTTATTTGTTCTAATTTTTTTTTTTAAAATAAAATGAAAGCATTTACCAAAAAGTACACCGGAAAGCAAAACAAAAGAGGAAAATGCATACCAGCTACTTCGGGTCAAGGACATAATACAGGAAGGACACCCTAAATCTTTTTATGACTCCCCTTAAATAACTTAACTAGATCACACTTACTATTCTCTTTTTTTCTTATTTATTTATTTATTTATTTATAAATTCAGGGCCAACATTGTGGTAGAAAAAGTTAGCCACTGCCCATAGCCTTGGCAGCTCGTATGGGTGCCGGTGTGAGCCCCAGTTGCTCTACTCCCGACCCAGCTTCCTGTTAATGTTGCCAGCAGAAGATGGCTCAAGCCCTTGGGTCCCTACCATCATCATGGCAGACTCAGAAAGAACTCCTGCTTCCTGGTTTCAGACAACCCAGCTGCAGGCAACCATTGCAGCCATTTGATGAGCAAACAAGCAGATGGAAGATGTGTGTGTGTGTGTGTGTGTGTGTGTGTGTGTGTGTGTGATTGTGTCTTTCTTCTTCTCTCTGTAGCTCTGATTTTTAAATAAAGAAATAAATCCTTTTCTTTAAACAAAAAAGATCCATCATTACATAAATCAGTTCCTTCCTTTTGAAAATAAGCTTACAAGTTAGCAATTCTAAATAACAGTTTATTTTTCCCAGCGCTTGGTATAGCCATCAAAAAGTTGGGATTCCTATCTTTGCATTTTTATAAATTCTTTGCCTTTCAGTGCCATTTTCTACAAACTTTTAATATCTTATATAGTCACATCACAGTACAGCTATGAGAATTAAATAATATGATGCATGTGAAACAGCCTGATGCAGTCTACTAATATTTAATTTTTGTTTCGCTTCTATTTTCTCTTAAGATTTGTCACATTTATTATATCTATACTCTCCTTCTTGCCAAACACACTTTTCTTAAAGTTGCTCTTTACTTGGGACTGGCCAGTGGCACTGGTATCTCACACTGATGCCAGTTTGAGTCCCAACTGCTGTGTTTTCAACCCAGCTCCCTGCTAATTTTGCATGGACCCCAGGACCCACATAGGAGACCCAGAAGAAGCTCCTGGCTCCTGTCTCTCGGTGCTCAGCTCCTGAACTCTGGCTTCTCGCTTGTGATAGAATATTTCTTTCTTAGTCTCTCTGTCTCTCTCTGTAAGTCTACCTTTCAAACAAATAAATCAATCTTACTTTTAAAAAAATGTCCCTCCATTAGAAATACTAGGAGAAACAGAATGACTATGTGAATTTTAAATGTCTGCTCTCTGCTGCCAAATTTCTGCAAAACGACAAAAATAAAAATTTCATGAAGGCATAGGGCCCGACACAGTAGCCTCACAGCTAAAGTCCTGGCCTTACATGCGCCAGGATCCCATATAGGCACCGGTTCTAATCCTGGCGGCCCTGCTTCCCATCCATTTCCCTGCTCGTGGCCTGAGAAAGCAGTTGAGGATGGCCCAAAGCTTTGGGACCCTGCACCATTGTGGGAGACCCAGAAGAGGCTCCAGGCTCCAGACTTTGGACTGGCTCAGCTCCAGCCATTGCAGCCGCTTGGGTAGTAAATCAGCAGACGTAAGATCTTCCTCTGTGTCTCTCCTCCTGTCTGTATATCTGACTGTCCAATAAAAATAAATCTTAAAAAAAAAGAAGGCGTAAAAACCAAAGAAACCGACGATGATATATAGAAAGAGAAATGTTGGGGTGATCTCCCAAATGGTGGGAAGTCATTGTCACCCGAGAGAAGAGAGGTTTCAGTTGTAGTGCCAAAATAAAGAAATGCAGAAAAGCATGGGTCACCGCAGCATTCCCAAGTCAAAAAGTGAGGGAGTTACACTCAGTGAAATCAGAGAAAAAGAGAAGCCGCATATGCAACGTCCACAGGGCCATGATGGTGGAGAAAGGTACTAAAGCGAAAGTGAACACTATGTATAATTGATAGCACCACCTCTGAAAATCCATGCAAAATGAATGACTTCTTGAGAAAATATAATTTGCTGAAATTGACTCAGGAAGAGGTAGAAAACTTAAGCACACCGGCGGCCACTGAAGAAATCAGAAATGCTATCCAAAAGCCTACTCCGGTCACAGAGAACATAATTTGGAAGTAGCTGTTAAAATTAAAAACGCAAGTACCTTTCGATGCAGAAATCCCACCCCTGGGGGTCCATCAAATTAGAAATAAGAACACTAGTATCCTACTATACGGATTAATATGTGCTTAATGTGGAATGATTTGTGGAAGGAAAAATAGGAAGTGATAACGTGAAAGCTACATAGCAAACTTCAAGAATCAGTTACAGAGAGCTTTGAGCTGCGTTGGACAGCAGGAGGACTGCTAAGGAAGTCCAGCCTATTGTGGTTTTACGTAGCTAGTTCAGGATCACGAGCTTGAAAGCCACACCATTCACACCCACATGGTCCTTTCTCCCCATCTGTGATGCTCACCTATCATCACCTGGAACCTGAGAGGAGGCAGCAGTATCGCATTGTTGCATAACCACACCCCTCTGGAGCCCCCATAAAGGCCCATGATAGCTAGGGGTTCATTCTCTTGGTCACGTGCTTTCATCACTCTAGCATCCGACTCTTGGCCTCCCCAGTACCTGCCTGCTCTCTGGCTTCCTACAGACAGACTCCCAGGGCAGGTAGCCCCTGATGATGGCCCCTGTATGTCTATATTCCTCACCCTATGTTCACTGCTTGGGTGAGTCAGTAAAGATGTTAATGCTAAGATGTTTTGTATTTCTAATGTGTATACTCCTAAGAATTCCAGGAGAGTTGAGGAGTAGCAGTAATGGCATGTGGGCAGAGAAGCCAGGGAAAGACGAAAGTTTATAGCTTTTTAAGTGTATCCAGGTAGTTTGCTGCATAACCCAGAACCATGGACACAGATGCAGCCTCTGGCACCGACAGATGCAGCAAATCAAAGCGACCACACTCAAGGCCCATTAGCTCTCTTCAGGAGGAAAGCCCTAACGGGGTGTGTGTGCGTGTGTGCACATGTGTGCGCATTTTGGGGGTCTGAGTTAAACAACTCAAGTGCTGCACTGAGGAGGAACTCAGCATGGAACCCCAGCTCCCTGCACACAAACCTTGCTTTGTACAGTGATCCCACTGGACTCTTCCCCGGTTGTATTCCTTAAACCAATTGTATTTCTCCAAACCAATACTTGTGGAAGCGTTTTTCTTGACTTCTGTGTGTCATGCGAATAAATCCTCAAACCTGTAGGGACTTATACATGAAAGTATGGGTAGACTGGACACCTCGCTTGCAGCTGGGATTCCAATTGTCCAACATATCATGTCTAATTTTCGACAAAAAAAAAAACAAACCTATTCAAAGGCAAAATGCCAAAGGATTGATCTTTTCGGGATCCTACTGACTCAACTCACTACAGCACACATTAGGAAAGTCAGCTGAGTGTTCTAACAGACAATGGGAACTTCATCAACTCCAGCCCTTCTTGTTTGTGAAAACTCTTAGAAAACTATTTCCGGATTCAAGAAAGATTATCTACCTAAAAGTATAAAACAAATGCCAACATAAGATACAGTATACCACCTGATCCAATAGTTCTGTTTCTGGAGCTAGGCCTAAAAAGATTGAAAATTGGATCTTGAAGATGTATTTGTACAGTTGTGTCCACAATGGCATTATTCACAATAGTTAAACTGCAGAAACACAAATGTCCATAAATGAATGAGTGGATTAGCAAAATATTATATGCCTACAATAGGATATTATATTTAAAAAGGAGATTCTAACACAGGCTACCAAGACTATTAAAAGGACACACCTTCATTTAAAAATGTGATACACTGGAGAAAACAGGTCAAATGAGCATAAAGAAAACTGTGAAACGTGTAAGGAAATATCTGAAGATAATGAGAATGCAGAGCTATATTATGTTGTCTGTTGGAAAACTCAGTTGTACCAATATTTTAAATGTGCTTATCAATTTCACGTTTCATGAATTAAATTATCAGCATTTCATCTGAATTTGTAAATATGTAAGAACCATAAAAGCTCTATGAAACACAATAATGAGAGTTACATGCTCTATCTACTATAAAAAAAACTGTTGGAAAAGCAAGTGACATCGGCAAGATAGCAAGATAGATCTATTTCTAGCACTTGTGGAAAACCATCCACAAGCAGAAATAGCTTCCCAAGAGCTAAGGACTCCAGGTGAGAGACCGCAACCCTGGGAACACAGCAGTAAGACAAGGTACATGTGTGGGGTTGATTGAAAGGACAGCGTCACATCATCCACGTCATCCCCTACCCATCCCACACACACCATTGTGGGCATACTCTTCACACGGGGGAAGGGCCATGAAATGAGAACCAAACTGCCTCACACCTTACCACCAGCCCACTCGAGCCAGCTCTGCCACGCTTGAGGAACTAGACTCTATGCCTACCCCCAGGACTAAGCCAGCCATTGAAGTTCCAGATTCCATTCAAACACTACAGAGCCAGCCTTGAGGCCTTCCCATGTGCCAAGTCAGCCCCTCCAGGGAATGAAGCAGCAGGTCCACTCCCATGGCCCAAGAAACCAGGAAAGTTACTTGGGCTCCAACGAGATCCCTGCGGATCCTCAGTACTGGCTAACATGAATGCAGACACCAGGCACCCAGGAACAAACCTTCCCGTGTGGATTCAGGATTCAGGACAACTCCAGCACCAGGCCAGTTCCCAAGAACTCAGAGGGCAAGCCCAAACCAAGGTAAAGGTTATGGGGTGGCCAGAGTGTCAAACAAGCTCCTACAGGTCCAAGCCCTGGACTATTCTGCCCTAGGACTCCAGCAACAAGTCTGTTCATGGCTCCCAACATCTGATTTTTCTAGAATTTTCAAATTGGCTGACCAGTGATGGGCTTTTTCTTCAAAAGCCCATCTATAAAGGGAGGAAAAGGTGCCTATTTCTTCAGACATGCATACCAATATAAGACCATAAGGATCTTCAATAATTCGGGAAACAGGGTATGAATTAAAAACAAAAAAAGCAACACCCACACCTTACTCTAAAGAACAGATCTGTGGGCAGTCTGACGAGGAAATTGAAAAGTAGCACAATGAGCTACAAGGCAACAGAAATAGACAACTAGACAAAATCAGGAAAACAATGTAAAAACAAAATGTGAGAATCAAGGCACTGAAACCACCGACACACAAATGTTCCAATTCTAGAGCTGAAAAATGCCATGACGAAAAAGAAACAATTCCATAGAGAAATGCAGTAGAAAAAAAAATCAGTCATGCAGAAGAATCAGCCAGCTTAACGACAAGTCATGTGAAATCATATTGCAGACGAACAAAAATTTTAAGAACAAAGAGCAGTGAAAGAAGTCTGCAAGACTTATAGGACACTACCAAGTAAACTGACAACAAGGCTGGAGTTAACAGGTTATTGAAGCTAAGGTAATCGTGCAAATGCGTGGTCACAACAGGAACCTGTTCATCTGAACAGGTTAGCAGGATGGAAGAGAACAATCCTAAAACAGAATCATGAGTGTGAAGGAGATTTTGGGTAGGCTGAAGATGGCATTGAAATTCAGAGAAGACTGCTGGAATTGACATCCAAAACCTGCAGTTGGAGCTACTGAATATAAATTTGTAAAGGTTTAAATTATGCAATATTCATCTTCCACATTGCACACACACAAAAACCGCCAGTGCATTAAATGTTTGTACATTAAAATTTCTAAGTGAGATGAGAAAGCATGAGAAAAAAATTTTTTTATGATTTGGGGGCAAGAAAATACAATACATGAACTAACGTAATCAAGGAAATTATTTATTTACCATGGCAATTAATTTAAAACACATCCTGGGAGCATGCATTTGGCAGAGTGCTTCAGTTGTTATCAAAGTAGCTGATTCAAGTCCCAGCTAATCCACTCCTTAGAGGCAGCAGGTGATGGTTCAGGGACTTGGGTCTCTGTCACCCAAGTACAAGACTCCAGTGGAGTTCAGGGTCCCTACCTCATGACATTGTAGGCATCTGGACAATGAACCAGTGGATGAATGTCTCTCTCTCTCTCCCCACCCCATGCTTTTAAATAAAGTGATACTATAATAAAACATTTGTCTCACAAAAGACTCTGTAATAAAAGCTCCAGAGTCAATACTATACTCATGTCACATTTTATGAGACATTATTTGCATCTTGTAAAACAAAATTAAGATCAAAATTTTAACTATTTTAAGAGTTCCTGCAATAGAGTTTTAAAAGAAATAGCTGGTACATGTTTAAAATGAGAAAGCAAGCACAGGAAATTCAGAAAAGTGTTCATCTAAATAGTTGACAAATATAAAAAGAGATATTTAAGTTTACTAATAATTGGAGCAATGGAGTCACCTTAACAATATTCAGAAAAAAAAAAACTTGACAATCAGTTCCTGTACTCAAGACCACAGAAATGGCTGGCTCCCCAGCTTATCTGTCACATTTTTTTACCTGGCATCATCTCTAATCTTCAGTTACCACTGTATCTTTTTGGGATACCTGTCTCTATATTTTCCAGAATCACTTCTTGTTACATCTCAGTAGATAGAAAAAATGTTTAGCCTTTCAAAAAGCCACGTGGATGACTTCTATCAGTTTCCTAGAGCAGCTGTAAAAAAAATTATAAACTGATGACTTTCAAGAAAGCAATATTTATTGTTCCACAATTCTAGAGACTAGAAGGAAGTCCACCAGGGACAGGCTCCTTGGGGTACCTGCAGAGGAGGAGCCTACCTCTGTACTTCACCTCTGGTGGCCCCAGGTGCCCATAAGCACCATTTTCGTCTCTGCCTCTGTCTTCAGAGAGCTTTTGTCTCTGTGTGCTCTGCGTCTTCTCATAGCTTCTGCTCTCTGGATCTCTCTCACTTTCAGATAAAGATATCAGTCACAACCTCTCCATCGCTAATTGTGCCGGTAGTGAATCTATTTCCAAAGATGCGCACATTCTGACCTACTGAACGACAAAATCACAACAGTCGATTTTCAATTCAACCCATGCTGAAAGTGGGTTGAATTGAAAATCAACAAAGGAAGTGAACTATCAATACACATCAAGACTTGCATGAATCTTCATGGAATTATGCTCAGAGACTACATATTGTAGAATTCCATTTACATAGCACACCCCAAAGGACTAAACTACGGTGGAAGGGAACAAATCAACCATTGCCAAAGGGCAAGAGGAAGACGAGGAGGCAGGGGTGGAAGAGGAACAGCAGGGCATGACTACAAAAGCCCAGTGAAAGCAGACAGAATTTTGGAGCTGACGGGATGCCCTTCCATAGCCCCATCGTGGTGGCAGTCACATGAACTCAAATCTGTGTTTACATGCATAGAATCGTATACTAAAAAAATTCCAGTTTTATTTTATGATAATTCAAGAAGCAAAATCAAAAGAAATCATGCATTAGACGCTTCTTAGCCTTTCAGATGGAATTTTAGCATGGTGAGGTCCATCCAAATATTTAAATAAAAATCACATCCTGTATTGTTTCGGCCTCATAAAATCAGCTCCAAGCAGAACAAACTGATGCTGACATGTTCCCAGCTATATGTATAGCCCTTGATTGGGTAGCTTTTTTTTTTCCCCATTGAGAACTATAAATGCAACATTGTTTACTCATCATATGCCTCACACATTGATGATTATAGAGTCATTCCACAAACCACAGGATTTTTAAATAAGGAGGAATGGTGGAACCAAGCACTTTTGTTGTAATGAATATCACTGAAATGTGGATTCTGCTGCTACTGACACAATTGTGACAACATGATTCTTTGCTACAAGAACTGTAATCTTTTCACTGTTCTATGATCGTGTTACTCGGCTACTTGTACTGCACCTAAGAGACCGTGTGTACATCTTGCTGTTTCTAACAGCATGTAGAGATTTCTGTCCAAGGGAATATACAATTTGGGGCCAAGTGTATTCTTGTTTCTTACACTGTAGAATCTGAGCAATATCTCTTTCAATCACCAACATTTACTAAGTCCCAACAGTATGCCATTACATTAGCATGTACAAAATAGCAGGGACCAGTGCCTACTAAGAGGAACCAGCACCTAGGAAACTGGGAATCATTTCTTGTTTCTACTTACTGTCTCCCAAATCTCCTACTTACTGTCTCCCAAATCTCCTACTTACTGTCTCCCAAATCTCCTACTTACTGTCTCCCAAATCTCCTACTTACTGTCTCCCAAATCTCCTCTCTTTAGGACATAGTCTGTCAGTCCTTGGGTAAGAAAGGACCTCAGGCGAAGTCCTGTGAGATGTGAGATGTTCAACATGTAGGAGACAGGTGGCGAAGGCTGAGGATGGTCTCTGGGCTCACAATGGATCTAAACCTCTGCCCCATCCCGAACTCTCTAGAAAACCCTGGGGAAAAATGAATACTCTTGTGCCTCTAGATATCTCTCTCTCTCTATCTACCTATCGATCGATCAATAGATAGATAGATAAATACATGTATATAAATATATACATATATAAATATATGTATATTTATATGTATATTTATATGTATATTTATATACATATATTTATATATGTATATTTATATATACATATATAAATATATGTATATTTATATACAATATAAATATACATGTATTTTTATGAAAATATACATAAACGGCATCTCTGTGTATCTATATGCATGTTCATGGATGCATTGCATGCAGAAGATCTATATCTTTAAAAGTAAACCTTTCAAACTGCATAGTGTGTTTACTAGGCCAAAAGCAAAAATCTCAAATAAATTCCGGAAATTATTAGCAAATAGATGGCCAAAAACACAAAAGTAAATAACAGTGCCACAAAATGATCTATTTGGAGATTTAAAATAGTTTCCTACATAACTCTTGGGTTAAACAGAAATTCAAAACAAATTATGACCCCTTTGGAAATGAACTAGAACACCACATATCTAGATTATGGACTGTAGCCTACTCGGAGGAAAATATATGACATGAATTGCTTGCATTGGAAAACAAGGAAGTCTAAAAATAAATGAACTAAATATTCCTCTGAACAAGCTGAGACCCTCCACCCCCCAAAAAAACCCACAATAAAAATAGGAAGTAAAAAGAACAAATGAATAAAGATAAAAGCAGAAATAAATAGAAAACAACAGAAAAATAGGAGACTTCACCCATAAACCTAAAAGCCAGCCTTGTAAAAAGACAATAAAACAAACTTCTGCCAAGAAATCCCAAGGAACAATGGGAGTTCAAGTCTTCATCTTAAAAATGATGAACAGGACAGAACTACAAGCTTAGGGCCCTTGAAGCTGCTGATAAAGTCATATCTGAACATCTAGAGTACATGGACCTGTGGCGTGGATTGTAACAATCTCTCACCCTGAAACAAACTTTAATTCTATGTGCCGCTAACTTCTTGAAATATCCTCCTCTTTAGGATGTGTACATGATCCACACGGAGCTTAGAAAAAGCAAAGAGAAATTTAAAAGGTGACAAGATATGCAGCCTTGTCAGATCACCAGACCCAGGGATGATTTTATGAGTTCTGCCGAAAGGAAATCTGTACTTTTTGGTGACTATTTCAGAACATCAGAAACAATACAAATCCTTTCACAAGACTGTTTCTCTTACTAGAGACAAAGACACACAAAAGAATAGACTGATTTAACGCATAAAGATAAATGCCAAAGACTATAACAACCAGTGATTTTAACGTAATAGAATTTTAAACCAATGATACAGCAAGGCCACATAGAGCTTTCTCGGGCACAGTATGATGATGCATCATGAGAATTTCTGAAATCATCAGCTTTCATAAAACAAAAAAGAAATCCTATATGTTGATTTCAATTAATGCTAAAAATCCTCATAAAGTATCTAGCTAAAATTTCTAAGAAAAATCCATAGAACGCTAGAAATGGGAGGTTTGACTTAAACTGATAAAGCACAGTTAACAGAAATCCACTATAATCATACATTCAGGCAACAAATTATACACCATTCAATTAAAACAAAGGATTAAGTTCAAAATTTGATTATCATTGATAAAGTTCAATAATTTTCTCTGGGTATTCCAGACCACTACACCAAATGTTTTAAAAAGCTGAAAGATTTTGAGATTGTAAAGAGAACCCCTAAATTACCCTTATTCACATATATTAAAATTTTTTTTACCTAAGAAGGTTTTTATATTATAATTAATAAAGTTACTGAGGTGATCAACTGCAAGCAAAAAAATCAGCAGTTCTCCTCAATACCATTAAAAATTTATGAAGGGGAAAAATTCCAATAATGATAAGAGTTAATAGAGAATACTTGCCTACCCACATACCAAACATGTACAGGAGGTAAGAAAAACTATCTGATAATACTCCAGTACATGAAAACTACTTCAGTGAGTTACAAGACACTCTATGTTCCTCTATCATTAATCTACCCCCTCAACAAAATCCCACTGTCGTGTTTTAATGGAACTTAATGAATGCCTATAAAACGTATCTATGCAGCAAACATAAGACTATACGTAGCAAAAAAAAAAAAAATCCTGGTGTTGGAGACAGAAGGAAATAGGCAAGAATGTTTCACCATCTGAGACACTCAGTGGAATATGCAAGAAACTGGTACAAATGGATGAGGGGAAGGGAATGGAAAATGCTGACAGGTCACACCCATAATGGAAAGCTTGACTCTGATATTGAGAACATCCATAATCCACTGGATTCAGAGAATGGAAAGTACTTTCCCACCACGGAGCCTAAATAAAACCAAAATCTGGATTGATGTTAAAAGAACATTTTAAAAATGCAATATCCCATGCAGCAAGAGCAGGGACCCTTATCACATACTCTTCATTGGCACACAGCATTCAGTCAATTGGGCAGCAGCAGTTAATCAAAATTTCCAAGGGCTCTTCCTTTTGATCCAAGGCTTGCGATTCTTAGACGTGGGCTTGCATTTTAAAGATCCTGTATGTTTACGCAAGGACGCATGTTCAGAGAGGATCACGGCTGAGCTATCTGCAATCTCCAAGACCTGGACAGTTTTGCATACACATCACTAACAGGGTGGCTCCATGAGTAGTCACACGCATCAACAAAAAGGAATACAGCAACTATGAGAGACTTTCAAAGGTTTGTGGAAGGTACCCATTATTTAAAACAAAACAAAACAAAACAAAACATGTTTGGGTTGGGCATTTTTAAAATGGTGCACTCAAATGAATTTATCTTTTAATTCCATTTTCTCTCAGATTTTGACATACTCTTAAATATAATGAAACAAAGAGATGACCAATATGCCATGATTTAAAATAAAATTATAGATATTCCCATGGTAAATAATTTCTGAATGAATATAACTGCATTTCTAGTTGAATGAACTATTCCAATTTCGTTAACAACCAAGGAAATCATACACAGATGTTTGCAAAAAGCATAAAGAATAGTCTTAGAGGAAGGACATTCAAGTGTTTAAAGCGAGTTCATCTACAGAGAATGATCACCAACCTGGCCAGGGGTGAAATGGAGCTTTCTGTTTTTACATTTCTTTTTTATATCATTACAAACACATTTATTTGAGGCATTTCAAAAATAAGCGTGAGAAGAATCTGTCTTATCTGTTCATTCAGGTACGCTAACTCATCCACAGAGGAGCTTACAGATACCAACACAAGGCTTGCACTGGAGGGTACCACTGTCTACTGTTTGCGGAATACAGACTGGGCCAACTGGAGAAAGGTTACCGAAAACACTTGAACACCAAGTTCAAGCAGAATCAAAGACAGCAGCCTCTTCATCCAGTAATCCTGGCTCTTGAAATCAGAACACAGCCCAACGCTTGCATGATCATCAGACAGCGTAGCAATGCAATACCCCGCCACAGACATAGATGTAACAGGATTCATTCACGCCCATGATGTGAAATGTGGGGCTCATCAGATCCCCCGCCACACTCATCCCCCAAAAGTCTCTTTGCCAAAGGATCTGAGTTCACTTTGGAAGTTGGTCTTCCTGAGAAAATCTTCTACCAGTGATCCATGCCTTCCAGTTCACATTCCTGACATAGCCCCCACCTTTGCATGGATGGAAAGGTGGGCCAGCCCTGAGATGTGCTTTGGACCAAGAAAATATTACAAGTGTTTGGAGACACTCCCTCTTGGGGAAGCTACTTTGTAAAAGTGCAATATGTGTCTAACGTCATCATGTTGTGAAAATCCCAAGGTATAAAGAGAGGCGGTGGGCAGAAGCTCCAGTGGATAGTTCCCAGCTGACAGAATCAATGGCCAGTTGGGGCAGGGTGTCCAGATGAGCCTGTAGATGCCACCAGCTTCCTGGAAGCTACTTGTGATGAGACCACATACGAGAAGACTCGAGCCAAATTCACCACAGAACTCTGAGAAACAATAGGAAGTGGTTGTCTTTATCCACTCAATTTTTTTCACATTTTATTATTATTGCTAACACTTTATGATACAGTTCCATATTCCCTTATCCCCTCCCCAATTCCCTCCCCCCCACGCAGTTCCTTTAGATCATTACTAACATGTAGTTCTTCATACTCAGTCATATGTCCATCTGTGCAGGCATGGACAACGGCAGAGAGTCCAGAATCCTATTGTCAAAATATAATATAAACAGTTTCACTGTAAGTCCATCTTTGTCTGGAAACAGAAATACACACCACACTGCATCCTCACATCTGGATGTTAGTCTCCATTACATAACTACTGTACATTCCCTTAAATGAAATTCATGATACAAAATCAATAATAGAAAGAAAAATAGAAATTTACAATGCCATGAAGTTAAATGACATGTTACTAGATATGACAGTCTCCATTACACTACTATACATTCCCTTAAATGAAGAGCCACAAAACAAACTCAGCATCCGAGAGAAAAAAGAAATTAACACCACCAAGAAGTTAAACAAGATGCTATTAAATGTATAGCTGAAGAAGTGAAAATCAAGAACCTTCTTGAAGAAAATGATGCCACTGCATGATCTACAAGTCATTGAATGATTTATTCAGAAGAAAGTGTTTTGAAGAGATGAAACCAACAGAAAACAACAAAACCCATGTGATATAGTTTCCACTAATCTTTGTGGGAGTGTGTCTCCTCCAGACAATAAACAGATGGATTTTGTTTTTTAATCCAGCCTACTAACCTATGATGTTTGATTGAGCTTGAGCCATTTATATTCAGAGTTAAATATACATAGGTGGTACTTTGGTCCTGTCATTTTAGGAATGGGTTGTTCATTGATTTAGTCTTCTGTTGTCATTTTACTGGGATGTTCATGTGCAGCAGGAGATAACTGCAGCATTCTTCATTTCTCAAGGGAAAAACGGTGGTCCCAGAGAAGGAAATAAAGACAGCTACGCGCTAGAAGCAAAGTACAGCATCCTTCCTTTTTGTCAAAACTTAGGAAAGTGCGTAAGTTTCTCAAACTGCCCGTCTCTTTGGATGCCTCATCCCATCAACTCCACTGCCTCAGAAGTCGGTAGTCTATTTATCCCTACTTTACAGGCAAACAAACCGAGGCATCAAAGAATCGAGATTCCACAGCTGTAAAGAGCGGAGCCATTCACATCGTCATGTATCCTCATGTGCAGACAGAACCTCTGTGACCAGAGAGATCTTTCTGCAAGTCAGGCAATAGAAGCCTATGTCAGTGACTTTCTAAATAATAAGAGTAACAAAACACATAAAGATCGCAGGATAATTCCATTCATTTACTAACTTTCTAAACAGTGTTAATCTGGGTTCTCAAAACTAGGGTGGGGGAAGACAACCAGTTTCTGCTCTCAGAAACATCATGGTCCTTGGCCGAAGAGGGGGAAAAATCACCATCAAGGGAGATGCATGATAATTTAAGTCTGGATGAAATGTTTGAAAAGCAGATTAGAGACAGCCTACAGAGTTTGAATAAATCCATTATCTAAACTTCTTTGAACATAAACCCCCAGCCTTTCTGTGGGAAATTCTTAGGTTTTTGCATCAGCACTGCAAGTATTTCCCAGCACATGAAAGGAGTGGTTTGCAGTACCATGCACAGTTGCCAAGTGTAAACCAAAGCTACGAGATCTCTGAAGTGACCTTTCCTTCCATAGAAGACGACCCCTTCAGAGCCACTTTGCTGCCCACTGGAAAAGGGCAGGTTCTTCAGCTGCACTTGCCAGATGATGGCAAGTCCAAAATGTCAAGAAGCCATTGACTTGCAAGTTTGTGCCAATGCATCCCAAAATATGTTTTTTTTGTTGTTGTTGTCGTAGGGCTGGGCTCGGCCCCAGAGTGCCAGATGGTACTGAGTACTCAAGAATAAAGCCATCTGTGGAACAGCTCCTTCCACGGCCGTTACAGTTTGTACTGATGATAAGCCTTTTATCAGAATGTCTTTAGGACGATTATCCACAAGAAATCCTACCCCTTCATTACAGCTCTGAGTTTAAGACCACACCTTCGGCTCTGAGAATGGGAGAAACAGAACAAATGGACATTCTCCACACCACTGGCAGAGGCAGATCTTAATGTGCACTGTGCCTCTCTTACAGGAGACTGGAGGACAGGCCTGCTGGTGCAGCCTAAACTAACGGCATGTGATGGATCCTGGCTTTGAATCAAATCCGAAGAAAAAAAGCATAACAACTTAATACACATTCCATTTAGTCAACTATGAGATTCTTCTCTCTCATCGCCACCCTCCTCCCCAAAAGAAAAAAAAAAAGCCACCTTGGTTAACAGTTATCTATGGATCTGGTTTAGGATCACAATTTCTCACATGTGCAAGATCCGGGTGCATCCTAAAACAACAAAGACTCTCTCTCTCTTGCTGATTTGATCCCCGTTGTCAGGGTGTGCAGTGCTTTGTGAGAGGGTGTTCTGTAAGTGATGAAGTTCCTTCCTGAATCAATTTTGGCCCTAGTAGGTTGATACATTATTTCCTCACAGTGCTCAAAGCATTAAGGCACTCATAAAATGAGTTAATGATCCATTTAAAAAATGCCCTTTATGGAAAAAAAAATCACATTTCTATTCCAGGAAGCAGACATTATATTAGCTTTACCACTGCAGTGTGATAGCATCTAGGGACTGTGTGCATGGAAGTGCTGGCTGGGCTGGAAGTTACAAGTTGACCAACGACTTACTGGATGTTGAGAGTCAAGCAAAAGCTAGGAGTGATGCCACAGAACCTATCAGAGCACGGCCCAGCAGAAGAGTCAGGATGGCGTTCTGACTTTCAGGGGGAGGCCACGTGGTGGAGTTTCTGGGTGCTTCACCAAACCGCTCAAAGGGATCTTACACAGATCTCCAATCCCATCTGCCATTATCAACAGGTGCTGGCAATGATGGCTTCCCAGGCATATTTATATATATATAAAAAAAGAAGATGAATTATGTCAAAGAGATTTAAGGAATGTGCTTCAAGAACCTGATACAGATGGCCTCCATCATACTCTCTCATGCTCCGCGGAGTTGTCGGGATAAAAGACGTTTAAGAATGATCACGGATGCCTTGAGAACACTGTGCTTTGTGTTGATCTACACGCCCTGCGTGGAATCACTCCCCAGTGTCATCGTCGACTAACCACCGTCATACAAAACAAATCCTTCCCAACCCAAATATTCCACATATGGCTTCCTCTTGATCCCCGCTTTCTTCCTTTTCTCCAACTAAGGGGCTTCATCTGTTTTAAATTTCACCCAAGTCCAACATCCTCTAAGGTTCATAGTGGTGGTTGGCTTTTGTAATCATTACTTTATCAATAAAATTAGATGTCCTTCAGAGCAGGACACATCAAGGGCAGAAACTCTTGCCCAAACCCTCTTGGGTTGACCAGACTCCCACTCTGTACCACAGACCAAAGCAGTGGTATGCACTGCTCATTTAAGGAGGCCCTGGTGTTTTTATACACACTAATATAACACCATGTCATTACTATAAGGGGAAAAAAGGATCAAGTAGATAATCCAAAGGGTAGTCTTCCTGTATGGCAGAGATGGGAGATACCAGTCCCATGATAACATAGGGCAGGAGGTTGGGAAGAGTTTTAATTGTCCTAGTAACCCTTCACAATGGCTAAGAAATGACAACTAATTGGCAAGAAAAAGAAAAGAATAATCTTAAAAAAAAACTACACAGAAAAGCAAGATGAATAGGATCTCAAGTGGGAATTTCATATTTTAACTCTAAGTCTTTGTCTTTCAAAGAGAAGGAGGTCACCCAAGAAAAGGCAAATCTCCTTCGCAGGATTTCCTTTGTTTTCTACTCAGTGTCTGGATAAAACTAGGTGTTTCTTCCCAAACATAATAAAGTGACATACTCTCTACATTCCACGACCCCTACGTTATCTTTGCTCCAAAAAGTTCATCTTTCAAGATGGACTTTTAAAGAGATCAAAATCCAAAAAGGCAGCCTCGATGGAAGATGGACTTTATTTGTGTCCATCTTCCAGACTTTTCATTTGCCAGATTTTAATTTCAGAGGCACGGCAGTGATGGTTATCTGACACCTTCTAAATGAAGACTCAACCACACCTTTAACCCAAGGCCAAATTTCACAGGGCCAAGGCCAAATTGGTTCCATTTTATTTATGTAGAACAGTGACACCTAGTGGCAGGGAAAGCAAATCACAAAAGAATTCTCCAGTGACACCTGCCACCCCCTTCCTGGGATCTCTGGAGGAAAGTGGACCCCAAAAAGACTTACAAACACTGACCTTATTCTAAAGGCATTCGGTGAAGCGATATCTCACTAGGTTGGACCTAGGATAGCTTCTATGGAAAGATGCAGGTACAGTTACAATTCTTAGTTGTAGAAGGGTCTATGAAACAACCATGAAACGCATTGCTGTTCCACAGAGTATGAGTAAATAGGGTTAGCAATGCTCCTAAATGGCCAACAGGGCACTGGAGGTTTATGCAAAGATCATGGAGGCAATGGTATGCCAAACAGACTTGACGAACAGCAGAATGAACTGCAAGCATGAATCATCCAGCACATTCTCAATGGTTTTCTGCCATTAGATTGTGAGTTCCTTGGGAGTTGAGACTATTACCCTTCCCTTCTGTGAGGACCAGCGATATATGTCTGACAAATGGCAGGTGCACGGGGAATACTGAATGAAAGAGAGAGCAGTAAAAAGAACGGATCGGGTCAGATAAGTACTTCTGGCAAGAGCACAAAGAAAAACCTGCAACTGTACTCCCAGTACAGCTAAGACAGCTTTGCACAGCTTGGGGAAGGTTAGCAGTAGCGATGGACACCCACTGAATACCTACCATAGAGTACCTATACTGAGCTCCCCTAAGGGTATCCTCGTTTAGCATACAGGAGGAGCTACGGCATTGGGATTCTAACCCGGGTAGCCTGAGCATTCACTGCAGTGTCGCTGCTCTTCCAGAAAACTGCTTCAGTTCCAACAGAAGCACGTGACTTCCATTGGGACTTCCTTCAAAAGCAAGACCTGTGATGTACTACAGATATAATCTATACAGCAAATTGTTTCACGATTTTATTGCACAGGAGGGACCTCGGCCTTAGACACACCACCCAATGACAGGTCCTGGCTGAGATCGGGACATCCTTTAAGAGAGCCAGATAAAGCCACAGCACCCTCTCTCCTAAAGACATCTGACTATTAAGCCTTCAGCATATTTGACAGGAGTAGCTTCTCTCTTCCTTTGTTCTTTTCCTAGTTGTTCTGTTATTAAGAATAAGATTTTATCATCCCATAAGAGTATCTAAAAAAAATAAATATCTGGGAAGTTGCCTTCATATATTGCTATTCGCCAAAATATCTCTGGCTGAGGTTATACACAGCCCTGGTTTGCCTGGGTCACGGAGAGTGAGTGTGCCTCCACCAGCGTCCACCCTTGTCTCACCTGAACTTGACCACAATGGACGGCATCCGATGAGTTTTCTGACTCAACAAAATTCTGCAATGGCAGTGTTTCCCTGCCATGCTGCCAGCTATCATGTTTGAGAAGGATATCTGGCACCACCAGAGCTCCATCTGAAATCATTTAGAAGTCGCACGCTGTTCAGATCCACCATGCCTGGCACTGTGTCCACATGAGACCTGAGCTGACAGGGGACATGAGCACAAAGCATGAAAGAAACTCCTGTTCAAGCTCTCTCCTCATATTTACACCCAGTGCAACGAAGGCTGAACGACCATCAGATACATGTTGGAGGGCATCTCGAGATCCCACACCGAGAATCTGAAGGTCCCCTTGTAGATGGTATAAATGTCCTTGCTGTATCTAGGGCTTTCTGGTGTTCTGTCTTCAGGAATCACATAAGGTTATAATCTGCGTCTATTGTAATTTAGCATTTATAGTCCTGGTGCCTCTGGGACTAGATCACCTCCTTGCATGACACTGTTTTTCATTCCTGTGCTGACAAACACACCATTTCAACTGTCACTTAGGCAGCCGGTTCAAGCTCTACTGTTATTCTAGCTCCATATTGTCAAACAGGTGGATTTATAAATGTGTTACCTGAAGGAAACGTTCCTCTAAATAGCAGAAGTGGAGACTTTATTTATTTATAATTATTTGTTAGATTTGTACAAATGTTCCTGTTGCCTGAACGCCTCTGGCTAAATACAAATTAAAACACTTTTGAAGGTAGTAAAAAACAAAACAAAACAAAATTTTTAAAAATCCACACAGCAGTGGCTTCATTTTAATTACCCATTGGAGAACACCAGGCAACAAAGATGTATTTCTTTCCTCCTTGCTTTGTTGAATAGGATGCCTGCTTAGGGATGTGAACTTCCTGTCTACTTGATTATGTCACAGAAAGTCTGACCACCTAATCTGTCTTTATGTGGGATTTAGGCATCTGTCTAGATCCCCGAAGACAGAAGACACAACAGATTTTTACTGCTGTGTACCAGTCACCCCAGCATCCGCTTGTCCCCACCTGCCTTCCTCATAACATTCTAATGTGCATTTCCATTCTCTCCCATCCCAAAGGCTTGAGGGAAAGTCATTCAGAATGGATTGATCCGCTCTTGCCTCTTCTGATCTGGACATGGCTGTGGTTTTTCCTGCCCTGTCCTCCAGGACAGTGGTGAGACTTGTCCATCGTCCATCTCCACGTGGAGCCTTGTCCATCGTCCATCTACACGTGGAGCCTTCCAACCGTCCCTTTCTTAGTCCTCTTCGCGTGTTCCCCGCTAAGTTCCCTTGTGCTTTCAATGCACTCACACCAAGTTCCACTGCTTGCACTCAAGAAGCCTGACTTTACCCACCGAGGGCTAAAACCAAACACGGCAAATATATCCAGTGGATCTTCTATCAGTGTAAGAGACAAAGTGTAAAGCTATTTCCAATCATAATCAGCCTTTGGCAAGTTAGAGAGCCCACAGGTTCCTTTAGTAAAAGCAAGTAACAGGACAGCCTCTAAAACCAGCTTCACCCTCTGCTGCCCTGATTTCCAACTCCAACCTTTCTTTTCTGGGGGGGGGGTGAGGGACACATATTGAACTGGGGCATATGCCTCGGTTTCCTCATCTGCCAAATGGGATACTACCCAGCGTACCTAAAGCACTTTCTCCGCTGATGATGGCATGTGGCACAGGGCTCAATACGTTAGTCATCTTGACTTTTTTGATCACCTGTCAGATGACCAATAACACCCACAGTCACAGAGTTATTCTCGGAAGGAAATGTGTGAGACAATCCTTCAAAAAGATACAAAGAGTCTACAAATACGAGCCCAGAAAAAAAAAATAATAGAGCAGCTGCTCCCTGGGTCATCCACAGAGTGGAACTCTCATATAGGAGCATGGCAATTTCTCCAGTAGGGGATGTTCAGTAGGTTGATGGGAATTCTGATGTTCCACCAAAGTAAGAGAAAGAAAGGTGCCCTGGAGAGTTATAAAGAAAAGACTCTCCTTTGAGAACTAGTTGAGGATCACATGTTTTAGACACACTCATGGAGACGAGCATGAACACCAACATACACTCTGCAGCCAGAAGAAATAAACCCTTGGTGACAGTGCTGAAACACAGCTGCTTCTCCTACTCGCCTTGCTTTCCTCCGCCCTCATTTCTCTACCCAGCTGCAGGAATTTCTGTTTATAGCAACAGAAAACATACTAAGACATGGGTGATGCTGATGTTGCTGGCCCAGGGGGCCGTACTGTGAAAAACACACTGTTCTAGGCCCAGTTTGAGAGAATGTGAAGGTCCTGAAGGACAAACACCAGCTTTGCTGGATATCACCACACCCTTTACTAAAGCAGGGGGTATGACAACGTGGGTTTTTCCATTCTTCAAAGTCTCACCTATCCAAGAAAACCGGCTTTGCCAACATTGTTCCATGTGTTCCAACAGCCTTCTCCACCAGGCAAGAAGCCTTTTTCTGGCTCAGCACTTTCAACAGGCCTGGTACACACTGCAAAAGCTGTTACCAACTGGGAATGGCTGACCAGTTCTCTGGGTTCCCCCAAAGCCTCCCAAAGACAGGGATAAAAAAGATACAGGTCTGTGTGGCAATAATTAAAACTCCTTCTGTCTCTACTTATTTTGAGTTCTTTTTCTCCTGGTAATCTGTGTACAGCCAAAACAGGACTGTTGCTACCTGAGTCCCTCCTGTCTCTGGGAGTTCACATTATACGTGTATTCTGCAGACACCTGTCATTGGGGACCTGGTAGGAAACCCACAGGTGTGAGTTCTTCCTATGTGTTGAGCTCTTGCTTTTGTTCCTATTTCATTGGAACCTATCCCTTGGGTATCATCTCCAACTCATTCATTAACAGTTACAGTATTGACAATGATGGTGAGAACATCTAAACCTAGTGCTTTGTGTGTATCAGGCATTATTCTAAACTCCTTACATCAATCAACCCCTTTAATCCTCACTACAACCTGTGCTCTTGCCAGTTCAGTAATGTGGGTTCCTGCCCCATCACCAGACACTGAAATCCAGATGCGGGTATGTCTAGGCTCACCATTCCTTCCCTATTGCAACTGGTCAGCATCAATCACTTCATTTATTCACATATAAAATGGAATCTGTTTCAGAAGGGGTTACACTCTCAGAGCTGCCTCCATCAATTCAACTGAAATTGGTCCCCTGGATCCCCGACCTATGATGGGAATGTATGCAGGGAATTATTTTAGCAGTCTATTTTCTTTTTCCAGGAGAAACTAGCTAGAATCAGTGGACCAAATCTCTCCAACTGGAAAGCTGTTAAGGAGGGCTGAAAACAAACATGAGCTTTAATTTGGAAATAAATTGACTGACACCCCTCTGTCAATCAGATGTCTACCTGGTGTACGCCCAGACCTAATAGCTGCAAATCTTAGCTGAAGAGAGGCTTTCTACAACCCATCAGGATTATTGTACCAAGGACCACTCTGATGCAGAAGCCACTGTCTTTCCTGGGTGTTATTTTTTATTTTCACTGCAAATTGCACTCCCAGACAAGATGAATGATCTTCAAAATATAGTCAGCAGAATTTAAAAAGGTGGATAAAGGAAAGATATTAATATCCTTTCTAAGGTAATCAGTACTTTTTGTTTGACAAAGAAATTGCCCACTGTTTATGGTTTATGCAAATAATATATGTTAATATCAAGGCTGCCTGGCATATAGCTTTGCATATAAGCATTTGTGGAAAGTACATGCCAATACATTTTAAACCTCTTCCTCATCTAAACATGGTGGTTTCATAAATATACGGCACCTTGTTCTTAAAAGCATTTATTATAATTTTATGCAATGCAAATCACATTAGAATAAATTATTTTTGTTAAAATGGCAAAGTCAGCACAATTGCAGGGAAATATGAAGTGCCGGCTATTGTATGCTTTTCAATTACATCAAAATGAGCTGCCATCCTCCCTGTTGGCATTTATTTCAATGATCTCAGCCAGGAGGGTTTCCGGCTCCTCAGCCAGCCCAGGAACTCTCTGAGTTCATGGCATCAAGCTTGCTGCCCAAGGAATATGAGCAGAAACTTTCTTTATTATGCATTAATAATGAGGACCTTGGGCCATAACACTTTATGAAGAATCAGCCCTGATTACCAGGGAGCACGCTGTTCTCAAGAGATCATTAAGCAGATCTAAGGTGATGGGGAGATGAGAAGGGGGAAAGGATATGCATGACTGCAGAAAAGTTGCTAAGATGTCCCAGTACTCTCCCCTCGGTCATTCAATAAGTCATTACTGAGCATCTACTGTGTGCCAGATATGATTGTCTCTGCAGAAATAGAGCCCTGATCTTGATAGGCATGGCGCCCGTGTTGGGAGAACTAACAGCCTAGAGATGAAAAGAGAAGTCAGGTATTAAAGCACACAAGGAAGCATGGTTATTTCAGAGAATGACAACTGATGCAACTGCCATGCACGAATTAGTGGGCAGGAGCCCTGGCAGGGTGGTAAGGGAGTACATCTCTGAAGAGGCAACACTGGAGGCAAAACTTCACCCAAACATGCGAAGAGAGACAGCGCTGCATGTGAAGCACGAGAGGAAGCAAACAGAAGGTTAAGCAGTTGAATCAGACAGGGAAGAAAGAAAGTGGTACAACTGAAGACTGGAAAATTTAGCAGGGCAAGGTGGGCTATACTTTCCTGGAGGCCATCCTATGGACTTCAGAGCTTGTTCTACATGACACAGAGCCACAAGGTACTTCCACAAAGCATTGACGCGAAGTGTCATTTTGTGAGGTATGAACTAAAAGCTCAGAGGAGGGAGCCAGACAGGAGGCCATCATAGTCCTGGAAAAGTGGATTGATCTAGGGACTTAGCATTGGTCCTGCTAGACATGGACAAAACCGGGATACAACTGAGAGCTTGAACAGACGGAAGTTGCTAAAGGACTGCGAATTGAAGGTCCAGACCATACAGAAGAAAGGAACTGAAGCTTAACTCACCAATATTTCATGGTTCACATTTACTAAAGGGGCAACAGACTGGGAAAAAAAAAATCAAAATTACTAGTTTCCAATGTCGATGACATCTGTAAATGTGAAGATTAAATTAGTCATTGGACATACAAGGATGAACTCAAAGTGCTGGTCAGATAGACTACATACACCGTATTGAAAAGGACAGACCATTCCTCCACCGTGACAGGTTAGAAACACTACTTACAAAGAAAAAAAAAATGAGCAAGACAAAAGCACATAATGCTTGCATTGTATGATTCCTAAAGCAAGAAATTTTCATAGAGGTGGCAAAATATGTGCAAGCCAAGATGATGGAAGAGGATGAAGCGAGAAAAGAAAAGCAATTGTGCGACAGTGAAACAGGCACAGATCTTGAATTTACGACCACTTCTGCTCTGTGTTTATGCTTATGATCTACTACCTTTCAGACACTGGGAGGGTGGAGCAGTTTATTTCCTCCACTCAGTGGAGGAGGCCCAGCTAGTGTATGCTAAATTACCCCCCCGTTCCCTCCACATCCCTTTTCTTATTCTGCCCTGAGGAACATGGAGTGATTTTCATGATTGTCACAGTTAGGCGGAATATCCTTTCCACAGCCTGTAGGATTTCTCCTGGCTTCCTCTGTGCAATGAAGATGTGTCTCATGAAGAAAAGCATATCAGGCCTCTGTGCTTTAGCAGGGAACTCGGATTAATGCTGGGGTTCAGCCATTGCACTAAGCCAAAGTTCCCACTCTCCCTTGGCTCAGGAATACAAATCGCCTGATTTCTTCTGTCCGTCACTCTTTGGTCTTTCCTATGAACTCAGGCCTAAAAAATAAATAAATAAATCAGATCTGTCACTCTCTTTGCTGCACACCCATCCTGCCCTGGAGATGCCAACAGGAGTGCTTAAATACAAAGTAAAAATCAGAATATCCTCCACGTGGTAACTTCGGTTTTTATTCTAAAAAATTTTTTTGGGGTACTTCACATCCAAATCTCTTGAATAAATGGCCAAGTTCTATGGTAGGACAAACAAGAGGCTTGCTGCTTTGGTGGGACACACATCCTCAAGTGCATTACACTTACAAGCAACTGTGAGCTTAACAAATAGAAAAATCTTCAAAGGAATCTGGGGAGCTGTAGTTTCCCCATGCCAACCTGTCCGGAGATGCTGTAGCTGTCTACGCTCCCACTGGATGATGCCTGCACCCACCCCAGACACCTGCAGGCATGCAACTGGGGTAAGGTGACATCACTCTGCTATTGCTCAAACAGATGGCATGCAAGATTCAAAACTACCACAGGGCTGACTCCACCCTTGCTTGGACAAAGTCACTTGGTAGGACTATACGGCTCTGTGTGAGTGTCTCCTTGAGGGTAGCTATCCTGGCTCCTGATTCTTGGTCTAGTCCTTCATTCCTGCTGGGCTGCTCATTTCTGCTTCAAGCCTCTTAAAAAGCCTTTCTTTTTTTTTTTTTATTAAGTTCCACTTTGTATCTTCGAGTCCATATATATATAGTTTCATTTTATTTTTCCCTTGACATGATTTGAATGATCTTCTGTTACGGGTTAAAAAAATAAAAAAAGGGCATTCCAACAAGTGCCACTTTTCACTGAGTTTGGAGGAAATACTGTGGCTCATCCCTGTCTTAAAGGTGGCACATTTTAGAAAGCTTGAAAAGGGCAAACATGTCTATGGCTTAAAAAGAGATAAATCCACTCTAAGATATGACTTATGGAAGTTATTATAATCACCTCTGCAATAATTATTGGAATCACCCCTCACCAGCTACAGACTCCACTTCCACTCCTATTCAACAGCTCTCTGCTTTGCTTTCATCAGGACGTTTTGTCACTGGCTCTGCTACTATCTTTGTTTCCCTCTGAGGGTCTCCTATGTGTGAGACCCCTCATTTCCTCTTCTGTGTGCACTTGGGCCCGTGGTCCTAATGTTTTGCAATTTCCTTGGTAAGATTCTTACCACATCACTCCTTTCTCATTTTGCTACACCTGCCAGGGAAAGATTCATCTTTAAATGAACTGTGTTTCCCCTTTCCATGTGGTTTGAGCTAAATTGTGCTTCTCCACCTATCCCATCTACCCCTCACACATACTTCCCTCGTCATGCACCCATTCAAGTCCTAAAATTCCAGAGCAGACAAATTTGAACATGCGACTTTTTAAAGCCATGATTTTATACATATGTGTGTGTAAAAATGTACATATACACACATAAACACATATGAGTATGGCACAGATTTTGCACATAGGAGTGAAGAAATAAGCACAATTCTTTCCTCAGTAGATATTTAAAGAAGTTTTTAAAAATGATTTGATCCCTATACTCTGACATTATGATGCAGGATGTGCCTGATGAGCCCTCCACAGAATAAACTCAGTTCAGTGTCATACGAAGAGGCCAGAACGAGTTGTTTAGCACAAAACTGATGAGGCTGCTGGCACTGCTCCTAGTGATCTACATGCAGAAGCTGACACTATAAAGGGAATGCTTCATCTGTTCAAATACAGTACAGGTCCCTCTGCGCAATGCATAGAGGGAACACAGGGTGAAGGCAGATGAGAGGAACTATTCTGGGATGGTTATGCGAGGAGGGAGATGTCCTCTGGAGCATGAATGTGAGCAAGAAACCCCACTACAACTACTGCTCTAGGAAGGAACCAACAGTCCCCCAGCTCAGAAGCCATCACCATGGAAACAAGTCTGGAGCCCCCAGCCATTGCAAGCATGAGCACCGAGGGACCCCGCACATGCAAGAGTCATTACAGGATACCCTCCTCTAGCAGCTCACCACCCGCTCCATGCTCTATCAGCACTGTCTCCAACACAGCCAGCTTATCCAGCACACATGCCCTTGGTACCCAAGGAGGAGGAAGATTGCCTGGTGCTTGCCAAGCAGTCTTCAGGGATGCTACACAGTCAACTGGGCGCTAACATATTCAAGAACCTTATGCTTACCGAAACAGCCAACGGTCTGGAGAGGATGGTCTTGAAGTCAGAGATGTGCCTTGGCGCTACCCTAGGCTGACAGTGATGATGCCAACATCACGATGGACATCAGACCCAGGAGCTCATCCTCCACTGCTGGCACAGCTGTGGCGGTCAGCCCGTGTGCATGTCCCTTCTGCACCAAGCTCAGTGCCTTGGAGGACTACAGCAGAAGCTGCAATTCTATCAATTTCCTGCCTCTCCTTAGGGAGCGGTCTGCCTAAGGGTGAACAGGCTCAAGAAGTGTCCCCATCCAAGGCACGGATGTAAGTTGGGAAAGAACTGAGAAAGTCACAAGAGGCACCTGTACCACAGTTTGAAACCCGAGGAAGATTCTGCAGCACAGAACTACTCACAATCACTTCTATGAGATCACATGACACAGGCCGAAGAGGACAAAGTGATGGTCATCCTGAATGACGGTCTTTTCCAAGGTGGCTTTGGAAAATACAGGTCAGTTGCAGTACAACCTATACCTCCACAATGTCCTCCTAGATGAGATCCCAACCAAGCTCAGCAAGGGCCTCATGGAGTGGAATTATAAAGTGCTACGTATTAAACACCAGCCTACACAGGAGGATTCCAACTATCATCATTATTCTATCAGAGGACCACTCTTCAGTGGCTGCTCTGAAACAAAAAGGCAAAAGACACCCACATGCCCTGTTAAAGGTGACAGAATCTACTAAAAGGCAATGATCACATCAATGTACCCAGAGCCCAAGCTCTCGAGTGGCTCTGCAGATCAACCATTATTCTCTGGATTGTTTAAAAGCCTAGAAAAGGTCAACATTATTCACACCCACAACAATCCAATTTGCAGCCAAACACTCTGAGACATCATGAATGCTATCATGGAGTGGAAGAAAGGAACAGAGCAGCCTCAAAAGGTAGACTTGGGACGCGGTGGTGGCTCGCAGCAATATTCACAGGGCCCTCAGGACTCAGGGACTCCAGGACCTCAACTGCCTCCGGTCCTAAGACCCAAAAGTAATGTCTGCCACATCACCACATCCATTTCCCTATCAGCCAAATTAGAAAAACTTCATTCTCCAGGGCTTCTATAACAACCTGGTGATTTGCGTATATATATATATATATATATATATATATATTTGACAATATTTACATAGTTAATTAGGGTAAAAAGTTTCAAGGGCTACAGGAAAGTGGATAAGACTATTATTTCCATATTGTTTCCTTCATGTATCTGAGGTAAAGAGGATGATTAAGGGAGAAGGCCCAGCCAGTCTCCCACTCACCCCAGGTCCCCGATGTGGGGCATGCTCCAAGGGTCTTGCTCAAGTGGTTTTGACAGTTCAACAATTATGAACTGCTACCAATCTCGCCACTCCAAGCACCATGAGGTCGTTGAAGAATCCAATGATTGACACAGTCCATCTTAGAGTCTCCGTTTGCCCAGTTTTTCACTGTCAACATATGGCTGGGATGGTTGATTGACTTGTTCTGTCCTCTGTCTTCTCACGGTTAGGCATCTAACCTTTCACAGGGAAGAAGGAGACACTTCACATTCTTCCTCCTCATTTCCTCAGTAGGCCCGATTGGGAACAGATGTAACAATGGACATTGAATCTGTTGCCCTGTTTTCCCAGGAACAACCATCCCAAGGTGGTTTGGAAAATGTTTCTCCCAAAGAGTCTTTGTCTTGTGAATGACAAATCTCCCCGCTCAGAGCATCCCCGGGAGCAAATGTCAAATGCAGCTGAAATTCCACCTAGGACCACGGCTCTGTGAGCGATGGCCAGATCCTGTGGGTTAATGACTCAGAAACCACCAACACA
Organism: Ochotona curzoniae; assembly: GCF_017591425.1. Lineage (NCBI taxonomy): Eukaryota > Metazoa > Chordata > Mammalia > Lagomorpha > Ochotonidae > Ochotona > Ochotona curzoniae. The sequence continues at coordinate 10,722,891 of NW_024465421.1, forward strand.
CAAAAGACAAGCACACTTTTTTTTTCTTTTCAAGTACATGCTTTCGCAGGCACATTGATATGGAGCTGGATCAGAAATGGAGAAACCATATGGCATGGGTGCCCATATGGAATCCAGTGTTGCAAGAGACGGCTTAAGCCACTGCACCACAACATTGCCCCTACAGAAGCTCTTAATATCACGTTTGATATTTCACTTTTATCTTAGTTTCTTTATATTCTCACTCCTGCTCCCCCCTCTCCCACTGGTGAGATAAGTTCTCAGTCATGTGGTGATCCCCATAGACAGAAGATACAGATTTACAGAGAGAAGTAACTGTGATTTAACTTCTAGTGAGAAAAGTAATTTCAAGGAATTATGCAGGTCACGGATTTGCCAGCAAAAAGACTGGGCTTCCACACTCCAGATTCTTTGGTGCATATATGAGACTCAGAGAAACTTGAGCCAAAGACAAGAAGCCAGAAAGACCTAGCCTGAGATGACCCAATTCCAAGTTCATGATTGACCAGCATCATTCTCTCCCCCAGGAAAGTTTGCTTTGAACAACCATTGAGTGTGGGATTCTCAGAGTCTGCATCCCCAGAAGGCTGGGTGGAGCCATCACACACACACACACACACACACACACACACACACACACACACACACACACACAGAAGGTGTCATTGCACAGTTTTCTGTTTCACCCACTGCAGTCTTGGTCTTGGTCTCCACTCTCATAAGGCATTCAGGGCCTGTTTTCCCAGGCAATGCCTCAAACCACAGGGGGTCTGGATTGCATGGCCCTGAGCAGTCTGTGTGGAAACTATGTGGTCTATAGTGGCAACTTTCCATGAAACTTAAAGAGAAATCACAACTTTGATTCTTTGTTCCAGCTTCTTGGAATCATAAATAGAGAAGGGATAAGAGTAGGGGGTCACTGTTTCAGTCTCGGCACTGGAGAATTTCGGCAGACAAGATAATGGGGGAAACACGGTCTTGAGTAACTATATAGGGTATAGATTACAGCACTGGAAATGTTCTCATCGTAGCTTTCCAACACTGGAGGAATCATGCCACACAAACCTTAGGAGCGGTGTCAGTGAATCCTGTGAGTATATTTGGCTTCTGGGTTTAGTCATGGCCAAGTCCTTCATTATTACTATGTTTATTATTTTATATAAATCCCTTCCATTTTATTTCTACTTAATATTACAACTAGGTCATTATGTCAATTTTTAATCATACATGAAGATTAGTTATATTATCTATGAATTTAATTTCAAGATATCTTACAAAATATCTATTATAAAAAGGAGACAGTGCAGCAAACAGAGGTTGAAGTCATTAGTTTGGTAAATTCAAGGAGCAGTAGGAAATTCCATGAAGCTGAGGAAGAGTCAGAAATACACTCTAAAGGAAAGAATTCAGAGAGATGGAAAGGCCATAAATGCAAACTGGCCAGGAAGCTAATGGAATTGGAACTTCATGGTATCCCTGTGGAGCCCATCAAAGGTCCCAGAATGGGATCTAGAATTTGTATATTCATTTTATATCTTCAATTTTATTTTTTTGTTCAAAGACGGCCCACCAAATGACCCACAAATCCTGGACATTACTTGCTTGTCCATGCTCTGACGTGGAGGGACACCTGGTCCTGTTTAAGCAGAGAAGCGACAAACTCCTCTGTGAAGAGAAAATAAGACTTTCCTCCTCCACAACAGGCTCCTCTTCTGATCCACAGCAGCACAACAAGCAATTTGATTCAGATGTGCATTTTTCACAGCACACACAGGGCTTCAAGGCACCTCATTGCATGGTCTTCAAGACTCGAGCTACCTGCACCCCCACATCCTACTTCACCCATGGAACAAATGAATTATTTTTGGGTGGATGTCCAAAGATCAGCAGTAGCACGTTGCCTAACAAAAGGAAATTTCTTGATATTTCTTGCATCTTCCTATTATGGTCCTTATATTAGTCTTTGCATTCCCAAACCCAAGTGTACAATGACTAGTCTCAGAGTATCATGCGAATGGAACTAAAAGGGTAGAAAATTAGTTTAACTATGTCTAAAGATAATTTTGCTACCCTATATAACTATCAGGGACACAGCAATCTTTCTAGATCTGGCCTCCTGTGTTCAACATGATGTTTCTAAGTGGTCATGTATATCAATTTCTGGCCTTTTCGCTGCTGTTGAATGTATGCCATTGTATGAAATTTCATTTAGGAAACCACAGTTCATGTGCCATCCACAGGACGGTGGACCTGGGGGTTGTTAGCAGATTACAGCTATTCTGGATGAAGCCGTTCTGAGCATTTGTGTGCACATCTTCTTGCACACACAGAGCTGCATTTCTCTTGGGTAAATATCCAGAAGTGAAATTTCTGGGTCATTGGGTAAAAGGATGATTAACTTTATAAGAAATTAGCAAACAGTTCTCCAAACTGGATGAACCGTGTGATGCTTCCCCCAGAAGGTAATGCCATGTTCCAGCCTGTTGCTCCAAATCCAAACATTTGTTCTGCCAATTTTGCTTTGTTGGTTGGTTTGCTATGCCACCTTAGTAGATGTGGAATGGGATCTTGCAGCAACTTTAGCTTACATTTCTTTCATGATGAATGATAGTGAACATCTTTTCCTCAATTTATTAGCTATTTGTAGACCTTCTTTTATGGGTACAATTCAAGTCTTACATGCATTTTAATTGGAATGTATTTTAATTGAATGTATTTTAATTGAAATTTAATTTGTATTGTAGATGCTAGCTTTCCTTCTGTAATCTGGGCATGAATCCTTCATCAGATAACATAATGTGAGTATATGGCCAAAGCCATATATACAACCATACCTGTCCCTAAATTTTTCAGTGACATGAGTGAACAAAATCCTCTTCTGTGAAAGGTCGCTTGAATTGAATGTCTGGAATCAGCTCCTTGCAAGTGGGAATCCTGATGAACATGTGTCTACAAGGTAGACGAGATGGTTAAATGAGGTTGACTGGGATAAAGCATAGGAGGTTTTTAACACATCATTTGATATTGCATTGTATTACTACAAAAACAAACAGAAGATCAGACAAGACCAGCTATTTCTGTTACCAAGAAAATCATCTTTCTTTTGGAGGGGAGAGGCAAGAATAATCTGGTGGAGTTTTTAGGAATGGCTCTTAGCTGAAGCTGGAAAGCATTTTAAATAAGCTTCCCAACAAAATACAGCAAGATAATTGGCAAAAAACTGGAAAGGAAGGTGGTGACGAAGATACTGTTTCTTCTTCGCAGAAGGACGGACATTAAGAGATCTAAATGGGATGCCTATTCCTGGGGGCATTTCTGCAGGGAGCAATGTGTGATGGAAGGTAAACTGGGGACAAGGCCAGAGCGTGTGTGAGGTTGGATTATGAAGGATCTTTGTCACGTGATAGTAACTTCAGCATCACCTGGGAGCTTGTCAGAAATAATCCAATTAGGGTGCAAATTCTGACAATATTCTCTGTGATGCACACAAACACACACACAAATATATATATATAAATATATAAATATATATATATATATATATATATATATATTTTCAGGCAAAAGCACTGCTGCCGACAAGGGCGGTCAGAGGTTTGAGCAGAGATGTGATGTTGTACTTTGAAGGTAACACTGAGAGTGAGCCAGGTTAGACTGGTCTAGCCTCTCCAGCACAGAGCTTGAAGAAGCTAGACCATAGGCAGAAACAACAGTAAAGGGTGCACTGGTGTTAGATCTCTCTGGGCTTCAAAAACTAGTGTTATTTTTCATAAAAACTTCACAGTTTATGTACCATTCTTATTTTTGCAGACATTCCCTATGATGTCTGCAAAACATCATAGACACCCTCGTAAGAAGTTTCTGGAGACATTTATTGATATTACTGAATTCTACTAACAAACACCATTAAAATATCAAGATTTATTTTTGAAATCTAACTAATAATGCCAAGAACTATCAAGGGTGTTCTCTGCCTACTATGTCTAATTCACACGCCAATTCTCGATTATTAGCAACTCATGTTGTTGGCTTTTCTGAACTAATTTCTCATGTAGACCCATGAAGACCACTTATTCTCAGCCAAACTGATCAGGAATGACACCAGCCCCTGCTGGCGATTGATTTAGGGAAAGTCATTGTCTTCCTGGAGAGCCAATCCAAGGTCTGAAAATGTGTGGGATGTTCCTGGGAAGCAGGCTCACGGGAGTGCTTGCACAGAGAAGCTCACTGCGGTGAGAATCTGAGAACATGTGAAGACCAGAACAATGGAACACATTTTTGGACTGGAGGAGACAGAAAAATAAATAGACTCACAAAGGAACGCACCTAGGATCCTAGGTTTTGGGGGTCAAAACAAACCTCAGTTGTATCAAGCCACATCTGAGATCAGTTATTGGATGGTGAGGGGGGAGAGTTTTCTGCTAAATAAGCAGCCGTGTGCCATGTAAGTGTTCATTCTGTCAGTCAACATCAACAGTTTCCTAATTAATAGAGTACCATTATCCTCATTTTCCAAACTAAGAAGCTGCAAATTAAAGAGGCTAAATGATCTGTTCAGTCTCACGGCTCATATCTATAATCAACCCTGGGGCAGGTGTTTTTATCTATCATCTATCTATTTAAATAAAATCATTTTCTTTTCATTATTTATTTATCTTAAATTTCATTTTTATGTATTTAATAAAAAGGTTTTTATTTTAAAACAAATATTTATTTATTTTTACTGGAAAGGCATATTTACAAAGAGAAGAAGAGACAGAGAGAAAGATCTTCCATCTGCTGGTTCACTCCCAAAGTGGCTGCAACGGCTGGATCTGAGCCAATCTGAAGCAAAGAGCTAGGAACCTCTTCTGGGTCTCCCATATGGGAGGAAGGTCCCAACACTTTGAGTCATCCTTTATTGCTTTCCCAGGCCAAAAGCAGGGAGCTGAATGGGAAGTGGAGTAGCTGGGATGCCGAACCAGTCCCCATATGGGATCCTGGCACCTTCAAGGCAGCAGATCCTCACCACCTTTGAGGGAGATAGGAGTTGACTTACCAGCTCCTGGTGTGTCGCTCTTCCAGCTCTGGCCATGGTGGGCATTTGTGGAGTGAACCAGCTCATGAGAACTGTATGTACCTCTCCACCCCCACCCTTTCTTTTTGTCTGTTCATCTCTTTGCCTCTCAAATACATTTTTTAAGAAGTCTGCCTTGCTCAAGCTCTATGTTTTTCTACTAAGTTCGTTCCTTTTTAAACCTAAAAAAAAAAAGATCAAAAACATAAATATGGGAACTAAGACAATTTAATTGAAAATTATATGATGCATAATTTATACAACCAGGGAAAAAAAGCACAGCTTGAGAAAGTGAAATATTTTCTATCTTTCATTTGTGTACTTATTTAATTTTAACTTGGTAAGTCATTTAGGGATTGTTTATTGAAAGCCTATGTTATATGCTAGGCAATTTATTAGAAATATAAAAATAGATAAAACAATTATTCTAAATGTGTGTTCACCAAACAGCTAGACTTGAAAAGGATGAGGTGGGAGCAGGTTTTGGCTGCAGTGAAGAGACTGCCTGGAACCCCCAATTCCGTAAGAGTGCCAGTTCAAATCTCAGCTCCTTCACTTCCCATCCAGCTTCCTGGTAACACTCACCCTGGGAGGCAGCAGGTGATGCCTTAGGATTTATATTCTTGTCATCCACCTAAGAACCTCGGATTAGGTTTTTGGCTCCAAGTTTTGACCTGGCCCAGCCCCAGGCGTTTGGGAAGTGATTCAGTGAATAAGATAATCATTCTATCTCTTTCTCTCTCAACCTACCTCCTCCCTTGCTTCAAATAAATAAAATACGTAAGATCCAGTTGGTCCATAGGGAACACTTCATGGTCAACAATAACAAACCACATGTTTGTTTGTTTGCTTGTTTGTTTCAAGCACCACAGAAAACCAAGACAGCTTACATCCTGGGACATAAACTAAATCTCAACAGATTTAATAGAATTGAAATCAAATAAACTATTCCCTCTAACCTCAATGGAGCCAAACTAAAACTCAGGATCAAAAACACAAGAGAAAAAACTTCTAAACATTTAGAAATTAAACAACACATTCTAAATACTTCATGCGTGCATGATGTAGTCTCAAATGAAATGAAAACATACAGAATAAAATAAAAAGGAAAGCACAACATATCAAAACACGTAAAGAGGTAGCTAAAGTGATGCTGGCAGGGAAATAGCACTAAGTTACTTTAAAAGGGGAAAAGGTCTGAAATCAGTTATGTAAGTTCCTACTTCAAGAAGTCCAATGAACAACCACACATTACCAGAACCAGCAGAAGAAATAAGAAACGCAATAACCTATTAAACTGAGAATCAAAAAAACCAATTAAACACACAGCTGGTTCTTTGAAAAAAAAAAATCAACAACATAGTAACAAAAATGACCAAAGTTTAAAGAGCTGTCACAAGTCAACAATAACAGGAATGAAACAGGAAGTAGCCTGATTCTTTGGTTTTTTAAAAAAAGGAACACAACAAATAACTTTATGTTCACAAATTCAACACCTTCAAAGAAACAAACCAATTCTTCACCAAAAAAAAAAAAAAGCCCAAATTAACAAAACTCAAGGATTAAAGAGAATGTTTGTAAAATCCTTTAGCCAATAAAGAAATTGGATTCACAATGTTAACATTCCTCAAGAATCTCTGGGTCCAGATGGTTTCACTGAATTCTACCAAACATCTCCACAAGAACAAACGCTGACATGACACTCTCTGTTCCCAGAATGAGGAACAACCACACACAACCCATTTTATGAGATCAGCGTTGCCTGATGGAGGAGAAAAAAAAAAAAAAAGCCAACACTAACTCAGAGAAATATGTCCCCAGAACACAGATGCAAGAATCTTTAAAAATATATAATAAACAAAATTAGCTACACTGTGACCTCTGAAATTTATTCCAACTATGCCAGACTGACCAACGCCTTGTGAGCTCAAATGGTGTCTCACCTCAGACTGCCATTCCTGGCCTCTCCCCTCCTGATCCAGCTCCCTGCTGGAGCACCTGGGAAGGCAGCAGATGACAATTCAACGGCTTAGGCTCCTGTCACCCATGTTGGAAATGCAGATAGTGGGTCCTCGCACTTGATCGCTGCAACCATCAGGAAGTGAACTAGTAGATGGAGGGTCTCTCTCCCTCCCTCTCTGTCTCATTCAATCTTCCAAATAAATTAATATTTCTTTTTTTCAAAAATGTGGAAGCAACTCAAGGAGGAATTATAGTCTTTACAAAGAATGATGTTGAGGCAACTGGAAGTAAATTCAAAGTGAACCAGGAACAAAAAATGATAATATATTTATAGTTTTTAAAATGGGGGAAAACCTTCGAGACAAAGACAATGAATTTAACTAAGACTTCATACAAAAACAAAACACATAAAGGAAAACTGATAAAAATTAATCTCATACTTCACACACACCAAAAAAAAAAAAAAAACTATTAAAAGGATAAAGTTCCAGACTACAAGAAAATATTGGGAGATCACATATCTGATAAAAGGGTTTCTGAAATAAAGCATTTTCAAAGCACATAATTGAAAATCAAAGACTCCAAATAGATGATTGCAGCAGATATGGACACACCAAAGATAAACACAGTTTGCAAATAAGCTTGTAAAGAAACAGTCAACAGTTTTCGTAATTCCAAAAATGCAAGTTAACACCACACTGAGGTATTGCTACCCACTGATGTGAACAGTTAAAATCAATAGAATGACAACTCTAATTCAGGAGAGTTTGCAGAAAGTGTAAGGAGTTCTTAGAATATCCCACCCTCGACCTAATGCCATTCCTTCTTCCTCACAGCTCACGAAATTCCCGCCAGTCCAGCTGTCCACCAATCAGATGTAACCCGGCATTTCACCTGAGTATCCCACCCCCAATCTCCCAGCCCCTTCCCCAACTTTGCCTGCTTGCCAGTCATTCTTAGGCAATCACCTATGACAGTCTCAAGCACCAATCCCTTGGGGCCTGCCCTCAATGCCTTCCAGTCCCCACTCCCTACACCTGGCGGGCTCACCAGAATGGCATAAGGGCCCCTAGGTGTGGCTGTCTCTCTCTCTTCTCCTTCCAGCTTTCCCTCCCTTCCTTCCCTTCCTTTCCCCCTTTTCCTAGCTGCTCTCCCACCTATCACGCTGGAATAAACCTCCTAAGATATCTCATTGCATCTGGTGTTTTCAGCTCAGAGTAAAGAACCAGGCTGCAGGAATTAGCTGCGTTGTAATAATGTAACAACTAGAACTTTAACTGTTTTAAATAACTAACAGAAAGCCTGCATCACTCATTCAATATTGGTAGAAACCTAAAATGGGCCTACTTTTCCAGAAAATAATTTGATGGTATCTTGTGAAATTAAATGTATAATTACCATGTTACCCAGTAATTATCCTCGGGGCCTTTATTCCAAAGACATGGACGGACACCTTGCATACACAGTGACATGTACACAAATGTTGGCAGTATCCTGATTTATTTTCTAGAAAGCAAGAGAGAGAGAGAGAGAGAGAGAGAGAGAGAGAAAGTCTTCCATTTGCTGATTCATTCCCCAAATACCCACAACAGATTGCAAGGCCAGGACATCACTGCTTCCCAGGACGCATCAGCAGGAAGTTAGCATTGCATAGTAGCCATAGCAATCCGAGCTTGAAGCAAGACAGTGCAATACACAATATGGGATATGGATGTTCCAAGTGGCAGTTTAACTTGCTGCACCACAACACCCACTCCAAACCTTATTTCCAATAAAGCTGGATAAAACTTGGAAGTCTTGCAACTTATGAACAGATGAACAAATTGAGCTATATTCACACGACACAATACAACTCAGCAAGCAAAAGCAGTAACTATTGATAGATGTAACAACCCAGATGAATCTCCAGGGACTTAAATGGCACATAAAAAATAATTACATACCTTATAACTTCATCTTTACAAGACATGTGAAGTTGCCAACTTTAGAGACTCAGGTGGGGCTTCGGAGTGGAAGTGGGTGTGAACAAAGTACAGAAACAGGAGGTGTCCTTGCCAGGATGGAGTGACGTTACCTAAACTGTTCTGGGTACTCACAAATCCTGTCCTGGCCAAGAAAGTACTGCAAGAACAACAGTAGTAAGTAGTAATATTAAGTGTTAATATCAAGTGCTAGCCAATGCATGAGGGTCATGCGTCACTTCATCACCACATGTCATCACACTCGTCTTACAAGGTCAAACGCAAGGATCCCCTCGGCATCAAGAGGAACAGAACAAAATCCTAGGAAACCGCCGTGCAGTTCTGATGTAAACAGTCCTAGACACGGCAGTCCACAGGCAAGGACGACTTCAAAACCGAACGAACAACTCCACGACCACGGAGGCTTACGGAAGGAGCTCGCCGCTGAAGAAGGATTTGAAATGGAACACTGAACAAGCTGGAACGGGTCATGTTTTCAAGGGAAAAACGCTCAGGAAACTTTAGATACCATCTGCTTTTCGCTCTCAAGGAAATCACAGAAAACACAAACTCTGTAAAATAGAGGGAAAATGAAGCAATTTTCTGAGGTGTGGGGGGGGGGGGAATATAGATGGCTGATAAGGTTAAAGAATTATTTATGGATGTTAAACATTAAGATGGCAAAAGAGCTGAAATGACAATACAGAAAATCTTATCGCCCTGTTGAACAAAACAGAGTGCAGGCAGTTCTTTCTGGAAGCAAAGGAAAATGAAGCAGGATCAAAGTAATTAGAAGTTGCTTTTAGAGTGGTATACATTGTGTGTGGAACTGTGCATTTGAATCCTCAAGTACCACCAATGGATATGAAATATATTAGTATTAATGTCACCATGCTAGCTAGCATCATCTGTGTCTCTGAGACAGATATCATTTTGAAATACAGATAGGGGAAGTGGGGACGGGAGAAGTTACTGGCTTGCTCTGAGTTATCAAGTCTGTAGAGGCAGAGGTGGAATTCACACCTAGAGATGTGAATTAAAATACCGTGAAATAACTTCAGAGAGAAATGCACATGACACAAATGAAAAATATTTACAACATTTTGACAGAGAATATAAAAATAATGGAATACATTGTTATACAAGCCATGTCCCTAGATGAGACAACTCAATACAGTATTGATTTTAAGTCCTTAAACATTAATCTACAAATTTAATATTATTAAATAAAATTCCAGAAGGATTTTTTGTGTGTGTGTAGCTTGACAACATGATTCTGAAATTCATCTGCAAATATAAGAAGGCCAGAAAATCGCCCAAAATATTGAATTACAAAGGCAAATGGGAGAAGCTGTGGTCTTAAATAAATTGTAACATAAGGGAACAATTAAAAAAAAAGTGCGGTTATATTTGTTGTTATATTGCTGAGGTCATAGCAGAGGTGGCTCCATGGAACCAGACAAAAAGGCACAAAAACAGAATGAACTGTATAAGCATTTAATAAGCATAAGTTACTAATAAGCATATTGGAAACTAAACTAATAGTTCACATAGGTGAGAAAACAACAAATTGAATCAATAAGCAGATAAAAGAAAATTTAAATGACAATTCAAGCCTTCTTCCTTGATAATTTATAAATAAATGAAAAATTTAAATACGAAGAATGAAAAATTTAAATATGAAGTTATCAAAGTAAATAGAAGGGAAAATCTATGAAAATATTCATACCAGCAGTCCCTGCTTCATTTTCTCCACAGCATTCATTAGCTTCTAAAACACTATATTAACTGTCTTACTTGGTTTACTGTCTATCTCTGAACACTAGAATGCAAGGTCTATGACAGCAGGATTTTAACTGCTTATTCTAATGCTTGGAAAATTTTCTAGGACATTATAGAGCAGCTGAACAACAACAACAACAAAACCATACATTTGAGGGACTGGCGAGGTGGTGCAGCACATTCAACCACCACCTGACACACCAATATCCCATGTGAATGTTTGAGTCCCGGCTGCTCCACTTCCAATCCAGCTCCCTGTTAATGTGCTTGGGAAGCAAGGGAAGATGGCCCAGATATACAGGCCCCTGTCACCCACGGAGACAACGCTGACGGAGTTCCGGGCTCCTGGCTGATCCTAACGTAGACCACTTCAACTCTTGAGGCTACTTCAAGAGTGAACCAGGGAGCAGAGGGACAGATCTCTCAGCCTCTCTCTCTCTCTCTTTCTCTCTCTCCCTCTGTAACTCTGCCTTTCAAACAAACCAATAAATAAATATTTAAATACAAACGTGTGTGTGAATACACATATACACATATTTGCAGAATGCATAAATGCATATCAAATTGGAAAAAGCCTGACTAGGTGTACAACCTAAGAAACAAAGAAATGTACATAATATATTAAGTAACCTTTTCTCTCCCATAAAAAAAAAGACATAATTACATAACAGATTCCTTCCTTGTCTTGCAACTAGTATAATCCAGGCAGAACATTCAAGGTTAAACAGCCAGGCTTCACAAAATAACAAGAATGAAAAAATGGAAGAGGCTATCCATAAGGGGAAAATGTTAATAGTCAATAAACATGTAAAATATGTAACATCACAGATACCCAAAGACTTCAGATTCAGAGTGAAACAGACTTCGCCTCCCTACTGACTGGAGTCAGAGCACACTCTGTCTTTCGCAAGGATGAGGAAGAATGGGAAGTCTTACCTTCAGGAGACAGAAGTAATTCTAGTATATTCTTTCCAGAGAGCAATGAAATGTCAAGGTTTTATATGTGCATGCCCATTGGCCAGCAATTTCACCTCTAAGAATTCGTCTGACTCAAACACCAACACCAGGACACAGACACGTAGGAAGCAGGATTTTTTTTTTTTTGATTCACTGGCTATCACCATAATAATTTTTTAAAATCCCACAATGCCTTGAATATATCTGATAATAAATGAAAGCATAGCAGCACGATGCACTAGCTACTAGGTCAGTATGGGCCAAAACTGCATGACATGATATCCCTGAGAAAACAAAAGACAGCCAGCGACTCAGCAGTGCTTTCACACGGTCTCTGTGTGTCTATACAACAGCGGCCCTCCAAGCGTGCTCCCCACACCAGCAGCATCATGGGCTGTGCATCCGTCAGAAGCTGCAGTGGCTCGGGTCCCCTCCTAACCTTCCTGAATCATGAAGTTCAGGTATGGAGATCCAGAAACCTGTGTTGTAACATGCGCTCTGTCTTAGTTGATTTAAGATGATGTAACAGAATACCACATGCTGGGTAGTGTGTAAATGATAGAAAGCTGTGGTTCTAAGGGCTGAAAAGTCCACAATGATCAAGGTGCCCCCAGACCTGGTGTCTGGCAAGGGCTGCTTCTCTGCCTTTACAGATGTCACATTTTGCTGTGTTTGCAGCAGGTGGAAGGGGTCATCGGCTCCCTGGCACCTGTTTCCCAGGGTTCCGATGTCATCTCCTAAAGGCCTGCTATGCTATCACATTACAGATCAAGCTTGAACATAAGACTTTTGAGAGGACACACTCAGAACAGACAACCCGCCCCCATCCCTGCCCCCCATCCCCACCCCTTAGACATCTTAACACACACTCAACTCTGAGACCCGCTGGAAAACCTTGAGAAACAGACACTAAATTGTTATTAAGAGTTGCCTTGGAGTATAGTTTCAGAGGGAAATTCATTTTCTGCTTTAGACAAGTACACTTCTGTATTCTAACTGACAGGCACTGAATTGGAAATCGGAACAAAGGAAAAGGCAGATATATTTCTATCACGGAGAGAAAGAAGGGGAGAGAAGGGAAGGGGAGGAGGAGAAAATTAAAGGAGGCAAGTGAATAGAAGGGTGGACACGAGATTTTAGGGGTGGGTAGTTCTTGCATTAAAAAGAAGAACTTAATGAAAAGCATTCTAAATCCCCCAAGTAGTAATAAAGCTTTCTTTCCTAATTTTAAGATCTTTGCTATGAATCTCAGTTATATCAATATGTCAACCCTGCTTTCAAAAAAAGGTATGTCTGTATACATAGCTAATATTCACAGATGAAAACAGCAAAATGATAAAATTGTTTTTTTTTTCACAATGTCATTGTGGCATAGTGGCCTTGTATCCCAGCCATATGAGCAGCAGTACTCATCCCAGCTGGACCACTTTCATTCCTGACAAAGGTCTGGGAAGAGAAGAAGAAGATGGTTCAAGTATTTGGGTCTCTGCCAGGCATGTGGGAGACCCAGAAGAAACTCCTGTCTACTGGCTTCAACATGGCACTGCCCCAGTCATCACAGTCATGTGGGGAGCGAACCAGTGGATAAAATATTTTCTCTGTGTGTCTCTTCCTGTTTCTTTGTGATTGTGATGCGCTGCTCAAATAAGTAAATGAATATTTATAAGAAGGAGAAATGTTTTTTAAGTTACCTAATAAACAGTATTCAGGGAATTAATAAAAGCAAAATTGAGATTTTAGGTAGAGTACTACAGAAAACATATGGCAGTCCGATAGTGACATGTGTAGTGCTTGGCATACAGTTGACCCAATCCTCCAAATTTGAGACATTTCATCTCGACAAACGTTGGGTTTTCCAGAGCACTTCAAAGCTGACGATGAGGTGCCTCAGGACTACGCAGCAGATCCCTGTTCCAGCCGCTGGCTGGAGGAACCACTTCAGTGAGGACCATGAACAACAATTCCGTGCTTCTAGACGCACATGCTCTGAGTGAGGAGCAGGTGGATGATGTGGTCCAAATCAGCGGGGAGAACAACAGTCAAGGCCTCTCCAGGAAGTCTAGACCGTGGCCACGTCCAACTCGTCATGAATGACAGCCCCAAGAGAATCAGAGAAAAAGTGCAGATCTATGTGAAGTTGCATTGTGGATGCCACTCTGAGTGTTCTCAATGTGATCGGTGTAATCAACAACAACAACAAAAAATAATAATAAATGAGAGAAAGGGCCCCAAAGAACTAGCAGAATCCACAAACCCGTCAGTCTCTAAAGAAGTGTGCTGTCTGGCAGCATGTTGTAAGAAAAACCTTTAAATAAAGATGGCAAGAAACCTTGGGCAGCAACACCCAAGACTCAGTATCTTGCTGCTCCAAGTCGGTGCATTCCTCTGAAGAAGGATGTGCTAGGAAGGGGGACGAGGCTAGGAAACGTGCCATACTTTCAGCCGAGAGCATGAGGGACGCAAGAGCAGAATAGCAGGAACAGCCTGGCAAGAACCACTGCTACTCCACATCCAAGTTTCGGTAAAAAAAATAAATAAATAAATAACAATAATAAGATGGAAGAGTTACACACAAATAAGACCAGGTCTCAAAAACAAAATTAAATAAAAATTTGGCAGCATATTTTTAAATTTTAATAAATTTAAAAAAAAACCCCGATGCATGCTAAATATCTTACCATCAGAAATTGATCAAAAGAATAATGTTTGAAGGGTTATGGATAATATAGCTCTTTTATTAAAAACTACAATACGGATCATAAACAAATATATTGATGCAAAAATATACCTGGTACTATAAACTATCAAGAAAATGTGCAGCTATCAATATTAAGCACTTATGAGTGACAGGTAGAATTGTAAGAACGGTAGGTAAAATAATCCATGTAATCTTAAAAATCATATGAGTAACACCATATTAATTAACTCTGCCATTTTATAGGCCAGTCAATGCATTTTTTTAGAGATCTGGAAATGTGCCTGAGACGATCAAGGTGCCGAGCGGGAGGGCACGTTAGCAATCCCAGGACATTCATCTCCGGAGTCACATGGGCGCTCACCATGCCGGGCGAAGCAGCCCTAATGCGGCATCGCTCACATTTCTGGTGCTGCGTCACAGGGAAGAGTCTGAAGGCTTGGAATCTGGAACATCAACCATGACCACGTCTGGGTTGTGGAAGTAAAGATAATTGAACTTCTGTTTACTCTTGGTTTCTTTTTGTCACTTTAGTCTCTAAAGATCACATATCTTTTGGGCTGTTTCAGGGATAAATATCTAATGGACGACTTTTTTGTTAGATTAGTAAAAAAAAAAAAAAAAGGAATGATTAAGAAGAGCTCACTAGGAAGTCAGGCTCTACAGAAGCCAACGAGCTCAGAGGGGCTGGCATGACACAGCAGGTTAAATTTAATTTAAATTTGCAACCCCAGCATCCAGAATTGGAGAGTGGATTTGAGTTCCAATTGTTCCACTAATGATCCAACTCCCTGCTACTGCCCCTGGGAAAGCAATGGATGTTGATCCAAGCACTAGGATCCTGCCACCTATGTAGACATGCTGGGTTTCCTTGCTCCTGGTTTTAGCATGGTCCACAACTGGCTGCTGCAGTCAAATGCGCTACCACTGAGCTATACCCCCAAGTCTGGATAGAAACAGATCTATTAGTTTATGTCTCAGGGAAAAATTAGTGTAAGATAATTACAGTTGACCCAAAAGGGACATGTGAATGAGAAATCTCTGTAGTTGTAAACCAAAGCCTTACATTGTTACTGTACCACACCATAGCATGGTATGGATGGATATACTACTATATTACCACTTTCATGTTTGGAAAACCCACCTAACACCACGCACTACTTCTCAGAAGTTCTGTGACTACTTTCTGCATTGTCAGAGATGGAAAAGCTGCCATGGGAATGTACTTCCTCGGAAGGCAAGGAGTCACTCGTTCCCCTGTGTGTTCACTTACTGCATTACTGGTCTCTCTCTAGAGTAGGCAGGCAAGCTGATTTCCTCAGCTCCTCTTTCCACCCCAAGCTCACCAACGCTCTTCTATCAAACACCCGCTTTCTTCTAAGCATGCCATGCAGCCCCTGCCACTCCAGCGATAACAAGTGCAAGGAGCAATGTTTCCACTGCAGACAATGAAGTAGGTCCTCAGACAGCAGTCAGAAGAAACACAACAGAAAATCACTTGTTGCAGCCACTGGCCTTGAGGTTCTTGATTTCTCAAGTCTTACACACACACACACACACACACACACACACACACACACACAAAACCGACAGTTTGAGATGTGCTGTTTCCCAAGAATCCAGAATTCCAGCTATTATTTGATGGTTCCAGTCATGGACAGTAAGCTATAGTTACCATCAGCAACAAAATGCAAATGTCTGCTTTCTGAATAGTTTGCAAGCAGTATTTTTCAACCTCTGAAAATCTATTGCACAATTATCACCGGAGAAGCCTCAGAGGAAAGTGAAAAGACAAAAAATGCTGGGGATGGCCAAGAGACATCAGTAACAGCAGCAACAGCAATAATAATAATAATGTCATTATTCAATATAATATTTTTATAGATTCTGTCAAGGCTCTTTTATGGAACCAGAATTCTTTTTTTAAAAAGGTTTGCTTATATGAAAGGTAAAGTAGAGCGAGGGAGAGAGGCAGGGGGAGATAAAGATCTTTCATTTTCTGGTTCCTTTCCCAAATGTTTCCAATGTCCATGGTTGGGCCCAGTGAAAGTCAGGAGCCAGGAGCTTCATCCAGGCCTCTCACATGACAAGCAGGAGCCCACGAACTTGGAACATCTCCTATTGCTTTCCCAGGGGTATTAGCAAAGAGTTGGATTGAAAGTCGAACAGCTAAGACTCAAAGTGGAGCTCTGATCCTGGGAGCCAGCACTGACAGTGGCTCTCCAACCCACTGTACTCTAACACTGACCCTTTAATAAAGTATTTAACACAAGGCCTTGCTAGATGGCTTACCCCTCACATTAACTGTCATTCTTGACAAAACCTTGATGATAAGGTATAAAGTATTCTCCACACCCTAAAAATGAGAAAATTAATTATTAAAAGCATAACTTACAATAAAGGCCATTCTATGACTTAATAGAATATTTTGAATTTGAATTCACCATAACTCAAGTCCCTCATTACCATACAATGCTAGAGGATGTAAATATATAAAAAATTTGGAAATTCTACCAAATCGAAAAATCTTTCAAAGAAGGTAACAGATGAAATTTAAAAAGTACTGTCTGTAAATTTTCCTGGAGCCCAAAATTCTATTTAATGTGATTTTGAATATTGGACTTAAAGATACCTAATTTTTTTTTCTTTTCTTGTCAACAAGAAAGGAAAGTTATAGTCGACAAAACCAACTGTAAAAACCAAAGGCAAAGTAGTGTCATTTGTGATTATTTACTTTTTGCTCAGTAATAGTAATTACGTAATAACGACAATCACTATCAAGTCAGAATTTGGGCAATCTGAGTGCAAAACATCAAATCTGAGCACACAGTTCCTTCTAGAATGGAACAACTTTAGAGAGTCAACACTCCCACTGCAAACAAGGACCCACAGCCTTTAACACATCACAGTCTGTCTCCTGGAAAGCACTGGGAGTATCTGTGGCAGGCAGAATGTAAAAGCCAGACTCCAGAATGAAAGGAAACTTACTGAGAAGGCCTGTGCTCTACAGAACCCCTGCCAATCATTGGCATGGGCTAAGAGGGTAAAGGAAGAAAAAGGGGAAATTGTTGCAAGGGATACAAACCAGCAGAAAGGTGTGCAATTGCATCAGGGTGGAGCTAGAGTAAACTGGAATTCAAAGCTGGGGATTTAAGAAGAATTTGCAGGACATCAGGGCCAGTGTTGTGCTGTAATGGATTAAGTCACTGCCTACAATGCTGGCATCTCATACGGGGAACAGTTCTAGTTTCAGCTTCTTTATTTCCAATCCAGATCCTTGCTAATGCACTTGAGAATGGAAGATGGCCCAAAAACCTGGGTCCCTACACCCCTGTGGGAGACCCACAAGAAGAAGAATTTTTTCTGCGTTTCTCCTCTCTGAAATTCTGCCTTTCGAATAACAAGAAATTTTTAAAACAAGAAAGGCATAGAGAAAAAGAAACTTTAAAAAAAATAGATTTGAAGACCTGCCAAAGTCAAAAGAAATCTCCTAGACTCTATACTCTACAGTAGTACACCTAAACCGTAATACAATAAGATAGGTTTAAATAGAAGGTAGAATGTACAAAGAATGCAGTGCCCTCTCGAGACAGCTCTACCTCGAATGGCATGACATGAATCATGTACCTGCTTCCTGCCACAAAGAAAAAAAAAAGATGAATCCACACAGCAGGCAGTATTACAAGCAGAGCCCCTATCACTTGGCATCCGTAATGTCCAAAATCCATATGAAATTGCCAGGCCTATCAAAAAGATAGACACAACACAATAATAATAATAAAACTCCAGAGTTACAAGACTCAACTCCCATTAAGATGTTCAATAAAACAGATGAGAAGTTACAGTCTGACTAGGTACACAAAATAAATAAGACAGAAGGCTGGGCATTGTGGTAGGACAGTGAAGCTGCTAGGTGGGACAGCCACATCCCTCACTGGAGAGACCAACCCCTGATTCTGATGCAGATTTATGCTAAAAAAAAAAATCCCTACAAGATGGATTAACTCCCAATACTTGGGTTTCTAACCCACAGGAAAGTCAGGGTGAAATGCCTGGTTTCAACCTAACTCGGTACTGGTTGTTACCGAGCCAATGAAGTGAACAGATGAAGGGAATATCTCATTCTGTCTCTCTCTGTCATTCTGCCTTTCAAATAAATAAGTGGATCTTCAAAAATAAACATCCGACGACTGACAGCTACAATAACTGAAAGGGAGAACCTACTAGGTTAAGCAACAAAATAGGACAAAAGTGAAGAGACAGAGATACATAAATTAAAAAAAAAAATTCTGAGACTGAAGCACAAATTTTAAAATAGGAAAGCCATAAAATACACATTGGAAATCTTTGGTATGCATGGAATTTGCATGCTAGAAGAGAATAATAAAGAAATAGGACCAGATAGATATTTGGCTAGATACTGATTCTGACTTTTCTAGCAACTGGTGAAGGACAGTAAGGAATGGATTCAAGAAGCGATATGAGCTCTAAGAACAGTATACACAAAACAGTTACCCTGAACCACCTCACAGAAAACTGACAATGAAAAGAGAAAAATTCAAATACCCAAAGAGTCAGAAATTAGACTAATAACTGACTTTTCATTAAAATAACAGACATCAGAACACAATAGAATGACATCTTGAAAGTGGAGAAAAAAATTACTGCCAACCTAAAATTCCAAACACAGAAACTATTCTTCACCATAAGCTTGAAATAAAAACATTTCAAAACGGATAAAACCAGAGAGAATTCATTGCCAGAGAACCTATGCTAGGTAAGTATGACAGGAAATTCTTGAAGAAGAAAATAATACTAGGTGGAAATTGAATGCATGAAGAATGAATACGGGAATTAAGACCATTTAAATTTAATAGTAAATACAATGGAATCTTGACCTTAAAAAAGCACATTTTTTAATTAGTCCAGTGCGATGCGATGGCCTAATGGCTAAAGTCCTCGCCTTGAATGCCCCCAGGATCCCATATGGGTGCCGGTTCTAGTCCTGACAGCTCCACTTCCCATCCAGCTCCCTGTTTGTGGCCTGGGAAAGCAGAAGAGGACACCCCAAAGCCTTGGGACCTTGCATCCGCATGGGAGACCTGGAGAAAGTTCTTGGCTCCTGGCTTCAGATTGGTGCAGCACCAGCCATTACAGTCACTTGGGGAGTGAGCCATCGAACAAAAGATCTTCCTCTCTATGTCTCCTCCTCTCTGTATATCTGACTTTGCAATAAAAATAAATAAATCTTTTTTAAGTACATTTTCTAGTTTGTGAAATATACATAGACTTAAAATAATAGCACAAAGTCTAGAAGGATAGAAGTTACAGTGAGCTACATTCCTATATTTGTGACAGATGTGACATGATACTGTAGTGAGGGTAGAGTGGGCTTTTTAATAAATGGTTCTGTGTCACGTAGATATCCCTATTAGGAAAAAAAAAAAAACAATCGTCACCTTTACACCTGAAAAAAAAAATCAATCATCTATGGCTTGTAGACCTACGTTTCAAAGATACGACAAGAAACCTTCAAGAAGACAGAGGAGAAAATCTTGAAGACCTTGAAATCAAATCACTTACTATCAAGAAAGAGATTAATAAACCAGGCCACATAAAACTGTTAGATCATGGTTCATGGGCATAACATGAAAAGAGAGTGAAAAAAAACATGGCACAGTCACCTTGCAGATATTTTCAGTTCAGGTACCCAACAATAGAGTTCCACACACAATACGTAAAGAACATTGATGAGTCAATAATGGGGAGTACGGAAATTAAGTAGAAAAAGACATGTGCATAGGCACATCTTGAAGAAGTGTAGCCAAGTGTTTAACAAACATAAAAATGTGCTCAATGCCACTGATCATCCAAGAAATGCAAAGCACTAAAAATCGAAAATTAGATTGCATCACTGAATCAAGTGCTGGTGAAGATCAGAGACATCTTGAATTTGCAAACATTATCAGCAGGAATTCAAATTGTTAACCATGAAGGTTTTAAAATTATAATATCAAATTAAGTTTTAGTGTAAGTGTACATCAGGACCAAAGGATTACAGTATTTGCAAAATCCTCAAGGGAATGTGCAGAGATGGCCCCAAAGGAATGGACAGTAAAGTCGCCTCCTGCTAATGTTAGCATGCCAAATGGGTGCCAGTTCATGTCCTAGCTGCTTCATTTCAAATCTAGTTCCCCACTAATGGCCTAAGACAAGAAGAAGAAAATGACCCAAATATTTGGATCGCTACCAATCATATGGGAGACCCAAGATAAGCTCCTGTCCCCTGACTTCAGCCTGGCCCAGCACTGGATATTACACCCATCTGGGCAGTGCACCAGAAGATGGAAGATCTTATTCATTCTCTGTCTCTCTCTTTCCTTCACACTGTCTTCTTTTTCTCCTCTTTTCTCTTTCTCTGTAACTTTTATTTTAAAAAATAAATAAGTGAATCTTTGTAAGCATTAAACATTTCATCCAAAGGAACTCTTCACAATGATGAAGGAGAATGAGCTACAACTAAATGGATTTCACAAAAAAGCATGTGTGGCTAACGAAACCAGATGGAGAATGTACACACTTGGTGATTCCATATATGGGAAATTCAAATAGGCAATATTAATCTCTGCACACTGGGGACAGGCCAATGCAAGTGACTAGAGAATAGGAACAGCAAGAGGCACATGAGAGAGCCTTCCAGGTGACAGCTCCATGGATATATTCATTTTCTGACGATTCATCATGCTGCACGCTTAGGATTTATGCATATTTCTGTACATTACATTTCCATTTAAAATGACCTCAGCAGCAGGCATTTAGCTATGTAGAAATGACACCTGTGAGTCCATACCAGAGTACCTGTCTTGGATACCTAGTTCTGGCTCTTGACTCCAACTTTCTGATAACTCTGACCCTGGAGGTACAAGTGATGAGCTCTAGGGGACTGATTTATCACTGCACACAGGAGACCTGGACTGGGTTCTCAGAGCCTGAGCAGACCTCAGTCATTTGGGGAGTGAACATGAACCAGCAGATGGCTTACTCACACCCTCTCAAAAGAAAGAAAAGAAAAGAAAGGAAGGAAGGAGGGAGAAAGAGAAAGAAAAAAAAAGAAGGAAGAAAAGGACGTTACTTTCAAAATTACTTTAGAAAAAAATCAGTTCTACATATTATCATCGTTTCATGATAAAAAAAAAAAGAGAGAGAGAGAAATATCTAATCTGGGTCCTTTGACCGATGACAAACTGAGACAAACAAGGTCTCTTCCAGCTGTCATTTCAGCTTCATATAGTGAACCACCCATCACTCACTCTCAGATTAGAAAATCCTGGTACTACTGACTCTCAAACCCACATGACCCAAGTTTGACCAGTCGGGATACTCCACCTCCTAGCTACAGCACTGACTGGTTAAGAAATAAGCATGTAACCTAAACAGGGACCCTGAGACTTGATTTGAGAAGAGCTTTCTGACACAGTTATCTAACAAGAACAGCAAACTTTCCCATTGAGATTAGGAACTAGCTGGTGAACCTAATCTTAACACTGCTATCACACTGAGTGGTCCTACCTGAGACTAATGCAAAAACAGAGAAAAATACACATGATGATGAGGATGGTGATGATAATGATGGTGGTGGTGATGATAATGGTGATGATGGCTGAGAACAAGAAAGTGAAAAGTTGATTTTAATGGGTATTTCCTGAGTTATAACAAGTTTTTGATAACCTGAATACAACCACATATAATCTTGAACTTTTCAATTCTGTGAGCAAATAAATTCCCTCTTTTGCTAGAGACAACAAGTTGGGTTTTTGGCACCTTAACCAAGAGCTCTGACTTTTCCAGGGTCATGTCCAAGTTTAACACTCCATGATGTGGACAACACCTTCCCAACTGCTCCAACTAAGCACTCCTACAACCCAGGAAGAATAAATAGCATATGCAGGGGTTAAGCCTCTCTCCCAGCATGCCTGATCTTTCCCTGAGATTCATAGCCTATCTTAAGAAATGGAAAAATCATGGGGCAGACCAGACCCACAGAGCTACAACACCTGTTGATCTCATGTGAGCTGGACCAGGGAAAAGCCAGACTGGATTAACTGTGCCTACTGGTACAAGTATAAGTAAGAGTGAGTGTGGGGTGGTTGGGCTCTACCACAGTATCAGCTAGCAGATGCTAGTATGGGGGACTAATTCTGTCAAGCCAAACTGCAGAACCACCTGGAGAGAGTGCGTGATCTGGAAGTGGGAGAGGGCCCAGTAGGGAAACAGTGGGCATCTCCCTCCTGGGTTGCTACTCTATCTGCTGAACATGAGAACCGGGACTGGGGCAGGTCTGACTAGACAGAGAGTGGCACCCGTCAGCAAGCGTGTGGGCTGGATAGTGGGGCTGGTTGGGTTGAACTAGGCTCCAATGCCCATTTACATGTATGTGAGCTGAATGGGATATGGGACTTACTGGACTAGTCTGCTGTACATACTGGCAAGCACGGGAACCAGGGCAAGGGGCAGGCCTGGTGAGGGTTACTGAGAATCGTCCCAACTAGGCTGCAGCTCCCAGTGGTTTGGTGGTGAGCAGGATTGGGATGGGCTCCAACACTAACTGGTTTATAAAAGACGGGGCTAGAGGCAGAACTGACCCAGCAATTGCAACCACCAGCACATGTATAGGCTGATAGGGGCGACAGATTGTGCCAGGCCCTGTACTGGCAAGCATACCTAAGAATGTGGTCTGGGATTACTTCAGACTAAGTTTCTTTGGGGATCCCCCAATCGAACTGTCAGACTCAAAACCCCAACCATGAAGAGAAGTGCAGGTTTCATGGTCTGACCTCGGATTGCGTGTGTCAAAGCTGAGCCTCCTCAGTGGCTCAGACAGAGCAGTACATATCCAGGTGCACATGGAAGATATGGCAGTAAATTGGTGCCTGCAGAGAACACCTGGTACCACAACAGAAACAGAACAAATTGATCAACTACCCCAGCCAAGTGCTGGCAGTGAAAATCTGAGCAAGCAGAGACACTAAGGTGGACTATGTCAGCCAGTGGATTCTAAAGAGATTTCATTGTGCTTGGAATGGCGAGATTGGCAGCAATTCAGAACAACTAAACTATCAAAAACACTTGAGCAAGACCCTCGGAGCATGGCCCACATTGGGGACCCTGGGATGGTTGGAAGGGTGGGTGTGGCTTCTCTCTGTTTCTTCCCTTCCCCCAGATTCAGGAAGGAAAAAAGAGAATGTGGAAACAATGGTCTTACTTTCCTGTAGCCCTTGACGCTTTGAGCCCTAATCAACTATGTAAAGATCATCAAAATAAAAAAAAAATTTAAAAAAGGAAAACCATGTGAACTTTCTAACTTACTCCATGATACTTAGTCCTACAAGGAATACAGTCCTACAAATTATCACCTAAGACTGATACTCCAAGAAATCCTTGCCACCTATGGGTTGACATATCCCTGATTTAAAAGAACAGATTTAGGGAAGGGATGACGAATCCAAATTCTACAGAGATCAGTCACACAGTATAATGAACACGGGTTGTAAAACACGAGGCTACAGAAGACAGCAACTTCCAGCCCAGCCCGAGAGGGGTAAGCCGGGACTTGGCTCCACTCCCTTATGTGGCTTCTTTATATCCATGCGAGCCAAGCACACAGACAAGGTACAAAGTGCCTGGGCTCAACCACAACCCATCTCTGATTGTGTAGTCATGTCTCTTCCTCCTAGCCCACGGGCTACACTGAGACTATTTCTAACATCTACCCTCCAAATACCCCATATTTTCCTTCTTACAAAAGATGTTTCTTTCAAACAGAGATAAAGCACAGAGGCTCAGGCATATATTTATTTAGTAAAACTGTATTAGACCTCCTGAAAATCAGATGGCTTTACCCAGGCAATCTGTAGAAGGAAAATCACCCTTTTCCAATAGAAACACTCACATTTTATGTGACATTTTTAACAGCCTCCAAGTTTCAGCTTCAACCAGCAATATTTGAATTGCTTTTAATTTAGCAGGTATGGAGAAGAGAATAATTTGGCAGCTACTTCTTGATGTATGTCAGAAGCCAGGGTCCTCCCAGGAGAATCTCATGTTCATAAAAGTAATTTTTCCCATTCATGCTGCCGAGAGCACCCCTCTCAGAGCCTGTCACGTGCCTGTCACCTTGCAGGCAGACACTAGGCTCCAAAATTAAAGGACTTCTTTTTTTTTCTTTTAAAATAATATAATCAAGAATGTGATCTGAACTAGTCAAGAAAGGGAAAATTAATTTAACAACCGACACTGATGACCTTTGCAATTCTATGTTGTGGCTCTTGTACAACATGCGTTCAAAGGCTACTGTTTGTCTGATTTACTCATAATAAAATGTCCTTGGCTGGAAACAAGATCACATTGTTCACAGGATCCCATTGTGGAGTGTGGAAAAAGATGTAATTGGTATATGGTGAAAAGTAAAGCATGATCCTCTTGGTCTTTCAGAGGTTTGCAATTTTATTTACCAATCCCTGTAGAACAATAACAGTACAGAACGTGAGAAGGATCAAGGAGACCTGACTGAGTTCTTGGTCCCTGCCAGAAACTGGGAAAGTGTTGCACACACATCTTTGTTCTCTCAATGTCTCAGGCAGGTGCCACTGACATCCCTGGGACTGCAGAGGAGATGGAGGATCTGAGAGAGGACTGCTAGTGCCCCCCACACTTCTGAACCGGGGCGCCAGCCTTTGTCTACTGACAAGGACTAGGTTCTTTACCTTGAACCACCACCCCCTGCCAATGCGGAAGGAGTGGCCTTGCCAACTTGCTCATCCTGCTCAGCTCTTCCCTGGTTCCGCGAATTTCACAGTGTCTTCACCTTTCAATCCGTAAGCCCAGGACACATTCTTGACTCGCATTTTCCCTCCCCACTCTCACTGCCACCCTTCTGCACCCAAATCCCACCCACCTCCGACATCTGTTGCTTCTGCCTCTTTCACAGGACCATCTCTTTCCCTGTCCCCTCAGACCTCATCCTCTTCCCGTTTTCCTTTCTGTGCCACAGAGACTTCCTAATCACAAGTACCACTCACACTTCTCTTTCTGTGACTTATTCACGATTCCTTCTCCAAAGGGTCCACTCCAAGTCCCCCTCCAAATAACAGTTTATTGTTATTTCCTCAGAGAAACTGAGCCAGGGAAGTTCAGTCCAAGTCCAATTCCTCTCCTAGAGCTGTTTCCTTCTTTGAAAACAGCACAGTTTATGTGTGTGTGACTATGCTTATTTGGACCAACTAAAAGCCACCTCTTTCCGAATGAAATTTCTGCATTAACAAACTATCTGAAGCTTACTAGTGAAATGATAAAAGCACCTGCTTTGAGACCAGAGACCTGAGTCTGAATCTTAATTCTACTCACCTCTGTACGCACCTAACTCTAGCTGTCTCACCTTGCCAAAACCCAAGCTCTCTGTTGCCAGATGTCCTCATAATAAAATAAGCAAGGTGCCAACTCTCCTGGTTACTAATGTTAAATGAGGTTAGACAGCTGACAATATCTAATTTACAATTCCTACTACATATTAAGGACTCAACCAGCATTTGTTAGGGATTTTCATGTAACTACCTGATTGATTATTAAGAAATATTATTGAGGAAAAAAAGTAAATTACTCCAATTATTCAGCAACATGCAATGTAATCATTAGTGCTTAAATAGCCTTGAAACTGCAGTACAGAGTACTGCAAATATGTGTTCCAAATACAACATTGGAATAAGGTTTGAGAAAAAGGCTGGAATGAAGGTCAGAAATAAAGTCAAAACAAAGCAGATTTTACTTTTATCTGCGGGAACTTTAGTTTTCCTTTTCTCTAAAAAAGAAACTATAATTATACATGTGTAACAAATAAATGCCACCATTTAAATAACACATGCGAATCACTCCAGACAATTCAATAACTAAAAGGATTCGAATCTTTCTAGTCTTCTGTGCCTAGAACGACCCTGGAGTTAGCACAGGCACTCATGAGATACACACCACATGAATGAGTGAATGAGAGTTGCATCTTACAGGAAAAATACAAAAATATATCCACATTTTTTCAAAGTACTTCACATCCAGCAGGGTCAAAATCACTTGGGTATATGGAAGTTCTGGAAATGGAGCATGGTGATGGCTCCGCACTTTCCTAACCTACTCAACACCACTAAATAGGTACATGTTATACTATTTCACCACATATGTTTATTTCACCACAACTAAAGTTTATAAATACTTTTTCATGAGAATAACATCAATTTCAGAGCCAGAATCACTACAAATTTTGTACAAACCAAGTTAAAAAAAAAAAACTTACTTGAACCTGTAGCTTAATATAATAATTTCCTCTTAGCATTAGCTAGAGCTTAAGAATGGTTCAAGTGTCTAGAAAGCAGGAAACCATCATTACACCACAGACAGGAAAAAAAAAAGCTAGAATTGGCAAGATGATCAAAGCTCTGGCGAAAGGGAACAAAGTGACATTCAGAGGCAACTGACATCAATAGTGCTAATGCTTAAACAGAGGACAGGGAAGCCAAAACCTCATGGCTCTAACTGCAAAAAAATAACGAGAAATATGAGCAGCCAGTGGGAGATTTAAAACTGAAGTATTCTAGAAAATATTAGAAGGTTGGAGGAAGGAGTCATCATCTATAAATAAAACCAGCAGTGAGATAGAGGGATAATTAGAGCAGTGGAAAGAAACATACAGGAACGTTGGAAAGAATTCTTTCATCAACAATGACATCTTCAGACATACTTGCAATCTACAAAATGTAAAGAAAAAAAAGACAGGATTCTTCTGATATGAGAAATTGGAGTAGGACAGATTGGTTAAATATCTCCCAGTCCTCTTTTTTTTTTATTTTTATTTTTTCAAAGAAAGCAACAGAATGAGGGGTAGTTGAGGTTTTACTTTGTGTTAAGTGGGAGAAAGAAAATACTGATTGCAATGAAAGCATCTGACAATAGACCCAACATCACTGAAACAGACAGGCTATTACCACGAGAACTAAAATCCATGAAAAGTATTTTTAAACTGTTTAGTCAATAGGACTGCTGGCTTGATTTCATAGGCTCCTGTTTGCAAAAATAGTTGAATCAATTTCATTTTGACCTATTTGGATCTCTGAATTGAATAAAATCTCATTATTTTTAAATGAAGTTAGAAAATGAACACAAACAACCTGGTATTTGGGTTGCTTGCTTCCGATTACCCGGGATTTTTTTTATTAAAGAACGATGGGTTGTTCGAGCAGCTGCCAGGTGCATCCGACTGTAATCTCGCACAGCCTTAACTAGATTTGCCCTAAAATAATTCTGAGACGCAAGTCAGTGTGGGTAAACAGACACAGAGGGCATATAGGATAACCTGATCAAGAATAATATATAAATTTCTTATAAATTAAATCCTGAGCTATTCAGTTAATATCTAACACCATCTAAAATCTAAGTGTGAGTTACAGAGAATTGGTGTGAAACACATGGAGACAGCCAAAAGCAGAGGCACAGCTCTTGGATGGGAGACTGTGAACCACGGAAGCCACAGAGCAGGTGCATGCCAGCAAAAGCCAGGGGATGCATCTGTTGGGCAGCTGGGTTTTTGTTTTTCTGCAGAGAAAGGAAGAAAATAACTGAATAAATAGGAGTAGAAGATTTTTAATTTTTTTTAAAGATATGTTGATATTCATTCATTCATTCATTCATTCATTCATTCAGAAAGGCAGGGCAACAAGCCTAACATCAGAGTGCTGGTTTCTATCCCAGCTGCTCCACTTCTGGTCCAGCTCCCTGCCTGGAAAGACAGCAGAAAATGGCCCAATCAACGGGGCCTCTGCCGCCCACATGACAGACCTAGATGGAGTTCCAGGGTCCCAGCATCCACCTGACCCAGCCCCAGCTACTGTGGCCACATAGGTAGCGAAACAGTCGATGGAAGTCTTCTTTGTGTGTCTCTCTCTCCTTCTCCAAGTCTTTAAAAATGCAGTAGTTACAGCGATTTGCATGCACTGTAACTACTGAAAACAAGAGCATTGCTGGTGAGATACCTCCAGCAACTTGGCCATTGATTGGTGTGTTTGGGAATCTCCAAAAGTCACCACGAACTAAAGCACCTGCTTCAAGTAACTTGCTCATTCCTGAAAGTGCTGACACTGACCAGTGACGGTTCTGGTGAAGTCAATACTTCACTGCCCTTGTTTTCTCTCCTCCTTGGCTCCTCCCCAGCCCTGCACAGGGGTCTCACTGTGGTCAGTAAATGAGGGAGGAGACAGAGAAGTTAGCTACACCCCTTTCATGACAGTAAGCATCCCTCTGTGTAGGAGAAATCAAGCCCAATGGCTCAGCACTCTCATACAGCTGCCTATCTTAAGGGCTGATGTATAACTGAGTTTGGTAATTCGCAGGGGCTGTGGGATCTTCTGTTACTGAATGGGTACCAGGCTGTCAATGGAGACTTCCAGAAATGCCATTGACACAGCCATAGAACCAGCCTTATTAAGTCTAAAGAGAGAAAATCAAAGTGAATTTATGATCGGGTCATACAATTCATGCTCCTCGAACCTGGTGGTTCAAAGTTGAACAGTTCATCACGCCATTAAAAACATTTCTATCCCGTGGACATGTCGTGTACGCTGAGGACTCAACCCTTTCCAGACAGTATGTTGCTGCACATTCCAAACAGCCCTGTGAGCTGGGCACTGTGTTCCAATTTCCATAGCTGAAAGCGACCGATCACTTGCCTTAGGTCATGCGAGTCAGCAACTGAGTGAGGAATTCAAGTCGTGCTGCCAGTCCTTGGCTTCTCCTTGATTTATGAGAACTTTAACAATCAAATCATCCATTTCAGGACTTACCCTGTGATGTACACGGATTTGTTCAAATCATCCTTGACAAGGGAGATTTCCTATAACCACCCAAAGGCTGACTGGGAGAGACCCTGGTCCACGGAGGTTGAACTGTATGTGAATCCAGGCAGTCTGCCCCTGGCTAGTGTAAGCTGCTGCAAGCATCAGAAAGGACAGTGATGATTTCAAAACCTTGGCCAAATAGTTGGGGCGGGGCCTGGACTGGCCTACACACACAGGGAGGCCAGGCAGACAAAGGCAAGCGCAGGGCCACAGGCAAAGCAGCATGTGACACACCCTAGCAGCCGCACAGCCAACAACCTGCTCTCAGGGCTCGTTCATAGAGGCGGTCAGAGAAGTGAATCAAGGCGAGAATTAACAATAAATCCATGAAACAACTGTTCACACTCGTGCACCCGCCTGCCTCCTAGGACACTCTCATCACTCACGTTAAGAAGAAATGGAGCAATAACCAACCCAGGGACCTCGGAATGAAATCAGTGGAAATGGACTCCTCCTCCGGTGACACCAGAGCCATAAATCCACAGCTCACCGAGATGCCAAGCCGGCCCAGGTGCACAGGTGCTGTGCATCTTCCGCCGGCCTCTCAGCAACACTTCCCTGGTGGAAACAGCAGCGAGGGCTGGTGGTGCGAGGATTGTTTTCACCCTCCTGTTTCTCTGCCTGACTTCATGAAGTGAATTGAAAAGACATCTGTATTCCTCTCTGAAGGCCAATCAGGATTTGAATGTGCCTGCTCTGTCTGAGGAGCTCGGGGAATGCGGATTTGGCTCTGAATATCTGAAAAGTGGTCTGCTGCACAGGAAATATCTTCTCTTGGAAAGTGTCCTTTCCAAGGTGAGATGATTTAGGTTCCCTGTGGTGCACAATAATCCAGGCCTGTTGGCAGGACACAGATAGGAAATGCTACCATAATGTTGGGTGGGTGGGTGACGAAATGAATGAATATAGAAGTCAAATGTCTGGTACAGAGCAGGTAATACAGACTTCAAGGTCAGGCCAACTGAGGCTTGTCACCAACCTTCTGTATGACTTTGCTCCTCCCACTTCACCTCTCTATGCCTTGTAATGTATTTATAAAAGGTGATGCTAACAGGTATTGGCGTGATGGTTCAAATGGCTAATCCTCCGCCTGCAAGAGTGGGCATATCATGTGTCCCGGCTGCTCCAGTTCCCCATTCAGTTCCCTGCTTATAGCTTGAGAAAGTAGTAGAGGATGGCCCAACGCCTTGGGACCCTGCACCCGTGTGGGAGATGCAGAAAAAGCTTCTGGAACCTGCCTCCTGGCTTCAGATCAGCTCAGTTCTGGCCATTCTGGCCATTTGTGGAATGAACCAGAGGATGGGAGATCTTTCTTTCTGTCTCCTTCTCTTTGTAAATCTTTCTAATAAAAAAATAAATCTTAAAAAAAAAAGGTTTATGATAACAGGGACCTAGGTGGCATAGTAGGTTAATCCTCCCCCTGCAGCACTGGCATCACAGTTGGTGT
The DNA here is from genome assembly GCF_017591425.1 of Ochotona curzoniae. Classification (NCBI taxonomy): domain Eukaryota; kingdom Metazoa; phylum Chordata; class Mammalia; order Lagomorpha; family Ochotonidae; genus Ochotona; species Ochotona curzoniae. The sequence continues at coordinate 10,753,684 of NW_024465421.1, forward strand.
GCTGCTACTCCACTTCTAATCCCTGAACCCATGTGGGAGACTTGGAAGAAGCTCCTGGCTCCTCGCTTCAAATCAGTTCAGCTCCAGTATTTACAGCCATTTGGGGAGTAAACTACTGGATGGAAGATCCCTCTATCTCTCCTCTCTGTATATCTGCCTTTCCAATCATTTTTAAAATGTGGTAACACTTTCAGTGATGGATTGCTATTGGCCATTTTGTTTCCTTCCAGCCTTCACTGAGTTTACCCAGGGCAATGCCCTGATTTTAGCTGCATAATCTAATTCCTTCCTATTGCCACTGAATCCAATTCCACTCGATCCCAAGAGTGAAAACACAACATCAGCCCAGGCGAGTCAGTGTGCTGCACTGCTCACTGCATCAGTGTCAGGCACATCACAGCTTTCCCCTGACAAAGAAGACCAGGGAAGGGTGTGTGTGTGTGTGTGTGTGAGAGAGAGAGAGAGGGGGAGAGAGAGAAAGTTAAAAAGGAGGGAGGGAGGGAGAGAGACTATCACATGACTTTTTGAAGATAGGTAAGTCCAAAACCTCTGGGGTGTGCTTGACAGCTGAAAATTCAGCTAAGATTTGATGTCTGGGGTCTGAGAGCCACAAAGCAGGCCAACAAAATGAAAATCCAGGGACAGCATCCATATCGCCATTTTCTGGGAACTCCTTCTTCAAAAAAACCTCTGTCTTTGCACTTAAGACCTTTGATTGATAGGACAAAGCCCTGTTCTTAGTATGAAGGGGTTCTGCTGTACTCACTACCTTCTGATTTAAATATGAAGCACATCTTTAAAAACCACCTGCACAGCAATAACTCCACTGGAGGTTGATCAAACAAACAGGCACCATCTCCTAACCCAGGTGGCATCAAACTAGCCATCACAAGAGCCAATCAGATTCCATCTCAGTCTATGAGCTGGAGGAGTGGAAGACTTTCTCCTTCTTGCTGTACTTGAACCTGAAAGGGAATGAGGGTTAAAAGCCCAGAACAGGACATTGGAAGATCAAAGATAAGAGTGGGGACCAGGTGCTAAAGAATTTCAACGCCAGGAAGTCGGGGCACCCATGCACACAAGACAGCCTTAGCTGTCCCAGATTACAGGGCCAAGTCCCTGGGGACAGGTGAAGCTGAGGAGTTCTGAGAAACACATGCTTTTAATTACAAGTTCAGTGTCTCTAATCATAAAACCTAAAATCTGAAATGCTCCAACATTCTGAATTTTTTGAGTTTCTAAAACATACCACAAGTGGAAAATTCCAAACCTGATTCTTATGATAGGTTGCAGGAATCAAAACATAGGCATACTCAAAAAGCCGTGTAAGTAGTTGCCTTCAGGCTAGGCACACAAGGTATATACAAAACATAAATGAATTTCATGCTTAGATTTCGATCCCATTCCCTAGACAGCTCATTATCTACATACAAAATCTTCCAAAATTCAAACTAACGTGATACATGAAATACTTCAGGCTCCATGTATTTCAGATAAGTGATACTGTATCTACCTGTATGTAGGTTGTATAAAATATATAGAGATGGGAAGAGTCCTATTTTAAAATGAAGTGGGATAAAAACTATGAGTCTCCCTCACACCCTTGACCCTCAATTCACTCGGCCCTGCCCATGGATCAATTTCCACTTTCTTAGCTGTCCTCTAGATCTGTTCCAAGCATCATTATGTGTGTCTGCTTACATCTCCTCCAAGGCAAATGAAAACCAACCTCACACAGTGTGCTTCATTTTAATCACTCTTCCTGAAAAGACACCAAGGGAACCATCCCATACCAGCATAGCTGGGATATGTACAAATTACTCTAGCCATATGTAATTCCTTCTGTTTTGCTTTTTGAATCTATTATTTATTTGAGAGAGAGAGAGAGAGAGACAAAAGAGAGAGTACTCATATGTTGGCTCATTTTCTAAATACCCACAAGGGCCAACACCAGGGCAGACCAAATCCAGAACTCAATTCAATATGTGGTTGGCGGAGACCCAAGGACCTGAGACCCACTGCCTCCCTGGGTCTGCATAAGCAGGAAGCTGGAATGGGAACTAGAGCTGTGCATCAAATCCCACTACTCTGATTTGAAACAGGTCAAAACCAACACAATGGTGCATATGGCTTAACTCCTCCACCAACAGCCATCACCTGAGGGCTTTCCCTAGTTTTCTGTTATTTTCAACATGGCTGCAATGAATACTCTGAATGCTTGTGCACATCTGTACAATTATTGATTAAAAATTTGGTAATAATTTTGCCAAAAATGTTAACACAGAGAGGAAACACAGAATATTAAGGAAAAAGTACCTTCTAATTACAGCATGACTAATTGGGACTTCCTGGGATTTTGTGCATTGAATCAGCAGTAGACAAACATGACTTGGTCAAGAAGAACATGTTTCAATGATCCCAAAGTAAAAGGCTCAGGAATAATACAAAGAAAGAGCTTTTAGACCCAAGATATTCTTGTGGCCCCAAGAGATCATCGGAATGAGGACAGCATTAAGGATATTCAGGCGAGTGTCTGCGCTTCAGACGGAAGGCAATGTATGGAGCACATGCATCTGAGACTATGCCATCCACAGCGCCTGACCATTTCTCCTCCTGCACACATGAGCCCAGTGACTATGACTAAGCCAACCATTTGAGGACAGAGATTGCATCTCCTGCCCTGTGCCCTGTGCACCTGCCTTGCTCTATTGAAAAACTAGAAGAAACAGGCTGCAGGAGTCAAGAGGAAAAGCCAGTCTTGAGTGTTACAGCTGCTGTTCAAACAAAAGTCAAGCCTTTGGGCTCAGAGGAGAGAACTGACTTTGCCAGGATGTCACCCTTGGATCAAGGCCAACATGCACCCAATAGGCTTCGCTCTACAAGAACCAAAGGCCAAACCAGGCCTCCTGAGTCAGCTTTCATCCCCGTAGTCAACACAGGGCTAGGACTGTGCCAAGAAATCAAAAATAAATGACCCCTGGAATTAAGAGACATAATTTGACAGGGAGCCAAAAGGAAAAGTAAGTGGATCCATTATCCTACTAGAGAGGAGCACAGCAGAAGGGAACAAGTGAGAAGGCAAGATTTGCTGCTTCCGGACTCCTACAGAAGGCTTCTCAAAAGGAGGTTATCAGAACTGGGTTTTGAAGGGTACATGAGCACTTATTATTGGAGAATAGGAGGGAGAAAATTCCAGACCAAAGAAAAGAAGAGCAGAAGCAAAGGAATCCAGTTAAGAAATTCAACACAAATGATTAAAAGTTTCTTGTGGCAGAGGGAGGATAGCTTTTCAGATTTGGCATGAGATGTGGTACCTGAAGCTATGAAGTTCTTCTATGCCATGCCCAAGGATTTGGCATTTATTCTGCAAGAGGGAAGATCTGAGATGACCAGATTGGTACCAGAGGGCTTTTCCTACTAAGCCAGCCAACAAGCCCTGATGTCCAGACAGAACCAGCGTCCCTTTGGCCTCCCAACACTCTGCAGTCATGCACTACCTTCTCTGATGGGAGGGCCAGAAGCAGGCAGCAACTGCTTATCCTGTCGACACATGCCAAGAGCCCTCACAGTCCCGGACACATTCTCTGGACTCCTCAGGAAAGCTGGGGACCTTAGAAAATCTTCTCCTGAGACGTCAAACAGACAGCGTAGCCAAGGTCTTCATAAAATAACAGGATGAAATGCATTCTGCTCCTGGAACCCTTGACAGATCAATCTGCCAGGTTCACACATAATACAGAAACGCGGTGGGTATGACAGGCAGCACCGCTACCAAGGCCCCTGCATAAACAACACTGCTTTCACTGCAAAATCCCTGCCAGACAGCAGGAAAACCTCCAAGCTGCCAGATGTGAAGGCATGAGCTCGGCCCTTCCAAAGCAGAGGGAGAGTGTCCCTGGGGGTGCAACACTGTCAGAGAAGGGGACAGGAAGTGGGGATATCTAGTCACCTGCAAGCAGATGCTGGTGCCAACTGAGAAGGTGAATGCAAACGCACACACTCTTTAGATTGGGCAGGCACTTCTCCCCAAATGGCTGCAACAGCCAGAGGTAAGCCGATCCAAAGTCATGAGGCAGGAGCCAGGAGCTGTTTCTGGGTCTCCCACATGGGTGCAGGGTCTCAAGGCTATGGGCCATCCTCTATTGCTTTCCCAAGCCACAAGCAGGGAATGGGATAGAAGTCAAGCAGCCGGGACATGAACCAGCACCTATACGGGATCCTGGCACTGGCAAAGTGAAGATTTAGCCATTGAGCCATCGCACTGGACCCAAGAAGAGGGTGTATACACCCTTTCTAAGACAACACAGTTCATAAGCAACAGAATCAAAACTGAAACGCAGGCTACACAGCTTTGGAGTTCAAAGTCTGCACAACCAGCACTCAGCAGAAGTCACTGCTTCTTCTCCACAGTGGAAGACACAAGTTTGAATCTAAGTGGCCCCCCTCTCTCACTCTCACTACCTTTGCAAGGAATGTCCGCACTTGAAATTTTGGTTTTCCCAACTATCGGATGAAGAGAACGATAGTTCTTAACTCAGAAGGTCTCGAGCCAAGGAAGCCACTGCCTGGCGTACTGTAGGTGACCGGTCCATGTCTGCAAAAGGCCAAACTAGGAAGGCACCCAAAGGGCTCACAATGGCTTCTGACTGCCGCTGAAGAGCTCATCGTTACCAAACACTCGTCATGTTCCACAAAGTGCTTCCTTCATTCCACTCATCACCTCACCCTCCCTCCATCATTCCAAACCCAGCTCGGGCCTTCTACGTGCCTTCTATGTGCCTGATCAGGGACTGTTCCAGACACCACACTTTTCAGAACCTGGAGTGCTTATGGAACTGTTCCCTTCCCAGCAGCCACCACAGGAGGAGTTCACGAGACAGACATTTTGGAAGGACAGTGATAAAGCCAATCCTAACAGAGTCTCTGAGTGATGCTGCTTTGGTCACTGAGAGCCTTTTAAGATGCACGGGTGGTTCGACGGTATGGCTCAAGAGCACAGGCCTCCCACCTTTGAAATCAGCACAACGCCGAGTGTTCCAGATAGCCAGAATTTGAAGATGCCTTCAGTTCGTCAATCTGAAAATGTCTCTGAATGTAGAACTCATCTCCTACATTCAAATTCGGCCACGTGTGTCAGGCCTTCAAGTGCCAGGCAGATAACATAATCTGTGCCGGAGTTAAAATGAAGACATAAATCCTTGTCCTCAAGGAGCTTTCAATTCATCACAGAGGAGATGCTTACAAGTAAGGTAAATTCCATGCTTTTTATTTATTTAGGAATTCAGTACTGTAAGTCTTGTTTGGGGAGCTGAGTGGGGAGCAACACGTCAGTCAGTGTGAGGAGAGGCCAGGTCATGGTCCAGCCTGCTCCCAGGAGGTGAGATCAAAAGTAAAAGGTGACTCAATCTCAGGGATTAAAAACAATTCAAGGAGATACATGGAACAAGGAAATCAGCACAGAACAGAGACATTCTGGAATGTTCTGTGGCGATTCCGTTTGGGAGTAGAGCTGAGGAAGTGTTGGATAAGGAGCCAGGCAGCAGTGTGGCATTTAGCTGGCTCACACCATACACAAGTATTTGGCCAAAGCCTATGCTCACAGGGCGTGTTGGGTATAGCTGAGTATGGGCAGGCTGATCCAACATCTCAATTTATCTAATGGAAAAATCTCAATACCAGATCGGGAGTCTTCTCAAGAATCCCTTGGAAATCCTGTAGCTTCTAAGCCACCTGCTTCACGGAGCTGAAGGTGACTCCGTGTCCCTTGGTCTGCCGAGCACTTATCCCGTAACTGCTGTTTCCCTGTCCCTAGACGTCACCAGCCACCTTTGATTCCTAGGCTTGCATCAGACTGTAGCATTACAGGTGCAAAAACGAAATGTCAAATTGTTCTCACTCTGTCTCAAACAGAGTGGCGAGACAGTTAGAAACGACGCATTCCTCAGACTTAAATGTCTCTCACTTTTCAAAGACTCTTTTCTAGAATTCTAAAGACATTGGGCCTCCCTGGGCTCCACTGACTTTTACAGTTTATATTTCCACATTTCAGTTGAAAGGTTGAGATTTTTGAATAAAAGCCTGCAAGAAGATAAAGTAGCTAATATTTGCTCAATCCTTTATTATATTCCTGACACACGGTGAAAATGTTCACATGGATCAGTCCATTAAAACCTTTCTAGGGCTTTTCAGATCCCAGATGACACAACAGAGGCCCAGAGGAATGCAGTCACTCACTAAGGACCACAGAGGGCACAAAGGCAGAGTTATACCTGGATAAGAGCTGACTCTAAAACATGGGTCCTTCCCAGGGTGACCTTGTGCTAAGACAACACCCAAGTGGGCTGGCGGTGGTGAGTCCAGCGTGACACTATGCCTCCCATCAAACATACCCGACTCTCTTCACATTCAGTTTGAGGTCATGGCGTAGGGCACTAGCTAATCTTGCTGTTCTCAGAGAAGCCCAACTCTAACCTTTTGATACTTGTCATGACCAGAATATTTTAAAATTATGGTCAGTAAGATGTAATCTGTGTGTTCAAGTCAGGTTGTTTGCTGCCTTGGTAGGAAAGAAACTGCAATTTCATGCTATAAGATCAAAGTTGATTATCTTTCTAGAGATCCAAGGCCTGAAAAGTTTCAAATAGAGTCGGCTTACAGCGTATCCCTTCACAGGACAAGTCTCCCCCCAACCCACACCCTGGTCTTCCCTGCTCCAGCTCCCGGACGCTCTTCTTTCATGTTATGCTGCTTGAAGCCAGAAGACATCAAGAGGTGGGAGAGGGCCCAGGGAGGTGAAAACTCATCTGTGAAAATGTACTGGGTACCCACTGGATGCACTTGGGGCTCTATGTGAAGCATGAACTACACAGACTCTCCCCCTCACAAATATTTACTTAGCACGTGTTAGATACCAGTTGCTGGAGCAGGTACTGAGAAGGCAGTGACAAAATCCTTACTTCCTATTGCTATGGGATACCAGAGGTCTCAAAACAAAAGTTCATGAAAAGTCCTGAGGTGGGACATCACCAAGGGCCACTACATGGGGGAACAGAAGAAAACTGAGGTGTCAGGGTGGGTCAGATGGGAGCTTCTGGAAACAGGTTCCACTGGTTTGACCCTTCTATGACCTGTCCTGGCTGCAGGATTGAGGGTTATTACAAGGTCGCAAGTGAAAATTGCGCATAAGGTTTTTAGCACAGTCCTGACGCATCATAAACCCTGAACAGGTCCTTAGTTGTCAATATAACTGCATCGAGTAGTCATGTAAACTAACTGCTCTTCATAAATTGCAATAGTCAGCCCCTCCTGAACCTCCAACTGCATGCGAGGACAGGATTGATCCCCACTCGAAATGGATCCATACAGGCTGTAGTGCAGACAGTGATACAGTCAAGAGAACGGGCTGAGCTCGAAGGAGGCATCATCCTCTCCCGGATCTCTGGATTTTGGTATCCTGACATCTGAACTGAGGCTGATAACAGAAACAACCTCGAAGGATGGCTCTGAGGATTAAATGAGATGATTGTGTAAAGCCCTGCACTCAAGATTTGGATTAGGGTGGATTCTGATTAGGGCCGAGGCTGTTACTGACTTTCGAGGAAGCTCTGACGGATGAGCCGAGACGCTGGATATCTGGTGATACCACTCTAGGCTTCGGGCACCCACAATGAAAGCAGAGAAAACCGTTCGGGGGAGGGGGAAGACAGCTATCCGTTCTGAAACTCCTGGGAACTGCTCCAGTCTGGAACGTTCCATCCAGTCACCTTTTCTGGAAATTCTTATGAAGCACCAGACAACACTTCCTGGTCTGTGTTCTACACTTAGACATGAGGCCAAGGTGGCCTTGGGGTGATCATCCCAAGCCTGGCGGAATCAGAACATAGAGGCAGTTGCAGGACAGGAGACCAAACAGGCAGGAGGGGAAGTGGCGGGAGAATTCCACCTGCGCCTGCCTCTGCTGATTTTTCTCACTACTCTGGGTTGGCAACAACCTCATAAATACCAGGTTTGGTCCCCAGCACCCACACAGAGGGAAGCTGGTGCAGCTGACACTCTGCTTTCATTAACTGGGAGTGGAATCAATTAGAATACGGTTTGCTTGCTGGAAAAATATAATCTAGCCTGCTCTTCAAACCACCACAGATAAATATGCACTTATTTAAAAATCAATCTAAAAGCCAAGGTTTCCTTCTCAAGCCCTTTCCAGAGGAGGGGTGATGGAGATACAGCTTTGAATGGTTGCACCTGCTGAGCATGCATCTCTCAAGGAGACAGATTCCAGAAATACAGGTTTCAGAGCTCAGCAAATGCCAAACAACTGTGAGGGTGACACAATGTGCAAGAATGCTAAGAATGCCAGCCAATCTGAGGGCCCACCATTGAGAATGAAGACAGCTGGTCCCCGCGGTCCAGCCGCTGGTGGACAAAGGATGGCTTCAGTAAAGCTGTGAGCGGAGCTGGAGACCACAGAGATGAATGCCCGGCAGGCTGAGACATGGAAGGTCGCAGGAGGCAAACCACAACTGCACGCCACGGTGCTCATCCACACAGACCTGCTTCCAGGTACCAGTGCAAAGGAGACATGCCTCAGGGTGGCAAGAACCTGGCAGGCTTGACTGTGTTATCTTCTGCTTGCAGAGAGCTGGCCCTAGGATCCTGCCTGCCAATTCGTCAGGACTCTGGCAAGTACATTTTACATTCTGATCCAACAGATTTAAACCTGAGATCACAAACTCAGATATTTTTCGGGTGGAACGGGTTGAAAGTCCAGAAAGGAGTGGTGGAGACTGTGATCAGCTGGACAGCTGCTACTGAGCCCAAGGGGTTCCTGCCACTAGGTACCATTGGGGCACAGCTGGCTGAGTATGGATACGATATTGTTCCGTTTTTTTTTTCAGTTTCTTTAATGAAGCCATCAATCTTTATTTTCACCTGACATTACTCCATTTAAAAATGTTAGCCACTGTTGATTCAGATTCATCTTTAAACTGCTAGGGAGGTTTTAATCTGAGTTCAGATATAAAGCTGCCCCTTCGTCCACCGAGACCAGCAGGACCTGGGTGTCCCTGGAGGAGAGCTTTTACAACCAAAGCAGCAAGGAGGCCATTCAGACTGCACAGCTGCAGGCTGAGCTTCACCACGGGAAGCCAAGTCAAGCCAAGCAGGCCCTGTTCCACTCTACATCAGGTCTGCACATGTGCAGTTTGTGCCTCCAACCAACGTCCTGACTCCTCAGCTGCTGGCCTGCTCACACCTGGCCCTCAATGCTCATCATCAAGGAGCCTGGTTCTGTGCCTGCTGTCTGCTCACGAGGGAGAGAGAGATGCCTATCAGAGCTTGCTGCCCCAACTCCACATCACACATTCCTTTTGCCAACAAAAACGGAACTGTCTCAATGCAATAAATAAGTTAATACATAACACAAGAAGAATATGCATGCATGAATATACATGTAGTCACACATTACAATCTAATGTGACCCCCACACACAACAGTGATCCCACAAGATTATAATGTAGCTGAAAAATTCCTACCGCCTGGAGACATCCTAGCTATTATTATGTCAAAGCACAATGCATCATTCACGTGTTTGTGGTGACTCTGGGATAAGAACACTAGTAGTGCACCAATGGCAGAAAAGAACAGCACATGCAGTGAGATCTGGTGTGTAATAGTTGGTAATTACAGTCATTGACTATGGTACTTTATTATTAGAGTGTACTCCTTCAACTTGCGAATCATGTTGACTGTAACATGGTGTGATGTGTTACATCAGCAGCAGTTCCATGCACCGCCTCTTGGCTGCTTCTCCTGGCTCTCTCCAGAAGCCATGCAGAGTGACTGGCCTACACCACCCCAGTAGCTTTGCAAAATGACAAAGTTGCCTGATGACGCCTTGCTTTTGATGCATCCCTGATAGGTCGCACAAGACTGCGTGCATAGGCTTGTGTGTGAGCCTGTATGTGCGATGTGAGCATGTGTGTACATCCATGTGTATACAGATACCAGGGGTCTTCACAAAGCTCAGGGAAAATGCATATGATGAAAAAGCTAATCATGAAATTCAAAAACTTTCGCATCCAAATAATTATATTTTCACTTCACTTGTCCATGAACTTTTTAAAGCACCCTTACCTGCACAGATGACACACACATACCTGTGTATGTATACGGCACGATTTTGACTATGTTGACCTAGACATGAGTGAGTTGACAAAGCCATTATGGAAAAAGGCACAAGTTTGGGATAGCAGTAAGAGCAGGGGGCACCCAGGCTGCAGGCTTGTTTAGAATCTTCCCACATCTGATTTGTGACCCACTCCCACGAGGGAAAGTCCCTTCATTTCCCTGGGCTTCTACTTTTCTATCCTGTGAAATGGGAAGGTTGGGACTTGAGCTCTGAATCTCTAATCTTCACTGTGAACAAATGGGACTCTGTTCACCCGTGTAATCTACCCTGAGTGCAGTGCCAGTGAGGACACATGTTGTGGATGAACTAACTTGCTAGGTGACCACAGGACATGAAGAAGAGTCAGCGTGAGTCTGGACAGGAGTCTGATCTCATCAACGGACGGCTGTGCAACCCTAGCCATGAGACTTCATGGTGCAGTTTTCACTCCCAGTTGGATTTTTTACTGAATATTCACAATGTGCCAGGCACACAGTGGGGGCTCAGATGTCTCAGAGCCTGACTTTGACTCTTCCACATGGAGATGATGAGATCCTCTTACTTGCCAGAGGTTTGGTAAGGAAAATATAGCTGCTGTATAAAGTCAAGGTATTCGTTGTTTTTTCATCACAATATCCTCGCTACTTATCCCATGCCACCCACACGGGAAACCCAGACTGAGCTCCAGGCTCCTGATTTTGGCTAGTTCCATTCCTGACTGTAACAGGCATTTGAGGAATGAGAGAGAGAGAGAGTGTGTGTGTGTTTCTGCTTTTCAAATAAAATGAAAATTTTAAAAAATTGTAAAAATCAAAGGGTTATCAGCTTGCTAACTAAAGATGTTTTAAAAACTCATCATCACTTTAAAACAAAATTAAATAAACACCATTTTTAAAAGGTCATGCATGTACATAAATGACTGACAGATGAAATCATGATATAAAAACAAATTGAATGAAGTGACCCATGAGACTGAGTAGACAGGGAAAACAGGACAAAATTGTCACCAGCTAATTCCATCTCTCTCTTTTCTCGTTAGATACTGACTTGGAAAGTTTGGTGCCAGGCACTTTTGATCGTAATTACTAAAACTTCAACACAAGCTACAGATACAAGCCACTTGCCCCTGGGTGGATTTAGTCCTTCAACTCACTCTCCACCGACTTGTCATGGAATGGAAACTAACATGCTCCCAGGCCTCCTTTCTGATAGGAGCAGGGCTAACCACTTTCATTGTCCACCCCATTCACGCCACAACAATCTGAGGTTATCGGGCAGTGGTGTCTGTTGGTTAGCCTGTACCGTCCAAGCTCAGAGATGCTTGCACGCCCCAGACATCATAGACTGGACGAGCCTAGCAAAGGTTTTGTATCATTCTTGGACTCTAGACTTTCTAACTCGGTGCATTATGCTCTTCCTAACCATGGTGATGTGTTCACACACCCACCTTTAACCAGATGGGAAATTCAGCTCAGAGCCCAGCTGCCTCCCCTGGTAAGAGACACTGGCACTGCGTAATTGCAAGCCAGCCACGATCCAATCACCCCCTCCCAGAACCACCGGCTCAGCAAGGTGACAGGCTGTGTCTGAATTGCATGAAGAATGCTGGGGCTTGGGTGTGGCACCAGTCTCAAAGGGGGTTACATTCACAGGTTGGTTCCACAGTGACCAAGAGGCTTGTTATGGAGAGCTTTTCCCACTAGGGGGCGAAAGGACTTAATTCAGTGGCTCAAGGCCTTCCCTCTGGACTAGCAGGTGCAAATCCCAAGACTCCAGGCAGAGTCTAAAAAGGACATGAAGATGGTCCCCAAACTCCCTGGGCTGACCATGACCCAGCCCTGAGGCCAGATTCCAGAAGGACAGATTTACTTCCTTCCCAACCCTTGCTCAATCTCTTTGGCCGAAGCCTTGAGGTGCTCTGTTTGAATCTGGGTCAGAGTACCAGCTCTCATCCCAGTCTGAGCTGCCCCTCCTTCCATGATTCCATGGCTCTTCTCTAACAAAGCCAGGTTGGAGGCCCCAAGTGCCCCTGGTGACTGGATCTGGACAACACAGATCCCTCCATAGTTGGCTTTCCATCAGCGGTGGCTCTGGTTTTTCCTAACGTCAGGCTCAGTGAACAGGAGCATCTTCCAGAATAAAGTTGGCAGAACAGGATTTCACGGCAGGATCTGTTTTGTTTCCTTTTCACACCCCAGTGGGCAAGCACACACATGTGCGCGCACGTGCACACACACACACACACATACACACACACACACACACACACACACACACACACACACATTTGCTCCCAAGGACCAACACGTAACTTTTAATAAGGTTGTGGCCTCTGGAAGCCCTGTGGCTGCGGTCTTGCTCTCTGCTTTATCACAGAACACGTCACATGGACTCCACTCTGCCATGCTCCGATAGCCAAAAGGACTCAGCACCATGGCTCTGATTTGATTTCTTCCCTTCCCTTCCTTCATATCTTCCCTTCCAGTTATTTCTTTCCTCTCTTATGCCTGAGCTGTTTTTTTTTTCCTGGTAAAGAGATGTCTAACGGGATCAAAAGGGAGTCCCTCACAAGCTTGTCCCTACCTCCAATGACACCGTGGCAAATCCATGTGCACACAGCAACAAGTTGAATTATTTTCTGAGTTCTTGCTCTTTGGTAGAAAAGTGATTGAGCCAGCATCTCCACTCGTAGCCACAGCAGCTGCCTAGATGGCATGGTGCAGAAGGGCACCCTCTAAAGCCAGCCCTCACCATGGCATTTCCACTTCCCTCGTTTCATCTCCCTATTTGTCAAGCTAATAGTAACTTGATTCCCCCAGCTCTGGTATCAGCAAACCATCTCTATTCTAGGGGCAGTCAACATGAGATGTCCTGTCGAATGAAGCCAGTGAGATGTGCCAAGTTGGCAAAGGCAATGACGATATTTTCAAACACAGGTTGGCACGAGGAAGAGTGGTGACAGCATTTCTTACTGGGCAAAACACAGACACGGACACACATAGGCACACACAAGGGGTGGGGCGCATCCCGGCTGGGTTTGATCCTCAGCCTCCTTATGCCCCTGCCTCCTCACCTGCAAAAACATGGTGAAAGCAGACACCCCATGGTAGGACCGACTGTGCCCAGTGTCCCCGTCCATCCACATGTAGCTCAGCTGACACTCCCCAGTCCAGATGCACTGAGCCTGAGTCCCCAGAGTCTACCCGTAGGCACCTCCCTGAGATGTCGCATCACATCCCCAACAGAATGCATCCTCTTCCCCCTAACCCATTCCCTCACCTTCACACACCTGCTCACCCCCTTGCACTCCCTGTCTCAGGGACAAGGACACCTTTCCACCTGGTTACCTAAGCCAGAAGTCAGCACCGAGGCTGTACTGATTTCACCCCATCCTTTGGTATCTGAGCTCATCCGCTCCCTCCATCCATGCTTCTGTCTCACAGTTACAGGGTCCTGACTACCCTCCACATACCCTCCTCCGCTCCATCTCACCAATTCGCTAACCCTAAGGCTAGAGTCATCTTCCTGAACCTTCAAATTCAAACATGTCCCTCCCCAGGAAGGCTCCTCGCTTCCCTCGCTGCAACAGAGAGCAAGTTTACTTGTGGCTGGTCTAAAAGCCCTTCAGTGTCTGATGTTCTTCATTTCACTTCAGCCACATATTCTGTCTCCCCTCTGCCTTGCTGTCATAGTCTCTGAACTGCGCACACGCACACACACGCACACACACACACACACACTCCACATACACATGCCTTCCCTCTGCCTGCATACCTTCATCTCTCTTCCCTACCCACTCACCTCCATGTGTCTTCAGACACTTGACTTAGCACCTCTCCTATACATACTGCTAACGCAGATCCATCACACAGTGCCTGGTACTCAGGGCAAATGATGGTACTTCAACAAGTCCATGAGCAACTGGAATTAAAAGATATTTATTTGGGGGTGTCTGGCCGTGTGGTGCAGTGGACTAAGCTACTGTCTGAGATGCCGGCATCCACATCTGAGTGTCAGGTACAGTCCTGGTTGCTCTGCTTCTGATCCAGCTTGATGCTAACGCGCCGGGGAAAGCAGTGGGGGTAAGGCACAAGTGTTTACGTTCCTGCCACCCATGTGAGAGACCAAGGAGGAGTTACTGACTCCTGGCTTCAGCCTGGCCCAGATCTGGCTGTTGTGGTCATTTGGGGAGTGAACGTGTGTGGATGGAGAGACTCTGTGTGTGTGTTTCTCTATCACTCTACCCATTCCAACAAACAAATAAGTCTTTCTTTCAAAGCTTATTTTGGTGAAAATATTGAAATCCATGCATTTCAAAAAAAAATCTTCAAAAAGTCCACACAAATGCCCACAATTAAAAATAAACTGTATAGAATTCAAAACTTTTTGTACCAAAATGAACCTTTCTTTTCATTCCTCCTTTGCAACCATTTTTTGAAGTGTGTTTTTATCTGGTAAATGTGAGCATAATCTGGCATTGAAGGGTTTCCCTGGGCTGGCCTTCACCGTGCTCACCTTCGCACAGCCCAGTCTCATGATTTAGCTGCAGCCTGCTGGGAGATTTGGGAGATAGCCATCAGAAGGCATTTCCACCTGCCTGTGCAGTCCCCCCATGCTAGAGAAATGGTTGAGCATAAAGCACACAACCTTTGAAATCAGTATCTGTTGCAACTTCTCCAAAGACAAGTCTCTCCAACAGACCTGACGTTTTCTACCATGGTTCCAGGACCTTGCCTGACCTTGCCCAGAGTAGGAACAGACTTATCTAGCCACCTGCTACCAGCGTATGCTGCTGCTCTCACATGGAAACTGCACCTGCTAGAAGGCGTGGATACAGGACAGGTTTACAAGCAGGTGCCTGAGATCAGCAACGTGGCTTCCCATCTCTTGGGCACCTTGGTGTCTGCCCCTTATCCTAAACATGCATTTCATGACCCAGGGTGACCGAACAGATCTGAGTCCTTCACTACGTCTGTGTTTCTCTCTCCTTGTCGTTCATCATGTTCACCATTAGCTTCCTCCTGTGTGGGTTAAAACCCTTAGTAGATGCTGCTGGAAGTTTTACCCCATCCTCCCCTGAATAGTTCTTGTAAGGAGCAGCACTGCCAGAGGCAACACGGTGGCTCATCCTTCTTTAGTTCTTCTGGAACAACCTGACAGTGTCTCTCACTGGTGTCCTGGCTCCTGTAAGAATTTGCAGCAAGCACTGTGATCATGAGCAAGGACACCGGAGTCAGATCGGCCCGGGTTCAAATCCTGCCTCTGCCAAGTTCCTGACTCATCTGGGGTTATTAACAAAGAATACCACAAAAACAAAAGCCATTCTCCCTGGATGATACCAACCAGTGAGCCAGTGTGGTCAGGTGTCTTAGTGAGGACACCATTCCTGGTGTTGTTCTCACCCAGCCTCATGTATCTTCCCTTTATTTCTAAGGGCAATAACCCCATAGGGAGACTCCATCCTTCATGATCTCATGCAAGCCTCATCATCACTCTCAGACCCCTTGCCTCAGTACCTTCACCTTGGAGATAAAGACATCACCCTAGGAAGGATGGGAGAGAAGCACAAACATGAGTCAAATTACTGGGCAGCCACTCAACCTCTCTGAAACTTACATCTTTTCTGTTGTAAAATGAGAAGGCTAAGAGTGATCTCAGAAGATGCCATGTGGATTAAACCAATATTAGTATGTGAATGTGATTTTATACATAAACACACACACACGTACATAATTAGTATATTAATGCCAGTTTATGAATACTAGTAAATGAATATGCGGCATGTATGGATGGCACAGGGCAACCTCTTAGCCAATGTTGGAACTGGCTAATAACATCCATGTTAGTGGGGTGTGGCAGGGAGGCTGCTGTTAAGGGTACAGAATAGAACCTTGGAGAGTACCTGCTGAATGACAGCTGTGTGGATGCTTGGTACTTTGGTGAGCATGGAAAACTGGAAGGACAGACTCATCACACCTGGTTTCTGGGCCTTTCTCAGCTCAGCCTCCACGTCAAGCAGATGTGGGCCAATAGTTCCATCCAACAACTCCAACTTGCATATCCCAGGACATAATGAGATGCCAGATCCCTCCTGGAATACTTGCCACTCAGTCTAGAGCAAAACAGCTTGGTTGACACTGGTGGCAGCTACATTTACACCTGTGTGTCTTTTTCAAATAACTTAGATTAAAATTTTACTTTAAGACACTGAGCCAGCGTTCCAGTTCTCCAGAGCCACACATTGCTGTTGACCGTCATTTTGACTTTCCTGTGGAAGTCTAACCCTTCCATCCTCAGTCACAGACCTTTCTCCAGCCTCCACAGCAGACTCAAATCTCTTCTCAGTTCATCAGCACCATGGCCATTGCCTTTCCACGCACCTGTCCTCATGGGGCTTGTGGTCATCCCATTCATGCCTGTTTGTTCCACTAGAGCATAAGCTACACAAGGCAGGAAACCTATGGCTTTTTGCACACCTGTGCAACCCCACACCCAGCACTGTGCCTCAGAACAGAGCAGACCCTGGTTCATGAAAGGATGGAAGGACTAATAAGGAAGATTACACTGACTCATTCATACAGAGTGCCTAGCATTTCAGCACATAACAAGGAGTTACTACAGCAGAGCCTGGGGTCATTGCCAATGTCCTGAATGACTTGAGCTCCTCACTGCCTGTTCTGTACAGTTCAACTCTAAGCCATGCTCACCTTTCTGGCCACCTTCCTTTACTCCTCTTCCTCTCTGGCTACAAATACTTGTAACACCCAGATCAGCTGTTGTACTACCACTTTTACATGGCATAAAAGAGGTTACACAGGTAGCTGCAGGAGTCTAAGCAAGAAGATTTTCATTTCTCTCATAGAAGCTGCAGGAAGAGCCAACGGATTATCCATGGTGAGGTTCAGGTAAATGAGAAATGCCAGACTCAAAGTCCCTAAGGTAGCTCTACCCACATGAGCAGCAAGAATTTGGTTCTATGACACATAATACAACAACTGGGGGATGCCCTGAGAGACCTAACAGTGGGTACACACATGAGGCAATGGCAGTTTGAGTGTGGATATTGATAACAGATACAGTCTGTTAAGCAGAGACCATGATTAACATTCGTAACCAGTTAGAAATAACTAAACAGAGGATCAATGTTTTGATCAATATTGCTATCGAACTGGAATGATAGCATGATTACAAAAAAAGACACTGTTTCAATGAATGTGGATGGGGGAGCAGGAAGTATCTGCTCTAGCCAGGGCTTATCTCTTCCTCACTTCTGAAGGTAAGGAGAAGTGGAGGACACCCCAGAAGGAGTGCCTCTTCCCTGGTTCCCTGTTGGCTGTCAGATGCAATGTCAGGTTATTCCGGGGATTCAGGAGAGAGGCATGAGAGATGGAGTTACGTGGCATCTGTGTCCCCATGGAAGATAACATTTCCCTGAAGAACAGAGGTTGTTGTGTGTTCAGGCATCCAGCTCAAGAGCGTAGGCATTAAACATGCATGGTGTGTCTCACAAGTTCCGGCACCACATTAGCAGCCAAGCTTGGGAGCCAGCAAGACAGGCTCTGTCCTTGACTGCCCAGGGTCTGGGTTCTTAACCAGCAGCAGCTGTGAAGGCACCAGTACCCAAACTGGCTCCAAGATGGTACCCGGGAAGAAAGGGCATGGAGTCTGATGTTCTCCAGGAATTAGGTGACAGCCAAGAGGAAGAGAGAAACGGCACAACAGATGCCAGAGATGTAATGAGAGGGCATATTGTTACTTCTATGTACCATACAAAAATAGAGTATGAGGTATAAAAGTAAAATACTATAAAAAGGTAAAGGGCAAAAATTAAAACACACTTCCTCATACATAAACTACAAAGCACTTTTCCAACCCCAGTTGGCAACACTTATGCAACACATGACAGCCATTCAAATAATTGAACAACTACTGCGTATAGGGCCCTGGGATTTCCTCTTGGACCTTCCAGAGCAAGAAGTAAGTTCCATGACTGATGTCATAGTGCTGTGATCCAGTAAGTTAAGCCACCACTTCCCATGCCTGCATCCTATACTGGAGTGCCAGATCAAGTCCTAGCTGCTCTGCCTCTGATGCAGTTCCCTGCTGAGGCACCTGGGAAAGCAGTGGAAGACAGCACAAACAGGAGACCCAGACGATGGAGTTCGCAGCTTCTCAGTTCAGCCTGCAGCAGCCCTGGCTGTTGTAGCCATTTGGGGTGTGAACCAGAGGATGAAAGCACTCTCCTGAATGCACTTTCCCCCTCTCCACCTCTCTCTTTTTTCCTTCCTCTTCCTCCCTCCCCTCACTTTCTCTACTACTCATCCTTTCAATTACATAAATCGTTTCTTAAAACCTGAAACCCACAAAAACAGTACTATTAACCTATGGAGTTATACTTTGTACACCAAACGCTACACCCAGTGCTCCCCACGGCTAGACCCGGCATTTATTCAATACCTACGATGCACAGGCTTTGTTTAAGCATTTCACATACAAGTTCTCCTTTAATTCTCCCAACAACTTTATGAAGGACGTGCTATCATAACTCCCACTTCTCAGAAGATGAAAATGAAGGCACAGCGAGTTTCCCTCGATTTTCTCAACATCTAACTCAGCCAGTAAGTGGCTAAAGCAGAGTTTCAAACTCGGGCAGTATTAGAGCCTAGTGTAAAGGCTGGGATGGAGACACACCTGATTTAAAGACAAACACCCCCAAGGGTCTCAAGATGAGGAATAACCAGTAATTGAATTAAGTGACAAACTTTTCTACTGTGGCGAATCCCCAGTGCTGGTTTCCTCCAATCTCAGACAGAGGGGGCTCCATGCCACTCAGAGCTTCCCCTGGCTTCCAGCTGGCTGCATAAAGCAGAAAGCCAGCCTCCCCACCTCCCCTCCTCAGTGGTGTTCTTTCTTCTCTTCGGGACCTATAAGGTGTTGCTGGTAAGCCTCTTGTTGAAAGCCACCCAGCACCACCTCCCTTATGTGTCTCTGGCATTTTATCTATGGGGCTTTTCACAGTAAATAAACTATATATTAAAAAAAATAAGAAATATAAGGCTCAAGGTGGTTAAATAACTGGCCAATAGTCATATAACTTATATGGTAAGACAGACAAGTTTTTGAAAAGTTACTCTGAAGTTGGAGAACACGCTTTGTGACTTCAAAACATACTGTAAAGCTACAGCAATCAAAATAATCTGGTAATGGCACTTAGACTAAGAGGGCTTTCATGGATAGCTATGCAAGTCGAACAGAAAAACAGTCTACACAGCATGTTTCCCACTGTCACTTCTGTGAATGGAGCCCTTGTACTCTACAGCTGTGTAGTATGTAACCTGTTCAATCTTACCCAGCGATCCTGGAGAGATGGGGAAACTTTTTTTTAAATTTTTATTGGAAAGGCGGATATACAGAGAGCAGAGATAGAGAGGAAGATCTTCCGTCCAATGATTCACTCCCCAAGCGGCCGCAACGGCTGGAGCTGAGCCAATCTGAAGCAGGAGCCTCTTCGGGTCTCCCACGTGGGTGCAGGGTCCCAAAGCATTGGGCCGTCCTCAATTGCTTTCCCAGACCACAGGCAGGGAGCTGGATGGGAAGCAGGGCCACCAGGATTAAAACCAGCGTCCATATGGGATCCCGGCGGGTGCAAAGCAAGGACCTTAACCACTAGGCCATCGTGCCAGGCCCGAGAGCTGGGAAATTGATGTCATGAGACCAGCCACACAGGCAAGGAGCTATTAAAATAATGTTGGCAACATATGGCTAGTTGGCATGTTGCCAACATATGGCTAGTTAGTATGTTCAGGTTGCTCTTAATCTTGGAAATGAGCATGAAAGGCAGCTATTGTAACAAACAGAGTTCCCATTCTTTGAGTGAAACAGAAGTTTCACTGGCTTTCCCATCAGGGGCAGAAAAGTCACCAGCCTTGCCTCTGAGCTATGCGATGCAGTTCATTTGTTTGTCTGTTACCTTTCTTCCTTGAAGCAGTGTTTCCAACTCCATTGCCATTCCTTATCTTTTCTCATCTTCCTGCACCAGCACTGGTGACATCTGTTTCACACAGGGATCATTTTTATCCACAGAACAGTTTCACTGCGAGGATAGATTGCAGGTGTCTGGAGGCTGCAGGTGCCTCTCCCTCAACTGAGAGGTTTGCAGTCGGTGCTGATTGTAAAGACCTGGGACCCTCAGGGAGGTCAAATGAGATTGAGGGAAGGGATTCAAATGGTTGTCGGGCAAATTCATCACTTGCATGTCCTTTCTAAATCTCTACTGCTGCCCTTGCTCTGGACCCCTCCTGCCTTTGGGCTGAATTCAGACTTGCATTTCCCTCCTCAGGATACCTGTAATAGCCTTTCTACTGGGCCTCCTGCTTCTTTCTGCTCGGCACCTGCACCTCCAACTGCAAGCCCACTGTCCCCCATAACCTTCCCAGCTCTACTGAAGTCACTAATCAGACCACAGGTTCGTCCCTTTACTGTTCAGTTATTCTAGATTCCCAGATCCCTGTGCCTTCATGCCACGCATGCCAATCTATCAGGAGACCAAATGGGTTAGCACGAAGGAATGACGCAGGGTGTGCGTGTCAGTGTATATTTCCTACACTGACATATTTTGTTTGCATACTAGAGATGCTTCATCACATTCTCCATTTCCACAAGGAAATGTGTTTCGTTCTTCCTCCCTCTTGAATCAGATTGCTCATTCTACCTTTTGTTTTCTTGTCTTTGCTTTTTGTAAAGACACGCTTACTGATTTTTGAAAGGTAGAGTGATGGGGCAGGGTGGGGTCAGAGGAGATCTTCCATCCAATGATTCATTCCCTCAAAAGGCTAGAGCGGTCAGGTCTGGGACAGGCCAAAGCTAAAAATCCAGAACTACATCTGGATTTCCCCGGTGAGTGACAAGGATCCAAGTACTCAGGGCATCTTCTGCCACCTACCCTGGCGCCATAACAGAGGGCTTGTTTCAGAAGCTGAGCAGCAGAGACTCCAATTAGCATACAAGATGGAAGTCCAGATCACAGGTAGTGGCTTAACCTACTGCTCCACAACACAGCCCCTCTTTCCTCTGTACGTAACAGAGAAGAGACATAAAGAACTACTTCTCTTTCCTCTTTACTGTGAGGAAAACAGCAGTGTTCAGGGAGGGACAGTAAGAAACTGACAATCATCATCAATGTTGAGGACATGTTGGAGCAAGGCAGAAAAGGAAGCAACTGAGGACCACAGGTACCAACTGAGAAAAGCAGCCTTCATTGGACGGTCAGATCACCGGCATCTTGTAGGACATGAGCATCATGCTGCCAAACTTTCCCAGAGAAGCTAAAAAGTCACGCTTTTTAAATGCTAGTTCCAGATTAAGTTAGAAAATATCTTCATCTTTCAAAACCTTAACTCCAGGCTGAATAAAGAACACAAGACAAGTCCAATGCAGCCACTGACATTTCTGTTCGAATGCAGGTCTGCGAGGTTTTTCATCCTCATCTTTCAGCAGGACCCTGTCTCACTCCATACCTTCCCAGACTCTTCCATGTTAAGCCATGGCTTCTCTTTCTCTGTGTCTGCGGACACACTACTTTCTCTTTCTCTTTTCTACCTGGAGAGACTTCTCCTCCAAAGGATGCCACCAACGTCACCTCCTCAGGAGGCCTTCCCTGACAGGCCTTCCCTGTCAGAGTTTAACATTCCCTCAGGCTCTTAAGGCCCTCTCAATATCACATTATGAGCCCAGTTTTACACCATTCATATGGATTTATGTTTCTCTTAATAGTATTGAATTTCTTGAAAAGCAAGAGCTGTACTTATTGATCTCTGTAATTGCTGTGCTGGCAAACTGCAGTAGGCTTGTAGGAATACTTGTTGGGTGAATGGCAGATGGATGGGTGGGTGTGCAGATGGATGAGTGGATGGATGGATGGATGGATGGATGGATGGATGGATGGATGGGTGGGTGGATGGATGGATGTATGGATGGGTGGGCAGGTGGGTGGGTGGGTGGGTGGGTAGATGCATGAGTGGATGACTGGACATGTAGATGAATACCCAGGTGAACACAGGGACAAATGGATGGGTAGACAATGGACAGTATGATGGCAGACTCCTTGCCCTATCCTTAACATGGATTTCAAGGCTTAGTCCAGACACTCTGGCTTCATTTAAAATTCCTGGGACACATCAAAACCATTTCTTCACTAGGGACTTTGAACTTGCTCCTTCCCCAGGTCTACCCAAGACTGATTCTTTCTCATTATTTGGACCTCAACTGAGATGAAAGTTCCTCATACATAGTCCTCCCAACTCTGAGACTCACAACCAAGTCAGTAACTACCCCAGTCTGGGTATGTGTGTAACACTCTGCAACTGCCTTCTGTTTTACTTCTTCATGTTTCCCACTCAATCCACCAGGCAGTTTCTTGGAGCCACTGCAATAGATCTGCATCTCCCAGTGTGTCTGACACACTGACAGAGCTGAGTAACTATGGGAAAAATGAATAAACTGATTGACTACTCAAGGAAGAAATAATCAACTAAATGAATGACTGGAACTCACATTTTGGTATTTTCATTGGTCTTTGTGACATAGAGGACAATAATAGGAGTAACAAAAGTAAGACCTTTTCTTCCTGATGAAATTTTCTCCTAAGAAGTTGTGCTTCATGACTGCTAGGAGCCTGGGGTTCAGAACAAGACAGCCCTAACTTTGAGACTAAGAGTCAGTTATTTGCCATCGTGAGGCAATCTTGGAAAAACTCAGCCTTGTTAAGCTTCGGTTTCCTCACCAATCATATGAAATAGCAGTAATAGCATTAACACATGGTAAGCTTTTATGTGTTACACGAGATGATCACACATGACAAACACAACATAGCACACCATCTCCTACCATCTAAACACTTAACACAAGTGCACTCTCACTGGAGGGCTGACAGACTATCGGCCCATTGTATACTCCCATTAGAAGACTTGGACTGGGAAACAGAGGGATCAGTAAACCTGACTCCTTCCCCAAAAACACTTACTTTATCAGAGCTTTGCAACCCATTTGCCCTGTGACAGAATCCCAGCATCCTGGGCAGGACAAATGCCGGCAGTGACACATTATGGACCCTACTTTCCAGTCAGCCTGGAAGAAAGATTCTGGCCCTACTTCTACGCATCAGAATTGGAAGGATTTACTCCTCGGCCACATTCTCCCCACATCTCAGAATCAACCTGGGCCAGGACAGGTTCCTCTTGACAGTGCCATTTTCCAGGAAAGTTTCCTCTGAGCTCAATTTCCTTGGAGCTCAGGTCACCATCTAATTGAATCTTCTTTGTGGGCCCGACATATGTCAACATGGTATTTTGCTAAGAAAACTCATAAAGAGGATTGCAGGCTGCAATACAACACTCGCTCTATAATACCATCAGTCTAATTGTTTCCAGAAGCAAACAATTAAACAGTTTATGAGAAAAACTCTATGTGTAATTGTGGGGCCCCCGCGCAGCTGCTTCCAAAGGAAGGCAGTTGGAGACAAGCTAGTGCAGATATTAAAGTACAGTATGTATTTAGCAATATGGCACTGAAATGCATCATAGCAGACCTATCGGGGAAATGAACAACATGAAAGTGTATTTTTGGAAGACAAATACTCAATACTCTGTTTAATGTACGGTTTGCAGTTAGTGGTTAATCTAAGACAATGGAGGAGAGAGCTGTGTTTCACATGGCTATTGAGGAAATGCAAAATTGATTGTAAGAATGATTGAGGATTTTTAAAGAACGCAATTCCCAAGCCAGCTATGCCCTTTGTTACTTTTTCTTCTCCTTCTTTTAAATTTGCCTATAATCCATTCAGACAAATCCTTTTATCACGTTAATCTCCTCTCCTCATTATGACCAATGTGATTAATTACTAAACTTTCCCCTCACTCTTGCAACAACTCGAAGATCTCATTTTTCATGAGCAAAATGGTCTTTCTTCGCCAAGTACACATATCCACACCCCCCACCCCGCAACATATTCCCATTTTATTTCTCTGGGTTATTAATAATAGGGTGGCCTATGGGGCTGGCCATTTGCAAGAGTGAAATTTTTCTAAAGCTAGCCAAGCAACACCGGGGAGGAATCCAAACGTCTTGATTTGGTAATTACTTGACATAATTAGTGACTGTGGCTCAACAGCCACGCTTGGAACTCCTCTTCCTATGACGTATCTATTCAGACCATAAATGGTACAGAGCAGTCCCTTCCTAGCCCCATCTCTTCCTATCTATCCAAAACTAGTCTGAATCATTCCCTGGTTGGAAGCTTTCAGACAATCCCAGATTTAATCTGAGGATGAAAAAAAAAAGAAGAAGAAAAGAAAATGGAAGCAGTGCGGCAGATTTAAAACTTACCAGTTACAGAAACACAGTGGGAAGGCTATTTTGTTCCTTAACCAATCAAATGCAGGAGGACTCCCGAGAGCTCCCTTTTATCCATCCTGGTCTGAGAGCACTGTGTCCCACAGCAGTACCTGCCTTGTCTCGCTCTACCTTGCAGCAAACAGCCTAATCCTCCTTTCCCACGAATACTATCACTGCTTGTAAGCCAAAAAGCAGTGGAAAAATACGAAAGGCAATTAGATTTAAATCTAGTCCTGCTTACTCCCCACCAGTCCTTTCTTTCCCCTCCAAGATGCTCTTCAGTGTGGTAACAAATACAATTCTCGTTTAGCACAGTATGCAGCGAATGAAATGCAGATCTTTTAGCACTATTCAGCTACCTGATGACATTCAAACTCCTGAAAGGGGACTCTAAACACAAATTACCAACAGAAACCCTTAGTGCTTCGCAATTATTTATAAGTCATTCCTACATAATCAATGTCACTCTGCAGCTCACACAGTTTAATTCCTTGCTTTGTGTAACGTTCTCCGGCATTCTGTGAGTCAAATTACAAGGATCCAGGGCTCAGGCTCTGCCACCTACTGAATTTTGACAGTGTTGGTCACAGTGAAAGAGCATTTCCATAACTGGAGAGGATGCTAAGAAATTGAATGAAGATTCACATGTATGCACACCATTGTGCATACACACACACACACACACACACAGAACACAGGTATTCACCTGCAAGCACATGCGCAACTTCAGGAGAAATATCTCCATTAAAATGAAAAGAAAATGGCTGTGGCAACGAGCCACTGCAAAGCTGGCTGTGGTCAGGACCCATACACCTGCCTTCTCCTGCAAGGTCAAGAACCTCAGCAGGACAGACACTGGAGGCGTGTGGTCTGATGCATCCTTCATCCATTTTCTACCCAGGAGTACATGGAACGGCAACTTCTTGGCTCCACTCCGGCAGCACTCCCACCCCACCACAGGGACTCCCTGCAAATTAACATTCCTTTCCTTCTGCCTGCCCTACCCTCAAGTTTTCAAACATAACAACAATCTAAATGAAATAATGAGGGCAAGTCATTCCAATGCTGTGGAGGGAACTGTTTTATTGCTAAGACAGCAAAGAGAACTTAATTGAATCTACTGAAAAGAAGAAAGAAAGGGAAAAGGCAAAAGGAGGGCAAAGTGATGGAATAATGAAGACAGAAAGACGCTGATGTGTACACACACACACACACACACACACACACACACGGAAGCTGAATACTAAGAGAGAAACTACCTAAGTGTGAATGCAAAGAGTCTCCAAAACAGCAGTTCTGCCAAGGGCTGCACTCAAAAGTACCTCAAGTAATTTATACTCTGAATTTTTGAAAGCTACCCCATTCTAGATTGAACAATACCTATCAGTGTCCACACACAAAGGCAACCGGTCTCAAAACACAGGAGGGTGAACTAAAAGACACAAGGTGCAAAGTGCACATCTTTCCTCCCTTGGTAAATGCACCTGTATCCTCCTTCCTTCAATCCAGCTGGGCTGTATGGCTTTGACCCCAGCCAGGATGTGATTTCCAAGGCTAGGTTACAAGCGGTCATGCAGCTTCTATCTCTGTCACCCTTAATGGAGCTTCAAGCTGCAATGTGAGAAGATGTTGAGGTCATCATGCTGTAGGGAGGCCCAAGTCACACGGAGGGACCACATGCAGACTTTCTAATCAACTGCCTACTTCACTGGGCTTTTGCACTGCACCAACTGAGGCTCCAGGCATACGAATTGAGAACGCTCCAGAGGTTTCAGTCTTTACCATTGAAATTGACCCATTCGAAGCCCCACACATCATGTAGTAAAGAACGAAGCTTGGGCCCAGCGTGATAGTGTAGCAGTTAAAGTCCTCGCCTTGAACACGCCAGGATCCCGTATGGGTACTGGTTCTAATCCAGGCGGCTCCACTTTCCATCCAGCTAATCAGAATCGTCCGTATGAGAAGTTGTTTAGTGTGTTGTCAGCTTTATCATTTGCCTCAGTTTCAACATCTAAAAACAATGGGACTAATGTAGGAATATCTGCCTCACTGTGCTCTCTTGAACAGTCCTCCTTGAACAGCCCCCAAAATAAAGAATTCCCACTACCACCAACATGGAGGCAGGATCACCTATGTTTCAAGACATATTTTACATATAGTATAGAAGTGAACACACCAAACAACCTCATGGGGTGAAAAGCTATCATCCCTTGCCCAAATAAAAAAACTGAGATGAAAAGGACATTTGCTTACTCAAACTCAAACAGGGAGAGGCAGAATATGAGTCTGAAAGCCAAGACAGTCCTACTCCAGCTTCTTAATTGCTTGAAAAGTTCATCTACGGATGGAAAAGTACGTAACACAGTGTCTGACACACAATGATGCTGAGAGAACACTGCTGCTGCCGCAGCTATGTGCTTTAAAAATCTCATCACTACAGACTTGGACAACACTAAACAGAGTTTTCCTGCTTCTGTTTTCACATCTACAGGTGAACTGTGGGGTGACCCGTCTACTCCTCATAACCCCTGGCTACCAGGAAATGGGAAGAATATTCATATTGTATATTTCACATACCAAAAAGATTTCAATTTCACGCTATACTGAATCTTAGAAATGCCCCCATTTAATCCTGTTTTTATTCTAAACCAGTATAAAAACTTTAATATTCCTTAATGGAGTGTACATTTATTCATTCCTACCAATCTAACGGCAATTTATGAAAAGTCAGGCAATCTTCAGTAAGATAAGCTTGAAGCTGTGGTTCCAAAAGTTCAATCAGTTAACCTAGGACAGCAATCACTTCTCCAGAATGAATAATGATGCAGAATAATATTTGGATGGAGATAAACCTTTTTTGCATAGAAAATTGCATTATCATGTACAGTATCTCAGCTGGATATGTAAGTTTATCAATAAGGATATTGCTTCATGCATTTTTATCATGGAGCTTTTTGATTCAGAGGTTTCCACGGGATCCTGCATGCAAGAAGGAATCCTTAATGTCTGTATAATGTGTGATGTAGCAAGGCAGAATCTGGGCTCTACAGCTTCAGAAAAGCTGCCACTGTACTTTCCCAGGAGTTCTTCATTCCACTCAGCAAACGGGGTGTGGAGAGGAGAAGCCAGCAATGCAGAGTGAGGCTGAGCTCTTTAAAAAAATGACATTGAAAATAACCATCATGTCAACTTCAACTAATGGGACACAGTAGGGGCCCGTTTTAAAGGGGGATGGAGCTGCATGCGACCATGACGAATGAAATGCCGTATGTGAGCATGTCCACCCAAGCACAGTTAGGAAGCAGGGGCTCTGGGGACATCCCAACACATCTCTCCCGTGGACATCAAGATGGATGTCTCTCTGTCAAGACAACCATTAGGGAAGTATAATTAAAACCGAAATTAGCAAGAATGGAGTCATGTTCCCCCACCAACATCAACAACTGGAGCTTCAAGGAATCCTGTTGATGTGAGAGAAACTTAATTCCTGAATTCCAGTAACTTTTCTTTCACAGGTGCAATTGCCTGATCATTTCAGAGGCTCACACCTGCTTGTGGGTTGTCACGTTTAGCTGAGAGAACACTTTCAAACTCAGGAGGAATACAGCAATGAGAAGCACCCTCTCTTCCCTCCCCACTCACAATATCACTGAGCTGTCTCGAGCAGGGTTCCAACTGCCTGCAATGCTGATTCTGCAAAGAGCAGATCCCTGTGTTTGGGCATCCCAGGGGTCTGGGAGACTTCCACAAGAATCTGTTGGTGCCCACTGGAAGCCAACAGTAGTAGCTAAGGACATAAATATTCACGTCAGGAAGACCTAGGCTTGAACCTTGGATCTGTCACTTATCTCCTCTATACTTCAGTTTCTTCTTCTGTAAAAGAAGAGCAGTGTTAAAACATCTGCCTAATATGAGTCATGAGGAGTAAATGAGGAAATGCACAGGCTCTGCATGCCCTTGTGCTGGGGAAAATGGTTCTGCCTTCTGGGTTACGAAACTGTAATGTCCTCTCACCATGGATTGTGCGTTCTGAGCTGCCACACGCCCTGCATGGAAACAAACCAAACAACCGGAATGACTGACATGAAGGAGGCAGAAAAAGTTGTCTTGAGTGCTATCCACAATCATAGTGCTGAAGAGGAATCATCTCCGTTTACTGGAATAGCACAAGGTTCTATGTGGTAATGTGACTGTCATGCTCACAGCCTTCGATGACCAGAGAGATCTATGGCTAGAGAAGCATTCGCTAGTATCAGTTAGCAAGAAAGTAGGTATTTCCCATATCAACTATCAAGCTTCTCTTACTTCTCTTAGTCCTCTTGATTAGTATTCAATGTTTGGAGAGACAGAGACACACAGAGAGTCCTATCTCCTACTCCTAGTTCACTCTCCAATTTCCTGCGACAGGTGGATATTTGGCAGGGGCCAACACCAAAGCCAGGATCCAGGAACACAATCTAGGTCTCCTGTGTGGGTAGCAAGGAGCCAAATTACTTGAACCATCACCAGGGGCATTCTCACATTTGAATGTCTGGGTTCAATTTCTGACTCAGAATCCTGACTCATTCATGCAAATTCCTGGAAAAGGTAGGGATGGCTTAAATGATTATGTTCTTACTCCCATGTTGAAGTCCTGGATTCCAAGGCCCAGATCCAATCATCATAGGCACAGGCATCTGAGGAGCAAAGCAGAAGATGGAGCAGAGAAAGTTCTGTTCAGAGCAGGTAAATGTGTATATAAAGGAGCAAACAGATGTGTGCTTAATTTGGAAAGAACCCTGGGAAGTAATGAAACAGTGCCCCCTGGGACTGGTCTCTACTTTTCTGGGTGATGAATCCTACTAGCAATGCTGTGTGAGGTAAGTGTTTGATGCTTGGCAGATTCATACCATATCACAGTGTTGGGGAGCAAGCCCCAACTCCATTTCTGATTCAGCTTCCTGCTGATGTGCATGTTGAGAAACAGCATGTAATGGCTTAAATACTTAGGTCCCTGCCACCCATGTGAGAAATTCAGATTGAGCTCCAGGTTCCCAACTTCAGTCTGGCCCAGCAACAGTTATTGCAACAATCTGGAAATGAACCAATGGGTGGGAGAATCTCTATAAGTTTGTCTCTCCCTAAACCCAGGAGGAGTTGCCAATACCAGAAGAGTATTTTCCTTCACGTAACTTAAAGTGGTGTAGTGATGTAAGCCCAAACGTGGAATCTCAAAGAAAGCTACTGTGGAAAAGGCATCTTTCAATAACGCACTTCATCATTTTCCCCTCGTGCTACAGGCCCAACCAGACAGGGACATTCCAACAACCTTGCTCTATGAAGCACTGCTCAGGAAACAATCGGTGTAAGACATCAGCCATCCAATTCCCTTTGACTCTGCTTAGGAAATAAGAACAAGAACCACACACAGAGTCATAGTGATGCCAACTAAGCATTAGTGAGTCTCCTGAGGTTTGGTGGTTTTCTTGGTTTGTTTTTGTAAGCACACCAATCACCAAAAAGAGACAGGGTAGGTAAAAGTTGTTGCTCGTCTCATTAGAGGCTTAGGGTACTCAGTAGACAAGTCTTAAGTCTTCATTCCATTCTTCATTCATTCAATAAATATTTATTAAGCTCAAGATTCTGTCCTGGGAGCTGAGGAGACAACAGCCATAGACAAGGTCTTTGCTCTTCTGCAGTTTATACACCAGTGAACAGATACAAACAAAAAATAATGAAGTAGGGAGACAAACAAGATCATATTATCCGGTGACGAGCACTGCAATGGGAATAAACTAGGTTGCGTGCTAAGAGTGTTGTGGGCGGCCAGTAGCCTGTGGGCGGAGGCGGTGCTGACCCTGAGAGAGGACATGATGCACACCAAGAATGAATGACCAGAGATCCTCAGAGGTGCTGGGTTTCTGAAAGGGGTGCCATAGACCTTTGAGGGGGTGTATTTTTCCTGTGAGTCTGCTCTAATACGGGGCATTCAGTACCCCTTCATCTATACTACCGCAATATCCACAGGGTCCCCTCCTAATTACTACGACATCAAAAACATCCCCTCTTGGGTCTAGCGCAATAGCCTAGTGACCAAAGTCCTTGCCTTGCATACACTGAGATCCCATATGGGTGCCGGTTCTAATCCCAGTGGCCCTGCTTCCCATCCAGCTCCCTGCCTGTGGCCTGGGAAAGCAGTCTAGGATGGTCCAAAGCCTTAGGACCCTGAACCTATGCAGGAGACCCAGGAAGAGCTCCTGGCTCCTGGCTTCAAATCGGATCAGCTTTGGCCACTGCG
The DNA here is from genome assembly GCF_017591425.1 of Ochotona curzoniae. Taxonomy (NCBI): domain Eukaryota; kingdom Metazoa; phylum Chordata; class Mammalia; order Lagomorpha; family Ochotonidae; genus Ochotona; species Ochotona curzoniae. Next base: position 10,784,520 of record NW_024465421.1, read on the forward strand.
GACACTTAGGGAGTGAATCATCGGGTGGAAATTCTTCCTCTCTGTCTCTCCTCTTCTCTGTATATCTGACTTTTCAATGAAAATAATATAAATCTAAAAAAAATCCCCTCTCGGTTCTGTTTAAGAGCCACCAATCAGTAGCAGCACAAAGACAAAGGCCTTGGATAAACGTAAGGCTGAGCACAAGCGTGCTTGGAGTATCGAGACAGGGAAAGATACAGAAGTTGAGTTCACCACCGTAAATGCTTTACCAGGATGCGACCTACGCCTCCTGGCTGTCCGCATGGGAGGATTCTACGTAGGAAACCAAGCATAAATAGATGGCAGCAGCTCGGGTAATCACTCATGCTCATCGCAGTAGCAGGAAATGGAGTACAAATAGGCTTAAGTTTTGCTGCCCCAGTGCTGTAGTGAGCCAAACTGGGAGAAGATCGAGAGAAGCAGAGAACAGCCATGTTTCAGTAATCCTAGAATGTTCATTAGCATTCACCATTCGCCTGTCTGAAACTAGCATGTGTCTCACGATGACCACCAGCTAGGTCTTGTCATCACCTATGCGTGTGCATCCAAACACGTGCTGCACTCCTCCAGTGCACAGTCATGGTGGGTCAGATCAAATCCAGCAGCTCAGAATTCCATCCCAATCACCCAATCACAGATGAAAGGGACCAACTCTCCCATAGGGAGAACACCTGCCACTCCTAAAACTGCAAAGCAAGCACAGAAATCCTTAGCTGTATCTTAGCTTACTGTTCTTCACTATTAAAGAATGATAATTTGGCCCACTAGCCCGGTTACAATATTCTAGGCACAGACTGTATGTTTTACCTGTTTGCTTATTCATAATAGCAACGACATGAAGTAGGGACACTGTGACACCTTCAGCAGAGTCCTGAAGGGCTGGGTGGTGTGTTCATTGTCCCACAGCTGGGAAGCAGAGAGAGTAATATCTACACGGAAAATGCAGAGCTACCAAACATTCCACCCTCCTCTGCCTCCTTCCCCCAGTCTAACTGGCCTCGTTCAAAGAGAGTAATGCTTCAAATATTGTCATTAAACCCATCAAATGGTACAATACAATCATTGCCAAAAGCCACTCCTTGAGATCTCTGCAGAGCTCCAAGTCTGGTGTCACCCAGACTTCACAGTCATCCATGGTGGTGTGCAGAATACCAGTTCAAGGTCAACAAGTGTCATGCCAACAGCCACAGAAAGAGAAGCCTGTTGTTTCATAGAGCTTGTTAGCAAGAAAATAATCATACACTCCCTATTGTTTGGGGACAGAGCTCCAGGAATCAGCCAAAGAGAGAGAGCGCGTCAACACGGACTACAAAATGAGCCAGTCCCCCAAGGAATCAATGTATTTAGGCAGACACGTGTCAACAGAATTCATACAAAGTTAAAAAAAAAATTAGCTAGCATAAACTGCCTTCACACAGTACTCCACAAAGTACCCACTTGGTATTTTTTTCTTAGTGCTCATGAGTGCCCAGGGTCAGAAGGGTTAAGAAGAGGAAGACAGAAAAAAGAAAGAAGGGGGAAAAAAAACACCATCTTTCATGATATTTTAGCTTTAAAGATACAAGCTTCCACACCAGAAGGACAACCGACAGATCCGCTTGCTGTGACTGCAACATGATCCATGCTCACCACCACCAGTCTCGGATCAGGAGGTGACAAACAGAAAGGTGGCATTTGGGGGCAGATGTGGCACAGCGAAGTAAGCTGTCACTTGGGACACTGGCTTCCCACATGAGAGAACAGATGCCAGTTCCAGTTACTCCACTTCCAATTCAGCTCCCTTCTAATGCATCTGGGAAGGTGGCAGTGATGACCTCGGTGTTTGGCCCTCTACCACCCACACTCCTGGCTTCTGTCTTCAACCTGGCTAAGCCCTGACCATTGCAGCCACATAGCGAGTGAACAAGCAAATACAAGATATCTCGCTCTATAGATAGATAGATAGATAGATAGATACATAGATAGATACATAGATAGATAGATAAAAATATACAGGTATACAATTATATCTTTAAAGACAGCAATGTGAGGAAACTGCTACTTTGCAAACATTATGACAAGCTTTATCCTTCCAAGGTATAAACTAACAATTGCTTGTTAACTATGAGACAGCAGGAAAGAGAACAGCAAATCTTTTATGGGTCTCTAGCAAGTCTTCAGATGTGCACATAATATGAGGAAGCAGCTTTATTTCCCAGCAGCTTGTTCGTGCAATGCTGTGCTGGTGCAACAGTGTGCATGCAGCAAAGGGTTGACTCAGCAGGGATGTCCAAAGCCTGCGTATTCAGAAGCAAGGAGTGACCCCTGACCAGCTCACGGCAGGCAACCCCTGAGAACTTCAGCATATCTGATAAGAATGGTTCTATACACCTGAGGCTTTCAGCCACACCAAATGGTTACAAGCAGTGTGATTCACAGTGAGCAGCTATTTGGTTTCTCTGAGTCCCTAGGTCACATCCTGTGCACTGACCCTCAGGGAGCAGCAGGTTGGGTCTTGAGTACTGAGATCAGTCATGGGTGCCTCATGCCCATGTGATCGCTCCACCTTCAATGAAGTTCCCAGACACTAAGCCTGGGCGATCTTCCTGGGTGGACAATGCTGAGAGGCCATTGTCTCATCTGGTTGCTGGGAGACTCCAAGGCCGTCCACAATAGCCTTCCTTTTTGCTGATTTGAATGTGTATCCTCTGTTAGGAACACATCAGAGTTGTAAATGTAACAGCTTCCCTGAGTTTTGCGAGTCTTAGCAAACTGTCAAACCCAAAGGTGGTGTTGCACATCCCCAACTGAGGCAAGGAAGGAATGGGAGAAGAGGGAAGGGAAGGAGAGAGCCAAGCAGCAGAAGAAAAGAACCCATGGAATTGTCCTAACACCTGACTGCCTACTGTTTCGCCTCCAAGTAACAAGGATAAAGAAAACACTGCAAGTTTGAGCGCATCAGAAGATGCTGCAGACACATGAGCCTCGGAGGCCGCCTGTGCGGCAGCCAGGGCATAATTTAACACTCCACCAGGCTGCCGTCGAGATTGCTTTGTCTAACCATTTCCCCAGTACAGCAGCTAACCTGCACCTCGGAGAAGTAATAACCATTCCCTCCTGACAAGAACCTCCCAGTTCCAGAAATAAAACTTTTGAAAGTAACTTGCAAGAGACATAAACAGATGAGAGCATTAAATAAGGTCTCTTTTCCCTGTGTGTGGCCAAAGAAGGAAATAAACCGATTGCTGCCTCTGTGTGCTACTGGTCCCACTGCACAATCCACATTTAATGCCCTATACCTGTACCCGGTGCTGGGGATGCGGTGCCCCATTCATACCTAACCCTTCTCAATTCATTGAAAACCACTTCAAGCAAAAATCATTCGAAAGAAATTACTTCTGTGTATTACACCATGAGCAATGAAAAATGTCCCACATGAGACTGGATGGTCCCGAAGCAATAAAATTTTTGCTGAAGTGCAAGATGTAATAACTCAGGGAAAAGAAGTCCCCATGACAACCAGAAGGGGAAGAAAATGAGTGCAAAATCCGAGGATCCAAGGCTCTTGTGATGCCACGCATGGCTAATTTCCACTAGGAAATCTGTCTTTGGGATTGTAATCCCAGAAAGAGATTTCCTGTCTATGGCTGTTTCACCTGTGCTCAGGTGTTATTGTTAAATATAACCTGTATTTCAGGTTAGGGAATGAAGATGGGAATCCGGGATGAACCCGACCTATTCTGTGCTCTCTACATCCTTCAAATGACAATCACGCAGGCATGTTGTGGCGTTCACAGCAGAGCTGGGGCCTCTCAAGCATCCACGTGCCTCCATTTAGAAGCTTTACCCAATTCAGGAAACCACAGGGTTTTCCCATCACCCAAAGCCTTGGGATACTTTACCAAGCACCGTGTCCAATTTCCTTTGCAGGAAAGCTGCAGGTAGGAACCTGTCCCTTCCCCCTCACTGGTTCTTCCTTATGGTGGCACTGAATTCCACAGGAATAACACTTCTTCCCATTGTGACTCAGGAGAACACAGGGAACAAATGCTGGAGACACTGCTAAAATCTTGACTTGTACAAAGCCTCCATTCCAGCCTGATTCTGTGTTCCTGAGGCAAGCGCTGCCAACTCCCCTCTGACCCTGCACTCAGCAAATAGGCTCTTCACTAATCACCACTAGTGTGCCCCCCTTTTGAAAAAAGATTGTTTTACTGGGGCCAGCATGATGTCTCAAAGGCTAAATCCTCATCTACAAGTGCCAGGAGCCCATATCAGTGCCGGTTTGTGTCCTGGCTACTTCATTTACCATCTAGTTCCCTGCTTGTAGTTGGGAAATTGGTAGAAGAAGGACCAAAACTTTGGGCCCCGGCACTCATGTGGGAGACCCAGAACAAACTCCTGGATCCTGGCTTTGGATCAGCCCAGCTTCCACCACTGTGGCCAGTTCCAGAGTGAACCAGCGGATGGAAGATCCTTCTTTGTAAAAGCTTCTCTCTCTCTCTAAAAATCTGATCTGCCTTTCCAACAAGTCTTTTCTTAAAGGTTTATTTATTTGTTTGAAAGACAGAGTTAGAAAAAGAGACAATAAAACTGAGAGAGAAAGAGAGAGAGCAAGCTTCCATCTGCTGGCTCACTCCCCAAATGGCCACAACAGCCTGAGGTGAGCTGATCCAAAGTGACGAGCCAGGAGCTTCATCCCAATCTCCTGCATGGGTGCAGAGATCTAAGCACTTGGACCCCAAGCCATCGTCCACTGATTTCCCAGGTGCATTAGCAAGAAGCAGGATCAGAAGTGGAACAGCTAGGACTCATTGTAACCCCCATTTGGGATGTCAGCACCACAGGTGGCAGTATTACCTACTATGTTAGTATTGGCCCCAATGTATTCCTTACTGATGTTTTCCTTCCCCAAATACCTCATCCTAAGAAACAACTATCAGGGTTGGTGTGATGGCTCAGCCTCTGCCAGTAAGTGCTGGCATCCCACATGGGCACCAGTTCATGTCCCAGCTGCTCCGCTTTCCGTCCAGCTCCCTATTTGTGACTTGGGAAAGCAGCAGGGGATGGCTCAAAGCCTCAGGACTTTGCACCCATGTGGAAGACCCAGAAGAATCTCCTGACTCCTGGCTTTGAATGCCAAGCTCCAGCTGTCACAACCATTTGAGGAGTAAACCAGCGGATGGAATATGTTCTTGTCTCTGTGCATCTGCTTTTCCAATGCAATAAATACATCTTTAAATACAAAACAACTGTGAATTACCCAGTACCCACATCAAGGGTCTACCATGAGCTAGTTGCTTCACACACTTTCTTCTCTCATCTCATCAGCAGTGCTACATCAAGTCTCACAGGTACCACTTTGCAAGGTAAAAAAAAAAAAAGTAAAGCAGAGAAAAGACAAGCCACCAGTCCAAAGTCACACAGCTAGGATCTGGCCAACCTGAGATTTGAGCCTAGCTCAGAATGACCTGGACCCTGAATATCCATGTATGGAAAACACTGTCAGAACAGAAGAGAATATAATTCACTAAGCCAAGCCGACTTGGTTCAAAGGCAGCACGTGTTTCTTTCGCCATCTTTCATGTCAAAGTAACGAACACTGGCTTTATCTTTTTAAAGCATGTATGCGCTCCTGGTGCAGCTTCCCGTGAAACACTGAAGTGACCCTCCTCCCCATAAGCCAGCCAGGAATGTAGCCCTGAGGTCCACAGCCTGACCCTCCTCTCCGGGGACTGAGTAAGGACTAGATGTGAGAAGTGTGGAAGCAAGGAAAGTGTTAACTCTTTCCAAGTGTGTGTTGGACTTCCCAGGAAGTCCCATCACCCTGGGAGAAACTTAGTTCAAAATTCTCTCCACTGAGGAACTTAATTCAAAATCCCCAGCCAGCAACAAAATACTATCAGCATTAGATTATTGATTTTTTTTTCTTCCTCTGATGGACATTTTTATAAAACACCTTGGACCTGATAACCCTTATTTTTCCATTATCTATACTTAGAAGAAGCCATGCAAGTATATATTTCTCTTTTGAAAAAAACAAAAGAGTAGAGGACAGAAACAGACATGTGTTCCACACTGTGCACCTTGCTTTTCTTGTTAGCACAGATCCTGGAGACTGTTTCATGTCTGTATTTACAGTGTTGTCTCATTCTTCTCTCGGCTGTATCGCATCCCTTCTGTGGCTCACACTGCAGTACACTTAGCTGGCTTCCTGTCTTTCTCCACTAAAGACAAAGGCCTAGCAGTTAAAATGCAGTCAGAACACCCTCATCCAACACTAAAAGGTCAGGGTTCAACTCCCAGCTCTGGCTTCTTATTCCAGCTTCCCATCAACGCAACACACTGGCAAGCAGTGATGATGGCTCAAGTGAGTGAGTTTCTGTCACCCATGTGGGAGACCCGAACGGAGTCCCCAGCCCCAGCCACTGTGGTTACTTGGGGAGTGAACCAGCAGATAGGACGTCTCTTTATCTCCTTTTCAAAATCAATAAATCAGTAACTGAACCTTAGATATGTCCTCTTTTCTCTAAGTAACTGGGATTTAGCCAGCTGAACACAGAGTAATAGCTGCTGTCTATACAGGCGCATACCTGTACTTACAGAAATGGTGCTCGCCAACTGAAAAGGAAGAACACCAAATAAGCAATGTCAGGGGACCTGTGGAGAATATGAGCATTTAATAAGACCCGTTCTGACAATGAGGCGTGATTGCTGAGGCCGTGCTCCTTCAGACACAATTAGAGAACCCACATGCACTCAGAGTGCATGTGCTGCTGTCTACGTGGCATTTGGGAATTTATACATATATATATATATAAATGCATATGCATATATATGCATTTCTTTTTCTGGCATATGTGAGAAATGTAAATACTAGCATAATACAATTTAGACACAATAGCAATTTGAGCCACAGATCAGACCATTCACTGATGAAAATATTTCTCCCCTCACTGCTGAGTGTTGCTAGGAATTTCTATCTGCAATTCAGATTGTAAGTTAATGCAAAGAACACGGTTTTACATGTAAGGACAGAAAGACCCAAGCATCCCCAGGCATAGCTGGCTAGAGGGCAAATATTTATATGAGCCTCCTAGAGGGATATTTAGTAATGTGCACCTGAAATCTTTACATTATTCTAAATGCTCACCACAGGATACAATTATCTACGCCTAGGAATTTGGCTAAGCGTGTGTGTGTGTGTGTCCTGCACCCAACTGTTCTCAACTGTACTCAGAGAAATTCAAATGTCCAACTATACAACATCAGCTAAATCCATGATAATAAGCTCCTACCACACAATGAACACTACACAGACAATAAGATTATATGGTAAAGGTATAGTTTTCAAACTGTGGGTGGGTCACAAATCATGAATGAATCATGAAACCAATTTAGTGAGCCATGAGCAGCTTCTTATACAGAACAGAAAATATCATAGTGCTCCAGACGTAGTGGCCTCACAAAACTGGTTCTTGAATGCATGTGTATGTATACTGGGTCATCACACAGAAGGCATTTCTTACTGTGGAGGGATGATAGGCACCACCGAAACTGCTGTGGAACAGGATATTCAGAGCAGGAGAATTTGTCAATATTCTATGGTTAGGGCCCAGCATGATTGCCTACTGGCTAAATCCTTGTTTTGTATGCACCAGGATCCCATATGGGTATTGGTTCATGTCCCAGCTACTCCACGACCATCCTGCAGCCCGTTTGTGCCTGGGAATGCAACAGAGGATGGCCCAAAGCCTTGGGACCCCAACAACCCATTTGTGAGTTCTGATAGAAGCTCCTGGATCCGGGCTCCTGGCTTCAGAACAGGTAAGCTACAGCCATTGCAGCAACTTGTGGAGTGAATCAGTGGATGGAAGATTTTTCTGTCTCTCCTTCCCTCTAAACTATGTCTTTTAATAAAAGTAAATAAGTCTTTAAAGGAAAAAAGATTCTATGGTTAAGTAAAAAGACCAGATTTTAAATCCACAGCATAATTAAACCTGAGATTAAAACCAATAACCAAATATATGTGTATACACATACCCAGAAAAGAAACATCCACCAGAATGACAGCAGGATTATAAAGACATATACTTTTTTGCTACAGAATTGTAATGTTTCCTAAATTTGCTATGATGAACAATTATTAAGCTAACCAGAAAAACACAAAAGGTGGTCTTTCAAGTGTGATTGGGGTGTATAAATCACAACACATCGATGGCTCCTAAGAGCCAATCAATGACACACAGTGAACGAATAAGACGATCTCTTCCTCTGACATAACTCCGCATACAGCGAGCACAGGTGAGCAGCACGTCCTTGTACAACGCCGCATATGGAAAATACAACAGAAGCTGTTCAAACTGTAAAGTGCTCTGTCTCACAGGGCAGCAGCACATACAAGGACTGTTATACTACTTTTTTTTTAAGATTTATTTATTTTATTACAAAGTCAGATATACAGAGAGGAGGAGACAGAGAGGAAGATCTTCTGTCCAAAGATCCACTCCCCAAGTGGCCACACCAGCCGGGTGCTGTGCCGATCCGAAGCCGGGAACCAGGAACCTCTTCCGGGTCTCCCACGTGGGTGCAGGGTCCCAAAGCTCTGGGCTGTCCTTAACTGCTTTCCCAGGCCACAAGCAGGGAGCTGGATGGGAAGTGGAGCTTCCAGGATTAGAACCAGCGGCCATATGGGATCCCGGGGCGTTCAAGGTGAGAACTTAAGCCGCTAGGCCATGCTGCCGGGCCCAAGGACTGTTAAGCTTCTTACAACAAAAAAGGGGAAAATGGAGAGAATAAAATAGAAGAAGAAATAAAAGGAAAAAAAAAAACATCAAGAACATCTGATATCCTGGGAAACAGAGAAGGCTGGTCTGAAACACAGCAGCAAAACGAAACCAAGCCAGACAAAATATTGATGAAGCTTTCCTACGATGAGTAAAGGTACAAGCTACTAAATATTATCCTGAAGTCATTAGATTTTAAAATGCGCAAGAACTCAATCAACTCCAGGTTTGAAATCAGAACGAGTAAATGAAGTGACCAATTCTTGGCCTCTTCTAAACCTGGCCAGCCCAACCGTAGACTCAGCTGAAGAATTCAACGTTAGAGGAACACAGTTCCACTACAAAGCAAAAAGGGTGGTGGGTGCTTTGGGACTGAAACACTAGCATTGGAGACAGTGGGTAAGCGTGTGCTCCCCCTGCCAGGGGTGTCCTGGAGTGGTATTCAGCTGCTGCAAGTGTTCAGTGTTGAGCAAGGACATAGCGGCGCTTCTGTAATTTATTCTGTGTCTTTATTTCCCAAGGGTTTCTCAAGTATAGCTATGAGGGTACTTTAAAGAGTTCATGGAAAATGCGTAGTGTAGAAAAAAATATGCCTGGTATGAAAATAAATATCCTTCGTCTGGGCTGTGTGTGTGTGTGTGTGTGTGTGTTTGAAAGGCAAAGATACAGAGAGAAAGGAAGACAAAAGTATTTCACTCACCACCAATTAAGTCCCCATATGGCCTCAAGAGACAAAAGTCCAGGCCAGGCCAAAGGCAGGATATGGTCAGTCCCATGGAAGGGCAGGACCTAATCCCTTGGACCATCATCTACTTCCTTCCCAGGCTCACTAGCAGGGAGCTGCATTGAAAGCTGGCGCAGTTGGGACTCAAACCTGCATTCCTATATGAAGTGCCAGTGTCCCAACTGGCAGCTTTACCCACTACGCCAACAACACCAGGCCCAACACCTTTTAATTCTATTTTCCCAAGAACATTCCAAAAGGTCTTCAGTCATGTTTAAAGAGCACAGGTGACTAGAAAACAACAAACAAATTAAAATGCTTGTCAACCAACTTACCTTTGTCTGCAGGGAACTGATACCTCCTTTTAAAAATGTTTCCATCGGCTACTGTGTTTTATTTGTATTGTTTTCTGGAGTTTTGCACATGCCAGTTCACTTCATCTACTCTACCAAGTACATACCATTAGTGCATCCATTTCACAGATGAGGTAACTGAGTCAAATGCCATGTTAGTAACTCATCCCAGGTCACAGAGACAGCACGCTGTGCAACCTACATTTGGAGTTTAGTTGACTCCAGAGCCAACATTGCTAACTGCTTTGTAGGTTCACAGAAGCCTAACTATCCAACATACGATTCTTTATTCTTACCACCAAAGCTACTTTAGGGCTTGTTAAAATATTGTGACCTTCCCCACAAGCCACTCTATATCCGTAGGCCCCTGCCTGGCACTGTCTGCGAGATCAAGGTAATTTCCCACAAGGCCAGCTTCATTCCTCACTAGCTGAAAAACAAAGCAGAAGAAAACAAAAGGAAAAGAACAGGAGGGGTCTCTGTGTATTGGACTCTCTCAATTACACCGGTTTTTCATTCAAAAAGAATAAGGAAATGAGAACATGTGCAAGATCTCTAAGACGTTCACAAAAAATATGTTCTGGGGGAGGGGAACATGGAGAAGTCAATTTTCTGGCTCCCCAAATTTATCTTTTAACTCCATTTTTCATGAATGTTTCAAAGCGCACTCCTACATCAGCTACAAGGTGCGTTGTGTAGACCAGATAACCCTTCTCACGGTGTCTCAGAGGTATAAAGACACAGATTTCTTGGCTCTGGGTTCTGTCCCCTCTGAGATTCAGAGGAGACCTGCAAAGTGTAATAAAAACAATCTGCATTGTAAAGTGCATCAGGATAGTGGGCTAATGTTAGGATGGAAGGAGTTGACTCATTTTATTCTCTGAAAAAGCCTAGTTCTGTCAAGCCCCTTCCAACAGAGTTCCCTCAAGCAGGCATCTAACAAACCACATCTTCCGGAACAGCCACATGCTGCCCAAACAGCAGGCTGACAACAAAGGATTCACGTCTTCTTTCCGAATGCAGTGAACCTGGGTAGGAAGGAGGCACCCCAGAAATCTGGCCCCCAGTGGAAACTTCTGAAAAGCTTCCCACATCTCCATGCCTTCCTTCCAGTGTCATGCATCTCGTCCAGAGAAGGAAAACTTCCAGCATGCACACTTGGATCATTAAAAAAAAAAAAATCAAGAAACCCAGGGCTCTTTGAAAGACGTTCCAGGACATACACTGAGACAGAGATGATACCACACCTTTTTCTTTCTCCTCTCCTCACGATGCCCTTTGCTCCCCCTCCCCTTCAATTTTCCTTTTACAACAGGGCAGAATCCCATGGCTACAAGTCCCTCAGCATGTCGGTTGGGGTTTGACAGACAATGTGGAAGGGAAGGTGAGCAGCCAGCAGCCTGGTTTTTCAGGGTAGCAGTCAACTGGGCCAACCCACACACAGGCACCTAAGTGTCTTGCCAAGCGAAACGGGCAAACTGGACATCCGAATTCACTAGAATGAGATCTGTGAGAAGCAGACTTTGGGTTAGTAGAGGTGTGCTTTATTGTTAGGCATTCATAGGCCATTCTGGCAAGGGAAGGAAGCTCTTGTTGTTGTTTTTCTTTCTGGACTAAGGTATTTCTTAAGAATCTGCTCAGAGCAGTCCTTGATCTAGACTCTGTGAGTGTGTCCAACAGCCCACTTGAAAGTCCAACAAGTATCTTCTTCTAATACAAAATCCCTATGCTCCTCCTCATAACACAGGAACCCTGCTCTTCCAGGTGTCCAGCCACAAAGCCAGACCATCCATGGCTTCTCCTCTTTCTCATACCCCACACCCAGCCTTCAAAATACATCCTGATGTCACTTTACATAGGTGTGCAGCCCAGGTGCCTTTGCACTTCTGGACTTGTAGGGGATCTGGGGGATGGTGCTGAGAGTGTAAAGCGACCTAGGAGCTCATGCCCAGGCAGGTGGAAGGAGCCTGGGGATTTCCCCAAGTGCTTGGTCCTGGGTTGGGGGGAGGGGAGAAGGGAGGAGAGAGTCCTAGGTTAGCATGCTGGCCTGATATGCTGGTGGTACTAGGTTTGGGAAACTTTAAATGGGCCTGGAACTTGGGTGGGCAGAGGGGTAACTTCCCAGACCAGCACATGTGCCAAGAACTTGGGATCCTAGTGGGCAGACATGGCTCCAGGCCAGCACCTCACCCTACCAAAAAAACCAAGCTTTAGAAGGCTGGGCTGGGGAACCCACGCTCTCCCAGGCGCAGGAACTATGGATTGATCAGAGAAACGGGGAATGAGTTGTGTAGGAAGGAGGACCACTGAGGGAGTATGTTGCAGCTCAGGAGTGACTTCTGAGGGACTTCCATCTACAAGACCACTGTACTTGCAGCTAAGCATCATGGGGTTGGGGAAGAAGGAGGTCTGAGACCAAGCAGTTTGGAGGGAGGAAGCTGGAGGACCATTATGGATCAGACTGATGTGCCAGTCCATGTGAGAGACCTGAGCTGGGCTAGTTAGCATGGATCACTGCCAACTACCACTTACCAGCACACACTAAAGCTACAACTGGGGGCCTACCTGGCAGGGCTAGATCACAGTACCCACTAGTTACAATTGGAATAGGGGATTGGTAATGTTAGGTTAGGCCATAACAATAACCAACATGTGAGAGAACCAGACCCAGGAGTAATTCTGTGGGGGTTATATTGGCCCACCCCTGTGGACTACAATTTTCTCTGCTTTGCTTAAGAGCTAGGGGAAGTGATGGGCTGAGCTAGGCATGACCATGAAACATTCCGCTGCTCAGGGGTACTGAGAACAGGCCAGGCTGGTCCAGGCTGAAGCACCCACATGCACATGCAAGAATAGGGCATGTGGTGGGCTGGGCCAGGCCGCAATATCCACCAGCTCACACAAAGGCCAGAATGAAGGAGGAACACTATGCCAGTTAAGGGTGTAACACCTGTCAGCACATGTGAGATTTGGGTCTGGGAGTGGGCCTGGTGGGGGAACTTGAGAAACTCCCCTGGTAGAAAGTAGCTCCCGCTGGTGAGCAAGTGATGCAGGCCTGGGTGTTGGTCAGATTGGGCAACGTAGCTCCACCTGTTGGCAAGTGTATGAGGTAGCTCTGGAGGTGGGCAGACCATCTAGGGCCAGGCCCAATCTAAGCCCATTAGCATGTACAGGAGCCTGGCTGGAGGGTGGGTCATGCTAGGCTAGGCTGCCACATTTACCAGTTTACATGACCCGGGAATAGGAACAGCCTTGGGCAGGGTTAGGTTGCAGAGACCATCAGTAAGAGTTGTAACTGGGGTGGGCCAAGACAAGCCAGGCTGCGGTATCCAACAACAAAGGCCAAGATGGGAAATTTGCTATGCCAAGCTGGGTCAGAGCAACCACTGGCACATGCAAGATCTGTGGCTGGGAATAGACCTGGCTGGACAGCTAAGGCGATGACCCAGCTGGGTTGTGGCTCCCAATGGTAAACACGAGAGCTGGAATGAGAGTGGAGATCTAGGCTGGACATGACTGTGGTGTCCCTCGGCATGGATGTGGACTGGTCTGGGATGTGGTGGTGCTTGTGAGAGCCAGGATGGGAATAGGATGGACTGGGCTAGGTCTCAGTGCCCACTGATCATGCAAGAGCTGTGTGTACAAACCAGAATGGGTGTGGGCTAGTTGGGCAAGGCCACTGTTCCTGCTGGGACAGGAGGTGGATTAAGTCAGTCTGGTCTAACAACCCACCAGTGTGCAAAAGATTTGCCAATTGGAGGAAACCTTACAGAAAAGCTTGGGGAACTCCTTTATCAGGACACAGTAGCTGCAGTTGATTGCAAGAACCAAGGCTGGGGGCAGCCCAATCAGGTCAGGCTATAGTACTCACTGCCATATTAGTGGGTCAGATCTGCGGGCAGGTTAGGCTGGGCCAGTTCATAACACCCACTGGCAGATATGAAAACCAGGATAGTGTGCAAGACAGGCCAGATCAGGCCGCAACACCAGCCAGTTCACATTAGGGCCAGGACTGGGGATTGGCTGGGCTGGGCTAGGCAACAGCACCCACCAGCATGAGCCGGAACTGAGAGCAGACTGGGTTAGGCCAGGCTACAGCACCTTTTGGCAAATGCTAAGGTGAGGCAGGTCATGTAAGACTGGGTTGTGACACCCACCAACACGTGTGAGATCTTAGGAGGTAGGGTGGGGATGAGGTGCAAGCCATATACTGGGTGACTGCTTCCACTGGTGAGTATAATAACTGAGATTGGGAATAGATCAAGCCAGGCAGGGCTACAAAACCTGTTGGCCTGTGTGTGAATTGGGTCAGGGTTAGACCAGGCTGGGCTAACCAACTGCATCCACTGGTACATGCATGAGCCAGAGTTAAAGGCAGGTTGGTGGGCTTTGCTGTAGCATCAGTTGGCAAGTACTAGGACTGGGGTCAAGTCCTGTCAACCTAGATTGCAGAACCACCTGGAGAATGCAAGATTCAAGACTGGCAGTGGGCCCATTAGAAAAACTGTGGACACCATTCTGACGGGCTGCAAATTCCACTGGTGAGCATGACAACCAGGGCTGGGGGTGGGCCTGGCTAGACAGGCAGTGGCACTCACAAGCATGAGTATGGGCTGGATAGTGGGGTAAGTTGGGCTGAGCTAGGCTTCAACACCCATTAATGTGTACGACAGCTGAATAAGATGTGGGATAGACCGGGCCAATCTGCTCACATACTGGCAAGCACAGGAACCAGGGCTGGGTTTGGAACTAGTGGGGGTTATTGGGGGTTTCTCCAAACAGTCACTGAACTTCCCCAGGAACTTTTGTAATTCATGGAGTTCTTCGGGAAGGAATTTTCTCCTCAGCAAGGAAGCCTGAAGAAAACTTCTTTTTCTCTCTTCCTTCTCAGCATCTTTTCATGCAAGCACTTGTTACCTGGAGCTGAACTGAGATCGTGCTATAAGTAGAGTTCAAAACACAACAGGTAAGGAAGGCAGAGTGGAAGGACTTACACAGCTAGGACTCTTCGCATACCGATGAAGCTGCTCACGCCATCTCAGGATCACCTATCTGCATTTCCCACTAAGTGAAACCAAAATATCCTCAGTCACTGTCCATTATGGGTTCGACTGCTCCCAGCCAAAAGTATCCAAACTGACACATTCTGCATTTGTTGTCTTCTGTTTGTCTGTATATAACCTAAACTCTTAAGTTCCCAAACATTAAAAATACATGGCTATGGACCATCTTTATGGCACTGAGAACAACATCAAGAGAACTGGACACCATGGGGTTAATGCTGTGACTCAACAGGCTAAGCCTTCACCATGTGGTGCCAGCATCCCATATGGGCACTGGTTTGTGCCCCAGATTATCCACTTCCATCCTGTTCACTGCTTGTGGCCTGGGAAAATAGCAGTGGATGGCCAAGGCCTGAGGACCCTACATCCACATGGGAGACCCAGAAAACATCCGAAGCTTCTGGTTTCAGGTTGGCTTAGTTTCAGCCATTGCAGGCATTTGGGCAGTGAACCAGTGGATGGAAGAAAGACCTTCTCTACCTCTCCTTCTCTCTGTAGATCTGCCTTTCAAATAAGAAAAAAATATACATATATAAAATTCTTAAGTTTTTCATATATATGTAAAATTTCTATAAAAATTAAATATTTATATATATATATATATATTAAAAGGAAAAAGATTTATTTGATCTGAAGAAAAGGATCCCTTAACTGTGAAACAAGCAAGCCCCCTCCTTCTGTTCCCCAGGTTCCTTGGAGCAGAGACAAAATGCTAACCCATTTCTATCTCTCTGAACCTTCCCGGGCACTTTTCATCTTCGACCCTCAGAATTCTAAGACTCGTCTTAGGTCAAGTCTTTCTCAAGCTCTATCTAAATCCAGTGGATATTTTCCAGGCTGCAGTTTAGATCTTTTGGTGACATTCAACATGGTTGAACACACCTTCCTTTTTAAACTTCCCTTAGCTTCACAAACTGCGTTTTTTTTCCCAGTTTCCTCCTACATCTTTGCTTTCTTTACAGGCTTATCTTTCTGCATTTGCCATCTAAATTGAAAGCTCAATCTTACCCCTCTTTTATCGCCATACATGAGGGTACTTCAAAAAGCTCATGGAAAGTGAAAATAAAAGGTAGGTTTACTTGAAGGTACAATGTTTTTTAAAACATTTTGAATAATGTTCCCATCAACTTCTTTTTAGTACCCTTCTACCTGATATCTGTGCAAAATCATCACTATGTCTTCAATGACATCTTTATGTAGATGACTTTTAATTTTATATCTCCTCATTCTGTTCTCTCCTTGTGAATTCAGACAGACATCAACTACTCACTATCTTCACATGGATGGCACAAAACCATCTAAAACTCAACATATTTTGGGACTGAACTCATTATCTTGCCTCAGTAATCAGGGCCCAGATGAAGTGTCAGAAACCTGCCTCTATCTTGTCTGAAAGGAAATAAAGAAGCTCAAGTAATTACAAAGCCCTACAACAGGGCTAGTCTGGAACATGACTGAATTCAGAAATCTAAGCAAGTAGAGCGCTGTTGAGATTCTCTCCTCCTCCTCACTCCTCCTCCCCTCCCTGTCTCCCTCCCTCCTCTCTCTCCTCTCTCTCTCTCTCTCTCTCTCTCCCCTCCCTCTCTCCCCACCTTTTCCTCTGTCTCTCTCTTCCCTCCTCCTTCTTTTTCTCTCTCCACCTCATCTGTGCTTATCTCCATCTTATTCTCCTTTTCTTTCCTACTGGGAACCAGCTCTGTCCACAGCAGGAGCAATAACGGCACTCTGTATTTGCTATTCTATGACTCCAACACTCCATTTAGCCTTCCCCTCCAACCTTATAGATCCATGAAAAGGAAATTCATTCCGCAAGCGCTGGTCACTGAGCCAATACCTGCACCACTCATGTGGTCACCCCAAGGCACAGTGTGCTGTGGGCAGGTCACAGTTACATGCTGGGAAAGGAAACCTTCCCAACAACTAGGTAATTCTATTCCAAGTTCCATGACGGAAGTGCATGCAAGTTAATTGAACAACTGTCCTCTACCTAGCTGAGCCTATTCTTACCCTTGTGGTCCCTGTGTTGATCAATGAAGTCATCATTCCCAGATCAAGATATATAACAAACCAGAACCCTGAGAGTTCTGCTGACCTTCCTCTCCTTTTCATCCCTCAAAGGCAAGCCAATTCTCTGTCCTTTCTGTTTTACCTCTGCAGATGTCATCAGAAGTCATTCACTTCTTCCCCTTCACTGCCATTATCAATTCAGTCCATGAACCAGAAAACTGTGTTGCTGAAAATGATAAGAACCCCCTATGTGTGGTGATTCTCATCTCTCCCATCTTTTCTCTACATAGCAACCAACAGGATCACCTCAAGCTATAAATCTGACCATGTCATTCACCCACTAAAGCTATCCAACAACCCTTGACTGCTCCTATGGAAAATTCTCAAAGCATCAGTCTGCCCTACAAAGCCCTACATGGCTGTGCTTTCTGGCTACATCCTAAGTCACACCTTCCTCTCTCACTGAACTCTAGCAGTCTTTCTAGTCTTTTGGTTCTTCCATCACGAGATGCACCTGCCCACGTTACACACGCTGGGCCCACTGCTGGGACTGACACTGATGTGTTTGTGTAACACATCTTCACACACATCTTCACTTCCTTATCCTTCTGAGCTCATTTCAGAGCAAATGTAAACCTGCAATAGGTTGCATCCACACTCTGCTCTCTAAAAGTTCTCAGTACACTTCCTTCAGAGGACTTGTCACGCTCACAATCCTAATGTTATTTGCCTTGATCAGCTGTATATTTCTTTCCCACTGAAAGGACAAATGCCACAAGAGCAAGAACCCCTTGTTCTTTCTTACACCAAATACAACAACTGGCACATTGTATAGCCATTAACAGAGGCAGAGAAATAAATGTCCAATGTCTATAAGGGACAGAGATTTAAAGTACAGAATCTGCAGTCAAACAGGTTAAAATCTAAGGTCAAGCCTGATACTCTTAGTTATTTTATGTGTCGCCTTGGACAAGTCACTTATAATTCTCCTTATTTAAGTCTCAGTTTTCTCACTGAGGAAAGCAAAGATGGCTATAAAAATTATTAACAGGGAGAGCAGGCACACGGCACATAGTTTATGTCAATACTTGGGAGGCCTATATCCTATATCGGGTCCTGGAGTTCAAATCTCAGCTCTGCTTCCAATACAGCTTCCCTTCTCAGTGCGCTAGTTCTTGCCATCCATATGAGAGACCTGGACATGGTTCCAGACTCCTGGCTTTTGACTGGCACGGTCCCGGCTGTTTCAGGATTGGATGAGTCAACAAGCAGATGGAAAATGTCTAGCTGATCATCTATCTCTCAAATAAATAAATCCTTTTATAAGAGTTCCCTAGGATGACATCATTAGTACAAGGCCCCTAATATAGAAGGCATACGTGTTCATTAAAACAAAGCATCTGAGAAAAAAAAAAGCATCTGAAAGCAACTACAAATCCAAAAAAAAAAATCAGCATAAACAATATGGAGCTGTTTTCCTATCAAAGGATTCCCACTGGACTCTTTTTATCTTTGTTGCCCTGTCATTGTCAAGATGTGGATTTCTCTGCACAGTCTCTGATGTCTGCTCAAGTTTCAGCCACGATATTCCTATTTTCACCAGCAGCAAAGAACATCCTCATACTGTGATTCTCTGTACACAGCATCTATGCTCAAATCCCATCGGTCCCAAACTTAATCTTATTAGCCACATCAAGCAGATGGAAGACTGGGAAATGCAGTTTCTATTCCAGACTCTTACGAGCCCAACAAAAATGAAGAGACAAATAGTCACTTCCATCACACACACACACACACACACACACACACACACACACACACACAACATGAGCCTTTTATGACTGGGAGTGTTTCCACAAAAGATTATATGGGCAGATGAGACTGAAAAAAACATCATCCACAGCCACTTACCCTGTCCTGATAACATAAATGTATCTGTTGCATGTTAACGAGAACAACCAGCCCCACCGCCACCACACCAAATCAACTTCTTGAACCCACCGACACATGCTTGACAAGTAGTCAGCAAAGCTGGCCCAGTTCTGGTCCTATTCAAGCTCCTCTGGACGTCTCCCCTTGGAGACCCACCCCATGATCTCTCATGTACGACTGCACTGGGATCTGCTCTCTGGATGCGAGACGCAGGCAGGTGCAAAGCAGGACTTCGCAGGGAGCCCCGGGCAGTACTCTGCCTGCAGAATACTTGTGTAGGGCAGGTCAGGGACAGGAGAACTCTAGCTTTGTAGTCCCTGATACACTGAGGGCTGGCACATCTGTCACTAGCCAACACCTCTGAAATCTAATCTTGCTTTGCCATTAAAGCCATCCTGTCACTCCGCTGAAAGTCGCATGGGAAAAGTTAAAAAAGGAATCTTTGGCCTCACTACGAATTCTCAAGTCTTACAGAAAAATGATTTTGCAGCAGTTCAAAGAGAAAAGGGAAGTATTTGCTTTTTTTCCCCCTTTCATGCAGAGGAGAAAGGGGGATTGAGTATTATTTTGATAACAGAAGCTAAACTCTA
This sequence comes from Ochotona curzoniae, assembly GCF_017591425.1. Taxonomy (NCBI): domain Eukaryota; kingdom Metazoa; phylum Chordata; class Mammalia; order Lagomorpha; family Ochotonidae; genus Ochotona; species Ochotona curzoniae. The sequence continues at coordinate 10,803,975 of NW_024465421.1, forward strand.
AATAAGAGTGCCCAAGAGCAACATCCACACTCAAACCACATCTTTTCTTTCATCTCGCAGTAACGGTACATAGAATCACCATCCTTATTATTAAAAGCTTTTTACTGAGGCCAGTAGGTACTTAGGACATGAGAGAGTTTTATCAAATCTATATCATTACTTGGGGATGACACAAAAGTCTTTCACAAGAACTTTGAAACAAGATTGTCTTGTGACAGCTTATCAAAATGTATTAAAATTGTAAGTGAACACCCCCTCTGTTTTCTGCACAGTCATATGCATTCCTGAACTCAGGATCTCCTCTACAGGCTTATTCCTAGAAGCTAAAAATGGAACACATAGAGACATCCATCCACAATGCAGGCTCATCTTCCACCTCCAAGCATTGGCAGCCCTTACAAGAGCCAGTTCAAGTCCTGGCTGCTCCACTTTCCTTCCAGCTCCCTGTATGGCTGGGGAAAGCAGTGGAGGATGGCCCAAAGCCTTGGAACCATGTACCAACATGAGAGACCTGAAAGAAGCTGCTGGCTACTGGCATCAATTGGCTCAGTTCTGGCCACTGTAGCCATTTGGGTAATGAACCAGCAGGAGCAAGATCTCTCTTTGTCTCTTCTTCTCTCAGTAAATCTGCCTCTCAAATAAAAATAAATACATCTTTCAAGCAAAAGAAAAGTAAAAAGGAAGGGTTTAGGTAAAGGAAGATCCATCCTACACAGAAATAGGAGTATGCATTGTCTGTGGAATTTTCCGTGCCTTAATAAAGTTTTAATTGCATTTTTGTGAAGTTCCCTGGTGTTACCCAAGAATGTACGAGTACTCAGTGAAGTGTCATGAAAAAGCGTTCATGTTCTGGCCACAAGTGAACAAGGACACCAATCAACAGAGAAGATAAAGCCCATGTGGGCTCTGAAGACAACAAGCCCGCTTAATGCACACCTCAGCTCTGGGACGTCACATAAGTTCCTTGCTACCTTTAAGCTGGACCATCTGACAGGAACCTGTGATGATTAAACACAGAAGTTGGTGCTATGGATGCAGAGGTGGCAGGAAAAGCGCAGCGTGCACTACGGAGCACTTCTGCTCACTGTCATCAAACTCCATCAATGACCACATCTTAATCTCCTCCATTCATCACTCCATGGGTCAGGAGCCACAGCTGCAAGCAGGGCTCCCCTCTCAGCAGAATGGGAGCCATGAAGAGAGGACAAGTCTTGGGCTTCATTTATTTTGTTAACTCTATTTTTTTCTTTTACAACCGACTCCTGCTACTCTGACAGTGAAGTGTCATTTGTGTCGAGATGGGATTCCCAAACTTAAATTTTGTGTGCTCACAGGTGTTTCACTCAAGTGTTTAAATTGGATTTGCATAACTCTTTCTGTAATAGGGCATGAAAAGTACATTATTAGTGTCATGTGCACTATTACATAACTAATAAATCATAATATTCAATAGTATATAATGCTATTATACAGCCATCCACTCTGGTTTTTTAGGCTATTTTCCTTGATAAATAACAGCTGCATATACTTACAGGCTATGCTGTAACATTTTGATCTATTTACACATTATGGAAACATTCAATAAGATATTTTAACATATCCATCACTTCACCCATTCATCAGTTTTGGGTGGTTATAGATGTTTCAAAAAGATTCTATTAGCAACTGGCAAATGTACATGAGAGGAATGTGTAAACTTGTCAGAATCAAAATGGAGTTACCCAAATCAACCCTACCAAAAGAAATAAAACACAGATGGCAGGGTGTGAACAAAAGGATCCTCAGGCATGACTGCCCCTTAGTAACTACCAACAAAGACTGCCAGAACCATATGCTTACCCCAAGGAAAAGCGCCTCCACAAGGACACCTGCCCAGCACCTGTCTTCTCACCCCTCTTATTAATCACCATGGCCAGAGATTTTCGTCTCAAAATCCTCCTCGATTCTGCCTTTGAAGACCTCGCCTTGCCTCTGCCCTCTTGAGGACAGCTGTGGTTTCCTATGATGTGTGCATTCCCACGGCATGGCTCTCATAATGCCCAAGAAATACCCTGCTTTTTCTTTTTACAGTTTCTCACCCTGCTGGCTGGGTGTTATTTGTGTTCAGGTTGACATATACATCCCCATTAACCATGCGGTGCAATAGGTTACTAAAATGCATCATCCTTTCAGTCTCTGAACCTTCACATCATCTGATAGGCATCTTCCCTTCCCCAGCCCCTCCAGCCTCCAGCACCTGCCTCTTGAATCCATTTCTATAAGACAGAACCTTTATACTTCTTGATGGGTTGTGCTGAAATACACAAAGTCCCCAAGAAGAGGGAACCAAGTCTCAAGACTGTGTAAATTAACTGGAAAAGAGGAACATACGTAAAGGAAGGATGTTGCTACATATGGGTGGAGACATCACCAAGTTCTAGAAGTTTAAGACGAGACAGGTGGCAAGTCTCAGGCACAAATACAAGCTGTATCTCAGCATGCTGGGAGTGGAAATACAGCAGAGGCTCAAAGTCAGGCTCCCTGATAGGGCACGCCAGTGTCCCAAGGAATGGCTTATTTACTGGTCCAAATACCTGACCCAGAGATACAGTCTCTAGAGAAGTAATTAAGGTTTGCCAGCACAATGGCTTAGCAAGCTAATCTTCCACCAGCAGCACCAGCATTCCAAATGGGTGTCAATTTTAGTTCCAGGTGCTCCATTTCCAATCCAACTCCCTTCTTATGGGAAAGAGGAGGCATGCCCAAGGCCTTGTGTCCTTGCAACCACAAAGGAGACCAGAAAGACGACCCTGGCTCCCAGCTTCATCTCATCTCAGCTCAGGCTGTTGACAGCCATTTGGGGAATGAACAGACAGAAGATATCTCGGTGTCTCTCCTTCTCTCTCTATAACTCTGACTTCAAAATAAATAAATCTTTTAAAAAAAAAAAAGAAGTAATTAAGTTAAAATAAGGTCACAGATGTGGACCCTAATCCAATCTGAATTTAAGAGGAAATGAAATGCAACATTCTGGCTCACATACATAGGGCAAAACTTAATCTCATACACACAAGACGGAAGAATACATCAATCAGAAAGGATTGTTAAGAGAGCAGCATAAACAACAATGAATAAGAAACAAACGCCCTCTTCTATCAGACAAATATTGGTGTTCTAGCAGGAGAACTTCATGTATGGGCAGATAGAGCCCAGCATGGATGAAGAGCTAGACCCCAGACAGCCAGCGTAATCTGCAGAAGCACTTGCTCCCCTGCCCTGACTCCTGGGAACACACTGGTATAATCCACAATTACACTTCTTACTGCGGATAGAAGAAAAAAAAACCTGCAACACCCTAAATTTAATTACAAGGGCAGGAGAATGGATTGGAGGGGAGGCAGCATAAAATAAGAAAAGTTAATCAATTAATGGCTGTGGGCAAAAGCATCAAAAAGACCATTTCACATTTCTGAATGTGTGTGGAAACCTAGACTTAAATCTCATCGCAGCCGACCACCAGCACCCTGCTATGTATGAACGCTCCAGACTGCTAACCCCAAGCAGCCCCGAAGCAGCCAGCCCTTCTCTCCAAGGCCTGTTCTCCACTCCTAGGGCTATTCCTGCTTCAAATGATCCCACCCCTTCCATCTGCAGCCAACAGAGGCAATGCTCTCCTTCCCCCAGAGTTTATACAAATGCTCTGGGCCTTAAATCTAGTGGACATTTTTCCACCTGCTGTCTGCTGGTAATTTGCAGAAACTTACCCCAGCACCTGGTCTCTTTCTGTTGAGCATCAATATCTGCTCAATAAAACCTTTTATTTCAGAGATCTCTTGCTCTCATGGGTTTTGGTTCAACATTGACAATTAATAAATAAGCCTTCTGATTCTGTTCCAAAGCAAAAAGAGAAAATTCAGACACATATATGTACAGAAAAAGAAGCAGGTAAAGACAAAGGGAGAAAATGGGCTTCTACAAGCCACAGACCGAGAGGGTCCAAAGACACCAATGCAGCCAGCACCTGCGTTTTGGACTTCCAGCCTTGAGAATACTGACACCCATCTCCTATCTATAGCAATCCATGATGACATCTTAGCAAACTCAGACTCAGTCAGTGCCTCTTTCTATTGCCCCCCCCCAAAATACATTTTTCATCTGTAAATTCAACAGTCTTCCGAATTATGACTTCTGTGCTGCCTTCAAAGTTTTTATTTCTGGGGCTGGCATTGTGGCACAGTGCGTTAAGCTGCTACTTGAGATGCCTGTAGCCCATACAAGGGATAGTTCAAGTCCTGGCTGCTCCACTTTCCATCCAGCTCTCTGTTCATATGACTGGGAAAACAGAGATTGTTGGTCCAATATTTGGGCCCTGAGAGACCTGGATGAAATTCTGGGCTCCTGGCTCTGGCCCAGACCAGCAGTTGCCGTATTAGGAGAATGAATCAGAGCATGGAAAATCTTTGTCTCTGTGTAATTCTGCCTTTCAAATAATAAATCTTCTTTAAAAATAAATAAATGACATAAAAATATGAAAATAACTTCAAAAAAAAAACCCTGATTTGCCCACTCCATTATTAAGTTACAGCCATACGCCATGCGGCTCCTAAATTCTCTTAGAATACTTGCTGTTTTCACTGTCACTGCTGCTGTTTGCCATATTGTGAGGCTTTCTGTGCTTCATTCTTCACCCACAGTTTATCTCTGTAGTTTGTATGTGGTCAAACTCTAGATTTTTGAAGTTTGGGTCAGGTGTTTGTTCTAGTAATTAAGACATGGCTTGGGGATGCCTACAATTCGCATTCCAAACCAAGTGTGCTGAAGTACCAACTCCACTGCCATTCCAGCTCTCAGCTGATGCACAGCGCGGGAGGTGGCCGGCCATGGGAGACGCCCAGTGAGAGTGCGGGACCCAACCTGCCCCTTCCCCGCAGTGTGGGCAGTCCGCAGAGCAAAACACTGCTAGAAAATCCCCCTCCCTCTGTCTGCCTCTCTGCCTTTCAAATAACTGGAATTCATTAATTCTGCTAATCCAAATCTTCTGGAGGGTTTTTTTTTTTTCCCCTACAAAGAAATTTCATGTTCTTTATTGTGCTTTTGGCTTTCTTGAGATATAATTAGACAGTATCTTTTTTTTTTTATAAAGTGTTAAAATCAGACTCTTAGAGGTATATTTTTGACACTGGAAAATGTTCATGATATGCTTTCAGCTGAAAATAGCAAATAACACATTTTTGAAAGAAATCATTTACACACGCTTCATCTAAAATGTACGGAAGAACACACACTAATTTTTAGTGATCGTTATCTTCGGGTAGTGAGGATTTTTTTTTTACATACTTCCTGTATTCTCTAATTTTCTTCACTATATAGACGTGTTAAAATAACGACCAGGTAAGTAAAAATCCTACCATGTTTCAGTGCCCTACTATGTGCCGGACTACCTAGGAAGCTCAGAGTTTCCGAACAAGAATTCCAAAGAGAGGCTCTGGGCTCCCCGAGTGACAGGCTTTGGGCTGACAGTGGACTTGGGCAACTTATCTCACCTTTTTCTACTTTCGTTTCTTTCCACGAGCCGTCGAAAGAATTGTTCTTGGGAGAGGGATAGGGGTAAAATGTTTTGGCTTTTGGCGAGTAAAACAAGTAAGGTGCTCAATGGTCACTTTACTTTCAAATGAAAAGAAAGAAAAAGCCCTCCCCTTCTTGTCCCCAATAATAGCAGAAATGGGGCAGAATCTGCCCTGATGAAGGTGAGACTGACAAGACACACTCAAGCAGGAAAACAAGCAGGGGGCAGCCCACAAAGTTCCTGGAAGGAAAAACTCATTTGGTACGAACAAGTTGCAAATCTAGGCACAATGCTGACACAGTATACATTTTTCACGGACTTTCAAAAGGCCCCTGGTGAAGCCAGAGCTAGCAGAAAGCCAGGTCCTGGCAGTTCTTCTTTGCACCAGGATACCCAAGACTTGTGTCTAAAGCCCAAGGGATGTTCACATCACAGAGCTTCCAAACAAGGCACGACTATTATTTCCCAAACTCTGGCCCCAGGAGAGTTCACAAAAGCACTTCTCCAGAGGCAGGCGTGCGTCTCAGATGTCCTTCCCCCTGGATTGAGAACGTGAGCATGGCATCACCATGTGGCTGAGCGGAAACCCTGGATGTCTCTGCCACCAGCCACCGCACCCAGAGGCAGCCAGGCAGGAAGTAGTCCTGCGCCAGCTGGCAGGCGGGCACTGCTTTCCATCCCTTATGCTGCCTCCAAAGAACCTAGGCAGGCTGAAGGCACTTTTTTTCCCCCTTTCCTTTTCTTTTTAGAAGAATATGCAGGCTGGGGAAATGCTGCTCCCCCCACGGCCCCACAGAGCAAAGGGGCAGCCAAGGGGCCTGGTTTTCTGAAAGAGGAGGTTTACAGCAGGACTCTCTCTCCCTCCACCCCCGGAAGCCATCCCAAGTACTGAGACCTTTCAAACAAACTGCAGCAGTGAACACCTACCCCTGTCTCTGGCCTCCGTGGAAGACACAGGTTCACTCTCCCAACAACCAGGAAACGCAGATGAGGGAGATAAGATGCAGACATGCGGAATTCAGCTCCACAAGAGGAAATGCAGGAACTCCTGGCTGCCCGTGTAGACACCGACAAGAGGCGGCTGGACTCTAGAAATCACCCCTGCTTTCAAGGGAGCTGCGAGGATAGGCCAACGGCCTTGGCAACTTCTATCTCAGAGGAGCAGCACCGCATGGTGGTTAACGTAACGCCACCACAGGCCTAGGTTCAATCCTGGTGCCGGTCAGCGATGACAGGACACCTCTGAGAATCATGTTTAACCCAGGGCGCCATTCTTACCATGAAACAGTGCACCCTAACTCAGCAGGGGCTCCTGGCTGTGAGGATGAAGATCAAGGATGGTACCCTGCGTGCTCATTTCCTCCCCAGGGCACTCTTGTTACTAAAGATGCATTATATATGCAAAAGCACAATTGGGGTGGAGAGCAGAAATCTACAAAGCCAGAAACACAAAGAAGAATCTCTCTGTTTTTAATGTATTGCTTTTTTTTTCTGAAATGGAAGAGAATTGCCAAAGAAGTCTTCAGAATTTTAAGGCACAAGAAATCGGGAATAGAAATCTCCGCAAACCTGTGCTGGAATTCAAGGGGGCAACAAGAAGTCCATGGCAAAAAAATGGAATTAAATGACAGTATGAATTTTTCCAGAAACTCTTTGAAAGTCCTTCATATTGGAACCAAACACTCTATAAGCATTATGAAGCATTTTAAAAATATATTTATTGATTTTCATTTTAAAGGTAGATTTTTATTGGAGAGAAGAGAGAAAGAGGTCTTCCCATCTGCTGGTTCACTCCCCAAATAGTCACAATGGCCAGAGCTGGGCTGATCCGAATCCAAGAGCCAGGAGCTTCTTCTAGTCTCCCACATGGGTGCAGGGTGCAAGGCTTGGGGCCATCCTCTACCCTTTCCCAGACCATAGAGAGTTAGATGGTAAGTGCAGCGGTTAGAACACAAACCAGCACCCACGTGGGACGCCAGTGTTTGTGAGTGGGAGGATTAGCTTGCTTCGCCACCACGTTGGCTCCAAGAAGTATTCTAACTACCATTCCTAATTCCTCCACCTTGGCAGAGATGAGAATACAGCCTGATTCCGACCCCCTGTGAGAGTCACAGAAGAACCCAGAGGCAAAGAGGCGGTTGGAAAAGAAAGAGTAAAGAGGCTGAGCCATCTGGAAGACTGAGGGTCACGAAGGAAATTGTCTTGGACCTTAACAGAATGACAAGGAATCCTTGCTGAGAACCTCCGGGAAGATTTCCCCCATTTTCTCTTACACACACACGCACACTCACACACGTGTGCACACACGCACGCACACACAGCCAGCAAGGAACAAGGCACTCCTGAGTGCTGAGGAAAGACCCCCAGTACTGCACAGGGGACACCGCTTTTAAAGAAACCTCAGGACTTCAACACCGACGAGGAATTCCTTCTCCCCCAAAGTGGGGATTTATTCTCAAATTAAAAATACCTAACAAAACCATTAAAAGAACTTAGACCTAGTTCTGTATTGTATGCCTTCAAGGAAAGAGTGAAATAACTCAGAATGGAGCCCTGTTCTAGAAATCTGGTGCTGTTAAGTTGTTTCAGGACGAGAGATCAGATGCCAAATCATTGATTTCTCCCTATCCCCTTGAAGTGAAGCTGGACAGGAAGACTTAATATGATGAGAAAATTTCACTTGCTATTTGAAGAATCCTCTCATAAGATATACAATCTCCTTACATCTTCTCAGGCAGCTGTGAGGGGTTGCTAGGCAAGTGGGGGAAAGGAAGAACATTCTAGATAAATAAGTAGTGCTTTCTAAGGATTCTTGCATACTTTTCCCAAGACTTATCACATCTTAAGAAGAGATATTGGACAAATCCCTCTTCTCTCCCTCTCTCTCTTTTACCTTCCCCCCCCCCTTTTTTTTTCTCCCTTTCTGACTTAGTGAGCAGATGCAGAATCTTGCATCCATGAGCTAGAGAGACTATCTGGAAGCTGTTCTGTCTGTGTCCACCTTGGTGGAGACACAGGACCCCAGGCGTGCATCCCCACACAGTATCTGGGATTCTCAGTGCATCTGTTTTATTCGGTTGTACTTCGGGGAAAGATTGCATTTGAGCAGAGGCGTCTTGAAATGGACATCTGTTGTTTTGGCATCGGCATCCATTTCCTTTCTTTGATAATCATACCCCAGTTTGGCTCTGGGAAAATGCCCTGCATCTCATCCTGCGCGTTCCAGGAGAACTGACTGCAACCATACTCCCTCGAGGCAATGCCTGCAGCCTCACCACCACCTGCAGCAGTGTGTGTGTGTGTGTGTGTGTGTGTGTGTGTGTGTGTGTGTGACCTCTAAGGACCACAAAACCTCTGTGACAAAGAAGGTGAGCTTTCCCACCTCCAACTGGGGACCGAGAGTCAGGCCAGCAGCCGCTACCCAACCAACCACCAGGAGGGAAGCTGTTAGAACACAGCTCACCACGTCAGCAGCAGTAGGAACCCGAAGTAGAGATCCTGTGACTTTGTCTAAGTCCTAGTTAAGCCACACTTCGAAACAACAACCTCACAACCCAACTCAGGGATTCCGAGCCATTACAGTTCCCCCTCCGAAGCTAATTGTTCTTTTCTTTTTTATTTGAATGACACACAGAGAGAAATAGTCAGAGCTCCCAACTTCCAGTTCACTTCCCAAATGCCCACAACAGGCACATCTGAGCCAGGTCAAAGTCAAGAACTAGGAACTCCATCCAAGGCTCCTACATCTGTGGCAGGAAATGAACCAGTCACACCATCACTGTGGCCTCCCAAGAGCCATATCGATAGGAGTTACGAGTTGAAGCCTGAAATCCAAACCAGGCACCGAGACCGGGATGCATCATAAGCTCGTAAAATCAGGTTTGAAATGTTACTGCATGTGGTCATCTGAGGCAATGTGTATCTTCTGGCATGTAAGAGGGAAACAGACAGGGAAAGGAGTGTAGTCCCAAGAAAATCCAGGCACCCCAAGCACAAGATACAGAGAGACTTGGCATGCAACCAAGTGCAAGTAAATCCGAGCTGATCATCATAGCTCAGACTCACTGTGAGAGACATCGGTGGTTTCCAATGAGGACATGCTGCTTGTTGGTGGGAATCACCATGCAATTTTGAGAATCTAAAAGTACATCCATTTAATACCTGTTTGCTATGATTAAATGCCTTAACATGCACTTATGCCCACATGCTATGATTACTGTTTGTCCACATTTGGGTAGTTTGACGGTGCTAAAAAGAGAGAGAGAAATTCCACCTGCTGAAAACGCATTTGGCACCTGAATGCAGACAAATCGGCTCCAAGGGAAGTAAAGAAAAACCATAACCAACTGTCTTTCAGTCTGTTTGTAACATGGTTCTAAGCATCTGCTTCCATACCTGTTTATTGTTTACTGAGCAAACCTTTGATAAAACCTGCTATTTCATGATACAGGGACTTGACAGTTCATCCCCCTTGGGACCCCCTCTTGCCTGAGGCAACACCTGAGTGTGGTCTCAACCCACATCTCAGAACCACCACCTGGTGGCAGTGTACTTAAACAGCAGGGACAGCTGGGAGATTTACAGACCACTAGGTTGGACCACAGCAGCATGAAGGTCATTTGGGCTACCAAGTCCATGAGACCTTCTTTGCAGAAAGAGGAATTAAGAACTAGAGATGGAGACACCAGACACCTGAGTGGAGCATCTTGTGGATATGTGTGAATATGAATGGTGGCATCATATTTGCCAGCTTTTCCCAAAGAGGTATGGAGTCCTTGTCACCAGCGGTGTGCAACGCAAATACAAGAGGCACAAGAAGGGGCCAGCTGAATATAAGATGTTTGAGACACGAATGGAAGCAAAGTGTCAGCTGTGGATTCACTGCTTAAGGAGAAAACACGTTACACGTTTGGTTCCTCGGGGAAGGCAGCTAGCACAACTCAGCAGAGAAGCAAAGAGAAAGGGGCCAGTGAGTGTCACTGAAGATGTGGGTGGGAGTCAGATGCTGTCCAAGGGTCTGGGAGGTCATGGTCAAGACCTGTAGTGTTTTTCCAAGTTGGCACATTGGAACACTAAATGTAGGGGAGCAATACAGTCTGTTTTATATTCTAAGAGGATCACCTGCTCTCATTGCTTTGTGAAGAGCAGACTGCAGAGAGGCAGGCGTAGCCTGTGCAATGGATGAGGGGGGTACCCTGGAGGCAGTGCCGTATGGAGATGGAGATTCAGAGGTGAAGAGATTTGTCCCTGTTTGCATGTCTACACACACGTTTGCACCCACGCCTATCTACGGGTAGATTTCCTGGGCCAGCAAACTGGGTAGTGAGCCCTGCGTGCTGCAGGGTTTATCAACCTCCCCGGCCTCTGCTCACTATTCACCAGCACCAATCCCTCCTCAGTTTTCACAGACAAACAGCTCCAAGGCCCAGCATGATGGCATAGCAGCTGAAGTCCTCACCTTGAGCACGCCAGGATCCCATGTGGATGCTGGTTCTGGTCCCAGTGGCTCCACTTCCCATCTTGCTCCCTGCTTGTGGCCTGGGAGAGTGGTCAAGGACAGTTCAAGGTTTTGGGATCCTGCAACCGCATGCGAGACCCCGAGGGGGCCCCCGGCTTTGGACGGGCTCAGCTCCAGCCTTTGCAGCCACAACAGGGAGTGAAGCATCGAACGGAAGATATTCCTTTCTGTTTCTCCTCCTCTCTGTATATCTGCCTTTCTGATAAAAATAAATAAATCATAAAAAAAAACCAGTTCCAGACATTGTCAAATGTCTGTGGCGGGGCGAGAACTCTGGCCTTCCAAGAATGTCGCCCCGTGTTTCATCAGAGCTAGGATTTCACTCCAGCCAGTGGGAAGGGAAAGAGGGCAGAAAATTCCAGGAAGCAAGCTCTTTGTCAGCAAGGGAGGCAGAAGGTAACCCCGTGGCTTCCACTCCCACCTCTTGATTGCCATATCTAGTTGCAGAAGAGTCGAGGGAGCATGTGCAGAGGAATACACACATGTGAAGATGTGCTTGCACACACAAGAATCACACATGCATGTGTAGATTGAGTATACACATATTTAAATGCATGTGTGCATTTATATGCATGCAGTTAAAATGTATATGATAAGTATAATGGCATATTAAATACTCCAAGGCATTAAGCACATGTGCAAACATGCATATTTTTATATACAGACACATACGTGCGTACATACAGATTATCCACTATATTAATTATCTCTATAGTCATTCATAGTCTTTAGACTACTTAAGAAAACTGTTACTTTTCATGTAAATCTCAACATGGGTGCACTTGTACGGTCCCTAAGTTTTTACATAAACAATTGAAAGGTGTTGGTATGGAAAAGGCAAAGATCCCTTCTCCACTACAACAACAACAAAATATCAGAAACATGAATATAGGTGGGTATGCCTTTAGGGCAAAAAAAAATACAAAAGTAACACTCATGACTGAAGTTTAGAAGACGCTGAACTCTTGACATCTAAATACGCTCTTAGAGGACAAGCTAAATTTCACACGTGTCCTTTTTTAAACGTCTTGTGATATCCTAAAATAGCAAGGGGCTTCAAAAATTACATAAGTGGAATTAAAAGGATGAGTTTATTTGGGTGTAAAACCATTTTGAAACCCAAGTGCAGATTTCTGGTAGGACACAATTTCCATGAACTTTTAGAAGATCCCTCGTCCAACCGTAGTCCAATTGCTTATTTAAATATATATATATATCAATCATACTCAATTTGCACAAATGGACTCACTTCTTGATAGAAGAAATAAAACAAGATCCACTGCACTTTGTCCTTCAGTCAGAGCAGCAGAGACAGGTGGCCATCCTGAACTCAATCTCCTCTTCTTGAGCACAGAGCCATGCAACCCCAGGCTCCATGGCACCTGCACATGACCCTTGGTCAGTGGTTCCTTTCGCTGTCTTTAAAGTTCTCTCTGGTTCTCTCTTATTCTCTCCCTTATGTTTATCTGGTTCCTTATTGTGTCCATTCCAACAACCCAGGGCAATCTCCCACTTAAAGGCAGGTAGTCCTCTTAATTCCACCTGCACCATAATTCCCCTTTACCATATAATGTAATAGATTGTATATATTTAATAGAGTCCCAGATTCTGCCTACCACAAGGGCAAGAAGCAGGTTAAGCAGGCAACTGGAAAGTGGAAAACACAGTCGGCGTGCACAGGAATAAGAGATGAGAGGTCAGAACAAAATGAGAGAAACTTCTAGTCACTTCTGAAACTCATCAGCTACAAGGCAGTCCTAGGGAGCATGCGTGCCCCATGTGGTTTGAGTGTTCTGAGCAATGCATCAGTGACCAGAAGCCAGGCAGGAGGTACGCAGCCTGAAGTTATCCAGACACTTTCCAGATCTTCACACAGTCTGGCCTCAGCACATCTGATATCCATGCTGTATCTAACAACCTCCATAAATTAAACCTCTTAATCTAACTTTATGATGGAATGTTTGCCCCCGTATTTCAGGAACTCTCTGGAGTGCAACATTCTAGCAAATCAATTTACCTGAGGGAATTTGCGGAAGGTGTGCATGGATCAACCAAAAATAGACAGATAGATGATACATAGATAGATAGATAGACAGATAGAACAGGAGTAGACAAAGCAGTCCCCATCCCCCAACTACACATAACCCTGCCCTTGCAAAAAAAAAAAAAAAAAAACTGTGGGATTACTAGAGATTGCTGCTAGGTGGCAAATACTTTTCTATGAAGACACAGCAAGGTAGACAGAGGGTTCAAACTCAAATCCTGAACTTTTACTCTCAATTCCCTTCTCAAGACCCCGGATAGTTCCAGACAGCCATATGGCCCTGTGAGAGAGGAACCCAGGTAGCTGGACTCAGATTTCCTCTGTCCAGGGAGACTTTCTAGCTCTAAGCCCAGCAGAGGCAGAGGCGGAGGCTGGCTGCAGAGGAACGAAGTACGTGTGCCAAAGTCCAGGGCGCAAATCAAACGCAGGGGCCTCTGTGTAATTGTTTGATTATTAACTGGCAATTATGCCATGTTGATAATGCACTTAGAGAAACATAATCCAAGCCACTCTCGGAGCATAATGGTCCATCAGGAATAATCTGCACTCTCCTCACGCTGGACGGCCACGATGGCAGAAGCCAAGAGCTGAAAGCTGTCCTGATGGGAAGACACCTGGTGGGCGCCAGCTTGTTGGGGGTCACCTTGGGAATGCCCCTCATCCTTCCAGACCCTCACTGCCTCCATCAGGAACACCAGAAGAGTTACTTCCTTGCTAGGGCCATTGGGAGGGAGCAGGGAGATCCTGCTGAGTGCTCCAGGAACCTCTGGGGGAGACTGTCCTGCCCGCACAAATTCTTAGAGTGGGATTTCTCTTACTTGTCACCAAAATAGTCTTGCAAAACTAGGATGTGAAAGAGCTTTAGAAGGATTCTTCGCCAGAGTTCCGCCCCCCCAAAAAAATGTGAGTTGTTTTCCCCCCACTTTTAACAGTCCAGGATATTACAGATCAAACGATCAGCTCTCCTTCATTAATTCATTATTTCATAATTGATGATCAATCAACCACTCTGTTCATACAGTATTCCATGTGCTATTCTGAGCACAGAAGTAACAAGATGGACAAGATGCCTGCTTCCAGGAAGCCTTCTCTCTGGCAACACAAGGATTCTGGGCAGCACTGCACAAACGCTGTGAACAAAATAAACAATACAGCAAGCAAGCAAGAGGGCCTTTAATTTAGGGAATCAAGAAAAGAAGTCCTTCTGAAGAGCTGAGAGCCAACGCTGCAAGGGCGAGATACCTGTATGCTTCAAGATCTGGGGACAAAGCATTCTAGAAACACCAAACAAGGAATAAATGGGCCCTACAGCAGAAACGAGATGGCATGGTCCCAAACAGGAAAAAAGCCCCTTCCACAGTGCTGCGTTAGGGTTAGACGCCGGTGTGAGTCTGTCCTACGGGTACATCAGAAATCAAAAGCAGGGGAACGGTAACATGCTGGCCCTTGGGATGCCAAGGGAGTGTAGCACCTCCTCTGGAAAAGAGCTGGCAGACAATCCCAAAGGAAAGATGTGTGCCTGAGTTCACCTACCCGGATGTGACCCCTGGCACCACATTCTGAGCCCGCAACTTACCCTCCCCGTGCCTGTTTCCTCCACTGTAAAGCATGGGTCAGAACAGTAACTGCAGCATGAGGTTCTTGTAGAGATGGAATGACCTCCCACTTGGAGCAGAGCCTGGCACTCCAACAGCCCACGCATCTATGCCACTCCCGCTGTGACCGCAGGAGGTGCTATCCCTTCAGTCACAGCTCTGCCTTTACCTGAGTGTGCATCAACACCAACCAAGTGACACCAACTCAGCTGTTTGTCCACACTTAAAAAATTAAAAAAAGATGCATTTGTTTGAAAAAGAGTCACAAAGAGAGAGCTCATCCATCCGCTGGTTCACTCCCCAGACGAGTTAGGAGCTCCATTCGGGTCTCCCGCTTGGGCCATCTTCCATTGCTTTTCCCAAGAGGATCGTAGAGTTGGATCAGGAGAGGAGCAGCCGGGATTCAAACCAGTGCCCCACAGGATGCCAGCATCACCAGCAGTGGCTTTACCTGCCGGACTTAGTGCAGGCCTCTCATCCACAGATTAACCATGCTCCTATCCTCCAAATTCAGGAGATAATAAGTCTCACCGCCCAAGAACACCCCAGGCTGGGAACCAGAACACTGCTTCCGATTCTGGGCAGCTGCTGCTGTCTCACCCTACTTTTCTCTGTCCTATAAAACAGGGGAACATAAGGAAATCCCACATTTAAAGAAAATTGTTTGGGCCATGTTCACATCAGGATTATTTTTCAGCCACTCTCAAACACAGCTGACTTCAATTTAGGCAGCAAAGCATTAAAAAATGGGGAAAGGGAGAAGGAGGAAGGGAGGGGCAACAGATGAAGAAAAGGGGGAGAAGAAAGGAAGGAAGGAAAATGACGAAACGTTGCCCTGGGGAAGAGTGTCTCTTCATTTACTCCTGTCTTTGGTGGAGTCCCCTGGTTTAGTTGTAAAGTTTTGTTTTTACAAATTCCTTACAATTCTGGCTACATGTGTTCATAGCTATTTTATCTCTTTGTTTAGCTCTATAAACAGAGTATTTTATTCTAAGAGTTTCCAAAACAGCTGGCATGGACATACAGGAAAGCGGGATTCTGTACGGTCATTTCCCTGCCACTCACCTCCATGAATCCTGTCATTGTTTCCAGTAGCTCCACAGAGGGGCTGATTATTGCTTAGATTTTCCAGAGTTTGACATTATTTGTAAATAGTGAACCTTCTACCTCTCGCTTTCTTCTGCTGATCATCTAATTGCATTTTCTGATCATTCCTTTTTTATTAAGATTTATTTATTATTTAGAAGAGATAGAGAGGGGAGAGATCACTACCCAGATGCCTGTACCAGCCAGGGCTAGGCCAGGTGGAAGACAGGAGCCCCACACTCCACCTGGGTCTCCCACACAGGTGGCAGAGACCCAAGCACTTGGGCCATGTTGCACTGAGTCCCAGGCACATTAGCAGGGAGCTAGTTTAGAAGTGCACAGCAGCCAGAAGAAACCCAAACCAGACACTCTACTATGGGATGCAGGTGCCCTACATGGTGGCTTTCAAAATATTTATTATTTATTGTAAAGGCAAAATATAAGAGAGGGCCAGAGACAGAAAGATGAAGAGATGGCCTCTACCTGCTGGCTTATTCTCCAGATTGCTACACTCCCAGGCCTGGGCCAAGCCAAAGTTAGGAGCCCAGAACTTCACCCTGGCCTCTTTTTCACATGTGACAGGGCTCCAAGCTCTTGGGCCATTATCTGTTGCCTTGTTGGGTGCATTATCAGGATGCTGGATCAGACGTGAAGCAGCTGGGACCCAGAACCAAGGTTCCGATCCATGGTTCCTTCCCCCGACACACTACAACACCTGCTTCTATACTTTCTGACAATTCCTGAATGATGGTAAAGAACAGGGAAGATATTGGGCATCCTGGTCTTGTTCTCATTCATTTTCCAGCGACAAAAATCCTTGACCCCTATTTGTCTATGAAGGTGTTAATCCTGCTTCCCATTCCCAAGAGTTGATAAATATAAAACACACCTGTCCAGTGTTGCAACTGACCATTTATCCTACAATGCAGTGAGACGGCCCCATCTGAGAGTAAAGCAAGGAAGAGACAAGCACAGTAACCCAGAGTCCTGGTGACATCCTGTAAACCCCTGGACTCAACTTTTCCTGAAGCTGCGGCTCCAGACTTCTTAGTCACTTAAGCCAATAACTTATTCTTTTTTGTTTTGTTGAATTCTGCCATTAGCAATCAAAAGCTATTTCTTAATTCACATGTTACTTTGCCACCATGTAAATAAATACACTGCATAACTTCTTCAAAAAAAAAGTTTAAATTTTTTTTTCAAGGAAGGCAATTCCAACTAGAGAGCATAAGAAATACAAAATCAGCCGCCTGCTTTTAATTAAGGGCAAGATAGTCTGAAAGCGTGCCTGAGTGAATTATAATTTCAGATTGAAATTCCCAGGACAGTTAGCAAGGCGCTTGTTAAACCGCAGAAGCCAATGAAAGCAGCAGAGGACTAACGGGGCGGTGGTTCAGTCAATTCCAGGGATATCATCCATTATGTAAGACCTAAACCTTTAAAACTTTCAAACACACAACTCTAGCAGTCTGTCATTCACCCCAACTTGCCAGGCCCCCTTTCCTAACTTGAAAGTTTAAAAATACCCTGCTATGATAAAATATAAAACAAGCCATAAAGGATGGCTGGAGAACCTGGCAGGGGTGAGCAGACAAAGCAATCAGATCTCAAAAGGCAGGGAGTTTCCAGGAAGGGTGGGAGTAAGGGTGGAACGGTCTTTGCAAAGCAACCCTGCATCTTCAGAAACTAACGCTGAGAGTGCCCTCTGCACCCATTAGGGACACAGGTGTTGGCTTCTGCCACAGGTGGGGGGGGGGGCCCAGTCAAAGTCACAAAGTCTGCCCGCTCCCTGGGTACAGAATTCCTGCTGCAGCAACCTCGAAGCCAGCTGCTCCTCCTCCCTCAGCTGCAGCCACACAGACCCCATTCTGGAATCTGGCTTTGATGATTCCCCCAAGAGCTATGAAGAGCTGCTTCGGGGCTTAAAATCCCTCGTTCACACATAATCTTGAAATAAGAGACTATATTCAAATGAAGAATGCATTATGGTTTTCTCTCTAGAGCCTTCAGGAGCAATGGGCGGGGAGAAAGGGAAGCCAGGAAAAAGGGAAGAAGGAGAGAGAGACATTTACCAAGCCATGAACTCCTGTGTGAGACCTTTGACATGCCATCCTATTACAACCTCACGTAACCCTTGGCGAGTAGGAAATGAAAGCCCCTTCTGCAGCCAATTAGAGACAGGTCTAGTGATGCTAAAACTGCCCAAGGTCACACAATGAGTATGCAATGGGTTCTGGCTCAGAGATACAAAATAGTCCACACCAAGCTGTTTCAGTGTCCTGCTTCCCTTCTCCGAGGGTCCAACACAGAAACTTTTGCCAGAATCACAGTATTTTAGCAGCTGAATGGCCCCAACGGAGATAATACAGTCACCTCACCTATGAAGCAGAGATTCACAAAGGCAACCTCAAGTTCAATAGAACTAACATGTGACAAAGTCTAAAATGCAAACACAAATGGCAAATGATCAGGTTTCCATCTACCTGGCCAGCAACTGTTTCACAAGCATAAGCTATCTAGCGAGGCCAAATGCAGGCACTCCTGATTCATGAGTGAAAGCCAGGGACTTGTCCCCCCTTGAAGAGAACGCTAACCCGGAACAAAAGAAAGATATATTTATGAATTTTCCTTTTCTGTCTGCACATGGCTGTTTCCTTGCAGCGCTTTTCGTCGTCACTGTGATATATCTGAGAAGTATCTCCTCTGTGTTGTTGCAAAATCCAAAAAGTGGAGGTGGGGGAGGAATACGCTGCACTACAAGTGGCACATGTAAATCGCAGCTCTGGCCACTGCGAAGGGTATGGGTATGCCAGCGGCTCTGGGAAACGAGTTTAAACCGGAGGTCACGCTAACTGGTCGCCAGCTGGCCGGCTCCAGCCCACAGATGCGTTTTGTTTGTCCTGCGATATTGGCCCACACCACACTTTCAAGAGACTTTAGTTGGCTGCCAGTATCATCATTCTCCAGAAGATTCCGTTTCAGAAGCTCGATTTCCATTTCTCTTACTAAGTCAAAGCTCTCCGCGACCCCAAGCCCACATCTGCACGTGGGCAAGAATCACTGGAAGGCCACAGTGCTGCCCGTTTCAGAGAGAGCCTGTGAGCTGCAGCTCCTCCTGACTTTGTCCCATTTATCTGATGCCAGGGGTCCTGAGGCCACCCAAATTAATGACCCTGGGTTTTACACTAACCAGTCGCAGAACGCACAGGCCATCATCACTGAGTCTTTCCCAAAGCATCCTAAACACAAGACTTTTCAGTCAATGTTGTGACAGCTACACTAGAAGGTAAAGCATGGAAGAGACCAAGATGGTTGGAGAAATGGAAGAACCCAATTGTTGGATCCATCTGAATTTCTGGTCTAGGAAACTCCTCATGTTTAGAAAACACACCTGGTTTTACTGTTTCCTCAAACCACGCCCCCCAACAATCCTACAAGGAAGGAGTAATATTCAGATAAGCTGAAGCAAAGTGATGCAACCAAAATCACCCAACCAGGAGGCTACATGGGCAGACACTGGGCAAGCTCTGTCCAGCTAGATCAAAGATGCTTTTAGAACAAAACAGGAGTCCTCTGTGGAGCCACAAGATCTGCATCCATCTCAGGGCCTTTGTGCTGACTATTTCCACATCTTGGAAAAGCAGAATTTTACCCTTTTATTTCAATTACATCACTTTCCCAGGGAGGACTTCTCTAACCATCTCATTTAAAGTCAGTCTCTCTCTCTCTCCTTCCCTTCCTCTCTCTCTCTCTCTCTCTCTCTCTCTCTCACACACACACACACACACACACATACACACACACCAGTTACATAGGTTCCTTGCCACTCTAAGTCAGGTTCAGGGATCAGCAGCACTCAAGAACTTTCTAGAATGCAGAATCTCTGGTCTATATTATGATCAGCTAGATCAGAACCTGCATGTTAACAAGATTCCCAGGACGGAGGTTGGTGCAGCCTGCAATGCTGCACCCATACTGGAACAACCATTGTCAAGTTCCAGTTGTCTCTGCTTCCGATCCAGCTCCCTGTTAATGCAGTAGGGTAAGCAGCAGAAGACAGTTCAAGTACTACTGTCTGGGTAGGCTCCTGCTACCTACACAGGAGACCCTAATGGAGTCCCAGGCTTCTGGATTTGACCTGGCCCAGCTTTGGCCATTGTGGCCACTTAGAAAGTAAACCAATGGATGGAAGATATCTCTCTATCACTCTGCCTCTCAAATAAATAAATATTTTTAAAGGGGAAAAAATGAGCTCCCCAGAGTGATTTAATCTTAAAGCTTTAAATTCATAAAAATTTAAAACTCCCAAGTTCTAAAAGCACTGTGCTACCCAAGCACTGCCCAACAGAAATGCAATGTAAACCACAAGTCTAATTCTGAATTTTCTAGTAGCCACATTTAAAAGATAAAAAGAGGTGAGATTAATTTTACAATAAATGATAGCTTACTAAATATGAATATTACAATTTCAACACACAGTACAGAATTAAGAATGGACAAATCAGCATCCCATGCAGTGTACATGAGGCATACACTGCCACATGGGTGTCTTACACGTCCAACCTGAACTCAACAGCACTCATACCCGACCAAGCAGCTCCCAGCATCAGTTATTTCCTTGTTCTTCCTGCCCCTTGTTGTAACACGTATTTTACTCTGTCTTACTTGATGAGTCTGATTCTCCTCTCCCCTGCACTTCACCTGTCATTGTCACCGCTTTCTCCCCAGTCCCCAAAGCAGCACTGAACATATACAGATGCAAGCTTCTGCTCAGGCACTGACCAGCCAAGTCACCCTGAACCAGCCACTGGTCCTCTCAAAGCCACCTGGGAAAGCTGCTGTGCAGTTCACAGCATCATCACCCCACCCCAATGTCATGAAGCTTCTGTGCTGCACCAACCACCGCAATGACAGGTGCTGTAAAAACCGATGCCTGTCCGATGCCTTCTCACTCTCACCGGACACCGCTGACCACTCACTCACCTCTGACCAGCACAAGCACTGCCTTCGAATGCCAAGTTATTTTTCCAAGAGCCAACGGGACATGCGTGTTAACTGCTGACTGTGAAGACAAAACCCTGAAGAGTCATGTCCCATCGTCCCGGCACTGAGTGATTTCCAGAGTGACAAAGTCACAGTTCCTTTGCAGTGTGTGGGCCACAAGTGAACAAAGAGTTCAAGTCGCCTCTGTCGCTTGGGTGAGCTCTGCAGTGGCAGCCGGCTGGCCTGCCCCAAGCTCTCACCCCTTAGGAGAGATTGAGGTCTCTACTAGACAGCCCCCAGCAACTTACACAAAAGATACTCATGGCTTTGCCTTGGCGGAGAGGGACAGGAAGCACGGGGTGGGAGGGCTAATCCACCTGCACTTGCTCATCATGGGCCTGGGTCAACCCTTCTCGGGAGGCTTGCTTCATGTGGCTCTAACACACATCTCCTAATCCATTAGTCAATTCTGCCCTAAAAATCTGGTGCACACGTTCTAATCCCAAATGTGTTTTTACATCACATTAGATTGATAGCACAAGAGTGAAGCAAAACCCGGATCTGAAGATAACTGGAATGACACTGAGCAAACAAAACTGCCCAAACTGCCAAGCAGAATACGAGGAAACCTTAAGCCAGCCATGCCGATGGCAGTCCCGAGTTCTTAGCTCTCCCTCATGCTGGAAACAGAAAAAAAACAGAGACACCTGTAGACTTCATAGGCTATTCCGAAAGCACACTTCAAAGAAAAAAACAGTGTGTACATGATAGCAGGTGTGTGTTTGGGGGGGGGGGGATTAAACCTTTATTTAACCTGTGGCTCTCAAATCAGGCAGATTCCAGATAGCACAGCTGGCATTGAGAGGAAGTATACCATTAACCTACAGATCCCAACCTTAGCAACATTCAGAGAAAGCCCAGGGAAGTGAGTTAGGAAGGATCTGTACTACTGATTTGAAGGCATGTAAGATGTGTGGGTCCCCTCTACCTACATTACAAAGAGAGGACCTGATGAGTGGACCTAATGGAATTCTCACAAATGTCCCCAAAGCACTGCTGTTGGTGACGAGGTTGCCAGCTAGCCAACGAAAGCCCCACCAGGCATCGGTGAGGCCAAGGGGCTTCCCGGAGTTCTCCCCACAGCCAAGTGTTCCAGTAGCTACGACTCCCTCTAGGTTGCCTACACAAGGCCAAACACCTGGAACTTCTTCTCCAGCACCTGTCATTTACACCATCACCACCAAGCGTGGATGACGGACCAGTGGCAAGGTGCAGGATGGACATGCTGAGGGATCACAATGGATTCTTACTTAAGGGAGGATCCAGGGAATCTTATGGTAGCCACATCTATTCAGCTGAGCAGTTCTAGAGGTGACTACCAGATACCAACACCAAGCTCCCTCCCCCCCCCCCGCCCACCCAATGTCTGTTGGAAGCATAAGGTTGGGAGAGCAAAGACCTGAGAAACCATCTTCAGTAGCCATGTTGTGACAGCAAGATAGTGCACACGCCTTCTCCTCCCAGCCTCTGTATAAACGAACACAGACAGATCAGCACCTTCTCTCCTTCGGTTCAGACTCCACTGTGGGACTCCAGACATGCACACTGCACCAGCACCCCTCACCAACTCCTCTTTAAGTCATCTCGATAGAAGACCCTCTTTCCTTGTTTCCAGTTGCCACAAAGCAACCCAAACACATGTTGGAATGACTTTTGATCTTTATGCCTCCCATAAAGCATATCTGACACTTTCACAAGATGCACAGCTTTGAAATTAGAGCTAGAATTCAAAACACACACATACACACACAGTTAACCCACACTGGCGCCAAAGAAGAAACCAGAACATTGACAATGAAACAACTGAAAGCTTCCCCAGACATCACAGCCCTTCTTTATTTTGCTGTTGTGGCATTAATCATTCTAACGCCTTTTTAATTATATTCGCAGACTGGAAGCCATGGCTTGTGATGTTATAAATACTGATTTTCCAGTTAAATCAGGCATTTGCTGTTTTATGTTTTGATAGGAAGGGGCTGTCTGAAACCTCCTAAAATATTGCAATTAGTTCTCGCTGTTGAAACAGACAAGACATTAACAAACACATTTGCTGCTTCGGTATAATGTGCTAGAATGTTTATGCCTGACAGTGCTTCTCTCAAGCTTTTAAAGCATAAGGCATGATTTTTTTTTTTAAGTGGGAGAAGTCAATCGCAACACACACATGTAGCATGAGTCATTTCTAAAACTTCCCCGGGTCTTCACAGAAACCTAGAAAGCAACTATGTTCAGGAGAAGCCCCCACTGTCAGAGCAGTGATGTTACCTATGGCTCTGTGGGGACGATAACATCACTGCAACTGACAAAGGCTGTGTTTTCTGTTGACAATCGCTATCAATTACTAACACGCAATCGAGATGGGGGCCAGCCACACTTACTTTCCAGAAAGACCAAAAAAACAGGAGAAAAGGGAAAGAAAACCAGCAGAGGAGCTTTGCACCGGGGAGGCACCTGCGCCAGGATGATCTATACGTTACTGCTGGCAAGAGTCGGATTTTGCTTTTATTTTACCTGCACTTAATTTTAGAGTCTTGCCCCTTTCTCTCCCCGCTCGCTGATGCGCATGCAAAACGGGGGCAAGATGAATTCATCAACCATCAATCAATAAATTTCTCTCTCTCGCCAATGGGTATGCATAGAGGAGACAGATCGGAAAGGCCACAGCGCAGGGCATAACACTCACGGGGGACACCAACTAATTGCCTCGCAGAGGTGGCAGCGCCCGCTGCTCCACCAGCGCGGCGTTCGTTCCGCCGATAGGGAGAGAAAGTTGTGCAGGTGGCAGCATCCTGTCTGTTCTAGAAAGCCACAATGCCAGCCAGCGTCATCTTTGAAAACTGCACCCTCCTCGGGGTGCTCCGACCTTAAAAAACATTACACAAGTTGGTTTCCAGCCACGCAAAAATTGTTTCGAGGCCGATTCTGAAAGATGCCACGGGGAATCCCAAAGGCCCCTCGCTATTCCGTCTCATTCCTCAGCATTGCCCTTATGGTAAGAGCCTGGGTCAGAAGAAACATCTGGCGGGTGCTGGGGGACTCCCAGGCTCCGAGCCGGGCAGACGAAGCAAGCACCTCAGTGCCTGGGGGACGGGTGTCCGAGGCAGGACGGGGTTGCACCTCCGCGCCCCTCACCCTGAAACAAAGTCTCCTTTGGCGACGGCGCAACCTGATCCACCCGGCCTGAGTTAGCGGGACCGTGCCGGGGCCAGAGGCGATCCCGGGACTGCTGCCTGCGCTCGAAGGGCGTGGAAAGCGGCGCGTTACCCTCTCGCACACCCACTCCAACCCGCCCAGCCCCGGGAGTGAGGGCATTGGGGCTCGGGGATTGAGGGGGGAAGGTTCCTACCTGTACCACTCCAGCCCCTTGTCGTAGTTCCTGTCGAAGAAGTGCGGCTCCACGCCCACCGCCCGCACGTCCGGGTGCACTCGGATGGCCTCGAGCAGCGCTCGCGTCCCCCCTTTCTTGACCCCGATGATCAGGGCTTGTGGCAGCTTCTTCTCCCCGTAGTCCGGGGTGCTGGCGGCGCCGCCCCTCTCGCTGCTCCCGTTGGCCACTCTCCGGCCAGCGAGGTCCTCGTCGGCAGTGCTGGACTCCGGCGCGTCCCTCTCGAGCAGCGCGCTCTGCGCAGTGACCATCTCGCTGGGGGCCAACGGGGTCCGGAGCCAGGCGTCCCGGGCGCCGCCGCCACTCGCCAGCCCCCAACCGTCCACCCCGGGGCCGGCGGGCTGCTCCGGGGGCCCGGGCGACTCCCCGCGGCTGGCGTTGTCCGGCGGCGGAGGCGCGGGCGGCTGCGAGGGGGCGCCGAGGCGCACGGGGGGAGGCGGCAGCGAGGGTGGCGGCGGGCTCGGCGGGGGCTCGGCGGCGGCTCCCGGCGGCTCCTGCAGCGCCAGGGGAAACTGCAGGGATCCCGAGCCGCCTAGGAGGCTGTAGCACAGGTAGGTGACAGACAGGGACAAGGTGCACATAAAAAGCAGCTTGCGCGCCGGCGGCCCCTTAGCAGAAGCGCCGGGCGGCGGCGGCGCGGAGAGAGGTGGAGGCGGAGGCGGAGGCGGAGGAGGTGCGGGCCACGGGGCCATCGCGGCTCCCGGCTCGCGGCGGCGGCGGCGGCGGCAGCCCCCGGCGCTGCCCGGACATGGTTTCAGCCGCCGCCCCCGCCGCCGCCGCCGCCGCCGCCGCTACCGCCGCCGCCGCTGCCCAGCCGCCCCGGCTGCATGAAGCGACGACGCTGCGCCCCCAGCCCTGGACGCTGTCCCGCTGCGCCGGGGGGGAGCCCGGCCGCATGGCCCCCCCGGCCTCGCTCTGCCGGTAGAGTCCGGGCGACCCTCCCGCCCACCCACCCCCCTCAGCCTCTGGCACGGGGACCGAGGGGGGCGCGCGGACCCGCAGGCTACACCTGCTCCGACTGCAGCGCACCGGTTTCACCGGCTCCGCCGCGGCTCCTGCTTCGGCTTCTGCAGCCGCCGCGCGCTGTTGCAGCCCTGAGTTCCTTCCCCGCTGCTAACTTTCTGCCGGGAGAGCGGAGAGGCGCGGAGGGGAGGAGGAGGGGGACGGGCGCGCGCCCGGCGCCTCCGAGGAAAGCGGAGGGAGGGCTGCGCCTCGTGCACGCCGGCGAAGCGGTGGAGGGGGGGTGTGGGAGGGGAGCGCAAGAGCGGGGCGTGCACTAAGACTGGGGCACCCCTGCCGCCTCCCTGCACACCTGTGCTGGGGGCGCTCCCTGCCGGGCTTCGTTGCGTGCCCTCCCTGGGGAGTCAGACGCCGGGTCTGTCAGTCCTTCCCAAACACTTTCAAGAGACCAAGAATCCAATGCCCAGCGCAGGTGTCGGGCGCCGGGGACCTCTCTGGGGGTTGGCGGAGGTGGATGGTGAGCTGTAGCACCCGCTTTTCCCCTGGGACTCCAAGCAAATTCAGCCCATCCCTGACAGGTCCTTTGCTCACCCCCTGTTGTCCTGCCTTTGCTCCAGGACAGATTCCTGCCCCACCCCAGCTTTCCCATCCCAACTTCCATCTTTCCAGCTCCCCATCTTGAAGCTCCTGGTGGGTGGAGCTTTGGCACAAAATTCTCCAAGTACTCCGGTCCCAGAGCTTTCGCACCTGCCCCGCCGTCACCCAGTAAAGGTGCCCTCAGAAGGCTGTTTCCCTCCTACCCACCCTTCCCCGCAGGTGCACTCACCTGTGGCCCTGCGGAGGTGAAGGGGCAAGGGGATTGCTAGCCAGGAGGAGCGGTTGCCCCTGATGGAATTCAGGGCTCCCGGGGTCACTACCGTTCTGGACCCCAGAACAGGCACCAGACACCAGAGGAGCTGCGCATCACCGCCCAGGGAGAATCCCACCCCGCGGCCTCCCTTTCCTAGTAGGAAATAAACAGCCAAAGGATTTGGAAGATTCACAACAGCCTCCTGTTGCCTTTTGCCGTGGAAGAAAAGGGCGAGACTGCAATGGGAGGAAAGAGGCACTCCATCAAACTCTCCTCCCTGGCAGCCAGGGGCTGGCCCTAGGCCTGTACCCCTGTCCTTTCCCCCAGGGGCTGGCAGGAGTGAGCCCTTTTGCCCAGCTAGCCACAGCTGGGTGCCTGGCAGGTCGGCTTCCTCCCAGCAGGGCTGATGTGCCAGGCATCTCTGCTTCTGTTTGATCACATAATAGGAACAACAGTTGAAAGAAAATGTATATAATGTCTAAATATTAACGAGCTACCTAGTGCCGAAGAGAGAGAAAATGTTAATCAAATAAGATGAAGAACACGGACTTTCCCTGAGTGCACAAAAGCTCAGTGCTGCTCTCAGCTGGACACGGGTTTCCTTCACTGCAGCTTTCATTCAGATAAAGATTATTCCTTTATAATATATTTTTTATGGTACGCTGGAGACTTGTGAAATGCAGAGTCTGGTGTCTTGTAAATCATTCTGTGTAACTAGGGATGCTTCTCGAGCACCACACAACTGCACTCCCGTCATGTTCATGGGAAGGGGCCAACTGAAGCTGACAGGAGCACCAGCTTTGCCAACCCCGCTTCCACTCCAAACCTTCAGCTCAGGAGTGCCAGAAGCGAGGCCCGAGTTGCGGTAAACACCTCTACCTCTCTGGCTTTGGGGTTTCCCAGCCTGTGGCCAGGGACCTCCCCGCTCTCCATGCCATGCCTGGCAATCTGAAACTTCTCAGCCTGATTTCTGCGCAGTCCTGAGAACCTGCCTATACAGTGTCCCAGGGCACTGGGGATGTGTTCTCAAACATTTGGAGAGGTTTGGATTAAAATGGTATGAAACACAAACCCAGAGAGAGCAAGCAGAGAGCTGATAGGGCCAGGACAGGGATCACAGGAAAAGTAAATTGCCAGGGAGGTGTTGCTGCACGGCAGGGAAAGCTACCACCTGTAACACTGGCATCCCCTGTGGGCACTGGTTTCAGTCCCAGCTGCTCCACTTCCCATCCAGCTCCCTGCTAATGTGCTTGGGAAAGCAGCCAAAGTTGACTGGAGCTCTTGGATGGAGTTCCAGGCTTCTGGCTCTGGGTTGCCAGTATTTGGGAAGTGAACCAGCAGATGGAACACCTTTCCCTCTTTCTGTCTCTCAGTCTTTCTCTGTAACTGTGCCTTTCAAATAAATAAACCGTAAAGAAAAAAAAAACTGAACTAGCTACAATAATTTCACTTTTGGGATTTACCCCTGAACAAGCAAACAAATCTGGCTGTGAAATTTCTCTTGAAAATGAGCAGATGCAGAACCTTGGGGCTGAGTGGCTGCCCTATTTTTCCTGAGGCCCATCCAGATTTCTCACATTTATGCCACTTGCTGGACACTCCCAGTAAGGAGATTTCTCAAAGTCCTTTGTCCCTCTGACTCCTAAATACTCACATGTCAGAGTGGAGCCAGTCAAATGCCAGACCCCATCAGTGATGTGGGGAAGGTGATAATAGTTGGCTGTTTAATGGAGATTTGTTGATGACAAGCTTTGGCAGGTGTGTGTGTGTGTGTGTGTGTGTGTGTGTGTGTGTGTGTGTGTGTGTGTGTGTGTGTGTGTGTGTGTGTGTGTGTGTGTGTGTGTGTGTGTGTGTGTGTGTGTGTGTGTGTGTGTGTGTGTGTGTGTGTACTTTCCGTTCAGGCTTTTCCTCAGAGCAAGTTCTCAAGAAGCCACAATGGAAAAGAAGTGGGAGCTCGCTGCCCAAGAAGAACTGCAGTTTCGCCACATGCCCCCAGTGGTCCAGGCGCTAGATGGAAAACGGTTTTCTCTGCTGACCCCTGAAGCCCAAGCTCATCCAGGCCTCTCAAAGTTGATACCACATCCCTGCCACTGGTCTCTGGGACTCCATTGTGCCCCAATTTGATTTGTCCTGGACAACAACAGCAGATCCCTGTTCACAAGGCATCATTTGTCGGCTCTCTGAACACCTTTTCTAACTCAAGAGACCTTCCTCAGGGCCAGCACTGTGGTGTGGGCAGGGGGACGGTAAACCACCACTGACAACACCAACATCGTGTTTGGGATTGTCAATTGGGAGTCCCGGCTGCTCTGTTTCTAATCCAGCTCCCTGTGATGCACCTGGAAAGCCAGCAGAAGGCGGCCCAAGTGTCTGCTAGCCATGTGGGAAACCCAGATGGAGTGTTTGCGCCTTCTGGTGTTGCCCTGGCCTAGTCCTGGGTGTTACAGGGAATGAATGAGCAATGGAAAGATCTCTGTCTTTCTCTCTTATTTTTTCAGATAAGTAAATACTTAAAAAAAAAAACACACCTATCCCACTGCCTCTTTATCCTAGTACTCAAAGTACCCTTCCATGTGTTTCAGTCCTGCAAACCAAATAGAATGTATTCTTCAAACATATACTTTGCATGATTTGATAGTCTTTTCTAAGATCACAGTATTGAAACAATGCTGTCATTTTCTAGTCACATGGCTTGTGGACAGTTTCTACATGTAAAAATTAGGACTCATAATACCTCAAATTGTGTTTGTAAAGAATAAAATTAACAAGCTTATGCAGAAATGCCTAGCATCCCGGCTGACATGCCAAGTGAGAGCCACCAATAATTACTTGCATCTAAATTATTGACTCCTCTCATGCCCTGTTTCTTTTCCAATCTGAATGTTGTCCTTGGAAAGTAGGTGTTTCCCTTTTCTTTCAAACCATCTCAGCTTGCTAGCTAAAGTGCATTTTCCTAAGTTGCTTGGGTCATGATATTTGTAATGCCAAGTAGGATGCTTCCTCCAGCTTTTGTTAAGTGATAGAAACTGAACTTTTTTGAAGAAAATTACTTAAAGGGTTTGTGGTAACTTATATAACTGAAGGGATTTCTTTCAATGATTATTTATTTGAAGACGTTACAGGGAGACAGTGAGAAAGAAATCTTCCATCCATTGGTTCACTCCCCAGATGATGTCAGGGACTGGGCCAGGCTGAAGCCAGGAGTCAAGAGCCTCCTCTGGGTCTCCCGTGTGAGTGGCAGGGGACCAAGCACTTGGGGCATCTTCTGCTGCTCTCCCAGGCGCATTAGCAGGAGCTGGATCAGACGTGGAACAGGTAGGACTTGAACTGGCATTCACACAGCGCGCTGGTGACCCAGGTGGCAGCTAAACCTATTGTACCATAGAATAGCCTAAGAGAATTTTTGTTGTTTGTTTGTTTTAAATTGGAAAGTAAACAAACAAACAAACAAAAACCATGCCCCATCTTTGGAAAGGCCATGAGGGTACACAGAAGTGAGGAGAAACATTCCCCAAACACTGCCCACTCTGCTTGTGGACACACGGTGAGGATATTATCCTCTTCTCACCCCTTGATGACGACGTGTGATTAGGGGATGTTTTGACTGATGGAACACAAGCAGGAGTAATGTTTCTCCCCTTCAGGCGGAAGCTTTGGGAGATAAGTAGCAGATTTGCCACCATCTGTTTTCCCTGCTTGGCAATGGTAGAGGAAAGGGGTTGATTCTCTCTTAGCCTCCATCTCCTCAGTCTTCCACAGTGAGTAGAGATGATATGGATTAAGATTCAGCTCTCTGCAGCATGGACAATAACGAGGAAAAATTGCCCATGTTGTTTTCAGCTCCGGAGATGTGGGACTGGGTTGTTATTATATAAAAGTTATCAGAATTAGATCAGAGTTCTCACGTCAAACCCCGTCCCCCAAAAAGGGAAATGGGAGACTATGCAGAGAGGATCCTCATGCACGTTGGCCTGACAGTAGGAACTGTCACAAAAGGCCCTGTCCAGGGCCACCACCTTGCAGTGCGGGTCATGTCTATACATAAACACCTTCCTAGGAAGAGTGGCTCTAACGCGCTTCCAGGCAGCCCTTCTGACACTGCGAGGGAGGACTCTGATGATTCTTTCCTGGCAACGCCTTGACATGTGCCCTCACCTTTGACCAGCCTGTAACCGGTACAGTTCAGCTCCATAACAATCCCTGGGGCTCTCCCCTTTCTCTAACCTCTCAGGATGTGCCTGTGGGTCTTCCCTTGGTTCTTTCCCTATAAGTTCTATTTCCGTGGAGTGTCATTCTACTTGCGGTTGACATTATCCCGTTGTAATCTGGACTGTCTTTCTGATTGAAGCGCATGCTATTCATTTGCTTCGCTGTTGACCAAAATAACTTCATGGCTCCAGGATTAAAATATCCTTCCCCAAAGGTGGGTAAGTGAAAAGTGAGAAACCCCATCACTTAACTGAAAGTTTCCCTGTAGAGTCGGAAAAAAAAAAATGTACTTTCCCAGTTTGGCTTTCGGCTGTCAATAAGAAAGTCTGCCTACATGTAAGATTAGGAAAGCAAACCTCCAGATGAAACCAAGGAGGAGACAGAATCACAGGACTGCCGTTCAAGTGTACTTAAAAGGAAGATTATATTTTCGTAGCTACTTATCTAAATAAACACAAAAAATTAAAACAAATCTGTCACTTGTTCTACTCACGAAGCTAGAAAAACAGCAACAGAAGCATAATAAGGAGCCAAGAATTTGTTTGATTTTTTTTTCCAATTGAATTGGAAAACAAATAATCAAGTTGTTTGTTTTCTGTCTGTGTTGCCATGCACTGTATTGTGGACCTTCCACACTCCTGTGTTAAGTCCTGACCCCCAAGGTCTTTAGGACAAGTGAAGCGAGGTCCTACAAAGTGAGCTCCTAATCCGATAGGTGGTACCCTTCGTCTCACTTTCTTTCTTACTTTGTCTCTTCTTTTTTTACTCCTTTCTCTCCTTCACTTTGAAGACACAGGTAAAAGGCAGCTGTCCACAGGCTGCCAAGACAGCTCCCACCAGAAACCTACCTTGCTGGGCCCCTGGTTTCCAGCTTCTGCCCTATGGAACTTGAGAAAATAAATGTCTGCCATTTAAGCAGCCCAAACTGTTGCAGTTTGTTCTCAGAGCACAAGCTAAGGCATTTATAGTTCATGTTTTTCATGCTTGCATGTGTTTTTATAACTTTCCCATTGCTTAGTTTCCATTCCTTTTGTGAATCCAAGAGATTCACAAAAATCTCTTATCAGAGAGCCAGTAGTGTGATCCAGCAGGTTAAGCCACCTACATCCCACGTCAGAGTTCCAGTCCCAGGCCAGGCTCTTCCACTTCTAATCCAGTGTCCTGCAAATGTGCACCTGGATGGTAGCAAATGAGATCTCAAATGCCTTGGGCCCCTCTCACCCATGGGAGAGATCCAGACTGAAGTTGTGGGTTCCTGGCTTCTGCCTGGACCACTCTGGCTGTTGCCGGTCCTGTTGAGTTAACCAACAGATGAAAGTCCTCTCTCCCCACTCTCTCTCTCTTCCTGTGTTTGTGTCTCCCACTTTGCCTCCTCCTCACTCATCACTATATAGTTCAAGTATGGAGGTAGGGGGGAATCCTCTTATTTCTTAGGGATGTCATTTCTTTTTCCTCAATCATTCCTGTTGTAAGAAGCAATGAAAACCAGTATTTCTGACTGCATGTGTTTTATTTATTGGGCAGCAATCCCTTGGTTTTGTCCTTGGTGGATTTCCCTTGGGACAGGAAAAGGAAAGGCATCTCCCAAAGTGAGTAAATCCTGAGGCACAGGTGCTTCAAGTACATTTTTGGTTCATTTTCTGCACCTGCATATTTAAACCATCTGAAATTCCTTTTGCTCTAAAGTTTCACAGTAGAATCTAACGTTTTTCCTTTGTTTTCCTAGCACCAGTTATCTCCCAACAGCTTGAAACTCCAATGTTACATAATAAACTCACAGTGTTGAAATTTTCTCATCCAGAAATATAGAAAGCAGATCTCCACTCATTCAAATCTTCTGTATCTCTTACTGAGTCTCCACAAGTTAAAAAAAAAAAAGAGAGAGAACAGTCTATCTGACAGGCAGAGAGATGTGCAAATGGACAGAGAATGCTCCCATCCACTGATTCTCTCCCCAGATGCCTCCCCGCAGCCAAGGCTGGGCTGAGCCAACACCAGGAGCCAGGAGTCAGGAGCTCAAGCCAGCTCCCCTGACGTGGGCAGCAGAGGTTCATTCACCCTAGACACTCCTACTACCTGCCAGGATCCACATCAACAAGAAGCTGACACTAAGACCTGGGGGCAGGAGTTGAATCAAGACACTCACGTGGAACATGAACATCTTCATTGCTACACTAAAAAGCCACTGCTTTGGATTAAAAAAAAAAATATGTATTTGAGAGAGAGAGAGAGAGAAAAAAAACATTTTGTATATGCTGGTTCACTTCCCAAATGCTTGAACAGCCAGGGCTGAGACAAGGCTACAGCTGGGACACAATACAGGTCTCTCACGTGACAAATGGTGATGGGCAGCAGTGGTGGGGCAGGAGCAGGAACTCAACGGCGTCTCAATGATTTGAGCCATTACCACTGACTCTCAGGGTCTGCCTTAGCGGAAAATCAAATCCAGGCACTTTGATGAGGGATGTAGACCTTTTAAAAATATATTTATTTTATTTTTATTGGAAAGTCAGATATGCTGAGAGGAGGAGAGACAGAGGAAGATCTTCTGTTTGTTGATTCACTCCCCAGGTGGGCGCATGGCCGAAACTGAACCAATCCAAAGCCAGGAACCCGGAGCCTCTTCTGGTTCTCCCACACAGGTGCAGGGTCCCAAAGCTTTGGGCCGTCCTCGACTGCTTTCCCAGGCTGCAAGCAGGGAGCTGGATGGGAAGTGGGGCTGCCGGGATTAGAACCACCCGTATGGGATCCCAGCGTATGCAAGGCGAGGTCTTTAGCCAATAGGCTACCGCTCCAGGCTCGGGATGTGGGTCTTTTAATATCCAGTCTATGAGCCTAGTCCATGGACTTTTACAATTTCATCAACGAAAGCCCCGCACAACCCTGTGTCTGCATTAGTGTTTTGACATGTCATTATGCCTTGTTCAGTTCTACAACATGTCTTGTTCTGTTTTTGTTTCATGTGTTCATTCTTTCAGTTGTCATTTTAAGGTAGAATATTCAAGGCCTTTGGTTAGTTGGGAGGGTGAATTAGTGAGACAAATAACAAGGACCCTATCATGAGAAGGGCTGAAACTTATCTGTTCAAGTCATTGAGAAACACACTGAAGAAAAAAAAGAATATAGGATGCTTAGGAAGCACACTGTGGAGCATGAACCTGGTACACAGGCGTAATAGAACTTCATGGACAAGGACCTTTAAGACCTTTTGTAAACACAGAAGTGGATTAAATCAGGTAAAGTAAGATTATTTTTTGTATGAACAAAATCTTACCTACACTGGTTATTATTAAGTCACTGAGCAAATTGAAACTAACTTCCCAAAGAGAAAGGGGATGTTTTTCCAAAGGCATAGAGAAAGCACTAAAATAAAACATAATGAAATATTAAATCTGAAGCCTTTAAGAACAGGAGCAATACAAGAGGGCCTCCCAATGCATATCCACTCAGCAATATACTAACACTTTCAGTTGATGTGAGAAGGAAAAAATAACAAAAGGACAGCAGGAAAGAAAATATTTTTAAGCTATATGTTCACTGACGAAAGAAAATCTAAGAAAGTTCACCAACTGAACTTAGTCTGGTAGATTGGTCCATCATATTCAAGATGTAGAGTCATAACATGTCTCTATGCAATCAGGATAGAATTAGAAAATCTAATTTTAAAAGAAGGTTCTACGCAGAACTATAATGAATTCCAATAAATACCTAGAAGTAAATTTAACAAAAGGCAAGCAAGTTCTTTTTTGGTAGAATTATGTGACTTTTTTGGAAGTGTACTGAGCTGCCTTTCTAGGGCGGCTGTAACCAAGTGCCAAGCACCAAGCTACTTAAAATAGTGGAAATGAGTTCTGTTTCCGTTCTGGAGGCTGGAGTCTGACTTCAGGGTGTCAACAGGGCTGTGGCCTCCCTAAAACACTGGAGACAATTCCTGCCTGCTTTTTTTCCCATCAACCCTGGATGTTCCTTGGTTGGCAGATGCATCCCTGAAATTTCTGCGTCTGCTACACCCCATTCTCCCCATGTATTTCTGTCTGCACAAGCCATGTCCCTCTTCTTATAAGGACACTGGTCCTTAAGGGCCAGTCCTACCTGAATGACCTCATCCTGTTTGATTATATCTACAAAGACTATTTACAATTGAGGCTTCATTCACAGTTACCTGGTGTTAAGACTTCATCATGCCTTTTTGGAGTGACACAATTAAACCCATAAGTATAAAAGCATATGAATAAAACAATTTTTTGTGCAGTTACTGTATTTATGAATTAAAGAGTTAGTATAATAAACATAAAATTCTTTCCATTAACCAGTCAATTTAAAATAATTTCAGACAGAACCCCAACTGGGTTATATGTAGGTATGCACTGTGTATAATTTGATAAGTCAATTCTAAGTTTCACATAGAAGTATGTAAGTGAAGTGGTACTAATCGCTCTTTGAGAACAGAAAATGTGTAATCAGAAAAAAAAAATGTCTCTCCCTCTGAGAACTGAAAAAGATTTTAATTAAAGGGAAACATTACAGTAACTTTCTTAGCTCAAAAAATATTTTGTTTATTCCAGCGTCATAATGTAAATTCATGATCCGATAAGAAAAGTTGAATTTATACTCTCATTAGATCATCAAGAAAGATCTCAGATTTGTTGACACTAAGCTAAGATGAAGTTCCTAGGTAAGAACAGTTTAAGTAGGAGTAGATGTAGCGTGGGGAATAGATGTGGCCTGGGAAAGCAGCAGAGGACCCTGCACCCGCGTGGGAGACCCAGAAGAAGCTCCTGCCTTGGGCTTGGCTCAGCCTTAGCCGCTGCAGCCATTTGGGGAGTGAGTCAGTGAGTTGGAGATCTTTCTCTTTCTGTCTCTCCTGTCTGCAAATCTACCTTTCCAATCAAAATAAGTAAATCTTTAAAAAGAAGAAGGAGAAGGGGAAGAAGGAGGAGGAGGCAAAGGAGAAGCTCTTTAATACGTCCTTGCCCTTCCATGGACACAGAAACAAGCGGTTCCCTCCTGCCACCAGACACAAAGTCCAGACCAATGGCTTTTTAAAGTCTGATAAAAAGCACGGGCCTTGCAACCCTGTAGGTCGAGATGCTCCATCTTACACTGGAGTAGGATTGCATCCTCTCTTTGCTTCTGATTCAGCTCCCTGCTAACGGGCACCCCGGGAGGCAACAGTGATTACTCCAGTTCTTTGTTCCTGCCACCAAACGGAAGACCCAGATGGGACTTCTGGGCTCTGCTTGGTCAACCCTGGTGGTTGAAGGCATTAGGGGTGTGACCAGCAGGTGGAAGATCTCTCTTCCTCTTTCCTTCTGTCTCTTCCTTTCAGATAAACACATAAATATTAAAGAAATAGAGAGGAAAAAATAAAATTCTAATAAAATGTAGGTTGTTATGTCTATAACAATAGATGTGGGAAATAATTCTTAAATATATAAAGTATACATCATAGAGGAAAAGGTTAACAAACATGCCTGGATTTTAGCTTTTTTTTTTTTTTTTGATCATACGACGGTATAAAAGGAATACCACAAATATGAGAAAACATGCTGGTATTTGGGGTATATGTAAGAAATTCCAGGAAATGAGTTGAAAATCACTAGAAAACAGGAAAATAATATAGTTAATCCATAAAAGAGAAAATTTCAGTAGAAAATAATCATAGGAGATTACATTCAATATCACTGCTAATTAAAACAATGAAAATTAAAACTCATATGATATACCATGTCATGCCTATTGGACTGGCAAAAATAAGAACCAGTGTTGTGGCATTGTGAATTAAGCTTCTGCCTGTGTTGCTGGCATTTCATATGAGCTGTGGGTCAAATTCCAGATGCTTCATTTCCAATCTCGCTCCCTGCTAATGTGCCTGAGAAATCAGTATAAAATGGCCCAAGGACTCAGGAGACTTACATGCAGTTCCAGTATCCTGGATTTCACCAGATCCATGCCTGACTACTGTGTCTGTTTGGTAAGTGGGCCTACAGGTAGAAGATAACTTTCTCTTACTCTCTCACTCTCTCTTTCAAATAAATAAATCTTTTTAAAATAGATATGAAGAAATGAATTTCATGTACAAGTTGAATATCCCTAATCTCAAATGCTTAAGACCGGAAAAAAGTATTTTAGAAGTTTTCCAAATTTTTGCATATTTGCATGGAACTTATCAATTAGGCACTACTGATCTTAAATGCATATATTTTGGGTCTTTAATGTTCAACTGTAAGCTCCAAATTTTGGCAAAGGCATAGAGGAAATAGATATCTGATACAAGTGTGAACTGATATAACTATCAGAGAATGATAATAGCATCAGGTAAACCTGAATTTTTCTCACATGTGAACAAATGCAACCTTTTGGTGTCAACATTAAAAAAAAAATACAAACACAAGAGATGGGTAGAGTACTGCTCTGTAAAGTATATAGGGAGGAAGGACTCTTGTCAGTGAGGAAGTAGTTTACTGAGATTTATTTATAACATGGAATATTATACTGTAATACAAGGCAGGCATCCAGGTTTGCGCATAACATGGATGCAATTCACAGAGCTATCGCTGATGAGTAAAAGTTGACTGGAGAAGGACATATGCGATGTGATGGTATTTAACGTACATTTCTGAGTGCATGAAAGCATGCTATTTAGTCTATAGTGACACGCACATAACCTTCTTGAAATGCTTCATCTTAACTTTGGAACTTTGATGGGGATGAACAGGACGAGACGTGAATGTGGAGTATAACTAACATTTTCCTCCTTGAAGGAGAAGACATCCCTTTTTCTGTGCTGAATCATGTGCCTTCCAAATTCACACAGCAAAGCACCAAGCCCCGTCTCCTGCAGTGCAGCTGCAATTAGAGACAGGACCTTTAGAGAGGCTAGTAACTGAGATCACCCAGGTGGGCTCTGATCTAACCTGACTGATGTCTTTCCAGGAAGAGATTAGGACCAAGAGGCTCACAGAGGGGAGAAGATGTGACGACTCAGACGGAAAGGAAACCTGGGAAGAAACAGGTGTGGTTTGCACCTGCCCTTAGCCTCCACAGCCTCCAGGGCCATGAGACCATCGAGGGTTGTGGGGTTTTGCCATAATAGCCCTGGTCAACAGATGCAACATCTGAGGTGATATGGCAAAATTAATGTCTGCTTCTCCAGATATTAGGAACATAAACACAGACTTTATTTTGTAAGTATCTATGTTAGCCAGAAAACTTAAAGAGTAGATCCCTTCTTCTTCTTGTCAAATAACTCCAAACAGTAGGTTGGGGTGGGGGTGTTTGTTTTCAGCCCCTTACAGGTTAAGGAGGGAAGAGGACTGTTTCCCAGAGGCTGTGTCAGCAACCACTCAGAATCTCCTATCTCTTGACTCTGTCACCCCAGAGGGCTTCCTCATTGCTGGCAACCAACCATCCCAAGAAGCAGGAGGATACACAGAGAAGACCAAAGTTCCAGTCTGTAGCAGGTGCACATCACTTCCACTCGCATGCCCAGCTGGGCCCCCAGGATCAGGGGAAAACCATGGCTCTAGACAAACCCATCACAACCAAGAATTTCAAACAATTACGTGTGAAGGCCATAAATAAGAGAATTCCTCCTGTATTATGGTCAGGGTTCTTCACAGAAATAAAACCAGTGGAAGATCCGCAGAGAGTTACTGCGAGGAAACGGCACATCTGACTGTAGAGGCAGGTAAGTCCCAAGAGCTCTGCTGGGCTAGCAGGAGACCCGGGGAGCTGATGGTGTGGTTCAAAGGCCCACTGTGCTCTGAAGACAGGAAACAGCCATCCTTACTCAGCAGAAAGTCAGTCTTTTTCTCTGTCCCAGCCCAAGGGCTGGATGAGGTAAGTTCACATTAGACAGAAAAAGCTTTATGGATGAATTGGCTGGCTGTTTGTGTGTTTATTTTTAAGGTTTATTTTTTGAAAGGCAGAATTATATATAGAGAGGAAAACACACACAGAGAGAGAGAGAGAGAGAGAGACAGAGAGAGAGAGACAGAGAGACAGAGAGAGACAGAGAATGTTCCATCTGTTCTTTTACTCCCCAGACAGCCACAACCATAAGGGAAGGGGCTGGTTCAGGCTTAAGTCAGAAGGCTGGAACTCCACCAAGAATCCATGTGAGTGATAGAGGCCCAAGATCTTGGGCCATCTTCCACTGCCTTCCCACCATGCACTTTAGCATAGAAAAGTGGTGCAGTCAGGACTCAAAGCAATGCTCCTATGGGATGCTGCTGTCACAGGTTGGGGGAGCAGGGAAGGAGAGACTTACCCCTTTACTCTAAAACACCAGCCCCAACAATCTGCTTTAGTCAGTACAAATGTTAATTTCATCCAGAAAAGCCCTCACAGTCAGACTAGTATTTGTCCATGGCCTAGTAGAGTCAGAGTATAAAGTGACCTGTCACACACTGCATGGAAAATCAATGCTCCAGATTTGACTCTCCATCTTTTCTTTGCCTAATCTTCGGTATGTGCTTTGGAATTCTAGACTTACTGCTGCTGAATAATTATTTTAAAATTAGGTAGCCTCTTTATCAGTAACTGATTTTTAAAATATTTGCATTTGCTTTTCCCCCCATCTTTATATAATTGCTTAGACTCAAAGTATGCTGCATTGAATTCCTTTAACTGTTCATCCTGGTCCTTTTACACACCCTGTAGTTACCATATTTTGATTTGCTTCTGTATTCTCCAATATATCTTTCATAGGATTAGGGCTTCTGACTGGGGCCAGAAATGGCAGCGCCCCCAATTAAATAGTGTGCTTTTACATAAAAGACAAGAGTTGATTGTTTTTCTGACCACAACGGACTCTCAAACCATGATTAGATCAAAGAAGCCAACAAACAGACCCGAAAGTATTTTTCATAAGGAAGTAAAAAGTACAGAAATGCAATTCTGTCTTGCCAGTAAATAACACAATTATAAGATATCTTCCTTTTTAATTATTTTCTAGTTTTGTTATTACAAAATAAAATCTGAATACATATTAGAAAGTTAAACAAGAAATAAATCCAAGAATACAGGCATAATTGAAAGTTCGTCTATTAACAAATATTGAATTTACCAATCCTCATATAAGATATAATGAAAACTACTTTTCAAAGTAAAAGCCTGTCAAGTCTGCTGCTGAAAGATAATACGGTGGCGCTTGCCCTGGTCTTCGGACCACTACTCAGTCTGGCGGTTCATCTGCCAGACTCAAGCTCAGTGTGCAGATATTTTGCAAATATTACTGACACTGTCATATCTGATGACAGTGAAAAAGCAACAAGGATATTGAAAATGTTATGATGAAAGCCAAGGCAAATAAAAAGGGAGA
Organism: Ochotona curzoniae; assembly: GCF_017591425.1. NCBI lineage: Eukaryota > Metazoa > Chordata > Mammalia > Lagomorpha > Ochotonidae > Ochotona > Ochotona curzoniae. The sequence goes on from NW_024465421.1 coordinate 10,843,535, forward strand.
CGTATGAGAGACCTGTGGCAAGAAGGGTGAGGAGGATCACAGGAGAGAGAGTGATTTTAGAGGAAGAGGAAGAGTACATTGAAAGGAGAAGAAAACCACACCTGAGAAACCAACTGTGTTCTTCCAGAAGTGAGGAGGACTGTTCGACTTCACTGAGGAGAAAAATACATTGAGGGTGAAGCAGTTACATGCCCATTTCCCTGACTGTGTAAATTGACGCGCAGAATTTAAGGAACAATTCAAACGGCTGAGGACTCTTGTCTTGCTGGGGGTAATCCCAGCAGGACTGAAGGCAGATCTATATGCATGCAATGTGACTGGCAAAGCGGCAGGTGTGCACTGGAACTGCCAAAGAATAATGCATGACACTAGCAAAGATGACGCAGGAAGAGACACACACCTCCCTCAACAGATTTCTAAGGAAGACAGAATTTATCTATTTGAGGAAAATAAATCTGCTAGAAAATAAATGTGTAAGAAAGTGAAGAATATGCCTGCTTCTCAAGCTTCAAAGAAATTGATTCATTCCTGTTAGGCAGAAATGCAATTGAGACCACACGTTTAAATCTGCCTTCGTTAGTTTGGAACTAAAAACATGAAGACAGACAAATTTCCTTTCAGAACCTAATCTATCCCCAAGAATAATCTCACCCTAAATAACCATTGTTAGCAGTTGGATAAAGGTTAGACATTTTTTTCTATCATAAATTTGATTTATATAATTAGCAATATTACTTATTAATTTCACCTGAACATGAAGACTTGGGAGACATTTCAGTACATTTGAAGAGAAAGGGAATTTTTCTTTCTCTACCCCATAAAAGTTTGTGTGATTTGGAAATAAAAGGACAGAAAACAAATTGGAAGGAACAAAGACATGGAAATGTATTACATGCACAGGAGCCACATGAACTATGAAACTCAAAGAAGGGTCAGATGGCTGAGGTTAATACAGAAGTCCAAGCTAGAGAAACAAACGGGAACTCGAGGTTTCTGGGGAGAGGTGATGGCAACACTGACCTAAGAAATACTGGTCCAGAGGGCATTTGGGAGGCCATTCAGTCTGGTTCAGTGCCAAGTCCTCCGTGTGCCAAAGTGCCATCCTTAAGACCATCATTTCTGAGTTCCATCAGCATGAGGATCTACTCATTTCTTTTTGGTAATCACTGACATTAAGTTACATAGGTTCCATCTATAGTAAGATAAATAATTCCTCTACTAATGTACATTTAAGTGAGTTTAAATTTTTAGGAGAGAGAGAACTGCAACAGGAATGCTTTGTCAGCTGGTACATGTACATCACATTTTGAAAATCTCTACAAGTCCCCAGTTATAACTTTTACACCGCATTTTTTATTTACTTGCTTTATTTTTGTTTGGAAGGCAGAGTCACGGGTCCAGCAAGATGGCTCAGTGACTAAACCCTCCCCTTGCATGTGCCGGAATCCCTTATGGGTGCTAGTTCATGTCTCAGAAGCCCTGCTTCCTATCCAGCTTCTCGCCTGTGGCCTGGGAAAGCATGAAGAATGGCTCAAAGCATTGGGACCCTGCACCTGCATGAGAGATCTAGAAGAAGCTCCTAGCATCAGCTCAGCTCTAGCTGTTGTGGCTACTTGGGAAGTTAACCAGCGGATGGAAGAGCTTTCTCTCTGTCTCTCCTTCTCTCTATAAATCTACCTAACAAAAATTTTAAAAATCTTTTTTAGAAAGGGGGAAGGGGAAGAGAAGAGAAGAGAAGAGAAGAGAAGAGAAGAGAAGAGAAGAGAAGAGAAGAGAAGAGAAGAGAAGAGAAGAGAAGAGAAGAGACACAAAGAGACAGACAATGGTCTTGCATTCACTGATTTACTCCCCAGGTGGTCACCACAACCAGAGTTGGGTCAGAGCTAAGCCAAGTACAGTGTCTAGAAATCAGTTTGGGTCTCCCACATGGGTGACCCAGATCCAAATACTTGAGCCTGCTGCCCCCCGCCCCCCATCAGTGTGTAAAAAGTGGTGTCAGAATCTGCACCGGGCCTTCTGATAAGGGTTACCACTGTACCAAATGCCAACCTCACCCATGGACATATTTAATGCCTTTATTTCAAGACAATATTAAGATAAAAGGAATCTTATAAGATTAATGCATAAACTCACAAATAGGACAAATGGCACAGCCAACTAAGCTACCACTTGAGAATTAGGAGCTCTGGTTCAAGTCCTGGCTACTTCACTTCCAAACCTTCTCCTTTCTTAGCACGTGGGAAGGCAGCAGAATTTGGTGCAAGTATTTGGGTTCCTATTACCCATGTGGACGACCATGATGGAGCTCCCTGGCCCCTGGCTTCAGCCTGTCCCACACCTGACTGACACAGGTATTTGGGGATGACCCAGAAGATAACATACATCACTCTGTGTCTCTGCATTTCTCCCTCTGTCACGTTGTTTTCAAACAAACAAAATAAATACCTAAAAGAATAAACATAAAGCCTAAAAAAGCCTCTCAAATATCTTCTTTCTTTTTGATGATGATGTTTACATAGTTGATCAGGGTGGGAAGGATCGAGGGGTAGGGGAAAAGTGGGTAAGACCATTGTCTCCAAACTGTCTTTTTCTTTTTCCTGTACTTGAGGGAAGGACGGGTGGGGGGGAGATAAGTGGAGAAGCCACAACCAGTCTTCCAACTGCCCCAGGACCCAGGAATGGGAAACAACCATCTGATATCAACCCCAGGGTCCTGATGTGGCATACACTCTGAAGATTCTCTCCAAATGGTTTCTCTAGTTTTGAAATACTGTCAATCTCACAAACTGAACAATGAATGAACTCTTTCAATGTCCATTGGTTGACACAGTCTACCTTAGAATCTCCATCGGGCCAGATTTTTACTGTCACCGTTTGACTGGGGTAGTTGTCCAATTTGCTCTGCTCTTCTCCCTATGCTATGGTACCAGATGTACTCTGCAAGGCCAAATGGGCCTGTGCTTCAGGGCCTGCTGATTACTGTTCCTTCTCTTCCACCGAGGAGGACCAGTTCTCAGAGGCAGGTCCAAGGACCTGGGCCAAGCAACCTGGACCTCGTCGGACCCCCAACCCCTGGATTTCACGGACCGAGCACTGACCAGGCAGGCAGGCCTATGGACACAAGCCAGTTGACCTAGACCCAGACAGACCACCAGCTCATGGACCCAGCACTCACTACACAGAGGGCTCTAGGACCTGGGCCAGGTGACCCAGGCTGCACTGGACCCCCTGTCAATGCGGCTCCTGGACCCAGCACCAATTTCAGCCAGACTGGCATGGTTTGCCTCATCTCAGCACCCACCAGTGGGTGCTGTAGCCTGGCTCTGTCCACCCTGCCCCCAGTTCCAGCTCCTGCTGGTGGGTACTACAGACTAGTCTAGTCCAGCCAGCTCCCAGTTCCGGCCCTAATGTGAACTGGTTGGTATTGTGATCCAACCCAGTCTGTCTTGCATCCTGTCCTGGTTTTCAGATCTGCCAGCGGATGTTATGAACTGGCCCAGACTAGCGCACCCCCAGACCCGACGGAGCTGTATGCTGGCAGGTAGTGTAACCTGGCCTGATCTGGGCTGCTCCTTGCCTTGGTTTTTGTGCTCACCAGCAGGCACATGTCCTGACAAAGGAATTTCCCAAACTCCTCTATCAGATCTCCTCCTATTGGCAGATTGTGTGCACACTGGTGGGTCCTTGGCCAAGGTTGACTTTGTCCATCTCTTGTCCTGGCAGGGACAGTGTCCTTGCCCCACCAGCCCACACCCCCTGGTGGCAAGTCAATCTAAGGGCACAGCCTATGATCCCACCAAAGGATCTTCCCATTGCTGGGTTTTATTATGACAAATCCAGTACTGGGATCCAAGGTAAGTGTTGAATTCACTTCCACTCCACCCTCCTTGCTCAACTGCTTGGGGCTGTTGGGGGAGTTGAGTAATGTGAAGCTGTCCCTTCTACACTCTTCACTGCTGCTTTGATTACTGCATTACGGTTGCGTACTAGGATCTATTGTCTGATTTACTTAGCTTTTAAGTGGGTAAGTAAATTGATAGTTGTTTAAATTGATGTTTCTGAGGGGGCCAAACACTGTGTAGAGTCCTATTCCACCATCCTGATCTGCTACTTGCTATTTTTTAATCCCTATTTCTTAGCTCATGGAAAGGTTCTGTTTGTCCTGAAGTACAATTGTTTGAATGGTAATACTATTAGATGTATTTTTTCTCTTTCACTTATGCAAAATCCTAAACATCCTTGGTCTTCTAATTTTCCTCCACATCTTGAAGGATCCTGCATTTTTCCCCCACATTTCAAATCTTCTCACAAAAGCAAAGTGTGTTCAAGACTGATATCTGAAGAGGTTTTCACGTCAAGATGCTTGCATGTGGCCCATGTTGAGAACTGCCACTCCCAGCGCAGTGTTCAGCAGGACTTCAGCATTTGGTGCTGTCTTCTCTTACTGGGGGATGACTGCGTTTGTGTTTGTTCTCGCTCCTCCAGAGTCCTCTTCTCTTTCGTGTTGCATCTGTTAGCCCTTCTAATCCTGCACTCTCCACACTGGAAAGCTCTCGGGAGTTCTTGTATATTTAAGAATGAATGGGTATTATGAAGATTACTGTATTTTCTGTGATACTGGAGACTTGATGATATGTGACCCTACTTGCTCTTCTGGCTGCTTATGTATGGTTTAGAAGGGGAGCATCTCAGAAAAACACAGATCCAGGTAGTTGTCATTATCTTCTGCCTCCCAAAATTTTAGAAATCACTATTTTGACATACCAGGACATACTATAAAATAAAAGAGCTTCTCACTATGTTTGGGTAGTGCTTTTTCAATCATTAATTTTACCTGCAAAGTAGTATTCCTTTTTGATGACTAAGGCCTCTCTTGAGTCTTTTTTTTTCCTGACTTAAAAAAAAAAGATTTATTTATTTTTATTGGAAAGACAGATTTACAGAGAGAAGAAGAGAAAGTGACAAAGATCTTCCATCCACTGGTTCACTCCCCCAAATGGCTGCAATGGCCAGAGCTGAGCTGATTTGAAGAGCTTCCTTTGGGTCTCCCATGTAGGTGCAGGGTCCCAAGGCTTTGGGCCATCCTCGACTGTTTTCCCCGGCCACAAGCAGGGAGCTGGATGGGAAGTAGAGCAGCCAGGACACAAACCAGCATCCGCATGGGATCCTAGAACTTGAAGCATTAGCCAATTGAGCCATCATGCTGGGCCCCTGACATATCTTTAAACACAATTTTCCTATTTGCCCTTTCCACTTGAGATTTCAATCATTCTTGTATTGACAGTCTCTGGAATCTCATCACTCATCAGTGTATCTCTTAACCATGTTTTCTGATTTTTTTAAAAGAATATCATCATTATTATTGATTTGATTTCCAATAGTCATTTACCTTTTTTGATTCTAAACTGCATTTACTGCCAAAGCTGAATCCTTCTTATTTACCTATCTCTATGTATTATGTTACCATCTCCTGTTTCATTTAAACTTTTATGATGCAATTTTTCATGTGTTGTTTCACAGAGCAAACAACTTCCTGGGCTGCACTGAGAACACAAACCCAATAGTTGTCTTCCAAAGTGTTTCTTCCAATGGTTCTATTTCAGAGACTTCCTATGACACTTCAGCTTAACATTTCTCTCTTCTCGCTATATAATCTTGAAAAAAATATGACTGAGCTACATGATTGAGCTATTTGCCGTTTTTGTTTTCACTTCTGCTTATTTCAGAAAGAAGAAATGTAGGCCCTCTTTTAAGTTGATAGCTTCCCCTGAGTGCCCATCAGGTCGCGACGTGATGTCTTCCTCGTTCCTCAAGTTGGAGAACTACTGTCAGAATAACAGAGACAGAGTCAGAGTGATACTGTACATCCACAGGTGGTTTAAAAGCCAGGAACCAGGAGTCTGGGTCTCCCATGAAGGTGTAGGGTCCCAAGCACTTGGGCCATCCTCCACTGCTTTCTCAGGCACAGTAACAGGAAACTGGGTCAGAAGTGGCGCAACCCAGACTTGAATCAGCACCCATTTAGGATGCTGGAGTCTCAGACACTGGCTTTACCCTCTATGTCACAGCACTAGTCTCTGGGTTCAAATATGTACACTTACATATGTGCACTTACATATTTGAAGGGATTAGTCATTGTGGTCTAGTGTCAGGGTTACTGTTGAGACTTTAATATGACTTTTCTGAGCCTGTAAGTGAACCCTTCCCTCTTTTTGGAAGCTCATAATATTTCTTCTTTCACTTTGAAGCTCTTAACTTTCTCTGTGTATAATTTTTAATCTATAGTTTCTCTTTGGGAATCTCTTCAAATTGAAAACTTATGCCTTTGTCTCAAGAAAATTCTGTGGTGGGGAGGGATTAGAAAAAAGAAAATTATTTTCTAACCGACATTGGATTTTTCTTCCCTGTTATTGACTATGCTCTATGCCTGTAGAAACTCAGTTAAAGAAATGACTGATTTTGCAGATATTAACAAATTTCTCATTCTTCACATTATTTTGCCTTTGGTTGAGGTTCACATGATTCCGTTATCATCAATCAGATCATTAGCATAATCATCAGCAATAAAAATTGTCCCACTCAGTCTACCCACTGAAGTTTCTTTTTGGTAGGAAATTAACTTTTGATTACCAAGTAGTCTGTATTTGTTCTCCAGATGTTCCACTTTTGTGGCAGCTGCCTGTGGATGCATGACCTTTCCATTCACTAATTTTAAACAACAGCTTTGATTCCTAAACGATACTTACTTCCTCAAAACATAGTTTTATGTGTTCATCTTAATGCTTCTCATGTATGTGATTTCTTCTCCTCATGTATTTGCTGATTCCTGAGTGTTGGTTCATGTTTTTGGATAAAGATTTGGGCTGCTGAGTAAAGAGATTGTAATTTTCATAAGTTAGATCCACTCACCAAGAGACACTTTTCCTTGGAATGCCTGTCCTCGTGAGTAGGATGCGATAACAGAAAGATTTCATCCAAGACTGTGCGGGAAGTGTACCAGCCATGGTACACTGAGTCAGAAAACGGAAGACTTGTATTCTTAGCAGTGCATTAGCTTGATATAGTCCTTCTTGGGAAAACCCACTTCTATTACTATTCTTGCAGTAGTGGTTGTGGTTATTGTTACTGCATGACTATTGTGTCTCCCAAGGTTTCCTCAATGCTTCCCATTAATAGTTTTCCACTCAACTAAAAGGATCTTCCATGTAATTAAGTCAGCTTTTTTTTTTTAGATGACACAGGTTGGATTCTCATGTAGAAGCTAAATGTTTCAGTTATTGCTCTGGTAGGAAAAAAAAGAGTGGGGAAGCCAAACTAGCTTTACCTTCCAACGTTTAACTCTTTGAGTCAAATATATTCAACATGTATTTGTTGAGTAGTGTTTTTAGAATGCAAAGAGGGTTACAAATGCTACACATGTCTGTATCCATATCTCTTTGCAAGGCTCTTAGGGCTCCTCCTAGCAAGAGATAGGGTCTATTTCTCTATTTCCTTGAATTTAGAAAAAGCCATGTGGCTTGATTTGCTCAGTGGGGACTATAGAAATGTGACTTAAAACTGACTTGAAAATTCAACTGCACATTGGGCTTCCTTTCTCTTAATGTTCTTGGGACTCTGCAACCCTACTGAGTAGCATATGAAGAGAGTTGTTTGCTGATAAATGAAGCTGTCTTTGTGTCTCTAGTCAACAGCTTGTTTGACATTTGATGCTTGGAAAAGAGTTTTCCCAGATTATCCAGCCCCCATCCACCCCTGCACACTGAGTGCCGTTGCTGGAAGGAGTGCAGCAGGGACCCCTTGAGCTCATACACATGAGAACTGCCTGGCTGACCCAAGTCATTAACTAAGTCAAGTGTTGCTCCTTGAGGCCACTGTGTTTTGGGGTAGTTCATTACACAGCAATATCCAGCTTACATAAGCATCCAACCATGTGAACATTTACTACAGTAAAAAGGTACCCAAGGCCTCTGCCTTCAAATATTAATAAAGAACTAAATGAGGAAGACCATTTCAGACATGCAAATATGCTACGAAAGAAAAGAAGGAAGGTAATGGGGTAACGCGATAGAACAACTGGCTACAGTTTGTACTTAGTTTGCATATTGCATTTAGAGAGGCTGACTTCGAGTAGGTGAGGTATTGCTTAAGATCCGTGAATTGAGGAGAGACATCCATGCAAAGACCTGGAGAAAGCTGCATACAGAGCAAGGGGCAAAGGCATTGGGGTGGGAACATCCTTCTCATAAAGGGTCATGTTTACGACAAACCAACATGCATCCCTATGTTCATTGCAGCACAATCAGTAATTGCAAAAACATGGAAGCAACCGAAATGCCCATCAGCAGAAGATTGGATAAGAAAGCTTTGGTTCATCTACTCCATGGAATACTACTCAGCTATTAAAAAAAACAAAATGCAGTTCTTTGTGGCTAAATGGGCACAACTGGAAACTATAATGCTAAGGGAAATGAGCGAATCCCAAAAGATTAGATACCACATGTTTGCCTTGATTTAACCTGTAATTTTTTGTTTGGTTGTTTGTTATTTTTTGAACCTGTCATTGATACTGTCTCAACCCAGATGTTTCGAAGAAGGGAACTTGCATTATTTTTAACATATTGTTTACCCAATACTATGTCAATTAATTCCATAATGTTGTATATTGATACTGAGGCCTTGTTGGGGCTTTTAACTGACCGGATCTTTACTCTGTTAGACCTATCTTCAGACCATAGAAGGTCTCCCCAAGAGGCCACTGAACTTATCTGGACAATAAGACGCTGAACTTTATGCTAGGCATGTGTTTGCAAGCAATGAATCTCAACTGAACTTGAACTATGGTTATGCAACAAGGTGGAGGAATGCACCATGGGGGGAGGGGTATGGGAGGGGTGGGGGGAATCCCCAGCGCCTATAAAACTGTACTACATAATACAATGTAAGCAACAATTAAAAAAAAAACAAATCTAGAAAGCTAAATATAAGATAGTTTGCAATCGGAAAAAAAAAAAAGGGGGTCATGAAAAGGACCAGTGAGGCTGGAATATCGCACGTAAGGAGTGAGTACAATAATACAAAATCAGCACAACAGACCATGGGGGTGGCCTCTGGCCTGAGTTAACTAACTATTCACCTTGATATTTATGTATTATCTCACCCCTGTCCTTTTATTTGTGGAGCAGGAGCTCAGAGTTTTTCAAGAACTCCTTTGGGAAAGATTTCTGTTCTCTCTGGCATTTGGGGCTGCAGCTTTCCATGATCTGTTTTCTTCATCAATCACATCCCATCTGCTTTCTGTATTCTAGGATTTCTTCAAAATGTCCTTCTCCAGCTGCCTGCCTTTCTAGTTTTCTAGCATTATTATGGATTTACTCTTAAAAATATAATTTTCTTTTTTTACATTCTTAAAGACTCTTTGTATATGTGTGTCCTCAACTCACCATCTTTAATTGAAATTCTTTATGTCACAGTAAAATTTAGAGCTCTGAGCTCATCTTAATCTCTTATCTTCCTTGGGTTATCCTTGTCTTTTCCTTTCTGCCTCTTTTCCTTATAGCTTTCCTTTCTAGTGGTTGGTAATAGGTAGGCCTGTAAAGTACATTTATTCACTATCCAGTAAATACTTATTGAACAATTTCTGTCTGCAATCAGAATTGAGGGCCTTCTCTACAATTCCCCTTGCAGTCACATGCCTTGTTTGAGTATAGCTTACCAAAGGATTCATGCTAGGGCACTGAGGAAAGAGAGAGGTTAATTCTTCTTAGTGCCTTTAACTTTACAGGATAGTGAATACATTATTCTTTCCTTTGGGTAATTCAGACTTTATGCAAAATTTGTAGTTTTGACACTGTGGCCTTCTCTCTATCCATCTCTCTATCGTCATTGAATTTTGGGTGTCCTAAGCCAGTAAAACCGGCACACTGAGAAAGGCACAGATCATGTTATCCCACTGAGAATAAAAACACCTCCAATTCACCTTCTAGACCATGGCATTGGCCTTGATAGTTTTCTGTAACGTTCCCAGGCTCAGGAGACTTTAGCCATGCCTTTCTAAGAGGCAAATTCAGCTTATCTTCCATTACAGTGGAGTTACCTTCTAAATAAATATTCTAAGTAAAAAACACATTGAGTAAGTCCAACACACTGAATGGCCTCCTTTAGCCTCATCAAATACTGTAGAATGTGGATTGTCTCCCCTCATGATCCTGGGGCTGCCCAGGATCTGGGGTTCACTGCTGCTGCCCAGAAATGAACAAGAGGATCATCCCATGCATTGTGTGCCACAGGAGGAAAGAAAGAAAAGTTTAAAATTTGAAGTGCCATTTCCACTGAATACATATAAAATTTTTACACCATCGTAAAGTAAAAAAATAATTCTAATTTCCTAAGGCACGGACCCTGCGTGTACTGCTGTATAGAAATCAGAACACTCCAAAGGTGACATTCTTCCAAGGCCAGTACATACTCATCTCTTCCTCCACTGTTCCAGGGGCCCTTTGCTGAAACTCCCCTCCCCTAAAATACAGCCTCTTGATGCGTTTTGAGATTGCCTTACAGCAAAGCTGCGGCTGCATGCTTCCTGCTAGTCTCAGAATCAGCAGGCCAGAATGTCTTGATCAAAGAGCGAAGGAGGTCAACATGCTGTGCTCCGGCCTTGAGGCTTTGCATGTGCTGCTCACTTGGTTTGGAATGTAATTCTCTCTGTTTCCTCCTCAGTTCTCTTACTGATTGTGACTCCACTAGAGTGTCAGATCTGTTTTTAAGCTACTTTATCAGAGACCTTCCTTGCTTTTCTCCTCTCCTCTTCCCTTTCCTAGTGTAGTGAATGCTATTCATGCCCCATGTAGTCTTGCTAGCCCGGTGGTGCACCCATTCCTTGATAAGGAGTTGTTTTCCCTGGCTACAGGGGGCAATCTGTGGTCACTGGTTGATGTGGGTACTAAAGGTTGCCTGCCTGGCAGACCACAGCTTTCTGCAGCATCAGGCTGAACTGAGTCTCCAGTTGCTATGGTTTTAACATAACTGGTGTGCCATCAAAGGTTCATGAGTTGAAACTTGATTCTGGGGATGTGGTGTTAGGTGGTAGTAGAGTTTTTAAGAGGTGGGACCCTCTGGGAGATCCTAGGTCACTAAGCCTTGAGGTAATTCTCAAGTAATTCCTTGAATTCTCCTGAAAAGGCTGACTCTGCTCAGCTTTCTCTGCTCTTGGTTTGCAATGTAAGCACTTGGCTGCTCCTGCACATGCTCCACCATTCCCATTGACATTGAGATCCTCACCATAACTGCACTGATGTGAATTCCCCACCCTCGAACTTCCACAAGTGTCCGTTAAACTTCCTCAGTCACCTGCATCAGGTATGTCATTATGGTGACAGATGGCTGACAATTATACCAGCTGCAATTCTACCCTTGCTTAGTCTTCTTCCCTTGTCTCCTCCCGCTTCCCTCATATGCCCTCTTTAGAGACCCCTCCTACAATAAAACATTCTCAGAAGAACCTGTCTCAAGTGCCAAAAACCTAACCCATGACACTAAGGATATTTTATTTAACAGGCTTTCAGGATTTGTTCATATAACTGAGAACAGCATTCCTCTGGAAGCCCTGTACCTAGAGATTTGCAGATCAAATTCACAGATGAATGGTACTCCCTGGAATTGGCCACCCAATGCTCCATAGAAGCCCCTACAAGGCTTCTTTCATAGGGAGGGAAAGCAAGAGAGGGAAAAGAGAGGCTGTGCATAACCCTCCACCGTGGAGGTTATACCTGCCTTGGTAAGCAACGCTTTGTCTGACCTGAAAAAAAAAAGTTAGCTGTGAGAGGCTTTAATAAAACAATTTTATCTAACATTCGACATAAATATTACTCTGTTAATCTTCAAGAACCAGCAAGTCAATTCCACATCTGTTTTTTCCTTGTAGAAAAATTAACTGAGTTGAGGGTGAGAGTTTGAGGGAAGTATTATTGTCCACCCCCAATACTATAAACAAATGAAACAAAATGAATTCATATTTGAAGATCCTATAGAGACACTGACTAATGACATGAGACCCATAGGATGGTTTAGAACTTAAATCCTAGGTAAATATTTTTAAGCAGCAGTGGCTTATCATTTACACACTCAATACTTAGAATGCAAAATATTTTAAATTGACTCTGAGATGAAATTATTGTGGCATTTTGTTGAAGCATAGACTTAACTCACACATCTTACAAAGCTAGAATGTTAAAGTTGGTACATGGGAAGTGTTGGGACTGATTTGTCATATGTGCTATATGTCACATGAAGGTATTTCACATGAATATGGTTAATACAGGATAGAGGCCTGCCCAATGTAAAATGAAAGGAAAAAAAGACAAGAAATAAGCAAAGGAAAGAAGAAAGGAAGGAAGGAAGCAAGGAAGAAAAATAGAATAAAAAAATAGAAAAAAAACTCATCCTGGGGATGAAAATATGGTTATTATTTTTCCTGATTGTTTGTTTTATCTTTTGTCTGTTAGTACAATGATGGTGTCAGTTATTACCAAACAGCATACAGCTCAATATGTTCATGGAAGGAATATTAGTGCATTAAGGGAAACTAGTTAAACCCTATCAGTAATTACGTACGCATCAGTTCCGATAGCTGACATAGGATAATAAAGGCTCCTTCCTGTTAAAAGCCTTGGTGTTCTCGGTTCACAAATCCTGTAATAAATGGAGTGGAGAGGTTGCAGGAACAGACTGAGGAATCTACTACGGTTTAAGCCTGACTCCTAATGGTTCATGTGTTGAACCTTGATTGTAGTGTAGTTAACAGCAGTGGGACCTGTAATACCAAGAGCCTAGTAGGAGCTCTTTGGGGTATTGACCTCTGTCTCTAAACCTCTTTTCTCTATAAGGTACCCAGTCCACTGGGGAGAGAGAGAGAGAGAGAGAGCGCTTTTATGGCAGGGGGAGGCACGCCACAAAGACTGGTGGATAGGATCATTAGAGCTGGGGTGGGACGGGAAGGTTGGTAGACACAGCTGTAGATGGGTACTAGGGGAAGGGGCTACACAAGAGATTGGTGGATTGGGACACCAGGCATGGTGCAATGAGATTAACGGTGGGAAGAGGGTTACAAAGCTACAGCATGCTGGTGAACAGGGTTGTGAGGTTACAGCAGATATGATAAACAACAAAATTTGAACCTAAAGGGAATGAACATTAAAGAAGCTGAGACCTAGGAGAAGCACATATTTAAAATGGTGCTGAGTCGGAAATGGTAGGGGTCTTATCAATCTTCAGGGCTCCAAGAGACAAAAACCAAGATATTTATCAAAGTGGTGTCTTTCAAGTACAGCTCAGGGGAGGAAGAGAGTAACAGCTAGCCATCAATCAGGGACCAGACACAAAACCCATCAAAAGTCCAGAATTGTAATCCCACTTGGAAACAAAAAAAAGCCATCAGGGTGGGATGGGTAATTTTGTCTTTCTCTTCTATGATAAAGCTAGAAACTCTGAGGGGTGGATCACTGCTTCCTTGCTATTTTTATGATAAAACTAGAAACTGAGGGATTGAGGGATTGGCACTTTTATTTTGCCAAATGCAATTTCTGGAGAGAAGCAAACAAGCATTTTTCTTCTGCTCTTAAAGGGACCTCCCTCTTTTCTGATTCCGATAGTGATCTGACCCAAGTGCCCATCAGCCCATCTAGTTCCTCACATTACAAAGCTCTTGCAACTCGTGAGTGATGGCGGTCCTCCTTCTATGCCAGTCCCCAGGACGACGATCTTAGAAGCTTATTTCCTACAGCTAAGGAAGTAGACCACCTAGTGAACACAAGGTCTTAAGGAGGGTGATAGTTTGCACTTCAGTTGAATTAGAATTAAAAAGGTAGCAAAAGTGGCCATTTTTTAAAATTTTAATTAAAAAAGAAACTTATTTAAAAGACAGCATTAAAAGAGAGACACACAGAGAGAGAGAGCATTAAAAGAAAGATGAGAGAGAGAGACAGAGAGAGAGAAAGAAAGAACTTTCATTTGCTGATTTTTTCCCCCATGAGGCCTCAATGCCCAGGGTTGGAGCAGGCGAAAGCCATTTGGTTCTTAAGTCCTGGATCTCTACTCCCTGCGGTTCCAGAAGTATAAAATATTCCTTTCTATTCTAGGCGGGTTGGTTCATTGCCTTCTGTGGCATCATCAGCATCTCAGTTGCTGAAGTTAAGACCCTGGGCTTTGGCTCCTCTACCTTTATTCTTCCTGTCCTTTGTGTCCCTGTCCTCAGAGCCATGACCATCCATCAGTGCCTGGGATTACATGACCTTCACATGGACCTGATCACACCTTGCATCTTTGTATAACTTTGAATATTTCCTTCTTCAAGATTATTATAGAGACTCATTAAAAAGAAAAGAAAAAAAAATCCCCTCCTTTGGCTGTGCTACCAGCATCTCCACCAAGTCAACTTGTGATAATTTTCCTTTATCATGTGAACCTTGTAAAATGAACTGTTTTGATTCTTCTCTTGTTTAAGAGACAGCTGCATCAAGATTTGTGTTTCTTCCCAGAAAGGATACAAATGTACTGTAAGGAGGAGGAAGTTTACCTGCAAATCTGTAGCTTAAAGCCCCATGTGCTTAGAAATCATTCTTGTTTGTCTTTTACATACCTATAAAATTCTTTTACTTTCATACTTTGCGAGGACCAAGCCTATAATGTGAGTTTTGCCTTATCTACATCAAATTTATACTTTATTTCCTCTCCCTTTTTTTCTTCTTGTCTCAAGAAATTAAATTTCCTTTGGTACTATGTAATAAAGTTAGAAATGCACATAGTACATGGCCCAGCATACTTTTTTTTTTTGGTCTGTTTGTCTCCTTGCCATTTTTCTATTGACTTATTCTACTTATTCTATTTTTAAAAATCTCTCAACATTCTAAATAAGATAAAAAGAAGTCCTGGTTTGGATATCACCAATACAAAAGGAACCCTCTCTTTTTGCCTCTTCTAAACAAATTCTCAGCTGCCAGGCAGGCCAGTCTCCATCATGCAGTGAACTGCTTCAGCTCTGGGGCCCAGAGTTACCCTAACTACTAAGCAGTCTCACCTACAGGTACCAGATGGGAGCAACACAAGTTATAATACCTGTGTAGTACTTTACATTCCTTTTGATAGGATTGGTAAAGCATTGACCATTTTCATTCTTTTAATATCCCATATGTTTTATTTCATTTCCATAAAATGAGATAAAACCATAGTCTTGGCCAGTAAAAGTATGTAACTATGATATTCACATACTCTAAACCTAGTGTGAATTCAGAATATTTTCTACCAATCGTGGTAAATTCTGCTTTCACCTCTTCAGTTTCATTTCACCCTAGAGCACCTGTTGTCTGTGAAGCCTGGGGGTTTTGTTCTCTGGCTTCATTCAGCCTCTGGTAACTATGTTCACTACACCTCACTAGTTTTCAAGAATATCCCTGTAACCCTGTCCTCCAGGAAATCCCATCATCTCTGCCTTTCCAGTTCCAGCTTCCTTCCATATGTTAAGTGATGGGCAGTCATACAAGAGGTTGTCTCTGTCTGCTGTCTCCTTTGATCTTCCCCTTGATTCCCTTGACCGTTGCCTTGTTGACTCAACAACACTTTCTAAAGATTTCAAACTCAGTTTTATCAAGGTCCATATTCCATCCCAATCTTCAAACTCTTCAAAATCATAATTGGTTTAAAACAAAAGGTCCATCTAATGTGACTTTTCTCAAAGCTTCCCTTATCTGCATCAAATATATATATTTTATTTCCCTTTCCCTTATTTCCTTCTGTCTCAGAAAAGCAACTATCATTGACTTTATCTAAGAAAGTTGAAAACACACAACACATGACTTAGCATTTTTCTATTTGTCTTCTTGTCCATTTTCCTATGGATTTATTTTACATATCTTTTAAAGGATGTCTATTTATTAGAGAGATGAGACCTTGCAGAGAGACATGGAAACTATCCACACCCCTTTGATCCAGAATGTAAGTCTCCTGGAAAACAGACACAAGGGTCAGGAATGTGGTGTGGACTCTGAGTTTAGGTAGAATACGAACTTTAAAATTTACGATGTAGTGTAAGTATTAGAATGGGTGTATATCAAGCTATAGATGGAATTAGGAAGTCAAATCATCCACGTGGAATAGGATCAGGAAGACATTTCACAAAGTGCAACTGAACCAAGTGTTGAAGATTTAGTTCAATAGACAGGAAAGCATTCATAAAAGCATTTGCTGAATTTGTGAGAGAGGGTGTGTCCTTCAGAGCAAACAACACGTTCAGAAACTCACCGAGTTAAAACAGTTCAGATTCTTGAGAAGTACACATTTGGCAGAAGCACAACTAACTTGAGTAGAGGCAGCAGAGTGGCAGGAAATGAGCCAAAGAGCTCCAAAGTGAAAATAAAGAATACAACCAAGGAAGATGAGATGATAGAAATAACACTGATAATTCCAAGAATTGTTTCTTTGAAGAACAAGATGGGGAGAGAAGACCATGAAGATTAAGAAGGGAGGGAAGCAAAGACCAATCTCCCATGTGTCGGATCAACAGGAAAAAGAAACAAAAACATAGAAAGCAAAGTCACCAATGGTTCATTTCAGAGTGCTTAACATTAACCAGGTCTGAGCTAGGACTTGGGGATAAGCAGCTGTATAAAAGATAGGGCCTCTGTCTTCACAGTGGTGATGTTATAATGAGGAAATCAGGGCAGAATTCCCAGATAAAACATCAACCAACAATGAGAGTGATGTGAAGGCAAAGGAAAGAGGACAACAAAAAAATGACAGCCAAATCAGAATGTGGTTGAAACTGGGTTTGGGATCATGAATGGCTTTTTAGAAGACATGACATTTAAGCCAGAGTCTGATGCAGGAGTTAGCCAGGTGAAGAATGATCAGAAAAGGAATGCAGTTGGAAAGGCAGCTTGTATGAAAGTCTTGAGGTAAGAAGGAACATGGTCGAGTTCCAGGAACTGGAAGAAGATCCTTGGGGCTGGAGCAAATACAGAAAGTTATGAGAATGGCAGGTGGGGTGGCTGAGAGCTTTCTCTACTATTGATTACACAGGAGTAAATGCTGACAGTGTCAGCGTCTAAAGAAGGCAGTGCCTCCAGCCTAGTGGAGAGCAGGAGCTGAAATGAGACAGAGACACGGGAGCCTTTGCTGCACGCCACATCCTGCACTCTAATGACAGGCCCAGCTTGTGCTGCTCTTGCTCCCTGCAACTCTCAGAATCCAATTTTTAACCCAGAGGAAGCAGTAACTGAGTTATGAAGTCCTTTCAAAACTATACATTTGGCACCTCTGTGATAGACACCTAATAAAATGCACACTGGATGCCTGCAAATTTTATAATTATGTTAATTCAAACTCCAAGATGCTCCCATGCATTTTTTTAAAAAAATATTTCCAACTCAAATCACAGAATTTGTTCTGCCTATCATTGAGATGTGTGGAATATTTCCTGTAATGCACTAAATTATTTTCCTTAACTGCCCACGGCAGGACAGCAGAGGACTAGAATGAAGATGAGCACAAAGAACTGAAGATGAAACTTTATTGAACAGGTGGACTTAATCTAGGTTCAAAAACACAATCCCAATAAGATCCAGAAGAGCTGTCACAAGTGACAACTTGTCTGCCAGTATCCCTGCATCCCAAAGAAAAAAGTGCTTTTGTTGGCTATGGGAGAATGGTAGGGATGGGCCATCAAAATCATTCATCCTACTCTTAGACTCACAGTAGGGTTTTTTTTTTTCTTCATTATTTGTTCAATCATCTGTAAAAGAAAAAAATTATTGAGCATATACTGTGTACAAAAATTTCTTCTTAGGAGCCTAGACATAAAACAAATTGATCTTACATTGTAATGGGATGGATGAAGTTAAAAAAAAAAAAACTAGACATGATGAGAACTTAAGTTGTAGAACTGCCATGTTTGAAGCTGAAAATGGTGCTCCCTCAAAAGAAAAAGGAGAACGAGACAAAAGAGCTCTGAGTGATGGTAGGAGAGACTGTGGGCTGCAATCAGTGAGAGCACGGTGGGGGTGTGGAGATAGTTTAGAAAAATTAAACGGATGCCAAGGAGTTGGCCATGACAATCATGGATAGGGAAGCCTGGCTGATAGGTTATTTGTTGGTTTATTATGTACTTTTCTCTCCAGAGTAATCTAAAATTGGTCTTGGGGAAAATGTTCTACTATATACATGAGCTGGGTTTTGTGTCCCAGCCAACTTCCACTGCTTTCTCAGTTGCATTACCATGGCACAGAACCAGCACTCCCATATGGGATGCTTAGGATTGCAGGGAGTGGCTTACTATACTATGCTACAACACCAGCTCCTCCATCAGCTCTAAAAATATCCTTGTATAAGTTGAGTTTTGAGTGATAGAACGTGGTTTATCCAAGAGAGTCTGGGGAAACTGGTCAAAATCCCTGCTGGAGAACATGCCTTCCTCTTGCAGCAGGTGAGGTGAACAGCTGCCTGTTCATGTACCAGGATGGGACATTTAAGCGCACACACACACGAAACACTAGAACCTGTTTTGATCTTTCTTCGCATCTTGTACTTTTTTTTTTTTTTTTTGGTCTCAGGAAGAGGAAAGTAACAAACTAAGGGGAAATGTGTGGCAATTTCCTTTCCTTGTATCACTCTTTAAAATGTGATTGTTCCAAATCACATTATTTCCTGGCCCTTCTTTGAAAATGTATTCCCTATGTACAATTAAACCATAATATCAATTGATTCTTGGGTGACTTAGGCTATAAAACAAAGGTAGGATGTGATTCTGTCTACACTAAGGATTCATAAAGAGAATCAAACCTCTGATCCCAAATGCCTCATGGTTTGGATAAAAAGTTAGGTACCAAACTTAAAAAGGCTATTCCCAAATCCCTCTGCTTGCTTCAGTTTAGAGTTTAATCATTATAACGTCAGTGGTCCTCAGACCCTGTTAGCGTGTATTGTTCTCTATGTAGCCCAGCAAGTCCCCTCAGGAACGGGACAGCACTTAGGACCTGTAAGCATTTCTGAACTTTCTAACATTGAGGACCCAGTGGAGAAAACCATTTTTTTAAATAAAATAAATTGGCTATATGATCAGTCTTATATGAACTGACTTTAAGATTTTACTTATTTATTTAAAAGGCAATGTACAAGAAGAGAGACAGAGAGAGAGAGAGAGATCTTCTATCTTCTGGATCACTCCCCAAATAGCCACAAAACCTGGGGATGGGCTAGGCTGAGCCAGCAGCTTGGTACCACATCTGGGTCTGCGACATGAATGGCAAGGACCCAAGCACTTGAAACAATCTCCAGCATATGTGGAACAGCAAGGACTCAAACCAGGGCCTGTGGATTGCACATCTGACAATATTTTCTATCCAGGGCCCATAAACTATGGCATACAAGCCAAACCCAGCCCATTTCCCACTTTTGTGAATAAAGTTTTCCCAAAGCTTGTGCAAGATTGTTGGGGTGATTCCTCCCCATTCTAGTGGTCTTCTGATCTGTTAAATAAGTGGCCCACAGTTGAACAGAAAATCCTCCCTATTGCACACTTGTCTTGTGCAAAAGCTGATGACCTAGATCATCAGCAAACTAGCTAGACTTTAGGGCAATTCTGGCCCTATGCCTTTTTGTTGTTGGTTGTGGTGGTAACGTTTTATGGGAACAAACATGTCCTTTTGTTTAGGCATCGTCTGTGGATGCTTTCAGGTTCGGCCACTGCGGCAGGAACTCACAGAACCTAAGATATTTACCCTCTGACCCTGTGCACCTAACTTTGGCAACCTCTGTTCTTCATGACTGAAAGTTAAACATCCAGAGAAGACCAAGAGATAACTACATCACCGCTTAGAGCAAGGTTATGGAACCCATCACTTATGCTCAGGCGAGTCTGGGACTGGCACTGATCCTAGCCTTCTTTTTGCAGCACAGAGTATCAATTTTCCCAGGACAGTAATGGCACTGAAGGTGAAACGGACTGGTCTTGTAGTCTTGTTGATATTTAATTCTTTAGATTGTTTTGGTTTTGGAGATGTGTGAAGGCTGAAAGAACAAAGGATTTTTATCAAGATAATCTGTTTGCAAATATGTGAATAAAATAACCTTGCTAGCTCTACAACTCCTGGGGAAGAAAGCTTCTTGGGTGGGAAGGATCTGTATAGCACTTGGGTTTGAGACATCCCTGCCCTCCATCTTCTCTCTTCATTAATCTATACCGTTAAAGATGTACCAGGTAACTTTCTCAAAAGCAGCAGAACAGCAGGTCAAGTGACTATTTGCAATGCCAGCATACCACAGAGGAGTGGCATTTTGAGTCCATCTGTTCCAGTTTCAATCCAGGTCCCTGTTATCATGTCAGGGAAGACAGCTGAAGATGGTCCAAGTGCTAAGGCCTCTGCCACTCACATGGGAGACCTGGAATGAAGTTTCAGGCTCCTGGGTTCAGCCTGGCCCATCCCTGGCTATCACAGCCATTTGGCCATTGAACCAGCAGATGGAAAAATTGGGTCCCTGCCACTCATTTGGGAGATCTGGATTGCATTCCTGGTTCCTGGCTTTGGTTATAAGTTGTTATGAAATGAATGAGGGGATGGAAGGTGTGTGTGTGTGTGTGTGTGTGTGTGTGTGTGTGTGTGTGTGAATCTTTGTCTTTCAAATAAAAAGAAAATAAATACATGAGAGTTTTATTTTATGTAAACATTGTTCTCAGCACAGGAGACATAAAATAAAACGGACCAAAGACTGAATTTGACCCATGGAAAGTAGTGGTGACCCTCGTCCTTCACTGTCAGTGAAAGTTATCTTTCTGAACAGTAAATTATACTGTGTTCATGCTTAGAAACCTGTGCTGGGTCCATATTTCTTATAGAATTAAGTTTTTTCACCCAAGCATGGTATTTAATCCTTCAGAATATTTTCCCACTCATTTTCTTCCACACCCTTCCATGAAGTTTATACTCTGGACACCCTGAACTAATGATTGCTCTTTTGTTATTCTATTGCTGATGAGTCATCCTGCTTTTCCCAAGCAGTCTTATCCCCCTTCTGCTCATCCCTTCACCAAATAAAGTCCTAACCGTTCCCCTTGACCTGTTTCTCCATTGTGTCCTCTGTCTTGCATGGGCGCAGCCAGCTGCAGGGAGGAGCCAGCTGCTCTTCCAGCCTCCTGTAGCACTCAATATTCCTGTTACAGATAGCACTTTGTATGTTGGATTCCTCTTCATTTATTGGCCTCATCATCTGAGCCTTTGTTAGCAGAAATCAAGACAACTCATCTCTGTCTCCTTAACATCTAACCCAATCTCCTGGTGCCAACTACATGCTCAAAAAAGATTTGTGTGGTGAATGTTCCAGCAATGATTCGTAACAAACTGACAGTTCCTATCTGTGGGTGCTCTGTATGCACTGGCTGCTGTACTGTGCACAGGGTCTGAATGAGTATATCAGGCTCAATGTGTCTCCTCCTCCCACTCAGTTTTCCTTTTTATTAGGACCCAACTTTTTAAATTTATTGTGACTGCAACAGTGAGATTTTGGTCATTAGGACAGACTGACAGGGACAATCATTGGGTCCTTTAGACCCATGGACTGCCTTGCAATTAAGCCAGTTCCATCTGCTGATCCCTCAGCAGCTCCATGGCTCACACAAAAGAACACTCAACTTCCTACTAAAGAAGCATCATATTCTTGGGCCGCCATGTTGGCTCAGTTGGCTGATCCTCCACTGAAGCAGTGCCAGTACACCTTATGGGATGTCCCAGCTATTTCACTTTGATTCAACTCCCTGCTTACGGCCTGGGAAAGCACTAGAGGATGGCTCAAGTCCTCGGACCCTTGCACCCACACAGAACACCTAAAAGAAACTCCTGGCTTCAGATCAGTACTGCTCTGGGTATTGAAGCCAACTGGGGTAGTGAACCAACAGATGGAAAATCTCTCTCTCTGTAACTGTGACTTTCAAGTTAAACAAATATTTTTTTTAAAGTTAAGGGCAAGGAGAACCTGGCTGTGGCATATTAATTGTGACAAATATATCATGCTAATAGGAGATGTTAGTAATAAGGGGATAGGTGTATGGTTTGTTAAATGTGACAAACATCCTGAAATAAATGCTAATAATTGGGGAAATATGTGGGATAAATGGTAATTCTTTGTAGTACTTCACAATTTTATTATGTAAATTTAAGACTTTGGAAACAGAAAGTTCATTTACAAAAGAAAAGGTTACAATCAAGGGTTGGCGTTTCAGCAGAAATTCTGCTTCATCTTTGTCACTGGGTAAAGTTAGGGGTATGCCCTGCTTTAGTGGAATGGCTGAAACATAAATGAAGCCCACATTGAGTCTAAGAGGACCCAAGAGACCTGACTGTGCATTCTCCTCCTGGCTGAGGCGAGAAGTGCCCCTTTGTTTGGCAATGGATGCTTTCCAAACTCAGAGTCCTTAATGACTCTTCAACTGCATTACATCCTGAGGATAATTAGTGATGCTGCAGCTCGGCTGTTCAGCACCAATCCATCAAAGAGGATACACGGAACGTGCAATCAATCCTGAAACTGAACTCCTTCCAGAGAGGAAAAGGTTCCTTCTTCGAGGTTCAATCACAGAAGTCCGTCATTCTAGGAAATATGTTTAGAGGGGGCAAAAATTAAATCCATCAGAGGCCTGTGTTAGCTTTTGTGAAACCGCAATTCATTTCTGTCTGCCTCTTAAGTGGTACGGCACAAGAGTCTTTCTGAAGAAGATACTGAAAGCACAGCAGGTATAACCCTGAGTTGCCCTGAACATTTGGGAAAGCACCACCCTCCCTCGCACTGTTCCAAAGGCCACTTTTCAGAAGTGTTCCCTGGAGACCTTTCTACTCTGCGGCATGACCTAGGCTGGGAGCTGAGGCAATTTACTGCAACTCGAGTGTAGTATTGGCCCTGTGTTGCGTAGGTGGGAAGTCTAGTCCCTAAACTAAATAAAGAAAGGAAGAAGATTCAACCCCTGGGAATAATGCTGAGCAAGGTCCAAAGTAAGCACAGATACTAGTGCTTTGGACTGAGTTTCGCAAACACAAAGGTGAGGTAGATTAAGGAGAAAATGGGAAAGATGATGTGTAGTAAGAATAGGTGATTGTTTCCATAAATTTCCTGTGAAAATGAGGGTGATGTTGGCAGAAGTTTGAAGGAGAAAATGGAATTTAAGTGGGCTTTTGATTTACGAGATTTTTTTCCCCTAAGATAGAACAATTCCTACGTATTAAACTTCAAAACTGCTATCTATTTTCTGTTCATACAACTCTGCCTATAACAAAATGTATTAATATGATCATAAAATGTGTCAGCCTTTGAGTCTGTCTCTTCTCATGGCATTATGCATTTCGGATTTTCTAGTTTGTTGTACATCTGTAATAGTTTCCTTTCTGCTGCTGTCTAGCGTTTCATTGCATGGCTGCATCCATTTCTGTATCCATTCACCAGCTGAAAGCAGTTTGGATTGTTTCCAGTTTGGGGTGATTATGTAAGAGCTGTAAACCGGTGCAGACAGATTTTTCTATGAAGCTGTTATCCTTCACTTTGGGTACACACTCAGCGTAGGATTCTCAGGTCCTGCGGTAAATGTACAATCCTCTTTGTAGTAAACAGCCAAATCTATCTTCTAACATGGACACCCAGTTTTTCTGAACATCAGTGTTTCAAGCTTTTGCTTGAAAACAAAATACATGAAAAGTAAAGGGTGAGGATATAGGGAGGAAAGAAATCAGACACAGAATGGATTGGGTACAGATGAATCCTAGAACTGCCAGAAGAAGAAGGTGAGCCCCAGAGCCCAGGTGCAAGGAATGACCCCACCCAACTGAGCTCCTTTCTCACTGACAGCAGCGAAAGGGAAAAAGCTGGGTGCAGATGTCACTTTGTTGTCAGGAGGTTGAGAGCATGTTTCCATCTTGGAAGCAGAAACTGTCTGAAAGCAAAGGAATGAGAAGCTGGAAGGCCATCTTTGCAAAGCATGGAGGAACCAGCTGTTTGGGAGAGGTACAGTGAGACTGGCAGAGTTGGGGCAATGATGCTTACCAATCTGCCTGTTGGAAACAAATGACACAGATGTTACCATCCAGGGTGAAACCAAAAGGATGGATAATTAAACCCAAACTAGAAGGACAAACATGCAGGGATTATGGATTAAAAAATGAGAGTAGCTCCCAATACTAAACTCTTGTCACTCAACTTCAATCCCCGCTGAGCCAGGGTTGGCACTTTGTAAAAGGCAGTTCTACAAAGTCAGGTGGCTGCTGCTGTTAGACTCCGCCATTATGATCTAACCACAGGTCTGAAACCGCTGTGGCTCTTGAAATCGCCACTCCAGCAGAGCATCATGTTGGCTGCGGCACTTGTTTTTGAGGTGACAAGCCAGTCTGAAAGTTTCCAGCATACTTAGAAGCGGCTTTGTGGCATCTCCTCCTAAGGCAGCAGTGCCAGTCAGGCAGGGCTCCCTCCCTAAGGTCTACAGCAGAGAACTCTTCCTCTCAGCTTCTAGGACATAACAACCCCCAACTCCCCCGCTTCGTTTCTTCTTTTCTACTGACGGTAGCTGCTTCCCCTATGATAGCTTCAAGGGTTTTTCTTTTCTTTCTTTTTTAATTATGTCATTGATTTGAAAGGCAAAGTTTAAAAGAGAGAGAGAACTTCTACCTGTCAGTCCACTCCCCAAATGTCTGTGACAGCTGGGGCTAGGCTGGGTGTGAGCCAGGAATTTAGAATTCCATCATGGAACCCACATAGGTGACAGGGACCCAAGTACTCAGGCCATTTTCCATTCCTTCCCAGGTTCACTAGTGAGGGATTGGAGTGGAAGTCAAGCAGCCAGGACTCAAATTATTGCTCATATGGGATGATGCCAGAATCAAGCGGTGGTTTAGCCCACTGTGCTATAACACCAGCCCCAAAGCTGAGACTTATTCTTTTTTTTTTTGAGTCTTAAATACCTGCTATCATTTAAATATTCAAGTCTCTCATGTAATTTCTTTCTCTTACACAGATCCTGAATAAAACAGGAACCATTGAACTGGAAACACCTAAGGAATGAAAAGACAATAGAAACAAAAGTATACAACAAATAATTTGAAAAAAAAAAGGGGTTTTGCATATTTAAATTAGCAATTCATAGTAGAAGAATTTAGAGGTGATGACAGATGGGGGATTCTTTGGTAAGAGTGAGTGACTGAGATGGACTGAAGGGTAAGGTTATTAAAGATATGAGATTAGAGATATGGGTAGAACACACATGGTACTGGTTGACCACCTGGTCCCTGAGGCCATCTAGATGATGGCAGTACCTGGGGTAGAAAGGAACAATGGATTCAAGAATTAAAGAAGCAGGGTCCGGGATGCCCTAGATGGAAGGGACCGAATGGGTAGGGTGTCACCACTGAGTGCTTCACCTTCAAAAGAGCAGTTTCTGCATTTGCTTTGTCTCATTGTTTCATCTTCCATTAGCTGCTCACTCCCCAAATGCGTACAACGGCAAGACTGGGCCAGGTCCCCCACTTAACTGGCAGAGACCCAAGTACTTGAGCCACCATCTGCTGCCTCCCAGGTTGCACGCTGACGGGAAGCTGGAGTCAGGAGCAGAGCCAGGATATAAACCAGGCTCTCCAACACAGAATGAGGATGCTGCGAGTGGCATTTCAGCCACTGTGCCGGGTGCCCGCCCATTTTGCCTTGTTAATGAGGTGGAACAACGAACTCAAAACGTACAATGGAACAATAAGAGCCACAATAGCCATAATTTTTGCTCCCTGAGGCATGTGAGTATGAAAATAACTTGCTTTCTACTGATGGATTACCAGGGGTATGGAGTCTTCTGAGGACTTCCGAGGGAAAGCAAAGGGATATTTATTGATCGAATGTGGCATGATGTGCCATGAATCTGGGACACACCTTGAGGTGAATTTGCATGTTGTTAATCACATTGACATTCATGTGCACTTGTGAAATTTGTGTCCAAGACACATAAATTTTTGTCATTCGTGTCAGGTGTGCATATATGGATTCCAGGAATTCTTCACAATGAATTTAAAGGGTACAGGTAATCACCATAGGATGGGTCTGGAAGGCTCGGCCATCCACGGCTTTCCTGGATGTTCTTTACCTCTTTACTGGTGAGTTGCACGCCAAGCAGCCCCTGAGAGAAGCATTAACTCTTTCATGTCACCAAACTTTGGTTTTTCAAATTTATTTATATATTATTTATTTATTTATTTATTTATTTATTTATTTATTTATTTATTTATTGTGAAAGGCAAAAAGAATGGCAGACATCTGCCATCCCGTGGTTCACTCCTGCAGATGCCTGTCATGGCTGAGGCTGGGCCTCAGGAGCTGAAGCCAGAAGCCAGGCAATCTATCCAGATCTCCCTTTTGGGTGGCAGAAACCCAGTTACTTCAGCTGTCAGTGTTGTTTCCCAGGGCTTACGGGTGGAAGTTCGGATAAGGAGCTGGAATCAGGGACCAAACCCAGGTATTCTAATATGACATGTGGGTATCTTAACCAGCATGTCAACCACTAAGCCAAATGCCCATCCTAGCAGCAACATTTTTAAGGCAGCATGTGAACAAGGGATGAAAGGGGGTGGGGGTGATTTCCAGAATCCATCCATGGGTTGTCAGAGCCTTGGACCACTAAAAGAACCAAGGTGGCAGCACTGGAATTTCTACTATACTGAACAAGGGGCACCTGTACCTGAGGACTTGCTCACACTCCCCAGTTGTCCTTCTTCCTGATGCATGAAAGCAAGCCAACTCCTTCCAGAAACAGTGAGCTTTTGAGCACACCAGTGTTTGGCCAGGTAAGTGCGACGAGAACAGTTAATCTTAAAGAATTCCTAATGTGGCAACCCAAACAATTCAGTTGAAAAATAAAAGTGACATACTGATTTCTGTACCCCACATTTGCAAAACAGGTCAATAAAGAAACAAACTTTATAAATTGTGAACATAAATAAGCATAACTAATAAACTGTTACTGGAGGGGAAAGCAGTGATAATTGTTTTTCTTTATTTATAAAAATGATCAGGTTCAGAATGAACTGTGGGTAGTCAGTCTATGTATTGCTAATTATCCATTGAGCGTCACCAATAATTATTATTTAATGAGGTCCATGGTATTACAAAGAGTGAACAGCAAAATGCACTGTTTGAAATATTTCATTCTTAAGAAAACTAACGTAAACACAAATAACCAACTGAACAGGAATGCATTATTTCTGTATGTGTGGGGTTATAAAATTTTCTGAGGTGTTCAAAGACTTGAAAAAATGAAAAAAGGAAAACCAAATCCTAACTACAAAGACTCAACATGCTATCTCTAATTAACTCTAATCTTAGTCTCAACGGACTTCCTTGGATCTTGACAAAAGTTTCTAATTCTCATGTAGAAGAATATCACACCAAACACGGGAAAGAATTTTGAGGGGAAAAAAGAACAATGAAAATTCAATAGGTGCTAATATGTATAATAAAGCTATAATCATTTAAACACTAAAATGTAGGTATAGGAATACACACTGAATATGCTGGCGTATCCAGAAATAGATAAAAAATGATATGCAAGTTTAGAACTCTTATGACTGACTGAAGTCCTTCTTTATCACTATACATCCTCTTCAGTGACTCTGAACTCATCTGTAGAATTAGCCTCCAGAATTTGTATCACAAGTGGTGAGTGTAATCCACAACAGCACTCTCCCATTCAGCAGGTGTGTACCTAATATGAAACATATTCTATGTGCAGAAACTGAGAACAAGGCAGAATGAAGCATTAATTCACATTAATTCAAATATTGCACAGAAATTACAGTTTTCCTGGCCCTGTATTGCTTTGGTAGTTAGCCTTCCTGATCCCCAAGAATACCTCTATCTTACCGTTCTGTCTCCATTGGCATACAACTAAAGGTTTATTATACATCATTCCTGCATCTATACTAGTGTTAGTCATTTCACACCACTGTTAAAAGTGTCCAGCCTATCTCCTGGTGCATTAAACTAATTTTCTTCTTGGGTCTCAATGCATTCTTCTTACAGACATTATTCTCCAGGCCAAAAGAAAACAGCATGCTGGCTGGAATTGAATAAAAGTCAATCCATCAGCCATGTGGTTTCAAAGAGGGCAGCATTCATCCCCCAAACATTTATGGGGCTCCCACAGTGACCAAAGAAGTGTGTGCAAAGAAAGAGATGAATAAAATGTGAGCCCAGCATTCCAGGAGCTTGCCCTACTCAGACAGAAAGGCATATTCACAAATGGCTGCATGACAAGAAATGATTGAATAAAAAGCAATATAGTGGCACACCCAAGAAGTTGAAGATACTGGGATGGGCATCTGGCACAGTGGTTAGGACCTTGCTGGGGAGGCTTGCATCCCCTCTCTGCATGCCTGAACTTGAGTCCCAGATCCACTGTGGAATTCAGGTTCCTGCTAATGTGCACCCTGACAGGTACCATGTGACAGCTTTAGTACTTAGGTCCAGGGTACCCATGTGGGACACCAAGATAGGACTCCTGGTATCTAACTTCATCCCCTGGACCAGTGCTGGCTTTTGCAGAAACCTGGGAAATGCAGTAGTGAATGGGAACTCTGTCTCTTTTAGTTTCTTTCCTTCTATCTCTCTACTACTTTAATAAATAAAATAAATAATAAAAAATTTAATAAAAGAAATGGAAACACTTTGTGGCTAGGTATGAAAGGAGTCAGGGATTGGAGAATAAAAACTGTTTTAGGCTAGAAGACCAGTGGGTTTGAGCTCAAGTTTGCAGACTGGCTGTGGTGCTGTATGATTTATCCCGAGAGCCTCACTCCTCATAGTTTGTCCTCTACAGACGCTAAGCCTCAGTTCCCAAATACTGACTGCCATTGTGCACTGAAGACACAAGACATTCACATGCCAGCATTAGGTTGTCTGTTCCTGTGTAACAGATCACTCCCCAAAACTAATGGCTTGAAACAGCACACCTCAATTTGTGTGGTAAGGAATTAGAAACTGCTTAGTTGAATGGTTCTGACAGGATTGCAGCCAAAATGTCGGGGGAGGTTACAGTCTTCTCAGGGCACGACCGAGACCTGACACCCTGCTTCCACACCAACCCCACAGCTGTTGGCAGGAAACCTCAGTTCCTTTCTGACTCTTGGTCCATCCTGTGGGGAGAGGTCTTCCACTGGACAGACCTGCCCATGGAGATTGTTGTGTGTCCTCTCAACAGGCCTGCTGGCTTGCCCCAGAATGAATGATCCAACAGTGTGAGAAGCACAGTGCCTTTTAAGACCTACTCTTCTTTGTTTCTACTGTTCACTTGGAGCAAGTCACTAAGCCCAGCCAGACTTGTGGAGAAGGAAGTTAGACTCCACCTTTTGGAGGAATTTGAACCACTACATTGCCTCCTTCCCTTTGGTGATACTGAGTCTACTGCTTTTTTAGGTGGGATGCCACAGAGGTTAAGAACACAGGCTCTAGGGAGGATGTTCAGGCTACTAACTGGTTAAAGTGATGATTAAGAGGGCCATTCCTCACATTAGAGATCCTCTCTTCAGTTTCTGCCTCTGCTCCCAACTCCAGCTTCCTGCTAACGTGTACCCTGGGAGGAAGTGAGTGGTGGCTCAAGTGCTTAGGTCCAGGCCACCCATGTGGGAGACCCAGATGGAGTTGTCAGTTCCTGGTTTCAGACTCGCTCGTCCCCAGCCAATGCTGAGCATTTCAAGAGTGATCCAGCAGTATTCTATGGCCGTGTCTCTTTCTCTGTCTGCCTTGCACATAAATGAAAGACCAAACCAGATAGACAGATGACAGAAAGACAGAGAATACAGGTTCTAGATTCAAAATGCCTAGGCTGAGGGGCCGGTGCGGTGGCATAGCATGCTAATCTCTCACCTGTGGTTCCAGCATCCCAGTAGGTGCCGGTTCCTGTATTGGCTGCTTCACTTCCCATCCAGCTCCTTGCTTGTGGCCTGGGAAAGCAGCAGAGGATGGTTCAAATACTTGGGACCCTGTACCCATGTGAGAGACCCAGAGGAAGCTCCAGACTTTGGGCTGGCTCAGCTTTGGCCATTACAGCCCTCTGCGGAATGAACTAGCAATGGAAGACCTCTCTTTGTTTCTCCTTCTCTCTGTAAAATCTACCTTTCAAATAAAAATAAATGTTCAGAAAAAAATAAAACCAAAAATGCCTAGGCTGAAACCCCAGGCCTATCACATACTTGCAGTGTGACAGCAGGGAGATAATCTCTCTAAGCCTAGATCCTCTTATCTGGAGATAACATTTAGCACCTGCTTTCATAGGTCCTGTGAGAATAAAATAAATTAATACGTGTAAATCTTACAGGAGCAATGCTTGCCCTGCATGTAAATACACATACATGTCAATAAAGCATATAGAATACTGTTTGGCACATAGTAAGTGCTCATCAAATGCTAATATCATCATCATACTATATTTGTTGTGATTTATTATTATTATTATTATTATTATTATTATCCTTGGTAGTTTTCACTTTGTAATTTCTACTTGGACTGAGTCTGGATGCTTCATTTTACAAAGTTCTAGATTCTCTTGGTAAAGTTTCTTCTTCCTTCCCTTAAGATTTGCTGGCATTTTGATTATCCACTTAATTGACAATTCTAAAACTACCACATCATGACTTAATTACAATCCTGAATCACCCACCAAGTAGTGTAACCCATGGGTACAGATTTGGGTCCCTTTAGAGACAAATTCGAGGGAAGGAGAAAAGAAAAGATTCTGAGAAACCTGTGAGACACTTAATTTTATTACATTTATTTATTTATTTATTTACTTGAAAGGAAAAGTGACAGGGAACAGGGATAGAAGGGGAGAGGGAGAGAAAGAGTTCCCATGAGATAGTTAATGCCCCAAATTGCAGAAGTGACCAGTACCGGGAAGCCAAAGCCAGGAACTGGGGGTCAGGAACTCAGTCCAGTTCTCGCATGCAGGTGTCAAAGAACCAGGTCCTGTACCATCAGCACTGTCTCGCCTCTCCCGACCCCCTCAAACCCTGAAAGTCCAAAGTAGCAGGAAACTGGAACCAGGAGCAGAGTATTAAGCCCATGTATTCCTGGAGATGGCACACAGGTGTCTTAACCAACATCTTCCTAACTGGCATCTTGAGTGTTAGGTCAAATGCCCACTAAATATCCAATTATTATGATTTTGTTAAGCCATGGATTAGGAGGGAGCCATGAAGAGGACTTAAGTTTTCATGGCAAGTTGTTTCCTAAGGCCAGCAGCCTCCGTCCACAGTGGCCAGTCCCTAGAGTCCCTCAGAGGATGCTTGTGGGGGCAAGGCGGCCTCTGGGATTGAATCCACTCCATTACGCCTTTAACACCTGGAGCCTAGGCGCTCATTACCCAGTCAAGCACCTCCCATGGGAACTGTTACCAGTTCGAAAATACAGCTTTAGGAGCATGCAGTCTTCCGGAAAGGTTTTTGTTGGGGAGAACAGGCTGGAGGAGGGATGACTTAGGGTTTTCTGAGTAGCTGAAGACAGCTGGTTTCTCTAAGAGGAAGATGAGAAAATCCTGGGTTAAATCCAAATGAGCTCTCTTTCCCCTCCCACCTTCACTTCCACCCCTAGGTAAACAGAGACTTAGGCAGTCATTACACAGCATGTGCCTAGCAATTTCCCACGTATGGCTGCCATGCTTACTGCAGACAGTCGCACTAAGCTTGATCCTGCCTCTCAGCTAAAACAGGCCTTTTCATCCCTTCTTTCTGCAGTCTGTGTCTCTGTATCATCAGAAAAATACAGCCCAAATTCTGGAAGCTGCAGAAGGGGTAATGACAAGGGAAAATGTGCAAAAAGGTAACCCACTGTACCACAGCAGCGGCCCCTCCTACGAACTTCTCCAATCAGGATGGCAAATGCAAGTGTCCTACGAAGCATGGATCTGGACTTTTCATAATGGAAACCTCTCCTGATAGTTTTCAGTTCTTGAAACTTTGCACCTTTGAAAATGTATTTTTATTAGTGTTTTAATTAGAAGATGGAAGGGAGCAGGTCTATACCAAATTTTCAAAGACCAACACAGCAATAGGTAACAAGAACCTAAGAAAATCAGCTTATCATTTTGCTTTCAGACATCCAATCCTAAAGGAATAATGAGTTTATGACAAGGATACCTGGATGGCAAACTGCCCATTCTCTGGGAAACCTGAAAGTCGGTCAGGAATGAGATCACTGTAGAGTCAGTGCCCCTATGCCATTTGGAAGTCCGACATCCCCTACTACATTAACATAGTGACTTCTCCATGCTGTTTTGACTCTATTAGCAGGTGCTCTCCCCCTAACTTCTTGTTATTCTGCAGATTTCACTCAGTTTCAGCCTCTCCTGCTTGTGGCATTGACTCTCTATTGATGGATGGTGCTCCTACCTTTCTGTGTCTTTCATTTCCTGTTCCCACCACTTACTGCTTGGATCTGTCTGGCTCACCTCTAGCTCCTGGTGACAGTGTTTCCAACTCATCCAGCTACCCATGGTCACAAGAAACAAGTTTTTTTGCAGAATCATGGCCTCTGATGACTCCTGGCTCTTGCTGACTCATGGTTCTCCCAGGCCCGCTGTTCTTCCTGACCTGTTCCCATTGACCCACAGATCCTGCTGAACTGTGGCTCTTCTGACCCCCGTGCCTGCTGACTCATTGCTCCTTCTGACGCATGGCTGCAGCTGACTCACAGCTCTTGCTTCTGCTAACCCAAGGCTCCTGCTGGTCCAAGACTCCTGTGGGCCTGAGAGCCTCATTGACTATGTCCTCTGCAGAACTGCTGTGATGAAAATGGTCCCTGCTAACCCATGCCTTCTGTTTACCCCCATGTTTCTACCAGAGAGCAGAGAAGACTCTAATATGTCTGAAGATTCAGGGCTCCAGAAAGCCAGATCTTAGTTGAGGGTAGGCCTGAGATCACATCGATAATCATTGGCGCTCACTATGGACATCACCCAGGAGTGCCCTTTGTGCCCCTCCTCCACCCGCAACTATCCACTACCTCCTGTGACCACTACTGAGCTGACTTCATTGTTTGTTCTCAGCCATATGGCAGACAGGCCAGGAAGAGTCCCTCAGCTCTAAGTTAATGGAAATGGAGCTTGTTTTTGTTTGTTTGTTTGTTTGTTTTTTAACAGAAGTCCTTACTGCAATTCTTCAAAAAGCCTCTCTCTCTCTCTCTCTCAATTCCCCAAGAAGCTACTTCTTGTAATATGTGTGATGAGTTCTGGATATTCTTGAAAAGTTTACTTTTTGTTTTAAAAGAATGTTTCTCAAATGAAAAATTTATTTGAATATTAAATATTTGAAAACAGAAGCAACAAAAAGGTTAGCTTTATAAATTTTCAAAGGTAGAAGATAGCCTGAAACTTTGGCTCATCCCTCTTTTGTCCAAGTATCTCATACAACAACCTACCCAGAAACAATCTAGTTTGTCTTTGAACACTGGAGTTCGCTCACTTGGAGGCAAGCCCTTGCTTCTTTGCATATGCCTCAGCACAACAAAGATTTCTTTTACAGATTCCAGTATGGACCCACAGAGGAAATAAGATTAAATTTTTCATATCACAAAACTTCAAATTTTTAATTGTAGCTATTGGATCAGTCATTCATTCATTATTTAGTTCTCAACAGCAAAATACTTATCTGGTCCAAAATGTCAATAGCTGAGATGGAAAAACACTATTCTATTTCAATACAAAGAAAGAATTTTATTATCCCAAAATTAGGGATTTACCTGACACAAGAGATTACCTTCCCTCAAAATAAAATATGTTTGAGGATTGAGAACAGACCTATGTAAACTCTCAGAGCATTCTTCTTGTTTCTAAATTGCAAAATAGTGAAGACAATAAAGCTTCAGCCAGGCTTCAATTACACAGATTTCTAAATAAAGTTTTCATTACTTGGTTTTTGGCTTCCTTGTATTTATCAAAAGGCAGGATGAGGTAACCAGCGCCTTTTGGCTGCATATAGAACAAAGGCAGCCCTTTGCTCAGTGCTTGCAGTAATTCTCAGTAGCTCCTCTCTGTATCTTCTGGCTGCCTACTGTCTGGACTGATGGCCAACCTGGAGCTTCATGTGTGAAAGTACAGCCCTGCAAGTGGACAGTCTGCACCTGGGAAGCCGCCAGGTCTTTTTGCCTTTGCTTTTTACCAACCTGGTAATTTCCACTCATGGAAGCAGAAGATGTGATTAAGGACACAGAGCAGTTGTTTTTGCTACTACTAGTTGCTGTCGTGTGTGTTGAATACTAATGAGTAATTATTCTTTGCCAGAGATAAGTCAACAAGTTAAGGCAACTCAACAAATCAACAATGGCCAAAGGAGGTCATATTAGCCAGAAAACAAAGGAACTGTTTAAAATTTGTAATATATAAAGAGCTTTTATGGATCAATAAAGTAATCCTAAAACACTCATCAATTAAAGCAATGTAAAACTGTGACATTTTACTCCATCAAGTTACCAAAAATTTTAAGTGCTCATTGTTGATTCAGAGTAATCAGATCTGATCTACAGTGGCAAATAACGATTCATACAATATTTCTAAAAAATCCAATATGGAAGTTACATGTAAAAAACTTTTACAGTAATCAGAATCTTAACATTTCAAGGAAATTATCCTTAAAATATTATTGGAGATCAGAGATTTATGGACAAGAATATAGTCATATTTAAATAAATACCATGGTATTAACTATAGTCAACAAGCTATGCATTAGATTCTCTTAGCTTGCTTATAACTGAACATTTCTGCCCTTTGACCTTTACCTTCTTTTGTTGCCCTATCCCCCAGTCCATAATAACCACAATCCTACCAGTACTTGTATAAGCAAGTGTCCTCACCCCTTCCCCCCCCACACACACATGGTGACTGTCGGTGGCAATGCCTATGTTCACTAATTTAATTGTGACAATCATTACACAATATATACAAAGTCATTATGTTTGCTTCAAGCTTGAATGTACACAATTTTGCCAGTTAAATGTTTCTTGAAAGAATGCAACCAAAATATCTATGATAGAAAAAGAATAAATAACATCCAAATTGCCAGAATTTAGCTGTTTCTCATGATGGAAAATATTCAGTCATTAAGATTGGGCTTCAGAGACACAAACTGTTTCCAACCTATCTTGTGTGAGACAATTCCTCAGGGGCTTCAGGAAAGGATCAGAGACACGGCAGAGGCGACTTTGGAACGGTGGATCACGACCACGAGGGAGTCTTGGCCATTGTCGTTATGAGTGGCCCAGTACTGCAGTCACCTTGTGCTGCTGTGAAAATTTAAAAATCGTTGAGGAGGCTTTTTAAGCCTGAAGACAAGTTTGTCTGGGGAAAGATTCCTGTCCTGAGTCTTAGGCAGCCCCGTCTGGCTCCACCTGGCTTCCTACCTCAGGGCGGATGCTGCTGACCTCAGCCTGTGGAAACCACTAGTTCCCACCTCATGCAGTTGTCCTAATAGTTCAATGCACTTGTGCGCATTAAAAGACAGTGAGTATGACTGGTAACTTCAGACTACCCAATTGTTATGAAGTAACTGAAGAACCATCTACAACATAACAAAGTGGAATGAGCAGACTCCTCTGAGAACAGACAGGTTCACCTAAACATGAAAGTCTGCAAAGTTCAGGAAATCCAACATGGAAACCCTCAGCAGCCACTTCACTCACTCTGGGATCATGTGCTAGTTGCTTAATTCTTCTGAGACTTAGTTTCCTTCTCTGTGTCCCGGGTAATAATCCAAGTCCCCATGTCTTAGAATCATAATAAAGTACAGGAGCTAGAAAACTATACAGCTAATTCCAGCCCCTCATCATTTTTATCAGTAATGTTCTACTGGAGGATAGGCACTCATTTCTTTTGCTACCAACTACGGTTTTTATATATTTGTGCCGCAAGGGCAGTCTTGAGTTGTTGCAGCACAGACCACGTGGCCTGCAATACTTCAATTGCCCTTTACAGAAGAATTTGGCTGACCCTAGAAGCAACATTAAAAAATTACCTTGAACAATGTCTGTCACTCTAGAGATAACTGCTATTATTACTACCACTATTACCATTATTTTAATGGATTCCTCTGCTTCAAAGTAATTCTGAAAATCACAAAGTCCAAACCCGTTTTCATCAGTATTAAATCTAATTAATTCCAGATGGATGCGTCATTCTTGCTGAGTCATTCTTTAAAAGCCATTCAAACAACAGTTCCTAAAGAACTTTTCCATAATACATCCCAATGTATCCATCATCACCGTTGGAAAATATTTTTTGTTCCCAGCCTTCACTTTCTCATCTATTTCTGTGCATGATCTACTCGCAAACAGGATAAGGAAGTGTCTGGTGTGAAGTGTTTGTATAGAAGCTTATCTTCTATTTCTATTCCTTTTTTTTTTATTGGAAAGATAAATTTACACAGAGAAGGAGAGACAGAGAGAAAATCTTCTGCCCACTAGTTCACTACCCAAAATGGCTCTACAACGGCCAGAACTGAGCTGATTCGAAGCCAGGAGTCAGAAACTTCCTCTGGGTCCCCATATGGTGCAGAGTCCCAAGGCTTTAAGCCATCCTCTGCTGCTTTCCCAGCCACTGTGCTGGTTCCAGAAGCTTGTTCTGTTATAGAACGAGTGTGTGGTTACATCACAGTTTCCTCCCCCGAGGGTCATGTGACTTAAATTCCCTTTTATCCCTCATGCAGGTTCCAGTCACAGGCATCTTGGGCTCTAGAAATCCAGCCAGTGTAGACTCAGGGAAAGAGTCAGGGATCAAGAAATCTGGCCCAGCCCCGCGTACGAGGTCTAAACTGAGGCAATATGTTTCATTCTATGTTTAAAAGGCATGATTTGTGTAGGCTCAATTCAGGAGGTATGATGAATTTAGGGGAACAAGTGCAGCACCTGATGTCAGTGCAGACACACAGGCTGTGCACCTGTCCATTCAGAACTCAGATGCCTACTCAGAGCATCAGAGCAGAGGATGCTGCATCTGGCTTCATACGATGTAGTTAAAATAGATGCAGTCTGCCTCAGTTTACTCAAATTCCAGATAAGTTGGCTAAACATCCAGTCCCAGCCCAGGTGAGGTTGAGATGAGACTAAAATGGTTTCTGTTTCAGCCAATATCATCTCTGTGCCTTGGGGGCAGCATCATGGAAGGTCCTGAAGGTAGAGATATCAAGAATTCTGGAAGGGGTCTGGTACAATAACCTAGTGGCTAAATCCTTGCCTTGCATCTGCTGGGATCCCATATTTCATTCAGCTCCCTGCTTGTGGCCTGGGAAAGCAATAGAGGACAGCCCAAAGCCTTGGAACCCTGCACCTGCGTAGGAGACCTGGAAGAAGCCTTCCTGGCTTCGGATCAGCTCAGTTCCAGTCATTGCAACCACTTGAGAATTGAACCAGCAGATCTTTTTCTCTGTCTCTCTTTTCTATAAATATGCCTTTTCAATGAAAATAAATGAATCTTTTAAAAAATTCCAGAGGAAAGGGAATATGAAAGTGCCATCTTACACAGAATAGCCACTGATCTCTCTGACCTGCAAAATTTCAGCCACTTATGAGTCCTAATTAAATATTCTCAGCATACAAGAATGTTTCTTCACATGTTGAAAAGTGGAACTAAAGGAATGAGTTTATTTTTGTGAAGCAAAATTGTCTTATAACGTGTAGAAAATGCATATGATTAAAAATACATGCATAGATATAAAATTACTTTGCACCAACATAAACTTATGTTGTTAAAAGATTATTAATTTGGGTGAATGAGAGAACGAGAACAAGACAGATAGTGGCTTGTTCACTCTCAAATGCTTCAAAAGGATAGGGCTGGCCCTGAGCCCGAGCCCAAGCCCGAGCCAGATGTGGGAATGCAAGAAAGACCTTCTATGAGTCCTGGGGGAGGGGGACAGGATTCAGTTACTGGCTCTATCACTTGCCATGGTCCGCATTGGCAAGATGCTGGAGTTTGGAAATGGAGCCAGTAGGCAAACCTAGGCACTCTGCTATGAGCTACAGCTGTGCTAACCCTGAACTCACAGGTTCAACTCTGTTTTCCCACAAACTTCTTGAAGTATCCTCATAAAATCTTTGCAGAATTTCAATTCCCCCTGAAACACCAAGTAATACATGGAACATTTTAGGTCTAGTATAGGGCCTGGAAAAAATTAGAATTGCTAACACGTTGCCAAATGATGACGGTGGACAAGGGGCCAAAGTTTGGGAAAATGGAAGAACAGAAATAACTTATATGCAAAATCTCCAGTTCGGAACTCAGAGTATGAGCTCTATTTCCACGAAATTTTCATTACAAACCTAAAGAGCTTAAATAAATTCATTTTGCACAGGAATAAGTTGAGATACGAGAAATAAAATGGACTGGCTCAAGATACGATGTCTAGAAGCGGTGATTCTCAAGTGGGAAACAAGTGAAGAATTGAAGACACGAAAATCAAGCTGAACATCCACAAGGCCCAAGAAGTTACAAGGGAATCTTCTCTGCAGCAACTTTCAACACATGTCTTCTAGCTGCATTTGTTATCACATGACAACCAGCACCTCGTGTCTCTCTGGCCTTCTTAGAAAGAGAAGTCAAAAACCACTGCATCACCCAGGAGCTTTATAAGACGAGCTTATTCTCGGAGTCCACTCCAGCAGCACTAAATCCAAGTTCCTGGGGCTGCAGCCTGGCAACCTGCGTTTTGTCATGTTCTATGGAGCATTCATATTCAAATCTTAAGAACCGCACATCCTCGGCCAGTGGTTCTCTGCCTTGCTGCATGTTTAAATCATTGGCAGAGCTTTAAAATCACTGACACAGTCAATTGACCTAACTTGGAGCTGGGCACTATGACTTTGTACACCTCTTCACCAGTGCTAACAGTGAACCAAGACTGATGAATCTAGACATTCTTATCAGATACTTTCACGTATGAGGCCCAAGTTGGAGAAACAGGAGTATGTCTTTGGAGCACAAGAGGTCATTTTAGCTATAGTGCATCAGTGAGTATTGCATATACCCAAAGTCTGTTGTGTCTACACAGCAGCTTATATGCACCTAGAAGGAAAGTGCAAGGGGGCTATATGGAAAGGAATTGCTGGTTTTGCCTCAGGTCCCAAGAAACCAAACTACTGCTTTCCCTAGTAATTCACAATTATCTCCAAAGCCAAACACCCGCCAGGAAATGAATCCACCAGCACACTTAGCCGGGAAGATGACCATCCAATGCCCGGAGTGGCCGCTAGCCAAAGTAACTGATCCACAGATGGCTCACCCAGTCAGGCATACAGACCTGGCTTTGGTGCCTAGCCTAGTCATGTAGATAAAATGCAGGACACCGTTTTCCAGTTTAATTTGTTAACTTGTGACTAGTCTGATGTCCTAAACAGCGATAATAAATAGAGTGTGGGAGTCACCTTCTGAGTGATGTTCATAAACTGTGGTCACCACGGACTAATTGAATGAAGAAGAAAGGGGAGTGAGGCCACAGTGTCTGATAAAAAAAAAAAAAAACTGGGAACAGAATCTCAAAGGACTACGGGCTTGTTTCCAGTAGTGGAGTGTGGAGCAAAAGAACAGAAAATAGATTCGATAGGGCCACTAAGCATGCAAAGATAAAGAGTGGGCATGAAAGCAGATATCCAGAATTAGAGATGAAGCAAAACAAAGCAAGTCAGTTGTGGAGGCAGGATTTGGAAAGCATCCCAGAGGACCATCGGATGCAGGTGGATGCAGACATTTATGGGATGGCTGTCGCTGAGCTGATAGGCTGGACAGGAGACATCAAGGGCAGTCAGCCTGTTTGGACAACATCCTTCATTGCCTCCTGCCATATCTGTCAGCTGGTCACCAAATATTTAGTAAGCCCTTACCACGGGCCAGGCAATGGGTGGAGCTGGACTAGATTTCGGCAATTTTGCTGAATAGTTTTAACTTGGAGAAACATGATCTCCAGACTCATTCATACATTCTGTAAATATCTAGGGAATCTTTTGTGTCCCATGCAGCATGTTTAACAACAGGGGTATATACATAAAGAAAAGCTACTGTTCTCACATATCACACATAAGGGGCGGGGGGCAGACTATAAGCAACAATAACGACAAAAAAAGTACAATATAAAAAATACACTCGGGCCCGGCGCAGTGGCGCAAGTGGTTAAAGGTCCTCGCCTTGCACGCCCGGGATCCCATATGGGCACCGGTTCTAATCCCGGCAGCCCCGCTTCCCTTCCAGCTCCCTGCCTGTGGCCTGGGAAAGCAGTCGAGGACGGCCCAAAGCCTTGGGAACCTGCACCCGCGTGGGAGACCCGGAAGAGGCTCCTGGCTTCGGATCGGCATAGTATCGGCCCTTTGCGCTCACTTGGGGAGTGAATCATCGGACGGAAGATCTTCCTCTCTGTCTCTCCTCTCTGTATATCCGCCTTTCCAATGAAAAAAATAATAAAAATAAATCTTAAAAAAAAAATACACTAGAGTGCTGTGAAGACTGTAGATTACTCATGAGAAAACTTTCCTTGAAGAAAATGTTTCCTTTAAAAAAAAGAATCAATTAACTATGTGAAAGGGAGAGAGAGAGAAAGAGAGAGAGCAAGAGCAAGCTTGGTTCACTTCCAAAGTAATAGCTTTCATAAATTATATGTAATATAGCTATATGTATATCTATGTATAGACATATCTCTTACAGGAAAATCTACATACATACGGAGAAAGATAATCTATAGAATACATTGAAGAAATGCTGAATGCAATTTAAACATTTCAGTATACAAATATAGGCAACACATACTAAGGGAGTCTTAGATTCAACTCTACCATTCTGGTAGACATCTCTCTCTCCTCCTCTCTTGATCCCAATGAAAATGTAAACCCCAGGAATGCAGTGTCACTTCTGCCTACAACAGTCTGGCAGTTGTTCAACAGCTAATCAAATGGTGAGTAAAAATGGTCAGAAAAAGCAGAGGAAGGTTGTCCACGAAAATTAAGAACAAAAAGGAAGAAGAGGAGCAAAGCAAGGTGGTGAGAACAAACTGATGTCCTTCCATGCCTGAGCACCCCTGTGCGCAAATGGGAAGAAAGACCTTTCAGCACTGTTGAGTTAGAGTTAATGTGTGTCATGTTTCTGGAATATACTATTAGCACTGTGCAAATGTTTGTTAAACAGAAGAAAACCATTTGCTTTTGTTTACCATTCCCATGTATGAGATACACAGGTTTGGCCTTTAAATTCTCATTTTTGCTCCAGAAACACTTTCACCCCCGCCAAATCATGGGTGTTGTTGGAGTTCACAGCCTCAGAAAGGGAGTTTGGCTACTGCATCAGTGAAACAGAGGGCAAGGCCTGACCCAAGGAGGCAGCAGGGCAGGAAGGATGACCTCATCCCATGGGAACAGATGGAATACTGGATGTTCCAGGCTTGCCTGGACATCAACGGTACTGGCTACCAGGCTGTGCTTGTCCAGGCCATGGGCCAGTGACAGCTTGGTCTGGTAGTGTAGCACTAGGTTTTTATTCTCCTCTCTAGCAGGCTGTCATCAGCCTTATTCTATATCCACTGGCTTTAAGTCCAGTGAGTCCATAACTAGGGTCTTCCTGAGAACTGCCTGTTTTGGGCTCCTAGTTCACCCAACCATACTCTGAATCCCAATGCTAAGAAGCCTGTTCAGAACCCTTAAGGTCTGGGAGATATATATATATATATAT
Source organism: Ochotona curzoniae (assembly GCF_017591425.1). Classification (NCBI taxonomy): domain Eukaryota; kingdom Metazoa; phylum Chordata; class Mammalia; order Lagomorpha; family Ochotonidae; genus Ochotona; species Ochotona curzoniae. The sequence goes on from NW_024465421.1 coordinate 10,885,275, forward strand.
ATATATTATATATCGTTGTTCCTTTTATTTATTTGAGAGGCAAAGACAGAGAGAAACAGAGTGTATACCCACCCACTGGGCCGCTCCCTAAACGCCCACAAAGGCTCAAGGTGAGAGCATCACCAGCAGAAAGCCAGCCTTAACAATGGGGCCATGACTCAAAGACAAAAAACTTAGGTATCAAAACCTGTGGCTTGAACAGCCACGCCAAACGCCCACCCCAGCTTCCTATTTTTTCAAGACTCCCTCCCCTCAAACCCATGCTCCCTGCCCCAGAGACGAACCATGTCGGGCAAACTCAAGTTCACTCTGAGTGACTTCTGGGAGCACCAAGGCCCACAGCAGGCACACCTCATTAGTTCACTTCAACCTCTGTCTCCAGATGTAGAAACAAAATATCTGCCTTGATCCAAGCATGCCCTAGCTCTTCAGTTTTACCACCTATCTTGTTCCTCAGATCATTATCAACAGCTAGAAAAGACAAAGGTTGGAAATTCAGATTGAAACACATATTATGCACTTGGCCTTCACAGAATTTGGAAGTGACCTGAACTGACCTTGGGATGAATCCTAGTTCTACCACTTTCTAACTAGCAGAATGTAAGCACTCTTCTGTGATTCTGTTTCCCCATCTGGATAAGCTAGGGACTATAATAGCTCCTATTCCTAGGAGCTGTCATGAATCAGGATCTACAAAGCACTTAAAATAGTACTTGATGAGGTGGGTATTTAGCCTAGCAACTAAGGCACCAATTAAAGCACCCAAGTCCAATGCCAGAGTCCCTGGATTCAGTAACCAATTCTTGTTCCTGCCTTCGGTTTCCTGGTTCAAGTAATTGGGTTACTCTCATCCAATATGGGAGACATAGACTGCCTGTGTCCCAAACTCCAGCCCTGTCCCCTCCTGGCCAATGTCAATAAGCTCTGTATTCTCTATAATAGCTTTCTCCCTCTCTTTCTTACACAAAGAGATAAAAATAAATTTCAAGAATGTTAGCTAGGGGCACTGGGCAGTAGCTTAGTGGCTAAAGTCCTCACCTTGCATGCACTGGGATCCTATATGGGTACCTTTTCATATCCTGGCTGCTCCACTTTCCTTTCAGCTTCCTTTTTGTGGCTTGGGAAAGCAGTCGAGGATAACCCAAAGTCTTGGGATCCTGCCCCTATGTGGGAGACTCAGGAGAAGTTTGGATTGGCTCAGCTCTGGCCAGGGAATGAACAAGCAGATATTTCTGTCTCTCTTCTCTGTAAATCTGACTTTCCAATAAAAATAAATAAATCTTAGGAAAAAAGAATATTAGCTAACATGTATTAAGTGCTTAAGTGTTGACTATGATTTCAGGTGCACTATCTCATTTAATTTAATCTTCGTAAATAAAAGGTTGTAAAAGTAAATGAAGACACTTAAATTCCAGAAAAAAAGCAACAGCATTTGCAAGGTCATCTCAGTCACCAGACCCAGCATTGCTGGGCCACTACTCCGTATTTCTCTAAACCAGACCCTTGGAACATCAAGAACATTCTACATAAAAATCAAGATTTCTACAAGCACCAGGCTTTTTTTCTATCTACCTGAAACTACCAATGAATTGTAATACCAAGTCACAACAAAGCTGAATACAAAGAGTGGCTGAACAGAACTCACTGGCACAAAAATCAAGGCCCTGGCATCCAGCAGGGAACATGAAGCGTAAAGTCTCTGCCTTCCTGATTCTTAGCCTTTGAAGGGAGAGACAGATAAACAGATAAATATATAATGCAGCTGCTACTAATGAGTGCTGTTAAGAAAAACGAAGCAGATTCATGGGATTCCTCAGCATCCCTTATACCCTTGGATGCTGTGTTGCAGTAGCCATTTCCCGTGACCCACCATCTGACATACGCAATCTTTCGAAGTGGCCAAGAAGTTTCAGAGCAGATAGGAGACTAACACTTAAAAGATCAACCCCACAGAACAGATGGCTTGATTATTTCATGCCAATTAAATCAGCGTTTCAGCTGTCTGATCCATTGCTCACTGATCAAGCTGCAGGGAGCCTCTTGTGCTGGTGCAGATATCTGATTTAACGTAAAAGACGTTAATGGAGACAGACATGAGAGTCACACAGACAATTGAGCAATATTGAGATTAAGAAATGACACAATGCTATCAATTGGAGGCAAAGGAGCAAGTAGAAATTGTAGGACAATAAGTGAGATGGGCTAAGAAAACCTCGTGTAATTAGGGCAATGTCAGGGGAAGTGTGAGCATGCTAACTATTCAATCCATTGCAATAGATGTCATCATCAGTGCAGCTGCTCACACCTGACTCTGTTCTGCACTACTTCCTAAAAGGGTGAGGTTCAGAAATATACTTGTGTTCCATAACTACAGATAGACTCAAAAACAAAAAGGTGAAATGTCACATTCAGTGAACAATGGACAACAGAGTGAGCTGGGTTAAGATTGGACATCATGTTTCATTTTTATTCAATATTTGATCACGAGTTCAGTGGTAACAAGAGTGGTTCAATGCCTTCTAAAACTAACTAGAAAGTGAAGGTACCACCTGTGAGATCATTTAACACCAGACACCAGGATGCTACAAATTAACTAATTTTGGGTCATCATGCAATCTTGCTGGAAAAGCAATCAGGGTAGGCCATATGTCTGCAAGGCTTATGATGGAGTCAGCCCAGCAAGAAATGGGTCTTTCTGTCCTACATCATCCTAGGAAGAGATTAAGTTCTAGGACAGGACACAAGGTTTGAGACACGGGCTTAGACTGTGATGACATGCAAGAATTTTTATTCTCCTTTCTGAGACTATTAGTCAATATAAGCCCAATAGGGAGCAATGAAAATGCCTAAAACTCTTCCAGTGGTGAGCACAAGCTCCCTGAAGCATCGACCATAAAGAAATGGTCCAAGTCGGAATGCCTGAAGAGACATGTGAGCAAAGATGGGAGGTATGGGTCATTCTCTTAGTTATATGGGTAGTAACTCTTTTCCATTACTTCAGGCACACCAGGAAAACATCCTTAAAAGCTATGAGCTGTCACAGTGTAGCTTTGGTGGGAAAATGGCCAAATAGATCAACAGAGTAGACCAGAAAACCCAGAAAAGAGCCCGTGTAGGTGTGGGACATTTAGTATACTATAAAACTAGCTGTTCAAAATGGTAGAGAAGAATTGGGGTGTTCAATAATTGATATGCAGCCACTAAGAAAACAAACATAAATATTTACCTTTCAGCACACTCACATATTTTAATGCATTCTGGATGTATTCTTAAATAAGATCAAAACTCAGAAATCAGCAGGAAAAACACTGATAAATCTGATCGCAAAACTTATTCTCTGTGTTGAAAAATATCCTAAAGAAGACTAAAAGATAAATGAGAGGTGGGAAGGAAATATTTTCAACATATATAAAAACAAAAGACTGATACTCAAATATATCAAGATTTCTAAAAGATCAATAAGTAGAAACATTGAAATTTAATGGAGAATTGGACAGACAATATTAATAGACCATACACAAAGAGAAGAAATGCAAATTAAAATGCTTGTTCTTTCCAGGACGCAGAATGATGTAAAACAGAACAAGTGTTGTTTCACCAACCTTTTCCCGATAGAAAAGCAATGCTGAGGTAATATTAAGTATGTGTTCATGAGACTTCTCATACACTGTTGGTAGAAGTGAGACTTTTCTAGAAAGCTGTAGCAATACTTCGTTTTTAAAGAAATGCACAGAGCTATGTATCAAGCAATCAGGGCCAATACCCTGGAGAAATGCATATACATCATGCCATACATAGATGTTACAAAACAAATGTTCATATTTGGCAACAATTTCTGTATTTAAATCGAATCTTCAGTGTGATGGCATTTGAAAGCAGAGCCCTTTGGGAAGTCATGAGCTCATGGGGACAGAGCTTTCATGAGCAGCCTCAGGGAACACAGAGGAGGCCAGAGAACTAGCTCAACCTCTTTCTGCCATGTGAAGACACAAGGACAAGTAGGCAGTCTGCAGCTTAGAACAGTGTTCGTCAAGACTCGGGCATGGTTAGTCTCGGACTTTCAACTCCAGAACTGTGGGAAACAAAGCTTTGTTATTTAAGTCACCTACCCTAACTGTAATAACAGCTTGGACCAATACAATATATTCAGAGATCAGCAAAATACCCAGTATTAGCAGAAACCCACATCCACACAATAGGAAGAAATAGGGATTACCATTGCAGTGCAAGTTAAGGCATCACCTGTGATTCCAGTTCCAGTCCCAACTGCTCCACTGCTGCTCAAGTTCTGTGCTACTGAATCTGGCAGAGCAGCAGAAGATGTCAGAGCACTCGGGCCTCTGCTCCTCACATGGGAGACCTAGATGGAGTTCTGGGCTCCTAGCTTCAGCCTGACACAGCCCTGACTGCTGCAGCCATTTGGGGTGTGAGCCAGTGAATAGGAAATCTCACTCTCTCTTCCTCTCCCTGAACATCTATAACGTTGCTTTTCAAGGAAAAAAAAAAAGTACATCATGAAAAAATATTGGATAAAGCAGATTTTTAGGGGAAAACGCTTATATGGAAACATTTTCAACATGGACCATTAAAAATGCAAGTTGAATGATAATGTGATACTATGTTTGTTACAAGAAAAAGTCACGAAAACTCAAAGCTAAATTTTATTTTTAAATAATACATAAACATGTAACTTATGAATATATAGATATATACATATAGACACAGCTGTAGACTTATGTGTAGATGTAGCCGTAGTTGTAGACATAAATACATAGATGTCATGTAGCTGTATACCTGTATATATAGATAATGCTGTTAAATATGGATTTATGTATATGCTTATATAATATACGAGGAATGATTTGGAGGAACTACATTAAACTAATACCAAAGACTACCTCTGGAATGACGATGTGAGAATCAGAGCAGGGAGAAGAGCAAGTTTGACTTTACGTTTTTGTATATGCAAATATGGATATACATAATTATGAAAAGAATTATTTTGATATTCCACAACAAGAAAGAAGAGTGAAAGGAAGAAAGAAGGAGGAAAGGGGGGAAATTGAAACAACTTGTATAAAAAGAGATCAAGTTTTAACTTTCACCTTGAGTTAGGAAGAAATTATTGAAAGTAAAGGATATCCTGAGATCTCTAAGTCAGAGATGTGATCAAATAATTCTGCAAGAGCCTGAACACAAAAAGATTAGTTGTGAACGTGTTGGAGCCTAAACCAGAGTGGTGATCCAAACACCTTCCTGGAAAGGTAACATTTCAAGTGCGACTCATTCAATGTGGGTAAATTTCACCCATACCTCATTGTCTTGCAGCTGAGGATTGGGTCTGTGGATTTGGGCAATTCCTTATGATCACAGAGCTAGTAAGTGGCAGATGGCATTCTAAACAGGGACTTTGGAGTCTAAATTCTGTGTGCTTTCCAGATATCTTTGAGCTTAATACATTTGTTTCTCCTAATGGCCCTGTGAGGTATTGGATTTCAATCCTATTTTCATATCAAGACACTCAGGCTGCAGTTAAGAAAAAAATGTTCAGTGATTGAGTGAAGGCCCAGGTTCACAACAAGGCCATAATCTTTCTCACACTGTCAATGAGATAGATTGGATGTCTATAATTATTATGAAAGTAATGTCTGTGGGCAGATTTGTGGATTGTGCAGCACATTTTCGCTGGGGGACTGTGATAGATGATCTACTGAATGCCTCCCTAACTTAGAACAGCACCCAACAAAAGCCTATATCCCCAGAATCGTCCTCATCTACCCCAGGTGGGACTAGCAGGATCTACTCTCCTAGGAATTTGTAATTGGGGCCAGGGCTATAAGTAACCTCCATGGTTTCTCTCAATCTCAGGACTGCGTGAAGCCCGTGTGGGGAAGTAATTGGTGAACACGTATAAGCAGTAATAAGAAGTTCGTCTATTATGAAAGGGAGCTGAATCAGATTCATGGAAAAGAGCAAAGAGGAGAGACATCCAATGACCCTAACCAGAGAGAAACAGAGTGTCTGGCTTGGTTCTCTAACTCTCACATTTTCAGCATGAGAACCAACTACACACATGCCCTTGGGGGTCCCCTGCAGTATCCTTTTCCTTGTACCTGCTTTATTATTAGGCTATTGTATACACATACAATCTTCCAGTTTCCTCCTCCCCTTGCTTTACGTGCAGACACAGGCTCTGTATCCCTTGGTTTTATTCACTGACATCCAAATGAAAAAAACCAAAGTTCCCAGCCAATGACTTCTTGTCCTGCATTTTATTTTTAAAATCCAATGCCTAAAGTACTGTCATGTGCCAGCAAAGAAGAGCAGATATTTATTTGGTCTAATATATTTCCCTAGTCTTTAGACTGAAGGAGGACAAAGAGAGACAATAAGATGGGTGATCTGATTTAATCTGCAACCTAAAGGACCCAAGTTCTGATTCAGTGCCCATTGCATAACAGTCAATTTTGTGAATTCGATGAGCACATCCCTCCTACCCAGATAACTTGAAGCTCTTCTTCTGCATATAGTTTTCACTGCTAACCTCTCTCATCCTCCTTGGTATCAGCACTTCCCCCGAATAACACTTGCATGCCTTTAGACATTCTCAACACCGAACTATCCTGTTATCCTTACAAGAAATCAGGCACTGCTAATGCAGAGGTGATACCCTAGGCTGCCTAATTCTCAAATCTGGTCCATGTTTAAGATGCAGCTGCTTAGAAGGTAGTTTCCAGCAAAGAGTCTGTGAAAAATGCTGTGCTTCTAGACTTTATTCCTTTCAATTTTTTTTTTAAATATGGCCTTGGTTTCAAATTCTTTGCTTCAAAATGCATGATTCTGATTGACAAAGAAAATAAAGGCAGATGTTTGACATGGCCTGGGACACCCACATTCATATCAGAGTGTCTGACTTTGAGTTCCAGTTCCACTCCTTTTTTCCAGTTTCCTGATAAAGTGCCATTGGGGAGGTGGCAGGGGATGGCCAAGATTGATTTCTGGGCTCCTGTGTTCGGTGTGTCCCGATCTTGGGCATTTGGGATGTGAACCAGGGGATCAAAGTTTTCTCTCTCCTTTCAAATAAATAAAAACATAATTTAAAAATCAATAGAATTTGCACTGTATGTTCATTTTAATTTGTCCTAGGATTCCTCCCATTTGCAGCTGATGCTTCCTGGGGTCCCACTGCTCAAACACCAGCAGTCAGTTCTCAGACTCACTCTCAGAATTCTCCACGCACCAGTCTCCCTTAGTAAGTTAAACCAAAATGTATTCCGAGGCAGACAGGCCTGACAGAATATATTGGCCTGAATTACTGTGAACAAATTACCCAAGGCTGATGTACATTCCATCATCTCTCCACTCCATAGTCGGGAACTCGATTTTGGGTTTGGGAGATAGCGAGGGCATGACTTGGCATAACAAAGGCAGAATGGGGTGCAGCATTCTGCTTCTTAGCCACTCTCTTCAGCAAACCACTCATTAGCAGGGTTGGTGCATCGGAGAATGAGAAACATGGAAACTGATTAGAAGGAGAATTTATCACTCTGTCTGGCAAAATAAACAAAACCGAGGAGCTGTCCATCACAGTGGGGTCTGGCACCACTTTGGCAGCCAACATCTGCTCTACTGGCTGAGCATTCACCTTAGAAAGGGAAGAGCAGACTGAGGGCTGCCACAAAGGTTTCATGTCCTGCTGTACTTGGGACCATCGAGCAATGCACCTAGATGAATAGACAGTGTCTGGGACACTCTAACTTCTAGCAAAACAAGGTAGTATTTGGGAAATAGATGCATTCAATTTTATTACCCATATGGGATCCCAGATGCAAGGCAAGGAATTTAGCCACTAGGATATCGTGCCAGGCCCTCATCTAGTCTCTTAAAAAAGACAATTTTTGTATATGTTTTGGAATGTACCTAGTTTACCAAATAATTTTGGAAAATCAGGTATAAATATTTGTGAAATTCAATCTGTATTTAAGAAGTTGGTATGCTTCCTGTATGTAGCTGTTTGTTCTCTAAGTCTATCTTTTTATCTTCCAGTCAAGTTTATATCATTTTTCTTCATAAGACCTCTTCTACACTTTGTTATGTTTATTCCTATGCAGATTATTTTTAGGACCTTACATATTTAAATGATGCCTTTTAACCCATTCTGTGTTCTGTATTTTGGGATATATCTATGACAATTTTTAAAAATATTTTTCTTATGTATGAAATTTTTATTAAACCATCGTACTAATCCTGATAGTTTTTAAGTTGGTTTTCATGAGTTTTCCAGATGGACTTTTTTTTTTTCTAAACTTAACAATGATCATTGAGTAGTAAGAGATGGTTGAGGAGCTGTTAGGATGTCCACACTCCATACGGAGTGCCTGGGTTTGAGTCCCAGCTCTGCTCCAGACTCCAGCTTCCTGCTCATGTGGAGCAGCTAGGTCTCACGGGGCTCCTGACACCCACATAGGAGACTGGGCTTCATCCTGGACCAGTCCTGGGGCCTCTCTCCCTCGCTCTTTCTCTCTCTCTTCTCTTCTGTATACTTCCCACCTTCCCACCCCCAATCTCAATTCCTCTCAAATAACAATTAAATGGAAAGTTGAAAATAGTAATAATTTTGTCTCTGCTTTTTCGATATGCAAGACGCTCTAAAGCCATGTAGAAAATGTTTTTCCTATAACTGAACATCTCATCAAAATTTCAAATAAGTGTTTCAAATAATACTCCCTTGGAAGAGAGTGATTGCGGCTGGAGTTGTGCTTGTGGTGTCAGCAGAACATATCTGAGTGCCAGTTCACGTCCCAGCAGCTCAAGTTCCAGTTCAGCTCCTTGATCATGTGCGTAGGAAGGCAGTGGAAGCTGATACAAGTACTTGGGCCCCCTGCACCTGTAGTAGGAAACCCACATGGAATTCCTGGCTCCTGGCTTCAGGCTGGTCCCGTTCTGACTGTTGTGACCACTGAGAAGAAGATATTTCTGTTTGTCTCACTCTCCCTCTCCTTGCCACTCTACATTTCAAATAAGTAAATAAGTGCATCTTTTCTTTGTTGTTTGTTTTTAGGAAGTGATCATTGAGCTAAAGAGTGTGAGACTTAGTGTAACTTTTTTTTTTTGGTCCTGCAGATATGGAAAGAGCATACTTTGAGAGTGGTTTTGAATTAAAATTGCCAAAGCAGGCCTAACCACGATCTTACTTATTCTTCATTCTGTATACCTAGCTATTTCTTGGCTCCTCTATTATCCATGACCTTGAAAGTGAAGTGTTGATTGATGTATAACAACCAAAGATAATTCAGTGCAGAAAGCACCGTCCACATCTAAACAAAGCGTATGTGTGTCTCTGATCTACACAACTGCTTTATCTCCTATTGGCTCACAGAGAATTTCAACTTTTTAATAGCTTTTGAGGGACGTATAGAACAAACCGTGCCCTTTAATTGACTAATAATGAATATCTAATAATTCTTGCTCTGAAAACTCCTCCTGCTATAGCAATGCCAGCATTGCTGAGTAGTGTTTCCATCCTGGTCTTGTCCCTGACAACCGTGGGTCACCTCTACTGTTTTATCCAATTAAAGACAATCCTGATGTTCCAGCATGATGGCCAGCTAACAGCTTCAACCACAGACTCTCTAATACCCTCTCTAAAAACTAAGGACACTGTGGATGAAGGCAACAAAAAATAAAACTAATAAAAATTTCCATGTTCAAATCTGAGCAGAATAGCGATACGGCAAAACTGGGTTTGGATAAACATAAAGTGTAGGATCTGCTCAGATTCTTCCTTTACGTCGATTCCTCAAAGCTTGAACACCTGAGACAAGGTTCTAAGAATGGAAATAAAAGGTGAACGAGAACTACGTACAGTTGTGTGTAGAGGAAAGACCTTTTGGCCAACAATGGAGCACGGCCAAGGCAGTAGTTCCATACAACTGTAAAGGCGCAAGGACAGGCAACTGACACAGTGGCTATGCTGCTGCTTGAGGTGTTTCCTGCTCCGTTGGAGCACATGCATTCTCGTCCTGGATCTGCTCTCCATTCCGGTTTCCTGCTAACGCAGACTAGAGGGCAGCAGGTGATGGCTCAACACAGCGGAAGTTTGACAGAGTTCCTAACACCTGATTTGGCTCTGGTCTGGATCTGGATGTTGCAAGCATTTGAGGGATGAACTAGTGGACAGTAGGTCTCTGTCTCTCCCTCTGTGCATTTCGAATAAATATGATTTTGAAAATATGAAGCTAAATATTATTTTAAAAAATATCAGAGTTGAAAATTTCCTACAGCTTTGTGATGTCTTGACACCTGCGTCACAGCACAAGACATTCCTCAAGTACTTGTAGGGTTGGTGGTATAAATAAAAGTTTAGTACATAAAACAGAGTCAGTACATAATACTTGATAATAATGAATGACTGTTTTTTGTTTATGTGATTACTATACTATACTTTCATTGTTATTTTAAAGAAATTCTTATATTTAAAAAATAAGCTTATGCCCGCATCAGTCTCACACATCTTCTGCTTTTAATTGCATAATTTTGTCCTGTGTTTGACTTATGCTCAAATTATTGTATTGGCCGTAGGAGCACTAGGCTATACCATCTGCATATACCATATAGCCTAGGTGTATAGAATGTTCCACCATCTAGGTTTGGGTGAGTACATTCTATGATGTCTCAGTGGTTAAGTAATGTGTTCTTGTCCTCTTCTGTTTAGTAGGAGGTGTGGGAAGATCTTAATAGGTGAAGCCAACTTCATCTCTTCCATGGCTTTCCAGTCTCATTACTTCTCCCCTTAACTATCTCCCATAGCGTATCCTTCATACTACAGACATACAACTTTCTTTAAAACATATCAGGTCGCGTCACTCCTCTGCACAACATGCTACAGTTGGTTTCCATCTTCCTCAGATACATGATTCACTTCCTTACCATCGTCAAAAGGCCCCGGTGGTCCGCCTTCCACCTGCACAGTGGTCTGATCTATCCTTGCTTGCCCTGCTTCAGCGGAACACGCCCCCTTACCTTTACTCAAGTGCTTCTGTAATTGAAGTCATTTGGATTGGCCAAGATATTTCTCCTTTTATCTCTTTTTTCCCTCTCCCTCTTTCTCAGTTTTGCTCAAATTAATTTGCTCACATATATAGCATGTACTTAATTTTCTGCTAATTTAGGATATTTGTGAATATGTACTTTTTTTTACCAATTTAGGAAATTTGTGAATATTTTTAAAAATATTTATTTGAAAGGCAGAGCTATGGAAATGGAGATGCAGAGATAGAAAAGGGGAGCGAGAGGAGGAGAGAAGGTCGTAGAGAGAGACAGAGAGAGAAATCTTGCATCCACTGCCTCACTCCCTAAGTGGCCGTAATAGACAGGCAGCAGCCGGGAGCCTAGGACCTGTCTAGGTCACCTACAAGGATGGCAGGACTGCAGGCTGGAACACAAGTGTGAAGCAGTGGAAATCAAATTGGAGCTCATATGTGATCCTGGCATCACAGGAGGGGGCTGAACCTGCTGCACCAAGTTTACAAATATTTGCTAATTATCTCTATCCTACACTAGCAGAAAGTTCCTTAGACAGTCTTAAGTTCCATAAAAGCAGAAGCTTCTTGTCTCATGCTTATTGATGTATTTTTAGTGCCTTGGCCAGTCCCTGGCACACAGAAGACGCTTATAAAAGTGTTTGTTGCATGGATGGGCAGACAGATGAGTAAGATTTAAATACCACCGAAATAAACATTTAAAGATACATGTTTTACCTGATATGTTTATGAACAAGGAATTTGTGAGAAAAAGACCGTGGGAAGTAGGCAGGGAGCAGTAAGGAAATCCAGGGTCACTGGCAAGAGTCAAGAGGCCGTCATGGTGGGCTGGAATCCAAATTCCTTCTTTTTTCAGGAATAAGGAAAAGAAATGGAAACATGTTTAAGAAAAAAACCAGCAGTCTTATGATTGACTTTGTAGGTAACCGTTTCCATACAGACTTTATGTTCACAGAGTTCCTTCTTTATTCTTTGGCTTATTCTTTCTATTGAAACAGCTCCGAGTTGGTTTCTTCCTGTTAAATTTGCCCATAACTAACTGAACTCTGCAACAGTAAGTTCAGTCCTTGCTTCAGTTCAGACATGCTATATTTGATTTTATCTTGCACTATTCTATAACGCTTATCCCTTTCTCTTTCTTCCAAAGACCTTGGAAGGCAGCTGCTTAAAGAATGACATTCCTGTGTGCAGCACAACTTACCCTTCCCTCCAGACATCATCTCCCCAAGCTCGAGAAGCAGTGAGGTTAAGCTATTCTAACTTTCCATATGTCTTGTTTGGGACTTTACTGCCTCTATGTACTTATGTACTTTTACATTTGTTTGTTTGTTTGTTTGTTTATATTAGTTCACATACATATCAGAGAGATGAGGAGAGGAAAGGAGAGGAGAGATGAGGAGAGGAAAGGAGAGGAGAGGGGAGGAGAGGGGAGGGGAGAAGAGGGGAGGGGAGGGGAGGTGAGGAGAGGAGAGGAGAGGAGAGGAGAGGAGAGAAGAGGAGAGGAGAGGAGAGGAGAGGAGAGGAGAGGAGAGGAGAGGAGAGGAGAGGAGAGGAGAGGAGGGAAAGGAGAGGAGAGGAGGGAAAGGAGAGACCTTCCATCCATCCACTGGTTCACTTTCTCCAAATGCCTGTAATAACCAGGATAGGGACTGGCAAAGCCAGGAGCTAGCAACTCCATCAGAGCTCCTATGTGGACAGCAGGAACATACGTACTTGGGCCATCATCTGCTGCATCCCAGCTTGCATATTATCAGGAATGCAGAACAGGAAGTCTAGATGGGACTTGAACCCAAGCATTCAGACGTGGGATGTGGATATTCTGAGCGATGTTTTAACAACCACTGTGCAAAACCACCGTCCCTGCTGCTTTCCTTTCATCTGGCCTATCTTCTCTAACTGTAAGAGAAATTCCTGCACGCTCGCTCTCTCTTTCTCACATAAACACACACACAATATTTTCTCTACTTAACCTTGCACGTTTCTTTGTAGATTCCTTGGGTCCATCTACGCAAACCTTGGAAATCAAAAGGGAGCATAAATCTCCACTGGATACACAGCGAGCTGGATATGAAGTCCCCCACACTGGATGATTTTCCCAAGTCTTCACAGCAGAGTGTTCCTTCTAAGTCCTTTCCTGAGTTTCTTCCTCAGATTCATGGTTCAGAGCCCAGATTAAATGATGGTTTTTTTCCCTATAAAAACTTTCTACTCCCCTAAGTTTAAAGTAGCTTTCTTACCATCCCCTACACTAAGTACCCAAAGTACTTTCCTCTATGTCTTTTACTGCTTTCATCTTTGTATTGTAGTTATTTATGAACCTGTCTTATTCTACTTATGCCAACAACAACATAAAATATTGCCTCTTTAGACAGAGCAGACTTTGATACACTGTACATTCCTTATAGGCTTATTACTAGAAAAGAAGTGACAACCTAGCCCTAAAGCTAATAGCAAAGGTCCTCGCCTTATGCACTCTGGGATCCCACATGGACATCAATTCGCATCCCAGCTGCTTCACTTCCCATCCAGCTCCCTACTTGTGGCCTGGGAAAGCAGTGAAGGACAGCCCAAAGCCTTGGGATGCTGCACCTGTGTGGATCACCCACAGGAGGTTCATGGCTCCTGGCTTCAGATCAGCTCAGCAATGGCCACTGCAGCCACTTGAGGAGTTAATCATCAGAGGATCATTCTCTCTTTATTTCCTTCTCTCTGTATATCCATCTTTCCAATAAAAATAAATAAAATCTTTATTTTAAAAAGAGTGACAAGCTTGAATTAACTCAACCCATAGTGCTGAGTTCCATCACTCCTGAGCATGTCCTGGAAACCCCAGCTGTTTCACGAACAAGAAGACTCCACAGAACCCCATGACTTTGAAATCATAGGTCAACAAGATTTCTCTGAAAATGATCACATAGAATATATTTTTTTCTTTGTAGGCCATAGAGTGTTACAACAATACAAGTTTATCGTAGCATGGAAATAGTCATAGATTATATACAAAATGAATGAATGAATATGACTCAATTTCAATAAATCATTATTTACAAAAAAACACACAGGGGAATAACCATGGGCTATAGCTTGCCAATTCTAACCATAGATGATAATCTACAATATAAAATGCCTTCACCAGGGGGGTGGAAAATAGGCAAGATTGCCTGGTTAGCTGTAAATGCACACCTAACAGACCAGCTGACCACTGTTGAATGGAGTTCTCCAATTACAACCAACCAGTAGCAGAACCACACTTGTGTAGCAGAGCTCTTTTTCCAAAACAAAATATGCTTTGTTTGTCTATTCATTTATCTGCTTATTTATTTATCTACTTATTTATCTATTAGGTTGAAAGGCAGAAAGAAAAGGAAGGGAAGAGGGAGAGGGAAAGGAGAATCTTCCACCTGCTGGCACACTATTTAAACAGCCACAGTGGCCAAGGCTGAGCTAGCCCGTTGCCAGGAGCTTCAGCCAGGTCTCCCACTTGGGTGCAGGGGTCCAAGTATTTAGGCTATCCTCTACTGTTTTCTCAGGCATCTTAGCAGGGAGCTAGATTGGAAGTAGAGCAGATGAGTGGAGTGCATAGTTCCTAAGTCAGTGGTAAAGTAAACTTTACTGAAAGTCTAATGGTAACAACAAGGGAAAAAAAGTTTGCATATCCAATCAGGTGTTAACAAAACTTTGTAGGGAAGTGACCTATTTCTTGATAACTCAGTATGGAAACATCTCATAAACCAATCTAAAAAATTCAATAGCAAGTACCACTCTGTAGAATATTTTAAAAAGGTCCCATCTGTGATTTTTTTTTTCTCTCTCTAGCAAACAGGCTCCAGCTAAGGCAGCTGTTTGCAGAATCTTGTAGCAGCTAACTCTGCAAACTGACCTACTTCTTCCAAACTCAGCTCTGCAAATTGCGTAGTTTGAACGAGCCTTGTGTGTGACAGGTTTCTTTTTCAGATGCTGCAACCTAGCTTCTGTTTCATTATTGCCAACTTTGAAATTCGCCTTGATGGCTTCCTAGGTTTTATTGGAACGCCTGAAAAAGCAGGTAATTGACAAAAAAAAAAAAAAATGGTCACATCCTGAACACAGTTGAGGTTTTTTCTGGACACCCATCATATCCTCTTAGGCTATGCTGTCTTTTAGGGCCAAGTTCACATCTTATTCATTCATGTCTGTGCCATCTGCAAATCCAGTGGCTGATGATGCGGTGACTGCTCCATAACTATTAGTGCAGGGAACACATGTATGTGCCAGCTGGGGATATAAAGAAGGACAGCTAAGGGAGGCATGGTTAGGAGAAAAGAATACTTTCTTTTGCTGCTTCTCAGGTAGGTCATCTTCATTCATTCACTCATCTGTTCATTCACTGGTAAATATTTATTAAGCACTTTTCGGTGCCACACACTTGTATAGCCATTGGACATGCTCTGTCATCACTGTCACTGGCAGGTGCACGGGTCAACTCTGGGAATGATTTCACAGAGGCCTTATGTGAGGTTTGGTTTTTAAGCTAAAGGGGTAGACCTGAATTCTGCTTATGACTCTTTAGGTATGTCCACCATTTTGTCACTAATAAAAATCATATGCATTTTCACACCATTTTTGTTGTACAGACATGCCATAACGTTATTTGTACTCATCATCATGTTGAAATTAAGGTGGTGATATTCACTACTGGGTATTTTTAAATTTATTGTGTTAAGTAGAAGCATATATATCACTATATTGTGTATTTATGTCTTTTTGATAATTATATGATTGTATTTTAGGATAACTTGTTTCCTTTATATATTTTATCTCACGCATTGTTTTGAGTAAGAGTATTTTCCTAAAGGTTACAACAGCACAAAAAAGGCTACTACATATTTTTGCTGTTAGACTTTCATAGTATATGATGTGGAAGAACTTGTGACACTTCACTGGGTCTTCCCAGAACAGAAAATTGTCAATAATCATTATCCCCATTAGTTTTTGGATAAATTTTGAGCTTTGAAATCTTGAATTGGGATCACTAGGAATCAGAATGGATCCATCACGAATGTGCTTAGAATTAAATCTTAAAAGGTTTTCTTTTTTATCTGACAGAGAGATGGATAGACAATCAGACAGCATTCCCATTCACTAATTCACTCTTCAAATTTCTGCAATGGCCAGGGCTAAACCAGTCTGAGGCTGGGAGCTAGGGACGCAAATCCAAACCTCCCATGTGAATGGCAGGGACCTAATGGCTTGAGCCATCCTTGCATCCCAGGAGGCCGAAATGAGGATAAGAGCTGGGACTTTTACTCAGGCACTCCAGTATGAGTAGTGGGCAATCCAAGCAACAATTTAACGGCTACATCAAATGCCTGACCCCCGCCACTCATTGTTTGACACAACCCTGGACAGGGAGTTGACCCCTATCTGATTTGCACTTAACCATATCTGGTACTTTCTAAGCACTTACTAAATTCCAATCACATATACACAGTTTACATATTTAATGTCATCTCCATAACATAAGTTAAAAGAAGTTGCCAGCATTATTCCCATTCTTAAGGATTAGAAAACCGAGGCACAGAGAAGATAAATAAGTTGCCCAAGGTCATCATTAGGAATTCCCAGAAGGATAGCCTTATACTTATCCTCTTGGTTAATGCTGCTTTACAGCAGTCAGGACATGGAGATACAGCCCTTAGAATTTTTCAGAGATAGAATCCTTAACCCTTGTTATGTGAACATTCCTCCAGGAAGGCTGACCACATAATCTCCACTTACTATTCAGAGTTTCTGTGCTTTGATCCATGGAAGTGTTTTTGAAAGGGATTTTAGAGGGATTTTTACTCTTGTTGCTTGTTTTTGTTTATATGGAATACATCTGTATATTTTTACAGCATTTTTAATAATCATTTCTCTGTAATTGGATTGGAGAGTTGAGATCTTGGCATATACTCATTGTACCACCTAACCTTGACATCTTGAGTCCATTTGGACTCGAGTGCCGGAATGTGGTCTCTGAAAAATGGATTTAATGACTCTCCAGTTTCTACAGAGAAAGAGTCATTCACATGCCAAACAACTTGACTTTGTTCAATCTTTCCAGTTTTAACAGCCTTTAATTTCTTTTATTCATCCAATGTATCAATCATACTGGATTATTTTCTTTCTTCTCATTATGTCTCATGAAATTGCTGTAGCTCATCCTTGCACCCAGATCAAAGAGCATTTTCTATCTGTGATTTCCTTCATATAGATTAATTAACCTTCCTCTGTGTTTCCAAACACTTTAAGTCATGGTCAAATACAGTATATAATCACATTTTAACAATAGATTATGTGTCTTTTTTTCCATGTAATTCTGAGTTTCTCTAAAGTCAGATAATGCATTTATTGTCTTTGTATTTCCATGACCTATACACCGTTAGTATTCATTGTACATAAGGTGTTGGATTATAACTAATATTAATCATTTATTCACTCTCTGAGAGTGTGGATTTAATTTCTCACGTCCACTTCACTCCCTTTGAGAAATTTGATTAAAATTACAGAGTCACAGAGTCAGAACTTGAGACTTCAACTGAATTAACATAGATTACTTTCATACAACTAAACACTTTGGTGAGGAAGACACGCTAAGAGCTATGTAACCCAATTAGTTATTCATCATACTGATATTTTCTGCCATTTCTCCACCTGGCAATCACCCAGCCTCCAAGACCTGTGAGGTTCAACAGCAGCGGGATGAGACTCAGAAAACAAGGTTTCTCAAGTCTCTTTTAGATTCAAGTCATTGCCCCTCCAATCCAGCTGACGAGAGCAGAATCCTGGCTAAGTCATTTCAGCTGATTTTCCACTGTGAATTTAGAAAGGAGAGTTGTGGCTGCTTCTTAGCATCCTGTTTCACATGGATGTCTTTTGTATTCTAAGAGAGATTCTTTGAACATCTAACCTATAGATGGCACTCTTCCCTGGTTCTGCTACTAATGTCGATTTTCCTCCTATTTTTATAATTCTTTGATCATGACTGTGAGCATCTGGGAAAATGGGGGAAGTGTAACACTTCAATGCTTGTTCAGGTAGGGAGGCAAGGACAAGCACTCTCTTCTCAAATCCTCAATCTCATTCTTCCACAAAAGGGGAAAATGCTAATTACATGAGGTCAAAGTCAAGGACACTGACTGGCCCTGTTTTCTAATGAGCAGAGTCACTGCATGATTCAGGTCACACATGAACTTATGGCTCTTGTGTCCTTCTTTATGCTTTTATGGAGGTACTTGAAAAAGTTAATGGAACAGCAAATTGTGAAATCCCAACCTACCAAGGCACAGTGGTGGGACTAACCCATCCAGAAAAGACTTTTAAACTGAGTGTTTTACTGAGTAACAAATAGGAATGAAATTCTGAACCATGTTATAACATGGGTGAACACTAAAAACATGATGCTTAATAAAAAAGAAACAAATAATATATGATTCCATTGACAGAATGTGTCCACAGCAGGAAAATCCATACAGAACGAAAATAGGTTAGTGGTTGTCAGCTGATGAAAACAGAGGAGGAGTGGGTCCTCATGGGTATAGGTCCTTTGGGGAGTGATAAAAATGTTCTCAAATTAGTTGTGGTGACAGTTGCACCACTCTGTGGATGTAATAAAAAACACTTAATTGTAGATTTCAAAATGACTGTATTGTAGCATATATAAATTACAATTCAATATAATCACCATCAAGACAAAACAGAAATGAGTTAACTGGAAAATGGAATAAAAAGTTAAAGTCATTTTGGTATAAATTGGAAATCCATGCATAGTTTTTTGCATAATCTACATTTTCCATGAACTTTCTGAAGACCTTTTAATGGTAAATTTCAAAATGTTCTGCATCAAAATAAACTTGTCTTTTATTTTGCATTTTCTATGACATTTTTGAAGTAATCTCATAGACTGGGGCTGAAGCAAGCTTTTTCTGGTCTATTCCAACACATTTTACTCTCTCTTTTTTTTTTTATCTCAGCTTATTTTCTCATAATTAACTCACTGATAAGAAAACACAATCTATAAGTTATGAATTTTAGGTTTCATAAGAGAAAGAGAGTTTTCTTAAGAGAAATAGAACTGTCCATAAAAGAATATTTTTAAATATGTGCACAGTCCTTCTCAACATACATTTTCATTTCCATGAACTTTAAAAAAGACTCTTCAAATGCATGAATTTCAAAAAATGTTGGCATCCAAATCATATTTTAACTGCATTTTCCATGAACGTTTTGAAATGTCCTCATGTGTTATAGTCTAGCATGTTGGAAAGGTGTGCTGGGTGTATGGCACATGCCTGCTCTATTCTCATAGACTACTGCCCTTGGCTGTATATGCAACTGCATCGGGGACAACCCACCAATGCCCCCATTGACCCTTACCACACCAGCATGCACTACAGCTCTGAACGTGCCTATTTTGAATAGGCTAAGCCACAAATGAGTTTACATGGGGATGCCTCAATGCCCACTGGCCCTTTGAATTCCCAAGGAGAAAGAGGTCAAAGAATAGCACTACTGAGACTTTTAGAAAAACAGAAGGTAGGAATCAGCATTAGGGTGAGGAGACTCTCACACGCAGAAGAAAGAAAGAATGAGACAGAGAGAAAAACATTTTCCACCTGCTTATGCATTCCTCAAAAACCTCAAACAGCCAAGTTTGGGCCAGGCTGAAGTCAGGAGCCATGAACTCCATCCTAGTTTGTCACATGGATGGCAAGGGCCTAAGTACTTGGACTATCCTCCACTGTTACCTCAGGTCTATTAGCAGGAAGTTCGAGGCAAAATGGAACGGCTGGGAGTGGGACCAACACTCTAACATTGGATGCCAGCTTCCTAAGTGGCAGTTTTCCATACGGAACCATAGTACTGGCTCCAGAATGATGTTATTCTTTGCTACAAAAGGAAATGGTGTTTGTGTCAAATCCATCTCTCTCCAACAGGTCTGTTTTGGAAACCAGGAGCAGCGAGTGTAGGGCCCAGCATAAAAATAGACATCTGCCACTCACAGTCACACACCAGCAGCTCAGCCAAATAACTTCATTTTCCAAATGCAGAGTATCTCTCACTTTAGGACAGCTGTCACCAAAAAGACATGGACTTAGAGACCCTTCCAGCGCAAATTTTATTACAGCAGCGTTGTGTAAGGGAGGTGTTGGGCCTGGCTGGGCAGCGGGGATTTTCAGCGGGAGGGAACTCAACTTTCACAAGGCCCTGACTCTGTGTGCTACTCTGCAGCTTCCCTTATTCACCTGGCCTGTGACAAGCAGCAGGCAAAAGAAACAATTGTAGTGGGAAGGCAGCAGCCATGGTGTGGAGAAGAGGGACAGGTGTTGGCGACAGGAAGAGGACTGTAGCTAGACCTGACACTTAGTGTGCTGTTCCACAGACGCATCTACAATATACGAAAATCAATGTACGTGCTTGGCCTTCCCTCTAAGTTCCTGTAAAAACAATCCCAACAAACTCTTTGACAGATCAGGTCCTGATCTGGGATGAGAGGTATAAGATCTTGGGTAAAAGCCCAAGATCAGAGTCTGAAGAATTAATTTTCATTCAGCCACAGGTAATTTACTTTTCCAAGTGGCCTAAATGTATCTCATCCTGCACTAAAAATAAAAAAAAAAAAAGCATGAGATCTTGTACAGCCACAACGTCTTAGCTCTTCAGTGCCTTGAGGTGTTAAATGGGGGAAATGATACCTGTATGACGAGCCTTTAAATGAGCTGTTTCAGTTTGCTTTGTGCTGCTACAACAGGATATTAAAAACTAGATTTGAATGATTTGTTTAAGTATTTGAAAGGCACTATTAAAGAAGACAGAGAAACATCTTCCAACTCCTGGCTCACTCCCCAAATGGCCCCAAAGGGCAGGACTAGACCCTGCAAAAGCCAGGAGCCTGGAGCTTCATCCAGTTCTCCCATATAGATGGCATCCATCCAAATAAGCTGTACTGCTTTCACACATACCTTAGTAGGGAACTGGATCACTGGATCAGAAATGGAGTAGGAAGGGCTCAAACTAGTGATTTTTACAGGATGCCAGCTTCACAAGCTATGGTTTAACACACTGTGTCGCAACACCAATACCCTAGATAATTTATAAACAAAAGATACTTACTTCTCATAGTTTTGGAGTCTTAAAGTTCAAGGTTAAGGAGCTGGTACCTGGGGAAAGCCTTTGTGCGGCATCATAAGATGATGGAAGGCATACATGGGCAAGAGAGTGCAAGGGATCGAACTTGCAGCCTCAAGACCTTTGGGAACCAGCCTTACTCTATTCATGATGGTGGGGTCCTCATGCCCTAAACAGTCCCCTGAGGTCTCCCCTCTTTATACTGTTACCTGGGGGGGAGGGGGTAAGTATCAAACACAGTCAAATCATAGAAATTTCAGAGCACAAATCCAAAGGATTATAAATAAATAGCTCCGTTTAGCTAAATCAATCCCCTGAAAGATTGAGGTGTGAAAAAGTCAAATTTTTTTTGTAGCTTGTTCCATTGCAGTAGTCTAATACTATGGTGTGTATGGCTTTGTCCTTCCTTATGTAGGACAAGGATAAGAAAAGTAAAATGAAGCATCAAATAGTAAGAAAAAAAAAACCTCTACGAGAAACTGGGCAGCATTCTCAGCTGCCTAATCATTTTCCAAAGTCCAGAGTCATTCTAGGGAGACTGTGATGATGAGTGGCAGCAGAGAAGGTCTATAGTTTGGGAATAAACTCCAAGCCAACTGGAAGCCTTACTACTAGCCATCTGCTGGTAGTGAAGAAAATGTGACTCAAAGGAAGAAGTGCTGATCAGAGAAGCAAACAGAGGGGGAGGGAAACTGGGTGTCTTTGTGGGAGCTTATTAGAGACTCTGGGGTCCCACAGTCCCCCTGCATCCCTTGTTGAATAGTAGTTGTCAGTGGCTCCTGTATCTGCTCCTAAAGAAATCTTAGCTGAAAATCTTAGCCTATTGATAACTTCTTCAGGTTCATTTCACCTAATAAAAAGAAACCATAGGAGTTCTTAGCAGAATTATGAATCTCCATTTACAGATGAAAATCGATGCAGCTCAGATAGGGTCGCATGAGGTCACACAAAATTCAAAGTGATGGCTGAAGACAATGATGCAGCCAGCCCAATGATCTGAGTACTTCGTGAACTTTCCACCTTTTGCTGAAACCCCAGGTTTCACTTTCAGGATAGAAGAATAAACTTGCACTACCCTGTCTTCTACAGAAAACAACTATAAGCCCTAGAAAACAATCGTCCCCAGAAAAACAGTTCTGGAATGTGGGAAAAGAAGCCAGAGACTCAGGGAGTCAAAACTTACAAAGAGTCTTCCTGAGCTGTTTCTCATTTGGAGCAGAAAGGAACCCAAAATTCTGGGTATCATCCCTGCCCTAGTTTTAGACTGATGTCAGCATCACATGGATTATAAGCTGTCCAACTAAACTTCAAATATGGAAACTGAGGTTTGAGCTGCCTCTTACCCAACCAAGTTGATGCGAGTTAGAAAACACCGACAAAGGAATATAACAGACTCTGAAACATAACAGTGGAAATTCCAAGATACAACACATAATTACTTAGCATCCGATTACTGAAGAAAACACGGTCCCTTCCCCAAAGAAAAGACAATCAACAGAGACTGATGCTGAGATGTCGCCGATGTTAAGATGACCAAGCAACTATAAAATTGCACAGTTATGTTCAATCGCAAAAGAAAATACATCTAAAGTGAGTGAGAGCATATCTCAGTACTGGGTTTCTGGGGCTGCAGCGGCATATTACCATAAGGTTAGTGGCTCGAAGCTATAGAAATGTATTCTCTCACCGTTCCGGAGGCCAAAACTGTGAGATCAAGGTTCTGACTGGATAAGTTGCAATCCATCCTTACCTCTTCCAGGTTCTGGTTGCTGTATGCATGCTCCTTGGATCACAATGGCATAAACTCTGACCCTTGCTTGTGGTTCTACGGGTCCTTCTCCTCTTTGTCCTTGTCTTCTCCTCTTCTGTCTCTAATAAAGAATTGATTGTTGGATTTGAGTACATCTGAATCATCAAACATGATCTCTAATTAAGATCTTTCATTTGATTACACCCGCAAAAATCCTCTTTCCAAATTGACAAACATTCATTGGATCTGGATATTAGGGTTTGGACACACCTTTTGGGAGGCCATTATTTGACCTGCTGGATATAGGAGCAAACACAATTTCTTATACCCCAAGTTAAAAGGAACAGGTAAATCATTGCCGTTTAACAACAACAAAAACAGGCATACAATCTAATGTGTCGCTAATATGAAATAACTACATAAAACTTTTCAAGATTTTTTTTTATGTATTATTTTTTATTGGAAAGGCAGATTTTACAGAGAGAAGGAAAGATAAAGATCTTCCATTTGCTGGTTCACTCCCCAAGTGGCCACAATATATAGAGCTGAGCCAATCCAAAGCCAGGAGCCAGGAGCCTTTTCTGGGTCCCCCATGACAATGCAGGGTCCCCAGGCTTTGGGCCATCCTCAACTGCTTTCCCAGGCCACAAAGAGGGAGCCAGAAGGGAAGTAGAGCAGCCAGGATATGAACCAGTGCCAAAATGGGAGCCCGGTGTATGCAAGGCAAGGACTTTAGCTACTCAGTTACCATGCTGGGTCCAATGTTTTTAAAAAAATCTCTAAGCAGAGTTCCAAGTACACAAAGGCTCTCAATCTACAGGGCCATTGTGTGACAATATTATCTCCACTTCATCAGTGAGAAACCAAAGAAGAGCCAAGAAGTAAGAGCCAAAGAAGTAATGTGATTATCCCAGGTTCTAATGTGATTATCCCAGTCTAATAGAGTGATTAAGGTTCCTTGAGTTTCAGCTTCCTTAAAGAAAGAAGGGTAATACCACCTCCTCCACAGATATTTGCAAGGATGATAGGTTACTGCGTGTGTGAATCTATTAGCACCATATCTGCTACATACTATGTTATCAAACAAAGCAAGTTCAAAAAAAATTTTAAGGAACCAAGTAGTTCTAAATGGTGGAGATGATCTTCACATTATGATGCGCCCGACTCACAGACCCACGGTTATCTTTATTGTAACATCAAGTGTTAGAAGAATTGGAGAAGCTGAATTATCTCTTCTCTCTGTTCAGAAATCATTCCTTAACTCCTCAATCCTTCTATGGTTGGTGACAGGAAATGCCCTTTCTACTCTACCTCTTTTTCCTCCTCCTCTTGCTTCCTCTATCTTCTTTTCTTTCCCCGCTTCTCCTAACATCTTCATGGATGTTTAATTCACACACATACAATGGGCCCATTTAAAGTATACACTCTGATGGTTTTTTACCGCATACACCAAGTTGTGCAGCTATCATCACACTTTTAGAACATTTACATCACCCTCCAATTCAAATTTAATCCAGTTAGAAGTCACTCTCTTTCTCTAACCCTCTCCCTGGGAAACTGATATACTTCCAGTTTGTACGGATTTGCATCTCTAGATATTTGTATAAAGGAAGTCATCACATACTGTGATCTTTCACGAGTGGTTTCTGTCTCTGAACATAACGTCCGTGATTTCTCCATGTCGCAGCAGATATCAGCGCTTCACTACTTTTTATAGCCAAACAATATTCCATTGTATGGGAACCCATACTCATGCATTAGCTTGTTTCTATTTTTTGACTACTATACACACAGTCTTCTGTGTGGGACCTATGTTTCATTTCTCTTGAATATATATGTGGGAGTGGACCTGCTGAGTCATACGGTCATTCTCTAAGGTTTGGGAACTTCAGGATGGTGCTCCCAAGGAGTTGCATCATTTTACATTCTCATCAGCACAGAATAAAGGTCCCGGCTTCTCCCTAACCTTGCCCATGCTTGTTATAATCCATCTTTCTAACAGGTCATGCTAGAACATATGAAATGGTATCTTGTGATTCTTTAGTACATTTGGCTATAAGTTAATGATGTTGAGCAACTTCGCATATGCTTATTGGCCATTTGTTTATTTTCTTTATAGTAATACCTAATCTAGATCCTTGGCCCCTTTAAAAAAATGGTTTATTTGTCCTTTTCTTTTTTTTAAAGATTTATTTTTATTATTTTTTCATTGGAAAGGCGGATATACAGAGAGGAGAGTCAGAGAGGAAGATCTTCCGTCCGATGATTCACTCCCCAAGTGAGCGCAACGGGCCGATACTATGCCGATCCGAAGCCAGGAGCCTCTTCAGGGTCTCCCACGCGGGTGCAGGCTCCCAAAGCTTTGGGCCGTCCTCTGCCGCTTTCCCAGGCCACAAGCAGGGAGCTGGAAGGGAAGCGGGGCTGCCGGGATTAGAACCGGCGCCCATATGGGATCCCGGGGGTGCAAGGCGAGGACCTTTAACCACTTGCGCCACCGCGCCGGGCCCTATTTGTCCTTTTCAACATATCACTCCCAGGGTAACGCAAAAAAAAGATTTTATTCTGATAAAGTCGAATCCAATGTATTTGCTTTGTTGCTTGTGCTGACGTTTTGGCTCTCGGGTCAACCTATGTTGTTTTCCTCATAGCTTTTATGCTTATCTGAAATTTCATTTATTTATTGGCAAGCTTGCTTACTTGCTGTTTCCCTCTAGATTATAAGCACTCTGAAAGCAACATGCTTGTGTGTTGCACTCACTTCTCTATCCTGTAAAAGTTCTTTACCCAGCATAGGTATTTGATAAATATTTCACATGAATAAGTATAAGATTCTCTACCCTGTCTCAGCAAAAGCAAGGCTATGATTAATAAAAAAGAAAAGGTCAGAAATGAGAAACTTGTAGCATTAGGCTTCTTGCTTATTCCCTCCCCCCAAAGGGAGGAGTTTCAGAGGCATTCCCTGCAGCCTCCATTCAACTCCACCCGGAACCAAGACCCTGTGAATTCTGGGAAAGCAGAGCCCCTTCTTGGAGGCTGCCTGGGGCAGCTTGTATGGAAATGAGACTAAGCTACAGTTAGGCGACATCTGCTCATTGAAACCGGCCAAAGGCATCAGCAGCCTCACATAACTTTATTCCAAGGACTGACAATCATTGGATGTCCCAAAAGAGCTCTCACTTGGATACAGTTGGTAACAAACCCAATAGTTGCTTAACTCTGCAAGCTAATTGATCATTGCTTGGTCATTAACAGTGCTTACCCTCCTATACCCCATTCCAGGCTCTATCCCTTCTCTGCACATCGCCATTATTTGCAGGGTTTACATTCGGCTGGTTTCCTTTTCTGCATAACTTTGTAGAAAGAATGTATCTGGCCCATTTCACTCAAAGAAGGAGGCTCTTAAATGGTTCATTTTCTCTTCCCCAAATCTCAAGTCTATAGCCTGTTCTTATTGTAACCAAGCAAAAGATGGTGTCAGCTAATTTTGCCACAAACCCAACACGCCATGCATCTCAAGTGAGCCATACAAGAAGTCCTTTTGGGGGGGGGGGGCGGTGGCGGTGGGGAAGGTAACCATGGGGCAGGGATAAAGTAGGAGTAGAAAGAGACAGAGCAGAAAGAAGAAAAGAGAGGAGAACAAAGGGAAGAGCACATTTTATAACCTCGAGATGGGGTATGAGGAGTGCGGGGTCAGGGATTGGCAGATGTGGCCATAAGTGGACACCAGGGACAAATGCTGTCCAGGATTGGTGGAGCACATGGTTTGAACCTGAAACTCACTAAGCTTACTTAGGCAAGTGGGCCTTCAGGGGGCAATACCTAGGGGATTTACAGTAAACAGGCATTCAAGTTGGCTTGATCGGGGTCCATTTTGGGGGCCTCTGTTTGAGTTACTCCTTACATTCCTTCCCTTTTGTTATATATAAAGAAAAGGGGAGTGTTGTTCTCTTTCATAGTTTCTTCTAGCTAAACTGGTGTTCCGGATCATCTATGCAGTGATCTCGGGACCATGTATCACTTCACATGGGGTACTAGAAGACCCAACATAAAGGAGATGTGAAATTCTTCAGTGGGAGACATCCCATGGACTCCCATTTTACCTGGCTGAATAGAAAGGAGAGCTGACCCGAATAGGAGGCTAGTACAAAGCATACAGTGTCTCTAGCTGAAAACACAGAGCTCTACCTGTGATGTCACTGACTCTAGGCCATCCCCTCATAGCGGCGGATGCTTTGGAAGCCAGGAAGAGTGAAGGCATTTTTTGCTTGTGGTCTACCATGGTTCCTACTCAAGGAGTCCTTCAACCTGCAGCACATGTACAGTTTCAAAACTCTGTAAGTACATCTAATGTACAGTCAGAGTGTAACACACACACACACACACACACACACACACACACACACACACACACATATTTAGCCCCAACAGTGACCAGCAATATAAAGAAGTCATCTGTATCCAGGACCAATGTGGTTTTAAGCATCAGCTCCTCAATAGTTCCTGAGAGACCAGGCCAAATCTAAGCGTGTCACTCCAGCCGAGATAGTGGCCAGACCGACCTCCTGGTGCCGCCTCAATCTTCTACCGTGCCTGATCTCAGTTTTCGTCTCTTCCCTACTGATCTACATTCTGAGAGCCTAACTCTGAGTGCTCCAGGAGTTTAGGCTGGGGTTGAGTTGGAGGTTTTCCTGAGTTTAGGACATTAAGCAGCGTCCTTAGCACTACAGCATGAAAAATCAAGCACGAGTCAACCCTTCTGTGGCCCGAATGTGCTCCTCTGACATTCATGTGGTGGACTCAAATGCATATGTTAGGGATTCTGACAGATGAAGCCTCTGTAAAGCAGATTTAGACAAACTCGTGATGGGTGGAGCCCACATGAGGGCTTTAGCAGCTTTATAAGAACAAGAATAGAGACCCTAGCTGCCTGGCCAACTCTGTCTCATCATGTGATGGCTCCACAGCCAAACAGCCTCACCAGAAGCTGAGGAGACACTGGGCTGTGGTCTTGCACTTGAGCCTCTGGAACATGAACCACATGAGCCTTCCATTCTTCGTTCTTTGCAAGTTAAGCAGTCTTGGGTATTTTTGTTGTAGCCAGAGAAAACGGTGTTCCAGAAGTGCCACCTGTGAGACGACTGTGTGGGCATCTGGGGGTCCACTGGCCCTCTGAGTGCAATGATAGGTGTCTGAGCTCTTACCACTAGAGCTTGGGGAGGAGCAAGAGTTGGTGAGGCAGCCATAGGCTCAGCTGTTGCTTTGGTTCTATTTTCTGAGACTGTGGAATGCCTTCTGATCCTCTCTGGTCCCTGGTCCTGGGGGTGGAGACTATTAATAAACTCTGTGCTCCTGAGGAAGTCTGCTCTGGAACTGGGTCAGGTTTAGCCAGTTAGTGGGAGGCCTCTGAGATATCCAATTTGCAGGAAAGGCAGAGGTGTGCCTGTCCAGAGATGGTGAGCCAAAGATAACCAGCTCTTTCTCCATGTATGTGAGGGAGTTGTCGCACTAGTGCCTCTTCTCCAGCTCTATCTGGGTCTCCTTCAGTATTCAAATTCCAGTGAGTAGCCAGACTCTGCAGGGGGATAAGCACTCTGAAATGAAAGTCCAAAGCTCTCATGACTGGGAGGGACTCACAGAATAGAATGAATAGGAATAGAACACTTCTAGCTGCCCCTCAGGAGGTCCAGCCCAACAGTGCTTCTCAGTGGAAAGTATTAACACTAGGTCAATCCTTAATGGACTGCCCCCTACAGCAACCCCCAGAGGCCCAGCAGCACTGAGGGAGGTGGCAAGCACTTACACACAGCCCCTTGCTGCTTACACCATGGATCCAGCCTGAGGCCACAGGTGAACCAAAGCCAGGGTCTGGAAGAATTCCAACCTCCTACCCACCCTCGCAGTGTCTCACAGAGAGCTGTGGGGGAAGGGGAAAAGCAGCCCTGGCTTGTTCAGTCTAAAGCATTAGAATTTAAAACAGAAAAAAAAAATGAGGAATGGAGAACATTTCCATCGTTTCATTTGTTCTGGGCTCCTGGGACTCCCAGAGGAAGGGAAAGCTGTGCGGGAACCCAAAGCGCTCTTAAGGGGAGAAAACGTGATCTTTTACGGAAGTTGGTATCAGACCAGTGGTGCTGAAGTCTTGGGTCATGTTAAACATCACTAAAGGCAGCTCAGAAAGAAAGGAGAGCAACAGAATTTAGGCTCGGGGAACCTGATTTTGAATCCTAGTTTCATTGCTAAATTGTTGTATGATACAAATCCCTTAGCCTTCCTAAGCTTGTTAGTTTGGTTTCTTATAAACTAAGGCTAAGAAATACCTATCTCATGGGGTAGGCTGTGAGAACTAAATGAAATCAAGTATGTAAATGAGATGAACTCCCCTCTGAAGAAGAGCAGATATCAACTCCTATTAGTGGCTTTCTAGGTACCTCCAGAAAGCTTCATAAATATTAGCAATAACTATATTACAATGTGTTGGGAGTGATGCTTTCATGTTTTATATGCATCAACACTTCTATTTCTTGTAATGATGCTGTGAGTCAAGTGTTCTTATACCCATTTTATACATAAGAAAACAAGAGCTCACAATAGATAAGTTGTTTGCTCAAGGTTGATTTGAACTTGTCATGTGTCAAGAAGCACTGTGTCAAATTACACCCCCCTGAAAAAACAGGCTGCCCTGAGCTTTCCTAGGAAACAGTCATCCCTCAGCTGCCCACGGAGTAGAAGGTTTCGCACTCTGGAGTTACCCTCAATGTCTCAGTGTCCATGTGCAGTTCACCCACTTTCTGTTTGGCATATGTGCTCATTGACATTTTCATTCCATTTATCTCTAGTAGACATCAATCAATCACTGATGAAAATTTTTAATTTCAAAAATTCCTTCTGTGCAGAAGATATACACTTTTTCATTGTTATTATTCCCTAAGAACAGACCACTATTTGCGTAGTATTTCTATAGTTCTAGGTATAAGTAATCTAGAGGTGATTTAAAGTATATGGGAGGATACTGAAAGATTATATGCAAATATGATGCCATTTTAGATAAGAGGTTTGAACATACATAGACTTTGGACTTTATACACTGGCTGCAACATCTGAAACCAATCCTCTGCAGATGGCAAAGAATGGCTTTGCCTTTAATGAACAGGATATAGTGAAAATGATGGGATATTCCTTTATTAGTTTTCCATTGTTGCACATATTTATTACCTGGGCTATCATACTGACTAGGTGCCTTAATCTACAACAACTTCCCTTCTTCCATTTCTGGAAGCTAGAAGTCCAAGATTAATATTTAGGCCAATCTGGGATGTTCTTCTTGACTGGTAAACAGATGGTTATCTTCTTGCTATGTTCTTCATAGTCTTTCCTCTATGTTTGTGTGCATGGACACACACAGAGAGAGAGAGAGAGAAACAAAGAGAAAAAGAACACATGTGCTCTGGCTAACTGGATCAGGACACAGATCCAATTAGTCAGTTTACCCTGATGTCTTCATTTCATCTTGATTACCTCCTTATAATTTCTGTCTCTACATACAGTCACACAATACAGTTAGGGCTTCAACATATTCAACATTTGGGTAGAGGAATGCAAAGTAGTTCTTAACACTTAACACTTAAATTACTATGAGATCAGCAGCTTAAGCAAATACAAATTTATCCCTGGTCCTTTAGGTTAATAGAGACCTTCACCATGTTTACAACATCCTTTTGGCCATATCATGTCATGTATTCTGGGGGATGATATCATAGCATATTCACAGTTTTGGGGTTACGTAGAGTGTGTATGCCAGAAGGGCAGCTTTGAGTTCTGCAAAACACAGTCAAATCCAAGATTAGATTATCAAAGGCTGTGACTTATGTCTTGCTTACATTTTCCATGGCTGGCTTTTCTCAACTGCTTGCTCTGAAGAAGCAAGTTGGCTTGTTGTAAGCTGCTCTGTGGACAGGCTCACATGGCATGAAGCTGAGAGTAATCTCTAGCCAATAGCCACGAAGAACTGAGATCTAGGCCAGCACCATGGTCCAGCAGATTAAGCCACCCATTTTGATGCCAGCATACCATATCAGGGTGTCAGAGACACTGACTGCTCCACTTTCTGACCTGCCTGCTGATGTATCTGGGAAAGCAGCAGAGGATGGCCCAAGTACCTGGGTCTCTGCCATGAATGGGGAAGACGAGTGGCTTCTGACTTCTTCCTGGCTCAGCCATAGCCATTGAGGCCACGTGGGGATTGAACTAACAGATGAAAAGCAGCTTTATTTCTGCCACTTCTTCTGTCTCTCAGAAAGAAAGAGAACTGAGTTCCTCATCCAGTAGCCACAAGATAGTGAATCCTAACACATGTGTTCAGCAGAGGCTCATTCCTCAATGGAGCTCCAGGGTAACTACAACCCCAGTGGCCATCTATTATTTTTTAGACGATTTCTATGTTTTTGTTTCACGGACAGAGCTACAAGGAGAGAGAGAGAGAGAGAGAGAAGAATCTTCCATCCACTGGTTAACTCACCAAATGGCTACAATGGCCCCAGAGCTGGGCTGACCCAATGCCAGGAGCCTGAAGCCTTATCCAGGTCTCCCATGTGGGCACAGAGTCCCAAGCACTTGAATCATCCTCTGCTGCTTACCCAGGCACATTAGCATGGAGCTGGATTGTAAATGGAACAGCAGAAACTCAAATTGGTGCCCATATGGCATGCTAGAGCCATCGGGGAACTAGCCTGCTCTGCTACAGCACCAGACCCCAAAGCAGGTATCCGAACTGTAACAGCTAAGCTATCCCAAATTTCAACAACAAGAACTCTAAGATAATAAACTCCACTGTATCTATGCATTGTTACTTTAATTTCTTTAAAAAATTTTAATTGGCAGGCAAAAATTGAAATTGAAAATTGTATTTTGTTGCAAAAAGATTTTTACTAAGAGTCTTCCTAGAGTTTTAAAAACACAGTAGTGCTTATTCAGCTTCAAAAACATTCGACCATTCTTAAAATACAAAACAAACAAACAAACAAAAAAAAACCACAGGGCATTGCAGAATGTGTTTCAGTACAAAAGGATCTTAAACTGCCATTGATGGCAGTAGCTCTTCACTTTGTTGACACTGAAGAGGATTGCAGTTTGTTTAAAAATAACCTAAAACTACTGCACTTAACCAAAAAGAAATCAAAGCAAAAAGCCCCCAACATCCAACCCTCCTCATGCTGGCAAACCCTTTCATTTGGTCACAGGGACAAATGACAACAGAATGCCAGGTCACTAGACACAAAAACAAGACAACCTGCAGCAAAATGAATGCCCATGCGATGTAGAACAGCCCAGCCTCTCAGTGCACGCCCTGGGCTCTGGCTCCAGCAGAAGCCCTTCCCCCACAGCCTCAGCGCCCCACAAGCACCAGCGGGAGTTTGTCTCCCTTGTTTTTATTTTTCTTTTTTTTTTTTTAAGATTTATTTACTTGTATTGGAAAATCAGATTTACAGAGAGAAGGAGAGACAAAGAGAAAGATCTTCCTTCCTCTGATTCACTCTTCGAGTGGCTGCAATGGCCGGAGCTGAGCCAATCCGAAACCAGAAGCCAAGAGCCTCTTCTGGGTCTCTCACATGCATGCAGGGTCCCAAGGCTTTGAGCTGTCCTTGACTACTTTCCCAGGCCAGAAGAAGTGAGTTGGATGGGAAGCAGGACAGCCAAGATATGAACCAGTGTCTACATGGGATCCTGGCACATGCAAGGAGAGGGCTTTAACCTCTAGGCTACTGTGCTGGGCCCTGTTTTGTTCTTTTGTGTCAACTATAGATATGTATAGTTGATAACTCAGGAGCTCTAGCCCACAACCAGAGTGCTAACACCAATCTTTGCAATAATGGGAACATTAGCCACATCCTGAAATGCCCTGTCACACCAAGAACAGAGTACACGAAATGAGGAAAACCCCAGAGTGCCTTCTTGTAAAAATGTTTGGAAATATGTACAACTCTGATACAGTTTCAAGGTGTTGCTGGCCACGTTGGGAATTTCATTTTTTTTTAAAGATGTATTTATTTTTATTGGAAAGGCAGATTTACAGAGAGAAAAAAAAGACAGAGAGAAAGATCCTCCAGCTGCTGGTTCACTCTCCAAATGGCCTCAGCAGCCAGAACTGGGGAGCCAGATGGGAAATGAAGCAGCCGGGACAAGAACCAGTGTCCATATAGGATCCGGCACTTGCAGGGGGAGGATTAGCCAGTAAAGCTATTGTGCTGGGTCCCCAAGGCTGGCAATTTCTAAAGTACTTGGAGAAGCTAGAATGAGCACATAAACCTACGGAGAGCAACAGACACACTTCAGGTGAGAGACGTGCCATCCACGATGCTCTCCAACTCTAAGGAACTCACCAGGAGACAGAACGGCACAGTTTTTATTCCTCCTTCCCCTCCTGCTCTTCATCTTGTTCCTCTTCCATTCTGAAAACTTTCTGAAGGTCCCTCCCATGTTTACGGTATCTGTCACAATGATGTGATGTATGTTCACACTGTGTACTCGTTAAATCAAGCTATTTGGAATGCATTTGCTTACATATCTATCATTTTTGTGGTGGAAACACTTAAAATCTCCTCTTAGAAATTTTCAATTCTACAGTATGTTGTTATTAAGTATAGTCACCATAATGCACAACAGAGCTCATGGACTTACTCCTTCCATCTAACTGAAATTTTATTTCCTGATACTATCTCCTTATAACCATCACTTTGCTTTTTGTTTCTAAATTCAGTTTCTTTACATCTCACACAGCAGTGGTACCATGAAATATATTTCTGCACTTGGCATATTTCACTTCACGGAATCTCCTCTGTGTTCATCCACCTTGCCACAAATGACAGTACTTCCTTCTTTGTTAAGGCTGAATAGTATTCCGCTGTGCATACAGCTGGTCCTTGCTTTGTTCTAAGCCTCTGTATGTTAGGGATTTGTTACGCAGTATTGTGTAACTAATAGTCTGTCTTAACAAAAGCACACTGACGCAAAGTATAGGACATAAGGTGGCTGTTTCCAACAGAGTAGATGAAGAAAGAAGAGTGATATACCACCCAACAACACTGTGTAAACCCTGATTGATATGATTTATGTGGGAATGTGATTAGTATAGTGTTTATGTTACGACAGGGATTTGTGGTACAATGTGAAAGGAGGTGATCTTTCAGGGATGGATTGCTCCGCCCACTTGATTTGTGGTCCTTTCTGTATATACCAGACAGTAAATCTTTCCCTTATCTTACGAGCTCCCAAATGATAGTTCTTGAATGCACGGGAAAAAGCATCCATGATTTTGTAATCAATCTTAAAATGCCACAATTTACTAAATATTTAATAATTGGCTTCTGGAAGCCTCCAGACACCCTTGGGTCTGCCCTTCGTGAGCATCATCATCTTGGCAAGACATACACCCTGAAAACACTTTTTCCTGGTGGCAGATAAAGCTGATCTGATTTGGTTGCCTTTGTGAAAGATACTCATAGACTTGTCAAGCTCGGCCTTAGTATTTGCAAGGCCTCGAACACGAGTAAAATTAAAGGAGGCCGTGTTTCACATGTCTACATCATTACCAAATGAGTGTCAAATAAAATGTTGTTGTCTCCTTTCTTGATACATAATGTGATTAACAGCTCAGCAAAATAACACAAAACTCATTTACTGAAATCATACAAAAATAAATAATACAAAACTTATACTGAAATCATCTGAATACTCACAGCCACAGGAACAGAACCTGAAAATGTGGTTTTGTGGGCCCCTTCTGCAAGAGTTCCCTGTTTGGAAAGACTGAGGCGGGCTCAGCACTAAGAGCTGCCTTCAGAACCTAAACGCCCAGTGGACACCTCACTTTCTCACTGATGCCCTAAGCTCCCCCACCTCTCTTTGTTACACTGGTGTAAATCATTTCCTCTGGCTCTGGAGTGAATTGCACATCACTGATTAACTCCATGTGCCTGTAAATAAACCTTGCCTTTTCTCCTGTTAGTCTGCTGCATGTCAGTTAAAGGGCAGCCTCCTCTACCCACAATCACAGGAACCTAAGAGACGAGAGGAAACATTTTCTTCTCAACACATGCTGTCATAACATTCAAGAAAGCCAGGTCCCTGGTAGAGTTCTGACTCACTCCACGCTTGCAGAAAATCAGTCCCACCTCTGCCCCACACCATAGCCTCGTGTATAAAGTACATGGGCACAATGATCTGCATGGACAGATCATATACTGTCCCTTGGCCAGTCCTCCAGCATGGGAAAGCACATCCGAGTACAGGTCACTCTCTGGAAGACAGACTTTTGCAAGATCTGAAAGAGAACCTGGGGCTCTTTGGATGAGAAATTACAGGACTCCAATGAGCAGAGCATGGTTTGGGAAGGCTCCACCTCAGGGATGTGTGTTCTTTTGGCATTACAACTCTTCCTTCATCTTGGTGATGGGAGGATGATCCAGCCACAAAAGAACAAGAGGGGGGCCTGTGTGATGGGCATCATAATGAAAATTGTTAAAAATATGGTCATGTATAACCTCCCTTCTTAAAGAGTGAAATAATGTAATGTTAAAGCTAATATAATGTATTGCAAACTTAGTAAGGACATAACTGATTAATCCCAAAATACCGGCTTTAAACCACTGCTCCATCATGGCTTTGTGAATCTCAGTCAGTATCTTTGTCCTATCCATAAAGCAGAGGGCACACTGGCAGCTGCTTCACGGGGCTGTTGTGACAATTAACGGAGATAATAAATATGGAGTGTTTTGTTTAGTTCCCAGGCTACAGTATGTGCTAAACAACCTCAAGCCATCATTTCATTCAATTTCGTTATTCAGATCATCTCCCATCCTAAGTTACTATTTCCTCAGGCTGAAGCCTTCTTGTATTATCAAAGTTGATGACAGAACATTACTTTAAAAATAAAAGTTCTTAAAGGACCTGTCCTATGCAAAATACTCTGAAGAGCCAATCTTAGGCTCTGGCTAAATCAATTGCTGAAGTCAAATAAAGAAGTCAAGATGTAACATGCAATTAGTTATTTCCCCCAACTCTTTGTTAACATTTTTCCCCCTCAGCATCTATTCAGAGACTCGGTCAAGGTAAAGGTCATGGCCTTTTTGATTCCCCTTCTATTGGGCAGATTACTTTGTTTCAGCTACTAACAGCTACAGTACTGCCCTTGGAGCTAGGCAAGTGTGTCTGGGGTGCCTCATAGAGCCCCATTATGGTTTAGAAGGAAGATTTAGGATACCACCCTTACTTTCAAGCAAGCTGACATCTTGGGTGGACCTATAAGCAAAGATTTTCCCATTGCTTTGCCAGTCTCCAGTTGCTTTGATCTCACACAGGGAACACTGCTGGATGGTTATCTGTCATTTTGTTGTTTTATAAGCAAAATACCTTAGATCCAGATTCCCAGTGTGTGTGAAACCATCCCTTGTCAGGAGGCAATGATGAGTAGAAACAGATTTATAAAAGAGACACAGTACATAATCACCACAGAGCCTCCAACAGTGTTGCCTGTGAGGAAGGTATCTCCACTGATGACGGATAAATCACAACCAGAATTGATTCCCACATTTCATTTGGAAATGTGAATGCGGACAGCTGCAGAATACAAAGAGAAAAGGAGAAATCATACACCGTGTTACCAAAATCCTCCATATGATTTGGCCGCACAGGAACTCACTAAGCAAATGTCACTCAAATGAACCAACAAATAAATGAGCAAAGTCGGCGCGTGAACCCTGCCCAGGCCACTGACAAGTGCCTCTGCTGACACAGATGTGCACTGATGGGAGGTACTCAGATTCTCCATGGTTAGTCCAAAAAACTCTAAAATTCCAAAGTGACAGACCAAGAATAGCAACTTGTTTAGCTGGATGAGAAGATGACACATCTGAGCTGGAGGATTCGTTTTCCACAGTCTGTCTGCCCGTTTAGTCAGAGGTTCCAGGCTGAGTGTGATATGTATGCTGACTTGTTGCTCACACTTCTGGGACACCTGGAAGAAGGGTTGGGGAGTTTTTACAGCAGCTCTGTGATACCCCCTGCCCTCTACTGCCCCACCCCACCCAACCAGGAGTTCTATACCCCCCTAATTTAGCTCTTTCCAGCCCCACTGGGGGACTCAAGATCTCCTGAACAAGATCAGAAATCACAAAAGCTGGAATTTATCAGGTCTGGGAGGAAGTCGATAAGAATGTGCTCAAAGGATTGAAGGATAAGATTCTGGCCTTGAGAGGGGCATCTGCCTCACATCACAAAAACATGAAACCTGCTGAGAAGCAAAGAAAATCAGGGACTACCGTCAGCAGCGGGGTGTTTGGCCAGAAAGAAAGCAGGAAATTCATGGCAAGGCAAATGGGAAAAAACGTTAGTGGCGAGGACAACCACAGGTTGCCAAGGGGATCTGCACGATTGCCGATAGCAGGGCTGAAAATAAAAGCTCTTTCTACAATGTCACCTTTTAGGAAGAGCAAGTGCAGAAATAAGAGTGAATGCTGGACAAGCTGGACACAAAACTGTCTTCAAGAGTGAGGACACAATGAGACGGAAGGACACAATGAGAGCAGCTTCGTTCTTTGTGCCCAGGCTGATGTCTTTGCCATCATGGACCACCAAGGCAGCTTCTCTTTCTCTCTCTTTAGAAATCAATTGTTATCTTATGATGCAGTTCCTCAGGCTCTGAGATTCCTCTTTCTGTCTCCCCAAGATCCCTCTCCCTCTGAGTTCCCCTACATTATTACAATAATACAATCCTTCATAAACAGTCCTAAGTCCATCATCCTGCTATTTAAGTGTATCCTGACACTGTAGGTATGGACAATGGCAGAGAGTCCAACATCCTATTATCAGTATATATTTAGCAGTTTCACAGGGAGTCCATCTTTGATTTGGAAGTAGAGATGCATACTGTATTGTATCCTCACATCTGGATATGGTAGTCCCTATTACACAGTTACTATACATCTCCTTAAATGAAAAGTCATAAAACAAAACCAACAACAGGAAGAAAAATAGAAAATTGCCTTTGAAGTGTTTTGTGCCTAGGCTGATTTCATTGCCACCAGGGCCCACCACAGTGGCTTCTCTTCGAACTGCTTTTTACTATGAGTCAAGCAGAAAGAAACCAGAACCACACTCTGGCTAGCATGAACAGGGTTTTAAACAGTGTATATGTGAATTCAACTCAAGGACATAGCTTAGCTTATACTCCAGTTCTGCAAATTTATTATATGATAAAATAAGTGTTGTGATTCAGATTTTGGCTGAATATTTATTTCCTAAGTTCTTACCTCTTACTTAAAAAGCATTTTAAGCACAGTTGCTAACATGGCCTAACCAAGTGGTCAAGTTTATTCAGAGGGTAAGGAATGCAGATAAATATGGGCCATATTAAGGGAGAGTGAGTCAGAAAGTTAAAGGGAAAGGGAGAGAAGTTGCTACCTTCCCATCCTCAGAGTCCATCTGTGGAAGCAAGAGAACAAGCAGATACCGGAAAGGCCAAGAGCCAGGGCTCATGAGACACTGACTCAAGAGAGCTGCAGTATGTGCAAGGGAGCGCGGGACCAAGAGAGTAAGGAGTCAGAAAGCCAGCCCCCTCCCCAGTATGGGCCTTTTAGGGGGCATGAGAGGTGAGTCGTTGTGCAACAATGCAACATCACCACCCTCGGGTCCCAGGTAATTCTTTGACATACAGGTGGGCAGAAAGTATTACACGGACAGGAGAGGTGTGGCTTCCAAACACCTGATCCTGTACTAGCTGCCTAAGACCATAACAGAAGGGAAAGAATAAGCTCACTGAGGAAATTGTATTAGGAGAATTGGCTACCCACGTGACAATTCCCCCCAGTGTGATGCACTGAAATCCATCAAAATGTGACTATTTAAATACAAGCATGAACAAACTATAAGAAAACAGAAATGAATATTTATCAAGCTACCGAAAGAATGGAGTGTCTAGATTTATAAAAGATAATGAAAAAATCACAAAGGAAAGGATGGACAGATGTGATTACAGAAATTTCAATCTCTGTACATAAATATCTCAATAAAATGTAAAAGAAAAGCAACAAACAAGAAATATATTTAAAGGGGAAAAAGCACCACAGTTTTCTACAACTGAGTTAATATAATTTTTAAGACATACAAAGAAGCCAATACGTGAATAGGAAAAGGATATAACAGATATTTCCCCAAAGAGGAAATTTTACTGTTTAACAAACATAGAAAATTTCTTTCGATATCTCTACTAATCAAAGCCATGCAAGTA
Source organism: Ochotona curzoniae (assembly GCF_017591425.1). Lineage (NCBI taxonomy): Eukaryota > Metazoa > Chordata > Mammalia > Lagomorpha > Ochotonidae > Ochotona > Ochotona curzoniae. The sequence goes on from NW_024465421.1 coordinate 10,924,492, forward strand.
AAAACAAAAACATTTCATGACTTTCAAATTAGCAGCCTTTTAAAATAATAATAGGCATATTAACCAAAGTGTAACAAAATGAATGTTTTCTTACACTGCAAATCAGAGTCTAAATTGACATAGGCTTTTTAAGAGAGTAATTTGTAAATGTGCATGGAATGTCTTATAATAGTCATACCCTTTTGAGCCAGTAAATTGCACATTGGAGTGCGCAGCTTAATGCAACAGTCCAAAACATCGGTAGTGGATCTAGGGTGCAGGGGGCAGGAGGGAGAGGATGAGCGAGGAGGACGAGTATGCAACAGGATCAACATAACAACAGGATAAAGCAATAGTGAGATCAAAATTTTTAAATTTAAAAGTTTGGTTAAATAATCCATGCTGTAATCCATGCATGGAACATTATGGAGTCATAAAATGCAATATTCACAAAGACTGTATAATGTAGCAAATGCTTCTGATATGATAGTAACTAGGGGAAAAAAAGCACAAGATAAAAATTGCACATAAAGAATGGATATAGTAATGTCAAAAAAACTATGCATAAAAAGCCTTGAAGAAAAGACATTAACATGTAAATAGTTGCTATGCATGAATGGTAAAATCGTGGAGGATTTTTATTGCCTTTTTTTTTTTTTTTGCTTTTCAAGAATTTCCCTTCCTTCCAATAATAAAAGAAGAAATGCTTTTATAAATATTTAATATATGTGCTGCCTTTGACATCTTGGGTCATTATGAATGTCAAAAATTGGCTTTAGATAAAGATCACCTTTGAAAGACTTCAAAGGATGGTTCACCTACAGGGTTATGGCCAACAGAGATTCTGACAAGGAAACTCTAAGTGTAAATTTGAGGTAAATGCACAGTGTTGGTCAAAGGACAGTGTTCAGTTCATAATTACAGAATGAGCTGAATAACAGCTGAATTACTGAATGCGGGCAGCACTTTCCACCAGTCTGCCTGCCACTGCTACAGTGTCTTACTATATTAGCTCATTTCATCTGTCTGACAACCTAGAAAATAAGTACTATTCTTTTCCCCATTTTATGACTGAGAACACTGAGGCACACCAATGGCAAGAGTGGGATTGGGGGCTGCCCAATGCCAAGACTGGGGCAGGCCACCTCAAGCTGCAGCACCACTGGCATGTGTAAGTCTCAGGGCTGGGAATGGACCTGGTAGGGAAATCTCTGGGGGCTCCAGCATCCGGTGAGTATGAGAGCTGGGATTGGAGGTGGGCTGGTCCTGGCAGAGTTGCAAAACCCATCAGCCAGCATTTGAGCTGGGTCTGGAGGTGGGTGAGGTGATACACCTGCTGGTGTGCACAAGACCCAGAACGGGTGTGAACCAGCTGGGCTAAGCTGCAGCATTAGTAGCAAGTGTCAGGACTGGGTGCGAGTCACGTAAGGCTGGACTGCAGTACCCCCTGGTAGACACAGGATCTGGGAATGGGAGCATGCTCATAGGGGAACTCTAGCCACTCCCCTACTAGGTTGTACCTACCACTGATGAGCACAAGAACTAGTGTTAGGGGTGAGTCAAGTTGGACAAGGTGGTGGCACCTGTCAGCACACATGTGGGCCAGGACTGGAGGTGGATTGGGCTGGACTAAGCCCACAGATATGCTAGACGGGATGCGGGAAGGGCAGTGCTAGACCACAGCAGAGGCTGGAACGCACAAAAAGCAGAGTTGGGGTGGGCCTGGTGAGGCTTATTAGGGGTCACCCCTACTAGGCTGCAGCACCTACTAGTATGTGTGAGGACCAGGTCTTTGGCGGGCTGGCTGGACTGAGCTGTAGCCCCTGTCAGTTTGCATGATGTCACCTGACCCTGCACTGCCTAGTGCACATAAGAGCCAAGTTTGAGGACATCACAGGCAAGTCTTCTTGGGGGACTCCCCAACTAGACCACTGGACTCAGACCCCGACCACAGCAAAATCACAGCACATGTGGTCCAACCTTGGAGTGCATATATCAGGACTGAACCTCCTCGGTTGCTGATGCCTGTGCACTGCATAGCATGCCCAGATGCACATGAGGTACATGACGGTCAACTCAACTAGGCCAACAGGGGACATCGACTGCTTCATCAGAAGATGGAAAGCAGAACAGACTGGACAATTCTGCTGGCCAACCTTTGTAGCATATTCCTGGGTCTGTGGATGTTCTAAGGTGGACTTTGTCCACCAATTGACCTTGGAAAGATTTTCTCAAACCTGGAGCAATGAAAGCAACAACTTCTCAGAACTATCAAAACCACTGAAGTAACACCTTTGGAACACTCTTCCCCAAATCGGAGTCTCTAAGGTATCACCAAAGTACCATCCCCCATCCCTGGATGCTGATGTGCCTTGACAACAAAGAGCAGCTCCTCCCCTTTACCTTTGAGGACACAGGAGGAAAAAAAACCTGAAACATTTGTCCCTCGCACCTTCCTGCACACCTGAGCCTCCCCACTCCAATCAGAAGCCCACATGAACATGTATCCCTCTCAACTACATAAACAATATATTTTTTTAAGTTGAAGAAGAAAAAATATAAAAACTCTAGTAACAAAAAAAAAAAAATTGAGGTGCAATGAGGTGAAATAAATTGGTCACATCACAAGGTGGCCGAATAAGAGTTCAAAATTTAAATTCAAGAACTATTGCCTTCCTCCCTCTGATTATCTGCAGTTCTGTCTTCCAGAGTTTCCATACGTGCAGTTGACCACGTTTTAAAAACACAGTCCACTCCAGTAGGATGTTTTGGGAGTGAAAAAAAGGGAGACCACATTGCCAAAATTCTATGACACTGTATTATGATAGTGGTTCTATTTTATTGTTAATCTCTTATTGTAGCTAATTTACATATTGAGCTTTCCCATAGATCTGGATGGGTAGAAGAACCATTGTAGAGGTAGAGTTCAGTACTAGCCACAATTACGGGCATCCACCTGGAGGCGGGCCTCAAAATACGTTCTGTGTAGATAAGGTGTGATGGTGGTTCATAAACGTCTCACAAGGCCCCAGATTTTCAGGAACAAAAGGTACCCAATTTTTTTTTTTCAGGTTGTTCTAGTTTGTTCCGGGTCATATGAAAGAAACCCCGGGGAGCAGGATTCCTGGTAGAGTCATTCCTCCATAACCACATGTGTGGATTTAAATGAGGGCGCAAGTTTTTCAAAAGACAAATACAGATAGTTTTCCTTGCTATTATCCCATACACAGTACATTGTAACACCTGATTTGCAAATCATTAATGTCATTAATGCAGTACTGAACATTACAAGCAATCTAGAAATTATTTAAGGAATACAGGATGATATGTATAGGCCAGAGATTTACACATGGATTTTTGGTATCTGCAGGGAGAGGAGTCCTGGAATGAATTTTCTACAGGTACTAAAAAAGCAAACTTGTGCAGAATTCTGGAGATTCCAAAATAGCCGAGTGGTGTTCTCAAGCTCCCTCGCACTGTACTGATGTTTGGTACTACAATGGTGGACATCATACTACTTACTTCACAGAGCTGCTGTACATATAAAATAAATGAAGACCATAAAATACACGCAGAACCATGCCTTGCACATAATAAGCATTCAGTATGATTGAACTATTATTGTTACTATTGCAATAATCATTATTACAGTACAGCGCACCTGCTCCACGCAATTGGGAGCAATAAAAGATTAATTGGAAAAAGTCAGCTAAATTATTTTTTAAAAGCCTGCCTTAAACATTTTATTTTAACTTAAGCAGGAAGTGTATATTCATTCACCAATATTTTGAGCTAGGTCAAAAAGTCTTTTGTTTCTGTTGAGTCACTGAATGGAAATTTCCATGTTCTGGCATAAACCACACTCAAAATAATTTCTAGTTTGAGTTACCTGTAAATGGAATTGAAATTTAAAGATAGCTAAAAAAAACTTTGTGAACATAAAAGTCTATAAAACTAAGATTTAAATTCTTTAAAATGTATTTGAAAGGCAGAGACACACTGAGACACACCTAGATGACTGCAAAGCTGGGGCTGGGCTAGACCCAAAGTCATGGCAGGCAGCAGTGGAAAGCTGCAAACAGAGCAGAGCCAGGACTCACACCCGGCATTCTGACAGGGGTGTAGCCACTCCAAATGATGTCTCCACTGTTACAAGAAAAACCTTTCCCCAGAACTTGCCGCCCACAATTCAACAGGAAGTTGTCTTAGTTAACCTCCCCTATTTGAGCATTCAATTTGCCTTCAAGATGCAATAACCCTTCCCTCTTGTATTTATGTTTTGTTGGTTTACATGTTAATGGAATGGCTTAATCGCAAAGGAAACTATTATAATTCGTATAATCATGTCTGGGAATAAAGACAATGCCTTTCACGAAGTATGTAATCCAATCAGCTGGAAGCAAGGATGTGTGGAGCTTGCCACACTGTCCAGCAGACTTTGGTGAGTTCACTGAGTACAGGATGATCACTATACATACACTGGCATAACAAAGTATCCGTAAGTTATTGGCTCATAAATTGTTATGATTCCTGAACAGTTTGGAATCTTACCCAGTTCTCGTGAAAAGCTGCTCAGTTAACCCACGTCTTGTTTCACAACTACCTGAGTTTCAGTCCCACCCAGTTCCCAGCTTCCTATTCATTCCAGCCTAAATCTAATGCTCGCCCTGGGCGACAGCAAGCCATGGTTCAAATACTTAAGTTTCCACATGGAAAGCAAGGATGGGTTTCCTGGCACAAGGCTTCAGCTTGTTCCAGCCGTGACTGTTGGGGAAATCAAGAGAATAAACTACTTAATAGAAGCTCTCTGACTACATTAAAAGTAAAATAAAGGGGGAAAAAAAAGCGGTGTTTGACAGCGTTGCTTCCTTCTGGAAGCAGAATGTGTCTTGTGATTCTTCTTTGACATCTGTGTCTTTGGGTATTTTTGTTGTGCCTGGGCTTGGAGACGCCTCCCTCCACCCTTTACCTACATCTCCAGGTAGCTGTCGCTTCTGTGTGGCTGTGCCTGTCAGGGCCTTCTGCTCTTTCACAAGGACACCAGCCAATGCATGTTGCTTACCCTTCCCAAGTCTACTCCTACATTATTGTGAGCTCCTTAACCTACATCTAAACAAAGACTCTAGTTCCAAAAACAATCGCATGAATAGGTACCAAGAACTCATTTTTTTGAGGAGCACACAATTTAGTTACAGAATGAATGAAGACTCAAAAATCTTCCAGTAGGAACTACTTGAGAAAATCTTCTGTGTGAGATAATGATCTCATTTTCAATCCCTTCTACTGAACTCTGAATTCTCTAAAAACCTAGACCAAAGCATTTTTCCCCATCATCTGAAGGTTTCTAGGGTAATGGTATAAGGCACTCCGCCAATGGACGAAGACTTGAGTTTTGTCTTAGTCATGCCAGGCTACCATAACAAAGTACTGTAGAGTGGGCAGCTTACACACATTCTATTCCTGGAAGCTGGACATCTGAGGTCATGGTGCCAGCATGTATGGTTCTTAGAGGGCTCTTATAGGCTTGCAAACAGCTATGTTGCTTAATATGTTCATGTGGCCAAGGTGGAGAACAAAAGCAAGTTCTTGGAAGCCTCTACTCATATGACTCTAACAAATAATAATACAAAACTCAGAAGGAACAGTGTGCATGGGCACTAAGCTGAAGTGGGTACACACATGAAAAGTTCTATGAAAACTCAAGAAGTTGTAATCAATGCCGGTGGGCAGGGGGAAGTATTAGCGTGTTCTGTTGTGGGACTCTAGGACTTACACTCTTACTCTTTAAGATAACTTCTCCTTGGTGTAGTGTCTCCTTTGAACCTGAGACCAAATTTCCTTTAGATGGCTATTTTATATATGTTCTTTAACTTTGGTAAGAAAGACTAAGCAAAGAGAAGCTTGATATGTTGTCTTTCTCTTCCTTCTACCACCAACCATACCATGCTTGCCTGTTAGACCAAGAAACGGCCTGACATTTGGAAATCTCTGAAAATGTCACCTTATATAATGTCCTTCATAATAAAGACAATATGAAGCTGAGTGTTTAGCTTAATGTTCTGCCTGTGCTTTAAGGGATGCACAATGTTTCTCTAATTTTTGATGCCTGTGCTAAAACTATGTTCAAAGTCAATATTAAACACTCTAACAGCAACCTGAAAAATAAGTAAGCAAATAAATACATGACCTGCCAACTCAAGACCTCTCTAAAAACAATTAGCTTGAGACCTCTGACAAGAAAGTAAATGTTATGTCCAAATACACGTTTGAAAGCCAACTCAAAAACAGCACTGCAGCCATTCCCTCAAGCAGGGTCTTAGAAGTTGAATTTGAGACCATATGGGATAATCCAACAGTTGTCTGGAATGATGAAGAGTCACACAAAGCTGCTTTTTACAAGACATCCCACTAAACCAAAAATTATAGTTGGATACTCACAGTGTCTATCATTTGCCTCCATACTCAAAAAATGTAAATTCCTTCGGGAAGAGGCTACATATCTGGTTTAGTGCTTAGCGTATGATGACACACTGAACAGGATTCTCCCCGAGGAGGTGAGAGAGTGATGGTTAGGCCAAGCCTGAGTAAGGAGGAGGCAATTTTGAAACAAGGTAGAGGGAATAGAGTTCTGTCTCACTTTGGGATGCTCTAAAAATATCTCAGACTTAGAAACTTGTAAGGCAACAGGCATACTTGTTCACAGATGCAGAGTCTGAGAGGTTCGGGATCTCTGGAAGTTGCCCTCTGCTCTCAAGATCATACCTTCCTGCTCCATCCTCACAAAGTGGAAGGGAAGCAATTCCTCTCTGGTGTCTTTAATAAAGGCACTCAAATACTACCCATGGGGACCAGACCATCTGCAGCTTCACTTCTCTCTTAGTTAAGATTTATTTCATTTATTTGGAAGGCAGAATGATAAAGAGAGATGGAGAGACAGGCAAAGATCTTCCATCTACTGGTTCCCCAATCAGTTGCAATAGCCAGACCTGGTCCAGGCAGAAGCCTAGAGCCTAGAACCCCATCCAGATCAGCCACCTGGGTAGCAGGGTCCCAGGTACTTTGGCCATCTTTTACTACTTTCCCAGGTTCATTATCAGTGGGGATAGACTGGAAGTGGAGCAGCTGGCATCACAGGCTTAACCTGATGCATCACAATGCTGGCCCTCAGCTCCAGCTGTTAATACCGATCAAAATGGACACCAGTTTCCAACATGAATTTTCGAAGGACACAAACGCAGGCCATAGCGAGTTCTAAGCAGAAGGCAAGGCAAATGCAAACAGTCCCAGAAAGAGGCAGTTTAGTATTTTTAAGGCAAGAAGGAAAAAATAAAATAAAAACAAAACATGAGTGAGCAAAGGAATGAGCAGCACTGTCCATGGGTGGAGATGATGTCAGAGAGAAGTGAACCCTTAGGAAATGTTTGCTCTAGGGTTTTAAGAAAGTAGAGGTAGGAGGACTCTCTTTCTTCTTCTTCTTTTAAAAAATCTTTCTTTAGAACTATTACATCCATTTCAATGGAACTTGCCAGCAGAATTCTACCCGGCACCATTTTGGTACTGAGATACCCCTGCTTGATGATTACTAGGTATATACTGTAAATATTTACTTATTTATTTCTGGAAAGGAATATTTACAGACAAAAGGAGAGAGAGAGAGAGAGAGAGAGAGAGAGAGAAGGAAGATCCTCCATCTGTTGGTTCACTCTCCAGATGGCCACGATGGTCAGAACTGAGCTAATTCAAAGCCAGGAGCCTCTTCCAGGCCTACCACATGGGATGACAGCATCACAGGAAGCCGTTTTACCCTCTAATGCTGGTTCCCTATGCATCCTTCTAACTCAACATGTTGACAAAGTTCAATTGAACAGATTCAGAAGACGATGACCGAGCATCCTCACACCCTTAACCAGCACTTGGAAGGAAAGAGGTCATCTGGTCCTCATGCTGACAAACCATTGAGACTGATTCTGCCTGGCAGATGCAAGACACAAGAAAGCAGTAACCTTGCCAATCACCCGTTTCAGAGATATCACCTGAGAAGGCATCGGTTTATTTACAATAAATGTTTGGCCATTGGTCCTCTCCAGTGTAAGTGAATTTCAAAATACTTTAAATTCAGGATAACGCAGTGAAATGGGAAAATCTTTACACTCCAATAAGACATCATTACTGGCAAGCATATTGCACTTTCAATATCAGACTGAAAACCACCAGTGCATGAAAGGGAATGAGGGCATCAGCATGGGCATCAGCTACTTGATAGATAGAGCCCTGCTGGGCAGAGAGAAGCTCCGAGGGGCTCCTTACAAATGACTCCCCCTCCATCTTTCTGTACTGCTAGAGGTGTCCAAAAGGTGGCGCAGTTCTGAGTTTGCTTCCTGGTTGTATGAGGGAGGTAGGAACAGTAGATCCTGTTTGTACATATGTTCTGTCCTGTTAGTCTAGGGTGTGTGGATTTGTATTAATAGAGGAAGATAAGGCAGAAGGTTCAGTGGATATCATTAGCATTTAGATTGCACAACTAAAAAAACTGATGAGTGGAAAGTACTGGATGCTGTGACTCGTAAGAGCGAATACCAAGAGCACACATCTGAAGTCCCTGAAATTGGTCAATTGATCTTACCTGGGGGCCTCAAAAGTGGGCAAATCAGGGAGAGAGTGAGAGAGGAAAGGAAAGGGGGAAAGAGGAGGGAAAGGTAGAAGAAAAAAAGAGTTTATCAGGGAGAGGAAAGGAAGAAGGGAAAAAGTGGAAGAAAAACAGAGAGAAGAGAGGATACTATGGTTTGAACATTTGTTCCCCTAATTTAAGAGTTGACTCCCCACAGTCTCAAGTTAACAGTATTAAGACAGCAGAAAGTTAACCCAATTATAGTGTTTAGAGGCTGGGTCATTGGGAGGAAATGACATTGAATTTGGTCATTAGCGTACGGCCCTCATGACTGAATCCTGATATATTTATAAGAATAAAAGGCAGATAAACACAATCACTCTCTGAATTTTTCTTTTCAAGATTTATTTATTTACTTATTCAAAAGGCACAGTTGGAGGAGGGGAGAAAGAGAGAGCGAGACACTCTCCATCTGCTAGTTCACTTACTAAATGGCCACAATGACTGGTATTGAGCCAGTCTGAAGCCAGGAGCCAGTAGCCTCTTCAGAATCTCCCACATGGATGTAGGGGCCCAAGAACCTGGGCCATCTTCTGCTACCCTCCTAGGCACATTAGCAGGGAGCTGGAAGGGAACTAGAGCCGCCAGAACTTGAATCAACTCCCAAAATGGATGATTGCATTTCAGGCAGCAACGTTATCAGCTACATCACAATACCTGCCCTGACTTCTGGATTGTAGCATATGATATCTTGTGTCACCTTTTGATTCTGTCAACTCAAAAGTCATTGCCAGAGGGACAGAGCTCTTCCATTTGTTGGTTTACTCCTCAAATGGCTACAACAGCCAGGGCTGGTCTAGGACAAAGGCAGGAGCCAAGAGCTCCATCCAGGTCTCCCATATAAGTGTCAGGGGCCCAAGCACTTAAGTCACCAGCTGCTGCCTCCCAGGATGCATGAACAGGAAACTGGATGGGAAGTACAGTATCAAGGACTCAAACTAGCACTCTGATACAGGATATAGGTATACCAAGCCATAGCTTAACTCGCTGTACTACGATACACACCCCCTAGATTTGTGTTGTTTTAAGCCACTAAGTTTATGGTAACTTGATTCAGCAGCCATAAGAAATTCATACAGAGCCTCAGTACAGTTAGCCTTCAATAGAAATTATAGTCTAGTATCTGGTTGTTCTATGTGGCTCTGATGAGGGTGAAATGCTTTGCATATATATGTTACTCCTCAGTATCATGCAGCACATGTCCCAACCATTTTTTCCTGCCTGAAGAGGCTCATCCACACTTCTCATATTCTAGATTGTATCCTTTCAGAACTCTCTGTTCCGCTTGTTGCAGAAAATAATCAATATGCCACTGAGCCCATTGAGTCCACTGTGATTAGTGAAGAGTGAAGCCGAACAGAAAGAAAAACAGAAAGAAACTGAATCGTGAGAAAACTGTTTTGAGTTTGAGTTGACTCCAGCTATACCAAAATCAAGGTATCCTTCAACGTTTGAACTGCAGAGAAATTAATTTAAATTAAATAGCTTTGAGATGAGCTACTGCCACGTACATCCAACTATGTATTAGGGTCTATACTATCCGTTCTTCTGCAGAACTCATATACAATAGGATCACTTCTTTTGTTACCAGATTAAAAAGCTGAGTTGCAAGTAAGTTAAGCAACTTCCCAGCATACAGTAGCTCCTAAGTCATCGTAGATTTCAAGTTCTACTTTGAGTACAAAGTCTTTGTTCTTTCCCCAGTCCAATTTCTAACTTTCATTTAACTTGAATACAAGTTGGGGGACATAAAGTCAAATGGAAAATGCTGTTTCTCTGGGGTCTTTACTCTTGCACTAAAAATAACAGATCAAAGTTGTTAAGTCCTACGATGAAGCCTCTTAAAATCTCTGCTGAAAATCTTGTTAAGTTTCTGCCCAGAATGTAACACTTGGTAGTAAAAAGATACAAGCTCTTTGTAAAAACAGTTTATATCAGAAAACATGTTGTAAAAGCTGTTGGCGGCCAAGTAGTTGCCCAAGGAGTCATTTTACTTAGATACAAATAACACCTACAACACTTAGCAGCTGACAGTTTTTACTCGGAAGGAATCTGTGTGGTTTGCGGTTTTGTGGATTTGTTTGTTTGGCACTCTGTGGAAGACATTGAAAGTTATATCTAGAAGCAAGGGAAGTATTGGTAAGTCTACAACTTTCTCTTCCCCTTCTAAAGAATGTCTGTGTTTGCACAGCAGGGTGTTTTGTTGTTCTGTTGATCTGGGCATTTGGGTGAGTGAGAAGGTGCCTTTTTAGGCTATTGATCTCATCTCGATATCATAGATTCAAATGCCTATGGGAATATGTAAAGGAGCAAGCAGCCACAGTTGTGTTCCTTTTTCAAAGATCCTTGATATTCTTTCTGTAGCATCTTTAAACATAGAGGATTACTGTTTGCATACAGAATAAAATATGGGGTCTTACAACGTGCAGCATCTCTTCTCTACATTTGATTTTCTCATCTTTAAAGAGATCTGGAAATAAGCATGAATGACTCTTGGTAATGAGGACACAGCAGGGAGTTAGTGACAAGAATGAGACATCCTGGAGGTGTGTGTGTAACTGGGCATCCCCAGAGTCTAGGATGCCCTTGACAAGTCTGCCAGGCAGAGTGGCAGACTGAATGGCACAAGTGATGATAAATGCTGACTTGAATAGGTTTGAGACATATGTAAATCTGAACATTTAACAGCCAGAAGAAGAGAGATGGTTGTTCCACCAGAGCTAGGGCCACATCATTTTTGTCCAGGTGCCAGTGCTTAAGATTAGGCATGGTGAGTTGGTAAGTGCTTTCTCAATGGACCAACGAGTTGATGAGTGATTGCTGGACAGAATACAGGCAATGAGCTGAACTAGGAAATGAGTGCTTTGGATTCTTTCTATATAGACCCATCAAGGGGCTGATACCATGCAAATGTAATGAGGCCACCTAAGCAGAGAATGAATGAAGACAAGTTAAAAGAGGACCTAGGAGAGATGCTTATGGAGAAAGGCATTTAAAGGCGCTGGTGGGACATCTGGAAGGACTGGTGAGAGGGAAAAGAAGAGTTGGTGAGTTAAGTACCCTGGCTGACTACAGAGAGACCATATCAGTGAGTCTTCTATTCTGAGCCTTGGAACTATTACATCAGCCTTCAGAGCAACCACAGCTTGGAATCCTAGAAGGACAAAGGCCTGCTGGCACCTGAACAAGAGAAGAGTTGCAGAAAAAAAGCAGCAAAGTCAAAAACCTCTCCAGCTTGTTAAATCCTGCTGGAGGCCCAGGAAAGCAGCCACAGAACCCAGCAGATTCCAGGAAACTGTCAGGAGGAGGACTTGCCTCCCCAAGACGGCATAACAACCGCATCCCCATAGAGCCGAGAAACCCAGTCAGGGTGTCACTGAGCAAGCCTCTTGCAGGAGCAAGAGCAGCCTGTCCTCCAAGGGGTATTGATCCCTTATTGTCTCACTTTGCCCTTCCAAGCAAGTCCAAAGATTAATCCATTCTTCTTGGGTCTGAGAGGCTTTCGGCAAAATGAAAGTCTTTCTTCACTCAGCAACTAAGAAACTTGCAAGTTTTGTGCAGTCTTTGATTAATGATTTTGTTCATAATCTAGTCATCGCCTTGCTGTCTTTCCCGGGTAAAGCCCAAGTCGTTGCCATCTGCGTAGAAACAGCATTGTCCTGGTGCATGGGGAAAGGAGTGAAGTGGCAGGACTTGAGATCACTCTGCAAAGGGCAAGGGTGTCAGTCATTTTTAAACTTTCGCTGGTGTCTTCATGGTTCTATAGAAGGCAGCAAGCAGGGGAGAGGAAGAGAGATACAAAATATTCCACTCGTTTGGCCTAACAGTTAAGATGACAGCTGGGACACCTGAAACCCAGATCAGAATGTGTGGGTTTGAGTCCTGGCTCCAGCTCGTGATTCCAGTTCCCTGCTAATGTACACCGTTCGAGGCAGTAGGTGATGGTTTAAGAACTGCCTCCCCAAAACAGCATGACAACCACATCTCCATAGGGCCGAGAGTCCCCGTCAACCATATGGAAGAGTTACACTGAAGTGCTGGCTCCTAGAATCAGTCTGGCTCACTGCTGCCTGTTGCAGGTATTTGGAAGATTAACCAGTGAGTGGAAAACTGTTTATTTCTCTCTCTCTTTCTCTCGTTCTGTGTGTGTGTGTGTGTGTGTGTGTGTGTGTGTGTGTGTCCTTGACTCTCAAATAGACAAAAATAAATTTTGATAATGACAAAACCTCCCAAGAACCTAGATTTTTTCCCAGAATAAAAAAAATCTCCTTGCAGAAACCTCTGTTCCCATCTCCTTTAATGTGTGTTCCAGCCACCCAGCACACTTCTGAATGAATGCATGAGGCGCCAGGATGCCCTTATACCTTCACTTTCTTCTTCCTAGAGCCCTATCTTTCAAGTTCCTGTAGCCAGCCCTTCTGGGTCTCCAACTTGGTCCTAGAGACCCTGCCTTGTGCAGTGCTAAGGCACAAGGCCTGTCATTGCCTGCCTTTAGGGAACTGCAGAAGGGGACCAAGATAGACATTTTTACCTTCACTCTTTTAATTTCTTGAAGTGTCTTCAGAGAGTAAAGGACAAACAGAATCGTGTCGAGTTGAATGCATCCTGGCAAGGGGAGATGTAGAAGGCAGCAACGGAGATGTTTTCCGGCTCAGTGTCTCCCTTGGCCACCCACTAAGCAGCTCTGTGAGCCCCAGGTGGTGCCAGGCCACTGTTCCCACCCACAATTCCAAGAAAAGAACCCAAGCTCTCAGCAGTGGCCAAGGACAACTTGCTCTGTCCTGCCAGCTAAGCAGGACTGGTGAATACTTCTTAGAAAACATGCTGTGGAACAGGTCTAAGAACACAGCAAGAACGCAGGAATAAGTTCTACCGCTCTATAGCACAGTGGGTCACCAAAATGAATAATAACTTCTTGTGTTTGGCAAAAACAATTGAAGGACTTTGAACGTTCCCGTCACCAAGAAATCATAAGCGTCTGAGGTGATGAGTATGCTAATTACCCCAACTTGATCATTATTACACATTATATACATGTATCAAAACATCCTACTGTGCAAAACTATTATGTATCAAAACAAGCAAACAACTTGTACTGTAGGATATAGATGTTTTCCTCAAAGGAATACAGTAAGTTTCAAGAGAAACAAAAGTGTACAGACCCACACAGTTTGATTTTTTATTTTTGAAAGAAAATAATCTACGTAAGTATAAACAGGGTCTAAGAAGCAAACAACAAAGATGAACTTCACAATGAAAAGTAGGTCTGTGTCTCACCTCCTGGCCTCCAAACTGTCTCCCCTACCACTTGCTGTGTACCTCCAAAATATATTCTACCTTATGCAAAAATAAGCATGTCTGTGTTTTCTTTAATGAATAGGTACACAGTAAAAACACTAATCAACACCCTGCTATGTTTACTTAAAATAAACTTTGGAGACCTTCCAGAGGAGCCCATAGGCAGCTCAGCTGCACAAAGCTACAACAGTATTGAATGGTGAGGATGTGATATAATTAATTCAGCTTCCCTTTTGATAGATTTTGTCTTCTATATCCAGTGATTATGTTTTGCCACAAATGAGTCACATGTATGTCTAACAGCCAGAGGTCAGTATCTGTAATCTTAGTTGATAAAACTGAAGACTCTGGTTTGGTATGTTACCACCAAAGTCCATGCTTTTCTATATTAGGAAAGTCCTTCTGGATGGCTGCTCCCTGGAGTTGTGAACCACTTGGGGTGGTACAGTGTTTACAAGCCCATTGTCTAGACCTAAACCCTTTGTGTGGCATGGAGGCCACCTGCAATAAAATGCATCTTGCATATGATAAACAGATTCAGGTTTTAGCTAAAATCAAAGCCCTGATCCAAAAACTAGAAAGAAGATCATAAGAGCCCTCATGGTGAACTCAAATTATAGTTAACTTTATCCAAAGCATACATATACTCAATCATTGTTACAATATCTTCCTAGCTGCTCCCAAGTCACTACCAACCACCTCCAGAGCACCTCATAAAAGTCATTAGCTACACAGAGAGAGGCAGAGGAACGATTTCCAGCTATTCAAGACTAAGGCCATACTCAACTAAGAATGAAGTTGCAGAACTGAGACAACAACAAACTCATCTATCTATTCAGCACCAGCTACACACATACTCTTTATCACTGCATCAAAACTGAGTGGAGCCTTAACTAGGGAACTCAGTACTCTCCAAAGAAGTCGCCTCCACTCAGCTCAGTTCCATTTCCTTATGCATAATTATTATGTATCAAACAAAAATTTAAAAAAAAACCAAACAGGCCCAGTTCAAGAATAAATTCAACTCTAAGACAAAGTAACAATCCAGATTTGTATGGAAAACTTTCCAATTTGGAAGAACTCAAAAATATCATTTTAAGACTTGAAACCTACACAGCATAAAAAGAAAAACATGTAAGTCAGATTGGGTCCTGGAATCACTCCACTCTGGGTGTACCCAGGTCCCCCTTTATTCTTCAGTCAAGCTCTCTGCAAGGCTCAGTAACAAAAACTCTACAAAGGTCTCCAAGTTACAACTGAAACTGAGACACAGACCCACTTTTGTTGAAAGGAAAATTCCAAAGGCCTATCTTAGCCTGCACTCCAACAAAGGTATGAGGCTCAAATTTTGAACGCTTTGACAAATTCACAAAGAAAGAAAACAGAAAGCTAAATTGTAGATGATCAACTGGCAGAATGGGACCGCAAAAGCAATGGGGGTCAGGTGCACTTATGAAAGCTATGCCACTTCCTGAGTTAACAGTAAAGTCACTTTGTTATTGCAGCCATCTTGACCATTCCCAGTCTGCACATGGCATCCTTTCCTGGATCCTTTAAAACGAGCCATGTGCTTCTTCCTAAAGGTCCTCAGAGGGGGAGCAGATAATCCGGGGGCTCCTAACACCCTCTCTTACCATTCCCCCTTTGAGTGGGATGTGCAAATTTGCTTCTCCTTGGAACAGCCTCTGGTGCATATGGCATGTTCTTGGAGGAGATGTGCCTGCCTCTCAGATAACTCATTTGGGCCAGGGCTGGCTCCAGCATATGGCCTTTACCATCAGGACAAGATTGGGGGGAGATGGGACTGTGGCTCCCCATCAACAGCACCCCCCATGGCTACCACTGTATATGCAAGAAAACAAGGATGGATTTAGATGTCATTTCAATTTCAGTCCCTGTTCCTATGTGGAGACATGAAAGACTCTGAGAGAGAGAAACTGGATGTTTTCCTTGCTAGAAAGTGTTTTAAAAAGGACTCTTTCTATATCCCACTCTTTTGCCTACCCAACACCTATTCAGTGTTTTCTTAGATAACACTGCCATGAATCCCTTTTAGAAAATCACCTCTTCCCTTCTAGCTTTGAATGTGTGGGCCTATTTATCTAGTTGTTCTGACTTGTCCTAGTCAAAGAATAGAACCATTCCATCATTTCCTCCTTGGTTCATTCTACAAATATTACTCAGTAGGAACCTGTGTCAAACTCTTGCCTTGGTGTTGGAAACACATAACTCGGAGTCGGCGTCTTCTCACATCTGACTTTATGGAGTCCATGTGCCAATGGACAGTCCTGCTTCCCCGACCCAGGCTGAGCTAGTTAGTTGGTAAGCTTCATCTCTGAATTGAGGATCTGATACAGAATGACACAGCTGGAAATGGCTGGACTCATCTAATTGAGCTTGAGCTTTAGGGAGAATCCCCTAATTTTTGGACCCCTGAAAATTGTTTGCCTTTTTATCTGCAGGGATTCCTAGGTGCTTACTCATGTGTATGTCCCATTCTCCAGTTTTTCCATCATTATCCACTGAGCACTTGATATTTTCCCAATGGACCCTTTGTTTTTCTTTATTAATCTACTGTTTGCTTGGCTTAGAAACAAAGACCTTCCATAGATACCAAGCTGCTTCCCAGCCGGTCTATTTGAATATGAGGCAGGCTTGGGTATATCTTGTCAAAGCCTGGAATTTTTCTAAAACCATAATCTTATGGAAACTTCTAGTTGAAAATAGTTAAGTACATAGTCCTTGCAATTAGCCTTTCTCTGTCTCTCTATCTATCTTTCTTTCTTTAATACCCCACCCCAGTATTACCTAAAGCATAACTTTAAAATTAATTATTAATGTCTTCTCCACTAGGATATCAGAGCAGTTCTTAGGAACTACTAGTTAGGAGAACAGCCAGTAGTGCCCTAGTTCTTGCCTAATTTTGCTATCTTCCATGATTCAATGAAAGCATTTTTCTATACCTCAGTGATTGGCATTGCTCACTGTTTATAACATGCTTGCCTGTCCTACGAGCATTGTAGAATTGCTACAATTGTGTGATTGCTTTGTGTTGGGACAAATACCCTTCTAAAGTCTTGCCCTTCAGGCTCACTGCGTGTTGTTGCTCCCATTCAGCCCTATAGGGAATATGAGATCCATCACAAACACAGCCTTTTTCTCAGCTGAACTCCTCTGTGGCAGTGGAAAACTTACATTCTCTTGGATATGTTCAGAGTCCAGGCAGATAACGCTAATGTGTGAAGACAGTTGGGTATAAGATGATATGACACTTAGCGAATCTACTCACTGGAGAGCTCCACCCTGCCCACAGAAGTTGCCACTTCTTAATCATCTGCCAGGCAGAATGTGAGGCAAGGCTTGCCAGGTATTTTATTAATTTAAAAACAGGTATTGAAATCTGCATGTGTAGGTAAAGATTTACTGAATTTTAGATATTTCAATGCACTAGAAGAAGACATGCTTTACAGGTTTTAGCTGATGGGCTGCCAGTTCTCAGCTCTGGGTTTCCTCTCCTGGCATGCCTGCTGTGGATTCACTTGCCATACTTCTGCAGTCTTCAAGCCCTTTATCTGCTGCATCCATAGTGTCCAGTATGTTTGGAATTGATAGCCTTCTCCTGTTCTGCCTGCTTTATGGTGTTACTCTAGGAGCTACCCCGGGCTCCGATCCTGATGAACCCTTAACCTCACTGCAGGCCTGGTAGCCTCCAGCTTTTGCTTAAATACTTTCCATGCCAGGGAATTCACTCCCCTCCATCAATCACATCTCTTCTAAGGAGCTACAAAATGTCATGGAAATGGTGTGAATCTTAAAGTAGAATAAAAATGAGTTTAGTCACACTAAGCTTAGTCATTTAGCCCATATTAGCCCTGGTTTTCTCATCTGTTAAAAGGATATTTGTTTGGGGAATTTCATGGGATACCATTTGTCAGCATACTATTCCTCTCAGAGAGTGTGTTCCCTGAGAGCCCATGTGTTGGGAACTTGGTCCTATAGGCAGTAGTGCTCAGAAGTGGCTGGTTCAGGGAAAGCATGCCTTCATCAACCAATCTATGGATTAATAGACTCACAGTTATCATAGGAGGGTCTTTAGCACTTAAGAGCTGCTGACAGAATCGCTCTGTCTTGACATGTGGATCCATCTGCCTTGCTGTTATGCAGCCAGCAGGCCCTCATCAGAGGCTGACCACGCCTGTGGACTTTTCAGCCTCCAGGTCCAGGAGCCAAATAAAGCTTTCCTCCCTATAAATTACCCAGTTTGAGTATAATTGCTAGTTACACCAACAGAAAATAGAGTCAGACAAAGAGCAACAGGAAAATAATCACAGTTTCCTTTCTCTACAAATGTGATTTCCTGTCCATTTGTCCTGGAAATAATCTCCTGAGCTATACAAAATAAATCAAATCTCATTTTCACATCATAGTACTTCAGAATTTTCAGACAGTGCAAATATCCCTCTGTATCTTCTCTTTCTTGACTCAGTGGGACTAGTCATTTCAAGGGACCCCTTATGGACATAAATCCAGTCATTCCTGGACTTTCAGCAGATTAAGATATACTTACTGTCCTGAGAGAAGAGCCAGGAGCAAGAGAGCTTCAAGGGCAAAGTCCTTTGTTTACCAAGACCATTTCAGTTTCAGGGTAGGAAGATGGAGCAGGAAAAATGGTCTTTTTTCGTACATGCTTTTCACAAAATTATTTTATTTACATATTTATTTGAGAAGCAGAGACAGAGAAACAGAGAAAACCTAAACACTGACTCACTCCACAAATGCCAGCAATGGCCTTGGCTGGGCTGGGCCAGGTCAATGCTGAGTATCAGGAAGTCAGCCAGGATCCCCTAGGTGGCTGGTGGACACCCAACTACCTGAGCCACCACTGCTGCTCTCTAGGGGTGAGCACTAGCAGGAGGCTGGAATTGAAAACAAAGCAAGAAGTCAAACCCATGCACCATGATAAGGGAGTCTTTTCTTTTTTTTACGATTTATTTTATTTTTATTGGAAAGTTAGATATACAGAGAAGACAGAGAGGAAGATCTTCCGTCCACCTATTCACTCCCCAAGTGACCGCAACAGCCAGAGCTGAGCCAGTCCAAAGCCAGTAGCTTCTTCCAGGTCTCCCATATGGGTGCAGGGTTCCAAGGCTTTGGGCCATCCTCCACTGCTTTCCCAGGCCACAAGCAGGGAACTGGATGGGAAGTGGGGCAGCCAGGATTAGAACTGGCACCTATATGAGATCCTGGCACATGTACGCCAAGGACTTTAGCCACTAGGTTACTGTGCCGGGCCCAATAAGGGAGTTTTAATCATTACACTAAAAAAAGCCTGTTCTCCATAGCCCCCACTGACATACATCAAATCTGCATGGAAAAAGCAGCGTATTAAGAAATGAAGAAACCAAACAAGTGAAAAGCAAGGGAGAGCTACTTTGATCTTGTAAACACTGGGACACAGGGCCACTCGGATTGGATGCTTGACAGCCCATTCTGCACTATGAGGGTAAGACAGAAAGACTTTCCAGCAGCACAGCTCACCACTACCCTACCATAAGACACAATCCCTGCAAAATTAAAGAGACATTGCTTCCCTAATGCTTTACACATGAGACCTGCAATAATTGTTATTATTCAGAGTGATGGTGTGTAGCATATAACGTCTGTGACTTGACAATCAAGTAATGAGCTATTGATGAGGGAAATGAACCAAGTGACAGTGGAGGCTGGAAAACATTTATGTCTAAGCCTTTTCCTGCTTACTGTCATCACTCGGGACCCCTCAATGATGGCTCATAATTATAACTGCATTTATTGAGATGCTACTCTGTGCTAAGTGCTTTATGCAGGTTACTGTGTTTAAGCCTCACAACCCTGTGGAAAAAAATATTATTACTATTCCGACTCATAGATAAGGTTCAAGTGGGCAGAAATAACAGACACAACAAAATATTGGGGAAAGGAGTCCTGGGGTTACTTGCCCTCAGGGTGTGTGGGGTTTCAGGACCCCACTAGACCTACTGAGTTTTTACTGTCCCAGGAGAAGGAATGTGTAGGCTGAGCTGAGCTGGAAGCACCGGGTTAGGATACGTAGATGTGGGTGCTGTTCCTGACCATTACAGAGAAGGAGGAAGCCAATCCCTCTCAACATTTCAGGTGAATGAAAAATCATCTGGGCTTCTTGTTAGAGACACAGACTCTGATCGGGTAGGTTTCGGGATTGGGCTGCCAGAGATTCTGCATGGAGAAGGGTAATGCTGATGGATCAAACTCTAAGCAGCAAGTACGTAACAGTGGAGCTTCTGGTTAGAAAAGTGACCTAGTCTGGGAGGAGGGGTTCCAGTCTGGTCCAGCTTGTCCCACTGCTAAGCCAATCCAGTGCTACCTTACGGAAGGGGGCAACAGAGGACAGGACCAACGAGTCCCATCCTTGAGATTTGTTTCCTGCCCCCGATGGATTTAAAATATGCAGAACCCTCATACAGCTACAACAGTGGCAAATTACATATACACAAACCACAAAATCAATCAAATTAACTCTTCAACATTAATCTAACCGGATAGCTATATTTGAGAGAATGGTAAATCAACATCTGCTAAATGAATGTATATACATTACTACAAATAATGCTCTTGTCATTTAAAAATAAGTCCAATCCATTTTTAAAGTAAAAATATTTTTGCGATAGAGATACTGTTTTTCATATAATTGAGTGCCAAAGAGAAAGAAAGATCCTCTCTCTCGGTCTGTCTGAGCCAGGCTAAATCAGGAGCCCAGAAACTGCATTCAGGATCTCAAGTACTTGAGCCATGATCTGCTGCCTCCCGGGATGCATTAGAAAGAATCTGGGTTAGAAGGAGAGCAGCTGGGACTCCAGCTGGTACTTAAATAACAGCACTGAGCATCTCAAGCGGTAGTCTAATCCACTGTGCCCCAAGGCCACCTCCATTCCTCTGACTTTCAACATGAACTCCCTGGGATGTTATTTTGCCTTTGACTGATCCATAAGCAGCCTTAGTTTGTACGGTAACTTCTCTTGTATTTGCATTAGCCCATGACCATCAAAGTCATGTGCTGCTTTCCTGATGTCATATTAAAAACTTGTAACAATAATATCAGGAGCTATATCAGCCCAAACCAGGAGTGAAGAGCTTCCTTTTGAGTCTCCCACGTGAGCACGGGGTCCCAAGGACTTGAGCCATCTTCGGATGCTTTCCCAGGTCATAAGCTGGGTGATGGATCAGAAACGGAGCAGCCAGGTCTTGAACCGGTGCCCACTGGGATACTGGAGCTAAAGGCAGAAAGATTAGCCTTTTGTGCTACTGCACCAGCCCCATTTTCTTTCATAACAGTATCTTTTAGTGGTGAAGGAGAAGGTACTTTTTTTCTTGCCAAGATTAATTCTAAATGAATACAAGAGAAAGAAGATATAAAATTGTTTTTCTTTTGTATCAAAACTGTCTAGTTTTGCACTCTCCCCCTTTTAACATAATCCATGTATCCCTTTTAGTTCTATCCGTTTTTCCGTCTCCCAACTAGTTCTGAATTTTTACACTTACAGCAACAAATTTACAATATTTACATTTTGTCCTGTGCTGGTAATTAAGTCTTCTAAGCTTTACCAGTGCATTGATTCTAAAAATTGAAAATCAATAGTGATTTTATTATTATGACTATGGAATCATGGTCCACTACACAACCATTGCTCTCTCTGATTAAATGTGCTTTCTTGTATGACTTCTTTTTGCCTGGAGTTCAATTTTTTTTTTTTTTTGGAACTAATTGTTTTAGGGTTTTTTTTCCACTCTATTTTTGCTCCAAATTTCATATTCTGTTAAATCCTTGCATTTCTCTACAGAGTCCCTCCTGGGTATTTTGTATCTGATGATGCCATTATTCTGCCATCCTACTTACTGACACTGTAGCTACATAAAGAATCCTTTACTGGAATGATTTCTCACACAATTATGGATGATCGGTCTGAGACTGGCTTTGTATTTTCATTTTCAATTGTTCTTTTTTATTTTGGGGTTTTTCTTCGCTATTTTTGATAATCTGACATTTTGTGGTAATGTACTAGGGGAATGTTCTCAGCTTATATTTTTAATTTATTGTGCTGGATTCCAGGTTTATACTTTCCAATCTGAATATCAGGTCATTTCGTTCCAGAAACGTGTCCTCATTATTTTCTCACATCCCACCCCCCTGATTTGTCCTTTAGTCAGATGTTGGGGCTTCTGCATTTATTGCCTTGGTTTTTTTCTCTTATTCTACTTCTAAGAGATTTTCCACATTTCATCTTTCTATTGAACTGTTCTCTATCTTGACAAACATATCTTTACTAGCTATGAATTATTTCTCTGTATGTGGTTATTGCAATTTAACTGTGTCCAAGGCTAGCTTTATTCTTTACAAGAAAAAGTTGAGAAAAC
This sequence comes from Ochotona curzoniae, assembly GCF_017591425.1. Lineage (NCBI taxonomy): Eukaryota > Metazoa > Chordata > Mammalia > Lagomorpha > Ochotonidae > Ochotona > Ochotona curzoniae. The sequence goes on from NW_024465421.1 coordinate 10,946,867, forward strand.
TGCTTTTGAAGCACTACTGATACAGGCATTTGTTTTTTGTTTATTTGTTTTTCCCTAGGCTTGTTTTAATACTGCAATATCTTCAATATCTTTGAGAACACACATTAGAATTATTCCGAAATCTTTCTCGTTCCTTTCATATCTGACTCCTTCAGAATTGCTTATTGTGTCTGTTCATTTCGATTCTCTTTCTTACTGGAAATTCCCACTTGAAGAACTTTGTTCAGGCTCAGGAATAAGGCAATTAAATCTGGTGAGTGAGAATCCTTAGAAGGCCACAGGCCAACCTTGTTGATTTTGTCAAGTTCCTCTCAGAGAAGCAAGCAAACCACAGCTGGTGAATGGTCTGAATGTTTGTGTCCCCCTAAAATGCATATATTGGAATCTAATCATCAATATGATAATACTGGAAAGCGTTTGGGACACCAGAGCAAATTACCCTTGCAGAAGAAACCCAGCACACTCCCTACCCTTTCACTTTTCCCCAGTGTGAGGTCACAGATGAAAGGTATCATCTATGAACCAAGAAGTGAGTCCTCCAGACATGGGCGACCAGTCAACTGCAGCCAAAAGCCATTATTTGCTTTCATGTTGACACTGGAAATGCCAATCTACTGTCAGCTTGATTTGTGTACCTTCAACTTCAAAAAGAAATTCTGCCTTTAACTAATGTCAGCAATCACTTGTTGCCAGTGAAATGAGAAACCACACGCAAAAACAATGCTTGATCACATATGCTTTCACTGATTGGGAATGGGAAATCTCAGCTCCATCTACTTACATGAGACGGAAAGCTATTACCTCATATGGGATTTTATATATACACATATATGTGTACACATATATGTATATATATGATCCAATATATAAAATTCCATATTATATAGTCTCATACAGTATTATATATCTCATATTGTATATATACACATACACACATATATGATATAGATATATTCCTCATAAGTCAGGAATAGACAGAAACCTGGAGTGAATCAAATCAAGGCTCCGCCCTGGGACTCTATGGTCTCTGCTTTCCCTTATGCATGGATTCACAGCAGCTTTCATCGTATTCACAAGTCTGCTTCCTGCGCAGTCGCTGGAGGCTACTAGTTTGCTACTTTTATATCCTGTGAGACAGGAAAAATAATTTCCTCCTCAACCACAAAATAAAAGGTCACCTCAGCAATCTTGTGCCTACCCTGTACCTTTATCAGTCACCAAGGAATGCTAGTTTACTTAAATCTAGGTTTCTAGAACAATTGCTTGCAAGGGAAATAGAACTGCCAAGATGCATATAAAGAAACCAGAATCTGCCCTCCGAATGTGAGCTGAGGAAGAGGTTAAACAAAGATGCAGCTTTGAGAAAAGATAAACTAGGGTGCAGTATAAGTAAATGGCAATATTCGCCATTGGCAGCCAACTCCACGAGCCAGGATATGCTTGCATTCTGATTATGAGCAGAGCAATGTATTAGTGAAGGAGTCCCAGACAGAACTTCCAGAAGCTGACAGCACATCTATGAGATCCATCAACTCATCACACTTCCATTTCTGCAGGTCTGAGTCCACCCATCTGCCCACCTCTCTACCCCCAACACAGAGAACAGACAAAACTTCTTTGAAGAAGGTTGCCTAAGAGATCCCATATAGCTCACAAAGCTTTCCCAACAGCCTCATGGGAGGTCAACTTGCCTCATTATCCCGACTGCCAGGATATTTAGAAAGGAATTACTCGTATTGCCATGCTCCAACACGGCCGCTCCTTTTGGGATGCCAGCCTCAGATTTACAGCCCAAGCTCAGTTTCTGATCAAGCTGTTGGTTGCTTTACTTCCCACAGTGATCCCGTGTGCTGGAGCAATTCATCTTCAAATGTATTGCAAAAGTGTCAACCGGGCTAGACTCATCCAAGCAGCACTGAAGTTCAATTAAAACAGAAACTTGCAAAGTGAGCAAGTGTTATCTTACATAGGCCCAAGATTAATTTGTCAGGCTTTTGAAAGTCCAAAATTTGACAATAACATTCAGAAAAGTTATGGGGTTTGAGAAAACTGAGCCGATTGAATTAAGGTAGCTTTGTTTTCGTGGATGGATCCAGGCCATGGGCATTTCTGAATGTCATCTCTGGGGAATCACCTGGCCAAGATTATCCAGCCAAAGGATGGTATTTTAATTGCCTCAGGACAAGACTCAGAAATGGGTGCATGGAAGGTGGAGGATCACTCATGGTGTTTCTAGAACTTACCTCTACAAGGCAAGTGAAGCGAGAGGGATAAGAGAAGTTGAACTGTAATTCAGTAGACGGGAAGGCCTGAGACCATCCCTCCAGGAGATCCACATCTAGGATGACTTCATCGCAGTCCTGAAATGATACAAGGGGTCAGGCCTCCACACTCCCACCTAACCAGTCTCAGGAATGCAGTTCTATCTGAGGAAGAGCCATAACCCTGGGCAAGGCAGCTCGCTGAAGTGAATTCCTCAACAGGGACTCAGCAGTCAGCACTTCCCAAAGGTGGGGAATGAACACTTGGGTGTAGGTCATTCACTGCAGCATCCACTGCTGGAAGCAGAGTTAGAATCCGAACAACTCAGGGGAGGCATGGAGATGCTGCTTGGGAAGCCATCATCCCACATGGGAGTCTCTGCTTTCAGTCCCAGCTTCTGGCTAACCTGCATCCCTGGAAGCAGCTGGTCATGGCTCAAGGACAAGGGTCCTTGTCCCCATATGGGAACCATGTGCTGAATTCACAGAGCGCAGCTTTGCCCAGGTTCAAACCCAGCTGCCCAAGGTTTTAAACAGTGAACAGAGGATGACAATACTTTGTGAAAAAAAAACTAATTAAAACATTTTAAATAAAAACAAATACTCATCTACACAGAGTCTACAGACCCTTCAAAATATCAAGGGAAAAATGGATATTAGAAGCTAGTTTGCAGATTACTCTCAAAAATACGATAGTTACAATCATCAGATTTCACATCAGTAACTGGCAACAGAGGCAAATGGAGTAGTATAATTTCAAAGTGCAGAAAAAAATTAGCTATTATCTATAATTTCATATTCAGCTAAATTTCTTTCTATCTGAGAGCAAAATAAAGACACTTGCAAATATAAGATATTAGAAGTACATACTACCTCCTCAGATACCTGGGCCTCAGTTAAAAAAAAAAAAAAACAGTGAAAAGACAGTCTTGGGAGAAAGATCATTTCAAAGCTGAGTCAGGCAGTCAATAAATAAACATTTGTTGAGTATCTACTATGTACATGGCACTGGACATGGCACTTTAAGTACATGTATTTTTTTGCTCTGAAAGACTAGGTTGAAGAGTGCTCCAGCAGTGGTGAGTGTGCAATGGGATGCAGCTCTCAAAATCATGAGGAGTTGCAGGGATATGTAATTGTGCGTAATAAGGTTGAATGTGCCACAGCTGGAAACACTGGGCCAGGGAATTCCTAAGAGGCAAGGAGGATACACTATAGGTGTTTAAAGGGATTAGCCAGGACTGTGACTTTGTAATTTCAGTTTGACATATATTTGACATATATTCTTAAGAATTGGAATATAGAATAATGAATCTCAAACACTCCTTCCACGGAAAACAAAACCAATACCCTCTGTGGAGATATCTGAAAGATGCCAGCTCTTGTCTGCACATGGTTTAATTCACCTGTGTGTTTCCAATTCTAATTATTGATCATTATATCCTTATAATGTGGGTCAAAATAGTAAAGAGTGAAAATAGGATATTTCACAAAGGAAATAGTTGAAAAAACATTTTAAATAATTTAAATCAATAGTTCTACTTTCGGGAAAAAAGGGGGGGGGGGCTGTGGGGGGAACAATGAGGTTTATCTATCCACCATGCATAATAATAGCAAATATAGTATTTTGTCACTTTATGGGTATTACAGAGATAAAATATCACGTAAGGTTTCTGTACCTTAAGATGGTATTCTCCTTCACACACACAGACTCAAAAATAGGGGAAGATGGCAGACAGCATCATACATAGAAATCATTTTTGTGCTCACAGTCTTTGAGAGACAAACAGAGAAAGGGAAAGAGGTTTAGACAGAAAGAGAATTCCTGTCTGCTGCCTCATTCCCCAGATGCCCACCATGGCCAGAGTTAAAGCTGGGATCTGGGAACGTAATCCAACTCTTCCACATGGGTAGAAGGAACGCCATCATTGAAGGCATTGTCTGCTCTGTCCCCAGAGCCTGCCTTGTTGGGTATGCTGGAATAAGGAGCCAGAGCTAGGAATCAAACCTAGGCATATCAACATGGGAAGTGGACATCGTAACTGCCAGGCTAAACTCTTGCTCCCCATACATCTTGAGAAAAAATCTGTATAGGAAGAGAAGGAGACTTTGGCAGTGGCAGTACAACATGTTCTCAGAAGTCAGTTCATGGTCCTCACCCCTGAAGGTAAGTGAGATGTAACACATCTGATACTGAAGATTCTTCATCCAGAAGTACAATGAACTGTCAATTTGATTCTGTACTGGAAGCCTCATAATACACAGTGCAGGGCAGCCAACCCAGTCATGAATGCCTCTTTCCAAAGATACACCGGGGATCTCCAAAGAGGGCATGAAGGCCAGAGGAGTGCTTAATATTGTAAATGGTTGAAAAATTAGAGTGATTCATTTTTGTCTAGGGAAACCATTGGGCTCTACATCCTCAAAAATTATACATTCAGTCCTTGGAATTGAATAGTAAAGAGGTTAAGGGGAGGCTATTTTTCATAATGTAAAAAATTGTGTAGACAGGAGATCCAATCGAAACCTTGGAATCTAAACTCATCCCAATTACACCCACACAAAGACAGCCATGAGTACGTCCACTATTGTGATGGCCTTCTAGAAGATGCCATGATCTTCCTCAACAGGAAGACCTTCTTTGCACTGGTGAGGGATTTGAACAGATTAAACCAACCCGCCACTTACCCATAGGCAGTACTGCAACACAACCTCTCAGATGGAATGGTGTTGCGTTACATGACAAACGCATCAACATTGCCAACACTCCTAATATTCTCCACCACCTCCGGTAGACATCCTCCTAAGGCCTAGTCTCACCGATGCCCCAATCCCTCCTTCTCTGGACTCAGACTGTCAGTGCACCATGACCGAGTGCCAGCTGTGCCCATCACGGTTTTCAGGATAGGCCACTCCTCCTTGATATCATCCTTGAATTAGGTTAAGGAATAAAGGGGTCTGAAGGAACTCACCCAATCCTCCTGTATATGCCCACAAACACATGGATTACGTGCTTATTATTCAGGCTCCTGACATGAAAAGGTGATCAAAGAAGAAAGGTGTCTGTGTGTGTATATATATATGTATGTGTGTACATATATATATGTACATATATATATATACACACACATCTTATATATATATACATATATATATATATACACACACATCTTACTCAAAATGTCTTCAGCGGAAGATATTTTTATGAGGACTGTCTGAGATCAGGAATTACATGTCATCCATTCTCCCCAGTACTCAACAGAATATCAGAAATAATGAAGATTATCATATACTGACTTAATTTAAGAAGTCACAGTAGAATACGGATAGGAAACAGATAAAGAAAGAGAGATCTAGCAACATACCCAAAGTCACAAAGATTGATCTGTAATTCCATGACTACCTTTTTTTAGTAAGGCTGTTTAATGTGCAAAAAAAAAAAAATGCCTATTCCTACTATTGCACTAAACTCTCAGAACAATAACCATTTATCTCACTTTAGCAATAACTGGTTATCATATGATAGCAAAGTCAAGGATATGTAAACTTTCTCTGGGCAAATGTGAAATATCAAGAGCTACAAAAGTTTCCTATCCTTAAATATTTCTTTTTCCATACTAAGCCCCCCTTTCCCCCTTTTGAGGGAAAAATTAAAAAAAAAGAAAAAGCATCCACAGGTTTTTCCAGCCTAATTGAAATATTCTCTACATCAAATATGTTCAATGTAGTAGAAACTACAGATGTTATTGCTTTAATTTTATAACCCAATTATTCTTTTATTTCTGGTTGTCTTCAGGATAAATTAACTCTTATCAGCTATTCAAATAGGTAATTATCATAAAGCTAAATGCCACACAACCTCATAATCCATGTCAATTTATAGACTAAACTGGAGTAAAATCAGGCTCTAGAGTTCAAGGAAAAGAAACTCCAGATTTTTATTATTTCCCAATATTTTTCCCCTAGAACATCAGAATAAAATTTAACAAGGAGTCAATTTCTTTTTGTGAGGAAAGGGATCTAGAGATGGCTTTTTTATTATAGTGGAATGAATGCTAAACTTGAGGAGAAAGATAATGAGTTTGGATACAGAATCTAGAATTGATCAGCTCTGTGACTTCAGCCAAATTATTTTATCCTGTAGGTTTCAATTTCCTTTTCTCTAACAGAAAGATTTGGGAAATTTCATTTCTCAGATCCATTCTATTTGTAAAATCTCATGCCCTCGTGCTTCTGACAGCACGCTAACATTTTAACCTGGACATCCCAAGAAAGTCATGTGGCCGAGAGCACTAGCTGTGTCCACTAGTGTCACATCAGGACAGGGTCTGGATTAAGATGAGGCCAATGAATCATTCACATCAATGCAAAATTTAAAATGCCTGCTAAATGATTTTGAAGCAATATTTTTAAAAATCAAAATGAATGCACAATTTGCAAATGAACAACTTGAAATGTTAAACAGAGATGGGATCAGTGCTAGGGAGAAGACATCTTATTGGTCAGAATGAGTTTGTTCCTGCTGAGGTCAAGAAAAAATCAGTCACACATCTCAGAGGCTTGACAAAATAAGTGTTGGGTTACTATTCTTGCCACATGCCCTGTGACAGGCTTCCTGGGATCCTCTCCCCACAGTCACACAGGGTCCCTGGTGGTCTCCACAATGGCTTCAGCAGGGAACAAAAAGAGCTGGAGGCTCACTGTATGAGTCAGCTGAGGCTATGTCATGCTCCAACAACACATGACTGACAGCAACAAAGACTAATTTCTAGCTCTCATTATGTGTCCACTATGAATCAGCCAATACACATAATTTTACACCAGGTCCAAGGAAGCAACTTTTATCTGAGACAGACTACTCTCTGGCAGAGGGAAGAGATAAGAGAACCTTAACATGACAGTAAAGTTCCCACCTGAAACGAGAATTTTGCTTCTGCTCCTACATCCTTCACTAAGGAAAGCTATGTGTCCTGTTGGGAATTAGTGCATTGGAGAAGTATATAATCCTTCCCAGAGGACAAAGACACAAAGATTGTGTTTATAATGCCATATTCCAGTCTACTTTATTTTGCTGAATGTTCATTCACCTCCACTCTACACATACACCCAGATAGAGAGCACTCCCTTCTCACCAAGAGGCACTGAATGTCTTAGGATGACATGGGACACGAAGCCCAACATTGTCACATCAGAACGAGACGTATGAGGGGTCCTCAGAAAGTTTGTGGAAAATACGTGCTGTGAAAAACTAGGCACACTTTTGAAATTTTTACACCCAAGTAAACCAAGTAAATTTTTTTTTGTTTCCTCATGCATTTATTTATTTCAGAGGCAGAGAGACTTGCCAGAGGCAGAGACTGATTCTATTCTCAAATACCAGCAGTGCCTAGGGCTGGGACAGGTCAATCTTGGAAGTCTGGGAACTCAGTCCAGCTCTCCTACGTGGGTGGCAGGGACCCAAGTACACAAGTCCCTGTGTATCCTCCTCCTGAGGGAACCCATGACATGGCAGTTGGCTCCTGTGGTTTGAATCTTCAATGTCCCCAGAAAGCTCATGTGTTAAAGGCTTTCCTCCAAGGCTGGTACGATGGGGAAATAGTGTAATCTTTACAAGGTGGAGCCAGGGAGAAGAACAAAGGTCTGATCTGGAGTCCAGTGTCTTGATCTTCCTCCGAAAGACTAGAAGAAAGGCAAAATGTGCTCCCAATGATGAAAAATTTGGTAACATTTTTGCCTAAGATAATGCGGAAAACATAATATACCAATGAACTTACAGATCTGACAGAGGAGATTCCCAGGAAGAATGTTGAAAGGGTGAGTTGGTTTTATTTACCTACATACAATAAAGTGAATATAGAGTGACAAGAGGTTAAGAGAGGAATTCTTCAGCTTTCAATATCAGTGCGATCTAAGAGGAATGCAGAGGAGACAAGACCTGTAGTGTAGTATCACTTGACTGACTTCGTATGCTGAGTCTAAAGAAACAGGCGATCTCACAGACATTAAAAATTCAATGGTGGTTACCAGAGGCTGAGCAGGGAAGCGGGGAGGGAGGAGAAGAGAATGATTCATTGAGAGGTACTAGGTTATACCTCGATAGGAGTAACAAGTTCTCAGGTTTTATTGCACACCAGAGTAATTACAGATACTCGTTTTCTATAGATTCCTCTATTTTAAAAAAACTGGAAGATAGGATTTTTACTGTTTTCACTATTAAAAATCTTAAATGCTTGAAAGGATAAATACATTTACCCTAATTGGACATGCACATATGTGCAAAGAAACACCCTATAGTACCCCATAAATATGTACAATTTTTATGTCTTAATTTTTTTTTGCTTAAATAACTTTAGAATAAAAATGAAATCATTCCCCATTCCTACTCACTCTTCAAAGACAGTAAGAGATTTTAACACAAGAAATGGCTTCAAGGTCGTGATCTTCTCAAGCATGGGCATGAAAAACCTCCATTAGCAGATTTGTGGGCACACCTCATGGACCTCCTCAACTGGACGAAAGCTTCTCAGTGTCTAAGCATGTTGTTTCTCTGCATTCTAACCCTGAAGCGGAGCCAGAGAGGACATTTCTGAAGCTGTCTGTGAGGACTGCTTTCATCCAAGGGTAAGAAACCCAGTAAGATTTACAAGAAACACACACACTGTTCAATATTATTGAATTGGCAGAAGTATTGGCAGCTTGTATCAAAAGGAAGAGTAGTAGGACAAAAGTAAAAAAAAGTTGCTTTTAGATCTCCAACTCCCTAAGAGGAAAAAGAAATCCGAAAAAAAAAAAAGTTGATCACAAAATAAATCATAAGTGTGAACTGCCAAGTCAAAGGAGTCAAAAGACATGAAGAAGCAACTCACAAAAAAAGAAACACGAAGGTGCCTGAGAGCCAGAAGTGGGACGGACCTGGCTGAACATGGCTACACTGTCCCTCAGCATGTGTGAGAGCTGGGTCTGGGGGTGTGCCAGACTACGCTGGGCTCCAGCACCCACTGGCACTTGTGGGAACCAGAATGGGTATGGAATGGGTTGAGCTAGGTCATGACACCTGCAGATCCACAAGAGCCGGATCTGGCGTGGACCAGGCAGGGCTGACCTGTAGCACCCTTTCATCAGAGAGAGCCAGAACGGGTGTGAGCTAGTCTGCCAAGGCTGCAGTAATCACTAGTGAATGTCAGGGCCTCAGGTGGGCCAAGGTAGCCTGGGCCAAAAACCCACAGATGTGTGCAAAATCCACAATTGGAGCTGATCTGATGGGGGAGCTTTAGAGAACTCAGGCTGGAGGCAATCCATGCCAGGCTGGGTCATAGTATTCGTCAGTATACATATGGGTCAGAGTCAGGGGTGGGCCAAGCTGGGCCAGCCTGGGCCAGTCTGTAATACCCACTGGCAGGTGCAAGAGTCAGGATAGGGTACAGTACAAGATGGGTTGGGTTGCAACACATGCCAATACACATTAAGACCAGGACTGGAGGCTGGTCAGGATGGGCGAGGCTGTAACACCCCCTAGCATGAACTGGAGTTGGGGGCAGACCAGGTAAAGCTGGGCTGTAGCACCCACCAGCAAATTCCAAGGCAAGATAGACCATACCCAGACTGGGCTGCAGCACCCACCTAAGGCCACTGCCAGACTCAGCCAGGAGCAAGCTGTTGAGAGGCATGTGAGGGTTCCCGTGCTGGTCCAATGCTCCTACTGAGAAGCATGAGAGCCAGGACTTGGGTGGTCCAGGTTGGGCAGGGTTACAACAGCTGTCGACCTGCATGTGGTCTGGATTTAGGGGAGGGCTGGGCTAGGCCAGGCCCTGTACAGGCTGGTGCATGCAAGATCTAGGATAAGTACCAAATGGCTGGGCTTTGCTACAGCATCCACTGGCAAGTGCCAGACAGGAAACAAGTTGTGTCAAACTGGGATCGCAGTATCCCCTGGAAGTTGCAAGGCCTGGGACTAGAAGTGAGCTTAGTAGCCAAATTGCTGGGCTGTAGTTCCTGCTGCAGTCCTTGACAGCCAGGAGTGAGGCAGAACAGGATGGAAAAGGCTGCCTCACCCGTGGGTACATGTGTTGACTAGGCCTTGGCAGTGTAGGCGGAACTAATCTGCAATACCCATGGGTGTATGTAAGAGTCCAGCTGGGATGTAGCATGGACTGAACTAGTCTGATGTATATACTGGCATGTGCAGGAACCAGTGCTGGGAGCAGCCCTGGTGGGGGTTATTGGGAGTCACACCAACTAAGTTGCAGTTTCCACTGGTATGCATAAGGGCCAGGTCTGAAATTTTGCTACCCTAAAGCTTTCCTGAAGAAAACATCTTCATTTCTTGCAATTTTGGGAAGAATCCAGGTAAGGGAGCAGCCCCCACCATCTCATATATTAATTTTATCAATTTTTTACTATTCTGTATTGCTTTTGACTTTTCAATCATTATGTGTCGATTTTAAAACTAGGACACAACTCCTTTATGCTAAAAATTGAGAAATTTCCAGGAGATAAGGATTTGGCTAAGAAAACTAAAAGAAAGTAGTCAGAGTTAAGAGAAAAGAAAGGTGAAATTGTGAAAATGAGATCAATGAAGTGATTTCTCAATAGGAAAATAGCAGCAGTCAGTTTCAAATACAGAGGAAGAAATTTGTTCCGTCACATTTGTAATTGTGACTTGTAGTTTCCAGTTGTACCCATTTAGCCACAAAGAACTGCATTTTGTTTTTTTTAATAGCTGAGTAGTATTCCATGGAGTAGATGAACCAAAGCTTTCTTATCCAATCTTCTGCTGATGGGCATTTCGGTTGCTTCCATGTTTTTGCAATTACTGATTGTGCTGCAATGAACATAGGGATGCATGTTGGTTTGTCGTAAAACAGGTGTTTTGGATATATTCCTAGGAGTGCTATTGCTGGGTCATATGGTATGCAGATTTTGAGTTGTTTGAGTGTTCTCCAGACTGATTTCCATAAAGGCTGTACCAATTTGCAGCTCCACCAGCAGTGGAGTAGGGTTCCCTTTTCCCCGCATCCTCGCCAGCAAGCGTCGTTGGTGTTCTTGTTTATGTGGGCCAATCTTACTGGTGTTAGGTGGTACCTCATCGATGTTTTAATTTGGATTTCCCTTATTGCTAGGGAGCTGGAACATTTTTTCATATGTTTGTTTGCCATTTGGACTTGTTCCTTTGTGAAATGTTTGCCCATTTCCCGTGCCCATTTCTTGAGTGGCTTGTTTGTTTTGGTTTTTTGGTTGTTTTGAAGTTCTTTATATATCCTGGAAATTAGCCCCCTATCGCCTATATCGTGTGCAAAGATCTTCTCCCACTCTGTGGGTTGCTTTTTTACTTTGTTGATTGTTTCCCTTGCTGTACAGAAGCTTCTTAGTTTGATGAGGTCCCATTTGTTTATTCTGTTCTCAACTGCTATTGCTTTTGGTGTCCTTCTTAGAAAGTCGGGACCTACTCCTAGGTCTTGCAGGGTATTTCCTACATTTTCTTGCAAGAGTTTGAAGGTTTCTGGATGTAGGTTTAGGTCTTTTATCCATGTAGATTGGATCTTAGTGTATGGTGATAGATGTGGGTCTATTTTTTTGTTTCTACAGGCTATCAGCCAGTTGTCCCAACAACATTTACCAAAGAGGCCTTCCCACTTGCTTGAGCTGTCATTGGTCTTTTTGTCAAAGATTAATTGGCTGTATTTGTGTGGGTTCCCTTTTGGTGCTTCTATTCTATTCCATTGATCTTCCTTTCTGTCTTTGTGCCAGTACCAGGCTGTTTTGATAACCACTGCTCTATAGTATGTCCAGAGGTCCGGGATTGTGATTCCCCCTGCTGACTTCTTATTTTTCAGGATGGTTCTAGCTATTCGTGGTTTTTTGTGCTTCCAGATGAACTTTTGAATCATTGTATCCAGTTCCGTGAAGAATGTTTTGGGCAATTTGATTGGAATTGCATTGAAAATGTATATTGCTTGTGGTAGTATAGACATTTTAATGATATTGATTTTGCCTATCCAGGAGCACGGGATGTTATTCCATCTTTTGAGGTTTTGTTCAATTTCCTTTTTAAATAGTTTGTAGTTTTCTTCGAATAGGTCTCCTACGCTTTTGGTTAGATTTATTCCCAAATACTTCATACTTCTCTCTGCTATTTTGAATGGTATCCTGTTGGTTAGATCTTCTTCCATCTTGGTGTTATTTGCGTACACTATGGCTGTTGATTTTCGTTCGTTAATTTTGTACCCCGCCACTCTGCCAAACTCTCGTATAAGTTCTAGCAGTTTCTGTATTGAGTCTCCTGGTTTTTCTATGTATAGGATTATGTCATCTGCATATAGTGAAAGCTTGACTTCTTCGTTTCCTATACGTATGCCTTTGATTTCTTTTTCTTGTCTTATGGCCTCTGCAAGTACCTCTTTGAGAATTTTTCAGTTCAGAGATTGCAGAAGACATGAAAGAGAGCAGCATGTAAGTCACTGAGAGTCGGGGAGGACAGTTACTGAGGGGTATACATCGCTGGGCACTGTCGGTTGGTGAGTACTGGAGTCTGCACGGTCCTCCACCAGTAGGAATGAGCATTGGGCTTTGCTGCTTACAGTGAGAAGTCACTTAACAGAGAAGAAACAAATTCTGGAACGAAGGTGATTTCCATGGAGGAAAGCAAACGTCAGTTTCCCTGAACCCTAGTGGAACCACACCCAAAAACAACTATCTCCTTCATGCAATAACATACTTGGGAAAACCTGAGTTCTCAAGAATGCTCAAGTCTTGCCCTTATGATTGAGCTCCAAGCACCCCCAACTGAAACAGAACTAATGTATTTGGAGGTGCGCAGGTACCTCAACACAGGCCGATCAAAAGGGACTCACTGCCTTGACAACACTGCCTCATCTTCTGATCTTCAACAGCATCACCAGCTACCTCAGATGCAAAGTTGTGAACAACCCAGCAATCCTCCATTTCTCCCACATCTAAATGGCTATCAGGTCCTGGTTTTGGCTTCTAAATTGCTCTCAAATCTGTCTTCTTAATCTCTGTCTCCTGCCAATTCTGGATAACAGTTCTGGGTCTCATCTCTTCTCATGTGGACAATAAAATGGTGCCATCACAAGTTCTTCCGCATCCCTGTCTGCTCCTTTGATCTCTTCTCTACAGGTGCACCCACAGCAACTGGTATAAAATGTAAGAATATTTTAAAACCCTTTCTTTTCTATTCAACAGTGTGGTGATCCTTAAATGGATAGAGTCTTCATTAGCTCAAGTTCAACTATCATATAAACACTATTTCTCTCCACCATTTCTCACACACTCCATAATTTAATTACATGGTATTACTTTACCAGAACATACAATTTCATCTTCTTGGAATCGTTCTCTACTCTTTTTACTGAGAAAACTCCCACATGTTAAGTAGAAAGAAAGCATGCCATTTATTCTGTGAAGCTTCAGCTTCTCAAATAAGCTACCTTGCCTTTTTTTTTTTTAATTTTTATTTTTACATCACTCTTGACTTTCCTGTTACCTGGAAATCAGTAGGAGACTTTTTTAAAAAATTGAATGTTCGTGCTCCACTGTGAGCACTTGAAGCACAATCAAGCCAACCACTGAACAAACTCCAACCAACAAAAACACTGTTCCCTTCACTCCCAAACCCTTCCTTTTGAAAATCATTTGACCATTAAGCTAGTCATTAAATAAGTGTGGAGGTGTTTTCTTGGTACCAGGGCCTTGGGATGCAATGGAAACAGCACAGGTATCTTGCTCTCGAGGGGTGAAAAGCCTAGGGTGATACACAATGCTGCACTTATTCTCATCTCGTTACTTCTGGACGCCTTGTTAAATGTGGCAACCTGTCTGCTAACAATTCACCTTTATTTTCAGACACTTTTGCCACGGAATGATTTTCAACTTGTCCAGATCCACTAACTTTTGGGTATTCCCCGACCTCAAGGGAGAAATTTCCATGTCAGCTCTGGTCCTCTTCAGGAACACAAACGATGCTCTGACCCTTGACCAGCAACCTGCTCAACCAAACCTGTCTCATTTGAAAATATTTTTTAGGAAAAATGGGTGACTAAAGAATTCTTCAATCCCTTTTTCTTCTATAACTTTTTAACTCTTGCTTCGGAGTAGCACTTGTGTAGTTTTCCTCACTTGCATTGAAGACCACAAGAGTGTAAGACTGAGGGTCTTAAAGCCAGACAGTAAGTTTCAAGTTGTCCTTTTTCAGCTTTCCAAGTGAAGGAAAGATGTAAAGAGGGACGAGGAGCTTGAATGAACTATCAGTTTCAAGAAGGTCACTGAATGTGTTCAGGATGCCAAGTTCCTGGGATCGTTACCAAACTCCCACAGTGCTGCTTCAATCTGGCTGCAGACTCCATGCCACAGACTCTGCGGAACTGAGCCAGGTTCCTCTGGGCTCTCAGATGCTTCCATGGGTGTTAACAGGCACCTCAGAAAGCCATATTCTTGTTTTCAACCTTCATGTTCATATTTTCTGGTCAGAACTAAATGCTAAAAATAGTTTATTATTATATTTAAAGTATGTTATTCCATCTATGGCGAGCTCACGGGAACAATTACAAATATCCTCAAACTGACTGTGCCAGGCAGGTCCAGGGGGAGCATTCAACTCAGCCTTCACTGTGTCTGAGTTTCTTTACAGCCATCACCAAGACAGTGACAACAAAAACATTAATGTCACCATCAAAGCCCTCTCTATGGGGTCACAGAAGTCCCCTCTATGTTTAACACAAGAAAGTAATCATAATAAGCATATTTATTGTAGAATAATATTAGCAATAAATATTACTTGAGATCTTACTGCAGTCACTATCATAAGAATTCCCTATGCTTTGGCTCATTTAATTCTTCAAATTATAATTTTTCTCCCCACTTTGTAGGAAAAGGAAGAGTCACAAGCAGTAGGGCAGGCAGTTGGCCAGGGAGTTAAGATACCAGCTACCATACTGGAGTGCTTGGCTTCAATTCCCAATTCTTCTCCCACTTACGCTGCATTTGACTTTGAGGTCCTGATTTCAGTAAAACTGTGGAACAAGGCTTCAGCAATCCAACTTGAGGATGAAATTCAAAGATAATTTCAATACATCTTTCCTCCATAAAAGCAATATTTGAGGCCTGGGTAAAGCTGCAACCAGCAATACAACCAAATTCTACAAGGGTACTTGTTCATGTCTCAGATGCTCCACTTCCACCCTAGCTCCCTGTAATGGCCTGGGAAAAGCAGCGCAAGATGGATCAAGTACTTGGGCCCCTGCTACTCATGTGAGAGGTCCAGAAACAGCACTTGTCTCCTGGCTTCAGCTTGGTCCAACCAGGGATATTCAGCCATCTATGTGTGTACCAGTGGATAGAAGATCTCTCTAAGATTTGTTTATTTTTATTGGAAAGGCAAATTTGCAAGGAGAAGGAGAGACAGAAAGAAAGATCTACCATCTACTGATTCGCTCCCCAAATGGATGCAATGGAGGCAGCTAAGCCAATCTGAAGCCAGGAGCCAGCAGTTTCTTCTGTGTCTCCCATATGTGTGCAGGGTCCCAAAGCCTTGGGCCATCGTTCACTGTTTTCCCAGGCTACAAGCAGGGAGCTGAATAGAAAGCAAAGCAACCAGGACATGAAACAGCACCCATATGGGATCCCGGTGCTTGAAGAAGGAGGAGTAGTCAGCCGAGCCTTGCATTGGGCCCTGGAAGAGATCTCTTCCTCTACCCCTTTTTCTATCTCTGTAATTCTGACTTCTCAATAAATGAATGCCTTTTGGAAAAAAAAAAAAAAAAAAAAAAAAAAAAAAAAAACCTCGAGGGCCATGTGGAACATTCACTTGCTTCTTAATGTGGATTCACCAGTGAAGCCTAGAAGAGGTCTCTCTCTCTAGAAAATCCTTCTCACTATTCATCTTCCTTCCTCCACGTCCACATGACTGCCCTCACTCCTGACATACGGCATATACTCACAGTGCTTGTCCTAAAAGTAACTTCCAGACTTCCAGCTGGATACAAACCAGAAAGACCCCTAGATCATGCTGATCTTATTCCAGGAGAGAGCCAATTTCAAGATTCACGGTGGCTTACAAGCTGGAAGCTGAAAAAAATCTCTTACTTAGCATGCTATTTTCATGCTGAGTGAAATCACGTGAGTTTGATGGTGAGTAAAATGCCAGAAAGGACAGCAGGAGCTTGGTTTTTCACATCCCAGAACAGAAATCTCAAAGACACAGAAAAATTACAGAATAGAAAGAAATTCTTAAATTCTTATAGAGGTCAGGTTTATTTCATAAACCAAAAAAAAAAAATTTCTTAAAGAATCATGAATAATCAATATCAGCGTTTGTTGTAACTTTCACATGTTCCCTCTTGCAGAGGGAGAGGTTGGTTAATCCTGATCTGAAAGACAACACTCAGGACCATTTTTCCTTAGCAGGTTTGGTGTATGAAGCCAGGAAGTATGGATTTAAAACTCAGAAAAGCATTTCTAAGTCCTTGCTGTACATTAGCATGACACCAGCGCAAACGCTGCCCCAGCTCAAGCAGCCCCAGTCTTTGGTATTTTTAAGGCTCTCCATATGCTCCTAGGTTGGGTAGGCAATCCTAGGATGAGTATTGCTAGTGAGGGGGGAAAAAAAAAGGAAGTTAAAGATCCAGAAAATGGGAAAACAACACAGCGCTACAATGCACAGAAGACAGTCCTTGGGCTGTTTAATGGAACAGCCTGAAATGGGCATTCGTGTTCTCCAAGGCCCTATTAATCCTGAATCATTGTTTTGCTCCACTGGACAGCACAAAGTGATCTCCTTGTAATTTAGTCTTTCACTGTTTAAGCAAACACTGATACCTACAATATGCCCAGCATTTTGATGGATGATGAAGCTACAATTTATAAAATCCAATCTTTTCTTTCAGAAGTCAAAACGGTGGTGAGAAAAGACATGTAGAGAACTAATTATGCCCAGGAGAATAAATTTTCTAAAAGACAGCTATTTTCAAGTAGCTGTTGGAACCATGAAGAAGGAGTGATACGATTCAATCAGGTATGTGGCTGAAGATAAACAAACAAAAGATTTCAAAGAAAAGATGATCATTGGACCCAGCGCCGTAGCCTGGTGGCTAACTCCTTGCCTTGCATGAGCTGGGATCCCATGTGGGTGTCAATTCAGATCCCAGCTGCTCCACTTCCCATCCAATTCCCTGCTGGTAACCTGAGAAAACAGTAGAGGATGGCCCAAAGCCTTAGGATCCTATACCCGTGGGGGAGACCCGGAAGTTCCTGGCTTTGGACAGGCTCAATTCTGGCCATTTCGGCCACTTAGGGAGTGAACCAACAGACAGAAGATCTTTCTTTCTGTTTTTCCTTCTCCCTATAAATCTCCCTTTCCAATATAAATAAATAAATATTTTTTTAATTTCCCAGAGGCTTTGTGTAGACAGATCTTTGAACATTTCCAACAAAAACAGAACTGAATTTTGATCTATACTGTCATTTTTACATGTTGATATACAGCTTATTTAGAACAACCACAAAACATCAACACTGTGTTAGCCAGTGAGACATGTCCTTGGACTTTCAAACTTTCTTGAAATCAAAGATTTATACATTTGGTCTGTGTTATTGCCTTGAGATAACTTCGTTATGCAAGAGTTCCAAAAGCATCTTTCAATTACAGAAGATGCTTTTCTCACTGGTCTTAAACTAATTCTTATAAATCTCTCATCGTCCTTCTTTTTACTATGCCAAATTTTTTAGAAACAAAACCATGTTCAATTTACTCAAGTCATTTGTGATTTTGACTCTAATAACAGCTCTTCTCAACCTTCTTGTTTCTGAACAAATGTAAGGGAACTTCAAGAGATTCATGGAAAAGGCTCATTATCTTTTCAATCCATTTTTCATGAATATTTTGAAGACCCCATGTCACATATTGATCAGTATTCATAGGATCGGCTTTCTATCTATAAATCTAAAAGAGTGGTCACTTAATCTAGCAATGAATACCTGCACGCCACACTGGGACACCAGGGCTCAATTCCTAGCCCTGGCTCCTGACTCTAGCTTCCTGGAAAGCTCAAGTGATTGGGTACCTGCCACTCAACTAGAAGAACTGAGTTGTGTTCCTGGTTCCCAACCAAGGCACTGACCCAGCCTCCGCCATTATAGGCATTTGGGAAGTGAACCAGCAGATGCAAGTGAGCTCTCCATTTCTCTGTAAATCGATAAATGATTGATAGATAGATGATAGATAGATAGATAGATAGATAGATAGATAGATAGATAGACAGATAGATAGACAGACAGACAAGCTTCTGTAAGCTTGTAGTTTAAAATTATATTGTATCAGGCAACCTATAGTGAATAAAATCTCCATCTATTAGAAGAATTTTTAACAAAGTTCATTGTTCAAAGGTCTTATCACTACTTTCTGGACAACTGAATACGATAACCTAGCTTTACTGACCCTCACCCCTTTGACCACCTCATTCCAGGACTGAAAGTTCACTGCATGTCTGACTGTCAGTTAGCTGTTGCTGCCTAACAACTACCAAACTGTGAATGGCACGAGGCAATAAGCAACCACTTCTCGGCCTTTTGGCTATGATCGAGTGTGAGGCAATAAGCAATTATTTTTTACTTCCATGTCTACAGGTAGCTACGTTCAGCTCTCCAGCCAAACTCTCCTGGGTTTACCTTCTGATTTCTGGTCTTGTTCAAATCTGCTGGAGTGGCTTTGCTCTCTGGTAGCCAGGGCAGTCGCTGCCTAAGGCACGTTCTCATCCCGATGCCAACCAGACAGACTCCAGGGGAGTGAACAGAGACAAGCGGAGCCCTTAAGGACTAGATCCAGTATTGACTAGCTGTATTTCCACCTGTGCTCTTCCGAGCAGATCACATTGCTTGGCAAAACCCAATATCCATGAGGAAGAGAAATGCATAAGTCCATTGGAGGGCAAGGTGGGAAGAACCAGTGAACATGTCCTGAACATCAATCATGTCCATCACAGTTATCACCAACTAGGGGATGGAATTTTAAAAAATATATTTTGGGTACAAAAACAAATCATGCAACATATGCATGGCCTTTACATAATTCATTTTTCTGTCAGCTCTTTGAGGACTCCCTTATATGCGTGATTTTCAAAAATTTGAAACCAGCGTTGTGGTGCAGAGGGCATTGCCAGCATCTCATATGGGTAACTACCTGCTCAACTTCTCATCCAGCTCCCTGTTGATGCACCTGGGAAAGCAGTGAAAAAATGACCCCAGGGCTTGGCCTGCTGCACCCACATGAGCTCCAGGTTTGGCTCTGGCCTTTGCAGTCATTTGGGTAGTAAACCAATGGATGGAAGATCAACCTCTCCCTGTCTCTGTTTATGTTACATCGCTTTCTCTCTCTCCTTCTCTATCTCCCTCTTTCTCTCTGCTCCCCCATAACTCTGATTTTCAAATACATATGTGTCTTCAAAACATTTTCACATTAAAATGAATTTATGTTCTAATTTTGTAGTTCCACAATCTTCCTTGAAGTTCTTCCATATTGTGCCTTTCATTACATCAAGTACTTTATAAATATTGCTGAGTTCAGTGTTCATGAAAACCCTGTATGGCATATATAATCACCCTGTATGCATATATAATATTTACAGATAATTAAGACTCAAAAGTTATTTAAAAGTTGGTGGATTTCATGTACTTATTAATGACAAACAGAACAAAATCTGAAAACAGATCACCTGTGCTTCACTCCTGTGTAACACTGAATCTTTCCTCTATTCTTCACTATATAAGTCTGCCTGTCTTCAGAAGCTCAACATGGTTTAGTCCCCAGAAGTGTGTCCAATGTATTGCTAGTTAAACAGCCATGGGCATGGTCAACCCTGGGATTCCAGAAGAGGAGAGAACTGTTGGAGGAACATGGCTTCCTTTCATGACAACAATCCCATTCCAAATGTGCTTGGACTGAAATCATGACAAAGAATACTCTTCGCCAAAATCCTAGTGCACAACTTTGGGGTGACATGTGAGTTGTTTTACATTACAGGTTAGTTTTTGCATTAGAACCTTAAATACAAGTAAATCTCTTTTTTTTTTTCTTGTGGAACACAAGAAAAACTATAAATAACTGCAGGTGATCTAACTTGGGAGCTCGGGGAGAGCAGACAAGGACCCTGGCATTAAGTCAGATGTCACTTTCTCTCTTCCTTGTGCTGATTCCTAAGCAGAAAGGACACTATGCAGACAGTGACACTACACTGACCATAAAGGACCAGGTGTGATGGGCTAGGTCCTGAGTCAGAGGTCATCGATCCCTCTGATCTTCTTCTGCTAATGAAGCAGCCAGGCCTTCCTATCAGCTTTTCTTGGGCACTAAATCTTGATGCTGTGTTTTTCATTTGGTCACTGAAAGTTACTGTTTTGATAACTCTCCAGTTCTCCACATAGTTCTTAGCACTAAGCAACTGTCCAAATCTAACCTGGACTTTTTCCCCAGGGTCAAAGTTCTGGATTTGAACCTGATCACTTCTCTTTACCAAACTTAACTGAAGGCTTCTTCAAGGCCTTGCTGATAGAATTTATTTTGCTGCTCACCAGTCACAGCTGAGTTTCTTTTTCAATCATAAGGAAAATTCAAGACTAGTTTCAGAGGCAAAAATTAACCAATCACAGAGGTCAGCAGGGAAGAACTGTTAGGTAAACTCAGGCTAGGCTTGTCAATATGATTAACACTTGTAGATATTTACCACTGAATGTTGCCTCCTCCGTGGCTGATCTAGAGCTCATAAAGATATCAGATTCTAGTCCAGTGGGACCAAATTTGGCTCAATACTTATTTTTATAATTAAAGTTTTATTGACACTCAGCCATGCTCATTTGTTTATGTATTGTCTATACCTGCTTCTGCACTGTAACTGCAGAGTTAAGGAATTGTGACAGAGACCATATGGTCTGCAAAGTCTAAAATACTTACAATCTGGCCCTTTATGGTAGCAGCTTGCCAACTCTAATCTGGTCTTCAGAATATGTGAAAGAAAAATATGTCGGGTCTCTAAGCTGAAAACTGTCTTGTGCAAAATTCTATCTCTCACCTCGCCATTAGGGTAGAGATATCATGAATTAATATGCATCCAACTTAAATAGTATGGAAGTTTTAAGAAAGTTATTTTATAATCCTTCTATAGAGAGGTGGAATCAAGGTGCCCTCCTCTTGAATATGGGGAGGTTTGTGGCTCAGCTGTGACCAATAGAACATGGTGGACCTAATGCTATGTGGCTTCTGCAGCTGTATTCAGCTGGGGGGAAAGACAATGTAGTTTTCACTTTGTTTGAACACTTGTATTGGAGCACTGATCCATAATTCAAGAAGTTTAGTTGACCTGAGGCCACCATGGTATGAGGAAGCTCATGACATCTACAGAGGCCACAAAACGAGTACTCTGATCCATGGTCTGTACTGCTTTGCCAATAGCCAGCATCAACTACCTACCACATAAGTGAGATCTGACTTTTAAATCAGTCTAGCACATGCTAACATCTGACTGGAATTTCATGAAAACTACCAACTGATTCTTCCTTGCATCCTGGAATCACAGATCACAAGAGAACTGAAATAATTGGAGGTTTTTCAATTGTGATTTTCAAAGACAGGACTTCTAACTTTCTATTCTTCAGGTAAGAAGCTTAGGTGTTTTCTAGCCATCTTGACAACAAAGCAGTGTCAAAATATTTAAAACTCAATTCTTGGATGTGTAAGAGAGGAGGGGCCACAAGGCAAACCACTGCCCCAACTTTGGAGGAACAGAGACACAACTTCCTGAGATCCCAGCTTATTGGAGCAGAGACTCACTAGCAGAATGAACACTAAGTTAGAAACATTTAAAATATAACTGGCAAATTGCTGGATGCTCAGTATGAACAAATCTAAGCTAAAGCTTCATGGAGACTCATAGTCATACTGAGTTTTACTTCTGTTGCTTCAACCAGGTTCTCACTGTGCTTCTATCTAGGGAGAAGAAAAGGACCCATTTTGAAATAGACAAGAGCACTTTGTTGTTCCTAATGAAATTTGTCCTTGTGGAAAACTGGTTGAGCAGAGTTTAATCTGCTGGGAGAAAGGAAACACCCAACTCCATCCCATTCTAGCCTTTCATGTGGAAGAAAATAATTTCCCAAGTGTAGTCCACTGCAGCCATTCCATTCCAATTAAGGGAAGAGCGCGAAAAAGTAAGAACATATAAAGTTCACAATCCAGAATCTCATTAAAATTAAGCAGGGGATGATAGATATTTTCCTATCTGGCCACACCTTGCTACCATATCACTAAATATGTCCTTTATTATAGCATTTTTATGCAATGTATATTAGTAAAAACTTCAGACATCAATAGTTTAAATGAACCATTCAAAAGATGGAGATTGTCAATGATGGGTCAGAAAACTATGTCTACAAGAAATCTGCTTTAAATATAAAGACACATATGAATTAAAAGTATTTGAAGAAAAAAGATATACCATGCTTACATTAATCAAAAGAAAGCAGGGATAGTTAATATTATTCACAAAGAGCAAACCTAAAAATAAGGAATCTTATCAAGGCCAGAGAAGAGCATTACATAATGATGAATGGCAGCTCTCCAAGAAAATATATCAATCATGAACATGTATGCACTTAACAATAGAACACCAACCTACACAATGCAAAAACTGATAGAACCATATGAAGAAATCAATTAATTTAATGTTATAATTGGATATTTCACCACTTTTGTGTCAGAGAAGGATAGAGCCAGGAGATACAAAATCATAAAGTCAGCTGGACTCAACAACGCCATCAGTCAAGCAAACATACAAGTGAAAAACTACTTCATCCAATAGCAGGAGAATAACAATTTCTAATGCTCCACATCGGGGATCCTAGGAGGACATCAAGTGGCCGTCCCACATCCCCAGGAGTAGCCTTTTCCCATTCTCTTCCTCCTACCCCCAGAAACAGGAAGCAACAATAAAAATGAATAGAAACAATTATCACAATAAAATGAAAACAACTGTCACACTCACTTTCCTCCATTCCCCAAGCCTCTACCCTAACCAGCAGTCTCTATGGGCACACATCTTTCTCAACTATGAAACATCATCAAACATAAAATAAATATATCTTTTAAATTATAAAAAAGATTAAAAAGATTAAATAGAATATGTAACAAAATGTACTATATTTGGGGCCACAACCTTTAACATTTTTTAAAAACAGAAATTATATACAATGTCCTCTCTCAGGAAGACAAAGGAATTAAACTCAAAATCAATAAAAGAACACTAACTAGAATATCTCAAAATGCATACAGTTTAAACAGAACATTTCCAAAAAAAATATGAATCCATGAAGAATCTCAAGAGAAAATTTAAAATATTTTACTTAATGAAAACAAAAGCATTATTCATCAAAATTTCTGGGATGCAATGAAAGTAGTACTTCCAAGAAAATTTATAACATTTAACGCATATATTAGAAAGTATCTAAAATCAATCTTCT
The DNA here is from genome assembly GCF_017591425.1 of Ochotona curzoniae. Lineage (NCBI taxonomy): Eukaryota > Metazoa > Chordata > Mammalia > Lagomorpha > Ochotonidae > Ochotona > Ochotona curzoniae. Next base: position 10,970,647 of record NW_024465421.1, read on the forward strand.
AAATTCATATCTAGGAGCAGAAAACTAAGTCTAAAGTAAGCAGAATCAAAGAATAAACAGTATAAGAAGGAATCAATTAAATCAATGGAGAAAATGAACACAACTAAAATCTTGTGTTTGGAAAAAAACAAATTAGAAATGAGAAGGGAGAATGGGTGTTGCTGTGCTCTTAGATCTGTATTTCTAAATGCATGAAACTTGCTCACCTTCATTAAAAATAAAATAATTTTAGAAACAAATAAAGCCAATAGTCATACTCAGAATAACATCCTATGAATTACTAGTATCAGAAATGAAAAAGGGACCTGGTATCATGATTCAATGACTAAATCCACAAATGGCAACGGGAAGGAATTGGGGATGGGATGTATCATAAAAATCAAAATTTTAAATAAAAATTAAAATTAAAAAGAAATTAAGACTGAATCCAAAATAAATAAATAAATAAATCCTCAGATTGCAAGCACCAGGATCCCATAGGGGATCCAGCAAGGGCCAGTTTGTGTTCCAGCTGCTCCATTTCCCATTCAGTAAACAGCTAATGCTCTGGGAAAACAGTAGAGGACGGCCCAAAGCCTTGGGACCCTGCACCCGTGTAGGAGATCCGGAAGAAGCTCCTGGCTCCTGCTTCATATCAGCTCAACTCTTGCCATTATTGTCATTTAGGGGCGTGAACCAGTAGATGGAAGATCTTTCTGTCTATCTCTCCTTCTCTCCATAAATCTAATCTGCTTTTCCAATAAAAATAAATAAATAAGAAATGAAAGACACTATAGTCACTATAGACACCAAGGACATTAAAATAATAAGGGAATACTATGACAATTCCTTGTGTACATATTTGATAACACATGTAAAACTTCCCAATTCATACCAGAAATAAACTATTTGAACAAGTTTATACGTATTAAAGAAAGCAACAATCTCCCAAGCAGAAGGCACCAGGCCCATATGGGTTTGCTGGTGAATTCTACCAAACATTTAAGGAAGCAATTTTACCAATTCTCTGCAATCTCTTCCAAAAGATAGGAGAACAGAGAATTACTTCTTAATCCGTTCTATGCAACCAGAATAACCCTAATACCAAACCAGATGAAGCTATTACAAGAATAGAAAAGCCACAAACCAAGACCTCTCATGAGCACAGAGGCAAAATTCTCAACAGAACATTAGCAAAGTGATTTCAACAACATGTCAGGGGAGGAAATTTGGTCAGTGGTTACAACGCTTACGACGCTTTCATCCCCGTGACAGTGCATGATTTTAAGTCCTGGCTTTGCTCCAATTCTGGTTTTCTGCTCTCGTACACTCTAGCAGGCAGGTGGTGGCTCAAACACTTGGATCCAAATGGGAGACCTGGATTGAGTTCCCAGCTCCTGGTTTTGGCCTGGTCCAGACTGGGTATTATGGGTATGTGAGGAGTGTATCAACAGATAAGAGCTCTCTCTCTCTTTCTTTCTGTTTCTCTTTCACATACATATGCTTGCTCATTTTCTCTGTCTCTCTCTTACGATGTCCCCCTATATCTAAGATAAAACAAATAAATATTTTTAAGGAATGACATATCAGTGATGAGTTAAAAATTAAGATTGGAGAGCTATACTAGACATCCTTGTAAATCCACAAGCCTAAACTCAACTTTTTTGTCCATATGCTGTACAACTTTCCTTTTGCTGCCTGAAACTCAATTAAAAGCTATCTCATTTGGGTTACATATTAAAATGGTCAGTAAATCAGTAGGATATAATGCTAAATTTATATGTTTAAAAATTACTCAAACATTGAGACCAGTGCTGTGGTATAGCACACTAAGCCTCCACCTGAGGCATTGCCATTCCATGTGAGAACCAGTTTGACCCAAGTTGCTTCACTTCCAAACCAGCTCCCTGCTAATATGTCTGGAAAAGCTGCAGAAAATGGCTCCAGTGTTGGGTACCCACATGAGAAGAACCAGAAGAAGCTCCTGGCTCCTGCTTTTAGACTGACCCAGCTCTGACCATTGTGACATTTTGGGGAATAAACCAGCCAATGGAAGATCTTTCTGTTCCTCCCGCTTACTCTACAATCCTTTCAAGTAAAGATTTTTAAATAATAATAATAAATTATTCAAAGAGATGAGTGTCTGGTCTACTGGTTAGGCCACCACTTGGGATACAAGCATCTCATAACAGTATGTCTGATGTGAGTTCTGCTACTCTTCTTCCAATCCAGCTCTCTACTAAAGCACACCCTGGGTGACAGCAGTAAGCACTAAGCGGTTGGGTCCTTTACAACTGGATTGAGAGTTAGGTTGAGTTTCTTGATTCCTGTCTTCAGCCACCAGTTGTGGAAAACTGGGGAATGAATCAGCTGATGCGATCTCTCTCTCTCTTTCTCTCTCTCTCTCTCTCTCTCTCTCTCCCCTCCCCGACTCTGGAAAATATTTTAATAATAAATAAATACGAGTTTAAACCATTACTCAAATAGCAAAATTATTAATATCTGTAAATCAGAACCAGAAGACTAGGTTCAGCCCCCAGCTAAACAATAGGGCTTAGTCTGCACATCTCAGCCGCTCTCTGATCCCAGACCGGCAGCACAGGAACAGGAAAATGATGCAGACAAAAAGAACCTGCCAATGCTACCCCCAAGCTGGACTCTGTCCCAAAACTCTTAGGGAGATCTTCTTAGAAAAACATTCTTCTCAGCTCCAAGTAGTTTTCTTGTTATTGACTGCCTGTGGCGTGAAGATAGAGCTGTTAGTTTTGCTTTAACAAACCCACAAGAGAAAAACCAAGCCCTTGTGACCAAGAGGAGAGAAAGAGCAAAAGTGAATCTGAACCTCATTAGCAACCAGGTCATAGAGAGAGCATGCTGTTGCTGCTGTGTTTAACTTGGGCTGCTTCAAGTGCTCATTTCAGAACTCAAGGTGATCAAAGAGCTAGAAAGTAAAGACATCTTCCCCTCAGTGTCCTTGGAGGGTTCTATCTTGCCAATTTTCCCATTATTTTTTGTCAAGTTTTTCTTGAACAATATGGAAAGATAGAGTTGGGACAGGATTGTAGCTGGGAGAAGGTAGAATAGAAAGGGACATTTGAGGCCACCCTAAATCACAAGGCTGGAGGTAGGGAGTCTGCTGAGGAACCCATTGGTTCCAAAAGTGTCTTTGCCAATCCCTGCACTGAGCCGGCTTCCCCAGCAGAACTGCAAGGATGAGCATCTCACTAGCTCCAGTGAGCACCAGCAGAGTGCCAAGACCCAGAGGGGGCTTGGAACTGTAAACTTCAATAGTCAGTAATGATCACCGTGAATTATGCATGCCTGTTGAAGAACGACAGTTCTCTAAAGCCTAAACACCTAGTCATTCGAACACCTGAGACACCGGACATCGTGAGCCCCCTAAGCAGTGTTGCAGAATATCAAACTCTACATGGCGGGCACCTGTCTCTCAGGGGAGCCCAACCAACACAAAACCATCAATGCAGACACACGCATGGCTTGATTCATGGGGCGAACACTTTCTATAGCTACTGCTGGGTTAAGTGACACAGCGGAGAGAAGCAGACACAGGCAGCACACCACTAGCAGACTGTACAAACAATCCTGGGCATCCTTTTATCTGTACCACTCGCTAATGTTGCTGCTGAGTGAATGAATGAGTGTGCATATCCTAAAGTATCCACCACCAATGGAAGAATCCTTCAAGGGTTACTGTGCAGGGTGGCTGCAACAGAGACAAAAGTCTTCCTAGTACTGGGAAAAGAAATTAAGAAAAATTATGCCTTCTCTTATTCATTCAACAAAGTGTGCATGCCATGACATTTTCCTAAGCACTAGAGAAAGAGCAGTGAAATAAAAAACTAAAAAAAAAAGTTTACCATCAGGGGCTTACCTTCTAGTGCAAAAAAAAAAAAAAAATACTGTGTGACCATGATGTTCCAGGCACTGTCAAGTTTATAAATACAGCACCTGACTCAATAGTTACACAACTCCCTTAGGCAGGTACTATTATTAATGTACAGAAATAAATGATGAGTCTGACATTTGAATCCAAGTTGTGGCATTCCAGAGCTTGAATTCCTTTCTCTGAAAACCACATTAACACAGCAGTCCAGATAACAGACCCAATTGCTGATCTGTATATTCTTATCCATACAATGCATTTTTACTATTAAACTCTGAAAAGGAGAAATAAGAAAACGATGCCAATGCCAGCGGTAAAACATCCCCTTGGAGCAGAAACAGGCCATGAGGCAACGCAGTGGTGAGTTGACAGTTTAGCTGGGAGCCAGGAGTCAGGTCTGAGCTAGAACCTGTAAAGCGGGCCAGTTTCCTGACCTGCCAGAGGAATGCAGGTCTAAATCCCTTCCTCCTATTCCACTCATCACAACCTTGATGGTCTAGCGAACTCTGACACCATTATAGCATGTCATCTCGCATTGTGTTGATCAGTCTGCGTATACAGCTCCCCTGCTAGACAGTGAGCCCTGTGTACACACTCTACTGTACACCGGTGTCATCTTGGACATGCCCTTCCAGAGAGAATGAATGGGCCTCTGCCTTTCAGAATCTCCCTTGAAAAGATTTGTTCAAGGTCACAAAAGGAGTGAACAGACGAGGCAAGATTTAGAGGCAAACATGTCCCATTCCAAGCCAGGTATATTCACCTCACACGTACTGACTCAGGAAAGTGCAATCACCTAAATGGCTTTCCTGCTGGGTCACCATATCATTCCTTACAGGCTATTTCAAATATTTCTCTCTCAGCTGCACACACACACACACACACACACACACACACACACACACACACACCTGCTCACTCACAAGTTTAACCCTGGCACATCTCATCTTGTAATCAGGCTATCTTGTGAGCAAAATGTGTCCTGATCTGAATTCACAGTTCAAAAACCCTGTGGAAATATACTTCACAAGAAACATTTAAAATCAATATTTTGCCAACACTGGTAATGCTTTGTTTCTTTAGATGCATGGAATTTTCTGCTATTGTGCTTCGCATGCTTTACATCTTAATTGTTCAATTTTTTTTTTTTAAGAATGGGAGGCAATTTTCCTGCAAGATACTCATTTCTTAGAAAACTCATATTGGGTGAGCCTAATGATGTTACCACAGATACCAAATCTGTAAGGGTTGGCGTCCCATTTGGAAACATAATACGCTCAAAGGGGTAATTGAAGAGAGCCTTTCGATGAAGAGACTTTTTAGAAAATAGAAGGCAAAGACATGAAGAAGCAACACAGGGAGGTACAAGACCTCCAGACTAGTGATGGTGAAAGCCATTAGCCACTCTAGGTCAGAAGGTACCACCAGCACCTGAAGGCAGAGAAGCCTAGATGATGCAGCACCCTGGCAAGACCTCCCAGAGAGCACAGCAGGTGACCAAGAGCGGAGGGACAAAGGAAACATCCAGTTCAGACTGCATCCCAACTCTCCTCCTGCAGGCTGCCTCTTCAGAAGTCAGACATCAGAAAAGAGACAGTCTTGTCAGGTAGGTGACAATTTTGTTGATCCTCCTGGAGTGAACAGCCATCCGTTTGGCTAAAACAGAAAATCTTGTCAGTAGTCACAGGCTTTGCTTCCCATGCAAAGGAAAAGTCCATCAATCATTCTTACAAGAAAAAAAAAAGAAGTGGCTCTCATGCTATAATTAGAAAGTGTAACTGTGACATTTGTGCATTTAACAGCTGAAAGTTCAAATATGCTGCAAGGATGGTGAAAGAGGAAAAACAGAACATGTCTTCCCAGTGCAGGCAATTCTGCCCACGAAATACTCTATTCAAAAGGCAGAGTTTTACAGAGGAAGAAGGTGAGACAGAGAGGCAACTCCTCCATCTGCTGGTCCCCTTTCCCAAATGGCCACAATGGACAGAGACAATGGGAGACAATCCCAAGCCAAGAACTAGGAGCCTTTCTGTCCCACATGTGAGCGCATGGGCCCAAGGACTTGAGCCATCCTCTGCTGCTTTCCCAGGCTGCAAGCATGGAGCTGGATTGAAAGTGAAGCAGCTGGAACACAAAGCAGGGCCTATATGGGATGCTGGCACTCGCAGCAAGAGGATGAGCCAGAAATATCACTACATCAGCATGAGGCAAACAATATTAATCCATAGTTCCTTTCATTATCAACTCCCTTGAGCCTCTCAAAGCACAAGCATGTTTTACACTGGGTATGACTCTTATGAGTGTGTAGATGCAGTCATTTGGCTATACATTTAGAATCCTACACATTAACTTCAAAGGATTTGTTGAAAATTGAATTAAAAGAAATATTTAGGGGGACATATGGCGCAGCAACTGAGAAGCCACCACTTGGGATGCCTGGATTTGAGTCAGCTCTACTTCTAACTCCAGCAGCCTGCTAAGGTGAGCCACAGTGGTGGCTCAACTTGTTGGATCCCTGCCATCTTCATGGGAGATTCAGATGATCTAGCTATGGCAGGTATTTGAGCAATGAACCAGTGGAAGAAGGATTTTTGTCTATCTGTCCATCTCTCTCTCTGCTTTTCAAAAGCATGAGAATTAATTTTTAAAAAGTGAAGCATTTATTTTGGTACAAAAATAAATAAAAAGAAAAAGAAAACCAAACAAAAACTGGGTGTAGTTTTTCATACCTAGCTTCCACGAACTTTTTAATGATCTTTTTTTTTAAAGATTTATTCATTTTTTATTTCAAAACCAGATATACAGAGAGGATGAGAGACAGAGAGGAAGATCTGTCCGATGATTCACTCCCCAAGTGAGTGCAACAGCCGGTGCTGTGCCGATCCAGAGCCAGGAGCCAGGAACTTCTTTCCAGGTCTCCCACACAGATGCAGGGTCCCAAGGCCCTGGGCTGTCCTTGACTGCTTTCCCAGGCCACAGCAGGGAGCTGGATGGGAAGAGGAGCTGCCAGGATCAGAACTGGCGCCCATGTGGGATCCAGGTGCATTCAAGGCAAGGACTTGTAGCCGCTAGGCCACGCTGCCAGGCCCCTTAATGATAAACCTTTTGAAGATGCCTCATCTGCATGGATTTCAAGTTCTGAAACAAAACAATCATGCCTCTTCACTCCATTTTTCACTAACCTTTTAAAGTTCTCTCATAGTTTTCTGTAGTATTTTCTGTTTACTGACTTCAGAAGCCCTGTCCTGCATGAGCTGTGACTCTACCACAATCCCTTAAGCACCAGGTAGAAATTAGAACAGAGCCTGGGAAAAGAACATTGTGGAAATACATAGAGAGTGAAAGGAGATTTCTTAGTAGAATAATGAATTAAGATCTTCAGAACATTCTAGTAACCTTTGTTTCGCTGTATATTAAAAAAAAAAGTTCTAAATGCTTGGTTTCTTACTCAGGTCACAGATAAGCAATTCCTAAACCTACAAAGATGCAAACATTGACTCCTAAAAACCAGGGAAAGGACTTTCACGTGGATTGGTTGGAGACAATCTGGCACGCCCTCAAGGTTAACACATGGACAGTGACCTCAAAGGGAGTGCAGGAGTAACCGCCACCCCGCCCCACCTACTTCCTTCAGAGGGGCCACCTCTGCCTCTGCCCTTTAAAAATGTATAGCCCTTTTTAACCAAAACAGAGAGAGAGATGATGAATGTCCTCTTTTGAGATACAAAATCTCGGTTGATCTTTCCATTTTTGCTCTATCATCTGTCCATTAGTAGCAATAAACTGGAAGGATATCTAAAATGAAAAATAAGGAATATTTCCAGAGTAGAATATGGTTGAACATGCAATAGAAATGAGAACCACTCAGTTAAACACCCAGGGGGACTTGGTGTGCAGCTCTGTCCTCTGCTTCACATAGTGCCCATGACAAGGTCAAACACTGCTGGTCATGGTGGTGGGCTCTTCCCTTGGGCATCAAATGCCTGAATGAGAAGCAACACAACAATCTATCACTCACAGCAGCTCTTTGCCCAGAGCTGGCAACATGCTTTCCAAATAAATTCTTTTTAAAAATATACAGAATAACAATTATTTACCTGGCATTTACATTGCAAGTGATATTCTAAAGAATCGAGAGATGACCAAGCACATGGAAAGATGTCTACAGATTGTCCTGTATTGCTACGAAGCAGAACTGAGCACCTGCAGATTTTTGGTATCTGGGTCTTACATACTGAAGGACAGCTACACATAAATGTGAAAATTCCATAATGTAGTATCATGCTAATTTATTTGTACATTTTTAATAACACAAAAACAGACATGTAAGAGGTAAAAAACTGAATCTATATCCTAAAACATTTTCAACCCAGTATAAGATTCCCCACTCTTTTTTGAGTGCTTAGGTCACCAAAAGTTTTAAGTTTCAAGCCAGTCCTGTTTTTTAAGAGGTTAAGCCACCAACTGCAGTGCTGCATCCCAAATGGAAGCTGGCTGAAATCCCAGCGGCTCCACTTCCAATACAGCTCATTGTTAATGTGCCTGGGAGAACAGCAGAGGATGGCCCAGTGCATGGGCCCCAGCATCCACATGGGAGACCAAGAAGAAGATGCCGGCTCCTGGCTTCAGACAGGCCCATCTCCAGCCATTTGGGGATGACCCAACAGAAGGAAGATCAATCAATCTCTCTCTCTCCCACCCTTTCTCTCTCAGTAACTCTACCTTTAAAATAAAAAAATAAATAAATATTTCTTTTAAAAAAGATCTTTAAGCCTCATTTTTGGGAACAAGAGACCCACATGACAAGGACATGTGTGTCTTTTTTTTACTTCCTTGCTTCTAATAGCAAGTATTTATATACAACCAAAAAATTTCATTGTAAGAAAATTTTAATATTATCCTCTCCCGCAAAGGCACATAAACATCTTCTGTAATTCAAGATGTAACCCAATATTATAATTGTTGAATTTTTGGTACGTTTCCTTTTTCTCTTGCACAGTTGTCCATATATATGAGCATTTTTTAAAGGAAATTATAATGAACAAACTGCCTTTGCAATCTCCTTCCCCACAGAGCACACTGTGAATAATATACTGCATATTCAGCCACATCATTTTATAACTTTTATCATTTTCTTTATTTCAATGGTAATATATATTCATTGTGAAGTCTTATTAACTGTGTACAAGCAGAGAGAAAAAATAAAAATTACCCAATTTCCAATACCCAGACATAACCACTTTTAATAGTTTGTCATTATTTTTCTCCAGTATCTTTTCTACATACTCACGAGTTTCCATGAATGAGAACACATTGTACAGAGTTTTTGGCAAATTAGTTTATCATTTTATAGATGTTGTGAACATCTTCCCATGTCATGCAATACTCTACAATACCAGCTGAGTGATCTTCGGAATATAAAACAAGTTTTCTAAAACTAATGTTCTTTAAACATTATTATTTCAAAAACCCTCTAATATATATATGGAGGGGAAAAAATCCAGTGAGTTTCACAGTAAAGGAAGTTAAGAAAACACTCATATCTGAGCCATTAGAATACACATTAGCTATTAAAACCTGAAATGTCTACAAATGAAAAGTCTCGACTCAGTTTATCAAACTAATTTGAACAAGATTTGATGTTTTGTGGTGATTCCTGCATAGAAGTCTCTACATACCATGTGTTTGGAACATTTAAGTTTGCAAATTCCAACTAAAAATATTGGTGTCACAGTGAATATCCTTGTTTTGATACTTTATACCCTTTATATATTTCAAGGTAAATAAAATAGAGCCGAGTTGTCAACTAGAAGCACAGATTTTAAGTATTTCTCTCCTGAAGAAATGCCTTCCAGAAATGCTGGGCTTCCATGCAATTTCTCTGTAAGCAATAAGAATACCCATTTCCATGCATATTATTTATGTACTTAACATATTATGCAGTACATAAATAATGTGTACTCTAATGTCAAAGGCAATAAACATTTATTGTCAAAAGCTTTTAATTAGTAAAAGGAAAAGAGGATGGAAATAACCTATATTATCACAACTCAGAGATAATCACCCATGTGTGAGGCAGTATATAACCCTGTTTGCTTTGCTAGTTTTGAAAACCTCTAATTAGGCAAGTTCCATATCATGTCATTTTTTTTCCATTTAATATTATTTCTTTAAGCTTAAGTCTCTGCTTAAGTTTATATCTATCTTAATTCTAGAAAAGCTAAGTCATTTTTAAAAATAGCTATTGTCCTTTAATTTTTAAGGAGTTGCTTATTCCCGTGTTGTGCTGATTTTCTACCGTATTTGTTGTTTTACTGTTCTGGGGGGCATTGTTTATATATTAAAGGTTTGCTTTTCAAGCATGTCGTAAACAATCCCCCCCAGATGATTGTTTTTCAATTGTACTTGATATTTGTTTTCTATATAGAAATTTCTGATTGTCATACAATTAAATACGCAGAATGTGTTTTCTATAGTGGTTAGCTTTGATGTACAGATTAGGTATTTATTCTACGCTTCCAAAGAGTATTATTTTCTTCTTAGTACTCATGGTTTCCTAAGGCAAGGATCATCCCAGGAACATGAGCTTCCACTCATTCTGAGCAGTCCTCAATGCTGTTATTGTCATCTGCACGAGCACCTCTCAGTCCCTTCCCCGCGCCCCCATCACCTCTCCCTTCTGCAGTGAGCACTGCCTTACCAGGACACTGTCTCTCTCCTGCCCATGTCTACAAAGTCAAGTTTCATGCTGATGATGGCATGTCCTTTTTTGCTACTAGGTTCTGCTCATCTAGATGGTCCATTTAAATTATTTTATTTCTAATAATATGACATAGGTAAATTATGCTTTTTTAAAAAATTATCTATTTTATTTGAAAGGCAGAGGTACAGAAAAATGGAGAAGGAGCTCTTCCATCTCTGATTCATTCCTCAAAGACCCACTATTGCTGGCGCTGGGTCAGGTCAAACCCAGAAGCCAGCAGCTTCTTCCAGGTTGCCCATAGCAATGACAGGGGAACCAGAATTCAACCCATCCACTACTGGCTTCCTAGGTGCAACAGCAAGGAACTGGATTGGAAGTGGAGCAGCTGGAATTCAAACCAGTTCCTATATGGGAAGCCAATGTAGCAGGTAGTAGCTTTACTCACTACAACACAACACTAACCCCTATAAATCAATTATTCTTGGGTGCATATATGCGTTACAAAATATATCACCAAGGAACTTCTCATACTCCTGTTATTTAAAGTAGTTCCATCTTCCATTTAAACAGGTGTGTGGTGATGAGTGCCACACATTGAATGGCATCTGGTTTAGTAGAGAAGCTTTCAGGAAGAGATGGAACGATCAACTACAAATAGAGAAGAAGTTGGGTTAAGATGCTCATAAAAATAGGGAGAATAGAAAGACTGGGGGGAAAGGCACAGTAAAAAATATAGATAGATAGATAGATAGATAGATAGATAGATAGATAGATAGATAGATAGATAGATAATGACAGGGACCTTTTTTTTTCACAGAGACAAACCAAAACGGAAGCAAACCATAAAAGACCAGTGTAAGCCCCAATTAGAAAAACATAGAAAAGACATCATTAGACCGAAGCAACATTTGAAAAGAAAGCTACAGCCTGAAATTTAGACAAGAACAGTATTTGAAATAAAAAACCATTGCGGAAGTATACATAAGAATAAAAATTACATGTGAATTTATGATTTGACCTGGCAAACCCATTTCTAGCAATCCATTTCAAATATACATCAATTGAAACATCAAAAAAATGCATGCACAAAACTGTTCCTGGCAACTCCATTCATATTCAATAAAGACTGGAAGAAAAATCCTTATCAATATGAGGCTGGCTTGCATAACTATGATATATCCATACACCCTAAAGCAATAGAAGTGAATTTAAAATATCTATACATACTGTTATGTAATAACTGTGATATTAATAAACAAAACAAAAACAAAAAAATCTGTGTGTGTGTGCAACGAGAAACCAAAATCATCACTTAAATGTATTTATTTTTGAAAGACAGAGCCAGCCCAGAAAGATATCTTTTTCTTTCTCTTTTCTTTATTTTTCCATCATTTATTATTATTATCATCATTATTATCATCATTTTATGATGCAGTTCCATAGGCCCTGGGATTTCCCTTTACCCCTCCCCAAGTTCCCTTTCCCCCACGGAGTTCCCCTATATCATTACTATAGCATAGTCTTCATAAACAATCTTACGCCCATCATTGTGGGCACGGACAATGGCAGAGTCCAGCATCCTATTGTCAAGACATAGTTAACAGTTCGAGAATCCATCTTTGATTTGGGAGTAGAAATGCATACTGCATTGTATCCTCACATCTGGATATGGTAGTCTCTTTACACAGCTAATATACATTCCCTTAAATGAAAAGCCATAATACAAAAATCAACACCTGGAAGAAAAAAAAATTAACAATGTCATGAAGTTAAATAACATGCTACTGAATGACTAACGTGTCGCTGAAGAGATAAAAAAGAAAAACCAGAACCTTCTTGAAGAAAATGATGCTACTGTATGATCTATGAGTCAGTGAAGAAGTTAATGAGAAAGTGTTTTGAAGAGATGAAACTAAAAACAAAAACATCAAAATCCGTAAGATATATTTTCCGCTGATCTTTGTTGTTGAGATGTGTCTCCTGTAAGCAATAGATGGGTTTTGCTTTTTTAACCAATTCTAGTCATCTATGATATTTGATTGTTGAGTTTAAGCCATTTACATTCAGAGTTAATATAAATAGGTGGCAATTTGGTCCTGTCATTTAGCAATGGGTTGTCCATTGATTTCATCTTCTGTTGTTATTTTACTGGATGTTCTTCACATTTGCCTTTAGTTTGGGTGGGCACTATTCCTCTTCTTTGTCAAGAGAACATCTTTAAGTATCATCTGTATGGCAAGTTTGGAAGATGCATATTTCTTTCAACTGTTTTTCACTGTGGAAGAATTTTATTTCATTTTCAAAGGCAAAGGAAAGGCATAAATTATTCTGGGCTGACAATTTTTTGCTTTTAGAATCTGGAATATGTTGCCCCATTCTCGTCTAGACTGTAGTTTCCTGTGAGAGGTCTCCTGTGAGTTTAATTGGCATTCCTGTGTATGTCAGTTGATTTTTTTCACATGCACATCTAAGGATCTTTTATGTTCAATTGAAGAGAACTTGATTATCATTTGTCACTTTTGGTCAACCCTTTTGGGAGTTCTATGCCCCTCCTAGATGTTGTTTCCCAATTCTTTCTCCAGATTAGGGAAATTTTCTTTTATTACTTCTTAAACACATTTTTAAACTCAGCTTCTCTTTCAGTGCTTTCTTGCAACTTCCATAACTCTTATATTTGGCCTTTTAATAGTGTCTCTTAATTCTTGAATACTTTTTTTTAGCTTGACCCAGCTCTGCTTTCAGCTTTTTTATTTTTCCCTATTGAGACAAGAAATATATTCCAATTCGGAGATTAATTTTTCTGCTTCCTTCATTCTATTATGGAGACTTGCCACTGAATTTTTAATTTGCTTGATTGCATTCTTCATTCTCAATAATTCAGCTTGATTTTGTTTCGATGTTGCTATTTCCTGTGTGGCATACTCCTTAAATTCCTAGAACTCCTGTATGTGCATTAACCGTTGTTGATAACAAGCTTTATAATGAGTTTTCTATTCCACATCTCCCATTTTCTCAATGTATTTCTCAGTTAACTCTGAGGTTGGCAATGGCTTTTGCTCCTTGGCAGGGGAGTATTCAGCAATATTCATTCTGCCTTTGTCTCTTCTTTTGCTCTTGGTAATTGTATTTCTGGTTAAAAAAAAAAAAAAGATCCTACTCCCTAGGGCAGGTTTCTAAGCTGTGTCACCCACAGATCTACAATTAGATTATATTTGTTGCAGTTGGTGCATGGCTCTTTGTTTGCAGTCACTATGCCACACCCTCCAGCGAGTTCCAGGTCTGGGTTCTTATGTTAGACTTTCGCCACAGTCTCCAAAGCCCCAGCTCCTTACTCATCACTCTCCATCTCCTATGATGCCGTGCTAAGGACTGCACTATTATCTGTATAATCTTTCTCCCACTTCTTGTTAGAGCAGTTCCCAAGATTAGGAAAACACCAGGTGTCCTGTAAAGCTAGGTTGTCGGTGGTTCTGATCTTGCCAAAATCTGTTGGTAGATCTGAGGGGCACATTGACCTATTTTGACCCATATGATGCCAAAATTGGCATTATTTTCTCATTGGGACCAGTGTAATGCACTGAGCTTTAGTGCACTCAGTGAGTTTACTCCCAGCTCAGCACATGTGCAGCTCACTATTGTTCCTGTAGTCTGAAAGCCTTTGCCACACTATAAAAAATTATGCCTGATGTGCCACTTGTGGAATTCTTGATCTGCTGGCCATCAAGTCCTGGGACTCTCTGAACCTATTTGAAGTGGAGCCTGTAGAATGCCAAGTCACTGCAATTCAGTAAACTCTAAATTTCACTCCCAGCTTAGTATGTGCACAGTCCTGTCCCATAGCCTTCACTTCCCTACACAAAATGATGCCTGATTTGGCTCTAAGGGGCAGACTGGGCTTTGTAATCTACCCTGTCTTTGCACTGCCCATCTGGGATTCTGCAACTCTGTCTCTGCTCCTGGTCAAATCAAACAAACCAGCAGGACAAGCAGTTTTTTGTCTGGGTTCACCTCCTGAGCTCCTGCCGACTCCCCTTCCTACCTGGTTGCTGGTGGAGGGTCAGTTGCTGTGGAGCTCAGATCGTTGCTTGCTGAATGCCGCTGGGGTATCTGGCCACTGCAATCCCACACTGTTGTATCTGCTGCTCTGTTGACTCTCAGTCTCCAGGTGCCCCTCTGCTGTTGGTCTGTCTTCTTATATTTCCTGGAATGTGCCCTCTCTGCTTCACACTGGCTAATGCTTCTCCATCTGTTTAAACATGTCCTTACTCTATCCCACCATCTTGATTCCAGAAAGATACCTTTTATTGACTCCTCAAATGCCCACAACAACCAGAGAAGAGCCAAGTCAAAGTCTAAAGATAAGAACTTGATACAGATTTCTCTTGGGTGGCTGGACTGTTAAGCCAACACCTACTACATCTCCAAGTGTTCATTAGCAGGAAAGTGGAATCAGACAGGGAGCTGAGACTCAAACCCAGGAACTCTGTTATAGGATGCAGGCATCCCAAGTAGCATCTTAATGTCTGTGCCAAACATCATTTTAAAAACATTAATAATAGAATCAAGGAGTGAGTAATAAAACCAATGTTCTTCCAAAGACATTATATTCTATAGATATGACTTTGGACCAAAGCTTTAAGAAAAGCAATCTCTGAAATTATTTAGAAATAGATGAAATGTGATTGTCCATTAGTTGTCAATTGTGAAAACTACATCACATCATATTGTTTGTGCTTGAAGAAAAGTTCACAATGAAGACTTTTTTCAAGACATTATCTTACAGTCAGACCACCCAAATTCTGCCCTTCAACCACTCTTTCCCCCCATTAAGACCTATAAAAAAGTGTATGCACAGAAAAATGAGCAGGCAATGAATGGAAAATCACACTCTATTGTTTGATCTGGCTTTGCTCCTAAATCTCAAAGCAGAAGTTGGGCAGAATGAGTTGTACCATATGGTCTAAAGGCTGGAGCCTTAAGGGGCTCTCTTTCTCTCCCTGAATATGTAATGCTACTTCTACAAAGAATGTCCAATCCACCACAGCCTAAGGAAAGAACTTTCATTTCCCAAGACCCTGTGTGCTGCAAACACATCCAAATCAGTTTTCTTCAAATCCAAGTTCCCTGAAACAGAACAGACAGAGTTGGACAGAGAGGCAGTAGGAAAAGAAGAAAGAAAAAAAAAAACCTTGAACCTTTTGCATCTTTTAAGCTCCCATCTTCCTGGACGCTTTGTTTATTCTAGAGATGCCAGCAGTGTGGTTGGAATTCATGACCAGCTCTTTCCCCACTGCCAATGCCTCACCTTGTGGAGTCTATATCAAAGTCTCTATGACATTCCACTTGGAAGAGAGGAATGCCCGTCTGGCAGAACTGGACTGGTTGCTGCAAGAATGGGTTGTTAGAATGCAAATTTGACTTTCTCGGGTTTCTCCCTTGCATCTTTTCTCACAGATGATCCCTGCCCCGTCCTTTTTTTTTTTTAACCCCTGTATCTGATGCTGCCTGTCATGAAATCCTCCCTAGAAGCCAGTATCAGTGTCATGCTTTCCGATTTGCAGAGCTCTGAACAAAAGAAATTTCTAATCTTTTTAACTTATGTAGACGTAGGTATTTTGCTATAGCAATAGTAATGACAAAAATGGATGAAAATTGTTATGGTGGCCCTTGCAAGCTAATGTATTCAATTTCCCTCCAAGATGCCATTGAAATGTCCACTTTTTTTTTTTAAAGCTCTATTCATACTGGAAACCAGAAAATGTGGTTATATATGGATTAAAGACTGCAAAAACTTCCAATTATTTCTTAAGTTTTCTATCATCTTTTGCAGGTTATTCCTATGTTGAGGAAATCTTCTGTTTTATGAATGTCTCTTTTCCAAACCAGAGGCCTACAACAGTCTTTTCCAGCTTCCATTGCAACCATGGCCCAGTCTTGTGATCTGGGCTCTGCCAATCACACAAGCCCGAGCAACCTGGGGCACTGACAACACATGGAAGCCATTTTCTGATGAGAATATCTGCAGCTGCGATGGATAACTTAGCGGCTGTTACCATCCACACGCAGCAGCAATAGAGTTACATTTTCCTGGAGCGCTCACAACCAGATGAAGTGTGTTCCGAGCAAGTAAGTTCCACATTTGATTCAGCCCCCGAACGCTCCTAACATCAAGCGAATTGGTTCAGTTGTTTGCAACCCAGGACCCTGACTGATCCAAAGCAGGGCAGGTGCTCAGCACTTTACATACATTTAATTCTGAAGGCCATCCTTGTGCTGTCCTCCAAAGATGTAGGCATAATGAGATGCACCCAAACCTTCACGAGACCCAGGGGCAGAGACCACAAAGTCCATCAGTACTGCCCGACAGGCTCCAGAGCTATTCTCAGAAAAAGCTGCCCTGCACCCTGCGTGCCCTTAGACTCCAATAACATTGACCTCAAAACATTGTTCCAGATGAACTTCCAGGGCTTTGATAAGGAAGCTGGAGCAATGGATTCCATAAGAAAACATCTACAACTGGCATTGAAGTAAACTAGCTGCTTTCCCGGTTTTCTTCCAGGCCGAATGGCCTGAGGCAAGCCACATGACCTCCCTGCACCTCCAACATACTCTCCTAAAAAAATGAGGATGGGTGATGCAGACCAAATGAGATAAAGCAAGTGGAAGAGCTTTGAAAATTGAGACGCACTGCACAAATGTGAGGGTCTATTATTAATTTAGAGAAGAATTGAAGAACCTAAAATTGTCTTGCATCTGAATAGCATTTCTTATTCTGCAACACAGTTTTCTCATTTTATCTTCACATACGAGAAAGGAGGACAGTTATTATTATCTCCATTTTACAGATGAGGAAACAGAAGGAAAAGTGACAATGCCAGCTCTGGAAGCCAGGTGTCCCAGTTTCGAAGCCCAGCTTCACTCCTGTGTGTTTGCAGGTAACCCACTCCTATCCACTGCGCAGGCGATACAAACGAGACGCCAGCAGTCTACACCCATCCGCCACGGGGCGGGAGGTTATCTGTAGGGTCTCATCGTTTAGAATGATATTTGGTCTACAATTCTTATTTTGGACTAACAAATAAACTTGTGAAGAAAAACAATGTAGAATTACAGTTTCTTATTTGCAATTAAGGTCAGGTGGAAACCCAGAATTAGATGAACTGGTAAATATTGACAGGAAGTCAGAGTACGTGTATGGAACGTGCACCTGGTCCCATCGCCGCCTTTCTGCCATCCTACAATCCCAAGGTCACCACCGACAGGAGAAGCTATTCTCTGAGCCAGCAGTGATGCATGCACTAAGCTGTACCTAAAAATTTCCCACAGAGAGCAGGACAAATGTCAAAACAGGGCAGCCAGTTTGAGAATTCACAGGCCACTTTGTTTTTATCATCACTACTGTAACAGTTACTGAAGAGTAAATTTCAGGAGCATTGCTTTTAGGTACAGTGGTTTTACAACCACTGGGGGTTCAAGACAAGCCCAGAACATAAACTGATACAATTTTTAGAAATAATTTACCAAAGAACATTCAGCTAAAAAGCTTTCATGATGCAAAATTTTTATTTACTGATTTCACTTTATTTGGAAGGCAGAGAGGCACACAGAGATCTTCCATTCATTCTTCCAAATGCCTACCATAGTCACTGCTCCCGATCTCTGCCTTTGTCATTTCACCATGAGCAAATCTGCCAGTCTTGCTGTGGGACTGTGACAGATTGGATTAGTGTTCAGTTATACCCACTCGAGGCAAGGTATACTTCTGGCTTGGCCATTTGGTAGGTTTACTGCATCGCTTGTGTGTGCCAGTCCCAGGTCAAGTCCTGAAACAGCACCATGTGCTTCCAACTAGTCTGCTTCATACACATCATCTCCTACAGGAGGAGATGCCCTAGGAACTGGTCTATCCAAGAAGGGTGGAAAAACATACCAAGACTGGCACACAACTTGCATCCTGGTACTCAGAGCATGGAATCCTAACTAAGTGAAACTCAGCCAAGGTGTAGACCCATATTGGCAAGTAGATGCCGGATAGTCTAAGCCATATTTTATGGTGGTCTGCTATGTAGAATATTGCTGCCCACTAAATTCCCTCCAGAATATATGGTATCCTATAAAAATTCCCTTCATACGGGCCCGGCGTGGTGGCGCAGTGGTTAAGGTCCTCACCTTGCACACCCGGGATCCCATATGGGCGCTGGTTCTAATCCCGGTGGCCCCACTTCCCATCCAGCTCCCCGCTTGTGGCCCGGGAAAGCAGTCGAGGACGGCCCAAAGCCTTGGGACCCTGCACCCATGTGGGAGACCCGCAAGAGGCTCCTGGCTTCGGATCGGCATAACATCGACCGTTGCGGCTCACTTGGGGAGTGAATCATCGGACGGAAGATCTTCCTCTCTGTCTCTCCTCTCTGTATATCCGCCTTTCCAATAAAAAAATAAAATAAATCTTTAAAAAAAAAATTCCCTTCATACAATTTGCCAGGCAGTTGGAAGAGGGACCCAGAAAGTCCCTGTGTTCGCCATTGTGCCTTCATTACTCTAAAACTCCACCAGTGTCATTGCTGTGGTAGGCAAGCTCAAAAATTACAGGATCCAAATGGAAGGTTTTACACTTGGCTGCCTGACCTCACCCAGGTGTCACTGGGTTAGACCGAGCAGAAAGACCTTGCTAATCCTGCGCCTGACAGTAAGGATAGTTTGATGTCTCTATAGTTAAGAGAGTTAACACTAAGAAGAGATGATAGCAGCATATAAAGGCAAATCTATATCTCTCCAATGACACAAGAATTCTTTTATACCTCTCAGAGAAACCTTATGTTTGTATCTTTTTAAATCTTATGTATTTTTTGTCAAGTGCATTACTAACGCACTCATAGAGGTTTCTGTATTACCAAGGATAAACGCCAAGTTCCTCTGTGTGCCTATAAATATTCATTATCTAACCCCTACCTGCTCACCTGAGCAGTTTCATTTCTCATTCTTTCTCATGTCCACACTGTTTCCTTCATGTTGAAACATTCTATTTAACTTCAAAAAGTTCATGGAAAACTGACACTTCAGAGGTTTTTTTGAGTGAAAAGATGTTGAAATCCATGCAGTTTTCCACAATAAACAATTCCTACAACCATCTCATATGAATGGATCTCAAAATTTTCGCACCAAAATAAAATTATTGAATTCTGTCTTCTACAAACATTTTGTTTTTCAAAAAAAATGTTCCTTATGTTCCAATGAATATCTTCCCCTTCAATCAGGATGTACATCTGGTCATTTTCTTTTAAACCTTCATGTTTTCGTTCTAATATTTGAAAGGCAGATTTGAGAGAGAGAGAGAGAGAGAGAGAGAGAGAGAGAGATCTTCTATCTGCTGATTCACTCCCCAAACGGTTGCAGTGACCAAGCTGAGCCAATCCAAAGCCAGGAACTGGGAGCTTCTTCCGACAACACCACAGGAATCATAGGTCCCAAGGAGTTGGGCTATCCTCCACTGCTTTTCCATGCCATTAGCAAGGAGCTGGATCAGAAGTGGAACAGCTGAGACTAGAACCAGCATCCATATGGGATGTTGAACCGCAGGTGGAGGATTAGATTACTACACCACCACGCCGGTCCCAACACCTTATCAGGGTCAGGACTAAAGAGCCTGCAGTGGCTGCCCAGGATAAGAAATTTAAAGAGGCATTAACTGTCAGAGCTGCACAAGTGTCTCCTTTAATCTCGTGACCCGGCACTGACTTCACTGCACCACATACCTAAACTTACTCTTGATGCCTTCCCTGATGCTTTCCAGCCCTTCTCCAAGAACTTGTCCTCCTTCTTCATGCAAACTCTTTCGCTCTCTACATAACAGCATTTACTAAAATGGATTGCACAGGGCAGAGACTATAGTTACCATTTCTCCCCAAAACTATAATGAAATTCCTGAGGCTGGCCACTTGATAAAGAAAGAAGTGTTCTAGAAGTTCAATAGCACTTGTGTGGTTAGGGTCATAGTTTCATGGTGCTGGTATCACAATGTTGAGAGTGTAGGTGGCGGGGGTCACACAGTAAAACAAGAAGCCTGATGAGGGGGAGTAGGGGCTCTTTTACTAATACTTGCTCTCTCAGAAACTAAGATCCTACAAAGACTCAGTCCCTTCAGGGAACAGTGACCCCCATAGCTCTATCAACTCCCTCGAGGCTCCATCTCTCACATCTCATACTGGAGACTAAGCTCCTGACACAAGCAGACCGTGTCAGAGACCACACCTTTTCCCCTGGCTGGTGTGGGAGGCCAGATGGAGTCCCTGGTTCCCAACGTGAACCTCACCCACCCTGACCACTGTGGATATTTGAGGAGTAAAGCAGAGGATGGAAGATATCTTCCCCCCTACTCCATCACTCCACCTTTCAAGTGACTAAATAAATATTTTATTTTAAAAAATAGTCAAGGAAAAAAATACTATCATGTCTTATGCTATTCAGAATCTAAAAATATCATGAAGTTATATCTGCTTCTCAGGACAAGACAGGCCTAATGAGGTCTGAAATATACCTCGCCTTGAGTGGGCATAATTGGACAATAATCCAATCCGTCACAGCCCCGTAACGGGACTAGTGGACTTCCTTATAATTAAATGACAAAGCCTGGATTTGGAGGAGTGGCTGTTATAGGTATTTGGGGAGTGAATGATAGATGGTAGATTTCTGTCTGTCTCTTTGCCTTCCAAATTTGACATTAAAGCATGTTGAAGTCGTTGGTGTTAATGTCTGCCCTTGGTCTCTAAGAGCTCCACTAGTGCTGGGAGAGATGAATCTAAGGGCTAGTCCCCAACTCTAAATGTAAAAATAAAAATTCCAAGTAATGCTTTGGATGGCATTGACCAAGGACAGTTATTGCCCAATGGGATCTGAACCCTATTGATAATCCAGCCAGAAAATTCTGCCTGGTTGGCACCGGATCGTTTGCTAGTCAGAGGTTATAGAGACAATGTGTCTCCTCCGTCAGTGCAAATTCATCAACCCTGGACAGGGAGCAGCAGCAGCTGGCGTCGCTTCCTCAGTTCTGCAGTGCTGCTTCTCACACAGTGTGCCCTGCCATCCACATCGTGCAGCCGAGAAGCAGGTAGCTCTGACCCAGGGTGGAAAAACATCCTTCACTGCTGTACCAGTAGGGACTGACTCTAAGCCAGGAATCCCAGCTTCAGATGCCTGTCACACAAAGAAGTGAACATGGCCAGCTGGGGAGTAGGGCAAACCGGAATCACAACTCATCTTCTCTGGGTTTTGACATCTAGGATGTTGCTGACTGTGGAGACTGCATCTCCTAAGGCTAACCAAGTTCTAAGGGCAGTAAATGGCTCTCCTGTGAGCACATTTCACCTCCAGATCTCTGCATTCCCCAGGGTACATAACCCCAAATACTCTGTCAAATGCAAACGGGTTCTTTACACTCAAGGAAACTATTTCTTTGCCCCAGTCACCCCAGTATCAGACACTGGGCAACCAAAAGTGACAGCTCCTGCACCCCAGCACCCTCTGGATTTACTAGCTTCAGCCTGCTCACTCTGCTTCCCTGACCTTTGATCTCAGAAAGCACAGTACAGGCTCACTCCCTCGGCCCCCTGACCAACCCCATTGCTTCCTCCCAACGCCCTCACCCTATGGCGTAATAATGCCTTCTCTTCTGAAGTGTAACAGACTGCATTTTCAGTGGCAACCATTTCCTGACATACTATCATCCTCAAACCCAAATAAAACCTGCCTTTGTAAACACATGCCTTAGTAAAGGAGAAATGGTCCCTATTCTTTCCTTGTTGGTTATTGTCGGACAGGAGCTAGCTCCATATTCCAGACATTCTGAATTTTTCTAGAGGAGACAGAAGCCTGGCTCTTGTGCATCTCTGAAAGTTTTAACACCGAGAAATAGTTTAAAGTGCTATAGAAGGCATGTGTGTACCCTAGCACTGGAGAGCTAAGGAAAACAGATTCAGACAAAACGGAGCAGTCTGATACACAAGCTGCAGAAAGTAACATATAGTTTTCCATCCCTACCCTACTTTATTTGACCTGACTAGACTAAACATATCACATCTTTTTTTAAGAATTCTTTTGAGAGCAAATGTTGCAATGTAGTAATAAAGCCATCGTTTGTGGCACTGATATCCCAAATAGGCTTTGGTTCAAAACCCAGCTCTTCCACTTCTAGTCCAGCATTCTGCTAGTGCACCTAGGAAAGCAACACAGGATGGCCCAAGTTCTTGGGCCCCTGCTACCCATGTTAGAGACCCAGAGGAAGCTCCTGGCTCCTGGCTTCAGATGAAGCCAGATCAAGCCATCGCAGTCATCTCGGGAGTGGGCCAATGGATGGAAAAGGTGTGTGTGTGTGTGTGTGTGTCTGTGTCTGTGTAATTCTTTCAAATAAATAAACCTTTCTATTCACTTTTATTAGTATTTTCATGTGCTTATTTATCTATTTGAAAGGTAGAGTTACACACACACACACACACACACACACACACACACACACACACACCTTTTCCATCTTTTGGTTCACTCCCCAAATGACCACTATGGCCAGAGTTGAGCCTGTCTTGGATTACCCACTGTTTTCCTAGGCATATCAGCAGGGTGCTACCTCAGCAGGGAGCTGGATCAGAAGTGAAGCAGCTGGGATTCGAATTGGGAAACATGAAATACTGGCAGTGCAGATAATGGTTTCACCAGCTATGTTACAGTGCTGGTCCCTAAATCCTTTTTATCCTTTTTTTTTAATTTTTAGTTTTTGGCTTTTTTAATCTTTAATTTTATTTGAACAGCAAAACAACAGACCAAGAGACAGATGGAGATTTCTGTCCAGTGAGTCCCTCTCTAAATGCCTGTAGCTGTCGGGGCTGTGCTAGGCTGAACTCAGGGACTGGGAATTCAATCAGGTTCTCCCACGTGGTGTCAAGACCCAAGCACTTGAGTCATACCTTGCTGTCTCCCAACTGTGCATTAACAGGAAGCCAGAATTAGGAGCAGGGGGGATTCAAAACCAGGCACTCTGATGTGGGATGCAGGCTTCCCAAGTGACACTGAGCCCCTGAGCTACAGTGCCGTGGATGCGTTTGCTAGCAACCACCAGGTCCCAGCCTCCCTCTTTTGGCTTCAAGTTTCTTTGTCTTGTTTGCTGGATTGTAAACCAACCTTTTCCTGAAATTAGCTCATTGAATTGAGGAAATAGTGTAGCCAGCCCTGGGAGGTACCTAATCACCAGACTGATGACGTCATTTATTTCCTCTACAGATCACATCTCAGTGTTCAGTCTCATCTTAAGGGGTTTCTTCTCCAGGAACCCCAAGCCCTGAGGAACAAGTAGCTGCCGCCTGCATGTAACCCCCAGACTGAATGGCGTCCACTTTGTCATCATCAGAATTCCCTGAAGGACGTGATACCACTAACCAATTGAGGAAGAGCAATGAACAATGAAAACCAACCGGAATTTGGACATGAAGACATACCTACCAGCCTCAACTTCAATCTAGAAAACCCATGAGCTTTGATCCCTGGCAGAGCCTGGGGAATTAAGCAAGGGCTGCCTAACTCTCTGCTTCGTGCAATAAACAGCTCCTTTCTTCCATCACTCCCAAGTCAGAGATTGGCATTCTGAGTGGTGAGTGGTCAGACCCAGTGTGGGGAGTCTTATAGCAATTCAGACAGTGTTGAGGGTGTCCTTTGCCACAAGCAATGTCCTAACCACTTTGCCAAATGGCCACCTCTGAACACATAATTTTAAATCTGAGGAGTAATCTCTTTGATTCCCAGAAAAGGAAACTCTTTCCTTGTTTCTCTAACCACACTCACAGCAATAAATACATTTTACATTACAACATACACACTCTCTTATTTATCTACCTACCTGAAATTAAAATGTTGCCATTATTATTCATTATGTAGTTTGACATGTTCTACTCTATACCACTTAATTTTTTATAAAACCACTCACCATCTACTCTATCGATTTCAAATCTGAGTGTGCAGCGCAAGCCACAGACTGAGGGAAAAAAAAACACTAATTCAGAGATTAGCAGTATTAATCCATCATATTACAGACAAGAAAACTGAGATTGGGGCCAGCGTGTTGGCTCAACTGGCTAATCCTCCACCTCTAAGCACCAGCATCTACATGGGTGCCTTTTCATGTCCCAGCCATTCCACTTTCCATTAGCTCCCTCTTTGTAGCCTGGGAAAGCAGTGGAGGATAGCCCAACACCATGAAAAGCTACACCTGCATGCGACCCAGCAGGGTCCTGATTCCTGACTTTGGATCAGCTCAACTTCAACTGTTGTGGCCATTTGTGGAGTGAACCAGAAGATAAAAGATCTTTCTCCCTGTATCTCCTTCTCTCTATAAATCTGCCTTTCCAATTAAAAAAAAAAAATTTAAAGAAAATTGAGATCCACAGAGTACTGTTATATAAGACAAATGGCTGAATCTAAAGCTAATTATCAAGTCATGATATGTATCTATACTTAAAGGTGTAGTAACATTCACACATACGTCACGATTCAGTCAGAGAAGCAGAACCTCTAGACTATGCACACACTCCTTCACACATACATCCCAGCGAGGCTTGTGTGTGTACGTCTTTGCATGAGTAGTTATGCATTTGTTATGGAGACTTAAACTGACACAACCAAGGCAGTTCATTGGCTTCTGGCAGACCACTGTCTTCATACAGAAGCTTGAAGCACACAAAGAACAAGAATAAATGGGGAACTTTGAAAACAGACCAAAGCTATGCCTGTGTCCTGGTCACTCTGAGTTCAATGGTATGGATGTTCCATAGAGGATGAAGGACACACCTGGTCTTGGATGAACAACACATGAATAGTCCAGGTGTCCTGGAAGCTGGAGATGAATCCAGAAGGAAGCCCTGACATAGCCTCAAATACAGGAGACGCAGCAACACATCAGCAACAGGCTGTGGGTGGCAACACGGCTGCGAATCCACGTCAGTCTCCAGTCTCCATAAGCATTTCCCCATGGCCCATGCTTTATTGATTTGCATGCTCACAGTTCAATTTTTAAAATTGAGTATCTATTGCTTCAGTTATTAAAATCAAGGCTACACGGCATCCATAGACTAGAAAAATAGCACACTTGGCTTTTATTACCCTTCCTACTTTCTCCTGGGTTGTTACTATATGAAATTTTAAACTGAAGTTCTAATTTTCAAAATATTACTGCTTTTATTATGGGAATCTTTCAAGGTTGGTTCACATTTGCATCCCATTAATTGACAACAATTCTGTCTTAACTCTGTGTTCAACCAATCCCATCAGTTGCAGCCAGTGTTCTTAGGCTTTAAATCTTTTCTAAGATTTACTCGTTTTCATTTATCTCTACACTGGATGAAAAAAAATTTTTTTATGCAGCTGATGTGTTCAGTTGTCCAGCTTTAGTAAGACACTTCGAATGCCTTGCCTATCCGGAAATTGTCTTTCTATTGGTTTCAAATGTAAGTAATAAATTTGCTTTTGAGTTACAACCTTTCCCCACAACTGCACAACTATGTATGTGCGGTCATTTCTGGGACACACTGTGAAATGAACAAACTAGGATAAATACGTGTACCATGCTATCATTCGTCTACGTAAAAAGTCATGTGGGGTGGGCATTGCAGCACAGCAGGCTGCCTCTGCTTGGGATGTCCAAGAACCATATTGGAGTACCGGTTCAAGCCCTGCATACTCCACTTCTGATCCAGCTCCCTGTTATCGCCTCTAAGCAATAAGTGAGGGCTCAAGTACTTGACTTACTGCCGTACAGGTGGAGGATCCAATTGGAATTCCTGGTTCCTGGCTTCAGTCAGACCCACGACGCATATTTTGTGGTCACTTGGGGAGTGAACCAGAGGATGGAAAATTTCTTTTAAATATACAAATAATTAAATATTTTTTTTAAAAAAAAGAATACAAATCACAGGCATTCTAGCTATACGTATTAATGCATAAACTATATTGATATATTAAATTGTTATTATCATACATTAATGTAGCATTAAGTTGACAGAATATGTTAAAATTTTCACAAAATATTATAACATTTCATTTCATATGCCATTATCTATTAAAATTTTAAATTAACCTATATATGTTCAAAGAATAAATCTTAATTGAATTTACTAAATTTATAAAAGGAGATATGTTAGAGAAATTATGAGTTGAAAAACAAATCTCTTTGGGGGAGTCAGCACCATTGCACAGCACATTAAGACGAAGTCTGCAGACCTTGTGCCCTGTATCGAAGTACTGATTCCACACCCAGCTGCTCAGTCTCTGATCTAGCTTCCTGCCAATACACCTGGAATGGTAGCAGAAGATGGTCCAAGCACTCTAGCCCTGCTCTCTCTCTCTCTCTCTCTCTTTTGCTTTTAAATGCATAAATAAGTTTTTTGAAAAAAAAATAGGCTCTTAGAATAGATTTCGTATTACAGATCTGTCTTTGAAGCTATGATATTTTTTTCATATAATTGCAAACCAAAATTAAATAAGGAAAAATACAACCATCAGACTTCAAAAATACAGGTAAACACAAGCACCTAAACTGTGCCCTCACTTGGTGACCTGATCTCACCACAAAAGGAATATTCCAAGTGATTCTGCAACACAGTAGCCTGACTGTGAATATCCACTGGACTGGATGGTCAGGACAGAAAAACGGGTACAAAGAAAGTTGGCAAGCGCATAGGGTGCATCATTGTACATAACAATGCTCATATCCTTACTCTAACAGCAAATCCAAAGAGTACTTCTGTGTCGCTGAGAACTGAGATTTAGAGCTTGTTGGAAAGGAGACAGAGATGCGAGAGTGGCAGTATTGAACAAATACACCTGTAGGCCTTAAAAAATTATTTCTTCGAAGGAGACTCTTTCATCTGCTGATTCACTGTCCTAATGGCTCCATGGCCGGGACTGGGCCAGGCCAAAAGCAGAAGCCTGGAAGTACCCCTGGGTCGCCTACAGGGATGTAGGGACTCAAGTACTAAGTTCATTTTTCAACGCTTTCTCAGGCTTATTAGCAGGTAACTGGAATTAGAAGAAGCAGAGCAGACAGCACTCCAACTGGCATTCCAATATAGGATATCGGCATTGCAGGCAATGGCTTAGCTTGCTCTCTGTGATATAACTATACCATATTTTATCTGAAAAACAAAATATATAATCCCGCCCCTAATCACTGAAGACTTCTAAAACAACAGGAGTACTAAGCACCTGTGGTATTATCCTGGGTGTGATTTTTTTTTTTCCTCCACTAGAGAAAATCAAAGATTTTAGAAGAAGGACTCCATAGGTGAGGAAGAAATGCATACAGTAAATCCGAAGCCATCTTCGCTAAGACAGCTATCAAACGTGACCAAGATTATCCCTCTCTGCCATTTGACACTTCTTCTGACATCAGCCCTCATTTCTTTCTTTGTGGATCATTTCACCTTCCTGATTGACAGCTGTAGGTTCTGTGTTTTTTACGTCTGAATATTTTGTCAGATCCTTTCTAGAAATCGGGCTCTACCTTGCAATCAGAGACAAGGGTGTCCATAGCCCTTATTTCATGGCACGTGTTCTTCCGTTGGACAACCACCCCCACAGGTTACACATGCAGTCCTTTCCTTCCGTGTGCCTGGGTAGACTGGTCCTGTTGTTTTACGCACGCACATTTTTAATTCACATGTTATACCGCAGACCTCTTTCTCTTTTTAGATTTTTCACTCAGCAACACGTCACTCTGGACGACTCCGGTCTGTAGTTTCTCACATGAACGGTAGTACACGATGTGAAGATCAGGCCTGTTATTAGGTCTCCGACACTGAACCTAGATTGCCTTCCGATCCCCACTGTTACCAACACTTTGATGAACGACTTCAGGGGTGTCACTTTAGAATCCTGTGATAACTTCTCTCAAATATGTGCAGCACTGAGAATGATGGGTCTGACCCTCATGTACCAGTGTCTGTTCTCCAGGGCTATGCCAGTGAAATCCTCACCACCAGTGCATCAGGGTTCTAATGTCTCCCAACCCCAAAGAGCCTTTTGCAATCTTATTTCTGGGTGTGCTCAGCTCAGTCTTCTAGAACTTTTGGCTATTTCTGCCTATATTTTTATTTTTTCATTGATGGCTGGAAATTTTTTTAAGTCTTTGAAATACGCTCTTTGTCTACTTGTAAGTCATCACCTTTCATTTAGCTTTTCTATTACTAGAGCTTATTTTTAGGCCTTCTTATCTTTTTCTTCCTGCAAACAAAAACTGCTAAAAATGTGTCCTCCTTATTTTCAATTCAATTTCCCTCTGACAATTCTGTGCTACCCCATTTCTAATATACTACTTTCTATTCACTCTATCAGGATGTACATTACTATAGCCATTATGGAAAAGAGTTTGGAAGTTTCTCTAAAAATTAAAAAACAGACCTGGCATATGAGCTATCAGCCCCACTTCTGAGTACTCATCCAAGGGAAATGAAAG
Organism: Ochotona curzoniae; assembly: GCF_017591425.1. Classification (NCBI taxonomy): domain Eukaryota; kingdom Metazoa; phylum Chordata; class Mammalia; order Lagomorpha; family Ochotonidae; genus Ochotona; species Ochotona curzoniae. Next base: position 10,999,720 of record NW_024465421.1, read on the forward strand.
CACTGTCTGAAAGAGGTGCCCACACTCCCAAGTTTATTACAGCATGACTCACAATTGCCAAGATGTGGGAATCATGTGACTACTCTCTGACGAATGCACAGCAAATGCAACGTGCGGTGTGTGCGCACGCACACACAGGATTATGAGTTACAGAAAGACACATACCTGTGGGACTTAAAATAGTTGAACCCATAAAGCAAAGAGTAGACATGGTGGTTCGCAACTGGGAGATGGAAGAACTGAAATGCTGCTCAAAGGTCTAAGTTCCACAGAATGAATGAGTGTTAGGAATCCATTGCCTAACATTGGTAGTGCCATACTGCATACTTTTTAGATGTGTATTTTTAGAATGTAAAGATACATGTAATGCTTGCATATTTTTATGGTATATGGCAAAGTATTTCAAGACATACACACACCGCATAAACCAACTCTATTAGGCAATTAGCCTTTCCACGTCCTTGTCTCTTCCGTGTTTGCAGCGTCCCAGCCCCTCGCTGCCAGTTCTCTATTAGAACCATTGTGTTACAGAACAAAGGAACTGAAATGCCCCTGATTATTTCCACCATGGAGACAATGGGCAGTTGAGGGATATAAAGATTGGATTCACTATGTGAATCATTCCACAATGTATGTGTATGTGTGTATCCAACACCCTGCTGATGATTAGGAATAGGGCTAGCAGTTACGCTGTCCTTGGTGATGCTCAAACCCCCCATTCAGTTGACTGTTGATGCAGAGTCTGGGAGGCAGACGAGGATGCAATGGCTCAAGAACTTGGGCTGATGCTGCTCATGTGGGACTTGCAGAATGAGTCCTAGGCTCCTGGCCTCAGCCTAGTCCATCCTTAGCTATTACAGGCATTTGGGGAATGAACCAGAAAATGGAAGGCTCTCTCTCTCAGATATGCAAAAATAAGTAAAACCTTTAAATACATGTGAAAAAATAGCAGAAATTATGTTATACCCCTAAAATGTATGTGCTTTTTGATTATCACACCTCAAAAAAAAAACTTTTTTAAGATTTCTAAGTCTGAAAAGTTTCTTAATGCTATCCTATTTTATGGCTTTGATTGATCTTTAAACAGGTTATTAATTCACACTCTATTTTGATTTTCACATTTCACAGAATGAAAGTCTTTTTCATATATTGAGTAAACAAAATAAAACTCCATTTTTAAAAGTCACAGGGGGAGATACAGAAAGAAAGAGATCTTCCATCTGCAGGTTCACTCCCAAGATGGCCACAAAGGCCACTGATGTACTGGGCCAAATGTAGGGGCCAGCAGCTTCATCTGGGTCTCCCTCATGAGTGGCAGGGGCTCAAACATTTGGATCATCTCTCACTGTTTTCCCAGACCATCAGTAAGGAGCTGGATTGGAAGCGGAGCTGCCTTGACACAAGCTAATGCCGATACGGATGGTGGCATTCTCTGCTACATCACAACTCTGGTCCTTCAAAATAGAAATTTTCCAAAAATTAGTTTGTTCAGTAATTCTGTAACATTCTTTTTTTTTTCCTCGTATTCCCCATTTTATTTTAATCATTTGTGCATGTTTTTTGTGTGTTTTGTTTTTGATTCAGCCTTGTATGGTGAGAGTTCTCAATTGAACTGATTTTTGCCCCAAAACTTATAGAATATATTTAGGAGTTTCATTCACATCTTTCCATAGGGATGCTTGTTAAATATACCCATTCAGTCTTATGCTAGGAGGCTGACAATAATAACTAAATTCTTTCTTAGTAACTGAATTTTTTCTTATGCTTAAAGGCCCTTGGGATTCTTTTTCTTCATTCTTAGTATCCAATAATTTCACCTGGAGATGCACTGACCATTTGGTATCAATATGCCCTGGTCCGTGTTGGGGCCTTTGAATTTTCAAACGTCAATTCTCTTTTGTTCAGAAAAGATCATTTCTATATTCCTATTCATTTATTTTTTCATCTTGTTTGTTCAGTTCTCATTTCTCATGGCTGACAAATTACACACGTATGACAACTTCTTGGTCCTGGATTTCAGTCCTGGTCCTACTCCCAATTCCAGCTTCCTTCTCATACATCCCTGGGAGGCAACAATGCTGGCTCCAGTAATCGGGCTCATGCCATCTAAGTGGGACATCTGGATTGAGTTCTAGGCTCCTGGCTTCAGCCTGGAGCAGCTCTAGCTATTATAGACATTTAGGGGGTCACCCTGTGGATGGGAGATCACTCTCATTCTGCCTTTCAAATAAAAGTGGTTGTTGTTGTTCATGGATTTATTGTAGTACAAAAGGTTTTTTTTTTCATAATATATAGTTCTATTATGAAAGAACTATGTATGGATTTCAAAAGATTTTCGCGCCGAAATACACTCATGCTTTTCTTTCCATTAACTTTTTCAAGTTCCTTGTATATTGCTAACAACCTGTTCAGCAACACCAACTCTTCTTGTCAATGTTTCCACCACGAAATTTCTTTACTTTGTGGTTTAAGTTTTCTCCTTCGTATTCATTCCAGAGACCCATAAAGTCATTTCTCTTAATGTCTTCTTTGAGCATTTAGATATCTTACTAGATTCTCTCCCATTTCTTTCATCTTCATGGAGAAATGTTTATATCATTTTCTTCTGAATGGTCACCTTATTTTTCTGGGCTATCCCCTACATTTGCCACTTATTTTTTTTTTATTTTTTCTAAATGTATTCATCTTGGGGAGTCATTTCCTCTCACAGCAGCTGTGAGCTAAGGAATGGTGTGCAGGGTGGGATGGGTAAGTGAGCAGGCCCCTGGCTGCTCTGAATTAGGTTATCTGTCTCAAGACATTTTCTTCACAACTGTGCTTCTCTCCCCACCCTTCTACTAGCAGTTTTACCTCCTACGAGTGGTGTCTCTGTTTTTTTTCCCCGCCAGGAAGGCTGAAGCCTAAGTGTGTGATGAAGCGTTCCATCCTCCTAGCTTTTATCTTAGGACTCAGCACTTATTTTTCTTCTGCCTCCTTCCAACCCCCCTTTCTCTCTGACTCTGAATCAAAGTCTGGTTTCTTATCAATATTTATTGGCACAGGTTTTAAATTACCCCCAGCTTCTGTGCAGCATGCGAATGGACTCATGCATAGTTCTGTTATCCGCTCAAGTCCCCAGTCTTTGCGGACACCATGGGAACCACCTACATTGAGACAACTCTGTTGGCTGAGATCTGCACAAACAGACTTTCTACAGATGTAGTGTTGATTCGGCCAAATTAAACCTTGCTTAGCAGGTATTCTTCATATTCAAGTACTATAGTATGGAGCTGTGAATCTTGTCTGGGTTTATTGAATACAGAATTGTATTTATTGCTTTATTTTGCTTCAGTTGCCTTCAGGGGAGTTAAAAAAAAAACACTTTTAACTCATAAAAGGTTGTGAGGCATCTAGAATTTTACTTGTAGATTACTGGGCTTCAGTGAGAAACATCATAGAAGACAAGATGAGAAGAGGATGTGGGAGGTAGGAAGCTGCTCAAGCCTGAAAACAGACAGGGAGATCATTGAGAAAGTTAATGAATTTATGCAAGAGAGAGAGATGATGAGGTTGTAAAAGGTCATGGGCTGGGAGATAAGAAGAAAGCAAGAAAAAGATACAGAGCTTCTGATCCACCAGCCCACTAATCATTGAAAATGAGGGGGGTTGGAACACAGAAGTGAGCTAAGACAGAATCACTGAAATCCTACCCTTAGAAATAAAAAAAAAAAAAAGATAATCCAGTAAAACACAACACCACAGAAGTAAGAGAAAAACACAGCAACAGTGCAAGGTAAAAAGTGTTTCCTAAGGGTGATAGTTCGTGGTACCCGATGATGCCAGTAATTGGTCTAAGATGAGATCTTAAACGTTGACATTGGACTTAATGATCTGAAAGTCATTGATAACCATGAGAGCAGTGTCAGGGAGCAGGGTAGCCGTGGAAGCTTGATATCAGAGCACTGAGGTGTGAATGGAACATTTCACAGTAGGGTTGTTGAGCACAGAACTCCCTTGAGGACGTTTGACTATAAACAGGAAGATAAATATAGAAATGGAATATGGAATCAGCTGAAGGAAAAAACTCTTTTATAATAATACATGATACATCAGAGCTTTGGGAGACCCTGATGGTAATAATAATTGATATTTCTATGGAAATTTAGTTCAAAGGAACATTAGCATACATAAGCTCATTTCAAATACAGTCCACTAAAACATCTCAGTATTACGGATTTGAAAAAAAAAAAAAAGACTAAACTAAAGCAAAGATATCTATGAAGCAACTTTCCAATGGATGAAAACAATGACGATACGATTTTGACCACAAATGTGGCCACAATCCTTCTCCTCTAGCCCTGGATCAGTCTCCTATACCAGCATCCTCAGAGACAGCGAAATAGAACCAGCATTTCACCTGGGCTCAAGCTCATTGTGCAAGTGGTTAAATTGAATCTTTACTTTCAAAGAAATAAAATTGTAGAGTCCAGTTGGCTTCCTATTAACTTCTCCAGAAACTTCTCTCTGCCTGAATATTTCCATGCAGGGTGGATACTAGTTAATTACCTGATTTAAGTACCTTACAGCTTGAAACGGTTTGCAGTAACACACCATTTATAAATATTCATTCTGCAGAAGGGAGGAAGCAGAAGGAGGCTGGTTTCTAGTGAATGCGTTTGTAGCAAACCATTCAACAGTAACCCTGAGAGGCAGTCTTGGTGGCTAGGCAAAAATGTTTTTGGATCCTCAAATCCCTTATAGAAAAGCAATTTCTCCAAATACACGGCCATTCTGCTGAGCCACTAAATAACTTCTGCCTGCCAGTGACAGGGACAGCCTTAAGGTGATATGATAGATGCCACGCAAATAATCAATCAATACACTGGTTTAAGTCTCTGTCTATCAGTGTGGCGTTGTGTGAACTAATTAGATGGTAAAATGTGATGAATGTGTATTAAACTCAGCCTCTCCCTGGAAGCTCCCAAGGGTCCTTTCCCATTTTCTGGCTGACCTTTTAGAGCTCAGTCTTATTGTATGTGAATGCAATTAAATCAATTTGTCAGATATTTGCATTAGTCTGGCTTGTTCAGGATTCAATTATTCAGTGTCACTTTACTGCCCTTCGGAGACTTCTACACTGGCTCACGTTCAAGTGGAGGATAAAGGCAGGAATGGGTAATTGCATCAGGACTCAGACCTGCAAATGCTTCCCCTCAGAATGATCTCTGGGATCTACCTGATCCAAATCTCTTTTCTTTCCCCAGGTTCAGGAGAGATGAGAATTGGCTCCCAACAGAGCAGAGCTCTAATCCTGGTTCTGCCACTTCCTCAATTGATGAATTGAGTAAATTATTAGCATGCATAAGTCTCATATTCCTTGTCTTCAAAGTGGGCTTTCTTCACTTTACATTCTATCTCAAATAGACCTAGAGTGGGATTGGACAAACATGATTTACCTAGGAGGCTTCGGTGGAAAGCATTAGTACAATGCATTAGGGCAGAGAGAGAGAGTGGTGGCAAGAAGTAGGCACGTGGTTTATTATTGAGTATGTTATCATTTTGGGAAACCGGTGCTCAGTACCTAGGCAGATTTCCTGGAGATAGAGAAGAACATTCACCAGAGTTGTCTCACTAAGGAATTTTGGTACAGCTCCAGGAATGTTAACTCTTGTACAACAAGCCATCCCTAATCAACCAACACCAGTTACGTATCATCTTGAGATCAAGCAGGAGGCTCAGGTTCTCCCAGTGAGAAGTCTATGGTTACAGAAAGAAGGCAGTGTACCAACAGTTTGCCCTTCATTGAGAAGTCAAACAATGATAATGCAAAGTTTTCAGCACCACTGAGTGGCACAAAGAAAGGTCCTCCACGGATAAACACTGATGTAATTATTGCTACAAATACCTAAATCTAAGAAAATGGTTCTTCCCAGTACAGAAAACCAACTGTGATTATGAGTATATTCCAAAGTAAGAGGTGCTGCACTATCCTTGCTGGAGGGGAGACAGGGTGTAACCCTGGAAGACTTTATGAAAGAGAAAGCATCTGAACTAGGTTGATAAAGATGAGCAGATGTTCACCTGACAAACATGAGAACTAAAACAGGAGAACAGATTTGCAATGACACAAAGACAAGGTGCAGTATATAGAGATAGTGATGTACCGGGAGTGTGCAATCATCAAAATGTAGGATGAGAAGGAACTTTACATCATGGTGACAGAATCTCAGCCACGAGAAAGAGGATCTCTACACCATTCAAGGGCACTGTGGTATTATCCTATACACAACAAGCAGTAATCGGAGTTACTAATGTTAAGCTGTTAACAGACCCCCTGGTGACACATGAAAGAAACTGTCTATAAAATAAATAGATTAATGAATAAGAGTTCAAAATGTAGTGACAGGATAGAGAGGAAAATATAATATTTCATGTGAAAAATAGTACAGGCTTTACATTGGGCCAGCATGTCATATTACTTCAACGAAAAAGAAAAAACAATTCAAACTTGTATCACATGAATGGAAATAACGTTGCATCAAGATTAAGGGAGAGGGGCCCAGCGCAATGGCGCAGTGGTCCTCGCCTTGCACCCCCGGGATCCCATATGGGCACTGGTTCTAATCCCAGCAGCCCCACTTCCCATCCAGCTTCCTGCCTGTGGCCTGGGAAGGCAGTCGAGGACGGCTCAAAGCCTTGGGACCCTGCACCCACGTGGGAGACCTGGAAGAGGCTCCTGGCTTCCGATCAGCATAGCATCGGCCATTGCGCTCACCTGGGGAGTGAATCATCGGACGGAAGATCTTCCTCTCTGTCTCTCCTCTCTTTATATCCGCCTTTCCAATAAAAAGAAAATAAATCTTTAAAAAAAAAAAGATTAAGGGAGAGATAAAAACCACACCTGGTCTTTACTATCTGACCAGCTTAGGAAGCAGTCATCCAGTGTCAAAGAGACTGATACCCTGGAGCCAGTCCAAGGAACAATGAACATAACGTTAGGGTCCAAAAGCCATGCAACAGATGGAGCAGTTCAATGAGCAGAGCTGGTAAGCTGCAGAAGATGGACTCACGGAACTCACCAGGGCTGGCTTCTCTTGCAAGCAAGAGATTAGATATACCCGGTGAGGTGCCAGAGGCTAAAACTTCAAACTCCACTTGGGCACGTTGCAAGCCAGTGGGCTTCACTGCAGCCATCCCATATCAGGATGGTCAGCTCTATGATGAATTGGCTATTGCTGGGAATATTCAGCAGTAAATGAGCTGAAAGTCTATACCCATCAGAGGTTTAGAAGAGATGTTAACTATCAAAATGGGACTAATCTCTGAAGACACACACACGCGCACACACACACACACACACACACACAGAGGGGATCATGGGAAAGAGAGGAGACAGAGAGAAACAAGAGAGGAGAGAGCCAGTCCCAACTCCTCCCTCCCATCTGGGTCATGTATCTGTAATGTTGATAAATTTATACATGTCAGACTTCTGCTGAGGATCAGAAAACTTACCAGCACATCCTTTTTCCCTAAGTGATCTGCGTTTTCATGAACTGACCTCAGTAGTTCCAAGGTAAGCTCCTTGTATGGAGCCTTCACCCTGCATCTTCAACTACTGCTCCAGCACAGTCACGGAGTTTTTTAATTTCTCTAATTCCATAACTGGAAAGAAACTAAAAAGCAAATGTATCTTAAATGTGATTCTTTTTTGTTGTCTCAAATCAACAGAGAGAAATGAAAATGACACAGGGACATGACTTGAAATGGAAAGTTAGAAAACACAGCCAAGACCTGTACAAGGGATTGGAAGTAGGAGTTGAAAAGTGTCACAAATCCTGCAGAATCTCTCTCTCTCTCTCTCTCTCTCTCTCTCTCTCTCTCTCTTTGTCCTTTTACCTTTCATCTTTGCTTTCAAGTGTCCATTTTATTTCATCTTTCAGACTGACTGCTGACAGAGAGCCACAGTTGAACGTGGACAAATGTAACTGTCCCATAGCTCCTGAATTTTCACACTCAGTTTCAAAATATCCAGTGGAGAACAAATCACAGCTTTAAATCCAATCCCAAATTCCTGGGGGAGGCGGACTATCACCACTTTGTTTAGTATCCCTGATCCTTTTATAGTCAAATGTCTAGACATGTCTTATCCAGGTAGGGCCAGGGAACAACACTGCATGGTTTTGGAAAGTGGCTTCCAGATGGTATCCCTGTGATGGGAGAGGGAGAAGAAATTTTCAAAGGGGATAAACAGAATGGAGTAAACTTTCTCCTCTTACTTAATACTTTCGGCACAGGTAATTTTTTGAAAATTCTCCTCTACTTTTGCCAATATTCTGAGAGTCTTTAATTTATTGGCACGTCATATGCTAATCCGTTCTACCAGGTGTTTCTCTGTCTCATGTAGAAAACAGGTCTAGTGAATTATGCTCCTAACACCGAATGTTTCCCTGATAGCAGATGAAGGGGGAGAAACGTAATGAGAGTTCAGGGAAGACAGCTCAAGAAATGCATTATTGTGGTGCAGCCAATCAAGCTTCTGGATGCGACACTGTATATCCCGTGTCAGGATGCCTGATGGAAGTTTTGTGCTTCCCATTCCAGCTTCCTGCCTGGGAGAACAAAGAGGATGGCCCCAGGAGTTGTGTTCCTGATAGCCACACTAGAGAGCCTGATAGAGTTCTTTGCTCCTGGCTTGGGATTGGCTCAGCCTTAGCTGTTGCAGGCTTTTGGGGAGTGGACCAGTAAACAGCAGATCTCTTTCTTTTTGTCTTTCCTTCCCTCTCACTCACCATGCCTCTCAAATAAATAAATCTTTTTTTTAAAAAAAACAGCCAAGTTGGTGGCTTAATTCAATGAAAGATTGTAAAATCCAGTAAGTTAGATCACATCAAAAGGTAACAAACCAGTTGAAGTCCCAGGGTGTGTGTGTGTGTGTGTGTGTGTGTGTGTGTGTGTGTGTGTGTCTGTCTGTCTGTCTGGGTGCATGTGTGCACTTTAAAGGAGGCAGGACTTTTTTAAAAACACACACACAGTTTTCAACAACATAGCAAATTTCAAATCCCTCACATACGCTAGAACGTAGAATAAGTTTAACACAAAAAACTTTAGTATATGTGGCGCCAAAGCGAAAACAACACAAAAAAACTTTAAGTATGCATCGTCCTTTGGGTAGGTACACATTGAATTTATGTCTTTTGAGCAAGTTGGAATTTGAAATGGAGCCACGACTGTGAAATCCAGGTACCATGATATGCCATGCAGGTATTCCAAGCAGAATCTTCGCTGCTGTGCCATAACGTAACCTAATGCCTGTTCCAAATTAAATTTTTATCTGTGAATCTTGCCATATTAGAAATTAAATCAATGTAATATAGACCTAAATATTAAAACTATAGCATTTTAGGGGCTGACAGCGTGGCATAACAGGCTAATCTGCCAACATCCCATGTAAGTGCCAGTTCACGTTTCAGTTGTTTCACTTCCAATCCAGCTCCATGCTAATGTGCCCAGGAAAGCAACAGAAGATGGATCAAGTCCTTGGGCCCCTGCACCCACAGGGAGACTCAGGATGAAGTTCCTGGCTCCTGGCTTTGCATCAGCTCAGTATAGCTGTTGCAGCAATTGGAGAATGAACCAGCAGATGGAAGATTCTCTCTCTTTCTCTATTTCTCTCTCTCTCTCTCTCTGTCTTTACTTCTTTCTGTAAATCCACCTTTCAACAAATAATAAATAAACCCTTTTTTAAAAAACTACAGCCCTTGGTAAAAACATAAGTGAAAATGATTTCACCTTGAATTACAAAATTTCTTAGACACAAGGAATTTTCAAAACCATATTGGAAATGCATATTATTTCTAAAATATGCATGGATTTCAAAAATGTTTGTACCACAATTAATTTATCTCTTAGTTCTATTTTCTGCAAACTTTTTGAAGTATGGCAGTGACAGCAGGATTCATACAAGAATAAAAGCAGGACCTCATCAAAATTGAAGACTTCTAGCACTCAGATGACAAAGAAGAGATTAAAAAGACAAGCCTCAGAATAGGAAAAATATTTGCAAATCAAATATTTGATAAAGGACTAGATCCAGATCACATAAAGTATTCTCAATGCTAAATAATTTTTAAACCTTATTTTAAAAAAAATAACTCAAAGATTTTAACAGATACAGCATCAAAGAAGATATACAGATGGAAAATTGGCATGTGAAAAGATATTCAACATCATTAGTCATCATGGAAATGCAAATCACAGCCCCAATGAAATATCATTACACATCTATTAGAATTCCAAAAATTAAAAACATCCCCAGAGTTGGCAAGTAAGTGGAAGAACTTTAACTTCCATAATTTCTGAAGGAAATGAACATGGGAAAGCTACTTTGGAAAATTTGTCCAGATTCTTAAAAAGTTTGATCCTTAGCTACTATATGATCCACTCAGTTCACTTCTAGGTGAGTACAAGAGAAATGCAATTATATTCCTTTTCAAATAATCCTATTAAAATGATAATACATTTGTCACTATTAGCTCCAAACTAAAAAAGAAAAAAAACTTACATATCCAACAACAGATGAATGAACAAGTAAATGTTGGAACAGCCATACAATGGGACATTCTGCACTAACAAAGAGTAATGAATTATTGATACCTGCAATGCATGTGAAGTACCCAATGGTAATGAGTGAAAGAAGCCAGATAGAAACTAGGTGTATTTATTATGATGCTATTTCAATAAATCTTAGGTAATGAAAACTAATGTTTGAAGGAACTTCAAAACATTCATGGAAAGTGGAATTAAAAGATGTTTATTTTGACGCAAAGAAAATATAAAATCCATTCAAAAAGTTCATGGAAAAGAAATATTAGGAAAACCTACGCATGCATTTCCAATTTTTTGCACCAAAATAAATTTATTTTTAATTGTTTTCCAAGAACTTTTAAAGTACCTGTTATACTGACACATGGCATTTGACAGTGATTGCTCTGGGAAGGAAGGATAGGATAAGACAAAAGAGAAAGAGATTATGAAAGAGGCTGGAAATGCCTAGGGTTAACGAGATGTTCAGTATGATTCACAGACACTCACAAACATCAGAAATTAACAAATCATATGTTTTTCTCAAGACTGATTTTATTTATTTGGAAGGCAAAGTTACAGACAGAGAGATGAGAAACATAAAGAGATTTTCAATCTGCTGGCTCATCCCTCAAATGGTTGTGACATTAGGGGGTAGCCAGTCTAAAGACAGGAGTGTGGAACTCTATTTAGGTCTCCTCCAAGGGTGACAGCGATCCAAGAACTTGGACAATCTTCCCATTGACTTTCCAGGCATATTAGCAACAAGACAGATGGGATGTGGTAGAGCTGGGACTGAAACTAGTGCTTTAATGTGGAGTCCGGCAGCTTGACCCACTGCTCTACAAGGCAGATCCTAAATCATGTGTTTGATATAATATATTTAGCATAGATCAATTATTACTTCATAAAGATGCTAAAAGTAATATGTGCATAATTGAAAATATATATAGGGAGAGATACACACACCTGCTATCAAACTGAAAGTCTGGAAGAATCCACAACAATTGTTGACAAATGGTTACCTCTAGGTATGGAGTCCACTTAAAGGCAGAGGACATTGAATGCAAACTTACATTATAAATACATTGGTATCATTCATATATTTTACATGAAGAATGTATTCATGAGTTACTTGTGTACTTTTTATCATTAACAATTTAAAAAATATATAGCCAAAGGCAGCAGCCAGCTGCACCTACTGCTGATAAGAAAAACCTTTCTGGCTCCAGTTCAAAAGATAAATGAAAGTGTAAAGGCTGTCACCTCCAACTACCCCTTGACAAAAATAGGCATCTGGGAGCTAAGATGCAAATCTGTTCCTTTAGAAAGATTTTGAAGGTGAAGAGTTATTTTTATCAAGTGCCTTGGAGTTCCATGCTCTGTAAATGCGCTACACCGCTTGCGAAGTGTGAAGCAGTGTGCATCTTTACTTCTAAAAGTAAAGGGGAAAGTATTAGGTGAGACACCTGGAGTAAATGGAAAGAGGGAGAAAGAGGAAAAAGGAGGAAGAAAAGAACAGAAGGAGGAGGACAGCAATAGTGATGACGGAGAGAGGGAAGGAAGGAAGCAGAAACGGACGGAAATCAAGTTGACAGGTGATGATGAAGGGAGTTGTGAGGAATCCATTTGACTACCTATTGTGAGTTGGAGGCAAACCTCCCAGAGAGTTGTAACAATGGACAAGGGTCATTGGATGTTGCTGAACTTTCACCAAGAAGCTCGGAAGTCTAGACACTCGAACTCAGAGGCAGCTCAAAAACTCCTTGGCAAAGTAGGCCCTAATTCTGAGCAATCTACTCACCTTCGCCACAGTCACTGGAGTTTACAGATAGAGCCCTGTTCAGCTTGTTATTCATGACTCCTCACACACAAAGCACAAGGCTTAACAGGCTCCCCTTTGCACCAAGTAACCTTGCAACAACATAGGCTTTCCCAAAACTTGTCTTTAATTACCACACACATCACATATTACTTACAGCTGTTTATTCAGCTACAGTTACTAACACAAAAATATTTTTGGCCAATACTCTCAGGACTAATAGTAATGATTATACTAACCCATCATGAATACTGGTTGAGCATTGTCTCAATTAAACCATATAACCTGTGAGTAGCACTCTCACTACCTTCATTTTACAGATTATGTCAATGAGTTAAATAATGAGCCTGGTGCTGGGTGCTGCATTCCTAGGAGGAAACAGAGACAGGACTTGAGGCGAATGCACCTCATGTGAATCCAAAAGAAAAGCTGGTTTTAGAAGATGGGTCAGAGGTAAAAAGACACATTCCACACATCAGCAGAGGCCTGTGGCCAAATCTGGGAAACACGCAGACAGCCCAGGAATGGGACTGTGCTGACATGGAGCCAACTGGAGAGGTTGGATGGCATCTTGATAAAAGCCCATGATCCTGGCAATGTGGACCCTAAGTGATGGAAGTCAAAGAGGCCACCTACCCAACCTACAGCTCAAACCATGAGTCACTGTGTGGAGAAGGAATGCCAACCACTGAGACACACAACGTCACCGGGGGAGTTCACAAGAGCCAGAGCTAAGCAGTGATAACAATGCCTACACTCTGTATCCCTAGGGGATGTACACACCCAGGCTACAAACCCCCTGCTCTAGATGCAGAACAACACAGGACCACTCCAAGTCATGAACTTCAAGTTCTTTAAAAATCAGCCTATTCATAAAGTAGATTCTGTGCCTCGTTTGTCTTCACATCACGTGATACGAACACCCCACAACATATCATAGAGACATGTTAAACATGCCAGAGTCATACATGCAGGGTTCACGATGGTAGCAGGTGTGACCAGGATCCCTGAACTTGGGTTTTATGTAGAATTGAGGGGTGGTGGAGGGGGAGCTCATTGGCAACTACATAAGGCTGAAGAACAGACAAAATCTGCACGGTGGGAAAAAAAAATGATGAGGAGGACCATGGGGTGGGGGACAGAGTGACTCAGGAGGAACCCTCTGCTCACCATTCCTTAATGACACAGCACTTCCTCCTAGCATGCAGGGTTTCAAGTGACTAAGACACAAAGTTCTCCCCCACATCTGCTGTTCCAGAAGCAGATCTTTTACCTTGAAAAGCCCTCACCATATCCACTGGGACACAGAACTTTGATTTGAAACTCGGCAGGAGTGACTGCATTCCCAGTACTGCCAGCAAGGGATCAAGTCTTCCTACCCCTGGGCGCTAACACTTCAGTGAGTCTGCAAGAGCTTTGTCTGTTCCCAAATGAGCTCCCTCCAAGCCTTGGCAGCCATTATGCCAGAGTCTCCATGTAAATTGTGCATATAAGCGAAGAGGCCTCCCACCAGGTGTGTTGTTTACCGGCCAGAGAGAAAGCACATTCTTTGCACACTCTGCTGGCCCTGGACCCAGGGGCATACTTCTTCCTAGTGTCCTCCGACTGTGTAAGGAAGCACTGGAGTGGTAATTACCTTACAAAATGATTTTTTTCCATGTATTCGGCTGCAGAAAAACACCACACAGCCTCTCATTCTGAGTGTTTCATGGAATTATGTAAATAGATCCAAAGCAAACCCATTTAAATGATTACAAAATGGATTTCTAAGTGATAACTGATACCAGGCATGAATACAAGAAGGGAAAAAAGCTGTTCTTTCTCAGCCACCACGATGAAAGGATATTTAGTAAGAGGTTTCTCTTTTGAGTTCAGAACTTTTGTGGCTTCGTGGACTTCTCCTTCGAGACTAAGGTTTTATATAAGTGTTGATGCAGCAGGTTAAATTGCCACCTGTGATACAAACATTCAATATGAGTCTAGGTTCCAGTCCTGGCTACTCCACTTCCAATCAAGTTCCCGGCTAATGCACCTGGGAAAGCAATGGAAAATGGCATAAGTGTTCAGAGCACTGTCACCCACACAGGAGATCCAGATGGGGTTCCAGGAGCCTGGCCTTGGCCTGGATCAGCCCTGGCCTCTACACCCTTGTGGGTACTGAAGATTGGTGTATGTGTGTGTCCTTCTCTACCTGTAACTCTTCCTTTCAAGCAAATAAGTTTTCTGAAAACTGAATAATGTCTTTCTGACTTTTTCACAAACAACTGAAGGAAAAAATTAGATATGGAATTAGATATGAAGGAGTCTCCACAGAACTATGCAGAGGTTCCAAAATCTTTTGCGCCAAATTAAAATTACTTTTAATCCCATTTTCCATTAACTTTTTACAATACCTTCATAAAAGTTCTTCATCAAATGCAACAATGGTTCTCAAACTTTAGCATGAATAAAGCAACCTGGAAGGCTGTTAATATTCACACTCAGAATCTTCACCCTCAGAAATGCTGATTCCAGGCCCAGCATGGTGGCCTAGCAACTAAAGTCCTCATCTTGAGCATGTTGGAATCCCATACGGGTGCCGGTTCCAATCCCGGCAGCTCCACTTCCCAACCAGCTCCCTGCTTGTGCCCTGGGAAAGCAGTCAGGGCCCAAAGCCTTGGGACCCTGCATCAAGTGGGAGACCTGGAGGAAGTTCCTGGCTCCTGGCTTCGGATTGACGCAGCACTGGCCATTGTGGTCACTTGGGGAGTGAGTCATCAAATGGAAGATCTTCCTCTCTGTCTCTCCTCCTCTCTGTACATCTGACTTTGCAATAAAAATAAATAAATCTTAATTAAAAAAAAAAAGAAATGCTGATTCCATGAGTTGGGGTTGGAGTCCAGAATTTTCAAGCTTGCTGATGATGCAAACGCCAAGTGCCCACCATCCTGAAAGGATCTCCAGCTCAGAAGAAACCAGGGAAGATTCCCCCCCCCCACAATGGCAACAACTGCTCCCATCTGCTGTCCCCAACATATTGGGACTATCTAATCAGAGATGCTGCCTCACCAACTATAAAGGTATGCACATGATCTAATCTGTCCAATCAGTACATACTATTCCACCAAATCCAGAACTTACTCCAAAAGTAAGCTTGTGACCATACAGAGTCCACATGGATGCTGGAAAATAAATACTGCTTCCTTTGTCCTAAGACCTTGGATACCAATGACCATGTAACTCTGTAGCTTCAATAATCTTTTTTTATACTTAATTGGAAATAACTGCCTAAAACAGAACAAATACATGGACATTTTAAAAAGGAAGAAAGAAAGGAAAAAAGGGGGAAAAATATGTCAATGTTGGGTCCATTCACATTTAAAAGTGAACTGGCCCAAGAAAAAGGGAGATTGGAAACAGTTGTCTCATCTACTTTCCCCCTTTCTTTGACCTTCCCCACCCTAACCAGTGGTCCACTTGGGCGTGCATCCATCTTAGCTATGTGGATATTATAAAAAGTAAATTATATTTGTAAAATAATGAATTGACCCAGGGGCATGCATTTGTTTTTCCAGTTAAGACATCACTTAAGATGGTCACATCTCAAATTCCAGCTCTAGCTCCTGACTCCAGCTCCCTGCCAGTGTGCGCCCTGGCAGGTGATAGGTAGTAATGCTCAAGGAGTTGAGTTCTTACTCTCACTTCAGAGACATAGATGGATCCTAGCTTCAGGCTTCGATCCCACCAAGCCCTAACTATTGCATGCCTCTAGAGAATGAGCCAGAAGATGGCAGCATGCTCTCTTTCTCTTATTTTTCCTTCTCTCCCATCCTTCCCCAGCCTATTAAAGAAATAAATAACTTAGAAACTGGTGTGCCCAAACTTTGCTAATGAGTGAAGAAATACTTCTGTGTGTATTTGTTTTTCTATTTGTTCTATTTACACCATTCTGAGTTGATATTTTTTTTCACCTCGCAACCACCAGGTTCCTCATTCATAGTCATGCAAATGTCTACAGAAGCATCATGAACTCGAGAACAGTGCCTAGGATCTGAGTACTGAGCAACAGAGGCATAAGTATCCAGACTTGAGTGCCTATAATCTTACTACAACACAATTCTCCAGGTCCAGCCATGGCCATACCATTCTATCACATACACACACACACACACACACACACACACACACACACACACACACTTCTACTAAGACCATATATCTCTCAGCCTTTAAATTTCACAATGACTCATTCCTGTTTGGCTGGTGATGTGATTTTCACTCTGAGCCAATGCTACCTCACAAGTCCTTAAGGTAGGACCCTACAAGGAGCTTATCGAAGTGTTAGACCTAACTCATCTTTTGCCATAGAAACCATCATTAGAGCCCACCCTTCAAGGAAGAGTCTCAGTCACTTTTTCACACAGGCGCATGTTCCCAGATAAAGCACTTCAAGTCTGACCTGTGCCTGCCAACTCTACACTCAAGCTGCACATGGAAGTGCCATCACGTTTCCCAGTACACCAAGTCAGCAGCTTGGAAAAGCTTCGTAAACAGCCTGTTGTCACCTACAGCAAATGCATCACTGACCCCATTGTTTTCTCCCAATAACAGTCCCCTACACTCTGTCCTATTTCTTGTAATTTCTCTTCATCTTTACCTTAAAATACAACTGCATCCTTGTCAATGTTGCCTCTCCTCAAACACCTGCTCTTCCCTCCTCATCTCTCTAACACTGGGAATTTTTTAACTGTTCCAATATTAGAACTTCCACCTGTTCCAACATTCTACCCATTAAAGCTAACTAATGGTAACTACTATTTATCAAGAACCAGTTCTGAAGAAAGTATTTCACTTATTTTATGCAATCATCAAAACAGTCCTATTAAGCGAGTATAGCTTTCCCACTAGAAAGCTAAGGAAAGTTAAGAATCCAGAAATATTAATTTGCTCAAATGTAAAGAGCTAATAAATTAGGAACACTCTCGACCACATCAGCTTCTCCCACTCTCTCAAAAGTAAATACATTTTATAGGAATTTTAATCATTTCAGCATTGATAATAACTGGTTATGTTTTCTTCAGAATTCCATCATAGCACTGTAACTTAATGGCACACTATAAAGACCATGTTACAAATGTAAAAATAGTAACACAAATCATGACTTGGCCCTATTTAACACGTGATATAAAGCTGAAAGTTTATTTTCAATTATTTATGAAAGAAAAATGTATGTGTTTACTTCAGGAATCAATTCTACACCATTACAAGACAGCAAAAACTCCTTTTGTGAACTCATGTTTGGAATTTTAAATTTTGTGCTGATTTTTTTAACACATAATTGTCCTAAATGATAAGATGCAAGAAAAGGTTTCTAGCTGATATTTGCAAGCACATCTCCACAAATAACACATTGTAGCTGTGGAGAGTCATTATTCTCAATAAATGAAAAGCCAAATTAAATACAACTGTCACTTTTTCTATGTCTAAAATGTTATGTTTTCAATGTTGATATCAAAGGATACTTCAGCATAGAACTTTTTGTCAGTTAATGCAATTTTCAGATGTGGTGAAGGTCAGTCAGTAAGTTTTCAGATTTATGTCATATAGTTGTCCCCCATTAACTTGCTGCAGTTCTACATCACTATTGAATTTTCTATCGTCAAATCATGGTCTGTCATAGGTGTCTATTAACTAACCTACCACTGAGTTACAAATGGCCAAACTGTCTTGAAATATTCCCAAAAATTCACTCTGGATTTCTTGGACAGAGAGTTGGCCTGGAGCAGATTCCTTCTTGGTCCTGGTGGGAAGGAAAGACTCCATTCCAGGAACCATGGCATCTTCCCTGACCTTGGAAAAAATTATATCCTTCACATGCACTCCAGGCTTTCCAAGGGTTCAGAGCTGGCAATGTCAGCAAAACACTCGAGAATAGCTGGACCCCCCCGCCCCAGCTATTCTGAAAGAAAAGGGTTCCTTTACTAGAATATAAACCCCACAGAATATCTGGAACTCTCTGCCTCCAAGCATCTCTCCATGGTTTTTTCTTTCCTTTTTAATAAGAAACAAAGTGTTGTTTTGCAAGAAAATTCAAAAATCCTCAATTAAATTTAACCCTTGTTGATATGTGAAAGTCTGAACTGTGTAGAAAAAAAAGATTGGAAGCCAGAACAAGACTTAGAAATGTTACTTTGCCTGAGACTTGGGTTTGGGTCAGTGGAATAAGACATGAAATATATTTGGGGGCATCAATATTAAAAAGGAAGACATAAAGTTCTATTTTTATTTGAGTGCCTACAAGACATAATAAATATTATAATTTTTAATTTTTTTAATTTATTTGAGATACATATAGAGAATGAATTTCCAACTGCTAATTTACTCTCTAAATGGATTCAGTAGCTAGGGTTAAGCCAGATTGAAGCCAGGAGTCAAGAACTAAATCCAGGTTCCCCACAAGGGCAGCAGGAACCCAAATGCTCGTGCCATCACCTGCTGCTTCCTGGAGCCCATGTTCGGAATCTGGGATCAAAACTGGAGCTAGAACTCAAACACGGTCACTTTGACACGAGAGAACCCAAGTATCATCTTAGTGGCCAGTTCAAATGCCTGCCTCTTGACTCACTTTTTAAATGAACCAAAAATATAGATAGATACAAGGCGAATATATAAAAATTAATCACAGGAGTCAGCACTGTGGTGTAGCAAGTGAAGCCGCTGGCTGTGACAACAGCATCACATATGGGCAGCCAATTCCAGTCCCTGCTGCTCCACCCTTGATCCAGCTACCTGCTCTTGTACCTGGAAAAGCAGTGAGGAGTGCCCAGCTCCCTAGACCTGCACCCATGTGGGAAACCTGGAAGAAGCTCCTTGTTCCTGATTTCAGTCTGGCCTAACTCCGATCATTGTGGCCACTAGGAGAGTGAATCAGCAGATGGAAGATCGATCTCTCTCTCTTTGCCTTTCAAATAAAATTTTTTTAAAACCCTTTTTACAAAAAAAAAAATTGCATTATGACTCAACACATAGGAAAAAATGTATAATAGGATCAGAACCAAAAAATATAAATAAATTTTATCTTTCCCTGAAACAGTGCTATTAACAAAATTCTATTTTATGTGCAAACATGCTTTTCAAATATAATTACAGATTCTACCCCTAGATTAAAAAGCAAAAATTATTATAAAAAATAAATTTTACAATAAATTCACTCACGGAAACTATGTAACTGTTACTGTTAAAACTCTCACAACAAAAGTTACTATCATTATTTTTATTTTGATACTTAGAGGCTTGAAACAACTTACCTAAAACCAGACAACTAGCTAATAGTGAGGGCTAGTCTGACACTACAACCTATGTACTTACTAACTGCCATATGGCCTTGCAAACTCATGTAGCATTCCCGTAAGATTTCTTTCTTAATGCAACGTTTCATTAAAAAAAAAACTTAAAAGTTAATCTTAGACAATATTAAAAAAAAATTAAAATGGGCCAGGCAGTGTGGCACAGCTAGGTCATCAGTTGGTGCCCGAGCAAGGTATAGCAGAGTGACTCTGGAGCCCCAGTGGCTGAGCTTCCAACCCGGATCCCTGCTAATATATGTGAGAAGCAAGGATAGCGGTCCAAGTGTATGAGTTGCTGACAGCCACGTGCAGCACCCAGGTAGGGTTTCTGGCTGCAGCCTGTTCCAGCCCTAGGTGCTGTGGCCACCCGGTCAGTTACATCAGTGGATAAAAGAGCCTCCCTCAGTCTTTCTCATTCTCTCTCTTTTTCTCTCCCTTTTAATTCAGTCAATATAAGAGGAGATTATTGGAATATAATATATTTCTATATATTTTTCTAATATGTTTTTATTGGAAAGGCAGATTTACATAGAGGAGAGACAAACAGAAAGATCTTCCATCTGCTGGTTCACTTCCCAAATGGCCACAACAGCTGTAGCTGAGTTGATCCAAAGCCAGGAGCCAGGAGCTTCTTCTGGGTTTCCCACACAGCAGGTGCAGGGTCCCAAGGCTTTGGGCCATCCTCCACTGCTTTCCCAGGCCACAGGCAGGGAGCTGGATAGGAACTACTTTCACCAGTATTCAAAATACATTACAGGACCACGATGATTAAAATAAGACTGCATCATAAATGCAAAAGAGGTCCAATTCTTGCCAAGACCTAGCTGAGATTCAGGGTGGGGGTGGCCAAACCATTGTTGAGGGATGGGGCAGAGTATCAGGTTGTGGCAGGTGAAGCTTATAATTATGCAGATCTCCTGGGAAGTGTAACCCAGTCAGGGACAGGTGCAAGACAGTGGCCAAAAAGAGGTTAGATGTGCTGGTCAAGTTCCTTGCCTCAATGGCACTGTAGCTAAAAGCCCGTTGTTTGAGCTCAGTGACAAGGAACAGAAGTGAAAGCCAGCAGGAGAGCCAGAGAGTGAGTGTGGTTCAAAGTGAACATGAATGTTCCAGAAGCCAGGAAGGTGTAGGGAAATAGGAATACGTGCTTCTGGATGCAGTACAAGCCAAAGGCATGGGCATGGGGCAGCTCCTCTCTCCCTCTCTCTCTCTAGTTGCCTACATCCCTGAAGGGAAACAGCTTCCTTTTCATTTAGTACAGCAGGCTGAGGTCCACCACAGCTTAACAAAGAGTGAGAAGGAAGGGTCATGAAGCTTTCCTATTTAGACTTGCAGTGTCACCAAAAGAGGTTATTATTATAAGAGTCTCTAAGAAAAAATTGAACATGAAAGAAGAGTTTTTATCTTACAAATCATAACTTGTTTCTGTACCGGATATGTTCTGATCCTCCTATGTACCCACTTTCTCCTGTTCCACCCAGTTGTGACTGCTAAAGGCTAAACTATGTACAGACCCAGGTCTAAGGCTGGCAACATAGGTAGCGTCTTGGGTGTGGCATTTAAGGAGACCTCACTCTCAGAACTGAGCCAATGCTCTGAGCCCAATCCTGAGAGATCTCCTTAAATGTTGATCCACACCCATTCCCAGCACTGTCTAGCCCCTCACATTTCTGATTGGTTCTGTCCAATCTAGTCGAAAGTCAAAACGAGGGTGGACTGAGAGGTCCAGGTCTGTGTCTCCTCCTCCCCGACTTCATTGTTGCTCTTGAAATGCTGTGCACCATGGCTACTAACAGCTCAACCCCAAAGCCTGCTCCTCACAGCTCTCCTTTCTGCTGCTGCTGCGACTGGTGATGACAGACTGCTGTGAGCTCAGATAACTGTATTATCTTTTGTGGCTCCCCCACACCCCCACATCTGTTGCTAATCCCTTTGTAAATGTACTCTCCTTGGCAATCCTATTCTGAGAATGTCATTTTGCAGGGTCCTCATCCAAGCTCCACCACTTCAAGGATACTAGGAGTTAATATTTCATGAATCCTGTAATTATCTTGTGAATTGCCCAACTGTATTGCATTGTACCTTTCTACATTAAAAGCATTAATTATGTAAATGGAAACATTTCTCTTTAAACACCTCATTTTTGCATGACTGTTTTAGCCTCAAAAAAAAATCCTGGCATTTCTTCATTCCCAGTAGACCATGATGTCTGGAAAACTGCAGCAAACGACACCATGCATAACAGATCATGGAAAAAGCCGTCTCTGGCATTTGGACAGTTTTGGGTGCAAATCCTGGCTCACCTCCTTCCTAGCTATCTGACTTTGGAGTAGTTACCCAACTAAGCAAACTGCTGGCTTATTCCCTGGTCCTTCTGAAACTAGACTTTCCCCTCTGTGGAAAAATGAAATTAAAAAATAACTTGTTTTTATGCAAGAAAAGTTGGAAGTCCATGCTTATATTCAGGTTTATTCATAAGATGCACTTTTCATGAATTTGTTGAAAATTCCTTGTACTTCCCACATCAGTATGTGGGCTCCTCCACTGTGATGCGGACCTCAATTAGGAAGCAACCCACACTGCCATAAGATAACCCCAAGTCTTGGCTCTATAAATTAAAGTTCTCAGTGTGAGCATATGGCACAGACAAGACACATCTTGGAAAGCCCATATTGAGTGCCTGGGTTCAAGTCCCAGCTCCACTCCCAATTCTAGTTTCCTACAGCTGAGTACCCTGAAAGGCAGCAGGAAATGGCCCAATTGGCTACTCCCCTTTCATCCACTTGGTACAACTGGACTCAGTTCTGGTTTCTGGCTTCAGGTTGGCCTAGCCCTGCCTGTTGTGGGCACTTGGGGAGTTAACAAAAGGTTAGGAGGTCTCTATGTATATATCTTTCAAATAAATTGAACTAATTTTTTTTTTACATTTAAGTTCTCAGCTTCTGGGAAAATCATACATTCCTGTGACTTCCATATTCTTTAACTCACACCTTTCCTTGCCAACTGATGGCAAATTGCACAGACCTGAGGGAAGCAAAGTTGGAGACCGAATCCACAGGGGCAAGATGACTAAAACAACAAAAAGTGAGCTATTTTTGAAATGTTTCCTTCTCAGGCCCTCCCACTCCCTGCAGTATCTGGCTGAGGTGTGAATAGTTGACTCCAGCAGGTATCAGTAACAGATGGAACTGGCTAATTATGTCTCTTACATGTGAGTAGAGATAAAGCTGTTCATTGCTAATTGTACACTTCTCCTGATTCCCACCGCAGGGTGCAAGGCAGAGGCCACTTCCGAAGCCAAACACAAACATGGCCCGTGCTCCTGGCTGAAGAAGTGTGGAAGGCAGCTGGAGAAATGCCTCATAAGATGCCAGCAATGACCAGGATCTAGCAACAAGCATGCTGACGGGTCCCAGCTTTCCACATGCTTAACGCCCTTGAGGTTTTGGCTGATGAAGACTCCACAAATGAAAGCTCAGAGTGGAGGGTGCATAGAGCACTCCCTCTCCCGTACCTGACAACTCATTATTGTTTGCAACGAGCTCTGGAATAGACTTAGCACCCCAGAATCCACACAATACAGAGTTCTCATAGCATCACCTTGCATATACCTCCTGAACAACTAAAAAGAACTACTACCTAGAATCTTCCTCCATTCTCCAAACCTTAAGACTGTGTCTTATAGTAGCCTCGGGATTTTCATATGATCAGTTTTTCTTTTTGGGAACCATCCTTCTCCCATTCTCAATAGACAAGTTTGAGAGGTAGCCCCATGATACAACTCAATGGAATAGAATACTGCATTCCCCAGAACCAGCAACTGGCTCAGGAATGGTTATGTGACACAAACTGGGCTGACAGAGGCATTCCCAAGGTTTCAACTGCAACTCTTAAAAAACATTCTTTGGAATTACTATCCTAGGGATATTGTTAGCTCTTAGGGCCCCCCCCCCTTTTATTCACAAATTTAGCAGATGATATCAATGCCTAACAACATATCCCCTTGGCTCACCTAAGTTTACCCACAGCTGTGATTCAAGTTTTGCAAATTCACACATCTTCATTTCTGTTTTCTCTATCTGAAGGCCTTGCTGCTACCCTAGCACACTTCTTTGCAAATTTGGTGCAGGAAAGCTGATGCAATGAGACAATCTTGAACCAATGGACAATGGAAAAACAGTAAAAAAAAAAAAAATTCCTGTGTGTCCCTGTCCTTGGAAAAAGAATTTTAACATGCTCCACCTAGTTCCTAAGAAGGTCCCAAAACGGCCCACAGTACTCATCTGCTCATCAGGCTGCTTTTCCTTACAAGGCTCCTGTCTTGGTCTCACCTTCCCTAGTTCCTCACCTACGCTTCCTGAAATCACCTCCTAAATTAGTTCAGTGCTTCAGAGAAGCAGGAGCCGAGATGAGATGAGATGAGACATGTGAGAAATTCACTGGAAAAGAGCTATGAAATCAAAAGGACCAGGGACAGCACAAGTTGGGAAGAACCTGGAGACCACACTAAAGGACTCAAGCTGTGCAGAATGAGAAGGAGGAAGCCCAGGGCGCAAAGCACTATTCCAAGACAAGCCTGGCTAAGCCTGTGGGGGCATCCTCATGGTAAAGGCACTTGTCGGAGGAGTCTCACATATTGTAGTGCCAGGGCTGCCTTAGTGGCCTGTCCTGCTGTGCCTAAGCTGGTAGCAACCTGTAGGGAGGATGGCTTTAGCTTAAACATGGTGATAGATCCAAAACAGTAAGAACAAGGCTATCAGCCAATTGTATTTCCTGTATGTTTTCATGAACAATATTATACCCCAAAGTGTGCTTTGGGGGATGCTATTGGTGGTGGTAGCATTAACGGTAATGGGGGTGATGGCGGTAAGGGAACACAAACCAAGAAAATAAAATGCCCGAGAACGAATCACCTGTAGAAGAAAGCAAGGTTTTCAAAGACTTTTATTTAGGCACCTAGATCTAGCCAATCCTGATGTCAGTCACCCCCATCACATTGCAGTTAAATAGGTCAATTCATTTTCTGTATCTGCTTGTGGCTTTTGTCTTTGCAGCTAATGTTTAAGCAGGTTACCTAACGGATTTCTGCCGATGGCAACAAAAAGGGTCCAACCAATGGAGACATCCTGGGTATCAATTCTGACCCGAGTTGATCTGAAATTGTGAAAGCTGACCTCCTGAAGCTTGTGATGTGACCCTCTAAGCCCTCTTCTCGCTGCCCAGGTGATCAAGTTCATCGACCAGAAGGAACTCCTTGAGCAAGGTCAAGCGTGTGCTTCTCCATCCATGGCAGTGCCCTGGTTCCCCCACCCCATCCTTTATGATTTATAAAATAGGTGCAGAGGTGTTATGTGAGAGGTTGTCATGAACTAAGTAGTCTCCTAGCAGCCAAGGAATGGGATCCAGATGTCTGTTGGCCAACAGAACCAAGGGCAAGAGACCAATCCACCTTCAGTGACTGGCTCCAATGATATAGCCAACTCAGCAGCACGACTCAGAGACAAGGGATGCTGTTCACCTTGTCTGATGCCAGAAATATCAACTCTTAAAAAGAGGAATTTCTTGCACAGGGATTTTGTATGGTGGTTAACACTCTTTTGTGTTTAATGTCCATGCAAGATTGGGTTATTGCCAAGAAAAATTCCATCTAAATTAACAAACAACTTAAAATGATAATACAAAGGAAAAGGAGGAGAGGGAAGATGACAATAAATGGGCTGAGACTGCAAGAGGACCAGAAAAAGGAAAAAGAGCTCTATCGTTATTCTTTAATTTAATGCAACAAACACCATATGCTTATGAAGAACTGCAGTGCATCTCTCCTTGTGCTCAGCCAGAATGGAGAGACAAGTCACATGCTTTTGTCAACAGTGCCATTCTGATTTGAGACAAGTGTTTTAAAATTTAAGTCTGTCTTGGAAAAATAAGGATCACTTATTTTGAACTGTAAAGCAGTTCTTTTTGTGTGTCCACATAGATATTTGTTTGTCTTTTGCACAGAACTCTTTCTTCCTGGTCTCTGCAGATGGTGGAAAGAACAGAAACATAACAGACCTCAGGGCTTCCCCTTGTCTGTGAAAACTACAAAAGAAGCTGCTGGGAAGAACTCAAGGGAAGGAGCTGCTGATAAAGTCAGACACCTTGACATAGACTTGCTGTGAGAGTTGAAACAGCTGGCTGCAAGACAAGACTGACTGCTTCTCCTCACTTCCAAGGAGTGGAGTTACACAAGGCCTGGAGAGTCACTGGCCAGAGGCTCTGCTCCTGACACCAGTCCACAGCATCAACCCAAAAGTGCTTGTGGAAACAAGGCCAGAAGCCACATTAATGAAACCTGACTGCCTCAGAATTACTGTTGGATTAATTAGCAACTTTACCAGTAGGCTGTGTCTGCATAGTCAGTGATAATTCATAGTGAATTAGATTCATGTAATTTTACTCAATCCAATCAGCATTTGCTGCGCTTACCACACAAAGCCCCAGGCAGTCCTAATCCAAGAAAAAGAACCAATCTAGACAACCAGTGACAGAGACACCAAACCAACTTGAACACAGACAAGCTCTATGACACTGTGATATACAGATGCTAGATGGATTAAAGAGTGAAAGAAGATAGAATAATTGATACAAATAAGAACTAAGAACATAAATGTGGCAAAATTTAACAGCAAGTGAAATTCTACAGAAAGAGGAGTACTCTGGCACATTTAAACCATCACTTGAGACATCTGCATCTGATGTTGAAGTGATGGTTTGAGTCCCAATTCCTCCACTTCCAATTCAGCATTCCTACTAACCCACCTGGAAAACAGGAGCTGAAGAACATAGTACTTAGGGTTCCTGACACCTGGGTGGGGGAATCCAATAGAGGTGGAGGATCCTGAATTTGGTGCCACCCATTGCGTAAGTTGACAGAAAGTGTTCATAAACAAAACGTTTCCTTTATTTCCATCACCAATAAATATTTTCTCCTGTATTTTATATTTTTCTTTGTCCATTTCCTTTGGAGATGTGCTAGCTTGAGATGTAGTTCTCACAATGAACAGCTGTAAGAGTGTGGTCACCAGGTGAAATTTACCTTCTTACCTGGATTAGAATCTTGAACAGGTTCTTAATTCTATGCATATAGATTAAATGAAGGTGCTCCTTCCAAGAGCACCTGCACCCACAGCTGAAGAGAAGGGTGGCCCTCTCTTTGTTTTAAAATATGGGACACGAAGAGGTTGCTTACTAAGGAATAAACAGTTTGTCTGGCAGGATGTGTTCTGAGTCCTAGAAGTGACCAAGCATTTCTCTTCTAAGTGTAACCGCTCATCTTTCAAGAAAGCTTTTTTTGACCACTCCCCCAGAGTGATTTGACAGAACTCACAGTAACTTTCAGATGTCAAAACGCTTCATTTGGATGAAAAATAACAAAGTTAAGTTAGTGAACACTGTTTTCCCCCATAAGAATAACAAAACACCCTAGATGGGCAAAAAGAGAAAAGACTTTCCTGTTTTCCACTCATTACCTGCTGAAACCAACACCAAGGACCTGGCTGTGACAGCTTTTCAGGGTATAAAGAAGTTCAATCTCCATCATTCTGGAAGGTCAGTTTTCCACCAGCTTCCCATCAGTGCACGGGAAGTTTCATTTCCATCATCGGAGCAGCCAGCAAGGTCTCCAGGTAGGAAGAGTACACCACCTCACACACAGGCAGATTCAGCTACGTATCCTGTTGCACCACACAAACCATTTTTCATGTACACCATGACATGATAAAGATGAGGAAACTCTAGAGAATTCAGTAATGACAATTTTTAAGAGTGATTACTGTGTGCTTCTAAGCACTTTACACACATTTTGTCATTTTCTACTCAGAACAACTCTGAGAGCTTTATTTTAATTCTGCAGACCAAGTGACTGAAATAAACAAAGGTTAAGTAACTTATACCCAAGAATGCACAATTTGCAAATGATAACCAGGATTCAAAGCCAGACTTTCTGATTCCATACAGGTGTTCCCAATCATGAGAATATTCTTCACATCAGAGGTAATCACAATACATTCTAATAAATTCTGCAACATAAGTATGTTTAAAATGATACTGTATACAAAGGAGAGTAACTCTCTTCCTGAGAAAATTTTAAAAAAACTTCATCATAAAACAACCTAAATACTCAACTAGCAGGATAAATCCAGGACAGCATTCAATAGACTTCAACACAATATTTCAGAAAGCACCAAGACAAAATAATTGTCTTTAGTTAATGATCACTGTGGACTAACTGTAACTATAATTCAAAATAAATGACATAAACCATAGCATCTCCACAAAGACCAGGCCAGGTCCCACAAAATCAGAAAATGAACCCAAGCTTGCCTTTTAAACTTTTTATTTTAAAGGCAAGATGAAAGACAGAAATCTCCCATCCACTGGTCACTCCCCAAATATCTACAATAGCCAGGGCCGGGCCAGTTCCAAGACAGGATCAAAGAACGCAATCCAGGTCTCCCATACAAGCAGCAGAGGTGCAAGTACATGACCTACACCCCGTCCCCTACCCCGACCCCCGCTGCCTTCCAGGAAGCTGAAATTGAGAGTGAGCCCAGGCACCCTGACTGGGATGCAAGTGTAACCATCAGTGCCTGACCTGCTATGCCAAACACCCATCCCTCAATCTTCCCTTCTCTGCAGTCCTGTGATAACTTTGTGCTGGTTCAGCTCTCCTTTGGCATAGGTATGCTGCTGACCTTTCCAAATGTGCATCTGCTTTTCAGGTTTCTAGGACATGAGTTAGCTAACGCTGTATTGACTTACTTTCAAAAACTTACCAGAGATTTTGGTCAGGATTTGGCTCATTGAAAGAGTCATTAATATCTTGATCCAATTTCCCTCTTAGCTGGTCTGTTCTTCACTGTCACAATCATTTAAATAAATAAAAGGTGTGCACAAGTTACTCATTCACTTAAAAATCTCCAAGAGTCTCCTGTCATTCACAGGAAAAGAAGCTCAGGCTCGATTCTTCGATCTCATGTGAAAAAAACTTTCCTAACGAATCTTTCTTTCCAGCTTCATTGGCCATCATTTCTTACTGGCAAATCCCGATCCTCAGCACTGCCACGTTCCCATCCTTCCCTCAATAGCATATGTTCTATTCTTATAAGTTTCTATAGCTTGTTATATGTCATCTGTTCTGCTTAAATAAACAGACTAACACCTATTACATATTCATACAGCAATACAAAATTTTAAGATTCTCTTTAAGGAAAGGAATTCTATAACCCTCTTCATTCTAAGACTTGAGTAAGTGCCTATCAGATTTTTTTCTGTTTTCTTGTATAGCATCTCTATAACCGTGTATCGGCATCTGAATATGTGCTTATATCAGTACGTATGTGTGTGTGCATACATATCTTAAACATAAGGTGAGAAAGCATCGATCTATTTTATTGAATTAACATATCAAATAAAATACAAACAGCAGAAGGAAAAGAAAACATTCTCAAATGAAAAAAAAAAGGCGGTAGCAGTGAGGGGGAGCTTGACAACTGAGCATTTGAAGGTAAGGAGATTAAAACATTAATTAAGACTGAAGAATTGCCCAGCTAAAAAGGCTGTGAAAGACCAAGAAAGGAACATTTATTTTGCTTTAATGCAAGCCTTGGGCAGAAAGGAAAATTGTCTGGATGTTGGAGAGAAGGTGCAGTTCCAGCAACAAAGTGAAAGAAATTTGGCTTTGAAATAAGTAATCCAGAGTGAAAGAAGAGTTAAAATATTTATAAGGATAACAGCAAATGTTACATTATATACCAAGCATCAGGCCCTGACGTCTCCCAGCACATCTCTGGGGTGAAGCTTTTGGAAGTTCTCTCTGAAGAGGTGGAGCCTGTGTATGTGCAGCTTGACGCACAATCGTTCCTCCCCACAGAACTGAAAGCTCACCTCTGCCATTGTACCTCCTTGTCCTTGCTGTCTCCAGCAAGGCCTTTGTTAGCCAAGCTTTAAAAAAAAAAAAAGTGGAAGGAAGGAAAGAAATAGGAAAGGAAAAAAAACCTATTTAACCAACTTTCAGAGGTTATCTCCTGATAATTACACTTGGAACGAAGTAAGCTGCCTCCTCTTTGTCAAGGTCATGAGTGACTCTTGTGGGTAGCAGGCCAGGGGACAGGAGTGCAGTGCAGGGTAAGTGGCTTTTCTCAATCATGGTTGCTTCAGAACCATTTTCAAGAGACTGCTTTCCTTGTGCAATGCTTAATAATCTTCAGAGCCAAGGGATGACAGCAAAGATTACAAACTCAGAAAAGAATCAAAACAAAAAAGAAAGCAAAGAAAGAAAAGGAACAGCTGGCCTAGCCCTAGTGATTCTATAGTCACTACTGGCAGAGACACCAGCTGGAGCAAGCGGATGCCCGTCATGACTGCCAGAGGAAAGCCGGCAATTCCTTGCTGTCATTCCAGCACAGTCATTCTTTGCAAAGATAAACACAAGCAAGTATAAACACAAGCAGGTCTGGGGAGAACTGCCCAGATGATCCGATGCCGTCTCCACAGCCCAGCCTTCAGACCCTGTTTACCATGAGTTAACTTGAAAAGAAGAAAAACAATGTTTTTTTTTTTCCCAGTGTTTTCTGTGTTCATTTTGCTTCATTCTTGTGGCCACAGGCATCGTTGTCTTCAGTTTCTAATTCAGAGAGGCAAGTCTCAGAAAAGTTGCCTGCTCAATGCCACACATGCAGAGGGCTCAGATTTGAACACCAGCTCCTTGAGTTAAGAAGCCTTTCCCAGTGTCTGGTTTAGGTCCTGGCTCCACTTTCAATCCCAGCTTCCTGCAGTCGTGCACCAGGTGAGCAGCACCTGCCTCTCTGCTGTCCATGTGGGAGACCTGGACTCAATTGTAGACTCTTGCCTTTGGCTTGATCCAGTACTGGCTCCTGCAAGCATTTATGGAGAGAACCAACAGATGGAAGAACTCTCTCCTTCTCACTCTTTCTCTCTCCCAAGTCTCTCTGCCTCTCCATTTTTCAAATAAAACTAAAATAGGGGCAGAACAAGTTGTGGCTGCTGCTTATTTACCTGCTTGGGATGCCTGTGTCCCATATTAGAATGCCAGTATGAGTCCCAGCTCCTCCTCTTTTTTTTTCTAAGATTTGTTTATTTTTATTGCAAATGCAGATATACAGAGAGGAGGAAAGACAGAGAGGAAGATCTTCTGTCTGATAGTTCACTCCCCAAGTGGCCGCAATGGCCGGAGCTGAGCCAATCTGAAGCCAGGAGCCAGGAGTTTCTTCCAGGCCTCCCATGTGGGTGCAAGGTCCCAAGGCTTTGGGCCATCCTTGACTGCTTTCCTAGGCCACAAGCAGGGAGCTAGATGGGATGCGGGGCCACCGGGATTAGAACCAGTGCCCTGGGCCCGGCGCGGTGGCGCAGTGGTTAGGGTCCTCGCCTTGCATGCCCGGGATCCCATGTGGCCACCGGTTCTAATCCCGGCAGCCCCACTTCCCTTCCAGCTTCCTGCTTGTAGCCCGGGAAGGCAGTCGAGGACAGCCCAAGGCTTTGGGACCCTGCACCCATGTGGGAGACCCGGAAGAGGCTCCTGGCTTCGGATTGGCACAGCATCGGCCATTGCGCTCGCTTGGGGAGTGAATTATCGGACGGAAGATCTTCCTCTCTGTCTCTCCTCTGTATATCCGCCTTTCCAATAAAAATTAATAAAAATAAATCTTTAAAAAAAAAATAACCAGTGCCCATATGGGATTCTGGTGCATTCAAGGCGAGGACTTTAGCTGCTAGGCTATTGTGCCGGGCCCAGCTCCTCTATTTGTAATCCAGCTCTCAACTAATGCATTCTAGAAGGTAGTACATAATGGCTCTCATACTCATGTCCCTGATATTCATGCGGTAAAACCAAGTGGAGTTTCAGGCTTCCGGTTTCAGCCTGTCCTAGCCGTGGGTGTTACAGACATTTGGGCAGTTAACCAGTGGAAGAACACGTGTGTGTGTGTGTGTGTGTTCAATTGCTCTGCTGAAATAAACAAAAATATTTTTAAATCAAATACTCATCAAAAACATGAGTATTTCCATCTCTGTTGAGTGTCTAGCTGCTGGATTTGATAA
Organism: Ochotona curzoniae; assembly: GCF_017591425.1. NCBI lineage: Eukaryota > Metazoa > Chordata > Mammalia > Lagomorpha > Ochotonidae > Ochotona > Ochotona curzoniae. The sequence goes on from NW_024465421.1 coordinate 11,031,526, forward strand.
GGGAGAAACAAAAATGAAAACACACCATTTTAAAGCCTTAGGGAACTTAATAAGAGAAACAGGTACACTAAGAATTACATTACAATGCAATATACTGAGGTAAAACTGAGGTCAGCACTAAGTACAGAGGACGGACACAGAATCCTGAAATGATGCTCAGATGAGGTACTTCAAGGCAACTCTATTTAGCCCTGAAGTTCTAACCTAAATCTTGGCTCTTTTGAGTATGTAGATACACAAAGGAGATTGAAGGCTACCTAACATCTATTATCAATAGATGCAGATGCAAAGGTAGAAGAATCAAGAGAGAGAAATGGCTGAACACCTTCCTTTGTTGTCGGGGGCCCTGGATCTTCACTACAGAAGGGGAAACAAGAGCATCATTAAGCATATATTTTATAATGGCCACACCCACTACTATATATTGTTCAATCTTGCTTGTGGATGCTAATGAATATCATTGGCATTCATTCTCTTTTGAAATTTTTTTTAAGAACAATAGGGTTCTCAACCACTAGTTTACTCCACAAATGCCCACAAAGACCAGCGTAGGACAAGGCTAGAGCTGGTGGCTGGAACTAAATCTAGCTCTCCCACATCTGTGGCAGGGGCCCAACTGGTAGAGCAGTCACTGCTGCCTCTCAGGGTCTACCTTAGCAGAAAGCTGAAGTTAGGAATCTGAGTCAGGACTCAAACCCAGGCACTTGAATGTGGTATGCAGGCATTTTAGCCAGCATCTAACTACTAGGACACATGTCCACCCCAGTGTCCACTCTTCTTTGTTGGTTAGAGAGCACAAGGAATATAATATAACATAACATAACATGACATGACATGGTATGATATTATATACTAATATAATATGTACTAGAGATTTTTGTTATATTTTCCATCTCCTAAAGTACCTTAGTCTGTTTTTTATTGCCATAACAGAAGACCAGAGTTGGATAATTCATAAAGAAGCAAATGTGTTTTGGCTCACAGTTTTGGAGCACGGGAAATCCCACTGAGGAAGGCCTTGTGCTGTCTCAAGCCATAGCAGAAAACAGAAGAGCAAGCGGCCATATGTGAAAGAGACACGACAGTGCCTGGCTTTGTAACAACCTGGTTTCTTGGTAACAGACCCAGTCCTACAAGAAATGTCCTACCCCTCTAATAAACACAGGGTCTCTTACAGAAACCATCACCTTTCAGCACTTTTACATTTGAGACCAAATTTCAATATGACTTTGGCAGGGGATAAACTATACCCAAACCATCATGATATTCCAAAAAATGAAGGTGGAAAGAGGTTTGGTTGTTTAAGAAATACATTCAGAATCATTCCCAAGTTGGGGAAGGGGTAAGAAACACAATCCTGTAAGCCATTCTCATTCCAAGGGTCTCTTCAATCAAAGTGAGTACAATGAGCCCATCCATGCCTCGCCCAGGCTTTCCTCAACCCCATCTGAAACTTACCCACCTCCTGTGACTTTTCAGCTTTGCTTATTTCCTGTCTTCTCCACACCACAGAGAAATATGTCTTCCCAGTTTTATGTTTGAGCTATGTCGATCCTGGAGTTGACCAATTCATTTCCAAGATCCATCACTTACTGGCTATATGACCACAGAAACTATTCTAATGTCTTAGAGTCTGCATTTTCTTTTGTAAAAGGAAGCTGTTATATTAGCTTTTTCTAATACCCTAACTAAAACACCTACATGTACACTGGCATAAAGGAGTGGTAATTTATGGTTCTGGGTGGCCGGTTGAGACTAAGCTCATCCAGAAAGTTCTCGTCTTAGAGGGGCTCATTCATGCAGCGAGGGGAAGCTGCCCATAGTTGAGGACTGGAAAAATGTCAGTATGAACAACCTTTATCTCACAGACTGACCTCAGCTCGTTCACATGGCAGTTCAGGCAGCCAAGAGCAGCTAAAAGACAATAATGCATTTTCCAACTCTCTACTCCTATCATCCCACTTGCCAACATAGTTACGCACCCAAGGCCAGAGTCAGTGTGGGGCAGCACTGCTAGAGAGCAGTAACATACAGAAAATATTCAAATGATCAGAGACATACATTTGGGACACTATTGAAATCAATCCACTACCAGGATGATTACAAGATTCTTCTAAGAATATCATGCATGAAAAAAGTGAGAGGCCAGTGTTGTGACATAGCTGATTTTTTTAAATAATTTTTTTACATTTTATTATCAGTTTAATATACAGTTCCACATTCCCTTATTTCCTCCCCAATTCCCTCCCCCCCCCACGTAGTTCCTTTATATCATTACTAACATATAGTTCTTCATACTCAGTCATATGTCCATCATTGTGGGCATGGACAATGGCAGAGAGTCCAGAATCCTATTGTCAAGATATAGTAAACAGTTTCATTGTAAGTCCATCTTTGTCTGGAAGCAGAAATGCATACTACACTGCATCCTCACATCTGGATGCTAGTCTCTATTTCACAGCTACTATACATCCCCTTAAATGAAAAGCCACAAAACAAAATCAACATCGGGGAGAAAAAAGAAATTAATGACACCAAAAAGTTAAATAACATGCTATTAAATGACTAATGTGTAGCTGGAGAAAAGAAAATCAAGAACCTTCTTGAAGAAAATGATGCCACTGCATGATCTACGAGTCACTGAACGATTTAATCAGAAGAAAGTGTTTTGAAGAGATGAAACCAACAGAAAACAACAAAACTCATGTGATACAATTTCCGCTGATCTTTGTTGAAGTGTGTCTCCTCCAGACAATAAACAGATGGGTTTTGTTTTTTAATCCAGTCTTCTAATCTATGATGTTTGATTGAGCTTAAGCCATTTACATTCAGAGTTTAATATGTATGAATGGTACTTTGGTCCTGTCATTTTAGGAATGGATTGTTCATTGGTTTAGTCTTCTGTTGTCATTTTACTGGGATGTTCTTCCCGTTTGCCTTGGGTTTTGGTAGGAGCTATTCCTCTTCTTTGTCAAGAGAACATCTTGAAGTATCATTTGTAGGGCAGGTTTGGAAGAGGCAAATTCTTTTAACTTTTCTTTACTGTGGAAGAATTTTATTTCATTTTCAAAGACAAAAGAAAGCTTTGCTGGATATGTTATCCTAGGCCAACAATTTTTTTGCTTTTAGAATCTGGAATATGTCACTCCATTCCCTTCTTGCCTGTAGAGTTTTCTGTGAGAGGTCTCCTGTAAGTTTAATTGGCATTCCTTTATATGTCAATTGATTTTTTTCACGTGCATATTTAAGGATCTTTTCCTTATGTTCAATTGAAGAGAGTTTGATAATCATATGTCGTGGTGAAGATCGCTTTTGATCAAGACTGTTGGGAGTTCTGTGCCCCTCCTGAATCTTGTTTCCCAATTCTTTCTCCAAATTAGGGAAATTTTCCTTTATTATTTCATTAAATACATTTGCAAACTCAGCTTCTCTTTCTGCACCTTCTGGGACTCCCATAACTCTTATACTTGGCCTCTTAATAGTGTCTTTCAATTCTTGAATACTTTTTTTGGCCTGATCCAGCTCTGCTTCCAGCATTTTGTTTGCTTCCCCCTGGTGACAGGAAATATCTTTCAATTCTGAGATTCTTTCTTCTGCTTGCTTCATTCTATTGTGGAGACTTTCCACTGTACTTTTAATTTGCTCTACTGTGTTCTTAATTTCTGATATACCAGCCTTGATTTGCTTTATTGCTTCCTTAAATTCTTTGAACTCTTGCATGAGCTTCTCATTTTTTATCAAAATCTTTAAAATGAGTCTTATGGATTCAGTGTCCCCCATTTTCTCAATGTCTTCCTCAGTGAACTCTGAGGTTGGCATAGGGTTTTGCTCCTTTGCAGGGGAGTTTTCGGTAATATCCATTGTGCCTTTGTCTCTTCTTTTGCTCTTAATCATCCTTGGGGCAGGTTTCTAAGTTCTGTCACCCACAGGTGTACAATGCGATTTTACTTATTGCAGTTGGTACACAACTTTTTGCTTGCAGCCACTTGTGCCACACCCTCCAGCAAGTTCCAGGTCTTGGTTCTTACGTCAGATTTCCACTGTGGTCTCCACAGCTCCAGCTCTTGGCTCACCACTCTCCACCTCCTATGATACCGTGCTGAGGCTGCACTGTTGTCTCTGCAACCTTTCTCCAACTTCCGGTTGGAGCAGATCCCAGGATTAGAGAGACACCAGGTGTCTTATATAATTAGGTTGTTAGTGGCGTTGATCTTGTCGGAACCTGTTAGACGGTAGGCCTGGGTGCCACACGGACCTATTTTGACCAGCACGATGCCGCAGTCGGTATTATTTTCCTGTGGGACCAGTGCAATCCATGGACCTCAGCGAGTTCTCGCGAGCTCAGCACATGCACAGTTCATTGTTGTCCCCTGCAGTCCCAAAGCTATTGCCACAGTGCACAAAATGGCACCTGAAGTACCACCACTACAGTTCTTGATCTGCTGGCTGTCAGATCCGAGGGCTACCCAGAACTGCCCCGGGTGGAACCCGTAGAATGCCACGTCATTGCAGTTCACTGAGTCATAAATGAGTTCACTCCCAGCTCAGCACATGCTCAGTCCTTTGCCTTGCCCTTTCCTCCTTATGCAAAATGGCGCCCAATTCAGCTCCAGGGGGCTGACTGGGCTATGAAATCCACCCTGTTCTCACACTGCCAGTCTGAGATCTGCTGCTCTGTCTCTGCTCCTGGCCAAATCAAATGGACCAGCAGGGCAGACAGTTCTTTGTCTGGGTTCACCTCCCAAGCTCCCAGTGAAAGTCCCTTCCCACCTGGTTGCTGGTGGAGTTCCGGTTGCTGGTGGAGTTCCGGCTGCTGGTGAAGCTCAGATCACCATTAGCTGAATGTCGCTGGAGTATCAGTCAGTGCAACAGCACACTGCTGTGCCCGCTGCTTTCCTGTGTCTGTCAGTCTCCAGGTGTTCTGTCCTTTCCTATTTCCTGAAATATGTCCTCTCTGCTTCATCCTGATTAAATGTTTTTCTGACCGTTTAAACGTGTCCTCACCCTATTCCGCCATCTTGAATCTCGTGACGTAGCTGATTAACCCATGCTTGCAACACTGCCATCCTATATTAGCAGACTGGTTCATGACCCTGCAGCTCTGCTGCTGATTCCTTTGCCTAATTAAAATACCTGAAAAGGTGACTGGGAAGGCAGCAAATGATGGTTCCTGGGACCCTGCCACTCACATGGAAGACCGAGATAAAGTCACTGGTTCCTGGCTTCAGCCTGGCTCAGCCCTAGTTATTGCAGCCATTTGGGCAGAGAACCAGAGCTTAGAAGAAAACTGTCTGCTTTTCAAATAAACAGATCTTTTTTAAAAAAGAAAGGGGGAAAAAGGCTGAACTTGGTTTCTGATACATAGTAAAAACTCAATAAAATGTGATCTATCATTGCTGTTGTTGAGGTGGATGATGGTTGTGGTGAGAAATGCGTCTCCAATTTCCAGAAATGAGCAAGAATTTCCATTCCGCTTGACAGAAACAGTTTGGGAGAAATGATTTCCTCCCTTTTTGACATCTCTTACGCCTGCCCATGCAAGAAGTGGTTGAGCTAGTTGGCGTCCTTTGCTTCTCTAATGAAAAGGTTCTCAGTGCCATTATCTGGGAGGGGGAATCACAGTCCCTGCCTGTCTGCTACATTTGCCAACAGACACCATGTCAGCACACTGCATAAAATATCAACGGGATACCAAGTGAAGTACTGATACATCAAGGCAGCCTGGTACAATGATCTCAGCTACCACACTTACAGAGTACCTACTGTGTTCAAGGATTTCACATGCATAACTTTCTTATTTTATAAAGATTTACTTATATATTTGAAAGTCAGAGATAGAAAAATAGAGGGAAAGGCAGAGAGAGTTGTCTTCCATCTACTGGTTCACTCCTCAAATGGCCAAAAAGACCAGGACTGGGCCAGACCAAAGCCAGAAGCCAGAAGCTTTTTCTAGGTCCCTCATGTGGTGGTAGGTGCCCAAAAACTTGGGCCATCTTCCAGTACTTTTCCCAATCCATTAGCAGGGAACTAGATCCCAAGTTCAGCAGCCAGAACATGAACCAGCACGCATAAGAGATGCCAGCATTTCAGGTTGTGGCTTTACCAGCCGCACCACTATGCTGGCTCCATTCACTTTTTCTATCCTCTTGTTCATCTTAGCTAGAATATGCTTTCCTGTTTCAGAGAGGTGACAGAGCTTCAAAGAAGTTATTTGTCCAAGGACAAATAGGTGGCAAAAGACTGAGCCAAATTTCAGATGAATTTTGCCTCCCTTCCCATGCCCCCTGGAGATAAGTAGCTACATCTTGAGAGAACGAGGGCTGTCACAGTAGATACAGGGATGCTGCTATTGCCATCTAGTACGTAGAGGCCACAGTGACTGCAAAACTACAGTTCTCAGAACAGACTCTGTAATGAAAAATGACTTGGCCTATAATGTCAACAGTAGCAAGGGAAAGAGAAACTTCTCTAATAAATATTAGCGATGCTACTACAGTGGCTAAGTGAGAGACTCCTGTTGCTTGAATCCTCTCACTCCAGTTCAGTGACACCAGGCAAGTCATTCAATACGTTCATGCTTCAGGTTCAACCTGTTTATAGGATTGTTGTAAAGATTAAATAACTTTCTCCATCTAAATGCTTTGGTCAGGGTTTGGCTTTCAGCAAAACACACCATCAGGTGTTTGCCACGGGCATATTCAAGGGTCCTGCACAGTGTAACCCCTCGCTCCAGCCTTTCCTAGCTCTACTCAAATTTATGCCTGTGCTGTATTATAAGAACTTTGAAGCCAGACAATTCGGTTTCCTCATCAGAATCCTGACTTATTCTACAATGTAGGTGGTGGGACTCTAAGTGATTAAGATTGGGTGAAATGTATTTTTTCATTTTGTACTTAAACCAAACTAGTAGAAAACTAGTGCTACTATTTTCTCAGTGAAGCTCTGCAGTGATTCATTCACTTACCCAAAGACCCAACCAGCAAATGGAAAGTTCAGATTTGAACCAGACTCCAAAGCTGGCATCTACCACTTCACAAGGTGGTGCTGACTTTCAATGTCATCAAAAGTGGACTTAAACAGTTAAGTCCCATCTCTTTATCTATGAAAAAATGATGGGCCCGGGCTACCATGCTGGGCCCTTGGCACCCAAGTGGGAAACTGGGAAGAGGCTCCTGGTTTCGGATCAAAGCAGCTCTAATCATTGCGGCCACTTGGGGAGTGAACCATCAGATGGAAGATCTTTCTGTCTCTCCTCCTCTCTGTATATCTGACTTTGCTATAAAAATAAATAAATCTTGTTTTTTTAAAAAATGAGTCTTCAGATAGAAATTCAATGCCAGCTCTAAAATAGGCCAGACCTTGAGAAAATAATGTAATCTCTCTAAGCTGTCATATATAAACAGAGCTCAACTTTGTTGATTGTTGAATTCAAATAATATTTGAAGACACATAACTTCAAGGAGACATAGGATCCCTTGCAGGAAACAGAGTTCTTCCTAGGCCTGAAGAAACTATGTGAAGCTGAATGTCATGGCTTTGAAAAATGTACAAATGATCTTTCATCAATCCTTGAAATTCCTCCATTTCTTGTATGACCTTGCTCAGCTCTGAGGTTTATGGAGCAGGGTTGATGGCCAGGTAGGTGTCTGCAAAATGCCGTATGGACACCCACGGAATAATCCCAGCCATTCGGCCGTTTCTGGGTCATAACACACAAGCATGAGAGCTGAGGAAAGGTCATTTAATAGGGCTATTGTACTCGCAGTTTCGCTGGTTCAATAACTTTCTCAGCATTCTTAAGAAACCAATATTCCCCAGCTTGCTCTCTGCACTCAACTTTTTCCAAAGCTCTGTCCTCTAAGCTGTTTCCTGAAGACAGTAGCTGTAACCTCACTTAGTCCTTCCATCTTCCCTGGGAGCCTCTAAACTTTCCTTGGTTCTCTATCACTAGCCATCGTGAAAGATGCACCGCTCTCAAACTAAGAATTTCTAGATGTGAATGAGATTTGCTGGATGGCTCTGAAGACATTACTAAAATTTTCTAAGCAGTGATTCTTCATTTGTAAAACAGGAATCTAACAGTATCAATGTCAAAGTTTAATTTGAGAATAAACTTGGCTTAGTTGATATTAGAGCCTAAAATGTGTATGACAAACAGTGTGCTATTGCTAGTTCTTACCTAAGTGTTGCCTTCAGGGCTGTCCATTCATACTTGTTCCAAAAATTAGTAAGAATTTATGTACATTATCTCATCTGGTCCTCGTAAACATAGGACCTATCACTGGGTAAGAAAACCAAGACTCAAAGAGATTAAATAATTTTGCCAATCCAACAAATGTCAGAATCAGTACTTGAACTTGGGTCTATCACAGTCCAAGATTATGCTCTTACCTTACAATACAAAGTTTCTGGTTCTCTCCAAAACATAGGAAAACAGGCAAGCACTAAAGTAATAACTTTACACTAATATGTGTCAAGATGATTATTCTTTCTAGTTTAAAAAATGATATATGGTGAGGCAAACAGCTAATATATAAAGTTTAAAACCTGCAAAACTATTTATAATCCTCATATATACTTTAGGAGATAATTTTCCCTTTTGGTAGATTAGAAAGTCAAGGTTCAGAGGTCTAAGAGTTATGTTCCAAATTGACTTTTATCATAATGTAATTAAAGATAGGTTAGCTCAAACACTAAAAAAGAAGTAGAACGAGAAATAAAGTGAGCAGGAGATGAGGCAGAAGGAGATGAAGAGAGAGAGTGAAAATATTATATTCTTAGAATTCCACCTGTGAAGTATATTGAATATATTGTTTGTACTAATGTTACATGAACATGAAAAAGTGGAAGATGATTTTTAAAAAACAGACTAAATGGAGTCATCAGCGGTACCTTAGTCAGAGAAGACTGTCAACATAAGGAGAGAAAGATGTCTTTCTGTCTGGCTTTCTCTGTCTCACTTCTGTGTGACTATGCAACAAGGTGGCCACATTGAAACCAGGAAAAGTACTTCACCAGAAACTAAACCCTGTCAGACCTTCAGACTGGGTTTCTAGCCTCCCAAATTGTGAAAAAATAAATATCTGAGGTTTAAGCTAATAAATAAGTAAGTAAGTGCAATGTTCCAAATCACAGAACTATCAAATAAAAGAATGAAGACTGGGTTCCAGATATTCTGGGACCAGCTTCTGTCATTTTTCCACTATTCCTGTATAGATTGAAAATTTGGCTCAAACATGTACCTACTGTATGGTTCAGATGATTTATTTCTTAAGATTTATTTATTTTTATTGAAAGGCAAATCTACAGAGAGAAGGAGAGACAGGGAGAAAGATCTTACATTTGCTGGTTCACTCTCCAAGTGGCCACAATGGCCAGAGCTCAGCCAATTCAAAGCCAGGAGCCATGAGCTTCCTCTAGGTCCTCCACACAGGTGCAGGGTCCCAAGGCTTTGGGCCATCCTTGACTGCTATCCCAGGCCACAAGCAGGGAGCAGGATGGGAAGTGGAGCAGCTGGGATTAGAACCAGTACCCATACAGGATTCCAGCAGATGCCAAGGCAAGGACTTTAGCCACTAGGCTCCCATGGCAGGTGCATCAATGATTTCTTAACCTCTCAGCAGCACAATCACCTCTTAGGTTAAAAGAAGGCATGTTTGAGCCCAAATGATCAAAAAAGGCAAAAAAATGAAATGCATGAAGATTTTCTGAACATGCAAACACTCAACAAATGATAGCTGAAATTATTATACCACACTACCTTAGCATATACACACTTCACTTTTGTTTCATGAATAATACTTCACATACTGTGTTTAAAAATTATTTCAGCAACTCTATAAGGTAAACAGGGATCAGGGCCCTTTCTTCAGATTTTGACCTTGATATGATAGAGAATACAACCGCTCAGAATCACAAATGAAAGATTTGAGGATTCAAATCCAGTCTTTTGATCTGCAATGAGGTATAATTTCTATTGTACCAGTCATGAACCACAATATACATTGTCTTTCCATTCATTAATTGACTTGGCATTTGTAAGTTTTCCCCCAGGGTCAGAAATGAAAGTTGAGTTCAATTTTCTTCTCACCCAGGAGTGAATGTCCCAACTAGAAAATCGGATTTTTAATGGGTGACTAGAGAGACGGCCCTAAGAGCCAAGTATACAGTTTACTAGTTTCACACACATTTATGAAGAACCTACTACGTGCAGGAAAATATGCTGTTAGTGAAACAACAGACACAACACCTCTGTCTTCTGTGCCTTTATAGCATCTCGAGAAACATCTAAATGTAATGCAATGTTATACATGCCCTCACATAAGTACATACAAGAAGAAATAAATCATCCAATTCCAGACTACAGAGTTAAGAAATATCCATGAAAAAAATGGTGTCTGAGTTGAAATGTGACTGACAGGTCAATGTTAGTCACGCAGCAGTTTTTCTGCAAAGGAAAGAACATGCAAGGAAGAAGTACACTGCCTGAAAGTAGAAAGACGGGGCTGGCATTGTGACAGAGCGAGCTGAGCCACAGCCTGTGTCACCAGCATTCTTGTGGACACTAGTTCATGTCCAAGTTGCTTCATTTCAAATCCAGCTCTCTGTTAAGCTACCTGGGAAAACAGCAGGAAATGGCCCAGGTATTTGGGACACTGTACCCACATGGAAGACACAGATGAAACTCTCCTATCTCCTGATTTTAGCTTTGTCCTGCCCTTGGTATCACAGCCATTTGGAAAGTGTTGGAAAGTGAAAACAGTAAATGGAATATATCTCTCTCTGTTTCCTTCTGATTCTGCCTTTCAAATAAATAAATCTTAGGGGAAAAAAAAAAGAAGTAAGAACAATTGCTGCAAAGCAGGATTACATAAAAGGGGAAGCACAAAATCAGAACAAAGAGGAAAGTAGGGAGAGGTTAGCCATGGCAAAGACTTCTCACTTAATATCTGAAAACTCTTGACAAATCATTGAGAGAATTTTAAAGAAAGGCAATCAAATCAGGCTATCATTTTACTTAGTGGTGTTTTAAAAATACCACTTGGCTGACCTGAGGATTAAAACACCAAAAACAGTGAAACCAATTGTAGTGTTATTTGCTACAATCCAGGGCAGGACTGAGGGAAGATGGTGAGGTTGAAAAAGAAAAGGACAGGTTCCTTATATTTAGGAAGAGCACAAACAGCATGTGGCAAATTAGTGAGCTAAACTGGTCACATTCTCTGACTGCACTGCCACCCCAATATTTGTGCTGGGCAAATGAGTGGTGCTCAGCCTTAACCTGACCTGAAATTTGGAAAATGACCACAAATGGGGACTGAGGGAGGACTTGCAGCATCCTGCTGACAAGGTGAGATTTGACAGTCGAATGTCCTTGCCACACATGGACTGACACGTCTTTCAGGGAAGGGGCTAGCACAAAAAAAAAAAAAATGTAGGAAGGGGAACAAGGTCTCTATACCAGGTTGACAGTTGACACGTGGGTCCAGTTGTGGCACTGGGATAACAAATGGCCTGAAGAAAACTCCCCGAATCTGAAAGTAGTGAAATTGGACTCCTGACAGCTTCAGACTCAGCGGCAGAGCCTGCGTCTCCAACAGAAGAGGGAGAATTGTCTAAATGCTTCGATTCTTGTAATTGAAGCAATTGCACATCATTTTACATGCCAGCTTCCTGACAGGATAACCAGTTTGAGCTGAGTGTGGGAATTCAATTATGTATCTTCTGTCTGCATCTTTAAGAGAAAACAACCCAACTGGTCTGTCAGATATCCAGCATGTTTGCCTGTTAGAATTGCTATCTCCCCCTGACACAGGAAATGTCTCCAGAGAAGAGAAGCCTATTGTATTTCACAAAACTAGCATAACCCTATTACAAAACTTGACAAAAAATTCATACAGAAAGAAAACTACAGACCAATTTCACTGTGACTATTAGGGCAAAATTCCTATATAAAATATAAGTATATGAAATCTGACAGTTTAACAATGGAGACCTTTGCATTAAAAATGGAAACAAAACAGGTATAACCACAATGATCCTAATTATTTAATACTGCTCTGAAATGTCTGGCCAATGCAATAAGACAAGAAACATAAATAAATAAAGAGTATAATTATTGAAAAGAATATTATTTGGAAAATCCAAGCAAATGACTTTGGGGGAAAAAAAAAGAAAAGAAAGTTTAGTGTCTGTAAGACTTCATTGGGACATGTACCTGTAGGGTCCTGAATCCTCTCTTCTGCTAGGTTGTCTGAATTTCCACTGTTGTTGAACCAAAGCAGACCCCACCCCACCTGGACACCAAACACACAGAGCAGTATCAAGGGTTATTTCAGAAGAGCTAAACTCAGGCAGAATATTTTATCTATTGATGGTGGCCAGAATGGGGAAGACTCTGGTGATGCACTGAATCCAATAACTAGAGAGCACCAGAAGACAAATCCAAAGATACTGGACATGAAGGCCCCACACAGAGAACTAGAGCAAATCCACAAAGTAGTTATGAAATCAAGGATATGAAAGAATAGGGGATATATAATAGATGTCAGCATCCTTCTATGGGTGCCAGAAGCTGTTCCACTTATGATCCAGCTCCCTGCAAATTTGCCTGAGAAAGTAGCAGAAGATGGTCAGAGTTTTTGAAGGCCCCATCAGCCATTGCAAGACCTGGAACAAGTTTCTGGCTCTTGGCTTCAGCATGGCCCAACCCTGGCTTTTGTGTGGCCATTTCAGAAGTCAAACCAGCACATGGAAAATATGTCTCCCTCTCCCTTTCTCTCTCTCTCTCCCTTTCTCTCCTGCTCTCTCCCATCTCTCCCCTCCATCTCTCTTTAACTCTACCTTTAAAATAAATTATTTTTAAAAAATGTAAAAAAATTATATAGCAATGTTTGGACATAGCTACAGAATCACGGGGATAGCCAGGGCTATGCAACAACTCCAGTGATCAGTCGTGAAAGACTAATCTTATGATGGATTCAGTCATGGAACACAGGAACACAGCCTGCGTTGACAGAGTCCAGGCAACAGTCTAATAGTGAAGCGGGCCAGCTGGAGGGCAAAGGCTTCATGCAAACAGGGACAGCCACTACTAAGCCACACGTAACTGTCGCCACACAGAAATGTTGGCACACTGCCGCCAGATCTGTTGCTTCTTTTTTTTTTTTCAGTAGGAAAACTAGGAATCCAAATCTTGGTGTGAAATCTCCTGTTTGAAAATGTTGCCAAGTAGTATTTAGGTATTACGCAAACCAAGTAAAACACATTTGCAGGCTGAACTTGATCCATGGCCAGCAATTCATGACTTCCAACAGTTATGAAAGTTGAGAAACTGACTTCAACGGGAAAACCCCAGTCCCAACTTTCCACCAACAAAAGGTTTTCCTTTGCAGGAGTGTGAGAAAGGGACATTATGCATTCACCTACTCCAAAAGTGATCCATCAATTCCTGGGAAAGGGCAAGAAGGAAATGATCACCCAGTAAAGCTAAGCCCACCTACCTCTCCTGTGTTTCAGTCTGTTCAACTCCTAAGGTTTGAGTAAGCACATATATGCAGGAGACCTTCCGTGGGGAGATCTAACAATAGTGACTACAGAAATCTGAATTCCAACACATTCTGACAGGATCCCACCCACTGATAGATAACTATTTGATATGCCTGAAATGATCATTGCTGATTATTACGGACCACTAGAAAGTATAACTAGGCCCATGTCAAAGAGGTGAGCTAGAAGCAGACGACTGGCACAGAGGTCGAGATCAACTTGGATGCCCACATCCCCTGTCAAGGTCCTCAGATTGAGTCCCAGCCCTGCTCCCCATTCCAGCTTTCTGTTAATACATGCCTGGAAAATACATATTTTTTCCGTGGAGGCATCCAAAAGTAGAAACATGAGGTAGAGCCAATAATAATAATAATAATAAGTCTTGGTAATACTTATGTTTTTATATTAAAAATATCCTTCTAATGCTCATCACCATGAATGAAGAACTATATCAGTACATTTTTTAAAATATTTTATATATTGGGGCCAGTATAATGTCTGGTTAATCCTCCTCCTGTAAGTGCCAGGATGACATCTGGGTGCTGATTCCTGTTCCAGCTGCTCCACTTCTCATCCAGCTCCCTGCCTGTGGCCTGAGAAAGCAACGGAGAATGGTTCAAAGCCTTGGAACCCTTCACCTGTATGGGAGACCTGGGGGAAGCTCCTGGCCCGGGCTTCGGATAGGCTGGTTTCCAGCTGTTGTAGCCATTTGGGGAATGAACCAGCAAATGGAAGATCTTTCTAGCTTTCCTTCTCTCTGTAAATCTGCCTTTCAAATGAAAGTAAGTAAGCTTTTAGGACAAAAAGATTTTACATATGCATGTGTGTATGTTTTGACTTACTTATTTGAAAAGCACAAAAATAGGAAAAAAATAGATATTCCATTTCTGGTTTACTTCTCAAATGCCTGTAACTCCTGGGCTGGGGCTGGTTGAATCCAGGAGCCAAGGAATATGCCCATATCTCTTATGTGCATAGTAGGAACCCTAGTACTTGGGCTGTCATCCTCTGCTTCCCACACACATGAGCAGGAAGCTGGATTGGATTGGTGGAGCAGCTGGGACTCTGACTGGCACTTCGCTATGGGATAGGTGTCCCATGAGGCGGCTTAACCCACTTCCCCAAATGCCCACCCCTCAAAGTACATTTTGGTGACATTTCAGAATAATGAATCAAAGAGGAGCCTTCCAGGTATGAAAAAAATAGGTCATATATAGAGGTATATAAATTACAATGACATCTGGAAACCAGAATACCCTAAGGAAATGCCTTAAAAGTCTGAAAATAGTTTCCAATCCAGAATTTCTAATCAAAGTTAAAAAAAAAAAAAAACTTATTGCAACAGAGAAAAAAAAAGTCAGTAGTACATATTCAGAATCAGAAGGAAATTTGCTTTCGTCTCACAGTGTCTCAGAAGCCATGAGAGGGAATACATCAAAAAAAAAAAAAATAGGAACTCCTAAAACCTAGGGAGCAGGTGCTCCAGAAGCAGCAGTCAGGACACTTTCCAGGGGGAGGGTGAAGGCCCAGGATAACATCCGTACGGATGGCCTGAGGACCAACCCATCCAAAGTGAAGCAGCCCAGGGACCACTGCAGAGGTCACAACAAATCCGAAAACCTCCGTAACACGGTGATCTCACTAAAGGAGTTTCCAAAATCTTAGAAAAGAAAAAAAATACTGCAAAAAAAAAAAAAAAAGTCATCAACTCCAGGGAAAAATAATAGGCATAGAACACCTTATGGTTCCTCTGGGAACAGTATTTTCATAATCCTATTGAGGCTTCTTAACACAAAATCGTGATATAACCATGTTGAGAAATGAGGGAATGGGGAGAGGAATGCATCAGGGTGTAAACTGGAGTAGTGCACGAAAACTGGATTCTCACCTCCCACAGTGGGACATCAAAGACATTTTTTTTGCATTCTTTAAATCAAGTGTCAGTATGAATATATGATTTACAAATGTGAAGATAAATGTCAAAGTAGCTGACAGTTAAAAAGTGATTGACTCTGGGCCAGCGTTGTGGCACAGCTGGTAAAAGCCACAACCTGCAATGCTGGCATCCCATATTGGCACACGTTGATTTCTCTGCTTCTCCCCTTCCAATCCAGCTCCCTGATGACAGCATAGGAAAGCAGAAGGACATGGACTACATGTTTGGGTCCTTAGCACCCACACGGGAAGCCTGCGTGAGGCCCTGACTTTTGTGCAGCCATGTAGGGAGAGAACTAGCACACGGACAATCTTTATCTCCCTCTATGTCTCCCTCTCTAGTTGTAACACTGCATTTCAAATAAAATTAAAAATAAAGAGAGAAAATGGTTATCTCTTGAGTTTTGGGCTCAATGGTTATATGGAGATAGGTGTGACTTCAGATCTTGATTAAAATGTCTGAATTAAGACACTTCTAGAATTAGCATATTACATTGATAAAAATTTAAATTCATGAGGATCTTTGGAAAAGGAACATTGGCTTTCCTGCTTTCTGATTTTCTATTGCCTAGCATCATCTCCATCCACCAAATGTATCCCCAGATTCATTCCAACACTGTCCAGATCACTAAAAACCTAGGCTTTACCGCTGACCTTCTGCCTTCTGCCTGTTACATCACCTTTCTATTACGCTCGCCAGAGTAAGCAGTGTCAGAAAACCACCTACGTCACAGACAGGTCAACCTAGAGAGAAACAAACCAAAAGGACAATACCATTTGGCTAGAATAATGAGGTAAGTTTTTTTGTTGATTGTTGTAGTTTTCAAAGGGACAGTCTGTTTACAGATGTTACATGACTACACACAAGCTGCCTTAGCTAGCTTTCTGTAAGTGCCTACGCCAAACTCCTCACAGTGGAAGAAAGCTTATTTCACTCACGGCTTTACAGATTCAAACCCAAGAGGCCAATTCTTTGGCAGCTGGTGAAACCACAAATAGCAGTGAGTGACAGGGGATACATAGAAAAACCCAGAACAGAGACACAGAGCAAGGTCAACGTCCAGGGCTTTGTGGCCTCGCCTCCTAAAGCCAACATGACGTGACATGGGGCTCCACTTCAACAACTCAATCCAATCCAGTTACTTCCAGACACTGTAACTAGACTAAGTCTCTACCCTCAGCCCATTAACCTTTAACACTGGACTTAAGAGACCCAGCCTTTGACCCGTGGGCCTCTAACAGTCAATGAACAAACCTCCAAGCCACAGCATACCCTTCATCCACAAAGCTGGAATCCCAGAACAGCGCCAAAAAAAAAGAATTATGGCTAACAGGATCTTTAAAGATTATATTCTAGGGCACAGAGGACAGGGAACATCCCAAAGCAAATCTGCCCCAACAGGAAGGCTGTTGTGGCTCTTTCATACTTACCCAAATCACAGTCATTTCCCGAATTCCTCTGCATTCGACACAAAACAGCACAGTACCCACCCAAGGGGACAGAACAATAGGAGTGGTGAACAGATGACCTTTGACATGAGAGTTTTTCTCTCATTCTATTGCATTCCGAAAAGCCATTACTCAGATTTCACCATGTCCCATGGCAATCCTTAAAAATCCTAAATTCTAGGGCAAGTGTTTAGCCTTTAGTAGTCAATCGGAGTTTGCTGGAAAAGGTGATGGGAGTAAGGGGGGAAACGAGGCAGGTCGAGAAGGAAGGAAAAGGTCTTCCAATGGGTGAAAGAGACCAAATAAAGCTTTTGACATTGTGGGGAGGTGGGAGTACTGTGTCCTGCACATGCAGCGCCTGTTCTATATATTTTTTTTTCTCCTGGAAGCTTTGATCCCGTGGTCTCTGAAAAGAGATTAGAGAAGGGAAGACAGATATTGAGATCGGCAAGGATGTGCTGACTGAGCAAGGAAGTTTTGAGGCAATGAGAGCGAGAAATTTCAACAGTGTCTGAGAAAGCTAAGGGAAGGAGGCCGGTGAAGGGGGCTGTTGAAGGCTTTGGGGAGGCCTCAGTGACAATCCTGCCTGTTTGATGGAGATCTGAGTGAGTCCTGGGAGGCCTGCATGCCAAGTAAGGATTCATAGTGAATGACACAGCTTCTCTTGGGAGACCTCATCCGACTCAGAGGAAAGGAACATGGCCCACCTTCACCACCTAGTGAAAATACACACGAATTACAGGAGCAGGAGTGGCACCAGGGCTCACATTACATGGACAGCAAAGATTTTTTTTTTTTTTCATTCTCTCCATCTGCTATTAGCTAGCATGCTTGCAAAAGAGTTCAGCATAGCAACCAAGTTCTGCCATTCCCTTCCCAGCTGATACTGCTCAGTTAATTTACAGTTGGCATTTACTGGTTACATTGATAATATGATCACAGCTCATGCAGAGCTTTTACACACATTATCTCACCAATGAGCACAACATAGATACAAGCTACCAGGTAAAGTTAGAGAACCAAGACACGAAGAAGTTAAGTGATGAGCTGAAATATGATTTAAAAGGGTACATCTTATGCTCTTAAACTTCTCGTAACTAGTGACCGTGTCCACTTTCCATGCTGATTCGAGAGTAAATGCACAGGGTTTTGTTTCCTGTTTCATTGATCAGGAAGCACTACCACTGGGATAAAACAGAAGACACACCAACCCCATCTAGCACATTTATTCCTAGGTGCAGACTGTCCCCTACACCAGCTACCTGATCAGTTCCACCCTATTCCCAAATCCCACACCAGTTCGCTACAAGCCCCATCACACATAACAGCGGGTGCTATGACCTAGTTGGGGCAGTCCCTAATAACTCCCACCAGGTCTGCCCCTAGTCCCAGTTTTTGTATGTGCCAGCCTCTGCTGTGGCTTAGCTCAGCCCAACCGACCCTGCACTAGCTGGCGCACACAAGAAGTCAACTCAGGTCATCCCAGGTGAGGTTTTTTGGGGTACTCCCCAACTAGACTTCTGAACTCAGACACCAGTCACAGGGAAAATCACAGTACATACATAGTCCAACCCTGGAGCATTCAATCTTTTTTTTTTCCCCATTTTTCGACTACTTTAACATCTAGAAAGAAATGCAAGCATTTGAAGAGTAGTGAATGGATCCCCCTTCTCCTTTTTCTCACTCTTTCTCTTTTTCCTCTTCCTCTCTCTTTTTACACACACACACTCGGAAATAGAGGGAGTCTGCCTTTCAAACAAAATAAATAAAATTTAAGATACAAATTTATTTTGATAGAAAAAAAGTTTTGAAATCGTGCATTTCAATAATAAGCATTCTCACAAGCTTCCTCCAAGTCCCTCATGTGTTCTCCGATTTTTCTAGCAAGCCCTGTGTTCTCTGTGGCTGTAACTCTTCTCTGGGGAGTCCAGGTGCACCAAGGTGGGGAAGCAGACAGGAAGCCGAGGAGGCAGCCTGGTAGTCAGCAGTGTATAGCTCCAGATTCCGTGAGCTCAGACCCTCAAGGTGGGGGGCAGTGGGAACCAGGGCCAAGGGAGTCTGGGGAGGCAGAGACACTGAGAGCGGCTTCTCCAGGCTTCAGATTTATAATGCGGCAACCAGCAATGATTTATTAGGCTGACCTCACGGATCTATACTAGACAAATCTCACCTTCACATTAGGATCAACAATGCCAGAAATTGCTTTACTATTAGAGGAAAAAATATATGCTTTTTATGGCTACCTTTTTGAACCTCATCCCACCGATGACTTACAAAATAATAGGTTTTCTGTATAGAAAATGGCTTGTCTTATGTCCATTTCTAAAGCCTACTTATTCTTTCCTCTAATTTTTTTCCTTGTTTTCCTTCTTAAATCATGAAAATAATACTATGAGTGATAGACTTTTAGGTAACACAAAAGAATATAAAATATTAAGTCAAGGTCCCTTTAATTTTATTTTTTATATATACAAATGGAACAAATTCATATACTTCACACATACAGTTTAAGAATATAATATTTCCCACTCAGTGTCCTCTCACTCACTCTCACCCTTCTCTTTTCTATTCTGAATTTTCACAATGACATATTTCCAATCTACTTCACAATCATAGCCGTAAACCTCCACCAAAAAAAAAAAAAAAAACAAAGTCTGTTTGTCACAAGTATAGACAATGGCTGTACGCAATAATCAAGTCACAAAATGTCAATTTCACTCATGTAAAATTCCCTTTTAATCTTTCTTCCTGATCCAACTCCAAGATGTCACTACAAGTAAACAGTTTGAGGGGTCTTGAAAAAGTTCATGGAAAGGGTGAAATAAAGGAAGATTATACTGGTCTCAAATGCTTTTGGCACCCAAATACGTTTTCCTTTTAACTCTCTTTCTCCGCAAGCTTTTTAGAAATTTATTGATTTGACTTAGCGAAAAGCACAGAGAACGAGAGACACAAAAATATATTCTTTTTGCTGGTTCACTACCCAAATGTAGAGCTGGCACCTGGCCAGGCCAAAAACGGCAGCCAGGAGCTCCACGTGGGTCTCCTACAGAAGGAGCGTGTGAGCCACCACATGTGACCTCTCAGGGTGACAGAAGGAAGCTAGAACAAAGAGGAGGCTGAGAGTGAAGCACCAGGATGCCGGCTGCAGACATTTCAAAGGGCGTCAACCACTGATGTTAACGCTGATGGACCGAAAGCCCACCCCTTCCCCAAACTTTCCCAAGTACCCTTCTGTTCTCTCTTTTTTGAAATATCCTTGTATGTTCTCCCAGACTTTTCAAGGGACTCAAACCAGCACTCTGAGCTGGGATATGGGCAGCCCAAGCAACATATTAACCTGCTACGCAATGCCTATTCCCAAGCAGGTTCTTAAGTGTAAGGTTATTGGATACAAATTTTATGTGGCTTATTTTTGACGTATTTTTTTTTCTAGTAGCTCCTATCAAATTTAATCTCTAGTCAGCAATATCTAAAAGTATTTTTCCTCACATTTCCTCACATTTTTAATCAGCTTGAGATAGCTTCCCTTTTTAGTTGTTTTCCAGACTAATGGATTAAAAAACCACCTCTCTTTAACTTGCATTTTCTTGAGCATCTTTTTGGGTACTTATTGGCCAATGAGATATCCTCTTTTTTAAGATTTATTTATTTTTATTGCAAAGTCAGATATACAGAGAGGAGGAGAGTCAGAGAGGAAGATCTTCTGTCCGATGGTTCACTCCCCAAGTGGCCACAACGGCTGGAGCTGAGCCAATCCAAAACCAAGATCCAGGACCTTCTTCTGGGTCTCCCAGGCGGGTGCAGGGTCCCAAAGCTTTGGGCCGTCCTTGACTGCTTTCCCAGGCCACAAACACGGAAATGAATTGGAAGCAGGGCCGTCAGGATTAGAATCGGCGCCTATATGGGATACCAGCACGTTCAGGCGAGGACTTTAACCACTACGCTATGACGCCGGGCCCAGGATATCCTCTTTACTGTGTAGACCACTCATAGCTTTTGCCCGTTTTCACTATTGTGTGCTTTATGCTCTTTAAACAACAGAAAATTTGATATTTTTCAGGCATGGGCAATGCGGAAGCTGAGAGAACTGAATGGAAAAAATGAGCAACAAAGTGGTGTGAATGGAGCCATTCTGGGCAGCTGAGTAACAAGAATGAGTAGCTGGTCACTAAAGGACCCTGTCGAGCAGATGGACAGATTCCAGGTATTTCCCATCCCCAACATCACCCTTCTCAAGAGTACAGGAAGCTCATGCCTTATTGGACCAGCCTAGGGCTTGTGCCCGCCCTTCTGCTAGAAGAAGTAGTAGTAAGATGATGTCTGAGAGGTTGTACCTTCTTGGTTCATCTCAGCCTGCCTGTCATTTTGATAGACAGCTGCCACTCCACCAACTGCTTCTCATCTCAAGCTCCTGAATCTCTTCCGTTCCCAAACAACACAGAGTCTTTTCACTCCTCAGACAACCTCCCTTGCCTCCCTTGGTTCTGTGTTGTCCGTCTAGCTTTTCGGAGTTCCATGCCCCAGGAAAGACTGATCGTCAAAGTCAAGACCGACACAGACACTTGAATGGACAACGGGAGGTCCCTCAGAGGCCACCAATCAGGCAGCATTACAGTTGTCACTGCCCACAAAGGGAAGCATATCTCCCATCTTATCCTTCCTGGCCATGGACCCTCATCACCACGCAGATGCTGAAGTCATCCTGCATCCACATCCTGGGTACCAGCAGGAACATTTAGCCCTGAAGGCAGCTCCAACCCCAGAACTCACATGAGAATTCATGTCAGCCAGAAAAGGGCCATAACATCAGGACCCAGTCCCGGAGGAACCCAGCAGAGGTTAGCCTTGACTCTTGCCTGAATTTCCAGGACACTGAAACTGAAGCTGCCAGAGAGATCAGGGAACAAACCTCCGATCTATTCCAAAAAGACTTTCCAGCACTTGTTTTTTTGAATCATCAATGGCCCTTCGAATGCAGAAATGTTAATACCCTGGCCCCAGAGAGCTCACAGACAGAGCTATAAACAAGCAATCAAGGCACAGTCAGCCATCCACAACCACAGGCTCTGTGCCTCCAGGAGCAACCAACCATGAAGCAAAAATGTTTGGAAAAAGATTCCAGAAATTTCTGAAAAGCAAAACTTGAATTTGCCACCTGCTAAGCACTACCCTGAATTCAGACAAATGAAGTGATGTGCAGATTCTCCCTGCTGTAGCCTCCCTCTCTCTCCAGCACTCATATTTGAGCATTGCTCACTCAGCATCTCATTTGGGTACTATGGAATTAAGCCTACAATAGTTGCATCTGCACTGAATATGTACAGTTTTTTCCCCATCATTATTCCCTAAGCAATACAGCATAACAATTATTTATGTCACATTTATGTTATATTAGGCATTGTAAGTATTCTAAAGATGATTTAAAGCACACAGAAGGATGTGCTTAGGTAAAATGCAAATACTACACTGTTTGATATAAGGAATTCGCACATCTGTAGATTTGCATATCTCAGGGGGATCCTGGAACCCGTCCCTCACACATACCAAGGGACCTGTGGAGGCAGTACTCATTTATTCAATAAATACATACTGAGCTATATTGATGCTGTCTTTATATTAATTTCTTGCTCACACATCTGTGAGTCAATTGGTTTTGACAGATGTGGGCTGGGCTGGGTCCAGGTCAGGTCCAGGTTGCTGGGCTCGCGTTGCTGTACTTGTCTCTCCTTTTCCTGGGAGGAGCTGGACTTCTAGACATTTTTACCCTGCAGTGGTGACTGGAGTGCAGAAAAGATCAGCCCAGCTCCACAAGCAAATGCCAAGCCTCGGCTTGCATTCTGTCCAATAACATCCCAAGTGGACAAAGTAATAGTCAAGAGGCAAGAAAGTGAATTGGGGGCCTCATGGAGATCCAATGGAAAGAGCATTCCATTTGCAGGGAAGAGCTGACGACTAGAGAAAGTCAATGATGGGCACCCAACCTGGCTCCCAGGAGCCTTGGGTGGCTTTCTACCTCATCTGTGTTCCTGGCTTACTGGAGGAACACAAGCCTCACCTCTGCTCATTCCCACGATGGAACGAGGCTGAACTACCCAAGTGCTAACATTCTGTATCTTCTCCTTTGTTCTTCAGTCAGTGTCACACCTAGAATCAGTTGGGTGATCACACAAAAACAGTTCCAAACAACAGATGGGATTAGAAATCAGGCCACTGGGAACGAAGCCTGTGAGGACGCAGGAGCTACAGTGTAAGCATTTAGTCTGGAATTTACTAAAGATTAGAAAAAAGCAGAAAGAGAAGAGATGGCAGAAGGAAGCACTGTTACAGGCTTGCGATGTTTACACAAGGTTCTCCTTTTCCCTGACACGCTTTCACAGTGGATTGTCACAGAGCTGACTCTCCTCTATTGTCATATCCCAACTCAACACATTCTCAGACAAAGACCCTGACACCCCTGCAATCGTCACACCCTAACACACACCGCTGTCACCCCTGAATTGATTAGGGCTGCATCTGTCTTCAATTTTCATTTGTGTATCTGCTTATTGTCCGTTCTCCTCCCTGTCGGGGACTGAGATACCTTTGTCCTACCTTACTCACTGTCTTCCCCTTGCCTTCCAGAATGCATGGGACACAGTAAGTGCTCAAAGTAATTTTTGAATAGATGCATGGAAGGATGAATCAGTGAATACATTGTAATTATTGAAGAGCTGAGACATGATGGAGGAAAAGAATATAGAAACAAGAAGCAAGGGAAGTAATAAATGAGAATTCTAAAATGTTGTGGAGATGAAAAGGAAGGCAGGTAAGAGGAAAAGCACTTCAGAAGGGAATGGCACCCGGGAAGCAAAGGGTTAATACTGCAGCTACTGCAGGGATGCCTAGTGCCTGACTAAGGTGATGGGGAGAGAGATGCTTAACAAGGGTCTTGTGTCTCATTTGCATTCCTTTATCCATCAAAATCTGACCAGGAGGCACAAAACTGGAAATTGCTACACATTTTGTATTCTTTGTCTGTGCTGGAAACTATTACAACAATAGCTCAGAACTATCCCTGCAGGGATAGAAAGGTCAGAAGACAATCTGTTTCTTGTAAATAAATAATAATAAATTACCATGTTTGAATAGACTCAGGAGTCGCTCTGCGGCTTGGAATGCCACTCCGGATTAGAGCTCCTGATGACAGCCCAGGAAGCTGGGGCTCTGCAGGCTGCCCAGTTACTATCCTTCTCTCCCTTTGTTCTTTTTCTCCCTAATGGAATTCTAATTTGTAACCTTCCTCTTTCAAAGATGTATGACTCCCCAGTGCTTTCTGGGAGAGTTTGTTAGGAGCGTCCTTCAGTTCACTAATTTGTTCTTTAGCTGCATTCCATCTGCTGCCCAGCCTACTCATGCACAATATATTTCCCATTTCAATAACATGTTTTTCATGCCCAAGGTTTCTAAACGGTTCTTCAGATTTTTCTTATTTCTCTTTCCTGTTCCTTATTTCAGGATGTTTCTGATTCTAGTTTCAGTTTGGTTTTTAAGCATTCTGTCTAGTCCATTATTTCTCCTTCTTATTGTGAAGACTATTTGGTGATTTGCTATTTTTTTCCCCATGAACTCACAATCCTTTGGGACTACCTGACATGTTGGCTATGATGAGTGAAGGAGGAAAGCAGACAGGATTGCTGACAGCATCCCTGACTGTAATTTGTGCTTCTGGTGAGTTAGGCTGTGTGGAAGGCCTTTAAGGCAGAGGGCCTGGGGTCCTAATTTGGACCTGTTCAGTCTCCTTTTGCCCCTGGGATATTGATAAGGAATAAAAAATAGACACTCATGGGCCCAACATGGTAGCCTAGCAGCTAAAGTCCTTGCCTTGCACGTGCCAGGATCCCATACAGGCACCAGTTCTAATCCCAGCAGTCCTGCTTCCCATCCAGCTCCCTGCTTGTGGCCTGGGAAAGCAGTCGAGGACAGCCCAAAGCTTTGGGATCCTATACCCATATGGGAGACCAAGGAGAGGCTCTGGGCTCCTGGCTTCCCATTGGCTCAGCTCCAGCTGTTGGAGCCACTTGGGGAGTGAATCACTGGACAAAAGAACTTGCTCTCTGTATATCTCCTCTTCTCTGTATATCTGACTTTCCAATAAAAATAAATCTTAAAAAATATATAGACACTCATGTATTGCTTAACAACTGAAATAATGACAGTCTGATATATATGTTTGGTGATTTTGTGCTTGTGAGGACATCACAGAGCATACTTAACACAAGCTTAGATAACTACATGGCCTATTGATTTGAGCTTATGTATATGTGGTACACCAAGACGGAGAAAACACAAGACTAAGTCAGTCACTACTTGGAGCCAGGGTTCAGCCTCACAGCTGAGCTACTGGTTGGAGGCCCAGGACATCTGCATTTAAGTCCCAGCTTCACTCCCAATTCCAGCTTCCTGCTAACGCATATCCTGGAAGGCAGTGGTGATCACTCAAGTAGTTGACCTCTGGCAGTCATGTAAGAAACATGGATTGGATTTTTGGCTCCTGGCCCACTGTTGCAGACATTTGGAAAGTGAACCAGCAGGTTGAAGCTCTCTCTGTCTGGTGCTTTCTCTTTCTCTCTTGTCTCCTCTAATAACACCTCTCAATTGATAAGTATAAATATATAAATATAAATAAAACAAGGAATAAAATAAATGAAGCACAAAGAATAGATTGGGTGAACATAAAGTGCATAAGGTGGCTACTGTAGGTGTAATATGCATTCTGATTTATAGTAAACGTTTTCTATAAGTAGAAGGGGTAAACTCTAAAATAACAAGAAAATTATATGACAATAAAGACATAAACCTGTAACAAATGCTTATTATCACTGTCAACCACTTAGTCCTGAATGTAATCATGAAGATTTATGTGTCATGTGCGATCATAGGTGCCATCCTTATGTCCCATGTATACTAATGTGCATTACACGTGACTGGCAATGCTGCAGGTTACTTACACAGATAGGTGGATAGCATGTTGCAGTAGCACAACAGTCAGGACTTCCGTGTCACTAGGCAGCTCCATTATGAATCTATGGAACCGTCTTCATGAAGTGCACAGTGGGCCGAGAGTGTTCTACGACAGATGACTGTACATTTAGTCTTTGTCCCTGGTGCCTGGCACAGATTTCCTAGAATTTCCCAAGTGCTAGGAGCCAAGAATATTTTGTTGCTCGTCATAAGCCCCTTTCAGCCACATCTAAGTTTATGCTAATGAGGTGAACCTGGACAAGCCCCTGCAAGCTCAGGATCGTGCCTAGTTGCCAGAGGACCCAAATAGGTGATTGTACACATGCACTCATTACAGCAAGATACTTGGGACCGTATCTCAGGACTCAATTTCTCAAAATGCTGCCACGGTAGATATGCTCATTTTAAATTTTGATTGAAATCGCTTGAGTGCCCTTCAAAACAGTCTCTCAATTTGTATTGTCAATCTCAATGCCAATTTCTCTGCAGAAACGGATATATGGGGTATTACCAAATATTTCAATGTTTACAACAAAATATATAGAAAAAAAATGATACTGTTCTTTCAATTTGCAGTGCTTCTATTAGAAGGAAGACTGGAAAACTTTTTATATGCATATGGTAGGATTTCTTTTAACAAGATAGACTTTCTTCCTTCTCTCTCTCTCTCTCTCTCTCTCCCTCTCTCTGTCTCTCTCTCTCTTTCCTTCATTCAAAGGCAGAATGATAAAGAAAGGGGGAGACACAGAGAGATCTTTCCTTCACTGGTTCTCCACTCAAAATGATAACAATGGCCAGGGCTGGGTTCAGTTGAAGCCAAGAACCAAGGACTAGTTTCTCATCTCCCACAGAGGTGCAGGGGCCCAGCAACTTGGACCATCATTCCCTGTAACCCCAGGCACATTAACAGGCAGCTGGATAGGCGCTATATGGAAGGTGGGGCAGCCAGGACAGGCACCAGCACCCACAGAGCATGCCAGCACTTACAGGCTGAGGATCAGACAATTGAACCATCACATTATCCCCCAACGCATGACCATATCTGTACCACAGCAGAGAGGAAGAGTGTGTGGAAAAGCCACAGAGAGAAAGAAAAGGAGATATATAAGAACTTCCCTTTGGAAACCCAATGACCGGGTAAGCCACATCCCACTCAAATGCATGAGCTTCAGTTGACACGTTTTTTCTTCATTTTTAACAATCTTTACATAGTTAATTAGGGCACGATGGTTCAAGGGCTACAGGAAAGTGGGTAAGACTATTATTTGCACATTTTTTCTGTATCTGGAGCAAAGGGGGAGATAAAGAGAGAATTCCCACCCAGCCTCCCACCCATTCCAGGTCCTCGATGTGGGGCATTGCTCAAGTGGTTTTGATAGTTCAACAGTTATGAATTGCTGCCGCCAATCTCGCTATTCCAAGCACGATGAGGTTGCTGCAGAATTCACTGATTCACATCAGCCAACACTTTTGATGAAACAGGAGCTGACATCAGAGCCCATGCTGTGGCTCAGTTGCTTAAGCCACCTCAGGCAAGGCTAGCATTCCATATGCGTGCCAGTTCACGACCTCGCTCTTCCACTTCCAATCCAGCTCTCAGGTAATGCAGTGAAAGATGACCTGACCATGTGGGCCCTTACCACCCATGGTAGGAGACCTGGATGAAGATCCCTGGTCCAGCCTGATCCAATCCTGGATACTGTAGCCATTTGGGGAGTAGATCAGAGGACAGTAAACACCTCTCTCCTCCCTCTTCTTCTCTTTAAGTCACTCTCTCTAGATATAGTTCTGCTTTTCAAATAAATAGATAAATCTTTTAAAAACCATCAGTAGCAGCCCCAAAACTACCTTCCTCTACTGGCCAAAGAGGGGATTAGAGGAAGAGCTCCGCTCATGTACAATCTGCTGTTAACATCTTGTAAGCCATAAGCCTATACTAATTGGGATGTCTCCTCTAGATGTTAAAGGGCATTTCCAGCATTAATTATAGGTCTCATGTACAGAGAACAAGTTCACAAGCTTTCAAATGCCAGGAAACCCAGGTGTAAGTTCCCCAGTAACCTCTCTCTCCACTCAGGAAAAAATGAAGCATGAGCTCCTCTTGGAAAAGCCTATGTCTACCTGGACACCTCCGGGTACCTGCACCCACATATCCTCATTCTGCGCCACAGAGGATGCCTCTGATAATTAAACAGTTAGTGCCTGCCTGTTAGGACGTAAAACTTGTCAGAGCTTTTACAACACTTGTATTCTTGGCATAGTCTTGTTGTCTTTGGGAAGCCTGGCCACAAAAAATAAGTTGATTTTAACTGCATCTTGCAGGAAATACAACAATTTTTAGCAATTATCTTTGCTTCATGGAAATAAAAGCTTCTGAAAATTAATGATTCTCAATAAGGTACTGGCTTCTTTATATGCAGAACTGAACTGCACAAGATTAAAGAAAAGCCAGGCAGATGGTATTAAGAGAAAGAGTAGTATTGCCAAGAAAAAAAAAAAAAGTACAGAAGTAGTAGGTGGTAAAAGATAAAAGAGCCGTGGACACACAGTCAGGCACCAGGGTCAAATCTTGTGTGGCTGTGGGTCAGTCACATTGCCTCTGACTCTCTCAGGACGTGGTTTTTTGAAACAGTTACATTATCAGGAAAACAAGAGTTTCTTTAAATGTTGACCTAAAACTTCCTTCCAAGAAGAGAACTGATCTGTTTTTTCTTTCTCTCTTTCTTTCTCTCTCTCTCTCTTTTAAGATTCATTTATTTATTTATTTGAAAGGCAGAGTTACAAAGAGAGGAAGATACAAAAAGAGTGAAAAAGAGGAGGGCAGAGGACAATCACTGGCATTCTCCAAACGGCCTCAAAGCCTACAGCTGGGCCAAGCTCAAGCAAGGAGCCCAGGCAGCCTTCTGGGTCTCCCACGTGGGTGTAGAGACCCAAGCACTTGGGCCATCTTCCACTGCTTTCCCAGTGGCAATAAAACGGGGCTGTACTGGAAGTGAAGCAACTAGGTCTCAAGCAAGCAGCTGTTTTACCTGCTACACCTCAACGGTGGTGTCTGACCTTCGTTTTCACTAACTAATGAGCTAATTTGGAAGGTAGGAGACAGAGAAGCAGGAAGCTCCCAGACACTGTCTTACCCTGGAGGACAGGTGACAGGCAGAAAGCCCCTAGGTGGCACCAAAAGTCCCCCTCCAAGAATAGCTGCCCCAGACTCAATTTAGGTGCAGCTGACCAATCAGAAGACAACACATACCTTTACATCAAACTCTGTCATCACCACTACTGAAGGAGTGCAATGGCTTAGTGCAGGCACGGTTTCAGCATCCCGGGGACCTAGGCTTTCTTGCGGACTGATGAACGTGGCCGGGAGCAGATTTCAACAAATTGATTTCACCATCATTCTGGTCTCGGTAGTCCCGCTGTTTCAGTGCGGTTTTGTATGTAACACACTGGCTCACACTCCCCAGATGCCTGCAACAGTAGGGTCATGCCACGCTGAAGCCATGAACTAGGAACTCAACTTCCCACATGAGCAGCAGGGCCGTAACTACTTGAGTCATCGCCTGCTGCTTCCAGGGTGTACTTCAGCAGGAACCTGGAATCAGGAGCAGAGCCAGTGCCTTGAACTTAGACCCCACAAAAACGGTATGCACATGTTCCATATGGCATCTTATCCTTTGCACCAAACATCTGCTCCTGTCCTCTCATCGAATAACTGTAATAGATATTTTTGCTTATGAAGGAAGGCATGCTACATCAATTCAGGTTAGCCTGGGGCAAGAACAAAGGGATAACTGAACTGCTTTGTAAAAGAAATGAATACGAATGTAGCATTAAGTAAGACAGGAGGGAGAGGGAGACATTCAAAGGAGTGAGGAAGACTTTGATCCAGTGCAGTGCCATGGCACAGCAAGTTAAGCCTCTTCCTGTAGTGGCGGCATCCCAAACAGAGGGCCAGTTCAAGTCCTGGCTGCTCCACTTCCAATACAGCTGCCTGTTAATGTGCTTGGGAATACAGATCAAGACGAGCTGAGTCCTCAGGTCCCTGTACACACATGGGAGACTCAGAAGTTTCTGGTTCCCAGCTCCACACCAGTCCAGCTCTGTCCATTGTGGCCATTTGGGCAGTGAACTCAGGGAAAGAAGATTCTCTCTCTCTCTCTCGCTAACTCTGACTTCCAAATAAAAGTAAATAAATCTTAAAAAGAGAGAAAATTTTAACGGAGATGATGTTTGTCACTTCCAGCATGAAGCAGTAAAAAGCACACGCACAGTTCTCTTCCAGCTCGGCACAGAGAAGGCTCCCTCCTCCCTCTGGAGCCTGCAGGCAGTGGAGTACCAGCAGGTATTCACAAGGAACTGACCCCTTGTCATATATTGTGCACTTGGCAGAAGTAAGTATGTGAGTTTGCAGTACTGTAATATATACATGGTGCACACAAAGGCATATAACCTGGCTTCCTTTGAGATCGCCTTTCCTGCTTCTAGCATAAATTCCCTAAGAATTTCTAGGGGAATAAAATAGGTTTTCTACTGCATACAGGCTTAAGGTTTGTACTGGCTATATTCTGCATTCTGCTGTGCCTGGGAAATCCCCACCTCTACAAACTGCATCTCCAAGTTCCCCTCACCTACTGCCAGGTGGATGGAGAGCTCAGGGACTCCTGAGTTGGCCTGCAACTGCTGCCACCCCTGACTGTCTCCCACCTCCTTGGCTCTTTGGGATCACAGTAACATTGCTTCTCTCTCCCTTCCCTTCCCCATCAGGCCCAAAGGGGGTAGTGGCTCCCTGCTCTTGCTCCATTGACTCGCTTAGCTTCTTACTCACACCTCCATAAATACAGGATGCATTTCTTTCTTCCTGGGACCCTGGTGTTTACAAGGCCAACGTCAATCACATTTCAATTTCAAAGGACAAGGAGAATCCAGTATGCCAAAGGTCTTAGGAACAACCAGGCAGTTAGCATCTGGAATACAAATAATTACTTCAAAAACTGTGTTATGAAAAGGCCAAGAACAAAAGAAGTATGCGACACACATGGATCTGAATCTAGAAGAAATAAAGCTTTTGTTTCAATGAGACATCCTGGTATTTCACATCTGTCCATTTTGCTTTGATGGCACTGTCTTTGGTTGAATTGGGCCGTAAATGAAGGACACTGCAGCGCATCTTGCAGTAAATTTTCTGTGACTTTATCTGGCCCTACAAGAGGCTTTTCAGGGTGAGGGTGGAGGAAATTTGAGGTTATACCAAAATCCTGGGGGCATTATTTTTACTTCCCATTGAAGGATGTATAAACTGAAAAGGCAGGTGTCAATCAATACTTCTCCGTACCAGTCACCTGTAGAAACATCCACAGAGTCCCAGGGCGGGGGATCAGGTGGGCCTAGGGGCACCTGGCCCAGATCCTTAGGCCTTTCCTGCAAGATGGGTGCCATGTTCGTGAGCCCTGGGGTGGGGGATCTAGCAGAACATGGATTGCCTGGCCCTGGTCCTGCAGCCCACCTATGAGGTGGGTGTCGGGTTCATGAGCCCCATGGATAGAGGAACTGGTGGGGCTCAGATCACTTGGCTCAAATCCTCGGGCCTGCCTGCGAGGGGTGTGCTGGGTTTGTGAGCCCCAGGGGTAAGGGATCTGGAGGAGCTCGGGTCACCTGGCCCAGGTCCTTGGGCTCACTTGCAAGAAGCTGTCCTCCTCAGTAAAAAGGGCAGAGCAGTGGACACAGACCCTGATGTAAAAGGAGAGTATAGCAGCTCATTTGGTGCCATAGCAGAAGAACAGAACAAACTGGATGACTACCCCAGTCAAACAATGACAGCAAAAAACTTCAGTGAATGGAGACTTGAGGTTGACTATGTCAGCCAATGGACACTTTGAGGGCTACAACAACCTCGGACCAGTGAAATCAACGGCATTTCAGAACTATCCAAGCCACTTGAACAGAATACGTACACACTGGGACCCTGGGTTGATATGAGGTTGATATGAGGTACTCATCCCTGGGTACTGGGATATTTGGAAAGTCAGGTGTGGCTTCCCCCTTTGTCTCTTCCCTTCCCCCAGTAACAAGAAGAAATAGCAAATTTGGAAACAATAAGTTCACCCAATCTTCCCTAACCTCAATCCTTCCCACCTTGATCAACCATGTAATCATTATAAAAAATAATAAAATAATAAAAAAGAAGCATCCATAGAACCTGAAAACTTTAGCTTCTCTCACCACTACCTCTCCTCAGACTCTGTGTTAGGCACCTACACAACGAGCTGGCAACACTGAATCAGAATCTCTGATTCAATATCGGCTTATGTTTGAACCCAATTCCTGTTTGATGGGATGCAAACAGAATTGAAGACCTCACTATCATCAAGTTAACTCAAGAAGGGATGCCAAATATTACCATAGGGCCCAAAACACAGGGGGGTATAAAAGAGATACTTGGTAATGGGAGGAAATGAAGCATGCCATACACAGAGCGACTCCAAAGTGATTCATGTAAGTAAAACGCAGCCACCTGGAACTGTGCAAGGCACTTACACTGGTTTATCCAGAAACTCAAAGTCAGTTCCAAGAAGGTGAATTCATGCACTTCTTTGGAAAATTCTACCTGTACTCTTCCACCGACTTTCCCTGACAGTTTTAAAGGTTCTGGTGACCTGCAGAGCCAGGCATGCGATGGGTCATGTTCTCCAACTAGAATAATAGAGAATTTCTAGAATTTTCTAGAATTCTAGAAAAAACAGAGAATGCACACCTTCGAAGGGCTATCAGAATCCTTGCTCAACCCTTGCAGATTTCAATGTGGCCAGATGGAGGGGAAATTATCAACGTTATGTAGAAAGTAACCTTCTAATAAAATCTACAAGTAGATAACTTGGATGTGTGGAACAGCCCAGAGCTCTCTGAATCCTCAAGTCCACTAAATAACTATTGAGCATCCCAAGATAAATTAGCATAGCGACCGAACGCATGAGCTCTAGGACACAACACTGAGTATGCCACATGCCAAGTGGATGACTGTGAGTCATCTTTTTCCTATGTCTCAGCTTCCCTGACTACCAAGCAGGGATAACAGCAACGCCTTCTCCATAAGATCATCTTGTGTACTGAATGAGTTAGTATGTTTGCTGGCTAGTAAAAGCACTGTTAGTACTTGTTACTACAGCTCTTACCTGGATGGCCCACAGGAAACTCACATTCACATCTCAGAACAGATCAGCATGTCTTTACTCTCTGAATCACACAGCATTTCCACTAAGCACATCAAGCTACTGATGGTATAAACCTCGTGATTATTTTCTCAGGGAACAAAACCCAACCTTTTCTAATTATTAATATTGGAAAGGAATAAAGAGTGACAGGTCTCTTTGGAGATGTGCGAAGATTATGTGCAGAGGAGTTAGAGAAATAAACTTTTTAAAATTCTTGTTTATGTATTTATTTGAAAGGCAGAGAGACATAATCTTCTACCTGCTGGTTTATTTCCTCAATGCCCACAATAGCTGGTGCTGCAGCAGGTCAAAGTCAAGAGCCAGGAACCCAATCCATGTCTCCAGGTGGGTGGCAGGGACCCGAACACTAGAGTAATCACCTCCTGCAGGATGTGCATCAGCCAGGAGCTAGAATCAAGAGTGGAGCCAGAACTCCCTCCAGCAGGGAGCACATCTCAAGCAATGTCTTAACCACAGCACCGAACATCTGCCCCAAGCCCAACTTCTTCAGTCGTCACCCTCTCCAGCTGAATCTTGCACAGCTGGTGCCCAACTCCATCCAGTGCTGTCTTTGAGGCATCCTCACTGTGCCTTCTTCCTACAGCCCTCACCTGAGGGCTTCAGTTCAGCCTCAGTTCGGTTCCTGCGCTGGACCACTGGGGTAAAAGCCCGGAATTCATTTCCCTGATTGCAATATCAACCTGTGTGCCCATCGCCATCCCACACCAACCCTTCACTCTGTGGCTGCAATGACTTCCAAAAGACACAGCTGTGTGTTAGGCTGGGCCAGGATATGCTACAAAATAAAGCACCTCAAACTTCAAAGCCTGAACACAATGAAGGTTTGTTTTTACTGACAAAGCAATCCCATGTAGTTGGGCAGTCCTTCTGAATCACTCTCCTCTAACTCAGAGACCTGGTTTGTTTATGTTATGCTATGCTATGCTATGTTATGTTATGTTATGTTATGTTATGTTATGTTATGTTATGTTATGTTATGTTATGTTATGTTGTGTTATGTTATTTGTTATGTTTAGCTATGCTCTCTACAACTCAAGGCCTGGTTTTCAAACCTGGATCTCAGAATCCCTCTATAATATTCAAGAAAGTCTGCCCAGTGAGGATAGCCAGCAAACTCACCATGTCATAAATTACCGTAGAAAATTGTCACATGCTTATTTATTTATTCATGCAAAAGTAATAACTCATCACATAATTTCAAACACACTAAAGACTTTAAGTCCAACAAACTAAAAGTGCAAATAAAAACGGAATGTTTTGATCTAACAAAAAAAAATTAGTGGGCAAACAGGTATTCTTTTACATATCTTTACAAATCTTTTGAGCACGACTTAATTTTTAAAAAGCCACATTTCCTCATTTGCTTCCACATTCAGCCTGTTGTGTTGTGCTATGTTGTCTTGGCTGAGTTAAATGAAGAAAACCCAGCCTCACGCTACGTGTAATTGAAAAGGGAAGAGTAGTATAATCATATTTCCAGAGGATAGTGGATATTCTCCTTTGAAACTGTACGAGCATTTGACAAGTGCTTATTTTCTTAAAGGTTATTTGCAATGTAGACTATAAAATCCTATCAATGAACTTTTCATATTCTGCTACACTTTATACTCCGCTTCGTAGATCTGTCTTGCGGTTTGATGGATCTTTTACCTCTATGATTTCACAACACCATCCATTGGTCATTTGGAAGACAGTGGTTTGCTGAATTATGCAGAGCTTCTAAAGGTTGACACATTTCACGATGCAACTTTTTTTTTAAATCACAGCAATTATTATCCCCAGTTTTATTAGAAATGACCCTGAAAACTGGGAAGCTGTTAAACTCACCAGGACAGATGCAAGTTTTTCAAAATTCTAATTTTTGCCTAGAAGGTGAATTTTGTCACTGCAATAAATACTGCTCCTTATTTTCCTGGAAGTGATGGACTCTTATCATTCATTCTTGGGAAAACATTATGGGACACTCATAGTTTGTCAGACATTCTATCATGTAAAAAATGGTGCTACGTTTTTCAAAAGGCAATCAGATCATTAAACGTAATCATGTTTTCCAAAACGAAAGTTCAGTGAAAAAAATATTGTTGTTTCACATTTAGAGGGAAAAAAAAGTCCATAATGTTGGGCTTGCAACCCAATTGCATATGTGCTTCTTACCAAGGCAATCATCACACCTGGTACATTCAAGAGTGCAGAGAACATCCCATTTCAGCACACAGAATAAAAATGATGTATACTCAAGGCTTGGGATTGAATAAAATTCATATTTTTACTGCTATATCAAGGACATTGATAAATGAAAGTGACATTTTTATAAATTATCACTATTATGTTGATTATTATGAGAGGCAGAGAGATAGAAAGAAACAAAGAGAACTCCTGGGGCTGACATTGTGTTGCAGTGGGTTAAGCCATCGCTTATCAGAGTGCTGGCTGGAGTCCCAGCTGCCGCACTTCTGATCCACTTCCCTAGGAACTCATCTGGGAAAGTGGTGGATGATGGTCCAAGCACTTGCACCATGGCCACCCTCAAGGGAAATCAGATGGAATTCCTGGTTCATGGGTTGCATCTAGCTCAGCAACTAGACGGACAATCTTTGTCTCTCCCTCTCTTCCTATCACTCTACTCTTCAAGAAAATAAATACATACACAGAGTTCTACAGAGTATATACCGGTATAACCCCCAAATGCCCACAAAGTCAATCACAGGGCTGGGCCAAGGATGATGCTGGCAGATAGAACTTCAGGCCAGTTCTCCCATGGGTGGCAGGAAGCCAGTTACTTCAGCCATCTACTGCCACCCAGAGTCCATATTCACAGAAGCTAGCACAGGAGTAGAGACAAGACTTGAACTCAGACACTCCCTCATTCTTTTTTTTTTTTTTCAAAGACTGCTGACAGAGTTAGATGCCACTGTTTTGATCCAAGTGAAGTCAGTTCTATTACAAAAAAAAAAAAATTTAGTTCATTATGAATGTTCTTGATATTACAAAGCTGCAATAATAAAGACTGTATGATGCTGGTTAATTTAGAAACATTTTTCCTTTAAAATGAGGAGCCTCAGAAAAATTCTAATTGGTCATAGATATTTGGTAAAATGTGTTAAAAGTGCTTTGAAAAATGAAAATTTTAAGTTTTCCATTCCTTGTCTTTCCATATAAATTTTGGAATAATCTTGTCTATATCCATGCTGGGATCTGGGTGTAAACTGAGATAAACATGTGTCCTGCGACCACACTGACTCACTAAAACTCTAGGAGTTTTGTTTGTAGATTCTTTGAGATCTTCTCTGCATGAGGGCACTTCAAAAAGTCCTTTGAAAAAGGGAATAAATATTTAAGTATTTTGCTGCCAAAAAATCTGAAATTCATACAGTATTCTCACAATGTGCATTTTCCATAAACTTTTGAGGATTCCTGGTATCCAAGTTTGTCATCTGAAAAAAAAAATTCTTTTTTCCTTCCTTTTTTCCTACCTTCCTTATCTTTTCTTGCCTCCCTGCACTTGCTAGAATTATCCGTGTCAGGTAGACACTGCTTGGATCCATCTTGCTTGCAGAACACATTCTATATGACTTCAGTTCTTTCATCTGAAAATCTGATGAGCTAACACTTTTCTGACTATTCAGTCTCTGGTAGTTTTCCTTGCTTGGAAGTTGACTTTCTTGGACATCAACACCATCACTCCTACATTCCTTCAATTGAGACTTACATCACACATCTTTTATTTCCACTCTTTCACACTACATCATTATATATGAAGTAAGCTCCTGGCTGGAAGCATATAATTGTGAGGTTTTATTAAATTATTTATTTATAACTGTGAGGTTTTATTAAATGATTTGTTTTTATTTAAAAAGCAGGATTATATATATATGTGTGTGTTTTATATATACATTTACATGTATATATATATATATATATATAGAGAGAGAGAGAGAGAGAGAGAGAGAGAGAGATTTTCCATCAGCTGGTTCACTCTCCAGATGGCAACAACGGCTAGAGCTGAGTCGAACTAAGGCTGGGAGCTAAGAGCTTCCTCCAGATCTCCTGCGTGAGTATAGGATCCCAACGCTTTGGTTCATCCGCTACAGCTTTCCCAGGCCGTAAGCAGGCAGTTAGACTGGCAGTGGAGCAGGAGTAGAGAGGAAGGGAACTACAGCCCACATGGAAAATCAGCACCACAGGTACAGACTTGGCCCATCTATACCACCAGCTACTAATTGCTTGCTTCTGAAGACATATGTAATCATTTACATTTGGGATAATTATTGATTTTTTTAGGGTTTGTCTTCCCTTTTGTCTTCAAAGATTTATTTATTTTTATTGGAAAGTCAGATATACAGAGAAGGTCAGATGGAGAGGAAGATCTTCCATCCATTGATTCACTCCCCAAGTGGATGCAACGGCTGATGCTATGCCGATCCGAAGCTAGGAGCCTGGAACCTCTTCTGGGTCTCCCACACAGCAGGTGCAGGGTCCCAAGGCTTTGGGCCATCCTTGATTGCTTTCCCAGGCCACAGGCAGGGAGCTGAATGAGAAAAGCGGGGCCACCGGGATTAGAACTGGCGCCCATATGGGATCCTGGTGCATGCAAGGCGAGCGAGGACTTTAGCTGCTAGGCTACCACGTTTGTCTTCCCTTTCGTTTCCTGTTTCTACTGATTTTCTTTGTTTTCTTTCTCTTGCCTTCCTGTGCATTCAGATATTTTTCATTTTGACTTGCATATGTTGTTGTTAACTGTATTATCTCTTCGTGGAGCTTTTTTGTGGCAGCTGTTGGTATTACTTATGTCATAATTTACCAGTTTACTGGTGTCAGAAACTCACCAGCTCAAGTATGGAAAGTTTGTTTTCCTTTCCATTCCCTTATCCTTCAATATGACTGTTTTAATTTTTCCTTTAGGCATGTTTATAACCATATCCAATAATGTTATAAATTTTGTTTCAATTTTCAAAAATGATAGAGAAGACTTGAGAACAATTAAAATGTGTTTCTTCACATTTTTACCACATTCTTTCTCCTTTTGTAATGTAAGATTTTTTTCTTTTATCATGTTCTTTTTATTCAGAGAAATTTCTTTAGCTATCACTTTTGTGAAACAATGCTGGTGACAAAAAAAAAAGAAGGCTGTTGACAAATTTACTTATTTCTTCCTTCAGCTAAAAAGGTCTAATTTACTCTACATTCCCAATGATATTTTTACTAGATATAGAATTCTGGATGGCCTGTTATTTTATTTCAACATTAAGAAAAATAAATACTGGGAGCCAGGCACTGGCATGGCCAGTTGAGCTGCCACCGGTGGCGCCAGCATTGTGTATGGGCTCCAGTTTGAGGACTAACTGCTCCATTTCCGATCCAGCTCCCTAGGAAAGCAGCAGAGGGCGGCCCG
Source organism: Ochotona curzoniae (assembly GCF_017591425.1). Taxonomy (NCBI): domain Eukaryota; kingdom Metazoa; phylum Chordata; class Mammalia; order Lagomorpha; family Ochotonidae; genus Ochotona; species Ochotona curzoniae. Next base: position 11,070,082 of record NW_024465421.1, read on the forward strand.
CATGCACCCATGTGGAAGATTCAGAAGGAGGTCCTGGCCTCCGACTTAAGACTGACCCAACTTCAGCCATTTTAGCTGTTTGGGTAATGAATTGCAAATGAAACTTCCCTCTTTTTTCTATAACTCTTTCAAATAAATCAATCTTTTAAAAAAGATGGAAAAAAAATATTTTACCATCTCTCCCTAGCTTCGACAGGTTCTAATTAAACTATACATTATTTAAGTTATTTAAATTATTTTACCCCCACAGATAAAGTGTTATTTTTCTCTGTCTACTTTAAAGATATTTATTTTTCAGAAGTTTAAATACCATGTATCTTGGCGTGGATTTCTTTAGCTTTGCCCTTATTAAATCTTCTACTTTATGACTTATATCAAATTGAGAGATTTTCAGCCATTATTTCTTTAAAGCATTATTTTTGAGCCTTCTCTTTCTATCGTCTTTCTGTAACTAACTTGACATAAACGTCAGATTCTTTGTTACACTCCTAAGTCCTACAAGTCCCTGGGGCTCTGTTCTTTCAGCATATTTTATTTAGCTTGGGGAAATTTCTGTTTTTCTACTTTTTATAAGGCTCTCTGATAGGTAGAGTTACACAGAGGGAGAGATAGAGAGAGACTAAGAAAGAGACTATCTACTGTTCACTCCACCCATGGACTCAACAGCCAGGGCTGTCTTAGGTCAAAGTCCACCGGATTCTCAGATGTGAATGACATGGGTCCACGCAGTTGGGCCAACTTCCACGCAGTTGGGCCAACTTCCACCACTTTCCCCAGTGTGTCACCAGGGAAGCGGAACAGTTGAAACGTGAACAGATATATTTGGGGATGCCAGCACTGGAGGCAGCAGCTCGACTTGCTGTGCCACCACACTGGCCCCTATTCTGTTTTCTCATGTACTGATTGTTTTGTGACCTCCCCTCTGCTGTTGGCTCGTTCACTGAGTTTTGTATTTCAGTAATTGAAGTTTTCAGTTTTATTATTTCCATTTGATTCTCTTTTATGGCTTGTTCCTTTGCTGAAATTTTCTATTTCTTTTCTGAGTCTATTCTTTAATTTGTTTCAAGAATGTAATTGCTATTGAAGCATTTTTATCCTGGCTGGCTGCCTCAAAACATCTGCCAGATACTTCTCACATCTCTTGCATCTTGTTGTTGACATTAATTGTCTTTTTATTCAGTTTGTGATCTGCTTGAGTCTTGAAATGATAAGTGATTTTCAGTTGCAACCTGAACATTTTCATATTGTCTTAGTGACTTGGAATCTTATTTAAACCTCCTGCTTTAATTGGATTTTTCTAATATCTCTCTAGAGACAAAAACAGACATACCACCTCATTCCCGAAATGGCACTGGGAATACAATTCCTTACTTAGCTCACCGGCATCCAAGCTGGGGTTTTCTCATTACTGTTGGAGGTGGGAGCTTCTGCTCCCAGCCTGGTCTCCATTGACACTGACAGAAGTGGCTTTTTCACAAAAAAGCAATGTTAAAGACCAGGACTCTCCACTAAGGCTCCTCTGTGGTCTCAAGGTGAACCCTCCAGTGAGACAGCACTGAGAAACAGGCCTTTAAAAAAGAAAGAATTATATTTATTTTTTTTTTAAGATTTATTTTCTTTTTACTTGGAAAGGCAGATATACAGAGAGGAGGAGAGACAGAAAGGAAGATCTTCTGTCTGATGATTCACTCCCCAAGTGGCCACAACGGCTGCAACTGAGTCAATCTGAAGCCAGGAGCCTGGAACCTCTTCCGGGTCTCCCATGCAGATTTACGGTCCCAAGACTTCGGGCCATCCTTGACTACTTTCCCAGGTCACAAACAGGGTGCTGGATGGGAAGCAGGACTGCCGGGAGAAAAACGGGCACCTATATGGGATCCTGGTGCATACAAGGCGAGGACTTTAGCTGCTGGGCTAATGCGCTGGGCCCAAGAAACAGGTCTTAAACAACAATTAGACCATGAGGTTCCTCTCTCATTACTGGAATTAAGGCTCTTAGAAGAGACTTTGCATCCCATGTGGCTGTCTTTCATTTCTTCCTTTCTCTGTGTGAGGACACATCTCTTCTTTCCTCTGGAGGAGGCAGCCTTCACCAGACAACTGCACCTGCTCCTGTCTGAGGACCCAGCCTCCAGGACGGTGAGTGAGCAAATTTTCACTCTACAAGTGACCCAGACTCAGGTGTTTTGTTACAGAAGCACAAATTACTCCAGAGGGGGAAGAGGGAGGCATTTCCCAAGTGCCACATGGGGTGAAATGGAATCCATGCTTTCCACATCGTCTCTGGTGAAACTCCAAGGCGGGAGTATGGCATCTTGCTTCCCTGGCTGGGATAGAAAACCTTTTTTTCTGCCAGGGGTCATTTGGACATTTATAACATGCATTCGTGAGCCATAAAAAATCAGCATAAAAATTAGCCAGCTATAGATTTGATGAATTTCAAGGCCGAACTGTGATTGACTTGGCTGGGCTAGAACAAGTGACTCTGTGGGCCTTATACAGCCCACGGGCCGGACGTTCCCCACCCTTGGTAGTTGCAAGTCTGGGATGGATGCAACGAAGAGAAAACCAAGTGAACTCACCAGTGTATTATTCTTTGGCCCATAGACTGTCTGCCTTCTCTCCACTTTCCAGAGTCTTCTGATGTTTGTTTTACAAATAACGTCTAGGGAGTTTTACTTTTACTCAGCAGGGAGAAAAGGGAGAGTATTAGTTCTCCATGTTCTCACAGACAGAAGCATAGAAACTAGGGTTGGTTTGCTTGTTTTTCACGTTTATAAAGAAAGCTTCGTCTCTCTTACCCTCTCCTCTTTTCCACAAGTTATAAATGTTAACAGCCTGGAGTATATTCCTTCATTCACTTTTCATACTCATTCACACACACTCACACATGTTTTATAATGATTTTTACCTAAAAAGAAACATTGTATTATAAATATTCCTATGCAATCTGTTCCTCTGTTTCATAATATTTAATAGATATCCTCCAACAGTTGTATGTACAACAACATTATAAGGTCATGCTTATTTGTTTCTAGTTTTATTGCCTTTGCAAATAATGTTATAGGGTAGGTTCCCAAAAAGAGGATATGTTAATACAAACAGCATATGCAGTTAGACAGGAAACTTGGCATGAGTATGGCCCCCAATATCACATTTCCATGAGTAATAAAGGAGAATATACATTCTTCCAGCATCCTTGCCAACTCAAAAGGATCTGTCAAATTTTTAATTTTTGCCAATCTACCAGGGGTGAAGTTGTGTCTCACTTTACTCATTTATTTGTTTACTTATTTATTTGAAAGGCAGAGAGTGAAAGAGGAAGAGAAATCTTCTACCTACTGGTTCGTTCTTCCAATGCCTCCAATACCCAGGGCAGGGACAGACAGGCCAATGTCAGGAACCAGGAACTTCACCCAGGTCTCCCACACGGGTGAAAGGAACCCAAGTATTTGAGCCATTGTCTGCTGCCTCCCCAGGCTGCCAGCAGGAAGCTGGATGGAAGCAGGGCAGGACTCAATCCCAGACACTCCAACATAGGGTGTCAATATCCCAAGTGCTGGCTTAACCTACTGCAGCAAAATGCCCCAATATTTCAATGTTATTAGCCTATTTATTGGCCACCTTGATGATCTTCAGTCTTCCTTTCTTCCCACTTTCTTGTTAGGGACTAGTATGTGGCTCCTCTACAGGGGTTCATTGTAGAGTTTCATCTGTCAAATGTATTACAATCTATTGTCACACTTCTGTGAAGCTTTTCCTTATATCACATTCACCATGTTGCATTGTCCTTTGCTGACAACTGCTGTTTCTGCTGGCAACCGTGCTCCTGAAGCTAAGGACCATTTGTTCAACTCTGCAGCCGCAGTCCTACACAGTACTTTGTGAATAGGAACTGCTCAAAGGGTGTTCGCTTTGGTTGTTAAATTTCTATCTCAGTAATAAAAAAAAAAGGTCCCTCCATGTTTCCCCTCCTTCGTGCCACCATGAGTGACACGTTAATTACAGATGTTCCATCAAGTGTCAGTGTAACCTGAACAATTACAATGTGAAGCAAAGAGTACAGTTAAAATGACAGTACCCTTATTCCCATGAGCCTGAGTAAGGACAAGAAAATTGCACCATCTGCCTAGAATTAGATGGAAAGGCTTGGCTCACACAGGACATTGCAGGAAATAAGCGGGAGTGTGCGTATTTGTTATTCCAGGTTATGAAGCTTATTTTCATGTTGTCTGTCATTTGTGGAACAATCAGACACTACAGTTGGCTCAAAGCTTTTATACTAAGTGATCTAGGCAAGGAGCAGGCGTGAGATAAAGAAGGAAATGTTGTTTCTCTTCTAAGAGGCTGTGCCCTACCCTGGCAACCAAGGGGCCTTGTGATCAGTCAGTGCCATCAAAAAAAAGTGACAAAGAGTAGGAGTTAAAAGGAAGATGGGATAAAGAGAGAGAAAGAGAGAAAGATGGAGGACAAGCAGAAGGAGGTAGGGAAATAGAGGATCTATGCTTCTAAGGAACTGAGAAGACAGAAACATCTGTGGAAGTGGTTGAGACAGAAGAAACCCTGCCTTCAGAGTTACATAAATGTTAGCTGTAGTGCTGCCTGCTACTTGCTGACTCCTCCCTGGGGTGTTCAAACTGACTGGTTACCTTCATTGCACATGAGCTGCTAGTACCAACCTCCCTCTGTTGTGGGGTAGGCAGCTAGTTCAGGCTCACAAGCTTGGAAGCCACTCCTCCCATCACCTATGTGGTTCTTTCTGCCCATCTGTGACACTCACCTATCTGAGGGGGCTGGTATTGCATTGTTGTAGAAGCACTCCCCTTGCAAGCCCCCATAAAGGCCCATGATATGTAGTGAAGTAGGCAGCTAGTTCAGGATCACAAGTTTGGAAGCCACTCCCCACCACCACCTACGTGGTCCCTCCTGCCCACCTGTGATGCTCACCTATCATCACCTGGAACCTGAGAGTGGGAAGTATTGCATTGTGTAACCACTCCCCTCATAAGCCCCTATAAAGGCCCATAAAAGGGAGGGGCTCACCCTCTTGGACCTGTGCTTCCAACACTTTGGCACTCTGACTCTTGGCCTCCCCAGTACCTGCTTACTCTCTGGCTTTCCATGGACAGACTCGGGACAGGTAGCCCCTGAGCATGGCCCCTGTATAGCTGTATTCCTCACCCTCTCTCTGTTCACGGCTTGGGCAGGACTTTAAGGATAGCAATGCTAAGATGCTTTGTATTTCTAATTTGTGTACTTTCAAGAGTTTCAGGAAAGGTGAGGCCTAGTAACAGAATGTGGGCAAAGAAGCCAGGGAAAGGTGGATGTCTGCAGCATTGTCAGTGTATCCAGCTTGTTTGCTGCATGTCTCTTAGGATAGCTTACATTACTGGGGAAGCTGGGACATAGGTCTTCAGTTTAACGGATGCACTTTTGTTCCATTTGTTTCTATCAACTGGATTGCCATATGGACTTGTCATTTGCTAATTTCTAGTAGGTCCTGTTATCACCAAGCTTGGTCAATACCCCCTTAGATTTGTAACTGGCATGATCTTCCTGCACCCCGCTACACCTCCATCCTTGCCCCAGAGAAGTTTCATGTCCCATTCCTCACCCGGTTGTTTCCGTTCACTTGACTACTGTGGCTCATGCTTGGTTTGAGTGGTGGTTTTCTGTCAGATTGGCCTAATCCAACCCAAGTTGTACAAAGATGCATCCCTTGGTTGGAAAGACACCAGTACGTCCCTGGGACTGAAGACAGTCTATCCCTGCTTCTGTTTCCATGGCTGAACTTTGCTTCCAAGACTCTACTGAGCTCAGAGAAGACCATCTGTCTACACAATCCAGTCAGTCCCACAGAGGTTGCACCTGCTCATGCAGTGGTATCCTCCCTTGACTGCATTAAGAGTTCCCAGTGAGCAAAGACATTTTGGTCTTACTGGACAACTCCTATTGTGAGAGGTCAGATGGCATAAGAAGCAGTTAGGGTCTCTAGGGTCCCTGGTGTAAAATGTGAAATCTTGCTTCTCCCCCTTTCTTACTCTTGCAAGACATCTTCTCCCCTGAGGGACAACAAAGGGACAGAATAGACTTGCCTGCATTCTCAGCTTATCATCAGAATGGGAGGAGACATTGTTGCCCATTGCAAAAGAGGCCTTTTTTCTTTCTGTCCTTTGAGTGACTCATTTGAACCCCCTCTCTGAGTGCATAAAAGACACCGTGTCCATCATTTCCTTGGGTCTTTCCTCCCTTGGAGCCCCCTCCTGTCACTATGGCAGGAGCCTTCTTACTCCCTTTCCTAAATAGATTGTGCTTTGCAAGCTAGAGTTGTCCGTATTAGCTTTTTTTTTTTTTTTTTTTTGAGGGGGGACCACAAACCCTAGACTCCAGAGACAATAAGTTAGCCACACAAGAGGTCTTTATTTCCATAGGGAAGAGCTGTAGGGAGGCAGAAAGTGGGAGCAGAGAGAAAGAGAGAATGAGAGAAGAGCAGAGAAAGACAGAGAAGAGCAGCGACAGGGAGTACATGAGGAAAGAGAACAAAGGAAACAGGCACCTTTCTCTCTCAAAACAAGAGAGCTCCAAGTCTTTGAGGCATCCCTGCTGCTCCCCAGGGTGTGCCTTAGCAGCAAGCTGGATCAGGAGGCAGAGCAGGGACTCAGTCCCAAGCACTCAGACAGGGGGTGGCCAGCCCCAACAGGGAAGCGTTTAGCTGAAAATGTGAAGGAACTATCTTTACTTAAAAATCTAAAGACAAAAAAGAAAACCTAGTAAATTGAAACAATGCTATTCTTCTAATTAAGTCACTATTCTAAATAGAGGTCAGTCATCCATAAATCCATATGTGAGTGAATTATAAATGGTTAAAATAGAGCCAAATATTTCTGGAATTTAGTGATTCCATAAAAGGTTTCATCTGGGGAAAAACAATTATGCCTAAGAATCGCCAATAAATTCTTAAATTATAAGAATAACAATAAGGGACATATCATGAAATATTATGAAACCAAAATGATACAACAATATAGTACTAGTCCACCAATAGGCCAAAGTATGAATGGAGCATAATTTGAGAGTCCAGAAATAAATCAGATTTCAGCATCTGAAAAAAAATGTAATTTCTCATTGGTTAAAGCAGTGGGGAGCTATTCAATAAATGTTGTCATGGTGCAATTGTGTAGTCACTCAAGAAGAAATTAAGTTAAATTCCCTTCTTATTCCAGACACAAAAATCAATTGAAACGTAATTGAATTCTAAATAGAAAAAAATAACACTAGATGTAGCAAACTACATTCACTTATAACAGCCCATAAAGAACTGTTTCATGCCCATTTTTCTGATGCAGACTCTGAGACCAAAGAGATTAAGCTGCTCTCTGAGATAACGCAAGGTCACAAGCCAGAAGTCCTTAAGAGAATCACACACCCTTTGTTCTCTCTGTGTGGCCCGACCGGGTTGGGGGTGGTTTACTCACATTTGTAAGTCAACTTGTGAGGAGTGACTAACATCAGCCCTGAAGACCCCCGCCACCCCCGCCCTTCTAAATATCTGCTCCCCCCATTTTTCTGCTTCCTTTGGATTCGTATGCCCTTTAAAATTCAATTTTTGCCTGCCAATCTGCTATAACTTCCCTGTTCCCACCAATCCGGGGTAACCTCATGACACCACACCTGATGGCCCTCTCTACCAACCCCTGGCCAGCCCCATCCCTAGTCCTTGCCCACCCCACACTACGAATCCCCTGCAGTCCTCGTAGCGCGCCCACGGCCCTATGCACCAATCCTTCACAGCTCAGTGATGCCCACCCCCAACCACAAAAGGACACCCTCCTGGGTGCTTGCTGCCCTCCTTCACCTAGCTCCCCACCTGCTCTCTCCCTCTTTCCTTTGGCGCCCCCTCCTGCCACTACGGCGAGTGAGCCTTCTCTCTCCCTGTCCCCGCGGCCTTCATCCATTGGAATAAAACCTCCTGTGTGATTCCTTCGTCTGGTGTTTCCGCTTGTGGCAGCAAACTGAAAAGAGCTGTTGCATCCCCTCGACTGCTAAAACAGGATGTTACGTTCACCAGTGACAGTCACAACAAAGTTTAATTACAAATAAGAAGCAAGGCAACTGACGGGCTGGCCTACCGGCCAGGGCGAACACCCCTTCCCGGAGTGTGGCCCCAAAGAGCACATTCACAGGGATTTTATAGTGGCAGTTTACAACAGCTCTAACGGGGCGCTTTACAGTAGCTTGTAGGGTACGGAAGGAAAGGCCGCACATTCCCTGCTTATCTCGGCTGGGCTCTGCATGGCTCTTTCCAGTCCAGACTCCAGCCTTGGTGCCACCTGTGGGTTAATTAGGCTGGGACCTTGATCCACGGGGATTGAGGGGCATTGGCACTAAAGGTCACATAGGCCATGTGGCCTGCAAGCTCACAGTTTCTTAGCCAAGCAAGCAAGGCAGAAATTACAAAAGCGAAGAGTACTGCAGTTAACAATGAGTCATGTTTACTCCATTTTTATTTCAACTCTACAGAGCTATGCCAAAAAGAGCGAAGACAACTCAGTTTAACCAATGATCACCACAGGTGCCTTCTACAGACGCTAGAGGGTTGGGACTGGCACTGAGGCATGGCAAGCTAAGCCTCCACCTGCAGTGCCAGCATCCCACACAGGCACTGGTTCTTGTTCTGACTGCTCCACTTTTGATCCATCTGCCTGTTTGTAGCCTAGGCAAGAACTGGAGATTGCTCCAAACACTTGGGCCCTGGCACCCTCTTGGGAGACCAGGAAGAAGACAAGCACAGCTTCAGTCTTTGCAGCCATTTGAGGAGTGAACAAATGGATAAAAATTTCTCCCTCTTTCTGTCTCTTCCTCTCTTTGCCTTTCAAATAAAAAATGAATATTTTTTAAATTAAAAAATAAAGAGGCCAGAGGGGCTCTGCCAATTAGCTCCAACGCTTCTAACCAAAGAAAGCATTTTCCCCAGGAAAAGGATTAATGGCTCAGTCATTACAAACTCCTGCAGGGGTAAGAGGAACTGCATGAAGGACTGAATATATTCAGACCTGCGCTTGGGTCCATGTGGAAGTACTTTACAGAACAGAGGGGGCCATACTTGACCATTCCCATTCCTAGTCTACAACCTTCCGTTTCATCTGATTCTTCATTCATTTCCTCACAGTTCCTAAAACATCACCCAACTCTAAGTCAAAGCCTTCCTCGGCCTCCCCAAGACCTTTCTATTTCTTCACTGTTTCCTAAGAATCTGTTTCTCTTTAGTTCCCACTCTTCCTCGTCCTCGACTACCTGCAACCCCTGATCTGCCTGGCTCCAGCATTCCAGTGGCCTAGTCCCTCCTGTGCTTCCTGTTCTAAACAATGTTCTCCTTCTAGTTCTCTTCAGTCTCCCTACTTCGTTCACAGAAAAGAATGTTCCTTTGCACATTGCAGACGACTCCAAATGATGTTGGTGCTACGTGCAGAAAGGGGTAATGTCAGTGTGACGGAATGAGCTCAGGTTTGGTAGTAAATCAAAGCAGCCACATCGGACACCACTAGCGCCTTGAATGTTGCTACTCTAATTCTAGGCTTCTTCCCAAGAGGGCCTCAGCTCTCGCCTCTGCTCTGGACAACCTTTCTCAGCTAAGCATTAAGTGCTGCTCTTATGGCCTCCATTTTGACCTGCTGGATGTTTAGACTCTGAAATTTAGTTGACAGTTCTGCAAACAATATTCCTTTCTTTAAATATCATGCACTCTCAACACCTCTTTGCTCACTCTCTTTTTTTATTCCCATTCCTCTCCCCCTTTTTTCTCCCTATTGAAAAGGCATGTGCACAAAAAATTAAACAATTCTCCCATAAGAAGTAAACATAGGGCCCGGCAGCGTGGCCTAGTGGCTAAAGTCCTTGCCTTGAACATGCACCAGGATCCCATATGGGTGCCAGTTCTAATCCCGACAGCTCCACTTCCCGTCTAGCTCCCTGCTTGTGGCCTGGGAAAGCAGTCAAGGATGGCCCAATGCTTTGGGACCCTGCACCTGTGCGGGAGACCTGGAGGAAGTTCCTGGCTCCTGGCTCTGGATCAGCACAGCACCAGCTGTTGCACTCACTTGGGGAGTGAATCATTGGACAGAAGATCTTCCTCTCTGTGTCTCCTCCTCTCTGTATATCTGACTTTGCAATAAAAATAAATAAATCTTTCAAAAAAAAAGAAGTGAACATAAAGCATCATCATTTACAGTCAGATCATAAGCTATCAGCATTAATTACTTAACTAAAATATCACACTAACTTAATGCACTACAAATTATTTGAGAAGCAGAGTTTAAGAGACAAAGAGGGAGAGAAAGGTATCTTCCATCTGCTGGGTCACACTCCAAGTAGCCACAAAAGACAGGGCTGGACTAAGGAGATGAAGCCAGGAGTCAGGAGCTTCATCTGGGTCTCCCATGTGGGTTTAGAAGTTCAAGAACTTGGGCCATTTGCTGCTGCTTTCTCAGGCACATCAGCAGGGAGTTGGGATGAAAGTAGAGTGGTCAGAATTACAATCAGCACCTGTTTGAGATTCCAGTGTTGCAGGCTGCAGCTTAATCCACCATGCCACAGTCCCATATCAAGATGTCTAAATTCTCACCCTGGGCAAACAAAAAGATTTGATAGAAATGACTGTTAAAATGAAGTAGGAACCAAGATCAATAAAACTTTATATGGATAATAATCAATATCTCAAATCTATTTCAGCTCTTAATTGGGGAAGAATTGATCTAAATAACAACTTCAGTGAAGTTAATGTTTTTGGAAATAGTCTTACTGTGCTACGTAGAAAATTGATCAAGAGATTAAATTGGCTTAATGCAATTCACTCTAGGAAACATTTTCTCTATAGAAAGTCCATCTAAGTTGATATAATTCTAATTAAAGGTCTTAAACTCAAAATGTTCTCAAAGTCAAAAGAACAAGAACAACTGTCCTCAAAGTCAAAACAGAGGGGTCAAAATGATGAGGTCAAAATCTCCTGTAGCAACAGGTTTAAGTGGTCACAATGCTAGGTCATTTCAATTTGCCTCAAAGCAGTGCTTTCTGCTGCCTCTAAAATAAACTAAAGAAAATGAGAAAAAAAATATCTCTGACTTTACAGAAGTCACACAGAAATTTCTGTTTCTTAAATACTGGGAATACTGCAACAGCAGGGAATACATATATGGACACAGGGAACAGCAAATGTAAGATGAAGATGTCAGCAGGACCTACTCAAGAAATATTGTAAGGATCAAAAGACATCATGTCTGAAATACACTTAGCTCCTTACCTACAAAGAGCACTACCACCATCATCATGGTAGTAGTATTTGAAATGTATTTGAAATTAGTAGTATTTGAAATTAAGCAAAAGATAGGGTTACGTAAAGAAATAACTTGAATTTTTTTTGCAGTCCTCCTCCAAAGCCAGTTGTGGCCAGCTCCTACTCCTGGCTTGCCGAGGCATGCACTGGTGCACACACACTCCCTGACACAGCATCACACAGACAACAGCGAGGTTCTGCCTGTGCTCTGCTGCTCCTCGTCCAGGAGTACCCACGCTCTCTCTCACCCCCACCTGGAGCATATCCCGTGTCCTTCACAACCCACAGGAATGTCATTTTCCCTATGAATTTTCTATTGGCTTTTCTGCTCTACCCCAGAACCTTTTATACATATTTTATTATTTAGTATTATAAATGTTTGTTGCTAATTCCCCAGTACACCGGGAATTCCTTGGGGACCTTCATGCTTTCTGCATTTGACACTTAGAAGATGCCCAGCAGATGTCTGTTGGGCCAAATTTGTGGATGATTCCCAGGTTAAGCTGAATCTTTCCTGTACAAATATTGGTGAGTATAATCTGGTCTATTTTGTAAAGAGACTCAGATTGTACTGCCTTTGAATAGGAATACTTCTGGCCAGTAAGAGATCGCATGAAATGCCAATTTAGTGCTAAGAGACAGCTGTTGAAGGGTCAGCAGTTTGGTAGAGTTTGGTATATCAACACATCACCTGGGACATGCACACCCCCCACCTGAATGTAGAGTTCAAGCCCCGGCTCTGCTTCTAACTCCCCTGCTTCCTGCTAATGTGCATCCTGACAGAGAGCAGATGATGGCTCAAGAGACAGGATCCCTGCCGCCCATGCAGGACACCTAGACTGAGTTCTTGGTTTCTGGTTTTGTCCCAAACATGCCCGAGCTCTTGCAGGTGTCTGGGAGTAAATCAGCAGATGGAAAATCTTTCATTTTCCCTGCCTTTCAAATATTATATATTTATTTATATTATATTATATTATATTATATTATATTATATTATATTATATTATATTATATTATATTATATTATATATTATGTATATCCAAGAAATGGGAAGAAGTCCAAACAAGTCCCCAGGTCTAAAAACATGAATGAGTAATGAGATCATAACAGAGGCAGTGTAGTGGTACAGGAGGTTAACTGAGCTGCTGCTTGCAGCATTGCATCTCTTCTGGGCACTTGTTCAAGTCCCAGCTCCTCCACTTCCCATCCAGCTCCCTGCTAATGAGCCTAGGAAAGCAATAGAAGATGCTCCTGCACCCATATGAAAATTCAGATGGTGTTCAAGGCACGTGGCTCTGGCAGCCTCAGCCTTGTGCAGCCATTTAAAGAGTGCACCATGGCATACAGATTTAATAGAAGGCACAAGATCTGACTGAAATGGATTCTGCTGTTTCATAAGCCCAGCACCCTCCTGTCTTCTTCTGACAATAGGATATGGGCTATGAAGCTGATGTCGACTAGAACTTCAGTGGTACAAGATGTTAAAAGCAGGTTTTAGAATAAACAAGGGGAAAAAAGTGAAAAAGGAAAGGCAGAGAGTGATAGGGTATAAAGAAAAAGGGGAAGAAGGAGGAAGGAAGGACAACAGGTGAAGGGAGGAAAGAAGAGGGAAGAGAGAAGGTGACAGCAAAGAGAAGGGAAGACAGGACACAGACTTGGTCCTTTTAATTCAACTCCCACAGTTTCCATGCATCTCTCTGTGACTACTACATGGTACTCTTGGTTATATGATCCAAGAAATTCTTTTTCTGCTTAAAGTTCAGTTTATCTGTCATTTGCATTGGCTCTGACGAATTCTGAGTGTTGTTGAGTGATTTAGTCTCTTGTGGAGGCAGGAGAGGGCTCAGTACAGCAGAGGCCCTTAACCTGAGACTCTAAAGGAGGTTTAATCCTGAGTCATCCAAAGCTTAAACTCATCAATGAAATGTCATAGATTAATAGACTGGATTAAAAAACAAAACCCATTTATTTGTTGCCTACAGGAGACACATCTTACCAACAAAGATCAGCAGAAACTATATCTCATGGATTTGAACTTTTTGTTAGTTTCATCTCTTCAAAACTCTTTCTCATTAACTTCTTCACTGACTCATAGATCATACAGTAGCATCATTTTCTTCAAGAAAGTTCTTGTTTTTCTCTTTCATTCTTCAGCGACATACTAGTCATTCAGTAGCATGTTATTTAACTTCATGTCATTGTTAATTTCTATTTTCTTCCTGTTGTTGATTTTGTTTTGTGGCATTTCATTTAAGGGGATTTACAGTAACTGTGTAATGGAGGCTATCATATCCAGATGTGAGGATACAATGCAGTATGTATCTCTACTTTCAGACAAAGATGGACTCCATATAAAACTGTTTCACTATATCTTGACAATAAGATGCTGGACTCTCTGCCATTGTCCATGCCCATAATGATGGACATATGACTGTTTATGAAGAATTGTACTATAGTAATAATATAGGGAAACTCAGTGGGGGGAGAGGAATTGGGCAGGGGATAAGGGCCTACTGAACTGCATCATAAAATGATGATGATAATAATAATAATAATAAGACCGTCAAAATAAAAAGAAAAACAACTATTTGAAAATTATATAATGTACTTTTAATAATCTGTGGGTCTAAGAAGGAACTGCAATAAATGTTGGAAACTGTTTTGAATTTAAAAAAAAAGAAAAATGCTCAAAAATGTTTAAAGAACATGGAAACGATGAAGACATGACAAAGAAACATGCTTTGGTAACAAGGAACAATTGGAAACCCCAAGCATAATAATTATAGGAAAGTCCCTGTGTAAATTCAGCTAATTGATGTGGCATGATTTTAAGCCACTGATGCAAGAATATAAAAAATCTTTTTAACTTTAGTGTTTATGACATTCTTACATGAATGACGAAGGATTGTAAGTTTGACTCTGCAAAGAAGAATGCACAATCCTGGCTCAATCTTTGATCAGGCATGAATGATAGTTACATGATCATAATGACAAAAACATCAGACTATTTCAACTTTGGGTATAAACCTCCTGGAAAACAATAATTTTACTGTGCCTGAAAAATACAACAAAGCTGTTAACCTTCTTGAAAACACAAAAATAAAACAGTAATACCCAGAAAGGGCAAGCAGAAGCAGAAAGAAAATTTTAAGAAAAGCTAAGGTTCTCATTTTACAAAGAATATAGGAAAACATTGAGGAAATAAGAAATGAGCATATAATATACTGTGCAAACTATGAAGTCACAAAGGTATTTCTAGAGGAACTGAACACAACGTTACCAAATCCTGGGAGGTGGAGGAAGTGTGGTGTCTAGCATAATAGTGAGAGGCTGGTTAAGACACTTGTGTCCCTTTGTGGGACCACGTGGGATCAATGCCTGGCTTCTGCCTCTACATCTGACTTTCTTCAAATGCACACCTTGTGAGAGACCTGTATGGGGTTTTCTGGCCCTAATTTTGGCACAGGTGACGTTCCAATCACTGCAGGCATTTGGGAGGTAAACCAGTAGACAGATCCTACCTCTCTTTCATCTTCCCACGCTCCCTCTTGAATAAATAGCTAAATAAATGAGTTATTAAATAGGTGCGATCTCTGTGTATGTACACGTGGGCATGTACATGTGTAGAGACAGAGAGAAGGAAGGAAGGAGGGAGGAGAGAGGAGATGAAGAGAATGGAAAGGATTATTGTGCCTGAACAAGAGATAAAACTTGCCTGCAGCAGACAAACCAAAAAGTAAAGATATAAGTGTATTATTTAGAGTTCCACTGGCCAAAAACAGAGGAAGAGGCTACCTCCAGGGAAAAGCCTGCAGGTGGAGTAAAAGTCTATTGCTTCTTGTCAATAAGCGTTATATGTATTATATGAGTTGGTGCTGTGTATATTCACTTTTATCAAAACTTTTAATTTTAATAGAATTCTGGAAACAGATTCTGAATCAGTGACAACATCTTGACAATATCTTTTGATAGTGTTACAGAAAAAGAACGAACCTGAAATAATAGCGCCTAGGGGAGCAATGGTATCCCCCGCAATTCAATTCTGTAAACATTTATTGAGTAAATAGAGTCTCTGTGACAGGACCTCTGTTAACTCATAGAAGGATAAAAAGATGAACCAGATGTGGCTCCTGCCCCAGGAGCTTACAGAAATATCAGAGAAAAACACGAACACAGGAAAAAAAAAAAGAAAGAAAGGCAGGATACACTAAAGGCATATAGTATATCATAACTGGAGTTGAGGGTGAAAGAAGGGTTTAATATGAGGAATGAGCAAATGCAGGTGACACCCTTCGCTGTCCACCCCAGTGCACACCGACACATCCCACTGGCACTGCCCGTGATTCCTCATGCATGGGGGAAGAAGATCCAGACACAGACACCATTGTGTCGAGTGACCCTGGTCCAGGCCATCTCTGAACCACCACAGACTGCACAGAGAACTCACCTCCGACCTCAGGAGTCTGCTCTTTTTCAAGAAGGTAACTCCTGATCTGAAGCCTCAGGTAAAATCTAGACAAGATCAAGGAGGAAAATGCTACAGGCACAGTAGCAGGAACAGACACGACAAGATCCACACAGGTTGTTTGTGTTAGCGATTCCTGTGGCCTCTGAGTGTCCCTTTAGAAAGATTCATCAGCCCTTCTGCCATGATTTGGGTCATGCACTCTTCTTCATCCGTGGGAAGTACATAAAACTCACAATTAAGCCAGTGAATTGCTACACCCGTAGAAAAGCCCGACCTTAGAAGATGATCAGCAAGTGGATGAAATGAGAGAAGAGAGAGAGTGAAGGAGGAAGGGAGTGCACACGTGGCTTAGTGTATAAATCTGCTCATAGCTTCATAGCTCAGAGTAGCTAACTCCCTGTCCATAGACAGCATCTGGCATCTGTTTTAAAAAGATTTGTTTGTTTGAAAAGCAAAGCGCCAGAGAGAAAGGAAAAGACAGGTCTTCCAGCTGCTGGTTCATTTCCGAAGTAGTCACAGTAGGCAGGCTGAAGCCAGGAGTCAGGAACGCCATGTAGGTCTCCCACAGGGGTGTTGGGTCACATACTTGGGCTATCACTCACGGCTTTCCCGGGGGCACTAACAGGGGGCCTGGAATAACCAAGACTTGAACAGGCAACACGGGGGATCCCAGTGTCGTAACTGGCACCTTAACCCACTGCACCACAGCATGTGGCATCTTTTAAAAGGTCCATTCTCGAAGAACTTGGCCTTTGCTCATTTCCCCATGTTCTGCTCACCTGTTCTCATACCTTGCACTGCAACTGGGGTTTTTGTTGTTGTTGTTGTATTTTTGTTTGCTTGTTTTGTTTTGGTTTTGGGGTTTGGTTTTTTTTAACTATTCATCTATTTGTCTCACATCAGACTATACCTGATCTGGGCTCACTTGTGATCTAACTCAGAATTGTCCACTCATTCTAAACATATTGAGTGCTTACCTGTGTACCAGACACCAGGACATCATGAAGAACGTGTATATTATATCAGCCTTCTCTAAACTTCCACTTCCTGGAGGAAACAGGTCACCACTGTCACAGAAAAATACTACAGACCGGGTCTGAGCAATAGGAAGGAAAGGAACAGAATGTTAGGAGACAGAATAATTGGTGATCTTAAAGGAGTACTATGCTGACGCCCGGGTAGGAGAAAGAGAAGCTAGAAAAAGACTTTTCTGAGGAAGTGGCATTTAAGCCAGATCTGAAGGGGAAAATAGGAGTGAGTCAGGTGAAGGGAGAGATTTTGAAAGAAAGTCAGAGAAGTCAGACCAAAAGATTAATCATCCAGAGCCTCACAGTACTAAGTATCAACGGCTTCAAATAACAACCTGGGGCCTGGTACGGTAGCCTAGTGGCTAAAGTCCTTACCTTGCACATGCAGGGATCCCATATGACCCCCGGTTCTAATCCCGACAGCTCCACTTCCCATCCAGCTCCCTGCTTGTGGCCTGGGAAAGCAGCCGAGGATGACCTAAAGCCTTGGGACCCTGCACTCGAATGGGAGACCTGGAGGAAGTTCCTGGCTCCTGGCTTTGGATCTGCTCAGTATTGACCATTGCGACCACGTGGAGAGATGGAAGATCTTCCTCTATGTCTCTACTCCTCTCTGTATATCTGACTTTCCAATAAAAATAAAATAAAATAAAACATTCTGCTTCCCACTCATGTTACATGTTCAGGTAGGCCTTCTCCCCAGGTTGCCGTCACACCTCATAGATCACTCTTTATCTGGGCCATTACAGGTTTTATAAAAACAGGAAAAGGAAGAAATGAAAAGCCAGACATCTGGCCCATAGAGCTTCCACTTGAGAGCAGGCATTTGGAACAGTCATTTCCTGCTCTACCATTTTCCTCTCCTCTCCAAACCCCGCCACTACCCTAAGTGTCTTTTTATCCATTGAAGCCAGCCACCAAGTACCAATGCCTCTCAAACCTTCTGCCTTCCCACACTGACCCTGTGGCCTTGGTCCCATCCTCTCTCCCGACCACATCCTAGACTTACGTAGTCATTTACCCAACAAGAAATCCTAAGTTTCTGAAATTCCAAATTTCACAGTTTTGTTTGGAAACAGTTCACAATCAGCCTGGTTTTAAAAATTTGTTTACCTTCTCTTTTTTTTTTTTAAGCTTTAAAATGTAACAGTTTTGTCATAGCTCATACAAAGACATACACATATTCACTAATTTTCCTTGAAAACAGATATGAATATCTCAAATTGAAGGATGTATGATAATATCATAACTTGAGAAAAGAAAAATATATTGTCACATATGTGGTATGACTCATTGAAGCAATATTTATAACTAAATGCCAAATGATAAAAGAGTTTAATCCTCTGTCCCAATCTCTGACTTTTTCGCCTACCTGGAAAATCTAAACTGTGAAGCAATCCCAACATTTACCTGCCATGAATCTTTGCTGTGAACTCTGCTGGGATAATCACATAATCATCTGGAGACCACTGCAAAATGCTAGTTTGAAAACTAACTGGGTCCTTCATGTTTTTCCACAAATCTTCTAAGCGTCCCCTTTCGAGAGGTGTCTTAGATTTCAGTCTCCTAAATTTAACCCACTTCTTCTCTGCTCTCCCCAGATTAAAGTCTTACCTTTTACTTTACAAAGAAAACACAATATCCTATTATTTCCTCTTCCTAGAACTCCTCCACAGGGTAACTTCCCCTACAGCTCCTGGTGTATAAGGACAACTAAAATTCTAATCAGGTACAGGCATTAACACAGTGGGTTAAGCCGCAGGTTGCAACATTCACATTCCATAGGACACATTCTCAGATGAAACACTTGCAATTCAGCTTCTTGTTAATATGCCTGGGAAAGCAGGGAATGACGACCCAAGCACTTGGGCCCCTGCTATACACGTGAGAAACTCTGATGGTGCTTCAAGTTCCTGCCTTTGACCTGATCCAGGCCCAACTGATAAAAAGTGAATCATTGGATGGAAGATCTCTATCACTCTGCCTTTCAAAAAAACTAATAATTACAAAAAAAAAAAATCTTAATGTTCACGTCATATGATTCCATCCAACTATCCAGTCAAGCTTGGACCCTTTGGCTACCCAGGAATGAGTAATTTATACACCATGCTTGAAAAATTAGGTTCTGCCAATCTGATATTTTTTGAATTTGCAATTGAGGAGCTAAAGCAATCGAGAAAAAAAAAAGCAGAAAGCTGGACAGCTGGTACGAGCCACAAATAAGGGATGGTTATTTCCCAGCAGAACCACACGTAAACAAAGAAGCCAAGAAGCAGAGAAAGGAGCAGAGCAGGCGCCCTGGGAGGAGAGGGCGCTTTCCAGCTGTCTACTAGAGACGGGGGTCCACGTACTCAGGTCTAAATCCTGCAAGGCCTGGCTGCCAGTTGGTTTCTTCGATTCCTGAGATTTGTCATGCATTTTTCCAGGGGAATTTTGCTACTTGCCTACCCATGTTGCCTTGTCCTTCCTCTTCCCCCTAAATAACACGATCCTGACTTTTGCAGGGGACAGTATAGCTGATTAAATACATGTACCTGGGACCAGTATGATGGCTCAGTGTGCTAATCCTCCGCCTACAACCACCAGCATCCCATATGGGGCACAGGTTCATGTTCCAGCTGCTGTACTTCCCATCCAGCTCCCTGCTTGTGGTCTGGGAAGACAGTAAAGGATAACCCAAAGCCTTGGGACCTGCACCCACACAGAGACTTGGCAGAAGCCCCGGCTTCCTGGCTTTGGATCAGCTCAGCTCTGGCTGTTGCGACCACTTGGGGAGTGAACTGGTAGATGGAAAACCTCTTTACTTTTCCGTCTCTCTATGTAAATCTGCCTTTCCAATAAATATCAACTCAATCTTAAAAAAAAAAAAAAAAAACTTCAAGATTAAATCCTAACCAATTAAGCCGGTGTCTCTAAGTCTTTTATTCAGTACCACAATTCTTTTGGGGGTTTTTCCCTCCTATTTCATTTTTAATTTTATGGTACAATTCCATAGGCTGAGTATCACTATTCTTAATACAAAGAGATGATCCTATTGTGTAACCAAGGAAAAAAACCCTCTAATTCCCTAGTCCTCCTTCCTGCGTGCACCTTAGTTGTCTAATTCCCTAGTCCTCATTCCTGCGTGCACTTCAGCTGAAGAGCTTTTTAAAAGCAGAGATGGGGCAGGTGACTATCCTACCAGCGAAGTCACTCTGTGTCTGACATGGCTCCAGCTCTTCAACATCACACCGTGTCTATATACCCTGTGAGGCAACAGGTGATGGCTCAGTTCACTGGGTTCCTGTCACTCACATTGAGAGACCCACATTGAGTTTCCTGCTCCTAGTTTCTTCCAGGATAGGCACCAGCTGTTGGTATTTGGGGAGTAAGTCAATGGATGGGAGCATACACTCTCTCTTAAATAAACAAACAGAAGCACTGATGTACAGCCCCCAGAGCATACTCCAAATACCTGGTGGGCATCAGCAGTACACTATAAAGCCCCCTATGGTCCTGGAACATGGTGCAGTATAACAACCATGCTGTAACTAGGGGTTGCAAGCCAAAGCCTATTTTAGCCAAGAAAGTTTTACTGGGAACACAACCCCACTCACTCACTCAGTTGCACATAGTAAGGTTATTGTCACACTACTACTGCACAATTGGTGGTTACAATAGGAACCTTGTGGAACAGAAGCCTGCAGCGGTTGCCCCTCAACCCTAATTTCAGTACTGTACCCACATCATCCAGCTTAGCAGGTGGCAATTCCTGAAAAATAAAACTGTGAATGTTAATTTTTCCCTCTCTCCCTATCTGTCTCTCTCACTGCTCCACTACTCTTCTATACCTGCCCCCACACCCCGCCCCCAACACACAAAACTAACTGCCAGCACTTTTTTTTGGCTTTGCTTTATGGTTCAACCAATTCAACAGAATAAATTCAACAAGTCTCAAAGACGATGCCCTTCACTTAAAGACGATGCCCCACTTGCTCCAGGAACCTTCACCTAAATAGGGCCCATTTTATTTATCTACCAGTAAGTGGCTGCCAGCAAAGATTACTCTCTGCTTCTTCAATAAGAAATGGGTCCTCAGGAAGACTTGACATTCCCCTTTAATTACACCCAGCAGAGCGGATTATTTCCTCTGGGCTCAGTCACTCACACAAGGTGTTAGCTGTTCCTCTGGATGTGTCCCTCAGAAAACATGGAAACAAAAGGAATTTCACTCTCAGTCTCCCTCTTTTCCTCTCCCAGCTATCTCATTTTTGCAAAAACAATGTCTCACCTGGCTCCAGGTAACCTCAAAGAAAGAGCCCTTTTCTGCCCGTGGATAGATACCAAGGAAACAGCTAACAAATTCAACAAGATATTTTATCTGCTTCAGGTCTTTCCAAAACTTGTTGGGAATGCAAGACCGCAGAGAAGTGGGGAAGAGAGAACAGCCTCTGGGAAGGAAACTGGTAAGAATCATGGGTTATAATCTCCCAAGGACCTCTCTTTTCCTTGGAGGTTCAAACAGCCTCTTTTATAGCATGCTGCAATTTTATTTCTATTCATCTCCCTGGGCTGCTGGGCAGATCCCAGCCCCAGCTTGGAGGATGTTCTCAACAACCGACTCACTCTGGGTTTTTTGGAATGTCAATTCTTACGCAGCATCCTTTGGTTCCTACAGAATAGGACTAATTTCCTTCTCCCAAATTGTCTGTTTTCACAGCAGTGCTCTGGGCGGGGGGGGAAAGGGGGATCAGTGGAACGCAGAATAATCCCTTAAATTGGATGGCACTGCCCAAATCCATCAGATCCGATGGCTTATCTCCAGGATCACATGACGTGAGAGGCAGCAGTCATTTACATCACTTTATTTCTTCTTGTACACAGTCCCGCCAAAGCCAGGACACCTAGGAAAGACGCGTGGTTTCTGCCCATGTCCTCAAACTTTGTCCTCCCCCTAAAGCATATGGTTCCACTTTCCACCTGCCCACTTGCTCTGCTCACAGTTTCAGGCTTGCCTTTGATGCTTCACTTTCTTCCATGCCTACTCATCCAATCCTTCAGTGAGCCTGGTCACTTCTGCTTCCTAATCCTGCCATTTTTCTTCATCTCCTTTGCTACTCTCTTAAAACAAGCCCGTGTTTCCCACTCCTCTAAACTACCTTTGTTATTGCAATCACTATGAAAACAAAAAGAAGAAACTCTCCATTGTTCTCTCTCATTCTACTCTCCAACCTGCTACCATCTTTTTTCCACCCAGCAGTCAGGGCTACCTTCTGCAATATAAATTTAACAAGGCATTTCTCCATTGCAGGTCCTCTGCCAGAGTCTCTCACTTAGCATAAATCCCACTCTCCTCTCTTTGACTTATAAACTACAGTCTATATTTTTATAAAGATATCAGGCTTTCTCACACCAGGTGTTATGAACATTGTGAGCTGGGACATTCTGTATAGGGGGTATTGTCCTGTACTAAACATGGTGCGCTGTTTAGTAACACACTGTCCTTGGGCCACTACATATCATTACCCTCCCCCAAACGGTGACTCTTGGTGTCTTAATCCAAACTCTCCAAATACATCTGAAGTCAATCCCAGTTTCCACCCCCCACCCTGCCCAAGTCCATTAGCTGTAACCCCACCTTTCAAACTTGCTCCAAAATTTACATTTGCTGCTCCTTTGCCCAGAAAGTTCATCTCCCAGATCTGCACAAGGCCAGCTCCTTCCCTTCACCCAAGAGTCAATTCAGGTCATCCCATTTTCAGAAAACTCTTCCCAACAGCCCTGTCTAAATCAGCCCACCTCTCGCCCTCTCCACTCTCTCTCCACCCTCTCTCATTTCCTTATTTTCTTCTCATTGCTCAGTTTTATTTCTTCAACCTATTGCAATTGAAATTATGCTATTAACTGATTCATTTGCAACAGTGGACCTATCCTGGACAACAAGTTCTGTGGGTCTTTGTCCATTCTGCTCTCTGCTCTATCCCCAGCACCTGGCTGGGAGAGCACAAGAGCAGGCCAACACGCAGTTGTCTCAGTTCTCTCATTCATTAGTCAGGTGACCTTGAGCAAGTAGCTAAGCTCTCTACCCATCAGTTTTCTCATCTGTAAAATGGGAATAGTACTATCTTCCTGATAGGACTGATGCAAAGATGACAGGAGATCCTAAGTGTAAACATTTAGATATCTGACTCACAGTAAGCACCGTGTGTTTATTTGCTCTTGTTATGAATGCTGTTGATTCAGTAAGCAAAAACTTTTCAGGGGAGAATAACTGGGACCAGTGCTGCTGCACAGCAACCCCGTACAGGCACTGTGTGACGTCCCGGCTGTTCTGTGTCCAGTCTACCTCCTCGTCAAAGCACCTGGGCAAGAGGCGGACGACGGCCTGAGTGCCTGCCACCTGTCCAACAGACCAGATGGAGTTCCTGGAGACCAAAGATCTCTCTGTCTCTCCCTCTCTCTGTCACTCTGTTTTTTTAAATAAATAAATCTTTTTTTTTTAAATAATAACCACCACTGAAGAATCTGAGTGTCCAGTGATTCCTCCTCCCTCTCTACCAAGGCAAAGCCATAGCAGTCCCACAGAACTTTCTATCAGGGACTTTTTCTCCCTAAAGCTATTTCCCTCCTGTTAAAATAAATCTGATTTTATCTTGGGTCCAAGCAGGGAACTACTTATGTAGCAGTAACCTTTAATAGCTCAGAACAATATAATTGCCACCTCTTAGCATTCTCTTCTCCAGGGTAAATAATTTTAATACCTTTAATGCCTGCTTGCTTTTCCCATTTTCTGATCTTCTACATTCATTGTTCTGGGTTTGGAAATAGATCCAAATGAAGAAGGAGGAAAGGTGCTGTTGTCATAGCAACTGCAAAGGGACAGACAACCCAGTTTGGATGAAATAAGAAAAAGTTGAGAGTTTTTCTTTTTTCTTTTCTTTTTTTTTTCTTTCTTCCTTTCTGGTTGAAAACATGTCATTGCTTTGAACTGGAGACACATAGCTGACACTGTCATCCCCAGCACCGCCTCTTGATTCTCCCCCTTCACCCTCTCCCCTCAGAAAGGGGAAACTGTCAAAGGATGAGGAGAGCAGGAGCTTAGTGACATCTCTACCGAAAAGCATCCCTCATTTCATCACCATGTTCAAGGTGATGAACACAGCACACAGCGGCCTCTCTCCTTCATTTTCCTCCCAGTTTGCACTGCAGACTGTTGGACTTCTACCCGTTTCCCAGTTAAACTGAGAAACTCCCAGAGGCCAATACTCCTTTAATTTCACAAGCATCATGCAACAATTCAAACAACTTACACACACACCCCTTCCATGCCATTGCTGATTCCACAGCACACACACACTCACACACATCAACTTCTAACATCAACAGATAGGATGACACTGTTCTCACACTTGCTTTATTCACATAGTATGGCATGGGTATTCATATTACGGCCTTTACAACTTCTTTACACTTTTCAAAATTTTTATTTGTGTGCTGTTTGTTTGCTTACATTTGCTTACCTGTTCATTTTCATTTATTTGAAAGTCAGAGAGAAAAAGAAACCAATATACTTCACCTTCTGCTTCATTCCCTCATACTCTCAACCATTCTCTCAACTGTAATTGAGCTACTACCTGCTGCCTACAAGTACAGCAGGAACATGAAGCCAGGTTCTCTGATGTGGCATGCAGTGTCCCAGGTGGTGAATTAACCACTGCACCAAAACGCCTACACCTGCCTCCTCATATCTTTTTTTTTTTTTATCATTTGCCTAGTGAATATTTTTCCAATCTTTTATTTTCAGAATCTATACAATGATTCTGCTTTGGTTTATCTTTGTAAATAATTTTTTCTAGCCAAGCTGAGCTGCAGTTTAGTGGAATGATTAGGAGCAGGACTTTCAGTGTCAGACAGCCGGGATTTGAGCCTGGATTCAACTCTTCAAGCAAGTGGCTTAATCTCTCTTAAGCTTTGGTTTCTCATACTCCCATAAGAATAAAAATAGAATCTACCTTGCAGAGTTTATTGTTGGCTTTAAATAAAATTACCCATTTAAACTGCTTAGTATAATGTCTAAATAATAGTTAACACTCTCAGTAGTAGCTATGCTTTATTGACTCTTGGTAGAGAAATTTAACTTACTCACATTTAACCTGAATACTAAAGTTTATTTTTTATCACTAATATTTCATATTTTTATTGAAATGGTTTCTGATATTTCTTCCCTAACCTTTCTCTAATTCCTGTTGGACTGATAATGTTCTCCCTGTTCAGTGTGTTTCTAGTTATATATAAATTTAGGTAGATTTCTTCTTCTGGTAATTATGCTTTTGACACAAATGTATAACCTATTTTTCCTCCACAGTGTCAGTTCATCAATAATTACATCCTCTATATAAACTGCATTAAGACCCTTAGTGTGTTTTCACTATTTTCTTTAGCGTCGCACTTCTATTTCCTGCCTTGAAGAAAATGGAACATTTATTTCAAATTGTTCATCTACTTTTTTATAATTCAGGTGCCAAATTTAATACCAACATTTGATGTGAGATCGACCAGATTCCATGATATCAGTGCCCAGCAGAAACCCAAAGCTTAAACATTTCCTCACAAGAGGAATGTTATTAATTGTTCCAGTTTGTTCTATCCCTCAAAAAAATGAGGTGAACAATAACCTGCAGATTGTATTATCTTCAAAACAAAGCAGAAGATGAAGATTAGAACTGGATCCTTTGGCCTTTTCTCTTCTTATCTCCTCCCAGTTCAAAATGTTTCTGTCTTTTAACAGCCAACATTCTCTGGAATCTGCAGTCTGGCTCTACACACTCCAGTCTCAGCACAATCTTCTTTGTAGTTTCATCCTTCTTCTGGAAAATCAGCTTCGTCGGCCTGCCTTAGCCACTCTGTTTCCCATCATAAAGCCATCTGCCCTGGGCACAGAGGGAGTCTTTGCTCTTCTTACACTGTGTTACTGTGCGGGGCTGGTGTTTGTCATGCTTCTTGCAGAAGGCTGGACATGTTTTAGGGACATTTACAGCTTTACAGAGCACTAGCAGCATGAGAAGACAGAAGGCGGGCCTGAAGCACAAGTATATTGGCAGACTGTCCATCTACTTTTAACTTTTGCCCCAAAATTCCATAACTGCATTATTTACTATTCTGTTGAAACATCAGATTTTTTCCCTTTTCTCATTTTTTAATGTCCCATATTTTCCTTTTTGTTTATCAATTTCATTTCTCTGAAATATATCAAGTTAATACTTTGACAGAGTGCCTTTAATTTTTCCATAGGTGACTGACTGCTTGACTGAATAGAGACTAGTGCCAAACAATTTTCTCTAAAAGTTTTGATATTTATTCTCTCCAAGGATCCAGCATTGCTATTGAGAAGTTAAGAAGTAACCTAATTCTCTTTTCCTTGTTGGGATCATGTTTCTTCCCTCAGAGAAATCCAAAACTTTTTTTTCCTTTTCTTTTTTTTTTTTTTTTTGAGATATTATACTTTCATCCAATGTGTCATTATTTCCTTTTTTGTCTTATTAATGCAGCTCAGTACTCTTTGTATCTGTCATCAGCTCTAGGAAATTTTCTTCTACTGTTTCATCTTAAAAAAAAAAAAAAAAACTTATTGATTGACGGATTTGAAAGGAAGCATTACAGAGATGGATCTTCCATTGCCCAAATGGCCTCAACAGCCAGGGCTGTGTCAATTCAAAGCCAGGAGCCAGTAGCTTCATCTAGATCTCCCACACAGGTAGCAGGGGCCCAAGTGCGTGCGCCATCCTCCGCTGCTTTTCCAGGTACATTATCAACAGGAAGCTAGATCAGAAATGGAGCAGCTGGGATTCGAGTCAGTATTCACATGGGATAGCAGCGTCTCAGACAGTGACGACCCACTGCGCCACACTGCTGACCCCAACTGTTTCATCTACTACCTCCCTTTGGGAGAGCTGTCAGATTAATTTTGTAGCTTAAAGGGCTATCCTTCTGTATTTTTGGTTCTTTCCTATATTTTACTAAACATCTTCATCATCCTTTGATTATGCATTCTGTCCCAAGTGGCAGCTTCATTTCCTTGCCAAAGCCCCGCCCCTCCTATTATTCTTAGCAGCTCCGTAAGGTTGTGAGCGCCTCATAAACTCTGAGGAATTAGTACCAGGCACAGCATCTCCTTCCTTCCCGCTCTGATTCCGCTTTCTCAGAAGTTAGTTTTTATGTTTAGTACACTTGCATCTCTCTTATTCACTGGCTCTTCTCAAGTGGGTGGGGGTTTTCCTGCTGTGTTTTTAGACTCTTGTCTCGGGATGGGGGGGGAACATTTGGCAAGGGGACAGGTTTCTCAGCTTGGGTATGAGCTGCACTTACCTAGTGCAAATTCTAGCTTCAGCTTCACAGAAACACTTCCTCAAGTGGCAGCGAGGCATGGCAGGCAGGGATTTCTGTCAAGCCCCAGTATGTTGCAGACAGTTTTAAGAGGGTCCCCATAATTCCCTCCCTCTGATGGTTAGACCCTTTCATGATCCACTTCCATCCAGCATGCATGAGATCTGCAGCTTCTACCCAACATGACAATGGTGGTAACATGTCATTCCCATGATTCCATTACATTACATAAACAGACTCTGTAGCCTGTCCTTTTTCCACTGTTGTCTGCGGAGAAGCAAGCTACTCTAAATTCAACAGCCACAGAGAAACAACCTTGGAAGCTGATCCTTCCTTGCTTGGTAAGAAGCAAACCTGGAAAGTATCTTAACTGAAGTCTTGTGCAGCCCATAAGCATACAATTCAGCTAAGTGATGCTCTGACTCTCAACTCAGAGAAACTGGAAGACAATGAATGTGCACTGTCTTAACCTGCTAACTTTTGGCAATCTGTTACAAATCAAAGATAACTATTATGATATCTTTCTCTTCTGGATGCAGAAATTCCTTCCCTTCCTGTAGACACAGGTTACCTAGGTCTATTACCATGTCCCTCCAGCCCAGTGCCCATCTGGAGAGCAAATCACATATATACTTCACAGAAGTATGCTTCAGACTGCCATCAGGGATCTCCAATTCTTTTTGTTACATAAAACCGTAAGACTAAAACACAGTAAAATAAAACTTAGTGGCCATTTTTATGGCTGAAAATAGCTGTAAAATGTGTAGACAAAATAGTAGTTAATCAAATTCAATAAAATATAAAATAATAATAAACCATGAGCAAATGAATTTTTTCAGAAATACAAAGACAACTTAGTATTAGGAAGTTTTAAGAGATTCTTTATCAAATCCATTGGGGAAATGAGTGCACAATAAGATAGTAACCTAGCGTCTCGACCTGCTCCAGCAGAAGCAGGGTCTAGGCCAGTCACCAAGACCCAAGCCCACAGGTGAAGGCTCACATTCTAGGATTATCCACACAGATCCAAGCTCCAAGCTTTCTCATCTTCATAAACATAGGGACTAGGTCAACATTTCAAGGAGTCTAGCAAGAAGCACAACTTTAGGATTCAGCAGCCAGCCCACTCCAAGTCGCTGGTTGAGCCAATAGGGCCTCACAAACTTAGCCTCCAAAATCCCACTGACCTGTTACTCTCAGAACCTCTAAACTTGTGAGAAAAAAAAACAAATACTTCTTTAAGCTTATTTTCTTTATACAGTACCCAGCCTTGGGTATTTTGCATTTGGAAAACTTATGGGATTCAGTGAAAGCGGTTTAAGAGACAGGAGTTTGGAACAGTTTTTAAGTTGCTGCTTTGAATACATACATATCAGTGATGGGCTTGGGTGCTGGTTCCCTTCAGATTCAGCTTCCTACTAACGTATACCTTGAGAAATGGCAGGTAAAGGCTTAAGTACCTGGATCCCTGCCACTCACAGGAGGCTTGGATTGAGTGCTGAGCTCCTGGTTTTGACCTATCCCAGCCTCAGCTGTTGTGATCATCCGGGGAGTGAACTGATAGATGGAGGATGGATGCAGCGATCTCTATCACTATGTCTACCCTTCCCTCAGCTCTCAGTCTTTCAAATAGATAAATCTTTTTAAAAAGATATATAAATAGGGTCTGGCACGATGGCTCCATTGGCCAATTCTCCACCTTCAAGCGCTGAGATCCCATATGGATGCTGGCTCGTGTCATGGGTGCTGCTCTACTTCCCATCCAGCTCCCTGTTTGTGGCTTGAGAAAGCCATAGAGGATGGCCCAATGCCTTGGGACCCTGCACCTGCTTGGGGGACCAGGAAGAAGCTCCTGGCTCCAGGTTTTGGATCAACTCAGATCCAGCCACTGCAGCCATTTGGGAAGTGATTTAGCAGGTGGAAGATCTTTGTCTCTCCTTCTCTCTATAAATCTGCCTTTTCAATTGACCTTTTTCACTTAGTGCAATTACCTAGGTCCATTCAAGTTGTAATGTGTTCTAACAGGAAGTTCCTTTTCAGGTTGTATTCTGTGGTTTGCTTTGCCATCCACCTGTTGAAGGACATCTAGGCTGTTTTTAATCTATTTGAGATCTGGAGATTCATCCTTCAAATACAGTGACACGAGGCAAAGTTTATAATAGCAAATAAAAGGGAGAAACTCAAAGCTTATCAGGAAGGACCTGGTTAAACAACCTTCATTAATTCACTTAACAAATATGTACCTACATGGAGATATCTCATATATGTAAATGAGCAATAGGAAAGTAAATACAGCAGGTGCCTTATGGATTTAATTGAAAAAACTGTGACTGGCAGATAGGGTGGCAGAGAGAACATTGCTTTTACGTTTCAGTTAATAAGGTTCTGTAAATTCTACACTGTCCTCCAATATTTATCTCTCTCATATTTCCTCTTATTGTACTAGTGAGGCTCCCACTAAAACTATAAGTATTATTAGTCAAAGTAGACATCCATATGTTGCTTCTTGCTTTAATGACAATGTTTCTACAATATCACTAGGTATAACATTTGCAGAATATTTATAACACATAACTTTCACATCTGCTTCTTATGGTTTTTAATCATGAAAGGATGTTGCATTGTAACAACTATTTTGCCAGTTATGTATCAAGTGATTTTCCTTTAATCTGTAAATATAATGAGTTCTGTTGATAGTTATATTGAGTTCAAAACTTGAACTTTTCAGATAAAATCTAAGTGATCATGGTGTATTATTCTTTTAGTGATTACATTCAATTGTATAGTATTTCTTATAGGGTTTTTTGGTTTTTGTTGTTTTGTTTTGTTCTACTTTGTTTTGTTTTGTTTTGCCACTGTATTCAAAAGTGAGATTAACCTGTAATTTTCTTTTCTTTCCTGGACATCAGGAATAAAGCCCTTAAAAATAAGACTGAAAGTGCCCTTATTTTTCTATGCTCCAAAATATGAGATGTGGTAGGATTTCCCTGGGATTTGGTAAAACTTTTTTTGCTTGTTTAACTACAAAGAGCTTGTGCCTTGAGTGATGAAAAGAGGCAGATTGGGAGATGTGTTTTTAAACATCACTTCTATTCTTTTTGAATATTTTCTAGTAGTTTTCTTGGACCAATTCTGGTCATTTATATTTTCCTTGACATTTTTGTCCCTTTCATCTAAGGTTTTCAAATGGATTGGTACAAAGTTATAAGGTTGAACCACTTTATACATTCATTATATGTGGGTTTAGTGACACATGCTCCATAAATTTTCTTGAAAATATTTTTAAGTAACATAAAAAGGAGAGAGGAAGTCTAACCATTTAAACCACGTGGACCAGTGCTTTGCACCTGTGCCTTAACAGCGAACTTGTGGGAGCCTGAGAATGTGGGCATGTGAGGGGAGGAGATGGGAGAGCCCTAGGTTAGCACACTGGCCAGGTGTGCTGGTGGACTGGACCTGGAGAACTTTCAATGGGCTTGGATCTTGGGTGGGAGAAGGGGCAAGGTTCCAGGCCAGCACACAGGCCAGGAGCTTCAAATCCTAGTGGGCAGACAGAGCTTCAGGCCAGCACTCTACCCGAGCATGTGGGAGTGCTCTGCCATCTTTTCAGAAAAATCCCCCTTTGGGTTTTATTGATCATCTCTACTGTTGTTTTTTGTTTGCTTTGTTTATTTCTACTTTTATTTTTATTAACTTGATCTATCTGTTTATTCTGAGTTTTCTACTTGTCCATTGTTGTTAGGCAAATGGAAAGTTAGCCATACTTTTTTAGAAAGTGCATCCTTTCTGACCCAGCGAATCCATAATTCAGAATCTCTTCTAGAAAATGATTCACATATTTGTCCACAGATACTAAATAAAAAGTTTTCTTTTCACATTCTTGTCTAATCAAAGCAAAAGAAAGCTAAAAGTATATCAATACAAATATAATAAACTGTGCTATATACTGTGACTACTGAATGGTATGTAAAAGACAAAAAGAAATTAAAGCTTCGTAAATGAATAAGAGATGTTGCTTCTCTTTCTTTTCTCTACATAAATTTCTAGTTATCCTTTAACCACACCCTGAATTATCTGTCTCTTCCCCTACTTGGATATCCCATCTATTCTCATCTTTTCCTGGATCCATTTCTGTACTTTATTCCATGTCACTGATCTATCAATCTATTCTTGCATCTGTGTTCCACTGTTATAAATTCTGTTGCTTTATAATGCATTACAATATACAGAGGAGCGGGTTATTTCTCATTACTCTTACTTTACAGAATGTTGCAGGTAATTGCTGCAAGATCTAAGGAAAAGAATACTATTGAAATTTTGATTGAAAATGCATTGAATTTATAGATTTATTTAGTGAAAATTGACATCTTTACAATTCTGAATCTTCTTATCCAAGTACAAAGTTTGACACTCCATTGATTCAAATCTTCTTTTATGGCCCTCAATAGAGGTTTATAGTTTTATTCATATAGATCCTGCACATTGCTTGTTAAGTTTATCCCCCGATGTTTTATGGGTATTGTCTCACAAGCATATGGAATTCAGCATGTCCAACACTAAACTTTCACTCTATCTCCTTGAATTGTTTTCTCTTTTTTTGCCAGCTCCCCTGCATTGTGATTAATCCATCTGTATTGTCCACATGCAGTTCTTTGGAGCTTCACTCATTCCTGAGTCCTCCAGCAACTCTCACATCCAACTCATGACCAAGTCCAAATGCCAAAGTGTAGCCCAAATCCTGCACCTCTTCTCAACTACAACACTCCATGCCAAATATTCTCAACCTCCTAATTTATTGCAATAGCTTTAACTGCTCTGTCTTCTTGTGTTATCCATTCTTTATGCGGCAGATCTTCAAAAACTGAATTCTTCATTCACATCAGTCCCATACTTCAAGGCCCCTAATTGCTTCGTATTACACTTAGAAGCATTTCGACATCTTTATCATGACCAACAAGGGCCAAGCGATCGGGCCGTGTCTCTTCAGCCTTATATCACTCCACTACCCTCATCCATGACACCCATGCCCCACTGGACTTACTTCAGTTCTTCAAATTACCAACTGTAGTTAATTAGATTATTGCTTCAAAGTCTTGTAATAGAATTACACATCTTCGTCTCATGAATTTTGAATGTGGCTATGTAATTTTATTTAGCCAGTGGAATGTAAAGAAACACAATACCGGGTCCGGTGGCGTGGCCTAGCAGCTAAAGTCCTCACCCTGAACGCACTGGCATCCCATATGGGCACCAGTTCTAATTCTGGCAGCACCACTTCCTATCCATCTCCCTGCTTGTGGCCTGGGAAAGCAGTGGAGGATGGCCCAAAGCCTTGGGATCCTGCACCCACATGGGAGACCTGGAGGAGGTTCCTGGCTCCTGGCTTCGGATCAGCGAAGCACCAGCTGTTGCAGTCACTTGGGGAATGAATCATCGAACAGAAAATCTTCTTCTCTGTCTCTCCTCCTCTATGTATATCTGACTTTCCAATAAAAATAAATAAATCTTTTTTAAAAAGAAAAAAGAAACACAATACCAACAAGAAACAAGACAGGCTTTCTTTGCATTGCTCAGCTTTGCCTCCTGCACTGCACTGTCTGACAGGAAAATAGCTCACTTTGATTGGCCACTGGTCCATAATGAGAGAGAGCAAACCAGACCTGAACCCAGCCTACACCCTAAAGCAGTGCTGCTCAAGCGATCTGCCCACCTTGCACAGAATAACTGATGATGATTTCAGAAAACAGATTAGGGTACTACCCACTACACACCATCATCACAGCTACAGTTCACTAATATACTGCTTTGCTGCATCAGGCTAAGATAATTACTTGCTTTTTAAAAATTCTTAATTTATTTTTTCAAAATTCAGAGAGAAACAGAGATGTTCCATCCACTGGGTTAACTCCTTAAAAATGCAAAACAGTCAGGAATGGGCCAGACCAAATATAGGAGCTAGAAACTCAATCTGGGTCTCCCATATGACTGACAGTGATCCAAACACATGAGCCATTATTACTGACGCCCAGCGTACACTCACAGGAAGTTACACCGTGAAACAAATCGGGACTTGAACACAGGCACGCCGATGCAAGATGCAGGTGTCCCAAGTGGAATCTTAACTACACCAGAGGCCCACGCAGGTAACTCGCTTTTAGTTCATGGGAAGCAATGGAAGCTTTTGCTTTTTGTGTTTTTGGGAGTTCTGATCCAATTATTTTGAGAAGGCTGGTTCCCTTGCTGGAGAGACAACATGGAAAGGGCAAAGGGAGAGTGAGATACTGAGTGAAAGAGCAAGAGAGCGAGAGTGGGAGTGAGAGAGTGACAGAGAGACAGAAAGAGATGGAAAAATGCACTCCAGCCAGCAGACGTAAGCAAATAAAATAGACATTATCTTAAGTCACAGAGGTTTGTGGTAGTTGTTTAATATCAGCAGATCACTGAGACTTCTGTAAATAGCAATCATGTGTCCTCAATTAAAACTGCTCTGCCACTTTTTTCTCCTGTCTAAATGTGTTAACTAATTCTTTATTCCCATTTTAGGATCCACCCAAAACACACACACAAAAAAATCCTACTATGCTTAGGAAAATAATATCACAGATAAAGGAAGCAAATCTTGTGTTCACAGTTATTTTAAAGAATGGAATTACAAGGGGGAGAGACTCACTTGTTATTAGGTTTTGTAATATCTAAAGCTTGTGTTGCACTTATAATAAAATATATTAGTAACGGTAAATGTGGGCCTCATTTGGTTTCTTACTTTAATGGGAAATATTTTAATAATTCCCCCTGAAGCAAAAACTGCTTTTCTTTTTTTGCTATGTGTGTGTGTCAGTACATGTGGACTGCATGCACTTTGTCATGCTTTGTTCCTTTGAATGATTATTATATAGCCAAAATCAGTATTGGACTTTGAAATTTATTATCTGTTTTAAATTTTTTATTTTATTTGTACTTTACTTGAAAGACAGAAAAAGATAAAGAAACACAGAGACCAAGACCACTTCATGAATACTGATTCACTCCCCAAATGTCCACAACAGCCGGGGCTGGGCCAGGTCGAAGTCAGGAGCCAGGAATTCAATCTAGTTCTCCCGTGTGGGGGGCTGGGGCTGGGACCCACCTATTTGAGCCGTCGCTGCTGTCTCCCAGGATATATATTAGCTAGATGAGGGGTCAGGACTAAAACCCAGACTTCCCAGTGTGGGATACAGCCATCTCAAATGGCACCTTAACCACTGAGCCAAATGCTCATCCATGGATATCTGTATTTGCATTTACCTAAACTATGTCATTTTCTCCTTTGTGCTCTTAATGCAATCTCTGTATTGCCCAATTAAGTCACCCTTGCATTACTGACTGTCTTGATGAAGAAAAATCCCCTTTTTGGAACAGATGATCTGGCACCAGAAAATTCCATGCAGAAGGACTGAGACTTCAGAGTGTCCTCAAGTCCCTTCCGTCACATACCCATGCCAAGAGGCTAAGACCTTTGCACATCCCTTAAAGGAAAATTAAACCAATCTGAATATTCTCCAGGCTAGAACCCCTGCGATGACATCCACATTCACAGGCCTGAGAAACAGCAGTTTTCAGTTAATGCAGAAAGAATCGCACTCTAACATAGACAACCAAACAGCCTGAAAGAGACATGACAAGTTGAATAAAGGAGGAACTAACACCAAATGAAGTAGAGTTACTACAAGCCTCAGAAGAGGCCTCGGAAATAAGCATGGTCCATAGACAGGTGTTTCCGTCAGTATCACATCTTTAAACCAAAATGAGGCTGGCCTTGATAAAAGGGGACCAAGTTCTTACGCATTTAAAGATGGAGTTACCAAGATTAAAAACCCAACAAACAAAGCTGAACAGCAGGACACATAGGCGGTGCAATTTAATGAGCTGGAAAATTGAAATAATTTCTTCTCCACAATGCAATGCTGAAGTCAAAGAAAGAATGTTTCTGCCCCTTTATAGGCCCTGCTTCCTCCTAATGCAGCTCTGACAATGTGGGAGGCAGTTTGATGGAAGGCAAGAAGAGAGAGGAGGCCTGAACCAGGAAAAGGAAAAATGTCCACAGGGCCTCAGGCCCTCCTTTCTCACAATGAGCTGCCAGTCAAAAATGAGGCCAACCCCTACAAGGGCAGGACCCAGCCTCTCTGTCTCTCTTAGCCCAGCATGTCCCTTAGCTAAACGAATTTACTAAATCGATGGAGTGTTGTGGCTGGCCCTACAAAGGTATAATCCACAGACTCAAGAAGTCATTTGCTTTTCCAATAGACAAAACCCTGTTGGCTTGGGTTTGATTAGGGGCATTTCAGATCCAGCAAGGGAAATTCCAGGCAGAAGGTAACTATTATTTACAAGTAATGCCCTCCCTAACCAGACCAATTAAAACTCATCTGGTCACTACACAAATTCCCTAAAGGGTACTGCACCACTGACCAGTCAAAGGAGGGTCAAGAGCACTGCTGACCAACCAGAAGCATGGACAAACATTGATCATACACCTCTCAGCCCCAACTTCAGTCTCTAAGGACCATCATCCCCGACTCTGTGAAATCAGCACTAACTGTCCAGCAGTTTGCTCTGTGATTTTTCTACCACCACAATGCCAGTGATTGGTTTTCTGCACACCAGGTGAGTGGACCCCAGCTTGGGGGTTCTACAATAGTGCTTCCAACTGATTTGGGGGGCTGTTCTGCAACAAAACACACTGGAAGACAGAGAGGCCTTCATTTCCCTTTCAACATTCTACATGGGACATGAAGTGTTACCCTTTATTTGCTAAAATGGCTTAAAGCAACTGAAGAACCAGCAACTAATAATGACCAGGAAAGCCACAAGGCTTCCCGGGGATTTCTTTCGAGGCTATGGAACAGGTTTGAGCGCACCATGGGAAACAAAAATAAAATTGCTGACTGATTATCCCTACAGTCCAGCTGGTTTCCGCTAATAGTTCCATTTGGTTCTCAAACTATATGGGATAATCAAATCAGAAGCTTCAGGGGAGCTTGTTAAAACTAGATCCAGAGGTCCCAATCCCAGAGAGGGAGACACAGGAGGTATGGGAGGATGACAGCAATCAGCTTGCTAAATAAGCACTTCCAGGTGACTCTGATCAAATGAACCTGCACACCACACCTTAAATAATATTCTGTAAACTCACAGTCCAACCTACTCATGGCTTCCCTCTCTGCCTCAATGAAAGCTTTTCATTGCTGTCAGAAATTCTTACCTCCTTCTCAACCACCATTTCTTCTACAAAGTGTCGTCCTGTGTTCCTTTCTGAGCTTTGGTGCTCTCATCGTCTTCCTTGGGAGCTTGTCTGAGTGCTTCCAAAATTCCAGTGGCTTGATTAAAAGTGTGAACTCTGGAGCTGGTGCAGTGGCAGAGAGGGCTAACCCTCCACCTGTGGCACTGGCATCCCATATGGGTTCCAGTTCATGTCCTGCCTGCTCCATTTCCAACCCAGCTCCCTGCTTATTGCCTAGGAAAGAAGCACTCAAGTCCTTGGGCCCCTGCCCCTACAAAGAAGATGCAAAAGACACTCCTGACTCCTGGCTTCAAATAGACTCAGCTCTGGCTGCTGTAGCCATCTGAGTGGTGAACCACTGGATAGAAGATTCCTTTTCTTTCTCTCCTTTTCTCTGTAAGTCTGCCTTTTTACAATGAAGTAAATATGAAAAAAAAAGTGTGAATTCTGGAGTCAAACGAAGTCAGATTTACAGAGAGAAGGAGATATAGAGAGAAAGATCTTCCATCCACTGTTTCACTCCCCAAATGGCTACACTGTCTGAAGCTTAGCCGATTCAAAGCCAGGAGCCAGGAACTTCCTCTGGGTCTCCCACATGGGTGCAGGGTCCCAAAGTCTTGGGCCATTCTCTACTGCTTTCCCCAGGCCACAGGCAGGGAGCTAGATGGGAAGTGGAGTAGCTGTGACACAAACCAGCTGGGATCCTGGGCATGCAAAGCTACTGTACCAGGCCTACAACGCCACTTCTAAAGGGTAAATTGTCTCAGTGTATCTATCTTACATACAATGCCTAGTACACACGCTTAGCCCAGAGCAGGTTCTCAGTACACATTTGTGGAATAGGCATTATATATTCATCACACATTTGCATGAGGCATACTGTATGCCTGGTACAATTCCAAGCTCCTTATAAATATAAGCCCATGTAATTATAAGCTAACCCAGTGAGGCACTCTGTCTTCAAGGGGAAAAGACAGAACAGCAAAGAAAGAGACCTGTGCTGGATGCACAGGTAAGTGGCAGAGCCTAGGGATGCACTTGGCAGGGCCAGGAGCACATGCACCTGACCATTATGTGAGGCTACCTCTCAATTGCAAATTCTGCTTTTATTCCCAGTTCCTCCTGTGGGAGCTGCAGATAGTGCAACTGTGAATGAGATAAAGAAATCGCAGGAGGATATAGATTTGCATGCTGCCGCTGCTGCTGCTAGCTCATGTGACACCTGAGTTACCACTGTGTACACCTCCAGTGACATCATATTGGTAACTCCACATCAGCCATTGCATGAGTGTTTACACCAGAAAACTCAGCAAACTGCTTGTCAAACATGTCTCCCCACACAGGCAGCCTAGGTTTGGTGATGAGCTGATCTTAAACATCCAAACCTGTAAGTCATCTTTCTGAGCAGCCAAGTCCAAGGTGCATGGTTAGACTAAGGCTTACTTCAAGGACCATAGGACAGGAAATTAATAAATGCCTGCATGCATGTATTTTCCTGCAGGGATTCCTAATGTGAACTCCTAAAGGAGTAGCATTATGAGCAATTTTGGTAATTGCTGCTTTTCAGGTGGCAAATAAGAGAGGCATCCCCTACAGACTTGAGTCAAGAACTCAAGCATCATTAGTCAATCATAAACACCTCTCCATGAAGCACGGTCAACAGAAACGTTTGAAAGACCTGGCAATAAGCCAAGTTCTGCAACCTCCTTCCCCTCTGAGCAGAGACAGTGAGCAAGTTCAGGATGGAAGCCCCTCCAGGAAGAGAAACAAACGTGGGTTGAACTCTCCCCGCAGGCAAAGGCCTTCTTGCTGCTCCAGGAGCAGACAGACAAATGGGCAGCTGGCAAACATCAGACCTCGGCGGTGTCTCCGTCAGCACCATCTGGGCTGGCTCCACCAAGGGATGTATTAGTAATGTTTAACATCTGGACAGAAAGTTATAGTTAACTTAGGCCAAATTTGGGTTGCAGGTTAACTGTGAGAGCTGAAACCGGTCTCTATTCCACTTCACCTGATGCATAATAACATACTCAATCCAGAAACATTGAAAAAATATAGTCTGCATAAGCTCTGGTACATATTGTTAAGGAAGATGAAGATCCTAAATAGATGTTTCAATTAATTTTGAATCTTCCAGTTACTTGAAAAAATTTCTACCTATCCTTGCTGAATTTTCTTAACTTGTACTTGAGAAAGCCTGAGAAAATATGAGTATGTTCTTATAGAATACCCAAGTTATCAGAGCATCAGGGTCCCTTAATAGCTGTCCTCAAAATCAGAGTATGTTCCAAGCCCACACCTAATAGATGCTCAATAAATATAAACTGTTTTTCAATTAATGATCATTCGCCTTGAGGATTTTTCAACTTTCTGATAGTGCAAAAGCAAGACACATTAACTGTAATAACAAGGCATTAGTGATGAGTACCCATACAAGCACCGTAATTTCACTTTTGGTATAGTATTGAATAAATTACATGCATTATAAAATAGAATTAGTGCAAGTGTTCTGAACATGCATAAGGCAGACTGGGCTAAGCTGCATTGCTCAGTGGATTAGATTTATTTAATGCATGTCAAGTCATAATATTTTCCATTTGTGGTGGGTTTACTGGGATACAATCTTTCAGCCGGGTCTTCCTACCTGGCCCTTTCTCCCATGTGGTCACGGGAGATACTAGCTCAGCCTGAAACAAACCACAGGGTGCTTGGAGCTGGACCCTAGGGGTGACAAGAAACTATCTGCATACTGACCATGTAATTTTGGAGTTCTGGGTTAGGCAAGAATTGTAAAAACAGAGGGTCAGGTCTTGCGAAGTTGTGAAACATGAATGCTAACTGAAAACTAGAGGCAGAGAAGAACAAGGGAAGGCCGGTAACTGTTTCTGGCTCCCACCAGCTTGGCCAACTCTGCTTCCAGACTTCCCAACTTCTAACTGCTCCCCTTTTCTTGTTTAAGTGAAAATGCCTCTTCTGTGATACAGGAGAACTGGGCCTAAAAGCAGGACAGGGCATGAGCTATAGCAGGAAGACCTCTCTGAAGCCCTATCTCACTTCCTACAGATGACCATGTGCCCACTCCACAGTTAAGGAAACCAAGTGCAGGGTGTCTTAGTAACTTCCCCGAGTTCCACAGTGACAACAGAATGCCTGGCACCATCAGCCAGATTTGCCTGCTATGAAGTTCTGATTTGAGGCACCTCACTTCTTTCACTGTCCTACCTGCCTTCACTTGTGTAGACAACATTGGTAAGCATTAACAAAATGCCACCCAGAATAAACAGACACATACTCATGGTCTTCATAGAAATTCAGCTACCCAGAGGTGCTTTTGTGGTGTTGATATGGCCATGTGGTTTGTCCAGAAATCAGCTCCATGGGCAGATGGATTGTTTTCTCTCAGGGATGGCATCCCATTAGAGTCTGACCAACTGGTCCACATCCCACCTGTATCCCTTGCGAAGTATGGGATCTCAGACAAGCCTCTTCACCAATGATCAGTCAGCCTTCTGTCAGAATGAGTCTTAAAACCATATCAACATCAGGGGATTAAACAACATAATCCACGGGAAACACTGACTGAAATTCCCGACATATCGTGAATACTCGAAAAATGTCTTTCTAAGGGCAGCATCTGCTTACCTGCCTTCCCCGGCACAAGTGCCATGCTTCGCTTTTACTTGGAGCTGTGCCTTTATCCACGTATCCTCTCACTCCACAGGCGCTTCTGAAGGACGCAGCCATCGGGGCACAGCCAGCCACTCAGATCCACCATGAGGATAGGGGAGCATTGCTGAAAAGACAATGGAAAGATGAATGAAAGGGGTGCTCTGCACGGAGGGAACAACATGGATTGCGGCCAGGATGCAGGAGGTGTGATGGATCACACATTCTAGAAAACACACGGTTCCTTTTCAAAACATGAATCAGAGCACAACTCTCTTAGGTTCAGAATGACCAGTAGACAAAGGTCAAAGCTGTTGCAACGGTCTCCCTGACACCCTCCCTTTTTCTCCCCCATCTACTCTGGCCATACCAGCCTTCCTACTGACCCCTGAAATAACCCCAAAGCCTTTTTCTCTCCTCCAGATAACCACACAGCTTGTTCCCGCATCTCCTCCAAATCCAGATGTTACCTCCCTGGTAGGGTAGCCCCTGAACACCCTTTTTAAATGCTTTCACTCCTCGCTTTGTCTCCCATCGCCTCTTTCTCCCCCACTTAGAGTGAAGGTCAGGATGTCCAGTGCCAAGAAGGACAGTGGGGATGGGTGTTGGGCCTAGGAGTTAAGACATGGGTTAAGAGGATAATATCCCATATCAGAGTACCTGTATTTGATGCCCAGTTCCACATCCTGATTCCAGATCCCTGCTAATATGAAGCCTGGGAGACAGAAGGGGGAGAACTCAAGTACTTTGGTGCCTGCCACTCACGTAACCGACCTGGACTGCCTTCCTTGCTCCCAGCCCTGGTCTGGTCCAATAAAAACCATTGTGGTCATTTGGGGAGTGAACTGATGAATGGGAGCTAATCTCTCCCTCTCTCTTTCCCTCTCTTTCTCTCTCTCTCTTTCTCTCTCCCTCCCCCGCCTTATCAAATTAAAAAAGAACAGTATCAGACTCTTAATAAGTATTTCCTGAATGAATGAACGGATAAATGGGATCACTTGATCACTCATGACATGATTAAAGCAAAAAAGAAACTGTCAAGAGAGAATGGCGGGAGTCCTACAGGCTGAGACAAGGAGAACAAACTCAAGCCTGTAGCGCATGAAGAACCAAACAGGACCTCTGCAGGCCATGGTTGGACCCTTATCTTAAAATGATCTCTCTGATTGACATGTGGAAGTTACACTGAGAAAGCCTGGGAGGCAGCAAGATCACTTCAGAGACTACGGCTGTCATCTAGATGAGAGGTTCTGAAGGTTTTCTTGAATACTTCGACCACGAAAAGGAGTAACAGAATCGGGTAACCAGTGTCAGAACCACTAGGACATGGTGTCTGACTAACAACACTGAGAAGGGATGTAGATGTCTCCAGGAACTCTGGCTTCTGCCCTGGATAACTTGTGTCATCAAATCACAGAGCACAGGCAGCATTTTGAAAACCGAAGGAGTCAATTCAATTTCATGATTAGTTTCATGTACCGAGGACAGTACAGGACAAAGAGATTTGATGTTCAAATGAGAGGCAGAATTAGACTGAGAGGTGCTGTCATATACTGATAGGTGGATCCTAAGGATCCAACCAAAATTTTAGCTCCTGGAATTTTAGTGGAAGCCTTGCTGTGGCATACTGAAGTCAGAGGTAGACAATGACATATTCCCAATAAAGTATATATGGAAAACTGCTTATTCTTTCTGTGGGTTGAACTTGGAATAGATCTGAAAGTCTGATATGGTTACAAATCCTACAGAATTGTTAGGATAACAGCTTTGTTCATTTCCATTATGCACAAATTTGGTTTTGTGGGCTAGCCTAGGAACCTAACCATCTCCCACTTACTACCATATTCTTATTTTTTTAAATGAATATTCTGTCATGGACTAAGATCAGAATATGAGAAATCTCCACATGAACCCACACTACACCAAATTCCAGTTGTACAATGTGAATTCTTGTATGTGAAGAACAACAGCTTAAGAAATATAACTTTGCATTTAGTTCTCAATGGATTACTGATGCTAAACAGCATGAGTCATCCACAGAGTATCCAAGCTGAAATTCTGAAATGGGAAAAATCCTTGGAAAAAGAATAGAAGAAAAATAAAGGCAAGATCACAAGTAAGATATAGCTATGGAAATTAAGTGACATGAATATTTGACAAGGCACTATATAACTTAGTAAATATGTTACATACAGAGTCCTTGGGATTCACACGACAGGATTTGTATAAAATAATCGGCTACGCTAACTGGAATGCTTTGGCTTTTACTTGATAAAAATTCAAACTGACTTAAGTAAAAGTAGGGAAAAATTAATGCTATTGGTTCACATATGCGTGCAAATTGTAGCTACTGTAACTCGAAGCACAGTTGGATCCAAGGACTGAAATGATGGCAACTGGACTCTGTTTTGTTTTCTCCATCTCTTGATTCTGCTTTTATATATTCTGACTATGTTACCAAGCAAATTTGACCCTTTATAAAGGCTAACACTGTACCAGCTTCAGGCTTATATTTTATCCTCCAACCTGCCTTTACAGGAAAAAGATGGCCTTTTTCCGAACACCCCAATAAGATCAATGATCATAACTAATTAGACAAATAATCCAAAGATTAATACTATCAAGAGGCAGAAGAATAGAATCCCTGTTAGCCACACCTACGTCACATGGATACCGTAAACATATCACCCTGACTGCAAGAGAAAGGGGTGATCGCCCAAAGCAAGAATGGACTCTGTAAACAGAAGGGATGCGCTCCACAGACACCTCAGGGAAATTTGATGGACACTCGGTTGGCTCCTCTCCCACACAGAGTCTCTTTGAAGGCTCAGCCAAGTATGTGAATGAGCTCAAGGAGCCAAAGAGGCTTTCCAAGTACAGAGACCATGGATGCTGTTGGGGATGTATCTCTTGCTGCAGTGCCCAAGCCTACCCCCCAGTGCCCAGTGCTTTCTGGTTCTGCTGTTATTTGGAAGAATAGCTGAGAAAGAAAAATTAAAGTCAGAAATTCTTGAGAGTGAGTGTTTTTATCCCTTCCAAAATTCATGTTGAAACTTGAATTCCCAATTGCAAAAGTATTGAGAGGCACAGCCTTCAGGACATAATTAGTCCACAAAAGCTCCTCTCTGAGGGATGGGCTTAGTGTCTGAAAGAAGGACTGGAAGGAACTGTGCAGCCCCTTTTGTTCTCCACCTTCCACCACGTGAGGACACAGCATTTGTCCCCTCCAGAGGAAGCAGCATTCAAAACATTCTTTGGGGCCCTCACCACTTAATGAACCTGCCAGTGCCTTAGCCTTCCCAGACTCCGGAATTGTGAGGAAATGTCTATTCTTTATGAATTAAACAGTCCAACATATTGTGTTATTGCAGAATACACTGGGGCAAATCAGTGTGGGAAGAGAGCATAGTTGACCCCTGAGTCTTTGCTTCTACAGTCTCCCTCTCTTCCCTCTCGTGGTTCTTACAAATGAGAGTGCCCCCAAAGTCCTATTTATAAAAGAGATGATTATAATACACACAGGAGGGTCTGCCAGGAAGGAGGGATATCTCGGGTAACAAAAGAACTAGAAGTGGACCCAACTCAAGCAGTATCCAAGCAGTGAGTGTCAGCAGCTGGTTTCATAAACCAGGAACTATAGCAGTAATTTCCACTCTAGCTGCACAGATACCCAGAAGGGTCTAATAGGAGAGTGGTAACATCCTAACTAAACTATATCTTGATTGTATATCAAATAGGGTGAATAGAATTCCTAAATTAATCTCATCAAGCAACACATGGGCTCCAGGGCCCACAGTCCGGCTGTTTTCATATCCTGTGGTGACAAACCCTCATGGAGAACATAGAGAATCAGTCTGTAAAGACAGTTCAAACCCAAATAGGAAGTAATGAGGTGAAAACGCACAGTGAGAGCCAAGTAGATACTATTATTATTCTGAAAAGATTCATTTAGATATTTCATGGGACATAGGACCAGGTCTGTGGCCATGATGGGAAACTGCTCCATAAGCCTGGAAGATGTAGCCTTCCAAGTTCAACAGCTGATATTAACCAATACTACATTCAAAACCTCCCCAAGTCTTTCTCTTCTGGGACCAACTTGATACTCTATCAAAATAGCACTTTCCAACGAATTCTTTCTAAAATTTGTTCCCTAACATGTGAACTGTCCACAAAGTAGAATGTTGTATCCTAAATTATGGATCCAGCTTTTCTGAGGTCCACATCTTGGCACTGCTTTAGGAAAGACTCTTGTGTTGTTGATGGATCTGCTTTCTACTGAAACAGATCACTTCTCCTTTCAATCTGTGTTCTTGTCATGCCTGAAACCTCTGTGCCTCCCTTAAGTCTTTCATTATCATCAGCTGCCCTCAGCCTGCTAGTCCCTGAAAGGGTTTTGTCTCAATCATAGATGCATTAGAACGGTTGCCCTCTTATGTATGGATCAACTGATCTTTGGGGTGCCCTATGGAAATGAGAACACTTCAAAATGCTAATCTATAGTGGGCCAAAAGTTGACTGACAAAGTAATAACAACACTAGTACGAGTGGACTGTTAAGAAGGTCAAAGAGATGGATCAAGAAAGAACATGGAAATACAAAGTACAAACGGAATGTGATGTATATGAGCAAGATTGACATTCTGAGTCTGCTT
The DNA here is from genome assembly GCF_017591425.1 of Ochotona curzoniae. Lineage (NCBI taxonomy): Eukaryota > Metazoa > Chordata > Mammalia > Lagomorpha > Ochotonidae > Ochotona > Ochotona curzoniae. The sequence goes on from NW_024465421.1 coordinate 11,114,849, forward strand.
ACAGTTTCGCCTATACTCCTGAGGAACAGACTTTTCCACTTGTTAAATTCCTTATTTAGTGGAGGGTTAAGCTTGTGATTATAAAATAAATTGAAAGTATGTTGTTGCAAAAATTAACGGAAAAAAAAGTAAAGGGGAGGGAGGGAGGGAGCAAATGAGAGAGGTAAGGTAGGATGGGAAGTATTATTATGTTCTTAAAACTGAATATATGAAATTTTTTCTCTTTATATAAATAAACATTTTTTAAAAACATTGCTGAGAAAAAGAAGTGAAATAACTAAAAGCATTAGCACATTAAAAAAAAAAAAAGAGGAGAAAGGACACAAGCAAGTAATGATTGCCCATGGGGAGAGGACTGAGCTGGAAAAGAAAAAGACTAATTTTGGTAACTGCTTTGACAGTTGTATAGCAGAAAACAACTTCAAAATCTCCATAGTGTAGGAAACTTAGAAATCTCCAGGGGTGTAGGAAAAGTGGATCTGATTAGAGTAACCGATAGGAAAAAAACACTTGAAAACAGTGTATATCAGAAAGTCAAGCAGGACACACAAAAAAGGAAAAAAAACAGACAATGTGGCAATTAATTAGAAATGCTGAGGAGTTGGAAAGAAGGAAATTTTCCAAGAAAAGAAGTATAATTATCATACACATTTTGGTTCTTTGGTGAACAACATTTCCTAGTGACGCATATAGTTCTATCACTGTATTGGAAGGATGGGAGATATGGGGCCCAAGATAGCTGGAACCTCATGACTTCAAGGTGTAACTAGGTTATGTCTGTATCTAAAGTTCATGCACCAAAATTAGGTAAGGGGTAGGGTGGGGATTAAACTTCCACTTTGAGACTCCTACATCCCATATGGGATGCTTGGTTCCAGTCCCAGATATTATACTTACAGTCTCACTTCCTGCTGATACATCTGGGGAGGCAGCAGAGAATGGCTCAAGTACCTGAGTCTCTGCTACTCCCACAGAAGACCCAGGATTTCCTGGCCCATGGTTTCAGCCTGACCCAACCCTGGCTGTTACAGGCATTCGGGAAGTGAACCATGATGAGATGGATGGCCTCTGTCTGTCTGTCTCTCTCTCTCTCTCTTTCTCTCTCTCTCTCCTTCTCCCTCTCCTTCTCATTCTCTCTGTGTCTCTATGTTGTAAAAATAAATATCTTTTTTAAAAATACCTAATAGTCTTAACTATTTTTTCTTCAAAATTAAAGCTGCTTGCCTTCATACAGCAGGCAACGTGGGTAGAAGGGAGATTGGTGCTTTTCATTCTGGGCTCTGGTACTGTGCCTTTTTCTATTTAATTAGCATGAAGACTTAGAGAAAGCTTTAGCTCTACTGAGCAACTGCACTACGTCAGGGTACTTAATATGCACTGTTACACTGCAACTTCAAATAACCAAAACACTTCTCTGGTGCTTATGAGGTGCTAGGTACTATTCTAAGCAGTTGCATTTAATTATCTCATTCAATCCTTGCACCAACTCTATTAGATAGTCTGATTTTGCCCACTTAACAGAAGAGGAAACTGAGGAACAGGAGTTGGGCAACTTGCCCAAGGTCACATGATTGCTCCCTGAATCTCTATACTATCCTCTGCTCTATAGATATCTCACCCTTAAACATGAGATAACATGTGGAGCAACAAATCCACCCAAGATCACATACATAGTAGTTCTAAGATCTGGCAGACCTGAGCTACCGTGGTGGTACAGTGTGTTAAGCCATTGCCTGCAATGCTGAAATCCCATTTGAGTGCTAGTTAGAGTCCTAACTACTCCACGTCTCATCCAACTACCTACCTGCCAAAGTGCCTAGAAGGCGAGCAAATGATAAACCCTGCTCCATCATGCTTATTGCAGTGCTATTCACAGCAGACAACATGTTACCAACCAAGGTGTAAATTAACAGATACATACATACACTGGAATATTATCTGACTCTAAAAAATCCTTTCATGTGCAATAAAATGCATTGAACTAAGAGACACTATATAAAATGGAAATAAGCCAAATACAGTAAGAGGAATACCTCATATTCTCCCTCATCTATGAGTATAAGCTAGAAAAAGTTCAATTTGAACACAGAATGGTGATCACTAGAGCATGGGAGGATTGGGGGGATAGAGGGACGGTGAAGGGTGAATTCAGAATCAGAGTTAGACAAAAGGACAGAATTCTTAGTGTTAAACAGCCCAGTGGGGTGACCAAGCGGAGGGACTACTCTGTTTTATGAACAAACAGAAGAAACTACAAGGCTCCAAGAACAATGCCAATGAGGAAGAAATGTTGGTCACTCTGAGGTGATCAGTATACATTGTATGTATGTACTTTAAATGTCACACTGTACCTACCACATAAATATGTACAACTGATATTAAAAAGAACTGCTTGGGGTCTGGCACAGTGGCCTAGCACCTAAAAATCCTCACCTTGCATGCACCGGGATCCCATATGGACATCGGTTCGAATTCTGGCAGCCCTGCTTCTCATCCTGCTCCCTGCTTGTGGCCTGGGAGAGCAGTCAAGAACGGTCCAAAGCCTTGGGACCCTGCACCCACCTGGGGACCCCAAAGAAGCTTCTGGCTTCAGATCAGCTCAGTTGCAGCCGTTACGGCCACTTGGGGAGTGAGCCAGCATACTGAGGATCTTTCTCTCTGTATCTCCTTCTCTCTACAATATCTGTCTTCCAATAAAAACAAATCCTAAAAAAGATAAAGATGAGGTAATTGGATATAAGAGGTTATCCATTCACATCACTGCTATTCAATGTAGTGCTGAAAGCTTTGATGGGTACAATAAGAGGAAATAAAATGTATATTGATCAGGGGAAGAAACAAAATGGCCCCTCTTTGCAGATGACATGATGGCTTGCATAAAAAAAATACAAAGAAATCTAAAAAAATTTTACTAGCACTAACAGGAATTCAGTAAGGTCACAGTATGCATAGAAAACATGCAAAAATCAACTGCAAGATTATGTATTCACAAGGAACACATGAAAGCTGAAGTAAAAACATAATACCATTTATAATTACTCAAAATATAGAACAGATATACACCTCACTATGAATAGGAACTAACTACAGGGTGCACATTACAAAGTCAAAACCTTAAGCAGACGCAGCAGGTTGGTGAGCAAGGCCCACATAGCAGAGAAAATCAGTCTTACAAAATCGACCCACAAGCATTGCAACATGCTTGTCAAAATCTCATCAAGATTTTTTATAAAACTAGGCAAAATGATTCTAAGGATACATGCAGCAAATGACCTAGAATGACTAGAACAGTTTGAAAAGACATTAACAAATCGGGAGAAATCACTGCACCTGGTATCAAGAGTTATTATAAGTAGTTCCAGCAATCAAGTCTTTGGAGAAAGCAGAGGGACAGACACAGGGAACAACAGAACAGAAGAGAAAACCCAGAGATAGTGCTATATAAGGATAACCGACTGAATTTGGACAAAGATGTGATGAATTCATTGGAACAGGTATTCTCAGTGAATAGTCCTGGAGATGGTAAACGTACCTTGTTCTAATCTTACTCTTTATATAAAAAAAAAAAAAAAGAATTCAAGTGGATCATATACTTAAATGTAAAATCATAATTATGTTTAAAAGTAACAAAAGAGAGAATAGTTGGGGCATACAGTTTGCTGGAACACTCTTAAACACATGACACAAAAGGCACGATTCCCCGAAGACTTGAAAACCAAAAGCCTGTCCTCCCACAGACCCTGTTCAGATAACGTGCTAGAAAATATCTGCAAACCCCACAGCCAACACAAGAATCACGTCTGCAATGAAGAACTCAAAAAAAGTTAGAGGGTGCAGCGCAGTAGCCTAATGGCTAAGCCCTCACCTTGAATGCTCCGAGATCCCATATGGGCACTGGTTCTAATCCCGGCAGCCCCGCTTCCCCATCCAGTTCCCTGCTTGTGGCCTGGGAGGCAGTCAAGGATGGCCCAAAGCCTTGGGACCCTGCACCTGCATGGGAGACCTGGAAGAAGCTCCTGGTTCCTGGCTTCCAATTGACTGAGTTCCAGCCATTAACGGTCTCCTGGGGAGCAAATCATCAGGTGGAAGATCTACTTGTCTGTCTCTCCTTCACTTTCTAATAAAATAAATAAATCTTTTTGAAAAAAAAAATTAGAGAATGGACCCACAAAGAATGTATTACATGTATAAAGGACACTGGATCTATTAAAAACTAATTAAAATATTTTAAAGTAAAATATAAAATTGTGACAATAAAAAAAGAAAGAAAATGGACAAAGCATGCATTTTGTCAGAGAGAACATAACATATAGATGGCAAGTAAGTCATGAAAAGCTGCTCACCGTCACCAGCCTCTCAGAGGGAAGATGCCCATTACGACCGCAATGAGCTCTCACCACGCAGGTCTCAGAAAAGAAGTAGCACTGTGTAAGAACTATACTGCAGTAATGATATAGGGGGACTGAGTGAGAGGGGAGGGAAATGGGGAGAAGATAAGGGAAGTCCCAGGGTCTATGGCACTGTATCATAAAATGAGAATAATAAAAAGAACTAATTAAAAGAAAGAAAAGGGGTAGCAGTGCTAAATGTTGGCAGGCATGTGGAGAAACAGTTCTCGAACGCAACGTGGTATAATCACTGGGAAGAAATAGACTGGTGCTTTCTTTTAAAAGCATAATGGGATACGTATTCTACCTTTCAAATAAACAAATTGTTTTTTAAGAATAAAAAACAGTTATCTACTATATGATTCCATTTACATGTCCTTCCCAAAAAAAGACAAAGGCAGTCATGGCAAACAGAGTGGTGATGGCTACAGGTTCGGGATGGTCGTGAGAGGAAAGGTAAGTAGGCAAATGAAGGGATGGCGACAAGGATTGCAGAAGTTCTTTTGCCGACCCTACTGCTTACTCCAAATTCATTTATGCAACATTTATTGATTATGTACCCTATGCCTGGCTGGGCACTTTAATGAGTACCAGGAAAAGGCTGCCAGATTAAACAGTAAGTTAAATGTGAATTTCACATATATAATAAATAATTTTTCTATAATTCTGTCCCATGCAACATGCGGGACATACTTATACTAAAAATGTTTTGTTCTAAATTCATATATTACTAAATTTTTTAGATCTGGGTTGATCTTTGCTTGTTTAAGATTTATTTCATTTTACTTCAAAGTCAGATTTATAGCAAGAAAGAGAAAGGGAGAGACAGAGAAAGCTCTTCCATCTGCTGGCTCACTCCCCAAATGGCTGCAATGACCAGAGCTGAATCAGTCCAAAGCTGAGAGCCAGGAGCTTCTTCAGGGTCTCCCACATGAGAGCAGGGTCCCAAGGACTTGGGCCATCCTCCACTTTCTTCTCAGGCCACAAGCAGGGAGCAGGAACAGAAGTCAAGCAGCCAAGATGCAAGCTCACACCTATTGTTGTGGTCTTAGGCAGCCTGTTTAGGGTCACAAACTCCAAAGCCACACCTCCCCCACCTAGGTAGTCCTTCCTGCTCACCTGTGACGTCTATCTTCAACTGGAATCTGAGAGGGGGGCAGTATTGCTGTGTTGTTTAAGTACTCTCCTTGCAAGTCCCAATAAAGGTCCATGATAGGGAGGGAGTCTCTCTCTCTCTCTCTCTCTCTCTCTCTCTCTGTCACATGCTTCCCGTGCTCTGCCACTCCAACTCTTGGCCTACCTGCTTGCTCTCTAGCTGTCCACAGACAGTCTCTGAGGACAGGTAGCCCCTGAGCACAGCCCCTGTACGTCCGTATTCCTCGCCCTCCATTCACTGTTTGGGTGAGTCAATGAAGATGCAAGTGCTAATACACTTTGTATTTCTAATTGTGTGCTTTCAAGAGTTCCAGGAGAGGTGAGGTCTATGTGGGCAGAGAAGCCAGGGAAAGGTGGATGTCTGCAGCTTTGTAAGGGCGTCCAGGTTGTTCACCGCATGTCTCTTAGGAAAACTTACATTACTGGGGAAGCTGAGACATAGGGCTTCAGCTTAACAGATAGACTTCAGGGTAATGACCATTTGTTCTTTTGGGATTTCCATCGACTGCACTGCTATATGGACTTGTGCTTTGCTATTTCTAGTAGTTATCACCAAGCTTGGTTAATAAAGACTCCTTAAAACACCCTAGACTTGTCTGGCATGATCTCGCTCACACCCACAACAAGACAAAGTTCTAAGCACGTTTTGTCTATTCAAAAACTTGCCTATTTGAGAAAGGCAGTGTGGCCTTCCAAAGGCACTGCTCTGATCATGTCTCATGGGGCTTTTCTGGAAGAAACAGAGGTGGAGTAAGGGGGCCCCAGAGCAATCTGTGAGTCTCCTGACTCCAGCTCCAGGGCCACCTGTGGACGGCAGATCATCCCGGGAGAGGGTTGTGTCCCACGGTGCTGTCTGAATCCCTTCAAGGAGGCTGTGCCACGGGCAAGCTCTGGGTGCATCTGAAGGTGTCTAGATGCAGAGACAACTTTCTCTGGTTTCTTCAACTCGTTGCATTTTTGCTGATCACGTATGGATGCCAATGTACCTAAGCATCTTGTAAAGTTTAGTAGAGATGGTTCTCTCTCCTGTTTGGTGGGAAAGCTGAGGCTTGCAGAATTTAAATAGCTTCATACAAATATAAATAAATTACAAAATGTACACAGCCAACCAGCCTGAGTCAGAACTCTTATTTAAATACCTGAAGTCCAAGTTCATGTATTTTCTTCTGCCATGCTTGCCTCCCCCCCTTTTTTTTAAAAATAAAAATCTAGAGGAAGTAAAGCTATAGTAAAATTAAAACAATTCAAAAACAAGACCTAGGAAGACTTCACCTTCAATTCACAAAGTTTAAAAAAAGCAAACAAAGAATATGAATAGGTAAGTTGCAAATGAGGTCCACAGATGTTGAAAAATGGAAAGATTAAAACAGACATACTTTTTTAAAGATTCTTTTAAATTGGAAAGTCAGATTTACATAGAGAAGCAGAGGCAAAGAAAAATTTCTTTCATCTGCCGGCTTACTCCCCAAGTGGCTGCAAAGAGTAGAGCTGAGCTGATCCGAAGCCAGGAACCAGGAGTTTCTTCCAGGTCTCCCACGTGGGTACAGGGTCCCAAGGCTTTGGGCCGTCCTTGACTGCTTTCCCAGGCCACAAGCAGAGAGCTGGATGGGAAGTGCTACTGGGACACAAACCAATGCCAATACGCATCCCCGAGCATGCAAGGCAAGGACTTTAGCCACTAGGCTACCACACTGGGCCCAGACACACATTATTTTACACTCAATAGATTCATTTTAAACATACAAAACTCGGAAAACCACAGGTTTCAGCAAGAGGTGCTCACACATTGGTGGTGAGCGCTGTAGACTGGCAAAATGACCATGGTTATCTAGAAAATTCTAACATGCTCACACCCAACAGTTCAGCAACTCAACTTCTAAGTAGACTCTACAGAGAAACTTGTCTCACTAGTGTACAAGGGGATATACACAAAAATATTTCCTGTTGGTGACAGAAAAAAAAAGAAGTAATTTAGATGCCCATTACCAGGATATGAGTATATGAAGTGTCGCCAATTCATACTGGAGAATACTGACTGGCAGTTAACGTGAATAAACCAGATCAATGCGCTCCACCGTGGATAGATCTCAGACAGACAGGCCCAAAGGGAAAAAGCAACTTTACAGAACGAGGCCTGAAGTATGATGTCACTAACTGAGAAAAGTGGTTTACAGGATAAATGTAGATCCCAACACTAGCACAGGGAAGGAGGGAATATATCTGCAGCCAGAGGAATCTTGGGTCCAAACTTGCCAAAATGTGCTTCCAAAATCTTCCCATTTCCCATTTCAAATGCAGAAAAAGAGGGAGAGGGAGAAGAAATCTCATATCTACTGGTTCATGTCCCAAATGTGCACGATAGCCAGGGATGGATTAAGCCAAACCAGGATCGAAGCTGAATCTGGGTCCCCTGCCTGGGTGCCAGCAACCCAAGCTAGCACTTGAGCGGTCAGCTGGCACCGCCCAGGGTGCACAGCACCGGAACACTGGAATTGGAGGCAGAGCTGGGACTCCGCCAGGCACTGTGACGTGGGATGCAGGCCTAGCAGTGACTGAACCACTGCGCACACGCTCACTCCCCTCCCGCTGCTTTCTGGATCCCTCACCACCATTGTCTTCCTGGCCTTCCAGTCTGTCTCCCATCTCATCCCCCGTTTCTCTCTTCGAATTCCCTAAGCCAAGCTCCAACAGTGAACAGAAACTATTAATTCCCTTGATACTGTAAGAAAATTTTTCTTATTTATGAGTGTTATTCTGGGGAATGGGCCCACGTCTCTCATCAGATTCTCAGAGAGGTCTGTATCCCATAAGATGAGAATCCAAGGAAGGTTTTTTGGTTTCTTTTTTTTTTTTCCAGAGAGTAAATGCAGCTTTGATTACAGCTTCTTTGGTCTCCCGTGCCTTGGGGAATAGGAGTTAGTTCTCATCAGGAGAAAAAAAATAAATAAATAAAAGGGACAGAAAATGTAAAGTGATTTGTTCTGACCCTGTTTCCAGGAGCTCTGTGCCCTGGGAGAAAACGCCCTGCCTTAGGAAACATAAACACCTCCATCCTTCCGTGCCTGCCAGGCCTCCCATCCATCATTCCAGGCAGGCTGTGGGCAGCTGCGGCCAGCTTCCTCTCCTGCTGCTCCTGACCCTTTCCATCAGATAGCAGGGTCTGGCTCCAGCCAGCGTGTTGACAATTAAAAAGATTTTTCTGAGCCAAGAAGAGAAACTATACAGCCATTGGAGCCCTCCAGCTGGGTAGCCTACGGTGATCAGGAAGAGGACAGGCAGGTCTGCAGAGGAGGCATCAACACAGCCAAGCCCACAGGCCCAGGCATGGCTACCGGGCTCCCCAGGGCTGAGGGCCCCCGAGATCCGAGTAGCTCCTCTAGAATGTGGATATTGTGGAGCCCACAGCTTCCTGCTCTGTCTTCTCAGATCCTCTGGAGAAAGAAACCAAGAGATGTTCCTGGGGCCTACCGAGGGTGAGCCAGGTAGCCCTGCCACACTGGCGGGCTTGCTCACATGCCTGGGTAACAGCTGGTGGTCAGTTCATCTGTACCTCTTATTATCTAAGAGGACAGTTCTAAGAGCTAATGCTGTAAACTGAGAAAAAAAAAAAAAGGAGATCAGAGATGGGTCTGCCCTCACACAGCTTGCATTGCAGGGCAGAAACAGAAATTCTTACACCATTAGCTACAGTCATCTGAGCAAGTGTGGTCTGTGGAAAGACAACAATAACTCATAATAATAATGTGGGAACCAGCAGCATGGCATAGGTGGTAAAGCCACCACTCATGATGATGGCATCCCATATGGGCACCAGTTCACGTCCTAGCTGGTCCACTTCTAATCCAGCTTCCTGCCAATGGTCAGGGGAAAGCAACGTTGTCACAAGGCCTTGGGCCCATATCACTCACGGGAGACAACTGATAGACATTCCTGACTTTAGTGTGGGGAGTGAACCAGAGGATGTTAGAACTCGCTCCCTTTTTCTCTGTGTCTCTCTCTTTCTCTATAACTCTGACTTTCAAATAAGCAAATTCTTAAACAATGACAATAACAATAATCCTGTGGAATGCTATTATGTTCTGGGTACCTTTCAGACGAGGGTCATGAGGCTGCAAAGGGCTGTAACAGTGAGAGAGCAGACAGGAGCCTGCATAAAACGGTGACAGCTGAGTCCACAGCCTCACTGCCATCTGGGGAGGACCTTCTGAGAGAGCCCCGCTGGGCTAGAGCCAGGGAGAGAGCTGCAGGTGAGGTCAGAGGGACAGGGGAGGCCACCTTGTGGAGAGCCACTGCAAGGAATCTTCTGTAAATTCTTGTACAGTTCACATCTCTTTTAACCGTGTGTGGTGTGTGTTCTTTCAAAGTAATAATTTCAAACCAATATATACAGCAAAACCAAATAGCAATTCTGAGCTGCACCCTCAGATTCCCATGTTAGTGGACTCCACAAGCATAATATCATAATCCCAGGACTCAGTAATGTGAGCCTGTTGGGAGCCAGCAGGAGAGAGCTGTGATTTTTGGACATAGGCTGCCCTCTGCTGTTAGCTTCTAGAGTAACTGCCAACATTCCTTAAAGAAGTGCCTGTTCCAGCAGAAAGCAGATAACCAGCCATGGCAAAGCCCATCTTCCTTGCCAGTGAACCTGTCACAGGGAGTCCTGAAAGACCAGATCAAAAAAAGAAAGGAAATATGTCCATATTTTCCCCGTATATTTCTCTTTCAAATGCTTTTCAATATTTATTTATTATTATTTAAAAGGTAGAGTGACATAGGTCATTCATCTCACCCACCAGTGTGTGTGTGTTAACTGATGTGAGTGATGGACTGAGCCGGCACATACAGGAGTCTGGTTTGGGTCACCTCTGGTGAAGTTTCTTTGGTCATCCCACCCAACCCCCCTGAACTGGACTGATGGACTCAAAACTCCAACCACGGGGAAAAAATCACGGGTTCTGTGGTCTGACCACGGTGGAGTGCCTGTGTCAGAACCAGGCCTCCTCAGCTGCTGAAGCTGTGCAGTGGATGGCATGCCCAGATGCACACGGGGGGAAGGGGAGCAGGGCATGACAACCAGTTCATTGAGGACTGCAGAGGACAAAACCCACATAACAGTAGCTCAAATGACTCTGTTTTGTTTAACAAATGCTAACTGCTGACTCTGCCACAAGTTAGACATATGTTCAACTTAATGGATAAATATAATGCTTGCTTGAAAATTCCAGACACTGACCTGGAGAAAGCTGGCTGAAGCTGCAAAGTGATCCAGTCCACGCTGACCGGACTTCTCATGTAGTTGCAAGTACCCTCCTGGAAGGCTGATTCTGGTCAGCCCCTTATTACCCAGCAGGAGGCCAACATGCAGCTGACCCTGTCCTTTGTTCCCCTTGCTCCTGGCTCCTTCATTGCCTTCCCTTTCTGTTCCCTCTAAAAGCAGAGCATTTGAGACAGTCTTGGTGACAGCTACATCCTGCATCTCACAAAGTGGCTTCCATCTTGCATAAACTTGAGCGCCTTGCAGGAACCCTGGTATCTCAGCCCTGGCCACTGACTGGTGAGCAGCCCAGCCTTGCTTTCTATAACAGTCAGTGTCCGTTGGATGCCATGGACATCAAGATGAAAGACACTGCAGTCTCAGGAAAGCTTGCCAGCAGAAGTAAAACAGGCAATGAATGCGCACATCTGAGAGACAGAGACCTCAAACTGCAGGGCAGGCATTGTGGCACAGTAAACCAAATTGCCACTTGGTATTCCCACATCCCTCTCTCAGAATGTCAGTTCAAGTCCCAACTACTCCATGTTTCCAATTTGGGTGCCAGTTACTATGTTAAAATGCTTGGGTCCTTGCCATTCACAAGATAGACTGGGATGGAATTCCTGGCTCCTGGTTTCACCATGACCTGGCCCCAGCTGTTGTGGACAACTGGGGACTGAACCAGCAGATGCAAGATTGGTATCTCTCTTGCTTTTGTAAAAGGGATTAGACAAAACATGGAGAATAAAATAACAAAGGCAAAAATGGGGTAAGTTTTTTCCCCAAAAAAAGCAATGTGAATCCATGAACAGTCAAATGATATATGAAACATAACAAAGTGGGCACTGGGCATGGGGGGAAAGACCAGTCGGGATGCCTGCATCCCATCTCAGAGTACCTGGGTTCAAGTTCTGGCAAAGCCCCTGAATCATCTACCTGCCAACACACACCCACCGCTAGCAGTGGTGATGGCTCAAGTGCTTGAGTTCCCTCCAGTCACATGGGATATGTGCCTGCCCAGCCCTGCCCCAGTCACTGCAGACATGCAGGCAGTGAACCAGTGGATGAGAGCTTTCTCTGCCTGCCAAATAACTCTTTAAAATATGATAAACGAACTTATATTTTCCAACAGTCAAGGATTCAAAATATCGAACTCATGTCCTTATTCTAAAAAGACAAAAGAGAAAACGGGATATAAGAGGTGTCAGAGGTTACCCAGCAACAAAAATACCCCAGGATAATTGCACAGCAGGTCCAGAAAGCCACTAGTTTGTATCCAGGCAGGAAGCCAGAAGGCTCTGGGTTAGATATCATTAACCATCATCAAGACACCACTCAGAACAGAATACAGTTAGAAATCTGTTAGAAATATAGTTGACCTTAAAGAAATCATAAGGATGGTTCTCAAGCTAAGGAAAAAGACTGTGCAAGAAAATTGGGCTCCAGATATGAAGCTAAGTAAAATACAGAGTGATTACAAGCAGTGTTTAAAAAAAGAAAAGTCATTCCATGTTGATGCCCTAGACCACTTATCTTTAAACATATAGATTTAACAATGTAAGATCAAATTCTTACTTTGTACAAATTCAAACATATTATGTAACTCTATCATAGAAGATATTTATATGATCTTATTTCTGTCCGTGGAGTTTGTTCATTTTAAACTTCTCTTTTAAACCTATTAACAAAATGTTAAGTGTTACAAACCTTGCCATGATAGAAGCTGGGAGTCAGAGGAATGCAGGAAACGTAGGGAAAGATGTAGGAGTATTAATTAGCACATCTAGAGGTAGTATCTAATAGTAGTGGAACTAGAAATAAGAGTATAAAGATCCTTTTTAATGTATAAGAGTGATTGCTTGAAGAACTACAAATGGTGAAGCAGCTACCTAAATTTGTGGGTGAAATTTTTAAGTTTGATCATTTCTTTTTCATGAACCCCAGGGTAAGGAATCTGGCAGGTCTTGGGTCTCATCCTACTAGGTGGGTGCTAGTTTGTGAGTCCCAGGGGAGAGGGATTCAGTGAGGCTTGGGACACCTGGCCCAGCTACTTGGACTTGCCTGCAAGAACATGCCCTACTTAATGAAAAGGTGGAACAGTACCCCTGTTGTAAAAGAATAAGGCAACACATTTGGTGCTGTAGCAGAAGAACAGAACTAACTGGACAACAACCCCAAACAAACAATGACAGCAAAAAATTTCGGTGAATGGAGCCAATAGACATTGGGAGGTTAACATAATCCTTGGATTGGTGAAATTGGCAGCATTTCAGAACTATCCAAACCACCTGGACAGAACCCTTGGAATATGTACATACTGAGACTCTGGGTTGATATGAGGTGGCAGTTCCTCATCCTTGGGTACTGGGATGTGCGGAAAGTCATAAGTGGTTTTCCCCTTTGTCTCTCCCCTTCCCCCAGGAACAACAAGAAGAAAGAGCAAATTTGGAAGCAATGAATTCACCCAATTTTCCCTCAACCTTGATCCTTCCCAACCTGGAGTAGCTGGAGGAAGCACAGAATACTTCAAATACTTGGCTCCCAATTGCTTCCATGGGAGACACTAGTGATTTGGTGAGTGACCCAATGGACAGATGTTTCTCCCCCTCTTCCTCTCTTTCTCTCCCACACTCCCTCTCTCCAAGTCACTCTTCTCTTTTAAAAAAAGGAAAAAGCAAAAATAAAAATATCAAGTTATAAAAATGGCGATCAGAATACTTTAGAAGAAATGGTTTAAAAGTATGTTATTCTGAGGAGGTGGTGAGAGTTGCGAAATCAGGCAGGGAAGACTTCGTGTTATATGGTCTCCCCTATTAGATTTGTTGTGTTTTTTCTTTTAATATTTGCACCCTAATTTAGTAATGTTTTTTTAATGTCTTAAAATATTAGAGCAACCACTGAAGAAGAAGAAAATAGGATCTGCAACTTCCTAAACCCAGTATGGAAAAAAATGAACCAAAGAAATTTAGTGCAACAATATCCAGGAGAACGAGGAGTGGGAGAGGAAAAACAAGTAAACACGGTAAACCTAAAATAAGATTAAGAAAATAATAAGGATGCAAAATTCTTAGAAGACAAATTGATGTGAAAGTAAATATGCCATACTGAAGGACACAGGTATACTAATGAAAGTAGAGTTTGTAGTCTGAATATATGACTATGCCAACGGTAATACAAGGAGGTTATGAATTCAAAAAGGACTTGGAGGAAAACGCTTGAGAAGAAGATAGAGAAGTGGTTGTACCTTCTCACTACTGCAGGAGTGAGCCCTATCAGGAGGTGTGCAAGAACATACCTGAAGCAAAATGTTATTTCCCCCAAAAACGTGAGAAATCAAATGGATAGTGAACAAACCCTCTCCTTCATCCTGCTAAGGTTCACTGGCATCGATTTTTCTGAAAGAAAGACTCCTGCTGATTCCTTCCCCCAAACACCTGAGACAGACTGAGCGAGGCCACACGAAATCCAAGCAGCAGGAAGTCACTGCAGGTCTCTCCTGTGGGTGGCAGAGACCTAGTGACTTAAGTCATTACTCACTGCCTTTTGGAGGGCTCGCTAGCAAGAAACTGAAATCCAGAGCAGAGAGCCAGGACCTGAATCCCCCACTTCATGAGACAGGAACATCTCAAGTGTCATAAGTGTCATCTCAACCACCAAACCAAACATTCCACCCCACTGGCACAGGGTTTTCTGGAGGGAAATTTGACTTTAACAACATCACACACACAGTAACACCTGGCCTAGAGTTATCAATTTTAGAAATAGTCTAGAGAAAAATTTGCCATGTGTGTGAAAATCAATATACAAAAATGTTCACAAGCAGGTCTGCTTGGAAGAGTGAAAATCTAGAAAGACTAAAACACCCACTGATATGAACAGCGGTTAAATGAGTTCTGGCACACCCATTATTCATAGAATGGAAATGACTGTCAAAATAACAAGGTAGATTGTATTTATTAACATGGAGATCTCCAAGATATAATATAGACCTATAGACCTAATGTGAATGGCCCTATTTGTATTCCCTTTTTCTTTTTAAATTGTACATGTTTATAGAATGTGATATGGTAAGTCAATGCATGGGTTCCATGCGTAAAGATAAAATCAGGTAGCTAGCATTTCCTTTTCTTTCAACATTTCTAAAATGTTTTCGATTAGCAATCGTTGTGCGTGTTTATGAAGCATGGTGTGACATTTGGATGCATGTACACAGTGCACACACCAAATCAGGCTGGTGACTGTTTCCCTCCCCTCATACTTGATGACTGGGCCCAGGAGCGCCCCTCTCCTATATACGCAGAAAATAAACTGTTCCTTATTGTGAACTGTAGTCACTCCACTGTGCTGTGCAAGTCTACCAACTTTCTCCTCTGACCTATCTGTGCTTCGCTATCCGACCATCCTTCATCTTCCCTTACCCCAACCTTTTCCAGCCTCTAGAGTTCACTATTCTACATTCAGATATGCTGTTTTAATTATATTTTATTTGAAAAAAAGAGAGAAAGCTCTCAGGCGCTATTTCAGTCACCAAGAGCCTACAATAGTCCCCAGAGGGGGCCAAAGCTGGGAGCAGGAACTCAATTCAGGTGCTGGCAAGAACTCAGTTACTTGGGCCATCACTGCTGCCTCCTAGGGCCTGCAGTGGCAGGAGCCAGACCAAGGAATCAAACCCAAGTACTCTGATGGGAAGACACATGTACCTTAACCAGCATCTTGACTTCTGGGCTAACGTCTTGCCACTCAGGTTGACTTTTTGGGAAGCTGTAACTGAATATGCACATTTTTGCAAACAAGTATAAATTTTTGGAAGGGTATGTGTGGGGACTGGGTGTTTACCTCCGTGCACATGAGGAAGTAGAAAAATATTTCATCACTTTTTATTCTATTTTATTCTATTGTCATCACTTTTTGTTCTATTTAATCATTTCAACTGTTGATAACTGGGATGAGTTTTCTTGCTACCTATGTAATCAAAATAAAGCAGAAGCTTCTTTTAAAGATGGTGAATATTAATTATTGATGGAACTAACATTTAGTGACTCATATCCCAAACGCTGTATGAAAATTCCCATGGGATAGGCACTGGTTCATTACACGGGAAGCTGGAGTTCAGAAAATTTAAGTTAGTGGGGCCCATGTTGTGGCACATTGAGTCATACCACAGCTTGTGATACCAGCATCCTGTATTAAAGCGACAGTTTGAGTCCCAGCTACTCTACTTCCAATCCAGCTCCCTGATAACGGGCCTGGGGAAGCATCAGAGGATGGTCTGAGTAGTTGGGTTCCTGCCATTCATGTGAGAGACTCAGACTAAATTCCAGGCTCCTAGTTTTGGTTAGGATGCCTCTTAGGAAGCCAACATCCAGTATCAGGTGCCACGGTTCAAATCCCAGCTCCACTTTCAACACCAGCTTTCTACTAACCTGCACCTGGGAGGTGATGGGTGACAGCCAAGTGGCTGAGAACATGCCACCCACACCCCTGACCTGGACTGAATTACCAGCTATTCATCCTGATCCAGCTCCAGCCATTGCAGACATCAGGGAAATGACCAGAAGATAGGAGTTGTCTTTCTCTTTCTCCCTCTTTCTCCCTCTTTTTCCTTCTTTCTCCTCCCCCTACCTCCCATTCAAATGAATTAATAAAAATCTGAAAAAAAAAAAACATAGTGTATTTTGGGATAAAGTGTCTAACATATTAACTTTTAGAGAGCACGTCAAACCCTAACAAGTTAGACATAGATTATATAGACATAAATACAAAGGTACTATAAAAATTTTGTAAAAATGGAAATAAAAGGCAAGTTTTGTGCCATAAAAATCTTTTTAAGATTTGTGCACTATATTTTCATAATATAAGTTTTCCATTCTTTTTGGAGTACCCTTATAGATCTAGTACACCTTGAGTATTTTTTTCAGTTATTGATGAAGAACATCTCGAGTATAAAATGAACTATGTGGTTTCCTCGTCTTATTCCATGAAGTGGGCCTACCCCCCATGTTTCTGCTTTCTGTAGTGGTTACTGAATCTCCTGGGAGATGATACTGCAAATTCTCAACAATCGGCACAGGCACTGACTGACCAATCAGAATGGACCTTAGGCCGTAGCACTGGAGCAGGTCTAAGGGTTAAACATTTTGCTTGCTTGATGCAGAAGAGCAAGGGGAGTCCCAAGAGAGGGTGGCAGTGGGCTGTCCCTTACAAGGCTCAAGACAGCAGTGGCACATCGAGTAATGAGAAACAGCTCAATATTCTAACACTGTCTGCTTGTCCTGGACTGAGATCCGAGTATTTTTTCAAGGATTGGGGTGGGGGGAATCCCTAGCGCCTATAAAACTGTACCACATAATACAATGTAAACAACAATTAAAAAAAAAAAAAAGGATTGCTGTTAAATGGTGAGCCTGCTCAGCAACTCTTTTTGTATCTGTACCTAAGGATTGTGCCTTGAGTGTTTTGCAAGGCAAAGAGGAAGGCTGGCAGGTACTCTGTGATCCTCCCCAGGATCCACCCCCCAGCACCAGGTGCCCAGAAGCACCCCCTCATTCCCAACTCCAACAGAGTTTGTCACTTTGTTGTTTATCACCACAAATCCACTCTGAAGTGGCAGCTCCAGTTGTTTCCCAGATAATTTTTGAGATGCTAATTGCCACCTGCTGATTTCCTGTAAACACTGTACTTTACACATGTGATTACTCAGAGAGTTGTGGACTGCTGCAGGGAAGAGAGAAAGTGTGTGTGTGTGAGAGAGAGAAAGAGATTACTGTGGTAGATGTAAATCACGGGCAATGTTTACTCACAAAACTGTATTTGTTAAACAGCAGGCGAAAACAAAATTACCAAATACCATAAACTGAAAGTTCTCACACTGTATGAACAGCTATAAAGTCAGCCTGGCAACTTGTGAACTAAACTCTGAAGCCAAACAGCAGGAAATTGTCATTTGTAAAAAATCATGAATTATCGGTTGTTTTTTTTTTTCTTGGAGAAACCAAGCCTCAAAACATTTTCTAGATTTTTGTTTCATTTATGTAATTTGGAAAACAGAGACAAGGCTCCCAACCAACTGGTTTACCTCCCCAAAACCCATGATGATCAGAACTGGGCCAGGTGAAGCTGAGAGCTGGGGAGTCACTCCCATGCAGGTAGCAGGAACACAGTTGTCTGGGCCATCACCACTGCTTCCCAGCATGTGCACCAGCAGGAAGCTGTAGTCAGGATCCAGGGCCAGCCCAAACCCAAGACTTTAATTATGGACATGGGCATCTTCACCTCGAAGGACTGATTTCAAGATGTAAGAACACACACAGGTGCCTACTTCCCTTGCTTCTGATCCAGTTTCCTACTAGTGTGCATCCTAGAAGGCAGCAGATGATGGCTCAAGTTCTTCAGTTACTGACACAAACACGCAAGGCTGAGCTCCTGACTCGTAAATTGGCCTGGCCCAGTTCTGGCTGCTTCAAACATTTGGGGAATGATTCAGAAGGTTCAAGAATATTTGTTCCTCTGCCTTTCAAATAACCACTAAAAAATAGGCCTGTCAAATAATGTTCAAATAAAAAATCTAGGAATCATCCTCAATGCCCCTCTTTGCTCTTATGCACCATCACCAGAACACCAGAACAACACAAGTCCCAATAGCTCTACACACAAAATATATAGCACACAGTCACTTCTCTCTCTCTCCCTGTTGACACACTCAAAGCCATGCCATATTCTTTCCATCAGGACACATGCTTTTACGTCTGATCAATCTGCCTTTACACTTGTCTATACCCAACTCAGTCTCAACACCATACAAAGTGACTGTGTTGAAGTAGAAGTGATACAATTTCACTTTTAGCTTAATATCCTTGAGTATTAACTTTCAGAAACAATCGTGAGCCATGACCATGACCTGTGCATTCTTTCTACATGGCCTGGTCCCTGCAGGCCTCTGATTTTTCTCACTCATCTCTCCCCTCGTGCTCTATGCCACAGTCACACTGATCTCCTTTGGGTTTACAGAATACTAATTCTATTACCCACATGGAGGCCTCTAGGTATCCTTGCTATTTCCATTTCCAAGAATGCTCTTTTACCAACAGCACATACACAACTTCTAAACATCCTTCAGACTCCAGCTCAAACACCGAACCCTAGAAAAACATTCCCTTGATGAAACTTTAGATCTTCTCTCAGCATGCTACTTCCAAACTGGCTCTAGCCAAGGAATCTATATGGGAAAGAACTTTTTCTTCCAGGAAGAGGAGATATATTCCTTTCGTACAGCCATGAGTACATGTTCCACTGCCTCATATGAGGAACACATTCTCTGGCAGAAAGTCTAAATGCCCTCCAACCTCTGTGCATAACTTCATCTTCCACAATTTCACTCACCACAGTAAGTTCCCAGCATACTGCAATTCATACCATAACAGAACAGTACTACTCATCCTTGTGTCATCTCTCTTTGAAAAGTCTCTTTCCTCTCCTGCAAAGCACCTTCCAAGATTCCCTCTATGAAGCTCTTCCTGTTACTCAGAGGGGTGTTACTCTGTAGTTTATGCATACCTCTACCAGATTTATTCTATTATTTGACAAAATTAGTCTTAATTTTATCCAATTTGCTGTTAATGTTTTGACTAAAAGGGCTATGTCTAAGACCTATCCCACCACAACCTAGCATGGCTTAAAAGAAGGCATGCGGCAAGAAGCTGCTGGTTACTATACACACCTATTGAGAACTGATTGGCAATTTTTCATTATTGTTGGATTTAATGAAAAATGTCAAAAGCTTGCAAATTTTAACAGCTGTTCTGTCACCTATCTATTATTAGGGCGCCAAGGGGGGAAGGCAATTTTTAATTTGTGCAATGGAAAATTACTTCAGTTAGTTATCTTGGTTAAGAATAATATTAAGCATACTGTCTGAAATAGAAACACCAATATACACATACATAACCTTTCATTTCAGTTTTAACAGAAATGGACTGGAGTTGTGTAGGAAAGAAGTGTGAAGGGAGTTGTTTTGTTTCATTTTAACTTAGCCACGACACAGGTGGCATTTCTTGAAACTATTTAATGCATATTTAATGTTCACTTTTACGGTGACCCTTCATTAATTCCTGTTGGCCGTCAGTCATTAGATCTTGGAAAGATTTTCTCAACCCTGGTGCAACAAACTTTGAAAACATTTCAGAACTATCAAAGCCATTCAAGTAACACCTTTGGAACATTCATCCCCACTTTCCAACTGGAGAGCCACATGGGCATGCATCCTTCTCAACTATGTAAACAATATTTAAAAATAGCTGTTGGCCAAAAGCAAATTAATCAGCTGGCTGGCTGGTAGATCAGCACCATGGACAGAGGAATGTCTGTCAAATGTTGCTCTGAGGCTGGGAAATGAGATGTACGCATTCTGTGTCATCAGCCTTTGTAAAACACATGACTAAAGGGGTCCCACCTGATCTCAAACTTTGAACCTCTGAACAGTGGACTGATACAATGCTTCCTCTCTTCTACACAACTCCTCTCAGGCACTGTTTGACTTTTTTAAGATTTTTTAAAATTTATTTTCATTGAAAAGACAGATTTACACAGACAAGGCAAGACAGAAAGATCTTCCTTCCATCTGCTGGTTCACTCCCTAAATGACAGCAACAGCCGGAGCTGAGCCTATCCAAAGCCAGAAGCCAGGAGCTTCCTCCGGGTCTCCCCCATGGGTGCAGGGTCCCAAGGCTTTAGGCCATCCTCAATTGCTTTCCCAGGCCACAAGCAGAGAGCTGAATGGGAAGTGGAGCAGCTAGGACACAAACAGGCACCCATATGGGATGCTACGCTTGGAGGTGGAGGATTAGCCAATTGAGCCATTGCACAAACTCCTCTCAGGCACTTTTAAGTAACCAAATGCTGAATAACACAAGATCAGTGAAATGTTGCTCATAGTTAAAACCAAAGGACAGGAGCAGGAATTAATTTTTTTATGTTTCAAAAATTTCCCATTAAAATTTACATAATACTTAAACAAATATGTACATTGTTTGTGTACTCCTAAGGCACTAATACATTGCAATCATTCCTGATGACTGTAAGATCCTGCACCAAGTGATAATGAGGAACATAGGCTCTGCTCTGAGAGAAGCTTCAGAAGCCCAGGCCTGGTACCAGTGTGGTGGCTCAACTAGCTAATCCTTCACCTGCAATTGCCAACATCACCTATGGGCGCTGGTTTGTGTTCCGGATATTCCACTTTCCATCCAGCTCCTTACTATGGACTAGCAAAGCCGAGGAGGATGGCCCAAAGCCTTGGAACCCTGAATCCATGTGGGAAACCACAAGAAGCTCCTGGCTTCAGATAGGCTCAGCTCTGGCTGTTGTGGTCATTTGGGAAGTGACTCAGTGGATGGAAAACCCTTCTCTCTATAAATCTACCTTTCCAATAAAAAATAGGCTTCTTAAAAAAAAAAAAAATCAGCAGCAGCCTAGGACGTATCTGAAGCTCAGATACCTAAGGATGAGCACTTTTCTTCTGAGGACGGCTCATGCTAGCTCTTCCCTCAGCAAGCAGCAGCTGGGTGTAGCCTGGAGTTGCAGGGGCTGAGGCTGAGTGTCAAGGGTCAGGTGCCAGGTTGGCCTGGTGGTTGGAAGGTCCAAAACAACAAATTATTAAAAATAGGATATAAATAAGTAGGACCAGGATACAACGTCAAGCACATTCGCGTGAGCTAAAGCAGGAAGGGGTGGAAAGGTATGGAAGGGAGACACACCTCAGTGACTTCGCAGCTGGAAATCTGCTAGGGCCTTTTCAAGCAGCAGTCGCTGAGAGGCCAGTGGAGAACAGAAAATGAACCTGAGAGTACTCACTTACCCTATCCCAGCACCCAGCTCCTGACTCCCTCTTCCTGCTATGCAAACCCTAGGAGGTAAGCTGATCACTCGAGGATCTATGGGTACCTGCTATGCTTAGAAGGCACTTTTGACTCCTGCCACAATTTAAAAAGAAATCTACTCATAGGAGGGGGGGGGGACCTATTGGCCAGCTTCCTTTAAAATTTCACAAAACGTGGCAAAGCTCACCAATGAACCAGTGGTAGGCATTTCTACTGTCAGACCAGAGTGTGCCTCAAGCTCATTTGCACCCAACAGTCTTAACCTCTGTCTACCTCCACTACTGTTAGAAGCCTGAGTCTTGCAGACATTCCGCAATGTCCCCGAGCTGCTTGTGACACTAGCCTTTCCTAAAATCAAATGTTCTAGAGACTCCTGGGTGGCCACTTAGCCTGCAGTAACCTTGGGCGATAACACGGCCCTGACGCCCTGGGCTCTGCCCCATCAGCTCTGAGCATTCTCTCCCCACGTCCTCTCCAGGACTGCCTCTTCAGGAAGCCCTCACAGACCTCCTGAATGGCTCACATCCCCCAGCCACGCAGGTTCTCAGCGCCACGTCTCAGCGATAACCACACACTCGCTTGTGGATTAGCCAACTCCTGCACCTGCTTCTCTCACCAGCAGGGCACCACAGGGATGGCACAGGGCCCTATTTTTGCATGTCACTTATCCCTACATCCTGTCCGGCACCAAAACAAGTGCTCAAAAAATACCTTTTTTTTTTTTTTTGTAATTTTTTTCTAGAATGTCAAGAAAGAAAAGCTGCACAAATGACTCACAGTTGTTGGCACAGCAGGTGCCCCCACAGCCTCTCTGAAGTTTCCTCAGCCTGTAGCCTCCGAACTGCTAGACTTGGACCAAGTTTTAACTAAGACTTTGGAGAGGCAAAAAAAAAAAAAAAAAAAAGGCACAAAACTGCTTTCTACTCAGCTATCACCTACTACAGCGCGTGCCAAGGACCGAGAATTTGTCCTGGTGGAGTAAGCGCTCAGTGAACACCACACGGACTGGCATGGTTGCTAGAATACCCCTTCTGGGTTTTACGTGAGGGGATAAATGCACTGTCCCTCGTGGGGAGCTCCAGAAAGAAGGCCACCGAGCACAGCGCCCCTCTGCACCTGCTGGGCCATGGCACTTCCTCACAAACCCCTGGAAAGGAAAATACCCAGCGTGGCTGACAGGGAACGGGGGCGCCACGGGAGGCTCCTCTCTGAGGTGAGAACCGGACCTGCGCCGTGTCCCTCGGCAGAAGGAGAAGGAAGGGGGGGCTCGCTGCCAGCTGAAGAAGCCACTAGCCAGGACCGAACCCGAAAACATGGACGGCGAGGCCGCCCAAGACCGCGCGACTCCTCCGCCAGACAAAATAGTCCTCCTCTTCCCACTCGGCCAGGACGCGCGCGACGCGACGGCCCAGCACGATGTTCCTCCGCCTCACAATAAGCCTCCCCGCAGCCCCCGCTCCCCCGCCGCAATCTCCCTTTCAAGGACTGCGTGTTTCACACACATTCCGTGCCTCAGTCAGCTGTCACGGTGTCCCTCCGCCCCGGGGAACGTCCTCCCGCCCCGAAGTCCCTCAGCGGCGAGTCACCGAGGTGCACGCTCTCGCGAGAGCCGGCCCCTTGCACCACCCCCCCCCCCCAGCCCCTCGCCCGCTGGGAAGGCTCGCGTGGCCCTCCGTGGCGGGCGGCGCATGCGTGGCCGCGGCTCCCAGCGCCCCTCGCGCTGGCCGCGGGGCTGAGTGGACGAAGCCGAGCGTCCGGAGCCGAGCGGCCGCCGTCCCCCGCCCCGCCGCGACGAGGCCCTGCTTCGTGTTGCGGCTTGTTTTTTTTGTTTTGTTTTGTTTTGTTTTTTTTTTTCTCGTCCTCTCCAGGGTGGAAACGCTTTGTGGCCTTTTGTCGGCGTCAGGAGGTATCCCCCAGAACGGTCGGAGCTGGTCTCGAACACCAGCCGGGCTCCAACGAGACAAGCTGCAGCGGCCCCGGGCGCACCCACAGCCGGGGCCTCGGCTCCGGGGAGCCCCGACTGCCGGGGCGCTGACACACCCCCCTCCCGCCGGCCGCCTCCACCTGTCTCCCTCCTCTCAGTCCCAGCTCGATTTCTCTCCTGCGCTCCAGCACCAAGAAGGGATGCACCCTGGAACGGCACGTTGCAAGGACACATCTCGTTTGGGGAAGGGACTGGGGTTCGGGGCGACTTTAATGTACACGGTCACCTTTCCCCCAAGGGCCTAGCTAGGATCGATTTAGTTAAGCAGCCGGGGTGGTCCCCTGATCTTGACCACACACCTTCCCACACATCCAGGAAGGAGCAGAGAGAGCTCTTGGAAGGCATTGCCAGACCACCCACTCCCCACCTCCTTCCCGGCCGTGAGCCTGACGTGAGCAATGGCTGAAACCCTGAATGCGCTCATTGATGCGTCCCTGGAGGTGGATGGATGTGTGATCATGAAGGTGGAGAAGGGCCCTGAGTGGACATCCGAGCCCGTTCTGGAAGAACCTCGCGGCTGTGAGTCGGAGACCTTGCGCCGATGCTTCAGGCAGTTCTGTTACCAGGATGTGGCCGGACCCCACGAAGCGTTCAGTAAACTCTGGGAACTTTGCTGCCGGTGGCTGAAGCCAGAAATGCGTTCCAAGGAGCAGATCCTGGAGCTGCTGGTCATTGAGCAGTTTCTCACCATTTTGCCCGAGAAGATTCAGGCGTGGGCGCAGAGGCAGTGTCCCGAAAGCGGAGAGGAGGCCGTGGCCCTGGTGGCACGCTTGGAGAAAGAGACAGGAAGGCTGAGACAACAGGTTAGAGAGCGCGTTCTGAAAAATGTTGTGTTTATTAACAAGGGGCGGGGGGAGGGGAGAAGCAGGTGGACGTTGCAGAAAGTGCTTATTGTAGAAAAACAGTACAGATGAGAGAGTTTTTTGGGGGGGAGGGAGAGACTTCTAAAGTGAATTCATGTAAAAGAATTTCATTGGGGGGAAGCTTTGAAATGTCTTGCAAGTGAAAATCAACATTGTGGACTTGTTTTGACTTTTGGTGTCACCTTTCCAACATTTTTATAACAGGAAAGCAAATGTGATGGCTCACAAGGTTTGACTTTGGCAGCTTGATCCTGAAAGAGCTGTCTGGGGGGTGGGGGATGGAGGTGGGGGGACAGCCCTTATTCCAGGACCTTCTCCAACCCTTTAATGTTGCAGCTGGTACCTTCGGGGGCATTCTCAGTGCCACCAGCCTTGTCCCCTTTCTTCAGGGTCACCGTCAGGTCCCTGTCTCTCAGTGGCTTTGCGTGTGCTCGCGTCTTTGAACATCCTTTCACTGACCTGGTAAAATCCCGCAGCAGTCACGAGACCATGCAGCCTCAGCCGGCACAGGATTTGCGCTGTGGGAAGATCTGTCAGCAGGTTGCTGGGCCGGACAGGGATAGACAGATACGAGGGTTGACTCTGTAAGGGTGGTAGTGAATATGTTCACGTTCTGATCACTTTCCCTTTCCTGTGAAGTCGGTGTCTGGCCCGGGATGTTCTGAATGTCGCTGCTGGCAGTGTCCCCCGCTGCGCACTCAGCAGAGGAGTGGTCTCTTCACCCAGTGCCCGGGGAGACCTCTTGGGGAAAGGAGTGCAATGTTCAATCCTTCTCATGTCTCCTGTCTTCCTTTTTTTTTTTCTTGGTGGGAGGGGGAAGAATGACCCTGCTATGGACCTCTGCGCCCACTTCGTGTTTTCACGTTGGCTTTGTTCCCCAGGTCAGCAGTGCCGTACGTTCTGAGAAGCAAGCCCCGCTGGGAGAAGCCTGGCAGGTGGCAGAGTTGCAGCCTGAGCCAGAGGAGAGGCAGCCCAGGATGGTGTCTCAGGACGAAGCTCGAAGCCTTCCTTCAGAATGCCAGGGACTGCTGAGGCAGAGGAGGGCGCACCGGCTGGTCCCCAGGAGCGGTGAGAGGAAGGGCCCCGTCCCTAGGGTGGATCTTTGGGCAGTGCAGGCTGCCCTCAGTACGTATTGGAAAAGAAATTGAATATTTGGGTAGAAAAACTTCATTTGCTTCAAGAGTCTTATATATATATACTCAATATAAGACTGGAGTTCAATAGTGGGACCTGAGGAAGCTTACATTGCCCCAGCCAGCCTTGAGGTCTTGCCATGTTATTTTTTTTTTAAAACCTCTGTTCTGCAATGTAGCTTGTGTTTTTAAGTCCTTCCATGCATATGTGCAGTTGACTGATCTTGAACATCCTGAAAATCTCCTTGAAAAGAGAAACCAGTTATACATGTCCAAAACTTGACACACCAATTAGGTGGCGTGGAAAGGACTACCAGTAAGAACACAGAGGAGGGCCCAGCACCATAGCCTAGTGGCTAAAGTCCTCACCTTGAACGCGCCAGGATCCCATATGTGTGCCAGTTCATGTCCCACTTCCCATCCTGCTCCCTGCTTGTGGCCTGGGAAAGCAGTGGAGGTCGACCCAAAGCTTCGGGTCCCTGCACCCGTGTGGGAGACCCAGAGGAAGCTCCTGGCTTCTGGCTTCGTTTGGACTGGCTCAGCTCTGGCCATTGTGGCACTTGGGGAGTGAACCAGCAGACAGAAGATCTCTGTCTCTCCTCTCTGTAGATCTGACTTGCCAATAAAAAAAAAGCAAACAGACGTGGGTGCCAAAACTGACGCTGCTGTGGCCTGTGTGGCCTTGGTCAGGTTACCTCATGTTTCACAGGTGAGCCATTCTCATCTGTAAAAGGAAAACAATGGAGTCATCACTACAGGTGAAATCCGGCAGTATAGAAGGGACAATGCACAATAGTGCTTAAAAAATTTGTGCCTTCCTTTTTTAAGATTTATTTATCTTTATCGGAAAGTCAGATTTAAGAGAGGAGGAGAGACAGATGAAGATCCTCCATTCACTGATTCACTCTCCAAGTGGCCACAATGGCTGGAGCTGAGATGATCCAAAACCAGGAGCCAGGAGCCTCTTCTGGGTCTCTCACACGGATGCAGGATCCCAAGGCTTTGGGCCGTCCTCGACTGCTTTCCCAGGCCACAAGCAGGGAGCTGGGTGGGAAGTGGAGCAGCCAGTGCATGAACTGGCACCCTTACGGGATCCCGGCATGTGCAAGGTGAGGACTCTAGGCACTGGACTGTCGCACCAGGTACCTTTAATTCCTTTACCAAGAAGCAAGATTCACTACCGCCATGCCCCACCCCGTCATACCAAATTCACATAATGGTAGAATGTTCTTTCACACTTATTTTTCAGTACCAGCATGAATGAAAAGGGCAAGAAGCCAGAGTGTTAACTGTTTTTCTTTCTGTAGTTCGGCCCTCTGCCTGGGTTTCTGTTGCTGCTGGTGAGTGGAACGCCGTTGATGAGGAAGTGACGGCCACACGTCTTCCTGCCGGGCCCCAGGTAAAGGCGGTTGTCCTCTCTGGCCTCCTGTCCTCAGCTCCTCAGTCACACGTCTCTTGCCGTCACAGTCCTCAAATGTTTATGTTCCCTACGAGACTTTGTCCTCCTGTACCTTTTCTACAAAAGGCCTGAAAAGCAGAACCCCTTCCGGGTCACCCCTCTCATCTCGGGGTTCTCTATTTTATCTTCCGCCGCACTTGTCGCGTAGCATGCGCTTGACTCCTTGATTCTAGT
This sequence comes from Ochotona curzoniae, assembly GCF_017591425.1. NCBI lineage: Eukaryota > Metazoa > Chordata > Mammalia > Lagomorpha > Ochotonidae > Ochotona > Ochotona curzoniae. The sequence goes on from NW_024465421.1 coordinate 11,142,133, forward strand.
TCTTCTTCAGGGCCTTTTTCTGTTTCCTCCATGATCATCGTCCTGTGAAGACTCATGCAGTTGCCATGGTAGTGACTGGTGTTAGTGTTGTTCCAGGAACCAGCGAAAGATGTCCACGTGACCAGAGGTTTCTCCTACAAGAAGAGCCTGCACCAGATTCCTGCTCCCAGAGACCTCTGCCGCGATGTCAGGAAGGGGGGTGTCAGAAGTACTGTCTCCCTAGGTAAGAATTCTTTCCCTTTTCAAATAGAAGACTTGGGAGTTTCTGACATACTCATTTCTGCTGATGATGTCAGCATTAAGATATGTCCATATTAACACTTAAAGGATCGCGTTGAGTTACCAAGTGTAGTCCCTCACTACGTTCCTTACCTCACCCATGTCCTCATTGCTATTTAAAAAGTACTGAGAGTGTAGTGATTAAAACAGTGAAGAGGAATCATATATGACTATCATATTATCAAAAATATGAATCTACACACATCCAGTAGACTAGAAGCTGCGTTAAGTCACAGGCTCTTTTCAGGATTTGTTTTCATTTTATCATAGTAACTCCGACACATAAGCCAGATCTTTAATTTACACGTGCATGCCCATTATTTGTTGGATGAATGGAAACACTGAAAAAGTAAGGGGCGAAAAAGCAATAGCATGTGGTGAATTATTTGAAAATGTTTTATGTGCATGAGAGGCAGAGAAAGAGAACAGCAGAGAGAGAGTGCCGCTGCCTGCTCGACCATTGCCTAAATGTTCCCAGTGGCTGTGGTCGCGCCAGCAGCTCTCTCCAGGTCTGCCCTGAGTGTGTCAGGGCAGCAGGTCCTTGAGCCATGGCTGCTGCCTTCCACTATGTGCCTTAGAAGGCTGAAGTCAGGAGAGTCAGGGCTTGAACCCCGACACTGATGTGGGAAACAGGCTTCCCACACAGTGGCTTTAACCATTAGGCCAAGCACCCATCCCTTGGTGATGGAATAGCACAGGTCTTTGGGCGTACATAACCACTGAAGTGTCGCTCTGCGGGCAGGTCTTTTGGATAATTATCTTCATGCATTTTAACATGAGACATAAGTGTGATTCATTCATATGTGAGCTTTGATTCATAAGTTAAAATTTTCTTACGAATAAAATTATGGGTCGGAAATGCACACTAATCCACATCACAGGTGGTTTATACCTATGCTTCCTAATAGAGTAGCCACCAGCCAGATGTGGCTCTTTAAATGTGTTATATCAATTAAGCTAAAATTCCAGCTCCTCAGTGGCAGTAGCCGTGATTAAAACATTTGATAGTTCTGTTGGACAGCACTGTTACAGAACTTTTCCATCATCACAGAATGTTCTACTGGCCAGGCTACATACATATATTACCAGCATAGAGTATGAAATGAGCCACATTGGACTAAATGGATAAAAGCATAGCGACATTGTTTATCATTAGAAAGCAGTTAGGATAGTTATAAAAGAAACACTAACTTCAAGTGGGCGTTTGAAGAACAAAAGCAGCAGCTGGCATCTCGGCTTAGGAGGCACATACAAATGTCTCCTACCATTTCCTTGGAAATCTCACACAACATCCAGATCTAGCAAAATACTGAACTGGAGTCCTCGGAAAGATCTACCTGTGGGAAGGGACCTTACTTTGAGAATTCAGATTTCACCTAACTGATTTCATGTGCAAAATCCCAGTTCCAGAGCCACCGCCTCCTACGTTTTGTTGGTGGCTCAAAGGCTAAATCTGCCACTGGAATATATTTTGGCCCACATGGTGTTTTGATTTAAAATAAGTTTGTAAATCTGAATTTCCACTGTCTCTTCATACATCCAATGTTGGACACATTGGGCCCATTTTCCAGTATGGCAGCAAAGGGCCAGAGCTGAGTGAAGGGTTCACGCTCGCCTACTGACTGCACTTCTCGCTCCAACCTCCTTCACAGTGGACTTTGCCTGCCCAGTCCCTCAGGTGTGTGTGCTTGCCCTGTCTGCATACCTGCTTTTCTCTTGTAGAAATGGAGTAACCCTCCTTCCGCAGGGTGCTGTCAGGCAGGTTCGGGTTGATGTTGCTTCTGTCAAATCCTGAAACTTCTTTTTGTGTTGTCTGGGAAACAAAGCTAAATGTCATTCCATTCCTGTTGGGCATTGGATACTTATAAAATGAACATTTATTTAATTTTCCCGGCACCTCTTTGAATAGATAGTATCATTTCCCCGGGAAGCCAAGATTTAGAAAGATTAAGGAACTTCTGCTGGTCTAAAAACAAAGTAAGCAAACTAGCTAGGATTCAGATTTAAGACATGTTGATTTCTTCAGGGTTCTCAGGTAGCAAGCTCTGAATTCCAGTCCTGTCCTTACAGCTTTCTAGAATGTCCCCAACTTCTCCAGAATGTCCCTAAAAGTTTATTTTTTCAGTTAATGCAATATTTTGTTTGGCATGAATACCTGTGAAAGTACATGCTAATGATTTTAGAGTGTATCATTGCAGGTGATGTCTCTCCTAATAATAGAAAGTGGAGTTCACTTTGTCTTGAGGAAAAGTCAGATTTTTTGTGCCTTAGAACGAGATGCTAAGTTATAATAAGTCTCCTCTGCAGCCCCACCCTTATGCAAAACAGCTCCACATTATTTGCCATGTGTATCTGTGGATGCCTATAACTGTTTGAAAATTAAGTTCTCCTGTCGCAGGTTTTTCTCCCAGTTTTATTAAAGTATAACTAATAAAATGTACTCATGTTTAAGATGCAAATGCTGATGGTTTTATATGCATATACACTGCAGTTTACCGGTGAAGTTAGTTAACACAGCCATCACCTCACATATTTGTGTCCCGGTGTGTGCGGAGAACACTAGTGATGTACTCATTAGCAACTTCACGTCTGTACACAGCTTTGTTAACCGGAGTCACCGTGTCGGACGTTCGCTCCCCAGAGCCTGACCATTGTACAGCCTTGCCCTGCTTCCCTCCCCTCTAAGCACCCGGCAGCCGCCGTTCCACTCTCTCTGTGAAGTCAGCGTTTCTGGGTCCTCCGTGTAGCTGAGCTATGTGATGAGTACGATGTTCACCCGTCTCTGGCTGACTTCACCTGATAGAAGCTCTCCGTTCATATGTGTTGTCGCAAATGGCAGCATTTCCTTTAATGGCCAAATTAAAGTACAACTTTTGCTCATTCATTCCTCTGTCAACAAGCACCTGGATTGTGTCTGAGCTGTCGTGAATCATGCTGCAGCAGGCTTGGGCTGCAGTTAACTCCTCCACATACCAGTTTAGTTCCATCATATGAAATGGGATTGCTTGATCATACGATCGCTCTGGTTTTAAATCTTCCGAGGAACTGCTGTGCTGTTTTCCACAATGAGTGTATCAATTTACATTCCTCCCAGCTCTGCAGAATGGCTTCGCTCTCCCTGCAGCCTCGCCAACATTGACCTTGTTCTGTGAAATTGCTAGTAATTGTGTACATGTATGGAGTGCAATATGATGTTTTGAGTAAATCAAGCTAATTAACAGATTCATCAGCTCACGTACTTTTTTTGTGGTTGCAGCATTTAAAATTGCTTGGGAATTTGGGGATGTACACTACTATCTTACCTCAGTTGCCAGTCTGTGCAGGACATCAGTAAAGCTCATTGCTCCTGCTGGAATTCCATACCCTTTCCTCAGCTCTCTGCTACTGTGCGTTGGACACTTTCAGACAGACAGGAGATCATGCATTGTTTATCTTCCCAGGCCTGGCTTCTTTCACTTAGCATAAGAGCCTCCATGTTCATCCTAATAGTCACAAGTAACAGAATTTCCTTTCTTCTTAGAAGCTGAATAATATGCCATTGCGTATGCGTACCACATTTTAAAATTTTTAAATTGTTTTTCACAATGCATTCTGTACCACAGTTCTTACCCATTCATCTAGAGAAGACACCTAAGTCACCCCCATGCCTTAGCAATTAGCGGTAGTACTGTTGGTTTCTCTTCAACATATGAACCCGTGGCTGTGGGATATACCTCACTGTGGTTTTAATGGATATTTTCCCCACTGACTAGTGATATTAAACACCTTTTCATGTACCTTACCACCATTTGTATGTCTTGGTAAAAATAACTGTACAGATCCTTTGTGGGTTCAGGATCCCAAGGCTTTGGACCATCCTCCACTGCTTTCCAAACCACAAACAGGAACTGGATAAGAAGTAGAACAGCCAGGGCACAAATCCATACCCATATGGGTTGCTGGCACTTACAGGGGAAGGATTAACTAGTTGACCTATTGTGCCAGCCCTGGTTTAATCTGTTTTTTATACTGGTAACATACCGTTTGGTTATTGTAGCATTGTAACATAGTTTGACAGAAATTCTTGACTTCACACCTTTCACAGTCCATGTGTTTGTATTTGTGTGTGATGCTGGGATGTTCATGGAAGGAATACAAACATGGTTTCTTTTATAATTAACAAATACTAGTCAGGAGCATACTGTGAACCCTGATATAATGTTAGCTACTAAAGGGGAATTGGAAGCAATAAAATACAAATTTCTTATCCTTAAGGGTTTTTCTCTTAAGAAACATGTAGGAAAGGAAGGATACCTACATCAGGAATAAGTATGAGTTAGGTGATTATGTCAGATACGTAAGAGTAACCACAGCGTGCATTGTCATGATGGAGGGAGGCTTTGGCATGAAGGAGCAGCCCAGGAGAGCACGCTACACCCAAAGACTGAGGCATGCAGTTATGAATTCTCTGTCTACCGTGAAGTGTGTTTCTTTTACTGTAGGAAGTTCAGTGTCTACCTCTAACAAGACTGCTCGGTTGGAACAAAGAAAGGAGCCGTGGACTGTAAGCCTGCATTCCTCTAATAAGAGAAGCATCCTGAGAAGCAGCTACGTTAAGGAAAAGTCGGTTCATGCTGTTCAAATCCCTGCGATCAACGCAGGAAAGACATGGAGAGAGCAGCAGCAGTGGGGTTTAGAAGATGAAAAAATAGCAGGCGTACACTGGAGCTATGAGGAAACAAAGACCTTCCTAGCAATCCTCAAAGAGTCTCGCTTTTATGAAACGCTTCAGGCTTGTCCCCGAAACAGCCAGGTCTACGGTGCTGTGGCTGAGTGGTTGCGAGAATGCGGCTTCCTGCGAACCCCAGAGCAGTGTCGCACCAAATTCAAAAGTCTCCAGAAGAGCTACCGGAAGGTGAGGAACGGCCACCTGCTGGAGCCCTGTGCCTTCTTTGAGGACATGGATGCCTTGCTCAACCCTGCAGCCCATGCTTCGTCCTCTGATAAACCAAAGGAGGTGCTCTCTCTCCCCAGACTGAAGAGCATCGGCATTGGTGCTAAACAACACATCAGTTCAGTAGAGCGCGAGGAAGCCGCAGAAGAATCTGATTGTGACGAAACGGGCATTGAATTTATCCGCAAATCTAAGATACGTGGTGCCCCTGTCTTGTTTCAAAATCTGAGTGGTAAGAATTGTGCTTGTTTTCTGATTTTTAAAAACTGATATGTAATAGTGTTGAAAAAGGAGTAACTCAGTAGTGACCAGCTCTGGGGAGAGCTGCGCGAGTGACTTGCCACTTCCACGGCACGTATCAACGTACTGACAGTGTTTGTTGCTGTTCGCGGTGAGGTTGGCCACATGAGTTCTTTTTCACTTTAGAGGTCAGCGTGGGTTTTGAGTATTCAGGGACTCGTGGAAGAAAAATATATGGAGCTGAGTGAACTCTGAGGATTGTTATTTGAGAACTGGCAGTGCAACCATTTCTGTTAGATTGTATAGGTCAAAGATGCATTATTTGAGTGCCTGGGATACTCAAGTACTGTCTTGTGAAAGAATACGTATGTAACAAATTAAAAGGATGAAAATAATTTAGTAAAAATGTTTGCTTAATCTCAAGGCAAGAAAGGAGAGAAAAAAAGAACACAAACAGGATCAAATAGAAAAAAATAGTCACACGATAGATGCAAGTCAGTGTATCATTAATTACAAACTTAAAGGTTAACATCATGAGCCATTAAAAATACCTTTATGTTGCTTACAAAAGGTATATCTTAAATGTACAAACACAAGACATTAAAATCAAAGAAAGTTATGCCGTGCAAGAGAAAACTGAAATTGAATATTTGAGGACTTGGTTATACAGAATTAAGCTTCTGGCTGATAAGTGTTTGACAGCAAAAATATCGTGGAACTACTTTGAGCTTCAGTTTTTTCTCATCAAATTCTCTCTGTACAACGTGACTAGGAATGCCTTACAGGGTTGTCTCAGTGTGTGACGTGTGGGTAAAGGGCTCTAACAGTGCTGAAGTACAGTATATACAGTACACCATTTCCTGACATCACCTATCAGCAGTGCTTTTCCACTCAAATTTATGAAAAAAGGGTTCAGTTTTTAGCAAGGAAAAATAAATCAGGCTAGGAGAGTTATAAATGCATTCATGGCTACATCTGCTGCAAAGATGACAAAGCGCATTATGCAAATGCAGGTGCTCACCAACCTGCACATTGATAAATATGAGGATGGGGCTCTTGGGATGGTCTCGAATATGGGATGATATAAGACTGGATGAGACAATCCAGTAAAATAAGAGAAAGAAATCCCTTTTCAACCACTGAAAACAAACAAACAAAAAACATGATTAGCCCATTGGACTCAGACATGTTTTGAAGAATTTTGTTCTGGCTATAAATACAGAACAACTGCTTGTCTTGCAGTTTGTGTCACTTCTCAAAGTTGTGAGGACTCAGTGGCATAAAGAAAAACCACTCGTAGTTCTTATCAAGAAAGATGGGCAAAGGAGTGAGTGAGACTTTTAGGAGAAATGCCCTTACTTGAGTTTCCTTACCCATTATTCTCGTCCACTTGGGCAAAGCAGCACTCTACACAGCTGGAGCCTCGTGGTAGTCACCATGGCAGTGATAGACTTGAGGGCTCACGTCTTATTCTTCCAAATAAACTCTGTGATCAGCTTGGCAGCTTCAGTTTTAAAATGCTCTTGGGATTTTTGCCTTTATAGATTCGCTTGAGAATCGGTACCTGTACAACTTAAGTCTCCCCATCTAAGACCATAGCATCTCATTTGTCAAGTTCTTTTATACCTTTCAATAAAAACTAAAGAGTATTTTTATAGAGACTTCTTCATTCCTTGCAAAGCATATTCCCAAGTCCATCATAGAGGGTTTTTTTTAACCCCTAATATATGTAGTGTAAAACACTACAGACTTCTTACACCCTTCGCTTTACCCTTGAATACAGGCGTGCACTGGGGCTATGAAGAAACCAAGACCTTTCTTGACATTCTCCGTGAGACTCGCTTTTATGAAGCGCTGCAAGCCTGTCATCGGAAGAGCAAATTGTATGGGGCTGTGGCCGGACAGCTGCGGGAGTGTGGCTTCCTCCGAACTCCAGAGCAGTGCCGAACTAAGTTCAAAAGCCTCCAGAAGAGTTACCGCAAAGTCAAAAACGGCCACGTGTTAGAGTCCTGCGCATTCTACAAGGAGATGGACGCCCTGGTCAACTCTCGGGCCCCTGCCCCTTCCACCGACCCCCCAGAAGAGATCCTGATGCCCTCGAGACAAGCAAGAGGGGTTATTGAGATTGAACCCCAGGAACCTACAGGCTGGGAGCCTGAAGAATCCTCACAAGAGGCAGTGATAGAAGATTCTGACAGTGAGAGAATGAGCGAAGAGGAAATCTTACAAGAACCAGAATTCCAAGAACCCCCACGTCGACTCCAAAGCCCAAACGGTAAGGATCAGCAAGAGGTTTTAGTCTAAAAGAACTAAAAGAGGAACTAGTGTAAGTTACTGAGAATCAGGTGAGGAGCATATCGCTTATGAATACTTATTCAGCAAATATTTGAGTGCTATTTAAGGTCAGGATTCAGCCACTAGGCCATTGCACCAGGCCCTCAGCCTTGATTTTCATGTGTATTGGTCAAACAGTGTTTTGTATCTCTTGGAAATCACTGTGAACAAGGAGAACTTAGAATTATACAGAAGAAAACAACTTGAATGAGGGAGATATATCAATATGCTCAAAACAAAAATGTTTCAGACCTATGTGTGATGTGCCTAAAGACAAGATGTGTAATATTATATGTTCTCAACTGTTATTCTGGTCCTGCATCCACCTGTATGTTTCCCACTGACTCCCAGATGCTCCCATTAGCATGTGGGTAGCGGAGCCAACTTAACTGTCAGAGCTAAAATCCCACGTCACGGTCCCCCCCCGTGTGCTCCGACAGCACATTCAGACTTAAAAACCTCACAGGCGAGTTTACTGTCTCCTTCCTCATCACTTACATCAAAGCAGATGACACAGTTGATCAGCTGTCACAGACCCTCTCATCTCTCTCCCCCTTCAGTCCCCTACTCTAGCTGAGGTTTTCTCTCTGTCTTTGATGCTGAAATTTTATGGTGAAAATTCCTAAGCCCGTTTTCCCCATCATTAACTAAAGCCCGTCCTGCTCTCCTTGGCTGGCGTGTTGGTTAGCGTTCTCCATCCTATACCGTGTCCTTGTCCAAAATGTGCTGCTTCCCTCATACGCTGTGAGATGTTTCATGATTTCACCTCTGCCTGAGTGCCCTTAGCGCTACCTGCGTGCATGTCTAAGCTCTAACTCTCAGCTCCCCTACTTTGTCTCCCTCTGTTTTTTGCCACTAAACACTTTGCATGTCCTGAAATCCCCCAGGACATGATGAGCACCCGAAGGAGCAGCACTCTGTCCTTGTGTGGCACTGCGTGAAGCCCACAGGGTTGGTACCCTGCATGTGTGCACTGTACAGTACTGATTCCTTGAAGAGGGTGGCTCTGTCGGAACTGACTGGGAACTAAGAGGCACAAGGGAAGGTAATATCCGCTTACATTAGAGAAGTGACTTTACCACGTTCACTCTGGTAATACGAGAAATTGCCATTTGAAAGCTTAAATCAGATCTCATATAACTTTGGCTTTGAGAACTCTGAAAGTGAAATCCTAGTGTATCTTGTTTTAAAGGTCAACACTAGACCTGTACCTAAATGTGCGGGCCCCGTCTGGTTCAACTACTAGGCTGAGATTCCCTCCCACTGGATTCAGTCAAAGCCTTGGAAGAACCACTGCTCGGTGAAAGATGGATTAGGGCTTTCTGCTCCAGTTGACGGACCAGCAGGTGGCTTCCGTCCTCTCCCCAGCCCATGCCACAGCCACCTTTCTCGGATTTGAGACTTACAAGCCTTTTCCACTGAATGTGTGGAAGGAAGGCAATAAGGAAACTGATAAGTAGAAACAAGACAATATAACAAATGCTTAATAACAAAGGCTTGGGGAATCAAGCCTCAGTGGGCCCAAGGTACACAGTGAAATGTTTATTGAAGTAGTGTGTGTCTGGAATTTGTTTCTAGGTAGTATAGACAGAGGGGACAGAGAATATGTGGGAATAGAAATGAAACAGAATTTCCCATGAACAGATTGTTGTTAAAGGCAGGTAAGTGCTTTGTGAGAATTCATTAACGTACTCTTCTGTTATTTTATTTTTATTTAATTGAAAGATAGAGGGAGAGACAGACAGGACTGCCACCTGATGATGTACTCTCCGAATGGCCACATGGCTGGGCATGGGGCCAGGTCGGAACCAGGACCCAAACACTTCTTCAAGATCTCCCACATGTGTGCAGGGAACCAGGTACTTGGGCCATCTCATTGCCGTGCGAGGTGCACTAGCAGGGAGCTGGATTAGAAGTGGAGCAGCCAGTACTCAGACTGGTTTCCCATATGCAATACTGGTGTCTCAGATGACAACCTTAGTCACTGCATCACAACGTGAGCCTGACACATGCTGTTCTCTTAACTTCTCTGTGTTTGAATTTCCCATGATGGAAAGTTAATGCTGAACTCATACATGTAATAGAGACCAATACATGTGCCAAAACCAGAATTGTTTGAACCCAAAACTTGTGTCTCTTCACTGTATTATGCTGTTTGCCCAGAAGAATTCATGGAAAAGCTTGTCCTAAAATGTATCTTACAGTGAATGTGCGGCAAAGATTAAAAAGAAGGTAATTCCAGTTTGGAAAACAGTAAGAAGATTTGAGGTAATATCATCTATGGGACAGCTAGGGGAAGAAAAAGTGATTTGAACATCGGCCAAGAAGGAAAATACTCTTGGGTAGGATATAATTGGACGTCAATGAATTGACCTTTGAAGAATTTAGACCTGATTATTAGACTCTACACACTTGTACCATATTTTCATATAGATGTGAAATCAAAATAGGATGAATGTGAGTATAACCACATGGGATAAACCAGGTTGCTCCCAAGTTAGTGGTAATACAAGCAGGGATAGTGGCTGGAATCATAGTCCAATTCTGGGAATATGTCTCAAGGCCCACTCAGTACTGGATATTATTGGCCTGTTCATGGAATGGGAAGAAAATACTGCACAGTAAACCCAGGAGTCGTATCTGAGTCATCATATCTGAGGCCAAGGAGGTAGCTAGGAAGTGTAACATATCAAATCTGGCAGGTTAGGCTGATTATTTATGTGGATACAGGAGTTAAGTGAAATTTATGTCGTCTTTTTTTTTTCAGGTTTTGAAATTGATAGTAGTACCAAGGAGGGTCCGACACAGATCATCTATAAGGACATGGAGCAACATAGAGCATTCATGGAGAAGTCTGAAAGAGCTGTTGCACAGAACACTGATCCAAATAAATGTCGCAAAAGAGAGTTCATCTCAGGAAGACAAAGGGAAAACCTCCAAGGAATTAGGCAGGGAAAACTAATGTCTCAGCTGAGAGACACAGGGAGAGCCGTCGTCGTGCATCCGAGGCCTTTCCTGGGGAAGAGGCCCTACAGGCTCCTCAGATACGGAGAAAGCTTCGGAAGGAGTGCTCGTCTTTTGTGCAGGATGACCCACCAGAAGGAAAACCCCTACAAGTGCAGTGTCTGTGGAAAGTGCTTTGGTAGAAGCAGGAGCCTGGTCAGACACCAAAGAATCCACACAGGAGAAAAACCTTTCAAATGCCTTGACTGCGGGAAAAGCTTTAACGACTCCTCCAACTTTGGTGCCCATCAACGGATCCACACAGGAGAGAAACCCTACAGATGTGGAGAGTGTGGAAAATGCTTTAGTCAAAGTTCTAGTCTGATTATACATCAGAGAACCCACACGGGCGAGAAGCCTTATCAGTGTGGAGAGTGTGGGAAAAGCTTCACCAACAGTTCTCACTTCAGTGCCCACAGGAGAGTCCATACTGGCGAGAATCCCTACAAATGTGTGGATTGTGAGAAAAGTTTCAATAACTGCACAAGGTTTCGAGAACATCGCAGAATGCACACCGGAGAGAGGCCCTATGGATGTGCCCAGTGTGGCAAGCATTTCAGTAAGAGCTCTGTTCTTACCAAACACCGGGAGGTTCACCTGAAAGAAAAGCTGCCGTCACACCATCCATCCGTGTATTTCCCAGAGAACCCACTGAAGGGCGAGACTGAGGAATTCAGGAAGGCACTTTGATGATGGCTTCCTCTCTTCCTAATTGTCCCGTGAGCCATCTTTACCCTACTCTCAGTCACGGAAGCTGTAAAGTGTAATTCCCAAAACAAACGAGAATGTGAATAAACTGAAGCCTTGGCATCGTGTCCTCACCTCTGTCTCAATCAGTCTGTTTTTCTCCATCTGAATCTCAGCGTCTCGGAGAAGACACACTGTCTGAGTTCAGAATGAGAGATTCTCCAGCCTGTTGAGGCCACTGCTGCAGGATTGCCAAGTTCTGCTTCATTCCTTAAGATCCCTCATTGTGAGTGAATTGTTTTCAAAGAGATACACAAAGTGGAAGGTATTATTATTATTATTATTATTATTATTATTATTATTTATATAAGATCCTGGATGCAACTTGAAAATGGATTTTCACATTTGGATAGAATTTTCAGGAATCTGTTCAGAAGTGCATCAAAATCTATCTTAGTTTTGAAGATAGTCACCAAACGGACAGTGAAGATCTGATAACTTCCTTCAGAAATCTGCTACTGTCGAAAAGTCTTTTCCTGTCAAGAAGTTACCCCAAATAGAGTCCAATCTCTGTACTGTCACTGGCCCTCCCTCAAGACGAGAAGCAGTTGATCATACATCATCTTTTCTGTTTCTGAAGACTTTACTCCCATCAGCTGCTGCTTCTCCCATCTCCCGGTCGCTCTGTTTGCCATAAGCCCTACGCTGATCTCCTGATTGTCCCAGGTGCTCTTGTCTGACTCCAGCACTGCCGCACCCCCCTCAGGATGCATGCTCACTGAGTGTCTCCTCAAAGTAGAATTTTAGGAACACTCTAGATCTACCCTGTAGCTCTCCAGAATCTTATCTAGACTTGACCTAATGCCCTCCCCCAAGTTTCACTAGAAAATTATAGTGGTGTTTCTGAGATATTAAAAGGGTTAGGGAAGAAGTGTGCATTGGAGATCTGAAATATTGATGTTTCTTAGGCCTGCTGTAGACCAGAGAGTCCCTTTAATCCAGGGCTGACTTTCAGGTAGACCAGTCTCCTGTTCTCGATGCTTCTGGTTCCTGTCATTAGGATGGTAAAACTAAGTGGAGGCCTGTGTAATTCATGCAACCCCACAGCCCACTGAGTGAAAGTTGAAATAATTTATAGAAACTTCCTAATGAGAATTTCTGTTTTCCTCATGTACCTTCAGACAGGAGGAGGAGTGGCTAGTTCACTGATGGAGTTTAAGAAAAAAACCAGGAATCGGAATTAGGGCCACTTGCAAAAGGATGACACTGGTGGCGCTTGCACCCTTCCTACGTACATGACCCAAGGCAGTTTGGCTTTGGGGAAGGACAAGCCCCCCAGAGTCAGAAATGTGTATAAGTTACTCTTTTGCTGTTCTCTCTCTTTGTTTGTCAAATGTTCTCTTGTTTGAAGACATGTGGAGATAATATTCTTCCTTGAAGTATGTTTGCAGCTGTTCAGCCAAGTACCAAGGCGGATAGGCACTGTAGAAAAAAATGTGATTTGTGTCGTCAGAAGAGGGTGTGGCCTGTTGGAAGGCAGGTGACTCAGGTAACCATTGATAAATGTTTCTGATTTGTTGGCCATGTTAACTTAAAATTGTTCACATCCCAGTAGGTTGACTTCCTCTGTGTTGTCTAATTTATAGATGTCTAATGACACGTGATTTCATGTCAGTAGTATGCCTAGCACAGTGAGCTGTGTGTGGTGTGTGCCAGTGGGCCCGTGCTTACGTTATGTAGATGTTCTAGAATTCCAGCTCTAGAGAAGACACGCATAAATATTAATCATTGCTTAGTAATATGTACACAGGATTGAGAATTGTATGGAAGCATGATTCAGGAAGATAGATGACTCATTCATAAATATTTATTATTAAGCACTGTTACATGTTAGGTCATGTTCTAGCCACAAAGAGAAATGAAAACTTAAAATGGGGGCAAGTTGCCAGTTCTCCAGGAACCTATAAGTGTGATAGAGGAGGGCCTGGCCTGGTAGCCTAGTGGCTAAAGTCCTTGTCTTACATGTGCCAGGATCCCATATGGTCGCTGGTTCTAATCCCAGTGGCCCGGCTCCCCATTCAGCTCCCTGCTTGTGGCCTGGGAAAGCAGTCAAGGACGGCCCAAAGCCTTGGGATCCTGCACCCAAGTGGGAGACTCGGAAGAAGCTCATGGCTCCTGGCTTCAGATCTGCTCAGTATTGGCCATTGCAGCCACATGGGGAGATGGAAGATCTTCTCTGTCTCTCCTCCTAAGTATATCTGACTTTCCAATAAAAATGTTTTTAAAATATGATAGAAGAAGTATTGCAACAAAAGATAATTACATGGTTACACCTGTGCTAGTTATCAAAGTCAGTAGATCATCTTCCTCATCTTCCTTTGCAAAGGAGTTTGTCTAAAATGCCCAAAATTATATTTGGTACCTCTGTCTCTCCAAGTGGCAGGAAAATTTCAAGGCCCACTCCTGCTCTCGGGGGATAAATCATTTCTCCCACATGCAGCAGGGCCAGCTGAAGTGGGATGTAGGCTTTGCTACCTAGATTCCTAAAGGAACGTGGACTGTGTGTGTTAATTCAGGGACGTGTCTCTGTTCTGAAGAAATGGAATGTTCTGTCATCATCTTAGCCCAAGGCGACTTGTCTGCTGCATTTTATCTTCAGCTGAGGCATAGGAGTTAAAATGTCTGTTACATCACATTGCCTGTATGAAGGTCCATAGGAAAAGCTTTTTTTCAGTATCTCAGTACCAGGGAATGCTGTAAACTTAAGCAAAAATAAGGAAAGGGGCAGCTTCTCTTATAAACACTGTGATTTTTTTTAACATATAATTTCTGTTAACTTACTGCTTTTTTTGTCTGGCTGGCTTCTGGAAAGTTTAGTAAGACACTCCTCAACCAGCTGTCTAAACTTCTGTTTATTTAATTCTGCCTTATTTCTTTAGGGATTGCCTCAAATCCTGTTTTTGAAAAAATAAAATAAGCCAATAAACACTTCATTCTCTGACACATTATCCGAGGTATTTTAGAATGAACCTTGTATTTCCTAGCAAGGCTTGTTTGTCCCTCTCACAGACACCTCTTGAACTTACTGATGTTATTATGTACTCAATCCAGTTCATTCATTGGGAATGGAATGTTAATGGTTTTTTTGAGACATTTATTTTACTTTAAAAAATTATGGAGAGACGGGGAGAAAGAGAAAACTTCCATCCTCTGTCTCACTCCCCAAATGACCGCAACAGTCAGAGCTAGGCCAGTCTGAAGGCAGGAGCCAGGAGCTTCTCCCAGGTCTCCCACATGGGTGCAGGGGCTCAAGCTCTCAGGCCCTCCTCTGCTGCCTTCCCAGGCCATTAGAAGGGAACTGGCTCAGAAGTGGAGCAGCTGGGAATGAACCAGCATCCATATGGGATGCTGGCACCACAGGGAGAGAATGACCCTGTTCACCAATGTGCCAGCCCCGAAACCTTAGTTTTTTTTTTAAAGAGGAAACCTTACATATACACATGAAAAGCTCAGGACAGCCCACAGGTTGTGAGAGGAACATAAGTCCAGAAACCGAAAGAGACAGGTGTTGGTCCTGCCATTCATCACCCCTTCCCGAGTGGTGACTGGTCCAAGTTCCTGTTCTGCAGAAAAGTTGGACTTGATTGGCAGGACTGTCCAGGATCTAATGTTGGATGAGGCTGTAGGGTGTAACACACAGCAGGGAGAAGTCTCGGCCGGGCTCCCAGCCTGCGTGCAGTACCCGTGTGTTTCCTGCTTCAGGAAAGGGACAAGACAGCCACAGCCACAGCGGTCAGCCCCCCAGGCACCCTGATCACCAAAGACAGGGGCCTGAAGGGAAGAGAGGCTGCTCACAGATGAGACAGCCAGGAGCACGCGTTGAGTTCCCGAGTGAAAGGAGCCGGTACCTCATAAAACTGTGAACTGTTGCTTCTCTCTGATGAATGCTTCCCCAGACCAAGTGTAACTGTATGTTCATCGTTTCGTATTAATGTTCACCTAGATGTCTTCCTGAAGGCCTGTATGTGAAATAAATGTCTAAAATAAACGGCTTCCATTCATTTCTTCTATATTGTAAAGGATATCTTCTATTAAATTTGGAGGAGAAAAACAAAACAAAAAAATTGGAGGAGAGTGTAAAATAAAACTTTTAATTCAAGAATTTAAAAGCCAATCAGAGTAGGCCCAGTGCAGTAGCCTAGTGGCTAAAGTCCCTGTCTTGCATGTGCCAGGACCCCATGAGGATGCCAGTTCTAATCCCAGCAGCCCCACTTCCCATCCAGCTCCCTGCTTGTGACCTGGAAAGCAATGGAGGACGACCCAAAGCTTTGGGACCCTGTACCCACGTGGAGGATACGGAAGAAGCTCCTGGCTTTGGATTGACGCAGCTCCAGCCATTGCAGCCACTTGGGGAATGAATCAGCGGACGGGAGATCTTCCTCTCTGTCTCTCCTCCTCTCTGTATATCTGGCTTTCCAGTATAAAAAATCAGAGTAGCTGATAAAAAGAATGTCAGTCTCAGTTCATGACTAGCCCCCCCCCCCCCCCGTGAGTCCACAGCTGTTGCTGCTCATTTCTAACCCTGTGCAGGAGCTGCAGGAAGAGCCACAGGGGGAGGTCAGAACCAGTTCACTAAGCAGCTGGATTCTCAAGTGTCCAGCTCGTGGGTTTTACAAGCCTGGAAGCTGTGCAGCAGGCTGTCACGGCACCCGGGACCTCCACAACTGCCCAGCTTGTACCTTCAGGGCCTTGCCATCTATAGAGTCCCGGCGGGCTTTTTTCGGTCTTGGTTTTAAGATTGATTTACTTGAAGGTTTTCAGTCACTGTGCCGTCACATGAGGCCCAGATCCATTTACTTGAAAGGCACAGCAACAGAAAGGAAGAGACAGACCTGTTGTTCGCTGATTCACTTCACAAAGTGGCCAAAACGGCTAGATCTGGGCCGGCTTGAAGCCAGGAGCTCCATCCTAGTCTCCCCTGTGGGTGCCAGGGACTCACACACTTGAGCCATCAGGCCCTGCCTCCAGGCGCACTAACAGGAAGCTGCGAGGGAAGCTGGGCAGCCGGGACTTGAATCTGCTCTTTGCTACAGGCTGCTGCTATTGCAAGCGACACTTTAACCCACAGTTCCCCTAAGTGTGTCTTCTGCATTTTCCTTAAATGAATGGGGGCAGTCCTTTTTTAGAGAATGCCAAGATAAAGGCACATAAAATTCCTGCACAATCTTAGAGCATGCAAGTACTAAAAAGAACACAGCTAATCACAGCTCCCAGCAACTCCATCACCGGTCCAGGAACTTGGAGAGAGAACAATGGCTTTGGGTTCCAAAATAAACACGTTAACACGCATAAACCCACTTGGAGCCGTGTAGGAATACTCTGAAAGAAAATGGGAGAGAGTAGAGGAGGAATTGGGGGTCGGGGGCGGGGGGGAAGAGGCGTCAGAAAGGCCTAAAGGATTGTTTGAATATACGAGCAAAGAGCCAGGGCAGCAAGCAGAGGACCTTGGCTGGGATGATGTTCCTGAAGCCGCTGTGGCCTGGGCGTCTCAGAACCACTTCCAACAGCGGCACCATGTGGCAGGGAGAACAATGGCACTTGTCTTTTGGAGCCTTTTGGATGGCTGAAGGGTCCCAGAGTTATTTAACAATACATTGACAGACAAGAGTGTAATGCCAAACTTTCCGACAGCACAGCCTGTGAGGACTTAAGGCTGCTTTGGTTAAAGGAAATCAGTCTTTCTACCACCAAGAGTCCAGAGGAGACAGCACACACCCAGTACCAGACTGCGTCCCACATCCTAGATTCTAATTGAGCTGAGTTTCTAGATAACTGCCTGACTGCCATCACTTATTTAATCTCTCTAAGCCTGGGAGCCGGCCAGACTGACGGGTTCCCAGACTTTGCTCCTTGAGAGGCCCTCCCTCTAACCCAGTTCACATGCAGGCCAACAGGTGTTGCAACCCTTCCCAGTCTTGTCTGCCCCAGTCCCAGTTCTCACACTCACCAATGGGAGCGGTGGTCTAGCAGAGGGTCCCTCAGCACCCCTACCAGGCTCACACTCCACCCTAGGTCTGTTTGCTGAAGTGTGCTGCAGCCCAGTCAGGCATGGCCTGCCTCACCTTGGCATTGGCCATTGGGTGCTGTAGCCTAGCCCAACCCGGTCTGCTTCCAGTTCTAGCTCATGTTACTGGGTGCTACAGCCTGGTCCAGCCCAGCCAGCCCCCAGTCGTGGCCCTAATGTGAACTGGCTGGTATTGCAGTCTGACCTAGGCTGAACCACACCTTGTCTTAGTTCTCAGATCTGCCAGTGGATGTTATGAACTGGCCCAGCTTGACCCGCCCCCGGACCTGACCCACACAGATGCTGGCAGGTACCATAACCTGGCCTGGTCTGGGCTGCTCCCAGCCTTGGTTCTTGCACTCAGCTGCAGGGACTGTGCCCTGGCAAAAGAGTTCCCCTAGCTCCTCTCTCAGGTCTCCTCCCAGTGGCAGATCTCATGCACACTGGTGGGTCCTTGGGCCAGAATGACTTAGTCCACTTCCTGTGCTGGCAGGAACAGTGGCCTTGGCCAACCAGCCCACACCCATTCTGGTTCTTACTGTTGGATGTTACAGCCCAGCCACACCTGGTCTACGCCCAGACACAGTGCTCTTGCATGGTTCAATGCGTATCGAGATCTAGCTTAGCCCGTGTTATACCCTCCCTGGCTCTCCAGAGCACTGAAGGGTGCTGGAGTCTAGCCCAGTCTGGCATACCCCAAACCCAGTCCACACTCATGCCATGGGTCCCTGCAGTCATGTCCATCCCAGATCGCCACTACGCTCATTCCTGCTCTGGTGCTCACCAATGGGAGCCACAAACCAGCTGGGGTGTCTCCTTAACTCCCCAACCAGGCCTGTTCTCAGCCACAGATCTTGCACATGCCAGTGGTTACTCTAGCCCAGCATGACCCACAATGCAGCCTGGCTCTTGTACATGTCACTGAGCTAACCTACCCCAGATGTTTGCTTCCTTCCCCTGCCACAGCGCCCACTTGGCCAATGAAAAACAAGACAACAGATGCATGGAAGGAAACACTGAAAATTTTATTATCAGTTTTGTCGGAAGCAAGGAAGTGGTCAGGCCCCAGAAGGCCAGTCTGTAACAGAGGACCCAAGGAACAAGCCGGGGAAAGAGAAGAGGCTGGAAGAAGCGGGCGGCAGTGGTGGGAAGTGGGTGGGGAGGCGGGGAACTGATGGAACAGCTTTGTTTTGCTCTGGTGCTCCTGTGAGCGTTCCTCTTTGGGGGAAAAAAGAAACCCCTGCTGTTGGGCAGTCTGCGGTGCTCTCTGGGGCAGGGGATGCTGTTAGCATGTTCCTGGCTGAGGGCTCTGGAGAGCAAAAGAATTCCCCCAGCCGGCAGCCTCCCGCGGACCCTGGAAGCCAGGCGGCCTCTCCTTTCCTGTGGGCCTCGCCCTGGCGGGAAATGCAGAAGCTGGCCTCAGCCCAGGGAAGGTCAGCTGAGGGCGCCTGGCACAGCAGGAATCCCACCAGCTTCCCTTCACCGTCCATTAAGGATTAGGCGCATTTTCCCATCTCCAATGATTAACCTAGGAAAAAAAAACAGCCTTGTCGGGTTTCTTTCTTCCAAGAGCCTCTCTCATCAAACATGCAGGTCCAGGATACTCCAGGGAAATGTCCCCCTGAGCCTGTCCAGCAAGGGCCAGATGAAGGTAAGGGTGAGGGAGACGTTGCTTCCTATTTGGTCCGCAGCCCGGTTCCTGGCAACATATGTGCCCTGCCGCCATTCCAACCGCAGCAGCCACGGAAGGACCCACGAGGCTTTCACGCTGCTTGGATCCCCTCCAGACAGTGCAAAGTGGGCCCGGCTTCTGCAAAGTCCAGACACTGCCGCCTGTGTCCCCCCACCCCCACCCCATGGGCAAGGGGAGCTGGGTCTGAGAAGGGAGGACCAGGAGGAACAGAGGGAGCACTGCTCACCATGCATCTGATGCGAATGGCACGCCCTGATCTGCCCGCTGCTGGGGGGCATCATCACCTTCTGGTGGACATGACCCCATGGTGGCAGACAGCAGCAGCTCTGCGGGGGAAGCTCATCCTCCCCCTTCCCATGCTCACAGCCGGTCAAGGCTGCAGGGCTAGATCCGTACTGGGACACTGCTTGCCTGGCACCGCTCTGGCTACAGTGATGGACCCCAGCATGGGGGCGTGGGCACAGGGCCCCAGCCAGTGAGCATTGACGGCAGGAGCTCTGCTAGAGCTGTGTTTCCTCTGGAATTGTTCAGCTGTTAGCAGGCAAGCCAAGCGTGGCTGCCAAGCACTGGGCCTCTGCTGGCAACTGTGTCCACATGGTGGTGGCAAGGAGGAAGACAGGAGGGTCTGGTGGCAGGAGGAGGGGATGGGAGATGCAGGGGTGGGTGGGGGTTCCTCTTCTCTGCCCACATCAACTTCAGGTGTTATAGCATCATGTATCAGCCATACCAATGACCAACTTAAGAACCAGCCTGCTACGGATATGTGTTCGTTTAATTCTGAGTCCTGCCTGTGGTTGACTTGATGGGGTCAGACCAGATGATTTTGCAGGGTAGCTGTTCCCCACCTGAGGCCTTCAGGAAAGAGACCCCATCCCAGGGACATTGCTTGGATACCCCAGAAGCCAGGGCCACCTGGCCCTCCAGCCCAGGGGCCCACAGGGCATGTGCCCGCTACATGCCTACCTGATGAGCAGTCCTACAAACAGGCCACCCAGGAGTGGTCCTACCCAGTAGATCCAGTGGAAGGCCCAGGAGTTGGCTATCACAGCGGGTCCAAAGGCACGAGCAGGGTTCATGCAGGCTCCAGATATGGTCCCCCTGCAAACACCCAACCATGCTGCTCCCAGGATCCCGAGCAGGCCCCCACTGAGACCTGACCAGCCCGCTCCCCGCAAAACCCTCTCTGAACTCACCGCCCCTTCCCTCATCATGTCAGGCACTCCTGGGCAGAGTTCAAGGAAGGTGAAGAGGTAGAAAACAATAGCCTGGCTCCTGCCTGGCCACTCTCCACCCACCCACCCTTCTAGAACAGCCAGGAATGTCAGCTCCCTGATAGCAGAAAGAGAAGATGGACCCAGATCCTCACCCAAGCCTGCAGGCAAAGTCAAGCAGGTGTCAGCAACTTTGGAATCAAGTTGACCCAGATGCAAAACCCAGCACAGTTAATTCCACTGAGTGCTGTGTGAGCTTGGCTTCACCGCTTGCCATTTCCCCACAGATGTGAAGTCCTGTCCCAGGGGGTGAGAGCCCAGGCCTCACGTATGTAGTTAATGTACAACAGATGTTGACTACGATCATGCTGACTCAGCTGAAGGCCTGTTGCACCATGGACTGGGGGCCCAGGCTCTCGAAGCGCACCTCTCTGTTTCCATGTCTGGGTCTGTGTCCTCACAGCCGTTCACTGGGTTGGGAGTGTCCTGCAGACCTCATTCCACCCCTGGACCCAGCAGCCACAGTCAGGATCCAATCATCTCATAAGTGGGGCAGGTGTTGTGAGCTAAATGGCTGCTCAGGACACCTGCATCTCATATGAGTGCTTGGTTCAAATCCCAGACACTCCACATCTGATCCAGCTTCCTGCTAATGCAGCGGGGAAGCAGCGGATGACGGCTCAAATGCTTGCATCCCAACCACGCACGTAGAAGAGTCTGATGAAGCTCCCAGCTCCTAGCTCCCGGCTTCCGCTTAGCCCAACTCCAGCTGTCACGGCCACTTGGGAAGTAAACCAGTAGCATTTCAAATAAAACAAAAATTCTTTTTGAAAAAGTCTTGTAAGTGAAGCAGATGCCACTAGAGGGCAGTAACATGTCACTACGTGTGTGTGTGTGTGTGTGTGTGTGTGTGTGTGTGTGTGTGTGTGTGTGTGTGTGTGTGTGTGTGTGTGTGTGTGTGTGTGTGTGTGTGTGTGTGTGTGTGTGTGTGTGTGTGTGTGTGTGTGTGTGTGTGTGTGTGTGTGTGTGTGTGTGTGTGTGTGTGTGTGTGTGTGTGTGTGTGTGTGTGTGTGTGTGTGTCCGTCCGTGCCCAGGAAGGGGGCATGGGAGGCAGCAAAATCCTGATGGGGGAAACGACCTAGATTCTGTGTCCACAGAAACCAAGTCAGACATGAAGGAGATGCTCCCTCATTCATTGCAGCAGACACCAGCTCTTGTTCCAGATTGGTCACTTAACTTGCCACTGCTGGGTCACCTTACATTAATCCTGTTGCCTCATGTCATCTATAAAATGAGAGTAAATAATCCCAGAGCCAACTTTGTCTCTTTAATCCCTGCACAAACCTGCCGAGAGGCTCAAAGGAGAGAGTGGGTCAAGCCCTCCTGCCACAGAAGGAATACAACAGTGTAGAGTCATTCTATGCATGCCTAAAAAATGGAAGAACGTTTTATGTAAAAATCCAGATTTCTAACTCTCCTGGGAAGAAAGTACAAGGAGGGTAGTTCCAGACTCACACTAGCACTGAAAGAACGGTAGCCTCCTCGAACACCGCAGTCCTCACCACTCCCTGTTGTCTGCCCAGTGCCAGCCCAGTCCCCCACACGGCAACACCGTCCTGGCTCCCCTTGGTAAGTGTGTGTCTGACACACACACCACACACACACGCACCACACACACACACACACACACCACCTCCTGAGCCAGCCCTTAGCCCGGATCTGAGCCCAGCAACCCCACGTTTTGGGGACACTCACCCTGCCAGGATGTCCACGGTGACGGAGAGGCCGATGGAGAATGGGGCCAGAGGACCTTGCGTCTTCCCGTTGATGCAGCCCATGCACACGGCCAGTGCCAGGAGCGTCGTCATAATAATCTCCGCCCCCAGTGCCCTGGCCACCTGCTCGTTCTCCTGGACCGTGACAAAGGCCGCTCCTGTGGCATTCCAGAACTTGTCTTCCAGACTCACCGACTGCGGGGAAGGAGGGAAGAAGGGGGGGACGGGGTGCTCAATGCGTCACCACCTCTTGTGGGCATCAACTGTCGGGGGCACTGACCTGGGTGCCCAGAGTGTGCTGCGTGTGACTGAACCTCTGACCTCACCTGGGCCAGGTGGGGATAATCCTGCGTGCTCCAGCGTTTATGAGCCTTACACTTGGGTAACGCAGGTGACCGTCTTTGAGACATCTTTTTCACTAAGATCTTTGTGTCACACACGCCACTCACAGGTGGCCAGGTCCCTGCCAGACTCCAGAAGGACAGTCCTGAAGAGCAGGCTCCTTAGGAAAGAGGTCTGGCTCCCGGAGAGGGAGAAGGGTCGGCACACAGCTTCCGGGCTCTGCAGCCAGCAGCTTGCTCAACCTTGGGCAGGGTATCCCAATGTCTTTACAGTGGGGGTGATCATGAGAGCTCCTTGCTCACTCGCACACCAGGGCATGAGGTGCCTGGCACACGGTGGGCACACTCTAAGGAGCAGCCGGCTTCTCATGATGTCTGTATTTACATATTCCACTAGCGCAGATCAAAATATCCCAGACAAAACCGCATCGCTACTGAGCATGCACAGACTATCTTCTGGTGGTTAAGCCCTAAATGCAGCATGGCTATTTCCATGGAATTCCCATGATTCCAGGTGTGAGGTGTACTCTAGGGAAGTCGGGTCTCTGGAAGCTACAACTGAGCTGTAGGTAAGTGGGGGGAGGGCTGTGCGTGCAAGGCAGGATGAGAAGGAAGGGAAGAAGGAAGGGAGGCAGGGAGGAAATAAAGAGGGAGAGACGGAGGGAAGGAGGAGGAGAAGAAGGGGAGGAGAGAGGGAAGGAGGGAGGAAGGGAGAGAAGAAGCAAGGCAGGAAGGAAGGAAGGGAAGGAGGGAGGGAGGCAGGGAGGGAGGGAGGAAAAATGAGCAAATGAGTCAAGCATGTAAGAACTCCCCAGATCCTCTCCAAAGCCACGGCTTAGTCGACTTCCCCGCTCTGGGCAGGACAGGTTTGGAGGGGCCCAAAGCCCCGGAAGAAGCCCTTACCCTGTGTATAACACGAGACCACCCAATGCCCACGGGAGAAACAAAGGATTACCCATGTACTCCCCATGCCCTCCCCCTTACCCCAAAGAGCTGAAGCCAGCAGCCCAGCCCCTTGGGGGACACCCACCTTGGCCAGGGCGGCCCCGAGGAGCCCCCCACAGAGCTGCGAGACCCAGTAAGGAAGGAGCATCAGCAGACTGAGGCCTCCGGTCATCATGGCCGCCAGGGACACGGCAGGGTTAAAGTGTCCACCACTGCAAGCAGCAAGAGCAGAAGGAGAGACGTGAGGTCAAGGTGCACGGTGAAGGACTGCGGCTACACCCCAGCTAGAAACAGAAGGGGCCTGCCTCGTGGCACTGTGGGTTAAACCGCTACTCCTGATGCCAGCCTCCCATATCAGCACTGGTTCGAGTCCCGGCAGCTCTGCTTCCTATCCAGTCCCCTGCTAATGTCCCTGGGAAGACAGAGAAAGGTGACTCGAGCACTTTAGTCCCTGCTGCCATCCACATGGGAGACCCAGAGGCAGTTCTAGGTTTCTGGCTTCACCTTGGCTCAGCTGCAGCTGATGTGGCCATTTGGGAAGTGAACCAGCGGATGGAAGATTTTTTTTTCCCCTCTGTCTCTATCTCTCTCTTGTATTACTCTGTCTTTCAAATAAGTAAAATGAACCTTAAAAACAGCCAGGCCTTGGAGAAAAGCTGGTTGCTTGAACGTCTCAGCCAATAAAAATCCTGGCTTTAGTCTGAAATTCAGAATGTCACGGTGAGATTAGAGTTCAAGGTGGAAACGGTGTTGAGGACTTGGGTGTGGCTGGAAGTTCACCGTCAGTTTAGGGAGGGACCTGGATGGGAGTAAGACAAGTCTGAACCTAGGGTCCAAAGGTACGCTCAGGTTCACCAGCCCTTCCATCATTCCTGGAACGTCATCCCTGCAGGGGGTGGGGGGAATGTGGCTGGCAGCAAAGCTTGACCTTCCTCGGATTTCTCGGATACCCCCTGCCGGTCAATCCTCCTGATAGTTACACCATCGGAAGGAACAGGTGGCAGCTGTCTCTGGGCGTCTGGCTCACCGCACGGGGCAGCGCCATCTCCGAGCCCATCCATCCACATTCCCTGTGTTTGTGCATCCTCTCAGCCTGGGATGGGCGCCTAAGCGGATAGCATTTCTTGCCTGTTGTAAGCAGGGTTGCAATGAACATGTGCATGCAGGGTCTCTGTCAGTGGCTCGCTTCACTTGCTGAGGATTTGCTCCCACAAGTGGGAAGAGCTGGTCACAGGGTGGAGCTACTTTTAGTAGGCAGAGGACTCCTCACACAGCACTCCTTCATGCCAGAAGTTATTTGCATTGCCACCAAGCATGTGTGAGGACTCTCCCCACATTCTCACCAGCAGCTATTTTGTCTGTTTGATAACAGCCATCCTATCTGGAATGAGATAGTACCTGTAATGTTTTTATTTGCATTTGCTAGCAACATTGAACATTTTTCATGTTTTTTTTTAAGTTTGTGTTTCTTTTTCTTTCTTTCTTTCTTTTTTAAAAAGAAAATATCTGTTCAGGGACAGGCATAATAGCTCAATGGCTAAATCCTCACCTTGCAAGTCCTAAGATTCCATACAGGTGCCAGTTTGTGTCCCGGCTGCCTCACTTCCCTTTCAATTCCCTACTTATGGCCTTGGAAAGCAGCAGAGGCCGGCCCAAAGCTTTAGGACCCTGCACCCACCATGGGAGACTTTGAAAAGCTCTTGGCAACTGGCTTCAGATCAGCTCAGTTCTGGCCTTTGTTCTGGCCATTCATTAGGGGAATGAACCAATAGATAGAAGATCTTTCTCTCCGTCTCTCCTTTCCATAAATCTGATCTGCCTTTCCAGTAAAAAATAAATCTTTACTTAAAAAAAGAAAGAAAATATCTATTCAGGCTGGAGAAGTCACAGTTTTGAACACTTGCAGCCTGTATCAAATAGAGTTCTGATCAAGTCCCCTCTACTGCACGTGTGTGTGTGTATGTGTGTGTGTTTAGATGTATTCACTTGTAGTGGTTCACTCCTCAAATGGCTGCAACAACCAGAGCTGGGCCAGTCCAAAACCAGGAGCCAGGAGCTTCTTTTTGGTCTGCCATGCAAGTGCAAGGTCTCAAGGCCTTGGGCCATCCTCTGCTGCTTCCCCAGGCCATAAAGAGAGAGCTGAATGGGAAGTGGAACAGCTGGAACTCCAACCAGTACCCGTATAGGATGTTGGCACTGCGGGCAGAGGCTTACCCTGCCCCACTGTACTGGTCCTGCCATTGCACTTCTGATCCAACTTCCCAGTAATATGCCCCCAAGAGGCCTCAGATGATAACCAAACGTGTTAGAGCCGTGCATGGAGTTCCTGGCGGCTGCTTTCAGCCTGGCCCAGCCCTAATTGTTGTGGGTCTTCAGGGAGCAAATCAGCAAATAGAAAATGGCTCTCTCTCTCTCTTCTGCCCCATCCAAACAGGTGCAAAACAAACATTTGAAAAAAATAACGAACAACTGTCTATTCAAATCCTCTTCCCATTTCTTAACTGCCTGCTTGCTTATCATTGAATTTCGTTAAGATTTTTAGCTTCTCCATTCCATGTGAATACTTATGAATTTTAAATGTTAATCCTTTGTCATATTCATAATTGGCAAAAATTCCTCCCATAAAGAATTTGAAAAATGTTTTTCAAATAGTAATACTTTTTTAAAAATCAAAATAAAGCTCCCACGCCATCACGCTGTCCCCTACCCTGTGCACCGAGCACGAGCCAGCCAGGACCAGGGTGGGTGACCCAAGGACCACACAAGCATCCCAGACAAACCTCACACTCATGAACTCAAACATGATCAAGGTGTTTCCCAATTTCCTTCATTTGTTGTGCATACAGTACTGATTTTTAAGATTTATAGAATCAAAGATTTTCCATCCTCTGGTTCACTCCCCAAATGGCCACAATGGCCAGAGCTGAGCTGAGCTGAAGCCAGAAGCCAGGAACCTCTTCCGGGTCTCCCAAGTAGGTGCAGGGTCCCAAGGCTTTAAGCCATCCTCAATCGCTTTCCCAGGCCACAAGCAGGGAGCTGGATGGGAAGTGGAGCCACTAGGATAGGAACTGGCACCTCTATAGGATGTCAAGTGGAAACTGACATCCTAAACTTGCAGGTGGAAGTTCAGCCTGTCAAGGCACTGCGCCAGCCACAGCATGCGCTGGTTATTTATTAAACACTTATTGTATACCAGGAGCAGTGTTGGTACACACCTTATCTTGAATCCATTCAGGAGCCTCAAAGTCAAGGCTAAATAAATATTGGCTGAAGAAGTCAATGATTGAATGTAAAGTCAGTTTTTCAGGAGCTGGTGCTGTGGTGCAGTGGGTGAAACGGCGGCCTGCAGTACCAGCAATGTTATCTTGGTGCTCTGGGTTTGAGTCCTGGCTGCTCCACTTGTAACCCAGCTTCCAATTAATGTATCTGAAAAGGCAGTGGCCTCCAAGTCCCTGGAGCCCTGCTCCCCTCGTGGGAGGTCCAGGATGGAGTTTCTGGATTGTGTAGCTATCTGGGGAGAAAATTAGCAGATGGGAGATTGTGTGTGTGTGTGTGTGTGTGTGTGTGTGTGTGTGTGTGTGTGTGTGTGTCTCCCTTTCAGATAAAATACATTAAATTAAAAAAAAAAAAAAAGGTTGGTGTTTCCAAGACACAATACAGTGAGGTGCCTAAGAGGTTTCTTTCACACCAGCTGGCCTGGGTTCAAAGCACAGCTCTGCCAGCTGGGCGAGCTGCACATGATCCCTGGGGAGGCTGCAGAGGCCCAGGGAAAGATTATACCCACGGCACCTGGCCTCGTTTGCGTGATGAGGACACAGCCAACACCTGAGGCTACTGGAACTGTCCACACCGCCCACCCCGAGAGGCTCCGCAGCTCACCCCAGCCACCCGCCCAACCACGGTAGAGCAACGCTGCACTCAACCCGGGACCCATCAGATCAGAATAGCACATCCCCTTCAGGCCAACAGGGCCTCCCTCACGCCTTCACAGGTGTGCAAGGTCACATTTCACTCTGTTTTTCTCAGCAACATTATTTCCGTTGCCCGAGTGAGACAAAATGCAGACCAGCCATGGGCCTTGACCGCCCTGCGCGGTGCCCCAAGCAAGAGACACTGTCTCACCTAGCACCCACCAATTCCCACTGTCCCCCTCCACGAGTTCCCACCCAGACGACAGCACGAAGCAGTGGGGGAGCAGCTCCCCTCTCCCCGTAGGCGGGCGCCACGGCAGGTGCCCACCTACCAGGTGGGACAAGCCCCTGCGTGGTTCTTCTGCCTCTCTCCTGTCAGTTGCAGTCACAGGTGATGGTACAGGTGACAAACTCCAAGTTCTTTGCAAAGTCTCATATCACCTCTCCCCCGACCCCAAAACATGTGGGTTTGGGCACTGGAGCCAGACAGCGTGTGTTTGTAACTCCTGGCTGCACCCCTCCCTGTAAGCTTGTACAGGTTCCTTGGTCTTTTCTACCCCCACAAAGCAGTTGCCAGGATAAAAAGATTGATAGCTAAAAAAAAAAGTGCTTAGAAAAGCACCCGGACAGCAATCTCTGCATGTTGGCTTTTAAAAGTCTCTAGTAATACTCTCCTTAGAGCATCTCATGGCATCCCATAAGGATATGCAATTTTTACATGTCAGAAATATCCTACAATACTGATTATTCCCATGAGCTGGGTGGAAAATTTGAAGTCTACAGGGGAATTTGCCCTACACCACTAGACTGAGACTGTAGTGCCCGGGGCCCTTAACTCCAGCCCTTTAAAAGGGGCCGAGCCCGTAGCAGGATCCACAGACCCCTGCCCCACCCTCCTTTCTGTAAGGGCTCCTCCTGCTCCGCGTGCGTGTCCAGGGGTCCCTGTCAACAGCTCGCAGCCCCCATCCCCTCCCCGGTCCCCCAGGGCAGCAGCAGGCTCTCACCTGATATTCCCCAGGGTGGCGATGACAAGCCCCAAAGCCAGGCCGTGGGCCAGGGCTGGCTGCAGCAAGCCGGTGTCCGGCCCGTTCTCAATGACCGACAGGCACCCAATGAAGATGAAGAGGGTCGAACCCAGCAGCTCCACCAGGCAGGGCTGCACAAACCGCTCGTACAAGCACACGCGGCGCCTGTCCCCCATCCCCGGCTCCATCACCTTGCCGCTGCCAAGTTCCGAATCAGATGCCTGCAGGAGGGGGGAAACCATAGGACGGACACAGGAGGTGAGAAGCAAGCCGGAACCAAGTCCCGACCCCCGGCCGCCGCTCACACTGCCCAGCTGCCACACACGTGACACGCTGGCTGTGGGCTCACCTCTCCGGACATCGGGGCGAGATGGTATGAGGTCTGGGCCCTTGCCAGAGCTGCTGGGAACCTGCACCTGCTTGACTGCACACGCACGTCTCCGGGACAGGGGTTGTGGATCCTGCTACAGGCTCGGCCCCTTTTAAAGGGCTGCAGAGGCTCCCGCGGGTGTTGAGAAAGCAATAAAGCCTGGGTGGGAGGCGGCCCTGAGGCCAGGAAGAGCAAACCTTTTTTTTTTTATCTCAACAGGGCAGAGTGGAGCGAGGGAGGTGGGTGGATAAGGGCTGCTGGGCTTTCTGCCAAGGGTTGGGGGTGACAAAGAAATGAACCTGGTGATACCATCCAGGCCCACACAATGGAATGAGGGGGCCCAGTACCCCAGCTCCCCACAGTGCATGCAAACAGGCCGGAAGAGGGCCCCTATGGGGTGGGATTGCGTGTTAAGCAGCAGCAGGGTGGTTGTCAGTTGATTTTTCCATGATCGTCACCAACATCTCCTTGGGGTCGCCTGGATAGCCAGGTGCCCCCTAACAGCCTGACCCAGGAGCAGCACGGAGATGACAAAATAACTCCTCTCCCCTACACATGCACAGACACACGCCTCGGAGAAGCATCAGGGTCCCACGGGAATCCCCAAGGAGCACAGAAAAGCCGTGGACTTTGGCTGCCTGTCTGCCCTTGACTCTGAGCTCGACCCTGAGCTGGCTGTATTTCACAGAGCACCTTCCTCCTGGAATCTGATCCCGGGTGAGGTGTGGACGACAGGAATAGCTCCAAGGTTACAGGGGTCAAGGAGAGGTGGAGAGGAGTCGATGGAAGCAGAGGGCTCGAGACAGTACCACATAATCCACACCATAACATGCACTTGCGTGGAAGTTCAAGCTCACTGCTCTCTCTGGGACACTTTCAAATACACCAGATCCCGAGCTAAGCACCTGAAGCACATCATCTCAGCTACACCTCCCAGCTGGGTCCTACGCTTACAGCATGGCTTAAGTGGCTGCCTAACTGTGGGACGCGGCAGGACAAGTGCAGGACGGACAGCTCCTCGTACGCAACAAGCTTCCCAGAGGAATGAAACTCACAGAGACGTGACGGAGAAGGGTGGCTCCCGGGATCCAGCCGAAGGGCAGGTGGGAAGTGGGGGCTCAACAGGCACAGTTCCTGTTTGGGAAGACAGAGATGGACTGTACCCACGTGGGAATGCACCTATTGCCACTCACCATCCGCTCAAAAGAAGCCAGGCGGTAAATTTCATGTTAAATGTAATTTAACATGATGGAGGTGGGAGAGAGGCGTGAGGGCTAAGCCACTACATCGTCATTGTAATGATTTCTTGGGGGGGAGGGTCGCTCCCCTTCACCGGCTCAGATGCTTACAATGAAACCTGATGACTTTACACAGCTCACAGCTGACAACAACCCCCCCCCCCGAAAAAAAAAAGTAGCTATACTTGTTAGTTTCAGCTCAGGTACCACACAGAGCAGATAAACACACACAAAAATGTCATGATGCCTCCAGGACGCTGGAGTGAGGAGCTAACACAGCTATCTGGATGGAGAGAGAGAGAGGGGTGAAGGAAGGAAGTGAGGGAGAGAAACAGTGAGACAGGTTTTCGTAGTCAACAAACATTTTAACGAGCTCCGTGAGCCCATCACCGAAGACCTAGCTAAGGCTGCAGCAATGAACAAGCCAGGCTCGGCTCACAGCTCTCACGCAAGGTGTGCACGTATAGACACACCGTGGTAGAGATAAGAGCATTTTAATGGCCATTTATTATCTGTGCCAAGCATTCGGAATATGCTCATCTCAACTTTGTGAGTCCCATGACTTGCTATCTCTGCCCTCAGAGAAGAAAAAGAAGGCACCAAGAGAGAAGCTCAGGCATCAGCTCCCAGTTGTGCAGAGAAAGATTTCCGCCTCCAAGTGCGTGCATTTGGTCAGGGCTTTGACGGCCCCGGTGAGCTGGTGGCCCAGGAACAGGACATGGCTGCTCGACAGCTTCCAAGCCCTGGAGTCCCAGGCCACGCCGCTGACCGAGTCCCTCACAACCCATTCTCCATGCCGTAGCACACTGGACAAGCTATTTCTCACACCTCCCTCCGGGTTCCTCCCTGTCTCCCTCAGCCTTCGCCCAGGCCTGCCAGGATGCTCCCAGGATGGCTCTCTGCTCTGCTCACCAGGCCTTCAACACCTCTTGCTTAGTCTCTGGAGGAAAAGCTGAACCAGCACTTGGTATGCGTCGGCCAGCAGGTGGGCCTGACACCAGAACCTTCAGCTGCATCTTCTCAATAAAGATTCACAATAACCTGCTCCTTAGCATTTAGAACCACCTAGCAATTTTTATAATGACCAATTAATATCAGTTATTTCCTCCATGTCACAGGAGAAATTAATATTTATAATAACTTTTCAATTGAAATTTACAACTTCTTCATGTTTACAATAGCCTGTTAATTGATATTTACAAATAACACATTAATTCATATTTATAATCTAATGATTAATATTTTTAGTAGCCTATGAACTAACATGTGCCAGAACCCATTAATTACTATTTACAATAACCTATTATTCCTCCCATTTGCAAGGCAGGCCCTTCTCATCCAATCTCCTTCAGTGCAAGGAGGCAGCAGGGCATCTTTCAGCCCGTGAATTGATTTGGGGATCGGATTGCTCTGACCCTCATCCCCTATTTGCTCACTCAGCCTCTACGTACTTGTCTGTACAGCCGATCTAACAAGTGGGACCTATCCCACTGGGCTGTTGTGTGGATCAAGTAAGGCAATACACTTGGCACCAGCCCAGTTCACAGCAAGTACTTAAAAGCTAGCAGCTATTAGCACAGTTTATCTCACTGCTCTGACAAATAATCCCAACACCTTGATCCCTGAGCGTAACAACAGCGGATTCACTGCTCACATGACAGTCCCCATCGCACGCTCTGCCACACGGTGCCTCAGGAATCCAAGCTCCTGCCATGCTGGGGTTCCCCCATCGAGGTCCTCGGGTCTTCTTAGGAAATGGGGAAGAGAGAATACGGAGAACTGTGTAGGACCTTGCCACCGGGTGATCCCTGGACACAGTAAGCTCTTCCATCCATCCACATCGGCTGGGCTGCGACTCAGCCCCGTGGCCTCCCCCGACTGCAGAAGACTCCAAGAGTTGCAGCCGGGCTGTGCGTGCAGGAAGGGGCAGCAGGCACGGTGTGAGTACCGAGCAACTCTTTGCCATGTGCAGACTGCTGCGGATCCCCAGGCTGCTTCGCTGATCGAGCCCTTCCGGGACATCTGACCCGTCAGCACCTCCCACGACATCAGGGCAACATCAAACTCCCTCAGCCGCACGGGCGTTGAGCGCCAGCCCCTGATTCACCTCTTGCCACATGATCCACCGACATTTCACTGGAGAAGCCCCATGTCCTCACGCCACCCTGCCCACCTCGAGTCCTCTTGTGCCCTCTTGGCCAACATGTCTTGACATTCCTATCTCAGACCAGGTGGTACACCCTGCACGTCTCCTGACCCAAGGGGATGGTTAGTCATCGGGCCACACCTCTCCCTCGGAGAGGGAGACAAGGCTGGGCTGTGCAGCTCAGAGCCTGTGGTTTTCTAGAGAAATCTGAATTCCATGCAGGTTAAAACAACTTATTTGCAATGCAGGTGGATACTTATCTGGCCTGCTGTTCCCACACACAATGCCACCTAAATCACTAAGCCACCTGGGAAGCCAGAGAGACATTGTCATTCAAAGAAATAACTGAACTGGTAAACGTGCCAGCTTTTTTTTCATATATAACACATTTATTTTTGATGATGTTTATGTAATTGAGATGCCCATGTGGAGCAGTGATTAGGGTGGAAAGGATCAAGAAACACACGGAAGTGGATGAGACTATTGCTTCCAGTTTTTTACACTTTTTTCCAGTATCTGGAGGAAGGAGGGAGAGAAGGGGGAAGGCCAACTTTTCAATTCCAGGCTGATTGATCAAGTCTTCCAGGTTCTACCCCTGTTTGAATGGCAATAGTCTTAAGTTGTCTTTACGTACCCATAGGCATCTTGTGTGCCACTTGCAGGCAGGCCCATAAAAGGAACACAAAAGCCAGACATGGCAGGGGCTTTGGGCCTGGAAGTTGAGACACCCAGGGGCCCACAGTGGAGTACCCCAAGTTCTTACTTTAGCACCTCGCGCCGGCTTTCTGCTAATGCAGATCCTTGGAGAAAGCAAGGACGGCTCAAGTGATTCAGGTCCTTCCCCGCCCCCCCACAAACACACACAGACGTGGAAGACCTGGGTTGGGTTCTCAGCTCCCTGCTTCTGGGAGCTTCAACACAGCCCAACCCAGCTAAGGCAGTGCTCTCGCTCTCTCTCTTAAATTCCTAGCACATGGTCCTTTCCCTCCTTTCTTGCATGAACAGTCCATGCAAGAGTGTGGTGATACTGAGAGAACTCGCGG
Source organism: Ochotona curzoniae (assembly GCF_017591425.1). Lineage (NCBI taxonomy): Eukaryota > Metazoa > Chordata > Mammalia > Lagomorpha > Ochotonidae > Ochotona > Ochotona curzoniae. The sequence goes on from NW_024465421.1 coordinate 11,175,371, forward strand.
CGGGGCTAGAGTACTTTCCGTTTCCAAGGGAAACAGTGATACTGTCAGGAACCACTCCCAGTAGGCACAAGAGCAGGTTCCTGTCGAGATGGCCCTCCCTTCCTTCGCGTTGTGCTCTGCTGTCACAGAGATGGCCGTGTGGCAGTTGTCACGATAAAATGAAAGAACCCCCTGGAAGTCAGGGTGGAAGGAGCTGGGCAATAGATCCAGGGTCTAGGATGCTGCTCGGATGCCCATGACCCGTATCTGAGTGTCCGGCTTACGCCCTGCTCTGCTTCCGGTTAATGCTTTACCCTTGTGGACAGGGGACATCTCAAGTGCTGGAGTCCCTGCAGCCAGATGGAGCTCCTGGCTCCTGGAGTTTGGTCTGGTCCAGTCCCAGCTGTTGTGGGCATTCGGGTAGTGAACCAGCCAATGGAAAATCTCTTTGTGTCTGTTTCGCTCCCTCCCTTGCTCCCAGTTCTATATTTGTTTTTGTCTCTGCTTTTCAAATAAATAAGATTTCAAAAACGAAAAGAAGGAATGAGGACAGTATCCAATCTGATTCTAAGATCTGAGAAGCTGGGTAGTAGCCCAAAGGTACATACATTCCGTGATAAGTCACTGCAACATTTAAAAATGAGGGTTTATGTGACTGGCACCCTGGCACAGTCATGAAAAGCCGCTGTGTGCAGCAGCAGTATTTTACAAAGGAGGGAGTACAAGTCCCAGCTGCTCCACTTGCAGTCTAACTCCCTGCAGGTGTATCTGGAGTCCCAGCAGAAGGTGGCCCAAGTGCCTGGGTCCCTGGGCCAGGCGTAACACCTAGAAGTTCCTGGCTTCAGCCTGGCCCAGCCCCGGCGGTCACGGCCATTTGGGAAAGTAAACCAGCAGGTGGAAGATTCTCTCTTTGTCTCTCCCTCTTTCTCTCTGTAATCCTGCCTTTCAAACAAATGAACAAATACATAAAAATTAAAGTTATAAAAAATTCACGGCTGTTTCATTAGTTACTGCAGAGTGAAATAAAAATGCAAATAAAATGTTTATTTCGTGTGTGTGTTCAGTGTGCACTGCTGTGTTTGTACAATGGGTGTGGGTTGTTTTTTGGTGCTCTTGCGCTATTTTTTCCAAATAGCTTCTGAGTTGTTAGAATGTAAATACTAAATACCTCGGGGTGTCATTACCTACTAAACAGAACTAGCAGGCATTCCTCTCAGGAGCAAAGACAGAGAGGAAGATCTTTCGTCCATCGATTCACTTTCTAAGTGGTCACAACGGCCGGAGCTGAGCCGAGCCGAAGCCAGGAGCCCAGCTCCTCTTCCAGGTCTCCCATGTGGGTGCAGGGTCCCAAGGTTTTGCTTTTCCGTGTAGGGTCCCTTGGAACTTTCGGTTGTCGAAAATGAATGTGGCTTCCACCCTCTGTCAGGTTGTACTGCAGGTCAGTGTGAACCAGAGCCATCTCCTCCTCCTCCTGGCAATGTCAAGTTCAATGTGCTGACCGTCTTTGGGGACGCTGGTAACCACACAGCTGGGCTAGTCCAGAGCCGCTAACAGGCAGATGCTCTGAACAGAGGCGGTCACTGCCCTGTCAGTCGGGGTAGCGGTCATGATCTCACCACCCGCACTTGTAACAACAGTGAAGATGGCAGTAAAAGCGGCTTCCATTTACGGAAGACCTACAGGGGTGGAGGGTGGAGGGTGGGGGCAGGAGGGGCGGGGAACTGGGCACTAGGAACGCATTTTACACAGACCATCACAACACACTCACTCCTCCTCCTCTTCTTTCTCTGTTATCCTTGTCTCTACTATTCAAATGTGGTCATTACAGAAGAGGAAACCCTGCATGTCAGCAGACACATGTACCCAATAGCCACGAGCTCAAGTTGAAACAATTGAAACAATACAAAGGGATCCGTGATGTGTTGCAAGGAGTTGGACCACCAACCACCTGAGGCAATCAGCATCCCATATCAGGATACTAGTTTGATTCCCACTTCTCTGCTTCTTTTCCATTGCCCAGATCATGCTCCTGGGAAGGCATCGGAGGATGGCCGGAATTAGATCCCTTGTATCCGTGAGAAGTTCCTCATTCCAGGCACAGCCGGATTGGTGAGGCCATTTTGAGAGTGAACCAGAGGATGGAAGAGCTCTCTCTCCCTGCACCAATTCCTCCCCCGTTGTCTCTCCCTCTCTTTCTTCAGAAAAAAAAATATAAATAAAGGGCCTGGCACAACAGCCTCGTGGCTAAATTCTTACCTTGCATGAGCTGGGATGTCCTATGGGCACCAGTTCATGTACTGGCTGCTCCACTTCCCGTCCAGCTCCCTGCTTGTGGCCTGGGAGAGCAGTCAAGGACTGCCCAAAGCCTTGGGACCCTGCATCCATGAGGGAGACCTGGAAGAAACTCCTGGCTCCTGGCTTCGGACCAACTCAGCTCTGGCCATTGTGGCCACTTGGGGAGTGAACCAATTAACAGAATATCTTTCTCTGTTTCTATCTCTGTGTATCTGCTTTTCCAATTAAAAAAATTTTTTTAAGTAAATAAACAAATACAAAGGAGCCAGTACTATACCATAGGGTGTTAAGCCACTACCTGAATTGCTAGCATCCCGTAAGGGTGCTAGTTCGAGTCCTGGTTGCTCCACTTCCAATCCATCTCTGTGCTGAAGTGCCTCTGAAAGCAGCAGAGGAAGCCCCAAGTGTTTGGGCCTCTGGACCCATTTAGGAAACTGGAGGAAACTTCTGGCTCCTGGCTTCAGCCTTGCTCAGCCCTAGCTGAGCCATCTGAGGAATGAACCAGCAGATGAAATCTCTCTCTCTTTTAAAATACATAGAAAGAACATTTTCCTTTTTATCTTTAAAAAAGATTCTTATTTATTTGAAAGGCAGAGAGAGGATCTTCCATTCACAGCCTCACGTGGGTTATTGGACCACCACCTGCTGCCTTTTCAGGCTCATTAGCAGGGAGCCAGACAGGTAATAGTGCCGCTGCTTCAAACAGGTGCGTCTGATGGGCGATGTCAGTGTCACAGGCGGCGGCTTAACCTGGTGCACCACAACGCCAGTCCCAGCAATAACATTTTTATCGCTACATTAGAAGAACAATTTTTTTTTATCTTAATTTTTACCAATTCAACTTCAGGGCTGACAAAGGTGAGAGAACTAGGCAAAGTCATACTCTGCTGTGAGGAGTTAGGAACCCTCTCATCTCGTATCAGAGTGCCGGGTCAAGTCCCAGCATCTTTGCTTTCCATCCACCTCCTTGCTCGTGAGCCCGGGAAGCAGTGGATGATGTTCCAAGGAGTGAGTCCTTGCCACTCACATGGGAGACCCCGGGGGTGCGCCTCGATTCAGGCTGTGGTCTGGCTAAGCCACATCGAAGCCATCTGATAAATCAATCAAAAATCTTACCTCCCCTCAAAAATAGATAATAAAATGAATCATTCCTTAGGAAATTATCTCTGGACATAAAAGAAGACATCGGTGTGTAAATCTACAGCTCCTAAGAAGAGAATAACAAATTGTCTCAATACTGTGAACGCTAGCTAACATATTATCACCATAATTATAATTGGTTGGCAATAGCAATAAGGGCTAACGACCAGGAAGTCACAGCCCAGGCTCTGTAAAGGGGACTTCATCAACTTCATCCTATCTACTCCTCAGGACAATGTGATGAGAGGGCACTACTCCCATCCTGCTAACAGGAACCTGACATTCAAGGACCTGGAAACTCACTTAAAGGCATATGTAAGTAGGGTCGGAGTCAGTTGGCAAAGATTTAAAAAACAAAAAACAAGTAAATCAAATTTAAAGAGGAGTAACAAAGAGACAGCTTTTCCCTGCATTGATTCACTCCCCAAGTGCATGCAACAGGAAGGGTTGAGTAAGGCAGAAGCCAGGAATTGCATCAGAGTCTTCCACGTGCCTGGTAAGAACCAAATAGTTGGCCCATCATCACGACCTCCCAGGTGTGTGAGTAGGAAGCTGGAATTAGAAGCAGAAGTGGGACTTAGCTATAGGATGTAGGTGTCCCAAGCAGTAGCTCAGCCCACTATACCACAACATCCACCTAGGACTGTGCTTTCAAAAGGCGAATCCTCTCTACAAACGCCCGAGCCATCCAAGAACAGGAACCACGAGTATCTTCTGACAGATTCCTCGAGATGATCTATAGTAGCAATCCTTTATCTGTAGCTTCACTTTCGGGGAATTTAATTTCCCATGGTCAAATGCAGTCCAAACATGGAAAATTCCAGAAATAAACAGTTCCAAATCTTTAGCTAACATTTCTTACCCTGTATCATTTAGTTACTCTCTTTTTATGAGCTACTGTTGCTCATCTCTTACCATGCCTAAGGTGGAAATCACAAGTACGTACCCATACATGCAGGAAGAAACACGACACAGATGCTGTGCTGTCTTGGGCTTCAGCATCCTGTGGGAGTCTTGGAGCACGCGTCCTCTGATAAGGAGGAAACCAAATCCTTTGTGTAAACAGATTTGTAGAAGAGAAAATCCTGCCGTGGGCAAAATTAGGAAATAAATTTTGGCCTTAACTAAGGATCTTCTCCAAATTGGTTGTAATCACCGCCTCCTCAAGCATGATTTAAAAAAATATGCTTTCTCCAAGCAGTAAAGATTGGGTGGGGAACTTATAAAGAAAAAATATTTTTAAATTAACTGCTAAATATTTAAGACTATTTAAAAAAAATAACGAAATAAAGTTCTGCAAATTCTACGAAGAACTCAACAAAAATCATTCAAGTTTGATTTTAACGAGTTCTTAAAGTTGGGTGAGTTTAAAAGTCGCTGAGCCTAACTCACGCTGGCACTGTCTAGCATTCAAAGCAGGGAGTGGAATATGTAACTCAATTTATTTTGTTTTTATTTTTAGGACTTTGTCTTTAAAGAAGACCACTGTTAGGACATGGACATTTTAATTTTTGACACAAAGTAAAATCGCAATATTGTTGAAGTGACACCACTTTTCAAGAAACATGAAATGTCAAAATTTGTTTCTCTCTCAAAAATTAAGCTGACCATAAGAGAGGTCTTCAAAATGTTTGTGGGAGAAGGCCAGGTAGGAGCTCGGGGGGTGAAGGTGCCAGGCAGAGTCCCCATGTCCCACCTCAGGGTCACTGGGTTCGATCCCCAGCTCTGGCTCCAGCTTCCAAGTGACACGCATCCTGGACAACAGAGGTAACGCGGTTGGTTTTCTGAGTTGAACACCTGCATCCTACTTCATCTGGGACCATCTGGGGGAGGGGACCAGTATATGAGAGCTCGCTCTCTTTCTCACTCTCCCTGCTTCTCAATTCCTCTTTTTAGTTCTAACTTATAGAAAGTACATATTATGGAAAATACTATGCATGCATCTCAAAAAATATCTCACACCAAAATACAGTTATCTTTTGTGTGTGTGTGATACAGTGCCATAGGCTCGGGCATTCCCCCTTCCACCCTCTACGCTTATTTTTTAATTCCATTTTGCATAAACTGTTTGAAATATGCCATATGAAATGTATTGCCAAACAACACGCATCCCTAACTCTGAACCCCCATCTCTCACAGCTCCCAGAAAGTCTGTTCTGTGTGTTTCAAAATGGCTGAATGACACCTGCCCACTGAGTTCCAAATGGTTCGCAGGAGCGTGTCCTAAGCCTTGTCTTGTATTAACAGCGGTGTCCTGATGTCCCTCTCCCCACCCCAACCCCCCCACCCCCGTCTTCCTGTTGCAGCCCTGTCAGAGTCCTGGGCACAAGATCAGATCCCAAGCAATTTCATTGCATGACTCTTTGCTTTAAAGGATATTGAGCAAGAAGCTAATTTTAGAAGTGGATTTTTACACTGTAAACGTCTTATGATTGATTGAAAATTAACAAAGACCAGGATAACAGCTGGGAGGGGATGGGTAAGGGTGTGTGTTTGTGTGTGTGTGTGTGTGGACTTCTCAGTTTGGTTCACCAGGACCAGATAACTCTGTGTGTGTGTGTGCATGTGTGTGGGGGAAGAGAGTGTCCTGTGCACGGTCAATGCTAAGCAATGTCTCTGGCTTCTGTCCACCTGCCCTGCGCCAGTTGTAACCACCAAGAATGTCTCTAGGTATTTGTTCCTCGGAGGCCAAACAGGTTGAGAACAGAAAAGGATCTGGGGTAACTGGGGGAGTTTCTGCTCTCCCACAGGCACAAGTGACCATCAAGTCTCAACAGCACCCACTGAGGTCCCTGCACAGACCTAAGCATTCAGGACCCACATGACATTGTGGGGTTGGTGACCTCTGTTAGCTCAGACATGACAGCCAGTCTGCAGAGAGAGACAGCCAGGACATTCCAAGGTCCTTACAGATGAGGCCAGCAAATTCTTTCTGATTGCTTGTGTCTATAAAGCAAGGCACCAGGAAAAGTCTGAGATAAGATGGATTGTCTAGAAGGCCAGGGGCAAAAAGACTTTCTTCCTCACAGACCCAATTACAATAATTCCTTTCTTTCCATTTATTCCTCATTGTGATAAGCTATACATAAAGTTTACCACTGGGGCCAGCAGGGTGATAGAGCATGCTAACTCCTCTCCTGTATCCTGTATGGCACTGGTTGGTGTTCTGGCTGCTCCACTTCCCATCCAGTGCCCTTATTGTGGCCTGGGAAAGTGTAGGCCGTTGGGGCCCTACACCCATCTGGGAGACCTGGAAGAAAATTCTGGCTCCTGGCTTCAGATCAGTCCAGCTCTGGCTGCAGCAGTCTTTTAGGGAGTGAGCCTGTGGATAGAAGATCTCTCCGTGTCATTCTGAAATTCAAATAAGATAAATAATTTTTGCATAAAGATTATCATTTAAGCCATTTAAAATTTGGTAGGCAAAGAGAAACGGAAAGTGACTGAGATAGGCTGAGAGATATGCTCTAACTGCTAGTTCACTACTCAAGTGCCTGCAAGAACCAGGGCTGGGCCAGGGGAAAGCCAGGAGCCTGGGACTTGATCCAGGGATATGGGATGCAGGCAGCTGGAGCACCATGCCAAGCACCTGCCCCTTAACCACTTGTAAGTGTACAGTTCTGTGGCCCTGAACACTGTCACAAGGTTTTCCTACCACCACGTCCTCTAGCTGCAGAACTCTTTCCATGTCACAAAACCAAGACTCCAGTCTTACTAAACATCAACCCTCCCTTCTCCCTCACCCACCCCTCATTCGAGCGCCTTGAACACAATTTCTACCTCCTGTCTCCAAATCTCACAGTTCATGGTCCCTCATAATGCTGGAATCCTACATGCATCCCGTTGTCCCTGGCTTCTTGCATTTAGCATAATGTTCTCGAGGTTCATTCATGCTGTAGCATGTGCCAGAATGCCATGACTCTGAAAGATTCGTTTAGTTGAAAGGCAGAGTGACAGTAAAAGCTTCCATCCCCAAAGAGAGCTCACTCCCCATATGGCTGCCACAGCCATGTCTGGGCCGGACTGAAGTCAGGAGGCAGGAACTCCATCCTGATGTCCCACGTGGGTGCAGGGGCCCATGCACTTGAACCGTGCTCTGTTGCTTTCCTGGGTACATTAGTGAGGGGATGGAAGGGCAGAGGAACAGCCTGGATTTGCAGTAGCATTCTGACAAGTCACTTTTCTTTCTTAAACTTACAAAAATATTTTTTTTCTCTATCAATGATGAGCTTCTCTTGGTCTATCTTGTTTTCACTCTCCTTCTAGTTTGTAATATTTTATTTATCAGGTAGAGAGACTTTTCAAAGGAAGCTCCTGTTTCTCCCAATGCCGAAGCGAAAAAGCCCTGAAGGCCGAGAAAGCAGTGCTGAAAGGTGTCCGCATGTCACCCACCTTCCGCTGGTCCCAGACATTGTGTCTGCAGCAGCCCAAATGCCCTCGGAAGAATGCCCCCAGGAGAAGCCAACCTGACCAATAGGCCATCACCAGGTTTCCCCTGACCACAGAATCCGCTATGAAGAAGATGGAAGACGGCAACACACTCGTTCATTGTGTTCAGACAGCAAGGCCAACAAGCACCAGATCAAACTGTGGCCAAAGCCAATACCCTGATCAGACCCGATGGAGAAAAGGTGTGTGTGCGGCTGGCTCCTCATTATGATGTTGTGCATGTCACCAATAAAACCGGGGTCAGGGCTGGCACAATGGCTCCTAGCCAAAGGCCTCACTTTGCACATCCAGGATCCTATATGAGTGTCAGCTCACATCCTGGCTACTCCACTACCCATCTGGCTCCCTGTTTGCAGCCTGGGAAAGCAGAGGAGGATTGCCCAAAGCCTTGGGAGCCTGCACCCATGTGGGAAGCTTTTGGCTCCTGGCTCAGATCAGCTCAGCTCTGGCTGTTGTGATCATTTTAGGAGTGAACCACTGGAGGAGAGACCTTTCTCTCTGTCTCTCCTTCTCTGTAATTCTGCCTTTCCAATAAAAATAAATAAATATTTTTTAAATGGGGTCATCGAGCTGCCTAATTTTAACTATAGGATTTTTTTTTTACCATAAAAAAGAGGCAAAAAAAAAAAAACCAAACTATGGTCCAAAATGTCTGGAAAGGCTGTCTGGACTGAGCCAGGACTGTGGCTGGGAGCTGAGAATTCAGTCCAGGCCTCCCACATGGGGTGGGCAGGGACTCAGTTACTTGCACAACTGTTATCTCCTTGGTCAGCACAGAGGAAGCTGGAGTCAGGAGCCAGAGCTGAGAATCCAACACACCATCTCTGAGCGGAGTTGCAGGTGTCTGAGGGGCAAACAAAGCACGAGACCAAACACCTGCCTCCGTGCCCCTCCAATCTTGTTCTGTGCTTGCTGTGGATCTTGAATCTCTATACAAAGTCAAATCCCTCCCTCCTTGGGTTATGCCATCCTGATGCTCCTTGGGTGGTTCACATGATCAGGGAGGAGCAGGCACCGCTCCCTGCTCCTGCAACCCATCCCCCTCACACCCTTTCAAAGCTTGTCATGCAACCTCAGTCTAGCCAATCAGATGTTCTGTGTCCTGGGGGTGGCCATGCAATCACATGCACCTCTGGAAATTTTCCCGGGAACTTGGATGATAGAGAGCAGCCCATCCCGTGGAGTCACTGAGGGTGATAACGCATTGCTGAAGTCACCTCTGTTCACTGAAGAGCCAAGGAGCTTGTAGGAAAAGGAGACACTCAGAAGAAAGTAGGACATGGTGGGGAACAAGTCTGATGAGCCGCCCCGGGTGCAACCTCGCCTGGGCCAGCCCCTGTCTGTTAGGTCTTTGGCTTCCTTAGACCAGGCATAGCTGGGTTTTAGTCCAGCTTTACAACATTCCCTTTCCTTCTGCACATATCACTTGCTGCTTTCCTGGGAGGCACCGGGCGAGAAGCCACCAGGGGTAGCAGACATTTTTGGACCATAGATAGTTGCTGGGATGTAGAGGGCAAGGCAACACTGACTCATCCTGGGGCACACCTCTGCCCAGAATAAGGGTGAGTAACATCATCTCCCGTGCACTTTACAGTCAACTCAAGCAGCCCCATGACAGCCACATTAATAACTGTTACTCAAGGTATAGCATCCAAGGGCAAAAATCACATTCAGATACCCTGCCCTGGAGTTTATGACTGTCACAGAGGGCTTGACCCTGGGGCAATCAGAGAGGATGTGTCTCCTTTGTCACAATGCCAGAATTTGTCAGTAAGGGAGTCCTTTTCGTTCCCAATCATTCTCTTTGGGAATGCAAATGTCTGGGAAGGGCTGAGACTCCTTAGTGGCCTCTGAGGCCACCCCAGGACACCTGGGACCACAGGTCAGCAGGGTGTCAGGGAAGGTGCCAGCAGTACCTGAGACCCCAGTTGGAAGGGTGTGGTAGCCTCTGGCTGGAGCTACAAGGTCTCACCCATGGGTGGGCCGGGACATTCCCAGCTGGAATAAAGATGGACATAAAGTGCTAGTATTCAGTAGTAATGGGAGCAGAGGTTAGGCATAGTGGAGAGGAGGTGAGCAGGAGCAAGGCACAAGGCAAAGGGTTCATCTAAGTTGACCTGGGAGTCAAGCACTGACCTGTTACATAATCGTAGAAATTGAAACAATCAGAGATATTAAGTTAGGATGCAGAAGGGTAATTCAAGCTAGGGACGACTAGGTATCAAAGGTTGGTGGTTGCATTAGTTCACTGGTATGTGCAGGAGCCAGGCTGCATTGTGGGTCATGCTGGGCTAGGTTATCACACCTACCAGTTTGCATGAGCCAGGAATGGGAACAGACTGGTCAGGGCTAGCTGAAGCACCTGCCAATGATAGTTGGACCTGGGAGCAGGCCAGGACAGGTCAGGCTGCAGCATCTGGTGGCACAGGCCAAGAGGGAGATGGGCTATGCCAAGCTTATAGCAACCACTGGCGTGTGCAAGACCTGTGGCTGAGAACAGGCCTGGTTGGAAAACTAGGGGCACTCTCCGGATGGGTTTGTGGCTCCCACTGGTGAATACCAGAGCAGGAATGAGCGTAGTGGCGATCTGGGATGGACATGACTGCAGGGACCCATGGCATGAGTGTGGACTGGGTTTGGGGTATGCCAGACTGGGCTAGACTCCAGCACCCTTCAGTGCTCTGGAAAGCCAGGGAGGGTATAGGACAGGTAAAGCTAGATCTCAGCTCCCACTGAGCCACACGAGAGCTGCGTCTGGGCGTAGACCAGGTGTGGCTGGGCTGTAACATCCAACAGTAAGAACCAGAATGCGTGTGGGCTGGTTGGCCAAGGCCACTGTTCCTGCCAGCACAGGAAGTGGACTCATTCTGGCCCAAGGACCCATCAGTGTGCATGAGATCTGCCACTGGGAGGAGACCTGAGAGAGGAGCTAGGGGAACTCCTTTGTCAGGGCACAGTCCCTGCAGCTGAGTGCAAGAACCAAGGCTGGGAGCAGCCCAGACCTGCCAGCATCTGTGTGGGTCAGGTCTGGGGGCGGGCCAGGCTGGGCCAGTTCATAACATCCACTGGCAGATCTGAGAACTAAGACAAGGTGTGGTTCAGCCTAGGTCAGACTGCAATACCAGCCAGTTCACATTAGGGCCACGACTGGGGGCTGGCTGGGCTGGACCAGGCTGCAGCACCCAGCAACATGAGCTAGAACTGGGAGCAGACCGGGTTGGGCTAGACTACAGCACTACTGGCCAATGCCAAGGTGAGGCAGGCCATGCCTGACTGGGCTGCAACACACTTCAGCACACATGAGACCTAAGATAGGGTGTGAGCCTGGTAGGGGCGCTGAGGGACCCTCTGCTAGACCACCGCTCCCACTGGTGAGTGTGAGAACTGGGACTGGGGCAGACAAGACTGGGGAGGGCTGCATATGACTGGAAGACTGTTCGCCTGCATATGAACTGGGTTAGAGGGAGAGCCAGGCTGGGCTGACTGACTGTACCCATTAGAGTATGCATAAGTCCGAGGAAGTACAGGTTGGTTGGGCTTTGCCACTGCATCAGCTGGCAAGTGCTGGGACTGGGGGCAGATCCTGTCTAGCAAGACTGCGGAACTATTGAGAGGGTGCCAGATCCGGGACTGGGAGTGGATTCAGTAGGGAAACTGTGGACACCTCTCTGATGCATTGCAACTCCTCCTGGTGAGCATGAGAACCCGTGCCTAGGAAAGGACAGGCTAAGGAGGTGGTGGGACCTGCTGGTGCGAGTGTGGGCTGGACAGTGGAGTTGGTTGGGTTGAGCTAGGCTTCAATGTCCATTGATGTGTATGAGAGCTGAATGGGACGTGGGGTAGATGGGGTCCGTCTACTGCACATACTGGCAAGCACAGGAACCATGGCTGGGGTGGACCTAGTGGGAGTTCCTGGGAGTCGCTGTGACCAGGCTGCAGCTCCTACTGGTGTACGTGAGGGCCAAGTGTGTGATGGACAGGGTTGGCCTGGGTTGCTGCATTCATCAGTTTACTAAAAGAGCTGGAGACAGAAGTGACCCAGCAATAGCAACTGTCACTGTGAGTAGACAGATATGGATGACAGACAGAGCCAACGCACACAAGAGTCAGGTCTGGGATTGCTTCAGACAAGGTTTTTTTGGTGATTCCCTCACCTGAACTGCAACCATGGGGAGAGTGATAGGATCTGTGGTCTCCCTTTGGGGTGCATGTGTCAGAACTGGGCCTCCTCAGCGGCTCCGAAGAAGCTGTAGACAGCATGCCAAATGCACATGGCAGATATGGCAGTCCACTGGGGCTGCAGAGGACATCTAGTATCATGGCAGAGGAAGGAGGGCAGAACAAATTAGTCAACTACCCCAGCCAAGCATTGACAGCAAATTTCTGGGCAAGTGGAGACTCTTAGGTGGACCTTTTCACCCAATGAATCTTAGGAGTATTTCCTCCTCTTTGATTGGTGAGATCGACCGCATTTCAGAACTATCAAAACCACTTGAGCAGAACTCTCGGAGCAAGCTCCACATCGGGGGGGCCCCCAGGAAGGCGTTGGGTGGTTGTTCCCAATCCCTGGGTACTGAGGTAGTTGGGAGGCTGGGTGCAGCATCTCCCCTTCTGTCTCCCCACTTTCCCCAGATACAGCAAGAAGAAAGAGAAAATTTGGAAATACGGTCTCACCCACTTTACTGTAATTATCCACCCTTCCCACCCTAACCAACTATGTAAACATCAAAATTAAAAGTTTTTTTTAAAAAAGTGTTGTTGACCCCTAGCTTCATTGAACCCAGCCTCATCTTTGAGTTTCCCCCACAACTGTGATATACAAGTTCATTGTACCCCCCAAAAGGAGCTATAGACCAGCGCCACACCCCTGTGGACCAGCAGAGCTACCAGCAGAGTTGGACGGCCCTGGAGTCTGCCCGCAGAGCCGGCAACTTGCCTCCTTCTATTCCTCAGACTCGGTGAAATGTCATCTTACATCGCTTTTCCTAAACCTTCAGATAGGACAACTCATTCCGCAAATTATGTCATTTCCATAATCATGATTACACACACAGAGATTAAAAAATATGTAACCATTGAAATGGTTATATTTCTCAGAGGAAATACACACAATTGTATCAGCTTAAATGATTTTTAAAAAATTATCTTTGATATACAAATTCCTATCAGACAAAAGGAGCTTCTAACCACAGATAAGGCATAAGTTGCTTTTTCAAGGATTTCTTCATTGAAGGTCGGGAGTGAAAAATTTGCAAAAACTGAAACATTCTGTACTTTGAGAACTGGTAGGGATGTGTCTTCTTCTTTTTTAACGAGTTCTTTTAGACTCAAAATTATGCAAAGGTATTTAGAGTGGAATTTATGGTCATAGGTTAAAGATGTCCAAATAGTGCTAGTAAAAGCACAGAGCTACATCCAAACAAACAAGAGGGATCTTTGTCTTATTCTCTATCTCCAAGTAGATGTTAAATGAACCAAAGGTTAAAATGTAAAAGAGGCTATAAAAGCACTAAAATAAAACCTGGTGAAAACCATTTTGTAACCGGAGTAGGGAACAGGTGTGACCTGAACACTAGAGACTTTCAGAAAGGAAAAGATCCTATCTGTTTTTGCCAAATGAAGCTTCTAAATGAAGAGAAATATTTTCTAAACCAGAAAAAGGAAAAAAATGATGACAGAAATAAACTTAAAAGATCCGAAATTGGGTAAAATTCTGGCACATAGAAATACAGCGATACTATCTCTATTCTGTAAAGAATTCCTATCAGTCAATGCAACAACAAAAAGTCACCAAGAAAGTTGGGCAAAAGATACAAGGAATTCAGAAATAATAAACTCACAAGAACATAGAATGGAGAGATTGCCCCTGGATCCCTGCCTGCTTGGCCTATGTGGGAAGTCACAGACACACACCACACCGTGTCCCCAGGGGGATGCCTCCGACAATGGCTCCGGTTAACCGAGACCTTAACCTGGCCTGTTGGCTGGGCATACAGCGAAATGGGCTGTACCAGTCTCGTCCTTGGACGAGCTGTGCTGGGACTTCCCCTGATAAGCAACTCTAAGAAGTCATATGCGACCCACATCCTATTTGTCAGCCACACGTGATGAATATGAGCCGAGGCACAGCTTCCAGCCGTGCGTGACCTGGGATTTTGTTGGAGGATCCAGGTAGACGGCATGCCTTCTATCAGTTACGGTGTTATTGCTGCATGGCAGGACTGTGAGGGAGTACCCTTCTGCCGTCCCCTTTCCCTAATCTATATAAGTTTATGCTCTCTTTACAATAAACGGACATCCCCCATCAGACTGTCCCCAGTGCTTCTGCGCCAGAAGAACACCACTGCCTCCCCACCCCTTGGTGGTCTCGGGGCGTGCCTGCAGCAAATTAATCCCGAGAGCTCACAAATAGATATTCATGCAAATAAAGAAATTAGCTTGTGAACACTAATTTGAGCCTGTTGGGAAAAGGCATATTGAAATGGTTAGACGGGCTCTCTTGGGTAAATCTGATGAAAACACACACACACATTCAGCATGCCCGGAAACCAGTAAAGCTTCTGAGAACTCGGCCCTTGGGAAAGCAAGTTGGGGCACATGGCCATTCAAGGCAACACTGTGTACAGCAGCAGGATAACGTGAAGGCAACATCCACGCACGCTTACGGAAGAATACCTCATGGGGCAGATTTTACAATTGATGACTGCGGTTAGGAGTTGGCCAGCTACATACAGCCTATTGGCCAACCCTGACCAATTCCTTGTCATTTTATGAATTGCAAATTGAGAGGGTTATAACAAAGTCATTAGGTATCTACATAACATTAACCTGCTTTTACAAAGCTTACAATATTTACTATGTGGGGGCTGGCACCACAGCTGAGTAGGCTGAGCTTCTACCCACAGCACCAGCATCACCAGCTTCAAGTCCTGGACGTTCACTTCCAATCTGTCTTCCAGCTCACGGCCTGGGAAAGCCGCACGGATGGCCCAAGTCCCTGGGAGCCGACACCTATGAGAGACTTAGATGAAGCTCCAGGCTGCTGACTAAATTGGCTTAGCTCCTGCTGTTGCAGCAATGTGGGGAGTCAATGAGGATCATTAAGAAGAAAAACAAACCAAGAACAGTCACGTGGCATAGCAGTCGGAAGTTGTCAAATTAGTGTGTGGTTTCAGTCCTGGCCCCCCTCTTTCAATACAGCTTGCTTCTAACCTGGGAGCCAGCAGGTGCTGGCTCAGGTGCCTGACACCAGCTGGGAGGTTGGATTCAGTTTCAGGTTCTTAGTTTCAGTCTAGCCCAGCCCTTGTTGATGCGGGCATCTGAAGAGTGTACCAGTGGATGGAAGACCTCTCTCCCTGCTTTCAATTAAAATGAAAACAAATAACTTTGTTTTTTTTTTAACCTTCCAATCATTGTAGATGCATATGCATTATAGAGATTTTGAAGTAGAATAGTTTAAAACATATCATATGATTCCATTTACAGGTAGTCATTAAGTACATATATAGCATGGGACTGCACAGAAAGATCCAAAATAGTTATCTACGTCAATGGCTTTGAACAATGCAAACATCTATATTTCATATTTTTTTTAAGACTTATTTATTTTATTGGAAAGGCAGATGTACAGAGAGGAGAAGAGACAGAGGAAGATCTTCTGTCCAATGACTCATTCCCCAAGTGAGCACAACAACTGGTGTTGCTCCAATCCAAAGCCAGGAGCCAGGAACTTCTTTCCGTGTCTCTCACGTGGGTACAGGGTCCCAAGGCTTTGGGCCATCCTCCACTGCTTTCCCAGGCCACAAGCAGGAAGCTGGCTGGATGGAAAGTGGAGCTGCCAGGATTAGAACCAGCACCCATATGGGATCCCAGCGCGTTCAAGGCGAGGACCTTAGCCATTACGCTATTGTGCCAGGCCCAACATCTGTGTTTCAAATCTTAGAGCCATTTAACGAGGCTTAACTAAGTACCAAGACGTCATGGCCCACATTGTAATGATATCAGTTCTCTCTTTGGGTGTAATGCCACCCTAAGAAGGATACAACAGGAGTTTGGGAAAACTTCGTAACATGACATTAAATATATTAGTTTATAAACACTAAATGCAATACACTAACCTTACTCTCTGTGGATTAAACATATTAGATGAATTTTAAAAGTCATTCCTGGTGTTCAGCCTAAGGCCATTTTCTTCCACCTGGGCTTTCCTCTATTTTTACAATTGTATGTACTTCAACATTCATCTCCAAGGTAGCCAAAAATAGCTAAAGAAAAAAAGCATCACCACCAAATGCTGCCGAGGCTGCACAGAAACTGGACCATTTTTATGTCGCTGGGGGCAACAGTCAGTCATTGGAAAAGAGCTTGACAAATTTCTGCTTGTGTTTTTAAAAAATGCAAATGACAAGATCAACTAGTATTGGATTTACAACACAAAGTACACAATCCAAACGCTTAAATCCATGTGGGCAGAAATAACTGATTAAATAGGTAAATAAATGGAAAGCAACAAATCTCCCAGTCAGAAGAGATTGTCAAGTAATTTTGTAGAAAAGGAATGGGTTGTCGGGCCCAGCAGGTGGCCTAGTGGCTAAAATCCTTGAATGCACCAGGATCCCATATGGGCACTGGTTCTAATCCCGGCAGCTCCACTTCCCATCCAGCTCCCTGCTTGTGGCCTGGGGAAAGGCAGTAAAGGATGGCCCAAAGCCTTGGGACCCTGCACCCGCGTGGGAGACCTGGAGGAAGTTCCTGGCTCCTGGCTTCAGATTGGCACAGCACCGACCATTTTGTTCACTTGGGGAATGAATCATCGGGTGGGAAAATCTTCCTGTCTCTCCTTCTCTATATATATCTGACTTTGCAATAAAAATAAAGTAAATCTTAAAAAAAAAAAAAAGAAAGAAAGAAAGAAAAGGAGTAGGTTGTCCCTGGTGACTTCCTCCCAAAAGTGGAGTTTGGAAAGGGGGCAGGAGTAACTTTAGGATGCGGTGCCCAGTCAGGGCAAGCTGCCTGTTGTAGGCACACACTCCTGTGAGAGTGCCCGGGAACGAGTCCCACCTCTGCTTCCAATTCAGCTTCTTGCTCACGCGCACCCAGCAGGCAGCAGGTGCCGGCTCAAGTCCTTGGGTCACTGCCACTCACAGCAGAGACCTGGTGGGTTCCGCCTGGCGTAGACACAGCTGCTGCGGGCCTTACGGGCCAGCAGCTGAAGCGCTTGTCTCTCTTTGCCTCTCTCCTTCCATCACTCTTTTAAATAAGTCGAAAAATGAATCTGTTATTGAAGAATCACTCCAGGGGCAGGTGTTGGGCTGGTGAGTATTATGCCCCCGAGAACACCCATATCAGACCGTCTGAGTTTGAACCGGGAGTTCCACTCCAGATTCCAGCTCCCTCCTTCCTGGGAGGCAGCAGGCGATTATTTACTCAAGTAAATGGGTTCCATTAGGGGCGGGGAGTGCTCTGTGCTTCCCCTAGGACTGTGCTGGCAGGGATTCCAAGCTGCACTTTGTAGGACGTTGCTAGTGGAGGAAGCCCGCAAAGGGTGCCGTGTCTCTGTATTTTCTCTTAGAGCGCCATGTGGATTTACAATGATTGCAAGATATACATTCCCCAAGTAGTGCTGGCTTGGAACAATACATTTCCCCAAATTGCTGTGACAGCCAGGGCAGGGCGAGGAAAATCTCCCACGTGGGTGCAGAGACCCAAGAACTTGGGCTAGCTTCCATTGCCCTCTCAGGACCCTGGATCAGAAGTGGGGCAGCTAGCACTGGAATCACTGTTACATTCAGGTGTGGGCCCAGCACAATGATTCAATGGCTAAATCTTAACTTTGCAAGTGCCAGGATCCAGTTCATTCCTGGCTGCTCTACTTCCCATCCAGCTCCCCACTTGGTCTGGGAAGGCAGTAGAGGATTGCCCAAAGTCTTGGGACTCTGTATCCACATGGTTGACCCACAGGAGGCTCCTGGCTCCTGACTTCAGTTCAGTTCAGTTCTGGTCATTGTGCCTATTTGAGGAAGGAAGCAGTGCATGGAACATCTTTTTCTCTGTCTCTCCTTTTCTCCATAAATCTGATCTGCCTTTCCAACAAAAATAATCATATATATAAAAAAAGAACCCCTCTTGACCCCTCCTCCCCCAGAAAAGGAATCAATACCTGGTCATGATTGTTCTGATCTTCACAGTGAGTGCCAGGACCAGTACTGCCCAGGCTTCCGCGGGCGAGCTATTACCCAAGATTGGAATGCTCTTGTGGGAGGGGCACAGGAGACAACAGGCGGCACACAGTGGTGAGGACTCGGATTTTATTAACAGCCCTAACCACCCTCCATGGAGTTGTGTTTTTTGTTTAAGATTTATTTATTTTTATTGTAAAGTCAGATATACAGAGAGGAAGAGAGACAGAGAGGGAGATCTTCCATCTGTTGATTCACTCCCCAAGCGGCTGCAATGGCCAGAGCTAAGCTGGTCTGTAGCCAGGACCCCCGAGCCTCTTCTGGGTCTCCCACAGGGGTGCAGGATTCGAAAGCTGTGGGCCGTCCTCCACTGCTTTCCCAGGCCACAAGCAGGGAGCTGAATGGGAAGCAGGTCCGCTGGGATTAGCACTGGTGTCCATATGGGATCCTGACGTATGCAAGGTGAGGACTTTAGCTGCTAGTTTATCGTGCTGGGCCCCCTCCTTGGAGTTTTAATACCACATATTGTGAGTATGCCTGCTGCCTCTTTGCCCATCTGCTGTGTGAACTCCCCTGCTGACTGTGTGTGTGGCCTGGGAGGGATGGGCAGGGCGCACCTGGGACAGCTCGAGGGGGTTCCACATGGCCCCCTCACGTGGTAGGTGAGCCAGGCCTTCTTTACCAGGTGGTGGTCATGGTGAGAGACTGCCTGCACATAGGCCTGGTCCATGTTGCTGCACGTCTCACAGCCCAGTTGGCCATGATCAAGCAGGAGAAAGCTGGCCTCCAGGTCCAGTCTCATCAAGACACGGCTGCTCTAATGTCGTTTCGCCAGGTAAGTCCTGACCCTGGTATCCCACCTTCCCAGTCCCATCTCTTTCTCCCATTTTAAAAAGGGTATTTATTTGAAAAGCTGAGACACAGAAAAATCTTCCATCCACTGCTTTGCTCCCCAAATGGCCTCAATAGCCAGAGCTGAGCCAGTCTGAAGCCAGGAGCCAGGAGTTTCTTCTGGGTTTCCTTTATTGGGCCATCCTCCATTGCTTTCCCAGGCCATAAACAGAGAGCTTGACCAGAAGTGGAGCAGCCAGGACATGAATCTGTGCCCATATGGCATGCCGGAGTCCAGGCGATAGCTTAGCCTGCTGTCCCAGGATGTTGGTCCCCTTATCTGCAAATCTCCCTCCCTCCCAGGACCAGAATCCACCCCGATGACTTAACCCTCCAGGACTCAAACTCCTCCACAGTTGGGAAACAACAGGTGGGTAAAACCAAGAAAACACTGGGTCTTCGCCACGGTCCCAGAGCTCTCCCTGCTATTGCATCAAGTGACAGCTCCGACCGTCGGGTTTCTGCCAGCTGCATGTGAGTCTCGGATTGTGTTCTTGTAAACAGGTTCAGGGGCCAGAGGACCCGGGTCAATATCCACTGCTTTCCTGGATGCGTTATCAGGGAGCAGGAGCGGGATCAGAATAGCCAGGACCCACACCGGTGCCCACATGGGACGCCTGCCCTGCACCAGTCTTGTTTTTTTTTCCTCTTGGACTGATCTTCAAGCTGGGCCATGTTGAGTGAGAGCTCGCCCAGTGCCCATGACCTGCTTCCTGACCTCCCGGGGCGACCGGCCCTGATGACAGTGCCTGAGTCACCCACCTGTGCATCTCAAGCATCTTCTCAAGGAGCCACAAATCACGTACTTTGATAAAAGTTGGCTTACATCATCTTCCACATCAGGGCTGTCTGAGGTCACCAGAACACTTAATTAGCGTGGCAATTATTTGGACACATTTGATTTTCTGTTCCCGTAGAGTGTGTGTCTGCTTTGTACACTGTCCTAACACTTAGATCAGCATCTGTACCCAGAATGTACTAGATCAATACTAGTATGATATGTAAAAAAAGAAAAGAAAGATGACCAATATGGGCTAAGAGTTAGAACACTGGTGAGAGCAATAGAGGAAGCTTACATAGGGTGGTGGGGACCAGCCCAGGTGGGCAGGGAGCTATTCTGAGGTAAACCTGGGCTGGGAACAGGAACAGCAGGTGCACAGACCCTGCAGTAGTTTGGGGGGTGCAGAAGAAAACGGCGGGGCCAGGAGGAGCCTACCGGCAGAGGGAGGTGGCGTTCAGGATGACCACTTAGACACACTCATTCTGCAGACTTAACTTGTTTCAGATTTTCTAAATCCCACCCCTGTCTCCTACCCAGCTTCCCAGAGCTGTGGGACTGCCCTGCAATACTGTGGCCTCGGAGTCACCTTCAGGGAAGTTTGCTGTGGCAAGAAGTCATCAGACCCGGAGCAGGGCAGCTAGCTGCAGATCCCTAGCCCGTGAGCCCCGGGGTCCCGTGGAGGACATCCGGCAGGGGCAGCCGGGGCAGTCCTGCAGGAAGCCTTGTGCCTCTCCGGATCTGACAGAAACGGAATCACGTTTCAGTCCATGTGAGCACTTGGGGAAGAGCCCAGTGTGTGATCCACTTGCAGCACCCGTGCCGAGACAGTCACACAGATGCCTCGGAGCGCCTCGGAGCCCGGCCTCGCCTCCTGAACTCCTGTCCCACTCCCCAAAGCATGTGTTTTTCTACACCTTTATCAGCCATCTCAATTCCTCCTGGGGAACAAGGACGCTCCGCAGAAGTACACAACAGATCTGCACACGTGCTGCCCACACGCGTGCTGCCCACACGGGCGTCTGAGTCATGACTGCCTACCCATCCCACCCCAGAATGCGAAGCCAAAAAGCTCTGCAGGATAAAAACCCAGCCCGATTCTGCCTGGAGAGTCCTGCATTTTCCGATGTTATGCAAACACAAATGATGCCACACTGAAGGAAGATTTCGAAGCCTCCGAGTGCTGTCTTGCCCACCCATCTTGCGTTACGGAAGCTGAAACACCAGATATTCCACTTGCCGGCCTCTCCTCACGTACAAGCAGCGCTAGGGTTACCAGTCGTGGTAAACAGAGGACCCCGGGGTGGCCGCTGTGGCACAGCGTGCCGAGCTGCCACCTGTGACGCCCACACCCATGCTGGAGCGTGTGGGATTGAGTCCCATCACCATTTGGGACTCAGCACGTGCCACCTGACTTACATGCCCCTCCTCCAGCCCCACCACCATGTCCCTATGGAGTCCTGGGCTCCTGGCTTTGAACTGGCCCACCCAGCTCTCACCAGCCTCTGCATTCGGGCGCTGAGCCAGTGACTGCAAGACCTGTCTCTTCCTATCATTCTTTCTAATAAATTAATGTTTTAAAAACAGAGAACACTGATGACTCCACAGTGACATTTTTAAATAAAGGTCCTCACGTGTTTTTATATTACCTGAAGTACACACAGACCTTGCATTTGTGTGTTCACCCCCACAGACGCTCGCCATTTCCTTGTGCTGGAGGTGGACGCTAAGAGTGGGGAACTCCAGCAAAAAGCCCCCGAACCTCCCATCTGTGAACTGATGTGGTGGCGGAGTGAGTTGGGCTGCCGCCTGCCTTGCTGGTATTCCACGTGGGCAGCAGTTGATTCCTGGACCCTCCACTTGCCATCCGGCTCCCCGCTAACAGACCTGGGAGGGCAGCAAATGACCCGAGCGCTTCGGCCCCTGCACCCACGCGGGAGACTTCGAAGCTCCTGCTTCCTGGTTTCTTGGCTTTGGACCGGCCCAGCCTGTGCCACTGTGGTCACTTGGGAGGTGAACCAGTGGAAGGCAGATCTTTTTCTCTCTGCTAACTCTGCCTTTCAAAAAAATAATTTTAAACTTGTTTTATTTTTATTGGTAAGTCAGACATAGAGAGAAGAAACAGAGATCTTCTGTCCACTGATTCACTCCCCAAGCGGCTTCAATGGCCAGAACTGAGCTGACCAGGAGCCAGGAGCCTCTTCTGGGTCTCCCACGTGGGTGCAGAATCCCAAGGCTTTGGGCCATCCTCAATTGTTTTCCCAGGCCACAAACAGGGAGATGAACTGGAAGTAGGGCCGTCGGGATTAGAACAGGTGCCCATATGGGATCCTAGCACATACAAGGCAAGGACTCTAGCTCCTAGGCTATTTCACTGGGTCCTAAATAAGTCTTAATTAAAACAAAAACTTCAGTCTCCCACACGAGTTGCAGGGATCCAAGTTCTCGAGCATCTCCTGCTGCCTCTCGGGTGAGCATCAGCAGGGACCTGGAAGCGGAAGTGCACCCAGGCCTCAAATACAGCAATTCATACATGGGAATAAGCGGCACCTTAACGACTGCCCCAATTGCCCATTCCCACCTAATTAGACCTTCACGTTTTCCTTAGTATAAATGCTACAATTTCTTTAATATGCATGTCCCAAATACTATATTGAAAAAGTTATGTGAGGTTCAGTGCAATAGCCTGGTGGCTAACGTCCTTGCTTTGCATGTGCCCAGGATTCCACATGGGCACCAGTTTATGTCCCATCTGCTCCACTTTCCATCTAGCTCCCTGCTTGTGGCCTGGGAAAGCAGTGGAGGATGGCTCGAGTCCTTGGGTCCTGCATCCACGTGGGAGACCTGGAAGAGGCTCTGGACATCAGGTCAGCTCAGCTCCAGCCACTGTGGCTTTGGGGAGTGAACCAGCAGATGGAAGATCTGTCTCTTCTTCTCTGTAACTGTCTAAAAAAAATTTAATCTTTAAAAAAAGCTGTATGGGGCCTGGTGCGGTGACCTAGAGGCTAAAGTCCTCAGCTTGAATGCGCCGGGATCCCATATGGGCACTGGTTCTAATCTTGGCAGCCCCACTTCCCATCCAGCTCCCTGCCTGTGGCCCAGGAAAGCAGTCAAGGACAGCTCAAAGCTTTGGGATGTTGCACCGGTGTGGGGGACCCAGAAGAGCTCCTGGCTCCTGGCTTCGGATCGGCGCAGCAACGGCTATTGCAGTCACTTGGGGAGTGAATCATCGGATGGAAGATCTTCCACGCTGTCTCTCCTCCTCTCTGTATATCTGACTTTCCAATAAAAATTAATCTTTTTCTAAAAAAAGCTATGTGATCTATTTCTGGGTCTTAGTTTAGCCTGGCACTCTATCTTATCTGGCAACATACCAGGTTCTTACTCCAAGATACAAAGGGAATTCTACAGGGCACAACTAAGAACGGTTTTATTCTGAATAAAGCTAGAGGTGACTGGCAAATAGACCCATTTTTTCTTGCCATGAAAGCAATGAGGACAGCTGGTGCTGCAGCAGCTGCTTATGTCATAGCATGATCAAAAACCAGTACACTGGGCCTGGCATGGTAGCCTAGTGGCTAAAGCAGGCACTGTGGAGTGTCAGGCTTTTGGCTTGTGCGTTCCACTCTGTCCTCAGCATACTGCTTTTTTTTTTTTTTTTAAGCCATTATGAACACACAAAACATCATCCTTGTTAATGTGGTACACACATGCAAATGACAAGTTTCCGAACACAGAGCCCACTACTGGCCACATGCATTCGTTGTCTGGCCTGTGTCTGGAAAACAACGCATCTGGCCCACCACTCACCTGCGGCTTCACCAACGCTGGATGGGGAAGAGACGCTACGGTCAGGCCAAGCCCTCCCTGCACTGAGAAGGGAGCCAGCCAGGAGGCAGCTGCTCGCTCTGGGCTGTTCCTGGTGTACCAGCCACTGTCCACAGGCAGCCCAAGACAGTCCACACGGTGGGGAGAGGGGACGGAGCGCCCGGGGCTGGGCGGGGGTACTGTTCACTGCCTCACACAATCAGAAAGTCCGTCACAGGTGAACCACCCGTGTGCCTATGAGCTGCAGGTGCTGCAGGCTGGGGGTCCGGCTGACCCGCATTATACGGTACGAGCCTCCTAGTTCGCTCTGACGCGCTGCCGCTCACTCCACGGCTGACGACAGCAGGCATTTCCTCGCGGAGGTGGAGGGGTCGGCTTCACCAGGCTCCCGTGCAGGTGCTGTGAGCGGCGGTGCCCCAGGAGGCCCCAAGCGCAGCCCCTGCTCTCTGGTCCCTCTCAGCTCCCGGCAGCTGCTCCACTCCTCTCTGTGCCCCTTGGGTCACCTTCAAGGCATGATACCCCCAACCTGTTCTTCCCTCACAGCGACACCTCCTCCAATAGGCCCTCCGTGATAATGCTAGCCCACACAGAGAACTGCCCCACATATCCCCAAGACCCCCCGAATGTAGCCCACGCGCGCAGCTGCCCTTGCAAACACTGGAAGGAGCACACGCCCGGGCTGGGTACATCAGGACGTGGACACGTGGGGGCGATTACTCAGCACGCTGCAATCGCCATGACAAAGGATGCAATCCGGTGGGCCCAGTCTGGTGAGGCAAAAACAGGTGCCAGGGCAGTGCACCAGTTCCTGGGCAGGCAGAGGGTTCACGGTGCTGGGCACCACAGGAGGTGCCACAAGAAAGAGTGCAGAGACAGCGTGGGGTAGGAGTGGGGTAACATCCCAAATGGACTTAAGGCCGATGACTGACTCACAGGGAGGAGACCCGGTCAGAGCAGGACACGGGTGCGTGGCCTCAGCTGCCATCACCGTGAACTCTGGCCCACCCCGGGGAGGGCAGGACAGCAACCGCCTCGTTAGCACGGGCAATTGGCAAGTGAGATTTATTTGAACAACAAGGCAAAAGGAACAGGAAGGACACCTTTGTGACCAGCGGCTCCACGGTGCGGGGCTGGACGTCGGCGGGGCCTCTCCATGACCGAGGAGGGCATAGCGTCTCCTCCAGGAAGGCGGGCAGTGCCAGCTTCACCTGGTCAGTAGGCTATCTCCTTCAGACCTGCGGGCAGCAAGCACACAGACGCCAGTCAGAGCGGGGACCCAGAGACCGCAAACCTGCTGGGGCCTGCGGGGCAGTCTGCAGCTCCTCACTGCAGCTCCTCTCCCCGCTGCGTACAGGAGAGCTCACGGACAGGAGGTCGGCCGCATTCTGTGTATGAGTGGCTTGAAGGGATTAAGAAAGCTTTCTGAGAGTTTACAGACTCCCTGCAGTTGACATAAAAAGGCAGTCTTTACATGCTGAACTTTGAGCAAGCTCAGATATGGTTTTTCAACCACGTACACATGGGGCACTGCCAGAAGCTCACAGCAGAAGGCAATAAAAGGAGGACCAGCGCTGCAGCACCGTGGGTATGGCGGCCACTTGCAATGCCAGCTTTCCATACAGGAGCCAGCTGCAATCAGAGCTGCTCTACTTCCAATCCAGCTCCCTGCTATTGGTCTGGCATGGCAGCAGAGAACAGCCTGAGTCCCTGGGCCCCTGCGCCCACACAGGAGACCCGGATCAAGCTCCTGACTTCTGGTTTGGGGCCAGCCCACCTCCAGCCACTGTTGTTTTTATTTGAAAGGCTGTTTTCACAGAAACACACAAACACACAAAAAAGACCTTATGGGGAGAAGACAGCAACATAAAAACCCACCAGTTAGTGTCTCTAAGTCGCACACAAATTTTGAAAGGATTTTCTGGGGCCGAATTGCACAGCTGGGTAAATTTACAAATGAACAGAAGCGATAAGCCCAGCCTGGAATTCTCACGCAGGGCACACCTTGCCGTTCTCTGTTTCGCGGCAGTCCCTGCAGGAGGGCCCAAGTCACACGGCTCCCTTCTGTAGGAGGCTCCCAGGGCAGTGACACAAGGGGCAACCACCAGGTGAAGCCAGACCAAGGAGAAACTGGGTCAAGGCCAGGGTAACGCGAGTCCCCGCGGCCCCACTCCGCGCCATGGGGTTGTGAGCCCACGTGATGATCTGTGTGTTCAACAATTAGCAACCCTGATCATAACGACACACTCATTACCTCCCAGGAAGATTATTTCTTTAAACCCTCAAGGTCTTTAACCTTCCAGCTGTGGGGATCTCACAGCTAGTCCTGCAAAGGCCATTCGTCTGGGGGCATGGGTTAATCTACACAGTTCCCCTAGTTTCTGCAGGAAACACAGAAGACGGAATGGCATGCTGCCTGTACATGTAGACACTCGGACAGCACGCTGCGCACACAGACACACGGACGGCACCCTGCACAGACACACGGACGGCACGCCGTGCACACAGACACACGGATGAAACACTGCACACAGACAGACAGCACGCCGTGCACAGACACACGGATGGCACACCATGCACAGACACACGGACGGGATGCTGTGCACGCAGACACACGGACAGGACGCCGTGCACACAGACACACGGACGGCACGCCGTGCACACAGACACATGGACGGCACGCCGTGCACACAGACACACGGATGGAACACTGCACACAGACACACGGACGGGATGCCGTGCACACAGACACACGGACGGCATACTGCACACAGACACATGGACAGCACGCT
The DNA here is from genome assembly GCF_017591425.1 of Ochotona curzoniae. Classification (NCBI taxonomy): domain Eukaryota; kingdom Metazoa; phylum Chordata; class Mammalia; order Lagomorpha; family Ochotonidae; genus Ochotona; species Ochotona curzoniae. The sequence continues at coordinate 11,201,695 of NW_024465421.1, forward strand.
GCACACAGACACACGGACGGCACGCCGTGCACAGACACACGGACGGCACACCGTGCACAGACACACAGACGGCACGCCGTGCACAGACACACGGACGGCACACTGCCTGTGCACGCACACAGACACTACACACATGATCATCCACTTCCTCCAGGGCCTACAGCCCCGAGACGTCTCTCACTTCCCAGCCCAGGGCAGTGCCCGTCTCTAGGTCAAAGCCACAGGGCCATGGCCACGCACCCAGCTCACGTCCGCCCTTGGTCGCCCAGCACAGGCAGTAATGCTGCATGAGCTGCTCCAGAAGCTCCATCTCGTCCAGGAACTCCAGGGCCTCTATCCTGTGGAGGTGCAAACAGAAGAGCGAGCGTTTACACACTGCTTGGTGCACACGAAGAAGCTGAGTGCAGGTCACCCGTACCGAAACACACGATGTGTTAACTGGCAGAGGAGGCTACAAAACAAACAATATGGTGAGGAAACAAAAAAATCTAAGACCAAAGTCCTTTTCAAAGTTTTATTTATTTAAAAGGCAGGATGACAGAGACAGGAAAGCAGGGAGATCTTCCATCCACTGGCTCACTCCTCAAATAGCTGCAAAGGCCAGGGCTGGGCAGGCCAAAGCCAGGCTCCAGGGACTACACCCACTTCTCCCACATGTGTCGCAGGAACCCCAAGCACGTGGGACCCTCTTCTGCTGCTTGCCTAGGCGCATCAGCAGGGAGGTGCACTGGAAGTGGAGTAGCTGGGACTCAAACTGGCACTCATATGGGATGCCGGCACCACAGGCGGTGGAGTAACCTACTACACCACAAAGCCAGGTGAAACAAACGTTTTCAACTATCAGGATCACAAAGATCAAAACAAGCTTACAAGTATTTCAGCAAGGTTAGGGAGGAAAATTCCTGGTGGGATTACAGAATGGTAAAACCAAACAGCAGAAATGCTCTGGATGGCAATGAGCACCGTTGCAGAAGCCCGAAGCACAAAGCCCGATCCTGCAAGGCTGCTCGGAGAAGCCACCCTGCGGCGCGTACTGGCACAGCAGGTGCGGTTCACACAGCCCCTACCGGAGTGCCAGAGCTCTACTCCTTTTTCTTTAGGAAAATCAGATACACACTGAGGAGAGACAGAGAGGAAGATCTTCCGCCCGCTGATTCACTCTCCAAGTGGCAGCAACAGTTGGAGCTGCGCCGATCCAAAGCCAGGAGCCAGGAGCTGCCTCGGGGTCTCCCACGTGGGTGCATGGTCCCAAGGCTTTAGGCCATCTTCGACTGCTTTCCCAGGTCATAGCAGGGAGCTGCATGGGAAGTGGATCAGCTGAGATATGCACCAGCACCCACATGGGATCCCGGCACATGCAAGGCCAGGACTCTCATCACTAGGCTACTGTGCCAGGCTCCTGAGTTCTACTTCTGGCCCCACTTCTGCTCCAGCTCCCTGGTCACGTGCATCCTGGCAGTCAGAGGTGGTAGCTCAAGCAGCGGAGTCCCTACCAACCATGTGGGAGAGCTAGATTAAGCTCCAGTCTTCCGGCTTCAGCCTGGCCAGTCACAGCTGTCGCAGATGTTGGCAGGAATGAGCCAGAGGACAGAACAGGTGTCTCTGCCTCTCTTTGTAATCTATTTATACATATATATATTTATTTATATAATTTGCCCTATACATATATTGTTGGATCATTATTCCAATGCAGCAGTAAGTAAAACGCTCTAAGCTGGGCCAGCGCTGCAGTGTAGCGAGTGGAACAGCTACACAAGGTGCCATATGGGTGCAGGTTTCACTCCTGCTCCAGCTCCCTGCTAACAGTGTGGGAAAGCAGCAGGGGTTGGCCCAGGTGCTCGGGCCCCTGTCCCCACACGGAAGACCCAGAGCAACTGGGGAATGAAGCAGTGGATGGAAGACCTCTTCGTCTAATTCTCTTCAGGAGCACAGTGCCAGTGAGAGGCAGAAGAGCCGAATAAAAACCACAACAATTCAAAAGCGTAAGCAACAAGGTCAAAAGCTTCCTCACGGACATCAGAGATCAAAGCTATACCACCAGGTCACCCCAGGGGAGAGACAAAAAGCACGGATCAGGAAGGCACGAGTGTAGACAGACTTCAGGTAGAACCAACACCCTGTACCATGTGTGCATGTGGAGCTGGGCCCACAGAGCAGAGCAAAATAGGATAGCACAGTTAAAGCCTAGTGGGTCTAGTGTGATGGCTTCATCGACTAATCCTCCCAGTGCTGGGATCCCAGGATCCCATGTGGGTTCCAGTTTATGTCCCAGTTGCTCCACTTCCCATCCAGCTATCTGCCTATAGGTTGGGAAAGCAGTTGAAGATGGCCTAAAGCCTTGGGACCCTGCACCTGCATGGGAGACTCAGAACAAATTTCTGGTTCCTGGCTTTGCATCAGCTCAGCTCCGGCCATGGCAGTCATTTGGAGAGCGAACCAGCTGAATGAAAAATCTTTTTCTCTCTTCTCCATAAAATCTGCCTATCCAATAAAAGCAAATCTTTTTGAAAAAAAGAAACAAAGTTTAGTTACAGCCACTCTCAATGGTTTCAATATTATTACCAATATACCACATCCATATATCAATAAAAATCTCAAAGATGCACAGGATTACGTTCCCTAAAATAGGATATGCTTGCCCGAAGTATTTTTAATGGAAAGATAAAGGCGATTTACTAGTAAGTTTAACAACAGGAGTGCGGCACAACCTGTCAAGCTGCTGCCCGGGACGCCAGAACCCACAGTGGAGTATCTGGTTTGAGTCCCAGCTAAGCCATGCTTCCAGTCCAGCTTCCGGTCACGGGCCCGAGAGGCAGCACACGACGGCCCAAGCACCTGAACCCCTGACACCTCTGAGGAAGACCCGGGGAGCTCCTGGCTCCTGATTTCAACCTGGCGCAACGTGGGCTGCTGTGGTCATCCGGGCAGTGAACAAGCAGACGGCAGAGTTCTCGCTCTCTCTGACCTTTCAAGCAGCCAAACAAACATTTCTAAAATAAATAAATAAATAAAAACAGGAGAGTGACTTAACAGGTTCCTGCGTATGGTATGAATCCACTGATTAAAACAACAGGAATCTGGGCCAGCCCCGTGGTCTAACAGGGTAAGCCTCCACCTGCGGTGTCAGCATCCCACATGCTTTAAATCCGATCGCTGCTCTTCCCATCCAAGTCTTCCTGCTAATGTGCTCTGGAAAGCAGCAGCAGATGGCCAAATCCCTGGGTCCCAGCACCCATCAGCGAGACCCAGAGAAGCTCCGGGTACCTGGCTTTGGACTGGCCCAGTTCCAGCCACTACAGCCACTTGGGGAGCAAACCAGTGGGTGCAATATCTCCCTCTCTGTAGATCCGCCTTTCAAACAAAAACACTTAAAAAATTAGGAATCTATGGATCGATATCTATTTATTTGTGCACACGCATCAGAAAAGATCATGGTCTGTGGAAACAGCTATCTTCAGAGAGTGGGACCACTAAACGGACGTGACTGCAAATTCCATGTACTTCACATTGCTTCAAACATTTTTAAGGGGAAATGTTTTTCTTTCAGAATAAGGGTGAAGTCCATCTGCGCCAGGAAACTTTTTGTTTTTTCTCATAACAACCCTTGGGCGAGGTTATTTCCCTCCTCTGCCGACATAGGAATCATGTAGAATTTCCACCCCCGGACACTGCTGTGGGAATTCTCCAGCTGTGACTGCTTGCTCTGACTAAAATAGTCTGCTTTGGCGAAACTCTATCTCAACTAACAGCGAGCGAATTATCCTCACGTTGCTAACAATGTGTGGCTCGATTCAGAGTGAGTCCGGTTAGGGGCAGGTTGGGTTTTGTTGCATTAGGGCAGGAAGACAAGCGAGCCTTGAGTCCCCAGGGCCCTGTCCCCCGACCCCGCCGACCCTTACCTGTTCACCTCGGCGCGTGGTAACCGGCTGTACAACGCCATCATGTCCACAGCTGCCGCCGTCTCCCACCCACAGGCCAGCAGCCGCTCTTTCTGCAACGGGCAAAGCAGGAAAGCTACAAGGTGCCGCCCTAGGTGCCCCAGACTCCCCTCTCACGTGTGGGAATCTCCTGGGGGACTCCTCTTTCAGGAGCCCACCCCGGCCCTGGGACCTGCGTTCTGCCCACTAGCCAGAGTTCCACCCTGAGCGTGCTTGTTGTCACGGTGGGGACACACTGAAGTGTGTCTGAAGAGAAGCGGGAGGAAGTGGCCCACCGCCCAGGTCTCTCCAGGTGGCCTGGGGCAAGACACGACCAAGACAGGTACAAACCAAGTTTCGGGAACAGCGCGAGGGCCGCTCAGCGTCTCATCACAAACAGACAACAATGGCTAGGAGGGTGACTGGTTACGAGAGGGTTCAAGGGTGTATTCAACACTCAGGTATGGACTGTGTCTGGCTCTCTATCAAACACACCAATCATAAAACAACTGAGGGGAACAGAGCCTGGCCTGAGCGGCACAGCACACGGCAAGAAGCAGCCGTGCCTGTCCGAGCCCTGTGGAGGCGGCACATCAGTAGATGAAGGCAGGCAGCCCAGACCGGCGGAGCCTCCAAAGGAGTAATGAGCCGAGAAGTCGCTGCCACCAGGGGTCTGCCTGGGAATAACCCAATACCGACAGCATGGTGGAGGGGGGCACACGAACAACGCCCCCAAAACACTGGCTCACAGGTCGCGGTGTCAGCTTTGTCGCTCCTGCAGCCGAAGGTCAAGCAGACAAAGAGCGGGAATTGCAAACGCACAGTTTCCCACACCAAGACGGCAAAGTGGGACTGGCATTCCCCAAGAGCCGTCAACTCGCCGGTGGCCTGGCTGGCACCAGAGCTGCGTGCCGGCGCTCTGCAAGGGAGAAGCTGCCCTTCCTCGGTCGGCTTAGGGTACTGGGAGTGGGGCAGGGGGCTGTCCCAGGCTCTGCCCTCTGACCTGCGACTCCAGCGATCTGCAGGTTTCCACGCCTGCCAGGTCACACTGTCGTCTCCGCAGGTTTTCGATCATGATCTGGCCGAACCGATCGCCCATGTTCACCTGCGGAGGGAAAGCGGACGGCCATCACGCCCAGGGTCGGTGTCTCCCCAGCGCGCACCACACAGCACCGAGGTGCCATGTTGAGGCTGTCATGGTGGTCACACGCTCTCATGAGGGGGAGGGAACGTGGGGCACTTGGTGCAGGGAGCAGAGCAGCCCTGCCAGGGGCACTCAGGGGCACCCCGCCAGGGGCACCCCGCCAGGGGCTGTGCACATCCACTTCGAATGCTCCACCACGATCGGCCGAGTCTGCAGATACTGCCCGCACGGATGCACGGCTGCTAGCTACAGTGTCAGCCACGGGGACAGGAAGGAAGGCAGCCCCTCCAAAAGCAAGGAACAAAGGAAGAAGGATCATACGCGCCCACCTGCTGTAAGAAAGAAGAAACAACCCCACTCCTTGTGGAGATGCAACGTTGCTGCCCACACCAGGGAGCTCACCTCTTCTCACCTGCGCTTTCACCCTGTCTGACTATCACACTCCATTCTTTTTGCATTAAAAGAAAATATTTTAAAACACCAGTTAACTGGGGATGGCACAGTGGTGCAGTAGGCTAATCCTCAGCCCTGTGTCACTGGTATCCCCACATGGGCACCAGTGTGTGTCCCGGCTGTTCTGCTTCCAACCCAGCTGCCTGCTGAATGGCGTGGAGGAGGCAGCAGAGGATGGCCCAAGTGTCTGTGTCCCTGGAGACATGGGTGAAGCTCCTGGCCTCATTTTGGCTTAGCCCAGGCCACTGTGACTATCTGGGGAATGAGCCAGCAGACGAAAGCGCTCTAACGCTTTCACATAGATAAGTCTTTCACATAGATAAGAATGAGATTTCAAAAAACAAAGCCGGTAAAACCCATATAGGCATTTCAAACAGCTAAGAGGGGGATGTGTTCGGCACAGCAGTGAAGTCACCTGGGGCACCACGTCCCACACTGGAGTTCTGGGTTCAAGTCCTGGCTCTGCTTGCTGCTGGTGCACACCCTGGCAGGCAGCAGGTGCCAACGGCTCACGTGCTTGGGTCTGCGCTATGACCTGGGAGACCGAGCGGGAGCTGCAGGCTCCTGGCTCTGTTCTGGCCTACCGTAAACTGCGCAGGCGGCTGGGGAGGGAGCGGCAGAGGCGAGATCTGCATCTCTGTCTCTCTGCCTTTCAAATAAACAAACTGAAAAGCACCTGGGAGATGGGGGGGTTCTGGAGGTTTTCAATTAACTGATTCTGGAGAAATAGGTGACGGGAACTAAGTGGCGGTCACCACCAGGAAGTGGCCATGATATTCTAGGCCACCCCACCCGTGCACCTGGCCGGCTTCCCCCACCTGCACCCCCTGCCTGCCCCTGAAGACATCCAGTTGCTCCCACTCCACTGATGGCAACCAACCCCCACCCCCACCCCCGCTTTCTTCTATGCCTACAAAGAGACAATGGTAAGTAAACAAAGATTCCTGCAAAGGGTCAGATGGAAGCGTTGAACCCTAACCCAGAGTTCCAGGAAGTGGAGATCTCAGGTCTACGGGGCTGCCGGAGGGGCTGGAGGCAGGACAGCACAGCAAGCACAGGCTGAGGGGGCTAACCCGGAAGCCCAGCGTCCTGTGCCCCCTTTACCTGCTCATAGTTTACGAACATGGCCGTGTGGAAGCTGCGGGCTGCCCACTTGAGGAGGTTTGCAGACTGCTCCGGCGTCATGTAAACCAGCACGCATTCGGCTATCAGGAGGGTTGGCAGTCTTAGAAGAAGAAAAACGGCACATTAAGTCTGTCTCCACCTAGTTAGGTACGTCTAATTGTGCACACGCAGGGATTTCAAAAAGTATGTGGAGGAATGAACTGAAAGATCTTTACGCTGGTGCATTACTTTTGAAATCCCATGCAGAGTTTTTTCATAACTGCTCACATTTTCCATCAGTTCTTTCATGAGAATGCTATTTATAGATTTCAAAAATGCAGCAAAATAAGCATGTGTTTCAATTCCATTTTCTCCGTGAACTTCCTGAAGTACCCTCATTTACGACAGTACTCGCAGGGCGGTCACCCTAGAAAAACCGGAAGGCCTGTGCCAACACAGCACCAATCAGAGCAGTGGGAGCCGTGCGGTGCCGTCCCTGGGGCACACACAGCCACCAGGGGACAGCACTCTGCCTGGCTCATGAAGACACACCGATCTCATGTGGCTCAGGCTCTGTGACAATGTCATCCACGCAGGAAATGGAATCAGGCAACTGACGTGGCAGGTAAGGTGTCCGGGTCCCCTACCGCCAAAGCCAGTCCCAGCTCCTGACTCCAGTTCCTGCTAATGCAGACTCTGGGCACGGTAGTGAGGGCTCAAGTCATTGGGGTTTCTTAGACCCACTTGGTACATGTCTGCCGAAGCAAGCGCTCTTAGACCCACTTGGGAGAAGTGAACTGGGCTCCTGGCTCTCACCCCAACTAGGGGCTACTGTGGGCACCTGAGGAGTAAACAGGTGATGGAAGGGGGCTGGTGTGTGTGTGTGTGTGTGTGTGTACACACCTCTGAAAGTGAACAAAATGGGGGAGGGGAAAGTGCAGGTGATTCTAATAGAAGTACAAAGTTGCGAAAAGGTGCTCCTTAAAACTTCCAAGGGTCCTGGAATGGTAGCCTACTAGCTAAATTCCTCACTTCACATGCGCCCAGACCCCAAATGGGCATTGGTTTATATCCTGGCTGTTCTCCTTCCCATCCAGCTCCCTGCTTGTGGCCTGGGAAAGCAGTCGAGGACAGCCCAAAGCCTCGGGACCCTGCACCCGTGTGGGAGACCCGGAAGATGCTCCTGGGTTTGAATTGGCTGAGCTCCGGCCATTGCATCCATTTGAGGAGTGAACCAATGGACGAAGCTCTTCTTCTCTGTATCTCCTTCTCTCTGTAGATCTGACTTTCCAATAAAAATATATATGCCTTAAAAAAAAAAAAAACTTCCAGAAGATTACTCAAGCATCCATGAGAAAACGGAAAACACATGGAGTTAGAATAGACCCGGCAGCACACTGCCCTGGCCAGGGCCTGACTTCAGGGCACAAAGTCATGAACACATTAAGAAAAAAAACCTCACTGTGTGTTCATGTTACATTTCTTTAGTTTCTCTTCCAGGTCAGCTAGGTCTCGGAGATCTGCTCCCACAATGGCGTATCTCTTTGAATCCATCATGTGTCCATCTGCAAATCCAAGCAAAGAATAATTTCAGCACAAAACCACAAAGAAAATATTATAAGTTCAATGTGTAAGGCTTTTTTGTTTTTAATCTTTCCTAGTATTATTATTTTTTTTAAAGATTTACTTATTTTTTATTGAAAAGGCAGATATACAGAGAGAGGGAGAAACAGAAAGGAAGATCTTCTACCCGCTGGTTCACTCCCAAGTGTCTGCAACGGTCCGAGCTGAGCTGATCTGAAGCCAGAAACCAGGAACTTCCTCTGGGTCTCCCACGTGGGTGCAGGGTCCCAAGGATTTGGGCCATCCTCTACTGCTTTCCCAGGTCATAGCAAGGAGCTGGATGGGAAGTGTGGCAGCCAGGACACGAATCGCAGCACATGTGGAATCCCAGCATGTGCAAGGCAAGATTTTAGTGACTTGGAGCTGGTGTTGTGGCATTAAGCCACTGCCTGTAGTGACAGCATTCCATACTGGCGTCAGCTTGAGCTCTGGCTGCTACACTGTCAATGCAGCTCCCCAAGAAGATGGCTCAACTCCTTGGACCCCAGCACTCATGTGGGAGACCCAGAAGAAGCTCCTGGTTGCTGGCTTCAGCCTGGCCCGGTCCTGGCCACTGTGGCCCTCTGGGAATGAACCAGCACATGAAGATTCTCACTCTGTCTCTAATTCTGCCTTTCCAATCATGAAAACATGAAGCAGTAGGCAGGAAAACACTGAAGTGCGAGCAGCGAAACCACAGCCTGACCTGGCGTACCAGCACCACAGGCCGGAGAAGTCTCATCAGGAGCGAGGGCCCCTTCTGCCTGGGTATGCAGGCAGACACGCCTGAATACATTAAAGACCAGCACGTCTGTACTGAGTCTTCTGTCCCCAACCAGACACACAAAAAACAAAGAAACAAAACACCGCCAATTTTAAGGCGTACTATTCCCTAGTTGAGGGGAGCTGTATCTCGCTCGGGTCAGGAAGCTAGGTGCAAACTAAAAACCCCACATCAGCACAGTCACTCATCCACTGAGCACACACTCCAGCAGGGTTGCAGGGAGCCGGTGGCTGGAGGCCACAGCGAGCCTCCCTCAGATAACAACAACTGGACGGCTCACACACATCACCACCACGATTCACTCGCACGCTGGTTATACAAGCTGTGTACAGACAGCACCCCCAGGGAGGGCGCTGTGGGGCAGTGGGTTAAGGGACTACTTGGGAACCTGCACCCCACAGTGGAGTGCCTGGCTGGAGACCCAGCTACTCCAGTTTCAATGCACCTGGGAGGCAAGGAATGGCAGCCCAAGTATGTTTCACTCCTGCCACGCATCAGGAGGCCCGGGCAGGGTTCCTGGTTCCTGACGCTGGCCTGGCCCAGCCCTGGCTGCTGTGGCACCTGGGAGAGGGAACCAGCGCATGGCAGAGCTTTCTCTCTGCCCCTCCCTCTTTAACGAACCGTCTACCCTTGTCGGATGCTCGGCCACAGCTGCCAGGGAACGGGGTGTGTTTGTGGAGAACGTCATCTCAGAGTGTAGTATCCCAGGGAAACGTGCCGTTTGTAAAATGAGACCCGCACTGGCCCGAGGCCCGGGGATGAGAGCAGGCTTCTGGGAGCTGGTGGGAAAAGTGACTTGTTCACAAAATGAAATTCACATCCCTTTCCTCCTTCATTCTATTGCGCAAGAAAAAAGGACGGCCAGGAAACCCAAGCACTGTGCACGGCAGACACGGACTACAGGCACAGCTCATGGGTACCCCATCCGGAAAGCCAGCCAGCATTGAGCAGGCAGGTCTCCACGCCGCCCTAGTGGGGCTCCCTGGCAGCCACACTTCCTTGGATGAGAGAAGACCTGAAAACACGCCACTGTACTACGATTCAAGAAAATCAAAGCAGCAATTTGCATATGAGCAGAATTAAAGTAGCTTTTAAAAAGAATGGGGAGCGGCAGGAGCACAGAGGACAGCTATGAAAATCAATTACTCAGCATCGGTCACTTCCGAATTAAAGCCATCAGAGACCGTGCCACCAGGTCACCACTAGAGGGGGCTGTTGGCCACCAGATGCGGTCGCTCAAGGCCCTCGAGAGAATGGACTGAACTCAGAAGCCCCCAAGGCTGAGGAACTGCACAGGGGACTAAGCCATGGCCTCCAATGGCAGCGTGCCACACTGGAGTGCTGGTTTTCAGTCCCACACCACTCCACTTCCTTTTCTAAAGAGTTCTTTTATTTTTATTGGAAAGTCAAATAGAGAGGAAAATCTGCCGTCTGCTGATTCACTCCCAAAGTGGCCGCAATGGCCAGAGCTGTACCAATTCAAAGCCATGGGCCAGGAGCCTCTTCCGGGTCTCCCACGTGGGTGCAGGTCCCAAGGCTCTGGGCCGTCCTCGACTGTTTTCCCAGGCCACAAGCAGGGAGCTGGATGGGAAGCGGGTCTGCTGGGATTAGAACCGGTGCCTGTATGGGACCCCAGCGTGTGCAAGACGAGGACTTAAGTCACTAGGCTACAGTACCGGCCTGCCACTCCACATCTGAGCCAGTCCCCTGCTAAGGAGCCTGGGGAGGCAGCAGGAGTGGCCCAGGTACATGGGCCCCTGCCTCCCAGATGACAGATCCAGATGGGGTTCCTGGCCCGTCCCTGGCTATTACAGCCATACGGGGAGTGAACCTGCAATGAAAGACCGCTGCCTCTCTTGCTCTATGTCACTCTGCTGCAATAAAAACAAATATGTTAAAAAAAAATTCATTTGAAGAATCACACAAAGAGTTGCTTTAAGTCCCTTCAGGGTAACGGTGATACACACGGGCTTTTATCAGCAGAAGCATGTGCTGTATGTAGCCACACACACACACACACACAAGCACACACATGTACGCCCCATCTTCGTGGAGCAAAACCAGCAGCACCAACACCCCCCGGCCCCCAGGGGGCAGCACTTGGGCAGGGGTACTTGCCCATTTGAAGCGCGTCCTCCGAGTGCACCTCTGAAATGGGGTTTAACAGGACCGGCTTGCATCTAGAGGGGCGAGAAAGCCGAGGAGAGGTGAGTCCACCGGCTCCAGAGCCCGCGGGCAGCGAACTTGGGACCAGCGGTCCACATCTCAACGCTGTGCACAGGATAAGTTGGAGTTTGGATTTTTTTTTTTTTTCAAATTTTCGCTGTTGACCACCCCCTCCCCAAACGAGTCACAACGCCCCACAAGTTTCAGCCTCAGCAGCGTCTGCGTCTGCGGTTTCCAGGTCAGGGTCACCCTGCAAGGGCTCTGATGGAGCGACTGACCCTGGGCACGAGCAGGAAGCATCTCATGCAGACAGGTCTACACGCCGCATTCGGCTTCCGATGGACAAGTCACAAACTAATCAACAATTACTTGAGCTTGGCAGGAGCTAATGAGAGCCTAACAAGACATTTCCAAATTTTCTAGCTTCTTGCCTGTTCTCAAAAGCACAGCAAAATAAATCAAAAACACAAGATTTTTTTTTAAAGTTCCTTTGATTTTCCGTAAGTAATAAAAAGCAGTGACTCTCGCACAACCCTAAAGCTCAGGAAGGCTTGGGAGATAACTCCGCCAACCCAACAAATGCAAAACAAACAGAAAAAATGGAAGTCAGGGACCCAAGCTTGATATTCCCCCGGTTCCACGCAGTGCCAATCGGCCCCCCGCCCAGGGAAACAGCCTCCAGCCGGGCAGGGCCCCCACCCCACATTCTCTCATGTCACCCAGTTCCAACAGCTCAGTGGGGCTTACACGGCCCAGGGCCTCGGAAATGCCACTTCCACTTTAACAGCATATTCAATGGAAACTACAATCCTATTTTTCAGAAGGTGAAAAAAATTACTTTCATAGGACAACCTACACAAGGAAAAAGCTTCAGTAATATTTTCAAGTTGTAAGAATCAGCTATCTAGAATAAGTTGAAACCGCTGCGTCCATTTCAAGACTTTAAAGACTCAGGATTTTATTTAAACCCAGAGCAGGTGGGTGTGCATACGATTAAGGGGCCTCGGCACCGGCTTGGGGTCCACACTCACTTAATGTTGTGCAGCTTCCTCGTGACTATCATTGGAAAATCCACTTCAAAATATTTACTCGGCAGAAGATCTTCATCCTGGGAAAAACGCACAGCAGTCTTTGTCACTTTTTATTAACTCACATATTTGCAGATTATCTTTGGCAAGCTCAGCACCAGGTGCTGAAGGCCAATGAGGACTGGGACCGACACAATGGCTTAACTGGCAAAATCTCCACCTGCAAGCACCAGCATTCCATACTGGAACTGGTTCTAATCCCAGCAGCTCCACTTCCCATCCAGATCCCTGCTTGTGGCCTGGGAAAGCAGTCGAGGACGGCCCAAAGCCTTGGGACCCTGCACCCATGGGAGACCCGGAAGGAAAGTTCCTGGCTTCGGATCAGCTGTTGCAGCTACTTGGGGAGTGAATCATCGGATGGAAGATCTTCCTCTCTCTCCTTCTCCTCTCTGTATATCTGACTTTGCAATAAAAATAAATAAATAAATCTTTAAAAGAAAAGAAAAGAAACAGCCTCTTGGCATAGAGACAGGGGCAAAATGGCCAAGGCAGGGCAACTGTCATTTCCACCCTGTGGGCAGAGAGTCTCTGCAAGCCTTGCCCTTCACCCTCGTGGTAGCCCTGTGGGGAAGAGGAACGGAGACTCCTGGGATGGCACAGCCTGGGATGAACACGGCTGAGCAGTCACACACTCCCAAGGGAGACACCGCGTGCCCTGCATGAAAACAGAATCCAGAGACACTGAGCAGATAGTCGGTGTCGAGAGCGGTACAGTGGATCCCTCGGTGTACTGCGCTCAAAATCAGAAACGAAGACAGCCCGACAGCCTGCTACGGGGCAGAGAAAACCTCACACGCCGACAGAGCTCAGCCTAGCCCTCTGCCGACAATTATGAAGAAATTCTCTTTTGTTCCTTTTATTTAAGATTTTTTTTTTTTTATTGTTTATTGAAAAAGCAGATCAGGTTTACAGAGAGAAACAGAGACAGAGAAAAGATCTTCCATGCATTGATTCACTCCCCAAATGGCCACATCGCCCCAGCTGAGATGATCCAAAGCCCAGAGCTTCTTCCGGGTCTCCCACGCGGGTGCAGGGTCCCAAGGCTTTGGGCCGTCCTCGACTGTTTTCGCAGACCACAGGCAGGGCGCTGGATGGGAAGTGGGGCAGCACGGACACAACTGGCACCCACACGGGAACAAGGGGCTTTCAAGGTGAACATTCAGCCTGAGCCATCACTCTGGGCCTAGAACATTCTCTTACACTCTGTGCTGTACCAGCTTCTCACCCTACGGCCTGGGATGGAGGAAGAGAATCTTAACTCACCTTTAATTTCCAGAAGGTGGTGTCCATCCCTGCCCCGAGGTTGAGGATCTGACAACGGCACTCGGTCCTCTGTAGGAATGCCTTTATGAGCTGACCGACACCATGGACGCGAGCAAAATATCCTGAGACAGGGAGAGAAACGAGCCGTGACTCAGCGGCGTCAGAAACTAGTGCTGCAAAGCTCACTCCGCCAGCAGAGTCGGACAGACTTCAGGCTGGCACTGTGGAACAGCGGCCTGAGCTGCCACGTGCACCTGCCGCCCGTGTCACGGCACCAGGCTGGGTCCCAGCTGCTCTGCGTCTGCTCCAGCTCCCTGCTGACGCACCTGGGAAGGCAGAGGAGACCCGAAAGAAGCTCCTGGCTTCAGATCAGCTCAGCTCCGGCCACTGTGGCCATTTCAGGAGTGATCCAGCAGATGGAAGATCTTTCTCTCTATAAAGCTGATCTGCCTTTAAAATAAAAATAAATCTTAAAAAAGTTACTTGAAAGGAAGAGTGAAAGAGAGATCTTCCGTTTGCTGGTTCGTTCCCAAATGCATTCCAAGAGCCACGCACTGGCCAGGCACTTTACCGTGGATTGGGCCATTACCTGCTGCTTTCCATAGTACACGAGCAGGAAACTGGACTGGCAGCTCACTCCACTGCACCACAAAACCCACCTCCAAGGACATTTGAGAGCAGCCATTTTTAAACTTCTGTAGCAACCTGGCAGCATAATATTCTATCTGTTCAAAACACTAGTAAATCATTCTTATCACACTCTGTGGAAATATCCATGAGGACTGCAAATGGAGGAAAAGAACCCTCAGCACACACTCCAGGGGCAGCATATTCTTAGCGCATTGCTAACCACTCCTCCAAACTCCACTCCATCCATCCCCTAATTCAGAGGTTCAAATCCCAGAACAGGGAGCGAGCAGGAGGGGGAGGAGGCCTGGCTGCTGAGGGTCAGGGGGAGGGGGAATTGCCCTACTGGCTCCTGGCTCTACAGCAGGTTAGGAAGTCGGCCCCCAGGGCGCAGGAGGGAGAGCAGCGTCACAGAACACACACCCGCTCAGGAACCAGCACAAAAACACTTCTTGGCATTCCTACCAGAACCAACCCTCAGGATCACCCTGAGGCCAAGAGGCCCTCCACACACCAGCAGATGGCCACCAGCCGTGCTTCCCTCGGGCTGTGCCTGAATCAGGCTCCGCTCCCAAACCCAGCGACTTCTGGGGGTGGGGGAGGGCACTGCTTGTAGAGCCTGTCTTATTAACCAACACCAACACACTGCTGCACAAAGCCATGTCTGACATGAACATGGTTCCCAATAACAGCTGTTTAAACTGGAAATGATGTTCAACCTCACCCATAAGAGCAGCATCAAGGGCCCGGCAAGGAAGCCCAGTGGCTAAAGTCCTCGCCTTGCACGCGCCGGGATCCCATATGGGCATAGGTTCTAATTCTGGTGGCCCTTCCCATCCAGCTCCCTGCTTGTGGCCTAGGAGAGCACCCGAGGACAGCCCAACGCCTTGGGTCTCTGCACCAGCATAGGAGACCCGGAAGTTCCCAACTCCCAGCTGCAGCCACTGTGACCACTTGGGGAGTGAACCAGCGGACGGGAGATCTCTCCTTCTCTCTGTAAATCTGCCTTCCAATAAAAATAACGTCTTAAAATTTTTTTTTTTTTTTACCAAAGAGGACTATCAAATAAAATTATGATAAGATGCCACTTTCCATGTACCAGATTACCAAAGATCAAAAACTTCTCATGGGGCAGGCATTACGGCACAGCGGATAAAGCTGCTGCAGCCTGCAACACAGGCACCCCACGTGTCAGAGCACGGGCTGGAATTCCCACTGCTCCACTTCCAATCCAGCTCCCTAATACACCTGGAAAAGCAGCAGAGGCGCCCACTTGCTGGGGCCCCTGCACCCATGTGGGAGACCTGGACGGGGAGTGAGGATTCCAGCCCTGCCAAGGCCAGTCCCGCTGGCTGCAGCCATGTGGGGCATGAGCCAGAGACGGAAACGCGCAGTGTGGGGACAGCAGCACATCCCTGCACCCCGATCGAGCATCCGGGTGTCCGACCCAGAACAAACCCCGGGATCGTCAGGCCTCGGTGGGGATGCCAGCATGCTGGGGACGGGGGTCACTTGCCTCTGTTGATTTCGGGGGCCTTCCTCTCTTTGGACAGTCTCACGAAGTGCTGGATGTAGGGATCCTGCCAGTAGCCGAGGCTTACTGCAAACCTGAAAGTGGACGGAGAGGATCAGAGATTAGCAGGTCCAGGCCAAGGTCCAGGCAGCAGGTTAGACAGCCCTATAAGGCCAGCACACACACGCCCCATACCCCGTTACAAACACAAACACTCAGCCGACCACCAGCTCTCTCTCCTTGTCCCACGGCTCCTCAATCTCCCCAGAGTGGTCACACCTCCCGGCCCTTTCCTCAGAGTACCAACTCCTGTCCCAGGGTCTACATGCCAAAGAACCTCACCTCACACCGCCTATGGGAGATGTGCAGCACACTTAACCCCTGGGCAAACTCACTGGTCCGGGTCAGCTGACTGGCACCCTCAGCGTTCCTCGACTGTCCGGGCCACACCACAGAGGTCACGGAGGGAAAGCCAGAGGAACACCCCCAACCGCAACAAGCACTTGGGGTCCCCTGACGCCTCCCCACCCATGCTCAGTATTTTCAACTCTGGGGAGCCGAGCTCCTGAGTCAGCACTCACCTTCGCGCCAGCCTTGGCAGAACCAGCCAAGAAGGACCTGGCTCCCTGAGGACACACCCTGCTCCTGCAGGCTGGGAGCCAGCTCCAGCTCTCTGCGTGGGTCTACGACCCATCAGCACCTTCACCACTCGAGACACCCCGAGTCGGGCTTCTCATGCTCACTGCCTCGAGGCTCCCGGCGGACACCCCAGGCAACACCAGACGAGCTGAAGGTTGAGGGGTCTGTGTACATCAAGGCCCAACGTGAGACCCCCAGCTCCAACAGGTGCATAACCCTTCGTTTTCTCTTCCCAAAAGGCCTACCTCAACCTTAACTAACGCAGGTGCCAGGTACCAAGTTCTACAAAACAATGTCTCCCATCGCCTCTGTAACATCCGCACACCCATAGCTGCTGCCAAGGAAGTTTCCCAATGCTGCAACTGAAGACAAAGACAAAATACTTACCAACGGACATGACACAGTTTGCTATGTAAGTCCAGACTGACTAAGGAAAAAGGACCACAGAGCTTTAGGACATTAAACTTCAACTCTCTAAAATGGTGCTGGTCAGACACTCAATTGAACAGTTTTCAAACTTTAAAAAAAAAAATATTTAGGAAAGAGTAAAACAGAAAGTGTCAGCTTGCACTCCAGACAGTAAGGAGTTAGGACTTTTCTTAACACTTCTGTTGCAGTGTGAGAGGTTTGAAAAACACGGCATTCAGGGGAATCATCCAGGGCCACCTAGTGGTGAACGCAGTATCCGCAGACGACAGGTGCCTGCAGGTTCTCCCGCAGGTTGAAGGGTGGGAAAAGGAGGGAGAAAGAATCCACCAGCCGACTCCCACAGCCAGGACAGACCCCTGTCTGACTACTCCACACGCAAGCCACCTGCTCCACTGCTGGAAACTGATCAGCTAGCTGCCTCCCTCAAAGACAAAAACTGGAGGGGTTTCCAGGGCTCTCAGTGCCACTGATTTAGCTAAGCAACGAGTGCCTTCTGTTATGTGCTGGGCCCCGGTGACACAGAGGTGAGCAAAAAGAGGACAGACGTTAACTACAAAACGACGGTGCAGCAGGCAGCAAAGGCAGCGGCTGAGCTGCTGCTGGGTCACTGGGCGCAGGACCCTGCAGTATCAACAATGACTGGCTCTGAGATTTCTGGTGTCTTTTTCAAAATATATGTACATATATTTGCTTAAACTTTGTACAATAACCATGATGTAAAGCATCACCAATATGAAGATAAGTCAGCCAAACAGAAAAAAAAAAAATAACCATTGCTGACTTTGTTTTTATTAGCTAGAATTTTAATTCTGTGGTTACTAAAAAAAAAGTTCTTTTGCACATATTCAATTATTACCATCTCTCTCTTTTGCACACACAGAGAAGGGTGGCTGGGGAGAGGGAGGTAAGTTGGCCAAGTCTTCCTTCCAGGCTGTCGGCGCGGGCCCTCCTCTGGCGGTGTGCCAGTTCTCAGGAACCCCGGGCTGCCTGCGATGCTCCACCAGGCCGGCGGCCTCGCTCCAAGTCCTACCAGGGGCTCTCTCTCGATCTCATCACAAGTTCAGCAGGCAAGGGCTTTCATCTCTTCACCAGCCTTCCTACCCACCTACTACCGGAGAGGCACAGAGAGAGCGCTTCACCATGCCCAGTCACTGCCCAGAGCCCGTGATGCCCTGACTCAGCCAGGCTCAAGTCAGGAGCCAGGGACTCCACCCTGGCCTCCTGGGGGGGCGGTGCAGGCACCCGCCCCTGTGGGCTCCCATCACAGCCTTACGCAGTCTGCAGCATCAGGGAGCTGGAGCCAGGAGCCTGAAGGGGCTGTGGGGCCTGCGGTGCAGGCATCCTCACACCCACCCCGCACCTGAGGCCACACTCCCACCCTGCCGGATGGTTTTGCACCCGGTAACCATGACTGCAGCTCCTTCAGTGACCTGTGACCTGAAGCGTCCAGCAGCTGCCCCGCCGGCCACAGGCAGCCAAGCCTGCAGCACGACCCACAGTGCCTGCAGGACACAGATGGCATCTGCTCTCAAAAGGAGCTGGGACGGAAGCACGTGCGTCACGGGTCTGCATGTCGCCTCACGCACAAACGGCAGCACTACCCAACACGTCACGGAGCACCAGCCTTCTCACAATACTAACATTCTCATAGAGTCATCTTTTAAAATCCTAAAATAGATGTCAGATACATAAGATCTGTGCTCAGTACATAAATTAATTTTTCAAAACCCCTAAAATATCAGCAGAAAAAAAATCTATGAGGGCAATTCACAAATGAAAAAATAACACTGCTTTGCTGTACATAAAAAACTCAACCCTATCGATAATAAAAAAAAAAAAATTTCAAAAACCAGGGCCCGGCGTGGTAGCCTAGCAGTTAAAGTCCTTGCCTTGTACATGCTGGGATTCCAGCATGGGTGGCAGATCTAATCCAAGCAGCCCTGCTTCCCATCCAGCTCCCTGCTTGTGGCCTGGGAAAGCAGTCAAGGACGGCCAGAAGCCTTGGGACCCTGCACCCACGTGGGAGACCTGGAGGAGGCTCCGGGCTCTGGATCGGCTCTGGCTGTTGCGGCCATTTGGGGATTGAATCAGCAGATGGGGATACCTCCCCCCCCCGCCCCGTAACTCTGCCTTTCAAATAAAAACCTTTTTCTTTTTAAGATTTATTTATTTTTATTGGAAAGGCAGATGTACAGAGAGAAGGAGGAGAGACAGAGAGGAAGATCTTCTATCCGATGATTCACTCCCCAAGAGGCTGCAATGGCTGGAGCTGAGCCAATCCAAAGCCAGGAGCCAGGGACTTCAGCCAAGGCTCCCGTATGAGTGGACTGACCCAGCAGGCACCGGAGCCGTCCTCGGCTGCCCTCATGGGGACCTTAGCAGGGAGCTGGATGGGAAGCACAACAGGCAGATCATCAACTTGCACTGACAGGAGACACAGGTGTCACAGCAACACGCTTAACTTGTGCTGTAACACTGGTTGTTATACTCATTTATAACTATGTTTTCGATGCTATTGCAAACTATCTGAAATGTCATTTTCTCTTCTTTAAAAGATTTATTTCTATTTGAATGGTGGAATTACAGAGAGAATGAGAGGGAGAGAGATCTTACATCTACTGGGTCACTCCCCCAATGGCCTGTCACAGTCACAGCTCAGCTCAGCTCATCTGGACCCAGATGCTTCTTCTGGGTTTCTTACATGGGTACAGGGCCCAAAGAACATGGGCCATTCTCTTCTGTTTTCCCAGGCCATAAATACAGGGCTGGATCAGAAACGGAGCAGCTGGACATGAACCAGTGCCTATACTGGGCCCAAAAACATTATCTTTTTACATGTAAATACTTACTGATGAACTTCAACAATCAAAAGTGCTACTAAAGGGCCCAGCACGGTAGCCTAGCGGCTAAAGTCCTCACCTTGCATGCGCCAGGATCCAATATGGGCACCAGTTCATATCCCAGCTGTTCCACTTCCCATCCAGCTCCCTGCTTGTGGCCTGGGAAAGCAGTCGAGGATGGGCCAAGACCTTGGGACCCTGTACCCATGTGACAGACCGGAAGATTTTCCAATAAAAAAATAAATCTTAAAAAAAAAAAAAAAGAACATGCCAGTAAGAAGGATAAGAGACTTGACTGGAGCATTCACAAAAGCTGTAGGCATGTGTCTGACAATTTTGATGATGCTCTGAGTCGCTCAGCAAAGCACAGTCAATAGAGAAGTTACTTCTTCTCTGACCCACCTTCCTCTGTGCCATGACCCTCCCCTCCCGAATCAGAGGCCCACATGGGTGGGCATCCCTATCCACTATGTACTTAAACATTTTTAAATGTAAAAACTTTCTGCTTGTACAGTGTTATAAAGGTGGTTCTTAGCAACTGAAAGCTGGATAAAGCCTAGCATCACCCGTCCACATTCACAGATCTCACCTGGCACTGCCTGCCAGCCTCTACTTGCCCAGCTGTTGAATCACCCACCCCCAGTGCCCACCACGTCCCACGTGCTCCAAGTACCCTCACACACAGCATCACTTTAACCTTCACAGCCAGTGGGTGTTGTTATCACACCCATTTTACAGATCGGGAAACTGAGCCAGGGAATGGGCTTTCTTTTTTTTTATTAAAGCAGAGAGGAAGTGGAGGAACCCAGTATGAGGATGTGGCTCTAGAATTCACACTCAGAGCCACCAGCACACTCTCCAAGAACCACGAAAAGAACAAGGCTCACCTGCCCCTCCTCCAGGATTTTCTCTCAGTTCCTTCACCAGGAACAGATGCCCCTCCCCTGGTTTAGCTGAACTTCCTCCTAGCAACCCCCTTTCTGTGCACTGGGGGGCTAGTTCTGTCAAGTTAACCACAGACCCACCTGGAGAGTTCATAATCCAGGAGTGGGAGAGGCCTGGGAGGGAAATAATGGGCTCCTCTCTCTTGGGTTACCACTCCCACGGGAGGGCACAAAAACTGGGACAGGGGCTGGGGTGGCTAGACAGAAAGGCACCCAACAACATCCGTGAGGGCTGGATAGTTGAGCTGGTTAGATGGAACTAGGCTTTAACGCCCATTGACATGTATGAGAGCCAAATGGGATGTGGGACAGACTGGACTAGTCTGCTGCACATACTGGCAAACTAGGGTAGGGGAAGGGCCTGGTGGGGGTTATTGTGGGTTGCTCTGACTAGGCTGCAGCTCCCACTGGTTTATGCTAGGGCCGAGTATGTGCTGGGCAGAACCAGGCTGGACTGCAACACCCATTGGTCCCAGTGGAAGACAGCACTGGAAACAGAACCAACCCAGCAACTGCAACCACCAGCTGATTGGGGTGATGGACTGTGCTGGGCCCTGTACTTGCTAGCACATACAAGAATCTGGTCTGGGAACACCTCAAAGTTTCTTTGGGGATCCCCCCAATCGAACTGCAGGACTCAGAACCCTAACCATGAAAAGGCAGAAGACAGAACAAGTCAATCAACCACCTCAGCTATATGCTGGCAGTGATCAACTGGGCAAATGGAGACTCCATGATGGACTGTGCCAATCAATGGATTCTTCAAGGACCTCATTGTGCTTGGAGTGGTGACAGTGGCAGCAATTCATAACTGTTGAACTATCAAAACACTTGAGCAAGACCCTCGGAGCATGCCCCACATCAGGGACCTGGGGTGAGTGGAAGACTGGATGGGGCTTCTCCCTTAAAATCCCCCTCAGATATGTGAATGAAACAATATGGAAATAATAGTCTTACCCATTTTCCTGTAGCCCTTGAACCTTTTTACCCGAATTAACTATGTAAAGATTGTCCAAAATATAATAAAAAAAAATGGGAAAAAAAATCACTGGCTGTATCTGAGTAACTCTACTGTTCCCCAGCGCCCTCTGAGAAGCTGTAATTACACATTCCACAGGTCATCCTTCGTTTCCTCTTTCCCGATTGGGCTGTGGAGTTCAGGATTTACACACACACACGCACACACACACACACAGTCTTGCTTCCTAAACCAGACCCAAGTAGGGTCCGACATACGGTGACCTCCCCTTGACGTTCGTCTGAGCCGCTGGAAGCAAGAACCCTCACCACGCCCGTCTGGTCACGCCCCACCTCTCACTGGGGAGCCCTGGGGTACCAGCTCTGCAAAGCGGCCAGGGACAGGTCGCCTCCCTCTCGCGGCCGTGAACTTCAGGTGCACAGCAGGAGTCCTAACAAACCGAGAACCTGCACAACTGCCCCAGCCCTAGTCCCTGGCCTCGGGTCGGGGTTTGCAGGCAGGCTCCCGTTTCCAACAATACCGAGGCCGGGTGCGCCAGGTTCGGCGCCGTGCTCCAACTGAGACCCCCGCTACCTGCAGGCCACAGAGGTGGTGGGCCTGCAGGTGCACACAGGCCAGCGCCCGCCTCCCTCGGACCCCGCTCCCGAGCCCCAAAGGTACCTCTTACACAGAGAAGCATCCTCGCAGGTGCCGCGCACGCCCTCGTCGTCTGTGTCGCAGCTCGACGGCGAGGCGGAGGTGTTGAAGGACGGCTCCCTCAAGCTAGCGGCCATGGACTCGGAGGCTCCGGGGTGCCGTGACCACCAGGGACATGAAAGCAGTGTAGACACAAATGCCCGGGAAAAGGAGCGAGCCACAACAAAAATCCACGGGAGCCAATGGGTTCCACCTGGCACAGCTGGCGCGGCTCAATGACGCCGCCCACGACGGCTGCCCAGCAACCATCCTGCTCATTGGCGCCTCAACCACGAAGCTCATTGGACAACTTCCCTGCCCCTCACCGGACACAAGTGCTCATTGGGCGACTCTTGGTTCCACCCACACAACCCGGAAGTTCGCCAAGACATAGCGTAAACTGCGCCAGGGAGTACCTACCGCAGTGTTTTCGGGGAAATGCAGTCTTCGCTGCTTTGGGAGGCACCTGTTTTCTTCTAGTTAGTCATGAAATTTTTACAACTGTAATTAACTCAGGGTGGAAGAGCTATCAGGATCTTGAGCACTGGGGCGAAGGGCAGAGGATCAGGCAGATCAAGTGAATTGTTAGCATTCATTCTGGGGCCCAGTGTCATTCAACAGTTGAGCAAGTTGGAGTTCTAAGTGCCTTGCACACACAGCCTCAAAACGTCGTCAAAGAAACAATGACGGAAGATGCAGACAACGCAAGATACAATGGAAACCAGCTGCAAGGATCAACGGCTGAATCCCAAGCCAAGCCAAACTACTGTTGTGTAGAGAAACCTACACGGCCAGTAGAACATTCTACACAAAAGCAAAGTAATCTGTGGAAGGAATTAGGATATTGGTGACCTGTAAACAGTAGGAAAAGTAGGAGTCAGGAGGACAGAGAAAGAATCAGGAAAGACACCAACACCTGTGCAGTTCCTCAAGTTGGAACGGACGTATGCATGACGCTCATGTTCCCAAGCACATTTAAAATGCTCATGTCTTAGCTCCAAGTGGGAAAGCAGTGGAGCAAGGAATGCCCCTCCTCCCACCCCTTTGGTGTTGTCATCATCACTTCTACTCCTCCCTCCCTTACTCCAGATCCCTCCTGCGCAGGAGAGCTCCGGACAGTGGCAAGGAGGCCAGAAACTCCCCCTGGGTCTCCCACATGCACAGCAGACACTCAGGGTTCTTGAGCCATCACCTGCTGCCTGCTGAGGTATGCATCATTAAGATGAGAAGCCAAGTAACAGGGGCTCGAACCAAGCACTCTGATCGTGGCATGTGGGCATCCCAAGTGGCTTCTTGCCCTGTCACCAAGCAGCTGCCCACCAGGGACATGACTCTGATATCTCTAGTTGGGCACTGTGAGATCCTCCAGTGACACGTGACAAGCATTTAAGGGTGACCCACAAGGGGACTTGAGCTGCTGACCCAAACCTGCACCCCTGATGCCAAACTCGGAGTTGTGCTTGTAGCATTGTGCCGCTGGGATAAAAATTCTAGAGACGATATGGCAATTATAGAGGTCTGGGACTCCCGCTGAGACTTCTGTCTGTCTGCACAGAAGCGCAGCACAGGGCCTGCCCCTCCATCACAGGCCAGGAGGGCTGAGAGGATTGTTGGTTGCGGGTAAGAGTTCGTGTCCTGGCTGCTGCACTTCTGGTCTAACTCCACCAGAATAGCCTGGAATGCAGGAGCAGATAGTGCATGCCTGACCTGCCATACGTATGGAAGACCCGGATGAAACTATTGACTCCTGGTTCAGCCTGGCCAGACCCAGTGATTGAGACCATGATGAACTAGCACACAATTTCCCTCTCTCTCTCTCTCTCTCTCTCTCTCTCCTCTAAGGTCCGTAAACAACAACAATGATGTGTTCCGCATAGTTCTCAGTGTACTGGTCCGTTCACTGTTTTTGTTGACATATCCCTTCATGCCCTTTGCCCCTTTTCTACTTGAATTGGCTTCTCACTGTTCAATAATTTAAATATTTATTTATTTTTATTGAAAAGCCAGATTTACAGAGAGAAGGAGAGACAGAGATGAAGATCCTCAGTCCACTGGTTAATTCCCCAAGCAGCCACAATGGCCGAAGCAGAGCTGGACTGAAGCCAGGGAACCAGAGCCTCTTCCGGATTTCCCACATGTGAGTGCAGGGTGCCAAGACTTTGGGCCATCCTTGACTACTTTCCCATGCCACAAGCAGGGAGCTGGATGGGAAGTACAGCAGCTGGGACATGAACCAACACCCATATGGGATACTGGCACATGCAAGGCAAGGATTTAGCCACTAAGCTACCGTGCTAGGTCCATGGGTACCAGTTTGAGTCCCAGCTGCTGAACTTGTGATCCATCTTCCTTCTTGTTGCGTTGGAAAGCATCAGCAGATGGCTCAGTACTTGGCTTCTGTACCCACATGGGAGAGCTGGAAAAAACTCCAGAGTCCTGGCCTCAGAACAGCACAGCTCTGGCAGTTGTGTAATGGGGCGCTGCCATTGATGGCTCCTACCCACTTGTCAGGTTAATTGACAGCGGACAGCGCATGGAAATGGAGTTTCCGCACCCCGGCCTTCCTACATCCCCTCCTGCTGGTAAAGTTAATTGAAGGTGTGAAAAGTGCACCCTGCTCCTCCTTCCGCACCATTCGGAACAACTGACAGCGCGGAAATTACTTGGGAGGCTCCCTGCACCTGGGCCCTCCTATGGTACTAGATTAAGTGAACTACAAGAAAATTTTGGGCTCTGGTAGCTCCTTGTCTGCCTGAAACCTAGCTTGTACTGCATGGCTCTCAATCTGATTGGAGGATGAGAGCTTAAAAACCTCCTGGCTTTGGTAGCTCAGTGCAGTGGCTCCTGGAGTGTAGCAGGAGCTGGTGTCACCAAACTTGGACAGTAAACACTCCTCCAGGGCTTGGTACAGTGGCCTAGCAGCTTAAGTCCTCGCCTTGAACGCGCTGGGATCCCATATGGGCACCGGTTCCTATCCCAGCAGTCCCACTTCCCTTCCAGCTCCCTGCTTGTGGCCTGGGGAAGCAATTGAAGACAGCCCAAAGCCTTGGGACCCTGCACCCGCGTGGGAGACCCATAGGAAGTTCCTGGCTCGTGACTTTGGATTGGCACAGCACTGGCCATTGCGGTCACTTGGGGAGTGAATCATAGGACAGAAGGTCTTCCTCTCTGTATATCTGACTTTCCAATAAAAATAAATAAATCTTTTTGTTGTTGTTGTTCCAAGATTATGGGTCAGAAATCTCTGAGACAGAGCATGAAGTAGGATAGGCAGGTAGCTACCTTAGCATCATAACTTGAAAGACATACCTCCCCTACTCTATGCAAAAACAAAAACTTTAATAAATACACAAATAGAACGTAGAAATACCTCTCTCCCACCTTTCCCCTCCTTTTCCACACTACCCCTGAATATGGTCCATGTGTGTCTCTGATTTTTTTTTTCATTTTAAATAAACTTTACAAGAACAAAAAAGTAGAATACACAAAACTGAGAGTTGATGAAGACAGGTTCTCATGCATGACGGCCTGATAGTAACTATTACCAAATAACTACCAGAACAACCTCAACAGAAGGCCAAGATTTCAAAAGAGAAATGCCAGCTTAGTGTTCACACAGCTTTGGAACACGGCTCGTGTGTAAATGCAGTACCCATACCGGGGTTGCCAGACCTGAGAAAGCCCTTGGATTTGCTTGCATATACAAGGCAGTGATCAGGACTGGGAACACAGACTCAAAAAAGAAGAATTAAAGTGCCCAACGTCAGACTTGTCAAATAATCTGGGCATTATCACCAAAGGCCAGCTAACTTGGCTGAGAACCATTGCAGCATCCCATGGCTTACTGCAGAGGCAGAGTTGCTAAGTCTTGGGCAGGCCACCTTGCTGCATGTGTGCTGCCACATCTGGAACATCAGGAGGTTACTGGTTCACTTACAGCAGCTTGGGGAGAACTGGATTGGAGGCAAGGAATCTGGAAGCAGTAAAGCCCCTACCTATTGTCTTTGGTGCACCCTTTATCAGGTCCACCATCTCTCCCTTAACTAGCAGTTCCACTATGAAGAGTAACGCATTAAATTAAGGGAGTGACAAGAGGGCAAACCCAGAGCCAAACTCTTTTGAGTCACACAAACACTCTGGTTGTGCTTACAGCTAACACCTCTGTTCTGAAAGTTTTGCAGGCCATGATCAAACAAAGTAACAACCAATCTACCCCCAGACCCAGACAAATTGGAGTCCACTTTTCTGTTATCCCAAGAGAAGCCCCCTGAGCCTCTGCCCCGATTATTGACCAAAGGAAGGCCACATGTACTGTGGATCAACCAGAATTAGTTGATCTCCCTCTCCATCCTCTTCCCTATTATAACTTTGCATATAAAATTTAAACATATACTTTTTTATTTGAAAGATAGATTTACAAAGAAAAGGAGATATAGAACCTCCATCCTCTGTGATAGACTCAGAACTGAGCTGATCTGAAGCCAGGAGCCAAGAGCTTCTTTTGGCTCTCCTACAAGGGTATAGGGGCCCAAGGATGTGAGCTATCCTTTGCTGCTTTCCCAAGTCACAAGCAGGGAACTGAATAGGAAGTGGAGCCTCCGGGACATGAACCAGCGCACATACGAGATCCCAGTGTGTGCAAGGTGAGGACTTTAGCGGCTAAGCTACCATGCAGGGCCCAGTCTCTTGTATTTTCTATGAACCTCTGCTGTAATTCTATCTGTTTCTATTGGTAAACATTGTGTCACCCAGATACTTGACGTTGATGATTCTCAATCCCCTGATTTTTTTTTTTTTTTTGCTTCCAGTTCCTTGTTGGTATGTTTAGTTTGTACATTTCCATTGCATCATGGCCAGTTGTTCCTTCTGGCTTACAAGCCTGAGCAATGTGCTTCCAAGCATCTACTTCATTTCCATGTCTTGCAACTTGACTCGACAGTCTATTTCCTCTTGTGACTTAATGAGGTCATCAAAATCCTTGTAGTCAATTCGGTAAGTTGAAACATCGCCACAGCAGGGTGACACAGAAGCCAGTGTTGGGACATTGTTGGTGCTTGAATTCCAATCTGTAGACTAAACGGAATCCTCAGTTTTTTCCAATTAGCTCCTCAGAGCTGTCTGCCTTGCTTGGAGAACTCAGAATTCAGCCTTTCTCCTCTACAGTGTGTAGATAAAGGGCAGCTTGCAGGTTGGTCTTGAGCTCTGACGCCTGGTATAGTTCTTGCAACTTCCTGCAAAGACTTGTCAGACTATCATCTTGATGTCCTTGCACGGTCCTCCTCAACACACCTTTCATTACAACTGACTAATAGCTCCCAAGAAAAGTCACATTAACTTTCACTTGTCCCAGGGAGAGGTTTAAGCTGGAGTGTGCAGGCCACCAAACCCCCAGGACATATCTGTGGGTCGCTGAACTGGTCTGGACTGCTTGCAGAAAGTGTTCAGCACAGTCAGACAGTCCTACAAAGTGTCACCAGGCCAAGGTATGCTGTGGCTTTATGTAGGCAGCACAGAGTGGGCCTGTGTGAGGCAACAAGGCATTGCCTGGAGGTACCAAGGTCTGGACTTCTGTCCTCTAACCCTTCTTAGCCCACCAGGTGCCTTGGTCCTTTTCGCCTCCCTTCCCCAGTGCCAGGCACAAAGCTGGCAATCCTCCCCCTCCCCTAGTGTGTGCAAGTGTTGGCATTCTGGCTCCCCCAAACCAAAACTCCTCTGCTAAGTTCATACCCAGTGTCAGGGCTGAGTTTGGGATTCCCTCCAGCGTCCAACTTCCCGCCCGTGTGCACTCTGGAACAGAGCCGGTGATGGCTCAAGTGTCTGGACCCTTGCCACACACGCGGAAGCCTGGGCTGGAATTCCTGGCTTCCCCCTGGACCAGTCCGGGCTGCTGCTGGCTTTGGGAAA
Source organism: Ochotona curzoniae (assembly GCF_017591425.1). Lineage (NCBI taxonomy): Eukaryota > Metazoa > Chordata > Mammalia > Lagomorpha > Ochotonidae > Ochotona > Ochotona curzoniae. The sequence goes on from NW_024465421.1 coordinate 11,229,766, forward strand.
GTGAACCCTTAACAGATGCTAGCCCGAGCGCTCTCTCTGCTGCACCTTTCAAACAAGTAAAAATAACGTTTCTTTAAAGAAAAAATACGTATGGCCTTTCCCTTTTAGCTTATTTCAGTAAGTAGCACCATTCGTGTTCTCCATCTTTTCATTTTCGCCCCACAGTTATTTGTTGCAATGGCATGGATATTTACAAAAGGAAACATAACAGTACCGTTAAGGGTGCTCGGACAAGCATCCACACCTGTGCCTACGCGTGGCTTATTTCCACCAGCTGTGGAATGGTTTACACAGGGAACCTCTAGTGTGTTCGCGGGTCTCCTCAGAGTTTGGAGTTCTCAAACCCACCCACCGTGTTGACGTACGCATCAGCCAGCCGCCACAGGGTCCCCCGAGTGGCGACGCCACACCGGGCGCAGTTTCTCGAAGCCCACTGGAGGAGGGTGGTCTCCCGGCTGAGGTGGGGGGTTAGCCGTTGAGGCCTCCCAGGGCCGGCAAGCCCCGAGCCTCGCGTTGCTCATTGGCCGGGCGCGGCTCGCCTCAGCTGGGCCGCCCCGCAGGCAGCGGGGTGGCGCCGCTGGAAGTGACGCGGCGGAGGCGGGGCCGGCTGGGGAAACCACCGCCTCCTCCACCGCCGCCGCCGCCGCCGCCGCCGCCGCTGCTGCTGCTGCTGCCGCCGCCTGGGCCGGGAAGCGATGTAGGAGCCGCCTGCCTGTCCCCTTGCCTTGCCCGGCCCGAGCCCCGCGGGCCGCCGCCGCCGCCGCCATGAAGAAGCAATTCAATCGCATGAAGCAGCTGGCCAACCAGACCGTGGGCAGGCGAGTGTGCCGGGGCCGGGGGGTCGCACCGGGCTTCTTGGCCGGGCCCGCCCCTCCTTGGGCCCAGCGGCTCCCGAGTGGGCCTCAGCCGCGCCCGAGGCCAAGCGGAGCTCAGAGTCGGGGGGCTGTGCCTCGCCGGGGCCTGGCCGCCGAGCTCCGGGCGCACCCCTGAAACCCCACCGAGGCGGGCCGGCCGTCTCCTCCACAGCCACCCTTCGGGAGGCCCCCCGCTGTCCATTGTCCCAGCCCAGGGGAGCGTCGCCCTGGGAGGACTAGTATTCCTGATCCTTATCTCACTTTCCCGGGGATCCAGCCGGTCACGGCTCGCCACCTTGGGCTAAAAGTCCTTCACTGCTGCTGCGCCCAGAGCTGTGCAGCGGGGACCGCGTTGTTGTCTTCCCGCCCCGGCGGGTCCCTGCTCCTCGCTAGCAGGGCAGTACGGGATCGTAGGTTCGAAAGGCTTCGTCCAGCCGCTCGGATTTCCTTCGAGAATTCGGAGGTGCTCGCCTGCTTCTCTCTCTCTCTCTCTCTCGGCCCCAGGGCTACCTAGGAACTTAACCGCGGTTGCCAAGTTCTTGACACTTAGCAACTTGGCGTCGGACGGAAAAGGATTGTTGGAGACCACCTTGGCGGTGGGAGAGGATGCTTACTTGCCTGCTGTCATGCCTGGGGAGAAATGGTATTGACTGTTAAAGGACAGAAGATACCCGAGTGCGTTGGCTCAGGCGTGCTTTGTGGTTTGGAGAGCTTCTTGAGGTGATTGCTCGGGAGGCCTCTCAGCTGGGCCAAGTGCTTAAAGGACTTCCAGGGCAGCTGTGTCCATTTACCGTTTCAGCAGCCAAGAGATGGGAACGTGTGGATTTTTCACAGCACCTGCTTTTGCTTCTTCTTTTTTTTAACAGTAAAGGGGAGTTTGGCTGTATCACATGGGACACTTCTTTTTCTCTGTGTCTGTGAAAATACTTTTACTTCCTCTTGACTTTTCTAAATTTGCTTTTTGCAGTGTTTCATTTCCTTCAATATTTTTTGCTTAGTGTTGTCCTTTTTCATTTTCTTGGCTGTTTTTTTTTTGGGGGGGGTGCCCCACCTTGGTGTCTTGGTGGGCCTTTATCCTATTTGCAGAGTTAATCCCTACCCTTGCGACGGGTAGGCGGGAGGAAAAAAAAAAAAAAAGCTTAGACGGCAGGCAGGAGAAGTCACGGGGCTGATGCCTCAAGGCAGGACCTGCAAGCAAATGGTAAAAATTCTTGTGAGTTTAGCACGGCTCTTTGTGCGTTCTGGAACCACTGTTCTGGGAGCTCCTGGGTCCTCATCTTAGATTGTGGTGCTGGCCTGTTGTTACTTTGTGTCGGGCCAGGGGAGTTTGCTGTTTTCATGCAGGGTTCTGAGAGATTGAAATCTACACAGCCCTTAGTAATCTCTTGGGTTCTGGCTTCCTTGTAGTCTTCTCCTGTCACAGTCTTCAACTCCAGCCAGGCTGGTCTTTCAGTTTTTAGAGTAGACCTTGCTGTCTTCATTTGTTACCTGGGATTCAAGGAAGCCTGGCTCACCACCTCATTCTTTCAGGTCTCTTGTAAGGGTCTCTCGGCCTTCTGGAAGCCATTGTGAATCTCCTACATACATGGGGTGTCCCTCTTGAGTATTTCCTAATCCCTTGCACCCCTACTTTTCTACAACACAGTTGCTCCATAACACGGAATGCCTTGAGAGTCTTTGCTGTAGCCTCTTTAGTGTCCAAGTGGTTCCTGCCGCATGACAGATGCTCAATAAACTGTTAATTCTGGTTCTTACTAGATTTCTCTGGTGGTGTGGGCCCAAGGATGGGAAAACGTGAACTGCATAGAGTGCGTGGTGATTCATGCTACAAGTTTAATTCTGGACCTGACCTTTGGCTCTGTTTGAAAATCTTTATTGCTAGATGCCAGTGGAAGCAGGAGCTATTCCAGAGCTATTAAGGGTGTGGTGTGGATGCAAAGTCAGGACATCTGTATATACTGAGGAACCTGTTGCATTTCTTGCATGTTCAGTTCCTTGATATTTTTCTATTTTTGTTTCCCACTTTGGTCACCATAAAAAGACTAGGACGGGAAAGCTTGGAGGGTGGGACAGAGCCCAGAATCAGTCATTGGAAGGAGATAGGCGGCAGGCATCAGAATCAGGAAGCTTGCATGTATTTGGGTCATGATGAAGGCCGGAAGCATGGGAGATTTGTGCTGTCCACACCCCCTGTTTAAGATCTAGATGGGGAATTGAAAGGCAGATTTACAGAGAGAGGAGAGACAGAAAGATCTGTCCACTGGTTCACTCCTCAAATGGCCACAACAACCAGCGCTGAGCTGATCTTAAGCCAGGAGCTAGGAGCTTCTCCACAGATCTTCTACGTGGGAGCAGGTTCCCAAGGCTTTGGGCAATTATCCACTGCTTTCCCAGGCCATATGCAGGAAGCTGGGTGGGGAGTAGAGCAGCTGGGACACAATCAGGCACCCATGTGGGATGTGGTGCTTAGAGGTGGAAGATTAGCAAGTTGAACCAATGTGCCAGCTTGAGAAGGAAGTTCTGTGTGTGAATGACATGTCCCTTGTGCGTTGGTGATTGCTTGCAGTATCCTCCCTAGAATGGAGACCTTGGAGATCTTTGAGATGGACATGTGGAGAATTAGTAAAGTCTGGGAAGAGTGAATTCTCATGATGCCATTTGTTGTTTCCAGTGAGAATATTCGAGAAGGTAGTCTTGTGGGTCACAGGGCAATGCTTGGGAGCTGGTGTCATGACGTAGCATCCCAAAGATGAGAGCTGAGATGGTTATTTTTGTCCACCTGCCTTTTGTTGATTCACAAAAGCTAACTGAGCTCAAACCCTTCTCCTTTCTTTGTGCATCAGAGAATGCAGGGTGAGTGCATGATTCCTGCCCTGAAGGAGTTCAGCAGATCTGTGGAGGAGATAGACAAGCAGAAAATAATTATGTCCATGAGATAAGGGTGTGCTGATGCAGAGGGAAGGCCCTCCTGTTACTGGGTGGATCGAGGTTTTCCAGAGGAGACTATTTGAATTGAATCTCTCATTTTAATTCTCTCTTCAGGCATTTCTTTTAAGTTTTTTTTGTACTCAGGTCTCTTTGGGTGGAAGGAAATCCAATTCGTTTGCTTTGAGCAATGACAGGACTTGGTTCACGTATGACCTACGAGTGGAGGTTTCGTGTTTAACTGGATCCAGGGAGTTCAATTCTTCACGAGGTGGTGTCCCTGGGGAGAGCCCACCTCCACCCCCTTCACCCAGCTTCCCGTTGTCTTCTGTTCAATCCTAGGGAGAAAGAATACTTTTCTCTGTCATTGTGTCCAAAATCTTTAGGATGTTGACTCTGGAATGCCTTTGAGCCCCATGCTTTGCCAAGGAAATGGAATGACATCAACCCCACCCAAGAGTAGGGGAGTGCTGCTTCCCCAGGGAACACTAGGGTGCTGTGACCAGAAAAAGGGGAGATGGGTGCCAGTCAGGCCCACAGTAAGCGGCACAATGTGTGTTTTGCAGTTGTGCTAGACACCAAGTTGTGCTTCTTGAATATGATCCTGTGGACACAGATGGTGCTTTGGGGCAGGTTGTGTCCTGAATAGGGGAAGGTATTCGCTAGAATGAGGAGCTTGGGGTTATGGGAAATGTTCAAAAAACAAAGGAATTTGAGGGACATTACAAGGGGAATACAGTTTCCACACTCTGGGAGGGAGCGTCTCATTGGGGACTGTTTTCTGCAGGGACCTTTTGCTTCTGCATGGTTGTCGTAAGAGAAATCGAAGTTACAGATCCAAGTGCCCGGAGCGCCAGGCTAGTAAAAGAAATGTGTGTTGTAGCCAGGTAGCAATGTGGAGCTCTGTGTGCCCTTGATTTTAAGTGTTTTCAAGAAAACCTTGAAATCTGATGTCAATAAGCAGGAGGTGGCATTTCATTCAAGTGAAGTGACCATCATGTGCTACAGGGATACTTCAAAAGCTTGGGCGGAATTGGAATTAAAAGTGTTTAGCTTGTTGCAAACCTCTGTTGAAACTAGGGATAGCTTTCTTCCTTTTTTTTTTTTTTAAGATTTATTTATTTTTATTACAAAGTCAGATATGCAGAGAGGAGAAGAGACAGAGAGGAAGATCTTCGTCTGATGGTTCACTCCCCAAGTGAGCGCAACAGCCAGTGCTGTGCCGAACCGGAGCCAGGAGCCAGGAATCTCTTCCAGGTCTCCCACGTGGGTGCAGGATCCCAAAGCTTTGGGCCATCCTCAACTGCTTTCCCAGGCCACAAGCAGGGAGCTGGATGGGAAATGGGACTGCTGGAATTAGAACCAGTGCCCATGTGGGATCCCGGGCGTGTTCAAGGTGAGGACTTTAGCCGCTAGGCCACGCTGCCAGGCCCGGGATAGCTTTCTTATGATATATATTTCTGTGAGCATTGCGAAGACCCCTTGTACAAGGAACTAAATAAAATACTTTGAGGCCAGTTGTGCCTGTGATCACCTGTTGGCCACTGTTCTCTAAAACAATCTGAAATTAGCCATCTCTGTTCAGCTTCCTCTCACCCCATCTTAACCTCTTGTGAAAATATCCTGTTCTTTGGATCTGTTCAAGAGCTAGCTCATGGTTTGCTTTACTGCAATCTGTGAAGTTCTGATTGTAATAATCAACTTCTCTACAGTGATTTAGTTTGCAAAGCGCTGCACCCATCTGCCTGGCTTTGCCCTCAATGAGCAATGATCATTTACTTGTGTGTTATGAAGAGGGACAAAAGGCTTGTCAGGTTCACAGAGCTAGGAAGAGACCAAGGCAGGACTTGGGCCCAGGGCTTCTGACTTTGGATCCTGTATATTCTGGACTAGAGAAACCAGGCTGCCTCTTCATCAGGGAAGGATTCGTGCCCGTTAATGTCTGTCAGGTGTCTGCTGTGCTTATTAAGTTGCTGGGCTGGGTACTTTGGGTAGATTATCACACACTGCGTTCTTATGATGACTCTCAGGGATTATATTATTTATTGCCAATTTAATGATGAGGAAGCCAGAGATCAGGGAGGCTGTCAGGCTAGTAAATGACAGAGCCGTGGGTCTAAACGCAGGTTTCTTAAATCCATACTTCCTGTAATCTGCCCTCACGTGGAAAACCTGTGTATTAATGAAATTTTCCTGAGATGTTGGAGACTGTATAGTCCCGTGCATCTTAACTAGAGCTGAGTTAATCCCCGAGGGGACATTTCACAGTGTCTGAGGCCAGTTGGGATGGTCTTGACTGGCAGCTTTGGCGAATTATTACAGCATCTGGCAGGTAGGGGCTGGTGGGACCGCTGAGCGTTCTACAATTGATAGCATTGCTGCCGCCCTGACAAAGACTTGTAAGCTCCCAAATGTCAATAGTGCTGAGGTTGAGAAACTCAGGTTTAGTTATCCCAAGGTTCTGAGATGTGAACTGGCAAGACCAAAGACCCAGAGTTATCTCTTTACAAGGAGGGCATAGGTGTGTTCTGTTGGTCTACAATGTTTATTTACCTAGTCATTGGCTCACGTGGAAGAGCATGTCTGTCATGTGACAGTCTGAGTTTCCAGCTTTTTCTAAAATCATGGGAGACCTGGCCATATCTGGCCACCTAGCCAGGACAGGTAGCTGGGGCTGAGCTGCAGCCCTCCTATTCAGGTGAGGCGCCAGCTGTGCTAGTTGCACACCCTTCTCTGTCCTGTGTTACTCGTCAGCCTTGCTTGCCCACTCTGTTGTGATTGTATGGATCCAGCGGCCATGTCCAGGACACCACTCGCAAGAGAGCCTGACCCATGACCAGCAACAGAGATTCGCATAGCAAGTCAGAGCGCAGCTCGATCTGCTGATCCCAGGACAGCCCTTTGGTGTCACGTGGGGTAAATCTCCCCTCTTCCCTGAGGGGGCCCAGCCCTTCCTACATCTGATCACAGAATTTGTCCTTCCTTGGCCAGTGGTAGTAACGTGTCTGCCTCACCCACTCCTGCTTCCTTTCCCTCATGCTGACATCCACGTTGCTTCTGCCAGGGGTTCTCTGAACGGTGTTTCTGAGCAAGGGCACCTGCGCGTTGCTCCTCTCCCGGGGGATTCCATGCAGCGTCCGTGTCAAGCGGGGGTGGAAAGCAGTCCCACATCTTCCCAATATTGTCTCTGTCTGATCTTCACAGCGCCTTGTTTTTAGTTCTTTGTTTTTGGAAAGGCAGATTTACAGAGAGGTGAGACAGAGAGAAAGGTCTTCTGTCTGCTGGTTCACTCCCCAAGTGGCCACAGTGGACGGAGCTGAGCTGATCCCAAGCCAGGATCTAGGAGCCTCCTGTGGGTCTCCTGCACGCGTAAAGGGCCCTAAGGCCTTGGGTCATCCTGTGCTACTTTCCCAGGCCTCAAGTAGGAAGCTGGATGGGAAGAAGAGCAGCCAGGACATGAACTGGCTGGCGCCCATATGGAGTCCCATTGTGTGCAAGGTGAGGATTTAGCCACTGCACCATCATGCTGGGCCCTCCGCGGACTTGTTATGCCATTTATATGCTGTGAAATCCTAGAATATGAGAGAGGTTCTAGGTGAGTAGGGAAGAAACAAACTGTGAAGGGATGGGGTTCTGTGCCCTCATACTCTGTGAATCACCAGCTTCATGGCAAAAACACCTTATCTTCTAACCTCCATGTCCATGTGCCCCCGTATGATGAAACTGCCTTGCTGGCAAAGGTTCGTGACTGTCCGAGACAGAACCTCAAATCAGTCCTGGAATCCGATGTGCATCGTGAATTTTGTCAGACCACAGGATGCTTTGTGTATACCATTTTGTGTGTTAAGTATAGGTGGGTGCTGTGGTAATTAGGGAACTACAAATTCCCTTCAGAGTGCGATTATGCTTCAGTATCCATTTGTGTGTAACTACATTTGAAACTGTAGGGGTCAGAGGAGTTTTACTTTTCCAGGTGTTTGAAGAGTAATAGGGTCTTCAGCAGCAATCAAACATACTACTGTTGCTACAGCAACATGTATGAATATACTCACACTGAATGGAAACACAGGGCTTATAAATAGCCTAGTGTCAGTGCAGGTCAAGTTTGGTTGCCAAGTAAGTTATTACAAATAAACTTCTTGTTTTTTGGATTTAAGATTTTATTGGGTTTAAAATGGTGGATAGAGTTCGTGGATCTGCCCTGGTGTTAGTAATGGAGCTGTTGAGTGGGCAAAATTATTCTAAATAACGTCTCCCCTACCTAAAAGGTTGAGACCACAATTCCAGTGTGTAAGGGGAGGTCATGAATTTTGATGTGCCAACAGAGGTCACAGTCACGATGCAGAAGCCAGACAGACCAGTGAGCGAGTGAAGTGGGAGGTCAGTGCAACAATAGAGAATGGTGGGGACTGTGGTGTACTGCCAAGTACATGGCTATTTAAGGGCATTCGTTCCTCTTTAGTCATGTGTTGCCATGGTGAATGTGGGCGCAGTGGAGCCACACCTTCCTGTTTTTAATGATGCTCTAGAATCCTGGTTTCCATGTGAAGTTCTCTGATATTTAAATGTTGGCAACTGAAACAAAATATCCAGTGTGTAGGCCAAAGAAAACATATCTGTCATCTTTATCTGGCCTTGGGCTGTCTGCTTTGACCTCTAGTTCAGAGACTAATGCTCATGGCATGAAAAGTTGTCAGTGGTATTTGAAATAAACTATTTCTTAAGCTTTGGAAGGAAACCTTTATTTTTATTCTTATTTATTTATTTTTAAAAGATCCATCCATTTTTATTTGAAAGGCTCATTTTACAGAGAAAGAGAGATCTTCCATCCATCGATTCACTCCCTAAATGGCTGCGATGGCGGGAGCTGAACTGACCCAAATCTAGAAGCCACGAGCTTCTTCCAGGTCTCGCATGCAGATACCGGTTCCCAAGAACTTGGACCATCCTCCGCTGATTTCCCAGGCCACAAACAGTTAGATGGGAAGTGGGGCAGTCAGGACACAAACTGGCTCTTGGCTCCCAGCTCCAGATCAGCTCAGCACTGGATGGGGAGTGAATCAGTGGATGGAAGACTATCGCTTTGTCTCTTCTCTGTAAACTCTGCCATTCAAATGAAGATAACTATTGAAAAAAAAGGAGCCGTTTAACAACAGGTTTGAGTTAAGGGAGGTTACAGAGTATGGCTGCCCTGCATTCCCTCAGCTGCAGTTGGAGTGACATTGCCTTATCACGTGTCTGCTCTGAGGCCTGGGTTCCCATGCCATGCTCTCTAACATTAATTACAGCTTGTTGATCTGTTGTGGCTGCTTCCTTGTACTTACTCGAAGATGTTTCTCTCTGCCTCCACTCTCCCTGGTGTCGCCCTTAGAGAGTTGCCTTTCCGTCTAGTCCTAAACCCAATCTCTGCTTCAATATTTCATGAGCATGTCTGCTGTAGTTTCCTGGTATTCTTCCACAGGGGTCAGCCAAGTTTGTGCAGCTTACTGACTTGGAGTCATAAATTAGAGACTAAGTACACAGGCGCTCAGAAGAGGATAAACAAGTAAACGTTTAAAAATGTACAGAAATTCTCCCGAGTACCTGCTGGCTGCCTGTCACCTGTCAGAGTGAAGATTTCAAATCAGCCAGCTTGGATTTCTTGTGGTCATTGGATACCCTCAATGCCTGGCCTGGAGTGGCTAGTTGGAACCATGCCCCGCTGCACCATGGGGAAATGTACCACAGAATTTATACTTGACCAGCTGTATCGAGTCCTAGGGTGGAGGGAGGGCGGGATGCAGGCTTGAGGGACTCTGAGAGTGCTAGACGTTCTAGAAGGCTTTCTTGGCACATGTAAGACTTCAGTGATGATGATAATGATTTTGGTAAAAGTATTTTATTGGTAAAAGAGATTTATTTTATTTTTTAGCAAGAGAGACCTTCTCTCCACAGTTTCATTCCCCAAATGGCTGCAATGATTAGGGTGGAGCCAGACTGAAGCTAGGAGCGTCTTCCAGGTCTCCTGTATGGGTGCAGGGTCCTGGGGATCTGGGCCATCTCCCACTGCTTTCCCAGGTGCATTAGCAGGGAGCTAGAATAGAAGTGGAATAGCTGGAACACAAACCAGAGCCACGCATTTTGTGTCTATTTTTAAAATATTTTATTTATTTTTATTGGAAAGAGAAGGCGAGACAAAGATCCTCCATCCACTGATTCACTACCCAAGTGGCTGCAACGGCCAGAGCTGAGCTGATCCGAAGCCTGGAGCCAGGAGCTTCCTCCAGGTCTCCCGTGTGGGTACAGGGTCCCAAGGCCTTGGGCTGTCCTCCACTGCTCTCCCAGGCCACAGGCAGGGGGCTGGATGGGAGAAGTAGAGCAGCTGGGACACAAACTGACACTCATATGGGATCTGGGTGCATGTAAGGTAAGGACTTTAGCCACTAGACTACCATGCTGGTCCATCTTTTTCTTTTTAAAAAAGACTTATTTGAAATAGAGATAGAGACACAGAATCGGGTCTGCTATCCCCTGGTCTACTCCCTAAATGCCTGCAGTGCTAGATCTGAGCTTGTTAGCAGCCAGGAACCAGGAGCTCCACTCTGTCTCACATGGGTGAGGGGCCCCTTCTGTTCCTTTCCCAAGCACATTGGAAGGAACCTGGATGAGAAGTCAGGCAGCCAGGGACTTGGACTGCTGCTCCAGCGTGCTGTGCCACCAACACCATTACACGGGAGGCCCTTGATGGCTCTCCTAGCAGGCAGCTGGAGATAACAGGGGATTGGGACTTCTAAAAGACAGAAACAGGTTTAGAGAAACTTGACACTGAAAATTGTATCCTTGAACTTGCCAGCTAAATCACTGTTCTGTGGTTCTTAGTAAAGGAACAACTTTCTCCAAGCTCTTTTAGTTTAAATCAGTAGAGCAGTGAATGGCTCTTTGTATATCTGCTTATTAAGACCACAGTGACTGTGGCATTTCAATTCACAGTCCCTGGGTGTGTTTCCATCCAAAAGAAGGTGTAGGTTGGTTCCTCAAAGCTTTACAAAAGCTTCCAAACCAGCATAATGTTCTTTGCCTAGTGTAAATGGCTGGTCACCTTTCTTCCAAATCGACGGTTTTGTTGTACATTTCAATCTGTCATGATTGCTCATTTCTCTTTACTTGCAGTTTTTCATCTTCTGTTTTCATAATCTCATAATTTCTGTAGTTTTGGACCTATCAGGTTTAGTACCCCCCCGCCCCCAAATAAAACCCCAAGATAACAGCACAAAAATACTAGAACAGGACCACTGTCACCAACTTTCAGAGGCAGGCTATACTAAGTTTTGCTTCCATTTGTGGGAACCCTTCATTAGAAAACCATTTATTCCATTTCTCATGGCTTGAAGATGACTGTGGTAGAATTTGGGGAGCCAATGTATGCAGGAGATGAGAAAGGCAAGTTGATGCTTAGGGAGATTCTGGTAACAGGGAGGAGGATGAGGGGAGACAGGTGAGAGTTACTGAAATAGGCTGAGAGAGGTAAGGAAATCAGGAGGTAGCTTTGGGGATTTTTTAAAAAAATAATTTATTTGAAAGGCAGGGACAGAGACTGGGGGGCTAAAGATAGACAGATCTGCCATCCTTGGTTCACTCCCCAAATGGATTTTTTTTTTAATCTAATAGAGTTCTTTCTCAGTTTTTGTCTTAATATTATATGAAGACAAATGTTGGCATCATGTTTCTTCTAGTTTCTAGAGAAATCCATTAGGATTTTTCTAAGTTCAAGGTTTGTTTATTTAGATAACCTTTATTGGGTTTTCTAATACTGAGTAGTCCCTGAGAGTATAAAGTAAACGAAAGCCAGGCATATTGCCTGGAGAATCTGTAATTGATGCCTTCGGGAGATTTGAAACCTTTAAAACATGAATATGGTGGGGTTGGCCTTGGGATTGCCGGTGAAGACACTGCCTGTGATGCTGTCATCCCGTCCTGTTTGCCAGTTTTAGTCCTGGATGCTGCACTTGCCATCCCGCTCCCTGCTAATGCTCCTGGGAAAGCAGAAGGGAATGGCACAAGTACCTGGGTGCCTCCTGCCCGTGTGGGAGACCCAGGTGAAGCTGCTGGCTTTGTCTTGGCCAGCCCTGGCTTTGTAGCCATTTGGGGAGTGGACCCCTGTCTCTGTAAGTCTGCCTTCCAGAGGAAATAAATTAATCTTTTCAAAACAAAAAATGAACATAGCACACCTCTTTCTATGCACATACCTTTATAACTCTTAAATATTTTGTTTTTGTTACTGAATACTGTAGGTCCTACCTAATTAAGTTGGCAAGCATGGGTGATATTAATGTTTGTCTACATATTTGATTACATTACTAAAGTGATTATAGCTGATACTTCTGTTCCTTCTTTGGAGATTATTATGTATGTGATATCGGTATTTCTATTTCTTTTTATTTGTTTTAAGGATTTCTTCCTCATCTCTAATTGATTAGATCCCAGACTAATATGTAACTATGTAACTGATGATCGCAATATATAAAGAAAGAGCCTATGGTCTCCTGCACTAGACATTCCAGGCTCAGGATAAAGAATATTTAAGTCCTTCTAAATGTGAGTATGGTCATATAGGTGGTTCTCGTTGGCAGTCTGCAGCATCTTTCGTTTTGTCTTGAGCCACACACATTGAGTGTGTCTGATATTTGAGCTTTCATTCTGTGTCTTAGTCATAAGGTTGACAGGTGTTTTTAAAGCAGAATGCTGAATTTGTAGTATTCCAGCTATATACATAAAGCAATGTGATGCACTTTAGACTTGGGCAATAATTTGAAAAGGAAGTTGAGAAATGAGAGTAAATGAGGCCGATGTGGCAAGATGTTAATATCACTCATAAAAAGTGGTCAGCAGGTCATAAAGCTTACTCGTAGGCTCTGAATCTTGGGGCATTCTTCAGGAATAGACGCCGTCTAGCCTGTAGAATGAAATAGAGGTAGTTATTATTTATTTATGTGTTTATTTGAAAGGGACATTCATGGGGGGAAGATAGGAAGAAATCTTCATTTGCTGGTTCACTCTCCAGATCCTCCCAATATTCCAAAGCTAAGAGCCAGACCTTTCTTTTGTTTTTATTATTTTAAATTTTATTTTTAATACTATATGCATAATTGAGAGGGATACACACCCATATGGGCTTCCAGTTAAGGTGAAGTAGGCCAGGTATGGAGGAAGGGGAGCGGGATAAATGGTTCAGTTCTTTTTTTTTTTTTTCCCCTTCTGTGTCGACAGGGGAGGATGGGGTAGGGGGCTGCTCCTTGATGTCAAACTACATCAGCATCTGGGGATGGGGGATGGTCTCTTGATACCTCAGAGACCACAATGTGGGAAGTGATATTACTTGAGTGGTTTTGATAGTTCTGAGAACTTATTGGTTGTTTTGCTCCAGGGTTGAAAAACTATTTCCAAGGTCTGTTGGTTGACAAAGTCCATCTTAGTGCATCCACAGACTCAGGACCGTGCTGTAAAGCTTGGCCAGGAGAACTGTCCAACCTGTTCTGCTTTCCATCCTCTAATGTCTCCTGCTGGCCTAGATGAGCTGTCACGCCCCCCATTTGCATCTGGGCATAAAGTCTACTGCATGAGCCCTGTCCTGATACATGCTTTCCAGGGGCAGACTGTGCCTGGGAGTCTGAGTCCAGAGCTCCAGATCAGAGCAGTGAGCGCCCTCTCTCACAGGAGTAGAAATGGGATTCTCTGTCATGAGTTTTGCTGGTCATGCAGTTACCTTCCCTAAACACTAACCTTCTTGGCGGTTAGTACATTTTTGTAAGTTTTAGACCAGGACTGAAAAATCCTAAAGCCATAAGTAGAAGCGCTGGAAACTGGATCTGGGGGCTTGGAACCTGCCAGTGTAGTATATCAACTCACTCACTGACCTTGGTGGAACAACCTGTTGGCTGTGTCCCCACAGCTCATAAACTGGCGTTCCTGATACTGCACAAGGACCAGCTCTTGTATGTTTAAGAAGCTGGCATGTACGAGGAGGCGTCATAAGACTGTGAGGAAATAGCGTGAGACAGCAGGTTAGCACTAGGGAAATGGGTTGAATTTCACCTTTCCGTTTGTGCCAAGGTAAATGCTGACAGATTAGGAGTGAAAAATAAGACGTAAAATAAATAAAAGACAGCTTACAATGGAAAATACTTCATACTTTGTCATAAAATCGTAAAGTATAATAAAAGATCACTACATGATAATGTGATAACTGAACTTTTGCCTGTTATGTATATATTGTGCTATTATAATTAATATTTTGTTGAGGGATTAATTGAAAAAATCCAAGGATAGTCACACAGAGTTAATATCCTTAATGCATAAAGCTCTCTAATCAATTTCAAGAACTGCCCACTCAGGAGCAAAGAGCACGAGAGGAAAGTTTTCAAATGAAATATAGATGACCGATTAGAATGTGTGACTTTGCTAAATTATAAACAATCAAAGCAAAACACAAAGGTCCGTTTTTCACTTAGTGGTCTGGCAGAGTTCAAGGCAATGGCCTGTTGCTGTCTTGGGTGTGGCCCGAGACTGGGTGGTACCCTGCCAGTGGGAATGTGGACGGGCATGGCATGCTGTAAGGACCACTGCTAACATCGCTGTTTGTCCACTGTCTGCCTCAGGCTCATCTCCGATTCCTCTCCCACACACCACAGTTCCCCTGCTTCCCCTGCAGCCGGCCTCCCGCTTTCACCTGAGCTGCGAGGAACAGCTCAAGTCTATGTCCTTTTTGACTTCTCCACTCCCAGACCTGGGACCTGGGGTGTGGCCCAGAAAGATCATCCAATTATGCAGGGTAGGACTGCCAGAAATGTTATGGCCTCCTAGCTTAGCTGAGCTTTTCCGACTGGCTCCCAATCCTTGGCTGAAGCTCCTCTCCCATTTTTTTTTTTCCCTGAGTGCTTTTGCCAGCCTCTCACTTTCCTCAGATCCACTCCACCCTCCCCCCAGACACACCCACTCTCCTCAGATGACCTGCCCACTGATTTCCCAGAGACAACCCCGTGCAGCCGCCGTGTCCCCAGGTCTGATGTGTGCTGGTCTGCGTGGCTGTCATCACTGCCCGTTGGCCTCCGTCCAGGCACCTTTCTGGGGCCAGCCAGCTGCCGCGAGCTGTGCCCCTGGCCTGAGCTTCCCCCACGGTGCTCTGCCTTCTCAGCCGCCCTCTCTGCGGCCTCTATTCATCACGTTCACAGTGTTCTCAGCGTCTCCTCCCACCCCCACCCTTTCGTGTGACTTATTTCTCCCTCTCTCATCAGCATCCTGCATCTTGTTCTCCCCGATCCGGTCTCATGCTTTCCTGCCCCTTCTTTCTTGTGCTATGTGCCACAGTTTACAGAGCCACTCGTCTTTGCTCACACCCTGGAGTCTCCCTGTCCCTCCAGGGACTCCTTTTCTGTTCCCTCTCTCCAGTGGGTTGTTTTTTTTTTAAGTCACTTGAGTCCTTCACCTTTGCAGGATCCACTTTCTGAGGGAGCTGCCTCCAATGTGTGTTTGCTGCCGATAGTTCCAGCATGCCCACATTTCTAGTCCTGATGCCTTTTCCGCTTCTCGGAGCTATGTAGCAGTCGCCAGAGTGGATGTCCCTGCAGGACAGTCAGCAGATCCTGGAGCTCAGTATTTCCAGAACTGACCTCATTCTCTGCACCCTCACATCCTCCCATGCCTTCTATGAGAAACATCAATATGTGGGGTGTCCTAGGCTCTGGCCTGTCATCCCGCCACACCCGGCTCATGATATGTTGCCCTTTGACCCCCTCTGCCATGTACTGTGGTTCATTGGGGCCTCTTCCCTTCTCGCTTGGATCTCCCTTGTTCACACATGAAGAAACAGTCACTTGTCTGAGATCACAAAGACCCGACTCTTGCTCAGTAATAATGAGAAAAGAAATTTATTGTTTATTTATTTGAAAGGCAGAAAGAGAATTGAGACAAAAGCGGTCCATCTGATGATTCACTCCCCAAATAGCTGGAACAGGAGATGAAGTTGTACCATAGCAAGTTAGGCCACCTTCTACTATGCCACCATCCCATCCCATGTGGGTACCAGTTCTGGTGCCTGGCTGTTCCATTTCTGATCCTGCTCCCAGGTGTGCCTGGGAAGGTAGTGGAGGATGGTGCAGTTGTTTGGGCTCTTTCCACCCACATGGGAGACCCTGAGGGGACTCCTGGCTCTGGCCATTGTGTCCATTTGAAGAGTGCCAGTCGATGGAAGAGATCTCCTTCCCCCTCTCCTTCCACCCCCGTCTCTCTCTGTAACTTTTGTATAAGTCTTTAAAAGGTAAAATGGCTGTCATGGCCAGCCTTGGGCCAGGCTGAAGCTAGGTCTCCCGTGTGACAGGAACACAGGTATCTGGGACATCACCTGCTGCTTCCCCAGGCGCATTGGCGGGAAGCTCGACAAGGTGCGGGGCAGCCACACCTCACGTTGGTACTCCAATGAGAGATGCAGGCATCTGAAGTGGCACCTACTGTGCCACCACACCAGGCCCCCAGAAAAAAAAGATTGTGACCTTTCTAGAAATTAGCACTTTGTATATATTATATAATCCTTTGTGTTTATTATAGACTTCTTTCAAAGCAATAAAATTTTTTTATAGGCAGAATTTTTTTCCAAGATTCATTTTCTTTGAAGGTAGAGCGTAGAAAAAAAGAGAGAAAGATATCTTCTGTTTGCAGGTTCACTTCCCAAATCCACAATGATGGGACTAGACCAGGTGGAAGCCAGAAGCCAAGAGCCAGGGGCTTATTACAGGTCTTCCAAATGGGTGCAGGGTCCCAAACTGACCATCTCCTGTGACTTTCGCAGGCTCGTTATCAGGGAGCTGGATGGGAAGTAGAGCAATCAGAACATTAACTCATACTGACGCTGCAGAAAGTGACTTAATGCACTGTGTCACAATGTTGGCCCCAATGAAATACTTTTTTTTTTTTAAGATTTATTTTATTTTTATTGGAAAGGCAGATTTACAAAGAGGAGAGACAGATAGAAAGATCTTTCATCCACTGCTTCACTCCCTAAGTGATCGTGACGGCTGGAGCTGAGCCAATCCGAAGCCAGGAGCCTGAAACTTCTGGGTCTCCCACTCAGGTGCAGGGTCCCAAGGCTTTGGGCCATTCTCTGTTGCTTTCCCAGGCCACAAGCAGGGAGTTGGATGGGAAGTGGAACAGCCGGGACAACAGATTGGAACCCATATGAGATCCTAGTGCATGCATGGTAAGGATTTAGCCACTGAGCCATTGTGCTGGGCCCAATAAAATATTCTTAATATATGCATTTCAGAGGAAATAGAGACACAGAGATAAGTCTTTTGCTCAGTGTTACATTGCTCTTAGGTGATGGACTGGCTTTGACTCTTAACAAACTTGTACCAGGCTCTCGTTCTGAGCCACTTTACCCACCTGCAAGGAACTAGTGGCTTGCTGGAGGTGGGGACCTTCAGGATGCGCCTTTATGGAGCTCCAGTGGTGCAATCGGTTAGCACGCGGTACTCACACAGAATACGCCTTTATGGGTCTCTTTCTGTTCTGCTTTCAAAGTTAGTTGTGGGTGGCAAATGAGTTGGGGTGTATATGGTGTTCTCATTAGTTAGAGTGCTTGTGATAATGAGAAAAGACAGATATCCTGTTTGGATCATATCCAGATCTGATGAGAAGTTAGAGTTGTCCAGTAATGCTAGAGAAATTACTAGCCAGTTTAAAATGCCTTGTGCCTTTGCTACTTCCCCTCCTGCCTTTGTGTCAGCTAATTTTATAATTTGTTGGTGAGTTCTTAGGATACAGTAATCATTATTATTTGTTACAGAGTGACAGACTGAATGGCTATCCACCGATGAGTTCTTAATATCGTTGAAAGCAGGAAAATCGGCTGGTACCATTGTTAGTGGGAGATGGTTGCAGGCCGTAGGCTGATACATGCTTATCTCTTCTCCCTGATTTAAACACTGAGATGTTACAAGAGATTTTTAAAATAAATCTTAGAAATTGGAAGGTATTTTAGATAAGTTTCTAGGTGTACTTTATTACTGAGAATCAGACTGTAGGTAACCAACACAAGTGCAATTTTATTTGTTCATTCATTATCTAAAGCAGGACAGTGGTATATAAGAAAACTCCTGAAAGAATCCATTATTTCCTTCCAGAAAAAGAAGAAAAAGAAGATTCAAAGTTCTGAGAAAATAAAAAATATAATGTCATAGCCCATAGGAATTATAGTCTACTCCCCAAAGAAATGTGGTTAAGGCTTGGGCCCTAGAACTTTCCATTAATGGTTCTAAAGGTAGACAGTCTAATTGTAATGTCTAGGGGTGGAGCCTTTGGGAAGTGATGATTGGATTAGATTGTGGAGGTGATAATCTGATCCTGGTGCTTTCTTAAGAAGAGACAGACACACACGTGACCTTCTTGCCATGTGGCACTTCTGTCGTCTTGGGTCTCTGCCAGCAAGAATGCAGTCGCCAGGTACCAAACTGATGGGCTGCCCGTCTCCAGCTGTGACCCTCGTAAATCCTGGGTTGAAATGAACTTCCTTGCTTTCTAAGTAGGTTGTTGTAGACATCTTATTGTAGTAATCTGAGGGCGACAGGTAACACCCATGTGGGAAAAGTCAGGGAACTCAAGAAGACATGGTCTGGGAAGTGAACCGAAAACAGGTTTTTGTGTTGCCTCATTTTCTTGGATATTCAGGCACCCTAAATGTATGTAATCAGAAATGCCACTGCTATCTGTAGAGCAGGCATTTGCCAGGTCCCTGTCAAGTGAGAAGGGTCCTGTTTGTCTTCCTCCAAACCTCACATTCCATGAGTGCGGTGTGGTGCTACGCCTGTCTCAAACGCTGCTGCCACCTCTATTAATTTACTTATTAAAAATTTATTTATGGACCTGGCATGATAGCGTAGCGATTTAAGTCCTTGCCGTGCATGCGCCGGGATCCCATATGGACACCAGTTCTAATCCTAGCGGCCCTCCTTCTCATCCACCTCCCTGCTTGTGGCCTGGGAAAGCAGTCGAGGATGGCGCAAAGCCTTGGGACCCTGCACCCACGTGGGAGACATGGAAGAGGCTCCTGGTTCCTGGCTTTGGATCAGCACAGCTCCAGCTGTTGCAGCCACTTGGGGAATGAGTCATTGGATGGAAGATCTTCCTCTCTGTCTCTCCTGCTCTCTATGTATCTGATTTGCAATAAAAATAAAATAAATCTTTAAAAAATTATTTGCTTTTATTGGAAAGGCAGATTTACTGAGAGAAAGGCAGATTTTCCACCCATTGGTTCAACCCTCCCACCCCCAAATGGCCACAGTGGCTGGAGCTGTCCTGGTCAGGAGCCAGGAGCTTCTTCAGTTCTCCTTTGGGTGCCAGTGCCTCCACCTTTCGCTGCTGTCCTAAGCCATAAGCAGGGAGCTGGATTGGAAGTGCAGCAGCAGGACACGAACCAGCACCCATAGGGGATGCCAGTGCTACAGGCAGAGGATTAGCGTACTATGCCACAGTATAGCTCCCATCCACTTCACTCCCACCTCCGTCTCCCTGCCCTCCCCCCATTTTTTCTGTTCTTTCGAAAGAGTTACAGAGCACGAGGAACAGAGAAATCTTCTGTCTGCTGGTTCACTCCCCAGATGGCCACAGTAGTTACCTGGGCTAGGAGGGGGACTTCATCCAGGTCTCCCACAGGAGGAACAGGTGCCTAAGCCCTTGAGCCTTTTGCCACTGCCTTTCCCAGGTCATCAGCAAGGAGCAGCCAGGACCCAAACAGGCACCATCATGGGGTTCCGACACTGGAGGCTGCAGCTTTACGTGCCACTCCACAGCACCAGTCCTCATGACTTACTGACCGTAACTGTAGTCAGCAGTGACTAATCAGAGTTAGATGGGAGGTAATCAAAGGTTATTTGATGTCTTCCCTGCAGAGACTGCACCACCCCCAACTTTCAGTATAAATGTCACTTCCCTAAATTCTCTTCATCTCCCTTTCTCTACCACTGTGATATTATGGTGAGATAAATTCTTTTTCGGCTTTTGTCTCTCTAAGAGTGTCTTTACTTTGCTTTTTTTTTTTCTCTCTTTTTATTTTTTATTTTCATTGGGAAGGCAGATTTACTGAAAGGACAGATAGAAAGATCTTCCATCTGCTGGTTCACGCCCTAAGTGGCTGCAGTGGCCAGAGCAGAGTTAATCTGTAGCCAAGTGCTTTTTCTGTGTCTCACACACAGGTACAGGGCCCCAAGGATTTGGACCATCCTCCACTTCTTTCCTAGGTCATAAGCAGGGAACTTGATGGGTAGTGGCTGTCGTCCTGCTTTCCCAGGTCACAAAGAGCTGGATGGGCTCCCTGCTTGTGGCCTGGGAAAGCAGTTGAGGACGGCCCAAAGCCTTGGAACCCTGTGCCCACATGGGAAACCTGGAGGAAGTTCCTGGCTCTTGGCTCCAGATCAGCACAGCATCAGCTGTTGCACTCACTTAGGGAGTGAATCATCGGATGGAAGATCTTCCTCTCTCTCCTCCTCTCTGTATATCTGTATATAATAAAAAAATAAATCTTTGGAAAAAAAAAAAACCCAACAAAACAAAGAGGTGGATGGAAAGTGGGGCCACTGGGACACAAATCGGCACCCATATGGGATACTAGAGCATGCAAAGTGAGGCTGGCCAGTAGGTTATAGCACTGGGCCCTCAGCTAGGCATTTTTGCTTTCATGCTGTATTCTTCCCACCCTGTCCCAGTCTTTCACCGTTTACTCTTTGATTTTCAACGGTGTGGCCTTGACATTGTTAGTTGTGTTTTTCCTTGTATGTCTCCTGCCTGGGGCTGAGTGTGGGTTAAGCTTTCATTCAGTTTGGAACTTTCTCTGATGTCTCTTCACATCTTTCTTCTGCCCGAGGCTCTTGTCTTCTCCTCTGGCCCTAATTAGATGTGTAATAAACTCTTGGACATGTGCCTGGATCTTGGGATACTTTGCTCCAATTTTTCTACTGTTGCAGGATTATAGTCGGAGCAGTTCCTTCAAATATGTAAACTTCTGCTAAAATCCTTGCTCTGTTCGTGCATTTTGTTTGCTTTTTCTACCACATCCTTTCTGAAGTGTGTATCATAGTTTTAAAGTCCCCGCAAATAATTCCACTGTCTCTGGGTTTAGCTGTATTGAAGGTATTTTTTCTGGAAGGTGAGTCATATTTTTTGTCCTGCCACCACCCATACCGACATTTGATTGAGTGGCAAATGTATGTGAGCGTCAGGCTGGCATGACCCCCCCTTGTGTCAGCCTGTTCGTGTTGGGCCTTTGGTCAGTCTGAATGGTGGTTGCCTGCATCTGGGCTCTTCCTCTGGAACCATTCAGTTTGCCTGCAGCAGGATCACAGGATGAGACAGGCTACTGCGCGTAAAGTGCGTCTCTCAGAGCCTAGCTGGGAATCCTTGGAAAAGTCACGTTGCTTCTCTCGACCTGGGTTTCTGCCTGCAGTGAGTCTGATGGCAGCAGTACCCACCCCTTGCAGGGTGTTGGTTCCCGCGGAGCACCTGGGCCAGGGCCGAGCACACGGTGGCAGCTCAGGGGGGTTGTGCTGTGACGGGGATTGCCACGCCCAGGGGCCCCTGCGGTCCCCCCAGGGAGCACTTCTGGTGGGGCCTCTGTGTGGTCTCTTGCTTTCCTCGATAGCCCTCCAGCGCCGTCGGGGCAGGGGCCAGGTCTCTTACTCACAATGGCTCATGGCAGAGAGCCCAACAAATACTTGTTGGGTGACTAACTGCATGAAGAGCTTAGTGGCAAAATATGCATGACACCAGCCCGTAGCTTAATTCAGAGCTGGGTGGCCCGGCTCTGCTGGGCTCACAGTCTGTGACGCTGAATATCCTTTTAAGAAAGAAAAAAAACTCATTAAAAATTTTTTAAAATGTCTGTTTTGAGTCATCTGTAAGTGTCTTTTCATCCGTCTGGCACTCTTTCCCCTGACCTTTAGAAAATCGGAGATTTATGGTGTTCCCCACCCAGAATCCATCCCTCGTCCCCCAGAAGCCGCCTCACCCTAATTTTCCAGGTGACTAGTCTGTTTACTTCATCTTGTGCACCACATGTCATCATGGAACTTTCTGGGGGCCCCATTCTTGTGTTTTTATTGGGGGAGCCTAGGAGAGCGTTCTCAGAATCCTATGCTTTTAGAAAGTGTTTTTAACACATTGGGTGCCATGGTTAAGCCAGCTGCTTGGGTTGCCCACAGCCCCATCCTAATGCCTGGGTTTGGGTTCCAGTCCTGCTGCTGTTACAGCTTTCTGCTGAGGAGGGAGGCAGTGGGGGACGGCGCCAGGGTTTGGGTCCTTGCCACAGGTGAGAGCACTGTCCTGGTCTTCGTCCTCGTCCTGCCCGGTGCTGGCATTAGGAGAGTGAACCAGCAGGTAGACTCTGCTCTGCACCTCTCAAACAAAGTGCAGTAAAGCAAAGTTTTTTAAGGTAGCATTTATTGTTGTATAGAGGTCGAGTCTTACCTTGGTAAAGCACAGTGCTGTTTTCAAAATGGTTTCTCTTCAGCTCTTTGATTGTAGTCTCTTAAACATTGTGTGAGAATGTTGATGCGAATAGAAATGAAAGGCAAAAAAGGTTAAGGGCTGTATTTTTAGATCATATGGTTAGTTTGTGGTAGAGCTGGGGTCTGAAAATTTGAGAAACTGTGGTACATGAGCTTGAAATTGCTTTATTTCTGGAGGGTTCAAAGACTCTTACATTGTTTAGTTTATTGATGGACATCTGCCCCAAATTCATACGCATAAAATAGGAATAAGTGACCCTTTTCAAAATGTGTGTAACAGATTAATTAAGAGCGCCAAGCGTTAGTATTCAGTGTTTCGTAGTTTACTGTTGAAAGCATGGTGTTAGGTAAAATCACTGAGAGTGTATGTTACTATCCATGGATTCCAGTTCTGTGTTTGATGGCTACCACCACTATTATTGTTCTACACTGTTCTTGAACTTCTTGGAGTGTTTTTCCAGTTGGTAGTTCTCAGTCAGTGACGTGGGGCTTTGTTTTCAGGTATAAATGGCCACAGAGGCCTCCGGGCATGCCCTCTTACTCTGTGCCACACTCTGCTCTCTGAAGCTCAAACCCAGTGCCATCCCATTACTGAGAAGCACATCACTGGCTCCCCTTTGGCCCTGGTGCCTGGGCAGGCAAAGCCTTTCCTGGGAACCACATCTGCCCACTTTGGTCTGTCATAGTGCATGCAGACCGCCCCCTCTCCTGCAGCACCCCAATGGCTGCCTTAGGGGAGGTTGGCTCGGACTGGAGCCACGATCCCCCTCCTGTGCCGGCCTCACTCTCTGATGTCTTGCTGACACATCTGTCTTTCCCATGAGCTCTTCAAGGTGAACGTTGACTCATCTTCTCCCTCGCCCAGCCCTTCCCAGTCCTTGGCATTGAGTGAGAGCCTCATAAATACAGGGTGACTGGAGGAAGACCTAAGCCAGTCCATCCGGGGATTTAGAGTTGCTGTCGGCTGCCTGTGAGTGTGGGTCTCAGAACTGCTGGTGCAGCACTTTAACAGCCTGGGTACCAGCACTGTGATGCACAGCGGCTTAAGATGCTGATCCTTTGATGAAGAGTTTTGCTAGCTCACCACGCATTCTGTCTCCAAGCTTCTGTTCATTGTGTGCCTCAGTTCCCTCTCGCCGCCTCCATCCCACGCCGCATTGTCACAACCAAGCCTTTGTTTTCGTTGAACAGCCTGCCCTGCTGTGTCTGAAGTTGGACATAAGTTTTTGTTTTTGTGAGGCTTGAGTTCAACAGTAACTTCTGTCACGGAGAAGCTAGAACAGTTTGATGACTTCAGGGAAGCCATTCTTTGATAAGATTTGGGGTTAATCAGAAGGTTGTTATTTGTTACGATTCTTAGGGTGGCTCACAGACCCTGGTTAGGTGATAGGGCCATGTTCAATAAGGTAGATGTTTCTAAGTAACCATTGCTATTGTTATTTTATAGCTCTTGATACACAGAGCTAGCAATGGCAGCTTCACTGGGTGGTGACACTGGAAAGCAAGTCAGGTCTGACCCCAGGGTCCTTCTCTTAGTTTCCGTTTCCTGGATCTTTATTCTTTGAAACGAAACTTAGAATTGGATCCATTGGTTTCTTATCACTCAGTTTACACAGCAAGAGGCCACATCCAGTTGTGACTCATGGCACTTGATACACAGTCTGGGCAGCTCTGACCCAGAAAGGGTGCACTTAGGGCCTGCAGCACGGGAGCGCTTCTAATCATCTTTGCCTCTGTCCGCTGTTGCCTGCTGAGTCCCAGCCACTTTGCCTGCCATTTCCAGCGCAGTCACCGGGGCTAATGATTGCACTTGGAACTTGTGCCCTCCTGGTTCTCAGTGCTGGCTACACTTGGCAGGGAGTGCAGTAAAAGCCACCACACTGCACCCACAGAGGTGCTGCTCCCATTGTGGTGGGCTGCGGTCCTGGGGATTCCAGGGGTTACATGTTGCATATCCTTCGTCTGAAACGTGTGGAACCGGAAATGGTTCAGATTTCAGATTTTTTAAAATTTAGAATCTCTGTATACACATAATGAGATGTCTTGGGCATGGGTCCCGAGTCTGAAAATGAAATTCATTTATGTTTTATACATACCTTGTACACAGCCTACAGGCAGTTTTCTGGAACATCTTAAAAATAATTTTTAGCCTGAAGCAAGTTTTGTGGTATGAACTTCCCCACTTGTGGTGTTTATACTCACAGATTTTGAATAATTTCACATTTTTAGATGAAGGATGCTCAACTTGTATTTTTTCAATGAATTTATTATTGTTTTAGAATATCCTATTGTCGGGCCAGGTGGAAGCCAGGAGCTGCTTCCAGGTCTCCCGTGTGGGTGCAGGGGCCCAAGGATTTGGGCCGTCCTCTGCTTCTTTGCGAGGCCATAGCAGGGAGCTGGATCAGAAGTAGAGCACATGAATGAACTTGCTGTGCCACTGTGCTGGCCCCTTCAATTGTCATTTAAAAAAAGATGATTTTTACTAAAGGCCCAATTTGGGTGTCGGGTGGTGGGGGTAGGGAGGGCTGCAGAGAGATGGAGACTCTGCCCACAGTAGCTCCAGTGGCGTCAGACCAAAACCAGGATCCTGGGTTCAGGTTCCTTGGCCATCTTCTGCCTTCCCAAGGCCTGTTAGCAGGGGCTGAATTGTAAACAGAGCAGCTGCAACCTGCTGTTCCTATAAAGGATGCTGGCCGAACCCAGTACACCACAGTGCCAGCCTCCTGAACAGCTGTACTGAGGTATATGTTGTATATATCAACAGATTCAACCATGTTCAGCGTACCACTCAGTGACTTAGTAAATTGGGTAACCGTCACACAATTCAGTTTTAGATGTTTCCATCACTGTCCAGTGAGGCATCAGGTGCCCCCGTGTAGTTAAGCCCTATCTCCTATCTTTCCACCATCCCCAGCCAGCCTTTTACCTGCTTTCTGTCTCCTTCATTTGCCTTTTCACAGAAACAAAGTCATCAGTATTCTTTTTAAAGCCTCAGAATCCACAATGGCATTGTGGGGCACTGCAATTTAAGCCACCATTTCTGATGCTGGCATTCGTATGGGCACCATTTCAAGCATTTGGCTGCTCCACTTCTGTTGCAGCTTCCTGCTAATGTGCCTGGGAAAGCAGGGAAGGATGGTCCAAGTGCTTGGGCCTCTCTGTACTCACATGGGAGGTTTAAATTTCTGGTCCCGTCCCTGCTTTCGGCTTAGCCCGACCCTGGGTATTAGGGCCAACTTGGGAGTAACCAGTGGAGGAAGCTCGCTCTCTCTCTCTCTCTCTCTCTCTCTCTCTCTCTCTCTCTCTCCCCCTCTCTGTAACTCTTTCAAATAAATGAATAAATATTTTTTTAAAAGCCCCCAGCATTGAAAGTACATCTATAGTTAAGAACCCCTGTAACTTGCTAGGTTTTTTTTCCTATCTACTGTTCCCGGGGTTCAGAGTACCTCAGAAGGAAGAAAAAAAAAAACCCAAAGCAAACCAGTAAGTCTCTGCCAGGGACATCTTACAGATAAGCTTTGAACAAAATGTGTCCTTGTGAGTCTGAGAACATTTGAATGATCATGTATGGCCTGCAGCCCATGGGAACGCGCTCTGCAAAGTCCAAAGATGCTGAGTTAGGAAGAACTGTTTAGAAAGGAGCCTGTAGAACCCCTCTTCGCCACAGCACTGAGTCGGCCCAGGCATGGAGACTAAGCCCTCCACTTTGTGTAGCCTTGCCTTTGGCACTTATGTAGATTTTTTTTGTGTGGGTTTCAGTTCCTCTCAGCCACTTTCCTTGCTTTTCCTAAGCAGTAACCTGGGCTCCCCCTCCTCGCTCTCGCTGCCTCCAGCCAGCCACGAGTCACGGTTTGCTATGCACTATCTGCATGGGCAGTATTTTGCAGAATGATTATCATGCTTAAGTCAATTTTGAAATCCTAGAGCCAGCTGCCTCCAGGTCAGAGCAGGTGCGGTGACTGGCAGGGGTAGGCTGGGAGCAAGGTGCTTGGTGCTTGGGCATCCCCTGCTAGCCTCTGAGAAAAGTGTGAGATGTTTCCTGCAGACTTTGCTATAAGCAGGGAGCCTTGGTGGAGCGTTGAGGCTTACTCAGGTCACATGGTTAGGGCAGGATAGCAAGTAAGTTCCATTTCATGTGCCAGAAGGGAAAAAGCCAACTGACCATGAAGCTGCTGGGGACGCTGGCTGGAGCAGAGAAGCGATAACCCGGTCAGGTTATCTTCAATGTAACTGTTCGTCTTAGTCATTGATCAGAATTCCAATAACATGAGGATTGAGTCAGAAGAGCTTTGTTATTATCCTTTCAAGTAAGAAATAAAGGTAAAACCCTATCTTAGAGAAGATACAAATATGTAAATAAAACCTCATCTTTTCAGGGGGAAATAATCCAGAATAATAGCATTCCTAAGACCCATTTCCTCCCTGCCCCCTCGGCTAAAATATGTTGTACTTGGTCATTTCACCCTGCAGATTTCCCTTTTCTGGTCAAGTATTCAAGTGTGGGAACCATTTTTTTTTTCATTGCTTTATAATGTGTAACAAATTGTTTCATTTGTGAAGTGTCAGAGGGTCCTTTATTAAAATCCAATTAAGTGGATTAGAGACTCCTTCCCAGGAGTTTAAGAGGACAGCCGAGTGAATGAGATGCAGCAGTTGAGAAGCACTCACCTCGCCCACCAACTTGGCATGAAATGAAGCAGTTGCGACCACAGTGGGTTGTGGACTTTGCAAACGCTTGTCACAAGAGATGAGCCTGTTGCACAAGCTGGTCTCCCTGCACACCAGAGTACGCTGAGCCTGCTCATTGTAATTTCACAGTGAATGCAGGTGACGGGAATGTGGCAGGGTTTATGCTGCAGCTGTCTGCACAGTAATCAGATTTCCTGGAATATCAGCCATAGCTGATCCCGTTTCTCAAAGATGCACTTAAGATATTGCTGCGTAACCAGAATTTAGCAACACTTTATCAGAAATTTCTTTCTGTGCCTATATCATGCCCTTTTCATTTTAATTGGCATAGCAAAGTGAGTGCACATGTAACAGAAACCAAAACAGAACCCGGCATGATGGCTCAATGGCTAAATCCTCACCTTGCAACTGATGACATCCCATATGGGTGCTCCACTTCCCATCCAGCTCCCTGCCTGTGCCCTGGAGAAGCAGTGGAGGACAGCCCAAAGCCTTGGGACCCTGCACCTGCGTGGGAGATCTGAAGGAAGCTGCTGGCTCCAGGCTGTGTGTCGGCTCAGCTCCAGATGGCCACTGTGGGGATGGGTCAACGGATGAAAGATCTTTTCGTCTCTCCATAAATCTGATCTGCTTCTCCTCCCCTCCCCGGCCACAAAATAAAAATAAATCATGAAAAACAAGAAAGCCTATGGTCACCCGTGTGAATTTTCAGCACTGTGAGCTTGAGACAGCAGGAGCTGGTGATGTTTGATGTTCATACTGGTGACCCCGTCATGCATCTGCAAGTGGGAGCAAGTTGAACTCCCGCCCTCAAGGCCCCAGAGTGGCTGAAATGAAATGAAAATGGAGCCATTTGACAAAATCTTGAACAGCCTGAATGCTGGGGCAGGGGTGGGTTGGGCTGGGGTGAGGGGGAATGCAGAAATCCCTGTTTAGGTTGGGTTTTTGGAAGTGATTAGAAAGGATTGAAGTTTCATGGGGAGAAAGTGCTTAATTCATTCATAGACCAGGGACTCTGGTCAAACTCTGGCTTGTGGGCCCAACCTGGAGACCACAGATGCAGAATGCTTTTCTGCATTTTTCAAATGCTTGAAAAAACTTAAAAGGAGCTATGTTTTGTGTCACATGAAGATTAGGTGGCATTGAGTTGCCGGTGCCCATAAATAAAGTTTGCCCGGAACAGGGTCAGGTCCCTTCATGCATGTGTTGGTCTGTGGCTGTATCTGCAGTGGCAGAGCTGAGCCACTGCAGTGGCAGACCTACAGGCCCGAAATACCTGTTCTTTGGTCTTTCAGAAAAAGTCTGTTGAGCCATTACATAGAGAATTGTGCTTTATTTTGCTCTTGCTCTCACTGCAGTGTGTCTGTAAGTAGAGATCAGGAAGTAGCTCGGGCTCTGCAGGTGGAGGGACAGGGAAGGACATAGTTTGTGGGGTTTTTTCCTGTCACTCCAGTAGCACTAGGCTGTGCCATCTCACGGGGACTGTCTAATCAAGACCAGTTTAGCCACTGCTTCTTGACTGGGAGCCACAGTGTCAAAGAAGAGAAAGTAGGCTTTCAGACCAACCTCACGGCCCCTCTCCGCAGAGGGAGCCGAGAGCCCTCGTCACGCAGCTTGTCCAGCTTCCTGTGAGCACTACATGTGTTTCTGCAAGTAGCCACATGGTACATAGCTTGGACTGTTTAGGCCATAAGGTCTCTGTTCCAGCAACCCAACTCAGCTGTCGTGGCCAAAGAGTAGCCATAAACAATATCACGCAACTAAATTACATTGGTTGTGTTCCAGTAAAACTTTAATACACATTGGGATGTGAATTTCCTATAATTTCCATGTGTTTCAAAAACGTTGTTCCCATTTTGCTTTTCCTCCTACCATGTAAGAATAAACCCTCTCTGGGGCTCCTTGGCCTGTCAGAAACAGCTGGTGAGCTGGATTTGGCTCGTGTGTGTGTTTAGGATTTATTCCACTGTTGTTGGAAAAGCAGATTTTATGGAGAGACAAAGATCTTCCATCCTCTGGTTCATTCCCCAAAGGGCCGCAGTGTCTGGAGCTGTGCTGATCTTGAAGCCGGAGCCATGAGCTTCTACTGAGTCTCCCACATGGGTGCAGGATCCCAAGGCTTTGGACCATCCTCAACTGCTTTCCCGGGCCACAAGCAGGGAGCTGGATGGGAAGTGGGGCTGCCGAGACACGAACTAGAGCTCATATAGGATGCTAGCACTTGCAGGCAAAGGATTGGCCAGTTGAACTGTTCTGCTGGCTCCACAGCCTCTGGATGGCTAAGAAACAGGTTCTCGCATCTCATGTTCAGACATCCAGCCCTGCTCCTGCTTCAGTGTTAGCCCAGCAAGGTCTGCTTCGAACTTCAGAACTGTGAGGTAGCAGCTTTGAATCGTGGAAACACCTGTGTTTGATGAGCTGTGTTAGCGCAGCCTTACCTCGCTAATCATGGACTGGGTCATTCTTTCTAGTTCCTTACATAATGTAGGCTCTAGGTGTACTGAAGATATGCAGTAGCATTTTGGACTTTACCCATGAGATTCCCATGAGCAACCCCCTTGATAGTGACCAAAAATGCCTCCACATATTGCCAGGTGTCTCCAGGGAGAACACTTTTAGCTATACCTGAGAACCAATAAGTTTTCTTAAGTTTTAAGAAAAAGAAAATTTGGAAGGGTGCATAAGTCAGTCATAGCAGCTCTCTCTCTGAGATGGAACATGTTTACCACTCCTCAACCACTTCCTTAAAATAAAAAAAAAAGATTTATTTATTTTATTGGGAAGGTAGAGATACAGAAAGAAGGAGATACAGAGAGAAAGATCTTCCTTATGCTGGTTCACCTCCCAAGTGGGTGTAACAACAGGAGCTGAGCTGATCTGAAGCCAGGAGCCAAGAACCTCTTCTGGGTCTCCTACATGGGGACAGGGGTCCCAAGGTTTTGGGCTGTCTTCTACTACTTTTCCAGGCCACAAGCAGAGAGCTGGGTTGGAAGTGGAGCAGCTGCGACTTAAACCTGCGTCCACATGGGATCTCGGGTGCATTCAAAGCAAGGATTTAGCCAGTAGGCTATTATGCTGGGCCCACAACTCCCATTTTAAGATAAAATTGCTAACAGTTGTGGTAAGGTGAATGGTCCTACTTTTTTTGAGGAGTGAAAGGGTGACTGTTTTTAAACACGATTCACTTTGAAAGACAGGCATCACACATTTCAGTCTTCATGGATTTTACCATAAAAGGCAATTCTTTACATTGGAGACTACTCTTCTACCCAGTGTTACTGCATTTCTCCCCTTGCAGCTTCTGTCTTTAGCCCTTCCCTCTGTTGTCGTGACTGCCATCCCTGGTCCATTGGCACCTCTTGCATAGCAGGTGCGCACACACTCCATAGATTTGGCCTGTGTCCCTGGGGAACTCGTGGTCAAACACCTGAGTAAAGCTGGGAGCTTGTAGACCACATCTTGCACTGAGGATGTGGACGCTTGGTTACTCCCCCAGCTCCGCCCCCCTCCCCCCTTCCTGCTCTCTTATGAAGCTGAAGGACCGACGGCAGAGCTGGTTCCTTGGTGGCTCACAAAAGTGTGATCAGGCATTGGAGTGGTGATGACTGTGACCACGCTGGAAGTCACGAGCGGTGATGGAAGTCATTGGGCCAGACCCTGACTGCTGGTCGCGGGCATTTTCTGTTGTAGGGGTTTTTTTTCTTTCTTTCCTTTTTTTTTTTTTTTTTTTTTGTACCCTGAATGCCTTCTGATTGGGAACATTTCTATTTTTTTCTTGCCTGGTAAGTGGGCCGAGTGAAACTTCCTGTTGGCCACCACTGAAGCATTAGCCATGACCACACCTGCTCCAGGCGAAAGGCGAATAGCAAATGAAGGGCTGCACGGCTTTGCTACTTTGAGGCTTCCAAATTGTAAGGAAGAATCTGCTTTACCGACAAGGACATTAAAAATCTTGCCTGATAACAAGCCTTGTCTGAAGGACTGGTGAAGTTGCAGGACTGCCTGTGTAGGAAAAAACAAACCCCGGAGTGAAATGGCGAGTGGGAAGTTCCTTCCTGATCCGTATTGTTTTTGCAGTCACAGACAGGAAGCACTAAAGTGTGTTTTCATGCGCAGAGCCCGGGACACAAAGAAGGTTCTGACAAAGCAGAAAAGACCCACAGACCAAGTTTGATTTGTGCAGCAATGTCTGGTTTAAAGCCATCTGAATTAACAAGTGTTTGATGATGATGATGATGATGATGATTGGATTGCTCTTTTTTTCCTTTCTTGTTTATGTCTTGATACTGCTGATTTTACTTTAATGAACTAAGAGCAAAACAACAACACCCCACACTGAACAAAGATAACACATCCTGGTAAACCCCAGCTGGTTTCCATGGC
The DNA here is from genome assembly GCF_017591425.1 of Ochotona curzoniae. NCBI lineage: Eukaryota > Metazoa > Chordata > Mammalia > Lagomorpha > Ochotonidae > Ochotona > Ochotona curzoniae. The sequence goes on from NW_024465421.1 coordinate 11,261,144, forward strand.
TAATGTGCTTGGCTATCAGGGGACACCTTGGCCAATATTCTAAAGAACTGTGAGATTCCCTTTGGCAAAAATTCCACATCTCCGGTGAAGGTGAACATTCCCAAACAGTCCAGCATGGAAAGGGCCACGCCAGGCACCCAGAGGGATGGGGAGATGGGATCGTTGGGGCCAGTATGAGGGTACATAGAAGGTACAGATGGCCCGGCCTGCAGAGGAAGCTTAGGCGGGGGCCAGTCAGGATTGCATGTTCTGTTTTACTGTTATTTTCCTGAGTCTAGATCATTTTGAATAGTCTGTGACCTTTAAAATCTAATTCATATAAATGTTCAGCGTTGTTCTCAGCTTCCAGATATCTTTTCAGGTAAATTACCTCTAAACTGAAGACTTAACATCCAGTATAATAAGTACATTTTTTGGTTTTATTTTGGGTGGTATTCTGAGGTTTGGGTCGTGTTGTACTTTTAGAGATTGACAGTTGGACACATGGCTTTTAGAGGTATTTCATCTCTAACCATATCAAGTCTGTGACTTACAAGTGTTACACACTATCTTAAGAATTTTGGAACTATGTATGTGTTTGGTTTAAAAAGTAAAAACCGTAATAAATGGCTTATCACAAAGTACAATGAATTCTCAATCGCCCAGATTCCCCTGCCTCAGAGATAACTACTTGGATTTTTGTTAGTTTAAGATTTATTTATTTGAAAGAGCTTAGGAGAGAGAGATCATCCATCTGCTGATTCGCTTACCAGATTCATGCAATGGCTAGGACTGAGCTAGGTCAAAACCAGAAGCCAGGAGCTTCATAAGGCTCTCCCACATGGTTGGAAGGGGCCCACCCATTTAAACCCTCTTCCTCAGCTTTTCCCAAGCCATTAGCAGAGAGCTAGATTAGAAGCACATGAACCAGTGCCCGTAAGGAATATCTGTTGCAGGTAGCAGCTTTATCTGCTAAGTGTTAGTGCTAACTTTCTGTTGTGATAAGTGAGGATTTGGGACTCGCTTGTAACCTCTGTTTTTGCTCCCTGGTCCCTTCAGGGACATTCTGTTAGAATATTCGGGTATGTTTCTATTTGATGTTTTCATTTTTGTGTGCAGTCAGTTCAGACTGTACCATGATTACTTTTCTGATGGGCATTTTTGTTTCTTCAGAAGTTGATACTTGCTTTGTTTTTCACCTTTATCTTATGCAGCACTGTGCTCATAAATGTTTGAAAACAGGCTATCAAAAAAACCAACCCTGATATATATGTGTGTGTGTGTGTGTATGTATTTAAAGACAGATTTTAAAGATATGTATATATACATATATATATTATAACATATATTTTGAAGATTTGGTTATTTTTTACTAGAAAGGCAGATTTACAGAGAGAAGGAAAGACTGAAAGATGTTCCATCCACTAGTTCACTCCCCAAATGGCCACAATAGCCAGAGGTGAGCCAGTCTGAAGCCAGGAGCCAAAAGTTTTTTCCAGGTCATCTTCTGCTGCCTTCACAGATGTGTTATCAGGAAGCAAGATCAAAAGCAGGGCAGCTGGAACTTAGCCTGGCACTGTGATATGGCACGCTGGTCTCATAGTCTGTGCCTTCATATGGCCACTGAGGCTCAGTGCTGGTCACCATAATATGCTTTTGTTGTGAACTTTTGTAAGATTTATTTCATTTTTATTGGAAAGTTAGATACACAGAGGAGGAGAGACAGAGAGAAAGAGCTCCTATCTGCTGATCCACTCCCCAAGTGGCCACAATGGCTGGAGCTGAGCTGATCCGAAGCCAGGAGCCTCTTCCTGGTCTCCCATGCAGGTGCAGGGTCCCAAGGCTTTGGGCTGTCCTTGAGTGCTTTCCAGGTCACAAGCAGGGAGCTGGCTGGGAAGTGGGTTTGCCAGTATTAGAACTGGCACCCATATGGGATCCCAGTGCATGCAAGGTGAGGACTTTAGCCGCTAGGCTACTGTGCTGGGCTTGTGAACGTTTTTTGTTTTTAAAAATTTATTTATTTGCTTAAAAGAATTATAGAGAGAGGAGAGTGAAATCTTCTACCCACTATTCACTCTTCAAATTGCCACAACAGCTGAAGCTGGACCAGTCTAAAGCTAGGATGTAAAAGCTGCGTCTGGGTTTTCTACTTGGGAGCTGGTGTCCAAGCACTTGGGCCATCCTTTGCTGCTTTCCCAGGCGAATTAACAGGAGACTGGATGGGAAGTGGAGTAGCTGGGATGCTGGTGCTGCGAAAAAAGTGGTGCTTACCCACTTTACTGTAGCACTGGCCCCTCTTTCCATGGACTTTTTGAAGACTCTCTGTATTTGCTCTAGAACCCTCATGTTGAATTTTGGTGTTTTTTTCCCCCCCACATGTAAGCATTTTAGTAGGTTTTGGCATATCCTGGGAGGTTTCAGTGCTGAGGTGTTTTGTCAGTGGTGCACAGAACCCTGTCCAGGTGTGGGAACCTGTCTGGAGCAGAAAAGGTGAAAGTTTAGAGTCAAGAAGGGTGTTTGCTAGAGGGGGTGAATATGCCGGTGGATGGCACAGAGGGGTCTGATGTGAAGCTATGGCAGTCTTGTGCCCGCCATGTTTGATTTTCCTAACTGGTATGACTACCTCATGTCTGCAGCTTCAGCAGTACCTTGTGCCATGTGTGGCAAGCAGGAGCCAGGATGGCGCATTTTGGCTTGCTCCTTGCTGGTGGAGTTGAGAGTTGGCTGCCTCTGCTGGCGTGAGCCTTGTTGGCTTTGTCTCTGGCCTTTGGAGTTACTTGAGTGACAGCCAAGTTGTGGTTTCCTAGAATGGCTAGCGAGAGAACCATTTGTACAGGCATCTCCGAATAGTAGGAGCCTGATGGTGAACTCTCTAGGACAATGTCCAACTTGACTGGCATGCTGCTGCCCTGAGTGTAGGCTGCCATGAATGTTGGGGGGACCATGATGCTTCTTACCCTCACCCACAGCTTGTGCTGCTCTGAGCTAAGCAGTACGTTGAGGTCATTCTAGGGGAGTCTCACTCACTTTTTGGCCAAGCTTCTTTTCCTTCTCCTGTATGAGTTCATGACCAAGATCATGCATACAGTCTTTCCCATTCTCACTCCTACCCTCCTTCCCACATTCTAAAGTATCTATAATATATTCATAACCTTTTTCATGAAAGGCTGAGAGACAGTAGAGATCTTGCATCTGTTTGCTCACTGCTCAAATGTGTACGATAGCCAGGGCTGGGTGAGGGCAAAGGCTGGAGTCCAGGACTGGATCCAGGTCTCCCTCAGTGGTGTTGGGACTCAAGTACTGGACCCATCACCTGCTGCCTGCCAGTGTGTGCCGTGGCACAAAGCCAAAGTCAAAGCATTCAGACTCGGGCACACCAGTGCAGGATGCTGGCATCCAAGACAATGTCTTAACCTCTGTGTCAGACCAGGTCCCTACCCTGTCATACCCCTCACTGTTTAGAGCAGAAACAGACTTTTTGTTTTTCTTAAAAAAAAAAAAAATTCCTTGTTCACATCAGTGGAAATTTGGTAGATACCAAATAACTTGAATCTGTTTGCTCTTTGAACTGATATCCAAAAATGGCACTTAACTTTCAGGGACTCCGGATATTCACAATTTTATGTAGACATTTTGAACTGTAAAAAGAGGTAAAGTAATTATGGTTTTGCAGCTGAGGCTGCGGCAGCTTAGCATGCCCCTCTTCTGATCGTTGGCGGCTGTGTTGGCTTTTATGGAAAGATAGGTGAAGTTAACAGTAATTCTAAAGCAAAGGGACAGTTATGAAGATGTGTTATTCCTTCTGAAATGAAAGTAGGGACAGACCATTGTTACTGCTGTGTTTGATGGTTCAGATTTGATTTTTACATCTTGTATCTAGACTTGTGCCGAATTTGCTTCAATAAGGATATGAAACTGGGAAATGATCATTCTAGAACTGAAATGTAAGCTTCTCTTGAGCAGTCTTTTCTCAAAGTGTGCTCTATAGACCTCCCGCAGTGGAATTCCGAGTAGAGAGGACCTTGTTAACAATGCTTGCTCTCATCTGGACTTACTGAAATGCCACAGAATCCCGAAGGCAGTCTCGCCAGGTCTCTCTGTCTGTTTGGGACTGCAATTCTCTGCCAACGTTTGCTTATTTATACTGTTTGGTTTTGCCAAGTTGTCTGCCGATGGGAACATTGGCGAGGCGCTTCCCCTTGTCATTCTGATTGCTCTGCTTTCAACTCCAGACTAATAGTTATTACACGCCATGAGCTACTTTTCATTCCTGGGTTTCTAACTCTCAACCTTTGATTTTTCCCACAGAGCCGAGAGAACAGAAGTCCTGAGTGATGATCTGTTACAGGTAACAGAATATTTTAAATGCTGTTGTTTAAGGCCATAGGTGAGGCTAGAAGCTCGTGAGATTCAGTGTGTGTGTGTGTGTGTTTACAGTCTGAAAGAGAAATGAATTAACCTAGTTTCCAGCAAGAAAGAGATACAGTTGGCTGGTGTGGTAATAAAAAGGAGATCTGAAACTGTGGTGTCATGTGATGGAGGTCACATGGAGCTGGTCTCATTCTTAAGTTCCAGGTGTCGGAGCTTGGTGAGGGAGAGGCCTGGCCAGTGTGCCGGCCCTGTGGCCCGGTCACAGTTCCTGGGTAGGTGATTCTCCGGTCCGTGGCTGTGATGGCACCCTTGATGGGCCAAGCCCCATGCGTGGAAGCTGAGGGTTTGCTGGCTCTTGTGTTCTTGCACTCTAGCAATAGGCGCAATGACTGCAATACCCAAAACTAAACCAGTCCAAAGCCAGGAATCAGCAGCCAGGAGCTTCTTCTGGGTCTCCCACATGAGTTCAAGGGCCCAAGGACTTGAGCCATCCTTTGCTGCTTTCCCAGTCCATAAAGCAGTGAGCTGTTTTAGAAGTGGAACAGCCAGGACATGAACTGGAGGCCATATGGGATGCTAACGCTGCATTTAGAGGATTAGCTTGTTATGCCAGCATGCCAGCACCAATAAATCTTTTTAAAAAGGGACAAGAGCCACCTTAATTTAAAAAGATAACTGCTCTCATCATGCCATGGCTGTGCATCCTTCTAGTTATGACAGTGTCTGCAGGTAGAATATTGTAAGAGTACTTCTGGGGTTTATTTGTTATATCTATAGATCTATATGTATAGATAGATATAAAGAGACAGGGATCTTTCCTTTGCTGATTCGGTGCCCAGATGTTGACAGCAGGCAGAGCTGAGATAGGCTGGAGCCAGGATCCAGAAACTCCATCTGGGTCTCCCAGGCACGTGAGCCATCTCCCAGTGTGTGCGTCAGCAGGGAGCTAGGTTGCAAGCAGAGCCGATATGCAAACCCGAAATTCCAATATGGGATGCAGGCATCCCAAGCATTGACTTCACAGTTGCACCACAAAGTGTACCCCAAGATTTCCTTTAAAGTTATATGTGTTCTTAGTGAGGTTTTATAATGTATTTTAAACTCATTTTTCAGAAATCCTTCCTTGGTTCAGTTAAGCTTTAACTAAACTAGATTTCCATGTCCTCATTTTCTGGCCCACATCCCACATCGGAAGTACACATTATCTGCTGATCCCTCATGTCCTGAGGCGAGGCGCTTGCAGGATGATAGTCTGCATGGAGCCCGGCTGGCAGTTGTACTTTCTCGTCCCTCGGTGCAGAAGTCCACTGGAGTCCAAGGGGTTTGCCAGGGTCTGCCACTCCAGGTCTGCTGTCACAGCTTGCAGTGTTTTCCCACTCTGGGTCCAGGAGTTTCCCCTGAGATTGCAGTGAGAGCCTGGTGCCTGGGTACCTGAATCATGGCCGGGTCTGCTCCTCTCTGGCCTTGGGGATTTGCTTGCTGTGGCTGTCAGGCTTCTCCAGAGAGCCGGCGGGTGGGGCTTATGCACGGGCAGCCAGCCGCAGGGGCGTTCGTCAGGGGATTGGGCTCACTGGGTCGTGGCAGCTGAGGAGCCCCACAACCAGTCTAGTTAGAGACCCTGGGATACCCAAAATGTGCCCCCCTCACAAGCAGGGGACAGTGTGGTCTGCTGCTCAGCTCAAGGCAGAAAGTCTGAGTGCCAGCCAGGGGCGGCAGTGAGTGGCGATTACGGAGTTCAGAGGCCAGCAGCTGCTGGCCAGGGCAGGAGTTGAGTCTGCCCCAGGTGTGAGAGCGAAAGGCCAAGACACCTTCCCCTCCGTCCTCTTCAGCCGCCCAGCCCACAGGAATCTCACAGGTACATCCAAAATACTGCTTTCCCAGAGTTTTAGGTCTTCTGTAAGCCAGTTAATACCACAGAATTAAAATGAACGATCACACTTAACGCTCCCTGTGCCTCATTTCCGCACGGGGTTGTCGGGAGGGGCAAATGAGCTCAACATGTAAACACTGGCAGCGGAGCTTGGCATGGGGGAGGGGCCCGATGGAAGCAACTTGTTGTTATCGCCACTGCTCCAAGCCGCGCAGGAGGAGGGGCTCCTGGGAAATCTGACCTGTGAGACGCCGCTTGATTGGCCACGTATTCTTCTGCCTCTTTCCTCAGGGCTCTGTTGGAGCCACTGCCCTTGATTTTTGTTGGACAGTGTTTGCCCAGGAGGCTGCAGATCCCAGAGGGTGGGGTCCAGATTGTGTTCACGGCTGTTTCCCTGATACCTGGCACGGGGACTCAGCAGCCGTGTGTCCTGTTTGCTCACCATAGGGAGACCGCCTTCTGCTCCAAGGACAAACAGCATTCCAGCTCCTCAGCACCAGCCGGGACTCCTGGCCTCGGGCCCTCCACCTCCTGGTGGAAGTGGGGATCCAATCAAATCAAGAAATTGTTGGGTCTTTGGTTTTCTAATGTTCTTCAGTGTTTTATTTATTTATTTATTTATTTTTGTCATTTTAATTTGAAAGATCAGAGAGAGAGAGAGACAGAAATCTTGCTTCCGCTGTCTCACTCCCCAGATGCCTGCCACAGTCCGTGCTGGGCCCGACTGAACACGGGAGCCAGGGACTCTCTCTGGGGTCTCCCACGTAGGTGACAGGGGCCCAGTGTCCATCACCTGCTGTTTTCTAGAATGCACGTCACCAGGAAGCCAAGCCTGCATCCCACACCCTCTGATAAGGGGATGCGTGTGTCCCAGGCAGCGTCTTGACTGCCTGCCCAACGCCTGCTGCTTTCCGTAGTTTGAAATGTGGTCTTTATATAAGGTTTTGCGCGGTGTCTGCTCCTTGGTGTGACTTCGTTGCAAGATCAGAGTTGGGGGGAGCTGCGGGTGTGGTAAGGACCTCCACAAAACAGCACACACTGTCTTTTTGGATAAGATGTTTTTTTCAGGATCAAAATGAATTCTGCTCTGAATTTGTTGATTTTTCTTTAAAATAGAAAGCATCCCCACGGGCCTGCTCTCATTCTTCATGAGTCATCAGAATGAGCATGTTTGGCATTCCTTCCTGTAACAAGCGACGCTCTTTGCCATAAACAGCCATCTCCCAGCAATAGCTTTTGGGGGAAGCGACTCGTGATGTCCGGATCCCCTAAGCTGATGCTTCGTCCTGATGACTCTGTATTCTGTTTTAGAAATTGTATTTAGAAACAAAACAAAACAGAATCCACCCCAATAAGGTAAAATTTGAAAACTTGAAATCTCAAGTTCAATGTTAGTACATTGGTTTTTGAGCCTTCTCTCTGAGGGTGCCAGGCGCTGGACGGACTTCTGGGTGTCCCCTGGGCTTTGCTTGTGGACAGCTGAGTCTGGACCTGGAACATACACTTGCCATTTTGCTTAGTGGCTTGTGCACTGAACACCACCACTCAGTCTGACAGAAGGTTCTAGTCAAGACTAGTCAAGACTCTCTGCCTTTTACATACGGCAGTCCCGCAGCAATGAGATGCTCCGTGTGAGGGAGGGAGGTCAGTGGTTCTCAACCAGGGGCCGTTGGGCCGGCTCGGAGATATTTGACAATATCTAAAGACCTGTTTGGTGGTCACAACTTAGAATGTGGAGCTCTACTGGTATCTAGTGGGTAGAGACTAGAGATGTAGTGAAATATACCTCAGTGTGGTTGTTTCCACCCAGGAGCAAAGAGGTTAGACTGCAGGATCCTGTCCCTACCTGCAGGCAAGCATCATGGGAGATAGAGCCCGGCTTTTCTCCTGTAAAGCTGACCGATGTTCTCTGCCTTGTCAGATCGAGCGGCGCCTGGACACGGTGCGGTCAATGTGCCACCATTCCCATAAGCGCCTGATGGCGTGCTTCCAGGGCCAGCATGGCACGGACGCCGAGAGGAGACACGTGAGTATACAATGACTCGAGGCTCCATTCCTGTGTCTCTCAGGGGTTTTTCACCCTTAATTGGTTGCTTTTTATTCCCCGCAAGCAGCATGAGCAGGTTTTGTCTTTGGATTGTTCTCGTCTGTGACCGTCCACACCCGTGACACCTTCTGACCAGGACGTCACTGGGCCGCAAGCCCTCCTTACACGGCATTTTCTGCAGGTGCCTTTGAGGGTTGAGGCAGCCACTTGATACTGATGAGAGTGGACATGTTGCTTAGGAATACTGTCATGGCAGAAACCTGAAAGCTATCTCAAACCCCACAGAAAGTACTAGCAATTCCTTGGCCTGCCGACAGGAAGATTCTGTGATTGGGAGGGCCCTAAGGTTTGGTCTGGCTTATCAGTGAGGTCCCAGAGTCCTGTTTCTTGTGCCTCTCTCTGCTCCGCACTCCCCAGTGTCTGTCGCTGTGGAGGCACCCCGCAGGCTCCTAGCACCTCCTGTGGGCCCCTGCTTCTAGTGTGTCCAGAAGGAGTTGGGAACATCTCTTGTAGTGATTTTTCTAGTAGAGTGAGGAAGCTTCCTTTTTCTAAGCCCTCAGCAGATTGCAGTCCTTTTCTGTCCTCAGGATGCTCATCCCTGAACATCCTCATTAACCCTTGGTAGATCCTGAAGAAACATGAAGGGTGTTGGTAGAGACAGAAGGAAGGACAGATGCCAGGAGAGGAATCCAGTGTCTACCCCAGGGAAGTAAGCTCAGGGGTAATGCATATTATGAAAAACTATGTATGGATTTCTACAGTTGCCTGTGCCAAAACAAACTTACCCTTCAATTCCATTTTTTCCATCAATTTTTTGAGATATTTTCATATTTTGGTCTTGGAGTTTCAGTACCCTGACCCCAAAACCACAAACAGTCCTATTTCCTGATATACAAACGAGGGAATCTTGCCCACGACGATGCACACAACCCTGAGTTCCCTTCCCCCACAGGGAGGGGCTTTGGGCCTTCCAGTGGTGACAGCTTTTCTATCTCCAGGGATGAATTTTCAAAGCTCTAAAGTATCAATTGGTAAAATGCCTGATAACCGGGCACGGAGAAAAGAATCTAGACCTCACTGGGCCCATAATGTAAAGGCTGTGGCACTAACACAGGGCTGGCTGAGGCAGGCACCTGCCTCTCTCTCTCCAGTTCTGTGTGTAGGGGGGGCAGGCACCCTGTAGGGTTACCACCCTACTGATTGCTGTGACTTTCTCCATAGTACGTGACTGCTGTGGTCTCGCAGCTGCACTCTCTTCCCAGATGCAAAGTGTGGACGCCCTCAAAGCCCTGTCTTTGGCACTTGTGTTTGAAGGGTGATGGGGACGGGGCAGTTGGGGAAGGGAAATAAAAAGGAAAAGAAGCTATTAGGCTTCAAAACTGAGCCAAGCACCTGGGCCTCTGCTGACCACCTGCCACTAAATTCCCCCTTTCTACCTCACACACAATCTCCAGGAAGCCTTCCCCACTGTTTCCCTCCACCTCAGTCCCACTCCTGGTCTGCTGTGTGTGGCACTCTGGGCCTATCTTATGTACCATGATACTTTATAATTATCCACTTGCAGGACATGCATTTGGCATAGTGATCAAGGTGCTGCTTGGAATGACTCGGGCTCCTGCCACCCGTGTGGGAGACCAAGATGGAATCTCAGGCTCCTGGCTTCAGCCTCGCTCAGGCGTGGCTACCATTCGGGGAGTGAGCCAGCAGATATAAGATAACACTCTGTCTCACCCTTTCTCTCTCTAACTGCCTTTCAAACAAATGAACTCAATATTGGGGGCAGGGATGGGGAGATTCCATTTGACATACCTGGGTTTGAGTCCCAGTTCTGCTTCTGATTCCAGCCTTATGCTAATGAAACATCCTGTGTGTGTGTGTGTGTGTGTGTGTGTCTGTCTGTCTGTGGTAGGAGGGGAACAACCTGTGGTTGATGATTCAAGCATGGTTGGGTTCCAGCACCCATGTAGGAGACCCAGATTGAGTTCTGGGTTTCTGGTATTGGCCTGGGCCAGTGTTGACTGTTGCAGCCATTTGAGAAATGAACCAGAAGATGTAAGATATTGCGTTTTCTTTCTGCCTTTTAAATAAATTTAAAACTTCTTAAAATTGAATTCCTATTAGAAAAAAAAATCTATGCATGTGTATCTTCCCCTAACAGGCCATAAATACATTGTATCTATTTTATATCTCTAGCCTTATTACACAGGTTTTTGATAAATGTTTGTTTTTCAAGCATAAATGGCACATTCCAGCTGTTTCAGAGCTGACAGCAGGAACCCACAGGACAGAGCAGGTGTGAAGGACAGCCACTGGTCTTCAGTATGAATGAGAGGAAGTAGGAGACAGGCTGATAAGACAACGTGGCATCAGGTTACAAAGGGCTTACGTCCCGCTGGAGAGCTTGGACTTCATTCCAGGCAGTGGGAAACAAGCAGTGTCTCTCACAGAGGCTCCCCTAGCATGGGACACATCCGTCTCTGGGAACTGCTCCACTATGCGATGTTTACCATCTGGGTCCTTACCGTGAGAATGCTGGGAGTCTGCCCCATTCCTTATGGTGACTCATGTTCCCTGCCTACTTCCAGACATCTCGGGGTGGGGGTGGAGGGAATGGCAGTTAGAGCACCTTACCATTGAGAGAAGTTTATTTTTTTTAGGCAGGAAGATAGTAAAATTGATTGGTATTTCAGAAAGTGGATTCTGGTGGTTGGGTTGAAGACAGACTGGAACGAGGGGAAATGAAGAGGCAGGAAGCATAGTGAGCAGGCGAGGACACCAGGCCAGGTAACAGGAAGTCGGGACTTGGGTTCAGGTGCAGGTGGTGAACATGTGGTGGAGGACATTCCAGAGAATCACAGAATGTGCTCATGAGACAGCCATGCCAGGGTGGAGGAGAAAGTGAAGGGGATAGAGAACAACCCCACAGTTTCTAGCTTGCAGTGTAGGAGAGATGGAATTTGAGAGAGTCGACACAGGAGGAAGAACCGGTCGCACATGTTGAAGTGGCATGGAAGTCAGTGGCACCGGCACATTTGTTAGAGAAGGTGGCCCAGAGGACAGGGCTCTGAGGACGGAGAGAAGCATGCAAGGAGACATTTGAAGAGGGCCAGCAGAAGAGCTGTCACAGCGGGAGAATGAGAGGCAGCAGCGGGCCAGGGCCAGTGCATGGGTCTGGACCCAGCAGCAGCAGGCATTCCTGGAATCATAGGCGTATGCAGACTTCCAGCAGAACCCTAACTCTTGTGCAAAGAGGAAAAATCCTGTTGTCAAGGTGCCTCAGAAACGTCCATGGGAGACACAAACACAGGTTACTTGTACCGGCTTTTCCTTCTGGGTTGTTTGATGACAGAGCCAAATCCCAGCTTCCCTATGTGCCAATGAAACTGCCACCCTATGTGGCGTGGGCTCTAAGGGTTATTAGCTCACGCTCATTAACTAGGAACCTGTTAAAGCAAGGACAGAGTTGCGTAATGACTGAGAGCTGCTGTACTCTGCTGGTGGCCCCCGGGGACCTGAAAAACAGAGGCTTAGCTTGCTAGCCACAACACTAGCCCCATCTATGAACTTATTTACTTATTTATTTTTATATTTATTTCACTTGAAAATCAGAGTTATGGACAGACAGGGACAGACAGAAATCTTCCTTCCACTGACTCAGCCCCAAATGACTGCCACGGACAGAGCTAGGCCTGTCTAAAGCTAGGAGTCAGTAGATTCTTCCTTGTCTCCCATGTGGGCACAGGGGCTTAAACCTGTGAGGTATCCTCTGCTTTACTAGGCCGTCAGCAGGAAGCTGGGTCAGAAGTAGAGCAGCCTGGTCTGGAACCGGCACCTAGATATGTCACGGTGTTGGTCCTCCAGCCATGAACTTTCTAAAGTACCTTTGTACAGACTGGAATCTTCTATGGCCCTTGCTAAAATAGACTCCTGTGTTCCCCTTTGACTCACAGGGTTGCAGAATTGCACAAAGTGTAATTCTCTGGGTTATTGTCTTGATCTGATATTTCACTTCCTGTAGAAGGCAGCATAACTTGAAGATTTGAATTACTCTGTTCTCGTGTTCCTCGACTAGAAGTGTAGCATCCAGGAATGGTCTCCTTTTGGGTCAAAGTAGCTCCTTATTTGTTTATTTCAACTTGTGGGAGGGGAGGTGGGTAAGTATATTTGTTCGTTATTTTCAAAGTTCAGTGTGCTTATTTGACTCAGGTTCTGTGTATATCTTTTCAAAATTCAGAGAATAGTTCATAGAGCATGAAGTGCAGTCTTAGCCTGCCCTGTTCCCCAGACACTCAGCTCCCCTAACTCCAGAGTTACTGGAGTGAGCAGTTCCTTACGTAGGTGCTCACAGCACACAAGCTGGTGTGTGTGTAAGTGAACCTTTGGGAGAGAAGTGTCAGCATCGCCTGTGTTTTTGCCACAAGACATCTTTCTGTTGGGAAGGCCTGATTATATGGAGGGTCGCAGAATCAGAAATCTCTTTTCACCATCAGATTCTGCTGTGAGGGCAATCCACTCCCTCCCTTCAGACCTCTGCTGCTCGTACCGAGAGCTAAGCCATCAGCCATTGGCAGTAGACTAGGACTCATCCTTGGACACTGAGGTCCAGCTCTCCTGCTCTGGCTGGGATACATGGCCAGGTCATTTCCTTGGCTTCAGGTTCCTTGACTGTATGATGAGAACACACAATCAGGTGATTCCAAAGTCATTGCTAGCTGTAAAACCCAAGATAGGACAAGAGTGGCTTCAAGCTTAAGAACATTACAAAGTACATTTTTGAGAAATATGTAGCTAAGTGTTATAAAATACTTAATGCTACCGTTTAGGATGATAGACAAGTTAGAAGACAATTTAAGACTGACCCCTCTCCCAAAAGGTTCTGAATTTGAGGACTGTGTTGCATTTATTTGTCTTGGTAATCTCTTAGCAAGCAGGGTGTCTCCCTCATATTTCCAGGGCGTAATACAGATTGAACATGCTTAACCTGAAAAAGCAAACTACTCCAGAATTTTTTGAGTGACCAGGTGACACTCAAAGCAGGTCTGGGTTTTGGAACATCTCCCCACTAATGCTTGAACCCTGACAGGCTGTTTCTTAGCTTTGCAATGTACCCCGAGGCAGCAGTGAGAGTGATCAGGCTGGGTACCTGATAATGAAAAACAGAATTGTCTTCTGCCTTCCAGAAAAAGCTCCCTCTGACAGCTCTTGCTCAGAATATGCAAGAAGCATCAACTCAGCTGGAAGACTCTCTCCTGGGGTGAGTCGGCTACTTTGAGAGCACCAAATGCCCTGTGTGTTAGTGGGAGTGGATGGGTCCTGGGTGGTGGACGTGGATGTCACCCGTGGGACCAGATGGGACTGTAGGTGCAGTGACGTGGCTCATCCACCAGACCCCATGAGAGAAAGTAGAGCTGAGGCCGCTCAGTTACCGTAGAGAGGGCCGCTAACAAAAGTGACTGCTGGGCTTGACTGACTCCTCTGAGCTTGGGTATGGGCTGTTCCTGTTAACCAACGGTTGATACAGATGTATAAACTACCTATCCCTTTTAGTCCTTGAGCCACTGCCTTCAAAAATGGTCACCAAACTCTCCATGATGGTCAATGGAAAGAGTAGGATTTCTTTTATATTTAGGTTGTCGACATAGGGAGGAGTTTTCATCAGCAAAGCTGATGTCCTGCAGTAGGCCGGCTGTCTTTCCAGAATGTGGGCCCGTTGACTATCATTACGCCTCCCGTGCTGCTGCCACTCATCACCCTCCCATTGTCTTCTCTGTATTTGAGGGGACTGGCCCTGGGTACGGGCAGGGGAGGCTGTGCCACAGGCTGACATCTTGTCACTCCCCACACCCCCATCCTGCCACCCCAGGCCTGGGTGTGTTTCTGTGTTTGTACCTCCCCACATGATGATGTCATCATCGCCACAGCAGCAGGAGGGTGTGTGCTGGCCCCAGGTAACAGCTCATACAGTTCATGAGTCCTCAGAATAGCCCAGAGAGCAGGTAATAACAAGGATGCTATGGTACAGATGAGGAAATAGACAAACAGGGAGGGTAAGGAAACTGCCTCAAACCAGACAGCTAAGAAATAGCAAAGCTATATTTGAACAGCTTGGCACCTCTGAGAGAACGCTGTTAACCACAGCACCACACCCCCTCATATCATGATTCTAGTGTCAGGAAAACCTCACAGAGAGCCGGGGACAGGACGAGAAGGAAAGAGAGTGCTCTTGGTGTGGCATCAGCTGTATGTTCACAGGAAGACAATGTGAAAACAGTGTAACACATCCTTCACCTGGGCAGTAGAAAGCCCCACTTGCTTTGTTTCATTCTATGGGAGGCGCTCACTAAGGAGCCTGCAGCACCGTGCAGTGACCTTCCCATGCGGTTTAAGAGGTTTGAGGTATTTTGAGAAGCACTTGGTTTCCAACCGACTTATTGTGATGCCGTGGTTCACACACATCCCCCACCTGCACATACAGGCCAAGTACATTACCATAACCACATGGGTGCAGGGGCCCATGGACTTGGGCCGTCCTCTGCTGTTTTCCCAGCACGTTAGCAGGGAGCTGGATGGAAGGTGGAGCAGTCAGGACTTAAACTAGTGCCTGTATGGGATGTTGGCTCTTCAGCAGCAGCCCTAGTCATTCTCATTTTAAAGCGCTAGTCAGAGGATTCGGGTTCCAGGCAGTGCCCTGAGCCTTTTCTGTTTTGAAGACTTTACTGGGTTGTGCTGTAGCGTGTTCCCAGCTGTAGCCAGCAGAACGGTGGCCACATGATAACCCCCATGCCGGACTGATGAGCCTGTTGTTGGGTCTTGTTCTTAAAGGAAGATGCTGGAGACATGCGGGGATGCTGCGAATCAGCTGGCCCTGGAGCTCTCGCAGCACGAAGTCTTTATTGAAAAGGAGATTGTGGACCCTCTGTATGGCATAGCAGAGGTGGGTGCTGGGCCCTGTGGCACAGGGGGCTGAGGTTGGTGTGGGTTGGTCACTGAGAATTTAACAGTGACCACTGACTTTAGCATGTCCACCTTTGCGACCATAAGGGCATTGGTTGTGGGTTGGGGAATTACAAAATCCTATGCTGGAGAGAATACAGACTTATGCTAAATAGCCCCAAGCACATCCTGTTCGCTGTGTTGCTCCTTCCAGGTGGAGATCCCCAACATCCAGAAGCAGAGGAAGCAACTCGCTAAGTTGGTGTTAGACTGGGATTCAGTCAGAGCCAGGTAAGGTCAAGCTGTGAAAACAGCCCATGGTGCAGTGTAAGTATGCCATAGCTCCAGCATCCATCACCGTCTCCACTGCAAGTACACAGAAAGGACCAAGTCCCAACCCCCTGCACTTGACCCACAGCCTGGGTCACGGCCTGGTTATACCTCCTTTAGACCTCTTTCTCCCAAAGTGGGCAGCGGGGATGTTGTTAGAACATTCTGTTCTTAGTGAGCCAGCAGCAAAAGGAAACAGAAAAAAACAAAAACAAAAACAAAAACCAAAACAACAGAACAACTAAGGAAACCTACTAAGAGTATTCAACAGGGGACAGTGCTAAGAGTCTGGCTGTAGGAATGGTGGGAGGTTAGAAGAGGCAGATCTGCAGTCCTAACAGCCCTGAGGGTCCTGCTGTGCCGTAAGCCCCAGTACTTAGACCTGACCTTCACGATCAAGAAGCTTGCACATGCCAGGGAAGGGCTTGCGTCAGCCGTGGGAGCCAGCCCAGAGGGAGGCCGAGTTACAGATGTGTCGGCCAGCAGTCCTTAGGAATCCCTGGCGAGCTGCCAGCTCAGCTCTGGCCTCGGAGTTTTTATCAGCAGTGGACAAGCCTTTCCGCTCAGGCGGGTGAGAGTTGCAAACAGGGACACAGCCACCACGGCAAACTGTTCTGTCACAGGGGCTGGCAGGCTTCATGCAAGGGGCCAGCTAGTCAGCCCGGATGGCTCTGCTGCTGCATAGATGGAGAAGGGTGGCCGTGGTCCAGGGAAACGTGATTCACAAGAGTGGGCAACCCTGCTTACTCCTCTGGGTTGATCCGAAGTGATAGTCTCTGCCTAAGACACACCTTTTCATAGATGGAGCTATCCTGTGTCAGGTTTTTTCTTTTTAAGATTCATTTAATTCTATCTGAAAAGCAGAGTTACAAAAACAGGAGAGACGGAGAGAGAGAGAGAGGTCTTCCAAATATTGCTTAACTTCTCAAATGGCCACAGTGGCCAGAGGTGGACCTGTCCAAAGCCAGGAGTGATCTTTGGGGGTCTCCCACCTGGCGCAGGGCTCCAAGGATCTAGATTTTCCTCTGCTGCTTTCCTAGGCCATTAGCTTACAGGTAAATAGGAATTGGAGCAGCTACGTTAGAACCAGCACCAATATGGGGTGCTGGTACCCCAGGTGGAGGCTTAGCTGGATACACCACAACACCAGCCATGTCAGGCTTTGATCACAGAGTTAGGAAGTAGCTGTAACAGGGCTGCATTTGCTTGTTTCTAAGATGCCAGTGAGTGTTAAATGCATCCTGCTAAACTAATACCAGCTTATTGGAGGGGCAAGGACAGCAGTCCATTAAATGTTCCCAGCAGAGGCACGTATCTGGTACATATTTGCTGCTTAGGTCACCTGCATTTGATTTCAGAAAGCTTGGTTTGGTTCCTGGCTCTTCGCAGGTGGCACAGGAGTCATGAGGAGCCCTCAAGAGCAGGAGCTGGGAGCCAGATCCCCAGGGAACATTCCTGATTGAAGCAGGAGAGAAATCAGGGGTGTTGCCTAGCAAGGATTCCGAGGTGGTGTGCTCAGGAAAGGAGTTCCATGCTTGCTTTGCAGGAGCAAGTTTGTGTGAGACAAGCTGTGGTCATTGGCACTCAAGCAGACAGCAGCCTGCCATGGCCGGCAGCTGGTCTCTCTTCATGCCTGCTTGCCTACTTTTAGGATACACCTGAGGTGACATTTGGTGTACTGATGCCCACTGCAGGGAGAACTGGTTTGCAGGGTAGTCTCTGTTTAGGCTCCATCATGTTGTGTCTGTACAGTGGCTTCTCAGATCCTGGTTGTTGTTTGGTTTTGCAGGTGGAACCAAGCCCACAAATCTTCAGCAACCAACTTTCAGGGACTTCCATCAAAGATAGACACTCTCAAGGAGGAAATGGATGAAGCTGGAAATAAAGTAGAGCAGTGCAAGGTATGAGAATTCCCTCGTAAGTGTGAACCAGCATTGATCTTTGGTTTTTCACAAATGATGGGTTAAAGGTCAAGTCCTGGAAATTATTTAACATTCTATAAAATTCTGTTTGGAATAACCATACTATCAGAGATGGCTTTTCTTTGTTTTCTGCAGGTACTCTATTTTATAGTGAGAATAAAACATTATTTTAAATATTCAAGTAGTTTTTTTTTTTAAAGATTTATTTATTTTTATTGGAAAGGCCAATTTACAGAGAAAAGGAGAGAAAGTTTCCATCTGCTGGTTTATTGTCCAAATAGTTGCAGTGGTTGGAACCGAGTGTGTCTGAAGCCAAGAGCCAGGCGCCTCTCCTGAGGCTCCCATGTGGGTGCAGGGTCCCAAGGCTTTGGGCCATCCTCTGCTACTTTCCCAGGCTGGAAGTGGAGCAGGTGGGACATGAACCGGCACCCATATGGGATATAGTGCTTGTAGGCAGGGGATTAGCCAGTTGGCCTATTGTGTCATCCCCTGAGTAGGATTTAAAAAAAAAAAAAAAAAAAAAACTTGATTAAAATGTTTAACCTTTTTAAAATTTAAAAAAAGATAGCTTTTAACAAAGGAGAGAGAGGGTACAGTTTTTTGGTGCAGTGGTTAGGATGTTGCTTAGATATCCATATCGCATTTTGGAGTGCTTGGATTTGAGTCCATGCTACGAGCAAGTAGCCGGATGGTAACTGCAGCAGGTGGGACATGAACCGACACCCATATGGGATGCTGATGTTAACCAGCCAGTGTTTAGTGATCAAGAAGCAACAGTGTGACCCATGTACGTGATGGTCTCAAGGATGTGTTAGAGCACAGTCTGTGGCCTTGGGTCACTGCCCAGTCACGGACCCTCACCCACAGGCCTCGATCTTGCTCTGGGACTTTCACCTACTCACAGACTGTTGTCAGTAGAGATTGACCTTGGTCTCCAGCACCAGCAATCTGTGAACTCAATATTCTGGAAACTGCTGTCTGCCCTGCTCTTCTCTGTCGAATCACACGGTTGGTTCTTAAATTTGCCCGCAGCAAACAGTGAAACAGAGTCTTCTACCCTTGTTCTTCTAATTTCCATTTCTCCAAATAGGTAACTACTGTCACTAAGTTTTTTTTTTTTCTTCCAGTTATATTTTTGTACACATTTGGTAATGGCCAAATATAACATTTTCCTTTTCTATATCATTTGTAAAAAATTTTGAGAGGTAGAAACACATACATACACACACACACACACACACACAGCTTCCACCAACTTCTCAGATGCCTGCAACTCTCAGGGCTGGGCCAGATCTGAAGCCAGGAGTTAGAAATTCAATCCAGATCTCCCATGTGGGTCCAGAACCCCTACTTACCTGAGCTGGCGTCACTGCCTCCCAGAGTCTCCCCCAGCAGGAGGCTGGAGTCCGTAGTTGGAGCTGAGTGTGGAATCTTAGACACTGGCATCCTAGCTGGTGACTTTAACTGCTAAGCCAAACATCATGCCCAAAGGTAATGCTGTGGTAATATTCAGTGTGTCTCAGAGACTTTCCGTGTTAATCCTGCAGCTCCTGTTCTCTCTCTGTCAGCTGGTAGACGTGTAATCTGCCTGTTGCCCCTGCTTGCTGGTCCCAGAGCACTCTGATTATCATTTATGCTGTAGCCTTCTGTTGCCCCTGTCTTCAGTGAAGTGTCTTGTCTTCACTTCCCTAGGATCAGCTTGCAGCGGACATGTACAACTTCATGGCCAAAGAGGGGGAGTACGGCAAATTCTTTGTTACGGTAGGTACCTTCCCTTGGTAAAATGTAAAATTGAGTCATATTAGCTCTATTTTTTTTTTGCAAAAAAAAATATGTATATATCTATATATATAGTCATTTTTAGTTTGCTCAACCATTGTGTGTGTGTCCATCCAATGCTAACGTTACTTTTGTTTTTGAATGTGGGTCTGTTCTCAGTTATTAGAAGCCCAAGCAGATTACCATAGAAAAGCATTAGCAGTCTTAGAAAAGGCCCTTCCCGAAATGCGAGCCCATCAAGGTAATGTAACCTGCGCGCTGGCTGATGCCTCCTTGTCGCCTCTGCCCTCTCTCTGCCTCTGCTCTTCTTCCCCTGACTCCTTTGCATGCGTTTCCTTTGGATACAAGTCTCTGCCTAGGAGGACTCTGTTCCCCAGCATAATTTCATCCTATCTTGCTGCATTCTCTAATTTCTTCTAAACCCAAAATTAACATACTAATGGAATATTTGCCATTCTTCCAAGTCCTTCGGATACAGAGAAAGCCGGCCCCTTGGGGAGTGTCTGTCTTTCCTCTCTTCTATGGACTGAAATCTGGAGTCCCTTGTGACCCTTTGGCACATCAGCTATTTGTTCCTCAGGGCTCTGGTCCTCCGACCTGAAGAGGATCTGTTCTAGGGAAGATATTGTGGGCTTTCTCATGGGGAGTGTTGTAAGCCAGTCAGTCCTTGCTGACACATCACTAGTCACTTAATAACTGTGACTGACAAAATTGTAACCACTTGTTTGTCTTCACTCGGGGCTCTTGTCCTTATCAGCGTTGATGTTTTGCCCACTGAATTGCAGATTTTACTCACAAGTTGTGAGTGGAGTGGACTTTCCATTGATGTCTGGTTTTAGGTTAGATATGTAAAGCGTAGGTTTTGTTTTAGTTTTGTTTTGTTTTTCTTTTTTCTTTTCTTTTTCCCTTCAGCTTTTGATTCTGCTTCTTTCTGATATATTAACAGAGCATTCACCAGCAGAGATAAGCAAAGCTGTTGAGGTAGAATTCGCTGTGTTATCTTTAGAGCTGTTCCCACTTGACTTGACCAGTAGACCTGTGTTTGCAGTTTAGCTTCCACCTGCAGGACCATGTGACCTTGAGCTGGGAGGGGATCGGGCCAAGGGCTCAGAGTGATGAGTGTGTGATTGGGAAAGAAAGTGCACAGGTGGATAGAGAGATGCACACGTGACACCCTTCAGAAAGCCAATTGTGCCTCCAGTATCACGAGATCCTAACAGCTTCTGGCTTTGTTCCTGAACATTTTTTAGAGTTATGAAATTAGAAAATTCTCTAGCTTGATTGATCACATAGCCACATCTTCTGCAGTTGAACATGCAATGTCTGATTTCCTCAGCGAATCACCACAGGACCAGTAACTCTTATTACTTACATGAGGCAGATTCCCAGTTCATAGGCAATGGTGTTGAGTCATGAGACAGAAGAATGAAACTCCTGGGGCATTGGCACATTGACTCAACTGGCTAATTCTCCACCTGTAAGCTTCAGCAACCCTTATGGGCACCAGTTCATGTCCTAGCTGCTCCACTTCCCATCAGTTCTCTGTTTGTGGCCTGGGAAAGCAGCAAAGGAATGCCCAAAGCCTTGGGACCCTGCACCCACATGGGAACCCTGGAAGAAGCTCCTGGCTCCTGGCTTTTGGCTTTGGCCTGGCCATTGCAGCTGGACTTTAACCATCTGTGGTCAGTTGGGGAGTGAAGCAGCAGATGGAAGACATTTCTCTCCATGTCTCCTTCTGTCTGTAAACCTGCCTTTCCAATAAAAATAAATCTAATATAATAATAATAAAGAATGAAACTGCTGGCCGACGTTCAGCCTTCCAAGAGACAGGTACCAAGAGCACGTGTGATGAGCTGAGAACAGCTGGGCCCTGCATGGGACAAAGTAGCAGACATCATCCTTGTAGACACTCAGAATCTGATTTGGAAGAATTTGTCCAATAAACACAAAAAAAGAGAAGATTGGATTTCTTCTTCTTTCTACTTTTCGTTTATTTGAAAAAGCAAAATGTCAGAGACAAGGGGAGTGACAGAAGATCTTCCATCTGCTGATCCGTTCCTCAGGTGGTCACATCAGTCAGAACTGGCTGAAGCCACGAGCTCCATCTGGGTCTCCACTGTGAGGGCTGGTGGCCCAAGCCCCCACTGAGACAGCCCCCACTGCTTCCTCAAGCACGTTAGCAAGCACGTTAGCAGGGAGGGGAGCTGAACTGAAAGCAGAGCAGTGGGACTCAGAGCAGAACTCTGATGCTTGCAACATCACAGGTGCCAGTTTAACTCACTGCACCAGAAAACAGGTGCCAAGATCGGATTTCTTAACTTTTGTGTGTGTGTGAAAAATCCCCAACCTATTTCCCCACCCCACTGAAACTGTTCTCCCTAGAGATAGAAATATGTTGGAAAGTTGTGAGGGGCGGGGAAGACTGTGGGTGCAGCAAGGAAAATGTGGAGTGTCAGCAGTGGGGGAACCGTGACCCTTTCTCTTGCTAAGGTTACTTCCTTCACCAAGAATCTTGGTCACACATCCTTTTCTTTTGTCCTCTTGGCTTTCGGAAAGATTTGAGCGTGGCCCTCCTGTAGGGGGGAAGCAAAACTGTGCCGACTGCACTGGCCCTGTGCCCCAGGGGCCTTGCTGTCACATTCTGACTTGTGGGTGGTCATTTCAGTCCCCCTTAATCTTGCTCACTCACCTTCACTTTTCTGGTGGGCTCTTTGGGGGACCCCTTCCCTCCTGCTAGCTCTCACCCCCGAGCTCTTTGTAGACTGCTTTCTTCCCCAATCACTCTGCTTACCCGAGCATAGCACATTGAATCCGAAAGGTCAGCAGCGGCCTGCCAGGGCCTGGCATTTGAAACGCACTGGGCCAGTCTCTTCCTTGTTAGGTGTTTCCTTCCTTTCATTTGCCCCCTTTCTGTATTGGGGGTTTTTATCTCTCCCTTTTGGTCCCCAGCCTGGCAGGCAGCCTTTCCTGAGCCTTTCTTGGCCTTGCTCCTATTTTCTTGGTCTTTCTCACTGCATCCCCTGCCTGCTCCCTCCTTGCGCATCGGCACCCCTGGGTGACGGGCACTTACAAAGCTCAAAGCTCTGAGAAGACACCTTGTCCCTCCCTGCCTCCTGCTTCCTTCCGGATTCAAGCTTGCATTCTTTTAATTTTTTTAACAATTTATTTGATTTACTTGAAAATCAGATTTACAGAACTCAAGAGAGAGAGAGAGGTCTTTCATCTGCTGGTTCACTCCCCAAGTGGCTGCAATGGCCAGGGCTAGGTCAAGCCAACTTTAAGAGCTAGGAGCTTCTTCCTGGTATCTCACATGGATGCAGGGGCCCGAGCATTTGGACCATCTTCCACTGGTTTCCCAGTTGTAT
This sequence comes from Ochotona curzoniae, assembly GCF_017591425.1. NCBI lineage: Eukaryota > Metazoa > Chordata > Mammalia > Lagomorpha > Ochotonidae > Ochotona > Ochotona curzoniae. The sequence continues at coordinate 11,283,740 of NW_024465421.1, forward strand.
TAATTGGGAGCTGGATCGAAAGTGGAACAGCCAAGACTTGAACTGGCACCTGTATGGGGATTCTGGCATTAGCAGCTCAACCTACTCTACCACAGAGCCTGCCCCAAATCCAGTTTTCTTCAAACAGTTGAGGTTTGAAACCTTGGAGCCTTCTCCATCCTCTCCTGTCCCTGGACTCTGCTCTGCCTTCCTGTCCCTCCTGTCCCTGTTTGGCAATGTCTTGGCCTGTGAGGTACAGTGTGCCCTCCTATCCCCACAGTGACGGGGTCTTTCCTCACCTGCTGCCCTCCACAAGATGTGCTGGCCTGGTTTCTTTCTCTCCTGTTCCTCGTGGGAGACCGTCTCCAAATTCATTGTTTTCGAGAAGGCTTCTCTGACCACTGAGGCCAGCAGTCACCACCCTGTCTTCATGGTCTATACCAGAAGTTGCAAACGACCCTATTTTGTTAAGTGAGTCCTTAAAAGACAAAAATATTAGTGGCCATAATTTTAAAATCTGAATCCAGATATCTGACTTCTTTTGAAAGTTCAGATTTGGAGACACAGAAAGTGTGTGTCCGTGTGACAGCCAAGCACACCGTGGCTGTGCTACCTTCCCATACGGCTTCTGCAGACACTGTGTTTGCCACCTTGTCTATCTCATTAAGTTCCATGACGTAGCAGACACGTCCTGTCTTGTTCTTCACTGTTACATGTTCACCTGTACGTCTTGTATTCCCGTCACAATTCCATTGCTCTCGCCCTGAGAGCAGGGATGGGGTGGTGTCCATGAACTTTGCGTCCCTACTGCCCTGGTAGGTCTGCTGTTGGAAAGGCCAATGCTGGACTTGAGTCTAGGTCAGTGGTTCTGATGGGCACTCTCTGCCAGAGAGTGTTGTAATACTGCCAGTATTACAACCAGGTGAGGGGGTGGGCACACTCTTTGGTGTTTCTACTAGAAAGTTCTAGCAGAGTCCAATAAGTGGTGGAGAAGACGGCAGGTGTCAGGTGAGCATTCCCCCACCCCTGTGATTCTGCTCTAGCCTTTAGGGAAAAGGTGATGTAGCTGTTATCAGCCTTAGTTTTGAGAAATCGCTGCTTTAAATAAAAGGGACAAAGTGTTCCAGTTAAGATGTAGCCTTTAAGAGAACTATCAGAATTCTGTTGAGCAAAAAAAGGATTTTCTTTAACTAAAAATTGCACTGAGCAAAAACTGGGCCAGGCCAGAGGCAGGAGGGCTTCCGACTGCTCCACGTGTGGCTAATGGCCCACTGCACCTCTCTGTCCGCTGCCTCCCTTCCCACCTGCTCTTCCCATCCATTTCCAAATTCCTCAGGCCTGTGAACTTGTGAGGTTTTATTTATTTTTTCTTCTCTCCCCTGTGGATCCTGTCCTGGGGCCTGTGTCCTGTGGAGATGTGGGGGAGGGTGGTGTGAGGCGGGTGCTCCAGGCTCAGCAGCAGTATCTCCATCAGTCCTGCCTTCTCACAGCACAGGGCTGGGAGGATGTGCGTCTCCTGCTGTTGGGCAACATTAAGTGCATCTCCCTGTGTATCTGTCACTGCCGATTTGGCCCCTCCTGCCGATCTGCATCTCAGCTCCCCCAGGCAGGCCAAACCCATTTGCTCATCTCATTTTCTAGATTCCTCTTTCCACTTTCCAGCTTTATGTTGTGTATTTTGGCTAAGCTGCCTCAAGTCATTTGTGGCATGAAGCAGGGCATATGACAGAAAAATAGACTATTACTCTGTTGCTATCAGCTCAGCTTTCAGCTTAATGTGCTTTGGCGCTGTAGCTGCTGGTTTTTTTGTTTTTGTTTTTCCCCACTCAGCAAGTTTCGGACCTGGTAGAGATGTACCATTTTGAAGCATACTTCAGGCTGCATGTCGTGGAGATGTGGCACCTGATACACAGTCACCTGGGCCATCTCCAGTCCCCTGGGCCACATGCTTGACTTGGGTTTGAAATCGTAAGAGCTCATCTCCATTTTCACATGGAAGGGACCTATGTCCTCCAGCAGAAGGTTCTCTAGCTGCTCTGCATGGTTGGGATCATTTTTATTTATTTATTTATTTCAGTGATAACAGTGTGCTCAGGTTCAGCCTCATTTTAACACAAAGCAGCCCACCCACGCAGGTCAATGTCACGCAGTGTGGGTGCAGGCCAACCATGGAAGCTTCTACCGGGCAGCTCCTGCTGGGTGCCACACAGGTGTCCTCAGGGCTTCTGTTCCACCAGTAACTGGCGCATACTTTGCACCTCAGGAAATGGTCCATGAAAACAAAGAGAGCAGGTGTTCCTTCTTCTCCCAAGCTTCAGCTTGCCAGTCTGTTGGGAAAGTCCCTTTGGGTGGCTGGGGGAGAAAAATTGCTTGGGGATGCTAGATGTTGCTTGCCAGGCGTCTTAACTGAACGCTTTGCTGCTCTAGATAAGTGGGCGGAAAAGCCGGCCTTCGGGACTCCCCTGGAGGAACACCTCAAGCGCAGCGGGCGCGAGATCGCACTGCCCATCGAAGCCTGCGTCATGCTGCTCCTGGAGACGGGCATGAAGGAGGAGGTGAGTGGCACCCCACAGTTCTGCGAGCCAAATCTGTGCTTGCCTTTGCCCAGAGTGCCCCACCCCAATCCACTCCCTGACCTCCTCCTGATTACACAGCTGCTGTGTGGGGTGCAGGTCAGAGCCTTGTGTATTTGGTTACCATGCCGGCATGTTAAATGAAGACTGAAACTTTACAGCGGTCTGCCGAGAAGGGAACCAGAATCCCCGGGACGGTGTCTGCCTTTCCTGCTCGCAGTGGTTCTGGTTGTTTCCTTTCAAACCACTTGTGGTTTGCAGCAGTGGATTTTGTCATGGACCAGGACTTCCGGGGGCTTTAGGTTCAGAAACAAGTGTCTTGGGATTTTTTGGGTTTTTTTGTTGTTGTTGTTGTTGTTGTTTTTTAAAAGACTTAAAGAGAAAATTTACAGACTTTATTTTATGGAATCTTCTCATTACTTCCCAGGAACATTCCCGTTACTCTTTCTTGTACAGGTAGGAACTCGGCACATAGGGGGTTCTGCTAAGGCAGAGCTGGAATCAAAATATGAATGTTTTCCTTTTTTAAGCTTTTTATTTATTTGAAAGGCAGAGGGGGAAGGGAGAGAGGTCTCTTCCATGCACTGGCCCACTCCTTAAATGCTGGCTCTGGCTGTAGCTGAGCCAGGCTGAGGGCCTAGAACTCGGTGTCTTCCACGTGGGTGGCAGGGACCCAGCTGCTTGACCCATCACTTGCTACTTCCCACAGCGCACCTTAGCAGGAAGCTGGAATTGGGAGCAGACTCCCACCTTGAGCCCAGGCACTGTAATATGGTGTGTAAATGTCCAAAGTGGTGTGTTAAACATTAAGCCATTTGCTTACCTGATTTAAAAAAAAAAAAGCCAAAAAAACCCCCACCTAATTCTTACAGAAAAATTTATGGTGGTCAATCTTATGAAAGTATAAACCTCTTAGAAGTTAAAAAAAAATAGATTTCATTCTGGTTTTATTTATTTTTTTTTTTTTGTTAAGGATTTATGTATTTTTACTGGAAAGGCAGATTCAACAGAGAAACAGAGAGCTCTTGCATCTGCTGATTCACTCCCCAAATGGCCGCAGTGGTCAGAGCTGAGTTAATCTGAAGCCAGGAGCCAGGACCTTTTTCCAGATCTCCCACACAGGTGCAGGATGCCAAGGCTCTGAGTCATCCTTCACTGCTTTCCCAGACCATAAGCATAGAGCTGGATGGGAATTGGGGCAGCTGGGACAGGAACCTGCACCTCTATGGTATCCCAGCGCTTGCAAGGGGATGATGAGCCAATTGAGTCATTGTACCGCCCCCAGATTTCTAGTAGACCCAGATATTTTAGTAATGAGACGCATAAAAGTTTGCGTTGATTAAAAATAAACCACTAGGGAGGCACTTGACCTAATTGCTAAAACACCTGTGACGCATTTCAGAGTGCCTGGGCTTGACAGGTGCCTCCAGCTCCTGCTAACACATGAAAGGACTGGGTTCCTGCCACCCACACAGGAGTCCCACATTGAATTCCCAGCTCCCGTCCTTGGCCTGGCCCAGTCCTGGCCAGTGTGAGCACTTACAGAGTGAGCTAGCCTGCGGGAGCTCTTTCTCTCTCCCTATCAAATAATAATAATTTTTTAAACAAGATTTGCATACTTTCTTTAAAAGGTGAGCGTCTTTGAGCCTGTCCCTCTGGGTGTGCAGTTGGTCTTCTTCATCCCTTGGTGACGGCGCTGCAAGCAGGCAGCGTCACCGCGCTCACAGACAGCAGGCACGTGGAGGCAGGGCTCCCTTCCCACACGTGCTTGGTGCTGACGGCTCTTCCTCCTCTCTAGGGCCTTTTCCGAATTGGGGCTGGAGCCTCCAAGCTGAAGAAACTGAAAGCTGCTTTAGACTGTTCCACTTCTCACCTGGATGAGTTCTATTCGGACCCCCACGCTGTAGCAGGTAATCTCCAAGGGATGCTATAAACAGAGTCCTGTCTCAGGTCGCCAATTAGCAATTCACCATTAATTATAGATCTGAAGCGGTAAAACTGACGGGGTCCCCTGAGCAAATTTCCTGATGTAATCTAACACACACAGGCACACATCTTTTGGATGTGTCATATGTCTGTCTGTTTTCCTGGTAACTAAGTCAAGGTGGAGGCAGCTTATAATGGAAATATTCTGCAGTCAGACCTGTATTTTTCTCCCTCCTTGTCCCCCCAAATCCAGGTCTACCTGGATTTAAGACCATAAGGATATGATCTTAAAGTTAGAAGCTTACTTGCCATTGGTCTGGATGTATCTTCACAAGGACCTAATTTGATTTTATGAACGTATCATTGTCCAGTCGCTCTTGCCAGTGATCTTAGATGATTGTGATTGAGATCATTTGCTTTGCAAAAAAAGTCAGAGAGAGTGTTGATGCTTTCAGGCGCTTTGAAATCCTATTTGCGGGAATTGCCAGAACCTCTGATGACTTTTAATCTGTATGAAGAATGGACGCAAGTTGCGAGGTAAGTTCAAAGTGAAAGGTAGTGAGGTCATCTCGTGCCCCGTCTCTAAACCGTTTTGTGTTGGGGGATCCCCCCAAATAACATTAAAATATTGCATTTGTTAAATAGTATGTGTCCTGATCCTTATTTATATTTAGATTGAGTGAAAATGTTGAATGGTAGTAATGCAAGCATCCCCTATGCAGTGGTTTGAATCCGAGACTGTTCTGGCTGAAGACAGAGTGGCACCTGCTTTAGTGGCCTGGCTCACCTCAGTTCCTTTTACGTTGAAGAGATCCCTGGAACTGGGAGCAAGAGTCCTAGTGACCAGGGCCAGCGTGCCTGTCGAGGAGCATGCAGGCCCAGCTGTGGAATAGCGACGTGGCAGGGACATCATTAGTGATGGCAGTTCACGTTAACCCAGCACTACGCACGTGCTAAGCATCATTCTCACCTTCATCCTTGTCACTTGGTGTAATCAACGGCAGGTGTTGTCATCCTCATTTGACAGATAAGGAAACTGAGGCTTGGAAAGGAATTAGGCAGCACTCTGCCCCTCGTGGGCAGTCGGTTCTGCCACCTTCCTTTGCTGTGTCTGCAAGTTTGCATGCTAGCACCCATGGTCCGAGAGCTCCTGGGCTGGCTGCATGCCAGATGTGGGCCTCTTCATCTGCAGCCTCTGAGCAGTCCTGAGAGCCGCCAGGGCCTCCAGGTGCCTGAGTGCCCGTGGGAGAGGAGACCCAGACTCCGTGGAGCCAGAGTCCACCTTGCACACAGTTTTCCGTGCATGTGGTCACCTGCGTGGCAGGCAGTGGTCTCGGTGGTTTTGTGTAGAAATCCCAGGGAAGTCTCAGAGTCATTCTGCAGAACCAACCTCTCCAGCCTAGCCAGGCTGGGGGAAGTCTTGACAAGGTGAGCAAACGGCTCGGAGCTGATCAGCGAGGTAGCAGCCACCCCGTTTGTTTGCAGGCTCTGTGCTGCTTCCCACCCGTGTTCCTTTGTCCAGTGGACGCATGGCTGTTTTTGTTGCCCGTCGACAAGGGTAAAGCTGACATGTAAGCTACTGAGTTGTCACACGTGCACATTTTTGTTCTCAGTGTACAGGATCAAGACAAAAAACTTCAAGATTTGTGGAGAACCTGTCAGAAGTTACCACCTCAGAATTTTGTTAACTTTAGGTATGTATGATGGCAGTCTGTAAACTAAGCCAGCAGGTGGAGTGACTCTGCAGGGAAGAAAAGACCTAATGCCAGCAGATGAGCCATCTGCCTCAAGTAAACCTGACACATTAAAAACTGTTCTGGGGAGTAGCGTGGGACTGCTGGGCCCAGGATTGGATGCACATTATTGCAATACATTTGAAGCGTCTGTGTCGTGTCTGACCTAAATATGAAACCTGTGTTTATTTTTTTTTTCAACCACTGCAGCTGTTAGCAAAATCATTTCCATGTAAAGTTTACTTTGGAATCTGAATTACCCAATATGTAAAAGGTAAAAATCATGAGCTGCATGTTCTGTAACATCTTTCATAGGTGTTCACAGACCGCATTTCAGAGAGATCACAGACACCTTATTGTGTGTTACCTTGCTGCCGGCGTGGGGAGCCATTGTCTGCCAACGGCAGTTTGGATATGTCTAACGTCATTCACAGGCCATATGAAATTTTCAGCTTGAAAAGTCAGGCTGCTGTAGATCCAGTGAATATCTAGTCCCGTCTGGGTCGCTCTGTGTCGCATATCTGGCTCATGGACCAAACAGTTCTCACCTCTGGCTTCGTGAAATAATCATACTCCTAAAAATTTACTATGAGACGGACTTCTAGAACAGAGCTTCTTGCTTTGCTTTATGTATTTGTTTTATTTTCAGATTTATTTATCTTTATTGCAAAGTCAGGTATACAGGGAGGAGGAGAGACAGAGAGGAAGAGCTTCCTGTGTTGACTCACTCCCTAAGCAGTTGCAATGGCTGGAGCTGAGCCGATCCAAAGCCGGGAACCCAGAGCTTCTCTGGTTCTCCCATGCAGGTACTGGGTCCCAAGGCATTGGGCCGTTGTCCTCTACTGTTTTTCCAGGCCACAAGTAGGGAGTTGGATGGGAAGCGGGGCTGCTAGGGTTAGAACTGGCACCCGTAAGGGATCCCAGCATGTTCAAGGCGAGGACTTTAGCCACTAGACTACTGCGCGGGGCCCTTCTCTCTTTGATTTAATAGGTGACTTTGAAGGTCCATAGAAAAAATGGAGAAATCATTTAAAACCAAAAACATCCTAGGAGGATGTGTTGAGAGGTCACAAATACTTTACAGGTGATGCTCCTGGAATGTTAGCTTTCAGGTCTTGGGCTGTGTCTCTGTGCTAGCATCTCCTTTTAATGCCTACATTGTCAGCCTTGGCTTATGAGTGAATTGGCGTTTATAATAAACACACTGTGTTTAGAATCGCAGAATGTGACACAAACTCAACTGTAACTCCTACTGCCTTCATTTTTTTCCCTCTTGTGTTGTTGTAACTTAGATAAGGTATCCTCACAACTTCCTTGGAAGATACGTCTTATAAGAAAATATACTTGAATTTCAAATTTTCTGCAATCAAAGCAAATGAATGGCATTTGCCATGCACTTTGTAGGCACATATGCAAGAGAAGAGACAGAGAGGAAGATCTTCTGTCCGATGATTCACTCCCCAAGTGGCTGTAACGGCTGGAGCTGTATCAATCTGAAGCCAGGAGCCAGGAACTTCTTTCTGGATCTCCCACGTGGGTGCAGGGTCCCAATTCTTTGAGCCATCCTCAACTGCTTTCCCAGGCCACAAGCAGGGAGCTGGATGGGCAGTGGAGCTGCCGGGATTAGAACCAGTGCCCATGTGGGATCCCGGCACATTCAAGGCAAAGACCTTAACCACTATGCTATCTCGCTGGGCCCTATTTCTATCATTTCAGCACTAATCGTTTTTAAGTACAGGTTCCTTTAGACAGTATGTGTCTTTTTAAACTATTTTTATATTAAAAATATGTTGAGTCCACTATTCATCACGGTGAAATTTTTTTGAGAGGTAGGTTAGATACAGAAAAAGAAATGGATTAGAAATATACAGTAGCATATTCAAATCATTTAAAACTGAAGATTTAAATATACAAAGGTTGACTCTGTTAAGGTGAGTTTTGTGGTGGTTTTTTTTTTTTTTTTTCTAAGCCCTTAGCCCTGAAACGGACAAAATGTATGACGTGCTTTACCTGTCCCTGATTGTGGCTTAGGGTAGCTGATTGCTGAGCACTTGTTTAGCAGGAACATTCCTACAGATGGCCCAAAGGGAATGCTCCTGCCCATGTCTTTTGCTTCGCAGGTATTTAATCAAGTTCCTCGCAAAGCTCGCTCAGACCAGTGACGTTAACAAAATGACCCCCAGCAACATCGCCATTGTGTTAGGCCCCAACTTGCTGTGGGCCAAGAATGAAGGGTAAGTCATCTTCCTCCCTCTATTTTTTCCTACACGTGGGACCTGGAAGAGCCAGCCAAGTCCGTGCAGGCACATGAAGTTACCCAGCTGTGCCTGGGTAGGCAGAGCCAGGTTATAGAGGGGCCTCACGTATCCTCCTGAGGCATTTGATTTCCCAGGGCATGAGAGAGCTCTCAGAATTCGAAAGTAGGAAGTAGTCTCAGTGAAGTTGCACTCAAGTTTGGTGGGTACTGAGAAGTACAGGTTGAATAAAGGAGACGGGGCCCGGGGGATCCGCTGGAAAGCTTCTGGGAGGCCGATGAGGATCTCATTGCGTCCTCGCAGCCTCTGAAGTGGGTGCTGCTGTCCTGTTTGAGCAGGTGAGGCTGTTCAGCCTCGGAGAGGACCAGAGTGTGATCAGCAGGGAAGTGGGAGAGCCCAGTGTCGGCCACAGAGCCTGTGCCCTTCACCCTCTCTCTAGGCCCTACTGATCGGCTTCATTCAAGTTTCCATAGAAAATGCCATGCATTCTATGAATCAGAGTATTCCTTTCAGCTAGTCACCATGCATTTATGTCTGGTTTTGTTTCAAAAAGTATAATATTACCTAAAAAGATTGAATATCCTAAAATGAAAGTAGGTATAAAAAATTCACTATATAGATTATCTTATAGCAAATAAGTGTCCAGGTACCTCGAAGGTAAATACAAAAGTGATGCCATAAAAGTGGCAAATAAATATTTGCTGGATTTTAGGAGGAAGAGATTGATAAACCTAAAAACAATGCCAGAAAAACCCATAATGCATTTAGAATTCACATGATGAAAGCTGAGACAGTTCTGTGTGTCAGAAACACCTTACACAAGAGGCAATTCACAGATGAGGAAAGAGTTCCTCTGGAAATGGCCAGAATGCCTGAGACAGACAAGCAATACCTCTCTAATAAAACAAAATAAAAAGGGAAGAGAGAGAAAAAAAAGCTTTGGGAAAGGATATGAGTGGCTTGTTCGTCCTCAGGTCAGTAGGACCCAGAGGTACAATGACAAATCGGAGAGGAAAGTGGGAGGCTCGTGTGCAGACTGAGCTTGTGTCCGATGCTGGAAATCAAAGGGAACTGGGCTGCTGTGTGGCTGGAAATGGATTACAGATATCCCAGTGGGAGAAGTGGTCAGAGTGATCATCGGAAATGAGATGTGTTGAGGCAGTCACACGTAAGGACGTGGCTCCTTGGGGCTGGAGGGTCCTCATTTATAAGATCTGCCCCACAGCAGGGTGCTGTAAACATTGCATGGAGGGAAAGAGCCAGAAGCTTGACAGGTGCTCAGTAAATCTGAGGCCCGATGCGGGTTGCTGGCATCCATGGTGTCCTGACTCTCAGCTGGAAAGGAGCCTTGACAGCAAGGTTGATAATTCTTATTTACTCTGCTCCTTTGGAGGCCTGGATCAGGTATTTTGAGCTTCTGGGCAGTCATCTTGGGACCAGTGCAAATGTGTGACGTCTAGATGTAGGAGCTCAGGTGTTGTGTTCTAATAAAGCGGTAACAGCACATCCACCAGAATGGTTTTTAGTGAACTTCTGTCATGGGCAATGTCTACTGTGTGTGCCACTGTGCCAGGGGGAAAGTGCAACCCTTGTTCCAAGCCAGCATTTTGAACATGACACCGGGTCCTGGCTTGAGTGCTCATGAGTACGTGCAGTGGACATGTGGAATGACGGGGGTGCTGGCAGGTTGAGATCATGAGGATTTAGTTTTTGTCGTCAGTATGCAGATAAACCGTCTGTTAAAAATAACTGAATTGCCCTCGCCCTTATGGAAGGTAGAGGCCACCTAACTTTGTGACTTTCCTGTACAGAACGCTCGCTGAGATGGCAGCGGCCACTTCTGTCCACGTGGTTGCAGTGATCGAACCCATCATTCAGCATGCCGACTGGTTCTTCCCTGAAGGTAATGCCACAACGCTATGCTAACAGTCTAGAAAGTCAAAGAAGAAAACGAATCAGAAATCCTTTTAACTGTCACTTGAGCTCATTTCTTCATGCTTTTTTGCAAATGTTGTTCACTTGTATTCCTATTTAAAATAGTGATCCTGTCTGTTGACATTTCATTTAGCTTCCTGAAAACACACTCAGCCAGTGTCTGTGGAACACTCCCTGAGTGCCATACTACCGGTGAGACGTGCCACGGAGAAGGCAGCACAAGCACAGATAATTATAACGCATGGCCAGTCAGAACGACAGGTGGATGGGGAAAGGAGTGGCACGTTCAGACACTGGGAGTACTCTGTGTATGAGCTAGTGTTAGTGTGAGGAGTGTTCCACTTGAAGAGGGTTTTCATTTCTCTGTAACTGGAGAGGTGGTTTATGCAAAGCCAAAAGACCAAGCAGAGAGGTTGACTGGGGCTGAGTGATGGAGGTCTTAATTGGCTGCGTCAGAGGATTAAGAGTCCATCCTTTAGCCAACAGATAGTCAAGTCAGGGTTTGATATAGTCTTGGGATCCCCAGAAGTTCCCCTTGGCTTCCTTTGGAGGCGCTGAGGGAGCCAGGATCGAGAGTCTGGAGTTCCTATCGCTTGTTCCATGAGAGCTCCTCGGTTGCCACGTCCCGTGGGGTGAGGGCTGGGCTGGCATCCCATCACATTCACTCCTCGCTCAGGCATGTTGCCCAGGAGAGAGGTGATGGTGCGAGTGCGTGCCCCTCGAAGGCGGTGCCCCTCGAGGGCGGTGCCCCTGCGTGCCCCTCGTGGTAGCACACCTTGATGATGCCTTTCATTTCTGTTATAGCAAAGTATAAACATCTCTCACTTTTTAAACTCATTTTTTTTTAATTCTGTGAATTTTTAAAGTTTACTTCATTTTATTTGAAAGGCAGACACAGGAAAAGGCAATACAAGGGAGAGAGAGTGGGCTTCTGTATGCTGGTTCACTCTAAAAACTCCTGCTACAGCTAGGACTGGGCCAGGCAGAAAGCCAGAAGCAGGCCCGGCACAGTAGCCTAGTGGCTAAAGTCCTTGCCTTGAACGCAGTGGGATCCCATATGGGAGCCAGTTCATGGCCCAGTGGCCCTGCTTCTCATTCAGCTCTCTGCTTGTGACCTGGGCAAGCTGTCGAGGACAGCTCAAAGCTTTGGGACCCTGCACCCACATGGGAGACCCGGAAGAGTCTCCTGGCTCCTAGCTTCAGATCGGCTCAGTTCCAGCCGATGCGGCTGCTGGAGGAGTGAATCACTGGATGAAACTCTTCCTCTCTGTATATTTAAAAAGCCAGCAGCCTAGAATTCAGTCCTGGTCTCCCATGCGGGTGGCAGAGACTCACCTGCCTGAACTGTCACCTCCCAGGTACACAGGAGCAAGAAGCTAGAACCAGAAACAGAAGTGGCACTCAGACGCAGCCACCCTGAATTTTTTGGTTCCTGTGATTTTTTTTTTTAACTACAAAAGAGAAAGCAAATGAGTTGCGTAACTCACCTTCTGAATCAGGCCTCTCCCCGTGTCTCTATCTCTCCTACTTTTGCTCCCACTGGCTTGCTGAATCACTCTTAGAATGGGAGTGCTGGGGCTGCAGGCTCCTGTTGAGTGGGGGTGTCTGAGAGCTGCCTTCCTGCCCCCACCCCGGGTCTCACGAGTTTGTCTTCTCCCAGAGGTAGAGTTCAATGTATCAGAAGCATTTGTACCTGTCGCCACGCCAAACTCTAATCACTCAACCCACACTGGAAACGACTCTGACTCGGGGACCCTGGAAAGGAAGCGGCCTGCCAGCATGGCGGTGATGGAGGGGGACTTGCTGAAGAAGGAGAGGTATGTTGAGAGCCGGTCACTTCCAGACCAGCGATAGATTTAGGTAGGAGAAGCATTAGACCTGAGCCGTGTGCTATTGGCACAGTGGATTTGGGACGTGAGAGTGGCTCCCTGTCTATCTGTGACTGGCAGAGCCCATACGGTTTTCAGGTTCTAGGTCATTCTGAGCAGTTTTCTGCCATAGAGGCAAATAGGTCGCTTCTGCATTAACATGTGCGTTTACGGGCGCTCAAGCTTTGCTTTGTGGTGTGCGGGTCAGCTGTGCAGTGGGACGGCCTCATACACACATTGCAGATTTTACCCAAAAAGAGAGGGGAAAGAAAAGGGGCGCGTGTGGACTTTGGTGTGGCCCTGGATGTGAGAGCAGCCCACCTCTCCCCACGACTCGTGTGATTGGGTGATTGGAGGGCATGTTTGCCGTGCAGCTCGGCCTCACAGTCCAAGCCAGCGGCTGAACTTGATGTTCACCTGGAGCCGCCCGGGTTTGTCAATTTGGAAGGAGAGGCGGCTGTGCCGGGCCGAGTGAGCAGCAGTACCCCTCGGCATGGGAAGTTGGTGGGACTTGCTAAGGGTGATTAGGGCTGTGAGCTGGTCGCCTTCAGCTGCCAGCCTGCCCAGTGTGGATGATGAAGTGCCATTGTAGTCACCAGCAATGCCCAGGGTTAAGATTCCTTTCGGAAGGAACGTGCTTTTCTTGCATATATGTGATAATGTTGCTGCAAAGAATTTTACATTAAAATGGGATAATATGCTCTTGTTTCAGTCACTCAGTCCTGCAGTAAGATGTTATGTTTTGCTTCATTTTTTTTCCTTTTTGTGCCTAGCAAAGAAAATGCTATTTTGCTATTGTGTTGCTCTGAACATACAGTTACTCTGTGCAGAAGTTGGACAATCTGAACCCTTATTCAGATACGTCAGTAGTATCTCAGAAAGGAACACTGCCCACCACAGAATTCATTCTCATAGGTTTTAAGTTGTACAATGCGGTGCTGTTGACTCCAGGGTGCACATGGCACAGGGTTACCTGTTGCATGCCAGGGGAAATGCTCCCTGCCAGCCGACCCAGCACACATGAGATCCGGGAGCCACAACTCCCAGATTTAAATATTTCCCGAATATTTGAATCCCAAATTAAAAATATTTCTTTTTAATTTATTTTATTTTTATTGGAAATTCAGATATACAAAAATGTGGAAAGACAGACGGGAAGATCTTTCATCCATTGATTCACTCCCCAAGTGGCCACAATGGCTGGAGCTGAGCCGATCTGATGCCAGAAGCCAGGAACCTCTTTCAGGTCTCCCACACGGGTATAGGGTCCCAAAGCTTTGAGCTGTCCTTGACTGCTTTCCCAGGGCCCAAGAAAGGAGCTAGATGGGAAGCAGGGCCACCGGGATTAGAACTGGTGGCTATATGGGATCCCAGTGTGTGCAAGGCAAGGGCTTTAGCCGCTACGCTATTGTGCCAGGCCCCCTGAACTGAATTTTTTTTTTCTAATTCAGACACCAAAGACTTCTCTAGGAAGCAAGTGTGCCTTCTAGACTGTTCTGCAGACACCATTCCCCTCCCAAAGCAGCTCTTTTCCCAGGAAGTATATTCCTTCCTCTGCACTTAATGAATGTTCCCACATCCCATCTTAGCCCAGGGGCAGTGTGATGGCCCCCACTTGCCACCAGGAGACCATCTTGTCTTGGCTTCCACCTCCTTCCTGGAACACAGTTTTTATAGATAGATAGCATAGAAGCCTTCACGTGATGCGACTCAGGCCGCAGCCTGCCTGTGTGTCTTCAGTGGCTCGCCCACCTGGACGTGGAGCAACACCACACCCATTGGCTTGGCCCAGGTTCAAAACCAAGTTGAGCTGCTTGCCTTGGTAGCAGGGATGACCATGGATATGGTCTGTGCCGCTTTGCTGCATGCTGGGCAACCTGGGTGACCGTCGCATGCGTGGTTTTAACACGCGTGGACCAACGGGCTTCTGTCTCAGCCGTCGGCTCGCATGGTGTGTTGACTGTTTCTTCTCTCTGTGTAGCTTTGGTGTGAAGCTTATGGACTTCCAGGCCCACCGGCGGGGTGGCACTCTAAATAGAAAGCACATGTCCCCCACTTTCCAGCCGCCACTCCCACCCACGGATGGCAGCACCTTGGCGCCAGCAGGCCCAGAGCCCACTCCCCAGAGCTCTAGGGCTGACAGCAGCTCAGGGGGTGGGGCTGTCTCCTCCTCTGCGGGCGTCCTGGAGCAGGGGCTGAGCCCAGGCGACAGCAGGTAAGGAGACCAACTTCTCCTGGGACTAGAGGCCATGGGCCCAGCCCTCTTGGCAGGTGGTCAGCTTTTGGACCTGGCAGCTTTGCCCAAAGAACCACTGTGGCGTGGAGTGAACTCGATTGCCGTTCACTCCTCCTGTTGGCAAGACAGAAAAGACTGCACATCGCTTGCTTCCTTTTCTGTTTTCAAGTGACAGCGACGCTTGTGTGTGTTCTTTGCTCTGCTGCTTTGGAGCTAGAAGCCAACGGGTGTCTGATAATATCATCAAGTTTGTGGCCCTGTGTGGTGTCTGTCCATGCTACTGTTTGCTTCTTTTGTCATCCAGTATGCAAACTAGTCAGCAGTTCAGTGTAGCACATTGTCAAGTAACGTTCCTGGTATTCATTCTTTCCTTGTTCACTCATTCGTTCAACCAGATATTTACTGAGTCACTGATGTGTGCTAGGCTCACGAGGGGACTGTGACTGCCCCCACTCCTTGGCTGTCTCAGTGTTGAAGGGGAATTGACATATAAGTACAAGCTAGAAAATCCAGTGCTAGTTTTTTTTTAAAAAAGGCTTAGGAGGTTGCTTAACTTTGTGCTACGCTACCAACTGTGGGCTGCAAATGCACAGCAACCACACGAGAAGGTGCCTTTGAACTTGAGATATTAAGTTGTGTTCATTCAGTTCCCCACAATGCGCCGGGCAGTCACCAGAGCCGGTGCAGGTGGTGTCTTCTGTGCAGGAGATGAGCTATACCATCCGTGGTGTGCTCAGACCTCATCGTCATTTGTTCTGTTCTGGCTGCCAACGCAGAACTAAGTGACCGTGTCTGAAATAAAATACCAGGCATCTCTAATAAGTTGGTGGGAAATGTATATGATGATGAAGCTAAGTTTGGGCTTCAGAATTGTTTGCATCAGAGTAAACATCTTTTAATTCCTTCTGCATGAACCTTTGGAAGTCCCCTGATGAATGTTCATGAAACGTGCTGGCCTGTTTATCCACACATTTCTCCCCTCAACTCCCATACACAAGATGCGTTTGCTCTGGGCCCAGGGAGTGTGAACCTGCTTAGGTTCAGTCACCGCTGACCTTTGAATGCTTTGTGCATTCTCAATCACTTTTCATGCACAAAAATTGAAGAAGCTCATTTTTTTTCCCTTTAGAAACATTGTCTTAAAACTTCGTAGGATGTCAAGCATTTATTGTAGCCTCCATGTTGGTTTGTCAGTAACCACTCTTCTGTTCACGTATTCGCTAAAGAACTTAGGCAAATTTCATACATTCACATTTGCTTCTGACATTTGATTTGGTGTAATCAAGGTTAGCTGTTTAAAACACTAGTCTTCACTACAGCTGGGCAAACTTTTCTTTGCTGTTTTTATTTATATTCTGCAGGTATTTTACTAACAGCATTCACTCTTTGATGATCTTGACAAAATGCTGCTGTAATGTTTGGTTTCAAATGTTCTAGGCGAAGTTTGCTCTGTACCACCAGGTTGGGACTTTGAGTTACATGCCTTGTGCCTGTCAAAATGCTGAAAACTTTTTTTTTTAATTGCCAGTTTAAATACAAGCAGGGCAGAGATGGAAATTTCTTGAGGGGGACAGTCTGATGGAATGAATCTCATAAAATGTGCGTGTGGCACTGAGTGTGTCCCATGTGGCACCAAGTGACCCCTTAATCTTCCAGGCTCTATGAGGGCTACTTAAAATGGCAGACTCAGCTGGGGTCTTATGTTTGATCACAGGTTGAGATTTCCCAGCTGGCCAAGTTTGATATCTGACTTGATTTTTATTCCCTCTTAGTCCTCCCAAGCCCAAGGATGCTGTGCCCACAGCTGTCCCTGCACCGGGGAGAAACAGCAGTCCGCTGACCACTGGCCCAAGCCAGGCCCAGGCAATTGGTGGCTCTCACCAGCTCTCAGCTGGTACCAGCCACAGTGCAGCAGGCCCCAGCCCTCACGCCGTACGCCGAGGTCAGTACTGCCTTCACCCTGTGGTGAGTGAAGGATTCACTCCCGGGGGAGCCTTTGGACAGGTCTTCCCTGTGGCCATCATGGGAATAGCAGTGGGGACAGTTGCCAAAGAGGAAAATCTTGGAAGAAAAATGACCAACTCGAGAGCAGAAGAGCAGGCGTGTAAGAATATGTTTTTCCCCTTAGGAATGGCAAAATTTAACAAAGTTCTCCCCGTTTGGCAGGACTGTGGTGTGCTAAGCCCTTGTTGGTCTGGGGACCACTGCAGCCTCTGTACTCCCCAGGCCTGGAGGGTTGAGGAGCCACTGTCCCTTCTGCATTGAGGCCCTGGCTCTCTGGGTCCTGCTTCACATAATCTGGGTTGTTCCTGCCCACCTGTCCGATGGCTCTCCCCGTGGCAGTCCGGGCTATCCCTGAACTCAGCTCCCACCCTCTGCCCCCTCACCGACCATGGATGGACTAAACCCATGCCCTCCTCAGAGCTGCTATGCTCACTTTCTCTTCCAAAACATTCTGCCTTGCATCTTCATGTGGCCCAAACTATTTATTTGAATGCAAGGATGATGAAAGGAGAAGAAAAACAGAGAGCCAGGGGGTTGGAAGGGGGAGAGAGAGATTGATCTTCTTTCTACGGGCTCATTCCACCAAATGTCTGCAACAGCTAGCTCAGGTCAAAGCCAGGATCCAGGAACTTCATCTGGATCTCCCAAGTAAACAGCAGGAAGCCAAGGGCTTGGACCGTTGCTTGGTGCCTGGCAGGGCCATGAGCAGGAAGCTGGGATCAGAAGCGAAGCCCTCTGTTACAGGATACTGGCGTCCTACACACATAACCTGAGCCAAACACCCTCCCTGCTGCTCTGATTTCAGAACCTTTCTCTCCATCGAAATTCGTAAATTCTGCTTTGTAGTGTGTTGCCAGCCTCCCCCCGAGCAGATCTCACTGTCTTACACCCCACAATGTACCCAGCCCTTGCACTAGGCCTGTCACACAGTGGGCACACAATAAGTGTCTGTGGGTCTACTAGGCACTTAAAGACTGGGCAACGCTTGGGGAGGCGTTTTGATTGTCAGTAAAGGTAGGCATGTGTGGGCCATGAGGGTAGACAGCAGGGTGCCGGTGTGCACTGTGCAATGCACAGGAAGCCCCGTCAGTATTGCTCATGCCACTCGGGAGGGTAGTGACTCAACAAAGGCGTTCCGTTCCACAGAGAGAGGGACCCTGTCCCAGGTCCTGACTGCCTTTGTTGGAGTTAGACGGACAACCCCTCTAAAAGTCGCTTGTGCTTTTCATGAGCCCAGAAACAGTGATTTTGCTACATGCAGTAAATGCATTTTTGAATCCATGTTGTTTTTAGCACTATGTAGCCAGGACTGGGGGCATGGAATAGGTAGCAGTTTTGCCATTGAAAACCATCCAGTTGGAATGGCTGGGGTATGGATGACTCTGTAGAGGAAACACCTCCCAAGGCCACAGTGAAACCCAGTGGGTGAAAGTGCCTACATGCATAGATCCTCAGGGCTGTCAGTGTTCCGTACAGAGGCCATTTCCCAGAGAAGGACACAGAGCCAAAGCAGCCCATCTTCCCAGCACGCACATCTCCCTGCCTGCAGTCCAGACCTCCTGGAAATCTCCAGGAAACGTAGGACCAGCACATTGGCTCAGTGGCTAATCCTCCACCTCCAAGTGCCAGCATCCCATTATGGGCACCTGTTTGTGTGCTCCACTTCCCATCCAGCTCCCTGCGGGTGACCTGGAAAAGCAGTTGAGGACAGCCCAAAGCCTTGGGACCCTGCACCCATGTGAGAGACCCAGAAAAAACTCCTGGCTTTGAATGAGCTCAGCTCTGATCAGTGTGGCCATCTGGGGAATGAACCAGCAGGATGGAAGATGTTTATCTCTGTCTCTCCTTCTCTCTGTAAAATCTACATTTATAATAATAATAATAATAATAATAATAAATTTATAAAAATCTAGGGAGCCTGCCCCTACTTGGTACTCCATGACCCCAGTGGAACTAGGTTTTTTCCGTTAGCTGAGCTCAGTTCTTCCTCTTGTTGGCTTTAGAGCAATGCTGTAAACCTCCCTGCTCTTCTCCTCTCTCCGCCACCCAGTGGTGTTTGGTGAGAATCTTGGTCAACACAGAAGATGCTCCACTCGGGCATTTTATAAAAGGGACTCTCAG
The DNA here is from genome assembly GCF_017591425.1 of Ochotona curzoniae. Classification (NCBI taxonomy): domain Eukaryota; kingdom Metazoa; phylum Chordata; class Mammalia; order Lagomorpha; family Ochotonidae; genus Ochotona; species Ochotona curzoniae. Next base: position 11,302,370 of record NW_024465421.1, read on the forward strand.
TGGGCAGACAAGGGCCAGGCTTCCTCTGAGAGTGCGTTGTTGCTGAACGGACACATCCTCTGTTCCAGGCCAGCACGGCAGAGTGGACTCTGCTGTTTCACTGCTGAGTTCCAGGCCCTGTGGACGGGGCACCTGCTAGCTAGTGCAGGAAGGACAGAGAGCTAGAGTCCAGGGAGTCCTTGGGGTATGGCTGTGAATCTTCCTCCTGCCACCGGCCTGCTGGGATGTGGGGTGGCAGTGCCTGGCCTGCAGAAGGCAGTGTGTAGAGCTGCATGAGCCGACTTAGGAAAGGGCCCATCTTGGTGCTGGATCGGCTCAGCTCTGGCTGTTGGTGCCTTCTGGAGAGTGGACCAGCAGGTGGAAGATCTTTCTATAAACCTGCCTTTCCAATAAAAAAGAAATCTTTATTGAGAAAATAGACTTCATTTTAGAAGAATTTCAGGTTTACGGAAAAGTTGTAGAAGTCACGCCTGTGAGAGCTGCCCACGTGCCCTTGGCCCCTCTTCCCATTGTTGGCCTCCGACATCACCGGGTGCGTTGATTCTAAACCAACCTGGGTGCGTTCCTGCTCCCTTGAGCTGCGGCCCGATTTCCCTGGTTCTGCCACCGATGGCCAGGTTCTGTCCTGGAATCCCCTTCCAGGGCCAGCATGGCATTTGGTCACCTGTGTCCTTAGTCTCTGCCCTGTTTGTTCATGGCCTTGACCCCTGGGGGCGTACATTGGCCATCTGGAAGAAAGTGTCCTGATGGTTTCACTCGGACTGTGGGTTTTGCAGGGGCGTGAAGATACGAGCGAGGTGCCCCGTCCCCATCCTGCTGGGCTCGTGGCGTGGTCGTGGTTTATTCCTAGTGGGCTCACTTGTGGCTCCCACCCCCCCAGGCCGTGTGGGCTCGTAGCCTGCTGCTCTTACTAAAGGACATTTTTCTCCTCTGCGCAGCAGTGAAGAAGCCGGCACCGGCACCCCCCAAACCAGGAAACCCACCTCCTGGCCACCCCGGGGGCCAGAGCTCTCCAGGAACGCCACAGCTTCCACCCAGCCCATCCCCAAAGCCGTCCGCCCGAAGTCCTTCTCCACCCCCGCAGCACCCAGGCCCGGCTCCCGGCCAGCCCGCCGCCACTGCGCAGCTCTCGGCTCCCCGGAGGTACTCGAGCAGCCAGTCTCCAATACAAGCTCCCAGTCACCCGCCGCCGCAGCCCCCAACGCAGGCCACGTCGCTGACGCACACCAAGCCCGTGGCCTTGCCCAGCGAGCATGGACCTGAGCAGCCAGCTCACACCCCACCCCAGACTCCAACACCTCCCAGTACTCCACCCCTGGGAAAGCAGAACCCCGGCCCACCGGCCACCCAGGCAGGAAGTCACCCTGAGACTGCGCAGCCACACACTGGCACCCTCCCGAGACCGAGACCCGTGCCAAAGCCAAGGAACCGGCCCAGCATGCCCCCACCCCCGCACCCTCCTGGCACCCACCCAGCGGGCGACGGCAGCCTCAGCAGCACAGCACCCACAGCCTCCAAAATCGTCACGGGTAAGTAGGAGCCGGGACGGAGTCACCGTGGCTCACTGCTGGGCCCGCTGTGAGTCCTTCACTGCTTTTAGGCCCACACAGCCGAGCTGCGTAGTTGTGGCAGAGACCATAGACCCACAAGGTCTGAAGTATGTAATGCGAGGCTCTAGAGCTTTCTGGCCCCTGAGTCTCAGTTCCCTTCTGTGTTTTAAGACCCTTCTACGTTTATATTTTACTGTGTACAGCGGCTTTTAATCCAGATGGAAGGTATTGTGTAACGTGAGCTTTAAATTTGTTTCTTAGTGAATTTCTCATTGAAGCATTTGTTTTCCTTCTAAGAGGCAGAAGAATCCTAGTGAGTGACAGATGTAGGTCTAACTTCAAAGAATGTGCTTTCTGCCGTACCGGAAGCCGTGGGACAAGATCCTGCCGGAGGGGTGTGGCCCGGGACAGTCCTGACACTTGTCCAGGTGCCCCTAGGGAGGCCTGCTTTGAGTGTGGGACTCTATAGAAGGATGCTAGTGGCAACAGATGTCCAGAGCATGGCCATTTTATTTCGTGTTGCTTTTAAATAGATTCCATTCCATATGCTCCAATTCACTATTAAATTTTAAGTGGATAGGTATTTTTTTTTAAGCATTTTTAATAAGTGATCATTAAAAGCCTGGACTCGTTTGTTTTAACCACCTAATTTTCAGTTATACCAAGTGGAGACACATTTGAGAAGAACTTAAAGCACACCTCCTGATTCTCTCCTCATCCTGAAGGACTGCTCAGCTGAAAATATACCTTGGACACACCCACGTGCCGAGGGTCAGCTGAGCTGTGAACAGAAGAGAATGCATCATTTCCATGTGTTATAAGTGGTTAATAACTTTTCTTTTTCCCTGATGATACCAGGGCATTCATCTTGAAAACAACAAAGCCACATTGGTCTGTTTGCTTGTTTTTTTCCCCCTAGATGCCCTTCCTAGCGCCCTCACAGGTGGGGGAGGTTTCCAGGACTAAGGTCTGTAACCAGCACCCCGCAAGCAGCTTGCACCGTAGCCCCGAGCGTTCCTGCTTAGCCATGTGCCACGTGTGTGCTTGTGCCCCCCGCCCTCCCGTGGTCAGGAGTGGCCAGGCGCCCCGGGCCAGGGCCATCCCTCGCGCAGGACTGTGCACATTCGCCCTTACAGAGCCTGCTCAGATAAGATGGCAACCGTATCTTGTGCGCCTGCTGCCGAGCCTCTCCGGGGCTCTCGGAGGGAGTGACCAGTCAATGATGGGCTCACCAGGATCCAGCCGATCAGAGAGTGTGGGTGCTATTGGCACAGAGAAGCGTGCTCCCCGCCACCCTTGTGTCTTAGGCTTCACTTTTTCATTTTGATATCTTTAGTTGCAAGTTAACTGCATGGAACCTTTTAATTTGATGTTGGAAACCAGTCAGGGAAAAAAAAAAGGTCTCTCCCCAAGGTCCTTTGCATTCCAACATGCTGACATTTTTGCTTTCCTCAACAGCATGAGCCCCTTAAAGGTTCCAGGAAGCCTTGTTCAGTCGGGCTCGGGGCCCCCATCTGGGCGGCTGAGGCTTTCAGGAAGTGCGCAATTGCCTTAACCAGCTGAGTGGACCCCTCAGCCGTTCTGGGGGAGTGCTTCTTAGCCACAGTGTTCACAGCATTGGCCTGAGTGAGGTTTTTCTCTTTGTCCCAGAAAGGGAAGACAGACCAGAGTTGCAATCTTTTTGTTTTTAATATTTATTTTTGTTCATTTGAAAGGCAAAAGGGAGATCAGAAGGTCAGGATTCTTCTGTCTGCTGGCTCCTCCAAAATGGCTAGAGGCAGGACTGGGCTAGGCCGAAGCAGGGCAGCAGGATGCTGGAACTCCGAGTGGGTCTGCCATGTAGATGGCAGGGCTCGGGTCCTTGAGCTGTCATCAGCTGCCTGCAGGGTGTGCGTTAGCAAGGAGCTGTATCAGAAGCAGAATGGCCAGCACTCAGTCCCGGGGACTCCACTGCAGGCACCCAGGTGGCAGCTTAACATGCTATGCTGTAGCATCCATCCCCCAGAGTACAACCTGTGAACCTGGAGGAGGGCACAGGCATGACCCCATCTTCCTGGTGCTTGAGGTTAACTGTGAATCCTTATTAACTCAAGAAATTGCCCATCACTATAATGACCTCCGTGTCACAGAATTAACCTCTAACCTCTCGGAATCCTCTGGACTCCCGCCACTGGAAGTTCATGGTCAGTTCCACCACTCAGAACTCATGGTCAGTTCATGTTGGTCATGCCGCTCTGGCAGCCATTCTTAGATGTAGCCACTTGGATCCGGAAGAGGAAAGACATCACTTCCTGGAGCAGGACAGTCCTCTGTGATGACATCCTGTTTTCACTTGGAAAATTCTAGACAGGCGTTGAAGTTAAGACATGAATCATAAGCTGGATTAAGGCCTGGGTTAGTTGAAGGCCTCGGGGGAGGTTACTATGTTGCCAAGGAGGTTTGGCAGCCAGCTTCTGCAGCCCAGCCCCAAACAGGACACAGGACTGAGGGATCCTGCTGTTGCCTGAGCCTCCTCTTAACCGTGTTGAGACAGCTATGGGGCTCTCATTCCCAAGTCAGAAAGCTTATAGATTGCTGTTTTTAAAATAAGATTTCAGCAAAGAATTTTCTAATTCAATCATTTTATTAACTAATTTAGATGTATGACCTGCCATATTCAGTCAGAACTCAAATTGGAGTATTTAATGGTAAGGAAAAGGCACCTGATTGGCCAAAGCATCTGCGCTGCCGTGTGATCATATTTGCGCACTAATGCCTGTTACTAACCAGTCCCCCTAACCCCACCTCGCTTGCAGCCCTGCTAACAGCGCATGCACTAAAGGACTGGCTTTGTCCAATGCCTGCTGTCAGTCGTACCGAATGCTAAGTGTTCACAGATGTGTCACAGGTGGTGACGGGGCTGGCCCGGTCACTGCTTGCATTTACTCTCCCTTGTCTGTGGCAGGCAGGCAGAGAACGCGTACTAGAGTGAGACGTGCCCAGGTTAGAGTTTGACCTCTCTGTGTGACACAAGGCAAGGCTCAGCCTGATTGATCTGTAGCTGGTAACATCTGTCAGAGGATTGTGGAAGGGCAAAATTAGATGAGATTTTGCAGGCACCTATTATAGTTCTCAGTAATACAGTGGGTCTAAAGAAATGATAGCTGGTTATTATATTTATCTAGAAGAGCAGTTTTACTCAGTTACAGATGAAGCACGCCTAGGCCCAGCCTTCTGGAACCCAGACACTAGAGGTTTGGGGGCAGGGCCCAGGCATCTCTGTTTTGATGCTGATTTTTCTCCCGTCCAGGCCTGGCAATGCTGCCTCGGGCGAAGAGCAGAGCCCCTTACCGCCCCGTTTCTTGTCTTGGTGGCCTCAGGACTGCTTTGGAATCGTGGGATGAGGTGACAGTGTGTGGGAGCCCTTAGCGATCTCTGGTCTCCAGGAAGTGCTCACTGGTGTGACCCACCGTGATGACGGCCAGGCTCTTTGGGAACGCTGGCTCTGCCTGCGGTGCCCTCACGTCTCCTGCTGCCTGCGTGTACACAGGCTCCTTTGTGTTCATTCGTGGAATGAGTCCTGGAGGACAGAGGGGCCAAGGAAACCGCACCGAAGGGCCAGGAGCCAGTGGGCCGGGACTGTCTGCATGTCCCCACCACCCACTTGTCTTCCTGGATGCATAAATCAGTTCTGTGTTCATCGTAAATAGTTGGAGAAACTCAGGAAAGTGCCAGCCTGGGGTGCATGAGTAATAGAAAAAGATAGCTCATTTGCTTGGAACCGGTAGGTGTTAGCTTGCCTGGAAATACAAGATATTCACAAATAAAAACCTCAGTGAGTGCCACCAGGCCGTGGGAATGCTGAGGAGAGACCCTGGCTGGGGGCCTCGTTTGTCTTATTGGATTAGGACGATGAGGAAGGAATTGAAGTTGCACTGGTTTTCTCCTGTCGGTGTTGCTCTGAGACACGGCTTTTCTTCTTTTTCCTCTTTTGACTGGAAGACAGAAGGGGGGGATTTGGAGGATGATTGCTTTAGGTAACTCTGCATCTGTCCATCCAACCACCATCCAGTGCCCAGCCACGGGACTGCCTGAGCAGCTGCCAGCCAGGCACTGGGCATACTCTGAGCACCACGAGTCATGTGGTCTCTGCCCACATTGAGTGCCGGTCTGCCAGGGATGAGCACTCAACACCTTGGTTCTGTATGTGTGGACCAGCTCTGGCTGCACAGGGGGTGGTGGTGCAGTTCCATTCACTTCAGCTGCTTTCACAGCTGCCACTAGACTTGAATGAACCTGAAAGACGTTCAGCACCTGAACTCATTTAACACCTGACACTAGAAAGTTCTCAGAGTGATGGTGCGCAGGACCCCTTGAGGGCCGGGTCCACCAATCCTGGGTCACTGAGAGAAGAGGAGGTGCCCCTGGGAGTGCATGGCTCAGAAATGGGGGAGCTGCAGCTTGGGGGAATAAGGAAGGCAAAGAAAAGCAGTGTCAGCAGCAGGGGCAGACTTGCCACACCTGGGGCAGCTCAGCTCCTGTAACTTGAGTAGAACCACTGCATGCCTCAGCAAGTCCCTTTGCCCTTACACCAGCCCTACAATACCGAACAGGGCTCCCCTGGTCTGCGAGAGCCCCCACCTGCTGGAGAGACCAACCCTTCTGTCTCTGAGATGAGAACCTGGCACCTGCACCTGACTGAGGTCTGGGTCTGTCTAATTCACTGTGGACCCGCAGCAGGTAGAACAGTGCAGGGCACCTGTTTTGGAATGAATGATGCTGAACCACCCCACTGGTCTCTCTTGTTCATCGCGTGAACAAGGAGAATGAGGCACACTGTCTTGGGGACCCTGTATTCACCATCTACAAGAATTTCAGCTCACGTAGTAAGATGTGACGAGAGAGATGGATCCGAAAGGGGAGAGAAAGCCAATAGTGGACAGCGATTTGGTGGTCTCCTTCAGTGAGTGTCCATCTAGGGTGATAGGGACCCCTGGGGCATGAGGCAGTGCATAGGAACATTTGGGGGGGGCAACATCTGTCAGGAAAAAGCCAGGGCACGAGGCCAGCCCCTCCTCTCAGAGCCATTCTGCCCACACTCTGACTGCTGATGGGGTTGTGACTGTGCGCTTAGCAGCAGGAGCGGACCCAGCAGCTCAGGAGCTCTCCCTGGCAGCTGCCAGGTGTCCGGAGCTGCAGCTAGAGCATCCCAAGCCTTGGAAGCAATGAGGTTTCCCTTCCTCCATCAGAGCAAGCAAATCCCTCAAGGCTTGCATCCACCAAGGCTGCCTGACCACCCGGAATGGCATAGGGAAAGTCGGGCTGAGCCACACGGCTGCAGGGCTGGCAGCCTTCACTTCTAGAGGTGGCCAAGGCCTGCAGCAGGGCACTGTGGGTGTGCATGGGGTCAGACACATCCTGTGGTCCTGGGGCTTGAGCAGGTGCTGGGCAGCACATCTCCCTTCATACCACGTCTCCTGTTTCTGTCCAGACGTCAACTCTAGGGTCTCAGAGCCGCTTCGCAGCATCTTTCCCGAAATGCACTCGGACTCAGCGAGCAAAGAGGTGCCCGGCCACATCCTGCTGGACATAGACAATGACACGGAAAGTACCGCGCTGTGAAGAGCACTGGACCCCGTCCTCCCCGGTGAGCGGGACAGAGCGCCAGACACACCTATCTTTGCAGACCAAACAGCGAACAGCTTTCAGTGAAGGGAGAGAGAGGCCTCCCCCTGCAGGCCTCGACCTTCTGCTTGGCTCGAGGAGACCATGGAGGCCGGCACTTAAAGCTGAATGACCTGTTGACCTGTGTCTTGAAGAAATCGTTTTTTCTTTACCTGGGTAAAGACATAATGCCAAAAAAAAAAAAAAAAAAAAGGCAAAAGAGATAGCTAGGCGTGTGAGAAGCTTTGTCGCAGCTGCTGAGGCAGGTGGCACCACGGCTGAGGAAGAAGCGATGCATTCACTGTCTATTTAACAAAGTGCGTTCATCGAGCAAGGCTCCTGCCCCCTGCCCCTCAGACTTGCATTGCCCGTGCTGGGAGGGAGCTTCTGCCTCCAGACTTGCTGCAGAACCGTTTCCTGTGCAGAAGGCTCTGTCTCCCGCAGGCCCCTGCGAGCCCCACGCGTTGACGGTGACGGCTGGTTCTGTCACCTCAGCAGACTGGGTGTGACTTGTGCCTTGTTGGATTGCCGGAATGTAGAAAGAAATGTACTGTTCTCTCTCTCTTTTTTTTTAAAGAAAAAAAATGTAATTGTTACTTGATAAGGACCGAACAATATTCTAGTTTCATGGTTAATTTGAATTAAATATATTCTGTGGTTTATATGAAAACGTGGTCATTCTTGCAGCCTAAGCGGGGGGGGGGGGGTGGTGGTGGTGGTGGTGGTGGTGGTGGTGGTGGTGGTGGTGCTGGGACTCGGCTTACACATACCTCAGTTAAGCATATTTTAATAACCAAGAAAACATTGGCATGTCATCTCATTACTTTTCCCACCAAAGCCCAGGTCTGACCAATTTTCTGTTTCCACCCCTCCACCTGCCCGTCCCCCTAAAGAGATATTGAGGCCCCATCCTAGAATCTGGGGAACCAATGGGAGCCATGGAAACAGACGATGCTGAGAGCAAGGAGCCAGACGCAGGTGGCCAGTTTGGACCTAGGGCCTGTGTGCACCCAGCTAGGACAGGCGGTGGGGCTCTAGTGGGAGGGACTGGCTAGAGTGAGACTGCTGACATTAGGAGAGGGTCTCCCAGGGGCAGGCAGGAGCTGCTCTGTATCTTAGACCCTCTGACTGGCTCAGCTGAAAGCTGGCTTTTAGCTACGCAGTTCTCAGGAGCCCAAGACAGGAGGCTGGATGAGCTGCACAGTTGCTGCCATGAACTTGGCCCTGAAGGAGCTAAGCTGGTGCAGGAATCGAGGGTGGTCTTATCACAGCTTACCTGGGCAGAGGTGTGGAGCCAGGCTGGGGAGGGCATGGGGCTGCTGGCCAGGAGCCGGGGGCCCATTCTTGAAGATCACCCAGCTGCTCATGCGCAGGGCATGGAGATAAGGCATCCGTGTGAATGGCACACTCTGCCCTCGTGGGACTCTGGCTCCTGGTTGAGCAGCTGGTGAAGTAGTTAAGAAAGTGTGACACAGGCTTCAGAGTTACCAAGTGGTGGGGGTAATCAAGGAAGGCTTCCAGGAGCAAGTGATAGCTGAGCAGAAACTGGCACAGACCTGGCTGTTTGCTCTCAAGTCACACCGGGTGTGGGGGTTAGGGGCTCTCCCTTTTACACCACCTGCATGCGAGGCTCTGATCTGACCTCAGGCTGCTGAGGTGGGCAGGGCAGAGTGGGGACCAGAGGGTGGCCTGGGTTGTCAGGGGTCTAGCGTTCCCAGCTTGAGGCCTGGAGATGTCCCTGTGAGATTCTCAGCACATCGTCTGTTCAACTCACTTCCACCTGCAGCAGGAGCGTGGGCAAGGCTACTGCAAGAGGGCTAAGCAGGGGTGAGGGGAAGAGCTGGGGCAAGCTCTTGTTGTCGGTGAGAGCACCCGGTGCCCCACTCCCCTCCCTGGCCCTTGGAGAGGACAGCACCAGTTCTCAACAGGAAGAATGGGGAACCAGTTGCAGGGACCCAGAGACAGCCAGCTCCCTTCCTGGGAGGACACTGTGCACCTTGTATCCTGACCACTGGTGTCATTTAAATCACTGTAGGAAAGCTAGGGCTAGGGACTCAGGTTGCGGCTCCTCAGGTAAAACCACTGCATGTGACAGCAGCATGTCGCGTGAGCACCAGTTCAAGCCGTGGCTGCTCCACTTCCTCTTCAGCCTGGCACCCATTTGGGGAGTGATCCAGTGGTTGAAAGATCCCTATCTGTATCTCCCTTCTCTCTCCCACATCCTTCCTCTGTAATTCTGCCTTTCAACTAACTGAATCTTCAACCAAAGGAAAACAAGAGAAGGGCACATAGCTCCCTGATCTCAGGACACCGACTCGGGAGTGAGAACCACCCAGAGCAAACCTCTGGGCACTGGCCAACCTTGGATGGCAAGAGGGAATGCAGGTCCCACTTCTAGCAAGGTTCAAATGTTGAATGCAGGGGGCCTGGAGCAGTAAACGGGCTTTTCTTATTCTAAGTGGGTGTTTGAGCAACCACATCTTTGTTTGGAATAATAATAATAATAATTAAAAAGCTTCTGTCCCCTGGGACCTCCAAAACATAATCTCTGGTCTAGGAGGTTCTGAAAGGGGTGAGTGAAATACCCTGTAGAAAACGACTCCCCCCCCCCCAAACAGCTGGGAAACATCACAGTAAATAAACAAAAGCTTTATTATTATTGTTTTCTTGCATTAAAAAATAACGGGGCCGAGGAGGGCGGCGAGGGCAGGGAACCCCGGGCAGACGGCACGCTAGGCGAAGTAACCCCACATGAAGAAGGCGCAGCAGATGCAAAGGAGGCAGTTGATGTCCAGGGCCCTTTTCACCACGGCGTTTTCCTCCAGGGACGCCAAGGTGGGTTCGGCTGGGCTCGGGGGCACCTCCGCGCTCTTGCTTGTCACCCCGCACAGCCACAAGATGGCGCTGAGCACCTTGGACTGCTGTGGGCTGGCGTCACCTGCAGAGAACCCGGCAGAGCAAGCTCGTGATGGCGCCTTAAAGAGGGCAAACTAAGAGAAGCAGTGGCTTAAGCTGATAAGCAGCTCTGCTGCTTCTTCTTCTTAAAGATTCATTTATTTTTGTTGGAAAGTCAGATATACAGAGAGGAGGAGAGACAAAGAGGAAGATCTTCAGTCCGCTGATTCACTCCCCAAGTGAGCGCAACGGCTGGAGCTGAGCCAATGCGAAGCCAGGAGCCAGGAGCTTCTTCTAGGTCTCCCACATAGGTGCAGGGTCTTTGGGCCATTCTCTACTACTACTCAGGCCACAAACAGGAAGCTGGATGGGAAGTGGGGCTGCTGGGACACGAATTGGTACCCAAATGGAACCCTGGACATGCAAGGTAAGGATTTTAGCCAATAGGCTACAGCACCAGACCCGCTGCTCTGCTTCTGAACCAGCTCCCTGCTAGTACTCCTGGAAAAGCAGCCGAGGATGACCTGATAATTCAGACCCCTGCAAACCATATGGGAGACCTAGATGAAGCTCCAGGCTCCTGGCTTCAACCTGATCCAGCCGCTGGACCATTCTGAGACCACCTGGGGAGTGATCCAATGGATGAAAGATGTATCATTCCCCGTTTCTAACTCTGACTTTCAAATAAATAATAAATCATTAATTTAAAAAATGTTTGTAAAAGAGCCATGGCCATGACAACACAGCCTCAGGGCTATGGAGACAGCAGGGATGGGTGAGGACCTTGGCTAAATGGCAGTCACATCCCCAGGGAAGCTGCAGTTGCTGCACAGCCTCTGGCAGCTGCCTCGCTGTGGGTACCATGTTGCTGCGTCTTCCCCTTTCTTTCAGGAGTGGCTGGAAATCTGGAATTTCTTGTGCCAGTGCCAGGTGTTTCCATAGTAACTCCTGGCTTAATGCAGCAGTAAGCGGGCTACACCAAATTTCGCCAGGGTAAAAGCTGTGCCCCCTCCCTGCCAGAGTTGCACCAGATTGCAATTCCAGGTGTGCCGGGCGCTTAGCTGGCCTGCCTTTGCCGCTGTGGCCCAGGCGAGGCTCGTGGGAACTCCCTCTAGTGACCCGAGAGTGGGCAAGGTGTGTGCGAGGGGCTGGAGTCCCCAGGCTATCTGCTCCTCTGGCTGGTGTGGTTCCCTGAGTTCCCTATAACCCCACGCTGTTGTCCCCACGGACAGCGACCACTTACCACTGTGTGTTTTGGATGCGCCCTCCTGCACCATCTCCAGCTGGATGCCGGCGCTGTGGGTCTCAGCTGTCCCGTTCTGACACACGGCAGGTGGCCGGGGAGTGGCCGCCGCCCCCTGCTGCTGCTTCTGGACTACCGGGTCGTGGCGAGTAAACCAGGTCAGGCGGCTGATCTAAGGAGCAGAGAGCAAGGGTGAGGACGTGTGTTCCTCCCCAGGTTCAAGGTCGGGCTTCACCTCCAGCTGGGGCCACCCCCAGAACAAGCCTCCGCGCCACATCCCCCAGAACACTTGGCTTACTTTCCTGCCCTTAACAGTCCTCTCTCATCCTAGCTCTAGGGCACAGTGGTACCCAGACAGGAGGCATTCCAGCTTGCCGAGTTCCCTGGCCCATTACATGGGTGATGTGAAGTCCATCAGAATACAAATAGACTTGCTTGTGTTCACCCTAACCCGAATAAATAAGGCTGGGAAATTATGAAGGAAGGATCCCACATGCAATTCCCTAATAATGGTAACTTTTAATAATAATACATTTCTAGGGGGCAGCATTGTGGCATAGCACATTAAGCCGCTGCCTGCAGTGCCTGCGTCCCTCATGGGTATGGGTTTGAGTCCTGGCTGCTCCACTTCCCATCCAGCTCCCTGCTAATGTACCTGGGAAAGCAATGGAAGAGGGCCCGAGGACTTGAGCCCCTGATACCCAAGTGGGAGACCTGGATGAAGCCCTTAGCTTCTTACCCGGCCCAGTTGTGGTCATTGAAGCCATTTAGCGGAGAGTAAACCAGTGGTTGGAGGATTTCGTGTGTTTATGTAACTCTGCCTTTCAAATAAAAAACAACCACCAGAGCCACAACTCCCCTAAGGCCACCACCACGTTCTGCAAGAAGTCCTTCCAGCAGGACATCTGCCCACAGCTGATACTCAACCACTGCTGGACACATCTCTGTCTGACAGTCTTTGCTGCATCAGAAACACTGCTGCTTTCCACTGAACGACAGCAGAAGTAGGGACAGCCGCAGAGCCGTGTGGCCCCACGCAGGGCCTGAGCCTCCAAGTCCAGGTGAGAGATGGCTTCTGAATGGATCCCCCGATCCTTGAATGGTCAGGCCTCTTGGCTTAACTCGCTTGGAACCACGCACCTCAGCGGATACGGGTGTCCACAAAAACGTACCATCTCCTTGGACGGAGGCTCTGTGAGCAGGCTGATGGCTGTGAGGGTGACCAGGGTCACCGAGGACAGGATCATGGAGAAGTAGAGGTAGTGGACGTCCTTGACCACGGAGGGGCGCTCGTCCGGCTGGTCGCAGGTAGGCTGCACGTAAATGAAGTCCAGGATGAGCCTAAGGAAGCCCAGGAGCAGGCCCAGGACGAGGCCCCAGAAGGCACCCTGCCAACCAGAGCAAGATCAGCTTAGTGACACAGAGGGGTCAGGCTTCAGGCCGGGGGCTTGTTCATCTTGGGAGCGTCGCTGCATGGATCCCTGCTTGGGAAACACCTGGAGCTGTTTGTTTAGGAGTCCCTCAACATCCCCTGGGGGATGCATGCGGGATTTTTCAAGGATACCACCATCCACAGGCGCCCCAGTCCCCTATACAGAATGGCATTTGCATGCAGCATAGGCACCCACTTCCGGTCACTCACAACACCTAATATAGCGGGGGATACAAATTCATGAAGAAAGTCTACCTACGTACAAGAAAAATGTAAAACCTACGTCTAGTTTTCTGCATACTAGGCATTCTCGTGAGCTTTTGTTGGCAAGGTGAGGGGAAGACCTCTTGCTTAGATGGATTTCAAAAAATTGAGGCAGCAGGGGGAAGCCACACCATGGCATACTGGCTGCCACCATCATTCCACATGGGTCCTGGTGCGTGTCCTGGCTGCTTCACTTCCCGACCAACTCCCTGATGCTGTGCCTGGAGCACCTGCGTGGGTCCCTGCCCCCCCCCCCGCGAGAGACTCGGAAGGCGCTCCTGTTCCTGGCTTTGGACTAGCCCAGCTCCTGCGGCCATTTGGGGAGTGAAGCAGAAGGTGGGAAGTCTAACCCTGCACTTCTAATAAAATAAGTAAAAAAAAATTTTTAAGTTTTTGTGTGCTAGTTAAAATTTCTTAGGGAATGAGGACAAGAAAGAAAAGTTTGAACATGTTAGGGACAAGTGTACATTTTTTTTTCTCTTTTTAACCTGAGCTGGTTGAATCACAGAGGCGAAACTCATGGATACTGCCAGGAGTTTATCACATGTCATTTATTCTTTCCTGTTCACTTGGCTTCTTTGCTTAATGACCAAATTACCTCAAGGTATTGCCGACTCCCTTCCCGACTGTAGCCTCTTTTCAAAGACCAGGCGCTCCCTCCCTGGGCCTTCTGTTCTCTGTCCCTGAGAACTCACACAAGGGCAGCCCATTCTCCCATTTCCGGTCTGCTTCTCTCCCCCAGCACTCCCTGTCCCCACCCCCGGGGGGCAGTGTGGTGGGGGCTGAACCGGAGCTACCTTCTCATTGGTCCGCTTCCAAAAGCATCCCATGATGAAGACCACAGCCACGGGCGGTTGCAGGTAGGAACTGATGGCCTGGATGTAGACGAAGAGCTGGCCTCCCTGGCTGGCCTGGACCACGGGGATCCAGAGCACGGAGACCACAACGAGCAGCAGCACGAAGACCCTGTGCCAGACAAAGAGAGACCCCGGGTAGGTGCGTCTTCCCTGATGATTCACTACCAGTCTCAGCTTGGCATGGTGCCACCAGGTAAAGCTCTGCCCATGGCACTGACATACCATATCCAAGCCCTGGTCCTCTGCTCTGCTTCAGATCCAGCTCCCGGCCATTGAAGGGGACAATAACATCCCCACGCTGTCACCATAATCAAGATTTAGAACATCCCTCATGCCAGAAAACCCCTCGTGTCCTTTCGTGGTTTCCTCAGCTCCCACCCCAACGGCCACTCCTCCTGCTTTCTGTCTCCTGTCAAAGATTTGCCTTTTGGGACATCACCTCTCAGTGGTATCCTGTGACTGTGGCCTGTCACAGCTGGCTGGCTTTTTCATGACATGCTGCTCTGAGCTTCATCCATGTTGTTACACAGCCAAGGCGCCTTCCTTGCCATGGCTGTGCTGTCTTTGTTCCTTCTTGGCCAGCTGCTGGGCGTTTCAATAGTGTCTCCTTTCTCCTACTAAATAATGCCTTCCACGAACATGAGGAGTTAATCTTTCATGTGGACATAGGAGGCAACTTCAATGAGAATGAAAAGAGATGCCAAAAAAAATTGAAATCCATGCATTTTTTTTTTATAGCATAGAGGGTTCCTCTATGCTTCTATTTCCAGTGATGCAATCTCTAAGTTGGCTCAGTATGTTTATATATATATTTTAAAGAAACTGCCAAAATGTTTTTCATGCTTACTTTTATTTACTGGAAGGGGCTGGAGAGAGAGAGAGATCTTCTATCTACTAGTTCTCTCCCTAAATGACTGCCATAGCTGGATTGGGTCAGGCGCCTGGAATCCCACCCAGGCTTCCCACGTGGCTGGCAGGAACTCAGGTGCTTGAGGCGCCACCTGCTGCCACGTGTTAGCAGGAGGCTGGGACTCCTCCCACTGCAGGAGCATCCCCCCCCCCCCCGGGGGCAGCTTACGGCAGTGCTCCACAGCATCTGCTCACACCAGACTGGAACGCTCAAGCCATATTTCTACCTGTCATGTATGAAGGTCCAAAAAGTTTTTTGAAAAATGGAATTCAAGGGTAAATGTATTATGATGTTAACATTTTTAATAAGATTTATTTAATTCACTTGGAAAGTCAGAGTTACAGAGAGAGACAGAGAGGATGAGAAAGAGAGACAGAGAAAGATCTTCCATCTGCTAGTTCATATCCTAAGCGGCTGCGATAGCTCAAGCTAGGCAGGGCTGAAGCCAGCAGACAGAAGCTTTCTCCAGGTCTTCCATACGGGTGCAGGGTCCCAAGGACTTGGCCAATCCTCCAGTTCTTTCCCAGACTATAAGCAGAGAGCTGGATGGGAAGTGGAGCAGCCAGGATGCGAACCTGTGCCCATGTGGGATGCTGGTGTTTGCAGCCTGTTGCCAGCTCTATGCCAGCTCCCTTAAACATTAAAAAAATTTTTTTTTTCAGTTCTCCTTTTTTTGTGTTGTTGTGACCATGGGAGAGTTGCAGTCTGTGTCCTCATGCGGGTTCTTGGTTACCCCACTCCGCGGGCTCTGCAGGGGTGCCCAGCACCGTGCCTGGGTTTGGGCTGCCTCCATGATGTCATTTGGAATCTCTTGCCTTGCTCATTTGCCAGCCTCGCGCTCCCTTGCCCAAGTGCCTGTGTAAAGCTGCTATTGCTTGGTCTCCTTATGCCGGACGAGTTCTTCGTTTACGCTCAAGGACAAGTCCTTTGGCTGGCGGTTTACTTCCTCCCAGGCTGAGGCTTGTCCACTCCTGCTTTCGTAATAGTTATCTTTCCAAGCAAGAATGTAGAACATCTTTGATGAAATCCACAGGACCATTTAAATGGATTTATACTTTTGGGGTCATCACTAAGAGAACTTTTTCTTTTTTAAAAGGCAGAATTACAAAAAGCGGGAGAGACACAGATCTTCCCTCTGCTTGCTTCACTTCCCAAATGGTCACAACAGCTGGGACTAGGCCAAGTTCAAAACCAAGAACCAGGAACTCCATCCAGGTCTCCCATGTGAGTGGCAGGAGCCCAAGGACTTGGCCCATTTTCCGCTGCTCTCCTGGGTTGCATAAGCAAGGAACTGAGTCAGAAGTGGAGTAGCTGGGACTTGAACTGGCACCCAGGTGGGATGTTGGCACAGCAGGTGACCGTTAATCCATTGAGCCACAGCACCACTCTAGAGCTCTTCTCCTAACCCAAGGCTGAGACAACCCTCTTTAGGGTTGTTATTTGTGTGTATTTACATATAATTTGCATGTGACTCCTTCCTGTTCCATTCCTCCAGGTAGAGTTGAGGGCTTAGAAGAAGCCTTGATGTAGAACGCTTCGACCAGCCCTGGGTTCCTCTATTCTGTTACTAGTTTGTTCCTGATTCCAGTCCAGGCTGGGTGCCCCTGCTGAGTCTCTCCCCATCATAGCACTCCTAGAGGGATGGGTGTGGCTGTAAGCCGTGTCTAGTACATGGCAGGGGCTTGGTGGGAATGAATGGTCCGCATCTTTGTCCCCACAGGAGACTACCCCGGCCTCTGGGGACTACCAGCTGGACTCGGCCTCTAGGTGTCCAGATTTCTCAGTTCCTCCCGCCCCACTCTTTGTACCCCACTGCCCGATCTCCTCCTAGCCCCACCCCAGAAGGCCTTACCTGCCCACAATCATGAGCTCCCTCTCTGACGCGCGAGGCCGGACGTGATTCCAGAGGTCCATGGTGAAGATGGTGCTGGCACTGTTAAAGATGGAGGTGAGGGAGGACATGAGAGCAGCCACCATCACAGCCATCATGAGCCCTCGGAGTCCTGGGGGCAGAAGGGAGTGCTATCGGCTGGGGCTTTCCTGCCAACACCTGCTGCTTCCTACCCAAAAGTCAGCTGGGCCCATGGAACTCTGCTGCGAAGGGGCAGAGGCTCAGATGAGGATGAGTGGACAGAGCCCCCCTGGACAGCCAGCCGCCTCCTGTCCACAGCTCTCCCACTAGAGCCCAGGCAATGTCCTCCTTCCTGGCTGCCCCCAGGGCAGGGGGTGGGAGGGAACTCAGGCTGGGGACAGGGCAAAAGGGGCTTACCTGTGGGCAGGAGCTCCAGCACCAGCTTGGGGTAGGCGATGTCGGAACATCCCGAGGGGTTGCCACAGACCCTCCGACAGATGTCTGGGTCTGCACAGGCCACTTGGTCTGCAGGGAAATCACAGGTCCAGGCTGAGCGTGCAGACTGATGCGGGCCAGATTACACTTTGGAAGCTGTGACCAACCCTGTCTCTTACCCTCTCTGAACCTCAACCTGTTGTCAAGCTGGGAACACGGCGTGAGCCTCACTCTTCATGAGATGAAATTGATTGTGAGGCAAGCACCCTGCACCACATGAGCACAGCTCATGCCACCTGCTGGTGTGTCTTGCCACAGCATCCCACAACAGGCTGCCTGTTCCTGACCTGCTCTGCAACAGGGGCTAAAAACAAGGCATGGTTGGACTGAAGCTGCCTGTGGCTGGACACCTGGTGAGTGTTCTGAAACTTCCTCTTGTCCCTGGCTCCCTTCTCAGTGTACATGGAATACAGCAGCCATCACTCGCTGCGAGTGCCAATGCCAGTGCCTTTCCGGGTGGCCCCTGGCTTTCTCCCTCCTCCTCTTTCTACGTTTCTCTATTGGCATCTCTCTGATCTTCAGGTGCTCCTTGGATCACAGCCTCCGCATGGGTGAACTGGGCTAGCCACAGACGGAGACACCCAGTCGCTGTGTCAGAGAGCTTGGCTCCACTCCCGACTCCAGCTTCCTGCTACGGTATGTCCTGGAGGTCGTAGTGATGCTCAAGGAGTTGGTCCTGGCCACCTAGCTGGGAGAACTGGGTGGAATTCCCGATTCCCAGGCATTTATCTGGAGAATGGACCAGTGAATGGGAGAGCTCTCTTCCTCTATTCTCACTCTGTATCTCTCAGATAAAATCAATTAATTAAAAAAATGGCTTCTGTACTAAATATTTTTCCATTATCTGCTAGACAATACAGCATATCAACTGTCTATATAGCATTCATGCGTTATTAGGTATTATACATCATCTAGGGCTCGATGCGGTAGCCTAGTGGCTAAAGTTCTCGCCTTGCACACGCTGGGATCCCGTGTGGGTGCCGGTTCTAATCTCAGATGTTCCATTTCCCATCCAGCTCCCTGCTTGTGGCCTGGGAAAGCAGTTGAGGATGGCCCAAAGCTTTGGGACCCTGCACCCACGTGGGAGACCTGGAGAAGTTCCTGGATCCTGACTTTGGATTGGCATAGCATCGGCCGTTGTGCTCACTTGGGGAGTGAATCATCGGACGGAAGATCTTCCTCTCTGTCTCTCCTCCTCTCAGTATATCTGACTTTCCAATAAATACATAAATCTTAAAAAAAAAAGAATAAAAAATAAATCTTAGAAAAGAGCAATCTTATTGAAAAATATATGCCTTTTAGAAGGTTGGAGTTTTTGACTTTTTAGTACTCTTCTGAATTAGCTCAGAAGAATATTAGAAAATATTTACTTTTCTTATTACAGGAGCATTGTCAGGGGCCTCCCGGGGGCACAAAGTTTATGTTTAAGTTCAAATCTTTGTGAGCTTTTCCTGATCTGGCTTTTGGGGCCAATGTTTCGTGCAGCTTTGTACTGGTAGAATATAGCCATGGCCTGTAACGCTGGGACCCTCCTACAGGGGCTAATCTGAGTCTCGGCTGCCCCACTTCTGCTCCAGCTCTTGTGCCTGGGAGAGAAATTGATGATGTTCCAAACATCTGGGCTTCTGCCACCCATGTGGGAGACACAGATGGGATTCCAGGCTCCTGGATTCAGCCTGGCTATTACGGCAAACTGGGGAGTGAATCAGTGGATGGAGAATTTCTTTCTTTCACTGTCTCCCTGACTCTGTAACTCTGTCAGATAAAAACAAAGCCCTTTAAAAAGGAAATAAAAGCTGCTCTCTTTGAGGTAGAGGCGAGGGGGGAAGAATCCCCCTGAGATATAATTGTCAACTACGTAGTTTCTCTTTCTCTCTCTGGTTGAGCAGCCTGAGCTTTAGGGTCAAACCCCGGGCTTGCAAAGCATGTGTGTGACAGGCCACAGTTTGCCCACTTAGTCTCAAAAAAGTGTTCTTTATAGGCAAGTGAGTTGGTTCAACTAAATGAGAAGTACAACCCACAACCAGTTCATTACCATCTGCTCACTGCTGTGAACTAATTAATCAGCCATTTCTTGCGTGCAGTGGGTTCCCTTGCCAGAAAGCTTCAGACCCAGGCCCACATTATGTCACACTGAGTTAAACTACTGCCTGTGGCACTGGCATCCTATTTCTGAGCAACAGTTTGAATCCTGGCTGCTCTGCTGCTGATCCAGCTCCCTGCAACTGCGCCTCGGAAGATAGCAGAGTCCTTGGGGCTCTGACGGCCTCATGGGGGACCTGGACAGAGGTCCTGACTCCCGACTTGGCCCAGACCTAGATGTTGGCACCATTTGGGGAGGGAGCCAGTGGAAAGAAAATATTCTCTCTCTCTTTCTCCATGTCCTTGCTCTGCCTTTCCATTAAGCAACAAATCTTCACAAAGACAAACTAAACCCCAGAGTTCAACAGTTCCCCCAAATCACTTCGGCCCGGGGAGCCCCTCTCTGGCCTCATCTGTGATGTCACCTTGTGTATTTCTCTCATCACACTTCACCCAACCAACACGAGCGCATTCATTGGCTCATTCCTGTGTTAACCCACAGCCCCTACTGCAGTGGGGACACTGCCTTTCAGATCCACAGACAGATCTCCAGGGACTGCTAGACCAAGACCTGACAGATCGCCGTTCTCACAGCATTCTCCAGGCACAGAGATGAATAAATAAATGGGTGAGGAAATCAGTTTCTCTGAGCTACCGTGTCATCCTTTGAAAGATGGGAATATCAACAAGGGCACCTGCCTCTTGCAGTCATTCTGCGGGTGTCATGGGGGTGAGGGTTCTTTCTCATCCTCAGGGCATTTGTTCCAGAACTCCTCAAGGATGCAGAAAGCTGAAGGTGTGCAAATCCTTTAAATAAAATGGTGTGGTATCTGCATATAAACTAGACACAGCTCACCATATACTTGACATCATCTCTGGGTTATGCATAATATCTCATGTTACGTAAGTAGCTGCTATGCTGTATTGTTTAGGGAATAAAGGCAAGGGGGGCGGGAAGGCTGTTGATGTTCAGTACAGATTCAGTGTTTCTGGAATAGTTTCCAACCGTGGGACTGAATCTGCACATTCGGAGCCCCAGGATATGGAGAGCTGGCTGCAGTCAAATGAAGTAAGAACAGCGAACACTTGCCTGTGCCAGCTGGTGTTTTAAGACGTATGAAACCCTATCATCCCCCCGTCACAGGCAAGGAAATGAAGGGAGAGGGGTCAAATGACTTAGGGAAGGTCACTTTGTAAGAGGCAGAGACAAGTTCCAGGCCCAGGAAGTCTAGATTCAAGTTCATAACCACTACGCCTGACTGCAAGATGCTCCCAGGGACTGGCCTCGCACTTGAAAAGTGCATAAGGAATGTTGATTGCTTTAAGTCACGTTTGTTGTTCATACATGAAGTTTTCTCTGGGTCATCCGGATCCGGATCCCAGTTCTTATCTGCCTGGGGGTGGAGGCTTCTCTAGAGGTAAGACCAAAAACTCTCCGAGTTCCTCACTGAATCTGGTCTAGAGAGGCAACATCCAGAGTCTAGCACCATGGACAGTGACCCCAATTCCCTGCCCTAACTCCCTCTAAGTCCCAAGGAAATGCATACAGAACCCTTGGGAAGTTCCAACACCCACAGATGCTCTCTTCCCTGCTGTCTTCTCACCTGGAAAGAGGATGCGGCTGACCATCCCAGGAAACACCATGATGAAAAGGGGCAGCACCTTCATGTATGAGGCCATCAGAGAACCTCCTTTGGCGTGGGACAGGTTCTTGGCAGCCAGTGACCGCTGGACAATCACCTGGAAAACAGCGAGGGTGGCTGGAGGTGGAAATGGGTTTCTCTTAGGGTAGACCAGAAGTGCACAAGTTCTGTGTTGGAGGAGTGGGCTCAGCATGCTGGGTTGCCTTCTGGGGGGTGGAACATGTCTTCCCTGTGGTGACTCCCTACCTTTCTCCTCACTGTTTTTTTTTTTTTTTTAACCTAGAAGTTTGGTCCTGATTGATGAAAGGTGTCCATCAAATTTCATTCTAACCCACGGCTACCATCATCATCAATTAGGAAAGCACGTAAACTCCAGGCATCCAGCCGCTGCTCTCATGGGGCTTCTCAACAAATGGCAAGGAGCGAGGCTCTCCACCTGCTGCAGGCCCCACACAAATCGTTCCCTCTGCAGGTGTCACAGACCCGCTGGCTGCACAGCCGTCACTAGATCGCCAAAGACAGAAGACATCATAGAAGAAAGAAGGCCAGGAGGTGGAGGCCAAAGTCACTGCAGGGAGGAGACGCTCAGGAGGTGAAGGGAGAGACACACCCAACGGTTGGTCACGTGGCGTGAGTCCTTCCTTCTGAAGCTGTCTGACGCTGCCTGGGCTTGGCTCCTGCCTCCCTGCCTCTTGGCTGTGTGACCTTGGGTAGGCAACGATACCTCGCTCTGGCCTGGTGTTTGCATCTGCAGGATGGGTTCACGCCAGGACAATTCACTGGAACACGTAGAGTTGTACCTGACCCACTGTAACTGCCCCCCCACACCTACTGGGGTTGTCCACTTCTAACCTCCCCCTCACGTGAGGGCTTTTTTAAAAAAAATGTTTCTTGATGCTTCACAAATTCCGTGTGTGTACCTGAGGGATCCTTTTTCTTAATGTTTTTTTGTTTTTGTTCTTTAAACAGGGGCAGAGTTGTTTCATGTTGATTTTTAAAGTTTCACTTTATCTGGAAGGCAGAGGGAGCCAGAGATTGCTCTTTGTCCTGCTGAATGCTAACCCAGTGCTGGTAACCAGCAGGTCTGGGTGAGGACAAGACCAGGAGCTGGAAACTCCATCCAGGTCTTCTACAGACTTTTTAAAATTTAATTAATTTATTTTTGTTGGAAAGGCAGATCAGACTTATGGAGAGAAGGAGAGAGGAAGATCTTCCATCTGCTGGTCTGCTGGTTCACTCCCCAAATAGCCACAGCGGCTGGGGGCTATTAGCCGGTTGAAGCCAGAGTTTGTTCTGAGTCTCCCACACGCGTGTAGGGTCCAAGCTTTTGGGTCATCTTGCACTGCTTTTCCCAGCCCATTAGCAGGGAACTGGATCAGAAATGGAGTAGCCAGGGCATGAACCAGCATCCACACAGGAGGCAAACACAATGACGAGAACAGGTGCAGGGTGGGGAGATAGCTGATTTCACTCACCCCAGGAAAGAAGCAGAGGGAGGTGCCCGTCCACTGCCCGCTGCCCACTGCCCGCTGCCCGCTGCCCGTACCTGGTCCGTGCACCAGTACCACAAGGATGGAACGGACATCCCAAACAGGATCCCGGGCCACGGCAGGTCAGACGTCAGCGGGTGCCGGAAGAGATGGAAGGCGTCTTGCCGGGGCAGCCCACAGCTGCTGTTCTCGCTCCGGTTGCTGGGAAGGGCCTGAAAGTATTTCTCCCGCAGACCTTCCAACCCGCCGACCTCAGCAAAACCTGCAATCCAGGGGGAAAGCCAGGAACTCAGGCGAGGAGCAAGGCTCCCAGGGAAAGGCTGTCCCCTAGCGGTCATGGCTGGAGATGGCTTGTAGGACTAACAATCCCAAATGCAGAACAAGATTGCTTATAAGAATTCAAAGGAAGCCAAATCTATTGAAGGCAACTATCAAAATATTCTCCAAAAATGACATCCTAAATTATTCGCTCTAGGAGATAGTAAAACCTTGAAGTAGGTCTAGGAAGGACTCGGGGTTTTTCTTTTCTTTTTCTATTAGAAAGACAATGTTGCAGAGAGAGCAGAGAGGTCTTCCATCCGCCGGCTTACGCCCCACATGGCTACAGCAGCCAGAATTGAGCTGATCTGAAGCCAGGAGTTTCTTCTGAGTCTCCCACGTGGGTGCATGGACTCAAGAACACGGGAATCCTTTGATGTTCTCACACACATCAGCAGAGAGCTGGATTGGAAGTGGAGCAGCTGGGACTCAGGTTGGCACCCTATGCCACCGTGATGGCCCCAGGTGTTTTTTTTTTTCTTAAACACTCACCTATTTATTTATTTGAAAAACAGAATAACAGAGAAAGAGAGATCTTCCATGCACTGGTTCAGTCCTCAATTGGCTACAACAATCAGGGTTGGGCGAGGCTGATACCAGAAACCAGGAACTCCATCTGGGTCTCTTAAGTGGAGCCCCTGTACCTAAGTGGCCTTTCCAGGCAGGTTAGCAAGAAGCTGGACAGGAAGCAGAGCAGCCGGGGCTTGAATCAGCACTTAGACACAGGACATCGCTGTCACAAACAGCAGCTCAACCCATTGGGCCATAATGCCAGCCCTGGATTTAGTGCTAAAATAGTTATGAATGGGCCTAATGCCATGGCACAGTAGGTTAAGCCTCTGCCCACAGTGCCAGCATCACATGTGAGATGGTTTGTGTCCCAGCTGCTCTACTTCCAATCCAGCTCCCTGCTAACATGCCTGGGAAAGTAGCAGAGGATGGCTAACGTTCTCAGACCCTTGCACCCACAGGGGAGACTCAGAAAAAGCTCCAGGCTCCTGGTTTAGACCAGGCACAGAGTCCCAGCCATTGTGACAATTTAAGGAGTAAACTAGTGGATACAAGGCCTTCCTGTGTCTCTCTCTCCCTCTCTCTGTACAATCTTGGCTTTCAAATATATGTAATAAAAAAGTGCCACTGGGGGTGATGTGCCTAGAAGGCAACAGGGAATGGCCCAGGTCCCTGGGTCTTAACTGGCCATTTAGTAGGCCTGGGTCTGAGCTCTGGGCTTCTGGCTTCAGTTTGGCCCAGCCCCAGCTGTTACGGGCATCTGCGAAGTTTACCAGTCAGAAGAAGACCTTTATGTCCCTTCTCTTCCTCCTTCTTCCAAACATAACAAAAACAAATGTAAAAGCCCGTAACTTTCCACCATGAGCACAGTTCTGTTTTGGTTAGAACAAGGACAGGAATGCCCGCCTAAGTGTCACACATTGACCGCGGGGCTTGCTGACGGCAGCAGGAGAGCTGACGTCCCTGCTAGAGAAGGATGCTGTGGTTCTCACTCACTGTAGCCCATCAAGGTGAGCGCGCCGACAAGCATGATCAGGGTCTGCAGAGCATCTGTGTAGATCACAGCCGCCAGGCCACCTGTGGGGGGATAAGCGCAGTGATGAGGGGCAGGTGCACTGATGGGGCGGAGCCAGCTTGGGTCTTGGAGGGAACCCTGAATGCCAGATGGGCAATTTCTCAGTGTCGACCGATCACAGGTGCTTGTAATGACCCTCTCTAGGTGCACATGTCCATTAACTGCAATGTGACTTTGCTTTCAAGTTATTCCCTCTACCTCGTAAAACTTGACCTTAAAACTTACTCTGCATCACAGAGCATGATGGAAGTAATTTGTTTTTTCAAGGCGCCCTCAAGCTTTCTATCTTATTCTTAGGCTGCTCTGAGACCACAAACTTTAAGAATCAAAGTCTAGAATCGTACATATGTGCTTCTCATATTGGAATGCCTGCTTTAAATCCCACTTGGTCCTTCTCCAATCCAGTTTCCGGTTACTGCCCCCTGCCCCCTGGGAGGCAGTAGGTGATGGCTCCAGTGCTTAGTTCAAGGGAAGGTGACAGACATACAGCTGGTGTGTCTTTCCTTGCTCTGTCCTTGACAGCAGAGGATCACCCAGCTTAGATTCTGGCTCCCAGCTCACTGCACTTCATTTGTGACTCAGCCTGAACCTAATGAAATTCTAATTTTAATGCTGTTATATCCACTCTCCCTCTACCCCAAATGATTCACTGTCCCAGATGTCATCAACGGCCAGGCTGGGTTAGGAACCAGGACCTCCATCGCGAGTTCCCACACGGGACCTTAACCCTCGACCTGACCTCTGCTGCTTTCTAGAGCTCACATTGGCGGGAAGCTGAACTTGAACCCAGGACCTCTGATGTGGGACCAAGGTGTCCCAAATACTAGGTGTCAAATGCACATTCTTACTGCCATTTCTCTACTGTTTATCAAGCGTTTAGCATACACCAGGCACTGTGGCACATATTAGATTCAATTCTTCACCAAATAGCCTGTGAGCATCCCACCAGCTTCCACACTGAGGCATACTCCCTGCCCTCCAAGAACTTAACAGTTGGAGACAGACCCAACGCCCTAACAAGGAAAGCAAAGACGAGCTGGCGAGCGTCAGCAGCCATTCCTTTGCCCACGCTCCAGGTGCATGGTTCCCATTTGTGTTGAGGACTTGGCCAGGGTCTTCTTTCAGCAGGTCCCCTTTGCACGTGGTGGATGTGTTACTGTTCTCCGCAGTGCCTCCAGTGGAGTTGCACGGCTCTGAGAACGAAGTCCAGGCTCTTATCTCCTCCCCGGCACCGGCCCCTGCCTTTGCCTTGAGTTGTCCTCCTACCACAGGGGCGGGTATCGAGGACAACACCCAGCAGGGCCGGTTCTCACTCTCGGTTATGTGAAGGCACACCCTGGCTTAGCTGCATGATCATTGGCTCGCCCAGCTTTGACCACCTTGACCCTTTGCTGTTCCTCAGATAAGCAAGACACACACGTTCTCATCTCAGTTGGGGCAGCTGGCCTTCCTCTGCCTGCCGTTCTCCTCCCTGTACTTTTTGGGGCTGTCATTTTAATTGGGTTGAGACACCAGCACTGTGGCACAGTGAGTTAAACTGCAGCCTGCAATGTTAGCGTTCCATAGGGGTGCTGGTTCGAGTCCCAGCTTGCTCCACTTCCCATCCAGCTCCCTGCTAACGTGTCTTGGAAAGGTCTAAGTTTTTGGGCCCCTGCACCAGGTGGGAGACCTGGATGAGGCTCAGCCATAGCCACTGTGGCCATTTGGAGAGAGAGCTAGAAGTATCATCTCTCTCTGTATATACATATTCAACGCTTTCAAAGAATTAAAACATATCTTTAAATCAATAAATAAATCAGGTTCAAATGTCACCTTCAGAGGCTCTACCAGGAGATCCTATGTTGTTTTTTAAATCTTCCTCCATCACTTCCCGTTCTGTTACATTGCTAAGTTTTCCTTTTTCGCAAACTTACTAGGCATTACTATCTTATTAATTAATTAAATATCCTGATATTTGAGAGGCAGGGATATAGGCATATTTTTCATATGCAGGTTCATTCCCCAAATGCCTACAACTACCAGGAAGTGGACAAGCCAAAAGTGGGGTGCCAGGAACCCAGTGTAGGTAAGGGGTAGCAGGGATCCGAGCCATCACTGGGATGGAGGCCCTGCCAGCCTCACTCCATCTTTGGTCCTACCTGCTATGGTGTACAGGGCCGTGATGACCAGCAACCCAATCACAGACAGGTACAGATCCAGGTGCAAAGACTGCTGGATGAAGATGGCCCCGGCATACATGTCCACCTGAAATCAGGACATCGAAGAGAGTGGGTGGATGTGACAGCCCAGGCACCCCGCAGCAGCCCAGACTTTGACAAGCACACAGGAGTCACTCCCCCAGCCCCGTTCCTTTTGTGTCTTCATTTACCTCATCCCAGGCCACAGGGTCTCAACCCTGAGCTCTTAACAGGAAACAATGTTTGAGATCCTCGCTCTGGGCTAACGCAACGACCTCCTCCCAGCTCAGCCCTGGGACTTCTTGCATCCCAACCCTCGTCGGAAACCGACTGATCATCCTCCCTGACCCCAAGACTAAGGCCGAATAAACACACCAGCACTGCTTGCCAGGCACGTGCTTATTTCCAGACTTCTGGGCACTCCTGAAAATGGAGCCAACAAGCCATGCTCGCCCAGGCCTTCCAACTTGGGCTGGCACCAACCCATCCATCTGGAAGACCACTCCTCGCCGTTCCAACAGCTAAGCGCCTCCTAAGATACAGCGTCCCTTCTAAGACTTCCAACCACACAGCCAAAGAATATTCTAGAATGGAGCCTACTTTGCACAGAATCCGTCATTGCTGCTTGGATTGGGTGCAAGTCCCCCTGCGTCTTGCTCACCTGCCTTCCCACCCTAGGGCTGACAGAGAAGACAGCTGTGGGGCTAGGCTTGTAAGACTGTATGTTCCACCAAGTGGCAAGGCTTGTGCTGTTCTACCGCTTTCCAAGAAACCTGCCATCCAAAGGGCAGGGCAGAGCAAGACAGGGTTAGGGGCCCACGTGTGTGGTGATCAGCTGCTGGTTGCTTGATGCAAGATCAGAGTCCCACCCCAGGGCGGGGTGGGGGAGGGCAGGGCTCCTGGGGTTCTCTCCAAGTCCAGCCTGCTCTTCCCCACCTCCCCTGCCACTCACACTTCTGGGCTGGCCAGGGGCAGGCGAGAGGTCTTTCTCCCAACATCCCTGGCCAGGTTTGCCCTTCTCCGGCCCCTGCCTGAAGCTGGCCCAGGAGGACAGGGAGAAGTTAGCCCCGGCAGCCCGGCTGGTCCCCGTGCCTTACTGAGATCTTGGTGAAAATGTAGATAAACAGGTAGAGGACGGCGAGCGTGATGGCGATCCTGCTGCCGCCAAACCGCTTCCTCAGGTATTCTGGCATCGTGGTGACCTGGGTGGGAGGGGGCGGACAGAGGGAGAGCTTTCAGCATCCATCGCTGACCTACAGCAACTGCTGCAATGTCCACCATTATCCGGCCTCAACCCGGCCCATCGCCCCAAACTTGGGAGACTTAAAAGATGAAGAGGTGGGGGTACAGAGGAAGCGGGGTTCCACCAGGGGTGTGTCCCCATCAATTTCCCCATAACCTGTACCATTATTGACTTGTTCTTTCGACGGATTCACCTTTTTTTTTGTTCATGATAAACCTACCTAAACATGAAACTTTAAAAAAAAAATTGAATTGTATCTGGTGTTGTGGTGCAGTAAGCTAACTCAATGCTAAGTAGCTGTTTGCAAAGCCAGCACCCATGTGATGCCGGGTTCCAGATCTGGCTGCTCCCCTTCCCATCCAGCTCCCTGCTGATGGGTCTGGGAAAGCAGCAGAAGATGGCCCAGGTGCTTGGGCCCCTGCACCCACATGAGAGGTTTACAGCTCCTGGCTTCTGTTTGGTCCAGCTCTCTGTGTTGTAGCCATTTGGGTCCAGCTGCAACAATGGTTCTGGGGTGGGTGATGGACAAGGCAGAAGGAAGGCATCATTGCCAGGCAGGGCACCCCAGGGGCTGGAACGTGCTGTTAGGAGTTATTGTGGGGGGTTGCCCTTGTCTTGGGGGTGGGCATGTCCTTTCCTAATCTCACCCCCACAGTCCTCCCGGGCGTGGCGATGAGGCAGTGCTGCATCTTGACCCCAGGACCTCAGACCAATGCATGTCAGCCCACACAGCGACATCCGCCTCGGAGGATATAGGCTGCTATGCTTGCAGGCCCGCCTCCAGGCTGCTGCAGCTGGGCTGTGCCCAGGTCTGATCCAGGAGAGACTTACAGGTGTGAAGCCATACAGGACAGATGGCAAGCCGCCCATGGCAAGGTCAAGGTCAGACTGTGGGTAAGAAGACCGTGGGAGCCGGGGTGGAAGAGCTCAGCTGCCTTACTTGCTGGCCGAGCAGGAAGTGGTTCACAAGGTGGAAACTGGGTATTGGGGAATTGAGGGGGGGTTCAATGTAACATGACTACCTGACCTGTGTGTGTGTGTGTGTGTGTGTGAGAGAGAGAGAGAGAGAGAGGGAAAATAGTGGCCACAAAAAAAAAAAAATAGGGAAAGAAAAGAACAGCTGCTTTTCTCTCGTTCTTCACCCCTCCCACCTCTCCGCAGAAGGGCCTCTTGGGATTCTGACCCTCTCAAACTCCTGCAGCCTTATTGGTATTTTCTGTAAGGCAGGAAGTTTTTAGAAGGACTTTGCACTGGACTCTGACCCCCTATCAAGGCATAACAAGGCCTCCTCCATGACCATGGGACCAATTCTTGCTGATAACTGTGAGTACTAATTAGAGAGCACCCAAGGTGACAGAGGACCTGTGGCATCTGGACAACAGGTGCGTTGAGGCAGTCAAGGTCTGGGATGGAGTCTGTCCCTGGCGGCCTGGAGCAGGTGACAAGGCTCTCTTATCGCTGGCTGGCAAACAGCCTTCATTCTCAACGGACCTTGGTTTGAATGCAGGGTGCAGGAAGCTCCCAGTGAATTAACCAGGGAAGGCAGGGTGAGGGCCACAGACGGCCAGCAGCATTGGGCACCTTCTAAAATCAGATGCTGGGGAGGGGGGCAAAACTGAAGCTAGTGCACAGGGAGCATGCGGCACAGACGCTGTTGGTTCCAGTCTCCAATGACCCCCAAGTACAAGGTGTGTAGGAAATGGCCCACATTCCCAGCGACACTCCCCTAGTCCCTTCTGGCTCCAGCTGCCCCCCACCCGACTTAGTGAGGAGGGGCTGGCTGTTAACACAGGAACCACCCACCCCCTGGAGGAGGCTGGGGGATATCAGGAAAAAAAAATCAAGTGAAACAGCTGACAGCTGCCCATGGAGGTGCTCGCCCACACCCCCTCACTCCAATATACTCCTTGTCTCTAAGCGGGCGAGAGAACTCTCCGTCACCATCACCTCCCATGATCACGCAGAGCTTCCCTCTTCCTCAGGACCCCTGGCGAGGTGACAGCAGCGCCACCCTCCCCCATATCCAGAACACAGGGTCTTCAAAAAGTATGTGGAAAGCATGTGTCAAGAAAACTATCCATGAATTTTTTAAAAAAATTTATACCAAAAATAGACTTATTTTTAAATTTCATTTTTATAGAATTTGGAAATAGCTTTGTGTTTAACCTTTGTGTGTTAGCCCTGATTGCATTTACACGCAACTCAAAGTATGAACTCAAACTGAAAGATAGTTTCCAGGTATGTGTAACGAAAGCAAGAAAACGCAGACACACGCACTTATTATGAAAGGAGAAAAACTGGCATTGTAGCCCAGCAGCTTAAACCATTTCCTGCGCCACTGGCATCTGCTATCAGAGTCCCCGTTTGAGTCCCGGCAGCTCCACTTCCCATCTAGCTCCCTGCTAATGCACCTGGGAAAGCAGCAGAGGATGGCTCAAGTACTTGGACCCCTGGCACCCATGTCTGTTCCAGTCTTGTTCTACCCCAGATATCTGATCACAGGTGGGCGTGGGCTGACTCCAGGTCTCCATCATCGAAGGCGTTCGGCACTGAGTGGGATGATGACAGCACACATCCCTGCGTGCGACCCTGGCTTGTAGCGGTCCTGGAGGAAGTGGCTCTAAATGTCCTTTCTAGTCCTGAAACCCTTTCCACTCTATGTGTTCCTTAAGGTTCCATAAACGACAGAGTGGGTTGTGGCTTTATGGAGAACGTTATGCTATACTGAATATCCCTGCATACCTGGACATGGTTTACGAAAGTGAGATCGGCTGGGAGTTTGTGGTGATCTCAACTGGGTGTTGTCTCCCCCGTGCTGGGACTTCTTAGTGGCTCTGATGGATGCCCAAAAGTGGCAGAGGGGAACGTAGGACTAATCTTCCAGAAGGGCATCTCTTTTCATGTTCCCCTCTCTCCCCCACTGCCAGGGCCCTTTGCACTCACCTGGCCGGCGATGTAGATTGGGAGGAAGATCCATGCCAGCATCAACACAGAGAACATGCCCTGCCCAGGGAAACAGAGTCAGGGCCTGACACCTCACCCACATCTGGGTGGGGGCTTGGCTCTCTCTCTGCACCCTGAGGCCACCTGGCCTGAACTCCACCATAAGGAAGCCAGTGGAGCCACAGGAGCACCAGTTCAACTCCCTGCTACTCTATTCCCAATCCTGCTGCCTGCTAATGTGCCTGGGAAGGCAGTAGAGGGTGGCCCAAGGGCTTGGGTCCCTGCCACCCACATGGTAGACCTGGATGGAACTCCTGGCTTCAACCTGACCCGGGCATGGCCAATGGGCATTTCAAATATACAGAAATGTCCTCCACTTCCCAGCCACCTTCTTTCTTCTGCTTCTGCACAGGAAAGATCCTCCCCACCCCCATTCCTCACCTACGCCCAAGGATCCGCCACCCAACAAACCCAGGGTGCCCCGAGGCTTCCTGATCAAACAATCTGGCCGACTAGGGTGCCCTTGAAGGCCCCTGCTTGTTTCAAAAAGCCCCACTGGGGCTATAAAACCGGCATGCTCACCCGACTTCCTCGCAGGACCAGCCTCACAGGCAGAGGCAAGGCTGCTGGGCTGGGCTATAATACTTACATTGAGCTCATACGCAGCTACGGAGATTCCAGACGCAGCCCCGGACCCGGCCAGGCCAACGAAATGCCCGCTCCCAATGTTGCTGGCAAACAAGGAGGCACCCACCTATGGGCAGATGGACAGCGGGAAGAACCCCCATTCCCAGTTTTTGTCAAGCTCCAAAGGGTCTGGAATGGTAGGAGAAGTGGGGACAGCAGGGTCATCCCTGGTCTCCCTGGCATCTTTGTTCAAATTAGAAAGTGATCCTTAGTGGCCACAATTTGTTGCTGTGAAGCCAGAAGAAGGTAAGCTGATATAGTTATCAGATGATGATGATGATGGATAGATAGATAGATAGATAGATAGATAGATAGATAGATAGATAGAGGCTTGTAGATGATACAAACAGAATCAGAGATTCAGATGAATGGCTGGATAAGAGAGAAAGAGAAAAGTATTTGGAGAAACCAGGACGTGGTGACATGGTGACATTATTTGAGCGTCAGTACTCAGCCTGACCAAACCAGGCCAACCTTGGATCTTCCTGAACCTACAATGCTCTTTCCTGTTTAAGGAACTTTGAGAGGGAGCCCAGTCTTTTCTAGTTTTGACTGTGACTTTCAGACATCACGGAAGAAAGGGGCCCAAGACAGGACAGGAGCCCTTGAAAAACCCATCGGCAGTTCTTTCAGTGGAACCAAAGGTCACTTACCGGCCACCACACCATGTCCCCTCCAGCCAGGAAGTAGCCTTTTACTGTGTCCCTCTTGGTCTTCACTGTGGACTGAAACAAAGAAGAGGGAAGCATGAGGGGAAACGGGGTGACCAGGGGCATCCTCAGGTGGCCCTCGGTGCCTGGTAGTGGCTGAGATGCTACCTAGGGGGCTCACATCCCGTACCATGGAGCCTGAGTTCGAATCCCAGCTCTGCTCTTGACTCCAGCTCCACGTCTGTGAGTGCACAACCTGGGAGGCAGCAGGTGATAGCTTAAGGACTTGGTTTCCTGACACTCATGTGGGAGACCCAAGTTGAATTCTGGGTTCCTGATTTTCATCTGGCCCAGCCCTGGCTGTTGTGGTCACTTAGAGTGGGCAGCAGAGAAAGACTTCTGCATCTCTCTGCTTATCATCGATCTATTTATTATCTATCTCAACAAGTTGCATATCAAAGAAAAGAGATAAAAACTCAAAGGTTAAAAAGAAAATTTTTTGTTTGTTTGTTTGTTTTAAAATTCAGCTCTGGATTTGAAGAGATTCCCTCATTCAGGACTTTCCAAGTCTATGACACATCGGAGTGACCTGGTCCTCTTGCAGAGGCCTCTCCAGCATCTCCCTCAGACGTCAGCATCACACTCAGAGTGCCCACCTGGCTGGCACCTGCTCAGGTGGCCAGAGGGCTCAGCACAAGCCAACCAACCCAGCTCTGTCTTCCCCGTGAGAGGGCCGACAACAGCTGACCCTTTCCGTCTGGAAGGTCCACAAGACACTGTGTGAGTCTCTCCTTACGAATCCTCTCTTGATGTTGACACACGGCCCCTGCACCTCCGGTTCTAGAAGCTTCTGCCCCCATCAAGCAATCCCACAACATACCATTCATCACTCGCGCAGAGCTGCTACGACACAAACCCACACTCACTGCCATCCTTGGCACTTCCACCCTTCACCCTGACCCTGACCCAGGTCTGTCTTACTCATCCCTGTGTGTCCTACACACAGGTAGGGGAGGCAGGGGAAGGCCGTTGGGATGGCCAGCACTTTTGTTCCTTTCCTGACCTACAGGAGCAAAAGCTAAGGGGTAGGAGTTGTGGGAAACCCTCCAAAGAGTCACACAGAAGTAAACGCACAGGGCCGGCACTGAGACACTGCATCCCTTCTGGGTGCCAGTGTAAGTCCCAGCTGCTCTCCTTCCAATCCAGCTCCCTGCTGACGGCCTGGGAAGGCAGTGGAAGATGGCTCAAGTACTTCAACTCAGCACCTGTGTGGAGGACCTAGAAGAACCTCATGGCTCCAGATGGGTGTGATCAGGTTGTTGCAGCCATTTGAGGATGGAAGGTCTCCTTTTCTGTGTCTCTCCTTCTTCCTCTGTAACTCTGCCTTTCCCATAAAAATAAATAAAACTTAAAAGAAAAAAAAAGAAAAAGAAATGAGCACATCTCATTTTTCTACAGTGTGAAAGGCCTGGTACCAGGATACACCAAAGACAGACAGATATATCTTCTCCACATCCTTGCCTTGAAGCTACTAAATCCTTAATATACAATGAGTTTCTAGAAATAGATAGGCAAACAAACAAAAACAACAATGCAGAACCCCAAAAATGTGAAACCACAACTCATATAAAAAAAGAGAGAAGCTTTCCTTAAATATATGTGAGGGTGTCTGACCTCATTTATTACCAGATAAAAAATGTATTAGCAACACACGTAGGTGTTATCAGCACCAAGATATTGACAACACCTGTTAGTGAAGAAATGACAATACAGACTTTGGCACTTGATTGATAAAACCAAGATTAGCTCCAGGCCTGAGGAAGGCCAATAGGCATAAAGGGTAACTTCTTCAGATGGTTCTGCCCCAAGGGGCTGATCCTTCCTGACAGCTAACCCCCCAAATAAGGAGTGTCTGAGCTTTGCTTATTTCAACAACAGATCGGAAACCATGCCAGGAATCCTTAGCAAGGCTGCTTAAACGGAGGGCGGTGCTTCGATCTAATGAGACTCTGTGTTCCACTTTAGGAAGTTGGGAACATTTCTACGTACTAATCTGAAAGGACAGCTAAGATAGAGAAATTTTTTAAAAATTTATTTTTATTGGAAAGGCAGATTTACAGGGAGATGGAGAGACAGAGAGAAAGATCCTCCATCTGCTGGTTTACTCCCCAAGTGGCCGCAATGGCTGGTACTGTGCTAATCCAAAGCTAGAAGCTTCTAAGTCTCCCATGTGGGTGCAGGGTTCCAAGGTTTTGGGTCATCCTCTGCTGATTTCCCAGGCCACTAGCAGGGAGCAGCCGGGATATGAACCAGCACCCATATGGGATTCTGGCGTGTGCAACACAAGGACTTTAGCCACTAGGCTACTGCACTGGGCCTGAAGAGTGATTTTTTTCCCCCCAAAAAAAGTTATAAAGAGGGTGTAGGAGCCCCCAATAACCCCACTAGGCCCACCCTCAGCCCTAGTTTTTTGTTTTTTTTTTTTTTTTTTGCAGCTGCTGTCAGGTGCTGTGGCTTAGCCTGGCCCATCCTGTATCCTACCCAGTTCTCATGTGCATGCATGGGTGCTTCAGCCTAGCTCAGCCCATCACGCCCCCAAATACAGCCCACATGCATGCCAATGGGTGCTGCAGCCTTGCCAACTTGACCCACCCCCTAGCCCTGGCTCTCGTGTTCACCAGCAGGAGCTGCAGTCTGGCAGTGGAGGCCCCAGTGTTCCCCTACCAGACCTACTCCCAGCCTCAGATTTTGAGTGTGCCAGTGGGTGATGCTACCTAGCTCAACATGGCCTGCCCCCATGTCCTGCACTTGTCAGCAGGTGCTACAACCTAGTCCCAGCCTGACTCACCCCCAGACCCAGCTCTCATGTGAATCAGTGGGTACTATACCTAAACTAGCTTCTTTCTCTACAAAAGGATGAGGCTAAGCTGTCATCTTCTGGTCAGACATTTGCTCCACTCCCCCTCCCAGGAACCTCCATGGTTTGGCTTACCCATAGTCCTACAGCAAGGACAAAGAGGAAGTACAGGACCAACACGGCAATGTCTCCTGGCTCCAGGCTCCTCTGGGGGAAAGGGTCCAGGGGATCTGAGGAAGGGGGCTGGGTGCTGCTCTCCATGGTCCTGAACACACTCTGATGCCTGCAGGGAAGAAGTAAACACACATCAGGTGACTTCCCTGGCTGCTTTCCGGGGGGCAACTGAGGGCTGGGTGGTGGAGACATCTGCAGGAAGGCTGGTGCATCCATCCATCCACTCGTTTACCAAACAAATGTTTACAGTGAAGTCCCATTTAATTCTGCAGTTGATGTTGTACCAAGTCAACCATTTGCCTGGTAGGCAGCACAGTGGGCTAAGTGGCCATCTGTGACACCAACATCCCATGAGTGTAGGTTGGAGTCCTGCTCCCTGCTCATGTACTTGGGAAAACAGTGAGTGGTGTCTGGGCCAATTTCACCAGGGTGAGAGAACTGGATGGAGTTCTGGGCTCCTGGCTTCAGTCTGATCCAGCCCCAACCATTGAAGCCATGTGGGGAGTGAACCCATAGGTAGAAGATTTCTCTGTGTGTGTGTGTGTGTGTATGTGTATGACTCTCCTTTTCATATAAGTTGACCAATTTTTTTAAAAACTGAAAAACCCCTGACACTCAATGGTTTTTGTAAACTGGAGGGAGGTTCTAGACTCACAGAGTTACACATGTGTTTTCTGCCTTAGCAGCTACATCAGGAAGTCTCGGCTGGAGGTGCCAGGTCAGTGCCCTATCAGTGTTGCCCATCTCTGGCCTCCTGCCGCCACACACCAGTAGTATTTCCTCATCATTGTGATAACCAAGTCACTCTCATGGCATTCAAGACATTGCCACAAAGGCAGCAGCACCTGCACTGCCCTCCTCCCACCAAGCTAAAGGATGCCACTAAAGGGTTTTTTAAAGAATTTATTTATTTTTATTGGAAAAGCAAATATATATAGAGAAGGATATACAGAGAGAAAAATCTTCTGTTCACTGGTTCACTTCCCAAGCAGCTGCAACAGCCGGAGCTGAGCTGATCCAAAGCCAGGAGCCAAGAGCTTCTTCTGGGTCTCCCACGTGGGTACAGAGTCCCAAGGCTTTGAGCTGTTTTGCACTGCTTTCCCAGGCCACAAGCAGGAAGCTGGATGGGAAGCGGGGCAGCCGGGATATGAACCAGCACCCATATAGGTAGATTTGAATGGAGTTCCAGGCTCCTGGTTTTAGCCTGACCCAATAAGCTAGCAAATGGAAATAAGCTAGCAAATGGAAGATCTCTCTCTGCCTCTTCCCCTATGTAACTCTGCCTTTCAAATACATAAATCTTTAAATGAAATCTGCCTGTAACACTCACGTCCCATAGGAATACTAATTCGAGTCCCTGTTGCTTCAATCCAGCTCCCTGTTAATGTCCTGGGAAAGCAGTGAAGAATGGCCAAAGGCTTTAGGCTCCTGCACCCACAGGGGAGACCTGGAAGAAACTCTAGGCTCCTGGCTTGATCAGCCTAGCTTCAACCACTGCAGCCATTTGGGGAATAATCAGCAGATGAAAGGTCTCTCTCTCTCTTTCTCTCTCTCTCTCTCTGTCTCTCCCTCTTTTTCTGTAACTCTTACTTTCCAAGTAAAATAGGTACATATTAAAAAAAAAAAAGGCAGGGTCCAGCACGATGACCTAGTGGAAAAAGTCCTCACCTTGAAAGCACCAGGATCCTAGATGGGTGCCGGTTCTAATTCCAGGAGTCCCGCTTCCCATCCAGCTCCCTGCTTGTGGCCTGGCAAAGCAGTCGAGGATGGCCCAAACCCTTGGGACCTTGCACCCGCATTGGAGACCTGGAAGAAGCTCCTGCCTCCTGGCTTTGGATCAGCTGGGACTCGAACCCAGATCTATCCATACAGTTTCAGCACTGTTGCTTCCACAACAGGAGACCTGGTGCAGGATGAGACCTAGGCGCTTAGGAAGCAGTTCCCAGCTGGGGGTCAACATCCCAGGACTGCACAGGCCTTAAAAAGGGAGGGAGGATGAGGGGGAGGAGGGGCTGTGGCTGCCTGGCCAGCAGTGCCCTGCCTGCTGCCCTCCACTCCCTTGCAGCTCTCTGCCCGCCAGGCACCGAGAGGGATGGCAGCAGTTCCCTTGCTTGCAGCAGATAAACAAGTCATTCATCACTGTCTCGGGGAGACTGGCACCAGCTCCAGGCCTTTCTGGGCACCAGGCAGGGTGGCTGGGAGCTGGGCTCCCAGCAGGCCCCTTTTTCATCAAATCTTGCTGTGGATGAGACAGCAATTTCCATGGGAGTGCCAGATTGTGAGGTTCCTGCTGTTGTATCCCTACCTGTCAGGGCATCTGAGTGATCCAGGCCCAGGCCCTGGCTGTGCCCCTG
Organism: Ochotona curzoniae; assembly: GCF_017591425.1. NCBI lineage: Eukaryota > Metazoa > Chordata > Mammalia > Lagomorpha > Ochotonidae > Ochotona > Ochotona curzoniae. Next base: position 11,339,714 of record NW_024465421.1, read on the forward strand.
GCTTCCGAGGCCCAGAAATACCAGAGGTGGGATTTGTACGCAGGTCCTGAAGCAAAGCTAATCGTGTCCTAGCTGGCTCACTCTCTTTTCTCTTTCACCACGTCTTTTTAATTCCCCCTGCCCTCCTCCTGTTCCTCTGTCTTTTTATTTTTTAAAATGAAGACGTATTTAGTTGTTCGAAAGGCAGAGGGACAGAGAGGGAGAGACAGAGAAAGATTTTCCAGCTGACTCACTCCCCAAATGGCTGTGAGAGCCAGGGCTGGGCAGGGCTGAAACTCAGCAGGGGCGAACTTCATCCAGATTTTCCATGTGGGTGGCAGGAGACCAGATGGCCATCTTTGGCTGCTTTCTGAGGTGTATCAGCAGGGAGCTGGATGGGAAGCGGAGCTGCCAGGGCTTGAACCAGCAATCCTATGGGATGCCAGCACTATCAGTGATGGCTTAACCGGCTACACCTAATAGTAGCCACACCTCTATTTCTTTTCCACAAATATTTATCAGACAGAAACTATGCAGGCAGGTTCTGTGCTAGATTCTGGCGACTCAAGGAAACTGACATCTATTAGGCACCAAGTGTATGCCAGACTTTGTGATAAGCCCCAGATGTTTAGTGAAACATGTGGTTGTGAGGAAAGAGCTGACTGACAGAGGTAGAAGGAAAGAGCGCTCCCATGTAATGGCTCACTCTCCAAGTGGTCACACTGGGGGAGCTGGGCCAGTTTGAAGTCAGGAACCAGAAGCTTCCTCCGGGTCTCCCATGTGGGTGCAGGAGCCCCAAACATTTGGGCCATCCTTCGCTGCTTTCCTGGGTGCTTTAGCAGGGAACTGGATTGGAAGTGGAGCAGCCGGGACTAGAACCAGCACCCAGACGGGTTGCTGGCCCTTCAGGCAAAGATCTAATCTCTACTGCACTATTCTTTATAACTTATGTGTGTCTGAAACACATTGGAGGAAAGAAGAAATAAATGAAGCAACGTTTACAGCGCAAGGCCATATTTGCACTCAAAGACACAGGATAGTGCAAAGCATGTTGCTGGGAGGTGACTGTATTTGCTGATGAATATCAAACACAGAAGTGGAAAGGTGGGAGGGGGAGGGAGAGAGAGGCTGAGGGAGAGCTTGGACGACTATCTCGTTGCAACTCGTGTTAATGGGTCAGAGACTCCGGGAAATAGGTGTGATTGAGCTGATAACACGTAGACTTTCGAACTGCCTTGGACCAAATCCCAACTATACCTACTGTTAGCAACATGTCCCTGAACACATAACCCTTTCTTCACTTCCCCGGCTATAAAACAGGGCCATTCATGAGCTGCACGACACAGGTTGGTTCAAAACAGTAAAGCAAATCCTTCAGAAAATGCTATCGGAGACTTGATCTGTCCCCATCCTGCTTGTAAAACTACACTAAAAAAAAGAGGATGGGCTTTGTGGTTGGACGGATGTTGGCTGTGTACACACCTGAATCTCCATTCAGACACAGCGCCCTGAGGATTCAGGTATCCAATTAGCTCCTCTGCCCAGGGAGGCCCAGGAGGCTGAAGTCCCGCCCAGGCCCACTGGGCTGGTAAATGAGTGATCCAGGCTCCAGCTCAGGTTTAACCCTCCAGCTCCTAAGCATGCATAGAAAATTCCACAGGGGCTAGCAAGGGCTAGCACGAGTGGCTACACGTCTCCCTTCACTTCTCTGCTTCTCTGCACTGCGGCCCCCTGTGGTGGAGGTGGTGGCCCACACCCAGCTATGAGCTGAGGCACAAGTGCAGGCATCCCATCCAGGGCAAGGAGCCTAGTTCTGCAGGGCACAAAGGGGCTGCTAGGCTTGGACGTGCACAATGAAGGACCCAAATGACCACATCTTGTCTCCTGACCTGAGTTCTTTAAGGACGTTCTCTTGGGGCCAGTGCTCTGCTGACATCCTGAACAGGCACTTGTTCAAGACTTGGCTGCTGCACTTCCCATCCAGCTCGCTGCTTGTGGCCTGAAAAAGCAGTGGAGGACGGCCCAAAGCCTTGGGACCCTCCATCCAACGTGAGAGACCTGGAAGAAGCTCCTGGCTTCTGGCTTCGGATCAGTACAACTCCAGCTGTTGCAGCTACTTAGGGAGTGAATCTAATGGATGGGAGATCTTTTTCTCTGTCTCTCTTTCTCTCTATAAATCTGACTTTCTAATAAAAAATTTTAAAAAAGAAAACTGTTCTCTAATAAGGCCAGTAGTAGTATGGCTTAGGAGCACTGGTTCAAATGCCGGCTACTCCGGCCTCCTGCTGATGTGCCTGGGCAATCAGCAGAAGACGGCCCAAGTGCTTGCGCTCTCTGAACTCAAATGTGTGACCTGGATATAGCTCCAAGTTCATGTGGGCTGTCCGGCCATTGTGGCCATTTCGTGTATAAACTAGTAGATGGAAACTGTCTCTCCCACCTTCTGTGTACCTCTGCCTTTTAAACAAACTAATACATTTTTTAAAAAAATTTCTTTAGAACAAGAGACAGATCCATCACATTGGGCTGGAGCAGGGACTGGGAGCCTCCCCAGCCCACTGGGAGGAAGCACAGCTGTGGCCGTTTAGGAAGAGATTGCAGGTTGGGTAGGGCAGGCGGCATTCTCACACAGTCCACATGGGCACTCTTCTCCACCCAGCACCCCTCGGCTCTCCCTCGGGGGTGACCTTGTTTCCTGATTCTGGCAGAGAATCAAAACATCACAGGTGCACCTGTCTTGTGCAACAGACATCTTGAAGTACACACCTCAGCACCAAGCAGATGCTTCTTTCTGCCCCGTCATCCTGTCCCATGGCAACCTCACCCACACTGCTGTTCACACCAGAAACTGGAGTCTCCCTCCCTCCCTCCCTCCCTCCATCCCTCCCTCTCTCCCTCCCTCCATCCATCCATCCATCCTGTGTGAGTCACAGGATCCGTGACACCTGTCCATGGCACTCAAACACAGCATCAAAGAACTGACAACATCTCCTCCCGGAATCCATCCCACCCTCAGTGCCATCTCCAACACGTGATCTATTCCCCTTTACTTCTAAGGCGCCCACTCAAGTCCCCCTGGCTGTTAGCCTACAGGGCAGAGGGGCTCTGGTCTTGTCTTCTCCATAGATCCATCTCTACCCACCCTTCACAGAAACCAGAGAGATCTTCCTTCATAAATCAGAGGGCATTGTTGTCCTGCCCCAACTGTCTGTACCTGCTGTGGTTTCCTGGCTTTTTTCCCCTCCAGCCTCACACACCTTGTTTCTACTCCTTGAACTACTTCCAGCCTCAGGGTCTTTACCATTCTGTTCCCTCCGCCGTGGATGCTCTTCCCTACACTCTTTTCTTGGTTACCCCTTACTCATCCACTGAGGATATCCCCTTTGGGGCCTTCTCTTGGCTCCAGTATAAACTGGGTCCCCAAGTTAGTGGCTGTCATCATGACAGTTCTTAACCAAGCATGACATCCGTGAGAATGTCTTGTGACTGCACCGGGACCACCTCTACTTGGATCACACTGTGTGCTCAGAGCAGTGACCCCATCACCATTGACGTCACAAACAAAAGAGCATGGGATCCCTGGCACCTTGGCTCTGGCCCTTGCTCATGGCTAAGCCCCCAAGGAGGGAGTATCTTTTTTCAGAGTCAGAGCCCTGGGGAGGGTTTTGCTTCCAACTGCTGCCCCAGAACTAACCGGTCAGCCTGGTAAAACTGCACTAACCAGCTGGCAGAGCTACCTCCCGCCCTCCCGCCCGTTGGCGAGCACGATGGCACCTCTGCTTGTTCATGGGCTTTTCTGTGTGACCATAGTCTGTTTGCCCACAGCCCCTAAGCTCTGTGCCTACCTTCCCAGGTAACCGTGCCAGGTGGATGAGTCCCAGGCTGCTCAGCTCTCCGGCGGCGGCGGCGAGCGGCAAGGATCAGAGACCTGTGTCTGCCTCGTCCTTGCCAGCAGCTGCCATGGGGCTCTCCCCCGCCCCTGCCAGCTGTTCGTTGTCTCTGTCACCTCTGCTGTCCTTTTGGGTCCCTCTATACCACACCTGTGGGCTGGGCCAGGCTGAGGTTCGCATTTCCATTGAACAGATAAGGAACCTGAGGCTCTGCAAGGTGAAAAGAATGGCTCAATTTCCTTGAACTGGGGGATGTATAAAGAACTAGGACCCATGACCCATTGGTGCAAGGCTGCCAGCTTTGTGCCCCCATGTCTGTCCCCCAGGCTCCCTCCAAAACACTCTTAGCCTGGCACCTGACTGCTTCTCTGTAGGACAGAGACTGAGACCCCCAATCCGGATACCAGCCTTGCCCCCTGCTCACACACAGGTTCCATGATGGAAGAGGGAGTATCTTACCTTAGTTTGGCTGCAAGGTGCGCCTGCTCTGGAAGACTTTGGAGGCAGAAGGAGGCTGTGAGAAGGGAGCCTTCTCCCTTCACAGCCCGGAGCCCCACATGGACCCTCCCCGTGTGCCTGCTTCTGCAAGCAGGTCAAACTCCAAACTCCAGCCCCAGCTGCCACAGGGAGTAAGGGAAGCGTGAATGATCTCCCCAGAACCCTTGAACTCTGAGCAGGCCCCCCTGGGGATGGTGGCCTGCCCTGTGTCCTGGCCACGCAGCCTTGATCAGGATCCTCACCTGGTGGGGGGCCCATAGCTGGGAGGAGTGAAAAAGACGCTGGAGCCCAGGAGTCCTGCTTCCCTTGCCCGCCCCACTCTTCCTCTGGCCCGCCTCTACGCTGGGGACAGGCTGGCTCAGGACAGCTGGAGGGGGCGGGGTGGGGGGAGGGATGTCGGGGAAGAAAGGGGAAGTCCCTGGAGGAATTGGCAGCCCAGCCCTGGCTGCGGCCACAGCAGGTGGTCACTGCTTGGTCAGGCCATTTGTCTCTGTGCTACTGCCCAGGCCAAGGCAAGGATGAAGATTTTGGAACCCAGGAGAGTGCAGGAGTGTTCAAGCCATGGGCAGGGCTCCACTCCACCCCGCCCCCCATGGTGAGCCCTGGAGGCCAGGAAAGCCAGGTGTGTGGGGGGTGGAGGGGAGGTGAGGGGGCATTTTAACAATGTAACATTGTACTGAATGCTCTAAGCAGCAGAACACTTACTGATGCAGCTGCTAAAGCGCAGGTGCTCAGCCTGGGGTTTCTAACACCTGTACCCCACAGCAGAGGAGCCGGTTCCATTTCCAGCTCTAGCTCCCTGGGAAACAGAAGTGAAAGTTCAAGTCCTAGGGTACCTGTGACCCACGATGGAGACCTGGACTGAGTTTCCCGCTCCTGGTTTCAGCCCAGCCCAGCCTTGGTGACCACTGACATATCTTTGCTCACGTGTTATTTCCGATCAGTCCTGAGATGAGATAGGCAAGGCTGGCCTGGATGGGCAGAGATCTGGCAGTTTCGCTGATGAGGCCTGTGGGTTTAGGGTTGCTCTCCAGGCAGATGGACAACAGAGACTGGGAGAAAGTCAGGGATCTGATCTGCAGCCTGAGGCCGCCACCAGCAGAAGGCAGCCCGAGCCTGGACCAGGGCAAGGAACTTTGAAGCACTTCCCCCTGCCATAGTCTGGGCCTGACTTCTTGGGTACCTCGAGAGGACCTTAGCTTGTTCCAGGGACTTTTAGCAGAGACAGGCAGGAGGGCATCTAGCCACTCCGAGCACAGGTGTCCCTGCTGGTGGAGACAGTCATGACTCAGCTGCAATCCGGGAAGACAGGCGCCAAGAGACTGGTGCTTCCGGTTGTTCTAGAAAAGTTGGACAAAAACCTCATGATTATGCATGGGTGAGGGCCAGCTGTGGGCCACTTGGCTATTGTCAACTCGGACAATGGCTCTAATTGTCAAGCTTCTCCCGTTGTTGCCCTTGGCAGCGGGAGAGGATGGTGGGGGTGACCACAGTGGACATTTTTGATGAGGTTAACGTGTGAGTGCATCCTCCCTGGGACCCAGTAGTCTCCATTCCATCTTCCCAAGGAAGTCAAATCAGACAGTTCTGCAGAGACTTGACACACAGATGTCCACGGCCTCCTCACTCCCACCACGTCCCAGAGCAGGTGCATTCAGACATGGGGGGAGGGAAAGAATGTGGAGCAGCTGTTTAATCGAGCGATTTAGATGCCCAAGTCTCCCACATCATGGCACCCAGGCTTAATGTTGGCCTCTGGTCCCTATTTCAGCTTCCTGTCGGTGTAGACTCTGGGAGGCAGTGGTGACAGCTCAGATAACTGGCCATCTGTGCGATACTCCTGGCTCCTCTCCCAAGCCACCACAAGCATTCGGGGAATAAAGCAGCAGAGGAGAGCACTCTGTTCTTCCTTCTCTCTTTCAAATAAATAGCTGTAACAATCCCTTAAGCAAAGTTTTTTAAAAATTATTATTATTTGAAAGGTAGAGTTACAGAGAGAAGGAGACACACAGAGATCTTCCGTCCCCTGGTTCACTCCCCAAATGACTGCAACAGTCAGAGCTGAACCTATCCGGAACCAGGAGCCAGGAGCTTCTTCCAGGTCTCCCACCTGGGTGCAGGGTCCCAAGGACTTGAACCATCTTCCACTGTTTCCCCAAGCCACAAGCTGGATGGGAAGGGGAGCAGCCAGGACACAAACTGTAACCATATGGGATCCCGGTGCGATAAGTCAGAGCCTGCTGGGCCACTGTACTGACCCCACAAAATAATCATATTAAAGGAACTGGCACTATGGAGTAGTGGGTTAAGCCACTCCCTGTAATGTTGGCATTCCATATGGGTATTGGTTTGATTCCTGCCGGTTCAACTTCCAATCCAGCTCCCTGCTAATGCACTTGGCTTTTTTCTTTTTGGTTTTGGTCTGGCCCATCCCTCACTGTTACAGCCATTTAGCGAGTGAACCAGTGGATGGGGAATTTCTCTGTCTCTTCCCCCACCCAGTCTCTAACTCCGCGTTTCAAATAAATAAAAGAACCCTTTGTAACAGCGATTATTTTAAAGAGATACAAATCAGGGCCCGGTGCGATGGCGCAGTGGTTAAGGTCATCACCTTGCACGCCCGGGATCCCATATGGGTGCCAGTTCTAATCCCAGCAGCCCCGCTTCCCCTCCAGCTCCCTGCCTGTGGCCCGGGAAAGCAGTGGAGGACGGCCCAAAGCTTTGGGACCCTGCACCCGCATGGGAGACCTGGAAGAGGCTCCTGGCTTCAGATCGGCATAGCATCGGCCGTTGCGCTCACCTGGGGAGTGAATCATCAGACAGAAGATCTTCCTCTCTGTCTCTCCTCTCTGTATACCTGCCTTTCCAATAAAAATAAAATAGATCTTAAAAAAAAATAAAAGAGATACAAATCACAGATACACAAAACTGTGCATGACTGTCAGGTCTGTTATGCTGGAAACAGAGTATCTGGGGATAGCACCGTGACGTAGGGGGTGAAGCTGCCACCGGGCACGCCAGCGTTTCATGTGGATTTGGGTTCGAGACCCAGCCGCTCCACTTTGGATCCAGTTCCCTGCTAATGTGCCTGGGAAAGCAGCTGAAGAGCAGGCCCAAGCTCCTGGTTCCTGGTTACAAACTGGCCCAGCTCCAGGTGTGACAGCATTTGGGGAGTGAACTAGCAGATGGAAGATTTCTTTGTCTCTCTGTAACTGACTTTTCAACAAAAATATATAAATCTTTATAAAAAAAAAATTATCTATTGGAAAGTCAGAGCTACAGAGAGGAGAGACAGAGAGGAAGATCTTCTGTCCGATGATTCACTCCCCAAGTGGACTCAACATCCAGAGTTGAGCCGATATGAAGCCAGGAACCAGGAGCTTCTTCCGGGTCTCCCATACAGGTACAGGTTCCCAAGGCTTTGGGCAATCTTCTACTGCTTTCCCAAGGCCACAATCAGGGAGCTGAAGACAAGTGGAGCAGCTGGGATACGAACCGGTGCCCTTACGGGATCCCAGCACATGCACTGCAATTGACTTTAGCCACTAGGCTACCGTGCCGGACCCAATAAATAAACCTTTAAAAAAATAATAATCATAAAAGAAAAGCAGGGGCCAGTGTTGTAGTTTTGTGGGTTAAGCTTTACCTGTGATGTTGGCATCTCATACGGGTGCCCGTTCCATCCCGGTTTCTCCACTTATGATCCCATTCCCTGCTCATGTGCCTGGGAGAGCAGTGGAAAATGGCCCAGGTGCTTGAGCTCTGCACTGACATGAGAGGCCTGGAAGAAGCTCCTGGCTCCTGGCTTCGGAGCAGCCCAGCTCTCTGTCCACTGTGGCCATCTGGGGAGTGAATGGAAGATCACTGTCTTCTCAGAACAGGAAACACAAATTCCCAGTGATGGGAGTCAGGGTGAGAGCGAGGACTTGACTGCAGGAACTCGATGGAAATATCTCTGAATGTGGACGGTAATTCTACAGCGCTTAGAACTGAGCTCAAGCACAGGGAGATGCGCGGTGCTGTACGCAAATTGCATATTAACTATGGGAGTGGCACCATGAGCCGTGACTGTGGCCACGGTTGTTTTGCTGCTCTGAGGTCCCTCAGTCACCTCCGGTGAGGGTGGATTTCACGGCGCCAAAGTGCCGGACTTCCCAAAAGCCTGAGTTTGTCTAGGAAATCCGCTGATTGATAACAAGTAGTCAGAAATGAGCAAAACCAGTTTCCCTGCTGAGAGGCTGCAGGGGCGCCGGAGTCCCTGAGCTGCTATCCCTGTGTGTGGCGTCTGAGCTCTGTGGGAGGCTGCGATTCCTTCCAGAGTTTTCTACAGCTTTCCTTCACCCACCCTGCCACCCGCACCCAGATCTGCATTTTGCTGTTAGCAAACCCTAAATGCCTGTGGTCAAACAGACCTGTGGTTCTAGCCAGCTGGCAAGCATGGGAGGAACAGAGCAAGATAGTAACTTAGTAACCAGGAGACTTTGGGAGAGTCATTTTGCCTTTCTAAACATCCAGGGCCTGCCTAGGCAGGCAGAGGCTCAGAAATGGCCGCCTGGTCGGATGGCCTGGGCGGTTTCTGGCTTTTGCCTCTTCCCACAATGACATCAGAGAAAGCTGTCTAGGCCCCGTATTTTCTCTTCATCTTGCTTTGCAGTTTTCCCCAGACTCTGTGTTCTCACAAATCTAGCTGGCCTTCTAGCCACAGCGAGACAGGACAGCGTGCGGGTTAAGGATCCAGAGACTGGGGCTGGCACGATGGCTCAATTTGCTAATCCCCAACCTCCAAGTGCCAGCATCCCATAGGGGCCCTGGCTCATGTCCCAGCTGTTCCACTTCCCATCCAGCCCCCTGCTGGTGGCCTGGAAAAGCAGTCGAGGATGGCCCAAAGCCTTGGGACCCTGCACCTGCGTGGGAGACCTAGAAGAAATTGCTGGCTCCTCCTAGCTTCTGATCAGTGCAATTCTAGCTGTTGTGACCATTTGGAGAGCAAACCAGGAGCGGAGGATTTTCTTCTCTGTCTCTCTTTCTCTCTGTAAATCTCCTCTTGCTAATAATAATAATAATAATAATAAATAAACAAATCTTTATAAAAAAAGAGCAGAGGCCGGAGAAGGCAATCAGGCAGGCTTGGGTCCTCCTGGCTCTTCGCCTACCTTCCACAAATGGCTTAGCCTTCTAAGCCTTGATTTTCCCATCTGTAAAAAGGCACTTTGGAAATGAAAAGAACAGGAACCTCAAAAATGGAATGAACAGCTGCCTTGATTTTGATGCCAACAATGTTCAAAATCCATACTGGCTGTTTCCGCTTCTTTGGTCTTGTGGCCCAGCCTGGTGAAGCCTGTTCCTGGCCCTAGCATGGTCTCGAGGCTCTGCAGACCTTAGGTCTGAAAGCCACGTTTTCTCCTCCTGCTAACAGCCAGAACATCAAGACCCAATATGGTTGCCGGAGCAACCTGGGGAAGACCTCAAACGTCTTTAGCATCTCAATTCCATGCTAAGGAACGTTCCTACCCAGGCCTTGACCGGGAACGATCACCATGACAACCACTAGAGAAACTGCACAAGGACAAAAAAGAGGCGGGCCGATTCCAAGAACATACCACTCCTTTCTTGAAAAACCAGGAACATTCCTGCCTCTTATTAGCGTCTCTCTCCGCTTCACCCCCGGTGGTCCTGAATCTGTCTCCTTGCCCCAAGTCTCCATCAGGTGAAATATGTCATCTGCAAGCTAGATTTCTGCTTCACTGTCCTTTTGCATCTGAGTAAAACCGTGCTTTGGTACCAAAGATTTAAAAGACTCTGTATTAGTGTGTGTGTGGGGGGGGGGGGGCGGTCCCTGTCCACTTACCAGGGAAAAGAAAAAGATATGCATTCATTGGCTTACTTCCTAGATGGCCAAAATGGCTGTAGTTGGGCTCAACCAAAGCCCGCCAGCAGCAAGCCAGGAACTTCTGGATCAATGCAAGCGCCTAAGACTTGGGTCATTCTCTGCCGATTGTCCAGGTTCCTTAGCAGGGAGCTGGTTCAGTGGTGGAGCAGCTGGGATTTGAACCAGTGTCCATTGGAGCAGCAACGGCTTGGCGCTAGTTCCTTGTGAACATCCTGTCTAAACCCATGGCTACAGAGTGGCTGTTTGGAGGCCGAGGCTTCTGGCCAGAGAGGCCTCCGGAAGAGAGCCCTCTTAGGGTAACAAGGTGTGTGTGAGGGCTGTTCAGAAAGCTACGAGAGCTCTTGGCTGAATCGCTCAGCACTTGAACGGTGCAGGCTCAAGCCTGAGTGTGACTTCAAGGCCCTGGGAAGGATCCTTGAGTGGGGCGGGCTCGGTGGACGGCGGCTCCAGCAGGGGGCGCGCTCTCCTAGCAGGATTTCCACGAGAGGTGATGGGGCCGGAAGGGTTTTGCTCTTGCAATGGGCTGAAGCCACTCATGGGCTCATGAGCAATCTCAAAAGCTTTGTCAAAGCCAGCTGGGCATCGTGCCCTTCTGCCCCTGCCCTGCCCTGGCATGCTCACGCCCTAAATGACCCCAGGACTGTAGCCCAGGGTCCCTACCTCTGGAACCATGAGCACCCACGCTGTGGTATCTAGCCACTGAAAAGGGCGAAGGCTTCCAGTTCACCAAGATTCTCACCAGCACAAACCGGGCTTCCTGTAGGTGGTGTCTCCGACAACGCGCTGGCAATCGATGTTGGTAGCAAGTTCTGGTGGAGGCCAGTGCTTGTAGGGCCTGGCTGTTGCCTTCAGTGTCCGCTTAAATCCTCTCTCTTCCAGCTTGGTGACTTAGGGCAAACTTCCCTTCTCTTCTTTTCTCCCTTCAAAAACAAATAAAGGTTGCTGGTAAGGGTTGAGCGGGAGAATTATCCGAAGAGGAGACGGACTCGCGAAGTCTGCCTTTGTCTTTCTAGACCCAAGGCTGACCCCACCGGCCAGCTCTGCGTGTGGCTGGGTGGGGCCGGCTCTTGTCCAAAAAATGAGGGGCTGTTGGTGTGGCAGTGTTTAGTTACTGTCTGTCGCACCCGCAGCCTGTATGGACACTGGTTCGAGTCCCAGCTGCTTCCCATGTCTAATAACACATGTGGGAGGACGAGTGTCAGCCCCAGCTACCCACGTGGGAGACCAGGAGCCAGGAGCCAGGAGCCAGCACCTCCTCTGCAGGTGTCAAGGGCCCAAGGACCTGAGCCATCCTGCGTTGCTTTCCCAGGCCATTGGTAGGGAGCTGGATAGGAAATGGAACAGCCAGGATTTGAACTGGTGCTCACAGGGGAGGCAGGTGTCCCAGGCTATGACTTCAACTGCTGGTCTTCCACACTACCTTCCGTTCTCTGTATTTGAAGCTGCTTCTCTTCTGGGTCTCTGCCCCAGCTGGTGGTCCTAGAATAACCCCAACGAGTGGCCCTCCCATCAGAAGCCACACCCAGTCGTCCAAATCCGATTTCCTGGGTCACTGGGTGCATGTGAGACCCGTTAAAGGACTTCAGAGTCTGCCACTCCCTGCAGCCAAGGCTGTCAGATTGAAGATCTGGGGTCGCTGTTCTTTGCCTACTTATAACCATGTCTCTCTGTAGTCTGTTTGGAAAAGTTTTTGGCTTTAATATTTAAGTGGGATCCTGTGGGGAGGCCGGCTAATCTCCCTCCTTAGGGATCTTACTTCTCAATGCTCCTCCAGAAAAATGGTGTGCCCCCTAGCGGTTGCTTTCTCCACTTACAGGTCAGTAGGTGCAAGGCATGAATGCCCACCAGGGTGAGTGGGGTGCTGGCCACTAGAGCTTGCTGCAATGGTTGCGTGAGTGAAGCGATTTTTAAAAAGCTATCATTTTATTTATTTATTTTTTACTGGAAAAGCAGATCAGAGTTACAGAGAGAAGGAGAGCCAGAGAAAAAAAATCTTCCATCCACTTGCTGGTTTTTTCCCCAAGCAGCCACACTGGCCAGAGATGAGCCAATCTGAAATCAGGAGCCAGGAGCTTCTTCCAGGTCTCCCACGCAGGTGCAGGGTCCCAAGGCTTTGGGCCATCCTCGACTGCTTTTCCAGGCCACAAGCAGGGAGCTGGATGGGAAGTGGGGCAGCCGGGATATGAGCCAACACCCATATAGGATCCTGGTGCACGCAAGGTGAGGATTTAGTCACCAGATCCTAGATAATTTTCAAATTTAATTAATTAAATTTATTTTAAAGGCAGAGAATAAGACAATGAAAAAAAAATAGAGAGAGAGAGAGAAATCTCCCATTTGGAGATTTGCTCCTCACATAGCCACAACAGTCATGGCTGGGCAGGGCCAGAGTCGGGAGCCAGGGACTCAAGCCAGATCTCCCACCTGGATGGTAGGACCCCAAGTCCTTGAACCGTTACTGCATTAGCAGGAAGCTGGGACTAGAAGTGGAACCAGGACTCAACCACTCTGACACCGTAACTGCCATGCCCATGCCCGCCTGTGCCAGCACACTTCAAGTACTGCAGTGCAAGACCAGGCCAGGGAAGATTCCTGCTGGGCTTTTTGTTAGTTTTAGTTGATCACATGGAAGCACAGCAATCCACACGAACAGTGCCCAGTGCATTTCAGCCACATGCACGTCCCTGTGACAGCATCATCACACAGTGACATCTGTCTCCCCCTCAAAGGGTCCCTAGTGCCATCACCAGACCAACCCCAGCCTCATCCCCAATCACGGATCCATCTTCCCCACTGTGCGCATGCTCCAGGCTATCCTAGGAACAACACCACACAGAGCCCTGGCTCTCTTGGGCTTTTACACTCAGTGTAGCTGACAGCCAAGTGTGCTGCACACACGGCCAGTCGCCAGTGGCTGGCCCTGTCCGGCAGCGGAGGGCCGAGTGTAAGGGGCAGTGGACAGCAGTGGCTCTCAGTGCAGACACACCCTCGTGTCACCTGGTGAAGCGGCTTGCTCATGCAGCCAGGGTATGTGAATTTCACTCCCTAAGTGGCTGAACTGGGGCAGGCACTGGCCACAGCAGGGAAGATCCCACCTAGGACCCCCACACACCATATCTGAGTCCTGGCTCCCTTTGCAATTCCAGCTTCTTGCTAGTGGGCACTCTGGAAGGGAGAAGAGATGAGGGCTCTGGGACCTGGGGCCCTGCCATACACTGGTAAGACCCTGAGGGAGTTCAGCTCTCCTGGCTGCTGTGATGGAAGAGTGTTGCTCTCTGTCTCAGAGCTGGTGTTGTGGATCTGTGGGTTAAGCTGCCACTGGAGCACCAAGTCCCAGCTGCTATGCTTGCCATTCAGCGCTCGAGGCCCTGGATGGAGCTCTAAGCTCCTGGCTTCGGACTGGCTCAGTGCTGACAGTGCGTCTCTGCCTTTCTTCTTAAAATTTGTTTTTCATTGGAAAGCTAGATTTCCAGAGGAGACAGAAGTTCCATCCGCTGGTTCACTCCCTAAGTGGCTGCAACGGCCATAGCTGAGCCGACCCAGAGCCAGGAGCAGGAGCTTCTGCCAGGTCTCCCACGCGGGTGCAGGGTAACAAGGCCTTGGGCCGTCCTCGACTGCTTTTCCAGGCCACAAGCAGGGAGCTGAGTGGGGAGTGGAGCAGCCAGGACACAAACCTGGCACCTGTATGGGATCTTGGCGATTATAAGGCAAGGGGCTGTCAGCGTTGCAGCTGCCTCTTGTTCAGGGGCCCCGCTTCTTATGAGCAGACAGGGAAAAGATGTCTTCAGCTAAGCCAACTTGCTCGGCGTCCGCTGGCTTCCCTCAGTCCCGATGCTAAGAGCACCTTCTTCCCCATCACTTTAACCTGGAATGGACCTCCCCTCAACCTTGGCATCACTCCTGGGTTCATCACCTGGGCAAACAGACACACGGCTCCACCATTTTCTGTCCTTAAATGTCGACGGCTATTACCCCTTCCAGCAGTTGTTTAGCAACCGCCCTCTGATGCGATGGATCATGCAGTATCGGAGGCTGGGAGCTCCCACCTGCTGGTTCACTTCCCGAATGCCTGCCTGGAGCCAGGACAAAACTAGGAGTCAGCAACTCCACCTGAGTGTGTGTGTGTGTGGCAAGGACCCAAGCTCTGGCAGCCTCCCCTGCAGCCTGCTGGGCTGTGCACTCAGAGGAAGCAGAGGTGGGACTCACACACACCCGGGTGCTGACACAGGAGGATGTGTGGGCCCACCTAGTAAGAAGTAAGCCCTGCTAGTCCTGCCTGCTTCCTGAAGGCTCACACAGGGAGAGGGCAGATGCCCACTCTGGAAGGTAGCAGTGGACTCCAGAAGGTAGGGAGGGTGGACGCTGGCAGGCCGGAGGCGGGGAGTTCAGTGGGGTGGGCCTTGAAGCCGGGACTGTCACAGGGTTCTGCTGCAGGCGCTGGCCCTGAGACACGTTCAGGAAGTCTCCTGCAGGGATGGTCACTCAGGGTCTGGAGCTACCAGAGCATGCCGAGAGGAGCAGGCAAAAATCAAAACCACTTCAAAAAAGTTTTTTTTTTTTTTAATCAAACACCTTTTATTTCCACGTAACAAGCGCAAAAAACTCCCAAACACTTTTAACAATACAATTAACGCAGTCATGAAGTCAATTATATACTACTCGAAGCCCCAAAAGGTCGATCAAGCTTAACGTTCCAAACATCTCCAGACATGGTTTTTCAAAGCTACCTTTGGTTTTTGGAAAAACCAGTATGGAAGTCAATATACATTGTATGCATTGAACAACATTTTGCTTCTATGAGTGAAGGTGTCCAACAACATTAGCTTACACCTGGCCAGTTGGGGCGTGATCTGAAGCCATACACTGAAGTACACACACAGGTTGGGTGACCCGGGAGCCTCTGCGGTGAGAGGCGAGGGCCGCGGGGGGAAGAAGGCCAGTCCAGGCTGTGGCATTCCGCGTGTCGTAACAGAGGTATGAGAGTTTAACACTAGTACACTGTCAAGTCATTAAGCTTCATGTTCCAAATGGTCTCTTGCTGAGGCTTGAGATGGGCACAGACGGTGGGGAAGATGGAGTCACAGGAGAGTTTTGAGCAACCAGATGCTAGAGATGCTCAGAGGGTAGGGAGGAGCAAGCTACAGTTTCCCATTTTTTCTCACATTGTTTCAGGGTGAAATGGTGGAGAAGTTCAGATAAAAGGTTCAAATATTTGCTTAGATTTTTTTTTTTTTTAAATCGGTTGCTCTATGAGAACCCTCATACATATAGCAACTTTGAAACTTTCATTATAAAAAAGAGCCTACAAATAAATTCACAAAAAAGAGACAATTAATGTTGAGCAGCCAAAAAAGTCATGGTTTATTATATCTGAAGAAATTTCATAATTCAAACACAACCAAACTGTACATTTTACAATCACATTCTATTTGTAAACAGTTAAAAGCCACTGACTTCTTTTGCATCTTAGGACACAAACAGTTAGAATCAAGGCAATGAAATGATGGCAAATTGTGTACTGTTAAAACTTTTACCCTTGTTTAGTCTCTCTTCTTTGACTAAGCAAGCATTATAATACCATTTGTGGGCAAAAAAGGGGCTGGGCGGCGGGGGGGTGGGGGGTGGGGGGAGAAATTTAAAAATGGTGTAACTCGTTAGTTTTGCAACAACATTTAAAATTTTCTTTATACAACAAACAACTCTGTAAGCCCAATGCCTTGGTTACAGTATGCATAGTTACTGATTTCGGCTTTAAGGAACAACAGTTAGACAGGAACACAGTCACGAGAGCAGAAACAGAGAGCCACTTGATGGGGTTACAAAAATGATCATCTACCGATTATCAGCAAACCATCATCACTCACTAATAAAAAGACAGCATCGGAAAGCGGGATGTCCAACTCCAGCTTTAAGCGTTTTTTTTTTTTTTTTCCTGGCTTTTTTTTTGTCTTTTTTTTTTTTTTGGCAGAGAAAATTCTTTAACAGAGCTCTATGTAGTATCAGTGCTAAAAGTTGGGGTTTTCTTTTTTTTTTTCCTATAAGAAACTACAAGGAGGGGTTTTTTTTTTTTTTGTCTTTTTATTTATTTATTTTTTTTAACTGGGGAACTGGTTTTCCTGAGAACCACGCTCTTTGATTCAGGACAGGAATAGAAAACAAAAGAACATGGCCAAATGCTGCTCCTTTTGTCCCAGAGATAGAAAGCATCTTTTAAATCATCCTCCATTTTTTTTTTTTGTCTTTTAAAATTTTTTTAAATGATGGAAGAGTAAACATTTTTCTTCTTCTCAAAAACAAACAAAAAAATCTGTAAACAAGAAGATTCACCGTGGGAACCTTCAAAACAAAATGGAAAAGCCTATTCAAAGTGCAGGGCCCGTCCTGGGTGGCAGGTGGGCTGCGAGTCACAGCTGTGGCCACAGTTTTTCAAACTGCAGAGCGAAAATTCTTTAGTTTTACATGAGAAAAAAAAAAAAAAACTGGTGCAACACTTTCATTAATAAATCCTAAGTCAGTATCATAACTTGATCTTTTAAACTCCACGATAGCACAAGAAGGTAGGCGACGTCAAGGCATAGAGAGCACACACCTCTGAAGGACGTCCTTGAGTAAACATTTACACCGGAACAGCTGCCCCCCCATATTGCCGATTAGACGGACAGAACATCATTCAGTGCAAAGGTAAAAGCTCATACATTACCAGCCCAAAACACGGTTTTGCAAAGAAACTGAAAAAGGTCACAGAAAGAAGAAGAAAGGGGGGCGGGGGCGGTGGTGAGGAGAGGAGGAGGGAGAGGAGAAAGAAAGAACGCGAAGGCTTCAACATGATGGATACACACAAGTGAGCTCATCCGATACGGCTTAGAAGGTATGGCGCTATTTGGGAGTGTAAATAGATAGATACCTTTTCACATTATAATATTGGCCTGCATGATTCAAGTATTCAAACTGATATGTTTTGGGGAAAACAAAGTGGAAAATGTGCAGAGAATAGCTGTTCCCACAGGTGGCCCCTGGCTGCAGGCGGCGAGCCCAACTTTTTAGTGCTCCTTTCTTGCGCGTCTTGAGGTCACAGTTTGAGTCTACATCTACACCTTACATGGACTCTCCACCCCCACCCAGGTGGTCAACAGAAAGAAAAGCATTAATGGGGGATGGGCTGCTAATTCCTCGGGGGTCGCTGCTGCTTGGAGGACCCCACAGGCTTGTGGAATAATGGGGGGTCCCCCAGAGTGAAGTGCCGTGAAGGTCTCCACAGTTAGTTCCCGACAGCCCAGCACCATTCCAGTGATTGAGATCGGTCCGGCTGGAGAAGGAGTGGGAACAGTCGAGGGAGCCCAGCCGGCTCTGGCTGGACCCGAGAGACTGCCAGCCAGGAGAAGGGGTCAGAGACTGACTTTGTGCAAAGAAACGACTGATCTCCTCTTCACTGGCAAACTCAGCAAGAATAGTCGTGTTCCCCAGTACACACCTAGAGGAGAGAGGTACAGCCACGTGAGGGTGAGGGCACAGGGGGCTGCAGAGCGCACGGCGACGGCAGCGCCAGGGCCCAGGCTGTCAGCGACCCAACAGCTTGAGGGCGCGTCGGCAGCTCTGGGGCTGCGTGGCGCATGGCCTGGCTGTCCACAGCTCTCCCAGGTTGAGCCCAAAGTTAAAACTCGGCCAGAGTGCCAGCGAGGTGCGGACAGCTGATGCCCTGGCAGCACAGGAAGGGCACGCAGGGAGCCACTGCGACCAGGGCTGATTTCCTCCGAGAGCAAGGAGATGGGTCTCCAGTGCCCAGCGAGCAGCTGTTGTCAGATTCCCCGGGCCGCGCGTGCACACGCACGTCTCCCCTAACCCGTCCCAAAGGCAGGCGGGATGGTCAACTTACATGTGCAGAGACTTTTGTGCCTTCACTACCTCTTCCTTTGAACTGTAACGGACCAGGGCATTTCCATGTGGGAGGTTCAGGTGGAATGTGATCAGTGGGCCATGCTGCATGCACAGGGTACGCAGAGTTGAGCCATCAATCTAGGAGAGAGTGGGGATGGCCAGGAGTCGGCCTGAGGACCAGCTGGGCAAGCTGCCCCGGCTGCCCCTCTGCTCCCGGCTCTGTTCTTCGGTGGCACTCGCTGCTCGCATGGGAGCCAGCGGCCCTTCGCCTGCTCTGGTCCCAGCGCTGTACCTCTG
The DNA here is from genome assembly GCF_017591425.1 of Ochotona curzoniae. Taxonomy (NCBI): domain Eukaryota; kingdom Metazoa; phylum Chordata; class Mammalia; order Lagomorpha; family Ochotonidae; genus Ochotona; species Ochotona curzoniae. The sequence continues at coordinate 11,358,143 of NW_024465421.1, forward strand.
GGCCACTGGGCTCCGGCACACCCCACACCCCCAAGACCTCCATCCCTTAGTCAGCCTCTGCTGTGGCTCCCTTGTGAAGAGGGAGGTAGGCCTTTAATGAAAATTCAACCTCCAGGGCCCATGGAAACACTCTCACTTCAAGGAGCAGAGGTGAGAGTGTCTGAGGCAGTGGTCAGGTTCCTGCCTGGGGCACTCAACAGAGGAGAACAGGTCCTTGCTGCCAGTGCATGGCCTGGGATAGACGGCAGCAGGTGACGGCTCGAGATATTAGATCCCCGTCACCCACACAGGAGTCCTGGGCTCCTGGATTTGGCCTGGCTCAGTTCTGGTTGTTGTGGGCATTTGGGAAGATCTGGCTTTCCCTTTCAAATAGGCAAAAACAAACAAACAAACAAAACCTAATAATAATAATAATAATAATAATAATAATAATAATAATAATAATAAGTAATAAAGAACAGACCAGGCTTCCTTAAAATGTAGCCCAAGCCACAATTACCTAAAGGCCCTTGTGAGACGACGCTGGTCTCCAGATCCCAGCCCTACGGGGCCAGGACCTGGATTCCAGGCTGGCCTTCACGCACACCTCAGCACAAGAGCTCTGTGTTATCCACACCAGTGCTTGATCACTCCTCTGTCCCTTCTTGAGTGCCACTCAAGGGCCCCAGTCTTACACAGACTGGAAGCCCCTGTTCCCACCCTCCCCGGAGTCCTCACCTGAGGTGTAAGGTTTTTTAGAACAAGCCAATTTGTTATTCTCCCTGAGCTGCTCTCACCCCAGCTGGAACCTAAACAAGGAAGAACAACACAAGTCAATTTCCCAGGACTGCAGCAGGACAAGCGCAGCACAGCCAGCTCCACGGTACACCTGTGAGAACCACTGCCACCCGCCCACCTCCTCCACCTGCTGCCCTGCACTTCACAGGGGACGTTTTCCTCCTTGGTCCAGACAGAGTGCTCATTCCAGTCTCCACCAGGCATCTGCTCCTGGCACAGTGGCTTTGCAGCAGATCTTGGGGAGTTCCAAGTGGCAGCAGTGAGAGGCTGCTTTGGGCCCTGAGGTCTGACAGACACCTGTACAGGTCTGTTGTGTGCACCTGTGTGCTGTGAAGCTGGAAGGGGCGGGCTCAGCTCTGGCACCAGGGCCCACTCTCCCCAGCAGCACCTCTGTTTAAACAGCACCCCTACACCTGGGCCAAGCTATCAGCGCACACACAGTCTCCAAGGGCTGGCTGGGTTGTTCCCATCTGCCCCAGCTGTGCCAACAGTGGCTTCTGCCCCACAGAGTCGAGTCTTGGGGTGCAGGCTGTCAGCACCATGAAGTTACTGCGCACTTACACAGCTCTGGAAAGGAGACCCACAATCCACTAATTCAATCGCTGACAGACAGCAATGTGGCTTCTGGCAAATGCTCTGACCTAATCATAAATCCGGCTCAGACTCTTCAAAGACCTGGAAACTACTGAAGACAGTGGGCATTGGGAACTGTATATTTCCGTTGTCATTTGGTGGAGCCAAGATAACAGGTCTCTCTGTCACAGGAGACCTGGACTGGCGCGCGTTCAGCGTGCACCCCACACACACACACACACACACACACACACACACACACACACACTCACCCTCCTCCCATGAAATCACCTCCCCCTTTACCTGGGGTGTATCTGGCGTCAGAATTTCCCCATCCTCCACCTACACGAAGGGGAGAATTATCCCACGTAGACAAGGGCGGCTTCTGACCAGTCAGTCCCGGTGGTGGGCGGGACGGAGCAGTGATGTTTTTAGGTGGCAAAGGGACTTTCCACAGCTCATGAGCCAGAGAGGTGTTTGTAACTGAACCAGGAGACCACGTCAATTTGGAATCACTATTTCTGGCTACTCAAAAAAAAAAAAAAAAAGAGGAATATTATTTACACAGGAGAACTTTCCATGATAGGAACAGCCCCCCCCCCCAATGAAAAGTGAACCAAGCTAACAAACAAAACTATTAAAAACTCCACATCAAACTAACTGCCAAAGAAGGAAAACCAGAAGCCCAAAGAAACGGTACCTTCCTTCAACATGTGCAGGCCAGGCACCTGTGAGCAAGGGTCTGAAGGTCCAGGGGCTCCTCAGACCAGCACACAAAGCTATACTCCAACCAAAACTACAGCACTGCTTTGAACTGCGTCACAGCAGCAAGTGTGAACCCCTTACCGTAATAATCGTAACTGTGCCACTCAAGACAGCGACTTAGGACACTGAACACATTTGTGAACTTGGGTGTTTACTTAAGGAAAAATTACGGCAGGGCTGCCCAGCCTGGGGCTCACTCTGAGCAGGTGTTCACCAAGGCCTGTCTCTCCCTGGCAAGCAAGGCACAGGCTGCTGGCCCTGGGTCTGGCCATCTCTGACCCTGGTGTACAGTCTACGCAGAGTCAGAGAGCTGAAGCCATTTGTTCACAGGCCCAATGTAGAGCCAGGAGTCATTCCTAAGCTTGCCAGACTTTGAAACAAGGTAGGTGTGTGTGTGTGGGTGTGTGTGTGTGTGTGTGTGTGTGGGTGTGTGTGTGTGTGTGGGTGGGTGTGTGTGTGTGTGTGTGTGTGTGTGTGTGATGGGTGGGAGGGAAAGGAAAAACGAGAAGAAACAAAAGCAACCAGGCTGCTGGGCATGTTGAAGAGGTGGCGCTCAATAAAGCAAAGCAAAGAGAATGTTAAGAAACACAGGGCACAGAGAGGGATGGACAACCCTCCATCCTACTTCCCCATTCTTTCTTCCTGGCTTACGAAGCATGCGCTTGTTGGGCCAGCATTATCCTAACTGTGGTCAGTAGCCCGGCCACAAGGGTCTGCTTCTGCCTTGCAACAGAACAAGGAGGGCGGTCTGCAGTGGGTAATTACGAGCTTCCACATCAGTCTGACTCTGTCATAACTACGCAATCCTTTTCTAGCAATCCAAGACTCGTCTGTTGCCTTTTAGAAACTACAGTTACAATAAAAGTAAAAGGAACCAAGGTCCTTCACTACGGAGTGTTTGGAAGCCACTCCGGCAATGGAGCAGAGATGGCTTTCAGGGAAGCAAGAGTTGATTCTTTTGGCCAATGATAGCTAGGTACAACAAACATAAAAAGGAACAAATGACGTGATATTTTGCAGGTTCGCAAAGCCACCTAATTCTCTGAAAGAAAGGCTCTAGATACAAAGAGCAGAGCAAGCTTCCCAAGACGGACCCTGGTCGGTCCAGGTCAGGCCTACCTGAAGTGCTTTGTGCTGTACTGCTGAGGGGAACGTTGTAGTTGGAGGCACGAATGGATGACCAGGCACTAGTTGAAGGCAGCGTGGTGTTCAAGGATGAGGATGACCCTGCACGGAGGAGGAGTCCATTTAGCCAAGGCACAGGAGTGCAGCAGTATGAACAAGACAAGGGGACAGGCCGGCCCCTGGTCACGGCTGGTGCACACGGCAGCTCCTGCTGCCTCCCAAAGCACAGCCATCAGGCCCGCCTAGGCCATTCCCTTGGGCTCGGGTCAGGTCTCCAGCATGCCCGATCCCAGCTACCCTGTCCTGGGCATTACTGGCGTGCCAGGCCTTCTCCAGCGTGGTCCACATGACGGCTCTGACTCCCACCCTTTGTCTCACAAAGAAAAACAACTCCCCGTTTTTCTATTCAGTCCTCAACTCCAGCATCTCCACAGCGCCCTGACTGCTGCTTTAGTGGTTTCTCAATCCCAGGATAGCCCCAGTATGCCCACGTACCACTGTTCCTGTCCCTGAGGTGGTCAACTTCCCGCACAGTATTAATTGAAAGATTGTTTATGACACTGCCAGGAGTGACGTAAGGGTCAGTTTCGGGGTCAATGTTTGGATAACCTTTCCATGGTTCACCAGGGCGAAATTCTGGAAATGGAAACAAAATAAGTTTAAGGCTTAATCATTTAAAACTCCATTATTAGACATTCAAGAATATTTATTTCAAAATCGTAGCAATTCTTAAATATTTCCCAATTTACACTAAAATCTTAACATGTTGGTTCGGTAATACAGCCTTTATAGTGCAGATTATTCTCTATGAACAATATTAACATTTTCCCTAACGGAAAACTTTCTGTACTGTGTGTGTGGCTATTATTTGAAAGGCAGAGTGTCGGAGAGGGAGAGCGCTTCTATCTGCTGGTTCACCCCCAAAATGGCTACCACGGCCAAGGCTGGACCAGGCCAGGTAACTGGAACTGCACTGGGGTCTCCCGTGCGGGCGGCAGGGGTCTTGGCCCTTGAGCTGTGATTGCTGCCTCAGGGGCGCTGGCAGGGAGTGGAGCATGTGGGAAGTCGCACAGGACGCTGCTGCCCCAAAGCAATATCCAAGGCTGTGTCTGTGAATGTGCAATTCAGCCGCTTTCCCCGCAGACATGTACAAACTGCACTCGTTAAGGGGCAGGCATATGCATTATTTTATAGTGCTTTACAATAAATTATAAACCACAGCAGCTCAAAGTCAGACAAAGAGGGCTATATACACATTTGTGGCAATCCTTCAGTATAACTGATAATAAAGTCAAGTTTGGTTGAAAAGAAATAAAGAAGACTTTTATGTGATTCTTCACACAGGTCAATGGACTCATCCTGCTGTCACTGCTTGGAGCGAGGACATGGGCAGCAGTGGCGCACACTCACTTTCAGCAGACTTTACGGTCAATTTTCCCTTTATCATACAACCTAGCTTCTTTTCAGCCACGTGGAATTAGATTATATCAACAGAGAATAAGCCTGGATGTCTCAACGCTTTGTTAGAATCACAGTTTCAGGAGCTGATTTGTGTGCAGGCTGCTCCACTTCCTATCTAGCTCTCTGCTTGTGGCCTGGGAAAGCAGTGGGGGGTGACCCAAAGCCTCGGCACCCTGCACCCGCCGTGGAGAACCGGCCACTGCTGTCATTTGGGGAGTGAATCAACGGATCAAAGATCAATTGTTTCTTCTGTGAATCTGCCTCTCAAAAAGAAGAAAGAAAGAGAAAGAAAGGGAGACTGAGAGGAGAGAGAGAGAAAAAGAGAAAGGATGGATCACAGCTGGAGAGAGCTGCCGGCATGGTACCTGGTGGCCAGTTAACACTGCTAGAGCCATTAGGCGATTTGGCACGGGGCCAGCCATCTCCTATTGAACCTGGAGGACTGGCTGGTGAAGTACTGCTGTTCATAAAGTCGTAGGGAACAAATGGAGACTCTTCCAGCCGGAAACCACTTGAAATAGCACCTGAAAAAAAGAGAAGCAGCAATGAGCAAACACATGGCCACATTTAGGTCTGTGGGTCACGGAAGGGACAGAGTTAGTCTATAAGCATGCCGACACTCTTCCTGACATTCCAATACCCCACCCTGAAGGATCCTGGGAATGACCTTGCCTCCGTAAATCTGCCTTTCAAGTAAAAATAAATACTAGTGAGGCTTCAGTTTAGAACACAAATGGCTCTCCCGGCTCCTGCCTCTCTCTTACTCAGAAGTCCTCTTCACTCTGCTTCCTTCAGCGCTCCTGGCAATGACGCCACCGGGCCAGGTTACTGTCAACTCACCTGGCTGGGCTCCGCATTACATAAAGCAAGCTTCCCACCCCATCTTCACATTTACAGCTAGAGGAATCTTTGTTAAAAAAGAAACCCCACAAATCCAATCCTATAACTTCCTATCCTGAAGCTCTTCAACATCTTTATATCCCACAGTTTCCAATTTTCTAGCATCTACCTCCACCGCCCTTCTTTGTAGCCCTACCTCCAGAGGCACCCGGACCCAGAATGCCCCGGGCTGTCCTCTTTCCACTGTGCACACCTCACCTTCTCCTGGGTACATGAAGATTCAGCCCAAGCTGAGAGTATTTACAAAGCCCATACTACTCAGACTGATTCCTGACTCGATATGCGTATGTCTTCTTATATTATTGAACTATTAGCATTGATTTTTAAGAAACTATTTATACATTTGCAAACTTACTTATTAACAGTCATAATTACACAGTGGGAGGAAAAAACCAAGCTCTTCTACCTGTCAATGGCTGAGTTGGGCTGCACCAGGAAGCTGGGAGCTTCATCTGGGTCTCCCCACTCGCAGGCAAGGTCACAAGCACCTGGACCATCTTACGCTGCTCTCCAGGTTACAAACTCACACCCATTTGGGATGCTGGCATCAGAGGCTTTACCCACTACACTGCAACACCAGTCCAAGCACTATCTTCTATAACTCTTATCACACTGCACAAAAGCTTTACTTTGCTAACAACTTGTTCCTCAAGTGCAAATCATTTGATATAAACACACACACACACATTTTCACATAACATACATACATTTAAATGTAAGTACATATGCACACACAAATTCCAGGCACCCAGTACAGTTTCTGGAGAGCAGGACAGTCAATTCATACTTCCTGAATGAATGGGTAATATGAAGCAAAATGAGAACAGTATTTCTAAAAAAGTTTTGAGGAGACTATCTTTGGCTTAACAGTTAAGATGCTGTTAAGGGGGCAGGGGGATGGGGAGAGCCTGTCACTATGGCTCAACTGGCTGATCCTCCACCTTGCAAGTGCCAGATCCCTTATGAATGCTGGTTTGTGTCCTGGCTGCTCCACTTCCCATCCAGCTCCCTGTTTGTGGCTTGCAAAAGCAGTAGAGGACGGCCCAAAGCCTCGGGACCCTGCATCTGCATGGGAGACCTGGAAGAAGCTCCTGGCTCCTGGCTTCAGACCAGCTCAGTTCTGGCCGTTGCGGCCACTTAGGGAGTGAGCCAGCAGATGGAAGATTGCTATCTCTCTTTCCTTTGCTCTGTAGGAATGCTTTCCAAATAAACTAAATGTTTAAAAAAAAAAAAAATAAGATGCCGAGTGGGACACCCGTGTTTTATACTGCACTGCTTGGGTTCCAAGTCTTGGTTCAGTTTCTGATTCTAGCTTCCTGCCAAGGTACATTCTGGAAGGATGGGGGTGTTGCCGCCTGGGAAACCAAAACGGAGCTTTAGGATCCTGTCCCGGCCCTGGCCCAGAGCCACTGCTACTGCAGCCACCTGGGGAGTCAATGAGTGAATGAAAGATTTCTGTCTCTTTTCTCTCTTTCAAGTAAATTAAAATGAAAAAATTTCAATTTAACTATTGAGAAGGCAATATTAAAACCATGTGATATGTGATACAGGAAAAAAATATGCAAAGAAAATGTGTCAAAGTGAAAGAAATTGGCAAAAATGAAAACTAGGGTTTATTTTTTTAATACTACACTGAGAAAATGTTAGTAAGAACGTAGGAACAATGGATTCACTTAGGGAAAAACCTGGACTGGGGCTGGCACTGTGACACAGCTTGCTAAGCCTCCATCTGCAGTGCTGGCTTGGAATGTGGATGCCAGTTCAAATCTCAGCTGTTCTATTTCTGATCTGGCTCCATCTGCCTGCAAGAGTAACAGAGGCTGGCACAAGTGTCTGGGCACCTGCACCCACACGGGAGACCCAGAAGAAGCTCCTGGCTCCCAGCTCTGGACATTTTGCACATTTGGGGAATGGACCTATGCATGGAAAATCTCTACCTTTTAAATAGAAGTTTACTAAATAAACAAAAAACAAATACTAGATGGTCAAAAGGGGAGTTTTTTTTGTTTGTTTTGTTAAGGGTTTATTTTGAGGATGACATCTTCCGATACGCTGGCTCACCCTGCAAATGGCACCATGACCACAGATGAGCTGCTTTCCAGACTGCCCACATGGGCATCTGCTTTAATGTGCACCCAGCAGGGAGCTTGGATTACAAGTGCAGCAGCCAGGACACTCACCAGCACCCACACGTGACGCCGGCACTAATGGCACAGGGTCAGACTGCACAGCACTACGCCGGCTCCAAGGGAAGTACTTTTTAAAAATGCATCATCTGATTTCTCTTTGCAGAGCAGTACGATACGGTAGTTTACTTTTTATTTTTATTCACAGAACGTGACTTTTAAAACGAATCTTTATTTTCTTTCACTTGCTGGTTTGCTACCCAAATACCTACGGAAGCCAGGGCTCGGCTAGGTCAAAGTCAGGAGGTCAATGTCGTTCTCTCCTGTGAGGGCAGAGCCCAGTTACCTGAGCCATCACCTGCTCTTCCTGTGCAATGAGCAGGAAGCTGGACTGCAAGCAGTGGACCTGTCTAAGGTGGCGTGCAGAGCAGTAACTGAACTGCCAAACAGCCATCCTAAAATACTTTCTAAAATGAGACATAGATCCAAAATAGGCTAAGATTTGATTACTATTCTACATTTTTTTTTTTTTAAAAAAATGAAACCACAGGCATGTTTTGCATACCATGTTTGCTGGAGTTTTGATCCAAAGATGTGTTCACAGAAATGCTGTCCACTGCCGTCCACTTCCTTAGTCGTGACTGTGGCTCTTTAATACTGTTCATATCCATATTTACATTCAAGTTTGAGTTCAAGCCTTAAAAATAAAGAAGCATTATTTATAAGAGAGATCCCCTTTTTGCTTTTGGTGGCATAACTTCTGTTTTCCAGAAACACATGTATAATTAATGTTTTCAATTCTACTTAATGTTCCTAAACTGCCATCACAATGCACACCTGACCTGGCCGAGTAATGAAGGCAAGGAAGGCCAGGGGAGACACAGGGGAGACACAGGGAAGCACTTAGGACCCGGGCTCGGGTCGGCTCAGTGCCGGCTGCTGTGGCCATTCGAGCAGTGAACTCTCTCCCTCCGCCCTGTGACTCTGCCTTTAGCACCCTGGCCAGAGGAACCCACCTATAGGGAAGTTGCTGAAAGCATTTATTGGTGATGGCCCTTTTTGCAGCTCAGGTGTAGTGTGGGGCATGACGTTGTCCAGGAAAGACTTCATGGCTGGTTGATGGAGTGACTGCTGCTGTGACGACGGAGTCTGTTGTTTCACCAGCAGGTTTGGATCAAGCTGACGAGACTGCTGCATCATTTGTTGCTGCACGCTAAGAGGTCGACCCTTCAAACAACAAACCATTGGAGAAAACTGTGGGAAAAAGAGCCTTCACACAGACGCAACATTGTATATTTGCATTCATTTTCTTCTTAGTTAGAAGGTAAAGCATCACAAGGAAACAGTTAATACGCCACACAGACCAATAGAAGGCTTGGCAAACACCGTATTTTATCAGATTTTGATAAACGGACATAGCACATTTCTTGTTACAATGGAAGTGATACTAATGGAGTTGGTTAATGAGAAAGCCAGCACTGCAGGCGCAGGATCTGCTGTACCTGCTGGTCTTGCTGCTGCCGGTTACCAGAAGGCACGCTTCTCTGACTCTGCGCCCTTTGCTGCTGTGCTAACAATCGCTGCAGAGAAGAGGGCAAAGAGACTGTCACTAGCACGCCATGACCCGTGAGGACGCTTCGCAGGACTGTGGCCCAGGGAGCCCCGGATGCATGCCCCGCTCTGTCTGCGTTCTGTTTGATCTAAGCCTTCCCCTCAACAGGTCAGCTTTTCCTCATCACCCCGCCCCGGCTTTAACCCAGCTCGGCCTCCTCCCCTGGAACCCGGGACCTCTCCAGAATGCTCCTTCCACAAGCCTGTTCAATCCGTCTTCATCCACTTCAAGCCTCACGGGGGGGTCATGACCTGTTGCATTTACTGCAGCACTTTCTCCACAGAGTCTAGTGTGACTGTCTGGCACACACTTGTGCACTATGTAAGACTATTCTACCTACCTGTAACTGGGAGATTTGAGAAAGCTGGTTTAGTTGGGATAGCTGGTTCAGCATGGCTACCTGCTGAGGGCCAAAGAGCGGATTCAGGCCACCGTTGTTTGGTGCATACTTCAGCAATGAAACTGGAACCTAACGACACAATGATGAGTTAGACACGTTGATGGAAGTACCTGAAAATCAGCCCCATGCATAACATGTTTACAATGATCAATAGAGCAATTAAATTTGTGAGAATTCATTGGGGGGAATTATAGTCTTTCTCTTACTATCACTCACATACACCTTTTCTTATGTAAAAGACAACAGAATTAATCTTAAACTGGTCAGTTTGGCTCTTACCCTCATCCCAAGACATTTAATAGAGAAAAAAAAAAAACACAGTAGATTTTTAGGCTTAAATTACCCTTGACCCACTTTCTTCACCAGCCCCATATTCTTTTGTAACAGGTGCATCTACAAGATCCCAATAAGTATTATGACGCTCACTAGTCATCTCATTCCAATATAAAATTATTCAACGTTCTTTTGTGGGAACCTTGTAGAGAATGGACACTCACCTGAGGGGAGAGTAATGGAGGAGGCACTTGAGCACGGAGATTAGGCTGAGATGAGCTAAGAGGTTGTGCTGGAGGCTGCTGCATGCCCCGGGGTTGTGCTGCTGTGTTTCCAACACCAAACATACTGGGATTGCCATTCTACAAAAAACAGTTTTATAACAATGAGTTCTTTAAGGACCAATGATGCATTACCAATTGTACTATTGATTAAAACACAATAACTACACGTAAGAGATCTTATTACTAGTACAAATCATTCAACAGAGAGCCTCAAGTATACATCTGGACTTACCTGTCTAACAGAATTCAAGTTTTGCATACCCAGCCCTGCTATGGAGCCAAGGGCCTGGTTAGGTAGTGCACTATTTGAAGGGGGGAGCTTCATGCTTTGACTGGACATAAACTGCATGTTTTGGGGTTCATCTGCTACAATGCCATCCTGATTGGACAGACAGAAAGATGTGCAACACCAGCCAAGCAGACAAGCGGAAGGGAGAAATCATTGCAGGAACAGAAGAGAAGTCACATGACATTCCAGCATCAACAGGAAACAGGTAGAAAACAGAAGAGATCAGATTAGTGTGGATTTAGAATACATACAAAGAGCCAAACATATTTTATGGAATTACGAAGAAAATTTCAATGCAACTTCTATACTAAATTGAGACATAAAAAGACAACAAACTGTAAATTTAGTAATAGGATGCACTGGGTTATAACACTATACATTATATTAAATTGTTCTAAAACATTGGTGTGAAGATTATGGCTACTAACTTTACTAGTTGATTAGTCAGAGTTAAAAGAGAAACACTTACCTTATCAAAATAAGGACTGCGCTCCATGGAAGACTCTTTGGAAACCTGAGGCCGAGAACCAGGGCCTTTCCCGACCGTTCGATTGTAATCACCAATATTTAGGCTATGTTTATCTATCTCCATTCGTTTCTCTTGTAACATTCCTAATGAACAGAAGACTTTATTACCAATCGTGAGGACAACCCAGTCAATACAAATAGAATCCTCTCTTGAAGGCCGGCAGCCCTCGCCTCCTCTGCCCTTGGAAGAGGCCTCCCTGTTCCCTGAGACGCCCAGGCTGACCAGCTTGCTCACTTGTGTCTCTTTCCATCCACTCTTGGAATCGACTCCAACCAGTGTTTCTTCAAATCCTCTTTCCAAGCCATTCTTTTCTACTTGGCCCTGTTACTGTTGCCAGTGTAGAGTGTGCATCATCTTTCCCAACACTTGCTCTTCCTTTTAGAAGCCAACGGAGTAGCAAATGTGGCAACCTCTCCTAACTTCATCAATCTTCCCACGGGGCTATTTTTACCCCAGGCACTACAGTCCCTGACGACTACTCTTTCAAACACCCTCGGTTCACTTGGCTTTGGAAAAAAGGTTCTAATTGTACTCTAACATGTCCTATCTCTCCTCATTATTCAAATGCTGCTTTCCCTCCACGAGTCTGCAACTTTCTGGTCAGTGCATATTCTTAGGGTGTTAGCTACAACCTGTGACGAATTAATCTCCTGAAATGTATCTAGCTCTATTTTGAGATTTATAGTGTTCACTTGATGTCACTGTATAATTTTCATAGTAACCTCAGACTTAATACTATCAATCTAATCTGCTATTTCTGCTGTATTTCTTATGTCACATAATGACCAAGTTATGGATTTGCTGGCTCTCAGCTCCAAATTCATCCTTTCTAACTGTCCTGTTTATCTTTTCTCCTTTGCCAACTGACATTGAGGCTCTGTCATTATAAGTCACTAGAGACCGTACAGGCAGAGAATTTTGCTGTGACTGCAGTGAGCTCACGTGGCAGGCTCTGGTAGCTGTCATGGTCTTCCTTGCGCCACACTGGTCAGCACGAGAGGTAAGCTTCCTAGCAGCCTCCTTCTCTCCCCAGTATCTTGTGGTAGAGTGGCTTTGGTGAGCTGCCTCTTTATCAATACCTTTTTCCAGCATTGTTTTGCAAAGTTCTACCAGTACATCAATAACAACTTCTCTGTCACTTATTGAATAGTTACGAGGCAAAGGAATTGATACCTATTCTAGATAGGGAGTCTTTCCAATCAATGGAGCTCATGTTATAGCAGAGGACATGCAGCAATATGTCCACGTCTATTGGGTTAACTCGTTTGCTATATAAGCTATCACCCGCAAGCAGTTACATAAGTAAACAGGTAGAAAAGCTTACTGAGGATTCAGCTACATAAGGGAAGATGGAGGAAACTTTCTTTGGACTGGGTTCTGTCTCACCAGTGAGCCTAGGACACAGCAACAGTGAAGCCAGCCACCTGCATGTTCTGCACCCTTCATGACAGGAATGAACATACAAAACAGGTGGCTACTGCTGGAGGGCTGATTCTGATTATCAAGGGGAAATGGATTTCCTGAATTAAAACAAAGGAAGTCAAGACTGTGGAACTCAGTGGATTCTCTGGGGTGCACTAAAAGATAAAGATAAACCACAGAGCCCAACACAGGGCAATTGAGGGCTCACACTCCACCAGCTCTTCCAGATAAGGACAATGAGCCAGGGCGGGTGTCTGGTGCAACAGTTAAGATACTGCTTGTGAGGCCTGCCATTACACTGGAGTTCCTCACTTGAGTCTCAGCTCTCCTTTGACAGTAGATAACGGCACTAGTATGTGGGTCTTTGCTACCAATGTGGGAGACCTAGATGTAGCTGCTGCTATTTCGCTTCAACCTGCTCCAGCTCTGGTTGTTGTGCTCATTTAAGGAGTGAACCAATGGAAGATTTTTTCTCTTCCTCTCTTTGTAACTCTGTCTTCCAAATAAACAAACAAACAAACAAACAAATCTTGTACTATCCAGACTACTGACTTATTGCCTCTCAGTTTCAAATGCACCCATTTTTGATGCTCTGTGACTAAAAACAGATGCATCTGACCATGAAGTGAAGAAACGCTGCAGTATGCATCTCTACTCCCAAACAGAAGGAGCACTCCCAATTAACTGTGAAACGTATCTTGACAATAGGATGCTGAACTCTACCACCATCCATATTACAATGTCCTGACACAAAGAGCAGAATGATGGACTTGTGACTGCTGGTGAACAATGGGGAAAACAGTGGGAAGGAGGGAGAACAAGAAGAGTGGAAGGGGAAATCCCTGGGACCACGGAACTGTATTATGAAAAATAAAAATTAAAAACAAAAGCAGAAAACCAAGACCTCAGATACACTGGGCCTTTTATGTTTTTCCCTTTGGGAGCTGGCATGGGAGCTTGGTGAGTGCAGCATCAGCAGTGCAAGAGAGAAGTTCAGTTTGCTGGCTCTGGTGTGTTCACTGCTGTAGCACCTAGTTGCTGCCAGGGCTCCTCACGAGTGCCCACAGTGCCCTTGGGCACCTGTGGCAGCTCTGCTGCAGTTCTTATCAGTGCTATTTTAGACAGTGGTTTCCTACAGTTTCACTGGGGTGGTACCACAGGTGCTTCTTTGCCACGCAGAGAGCCAATGCTCTCAGTCTGGGGTGTTCAGGGAAGGGGCACATTATCCTTCCCGAGCTGAGAGACCTCTCTGTGTAGCTGCTATCCACATATTCTCTGCCATGCTGCCTAGTGCTTATTAGCCATCCACTCTTTCAATTTGTTGTTGAAAGAGTTTATGAAGGTAAGAACGCTGACAGTCATCTGCAGTCATACTCTCACTGCAGTGAGCTGGTCCAAATTAATCTTCAACTTTTATTGACTCTAATTCCTATATCCCCACAAAATTTACATTCTTTCCCTTTATTCTCTTAGTTTTGGAATCACCAGATAATACAGCAAATCTCCAACTGCTATTGTTATTTAGCATCTTTTGTCTGTCTTCTGTTGCCAGTATTTTCAAGCCCTAAGATGTTTCCAATTTATACCCAAAACTATTTGCTTAAAACACCAATTATACATTGTTCTCCTACTTAAAACTCCTCAATCCCATACTTTCAGAATCAAATTCACATTCTCCAGGCCCGGTGCAATGGTCTAGTGGCTAAAGTCCTTGCCTTGAAGTGCCAGGATCCCATATGGGCGCCGGTTCTAATCCTGGCTGCTCCACTTCCCATCCAGCTCTCTGCTTGTAGCCTGGGAAAGCAGTTGAGTATGGCCGAAAGCCTTGGGACCCTGCACCCGTATGGGAGACCCACAGGAAGTTCCTGGCTCCTGGCTTTGGATCAGCGCGGTCACTTGGGGAGTGAATCATCGGACTTAAGATCTTCCTCTCTGTCTCTCCTCTTCTCTGTATATATCTGACTTTGCAATAAAAATAAATAGTAAATCTTAAAAAAAAAATTTCACATTCCCCAACTTCCTTGTTAGCCTCCTCACCCTCACCCGAACACCAATTGTGGATTCCTTGTCCCAGTGACGGTCCTACTGGCCCTTTCTCGGGACGGCTATTTCCCAACCTCAGTAACTCACTCCCTACCTGACAGTGTACGAGGTAATCAGAGCCCTGAGCTGTCAGTCCCTAGGCCATGCAGTCATTTGCACCTTAAAGACATGTCAAGCCATTCAAGTGATGCACTTTCCACTGGAGAGCACAGAAACACCACATTTTGTGACCCTGGGTCTCTCCTCTGCTGGTCTCAGTCACAAACAATACGTCTGTCTACCAGTGATGAATGTAAACATACATGGCTTTAAGGGTCTCTTACCTCCAGAAAGGTCCATCTTATTGCTCTGTACATTTTCTTCTGGTGAGTCTCTCTGAAGAAACAACCAACCAAGTTAGCAGACGTTTATCAATGGGACCCCCCCCGCCAAAAAGAATTTCATCATATATCATTATCTCTGAAATTCAGGGGAATCATGAAGCTCTATTTTTTTTACTGCTTCATGTAAAAACTACCAAAATTTCACATAAGACCAAGGATCTAAGTACTTAACTTAAAAATGGTAAAAATAAAGGAGTAAAGGTCAATTTAACTTTAAGGATATTTATCAAGAATAATATTTTTTTTAAAAGAGCAAATTAAAAAAAAAAAAAAAGAAAGAAAGAAATTGGGATAACCTATAGCACTCGTTATAAAGAGAGAGAGAAACCTACTCACCGAAAAACTGATATTTGAAAACTGTTTAACAAACGGATTTATCCATGCGTCGTCTTGTTTGTTTCCACCTTTCATCATTCCCTTTGTAAAATAACAGAGTAGAAAGATGCCATGGCCATCTCTATTTATCTGGGTATAGCGATGGGTTCATAAAACTTCAAGACAATTCCCAACTTTCATTTTTTTTAGTCAATAATTTCTCCTCCAAACAACTCTTACCAGAGTTGCTAACAATTAAAAAAGATAATCAACTGATTTGATTTTCAACTTCCTTTGCTCCAGTCCTCTGGTATAGCTGCAATGCATAGAGAAGTATCTAAAGGCAAGCAGTCAGAAGGAAGAGGCAGCAGCAAGGGCCTTGACGACCACTCCAAGGAAAAAGGGTCTCTAAAAAACCGACAACTCTGACCAGGCAGTTCCCAATATACAAATAGATTGTGTTTTGCAAATTTGGATTCTGGGAATTTCCACTTCAAATCAATGTAAAAAACTAATGATTGGCTCTCAATTTAGTCCAAGGAAACTGAGGTAGCCCATATTGTTATGCGCTACGAAAAAAGGAAAACAAATTAGGCCCCACCTCCCCAATCAAGTGTTTCCATGTGTAAAAAATTTTAAATGTCAGTCCCTGCTGCCAAGAACACAACACTTTGAGCAGCGGTTGAAGCTGTAATCCTGCGTAGTGTTGATTTTCTGTGGCAGGCTGGCAAATGGGAAATAGAGAAACTCGACAAGAACTGATAGACTGAAGAGCCAAGTGGCCAGCGGCGTTAGCTGGGAGTCAGGGACACATTTCCCGCAGTGAGCCAGAGGTCACAGGGCCATTCTCCGCTGCCTTAACTTCCCTTTCCCATTGCTGCTACCTGTTCCTCTGACTGTGAAAAGGAACATAGCTTCATAATTTCCCCCCTAAAAGCAGGTCTCTGAAGCAAGCAACTAACCCTCTCCAAGGCTGCTCAAGTCTTCTTTGATTCCTTCCTCTTTCAGTCCCACCCCATGTTCTAACGGCCAAGTCTTTCCCATCTACTCTGCAACCTCTCAAATTGGTCCTGTTAACTACGTATTCACTCTTGCTACTTAATTTACAACCTCCTTTCTAGCTTGAATCAATGTACAAGCTTCTTAACCTAGATCCCTAACTCTGGCCTCTCCCTTGCTCCTATTTGCATTTTATACTCACAATGGTTAATTTTTCCAGTCTCTTACAAGAACCTCACTGGCCTTGCCTTTTCACTGCCTCCATGTCTCACACAGGACAAAATTCAAATTCTTTTGACATACTACTGAAAACACTTTAAAATCCATCCCTAACCTAGCTACAGACACCACTTGTTATTCTTTCCACAAATTCCACATGTTAGTTGGGCTACTATTTTCCTGATCAATTCCCAACCCCCCAGGCATCTTTCACACTTGAACTGATACTCTTCTGATGCTCTCCTAAGGCCCCCAGTGAGATCATGAGCTCCCTGAAGGCGTAGCTCACTGCACTACATCTCAATCCCCAGCACCAAGCACAGTACCTGGCACACAGCAGAGGCTAAATAAATGTTTGCAGTTGCTTTCTAAAGATTTTTACTAGTAGAAACAAAGGAGAAAGAGTAAAAAGGCTACACACCCTTTCCCTTCTCCTTTTTTTGCCACTCAGACCCTGTAAGGAAAGACAAAGTCACAAAACAGCATGGTCCAGTGGGAAGAACACAGGGTTTGGAATTGGAAGACCTAAACTTAACTCCTTGCTCTGTCACTTTGGGCAAGTCACCACCTTTTCCACTCTCATACTCCTCATCACTGTTCTATCTTAGAAGATTATGAGGATCAAATGATTTATGTAAAACATGTAAAAGCACTTCAAAAGCTACATGACAAGGCAATAGGTAAATTCAGCCAAATGAACAATTTAAAAAATGAAAATGGCAGGTCCTGGACTTAGCATCCCAGGATTAAAAGTGGGGGACCTTGGCAGTCAGCCAGTCCAGCAACCTACTGGATACCTGACTTCTAAGGTGCCTCTAAATAAGGGTAGGGAGGCTACATTAGAATCACTTGGGGTAGCAGACACATACCACCATCACCAGTCCTCCAGTACCCTCTCTTCAGAACCAATGCTCTAAAGCAGTGGTTCCCACACCTGGCTCTCCATCACTTATTTGGGGAGCCTACCGAGGACAGGAAACTTGGTACCATTTCTAATAATCCAGCAGCTTGTGTGTAAAGAAGTTACACTTTTAACAACCGTCATAAGATTTTGACAGCAAAGTTAGGGAATACAACTTGTCCATCCATAAAAGCAAAATCAAGGATTTTTTGTCACAGGACCTTGTAGGATGGGGAAGATGCAAAAGCAGCAGATGAATACGGAACATGGCGACTCCAGGTAAAGGGGAGCTCAGGGACTCCAGTGGAAGGGGTGGGATGGGAAATGAATCGGCAGTGGGATGAAACATGTTCACATGGAGATTTGCCCTTCTCTTCATCCTCACCGCTGCAGGTGCCACCCTGAGGTGAGGGACCGTCCCAGGCAGCAGTGGTGGAGGAGGAGGAGGAGGAGAAACCCCAAGCTGTAGCAGTGGGGAGAAAGGAAGTTCCTGTGGTCTTGTTTTTCTAGGTGGCTGCCCACACAAGAGGCTACACTACGTTGGGGACTGACTGCACCGTCCTGATTGCCATAAAAACGGGCAGGCGGAAGGTTAATCTATGGGTAAACTACCTTTGGAATTTAAAGCTTCAAGGGCTTTGCCCTTGAACTGTTTACCTTCGATGACATTTTCTTTGTATATGGTGGCCAATTTAAAGATGAGTTGAGCTCTTGAGATGAATTACTATTCCACATTCCAATTTCGACATCCTCTTCCTCTTCCCAGCCAGTGGGGCGATTTCCAGGCAGCGGCATATCCTCACCACACCAGCCATCTTGCATAGATTTTGGCCCTGATTTGTGACACAGAGAGAAACATACTTCAATAAGACAATTCTTTCTGAAAGACAAGCACACATTAAAAAGCGGGAGAAACAAAACAGACTATTTTTAAATTTCCCTTCTCAAATTTGCATAGTGCAAATTTACAGTTTAAGTTGAGTTAAAAGTGTCATTTAAAAATAATATATTTAAAAATTGGAGCCAGGCCAGGGACTGGCTCCAAAGTGTGGCAGACTAAACCTCCACTGGAGACTCCCAACATTCCATAAGGGCACTGGTTTGCGTCCCAATTACTTCACTTCTGATTTAGCTTCCTGATTCCACGCTTGAGAGATCAGCAGACGGCCCACGTGCTTGGGCCTCCGCACCCACGCAGGAGGCACAGAAGCAACATCTGATGCCTGGCTTTAGATCGGCCCAGCTTCAGCCTCTGTGGACATTTGGGGAGTGAACCAGAGGATGCTAGATGGGCCTCCTCTTTGTAACTCTGTCTTCCAAATAAGAATAAACTTTATATATATATATATATGTATTTCTCCCCCCTTTTCAGGGCCAGCAATGTGGTACAGCAGGCTAAGCTACTGTTGAAATGTCAGAGTCTCACAGCATGCTGTATCAAATCCCAGCTGCTCCACTGCCAATGTGCTTAGGGGGAAAATGACCCAAGCATCTGGTCCCAATTCACACGGCAGATGTGGAAACAGCTCCTTGCTCCCAGGTACATGTTCATTTAACCTACAGATTAAGCCCCAGCTTGTAGTTATTTGGGATGAATCCCTGTAACTCTTTCAAATAAGTACATAAAATATTTTCAAAAAATTCAATAAAAACCTTTCATGTTTTTATAAATCAGAGGATTCTTAAACACAGACATTACTAAGTACTCACTTAGTAAATTGTATAGTGACTCACTTGACAAAATGGATAAAAGAAATTTTGAAACAATCAGAACAGGCAAGTTTTTTTTTTTTTAAATACAAATGGTAGCCAACACGTATTAAAAAGTCAGAAGCAGAAAACTACCGCATCTGTACCTATGGGTCTGGATTTCCACGGGGTAGCTTTTCTGTCTCATCTCATGGGACAGTGACATATGGATCTAAATGCAGGGGTTGTACCTGAGCCACGCTAATTTTCTGCATAAAGGTTTAGAAGGTCATCTGATGGTCTGGATATATAACCCCATGGTTCTGCTATTCACGCTCAGTCTAGACAGAATAAAAGCTGCTAGACTATATTTGGTAAACTATAGTTTAGATGTGGTAAGATGCAAATCGTTATTATTCATGGTTATAAAAAAATGAAAAAAGACAATTCAGAAAGATTAAAAACATTAAGGTATGGCATACTGTATGAATTCATTATCAACAACAGAAACATCAGCTAATCATGACCAATAAGTGATCAGCACTGCTATAGAACAGGCACCGGTGATTGTCAATAACTTACCAGATTTGTTTAATGCTTGTGGACCAACAGAGCTGGAGCCCCACGTGGATGCGCTGGATGCTGCAGCAATCGGCTCCCCCCAGCTGGGACCACTGTCTATGGGTTTCCCCCATGCTGAAGTTCCATTATCCACAGTTGTGGCTGGAGTAGAAGGCTCCCCCCAGGGCTCACCCCAGCCTTTAGAAAGTACAGGAAAAGAAGTGATGAGCACAGATGACAGGCAGATCCAGTGCAACAAAAGACAAAGAAGAATACTTAGGTAACCAAGGGTAAAACATTTCATGTTTATGTATTGACTTGAATAATAATGATATTGCTATATATGTAAAGCATATGACATGTCTTATATAAAGAAAACAAATCATTGCTTAAATTCTGAAAAAGTCATCTTTTTGAACCAAGCCTAGTGAACCGAGACACATCATGAACATGTGTAAAATACTATGTAGATAAAATTTTTACCTAAGGTGTAACTGTACTGAAAAAACAATTCTACTCTTAGATGTGCTGGGAAATGCTTATTGAAAATAAGCCCCAGGCCGAGTTGTCTAAGGGGGTGGGGCAGAGGGACTCAAAGCCACAGTTTTGTTTAAAACTATCAAACAGGTGGTTTCTGCTCACGTTGTCTGTTTCACCCTCAGATTAAGGCTAAAACGCTGTCAAGCACGACGTCAACTCTAAGTGCAATTGGGTGCTAAAGGTTAATTCATGAAAACTACATCTACAATAAATCAATGCATGTCAATTATACTTCATGAAAATATTGCTAAGACAATCTGCAAAACAAGGGAATTAGTTCATTATCAGAGAGGAAAGTAGGGATTTATTGAAAAGATATTGTCAGACTTGGTATAACCTGCAGAATGGCCCAAGTCCCTCAAGCTATGAGGGACACTGAAAGACATCCTGGCTTCTGGCTTTCAACCGGCCCCGTTCAGAACCATTTGGGAGGTGAACCAGTACAGGTACATCTCTCTCTGCAACTCTTGCAAAACAAACTTATATTACTGAGAAAAGTTAACATTCCAAACTGCCCACTGTGTGAGTTTTCCTAATAGTGAAATGCAGCACGCAAAATTCACAACCTTGCTCATCAACTCTCTCTATGACTTACCTCAAACTTTTCTATATTAGCGTCAATGAGGCCTGTGTGTACAAATCGGTCTAATTTGTTAAACAACATTTGAAGTCACAGTACGCTGGAAACAAGCCCACTTTCTGAATGTCATGAAGCACCCTGTGATGCCATCCGACTGGACAGAGCTGGACTTACCGGAGCCACTGCTCGCCTCTTTGTTTGAGATGGCACTTGCAGATGGCAGCAGCTGATGCACCGGTGCTGGCTGGTCTGAACGGCTGCTGCCATTCGGGACGTTTTTGTTCCACATGTTCACATTTTTGTAGTTGTACTTGCTCGGGTCTCCCCAAGCCGAAGTTCCATCGTCGATCTCCATTTTGCGTCGTATAGATTCTGGGGATGGTTCCTCCCAGCCTGTGGGCTCTTCTTCTTTTGCTGGAGCTGGGATGGGTCCCCCCAGCCAGCCTGTCCCAGGCGGCTTGCTGGGAGCTGGCGGGATGCCCCAGGAGCCGACAAGGTCTTGTTGCTTGTTCCAGTCGGGAGAAGTGACTGGCTTGGATGAATCTCCCCAACCTAGAGACTGAGCAGACTTTGGAGGGTCTCCCCACCCAGGGGAGGGACTAGGTTTACAAGATTCATCCCATCCTGACGAGTTATTTGGATTTATGTTATTTCCCCAAGTGAAAGAACTTGTTTTACCCAGTTCATTCCAACCAGAGACGGATCTGTCACTGTCACTCCCTCCTGAGCTGGATTTCTTATTGGCCTCTCCCCAATGGTTACTCCTACAAGTTTCTCCCCAGTTATCACTGGCAGAAACAGACCAACCTTGGTTTGATTTTTGTCCATCACCCCATCCCTGTTTGTTCTTTTGCGAATCATTCCAAGCGGACTTCTCTTCTTTGCAGTTCCCCCATTGATTGCTCTTGATCATTCCTGTAGCAGCAGACGAATCGTCCTCCCACCCCCCTTGGCAGTTTGAGCCTTTGGAATCTCCCCACCGCAGGGCAGGTTTGGGATCGCCCCAGCCCGATACAGATGAGGTATCATTACTATTAGGGCTAGTCTTATCTGTACACGCCCCTGAGTTAAAAGTCTGTGTTGCAGAGCTTCCCCAGGCCTCTGTCCCATTGTCAGTCTTTCTTTCCCCTCTGGGTGATGTTTCAGTATCCCAGGCAGTATTCTGCTTAATAGGTGTTTGTCCCCAACCGGAGTTGGACAGGACACGTGGATCTAAGTCAGTTCTGTTTACAATGCTTTGGAGTAAGGTGTGCTGATCCATTTTCCTTCTATCTCTACTCTGACTTTCCCCAGTTACTTTCTCTTCAAGGCGTCCAGTGCTTTCTGTACTACCGTCGCTCTCTACTGCACCCCCTGTTTTGGCCCAGACACTGTTTTGCTCACTTGTCTGAGATGTGGCAGAACCCTGATCCTCTTCCTCAGTAGATTTCCATCCATTTGTAAACTTCTTACCGTTGCCATTTGCACTGTCATTGGAATGCTGATTGCTAGGCAGTTTGTTCCACTCAACACTGGGTATATTAGTGCCAGTATTCTGTGCCGGGGTTCCCC
The DNA here is from genome assembly GCF_017591425.1 of Ochotona curzoniae. NCBI lineage: Eukaryota > Metazoa > Chordata > Mammalia > Lagomorpha > Ochotonidae > Ochotona > Ochotona curzoniae. The sequence continues at coordinate 11,380,460 of NW_024465421.1, forward strand.
ATCCTCTTCGACTTCCTCCAGAATTCGCACCATTTCCACTTCCCCATGACGTGCTCTGGGAATTCGCTGCCCCAGACTCCCACACTCCTCCTCCTCCTTTATTTGTGTTAACTTGAAAGTTAGTGCCCATGGGCCCATTCATGCCAGGCTGCATTAGAGTTGCATTCACAGTGTCACCATTAGCTTGGCCGTTAGGGCCTGAACATTTGTCTCCAGAGTAATTAGAACCATAGGCACCCCATGTAGTACCATAAGAGCCTCCACTTTTGGACTCTCCATTGCTAAGATGAGACAGGGAAGTGCCATTCATAACTGACGGAGCCTGTATCTGAGGATGATTCATTGTGCTCACGCGCCAGGCCCCTGTATTACTACTAGGCAGTTCATTATTCTGTACTGAACCGGAGTTTGGTAAACTAGAGGTCATAAAGTTAGTAGTGTTATTTGGTCCAGTCATTTCAGTGGTAATATTTTGAGGTTGACCACTGAATGAAACCTTCTGTGTACCACTTACTTCAGTTTCACAAGTTTCCTGAAGGCTTCCCCAGGTACCATGGGTAGAAGAACCACTCGCTTTAGAGTTAATACTCTGATTGTTAGGCATCTGGCCTATGGTACTGCACTGAATATTGATGCCAGAACTACCGCTCCCTACAGGCCCTTTTAGGGCAAGTCCATTGTTCTCTAATACTGGCCAGGCACCATGGTTGCTAGCTGAATTCAAAGTGCTTGGATTTAACCCTCCATTTGATGAAGAACTTACAGTGCCCCAAGCATTCATTCTATTGTTGCTACTGTCAGACTTGCTTTCAGGAGCATCCACAGAGACCTGACATGTGCTTATTATGGCTCCATGGGGAAAGCCCCACGGCCCAGTACTACTTCCGTGGCCTGCATTATTGCTGCTGCTGCTGCTGCCGCTGCCGCCAACCACAAACTTGTTTTGAGAACCAAGTCCAGCGCTATTCCGGAGGCCATCTTTTTCACCACCTGTGCTCCCTGAAGCCATGATAGTGATGTTTCTCTCGGATTCAGAACTGGAGGCACAAGCAGCATCCATGCATTCTGAAGCCAACTCAGGATCACTGCCAGAGACGGAGGGCCATGCTTCTTTGTCTGACAAGTCGTTTACAACAGCATTCTTACAGTTTGTGCTAGAGTCACTTGCAGAAGACAGAGGTCCCCGCTGGGAATTTTCATACTGGGATCCTGAAGTGTTGTGGTTGATATCTAGAATAAAAGTTGAAGTACAGTTATTTATATAAAGTGCTGTCAATTTCCAGGATGACACTAAACAGTTCTTTGCAAAAGGGTGAATATATTATCATCGTCTATAGCTCCTCATTTAAAGGGAAATGCTACACAGATCCTGCGGTTATAAGGGCACCACAGACTGTCTTCTAACCATCAACATTCCACATCCAGTAACTGCACACAGGCTGAGAGGTTTGCTTTGGTCACCGATGTTATCCTAAGGCCCTACAGCAGTGTCTGCAATGTGAGACTTCCTCAGTTATCATCTGCTGCACATGAAAATTATGAACACAATGATGAGTGGGTTTGTGCCCCACACTTGGTGGGGCACAGTTTGGGACAGAAAGGTGATCTGGGCACAGGGACCTGACAAGGAGCACAGCAGGTGAGGACGTAGGATTATGAGCATGCGTACAGAGCCCAGGTTTGCTGGAATGCATCAAGAATCCTTTTTGCATCCTCCACATCTGGAGTAGTTTTTCGACACTAACTGCTTTGGGTAGTGCTATAAGTCTGCGAGAATTCCAGAAGGCTCTTCCATTTCATCAGTCTCCATAAGTCATCTGAAGTATTGTGTAAAAGCAAGAATATTTTTGATTCTTCCATTAAAATTTCTTCATTGACTTTCCTTTTTTTTTTTTTTTTTAAATTAAAAAAGACAATTGCTGGGCCCAGCATGGTAGCTTAGGGCCTAAAGTCCTTGCCTTGCATGTGCCAGGATTCATATGAGCACCGGTTCTAATCCCAGCGGCTCCACTTCCCATCCAGCTCCCTGCTTGTGGCCTGGGAAAGCAGAGGAGGACAGCCCCAGTGCCTTGGGACCCTGCACCCTGCACCTGTGTGGGAGACCCGGAAGAAGCTCTTGGCTTTGGGTCGGTGCAGCTCTAGCTGTTGTGGCCACTTGGGGAGTGAATCAATGGATGGAAGATCTTCCCCTCTGTCTTTCCTCCATTGTATATCTGACTTTACAATTAAAAATACATTAATATTGAAAAGAAAAAACCTGCTATGATTAAAGAAAAAAAACAAAACAAAACACTGAAGACTATTAATGACCACCCATGTAACTACAATCTTAGACAAAAATCTAGACTTCTAACCTAGATTTTTCTTTCTCATTGTGTTTAAGGATCTGGCAGCTAGAACGTCCTCAGAAACACTGAACTACATAAGGTGCTCGCAATTGCTGTCTGGAGGAAGGTGCCTGTACTGCATAAGAGTCAGAATGGAATGCTCCAATAGGACCCAGACCTACCGAATCTCCAGGGACAAAGACTTAGAAAATCACAGCTACTAGCAGCAATGGATGCCAAAAGAGGAAATAGATTTAATTTGCATATTTTCTCTTGAAGCACAATTGTTAAGTAATAAAAGATAATAAGCTAGATATAGGAGGAAAAAGGTACAGAAGAGAAACCAGAAATTTGTACATAATTTACCAAGTAGTTATTTTTAAAGCTCCATTGGTGACATTTACATTCTCCACTTAAGAGTCACTCTTTTAAAACAAAATAGAGTCACTCTTTTAGGTTGCTATAAATATTTATCACAGAACAAAGAATACCAATGGGGCCCGGCGCGGTGGCGCAAGTGGTTAAAGGTCCTCGCCTTGCACGCCCGGGATCCCATATGGCCGCCGGTTCTAATCCCGGCAGCCCCTCTTCCCTTCCAGCTCCCCGCCTGTGGCCTGGGAAAGCAGTTGAGGACGGCCCAAAGCCTTGGGACCCTGCACCCGTGTGGGAGACCCGGAAGAGGCTCCTGGCTTCGGATCGGCATAGCATCGGCCGTTGCGCTCACTTGGGGAGTGAATCATCGTACGGAAGATCTTCCTCTCTGTCTCTCCTCTCTGTATATCTTCCAATAAGAAAAAAAAAACAATAATAAAAATAAAATCTTAAAAAAAAGGTGTTTATAAAAAAAAAAAAAAAAAAACAAAGAATACCAATGAGCTAGCCATAAATCTACACAGCCACAGCTGCACCAGCACCAGTAAATGTGACATTTAACACTGAGCACTGGTGCCCGCAGCACTGAACCCTAGAGCTGAGACGCTGGCAGCACTGTGCAGATGGGTTCACACGCCGTGACGGGGAGGACTCATCCAAAAGCATTCATACAGCAAGGTGGCCGAGAACCTGACAGGGAGGCTAGAGACTTCTACACTCACACCTGGACTCCATGCATAGCACCATATGGCCAAGTCTGCAAAACGGACACAAACACTACTTCCTAACACGGCTGGCTTGTCGATGAGCCCAGCGTAAGTAAAGCGTTTAGCTTCAGGCGGGCAGCAGATGAGTGTTTCCTCAAGGGCAGGGTGCTGTTGGGACTAAGGTTCAGACGCTGGAGCTAGACTGCTGACGCTGCGGACACACTCTCTCACTGATTCACTAGGAGGCCCTCTTGTGCCTCAGTTTCCTCATCTTTAAGGCAGGAACAACAAAAACCACCAAATGCACGTAACGGTGAGGATGAAGCGATCAATTAATCCAAGTGCTCTGAACCCTACCTGGTCCACAACAGGTGAATGCCAGCAGTTACCACCACTTTCCAGCCTCCCCTCCAAAGCACATATGCCCTTCATGCCAGCAGGAAGAATGTTTGAGAAACCACGGAAGAGAAGTTGTGTTTACATAAAATCATCCCTTGATTGCCTCAAACAGAATGCTATTTACTCGACTTATACAGAGAAAACTCTCCCTGAAGAGCTACTACTGTTTATTTCAGTAAACTTCCTAAAATCCAACATTTTCCCCTTTATTCCTCACTGCACAGTACATCAACACCCCAAATTGACACACTTCTCCCGCAAATCTTAAACACCATAGCCAGCAGCATCACTGTACTCTCCTGGAAAAGTACTTATGCTGCCATTCTTTGTGCATGTGTGAGTATGCTCCTATTTTCATAAGGCAGGAATAGGAAGGTAAAATTGGCTAGGGCTGGAGTGGAAGTGTAGCAAGTAAAGTGGCCAGTGTGATGCTCACTGCACGTCCCCGCCGGCCTACTTTCTAGCTCCCCACTAGAATGGCCTGGGACTAGCAGTAGAAGATGGTCCAAGTGTTTGGGCCCCGTCGTGCACACACTGGAGCTCTGAACCATGTTCCTGACTCCCTACTCTGACCTGCCCACTGTCGCTGGCCATCTGGGAGTGCTCTCTTTCTGCAGTGCTCTCAAAAACAAACATGTGTCTCCAACACCATCATCCAACCTGTGCTTGAAATATTAACCAACGATATATGACCCAACCAAGACACAGACAAAATCGACATGTAAAAAATAATCGCCTTCTGCTACACCAGGGATAGCCAGTGAGAAAAATAAGATTATAATCATCAGTGGCCTTAAGAGAACTTGAAATAAAGTTAACAGAAATGTAAGTCTTATATGACTGTGTTTCACTGCAGTGTAAAGAGGACAATTTAATTACAGAAATTTGTTTCTTCACAAGAATATGTACTGATAAACTTCCTAAGTATAACCCATTTATAAGAAATCATTGGTAAAAGCCTGCAATATCGTTAAGAGTCACTTTAAAATTTAAGAAAAAAAAAATAGGATAACCCTATCAGAAAATAAGAGCTTATCAGAAAATGACCCTGGATTATCACCCACTGGTATTAAACAGCACTGTACTCTCAGAGCAGAGAAACGACTCAACTGACAAGAGAAAACAACGCCAGCCAGACCCCAGAAAAGTCAAAGACAACAAATATTTCAAGGATTAGCAAAGGAAAAGAAATGCTCATGACTGGAAAAAAATACTTTCAAAAATGAGATAATATACCAAAATAATGCAAAATAATTAAAGTATTCAATGCAACAGATGAAATCAAGAAGCATTTTATACATAAATTAAGTCAAAAAGGGATGATGGATTTATGTTTAAAAGTTAAGCTACTCAGTGTCAGAATCCATAGAACTGCAGAAATATAAAAACAAGGATGTACTCTGCCAGCAAGTTCCAGCACCACTAACACGAGTGAACGTTTTCAGATTCTTCTCATCATGACCTGATTGCAGGTGGTAGAGTTTAAGTTTGTTTTTTCCTGTATCTTCCTGTGTAGTTTAGGAGAAAAAGGAGCAATATCATCAGGAATTGTTAATTAGCATATCATTAAAGCTGGAAGCTAAGCGACAGATTCAAGACAACCAAAACAAAGACTAGTTCAAAAATAGGGTCACCAAGAGTGAGACACAAGGTATTCTGGGTTATAAAAACAAGTCTAATTAACAAAGAACAATTAAGGGGGTGGGACACTACCTTTACTAAAGGAGTCAAAATGACAGGATTCCCCAAACACCGTGAACAGAATGCTGCAGAGTCAAAGATGACAGCACGGAGATGGCCTACGACGTACTTCCCTTAGACACCACCAAGTACGATGCACGAACGCACAGGAGCGTCAGTAAGTAGATCCTCACTAAGCTTTCGCAGGCGATAGGAAGAAACATGAAAACTGCATATCCTTACGCGGGCGACAAGAGAGCAAGGCCGCTGAGTGTATCCACGAGTGCTGGGCGAGGCTGCAGGCAGACCAAGACATGCGAGGCTGCACATCGCTTAGGGGCTTTTTAAACTGAAGATATCACCAGCACTGACACGAAACGAGCATGCAGCGCCAGGAGCAGCCTCAGCACCACACTTCGACGGGAATACCATGTCTACACTGAGATACTGGCGAGGTCACGCAGTGCAGCCAAAGACTGGTGGTAAGTGACTCACAAGGAAACGATGTTAATTAAATTGATGAAAAATTTACATACACAGAAATTCACTCATTTCTCTTACAAAGTATAGTCTATTACAAACATGAATACACCAAATATTTGCATTCTGCTTTAAAGACTTACTAGAAGAAAGAGTTTCAAAAGTAATTAATACTGAAATTTTATAGTGTTTCCGACATTTCAGACAGTTCTCCCAGGACCACAAGAGATCCTTAAACTCAAAATTTCAAAGAGCTCTCAGCAAAGTTCAAGATGTCTTTTTCAGTGATTCTATCCATTGGTCCAGGCAGGGGTGGGTCCTGTTAGTAAGAATTTTAGGCTTTGGGGGCCCAGCACAATAGCGTAGTGGCTAAAGTCCTTGCCTTGAACATGCCGGAATCCAATATGGGCGCCAATTCTAATCCTGGCAGCTCCACGTCCCATCCAGCTCCCTGCTTGTGGCCTGGGAAAGCAGTGGAGGACGGCCCAAAGCCTTGGGACCCTATACCCACGTGGGAAACCAAAAAGAGTCTCCGGGCTCCTGGCTTTGGATTGGCTCAGCTCCAGCCGTTGCATCTGTTTGGGAAGTGAATCATCAGACACAAGATCTTCTCTGTCTCTCCTCCTCTCTGTATATCTGCCTTTCCAATAAAAGTAAATAAACCTTTAAAAACTTAAAAAAAAAAAAAAAATGTAGGCTTTGGGAGCTAGATGGCCTGTGGCAACTACCAGATTCTGCCACTGAAGCTCAGAAACAGCCAAACAGGAGTGTCTTCAGAAAGATCTTACACATAGGTTTCAAAATATTTTGCACTAAATAAGATATTTTACTTTTAAAAAAACTTTCATTTATATGAAAAAGAAAGAAGGATAATCTTCTACCTACTGGTTCATTCATTCCCCAAATGGTTCTAACAGCTAGGTGTAGGCCCAAACCAGGAGCTCCATCTTGGTCTCCACATGGGTGGCAGGAGCCCAGCGCCTGGGCCGCATCAGCAGGAAGGCAGATGGAAAGTGAAGCAGGTGAGAACTGAGCTGGCACTGGCATATGGGATGGTGGCATTGTAGGTGCTCCAGACAAGAGAGGGTAAGCATGTCAGCCATCCCAAACTGGCAGTGACAGAGAAGGAGAGCTGGGAGAACTAAGAGACGGTCTAAAGTTAAAGAAGACAGGGAAGGAAAGCCAGTGGCTGGTGAGCTGTGAAGGGGAAGCCAGAGGCAAGCAAGGCTCCAAGGACTTCAGACAGGTGAGTGGATGAGTGCGGATTCTAACCTCTTGAACAGCCGTCAAGAGGGAGAAGGCGGGATGGGGGCAAGAGACTGAGCAACAAGTTGGGGGTGACGAGCCCACTGCCAGCCAGACATGTGGAAGACATAAACTGACACAAAGCCCTGGGAGGGGACAAGACCTGAAAGCTGGCGCAAGGAAAGGAACACAACGCTAACTATAAAGGATGAGCTAAGCACAGCGACAGAGCGGCAAAGGAAGGACAGAGCTTTTAATAACAAAAGAAATCACCTGCAGTAAAGATGCAGATTTTTGTAAAGACAAAAATTGAGACTTTACCACAACTGAAAAAAAAAAAAAATTGAATGCCTGGATTTCACAATCAAAAAGGTGAGTGACATGATTAAGAGTTTATTTTGGTCAAGTGAGCAACAGCCTGACAGTGCTGGACTAAAGTATTAGAGATTGTAAGTAAGACTATTCCTTCAAAAACTCTGAGACAAAGGGGAGGAAAGTCCGTGACAGGCCTCAAATGAATAGGGATCTAAACTCATTTCTTTTCCTAGGCAACAGAGACTAAAGCATTTACAGAGTAAGAAAGTGCAGGTTGAAAGCAGTCTGCAACAGAAGGAGTGCAGACAGCATTTCAACTGCAACAGACAGCGCCCCCACATCTTATCTATTGTAGTGCTAATGTTTCTGATTCTTGGTCATCCACCATTCCACCTGAAATGTTCTTTAGCTTTTTTTTTCTTTTAAGGAAGCATTTCAAATATCAGAAAAACTAAGAATACTATTAAGAACATACACAGCGGAGGGAAATCCCAGAACCTATGGAACTGTATCGTAAAATAATAATAAAGATTTTATATATATCTACACGCACACATACATAATGCCTTACTAACAAAAATGTGTTATTCCCAACATCTCCTTCCTCGCTGAGTGGCTCTCAGGTTAACCTTGGTATGTTAACTGCATTTTAATTCATCCCTAGTCAACCCCGATATTTTCCATGCTTCTTACTTTGTATCATATTGCAAATGAACAAACAAAATCATTTTGGAACAATCTGTAAACGAACTATTAGAATATACTATTGAACAGTGAATATTCTTTTTGCTTAGGAGTCATGTTATTGGAGTTGGATAGGAGACTTTATTTTAAAAATACAGAGCAGTATCAGAATGACTAAAGGTGAAGTGTCATGAAGATTTGTGTGTACACGCATCTGCTGTTCTTTAACCAAGCAAGTTCAAATTTTCATGGCACTTCACCTTTAGCCACCATCACAGCTCCAGAAAGTCAAACAAAAATAAAACAGAGATTTTAAGTCTGATTAAAAACCACTGGTAAGTAACTACTGGGGGGGGGGGGGGCATAGTCACAAATTAGAAGGCCAGATCTCAGCTGTCCAGCTTGATCAGCCTACAGTTCTTTTAATAACCAAAAAGAGAGGGCCTGGTGTGATAGTGTAGTGGTTAAAATCCTCACCTTGAATGCACCAGGATCCCATACAGGTGCTGGTTCTAATCCTGGAGGCCCCACTCCCCATCCAGCCCCCTGCCTGTGGCCCGGGAAAGCAGTCAAGGATGGCCCAAAGGATTGGGACCCTGCACCCATGTGGGAGACCCGGAAGAGGCTCCTGGCTGCTGGCTTCAGACCAGCACAGTTCCAAGCCGTTGTGGCCACCTGGAGAGTGGGGAGTGGGGAGTGAACCATCAGATGGAAGATCTTCCTTTCTGACTCTCCTCCTCTCTGTGACGTTAACTTTCAAATAAAAATAAATAAATCTTTAAAAAAAAATTGAAAGGAGAAAGCAAAAGTAAATCTAGGAAGGGTACAAAAATCAATGTATTTGGGGGCAGGATGCGGTAGCCTAGCAGTTAAAGTCCTTGCCTTGAACGTGCTAGGATCCCATATGGGCGCTGACTCTAATCCCGGCAGTCCTGCTTCCCATCCAGCTCCCAGCTTGTGGCCTGGTGAAGCAGTTGAGGATGGCCCAAAGCCTTGGGACCCTGCACCCGTGTGGGAAACTCGGAAGAGGATCTGGGCACAGCACCAGATATTTCTCTCAGTCTCTCCTCCTCTTTGTATATATCTCAGTTTGCAATAAAAATCAATCTTAAAAAGAAAAAAAGAGCAAATATGAGGGCGAGTTTGGGAAAGAATTTTATTGCTTCATCTCATATCGGAGTACCTGGACTCTGGCTCCAGTGACAGCATTCTGCCAGTGTGGACTGTGGGAGGCAGTAGGTAAGACCTGGAATCAGCTCCCAGTTTTGGCTTTGTTTTGGCCGTCATGAAATCTGAGGAGCCAACCATGGGATCAAAGTTCTTCTTTGCCTCTCAAACTAAAACACTAAAACCCACCAACCAAAAACCCCATCTAGAGCCCCCTGCCCCAACGTAGTTAGATTTGTGTTCCTATAATTCAAAACTACAGATCAGAACACGACTTGCTGAACTTGCTCATACGGTCTGGTATGCTGTTCTTCACTGACCATTAAGCTCCTTTTAATGTATACAGTGAAGACGACGGGGGCTGGATCCAGCTCCTCCAAGAAGCCTTCTCCAGCTCACGGCTGCAAGGGACACCCACAAAGATCTGTGAACATAAACAGGGACAAAATGCTGGTAGGTGGAGATTCAGAAATGTGCGTTACAGGACAAAAGCCAAGTGTGGCTCTTCTCCAGAGTGGTTAGCTATCATCACGTGCATTCTAACTGCAGAATTCACTTCCACATGAGAAGGCAAGCTTTGTTGCTACGGCCCCTCTCTAGGACTCCCATCTGAAGGCACACCTGTGTATTTTACTAAAACACCCGTTTCTGGGAAACAAGATAATTATATTCCTGTTATTTCCACTTCAAAACTACCTTTGACCTTTCACCTCTCAGTCAAACCGAAAATATGTATTTAACATATTCCCTAAATATAGCCTCTTATTTGTTCTCTTAATTAACATAACACCTTATTTATTAGTTCACAGCAGGCTAGCAAGCATTTGTTGTACAATCTCCCTGAAGGCTTTCATCACATTTTTTACTATGTTGATGACCAATTATCTGGGCTTCCAATCTAACTTCAAAGTACTAACTGCCTATTTCCTGGAATCCAGATAGGTCTAAAATGCTTCTTGAAAAGTGTGTGTCCATCTACAGAAGTTAGGGAAAGGATTAATATTTCATTAATATTTCATCTCTGAAATATCAGTCGCTATGCTGATGGCTTTCGCATGTCCTATAACTTGATCCTCAGAGCAGCTTCAGTGCTGATGTCACTGTCCACGCTTTTTACAGACGAGTAAAGATCGGAAGAGTTATTTGACCAAGTTCACACAGTCTGTAAGAGGCTAGAAGAGTAGGGAGAAAGTACTGAATTGGGGCAGTAACTTAAATGTGACTCCTCGTCTGCGTGCTGTTCCTCCTTGCCCGGCACATCCAGGCTGTTAGCAAAGCACAGCGTGGTGTTTATGAGCGTAACGTTGGAGTCACACATCTCGACGAGTCCAGGATCCGCTCCTTATTAGCTGTGGAACACCATGGTATACTGTACAGAGTAGTCCCGGGTGTATATAGAACAGAGCACAGAGGTAGAACGCGAGCCACACCACATGAGACAAGTAGGAAAGACACAGAGAATTAAACAAGCTGCCCAAAGTCACACACTGGGACACAGAAGAGCACAGACTCAGAAGCCAGGTCTCTTGGCTCCAGACCTTGTACTTGGTCAGCAGGCTACACTACCTTTTGGAAAGTTTTCAGGTCTGACAACCTGGATTTTATTGAGTCTAACACCTTATCCTCAACTGCGCTTCCAGTAAAGCTATAAAATAAATGAATAAATGGATGATGTGAGCACACCTACTAAGTTATCAGAGAAGCTATCAGGACATGTTGAAACAAACTGAGCTTTCAGAAAAATTGTTATCATGTATTAATTCCTGCCAGTCATCAGTGAGCTGAGAAAAGCCATTCTGAGGCAAATGCATGTGCTCTATTTGGCACGTTAATGCATGAGCCTGGACAAGTTATTTCATGTCCTGGTACCTCAGCATCTTTAATGCAAAAATGGATAAGAACTACCTGTTTTGGGATTGTTGAATATTAAACTCAAAAACATGTACAAATGCTTAGCTTATGATCTGAAAAAAGAAGTGCTTGGTTTTAAGCTGTAAGCACCTTAGTAAACAGGGCAGAATCTATTGGGAGAGGAAACTGACAACATCATCACTTTGAAAGTAGGCGAGGCAGCTAATTGACAGCAGTGCTCATTCATAATTTCCTGCATAGAATTGTGACATTAAAGCCCAGATCCTGATAAATATACATCACCCCAAACCTCGGAGTTTATTTGATTGCGGCCCTGCTGGGGAAGGTAGAGTTCGAGTCTGGTAAGAAACACCTTCTCTCACCTGACTGGTTTCTGCTGCTCTGCACCTCTCCGTTACTCTGTGGCTGTGGACTGGTTAAAGCACTGCTTTCTGACTGGCTGCTTAACACCTTAACAGCAGATCCCAGGTTGGCTGCTATGACTGGAAAATGCTGACCCCTCTTTAGAAGCTGTTTATGTTCCTGGTGGCGAAATCGTGGAGGTACTTCGCGAGGATACCGAGGCAAGGCCTGTGGTGGCGGCTGCTGCTGCGGCTGCGGCTGCTGAGGCTGCTGCTGCTGCTGCTGAGGCTGCGGCTGTGGCTGTTGTAGCTGCTGCGGCTGCGGCTGTGGCTGTTGCGGCTGCGGCTGCTGCTGATTGTTGGCTGTAGCTCGCTTGGCATTATTATTAGTGCTGGTTGCTGTGGAAGTGCCGTTACTAGAGTTGGCAGGCTGAGGCTGGCTTACACTGGGCTTTATCTGTTCTGGCACTAATCCCAACAAAAGAAAAGGGGTGGAAAAGATTAGCCAGTAAAGCATACCTCCATAGTAAGCCATCTAAATGCAAAGGTACCACGAAAAACAGTTGAGACCAGTACACAGGGCAGCTGCACTTGGGGCTCCATGGCTGCAGGGAGTCAGGCTCTTCTGCTAACTACCTATCCAATCCACACGCACCATCTGGTCTCTCAAACAGCACAAGGATTCACCACAAGAACAAGTCAACTTTTTCTGGCTTCAAAAGAGTTCTTAACTTCCTCAACACTAACTATTCATTATTCTACCTCTTTTTTTTTTTATGTTTGGTTCCTATTTTTCATCTTTAGAAGATAACACAAGAGCAAGGGAAGAAAGCCTGCCTTTTTCACTGCTAAAACGTAAAGTCTGAATCATGCAAGATAGACTCTGAATATGTAAGTTAATGTAACCACTGAGTCTATGAGGATAATCAAACTTTGAGGCAAAATTATAGATGCACTATCTTAGCTAAGTCTAAGCAATGACCACCTGTAAACTAAATGAGAACAACTGGAAACTGTTAACAGTGACATTCCAGTCACCTCAAAGAAAGAAGTGAAACTGTTGACAGCATCTTAATTCAGAAAAAAACATCGCCAATCTCCCAAAACCTCAGAGAGACAACACCGTAGAGAAGCTGACAGACCCAGGCTTCAGTCCCAGCTCTGCCCCAGAGCTCTGAGTCCAAGGACAACCTGTATAAACTTCCCGTTACCACCTCTGGAAAATGGGATTGATGCCTAGGCTGTGCAGAGTAGCCAAAGGTTAAAGGTCTTCATGATCACACAGCACACACACAACAGCAGAACACAGGGCTATAGAAACAGTGCCTGTTCTTTAAGGACAATACAAAATTACCTCTTAAAAAAAACTGGTTTCCTTGTTTTTTGGTTTTTAATCTGAAAGGAAAAGTGATGGTTTCTGGCCACTGACTTACTTGCCAAATGACCACAATGGCCTATGCTGAGCCAGGCTAATGCCGGCACTGGAACTCAAGCCTCCAACAGATGTGGCAGGAGCCTAAGCACTTGGGCCATCCAATGCTGCCTTCCTGGGCATGCTGGCAAGCAGCTGGCTGGGAACCGGAGCAGCCAGGACCCAGACCAGTGCACACATGGGATGCGGACACTGCTGGCAGCAGTTTGACCACTGTGTTACAAGATGGCCTTACAATACCACTTTATACTAGTGTAATAGCTTAATGTTCCAGGGAGATTTTGTTACATCCTCACAGATATCAATAACAGGCAAGTGAAACATTACGTCATTGGTGAGGATACAGAAAGAAAACTGTATAGTGGTTAAGACCATGGGCCCCAGGGGCTGGCGTCACTCAACTGACTAATCCTTCACCTTCAAGCTGGCATCCCATCTGTGTACCAGTTTGTGTTCCGGATGGTCCCCTTCCCATCCAGCTCGCGTTTATGGCCTGAGAGAGCAGTCGAGGATGCCCCAAAGCCTTGGGACCTGCACCTGCCTATGAACCCTGCCTGGCTTTAGATGGGCTCAGCTCTGGCCATTGTGGACATTTAAGGAGTGAACCAGTGGATGGATGATCTTACTCTGTGTAAACCTGTCTTTCAACAAAAATAAGTAAACCTTAAAAAAAAAAAAAGTTGCAAGTCCTGAATATCAGGCTCCTAAAAACAAACAAACAAACAAAAAACCACTAGTCCTAAAATTAAAATCTCTCAGGCCTGGCGGCGTGGCCTAGCGGCGTGGCCTAGCGGCTAAAGTCCTAGCCTTGAACACTCCAGGATCCCATATGGGTGCCGGTTTTAATCCCGGCAGTTCCACTTCCCACCCAGCTCCCTGCTTGTGGCCTATAAAAGCAGTCAAGGACAGCCCAAAGCTTTGGAACCCTGCACCTGTGTGGGATACCCGGAGGAAGTTCCTGGCTCCTGGCTTTGGATCGGCATAGCATCGGCCGTTGTGCTCACTTGGGAAGTGAATCATCGGACTTAAGATCTTCCTCTCTGTCTCTCCTCTTCTCTGTATATCTGACTTTCCAATAAATAAATAAATCTTTTTTAAAAAATTAAAATCTCTCCCCACCTCCTACCTGAGTTATCTCAGTGTCTTTCTCTTGCCTATGGAGTAGGGACCATCTCTGTCAAGTGACCAGCATGATGTAACCATTCAGTAAACAAGTTACGATTGTGGGTGAATTAAAACAAATATTTATCAAATGCCTATGCCTGCAGAGAATATGATCCTCTGACTAAAACTGTGGCCACCTGCGTTGGCAAGTCTAGTCATAGCACTTCCTTTTAGTCTCAGCTCATTCAGCAATCTAACTTCACCACTGGCTGTGTTAGCCAAACATCTGGTATGTTCAGTCTACATCACTCATGGTAGTATTTTTAAATATGATACTGGACATTGTTTTTCCAGTATGACTTCAATTTCTAAAGTAATGCAAGTCAAATGTAAGGATGAATCACAGTAAAAAAAATTACAAAGATCTTATCCACTGTGTGGAACCATGTCTTTTACTAATAATTTAGTTCAAGTGCTTTCTGCATCTGCACATAAAAATTTTGTTTCTGAGACAATGCCTTCAATGTGTGCATTCCTTTATGTGCATCACACAAAAATAAATGAGTATTAGCTATTAAAGACACTTACGTCATGAGGACAATAAAGCATTACCACGTTATAAAGCTCCTCCAAAACCAAAAGCTTCCCATTAACTCAAAATTATAGAGAACACAAAGACCCAGTTTTTATAACCTGAGTACTCAACTGAACACTGTATTTAGCAACTCAATGTAAGCAAGGTGGTATAATTAGTGCAGCAACAATACAGACTTGCCACTTTACTATCATAAAGCTTAAAATGTCTTAAAACACACACATACACACAAAGAGGTAATAATTTTATACCTAAAACAAATGTTACATGAGAAAATGCATTTCATATATTAAAAAAACCTAGATATCCTGCAGCTACTCTGTCAACAGCCTATATAAAGACATGGTTACAGGTGACTAGAGTTGACAACAGTATCTGCATCTGTGACCCAGAGACCAACCTCCAACTCAGCTACAACCAACCATTGTTCACAAGCCGTACAGTAGCGCACGGGAACCAACGCCACGCCAGGTGCTCATTGAGCGAGCAGGGGAAAATCCACTGAAACCAGCTAACACTTGAGACAATGATCCAAAGATTAAATAATGAAGTATCATCTCAGAAATAATTGTGAAATGGTAATAATGAATAAAAATCAGTTAAAAGTAGGGAGAAAAAGGGTTACTGGAGAACAGATATAAATACTGAATAATTTTGGCTACTTCGTATGTTCAATTAAAAGTTTAAACTTTATCAGTAAGCACAGAAATCACTGGAAGAGAGGAAAGTGAATATTAGAAAACTTGTTCCATTCAACAGATAAAGAAAATAAGAGCAGAAAGATTTCAAAATTATGGTTAATAAAATACATAAAGATGCCAAGAGCAGACTTAAAATATTTTTTATCTCAATAAATATGGATGGGTTAAATGTACTTGTTAAAAGACACAGTGTTTTAAACTGAATTAAGAAAAATAAAGAATATATTTTGCAAAAGCAATACAGGAAATCTAAAAAGTAGACATATACTACCAAGAAATGCAAGGAAAATTAAAATTAAAGCAATATTAATTAGAGAAAATTAAAGAACAAAACCACTAAAATGAAGAATTATTTCACACTAATTAAAGAACTGTTAAGAACATAACATCAATACATGGACATCAAATGGAACTGGAAAAGAAAAAACCACACACTTTGGAAAATGGGTTGTATCTTTTTGAAGAATATCCATCCATACAGTATCAGTCACTTTAAAATCCACTCACACCACTCTTCCCCATGCAACACTAAAAACAAAACAAAAAAAAAAATCAAAAAAAGAGCAAGGAGTATAATATTCAAATATTTCAGGATGACAATACAAATTCAAGACAAAAAATGTCACTAGAAACAACAAAACTAGCAAATAAAAATGTAGGGCTATCAAAAAAGTAATTACAATAAATTTTTAGATGCTGCTAAACTAGTACTCAGAGAAACCTACACCCTTAATTATTTCCAACAATGAGGAGAGTCTATAATCCAACTGAAGAAGGTAAAAAATTCACTAGAGGGAGGAGAAGCAATGCCTCACTAAGAATGAAAGCAGAAAGCAGGATTTCAAATACAAAGCAATAAATCTAACACACGAAACTAGGAAACAGATAACCTTTTAACAACAAAATAAGTTAAAAAATGATTTTCTAAAATTAACATACTGCTTTACACATAATATTTATAAATAGTTTGAAAACACAGAGAGAATGACTGAACATGGACAGAAGAGGCAGAAAACTTAGTTTAATCAGGTAAAACTAAAGCTTTCATAGAAGGAGAAATTTACTAAAACATTCTTGAGGATCACATATTTTTACTTGTTAATTTTGTGTTTTTGCTTTTTTCCCTACAATACCTTTATGAAACGGACTCCTTCAAATCTAATAACATTTTGGTGGCCTCAGCACCCATGAAAGATGGAACAGCAACACAAAATATTATCAGTAAGTTATATAACATGTTAGTAAGTCCAAACTTCAAATGTAGAGTGTCTAGAAAGACAAGAAACATTATATGCAACCCACACCAACAGATCGAAAAGCCAGCTAGTGGCTCTTCACATGAAGGGCAAGGTGGTGAACATTCTAGATGTACAAGAGCAGGTGCACATGGGAGGTAAATGAGTGGCTGTGGCTATGCTCCAACAATACTTCACACACTGAGAAAGCCAGATTTGACCTGCAGACTGCACTGTTCCCCTGCACTATAAAGCAAAACTTACCAAAACAGGCTAATTGAAGAGGAAATCTGGGATTATAAATAACATTAGACATTAATGAAAGGTTTTCTAAGATGCATTCCTTAAAAAGCACAAGGCCCACCGGCGTGGTAGCCTAGTGGCTGAAGTTGCCTTGCACATGCCAGGATCCCATATGGGCACTAGTTTCTTTTCTGGCTGCTCCACTTCCCTTCCAGCTCCCTGCCTTGGGCCTGGGAAGCAGCAGATGGTCCAATGCCTTGGGACCCTGCATATGCGTGGGAGATCCTGGCTTTGGATCTGCTCAGCTCTGACTGTTGTGGAGTGAATCAGCAGGGGAATCTTTCTCTCTGTCTCTCCTCTTTGTAGATCTGCATTTCCAGTAAAAATAAAAAAAAAAAATCTGTGTGTGTGTGTGTGTGTGTGTGTGTGTGTGTGTGTGTATAAAAGGACCAGGCCCAGATGATTTCACATCAAGATAATCAATGTTTATCAAGAAACATGTGATATTAATCTTACATATCCCAGAAGTACAGGTTCCAAATTAAAATCTGCTACTTACTAGTTCTATGATTATAGGCAATGTACTTAACTACTCTGTGCTTCATTTCCTCTTCTGGAAAATAAGAGTAAGTTTGTTGGGAGGCTTTTATAGGATGGGAACAGGGGGAATGTACGATAGTGTAGCATGCTAAGCTCCTGACTGTGACACTGGCATCTTATATGGGCATCGGTTCAAACCCTGCCTATTCCACTTCCGATTCAGCTCTACGGATAACAGCGGAGGATGCACCAAATTTTCAGGTCCTTGCTCCTGTGTGGGAGACCCAGAATAAGCTCCTAGTACTTGGCTTTGGAACAGTTCAGCTCCAGCTGTCGCTGCCATTTGAGGAATGAGCCAGTGCATGGAAGATATGTCTCTTTTTTTTTTTTAAACTCTGCCTTTCCAATAAAAGCAAAACAAATATTTTTTTAAAAAATTACTGTCTTCTAAAGAAAAGATAATGACTGTGAAGAACTGGAAACAGTGCCTGCCACAAGCTGTCAGTGATTAATACTTCTCTAAGTAAAGGAGCATTTATAAAGGATAAGCCTAAGGGTTTGAGCCGGGAATCTGGAACAACAATTTCATTTGACAAGATATGAAATACAAAACAAAAATCACGTTTTGGAAGTATACAAGAGAGAATGAATTTCACTTCAGATATTATTAGATTTCTTGTTACAAAAGGATAACAATTAATCTGGTTTCAAGACTTCCTTATACCCTTAAATAAAAAGTCCAAACAACTTGCTTATATAGATTACATCCACAGATATTATTCTACAAAAAAAGAATTAACAGAAAAATCTAAAGAATATTTGAAGAATTTTAAAAAATCCTTCATATTTTAATATAAATGCATTTACCCCAAAGCAAGATGTCTGGCACTGTTAGACACATTTTTACAAGTTTCTTTTCTCTCTAGTGTACAGAAGACATATGGGTGATCACATAACCACCTCCATCCAATTTTTTGTGATACCTCATATTATATAACTCATGGAACATTCCATTACATAGTCAAGACAAAAAGTGAAAAGGGCAAACGAAAATCCTCCTGTTATTATGAAAATAATTCAGATACTGTGGTTCTCAAGAATTCCAGGGAACCTTCCAGGGATCTTGCCCTCAGAGCAACTTTGACACCATGTATAGAAAACAAAAGGATATATGATTCTGGAGTTCTTTTAAAGGATGGGCTAGAAAACTGGCTTTAGGATTCAATCTAGAAGTGGGAAAAGAAGTCATGAGAGTTGCAGAATGAGAAAAGATGACAAGACCCTTTAGGTTTAAATAGCAGGAGTAAAAGTAAAAATAGCTGAGAGTGGCAAAGGCAGGAGAGCAGGGGCGTTGGCTTGGCTCCGCTGTCTGCCTGGTGTCTCAGGCCGGAATGTCCACCTCCATTTCTCCCTGCCCTTCTATATCTAGTCCATCAACCACTAACAGATGATCTCACTGACTGAACCCAACCATTTCTGAGCTCTGGATGTCAATGCTGTGATTCAGCTCATTACCACCTTACTCAGCAAACTCTCCTAGTGGGTCCCCTTGGCTCAGATCTCAGTTGCCATTTCACTCAGTTTTATCAAAAATCCATCATTGGGTTATCCCCACGTTCTCTGTACTATAAAGTCATTTTCAAAATTAAACTTCTTGGTATGACCACTCTAAACCATTCTTTCCCTGCTATACTCACCTATATTTCTTGCCCTATCACAACACAACAAATTGCTACGATTCCTTTTGCCTAAAGTGTCTTGATATTCTAAATAAGCATGACCTTAACTACACTCAGACTTAAGTTTATTTTGGAATCATTTAAGACAACTAAGTTGCCTTCCTGCATTCTGAAAAAAAAATGCTTACGACTTTATATTGGCGCACATATGTCCACAAGGTTCTGGCTTCTTATTTCCGTCTCACTGTATCATTGGGTTTCCAAGCACAGAGCCCAGCAAAGCTCAGGAATTATAGGCTGAACTTAAGAATTGTCTGCACGAGATGACTGGATCCACAGAACAATAAACAACATTAGAGGATTAGCTAGCATGGAATACCAACATTTATGAGGTAACACAACAAGAACCGGGCAATAACAAGAACTACTTACTCAGTTAAAAAAAAAAAATCACAATACATTTTTTTGCCATACCATTTAAAGATACTGGCAAAATTTCTTATTCAAAGGATTTAAGATACATTTCTAAACTATGCTCTAAATTTGGACTTTGTAAAATAATAGACTGCTTTTTAAGTTTTTGACTTTTACTTCTAAAAACTATGGAGTCTATAGATTTGTAAAACATAGCCACTATCTTTTTAAAATACTCTAGGGCCTGGTACCTTAGCCAAGTGGCTAAAGTTCTCACACTGCACACCTAGGATCTCCTATGGGTGCCGGTTCATACCCGGTTGTTCTACTTCCCTTTCAGCTCCCTGCTTGAGGATTGGGAAAGCAGTAGATGGCTCAAATCCTTGGGACCCTGTACCTGCGTGAGAGATCCAGAGGAAGCGCCTGGTTCCTGGCTTCAGATCAGTTCAGTTTTGGCCTCTGTGGCCATGTGGAGAGTGACCCAGAAGACAAAGTTCTTTCTCTCCATCTCTCCTTTTCTCTGTAAATTTGACTTTCCAATAAAAATAATTTTGAAAAATCCAAAAATACAATACATTCTATAAGATTTATTTATTTGAGGCATGAGCAAGAATGATACAGATCTTCCACTAGCTGGTTCACTGTCCATGTGCCTGCAACGGCCAGGAGCCAGGCACGTGAGCCCTTGCCCCTGCCTCCCGAGGGCAATGACAGCAGCAGGAGCTGGAGTCCAGAACAGAGCTTAGATCATACGCGGGCACTCAACTGCGGGCTGCTGGCACCCCAAGCTGTGCCAAATTCCACCTCACAATTAGTTTGTACTCAAGTGAAAAACCAACAATAAAGAATCAATATTTTAAATGCACTTCAGAAAACAAATAAACTTCACTTTTACTATCGACATATGTAATACAAACAACTTAAAAAGATGCCATTAGTTATCTCAGTACTATCAACTCCAAATACCAAGCTCAAAGCCTCAACACCTCAAGAGAGCCGACATTCCAATCCTCAACTCAAGGACGTAGCCCTGACAAGTGTTCCTATCCGCTGCACAGTCACTCTTCTGAAATACTGGTAGAACAGAAATACAGCCTTAGTATACAAAGCATCACTTTAATACATGACGAGATCACTTTAACAGAACAAACACACACATAAATACAAATCTAAATTACTACAAGGAATGAAACAGTTAAAAACTACTAGCGAAAAAGATTATTTAAGAAACATCTGTGGAATACACAGTGTTTTTCAAGATCTTTCTGACAAACTTCGGATTCATTCAAATTTCCTTTTTCTTATATGGAAAAAAATAAAGCCATCAGGTTAAGCTCTTGGAAGACATGATGGCGGGAAGTGCCTCAGTCTGAAATGGCATCCTGATACAGAATGTGCTTTATAAAGAAAATGCTCTACCTTCTTAAATCAGAGTATATGCACTATTAGCCAAGCTAACCTGGATCAACGGTAGGTTTTCTTGATAAAAAAGGTGAATCAGAAACTAAAAAACAATGGATGATGAAATAAAATTTTGTCAAATAGTAACACGTTTCTCCCCAAACATGCCTATATTCCAATTAACATCTAAACTAGAAAATATTTGTCTTTAGAACAAATCTCCTCCTCTAAGGCAGACACTGTTTCAGTTTAAGAACACGAAGCCTGAGACTTGTACTGGGATGCACTAGGTTAGGACTGCCTGTGGCACTGGCACCCCACAAGAGCATCAGTTTGCCATCTGCTCCACTTCAATCCAGCTCTCGGTTTGTGAGATGGCCCAGGTGCTTGGGCCCTGCACCCACGTGGAAGATCTGGCAGAAGGCTCCTAGCTCCCCCAGCTCTGGGCGTCACAGCCATTTGGATTAGAGATCCTTTTCTGTCATCCCTCTACCTCCAAGTTTAATAAAGAACGGGTAGCAGAGTTCAAACCAAATCTGAGCAAAGCCATACACACCCAACAAACATAGCTCCTTGATGTACTTGCATATCAAGTTTCATCTTAATTGTAACAACAAAAACAAAATCTCTAAACCGATAGGAAAGTGCTAATGCACCTGGGAATGCAGGAGAAGATGGTGCAAATCCTTGGGACTTACCACCCACACAGTTCCAATGCAGTTCCTAACTATGGACTTTGGTCTGTCTCCCCCTCTCTGTCACTCTGCCTCTCAGATAAATAAACCAATCTTCTAAAAAAAATGAACAGAAACACATTAGATTACAGGTTAGCTACTTTCAAAATTATTTTGTAAGTCATTAAAACTGACTGAGACTAAAACATGAAAGTATGCTCGATGATTCAGCATGAATGTAAAAAAAAAAAAGTAAAAATCCAACTATTCCTTTCTAGAGGGAGAGCTGAAATGGCAGACGTTCCCTCAGAGCATCTCCAAAAGCTACAAATGAAGATTTTTGAATCAGTAAATGTAGGAGTAAGAATCTATTACATGCTCAACATTTACTACCTCTGGCCCCTATAATTTATGTTCTATATAACTTTTCATTCCCACAACTCTGAATGAAGCAGGCTGAATTATCTCCTTTATACAGAGATTAGGCTTAGAAATTAAGAAAATCACCAAAGATCACACACACACAAAAAAGAACTAAGAAGGCAATATTCAAATTCAAGTCTATCTATCTGATTCAGAAGCCTGGACTTTCAGTCACTGTACTGCAAGGATGCTAAAATTCCCAGGTCATCATCAGTGTAATTCATTGCTTCTGGAGTCTGGCCAGATCTGCTGCTTAAAATTCCTGCTAGAGCAAGTACATTTTCCTGAAAACTTCTGTACTCAGAGAAAGCCTTCATTCAACATGCATTCTAAGGAACAGAAATAGAAGTATGAAACCTGACCAGCAACTCCAGGTGCATACTGTAGCTTTCCTATTTTGGAGATGTCTTATAAATGACCATAACTCACAAAGCTACTCTGGGCACTCCACCTTTATTTCTATGCAAAAATTTAAATCCAGAGAAGCCAGCCGAGGCTCTTTTGAAGAATCCATAGGTTGAGGACACAAGTCTCAGATGCTCCTATAACCTTCAAACAGTTCTGGCTCCTCTTCCTGAATCCAGTTATTAGCCACAAGCAGCACACTCTGCTCAAGGCACTCATCATTGTCTCTCATATTTATTCTGTCTGCCTTATGAGTTTCATCAGACATCTGAATGTAAGAGACTTTTCATTTCTACCAACTTTAACCATTTGCTAGTATTCATGAGCAAAAAAACCCCTCCACGCTAGAAAAGAAGTGATTTCTCGCCCACGTGAAAAAGGAGTCCTTTCCAGTCTTCATATCCTGAGTTCATAATTTGAGACCTTAGGGGTGCATGCGCACACACAAATTATCTTCCTTCTCAATAGCAAGGAAGGGGAAATGTTTACTTTGGTATACTTAAAAAATGTCAATTTTATTGACTTTTCCCATGAAAGCAGAAACCCACATTTTTGTGCATGCTGTTAGTACACAGCTATACACACTTAATTTGCTACATACCTCAAAGATATTTTTCAAAGCAAGAAAATCACACTTGCTTGAGTCATTTTTCTTAAGGATGCCTTTAAAAAAAATTCATTTATTTGAACAGCAGAATTACATACACACACAAAAGAAACAGAGAAAAGATCTTCCATCTACCTACCGGCTTACTCCCTGAATGGTTGCAACGGGCAGGGCAGGGCCAGAATAGTGCCAGGAGCTTCTTCTGGGTCTCCACATTGGTGCAGGGCTCAAAGACTTGGATCATGCTCTACTGCTTTCCCTGGCTCACCAGTACAAAACTGGATCAGAACTGGAGGAACGCATACAGCATACTGGTCCTGTGGGCTGTGGCTTAACCTACTACACCACAGCACTGGCCCCCGTAGCACATTCTTAACCAGTATAAATCTCTGCCTCCATTTCAAAAAACTTAACACTTGTGTCAAGACATCTCACTTGAAGAAAGAATACAATCATAGCACATTTGGAATCACAACCTTATCTAATGTTACACTTAATCTTAGGACTAAATTCTTGGGAACTGTCATCTTCAGTTTGGAGTGGCTGCAACAGTTCCGTTAGCAGCACTGAGCTACACACTGGAAGTCACAGCCTGCTTGGGTCTCAAATTTCCATGAGAATCTATTCATTAATCCTTGTCAAGCTTCCAAAGTCCTTGAAACACAGGGCTTCATTACTGAGAAAGTCAAGTCTCAAACAAATGAAAATAAGAACTACCACGTGACCCTGTAATCGCTTTTCTCAGTATATACTACAGGGAACCTCTCTGCCCGCCCATGGAAGCAAAATGTGGGAACAATGGAAACACGTTTCTGTGGACAGGTGGAATAAAGAAGCTGTGTCATGCACATACACAGAAGTACACACAAACACACACTGCAGAAGTAATCAGCCTTAAAAAGATCTCACCACCCGCAGCATGGGTAAAGAGGTAGAGACACTAAGGCCTTCAGTCACTATGTTATATTTAACATATTATGTACAGGCCTCGGAGGACGTTGACCCCTCTCATTTTTCTCCTCATGAATGTTCCAGCGCTTCACTCCCTTTTGTTTTTTTTTCCCCCAGGGATAGTCTCATAATACATTTTTTAAAAAAAAGACATTTGAAATACTGAAACATTCAAAATAGTCCTGATCTGAAAGACTTTAAATATCTCAAAGCTTAAGTCACAGGTAAGAATAAAACTTTCAACAATGGCATTATGTCACTCATTATATTGGTCCATAACTGTATTCAGTGAATTCTGAATCTATTGCCACAATGAAATAAAAACTAATTGTATTCATGTAAGAAGGCTGGTCAAAACTTAATTTGTACTAATTCTAAAAAAAAAATTTTTAATCTAACTTTTATTAAAAACAGGTTCTCCACTCATGGCATCAGAATTACTAGTGTTCTTGAACTGGAAAGGGCAGTAGTCAAAAAAATCAGCTGATGAAGACAAACACTATAGGAGGCGCAGCAGCCCGACTGCTGACGCTCAGTCTGAGCACTAGAACCCTCATCTCAATCCTCAAAATGGTACTAGGCCTATGTTGTCAAACAAGTCTAAAAATCACATTAGCCACATTTCAAGTACATGAAAGCCCCATGTGTTTAAACTTGTTTTTAAAATTTTTAAATAGATTCCATAATATGAAAGTACTTCAAAAATGTGGGATTACCAGTTAGGGGCAGGCTAGTGATTCTGCTGTCAAGATGCTCATTAAGACCCCTGCATACCTTATCAGGGTTTTCTAGTCTAAATCCTGCTCCAGTTTGCAGGTTTCCCACTAAGGCATACCTTGGGAGACAGCAGGGGACGGTGAAGAGTATGGATCCCAGGTGAGAGAACCAAGTTCCTGACTTCCAGCTTTGAACTGGACCAACACCAGCTATCATAGGCATCTGGAGAGTGAACCAGTGGATGAGAGATATCTCTCAAATAAACTTTTAAGAAGTTTAGGGCCCATCTGAAGACCTCATCTTGCACGCACCAGCATCCCAAATGAGCACTGGTTCTAATTCTGTCTGTTCTCCTTCCCATCCAGCTCTCTTGCTTATGACGTGGGAAAGCAGTCAAGGATAGCTCAAAGCCTTAGAACCCTGCACCCACATGGGAGTCCAGGAGGAGGCTCGTGGCTCCAGACTGGCTTAGCTTCAGCCATTGCAGCTAACTGGGGAGTGAAGCCGTGCATGGAAAATCTTCCTTTCTGTCTTTCCTCCTCTCTGTATATCTGACTTTCCATAAAACAAACAAACAAATAAATCTTTAAGAAATTTCTCTAAAGCTTATTTTGTTGCAAAACATTCGTGAAAACCCATGCAGCTTTTTCGTTTATTTACAAGTTAAAGATTTTAATGAACTTGCTGCAAGCTCCATATATGCATGGATTTTTAAAAAAAATATATTTGGACCAAACTTCTAAGTAGCTTCATAAAATAACTTATGTAAACTGCACAAATCTCATGTATTTCACGACACGAGGGAGGACGGAGATGCTTCGCATCCTGCGCTCCTTCCAAGTTACCTTCTAACTCCAGTTTTTGAATTTCTCTTGAATAGAAAGATTCTAAAAACTATTTTGACAGTACAAACACGAAGAAAAGCTGGAATACAGTCTGACTGAGTAACTGAATGCATTTTGGCATTTTGTAATAACTTCTAGAACAGAAAGTGGTTAATGTGAGAACTGGGAAACTAAACTAAGTCTAGGATGAATTAGTACATGTGAGTTAGATTTGTCACCGTCCCTTCTGTAGCTATCCTTCCAATTTTTCTGTAAGTCTGAAATCAAAATTTAAGTTCAGTAAACAGTTATGTGAGATAAATCTACTCAAGTTCCCAGTCCATAAATGCTAATCACTGTGAATCCCAAATCGTAAGCACCAGAGGTATAGTCACAGTCCCCCAATCCACTCGTTTATCAGAAAAAGTATAGTTACTTTTGAAGAGAAATTTAGCAAAAGAATCATGAAGTGAGTGAAACTGCTGGCAAAACAACATAAATTATTTGCAAAAATTTCATATATTCCCTAGCTTGTTCAGATTTGTGGAAAATCCAAAAACAAGACCCAAACATGTTCATATTGTTCATGAGGATGCAAAACAATTTACACGTGCAGAAGGCATAAAGAACAGGTACTCAGATCATACTAAAAGCAACTCCCCACGGGCCAGGGAGCAGTCTAGACGAAGATAACCAAATGTCCATATTTAGGATCATGAAGTCCTAAGAAATTGGAAAGGGGGAGACCAATGGCAATTTGAATGATCCATCAGATGAATTCTCAGAGATTTTGAAAAGCTGAAAGGCTTGATAAAGACATCCCTGGTCGAAAATTAGGTTAAAAAAAAAAAAAAAGATGAACATGAAAGAGATACAGGCGCTGTAAAAAGCACAAGGGAGTGACTGGAGACATGATAGTCACATCATGATGGGATTTTGATTAAAGCAGGTCTTGAAAGCTGGAACAACTAAGGACAACTTAACATTTCTGTACAGGAGAGTACTGGGAGAAAGTGAAGTTTAGAAAACTAATATTCCAATGCTCCTGACTCCATTCCAGATCCATGCTAACTGTATCAGACATCCAGGTTCAAAGCCACTCACCTTCAATGCCTCTTCTCATCTCATCAGGAGCCTGTCCCACCAATTCTACCTCACACACCTGTCACTCTTACTCTGACGGCAAAGACCTCCATTTAAACACTCATTACGCTCTCTACTCCTGGCTCGCTATCAGATCATGCTTCTACTGAGACATTAGGTACTACTGACCCAGACGCTCCAGAAACCAAGGTTGAACGCCTGTTTTTCCCCATTCGTATCCTTTCCCAGAATGTCTTTCTTGAGCTCTTTTTTCTTATCCAGTGGTTAACTTAATTTACACACGCATGCACACACACACACACACACACCCCCATCTGACTGGCTCCATGTCTTCTGTCTCAACCCTGCCCATGACCACCAAGTATTCATTGCTCTAGGAATAGCAACAGCTCTGCATATCACTTCATATCTCTGCCTTGAGTCACTCTCTCATCTTTTCATTTTTCAGAGTTCCTGATTTCGAGGAGGGCTTTCCTCATCCCCTAGCTTAAACTAAGCTAACAGGCACTGCTCTGCGTTTCAATACAACGTAAGATTTCTCAGCCTTTACCATGCGGAGTCTGAGCATGTCACTCTGACTGCAGTGAAATATAATCTATTCTTGCTTTTGCTCATTCTATATACCTCATAAATGTTATGCAGACAGACACCACACTTATGATATAGTTTTAAAAACACTGAGAAAGCCTGGCACTTTTCATTCCCAAGCAGTCAGCCCCTAGGATGAAATTGAAGACAAACTGGGCTTTCTGTTTTCTTCTCACACTTAAGTCTCTTGTTGGGGGGAGGATCTCTGTGTTGTGCAACCTACAGCACTGACCTAAATGACAATACAGAGATGGCTGTCACCATCTGTCTTCAAGCAGACGTGGAGGACAACACAGCGAGAGAAAGGAATGAAGCTCACAGAACCTCTATGGGATGTTGTGGGGCCACCCAACAGACTCCCACCCCCTGAGAAGACTTTCAGCTGAAGACTGAAGAAATACAATACAAAGACTGAAACAGGGCTGGAACAGGAAGTGGTGCTCATCTGAGGAGACAGCACATTCTCCACATGGCCATCTACACCCCGATAAACCATCACACCCCAAAGGATGACTCGTGCAAGGTGCTGCCCCTGGAGCCTGTTCCCATCCTGTCTCCTTCACACTCTTCTCCCTCCCATTCTAGAGGTGAATAAAAACGCATATAAACAAACTTGCTTTAATGAAAAAAAAAGAAAAAGAAAAAAAGAATAAAAAATAGCTTGAAGCAACGTACCTTTGATTTTTTGTTCAGTGGCCTAAAAACAAACAAACAAACAAAAACAATGTAAATATGAAACTGAAAGAAATGGATTGTTATGATAAAATGTTCATATATTTCTATTATACAAGATATACATTTATATTAAATAAAGAATCTGTCATTTAGATGAAGTGCTTTGGAAAAGACAGGCAAGGAAGGCATACTTTTCCCACAGATGTGCCCCATTTCCTCAATACTTGCTACATGTTATTAATAAAAAAAATTCTGCAATATTTCACAGAAGACATCACTATGACTACAGTAGCATTTTTAATGGGAGCTATACATTTCCATTTAATGATTTTTATGTAACTGTCACCTTAATATTTAATGGATTTAATAAGGCTTGCATGTTTAAGTAAGCTCAAAAATTAATACAGATGCATCAACTTTTCTGTAGGTAAAATTGCATGAGATCATTTGCTGACTAGGAAAGACTTTGAAACTAAGTTGTCACTTCGTACATATCTACTTGATAAAGGATCCTAGTCAGAAGGCACAAACTGACAGGAGCTCTGCTCGCACTGCCTCCCACTGCCTGCAAACCCTCTCCCTTTTTTCTGACAATGCCTGAAAGGGGGTAGAAGGCAGTAGGACTGTCTCAAGGCAACTAAGCTCCAACTTCCAGCAGGCCTGAAAGAGAAGCACAGAGTCCACCCCAGCAAAACTCAAACTCCATGGAGTCCTGGGGATAACAGATACAACTGGCAAGCAGGGAGGGAAGATTTTCCATTAGTAACGGTATAACCAGCAAGTTGTTTCTCCCTTAATTGTCATGTGGCATGACAAATGATTTTGCTTAGTCAAATACAAATTAGGTCACCACAAACACCATTTTTAAATTATGTCAATGTAGACATGTATAAGAAGCATAGCAATTACCATAACAGTGAAGCCATATCAAATATTTATCATTCCCCTGAGAGCCAGAGCTTCCAGCCAGGGCCTAAATAAAGGGCTTTACTGGAGTATACACCATGATATACCACGGTGACCACAAGGCAAGTGAGGCCCAGCGTTTTTACTTTTTAGAGCAAAATCTCTCGAAAAAATTGAGGGAAGGCCAATTAGCTTGACAACAATTTATTTCTGGGACATGGGGTTTATAAAATTCTGATAGTAGAGAAACAAGTCTTATTAAAGAGATCTTGGTATTGAAATACTTTTAAGTATTAGAAGTAGCATGTCAAACAGTAAGATACATAATCTTCTAAAGTCAAAGAATTATTCTGTGGCATACTGAAAACCTTCAAAAAAAATGAAAAATGGTTACTCTCTTTCACAGTTTACTTTCACTGAACATAAGTTTTAGTGTATAGAGACCAGGGTCACATTACTTGAACCCAAGGTTGAGTAACACTGCTTTTCTACTAGACACACGCACAAAAAACCTACACAACTCCTGAGGAAAAACAGCTGCGTGCTGCTGCTTGGCAACGGTGTTCAAGCGCTCTGTCACCTACAGACAGTGACATCAAGGGGAAGCCTGAAGTGTCAGCCCTCAAACACCAACCAAATATAACACAACACATGGCTACCGATCAGTGAAACACGGCTAGTCTGGACTGAGACGTACAAAATATCTACCAGCTATCTAACCTTCAGTTCTTTTAAAACATACTAAAAATTCACTAATAATATTTTATACTGATTACACGCTAACATATTTATATTTTTTCTTATCCTAGGATTCCATAAAATACATCAATATTACCTTAACTGTCTCTCTTTACTTTTAAATTATCTTACCATGTAAAACCTCTGGGTCTTAGTTTCCTATTCTTGCAAAATAACAGTTCTGCTCACCTTTCAGGATTATAGAGACAGTCAGAATACAACAGAGTTTCTTGGGGAAAAGTACACGAGTAAAATCATTGTGGAGCTCCTTGCACAACAGAATCCACAGCTTCTGATAAATTTACACATAAAATCACTATTTCCGTTGCAGATGTTTTCTTTAAAATATGAGTTGTGACTTCAAAAGTAATGAGCACAACTGCCTCAACTGTTAAGTGACAAGCTGTAGACACACAGTGATGGCTGTTCTGCTCCCACCAGGCTCCCCAGTGCTCAACTCTTGAAAGCTCCAAGCATACTTCAGTAGCTTCAAGTTCAAACTTCCTACCTTTGTGTCCTAGTCTAACACTTAGACCTTGTTCAAGTTAATTAATTTCTCCAAAGTTTGATTCCTTCATCTATAAAACAGTAGGGAAAAAAAAAAAGCCCACTCACCTTAGAGCTGCTTGAGATTAAGTGAAGGAAATGAGCTTGTATCAACTACTCAGCACAGTACCTGGCCTACAGAGAAGCACCCAGAATCTCTTAGTTACTGCAATCCCCACACCATCTGCCTGAGCTTTGACACCTCCTTTCTCCCACATTTGGAAATGTGCTGGCTACATATGAACTCCTAGTCCCCAGGACCTGCTCTTTTGTATTTAAGCCTAACTCTAGAAATAAAAAATTAAGTCTAGTCCAGTTCAGTTGTTTTTAAGTGGGACAATAGGCACTCAGAGAGAATTATTCTATGATTGAGCTGCCAGCACTGATTCTAGAATTTAGGTCTGAATAAGACAGAAGGGGAGGAAGGTTGACCAGGTGGCCTAAAAGGCTACTCCTCATCCTGCTGGTGCCAGCACCCTGCTTATGGCCTGGGGAAGCAGCAGCAGAACGGTCCCTACATACATATGGGAGACCAGGAAGACACTCCTGGGGTTTGGAATGGCTCATTTCTGGATGTTGCGACCATTTGCAGAGCGAATCAGCAGATGGAAGATTTACCTCTCCTTCTCCCTCTTTATTTTGCAAACATTAAGAACTTAAAAACAAGTGAGAGAAAATGAGAAAAGGTGGAAGAAGAGCATTATTGAATGTGTACATTTAAAAATCCTAGATAAACCCAGATTGCAATTTGATGCAGCTCAGAAGAGCTTCATATGTTCTATTGTGTTCACTGAGTTTCGAAACAAACTAAATTAAATTAACTCAAGGAGTTAATGCAAACTGATAAATCTAGTTCATAGTCTTAAAGTGTTCAGGTCTAGTCTGATCTTTACCAAAGGTTGAAAACATGATTTTTTTCACACCCAAGTTCTAAACTCAAGTATTCAAATTGGGGGTTCCAACTGAACCCATTACACATTAGGTTGGGAGAGATTATAATTCTCATTGTTTTGTTATCTAGACTTCAACAAGAAGGAGCAAGCAGAGCCCAAACACCACTCCAGGCTCCTATGACGCCTTCTACCTCTAGATCACCCCCTGAAGAACCCCTACTGTTGCCTTTACTCAGCAACATCCCCTTTCACCACAGAGCAGATAGAGCGGTTGTCACTCCATCACCACTAAGGAGCAGTTAGGGTTCCTTCTGTGTGTGGGGAGTAGGATGTGTGAGGATTCACAGGGGCAATTAGGGTTTTTCTGGTCCCCAAGTTATTAATATAAAAGTGTATTTATTTCTCGCCCATGTCTCAACTTCCCCCGAGTGTTTTTAAGGACACCCTCTTTCCTTGAGGAAGGACAGAGGAGCAGAATTAACATCAATTCACCATCTAGAAGTGGCCCACGGAATCTCACCTGAAGATCAGCTAATCTTTAGAAGGGGAATAAGGAAGTTAAGCAATCCCACCCTTCTGGGTCTCTTTGTTCTAGAGAAAGGTGCTACTGACAACAATTTTTTTCCTTTGTCCTTTGGGTAACTCCCCTGGGAAGGGGGCATAAAAGAAACCATTTCCACACTTACTTTGGGTTTTTTCTTTCCTTCCTCCTGCCACTATGGCAGGAGCCCTTTTTCCCCTAAATAAATCCTTTTTTGCAAACAGGGAAAAAAAAGAAACAAACAAACACACACCCTAGATGAGTGCACAGCTCCATGCCTGGACATGTTGCTCCCAAAGTTACCAAGAGAATTTGCTAAATAAGGGGCTCAGGGTGGTAGCCTAGTGGGGGGGGGGGGCCCTCACTTCGCAAGTGCTGGGAACCCATAGAGGGGCCGGTTCTAATCCTGGTGTCCCTGCTTCCCACCCAGCCCCCTGCTTGTGTCCTGGGAAAGCAGTAAAGGATGGCCCAAAGCCTTGGGATCCAGCACCCACATCGGAGACTCAGAAGAAGCTAATGGCTCCTGACTTTGGATCAACTCGGCTCTGGCCGCTGTGGCCACTTGGGTGGTAAACCAGAGGATGGAAGATCTTTCTGTCTCTCCTTCATTGTGTAAATTTGATTTTCCAATAAAAATAAATAAATCTTTAAAAAATATATTGTAATGAGCTTTATTAGTGTCTTGTTTACATTTAAGTCATATTATCTGGCTTTTCATCTATAACAGGAAATTTGTGGGATGAATTTAAATTTCTTAAAATATTACACTGGGGCCTGGCGCGATAGCGTAGTTAAGTCCTTGCCTTGCAATGTGCCAGGATCCCATATGGTCACCGGTTCTAATCCTGGCAGCCCTGCTTCCCATCCAGCTCCCAGCTTGTGGCCTGGGAGAGCAGTAAAGGACAGCCCAAAGCCTTGGGACCCTGCACCCGAGTGGGGGACCCAGACGAGCTCCTGATTCTTGGCTTCAAATTGGCTCAGCTCCAGCCATTGCAGCCACTTAGGGAGTGAACCAGTGGATGGAAGATCTTCCTTTCTGTCTCTCCTCCTCTCTGTATATCTGCCTTTCCACTAAAAATAAATAAATTTTCTTAAAAAAGAAAAAATCACATTGGCTACTGGAGCCTGTCAAAATCCATGTATTTTCTGTTTTATAACAGACCTATTTAATGCATTAGAAAAATTACTACTGCATATTATTTCCCATATTAATTCTGCCACCATGATGAAGCCAAGATTAGCCTGACACATTCTGACACTTCGCTTCCTACATTCCAGTGTATAACTGGAAATGAACAGACTAGAACAGATAATATCTGAAATGTTTTTCAGAAATGAAACTGTACAGATCATATCAAACAGATCATCTGTTCTTACCGTAGTCAGCTTATGCTGCAACATTCTTATCAATGGGCCTGAGCAGCTGGCTCACACAGATGTCCGACACCTGCCTGGACACACCTGCGGGACTCCACTGCACACAGATCTGAGAGTCTTTCAAACACGCGCTAACTGTGCCTACTTGGGAGCCTTATTATTATAATAAAGCTATTTTTAACAACGCCTGGAAATATCAGCTGTCCTTACTTCACCCACAGGTTGTCTTCAAACTTAGCTGGAAACTGGTGAGTACAGTCTAACATGACAGCCTAAGCTATCAAACGTTCATGTATTAGAAGAACAGAACTTTCCTTTTATGTTGTGTGCAGTGGGTAAATATTACATCTATGTATACATAGGGATACCCTACCAGGACTTAAGACCTGGCATTACAAAAAAAAAAAAAAAAAAAAAAGAGTTCTGAGTTTCTAATGTCAGTTCTAGCAGGATGTGATTCAGGTGAGACAGAAGCAGGGGGAGAGGCAAGGATGAAGTGAGAAAGAGGCTAGCACTTTAGACTCGGTGAGATGCTAAATGGCATGATAATCACCATTCATGTACTTGAGGCATACTCACACTAAGAACACATCGGGGCCCCTGTACTGATCTGGCAATTTACAGACTTGATTACAAAATAACACAAAGATGAACTTCGACAAATCGGAGCCACAGTCTATGTTACAACGTAAAAAAAAAATACTCTCATGAAAATATACTTAAAGAACTCATTCTGCAACATATTGGGTTAAATTTCAAATAAACAGTCTTACACATCACCTTTGTCCTCTTCTCTAGCCATTTCACATACATTTTGACTTAGCAGTTTTAACTCCTGAACTCCTTAAATGCAGGGTCGATGAGCCCTAATACAACACTCAGATGCTTGCCACATCACTGATTCCACAAATACTTTACCCAAGCAGATCTTCAGAAAATCTCAAGTTTCTTAGAAGCTCTTCTGACTAGCTTCACACTACAGCAGACTTACTGAGAACACAATGTTTTCCTATCAAATCCTGGACCAAAGACTTGTCAGACTGCAAACACTGTTCTCCATAAAGTAACCTGTAACGGGTATAAGGCATTAATCAATGCCAAAACTCCAGAGCAGAAACCTACCCAAATGGCAACTGAGACATACACCTCTGCATTTCCTCCCAATCCTATCACCCAAGAGCAACCAAGAGACACACACATGACTAGGGTCACCTGCTTGTTAACCTTCACTGCATCTCAGACTTTCCAAGATGTTCTGTGCTCCACTCCTTGCCTTAATAGTTATTGATCAAACCCCAGACTCAGCACACCAAGAACTGACTTAATTATTTCTTCCTTCTTTATGTCTCCTCACACACCTAACTGCTCCCAAAATGTTAAGTCATTCAAGATCTGTAACCTAAGAGCCAGCCGAGGTTGCTCTTTCCTTGTACTTTTTAAATAATTTTTCTGGATTAGAGTCATGGTCCTTTCACTGGTGTATCAATTTCTGCTATTTATTCCTTTCAATCCAACTCCCCAATTCTCCATTCTTAAATATCAATGTTTTCTGTCACTCTGCTGAAACATCTTCAGCATTTTCCCCAAAGGCCAAAGCTCCCAACAGCACAGCCATCATCAACCTTTCCTGTCTCTTCTCCTCAAAGCTCTACTGTTGCTTCCACCTTCCATCAAAACCCACACTCTACCATATACAATCTACGACTACTTACTTCTGAATTTACTCTGCCTGCACCCTTTTCTACTCTGTTGTTTACTTGCATGAATAATTTCAACTCTAAGAAAATTTCGCTCTCTGCCTCATCTTAGCCCAAGTCATGCATCTGGCTGTGGTCCAACAATTTCCATAAAAACAGCTCATGTATATTTCTGCATCCAATAATTTTCTCTATTGAATCAGTTGGAGATGGCATGTAGAATAGTCTATCTTAGTTCTAAGCACAGTGCCTGGCATTATAAGAGAAAAGGACAGTCGTCTCACCGCTTTCAGAGCATGTTAAGGTCCCTGACACCTTGGTGCAGGAGATGAACAGAGTTAACTGCCATCAGCCCTTACTTGCAACAGCTTGCGAGACATCTTTATGATAGACAGTCTAATCCTGCCACAGTTTTTATTGCTTTGGTTACGGTTTCTTATGATTTAAAGGCTAGAATTCTTTTGCAAAAAACGATGCCTTCGGTTTATGTTTACATCATCCTAATGTAAAGAGTAAATGTTTAAAATCAATCCAGGTTCTAAAATACAAGGAAACTGACACTATTCTTCATTATCTCTATTTATTTCCATTAATGCTTTATGCCTGCATTATTTTATTTCCTATCATGCATATTATGCTTTCTCATTGACTTACTTTTTATTTTACAAAACTTAAGGAAACTAAGGCCCAGAGAGGCTACCTAAAATGTAAGGCTGCACCACTCTACATGCTCCAGGTGCCTGTGCTTTCCACTGGTGACATTTTATTCAGCATCCAGAGACAGCTCATTTGAAAGATGCAAGACCTATACAATGTACTTACCTTCAAAAATGATTGGCAAGATTAAATAACTATGCATTAAGTCATATGAACTGGCTAGCTACTTCATAATGCATATTCAAAAACATTATATATTAAAATTACTCTCTAAGTTAAAACATTGAATCAAATGCTTTTAAAAATCCATTAAGAGTTCACTTTTTCAAATTTATGTTTAAACCACTTATCAAAAATAGTTTATACACACACTACCTTCTTTTGAGCAGCTTCCTTCTTTTTCTTGTCGTCTTTTTTCTTTTTCTTTTCTTCCATCAACTGTTCTTCTTCTTGCACTAAATCCCTGAACCACACAGTTGCAATTAACTTTCCCAAAATGCATTAAAAAATAAAAATAACGTTGCATAAAAGTTCAGTTTTACTTGTTAGTAGACATGGCAAATTGTTCTTTCATCAATCACTGAAATAACATAATTTGCAAACTATCTACAGAATCTCAATGCAGTACCATTCACTTTAATAAGCCATGAGTAGCATAACTTTTAATATTGTATCAAGAACAACCAGCTAAAGTAGCAGGCTGACACTGGGAAAGAAGCAGTTTCTAGAAGTGTAAGTTGGAGCTACCTTGCCTCTGTTCCCAGGGAGCAAGTAGCAGCTAATGGCAGTCCTTGGCACCTCCCACAATCCTCTCCTACCTCGGTACACAGCTTCATAAAGATCTTTAAATATAAGTTATGCATATGAAGAGGTGGCTTATTTCTGCATTAAATAGTTTAATATACTTCAAAACACAACAGTTAACCATTCTGCTGATTCTTGGGAAACAACAGTAGCTTACATTTTTTAAAGCTCAAATGATCAAATCTGTCAACAGAAATTCTGGCTTAAGATTTCACAATAGTGGACTGAACAAACGTGTCTGCTTCCTTCTTTCTTCAAGGAAAAAGGTGCTAACTCTATTCAGAGCTGGTGAATATACAAGAACAAAGACAGCCACATTGAAGAATAATTGCAAGGGAATCCTATCTCATGTTCTGGCTCCTTTCTCAGGGAGCTCTAGAGAGGAGCCCCGAACAGGGCATGTGGGTGGGGTGGGGGCAGGCACCTGCCCAAGGTGGAGAGCATCCATGCAACAAAAGGCCACAGCTACTCCGCTCTTCCCATTCATTTCCGGTGTCTGTACACACAGACTTGGAGAGAAGCTGCTTCTGAATCCAGTCTAAAACCCAAACAAGTACTCTCCAAAGAAAATAACCCTTCTGAAGGAGCCCGGTAGACTCCTGCAAAACACCTGGTTGCTCCAGAACAACACTCTTCTTACTGGAATCCACTCTTACGTCCCTCCGTGACACCCTAAAATGAAGCCTGCCAATCAACATCCTTCAAACACACAGTTGTGCACCACCCCTCCCTTTCAAGGCAAGACGTAGTAACGGACGTGGAATAAACACAGCACATACTGTTACAAGAAACATACCCCAGCTACCTTCATTATCTTAGAACCTAGAACCTAAAATTTGATTCACAATACTGACATCCAAAATTCATGAGGTAATTGAAGAAAACACTACATTCTCTCTCTCTCTCTCACACACACACTCTCTCTCTCTCTCTCTAACCCTGCCCTGAGGAAGGCGCCCAGAGGGCGTAAAGTGACTGTCAGGTAGACACAGAAGGAGGTTTGGGAATATGAACCAGGCATTTGTGAAAGCACAAATCATTTATCAAGGCTTAAATGCAAAGAATACTGAATATGAAGCAGAAGATAAAGTAAGACAGGCAAGTTCAAAAGAAAATGGGAGGAATGTAGTACATTGTATGTACGTTTATGTAGTATGTTTTATGTGTACTGCAAGGAGATTTGACAAAAGTTAAAGTGGCTTTTCTGATGAAAGAGATTGAGAGGTGAGGCAGGGAACTCAGTGAAAAATAAAATGACATTCTGAGTAACAAATGATATCTTAGTCTACAGATGTGAAAATTAAATGTTGGGAGAAGAGTGAGACTGTGGCTGTATTTCGCTGTCCTGTTGCTCCAAGTGCAACTGTCCTGTGCCTGGCTGAAAAGCAGGGCAGAGCCGGGCCAGCGGGGACTGTGCTTCACCCTCAAATTCAGATGGACAGTGCTTAAGAGCAAACAAGCTCCCTCTCACTGCCATCCGAGGGAGCCAACCCTCTAGACCAGCCACAGCAGAGAGCACTATTAGTGAACAGATATAGCTGAATTGCTCCATTATCAGGTTATCTGACCCCAGACACGCACAATTTCAGGCAGAGGAGGACTGCTAGCTCTAAGTATCTAACCTTCGGTAGCCTCACACTCTCTGTGCTTCCTAAGCCGAGCACAGGGCAGGCATACAGATGGGCACTGATGACACCTGTGTCCCCCCTTAAAGTCATGGGGGTTGTGCCTTACGCTGGTCCTTCAGCTCCAGCTTCCTGACAATGGACACCCTGGGAGGGGGTAGCGATAGTTCAAGGAGCTGGATTCGCACCACTTACATGAACCCTACACTGACTACACTAACCCTGACTCTGTAGGTGCTGGGGGAGTGAACCAGCTGATGGGAGTGCTCACTTTCTCTTTATGCCAACCTATTTATGTCTCTCAAATATAATTTTTAAAAAGATATATTTTTACTGGAAAGGCAAATCATATTTATGGAAAAAAGGAAAGAGAGGAAGATCTTCCACCCACTGGTTCACTGCCCAAATGATTGAACAGCTGGAGCTGAGCTGATCCCAAGCCAGGAGCCAGGAGCTTCTTCTGGGTCTCCCACATGGGTGCATGGTGCCAAGGCTTTGGGTCATCCTCGACTGCTTTCCCAAGCCACAAGGAGGGAGCAAGATAGGAAGTGGAGCAGCTGGGACATGAACTGGTGCCAATATGGGATCCTGGCACGCGCAAGGCAAAAATTTAGCCAAAGAGCCATCATGCCAGGTGTTTCTCAAATACAATTTTGAAGGATGGATAAATGATCTTATATGAGAATATTTCAAAAAGTCTGTAAGAAATATACATTATTAAAAGCTATTGGTGTTAGTACCATAGCACTAGCCTGCTCCACCTGTTTAAGTCACACTTACTGCTCTACTTTGTCCCACCTCCCTGCTTATGGACCGGGAGAGCTGTAGAATATGGTTCAAGTTCTTAGGTTACTGTACCCACGTGGGAGACCTGGAAGAAGCTCCCAGCATCACCTCAGCCCAGCAACGGCCACTGTGGTCATTTGGGAGTAAACCAGTGTACAGAGAACCCTTTCTCTGTCTCTCTATAATTCTGCCTTTCAAATAAAAAGAAATCAATCTTTAAAAAAAAAAAAGTGTACCCTTGTAGATCAACTTCACAGTATTCTTTGTAAGGATGGGATTTGGAGAGTTTACTTAACACTGTAGCATACATTCAAATGCCTCGGGTGAATTCAGCCCACCAATTCCCAGTGGTACCCAAGACTAACTTTATCTCACTTGTGAAGATGTTACAAGCATTCATGCATAAACATCTGCTCTCCTCAGCATTTCTTTCAGGTTCTCCTGCGAATGACAGACAGGTCCTTTCCTAATCTTCTACTTCACGGGATGTTTCCTAACTGTCTAGATTTCTATCTCTGTTCTCAAGCTTTACTTGAAAGGTTGTTTGATGAAGGTAGTAAGGGCCTTCCTAGTCAAAAACATCCTTAGTATTTAAAAGATGAATCACATTTTCTCTCAAGGAAATATTTTAATGTGAACATTTATCGCAAGAATATGGAAAAACTCTGCAACACCATCATCACAGCCAACCAGCCATGCTTTCACCACATCTTCTCCCTCAGAACACCGACTGGCAAAAAATATAAAACTGCCACCAGTGCCCAAACGTTTTCACTTATAGGATTAAATCCTAGTAGACTCATTTAAGACAGCCAACTAGACCATGCCACCTTCCCAACAACAAGTTTGCTAGCTACAGAGAGACGGGTGCATGTGTGGTATAGCAGTTAAGATGCTGGGAGGGCAAGGGGGTGGGTGCTGGAGAGCAGTGGGTTTAGCTGCTGCAGATGATGGTCCTGGCTGTGAAACAACTGATAAAAGTTACTTCTCTTTCTCCCTTTCTATCTTTTGGAATAAATAAAAATGCTGTTGGTGGGAACTCCATGGCTCAACAAGCTAATTCTCTACCTTCAAGTGAAAAGATGCCATATAACAATAGTTTGTGCCCCAGCTGCTCCACTTTCTGTCCAGCTCCCTGCCTGTGGCCTGGGAAAGCAGTAGAGGATGGCCCAAGCCTTGGGACCCTGCCCATGCACGGGAGACCCCGATGAAACTCCTAGCTTTAGATCAGATCAACTCCTGCCACTGCAGACGTGGAGTGAATCAGCAGATGGAAGATCTTTCTGTCTCTCCTCTCTATAAATCCACCTTTCCAATAAAAATAAATCTTAAATTAAGAAAAAAAAAAAGGTTTTCGCAATGTGTATGTCCAATGTTGCCCCACATAACATTCCCACAAACATACACAACATCAGTGTTTCTTAGTTTGTGAATTTGGATTAGTGATGTAAGGAAGACTTAACCACAACTAGTGAATAATGGCAAGATCCCCTATTTGAAAAATTAAAAAAGTTCTTCTAGAAACAGAACAAGAAAGTCTAAAAGCTAACAGAAATGAGTAAAAGTTCTGTCCTTAGAAACAAACAACAATCGTGGGGCAGGTGCTGTGGCTCAGTACTGGGTGCCTGGGAGTCACTGCAGCCTCGGCTTCCCACAGTTTCCTGTAATGTCACGGGAGGTAGCCCACAATGGGCCAGGGGTTTGGGAGACCCAAGTGGAGAGCTTTCAACCCAGCAGTCACTGTGTGTGTGTATGTAAGTATGTATACACACACACACATACTCATCATATACATGTAATTGCCAGATTTTCTAAGGGAAAATTACAAGCCAAATTTAATGATACACTTATTTTTTTTTTCACCAATTTTCTGCAAAAGTTTTTTCAAGTATGTAATATTCAGCATTAGTAAGAATTAGTTCAAAGAAAAAATTTTTATTGTTGGTGAGAATAAAACTACCAAGACTTTTTGGAAACTATGATGGTTACAGCTTAATCATTTGACAAAGAATCTACCCAACCACACACATTCTTCAAAACGTATCATACAATAATAAATATCAGTACGCAAGGACACAGAATGTGGAAATTCACTGCAAGGTTTGTAAGAGCTGAAAAGTATGAACAAAAATGTCCACTCGCAACTCCAGGCCCCATTAAACTCTCGGGGAAAAAAAATGAGATCCACAAAATATAAAATGAGATCCCAAAGTGGGCAACGGGTTCTTGCAAGTGCCTTATTCCACCCTTTCGTGTGTTTGACATTTTCCAAAATCAAAGATCTGTAAGATCACAAGCTTCCACATCAATGGCCAAGGGCAACAAGGCAGGCCAACAGGTTCTGGAGGCTTCAGAGTAGACAGGTGTGAGGGCAGGGAGGCAAAGCACACGACCGGGGCCTGAACCAGCAGTGGAGCACACACCGGGGCCAGTGTCCTTTCACTCCTGCCCTGCCTGACGCTTGGCGGTCAGTTTTGCCCACGTGGCCAGCATGAGCCTCACAGAAACCAGTCTCTTGCAAAGGCGCTCCTGCACACTCTGACTGAAGTATGGAGCAGCACAAAGCAAAGCCCTCCGTGAGCAATATGGAAACACCTATTCATCACGAACTTCTAAATGCCTCCACCGTATTATCTTATCAAAACTAATTTCAGTCTTCAGCCGTGAACTGCACAGAGGTGAATGCTGCATAAGCCAACAAAGTGGGAGAGGAGTTAAAGCCATGATTGGGTCACCCCATGGAGCATCACACAGACTTCCAACACCATTCCCCGACTGCATGACCTGTACAACACTGTGGTTCTGCTGAGCTCCCGCTCTGGTGTTCACCACTTACAGAAACCATACCCACACCCACCCCGGGCACAGAATTTCTAATGAGCTCCCCTGGCAGACATTGCACATGTCCTTACAACTGGATCCTGGAAACATTTCAGCCAGTCCTCTGGGACGCTGTGAGGAGCAAACTGGGAAACTTGCACCTGGCTATCCCAGAACTCACCCTAGGAGCTTTCCTCCTCTGCTGATCTTGCTTCCCATCCTTTTCGATAGTCCTAGCCCTGAGTATGACTACACGTCAGGCCCTGCACGTCTTCACAGTCAAATTACAGACACTGAAGAGGAGGGCAGTATTTCTACAGACACAGAAGTTGGGCTTTTCAGGCAGAGGAACAAAGAAAAGTCAGAAAAACTTTCAAGAATGATAATTTTGGGGCACAGCACAGTAGCTTAATGGTTAAAGTCCTTGCCTTGCATGTGCCAGGATCCCATATAGGCTCCAGTTGAATTCCTGAGTTTTCCACTTCCCATCCAGCTCCCTGTTTGTGGCCTGGGAAAGCAGTGGAGGATGACCCAAAGCTCCTGGGCCCTGGCTTGAGACTGGCTCAGCACCAGCCGTTTCGGCCATTTGGGAAGTGAACTAGGAGATGGAAGATCTTTCTCTCTGTGTCTCCTTCCCTTTGTAAATCTGACTTTCCAATAAAAACAACAAATCTTCAAAAGAGGAAAGATTTATTAATTTGAAAAGAAGAGAGAAGCCCTTCTGTCTGCCACTCATGTGGGAAATCTTGTTAGCAGAGTTCTTGGCTCCTGGCTTCACTTGGCCCAATCTTAGTTGCGAAGGCCATTTCAGGAGTGAAACTGCAAATGCCAGACCTCTCTCTCTACCACTCTACTTTGCAAATATATACATCTTACAAAAAACCAAAAATAAAACAAAACTAAAACCAACCAAACAGAAAACACGAGGAGATATATGCCCTTGTATAATAATCAAGAATAGAGAACATCTGACCCATCGAACTTCTAAGACCCACAAAATCCTTGGTGTGGATCTGCCAGAATAACTGCAGGTGGGATTTCAAATTCAGCACGTATACAGCAGACTAATTTTTAATATGGTAGTTTTGTAAGACCCATGAGTGATGTTACAAATATCCAAGCGGTCCTGGGCAGAAAAATGATTCCTCACCCCCGCCAAAAACCCAGAACATTCAAGCTCCTTCCATCCTCCCTCCAACACACACACACACACACACACACACACACACACACTCACTCACTCACTCACTCACTCTAGTGGAGATGCATATTTTTAAGAAAGTATTAGGAGGAAAAAAAGGCAAGCAACAGAGTGGCAGCAATGCTGTATATTTCTAGAAAGCTCATTTTCTCAAGGGACCAATGGTAAAAGAGCTGACTTATTTTCCTCTTACAAATGAAGGAAATGGTATTGGCAGCAGTGAGGATACAGAGAATATACTGCCTCTTCAAACCCAAGGCTGAGCTTGAAAGAGGCTACTCTTGGCTCTGTAATTTAAATGAGATTAATAATGCCTGAGACACAGAGGGAAGGCGTCCTTTGTAATGGCATCCCATGTAAGACAGCATTCCCGGCTCCACCACTTCCTTTCCAGCTCCCCGATAATGTCCTAGGAAGGCAGCAGACACCCCCCAGGTACTTAGGCCCCTTCCACCCACGTCGGAGGCGTAAAAGTGATTCCTGGCTCTGGCAGCCAGCTCCTGGTTTTAGAATAGCCCAGCCCCTGCCCCTTTAGTCATTTGAGTAGTGAACCAGCAGATGCAAGATTTGTCTCGCTTTCTCTCCACTTTCCAAATAATTCTTATAAAAAGTGTATAAATATTGCCTGGCACTACAGTATAGTGGTTAAAGCCCTTGCCTTGCACGAGCTGGGATCCCATATAGTTGCCGGTACTAATCCCGGCAGCCCCATTTTCCATCCAGCTACCTGCCTGTGACCTGGGAAAGCAATCGAGGACGGGCCCAAGACTTTGGGGCCCTGCACCTGTGTGGGAGACTGGGAAGAAGCTCCTGGCTCCTGCCTTCAGATTGGCTCAGCTCAGACCATAGCAGCCATCTGGGGAGTGAACCAGTGGACAAAAGATCCTTCAAAACATAAAACATTTAATATTATTGAAAAGTCAGATTTATAAAGAGAAGGAGAGAAACAGAAAGATCTTCCATCTGAAAGAGAAGTGGAACAGCTGGAATATGAACTGGTGCCCTTATGGGATCCGGGTACATGCAAGGTAAGGACTTTAACCAGTAGGCTACTGCACTGGGACCAAACAGATCTTTGTCTCTCCTTGTCTCTGTAACTCTGCTTTTCCACTAAAAACAAATAAATAAATAACAAACCTTTTTAAAAGCTATCTACAACATTAGTATTAATTACAAAGGAAAAAATGTTAACTGTACAGTGGTGCAATCTAACAGCTACCACCTTAACCGAGCAGTTCAAGCTACTATTATCAGTAATGGGATAAGTGGACAGCATGCATCTCCCGGTACGATATATTAAGAAAAACACAATATCAGTGCTGTACTGCTCCTGCCAAAAACACATAATCATGTGGAACCAGGAGTCTCTAATCACGAGAAACCATGAAACAGACCGAGAAGGTTCCAGAACATGGGCAACTATGTCAACATGAAAATTAAAGTAACCTGTGATCTTGGATTAAACCCAGACCTGGAAGAATTTTTATTTTGCATTAATGGCCATTATTTTAGACAACCGGAAAAATATGATTAAGGTCTCTAGATCTGTTTAATGTTAAGACTATGCCAGCAAAGGCATCTGATCTACCAATTAAGAGGTGGGTTAGGATGCTGGCACTGCTCAGGGGAGCACCACTTAGGACTTCAGCTCCTGACGCCAGAGAATGCACCCACTGTGCAGCTGCAGGAACGCTTCTCCGCCCACAGGCAGTGGTGCTGGAGCTCCTGGCTGCTGGCTCCACCTGCCTGGCCCAGTCCCAGCTGTCACGGG
Organism: Ochotona curzoniae; assembly: GCF_017591425.1. Classification (NCBI taxonomy): domain Eukaryota; kingdom Metazoa; phylum Chordata; class Mammalia; order Lagomorpha; family Ochotonidae; genus Ochotona; species Ochotona curzoniae. The sequence continues at coordinate 11,424,723 of NW_024465421.1, forward strand.
CTTCCCTGTGCACTCTCCCCAACCCCACCCCCGTTCTCTCTCCTCATTTAATTAAACAATACTATGCTAATGTGATTTCCCCAATTTTGGCAACATAGTTACTAAGAAAGCATCTTTAACTTTCGAAAATACTCAAATTTGTTAAGGTAAAGGTGATCACACTGCAAGCTCCTCCCGAATGGTGAAGAGTGTGGATATAAAGACACTAATGTAACAAAACGTTGACCTTGGAGAAACAGTGGCGGATCAGCTCCAGTACCATTTCTCTGAGATGAAATGATCAAGCCAGGGAAAATCAGTGAGATTAAAAATAAGAAGACAATACTCCACCAACCATGACAGAGGCTCTTGGTAGCTTACAAGCCGCATTTCGACCTGCAACCCTGAGATACAGAACTGACGCTATTCTCTTTGACAGTCAAAGAAACCGAGGCTCACAAGATCTAAGAGATCTGTCAGATGGTAAGAGGCTGCGGTGAGGCCGACCCAAAACCCAGCTGACTGATCTACCCAGCTAAACCCTACTCCTTTTTTGAGGCTTCACTTAATTACTAGTTCCTTCATGATACTTCCCAACCCATACAAACCTCACCCTTGACCTCTAATCAAACAGTACCCATGTTCTAATTACTTTAGATGCTAATCTCACTCGTCCAAATAGAACTAATTACTGGTCTAAGGGGGAAAAAATACAGAAACAGTTGTTCTACTAGCATTGTACTTCCTGGCGCTGGGCACTCTAATTGGATGCCAATTCCTCTCCCTTGCTTTTACTAACACTATTCCCCCATTGCCACCACTCTTTCCACTTTGACTCCCACCCATACTCTACTGCTTTCAAGGATGTGTTTAATTCTAATCTACTCAAATAAACACTTCCTAGGCAACACAGCACACAGTGAAGAGCTGAGTCCAAAGTCAAATGGAAGTGGGCTTAAATCTTAACCCCACTACTTGTGTAATTTAAGCAACTCGTTTAATTTCTCTAAGCCTCCGTCTCCTAATTTGAGGTCTCAAAATGTAACCTCCTCCAAGAAGATCACTTTGAAGATTAAACAAGGTAACACAGACTTGCTTAACAGACGCACTATTAGCTCCAAGAGACTTGGTATAAAAGGCTGTGCTAGGCTACAGACAAAGCACCAAGGCTGCGAACAGGACAGGAAGAGCACAGAGCGGAAAAAAGAACTGAATATTAAAACACTAAAAAGGGGGCAAGTCTGTGGCACAGAGTCAACAACATCTGCGATACCAGCACCCCAAATCAGCACAGCTCAGTCCCAGATGTTGCACTTCCTATCTTGCTCCCTGCTACCCCACCTCAGAAGGTGCAGAAATTGAGTCCCCTAGGAGACCCAGATGGAGCCGCAGGCTCACGGCTTCAGGCTGAAGCAGTTCTAGCTGATGGAGTCACAGGGGGAGTGAACTAATGGATACAAGACGCCACAGTCTTTGTCTGTAACTGCCTTTCAAATCATAAATCTTCAAGAGAGAGTAGATGTAAGGGTGAGCCTGCAGGGCAGCAGTTGAGATGAGTTCTGAGATGTTCATGCACACTCCAAGTGCCTGGGTCTGAGTCCTGCCTCTGCATCCCGCAGGGGACCACTACCAATGCATCCCCCGATGGCACCACTAGCTGGAACCCTGCCACCCACACAAGAGACCCAGACTGAATTCTGATTGCTCCCATCCTGGCTCTTGTGGGTATCTGGGGAATGAATCAGCAAATGGTACATCTCAAAAGGTCTCACCCTGTCTCTGTTTTTTGTCTCTCAAATCAGGAAAAAAAAAAAAAAAAAAAGGAAGAAAAACTGCAGCAGAATAAAGCAGATGCCCAGTCAAGCCCTAAAAGCCCACATTCCAGAAGTCAAAGCAAACTGAGTACCAGGTACCCAAAGCAAACAAAGATATCAGTAACTCTTGTGACTAAATACAAAATTCCTCACAAAAGACTAACATAAAATCTGGCAGCATACAAAAAGGAATCCAAGACTGGTTAATGTGAAAATAAAAAGAAATAATAAAATTAAACCCCCCCCTCCAAAAAACAAAACCACGTCATGGGATCAGCACAGAGCATCCACCAGCAGCCGGCATTCCATACGGGCTCCACTTCCCATCCAGCTCCCTGCATGTGCAGGATGGCTTAAGTCCTTGGGTCCCTGCGCCCATGTTGGAGACTCAGAGGAAACTCCAAGCTCCTGGCTTCAGATCAGATTAGTTCAGCTCTGGTCACAGAGTCAATTCGGGGAGAGAGCCAATGGATGGGAGATCTCTCTGTAAATCTGCTTTTCAAATAAAAAAAATTTTTAAGATTTGTTTTATTTTTATGGCAAAATCAGATATACAAAGAGAAGGAGAGACAGTGAGGAAAATCTTCCATCTGATGATTCACTCCCCAAGGGACTACAATGGCTGGTACTGCACCGATCTGAAGCCAGGGGCCAGGAGCCTCCTCTGGGTCTCCCACACAGGTGCAGGGTCCCAAGGCTCTGGGCTGTCCTCCACTGCTTTCCCAGGCCACAAGCAGGAGAGCTGGATGGGAAGCAGGGCTGCAGGGTTTAGAACTGGTACCCATACGGGATACCAGCATATTCAAGGCAAGGCTGTTCAGCTGCTAGGCCACCTTGCTGGGCCCACAAATAAAAATTTTTAAATCTTAAAAGAAAATGCTAAGAGAAAGGACACAGAAAAGGAACTCATTCACAAGACAAACACACTCGAACTATAAAAAGAAACCAATCCTTCCCTAACCCAGTGAAGAGCAGCCCCAAAGGCCCACTGCACACACTCCTGGTGGAAATGCTATTCCTCTAAGGTCAGGAGGTCAAGGACGGACCTTCCATCAGTTCCTACTTAACACTGTGTTTGAAAAACAAAACAACAACAACACAACAAAATATTTTGTAGGAATTCCCAGTCAGAAAAATGCGGTGGAGGTAAGGGGGCAAGAGCGGGAAGGAGGACGAAAAGCAATCCTTTTTCACTGACGACATGACTTTATATGAATAAACAAGTTCAGTCCAGCTTCAGGATACAGCAGCAGCATTTACACGTGCCATAGCACGGATGAACCTTGAAGGTACCACCCTAAGCTAAACAGATCGGTCACAAAAGGATAACGAGGTATCTGGAGGAAGCTAAGAAACAGAAGATAACGGTGGATGCCAGGGCCGAGGGAGATGGGACTTCCCTCCCAGGCTTCACAGCTGCTACAAAGCCACAGCAACCAAGACAGTGTGCGACTGGCACAACATGGCGCTGTGGTGCGGACGAAGTGTAATCAGAGTCCAGGGAGAATGCCTCACGTCCGGTCACATCAAGAGGACCAAAAGCAAAAAGCCACTTCAACAAATGGTGCTGCAGCCACGAGACAGAATGAGGGGGAAAAGAAGCTGGAACTCTCATTTCTAATTTAAAAACACAAAAAACAAAAAACCTCAAAATATATAACCTTTTACACTAGGTGCAAATTAACCAGGCTATTATGGAAAATAGTATAGAAAGTCCTTAAAAAAAATTAAAAAAAAAAAAAAAAACAACAAACACTAAAACCAGAACTGCATACAATTCACTAGGAGGCGTGTATACATCGAATGAACAAATCAGAAAGAACAGCGTGGCAGAGTGCGGATCACGCACTTCCACATTTACTGCAGAGAGAAACCAAACAAACCAAGGCGTGATAAACAGACAACAGTATAGGCTCATATACACACACGTTTCCACACTGAAGATAAAGACTCCATGGGTGGAAATCAAAGCCATTGTCAAGTGAAATAAGGAACAACAAAGATTGTATAAGCTCACTCATGAGCAATCAAAAAAAAAAAAAGAGTTTAAGGAAGTTGAGAATCAAACATGATTATCACAGCCTGGGAAGAGCAGATAAGGAGCAGGCAAGGCTCTCCAGCAGGTTTGAATTCACAATTAGAAGTGAAGTTAGGATATTTCATGCACACCAAGGTAACTAAAGAAAATGATAATGTGCTCTATATTCCAAAATGTAAGAAGTGATTTTGAATATTTCCCCCACAAATAATAAATGTTTGGGGCCTGGCGCAGCATCCTAGTGGCTAAAATCCTTGCCTTGCACACACCAGGATCCCATATGGCCACTGGTTTGTGTCCTAGCTAGTGTCCCAATGGCCCCGCTTCCCATCCAGCTCCCTGCCTGTGCCCTGGGAAAGCACTCGAGGATGGCCCAAAACCTTGGGACCCTGCACCTGTGTGGGAGGACCGAAAGAGGCTCCTGACTCTCAGCTTTGGATCAGCTCAGCTCTGGCCGTTGCAGCCTCTTGGGGAATGAATCAGGAGACAGAAAATCTTCCTCTCTGTCTCTCCTCCTGTCTTGTGTATCTGACTTTCCAATAAAAAAATAAATAAATCGTTTTAAAAAAAAGAAAAGAAAAGAAAAATCAGGGCCCGGCAACATGGCCTAGCGGCTAAAGTCCTCACCTTGAATGTGCCAGGATCCCATATGGGCGCCGGTTCTAATCCCGGCAGCTCCACTTCCCACCCAGCTCCCTGCTTGTGGCCTGGGAAAGCAGTGGAGGACAGCCCAAAGCTTTGGGACCCTGCACCTGTGTGGGAGACCCAGAAGAAGTTCCTGGTTCCCGGCTGCCAGCCGTTGCACTCACTTGGGGAGTGAATCATCGGACAGAAGATCTTCCTCTCTGTATATCTGACTTTCCAATAAAAATAAATAAATCTTAAAAAAAAAAAAAACAGTTAAAAGAAAAAAAAAAAGAAAAATCCAAGAATGAGAAAATGCTTGTAAGTCATATATTTTATAAAGGACTTGTATCCAAGCCATACAAAGAATTCTTAGAGTTTAACAGGAGAAAATACACAACCCAATTGAAAAATGAGCAAAGGATTTGAACAGGCATTTTTCCCACATCAGATACAGTAAGTGGCCAAAAACACCACCACCGTGGGTTGGTAGAGAAAAACAAAGCAAAACCATGACACGAGGGTGGCTATAGTCCAAAGGGCTAACACCGAGCAGTGCCAAGGAGGACGTGGAGAAGCTGGGACCTTCCTCACGCTGCTGAGGCAAACAAAATGGGGCTGCTCTGGAAACCGCCTGGTATTCTCTCAAACCAAGTTCCCATATGACCCAGCAAGTTCACCTCAAGGTACGTATCTAATTACTGAAACCATGCCTGTACAAACACCTGTACATGAGTACTTACAACAGCATAATTCATAACAGCTCAAGTGAAAGCAACCCACAAGTTCCAGCAACTGATGATTAAGCAAAATGTGGCACAGCCCCACAACGGAATACTTTCCACCACAAGAAATGACATGATACATGCTGCAACATGGCTGAACCTTGAACAAATGAAGAGGTAAGCCTGAAAGAAAGACACATCTAATGTAGGACCCCACTGACATGAATGCATCTATCCAGAACAGGCAAATTCAGAGTCAGAAAGTAGATTAGTGGTTGGCAGGACCTGGAAGGCGGGACAAATGAAGAGACTATTAACTAGGCATGGAGTTGAGGGTAAGGGGTGATCAAGTTCTGGAATTAATGGGGATGACTGCACAGCCATGATTATTCCAAAAATCACTAAATCATACTACTTCATCAGGGTTGGTTTTATGGTACCAGTATCTTATTCCAATAAAGCTGTTATTTAAAACAAAACAAAACAAAACAAAAAACAGCATCCCATCTGGGCACTGATTTGAGTCTCAGTTGTTCCAACTTCTGACTCAGCTCCCTGCTAGTGAACCTGGGAAAGCAACAGCAGATGGCCCAGCTGCTTGGGTCCCTGAATGAGGAGCAGGACAGCCTAGAGCAGTTAGGGTCTCTGGTGCCTGGAGAAGTTACCTTCCTAAATACAAAGCCTTTCAAGAGCACTTTCTCCCTAGCTTCTTTTCCCCCCAGTCCCCTTGAGGGAGAACAAAGGGAGAGAATCAACATATGAATTCCCACCTCTTTGAGTTGTTACAACAAAACTAATCCATCTCTGGGTGGATACTTTCAAAAAGATAGTATCTGAGTTATCGGCTTCTCATCAGGATGGGGGCGGGAAGCCACCAGTCCCACCCTTCTGATGGCCTTTGGTTCTGGACAAGTGCTGCACTGTTGCCCATTGTGTTTCTTTCTTCTTGCCCTTCAAGCGACCCCCTCCCCTGAGAGGGTGCATAAAAGACACCATTTCCGCCATCTCCTCAGGTCTCTTCCTCCTGTGAAGCCCCTCCTGTCGCTGCCGCAGGACCCTTCCTTCTCACTCTTTAACAGATCTTGCCTTGCGCACTAAAGTTGTCAGTGTGAAAATTCTTTCATGTGAGACCAGAAACGCGGCTGCTGCCGTCTTTTGGGTTCAACTCCCCGAACACCTGTACTCACGTGGAAGACCAGGAAGAAATTCCTGGCTTCAAAACAGCCCAACTCCCACCACTTGCAGCCATTTAGGCAGTGAACCAGCAAATGGAAGATATCTCTCTCTGTCTCTCTCAATGTAATTCTACCATTCAAATAAATGTAAAAAAAAAAAAAAAGAGAGAGAGAGAGAGAAACAAAAGAATACACTCTAAAAAGGAGCTTTTTTTTAAGAAGTGGAAGGGCTGCTGTGAGAGCTCAGCTTAAGCTCAAACATGATACAGTGTTTTAGCTTCATGGTAAAGATTTCTAAGAGACAGTGAGGACCGCCGGAGCTGTGGCTGCAGTGCAGAGAATGTGTACCACAAGCTCAGCTTCTCACCATCTGCCTCACACTGCCGAGGGATTCTCAAGTAAAACAACACACCTGACACCCTTCACACAGTGCATTAAGAGTAATGCTGAGGAAACATTTAAATCAGCGTTTACTTAGGTATCACATGCCATATTTCCTTCTGATGAACACACACTTGGGGGGGGATTTATAAAGGACCCATGTCATACCACTGCAGCAAACTGCCCAACTGATGCTGACTGAAAACACTAGTAAGAAAGCAAAACAGTCTACTCCTGCTTGTTAGTCTACAAAACCCAATCAATCACTGTTTGCAGAAAAAAATCTTGTAAGTTCAAAGTATAAAATTCCTCAACCAGGTTTCAATCTGCTTTGAACATTCCATTCGAAAAAGGAAGTAAGCTGAGTCATCCTCACATAATATGCTACTCCTGAAAATCCAAAATGCTCCTCCCTGTTACCAGAGCAGAAAACGCTAAGATTCTCCCTTAGAGCCATCCCAGAGTATGCAAATCATGTTTAAAATATGACATCTTAAATAAGAAATCTAAACTCTACTTTCCTTTTTTTTAAAAAAAAAAAAAATTGAGAGAAACCATGCTTTAGTTGAATTTTCTCTTCCGAATTTCAGAAGCCTCCCTTTTATTGGTATTCTTTAGCTCTTCCAGCAGCCTCCCGATATTGTAATGTTTCTCAGTCTTTAAAAAGTAACGACCTTTGAAATCTGATAAATACTAAGAATAGTACGTGTGTTCTTTTTCTTTTAGGCACACACATTTTTCAGGCTACATCATATGACAACAGTATCTTTGCAGACCCCAGGATGAGAACCCTGACTCCATTTCCAGGGAGCATTCTTTTAAGTATTTATTGCAAGCCCAGCCTCACTGTCGTTCTATTTTCTTCCTACCGTGGTCATCAGATCATCACAATCAAAGCTAAAGACTTTCAACAACAAGGGAACTGCCTTCAGAATCGGGCATCTTTGCAGGAGACCACGGCAAACCATTTAAACGTGAAGACGTATTATTACAACCTCAAATATTTAAAACAGAACTTTCACTTCAACTAATTGTGTGGCATGTCCCAACAGCAAAGAAACACCGAGTCACTACTGCAAAGATAACAATGTTAGCTCAACGTTGGGCTACTTTACATAAAAATCCTGAGGCAGCCTGATCAGACACCCTGAAAGCACACATCATCCCCTATGGGATATTCCTGCCAAAAAGGTTCAACCTGAATCGAACCATACAGAAACAAAACAAAGCCAAACTCAAGGTGCAAGAATAGTACAACTAGACTACTGCAAAAACGAAACTAACATGAAAGGAACACTAAAAAGATGGGGGATGAAACTTCAGACACAAAACTAAAGAAAAAGCTAGATTAAGAAACTGAGGGGAGAAAAAAATACATGTATATCTAAGGAAAACACCTCTAAGAATTTTGGGAAAGTGTGAATTTGGGCCTAAAAATTAAGTTTCCTAGGTGTGCCTACTGGTTGCGATGTAGAAGCCCTTTTTTGGCAACATGCAGATTACCATACTCTGGGGTATGGGTGCTCCTTTCCCAGCTGCTCCACTTCCTATGTAGCTCCCTGCTAGTGCACCAGGGCAGGCATGGATGGCGCAGGTCCTGGGACCCTTGCATCCATGTGGGAGACAGGGTGGCTCCTGAGCCTAGGACTGGCCTAACTAGCCATTCAGATCATTTGGGGATGGAAGATCTGTCTTTCCCCCTTTGCCATTTTGCATTTCAAGTAAAGATGAACTTTTGAAAAAAAAAAATTTTTTTTTAGATTTATTTACTTTTATTGGAAAATCAGACGCACAGAGAGAAGGAGAGACAGAAAGACCCTCCGTCCAGTGACTAGTCACCCCCAAAGTGACCACTACATCCGGAATCAAGCTGATCTGAAGCCAGGAACCAGGAACCTCCAGGTCTCCCACAGGGGTGGCAGGGTCCCAAGGCTTTGGGCCATCCTCAACTGCTTTCCTAAGCCACAAGCCGGGAGCTGGATGGGAGGCAGGGCTAACAGGACATGCCCATATGGAATCCTGGCATATGCAAGGTGGGGATTTTAGCCAGTGGCTACCGTGCTGGTCCCTACAAGGATTAAATTTTAAAAACGTTAAAAAACAACAAATTTTATGCCAAAAAGGTACCTTTTCTTGAATTCTCATAAATCAGCCTATATAAAAAAAGAGGCATGATTTTAGAGTTTCTGTTCACGGGCAACACTTTTGAGGTAGTCAAAGAAAAGAACTCGGATGAGTCTTTCTAATTCATTCTTTCAGACGTATGTAAGACGCCAAAATTCAAGGCTATAGAATATTTCTTATGTCTATATTTCAATTTCGATGGCTATTACACATTTTCAAATTAAGCTTGCATTTTGTCAACTAACTGATTTGCCAAATGAAGCTTGGGTGATACCTGTGTGAATGCTCTAGTCTTCAGACTGTATCCCAGAAAAAACAAAAAGGACTAACCAAATCAGAAGGTGATCCGCCTTCCTCCAAGATCTAGGTCAAAGTCCCCGGTAGGGAGGTAGATCCTGTTGCCCCAGCTCTCCTGCTCAGCATCAGTCCTGGCCATGGTGTCTCCCTGACCAGCGTGTCCCACACTGCTGACCTACGGCATCTCCAACAATGCTGGGTCACATTGAGGGGAAAACACAATCTAGATAGCATGAAGCATGTCAACTTCCACTCCAGACACCAGATCCCACATGATACTAAACTCACCAGAGAGTGGGCCAAACAGATTGCGATCAACGGCTCCTTTTCAGAAAGGAGAAACCTAACTTGTCTTTTATCTATTGTCTATTGCGTAATTAAAACATTGCACAGAGGGCCAAACACAGAGCAGACTCCCAAATGTCTGTCGGAATCCCAGCTCTGCGGCTTGTTAGAGAATACAACCTTGAATTCGTTGCTCACATTTCTCACTTGAAAACTGTCTTAAACAGATCTGTGGAACTAGAGTTGTTAACAACTGGGGGAATGTAGCTTCCTTTTCCCCAGCTGCCCGTTTCTGCTCTGACCTCTTCAATTGAGCGGTGGGTCAATGGCCCGTGCACCTTATGAGGCCCCCTGCCCTTCCTCCCAGCATGCACTTCCTCAGGATGGCTCTCACTTCTCTCTTTAATTCAGTCCTTCATTTCTTGCCTAGACCATTGAGCTATCTCCTATGAATACGTCGTGTCACTAATCCCTGCTATGTCATTACTCTACCCAAGGACAAGCCATGGCTCCTCACACCTGAAGATTTATGCCCAAACTGTTCAACCTTCAACCACTTTGCTACAAATGCATTGTAGCCCTACACACTGCTATATCAAAAATCCCTGGTACTTTCTGTATTCTGTGCTCTTACTTCTGCTCTTTTTCCTAATAAATGCCCCTTTCTCTTTCAAAACTAATCCCACTCTAGGGTCACGGAATGATGGCTCAATGGCTAAATCCTCACCTTGCAAAAACGCCAGGATCCCCATACGGGCGCAGGTTCATCTCCCGGCTGCTCTACTTCCCTTCCATTTCCCTGCTTGTGGCCTGGGAACGCAGTGGGGGACACCCCATTGGGGCTCTGGGCACACCTAGGAGACCTGGAGGAGGCTCCTGGCTTCAGAATGGACTGGCTCAGCTCCAGCTGTGAAGCTATTTAGGGAGTGAACCAGCAGATGGAAGATCCTTTTCTTTTTCTCTGTCTTTTAAAAATATGTGATAAATAAGTAAATCTTCAAAAAAAAAATCCCATTCCTTCAAGTTCTGCTCCCCTGGGGATCACTCTTTCCTAGACATGAGCTCTGCCTCTTTCATTTGCCCCATATTGATGTAACTGGACACTTTGGGGGACCAACAATGAATTACAAAAGCCTGTTTACCTGGGAGAGCAAACCCAGATGGATCCCTTCTGCCCGTTTTATTTAACTGGCACACTATCTTGAGAAGGACTGGTTGCTCAGCACAGGAAAACAGCCAATCCTCTCTGACAGTCAGAAACTGGACTTCCAACGTGCGAGTCCACACTGTGGAGTCGGGGACGCCTACGGTATTAATCCAACAAGGAAAGGTTTGAGGTTTCCACAGGAAAAATCCAAGGGAAGAAAATCCAGAACAGCAGTTTTGAACCAGGAGTGATTTCTCCCATCTCCCAGCCCCCAGCCCCAGGGGACTTCCAGCAGTGTCTAAAAGCACTAGTGACTGTCACAACCATGCAGGGAGTGCTAGTGGCAGTTGCTGAAGATTCTACCCCGCCAAGGACAGCCCTGGCAGTCGTTACCTGACAGTGCTAGGCTGAAACACTAGTCCAGCCACACTCGACACCTACGTGGGTCTTACTTCCCACAGTGGTGCTGTGTTCTCAAGGTGAGGAGCTATATCTCCAGTAAGAGATTGTGTGGTGGGCCTGGCGTGGATAGCCTAGCGTCTAAAGCCCTCACCCTGCACGCCATGGGATCCCACATGGGTACTAGTTCTAATCCTGGTGGTCCCGCTTCCCATTCCGCGCCCTGCTTGTGGCCTGGGAAAGCAATCAAGGACAGCCCAAAGCCTAGGGACCCTGCACCTGCATGGCAGACCTAGAAGAGGCTCCAGACTCCTAGCTTCGGATCAGCTCAGCTCTGGCCGTTGCGGCCACTTGGGGAGTGAATCAGTGGACGGGAGATCTTCCTCTCTGTCTTTCCTCCTCTCTGTATATCTGACTTTCCAATATAAATAAAATAAATCTCTACCAAAAAAAAAAAGAAGATTGTATGGATACAGCTGGAAGTCTCACAGGTTTCACTGACAGTAGAATGGCCTTCAGCAAATTAACTGAAACCTTGAAGCCTCCTCCAGATCCTTTCTGCTGAAGCAGAGATAACAGTACCTACCTCAAGGCATTTCTCAAGGACCAGTTGAAGCCAGGTCAAGTCCTTGGGTAAGCATGCTACGACCACAAGCACATCCAACAGACTGCGCCCCTCCCAATGTCCCCACCCTCTCCCCAGGGCCTTTTCCCCTGACACCCTGCCCCCTCACTACCAGGTCCCACATTTGAAACACAAAAGTTGATCAGAATGATATTCTGCCAGCTCTACCTTCAGATCAGCGATGATCTCCCCAAGAAACTGTTGAATGTATCTGGACAATTAGATGCTGGACTCTTCGCTAGGTATATGCTTGCAATAAAAGAATCTCAACTGAATTTGATCTGTAATACTGCAACAAGGTGGAGAAATCCATCATGGAGGGAGGGCAGGGGAGGGGTAAGGGGAATCCCAGAGCCTATGAAACTGTGTCACATAATGCAAAGTAATTAATAATAATAATAATAATAATAAACCACAGAATCACTCCGAGAGGCTGACTAAAGGAATACGATGTCTGGGCTCTCAGCACTAGAGGTTAAAAAAACTGGCCCACATAATCCCATCTTCCCAACCTCAGAACAAATCCCTTCTCCTTGGATGCTCAGCCCCCATGCCTTCACAATCTCCACAAACATCCATGCTTGCTTTTTGTACTTCTGGACCAAAAGCTGAAGACCCGCAAGCACAGGAACGGGGTGGTCTTCCTTTGACTCCTGAACCCTGTCTCCACAGTGCGAGTTATTTCCGTGCTGCCCACAGTCCTCCTGTCGGACCGAGCCCGTCCTCCACGGGCATGGCCTACACCTGACTCTTTTCTCCATAACCCAAGAGGCCTAGCAAACCTCACACCTGGTCGCCCCAAGTCTCTCATTTTATAGATGAGACTCAGAGACCAAGTGACTGGCCAAGTGTCAAGGTCGTCCCTGCAAAGTGGCCGAGCCGGAATTCTCCCTCGTGATCCACGCTGGTATGGAGACATCAGGTCTACCCAGGGGTGGTCACAGCACATGAAAAGTGCTGCTGGGGTCCATCTAGAAAAATCTCAAGACAATCCTAGAAAACCTTCAGAAAAAAAAAATCAGCTGGTAAAAAATAAGAGACCCATATCCCCAGGCTCTTGCATGTTGCCAAAATTAGACTCGGAATAAGGCAATCTATTTTCTCTTAACATTTACTTTCATAGTTTCTTGACAACAAAATCTATGCAAATATCTAGCAGTTTCTCTGGCGGTGATACCACAATCTCTTTGAGTAAGAGTGATCAGCAAGCAGACCCCTCAAGGATTGCCTGCAAAGGCTGGCATCTACCAAGCCCCCCCCCCCCCCCCCCGAAAGCCAGCAGTTATCGGATGGTTAAAGCCACAATAATTGGATGGTTAGACACACTGGGTGTCAACTCCCACAGAAACCTACAACTTTAAAACTCATGAAGTATGAACTACATGATGAAGTCTGTGGCCAGGAGAGTGTAGCTTTCATGCTGTCCAAGTGAAAACAAAGTTGTTGACAGACATTCACCTCCAAAGTGAGTCCCAAACAGGATGCCAAAACAAACAGAGGGCATAAGAAAGCAAAAGGCCGGAAAACAGAAAATGAGTATGAGGGGGGGAAAGTGAAATACTGTTGCATTCCCTGATGCCCAAGCATTTCCAGCTCAAGAAACCGAAAGACATCTCCCTTTTCAAGGTACCCTAAAACAACAAACACCCCGCAGCCTTGTACAGGCCACACTCAGGCCCACCAAGAAGAGAACCGCTTACTGGGAACAGATTTTAATTATTTTTCACGGGTTGATTAAAAAACAAAAACGCATACCACCAACATAGTCTCAAACGCGGGGTCAGAAGAAAAGCAAAATGCAGTTTACCTTCGGTAAAGTTCAAGGGCAAAAGTGTTTCCAATGCAACAGAATCTGCCTGAATGCGATGTGTGGGAGAGAGGGGGAAAAAAAAAAAACGGCGAACACATAGTATCTTTTTATAAAGGCAACAATTTGAGTTACAAAGTAATAACGGGGAAGCCAAAACAGTTTGACAGCCCGCCCTAAGGGCGGCCTCAATCATGAGTCACACAATGCCTGCAACCATTTACAATAGTAATTAATGCACAAGTCCCCTAATTAAATTCTAAAAGGGTGAGAATGCTTTAACTAAGTTTACAAGAATTGCTGTTTGCTTTTTTTGGGGGGGGGGGGGGAGAAGAGCGCGAGAGAAAGGCAGGAGAGAAAGGCACACGCGTCATTACGCATCTCCCTGCAATCCCTCCAGCCCGTATTCCCCGAGGCCGCTGCTCCCTGAAGGTCCAGTTCGCAGCGTGCCAAAAGAAAAAAAAAGAAAGAAAAAGAAAAAAAAAATGACACAGGGGGAGTTGAGGGTGGAGGGGTTGGAGGGGGAACCCGCGAGCCGGGAGTGGAAACATTCATGAAAACGGGGCGGGAAGGCAGACGGAAATCGCCCATCTTACCTGCTAAGATTTCTTTCTACGTCTTTGGTAGCTTTAGCTTCCAATTCTCTGAAACAGAAAAACACACACACACGTACACACACGCACACACACAACAACAACAAAAAACAACACGGAGATGCGCGTGAACCCGGAGCTGCTGCTGTTGCTGCTGCGGCAAAAGCCCAGCGCCGGGGCCCGATGGGGGAGGGGAGGCGCGGGGTGCGGGGGGCCCGGGGGGCGCACCGAGCTGAGGGGTGCGGGTGGAGCTGGGGTGCAGCCTCCCCCCCCCTACACACGAGCCGGCCGGCTTCCCGCGCCGAGGCCCGCGATGGCGGGGGAGCCCCCTTGGCGGCAGCGCCCCGGGCTCCTCCCGCTCCGAGAGCGAGCGAGCGAGCGAGCGACCACCTCCCCCCTCCGCTCACACATACACACACACACACACAGCCCGCGCGCCGCTCACCTCATGTGTGTAAAGTGCACGAGCAAGGGGGGCGCGGGGAAGGAGGCTCGCGAGCCTCAAGCCCTCCGCAGCGCCGCGGGGAGAGGCCCGAGCCGCTGCACCAGCGCCATTTTCTTACACCGACCCGCTGCCGCCGCTGCCGCCGCCGCCGCCGCCGCCGCCGCCGCCGTCGCCGCCGCCGCCGCCGCCGCTGCCGCCGCCACCGCCGCCGCCGCCGCAGGCCCCACACCGGAAGTGAATGCCCCGCTCCGCAACCCCTTCCGGGAGCGCCGCGGCCTCCCGTCCCAAGATGGAGGTCCTTAGCAACTGGACCCCAGCCGACGGAGGCAGGCCCTTGGCAACCGTCCCGATGGTGGACGCGCGACCCCCGTCCCCCCCCGGAGGGACCTCCCTGGAGGTCTCAGCCTCCGAGGGGCTCGGAAGAGCGGCTCCCGCGGCTGGCGAGGAAGAGCAGGGGGTGTGGCGCCCTGCGAGCCCCGAGCTCAGCCGTTCTCGCCGCGGCTTGCTCTAGCCTGACTGGGGTTCCTCCCCTCCTCCTCCTCCTCTTCCTCCTCCCTTCTCCACCTTCTTTGCTGCGACACAAGTTTCCTTCCCCGCCGCCCGGCCCCTCCCCCACTGGCACACGCCAAAAAAATTATTTAAAAAAAAAAATTGCCTAAACCGCAAATTCTTTCCCTAGCCGCAGCGTGAGGAGCCCGCGCGCCTTTTGAATTGGGCCGCTCCTAATTATTGTGACCTTGGGCCAGGTTTTCGGCTACTTCTTGCTTCCTCCTCAGGTAAAAGAATGCATACCTGAGGCGGGTTGTGTGAGGTTGCCGAGCGGATCCTTTTTTTTTTTTTTTTTTTATTAAGCCGCCGTATCTTGCCCGCCCTTTGACTCAGCAATTCCGCCGGCCCCAATGTCTGCTCCGGGCCTCGATGATGGTGAAAAAACCGCCAGCGGCCAACATGTCCAGCCGCGACAGAGGTGGCTTTTACAAACAGCTACTGGCCTTGTCTTTGGAGACTGTAAACATGATGTGGAGAAGGAATACCGGCGTTGCTGGTGGGGGCGGCGGGGTGTGAGACGGCGGGCGCCACGGTAGCTGACCCGGGAAGACCGACAGGGAAAGAGGAGTAAAGCGAGGGATGCTTGCAGCAAACAGCCTTAACAGTAACCCCTTACAGGTGGATACAGTGTTCGTGTAGATACAGGGAGCTCACCTCCATGCACACGGGTGTGCCTTTTCCCCTCTTGATGCTCCCCCGCCCCTGCTTTGGAACCGGAGATAATTCCTTCTCTGTGCTTAAAAATCTGTTCCCTTTTACCTGCTCAGAGACCTCACCGCGGGCTGGGGGGCAGCGCGGGTCCCTCTTCCCTTTTTGCAACCTACACCCTTTAGCTGGCCTGGACCTTGCAGTCTCTGTGTGTTTCTCTCTCTCTCTCTCTCTCTCTCTCTCTCTCAGAAAGACATGAAATAAATAAGCTGATGAATGGATGGTTGCACAGAAAAACATAAAACATGACACGGAATGTTAAGTGATGATACAATGAGATTTTTTGTATTTACTTTGCTTTTGCTTTTTTTTTTTCTTCGTCTAATGCTAGGAGCTTGTGAAAAACGCTTTTGGGGGCGGGGGGCGGGGTGGGATACATGCTAGGAGGCATCAAATCAGAGAAAACCTAGCAACTTTCCTTTTCTTGCCATCGTTCCAAAACTTATTCACCCAATGAATGTCTTTGTTTTTCTACCTTACCTAAAGCATTAAAAATGAAGTCACCATATTTTTAGGAGTTTTTTTTTAATGAACATGTATGTGTAGCACAATATGTTTTCATCCCAGGTTTATGAATAATTTTCCACAACAGCAGAAGGTGGCAAAAACAGCAATATTTATCAACATTCGCACAGCTGTTAGGATCCGCTAGTGTTTTTAAATTAGACTTTCTGAGGTTTGACTAGCTCAGTGGCTTTCCACGGGGCAGTTTTTCCCACCAATTCCTGACCCCTTAGGGGACCTGTAGCGATCTCTGGTGTTTGGGGAGGGGTCACACTGGGCGGGAGAGGTCATACTTAAACATCAGTATGTAGAAGCCAGGAAATTCTGCTGGAAACCCTGCCATCCCATGCCTCGCAGTCCCCCCCACACAAAGGTGAACCAAAACGCCAGTAATGTCAAGATGGAGAAGCTCTGGGACTGATTTCCAGCCCCAAAGAAGCTTAAGAAGAAGTGATTTTTTTTTTTGCAAGGTGTGCTGGGAGTAGTTTGACAACATCCCATATGGTCCCTTCTGGGCTACTACATAGAATGCATGTTTTAATTACCTCTTAAGCTTGCCATGTAGAAGTAGGTCAAAGACGACTGATCGTGTCCGGCCAGCGTGGATTCCTCACTGGGGATCTCCTAGGGGCCCTATGCTCTTATTATCCTTTTGACCTTGAGGCTGCCAAGTTCGATGGGAACCTTTTTGTCCTTACCTTGATTTCCTTCTTAGCATCATTTGCCACAGGGGACCATTCCCTCCTTAAGGGAGTCCCTTTTCTGAAAATTTTTTAACCTCTAACCATTTTTTTTTTTTAATTTACTATCCATTGTCAGCCTTCCCTACATTACACAAAATGAATGTCAGAGATTCTCAAGGCTCTATTCCAGAATTTTCCCTCCATTTTCCCTTGGTGATTAAGTCATCTCATTAATTCTTTCGTATTGAAATACTGTCTAAAATGCAGATGAATTTCAAATTCTTCAACCCATGTCTCACCCACGTACCAGTGCACCCATCTGACAGTTCACCCACACAACCAATATTTACTCAGCACCTGTTATGGCACTAGAGCTTGGTTTTCTGGCGCTTGTTACTACTCTAAAGGCAAACTAAGTCTAGCAAGTTTGCTTTAACAAGCAAACTGTAAAAAGTATAGCTGCAGACTACAAGAAGTGCACAGAAGGAAAGGAATGCTACACTGAGAGAGCATGAAACAAAGGAACATAGCAATACTCATAATGTGAGTAAAGGACTCTGACAATACGAGTTTCAGCTGGGAACTGAAGGATGCTGGAGTCAAGGCAGGATCCAGGAATGGGAGAGGAAGGGTTCCAGGCTAGAGGCCTAGCTGTGGGTCATCATCACTACCAAGGGAAACCGGCCACCATGTTTCTCTTCCTTGTGTACTCATTAGGAACAAAACCAGGGGCAGGGGGAGAATGCAATATAGAGAAACAGAGGGAAGCTGTACAAATGTAAAGAAGACCTCTCCTGCATTTGTCTTGCTCAGGCTTTTTATTCTTTGTTTTCGACTCAGTGTTTTATTTCATTTTATTTGAAAGTCAGAGACAGACAATCTATCTGTTGGTTCACTCCACAAATTCCCACCACAGCCAAGGCGAGACTTGGTCAAAGCCAGGAGACGTCAAAGTGTCCCACGTGAGTAGGAGGGACCCAAGTACCTGAGCCATCCCATGCTGCCTGCCAGGGTGCACATTAGTGTGGAGCTGGACCTGGAAGATGGGATTCAACTCGGGCACTCCGATATGGGATGTGGGCAATTGCACCACTGTGCCAAATATTCACATCTATTTCATTAAAAAAAAAAGTACACACATATGTATTACAGAACAAAAGTGAGAGACAGAGACTGGAAAGAGAGCTTCCATCTGCTGGTTCACTGCTGGCCTCCACAATGAGCCTGGAATTCTATCCTGATCGCCCACGTGGTTACAGGGGCCAAGTACTGGGGCCACCTTCTGCTGTTTTCCCAGGCTTATTAACAAGGCGCCAGATCAGAAGTGGAGCAGCCGGAATTCTAACCGGCACCCATTTAGGATGCCAGCATCAAAGGCAGTGGCTTAACTTGGTGTACCACAACACTGGCCCCACGTTCTGTTCCTTCAGTTCTTAAGGTCAGTCCTTTTTCCTTCCTGAGAAAAACAAAGGACAACCTAAAACATTCAGATACTATGTACTTGAAAGAAAAGGATTTTTTTTCTTCCAAGGCTTCACCAAATACTCTGATGAGATACACAGATATGTATATTTATCAGATTTAAAGAGTGAAGGGAAGATAGGAAGATCCTCTGTATGCTGGTTCACTCCTCAAGCAGCTGCAATGACTGGAACTGAGCCGATCGAAAGCCAGGAACAAGGATCCTCTTCCAGGTCTCCCACATGGGTACAGGGTCCTAAAGCTTTGGACCAGCCTCCACAGCTTTCTCAGGCCACAAACAGGGAGCTGGAAGGGAAGTGGAGCAGCCAGGATGGCAAACTGGCACCCATATGGCATGCCAGGCATGTAAGGAGAGGAATTTAGCCACTGCGCTGGGCCCAAGATACATATATATATACATTTCTAAGGCATGACACACAGATATTATATGTAAATCCAAAAAAAAAATTCTCAATGAATAAAAAGAAATTGTAAACCTGATTATAGTCGAGATATCCTAGAGAGTATATTTATTCCGTTCACCTAAAATATATTTGATATGTGCCAATGCTTTATGAATAATACCTAATCATAACATGTCCTCACAAAGCCCTAAGAAGCAGGAATGTTGGCAGATGAAGCTAATTAACTTGCATAAAGCAGGAAACGGCCGAGCAGAAACACCTCGGTGTTTTGGGGGTGGACGTTTGGCACATGAGCTAACACATCACTAGCAACCTGTGGTTCCATGTCACAGAGCCTGGGTTCTTATCGGAGCCCAACTTCCTGCTCATGCGTGTTCTGGGAGGCAGACACCAGATTCAAGTAATTGAGAGACCCAGGTAGACTTATAAGTCCCGAGTCCAACCCCAGATATGTAGTCATTAGAGAAATCAACCAGCAAATTCAAGATCTGTGTGTGTATGTGTCTAACTCTACCTTTCAACCGAATATTCAAAGAGAAAACCAACCAAAAAAAGCAGCATCTTTTACTGTCCCAAAATGATCATCACTGATAATACCAGCTTACTTTAGAGTATTCTTGGAAAATTGAATTAATAAGGCTTATTTTGGTGCCTAAACGTTTTAAACACACAGGTTTCACAAACGTTCATGAGAAAAAAGTTAAGTGAATTTAAAAAAAAATGTGCCAAAATACATTTTAATTCTGCTTCCATTAACTTTTTGAAGCATTCCTGTGTAAACTACCTAAGGCATAATTTCAGAATACAAATGTGATCGGTTATCTCTGACATAAAGAACAAATACTAGAAAAGACATAGTAGTCAAGTGGAATATCTTTGCCTGGGTAAATGCTTGGGAGATGGGTCGACTTCGGAAGACTACTGAAACAGGCAGGTGCTGGTACCAGTCTATTCTCTCTGTACATGCAGACTCACACCACAATGTCAGGTTGATTATCCACACGCCAAGAGCCATGGTCACATTTAGAGGTAATTTTTTCTAGAATGGCAAGCTAATCTCAGTCAAGTTTGAAGAAAATAAACTGTGAAGAATTCTCAGTTCACGTGGCAGGTGCATTACCGAAAATGTTCAGGTGTGTTCAACCTGAGATAATAATTAGCTCCTTAGATAATCAGAAGCATGGCTTTCTTTTGTCTGTCATTTTATTTGTATTTGAGAGGCAGAGTTACAGAAAGAGAGGTCTTCTATCTGCTGGTTCACTCCCAAATAGCTGCAGTAGCTGGAGCTGGATCAGGCTGAAATTAGGATCCTGCAGCTTCATCCAAGTCTTCCACCTGGGTGGCAGGAGCCCAAGAACTTGAGCCATCCTGTACTGTTTTCCCAGGTGCAGGGAAGTGCATTCAAAGTGGTGCATCCGGGGCTCAAACCAGCATCTCTATGGGATTCCAGTAATGCAGGTGGCAACTCAAGCCTGCTGGGCCACACTGCTGGCCCCATAAACATGGCTTTCACTTCATTGTGAATGTCCAGTAAGAGCAGGCATCTTCATTGTGTGGAACTATCTCAGTCGTCCGGCTTTCACAGTTCCCACCCGCAGACTCTTATTAACACACACCACCTCTCCCCTCATCACATCAACCAAAACCACTTCCACTATTCTCCAAACCCTTTGAGGAGTAGAAGTGAAGCTCCATTATCCTGCAGTATTCACAAGGAAGTGATTCTAGAATCTCCCCAAACTGTAAAAATCTGCAGATACTTACATTGCTTCTATGTGCTTACAACCTACACTCAGTCTTGTGCAAACTTTAAATGCTCACTAGATGACCGAGAATACCTAGTGGAAAGTAAATGCCATGCAAAGAGTGGTTTTGCTGCAAAGTGCAGGGAATACTGATGAGAAAAATGTCCATGCATTTTCTTTTTTGGAATAATTTTGACCCATGCTTGACTCAATTGGAGGATATGGACTCCATGGCTGTGGAGGGTTAGCTGTATTACTTTATTGAGAAACCACTCTTAGCTTGACTTACTTAATATCTCTTCTTTGAAAGAAGGAGAGAGAAAAAAAACAAAAGATCTTTCATCTGTTGCTTCACTTCCCAGATGCCCACAACTGCTGTGGCTAGACCAGCCCTAAGCAGATATCCAGGAACTCCATCTGGGACTCCCACGTGGGTAGCAGGCCTTATGTACTTGGTGGGCCATCGCGTGCTACCTCTTAGGCAAATGAACAGAAAATTAGGACAGAAGGGGACTCTAAATCTAGGCACTGCAGTGACTTCACCTGCCATGCCATAGCATTCACTCCAAGAAGCCCAAGGAGCAGGGACTTAAGTCCTTAGGCGTTCTCTGCTCCAGTGAACACATCAGTTATGAGGGAGAGCAAGAAGAGCGTGTTAAGATGGAGCCATAGGACAGGGCAGCACGAACGCTGCCACTTGGGCACGTGGCTGTCCCAGCCAGCACCCTGAGACCTCACTCCCCTCTGCCTGTATTGCCTGTGCAGCAGCAAGGGGTTTTTGTATCTGACCTGCTTCTTAGGTGTCCCATAGTCGGTTTCTCCACTGCTACCTCCCCAAATATCCTGAAATCTCCAGATTCTTTTTTTCCTTTCTTTTGTTGTGGTGGTGATATCCACGATTTTCATACAATTAAATTCAGGCAGTTACAGTGAAAATTTGTATGCATGTTGACAAATACAGGTGCTCAACCAACCATGATCAGAATCCAAACACAGAGTATTTCTATCACTCCAGAAAGTTCGCTTGTGACCTTTCTAATTCATCTGTATGTCTCACCCAGCACACGTGCCAGCAGGAATCCACTTTTCTTTTCTCAAGTTTTATTTATTTGAAAAAGAAGGAGCAAGAGAGAGGGAGAGGCAAGTGGAAAGAGAAAGATTTCCCATCTGCTGGTTCACTCCCCAAACACCCACAATACCCAGGGCTAAAACCAGGAGCTGAAACCAGGAGTCTGAGTCTCCCACGTGGGTCGTGGGGACCTGAGTGCTTGCGCCATCACCAGCTGCCTTCCATGGCAGGAATCAGCAGGAAGCTGAGTTGGAAGCAGAGCTGTGATTAGAATCAAGACATTTTTAGATAGGATGTGGGAGTCTCATGCATTATCATTTATTTTATTTTTTATTTTATCTGGAAGGTAGAGTTACAGAAAGAGGAAGAGACAAAGACAGAAAGGTCTTTTATCTGCTGATTCACTCCCCCAAATAGCTGCAATGACTGAAGCTGGAAGAGGACAAAGCCAGGAATCACGACTTGTTTTTTTTTTAGCAGGGGGGAAGGGGTATGGCCAGGGAAGGGAGGAGGGGTGGTCTCACACATGAATACAGGAGCTCAAGCGCTTGGCGCATCCTCCACTGCCTTTCTAAGCACACCAGCAATGAGCTGGATTGAAAGTGGAGCAGCTGGAACTCGAACTAGCTCCCACACAGGGATGTAGGGGCTCTATGTCCTATGCCACAATGACAGCCATCCCATGTTTAGCCTCTTAAGCACTGTACCACTCACTGCAGGAAAATACTTTTCCGATGCGTATCCCTGTGAGTTAACACTGCCTGTTCTGGAATCTCCTGGGGTAGTTCACCGCTTGCCTCTGGCTACCTTTTGCTGGACATGCCTGTGAGAGTTATCTGTATCGGTGTGTGCATCAGTTCATTTCTTCATAATGCTTAGGATTATACCCTTGAGTGGATATACCACAGCTGACCTCTTGCTGATTCACTCCAGTTTGGAGGCATTGAGAGTAAAGCTGCCACGAGCAGTCTCACCTGCAGCTTTCAGTGTATGTGCATAGCACATCGCTGTTTCTATTTCTCTCAAATCCCTAGGAATAGAATGATTGGATCACAGGGTGTTGTGTATTTAACTACCTAAGAACAAACACCACGTGTCTACAGTGGTCACACCTGGCGGCACTCCCAGGGTCCTAGACGCGCCTCACTAGTATTAAGCAGGTGCACACTTAGCCACGGCTCTGCAAAAACCTTAGTCAGTCCTTTTTAAAATGAAAATTACATCATCGCACTCTCTACATTCTTTTTTCCCTTAAGACTTTTTTTTTTTAATAGGAAAATCACATATACAGAGAGGAGGAGAGACAGTGAGGAAAATCTTTCATCCACTAATTCACTGCCCAAGTGGCTGCAACGCCTGGAACTGAGTTGATCTGAAGCCAGAAACCAGGAGTCTCTTCTGGGTCTCCCACGCGGGTGCAGGGTCCCTAGGCTTTAGGCCATCCTTGATTACTTTCCCAGGCCAGAAGCAGGGAACTAGCTGGGAAGCAGGGTTGCTGGGACATGAACCAGTGCCCATATGGGATCCCGGCACATGCAAGGTGAGGACTTTAACCGCTAGGCTACCAGGGCAGGCCCAACTTTCTACCTTGTAATAATCTAAAAGCTTTATAGAGTTGCTGATTAGAAGCTTGATATCCTTAAAAAATTTTTTTTCAAGTTTTGTAAGATTTATTGTATTTATTTTAAAATTATTTTTCTATTTTATCTTTTTAAAAGACTTATTTCATTTTTATTGGAAAGGCAGATTTACAGGGAGAAGGAGGGACAGAAAGAAAGATCCTTCATCAGCTGGCTCACTCCCTAAGTGGCCGCAATGGCCAGAGCTGATTCAATCCAAAGCCAGAAGCTTCCAGATCTCCCAGTGGGTGCAGGGTCCCAATCCTTTGGGCCATTCTCCACTGCTTTCCCAGGCCACAAGCAGGGAGCTGGATGGGAAGTGGAGCAGCCAGGATACGAACTGGCACCCATATGGGATCCTGGTGCATGTAAGGCCACTTGGCTACTGATCCAGGCCAAACTTATTTTATTTTTTTATGTAAAAGAAATACAGACATACAGACAGAGAAGGAGTGACAGAAAGATCTTCCATCTACTGATTCACCACCACATGGCTACCATGGACCTGAGCCAGGCTGAAACCAGGAGCTAGGAGTTCTATCCAGGTCTCCCACATGGATACAGAGAGCCAAGCACTTGAGCCGCCCTTCGCTGCTTTCCCAGGCACATTAGCAGGGAGCTGGAGTAGAAGTGGGTCAGCCAGGATTTGAATCAGCGCCCGTGTGGAATGCTGGCTTCTCAGGCGGAGGTTTAGCATACTATACCACAGCACTGGCCCCAGTTGGATGTCTTTGACATGGTCTCACGGAGTTCCCCAGTACTGTGGTAATCCATCATGCCTCCTCACTCACCCCATACTAGAGACCCCAAGGACTCTTGCATTTTTAAGAAGCTTCTTGATGTAGCCCATTCCTTACCACCTGCAACCCTAAACCCCAGCGAAGAATCCCCTGGGAAAGACTTTTCTGACCATCCCCTGTCTTGACCTTGCCAATCGCACGTCCCAAAGGCATGCTGTGTTTCTCCACAGCTGTCATCATGCCATGTCTCTGTCATCCACCTGATGTTTGAGGCTCACGATTCTTTGTAATCTGCGAACCACTGCCGACAATGGCAGCACTCCACATCGGAGCACCGGTTCGAGTCCCTCTGCTGCACTTTCAACTCCCTGCCAACATGAATGGACTGAGGAGTTCATGACATACGTAGAAATAAGGTGTAAAACAATTGCAATACCAAAAGTGGAAGCAGAGACGGGAAGAGACGTATTGTCACAAGGTCTGTTTGCCAAGATATATACAATTGCCTAAAGTTATCCTGTAATACGCTAAGCACTTCTACGTAAACCCTACGCCAACCACTGAAATAACATAATAAAGAGTTATAAGCTAGTATACCAGCGAAGGAACAAAACAGGGTTGGGTAAAGGTTCAACTTTGTTCTTTACTGTGTGGCTGTTTGATTCCCCTTGCACCATTTGTTGTGAGATCATCTTTCCCTGGCACTCTTGAAAGAAATAAAACAGAACCATAACAATCACTGGCTCCGGGTTGGCAGGAGAGATGAATACGTAGAGTTAAGTGGCCTGTGTCCCATTTCAAGAGTGCTTGTGTTCTGCACCCGGCCCCAGCTCCTGACTCCAGTTTCCTGCTAATGCAGATGGAATTCCTGGTTCCTGGTTTTGGTCTGACCCAGCCCCGACTATCATGGACATCTGGGGTGTGAAACCGTAATTGCAACGGCCAGAACTGAACTGATCTGAAGCTGGGTTCCTGAAGTCTCTTCCCAGTCTAACATGCAGGTTCAGGGTCCCAAGGCTTTGGGCCGTCTTCTACTGCTTCCCCAGGCCACAAGCAGGAAGCTGGAAGGGAAGTGAGGCTGCCGGGATTAGAACTGGCGCCTAAATAGGATCCCGGCATAGTCAAGTTGAGGACTTTAGCCACCGGACCCCCAAGAAATATTTTTTTATTATTATTATTTTTTTAATTGGAAAGGCGGATATACAGAGAGGAGAGAGAGAGAGAGGAAGATCTTCCGTCCAATGATTCACTCCCCAAGTGAGCGCAACGGGCCAATACTATGCCGATCCGAAGCCAGGAGCCTCTTCCGGGTCTCCCACGCAGGTGCAGGTTCCCAAAGCCTTGGGCCGTCCTTGACTGCTTTCCCAGGCCACAGGCAGGGAGCTGGAAGGGAAGCGGGCTGCCGGGATTAGAACCGGCGCCCATCCCAAGAAATATTTTTAAAGATTTATTTACTTAGTTGAAAGGCAGAGTTACAGAGAAGCGGAGAGAACCTTGCATCTGCTAGTTCACTCTCCAAATGGCTGCAACAGTGAAGGGCAAGCCAGAAGCCAGGAACTGCAGTTGGGTCTCCCATGTGGGTACAGCAGCTCAAAGACTTGAGTCATTTTCTGTTGCTTTCCAAGACCATGACCAGGAAGCTGGATTCAAAGCGGAGAAGCGAGACTCAAACTGGTGCCTATGGGATACTGGCACTGCAAGTGGTACCTGTATTTGCTATGCCATAGTGCCAACCCCAGGCCTGAACTATTGAATCTCAACTGGGTGAATTTCAAAATACTTTTGCTGATAGAAACCAGGAAATGAAACAAACTGTATGGTTCAGTTTATATAAAATCCTGGGAAAACTGGATTTTTCCATAGTGATAGAAAAAACATCTATAACTGTGGGGATGGAGAAGATAAAGGAAAAGGCAAGATGGGAAGATTTCCAAGAGGCAGGGGAAGCTTCGGGGATGACAGATGTGTTTGTTATCTTGGCAGTGGTGATGGTTTCACAGCTGTATACATATGTCAAAACTTATCAAATTAGACCTCTTCAACAGATGAATCAAGAAAGCTGCTATGTTAAATGACAAGTGGCACATAGACACACTTTCCCATCTCCCACAAAACCCTTACAAATTAGAAGGGAAGAATGGACATCACCTTTATCAGGGGATCAAAGCGGAAATCTTTGGGAAGCGGGTGAATTGGAACCTAGCACCACTTGTTAGAGTGGGAGAAGGATGCTGCAGCTTCCAGGACTGCTCTTGACTAGATACACAACTTGAACCTGACTGTCTCCAAAATGGCTGGCTGCATTTTTTTTTAAGTTTCAAGGCTATAAAAGGCAAGAAAACACTAAGAAACTGTTTTTAGAGGTGGCTAAAGACACACAAGAAAAAGCCATGCTGGGTTCTGCACCTTGTGCTAAGAAGACATACAACATTAGGGAGCTGGATGGGGTGTGTGCATCTGATGGCTGCCATGTTAATTTCCTGATTTGAAGGGTCCTGTGGAGGTTGTATTGGACACTTTCCAAGCTCATCATTCCCAGGAGATGTGGCATGCACCAGAAACTGCTTCTAGACCGTGTCTTCAATTGGCTCTCCATTGGCTTAAAGAAGCACTTTCATGATTTTAAAAAATTCCTCTATTTACACTTGTCTCAGAGATGAGGCATTTGTGGTAAGCACTCATGAGAATGGAACGGCTAAGTCAAAGCAGGTGAACCTTTTAATGCTTAATCCATATTACAATGTGCTTCTTAAAGAGATTATGCCAGATTGTATCCTCATTAATTCATGAAAGTGCCCATGTTCTCTTATTCATACTAAACACTTCTGTGTGCATCATCTCACTTGCATTTGTTTCTCTTATTTCGTTAGTCACTGGAGAAGCTTGAGTTACTTTTTATTGTCTGTTATTTACATCTTCTTTAAAAATAAATAAGCAACAAACTAATGAACAAACCTTATCTCCATTTTGTCTGAAAGGCAGACAGATCTCTCTGCTAGTTCATTGCCAAGTGTTCACGACAGTTAGGGCTGGGAGAGCCTGCAGCCAGGAATCTAGAATCCAAACCGGGTATCCCCTATGCGTGGCAGAACCTCAAGTACCTGGGCTGTGGTCGCTGTCTGCCCGGGAGTGCATCAACAGGAAACTGGA
The DNA here is from genome assembly GCF_017591425.1 of Ochotona curzoniae. NCBI lineage: Eukaryota > Metazoa > Chordata > Mammalia > Lagomorpha > Ochotonidae > Ochotona > Ochotona curzoniae. The sequence continues at coordinate 11,451,834 of NW_024465421.1, forward strand.
TTAGAGGCAGAGCAGAGACTCACACCTCAGCCCTCCCACATGAAGTGCAGGCATTGCAGAATGCAGAGACGTAACTGTTGCACCAAATGCCTGCCCCTTTTTATGTATTTTAGGTTTTGTGTTTGATTCATAGGAGTTGCACCTTCATGTTTCTAATCCAGTTTTAAAGATATCCATACCTTTAATTTTGATTATAGTAGTAATTCTTTGTATATTAAAGGATCTGGCTGCTTATCATTTAGTTTATAAAAACTAAATAGTCAACACAATAACTCAACTGGCTAATCCTCTACCTACAAACACTGGCACCCCAAATGTGTGCCAGTTCTAATCCCGGCTGCTCCAGCTCTGCTCCAGCTCCCTGCACGTGGCCTGGGAAAGCAGTCGAGGACAACACAATGCCTTAGGACCTTGCACCTGTGCGGGGGACCTGGAAGAAACTCCTGACTCCTGGCTTCGGATCAGCTCAGTTCCTCCATTGTGGCCACTTAGGGAGTGGATGGAAAATCTTCCTCTCTGTCTCTCCTCCTCTCTGTAAATTAAAGATATATATTGGAAAGTCAGATTTACAGAGAGGAGGAGAGACAGAGAAGAGAGGAAGATCTTCTGTTCATTGATTTACTCCCCAGTGACCGCAATGGCTTAAGCTGAGCCAATTTGAAGCCAGGAGCTGGAGCCTCTTCTGGGTTTTCCCCACGGGTACAGGGTCCCAAGGTTTTGGGCCATCCTCGACTATTTTCCCCAGGCCACAAGCAGGGAGCTGGATGGGAAGTGGGGCCGCCTGGATTAGAACCAGCACCAATATGGGATCCCGTGGTATGCAAGGCAAGGACTTTAACCACTAGGCCACACCAGCGCTGTGCCCTAAAAAAATCTTAAAAAAAAAAACAACAAAACCTTTTTTCCTAGCTTGTTACCTACCATTTAACTTATTCTGTGCTGTTTCTGTGCCTTGCTGCCATTTAAAATTTATGTGACCATTTTTTCCTGTTTGAGTTCTGTGTCTTAAGAAGTTTTCTCTGATTCAAGATCATGTGTGTGTACACACTTCCATGTTTTCTCTTTATTCCTAATTTCATTTGTTTTTCCTTAAATTGTTTATCAGTCTGGTGCTTATTTAGTGGAAAGCATCAGAAAGACATCTGTCTTTAACTTCTGTTTTCCCAAATGGCTAGCCAATTACCCCCAACACTAATTACTGCACTATAAAATTTTGTTTTTCTCTCTGATTTGGAGGATGGCCTTATTGTACACTCTAGTTTCTCCTCTGCGTTTACATCTATTTTTTTTTCTTCATGTTAAAAAATAATTTATTTATTGAAAAGGCAAAGCGACAGAGAGAGAAAGATTGATTGATTTTCCTTTCCCTGGTTCATTCTCCAAAGCCGGCAACAGCTAAGCCTCCCCATGGTGGAAGGGGCCCAAGCACATGGACCATCAGCAGCTGCCTTGCCAGGAGCACTGAGAGGGAGCTGGGTAGGAAGTGGAGCAGCTGGGACTTGAATCAATGCTTTGATACAGTGCTGACATTTGCGTGGAAGCCTAGCCCACTGAGCCACAACGCTGCCCCCTAGCTCCGCTTCTAGGTTCTAAATGGGTCCACGCACCTGCCTTTCTCTTCCTGCCCCTGCACCAAATCTTTCAGTGAGGTTTTATTATATTCCCATCCTTATGGGGGTTAGTCAGGAAGTTCTTCAGAGTCAAACTTCAAGTCTCCCTATGACTCAACAACTCTGCTTTTAGGTGTACACCTCAAAGAAATGAAAACATACGTCCACACAAATACTTGTCAATAAATGAATACAGCAGTTGTATTTCTACTCATTGAACAGTACATATAACTCAAATGTCCATCATCTGATGAAGGAATAAAAAAAACGCAGACTATTCATTCAATGGAATATTATTTGGCATAAGAAGGACTTACGGAGTACAGATACATGCTATGACATGAACCAAGCTCGGAAGCATTGTACCAAGTGAAGCGAGCCAGGTACAACATCACATATTTCTACATGGCTGTGTTGATCAGCCAAGTCCATAGAGACAGGAAGTGGATTAGTGATTGTGGCAGACTGGGTGGGGGGAGAACTGAATACTAGCAGGTGATCACTGAAGGACCTAGGGCTCCTTTTCGGGGTGATAAATTCATGGTTGTGACGGTCACACAACTCTGCAAGTGCACAGAAAACAAACAAAACAAAAAACTGACTGGTGCGCTTTAAGTGTTTGGCTTGTAGGATGTGTGAATTCTATCCCCACAAAAAGCTGTTTCCAATTAAGGGGCAGTTCTGCGCGGAGTTCGGGCCAGCGTTCTGCAACGGCTTAAGCAGCGCTGGCATGGGGCGATGTGGTCTGAAGGCTGGATGGAGCATCTGTGTAAAGCAGGAGAGGGAGACGGGAAGCGAGAGGACAGGAGGGCAGGGCAGGCTGGACAGAAGAAACCCGGGCTGCTTTCTAGAAGAACGAGAAGGAGTAAGCAGGGAGAGAGCTGTTGGAGAAAATGGGAACCCAGCCGATGGATGGCCTCCAAGGACGTGGTGGAAGAGCTAACCTTGGAGGAGGTCCAGTTCCATAAGACCAGGAGGAAGGGAGAGAGAACCAGCGCACACACTTGTGAACTGACATAGGACTTTTTTTTTTTCCTTTCTGGTCTCAAATTTCTCAGAAATAAAGGCTGGAAATGAGAGGAAGGGGGAACAGGGTCTGCATTTAAGGAAAGGAGACGGGCAGTAAGGGGTAAGAAGAGGGGCTGGGCTGAAAGCAGACCAGGGGATCCCGAGGCAGCAGAGGGCAGGGGCTCCTAGCTCCCCCTTTGCTGCCCCCTGCACATTGCTGTGGCAGAGGCCACTCCTGAGTCATCCCTGCTTTGGGCCGACAGCCCCAATTCTTCCAGTGTTACTCACTGCACTTGGCCTTGAGCCTTTCCCTGGCTGGACTTGCTGCTTTTGGCAAGCTTCCTCTCGGAACTGAATGTTCTTCCCTGTTGAGGGTTGACCCATGTCCCCTTGCTTGGCTCTGTGCCATGCTTTTCTTCCTCCAACCCGAGACGACTGGGGCACATAGAGTGTGGGTCACAGATCCAAGGAGGAGAGAGAAGCTGCCTGTCAGCCACAGGAAACACAGAGCAGGAAGATACTGATGGTTTGTTACAAGTTGTTACAAGGGACTTGCTGCCTATGGAGGTAATTTACAGGTGTGAGGTCAGGAGCTTGTCCGGGCTGGGGTGGGGGTGGACGTGAGGGGAAAAGGATGGATACAGCTCTGGGGCTTCTCAGACACCTTGAGCCTGGCTTGGAGGCACAATCGACAGGGCACCCCAAACTCTGAAAATCCACAATGTGTTTGGGTTCTGGGTGTAGCATGAGGAAGAAGTGTGTGGGACTCCTTAGATCTGCGGTTAGAGCTGTTCTGTCTCAGTGCACCAGGAAGCACCAAGTGCCAGGTTCTTTTTCCAGTCTTTATTATTATTATTAAAAATTTAATGTATTTGAAAGGCCAAGAGATGCAGAAAGAGACAAAGAGAGATAGTCCGTCGCTGATTCATTCCCTAATGCTCACAATAGCTGGGGCTGAAGCCAGGAGCCAGGAGCCAGGAATCAACCTGGGCCCCTTCTATGGCTGCCAAGGACCCAAGTGCTGGAGCCATCCCCTGCTGCCCCCCAGGGTACACATCAGCAGGAAGCTGGGACAGAAACGAAGCAGAGCTTGAACCCAGGCGTTGAGACAGGATACAGGCAGCCAAGCACCATCCTCATCTTTTCTTTCTTCTTTCTTCTTTTTTCTTTCTTTCTTTCTTTCTTTCTTTCTTTCTTTCTTTCTTTCTTTCTTTCTTTCTTTCTTTCTTTCTTTCTTTCTTTCTTTCTTTCTTTCTTTCTAAACGGACATTTCATCCATTTATTCAACACAAGTCCTATCTTTTTTTTTAAGGTTTATTTTGTTTAAAAGACCTGGAGGAAGAGAGAAATCTTCCATGCATTCCATCATCTTCCAGATGGTGGCAACGGGCCAGAAGGAAGCCAGAAGACAGGAGTTGTCATCTGAGTTTCCCATGTGGGTTCAAGGATCCAAGCACTGGGGCCATCCTTCATTGTTTTCTCAGGCACATGAGCAGGGAGCTGGATTGGAAGTGGAGCAGGCAGGTCACAAACTAGCGCCCATATGGAATCCCAGAGCTTGAAGGGGGAAGATTAACCAATCGAGCCATTGCTCCGAACCCAACAGCTTAAATCAGTAACATGCGCTACTGGTGCCTTGCAGCGCATTAGTGAAGGAGGATGAATCAGAGGCCGAGGAGACTTGAGTCAGTTACCTCGGCAGTGTCACGGGCATCCCAAGCAGACAGTCACACTGCTGAGCCAATTACTTGTTCCCTCCACAAACTCTTCACCCTCATAAACATCTCGCAAACACCCGCAAACTACATTCATTCCCTTGGCTGCCCTGCCACATCCCTTCTCTGCTGCTCCAGCTGCCTACGGTGTCCCACTACTGATGATGTCAAAAACCCACTTGCTCCCTTTGTGGTTATCAACAATAGGGGATCTTGTAGATTCTGACGTAGGATCTGGGGCCCGTCTGACATTGTGACTTTTTAACAAGCTCCAGTGATAACACTGTGCAAGGTACATGGACTGCACTTCCCTTAAAAAATCTCTCTAAATAAGAAGTCTTGTTTTTTCTCACAGATCTGTGTAGTGACATAAAGAGAGAAACAAGCATAGAAACAGGAGTTCCTAGGAGGATTTGATAGAGAGAAACCGAAGAACAGGGCCCGGTGGCGTGGCCTAGCAGCTAAAGCTCTCGCCTTGAACTCGCCAGGATCCCACATGGGCGCCGGTTCTAATCCCGGCAACTCTACTTCCCATCTTGCTCTTTTCTTGTGGCCTGGGAAAGCAGCTGAGGAGGGCCCAAAACCTTGGGACCCTGCTCCCGCGTGGGAGACCTGGAAGTGCTCCTGGCTCCTGGCTTCGGATCGGCTCAGCACTGGCTATTGTGGTCAGTTGGGAAGTGAAACATCAGACGGAAGATCTTCTTCTTTGTTTCTCCTCCTCTCTGTATATCTGGCTTTCCGATAAAATAAAAATCTTTTAAAAATATATTTATTTTCATTTTTTATTGGATGGGAAGTGAAGCTGCCAGGATTAGAACCGGCCCCCCTATGGGATCCTGGTGCATGCAAGGCGAGGACTTTAGCTGCTAGGCTACTGCTCTGGGCCTGAGACTCAAACTCTTGTTCTCAGGGGTGGGATGTGGGCGTGTCATGCCACGGCATAGCTGCTGCACCAAATGCTGACCCCATGAGTTAGTTTTGTGAAAATGAATGGGGACTTGACCACTGTTTTACCTAGTTCAGATACAGGGACCTTGGCTGAACTGGGGGTCCCAGGCCATGGTCCAAATGTCCACTGTGCACTTTCCTGTGACACACTGCCGCCCTGCCAGGGTGTCAGAAGAGGCGGCACCTGCAGGACTCTGACAAGTGCCTGGTTCTGGAGGTGTCTGCTGTGCTACCTCCCATCCATCAGAGAGGACATACCTGCAGTCCAGGACATTTCAAAACACAAAGGCAGAAAGGGAGGGTGATGCCCTGTTGCCTTCTTCCATGTTAGCCGCCCCTTCCGGAGGAGGGACACAGAATCTTTTTTTTTTTTTGAGCCACGGAGGGAAAAATCCTCTGGGAACAAAATAATTAGTATCTCATTAAATTGTCTTGCCATAGCATGTGTATATTTGCCATTATTATCATTATTGTTTTCATTGCATTGCTATTATTAAATTGTTATTTTAAACATAATGCAGTAGAGCTGATGTCAGTCACTCACCCTGGGGTAAATACATCTTTGAATCAAATCTGAGGCCTCTAAGATATTTGATACATAGTCTGATACAGAATGTGGCACCTTGCTTTTCCTCCCGGAAGGACAGGAGCTGGTTATCTCTTAAACCAGATTTTTTTTTTTTTTTGTAAATTGCAGAACAACTCCTTTTGTGGCACTATTTATGTAAGAAAAAAATCAGAAACACTAAACACATACGAGGCGGCATTATGTAGATTCTATAGAAAGAAAGAAAAAAAGGAAACATTCAGATAAACATGTGGGAGGACCCACATGAAATCAGCCAAATAGGGGTTGGGAAGGGAGATCCAGGATTGGCAGTGGCAATGAAATGGGACTTCAGCCTTCCTGGATTATGTATATAGTAAAGGAGTGTACATTTGCATATTGTGGATAATGGGGAAAATAATGATATAGCACATTCGCTTGCAATAGAACAGAAAATGGAGGAGAGGGAGCCAGACATCCCCAAGTAAGGGAATCTGCAAGCACCTGCTGCTTTGCTTTTGCCCTTTGCTGCTTTGGCATGGGGTTTCCATAGCTACACGATGTGTTTTGCACAAGAAAGACAGGCCGTCCTTACTCTGAAATCTGGTTGAGTCATGCTCCAACTACCCACGATCTTCACCTCCAACCAACTCTTAGACAATCCCCGGAGGTTGTGATTCCAGATTCTAAAGCAGGAGAAAAGTGGGCAATGCAGCGAAAGGTAACGGAGAATGGGCTGGTGGCACGGCCCAGTGGATTAAGCTGTCACCTGCAATGCTGGCATCCATATATACCAGTTTGAGTTCCGGCTGCTCTGCTTCCAAACCAGCTTCCTGTTAATGTGCCCCCTGAAAGGCAGCAGAAGATGGTCCAAGCACTTGGGCCTTATCAGCTGTGTGGGGAACTGGGAAGGAGTTCTAGGCTCTTGGTTTTGGTCTAGCCCAGCTCTGTCCATCTGAGGAGTGACTCAGAAGTTGCAAGGTCTGTCCTTTGGAAGAAAAAGACACTGAAGGAAAGTCTAACCAGATCTTGAGCGGAAACCTCACTTTTACCCTCCAAATGTCCAGCATCACTTCCGGTGCAGTAATCTAATCAAACATGCCATCATTTTCTCTTTAGTTACTGACCACAGTAGCTTAGAATTTGAATTTGGAATTCAAGGAGTTATCCGACTTCATTAGCATTCATTACGCAGGCAGAGTCAAGGGAAAGGGGCTGGGGTGACCCAGGGTTGGAGTCACTGCTGCTGTGCACTTTCCATTGCTGTCTGCTTCCTGCATTTACTGAAAGAAGCGTAAATGAAATAATACCTATGATCAGATAGGGACAATGATTATTTTGTCATTGTTGTAATTATTTCTGTATACCTGGTCAACTACAGGATCCAAAAAGTTACCATTCTTTAGAGGCTTTTATTGAGAAAAAAAATTATATGTATCACCTTTAAGCCCATGGGTTGGGAACTGTTGGATAAATAATTTCCCTTTCCTCATGCTTCCTCTTTGTTCTTTTTATAATCTTGTTCTTCATAGCGTCTGTTACCACATAGCTGACTTTGTATCTGTGCTTAATTATTTTGTATATCGTCTATCTCTCCACTGTCATGCAGGCTCTATAGGGGCAACAAGTTGTGTCTGTCTCATTTGTTGCTGTATCCTTAGCAGCCGACACAGTGCCGGAACATAAGAGCTAAAACAACGGCAAAAACCCACTCATTGCAGCACTCTTCACAGTAACGGAGATACAAGGACCATTAAGGGATCCATCAGTGAATGCATGGGCAATGAAAAGACAGTCTATATACACAGTGGAAGACTATCTGGCCATTAAAAAAGAATGAAATCCTGTGATTTGTGGCGATACAGATAGAACTTGAGGACTACATTTTAGGGCCAATAATCTGGGCACAGAAAGATGGGTACCATGTATTCTCACTCATTTATAGCAACTAAAATAGCTGAGCTCATACAAGTAAAAGGCACATAGAAGACACTAGAAACTAGGAAGGGTAAGAGAGACAGGGAGTCAAGCAAGGAGAGACATGGGAGAAATTAGTTCTGTTGTTCTACAGCACAAGACGAAAACTGCAGTCAACAACAACTCATGGCACATTGGAAAATAACCAGGAGAGGACTTGAAGACGCTGGACACACAGGGATGGTCAAGGCAGGGCGAAATGGAAATACTGATTCTTCCGATTGGACCGTGATCACTTGTACATATATATCACGTTATCGTACTGTGCCCCCTCAATAGGAACATTGTATGGATTAGGAATTATAAATGAGAAACGGATGAACAAATGAATATTTCTGGATTTTTTTCTGGATTTTCCCTGGTTCCACAGCCTAAGGACAGCTGGGGCCTGGGAAGAGCCCTCCCTCATCACCTTTCTCGGTCCTGTCTCCTAGATCCCACGCACACGGCAGGCAGGCATTCCCTGGAGGCCCTGTCCTGCCTGCCATCTCAATTTCTGTCCACCTGCCCCACTGCCACCAGGGGGCTCTTTTGAGAGCACTGGATCTGGCCAGGTCACTGTGCCCAGGAGAATGGATGTGGCCTTCTAAGAAAGGACATCTCTCAGACTTGGTGAGACGCTAACCCTTGACCAAGTCAGACGCCCTGGTGTCATGTTTATACCGTTGATGATGCTCCTGAACATTTTCTTTTCCACCAAAGCGCATGCCTGTAAATGGCTGAAACCAGCTAAAATTTATTGAACCCCATAAAGAGTCCAGGTACAGAGTGGACATCCAGCCTATTTTGGTCTATTTGTGAGGGCTCAATCCTACATAGATCTCATTCACTGGTCGGAAAGAGAAAGCAGCTATAGCACCGGCTCCTTTTCTTCAATCCACCAAGCCCGATGCACCTGCATGTTCTAAAGGGTCGTGAGCCCTCGTCTGCTTTCCCAGGGACACTCTGAACTGAGCTCGGTCATTGCGCATTCTCAAGTCAATCTTTGTCTTTGGGAGACCACACGCCCTGACTGGCCCAGCATTTCTGAAGCTATTGCGGACAAAGGGAATGAATGGTGTTTGGTCTTCCCTGCTTCCCTGAAGTTGAGTACCCTAGATGGATACAGAGGAGGAGGTGGGAACAGGGAACCCCAGCTCCTTCACCGTGTATTTCACAGTGTCCTGAAACACTGTCTCTCAAACAATGACCACAGTGTTATTTCAATTGATGTAAAGGAGAAGACATAGAGGGTTAGGGTTTTCACCTGCCAGGGAAGAAACTGAGATCTCCAAGAAAGTTGGAACTGTCTTTAAATCAAGACAATGAAGCCTGGTGCAGGAGACCCGCAAGCAGGTTTTCAAATTGTAAAAGACCTTGGCTGTCATGAGAAGAGCCCTGGTCTCAATGCTTTCACCATTCAATCATTCCCAGGGTCATTGATCTCTATACCCGCGGCTGGTGAGGGGGCGGAGATGAAACGGTGTGAAGAGGCCGGTTAATTTCTAACATTCAGGATGGAGGGGGAGATGCTGACATTGAACAGATGAGTAGTGCAGCTCCTTATCTGAACGGTGTCTCCTTTATGCAGCCTCCCTCGCTGCCCACGCCCCAGTTCTCCAACTTGCAAGGTCTCTTGCAGGAGGGGTGAGCATACAGACAGGTCTAACGTGTTCCGAGTGTAGGCATTTGCTTATTTAAACCTCAAACAGCTCTGTGAGGGGTCACCAGCACAACCCCCACTTCAGGAGGGAAAAGGGGCTAGAAAAATGGATGAAGACCCGTTAGAGGCTCTTGGCTCTCAGTTTTAGCCTGGCTCAGCTCTCTGGCCATCGTGTACCTGTAAGGGAATGAGCCAGTGGATGGAAGATCTCTTTTACTCTCTCTAACTCTGCCTTGCAAATAAATAGAAATTGGATCTTTTTTTTTTAAAAAAAGATTTATTTATTTTTATTAGAAAGTCAGATTTATAGAGAGAAGGAGAGACAGAGAGAAAGTGCTTCTTCCATCTGTTGGTTCACTCCCCAAGTGGCTGCAACAGCCAGTGCTGAGCCAATTCAAAGTCAGGTCTCCCACGCAGGTGCAGGGTCCCAAGATTTTGAGCCATCCTCGACTGTTTTCCCAGGCCACAAGCATGGAGCAGGAAGGGAAGTGGAACAGCTGGGCCACAAACTGGAGCCTATATGGGATGCTGATAAAAAGAGGTGGCGAGTAATTTGCTCAAGGACATGGAGCTGAGGAAGTGGTACAGCAGAGACCCGAACTGGTTTTTCCTGCTCCAGAACCCAGCTTCCTTATCAGCTTGTCAAACACTGCCCCTGGGGCCTGGAGCGGTAGCTTGGTGGCTGAAGTCCTCACCTTGCACTTGCCAGGATCCCACATACTTGCTGGTTCTAATCCTGGCTGCTTCACTTCCCATCCAGCTCCCTGTTCGTGACCTGGGAGAACAGCGGAGGATGGCCCAGGGTTCCGGCCATTGCAGTCACGTGGGTAGTGAGCCAGTGGATGGAGGATCTTTCTCTCTGTATCTCCTTATCACTGTGAATCTACCTTTCCAGTAAAAATAAACATATCTTAACGACAAAACAAAAAAAAACCCCGCTCCTAAGTGGAAACCTCGGTGACACCCATGTGGCAGGCAAAAAATCCGAGCCTATGGTAGGATTTGCATAATGCCATAGAGGTTGGGGTAGGATTGGTGAGCAGGCTAACAGTGGAAGCAGTGCCTCCCATCGAGGCTTCTAGCAAGACATGGAGCCCACCGATTGGGTGCTGTTTGGCTGTTTCCTTGCCCATCTCCAGTCACCATGTGGGCAGGTTCCCTGATGGGAGAGACCTGGACTCTCCCTTGCCTGGCATCTCATCTATCATGCAAATGTTTATTGATCGAGTCAAACTACTGCGGGCCAGAAGAATGGACAATTGTTAGTGACCCGCCCAGGCGCATGCAGCCGACAGCTGAGATCTGCCAAGTTCAGAAACCGTCTTAGCACATGGGGGATGTGCTCGAGCCTCTGTCTCCTCAGCCTCGGGCAGAAACAAAAGCCTTGCAAAGAAGGAGAAGGAGAAAAACGGGGAGTCACAAGGAGTTTGGGCTGCATTCCATGACGTCACCGAGCTGGCTGTCTGCAGGGGTAAACAAAGGCCCTTGTGACATGGCCCCCGGCCAGGTGGTTGCTGTTGTGGGGGGAGGCAGTTCCAGGGAACTGCCCCAAGGCTGGCCTCCAACTCCCCAGCCCCAGCCCGGGCGCCTCTGCATGCAGCAGGTAGCTCATCCAAGGCAAAACCAGGACAGGAAATCGCGTTGCCATGGAGACCAGAGAGGCCCTTCCAGACACAGGGGAAAATAAACACATTCTGGTTGGACTTAACCCCCACCGAGCCGGCGCGGCCTCACCTCCTACTCTACAAGGTGTCAGGCTCTTGACGACGGGGCGCCCAGGGGTCTCTGCTCCAAGGATCCTCTGCAACAGGGCTCAGCACAGTCCTCCAGGGGCTGGACGTCAACCGAGGGCTGAAGAAGCCACCCGTGTTCCCACTAAAGACCTGCACAGCCTCTGCACAGCACAGGGCCAGGAGCCAACCGTGGCAATTGAGCCAACATTTATATTGCGCCTGCTGTCTGCCAAGACACGTTTCCGCACATGCTGGATCTGTTAACTCATTCTGTCCTTGTGACCAACCCAATGTGAAGACGTTGTTATCATCATACCCATTTTACTGATAAGGAAACATGCGTGGAGTGACGAAGTGACATGCCTAAGCTCACTACTAGATGGTTTGATAGTGGCACCGGAACTCAAGGTCCTTTGAGAGCGTTAGAGCATTGCATCACTGCAGTTCAGTATGCTGGTTCAAATCCCAGCTGCTCCACTTCTAATCCAGCTCCTGGCTAATGTAACTGGGAAAGCAGTTGGAAAATGGCCTTGGAGTTCCAGGCTCCTGGCTTCGGCCTGGTCTAACTCTGACCGTTGCAACCATTTGGGGAATGAAGCAGCAGATGGAAGATCTCTCTGTCCCTTCTGCTATCACTCCCCCTTTCAACTAAGCAAAACCAAATCTTTAAAAAAAAAAAAAGTTCAGAACCTGGCACCATGGCTCAACAGTTAATCCATCAGCTGTAACACCCCAGCAGCATTGCAACCCATATAGGTGGTGGTTCTGGTCCAGGCTGCTCCACTCTTGATCCAGGTTCCTGTTTGTGGCCTGGGAAAGCAGTGAAGGATGGCTCAAGTCCTTGGGACCCTGCACCCATGTGGGAGAACCGGAAGAAGCTTCTGGTTCCCAGCTTTGGATCGGCTCAGCTCTAGCCACTGTGACCATTTGGGGAGTGAACTAGTGGATAGAAGATCTTTCTCTCTGTCTCCATCTCTCTGGAATTCTGCCTTTCAAAAAGAAAAGAAAAGGAAAAAGAAAGAAAAGAAAAGTGCAATATTACCTTGTACGAGTTAGCCCCTTTTAGCCTTTATTTCCTTACTGGTTTATAAACCATTATCATAAAAGATTATGGTGGGGTTAAATTACATATACATTTATTTTTTTCTCCTCAAGATTTATTTATTTATATATTTGAAAAACAGTGGCAGAGAGAGAGAATCTTCATTCCCCAGTTTTTCCCCAAATGGCTGCCTGTCATAGCCAGGGCTGATGAAAGCCAAAATCAGTAACCCAGAGCTTGGCCTGGACCTCCTACACAGTGGCAGGAGGCCGTGTACTTGGGCCACCTTCCTCTGCCTGTCCAGGAGTGCAGAGAGGAAGTTTGATTGGAAGCAGCTGGGATGTGAACCCACCCTTTCACAGGAGATGTTGGCACTGTAGCTAGCAGCTTAGCCCGCCATGCCACATGTGGAGCCCCAGGCTCTCTTCCTGAACACTGTCTGTCTGCTGGGCTCTCTGCGCTGGGGCCTGAAAGTCCAACTGGAAAGAAGGTGATCGTGAGCTTGGGGGTCACAGAACCCATTGACAGGCAGGTGCTTTTAGGACAATGAGGGGGCTCTTCTGGAAGCCCCCTGGAAGATGTGGAAGCAAGCCAGAGTGGCTGACATCCCAGGGGATGGAGGCCAAGGCAGGCACTGGGCCACATTGGGCCCAGGGGAGGCTTATCTACTGCGGGGAAGGGTGGGGTTTGTTTCCAGGCCTGACTCAGAGCACGGGTCAGAAGAAGCCAAGCTTCCTTGCATTGTTAGGGGGTGCGTCCTGCCTGCATCAAGACTGGGGTTGGCTCACAGCAGAGGAGAGTGAAATTTGGCCTACTGCCTGCTTTTGTATGGCTCATGAATGAAGAAAGGGTTTACATTTAAAAACGTTTCAAGTCATTTTATGGATTTGGAGGGTGCAGAGAAAGAACTGCCATCCACTGCTTTACTTCAAAATGGCTGTATTAACTGTTCCACAATGCCAGCTCCCCACTCATCACTCTGCCACTCCCCCAGCCCCACCCCTGCCCCGTGAGCCAGGAGGCTTAGGGGTGCCAAAGGAGCCGCACTGGGATTTATCTCCTGATGCTTATAGTTTTTTTTTTGTTGATCGGTTGGTTCATTTGAAAGGCATAGGGGAGAGAGAGAGAGAGAAGCAGGCCACATTCAGAGCTCCCCTCTGCTGTTTATTCCTCACCTGTCTGCAATGTCCAGGGCTGGGCTAAGCTCAAAGCCTGTCGGGATCAGGTCTCCCACTGGAAGGAGTGACAGGGACTCAGCACGTCTGCCTTGCAGGGTTGCAGCGACAGGAGGTTGGAGTCAGGAGTCAGGGCTGGGAATCAAAGCCATGCACCAGGGTATGCAGTGCAGTCTTTTACCACAAGACTACATGGCCTTTTCTGTCTTGTCAGTCTGCCCTCCCTTTATAAAGAGTGGCTCTGTTAGAGCTCCTTAAATGACCTCATTAGGACGTGATCTCTCAGGGCCGGCATCGTCACATAGCCGGTTAAGCTGATGCCTGTGACACCAGCATCCCATACGGGCGCCAACTCATGTCCTGACTGCTCCGCTTCTGATCTACCTACCTGTTAATGCGCTTAGGAAAGCAATGGAAGATGGCTGAAGTTCTTGGGTCCCTGTACCCAACTGGGAAACTTAGAAGAAGCTCCTGGTTCCCTCTCTGTTGCTCTTTCAAATATATACATAATATTATAATATATAAATATATATCATATAAATAAATAAATATAATATATACATTTCTTTCTGCTTGGGCTCTCTTCCTGAGACACTTTTCATTTAAATGATTCCCCCCATCTTACAAGGAGACATCAAAGTCTGTGGGAAAAAAAATGAAGAAAAAGAGAAGTTTATTTTAGTGCAAAAAGATTTTACAGCCCATGCCTAGCTTTTGCACAATGGATGCTTTCTGCAAGCTTTCTGAAAACTCTCTCATATTCACTGGAATTTGGTGCATTTTGCTCAGGTTTTACAAAACAGCCCCTCTCCAATTCTTCTACTCTATACTTAGGGCTAAAGTTTGCCATCACATCCTATCTCAGAGATGCGTTACCTCTCGCTCAGCGAGTGTGTATGGGATACAGGTCTTTTCATATATGGACAGGCAGGAATGGAATATCAAACAGCTGAAGGTTGAAGAGGATGGCAGTGTGTCCCCAAATTTAAAAATATGCATCCCCTTGGACCCAGCATTTTCATCGTTGGGAATTCTCATCTCAAGGAAATCATCCTTTGAGCATGAAAGGTGTAACATCTTACACCGTCTACCAGTAGCTGATGGGTTAACGTAATGCATTTGACAGATGTCTGTTCAACGCTGCCGTGGTTTGGCTGCAGATCCCCCCTCAAAGGTTCATGTATAGGAAGCCTGGGCTCAATATGGTGCTGCTGGGAGTTGAGGGGGGGTGTTTGAGAGATGGGTGTGACTTGGTGTAAGGTGGTTGGGTCCTTAGGGCCATTGCCCGGGGAGGGGATTCATGCAGTTCTCACTGAAGGCAAGCTAGCTACCCTGAGAATGAGCTGTGCTGCGATGCGTTAAACTGTCCTTGTAACACCAGCATCCTGAATCAGTGTTCCGCTTGAGTCCTGGCACCTCCACCTCCAATCCAGCTCTAAACCAGCGTACCTGAGGCAGCAGCAGCAGATGACCCAAATACTTGGTCCCCCACAACCTATGTGGGAGACTCAGCTAGAGTTCTAGGCTCCTGGCCTTGGCTGTTGCCAGTCTGTAGGGGAGTGGATGAACAGACAGAAGATCTCTTTGGTTGTCTCCCTCCTTTCTCTCTGTTCTGTCGTTCAGATAATAAATAAATAAATAAATAAATAAAAAGAGTGAGGCCCTGAATGTCTCTTGCTTCACATTTTGTTTCTGATTTCCTTCATGGCTGTCATCCACCAAAGGGGGCTGCCCATCTCCTAAGCTGTGGCTTGAGAAGCACCTCTTCTCTCTCATGGGCCCAGCCTGCAGGTATAACAGTGATAGAAAACAGAGGCCCGTGGATGTCCTGTGCCCTTGGAGCCGGCCCTTTAGCAGCTGCAATGTCCAGGGCTGGTTACCCGGTTACCACACGTGTCCATGCTGGAATGTCAGACGTGTGACTATGCAAAGCAAGAGTAGTCCCTCACAGATGACTTCTAAAAAAGATCTCCACTCTCCAGCACTAACGGGAAAAAGGATCCGATTACAGAGCAATCAGTGAAAGAGCTTCCCATTCTATTCCAGTATAGTAGAATCAGAAAAAAAAAAAAAAGTAGAGGAATGTCAAACTTCTAGAAATGATTAATTTCTTTTTTTTTTTTTAAAGATTTATTTTTATTATTTTTTATTGGAAAGGCGGATATACAGAGAGGAGATACAGAGAGGAAGATCTTCCGTCCGATGATTCACTCCCCAAGTGAGCCGCAACGGGCCGATACTATGCCGATCCGAAGCCAGGAGCCTCTTCCGGGTCTCCCACGCGGGTGCAGGGTCCCAAAGCCTTGGGCCGTCCTCAGCTGCTTTCCCAGGCCACAGGCAGGGAGCTGGAAGGGAAGTGGGGCTGCCGGGATTAGAACCGGCGCCCATATGGGATCCCGGGCGTGCAAGGCGAGGACCTAACCACTTGCGCCACCGCGCCGGGCCCAGAAATGATTAATTTCTAGACTAACGCCCACCCCTTTACTTTCGTAATACAAAGATTATACATCAATATCTCTCCATGTAAAAATTTCATAAACTATAGAAAAGTGTAAGTCTTCCTGAAACACCTTGAGGCAGCGGGTGCTGATATGTTTATTCCCAGACATTTTCATAGACAAGTCACAGGTGTTATAGGAAATACACTGTGTTGAGTATTTTTTTCCATGGGTGACACACTATGCTAAGTACTGTGTTCTAAAATCCCATGTCTTAAAGGCTCTACTTAGAGATCGATTGAGTCTTTCTGAACCACTCTGTGGTATTTCCCAGTAGGGTGAAGCCCGGGCACTGTGGACCCAAAGCAAGCTGAGGGCTTGTAAGTAGGCCACACACGCTTCATTAGTCCCTCCACAAGGAACTACCCTACAAAGGAGCAGCACAGAACCACGAGCGCATATATAACCTCAGTTTCTCATCAACTCTCCTACAATCAAGTTCTTGTCCAGGGCTGCAGTCTCATCTCACGGCTGCAGTGGGAAAATCCCCTCCTCCCATTTTAAACAAGGTTTATCGTTACGTATTTCACAAAAGTGCATTGAGCTTCTACCCTGTGCCCAGACACAACTAGACATAAAGTGATGAACACAACAGAGAAAGCTCAAGTCCCCCTGGAGAGAGAGAGGAACAGGACAGTGATTGGTAGTTCCTGAGCTGTCTTGCAAGTTGACTTGCCTTGGTCTGTGATGGATGGGACGTGCTGAGCACGGGGTGCACAGGAACTGAGGCTGAACTCCTAAGTTTCAAGCTTGGGCAGAATTCGGGAAGAGCTAATGAGCCTGGTGACATGCCGGAATCTCTGGGCCAGGCAGGTGATGTTCAGGAAGTAACTGCAGGTCAAGGTGAGGAGCTCACAGATGACGCCTGAACTGCAGGGAGAGACCCCAAGGAGCCAGTGGAGGGTGGTGACATTTATGGCCCCAGCAGTGAATGTGTGGAAAGAAGGAGGCTTGTGCAACACCGAGAAATACACGCTTCTAAGTGTGGAGGGAAGGAAAAGGAGGCCAAAACAGGAAAAAGGAAAGAGTAGGTTTAGGAACAGGAGGGAGAGGTCGTGCAGACTTTGGAGAAGTGAAAGGAGAGAGCCATGGGCTGTACTGCGATTCAGCCAAGGAGGCAGGATGCCTCCGTGGGTGTGGCAAGAAGTCCAAGGTGGCCATGGCTTCCCACTTACGAAGGACTACACTATTGTAACAAAATGGAAATAATCTGATGGGGGTGGGAGTTTGCCTTCCCAGGCTCACAGCCACTACTGCTCAGTCCTTGCCCTTCCAGGACATCCGAAACCCATGCTGCTTTGTTCTTTCTGTTCTGGAGAACTGAACTGATGCAATCCTCAGGCAGCTGCATCTTTCAGCTCTGCTCCAGGACCTGGGGTCTAGCCTAACCCATATTGCTAAGGAAATCTCTCTCTTCCTCTCTCTCTCTCCTCCACTCCCAACCCCCCCAACCGGAATCACCCCTGCAGTCCCCCCGCATAGCTTGGACCACAGTGGGGAGGCACTCTCTTGGTGTGATGTCCACCCGGGGAGGAAGAGTGGGAGTGCTTCGTCACTGGTGGGGCTTGGTGGTGACCTTGGTGTTGTTGATGCAGTGCTGTTGGAGGGATGCCCGTGGAGAGGAGAATGTAGGCTGGCTGGGAAGTGAAGAATGTGCTGCCAGAAGATTGGGCTCACAGCCAGATACTAATTACTGTGGCCAAGGGATGCTAAGACCCCCCTGTCAGCGTCATCAAGGAAGTGTGGGGGCTGGTGGGAGTGGGGGAGGTGAGGGAACGGGAAAGGTGAGAAGCACTGACAGGTTGGAGAGATCCACTCGTTCCCTGAGGGTCCACCCTCCCTTCAGACCCAAGCTGTCTGGGAGAAATTGTGGCTGTCACCATGGCAACAGCAGCAGCTGATGCATGATGCGCAGTGTCTCTATTAGAGAACCTCGGTCAAGCCTGTGCCAGTATTTTTCCATCTGAATCTCATTTCTTCAGTGAAATGAAAGAGACTGACCGAAGAGGGTGGGAATGGTGTGGTTTGATGTTTGGAGGCTAGAAAGTTCTCGGCGATTCTACTGAGTTTTGGGGGCTGTGCTGATGGGAAGGGCAGCAGACTGTTACATTGCCAAGACAACATTTCAATATTCAAACCACTTCAGAATTCTCTGTCGTTCTGCATGGGCTGCTGAAGCAGCGTGTTCTCTTTCGTGGCTTTGGGCAAAGTACAGGAAGGGCACTACATGCAGGAGACCTTGGCCCATCTCTGAATACATCAGGGGCGGGGTCCCAGCTTGCCGTCTTCCAGCTGCACGGTGGCTTGGGGATAACGGTGTCACCTCATTAGGTAACAGTGTTTTCACCTGGGGCAGGGGGCAATGACACGAGCTTCTGCATAGGTTCTTGAGTGAGCAGAGGTATCTAGAGGGATGCCCCTCCCTGGCTTCCGTCAGGGAGTAAACAGCTGTGCATGTCTCTATGATACCTACAACAGCTCCCGTGACTCTGCCTGCTACTATTGCTACTCCTCCACTGACTACAGCTGCTACTGTTACTCCAGCTCCTCCTCACCGCCCTGCTAGTGCTCCAGGGATAGCACAACTCGGAGGGGACCACATCCTGACTCACCGGTTGCTCCATCCTCTTCCACGAATGGTGAGAGGATGGCTGAATCTGCCGGTGCTTTTGGGAGGAGCTGAGGTCACAGATGGGGAAGATCCAGATTCCATCTTTAGGAATGTAGTGTTATACAAAGGCATGGCTTCACTGACAGCTAGAGAAGTTCGTCAGAGCTGTAGGGTGGGGGTCAGTGCAATGGCTAAACTGACTAATCCTCTGTCTGCAAGCACTGGCATCCCATATGGGTGCCAGTTCATGTCCTGGCCGCTCCACTTTCCATCCAGCTCCCTGCTTATGGTCTGGGCAAACAGTGGAGGATAGCCCAAAGTATTGGGACCCTGTACCTGTGTGGGAGACCAGGAAGAAACTCCCGGCTCCTAGCTTCGAATGGGCTCAGCTCCAGCCATTGTAGCAATTTGGGGAGTGAATCAGTGGATGGAAGAGCTTTCTCTATGTCTCTCTTTCTCTGTGTTAATCTGCTTTCCTAAGTAAGTTTATGGGGTTAGTGTTTGACCTGGAGATGAGATGTCAGTTAAGATGTCCTGGAAACATCCCATGATGGAGAACCTGTGTTTGAGTCCCCCGCCATTCCTGAATCCAGCTTCCTGCTAATGTGCGCCCTGGACGGCAGTAGGTAATGAAGGCTTAGGTACTTGGTCCTGCCACTCACCTGGATGGGATTCCTGGCTCCTGACTGTGTGCTGGCCCAGCCTCACCATGGCAAGCATTTTGGCAATGACCTGGTCCAGAGAGTAAATCTCTCTCTCTTCCTCAAATAAATACATTTAAAAATTATTTCTAAAGTTAATTTTGATGCTGCAATTTTTTTTGAAGTCCACTCCTGCAAGTGCCGGAAAACACTGAAGGGGGATTTTGTTCCCCTGTGATTCAGTGCTCTCTATCGCCCCATGTGTCACACTTGAAGACACGTTGACTTTCACTAAGACTTCAGCAGTGGGGGCAGGTAGACAAGAAGCAGATTCTAGAGTAATCTGCTTCTCAGCTGGGAAGACAGGAAAGGGAAGACAGGAAAGGGAAGACAGGGAAAGACAGGAAAGATTGCAGGCGGCAGGTACAGTCTTGGTGACAAAAGAGAAGGCATTTGGGCGGCATTCAGGCCACTTCGGGATGTTCAGTTAAAGGCTGGCGTTGTGGCGTAGCGATGTCAGCACACCACATCTGGAGCAACAGTTTGAGTCCTGGCTGCTCTACTTCCCATCCAGCTCCCTGCTAATTGCACCTGTAAAGGGAGCACATGATGGGCCAATTACTTGGGTCCCTGCCACCCAAGTAGGAGACCTGGATAGAGTTCCTTTGCTCCTGGCCTCAGCCTGGCCCAGCCTTGGCTGCCATGGCCATTTGAGGAGTGAAAGTAGTAAATGGGAAGAGTCAGTCTTTCTGTAACTCTGCCTTTCAAATGAATAAATAAAAAGCTTTTTTTAAAAAAAGTGCAGAAGAAGGGAGGATGGGTGGTTCCAAGAGGCTATAGTTGTTTCCATGGTGTTTAGAGCCACGTGCATGAGGCCCAGGCAGCCCTCTGCTGCACAAGGTGCTGAAGTCCTGGCAACATCAACAGAGCCACCTGCCCAGCTTGCAGCTAGCCACACATCCAAGTAAGCAAGCATGGAAGGAAACCAGAAAAAACCACTCTGCTGGCTCCTAGACCTGTGAGTGACCAAGTGTGGTGTTATTTGAAGCCATGAAGCCATGAAAACCAACCCAACCAGCTGAAATTCCAAGGTGCACCTACGCGTACATGCCAGAGTTGGTGTCGATGCCAGGCCTCCTCTCCTCTCTGCCTTGCCTGCTATGTCTCAGGAACACTCAGGCAGGTGCCCGTGGGTGTATGCTGTCTTTTCAGTTCATCCCTGGGATGGAACTTTGTACTGCAAGAGCGCCACACATAGCTGTGCCCCCCACCCCATGTCCGGGCTCCTCGCAGGGTTTCAGTAGCTTCAGAAGCAACGAAAGAAGGGGTTCTATGGCAACTTTGCCACAGGCGGCCCCTCCCAACACCCTTCAAAGGCAGTGCTTCTCTTCCGGAGGCAATGTTGGCCTGCTGGCACAAAAGGTGTGGGTAGAGACAGTGGCCCATAGTGGCCAGAGGCCCAGAGACTGTAAAAGCAATGTCCTGTAACACACACACGCATACACACACACACGCACACGCACACACACACCTCCGCCCCCCCCCTGCGCCCCACACACACACAGCTGCAGTCTGCACCCAGCCCCTGCCCTAGGCACCTCTTCCCTTTGCTGTTAGTAGCATCCTCTCAACTCTAATACCCACAAAGTAACTTGTCTGAATTCTCTGAGCCTTCCAAGCAAGTCATCCCATATGGGGCGGGGGGAATCTCTGGACCCTCTCAGTGATTCTTCCCACTTCCTTCTCTTATTTCACTTCCCTAGGAGCCAATTAAGATCACCCTCAGTTGTTGCTTGTTCTGACCATATTCAAATCATTGGTGGTCTTACACCATTTTCTAAGCAGTATACACACACACACACACACACACACACACACACATTTTCACAAGTGTCAACCTTTTGTCAGAACCGAGAGATCTTTCATTTTCTGGTTTAGTTCATTCCCCCAAATAACTGCAACTGAAGCAAGGAGCCTGCAATTCCATCTGAATCTCCTGTGTGAGTAAGAGAGTCCAAAGCATCTGGGCCATCTAAGGCTGCTTTCCTAGAAAAATCAGCAAGGAGCTGAATCAGAAGCAGCATCAGGTGAGACTTCAATTAGAGTTCTGAAATGGGATGCTGGCATTGCTATCCGTGGTGTAACATGCTGCGCCACAATGCTGGCAAATCCAGGCATTCATTGTGCACATGACAAGGCCAATGAACGCAGAATGAAAAAACGATTGGCAGCTTCCCCAGTCATATTTGGTCCTTGCGAATAAGGCGAAGGCCCTATAGCCATTTTCTCCCACTGCCGATGACTTTGTATGAATGCAGCTTGATTTTCTCAACCAGTTCTTTCTGATTGGATATTTGGGTTGTTTCCAACATGTCTGCTCTTCCAAATAAAGCACCAATAAAGATTCCTGCAGAGTAATCATCAGGCTCTTCTATAATTATTATCTTGAGATAGATTTCTACACATGGAGCTTCCAAATTAAAGGGTACAAATGTTTTTAAGATCTAGGATGGATTATACCTTTTGGGGATTGCATCAATTAAAAATTCTTTCAGTTCTGTACAAACACAATCCCTTCCCTGATTCAACAGCACACTGGGCATTAATCACTTGTTCCAATAATTAATTAATTGCTGCATCAATAAGAGACACATTATAATGCATTTATACTAGAGAACATTACACTATGAAGAGTAAGTGAAAATTCTCGGCGCTCCTGCTACTGTAGAGACTATGCCTTGGCCTCGGTGCCAGTGCCCCACAGAGTTGCTGGTTTGAGAATTGGTGGCTTCTCTCTCTATCCAGCTGCCTGCTGATAAAAGCGGCAGAGGATGGCCTCAAGGCCATGCACCCCTGCATCTATGTTGGAGACTCAGAAAAAGCTAGAAAGCTCCTGACTCCTGGTTCTGAACAGGGTCAGCTCCGGCCATTGTGACTGTTTGAGGAATGAAGCATTGGATGGAAGATCTCTCTCTCTCTCTCTCCTTGTCTCTCTGTTTTTCAAATAAAGATAAAATCTTTTTTTAAAAAAATAATTATTTATTTTTATTGGAAATCAGTGTTACAGAGGAGGAAATCCACTGGTTTACTCTCCCAGTGGTCACAATAGTCGGAGCTGAGCTGATCTGAAGCCAGAAGCCAGGAGCTTCTTCTGGGTCTCCCTCTCAGGTGCAGGGTCCCAAGGCTTTGGGTTGTCCTCTACTGCTTTCCCAAGCCAGAAGCAGGGAGCTGGATGGGAAGTGAGGCAGCCGGGACACAAATTGGCACCCAAATGGGATCCCGGGGCATGGAAGGCAAGGACTTTAGCCATTAGACTATCACATTGGGCTCTAAAATAAATCTTAAAAAAAATAATAAAGAAAACTTCCAAATTGGAAAGGTGGAGAGAAGCAGAAGGATAGACTTTTCTTATCCCAGTATAATGAAATGAATGAATGAATGAGTAAAATTTAGATTAAAAAATAGAAAAGTGCCATGAATGTTTATGAGCCTGGGTCATGGTGTTCAACAGCAGGAATATGATACAGGAACTTCAAGCAATCAACAGGTGGCATTTATACCAAAGCACAAAGCATAGTAAGGAACTGGAGGTAGGTAGGGAAGGGCACAGATTCTGAATAGTTAGCAATATCCCTTAATCAGAGAAGCTTCAGGCTGATGTCCCTAGGAAAGTAGTAGCAGGTGGCCCAGGTCCTTGGGTCCCTGCCCTCAAGTGGGAGACCACAAACACCCTCCTAGTTCCCACCTTGGACCAGCTCAGCTCTGACTGCTCCAGTCATTTGGATTGGTTTGAAGTTTTTGCTTTCTGCCTCTTCCTCTCTCCCTCTGTAACTCTGTCAAGTCAAACAAATCATGAGAGAAGCCAGTTGAGAGTTGCAGCCAACATCTTTTTCTACCAGAGGCCTGGAAAGACAACCAGAGCTTGTTGCTACTCTCCCGGAAGGCAGCATAGCCCTAGATGTGTCTTAACCACCTTGCTTTCACCATCTCCTGCCACATAAGAGAGGGGCCAAAGAGGCTACAATGAAGAGGGCCAATCAGATGGCAGTCTACTGCGCAAATGTGTGGCAGGTGGACGCCGGGGATGCCTGTGTCCTTCTCTGCTGTTGTCTGGTACGGAGTGGGAGCAATCAGCTGGGTAGACTGGGTGAACTCTGTGGGAGGGGCAGAAACCAGTCCCAGGCAGCTGCCACTGCTCACAGCCTGGCTGAGTGCCTGGGTCCTTCGCCTCTGGTTTACATTCTCCTGAACGTGAAAGGGACCCAAGAGAAAAGCAGTAAGCAAACCCATGTGTTTTGATTTGGGTGATCAGCAGTTTTTATCTGTCCATGAGGAATCTTGAAGCAAAGGCTTACGATACTGCAGGGGTAGGGAATGTTCTGCTTATGGGCCATGTAAGGCTTGTGAAATCATTCCGTCTGGCCCTGCCAAGGCAGCTCTGGGAGGGACTGGAAATCCTACAAATTTATACAGGCTTGACGCAAGTTGATAATTTTGTGTGGCCAGCAAGTGATGTTGTGAATACTCAAAAGGCCCTTGGTAGACAAGAGGTTCGCCAACCCTGATGGGGATGAAGTCACGGGCAGGTGTTTAGCACATCAGTGAAGAGACTATCTGGTACCCGCCTGCCTGAGTTTGATTCCCGGCTCTGCTTCTGAGTCCAGCTTCCTGCTAATATGCACCCTGGGAGACAGCAGGTGATGGGTTCAAGTACTGCCACCAACATGAAAGACCTGGATGGATCTTCAGGCTCCTGGCTTCAGCCTGGTCCAGCCCGGGGTTGTTGTGGACATGAGACCAAGTGGATGGAAGATTGCTATCTTTATTTTTTTCCCTTTCAAATAAATAAAAATGTAAAAAAAGAAAAAAGAATTGTCCTAAATGTATAAAGCTAAATTTGATCAGAAATACATAGCTACAAAATAAGGGGGAGTAAATAAACCTGGGGCTGGTGCCAAACACAGAAGGCACAAAACATATGAAAAACATAACGTACGATGAGATAGCTAGGACCAAATGATATGGGTATGTCACTAAATACATATGGATTTTGTTTTTAAAAGAAGCAATGTAAAGAAAAAGACTTTTAGAAGGAGTCAAGAAAAGTCTGATTTTTGAGGACCAGTGCTGTGACATTCAGATTACGCTGCCTGCTCTATCAGCATCCTGTACGGATGCTGGTTCAAGTCCCGGCTCCTCCGCTCCGAGGCAACTCCCTGCTGATGTGCCTGGGAAGGCATCAGAAGATGACCCAAGTGCTTGGTCCCTGCACCCACGTGGGAGATACTGAATGCAGTTCTGGACCCCTGGCTTCTGCCTGGCCCAGATGTGGTCATTGCAACCATTTGGGTGTGAACCAGTGCATGGAAGATCTCTCTTTCTCTACATCTGACAAAAAATAAAAAAGAAATTGCCACTGCCTTGAAAAAAATGAATGAGCACACATCAGAACATCTGTCATACTGCTAAGCTGTGTTCTTAAAAGGAAAACACACAGGGTCCTGCACGGTGGCCTAATGGCTAAAGTCCTCAACTTGAAAGCACCGGCATCCCACATGAATGCCAGTTGTAATCCCGGCGGCCCCACTTCCCATCCAGCTCCCTGCTTGTGGTCTGGGAAAGCAGTTGAGGACGGCCCAAAGCCTTGGAACACTGCACCTGTATGGGAGACCTGGAAGAGGCTCCTGGTTCCTGGTTTTGGATCGGTTCAGCTCCGGCTGTTGCAGCCACTTGGGGAATGAGTCATTGGATGGAAGATCTTCCTCTCTGTCTTTCCTCTTCTCTGTATATTTGCCTTTGCAATAAAAACAAATAAATCTTTTAAAAATATATATATTAGCAATATGGAGGTGAAATAACAACAGAGGACATGAAAGGAACACTTTGCAAATGTTTATGCAATTAAATTTAAAAGCTCAATGAAATAGGTGATTTTTCTAGAAAATACAAAGAACTATACCAAAATAAGCTGTTTTAGAAATAGTCAATTAAAAAGCAAGCAGAAACAAAATTTAGAAGGTCAACCAGTTCCTCAGCAAACACTCACCACATCCACAAGGCTTCTTGGAGAAATTTTTCCAAATAATCAAGGAATTAATAGTTACTCTCTTTCTAAATTGTATCATATAATAGAGAAGTAGAAGGTATTTCTTTGTTTTCCATGGGGTTGCCCAAGTCTTTTCCTTTCTGCGCTACTAGGTCTCATCAGTCATCATGTTTCGTCCTTCGGAGGCGAGTGCTGCCATGTTTACTCTCTCCTGCCATTTGCAGTGTGAATCATGCTGTCTTGGTTGGTATTCCTCTACTTGTTCTAGATCTGTTCATTTCAGTTTTATCCGTGGACACACACACCTTCAAGTTTTGACAGTTCAGAGTTCCCCTAACCCCTCTCAGGACAAGGCTGGCTGCATTCCCCGGGAAGTGGAAGGTGAGTTCAGTTTAGAAGATGACCCAAAGCCAGTGTTCCCAGGGTGCATGAAAACAAAGTTCCAGGAGATTCTAGAACCTGTCCTCTCGCTGAATCGTCTTCCTTGCCAAATTGTGTTACTTCATGCAAGTTGGGTAGGCCAAGGATAATGTTGCCTTTGGGAGGTTTAACTGAATCAACCCGTGTGCAGTAGACCAACTGTCTACAGGGGAGAGGAGGACTGGCCTGGCTTACGAATTCCTAGCTGCGTCTCCCTAACGCAAGGCGAGGCAATCTGAGGATCCTTAACTTATTTATTTATTGCTTAATTTCTTTTACTGTTTCCTCTCTTTCCGGAGAAGAGCTATGCTGTTTAGATCTCTCTCCGCTGTCTCTTCTTTCATCTATCCATCCGTCTACTCATCTGTGACAAAGAAGGCAAAAACAAAGGCCAGTGGGTGGACAGGAAGAACTATAAGAACATAAGGTGTACTAGAAATGGTGGATCACTAAGTGGAATGCCTGTTGATACTTTTTAACAGCAGCTCACAGTTCACCACCTGGGCATTAGCTAAACACTTGGGTAGAAAAGTCTTGTGAATTTGACCACCATTTCGCATTTGCCAGTGTACAGACAGACCATCCCATAATTTAGACGTCTTCTTTTTAGAGAATTACGTCTGTGGTATAGTATGCCATGCAATACTACTTATTCAACCACTGTCTAATCTCCAATGTAGTTAATTCTATTTAATTGGTTTCTTTGTTCATTTTGCCACTTGTCTCAAGACTTCCCTTCTCTTATGGTCTTATTTCTAAATTAATTGTAATTAGATGAGTAATACATAAGCAGATTTTTCTTACTAAAATAACTTAATCTAAGTTTTTTTCTCTCTGTCCACAGTGGCTCAGGGATAGCCATTGTCTTTCTGTCAATTTATTCATCATCAACTTAAAAATATATTTTAAAAATATATTTTATTCTTTTAAAGGCAGTATTACAGGCTTAGGTGCGGTAGCCTAGTGGCCAAAGTCCTCAACTTGCACGTGCCAGGATCCCATATGGGCACTGGTTCATTGGTTCATGTCCCAGCAGTCCCACTTCCCACCCAGCTCCCTGCTTGTGGCCAAAGAAGCAGCAAAGGATGGCCCAAAGCCTTGGGGCCCTGCACCCATGTGGGAGACCTGCAAGAAGCTCCTGGTTCCTGGTTTCAGACTGGCGCAGCTCTAGCTGTTGTGGCCACTTGCAAAGTGAATCAGTGAACAGAAGATCTTCCTCTCTGTCTCTTCTCTCTGTATAACTGATTTCCCAATAAATAAATCTTTTCTTTAAAGGCAGTATTGCAGAGAAGGAAGGAGAGATTTTTCACCCTCTGGTTCACTACCCAAATAGTTGCAGTGTTTAGGGTTGATTCAGGCTGAAGCCAGGAGCCTCTTCTGGGTCTCTGATGTGGGTGCAGCAACCCAAACACTCAGACCCTCTTCTATTGCTTTCCAAAGGTCCACTAGCAGGAAGCTGTGTCAGCAGTGGAGCAGCAGGGACTTGAACCAATGCCCAAATGGGATGCCAATGTTGTAGTCAGTGGTTTAACCCATGATGCCACAACAGTGGCCACATCATCAACTTTTACAAAGGATTTTAAAACAGTATCACATTGTACAACTTGCTCTTTTTCCTTCGCGCACAGTAGCATGCCTTAAGAGATTTAGTCATATGTCTGTTTTAAACCCTAGATTAGATGCACTGCTATTTCCCCCCATGCCTAGTTGATGGATATGTGGGTTGTGATTCCTGGCTGTTGGAGAGTGTTACAAGAAGCATCCTCCTACACACTGGGACCTTCTTTTGCACATGTGCCGAGTTTCCTTAGAGCAGATATGGCCCTGGATTTGCTTCACATTTCACTGGGGCAGAATTAAGTTCAGGAGATCTATGGTAGAACATGGGGACTTAGTTAAGCACAAGGTAGTGCAGATGTGGATTTTATCAGTAGAGTTCACTTCAGGTGACCTTGTCCCCAAATCCATGTGGAGCATATGAGGGAATGTATATATTAAATAGCTTGGCCTAGCCACTGCACATCACAGGTATATGTCAAAACACGTTGTGCATCATAAATCTATACACATTTCACTTGCCAGTTGAAGAAAGGGGGCGAAAGAACTCCCAGGAGACTGGGAGAAGCCACGGCACAATTTCACAGTGGATTCCAAAGGCAAGGTGCCTTGGCACAGCACATGGGAAGCGCTGTGTGTTTGTGGTGCAAGGTATTTGAAGACAGTAAGGCGTGAAGCATTGAGACACACCCTAAGGTGCACAGTGGTGTTGGTCTGCTTTCCCTCAGGGCCGGCAGCATGGCACAGTAGACGAAACCTCGACTTGGGGTGCCTACGTCCTGTATCGGTGTGCCTGGCGGGGGTCTTGAGGCTTCCAATCCAACTTCCTGCCGATGTGCATGGTGGGAGGCAGCAGGGAGGGAGCTGTCATCCTGCCACTCATGGGGACACTCACTCTGAGTGCCAAGCTGCTGGCTTTGGCCTGGCCCAGCACTGGCTCTTGTGGACATCTGGGGAATGAACCAGCAGATGGAAGATCTCTCTGTGTTTATATCTCTCTGCTTTTCAGATAGATTAAATAACATTAAAGAATTGTTAAACATTTATTTAGAAGGTAGATTTTACAGAGCAAGAAGAAGAAACAGAGAAAGTCTTCCATCTGCTGATTCATGTCCCAGATGGCCACAAACAACCAGAGCTGAGTTGATCCGAAGTCAGGAGCGAGGAACTTCTTCTGGGTCTCCTTCGTGAGTGCAGGGGCCCAAGAACTTGAGCCTTCCTCTGCTGCCCTCCCAGGCCACAAGCAGGGAGCTGGATGGGAAGTGGAGCTGCAGGGGCACGAACTGGCACCATACAGGATTCTGGTGCCACTGGGTGGAGGATTAGTTCTGACTCGCCTCTGCACCTGTTGACCAGGGCCCAGTGCAGTGACCTAGTGGCTAAAGTCCTCATCTTGAATGCATCAGGATCCCATGTGGGCACCAGTTCTAAACCCGGCAGCCCCACTTCCCATCCAGCTCTCTGCTTGTGGCCTGGGAAAGCAGGCGAGGATGGCCCAAAGCCTTGGCACCCTGCACCTGTGTGGGAGACCTGGAGGAAGCTCCTGGCTTCGGATCGGCACAGCACCAACTTTTGCGGTCACTTTGGGAGTGAATGATCGGATGGAAGATCTTCCTCTCTGTCCTCCTCTCTGTATATCTGACTTTGTGACAAAAATAAAATAAAAAACCCTGTTTAAAGAAAAAAAAAAACCCTGTTGAATCAAATAAAAGATGCTGAACATCTCTGTTCATTTGGAAAAGGCAAACCAAAATCAGAAGATACTACTTTGCAACAATTAGGAAAGCTACTAATCAAAAGCAAAGTAAAGCAACTGGCGACAATGATGTGTGTCGTTGAGGCTGTAGACCCACCGGAGCACTGATACCCTTGTGCATCGCTAGCGAAAACGTGCCACTGCACAGTCGCTAAGCAAAATAATGCGTGGTCTTCTCAAAAATAATCAGCAGGAATATCCTGCGACACAGCACTTTTCCCTTCCCGGCATGCAGCGAGCGGAAGCCGAGCCGAGCCCGGAAGAAGTGTCTGCGTACTCCTGCCCTCACATTCCTCACATGAGCCACAAGGCAGAAATCACCTGATGTGCATCAAAACACAGAAGAATGGACCAAGCGTAATGTCCTTACAGGGCACTGTGACCCAGCCTTGAAAGGAAGGACAAGGCTTCGCAAAGGCTTATTTTAAAAAATTTATTTGATGTATTTGAAATGCAGAGAGACTCAGACAAAGACCTCCTCTCTCTGGTTCACTTTCCGAATACCCACAGCAGCCAGCTTGCAGCTGGGAGGCAGGAACTCAGTCTGGGTCTCCCACACGGGTGGAAGGACCTGGGGTCTTCACTGTTGTCTCCCAGGAAACTGGATTGGAAGCAGAAGTGCTCAATTTGAACCAGGTCCACTCTTCAGCATGCAGGTGCCTTAACTAGGAAGTCATAGGCCTGCCTGAAAGGGGGCGGGTGGGGGGGGGGAAATCCTGACACATGTTACAACATAAATGAAGCTTAAAGACGTTGAGTGAAGTCAGCTGGTCATATTGTGTGGTTGGTTGTAGTACAGCATGTTAAGCCGCTGCTTGTGACAGACACAGCATCCCTTATCAGAGTGCTGGTTCAAGTCCCATTGTTGTGTTTCTGATCTACTTTCTTGCTAATGTGCCAGGGAAGGCAGCAGAGGAGGGCTGGGCTCATGTCACCCATGTGGGAGACCCATATGCAGTTCCTGGCTCCTGATCTCGGCCTAGCCCAGCTTTGACGGTTGCCTTCGTCTGGGGAGTGGATCAGTGAAAGCAAGGGGGATCTCGCCTCATATCTGACTCCCTTTTTTATCTCCCTGGTTTTACAACATATAAATCTTTTTTTTAAAAAAAGATTTATTTATTTATTTTTATTGGAAAGATAGATACAGAGAGAGGAGGAGAGACAGAGAGGAAGATCTTCCGTCTGATCATTCACTCCCCAAGTGGCTGCAACGGTTGGAGCTGAACCAATCCAAAACCAGGAGCCAGGAGCTTCCTCCAGGTCTCCCACTTGGGTTGCAGGGTCCCAAGGCTTTGGGCTGTCCTCGACTGCTTTCCCAGGCCACAAGCAGGGAGCTAGATGGGAAGTGGGCCGCCGGGGTTTAGAACCAGTGCCCATATGGGATCCTGGTGCATTCAAGCCGAGGACTTTAGCCACTAGGCCATGCCGCTGAGTCCAATGACGTGGATTCTTACAACGATGCAATTTTAGTTGTGAATATTTTGTTTGAAAATGATGAAGAAAGAGTGTACTCATCTGGTAAACCATTGAAGAATTACCCAGAGAACAAAGGAACATTGCAAGGAGAAATTAATTCAATTTTGGAAAAGTGCAACATTTAACCGAGTCAAGCCTGCCATGAGATCCAATGGAGAGTTAGCTTCAAAACTCTTCCAAATGTAGGGAGGTACATTATCTGTTCACAGCTTTAAAAAAAAATCTGTAGAATAAATCTTTTGAAATTTTTTTAACATCTGACAAAGAGCTTCTGTTTAATATGAAAAAAAAAAGGTTTCTATGATGCCAGATGGTGCTCCGGCTATGTTGAGTAAAAAGTCTGGATTTATTGAAATTTCCAAACAAGAGACTGATGTTTCCAAGCTTCGTTCCACCATACGTTCGGCATTGAAAATATTGGAGCTGCTTTCGGAAGCAGACGCTGCAGATCCAGTTGTTGGGCTGGTTCTCTGTGCAGTGTGAGTCATCACCAGCAAGTGGGCGTTGTCGAAGAAATGGAAGAAGACAGCTAACGTGATGATCTGGAATCTTTGCCATGGTTCACTGGTTGAATTGTAGAAGTTCTCCCAGGATTTACTGTCCTATCAATTTCAGCTTGACATTTTCTAAAAACAAAAGGAACGCTTGGGCTAAAATCCTTGCCTTGCACGCCTGGGATCCCATATAAGTGACAGTTCATGTCCTGGCTGTTCCACTTCCCATCCAGCTCCCTGCATGTGACCTGGGAAAGCAGTGGAGGACGGCCCAAAGCCTTGGGACCATGCACCCATGTGGGAGACCTGGAAGAAGCTCCTGGCTCCTGGCTTTGGATTGGTTTAGCTCCAACCATTGTGGCCATTTGTAAATCAGTGGATGGATCTTTCTGTATCTCCTGTTCTCTGTAACACGGACTTTCCAATAAGAATAAAATAAATCTTAAAAAAACACACACACACACATAAAAGGAATGTTTGCCAAGTATTCAGTGATCAAAGTCATGGGCAGCCAGACTGCTGGGTTCAAGCCCTGCTCCCAGTTCCAGCTTCCTGCTAACACACACACCCCAGCAGGCAGCAGGATGGCTAAGTGGTTGGGTTCCTGCCTCCACATGGGAGATTTGTATGAAGTTCCCAGCTCCTGGCCAAACTCTGAGAAAGCAGAGGAGGATGACCCAAGTCCTTGGGTCGAGACCCAGAAGAAAGTCCTTGCTTCTGGCTTTGGATCAGCTCTGCTCTGGACTTTGTGGTTATCTGAGGGAGTAAACCAGAAGCTAGAACATCTTCTGTCTCTTCCTCTCTATCTCTCCCTCTCTTTGCCTCTATAACTCTACCTTTCAAATAAATAAATACATCATTTAAAAATGCAGGTGTGGGCCCGGCGCAGTGACCTAGCAGCTAAAGCTCTCACCTTGAAAGCGCCGGGATCCCATATGGGCGCCGGTCCTAATCCTGGGAGCCCTACTTCCCATCCAGCTCCCTGCTTGTGCCTGGAAAAGCAGTCGAGGATGGCCCAAATCCTTGGGACCCTGCACCCGAGTGGGAGACCTGGAGGAGGTTCCTGGCTTCAGATTGGTACAGCACTGGCCGTTGCGGTTACTTGGGGAGTGAATCAACATACGGAAGATCTTCCTCTTTATATGTGACTTTGCCACAAAAACAAAATAAATCTTAAAAAAAGAAGCAGATGAATTAACAATAAATATTAACATAGTTGGTCCTTTAGTAACTCTGGGAGAATTTGTTCTAGAATGTCACACCCAGGACTGGGCCAGGTAGAAGCCAGGAGCCTCCCACACAATGGCAGGGATACTGGTGTTTGGGTCGTCACCCAGGGCCTCTCAGTGTGTGCCCCAGCAGTCAGGTGGATTAAAGCAGAGGAGCCTGGTTTGAACCAGACTTGCCCATATGGGATGCGAGTGTCTCAAGCAGAGACTTCACTGCTGTGCCCAATGCTCATTCCTTTCCCAAAATATTTTGAATTTATGTTTGCTTGAAATCACAGATATGGACCTTTGGATATGGGAGACATATAGATCAACTATTGTCAATAAAATGTAACATCTGGAGCTGCTACGATGGCTCAATTGGCTAATCCTCTGCCTGCAGGTGCCACCATCCCATTTGGAGAAAGGCCTCTCTGGCGCCATCAACATCAACTTCCTGCCAATGCCCACTTTGGGAGGCGGCAGTGGTGGCTCCAGAACGCAGATCCCCGGCACCTCTGGCTCCTGGCTTCTTCCTGCTTTCACTGTTGCAAGCCATGACTCCAGGCCCTATTCCATTTCTGATCTTGCTCCTTGCCAACGGTCTGGGACAAGCATAGAGGATGGCCCAAGTGTGTGAACCCCTACAACTTACATGGGGGGTCCAGATGAAGCTCCTGGCTCCTTGCTTTTCCCTGGCCCATCCCTGTTCATTGTGGACATTGGGGAGTGAAGCAAGAGATGGAAGTCACCTCTCTGACTCCCCACTCCACCAGCCATAAATTTGACTTTCCAATAAATAAATCTGTAACCAAAAAACAAAACAAAACAAAACAAAACAAAAAACAAAAAAACACCGTTCTTCTGCATATAACACAGTGACTGATCAAGGCAGTTTTGTTTCACCAATGCTGGACTTACAGACATCGCTTACTGTACGTAGCGAGGGGGACATACGTGGAAGCTGGCATGCTCTCCTTTCCCATCCTGATGTGTTTTCTAGTCTGTCCTTTTTATCACCACCGCTGGCACCTTAACCAGTAGCCATGAACCTCAGGAATGTCGCTGACCAAGCAGACTGCACCTGCTCACCTTTCCTCTCCTTTCTGAATTCCAACGATGCCTCCTCATTTGCCTTCCTGCCTCCTTTTTCCTCTGGCCTCCCTCTCCCCTTGCATCCTCTGCAAGTGGCCATCGATTTTCCCAGCACTGTGGATTGCCCTGGAGAGAGTACATGGGTAGCAGCGTTCCCGAATGACGACTCACCGTCACACATGATACCAGCACCTGCAGAAGGTGAACCCGCCCTGGGACCAGCAGGGCTGCGTTTCGCATCTTACCCTCTGTGCCCTGGCCTGACTCTGAACTTCACCCTAGCCACTTTTCCAAGAATGTGTCCTCTAGTTCCTTAGACGCTCAAGCAGCTCTGGGCTGAACGGGGTTGACCCAGACCACCCCCCAACATGATAATACCTGTTACACTCCTCCGGCAGCGGAATGTCTTGAGAGCCAGGGCACCTGGCTTCTAGGCCTGGCTCTGCCACTAGTTGCATGACTTTTGGCAAATCACATCACCTCTGTGGACCTCAGTTTTCATACCTGAGAAATGAAGGGGTTGCATGACGTTAGTGATTCTCCATTTCTGTACTTTTAGTTCCCTCCCAGAAGACCGGTGACGCATGCGCGCATGGACCTATGGGACACAGATTCGTAGGGGTGCAGTCACATTTCATTCCTCTGCTTCCCGAGCAAAGCAGGATGGAAGGGGTGTGCTCACACTGGATCATGTTTTAATTTGACAAAATGCTCTGCAGGCTTGGTACTTATTGAGCATTTAAGTTTCCACCTTCAGAGTTGAGAGAGAGAGGGAGGGAACACAAAAGAAGACCGCATTCTTTGACTAGAGTGGAATGAATATGAGATGGGAACTTGTGGATGTGCTGATCTCTCTGTTGGTTTCCGTCCTTGCCAATGTCCCTTATTGCGACGGTCTCTCTGAAGCTTATTCTCACAAAGACACAAAGCCAAAGATGTGTGCTCATACCCAGCTGAAGAACCAAGCCCACGGCGACGCCAGAGGGGAGGAAGAAGCAAGCAGGACGCACGCTTTCTGCAGAGGGACACTGGGCGACACCCCTCTCCACCCGAGCTCTGCCGCGCTTACAGGCTTCGGGAGCCACCTTTCGCGACTTACTCTTTTGTGAACCAAGGTTGATAGCTGTGAAATTCGGCACTCCTACATCTTGCCCAGTATCAAAACTGCTGCCAAGTCACCGGGCTTCATCCTGCCATCACCTGCGTGGCTTAGCCCCACCTAAGGTTACGTTTCCACTTTCCTGTTGTGGAGAACGGCTCCCCTTGGCTGCACCAATTGGCGCTGCTAGATCAGAACCCTAGTGCCGGACACCGCCTCCCACATCAGAACTGATTCAACCCGTCCCAGTCATCCTCCTCTCTCTTTTTGTCATCCTCGACTTGAGCCTGCTTCTTCTCTGGTAGATAATAGGCTGAGGGAAGGCAAATTCATTCACTGTTCTTTTAGCCCTACCAAAAAAAAAATTATGGCGGTGGGAATCTCTCTCATTTCACACTGGAGTGTTTGGGTTTGGTTCCGGCTCTGCTCTCAATTCTAGCCTCCTGCCAGGGCCGTCCCTTGAACCCGGGCGCTGCAATGTGGGCTGAGTGCCTACTCAACTTGAGCCTTCCACCTTGTGCCAAATGCCTCGCCCCTCCTCATCTCATGCTCTCTTAAGATGCACAATCAAACAACTGCAAAAATCTGTTAGCCCTCAGCATTTGCAGGCCCTCACATCCCGTGTCCCCTCATCCCTCTGTAGTCTGGCATCTGTGGCTTTCACATGAGTGGAACGGCTTCTCCTGGCAACACCATGTTCTGGGACAGTGCCAAGGCCTGTGGGCAAGTGCTCCCTGCCTCTCACTGGATGTCCTCATTCTAAATCCCCCTTTGTTTGCATGCTCTTGGATGAATGCAGTATCCTTACCCATGGGTGGAGGGACAGAGAAACAAATGTTTAAAACACAAATGTCAGAGTAAAAATCTCCTTGCTGCTGCACAAATAAAAAGACAATTAGGGAGGGAGGGAAGTATGGTTGTTTTCTTAGAATTGTATCTACAGGGCCCAGCACAGCAGCCTTGTGGCTGACGCCCTCACCTTGCATGTGCCACAGGATCCCATTTGGACGCCAGTTCTAACCCCGGCGGCCCACTTCCCTTCTAGCTCCCTGCTTGTGGCCTGGGAAAGCAGGCGAGGACGGCCCAAAGCCTTGGGACCCTGCATCCATGTGGGAGACCCAGAAGAAGCTCCTGGCTCCTGGTTTTGGATTGGCTCAGCTCTGGCCATTGTAGTCACTTGGGAAGTGAATCATCAGTCGAAAGACCTTCCTTTCTGTCTCTTCTTCTCTCTGTATATTTGACTTTCCAATAAAAATAAATAAATCTTAAAAAAAATTGCATCTACAAAATTCATGAGATCTGTCTTCTTTATATGAATAGAAAATAAAATTTCATGAAAAATGTATGCTACAGAAAAACTATGCATGCATTTCTCCTTTTTTTTAATTTCTACCTCTTTGTGCTAAAAATAAAGTTAATCACAAAGAAAATTGCAATTGCTTCCATTTTTCCGGAATGATTGGTATAAGGGAGGCAGGCTGCACTCATACGAAGGAGACTATAAAGAGGGAGGCCATATGTCTATGAATATAGAACATATACAGAGACTTATTTGTTCATCATGCATTTTTTTATTCACACACATAGGGAATCCCTGCTGTGTGCCCGGCACTGAAGCAGGTGCTACAGTTGCAAAGACGAATAAGACACAGTAACAGGTTTTGAATGTATCCCATCTATTAGCAAGACAGCGATGCGTTTTACTTATGTACAAAACATTGGCATGCAGTATTTAAACCATTTTAAAGGCTTATTTATTTTTATTGGAAAAGAGGGTTTACAGAGAGAAGGAGAGACAGGGAGAAAGATCTTCCTTCTGTTGGTTCACTCCCCAAGTGGCTACAATGGCCAGAGCTGAACTGTTCTGAAGCCAGGAGCCAGGAGCTTCTTCTGGGCCTCCCCACATGAGTGCAGGGTCCCAAGGCTTTGGACTGTCCTGTACTGCTTTCCCAGGCCACAAGCAGGGATGTGGATGAAAAGTGGAGCAGCCGGGACACGAACTGGCACCCATATGGGATCCCAGGCATGCAAGGTGAGGATTTAGCTGATGATCCATCGTGCTGGGCCCAATATGTAGTATTCACATGGAAAGTTGTGCATCATGAATGCGTAGTTGGGAGAGTGTCCCAGGCTGCACCTGTTGCTGTTAGTAGCACCTGGGTGGATCGACGAAACCTTAGCACCCACGGATCCCAGCTGTGCCTCTTCCCAGCCTCTGCCTCGCTTCGGTGCTCACTGCTTTGGCACCCGGAGAAGTGCTGCCTGTTTTACGTAAATGGAGTCACAGAGAACCCCGCAGAATGTGCTCCATGAACCTCGCTCCTCCCTCCCACGACGGGCCCCGCGAGAATCACTGACGGTGGGGGCCCCCGCTACACACCTTTCACTCCCACTGCTGTCTAAATTCTCTTTACAAAAATGACGTCTACCCACATGAGCCCTTGCCCTGCTTTCAGGAACTGTGTGAGGTAAAGACTTATTGATTTATTTTCACTTACAGGGAGAGAGGGAAAGACAGTGAGAGAGGGGTTCCTTCTCCCACATGGCCACAACAGCCAGGGCTGGGCGGGGTGGAAGCCAGGAGCCGGGTGCCAAGCATGTGGGCCATCTTCTGCTACTTTTCCCAGGCCATCAGCAGGGAGCTGGATCGGAAGCAGAGCAGCTGAGCCTGAAACCGGCGCCTGGCCATGGGGGGCCAACGTCACAGGAGGCGGAGACGCTGCTGTACCACCAGTGCAGGCCCCCACTGAGCAGAAACGCTGGTCCCCCTCCCTGTAACGTTTTCTCTGCTCTTCCTTCATTGTTTTTTCCCCAGCCCTCATTGACCACCTTCTCAGTATACTACACACTTCTCTATCTTATCGATGATTTGTTCCTTGCCTATTATCTGGTGTCCATGGAGTTAGACACAAATGAACCTCCGCTACACGCACAGGATGCCCAGGGCACTCGCAGCTTAGGCAGTGCCGCCAGCTTACTAACCCAGAGCAGAGATGCAAGACCTGCAGCAATGGGCACCTTAGCCCAGAATGCCTGGTGCCACTCTGCTGCTGGGACTGAGGCCACAGACCCAAATGCCGAATGCTTACGGGAAAACCTTCCTTAAAATGTTAAAAAAAAAAAAAGGAAAGAAAGAAAAAAAATTTAATTTACATAATTGAAAACAGGAAAAAAAAAAGTCTATTCATAAGGATTGTCCTTACGACAATGATTGGAAACTGGATGTTGGGTTTCTGGCTTTCTCTTCTTTTGCAGCTTTTAATAAGAGACATCTACTGATGAATTAAAAGCCAAAGTATAACGTGGTAAGTGAAATGCAGTTTAGCCTAGTACGACAGAAGCAGGTCGACATTTGCAAATCGACACGAGCATGGTCCTGGAGCCCCGTGGCAGCTTACAGAAGTCACACCTCTAACATGAACAATAATGGAGCAGTGCCTGGCATCTAATTGGCACTCAGATATTTCTTGGGAAAAATGAACAAAAATGCACCGAGATCTTAAAACCATGCTCATAGGTCACATAAGAAAAACACAACCCTAGAACATCATTTTACTCATAAATGCTGAAAAGGTGCTGAAAAATAAACACACACACACACACACACACACACACACACACACACACACACACACAACCAGCCCTCCCCGATGAACACCCTTGGCAAGCCGTGAGGAAGGACTGGAGCAGACCTCGCTCTGCAAACCTCTGCAATCTGGCTTGTGCTGGCCCGCAGCCATCGATCCTGCGTCTCCCCAGGGCCCTGCGTGTTCTACAGATTGCCAAATCCAAGGCACTTGGACGGGCACCAAGAAGCACGCGCTGAATTAAAGACATGGGTGAGGCTCTCCGATCAATAGTTTGATATCACCCCGAACAATAGAACACCAGCGTTGCGTCTTGAAAATCAGAAGTAAAAGCAGGCTGTGGATTATCGTTACCGTCCTTGTCACTTAAGGGTGTTTCCGGAAGCTCGAGGAAAAAAAAAAAAGTCATGGAAACAAAATACAAAGATATAATAGATTTGGCAACAAAAAGATAAAACTGATGTTTCCTTGCACGAATCCTCAGAGAATCAGTCACAAAGGATCAGAAATGATGTGAGAGCTCTGAAAGCTTATAAAATAAACACACAGAGAACAATAGTTTTCTCCCAAATATCAGCAAACATAATGTTTATGGAATGATGGGTAGTAAGGCAATGGAGAAAGTAAAATATTTAGAAGGCATAAAATTCCACAAAGAAGAAGAAAAGCAATCTAGGTAAGATGACAAAAACCCCAGCATTATGAATGAAGAAAGAAAAAAGCTGTATGGAGGGCCCAGGGCCTAGTGGCTAAAGTCCTTGCCTGCACCTATATCCCATATAGGTGCCAGTTCTAATGCTGGCGACCCTGCTTCCCATCCAGCTCCCTGCGTGTGACCTAGGAAAGCAGTGGAGGAAAGGTTGTCCAGTTCTTGGGTCCCTGCACTCACGTGGGAGACTCAGAAAGAAGTCCTGAATCAGATCGGCTCAGCTCTGCCCCTTGTGGTCATTTGGGGAGTGAATCAGAGCATGGACTCTTTCCATCTCTCCCTGCCTTTCAGATAAGCCAATCCATCTTTCAATGAGTGAATGAATAAATGGGAGAGGGGTAGAAAAACTCGTGGTAAAGATTCTGGAGGGAAGATGGTTCTTCCCAGCTGGCCTCTGAAAACACAAGATGAGTGTTAACAGCTACAGAGAGCCTGAGGTCCTTCAGGGCAGTCATCCACTAACCACAGCACCACACTTAGCCTGACTCAGTCAGGCCCCAGCTCTCTTTCTGCTGGCTCCAAGAGGATAAGGCATGCAAGGCGAAAACCCCAGATCGCCTTTCAGAGCAAAGGAATAAATAAGCAATTTTCTTGAGGAAGCCTCTGAACTTGCATGCTGGCCTAGACCTTGGGAACAGGATCTCCACAAACAGGTAGGAAAAAGGCCGAGGTGTTAGAGGAGTTTCTGCCCCTGGTCACAGCCACACGTGTAACCGTGGAGATTTCAGAGTGGCCGCAGGGCTGCAGGAGGCCCATGGCGGCCTGGATAATGGGAGGCTATCAAGGAGGGCACAGAATGTAAGGACCGTATCCACTTCTGTGCCCTACCACCCCAAGAGCTAGCTCAGTAGCACAGCTTCCCCAAGGGCAAATCTTCTGGAGAAAGTTTCCCAGAACTTTCTCTAGTGTCTGGAGGAAGGCCTTGTGGTGCAACAAGTTAAACCCTGGTGCGTCCCATCCAGTTTCTGCTCCTGTGCCTGGGAGGCAGCACCAGACGGCCCACGTGCATGGGTCCTTGCTACCCACATAGGTGACCCAGGTGTGAGTTCCCAGCACAAGGCTTCAACCTGGGTCAGGCCTGCCATGCTGGGCATTTGGTGAGTGAGCCAATGGATGCAAACTCTGTGATCTTCCTTTCTGTCACTCTGTCTTTCAACTAAACAAATAGATAAAGTGTGAGATCCGGGACTGGGAGTGGGCCCAGTAGGGAAATGGTAGGCATATCTCTGACGGGCTGCAACTCTCACTGGTGAGTATGAGAACCAGGGCTAGGGGTGAACCTTGATAGTCAGGTGGTGCCACTGCCAGCATGAATGTGGACTGGATGGTGGGGTTAGTGGGACTGAGCCAGGCTTCAGTGTCCACTGCTGTGTATGAGAGCTGAACGGGATGTGGGACAGACTGGACTAGTCTGCTGCACATGTTGGCATGCACAGAACCCAGGGCTGGGGGCGGGCCTATTGGGGTCTATTGGGACCTATTGGGGGTTACTCTGACTGGGCTGCAGCTCCTTGTATGTGAGGGCCAAGTGTGTGATGGGCAGGGCCGGGCTGGGCTGCAGTATCCATTGGTTTACATAAGAGGGAGTGCTGGAGACAGAATTGACCCAACAATTGCAACTGCCAGTGTGTGTGTAGGCTGATGTGGGGGATGGACAGAGCTGGACCCTGCACTGGCAAACACACACGAGGCAGGGCTGGGATGACTTCAGACAAGGTTTCTTGGGGTATTCCCTCCTGCTGAACTACTGGACTCAGAACTGCAACCATGGGGAGGATTATGGGAGCTGTGGTCTGACCATGGAATGAGGAGAAACTGGGTCTCCTCACTGGCATGGACAGAGCAGTGGACGGCATACCCAGACGCACGTGGACGATATGGCAGTCCATTGGAAGCTGCAGAGGACATTGGATACCATAGCAGAGGAAGGAGGGTAGAACAAATTGATCTACTATCCCAACCAAGCATTGGCAGCAAATATCTGGGTGAATGAGACTCTGGGGTGGACTGTGTCAGCCAGCTGACCTTGGAAGGATGTCCTCATCCTTGGAGTGGTGAGATCAACAGCATGCTCCACGTTGGATGACACTGGGTGGCTATTCCCCATCCCTGTGTGCTGAAGCAGTTGGGAGGCTGGGTGAGGTTTCTCCCATTATCTTTCCCCTTTCCCCAGATACAGGAAGAAGGAAAAAGGAAAGCTGGAAGCAATGGTCTCACTCACATTTCCCTAAACCCTGATCCTTCCCACCCTAACCTACTATGTTAAGATCATCAACAGACACCTGGAACCTGCATCTCTCGTCTCTTAATATTATATGGGATGACAGGAAAAACAGCATCTGTAGTTTGGTTTCTTAGAGTTACAACATCTCAGAATTATCCACTGTTTCTTTTTCGTTCATGTGTGTGCCACACAGGTGAGAAGAGCTGGGTCATGCCTCCCCACCTAGAAGTGGTTTCACTCCGTGCTAAAACGAGTGAAATGGCTGGTACTGTGACAATTTTGGTGCTCCCACCCCCTTTGTATTGCTGTTTGTGTTATGCAGCACATAACCCTGCTGCTAGATTTGCATATGGTTAACTTAAAAAAAAAGATTTATTTATTTTACTTAGCGTAAAATAACTTAAAAGTCAGAGTTACAGAGAGTGTGAGGGAGAAAGGAAAGAGAGACCTTCCTTCTGCTGGTTCACTCCTTAAATGGCCAAATGGCCCAAACTGGGTCAATCCAAAGGTGGGAGCCAGGAGCTTATTTTGTGTCTCCCAGTGGATGCAAGAACTCAAGCTCTCGGGCCCTCCTCTGTTGGTTTCCCAAGCCATAAGCGGGAAGCTGGATAGAAAGTGAAGCAGCTGGAACTCAGATTGGTTCCCATATGGGATACCAGTGCCTCAGGCAGAAGCTTACTGTGCTACACCTCCATGTCGACCCGTTATGATACGTTTTATTTTTTTTTCCCAACATTATGTTTGTTCTAAACATGGGGCTAGTTTTATAAGCATGTTGACAATGCCATGATGTGTGGGGTTGAGCATTGTGGCTTGGCTGTTGAAGCCACCACCTGCCACCATGGCGTCCCATGTGGTTGACGGTTCAAAGCCAGGCTGTCCTCCTGACCTGGCTCCCTGCTAATGCTCCTGGGAAGGCAGCAGAAGATGGTTCAAGTACTTGGGCCCTGCATCCGTGTGGGAGACCCACATGAACTTCCTATCTCGTGGTATCTTATAACTCTGTCTTCCAAAAGAGATTAAAAGTAAACCTGTCAAAAAAAAGTCCACAATGTTTTTTTTTAATGGTCTTACATCCACTTTTGCTGCTGTTTTGGCCTTTCTCCCTTTAGAGAACAAAATAGATCAATTGCAAAATGGGAGGTATTTATTGTGTTCTTGGCTCAGGAAAGGGTTGACAAGAGGGATGCGAAAGGGTGTGAAATCTCCGGCAGTGTCATGCAGCTCTCTGACGGTCCTTCCTCAGAGCGTGTGCATGGGAGGCAAGCAGAAGGTGTGTCCCTCATTCAGCATGATCCAGTTTGCAGACGTTGGTTGCCATGCTTCCCACGCGCTTTCCGTTTCAGCTGCTGGTCTGAGATCATCACGTCCTGAAGGCCCAATTGCTCATGATACTTCCCAAGTGTGGTGTTCGTACTTCTATTCTTATCATTGCTCTTACACTTCAATGAACCACCACATTGTAGTCATTTATTTTTGTTCACCAGAGCCATCCCACAACATACTAGTAACAGAAAAAAAAAATGCAAACTTTACACACAAAAGCAATCATGCAAATGAATAGCTCACAGATACTATGTCCTAGCAGTCAGACCCGTTTGTGCCACCTGCCCCTGAAATTATAACTAAAGCCATGACATAATTTGGTGACTTTTCTTCCATTTCAAATGGATAAGCACTTATTTTTCCCCCCAGTTTTCTATGCTGCGGAGGCTGTCGAATTACAGGAAGACTGTTTTATCAACAGGCTGTTCATGTTTTAGAAACTGTGATCTAAAAGAAAAAAAATCGTAACTCTCTGACATGTCATGATAAGATCAGCCATTTTCTAATCTATTCCTTTTTCTTTTCTCCTACAGGTTTACTTATTTTTATTGGGAAGGCAGATTTATAGAGAGAAGGCAAGATAGAAAGATCCTCCATCCACTGAATCATTCCCCAAATGGCTGCAATGGCAGGAACTTTGCAGATCTGAAGCCAGGAGCCAGGAGCCAGGAGCTTCCTCTGGGTCTTCCATGTGGGTTCAGGGTCTGAAGGCCTTGGGCCATCCTCTGCTAACCTAATAGGTCATAGGCAGGGAGCTGGATGTCATGCCTGTGCTCGAAGGGGAGGATTAGCCAATTGAGTCATCGCACTGGATCCTAATCTATTCCTTTGATTACTACTGTTACAACACTGCTCCCCTTTACAGGAACCTGATCTTGGGACCAGGGACCTCCCTAAGCATTTCTAATGGATTTTTCTTTTCCCTGTTTAAAATCATCCTGGGGAAGTAAGCTAGTACGGCTCTGATTGCAAATTTACAGAAGGGAAGCCTGAGGCTGGCAGAAGCGCTGGCTCTGGGTCAGGGAAGCAGCAGGAGGTGGAGCCGGGATGTCCCCTCGGCTTGTCGGACTCTTCGTGCCCGTGTGAGCTTGGATGCTTGCACGCACCATGTTCTCTCTCACCCACGATCTCCATGCACCCCAGCCAAGTCACAGAAACTGCGGTGCCCCAGGGAATGGACACTTCCCACTCTGCGTCTGTGCCCAGTTTGTTCCCTCTCTCCAGAAAGTTCTCTGCCGTTCCTCTGCTTAGCATCCGGGAGATTGACAACTTCTCCTTACCGCCCAATCCCAGCATCTCCATCCACAAAGTCTTTCCTTCCACTCATGTTCCAGGATTTAATTTTTTTTTTTACCTCATCTGTAATACTAGCCTGACTTTTCTTTCTTCCCATCTCTAAGACAAAAATGTAAAACTGTCTAGGTTGACAGCTGAGTTATTAGCAACCACTAAATGACGGGAGAATCAAGATGGTGGAATAGGGTAAGGACACGTTTAAATGGACGGAGAAACATTTAATCAGGATGAAGCAGAGAGAACACATTCCAGGAAATAGGAGAGGACAGAACAACAGCAGAGGGGCACCTGGAGACTGACGGATACAGGAAAGCAGCAGACACAACGGTGTGGTGTTGCAGTGACTGACACTCCGGTGGCATTCAGCTAATGAGCGATTTGAACTCCACTAGCAGGCAGAACTCCACCAGCAACCAGGTGGGAAGGGACTTTCACTGGGAGCTTGGGA
This sequence comes from Ochotona curzoniae, assembly GCF_017591425.1. Classification (NCBI taxonomy): domain Eukaryota; kingdom Metazoa; phylum Chordata; class Mammalia; order Lagomorpha; family Ochotonidae; genus Ochotona; species Ochotona curzoniae. The sequence goes on from NW_024465421.1 coordinate 11,495,722, forward strand.
GTTGAACCCAGACAAAGAACTGTCCATCCTGCTGGTCTGTTTGATTTGACCAGGAGCAGAGACAGAGCAGCAGATCCCAGACGGGCAGTGCGAGAATAGGGTGGATTTCACAGCTCAGTCAGCCCCCTAGAGCAGAATTGGGTGCCATTTCGCGTAAGGAGACAAAAGCAAGGGAAAGGACTGAGCATACACTGAGCTGGGAGTGAAATCATTTCTGACTCAGTGAACTGCATCAACGTGGCATTCTACAGGTTCCACCCAAGACAGGTCTGGGTAGCCCTCAGATCTGATGGCCAGCAGATCAAGAATTCTAGTAGTGGTACATCAGGCACCATTTTGTACACTGTGGCAATAGCTTTAGGACTGCAGGGGACAACAGTGAACTGTGCATGTGCTGAGCTCACAAGAACTCACTAAGTTCCAGGGATTGCACTGGTCCTGCAGGAAAATAATACTGACTGTGGCCTCGTATGGGTCAAAATAGGTCTATGTGGCACCCAGGCCTAACGTCCAACAGGTTCTGGCAAGAGCAGTGCCACCAACAACCTAGCTATATAAGACACCTGGTGTCTCGCTAATCCTGGGATCTGCTCCAACAGGAAGTGGGAGAAAGGTTTTACAGACAACAGGGCAGCCTCAGCACGGTATCACAGGAGGTGGAGACTGGTGAGCCAGGCGTTGGGGCTACGGAGTTCTTTGTGGAAATCTAACATAAGAAGCCAGACCTGGAATTCGCTGGAGGGAGTGGCACAATTGGCTGCAAGCAAAGAGTTGTGTACCAACTGCAATAAGTAAAATTGCATTGTAGACCTGTGGGTGACACAGCTTAGAAACCTGCCCCAAGGAGAAGACTCTGCTAACCAGAAGCACAATGACCAAGAGCAAAAGAAGAGACAAAGGCACAATAAATATTACTGAAAACTCCCCTGCAAAGGAGTAAAACCCTTTGCCAACCTCAGAGTTAACTGAGGATGACATCAAGAACATGGGAGAAACAGAATTCAGAAAACTCATTTTAAAGCTTCTGATCAACAATGAGAAGCACATACAAGAGTTCAAAGAATTTAAGGAAGTAATAAAGCAAATCAAGGCTGATATATCAGAAATTAAAAACACAGTAGAGCAAATTAAAAGTACAGTGGAGAGTCTCCAAAGTAGAATGAAGCAAGCAGAAGAAAGAATCTCAGAATTGGAAGATATTTCCTGTCACCAGGGAGAAGCAAACAAAATGCTGGAAGCAGAGCTGGATCAGGCCAAAAAAAGTATTCAAGAATTGAGAGACACTATTAAGAGGCCAAATATAAGAGTTATGGGAGTCCCAGAAGGTGCAGAAAGAGAAACTGGTTTTACAATTATATTTAATTAAATAATAAAGGATAATTTCCCTAGTCTAGAGAAAGAATTGGGAAACAAGATCCAGGAGGGCACAGAACTCCCAATAGGCTTGACCAAAAGCAATCTTCACTAAGACACACGATCATCAAGCTCTCTTCAATTGAACATAAGGAAAAGATTCTTAAATGTGCATGTGAAAAAAATCAATTGACATATAAAGGAATGTCAATTAAGCTCACAGGAGATCTCTCACAGGAAACTCTACAGGCAAGAAAAGAATGGAGTGACATATTCCAGATTCTAAAAGAAAAAAATTGTTGGCCTAGGATAACATATCCAGCAAAGCTTTCTTTCATCTTTGAAAATGAAATAAAATCCTTCTACAATAAAGAAAAGTTAAAAAAATTTGCCTCTTCCAAACCTGCCCTACAAATGATACTTTAAGATGTTCTCTTGACAGAGAAGAAGAATAGCACCCAACAAAACCAAAGGCAAATGTGAAGAACATCCCAGTAAAATGACAACAGAAGATTAAACCAATGAACAACCCATTCCTAAAATGACAGGACCAAAATACCACCCATACATATTAACCATGAATGTAAATGGCTTAAACTCAATCAAACATCATAGATTAGTAGACTGGATTAAAAAACAAAACTCTTCTACTTATTGTCTAGAAGAGACACACTTCACCAACAAAAATCAGCAGAAACTGTATCGCATGGGTTTTGATGTTTTCGGTTAGTTTCATCTCTTCAAAACACTTTCTTCTGATTAAATCATTCAATGACTCATGGATCATACAGTAGCATCATTTTCTTCAAGAAGGTTCTTGATCTTTATTTCTTCAGCTATACGTTAGTCATTTAGTAGCATGTTGTTTAACTTCATGGTATTGTTAATTTGTTTTTTTCCTGTTGTTGATTTTGTTTTGTGGCTTTTCATTTAAGGGGATATACAGTAGCTGTGTAATGGAGACTGTCATATCTAGTAACGTTATTTAACTTCATGGCATTGTAAATTTCTATTTTTCTTTCTATTTTTGATTTTGTGCTATGCCTTTTCATTTGAGTGGATGTACAGTAGCTGTGAAATGCAGACTAATATATCCAGATGTGAGGATACAATGTAGTATGCATTTCTACTTCCAGACAAAAATGGACTTACAATGAAACTGTTTACTATATCTTGACAATAGGATGCTGGACTCTCTGACATTGTCCATGCCCGCAATGGTGGACACATGACTGTGTATGAGGAACTATACTTTAGTAATGATATAGAGGAACTAGGTGGGGTGGAGATTTGGGGCAGGGATAAGGGAAATACCAGGAGCCTTTGGAATTGTATCATATAATAATAATAATAAAATATAAAATGTAAAAAAATAAAAAAAAACCCAAACAAAACAAAAAAATAATTACTAAATGACAGAACACAATTACTGCCCTGTGTCTGATTCCTCCCTGGTCTATCTTTAGCCAACTCCACTCACTGACTTCTGCCTCAGTGAACAGGCAGCTCCCTTCCTTAAAGATGGCATTGTGGGGCAGAGGAAGGAAAGTGTTCATTTTTATCGCAACTGCAACAGCAGCTAGTTAACTTGGTGAGACAAAGAGAGTATATTTTCTAGTTTATCCTTTTACTCTCTGAGCGTGAAACTTAACAATGGTAGATCGTTTCTCAATGCTAACTCTGAGAGACAGTGGGGAGATTGCTTCTGAATACTCCAGCAGCCCTCTGACGGTGGCAGTGAGAAATTAAGTGACAATTAGGAAAACCACAAATGAAGCAGTTGGGTTCTCTGAGAAGAAACCACCGACTAGTGATTTGGAGCAACGAGCTCTGGATTCTTTTTAACACTGACTTCGGCAGTACACATGTTTCACCTGTACCCCTGCCAATGTGCGTATTTATTCCTAACTTACGTATGTGGACCACTGTGGCAAGATTTGGTATCTTCCCAAATCTTCATGAAGTGGAAATGAAAGGGAAGGATGTAAGGATTCAGTGAGTCCTACTGTTGTGCTTCCTCACTCTGATCTTGTGCACCTGCTGGGATGTGTCGCCCTGCTGCTGACAGCAGGTCATTCGCAAACCCTTTGGAGCCTGAGTTGTTTCTCCGATACTTATAGTGGTATCACTATAGAGTGAGGGGATTCAGCTACGAGTTGTGGGGCTGCTATTCTTGGCTTTATTCAGGGTGCTGTTCTAGGAAGCGGGCTGTCCGCTGAGATGGAATACCCAGCTTCATGCCAGGCACATGCCAAGTGCTCATGAAGATGATGGGTCTTCATGGAGAGCAGTTCAGGATGAGCCTGACCAAGGCAGAGGCAAAAAAAAAAACAAACAAAAAACAAACAAACAAACAAAAAACCCAAAAACAAACCACATGCTCTGAGTGCAACTCCAGAACTGTCCAGAGAACACGGAGCCCTCCTCTCCCACGGACACAGATGGCTCCCCCCTTCTCAGCAGGTGTGTCGGGAGAACAGGACATGAAGGCACAGACCCGGAGCCAGACACCTGGAGTCCATAAGTTGGCTCTGCCGTTGACTGGGCATGGACCACTGAGAGTGTGTGATTTTCTCTCTCCCTGCCTTAGTTTCCTCGTCTACGCGGTGGATGTGATCTGAGTGCCTACCTTCGAGGCTTGTTACAGTGTGTAATGACACACCTGAGACATTGCTTTAAGTGTTGCATAGGTTTGTTGCATGTATATAATAATATCAATAAAAGATTTCTTGATTACACCAGCTGTTAAGAGAGCTCCTGGACCCATTTCTCACTCCCTCTCTCTCTGCGCGCCCCCCCACCTCTGTCTGTGTCTCCTTCTCTCTGTAAATCTACCTTTCAGATCTTCACTTCCTTTGGTTCAATTCCATGCTTTCCAAACCAGTCTCTTTTCACATGTGTGTGTTTATGTGTGTTTCTAATAGTATGAGCTGGTTAGCTGGCACAGAAAGCTGGGTTTCTCATTCTAAGTTAACATATAAGTTATACTACAGCGATTTGGGGGAGTGTGAGTCGACACTGCGGAGTTTCCAGAAGTCACAACACAGTCTCCGTCAGCATCTTGTGATGCCAGGAACCGGCTCCCGACCTGTCCTGGCGACACCTGCTTCCAGGAGGCTCTGAGTCCACACTGAGGCGCTGTTGAGCACCTAGCCTCTTTTAGCCTCTGAATCCAGCTCTCTTCCAGATGAGTAAGCTCTCCTGGTGCCCCCTGGCGCCTGTCTTCACCTTTCCTTTTTCCGTTTAACGTACACGGAGCCTGAACAAATCTGAAGTGCTCACTCAGTTGTTATCAATGGACATGCTGGTGTGACCAGGACACATTGGTGTGACCAGGACACGCTGGTATAACCATATCCATTGAAGATATAAACCATATCTGCACCCTAAAATCTGCCTTTGAGTCCCTCAAGGTCAGCGAAACCCACTATTCTAAATTTAAGCATGATAAGATTTGCTTTTCCTCTTCTAAAATTTTGTATAAGTAGATTCACAGAGAATGTGCTTTGTATTCTTTCATGTCTGGCTTTTTTCATTCAGCATTAGATCTGAGCAAGTCAGCCAAGGAATGGACCATTACTTTATTTATTTTTTTTAACCAGTGTGAAGTACTCTTCTTCTTACACTTTCCAGCTCCTAAGTATCTATCTAAAATATGACTTCAAAAAACAATGAGGAGGCATGTCAGAGTACAAGACACTTATACCTCACAAAGTTGGGAAACAACCTGGGAGTTGGCTGCACAAATGTATTTTTTGTATTCATGAGCTGTGACTTTCTGGAAGGTGCTACGTTTGAGTAACAGTTGTTAAATGCAATGCACTGCCCGGATTCTTCCACATGAACTTTTAGCTGAGAGGCAATAGAAACTCCCAGCAAGTTCATAAATACACATAAAGGCAGTGGTGACCCAGGACAGAAACACAGACTGCATGGGCACTTGAATTTTATTTATTGGGCCTGGGGTTGTAGCCTACCAGTTGAAATCCTTGCTTTACATGTGGCAGGACCTCATATGGGCACTCATTCGAACCCTGGTGGCCTTGTTTCCCATCCAGCTCCGTGCTTGTGCCCTGGGAAAGCAGTCGAGGACAATCCAAAGCCCTGGGACCCTGCACCTGTGTGGGATTCCGGAAGAAGCTCCTGGCTTCAGATTGACTCAGCTCGGCGATTGCGACTGCTTTGGGAGTGAATAATTGTACGGAAGATCTTCTTCTCTGTCTCTCCTCCTCTTTGTATATCTGACTTCGCAATAGAAAATAAATAGATAATAAGACACCTATCTATCTATTTATTTATTTGAAAGACAGGGTAAAGAAATTGAGAGATAGAAAGAGAGAAGGTCAGATATTTCCACCTGCTAGTTCACTCCCCAAAGGGCTGCAAAGGCTGCGGTTGGACTAGGGGCCTGGAACTCCATGCAGGTCTTCCCACATAGATGGCAAAGGCCCAAACACTGGATCATCTTCTACTGTTGTCCCAGGCGCATTAGCAGAGAGAGGGAACACAATTGGAACCACTGAGACTCGGGCTGGTGCCCGTATAAGATGCCAGCATCAAATCAGTGGGTTAACCTGCTGTTCCATGACACTGGTCCCTTAATAACATCAGTAGTACCTGTGACTATCACCAAGAAAAATCACAGACATTCTCGCATCCCACTAAATTTATTAGAGCTGTTTAGATTTATTTTTTTAAATTTTTTATTTATTTTTAAATTTTTATTGCAAAGTCAGATATACAGAGAGGAGGAAAGACAGAAAGGAAAATCTTCTGTCCGATGATTCACTTCCCAAGTGACCGCAACGGCCAGTGCTGTGCCGATCCGAAGCCAGGATCCTGCCAGGAGCTTCTTCCAGGTCTCCCACATGCGTGCAGGGTCCGAAGGCTTTGGGCTGTCCTCGACTACTTTCCCAGAGCACAAGCACGGAGCTGGATGGGAAGTGGGGCAGCTGGGATTAGAACCAGTGCCCGTATGGGATCCTGGTGCATTCAAGGCGAGGACTTTAGCTGCTAGGCCACCATGCTGGGCCCTAGAGCTGTTTAAAACGATCATTTGTACTTAGAGCACTTCAAAACTACAGTACTAGTCAACCTGCTACTAGGTTTTAAGCTTTAATATGTAGATACGGAACTGCATGCGTCAGCCTACATATAATTTCCTTTAAAATATATATTGGTGAATATATTTTAGTACCATTTGTTTCCTTTATAATGCTAAGTACTCTTCACATTTCCATGCATGTACTTTACACTCAGAAAGAGCACAGATTTAAGCAAACTACAGGATTTGTAGCACAAACACACACACACGCAGACTGAAGAGCCCCCGAACTACCACGCCTATTGGATAAATGCGTCACTGTGTAAGGATTTCAGCACACTGGCATTACTGAGAGAATAAGGAAACACCAGCCCAAAACTCAAGAACATTCTTCCAGTGCGGAGAACTTGTATAATATGGTTAAAAATTTGGCCTTACATATGAAATTTTACATCCAACCATCACATAATGTACATGCTCTTTTAAGGGCACATGCTAGGGTATTTTTTAAGATTTAATTTATTTTTAGAAAGTCAGATATACAGAGAGGAGGAGAGATAGAAAGATCATCTGTCCAATGATTCGCTCCCCAAGCGGCTGCAACAGCCAGAGCTGAGATGACTGGAAGCCAGGAGCCAGGTCTCCCACATAGGTGCAGGGTCCCAAAGCTTTGGACCATCCTCAACTGCTTTCCCGGGCCACAAGCAGGGAGCTAGAAGGGAAGTGGGGTTGCTGGGGTATGAACTGGCATCCATATGTGATTCTGGCTAGGCGACCATGCTGGGCCTGTTTTTTGTTTTTGTGTGTGTGTGTTTCTTTTTTTAATTCGCCAAATATCAAAGGATCACATATCAAACATACAAAATGTGTTCTCTGACTGTAATCACATTTAAAAAATAAGTTAATAGTAACTGACATGGTAGTTCACCAAGCTAATTCTTCACCTTATAGCATCAACATCCCACAGAGTTGCAAGTTGGTGTCCTAGCTGTTCCACTTTGGATCCACCTCCCTACTTATTATCTGGGAAAGCAGTGGAGGATTGCCTAAAGCCTTGGGCCCCTGCACCCATGTGGGAGACCCGAATGAACCTCCTGACTCCTGGCTGCAGATTAGCTCAGCTCTGGCTATTGTGGCTATTTGAGGAGTGAACTCTCCTTCTCTCTGTAAATCTGCCTTTCAAATAAAAAAAGAAATCTCTGCAAAAATAAGAATTTAATAATTTATATATTTTCTTCACAAAAAGCGAATAGCAATTTAAACTCAAAGGAACTAAAAAGAAGGAAATAATAAAGCTTATAAATTAATAAACTAGAAAGCAAATAGCTAATAATGAGGAATAAACAAAGCTAAGCACTGATTCTTTGAAAATCCTTTTGAAAAATTTAATAAATTCTTAGTAAAGCTGATCAGAAAAAATTAGGATAAAACAACATCACTACAAAGTCAGCATATATTAAAAAGCAACCAAATACAATGAATTAGATATAGTGAGCAAATGCCTAGCAAAACAACCTATAAAAAGTCTCTCACACACAAACCAAAGAGAAAATTTTGACTCCTACATTTAGCAATGAGATTAAATATGCAAGTAACACATTTCCCGCAAAGAAAACTTAAAAAAAAATTCATATGTGGCTCACTAGGGAATTCTGCTTAGTAGTCACGAAATAAAAGAAACAACACAGATTTTGACTTTCAATCAGGTACAGCACAAAACAATACTTCCCAGCTCATCTCGATGGTACAATCTTATTATCAAAACGAGATAAGAATTTATTGAGAGGAAGATTACAGAAACATTTCTCTCATGAATACAGGTGTAAGAATCAACAGAACACGTCAACCAACACAAAACTGGAGATATTCCATAAAAATCTAAACTGACAGATCCAATTGTCTAAGCAGTGCACCATATTGTCATGGTAGATTGTGATTATTCTAGATATGTAAGATTTGGATAAAATTTAAAATAGAATTCGCTAAACCAAAAGAATAAAATACCAAAAAAAAAAAAATCACTTTAGTATCTCAAAAGACACAGAAAGAGGATTTCGATACAATTCATCTGCAACAACCACCACATCTCTGAACAGAGGAGACGTAGGAAGAAATTTCTTCGTCTGACCAAACAGAAAACCACAAAAACAAATCCCTTCACCAAACACACTGCTCAATCACGTCGTGTTGAAAGCTTTCTTTTTGATTCCAGATTGCGACGGGGATAATTGCTTCCACCAACTCTATCACAGTGCGTGTGAGCTGTTAGTGGTACGAGGAAAGGAAAAAGAAACGAAAAGGTACAAGGATTGGAAAGAATAATAAAAAAGAAAAGAAATGAAACAGTGGGACATCTTCTTGGAGACTCAACTAATCCATACTCGATGCTCTGGCACTTTTATTTCTTTAGCCTAGAAAGATTGTTGCGCCCGGGGCATAAGGTCTGTACAAGAGCGTGGATGGTAGGGACTATGTGCAGTGCCCAGAAACGGACAAAACTCCAAGAACCCCCGAGAGCTGGATGGACAAGCAGGCAGCAGTGCGCGCCTGCAGTGACTCCATCAGTGAAACGGACTGTATGTTTACATATATAAACACGGATGAATCCCAAAGACGAAATTCTGAGCGAAATCAACAAGCCACGGAATGTCTACATTAAAATCTGGGAAGAAACGACATAGCATAGAGAGTGCACACTTGTATGATAGAATCAGGAAGAGGTTGGAGAAAAGATCATTATAAAACTTGGAGATGGGGGCAGGCATGTGGATGAGTGGGTTAAGCCACTGCTTGGGCTGTCTGTATCCCACCCTGGAGAACCTGGTGGGAACCTGACTACCTTGCTTCCAATGCGGCCCAGGTGTCTGGGTCCCTGTCACCTACGTGGGAGACCTGGGTGGAAGTTGTTGGCCTCTGGCTTTGTTTCGGCTTAGCCCTGACTTGTGGGCCTCTGGGCAGTGAAGCATCAACGGAATATCTCTTCCTCTGACACGCTTCCTTCCTCTGTTTCTGTCACTTTGCCTTTCAAATAAATAACAATACGTAATTTTTTTAAGTCAAGCTAGAGATTGCACCTAAGGAAGATGACAAGAGATTGTATCTGGGCCCAGCACCGTAGCCTAGTGGCTAAAATCCTTGCCTTGCATGAGCCGGGATCACATATGGGCGCTACTTCATGTTCCAACTGCTCCACTTCCCATCCAGTTTGTGGCCTGAAAAGGCAGTAGAGCATAGCCCAAAGCCTTGGGACCCTACACTCAAGTGGGAGATCTGAAAGAAGCTCCTGGCTCCTGGCTTCAGATCAGTTCAGTTCTGTTTGCTGCAGCCACTTGCTACGTGAACCAGGGAATGGAAGATCTTTGTCTCTGTCTCTCCTTCTCTCTGTAAATCTGCTTTTCCAATAAAATAAATCTTAAAAAAGAGAGACAGAGAGATTGTATCTAAGGTTTTATGTGACTATTACAATTGCATTTTATTCTTCAGACAATATAAACAAATAATGTATGTGTTTCACATGTGAAATATTGCGTTTGAGACACTTTTCCAAAGCTGTTCCCTTTATGGATTGACAAGTTTACAAAACTATACGGAAGATGGAGGAATGTATCAAAAGACCCTCTGATCAGTTATTGGTAATATCTAGACTTCAGGAGGTCTAGAGGACAAATAATATGGTTTCTTCATAGAAAGTTTCAATACAAAAGGACATGACACATTACAAAAGATCTAAAAAACATGCATTAAAAAATCATTTATTCGAAAAGCAGAGTTATTGAGAGGGAAAGACACAGAAATATCTCCCACATACTGGTTCACTCCCCAGATGAGTGCAGCGACCAAAGCTGGGCCAGACCAAAGCCAGGAGCCAAGCTCTTCTCCTGGGTTTCCCAGATGAGTGCAAGAGCCAAGGACTTGGGCCACTCTGCTGCTTTCCCAGCCACTAGCAGGGAGCTGAATCAGAAATGGAACAACCAGGACTTGAATCAGTGCCCGTATGGGAGAATGGCACTGCAGGTGGTAGTGTAACTCACTCTACCACAGTGCCAAGCCTAACAAACGTATTACTCAATTGCTAATATGGGTCTTGTCTCACATACTCAAACATCAGGACAATTGCAGATATGAGAACATGAACTGGATATCTGATGACAAGGAATTATCCATGATGCAGTGATGGCTGTATTTAAATGGGGGGTAAGGGGCATCCCTATTCTTGTCTTTTAGAGACAGTTAATGAAAAATTTAGATGAAAGCTTTATTCTGTGTAAGTTTTGACTCAAAATCACATCCTCTTCAGGAGGGGTAGTACAAGATTGGCTTTGAGTTAAAAATGATGAAAGCTAGTGATGGCATACAGGGCTTCGCAAGTCTACACATGCTTGAAATAGTCTGTAATAAAAATAAAATAAAACCAGGAGCTAAGGTTAAAAAAAGTCACGTTTGATAAGTCAAGTTTGATAAGTCAAGTTCTATATTGAAAAGAAGAGAAATAGAAAATATGACATTTGGGGGTTCACTATTTTCTCATCCTTCTCGGAACAGCATCTTCCCCTCCCCACACAAGAGCTTTTGCATCAAACTTCAGTGCATCAGGTCACCTGAGAATCATCCTAAAGCAGATTTGGATCCAAAAGGCCTGCTGGGGGCAGGGGAGAACCCAGTAATGTGCCTTTCTCACAAGCCCTGATGGGATGTGAATGTTATATTACCTCTGAGAATACACTTCTTTCTCCCTCTGTCACTGTCTTTGTTCTCTGGAGCCCACCCTTTATTCCTTCTCTCCTTCCTGGTCCATTCCCGTTCTGGTGTAGCTACGGTTCTACGGATCACTTGTACAATTGTTTCCTGTAAACTCCTTTCTATTTTGCCCTGTTCTATTCAACAACAACAACAACAGAAAAAAAAATAAATAAAAAGACAACTTGTAAAGGGCCCAGCACAATGGCGCAATTGGCTAATCCTTCTCCTTGTGAGTGCCAGGATCCTATATGGGTGCTGGTTTGTGTTCTGGTTGCTCCACTTCCCATCCAGCTCCCTATTTTGTGGCCTGGGAAAGCAATAGAGGATGGCTCAAGTCCTTGGGACCCGGCACCCACGTGGGAGACCTAGAAGAAATTCCTGGCTCCTGATTTTGGATCGGCTCAGTTTCAGCTGTTGTGGCCACTTGGGAGTGAACCAGAGGATGGAAGAGAGCTATCTCTGTAAATCTGCCTTTCCAATAAATATAGATGAATCTTGAAATTAAAAACGAAACACTGAATCTTTTTTGTTTTTTTTTTTTTTTTTTAGAAAATGGTTTAATCATCTGAAAGGCAGAGAGAAAAAGGGGAGTGGGGAAGAGTTCTGCCATCTGTTGGGTCATGCTCCAAATGCCTGCCAAAGCTGGGGTTGGGCCAGGATGCTGGAACTCGATCTGTCTCCAACGTAGGTGGCAAGGACCTGAGTGCTTGGGCCATCACCCACTGCCTGCATGGTGTCCATTATCTGAAAAGTGGAATGTGGAAGGCAACTGCAGTTTCAACCCGGACATTCTGATATGGAAGTGGTCGTCTCAAGTGGTGTCCTAACCATCATTCCAATTACCACCACCACCACCCATTCCTTTCCTTTCCTTTCCTTTCCTTCCTTTCTTTCTTTCTTTTTCTTTCTTTCTTTCTTTCTTTCTTTCTTTCTTTCTTTCTTTCTTTCTTTCTTTCTTTCTTTCTTTCTTTCTTTCTTTCTTTCTTTCTTTCTTTCTTTCTTTCTTTCCAAAAAATTTTATTTATCTACTTCAAAGGTAGAGAGAGAGAGAAAAACAGACAGAATAGAGTTCCCATTTGCCAGTTCATTCTCTAAACATCTATGCCAGTCAGGGATGGGCTGGGGCTGAAGCCAGGAGCTCCCACAGGGATGGCAAGGAATAATCATTGCTGCTTCCTGGACTCTGTTAGCAGGAAACTGGAGGCAGAAGCCAGGGACAGATGTGAATCCTAGGCATACTGAGATTCAGGATTCTTAACTAATAGGCCAGAGACCCACCCTGATGTCTCTCCCTTTTCTCTGGCGCATTCACTTAAAAAATCTTCCATCTGACTGTGCCCTGCCATCTTCAGGTGTTTGAATCCAAGAACTCAAAGGCTGATGAGGAAAATGATACAAGTTCTCTGTTCCCAGGATGTTTTGCCCAGCACCTGATGCCTTCCTTCGGTTCTCCCTTTTCAAGATGACCAACTTCTCAATGTCTTAGCATCCTTTTGAGACAGTGAAGAACTTCCTTATTCCTGAAATACTCTCTATTCTTGCTTGCCATAGTCCACACCCTCATGTCTTGCTTCTTTGTTTAGCCTACTCCCTGGGGGCTTCTTCAGATCTGGCATTTGAAGGTTGGAACAGCCTGGGATTCCAGTTGGTCCCTTGTTTGTTTTCTCTTTGACTTGTCTTAAGTGGCTTCAACTCATCTTCCGAATGTACAGATTGAATCCAAGCTTCTTTGTGTGTATGCCTGATCTATTGTGGGTTTCTTAGCTGTCTCACATAGGGAACTTAGATAGAATGGGTTCAACATGGAATGCTTGATTGCTTCTTGCCCTCTACACATCCACTACATTCACCCCAGAATACTGTGCTCCCTCCTCATCTCTTCCCTTTACTAAATGGCATCCCCAACCTAAGGATCCTTAACAGGTCTCTCTCCTTCAGCTCTTACAGCAAATTTATCAGCAAGGCTTCTTGTTTCTAACCTACAAACATTTTTTTTTTTGAGGCCTGTTCATTTCCTTTTCATTGCCAGTGCAATGACATTAAAGTAAATTGCCTCCCTTCTATTTCCCAAACAAGCCACTTAATGACTAGCCCCAGGACCTTTGCAGATGCTGGTATTCTGTCTAGACCACTTTAACACACTTGGGCTCCATGTAGCCCACATTTTGTTATGAGGTAACCATTTCTAAGGTCTCTCCGGACTCCGGGTCTGACCCCAGCAGTCATGCAAGTGGACCTTATTACGTCACATCTGCCTTATTCTAGCATTCTGCTACCCATGTCCAAAACAGATGCTTAGAGCCTTGCTTATTCTAAGCAGAAAACAAATTCATTTATAATCAGGTTTAAGTTAATCTCTAATCACAAAATTGTCTCCAATCCTACTATCATAGGGAGAACAGAATCTAGCTTAAGCTTTCGAATTCATGACATAGTCTGGGAAAAGAAAAGTAGACACAACATTTTGCACCTTCTTTCATTAAAAGGCATGCGCAGTCTTTTGCCCTGTGAATCTAGGCTTGCCAATGTAACTTGCCCAGGCCATGAGCTGCTAACAAACACAATGTGAGCAGATGCTTGCAAAATGCTTGTGGAGCAGGGCTTCCCTTCCCATGGCTGCTCTTGGAAGTCAGCTGCCATATGAAGGTGACTAGGCTAGCTCACAAGACATGGAGATGCATGACTAGGGTGGTTCCAACAGTCCCTACTGATGGGCATCAGAGACCGTCAAAGGTGTGGCTTCCATGTGTGTGGCAGTTGAGATGCCCTGTGACACCTGGGCGAGCCCCTAAGCAGCCAGCGCTAGATTTTTAGCTCCTACTTTTGGCTCCGATATCTGCCCCCAGAGAGCCAGACACTGGGGGTCAGTGGATATTGTCTGCTGATGGCTGCGGCTGTGTCTTCTATCCCTTGAGGATCCGCCAGCTAAGTTGAGACCTGGAACCACAGCCAACCTTCCAAGAAATGGCCCCAAAAAACATGCTCATCTTCTGTAACATCCTCACACACACGTACACACAATATCCATTGGGCAATTTCAATCGTCTTAGTGGACACAAATACAAAATTATTTTAAGGGGGACATTTCAGTATGCTTCCCATCACCAGATCCTTAGACGCTGGCCCTTCGGATGTAAGCCAGATAGAACATACCATCTGGGTTTCCAAAAAATAATTTTAAAACGCAAGGTAAGCGGGGACGGGGAGAGAGAGAAAGAGAGAGAGAGAGTAAGCAGGGGTGAATGCAAAGAGGAAACAGGAGGGATGAAGAGAGGAGTGGAGGAGGAGAGGTTGGAGGGACACAGGTGGGGAAGGCTGGAAGCAGAGCTGTGGAAGCAGGCAGCCTGTGTGTGCTGGGTAGGGCCAGGAGCCGCTGCAGCTCCCCAGAGCCGGCAGGCACTTCCCCTGCAACGTGCCCAGGAAGGGTGCCCTGTGCATGCTAATGAGCCAGTTGAGGACAGCTTTCCAGATAATTGCTCAAAGTGTTGAGTAACTTACCAGGCTGGAAGTCAGTGGGCTGCAAAATGATGGGGGTACGGCTCCTGGGGGAGCCCCCAGCCGAGGGGGGCCTGATCTCCAGGTACCCAGCACCTCCAGCTTAGTGGCTGCAAGGCGCTGGCTTTTCCATTCAGTCAGGCACCACCCCAAAGGTAGGGAGAGCCAGACCAAAAGGCAACGGAGAGGAGGGGAACCTGCTTGTGTTTTTGTATTTAAATTGTTTTTGAGCCCACGTAGCCCTGGGAGTCACATGCTGCCTCCCACATCACCGGAGCCATCACATGACACAGGTCCCCCATCATGTGATGAGACAAATCTGCCTAACTTCAGTCGCCACTGTCCCTTTCCCCCTCCCCGCTGCTTCCCTCCCTCCTCCCCAACGCGGGCTCACAGACTGACAGTGTTTCTGCAGGAGCGCCCTCTCCCTAAAGAAAATCAGCGACGGAGCGATGCAGATGGAGAAGCTTCGCAGCCCATGCGACGCTCTGATCTTGATGCATAGCTAATATGTCTTTCTCTCCCCCTCCGAAGCCACTGCGCCTTGGAGCAGTGCCAACCTCATTGAATTGCAGCCTTTGTGAATAGCTCAAGTGTCGCCACTGCCACCGTTGCTTCAGCAATCGCGGGGTGTCTGAGCTCACGCCCCGTGGGCGCCGTGTGGAGCTGCAAAAGAGGCCACTGTTGCCGCTGAGCCCTCTAGCTTTCCCTCTCCCCAGGTGTAGACCATGGTACGACCTCCTCTGCCTATGATAGCTCTGTTGTCTGGAGATTTCCTTTCTCGCTCGCTGTCTCTCATGCGTTCTATGTTCTTACCCCTGGCCAGGATACGGTTAAGCAGATTTGGTTTACAAAACTGTTGGGCTTCCCTTCTCTTGTTGTAGTAACCGCTTCTGCTCACTGATTCATTCATTCAATGTTCTACGAACATTTTTCTAGAACCCCGACTAGGCTGCAGGTCTTGTGGGAAACTCTAAGCAAGAGAGAAAAGAGAGAAGCGATCTCAAAGATAAGCGCAAGCTAAAGCCCTGTCCTTGAGGTGTGTGTTGTCAGAGAAAGGCAGACAGAACAGATGTGGCAGCGTGTGAGGATGAAGCGTTTCAACTCACACTGCCCAAACTTCTGTTTCCCGGGAGATTCGGGAGATTCGGACACCTGCTTCAGGTAACAAGAACTTGGACATTTTTCTTACCATTCTCTTCACCCTTGGTGGATGCTAAGTTCTAATGTTTGCTCAAACAAGTAAGGAAACAAACCCCATAGACCCATTTCCTCAGGAGGTGCTATGATTTACTCTCATTTTGTAGTCACTGGTCCTGTTGAGCAAAGGAAGATTATATTTGACAATCAGACATTTTGCGGGCAGACACATTCCTTTCCATTATCAGAGTGCCCCGATGTTCCAATCCTGCCTCTGCTTTCCATCCCAACTTCTTGCTGGTGTTGGACCCTGTCTAACAGCATACGCGTGGGTCTATCCTGCTCCTGGCTCTGGTCTGGAGCAGCCCTGGATGTTGAGGGCCTGCCCCCATCCCTGGTTTTTATGCAAACCAGTAGGTGTGATAGCCTGGGCCAGTAGGGCCTGCACCCCATCCTGGCTCCTGTGCATGCTACTGTGCTAGGCTTTGACCCGGCCCTGCCCAGTCCACCCCACCCCTCAGCCCACCCACATACCTGCTGACAAGTGCAGCAGTGTTGCCCCACCTGACCAACACCCAGCCCTGACTCATATGATCAACAGCAGGAGCTACAGCCCATAAGGGGAGTTTCTTAAGTTCCCCCATCAGGCCTACTCCCAGACCCAGATATCACACATGCCAGCAGGTGCTAGGCCCTTACCTGGCATAGTCCATCCCCTGGTCTCTTGTGTGTGCTGGTAGATGTTGTGGTCCAGTCTGCCCCACACTCTATCCTTGATGCACGGATGGGTGCTGCAGCCTGAACCATCCTGGCCTGTTCTCAACTCTGCTAACCATGACTGTTGCTGACTTCCATGGTCATGCCTAGCTCAGCCTGTCCTCCGCCCCAACTCTTGAGTAAACCAGCAGATATTGCTGTTCTACAGAGGTGAGCCCACATACACCCCACAGAATCTGCCCCTAGACCTGGTTCTCTTGTGTGCTGGTTAGTGTCATGGCCCAGCCTAACGTTACTCATCCTGTTCTGACACTCACTGGTGGGTGATGTGGTCTAGCCCTGCCAGGCAGGCCCCCAACCCTAACACTAAAGTGTGCTATAGTGGGTGGTGGTGGTGAGTGGTGGTTGATGCTGACTCACCTAGCCCAGGTCTTCCACGTGGGCATTGGTCTGACCCAGAAAGTTCCTCCAGCTTCCCTTCTCCAAAGCACTTAGCCCCTCCCCTTGCTTGTCTGCAAGCACAGTGATTTGATCAGTGGAAGTTCCCCAGAAGCCATTCCTCACCTGTTTGTACTGCCTCCTCAGTCCCTCCTTTCAAACATCCCTATACCCCTTCTGTGAGCCATCCACAACCCCTGTGTCTGCAATGCATGGGTTTCACAGCATGGTTTTCTGGAAGAGTGGTGTACTGGCCTGGAGCCCTGGCCACCCAACTAAAACCGAAACACATACAGAGGTCCCCAGATACAGTCCACCAGCACACCATGCCAGCAGGCCTGAGACCTGGAAACCCTAACCTATATCTCCTGTTCCCCCGCCCTGCCTGCCCAAGGACCCCTGGCAGCATCTTAGCCCAGAACACTACCCACTCACCTGGGACCCACACATGTGCATGGCTCCTCTGGCCTATGCCAGCTTGCCAGCCTGAGACCCAAGCATGTGGGCAAGATTCCAGGTCCACCTTGCTGGCCCCAGTGGAAGCCAGTTCCAGTCACTTTTAATCTGGTACCTCATCCCTTGTGGTTGGAACATACCCTAAATGCAACAGCAGTCATAACGTCCAAGCAGTTGTTTCATGGTCACCAATGGCCTGTGAAGAGCAGCACCAGTAGAACCTCTGATGATGGCTGACCAAGAACTGCTAGTTCGGGTGGGGCAAAAGTGACTCAGCAATCTGCTGCAAGCAAGCTGCTAGTCTCATCCAGGAATATTTGGCATGCCAAATCACCCTAACCTTGTCCCAGTGCAGAAGGTCACCACCTGCCATGATGAGTACCCCATGCTATGCATCACATGCATGTGCAAACTGGGGAGCTGCCACCTTCTCCTATTTCCTGTGTCTAAGATGTGCAAAGGCCTAGCGCTGTATGCGGTGGGCAGCCATTCCCCACGTGGTTATCCCATCACGTGGAAGTGGTCCTGGGTCCTTCCTTGCCAGGGAGCAGCCCTTCAGACTCTCTCCCCTAATAAAACCCTTCACCTAAACTACAAGACTCTGTCTGTTTCTCTCAGTCGCCACTTGACCTAACAAGAACGAGATGGGAAAATTTCGTTTCTTCCAAGTTGGAAGACCAATATTCACAGTGAAATTCCAAATACACTAGCCTTCTAAGGGCATAGCTAAGCTCTCAGATATGGAAGAAAAACCACAAGAAACTGAGAACGAAGCATGGAGGCCTCACACTGGATCGACCCCCGGGACTTCTGTGGTTTGGGTGTTTTTGTTCTTCCAAGGCTTATTGTGCTTGAGAGCTTGTCCCCAGAATCGTGGCACGGAGAGGGGTGCAGGAGCTTTCGGAGCTGGGGCCCAGTTGGAAGTTCTCAGGTTATTGGGGGTTTGCAATCAAAGCAACTGTGAGCTTCTAGCCTGTTTCTCTGGCTTCCTTTTGGGCAGTGCGCTCTCCCACACACGCATCTCTGCTGTGATATGACCTCGTTCAGGAGGGGCTCTGCACCAGGACAGAGCCGAGGCAGGCAGCACGGCCTGGAACCTCTAACTGTGAGTTAAATAGAGCCTTCCTCTTGATCAAGTTGGCTGCCTCGGTTGTTTTGTTGCACTGACACAAAGCTGACCCAGGGATGTAGTGTGTGATAGAGGCATGCCAGCCTTTGGGAGCTGAACTGTACCTTCAACCAAAGGGGAGGAGACCAAGTATTTTCTGGAGAAGCTGAAACAGTTTAAGACCTGTATGCTCAGTGAAAAGATGGATAGTGGTCAATATTATCTATCCATGTAATCACCAAATGCCCAGATGAAGCCATTCTTTTTAGGTGTGTCTGTGAACGTGGTTTCAAAGGAGATTAGCATTCAGTTGGTGGATTAAGTATAGTACAATGACCTTCCCAATGTAGGAATAAAGCAACAATGTGACAGGTGTAGGAAGGACGTTTTTCCCCTTCACTGCTTGCCTACCCGAGCTGGGCCATCTCAACACCAGCATTTGGACTCAGATCTCCTCCCCTGGCTCCTAGGCTCCCCTTACACTGCTGGCTTACTTGGGGCTTCAGCTTGCCAATGGTATAAGCAGAGCAGAGTACTCTACAACCTTCCTAACTGGGTGAGTCAACACTTCATTGTGCAGCCGTCAATCCCACTAGTTCCGTTCTGTGGGAGAACAATGGCTGGTAACTTGAACAGAAAAACAAAAGTTCATCTTTAATCCCAAAGAAACACAGAAGCTTATGTGACTTGATCTGACTTCTGGATAATTACCAAGGCCTGTCCTCAAGTGGCCTGTAAGTTCGAACACATAGCAAGTTTATGACCCACGAATAGCAAAAATTAAAGATAATACAAAATACAGGAGCACTGGAAAGTGCTAGGTTTCCTAAACCAAGTCCTCACATAATTCTCACAGATGAGTTTATTAGCCAACATTATAAGACATCATAAATGATGAAGCACTAGTAGGTAAAAGAGAGAGCAGGATTGGACTCCATTGAGTTTCTTTTTTTTAATTTATTTTTATTGCAAAGTCAGATACATAGAGAGGAGAAGAGACAGAGAAGAAGATCTTCTGTCCACTGATTCACTCCGCAAGTGACTGCAACGGCCAGAGCTGCACCAATTCGAAGCCAGGAGCCCAGATCCTCTTCCAGGTCTCCCACGCAGGTGCAGGGTCCCAAGGCTTTGGGCCGTTCTTGATTGCTTTCCCAGGCCACAAGCAGGGAGCTGGATGGGAAGTGGAGCAGCCGGGATTAGAAACAGCACCCATATGGGATCCTGGCGTGTTCAAAGTGAGGACTTTAGCTGCTGGGCCACCGCACAGGGCCCCATCAAATTTCATATAGTAAAACATTGGATGGAGATCATTGAAATAACTATGCTAATCTTTTTTTAAAGGGCAGCAGTGTGTTTAGATTCCAAAGAAGGTAGGATAATGGGAACTGGATGGATCCCTTCCACCTGAAATAGCTTTTAAAAAGTGTTTTTGTTTATTTGTTAGTTTTTTTTTAAGATACTGGGCATCCAGTAGCAAAGGGCAAACTAGAATGTGGTTAATTAAAATTGTATACTACAGATTGTAAGGTGACTACTAAAATAACAAAATCAAGAATAATACTAATAAATCAATAAAAGGAGATGAATGAAACAATATAAAAATATCCATTTTATCCCCAGCTGCAGTCAACAGTCTAGGTTACCTTGTACCTAGACAAGTATTACACTGCTGGCACTACATAGCTCGTAGCTGGCACGCATCCTGGGCCTGGTATGTAACACTTCCGTTAACTATACCAGTGTAGTCACCTATTCTATTTTTCTTAAATATGTATGCTGGGGTCCCACCATGCTAACAGACAGGGTCTGGAGAACCGTACATGAGTGTACACAGACCCTGGGTAGGTAGGCAGGGCCCCAGGCTGCCACACCACAATGCCAGAGGACTGGGCATCGTGGCTGTGGATTGCTCAGGCAAACAGGTCTGGAGATGGCCAAAACCAAGCTGGCAGATGGGTTATGCTGGGCTGGGTTGGAGCAACCACTGGCATGCACCAGATCTGTGGCTGGGAGCAGACCTGGTCGGGGAGCTAAGGGGACACCCTGGCTGGGCTGCAGTTTCCACTAGTGAGTTTGACAGCTGGAATGGGGACCGCAGCTGGGCTGGATATGATTGCAGCATCCCTTGGCATGGGTGCCAGATTGGGCTAGGCGCCAGCACCTGCTGGTGCTCACAATGCCAAGGTGAACTAACACCCACTGGCCTGCATGTGAGCTGGATTAAGGGAAAACCAGGCTGGGCTAACTGAATGTATCCATTGATGCATGCATGAGCCAGATTAAGCACAGGCTGGTTGGGCTTTGCTGCAACATCAGCTGGCAAGAGCTGGTATGGAGGTATAGGGGAGACAAGTCTAGTCAAGCTGGACTACAGAATCACCCAGAAAATGTGAGATCCAGGACAGGTTGTGGGCTCAGTGGGGAAAGTGTGAGCACCTCTCTGATAGACTGCAACTCTGCTGATGAGCAGGAGAACTGGGGCTAAAAGTGGACCTGGGTAGACAGGGGGTGACACCCACCAGCCTGAGTGTGGGCTTAGTTTAAAAGGGCTCAGAAGAAGACAGTAGAAGGCAGAGGAGACATTGGCAACAAGCCTTTAGAACTAAACTGAAGTTCGTATAGACAAGTGGTAACTGTCATAAAGGCCAGGAAATCAGAGGTCAACACTGAAGCCCAAACCAGATGTTCCTAACTTAGAAGTCCACAGTGAGTCAACAAGTGGGCATGACTCTGAGAGGAGAACTGCACAGAGGGTCAAAGGGCAAATACACAGCAGCTCATCCTGGTAGAACACTGAAGGTCCCAGACAGGTGCAGCTGCAACAGCGGTTCTCAACCCTGGGCGTACGCTAGGACAGCTGAGATTCTAAAACCTGACGTTAAAACCCCGATCATGACATCAGGTACTCTCGAGGGAGGTATCCTCTCAAACCTTCAGCATTTTGTTTTTTTTAAAGCACAAAATCTTGGGATTTAAGATCTTGAATCTTGACAATAGGATGATTGCCTCTCTGCTATTGTCCGTACCTACACTGTTAGGTTACACTTAAATAGCAGAATGATGGACATATGACTGACTGATGGTGAAAGACTATGCTATTGTAATGACATGGGAGAAATTGGTAGGGGTGGTGGCGGGGCAGGATCTTGAGGAGTGGAGAAGGAAAATCCCGGAGCCTATGGAACTGCATCATGGAATGACATAATAAATATGCTAACTAAAATAAATAAGTAAAAGATCCCAAGGCAACCCCAATATGTAGCACTTTGGACCATCCAATGAAATTCTCCAACCGGGCCCAGCGCTGTGGCCTAGCAGCTAAAGTCCTTGCCTTGAATGCACCACCAGTTCTAACCCCGGCTGCCCCGCTTCCCATCTAGCTCCCTGCTTGTGGCCTGGGAAAACAGTCGAGGACGGCCCAAAAGCTTGGGACCCTGCACCTGCATGGGAGACCCAAAAGAAAGAGGATCTGGGCTCCTGGCTTCGGACCGACGCGGCAGCAGGCGTTGTTGTCACTTGGGAGTGAATCATCGGACGGAGAACCCACTTGGTAACTTCACACATTAATGAATAATAAAAGGAGATTAAGCTATGTGACACATACCAGCGAAGGACGGATTATGAAAGGGAACAACAACCACCAAATGGAACTCTCAGAATGTGTAAAAATATCAGCAGAGATTTTAATATTGGAAAATGTTGAGGGAATTTCTTTCTCTCTCTCTCACACACACACACACAAACAAAACAGAACAAGCAGAAAAAGAATAAGAAAGGTTCCCCTTTGGGGATCCATTAGGAAATTTCAAACCCAAATCATGAGCCTTAGAGAAAGAACGCAGAAAAATACATATATAGAATGAAGAATATTATTATACTAACAATGAAAGAATATTTTCTAGAATTGAGGGACATTTTTCAGACTGAAAGGGTTCGTTGAGCATTCAGCAAAATCCATTTTAAGACTCATGTATCAAGGTACCCTGTTGGGTTTAGAAAAAAAAATGTATTCAGGATAAAAGGAAGATTCCAAGAGATTTCTGGGAATAGGAAAAATTACTTCTAAGAGGGATGAGAAGGCAGAACGGCTTTGAATTCTTTATCAGCAACACCAGCAGCTGGATTATAACAGAGGAGTGCCTAAAATATGGGTGAAAATGATCTCCAAGCCTAGAATGTTCTGCCAAGCCAAACCATCATTATGAGGCTGAAATAAGAACACACTTGTCACCAAAGGCTTTAAAAACATTTGTCTCTCAGGTGCTCCCCCTCAGGACCTTCCTGGAGCCAGCCCCCACCCCGACCGAGGAGGCAAGCCTAGGAAGACAGAGCCAACAGGATGGAAAACGTCAGGAAAGTCAGAAGCAAAAGATACAGGAGAATACCCAGGAGCTGTCAGGCTCAGAGAGAACCATTTTCATCGGCTAAGAAGGTTCTAGAACGGATCATCCTCCCCTCACTGAGCCATCCCCGCCCCCTAAAAATCTGATGGAACACTTGAATAATTTGAATAAACAAAAAAGAAGTTTGATTTGGGTGAAATGAGAGTTGTTACTAATTCCAGGAAAAGTGAAGACCATTTTAGGCGAAAGAAATCCCACCATAAGTGCAACAATGTGCCACAGTATTTTGATTTAACCAAAAGATAAGACTTTGACCTGGACAACGGGGGACGACAAAGGTGTGTCAGGGTGGCAGGATGGAGAATCAGACTAGTTTTGGGCATAGAGGAGATCAAAATGCCTGAAGGCAATGGAACTTGGTTTATTGGCATTTTTACCAGCAGGGATATTTAGTTTTTCAAATGTTTATTGGTCATTTGTATGTCTGTGTAATGAGATGGTGATTTAAAAAACAAAAAAGAAACTTAGGGAGAAAAATGGTGTTGTTTTAAAGAACAGTAGCTTCTTCTGCCCTCTAATGGCACAATTCATCTCAAGAGAATCGTTCCTTGGTTCAGGAAAAAATATATATACACTGTGAAAAAGATGAAGAACGTGTGATGTGGGGCGAGAGGATGATGGTGCATCCTGGGGACGTGAGCATGTGACCTGAGACATCTGTCACAAGAATTGCAAAAATTGAGATGCTAGCATGGTGACTGTTTTAAAGCAGAAACTCAGCACCAGGAAGCTCTGAAGAAACCGATCAGGAATCCGGTCCTCTCAATCTTCAGAAACATTGGGGCATACCCTTGCTTTTTAAGTTTTTAAATTTTATTTTTTGATGTTTACATAGTTTAGCATGCCCATGTGGATCACTGATTGGGGCGGAAAGGATTGAGGAATAGGGGAAAGTGGACAAGACAATTTGTTTCCGATTTTCTTTGGCTTCTTCCTGTATCTGAGGGAAGGGGGGAGAGAAAGGCAGCGTCAGCACCTGGGAATGGGGTCGGCCACCCGAGGTTATCCCAGGGTCCCTGACATGAAGCATGCTCCAAGGGCACGGCTCAAGCGGCTTTCATGGTTCTGAAATGCTGTTAATCTCATTGCTCTAGGGAAGAGGAAATCCTTCCAAGGTCCATTGGCTTAGACAGTCCACCTTAGAGTCTCCATTTGCCCAGACACTTGCTGTCAAAGCTTGGCTGGAAGCGCTGTTAGTTTATTCTGCTCTCCTTCCAATGCTATGATACTAGAAGTCCTCTGCAGGCCCCAACGGACTGCCATGTCAGTCATGTGCATCTGGGCATACCATCCACTACACTGTCTTCAGCAGCTGAGAAGGCCCAGTTCTGACACATGTACTCCATGGTCAGACCACTGATCCTGCAGTTCTCCCCATGGCTGAGTCTGAGTCCAATGATCTATTTGAGGAAGTACTCAAAGAAACTTCACTTCACTAGAGGTGACACTCAGACCTGACTTCTGTGTGTGCCAGCTCAGTCCATTGCCTACATTAGCCTACACACACACACACACACACACACTGGTGGTTGCAGTTACTGGTTTAGTTCTATCTCCAGCCCCATCTCATATGCAAATCAATGGATGCTACGGCCCAGCCAAGCCTGGCCCACCACACACACACCCCTCACATACACCAATGGGAACTGCAGCCTAGTCAGGGCAAACCCTAATAACCCCACCAGGCATGTCCCCAGCCCTGGTTCCTGTTCATGCTGGTATGTTCAGCAGACTTACCTGGTCTGTCCAACGTCCCATTCGGCTCTTGTACACACCCATGGGTGCTGTAGCCTAGCTCAGCCCAACTGACCCCACTATCCAGCCTACCCTTATGCCTGCAGGTGCTTCTGCCTATCCAGCCAGGTGCAGTAGATCCTTGTTTCCACTTGACTGGTCAGTTCATGAAAACAACAACCTGAATTATTTAAAGAGAAGAAGGTAGTTCCAAAAGACTTGAGGAAAATCGATTCAATCCTCAGGATATGCAATTTTAAAAAATGTAAAAAATTGATCATAATTGGGAAACAGTTCTCTCAAAGCTACTTCGTGAAAAAATTATCCTTTTCTCATTTGCTTATGCTGAAAAGCATTAATGTACTTTTCTACGTGGGACAATTTCTGGACTTTTACTCAGTTCCACTGACTTTTCACCTAATGTAGCAACAAGCCCCAATGCTGTGACTATACCTCTCCCTAACAGCTGGCGGAACTATTCTAAGTAAATGGGCTTAAATTTTGCGCAATTCCTAACACTTTGGAATATCCTTGGCACACTGAAGCACCTAGTTATTGCAAGGGCACAATTCTTCAGAACTACAGTATAGCTCAAAAATTAAGTCCCTCACCAAGTAAGCTGACATGCTGCTGGCTTGTTGTTCTGCTCATTACACATATGTGTTTTGGCTATGTTGGTGAAGATTAACTTGCTTGGTAAAACAATCTCAAAGTTAAAAAAAGAAAAACTTATTTCAAGTTTTTACTATGTGGAAGACATGGTTTGGCTTCTGGAACCCAAGGCAGACACTTTCTTCTGAGGCTCACTCTCAGGCCAACAATGGGGACACCCAAACAGAGCCCAAAGGAAATAATTTGCAGTGTTACCACTGCATTTTCAATGATGCCATCACAGGGATGGGCAGGCATTCCCTGGGAGAAGGTCAGTCAAACAAGGTGACACAGTGCTTGAATAAATAGGGAACTTTGAGAAGCACAGAGAAGGAAGTAAATTCCAGCTAGGTGAAATAGCCAAGCTAAACCAAAGAAAAGGCCTGTTAGTGGGCTGGAAAAACCAGGTGTCCTTACCTGTTGTCTGACTCTACCCAGGTTTGCTAATTTTTCACAAGCAGTGGAGTTTTCTGCTGAAAATGGCAGGAGACATGAAGAGCCATTGCATTTTTTAGAAAAATATTTATTCATTTTTATTGCAAAGTCAGCTATAGAGAGGAGGAGGGACAGAGTGGAAGATCTTCCGTCCATTGATTCACTCCCCAAGTGACTGCAATGACTGGAGCTGAGCCGATCCAAAGCAAGGAGCCAGGAGCTTCTTTCAGTCTCCCACATGAGTGCAGGGTCCCTTTGGGTTGTCCTCAACTGCTTTCCCAGACCACAAGCACGGAGCTGGATGGGAAGCACGACCACCAGGATTAGAACCGGTGCCCAAATGGGATCCTGGTGCGTCAAAGGCAAGGACTTAAGCTGCTAGACCACCAAGCTGAGCCCAAGCCACTACAATTTTAAGGATTAAATGAAGTAGAACCAACTGGCACAACTGGCAAGTAATTTCTTTTAATATATATATGTTTTATTATATTTTTGACAATCTTTACATAATTACGATAAAAAGGTTCAAGGACTATAGGAAAGTGGGTAAGACTATTATTTCCATATTGTTTCTTGTATGTGAGGTAAAGGGGGATATTGAGGGAGAAGCCCCACCCAATTTCTCACCCACCCCAGGTCCTGGATGTGGGGCAGGCTCTGAGATACTTGCTCAAGTGGTTTTGATAGTTCACCAGTTATGAATTGCTGTCAATCTCGAACTGGCAAGTAACTTCTTAAAAAGTCTTTGAACCCCAGCTGCAGGCAACTGCCTATGTCGTATCATGTCTAGGCAAGTGTTACACCACTGGGAGAAAAGCAGCTCATAGCTGGCAGGCATCCTGGCCTGGTTAATGCCAAATTTGTGTTAACTACACCAGTGTGCCTGTAGAGTCGCCTATTCTATTTAGCTACTGCATTTGCAAGTGAATGAGAAGGGTCTGAGACCACGTGGTTTAGAGAAGAAAAACCAGAGAAACCTTTGGGGCCAAACCAATACACCTGCCCAGCCTAGGCTACTTGCTTCTACTGCTATGACACTTAGAAGGCCTCGAGGGGCCGAGGGACTCTGGCTGGAGGCTGGTGGAGCAAGGTGGGCCTGGTAACTCCTCCATGTGTTTGGGTCCAGGTGGGTGGGTATGGGGATACAGCCCTAGGTTGGCGTGCTGGCGTAGAGTGCAGGTGGACTGGACGTATGGACTCATCAACATGCTTGAGTCCCGGCTGGGTGTCAGGACGGGTTTCCAGACCGGCATGTGTGCGGGAGGACTTGTTCTAGGATCCTGGGTGGACAGGTCAGCATGCTAGTCCACCAGAAAACCAGACTTCGGAACCCATTTGCTCGCAGGCATGGGGGTTGTGGCTTGCTCAGGGAAGGGGTCTGAGATATATGGGAGGGACTGAGGAGGCAGTACAAACAGGTGAGGAATGGCTTCTGGGGAACTTCCACTGATCAAATCACTGTGCTTGCAGACAAGCAAGGGGAGGGGGCTAAGTGCTTTGGAGAAGGGAAGCTGGAGGAACTTTCTGGGTCAGACCAATGCCCACGTGGAAGACCTGGGCTAGGTGAGTCAGCATCAACCACCACTCACCACCACCACCCACTATAGCACACTTTAGTGTTAGGGTTGGGGGCCTGCCTGGCAGGGCTAGACCACATCACCCACCAGTGAGTGTCAGAACAGGATGAGTAACGTTAGGCTGGGCCATGACACTAACCAGCACACAAGAGAACCAGGTCTAGGGGCAGATTCTGTGGGGTGTATGTGGGCTCACCTCTGTAGACCAGCAATATCTGCTGGTTTACTCAAGAGTTGGGGTGGAGGACAGGCTGAGCTAGGCATGACCATGGAAGTCAGCAATAGTCATGGTTAGCAGAGTTGAGAACAGGCCAGGATGGTTCAGGCTGCAGCACCCATCAGTGCATCAAGGATAGGGTGTGGGGCAGGATGGACCACAACATCTACCAGCACACATGAAAGCTGAGACTGGGGGCAAGGGGGGGGGGGTCAAGCAATGTTGGGTAAGGGCCTAGCACCTGCCAGTACACATGAAATTTGGTCCTTGTGGGGGTACTTGCAGAACTCCCCTGTGGGCCATCACCCCCTCTGGTGAGCATGAGTCAGGGCTGGGTGTTGGTCAGGTGGGGCAACACTGCTGCACTTGTCAGCAGGTATGTGGGTGGGCTCAGAGGCGGGGTGGACTGGGCAGGGCCGGTCAAAGCCTAGCACTGTAGCATGCGCAGGAGCCAGGATGGAGTGTGCAGTATGATGGGCTAGGTTATCACACCTACTGGTTTGCATGAAAGCCAAGAATGGGGCAAACTAGGTAGGGCTAAGCTGCAGCACCCTGCAGTGAGAGCTGGGGCTGGAGGTGGTCTGGCCCAGGCCAGGTTGCAGCATCTAATGGCAAGGGCCAAGATGAGATGGGCTAGGTTGGGCTGGTTTAGAGCAACCACCAGAACACACAAGATCTGTGGCTGAGAGCAGGCCAGGTCAGAGAGCTCTAGGGGCACCTTGGCTGGTTTATGGTTACTACTGGTGCGCGTGAGCTGAAATGGGGCCATGAACTGGGCTGGACCTGACTGCAGTGTTCTTCAGCATGGGTGTGGACTGCGTCTGAGGTGTGCCAGGCAGGGCTGGGTTCCAGCACTGCGGATGCTTACAAGTGCCAGGTGGATGTAGGATGAGTTGGGCTCTCTTGGGGCCTGCCGAACCACACAAAAGCTGAGTCTGTGGGTGGGCCAGGCAGGGCTGGGCTGTAGTACCCAACAGTAGGCGCCAAAAGGAGTATGGGTTGATTCAGCAAGGCCGCTGTACCTGCCAGTACAGGAGGTGGGCCAAGGAGCCATTGGTGTGTGCGATATGTGACTGGGGGGTGACCTGATACAGGAGCTTGGCAAACTCCTCTGTCAGGAAATAATCCCTGCAGCGGAGTACAAAAGCAAAGGCTGGTATTAGCCCAGACCAAGCCAGGTTACAGTACCTGTTGGCATACATGGGGGTCAGGTCTGGGGGATAGTCCCCAATACCCACTGGGGCACAGGACAGTCCAGGCCAGTTCCTAACACCCACTGGGGGACTGTCCAGGCTGGGCAGGTCCATAACACCCACTGGCAGATGAGAACCAGGATGAAGTGCAGAACAGGCTGGTTGGGCCACACCACCAGCCTGTTTACATCAGGACCAGGACTGGGGCCTGGCTGGCATGGGCTAGGCTGCAGCAACCCCACTTCCCTTCCCTTCCCGCCCCGCTCGGCATCAGCTGGAACCGAGGGCAGGTTGGGCAGTTCCAGGCTGTAGCACCCGCGGGGTGGATGCCACGCAGTTAAGTCAGGTGAGATGTAGAGCATTTACTCTCACTCCCCATATTTTAGTGGTTTTTCCCTGTTTACAACAATACCTATTATACCACAGCAACAAAAGAAATCCAAGTTAGAGTAAGTCACACTCACTGGATGGGCTGCATCCCATTTTATCAAATAGTCACACTTACCAGAATCTTGAGAAAAAAATAAGCAAGTCAGAATTCTTCATCTTCCAAGATCCAAACCAGCTTTATTAAAAGCCTAAACTTGCAAATACTGTATTAAGACCCTCCCGGATTTATTCAGCAACATCTCCAATTAATCTTGACATATGTATCTGGCCATCTTTCACCTATGAGATTTATCTTCAACATTAGTTTAGAGGTTTGTATAGTCCGAGTCCAACGTTTTTATTACAGCCTCAAAGGATTTCTTTAAATACGGAAATGGGAGGGGAAAGAGAAAATGACACAACCACTCAAAAGTAACAAACACTTAACATTTGAAAAGTTTACTGAAAACTTTTATTGTAATCAAAAAGTGACATAACGGGGTTGTAATGAATTCAGCAAATCATTCTGCTGATATTTTAGAACTGGTATCAGCTTTTGCCAGGCAATTAAAAAAATTCAAATGTGAAAATTTCACAGTAAACTCCACCTCAACTAATTAATGGTGGTTAAAAATAATAGGCCCTAGCAAAACCTCTCATGTTACATGGTCACAACACACATTTCTGTACAAAAGTTCGTGTTATAAAGCTCTGATGTAAAAATCAAATAATCAAGCAGCAATATTTTAAGTGCAGCACAGGGTCTTCCATGTCATTATTTACAAGGTTTCAATCTCTTTACATTATAACAAAATTTAATACAGATGACTTAGTAATTAAGTCGATTTTTAAAATCTGTCCTTTTACGCAGTGACAGATTTCGCTTTTTGGTCATCCTTCTCTTTCTCCTTCTCCTTCTCTTTGTTTTTCTTGGACTTCTTTTTCTTGTGTTTGTGTTTTTGGCTTTTCTCCAGTTCTGCCTCAGCGCCTGCGTGTTTCTTATGCTTCTTATGTTTTTTGTGTTTCTTGTGCTTCTTCTTCTCTTTCTTTTTCTTCTTCTTCTTGCTGTCCTGACTTTCTGCGGAGCTGGCACTGCTGCTGTGGCTTCTCGTCTGACTCCCAGAAGGGCTCTGACTCCGGCTTGGACTCACGCTGGGGCTGCTCTGGCTCTGGCTCTGGCAGACCCCAGCCTGGCTGACGGCTACTGTGTCCAGGCTCTCTTTTGCTTTCTCCATCATTTTGTCTTTCAGGTCCTTGGAAATGTTTCCAGAAGTTTCCTCCTCTTTCACAGACACATTACTTTCACTGTCACTTTCATTATAGTCTGGTTCAAAAGCAGCCTCATCAGTTTCTCTTGTTAAGTCAGAGGAAAGTCTAGAGGAATGACTTAATGGGGTTTTGGGCTTGACAGCATTCTTGTCAATCTGCCCAGTAATTTGCTCTTTTTCAATCTGCGTGTCTTGTGGATTAAAAAAATAAAGCAATTTATTGCCACTTGACTCTTTGTTTCTTGCTTCTAACAGATGCTTCTCACGATCCTTACAAGGATTTTTGTCCACAGATTTTGTCTCCTCACTTGATCGCTTAGTATCGTAAGTGGCTTTGTGATCGTGAGGTTTTTTGTCTCTCGAGGGACTAGAACTACTTTTTTTAGACTCTCCCGTTCCTTTTTTAGACAAATCTTTTTCCTCCCTTGGCTTACTTCTCTGACCAGATGAGTCTCTGTTCCGGGGAGGAGAGTCTTTTCTCCTTGTCAGCTCGTTCCTCTCGTCTCTCCGTCTGGAGCCTGAATACTCTCTACCGTCAGAGTCGGCTTTTTTGTCCCTGCTGGGAGTGAGGTCTTTATTTGACGAACCACGAATGGAGTCGTGCTTATCTGAAGGTCGAGTCTCTTTGGAAGATTGGGACAGACTTTTAAAACTTCCTTGTTCACTCAACCGGTCCGGATTACTCTCCTTTTCTGGCTGAATGCTGTTCCTCCTCTTTTCAGGGTTCTCCTTCTCTGATACAGAATGATCTCGATCTTTGATTTTCCCTCTTTCACTAGATGCAGATGCAGAAGTTTTCGAACTTTTGACCTCATGACTTAGAATGTCATGGCTAACTTCCTTGGTCAGTTTCTGGACTTTTTCTGATGGCTCAGTGTCCTTCTCAGTATATTTGACCGTGTTTGATGGTTTATTACTAACATTTTTGATGACGCTGGCAGGTTTTGCTACAGTTGATACGGGCTGTGCAGATCTAGCATCTTCTTCTTCAGACTCAAAGTCATCTTTATCCCACTTGGACTGAGGCACCTGGATCATGATGATGACATCCTCTGCAGGGGCCGTGTTGTCATTGTTGTATTCTTCCATAGTTTTAATGACAGTTCGTTTGGTGTCCGTCTTTTCTTCAGACTTACGCACAGGGCTGCCTCCGGTTGAGCTGGTGCTAAAAGAGAATGAGAAATTCTTAGTTACAAAACTATTAATTACAAATTCATAAATTCAAGACATGAACATAAACATGACAAATCTAACTTTTTATAAAAAAAAAAAAAAGTCATTCTGCTCTAATAATTCATAGTGACACATACAGCTATCGTCCTCAAACCGAATCTACAACCTTGTTTTTAAGGGCAACAAGAGAGTAAGCTGGACTATTCCTCATGATCAGCACATTTTTAATTAACATAAAAGGCACGATCGTGAGCTGAAGGAGATCTTCCCCACAAAGTCCATCCGTTCCCGTCTGCCTTCAGTCAAGTACCTGGTATAGTCCACAAGAGTCGACGTGGATCCCTCATTTCCAGTTGCTTTTCGTTTGGCCTTTCCTTTCACCTTTTCCTGTTTAATTTTGCTCGATGTTGACTCCAGTTTTTCAGAGGACTCTTTAGTACTAGACGGATTTTCTGTACTTCCAATTTTTTTCCCAGTCTCTCTGTTGAGCTTGATTTTTTTGGCAGGGGCTGTTGATGAAGCTTTGTCTTTTTCAGGAGTCCTATCCAGTTTTTCACTATCAGACTCCATTTTGCGTTTTGGTGATGGTTTCAGCATCTCTGTTGAAGCTTCTAGTTTAGAGATTTTCACTGAGGACGACTCGAAATCTTTATCTATCCCTTTTTCTTCAGTTTTTCTTTTTCTTTTTTCTCCCTTGCTATCAAGCAGTTTATTTTTCTCACTAGGCTTTTTGGCCTTTTCTTCCTTATTAGTCAGCTTTTCTGATTTGACGTCTTTGGAATAATCCTTCTTCGCCTTCTCCTCTTTGACTGACTTTGTTTCTTGGTGTTCTTTCGCAGGTTTTGAGTGCGCTTTTCTGGGGGTGCCACTGGCCTTGTCGTCCTTCTGAGACGATGAGGAGGATTTAGCGACCTCTGTCTTTGGAGTCTCCTCTTTGGCTTTTTTAGGTGGCGGCTCAGATCGAGGAGATCTTTCCCGTTCTCCATCTAGTTTTTCCTGAGCTCCTTTAGAAGGCTTAGTAACATTTTCCTTTTTAGGTACAGCAGATCCATCATTTTTCCGTTTGGTCTTGTCCCCTTTTGATTTCGGTTTATCTTTTTCTCGCTTCTCTTTCTCAGATACCGATTTAAAAGTGATAGAGTCTGCGTCCATTGGTTCATCTCTAACTGGCGTGGCATCGTCTCTACTTGGGAGAACAAACAATGAGTCTGTTTTATTTTCTTCAACACTTGCAGGTTCTCTTGATTTCCTAGAAGTCTCTAATAACTCTGGGTTCAGAAAGCCTTCACTTTCTTCCCCTTTTCTTCTTTTTCTGTGTTTTTTATGCTTATTTCCTTTACCATCTCCTGCAACGTTGTCACTCTCTTTTTCTTTTGACTTTGTACTATCCTTCTGATTGTGGCTGTCTCTTGTTGAAAGTTTTTCTGGATAGTTGCCACCGATATTCCGACCTCTGTGAGTTTGTCCACTAACATAATCTTCTCTGCGGCCTCTAGTGAAAGGAGAATTCCTGATATTAAGTGGTAAAAACCTCTCTGGAGAAAAGTTCTCTCTATTTGCTGAGGGCCTGGGTTGGGCTCCAGCAGCATAACCTTTATAGTATTTTTCATACCACTCTCTGTATTTTCTCTCCCATTCTCGGTATCGGTCTTTTTCATACTGATCTCTAAAATCAACACTCCTCCCGTAATACGCTTTCATGTCATACGGTGGAGGTATTTCTCTGAATCTATTAAAATATTCACGTTCTGTCTCCCCTGGAGGTACAGTACGCTTACTGGGAGACTGTGCCCTAAATGCCTGAGGAGATCTCGATCGTGAATGGTAGCGTCTATACGGGGGTGACCTTGACCTAGATCGATGATATCCATGAGATCTGGACCGTGAACGGTAATTCCGACTCTTCCCTCTCCCTCTTCTGGGATATGGAGGTGATCGTGAATAAGAACGAGAATGTGAGCGGCTGAATGATCGAGAATAAGAGCGTGAACGTGTTGAACCCGATCTTGACTTAGAGTACGTGTATGAGCTTCTTGAGTACGATGAACCACTATAGGGTGATTTAGACCTAAAAATAAAAACAAAACAAAACCGGTGATAGTTGAGAAGTATATCAAAATAAACCATAGAATCTCAGATTCTAGAATTCTCTCCTCACGGTTTGATTTTTTTTTTTCCATTACATAAAATTTTATCTCAGATGATTTAAGAGGCACAGTGACCTCTATTGGGATGGAATAAAATACACAAATCAGAGCAATCACTTATTACAAAACAAAAGTGAAATCTTAACAATTAGGAGTGGAGTGCATTAATGTACCGTGAGTTATATGAGCCAATTAACATTAAACAAAATGCCAATTAAATTTCACTTCCTATCTAATTATTTAACAGGAGTTTAATTTTTGCCCTACACTGGCCAATAGTCTAACTTTGCCAAAAAAACAAATAAAAAAACAAAACAAAAAGTCAAAAACCAAAAACCATGTTTCAAGCGTTAAGTCTAAAAAATAAGTTTATAAACAAACTTCCAGGGAATTTAAAAAATTCATTTTCTATCAATAAAGCAATTTGTCTGCTATCACTACTTTGTAATTCCACAGGTTAATGTTCCAGCAAGAAGCTGTAGCCTTATGATAAAAGGGTGTCAGAAATGCTTTGAAGACTTTCCCCTATTTCTTATCTTCAGTAAACATCTCCCAGTTATTTCTCACTACACATGACTTCAAGGGACATGGGCAAATTAATCCCCATAACTGCGAGTTCTACACAATAGAATTTACACTGAGACATTATTTCAATAAACAGATATTGGGAAATAAGCTACATCTCCATTTCTATAAGCCTAGACCGAATCAGAAAAATTTCATATCTGCAATGTTGTTATATCCATAGCTAATCCCTGGATATTCAAAGTCCCATTTATAATTCTGTTGTGAAGGCTTGCAAAACACTAACCTGGAAAATGAGCGCCTACGCTCCTTTTGAATCTTTTTGTATTCCATCAATTCCTTAGCAAAATCATTTGTAAACTCATCTAGCTTGGACTTTTTCTTTTCCCTAGTAAAATAAAGTTAAAGAGTGAAAGTTAACAAAAACCATTTAAGAAAACTAACAAGACAAATGTAATTCGATCATGAATGAAATGAATGAAATTGCCATTAGTTTTCCACTTTAAACTACAAATAACTAGAAATCCCTGAGGAAGTGTCTTATATGGCTTTGGTTTAAATTTTAGGTGAATTTTCTTGCACTAACTGGAAACACTGTAAAATGTTTCCAAATATACCTATTTAATGTTATATCAGAAAATGAAAGAAGCGTAGAGTAATTCCAAAATGAAATACTTACTCTTCTTTCAGTCGTCGTTGTTCTCTATAGAATTCTTCCCTGGACAACGGGGGTGCTTGTGTTGTTGGGATGGCATTGGAATGAGCTGTCTGCACTCCTGATGATACCCAAGGTGTTGATAAATTGGCGGGAGCCGGAGGAAACCCTGGCGGAGGGACACTATACCCAGCAGGGGGTGGCTGGCCAGGAGGAAACTGAGGAGAGAACTGTGGAGGAGGAACACCTGGAGGGAGAGGAAGCGTATGGGGTGGAGGTGGATACAGAGGAGGTGGAGGAACAGGTACAAAGACTGGAGTTGCTGGAAGTGATGGGCCTTGGGTCCTCTGGGATCTTTCGCTGTGGTGTCGCCCACGGTTTATACTTCTGGAGAAATAAATTCCAAATTATTATTTTTTTCAGGCTAAAAGTCAGATAAGACAAGTATGTATGTATTTTCTACACACAATTATTTTCAAGCTTACAAACAGCAGAAAAGAAACAGCCAGCATAGAAATAGATACATTCATTTGTACAACTAATTTTATAAACAAAATTTTTAAACAAGATTGACGTATGTTCATAGAACCTTCTCTACATGGGGATACTGATATGTGATTTTCACCTTTTATCTAACTTTAAAAATAAGTAACAGGTTAATGCTACTGTGATCCAGCTCTTAAATGTATTTCAAGATGAACCTTTTAAAGAAAACCTACTTCTTGTAACCTCTTTATTGAGACAGAATTTATACAAGCTTTAACATTTTAATTATCGGTGCTTTCTCTCAAAGGGTTAACTGCATATCATTAAGAAATTGAGTGGGTTTCTGCTGAGTGAAAGGTTCATCTCATTACAGGCAAGTAGTACACAAGCAGAAGTGCTTTAGACTTTAAGTCTTTTCAGAACTAGGAGTTCATAAACATCACTGCTTTCAACATGTGATCAAGCAATATAAAACTTAATTTTTCTAACTTTGGCAATTGTCGATTAAAAAAAAATCAGAAAGTATGGAAGCCACCCTACCCTGGGGGTGATCAGTAACCCAGCTATTAAGATTTATGGCTTGCTTGTGCCTAAAGGGTCATGCCCCTAATAATAATCTCTCTAGAAGAGAGAAGGCAGGAGACGACTAAGACAATTCACTCCAGAGAAACACAAGCACAAGTCTTTCTCACAATTAGGAGTGAGCAGGTTATCTTTCATTTCAAATTGTCATCTTTTATTTTTTCTCCTGTCTGGACGTAATGATTTCTTTGTGCCTCCAAAAGAAAGTGCATCCTTTCTGTCACTCATGTGTTGGTTACTCAGTGGTGCATTTTTTCATAGTGCTGTGATTTGTTGTTGTTGTGGCTATTCTAACTCATACCAGTTGCTGACCTTGTTTCACGGCTTCTCAATTATGGAAATGTATAGTGAGGGAGTACTGGGTTCGATCATATACAGATGTGGGAGTATAATGGAACATGCATCCCTGCTTCCAGACAAAAGATGGATTCCCAATGAAACTGTTGGACACGTGTAGACAATGGGATGCTGGACTGTCGACCTTGTCTGTACCAACAATGTCGGGGTACACTTAAATAAGAGATTGACAGAATTATGATTCCTTATGAAGGACTACACCACTGTAGTAAAATGGGAAAAATCTGCTGGGGGTGGGAGTTTGGGGGGGAAATCCCAGCCTACACAAAATTGTACCACATAATTCAAAATTCAAAATAAAAATGTATTGAAGAAAAAAAAAGCAAGCCAATTTTCAGTATTGATAGGCTAAAAGCAATCATTGGGTAGCTGTAAAAAAGTTGGCTGGAGCCTTAAAAAAAGTCATCATTGAAATACCAAATGTACTTTATTCTTGAGGATAACCGATGAAGGACTCGAGCTAAGCATAAACCAAATGGTTACCCAACCCTTGCCACCTGTGCTTTAATTTCTTTCTGCATGTTGCAGTGTGCCTCATGCCTTCCTACCTGTAGCAGCTTCTCTCTCCCCTTCTAATTTGCTGTGGTGGAGAAACCAGATATCCAAGCTTGTTGGAACTGTGCAGGAAGAAAAAGGTCAAAAGGCTTGAGCATTTTATCATGAACATTAATATACAAACTTTAGTGAGTAGATGCTAAGCATTTACTTAAAACTTTTTCTTCTTTTTGACTGCTAACTTAGTAACAATAATTAAACCTCAATATTTTTTGTGATATTTAAATTAGTACTCCATAAAAAAAGAGACCCTTCATCTGCAAAGTTCTATGCAGGAACTTTACACGTTAAGGTGGCAGCATCATTCCGATCCTACAACAAAACAAATGGAAGCTGTAGTAAAGCCATGAGCTCAGTCTTGACTAGTCAACAGAAGTGGGATGGAAGCCCAGTTTACTCATCTCCAAATCCCATGTTCTTCCTACTGCTAAATTCTGCTGTCCTTCATTTAACATACATCCCAAACAAAGTTCTTTGTATTTTATGGCAGAAAAATGACATCCAATAGATTATAATATACAATAAAATTTTATTAGCAACTCACACACTACTCAAAATAGGAAAAATGTGTTTTGCAAACTTTACTCTTAATATGTACTATTTACTGAAATGAAATTTCAGTCATGTGAAGGAAAATACAACATACCATAGGTAAAATAAGTTTTTAAGTCATTTTTATTAATTTACTTCCTGCCAAGATTGCCATTATTATTCACAAAAATAAAAGAATTTGTGATTTTCTGTTTTAGTATTCTGACCTTTAAACAACATGGGTTTTGAACTGTGTGGTTTTTTTCTTTAAAGACTTCTTTAAAGACTTAAGACCATTTGAAAACCTCCTAGAGGTGAACCATGCCAAAAACATACTGAAAACATATGAAAAATGTATGTCACAAGTGTATAAATTATTTAGGTGATAGTTTTTTAAATTTTCTGCCATTAGACAAATTATAAAATATGCTATTGCAGCAAGCTCTAGAATCTGCTCAACATGCACGTGATGGAATCATTTTTATCTGAGCAGCTAGTTACTCACTCTAGTACTTTGTGTATCAAAGTATAAAGTGATCATTTGTGGTTCTCACGTATTTCTTGAGACCATATAGTGCATATAAAATGCAAAATATGTGTTAAGCAGTTGTTTGCTTTATCAAAAAGGCTTCCAGTCAATATCAGGATAGTAGGGAAACTTGTGGAAAAATCAAGTTATATGTGGTTTTTCAACCGTGGAGAGCGATGCTCCTATTCTGCAGGTTGTTCAAGGGCCAACTGTGCACTCGCTGTTCTTAGAAAGCAATTCTTCACAACAGCTTGAGTTTGTAAAATGTTACACAAAATTGTATTCCTCTGGCAAAATTTTGCAATGAACACAGTGTGGCAACACCTTGCCTAGTTTGTCTTAGGATCTGGTTTCAAGAGCAGCTGTCTTTTAAGGATGTGTAAAACACACTTACTGTTCCCATCCTGGCCGACCAGCACCTGGACGCGCAGCATTTATTCTCACTGGGCCTTTGAAACAAACAAACAAAAGCAATAAATACAAAATCGCATGTTAAATAAAGCTAAAT
The DNA here is from genome assembly GCF_017591425.1 of Ochotona curzoniae. Lineage (NCBI taxonomy): Eukaryota > Metazoa > Chordata > Mammalia > Lagomorpha > Ochotonidae > Ochotona > Ochotona curzoniae. The sequence continues at coordinate 11,534,108 of NW_024465421.1, forward strand.
GAAAAAAGAAAAAGAATTATTTTTTAAAGTTCCAGACCAAAATGTTTTTACTCACCAGTTGTGGGGATCAACTGCCCATGTAGTAATGACTGTCCAAGCAAAGATGGAGCTCCAAGTACAGGTACCTGGTACCCCTTTAGGAAGAAACAAAAATAAAGAGAAAGTTTAAAATGTGGAATAAACAGATTTAAGAATCAAGCAAACAAAAAATATTATATGAAAAAAACCCCACATTTTAAAAAAGCCAATAAAATCTACCTTCTCTTCCATAAGAGCAGAAATTGCAATTGAGGATGTTCCCTTTGAGTGCTCTGATGCCAGGGCTGCAGCTGGCAACATCTTATTATCAGAATCCCTAGAAAAGAATGCAATTTATAGCACATTTAAAAACTCTCAGATAGGAAGGATTAAGAATTTATTACTAATTTTTTATCCAGTATCACCCACATAAAGATGATTTAAGTCAAAGATATGAAAATTTCTGGGAAATTATCAGAGAATTTGAACTTCAGGAGTTTTATTATATATTTAGGCAAAGTAAATTGGAGGCAGTACTACAATAAGGTAGGACACAAACTGGTTTCAAAAGTAGTGAAACTTCAGTAAAAGAAGAAAATAAAAATGTGGACTTATATGAAGAAAATAAGAGATTTAGGAGTCAAGTGAAGAGGTAATTCTGAGGCAAGCCACTGAACTCCGAGCCTTATTCCCCATTAACCACACAAAAGGCTAACGGATCAGAGGCCTCACCCTGTAGACTGTGCTTTGGCATACTCAAAGCAGGCCCCTGACACCTCCTTTTTAAAAAGTTACACATTTCTAAAAAGAACATGTGAATGCTTCGGCGGCACGTACACTAAGACTGGATGATCAGAGAAGACTGGCACAGCCTCTGTGCGAAGATGACATGCAAATTCATGAAGCATTCCACATTAAAGGGTCAAAGACCTTTACTTCAGGATTTTAATGTCACGATTCTATATCCAAACAACAATAATGATTTCTGATCTCCTTAAATCAACGTTTTGTCCCTTTGTCTTGACCCGATTCAAACTGTCCTGAGTTCTGCTTAACTGTACCACTTTCTTCTAAGACTATGATATTAAGAAGCGACTGCCTGCAAACTGCAGAAATGTTATGACTTAACACTTAACAGGTGTTGTAGGCAACTTCTGTAGTGTACAGTCTTGCCAAATGAATCATATTTATTTGCCTCTCCCTTCAACCTGGCTAAATATAGTTTCTTCTAAGTCAGCCCAACTTATTGAGCACAGTAGCCCAATCAACAAAATGTTAAAAAGCATAAAACAAACTGCATGATGACCTCATTTTTTTTCTCCTAAAAATGAGAAATACACAAGACTCACCGAAAAGGTCCATCTGCTTTTTCTGAATGGACAGATATAGACACGGTTGCAGTTATATCAGGTACAGGAGCTGGGCCGGAGGATGGATTTCCAGGCCCCGGAGGGGCCAAGGAGGACTGGTTGGAAGACAATGACATAGAGGCGGCTGGATGAGCTGATGAAGATGTGACTGGGAGCATGAGAGGGTCTTGCTGTCTCGATAGGGGAGATCTCATCAGAGGCTGCAGGCTGCGCTGGAGCAGTGGTCTTGGAGGTGGTATTGGCGGAGGTGCTGGAGGTAACTGTTTCCGTAGCCTCTTTGTATAACCGGTTTCATTTTTGAAGTTATTAACAGCCTAAAGATACAAAACATTAAGAATAAGAATTCACAAAAATGCAATATGTCATTAAAATAGTATAGTTAAAAATTAAATTTTGTTCATAAAAGGAATGCAAAGATAGCTACCTGTCGTAAAAATTTATTGGCAATTAACGCATCAGGAGAGACATCATTTTGATGACATGTTGGACATGTGTGTTCTTCTGATTCCAAAAGTGCTGTTCTTATACCTATGTATGATAAAATTTAAATATTAATAAAGCATAATAGGAACTCAGTGTTTATAGAATGAGTTTTTAACAAAAACGGCCTACAACTTGGTTCAGTCATATCACTTCTTGCCAAGCAAGAGAGCATTAACTTCTCAGGCTAAGAAATTTAGGTAAAAGATTGCCTGACAATACTCCTCTGCTGACTTTTCTCCAGGACCTATGCTGTATTAAAGAGGGGAAAAAATCAGAAAGAAAAGATAGTCTAGATAAAATGGTAAAAAAATGTACACGGTTTGCTTAGGGTTTTTAAAAAAGCCTCAGGGGCAGGTGTTCGTTCCAGATATCTCTTGGCATCCATATTCTAGTGCCTGGGTCCCTGTCCCGGCTCCACTTTCGATCCTGCTTCTTGCTAATGTGCACCCTCGGAGGCAGCGGGTTATGGCTCAAGTACTTGGTATGGAATCATGCTCCCATCTGGCCCAGCTACAGCTGCTGCAGACATTTGAGGTAGTGAACTAACAAATGGGAAATCCGCCTGTCTCTATTTTAAGTAAATGAAAATTAAAAAAAATTTTAAAGCCTCTTTAATAGGCATTTAAAAAAATAAGAACTGGGGCCAGCACCATGGGCATAGCCAGTTAAGCCACCACCTGTAACCAGCCTCCCATACAAGGCTGCTCAGTTTCAGATCCAACTCTCTGCTAACATGTCAGGAAAAGCATCAAAAGATGGCTTAAGTGTTGGGCACCTGCTACCAGAGTAAGAAACCTGGATCAAGTACTAGGCTTCTGGCAGGCACAGTTTTGGCAACTGTGGCCATTTGGGGAGTAAACGAGAGATTAAAGTTTTCTCTTCCCCACTATACAACTCTGCTTTTTAAAAAAACTAAGAACTATTCAGGCAAAGAAATGAGACACCTACTACAGGACAGCAGGCAGAGAAGAAACACTAAATTACAGATTCACTGATGAATAGTAAGTGGTTTGTTGAATCCAGGAAACTGAAAGGAGTCTTCATGGACATCTTTTTGACCTTGGTCTTCAACTGAAGAGCCCCTGTCCCACCCCTAAAGATTTACATTTGAAACTATCAATAGAAATTAAAAAAACAAAAACAAACAAACAAACAAAAACAAAACCGGAGTGGCACCCAGCAGTGAAATTTTCAAAAAACACTTTATCCAAGAAGAAGCAAACTTAAGATATGCCACAGTGAAACATACACACACAGTACTAATGAAAGTAGTTTAAAAAGGCACAACACCAAATGGTAATGTTTGGCAGTCTGTTTGCAGAAGGCAGATCATAATTATATGCAGGAATTTTAGAATAAGCCAGAATTCACAATCTTAGGTTGGCATTTAGGAATCATCTAAAAATATTTCCAAAACCACTGAAGGCATAAAAGGTTTAAGAATTTTGTAAACTGTGTGAAGCAAAAGCATATTATAATCACCCAGGTTGAAGGTAGAAAAAGTGTTCAATTCCAATGTTTAAAAAGACAGAGGCTAGTATTTAGAAAACACATAACAACAAATCAGTTCCTACTAAACGCTCACTTACTATCAACGCTTCAAATTTCATTATTAAAATAGATGTTAGTCAGAGCCTCTAAATAAACACAAATATGTTAAAATGCACATTTCTGGTGGTTTGGTGGTTCAGCGTTTCTTACATTCATCACAGTAACTGTTTCCACAGCAGGGAATGACAACGGCATCAGTCATAATGTCTTTGCAGATGAGACACAACAATTCATCTGGGATGGGGTCATCTTCCTCTGATGAAGAAGACGGCTCCTCTGGTAAAAACGGTGGCTTTTCCTTCTTCCCGATGGCATACGCCTCTCTGGAAGAGAAGGGGTGAGGGCTTTAGCACTGGGAGGCAGGCACCGTGTTCACGCTGCATGATCCCCTACAACCCTGCAGGGACACACTTGTTTAGAGAAGCTTAACAATTTCCAAAATGAGAGAAGATATGTACACCTCCAAAACAAAGAGACATAAAACAAAGCCATAAACAAGTACACAATTTAACAGAAATACTATAAAAGCAACTAAATGGATCTTCAAATATACAGCTTTAAGAAAGGCCGTAAGCAAAGCAACTGTGCCAGAGACAGGATCTGAACTTAAACAGCCTAACCTTCCTCATGCTTCATGGGAAAACAACAGCCCGCCCCATTTCCATATTCCACTAGTCTCCAAACCCTGGGATAGGTATTAGAACGAATGCCACAAGATGGGAAGTAGTGTAAATACTGCCATTATAAAGTCAAGGGGACATTCAAGGACATTCAAGGACATTATGCTGTCACCATATAAACAAACTGGAATGAGACTTCAAAACTAATGATCTAACTATAATTTCAATTTTTTTTTAAAGAAAAAGAGATTAATCTACTACTGCTAAGGTATTATGAGTTTATTGGTCAGAATGGGTTACAAAAATATGAAGTAACATCTCACTAGACATTCTGAGTGCAGCTTTTATCAAAGTGCATTTTGTAGAAGTGCTGGTTATTAAATATACAAAGATAAAAAAGCTAGTCTCAGACTTGTCACCGCTGTTTTCATACTCCCATCTCTGTGATCAAACTGGTAAACAGGAATTCAAGAGAAATTCTTTCTATTTCATTTAGACACAGTGTGAAGAATCTCAGCTATACAGAGTAGGGTACCTTAGGTGTGTCATTTGTGTTGCAGGTGCTCCATAGACATCACCACGATTCCAGAAATAAGTATCAATTTGCTTATGCCCCATTGTTCCCAATTTGTGAAAGAGGAGTCTCCCACTGCCCAAAAGAGAGAAAAGGAAAAAAAAAAAAAGACAAAACAAAAAGGAGAGAAAAGAGGATAGAAAAAGAACAGAAGAGTCTGAGTTGCTTATCAGTGGTGTTAGTGGAGAGGGTGAAAGCTTCATTTAAAATCTGTGCTCCATCTTTCCCCAGTATCTGTCTGAGGTGTGGCTGAGACCAACAGGCTTCTGTATTGTATTCAGCCCTCACAAGCAAGGTAACTCATTATTCATCAGGGTTCGCAAGGGCTATCCATCTCCCCCAAATGTCTATACTTTAACAACTTTTACATAAAATGGTCTGCTCTTAGACTGTAAGACTCAATAATTTCAAAGTGAAGTTGCCTGGAAAACATCTGTGAAATGTCTGAATTACAAACAGCATAACAACCAGACTGCTGTAAGATGAAGCACAAAACACAGGATGATAACTAATAGAAAATAGATGATGGTGAAGTTGAGGGAGTGAGTAGAGTTGGAAGTACTGGGAAACACTACTTCTCATCTGTGATCTAAAGTACACAGGCAAAACAATATATCAATTTGGTATCATTACATGGAATAACCATTTTCATCATTCCCATCTACTCACTACCTTCCAGCAGTATTTTAACATGAAGCTGAAGTAGGCTGTCCATCCACATAGTCTTTTTGGGGATGGGGAGAGTCACTGAGATGGACCTTTATTCCCTACTTTGATCTTTCTCCAAGAGTGTACTCAAACATTCCTTAAAATACATAACGTTGTGAAAAACTTCACAAAAATAGAATCTTTTCAAATCACCTCTAAGTCAGAAATAAAGGACAGAGTTTTCAGAATCTTTTAAAACACTTTGACAGAAGGTTCTCACACATTACGAAGTCAGAAAACCCTAGTCCAAAGACACAATGCTACGTTACAGCTTATGTGAGCTCACAACTGCTAAAGGCAATTAAGAGTAAATACATTAATAAGAGCAGGTAAAATTGGGGAAGTTCCTAAGTTGAATCATGCCACTGGATTTTCATGCCTACCCCTTTCATTAAGAACTTACTTTTAAAATCAGAAAGCACGTTAAGTAAGTATTAAGGTATTATATAGAGCCATATCTGATCTAAGGCTTTAATAAACAAATCCTACGTTAGAATCTAAAGATCCACACAGTATACCCAAACTTCTGGATTTCTCGATATTTCATCTGAATGGTATTTAAATTTGCCTAGTACCTTAAGAATTTCTAAAAATGTTTTTAAAAATGATTGCTTTGTTCATCTATAAAATACAAAAAACATGTATAATAATTATATGGAAACATACATGTGAATGAGGAAGAAAGGGTACAACAGAAAAAAAGAAACAAATTAGAAGACTACAGAGAAGTGGCATTCACTGATGACAGACCCCCAAATCACCCTACATTTGTTTTAATGGAGCAGACTGCAGCCTCATTCCTGACACAGAAATCCAGCATGTGGAGACTCAGAGTTGACATCAAAGTTCTCAAGCAAATTCAGATCGCCAAGTTATAAACCCAGGATTAAAATACTGGACTACGGGGACTAAGTGCCATCTTCTCGGATGATCTCATTTGCATACTTACGCATCTATAGTTGGTATTGCGTATTTTCCAGTGTTGGTAAGCATTGCACCTTTCATGTTAGGATCTTTTACTTCCATCATAAAACTTCTGGGAATTCCAGTGCTCTTTTTAATCCTAGGACCAGATTCAAAGTTCTTGTCCTATTTGGAAGAGAGAACAAAGAAAGGAAATAAAACAAACAAAACAAAACAACAAAAAACCACAGAAACAAAGTTACCTTTCATACAGGTTAACATTATGCAGTGATGTTTCATAAAAAACAGCACTTCATAATCTCCACAGAAAATGAAACTGAAGTTTAATATTAACATCCATCTATATTTTCTCTGTATTTCCCACGAATGCCTTGAGGACAACTCATTTAACTCTTCACAGTCCTGCGACCTGAGTACTGTCACTGCTTCCACTTTAAAGCATCAAAAACTGGCTTAGAGACCAAGTCACCTGCCCATGTCCACACAGCTGCTGAACTGAAAAAGCCAGACAGGAAGCCTGGCAAATATGGCACTAGTGATCATCCTCATTTGTTGTTCAAATAAAGGCAACACTGGGAACAATGTTTTGGTGCAAGAGGTTAAGCTACTGCCTGGGATACCACCATCCTATAAGGGAGCCAGGTCAAGCCCCACCTATTCTCCTTCTGAACCAGCTCCAGCTAATAATGCACCTGGGAAAGCAGTGGAAGATGCCCCAGTCTTGTACCCCTAAATTAACATGAGATACCCATATGGAATTCCGGGCTGCTGGCTTTGGCCTGATCAGCCATGGCTATTGCAGCTATTTGGGGAGTGATCTATCAGACAGAATATTGCTCTCTGTAAGCTTTTCAAATAAATATACTTTTAAAAACACTCTATTAAAATAGGCTGTACACATAGTTTCTATTTTGGACTTACCCCATTTGTTGGACAATTCTTAATGTAATGGCCGGGTTTACCACAACGGAAACAAGTATAAGAAGGAGGCGGTGGGCCTAAAGGCTTCTTCATGTAACTGAAAGGGAAAAAAAATCTCTTGTATACAAGGACAGAAAAATAATGTTGTTGACTAGGGGAGAAAAGCCCACCCCAAAACTTCCTCCTTTTAGCATAAAAACACTTAGAAACTTACTTAATTGGGTCGTATTCATGGCCAGATTGCGACATCATGGCTTTAATTTTATCTTCTTCAGATGCATTGGCTTCAGCCAGATTGGCAGTCTGTTTAACAGGTAATTATTTGACACACACATTAGAAACACATTAAAGACCAAGCAGCCAGAGACAACATACCACTCCCTGTGAAGAGCAGTATCTAACTAACCTGGCATGACCAAGCAGACATGTGGAAACCTAGGTCATTCAGTTAAGTCTGTGCCAGCACTCCAGCCTTAGCCCTGTTCGTACCTTACATTAGCTCTGCATACTACTCATCTAAGAGTAACAAGACAAACAAAAGCCCTAAAATTAAGTGAAAGAGAAGACACTTGATGGTCTTAACCTTAAAAATGTTTCAAGTGTCACATGATGAATACTACTTGGAAGAAAGAAGAGCAGAATGACTGAATATACTACATAGCAGATGTGAGAAGTCAGAAAAGGGTAGTCAGGTAGTAGTTTCAGCTTTAAATTAGGTGCAAAGAATGTTCATGAGCATCCATAATTTTAAATTCTCCAAGATGCTAAATACAATGGTCTAGATATAAGCGGGGTTTAAGGGAGTGAATTCTAACTTGACTTTTCAAGCATCTAGCACATGGATCAGCCATTCATTGAGTTTTCTCTTTACATTCATTCACAAAACAAGCAACCAGTTTTAACGCTTTATTGTAATTTTATATACAAAAAAATGCTTAACATTAACATAGCTTAGAACAACAGCAACAGTTACAGAAAAATAGGTTACAGATGTTTAACTAATTTGTTTGAACCCAAACATTATTTTACAAATGGGGAAAAAAATTTTCCAAAAGTCCCCAACTCTTCCCTGCTAAGCAACAATGGTAAGAACTGACTAAAACTCAAACACGGTTCTTTAGAGTACATAATAAAAACAATATAAACTGCTCAAGGTCTTCATTCTATGCTAAAGCACTTTGCATCAGATAATTATAAAATAGAATAATTTTAGAATCAATTTTAACGTTTCATTTTTCCCAGGACAGGAGCTTAAAAAACAATTATTTTATTTGAACATGTTTTGGGGATCAGATTCCAGGGAAGAGGACACAGCCTGCAACACACCGAGGAGACAGGGATAGTACTAATGGAAAATTCACCTTTTTGTTCATCTTGGTTACTGAATTTAGGTTCACATTTCCAGTAGTAGGCAGAACTTTAAAAATCTGTGTTAATTTCCTTCTTGGTCCCCAAAATTCTATCAAGTAACCTATTACTAGTGCTTTCCCAAACAAATGATACACACTGTTCAGCAGAAAATGCAAGCAACTGTACTGAAAGCATGGAGTTAATAACGTGCCCCTCTGCCAAGCACACACATGGATATATTCCTGCCAGCCGCCTTAGATACTTCCACCATTCATGCAGTCTGCATTCAAACAAACTAGTCTATGTAAAACTTTGTTAAGGCAGACAGAACTATAAGCCTTTAGCATAAACAACTGTCACTTTTAAAATACAGGCCTTTGCTGGGCACAATTTAAATATTAAAAATAGAAACAAAAAAACCCATAAAACAAGAAAAACACCTTATCCATGCAAAGAAAATCTTCTGTTTTGGCTCCTTAAATCAAAGTCCATGTAAGTAAGAGCCAAAACCACAAAATTCCTCCAGAACTGTTATCGTCTAATGTGCAACTCAACCAAAATGTATAAGGGAAAAAAATCATGAGGTGTAGCTTCATGTGCTACTTGTCTTGAAGATGAGTAACAACACTGCAACTCCAGGCTAAGCTGACCAAGTACCCCCTTCTTCTCCAAATAGTCAACTACTCTTCACAGGACAGTAATATGTATAATTCTTAAAATAAAACAAAAAAATCCACCCCAGCCCAGTCTAACAAACTGCTCCACATTAAAAAAAAAAAAAAAAATTAGAGAAAGACATTTCCAAGAATACATATACATACGTATATATACCTTTGTAAGCTGGGCCAGTGTAATAGAAGCAGAGGAGTCATCAATCTGTTCACAAAAAATTAAACATACATTCAAGTTCCACACCGAAACCAGGGGAAAGTGATCATTTAGCTCCTAATGTTCAAATACTGGGCATTTTCTTAGTTTTTAAAGAATGCTATTTTCTTTCAAGTCTTCAAATGTAGCTCAACTCTCTTCATCCATCATTTTCACTGAATCTATCTCACACTATTGTAACGGCTATCAGTTGGGGGAATGGTCAAGTATAATGGAAAAAGAGGGTTCCAAGCAAAGGTTATCATTCAGACAATCCATATGCAAGAGTCCTGTGTCTCTCAATGGTCTCTAAATTTGATAATGCTCATGACAGTGTACACTGGAAGCAAGAATAAGCATTTTTCTAATTTTCCCTGTGCTGTAAAAATAAGCAGTTATTTCATGGCTCAGATAATTGTTTTCCTAAATAACAGCTCTTACATCATTGCTACTTTTTTTTTTGAGCGTGGACTGCATCTCAAAAACATTTGCTTATTCTCCCATACAAAGATTAGCAGCAACTTTTTTTTTTGCCAAAGCAACCACAGCTTTATCTGGGAAAGGTATTCAGCAAAAGCAAGCAAATGTAAAAATAAAGGAATAGCAAAGGGGAGAGAGTAAACAGCTGGCAGTGTGTGACGATGGATCCCACCGAGAAGGCAAAGTTAACCAGACTGAGTATATGTGAACGACATAAGAGGGTTTTTAGAAAGTAAAAATCTTTAAAAATTTCTAACTGGCTCTCCTAAGACAACTTTAGTCAGTTAAAAAAAACTGCATATTTATGCGTGTATACACACACAGACATACATATATGCAGCAAGTAACCCTGAAGATGGATTTCCCCATTTCCTAAGTTGGCTGTGTATTGAAGGGTATGTTTCTCGTATATCACTGGTCAGAACTCGTTTTAAATGAGCAGAAAATAAAGATATCTCTAGCAAAGAAAAAAATCTTCATTTGGTATTTCTCAAGTTCTTCAAAACTAAGAGCATTAAAATAAAAGCAGTATGACTTAAGAGCCCCATGTAGAATACAATCAACATGCTCATCACATCAAGGACTTAATAGATATAAAAATAATGGTGGCTCAATTTAACATCCATCGTCAGTTAGCTCAATGTGTGTTATAGTTGGGAATATAAACAATTTCTTTGTTCCATGTTGAGGAACTGAAGAGCTCCTATTCTTAACACACTAATTCCACATTCCTAATGCATAACCACCTAACTGGCCAGAGGGTTTTCTTGATGAGCTCTGAAGTATGCGCCCCTTTAAAAAAAACTAACAGGTAAAAATTATTCTAAACCACTGCAAACATCACCTATACCATGTTACTAAACAAAATAAATAGCGCTTAGAAATAATCCATGTCCATTACTCTCTAGAACATTAATATTGAAAATTTCCTTAGATAGCAATCTGCTATATTAACTTAATAACTTTCTCACCACTGGAACAAGAAAAGTAGTGTGCTAAAAAAAAAAGTCCCCAACCTTCCATTCCTAACATCTAACATAAAATCCTAAGATCTGTTTTGTGCTTGTGCTGGGCTTTCTTTTTAATTCCCTGCCAATTTACTTCATTATATTATTCTTGAGCTTAAAGTGGTTTCAGATTTGGAATTCCACCTTAATCATTTTCTACTCCAAATAAATCATATCACCTTAAAATTCACACCCACACCCAAAAAAACCCCAAAATTTATAACAAGCTTAGAAAAGCATCCAATTTTTTCTTGTGTAGCAAGGTGTTAAGAAATGAGCACAAAATGTTGAGAAATATTTTTAAAATGATTTGGAATATATATATATATATGAACTAAGCATCAATAAAGTCTCCATAAAATACTAACAAAATTGCCACACTAAAAAGTCTTTATAAAAATGACTGATGCACACTGTGAATATTTAAATTTAACCCACCCCCCTGCACCAAACTGGGTGGGGGTGTCTTATTTTGGGGCACAAGAATCTAAAATCTCTTAAGCCAATATTATTTGCTTGAAATTAAAGGACCCCGCAAAAAGTAATTTTGGTATCTGTCAAGAGTAACAATCAGTTTTGGAGTCAGTACCAATATGGAAGGATGGTTAAAACAAGGCTTAAGAGTATGAAAACAGTCATCTTGATTCAAGTTGGTATATTATTCCCCAGGAAAAATGTACCTATCTTACTTTGACTAATCAGGATAAAAATGGGCTCTCAGCGCCTCCACTTTGTTTTGTGAATGTGTACAACCCATGCAATTGTTACAATCTCCTCAAATGGGCACTAACTGAACTTCAAGAGAATAATTCTTACTCTAAGATGTCAGCTCATGTACTCCAAGCAACAACAATGCAGATTCTAACAAGTTCTCGTGTTTCCTAAAAATTGCAGCCACTTTTCAATGTATTAAAAAAAAAAGAAAGAAAGAAAAGAGAAACCTAATAGGCTTAAAATACACTGCTTCTTATGAATGTAATACAGACATGCCAGGGAACACACAAGGCTAAAAGAATGTTAACTTTATTTATGAACATGTGATTTGTGTTTATACACATGCTAATAAACAAAAATAATTATTTTCAAGAAATAAAACTTCACCCGAATTAAATACTATATAGAATGTACTTTATACAAAATGTGTTACATTAACTACTACAATCACCAGGATAGTCAGTCTAATTTCTGCTAGCATCTGGATACATGAAAATCAGGTTTAAATCAATCACCAGCAAAACAGTTACGTGGACAATTTTTACAGCATTATGCTTTAAAAAAACAAAAAACAAAAAACCCATATCCAAAAAGAGGGGGGAAAAACAAAAGACACTAAAATGTTTGATCTTTGAGAATCACTATATTTAGTTCCACAAGAACTAAAGATCATATATGTTATAAGAACAAGTCCAAAGTTCAGATACTCTTATGTTACCATTTTAGATCCAATGATCCAGCGTTACTGAAATGCCTCATACACAAAGATTGGTAGTACTTAAAAAGTATAAAGTGAAATAGCAAGCAATACCCTTCAATTCTAAATGAGGATTTCAAACATCTTGCATGGTGTACAATATCAAGCCTGAGCAGTAAAATGTTTAGAGAACCATCAAGTTAACAGAACCCAAGTAATGACAGACCTCCTGTGTTCGCCAACGTGTTTCACTCCACACTCAAGAATCCTACCACCTTTTACTTAAGAGCTCAAAGTCAAAACAGTGTTAAGCTAAAGGTGTATCTGTGATCATAAAAAGTGAGATGTCATCCCGGTTAAGAGGAATTATATTTGATAAGCTACAGCTTTCAAACAGCCTACAATTAAGGTGGCATTATAGTATCTTCTGAGAAAGAGGGAATATTTTAATTGGCCATTTGGGCAGACTAAATAGAAGTGGAAGACCTGTACTGAAATTAGAAAACAATATACAGAAATTACATCAAAATTAAGATCACTGAAATATTCTGTACTCGTGGAGTTGCAGCTGGGGGTAGGGAGCAACTTTGGGTTGACTTCATAACACAGCTGTAAACAGGAAGCTCAAAATCCTTGCCAAATAAAGCAAGATTTAATATTAAAGCTGTATCAAGGGTTTCTGGAAAGCTCTTTCCTATGACGTGTCTGAACTTGGAGAAAGCATTAAACTTAGCTTTGAGTGTTACTTATGCATTTCTGAAAGCCAATCAGGCAGAAAAAAAACCTAAAACTAAGTGATACAACGTGAAGATGGCAAAGTATACACTCCAGACATCTTTTATTGCAAGAAACGAAAAGCACGCAACAGCCTGTACATACATACAAAATACTAACTATAGACAGACAGATGTAGAACATGTTCTCATGTTCATTAGTGTAAAACCTACACGATCTAAAAAGATCATACATGAGCTGTACAACACAGTGTCATACAGGGAGAATGCTAGCATATTTAATATGAAACAGTGCTATGGGCACAAATCACCCATTTCCACAAAATGTGTGCAAATTATGCCACAAAGATTCATATTCAACTGGGCTGTCACCAAAATACATTTTATTTACAATATGCTCTATGATCAGGTGGATAGTATTAAAATGATTTACTTCACTCCTACATTAAAGGTAAAAGCAATGTGTAGAAAAAGTTTGAGATTGTGTTTTTACATACTGCTTTCGTAGTCCCCATGACTGGCTCAGTTCGACTTCTAAAAAACAAAACAAAAATTAACATCAGCTACTGAATACTGTTTTTTTTTTAAATGCTAACAAATCTTAATACATAGGTCCACACACATTTTTTTTACACAGTTCTACTTCAGTACAAAATTTAAAAACTGCACATTTCTAAAGTAAGTAAATGAACAAATTACTACATTAATCTTTGCTACTTTAGTTCTTTTTTTTTTTTACTACTTTATAAAGTTTAAGATACATCAACAACTGAAAAATTCTGTACCAGGTAACTGTAAAACAGGCCTCCCTTATAAATTGCAATGAATATTTTTTGAAAGGTAGCATATAAATTCTATATTTATAAACTTTGTGTTTTATTCTTACCAGACTAAAAAATAATACTATTACCCAGCTTCTGAGTTCGCCTTGACAGAAAAATTTTCACATTGTTTTCTCAAAGCAATACCATTGTTAACATTTATGACCTGGATTCCTCAAAAATTACTGTGTTCCAAAACTCCTGAATCAAGATAGGCTAATAGCTATTTTTAGTTTCAAAATCTTTAAAACAATGACCAAAGACAGAAGAATTCAGTCCCAGTAAAGTACAGCTTAGTCTTGAGAGTTTAGTTTAAAGGGTAGTTAAATGCAAATGGACAGTTTGATGTCTAAAAGAATATGCCAGAAACAAACAAAAAACCCAAACCAAAGGGCCTGGGAGGATGCCTCGATGCCTAATCTTCCATGCTGCAAGCACTGGAGTTCCATACGGGCGTCCTGGCTGCTCCACTTCCCATCCAGCTCCCTGCCTGTGGCCTGGGAAAGCAATGGAGGATGGCCCAAGGCCTTAGGACCCTATATCCAAGTAGGGTACAGGGAGGAGGATCCTGGCTTCGGATCAGCTGAGCTCCAGGTGTCGTGGCCACTTGGGGAGTGAACCAGTGGATAGGAGATCTTTCTTTCTGTCCTGCTTTCTATAAATCAGCCTTTCCAATAAAAATAAATGAATCTAAAAACAAACAAAAAACAAAAAAAGAAAAAAAAACCAAAAATCTTTAGTTCACAAAGGAAAGAGATTAGGGAGTTGAGCTGCCTTTAAAATCTTTAATTTTAAAAGTTTATGCCACTTTAACTACAGAAAAAAGGTTGGATAGTATCTAAAAGGAGTCCGTATATTAAAACCATCGAAGTTTTAATTTTTTATTAATTGCTTACAGGTATTTCACATGGCAAATTTACCATAAAATTCTATGGTGTTGTGAACATAAAATTTTGTAGAAAAGGCATATAGATTTGGTAATCCAAATGGATTACCAAAAATTTGTTATTTTTTTAAAAAAGCACTTGGTAACAGAAGAGTACTTAGCTTTTAAAAGTTGTCCGTAGCAGACTTATATAAAGTTTACAACAAATCTCAATGCTAAGTTTACAACAAATTGAGAAAAATCTTAGAATACTTGGCCACATGAGGCGAAGTTCCAAGACATGACTGTTTTACTTCAAGAACATACAGAGTTTGCCAAACTCTCAAACCTAACTAGTTATTTGACCTAATAGCCCCTGTCGCTGCCCTGACAATGAGTGTAAGATCCAGGCTGGTCCCAAGCAACTGCTGTGTTTTTATTCAAATAATAGGCATTTATCATATGCCAGGCACTGTTTGTTGAAATCTTACAACCCTCTCTGTGAAGCATAGTTGTTCCTTAGTTCTAGCGGACTGGTTCCAGGAACCCTTCAAGATACTAAAACCTGCAGGTGCTCAACTCCCTTATATAAAATGGCAGTATTTCACATATTTTACACATATGTGCTATTTACTTTAAACCATCTTTAGATGACTTGTAATACTTAGTATAATGTAAATGGTTATATAAGAAGTTGATATCCCATCTTGTTTAGGAAATGACAAGAAAAAAAGTTTGTGTATATGTTAACTACAGGGGCAATCATCACCAGCCCGAGCAAAGGATTTCTTTGTCTTTTTTTTATTATTATATATGGCAGCAACAAGATAACATTTCTCTCCCAAAGATTTTCAATCCAGGATTGGTTAGGAGGGCTGACCATATTCTGAGGACTCTAAGCTAAAGACTAAGCATCTTCCCCAAAAGCATCTACCAGTAAAAAGCAGTAAAAATGAATTCAAACCTAAGCCTGATCTCAATGCCTGTCCGTGAGTCCTACATACTACGGTTTCCCAACGAAAACCCGCTACTGTAAGAAACACCTTAGCATCAGTGGCTAATCTTTATGCTATCAAAATACTCAGGGTAAAACTCTACAACATGTCTACTTCCACAGTGACAAGAACAGAAACGATCAACACCAACACAAAGGAAGTAAAAACTAAAACTAAAAAGGTATTTGAGCATCACTTTTTTTGGTAATTTTTTTTTTAGAGCATCACTTTGTTTTCATGAATATTGCGCATATGGAGCAAAACCTTTTCCTAATAACAACTCTTCTTCCAACAAGTGGTCAAGCCAGCTGACTGGGGAAACAGGACAAAACCCCTCATTCTAAGTGTGCAGAACTGGGAAGACATTCATTAACAATGATAATAGTTTCAGCTCTGAACTATATATTCTTTCTAACTTGTACAAAGGGCCCTTTGGGAAAAAAAATGTGTAATTCGATACTTACATGACATATGTCTTGCTTGTAGATTTAACTCCTCCAATAGGAATCCTTCTTACAATTACAGATGAATTCTTAGGAATGAGAGCGTTATCATCAGTATATTCTGTAAATAAAGGTAAAGAGTTGAAGTCCTATTTGAGGATTTGTAAGTTCCCAAAGAACTAGAAAGCTTGCAATGTCAGATTTTATGGGAAATAAGCTTCAACATAAAACACATAATAACCACACGACCCTTGCATTTCTACACTGGGGAGTCAGTGCAAATACCCAACATCCTTAGGAGACTTCTTAAAGGAAACCAAATCGTTGTCAGTAAAAGCTCTTGGCTCTAGCACCTCCATTTCTGAGAAATTCGAAATCTTAGACTCTCTCGTTACTTGGCTAGAAAGGCTGCTGAACCACAGAAAATGCTACCACTTACAATGAAGGCAGTGTGTCTCTCCCAGTCCCTGACTAGGAGTTAAATATTATGATCCATGTTCTCATAGAAACGCTGGCCAGCAGAAAAAGCTACTACTTAGAATGAAGGTAGTGTGTCTCTCCCAGCCTCTGATCATGCCTTAAATATGATCTCTGTCCTTACGGAGGTTATTAGGACGACGACTAGAAAACTAGATGCTATGAATAAAAATGAAATTTCATAGTAACAAAGGAAAACTTCAGATAGAATGCTGACTCCAAGGAAGCCCCTCTAAACAACTGAGCAACTAGTTATCCCAAAACAGATGCATCAAGATGCCAGCAGAGAAAAGCTGAGGACAGTGACAGAGGGGAACAATGTGAGATACAGGCAGAAACACACAAATCACACACCAATTGATACTTTTGTTCCTAAGTACAACAAAGACACTGGAAGACTTTGAACAAGGTGATGACAATGTAATTTCCTTTGACGTCTCTGGCATCTACCTGTACAACAGTTACTAGCTACATGAATCAGACAGAAATGGAGTGTGTTTTCAAATAGAACTGATAAGGCCTGCTGATGGACTGGGGAGCTCAGGGGAAAGAGGAATCCACACGCACACCTAGGATGCCGGGTTAGCACTTTCTAAGACCAAAAGGAGAAATGGCCTTACACTCTATTCCTTAGATTGCCATTATTTGTAAGACTTCTATAACAATGCATTAAGAAACTGCAGCTTAACTATTGCCAAGATTTACTAAGGAAGGAATCTGTCAAAATGTTCTCCTTATCCTCTCATCACCAGATGAGGTTTACTCTAAGTTTCAGTTAAAATTATAGATCACATAATGGCCAACTGTTTTTCTAATGATTTCAAATATATCCATCTATCAACTATCATTTTTAGTCATGTTAGTATTCTAATTGTTGAGGCAAGGGCTCTAGAGTGTATTTTCAAGTGGTAGGCTGCTTCTCACAGGTATCCAACTGGAGTGATGCAACTTCCTAGACACAGGCACCCTCATAAGACTATCATTGTTTATCTGGATGGTTTATTGGTCCCAAATCCAAGTACACGGAGTCAGAAAAAAAAGGAGCAGGGGAGATGGGTGATTTTTGACAAGGAATCCTGAAACACAACGTAATGTGAAACACCTGACACAGGTTTCTGACAATGTGTAATAATTCTCAAATATTGTCCAAGACAATTCATTCATCTGATCAACACAGTGCTACACCGGACTGAAAGTCAGCTGTCCTTACGGCCCTCACACAGGGATGGATGTCCAAACTGCCTTTTCTGTCTTGAGAGGGAAGATTTCCCATGCACTGGTTCACTCCCTGAATGTCTGGGAGCCAGGAACTCAGAACACTCAGTTGTCACCTGCCAGATTAGCAGGAAGTTGACATCAAGGGTGGAACTGGAATTGGAACCAAGGCACTTAGATCTGGAATGGATGTCTGAGGCAGGGAACCACCTGCCCTTTTAGGTTCCTGAATTGCAATGCCTTCTATCCTAGCAGGTACCTGCATATTTCAAATACTTCAACAAGGAAAATGTTTTACTTTAAAAGACTTGCTAATGTAACTGTTTTTATCCAAAAACCTGAATGGGATGGAAGGAATGAAAAACAAGATGAATTGGACAACTTGAGAGAGTCAAGAAGTTAGTATGGGTCCCTCTAAAATGCTTTCAAACTCCTCAGACCAAGTCCAGAATGAAAGCTGGTTTTTAGGGGTCAGTGTATGGAAAAGCTTAGTAAGCCCTCAACACACAGTAATGAATGTTATGGGGACCTTCTGACACAGTTTCAGAAATAAGATTAAAACACATGGCATCCTGATACAAACACTTTAGATTTATCGAGATGTTAAGGGGCCTAAACATGGACTGATTTACAGAAACAGGGAACATGAGGTATTCTAGACATTAACTCAAAGCAAATTAAAGAGGTCCAATTCAAGAGTCACTCCTAGGTGGTCTCCTACGAAGCTACAAACATTTATTTTGCAATCTGTAATTCACTAGATAGTGCTAAAACCAGTGGCATTCTTAATCTACTACCTAGTGAGGTAAGGCACCTATCCTAAAAAGTGGCAGTTCCCACAGAGACACATCAAAGGAAACATGCTGCAGAGCAAAGCACTTTCCTGACTGGTGAATCATCCTTTATTTCCCTGGACTAGCGGAAAAACAAAACATGCACACAGTCACAACACTCTTAACATTTGTGAACAAAATTCCTTCTGCCATAATTCACTTTAACAAGGTTATGTTCAAACGTTAGGGGGAACACAAGCATAAAAGCCTAGTCTCAAGTGACTTGTGTAACACATCAGTAAAATATGAAACTCATGTATGATCAAAAGCAGCCTCAATGACCCTTTATTTTTGGTTCTTCTCAATCATAAATACTCATTAATACATCACAATGGCCTAAAATTCTTACCCATCCATTACATAAAATGTAAAAAAATAAAGATAAAAATGGCGGCCTTATATTTCCACTATTCATGACCACCGACAACTCATTTCACCAAGCACAAATACAGTACCCACGACTAATTTCCCAAGGTTAAGGTACTCATTTTTAAAAGCCGAAGGAGCATGTTGTTGGAGTGCCACCCTGTCAGTACTGATGTTCCTTGACCTGAGGTGACTGACAGACCAGAGGTAGGGGACACTTCATTTCAGTCAGTTCTGTGATCAATAAGTCCCCTAATTAAAACTTCACTTTCTTCTTGGTACTCCATCAATAATCTCAGGAGATTCATCTACTGAAAACTACACACCAGCATTAGTCTGCCCACAAAGAGAAACTGTGGCCAGTCAGGAGAGACAGCCTGTCACGTGGATCAGCGCGCTTTAAGAGAGAACTAACTAGATTCTAACTAGAGGCCTACTTTCCACTTCTTTTGTAACAGAATTTTCCTCCCAATATCCTGGCTATCAATAGTAATGGGAAGCCTAGCAATTTCTACTTTAAAACCAGAAAAATCGGTCCTTCTGATCTTTACCCAACTGCTCAATTTTAAGAGCAACGTGAAGAGCTGAGAGCTCAATCGCCCCCATTATTATATGAATCACTCCTAACAAGAGTGGGCCAATGCTTTCACGTTCCAAAAACAAAACAAAACACCCATTCTAACACTGCCTGAAAATCCACTGCTGCTTCTTTGCGACACAAGGAGTGAACGGGGAGCAAGAAAGCAAGGTCATCCCATTTTGCCATTGAATTTCATAAGCTTGTCAGGTTCGGAAAAGTTAAAGCAACACTGCACCTGCTTCTCCTCTCCCCATTCTGGTTGGAGAAGCCACACAGGCTGAGCGCCATCCCAAGAACTCAATCCATCCCCCCTGCCCTGTGCGCCCTCTGCCCTGAGCGCCCCCCACCCGTGCTCCTGTGGAACCAGGCTTTCATTGGACTTGCGGGCTTGGTGAGGTTGAAATCAACAGGGAAGCCGGTTCAACTCCAAGGCCGACGGCTTGCAACCCTAACCAAACAGTCCCGCAAGAACGGCGGTTAGGTCTTCTGCCAGGCTCCTCACGGCTGGCATATGCGTCTTCACCCAGCACGTAGCTGGAGCCCGTGGGCTCTTACCTTCTTTCGTCTGCGCGTTGGTGATCTGCAGGTCGCAGTCGGCAGCTTTCAGCTTCTCTCTCCCCATGATCTGCTTCTTTAAGTCGCACAGGGAGATGTGCAGCCCATCAAAGGTGACGGTATCATAGTTGAGTTTAGAGGAAAATTTATAATGCACGCACGACATGGTGCCAAAGGGTTCCTAAGGTTCAGCGAGGAGACGTGGGACACTCTCAATATATGTATATTTATCAAATGAAGAGCAAAAGAGGTACACACACAAAAAAAACACTCAAAAGAGACACCGGAGGACCCTAAGGCCTCAGCAGATTAAATAATTCTCCCCTCCCCCACCAAAACCACAAGCAGGGGTTCGTAAGAACAATAATTCAGAACACCCCCCGCCCCGCACACACCCCGAGACTCAGAAATCGCTTCATGTGGGGAGGAGGACGTGGCGGGGGGCGGGGGGGTGCGAAAGGAGAAATCGAGAATCCGCCAACGGGCACAGCGTCACCCGGCTGGGTCCCCCTCGCTCATGCTACGGGCCGGCAGGAGACGGGGGAGGTTTTTTTGGGGGGTCAGGCGGTGCAGTCAATAGCGGTCAGTCCACAACGTTTTAAGAGTCCGGATGACCCCGAGGGGTCAGGGGTCCATAGCGCGGCCGCACCTCCCGGTTGGTCTCTCCTTCCGTGGATATATTTTTTTTTGGGGGGTGGGGGAGGGTGGAGGGTGGGTGACCCAGGCCCCCGGGAGAAGGCTGAGAGGGGGGGAAGAAGGGGGCCCTAGGCCCGGAGTCCACGAGCGGCTCTCTCGCCTCCTCCCGGCTTCCGGACGACCGGCGTCGGCTTCCCCAGGCCCAGGCTCCCCGCCACACGACACGCCAAGCCCCCTTTTTTTTCTGCGCCTGCTGAGCACCCGGAGGCCTCGAGCGGCTGGCCCCGCGGCCTAGGCCCGATAACGCGCGGTCGGCGGAGGAGAAGAGGCCTTCCCGTGGGCCGCCCCCGGCTCGGCTCCGCCTCCCCCGCCGCCTCAGACACAAAGCCGGTACTAGGCCCCAAGTAGGCCTCGAAGCGCTTCCTCACCACCCCGGGCCCCAGCCAGCGGCCGGGTGGGCTTGGGCGGACCCCGGGGACACCGCCGAGGCTCTCCGGACGCTTCCTCTCGCCGGATCCTCCACGTTTTGCTCTCGCCTTTTCGCTCTCGTCGCCTTCCGGCCCCACGGCACCGCGGCCAACAAGCCAAAGAAAATCGGCGGGCGGAGGCGAGGGACGTGGGGCGGGGGGGGGCGCTTCGCAGGCTTCCCCTTCTCTGTGTTTTGGTTCTGATTTTGCCCCCCCGGCCGCTCTCGGGGCCCTCACCAGGCGTCGGCGACACCTCCAAGCCGGGTACTATGGCGGACGCGGCCTGGCTGCGGGCGAGCGCCCCACTCCGGGGTCTCTTAAGCCGGGATCGCACGGGCGGCGCGCGCGCGGGGCGGGGCCGGCGCGTGCGCGGAGAGGCGGGGCCGCTTGGGGGCGGGGCCGCCGGCGTCACAAAGCGTCCCGCCCCGCCCCACGTGACCCTGCGCTTTGTGACTCGGCCCGGTCGCGGAACTTGAACGCCGGGAGGCGGGGGGGAGGAGCCGGGAAAACGGAAGAGACCATGTTCCTCGCAAAGGGAGAGGGAGGTCGGAGGAAACCATCCGCTTCCAACACGAAAGGGGGAGGCCGTGGCCGAGGAGGGAGGACCCGCTCGGGGAGGCGGTCCCCGGAGGAGGAGGGTTCGTTTGGCCAAGTTTACGGTGCCAAGCAAGGGAGCTGGCTACGTGCCCCTGCCCCGCCGCGTCTGTCCTCCATCCCCACAACCCTCCACATTTTTGTAAACATGATGGTTGCTACGCAGTCCACGATGGTTGCTATGCAAGCCCTCCCCAGGTGCCCCCAACAATCTGGACACCCTAAACTCTGCAAGGGCACTTTCTGCCGCAGACCCTGCAGGGACAAAATCGCCACGACCCGCGCCAGGATGGATTAAGCGCAGCACTAGCCGCTGGCTTCGGGAGTCCTCAAGCCGGGAATCCTTGCCTAGACTTAACTCTGGCTTCGCTTTGGTTGGGAAATGCTGTTAAAAGCAGGACCTGGCTTACTGGGCGGCTAGGGATGAAATGAACGGATGCCTGTCCATAGCTTAAGACCAGGCCTGGCCCGCGGGGCAATACATCTCCACACGTGTGGACTCTATAAAAGTCCATTTTAAACACCCCAACCCCTACGTGTGGTCCACGTGGCCATTAGTTCAGGGATTGAGGAAATTAAAGTTAGTTTTCTGCATTTGCAAAAAAGCAGCGTTGGTTCGCCTGTAACTGACCGTCGCTGCCCTCGCAGCTGAGATTAGAGTTTTAGCTTTATTTTTGGTTGTGTCCCAGCTGTGGGCTGGCACACAGCCGGTGCTCTATCATCAAGTGTTTAAGAACCAAATACACTTGATGTGCCCCCTGGGAATACCATGGGCCTCAGGGCAACCCGGGAGAGGCAGATACAGGGACACACCACTACCCAGAAGCAACAATTTTATTTCGTCCAAATGTTTGCATTTCATAATTTACCTTAGTTCTCCTGTGGCTCCGTCTGCTTCAGTGTGGGTGCTGAAAGGCACAGCGGGATTGAAGGCGAGAGTGCCCTAAAAGCACAGAAAGAGTCAAACACCCAGCCGGCGGTAGATCCTCTGGCTTTCTCAAAACCGAAAAGGGCAGATTTCAGTCCTTTTATAGTGCCAAAAGGGTGGGCTATAATCTCTTCTACCCTGAGCTCCTTAACCAATCACCCAAGGATTAATCGGGTCACACCCTAAAGATAATGTAGGGTGGGACAGAAATCAGTCGGGGAGGAATACTCCTCGGCAAGAATGCCATCAACCTTACCTGCGGTCAAACCTCTCTCCAGCTTCCGGAGCCACCCAGACGCTCAGTCGGAGGGGAATCGGATATGATGAGATCTCACGGACCTACTACTGCTGGATTGATGCAAAAAGCTCCCTTGAGTCTATTTCCTACAAGTCCTTGAGTAGTCTCAGCTTTGTAGTTTTCTTCTGGTACATACAGGGCTGTCCTCCCTGCCGCGTTCTCCCCAGCCCCACTACAAGCAATATCTTGATAAGCCCTCACATCCCTTTTTTTGTATTATGCCTCCCGTGACGGTCGCATCGAAGCTCTTTGCTGTAGCAGCTGGGGAATCCCTATGTTTCAGGATGTCAGACTCCTGTGATTCTCAAGCGCACTGCGTCTTCTCAGTGTCAACTGCAGATATTAAGCAGCGCCCTCATCTTTTTTCCTGCGTCCAGATTTTAAAGTCAGAGCCAAGTTCAGCCTAGCCACTCCCCACCTGTGCAGGAAGTTGGAATGAGGTCTGTCTCCCCCTCAGGTGGTTAGAGACCCTTGACTTATTCTTACTGAGGTTACTTAGGCTCAATGTCATCCTGCAGGCCGGCCAGCACTGATGACATCACCGGATTCTAAGTGGACTGTAAATCCCCCAAGTTATTTAATTTTTATAGTTATTTAGTTTATAGTTATTTGTTTCTGAAGCGAACACAGGTTTTTTTTTTTAAATTATTTTGTATTTTTAAGAAATAAAAGCCATCTGGACCAGGCGCGATAGCCTAGCAGCTAAAGTCCTTGCCTCGCAGGCACTGGGATCCCATATGAGCGCCGGTTCTAATCCCAGTACCCCGCATCCCATCCAGCTCCCTGCTTGTGGCCTGGGAAAGCAGTTGAGGACGGCCCAAAGCTTTGGAATCCTGCACCTATGTGGGAGACCTGGAAGAGGCTCTGGGCTCCTGGCTTCGGATAGATGCAGCTCTGGCCATTGTGGACACTTGGGGAGTGAATCAGGGAATGATCTTCCTCTCTGTCTCTCATTTCTGTATGACTTTCCAATAAAAATAAATCCTTTTTAAAAAAAAAGAAATAAAAGCCATCAACTTTTTTTTTTTCTTCATGGTTTTGGCTTTGATTTAATATACAGAATATCCCACCGCTCACATCCTCAGAAATGATCGAGATCCTATTGTTTGTAACAAATATTGCAGTTTTTCTTTTTAATCTTTTGTTTAGGTTGTTTTTGGACTTTATCAGGATGGATGGATGACTCGTACTGTGTCTCGGTGGGTGTCTCCTTTTGCTTGGCACTATGTTTGGGGCCGGTGTCGTGGTGCAGTGGTTAAAGCAGTCCTTGGGACAGTGGCATTCCATACTGGCAGGCGTCCTGGCTGCTCAGCTTCCAATGCACCGGAAAGGCCCGTCCCTGCTGCTCATGAAGGAGAACAGGATGGAATTCTCAGCTCCTGCCTTTGGCTTGGCCCAGATTTTGGCTGTTGTCGCCCAATTAGAGAGTGAACCCCCAGACAGAAGATCTCTTGTTCTCTCTCTCTCTACCTCTCTTTCTCTCTGTGTGTGTTTGCATATGTCTGTCTTTCCAATAAACAATCTGAAAAATGAATAATCTTTATTTTGTACAGCAGTTTCAGCTTTATAGAAACTCTGGGTGGGAATCCAGAGTTTCCATATAGCCCTCCCTTCAAAAAGTTTTAGTTCGTAAATATTATTAAAATTTTTTTTGCATTCATGGGATTTATTTGTGACAATTTTGAGGATACGTGATTATTAAGGAAGGCCCATGATGCTCCAGGTTGACCCAGTGGATTTAGACAAGTTTGTGACTACATGCATCTGCCTTTATAGTTCTACAGACCTTCCGTAACTCCTCTCGCCTCCCACCCCCAGCCCCTAGAAGCAGCTGTTCTTTGCACTCTCTTCACAGTTTTAACCTCCAGAATTTATCTAGAATCATACAGGGCACAGCCTATTCGGGTTTGAAGCTTTGTTTTAAAATGAAAAATGTATGATTCCAAGAGCAATGACAAGAATAATCCAAGAAGTTCATCTTTGCCCTTCACTCAGTTAATCAGCTGTTACATTTTGGACCCATTCCTGGTAACATTGGTTTTCACTTTCTGTCCTAGACTCACATCACATTGATCAAAATCAGAAATTGGAACATCAACACCAAATTACCTAACCCACAGGACAGATTAGAAAGTTGTCCACCCACCAATGTCAATCATCTTGTCTTTTTTTCTGCTCTGTGATTCTATTCTGGATCACACATTGCAATTAGTTCACTTTCATCTCTGTCTCTCAACCTCCTGGAGTGCGCAACGTTTTCCTAGACTCTGTGCGTTTTGGCATTCTGGAAAAGGATGGATAATTCTTCTGTATTTTGTCCAATGTTTCTTCATAGTTAGATTTTACAGTTAGAAAATGCATAGTTTTGTATTTTCACAGGGAAACAAGAGAATTAACGTCTTTCTCTAAGCATCAACCCAGATAGAGGCACATGAAGGTTGCCAGATGAGTTTTCCTATTGTTTAACTATATTTATTTGAAAGGAGGGAGGGAAGGAGGGAGGGAGGGAGGGAGAAAGAGAGAGAGAGAGAGAGAATCTGTTGTTTTTTTCCCAAATGTTCCTAACACCTGAAGTTCAGCCGGGAGCCTGGAACTCAATTTGGCTCATGTACAAATGAAGACCCGATGGCAGGACCCAAACTAGAACCATCACCTGCTACCTGCCAAGGTGCTTGTTAGCAGAAAGCTGGAACTGGAGACAGAACGGGGACTTGAACCCACATACTCTGCTGTGGGATTTGGGCTTCCTAAGGCTTCCTGAGCCTAAGGCTTGCCCCAACAGCATAATTAGCAGTATATTTTAGTTATTCTAGTTATAAGCTAGCATCATAAGTCCTCTTATGAACAGAATTTTTTGAAAACTGATATGAACCGTATGTGGTTGTCCCATTGTTCATTTACTAATTCATTCAGGAGCAAAACTTGAAAGCGTGGCAATGACTGTAGGAGGGATGGGCGTCAGAGGAATGCATTTCATTGGTGAAGTGTGTATTAGAACTGCCACTTTGGGAGGTAGGTGTGCATGCTCTAGCTAAGGCGAGCATTCTTACACCCATGGATATAACTTGCATTATATGCTCGAGTAAAATGTGACAGAAGCATTGCACAAGAATTTCAAGGGAGCTGTCTTCTTGTTTTATTTGCCTTTAAGAGTTTATTTTTTATATAAATTATTTTTAATTAATTAACTTGAAAAGAGAATCAGTTAACGCCCTTAATGTCTATGGAGCCAGGAAATCCAAGTTTTGTCTCCCACGTGGGTGGCAAGAACTCAACTTCTTGAGCCACCACCTGCTCTCTCCCAGAGTGCACATTAGCAGGAAGCTAAAATAAGGAGGAGAGCTGTGGGCTTGGCACGATGGTCAATGCTTAATCCTCCCTTTGCAAGTGCTGGCATCCCATAGGGACACTACTTTGTGTCCCAGCAGCACCACTTCCCATCTGGCTCCCTGCTTCTGGCCTGGGAAACCAGTAGAGTGTGGCCCACTCAGAGACCTGGAGGAAGCACTGGCTCCTGGCTTTGGATTGGCACAGCACTAGCCATTGCAGGCTATTTGGGGAGTGAACCAGCAGATGAAGGATCTTTCTCTGCCTCTCTCTCCATAATTCTGACCTGCCTTTCCAATAATATATATTTATTATATACATATACATATATATATATATATACAGTAGTGCTGGGGCCTTGAATTCAGGCACTCTGATATGGACAATGGGTGTCCCAAGTAGTATCTTAACTGTTGTGTCCAACACCTAGCCCAGAAGCTCTCTTCTGAATAGCAAAAGCTGGCAACCACCCAAGTGCCCATCTGCAACAGAATGAATAAATACGTATGGTCTATCCAGTTTCTGGATCATTATATAAGCAGTGAAAACAAGTAAAATATAACTACCTGCAGCAACATAGTGCCGGAATCTTTTTAGCTTGAGTAAAAAAAAAGTATTCGAAGAAAGCTTTGTATAATAACTTTTTTACAAAGTTCTAAGACATATAAAATTAAGCAATATGGTATTTAGTCAGGCAGACATATTTAGCATGTTGGTAAAATACGATTGGAAGGCACAAAAGTCAGAATTGTCCTTACCTCTGAGATAGAAGGATGAGCTGGGGGAAGTGCTCACGAGACATGAGCTATTCGCAATGGCCTTCTTCTGGCTGGTTGAGTGGCTCTGCAGGTATCATTATTTTACTGAAAATAAACAAGTAAAAAAGAGCAATTAACCTAAAAGGAAGCCATGCACAGAATGATGATGACAGGTGACATGACATCAGGGCTATGATTAATCCACTCGTGTGCACCTGAATTCCCACTTCTCCCCTCCCCCAGCTGCCAGCAAAGAATAATCTCTGCATTCGGAAAGAAAACTCAAATCCCTTCAAAGGAATAATAGACTAGCTCCTTACCACTTATTAAAATGAGATTAATTTTAGCTGATGCAGTTAAGCCAGTGGTTATGCACTTAATTCCATAGGTGTAAATAAAACTGATTTGAAGGGATTGAACTAGAATCAACTGGTTCCAGTTTTCTTGCATCGAGATCATTGAGAGGACTGGTGGTCTGTTGCATGCATTTGGGGAGTGACCCAGTGAATGGGAGATCTCGCTCCCTCTCTCTCTCTGTGCCTTGCAAATAAGTGATATGGCATCAAGGGACCTCACATGATCCAATGACTCCGAATGTCATTCCTCCCTCATTGAGACTCATTTACAAGCAGTGTTTTGGAATGCTGGGGCCTTATAAAGGTTGCCAGCATGTGGGCATTCCTTATAGACAGACTTACCACCCTTCTTGCTTGCCTTTCCTAGGAATGCAAGGGTTCTAGGCAAACACTTGAGGGGGGGAGGGCAGGCATTGGAATTGACTTGTGTCAGAGATCAGGCAAAGAACCTCCAAGTAGCTTCTTTTCTCTTGTGTGAATGTGACCTCTTCACCGATTCTGTACAAAATGAGACTTGTTAGGAGTGCTTATGTCTGCCCGTCAATCCAGTCCGTGGCTATCAAACCAAGGCCCCTATCATCAGGATGTCCTATTATTTTAATCCCTGGGCTCGGTTTCCATCTGCAATCTTAGTTGGTGACCTTGGGAAGATTCCTTCATGTCTCTGACCCTCGAATTCCTTGATGGCTGGTTTCTGAGCCCCAAGGTTGCTTTAATGTTCCACTGTTACAGCCTTGACATTGTTTGCAAAAGTTTGAATGGAGGCCGTTACCTGCACCTTTTGCTCTGAATCCAGCTAACTATGCAAAATGTTGTTAAAAAAGTAGCTTTCTAGAAACCGAAAATAGGCCAGTGGTTACCAGAGGGACAGGAAATGGGAAGATGGTGTGTGCAGTGGACATGGAGTTTCAGTTTTGCAAGTTAAAAAGTTCTAGAAGTCTATTTCATGGAATCTTGATAGTTAAGATTACTAAACCCACATTTAAAAATGGTTAAGAAATTCTATGTTATGTGTAAAGGGGAAAAAGGTGTTTATAGCGACCAAAAAAAAAAAAAAAAGAAAGGAAAGAAAAAACCAACATGAGTACCTTCCTCAAAGGGTGATTAGTGCAATGATTCTGAATGTTCCCAAAGTACCATTCTAATATTGTTGGGGAAATAAGTTCAAAGGGCAATTGCCAATGATGTTCTTTGGTGTGATTTCAACAGGGACAAACGAAACAATAATAAAACAACAAGTGCTGGTGGTCAGCACTGTGGCAAAGTGGGTTAAGCTACTGGTTGGGCTACCTGCTTCCTATATCAGATGCCAGTTGG
The DNA here is from genome assembly GCF_017591425.1 of Ochotona curzoniae. NCBI lineage: Eukaryota > Metazoa > Chordata > Mammalia > Lagomorpha > Ochotonidae > Ochotona > Ochotona curzoniae. The sequence continues at coordinate 11,562,957 of NW_024465421.1, forward strand.
AGACCTGAGTACTCCACTTTCCATCGAACTGTCCACTGATATGCCTAAGATGTTGGCCTAGATTCTGGTACCCATGCAAGGGACCTGGGATGAGTTTCAAGCTCCTGGCTTCAGCTGTGTTTGTTGTAGGCATTTGGCTCCTTTGTGTCCAATCCAGCTCCCTGCTGATATACGTAGGAAAGCAGCCAGTGATGGCCGATTTCTTGGGCCACTGCCATCCTTCTCCTTCTTTGAAATTATTATTATCATTTTATGAAATAGTTCCATAGACTCTGGAATTTCTTTTCCCACTGCCCAATCCCCTCCTCCGTCCCCACCACCAAGTTCCCCTATATTATTATTGTAGTATAGTTGTGCATAAACAGTCATATGTCCATCATTGCGGACATGGACAATGGCAGAGAGTCCAGCATCCTATTGTCCAGATGTGGTAAACAGTTTCATTGGGAGTCCATCTTTGATCTGGAAGTAGAGATGCATACTGCATTGTATCCTCACATCTGGATGTGACAGTCTCCATCACAGTTACTGTATGCCCCCTTAAATGAAAAGCCACAATACAAAATCAACAACAGGAACAAAAAAAGAAATTAAAAACACCATGAAGTTAGATAGCATGCTATTGAATGACTAATGTGTCACTGAAGAAATGAAAAAAAAATCAAGAACCTTCCTGAAGAAAATGGTGCTACTATATGATGTATAGGTTACTGGAGAACTTAATGAGAGTTTTGAAGAGATGAAACTTAAAAAAAAAAGTCCATGAGATACAGTTTCTGCTGATCTTTGTTGATGAGATATATCTCCTGTAAGCAAGAAATAGATGGGTTTTGTTTTTCAATTCAGTCTACTTGATTGATGAGTTTGATCCATTTAAATTTAAGGTCAATATAAATACGTGGTAACTTAGTCCCGTCCTTTTAGCAATGAGTTGTTCATTGGTTTAGTCTTCTGTTGTCATTTTACTGGGATGTTCTTCACATTTGCCTTTGGTTTGGGTGTGCACTATTCCTCTTATCTGTCAAGAGAACATCTTTAAGTATCATTTGTAGAGCAGGTTTGGAAGAGGAAAATTCTTTTAACTTTTCTTTACTGTGGAAGAATTTGATTTTATTTTTAAAGACAAAGGACAGCTTTGCTGGGTACATTATCCCTAGCCAACCATTTTTTTGTTTTTGTTTTTAGAATTTGGAATATGTCACTCCATTCTCTTCTTGCCTGTAGAGTTTCCTGTGAGAGGTTTCCTGTGAGTTTAATTGGCATTCCTTTATATGGCAATTGATCTTTTTCATGAGCACATTTAAGGATCTTTTCCTTATGTTCGACTGAAGAGAGCTTGATTATCACACGTCGTGGCAAAGATCACTTTTCGTTAACCCTGTTGTGAGTTCTGTGCCCTTTCTGGATGTAGTTGCCCAATTCTTCCTCTAGATTAGGGAAATTTCCCTTATTATTTCATTAAATACATTTTAAAACCCAGCTTCTCTTTCTGTATCTTCTGGGACTCCCCTAACTTACATTTGGCCTTTTACTACTCTTTCAATTCTTGAATAGTTTTTTAGCTTGACCCAGCTCTACTCCAGCTTTTTGTTTCTTCCTAGTGACAGGAAATATCTGCCAATTCTGAGATTCGTTCTTCTGCTTGCTTCATTCTATTTTGGAGACTCTCCACTCTATTTTTATGTGATTCATTTCCTGTGTGACATGTTTCTTGAATTCCTTGAATGCCTGCTGTACGTGCTTTTCGTTGTTGATAAGAAGGTTTGTAACAAGTTTTTTGAATGCTGTATTCCCTATTTTCTCGATGTCTTCCTCCGTTAACTCTGAGGCTGGCCAAGGCCTTTGCTCCTTTGTGGGGGAGTCTTCAGTAATATTCATTGTGCCTTTATCTCCTCTTTTGCTCTTGGTCACTGTACTTCTGGTTATCAGATACTTCTCCTTGGAGCAGGTTTCTAAGCTGTGTCACCCACATGTTTACAATTTGAATTTATTTACTGTGGTTGGTACATGGCTCTTTGTTTTCAGTCACTTGTTCCACTCCCTCCAGCGAGTTCCAGATCTGAGTTTTTGTGTTAGACTTCCGCCATGGTCTCCGTAGTCCCAGCTCCTAGCTCACCTCTTTCCACTTCCTGTGATTCTGCCTTACTGCCCACACTTGCTGGGACTGCTGTGGCTTTCGAGTGCATGGCTTGGCCAGATTATCCAAGCTCTTACCCCATTGCCATCCTTGAGGAAGAGCCGGGTAGAGTTTTAGGTTCCTGGCTTCAGCCTGGCCACGCCTCAGTGGTTGTGCCATTCAGAGAATGAATCGGCCATTAGAATTTTTTTCTTTCTCTCCCCCTACCTGCCTCATCACTTTGTCTTCCAACTAAGGAAATATATTAAAAAAAAAAAAACTCTGTGATTAGGTGACAGTATTTTATAAACGAAGCAAGTGGGGTGTAGACTGGTAGGGACACACACTGGAAGTCACGCAGGAGCCAAGATTTAACACTGGGTGTGACTGCCTGGGTGGTTTCTCTTGACCACTGACTCCACATCCCCACCTCTCACTGGAGGCACCCAGTGGCCAGGGCGTCTCTGGTGGGGCCCCTAAGATGGGGCTCCCTCACACTCAATTGCACCAGTGACGCTGGCCCAAGGCCAACAGTGGGCCTCCTGCCAGCTTGTTCTCTGTGATCCTGGTCTTAAGTTTTTATTTTGTCTCTGTGTCTAAATCAGCTTCCCAGGGGGGCATGAACCTTGTCTGCCACATTTGGGCCTTCCCCAATGCGCTTGGCAGAGGGTTGGGCAACTCTTTGTGGAACCCCCAACTGGCTCTTGGTGAGCAGCATTTTTGGCTAGCTCAGTGCTAAGGAGTCTGGTAAGCAGAAGTGGAGCAGTTGGCCTTGAGTCACTCTGGGGCACCTCCCCCCACTCCAAACCTCCCTCCAGGAAGTGCAGATGGGGAAGTGTCCACTTCCACAGGGCAGCCCTTGGGCTTCGAGCACTGTCATGACACTTCCCATAAACAGCTGCCTGTTCTCCCCTCCCCCATTCAGCATCCAGGCCGGGGATGTTATAGGCCAGGCGCTGTGCCGCCAGCCCAACGTGTGCTGTGGTCCACCCAGCCACGCAGGTGAGGTCCGCATGAGTGGATCCCACCAACCATGCATTGAAAATGGTCTCAAAGAAACCTGGCATGGATAAGCAACATGTCAGGACTTATTTTCGTCTTCGTTCCCTAAGCAACTTGTGAACACACGCATAAGTGTTCACGGGGCATGTATGTTCTGTGAGGTTCTAAAAATCACAGAGACAGGGAACACTTGGCACAATGGTTGGGATCCTATGACACATGCATCCCCCATTGTAGTGGATAGGCTGGAGTTTCAGCTCTATGCCCAGTTGCAGATTCTGGCTAATGTGTTCTCTGGGAGGCAGCAGGGAGCAGCTGTCACCAGTGTGGAGACCTGGACGGAGTTCCTAGCTCCTGGATCTTTTACTTATTTCCTCTTTTTCTTTTTCTTGCAATAAGAACCACAGAATCTTAAAAATTACCAGGCTCTGTGCAGTGGTCCAGCGGCTAAAGTCCTTGCCTTGCATGTGCCAGGATCCCATATGGGCACCGGTTTATGTCCCAGCAGCCCCACTTTCCATCTAGCTCCCTGCTTGTGGCATGGGAAAGCAGTCAAAGACGGCCCAAAGAGGTGACATTGGAGTTGACATTTGGATTTTGTCTAAGAATGAGTCATGCAAGTCTCTTAGGAAATAACTTCCAAGGGGGGGTGAACAGTGCTTGCAGAGTCCCTGAGCTATGACCAAGAGAAAGCCCAGGACTGCTGTGGTTGATGGTAAGGTGGCAAGGGAGTGATAGGACTTAGATCAGAGACATAAGCAGGGATCCGGTCATGCAGGACCACACACACACACACACACACACACACACACACACACACACAGTCACATGACTGTTTATGTAAAAATATTCTGGACAAACTGAAAAAAGCTGATGCCATGAATTCCTGTATTGTTTCAATGCACCTGAGTTTTTAATTATCCTCAGGGGCATCTTGGGACGTTCCAGGAACTTTGGGCTTGGAGTTTCCCAGGTGTGGTTTCTTTAGGCGTCAGAGGTTGGATGACACACGTATCATGGCTAATAGCATTGTTGCCGGCAGTCCCAGCACCAGGATTATGGTTTCAAATGAGTGGGGATGTAGGCTCTGAAGGACAGCTGTTGCTTCTCAGAGCTTCTGGAACCTGTTCTACCTGTCCTGCAGGCTGGTGACACAGATCCGTCAGGAGCAGGTCAGAGGCAGCCTTAATTATCCAGGTCCGGGACATGGGTGAGTGTCCTGAAGGCACCGGGGCAAGCAATCCTTCTCCGTGAGTCAGGAAGAGGGAGGTGGGAAAGAGATGGAAATGCTCCTATTTCAGCCCTGACACCGTGCCAAGGCTTGGAGTTCCATCCAAATCCAGAGCCCGGAGCCTCCGACGAGGCAGGTCTTTGCAACGCGCACTGGCAACTGCTGCACGACCAGGAGGAAACCCCTGTGCTTTCTAGGTGGTACACGACACTGCACCGACGCCCAGCATCACGTAGCCAGGATTCCAGGCCCAGCGCCACCATGCGCTTATGACAGCCTCTGAGTGAGTCACGTAAGCTCGTGGGACCTCAGCGTCCACACGGTCATTAGAGCTGTTCCTTAAGAGCGTCTCATTCCAGGGCTCGCTGTAAGCAAGAGGACACCAGGGCGGCAAGACCTGTGCCGAGGAAGACCCAGGGTAACTGTCCGTCACCATTGTACTGCTTCATTTATATTCATCAGGATGAACTCTGCAAACAAAGCATCATTGCTAGTCAGATTTACAGATTAGAATTCAGATTAAGTGACCTCGCCAGATTAAGTGACGTTGCCAGGGTCACCCTGAAAGTGTTCTATTTATTTATTTATTTATTATTGGAAAAGCAGATTTACAAATAGAAAGATCTTCCATCTCCTAGTTCACTCCCCAAGTGGACGCAACAGCCAGAGCTACACCAATCCAAAGTCAGGTGTTTCTTCCAGGTCTCCCATGCAGGTGCAGGGTTCCAAGGCGTTGGGCCATCCTCCACTGCTTTCCCAGAGCACAAGCAGGGAGCTGGATCATGAATGGTGCCAGGTCAGCAATGAATACCTACAGGGATGCTGCCATTTGTGGGTGGGGCATGAGCCAGTTGAGCTGTTGTGTTGGCCCCTGAATGTTTTTTCTGCTTACACACCCTACAGGCGACCCCAAGGCTCAGGCGGACTGGAGTCCAATGACCCTGTATCTCCTATGAGTCTAAAGATAGGACACAACAACAACAACAACAAAGCCCTTTTATGGATTGTCCTGTAGGTCAAATGTAGCCGCTAAAAAGAGTGAGGCTCTCAGCTACCCTGAGGAACTCCCTTTGTTTCTCACTCCTGTGCAGGAAATAAAATCAAAGCCTGCACAAGATAGGAAAACAAACCACCCTGGGGCTGTGGGGTGTAGCTGGTTACGCCACTGCCTGTGATGCTAGCTACTGATGTCCCAGGGAAAAAAGTAGCTGAAGAGGGCCCACTCTTTGGGACCCTGCCACCCATATGGGAGATCTGGATGAGACTCCTGGCTCCTGGCTTTGGCCTGGCTCAGTGCTGGCCATTGCAGCTGTCTGGGGAGTGAACCAGCAGGTGGAAGATCTCACTTGGGAACTCTGATTTTCCAATAAATACAACTTAAAACAACAACAACAACAAAAACAGCTGAAGACAGATTGGGAATGCTGTCATTTGGAAGTACTGAATGAAGTGTCCCCATTTTGACGGCAAGTCTGCAGCAAGATGTGTGTGTGTGGCTTAGGTCTTGGGCTCACTGGACCAGAGACCTGGTAGACAAGATATACACAAACAAGGCCTGAGGAAACTGAGGTGTGGTGTGTGTGTGTGTGTAGGAGAGCAGAGAGAGCTCTAGATTCTTGGTAGAAACTCTGCCAAGACCTGAAGCAGAATAAGGATATACAGGGTGATTCCAGCTCGGGCTAAACCAACGGAACTGGGAGGGGGTGTTGGCAGGCTACAGCTAACTAAACCGAAAGGAATGAGACAGCTTGCTAAGGACTGCTAGGAAAACATATCCAGAAAACATATCCAGAAAACAGTGCCAATCACTGTAAAATGAGCATTTAACATGCTGCACTCTGCTATGCTACATGGTAAGGGCAGGCGTTGTGGTGCAGGTTGAAGTTGCCTCTTGGGATGCCCCCATCTCATACTGGAGGGAAACTGGGATTGGGTGGATCAATGGACAGTGCAAAAGGAGCAAACACTTTGTATTCCCGTCAGTGTTTTCAAAGTCAGATCCACGGAGGTCATGCCCTCTTTTTTTGTTTGCATTTTTTCTGCGCTCTGCAACTGTTCCTGATCACGTGACCACGCTTGGTCCTGCCCCCACGGTGAGCGTGGGTGGCAATCCCTCACATCTCTGGGATGGCCCTGTGCCTTGGTGGTCAACCTTGCCCTTCATGTCCAGCCCAGCCCTGGGCATATCTTTTCTGTTCCTACAATGTTGTCTCTCTGGTTTATGATATGCATAAAATTTTATGAAACCATTTGAATGCCTCTTCTTGGTTTTGAAATAATTTTTATTTTATTTGACAGGCAGACAAGGAAGTGTATGTGAGAGAGGGACCTTCCATCTCTGAGTTCACTTCCCAAATGCCTGCACAATTTGGGGCTGGGCCAGGTCAAATTCAGGAGCCCCGAACTCCATCTGGGTCTCCCATGTGGGTGACAAGAACAAAAGTGCTTGAGTGACTCAGAGTGCGCCTAAGTAAGAAGCTGGACTTGAAGTGGACTTGATGTGCTGCTCCACCACCTTGCAAGCACCAGATCCCTTATGGATGCTGGTTCATGTCCCGGCTGATCCAGTTCCTATCCAACTCCCTGCTTATGGGCGGAGAAAGCAGTCGAAGATGGGCCAAAGCCTCAAGACTCTGCACCTGTGTGGGAGACCTGGAAGAAGCTCCTGGCTTTGGATTGGCTCAGCTCCAACCATTGCTAGAAAAAAATGTGGAACGGGTGATCAAACGCAGATACTCCATCTGGGATGCGCACCCTAAGCACCATGTTAGCCACTAGACCAAAAGCCCAGCCCGTCTGGCACCTGTTATCTGGCACACTTCCTGAGGTCCATCCGTGCTTCTTCTAGCAGTGGTACCTGTTGCTGACTCATCTCCCGCCGGGGACATCACAGTTTTGTTTACATGTCCGCAGAGGACAGCTGGGTTCTTGGTCTGGAAGTTATAAATAATGCTACTGTAATATTCAAGTAGAGGTATTTGCATAAACATGAGTTTCCATTTCTCTTTGGGAAATAGCTGTCTACAAGGAGGTTATGGGACCATATGGTAAGATTTTGTTAAACTTCATCCAACCTGTTAAATTGTTTTTTCAAACTGACTCCATTCAGCATTCCCAACAGCATTAGATAGGATGTCTACAGCTGGGCCACATCTTTGTCAGAATTTTGTATAACCAACATTGTTTCTTTTTCAGTCGTTCGAACAGATGGGTGGGGGTAGCCCATTGTGGTTTTAATATGAATTTCCCTAATAGTTAATAACATTGAACATCTTTTCAGTACCTATTTCCCATTATACAATATTTTTTCCCCTTTTCACAGTCTTATTGAGATATAATTCACATAGCACAAAATTTACCTTAACATACAGAATTTACTGAGTTTGGGTTGTTTGTTTTTGTTTATAAGACTTTTCTTTTTTTTTTTTAAAGATTTATTTTTATTATTTTTTTAATTGGAAAGGCGGATATACAGAGAGAAGAGGCAGAGAGGAAGATCTTCCGTCCGATGATTCACTCCCCAAGTGAGCGCAACGGCCGATGCGAAGCCAGGAGCCTCTTCCGGGTCTCCCACGCGGGTGCAGGGTCCCTGGATGGGAAGTGTGGCTGCCGGGATTAGAACCGGCGCCCATATGGGATTGTGGGCGTGCAAGGCGAGGACCTTAACCACTTGCGCCACCGCACCGCACCGGGCCCTATAAGATTTTTCAATTAGGGCTGCTGCCAGTTCATGTCCTGGCTGTTCCACTTCCCATCCAGCTCCCTGCTCATGGCCTGGGCAAGCAGTCAAGGACGGCCCAAATCCTCAGGCCCCTACACCCACATGGGAGACTTGGAAGAAGTTCCTGGCTCCTGGCTTTGGATTGGCCCAGCTCTGGCTGTTGTGGTCACTTGGGACGTGAGTCAGAAGGTTAAAGAACTTTCCCCACCCCCACTCTCGTTCTCTCCCTCTTTCCCTGTCTTCTACTCTCTGTGAAACTCTGACTTTGATAAAAATAAACGAGTCTTTTAAAAGAGAACAAAAACATGCAAATGCAAACCACTGTGAATAGTAGCTGGATCAGAAGTGGAGCAGCTGGGACTCGAACGAGCACCCACGTGGATTTCTCGCTTGGTCTTACAGTTTTTCGTTTTACATTCAGACACAGCCTCCATTTTGAGTTTAAAACATTGATCTATTTGAGAGATTTACTTATTTTTATTTGGAAGGTTGATTTACAAAGAGAAGCAGAGACAGAGAGATCTTCTCCCACCTGCTGCCTGTACCTACGTGGGAGACCTGAAAGAAACTCCTGGCTCCTTGCTTTGGACTGGCCATTTGGGGAGTGAATCAATGAATGGAGATCTCTCTCTCTCTCCCTTCTTTGTGTAATTATCATATATATATTCCCCCAAATATATATATATGTACATATATATTCTTTTATATATATACACATATATATACATATATATATATATAAAATAAATTTGTTAACTTGCAAAGGGACCCCAATTATGTCACTACTATCATCATTTTGGAAAATAAATTATTTTATCACAACATTATTTATGTTGACATGTGATAGTCATGGTTTTCAGACGAATAGACAAATAAACCCCTTAAAAGTTTATCGGTTTAAGTGTGCTGTGCGGTGACTGCACATAGGTATAAGCCATATAATTAAAAGCTCTTTGGTAGTCAGTAGTGTTTTACACGTGTGAATGAGCTCTGAGATGAAGGAGTTTGACATTCAGGATATATGCCGATTAAAAAAAAAGATTCACCTAATTTGAAAGGCAGAGTTAGAGAAAGAGAGAGAGAGGTAGAAGGAAAGAGAATCTTCCACTGGCTGACTTCCGCTGACTTGAGCCATCGTGGCTCGAGCTGAGCCCATCTAAAGCCCAGCAGCTTCTCCTGAGTCTCCCACACAGGTGCAGAGCCCAAGCCCTTGTGCCATCCTCTGCTGCCCCCCACTGCACGAGCAGGGAGCTGGGTGAGAAGTGGAGCAGCACTGAGAGGATGCCAGTCACCTGCCATGCCACGGCGTCGCCCCAGGGCATACACCTGTTGAGTGAACACGTCACGGTCCACGCCCTCTGCTGAAGGAGGACATCAGGGATGTTTGCCACCGTGCAGGAGCAACATTCCGAGTCTATTTTTGACTGTTTTTCGAGTTGTTTTGTAACAACTCATATTCTTGTCAGTAGCGAATGTTCCAATGTCTACATTCGTGCCATTAATTATAATGACAATACTTTTAATTTTTGCCAATTTGTGGATGAACGATGGAGACCTTTCCCATGTGCATTCCTTGTTTTACTTTGTCTCATATTGTTATAAAAATCATCCTATTGAGTTTGCAAAGAAAAAAAACAAAACCACTCAAGTAACTTTCCAGACGTTTCAAAGTGCGCGTATGTTCTTTGACCTTGAAAAACGTCCTTGCAAAAGTGGGATGCACCATCCACCTGTGTGTCTTTACGGTAAGTGGCAGGCCTGGAGTCGGGGACTCGGTTTCATTTCCTTTTCCCTTGAGGAGAACTTGTCAACAGGCAGTAGATCTTTTCTTGTTTTGTTCTAAATGACCTTCTGTGAACGGCCGCTGCTGAAGGCTGCCCTCTGGTGGACTGCCACTGAATAGCAACGCCCTCTGCACAGTTGACCTTACTGGACTCAGCCAAGGGAGGTGGGAAAATAGGAAAAAACTACATCTGTACTCAACATGTGCTCACTTTTTTTTTCTTGTCACTGCTCCCTAAGCAATATAAGACTCTAGGGATTCTATAGAGAGAGTATAAAGTGCGCCTGGATTAAATGCAGACGCCACCCTATTTATAGTAGTTTGACTATCTGTAGATTTTGGTACCCTCAGGGGACCTGGAACCAATCCCTGTGGACACAGAGCAACGCCCTCATTAGCATCCCACCTGCAGCAAAGGGTACGTGAAAGGATCCCTTGCCGTGTGGCACGGATGTAGAGAATCCACATTGTTCGCTACAACCTCACACATCCTTGCACACCCAGGTCAAGCTCTTCAGCCAATCCAGCTCGGGCATACGGCCTTTCTTCAAGTGGCCCGTCAGCCTCAGCCCTGAGACCGTGCAGGCTGGCTGGTCTTTTGCTGACTGGGTTTGCGAGGGCAGGGAATGCTTCCTGTGAACTAGAAGTTGTTCAGCCACCTGCTCCGTGTCTCCACCTGCTAGATGCCGGGCGCCTCTTTTCCCAAAAGTTTCCAGCCGGGATGCGGGTGTCTGGATTGCTCTGCCCCTCCTGTGTTTCCACGTCCTTCCCAACGCCGCGCCCGAGGAGGCAGTCCTGGGGGGGTGTGAGTCCTGGTCACCGAGATCTCCACAGCAGAGCATCTCTGCAGGTGCTCATTGCGGTCAGGAGGTTTCTGTGTCCGGTGAGTGATGGGTGAACCTGGTTTTTCATCCCAGAGTGCTCTGACCTGCAGGTTTCCAAGCCTGATGCAGGCTGGCTTAGGGTCCTTGCCTGTTCACGGTTAAAGCAGGGCATGGGAGCACCAAGAGGCATCCTGCAAGAGGCCAACCTGCCCATTCTCCCCTCTGTGTCAGGTATGCAGCACCAAGCCTCTGTCTGAATGAGGACAATGAGACCAAATGAGCTCTGAGAGAGACACTGCTTTCTGCGTTGACTTTGGGGCCTCTGACACGGGGAGCCGGAAGTGAGCAGGTGGCAGCCTAGCTTTCAGATTGTGGCAGTCCCAAGGTGGAGTGTCCCTTCCGTAGGAGTTCGGGCCTTCAGCTTGGCGAAGCTTCAGTGTGCTGAGGGACGATGCACTGGGGCTCCCTGCTGCTCATGGGGAGAGAGGGGGCAGAGCTGCTGACAGGTGGGGTTCCCACAGCCCCATATTTCAGCTGTTAGCGACACAGTGCCACAGTGGCTGTCAGTTTAAGCTCAGACGTCATCTTGGATGGATAACACACTCTAACCTGGGTGGCGTCATTCCCAAGTTCATGACTCAGTGGCACCTTGAGTGGGTCATTCCATGCTTCCAGTCACTGAGCTGCGTGGCATTCATCCTTCAATACTTTTCCAGGGCACAAGCAGGGAGCTGGATGGGAAATGGAGCAGCCAGGACATGAACTGGTGCTCATATGGGTTGCCAGTGCCTGAAGGGAGAGGCTTAGCTAAATGAGCCATCATACTGCTTCCTGTCTCCCATTTTTTTTAAAAAAAAACTCAGAATCCCATAATGGGGGCCCAATGCTGTAGCTTAGTCGCTAAAGTCCTCACCTTAAATGTGCCGGGATCCCATATAGGCGCCAGTTCTAATTCTGACAGCCATGCTCCCCATCCAGCTCCCTGAGTGTGGCCTGGGAAAGCAGAAGACAGTCCAAAGCCTTGGGACCCTGCACCTATGTGGGAGACCCGGAAGAAGCTCCTGACTACTGGCTTTGGATCAGCTCAGCTCTGGCCATTTTGGCCGCTAGGGGAGTGAATCAGCAGATGGAAGACCTTCCTTTCTGTGGCTCGTCCGCTCTGTATATCTGACTTTCCTACATACATAAATAAATAAATATGAAAGAACCCCATGATGGAACATTAGGCCAGGGCTCCCACGGACGGGCAGGACAAATACATTCACCCTGGGAACCCACATGACTCCCAGTCGGGGTAGATCATGGTCTGCTCCCGGGGGGAAGTGGATCAGGGCCGTGTTGGCCACCTGCAGGTGGGCTGGGCGCCTTGAGGGTGATGCTGACCAGCCTGGTGTCCAGCAGCAGCAGCAGGAGTAGGCTGGCCGGTCATGGCACGAGGCAGCCCAGATCCTGGGCCCTTGCTGAGTCTCCCTCTCTCTAGGACCATGGCGACAGCTGGGCACATGGCATTGGCATGAGATTTAGAAGGAGCGAAACCCTTCTCTCAGCATCCAGCCTTGCTCGCTGAAGCCTCGGACCAAGCATTGAAGCCCAGCATCAAAGCCAAGAAATCTGTACTTATTATTATTATTAAAAAAAAACATTTTAATTTATTATTTTGAAATGAAGAGAGAGAGAGGTCCCATGCATCCGGTGGGCCTGGGAACTTTGCCCGTTTCCCGTGTGGGGAGCACGGACCCAGTTAAATGAGCCATTGCCCACTGTCCGTGAAATTAGTAAAATAAATAGAACTTTAAAAAAAAATTCTGAAAGCTGGGTTTTGGACACTCAGTCCAGTAGTGCTTCATATACTCAGCTATTTGTGCTGCTAAAACAGCTCGCCCACTTTTATTTTTAAGCCAATTTGTCACGAGGTTTAGCCGCTTGTGGCCAAAGAACCTGGACTCCTGAGGCTGAGCCCCAAGGCCTGACCGTGACCTTGCTCTGTGACCTGCTGGGAAGAGCAGCCGAACTGCGAACTGGAAGCCCCACGAGCTGAGCTGGAAGGCCTGTGGCGGGGCTCGATCTTCCGCTCACGTGTACACTTGCTGAGAAGGTCCGTCTGAGACCAGCTGTTGGAACAGGCTTAAGCAGAGTACCAGGCGCTGGGGCCCCTCCTACTCTGCTTGCATATCGTGTTCCATTGCGCGTGGACCACATCCTGCGGAGAGCAGCTGCAGGAGGAGGTGCTGGCTGGCTGGTGAGCGAAGGCCATCTGCAACGCAGATGAGGGTGGGAAGGTCACCACTTGGCTGCTTGCTTCCTGTGGTGGGGACACGCCTCTGAGAGAGTCCACCGCTTTTTAGACTTTCCACAGTGGTAGCTGGGAGACGCCTCCCCTGGTGCGCATCCAGTTCTCCTGTGCCTTACTTCCTGTGATGTGCTGACTGGGGAGGTTCCTCTCACAGTTCACTCGTGGAAGCCCTAACCCTGAACAGGATTGCACTCATTGGCGGATGCGCCAAGTTCCACGAGGCCCGCATCTAAGGCCCCTATGGGGGAAGAAGTTGGGACAGAGATGCCGCGCCAAGCAGGTGCATGTAAGAGGGGACAGGAGAGCAGCTGGCCTCGCGCCAAGCAGGTGCATGTAAGAGGGGACAGGAGAGCAGCTGGCCCCAAGCCAAGCAGGGAACCTCGGAAGGAAGTCAGCCCTGCCTGTGGCTTAATCTAAGCCAGGCTCTCAGCCTGCAGAACCCAGGAAGAGGAGTTCGTTTTTTGCCGCGGAAGCTGCCCAGCCTGCGCTGTGTGGTTGTGGCAGCCCTGTACACGGGTCTCGTGTGCTCATTTCCCAAGACGGTCCAGGAGCCCTTACACCTACCAAAATCCACGGAGCTGCAAGCTCCTGAACTGAAATAGCATTGCATTTATATGCACAAGACACATTGTGTTTGCACATCGTCCCGCATGCTTTAAACCTTCTATAGATTAATCTGTTGTATCCAATGCAAAGTTAATGCGGCAAGAATCGTTGTTATATTGTAGTGTTTAGGGAATGATGGCAAGGAAAAATATTTGCACATGCTCAGTACAGACACAATTCTCCCTAACCCCCAATATGTTTTTTAAATCTTTATTTATTTGGAAGGCAGAGTTATATATATATATTTAAAGAGGGAGGTCTTCCATTGCGGATTTACTCCCCAAATGGCTGCAGCGGCTGGGCCTGGGCCGGGATGAAGCCAGCAGTTCAGAGCTGCCTGTTACTCTCCCCACGGATGCAGGGGCCCGAGCGTTTAGGCTGTCTTCTGCTGCTTTTCCAGTCATGTGAGCAGGGAGCTGGATGGCAGGGGGAGCAGCCGGGACATTAGCTTTGCCCAATTATAAGTTGAAAGTTGTTTAAGATAGTGAACTACAAAGAACTAAAATTGTCGTATCCTTGTCTTTCAAAATGTGTACCATAGTTATAGTTTATTCCTTAAAAACCATGTGTTTATTTCTAATGGTTTGAAAGGCAGAGAAAGAGAGCGAGGGTGCTTCCAGGCCACTTCCCAACTGCTGACCGCAGCCAGGCCTCCCAGCATGTGTTGGAGATAGATTAACTGGAACTCAACCCAGCCATGGGGTTCAGGCGTCCCAGGTGGCAGCCTGACCCACTGCACCACAATGCCACCCCAAACCCCTGTCCTCACTGTTTCCAGTCCTGTTGCTAAGACCAGTGGCAGCAGAACAAGCCAGCTTTCCCAGGGTCAGGCAGCCAGGCGTACTTACAGTGGCACAGGGGACCTTAGACCTGGCAACAACTGAGCCTGCACGGTGTTTGAGGGCAGGCACTGTTGTGTGCTTGGCTTTCCATGGGCCTGTGGCTGGTGTCCTGCTCTGGACCGGCCAGGCCTTTCAGAATTGCCAGGGGGACAGCAGGTGTAGCAGCCCCGTTCCTGGGTGCTCCTGCGGTTTCCATGGTGGGCCTTCCCTGGCACGTAAGAGTTCGCTCAGTTTTCTGTTTGACCACTAGAGGTCAGTCTAACCACAAAGTTCAAGACTCGGTTCCCTCAAGCCAACAAAACAAAAAACCGAACCATGTCTGAAGCTGCCAGGGTTAAGGATGACTTAATACAAAGAGAACCAAACTTTTTTTTTTTTTTTTTTGTTAAGGATAACACGGTCTGGTCTTCTCTGATTGTATATGGCCACCTTTCCAGGCTCTACTGCTTTTGTGTGGTTTGTTTCCCTGCCTGGTTTGGTGTTGAAATGTAAATCTTCGTAGTGAGCTATGAAGAGGGTGCAAACTCTGACTGCAGAGTTTAGAGAAGGCTTCTGGAGGAGGGGAGCAGGATTAGATGAGGTCACCAGGGCCGAGGCCCTCAGGATTTGATCCGGCTGAATTTCTAAGAAGAGGGAGAGGGCCCGGCGAGATGGCTCAATTGACTAATCCTCTGCCTGCCAGCGCCAGCATCCCCTAAGAGCGTCAGTCCTGGCTGTTCCACTCCCCATCCAGTTCCCTGTTTATGGCCTGGGAAAGCAGTAGAGGATGGCCCAAGTCTTGGGGACCTTGCATTTGCTTGGGAGACCCGGAGGAAGCTCCTGGCTCCCAGCTTCAGATTGGCTCAGTTCCAGCAGTTGTGGCCATTTGGGCAGTGAACCAGTGGACTTTTCACCTCCTACTGGGTGGTCCTGTGCAAAGGCCACTGCCAACACCCATTGCTGGCTGAACATGGGTGTCCTGACTGGGACTGGTAGCCAGGTGAGTGCCCCCAGTGGCTCGTAAAGCATAAAAGCTTGCAGAAGCAACCCAGCCTCAAGGGGTTGGGGAAGCCAAGCCTAAAGTCTTGCTCCAGATCTACGGAGTCAGAACCTCTGGCAGGTGTGCCCCACTGCTGGGGTGACTCTGGCACATGTCAGCGTTGGGGGACAAGGTCACTGCAACATGCCGTTGAGCTACGGATGTCCTGATGGCACAGGGAGGCAGTGAGCACTTATCCAGGACCCCAAGGGTCCCCAAGGAACTCCACAACTCGAAGGGACGTTCTCCACCTTGTGAGCCAGGTCAGGAATGCTCATGGAACCCCCAGGAAGACAAGGACAACGTGAGTGCCCATCAGGAATGCATGGTGCTGCTAACCCAGAACGGGGGCAGGGCTGGCACTTGGAAACCACAGAAGTGGCAAGAACTGGGGCATCTCTGAGAGTCACCTTGAAGAGGGAGCAGGCTGATTTTGGTCTGGGCAATGGGGAGGCAGGCTGGACTGCTACAGATTGTCTGCTCATGATCATGAAGTCTGCTGTTAAAAACTAGCCACCCCCAGCCTTAGCTGCTCGGGGCAAATGCATGCATTGTAACCTAGTTGCCCCTGCTTATTGCAAAGCGTATAAGGCTTCCGTGCACCTGTACAGAGTCTAGTGAGTGAAAGAAGAAAATCTTGCAAAAAGACACTTTGGGGCCCAGTGTGGTAGCCTTTGACTAAAGTCCTCGCCTTGCATGAGCCAGGAGGATCCTACATGGGCACCAGTTCATGTCCCAGCTGCTCTACCTCCCATCCAGCTCCCTGCTTACGTCCTGGGAAAGCAGTAAAGGATGGCTCACAGCCTTGGGATCCTGCACCCACATGGGAGACCAGAAGAAGCTCCTGGCTCCAGGCTTTGGATCAGCTTAGCTCTGGACTTTAAAGCCAGTTGGGGAGTGAACCTGCTGTTGGAGATCTTTCTCTCAGTGTCTCCTTCTCTCTGCATATCTGCCCTTCCAATAAAAGTAACATAAAATTTTCAAAAACATAAAAACAAAACCAAAAGGAGACTGCCCACTGGAAGATGCCCTAGCAATCAGAACCCAGGGCTTGGCTGTCCTTGGAGAGCATTTGGTGTGTCCTGGCTCCCTGGGAGGTGGGCGGATTTGACATCACAGGGTAGATCAGATGGCCCTTCATGACTGGGGTGTGACTCCAGTGGGTGCCCCATCCCCACGGTGGAGGCAACTACTGGGTTTGGACCCGTCGTGTGGCTTCTAAGTTTGTCAGAGCTGTGTCAGCAAATATTTCGATCACTTTTGCAGCAGCAACTTGGCGGGTGGGCACATTATCACCAGCTTTATTTAAAAAAAAAACTCACTTATTTTATTTTTATTGGAAAGATTTACAGAGAAGGAGAGACCCAGAAATCTTCATGCTGCTGGCTAACTCCTCAGATGGCCACAATAATTGGAGCTGAGTTGATCAGAAGCCAGGAGCCAGGAGTTTCTTCTAGGTCTGCCACAATGGGTACAGGGGCCCAAGAGCTCTAGTGCTTTCTCAGGCCATAAGCAGGGAGCTGGATTGAAGTAGAATAGCCGGGACTTGAACCAGCACCCAGATGATATGCTTGTATCAAAGGTAGAAGTTTAAACTACTATGCCACAGTACTGGGCCCTCAGTTACACTTTATAAAAGGGAAAACTGGCATTCACATCGAAGCCTTTGAGCTGAGGTCACAGCGCTAGAGTTTGAAGCGACAGGGCCTCCCTCCAGGCGGCGGCACCACTGGGTACACGGGGGCTCAATGCTTGCCAGCCTTGACTCAGCTCCCAGTCCCACTCTGTTCCTGCCCCCAGGACTTCCCCTTGATACTGTAAATGGATAAAGCCTGTGGTGATTTCTTTTCTAATCTCTTCTGGGTTTTGACTTTCTTTAGCTTTTGATCTTAAAAACTGAGCATTTGCTTTCATTGTTCTCTGGTTTTTTGGGTGACAACTTTCTCCTTCAGGCAATGGGTGGGTGACTCACGTTCTGCTGCGTAGGGATTGCAGGAGGAAGGCGGCGTGTGGGGAAGGGCGTCGCAGCAACAAGCGTAATGCCACCTCGATGAGGCACCAAAAATAGTCAGATTCATGGATTCCAGGAGCGCAGTGGCAGTTGCTAGGAACTGGGGGAGGGAGAGCTTACTGATCAATGGAGGACGTTTCAGTGAAGCGAAGATGAATAAGCCCTGGAGAGCTGCCGTAGGACACGTGCCTTTCACCCACAGTGTGTGGTGCCGTGTCTTAGGAGGGCAGAGGGGTGAGTGATTGCTGAAGACCGCTCTTGGGGCACCCTGGGTTGGAGTTTCTATTCTGCTCTCCATCCCAGCTTCCTGCTAACATGCACCTGCGGCGGCAGCAGGCGATGGTTCAGGTGCTTGGGTCCCTGCCATCCATAGCGGAAACCTGCTTTGAGTTCAGGACGCCTGACTCCAGCCTCACTCATCCCTGCCTGTTGCAGACATTTGGGAGAAAAAAAGCAGTGGATAGAAGATCTCTCGCGTTCTTTCTCTCTCTCTTTTTCCACCCCCTCTTTTCCCTACTTCTCTCCTCTCCTCCCAATCCCTGCCCTTCATAGTGTCTTTCAAATAAAATAAATAAATAAAAACTGCACAGTGTGGTAAGTGGATGGACTTCATGTTAAGTGTTCTTACCATAATTAGCAAGAAGAGATAAACTACAAGACTCTGCTTTCCTGTTTCTTGAACTGCCTTTCGTTTTACTGCCCGTCAGCCTCAGGTCCAGGTTGAAGGGCTAGGCCTAGGTCATGGCTGCCCTCCTGCTGACACCCCTCTGCTTCCAAGTCGGTGCTGGCCGACAGACACAGTGCAAGCCACATATGCAATTTTAAACTGTCTGTGGCCACAATAAAAAAGGATATAGATGCCATGTATTCTCCTGTTCCCATAAGTTCCTTAAGACTGGATCTCCCCTATGATCCAGCCATCCCACTTCTGGGAATATATCCAAAGGAAATGATATCTATGCATGAGAAAGTGACCTGTAATCCTATATGTACAGCAGCATGATCTACAACAGCGAAGGCATGGAAACAACCCAGACATCCATCGAAAGAGGAATGGATACAAAAAGTGTGGTACATCTACTCCACAAAATACTACTCAGCCATGAAAAAGAATGAAATCCTTCTATTTGCAATGAAATGGTCCCAACTAAAGACCATTATGCCCAGCGAAATAAGCCAGTCCCACAAGGACAAATACTTTCTGTTCTCTCTGATATAAGTCAACCCTCATGCAAAAAAAAAACACAAAAAAACAAAAAAACGAGATCAACATATATTTGGGAAAGCATGTATATACATATATTCATCTAGAGAAACTGTATAAGGGAGACTAAGACCAAGAAGAAAGATACACTAAAGTTTGCAACTCTACTCTCGAATAAAAGGAGGACACCCAATGAAACTGTTACATGTATCTTGATAGGATACATTTAATAGGATGCTGGGCTCTCTACCATTGTCCGCACTTACAGTGTCAGGATACACTGAAGCAGAATGATGCACTTGTGACGGGCTATACTATTGTAACAATATGGGGGAAAACAGTGGGAAGGAGGGAGAATTGGAAGGGTAGAAAGGAAAGTTCCTAAACCCACGGAACTGCATCATAAAAAAAAAAAAAAAAAAAACCACTGGAACAATAATGGTGTCTGCCTCAGAGTTCTCTGACATTTAAGCAAGGCAATCCATGTGAATGTGTCTTATTAATAATGTTCAAAGTAAGAGAATCTGCAAGTGGATTCAGATCAGCTGGTGTCAGGAGGGCCCTGGAAGGCTACAAGGGAGAGCTCACACTACTATTTACCAAGCAAAGGATGTTCCTGAAGACCTTGGTTTCTTTTGGTCTCTTCCTCTTCCCACCTCTCCACCTGCCAGTCCTCTGGAAAGGAGGAAGTGAATGCAGGGTTTCACACAGCTCTCTTCTTCCTTCCCATTGGCGTGTGCCAGTGATGGTTAGAGCTGGAACTCTGTGGAAAGCTCGTTTTTGCTCTTTGCCTTCTACTGTTTGCCTTTTATTCTTTGCTTTCTTTTTTGAGTCACTAAAGTAATATACGTTCTGTTTTGTTTAAATACAATTGTTTGGGGCCAGTGTTTTGATGCAACAGGTTGAACTGCTGCCTGTGATGCAGGCATTCTTAGCTGCTCTGCTTCCGATCCAGCTCCCTGCTAATATGCCTGGGAAACAGCATGATGGCCCAAGTACTTGGAGTCCTCCCACGCGGGAGACTTGGACAGAGTTCTGGGCTCCTGGCTTTGGCCTGGCTCAGCTATGGCCATCACAGCCATCTGAGCGAGTGAACTACTAGTTAGAAGATTCTCTGTGTATCTCCCCCTTTCTTTGCAGTTCTACCTTTCAGTAAATGAACAAATGTTGAAATAACACCTAATTGTCAAATCTTAGAAGAACACATACAGGCATTCTGAGTTAAATGATTTGACACAACCCTCCGTCTAGCCTGCTCTTCAACGCATTCTGAAAACACTTAATTGACTCTGGATTAGACAAAAGGCGCCTTTGAGTTTGATCAACTCTGTGCAGTCATTTCCTATCCAGATCTATCTTGATTCTTATCTGGATCAAGTGTTGAAGAAACATAGACTCCATTCATAGAATCTGGAGACATTACTGAATAGGTTAGAATTCTCTTCTTTGAGGTAACTGTCTACATCAGTATTCCTATAAGCTTTTGAAGGTTAAGTAGATATTAATATTGTAACTTCTTTCTTAAAAGTTTTTTTTCTTATTACAAAAATAATACTTACTCTTTGTAAAATATATTTAGAAATTGTAGGTAAAAGAGAGAAGGAACCAAACTTGCCAGTAATCCTGCTAGCACATTTTAAATTTTGATTTATATTTTTTCCCAGTGTCTTAAAAATGTCTATCTGATGAAAATGGGGTCACACTTTCCAAAATCAATTTATCATGGATGTCTTTTCCAGCCCTTGCTTATTCTTCTGCAACATAAATTTTTTGTGTGACTCTGTAATAAATATACAGTCAGGTTACATTTAATGCAAATTTGAATTTTACGGTTTGAAGTAGTAGGATATGAAATATTAATTAACTCTTGTTTTATGGACATTTGAAGTAATGTAAATCCTGCTTTGCATTTATCTTGGTACCGAAATTTTGTCTTGCATAATGTGAGTTTTGCATTCTGGAAGGTCTTCAGCAGTTCAATCCCTTGCATAAAATAGGGCTGGTCTGCGAGACCATTTATTTAGCCAGCCCTCTGTTGATGATCACTTAATACTGCAATGAGCTTCTTTGAAGATAAAACTTTGTGCATGATGATTTATTTAAAATTTTAAATAATAAATCCATGAAGATTTATTCTGAAACCTTAGATGTGGAATTGCTTGGTCAGAGCTTTTGATCAGCCACCATCAAAACCCTGTCCCGCAAAGTGGTATCAGCACTCCCTTAGCAAATATTTCCATACTGTTTACTATGTGCTGAGCACTGGCTAAGAATTCTGCACCTCGTAATGGTGATGGTCAGCAGGCATCATTGCCATTCGCAGTGCTGCAGAGATGAGGAAGTTTGGTTAGCCGTAGGGACCCAGGTCACAGAGCGGGCCTCTGCTTCTGGCTGCTCAGTACTGTACTGTACATTTCCCCAACAGCATCCTGAATTTTCAAGTGCAAGGTGACTATTTCCTTGTGCCTTGGCCTACAAAAAGTAGTGTATTTATCTGTCCCAAAGGATTATAACTACAATGGTTGTATTTGGGAAAGAGATTCACCACCGCCCCCCTTCCCCAAATTCTGAGCACCGGTACTGAGAAACGTAGACAAGAAGTTCTAATCCTTGCCTATCAGTGAATTAATGGCCTTGTTGATTTTTTTTTTTCAATAAACCCTGGTGTTGCAGAATACATGTTTGCATTCCCTGCAAAATTCATAGGTTGAAACCCTTATCCCCAGCATGGGCAGTATTTGGAAGGTAGTCAGGACACAACTGCAGCCCTTGTGATAGGATTAATTCCCTTCAAAGAGGAACCAGAAGGCTTTCCCCTTTCTTTTACTCTCGCTTGCTTACTCCGACATGACGAGACAACTAGAGGACGGCTGTCTGCTGCACATGAACAGGAGAACCTTCACCAGCCACTGGGTCAGCCCACACACTGATGAACTTCCCGGCCTCCAGAACTGGGAGGAGTAAATACATTGATTCAAGGCACCCAGTCTCTAACAATGAAAACCAACTAGGACATCTATCAGGGTAACATTTCTGCAGCTTTCCCTGGGCGCAGGAATGCCCTCACTGCTGGGCTTCGTGGAACAAAAAAATGTTCCTGGAGTCCATTGGTCCTCTTTAAAGTCTCTGTAGGTTGACTTAACCCCTGTCTCGATGCTTGATGGATTCATTTACGGCAATGCATGTTCAAGCTGAGAGGTGAGCAAGGAGGCCTGGAACTCCTTGGCTTTCAACCTGCACGAGGCAACTTGATTTAGTTCCTCTCCCTGAGCACACACTTGTGTATGGTATGATTCATTCTTCTCCAAGACCTCTATACCCTTTCTGTAGTAAGTGTAAAGGCCTGAGCTGCCATTACAAACCTATCTAATACTGCACAGCTTAAAAGACAAATGAACTGATTTGATCTAGTGTCACCATTCCGAGGTGAGTCACTGGGAATGCTGGGGTGATTGCCAGCCACATAGTCTTTCAAGCATCCAGGTTTCTTCTCTCATGTGGCTTGGGTACATGCCAAGCTGTTGACCTTGTGTTTACTGCCAGGGACCAGCCAGTGGGAAAAGAGAAAGAACCAAGAAGAGCCAAGCTCACTGGAAGGGCCTAGATCTATGTTGTTTCTGCCTGAATTCCATTGTCAAGAACTCGGTCACTTGGTAACACTTGATTGCAAGGTGCCGGGGAATGTAATTGAGTCACATTTCCAGACAGAATGAGACAGGGATTCTGAGGACAGTTATAGATCGCAATAGGCCCTCAGCGCAGGGGACAAACCCAGCAGTGTAGCCGGCTGCCTAGTTAGACTGTCATGATATCTTTCTTGTGCCCTCTTCCTATATCATTCCAGTGGGTGAATTTAAGAACCAGATACATAAGCATCTGAAATTTATGGAGCCTGAGTAAGCTTGCCTCATTGACTCTGGAGAGCTCACTGTTGGCTGTATCTGACCCAAAAATCAAGTCATGGTTTGAAGTCAGAACAGAACACAGAGGCTTTGAAGGCGTAGAGTTCTGGGTGAGAATCAGCTCCACTCTTTATCTGTTGTGTGTGACGCTGGGCATGTGACCTGGACTGAATTCCATGAACACACAGCAGTCTGTTTCTCTTTCTTAAGATTTTTTTTCTTGTTTATTGGAAAGACAGATTTACAGAGAAGAGGTAGGAAAAGAAGGACTCCCATCTCCGAGTAGCCACAACATTCAGAGCCAGGAAACAGGAGCTTATCCCGTGTTTCCCATATAGGAGCAGGGTCCCAAGGACTTGGCCACCCTCCACTGCCTTTGTAGGTCACAAGCAGGGAGCTGGATGGCAAGTGGAGCAGCTGGGACTAGAACTAGTGCCCAGTGGGATGGCAGTGCTTGCAGGTCAAGGATTAGCCAATTGAGCCACAGTGCCAGCCCCCAAGCATGCAAGATTCTTAAGAGCTACAGTTTTTTTGTTTTTTTTTTTTTTTTTTGGTCCAAGAGAATCGGATATAAATCTTAGTGTCTGTGACACTAAACAGTTTTAATTTATCTGAGCATCAGGTTGCTCATAGACTGGGATGATACCCTCTGTGTCACAGAGATCTTCAACAGTTAGCCCATTGGCTCACAGTACAGACTCAGCCTCTCACACCCAAAGATCTGAAATGCTACAAACGTTCTTGAACTCAGCTGTCAATCAGGCAGGAAATTGCACACCCACTCTGAATCACAGCTGAAATTCACAAAATTATGAAGACTAACCTATGAAATCACTTTCAGGCTAGATGTATAAGGTGTAGATGAGGAGAATGGACTGTGTTTTTAGACTTGGGTTTCACCCCCAAGGAATTGCTCATAAAAGAAAACCTTTCAAGATCTGAAAAAATTCAAATTCAAAAATACTTCTGGTCCCCAGCATTTCAGGTGAGGTGTACTGCAGCTGCCTTGAGAAACCCGGAAAAATAGTTCACCTTTAGACCCAAGCAAGGTGACCTTCACTTGTCTGCCCTGGTTTGTAAGTAGACTCCCTTCTCACGCTGTCGACCTTAGAAGCCAGACAAATGGCTACACGATCAGGGGAAGGAGTGGCTATTGTTGCTATTCTGCATGCCTCCTTGTGTCTTGTGAGCGCTGAAGGGTTAGGTGAGTGTCTTTGAATTATGGTTTGGGGGATTCAACTCACTGATTGATTAAAAGTCAATTGGCTCCGATTCCTAGAGCCAGAAATGAGGTCATTCCCAAATAACTCTATGGCATTCATTGGGGAGTGTGGGGGAAGGGATGGTCCTCCGAAGAGAAACGGGGCTGTAATTACCAGAAAGGCAGCCCAAACAGCAGATGTCCACGACAGAGAATGTGTTTGCAGGATGAGTTAATTGGTCCTAATTATGACCCAATTTTTATTTGTTGTTTGAGATGATGAGCTGACTCCTTCTGACAATAGAGGAGCCAATGATGGTCTGTGATAGTTTGTTTTCATTTCCCTCTTGGTTGACTTGTACTCCTTTCATTTCTCGTCAGTGAATGCTACACACCACGCCCAGGGCATCTTCAGTGTCTTTCTGACACATAGGTTCATGCTCAGGTGTGCACTGTACACCTGTTTGTCCCCAACAAACACATTGATAATGAATCCAGCTGAAATCCATGCATTTTTTGAAACTTCAGGGTTTGTCTTTGAAAGAATAATTTTTAAAGGAGAAGCGTGAACTGGGAGCAGTTCAGTGACCAACTCGCTGCTGCTTTTCTGGCTCTAACTGGGCTCCTGTTTCCCGTGGAAGAAAGGCTGCCTTAGAATGTAATAGATTTCAGGAAGGACTTGGTTTTGACTGCAGCCGTGACGAAGGATGGAAGGCGTGCCCTGACTGCAGCTGCATCATTTGCATCTCTTTTTAACATGCACAGTGCTCCCCCACTCTCCGAAATTATACCGGTATGGGTGAGCATATTTTTCCCCCAAAATTACATTGCTTGGAGTTCACTTCACACTTGGCTACTTACTTTGTACCAATTATTTCAGGCTAATTTACTAGCCTGAGAGAAAGGCAGAGGAAAGTGGGGGAGGCAGTCAAGATAGAAGAGGACAAAAGAGAGAGAGAGAGAGAGAGAGAGAGAGAGAAGCATTATGTTTGAATGGCATTCCCAGTGCTGACAGGTTGAAGCCTAATAACCTTGGATATGGTTGTGATTGGAGATAGTTTTGAAGAGGTGACAAGCCCAACCTGACTTATGTCCCAATGAGAAGAGATGAGCACTCACAAGGTAGCACCAGCGATGTGAGGAAAGCCCGTGTGAGGACATGACTAGAAGACAGGCACCTGCCAGCTAAGGTGAAGCCAGGTCTGCCAGCACTTTGGTCTTGAGCTTCCAGCCTCTAGAACTGAGAGCATGCATTTCCGTTGGCTAAGCCTCCCAGTGTATGATGGTTTGTCGTGGTGGCCTGGTTTGCAATACAGTGCATCCCAGGTTGTCATACCGGTAGATCTCTGCTACTCCAACCATGGCTTTCCTGTTGGAGACATGGTTGTCAAGCTCTAAGGAACTTTCAAGGAATGTGTTGGAGGTTGGGGCTTAGAGTGTGAGATTGTTATTACTTCAGCCTTAATTCAGTATGGACAAGCTCAGATACTATTTGCTTTATACTGGCTTAGAAAGGGTTTACTAGAGGCATGGGTGACACAGTGTGATATTCTGCTGTTGAATGTTGCATCTTGTATTGAAGCATCTTGTATTGAGTGCCTGCTGCTCTGCTTCCAATCTAGCTTCCTGCTAACGTCACTGGGAAGGTAGAAGGGGAAGTTCCAAGGTTCCTGGGTGACCAGGATGGAGTTTCTGGCATGTACCTGGTCCAGACCTGACTGTTGTGGCTATTTG
The DNA here is from genome assembly GCF_017591425.1 of Ochotona curzoniae. NCBI lineage: Eukaryota > Metazoa > Chordata > Mammalia > Lagomorpha > Ochotonidae > Ochotona > Ochotona curzoniae. The sequence goes on from NW_024465421.1 coordinate 11,588,445, forward strand.
AGTACCAGGGAATGGATACTGAGCTTTCTAGTCCCTGGATTACAAAGCAGAGAAGAGAGAGCTGAGTTTGGAACTGAGAGGTGATAGCTTGGCCACTGAAGCCAGCCTGAGTTGAAGTGGATCTCATTTCCTGGGGGATGTGGGCTTTGGGAGGAATGAAAGGAAGTTCTTGCAGTCCTGCTCACTGAGCAAGTTGCTAGTCCTCCTTCTAGAGAAGAGATGTCATCTTGCAAGACCTGCTGGAAGCTTCTGGGTAGTGTTGGGGGAGAGTCAGCCTTGGCTGACAGTGACGATGGCAATGACAGTGAAGGAAGAATTATAGCGGCAACAGTTAAGGGGAAATTGACGCTTCCCTGTTCGCCACACCTCTTCCCAGAGCCCAACACAATGGTGGAGAATGTGAAACCCAGAAGAGGGTGTCAGAAGGAGGGTTGACAAATAAATTGTAAGACTCCCAGGTTAATTCCAAACAGTGTAAGTCGGTCACACGATGTGCATGTGGCTCCCTCTCCTCTCTCTTAACGCAGCCATTCCAGGGCCAGGTTGAGCTGGGAGAAGATATTGGAACTAGATATGTTACTGAGGTGTTTTTTTTTTAAAACAACATTTATTTATTTTATTGGAAGGCAGATTTACAGAGAGGAGAGACAGAGAGATCTGTCTGGTCATTTGCTCCCCGAATGGTCACAATGGCTAGAGCTGAGCCAATGCAAAGCCAGATGCCAGGAAATTTTCTGGGTCTCCCACTTGGGTGCAGGGTTCCAAGGACTTGAGCCATTCTCCTCTGCTTTCCGAGGCCATAAACAGAGAGCTGGATCTGAAGTAGAACACCCGGGACTAGAACCAGCACCCATCTTAACAACATCTGTTAAGAGATGTTGGAGAGGAAGTTAACGGCAGTGAGTGGTTGGAGAAAAGCAGAATTGCTTTGTGTTTATTACTCCTCTGGTCCCTTGGGTTCAGACTTCTCAATGAATTATGTGTGCGTGTGTTTGCATGCATGCATGCAGAGGGATGCATGTGGCTGGCGTTTAAGAGTCTTCTGCATCTGATCACCAATTCTCGGACTTGAAGTGTTGCAAGAGTTGTTGACTTTGAGCCTTGGTGTCCAGCTCTATAGGTGGAGCCTGATTAGGATCTTGAGTGTGTGTGCTGTTGGAGACCTTGTTTGGGAAATCACACTCGTTTGTTCACATTTGTGTCTAACATAGACAAAAAAAAAAAAAAAGGCAATTCAAGTAATGGGAGGTTGGGGCAGGTGTTTGGTGCAGAGTTAAGCTATATCTTGGGACACCCACATTCCATGTCAGAGTATCTGGCTCAGTCTCCATGTCCAACTTTCTGCTAATGCGCACCTTCAGAGGCAGCAGGTGGGAGTTCAAGGATTTCAAAGATTGCCGTTGCTCATGTAGGAGAGCCGGACCGAATCCCTTGCTCCCAGCTTCATCCTGTGTCAGCTCTGGCTATAGCTGGCATTGGAGGGATGAAGCAGTGAGTGGAAGACAGATCTCTTTCTTTCAGATCAATGAAAATAAGTGTTTAAAATAAAGAAACAGTGGAAATCTATGTACCAAATATTTGCTGAGGTATCTAGAATGCATAGGCCCTGCTTTAGCTGCACAAAGATGAATGAAGTACAATCCTTGAAGAGCACGCCATCCCTGTCTTGAGGTGCTTACCCCACAGAATGGAATACATGACAGCTATAGGAATTAACAAGGTTTAAGAAAATATATGTGGCTCACCACTGGACAGAGACAGAGCTAATGTCCTCAGAAGTGGCCAGAGCCCTGAGATGATGTCATAGATTTACATTTTTAAAAAACAGAACATCAAAATTTAGAGATTGCTTATGGAAGAGAATACATTTCTGGCTGGACCAGCCATCCCAAGGCCTGGAACTGAGTTTTTCTGCCTGGTGTGTGAGATGTGAAGAAGCTGTGCTAGTAATAGGGTGTGGTATTAGAAACAGAATCAATAAATAGTAGGAGGAAAAAAAGGAGCCTGGAAGTAGACAGAGCTCTGGACAGAACGGTGACTCAGCGGAATCTTAAGAGAGGACAGTATTTTTCCATAAATAGCAATGGGACATTTGGGCATCAGTGTGGAAGAGAAATGAAATTAGACCCCTATAACGTATCTACACTGGGACCTATTCTTGGAGGATTATAGGTCTATGTTTTGGAAGGCAAAGTTCTAAAGCTTTTAGAAACTCAAAATGAAAGGCCATCTTCCCGGTCTCAGGAGAGAGAAAGGTTTCTTAAATAAAATACAAATCACTCACCATAAATAAGACTATTAAAACATTAAGCTATGCTCAAGTGCAGAACTTGCGTTTATTAAAAGACATTACTAGGAAGTAAAAAGGTAAGGCAGATGGCGGAAGACAACGTAGCGACACAAATCAACAAAAGCTTCATGTCCAGATGATAAACAGCACGTCTACACATCAGTGAGAAAAGCACCAGCCAGCAGAAAAATGATCAACATTCTCACAAGAAAAGAAATTCTAACAGGCAGCACGAAGAAAAAGATGCTCAGCGTATTACTAATCAGGGAAAAGCAAATTACATTGTAAGGAGTGACTGCAACATTGGGCCCTGCAGTCTGACCCCCGCTGTGCTGGACCCAGTGCCCCCGGGAACACCTGCTTACCCAGCGCTACCGTAAATCCCCTAGGTCTCAGCCCCCTTAAGGCCCACTTGCTGGTTTAAACCGTGCTCTCCGCCAATCCCTGCTCCTTGTGATCCCTTGCCCTGCTCCCCTGCTCCACTAACGTCCTGAGGCATTTATCCTCCCGTCTGCCTGCCGCCACAAGTGCCGATCCCTAACCTTGCACTTTCATTACCCACCCCTAGGCTATAAAGATGCCTTTCCCCTTTGTTCTCTCAATGCTCTGCTCTCTTCCTGCCCTTTCTCCACTTTCCCATCTCCTTTGTTCTCTCTCTCTTCTCTCTTCTTTCTCTTCCCCCTCATGCACGCTTTCACTGCTCCCGCTTCCCTCTTCCCCGCCTGGATCTCCCCGCCTGCTCTCCCCGCCTGGATCAAGGATCTCTCTTTGGCGACTTGGGTTGGAGGAGAAAATAGCTAAGGACGACTACAATGAGCGTGGTGAGCAGCTTTCCAATGTCTCCTGCCCCCTAATGGCATGTATTCAGTGATTCCAATTCTCCTACATTGGACAAGGCTTAGTTAGCACGATCAATAGAACGTGGCCAACATGATGGAGAGTCACCCCTGAGTTTAGATTCTATATCTATCCATATATCTACATCTATATCTATATCCATATCGGCACTGCAGGTTTCACCTTGACTACTCTCTCTCTCTCTCTCTCTCTCTCTCTCTCTCTAGTTTCTCTGGAGAAAGCCAGCTGTCCTATCATGTTGTCTTAGAGAGAGGACAGCAGGCCAAAGAACCAAGACCTTCAGCCAGCAGCCACCTGAGCAGGGCTTAGAAGCAAATCCTAGCCAACCCAGCCAAGCCCTTCTTTGGCTAGCATCCTAATGTCCATCTCAAGGTTTTTGAGATTGTCTGTTCTGCAGCAGCAGCTAACAGTTTGAGAATCCTGAGTGTGGTGTGGCAGCACGGCACACAGCACTCCTTTAGTCCACAGAAATGGAAACCAGCAACTCCTCTGTCACAGGCGGAGAAAGAATCATCATCCCCAAACTGAAGCAGATGTTTAAAACTCTGATGTCTTAGTGGATCAAAGGTGGAGATTTGATCTAATTATGGTGTGTAAGCTGTGGGTCTGGTGGAGGTGGTTAGGTAAGAGGGGTGTGGCCTGGGAGGGTGATTCTTGCTCAAGAGGATTGGTTACTCTGAGGTCAAGTTTAGCCTAAGTTTCTCTTTCTCACATCATGTCTCAATAGGTGATGTTCCTTTGTACCTGTCATGATTGGCCTCCACAGATACCCAGTCAATGGGGCCGTCTGACTGATCACTTCCAGACTACAAGTGGAAATAAACTTTTCTGGCCCCGGGAAAGCCCTCCTGGGTATTTCAGCTAAGGAAAAGCAAACAACTACTTTTAAAAAAAAATTCTTTAAAATCTTTATTGGAAAAGCAGAGTTACAGAGAGAGGAGACACAGAGATCTTCCATCTTCTGGTTCATTCTCTAAATGGCTGCGCTGGCTGGAGCTGAGCCAATCTAAAACCAGGAGCTATAGGAGCCAGAAGTTTCTTCTGGGTCTCCCACATTGGTGCAGGGGCCTAAGGACTTGGATTAGCCTTCACTGCCTCCCTGGTCACAAGTAGAAAGCTGGATTGGAAGTGGAGCAGCTGAGACTCCAACTGGCACCCATACAGGTTGCCGGCACTGCTGGTGGGGACTTTGATTTGTTATGCCACTGTGCTGGCCCCCACAAAACTACTTTGTAAAACAAGATGGCAGTAGCTATGATTTTAATGCTGTATTTCCTAGATTAGCAAGGAAATTCTATTCCTGGGTGTATAACTTCTAGAAGTTTATGCATGCCAGAAATCGTGATGGGAATGTTCATGACCACAATGCAATAGTCTCAAATTTAAAAACTCCATGATACCCATAGAAAAAGGAATGGATGAATATGTATGGGCATATTGGACGATGAAGTGCTATATACAGCAGGGGTACATACTTGCTGTAAAGGACAAGATGACAAGTATTTGGGGGTTTTCAGGGCTGCCCCGTCTCTCACAACTCAACTATGCTACTGTAAGTACAGGCAGACAATACAGAGATGAATAGACACAGCTGCATTTCTTTTTTCTTCTTGAAAGATTTATTTATGTTTTATTGGAAAGGCAGATTAGCTTTGCAGATGGAAGGAGAGACAGAGAGAAAGATCTTCTATCCTCTAATTTACTTTCCAAATGGCCACAACCACTGGAGCTAAGCCCAGCTGAAGCTGGGAGCCAGGAATTCTTCCACGCGGGTGCAGGGTCTCAAGGCTTTAGGCCGTCTTCCACAGCTTTCCCAAGACACAGGAAGGGAATTAGGAAGGAAGTGGGGCAACCGGGATATGAACTGGTGCTCATATGAGATCCTGGTGCTGCCAAGGTGAATGTTTAGCTACTGAACCATTGCGCAGGGTCCACAACTGCATATCAATTTAACTTTATTCAGGAAACAGGTGGTGACCTGGAACTGGCCTGGTGGTGGACGGTCGGGAATTGGGTGGAAGCGGGCTGTGGTTTTCTGACCCTTGCTCAGAATGTATGGATGACGAAAGAGCCCAGGTAAAAATGACAACCTGGGTATAAATATTTGAAGCACATTTAATGACACATTGGACATGAATGAACTCATCCTCCATTTTTGTAGAATCCCATCTACAAAAAGTTCAAAAGCATACAAGGTTAATGGTAGTGTAGTGTTGAAGGAGTGTCTTGAGGTGGTAACGCTGTGATGGCACTTCAACAAGTTCATGCAAAAGGAATTAAAAGATGAATTTATCAGTGGCTGAGGGAGGGGAGAATGGGAAGATTAGAAGGGGAAATCCCTGACCCTATGGAACTGTGACATGAAAAATAAAAATGTTTTTTAAAAAGAAATATATCAACACAAAAAAATTGGTAAGAAAGGATGATGAGTTTATTTTGGTGTAAACATTTGAACCTGGCCATAGAAAGCATATTCCAAACATTCGTGGGAAACGCATATGTCAACAACAACAACAAAAAGAACCCTGTGTTTGTGTTTTCAGAAATATTTTGCATCAAATCAAGTTATGGTTTGATTGCATCCTTCATGAATGCTCTTTGAGATTCCATGATATGGCAAGACAAGGAACTGATTCTGTGTAAAGCCAAGAATGGCCACTACTCCTGGAGGGCAGGGGGACAGTTGAGAAAGGACATTTATTTCTTGACCTGGGGAGTGGTCTTCACAGGTGTTTTCACAACTTTAGTTGTGCATTTGTATTTTCTGTTCTCTTGTGGTTTGCATTCTATTTCTTAAAGAAATATATGTTGAATCAAAACACTTATTGAAAATCATGTACCATATAATTATGTTTCATTAACTAATTGAAAACACTTTCCTTTGACGAACAAATATTCACCTTTATTTTGACATCATTCTTACGAGTTAACTCACTGGGATTCAATCCTAGAATCTCTGGTGGGGTGCTTCTCCCCTGCCCCCTCTAATACAAATGCCTGAGCTCATTATTCTGATCTTGAAAAAAAAAATTTACATTGAAAGGCAGAGAGAAAGTGTGTGTGTGTGTTTTGCGAGGGAGCACGAGGGTACTTTCATCCACTGGGTCACCTCCCAAACGCCCACAACACCAAGGCTGGGACAGGCAGAATCCAGGAACTGGACACTCGATCCAGACCTGTCTTACATGGTAGAGCAGTCACCTTTACCTGCCAGGATGCACATCAGTAGGAAACGGTAATGGTGAGTGGAGCCAGGACTGTAACCCAGGTTCTGTAACTCTGATATGGGATGTTTGCCTCCTCCTAAGGACTTAATTCAGCAGACACAGGCCCTGGTGGTTTGCAGACACACCCCACAGGATGGTCCGAGCAGCCTCCGGTTCCACTTGTGCTATCCTGTTGCAATTTCTGTACACGCACTTCCCCTAGTCACCTACCCTGTACAAGAGGCATCCAAGCCAGCAGCCCAAGCATTTCATTTCTGATTGCAATTGCCTTGGAGCGCGTGTTTCTTTGAGTCAAGAAGTCCAATACCATTCAAGGCGCTATCTCATCTGGCATTTATTCCAGCTTCTGATTCACTTACTTTTATAAACAGCAACACCTTGACACTGCTTTTCTAACACACTCATTTTCTCCTTTTAAGGTGAAGGCACCCTCTCGGCGGCTTCTCACGGGCCTGCGCGTCACCCCACCCTCCTTCCTCTCTAACCCCAGCAGGCTTGCCTCCCCCACTGCTGGAGATAAGTGCCTGTTTATCCTTTGCCTTTGTTTCTGGGCTCCAAGTCAGTTTCCTATCACCAGGAAACACTCCTTCTATCCTCTGATGACTCATCTTTATCAGCGGTTCCTGGAGAACCTTATCAATAGCCTTTTGAGCAACTACATAAATTAAATCTATCCCTCTTATCCTCACTCTTTATTTACCTCTTGCAAACATCTCTAGCCATTGCAAAAATATGCATGATTAACTTCCTCCTTCGATAAGCACTGCACTTCTTTCCCAATGGGCTTCCCTCCCCCTTTTTTTTTTTTCTTTAAGAAATGTTTAAAAACTGGCTCATTGGAAGGTAATCTCCATTTCTGTGAACGCCAAAGTAATCCTAAATCCCCGTTTGTTTGTCTTGGTCCGTTCATTTTATGCCTGGTAATCATTAACGGTGCCTCCCTGAACTTCAGCAAAGTCCTAGTTTGGAGAAAGTTTGGTGTTTACCTTACCAAAGTCATGCAGAGTTGTGGAATCAAACCTGGGTGGCTTGGAGACCTGGGTGCTCAGTCCTGGCCAGGCCACACACCAGCAGTGTGGATTTGATCATGGTGAATCCTCCAGCAGTGGCGGCCAGACCAGCCGTGCAGTAGGTGTAGAAGCTGCAGCAGCACCCCGCCCCGCTCCTCTGTCCCTGGAGCTTATTAGACATACGGTTCCTCAGGCTCCCCCGAGACCCCTTAAGGCAGAATCCGCATTTAAGAATCCCCAGCTGCCTTGCATGCTCATTATGGTGTGAGAAGCACTGTCCTAAACCTCGCAAGGCTGCTGGTTGTTAATAAACTCAAAAGTGTCAAGCTTCAACAGAGCACCACAAAGAATGAGTTCCATGCATTTTAATAGTAAGTCCACAGAAACAACAGCGGAATTCATTGAAAGCATGCGTTTCTTTGTAGGACCATGTGCTTCTTTTAAACAAAGTGAATGCACGGAATATACTATTCAGTTAACACATACGAACGGCAGTGAGTTGTCAACCACTAAAAAAAAAAAAGTATCTCTAAAATAAAGTCCAAATGCTAGCAGCAACGGCCAGAAAAAAAGTTACAAGTCTCGTTGTGATTGTTACAGAGTGGTTCACTCAACATTTTGACATGCGTGAGTGCTTTATATCCCTATTTTGCATTTAAAATACCCACACAAATGAAAATGGAAAGGAAAAAGAACTACCTGTCAATATATGTTACTCTCTTGTTTCTGTATTTTCTGTCATATACTAAGATTGCTTTTACCCCCTTGGGGAAAAAATAGTGCTACAATTCAGATTTCCAATAGCAGAAAAGAAAAGATATTTTATTGGCTCGAGAAGGGACTGTTTCTGAGAGTGCTGGCACTTCAGCACTCTCAGAAACAGTCCCTTCTCAAGTGCCCAGCAGACACCCTGGCAGTCAGGGAGCATGATGGCTACTAGGTGGCCTGGGGGTTACTCAATTGACATCTTCCAAGAAGAAACCTCCTGGGCCTCCCGTAAATCACCAAGATCTGCTTCCACGAGGCTTGGATCTGCCGTAGGATGGTTTCTGAGCCCATCCAGGCCTGTTGAGCTCTTGGCCACACCTTTAGGTGTATGGCGCAAGCATTGCCAGCCCATTTCCTAACTGATTAAGAGACCCCCAATGGGGAACATCTTACCTGTAGGTTCCTGCCCAACAAGGAGGGGTCGGGGAACACTGAAATCCCAAACCCCTTCTCCAACCTTCGTCTCTCTGTCCCCTTCCAAGATGCACCCCACCTCCCAGCTTTCTCTCTCAGGAGATCCTTTCACTTTCCCTCTCCCTTCTCGGTCACCTGGTCCCTTTGCAAATAAACTTCTCTGTCTGCCACAGATTCCCGGTTTTTTATTTCTACAATAAGCCGAGGAAAGAACCCACTGGGCTTTTCTGGTAACAGTTTCCACCATGCACAAGGAGGAAGTCTGTGACTGCAAGATTCGCTTGGTTAACGCCCGATTCCATGGACTGCCATGAATAAAATGCAGGTCTCCTGCATTTTATAACCAACTCACTCCTTTGATGATAACCTTGATCATTGGTTGAAGAAGGTGTCCCAAGAGTCTGTCACTTCTTGGAGCGCCCTCCAATTCTCTCCCAATAGCAATTACGTCTCAAGCTGAATCTGGAGAGGACGCTGACTATGCCATTCTAGGTGCAGACACTGCTAGGCACTGTGCTCATACTCGATGGGCAAGGGGGTGGTGATGATGGCGGCTCACGGTTTAAGGAGATACCTGAAAGAATGTGTAGACAGGGTCAGGTCCTACTTGGAATAGACAAAGGGCAAATCCCTTTAAAAGCATGCACAACGCTTATTTCTGCCCCACCCCCCAAATGCCTTCAGCCAGATCAGAAGCGCCAATCCCGGTCCTTTGAGTTTCCGGTTTCATCATGAGGACAGCAGTGAGGCCGAGATTCACCTTTCCGAATTTTCAGCGTAGCCTGAGAACACACAATTCTTCAATACACCTTGCTTTACTCACTGATTTGTCTGCACAGAAATTCTCTCGTATGAGGCGAGAACTGAGCTCGAGTGCTTTTTTTTTTTTGCAGCTTTTCCCCTCAATGGTCCTGTGGGGGAGGCAGTCACCCAGATCACAAAATGGCTAAATGAGGGATTGCATCTGATGCGCCGTGTGCACCTGGCCAGGTCAGGGGAAACCGTTACAAGCAGAGGGAGAGTTTCAAATCCAGTCTCAGAGGATAAGTGGGGTGACACAGGAAGGTGAGATCCTTAGGAGTGGGGTGGACATGTGTCGGTGCTTAGGGGGCCACCCACCCGCTTCCATGACTCCTGCCATGCCCGATATTAGCTTTTTTTTTTCCCTCACGTGGTCACTTGGCTGAGGGTGGGAAGAATTTCTACTGACTTCAGGTGAGCAGGGATTTGGATGTTGCACAGGATAGCCCCGCCACAACAATCCCGGTCAATGTTCATGCGTCAGTAGATTTCAAGGTGCAGAAACTGCACTTGAAGAAAGAAAATACACCTTTGAAGGAAATGAAGTGTCAGGGAATGGAAATAGGTCAGAAAACTTACACAGAGGGTTAAGGATGGAGTTAAAGATAGAAGACCGGCTCAGGTTTCAGAAGGGATTTGTATACAAAGATAAGAATGTTTGGGGGGGCATTACTAAACCCCCAAAGGATTATTCTGATTATATTCCTACAAGCCAGGACTATGATGCTGCTTGGGATGCCTGCATCCGTTATCAGAGGGTCTGAGTTCACCTCTGCTTACAGCTTCCTGTTGATGCACAGCCTGGGAGCCAGCTAACGCTGCTTCAGGGCTGGGGTCTTGTCCCCCATGCAGCAGACCCAGACGGCTTCCAGTTTCAGGCTGGCTCAGCCCTGGCTGTTGCAGGCATTTGAGGAGAGTGAACCTAGGAATGGAGGATTCTCTCTGGGAATTACGTTAAGTAGTGAGCTGAAAAAAAAAAAAAACAAGCTATTTTAAAAATTAAACGAATATGTGCTCTTAACCAGCTAAACGATTGTTTAAATCATCTCATTATTAGAATTGCATGTCATTTGGTTTTCATTTATAGAACAGCTTTTGCAAATACTGTAAAATGTATATGGTTACCTCACATATCACATTTATGTTATTTTAATTTACTCAAGAAAAAAGTGTATCATAAAAATACAATGATTCAGACTTGGGACACAATGTGTGCAATGATTTTATCAGCTCCTGGGGAAGAGGAAAGCTCTTTTAAAACATAACAACTGAGGAAAAAAAAGAATACCCTTGGGTTTTACTGCATACACAATCAAAACAGTGTTTAGAAAAATTGCAAGGCAACAAGGAAAATCATGTTAAGTACAAAGCGAGAGAAGAAATCGCAAAGGAAATCACTGATTTAACTGTATTATTTTTCTAGGATCTGAGAATTAAAGGTGTTAAACAAAATGAGAAGTCAAAAGGTGCTGCAAAGAAAACCCTTTAATATCAAAAAAATGGTCTTTCAATAACACCTAAATATGGAAACCCAGCAGAGTATGGATTCTTGCTATGCACAAATAGGTAATAGTCATAATTAGATAGTGAAACCCTGATATTAATAACAAGAAATGCACATTAAAACAGCAAAATCTAAGTGACAGTTTTTCCCCTTAAATAGAGATTATTAAAAAAAAAAAAACTAAGCACATAATGCTCAATTCTGGAGAAGCTAAAGGAAGATTTACGTTTTCTTTAAAAATGTTTTTTCTTTTCTTTTTTTTTTTTTTAAAAAGATTTATTCATCTTATTGGAAAGACTGATCTATGGAGAGAAGACTGAGGAAGCTCCTCCGTTCATTGATTCATTCCCCAGCGGGCAGCAACGGCTGGAGTTGAGCCCATCCAAAGCCAGGAGCCAGGAGCTCTTCCAGGTCTCCCATGTGGGTGCAGGGTACAAGGTTCTGGGCCATCCTCGACTGCTTTCCCAGGCCACAAGCAGGGAGTTAGATGGGAAGTGGGGCTGCTGGGATTAGAACTGGTGCCCATATGGGATTCTGACTCATTCAAGGCGAGGACTTTAGCCGCTAGGGCTATTGCACTGGGTCCCCTGCCTACTACTTCTATTTTCATGATTTGAAAGGCAGAATTAGAGACAGACAGACAGAGTGAGAATCTTCCATCCGCTGGTTCATTCCCAAATGGCCACAGTGACCAGGACTGGGCCAGGCTGAAGCCAAGAACCAGGAGCTTCTTCTGGGTCTCCCACGTGGGTGCAGGGTCCCAAGGCTTTGGGCCATCCTTGATTGCTTTTCCGGCCACAAGCAGGGAGCTGGATGGGAAGTGGAGCAGCTGAGACATCAGTCAGTGCTAGTATGGGAGGCTGGCACTTCCAAGTGACAGATTAGCTAAATGAGCTATCACACGGCCCCCTCCAACCCAAATAAGAAACAAGAGAAGAGAAATAGACAGAAAAAGAGAAACAGGATAAGAGAGAGCCAACACTCCCATCTGCTGTTTTACTCTCCAGATGTGGGCAACAGCCAGAGCTGGGCTAGGCTGTAGTCAGGTGCCTGGGACTCAGCCTGTCTCTTATATGGGATTGCCAGGGACCAGGATACTTGAGCCAACCCCAGCTGGGGTGCTCATTGGCAGGAAGCTGGGACTGGAAGCAGAGCCATTGTGCAACTCTTCCCCTCCATCACCCTCCCAAGCTCCTTCACCCTCCTGTTCTCATCCACGTGGAGTGATGTTTGAGCCTTGGGGTAGGGTGGAGGTTGTTAGCTGAGAATGGCAGTGCCCAATTACTTCAAGTGTTACGCGGTCTGTCTTTAAATAAGAGAATGACAGCAAGATGAAAGGCTATGGTGCTGTGCTTCCCCCTCCCACTACAGGGGAGGGTACGCGTGTGTGTGTGTGTGTGTGTGTGTGTGTGTGTGTGTGTGTGTATCTTCCTTTTCTTTAAAGCTGGAGAGTCCATTTGAGCAGAAGTGGAACTTCTAGGCCAGCCCCAGGAAAATCAACTGATCCCCAAAATAGTTGACTGGGGGTAGTTAACTACTGTCCTGTGAAAAAAAATCTTTGCTCTTCCAAAACTTTGAAAGCTCACAGCCAAAAATGTTCCTTGAAGAAAAGACAAACACAAAAAGCTAATCCCCAAACAAGCCCAGCGTAATGAAAAATGCCACGGGCGAGACAGGGTATTGAGTTAAATGTGAGTTCTTCCACATATTTGCTGTGTGATATTGGACAAGTCTTCAGATCGTATCCTGCTCCTTAGCAAAAGGTAGAGCTTTGGGCTTCGTGGAGTGTTTCCTAAGGCTCTTTCTGTGGGTTTGGTTGTAGGGGAGGGAAGGAGTGATGCGCTTTCTCGCTCTTCTTGTGTGTGTGTGTGTAAACTCTTGGGCTGGGGCTAGGGACCAAATGAACACAAGGGTTGATTAAACGGAGAATTGCACATGAGTTCTATTCCTGGTCCCCGTACATGGGGAGTTTGCAGAGGACGGTGATGGCCATGACAATGACGAAAAGCATGTTGCTTTTATACTTCCCCGCTCAGGAAGCATCTGTTTGTGAAGAAATGACAGGACAGATGGATCTTGGGCAGGGAGCAGCAGATTCTAGCGTTGTCACTGGGAGGCTGATAGGAAAGGGTCGAGCAAAAAACCTGTTAGGTTCATTCCAGCCCCAGGGATCAGGCCCCCAGAATGGAGGCTGTGTTTCCACCTTGGTATGAAAAGGCAGAGTTATACAGAGGATATATTTATATATATTTAGAGAGATAGCTCTTCCAACTGCTGGTTCATTCTCCAAATGACTGCAGTAGCTGGAGCAGGGCAGGTCTGAAGCCAGGAGCTAGGAGCCAGGAGCTTCTGCTGGATCTTCCACATGGGTTACAGAGGCCTAGGACTTGAGCCATATTCGGCTGCTTTCTCAGGCCATAAGCAGAAAGCTGGAAAGGAAGTGGAGCAGCCGGGCTTAGAACTGTTGCCCCTATGGGATGCCAGTGTGGCACAAGGGATATCACCAATCACAATGCCAAAGATCTTTAGAGCTGGTTGCATGTAGCAGCAGACAGGCCAAGCAGCCCTTCCTGCAGTGATTTCAACTGGAAATCAGCGGCATACATCCCTACCTCCTTCATGGTCTCCAGAATGGTCCCCAGCAATAGGTCTTTAGTTTCCCCACTTTACAGAAGAGGAAACTAAGGGGTGAAGGGCTGTCTTGCCCGGAGTATTTACACAGCTCTGCTTTGAGACAGGAAAGGGGAGTATGCCATTTTCCTGAGAGCCCAGGTTTCAGAAAGCCGGACAGAGCTGATTCAACTGCCAAGGACACAGAAGTGCACCTCTCTGGTTCAGGTTGGATGTGCTCTTATTCATTTAAGTAGCCCCACCCCGAATTCACAAGCAGGTGCTCAAAAAGTCAATGGAGCATGGAAGTCCTCTGCTGTGTATTTTTATTTGAAAAGCAGAGAGATGGAGAAAGAGACAGAGAGATGTGTAATTTACCCACTGGTTCAGCATTTTTTTTTTTTGTTAAGTATCTTGTCTATTCTTTCAGACAATTTAAGCATTTTACAATTAACACAAAACTTTTCATTGGCGTATCGAAATGCACATGTGTATAAAACAGAAATCAAAAATCCTCTTCCCATTTCATAGTGTTAACGACTAAAGATGGCTGGGTGCCCCCTGAGACTTATTTTTCTGTAAACCAATAAATCAGCTAAACATATTCTTTTTTATATATAAAAATGAGTTCATACCACGCTTGCTACTCTGTATTTTGCTTTTTCTTGTATATTTATGATTGTTTTCATTTTAAGCCTTTTTTTGCTTCCTTTATTCTCCTTATAACAGCACAAAAATATTCACTATTTAGCCCATATTTTTGTAATGTGATTGTTATTCTGCTATGACACTAATGTAGGTAGCTTTTCCCTTTTCGTTTTTCTGTATTTTCCCCGTATTCAGGGATGCCTTTCATCTGGGAGATTGGAAACGGAGCTGCAAGGGAGAGTGACACAGAGGAATGGCTTTGGAGCTTCAAAAGCTGAGACTGTGGCCTGTACCATCAATTAGGGCTATTGGCTTGGGCGACTTCTGCTGAGTGAGGAGGTACAATTCCCAATGTGCAGTTCAAGAGCAGGGAAGAGTCTGAAGAGCTAGGTGATGGTGAGCCTCGAGGTTAACACACCTGCCTCCTGGGTCCATGGGTTTGAGTGCTTGGCAACAGCAGATGATGCTTTGTGAAGCTGGGCCCCTGCCACCAGCCTGGGAAGCTCAGATTGAGTTTCTGGAATCCTGGCTTCAGTGTGGCCCATCCCGAGCTATTGGAGGCCTTTGGGAAATGAGCCAGCAGGTGAGACCTCTCCCTGTCCCCCTTCTGTCTAACGCATAAAAACAAGAAAGCACGGGAGGGAGACCCAGGTCTGTGAGTGGGAGGGGGAAATTGGACGACTGCGTGGTGGACTAAAGGTATGTGTTGACGCACATATCCGTCTGCTTTCTATTACTTTAACAAAAATACTGTAGAGGCGCCTCTTGATAGAAGAGGTTCATTTCGGCTTACAATCTGGAGATTGCAGTACAGGCTCAGGCAGCCTTTGGTGGAAGCTCATCATGGTGGGTGCAGAAGAGCGATTGCCTAGTGAGCTAGGAAGCAGACACACTGGCTGGGTAGAACTTGAACCCAAAATAATCAATCCTCATGAGAACTCCTTTCACATGGCATGCTAAGGGCCTTGACCACACCTACTCCTCAGGCACTTCCATTAGATCAAGTTTCCGCCCTTGAACCATCAGCCACTTACATGAAGGGAGTGAGAGCATAAACATTTCCCTGAGGTTTAGGGGAGACAAGTCCTTCTCAACCCCTCACAAAGCCTTAGCTGCCCACTGTGGCTGCACCTGGAGTAAAGCAACAACAAAGTTAAATGAAGTCACAAGAGCGAGACCTTGGGAACCCAGCACAGTAGCCTAGCGGCTAAAATCTGTGCCTTGCACGCACTGAGATCCCACATGGGCACTGGTTCTAATCCCGGAAGCTCTGCTTTCCATCCAGCTCCCTGCTTGTGGCCTGGGAAAACAGCAAAGAATGGTCCAAAGCCTTGGGACACTTCATCTGCATGGAAGACCCGGAAGAGGCTCCTGGCTTGTGATCAACTTAGCTCTGGCCCTTGCGGCTGCTTGGAGAATGAATCAACGGATGGAAGATCTTCCTTTCTATCTCTCTTCCTCTCTGTATATCTGATTTCTCACCCCCCCCCCCAAAAAAAAAGAAGAAGAACATTGGGCCAGCATTTTAGCCCAGCAGCTTGAGCCACCCTTTGTGGTGGTGGCATCCCATATCAGAGTGCTAATTTGAGTCTCAGCTGCTCCCATCCAGTTCCCTGTTAATACACCTGGGAGAGATGAACAGTACTTGGGTCCTTGCCATCCAAAGGGAGACTGAGATGGAATACTCAGCCACTGGCTTTGGCCTGATCCAGACCCAGCTGTTGTGGTCATTTGGGGAGTAAACCTGCAATGGAAGATCTGTCCCTTTCTGCCTCTATGCCTTTCAAATAGATACAAATTTTCTTTTGAAAAAAGGAAGGAACTCTCTCTCTCTCTCTGCATGCATGGAAGAAAGGCTATGTAAGGACACAGTGAGAAGGCAGCCACCTGCCAGCCAGCCTGAGAACCCTTGCAAGAACCAGTCCTTACTGGATTAAAACAATCCCATGGTAGGAAAAGCAATGTGAGTGTGGCTTGGCATTGTATTAAGACAGCCCGAGATAACACAAAACTATAAGGCAACTTTAGGGCAGATTCTTCTGCTGCATTTGGGGACCTTGAGGAGGAAGCAGGTCTTATTCATTCAAGAAACACTCAGTGAGGACCAAGATAAACCAGACACTGTTCTGGGGTGCTCCAAGAGTACCCCGAGCCAGAGGATGCAGCTAGTGCTTCAGTGTGTCAGGGGTAACCCTGTGTGACAGTTACAGCCTAGGAACATGGCTGGGGTGTGGCCATGCACAAGAGGCACACAACTCCCCATCACACCTAGGGAACAACCCAGCCCTGTTGTGATCCCAGCTAAAGTTAGTCACTTGGAGGCAGGCATTGAGTGCAGGGTTAAGGTGCTACTTGGGACTCCTATATCCCATATTAGAGCTCATCCTCCAAGGCCAGCTACCTGCCAGTGCACACCCTTGGAGGCAGCAGGTGCAATAGTTCAAGAACTTGGTCCCTGCTCTCTGTGTGGGAAGCCTAGCTAATGCTCTTGACTCCTCACTTTGGCCTGAGCCAGCCTCCACTGCTGTGGACATTTGGAAAGTGAATCAGAGATGGAAGATCTCTTGATGTCTGTCTCTGTCTCCCAAATAAATAGACATTTGAAAATACATCAACAATTGTGAGGTGCAACTGACTGGACAAAGACGTAGTCTCAGGGTGAACTTGACTGAAGCTGGGTTAAGAATTCTGTGCATAAACATCAGTCTTATCCTCAATCCATTTTTCATAACAGAGAAAGCAAAAAACCTTTAAATCTTCACCCGCAAGGTGGAATTCATGCAACATGCATGACAGCCTAGTGGGCATGCACTCCTACCCTTTTTGAATATGCATAACCCTTTGTGCAGTGATTTAATAAGATAATTTCCATATCAACCAACCCTATAAACCCTGGCTGACTGGGGAGGCTGTTTTGTGGCTACAAGATCACCTCGTTCCTCGACTTAGGTAACCCTAATATACTCCTTTTTGCTCTCTGCTCCAATCTTCTGTGTGCTTCTGTTGGCATACATGCCAGACAAATATGCTAGATAAATAGTGTTTTCGGCCCAATTTCATTCCCATTTCCCACAGCCCCAGAGTCGCATGGAGGAGCCTCTGAGATAAATGTAGGAAGCAGCGGTAGTGATTGAAAATGAACCAGGAAAAAAGGAGGCGAAAAAGAATGGCTATCAGTGTTACATTGCTCCTGATTTTCCTGAATTGTTTTACACAGTGGTTGATAGACTCAGATACTTGGGAATGACCTGACCCAATGTTATTTTTTTTTAAAGATTTATTTTTTATTATTTTTTTTTATTGGAAAGGCAGATATACAGAGAGGAGAGACAGAGAGGAAGATCTTCCGTCCGATGATTCACTCCCCAAGTGAGCGCAACGGGCCGATACTATGCCGATCCGAAGCCAGGAGCCTCTTCCGGGTCTCCCACGCGGGTGCAGGGTCCCAAGGCTTTGGGCCGTCCTCGACTGCTTTCCCGGGCCACAGGCAGGGAGCTGGAAGGGAAGCGGGGCTGCCGGGATTAGAGCCAGCGCCCATATGGGATCCCGGGCGTGCAAGGCGAGGACCTTAACCACTTGCGCCATTGCGCCGGTCCCCAATGTTGATCAAACTCCAGTGTGTATCAGAATTGGAAGGAGCATGAAACACCTGGGTTCCTTCCCCGGACGTTGTGACACTGTTGCAGCGGAGACAGAGAGATCCCACAGCTAGGCTAGCTCCGGGCTCTTGCCTCCATGTGGGAAAGAATTCAAAGAGAAGATGTGGATAAAGGGAGCATGAAAGTAAGATTTATTCCAAGACGAAGTTCATGTGCACATCCAGACAAGAGCGCAGGCGGCCTCAGGAGAAAATGAGTGTTAACAATGAGCAAGATACAGGGTGTCCTTTTTTAGGATTGGGGTAGTGCCTGGGGCAGGACCTGACTATTCAAAAGGAACGGGGTATGGTGCCAGGCTGAAGTATACCTGGTGGCTGGGCAGGAGGGAGAAATGAGGCTCAGGTGCACAGTGGGTGTGCTCAGCTTGCTGCCATGTTGGACTGATGTGAAAAGGGGCGTGGTTTTGGTGGGGCAGTTCTCAGCCCGTCCTTGCTACCTCCTTGCTTACAGTACAATAGGTCAGTACAGGACATCTGAAAGGGGCCCACGAATTTGCAGGTCTATCAAACTTCAGGTGATGTTCATGTTGCCATACCCCAGGGTGCGTGATGCTGATCCAATGAACCTTTCCCTAAACAGACATCTCTAGGTGTCTTGCCCTGGTCATATACAGAAAGTCAATAGAGGAGGTGGTCTCTAGAATAGGTTTTGGGTTTAAAAAGACTACTACACTCATCTGTGGCCTAACCCCACTGGTCTCATGGGAGCTGCAGGAATGCAAGACTTTGATTGATTGACCCTGAGCCTTTGGCCGCCTGTGGAACTGAAGGGATCAAACCCGTCAGAATCACGTGATCTTTTTTTTTTTTTTTAAAGCAGGTGTGAAGGGGTGGGAATGGAGCTAGATGCCAAACTACAGAAAGAGCCAAGGTTGGACTTTCTGTGAAGAGATGAGGTTCTAAGGGGAGGCATTGAGGCTGGAGAATAGGAAGGAGATGTTGGGGCAGAGGCTGAGCAGGTGGGCAACAGCTGGACCTGAATCACTGCATAACACTCTCCTTCCATCCTTCCTTCCCTTCTTCCCTTCTTCCCTCCCTCCCTCCTTCCTCCTTTCTTTTTCTTTCTTTCTTTCTTTCTTTCTTTCTTTCTTTCTTTCTTTCTTTCTTTCTTTCTTTCTTTCTTTCTTTCTTTCTTTCTTTTTTCCTTCACTCCTTTCTTTCTTTCCTTCTCTCGCGCTCTCTTTCCTTTTAAGATTCATTTAATTTATTTGAAAGGCAGAATTACAGAGAGAAGAAGCAGAAGCAGAGAGTTCTTGCCTCTGCTAGTTCACTTCCCAGGTGGTTAAGATGGCCGGGGCTGGGCCAGGCCAAAGCCAGGAAGCAACAGCTGCTTCTGGGTCTCCCACATGGGTGCAGGACCCAAACACTTGGGCCATCTTCTGCTGCCCTTCCAGGCTCATGAGGAGGGAGTTGGGTTGGAAGTGGAGCAGCCAGGACTTGACTGGTGCCCTATATGGGGTTCTGGTGTTGCAGGCGACAGCTTTAACCACTCCATCAACAGCGCTGGCCCCATGAGTTTGTTCTAAAGATGTATTTTATTTATTTATTTAAAAGGTAGTATGATGGGGAGAGGGGAGAGAGATCCACTCTCTGCTGGTTCACTTCCCAAATGACCTCAGCAACCAGGGACGGGGCCAGGCTGAAGCCAAGACGCTGGAATCCCATCCTGGTTCTCCATGTGAACACCAGAGGCCCAAGTACTGGGGGTTATCTTCTGCTTCCTTCCCAAGCATCTTAGCAGGAAACTGGTTTGGAAGCAGAATTGTTGGGGTTCAAACCAGCACTCTGACATGGGATGCCAGCATTCCACATGGCAGTTTTACCTGCTGAGCCACATCAGTGGCACAACCCTCTCCTCTACCAGGACAGTCTGGTACCAAATGCATGCGGAATTCTTCCCAGACCAACCAATTCTAGCCAATAGCTGATGTCTGATCATTCCATTCAATCCTAAACAGCAGGTTTTAGAATCAGATCCCATTAGTTAAGGGCTCAGGACCCACTTCAGATGCCAATCGCAAGTCCTGGTCCTCTGACCAAGAGACTGTGAACACAGGGTTTCCAGGACCTCCTCCATGAGGTCAATAATTTGCTAGAATGACTCTCAGATGTCAGACAGTTTATTTGCTAGATTTATTACAAAAGGGAGCAATAGCACTCAACATAGCGCTGGGTACACTGCATGCTGTGGAAGTTGCTGCGTTCAAACTGTGGTCACGTGTGTCAAAAGACTGAAATGGAGCCAGGCAGCCTGCTGAGGGACAGCCTCACTCATAGCATGCCATGGACATCAGGCCTTATCACAGAAGTTCTGGCCTTTCCACTCATAACAAGCCTTATCCTAGGAAAGTCTTCAGCACTGACAAGCGATTTGTTTCATGAATTAACCTCACACTAGCTGTCTTTGAACTTGGCTCTGTGGATGTCTTCTCCGTCTTTAACAAGCTCCCCTTCTGTTCGATCTCGCCAGGGAGACAGCCTTCAGGACTTGGTCGTTTCATCTTGGAGTGCCTGGTTTCAAGGTCTGCCTTGGTTTCTGATTCTGGCCACCCTGGGGTAGCAGGTGATGATGGCTCAAGTGCTTGTGTCTGAGTGACCTGGATTGAATTCCTGGCTCCTGGCTTTGGCATGGTCAATCCCTGGCTCTTGTGGTTTGGGGGTGAGAGCCAAGGGTCTGGCATGAACTCTCTAACTCTCTCTTCTCTTTTTCACTTCCTTTTTCTTTCACTCCCTCTTTCATATAATTAAACAGTTTAGAAATGGCCCATTTGCCCCTTATCGCTTCCACTGGGCCCACCATACCATGTATATCCCAAATTGCAAAGCCCTGATGTCCCCAGCTAAGCTCTGAACAGTCTGTCTCTCTGAGTTTCCTTTCAGAATGGCAAAGTGTCTGCAAAACATGCCCTCTGGGGCTGGCAGGCACCTTGGCACAGTATTTTAAGCCATTACCTGTGATGCTAGTATCTCATATCAGAAACATCTGCTTGAGTCCCAGCTGCTCCACCCCCAACCCAGCTCTCCACTAATGTGCTTGGGAAAACAGCAGTATAGGGATCAAGGATTTGGTTCCGTGCCAGCTACACAGGAGACCCAGATGGTGTTCCAGACTTCTGGCTTCAGGCAGACCAGCCCTAGCCCTTGTAGGCACTGGGATGGGGGGGACAGTGAACTAATAGATAGAAGGATTTTTTTTTCTGTCTCTGTCATTCTTGCAAATAAATAAAATAGTTATTAAAAACATATGCCTCCAGGAGCAGGTGTTTGCACAGCAGTTAAGCTGCTGCGTGGGATGCCTGGTTTCAAATCTTGGCCTTGCTTACAGTTCTGGCTTCTTGCTAATGTATACCCTGGGAGGCAATAGGTGATATCTGTGGTTCACATAAGATACTCAGACTGAATGTTGGTTTACTAGCCCAGACCTGATTGTTGTGGTCATCTGGGGAGTGAGCCAAGGCATAAAAGATAGCGCCTTGCTTGTCTCTATATCTCTCTGCCTTTCAAATAAATGGAAAAGAAAAAAAATCCCTGCTCATCTAGGAGCATGTAGGGAGACAGTCTAGGCCTCACCTTGGCCCCAGCCAGTCTGTTGCAGAACCCATCTGTTGAAATTGGGTGTAAATTTCATGTTGAAAACTTGACAGTGATTAGAAAAAGGTGTGGTGCAGGAAATCCTTCTGCTTGAGTTTATGGCTCTATGAAGGCTTAAATGGGGATTCTTTGTCCTTTCTTGTTTTTCTTCCTTTTCAAAAAAAAAAAAAAAACAAAAAAAACAACTAATTACTTTGAAAGGCAGGGAAAGAGAGAGAGACCTTTCCTTGGCTGGTTCTCTCCCCAGATGGCCACATGACAGGGCTGGGCCAGGCCAAAGCCAGGAGCCTGGACCTTCATCTGGGTCTGCCATGCAGGTGGGCAGGTGCTCAAATCCTTCGATTGCCTGCTGCTGCCTTCTCAGGCCCATTAGCAGGGGGTTGGATCAGAAGTGGGCAGCTGAGACATGGGATGTTGGTGTCACAAGTGGCAGATGAACCCACTGCCCCACAGCACCAGCCCCTTTTCTTATTTTTAAAGATACCATGCTGAGAAGGAGGACTAACACCAAGGAGATCCTCAGGGGACACCATCTTGGGTTCTATGAGACACACTGGACTTTCAACCAAGTCCTCCTGGGAAGGACTATGCGACACGGCCATAGGAATCATGGGTTGGTGGATTGAGCCTGATGCCAGGGCTCGGGTACACCTGATGGAGACTGAGCTGGGACTAAAGTGGGATCCACTCAACTCCCGTGCTGTACCTCACCAAGTGGTTGCTCCTAGGGCTCCCATGATAATGATGATTTTTGGGCAGCAAGGGCTGGGTGAGACCCAGGGAGTCACAAGGAACTTCTGCAGGGATGTTCTCATTTGGGTTGAAGGGTGGGTGAGACTAAAAATACCACCTATGTGACATATTTACACTGCTCTTGTTAATACCCCAGAGAGATTGCCAAGAGCCACTACCTCCAAGCCTGTGATTAAGCCGTAATCACCACTTTCGTGTTTATAAATTTTGTCCTTGATATCAGAGAAGGGTATTTTTAGGCTAGAATTTGAAGCTAAAAGTCCTGATGTGGGAGTGTGGATTTAAGTTGATGAGGCCAAGAGGGGCATAGCCATTCAACTGAGAGACTCTGTGTCTTGATCCTTGTAAGGAACCCAGCCAATCAGGACACCAGGCACCTCAACAGGTGTGCAAACTTGATGGGTGTTGAAGTTCAGGAAACATCACCCAAAAGTAGGCTGCTTTGAACTTCACACTGAGCCCACTTGGGAAATAGTCAATGCAGGGAGAGGGCTTCCCCAAACTTCCCCTAGCCGACTAAAGGCAGATCCTTCAAAAACAATTCAGTTTTTACAAATCCATTCCTTGGGAGTGGCAGCTCCATTGGAAAGTGAAGGGCCACGGGTCGTAGCACCCCCAGAGAGGCTGGGTTATAGTTACTCTGGCCAACTGTTTTGAGAACCCAGAATCTTTTCCCTGAATTGTTCACTCTCCTTTGAGTTGCCTACTCATTCTCACAGTGTGTTAGATGCCACTTGGGATTCCCATAACTAAGTACCTGCCTTGGACCCTGGCTCTGCTCCCAATTCTAGCTTCTTGCTAATAAATGCTATAGGAAGTGGTAGCTACTGGATCAAGTAATTGGGTTCCTGTCTCGCATGGGGGAGACCTGCCTCCTGTCTTTAGTTCAGAACAGCCTTGTCTTCTGTGGGCATTTGGAGACCGTGGGTAGGAAATCTCTCCCTGTCTCTGTCTCCCAGTCTCTCAAATATAAGTAAGTAAAAAAAGATAAAGAGGGCATAGAAGTTTCTAGAACTCACTGGGTTTTACAGTGCTTTTGTTCATGTCCCTATGTGTGTGATAAATTTATACATATTTTCTTCTGTTAATCTGCCTACTGTCAGTTTATTTCATAGATTCATTTATCGAAGCATTAGTAATAGAAGGAAAGTCTCCCCTCCCCAGCAGTATCTATTCTCTTGGATCGTATATTCATACTGCTTAGGAATGAAGTGATTCAACATTCATTTATTGAGCGCTTACTCTATTCCAGGCACTGGGGACAGGTAGTGAATAAATGGACACATGGCCAGTTTTTATGGAGTTCACATTCCAGCGATGTGGCTGCTTGCCATTTGGGAGATTAGACAATACATACATTTTAAAAAATGGCATTTTCTACTGAGTATCATAATGGAACTAAATGACAGAAATATTATTTGGGTCTTAGGGAAGTATGAAGAAAGTAATTTGTGGACTGAAGAGCATGACCTTTTTTTTTTTTTTTTTTGAAAGACAGTGTTACAGAGAGGGGGGAAGTACAGAAAGAGGGATATTCCATCTGCTGGCTTATTCTCCAAATGGCCACAGTACCCGGAACTGGGCTAGGGAGAAACCAGAAGCCAAAATCTTTCGTGTCTCCCATGTGTGATAGGGGCTCAAGCACTCAGTCCATCTTCTGTTGCTTTTCCATGCTGTCAGCAGGATGCTTGCTCAGAAGTGGAGAAGCTGGGACTCCAGCAGGTGTGCATAAGGGATGCTGGTGCTTCAGGTAGCAGCTTAAGCCTGTTATGCCGCAGTGCCAGTCCCTGGTTCTTCTGCTTTTGTCTGCCTGACCCCAGTCTCCCACTATCTCTTCCTTCCTATCTAATCTCTCCTTGTCCAGTTCCAACATAAACATCACCTCTTGGGCCCGACATGGTAGCTTAGTGGCCTAAATCCTTGCCTTGCCAGCATCAGGTTCCCATATGAGCGCCGGTTCTAATCCCAGCTGCTCCACTTCCCATCCAGCTCCTTGCTTGCTTAAGATCTATATCTATATTTCTATATCTATATATATCTACATATCTATAGATATATACATCTTAAGAAAAGCAGGAGACAAGAGGGTGTATTTGGAAGACACAACCTGCTCTTGTGGTAACTTATCCAGTCCGGTAAGAGTGAGAATTCCCTCATGTCCGTGAGAACCAGCCCAGTCTCTTGGGAGTGCACTTTATAATGGTGAAGCTCTCAGGACCCAAACACCTCTTAAAGATTTCCCCATCACCGCTCAACGTTGTTATATTAGAGACCAAATTTCAACATGAGCCTTGGAGGGAACAAACCCTAGCATAAAGAGTGCATTTGTTCTGCATTTCAACTGTTATCCCATTGGTTGAGCAAGCAATCAAATCACCCTCTCACCTTTGGAAAACAAAGCGTGGGAGATAATAAATATTTGTCAGGTGATTTGTCCTTGTTGCACCTGCAGGTGATAGCATCTCCCCGTTACTCACACAACATTATCTTTCCACCTTGCCGTGACCTCAAGCAACCCCCTTCTCCCACCTGCTTCTGTTAGATACCTCTTCTGCCTTCTTCGCTCAGATCCATTTCCTTGACAGCTTCTGAGTGATCCTTTCCCTTATGCCTCCTGAAGTCTCCCTTTCTCCTCTGCCTCTCCAGTCAAGCTCAGTTCGTAATCCTCTCTCAGCCACTTCCGTATTTCTGCCTCGGGAAAATTGCACTGCTTGAAAACGGGTGCTTCATAAACCCACAGCCACCAAGGCTCTACCCAGAGGGTTGCTTCTTAATCCTCTTACTCAGCAGTGACCAGCTCCTCCTCCCGTGTCCTCACCCTGGATTCCATGTGCCTCGGAGCCAAAACATGTTTGGACTTTCCAGTGGCAGGAACTGATAATTCTTTCCTCTTTTTTTTTTTTTTTTTTTTAAATCATGGGACTTGGGTTTCTTCTACTGGAACTCTGAAACCTGCTGTCAAGAGGATTCATGACCTTAAGCTCAGAGAAGGGGCTAGAAAAGGGGTGGGGGGATGACCCTTGCTGAATAGACAATAGGAACTGTTGGTTTCACAACAGGGTTTAGTCTCTGGAGATCTGCAGGACAAGTGTGTTAGTCGGGGAGGCAGAGACACAGAGAATATTCTGGAAGATGATTAGTGAGAGTAGCTCTGTCCTCTTTCTACCTTTGCTCTAAATCTTCCTGAGGACAGAGCTACTTACAGTCTGAAATGGACAATCAGACACACTGCTGAACAGCTGCAGCCCCGGAGTTTCTCGCTTCTTGGCAAAAGGATCCTGACACAAAAGTATTTCTTTGTGGCAAATGATGCATTCATCTGGCTCATTTGAAACAAAATATGATTTGCATCTCAACTTCCTATAACAAGCTCCATTTCTTCCGTGGATTTCATAATGTGTGATTTTGTTGGACCAGATGGGCGGGGCACATGCTTTACCAGTTTCCATCCAAGCCCAGGTTTTTCTTCTTTTAAATAGCAACAGCTGCTAAGCATGCTAATGATTGTATTTCATCAAAATAAACACTCCAAGTGGCTTCGGAGTTTTCCTTGGACCTGCTCCCCTGGTGGTAGGGGGAGTGCTGGGCGGGGTCCTCAAAGATGAGTGAGAAGTTGTGAAGTTTAGATCTGAACAAAGATCAGACTCCCAGTCCTGAAATGGGATGGATGGACAAGTCTAGGATCAAAGAAAAGGATACACAGTCACCAGCCAGAGGCAGGACCCCTTAGCTCTTCTTCTGTCAGAATTAGGTTGCAATTTCTCTCTACAAGTCCTCAGCAATTCCAAGTTTGTGAAGGTTGTAGAGATGCAGAATGGAAGGGAGCCAGCACCAGTAGCAGGTGTATGCTAGGCTCTGTTGTGGGAGGGTCTTGTATGGCAGCCAGAGGGCTCTCTTTTAGGGATAATACTGATCCTGTCCCATTCCTCCCACATCTCTTCAACTATTCTCACTCTATTGCTCTTACCATTGGCTGCCCATTGGAATTTTTGGAGAATTTCCATTACACACACACACACACACAGAGAGAGAGAGAGAGAGAGAGAGAGAGAGAGAGAGAGAGAGAGAGAGAGAGAGAGAGAGAGAATGAGAGAGAGAAGGTGGGCAGGGCAGAGAAAAATGAACTTCCATCCTCTGGTTTATTCTCCACAGGATCACAATAGCCAGGGCTAGACCAGACCAAAGTCAAGAGCTTCCCGCAGGTCTCCCAAGTACAGGCAGGGGCCCAAGCACTTGAGCCATCATCTGTTGCTTTCCCAAGCAAGTTAGCAGGGAGCAGGATTGGCAATGGAACAACTGGGACTCAAACTAGTATCCAAATGGGATGCTGGTGCTGCAGGCAGCAGCTTAACCCTGTTTCTCACCTCTTTAATCTAACCTTGACCTCCTCATCCTCTCTGCAATTTCCCTCCTTTCTATTCCTTAAATATATCCTTTGTTCCAGAAAATGCTGCACCTAGTAGCAGGTGCTTTCCCTAGGCCATCCCATACCCACCTTAGCTTCCAGGCTTCTGAGAAAATCTCATTGACCATGACACCTCCAACTTGACCTTCTATTACTTTCTATCCTAAGATTGTGCCTTGTTTCCTGCCCAGCATGTCACCAACATTATCTAGTTTATCTAGCTGTGATTCTCTTCCCGCTAAAGGTAATTGCCAGAAGAGCTACAACCCTCTCTACATCCACCCCAGATATGATTCCCTGTTGCATCCCAGGGGGTTGGTGTCTAGCAGATGTTCAGATGTTAAATATTTGTTAAATGCAAAAACAAGTGTGTCGGAGGTGGATTAGTCTGGTTTATTTTTTTGTTAGTACATCAAAATGCCCTAGATTAGGCTACTTTGTGAAGAAAATAGCTTGATATGGCTCACAGTCCTGGCCTCTTCAGGGTAAAGCTCTGGTATTGGCTCAGCTCTAGTGAGAGCCTCTGAGCAGACAGCACCACTGGAGTGCCTGGGAACAAGAATGGGAGGAAGAGCTCACATCTGGAACAGGAAATCAAATAGTGAGTATGGGATCAAACTTGCTTGTGTAACAACATTGAACCCCAAGAGAGCTCAGCTCCACCCTCCCATGATCTAAGGACCTGCTAATTGCCACCTCTGATTCACCCCTTTCCCACCACCTCTTAGCATCCTCACACCAGGGGATACAGTCTGAGGCCATGAACCCTGGGAAAGTCTACCTAAATTCTATCCAAACCATGGTGGGAAGAGGCCATTCAATCAATATTGCTGAATCAATGAATGGTCTCATTGGAGCCTTCAAACAGTAAGTGTTGTAGCACCACTGTATAGATAATTCATTGAGGTCAGAAGTTAAATAATTTTTCCAAAGTTACAAATAATGGCAAGGGTGTGTAAACCGTCTACTACAAAAGGAGAAGGGCTTTGTTGGAGGGGAAGGAGAATAGACAATGACACAGGTTTTTAGAGTAGACAGACTATGGGTTTGGAGGAATTCTGGCATTGCTAGTATGAATTCAGGAGCCCAAAGACTTAAAAGGCCATAGGCAGATGCTGGATTGAAAGTGGAGCAGCCGGGACTTGAACTATATCAGCATGGGAAGCTGATGCTCTGGACAGATTATCCTGTTGAGCCATGGTGTCAACCCTGTCATTAGGTTTTAATGGTGGGCTTCTGAAGGGACTGTTTTAGGAACACAGCTGGTAGCCTTTGGTGGGATCTGATCTTCTGATCTTCAAGAAGGATGATGGGAGGATAATCCTGAAGGTTGGGAAACTGAAGGAGAGTGTGAGAATGTTACTGTTTTGACGGTGGAGAGGGGTGACATGTTCTTGGCAATGCCCAAAGGGGCTGGGGCTGGGGAATGGAGCAGCCGTTCTAATCTCAGGGGCTTCCCTGCAGTTGACTCATTGAAACTGTCAGATTTGCTCTAGAGAGCTCTCTGCCCGATGCTGAAACCAGAAATGGCATGAGTCACACGGTGGCGGGCTCTGCAGCCAGCGAACCAGTCTGGGCAGCAGAACTAGAAGAAAGTATGGATTTTTGGCTTCCTCTGCGCATTTGGTCTGGGAGCCTTTCTCAGGATAATCAAGGTGCCCTTGCTTTTCCAGCTTTGCATCTAATCTTACAAATAATAGCAATAATGGGTGATGCATATTCATGAGGGCTACCATAACAGAATATCACAAACTGGTCTGAAACAACAGAGGCTGGCTTTCTACAGTTGTCAAGGCTGGACGTTCAAGAACAAGGTGTCAGCAGGTTTGATTTCTTCCATCGCCTCTCTCCTTGAATACTGAACGCTGCCTTCTTTCTGTGGCCTCACAAGGCTGCTCCTCCGTGTGTACATTCCTGGTGTCTGCATGTGTCCTAACCTGCTCTTACTATAAACACACCAGCCAGATCGGATCAGACCCCATTTTAAGATAATTACCACTTTAAAGACCGTGTCTCCAAATATAGTAGTATTCTAAAAGACCAGGTGTTAGGGGTTCAAAATATGAAGTTTTAGGGAACACAACTGAGCCCATCATAGGTGACATTGAGGGAGTGTTAATTCTGCGTCAGCCTCCCACATATGGCCGAGCAAACATCAGCCTACGAGGTCAATGCCATTATCACAGCCTATGTAGTCAAAGTGAGACACAGAGGTAGAGAGGCCAAGGAGTTTGCCCACGTCACACAGTGGAAAGTGCCGGACCTCTGGTTTATGACTGGTTGTCTCTGATTTGGAAATCTGCTCTTCTGAAAATCTGTGTTGAGTTGCTGAAAGCCACAATTTCACCTTTTCTTTTCTTCTGAAATAACTATAGGCATTATTATTTTGGGGTTTGGCTTATCTACCTTTTGGGTCTCTTATCTTTTTTTCCCTCTTAACTGTATTCCAAAGAAAAAGATTGCAGAAAATATTCTTAAGATCTTGTCTTTTAAGTCCTTTATTTATTTTTTTGTGGCAACCAATCTGCTCTTTCCCCTTTTACTTGCATTAAAAATTCATAAATGAGATCTCTTCTTAAGACCATTTCCATCCTCATTCTGTTTCTTCTCCATGGTGGTTCTTTTGTGCTTTTGTAATCCATTGAGAAATGAGGAATTGGACACTGAACAGATCATATAGTCATACTTTCTAACATTTATTTATTTTTATTGGAAAGGCAGATATACAGAGAGAAGGAGAGACAGAGAGGAAAATCTTCCATCAGGTGATTCACTCCCCAGGCAGCCGCAACAGCCAGAGCTGAGCTGATCTGAAACCAGGATCCAGGAGCTTCTTCTGGGTCTCCCATGCAGGTGCAGGATCCCAAGACTTTCCCAGGCTACAAGCAGGGGAGCTGGATGGGAAGCAGGGCTGCCTGGATTAGAACCAGCGCCCAAATGGTATCTCGGCGTGTTCAAGGAGAGGACGTCAGCCACTAGGCCATCGAGCCGGGCCCTAGTCATGCTTTCTGAGAGGAAGATAAGGCATGCTGTTCTAGATATCATCACCATCACCATCTACGTATAGTGTATGCACTGGCTGCCCAGGGGAGCTGCCTTTTCAGGACAGGGCAGAGTTGGCCAAAGCAGGTGGAGAATAAGAGCAGCGTGAACCCACTATTGCCCCAGATGCAACCAGGTAGCTCTCACATCAGAGTGCCCTGAAGATTCCACTCCCAGCTTCAGACCCCTGAGTGTACAGGCTCGCAGAACGTCCCCACCAGTGTCAGCCAAATGGCCATTTCATGAATGGTGAACTATGAATAAGTAGCTCTTTTCTTGAGTTTTGGGATCTTTTGTTTCCAAGCAAAAGCCAACTGGTGCAGGATTCCCAGATGAGCAACGGCAGAGAAGCACTGTTGTGTTAGGCTGCAGACACCAAGGGAGGAGGCCTTGTGGCTGAGTCCAGAGTAACCAGTGCACCCGAAAGAGAAGGAGTGAGGACGGAGGTGTTCCACGCAAGCTTAGAGGCAGGGGATTGCGGCAAAGGTAGGAAGAAACGTCTCAGAGGTTTTGTGCTTTTCTGGTGCTCCACCAGCATTTCCACTAACGGACTTCCCTGGCAGCCAGCTGGGGAGAGAGCCTCGAGGGGCAGGCCAGAGGTGGAGTCCACTGCCCAGAGCAGGGTAGCAGAAGGGCCAGGCAAAGATCCAAGCACACATGGACCCCAACTGAAAGAAAGAAAAGGAGGTGGGCTTACTGATGCTATTTCCAACTCTGCAAATTGCCTTCTTTTCTTATTTTATTCCCCATTTAGGAATTTAGTCCAGACTGAAACTGAGTATCTATCGATTGGAACATTGTCATTGAGAGTGTCTCAACTTTTCCAAATGTATTCAATCATACCACATTTGTCTATTTATACATACTTGCAGCCTGCCTGGTTCATCAAACACCCGAGTAATCAAACAGCCTAAACGAATAGCCTAAATAATAGTCTACTGCTAGGTCATATAACATGTGAGTCAGAAAACGACAATTTGATTTAGGTTTTTTTTTTTTTTTTTAAACTAGCATTGAAATTGCTGCATGTAGGTCCGGCACTGTGGCCTAGTGGCTAAAGTCCTCGCCTTGAACGCCCCTGGGTCCCATATGAGCACCGGTTCCAATCCTGGCAGCTCCTCTTCCCATCCAGCCCTCTGCCTGTGGCCTGGGAAAGCAGTCAAGGACGGCCCAAAGCCTTGGGACCCTGCACCTGTGTGGGAGACCTGGAGGAGGTTCCTGGCTTCCTGGCTCCAAATCGGAGCAGCACCGGCCGTTGTGGTCACTTAGGGAGTGAATCATCGGATGGAAGATCTTCCTCTTTGTCTCTCCTTCTCTCTGTATATCTGACTTTGTAATAAAAATAAATAAATCTTAAAAAAAATTGCTGCATGTGCCAGTAAGCACATCATCATGCCACTGACCATGCTTGCACACACATACACACACATAGTAATACTATAGCACAAATGTCATCGATGATGTGAGGGTGTTGATGGGGGTCGTTGAAATTGGCTCTTACAGCATGAATGAGAGCTTACCGTGTGGAAAGGGGAAGGCTTTGAGATCCAAAGGTTTCTGAAGGCACAATGAAAAATATACTAAGGAGCCATAAACACTATGGATTGATGTGGCTGCAGCATCGTTTATGGGAGGGCTGTGGAGAGATGAGGCCATAGAAAGGGCACAGGTTAGACCATGGCGTGTCATCAATCATGGTGAGGGCTTTGTCCTTTACGTGTCACTGGGAGGCACAAATACTTTAAACTTTATTGGATTTTTAGGAACGAACACATGTTGATTTTCTTCCCAAAAAGGTTTTATTTTTTTTTTTATTTTTTTTTTAAAGATTTATTTTTATTATTTTTTATTGGAAAGGCGGATATACAGAGAGGAGAGACAGAGAGGAAGATCTTCCGTCCGATGATTCACTCCCCAAGTGAGCCGCAATGGGCCGGTACTATGCCGATCCGAAGCCAGGAGCCTCCTCCAGGTCTCCCACGCGGGTGCAGGTTCCCAAAGCTTTGGGCCGTCCTCGACTGCTTTCCCAGGCCACAGGCAGGGAGCTGGAAGGGAAGCGGGGCTGCCGGGATTAGAACCGGAGCCCATATGGGATCCCGGGCGTGCCAGGCGAGGACTTAACCACTTGCGCCACCGCGCCGGGCCCCCAAAAAGGTTTTAAAGAAAAGTTTTATTTACTTTTTAACAACTTATTTGAAAGATAGAGTGAAACAGATAGGGAGAAAGAGAGAGAGGGAGGCAGAGAGAGAATCGTCCATTGGCTTATTCATTCCCTAAACGCCCGCAACAGCCAGGGATGGACTGAGACCAGGAATCCATCCTGGATTCCCACGTGGGTGGCAGGGACCCAAGCCCTTGAAGCATCATCTGCTGCCTCTCAGGTGATGTGTTAGCAGGAAGCTGGCTAGGAAGACTTCCACCCAGACACTCCAGGAAAAGATGCAGGTGCCCAAGTGGTATCTTAACAATGGCAGCAAACGCCTCCTCAAGACATGTGTATTGTAAAGACTTAATAATAATGATAATAATGAAGGAAAAATGGGGTCATGGCTTCTGTGCATTGTTCTTCTCGAGGCACCTGGGGTCAGGAAGGAAGAGGGCTTCCTGATCTACTCCCGTCTTCTCCAGCGTTGGGTGCTTTGCTCATTTGATCTGCCTTGGATTCCAGAAGTGGCACAATGTGCTTGTTACTATGCAATGCACTTTCTCCCCTTAACAATACAAGGGCATCCCTCCAAGTCATCAGATTGAACACATTTGTTTATTCAACCACTCTTTTCTGGGTGGACATTTAGATTGTTACCTGTTGTTGAAGGATAAAATATATATATTGCAATATGTCTGCTTAAGATGGTTCTGGGTTTACGGGGACTATCATTTTGATAAAATAAATCTCTCTCTCCCCTCCCCCTTCTTTCTATTTTAAAAGACAGGATTAAGTGGTCAGAATGTTGCTGATCCAAAGCCAGGAGCCGACAGCTGCTTCTAGGTTATCTTACATAGGTACAGGGTCCCAAACACTTGGGCCATGCTACACTGCTTTCCTAAGAGATGGGTCAGAGGTGGAATCAGGATTTGAACTGGTGTCCATATGAAATGCCAGCACTGCAGGTGGTGGCTTTATCCACCATTCCACAGCTCTGGCCCCCAAACAGATTTTTAAAAAAGCTTTATTTATTTTTATTGGAAAGTCAGATATACAGAGAGGAGGAGAGACAGAGAGAGAAAGGATGAACAAGCATTTTTAAAAAGCATAAGGATTACCAACATTCAGAGAACGTTGACCAATTGATAAAAAAGACAAGTGAATTGAAAAAAGAGCACCCAGTTCCCATAAGGTACCGTACAAACCATCAGTCAGCATAGCCGAGGCTGACCAACACCTGTAAAGGCCAAGGAAAGGCAAATGAAGCCCAGTTGCTGACCCATTACATTTGTTCCAATTTGTAAAGAAAAAGAATAATCCTGGACAGTTCTAGCTGGCAATATTGGGAAATAAAAATAACTGCAACCTGTTAAAAAAGCAACCCAGAGAAATCTGTTAAGATTCAAAGCATAAACATTCACAGACCCAGAAATCTGACCTTTAGAAATCTATTTTGGGAGCCTGGCACAGTAGCCTAGTGGCTAAAGTCCTCACCTTACAGGCGTTGGGATTCCATATGGGCGCCGGTTCTAATCCCGGCAGCTCCACTTCCCATCCAGCTCCCTGCCTGTGGCCTGGGAAAGCAGTCGAGGACGGCCCAAAGTCTTGGGACCCTGCACCCGGTGCTGACAATTACAGGCATTAAAGAAGGAAAATCAGCTAACTCTGTTTCTCTTCTCTCTCCCTCCTTCCCTCAAATACATAATCAAATAAGAAAATTGCTTTAATTGCACAAACCATGAATATATTATCATTCGTTTAAAATTCACACAATACAGATGATGAAGAATTCATGGCAGTCAGCTGGAGGGGCTCCAGGTACTTTCCAGGCACCTATACCCCAGGCTTTTTTCTGTCTTTTTTTTTGGTACGGTTTTCTTTTTTAACATAAATAGTGCCATAAATGGTGGTTTTGTCTCTTTCTCTTTTCACTTCAACAACGTGTCTTAGAGATTTTCCGAGCCAGAGTACACGGAGCCATCTCATTGAGCATGCCGCACGGTATTCTGGGGTGTGACAGTCACCCTCCTGGTTCCCATTTCCTGGCATTCACCAGCTCCTGTCGTTTCCCTCTGGGTGTGTCTGTGGAAGAGATTAGCATTTGAATCAGTACACTGAATGAGGATCCACCCTCACGCCTGTGGGTGGGCATCTTCCCAGCCCCGAGACCTGCGGGAAATACAAAGGCAGAGCAATGGCGAACACTCCTTTCTCTGCTCCAAATGAGACACCCAAGGTTTTTGTTCCCAGTAGAAATAAGAAAACGATGAGAAAGTATAGAGTGATAAAACGTGCCTTACCAGATACTAAGGCGGGCAGGTTATTGTAGCCAAGACAGTTGCACGAAGCATGAGAGGGCATCTGAGGTCCTGCTGTGGCACTGGAGTTCATGGTTAGCCTTCAGAGAAGCTGAGTTAAGAGTGTTGGGGTCTCACTGTACCTTTTTCGCAACTGCTTGTTAGTTGTTAGTTTCATAACTCACTTATTGTTCCTAAACAAAAAGACTTTTTTTTATAAAAAAAGATTTAATTATTTTTATTACAAAATCAGATATGTATATAGAGAGAGGAGGAGAGACCGAGAGGAAGATCTTCGGTCCAATGATTCACTCCTCAAGTGACTGCAATGGCCAGTGCTGCGCCAATCTGAAGCGAGGAGCCCAGAGTTTCCTCCAGGTCTCCCACGCAGGTGCAGGGTCCCAAGGCTTTGGACCATCTTCCACTACTTTTCCCAGGCACATTAGCACGAAACTTGATCAGAAGTAGGGCAGCCGATAAAGTTAAACTCTTTATTTGTTCTAAAAGAGAAAAAGAATTAGGGTAGCTAGGACATGAATGAGCATCCATATGGGATGGCGGGACTGCAGGTGGAAGCTTTCCACACTACACCACAGCTCCAGCCCACAGATTAGTGCCTTACTGTGTGGATGATCCACAGTTCAGCCTTTCATCAGCTGAAGGAGATTTGGGTTTTATCATTCACACACTGGATGTTGTGTGAGCGTAAGTTTTCATTTCCCTTGGGAAGTACACAAGAACAGAATTGCTGGTTCACATGTTAAGTAAATGTTCAACTTTACAAGGATCCGCCAAATAGTTTTCCTAAGTGGTACTTGCATTTTGCACTTCTGCCAGCAGCCCATAAGAGTTCCTGTCACTCCATACCCTTTGCCTACACTCCCTGTTGTCTGTGTTTTAATTTTAGGTATTTGAATGGATGTACAGTAGTGCCTAACCTGCATAAGTTGGAAATTTGATCAAGCTCTTTTTCTGCATATACTGCCTGCATCTCCTTGTTGCTCTTAGGGTAAAGTCTTAACTGATTAGCATAACCAGGAAAGCTATTTGTTGAGTGGGTCTCTACTGACCTTCCAAGCCTGGCTGTTGCTGTGCCCTGGAACTATTTTATCTCATGCTATTACCTTTGCCTAGAACATTCTTCCTTCTTTCTCTTGGGCAGAGTGTGTTCACTTACCTTAGAGGACAATTACTCCAGGTGTCATTGACTGCTTCATTCTTTTCTTTCTCTTCTTCTTCTTCTTTAAGATTTATTTATTTCCATTGGAAAAGCAGATTTAGAGAGAGCAGGAAAGACAAAGAGAAAGATCTTCCATCCTCTGGTTCACTCCCCAAGTGGCCTCGATAGCCAGAGCTGAGCTGACCTGAAGCCAGGAGTCAGGAGCTGCTCCCACTTCTGCCATATGTGTACAAGTTGCCGAGGCTTCAGGCCATCCACCACTGCCTTCCCAGCCATAAGCAGGTAGCTGGACTGGAAGTGGAACAGCCAGGACATGAACCAGTGTCCAAATGGTATCCCAGTGCTTGCAAGGTGAGGGTTTTAGTCACAGAGCTATCAAGTGGGACGAAAGATTTCTTTTTGAAAGGCAGGTTTAGAGAGGGATAGAGATACAGGAAGAGAGAGATTTCTCAGTTTCCAAATGGCCTCAATGACCAGAGCTGGGCCATCCGGAGGCAGCAGTCAAGAGCTTCTTTTTGCTTTCCCATGTGGGTGTAAGGGCCATCCTCCACTGCTTTCCCCGTCCATAAGCAGTGAGCTGGATGGGAAGTGAAGGCAGTACTAGAATGGCTCATTGGCCATTTGTACTCGCAGTCTCAGTCCCATGGGGTACTTGGTTCCTCCCTTCTAAGCAGTGTCCCCACCCATTGCCTGATGCATTCCGTTCTCGCTGCTTCCGTTGCGTTAGATGACAAAACCAATGAGCTTCTTTAGTGGCTCTTCTCATCAAGACGTGGGATTTTTCTCTGCTCCATGGAATTACCATGTCCATTTTATGCACAAGGAAACAGCCCACAGTCACAGAGCTTGCGGAGGGGGTATCTGCATTCCAAGCTCAGGACTTCTGACTCCTCACCCTAAGTCTTTTCTATCTGGACCATGAGAATCTGGTTGTCCTGTGGATGCCCAGCAAATACTTGCTATGTTAGGGTTTTTTTGTTTGTTTGTTTGTTTTGTTTTTTTGGTTATGGTAACAAGGTACCTGGAGCTGGATACTCATGAAGGAAAGAACTCAGTTCTGGAAGCTGAACATTCCAGACTGGATCAGCCCTGGAGAGGGCCTCATGGCAGGTGCAGGGTGCAAGACAGAGAGATCTATTTACAAGGCTGAAAAGCAGAAAACAATCTCTTCGGAGAACAGGAACACAAGTGATCTAAAAACCACTGGTTAGTCTCTTCGTGGTGCCACCAAGGAGATCAAGCTTCTGACATGGGCACCCCTGGGGGTCAAGCCACGCGGCAAAGCACAGTATGAAAGACAGGATTTTAATGGAGATTGCCAACCACACCGTTCGCAATTCCCCTGTACTCTAAAGCAAAGGACCTGAGCCAAGGAAATCAGAATTTTCCTTTGAAACTTTCTGAATCTGAACAATGGGAGAAGATAGTCATGTTTCCAGCTTCCTGGGGGTGGGGGTGGGGAAGAAACCACCCAGGGGCAAGTGGTGTGTGTGGAGGAGGGAGACGCAGGTGTCAGGCCCTAAACAGGAATGCCTGAGTTCCTGGATGTACTGTCACTAAAAGGAGCTGCATTTCTAGTCTTGTTAAGCTTTAGATACTTTTGTGGATACATTGGTCGCCTTTGTCTCAGTGAGTTGAAACTAGGTCACTTGCAACAGTGCAAAGAACATGCAGGATACACAAGCCTTGGGGGAATGGAGGGTAAGGGAGAGGGTGAAGGCATCAGGCAAAAGCCAGAACCCTTGAGCAACTCAGGAACTGAGCTGGGGAGCGGTCTGTGTGATCTGGGACCTTCAGCGCCCTCGGAAAACGAAAGCTGT
Source organism: Ochotona curzoniae (assembly GCF_017591425.1). NCBI lineage: Eukaryota > Metazoa > Chordata > Mammalia > Lagomorpha > Ochotonidae > Ochotona > Ochotona curzoniae. Next base: position 11,625,467 of record NW_024465421.1, read on the forward strand.
TAGCGAGAAAGTCAACTTTGATGGCAAAGGCAGTTAGGACTTGGGGCGTGAAATGAAAATGTGTGTTTCCACATCAGAGAGAAAAAAAGTATCTAACAGGTTGTGAATAATTCAGATTTAATTACTAGGAAGACACCTCCCTTTCCTTTTTATTTTTTATTCTTTGCCCTACCTGATGCTTAGACAGCAAGTTTGGTAGATAGTTTTGCGCCACAAACTCTTCTTGGGAAATCGTGAGTCGAGTCCTCACCTCTCTGGAGCTTGAGGTCATGAATCAGAAGGTACAGGTGTGAGATGCTCTCAGTCATGCCCGTGGGTGGCATCACAGTGAGGTGGCGTTGCCTTGTGCCAGCTAGCCAGGTCAATCGCCATCCATTTCAAACTTCATCACTACTTCAAGCTCCTAGGGTCCATATTCTCCCACCCTCACTTTCCTCTCCTCTCTGGATGCATATTCAAAAGACTAGTTTGAGATATAGCCTACATATCACAAACGTCACTCGTTTAAGGCATACAATTGACCAATTTTTTTTTCTCAGTGGATCCGCAATTGTACAAATTTTCACCAGTATCTAATTTTAAAATATTCCGATCACTCTCCAAAGAAGCTAATAATAATATTAATAGTTAATTCCTCTTTCTTCCTGCCTCCCCATGTCTGCTGGCTATTGCTAATCTACTTTATCTTCTGTTTCAAAATAGAATTTACCTACTCTAGTGGAGCTCTTGTTGCTGGTGGAGTTGAGTTCACTGTTCGCTGACTACCGCTGAAGTATATGGTTACTGCAACACCATACCATTGTTTCCAGTGATTTCCCATGTTTGTCGGCGTGCAGGTGCCCCTCTGCTGTCAATCTGCCCTCTCTTCTTTTCTGGAATGTGTCCTCTCTGTTTTACCCTGGCTAATGATTTTCTATCTGTTTAAATGTGTCCCTACCCTATTCCGTCACCTTGATTCTCTTGAGCATGGGACTTCTTATCTGTCTCTCCCATTACTGCTTTCTTTCTTTCTGAAGATTTATTTCTTTATTTGTATTGGAAACTCAGATTTACAAAGTGGAGGAGGAAAAGATCTTCCATCCACTGGTTGACTCCCCAAATGGCCACAACAGCCAGAGCTGAGCTCATCTGAAGTCAGGGGCCAGGACTCAGGAGCAGGAGCTTCTTCTGGGTCTCCCACATGGGTGCTGGGTGGCTTTGGGCCATTCTCTACTGCTTTCACAGGCCACAAGCAGAGAGCTGGATGGGAAGTGGAACAGCTGGGGTTAGAACTGGCTCCCGAATGGAATCCCCAGAGCATGCAATCCTAGGGCTTTAGTCACTAGGCTACCATGCCAGGCTCCACCAATGCTTCTCAGTGGTAAAGTTTCTCACCATTCAATACTGAAGGCTGCTTTAGTTGATCCATCCCCCTACTGGCTCACCTTGACCAGTTCACCTGGGCCCATCCTCCCTTCCTGTCCTCATTGACTCTGAGCTTGGACTTCTCCTCCTTGAATCTCTACTGCTTCTGGAAATTTCTCTTGCTAGCATGCTGGAGGCTGGAGGAATCCCCTGGCTTTATCTGTTGTTTGTGTGTTGTTTTTCCACTTTCAGCTGTGACTTAAAGTTGATGACTGCCAAAGGACACTTTCGTGTTTTTCCATATTGTGGATAAGTTTTATAGCAGGTAGAATACCCAAGATGTGGGCCTTCAAACTTAGTCTGTCATCTGAGCCAGTCTCCAAGGGAACTTGCTACTTAAAGGCTGTGTACTTGGTAGGGAACTTGATTCAAGGTAGGTTCTCAAAAAGTACTTTGCAGAATGAATCTAGAGACTGGTGGGTGGCAGGGAGGTCTTTAGGCATGGTGTAGCCCACTAGCCTCTCCCTGCTGACCACTGGGATGCAGTGTCAGCACTATGCGTTATGAAACAGATGGAGTTTTGCAGCTTGGGCCCTACAAGATGGCTCTCCCAAAGAGAAGCTATCACATTCTGCCATCAGCGAGGTGGTGACGTGGGAATAGACCATCAATACTCACAAGCACATTCACAAAGTGGGCTTCCAGAAGTGGGCTCCTCAGGTAATCAAAGAGATCTGGAAGTTTGCCATGGAAGAGATGGGGACTCCAGATATGTGCATTGATATCAGGCTCAACAGAGCTGTCTGGCCCAAAGGAACAAGGAACATCCGGTACTGCATCTGCGTGAGATTGTCCGGAAAACATAACGAAGATGAAGATTCACTGAACAAGCCCTATACTTTGGTTACCTGTGTACCCATCATCACTTTCAAAAATATACAAAGTGGATTAAAACTAAATCAATAAGGTTGTAAGGCTGCAAAAACAATGATAATAGAAAAGGGAGATGGAATTGGTCTTGACTTTGACTTAGCCACTTACTTGGCTTGTGACCTCTGACCAAGTTCCTTTACTCCTCTAGGTCTCATTCATAAAATGGGGATAATAACAATTCCCACTAAATTAATTAGCCCTTGATGACTATCACAAAATACCTGCAGCAACCCAACTTTATAAAGAAAAGGGGTTTGCTTTTGGCTCATGGTTTTTGGGGGTTCGTAGTCCAAGATTGACTAGGTCTCCATTGATTGGATAGAGATCTTTCTGGCAGTATCCCAATCTTGCATACAGCGCCACATGGGACCAGGACAGTGTGTGAAGGACATGAGGAGCTAGCAAGTGCAGCAGAGATGTTGGGACCAACATCTCTGGGCGTTTATAACATGACTGTGCACCCTACTTTCCCAAAGAACATCCTTGATGATGTCAAGAATGCCTACTCGGCTCCCCACCTTGTGTTTTTATCATCATCTGACAGACCTGGAGACCAAGCTTTTAACACACAGACCTCAGGGAGACATTTAACTCCCAAAATAATATGCAAGCCATCACACACGCCTGGTGATTACAATGAGGCTAGATGCAAACATGCACATTGAGAATGGCAGCTGGTACATGTATCAGTAAAGATTGGATTGTTTGAATTGAGCAGCCAAGTATTTCAGGTCCCAAAGCATTTCAGAGTCATATGATCTATGTTCCTAGAACTCTTACCGACTCTCCTCCCACCCTCAGAATCTGTTTCGCCACTCGCCTGTATTATCCCACACCTTGCTTCTCCAATCCCCGCTCCTTGGCACCTATGTGCAATCTCTCCTTTAAAGCACTGATTCCTTTTAATAGGTCTCAGTAAAAAACCTTTAACATAGCTTGGCATCGCTATCAGTAAGGGGGAAGGAGCAATGAGGATTCTTTACTTACTGGACCAGTATTTCTCCTGAGGTTCCCTGGCCCATTCGGAGATGGAAATAAATTGGTAATCTCATTTTCCCTCCTGGACATGGTACATGTATGCCTTATACACCTTCTTCTGTAGTGCCCTACAGGTGAGTCTGAGAACACCTTTTTCAGGACTGGTCAGGCCCAGTGAACCAGAGTAACATCCTTGTGAGTCAGACTTTAGAAGTACAAGTACTTCTAGTTTCCATCAAGAGCTTAAATGGACCTCTCTGGATTAGCACAGTGCAGAAGTATGATTCCAGGGAAAGCAACTGATGAAAAGAAAGACAGAAGATGCATGAGACCTGGGAAAGCAACCTGTACCCAGAGATGGCTAGGAACTAGGGAAGACATATTTGTTTGGATCAAAGAAAGCTCTTGCTTTTTTGGCAAATATTTGTTGAGTCCCTTCAGGGTGTCAGTATATTCGTTTTCCTTTGCTTTAACTGAAATATCTGGGAAGAGCTCCTTAGGAAGGAGGCAGGTTTATTTCAACTCTGGTTTAGAGGTTTATAGTCCAGAGTCAGGTGGCCCTGTCTGTCTGGTGTCTGATGTCAACGGAGACACACATGACAAAGTTAGGTTCATGTGCTGAGCCAGGAGAGAGACACTGGGAGCACATGCTTCATCTACCCTCTGTGTGATCTCTCCTTAGAGAACTCCACCCCAGCAATCTAATCCATTGCAATCCCTTACCAAAGCGCGAACTTTCCATACCCTAGTTGGATTACGTTCCGTCCTTAACCCGTTAACCATTAACGTGAGACTAAAGCAGTTTAAACATCTGCATGAATTGGGGGAACCAGATCTTATTTAGGGTATAACAACCAAGAACTCTCTTCCCTACTAGGGCTCAGAGCCAAGTTCAAGGGTAGCTGGAAAGATCTTGGATGCCTGCTTGTTTAGGAAGGAGAGAGGAGAAATATTGAGAGCTCATTCTTAGGGAGTCTCAAGGGCGGGACTGAGAGACTCTCTTCATGTCCTGGGCAGTCACTGGGGGAGGGACAGGCTTTGGAATGGGGTCTATCATCTACAGTATGTGTGTGTGACCTTGACCATTTTCAACTTTGTCAGCAAATGAAGACATCAGCATCTCCAACTTCAAAATTGTGGATGAAGTTATAGCTTGTTGTCTGGCATATATGTATGTGCAGCCAACGCCTGTCTGGTATTGCTACCATCCTTAAGCACTGTTTGCAATACAACTTCCTTCCAATTTGCCTCTCCATTGGTGGGTTCACAGTCTATGTGTTTGAAGGATGGCTGGGAAGAAACCCACCTCTTCCTCCTCCAAGTGTCATGACCCATGTCCCGAGAGTGCAATACCTGCACGAGGGTGGCTGAAAGTCCCGTTTTGTTGGGCAGGGGGCCCCTGGTGGCCTCTGTGTCCTTGCACTCCAACGCCTCTCTCCACTTTGTTTTTTTTTTTTTTCAATATTTCCCGAAGCTCTAATTGCTACACTTCCTCAAATGTTTTTAATATAGGCAATCAGTGACTACTGCAATTAGGAGGGCCTAATTACCAACGGCATTCTTTCTCTTCTCTCGGAAACCACCATTGGAACAGTCACAAATAAACCTTAATGAAGACCAAAGATCTGTCTGCAGTCTGAAGCCATTTGTAATCACGATCTCTTATTGTCAAAGGCAGCAGGCAGAGGAGTGCTTTGAAGGACTATTGCATATTCAGTAGCAGCAGTGGCTGCAACTGCAGCAATAGCAACAGCAGCAGCAGCAGTAGTGAAAGATGCTCTGGGGGTTGAAGTCTGTGCCCTGGCAGGAGATAGGCAGGGCTGTCAAACCTATGGGTGTTGCTGTATTTCATTTGTCTGATGAAGTCTTTTCAGTCACTTCCATGGTTCAGGTGTGCTAGACGCTTAGTGCCCAGGGTGGTTGGTGTTGAGCGGCAGCACCTTTGAGAAGGGGAGGGTCTAGTACAGGCCATGAAGTCACGAGGGGTATCCTTGACCCCTTGCACTCAAGGCTGGATCCATTTCTGCTTGTTTGTTGTGTTGTGATACAACCAGGGGGACCATTATTAGAGACCAAACAGATGGAACCACCCAATCTTTTACTTTGCAGACTCCAAACCTGTGAACAAAATAAAATCCTTTCCTTTTCTTCTTTTTTCCTTCCTTTCTCTCTTTTATATTTATTTATTTTTATTGGAAAGTCTGATTTGCAAAGAGGAGAGACAAAGAGAAATGGCTGCAACAGCCAGAGCCAAGCTGATCTGAAGCCAGAAGCCAGGAGCCAAGATCCTCTACTGGGTCTCCCTTGCTAATGCAGTGTCCTAAGGCTTTGGCCCATTCTCTGCTGCTTTCTCGGATGTCAAGCAGGTAGCTGGATGGAGAGTGGCAGCTGGGAGATTAAACAGTGCACATATGGAGTCCTGGCGCTTACAGGAGGATGATTAGCCATTTCAGCCATTGTGCCAGGCCCAACCTGGTTTCATTATGAACTGACCCCATCTCATATATTTTTGTAATAGCAGCAGCAGAAATTGAGATAATGCAATCACTATTGCAAAAGTTACGGAGCTAGGGTATATGAATGGCAAAACACAAAAATCCCAAATATTATAGTTGATAGATGATGTGACAGTTTTTAACAGATATGGACACAGAGCTGGTGGTGTGGCTTGGAGGTTAAGCTGCCACTTGCAATGATGGCATCTTCTATGAGCACTGGTTTCCATTTCAGCTACTCCACTCCCAGCCCAGCTCTCGCTAATGTCCCTGGAAGGCATCAGAAGAAGATAGCCCCAGTGTTTGAGCCCCTGCCACCCATGTGCCACCCAGGATGGAGTGCTAGCCCAGACCCAGCCACTGGGTCATTTGGGAGTAAATCAGTGGTTGGAAGATCTCTTTCTGTCTCTCCATCTCTCTCTGTCACTGCCTTTCAAATAACTAAACTTCATCTTGGGAAAAAGACAAGGAACATTTTCAGTGTTCTCTCCCAATTATCTGAATTCAAGGTTCGTCTCCCTTGGAAAAACACTCCCATTTAGGCTTCCTGACACTTGTGTTTGTCTCTTATGCCTTGACTCTGTCTCTTAAGAGATTATAAATTTAGACTCATTATGCCAAAGACACAGTTACCTCTTTCTTGTTCTGGGATTTATTATAGCATAGCCTTAGAAGCATTAGCGCAGAATATATAGAAGCGTCTCTATAGTTGCTCTCAACTCCAGCTATTACAAGGTACCTTGGAGGCTTTAAAATTGAATAAGGATGACCGTTTGGCACAGCTCTGAAAATACAGCCTTGGATGACCCGTGTCATTTATCAGAGTTCCTGGGTTCAGATCTCACTTCTGCTCCCGAGTCCAGTTTCCTGCTAGTGTACATCCTGAGGCAGCAGGCGATGGTTCATGTAGTTGGGTCTCTGTCACCCACATGGGAAACCTAGCTTAAATTCTCAGGACCTGGCTTCAGCCTGGTCCAGTCCTGGCTATTACAGCATTGGGGATTGAATCAATTGATGGAATATCCCTGTTTGTGTGTGTATGTTTCTTTCCATGTTACAAGTAGATTTTTAAAAGAGCCAAGAAGCCTCTACATTCTATGTACAAACACCAAACCCATACTTGCCCTATATCACAATAACCCCACTCTTGATTGTCTGCCTTGGAAAAATGAATGCACCAAGACATACACGTGAAATGTTTATGGAAGCCTTTGTTATGATAGTCCATAACTGCAAAGAGCCAAGTTTCTATCGTCAGTATTATGGATGATTAAACTGTAGCATATTCTTCAGCAGAATGAAGGAATGCTATCAGATGAATCTTATACAATGTATGGCTTCATTTATATGACCTTGACCAAAAAAAAAAAATCTAAGGTGATAGAAGTCAGAAAAATTGTGCCCTATATTTTATAGGATGGAAGAGGTTACTGTCTGGGATGGTCTAAAGGAGCTTGTGAGGGAAGGAGGGAGTCTGGAGAAGTTGGACAACTTCTAAGGGTAGAGATACCGAGACACAAACACACTCATTTAACGGAATTCCAGGTTCAGGGCAGAAATCAGTGAGGGTCACTTGGCCATCAGGAACATCTCTAAGGAGTCCATTATGCTGCCCGGTTTATAAGTCCTAGCTTTGCTTCTAGGTCCAATTTCCTGCTATTGAGCCCTCTGGGAGGCACCAGGTGATGGGGTCAAGTCCTTGGGTTCCTGCCACCCATGTGGGTCTTGATTGGGTTACAGGCTCCAGGCTTTGACTAGGCCCAGACCTGGGAGTTGAAGAAATCTCCCTCTCTCTCTTTCTCTGCCTTTCAAATAAAGAAATGTAAAATAAGCAAAAAAGTTTCAGAAGGGATTTCAGCATTTGTTTTTGGGCAGAAAAAGCATGCGTTTATTTGCCTCCTACTGTCCAGTTGATACATTAGCTGCTAATTGACCACTGTTGAGTAAAACCTCCTACTTTTACCCTACTATTATGGGAAATCCCAGCCACTACAGGCTGACCCCAAAGAGAACTCCATTCAAGGGTCATGTCGCAGATTTCCCATCAGAATCAGAGCTGTTCTCTCTGCTCTGCTGAAAAGAAGGTGGGGAGAAGGAAGAATCCCAGTCCATGGGTGAGGGATGAGACAGACATTGTGTGTGTGTGTGTAGAGAGAAAAAAAAAAAGAGAATACAGGAAGTTTGTGCAGTTGAATGAGGGAAAGAACTAGATGTCTCGGAGAAGTGTGTTTTGAAGGCAACCCAACATTTGCCCATCAGAGTTCCACCTGACCCTGTGGTAGGGGCGGTCCTCAGACCTAGTAAGATGGTGGGAGGAATCCAATGTCCAAGTATGCCAAATGGAACCATCCTGTCTGATGACATCCCAAGGGGACGGAATCCTACCCTCCTTGGGACATTCCAGGGAGGCCTTCTTGGCCTGGTGCCCAGAGAGACTCGTGCTAGCAAGCCCTCTGGCCCAGCAACATCCTCAGAAGGTGCTGGGTTGAAGGAGGGAAGATAATAGGATAAAGCTCACGCTATACTCATAAAAACCCAAGTCTGCACGCAGGAGCGCACGGTTCTTTATTCTGGTCTGTCAAGTGCATCCTTGTTTTAAACTCCATGAGCTGGCTTATTACCCATCTCCCACTCCTATGGGCCTGTATTTCTTCTGGGATCTAAGGACTTGAGGTCCTGCTGTACAGGGCAGACAATGAAAGAGGAGGCAGCACTCCCACTCCTCTAAGCCTTGATTTTTTTCCCAATGTAACAGAAACTCAGTGGCTCCTTGACTCTCCAGGGTTAGACTTCTCAGCAAAGATCAACCCCTATTCAGTAGACCTTCCCCCAAAGAAAGACTGTAACAGGGGAAAGAGATTTCAACCCCAGTCAGGTTCAAGTTATTTTGAAGAAATAAAAAGTGTGTGACTGTGCTTACTCCTAGCTACTGTTGGGAGATGTTGAAAAATGAAGACAATTAACACCAGAAAAGGAAAGTGTTAATGTTTTAGAGGCCTGATGCTATCCGGGCTTAACATTAATCATGGAGAAGCTTAAGATTCCAGCAGAATCCGAATGAACTGGGCTACTTTCAACCCCTTTCCCTTTTCAAAGCAGCCTTTATCTTCTCAAGGTGGAATGACCCTGGTATTTGCATAATGTGGTGTCTTTTATTCTTCCTCTTGTCCCGACTAATTGCTTTAGAATACTCAACCTCTGCGATTTCCTCTATCTTCCCTGCCAATAATGATTTACAGACTTTTCCCTCTTGGGATGGAAAATGTAGAGAAGTTGAGATACTTCAAAGGCTCAAGGCTTTGTAGAACTCACCCACACCTAAGCTCCCATCACTCTCCTCTCCTACCCCACCCCCGACCCCCATGCTCCATTGCAGTATTGACTGGACAGTGCCAAAGGGAATCTGTCTTATGTGAAAGGAGGGTGGGTTTAAAGGAAAAATTGTAGGAATTGTTGCTGTTGTTTTTTAAACCTCATGGAGGCTCCCTTTTTTAGGAAAGACTTCAAGTGGGACTTGCCTACTTCTCTGCAGAAGATAAAATCACTGGCTTACTCCCCAGATAGCCACAGTGGTTACAGATGAGTTGATCTGAAGCCATGCACCAGGAGCTTCTTCCCTTGAGGGTGCAGAGTGTCAAGAACTTGGGCTATCTTCTGCTGCTTTCCCAGGCCATAAGCAGGGAGTTGGATGGGAAGTGGAGTAGCTGGTACACGCACTGGTACCCATATGGGATGCTGGTGCTTGAAATTGGAGGATCAGTCAATTAAGTCACAGCACCGGTGGTACCTTAATTTTCAGTCCGTACTCTTGCCTTCCACAGAGATAAAATTTCTAAGCAGAGGCATATGCAAGGTGCAACAGTGAGAGCATGATTTATTTAAAAAGTGAGAGTGAACAGATATTCGTACATTTAAATGTGGATCTTCTATGGAGAAATATCCATCTGAATAGTAAACCCAAACTGTGATTAGTGGCAAAAAAAAAAAAAAATCTATGGTTAGAGAACTGTCCCTCCTCAGTCTGTTTTATGAGGCAGATGGTGATGTCTTTGTTGAAGAACCCAGCAGGGCAGAGTCTTCACTTGCATGAAGCCACCCAGGATGTTTAAGTACCTCTCCCCATGGAGTTCAGTACCTGTGTGGTCATCAGGGCGCCTCATCTTCTTGAGTCTTCCATGAAACACAGGTGCATCCTGGGAAGGTGGTCATGTTAGACTCCCAGGTAAAGTGGGTAGCATGACATTGCAGGGCTGGCAAGAACTCCAGCTCACTAGGCCTGACCAACTTCCTTTTCAGTTTTTACCACAGCCTTACATTTTCTGCATTCTCCTAGAACTTTAAGGGCTAGGACACAGACAATGGGGTAGGTAGGATGTGTAACTATTAACACATTCCCATTTAGTAAGCTCTGATTATGAGCCAATTATAAGTTAGGTACAGTCCAAGCCTTGTCTTGTTTAATCCCTTGAAATGCTGATGGTGGCAAAGTAGTTTCCAGGTAGTCAGGGGAATAGTTCCTCCATCTTGGTCAAGGCTAGGGTTCCTGGGGGTTGTGGGGGATGGGAAATATCCTCAAGACCAGACTGGACGTCAAATTGCCCATAAGGAAGATGCATGACTTCGTAGGCTTGTGTTCAGGGACCTTGGAGAACCGACCACTCAGCTCCCTCAATTCAGGGAATTAACTTTCATGAGGTATGGATTTGCAATCCTAAAGGCAGGGCACAGAAGCTTGAAGCTATGCACGGAGGGAAGACTGGGAGGTGGGGATTAGGACCTCCTAGTTTCCAACATCTGCATCAGAGAATTTAGATACCCCTTTCAAGAAAGAGCAACGCTTCTCGGCCTTTTGGCTAAGATCAAGTGAAGAAAGAGCAACAAATTAGCAGAGAACTGATGAGACAAAGGAAAATGATTTGGGCTTTCAGAGGTGGCCAATTGTGGGAAGGTACATAGATATAGGGGAAGCAGTAATGGAAGATGAGGGTTTGCTTTGTAAGATCCATTTTATTTTATTTGAAAAGCTGAGTTATAGACATAGGGAGGGAGGAGAGAGAGAAAGATCTTCCATCCATTGGTTCACTCCCCAATGGCTGCAACAGCCAGAGCAGAGCTGGAGACTCATCCGGGTCTCCCACGTGAGTGCAGGGGCCCCAGTTCTCTTCCTCTGCTTTCCCAGGTGCATTAACAAAAGAGCTGGATTGAAAGTGCAGCAGCCAGGTCTCAAACTGGCACCCTTTGGGGATGCTAGCGCTGCAGGCGGTGGCTTTATGTGCTGTGACACAGCGGCGGTCCCATGTGAAGGTTATTTTTAATAAGGTTTGTTTATGCAGATCCAAGCTGGTGCCCTTTGTGGTGATAAGAGTCATTCCCTCTTTCTGGTATGGAGGGGAAGGAGGAGGGAACACACCTTCACTCAGGCACACGTACGCCCTAACTTTAGTTTGAAAGGAGGCGGATACACAGCTTTTCCTGCATCTGCTATTTCTTAATTGCTTTCAGCTCAACAGCATCTTGCTGCCAAAGCAGCGTCTTTCAGGGTGGCCTGCTCTGATCCCTTTCAGCAGCTGAGCAAATAGAAATAGGAAAGGCAGCTTGCCTGAAATCTGCCCTAAAGACAGGAAGGCGGGGCTGGGACAGCAGGGGCAGAGCCTCCAGCAGCTCCCAGGCACGGAGCTTCCGTTCTGCTCTCCCAGCTCCTTAGCCCCTGGGACACATGGTCGCAGGATAAGAAGCTGCTTGATCCCTAAGGAGGTGCACACCAGGAGGAGAAGCAGGAGGGGATCAAATTGGGAAACCACTGTTGGGGAGCTTAGGGCTAGGACTAGAGAATCAGAGACCAGAGAGGAGCCAGCAACAGAAGTGAGGAGTAAGAGCCAGGATCCATGCCGTAACCCAGTGGTAGGGAGAGTGGAGGAGGCAGAGAGGGAGACGAAGGGTTAAGCCTGCAAAGAGGCTTACCGCAAAGAACTGGCTGTTGCGGCTGGGAAGACTGGAAATCTGCAGTGCAATGCAGGGGCCAGTCTCCTCTCCTTCAGGGAAGCCTCATTATGGGCACAGAGGGAAAGACAGTGAAGGAGAAACATCCTTCATCAGTTGGTTCAATACCCAAATGGTTGTATGGGCCTGGATCAGGCTGACCAGGCTGAATCCAGGAACTTGGAACTTCTTCTGGGTCTCCTGTGTGGGTGGCAGGGGCCCAAGTACTTGGGCCATCTTGTACTGCTTTCCCAGGAACATTTAGCAAGGGGCTGGATCGGAAGCATAGTAGCTGGAACTGAAGCTGGTGTTCGTAAGGGATGCTGATATTCCAGGTGGCAGCTTGACAAGCTATATCACATGCCACCCACAGTGGCATGACTATCTTTTTTTTTAAGATCTATTTATTTTTATTGGAAACATTTACAGAGAGAAATAGAGACAGAAAGAAAGATCTTCTGTCCGCTGGTTCATTCCCCAAGTGACTGCGACGGCTGGAGCTGAGCCAATCCGAAACCAGGAGCCAAGAACTTCTTCCAGGCCTCCCACGTGGGTGCAGGGTCCCAAGGCTTTGAGCCATCCTCTACTCCTTTCCCAGGCCACAAGCAGGGAGCTGAATGGGAAGTGGAGAGGCAAGGATAAGAACTGGCACCTGTATGGAATCTCTGTGGGTGCAAGGCGAGGACCTGAGCCACTAGGCTAGGGCTGGGCATGTGAGTTGTTTTCATCAGAGTTACAGGTATAAGTATTTATGGGTCAGTTTATTTGGTTTCTTTCTGTTAACCCCTTTTCTTGTAGGGGGAGGGACCTGAACAATCAAGTCCTTTGTTCATTGGCTATTGTGAAACTAAAGCCTTGCTTCGTTCAGCGCTGCAAGAATGACGGAGCAGGAGCCAAGCTCGCACACTAACTTCCCAACCTGCTGGGGGTGAAGAGTCCTGGTAAATTAGGGGGACAGGGATGGGGTGGGGAGGAGGATGATAATAACCCAGTTTTCTGGGAATAGGGGAGCTTTTTTCTTTTTGTGCTTTTATGGTCTGTTCGGTTTTGGGTAAAGAAGTGGATGCTTGTCAGGATGGTTGTCAACCGTTGTGATGGGAGTCATTTGTAGCATGGAATGAGACAAGAAGGAGGCTTGAGGTCACGTTGGCAGTCATCTTGGATCTCTCCAAGTGAAACCAGGAGAGGAACAATCTCATTAGAACATCCTATTCTCAAAGAGAAATAAACTTCGTGTGGGGTAGAAATGCAGGCACCGTCGTGGAGGGTCTTGTCTTTGTGGCTGGCAATGGTTGGATGGTGAACCTTCTATTAGCTTTGGCCTCCCCTGGCAGGCGACACAGGCAGAGGCCCAGCAGACCGTATTGGAGCTATAGCATATGTGTAAGCTGCTGATATCTGGGGCATTATTTGCCCTCATTTTCCCCTTTTATGAATAGGGAAACAGAGACACATAGAAAGGAGGTAATTTATCAAGTCACACAATTAGTAAATAGCTTTTGGAGGTTGAGGGGTCCAGGTTCTTGTCTCTGATGCACAAGATAATTCAAGGGTGAGGGTAGATTAAGGTTAGCCAAGGGCTGGCAAAGTGGCACAGCACATTAAGTCACTTTAGTGAGTTTTTTAAAGCGATTTTGAGTTGACAGCCATGGGAGGAGTTTTAGACGCAGCCCTGGAAGAGGGTGCAGTGACGTATTTCCTCTGGCTCTTAATCTGGTCCCTGGATGTATCTTGTGTCCATACAACAGAGCCAAGTTTGAAACCTTCCCATCATCTTTGCTCTCTAGAACCCTAGGACAAACTCAGATTGTCATCTGTTTAGTTGCTCATCTTTCTCCTCCCCATGGCCATGGTTCCCAACCTGAAGGGACTTTTACCTCTCCCACTCAGAAAGCATTTGAAGATGTCTGGAGATAGATCTGGTTTCAGAACGTGGTGAGGGGAGAGGAGTAAGCCCTGGAGGCTGTCAAGCACCCTACTGTACACAGAACAGGCACCCTCCCAACCAGGAATAACACAGCTCGAGATGGCAGTGGTATCACGGCTGAGAAGCCCTGACTAACGTTCAATCCTTTGTGGCTTATGTTCACCAGAGCTGGTTCCTTCTACGTGTCACCAGACACTTGGTGGGTTGTGATGAGTTAATGAATGAATGAACTGAAAACAGCAGGGTGTCAGCGCTGCGACAGGTCTTCTTTGACATTTGCCTAACTGATCTGGAGGTGTACGCGGTGATGGCTCCACACTTGCCGATGCCACTTGACTGTGCCAGGTAGTGAAATGCCAAGCCGCTGGTGAGAAGCCACAGGAAGATCTCACCAGGCTGAGTGAGTGGGCAGAGGAGTTGCCAAGGATGAGGGTTTCAGTGTGAGCAAGTGCAAGGTGCTGTGTTTGGCAAAAAATAACCCACGCTATACTTAGAGTTTGGAAGAGGAGGGAACAGGATGAAAGAGAGGGAATCAAAATTTAAAGCACGCCAGAGGGTGATTTCAAAATGACTTGGTTATCGGGTTCACCTGAGCTCTAACACTGCAGGAGCTAGGCCTTTGCTCCACGGGTGCTTGATCAAAAGTCTCAGAGGTGCTTCAATGGGCTGCTTGTAGTTTTCTGCAGGTGCACAAAGCCAGTGTCTTCAGATTTCCTGATTCTTCAAGAGATGCCCCCAGTTTTGGCTTGTCTATACAAGTTCCCAATTCCTGCCTCCATTTTTGGTATAACTTTCTATTTTGATGCCATTTCAATCTATAGGGAAAAAAATGGGAAGACAGGGTTAAACGTCTCCTATAAACTCCTCACCCAGATTCACCAATGGTTAACATTTCCCTTTGTTTGCTGAGCATTTTATGGCCTCAATTTTATAAATGCTCTCTGGGTCAGATAAGAACAGCAATAAAATTCAGTCCTTAAGCTATTGATCAGTGACTTCTGAAGTCTGGCTATACTTCAGCCCAAGTAAGAAATTCTTGCATTTTTTAAATTTGAAAGATTTTCCCCCAGGGGATACAAATGTATAGCAAGGGCAGAGATCCACTTGTCCTGGTTCCTCATGGCAAATCCATTTCCCCTTTTGGATTAAGGAGGACGTATGACTAAATTCTGTCCAGTGAGAGTAAAGCAAAAATGTAAAGGCATGCTTCCAAGGGGAAGCTTCTTTACTGTCAAAGATGCACAGAAAAGTGACAGATCTTTATCTGCTGGGCCTTGTGTCTGACTATGATGCCATATTACAGATGGACATGATCGATATTGTATCTGGACATGATGGAGTTTGGTGTAGGGATATGATAGAAGGTTGTATCTGGATGTGATAGGATTTGGTATAAGAATTTGATAGGGAGCCCAACTCATTGGTTCAATCGGCTAATCCTCTCCTCACAAGCGCAGGGATCCCATAAAGATATCGGTTCCTGTCCTGGCTACTCCACTTCTCATCCAACTCCCTGCTTGTGGCCTGGAAAGGCAGTAAAGAATGGCTTAAGTACTTGGACCACCGTACCTTCATGGGAAAACTAGAGGAAACTCCTGGCTTCAGATCAGTTCAGCTCTGGCCATTGCAGCCCATTTGAGGACTGAATCAGTGGATGGAAGATTTTTCTCTTTGTCTCTCCTGCTCTCTGTAAAGCTTCTTTTCCAACAATAAATAAATAAATCTTTAATTTTTATAAGATATGTTAGGATAGTGTCAGGATGTGATGGGATATGTCGTCTGTATATAATGGGGTATTATATTGTTATTCCAAGTTGGGTTGCTGTCCCCCATGCTGAGTATGAGGACAAGTTTTGAGGATAAAAGAAAAAGTTTAATCTGTCAACAGATGAAGGGGTGATCGACCTCTGAGTCTCAATAACTCCAGTTCTCTTGAATCAAAGTGTTTTTTTTTTTTTTTGCTTTGCTTTGTTTTGTTTCGTTTTTTAAAGAAGGCTCCCAGGAAATGGGAGCTGGACTGGAGAAAGCATAAAGGAGCTACAGGACTCTGGCTCAGGGACCAAGGTTTGTCCTTAGATGCACAGTGATACATTCCTTCCCTGTTCTGTTGCAAGGATTCTAAAGCCCATAGGTGGTGAGATGCTATCTAGTCTGACTGAGTTGTTTTGCTCTGTTTGGTTGCTATGATGGCTGAATGCACTTCAGCTGGCCTGCAGCTGGTAGTTACTGTCTGCCCTGAACCTGGAATTCCTTTGCTCAGATCTGGAATTCCCTAAACAAAGACCATTGAGACAATAGTAACCAAGAAGTGTTAGCTATTAGAGAATCAAATGACCTCATAAGTCCAGGGATTGGAATCCCCTAGGGTCAGCTATGATAGTCCCTTATTGAGTGAGTTAAGCCAAGGAAGGGTGGCTCAGAGACCAGGGTCTAAAGACAACTAGCATTTACATTCGAGGTACTAGTTGGAGATTCAGTTTCAGTATTTGAATAGGAAGGGATATTGTACCTTGGTATGATGGAATAGTAGCCTCAGATGGAAGCGTGGGCAAATGGGAAGACTTTAGGTCCTTGAATTTCTAAGCTACTGAATGAACTAATCCAGTACTTCCTTTACTTAGCAATTTGTTTTTATGAAGGATCCATTTTTTTCTGATTGAAATTGTACGGCAGAAATGACATAGTCACCTGCTGAAGCTTGTATAAAAGAAATTTCTTCTGTAATGTGGAGGCATAGCTCTCCTGCCTGGATGATGTCTTCAGCATCCCTCACCCTGGCATTCTAGATGGCACCATGTTGATTCTTTTTTTTTTTTTTTTTACCAAATGGAGTATGATATGAACTGGGACTGCTTCTGGGACAGAGAAATAGGTTTAAGTGTATCATTTTTCGTTATTCCAGCACTACCTCTTCCTTCTCTACATTCCCCACCCCCTACCCAACCCATGTACCAGGTGGATGACACCAGAACAACTTTGAAGCACCTGACAGCAGAATGACAAGACAGAAGCAGCATGAGTCTCTGAGTCACAGCTTGGAGCAGCGCCTGGAAGTGCCACTCAGCCAGGTTTGTGTATGAACACCTGAGTCCTTGGCAGCACCTGCTCTGGAAAGAACCTAGCAGACCTGCCCAACACAAGCTAGTTGACTTGGAGTGTTATTTGCACCAAAAAGCTTTTCATCTAAATTATTGGGATGACAGTCCCTGAAGGCCAGATGATCAGCTCAATGCTGGCTTTGGCTTTTGTACAATTTTTTTTTTTTAAATTTATTGTCACCATCTCTTCATCAGTGGGTTACCCAAGTATTAACTTTGAAAATTTTATGAGTTTAAATCAGTATACATTCATGAGATACAAAGTAGGGTTGTCGTTTATGAATGCAAGATGTTAAATAAAGCAACTGCACATATCCCTTACCTCGACTCCGTGTGTGGTGAGAGCATTTGAAATTCATTTTTTTAGCAAAATGTGCAATAGTCTATTATTAATTACAGTCACCATGCAGCAGAGCTAAAAATCATAAAATTCCTTCTATTGGATATTTGACTCTTTGAGCCGCTTTGATTATTCAATTATTTGATTAGGACCAACAATAGGCAAAACCCTCACACCAGCTGCCGTTTGATCTGCTTCTTGGTCTTTCTTTCTCTCTTTCTTTCTTTCTTTCTTTCTTTCTTTCTTTCTTTCTTTCTTTCTTTCTTTCTTTCTTTCTTTCTTTCTTTCAAGGTTAACTTATTTTTATTGAAAAGGGAGATTTACAAAGAGGAGAGACAGAGTAGGGGAGATCTCCTATCAGCTGGTTCATTCCCCAAGTGGCTACAATGGCCAGAGCTGAGCTGATCTGAAGCCAGCAGCCAGGAGCTTCTTCTGGGTCTTCCATGTGGGTACAAGGTCCCAAGGCTTTGGGCTGCCCTCGACTGCTTTCCCAGGCCACAAGCAGGGAGCTGGATGGGAAATGGAGCATCCAGTTTACAAACCAATGCCTGTATGGGATGCTAGCACCTGGAGGCAGAGGATTAGTTAACTGGGACATAGTGCCAGCCCCATTGGGATCACTCTTTAAAAGAGTGAGACTGGGGCAACAATCAGCAACTCAAGAAGTGGTATTAACCTTCACTCCAGGCCTGCCAGAGTTGTATAACTGAGTGATCTTTTAGTAGAGGTGCTCTGGGAGGGTGCCTGTGCCAGCGCTTTGTAGGGTCACGCTGAGATGGGCAGGGAGTCCAGAGATCAGTGTCCATGTCTCTGGCTTGTGCAGAGGGACTTGGCTTTTGGAGCTGGAGCCTAGCTAGGCAAGGCCCTGGCACCTTCCTCTCCATCCCAGGTCTTGTCAGTATTAGACCATCTTGCAGTGATTGCTTCTTCCTCTTCAGTGTCCATTACTTAAGGATGAGGTCCTCAAAAGCTTCCAGAAAAAATCCATATTATGGGGACCACCATGATGGCACAGTGGGTTAAGCCAAGTACCTGTGACACCGGCATTCTATATGAGAGCCCTGGCTCCACCCCTTGCTGCTCCTTCTCTGCTTATGATTCAGCTCCCTGTTAATGCGCCTGGGAGAGCAGCAGAAGATGGTTTGAGTGGGTGGGTCTCCTCCACCCACGTGGGAGAACAGTCTGGTATCCCAGACTCCATGCTCACTTGACCCAGCCCTGGCTGTTTTAAGTGTTTGGGGAGTGAATCAATGGATGGAAGATCTCACTTTCTGTGCCTCTCTCCATCTCTCCATTCTCTGGGTCGCTCTGCCTTCTGAATTAACTTCACGAAACTTAAGAACATTCATGTTATGAAAATCCATAGATTTCTAATTTTTAAAAAATTTTTCAGTAAAATAAAGTCATCTTTTAATTCCCTTGTGGGCCCGGTACGGTGGCCTAGTGGCTAAAGTCCTTGCCTTAAATGTGCTGGGATCCCACTTGGGCGCTGGTTCTAATCCTGGCAGCTCCCCTTCCCATCCAGCTCCCTGCTTGTGGTGTGGGAAAGCAGTGGAGGATGACCCAAAGCCTAGAGACCCTGTACCTACGTGAGAGACCTGGAGGAGGTTCCTGGCTCCAGGCTTCGGATCAATGCAGCACTGGCCGTTGCACTCACTTGGGGAGTGAATCATTGGACATAAGATCTTCCTTTCTGTCTCTCCTCCTCTCTGTATATCTGACTTTGCAATAAAAATAAATGTAAATCTTTAAAATAAATAAATAAATGATTCCCTTTGCCACAAGCTTTTGAAGCATCCTCAGAGCCTTTCCCCTGCAAGGGTGGCTGACGCTATCTTGTCCTGACACGGGGAGGAGGTGGCTGTCAGGGTGGATGGTTGTTCTAACAGAGAATGCCAAATGGTGCTCCCTTTCTGGTTTTCCTTTGGTGTGGGTGAGCCAAGGGAAACATCTTGAAACATCTTCTGGTGCTACAAGTGCCTCTGCCACACTTCTCTAACACTTGAGTTACATTTTTTTTTTAAATACCAAGAAGAAACAACTGGCTTTCCAACTCTGGACAAACACCAGTAGCATCCAGCAAAGACTGTTCTGCTTTTATTGTATTTATTTTTCCCAGGGTCTGTGTGCTTATGGTAAGTCATCCCAGTTTTCATTTTACAGTTGTGATGTGAAGTTCCCTTTTGAAATGTATTTCTAGAAGGAAAAAAAAAAAAAAGACCCAAGTCCATGTGAAGAAAAACATTAGGTAAATAACTGCTGATGTGGTCTTCGGGTGTGGAAATCCTTTTGGGAAAGATACCAAATAACTGAGGTTTGAAACATGCTGGGGGAATAGGAATCTTCGGGCAGGAAACGGAGGCTTGGAAATAAATCTTGCCTCTGCCTGTTAGCATCCAGGGCTTTATTTCCTCATCCACTAAAATGAAGATAATCATTTCTCCAACGTGTGGTTGCTTTGAGGATGAAATGAGATAAAACGATCGGTGTGTCATTGGCATGCAGTGGCTCTTTTGCATGTAAAGACGTGAGCAATTCCCAATTTCTTGCAAGTTCTTTGCAAGAAAATTCACTGTCAGTGTCGGTTTCTCGAGACTTCTGTTGCGTAAGATCTGGTCATGAAACCCTGATCTCTGATGTGCTGCTGTGGGCATTGGAAAGCTTGGGGCTTTGGGGAGATAGTTTTAGGGTTAACGAGGTCATGAGGGTGGGTTCCTTATGATGAGATCCCTTTAAGAGGAGAGGGGAACACGACGAGTGGTAGGAACATAACCTCCCGGCAGCTGCTGCTGGATCCCTCAACCTGCGGGACCAGTCATAGAAGCCAGCCCACCAGTCACACCCTGTTACAGCAACTAATACAGTGCTTACCCCATTTAGAGTGCATCCACCCACACGTTTGTCATCCTGCATCATTGACCATGTGGAGACACCTTCACACAGGATGCTTCACTGACTACGCGGGGAAGAGGCTCCACAATGTCACACACATGAAGACAGAGGGCTGAAGCTTAGGTGACTTGCTCAAGGTTCCCCAGAGCTCCCATGGTTCTTGGACACTCACTCCTGTCGCCTCCAGGGACTCAAGTGGACCTACACAGGACCTCATGTTAGAGGGGACATTTTAGCAATCCCAAGAGGTACGGGGGGTAGCTCTCTTCTGGAGGTTAACTCTTGGATGAGCCAAGTTCGGCTTCTGAGATGGAGAGGAACCAGGTGGGGGCGATTAGTCAATGTGGGAAGTACCCTGAAGACACCAAACACTTCCAAGTTCAGTTGGTTACGACAAGGCAAAACCTTTAATAACATAAGTGCTGATTACATTAGCTGCTTTGGGGCTCTGACAGCTTTGATTTCTGGTCATTTTTTTTTTTCTTTTTCTTTTTTACTAACACAGAAAGGTGACTGCCTCCCTCAGGGCCTCCTGGGAGGTTGGTTTCCTGAGGATTTGTGGGAGGGGATGGTGGGGACAGCTATGCACGCACCTGATGGGAATTCAGAACTGCCTACTCCCACCACCATCAGCACCCCCCACCACCACCACCCACGACTTGGAGTACAGTCTTCTTCCAAGGAGGGAAGAATGTGGAGCTCCTTCTGGACCAGAAGGAAGAGAGGAAAAACGCTTGGCACAGATACACAGGGAGAAGGTGGATGTTAAGGGCTTGGTCTAGGAGGCGTGGAGGGAGCGGGACTTGGGAGGGTCAGAGGACCACATGGGCAAGGACTGAGTCCATTTGGTTTCATTCTTGGCAAAAATAAAGTAATACCATCACGAGGACCATGCCATGCAACCTCGGCGACATCTCTGCGGAGGGGCTCCCCAGACTGCACAGGGCAGGCGCGGGGCAGAGGTCAGAGGTCAGTTCAGACGGGCGTGGTGCGCCGGTTGGGATTATTATGCAGCGACTCTTTGTATTCTTTGGGCGTCGAGTTGTGGAACTGTAGAAAAGCGTGGTCCCGGTCGGAGTTGAGGAGGGTCCCCATGGTGATCTTGGAGGGGTCCCGCGAGAGGGTGAACATGGAGATGTCGGTGGAAGGGATGGTGTGGAACCCTTTGCTGATGGGAGACAGGTCTCGGGATCGGGGCTCTGTGGACCGTGAGCTCGACCGCCGCCGGAATCTGTACCTGTAGGGCGGGAGGCGGGCGAAGGAGGATTTCTTGAGGAGCTCCGAGTGGGATTTGGCACGTAACTGTTGATGCTTTTCAATGTAGATGTGCACGGCCACCACGCCCACGATTTCCGCGATGATGAAGGAGAAGGCCCCGAAGTAAAAGGACCAGCCGTAGGAGTAACTTTTTTTGGAGTCGCGCTGCCCTGGGTCTCCAGCATTGGCCGAGATATAAACTATGATGCCAATGATGTTGCTTAACCCTAAGAGAAGGGATTAAAGAAACACACGTGGTTTATTAAGCCTCAGAGGTAATTGACACTTTTAATGAATAGTAGGAGCTTCTAAAAGTGCTTGGGAAAGTTATGCTGTTGACTTCTTAATAGCATTTTCCTGCAAACTTCTTTGAGATGTCCCTGTATTTCGAGGAAAGTGGACAGAGGTGGAAGAATTCTGGCTGGGAACTCCCACTCCTGAGGTGTGACTCTGGGGAGACGAGGAAGGCTGTTGCTTAGGGCCAGGCACCACATATTCAGCTGACAAGGGCATTCTGCTCTGACAGCAGGTGCCAGAGAACCCGGAAAGCATTTATTCCCCTCTTAGAAACACTTCATCCCATCAACACTTCATCTCTGACATTAATTCATGAGGAAGCAAACCTAATAAGATTCAGGTCCTTGCCCTTGAATTTCTCACCATTAGTGGGAGAGATTGACATGCAAATGCAATTACAGTAAAGTACAGTAAGGACTCTACCAAGACACATATAAGACAGTCCTGCAGCAAAGGGAGAGAGAAAAATGGAGCAGTTCGCTTTGAAGACCAGATCGACACTCAAGCTGGAGCTGAACTTGGATGAAAAGGAGCCTCTGGATTGTGGAGTGGGACAAAGGGAGCTGAGAAGGATTTTCTGGGGTCTCTTGCTTGGATTTCTTGGAGGCTTGAGCTACAACAAGAAGCTACAACAAGAAGCAGCAGGACAACCCAGGTTCAGGACAACAGGAGCCCTGGGTACATCAAGGCTGGAAGTACTTGCAGTCTCCAATTGGAGATCTCTAGTAGACATTTGAGATGGCTTCAATACGTTCATGGAAAATGGAACTAAAATAAATTCATTTGGATGCAGAAGGGAATTTGAAAACCATGCATATGAAGGGTTTCCTGGAAAAGCTATGCATAGTTTTCAAAATCTTTGGGCATTCCCATGATTTAAGCCATATTTGAGTCCTCAGATTCACTGAGATGTGAAAAACCTCAAGGTCTTGTGCTAGTGGGTAACAGATTAAGGCCGTTATATCAAGGCCGGACCCCTGATGTAATGATGGCATCGGGGAGCTGAGGCTAATGAGATTTAAGGTACCAGTAGAGTGATGCTAATCGGAGGCTAAGTCTCATTTGGATCACTCGGGCTTGCCAGTGGGAGAGTAGTTCCCAAGAAAGGGTTGGTGATACAAGCCAAACGTGCTTCCTGTGTCACCCTCTATTCTCTATATTGCCCTTTGACTCCTGGTTTATCATGGAAACCTTTCCCCTACACGTATTCTGCCACCTGCCATCCACTTCCAACAACCATATTAATGCATACATTTAACTTGAGACTTGAACTCCTTTCTTAAGTGCTCCACTTTGCGGGGATTTTAAAGTGACAAAAAGCTAACACATACCCCCAAACTGATGTATCCTCTCACTCAATTTTTGCATGAACTTTCTTGATGTGCTCTCATCCTTGCACCCAGAGCTCTATTTTGGACCCCTTCAGAAGCCACGAGGAAGGGGCAGTAACTTCCACAGGCTTTTTATCCACACAGAGTAAGAGAATGCTTTAAGTCAGCTACTGTGTGAGCATCAGGACGAGGGGAATACCACACTGTTACTCCCACTGCATAAGACCTTCAACACTCAGTTTCTCCCTCATCCCATTGTTGACGAACTAATCCTCTAGGGATTGGGAAGAAGGAATTGTACATGCAGAGACTATGGCTGCCTGTCTCACCTTCTTGTTCTTGTGCTTCAAGGGTCTTATCCAGAGCTTGGAACCCACATAACTCATGGAGATTGATTTACTATCTGCTATCTCCTTGCGTCTTAATTTAGGGTACCTGTAGAGTGATGCTAATTGGAGGCGATGTCTCATTATAGTCACAACAGCAGCTGGTGAATAATCCATATCCAGGAGCTTCTTAAGCCCTCCTTGCAGTTCTCAAACATTCTACACGTCTTCTGAGTGTGTCCTAAGTGCCCCCCCCACCCCAGAATCCTACAACTAAAGGTTTAAAGAACATCATAGCAGAAGCCACAGGCTCCAGCCCAAGTGCTCTCATCCTGATGGGATGGTGCACACACATTAGGTTTGTTGATATTTCAAATATGACTTCCGGTCCTACTTTATGGAAGATTTGGCCCTCCAAGGCAGGGCTAGGGTCTGCACCTGTCACCACTCGACTGTGCCCAGGCTAGGCA
Organism: Ochotona curzoniae; assembly: GCF_017591425.1. Lineage (NCBI taxonomy): Eukaryota > Metazoa > Chordata > Mammalia > Lagomorpha > Ochotonidae > Ochotona > Ochotona curzoniae. The sequence goes on from NW_024465421.1 coordinate 11,649,134, forward strand.
TTCAGCAGGCAGGTGGCAAGTTCTCATCGTGGAGCTATTTCTTCATCTGGAGGCTGACACATCCAGTTCTGTGTCAGGCTGCAAGAAACTGCAGGATGAAAAACGGCCCCTCTTCCTGGAGTGTCAACTGGACTTGAAGATTAGCAGGGAAGACACATTCTTTTATATTAAAATGAACGTGGATATAATAAGAAGGAGAAAGAATTCACATGAATTTTTCAGTTAAATGATAGGCCGACTTCAAAGGCGTTCCAGCTCACTTGAAGGAGGCTGCTGGGGACGCCCCCAACTCCCAGGAGCCACGCTTTCTCATTTCTCTGCGAGCCAGGAAATGTTGGTGGGAAAAGTTGGGAAGCCCTAAAAGGATGCTTTGCTGGGGGAGAGGGTGAGAAAGATGCTTCTAGAGTGGCCGAAACAAGCAGGAGCTCAAACGAGCTGTCCAATATTCACTCTGTATCAGGCACGGAGCAGTCTCTATACGAAATGTTGCCTCATTGAACCGTAACAAACAGGTAAGCTTTAAAAAAAAAAACATGATTCTCCTTTTACATATGGGGAAACTGAGACCCAGGATGCATGGCTTTCCATGTTGATCCAACTAGGAAATGGTCAAGATAGAATTTGAAGCCAACCATGGTGGATTTAGGCGTCAGTAACAACAGGGTGTGAGTAAATAGTCACTTTGTCTCATCCACCTGATGCTAAGCTTGCTGAGGTCAGGGGTCATCCTGGGCTTGTTGATTGCTGTGGCCTCAACTTCCAGCTCAGAGCTTGACTCCTAGCAAGGGCATGGGGCATGTTTGTTCAACACATGAGCGATGGAGTTGGCATGAAGATTAAGTGGCACAATGTATGCAATGAATAACAGTGACTACCTGTGAATCATCATGTCCTTTACGTCCTTTACTATAGCAACTCGTTGAAGTGTCTTAAAAGAGACTCAAGGGCCCAGTGCGATAGCGTAATGGTTAAGGTCCTCGCCTTCAACACACTGGGATCCCATATGGGCGCTTGTTCTAATCCTGGCAGCTCCACTTCCCATCCAGCTCCCTGCTTGTGGCCTGGGAAAGCAGTGGAGGATGGCCCAAAGCCTTGGGACCCTGCAATCGCGTGGGAGACCTGGAAAGATGTTCCTGGCTCCTGGCTCTGGATCAGTGCAGCACCGGCCTTTGTGGCCAGTTGGGGAGTGAATCATCGGATGGAAGATTTATCTCTCTGTCTCTCCTCCTCCAGTACATCTGCCTTTCCAATAAAATAAATAAATCTTTAAAAAAAAGAGAGAGAGAGAGGCGGAGGGGAAGTGGGGAGATTCAAGAGGTAGGGTTGTTATTTTCCTCCATTTTATAGATGGGAAAATGGAGCCAATTAAAGAACAGCATCAGGCATGGCCCATGCTCCTGAGCATCATGCACAGGGCCTGGCACAGAGAAGGTGCTCCATGAGGAGTTGTTGTTGGTGTGTTGGAAACTGCAAGTCTTCCTGAGAGCCGTGCAAAGAGGAACCTTGGAAGATGGTGAACTGCTTCTCATAGGAGAAACAACTGCTGCTGTCAGGATTCCTTAGGGAGGGTAGTGGAGGGATGCAGGATCAGACCCCGATCTGTCTGCTTCCCCTTGAAGCTTTCTGTTCTGTCCCACATGCTTCCCGATTCCCAGGGCTTTAATCCACCTGTTACTCTCCCTCGCAGCACCCTCTCTTTCATGAGAAGAAAGTTGCTGGTGACATGCTCTTCTCCAACTATCCCCTTGGGGGACAAAATAATGATCTCCTTTTGTTCTTGGAAGTCTGTCACATCAGCACTGCACTGAGGCTGGTTCTCTGACGAGGGCGGGCCCATCTGGTGATGGGAATGTGCCTCGAAGTCAAACAAGGCCCTGATTCTGTTAGTTGTAAACATGTGGGCACATAGAGTGAGGTCTGAGGACACAGCCCCCTTCAGGCTGATCGCAGGCTCCTGGAGCGAGGCACCAGGTGGATTTCTCCCCGCTTTGTTGCTGGCCTCCATGCCCAGGGACTCAGAACTGGACACAGACTTTGCTTAGAAACAGCAGGGGAGGCACCTGAGCAATGGTCTTAGAGAGGACCAAGACTTGGGGTGTGCAGGGTTGTAGTTACTTTTTCCAAAGTGGAAAACAATCCTAGGTTTTCCGCCTCCTGGCAATCCCAGGAAGCTGACACTGACCATGTGATGGTCGATGGGTGAAACCAACTTGTAAGGAGCTGGTAACATTTCCCAAGGCCCCATGGGTGAAGCCAGGACTCAGGTTCAGATGGGCAAGCCTGCTTGTTGATGACTGGATCCTCGCCTCCACTGCTCCCTTCCCATCAAGTCACCTGCCGTGACAGCAGCCCCCAGTTTCAGTTAGCTGATGGCAACCTGGTCTGAAAATCTTTACTGGAAAATTTCAGAAACAGTTTATAAGCTTGACAATAACTCTTATTTGATTATCCATTCTTGTTGTTAATTTCTTGCTGCTCTTAGTTTATACATTAAACTTCATCATAGGTATGTTCAAAAGGGTTCTTTCAAAAGTTCAAGAAAATTGTGTTCTATGAAAACACTACACTTGGATTTTAGGTGTTTGTTTGGTACCAAAACATACATCTTCCCATTCCATCATCCCACAAAATTAAAACTCATTCACTCATCCAGGGAGTGAAGAGTGAAGCAGAGAACTCCCACTGACACTGGTTTATCTCTCCTTCCCCATCCACACAGATGCCTACCATGGCACTATCAAGGAATGATGCCAGGAGCAGAGAACTCCAGCCAGGTCTCCCATGCAAGTGACAGAGACTCAACTGCTCGAGCCATCAACTGCTGCCTTACAGGGTATTCCTTAGCAGGAAGCTGAGACCCAGGCACTGCGATGATTGAATCAGGCATCTCAAAGTATACCCACCTGCCCACGCACTTTGTGAAGTGTCCGTGCAGGCATAGAATAAACCCAAAATACACAGGGCTTGTATTAGTTGCATTTCAGGCATCCACAGAGGGCAGGGCTGAGGGAAGGACTCCTCCTCTGATACGTAGGGAGGCAGGCAATAGTCTGGGTCAACATCTGAAGACTCTCACCCAGGGGGCAAGCCCTGTGTTCCCTGCCCTCCCCCTGCCACCTGCTTTGCTTCTCTACAACATTCCATCCATACAGCATTGATCTGCCTGGAGAGGGCTGGAGTAGAAAGAGATGGGGGAAGAGATGAAAAGAAACTCAGAAACCCAGAGGAAAGAAAGGAAGGCAGAGACCACAAGAGGGACAGAGACGAAAAGGGAAAGTGAAGGCAGAGAGCAAGACTGACTGATGGGCTCTCCTCCTGTCTTCTGCACCTCTCTGTGGGCAAGGCTGCTGTTCACTTAGTCTTCCCTGAGAGCTTGTGAGGCTGCTGGTCCTCACCTTGCTTCTGGAGAGGCATTGATATGAGCACTTGAAAAAGCAGTGGCAATAGTCAAGCAGCACATGTGCCTGTTAAAGAGCCAATGGGAACACATGAACATGCCTGGGAAAGCAGAAGGTAGAGTCATTTGACACAGTGTGGTGGGGGGCAAGTATCTAGCCCAGTGGTTAAATTGCCTGTTGGAACACCTGCAACTTGTATCAGATGGAGTGCCTGAGTCCTGGTCTCTGTTGCTAGCCTCCTGCTAATGTACACCCTGGGAGGCAACAGGTGTTTGGTGAAGGGCTTGAGTCCTTGCTGCCCACATGGGAGACCTGGGTTGTGCTCTTGGCAATAGGTTTTGTCCCCGACTCCCACCCCAGACCAGGCTTGTGGGTAAATACCCACAAACAGATTGGCTCTCCCTTTTTTGGTAGCTTCTTCTTATTATTATTTTACAACTTTATTTAGTTACTTGAAAGATGGAGTTACAAGAGAAAGAGGGAAAGCTTTTATCTACTGCTTCACTCTTTATATGGTTCTAATGGCTAGGGGTGGGCCAGGCCACAACCAGGAACCAGAAACTCCATCTGGTTCTCCCATATGGGTGGCAAGGGCTCAAGTACCTGGGTCATCCACTGCTGCTTTCTCAGGTCCTTTAATAGGAAGTCGAATCAGAAGTGGAGCAGCTGGGAATTGAATTGGTGCCCATATGGGATACCAGCATCCAAGGTGGAGGCTTAACTTACTGGGCCACAACATGGACCTATCTCTCTCTGTTTCTCTTGTATAATTAAATACTAAAAAGAAAAACAAAACCAAATTCATTTCTCTGTTATACAAACCTCCTGGGTTCACCCTCCGCTTATGTGTGTTCTCTCTCTCTCTCTCCCTCCTGGTCCTGCCACTGTTTCTTCCTTGTCTCTCTTTCACCAACCCCCAGGTACAACAGAGCGTTTTTGCTTCCAACACATACACTCTTTCCCTTCTTTAGTACAACTGGACTATGTCCTGGAGGGAGCCCTTTGCTTCGGCTGTAGAGCCTTCACTCCCCTCAGGTGTCAGTGCAATTCTCAAGGCCTGGGTCCCAACACTCACCTGCAGAGACAAAAAAGATGCCCGCACTGAGGATGACATTGTGTCTGCTGCGGTGGAACTCGCTGGCTGCTACACAGAGCCCGCCGAAGAACAGCAGCGTGACGCTGAGGATGGGAAAGACGCTGGAGGCCCTGACAGCCCCTGTGGAGAGAAGGAGAGACGCTTCTGTCTGTGGCCAGTCAGACCTCAAGCTGCACACCACGGCATGGGAAGTACATGTGGGGAGCAGTCAGAGAACCGGAGCCCATGTGTAACCAGAGACCAACAGCGACAGGCCTGGTCATGACCCCCTGTAGCCACTCTCCTAAGAAGTGTGACCACCTGTCTTTGAATTTGCATGTTGTTCCTCAAGGTCTGATGAAACAATGAAGCTTGCACTGGGAACTTGCAGCCCTGAGTCACGTGGGACCCCAACTATCAGTGGCCCTCAGCAGCCCCATGTGTAGGGCAGTCCGAGGCAGCCACCCTTGGAGCAGCCAGATTCAGGATGTGTGAGGATACTTCCAAAAATGTGCAAGAACAGAATTAAAAGATGCGTTTAATGGTAGTGCAAATATAATTGTTGGAATATATGCAGGTTTTGGTCCTAATATGCATTTTGCATGGAGTTTTTCAAGACCCCCTCACGCTGCACATTTTGCAGGTGAAGTTAACAGAGTCTGCTGACGAGCCAGCTGAGGACTGTGAGGAAAAGCAGACAGAAATGACAGCTGAGCTTGGCCTTAGACAAAGGGATGGAGCCTTCACGGTAGAAGGCAGGTGGGACGAGGGCTCCTTCTGCCCTTGAGAGGCTCGAAGCTTGGCCCACACAGCTCAGTGTTGAAGGTTTTAACCTCCACGGTCATGGTGAATTGTTTTGGCTGATATAACTTCAGCCATTTCTATTTTCTCTGCCCAACTGCTGAGTTCCAAAGGCATGGTTGTGCAACGCCACAACTGATGTTGCATTTGTTAGCTCAAATTTAGTCATGGTTGTGGCCAATGCGAGATGTGACAGAGACCAGGGTATTGGGGAGATCTCTCAATGAAGAAGATATTTGATTTAAAGTGGGCCACCCCAAATCACCCACCATGGGGGTCTGTGTGGTCCAGGATTTCCAGGATTCCCTGTGCCTCTCCCAGCCCTACCCTGTGATGGTGAATTTCTGGGAGGGGTTTTGGACTTCCTGGACTGGTGCTGGGGAAGGGATCCTGGCTACCCTTAACCGTTTTCCTACTAGGGTGGGTAAAGAGATCAGCTCCATGGCCCACAGGGTCTCCTTTCCCACTCTCACCCCTGCCCTGGACCAGGGGTACTCTCAAGTGGAGTTAAGGTTCTGAGTGTGCATGTAGCACTTCACAGTGGGCTTATTTCCTTGTAGAGCCAGTGGATTTCCATCTGGACTCTTGCCTTCACAAACACCAGGGGTGGGTTGGCCTCTGATGTCTTTGGAACTTGTGAATTCACCTTGAGTGTGATCATTTGCATTGTGTTTGAATAAGGAAGGGCTCACATATTGAATGGAATGAATTTAATTGATGAAAACAGCCTCCCTTTCAAGAAAACCTCCATGGGATGATTATCTTTTGAAATGTGCCCCCAAGGAAAGCTATCTGGACTTTTGAAGTCGTTGACATGCTTTGGTTATGAAATCGTGCATCTCACCACGGAGACATGGGGTATGTAAATGTGGCTGTTTCCCACACACTGTAGAGAGCATCTGAAGAACAACCATGGGTGGCTGGGTCCCGCTGCTTGCCCCACAAGTGGAAGATGAGCAGATATGCTGAGCTTGGGCTGCAGGTGTCTGCCTTGGACTTCCTCCAAATCAGTTGGAGCCCACAGTGCCCAGTAGACACATGGCAGCCTCAGAATCCAAAATCATTTGCCCCTCCCAAACTGTGCCAGATTGAGAAAGGGTTTTAGGGGAAAGGAGAAGAGCTTGTTCAAGTGTAATTCTACTCTGGCATCTGAGGAGGGCTTTGTCAGGTCCAAGGTGGTGTTGTGAAGGATCCCTAGGCAACAGTCTTGGGCCTCTGAACTCGTGCTATGGTGTTCTGGTTTGAATGTGTCACCCCAAGTTCATGTATTGGAAACATAATCCCTACCTCCTGTGTGAATAGTGTTTGGAGGTGGGGCCTCTGCAGGTAACTAAGGTCAGACGAAGTCTTCAGGGTTGCATCTGCGTGATGACAAGAGTGGTCTCAGGCTAGCAGGTTTGCTCTGTCTCACTGTGGGATGCCCTCTGCCATAGGGTGTTACAGCCAGAAGTCCCTGAGCAGAACATCACAGTCTCTAGAAGCACATGGGCCAATTACCCAATGTCAGGCATTCTGTTTCAGCAACAGAAACCAGACTATAACACACAGATTTAAGCAATGAAGTACGGGTCGTGATGGAAACTGGCAGCATAAGCTCTGCTGCAAGAATCCCCAAACACCCAGCAAGGACTGTGCTCATGAGGCTTCCTCCTGTATCCATTGGGAAATGCAATTGGACTGTGAGATGGAAGTAGGGGTGTAGAAAGATGATGAATCAGAGGACCCTACCTTCCCAGAGGAGGGAACAGCAATTCACCTCCAAATAATACCAGTCTTACAAGTTGTGGAATAGAAGCCACAGTTCAAGTCTCCAACAGGGTAAACATCACAATGTTCATCAATGTGGATAAAGGAAAGCAAAGAAAACCCTGGGCACCCTGGTAAAAACCTCACCCATCATGGCACCCAATTATCTGTGTCCTTCCATAAGATTTAGTCCAGCTACATCTCTAAGGGTGGTTTCTAATTTCTTTGTCTTGCTAATAAGAGGGACTTGAGTAAATTCTTGTTGGCTAGGTGAGGATCAAAGAGAGATAAATGGTGTGTCTATGTTTAACCTCGTCTCCTAAAAACAGCCTTTCACCAGCATTGTGACCTAGCAAGTTAAGCTCCTACCTGCAATGCCACAATCCCAAATGGGCATCCGTTAGAGTCCTGGCTGCACTTCTTTCCCAGCTCCCTGCTAATGGCCTGGAAATACAGTGGAGCATGTTTCAAGTCCCTGGACCGCTCCATGGGAGACCTGAAGAAGCTGTTGGCTCCTGGCTTTGGCCTAGCTTGGCACTAGCCGTTGAGGCCATCTTGGGAATGAACCAGCAGATGGAAGATCTCTCCATTTCTCTCACCTTCAAAATAAATAAATAAACCTTAAAAAAAAGTAGAGAAAATTGGAGGTGGGAGTGGTGGCACCATGCAGAAGAGGCTAAGCTTCAGCCTGCAATGTTGACATCCTTCGAGGATGCCAGTTGATGTCCTGACTCCTTAATTGTGGCCTGGGAAAGCAGAAGAGGATGGTTCATGTCCTTGGGCCTCTGTATCCACATGGGAGACCCAGAAGAAGCTCCTGGATTCTAGCTTTGAATCGACTCAGCTCCAGGCAGTGTGGCCCAATGGGGAGCAAACCATTGGATGGAGAATCTCTCTGTGTCCTTGTTTCTCTGTAACTCTGTCTTTCAAATAAAAATAAATATTTGAAGAAAATATAAAAATGGCTTTTCACATGGATACCCATATTATTTCTGTTTTTGAAAAGATTTTAAACATTTTTAAAAAATGCATTTGAAAAGCTAAATCAGAGAGGTGGATATACATCCATGTGTTCTCTCACACACATACACAGGGAGAGAAAGAGAGAGGGAGAGAGAGAGAGGGAGGATCTTCCATCCACTGGTTCACATCCCAAATGGACACAGGGTTGGGGCTGTGCCACAGCAAGGAGCCAGGAATTCTTCCAGGTCTCCCCCAACCCCCATCTGCCCCAATTTCTTTTGCAAATGTGCACAGAGAGCCCTTAAAGACCCATGGCCACCTGCGGAAGACTAGAAATGGCTTTAGTTTTCATAACTTTGTGAACTATGAGTTGCATAGTAGGATAGTTGGAGTAGGATAGTTTTTGAAAGGTTTTACTTCTAACTAGGATTTTAACAGCCATCTTAAGTTTAATAATCTTGAATAGTAAATTAGTAAAAGGATGTTCCTTTCAAGGGTGTACACACTCTTGTTGGAGAAATCATATTTAAATGCCAAATCAAGGCCTCTCTGGGGCTGGACTCCTGTTAGGCCTGGCTGTATAGCTGAACTTGGCTCTTGTTAATCCCATGTAACCCTTAAAAGCTAACCCATGACCATGTGCTGGACTCTGGGCTCCGTGTAACATGCATTAGCTTATTTAATTTTCATGACCTTGTCAGACAGATGGCTTTATCATCTCCATTTCAGAGCAGATTAAAAAAAGAAGAAAAGGGGAGGGAGGGTTAATGCAACTTTGTTCAACCAGGTCCAACTCGGAGAAGGTCAAAGCCAAGGTCTGGAAGACTCTGGAGCCCTTTGCTCGAATTCACCACGCTCAGCTGTCTCCCGCGTCTGCAGCTGTGACTGACAGACCGTGTCATATCCAGGTTACTGACCTTGGGAAAGTCCTGTGCAAACATGGACACGTCCCAGGAGGATTGAAACGCTCTGTGTCCGTTCCTGTCCCTGGAGACCTCATCCACTTAGCATCTTACCTGGTAGCACCACACCCATGAGCACTGGCCCATTATCACCTCAAGCCAACCCTCTGGGGAAGGTTAGAAAAAAAAAAACTTGTATTCAAGTTGAAAGACATTTCTTCGGTTTCCCCACACCACCATCACCTATTTTTTTTAGCTCATTGAAATAGAAGAGACTTGGCAGACATAGGAGACCACTGCCTGGGGGATGGCAGGGGAGCCCACTCTTCATCCCAGGGGAAAGCAAGCAAGCAGGGAACTTACGCAGCAGATACTCGGCCGTATCCTGTTCATAATCTGCGTCTTCAGGAAAGTGATCGATTTTCTTGCACACACCCCGGAAAGCCCCTGTGGAAACAAATCAGATTGTGAACTAGGGCCCTCACCCCCTCCACCCAGAGTGGGATTAGGGAAGCAGCAGATCCTGCCCCTGGTAGTTAGGAACTGCATATAGGTTGGCCCAATAGCATCTTCCTCTATATCGTGCACACATACACACACAAGCGCGCACACACACGAGACCAATCGAGGTAACAAAATAGCAGCAAGCAGGGGACTGGAATCTCTCTGAATGATGTCAGGATCCACTCGAAAGCCCCAACAACCAGCTTGCCAAACACCCTCCTTATCAGAGCTGTCCTGCCTTAGTGCCTCCGCCCCCTCAGTTAAAGAAAAGAATGTAGAGTCCAACACGTTCATTATTCCTCCCATTTTACAGATGGCAAAATAGAGTTTTGCTTGTCATCACTTTCGTAGGCAAGATAGCAAGAATTCTACTGGAGATCCAAGCCTACACATGGCAGGTCCGTCCACTCCTCCCCCATCAGTGCCCTATTCTGACCTCAGGATGCTTCCCGTCTTCTTCTCTCCCCTTACCTGGGATCCCAGGTCACCATCCTCTGTCCCTTGTTGAGTGGTGTACCCCTTTGGGAGCCACGAAATGGCTGAGCAGGCATCTTAGAGAAACCATGAGCTTTTTGCTGCCTTTTCTTTTTTTCAGCACAAATGTCACTGAAGTGATGGCTGATGTTTGATCATCATGGTAGGTGTTTGTTAACCAGCCAATTAACCAGTCTCTGGGGCAGTTAATGGCTCTGTCAGTTCTTATAAATGACAAACAGCTTTTGGGGCTTCTTACTGCCACACAGCAGGCAATTACACATGCTTGGCCCTCTGCCTCCTTGTGTGTGTGTGTGTGTGGAGACATCAGGAAGGTGAGGGGGAGGCGTGGTGTTGCAGGAGGTGAACAATCAGGCTGGGCCCAGATTTCAGAGTGGTCGATGTAAGAGTGAATTAAGGACAGATGCGGAGGCAAGAGAATTTTCACCAAGCTGTAGGCACACCGTGAAAATATCCACCACTTACTAAGTGCAACGGGCTAGGCACATGGCAGCAACTTGTACTGCTTATCTCATCTGCTCTTGTCCCTCACTCCACCCAGGAGGGAGAGGCTGTTAATGGTGACAACTGATGATCAGAAATGGAGGATTCCAAAACAGAGGAAGGCATCCCAGCTGGGGAGTGGCCGAGTTGATATTTGAACCGAGGTTCCAAAGCCCTGTGATTTTACCATTATGTGTGAGTGGCAGCTATTGCCGAACTGATTGTCATTAAGGCTGTTAGTAGTATCTTATCATAGTAAAGGTGCCATGGCTGTAGCCTCTACCACATTGCCAGAAAGAGATGTTTTACAACAAATGCAACCCGACATACAGAACAACTCCTTAGTTCTGATCTCGGACTCGGAATGTAAAGGTCCAGGCGAGCAGGCTCCAATTCTTAGAAGAAAAATAGACCCATCACTTTCCTACTTTTTCTTGGTCAAATTTCAGAGTTTTGTTCACGTAGTCTTCTTCTGGTTGGGAGGATAATACATTGTGATGGGCGGGTGTTTGGTGCCGGGGTTAATGCCACTGCTTAAGATCCTTCACATCTCATCTCCCCGCCTTCCATCCAGCTCCCTTCCTGTGGCCTGGGAAAGCAGTCGAGGACAGCCCAAGGTCACATGGGAGACCTGGGAGAGAAGCTCCTGGCTCTTGGCTTCGAATTGGTTCATCTATTGCCATTGCGGTCACTGGGGGAGTGAATCATTGGATGGAAGATCTTCCTCTCTGTCTCTCCTGCTCTCTGTATATCTGACTTTGCAATAAAAATAAATAGATCTTACAAAAAAAAAAAAAACACAAAGCAGGAAAAAAAAAAGCAGAAAATTACTTACTCAGGATGACTCACGACAGCTTAGAACCAGCACCCATCAGCAGCTCTTGGAGATAGCCATTTTGGGGCCCAGGGGAGGCAGAAAGAAAGAGGGAGAACTGTCTTCTGTCAATTGGTTCACTGCCCAAATGCCTGTAATAGCTGAGACTGAGCTAGGCCAAAACTGGCAATCAGGAACTCAACCCAGGTTTCCCACAGGGATTCTGGGAACCCAGTTACCTGGGCCATCACTTGCTGCCGTCTGGGGTCCACAGCAGTAGGAAGCTGGAGTCGAGAGCCGGAGCCCGGAGCTGAGTCCAGGTCCTCCTGTGTGGGTTGTTGGCGTCATCATTACTAGGATAAACACCTGCTCACAGGCATCTGTTCATACTGATCAGAAGCAACACTGTCAGCTAAGAGTATTTTTGCATATTTAGATGGTTGAAAAAAAGTCCAAAGAATATTGTTACTTCGTGTCATGTAAAAAAAAAAAAATACAGAATTGAAAGGTTGGTGCTTGTGCATAGAATCTTACTGAAGCACACCCATGTTCATTTGCTTACATAGTTTCCATTGTTCTTAGGTAGAGTTCCAGATTTGTGGCTGAAAATAGCAAAGACGAACATAAATATTCTCTGACCTTTTAGGGAAAATGTTACTGAGTCTTGAGCTAATGATTTCCATCCCGTTAATGGAAAATAAAGCAGGGTCTGGGCCTTCCTGGAATCAAGGACCTAACCTTGGCTGCAGCTTCTGAAGTAGATAGCAGGGGCCTTCCAAAAGCTCACGGGCAGGAGCCAGCATCGTGGCGTATCCTGCTAATCCTCAGCTTGCTGTGCTGGCATTCCATTTGGGCTCCGATTCATGTCCCAGCTGCTCCACTTCCCATCCAGCTATGTGCTTATGGCCTAGGAAAGCAGCACAGGATGGCTCAAGTCTGTGGGCCCCAGCATCCATGCGGGAGAGCCCAAAGAAGCTCCTGGCTTGAGGCTTCAGATCAGCTGAGTTTCAGCTGTTGCGGCTGAGTTTCAGCTGTTCTAGGAATGAACCAGCTAAAGACATCCCTCTATCCTTTCTCTGTAAAATCTGCCTTTCAAAAAAATATTTTTTTAAAAATCTCATAGGAAAATGTATTGTGAAATAACTCAGTGTTGCATGGATTTCAAATCTTTCAGCATCAAAACAAATTTATCTTTTGACTGCTCTCTGCACAAACTTTTCACAGTCCCCATCCACAAGGACGGGCTTCTTGGGTAAACATGGTTTGTAGATCTGTTCCATTTTGCGAATTTCTTTGCTTGCTTGATATTTTTAAACTTGCAGTGTTTTACTGCCCAATTTTTTTTTTTTAAATTAAACATACAGCTGAAGTTTGCCATTCAGAATATTTACAGATAAAACTAATTGTTCTTCAGAAATGGGGGGCTCTGTCCTCCCACGTTTTGACAAAGAGCTGTTGAATCTAGATATCCACTCCAGTTGTCCCCACCTGGCCCTGTGATATTGGCCTGGCCCTGTAGATATTGGGGTTTGCAAACAGCATTTAGTGAGAACCCGTCTTTCGAGTCACGCTTGGGGACGAGTCCTGACTCAGCTCCCCTCTGGTTGTTTCTTCTACAGGATGAGACTAATGCGAGTAGTTTCCAGGAGTTGTCATGAGAGTGGATCAAGGCAGTGTGCACAGCTTACAGGGCCAGTCGCCAGTCTCAGCCCTCCAACACAAAAACCTTCTAATCAGGCAGTGACGTAAAGTGCTCAGCGCTCTTCTTGGCACTTAGTAAGAGCTCAATAAATTACAGCCATTACCACATTGGTTTGGGGAGCTATTTTAGGACTAAAAGAGATGTGCTGGCTCCATGGCAAGACTTTTTTTTTTTTTTAAGCAATATGGAAAGAAAAGAAATCAAGAATTCCCCAAGGAAGATACCACACTGATATGGGAAACTATGCCACCCCAAGTCACACACTCATCACAAAGTGAACTTGGCCATTTATCTAAGTAACATATTGCTAGCTCCCAGAAATAACTACTATTTAGCATTTCTATCTATTTCCTTCCAGGCTTTTTTTTTTTTCGCCCCTGTGCTTTCACACAAAAATGATTTTGCAAAATTGGGTTCACGCTGTTCTTACTTAAACTTTTTTTAAAGAGTATTTCCCCGTATCAGTAAACCTCCGAAAAACAGGATAAGGTTGGACTCGCTTGTGAATAGCAGAGAATGGAGCCAAGACAGTCGCTGCAAATGCATCCACGGCAGGGATGTGATCAGGATACAGAAATAAGCACTGCCCTGGCCCTCAGCTTTAAGCTAAGGTCCCAGGGCAGACAGAAGCAGAAACCATGGATGAAGCAAACTGGGAAGATGTTCAAGGGTGGGCATACACAGAGCAAGGTCCAGCGGCTACAGGTGAGGGATGTTGGGGACCCAACAGGGCAGGTGTGAAACTTGGACTGTGAGGACCCAAGATCCCAGGATAACGCAAAAGGGAAGAAAGAACTAAGAGATATTTCTGGAGGTGATGAAGTATGCATATACTTTAAAAAGTTAGCTTCTATTGAAAAGTATGCACATACTTTGAAAAGATAAGCTTTTATTGGTGCAAAAAAAAAAAAAAACAACCCTGGAAACCCATGCATTTTTTCCCCATCAAACAGTCATGGAAAATGCATCTTACATATTAGTTCTACATTGCTTTTGCACAAAAACAAACTTACTTAAAAAAAATTATATATATATATATATTATTCCATTTGGAAAGGCAGAGAAACAGCAAGAGGGCGCTCTCTTCATCTAGTTTGCTCTGTAAGTGCCTGCGACCACTGGGGCTGGGTCACACTGACACTGGGAACTGGCAACTGGGGACACAATCTGGGTCTCCCATGTGGGCAGCAAGGGTTCAAGCACTTGGACTATCACCTGCTCTCTCCCCGGAAGCTGGAGTTAAGAGCAGAGCTGAAACTTGAATTAGGCACTCCAGTATTAGATGTGGCTAGCCCAAGCAGTGCTTTTTCAGTACTGTGCCAAGTACTCATTGTAAATGTAGCATGCAGTCCCATCCTCCATGAACTCTCTGAAGTGCTCTCCCAGAATTGCGGAGACTATAACTTCATTCTGGCCAGAGGAGATTGTCCCTATAGTTTGTCAGCTGGTGGTCTTCTTACAGGTCCAACCTGTTAAATATTTCTGTGAAAACCAAAAATGAGCAAAAATGGTCACCATTGCCTCTACTGTGTACCGTGGTTCTTACAAGTTCTAGCCCATGGGTGATCAAATAAAATTGAGTTGCAAGCAATGCAAAAAATGTGGAGAGAACCGTTATTTTTTCCTGGATGGTGAAATTAGTCTACTTAGAAAGCGAAAGGCAATTCATTAGAGGGAAATATTAGAAAGGATAAAAGATTTCAGTCAGGTGGTTTCTTACAACAAAGCTATAATAATTAAGCCATTGTGCTGGCATTTAAAAATAACCTTTTTCGAATAGTTTTTCAATGCTGACAAATAATAAAGAAAATAAGAAGCCGGTCATTATTCCAAATTAAGATAATCCCTGTTCAGCTAAAAGAAAGTGTGTACTTAGTTGGAGAATCCAAGTGGTATATGAAGAATTAGAAGTGTTTCCCTCACGACCAAATATTTTCCCTTCTGATAACTTACTGGAATGATTCTTCTTAGCTGTAAAAGGAGTGAAGAGTTATGTCTAAGCTGAAGTTTAAACTTTGTTTAGAGGTTAACCAGAGGGGTTCTGCATTCAGAATAGCAATTAGCACGGCACTTGGGATGTCTGCTTCACACACAAGAGTGCTTGGGTTTGAGTCCCACCTCTATGTCCATTTCCTCTTCCTTCCTGGGGGCAGCAAGGGCAGCGAGGAATGGCTGCAGTCCGTGTCACTCATCTGGGAGGCCTGCACTTGCTCCTTCCAGGCTTTGGGCTGACCCAGTCCTGACTCTTCCGGGCATTTAGAAATGAAACCAATGAGTGGAGATCTCTCTCTCACGCTCTCCCTTCCAATCTCCAGAACTACAAGGAAAACATTTCTGGTGTTGATAAGCCACTCAGTCCAGGACACTTAGCAATAGCACTAGAGCCTGGCTAGCACACCTTGGTCCAAAGTCTCTCCAATTTAGGAACCAGAGCTCTTTATAAAACCCTCTTCCTACTGCTCACATGATGATGGGTACTGAGAAGAGGGTTAACAGGTCACAGCTCTTCATGTTCTACTCTTGGTTTTGGGCATGGAGTGAGAGGAAACCAGTGGGAGCTAAGGAGTATAATTTGCCTTCTCCTGCCCCCACAACCCTGGGTGTGCTGACATGTACATGGAGGGGCATGGGCGTGCGCCCCCAATTCAGCTCCCCCAGGTAGAGAACCCCAGAGGAACAAGGTCTAGAGCACCTGCTTTGCCAACTTTGCATAAGGGCCAGACCCAGCTTCCCAGGTCATTTTTGAAGATGGCTTTGCACTTAGTATTTTTAGACCCAAGCCAAGAAATACTGAACCCAGATCAGGAAAGCCAGGAGAAGTGAGTTTGTCATTCAAGGCCCATGCTATCCACATGCTCAGTCTTGAATCTTGAATGGAAGTGAGGCTGTATTTCTCCAGAATGTCCCATCCCCTGGAGAAGGGCAGGGCCTCTGCTCGGTTCTCCAGAGAGAATTTCCTGCATCCTTCTTCTCTGGAGGAACAGCTCCCACTGAAGTGGCTGGATAGGCTTCGGTGGTTGCAGTCCCCCTAAACTTCTGAACAGGCTCTGGCTGGACAGCTACCCTGTGCTTAGAGTTACGGTGGGCAGCCACCTACTGCAGTCCTGGTCCATCTGAGAAACAGGGCCAACTGAACACCCAGAGCTTGGCACCTATCTCAGCCACAAATCCAGCAGGTGCAACCAAAACCCAGCTCAGAGCTCACAACAGAGACTGACTGGGAACCAGAGCTCGGGGTCCAGCAGTGGCCTTCTCCTGTTAGAACTCTGTTGCGATGGATTTGCTTTGAGATATCAGGAAAGAAGAGAAAATCTGTTCCTTGGAAACTTGAGTTAACAAAACAAAAGCGACCCCTGGCTGTAGGAAAGCCTGAGTTCTTGGTGATACCGCCCATATTTGTTATCTGAGGGTAAGGATACCTTTAACAGTGTTTCTCAAAGTCGGTTCACACTGGAATTACCTTAGGAAGGGTAAAAGATTGAAAAACCCCAAGCCCAGCTTCTTTCCCCCAGCTTCTTAGTCTGAGCATACTGAGTTTTCAGAGCTCCCCAGATGATTCTAACTGTGCTGTTAAGGTGGAGCTCCCCAACTCTCAGCTGAGGCCACTTAAAAGTAGGGACAAGAAGGGGCGAGCATCTGGCCTCACTGTTACGTCTTTGGCTAGGACACCTGCATAGCATCCTACATCAGCTTCCACCTCTTGCTCTTTACTGCCAAATTCCTGGTACTGTAGCCCCTGGGAGACAGTGCTGATGGCTCAAGTACTTGGGTCCCTGCCACCTACCTGGGGATCTTGACACGTCTGTCTCCTTGATCCCAGCTCAACTCCAGTCACTGCAGGCATTCAGGGGTGAAACCACAGGGACTTTCTGTCTCTCAAATAAATATGAACAAGGGACTAGTATTTCCTAACGTACAATCGGGTCCAAACAATGTGCTTCTAACTATCTTGCACATGAAATTGCCACTTCTGTGAACAGTGATTTGGTCTGGTCTTTTTCTAATGATGCACTGGAGTGAATAGAAATGTATACTGTGTCAGTTTTGGACAGGCACATGTTTGGCTGACACGATTGTGTTCTGGTCAATATGAACTCCTTCACACACCCCCAATAGGGTCATATGATTTGACTTCACAGCAGAATGACAAAATGGGTAATTTTTTTGGGGGAAAAAAACCTTTTTTTTTTTTTTAAACACATCACTCTTTCCCCCCAGGACTCCTGTTAATCTTTTGATATTCAAACCAGGCGGTGGTGTGTCTATCATCATCATTCTTGTCAATCTTCTCTTCTTCCGTGGTTAGCTTGTGTCCCTCTGGCAGGCTGTCACTGGGTGCGTGTTGGCACATCACGCTTCTTCTCTGATTTGCCTTGTGTTGTCACATGCTGACAAGAGCTGACAATCACATCGAAGCAGTCTAAGAGTGAGGTGGCAGTGTGCTGAGTGGGGAGGTGGAGCTGAGCTCAGACTCCGTTGCCGGGTGGTGGATGGCTACACCTGTTCCCATTAGGGCAGAGCCCACTGGCCGGTCCACCCAGCCTCACATGTTCAGGGCTGTGGATAACAAATTCATGCTTCATGAGGACTCTGAACTGAATGTGGTCTCTGCGTAAGAGGGTTTAGCAATTATGAGTTGCCACTTGTCCTCGTAGCAGTGAATGAATTCATGAGAAATAAACATCTGTGGGATAGCTGTGGGTGTGCATCTTGTTTTCATTTGTTCTACAGATGTGTAGCCCACGTTTGTGTGAAGCATTGTTCTGAGCACCTGCGATTTGTCAGGAAACAAAACAAACTAGGTTCTGGGTCTCAAGGCTGCAATGCTCCCGTCAAGGAGAGAGCTAGAGTAAACAAATTAATAAAGGATGCACGTGCGTTAGTAAGAAGGACAGAGTCATTTCAGATAGCGGGAAGAACCGTGAAAACAAGAAGGACTGGAGTGAGGGGAGGGCTTTTATGAAATTCTGCCCCGAAAATGTGACCTGCGTGATAAGGTGTGAAAAAGGAGCCTACCCCACACAAAGGGCATGAATGAGCAGAACAAATACCCTGGGTGTGTTTCTGGTACTCTGGGCAGCGCATCACTTAAAGGAGCAGAGAGAGCTGCGTTGCAAAGTGGGGTCAAGCCAGGCTTAGGAAGCAGCAGGTAGAGACCACCAGGTCCCTTATAGGCCTGGGTGAGGTGGGATGTGGAGCCTGCTTTTGAAGGGCTTTTGACACAAGGGAAGCACAGATTTCAAGAACATTTCCATGGAAGTCATTAACTTGGCGAGGAGTCGGAATGAAAGTGCACCTTGGAGGAATCATTGGAAGTAACCTTGAACTCTTTGGAGAAGCAATGGTGACAGGGTCAGAGTTGCAGTGCCTTGGGTGCACAGCCACATCCACCCAGAGGGAGAGACTCCGGTCTTGGACCCCAGCATGGGGAAGCTGCACTTAGACCTCCTGTATTCAGATGTCAGATGCTCTGCTTCATCAGTCCTTTGGGTAGACTTGGGGAGCTTTGATATCAGATATTTTCCCTGAGCCTTCGTCATTTGGCTAATTGGGAGTTTGAACTGAAAACTGAGCCTAGGCCAGAGGCCAGATCCCAGATCCCAAGGAGCTGGGAGTCCAGCCCATTATAGTCTGTGAGGCAGGGCATGCTCAAGTTCATTGTTACAGCTTGAGAGTCCATAAGCTTTGAGATATCATTAACCTAGGAGGCAGAATAATGAACTTGGGGTCATGTAAAGCAAGCGATAGACAGAGAATGGGAACTGGAAATTGTTTCATATTCACATAAAAGCATTTGGATGTCACACCAAAAAAACCAAAAGCTTGTTGATCTTTCTTATTTAGTAGCTCCTTCTCCCTCTTGTTCCTTCTTCCTCTCCCTCTCTCTTAGCCCTTCTGCCTTCCATCACAGGATAATGCAGCAAAAAGCAGCCCCTCAGTAGATGCTGGTCCCTCAAGCTGGGAGCTTCTTGCTTTTAAAACCATTAGAACTGAGTCTCTGATCGTTGTCAATGACCTGGTATGTGGTATTCTGTGAAAGCTGCACCCCAACAGACCTCCGACTTCTTGGAGGTTCTGTAGGAGTAGGCAAGTATGGCAGGGATGTGGTGGGAGTGCAGAACAGGCCTCTGCCTTGTGCCTGGTTTTTGCTTCCGCAGGTGTCACAGGTGCCAGCAGATGCTAATGTCATACCCAGCCCAGCTTCTCAGAGACACACAACAGCCTTGAGATCTGCTCCTCTAATGCCTCGTAAGCACACCCTAACCACCCACCACTGGCTTGCTCACGCCTGTAAGGAGCGTGCCAACGACACAACGACAATACAACAAGTGCGAGTTTGGAGTTTGAAAAAGACTTTTAAGTACAATGTGGAATAGTCTTCATTTAAGAAAGCAATTCAGAAGAATTTTTTTTTTTAAGGCAGCATCCTAAGAGACCTGGGCTTGAATTCCTGGCTCTTACAAACTCAGTAAATATGTCCAGAATCCGTGGAGCTCACGTCGAGCTGTCTGTGAAGAGCCACATTGGGAGACATTTTGTGCCATTCCTACTGTGCTAAACTGATAGATCGGGCAAAGCCTCCTGGATCTGTTTCCAGCTCGCCTGGACTGCTCATTTCAACCCTAGCTGGCCAGCTCTGCCCAGCACTAACAGATATGCTCCCAAACAAATCCGTCCTGGGGCCCTGACATTTATCCGGCATCTTTTACTCTCTTCTATTCATTAAGCATGGGCGGTTGCTATGGCAACCATTAACTGCACCTGACATCCAGGAATAGTTCCGGCGCTCAGAGCCAATGCCGCCCTGGGATTCAGTTCTGCAAGGTGCAGAACCTGGCAACCTCCCCGTAACATGTGTGGATGTCCTGGGGTGTGTCCATGCAGCTGAGCTCTCCTGGGGGCCTCATGGCTGGACCGGCAGCTTGGGGTAGGAGAGGCCTTCGTGCCTGCTGCTCTTTCTGCCTTCCACCTTCTCCCAGTTGTTCAGGGAGTATCAGGGGCCTTGTTCCCCTGAATGCATCCAGTAATTCTTGCACAGAATGTTTGAGTATATATATATTTATTTAAAAAAAATACATTTAGCTATTTTGCTTGAGAAGAATGAGAGAGAGAGAAAGAGAGGAGATTCCCCCTTACAAGGGAGCCTGGAACTCAATCAAGTCCCCATGTGGGTGCCAAAAGCTCAAGCTCTTGTGTCATCAGCTGCTGCCTCCCAGGAGGCACATTAGCAAGATGTTGGAATCAGGAGCATAGCTGGGTGTCACACCCCAACACAGGATGTGTGTGTCCCAGCTGCTGTCTCAATTCCTACCCCCAACGCCCACCCCAGAACTTGTGATTAAATGTGCGAGCTGATTATCTTGCTTAAATCTAGATTGCCTGGCTTATTTTCTAGCCTTTCACTAGACTCTAAGTACTGCTACATCGCCAACATTTTGCACAAGGTTTTTGATAGGTAGTAAGTGATATGTATGTGTGTGCGCACGCGCGCATGTACTTGAAGAAATCTTACATGAAGTGGCTTCCCATTGGATAATGGCAAGCTTCCTGAATCTGCTCTCAGGTCCTATGTGATCCCGACACCTGTCCCCCACAGATCTTCGCCACAAACTCCCCCCTCACAGGCTTTGCTTCTCCATCTCACTTCAAACACCCTTCCCTGTCCATCTTCCATTTGATTGATTCCTTCTTGTGCTTGAGCTCTTACCAGAAATTGTCCCCAGGCTGATGTCACCCAATTATTTGCTCTCCAGCACTTTGTGCTGTTCATTCAAGAACGTGGTATGAATAATTAATGATCGGTTTAATTATATGTGTGCTTATCCCACTTCCCTAACAGTTCCAAGAGAGTATTTCTATTTTATTCGCTGCTGTCTTCCAAATACCTGGCGTTTAGGAGGTTATTGGGTCAATGAATATTTCCTCCAAGTTCATGCTTTTCCTTAAGCTTCTTTTGTCGGCATCAGCTGTCAGGGAGTGTTCTTTGATTTCAGGGCTTTCTACGGTGGATAGCCCAATTGCCTCAGGTCCTCTTTCCTTTCTCAGGGCTGTGGCTCTGTCGTTTGGGGCTCCCAGGCCCAGTTCACTCCTTAAAGATACAGTCTCATGAGGAGGGTGCTTCAGCCAGCGTCACTTTCACCTCCACCTCCTTCAGCACATAGGACAATCACCTTCTGGTAGCAGTCCCCTGCATGCGGCTGGCCTGTTTCTGACCTGAACCACCAGCCTGGCACCTCTGGTCAGACAGCCATAGTTGTGCTAGCCCAGGGTCAAGTGGTGGTGGAGAGAGCCCATGGTGTGTTTCTCTGGAATGGCCGGGGCATTGAGCTCACAGGAGGAGACTTTGCACAGTGGTCTGATTCCACTATGCAGAAGGGCTTCTCCTCTCTTTAGCTGTATGCATGTGTGTATGTGTGTACAGGGTAGGGAGGCGACACTATCTTCAGCTTCAGGAGTAGCCATGGGATTCAGTCATGGCCAATCAGAATCCCAATTCATCAGCTACTATGGGCAATTATGGGATCTAGATCTGGCCAATCAGCACATTCCATTATGTGGCCAGAATGGTAGATCCAGGGATGGGCAAATGCCTGTGCTGACTCCATGAGCATAGCCCTGGAACTTGGGCTTGAATTGTTAGGAGAGAAAAATACTCTTTTTCCTTTGGATTGCTAAGTTCAATGTCAGCTGGGTCTGCAACTGCTAAAAGCAAGCTTGGGGGTGAAATCAACACCGAGAATGTTGAGCTGACAGGCGTTGTTGATTGACATTCTGATGGCAGTTAGGTCCCTGCATCCAGCTGTGCTTAAATTTGGTAAATCTGAAGGATGTTTTAGGGGCTGGAGTTGTGCTACATTGGGTAAAGCTCTGCCCACCTGCAATGCTGGCATTGCATAGGTACCACTTCATGACTCAACTGCTCTACTTATGCTAATGGCCTGGGAAAAGCAGTGGAAAATGGCTCATGTGTTTGGACCACTACAACCCACATGGGCAAAGGGCGAGCTCCTGGCTCCTGGCTTCAGGCTGACACAGCCCTAGCCATTGAGGCCACTTGGGAAGCGAACCAGTGGGTAAAATATATCTGTCTCTTGGTTTCTCCCCCTCTTGCTGTAGCACTATCTTTCAAACAAATAAATCATTTTTTTTTTATTATTTGAAAAGAAGAGTGATAGGGACAGAGGAGGAAAACCAAAAAGAGAGAGAGAAAATCTTCCACCACTGGTTTACTTTCCAAATGGCCATTCAGGTCAAAGGCAGGAGCCTGGAACCCCATCTTCATCTCCCACACGGGTAGCAGGTGTTTGCACACGTGGGCCATCTTCCACTTCTGTTCCAGGTGTGTTAGCAAGGAGCTGGTTCTCTCTAATCTGGAGTGTTGACATTGCAGGTGGTGAGTTAATATACTGCACCACCACGTTGGCCCCCAAACCTTGAGGATTTTAGTCACATAAGGCAACAGAGTTGCACCAACCAGTCACTGACTGTGGTTACGAAAATATTTGTGAGGAGCTTCTTGGGAAGGAATGGGTTTATTTTGGCTCACAATGTGGGGATCAGTTTAGTCTCAAGTTGACCACTCAATCTGGAGTTGGAGAGAGGCAGCCAACAGCAAAGCAAATGTCGATGAAAACTCACACAGGGAGCCAGGAAGCAAAGAGAGAGAAGCCAAGGCAAACAGCTGCAATAACCAAGCCTCTGGGGACTGGAGCCCTGGCCGCAGCCTGCAGCCCTGGTATCCTATGTAAGCAGTCGTTTGTGTCCCAGCTGCTCCACTTCCAACCCAGCTCCCTGCTGATCGCCTGGAAAGTAGCAGAGGAAGGTCCAAGTGCTTGGGCCCCTGCACCCATGTGAGAGAAAAGAGGAAACTCCAGGCTAGCGGCTTCAGATTGACTCAGCTCCAGCAATTGCCACCATATGGAGAATGAGCCAGCAGATGGAAGATTCTCTCTGTTTCTCCTCTCCATAAATCTAATCTGCCTTCCAATAAAAAGCCATCCTTTCCTTGATGGCTCAAAGGCTGAATCCTCGCCTTGCAAATGCTGGAATCCTTTATTGGTGCTGATTTATGTGACAGCTGCTCCGTTCCCCATCCAGTTCCCTGCTTATGGCTCAGGAAAGCAGTAGAGGATGGCCTAAAGCCTTAGGACCCTGTACCTGTGTGAGAGACCTGGGAGAAGCTCTTGGTTCCTGGCTTTAGATTGGCTCAGCTCCCGTCATTGCAGCCATTTGGGGAGTGAATCGATGGATGGAATATCTTTCTGTCTCACCAAACACTTAAGCTGAGACTTCAGAGTTTAAACATCTGTGTGAGCTTAGGGAGCAAAGATTTGGTCCATGTATAGCAATGGTTTCTCTTATTTGCATTGGAAAGTACACACACACACACACACCATTTAGCACAGGAGGCAGGTGCCTGGTGCCCTGGTTAAGATGTCGCTTAAGACACCTACATCCTGGTTCTGATCCCAGCTGCTCTGTTTCCTTTCCAGCTTCCTGCTAATGTGCACCCTGGAAGGCAGCAGCCTCCAGAGCCTTAGTCCTTAGGTCCCTGCCATGTACGTGGAAGACCTGGATTGAATTCTGGGCTCCTGGTGTCAGCCTGGCCCAAACTTAGTTGTTGCGAAGATCTAAAGAGGGAATCGACGGATGTGAGATTGCAATCTCTCTCTGCATTTCAAGTCAAATTAAAAAACAACTATTTTTTAAGTGACCCTTCAAACTACTTGGTGGAGAATAGCATGGGGACACAGGAAAAGGAAGCAAAAACAGATGCAGAGTCAGACAGGGCCATGTGGTTATCAGGCAAGGACAGTGGGCCAGGGCAGCGTGGGCTCCAGAGGTGGGAGAACCAATGTGTCCAGCTGAGATGGTGCAGCCAGCCCTGAAGGGCCCCACTTCTCATCCTCAGGCTTAGTCAATTGCTGACAGACTGTGCTCACGAAATATACATTGCACCTGGACTGGACACACACAGATTTTGTACTTGTCAGTATTTCCTGGACAATGCAGTCCATTTAAATGTATTCACAGAGCATGTACATCCTCCAAGTTATTGTAAATCATCTAGACATGATGTCAAGTCCACGAGAGGGCGTGTCCATATGGGATCTATATAAATTCAGTGCCGCATTCTATGTAAAAATGGAGCATCTTCCAATTGGGGTGTCTTTGGGGTGGGGGGAGTTGGGACTAATGCCCCAGGGAAGCAGAGCAGGTAAGACGTGGTGTGAGGAAGCACACAGACCCAGGGAGAATGTCTGAGGTTTTGCTTTCTGTGACTGAGGCCCATCAGAGTACCAGGATCAAGAAAACTGGACGAGAGACATAATTACCAAAGAAATGAAAAAGCTCGGTTCATTTGCAGGAGGACAGAGCTGCATTCATACATCCATGTGGCTTTATGGGCTCTGTATCTGTTAGAAACACTAACAAAGGAAAGCAAACATGGGTTGTCACTACCTCTGCGAGTAGGAAAGGGGATAATTTCTTCATCTAGAAAGCAGGTATAATCCTAACCTTGAACTGTTGGGGTTGTCCTGAGGCACCTACAGGAATAAATAGGTGAACCCTATAGTACCATGACACACAGACTCTCAGCCAGCACTAGTGTTCATGTGTTGGTCCTGGTGTGATTTCTAGGGGCTACAATCCCTCATCCAAAATGTCCAGAAAGATTACACCCCATGGAGCTTACTTAGCAGCAAAGCACTGAAGTCATCCACTCATGACGGGTCTGACTTGGTGTGATCACATCCAAGCTTCCCCATGGAGCAGGTGGCAACTTTGATGGCAGCGTCTGGCCCAAGGGTTGGAAAGTCATCTTGGGCCTTGTGTCCTCCGTCCTGCTAAAGCCCTAAATACCCTTAAAGGTTTTTCAAAATGTACCTATATGTTTTTGTTTGAGAAAAGCAGAGAGGCACAGAAAGAGAGAGAGAAAAACAGAGATAGATTTTTTTTTCATTCTCTAGTTCACTCTCCACATGCCCACAGCAAGCCCGGCTGGACTCCATTGCGGTCTCTCACCCAAGGACTTGGGGCATCTTCTGCAGGAAGCTGCATTCGGAAGCGGAGCCAAGACTTGAACAGAGACACTTTGAGGTGGGTTATGGGCCTTGCAGACAGCGCCTTACCCGTTGCATCAAATGTTCCCTCCCAAATCCTAAACATTTGGATCCCCGAAGGGCATTCGGGTAGAGAAATGTTGATCTGTATCCAGAGGCCTGCAGCAGTTTACACATTCTCCAGTCTTGATGTGTTTTTCCATCTATTTATGGCACTTGTTTCAGCTTTTGCCTTCTATTTCTCTTTAAATCAACTCACTTTCCTTTTTAACTTAAATTTATTTTAAAAGGAAATTTGATAACCCAACTGGAAATGGAAAGCAAGGACCTCTGGCCATAAATAGCAGGTCCCTAGAAGAATAAACACAATGAAAACAAAACGATGTTATTAAATCCCAGCTCGATGCCGTGAATTGAAAAGGAAATAGCTTTCTCGCCAGGTGGGGAGATGTTATTTAATGTCATATCCATACATAGACACCATACCATATCCATACAAAACACCATATCCATACAAGACACCATAGCCCATACTAGAGGCCACCTGTGAAACAAGAACCTCTTGCCAGTGGGGCTGTGGGGAAGCCTGTGGGTAAAGGAAAGGGCTGGTTACCCCTTTCTTTCTAGGCTGGGAGGACACATAACACCCTCAGCAGCTGTCCTTCAAGTGATTAGAACAGACAGAATATGCCCCCAATCAGTCTGTCCCTACTTGTAACAGGAAATTTTGTTCTGAGCTCTAAGACCCTTAGGGCTAATAATAGCACCATAACCCCCTCCCCATCACTGCTCAGATTTTACTATAAGGCTAGGTAAGATAAGACCTGGCACATGGTATCTGCTTAATGAATGTCATCAATTAAAATGATGATGATGATGATGGAGGTGATAGTGATCAGGATAGGAAGAAATAAAGGAGCAGGTGTGTTCTGATTGCTAAAGAAGTTCACCCAAGACATGCTTGGAGGAGCCCTTTGCCCCAAGGGTGAGAGTCAGAGATGGGCGACCATGTGTTGCTGGTGCCATGGTTTACCCAGGGGGCAGGGAAGCAAATGGCTGGCCCTGGCAGGAGGCAAGGCTTTCGATGCTGAGCGCTGGGGAGGCAGCTGGTGCTAGTTCATTCATCTGTCCTAGAGCACCTACTCTGATCTATGCAGCACATCTGGCTCTTGGGAGTCAGAAGAGCATGGCATCAGCAAAGTGCCTGCTCTTGTAGATACAGGGGGAGAAAGAGAAAGGACAAGGTCGGTGCTGTGTGGAAAAGATGCTGGAAAAGAAATAAAGAAGATGTCAAGATCTCCAGTCACAGAGGGGACTGGAGCAGCCTTCCAAGAAGGGATGGATGAGCAGGAGCAGTCATGCTGGGAGCCTGACGCAAAGCATCAGGACAGGACGACCAACAGGTGCGAAGGCGTGGAAGGCTGGAATCCTTGCTCCACTGGGAAAGTGCTCCTCAAACTTCAAGGCATGCAGCCTGCCCTGCCAGGCTTGGTAAAGCACAGTTACCCAGATCGCACTTCCAGGGGACTGACCCAGCAGACCTGAGCCAGGGGTAGGGGTCTACACTTCAAACCAGCCTCTGAGAGACACAGCTGCTCATGGTCCAGGGTCCCCACCACACCGGATGCCAAAGCCAACTGGCTCAGGAGTTCCAGGAGGGAGACTTCTGACTTCTTGCTGTGACTTGAATGTAGTTTGTCTCCCAGGGGCTCCCTGGTATGGCAGTGTGAGGCTCCATGGTACCTTTAAGAGGTAGGGCCCATGGCAGGTGATTAGACCATTGGGGGTGTCACCATTGGCAGAGACAGAGCTGGTCGCTAGGAGGAGTTAGTTCTTGACTGAGTTGGTTCTTTAAATAAGGCTACAACATTCACTTGGCCTTTTTCTTCTCCATGTTCTCCTGACATAGCTGAGAAGGTCCTCACTGAGGCCCAACAGGTAGGACCACTCCACCTTGAGCTTTCAGCCTTTTAAACTGTGAGCTCTGTAAACTTTCCTTTATAAAGTACCCAGCCTCAGCTGTTTTCATAGAGCAACAGAAACTAGATGGTTACAGGTGTACTCTGCAAACACAGGTGCTGTGCTCAGAGCAGTGGAAGTGGTGCTGCCTTTTCAGGTTTCTAGATGGGCCAGAACAAGACCACAGTGTCTCTGGCCATGCCTTTGCCAAAGTCACAGTCTGGTCTGAACTGAAAGGAGGGCCTGTAGCTGGCTCCAAAAAAGCCAGGCCCAGGTCCTATCTCACCCATTCCTCATAGATGGTGGTTCCTCGCACTTTTGCCCGTGGTCGCCAGCCCATGAGCACATCTGTTCTCTCCTTCTCATTATCTCACCTTCCATCTCACCTTCCATCCTGCGGTTCCTCTTGAAGCACTGACCTGGCCCCATGGCCTTAAAGTAGCCTACCTGGACAACTGGGTAGATGTGAGCTCAGACTCAGGAAACAGCCAACAGCAAGTTCAAACTTGCCTACGCTTGCCTCTGCCTCTTCTTGCCTGGGTAACTTTGTTGCAGCCCTTCAACCTTCATTATCCTTGGCTGGTAAGCCACTGAAATGAGCAGATACAAGCAGAGGACCCCCTGAGATGCAGGAAGTGTGGGCAGTAAAAGTGGCAGATGGTTGCCATGCAGCCTGTCACTTCCCTAGTGGGGTATTTCATTCTGAGGGGTTCCCTAGATTCAGTCCAGGATGCTGGCGTGCCGGTGTCTCTGTCCTTGGTACTGGACTGGCTGTTGGCCCTGCTAGATGATCCTAAGTTATTGTCTGTGATTTCCTGTTGAGGACGCTGTCGCTCATGGAACTGAAGCTGTGTGAGGTGATCTGGCCAAACCAGTGAGCTGGAATTGAAACCTGAACTGACTATTTCTACTCTGCATGGCCTTGGGGGACTCCAGACAAGCTGGACAGAGAAAGACACAGCCATCACCTCCCAGCAGCCAGGGGTAGACAAGGTAGACAGCCTGGATCTGGACAGGTAGGCAGGGGAGGATGGCTTGGGGCCTTTTGAAAGGAGAGACTCTGGGCCATCTTAGTTGCAGGCTGCTGCGAGGAGGGCTGGGAAAGTGTCCAGAGCACAGTGAGGCCACAGATGATCAATCAGTGGACGCCCCAGTGAGCAACATGGCGCCCGTACCATACTGGTTCTGGGGGAGGGGGGGACATGGAGAAGTGGGCCATGACCTTCCCGCTGGAACTCTGTCTCCTTGGAGCGAGAGTGCACAGGCATGCCAAGAGGGATCTGCTGCAGAGCAGGCAGCGGATACTCCCAGAGTGCTGGCCATCCCATCAGGGCTGCAGCTCCAAGTGGAGACTGGGCAGGGCATGTCTCAGAGGCTGGCAGAGCCCACAGAGGAGGGCCCTCACCAGGGGTCACCAGAGGAGGTGGGAAAGGAAGGTTATGGCTGTTCTCCATATCCTCAGTAAGGGCCAGTTGTTCCTGAGATCCCCCAAGAAGGATGGACTTCAAAGTCAATGCTATAGTCTGGTTCCTGGGCTGTGTGGCCTTGGGCAAGTTACCTGCCCTCTCTGAACCTCCTTCATCCTCTGAAAAATCAGCATAAGGATAGCCCAACTCCCGGGATGAAATGAGGCCATGCGTAAGGAGCATGCGTGTGGGCTGGCATGGTCCTCATGGCTAGATATATATATATATATGTCCCTGGGTTCCCACGGACGCCCAGCACACAGGAGGCAGAAATCCCAGTGAATTTGCCAAGGACTCCCGCCTCCTCCACCTCTTCTTTCTTCAGCCCTCTCCCTCTTGTTGTGGTGCCTACAGGAGTCTCATACCCCACCCCAGGTAGGCAAGGGAAGCTTCCAGATTGGAGCTGTGGATGCCAAGGGTATGTAGTATGTGATCAATGATGACCACAAGGAGCGTGCTGATCAGAACAGGAAGAGGCATTCCAACGGCACAGCAAGCACACCCCAGAGGTCTCCCTGCCTGATGCTTGGGTGAGAGAGCAGAAAGAAGACTCCTGGCGGGAGACATGGAGTGAGTCAGCAGTGTACCCAGCTCCTGGGGGAGGGGCACACTCAATGAACACTTGTTTGAATTAATAGATTTCCAAAATTAGTTCATAGAGGCACCAGGAAGGGCTGGGGATATGTTTCAGGAAGCAGAAGCATCAAGTGAACAAACCCCTTCTTCCCCAAGTTCCAGGAGCTTCCTCAAGAGTCCCGATGGAGGATGAGAGCATCCTGCTGGCAGCTGCCTCAAGGAAACCTGGGGACTCTATCCCCTTGATGCTCAGAGTCTGCCTAACATGGATCTGTCACCCTCCTCTTGGTGGCCCAGGAGTCCTAATGGTGCAGGGCCCCTGGAAGGCACAGAGAAAGAGTGAGAGGGGGAGGAGGAGGAAGAAGAGGAGGAGGAAGAGGAGCAGGAGGCGAGTCCTTGGCAAGTTTTGTCTGGTTTCAGAGTGACGCTGCCACCTGCCTGCTGGGAAGTCCGTGGGAACACAGGGACATATATATCTATACCGCGAGGGTTGAGGTGGCCCACACACACAGCACATTCTGATGGCTAATAAGTCCCTGGGTAAAGAAGCAGCTGCAGCTCAGCTCTGCTGGAGCCTTAGCGAGAGCCTGCAGATTCTGCCAGAGCTTTTTCTGTTTCTCGGTGTCCTGAGGCTAAGGTCAAGGCCATTGAGTGCAAAGCCTTAGAGCTGTGGTCACAGTAGGGCGGCAGTGTGTGTGTGTGTGTGTGTGTGTGTGTGTGTGTTTGGAGGGTTGGAGGGGGACAGGGATCATGCCACAGGTCCAGGTTCCTGGTTGCAGGACCTGAGCAGTCCCACAACTAGATCTTTGGTTGACCTTCCAAAGTGTAGAAAAATCAAGGCTTTTCAGAACAAACAAATGGTCCAAGCAGCTGCCAGGAGCCTCCACTCTGGGGCCAGATCTTAGCTTCAGACCCCAGTACCTCCACTTTGACCTGTGTATCCCAAGTCTTCTTTTTCTTCATCTGTACACTGGAGACTGTCATGGGATTGAGCTCAGAGGCTACTGTGAGAAATCAGCATTCCTAAATGGAAAGTTCTTAGAACACCGAACATACTCTTAAGGACAATCAGTCCCCCAGCTTTGCGGAGAAATCATTCTGTCCACAGCATGTCCTTCCATTGTTGCCGCCAAATCCTACCAGGTACCCCCAGGGGATGGTATGTGAACCATGATTCATGCGTTCACTCAACAGGCATTGTGCTGGGAGGCCTGTGCACAGCTGAGCCGAGTTGAGTAATGTGGCCACTCAACCAGGAGGGCACAACTGCAGCTGGAAGCTTATCCAGTGGTTTTCTCAAACCAACAATGGTTCATGGCTTATGGTTTCTCATAAAGACGGAAGTGGCTCTCACAGGGGCTGGGAAAACTGGGTTTGAACCCTGCCTCTGACACCTGCTACCATGACCTTGGGCAAGAGACTTAACCTTTCCAAGCCTGCGTCGTCCCATAGCACAGTTGTTGGGAGGAAACGACCTACAGCAGGAGAAAAGCCCTGTCAATATGAGGTAGTAAATGTCATTTGCTTGCTGCCTGCATTGTCTAGTCTACCTCCCCAGGAGTCCTTCTTTGCTTAAATGCCTCAAACCAATGCTCACTGGAGGATGTTCAAGCGGTCTGATTCTACTGCTTTGCTAGCTGTGTGAACTCACGCGTGTTGGCTTGATACGTCTGTGCCTTTATTTCCACATTTTCCAAAGCAAGAATCATACAGTGTAGGGTTCAGTTAGCTAGCTCAGGGAAGCACAGGCCTGTGCCATATCATAAAGTTTAAAACTGTTCACTGTTGCCATTGATCCTGACCCTCCATCTGCAATGCTGATACCCCATCTGTATGCCAGTTTGTGTCCCAGCTGCTCCACTGATCAAGCTCCCTGCTTATGACCTGAGAAAGCAGCAGAGGATGGTTTAGGCCCTTGGACCCCTGCACCATGTAGGAGATCCGGAAGAAGTCCCTGGCTTGGATGAGCCCAGCTGGCCGATGTGTCCATTTGAGGGGTGAGCCAATGGATGGAAGATCTCTCTTCTCTTCCTCTTGCCTGTCTGTCTCTCCTCCTCTCTCTGTAGTGCTGCCTTTCCAACAAAAACAAATCTTCAAAAATAAGCCTCTTTTTCTTTCGACCATCTCTGCCACTTATTTAATCCAGATTTGGTGATAAGTAAGACCTAGAAGTCTCTGTCTCTTCCTGGAATTCTAATGAAGAAAATTCCTTTTCTGTTGTTGTTCTTTTTTTTTTTTTTTTATGATCTTTACATAGTTGATTAGGGCTCAAAGGGACACATCTTAGTTGGCTCTTGTAGGGTCTTGGAAAGATTGACCATCATAACCAACACTTAAAAACCCTTAGAGTTCATACACAAGTTGAGAATGGTTTCTCCCCTGAAATCCAAAGGCGTGGCAACAGCAGGCCTACCTTCCCTGCCACACAGTCTCTGGTTTACCGCAATCCTGAGCCAGCCCCTTCTCTCATGCACAGCCCACCCAGCCTCTGTGGGCACCTGAGATCACGACCCTGCACACAGATTCAAGAGCTTCTTAGTCGCCTCCTCAAAGCCCATGGCCCACACCTTGGGAACAAAAGACCAACTCTTGCTCTGTGAGGTAAAAGCAGCTTGGAAGCCATTCAGATCAAACGGCCTTAGTCATAGCTCACAAGAAGACTCTACAAAGTGAGAAATAAACATAAAAATAACCACAGCCTTCCATCTGGAGTCCTTCTCTGATGTGAGTGGTCTCTGGAACTCCAAGTGGGTGAGTTAGACATGCAGTACTTTTTGGGTTTTGATCCCTTCAAGCAGAAAGGACTGTGTGTTCCGCTTATAGAAGGAGAAACGCTATCCTAGGATATGCCATTCTGTCATCTCCCCCTCACCCTCTCTCTCTCTCTCTCTCTCTCTCTGGTGTGTGTGCAGACGAAGAGTTTCAGAACACATTTTCCTATCCCTGCCCCCACATGCCTTTCAAAGTTCATCAAAGGCAGTATGGCAATGTGTACCAAAAACTTTGAAAATATGGTTGCCTTCCAGGTAAGGGAGGCTAGAATAGCCGTGTGATGCTGAGGTCCAATTGGAAACACCAATATGGAGTCACGTAAGACAAACATAGGTGGATCACTATAGAGCTAATTATAAGTACATCTGCACACATGAGCCAATATACACACAAAAGCCAGGACTAGACTAGGCCAAAATCAGGATCTGGGAAGTGAATCCAGGTGGTCCTGGCTTTTGCAGACATTTAAGGGGTAAACCTACAAATGGGAAATCTTTCTCTCACTCCACTTTTGAAATGAAGAAAATAAACAAATGGATTTTGAAAAGAAAACCTATTAAACAATAAGCCACACCAAAATATGAACTGATGGAGGCAGGGCAGAGTGACAGCTAGTTGAAAAAAGATCCCAGTGGCCAAAAGTGGAACAATTTAATCAAGAAAATTTGAAAAATAAAAAGGGGACACTGGAATATAATCCAAAGCTCAAGTGTATTTATGGGCCTGTAATTACGTACATAAATGAATGAATGAATAAATAAGTAAATGGAGTAGAATAGACAAATCTCCTGGGAAGAATTCCAAGTAACGTTTGTAAATATAGCCCCCTCAGAGGGACAGAGGCCAATTCCCCACAGGCGATGCATGTCACGATGACCTTCCGAAGAGGAGAAGACGAGCAAGCCTAGTCAGCCAGCTGTAGGATGAAGGTCAATAACCCCAGCCCCAAGTTTGTGTCCGCGTGCGGCCATTCAGGAAGTGAACCAAGGAGGATCACACACTCTCTGTATTTGCCTTTCCCTTTGTAATTCTACCTCTCAAATAAATAAGTACATCTTTAAAAATAATAATAATAAAGGAGAGACAAAGTGAAAATCTACAGGACACCTAGCCATTCCTTTTCCACATTGTCAAGGCCAGCCAAACCAAGGAAAGTGGAAGAAGCCGGGCCAGATGAGATGATTAAGTGCAATGAGTTACGCTAGAGCAGGAAAAGAGTGTTTAGAGAAGGCTTAAGTATACATGACATTGAATTACTACCGATATTGTTTCATTAGTTAGAACAAGGGCATCGTATTGACATAAAATATTCACAGTGGGAAACAATGTGGTCAGGAGACACTATTCTAGCATAAAAAGTTTATTTTGGGTGGCCTAGAGGCCAAGTCCTCACCTTGAATGCGCCGAGATCCCATATGGTTGCCGGTTCTAATTCTGGCAGCCCCACTTCCCTTCCAGCTCCCTGTTTGTGGCCTGGGAAAGCAGTTGAGGACGGCCCAGAGCCTTGGGACCCTGCAGCTGCACCCACGTGGGAAACCCAGAAGAGACTCCTGGCTCCTGGCTTTGGATTGGTGCAGCTCTGGCCATTGCAGTCACTTGGGGAGTGAATCAATGGACAGAAGATCTTCCTCTCTGTCTCTCCTGCTCTCTCTATATATATATCGCTGACTTTGCAATAAAAATACCTAAATCTTTAAGAAAAAAATCTGCTAATCTGTTGACTCAGGAGTCGTAGTTCCAGAGGTCCCACTTTGAGGAGGTTATCACAAATGTGTTTGAGGAGTTTTTTTTACATGCTGGATATGTGTATGTGTGTATCTTTTGTTTTTAACAGGAAACAAGCTAAAGACTCAGTAAATGGTTAACTAAGTAAGTGGTAGAATACTGTGCCATGAAATGCCATCCAGTCGTTGAGGGGTACAGTGGAATATTTGTTGATGTGGAAACGATGCTCATGACATAATAGTAAACGAAGCAAAACATGACCCAAAAATGTAGAGCACAACTCCATTTTGGTGAATGATAAGGCATAACTGCAGAGTAAAAAGTGAAAAAAAAAATATGTATAATATGTATATGTATATACCGGATTGAGTTATTTTTGGGCTAAGAGAATCCAAAGTGTTACTTTTACTTTCAAAATGTCTTCCACTTTCTATGTTTATATATATATATGGTAAAGAATATATTGCTTTTGTGGGGGAGAAAAAGAAAAGCAACTACATATAACTTTCTTTTTTTAAACAAAAATACAAAAGAAAATGCAGGTATGGAGGCTCAGGCTTTGGGACAGGATCTGGCTTTTTCCCATACTCAAGACGACTTAGTAAAGTGCAGGCAGTTGCCTTCAGTGCAATGAATCTTGCTGACTGCTTTGGGAAACAAAGTGGCTCCCCTGGGGCGCAGAGGTTCTAGAACCTTTCAGCGATCTACTGATGGCCCTCCTGTGTGCTTCCTTTTCTGGGTGACCCTCAGAGATTACTGCTATCGGAACTAAGTTGCCTTCATTCCAGCTCCCAAAGAGCTCTCTGTTTGCCTAGAGGGCTGACCCTAGAGGATGCCCTACCCTCTTGGTGTCCAGTAGTTTCTGAAACAACACCTGCTGAGGGGAGAGAAGGACTAAGTGAGTGGGTAGGTGGAAGGGTGTGAGCCTGTGCTCAGCTCACTGTAAGCCACTGCTCAGTTACAAGTTCTAAGTCAAGAGTCTTGGTTTTGGACTTTGGGGAAGGCACTGCTCTCAGTAACAATGTTGTAAGGAGACCACGGTAGGGTGATCAGGGCGAAAACACAGCAGCAGCTTCATTTCCTGTCACACACGAAAGAATTTTCATGTGGACAAAATCTAGTTTGCAAAGTAAGATTTACTGACCCAGCAAATCAGAGCTCTGTCTGTCTGCTTCTCAAAGAAATAAGAACAAATCCATCACAAAATAATAAAAATAAATAAAACACCCTAGTCCACAGGTAACTAAGGGCTCATGTGGCCAGAACTGAGGACAGCTGCCCCTTGCTGTAATCTCAGGTCTCATCCCTGGCTGAGGGACAACTGGAAGTCAGCACCACGACCCACACAGCCTCTGGGTGGCCAGAGATGTCTGCCCTTGGGGACCACTGCCAATCCCACTTGGCATCCCCTCTCTTTTGCCCTGGATGGCATGTTTGAATATCCCAGCTTTATAGCAGGAAGTGACTGTTCTTTTCCGGAAGCAGTAATAGTTGTCATGCATGCCTGGGAATGAAGAGGGTTAATTCTTTCATATTCTCACTAAAGAGGAGAGGAAAGAAGGCATTGTGGGGGAGCCTGCAGATCTTGAAATATCCCCAGGCTGAGCGCACACAGCAGAGCAAGCCCAGCCCTTCCTTTCTGGAGAATAGTTCAGGAGTGGCTTCTGAGATAACAGCAGCCTCGTCACAGTCCCCGGAGCCACTGCTTTGCAGCTCTTATCTCAGCTGTAATTGATTAATTTTTTTGTGCACAGCTGGGTGTCTGGCGAGGAAGAGGTTTAATTTTGTTTTCTGCAAGAAAGACTGTTGATATGCAGGTCTGGAAGAACTGCAAGTACAGAGCACATATTTGCAGAAAGAAACCAAGGCATAAAGGTGGGGAAATCCAGTTGGGGGGGGTGGGAAACAGGCTGTAACAGGACCGGGTGGGGAGGGGCAGGTGAGAGATGATGGAACCTTTTAGAAGGAAAGAGAACCAGGAGTCAGGTCATTGGGAGAGAACCACTGTGGCCTGGAGGATACATGGCAGCTCCTGTCCTTGCCATCTTTAGACACAAGCCCTTCGATCTATATGTCTTACTGTAATTGATGTATCTGGTGCAAAATTGTCCCAACTGAGTAGATAGGAGAGTATGATAGTTAAAAGGTGATGGTTCTTGCTCAGATCCTGACTGTTGTTGATCAGCTGGGACCCCACAGGGTTATTGAACCTCCGCAAGGCTCAGTTTCTTCATCTTTAAAATGGGCATATTCCAAATGTTCCCCTCTTAGAGGAGTTGTTTTGCGGATTAAATGAGTTAAACATGCTCTATTATGAAATCACTGAGAAAATGAAAATTACTTTCACTGTTCATACGTTGGGATTGTAGCAGCCTGGGTAGAAATTGTGCTATCCCTGGGAATTGAGGTCTAACCACCTTCACTGCCAGGAGTTGCCAAGTCCAGACACTGTCTGGTCCTACAAGGCAAGCTGACGTGCTTGGCATGTGGAGACCCCTTCCAAAGCTAGCAACTTGCTGGCAATTGTGATCATGTATAATAGTCACCAGCAAGCCTA
Source organism: Ochotona curzoniae (assembly GCF_017591425.1). Taxonomy (NCBI): domain Eukaryota; kingdom Metazoa; phylum Chordata; class Mammalia; order Lagomorpha; family Ochotonidae; genus Ochotona; species Ochotona curzoniae. The sequence goes on from NW_024465421.1 coordinate 11,685,137, forward strand.
TCTGGGTTCCCGCTCAGCTTGCACATCTGGAGAAAGCAGGATGGACTACTTGGGCTCCAGGAAGCAACCTGTAGCCTTAGGAGAAGGCAGGAAGAGAGAAGGAAGGTGCACTTCAGCTCAGCTGGCTGGTGAAGATTTAGGACTTGGCTTCCAGCGGGTTGCGGTGGGGGGGGGGGTGGCACTGCTAGCTCAAATGTCCTCTCCTTCTGTACAAGAGGGCAGGAAACATGCCTGCTTTGTGCCACTTCATCCACAGCACCTGGTACCTCATGCATATTTGATATCTATCATCAGAATGAATAAAGGAATGAAAGAAGGGCAACAAGGCCCATATCGTCTTTGTTTACCCAGTATCTCATTGAACCCCCATGTGAAACAGGGCAAGCATGAAGTTTGCTCGTTTTGCCAGATGCACCTGCCACAGAGCTCTCATCACTACTGAAATTCCAGATCTGGTGTCTTCTTCCCAATCCTCATTGTTCTCTCTGCAATGGCATTGTGCGTCTAAAAGCTCGCATGTTGATTTGTTATGTCAGGACCTAAGGTCAGTGTGGTTTTACCACCACCACCATCACCCAGGCCCTTGGGAGTACAGAAGCCACTTGACCCTACCTTCCCATCCTCCCTGCCGGCTAAGCATCCCCTGGCTACAAAGACAATTATCTCCTCCAGTGCCCTGGAACTCAGGCCTTCTGCCTGTTGGAGCGAACCGCTGTCTCCCATGGCCTGTGGGCAGCATTAATGAATGGTGGCTGAGAACCCCGAGGCTTGGCACGGGCAGCCCTGCTGCCTGCAGGGATGGTGTTGTGTCCCTGCCTGCTGGCTGAGGCAGGGGTTTGCAAAATCAGCCCCACGCAGAGGGGAGTTGCTGGCACAGCCTTCCTTGAGGGGTAGCTTTCTGGTATCTTCATGCTCTCTGGGATAAGAATTGCAGATAAGCAAAAGGAAGTCATTTTACTACTTCACATATTTTTCTTCCCCTCGTTCTGCTCCCCCACCTAACATTAGGTGCACAACACTGGGTTTGTGGGAAGCATATGAATTTTCAGAAGTGATGAGTTTTCTCAGAAGGGAGATAAGGCAAGAGCAATTTTTCTATGATAAAACCTTCTCGCAATCGAACATGAGGCTGGAGAGAGAATGAATGGGGATGAAAGGCAAGGGAATGGGGAAAGGGCAACATCTGAGAAGTCCACCTGGACCATGCAAGGTGCTTTCCTTTTGTCCCCACCCGTGATGTCATCAGCACAGGTTCTAGAACCAGATGCAGGATTTCAGAGGGAGGAAGGACTCGCCTTTTCTAGCACGTTCCACATGCACTCAAACACATGTGCTGGTGGATGCCAGGCCCACCGCTTTGTGTTGCTAGTCTGCATTTTCCAAGCTGGAGCTGAAACAGAGCCAGGTCAGAGGCATGCTCAAATCTCCGTGGCCGACTTGTTCTTTGTCAGCTGCATGAGGCGTCCCAGGAAGCTTATTACGAATGACACGGCAGGTTTCTGACACATGGGGGGCGGGGTGATGTGCTTTTTTGCTTTTTAAAGTGAGGGCCTACATGCATCGGTTGTTGATTTAAATGTATCATGTTCAGGATCAAGGCCAGAGCTCAGCAAACTTCTGTTCCTTCTGAGTTGCATTCTGATACCTTCTCTTCAATGACAAGGCAAAAAGTAGGAGGAACCGCTCCATCGCCACCCATTGGCCAGAGGAGGAAACCGAGGTCCCTGCATGTGGAAAGCAACTTGTTCAGAGATTCACAGTTACTGGGTGTGGAGGTCAGAGTCAAGTGTAAACAGGGAGACCCCAAAGTTGACAGTCAGGGAGAGAAACCAAGACAAGGAGAAGCAGCAAGAGAGCTTTGGGGTCGGTGGACCCCTGAGGTTGATTCTTCTGTAAGAAGATGGAGATGCAAAGGTGCAGTTATGACACAAGTGCAGAGCAAGTCAGGGAGCAGAGTTGAGGCCCCGCCAAAGTTTTGGCTCTTCCAATCAAGACTTCAGATTTTTACTCAACAGCTTTGAGACCTTTGATTTCAAGGGGTCCCCTGCCTCCAGGGCCAAGATCTTTGTGGCTGTGTCTACACAGGCAATGATCCAGATGTTCCCACAAGCCAGGATTGTGGCACAGCTTATGTTGGGGCATGTGCAAACGAGTGATGCTTCATTCTCTCCCCATAGGCTCTCAGGCCTCACCCAATACTCTCCCCACATCCCCTCTGTTCTCCCATTTCCTATTCCATCTGGGAGAGTTGCGGTGCTATGCTGTAATCCAGCTCACGGATCAGCAGGATCATTATTGTTATTATTATTTTTTTTTGGTGTGGTTCATTCTGGTTTTGATTTTCCCCCAAATTTCTTAGGACTGACTCAAAGGAAAAAGCCTTTTGTTAAAATAGCTGCGTTGCTGTTAAACAATTTGTCCTCCTACTCATTTTTTTCTTTTTGGAAGACAGAAACTGAATATAGACTTGTGGGAGAAAGAGAGAGAGAAAACGAACGGCAGAAGAGAAGGAGAAAGGAAGGAGGGGACAGAGACCAGGAGGGAGGAGGGGAGTGTGGCCAGGAAGGAATGTGGGATCCCAGGGTAGTGATACGAGCAAGTTCAGCAAGGATCCTATCCATTTCTGGATGGTCACAGGCTGTGCACAAGACCAGATCCAGCTCTCTGCTGACCCAGTACCCCAGAACACACAATCTCCCTTCACACAGTGGAGAGGAGGGCTCTCTGTACCCTCCTACAAGGGGGCTGGGGAAGCAAAGGGCCAGACCCTAGAGGGAACAGGTGCAGACTGTACTTAACACGGGGGTTCCTGGTGCCTCTGTTTCCACATTCATGACTCCCCCCACGCCACACACACACACACACACCCCAACACACTGAGGAATGATTGAGAACCTGAGCTGTTTGGCACAGCGGGACAGGACATGCATATTCAAATCCCTCCCTCCCAGCTCTAAACTTAGCTGCCACCCTGCTCCTCTGAAAGCTTCCCTCCTCCGGTATCCCGCTCCACCTGTGCCCAGGAGCCCAAGGACGCGGCTGTCACCACCATGTCCTCACCTTGGCAGGAAGGCCCATCCTTCATGGGCCTCGGTTGCTCACCCCGCACTGCCACATTCTAACCCAGACTGCCTGTCTTCACGAGATCCTTAACTCCTTCTTGGACTTCCTGTCTTCTGTGTCTTACCTCCCACTCACCCTGACACTGACCATGAGCAAAGACGTGGGCTCCACCTGGGTCACATCTCACCTGCACCAACTCCTTTAATTATATTCTCGCAATCATGTGAGGTTGCGCTTTCATCCTCTCTCTCTCTCTCTCTTACACACACACACACACACAGATGAGGAAATTAAAGCACAAAGAGATTAGGAAACGTGTTCAGATGCCCAGTAAGTATGGACATAGGACATCAGTTCCCTGCATTAAGCTCTTAACCATACCCAGTCCTATGCACCTGCCTCTCACCAACTCAGTTTTTCCAAGAAGGATCCTGAAATGGCCTTTGACTCTGGCTCAGTCCCTGGAAAAGCCCTTTGGTTTCCTCCTCTATTTCCTCCTCCGCTATTTCCAGTCCTTGTTGGATTATTTAAGCCTGTGGGTGCCTCCCTGTACCCCTGGGTTCCACAACCACAGGGTTCAACCAATAGTGCATAGAAAAGACTCAGGGAGTTGGGGTAGAGGGGTAAGGGGCTGAGGGGGTGAGGGCAGGGAATGGCAACTGTTTTGAATCCATGCCGACTTTTCTGGGCTGGTCACAAGTTCCTAACAGTTGGTATAATCATGATTTCCAGAGCATTAACAATGTAAGAAGTACTCTAAATAACTTAGAAATGATTTAAAGCACACAGGAGATACCAATACTATACCATTTAAAAATATATTTATTTATTTGAAAGGCAGTTACAGAGGAAGCAAGAAAGAGAAAAAGAGGAAGAGAGAGAGCGACAAAGAGAAAATCTTCTATCCATTGGCTCATTGGCTTAATGGCTGCCAGGACCAAGGCTGGGCCAGGCCAGTGCCAGGCAACTGGAATTCCCATCTGGGTCTCCTCCGAGGGCAGCAGGGTCCCTAGCATTTGAATCATCTTTTGTTGTCTTCCCAAACACATTAGCAGGTAACTGAATTGGAAGTAGAGCAGCTGAGACTGTAGCTGACTCACGGATATAGGCTGCTGGCATCACAGACACTGTAGGCAACATAGGAGACTCATCCCGCTGTGCCACAACACTGGCCCCATACTAGCCATTCTACCCAAGGGATGTGAGCACCTGGGGTGGTGGGAGGGTGTCTTGGACCAATCCCTTGGGGATGCAAAAGGGACACCTATAACTGTGTGATTTGTATCAAGGCGACAAGATGGAGTGTCTGCACTTGAACGTGTGCTGGAGTATGAACTCTTCAAATGTGGTGTGCCCAGTATGATGGCTGAGAGGAATGAGGATTGCAGAATATGCACACAACCCCACCATCCTCTCAGGCATCCTAAGTGTACCTCTGGCTCAAGACAGACCAGCTGCAGCATCTTACAGGACTCCCCCACAGCCAGGATATGGCCACTGAGCTGTGCTTGCTGGCCAAAGCTGTGCAAGGCATTTTATCCGTTGTAACCTCAATTTCCAAAATGACCCTGAAGGAGAAGTTCTGCTCTCTGGTTCACTGATAGGTGAAGAATCTCCCAGCTCCTGGCTTCAGATCGACTTAGCTCTGGCTGTTGTAGCCATTGGGGAGTGAACCAGCAGATGGAAGATCTCTCTCCTCTTTGTCTCCTCTTTGTAAATCTGCCCCTCTGATAAAAATAAAGATGAAGGAATTCACCCAGGGATGAGCTGTGGAAACTGTGTGCAGGCTCTGCTCCCTTCCCATGTGGTTCCTCAGTCTCCAGCAGCTCCGTCCCTCTGGCCACTGCAGATGGGCTCTTGACCAGGCTGCCTTTAAGCAGGAGCTATGATTTACTGCCAACCAACCGCAGGGCTCTCCTTCAGCGGCAATGCAGCTCATCGTGATATGAACTCATTCTTGGCTCCCTTCTCTCCTCCTTTCTTTTTGAGTCCAATTTAAAAATTAACCTATCTTGCTTTATTTTGTATAACTAGAAACCTCCTCCAATACTTTCTGGAACAAGTACATGAAAGCCACAAATATATCAAATGTTAATTTTACATCTCAGGAGAATTTCTTACACATGCAGATCGTCAGCAGGTCTACGGCAGTCTTCGTCCTAACCTCACCCCAGCCGGGGCCGGCTTCCACATCTCTCTTGTCTACCCCCTGGATTGGGCCTCCTCCTCCTCCTCTGCCATCCACCCCAAATTCTTGGTCCTTCACCCCAGATCTCTTCAAAGCTGAGCTCTCTCTGCTGATAAATAATAGTCAACATCATGGAATGTTCTTCGCATGTATGGTACTATCTGAATCACTTTAGAGTTGACTTGGTTTCCATGGCAACTCCATCACCTAGAGCCTCTCTTCATTTCAATGTAAGGAAACTGAGTCACAGAGGTATGAAGTCACTTGCCTAAGGTCTGATGGTGTGCAGGTGACAGAAAAAGGCAGTCTGCAAATCCAGCGAGCCCTGTTCCACAGCCTGAACCCCTCACCTCTGGGCTATGCCATCAACAAGTGGGAGGGCCACGGGGCTGCCTTGGCAATTGAACCTCAGAGTACCTTTCAGAATGAGCTCTGCCAGTAGCTAGATACAAGCCAGAGTCTCAGGTGGGAAAGGACTGCCTGCAGGTGAGTAGCCACCGTGACATGGAGGGTTCAGACCCAGGGGCTCACCCCCCAAACCCTTTGAAATCCAAAGTTCCGGTTCCTGTCAAACCTAACTGGCTTTGCAGATTCCAGTGCTACCCTGCCAACTTGAAAGTTTTAGCATTTCAGCTGCTTCAGAATTTTTTTTATAAAAGCCTACAAAATGCTAAGGTGCTTTTTTTAGAGTTGAAAAAAGATGTGTCTTTTCCCCCCACCATCACATAACAATCTGAAGTTGTTTTTTTTTTTTTTTTTTGGTAGATTTTGTAGATTCTTGCCAAATGTATATTTTTAAAGATTGCATTTGGCTGAAGATCAGAAGCAGAAATTCTGAGAGGAGCGACAAGGAAGTTCTAAGGTGTGTTCACAGAGAAGAGGGGAAGTGCGCTCCTTTCTGCTGAGTGCTGGCTCCCCGCTGGAGGGGATGCTGTGGCGTTCAAGTTCTCACCGCCTTTGTGCTGGCGGACTGGCCCAGAAGACGTGGAGGCTGCACTCCTGGCTAGGGGAGTCCATCTTTCTTGCTGAGCAACCGTCGTGGAAGCCAGGTAGCCCTATGGTGGACAAGGCCACCGATTCCATTGGATCAGGTGCCAGAGATCACATCGTGTTCATTAAGTGTCTGGGGTGTGTGTGTGTGTGTGAGCCACTTTCCCCCAGTGTGAATCAGCTCAATCATCATTTTGCAGTGTTTCAACTTCAGATTGCAAACATCCACCAACAAATAGGGGCCTTGCTTTCTAACGAGCCTGGGATGTGTGGAAAATAGAATCACTCACAGTAGTAGGGAGCCACAGATGTTCCACAGAGACAGCGAGATGTGCCAAGCACAGGCAGCATGTGCGGCCACGAGACAGGATGCAGGATTTCGTGGTGAAAGTGTTGCCCACAAAGCCCAGAAAATGTGGGGCTGAGAGAAGCTGAGTTGAAGCCTGGCTTTTCTTCCTTCCTTCCTTCCTTCTTCCTTCCTTCCTTCCTTTCTTTTCTTTCTTTTTTTCTTTCCTTCCTTCCTTCCTTCCTTCCTTCCTTCCTTTCTTTCTTTCTTTCTTTCTTTCTTTCTTTCTTTCTTTCTTTCTTTCTTTCTTTCTTTCTTTCTCTCTCTCTCTCTCTCTCTCTCTCTCTCTCTCTCTCTCTCTCTCTCTCCTTTCTTTCTTTTTTTCTCTCCAAAGACCGACCTGGCCTTCTGTTCCACTGTGGGATGCAACATTTGGAAGTGGTTCAGGTGGCTGAAGCTTTATACTGAATAAACAGCTCTCAAGGACTCCACCTTCAGAGCAAGAGGAAGATAGGTTTCTTCTTTTTAAGTGATACATTTATTTTTCCTGGAAAGGCACTTTATAGAGAGAAGCAGAGAAAGGGAGAAAGATCTTTCATTTCTGTTTTACTGCCCAAACTACTGCAACAGCTACAACTGAACCCTTCTTGGCCGTAAGCAGAGAGGTGGATCAGAAGTGGAGCAGTCAAGACAAAAACTGCCATGCAAATGGGACATTGGTGCTTGTAAGTCAACTGAGCCAATACCAGCCCCCAAGATAGGCTTCTAAAGAACCAGAGAAACTCTGGTTTCAATCTCAGCTCCAACTTTTCCTAATTGAGTGCCTTTAGCAAATCATTTTGGGGACCTCAATTTCCCGATCTGTGAAAAGAGAGTCCTGGGCCTTACATGTTGGGTTGTTAATGAGGACTAAGTAGTACAAGTGAGCTTGGCACAGTGCTGACTCATCACAGACTCAATTCTTAACTTTGAGGATCATGCCCAACACAAAGTATATCTTGAGTGAGAGGACTCATTTCCCTTCTCCCAGTAAAAGTCCTCAGCCTTGTGTTGAAACACCATGGCTGGGGTCATGTTAATCCTCGCCGTACACCACTTGCAAACTGTAGGGGTTCTGGGGTCCATGTCCAGGCTGCTCCGTTTCCCATCCAGCTCCCTGCTTGTGGCCTGGGAAAGCAGTGGAGGACGGCCCAAAGCACTGGGACCCCATTGTCATGTGGGAGATTCAAAAGAAGCTTCTGGCTCTTGGCTTCAATCAGCTCAACGCCAGTTGTTGTAGCCGAATCCATGGAAGATCTCTCTCTCTTTCTCTCTCTCTCTTTCTCTCTCTCTGTCTTTCTCTCTCTGTGTGTGTGTGTGTGTGTGTGTGTGTGTGTGTGTGTCTGTCCTTCTCTCTATAAACCTGCCTTTCAAACAAACAAAATAAATCTTAGGAAAAAACCTACCATGGCATTTAATTATTGAGAATCTGTGTTTTCCCAAGACTATGCAGGTACTAGCAGGACCTGTAAGCCATGAGGCATGGACAGTAGGCCATTCACAAGGATAGGATTCTCCTGTAGATAAGACAAGGCACTGAGGGCCCTGTGAGATAGCGTAGCAGTTTAAGTCCTTGCCTTGAAACTCGCCAGGATCCCATATGGGCACCGGTTCTAGTCCTGGCAGCCCTGCTTCCCATCCAGCTCCCTGCTTGTGGCCTGGGAAAGCAGTCAAGGACAGCCCACAGCCTTGGGATCCTGCATCCGTGTGAGAGACCCAGAAGAGGCTCCTGGCTCCTGGCTTTGGATTGGCTCAGCATAGGCTGTTGTGGTCACTTGGGAAGTGAGTCATCGGATGGAAGATCTTCCTCACTGTCCCTCCTTCTCTCTGTGTATCTGACTTTACAATAAAAATAAAAATAAATCTTAAAAAAAAGACAAGGCACTCAGCAGTATCATTAGGAAGGCTTGAGAAAATTGCTTACAGTGAATACATGAATTTCCAACTCAGACCATTTTTTTAAAGTGATGTGGTTTGACCATGGGTATTTTTAAATAAATATTTATTTATTTTTATCGGAAAAACAGATATACAAAGAGGAGGAGACACACAGAAGAAGATCTTTTGTCCATTGATTCACTCCCCAAGTGGCTGCAACGGCCAGAGCTGAGCCGATCCAAAGCCAGGAGCCTCTTCCGGGTCTCCCATAGAGGTGCAGGGTCTCAAGGCTTTGGGCCGTGCTTGACTGCTTTCTCAGGCCATAAACAGGGAGCTGGATGGGAAGTGGGGTCACCAGAATTAGAACTGGCACCCATTTGGGATCCTGGCATGTTCAAGGCGAGGACTTTAGTCACTAGACCACTGTACCGAGCCCTACCCCGGACCATTTTGACTTCTGAGTATGTAGGTGTTTTTTTTTTTTTTTTTTGAGAAATGCAAAGATATATGTGTGTGTGTGTGTGTGTATAGAGAAAGAGAGAGAGAGAGAGAGAGAGAGAGAGAGAAAGCTGGCTTCTGAGTTGTGTACTGGGACATGCAAATCTGTCAACCACAGTGCACTAGGGGGCACCCATGAGCTCACTGGGTTCTCTCATGGAGGTGGGGCTCCTGAGGAACCCCTTACATAGTGGGTTCCTCTTTCACAGCAGATAGCAAAGCTTGCATGGCCTCTGCTGTTATTTAAGGTGAGCATTGGAATTCATGTCACCCTGAGACTAATAAAAATAGCTCCAACCGTGGCATTCTTGGAAGAAATCCCTCATCATGGTTAAGCACACAGGTTTTGGATCCAGGCAGAAATGGATTGAAATCCTAGCTATACCAGCCCCGAGCCTTGAGATTGAGGGCAGGTGACAACCTCTCAAGGCCTCAGTCCCCTTGCCTGTGTCAGCCAGGGTTTGCTCTGGCCATGTCCTGTCCCCATTCATGTGCCCCTGGAGTCTCGGTTCCCAATGAAATGAAGTTGAGAGTGAGGGGGACCTTTAAGAAACATATAGGCCAGGTAAGCAGAGCCCTTGTAAATGGAGGCAGGCCATTTCCCAGGTGGGAGGAAGTGCTCCCTGCGGTGGGATGGATTAGCTACTGCAAGAGCCGGTTGCTGTGAAGCAAATTTGGCTTCTGCAGCTTTCTCTGGCTCGCCTTGGCTCACCGTGTGGAATCTCTCTCTCTCTCCCACTCGTGCCTGCTTCCCCCTCCATTTCTCTGGCATCCCTGCAACAGCACGTGGCCTTCACCAGATGCTGCCACCCCGTCGCCACTGTCCCAGCTTGCAAAACTGTGAGCGGAAGTGAAGCTGTTTTCGCTCTTAAATGACCCAGTCTCAAGCAGACAGTGTTAACAACAGAAAACGGAGTCACATCTCTTTGGCAGCCATTGAGAACAAAACAGAAGACATGAGCTAAGGCACAGCGGCCCTGGCAGTTCATGTTGTCCTTAGTGCAACATCCCCGGAGGCTAGCATGGTAGTGGCAATGGAGGACCCCAGGGACAGGTACAAGTCAGGGCCCCTGTTTGTTCTTCCAGTCCACAGGGGGAGAGGAGACTCAACATTCAAAGCAAAAGTCTTTGGCCTTCTAGGTGTGAAGATGCTATGGTTTGTCCTTCTGAACTTATGTAGGAGTTTAGTTTCTGGAGCCTTATGCTGATGGTACTAAGTGGGGAGAGACTGTAATACACACTGAATTGGGTCATTAAGGTGCAGCCTCCATGATGGAGTCCCAGTGGCTGCTCAAGAGAGAAAGAAACCACGCATGGAAAGGCACGTGTGTTCCTACCACAGGATGGATGATACAGCCAGGGTGGAACCTGCAGCTGAGTCTCATGGTGTTTGGGCTTTGAAAGAAGCAGTACTGTGATCTTGAACTGCTTTTCCTTCTAAGTAGTTAGCCTCAGCATTTCATTATCCTTGTGGAAAACTAACTAGTACTGGGGTCTTTTATAGTAATAATTAAGACATTCGCCAAATAGTGTCCCTTTTTTTTGTTGTTGTTTTTAGCTCAATCATCTCTCAATGTCTGTTACAGTTAGAGTCCCATATCCTTATTGAATCAGCAATCTCGCCTTTGGCAATTTAGTTCTTCCCCCCCCCAAAAAAAAAGATAGAGCTCCTGGTAGACAGGGTCACACATAGGAGAATGACAACAGGACACAGGATAAACGCCCATCCCCAAGTAAGTGGTTAAGTCAACAGCAATTGATTCCATTCCCCTGGGGCATTGCCTTGCTATTACAGAGATAAAGTTAGAGCTGTTGAATTGATTGACCTGAAAAAGGTAGCCTTGAGGTGTTAAGGAAGAAAAGCAAGCAGGAGATTAACATGAGAGTATTTAAAAGTGTAGGAAAAAGGACACGTTCTTTTTATGACTTTAAAATATCTGAGGGAGCTACAAGAGAAGAAAGCTCACTCTGGCTGAGAGCTTTGGTGGTTCCAAGTCCAGGATTGGAGGGCCCCATTCGTGTGATAGCAAGTTGGGGCACGGAGGTAGAACGTATGCAGAGGGAGGGTGGGTCAGGAAGCAGCAAGCCCCGAGGGGTCCAGGTCCCTTTCAAGGTGCTAATCCTTTCAGATAAAGGTTTCTGCACATTCCTGGCCCAGAGAAGTTTTTTTTTTCTTTTCTTTTTTTTTTTTTTTTTAAATTTTTGTAAGATCAAGCCGTGAACTTTCTCAAATCTACTCCCAATTCTCGTTGTCAGGTTGACTGACAGCCATCAGTAATGCCCCTGTTGCAGCCTAAAATGTTGCTGCCCAGAAATTCGCTTCCTCAAATAAATCAAGGCACTAACCTCCCACACTTCCAGGACAGGGACAAAAGCACAGTTAGGCTTCTTGGAGCACGTATGATCTTCAGTCTCATTTTAAATGTGGGACCCACACCTCTACCTACAATCTCACTGCCACGCCACTCTCCTAAACCCTCATCAGATTTATGTGCAAACCCGTCTTGGGATTCTCCCTTTGCAGGTATTACTCCATCCTCCACTGGATGCCAGGCATCCCGATGGGACCAGCAATCTCCAGAACCTTGAACCAAAAATCAACCTCTTCCCTTCCAAGTAGCTCCATGGCTATTCACAGTCAGGAAAAGCTGGTGAATATAAATGGAATTAAAAGAAGCATGTGCTGCTGTGGAAAACATTCAAAATCCACACATGTTCCATGAGCTGCTTGAAGAAGACCTTTTTGTAGGCATGGATTGAAGTGACTGTTTCTAAACACCAAAATAAACTTATCTCTTATTTTTTTTTTTCTGTTCACTTTTTAAAATTAAACATTTATTATTTATTTCTCCATCATTTTTTATATGTACTTTTAAAATGATTTATTTACAGAGAGAAAGCTTTTATCTTGTCCTCTATTCCCTTCATGCCACCAACAGTCAAGCTGGGCCAGGGATGAAGCTAGGAGTCAGGAACTCAATTCAGGTCTCCTACAGAACCGACGGGAGCGCAGTTACCCACGACCTTCCTGGATGTACTTAAGCAGGAAGCTGGAGTTAGCAGTTAGAGATGTAACTCAGGCACTGAGGTAGGGGATGCAGAGGTCTTAGCTGCTAAGCTAAATGCTAGCACCTCCCAGGAACTTTGAGAAGCACCTCTTTATCCCCGAATGATGACTCTCTCCCCTCAGGAACATGTGTATTGAGACAGGTTCAGAAGAACGCATCTAGCTGCTAGCAGTGGATCCTTTGCAGTGGGGCTGGAGAAAAGCCAAGTATATTAATATGTGTTTTTCTATTTTTTTGGATAGTTTCCCTAATTGCAGCAAATACGTTAGTCTCATCATCTTTGCAGAGGAAATTTACACAATTTGTGTTCGCAAATGAAAGAAATCCAGGGTGTAGGGCTGGCAGTGTGGCACAGCAGGTTGAGCCGCCACCTGGGACACTAGCATCCAATATGAGTGCTGGCTCAGGTCTCGGCGGTTCCACTTCTCTGCTCTCAGCAGAAGATGGTGCAAGTATTTGGGCTCCTGTAACTGCATGGGAGATCCAGACTAAACTCCTGGTTCCTGGTTTTAGTCTAACTCAACTTTTGTGGCCATTTGAGGAGTGAACCAGCGGATGGAAGATCTCTCTCTCTCAAGCGCATGCGCACGTGTGCACATGTTTTCAATCTTTGTCTCTTCCAATTAAAAAAAAAACACGTAAAATTTAAAAACCTTCTGCCTTTTAAATAAACATAAATAACTCTTAAAAAGCTGACAAATGATGTCAGGTAACTTCATGATATGGGAGTTCATCAGAAAGAATTGTCTTTCTCTTCTAAGACCTTGAGGGTAGAGGTCACATCTTTTTAGCTCTGCTTTCTAAGAACAGTACGAGTGCCTCACCTGGAAGTTTTGATGGCTGTGAAACCCAGGAGCAGACAGCATTGACTCAGCCAAGGGGAGGGCATGTGGCTTTGCAGCAAGTTTGGTGAACTTGAACTCGCAGTGAGGGACACTTTACGAGCATGTCTCCCGATGGTGATGAGGCCTAGCCTTTTCATTCCTTAGCTGTGTCCTTGACCTCCTCCTGTCTAGGATTGCTGCCAGCACCTTGGTAAGGCTAGTCAGCCCCATGGCAGGTGGTACATCTCCGAGAGATCCATGACTGTGCTTGAATGACAGTTGGGATTCCAAAGTCTTCACATTGAAACATGCCAACCTCAACAAGAGGAATTGCTTGGTTTCAAAATCCAAAGAGCAAAAAAATTGCTGCTCAAAATGGCATTTGGCTAGCTGCCTTCAAACAGCTCTTCCCAGCTTCTTAAAAAATACATGAAAAACCCCGGAAAGAGATGAAAACTCAAAGCTTGAAAATTGAAGACTGAAAGACAACTTAATGGCACAATCTTGGAAGAAGTGACACCAATTATAAATGTGGTTGCAGACAACATGAGAAAATAGAGAAAAAAAAAAAGACAAGCTTGGAAGTAAATAAATGATAAGCAATCGTGCTGTTCAAGTCTATAGGAAAACATTTATACAGTTCCATGAAGTGAATGACTTGTCTAGGAAACAAAAATGACTCCAGAAAAAAAAGGCTGATATAAGCAAATCAAAACTGCTTATTTGAAAGGTCCCAGTGGGTTAATATGAAAATTTCCATATTATTTAATGTATATCAGAGCTTCGAAAAATCATTTCATTAAATTTTTATGACTGCCCCCAAAATGTACCAACAGTTAACATGCACAAGACAAATGACTGGCAAATTGAATTGACAAATGCATGGAAAAGTCTTACCATATGGGTATACCAGCAAATCTGTTCAGCATTGCATAGTCAAAAATAAAACATGACCCCAAAGGATGTATTGGAAGAATGAAAACTAGTTTGACAATATAAAAGGCAATAACAACCAAAGAAATAATAACCAAAGGGGCAAACGTCTTACCCCCAAAATGTAAATTTACACACCTGCTTCAAGTTCGTAGTTAGCTAGACACTGATAGAAACTTTGCAAGCACAATGAAGAACAACTAGTATCTAAACCAATAACAAATACCACATTTGTTGGAGAAACTCTGAAGCAACATATCCCCTTTGGTAGAGCTGTAATCATCAAGATCACCAACTCCGTCTACATCCTGAAGTGTATACTCAGAGCAGAGCCCAAGTGTTATCTACACACCAACAAACCTTAGCTCCAAGGCATCTATTTCAGTCGATAGCAAGGAGCTACTAGCCATTGAGCCACCCCCGCCACTTCATACTGTTCCCTGATCTCAGGTTAGGAAGAAAGAACCGGGGAGGAGGCCTACCAATTAATCACAGATGGTTTGATTATTTACCTTGAAAGTCGAATGAGGTAATTATACAGCAATCATGACTGATCAGTCACTGCAGGTCAAGCCTTATGCTCAGCAGTATGCATTCTTCATTTACTTTCAGCCTGTAACAACCTTTTGGGAAGGTAGCTGCTATTATCACCTTTTTAACCAATACCAGTTAAAAAAAAAAAGAGTTCAAGTGACTTACAAATAGTTAAGGACAGATCGACAACAGCCTGTTCCTATATCAGGAACACCATTCACTTGGAAAGTGTCCTGGAAAACACTACCCATAAGCATGAGCAATCAGAGAAATCACGTTCCCCATATGTCCACAGGCTTGAGTGAGGACAGTGTCTACATTGCTCTAAAAGACATGGAAGATTTATTGTGTGTTTACATGAGGAGTCTCAATGATCTCATCAAAGGTGTTCATTGTAACCAAATAAGCATATTGATTAAATTTTTATGAGGATCCAAAATGATTATAATGTTTGCCAGGAAAATCAAATTATAAAACTAAAGCTTTATTGTATTTTTTTTAAAGGCAGAGTTTCAGGAAGGAGGGAAGAAGATAGACCAGTAGTGGTGGGAAAGATATCTTTTGTTTAGTGGTTTACTCCTCAGATGGCCTGACTGGGCTGAAACCAGGAGCCCTAGGGACTTGGGCCATTTTCTATTGCTTTTTTCCAGGTGCGTTAACGTGGGACCTGAACCAGTGCTCCTATGATGCCAACACTGCAGGTGGCAGCTTAACCCACCGCACCATAGCACCAGCCCCCAAAACGGAAGATGCTGACAGAGAAGCACAGTAAAGAAAAAAGATTGAACCTTCTAGCATTGGCAGTCTTGTGAAACTGCATTCATTCAAACAGTATGGCAGAATCTCAGGAATATCAATGAAAAGAAATATCAGAAATAGATTGGTTTTTATGTATGTCAATGAAAACAGGCACATACATGTATACAGATTTAAGAAAAGGTAAATTCAGTGTGGATTTATGATTTCAAAAATGGCTTAATTTATAGTTTAAATTCTTGAGGGCAGCTTAGTGCCCAAGGTCTTGGGATTCTCCTCTCTAGTATAACAAATAAAGAAACTAACAAGGGGCATAACACATGGGGTTCAGACTCAAGATTAGCCTGCAACAATCTCCTATAGTGCTTCCAGGACTGTGTGGATTCTAAACACTCATTTGTTCTTATACTATCGTACCGCATTGCTGCAAAGCATGGTCTTAGGATTTTATACCTTGTCCAACTATTAACTTGATATTTGATCATTCATTTGAATCTCAATTTTCTCATTGGAAAATGGGTATAATGCTGCTGGGTTCTGTCTCATTTCCTAAAGCAGTGGTGAAGAAGAATGGAGTCCTCATGTAAGACTGTAACTTAGCATGGCATCCTAGTGGTGTTTCCAGTGCTAGAACGACATACTTGAGACTGGGTCTGATAGATGAAAGAGGCTTATACAGCTCACAGCTGGGGAGGCTGAGAGTCCTGAGAGCAGTGTACTGACCCTGGTGAGGCTCCCCTGGTTGCATCCCGCCCCGGTAGGTGGCCTCACTGGATGTGTAAAAGAGACCACGTGACAAAACAGAGAGGAGCTTGAACCTAACTCCTTCTTTAAAAAAAAAACCTTGATCTATTTCTAAGGCAGCATCCCCAATCATTTAGTCACCTCCCTCTAGGCTCCTACTTTTCAACACAGCCACACTGAGGGCCAAACCTCTGCTGCATGAACACTTTGGGGTCAAACCAAGGCCCAGCCCGTAGCAGGTGGTATCCTAGGCATGGTGAAGAGCCCAGGCTTTGGAAAGAGGCTGCCTGCATTTTCACTCCAGCTCCTTAGTTTACCATCTCTGGATCTCTGAGAAGGTTCATTCACATCTACATACCTTAGTATTGTCTAGTATTGTCATTTATCATCTGCAAGTGCTTGGGCAACTTACTTAACCTCATTATGTTTTGATTGACCTCATCATTAAAGTGAGAGTAACAACAGTACCTACCTCAAAATCTAAGAATCTACACTACCTGACACACAACAACTGGTCATTAAAGGCTCTTGCCTTTTACCATAATTACCTCTGGGAGCTGTGGTTCTCCTTCTTCACTCATGCCTAAGCCATTCAGCATTCTGGGACCCTTTATCAACAATGAGTGGCTCAGTCATTGTCAGTGTGATCTCACCAAAGTCAATAATGTGGAAAGAGATTTTTGCTTACTGGCAAAGAAAGCCCATCCTCTTGGGCTGGATTCAAGCATAGAGTGGGGCCAGTATTGTGATATAGTATGTCAAGTCACCGCTTGTTACTCCCACATCCATACTGGGGTGCCGGCTTCTATCACAGCTGTTCTCCCTTTGATCCTGATTCCTGGCAATTGTGCCTGAAAAGGCAGCCAAAAGTGGTCCAAGGACTTGGGACCCTGCCACCTGTGTGGGAGGTCCAGATGGAAATCCTGGCTTTTGGCTTTGTTCTGCTAGCATCCTAGTTAGTGTAGCCATGTAGAGGAGTAGACTAGCGGAAAGACAATATCCCTTTCTTTCCTTCTCTCAAGTAAATAACAAAGCTTTTTAAAAAAGGATGCTGAAAGAAAAACACAGAAAGATATACCCTGAAAGGTGCTGTTGGTCCTTGGAGTCCCCAAGTCTGTCACCCATCACACTGACATGAAGTTCAAAGAGAAAAAGCAGAGGACAGAGGTGAGACAAAGCCATGTACTTGTGACTCTCATGGCTTTCATCAAGCTATGACTCCATTATTTAGCTACAAGAGCCAACAGATCTCTTTCTCTCTCCCTCCTCCACCCTTAAGTCAATTAGAATTTGATTTTCTGTCACTTGCAATTGAATGAAGCTTAGGCAATACAACAATATTACTGTACTATTATGACCTCAGACAAAATGTTCCCAAATTCTCCAGAACAGATTGAGTCTGGCCTTGTGATTAACATAAGCGCAGCTAGCACCTAGTACATTTTTCATTCTCAAACAGTATGTAGCCACACAATTATGAATGATGACCCTTCATGCGAATGATGGGCATTTTAAGGATGAAAACAACACTGCCCTTTTCCAAATTATAGTTGAGAGCATGGGGTGAGAGACAAGTCAAGAGCTTCAAGCCCGTGACCTTCACACGGCAGCCCCAGGGCTGGAACGGAAATTAGCCAGAAACCATCATTTCAAATTTCAAAAGGTCACCATTCATGAAGGGATTCGTTAATGTTCACTCAAAACTAGATGATAAGTCAGAAATAGAAGGTGAAGGGGCTGAAATGATGGCTACTCACAACTTGCCTTCCATGACCCAGTAAACTCTATGTGTACCCAATTAGACTGGCAGTGACCCCCCTAGGTGGCATTCAGACTTTTAACATCAGTTCATCTGTCACACAGAACCTCATCTAATGGCCTCTCGTTCAGCCACCTCATTGAATTAGCAGAGGTGAAAATGGACATGTCAGAACTTTTCATGATGGGGAAGTGTGTAGCTATGAATATGGGCAGCCTGTAAGGCTTCTATTATAGCCATGTATCCAATACCTCTTTCAACACTTCTACCTAGGTGTTAGATGGGAAACTACAAGCTTGGCATACTCAAAACCAAACTCACAATGTCATTGTCAACTTCAAAAGACTGTTGTACACCCAAAGAGCAGAGGAACCAATCTGGGGAGCCTGACCCTACATGCTACTCTAAGGAAATGTGGACCCCATTAGCCAAAATCACCTCCCCAGAATGGGAATCTGACATTGCTACTGAGTTATTTGCAGTGACTAGTCCTCAGATGTTTCCTCTTCTACTCCCCCATTCTTTTCCACCTTCACCCAGCCCGAAGGAGCGCCAAAAATGAAAATAGGATCATTTCAGAATTTCAAACCCCCAGTTTTAGACTTCTGCAAGGATTCCTATTGCCTCCAGGGTAAAATCTAACCATGTATCTTGCAAGAATGTGCATGGCCCCTATCCTATCTGCTTCTTTTCATGCACCTCACCCATGAGCTTGCACATGGCTACACCCACCGCTCTGTGTTTTGATTTCTTTTAGGCTAGCCTCCAATCGGCTTCCAGTCTTTGCATGGACTCTTGCCTCTTCCAGGAACACCGTTCCATTCCTTTATGGATTTAACCCACATGCATTCTTCAGCTCTTGCCAAGAGTTGTGACTTTCCTTTTGCAAGTTTCTCCTCGGTCCCAGGAGGCAGCTAAACGGTTAAGGGGAAAGGTCTTGGAGTCGTATCATTGGAGTTCAAATTCTGTCTCACATAATAGCTATACATGCATGACCTTGAACCAGTTACCTGACCTCTATCTGCTTAAATATTCTTGACTGCAGATAGCAGTACTGAGGGTTGTTAAAAGGTTCAAATGGGATGGTATAAATGACCTAGCATAATAGTTTGCTCATAAGCTCTCAAACAATGTCAGAGTATTCTCATTTGATTTGATAAAGCTCCACCTTTCATTCTCTTCTCTTATTTTTCACACCCAAGGCTCTGCCTTCTGCTGTTACTGATTACAAATAAGTGCTTCCAGATCATATCCGTCCAGATTTCTTACTTCATCTATTGCAATAACTGCCTTATCTATGTGTTCCATTCTTACATCTTTAAATTCTATCTCCCCATGGCAGCTATCTCCACTTTAAAGTCATCCATTCGGAGGTGGGCATTTGGAGCAGCAGTTAAAATACTGCTAGGAATACTTGCATCCCACATTGCAGTCCCAGCTCTGCTTCTGAGTCCAGCTTCCTGCTACTGTGCACTGTGTGGTGGTGGGCGGATGGATGGGACAGCAGACAACGACTCAAATTGTCATGTCCCTGCTAGTCATGTGGCAAACCGAGGTGGAGTTCTAGGCTTCTAGCTTCTGCCTGGCCCAGCTTGGGCTGTTGTGGGCATTGCAGAGTGAATCATAGGATAAAAGCTCTCCCTCTTTCTCTTGTCTCTTTCAAATAAAAATAAAGTAAAACAAGATCATCAAGCGCATTACTGTTCTGCCTAAAACTCTGCTGTGGCTTTCCATAACTTTCCGTTAGGGTTGTCAAACTCAGCTCCTCATAACATTTGGGGCTGGGCATTTGGGGTTGTGGGGCGCTGTGTCAGAGCAGACCTGCTGAATCCAGTAGAATGATCCCCCACCACAACTGTGACAACCAAAAATGTAGCCTGAGGTTTTCAAACATCGCTGGCGAGAACCATGGCCTTGGCTGAGACTCCAGAGACCCTATGCCCCTCTTCAAGGTCACTCCCCACTCGCACGTTCATCGGGAGAGTCAAGTTGGCATCAGTTTCACTGAAACCACACAGACAGGGAAGGTGGCGTGTAACTCAGAACATCAGAACACCGTTCCCATAGAAGGGGAACTTGAAGAAGCTGCTCAAACAGCACCAACAGCAACCCACCTTCACCTCGTTCTGACTTTATGGCCACGCATGGGCACTGGCCAAGGGTAATAGTTCCTCAATGACTGATAGTCACACCCTCATTTCTCAGTCCTAACGCACTGAGGCCCTTTCATTGTAAGTCAGCAAGCGGACAGTCCACCAAGCGCCTGAGAAATCACAGTTCTGCTCTCCGTGGGCTTGGCTTCATCTTCAACACCAGAACCAGTCCACCGACTCTTTGTGGCATCACAGCCGAGCGTGGTTGGTGTGCACGAACAAAGACCCAAGATGCGAGGAGTCCTGCAGGCCTTGTGGAACTTTACACTGGCAGGGTTGCATTTTAATCAAAGACACCTCTTTCAGAGCCTGATGAAATCTCGTGGTACCTCTTACAGCTAGCCCAGTGATGGCGGAACAATGCTTAGCTTAGCTGCCACCAAAAGGAACTGAGAACTACAAAAGCTAGAACTCGCCAAGGGACCCCGTTTTATCTCTGCCTGGAGAAGAAAAGGTAGAACTAGAAGAAAACCTGACAGAAGTATGAAATGGGTTTTTCAGTTTCTCTCCTGTCCTCAGCTGTTTGAAGTTTGTCAACAGAATTAAGGCACAGCTGTAGCAGAGGGGAGTCTCAGAGTTCCTTTATATCTATACATATTCTTGAGCTTTTTTCTTTTTGTAGTTATAACTTTTCGATATTTTCCATATCACAAATTAAAGTTCAAAGATCAAAATATGTATTACAAAGTTCATTTGGGAAGAATGATGAACTCAATGGCATGTTAACATAGATAGCATTTATAGGGGAAAAATTTGTGCTTTCCAGAAAAGAGTGGTATATTCTTTTTACGTTTTTTTTTTTTTTTTTGCAAACCTCCTTAAAGATCTGTTAATAGAAGTTAAATGTTTAGGTATTTTTAAGAATATTTATTTATTTGCAAAGAGTTATACAGAGAGAGACAGAAATCCTTCATCTGTTGGTTCACTCCCCGGACGGCATCAATAGCCAAGGTTGGGCTGAACCAAAGCCAGGAGCCAGGAGCTTTACCCAGGTCTCCCACATGGATGGTAGTGACCCAAACATTGGATCATCTGCTGTTGCTTTGCTTAGGCCATTAGCAGGGAACTGTGCTGGAAGTGGAACAGCCAGAAGTTAAACTGCTACTCATATGGGGGTGCCAACATTGTACATGACCACCCCCCTCCCATCTACTTTTGCATTTGATTTGCTGCCAAATGCTGTTGGGGCTGAAGGATAGGAAGAAAATCAGATTGCACACACATACAGAGAGGGGTATCTGAACAGGTTTTGAAGATGACGGGATATTCTGTGAGACTATACCAGAATGCAACAAATGGTAGCCTCTTTAAAGGTTGGCTGCAATGGGAATCTGAAACAACAATATAACCTGCTCATGCTTTAGAACATTAAAACCCCTTCTAATTCTGCACCTTGGATGAATCTTATATGCAGATATGGTTTTGTAACTGGTCATTGGCAAAACATCACTTCACTAAGCTTTATACACCTTCCAAATTTGGCATCTTTTATTACACAATATTAAAAAAAAAAAGATCACATTGGCTTATGGGGCCAGGTATACGTTTTCCAAAATTGCAAATTTCACTTCAAACCTTGAACATTATCTTTGGCAAGAAGTACTGTCAGTGGTTTTCTCCGAAGTGACAGACTTGCTTAGCTCATTTTTGAGAAAATGTCTGCCAAATACTGAAGCCTGGATAACCATAATTTGCCTGTCAGTCTCGTTTTTCAGTAAATACCAAGTTTCCTGGCTGGGGGGGCAAAGCAGCTAGTTCAGCTCGCAACTCAGTCACACCAGGGTCGTTGTGGGAGATACAGGCAAATCCTGTCTTATTATCACTCTGAGACAGGGGTTTTTGCTGCTGTTGGTGCTTTTCTTTTAAACAGAAAGTTTTAGGTTTTTAAAAAAATTTGTAAGATTCATTTATTTTTTTATTTGAAAGACAGAGTCACACAGAGAGTAGGTGAGACAGACAGGCAAATCCTTCAGCCATTGGTTCACCCTCAAATGGCCACAATAGTCAGAGCTGGGAGTCAAGAATTTTCCCCATGTGGGGGCAGGAGCTCAAGGATTTGGGTCCTGGTCGGCTGCCTTTCCTGGCCATCAGCAGGGAGCTGGATGGGAATTGGAGCTGTCAGCTTTGATCTTGTCCTTGGAAGGGGTTTGGAAAGTCCAACAGAGTCCCACTTGGAGAATTCTGGGCTGTATCCTCCTCAGGACTCAGAGCACCAAGCTGCCGAAGCAGGAGATCTGCACTTGGAACCCTGCCGCTGCCGATTATCGGCTGTGAGAATTGGGATGGTTTCTTCCTTGAGTTCTGTTTGCTCGTTAGTAAAATGAGCACAATATCCCACAGGGCTCTTGCAGTAAGAACCCACGTATAAAAGCTCAATACACACTGGCACTGGCTGCTGATTAAACACCAAGAGTTTCCCAACATCCCACATTGAGGGGTTAAAATTGAACAGGATTCTCCTAGGCTTGTGGTCACCCTCCTCAACTCATCTGAAAAGAATCAGTCTGAAGGCTTGTCACCCAAGACCACGAGTCTTGTGCCCTGCTAAGGGTTCTCTCATTTTCATCCCTGGAGTTGTCTCAGTCTTCCTCACTGTGCTCTGAGAATAGTAGGAAATGCCTGGGAACACCCGAGCAGTGGGAACTGCACCAAGGATGGGTCCATGCTGTTGGCAGAAGGTGTAGGTTCCTGGCGCAAGTCCTGTCTGTTTACTCCAGGAAAATGGTGATAATCACCACCAAATGAGTAGTCAAGTGCTACCCCTATATTCAATACCCTAAGTAGGTACAATAACCTCCGTGACAGGAAGGGGACGAGATATAGATGGCGATGTGCGACAAAGAGGTTGGGTGATACGCCTAAAGTCACTAGCCTTGTGTGTCTGACCTAGGACTTGAGCCCAGACAGTCTGACCATGCATGCTGCGTTTTAAACCACTGCACTGCACAGAGGAAATAGAAGCAAAAGAAGACAAGTAATTTTTCTAGAAAAGTCCTTTCCTTCACATAGGGCTTATGTTTTAAAAGCATGCTTTGTTTTGTAGTAATCTCTATGTGTGTGTGTTTTCTTTCAAAACAACAACAACAACAACAACAAAAGCCCACAACTCTGATTCAATCAGAAAGCCCAAGAAAAATGAAAACTGTACCCAAAAACCCAAGTGTGACACAAACAAATATACAACAGGATTTTTTTTTTTTTTTGGAGCAACTGGTTAAATGTTAAAAAGACTCTGGTTGGACATTTTTCTAAGAGTGACTCATAGGCTGTGTCATTGAAACCAGAAGGAGAAAAATGCAATCCTAGATAATAATCCAGTTTTCTGTTGAGCATCACCTACATCATGATGTCTGTTGGGTTTTGAACTTCTTTCTCTAGCTCAGGAACAGAGCACTTGAGCTACAGAGGAGGATGCAAATAGGTGGGTCTCGGGAATGACACAGGGAAACCACAGCTGACAGACAAGATGTAGGTGGAAGTCGGGCACGTAGAAATCCTCATTCTGTACAGTGGGAAGCTGGGACGGCCTCCTCAAGTTACACAGGAAAAGCAGCGAAGATTAATGTTATTTTTTGAAATGAGAAAGCCAATCAATATGGAAGCAGGAATGAGTTAGCTAAATCCTCACCTATCGTGGCAGGAAGCCAATAGATTGTAAATCAAGAAGTCGAGGGATGGACACACTATGAAAAGTTAGGGATGCAATCCCCAGAGAATTCAATAAGAGGCGCTTAAGGAAGTCTTGCTCTGGGGAATAAGATGGAGGAGGGATGCGGGCCCCTGGGGAGGGTGCTTATCATCAAAAGTCCTCCTGGATGATGTCACTGTTCAAATAATATGAATGATTAATTAAATGGTTCCCTAAAATCGTGAGCTAATTTTTAAAAAGCTTTTGAGTTAATTATGGAGAATTTTTATTTGAAGAAAAAAATATATATACCTCCTCTAATCTTTTGGACTGGGAAGAGCAAAACAAATAAATAAAGAAATCATATTTATTAGACATTCCCCAAACTGCAAGTAGCAGTCATGGTTGGGAAATGGGATGAGATTTTAATAATGGTATAGAGGAAAGGGCCTTGTCCGGGTTTCTTTATTCTTCAAATTTATCTTTTTTATTTGAAAGGCAGAGGCTCAGAGGAGAGAGAAGAGAAGCATTTTGCATTTGTTGGTTTCCTCTCCAAATGACCACAATGGCTGGAGCTGGCCCAGCAGGAAGTCAGGATCCCTGGACTTCATCCAGGCACTTGGGCCACCTTCCACTGCATTGCCACGTGCAGTAGCAGGGAGCCAGATCAGAAGTGGATCAGCCAGGCCTCCAATTGGTGCTCAAGTGTGGAATGTTGGCACCCTGAATGGCAGCTTAACCCACTGTGCCATGATGCTAGCCCCATCTCTGCTATTTTTAAAGTTTGTATTGAGAATGATTTTGTATTATTTCTGTAATAGTAAAATTATTTTAATTAAGAAAATACAATAGGAGCACGACACTTAAAAGAACATCACAACCAAATATCTAGGATTTTTAAAAATAAAATTCAAAAAGAAGAAAGGGATATTAAACCCAACATAGGACTTTTAAGAGTGAGTGGGCTATTTCCTGTTTTTCCTTGGCTGACTGGTAGGAAACCAGGGAGCCTGAACTGATTTCTATGTAGTCATTGGCATTAGTGGGGCCAGATCTCCTCTCCATATCCTACGCAGGGTGTTGAGCGGGGTTAGCAGACGTGTTTTCTAAAGATGTATTTATTTATGAGAAAAGAAGAAAGAGAGAGGGGGAGGAAATTTGAAAAGCAGAATTTTAAAAATAGAGAAGAGAGAGAGAGATTCTTAATTCTTACTTGCATTGGTCTACTCCCCAAATGTGTATAACAGCTGGGACCAGGCCAGACCAAACCCAGGAACCTGGAACTTCATCTGTATCTCTGGTATGCTTGGCAGAAGCCCAAGTATTTGAGTCATCATTTCCTGATTTCCCAAATCTGTTAGCAGGGAACTGGATTAGAAGTAGAGGAACCAGCTCCAATGCAATAGCCTAGTGGTTAAAGTCCTCACCTTGAATGCGCCAGGATCCCACGTGGATACTTGTTCATAACCTGGCTGCTCCACTTCCCTCCCAGCTCCCTGCTTGTGGCCTGGAAAAGCAATAAAAGATGGCCCAAAGCCTTGGGATTCTGCACCCATGTGGAAGACGCCAAGAGAGCTCCTGGCTCCTGAGTTCGAACCAGCTTAGCTCTGGCCGTTGCAACCACTTGAGAGAGTGTATCAGCAGATAGAAGATCTTTCTCTCTGCTTCTTCTCTTTCTTCTTCTAACTTTCCAATAAAAAATAAAACAAAATAAAAAATTTTTTTAAAAAGTAGAGGAACAAGGACTGGAAGTGACACTCTGATATGGGATATATTGCAAATGGAAGCTTAATTTGCCATGCCACGATGCCAGCCCTAGCAAATGTCTTTTGGGTACCTACTGCAGGCCAGATACCTGGGGACTCACAAATTCCGAGAGAACCCACACCCTTGACTAATTCACCACCTGTTCCTTGTTCTGTGTTGCAGGAGCCTCACACGTGGCCTTCCTAAGGTTCTCTTGTATCTTTTTAATAAAAAAAAATTAAGATAGATGGACAGAGAGACAACTCCCATCCGTTGGTTCACTCTCCAGATATCTAAAATATTGAAGGGGAGGAGTGAGGGGCTGGTGGGAGGTTTGGTGTGGAGAAGGGAGCTCAGTCTAGATTTCCTGTGTGAGCAGTGGGAACCCACCGACTTGAGGTGTCCTCAGCTCGCACATCAAGAGATAGCTGGAGTCAGGCGCTACAGCCAATGATCAAATCCATGTTCTCTGATGTGGACCCCAAGCACCTGAACCGTGAGGCCAAATACCCATCCCAAGGCTGCTCTTGGTCCACATCTTCCCTCTACAGCTGTGAGCTCCACGAGACAAAAACCATGGCCACCTAACTGTCTACCGAATCCTTGGTACGTGGTGTAATATTTGGCACAGAGCACCTGTCCAATAACTACTTAGAGTACAGAGAATGCAGGTGGAGGTCACCCCCACATGTAAGCATGCTCACTTTGCATCTGTTATTGGATGTCCAGATGGAGCCACCAGCCTTGGTCAGAGACAGCTGAGAATTTTGAGTTAACAAAGAGCTGCTCAGTGGGAATGAGGGTCTGAAAACTTTGCAAGATTCTTGAAGCACAAGGAACTTCTACATTGGTGTCATTTGTGAAGTTCCTTGTCCTCACCATGAGAAATAGAACTCTAGACCTGGTGGTAGAAGAAGGAAAGCAATGTTGCGAAGATGCTCTTCCACCAGAGCTCAGGATGGAAAAGGGTAAGGGTTTGGGGAGGCCAATGTTTTAAGCTTTAGAGCTCGAATGCCTGCCTGGGGAAAGCAGGAGAGGTCATAGGCCAAAGTGCCACTTTCATTAAGCAGCAAAACTGAAAGTGGAGAAGCGTGAGCCAACTCGAGAACACACCTGGGCTCAAAATCCTTCTGAGGTTCCCAATTCTCTTCAAGCCACAGTTCAAGTCCTCACAAGTCCCTTTCAGACTTTACACACCTGGCCTCCAATACCCTCAACACATCTGCTTCTCTCTGCTTTGCTCTCTCTCCCTGGTTACTCCAGCATCCTTGGACACTGCAGACAAATTCGAAGTGACTTTTTGGCCCAGTGCGGTGGCCTAGTGGCTAGAGTCCTTGCCTTGAACAAACTGGGATCCCGTATGGGTGCCAGTTCTAATTCCGACAGCCCTGCTTCCCATCTAGCTCCTTGCTTGTGGCCTGGGAAAGCAGTTAAGGAAGGCCTAAGACCTTGGGACCCTGCACCTGTGTGGGAGACCTGGAAGAAGTTCCTGGCTCCTGGCTTTGGATCAGCTCAGCTCCAGCCATTGTGGTCATTTGGGAAATGAATCACCAGATGAAAAAATCTTCCTCTGTCTCTCCTCTTCTCTCTTTCTCTCTCTCTGTATATCTGACATTACAATAAAAATAAATAAATAAATC
The DNA here is from genome assembly GCF_017591425.1 of Ochotona curzoniae. Taxonomy (NCBI): domain Eukaryota; kingdom Metazoa; phylum Chordata; class Mammalia; order Lagomorpha; family Ochotonidae; genus Ochotona; species Ochotona curzoniae. The sequence continues at coordinate 11,711,864 of NW_024465421.1, forward strand.
TCTGAAAAACAAAAGGTGACTTTCTTAGAGCAGCGTAGCTTGTCCACCCTATTTCCAGTTCCAATCTCTATCTCACCATAGTATATCTTGCCTAATTTAGAGCAGTTTGAAAGAAATCCATAGTACTGGGCTAGATGTCTCCATTTCTTTCTCTTCATTTATTTATTTGGTTTGAGAGGGAGAGAGAACACTCCTATATATCGGTTCACCACCCAAATGCCTGAACATTGAGCAGGACCACGCCAAACTCAGGAGCCTAAATATGGGTCTCCAATATGTGTGGCAAACACCCACCAGCTTTGGTCATCCCCTGGTGCTTCTGAGGGCACAAGTTAGTAGGCTTGAAACCCAGGCACACTGACGTTGCATGCAGGCATCTCAGAAAGTGTTGTAACTGCTATGCCAAACTGTGGCCCTGGATTCTCCATTTCTTAATTTTAAAAAATGGATGCCTCTACTGCTGTCACCCCAGAGACTTTAATTGGAACATCACCTTTTAGGGTAGCCCATCCCTGATTTCCTTGGTTCAATCCTTATTTTCTTTGGACAGCTGACCCCTGTCATCTTCCCACTGCTCCGCAGTGAAGCCAGCACTCATTGTGGAGCGAAAAAGCAGAAAAGCGTAATTACTACCTGGCCCGGCAGACCTTTGACTCCGATGAACATCATTGCCTCTTGATTTGAACCTTTTATTTTTCTCTAACCATCCAGCGCTTTTGGATCTCATGCCTGATGTGTCTTCGGTGAAAAGTCATATATATATTTTTTTAAATCCAGCTTTACTTGGTAATACACATCTGAAGGCATTGTACGATGATAAAGTTAATTGGTTCTGCAGTCCTGTAATTTGCCAGGGGTCCGAATGATTGGTTGTAAATATGCATTTATATTAACTGCTCTCTGTCCAAACCAATTTCCACAGGTGACAGTAGAATTTTGTAATTGATGCTATGATGGAAGATGCCTTAATCCTTACCAGTGTTTTTTTTTTTAAATTACTTTAACTTAACAGGTGGATATTATTGCATTTCAAGACAGCTATGCATGATGTGAACAGCATATGCCACAGAATGCAGAGTGGTGGGAATGCCATTTCCTAAATGTGCAGGTAACCAAATGTGTATAGACTCTTAGGAACAGGGAATGGAAACAGTGTCTGCTGGATCTCTGCACAATATGTCCACACAACACGTAGCTGCCTTTTTTCCTTCCCCAAATTTGCACCCAGGGTATTGAGGGAATTTTAAAATGAAGGTTGTTGAGCTACTCTGAATAATCTTCAAGGACAACATGGAAAAGAGCAGATGTACAAATAGCATGGAAATTGTTCAGACTGGAACGCCAGACGCCCTCTGACTATGGGCTGCTGAGTTACAGCCCATTGTGGCTGGGGTTGTAGGATGTATCATTACAAGAGTGGCTCGCAAGCACTGAGAAACAGAATAGCAAGTGTTTAGGCATTAGCAGGGGTTCCTCAGGAGAAGCTCAAGGTAATTGAATTACCTTCCCTCCAGCAACAATTTCCAGTGCCTAATTATTGAGTGTCTACTCAACACCCGCCTTTAGTTCTAGGCTGGTAGTTCAGGGAAATGTGGTGGAGTTTGTGGATGGCAGCAGACACTTGATAATTACAACATGCAGGTTGAAAAGTGGGATAGATGGTGTCAACCCTCGCCAGCGCCAATCTCATTCCAGCTGCTTCTTTCTGACCCAAGATATGTAAGAAACAGGCTTAGCATTGCACTGCTCTCCTGTGTGTCTGCTACTCTTCCAATATAGTTTTTTTTTGTTTGTTTGTTATTTGTTTTGGCTCCCTGTGTACTGCTGGAAAGTCCAGTTACAAATTCCGTATCTAACAGACTGATCTGTGCCAGAAACCAGGAGGCACGGGGAGGTGACTGTTGCCTGACTCAGGGTTTCAAGTTGAAAGAAGTCAAGGAAATCATGTATTCAAGTTTACTCCCTCCAGAATTGAAATAGCCAGGAGCCTACTGGCTTCTCCAAGTTTGCAAGCAACCGATTCCAGAGCACACTCTGACTTGAGCCACACTCCTTGATAGCCACATTCTTGCTTTTGTGAATTCCAAATGATGGGCATGGCATTTGCTCTCCAAAGACAGGATTGCATTGATTAACACTAAAAGATCTAAATGTTGTTGCCTTTATATTTCTGATTCTTGACTTTGTTTTCTGGACTTGGACTACAAATTGGCTAAGGTTAATTTTTTTTTCTAAACAATATTTCTAGGCATTTAATGGTTCGGAGATGGTGATGGATACCATGCTGTGCCTGGCATAGGAAAGGACATATGCAAGGAGATCCACCCCATAAGGCTGATGTTGGGGAGAGATCATGGTTTACGGTCTAGCCCTGTACAAAACTACTTCAACTACTTGCATACCTCTGGTCCTGTGCAAGATATTCAACTCTCTGAGCCTCAAGTCTCCATGCACATGGTGAGGGGAAATAAGCAGTAGAGAGGGCTATTTTGAGTACCAACTGAGACTTCGAGTGGCAGGTGTTTATCCAAGTGCCTGGCATGCAGTGCATGAAAGACAGCAGACGGCAGGGTTTCAAGGCCCACTGTGTCTTTCTAAGTGTGTGCCTTTTATTGTAAAAATGGAGATAGTGATAGCATCTATCTCTGAAAGTCATGAAAATTAATATTGGTAAGGTACTCATTTAGAACAGGGCCTAGCACATAGTATATATCTGCTAAATAAATGAATACTCAGGGACTGGCTTAGAAATGCATATTCAATCTGCCACAACAATCATAGCTTGTCACAGAAGAGCAATTCATTAGGAGGTAGTTAGATATTATTTTAACTAGCTGTTTGGCACCCCTTTCTGGGGTTCTCACGATCCACCCTGTCTTTCATGCAAACCTGGGTGGTAGGCTGCATGTGGCTTCTACCCTTGCAGAAAACCTCTTGGTCTGGAGAGCTTGTCACGCTCTAGCTTCCTGTTCATCTGTATTGCTTTGGAGAAGGTTCAGTAGATTCTCAAATCCTGACTTCTGCTTTCGCCTGTCTCTACTGAATCTTACTTTCTTTTACCAGCTCTTCTCCTTGAAAACAGTAAAATTCTACCTCTCCTAAAGATAGGAAGCCCATCTCCTGCAGAGATCCATGCTCAGGGCAGGAAGAAAGACTAGACCAATGTGTCACTCCCCTTCACTGAGAGAGCTTGTAAGCTGTCTTGGTGGTTATTGCTTCCCCGGTTGACACAAATGGCTGCAGGGATCTCTGCTCAGATGGAAGCTGTACACTGACCCTTTGGTGGAGTCCCTTGTATGGGTTACTGAGAAGCCTATGGTGTATTTCCATGGCTACTTTTCCCCCTGTCATGGAATATTTGCCTCTGCTGCAGTCCTTCTCAGTCTACCTAACTCCAATGATCATTAACTTATAGGTGATTGCTATTGGAACTGCAGTTGACCCACACAATGAACATTTTTATAGACCTTCCTCCCATTGGACAGACTGAATTCTGGAAGAAGTTGTATGGTTTGGTCAATGGACAACCAGCTGTCTTTTGGCCCTAATTGGACCACTAGGCTAGACTGCCTTGAATTCGGGTGACATTTTCATAAATGTTGTGTAGTCCCAGCTAGAGTCTTTTTGGCTTATGTTCTCTCTTTGGTGACATACTGACCCAGTGACTCTAGCTCAGCTCCCTGCCACTGGATCCTGTAAATTCACAGGACCCCAGTGCTTCAAGCAAGCTATCCATTGCCATGTTCTCTTTCAGCAACGCTGTCCCTCCCACTCCCTTGCTGATGTACAGGAGCAGATGCACAATTTGTACTGCTTAAGCAAGTGTCTAAACCAGAAATGAGCTGTCATTTCTCTCTTTCCCAAACACCCTCCACCATAATAAATTATTCTTTTTGGCATTATGGTAACTCCAAAGAGTTAGTTAGAAGGGTTTGAAGGAAGGAAGTACTTATATAAGAAATCCATCTCATCACTTGCCTTAGAAAATGGAGGCTATCTAAAATGAATCAAGTAAGAGCTAATGACCAACACGTTGCTTTGAGGCATGAAAGAACTCCATAAACTAAAACAAAAGGAGGTAAAAGCATTGCTTATCTTTAAATGTGCTCATTGGCTGTGTTTCTATGTATTTACTTAAGAGAGAAACACAGAAGGAAATACAGACAGATGGCGAGAGAGAACTGTGGGTCTCTCTCTGCAATGGCCAGGATTGAGTGGGGCTGGAGCTGGGAAGCCAGGGACCCAATCTAGGTCTCCCTTGTGTGACTGGAATCTGATGACTTGAGTCATCACTGCCGTCTCCCCGGGTCTGAATTAGCAGGAAGCTGGACCCCAAGCTAGAGGCAAATATTAAACCTCAACACTCCAATATGAGATGCAGGCCTCCCAGCTGATCAGTGCCAGCAGTTGAACAACTGCTAAGATCTCAGCATTAGGATCTGGCATGATCCAGGTAATGTCCCAGGTCTAGTTGGCCTTGAGGTCCCTGTTATCATCCAGTGTTCTCCCACAAACTATTTGAAGACCCATTTCCTCCTACACTGAAAAAGTGTTACTTTGTCAGGGTCATGGAGATGGAGAAAGCAACTTTGGAATGTTTTAGGCTTCTCCTTAGCTTCAAAATACAGTTTTCATGGCGGCGTGCACTGCTGTGTGACAAAGTATAATTTCGAAATAGCTAAAAACATAATTCTTCTAAAATACAGTGAGCTCATGTCAAGCTTTATCCCACTCAGCAGTGAGACAACCATCAGAAGGACAAAACTGGTTCAAAGGAAACTGCTACCATTTGCTTTCAGTGAAAGCAAAATCTGCAGTAAGATGACTACAGCAGATACACAACTGATTAATATCCTAGAGGGCAGACAATAAATCCACAGTATTTGGGATTATCTCCTGTAGTGAGCAAATATCATATGTATTTCTACTGAAGAAAAATGTATGTACATTTCCCAGATTTTCTACATCTAACCATGCAGCTACTAGAGCTGAATCAGTAGTCAAAGATAAGTCGAAGAGTTGCCACAGAGAATCAGATGATCACTTGGTTAAACCTGGTGCTCACTAATCTCTGAGAACATCAAAGCAGCAGTCATTTTCTTCTCTGATTTTTTCCCCACAAAACTTGTATAGTTGCCCATACCAAATAGCATACACTGACCACTCAAGCCAAAACACAGGTCATTGGCCTTTAATCTAAGGCAGGAGATTCAGTTGCAAATGATGAAATAAACAAAAGTTTCTTCAAGGCACACATTCCTTCAGATAGAATCAGGGAATCATTGAATCAGAAGGTAGGTAGTTCCAGTTTGAGACAGAAAGAAGAGAAGCATATCTTCATTCAAGATACCACAGCTTAAAGGTAGGTTCAAAATGCTCAATATTCAGTAGGATGTAAGACCAGCATTTCAGCATGAATGGTTTTGTAGGATCAGAGCAAGGTCAGGATGATGCAAGCTGCTTCTGGTTTTGACCCTATAGCTTTGTGGTGTTGGGTCCCAGGAAGAGCTAAGATGGGCATGGTGGTACAGACTTGAGTTAGATTTCAAAATCTGAAGAATAATACAGTCATATAGATGATTTTTTTCTGCCTTTGAGTCATGCTCAGACTTTAGTCTATCACCACTCAGCCCTGGTCATGGTCATTCCCATCTATCACAACACTGCAGTTCATTTTTCATTTCCTTAGGTGTCTTGGGCTCAGGACTGAGCATGAAGAGTTACAGGCAAAGGAAAAGAGATAAGGTCAGGTTTAGAGAAGAGAGTTTAACAGCTCTAGAACGTTCTGCACAATGTCTATGGGCAGGGGAGGCATTAAATTGAGGACTCAAAGAGCAAAAATGATGACATGGTGCTGATTCCATGGTTCCAGGTATATAGCAGTGCCTCAAGACAAGAATCCACATTCTTATAGAGGGTATATTCTGCTGGTAGACATGGGGTGAGAGAGAGGAAGGGTATGAGTTCTATATGTGGAACCTCTTAGCACAGACCTTGGCACATAGGAAACACCCACCCCCATACTCAGCCATATCTTTGCAGCTTCCCTAAAGGCTCTCGAACACATAAATAAAGCTGGAACCCCATATGGCTGAAAAAAATCAGCCATCTGGAGATTTGGAAATAAAGGGGAACTTTTAATAACTGGATTTTTTTTCAATTTTCTAGCCAGATGTTTGATGCCATGTAGGCCCATCTGTAGCAGAGGCAGCAAATTTTCAAAAATTCTCTGTAATTTTAGGTTCCTCATTCTAGAATCTTAAATGAGATTTCTTTTCTTGGCAGAAAAAAAAAATTTAATCAACTGAGAAAAAAAGGAATTTGAGAACCACATATAAAATATTAAAATTTGGGACTGATGTCATGGCACTGTAGGCTGAGCTACCCTTTGCAGTGCCAACATCCCATATAGGCACCAAACGGTGTCTGGGTGCTCTACTTCTGGTCCGGTTCCCTGATTTTGGTCTGGGAAAGTAACAGGAAGATGTCTCAAGTTCTTGGACCCCTGCATCTGGGTGGGAGTCCCAGAAAACCTGCTGTCTCCTGACTTAAGATTGGCCCAGTTCCCGCCATTGTGGCCATTTGGAGAATAAACCAGCAGATGGAAGATCTCTCTCTCTATCTGTCTCTCTTTTTCTAAGTAAATCTGCCTTTCAAATAAAAATAAAATCAGTTTTAAACATAAAATTCGATTAATTTTCAGAACTCAACACTGGCAGTCTCTGGGCCAAATTTAGGTACAAGATGGATTTGGTTTGACTGGTTCTATAATAATAAAAAAAATCACATGAACTATTCACGTTGTGAAAATGAAGACATTTTACACTAGACTTTTTTTTTTTAAATATTGTGCCACATTTGGTGGACATCTCTCCAGGGTCAACATAAATTCAAGCCAAGTAGGAGCAGTGGTAATGATAGCTGTCTTCTACAAGGAACTCCAGTCCTCCAGTCTGCTATAATCCCCACCATTCCTTATTGCTCCCCCGGTGACATCAGATTTTAATGACAACATTACTCTTCAAGCATACTATTGTCTTCTCCGTGCTAGCATTGATTTAAAAGAATGGGGGAAAAAAAGCTTCACATTTCATATGAAACTTGCCCAGTCCAGAAGGACATCTGTGATTGTTATTGCTTCATCTTTTTTAAAGTTCTCATTTCATGTTTAAATTGTTATGTTTATTTTAAAAGTAGACACACACACACAAACTCCCTCTACTGGTTCTCTCCCAGATGCCTACAACAGCCAGACATGGACCAGGCAGAAGTCAGGAACCTAGAACTCCGTTCAGGACTCTCACATAGGTGGTAGGACACATATACTTGAGCTGTCATCTGCTACCTTCCACAGTGTGCATTAGCAAGACGCTGGTGCTGGAAGTGGAGCCAGGACTTGCACCCAGTTTCTTGGGTATGGGATATATAATCCTAAGCGGCAGCTTAACCACTAAATTCATGTTTGTCGCCCTGAAGATCTTGTTTTAGAATTTGGTACAGTGAAGTCCAAAATAGCCCTGAAGGAGAAGCTAACGTGCCTGATTCACACACCTGTTAATGACAGGAATGGGATTAGTGTTCTTTGCTAGTTGGCCAATGGCCTTCCACTGTCTAACATAACATTTTAATTGTCCTTAGTCTCCAAGATTTTGTTAACAAGAAAATTACATCTTGAACATGTTCTCATTCAAATTCAAACGCTGCCATTGAAAACATGCAGCAGGTTGGGGCGTTACTCTGTGAATGCCTCACAATGTTTCAAGATAATGAATCAGGCCTTCTTTGCTCAGTGTGGGTGTCTCTACATAGGTTGATTGTTTTTTTCATTCAAAGCGTGTCCTTTGATGTTTCTAAGTTGGTGGCTGCCTGGCTCCTGTACCTCTGTGATTGTTACATAGACATGCTGGGTGTTCTGAGATCTGGGACATCTGAATAGCGGGAAAAAATCCTGTGTCTAGGCATTCTAATGAGCTAATGTTTGTATCAGCTGCAAACTATTCATGAGAGCATGAATTAACATTCTCTAGCAAAGGCTCTCAGAAGCAGTGTGGCTCAGGTTGAGTGTTGACTGCTGAACTGAGATGTGTGACCTTGAGCAAGTTATGCAACTTCTTCAGGGCTCAGTTTCCTCACCTGTAAAATGAGGGTAAAAACTGTACCAACATCACTGAGCTCCTTTGGAGATGAAAGAGCTATTTTTTCCCCCAAATTCTTGGAACATTCCAAGCACATCGTGAACACTAAACACAGGGCCACAAAAATCAAACCTGGATGCACTTTTCTCTCATTTGAGTGATAGGGTCATTTTTAACACACTTAGTCATCCCAGATCTATTACAAGTACTCAATATGCCTTGGTATTACCATTGTAACTGCTTGGAGGACTTAGAGAATATACCAGTTTTATCACAGAGCTACAGAAGCAGGGACTATGCAAGCAATCTATTTTCTTGAATGCTTCATGTGCTTCTGATGACTAGTGCAGTTTGAGACCAATGATGTAACATTTTTTTTTACTGAAATATGTATATGGAGGACTCATCATTTCTTGAATGTTCCTATTCCACATTTATTCCATAGTGATACTGAGGTACAACCTGCTTCCTCCGTCTCCTGCTTCTATTCCCTGGAGGTGACATACAACATTTCAAATCTCCCTTCCATTTGACAGTCCATCCGATGTTTGTAGACAGCTGTCATGTCCCTCCTGAGCATTCTATTCTTTCCAGACATAGTAGCACATTGTCTCATGGCTCTTCAAAAATTATGGAGGAATTGACTCTCCTAATTTCTTCTAGAAGGAGATTGAAGTATACGACTTCCCAGTTATCCTTTGACATCTGAGGGATCATGAAATGAGGGTGTTGAGTCTTTAGGGGTATGCAGGAGATGCCAAATGGAAGATGGTTGTATATCTTCATTTTAGCAGGAGGTGGAAATGTCCAGGATGGATGCTGCATCTGTTTGCATCTGTTTGCTCACACAGAAATCAGAGACTCCTGGAAATTTCTTGAAAGCTTAATAGCACATTAAGAAAAACCTTGGTTTCAAAATTTTCTATTCCTGTCTAGATGTTGGTTATCTGGGTGTGTAACATGGTTAAAATTTTACCATGATTTACTAGTGTTTGGGCATCTTAATGTGTTTAATATTTAAAGAAATGTTTTAAAAGGGCAGGAAAAATGGCATGGATACTGCAACAAATTTTCTAGAGAGACTTTACTTTCTCAAATGCACATCTTCTATTCAACCAATTTCTTCTCTACTTAATTTCTCACCTCTGTGACTAATTCCATAGCATACCTGGGTAGGGTCCCCATTCCTTGTATGGTGACATTACAAAATGGAGAAGTCATCAGCTGAAAAATTCTAAGTAAGGGTCTAGGAATATTGTATTCCACTTCTACTTTTATACATGTATTTTTTCACACACTTTAGTGGGGAAATCAAAACTGATATTTATTTGTGCATCCCAGGTCTTGGGTTTGGAAGAAAAATTATGAATGACTTAAACATGGTATGCATATTGTTACCCTTTTAGGTTTGAGAGGAGGCTCATATATTTTATGACACCTCTAGAACATCCAAACATCTGCCAAGTTATAATTTTACAAAAAATCATTTGATTTCTTGATTTCAATAAACGAAAGGGAATTACAGAACTTCCATAAGGTAAATGGCTGAAACATCCCCAACGATAAATGCTCACAAATTTTTGCTGATTTTTGATGACACTTGGGAAAAAATTATTCCAGAATTTCTGTCAATACACTAGATACAGTGTGAGCTCTGGAGAGTGCTATTCTAAATAATCACTTCCAGGTTGATGGACTGTGGGCTGGAGAGGGTAAGTATCTTAGCCAAGGTCACATAGAGTTTGTAGCACGACCTATGTCTTCTGACTGCCAATAACCCTTGTTGCATCTCAAGCAACCCTTTCCTATCTGGATTTACCACCAGTTGCAAATCTGTGTTGGATGTAAAATCAATTGTAGTAGCGCTATCGTCAAGCAAGCTGTGGCTCAGAGTCAGGACATGGGAAGAAGGCCAGGGAATGATGCAGTATTACACTTGCAAGTGATGTCATAGCATGATTTCCTGAGTGATTTACATAAATACAAGTTCTTAAGAAGCTCTAATGTATGCCAGCCAGTGGGAGTGCAAGTGTGGAGAACCAACAGCAAGAAGGGAATAGGAGCATACAGGAAACCCAAATTTCCTTGCCTATCACCATGACAAGCTTCATAGATCCTCAAGAGCCTGCAAAAAACTCCCTCCCGCCCCTCTAATCCAGTGACTTCCCTCAAGCTTGTAGGGAAGCTTCTCAGAAGCTTTGGTTTTCTCCTTAATTTTGTTTATTCCCAATGACATCCACACATTGAACAGTGATGCTGAGAACAACTCTTGGTATGGTGAAAGTAAGGTTAAAAGAGATAGACTCTACAGGGGCTTTATATGCTAAAATTAATCTGCCCTCTTCATTATAATTTAGAATGAGTTCTCTTTTTTTTTTTTATAATTCAGCAGATTTGCTGTAATTCTTGGATATCCAATATTATGTAAGTGTCACAGGAATGTATTTGTTGAATTCTGGGATGATTTAGGAATAAAGACAGGTGGATATCAAACACCAAGATTTAATGTTTTTAAAAATCCAAAATAATGAAATATGTATCAATATGGAAGATTTATTAAAATATGTGTGGGGTGCTGGTGGGAGTTGACATATGCTATCCTGGCACCAGTTGGCAATGAAAGTTCATGATAATATTGAGTTAGATCAAACTTCAAAGAAAATGGTAAGACTACTTGAGATTTTTTAAAAAGCTCAGAATGTGACAGGTCAGGTCAGGGTTCCCCTCCTCCCTTCTGGTGTGGGCCACACTCCCTCCCCCAGCTGCTGAAACACCAGGCAAGCAGAGTTAAACACCTCACTTCAAACCTAAGATCCAAGCAGTTCACAACACACCCTAGGAATTTTGGATATGAAGACTTTTTTTTTTTCTGAACTGCAGAAGCTGGCTAGAATGTCACAAAAATCTCATCTCAAGAAGCTTAGTACAAAAAAAAAAAAAAACAACCAACGAGACTCAAGACTCAAACCTTTTATCCTACACAGCATCGATCTTTCTGGGAATGGAGGTTGGACAACTGCACATTCTCTGCAATCACTTGAACTATTCCTCTTCTCTCATCACTGCCTCCGTCTCCCCCAAACACCCACCAGAATATCAGAAACTGGATTATTAAGAGCCATTGAGGAATTCGTAAATACCTTCTAGGCAGCAGGTCCTCCACAGCCCCGAATGGGTCATTACTTCTTCATTCTTCCTGCTGGTTTCATTATCACTTGTAGATTTAGTCCTGCACACACCTCTGGAATATAACCAGTAGTCCGTGCCCACTGCAATGGTCATTAAACTAAAAGCTGCGAAGGCTCCCACAGTGGTGATCAACATCTGGATACCTCTGTCACACATCCTCATAATTCTTCATGGTACTCTGGACGCTGGGGGTTGAAGGGGGAGACTCAGTGCCAGAGGGAAAATCGCTCTGCAGCTGGTTAACCTAGAGCACGCTCTTCCAAATATTCCTGTCTCTTTTTGTCGGCATCCACAGAGACTTTGGAGAATCTAGGCTTTCCTGTCTGGAGATCTCTCCAGTTCCCCGAATCACCTACGGCCCTCTGAAGGGTGCAGGCTCCAGGGGGTTGGTCCACATCACTGCTGCCTTCTGAGAGTCCCCGGGTTCCTTTCATTCCTCAGGAGCTCGGTAGTGACGAGAGTCCGTGCAGGGCATGGCTCCCGAGCTTAGGGCTGTCAGCTTGGTTTGAAATGTGCCTGGCTCGTTACAGCCCCGGGAGATTCAAGGCAAAGACATCCAGAGAGGTCTGTGTGCGTGTGTGCGTGTGTGTGTGTGTGTGTATGTGTGTGTGTGCGTGCGTGTGCGAGCGCATGTGCTGGGGGGTGAGGGCGGATGGCAAAAAATAGCACTGCTAGGAGGCGAGTCGCTGAGAAGTGTTCACTGCTTCCCCAGCCTCCCAGGAAAGCTCTCCGCCTGCTCCCGACACCCCCGCTCAAACTGTCCTGGGGCGGGGGCAGAGCGCTTTTCTCTGAGGGCAGAGAGCCGTGGTGCTGAAGGGACAGCTCCCGCCTGCAGCCCTGGCTCCGTGATGCTGAACCGACAGCTCCCCGCCTGTTGCCCTGGCTCCGCGGTGCGGAAGGGACAGCTCCCCGCCTGTTGCCCTGGCTCCGTGGTGCTGAACGGACAGCTCTCCGCCCGTCGCCCTGGCTCTGTGGTGCTGAACGGATAGCTCTTGGTCTGTCGTCCCGCCGGTTGTCCCAGCCTCTGCGGTGCTAAAGGGACAGCTCTCTCTTGCCGCTGCACCCTAGCCTGGCAAGTGCCCGGACCTAAACATCCGGGGTGCTGAAAGGGTCTGTCCTTTTTGCACGCTTTCTTCGTCCCTTCCCAAGCCAGCTGACCAGCTTGACTGCCTAGTCAAGCCCACGCTCCGTGCAAAGTTTCGTTGAACCCAGAGCCGTCAGAGCTCCGGCTGCTGGGCGCTGCAGCATTGCCCTGTCCCTCCACCCCGGGAAGGGTTAAGGAAAGGGGAAGAGGGAAGGAAGCCCGCAGCGTGCTCTGGCGCTCTCTTGGCCCCCACCCCGAGCAGCCTTCGGCAATCAAACCCCCCACAACCCTCTCAGGAGCCAGACAAGTTTGCCGTTAGCTGCGGGGCGCTGCTGGAGCCCGTGGGGAGACAGAAGACCCTGAAGACCGAGTGTTCTTAAAGGGGCAGGCGGCTCAGGATGATGGTTCCGTGGCTCACTTGGGCGAGCAGAAAGTGTTACCACAAGCACATCTGTGCACTGTCTGCCTCAATTTGGTTCCCCAGAAAACAAACCAATATGTCTACCCTGCTTTCTCTAGAGCTCTGCCCTACACCGGAGACAACACGCTCAGATCAAATCTGGAACTGTGCATAGACACAAGATTATGTATTTTTTTTTTTTAAGAAGTCACTTTCTTTTTTTTTTTCAAGATTTATTTTTATTATTTTTTATTGGAAAGGCGGATATAGAGAGAGGAGATACAGAGAGGAAGATCTTCCATCCGATGATTCACTCCCCAAGTGAGCCGCAACGGGTCGATACTATGCCGATCCGAAGCCAGGAGCCTCTTCCGGGTCTCCCACGCGGGTGCAGGGTCCCAAAGCTTTGGGCCGTCCTCGACTGCCTTCCCAGGCCACAGGCAGGGAGCTGGAAGGGAAGCAGGGCTGCCGGGATTAGAACCGGCGCCCATATGGGATCCCGGGCGTGCAAGGCGAGGACTTAACCACTTGCGCCACCGCGCCGGGCCCAAGATTATGTATTTTTAAAAGACACAAGGAGATGCCTGGATTTGGACCTTTCGGACCCATGTGTGGGTTTTTGGGTTAAAGGGCTGTGAAATTTTTATCTCTGATTACACTACACATATTCTAACACTTCTGTCTTGGAGTCATGGTGGGAGAGCCAGTGAGAATGTCAGATTCCACCCAAAGGTCCTTGGTATGTTCATATGGTGTCTGAATCTGACCACCAAGCAGATCAAATGCCACTATACACTTGAAAATTCCCTTCCTTGGAGTTAGGCAATACTGCAAAATGCAAACCTTTAACCCAGTTTTTTGTTACTACAGATGTCAGCACATATGTGAGCACCCTGAGTAGACTAAAGACAGTGCACAGGATAACCCCTATGATTTGTTTTTTCTTTTGGCACATGTGGTCTATGTGCAAAGGTCAAATGTTGGGAACTGAGGGTTCTTGGGTTGCTTGCACAGTCTCTTCAATGTGGTTGCCCACAACCAACTGTTATCTGTGGATGTGATTTAACTGGATTAAAATAGAATGGAGGTAATTGTCGACACACATACTCCCCTGGTGCCATCTCCACCTCTCTGGCTGAGAGCTCTATCCAGAGGACTGAGTAGCAACAATGTGTTGAAGAGCTCTCAAGTGCAGTTCAAAACTTCCCAGGGACCTTGCTACTTTATTTTAGGATTATGCTTATCTGAACTCTTGGTTCTTGGTGCACATGCATTGAATCTGCAGTTAGAGTATGATTGAATTTGAATGTTTACCTGTGCTTTGCTCAACTAGGAGCTTTAAATGCCTTCAATTTGTTCTGGATGTAAAGCAGGTGTATATGCTGAGGACTATGTGAATTTGTTTGCCATAAATATACAGCTATGTGCATGTGTGGGTGCTCACAGCTGTGTAAACATAGTGTAATCTCTAACATGTAGATATACACACTTATATTCAAGTTGTCTTGTGGCATGTATATGTGGCATGGTTGCTCTGAAAAAATTTCTGTATCTGAAATGAAACATATAAATTAGATCCCAGAAAAATGACAAGAGATGCTGGAGATAAATGGATAAGGTCTCCTACAAGTCACTACTTTTTAAAAGAAAATGTGCTTCTCAATGAAGTCCCTGCTTTGATTATTTTTGCATTTTACAGAAAAAGCTATGTGTAACATGGAAATGAAGTTGCTCTTGCCTGGGAGGAGTTAATGAACTATTGAAATTTCCCTTACCTGCTTTCTGACACATGAATAGTATGAACTAATTGGTAGTGATCCAAACAGCCATTCCAGGATTTGTTTGATTCTTCTCTTACTCCAGTAGGAACAAGGAGAGTCTTCTCAAAGGAGAGCTATGTCAATGGAAGCCAGATGTGTTTGCACCTTAGGGAGAGAGGGTTCCAATCACCCGTTTCCCAGAATCACAGTAGAATGGAAATGGCTCCATCTCTACTCCCTCAGCTCTATAATATAAGCCTAGACATGCAGGGTGAATGCCTAGGACGTCCAGGCAGAATTAAGTATTCATTTACGATTGTAAAGTCAATAGGTAGGAAGCTCAGGCACATGGAGGTGGGTAATTTTTGTAAAGAGGATAAAGGGACACGAGTTAGAAGAATGGAGCTTTATCCTGAGGTTTTGACCTGGCGAGGTAATCTTTTTTTATATGTTCTGCCCAAAGCCAAGGCTGTCACAGAGCATGGAAAGTCTTGAATTTGCAAGTGGAACAAGCTCAAATGCCTGACTAGAGTGGGTGCACCGAGGCAGGGAAGCCATCAGTTAGTTCCTGACGATGTCTTCTCACTTACTAGGGAGTGATCTCATCTTTTCATTCAATTGGTTGTGTAGGTGTGTACGTGAGTGCTTCTAAGCTGGGACAAAAGTGCTGGTTTCCACCACCAGAGGGCTCTTTCACCAGATCAATGAAGGACTTGAGATTGACAGCACCCTTTCCTGACTGATGGAACCTCTGCATTCAGACAGCTAAAAACTGATCTTAGTAAGACAGTTTGTCTTCCATTGGGTCCTCAACGAGTGGAGTAGCTGGTTGGCATATCTATGTTTTTTTTTCTTTTCAAGATTTATTTAGGAATCTGCCACTGGAGAATCACCTTTGCCCTGCTTCCCTGGTGAGTTTTAGCTACCCATCACTCATTCAGTGTATTTTGTGCAGCTGAACCCATGCCTCTGGTTCTGTGTTCAGGGAACTCCTTGCAAGACAAGGATTGGTCAATGTGGTGGGAAGGGACATGCAGATTGAGGCAATTCATGTTGCAAAGGGATCACTGAAGAAAGCTTCACAGAGGAACTTCAGTGCAAACTGAAGTATTAAGGATGAACAGCCAAGGGACAGCAAAGGACACAATGTTCTGGACAACTGAACCAGCCTGTTCAAAGCCTTGGCCTGTGATTGAAGAAATGAAAGAACTGCAGTAAGCCTGGAGTGCCGTGTAGGGTTCATGTAGCAGTTTCTTCATGCTGGAATATTATATCCAGACAAGATATTAGGTTATGCAGACTCTTACTTGAAAATATTTAAACCTTTTAATTTCAAAGTCAGATATATACAAAGAGGAGAAAAGACAGAGAGGAAGATCTTCCGTCCAATGATTCACTCCCCAAGTGACCACAACTGCCGGTACTGCAATGATCTGGAGCCAGGAGTCAAGAACTTCCTCCAAGTTTCCCACGTGGGAGCAGGATCCCAAGGCTTTGAGCTGTCTTTGACTGCTTTCCCAGGCCACTAGTAGGGAGCTGGATGGGAAGCAGAGCTGCCAGGATTAGAACCAGTGCCCATATGAGATCCTGGTATGTTCAAGGCGAGGACTTTAGCCACTAGGCCACTGTGCCAGGCCCCAACTATTTACTTTTTTTAAAAGACTTGTATATTTTTATTGGAAAGGCAGAGGAAGATCTTCTGCCCACTGACTCACTCCCCAAGCAGTCGCCACATTAGCAGCTGAGCCAGGAGCCTCTTCCGGGTCTCCTACACGGGTGCCGGGTCCCAAGGCTTTGGGCCGTGCTTGACTGCTTTCCCAGATAACAAGCAGGAAACTGGATGGGAAGTGGAGCTGCAGGAATACAAACTGGTGCCCATATCAGATCCTGGTGCGTGCAAGGTGAGGACTTTAGCCACTAGGCTACTGTGCCAGGCCCTGAACTATTCACTTATGAGGAAGAGCTACTTTGTTCAGTGAATACCCAAGCTTCTGACTATTTCGTCCCTCAGCAGTTTGAAAAGTTCCTAAGCCCAAGCTCAAGTTCTAGCTCAAATGAGTCCAGGAAATGAATGGGAAACGAAGAACCTTCTAGAAGGCCAAAGGGAGAACACTGAAAAGTAATTTTTTCCATGACAGGGGAACAAATTTTTCAACCCAGGAAACTTTTTTCCATCCTCAGGAGGGAGAATTTTTGTGATTGCTGCTTAGATGATCATTTCTCTATCACCATAACTGCTGTGTGTCTTTTCAGAGGGGTTCTTATTGGTTATCGGGTTCCTTCTGCACTGTTGAATAATGGGGGGTGCTGTTAGCAAGTACAGTCTGCCCTCCATGTCCGTGGGTCCCACATCTGTGTATTCCAAAAACTGGAGATAGAATTTTTAAAAACTGTATCTGTGCTGAAAAACATGCACTTTTTTTTGTCTCATTGTCCCCTAAACAGAGTAACAATGTATGATATGGTACATATGTTTATTAAGCTAATACTTAGCCCTCTCGGGGGACTGCATGGGGTCTGTGCAAACATAACACCACTAATGGAAGAGACTTGAACACCCACAAGCTTGGTATTCTTTGTGGCCCCAGAGCCAATCTCCCCGCAGATTTTGAAGGATGACTGTCAGTTACTTTTTGGCTTAGACCATGAGACGATACATCTGAAGCTATCAAAGAACTGCCTAGAATTCCTACCTGTCTGACAGACACAATTTTGGGGTGGTGTCTTCTGGGAAAACGTGGAGGTATGGTACATAGAAAAGGACATTTGCTGCCAAAGGAGCGATCATTGTCGAAACTTGCACTTGCTGACTCAATAGCCTTCCTTCTTCTTTTATTATCATCAAAGTTCCTATTGTGACTAGGAGCACTCTTTTTTTTCTAAGTAAAAGAAAATTGCATCTTCTTTTCTTCCCTAAAAAGAAAGATGGCCTGGTGACAAGATTTTTGACCAATGAAATATAATAAAAAGTTGTTGTGTGGATAATAGTAAAAAAAAAAAAAAAGCTGGAAATAACGCAGGTGTCTACCAACAGAGGAACAGATAAACCCAATGCTGCATATTCACATATTGTGCAGCCACAAAAGAGGGAAGGGAAGGTGGACACATGTCCCCACAGGGGGTAAGTCCTCATTACTTAAAGGATGAATGCTATACGATTCACCCTGATTGGGCAACTAGAACAGGCAACTGCATAGAAACAAAAAGTAATTAGAGGTTCTCAGGGGTGCTGAAAGAAGAGGGAAAAGGCATTGCTTCATGGTTACTGGAGTGTTGTTAGGTCTACAAGCAAACTCAGAAGTCATGGTAATAGTACACTATTGGAAATGTGATTAATGACACTGAACTGTACACTTAAAATGGTGAATGTGGCTAGTGTTATGGAACATACATTACACCACAATAACAAATTAGGAGAAAAAGCCGTTCTGTGGGTTTTCTGAGACTCTTCTTCAAGGGAGTCAAGACCTTGCTAGAATGTGTGTGGGGCCTTTTGACCTTTGCTTTCTTCTTGCCTGCAGCGAGGACTTAATACTGGTGGTAAACCAGTTGTCTTGCTACTTAAGGGCATAAGTTCAAAGCCTGAGTCTTTCAGAGTGCTGTGAAGCCATCATTCTAGGACGTGACTATTTATCTTCTAAATTTGTACTACATGACAAAAATAGACTCTTTAAAGTATTTCATCCCGTTGCAACTTGAGCAAATGAACACATTTCTTAATTTATTCAAATGAGAAGAAATGAAATTAGGGAAGTCATCTGTTGATCTTGAAGCTTCCAGCCACAGTTGATTTAATTCAAAATGTATACAACAAACTAATCAATCAGTGTGTTTAACTTCAAAATACCAAATCAGAGATGCTCAGGCGTAAGTGGATCCACAGCCCTAAAAACTGGCTGCTGGGATTTGTCTCTGTTTGCTCTGTCTTGCCTGTCATGGCCACATCCTGAGGCTGGGTCTATTCTCACATGCTCTTGCATCTCACCAGCTGAGCAATCCAAAAGAAACAAGATGTCTCTCCATCAACAGTTCTAGCAGTTGTTTCGGGGCTGGTTTTGCAATGGTCTATTCAGTGCATATGCAGCTGGACACATTTTAGTGGACAGAGAGTAGAATTCATTAGCTTAGGTCTGGGCCACCTTTCCATCCTCCAACAAATATGGAAGAAGAGCAAAGTTCTAGCTTTTTGCTACCATAAGAAAAATACCCAAGACAAGCCATTTATAATGGGAGACTGATTTGGTTTCTTCTTTTAGAGGTTCACAGTTCAAGATTGAGTGACTTCGTCGCTTGAGCATCTGGTGTAGTGCCAACATAGAAAGGAAACAGAGTGGCTGGGCCCATGAGAATTATGGTCTGAGTGCATGTCCCCCAGTGATCCAAGGATCTCCTACTAGGCCTGTCTCTTAATCACCATAATTGTATAGTTTTCCCCTTCTTAGAACCATTAACACAAGACTTTGGCGCTTAGTGCTAAACAAACAAACCACTGGAGAGACACTACTAGTGGCATACACACCATTGCAACCAACTTCACCCTAACCCATGTTGACTGGGAGTTGGGTAAGAGAGTGAATCTTTAGAGTAAATCAAGGGTGCTAAAATCAGAAGGATGGGCAGGTGGTAGAAAGCGACAAAAAATAGCAGATAGACTCACTGTGGGAAGCAGGGGTGTAATACCATACCGTTTAGAGCCTTTTAGCTGTGTTTGACAGTTCAGCAAATTAAAATCCATCTATTTGCCAAGCACTGCAAGAACACAGAGATGAGCACCAGGGTTCCCAGGTCCTAAAGAACTTACATTTTAGGAGAGGAGCAGGGCTGGTAAGCATACAAGTAGTTAAAATTTAAAAAAAAACATAGAAAGTGATAAATACTGTGAAAAAAAAGATCCAACAGTGTCATGAGATATGACCCATATCAGGAGAGAAAGAATCGCTTTTTAGGGAGCATGGCTGGGCAAGGGGATTCCAAGGAGGTGATTTTTAAATTTAATTGACATAAAACCTGTACTTACTTATGGAGTACCATGTTTTGATACTTGCATGCATTGTACAATTTCACTCCAGGGTAAATGGACCAAGTTCCTCAAACGTTTATCATTCCTTCGTGGTGGAAAGTTTCAAAATCCTTTCTTCTAACTTTTTCTAAATCTACGGTACATTATTATGGCCTCTAGACATCAGCTGCGCAGTAAAACACCAGAACTCGTTTCTGAGTTAGTTCTTAGCAACTCAGCCCAGCAGCCATCCGCTTTTTCTCCATCCCTCCTCTTTCCCCCTGTTCTCCTCGGGCTCTGGTAGCTACTCTTCTACTCTCAAGTTGGATGAGATCTACTGTTTCAGGTTCCATGTCTGAGCAGCATCCTGCAATATCTGTTTTTCCGTCCCTGGCTTCCTTCATGTGATAACCTCCAGTTCTATCTTTGTTGTGGCGAATGATAGAATTTCATCCTTTTTGGAGTTGGGCTATATTCTATTGTGTCATCACATTGTCAGTCGAGAGGTACTTAAGTTGTTTCTGTTTCCCAGCTATTGTGAATAATGCTGTAATCAACATGGGAGTGCAGACAGCTCTTCAATGTGTTGATTTCATGGGAGGGGAGTGGATATATTCACAGTAGTGTATTTCCTGCACAGTATGATAGTTAGATATATTTTTAGTTTTTATTTGAGTTTTGTTGTTGCTGTTGTTTTTATTTGAACAGTAGAGTTACAGAAAGGAGAGACATGGAGAGGGGTCCTCTAATTGCTTGTGCATTTCTCAAATGGCTACACTGGCCAGAGCTGAACCAATCCAAAACTAGGAGCCAGAAACCTCCTCCAGGTCTCACACATGGGAGCAAGGTACCAAGGACCTGAGCCATCCCTTACTGCTTTCCCAGATCATAAGTGGGAAGCTCGGATCAGAAGTGGAACAGCTAGGACATAAACCAGCACCCATATGAGATGCTGGCACTACAGGCAGAGGTGTAGCAAGGCAGTGCCATGGCATTGGTTGTTTTTAAGAAGGTGATTTTGAGTGGAGGCAGGTCAATGATGAGGGAATCAGATCCAAAGAGGAAAGTGTTTCTAAGAAATTTTCAACTTGCTGAAGAACAGAGAGGATAGCATGGCAACATTTAACGCAAAAGCGAAAACCTCATAGGAGACAAGGTCAGGAAACAAGCCGGGGCTGGATCACACAGACCTGGCTGGTGAGGGTGAACAAAGTTTGGATGTTAGTCTTACATGAGGCACAGCCATTGCACACTTCTCAGCAGGGGTGTAAGAGGGTCGTATTTGTAGTTTGGAAATCTCACTCTTACTCTGAAGTAGATAACGAGTTCTACAGGGGCAACAGTCAAGGCCCAGAGGCTAATTAGAAGATGGTGCCATTTGCTCAGGCTGGAGATATTCGTGTCTTCTATGCTTAAAACTCTTGACTTGTTCCTGCAGGCCCTGGGAAATAAGGAAAGGTTTGATGCATGGGAGTAACATGATCAGATTTGGAGGGAGGCGGGGAGGTTAGTGGTACAGTGATGCCTGGGTCCCGCGCCAAGGAATCGAAATCACAGCAGATCATAGCCCTAAGGTGCCAAGTTTCTACAGAGAGTGCATTTTACTTCCCACCCAGAAGGCTGAGGTGCCAGAGTGAGGGGGGCAAGGAACTGGCTTTTCTTCCAGACCTGACCACAGACAGCCATCTCAGGGTAAAGACCCTCAGAGGATGCCCTGCAGAAACTTCACCAGAATCATTAGAAAGAATCTTCATTCAGCTTCTAATCCAAATGCATCTGGGGAGGGAGCATCCTGAACCTGTGCCAGGCTCGGTACTGGTTACTCAGCAGTTACTAGTGGAGAAGACAAGACTGAAGGTGACACTGGGTGGGGTTCAAGTCCAATCCCCTTGCTGTGTGACCTTGAGAAAATGACTTCGCCTTTCTGAGTCACTCTAGACTCATAAATAAATTAGGGTTAGCCATAGGGCCTGTCTCCATCCAATAGGAACTTCCTATTTCATAATGAGGATTGCATATGATAATACACATAAGTGCTTAACCCAGGGCCAGGCACGTATTAAGTGCTCGATAAATGTCAGGCTTGCAGCTATAAATAAAACTATGATGCCAGAGAAGCTGGCTCTCTTAATGAGATTTGTTTTAATCTGCCACCTTCAGAATAACAAATGGCCGACGACTATGTGGTTCATCAGTTTCACTGCGACTTCAGGCACGAGGAAAACAAAATGGCCCAAGAGGTGATGAGAGATGCAAAAGGGGCCTTTATAGAAAGATGAGAGAAATACCTTAATAGATGATTAAGAGCATTAAAGTCACTGTGAAAGTTCTCCAACGGACAGAGAAACAGGAGGTCATGTGGGGCTTTTCCTGTTGGCCTAGAACAGTGGCCAATGTCTCCAAGCTGAGAACAGTGAGGATGAAATATTCCCACGCAAGAGCCAGGTTGCTGCCAAGTGACTCCCCAGAGCCTAAAGAGAGCTGCTCAAACAGAGCCTGCCACCCTCATTGCCAATGAGGCCTAGGTAAGTAAGAAGCTTGTTCCCCATCAAGCCAAGGAGAAGACAGCTCATTGGCAAGACACCTGCAAGAGGAAAGAGGCCGGCTGCACTGTCAGATTCTCTAGGTCGGCATCTGGAGCAAAGCAGCTGTCGGAGCAGACCACTATGGAGGAGTACCAGGGAGAAATGAGTGCTGTCTGGGTATGGGGGACACACGTGAACTCTGGGACATGGAGACTGGGGAGATGGGATGGCTGGGACAGCTCTACAGTGTGACCCAGGCAAACAGCGCATCCAGAAGGCAGTCTCTGCCCCGCCCCTGGGGGGGAGGTAGCAAAGAGGCACTGACTACCACGTGGTCCGGAGGAGAGGAACTGGGTTCCAGTGGTCTTGTAACTCTGGCCAGGAAAGAACAACATCAGGACGCTAGCTGTGCTACAAGCTGAAGGATGAAAGTAAAACTGCCGACGGTGCCATCTAAGTGGGAAGAGTGTCACTTCTGTTTTTGAAAGGGATTTATTTACTTATTTATTTATTTAAAGGCAGGTAGAAGCAGGCGAGAGAGAGAAGGGGGAGAGAGAGAGAGATCAGCCACTAATTCACTCCCCAAGTGGCTGCAACAGCTAAGTTTAGGCCAGGCTGAAAGAAGCTGGGAGCCAGTACGTGGGTGACAGGAACTCAGGCAGTTGGGCCATCTTCTATTTTCCTTTCCAGACACATTAACAGGAAGCTGGTTCAGAAGTAGAACGGTTGTGGTTCATAAGTGCTCTGATGTGGGATGAGTAGCAAGAGGTAGTTTAACTTACTGTGCCACAACACTGGCCCCAACTGTCCCCTCTTACTGTTGACCATCACCATTCCCAAGCCCCCACCTCCATCTCAGCCACTGGAGTAGGAGGGGAAGAAGATCATGGCTCTGACAGACTGCTCCTTCTCCCATGGAGAGATCTTCAACCTGCAAGTAAAGCTGGGACCAGTGGAAAGAAAGGCTTCGAAATGAGTGTGAGATTATAGCTCTGAGTTTGACTTAAACTTTGAAGCTCTTATCATTAAGAAACCTTTTCAAGCCTGTAGAAAAGTGGACAGAGATGTGAAT
The DNA here is from genome assembly GCF_017591425.1 of Ochotona curzoniae. Taxonomy (NCBI): domain Eukaryota; kingdom Metazoa; phylum Chordata; class Mammalia; order Lagomorpha; family Ochotonidae; genus Ochotona; species Ochotona curzoniae. The sequence continues at coordinate 11,735,028 of NW_024465421.1, forward strand.
GCATGAGCAGCCCTGGGTCCACAAACAGCCGTGAGTTGTGGACCTGTGCCAATCGGTTTCATTTCCATGCCCCCTTACCTTGTCCTCCCTACTGGAACCATCGGGGACCAGTCTACGACAGGGTCAAGCTTCCATACTGGACTAGCTAATCCTGATGATCAAACTACAGCTCCTGACGTGGAAACTGAGCAGAAGACCCTGCATTCTTCCTGTTGGCCATTTTTAAAATTTCTCTTTTAAAAAAAAAAAAGCAAAAATGCTACAGGTCTCATTGTCAGCACTGCCGTTTATTTACTGTGATGGACGCATAACCTGCAACTCCATTCAGCCACAGTGACTTTGTTGGACACGACGATTCACAGCGTTCATTCTCACGCAGCTCATTTCTGTGCTCTCCAAAGTTCTGGAAGGGCAGAAAATATTTCTATTTTATTTATTGCTCCAAGCCTCCAATGTATAATAATGCTTGCCATTTGGCAAGTTTTTGCTGCAGCAATGAATGAAGGATTTGTTCAAAATAGTCCACTCTTCCTTTACCATATCATCTGAGACGTGCTCAGACTGAGGGAAAAGATGAAAATCTTCCTGTTACTTGATTGGTTTGCCTCCAGACTGACCCCAGGTGGTTCAGGAAAATGGCCTGGAAAGATGGACTTAGGTAATGGTCTCTTCAGAGAAATCATTTTTTTCCGTGATGCCAGTACTTGTTGTGGAGGTCGCCGGCCGCTGCCGTCTTCTGCACGTGGAGCGGAAGAACTTGCCCAGCAGTCTCTCACTCAGCCCACCTCAGTTCACAATTCACTCTTGTTAAACCTGGCCGTGGACCTACAATCCCTACTAGGAATGGGTCAGCGGAGAGCGGCATATCTCTCCTTTGGTGCAGCGTGCTTGTTTCTTGCTTTTTGTTTTTTCCTTTTTTAAAAGATTTTTTTTAAATATTTTGAAAAGAATTTTTTTTTTTTTTTGGAATGCAGAGTTGCAGAGAGAGATCTTCCATCTGCCAGTTCACTTCCTAAAATGGCCACAGTGGCCTGAGGTGAGTCGATCCACAACCGGCAGCTTCTTCAATGTCTCAAGGTTTTGGACCATCACGTGTTGATTTCCCAGGCCACAGACAGGGAGCTGGATGGGAAATGGAGCAGCTGGGACAGGAACCTGTGCCCATATGGGCTGCCAGTGCTGCAGGCAGAAGTTTAGCTTGCTGTCCCCATGGTGCTGGCCCCCCATTTGCTTGTTTTGTCTGCTCCCACTGCTCCTCGGAAAGGGAACTCCATAAAGGCTAGAGTGTCTGATTTTTGTTAAGGAGAATAATTTAACCAGGAGTTTGGCTAAAATCACAGCGATTTAAGGTCACTTGTCGCTGTTGAAACCCAGGTTGGATCCCAGAGGTTATGCCTTTTTTTTCTATTCCCCCACTTCACACAGCCAGACACCAGAAGTTCTGTATTCTTTCCTAACACCCCACACAGAGTCACTGAACACCTTCTGTATCCTGACGCTCCTCTTCATTTTTTTGGCCTATGTATGTTGTCTTATAACAGCACAATTCCATCAAAATTGGCTAAATTATCACCCCCACCCGCTCTTTTATTCTTGGTGATGATTTCTTTCTCTGTAACCCAACACATCTTTCTTACACTAACTGAGGTTGGTTGGTTGGTTGGTTGGTTTCCTGGATTGGCCCTATGTACCCACCAAAGGTCCATTTTAGAATTTTGCCTCATCCACATTGCATTAAGTATAAATATTTTAAGGTCTCAAGTATATGGATGGCAGCTTCCATCACTGAATCAGACACAGCTTCATTTCCAGCACAGTGTCTCCTTGGGACCCCCACGGATGCCTGAAACCATGAAGAAGAGTGTTCTCATTTCTAGTCTGTTTTTCCCTAGACACACACACACACACACCAGTGATAAAGTTTAACTTACAGGTTAGACTCAGAGAGTTGAATGATAACTACTTTAAAAAGACAAAAATTACACAATGTGCAGTGACAGGTGTTGTAGGAATGTGGTCTCCCGTGGGCTCAGAATATCTTTATAGTCTACTCTTCGTTCTTGTGATGACATGAGACAATCCTAGGGGACAGTCGACTGTGAGTATCTGAACCCATGGCTGGGGGGACTACTTGTGTGTGTGTGCATGCAAGCAGGTGTATATCTCTGCTTGTACATCCAGGACTTAAATTCATGTATGGATGTCTACATATATATGAATATGAAACAGGGGAACCCAGGGAAGTAGAGTCACAGGTCGGATACCTGTGTGCAAGTGCTCACTTGTCAGAATGTTGAATTGTTAGTTTTAATGAACTTTTTAATGACTTCCCAGTCTTTCATCAATCTGGAGTTCACACTGATGTATAGTTTGAAGATTTAATTTTGTTTTATTTATTCTCACATATTAATTCATTGTCTCTGCATCATTTGCCAAGTCTTTTCTCTTTCTTCACTACCACGATTGGATAAAATCAAGTGTGGAAAAGATTGTCTCGGGGCTATCTGCTCCAGTGCATGGACTCTTGTAATCACTGTAACATAGATCATATTGATCTGTGCTACAATATTTATGTACCTTGCTATTTTAATCTAGGAAACATTACAGTCCCTTTTTAACATTTATATTCAGAACGTTCCCTAATCAGTCTCAGTCTCAAATTGCTCTTGGTTGCTTTGCCTATTCAGTCTTCCAGGTGAATTTTAGAGTCACTTTGTCAAATCCTCCCATCAAAGGAAAACAAATATCACAAAATTAAACTAATTGGGAGGGATATTTTTTTTTCATTAGAAATCTATGTATTTCTTTAGAAAGGAATTATATCATTCAATAGTCATTCTTTGATTTTGCGTATTCAATCTTCCAGTAAATTCTCTTGGTGACCTTTTATTATTTCTTTATATATGATCTGTATGCTTCTAATTGCAGCTACCTCTTTTGATGCTTGTTCTAGAAGGCAGGAAATTGAGCATTCCTGAGTTCATACAGCTGGCAAGTGGCAAAGACGGGGATTGAAACTACATCCTTCTGACACAAAGCCTGCCGTCTCCATCACTCTGCTTGGTTTTTCACATTATGTCACACCCTGACTCAGTGTTCAATAGTTATTTTGAAGAAAAGCATTGAAAATTTCATCTAGATTTTCTAGCAGCTCCACATTGTATCATTACCTTCTTTTCTAAATTCTTGCATCAGAATATTTGTCATTTAATTTCCTTCTCCTTTCCTTTATAAAAAGTTGTATTTGTTTGAAAAGTAGAGTTACAGTCACATACAGACAGACAGAGAGAGGTCTTCCATATGCTGGTTCACTCCTCAAATGGCCACAACTACTGGGGCTGGGACAGACCAAAATCAGAAGCCATGAGCTTCTTGGGGTCTCCCGTGTGGACACAGGAACCCAACCACTTGGGCCATCCTCTGCTACTTTCCCAGGTGCATTAGCGGAGATCTGGATGAGTGAATGGAAGCCTTGACGACTGCCTTCATCTTTCCAAGGGCCCACCTACTCACCCTTCCTTCGCTCAGAACCGTGTTGCTCTGGTTCACTTGCTTTGCTGCCCTGCTGGCCTGCAGCTGCTGGCGCAGGAAGCTGAGCACTTCAGGACCCACACAGCTTTGGACCGAGAGAAAGCAAGCTCACCTCCTGATCCTGGGAACTGCCTGTTCAGCTGAATGGAACCATACGACCCTCCATCAGCACTGAAGCACATCTCCCATCCACCTTTATCTGATCCCTGGAACTTTGAGAAAGGACCATTTTTAGAAGTTGACTGAATCATGTCCCTACTGTATATTTTTAAAATTTTCCAATTTTTAACATCCACATTCTTCACCTTGACCAACAAGCCCCTGTGGTGTCTGTCTGCAGCCTCCCTCTTTGATTTTATTTCATCATCTGTATTTTTTTGTTCACTTTCATGCACCCCTGCCTTTGCTGGGTTCTTGCAGGTGTTCATCCCTGCTCTGATTGTCAGCTTTCCTCTCGGGCTTTCTGCTGTCTGAGACGCTCTCCAAGAACACCTGATGCTAAGGGACTTTACACTAAGTCCCTTAACAAGGTCATTTCCTCAGCGAGGCAGTGGCTGACCCCAGAAAAGAAAGCAGTCCTTAATGACCATGAACCTGGTCACTGCATTTAATCCCAGCAAGAATCACATTAGCAATACTGCTCTTTATTACCGTGGTCTGAACAAGGGTGGTCCTCCAACCAAATATGTATGCCAGCGCATACATAGTTGGAGGTTTAGATGAAGTCGTGTGAGGTCCCTGTGATGGAATTAGTGTCTTTATAAGAGGAAGTGTAATGAGAATGTTCTATCTTCATCACATGAAATATGGTAAGCTGGGCATCTGTAAGCTGGACACAGAGCCCTCACTGGGAAAACACGTTAGCCAACATCTTGATCTTGAACCTCTGGTCTCTGGAACTGAGAAAACAAATTCCTATTGCATGTTCAGAAATGTATTTATTTCTTTATTTTCATATTATTTGAAAGGCAGATTGCTTCATTCCCTAAATGCCCAGAACAGCTACACCTGGGCCAAATTGAAGCCAGGAAGCCCACTTTGAGTCTGCCACATGGGCAGCAAGTACCCAAGTCCATTAACTATCATCGACTTTGTTCCATGTTGCACATTAGTGAGCAAACTGGAGTGGGAGTGCAGGGGTTTGTACTAGAACCAGGCAACTCAAGTGGCACCTTAACTGAACATCAAATGCCCTCCTCGAAATTACTGTTGTTAAAATCACAATCTGGCATCTCGCTAGAGAAAACTGAGAAGACTAACGCATTTGTCACCCATAAGGTGACAGCATAAAAACACCCATGACACGGAGTTCTTAGGGCCTGGCACAGCAAGCAGCACTGTTAGGGGTACCATAAATGCCTTGAATCTGTGAACCAATGAAAACCCTACCCTTGTTGCATCTGGACTATTTAACTCCTTGAACTCTGCTACAACACCCCCACAGAACTGTTTTGAGAAAAAGAAAGTGGAGCCATGCAAGCAAAGTCCTTTTAATTCTCTGTATGGCACATTCAAAGATCTCAGGAAACGGTAGCATGAAGCACCACCACATCATGGCCATTGTCATTCTCCTCCTCTTGATTGTGCAAATGTAAGAGCATGATCAGAAAGGCCGGGGGAAGGTTTCCCAGACAAAGTTTCATGTGGGTGAAGTCTACTCAGCAGGAAGTCAAGCAGCTCGCTTGTAATTTAATTTTTGCAATATTCCAGGACCTGAAGGTAGGCCTTTCCTTACAGGAATGAATTCATGCTAACTGCTCCTAACAGTAATCATTTGTTACCGTCTCCCAAGATTCTGAGAACAGATGGGGCTCAATCCAGAAACCCTCACTGGCTGCAGATGGACGGTGGCTGGGATGAGCGTCATCTCTGGGGTTTCCCCACTTGCATGTCTGGTAGTTGTGACCTCAGCAAGGGTTTTCAGAGGAAGAGGTCTGATACTGGTGACTTCTGTGTGACATTGGCTTTTTTGGATCATGAAAGCTGGGTTCCAAGGATGAGCAGACATGGGGTCAGGTGATAGCTCTACGGCTTTGCCTTCCTTCCTTCCCTAAACTTCAAAATCTCAAGGCGAAGCTGCTCCGTATTCCAGGGGAGGAGTAAAAGAATGTGTGGACGTGTTGAAAGACAATCACAGTACTAGAGACTAAACGGACGCGTTGTAAGGAGAGTAAACTGATGAATGGAACTGATGATTCTTCCATGCTTAGGAAAAATAACTGGGATTATTCATGTCAGCCCATCTATACATTCTCAACATAGGCATTCAGAATGATGATTAATTTGGAGTTTGGGATTTATACCCAGCAAGGTTCAGGGCTGGGTCTTTCATCGATTGTCCTTGTGAGTCAAGACAACCTCCATGATCTTGCTAAGCTTTCCTTCTGTGTAGAGTGGCTGTGACAGCACAGGAAGCATTTAGTACATGGCAATGACCTGTTGGAAATGCCAGTTCCTCTCTCTGAGTTCTTCTCTTTGCAGGTGTTCTCACCAAACATATACCTTATTTCAAAAGAATGAGCACACCTGGAGGGTGTCTTGTTTCCAGCAGGGTCACCTGTGGGAGATGACTTCCAAGCTCCTGGTAGTGTCTACAGCTCTGCAATGAGTCCCTGCCAGGCTGGCTTCCCGGCTGCTGGGGTGGCTGGGCATAGCAACAACCTCATCGCAGCCGGCGCGTGGTCAGGCACTCAGATCTGCCAGTGTGGGCGCAAACACTCTTTCCCCAGAAAAGCTGCTTGAAGGCATAAACTAAGAGAAGAAGGGAAGATGAAAAATAAGAATGGTCGTGTTCAAATTTGAAATTCAAGGAGAGTCACGGACTCCAAGACCCTTCAGTTCTCTGACTTTGAGAAGGTGCATTGTTAGGTGTATGGCATGAGGCAGAAAAGAATGGGGGGCATCCTGATTTTCCTTTCTTTAGAATTCCGGCTCATGGGAACACCGGAAACTGAGCATCTGCACCTCGCGACTCATAGCTGTGGTCTCCCCTAAAGCATGAATATTTCAGTTGTTCTGCAGGGTTGGCAAGCCAGCAGCTCTCGTGTTTGTTTTTTCGTTCCTCCATGAGAATTTAAATTTTAAAGTCTGGATGCTTCTGAATTGGGCATTTGTCTTCCAGTTATCTCCAACACTTCCTATTTCCTGTGTTCGATCTGCTTTCCTTGTAGACATTCCAGTCTGGGTTGCATCCTACCTGCTTTGTGCTTTCCTTGCTGTCACAATGGCAATGCAACTCTTGTGGAAGGGGCCCACACTGCACTAAGTATTAATTTGCTCTCACCTCAATTACTGTTTTTTGGAAGCTCTACAAAAAAGATAACTCTGCTTTGCAGAAAAGGCAGCTAAAGATCACAGGAGCTGACTGACTTGTTCAAAATGACACGACTTGCAACAATGTCAGAGCTGATGTTTGAATCCAGAGCGTGTCACTTAGGTGGGTTGTGGTTGCAGGTGACAGAAAACACATTTCAACTTGAATGAATTCAAGGCGGAGTGGAGAGAAAAGCACAGCCGTGGAGTGGTGGCTCTACAAGTTGAGAAATGCAGATGTGCCTGGGTCCGTGGGCTCAGACTCTGCCTATAAACCTGATTCTCCTTTCTTCCTTGGGATAGGAAAATGGTTTCCAGCAATTTCCAGTCAACAACCCACTCTCTCACCAACCCCAGTTGGAAAGCGAAAGCCTTTCGTCCCCAATAGCTTTTAAATTTTTATTTTCTGCCAAGGGTATGCTGATTCCGGAAAGAACTGAATCACATCATCATCTGAGAACCAACTGTGCCAGCGGTGTAAGCTGGCCTCATGTCACAGCCTCATGTCTGAAGCCTTGAGTAGAGTTAGCCCCACCTCAACTATTGTGACCAAGAATGCAAAGTACGTAGTATCCCAGAGAAACACTGACACGCTCTTTCTGGAAAGGGAAATGTGTCCTACTTATGCTAGCAAAGAACTTTATTGCTTGCTATGGCTTTAATGTGTCCCCCAAAGCTCATGTGTTAGAAACCTGAATTCCCAACTTCATAGGTGAATGGTAGTTGGAAGTGGGCCCCTGGGAGGTAATTAGGATTAGTTGAGGTCAGGAGAATGAGGCCCCATGATGGCACTAGTAACTTCACGAGAAGGGAGGTTTGAGCTGGCACACTGCTCTGTCTCCCTTGTGATGCCTTCCGTCAGGGCTGTGATATTGTCAGAAGGGCCTTAGCAGAAGCTGAGCAGGTGCTAGTGCCCAGCATCCACAGCTGTGATAGATATGACCCACTGTCGGGTGTTTTGTTGCCTACAAGAACCCCTACTTTTCCTAAAGGTTTCAGAGGTCCTGACACCCTTCATTTGTAGTGAGTCAGCGAAGGCCCCTGGAACAAAAGGGGCGGTCTCTGCTATCTCAGTTGACTTTCTATGCTGACCATGAGAAGACACTTGATGGGGCTAGTGTTGCGATGGAGTAGGCCACATACAGGGAGCTGGATGGGAAGCGGGGCCGCCGGGATTAGAACCAGTGCCCATATGGGATCCCAGCGCATTCAAGGCGAGGACTTAAGCCACTAGGCCACGCCGCTGGGCCCTCAAAATAATTTTTTCAAAAGATCCTGTCATTCTTGTCTTCCCAAAGCCCACTCTCCTTCCTTCTTTAACACATGTTTGATGTGACTCAAAAGAACGGTCTCTTACCTTCACTCTACTCCCAGAGGTGAACACGTGGATTATGCTTGGCAGAGCTGGCATTTATTTCTGGTCAAGATATTTAAGTTACATGTAGATATTACAGCGGAGATAGTGAAACTCAGTCCCAGAATCTTTTTGTTTTCAGTTTTGTTTTTATTAATATTTTCTTAATTGTTTGAAAGGCAGCGTTATAGAGAGTGGAAGAGGAGGAGAGAGGGAGAGAAAGAGAGACTTCCATCTGCCGGTTCACCTCCAAATTGCCAAATAGCTGGGGGCTGTGCCAGGCTGAAGCCAGGAGCCACCAAGGTTCTTTCAGGACTCCCACATCAGCACAGGAGCCCCAGGCCATTCTCTACTGTTTCCCCAGGCACATTAACAGGGAACTGGATCAGAAGTAAAGCAACCAGGACTTGAACTGGCAGCTATGTAGGATGTTGGTATTGCGGGCAGGAACTTAATTAACAACGCTGGTTTCCAGTCCCAGAATTTTTGTAGAAACTATTAAAAAAAAATCTCTCCTTTCACCACCCGTGGATAGTGACTGGAATTTCTGGGGGCCACTAAACAAAATGAGTCCAGATACAAAATTCCGATGCGAGTGGAGACAGGCAGTGTTCTGATACTGTGTGAATTCCTGGACCCATCTATACCTGAAGCCCCCTTAGTTACCCAAACAAATCTTACTTGTAATGATTTCAACTTGAGGTGGGTTTTATCCCTTTGGTCCAACACACTAGCTTACTGTGAAGGTTAGATGGATGCATACCTAAAGGAAATTTACCTTGAGCCAGGGGTGGGAGATATCACAGGTGTCTGAGGCTGGGACCCAGGGAGTGTCAGGGAGGTGCTCCTGGTGAGGCTGTAGCCTAAACCCTGACCCCACAGGCTCTGTCTCATCATGAGGACTTGGTTTTGGACACTCCTTCCATGTGGAAGTTTTCCACAGAGTTGAGTTGCAATCAGACTTTATTTCTATTTAGTTCACTTCTCTTAACACAAGCTATGCTGGAAGAATTAACCACCTGAGCACCTGAAAGTAAGACTGAAGCATGTGCAAGCCTTGTAGTCCAATGGGCCACCTGCCATGGAGCCCTGGCCAGGCCACCCAGCATGGAGGGATCCCTGTCCAATTACCTAGTATTTCCAAGACTCAGTTTTCTCATCTGTAAAATAGACTTACTAGTGCTACCCAGGGCCTAAACTTTAGGCTAGGTTAAAAATGAGTCCAATGCTGGTGGGAACACAGTTGTAATTCAACAGAAATTAGCAGCATTTCCTTTAAAATGTTCAGTTTGGGCCATAACTTAATTAAAAACTCTCCCTTCTTGGCATTCTCTCTTGCTCCTGGGCATTTTATAGAGTTGGGATAGTCTCAGGTAATTAATGTTCCCAACTGAAATACAAATACAATGCAGTAGTTAAGGCACAGACTCAGGGTACCAGGAGTCCGAGCCTGCTACTGGCTGTGCAGGCCTGGACATGTGGCTCCACCTACAATAGAGAGGGTGGAATGACTGCCTATCATAGCGAATGAAGTAAGTTAATATTGATGCAGTAAATGGATGACTCAGAGTGAGGATTAAACAGCATCCTTTTGGTGTTTCATGCCATGCCAGGTCAATGGCCAAGCATTGACGTGCTGTGGACACAACCTGCTCTGTGTGTGGGGCAAGGCTCTGTGAGTTCTGATGGCTTCTCCACTGTGGCCCTGCTGAACCCAGCATCATGCAGTAATGCACACCCTTTGGAATACACATCTCAGAGACAGCTCTGTCCATGCCAGCATTTCATGGGCTTATCATTTTTTTAAGAAAAAAAATGATTAATCATAGTTTTTCTAAAGGCAGCTTGTATTCTGGCTCCACCACCTGCTGTTTTATCTTGAGTTCAGTCTCTTCAACTGTGAGATGGCAAAAGTGGTAGTATCTAATTCTTAGTTTATTATCACGAGGGATAGGACTTGACTCATCGTGTTAAGTCATTATGTTATAAATGATAATGTCCAGATAATATAGCCTGTAAATGGAACACCCCTGAAGACCTTTACAATTCCATAAAAAGAGCTGAAAATGCTTGCCTGCTGATCTTGTAAATTAGAGGTTTCAAGCTTGTAGCCTACCAGATAGACATGTCTGTGGATGTATCTTATTTTCACATTCTAGAATTTTAAAAAATTAGAATAAGTGACCCATATTTTAAAACCATGACATTTTATATAAAAATCTGCCTTCCCTGGTTCTCTTGTGGAAGGGCTAAAGATAGAGCAGTTTGCTGCCTCCTTGGTTGCTGTCGCTTGGAGGGGACACCCCAGTGGCTGCCCACTTCGAACATGAAGGTACTCTCTAGGGCATGACTCTTGATTTGGGTGAGTGGTTAGCCTAGTGGCGAAGATATTTGTTGAGACACCCAGGTGCCACCCTAGAGTTTCCAGGTTCAATTCCCAGTTTTGACTTCTAACTCCAGCTTCCTGCTAAAGCAGACCCTGGGAGACAATGGTAATGGCTCAAGTGACTGGATTCATCACCATGTGGGAGACTTGAACTCCTCGCTCCTTGCTTTAGCTCCGCAGGGAATGTGGCATCTGGGGACCAGAGAATGGGGGTGCTCTCCATCCCCCTCTACCATCTCTGTCTCCCTCCTTATTTTCTGTGTGTTTCTATTTCTCTTTCTACCTCTCAAATACTTAATTCTAAAGTTGTTTTTTTTTTTTTAAAGAACTCTTGATTCATAAAACTCTTGAGATAACCCCTGCTGGAATGGTTCATGCTCTTCCCTTACTTGTCTGGTTCTTGTAATGATAAATAATAATAATAATAATAATAATAATAGTAAACACAGAAATAAAACATGCAAGGTGTCAATTTCTACACTCTGAAGGAGCAGGAGCATTGATGCCCCATTTTCAGATAAGACGTGGGTGGGCTAGGTAATTGCATAGTTGGAACATGGTCCTGGCATTGAGGAGTGATGGCTAAGGCAGCCCCTTGGCAGGACTGGTCTAGTCACCATGACAGTGGGTTGCTACCCAGCCGGCCAGCTCCTTGTGCTCATCTCTTGGTTGCCCTGCACTCACTTACCCTTCTACCTTTTGCCATGTCATGATTGCCTTCATCCAAAGCCCAGGTAACTTCCTAAAGTTACGCAGGTGGGATGGGGTCCATGTGAGAGGGAAACCCTGTGACTGCGAAGACTGGGCTCTCAGCAGGCTGAAGCAGCCCCTTTACTCTTAGGTGGGTGATTGAGTTCTGCAGTTGTGTGAATGAAACAGGAACGTCTTCCAGGGTCTCCATCTTTAGCCCTCACTGTGACATTGGCCAAGAGGGTTTGCTTGTGGATGCATATGGGTAGGATATAGAGAATTAGCTAAGCTCCTCTGTTGTCCCCAGCATCCCTAGAGTCAACTCTGATGGCACACACAGAGACTTAGCCAGGAGTCAAGCTTCTTCTAGAAGTTGTGGAATTTGGAGTGAGTGTCTCCTCCCACCCCGGAGCTTCTCCTGCCCACCCACTTCCCAAACTGTAAGCTGCAGGACCATGGAGGACAAAACCTGTCCCCTGAGGTTAGCGCCTACTGTTTGTCCTCAGCAACACAGGCACATCCCTTCCTGAACCACCGTAAGTGATCAATTGTGCTCACCTTTTCACCATGCTGACGCCTTCCTAAACTGAAGGGGCTTCACCTTGTATGTGTCACCTGTGCTCCTCCGGGATGAATGTGAAAATCTCACCATGGCCAGGAGTTTCCAATAAGCTCACATCCTTAGAGTTGATTCTTTCTTGATTAAAAAAAGAAAGAAAATAATTCTTGCTGCAGGCTTTTAGCACAGTGGGCATTTAGCTCAGCTGGGGAAGCCCTTTATACTCTATCAGTGTGTCATTTGAGTCCCGGCTCTATTTTAGATTCCAGCTTCCTGCTAATGTTCACCTTGAGCACTCAAGGACTTGGGTCTTTGCCACCCATATGTGAGATCCAGACAGAGTTCTGGGCATCTGGCTTCTGCCAGCCCCAGCCCCAGCCTTAGCCCCAGCCCCAGCAGGTTGTAAGCATTGGAGGAATGACTAGGTAGATAGAGACCTGTCTCCATCTCTTTGCTTTTCAATTTAAAAAAGAGATATGCATACACTTTTTTTTTTTTTTTGGGTAAAATTCCTCTAGTTCCTGCCCAGCTCTTCATCAAGACTTTGACAAGTTTTCCTGCCTGAAATCTGCATGATAGAAACAAGACATCTCATTTCCCTTTTTCGGTTATAAAATGATAGGATAATATTTGAAGATGTTGTTTCAAAAATAGCGATCCTGGAGCAGCTCTGATCCCTGAGTGGTTTTCGTGGCTTTTTAGGAGAAAGTCTTTGCCCTAAATGGTAGGTTTGGAGACGATGCCTGATGACTGGTATCAAACGCTTACCATTTGAAAATAAATTCACAAAACACAGAAGATGAACAGATGGTCTGCGAGTTTTGTCCATTCTCTGTAGCTTTCCACCACTCTGCAGCAGCAGACAAAAAGGAGTTGTGCGCCAACCCCAGGTGGGTGTGTGGCGAGGGGGAGGCAAGCTGTCCTCAGGCCTGAGGCGCACAATGCAATGCACGAAGCTGCACGAGGGTGCTGCGCCCTGGGCCACTGCTCCTTGCTCCTGCTGGCATGAGTGGTGCCAACAAGGAAGGAGTTGGGGCCCAGGTCCATTCCAGGGGGTCCGAGTGACCTTGTTAGCATCCAATGAGTAGGAGTCTCCATCCCTGGCTGCGCCTTCTTGGGCATACTTGTATCAGGGGTCTTGGTTATGGACTCCCAGCTGGGCCAGTCTGCCAGCAGCTGGCTGGATGCTGAGCTACCATGGGATTCACACTGGGAATGTCACTTTCCCTGGGCAGGTTAGCAAGCCAATAAAAGATTGGGAAACTGGAAACTACATGGAAGTATACTCTCAGCACATGATTCGTGGAGCCAACCTGCCTTGCCCTCCCTGGGGACTCTGCAAAGGATCCGTCCACTCCTTGTCTTTTCTGCCTTCTGGAAGCTGTCTCATTCTCATTCTGAGGCCAGTTGTCATTGCACTGTCAGCTTTGTCTTTTCATCACCTCTCCTCTACGAGTCTGTCTGTCTCTCTTGGCCTCTTCCCTTGGAAGGGTGCTTGTGATGGCTCACCCATGTCATTCAAGGCAGTCTTCATCTTGAGGTCCTCCATTTAGTTATCTCATTAAAGGTTATTTTCTCAAATTAAGGGAACATTGGGGGCTGACATGGTGACTCAGTAGGCCAAGCCGCTGCCTGTGATGTTGACATCCCTGAGAAGATTGCTGGTTGGAGCTCAGCTGTTTCACTTCCAATCCACCAACATGGGTGGTTGGAAGAGCACCCAGTGGGGAGTCAGGAGCAATAATAGCTCAGCCGGATGTCACCTGCTCTCGTTGCATCTGCAAGCAGGACATGGATTAAGTCATCTGCTCTATTGCCATGCTCTCCATTGACCTTTCAGCTTCCCCCTCCCCACCTTACCCCTGCAAATTAGGTTCTCTAAGCTAAACAAGGTCATAGAAATCCTTTGCTTACATGCTCTTTGGGGAGACAGACAACAGGACCTCCCAATCCCTGAAGCCTTAAGTGGCCAAAGGGACTTGGTAATGAAAGAACAGGAGTTAATCCAGGGTTCTCTGAGTGGGCCCAGCACCATCGGGGTACACAGGAGGAGCCCAGATAGAAAAACACCTGTGATAATGCCAGCAGAGGCCGAAGTTACAGGCTTCCAAGATGAAAGGAAGCTGCTTGCCCCTTCTCCAGAAGCTAAAAAAAAGGCAAAGGAATAAATTCTCTCCTCTAGCCCCTGAAAGGACTCAGCTTGATTCTGATGGAGAAAGATTGCTTTTGGATGTATGACTTGCAGAATTCTAAGGCAATAGACTTCTGTGTTTGAAGCTTTGTAGTTTACAGTCATTTGTTGCTTGGCTCAGAGCAATGTTGGGCTTCTCATCAGGTTCTACACCAGGCTCATCCTCACCTCTTGACCATATCTCTATGTCAGTGGTGATTGCCATTCTTTAGGCACATAGGTTGTGTATTTTTAAATTTTAAATTATTTATTGGGGCAGTGAGGGGGATAGACAGAGAAAAAGCATTAGAACTCTGATTTACTGGTTCATCCCCTCCCCCAGTGCTGCCAGATCAAAGCCAAGAGCCTAGAATTCAATCCAGTTCTCCCATGCGAGTGGCAGGAACTCAAATCCTTCAGCCCTTGTAGAGTGACAACGAGCAACTTGCACTCAGGTCCATCTTTGAGTGCTGTCATGATAAGGATGAGCTCTGGCAATATTTGTGATTGTTCCTCTCTCCAGAGTTTTCTTCTTTCCAACTATTTCTTGGTTGCTCATCTCCTTCTTCTACCCATTTTGAACTAGTAGGGTTTCCTGAGCAAGCCCTTGGGGGAATCAGACAACTTCAGGGGATCCTCCATTAAAGTTCCCTGGTAGTTTTATGCTGCTTTATTGGGAGTGGAGATGTGAATCGGAAACAGATCACATTTTCAGATTCAAGCAGACCCCTCTGTTTTGAAACCAAGGGCTCTTTCATCTTGTGGACTCATTTCTGTTCTACTCACAAGGTCCTACACCTTTTGATTCCAAAAGTTCTTTCCACCTGTATTTATTGTGTCAGTCTATCCACCCACATTAGCTCAGGAATTTTCAAAGAAGGGCTGATCAGAGTTCCCTCTTTTCCTTGCACTTGACTTCTAAGGAAGACCGTTGATCTCAATGGTCAAGACTGAACATACTCATTGGGCATTAGGCCAAGACACCTCCTAGTCCATCCAATTGGTGCACAACCTTTTACAAGGCTCCCAACAACAGTCTCCTCCTATTTGTGCACTTATGTAATTTTTTCCCTTTGTGTGTGGGCTGGACTGGTGACTTCCTTGTGAACTGAATACAGTCAGAATTATATCATGTCCTTTTGTTATTAGTTTACAGAAAAAAAGGAAACTTCTTGTCTTACTGGTATGCTTACTATATTGCCTTGTTAGAGTGAACACTTGGATGAAGTAAGTTGCCAGCTATAGCTTGAATGTGTTTTCCAAAAGTTTATGTGTTGGGAATTCTAATCCCCAAATTCATATGTGAGTGATATTGGGAGGTGGGGCCACTGAAAACTAACACGAATTAGGTGAATCATGAGGATGTGTCCCCAGGATGGTATTAGTGGCTCCACAGAAGAGGGAGAGAGATAGAAATCAGTACACTAACTCTGTCTCCCCACGTAATGGTTTCCAACATTTTATGAACCTGTAACATGCCAGAAGGCCCGCACTGGAGGCTGAGAAGATACTGATGCCGTAATCTGGAACTACCAAGCCTTCACCAATGGGAGATCAATACACTTCTATTCTTGATAAATTTCCAAACCTCAAGCATTTTGTTACAGAAGCAGAAAATGGACTCAGGCACTGTAACTTGGCAAAGGTTAACCTGACAAGAAACAGAGAACAGCCTGATGCTAAGAGGTGGAGAACGGGGACTCTCAGTCCAAAAACTCACTGGGAACTGAACCCTAACAACAACTGTGGGAGTGAATTTAGAACCATCAGGTGAGAATATAGCCCTGGCCAACAGCTCAACCCAGCTCCTGAGACACTCTGTAGTTCTGAACCTATTCAAGCTTTGCCCAGACTCCTGCCCCACCCAAGCTGTGAAATAATAACTGTGTTGTGCTAAGGTGCTAAATGTTGAGGTCATTTGTTAACAACCCTAGATAGCTAATTCAACAACGAGATATCCAGGAGTGCTCTGTGAAATTCAATCCATTTTATGTAAGAGTCCTTTATTGGGATATGTGTATACATCTTCAAATTATAAAAGCATAGCCTTATGCATTTATTTCCTTCTTGGATCTTGTAAAGAGCAATTGGTTGAAAAACAAAAGAATAAAGTGTCCTTGCATCTTTTATCCCCATGCCATTTTAATCTTACCCTGATATCTGGCCTGACTTGGGACCAGAAAATCCATATTGAATAGGGGGTGGGTCGCTTGTGGGGCAGGACCTCTAGAATCCATATCCTTATTGTGTTTGGAAAGAGGATTCACCCTCAAGAGCCAGCCCAGGCTGTGTCGGAAGTGATGAGCAGAATTCCATGTGGGTCAAGGCTATCTCCTATATGAATGCTTAATGAGATAGGGCCTGAGATGTTTGTGTTTGGGGCTTTTAGAGCTAGATTTTTGATAGCCAACATTGGTGGTCTTTTGTGTGCCTTCCATATTTCATCAGAATTTCAGCTTGCGTGCATGGAGTTTGTCCTTAATGGTTTGCAGATCCTGTGCCATAAGCCTTTAACTAGACTCCAGTTGGCAAGCTTGAACTCTATTCTGAGATGAAGAGTCTGTGAGAAAGTCCCGGATATTCTTGACCAGTCCTTTCCCATCATCTCATTTCATGTTTTCTCCTGCCATTCACAGATGATTGGATTGGTGATGAGGTGGTAGCTACAAAAATTGACCACAAAATTTCCCATCCCTCCACATACCCTCTCCCACCTTTGCCATGTGAGTATTGCAGCACTTGCTATCCTATGCTGAATTGACTTCGTTTTTCCTCCTCCTTTGAGTTTTGCCTATGAGAGAACAGAAAACAGGACCTAAGCAGAGATTGGAAAAATTCCTGTGTACTGGAGTCCTCTCCCATTGCTTCTTATTGGAATCATTACAAGTGCTATGTATGAAGAAGCCCAGCATCGCCTGCTGGGATGCAAGAGCAATTGGAGTGAAGCTGAAAAATCCCAGGAGCTTTCCTGGACCAGTCTGTCCATTGATTGCTGTGCATGTGGCTGAGCCCATTCTGGACCTTGCCACCAGCTGACATTCCAGCTGCTTGAGGAGATTCAGGGTGATCCATCAGAGATCAGGATGGGCAGCCAGACCAGACAAGAATACCATGGTGAGCCAAATACATGGTAGTGTTTTTATTTAAGCCAATAAAATTTGAAGCCATATGCTCCTCGGTATTGGATTACTGACATGGACTTACATCATGTGTATGTATCTGTCAACTCATCTTTTCCTGCTAACTTAAGAGTCCCTGAAGGTGAAGGACCATAACTAATCAGAAGGTCAAATTCAGGCTGGCAGTGAGCTTGATTATTAGCAAGCTATAGAGACTTGGCAGACTCAGGCAATGCTAGGCGAACTACTCCTCTTTTTCCTTCTCATTGTCGGCTTCTCATGTATCAGTAAACCCCAAAAAATCTTTGAGATAGATACAAATGATCCTCTATCAAGAATTGATGGAACTAGTATTGTGGTGCAGTGGGTTAAGCTGTTGCCTGAGATACCGGCATTCTACGAGCACCGGTTGGAATTGTGACTCCACTTATATTGGTTTCCCACTAATGCTCCTAAGAAAGAGGTGGAAGATGGTCCAAGTACTATGTCTTTGCAACCCATGTCGGGGACCCATATGGGATTCCTAGCTCATGGCTTTGTCCTGGCATTCATTTGGATGAACATCCATAGGATGGAACATCTCTCTCTCCCCCCAATTCTGCCTTTCAAATAATCTTTTTTAAAAAAGAATATATCATGTGGTTTGTTATTCTATGTGCCAAAAATGGCCCCCAACTTTTATCCAGAGATCTGTCCCTCACTCATTCCCATGTGTTTTGAATGGTATCCCTTCCCTCGCCATGGAAGTGCAGCTCATGATATATGTAACACACAGCTTCTAAGATGATACCCAATCATCTCGCCATAGTTTCAAACTGTATAACCGCTTCTCCACGAGCATGGAGTGAACTTACCGTCTTTAAAACAGAAATAGCAACATGATGGAACGCCACTTTTCCATTAGGTTACTAAAGGAATGCGGCTTCTAAATGGGCCATTGTCACTTGAATCCTCTGCCCCAAGGGACGCCAGCTGCTGTGTCCAGGGAACCCCACCAAGATGGTAAGGAGCTGAGCATGGCATTAACCGAAGTGAAGAAGTTTGCAAATGATTCTTACCCTCTCCAGCTGAAGCTTCATCTGTGACTACAACCCTGGACTTGTTTGACTGACTGCAACCTCGTGAGAGACCTTCAATCAGCTAGGCCAGCCCCAGAATCTGCTCCCAACTCCAGATTCCTCCCAGCACGCACCCTGGAAAGTAACAGATGTTAACTACTTGGGAGATTGAATTTCTAGTTTCTGGGCCCAGTGGCGTGGCCTAGCAGCTAAAGTCCTCACCTTGAATGCGCCGGGATTCCATATGGATGCTGGTTCTAATCCTGGCAGCTCCTCTTCCCATCCAGCTCCCTGCTTGTGGCCTGGGAAAGCAGTGGAGGACTGCCCAATGCCTTGGGATCCTGCACCCGAGTGGGAGACCTAGAGGAAGTTCCTGGCTCCTGGCTCCTGATCGGCTCAGCTCTAACCATTGCGGCCACTTAGGGAATGAATCAGCAGATGGAAGGTCTTCCTCTCTGTTTCTTCTCCTCTCTGTATATCTGACTTTGTAATAAAAATAAATAAATCTTAAAAAAAAAAAAGAATTTCTAGCTTCTGGCTTCAGCCTGGCCCAGTACTGCCATTATAGGCTTTTAGGGGAGTGTAATTCTGTGTCTGGCTCTGTATTTCTATCTGTGCATGTGTCTCTTTTCCTTTCAAATAAATGAAGCAACTATTTTTTTAGAAATGAATCTTTGCAGTAACCTGTCACAGTGGTAGACATTGATATAACTTACACCACGTCCATCAAAGCACCACATGTGCCTCTCCCCGCAGGCATTCCTTGGCTCCGGAATGTCCATGTGGCCTGGTTGAGTGACTTAGGGTAGAATGAAGGACTTCTAGAAATGTCCTCACTCTTCCCCCACTGAACACAATCCCAAGAAGGTAAGAGACCAGTGCTTCTGCAGCCACCCTGTCCCCCGAGCAGAAAGTCCCAGACTATCCTGTAAGGTCTCTGTAACCACCGTTAACATGCAGAACTGGACCTGGCCCAGTGTAAGCATTCGATATTTATTAAATGAAAGATGGATTTATGGTAAGCAGATGGAGGAAGTATGAGAAGCCAGCCTGGAGGAAAAGGGAGAAAGCTGAAGCTCTTCGTTAATGCCATCTAAAATGGAATATGTTGTCAAACATCCATAGAAACCCATGTATTTTTGTTTTCTAAATGTGATGCATAGAACACACAGTTTCTTCTTGAAGTTGGCTTCAGCCAGTGTTTTAACTGGCAGAGCATCTCAGAGCCTGCAAGGATGAGCTCACTAGGCAGGATTGATGGGTTCCTGTATCTGCCCAAGACTGCTTACCGAGGCTCCTCCACGAAGGAAGCCGATGAATAAAGCCAGTAAAGTCTTAGAAAGTACTTAGTGTGACAAATTTGCTCTTTTCTGCTACCCACTAGCTTAACAGCTATAGGGCCAGGAGCTACAGCTTGGCTTACGATAGCTTGGGAAGAGAAAACAGAAGTATGACTTCATTCAGAGAGGAGGTACAAGGCTCACACCCTGGAACTCAGTGCACCTCGGGGAGGGTGGGGCTCCTTCCCACACTGATGCCATTGACAGGCATCCGGCATCCTCTCGCATGGTCTCCTGGTCTCTGCGGGGCATGTCTTTTATGAAAAGAGCTAGCATCTATTTTTGTTGGTTTGTTTGTTTGAGTGGGGGGGGGAGAGTTGGGGGGGAGATGTTAAGCTAACTTGCCTCATAAACCACAGAAAAGTTCTATTCTAATGCTACCCCTTTTTCTCTCCTGCTGACTTTTTAAAAAAAAGAGCGTATTGGTTTATCCAAGAGACAGAGAGAGAGAGGTGTTTGTGATGACAGCCAGGTACAGATAGATGATGACAGACAGAATACACACTCTCACGTGCTTGTCCACAGGCTGGACGCCCACAGCAGTCAGGTTGGATGGGGTGAGCATCACTGCAGCCTCCTGGGGAAACTGGAGCCAGGAACTCGAGCCGGGAAGTGACCCCAGACACCAAGGCATGGGCTGTGGCTATCTGAACTGCTAGGCGAAACACGTGCTCCTCTGCTCACCACTTGCGGCGGGAGCGGGAAACTCAGATTTTTACAGACAGAAGGAGAGACAAAGATCTTCCATCCACTGGTGCACCCCCCAGGAGGCGCAATGGCCAGAGCTCAGCCCATCTGAAGCCAGGAGCCTAGAATTTCTTCTGGGTCTCCCTCATGGGTGCAGGGTCCCAAGGACTTGAGCCATCCTGTGCTGCTTTCCCGGGCCAGAGGCAGGGAGCTGGATGGGAAGTGAAGCAGCCAGGATGCGAACTGGCGCCCATATGGGATCCCAGCACATGTAAGGCAAGGACTTTAGCCGCTAGGCTACTGTGCCAGGCTCTAGGACTGGTGTTTATGTCTATAGATCCCCAACCCGCCACCACCACCCTCCCGCCTCCCACCCCACAAGAGAATCTGAAAGCCCAGCAATTGATACAAAACATCTATTTTGAGAAAATTGATAATGACATCCATTAGCTAGAACTCTGGTACAAATGGAACACAACTCCTCCACTGAGCCACTCTCAGCCAATGGAGCCACTGCTTACAATCTGTAGATGGAAGTCCCCTTAAAAATGAACACACAGGCAAGAGAGTTTGCATATATTAATTCAGTTTAATCATATCAATTCTTAAACAAACAAAAAAAATGTCCTCCAACAGACAAGAGTTCACAGTTACTGCAAAGCTTACTCACGACTTTTAAAAATACCAGTCATGCTTAGCATTCAAAGGAGATACTGTAGAATAACTGTAAAAACGTTTACCGAGAACATCAGCTTCTGACTTGAAAAATTACAAATACTGAAGCATGTTGGTATCAGACACAGTAGTTTGTCGACACTGTTCGTTGGATGGGTTTTCTGGAAGTCTGGAAAATTGTACCTCTATTATTGGATAATGCGCTTACTCTAAACTAAACATTTTCAAATGTAGAAAACAAACTAGCAAGCTACACATACAAAGAGAAGCCCTGGAAGACGAAGCTCTCCATATGTTGAATGCCAGCCTATGCGCCATGGATCCTGGAAGACTAGAATTGCAACATACACATGGCCTGGAGGCTTGCAACCCCAGGCTCAACAATGGGGTTCGCATTTACCTACACATTAATGACAAACTCTGGGTTAGTATAAGAGAAGCCGGCAAATTCATTTTGGTCCAAGTTCATGATGAAGAGCTTATCCGTGGGAGTCAGTTCCACGGGCTGTCTGGTGAACTCTTTGTCGAAGTTGGAGGTGTCCCGCTTGTCCTTCTGCCAAATGGAAAGCAAACACATGAACACAGCATAAGAGAGAAGAAGGGAACTGGGCCAAGACGCGCCAGGTGACCGGCGGGCCTGGGACATCTCAGGAGCAGAGTTCCAAAGGGCCCTGTGCCAAGCACTGGGAGCTTGCATGGCTTCGGTGGAACTTTGCCAAGAAAGGAAGGAAGTCATCGAATTTCCTTAAGGATCGCCTTCAGTGTGTGTGTGTGTGTGTGTGTGTGTGTGTGTGTGTGTGTTGTTATGTCTTCTTTGGCTTTGAGAAAAATGGAGCTGGAAGCTCCTTCTTAACCAGACATCATATCACCAAAGTAGCCATGATGCTGGAAAATCCTGCTCACTAGTGACCTCCAGTGGCTAGGAGGTCTCGTCTTTGAAAAGGAGGACCACTGCTCGGCCACTTGGCTGCCAGGAAGGAAGGAGGCTGGGAAAATCAGATCACTGCTTAATAAAAGTGGCTGATCACTGCCCACCCCACACTCAGCAGGCTAATCCAGGCTTTGGAGGGAGACTCAAAAACCCACCCACGGGCTAATTTCAGAGACTTCCTCAGCCAGACATGCTTTAAAAAAATAATAATGTGATGCTCCTTATGTAGCCTTGCATTTCTTCGTTGCTGTTTTTCTGACTAACTAGAATTTAGGGCAGATTTTACAAGGAACTCCAGAAGATGGGTTATACGCAGATCTGTCTGAAGCATCGACTGCTCTAGAGCCCTTGGCAGCCTATCATCTGTTCCCATCCCCACCATACCCTCCTGGAGGAGGGGGCAAGCTCAAGATATTGCCCAAGACTGAAGGGGCTTTGAACTGATCACATGACAGAAGAGCAGGCCTCATCTCGGCCCACCAAAGAGAGACGGTCCGGGGGCTGTTATTGAGGGACAACCAAGAAGAAGGCCTGGCATCCACTAGTTACCCGGATGAAGTCAGACCTGTGTCAGCTCACAAGGAAGAGAGGATTACTGATGGCAGAGATCCAGTTAGAGTTAGAGATCCGGTTAGAGTTAGCCAGATTGTCCCCCAGAATTTTGTCCCTCATGGGCCTGGTTGAGGAGAACTGCTCACTCCCTTTTACAAAATACCTTTGGGAAGTACTGCTTCTTTTTGGCTGCTCCCTGTACACTCTTCCAACGTCTGTGGGATGCGGGGAAAAGGTAGGCAGCTAAAACTGACATTCAGGAAACGCTCTGGGTGAGGGAGACCAGGGAGCAGCATCCTAAAGATGCTGATGGAGCTGTTTTCCGGATGGTGGGTCATTTCCTGCCGCAGCCCACCCATTCTGCTTTGTCTTGTCTTGCCTGCTGTTAGCTTGTGCTGTGTTGTGGGAGGTTCCATCCCCCAGGCACTCCATGTGTTACTTCCGGCGTGCAGGGAAAAGCTCAAATACCTCCTCTTCCTTGAATCCTGTCTGTGCGTCCCTCTCTCCCTAGCCCCACCCTAGCATCCTCCCTGCTAGCCCCACTGCCCTTGACTGCTTTCAGAAATGGCCTTGTTTTTTTGTGGTCTCTCGCCAGGACATTGGGGTCCCTGTCTGCTTCTTCACTATTGCATTTCTAGCACCAAGAATAGAAATTGGCACACAGTAGGCTGGTCACCACTGCTTGTGGAAGGAATGAGCCGGCCAATGAAGAATGAAAATGAAACTTTCCACGTATTTTCCCTCCCTCAATGGAGAATCCACCCACCTGGCCAGGGCCTTCACTCTGCAGCCCAGCAACAAGATTTATGTCCAGTGAGTCTAAAGGTTTCATCAACATGTTGAGGCCTGGTGTGACTGGAGCAATCCTAGGGTCCTCTGAGGGCTGAGTGCTCCACGGCTGTGTGTGGGCTAGAAGGCAGGTACATACATCTGCAACTAGAATCTAAGCAGCTGTCTTCTTCTAGCTCCCCCTTGGCATTATTTTCATTCTTCTGAGAACTTTTTTTTTTTTTTTTTTTTTTTTGCCTCTGAGGACCCAGCAGATATTCCCTTCCACCAGGCTCAAGTTTGAAAACCTGTCCTTGCTTGTTGTGGCAGCAGTGACTCATGCTTCAGCCAGCCACATGGTCCAAGGGGGCCTTTCCTCTGTGGACTTGGACCTGTGGGCAGATCCCCAGAGAACAGACTGCCACCTTCTACCCTCGTCCCCTTGGGAGACAATGGGCATCTCTGCTAGGGCAGTTGTTTGGGGATTGATTGTCTCATTGAGCTATTGATTTCACAGGCCTCCCTTCTAATCCAACAGGAGGGTCTTGGTGACTGTGGCCCTTTTTTTGGAAGGTGGTGAGAAGTCTGAGAAATGCAAAGGGAGGATTCTTAAATCCTGGTAGATGCTAGCTCACTCGGGCTTAACATGGGCTGTGTGTGGGTTTTCTTTCTGTTTCTTTTCAATTCTCACCTAACTTTATTTTGAAACATATCCACCAGTCTTGGCTGGGCTAGAAGAACCAGACTGTATCCAGCTGAGCATGCGGTGTTGTGCTTCTTTCAGGGACAGAATGGGTCACGCCCATGACACACCCTGGCAAGTGAGACCCAGAACCTAGCCGGGATCCAGTTCCCTCTCTCAACAGAGACTGCGCCTTTGGCCTTATAGAAGGAAACCCTTCCCAGCCACCAGCCTGTCTTGCCCTCAAGATTTTTGATGACTTTTCCTTCTTCTCTACGAAGGTTTCCTGGCTAACACAGAGCCTTGTCATCCTTCACTCATGCCATGCTTACACTCCCTTGTTCTACTGACTGCTCCCCCACCAGATGTCGGGCTGGGGGACAGGGGTTGCTTTATGTCTTCCTTGCCCCATGTTGTGCTTCCAGTGTGCAGCATGGAGCCTGGCACATGACTGGTGTCCAATAAACGTTGTTTGTTGAATGAATGGAGGGTCCGATAAAGGGATGATTGCAAGAAGCATGTAGGAATAGTCCTTCCTGGTTATATTTTCAAGGTATTGCCTGCAGGTGACACAGGATGGAAGCTCCGATTCTCAGTCTCCTCTGTACTGGAAATGTCGCCAGAGAAGGAAAGGTTTGGAATTCTCCATGAGGATTCCTGATCTACGCAGCAGGCTGCTCTGAGTGAGCCTCAGCAACGTAGGCTGGGAAAACACACCTTGGCTTGGGTATCTGCTTCTGGCAACTATTGACTTTGGAAAAATATGGGCAAGAATCAGGTAAATGTAGAGTGCAGTAAATATATACATATGTACTATATTCTATCATATCTCTACCTTTATTATCCATCACCTGTCAACTATCTAACATTCATCCATCCATCTGACATTGTTCCATGATGTGCTTCTGGTCATTTGTCAGCAGCCCAGTGCTTTGCCACATCCCTCACGTTCCTGGCAATGGCAGCATGTCCTGGGGAAAGCCTGGTGACCTTACAACCAGATGAAGGACCTCTAAGAACTCCCTTATTGGTGGGCAGTGACTCAGCAACACCTCCTGTGTCTTATGGGGCAGAAGGAGCCCGATGCCGGCTGACCAAGCCTGGACAAATGACTTTCTCTCTCTCTCCAGTTGTCCATTCCCCGACAATGAAGGGAAGGGCTTTTGCCCCGATTTCCCTTCTTCCTTCAACTTGAGTTTACCTTGGGTTCAGATTGCCACCATGGTAGCGACAGCAGTGACAGTCCCCAAGCTGAAGCAAGGTGAAATGAGAGGGCAGAGAGGAATAAATGAATGGAAGTGGAAACCCCATCATGGTCTTTTTGAAGATGAAAAGTCTTACTACAAGGGCATCTGCCAGGTTTTTAAAGTTATCTTCATGGTATCTTAGCAGCCCCCAGAGCTTCTGGAAACCTCTCAAACTCAAGGCTGCCTGAGACTAGCAGAAACCAGAACAAGGATGAGGGGGTCACCTGTTCATCTGCTCAAACAGAAATAAAATTTCTCCCACCCAAGGGGTTTCCTTGGACTTTTGGGAGCTCACAACAGCTAGCTAGAAAAAAATATCTAATCCAAGCTGGGAGGAGAGGTGATCTTAACAAGAAAGTCATGTCATAGCTGGTCTCTGGACTTGACTCTAGTGGGACCGTGGGCTCTGGATTCCAACGTCATGGGAGGCTCCGCCAGATCCTCCCACCCCATCCTGTCCACCAGGAGTTCCTGAACATTCCACAGTCCCTGTGGTCCCTGGCTAGCTGCACACTAGGGCTGAGGTTATGCACTGGAATGAATGCCTTTTGCCTGAAAGGCAATATATATATATATATATTTTTTTTTTTTCAAAAACAGAGTTTGTCCTTGAGATAGCATTCCTTTTTTTTTAACTTTGCATCTTGATGCTAGAAGAAAAATGGCACATTAACAGATATCCAGATACAAATGAACATTACCTCCAACATCTTGCAAAACAACATCAAAGTGAAGAATGCCACTGTCTTTGTTTCAAGAAATGGTGTCGTTCTCAGAACACTTAATTAGTTCTCCAAAGCCTGCAAGAGACCTAGACACAGCCCAACCCCACAGGCATGGGTCTGCTAGGATCCCCAGCTGTCTTCCTGCTTAAACCAAAGCAGATCATCACGGCTGATCACAACTGGACATGTATTTGAAAGCATGTGCAACCAAATGAGTAACCTTTTTTTTTTTTTCCTTTTTCCATTGGAACAATTGAAATAAAAACCCAAAGCAAATTATATTTGAAATGTCATGTCAAATCACAGCCTTGGTGGGGGAGGGCAGCTAGAGTGACCATGTTGTTTCAGGGAGCAGTGCCAAATGCCCTTTCCGCGTAGTCTTGGGGACAAGGGTGAGGAGGGCCATTCAGCATCAGAAGTGATGGCGTGGACATGGCACCTAAGCCTGTGGACACCGTGACGTGTTTTTTAGATAGTGCTTATCTAAAAAACACACTCTTAAGATGTTAGACTTAAATAATCTTCTCAACTTTGAGTTAAAAAAAAATTCCAACCCTCCCAATTTTATTTTTAGCATGTTCTTTGCGAAGCTCCGCTCTTCTCCAGAGCGGGCAGCATGAAGGGATTCCCTATGGACCGAAGCAAGCCTGGACACACGCCAAACCCCAGGCCTGGAAGCGGAAGAGGATTGCCAGCCTCCGATGATCTACCCATTTGGTAGGCAGAATCCAAATTGAATGATTAGGGTGAGGGTGAAAACAGCAGCGCAAAAGAGGAGGAAAGAAAGCAGGCATTTTCTCTCCCCACTGGATCTATTTAGCAGACATGCTTGGGGAAAATAAACCGAGAGAGGAGTTGAATAATGTCTCAATTATGCAGCAGCATGTTCACGGGCCATCTGCATAATCCCATCTCGCAGAGATGCTCCCGGCTACCTGAGGACATTTGGGCACTGAAACATGGTCACTCTAGCCTGATGGGACAACAAAACATGGAAGCGACTTGGCAATGAAAAAACAAATGTCACCACAACAGCCGTGGAGCTTGAACGAAAGAAACGAAGGACGCGGGTCTACACATCTACTTAGCTCTTGACTTCAGGTTTTAAAAATTCAGAGTTAACAAAGGAAAATCCTTCGAATTCTGATTGGTCAATATTCCTGATGACTTCCTGGTCAGGAGGTGTTAGGACTGGTGGATGGCGGGTGAAAAACCGGTCGAAGTTTTCAGCATTTCGCCCACACTATGAGAGGGGAAGAAAAGAACTCATGGTGGGTGGGGAAAACAGAAGCCAAAATCAAAACCAAACAGAATCCAACAAAACTGGCGTGGTTTTCCTCCAATCCCTTCCTTTTGCAGCAACTCAGTGAGGTTGTTTCAATGATCAGAAATGAGAGCAACATAAAAGGCAAAACTCTCATGACTTTGGACCCCTGAAATTTCATTGCCATGGCTTATGAGTTGACCCTGGTGTCTTTGCGAGCCGTCAGCAGATGCATGGCAAAGGCATGAGATGGCAGGGTTAGTGACATGTGGCGTGTCCCCTACCCCACTCCCATGGAGTTAGCCAGGCTCATCTGATGAAAAGATAAGATACCTTAGACGTTCCATGTGGTACAAGATGTGAAGTGATGACCCATTTATAAATCACCTGGGAGATACCAATATTGACAGCAGCAGATCCCTCAAATTGCTGTCCTCTGGCTCTCAATCAATCAGGAGATTGTTTTGCAGATCAACAGAACATAGTTTTGTAAACTCAGTCAACAGAGAAACATCCCAATCATGAGACCTGGCTTAGTTTCTTGCAACTGGGCAACCATAGACCCTGGTTGGCTGGGTCAGGCAAGGCCTTCAATTCCAAGGTGCCAGGAGGTAGTGTCAACTCTCCTCTTCTCCCCAGAAAATGCAAGGGTATGGAAGGAAATACAAACCAGGGCTTGGTCAAGGCAATCCAGAAAGAAAACATCACCATTTCTTACCCCTCCTGCTGGTCCTTCTGTGCCGAAAGACCTTGATCTCAGCAACATTACAGCTGCTGTGTGTACATGTGTGTGGGGGAGGGGGTGCACACATGTGTGAGTGCCCACATCCATCTGCTAATTCCACTTAACAAGATGAGACAAGCAATTCATATTTAGGTTCCTTATTCTTTGGTCTTCACCAGCAAAACTCATTTGCTCAGACATTCTCTACGTCTCAACCACAGGGTCTACAGGAGGTAACTACAAACTAATAATATAATATTAGCAGCAGTTACAATAATTTTGATGGTTAATATTTACTATGCACTTACTATGTAGCATGCACCCTAGAAATCTCTTGCTCGCATTATATGAATCTTCCCAAGGACTCTATGAAATGGGTATTATTACTATCTCCATTTCTAGAAGACGGATCCAAAGCCAAGGAAATTATATCATCTGTTCCAAGTCACACAGCTATTGAAGAGCTGAGCTGCAACATGGGGCATGTCTGGCTGAAGCCAGATCTGGCCAACAACTTGATGAGTCCAGTTGACAGGTTGATGATGGAAGAAAGGAGTGGGTCATGGGTGGGGAAAGTCAAGAACAGGGGATGACAGAGAGTGCAGCTATGTCAACCATGGAGACAGAGAAACCAGGAAGACTCAGAAAGACAAGCATCTCCATTTTGGATATGATGACCCGGAGGAGGCGCTGGGACTCCAGGTTAGGGCCAGAGCAAGTGACAAGTACAGGAGTAACAAAATCACTGAGCACTCTGTACACAACTGATGCTTGTGGGGTCTTATCTTTTTAATTCATGGCGTGGAGGTATTACGGGAAGGGAGAAGAACCAGCAGAGTACAACATCAGGCAAGCTGGGGACCAACACATCCCAGGGGAAGGCTGTTGTTGTAACGGTTATCCGTCTCAGAGGCTGAGTGGCGAAGGCGCTGAATATAAGCCCTTGCCTTTGGCAATTGGGAGGACATTGATGAGGAACCAAGGGCTGTCTAGGAGTGCAGGTACTGAGAGAGTGGACAAGCTCCTTTTCAGAGCAGTTACTAGGAGTCTTCATAAAGTTCACCAGAAATACACATTCTGAAAAATCTACGCATGGCTTCAAAAAGTTTCTGATCAATGAACATTTTGTTTGCATTTGTTTTGTCTGTGAACTTCTTTGAGTAGTCTCCCTTAGATATATGTAAAAGGGATTTAGCTCTCAATAAGCCTTAGCTTTCTGTTTGCGTCTATCTGGGTAAAAATGGGTTTATAGAGACCACTGCTATGGTGTAGCAGGTTAAGCCTGTGGTATTAGCATCCCATATGGACGCTGGTTTGGTTCATGTTCTGGCTGTTCCACTTCAAATCCAACTCTCTTCTAATGCACCTGGGAAAACAGCAGAGGATGGCCAAAGTGCTTGGGCCTCTGCAGCTACGTGGGAGACCTAGAAGAAGTTCAGACCTGCCCAGCCATTTGGGGAGTGAAGCGGCAGGAGCAAAGTCTCTTTCTGTCTTTCCTTCTCTTGGTGTAACTCTTCCTTTCAGATAAAAGAAATGCATAAAATTAATGAAAAAGAAATGGACCTATAGACTTTAGACATGGACTCAAATCCTGGGACCATGTTGACCCATCATCTATACATGGTCGCTAAAGTGTCAGGCTCATCTTGTAAAACAAAGAGTGATTTTAATTCCTATCAGATGAGGCTAAAATAAGACAATGAATGAGACACAGCTCCTGGCACTGAGCAGGTGTTCCACACATTATAGCTGTAAGCATCATTCAATTCTCACTTCCCCTACAAACAGCATATGCTCCTGGAATACTGTCATGATGTTTAATTTTTTATTGTAATTTTAATTATTTATTTGAGAGGAAGGAAACAGAAGTCCCTTCATTTGGGGGACATTTCAGTCCTGAAAGTTAATCCAGGTTTCCCATGTGGGTGGCCGGAACTCAGTTATCTGAATTATCACTGCTGTTTCCCAGGGTCTGCACTGGCAGGAAGCTAAGAATCCGATGCAGCACTGGGACGAGGCATGCAGGTGTCATAACCACGGGTTACACGCCTCCTGATGCTGAAGTTGCAAAGACGAAGGAGACAGACTGAAGTTTGAGAAGATCAACTCTAGCATATTTGGTGTTCCAAGATAAATCGCTTTCTTGTCATTGCCATGTTAATAAAAATAAGAACTTTATATTACAAGATACGCTTCCTATTGGTTTTGCAATGGAAATTTCCAAAACCTGAACTATGTAAAATAAAGGATGTTAAAAAGAAAAATTTCAGATAACTACATAAATGCCTTTATTTTCTGGAAGTCTGAAAAAATATTTCAAAAGGCAAACTCAGAAGCAAAAAAGAAAAAATTAGATAAGTTTAACTCCACTTTCTTTAAAAAAAAAAAAACTTACATATGACACCCAAAGAAAAGGGTTCACAAAACAAAATTTCCTGAGTAAGTCTAAAGGCCAACGTGGAAAAAAATATATTTGTAACACCTGCTGAAAGATACAGGACTCTTTAGTTTTTCAAACAATCATCATTTTAAAAAAAACAAAACAAAAAATACTCAAACAATCTTGTGGAGAAATGGGAAAAGGAAATAAGCAGGCATTTTTTAAAAGAACAAATTCAAATGGCTAATACACACACAAATGCTCAGGCTCTCTAGCTATCAAGGAAATGCAAACACAAAGCACACGAAGGTTCCATCTAACTGCAGCGATATTGGCCTGCGTTCAGGAATCTACAAACAGCACCTGCTGGCGTGAATGTGTAGGAAAAGTTACCCTACTCTACTGGGAGTTGGTGGGAGTGTAGGCCAGTACAGCCACTATGAAAGTCAGTATGGAGAGTGTTAAAACAACTGAATATATCCAAAGGAAATGGAATCTGCCTACAAGAAAAAGACCTGCAAGCCTATATTTACAGCAGAAGCATCTACAGTAACAAACACATGGAAACAACTCAGCTGCCTGTCAAAACAAGAACGGATAAAGAAACTGTAGTATATCTACTCCCTGGAATACTACTCAGCCATTAAAAAGAATGAAGCTCTACCATTTGTATACATATATATATATACACATGTATATATACATATATTCTCCTAGAGAAACTGTATAAGGGAGACCAGCCTACCCGGAAGTGAAGATACATTGCAGCAGGCATCTCGACTCCCAAATAAAAGGAGGACTCCCAGTGAAACCTTTAAACGTATCTTGACAATAGGATGCTGGACTGTGTACCATTGTCTATCCCTGCAATACCATGATACCTTAAATAG
This sequence comes from Ochotona curzoniae, assembly GCF_017591425.1. NCBI lineage: Eukaryota > Metazoa > Chordata > Mammalia > Lagomorpha > Ochotonidae > Ochotona > Ochotona curzoniae. Next base: position 11,766,072 of record NW_024465421.1, read on the forward strand.
CAGAATGATGACTTCAACTATTGCTTAAAGACTACACTACTGTAATAATATGGGGGTAATGGTAGGAAGCCGGCTGGAAGGATACAAAGGGAAATCCCTGTGTTTATGGAACAGTATCATGAAAAGTTTAAAAGTATGCCACAAATATAAATACATAAAAAAGAAAAAGATAACAGTCCCAAAGAAAAGTTGAAAAAATGAGGTTGGAAAACAGTTTTAAAAGGGGACAGCATCAATGCAAATAACACTCAATTCTCAGTCATTTTTATGAGAGCAGGTAGGCCCGGCGGCGTGGCCCAGCAGCTAAAATCCTCGCCTTGAAGGCGCCAGGATCCCATATGGGCGCTGGTTCTAATCCCAGCAGCTCCACTTCCCATCCAGTTCCCTGCTTGTGGCCTGGGAAAGCAGTCGAGGACTTCCCAAAGCTTTGAGACCCTGCACCCGTGCGGGAGACCTGGAGGAGGTTCCTGGCTCCGGGCTTTTGGCTCTGGATTGGCATAGCACCGGCTGTTGCGCTCATTTGGGGAGTGAATCATTGGACGAAAGATCTTCCTCTCTGTCTCTCCTCCTCTCTGTATATCTGATTTTGTAATAAAAATAAATCTTAAAAAAAAAAAAGAGCAGGTGTACAGCAACCATGAGGAAAGAGACTCAGGACAAGGAGCCCCAGGAATTCTGGAGGGGACCTTTGGCTATCTGCAGGAAAACCAGTCTCGTCACAGGGACCTGGGTGTGCAAAGGTCCTGGGGCAGGAGATATATGGGCACAGCCATGGAACAACAATGAGGCCATCATGGCCATGGCAGCATGACCAAGGTGAGAGCGGGTGAGAGAGGGCACCCAGGGGACTGGGAGCCAGAGCCTGTTCCCATCCAGTCAAGTGGAGACTGTATTTTCCTCTCGACTGGAGAACTCCCATCCCTGAGATGCCAAGTTTAAGCTGGCCCACATGACAAACGAAGGGGCAGCAGGAAATAATGAAACAGTGACACCAATTGGGTGGCTGTCGCAGTCATTCAGGTAGGATATGATGGGTTCAAGGAAGGTGACGGGAGGGACAACAGAAAGATTTGCAGGTGAGTGTGTCAGGAAGGTGGTGGCAGCCCTAAGCCCCCTGGCCTATGCTACTTGGGGAGTGAGGGACCCCAGAGATGGAACATGTTTATAGAGGGATGTGGCGCACTCGGTCTCACTTGGGGTAAGTTTGAGATGTCAGCGCACATGACCAGGACATTGGAGCAGTCCCTTTGACTGTGCTGGGGGAGGGGATGAGGACAAGGGGCTGGGGATGGGAGACTGTTGCCGTCACCCAAAAGACAGAAACAACGGACAGGGGCATGCATGGCAAAGGGAGTGAAGGAGAGGGGAGAAGAAGAGGGTGGGTGGGAACGCCGGTCAGATGCTTCCCTTTGGCTTGAGTGGGTGGGAGCTGGGTGACAAACAGCCAGGGCAGAAAACAAATGAGCTGAGACCCAGTGGATCTGCAGGGGCCCCGTTCTTTACAATGCGTCCATTTCCCATCCACACCAGAAACCGGTTGTTTTCCAGGGCCTCCCCAGAGGCCTTGAGGGACATAAACAGCTCCTGACAGCTCCCACCCCTCTGGGTGGGAACAATGAAATCCTTAAGTGAGATAGCACAAGGAGATGCAAGAACTGGGGTGAGTCGAGGGGGTACGGTACAGTCGGTGCGTGATTTCCCTGCTAATCAGCAGTTTACGGGGCTGGCAGATCACAGCCTCCCTGTTAAGTGTTTCTGTGTTTTTCAAATGGAGCTGTCACTGCCCATTAGCTTCAGGACGGCTCCCTAAATGGAGTGCCTGCTGTGTCCTTGGAGAATGGGCAGCTCTCTCGGTAGCTGGGATCTAATTACAACCTCCCCCACCCCTGGGCAGACTACACCTGCTTCTCCGGCCAGCCCACTGCCCCAGCTGGCTGGCCTTGCTCTGTCTGAGGGCATGTCCCATCCCTGGTCATTTGGGTACCCAGAACAGAAGTGTAACCCGGAGAGTCTCTGGGTTATGCCAACAGCAGTCACTTCTTCCAGGTGGAGAAGAGACTAAGACTCAACTTGTTGAACTGTGCTCTTGAACTAAAAAAAACAAAGAAAAATCTAGACTGACCCAATCAGGAGCTCTCTCCTCTGCCATATTCCCTGTTGTCTGATTTCTGTCAATAACAATGCCAAGTCTGGGTGTTCATTGAGGAGTTGGCCCAAGACACCCAGTGGTGCCTGAAACCAGGCTACCAAACCTGACATGAGCTAAGCTCCTTCCTCTACGATTCAGATTTCTGATAAAGTTTCACTTAGACATTAGGCACTGCGAGATGAACAACCAAACCAAAAACCAAACAGAAGTATTTTAACACTCGACTGTCCTGAACACAAGCTGTTTGTTTCTGGAATTTTTCCATTTAGTGTTTTCAGACCATGTTTAACCCTGGGGAACTGAAGTCATGGAAAGGGAAAAAGGGGCCGGGGGATGACTCTGTCACTTCTTTTACTTGCAGCTCACACTCCTGAGGATGGCTAGGGAAGTGTGTAGGACTTGGTGCTGGTCCCTGCGTCAAATACAGTACCCATTACCCCAACATGTCCTCCAGCTGTACTGGTGCCTGGAGCTTCTCCTGCTTTCTCACCTCCTTTGCACAGTGTGGGTCCTCAGCAGGGACCATTCTCTTGTTCCCTTGCTCCCTTCCCTCAGCTATCTCCTGTGCATCCTTCCTGGTTCCAAAAGGGCGTCACCTCCTCCAGGAGGCTTTTCTTGATTGCCCTTCTGTCCTCCTGAGCGCATCTCATCAAGATACAGAATAGTCATCAAAGAATCATCAGAGGAAAAAAAAAATTGGGGGAAATCAAACATCCACCAATAGGGAAAACAGTTAAATAAATAATGATACATCTATTTGATGTATTACCATGCAAAACACTTTAAAAAATTAAAAGAAGATGTGGAAGAATATTAAATGACACAGTTGCGTCTAATTACTAATACTGTGTGCAATATGTTCCCCTTCTAGAAGTGAAACCAACAAATGTATGTGCAATAGCTGTCGGCATAGCCTATGTGTCCGTAGGGATTATCAGAGTTACAGATTGCTTTAATTTTCTTCTTTCTCCTTCATCCTTTGTGCTTGATTGTGAGTTTCAAAACTTAAATAACAATCTGGTCTTATTATTATTTTGTCTGAGGATCTGCAGCAACGTAGCTTAAGTGGGAGTGCTATTGCTCTACACAGAAAAGAAACGAAGAGAATGGAAATATTTAGCTGACCGGTCAAGGCCAGCCTGCTGCTGTTTAATGTGCATTAAACACAGAAATGAACAGGACACCCCCAGAGGAGAGGCCAGGTCTCCAAGTGGCAGCTGCAGGTCCATTTTGGTGCACAGGCATGGTAAGGACGGCTCATTGTTGAGTTCTTGTCTCCTGGGAGGAACAGACACCCACAGGCTACTACTGCATGGTCCCATGTAGCAGGTGCCACCATTAGAGAAGAGGAGACCAAGAAGAGCCAGGGAAAGTTCCTGGAGGAAATAACATGGAAGTCAAGTAGTTGCCTAGAGGAAGACATTGCTCCCATAGAGAACGCATGGAATGGAAAGACAACAGGGTCAGGGCAACCTGCTGGTGAAGAGGTTCAAGGTTCTTCCTGCAGCATCTGAGTGCAGAACGACAGAGACCAAGGCGAACTGCCTGCCCAGTGGCCATCAAGGGCACTGTGGCATCCTCAGGGTAACAAGTCCAGAAGGTCACAAGGACAAGACCCACACAAGCCACCAACAAAGGAGTGCTTTTCCTTCAGCGCTTAGAGACCTCCATCCAGGGCCCTCTCTCTGCCTCCCAGGTCCCTCCCGACAGCAGGGATCCACATGCAGGGAGGATCAGCCGGCTCAGCCTGGAGCCAGCCGCACCTGCTTTTGATCATTTTCAAAACTAATTGTGGACCCCAGCTTTTCTTCCGCACAACGAGCCAGACAATGCTCGGCATGGATATCTGCCTTTGGCAGGGAAAGGATGAAAGTTGCCCTGTTCTGCAGATAATGAAGGTCTCGCGCCATCAGGCATATTTGATCTCTTCCGTCTATCTGGGAAGAAGTCCGCAAGTGAGGGTTCTTTTTAACTTGGTGGAAAGATAAGTTTTGTTTTTGTTTTCCTTAATTTCATTGTGTACCTGCACATCACAGTTTAAATGCCACCTCCTCAGAGAACCTGTTCCACCCCCACTTCTCCTCTGGGGTGTCCTGTTCATTTCTGCCACAGAAAATATCAGACATACTGGGGTTGGTGGGGGGGGGGATGGTTCAAAGATTCATGGAGACATGAAATAAAGAGACAGTACAAAGAAAGAGGCCCATGCAGCTACTTTTGTTTCACAATATCCCTCTTCCCTGAGCTTCAGGAAGGATGCTAGTATCTCAGCCTGGAATGACACGCTCGTTTCTTCAGCTTCCTTGTAGCTTATCTGGGTCCCTGTCCAGACTGAAAGCTGCAGAAGAACTAAGTCACACAGCCCTTCCCTGCCTCTGCACAATCCCGGGCAGGCACTCTGTGGTATACACAGGCCGATAACAATGAAGCTGAAGTACTGATACAGCGCCAACTGCCCTCCAAGCCTCAAGTGGGCTAATCCCCCCTTGCAGCTCTGGGAGGTACTTGCTGTCCAGGCAGCAAACAGCTTTAGGGAGGTTAAGTACCTGACCATGATTTGATCCCAAATCTGATAAGAGATCCAGATACTTACAACATTTGAGCCAAGAAAAAGAAAACAGAAAGCTTGTTAATTCCACTATTTTCTGTTCTGCATCCCGAAGGGCTGGGTAAAGAGATGGGTCCAAGCTTCTGACTCAACAACTACAGAATCATTACCCGTTCACCTGGTTTTTCAAAGCCAGTTGAAACACACTCTGTAAGTATTTCTTCCTACCAATTTCTTTTCTGTTTCATTTCTTTCTCTTATATTTTTCCCACTATTCAGCCTAAACCCATGACTGGCTTCAAATAAACTCACTCTCAAACAGTACTTAGCTCTTCTATTTGCTGATGTTTTTACACAAGTTTGGGAGACAAGCAGAAAAACAACGATCTCTGGCTCACCAATGATTGTTTGAAGTAAGCTGTTTTGGGTTACGTGGAGCAAAGTTAAGACAGTCAAGATCCAGAGACTGCTCTGTTCAACTCCAAAGCGCATGGTCTTTCTACTCCACCTCCTCGTGGCACTCTGACTGCGTGGTATGGCCTTATGAGCAAAGCTGACCTGGGTAACAGTTCTGGCTCCAGCAACTCTCAGCCACATGCAGGCAACCTATAAACCATGTAGGACCTAAGCCCATATGCTTCCTGTTCTTATCTGTTTAGGCTCTGACGAGGATGACTCAACAAAACGTGCACCAACATGCTTGCTGTGGTAGCTGGCTGGTAGGGCTGGGAGCTGACCGATGCCTACCAGTGGGTGAGTCCAATGGGTGGAACTGTGCTCTGGCTGTGGAGGGTTCTCCAGGCTTGGCCACAGCACATTCCCTTCCAGCATTCCCTTCTGCATCGTCAGAAGGACCTGTCCCCATCAACAAAAAACAAAACTCTTTTCAACAACCTGGCGAGCAGCAGGAGGAAACCGAGACCTCCGATCCCCAGTTAGGGGTTGCCAGGAAGGGATGCCTCGCCAGGGCCAGCAGGAGTACTTTTCAGCCTCACCGAAGCCCCACCCCTGAGAAAGACATTTTAGGCAGTCTCCTGTACCACCTCTGAGCTGTGCTTTCCAGAGTCCACAGAGGGTACATTTTGGGGGATGTTTTTAAGAAACTGCACTTGTTAGGCCTGGCGTGGTGGCCTAGTGACTAAAGTCCTTGCCTTTAACATGCCAGGATCCCATACGAGCACTGGTTCTAATCCCAGCAGCCCCGCTTCCCATCCAGCAGGCAATCGAAGATGGCCCAAAGCCTTGGGCCACTGCACCTGTATGGGAGACCCGGAAGAAGCTCCTGGCTCCTGGCTTCAGATCGGTGCAGCACCGGCTGTTGCAGTTATTTGGGGAGTGAATCATCAGATGGAAGATCTTCATCTCTGTCTCTCCTCCTCTCTCTATATATCTGACTTTTCAATAAAAATAAATAAATCTTTTAAAAAAAAACTACACTTGTCAATAAACAAGAAAGTAGTTGTTTTTTTATTTTTTTAAATCAGGTTCATGGGCATATCTTGCCCTTCCAAATTCTAGTCTTCGTGGAGTCAGAATTTCTACTAGAAGTGGCAATTAAGTAAGGAAGAAAATCAGCAAGTGGCTATCAGGAAGGACTTATAAAGGAGAAAGGATCCAGTAACCACCCTGCAATTATGCAATTGATCCTCAACGTCCATAGGGGGTTGTTCTAGATCATCCTTTTTCTGCAGGGATTGTACGCAGAAATCAACATCCAAGGATGTTCAAACTCCCATATGAGACAGCATCTTACTTGCCCAAAACCATGACTGTTCTCTCATGTACTCTAAACCATCTCTAGATCATTCATAATGCCCAGTACAACATGAAGGCTACTTCAGGAGCTGTTACGCTGATTGTGTAGGCAGTCACAGCCAGGGAAGAAGCTGGCTGAATAAACCCCCCCACCCCCCCGCAGGTGCAGGAAGCAGGAGTCTGTGAAATGAACGAGGCAGCATTAGACGCACTGGTTAAAAAAAAAAAAAGTTGATCTAAGAGACAGGGAGAGCATGCCAGCCCCCTCAGAGTGCAGGGATGCGGGCATGTGCCTGAGCTTCAACACACCCTCTCTCAAAAGTCACAGGAGAACCTGGTCACAGCAGGTGGGAGACCAGCTGGCAGTCAAAGGGGAAAGTGGGGACTGAATTTCACTGTGTAGCTTTGGATGCTGCTTGAATTTTTTTTTTTTTTTTTTAGCCTCTTTTTCTAAACGAGGGAGATCAAAGTCTAGAATAATCTGGTGAGGTCAGGAGAGATAAGACGAGCCTAGGGCAGGAGGCAATTTTCAGGTCAATGATGACTCAGCAAGAGAAATGTCACTGGGATGGGGGAGGGGAGGCAGATGCCAGATTGCACCGGAACCAGGGGGAGAGGGAACTGTCCTCAGGATGGAAGAGCAGGAGCTGGGAGCTCTTTGGAAAGTTTATCTGTATGTCAAGTCAGACGGGGCAAATAGCTCTAACACTGCTGAATGGGAAATTGGAGATTTGGAAAGGCAGATTTGTCACATGAAAAGGACAGAGCAGGCTTACGTGCTAAGCAGGAGGCCAGAAAGCCACTGATTTTGCCTCCCAGTAGGCAACCCTCTCTTTTCTCAGTAACAGAAGTAGGCATTCCTTCTTCCCTCTCAAGATTTGTGGCTTCGATAACGGTGGATTCAGGCCCATATAATGGCATCTGGTGACTCGGGCTCAGTCAATCAACACAGCCATTCCTCCGGTTAGACAGAATCTCCTGCAGAGATGGACATACGACCCAAGAGCCTCCATGAAGGCTTGAGTCTCAACCTTCCGGGACATCATGGAAAGGAAGGCATTTTTTCATCGGGGAGAGGTTGTTGAAATAATGGGACCCAAGTCGGTTGGTAAACTAATCCTCAGATACGGCACAATGGGTGCCTGTGGTGTTCGAGGATGCAGGTCCAGCCATGTCGGGATACTTTGTATTTTTCTTGTCAACTTCGGCTCCCAAGTCAGGTGAATGAAGTTTCTATTGGTAACTGCAGGAGCTTTTGTGGAACTGTACACCCAGGCTGGATGAGCGAGATGCTCAGGTCAGGCTCCTGAGCAGGGGTAGAGGGGAGAGACATCCACCTGTTGGGACCCAGTGGGAGAGAGGGACCAAGAGGCTCAAGATGAAGGCGTAGGGAAAGAGCTGAGGGCCACCCACTGCTGGGCACTCCCATGCCCAATTTTCTCCATGACCAGGGAGACGAGTCTCTGAGCGGAGCACGAGGGCTGCAGAGAAGAGATGTGGTGACTTGTCCAAGAAGATGGATTGGGAAGGCTCAGGGGAACTGGCACATGGAGTCATTACTGACTACGGTCACACAGTGAAGACCAAGCAGCCAAGCTGGGGAGAAGCCGCATGCTTCCAGCTGGACCCATCTTCCTGCCTGACTTGCTAACCTGAGCCAGTTCTCGCACCCTGGGGTCCCTAGCTCTCAAGGGGCACTAGGGCCAGAATTATAACCCGGGCAGGGCAGACAGCAGAAGGCAAGAGGCTGGCCTTTGTGGATCTCCATCCAAAAGCACCCATCCCTTTCTCCCAGGAAAAGAATTTACATTCTGGATTGGACCAAGAGTATTTTAAATCCTATGATCTGTACCACTGAGTTGGAGGAGGTGAGAGAAGAAATGTGACAAGGGCCAAACTATGTGTTTTTTCAGCCAAAGCCATAGGATTTAAAACAGGCCGTTGGATTTAGCTGCGTGACCGTGGGCAAGTGACTGAGCCTCTCTGACCCAGCTTCCTACATGTACCAGGGAGGTAATACAGCAAGTGTTTCTTGAGGTTTTTGTAAGGATGAAATGAAATCAACAAAGTTCTATCCTCCAGTACGATTGAATAGCTTAACAGAACGTACCTGACACATTTTAATCCCACTGTGGTAAACAAGTGTTAATAAAGTCTTGCATTCATTAAGCAGGACCTGGTTTTGTTATTGTCCCTGTGTAAGTAACAGACAGTTCTCCAGGGGAATCTGCTCCAGGGGAACAGGAGAACAGAGGATGTGAATTCCGCTTCCAAGGCACTGTGTCATAGCTCAATTTCTGTGACATTATTTTGCAGGTTTTTTTTTTTTTAACCATAGTCCTACAGATCCATGCTTGTTCCATGCATCACACCATCTTCCGTTCTCCCATTTCAACTCCAACTCTAAGCTTCCCTGCCAGCGGACGGCTCAAAGTCATGGGCTTTGGCAAGTGATGCGGGCCCAGGTGTTTGCCAGTTCTAACCGTCTACAGGGAGTTACTGGCGACTGGTGTTGCGGTGCCATGGGATAAGCTGCTGCCTGGCATGCCCGCATCCCATCTCAGAGTGCAGGTTCAAGTCCTGGCTGCTCTGCTTCTGATCCAGTTTGCTGCCAATGCATCTTGGGAGGCAGAAGATGATGGCCCAGTGAGCATTTAGGAGTGAAATCAATCGATGGAAGATTTTCTTTCTGTCCTTGTCTGCCTCTCTCTCTCCTTTTCAAGAAGATGCAACATAAATGTTTTCAAAAAACATTTGTAAAGGGTACTGGGTTTGAGCTTCAGATTACCAGGGGTCTCCATTGGGAAAAAGGCCAGTGAGCAGTTGGACACAGCTCAACTCCAGGCCACATGTCCTCAACGATTCTTGGTTGGAACACGAATGGAGTCCAACATTTTTTATTGAGACATTGGCAAACGCCACACACAAACGAACAAACCACAGGCAAGTGGGGGGACGGTGCACTTCCTTTTCAGCACCCTGTCTGCCTCATGCTCCCAGGGTCTGGAAATCAAAGCCTGAAGGAACGCGGGAGAGCTATGTCTTTTCACATTCTGCCAGCGAACCGTCAAAGGTGTGAATATGCTACTTGTTTGTTGCAATATTTTAAAATAAATTTTAAATCATTTGAATCCTAAGAACACCCAGTCTTTTTTTTTTTTCCTGTTATGTAACAGGCACCATTAGAGGGTGTTACCATGGTTCTCTCTCCTGTAGTGCAATCGCAGGGCTTGCCACAGGCTTCAGATGCCTCTTCTAATCTGTCCACGGAGGTTAGGGCTGTGTGAAGTCTAGGGTTCAAGTCCAAGCTCTACCATCAACTGGCTGCCAGACTTGGAGCAAAAATGCCTTGCTGTCTTTACCTGTCCCTCTTCTGCAACATGGCGACACTGACATCTGCCTCCTAGAGTTGTAAGAATTAAATAAAATGATACATGGAAGGCAGTGACAACAGTGTCTGGCATAGTCAGGAACGTAATATATTTCCAGTTGTAACTGACTAGGTTTTTTGGGTGTTTTTTTTTTTTTTTTTTTTAACGAATTACTGTGAATCACGACTTTCCAAAAGGGATTGTTCTCTTGAGTATTCGGAGCTTTAGGGGACTTAGAGACTATGCTTAAATAAATCATATGGAGTAAAAAAAAAAAAATCAGATCCTTTTCTTAAGGCTTGTATTTGTAGTTTTAATAGCAAACACACAAAGGTTACGCTTTCTGGCTTCAATTCAGAAATGTCAGCACATCAAACACACACATTTAGACACACACACACAGAGACTCTTACTCATACAGTGTAAAGGGCAACCGGGTTTGGAGAAGAATGTCACATGAACAGAATCGCAGCTCATTAAAGCAGTACTTGACACTTTTGACCTCAGCCACATAAACAATGCTTTCAGATGACAGAATTACCGAGAACCAAGTCCTGGGTGTATGATTCAGCTTCTAGAGCAGTTCAAGTTAGATTCTCAAAGACCGTGGGAAATGGTTTGTGATCAGTTAACACTGTGTGTTTCTGGGGAAATGATGCTAATGTAGAATGGGACAGGGAGTTATTTATTCATTTGTTTTTTTTGCTTGTTTTAGCCTGCAAGATTTCTAGGCTCTCCTGATGCATAGATGTCTCAGAACCACGGGGCTTTAAGCAAAGAGAAGATGAGAACTGGTAGCAAGGGCAGAGAGGATGATCAGTCTGTCCTGCAGGTGGGGTGGGACACTGTGAGGCCTGACCTCCAGGGTGGGATGGAGGAAAGGCGTGGGTGACAATGTAGAAATGCTCGCTGGACTAAATACTTGCCTACAAGACAATGCAAGAAGGCAAGGAAAGATGCGCTCTTTCCCTTTCTTTTTGGAATATTTGTTTAGCAAACAGGTAGGGACACAGCAAGACAGAGGAAGAGCTCATGCCCAGTGGTTCCCTCCCAATGCCCACAGTGGCTGGGACTGGGCTGGGGAGGAAGCCAAGAACTCAATCCATCCAGGTCTCCCAACAACTTGAGCCATCCTTGTCACCTCCCAGGGAGTCAGGAGTCGAACCTGGGGATGGAGCCCTGGGACTCTGATATGGACAGACATCCCCTTCAGCTATACCCCTAATTGTCCAGAGAGAATTGATGATTGTTGGGCATATCTTAGCCCATCAAGTTAGTTGGATTCCAGAACTACTGAAGAGAGGATAGAATGCATTTTTGGAAGAACAGAGCCATATTCATCAGGGGAGATTACTGCCTTTTTACTTCCTGGAGAGCAAGGGAGCAGTGTGTCCCTATGGTCAACTTGCCTTTCACAAGCTTGCTGTTTCTGTGCTGCTAATTGTGTAAGTGGATCCAAAGGATGGAGGCCTGATCCCTGGGTTTGTGTCCCTTCCTGTCTCCAGGGCAAGCCCTATATGAGGTGTGAGTGGTGTTAGGGATTGTGGACATGGCTGGAACCTCTTAGAGGAAGGTGACTGGGTTCCCTGGGCAAGTCCTGATAATGCATGCATTCCCTCCAGATCTCAATCACAAGCTTCAATTTGAACATTGGATGCTAGCACGTCTTAGATGTGATTGATTGCACCATGGGCTACAGATCCTGTAATCCATGCTCCCCCACAGTGTAACTTCATGCACCCTCTGCTACAGCACAGCACGGAACTAGATCGTCCAGACCCATGCTCCTTCACCACAGCCTGCAGTCCCTGGAACCTCCGAGACCATCACCTCCTTTACATGGATAAGAGGAGGTGCAACAGACCTCTGAGAGCTCATGGGCAGTGAACTTAAAAGACACTTATTTTGGTGCAAAAAGTTGCACTCCATGCCTAGTTCTTCATGCTGCATGTTTCCCTTGAACCTTTGGAAGGTTCCATGCACAATCCACAGCACAGCTACAACTGCTAAAGCAGATGCCCTCCAGGCCAGCACCGTGAGCTACAGAAGCCTTCCTCATCACAGATTTCAATTAACTCCGCCTACTTTGCCAGCATTACACTCAGCACTGCCATGTTTTCTACTTAAGGAAAAACTAAGGGTTCAGTCTTGTAATAGGCAAGGAGTTGAGGGGACTTGAGTTTACTGTCTCCTTCATGTCCACAAGGGCCAATTACTGGGTGCCAACAAGGGGCCAGGAACTGGGGACCACAATCTGAGGCTTGCAAACATCTCCATCCTGTCCAAGGCCCTGCCACTTCTTGCCTGGATTACAATAAGAGTCACATAACTGATTGTACCTCAGTCCCCAGAACAATCAGCAAGGATCCTTTAAAACCCAAGTCAGGTCATGCTTTTTCTCTCTGCTCCTGAGGTGGAGTGGAAACCAGAGACAACTACATCCTATTACTCTCTTCCAGTAAATTCAGCCAACTGGACTCTACTCTCTCATGAACAGGCGGGTAAGCTCACGCCCCAAGACCTTTGCATTTGTTAGCTCTGCCTGGACCACTACCAGGTATATACTTGATGATTTATCCTTTCTTCCCTGCATTCCTACATTGGCTGAAAAGCCTCTTTCAGATGAAGTCCCCCAGCCACTCCATTTAGAATGGATTTCTCCTTATGTGGTTCTCCTGATCTCCATCCACCATTTATTCCCCCCACCCCCAAATGCCATCAGCTTCTAAAACACTGCACACTTCACTCATTTCCAAGTCTATTACTTTCCTGCTTTTTCTAGAATAAAAGCTCCGTGGGGGAGGGCCTCTGTTATTTTATGGCAAGTGTTCCCAACACCTAGCATAATCCCTCAGCTCAACACCTGCTGTATGTATGACTTGGCATCTGGTAAGGTCCCCACTAGAGGGATGGAACCAGGACACGCCTTTCTCAACCCACTCTTGCACAACACACTCGGCCGTATACTATCCTCTCAACTGCATGAACCACCACCTCCCTCCCGCCACACACAGACCCACAACAACCTGCTATGTTGGAACAACAACATTACGAACATAAACTTCTACATCCCTTCACTGCAGTCCTCATCAGACTGTGCAGAACCTGCACAGTCTGTGCTGACTACAACAGACTTCTCTGTTCAACTACCAGGCATGTTTTAGTCACCCCCCCCCCCCCCCGCTACACAGAGTAGAGTTGGTAGTCAAGCAACACCCTACTACCTGGGAACTTGTGAGAAATATAGATTGCACCCCAGGCTAGCATTCTGAATCAGAATCAACATTTTAACCACACTGGAGTTTAAAATGCTCTGCAAGGTTGCACCGTGACACCTGTAGCACTGCACTGGCCTCCTTAAGGATGGGTGGCAAGGAAACTGCAGCCTTCACCACTCTCAAGTGCAACCATGTCATGTCTTGCATTCTCAGGCCTTTTACTCATGCACACTGAATAATTCCACGGTGCGGTGACAGCCTGCAGCTCAGCAGCCAAATTACAGCCCTTTATAAATAGAGTAGTAACTTACACAACAACCAATTTATTTGAGACACCCTGCTGTACATAAGAAAAACATCTTGCACTCTAACTTATACCCATGCAGTATTGCTTACATTACAGCACCAGTGTGTTCCTTGTCATTGAGTGGTTCCATCATTCAGCCAACAAAAATGTTTGTGCACCTGCTTAGGTGTTCAGTCTTGTAGTTAGCATGGGGATTTGACATGCAGATCGTGGCAATCTGATGGTCTAGTGAAAAAGACTTTCTAGCCAGTGTATAATTATAACAAGAGACAATGAGTTTGTTGATAGAGTAGTTGTGAGTCCCTACTCAGGAATCAAGTAAAGCCTCCTGCAGAAAGTGGCACTGCAATGATTTGGTAATGGAAAGAGAGGACCTTATGGTGGGGAATCTAGGGGGCAGCTTCTCCTGCACTGTGCAATGTATGCCAAGGTTAATGTATTTCAGAACAATTTCAAGTAATACACTGCAAATAGGTCCTTGCCACAATAAAAGATGACACTGAGAACAACTGTAAGACCCCATTTAAAGTTTTAATGAGTCTCCAATAATAGCACCCTTCACTGATGTTTGAACGTAATTCTCGGTTATTGTCCCTTGCATTTTCTTCCTCGCTGCACTCTAGTGAATAGCACACAGAAATTGGACAGGCTGATGGATTGGTGCTTGCCTTTTAACATCCCACAAGGCACAGGAACAGGCATATACCACCAAGGTTCTGAGGAAAAGGGTGATCAATAAGAAAGAGTATGGAATGGGAAATGGAAACTGCTGGGGGTGGGGGCAGTAGCAGCTCTGAGGCCTGCATTTGTGACATCCAGGGCAAAGCAGTGACATGTTGAATGGCTGAATCAAGTGATGGTGTGGTCATTAGGAAAGAAGTGCGTTCACAGTACTTGTGGGCTCCATAGCCACAGATTCAATCAACCCCAGAGCCCAAATCTCCAGGAAAAAATATTGCACCTATATCAAACATCAATTTTTTTTTTTTGGTGGTTGGGGTGTGATCATCATTCCCTAAGTAATACAAGCTGTTTAGATATAGTGTTTACATTATATTGGGTATTGCAAGTCATCCAGAGATGGTTTCAAGTACACAGGAAGATGTACACAAGTGAGGTGCACATTCACAGAAGAGACTTAGGCATCTGCAGTCTTGGGTATCTACAAGGGGTTCTGCCATGCAGACACCAAGGCACTACCGTATTCTACTTCAGTCCCAGAAGATGGAGGGCAGGAGCTGCTTCACCTTAAAACTGGTGGCTGAGCATCCTTCCTTGCACAGCCTAGCCCAGCCCAGCTGCCATCGTTTGAAACTCATTGTCAAACCCACGCGAGGAAATTCCAGACGTTTGGTCAGCTGGAAATCCTCCAGGATGAAGAGCAGCTGAAGAGTCTGCTTGCTAATTACTAGACATTGTCATCTTTATATCACTAATAACCCAACAGCTACCTTTCCCTGAACCTCTTCTGTGAGCCGGACACAGGGCTAGACCTTCTACACTCATTAGCACCTAGCAGGGATAAGCCAGAACGGGCTGTGCTCAGCATTCACTGCTGCCGCTGGGATCAGGTTAAGTCAACCTGACACGACTCTGGAGGTGATAAATTGACCAGCAACTGGCCATCTGTGGAACAGGGAAGTGCTTGATGTACCCCAAGTCCTGGTTTTCAAAATGTGCTGCTGATACGTGGGCCAAGTGTGACATTTCATCTACAAATCCCTTACTTCCAGCTTCTCATGAAAACCACGAACTTGAAGCCACACGGAGCTTGCACGTGCACAGCTGAGCATCTGAGGGCAACTGCAACAGAGCTTTCTCTATCACTCATCTTTCCCTGGCCCGACACGCCCCCATTTCCCTACACTAACCACACTTCCTTCCTTCATGTGGTTGGTCTGACCTCTGTAGCCTTCTGAGACTGTGACCCATCCAGGAAGCCACCTCCCCAACCTCCCTCAGATCAGAAAGAGGTGCACTCAGTGTCTTACACTTCAACAAGTTATCCTCTCTGCCACCTTCCTCCAGCCTCTGGCTTCTCCATCTCAACTCTCAATGCTGAGCTGCAAAGTATTGATTCTCTATCCAGGAGTGTGCATCAGCGCACACAGAGGGTTTGTGAAGCACAGAACACAGAGTTCCACTCCCGCTGTCTCTGACTCAGGAGGGCTGGGGTGGGGTCTGCAAGCAGGTCCCAGGTGGCACTGCCATCATAGGTCTGCACCACACGCTTTGAAAACCACTGTACTACAACTCTAGAATGAATCCCAAATGTCTACTGGGTTCAGTGATGGTTGGGATGACAAGACTGACATCTTTCCTTTGGCCAGGGAAGGAAACGGGGATAGCCGCCATTTTGGACCCTCATGTATAGCCCCATAGAAACCAAATGAGTTGTGTGTTCCATGTCCAAGTAGCTAGCTTCCTGAATCTTTTATCTTCCAGGTTATTGTTAATTTTTCCCAAATGCTCCAATAAGAGAGGAAATACTAGTGGCATTATCCTAAGGGACTGCAGCTACAGGATTCGGCACTACTGACACTCCTTAAAGACCCGACACTGGAGAGTTTATTAATATTTAACACCACCAGCAGAAATAATGGTGATTTCTCCCAGGGTGTTGATGAGGTCCCAGGCACCTGCAGAGTCTCTCAGGGTCATAATGACCCTCTGATGTGGATCTGATTGTCTGAGACAGTCATTGCAGGTAATGAAACAGCGGATCAGAGAGGACAACAGACTGGTCATGATTCACCAGCTCTAGGATAATCAACTGTGTAACTCACTGTATTCACTCTGCTCAGACACACTCAGGACCGTTATACTCCAGCCCCCGTCTGTGTTCTAAGACGGAGGCTGGTGACCTAGAGAACCTGAGGCCCATGGAAGGGACATCCCATGGGACATGCTTGGCAGGGATGTGTGGGGACACAGGATTTGAAGGGAAGCTGGCACTTGCATGGGTGTGAGAGGGTTGCTTCATGGAGGCAGCAGCCCTGGGAGACCTTCTGGGTAGCATATTTGCTGTCTTATTTCAGTTTGCAACTACTAGAAGGACCACAGGTTGGACCTGGTCTCTCTGCCAAGCAGCATCTTAAGATAAACGGGCCTCAGCAAGGCTGCTGCAGAGCTGGGATGCCAAACATTTGGCTGGAAGGGCTACAGCAGCAGCACAGGGTGTGGGTGTTCCCTGGCTGACTCTCTTTAATTACATACCCTTTGCCCCCACATTCACGAGGCCCGCGGTGGCACCACACTGTCATCACAAGCTGGCTGAATGACCTTGCACAGACGTCCAAATCTCTCTGAACTTCCACTTCCTCTTCAGTAACACACAACAGTCCCCGTACCATCATGCCTAGCGCATAGTACTCAAGCCAGTAGCACCAATAGTATCTAAGTCTTGTGCATCTTGGCAGGCAGACAGGCAGGCGCTGCTTCTCAGCTTCCGTCGGTAGTTCTACAAACCAACATTAAACCCCACCGGGTCTGTGTTCTATTTAATTTTAGATCCTCCAAGCCAAATTGCAGTTCTGATTAAGTCAGGTGCAAATCCTTTCTTGGTGTTGACTGCAACTCCCCCCCACAGGCCCTGAATTTTTGCAGGGACAGAAAGCCTCCCCTGGGCACAGGGCTGTGCAGCGAGAGGGGTGGGAGACTGTTGTTCTTGCATGACACAAGTGATGGCAAAGCCACATCTACATCATTCTGCTTCATTCTGCTTTGCTTAGGTGAGAGCTGGCTGGTGAACTGCCTGCTGTCTTATTTACTGACTCAGATGTAGTGTATGTTTCAGAAGTAAATTTAAATACTGTTGAGATAAACAACGTGACCTTTTCAATGTCAGTAGAAAGCGAAAATGACACAGTTGAATTGGGGGGAAAGAATGAGGGCAAAATTAGATTCTTTATCATAGTCCAAAAATGGATCTGAACTCTGCTCACCCAAGAACCATGTCCAAGGAAGTTGCCAGCTAAGAGACAATTCCAATAATTGAATTGATACAAGCCCAAAACCCAATCACCATTCCCATATCTACAGAGACCAGGCTTGTGTGCTTGGGAATCTCCCATTTTTGTACAGTGACTGTGCATATCGGCGAGAACACCTGCTGACACATTCAAGTGGACATTCTGACGTCTGCCCTTTGGAGAACATCAGAGCACACGCAGGGTACGGCAGGAGAGTGAGCAACGGGCCCCAGAGTCAGATACAGCAGTTTACTTACAGCTTTTGGCTTATAGGGAGGCTGTATCTCCTTGCGTTCAAGTTTCTCCCAATCAATATACCGGAAAAACGCATGTTCTTTAATGTCACGTTCACCTTCAGGTCCACAACCCAGACGCTTACCTGGGTGTTTGGTCATCAGCTACAAGACAGGAAAAAAAAAAAAAAAGGTTGGCTTTAGTGAAGGTCAGAAGAGGAAGTGGGAGATATACAATGGGAAGAATCTCAATGGATTTTTGTTGCTTGCTTTTATCCCAGCAAGAATTTCCCAGGCAAGTTTCTTTCATAGAAAATCCCACAACACTACTCATTGCTCTCCATTCCCAGAGAGATTCCTTGTGGTTAACTCAAACCAAAGCCTGGATGTGGCTCTAAATTTTGAAATGCCACACGGTCCTTTTTGGTTCATGAATGAGTTTTATGCAATTACTGCTGTCTTCAGTGAGGACAGTTTCAATATTTTCAAACTTCCTTTTCCTACCCTGAGAAAACTAAGTTTGACCAAGGCAATGGCCATCTTCCTCCAGATACTGTTTGCATTTCTCAGTAAAGCACTTGTGAAAATGACAAAACAGAAGAGAAAATATTAGCCAAATGGACCCAAGTTACAAATAATTACTTTCTGAAAGCTCATTAAATAGTCAAAACCTAGCCCAGCTCATTTCCCTTGCATCTCATATTCTACTCAACTCCACCGAGGTTTCTTTGGTGTTCTGTTCAAATTACTTAATTATCAGAACCCTCCATCTTTGGGTCTCTGAGCCCGTGCTTAATAACAAGATGAATAGATGATCTGGAAAAAAAATCCAGCAGGCTTCCTTTTGCAAGAGAACCCGAAGCAGCATAGAAGCACATCTCTGATCTCCAGACGTCAACAAACACCCTGAGATCAGAGATGATATGCTGGTGATTTAGAAAAGAAGCCAACAAGAGGAAGCAAGAACGCACAAACGCCAGCAGCTGCGTGTCAGAGGTGACACTTGGTAGTCTATCACATCATCAGGTAGCCCACTGATGTCACCGCATAGTCTGCAATGTCACCAGGTAACTGATGATGTCACAGCCTCATGTTTTGTCCACGATTTGCTGATTGTGGGAAAGGGATCAGCCCAGAACTTCCCACCTATGCTGTTGAACATTTTAGCTAAACCTGGTTCCTCCTTAACAAGATAATCAGCAGTCATTTTCACAAGAACAAGCTTTTCAAACACACTGTCCACCTTCTGGGAGAAAAATAAGTGAATGCTGGGGTTCTAAGAAGCTGCTTTATTTATAGGCGTGATTTTACTTGCCAGTCACAGCAACTCAATGAAGTGTGTATGTGATTTGTTTTTTCACATTAAATGACAAAGCAGATGATGTTCAGAGAGATTAATTAGGTACCAAACTCATAAAGACACCAAGAGGCGGAACTGCGGTTGGATCCCACCCTTGCATCCCTCATCCTGGACTTTGTAGAGAAAAGGGAGGATGCTGACCGTAACTACGGACTGTAGTTCTCTCAGGGATATGGGTGGCTTGGCCTAGCCATGAAAGGCTGATAGAATGCAGGAAAACTAAGCCAAGCCCTTGGGATGAGGTTGGGATGAAAGTAAAAAAAGGCTAATTAAGCTCTGGTTAGTACTGATAATAATACCAGAGAACTTGTGAAAGTTCATGGAAAATGTAGAATTAAACATAAGTTTATGTTGGTGCAAAAAAAAAAAAAAACCCCTGAAATCCACACATTTGAGGGTTTTGAAAAGTTCATCCAAATGTGTTTTGTGACAAAACGACGCATATATTTAAAAACTGACACCAAAATAAACATCTTGCAATTCCATTTTCCATGAACATTCCATAGGCCCTTTTTTGGCAGAAGCCTCACTCTATTTCTGTGTTGGCAGAGGGATGCCCGACAAAGAAAAGGTTCTGCAGGCACTTCCGGCACCCAGGCGCAGCCTCTGCCCAGTTCCCGCACTCTGCACTGGGCTGCCTCGAGCCATTCAGACAGCTGGAGTTAATCACCGTTCCAATCTCTGATCACCTCCCAGATGCTTCCCTCCGGGGCTGCCTGTTCAGGAAGAAGCAGCTGGCTGATCATTTGAACATCACCCCTTCCTTGGAGCATCAGTCGTGAAGAAAGAGCCCACACTGGCCTCAGCCCACTCTACTCCAAAAGGTTCCCAAGCCCAACAGTGAGACAGTCAACCCCGTGAATCCTGAAGGTTATGGGTCCTGAATTAATAGGAAACTGCTCTACCAGGGAAAGTGCTAATTGGAGCTGAAGCTGAATGCAGCTGACCTGGAAACTCATCTCTTCTCCATGACCCACTTAGAGCCCCCCAGCTGTCCGGGCAGGGCAGGCTTGTGAAAGAGAAGAGAGGCTCGAGCCTGTATTGAGTACCTACTAGGTGCCAATGACATGCATAGAGCTTCCCCTTCTGTTGGGTCACTGAACAATTTCAAAAATCTCTATGTAATGAACCTGTCCACTTTTAGAGAAAAAGAAACACAGCCCAGAGATGCAAAGAAATTTTCCCAAGAATAGGTGCCGGGGAAGCAGTAGGGTCAAGATTTGCAAAGGGTCTTTGGGGTAGATCTTTGTTCCTAGCTCAAGGGACACAAACTCATATGCCAAGAGGAGCCTGGCATGCTAATACTAGTGCCTACACGAGTGTCATGGTCATAGCAATAGTCCCTGGGCTCTGATGCACAGCGCAGGGCTCTGCTCTGCGGAGCCTGTGGCAATTGACTCATGGGCATTCTCAAAGATCCCTATGTGGAGGGCCATGCTGATTGCTCATCCACAGAAGAGGCTGAACAGCATTGTCCTGTTCACAAGGCTTTGCACGCTTGGTCCAGGAGTTGAACCCAGACAGAACTGAGCTAGAGGGACAGCTCCTGGCTGCAGAGCTATGATAACCTGGGCCATACCCTCAGGTTGGCCTGCCTGAACATTCTGGCTTTTTCCTTCACCCCCAACCAGCTCTGAATGGCACTGGATTGAGGGTCTGAAAAAGTGGGGCTGGTGGGACATGTCAATCTGTAGGTGATCCAAGAACCCAGGATCAGCAGCCTCATGTACTCAAAGGCTCCAGTGGGGAACATGTTCACGCATGGCCGTGTTCTGATCTTGAGAATACACCAGCACCATTCAGGGTGGATGATTTCCAAAGGCATCTTCCTTGAACCTTATTCTCCTGAGTCACACACACACTGCTTTAACACATTCATCAGAGAAATGACCTCGTTTGGATGAAATGTTTAAAGGCACTGGTTTTTTGAGCCACAGAAATTATTTCACAATACTGAAGCTCAAACCTCATCTCTGGAGTAGGACACATTAAATCAAAGGCAGACTCACGGCAGGGTGGGGCAGTGAGAGAGAGAATTTACTGGTTCACTTTCCAAATGCCTGCAACAGCTGGGGCTGCAGCTGGGCCACGCTGAAGCCAGAAGCCAGGAAGAGCATCCTAGCTTCCCACATGGGTGGCAGGAACTCAAAC
The DNA here is from genome assembly GCF_017591425.1 of Ochotona curzoniae. Lineage (NCBI taxonomy): Eukaryota > Metazoa > Chordata > Mammalia > Lagomorpha > Ochotonidae > Ochotona > Ochotona curzoniae. The sequence continues at coordinate 11,787,135 of NW_024465421.1, forward strand.
CCTTAGGCCATGGCCTACTGGGAAGCTAGATCAGAAGCCTTAGTCAGGACTTGATCTTAGGCACTGTAACATGACATGTACGCATCTCAGGCAGTGTCTTAACCCACAACACCCCACAGCTGCCTCGAGCTGTACCTTCTATCAAAGTACTTCAAGTCACGCTGATGGCTTCAAAGCAGGGGATCACACAGGGTCTCACACAGGTCACCAGAGTGTCTTCGCTCCATACAAGTAAGGTATATAACAAACAACTCTTACACACAAGCACTCTGCCTGCTTTATAGGTGCAGTAAGCATCTACTGCAGGTACACAATATATAGGCACTTTCAGCCACTTTTTTTTTATAAGGGTGAAGAGAAAACGGAGGTTTACACACCTGAATTTAGCTCTGTTCATCTAGAAAGCCCTTTAAAGTCAATATTGCCAGATATTTTCTTAGAACAAGTAACAAACTGCTAGTATTCATGAAACACATATACAGTGATATAAGGCAAGGTAGGTCCAAGGTGTGCCAAAGACCTCTTGTGCCCCTCTCCGTGGATTCAGCTCTTGGGCAAAGTCTCTGTGCTTCCTCCCTTAGTCATTCAATCAGCATTTCCTGGTGTGGGGCCAGAGGCTGGAGGGCAGCCAGGAGCAAGATGCTGTCACAGGCAGGCCCCTACGGTGCTTTTGTGCAAATTAAAAAAAAAAAATGAGAAAGAAAAAAGAAGCACATTTTCCACCGAGACGTAGCAGCTCCATGCCAGGGCTCTTGCAAGGCAGGCGAGCAATGCAGTTCAGTCTTCATTTCCCCGACATTATCCCTGCATGTGGTGGTCTTGGCTACAAGATTGAAGATGCCTACTCACCCCTTTGCAGATGGCCACTGCTTCCTTGGACATGGACTTGGGGTAAGCCACGTTGTGTTCCATGATGGATTGGAAGAGTTCATCCTCATCTTCCCCTTCAAAGGGTGCCTGGGGGACAGAAGTAAGGTGGGAGGACAAGGAGCTTTGCCTGAACCCTGCCCCGCACTTACCCCAAACTGTCAATCGGGTCTTGCTCCAAGGGGGGGCACACAGAGAGGCCACCCCCTAGGGTCCTTAAATACAAGACAGGGAAAAACAACCAACAGACTTGGATAACCCCAAGGCCAAGAAGACCACTGTCAAGCCCACAGACTGATGAGTCAGTACTGAGTCCCCTTTTTCTTCCCCAGAAAGCATGTGGAAGGAGCTGGGGGAGGACTTTCCTTACAGATCATGTACAATTCAATTACCTGCCCAGCCAGCATTTCATACAGTAGGACTCCAAAGGCCCACCAATCCACAGACTTCCCATAGGGCTGATATGCAATTATCTGGAAGACAAGAGGCATTCGGTGAGGAAGGCTCACAGCTCGTGGTGCAGCCAAAGACAGAATCTGCACACGCTTTCTTTACAGCATGTGGGCAGAGGGAGGGAGAGTCCTACACTGGCCTATCGCCCGCCTGTTGTGAAAAATGAGAGCGGTGCTCACCATCCGTGATGCGGTGTCTCAGAGTGCATGGGCAGACCTATGCTATTCTGTGCCTCAGCTAGGTGGAGAGTGATGGACACATTTCACACAGGTATCTATGAGCACCTGCGGGTGTCACACTGCCATCTGGAAGCCAAGAGTATGGTGTGTTATTGTACCGAAATTTCAAAAACAATGAGTATGGCATTTGAAAGAGATAACACTGTTTTACTGAATGCTGAACTGCCCAGTAGAAATGCTGGAAAGTTAATACTGCAGCAATGGTGAGGATGGCAGATCTTATGCTATATATTTCTTTGTTTTTAGGCAAAAATGAAAAAGCTTTAAAAGCAGTAACATTTGTGGGACTGGTAACATAGTGTAGTGGGTGAAGCTGCCACCTGCCCAAATGGGTGCCAGTTCACATCCCGGCTGCTCCACTTCTGAAAAAGCTCCCTGCTAACAGTCTGGGAAAGCAGTAGAAGAAGGCCCAAGTGCTTGGGCCCCTGCACTCATGTTGGAGACTCAGATGAAATGTCTTGCAGCGTTCATAAAGCAAATGATATGAAGAAGAGACTTCCAAAAGGTTATGGAAAATGCATGCTATTCAAAGCCGTGTGTGGATTTCAATTTTTTTCACACCAAAATAAACTCATTTTCATCATGATCCATTTGAAATCCCCTTGTATACATGTTATAGGATTTCTTGAAACGTATTGCTAAAGTTGCCAGAGCATGGCAAACTCTGGATTAGCTGTGTGACTATCCATCTTTCAGTAGGCACGGCTGTAAAACTAAGGGTGAAGAGGTGACACAATGAAGGTTGGATGGCCTAAATGAATCCCAACTGCTTTTTAAACAGATATCTCTTTATTTGAAAGGGAGCAAAGAGAGAGGAACCTATCTTTCAGGTCCCTACCTCAAATAGCCAGGGCTGGGTTAGGCCAAAGACAAGAGCCAGAATTCCACCCAGATCTCCCACCTGGGGCAGAGGCACTGCTGTCTTCTTGGATGTACTAGCGGGGAGTTGGACAGGTAGGGGAGCAGATGGCACACCTCTTGGTTTAGACTCCGCAAGTCATAGCTTAACCCACTGTGCGTCGACACCAACCCTGGAATCCTGACTGATTTTATCAGCTACAGGATACCAGGGGAAGTTACTTGGCTTCCTTAGGCCTTCTTCCACAGGAAGACGCTTATTATAGTATCTATGACATGACGGTTCTGGAATGAGGAATGAGGTATTAGCAGTCACTCAACTCTCTGATTGTTAAGTATGTGCTTTACTCAATAAAGGAACTTGAGCAAAACTGGCTGTCAAGTGAGTGTGCCCATCCCGTAGTTCATCTCTCAGCCTAAAGGCAGAAATGCAGGCATGCTGTATCGGAGGACACAGAATCTCAGCTGGATAGCAGGAATAAATCCATCCAAGGAGCAAGTTGTACATCATGGTGACCATAGCTGACAACAGTGGGTTGCTTTCTTGAAATTTGCTAAGACAATAGATTTGAAGCTTTCTCATACCCACCTCCACCCTGTCACATAGGCAGAGAGAGAGAGAGAGAGAGGTAGGTATGTGAGGTCATGCATATGTCACCTAACTCAGTTTGGCCTTTCATGATGCATATGTATGTCAAAACAACTTATTGTATATGAACACTGTATACAGTTTTTATTTGCCAATTGTGGAAAGGAAAATAGGAATAAATGAAGGGGAAGAAAGAGGGAGACAAGAGAGAGAGAAGAAAAAAAGAAGCGAATTCTGAGAAGTCACCGTAAGACTTTGGCAAACAGTTCTCATGGCCAGTGTTTTCACAGTTTTAAGAAACTTCTTATCTCCTTTGATCCTCATGACAACTCAGCAATGAATCCTTTCCCTAAGGAAAGCAGAGCCTGGAGAGGCGAGACACGCTGCCAGAGGTGAAGTGCTTCCTGCCAGCTGGGTCCTCCATCCACAGGCTGGGCCGACAACACCGCTCAGGGCTCCGTGTGCTTGCGGCATCACAGCCAGCAGGTGCTTCGGGGAAGCACAGCTCCTGGGTTCCACCTTGTGGATTCTAACTCAGTTGTCACAAGGTGACACCTGGGCATCCTTGCAATGCTCAAGAACAGCTGGAGCTGAAAACCACACAGCATCGAAAGATTGTATCACAATTAGGTTTGCTATCAACAGCTAATTGTCAAATAATAAAAGGGCAAACTTTCCTGGGCTCCATGAAGGATTGATTTCCAAAAAGAATTACTTTCTTTTTACTCCAGTAATAATGTTTACCTTGTGAAAAACGTAAAAAGATAGTTAATGGCACTAGCCTTAACCATGTACTTAAACTCTCAGGCCGTCAATGTTACAAGTTCCAGCTGTAGGATAATTGTAGAAAATCCAGACTTTCTATGCCTTTACATGTTCACATGCATATTCATAAAAGCATATAGCAGGGCCCAGCGTGGTAGCCTAGGGGCTAAAGCAGTCTGGGACAGCCCAAAGCCTTGGGACTCTGCACCTGTGCGGGAGACCCAAGAGAAGCTCCCGGCTCCTGGCTTTGGATTAGCTCAGCTCCGGCCATTGTGGCCACTTGGGGAGTAAATCAGTGGATGGAAGATCTTTCTCTCTCTCCTTCTCTTTGTAAGTCTGACTTTCCCATGCTTTTTTTTTTTCTAAAAAAAGCATATAGTAATGTTGTATATGTTTCTATTATCCACAAATCATACTATATTTAACATATAATTTTGTATCTTGATTTTTTTTCTTAACAATATTGAAGGCTTTTCCATATCTACCTATGTATGTGTGACACTCTTTTAAGTTGATGCCTAGTAGTGTTTCTCTTTTTAACATTTAAGAAGTTTATTTGAAAAGCACAATGACGAGAGAGAGAGAGAGAGAGAGAGAGATCTTCTATCAGCTGGTTCACTCCCCAAACATACTGAATAGCAGAGGTTAGTCCAGGCCAAAGTCAGGGTCTAGAACTCCATTTACATTTCCTGAATATGGCAGGAACTCAAATACTTGAGCCATCACTCGCTATTTGTATTAGCAGGAAGCTAGATCAGAAATGGATGGAGGATTTGAATGGAGGCTCATTATGGTACGTGGGCCCCTCAACTGCTGTACCAAATGCCACTCCACTTGAGTTCCACGCTACAAAGATATCATCAACTATTGCCAAATCCACTGTTGAGGGGCCCTGCTCCAAGTTAGCACAGGCATGTAAATGTACTCTGCTCTTTCTAAGAATTAGGATTTCCTAATAGGAACGTAGCTGATTGGAGCTAATCACACCTTTATTGAGGGTCACTGAGGTTGGCTCCTACTTTTCATTAGAAAAACACAGTGCTGAAATGAAGGAATGACTTTGGACCCATATTCTCACCCTTGTGTGTGTGCATGCATGTGGGATGAGAAACTGAATTCCTAGAAAGGGACCTCCCATAGTACAAGGACAGAAAGGTTTTCAATTTTCTGTCAAGCTATTCCTTTTACACGGTGACTCCCATCAACCATTTTTGTATGAAAGTGGCTGAGAGTTGAGAAAAAGTAAATTTGAGAATATCCGTGGTTATTTCCAAGCCTCTTGTGCTTTTCAAAACAAACCAAAACCCAAACCAAACAAACAAACAAACAAAACAAACAAACAAACAAACAAAAAACAGAGAAAAGGCAGCTTCTTATCCAGCGTCAATGACTGTACTATGTCATGTCAGGAAAATCCATCCCCTGGCCGTTTCCTTTGGGGAGGGAAAAGATGTTCTGTAAAGAAAATATTTACTCCTTCATTTGTATCCAAATCATGGGGCAGTGGGGGAAAGTCCAGGGTCTCCGAGGAGTCATCAGAACTACTGAATACACAGCACGCATTCTCGTGTCATGGGCCCAGGGGATCTGTTTCCTCTCTCAACAGCCATCTCAGTGTCATCCTTAGGAAGGCTCCCACAGCCGTGAGCACAACAGCTTGACAGAGGCCTTCACTGATGTGTGTTTGGATGGTTCTTTTGAGTTTTGTTTGAATTTTCTCCCAAACCTTGATGTATTTTGGGTTCGAGCTTCTGGATGTGTGCTAAGTTAATCTGCATGTGTGATCACTAAGGAGACATTTAGAGTGCAGGATTAAGGATCGGCCCGAGGCTCACTTGCTATGTACCTCTCTCCACCAGTTCGGCTTTCACAATGCCACCTGGAGATGGGGTGTGGCGTCAAAGGAGAAGGAGGGCAATGCAGGTGTGTGTGGAGGGTCTCTCACCTCAGGGGCGATGTAATCCGGAGTACCACAAAAGGTCTTGGTTGTCACGCCATCCCAAATGTTTTCTTTACACATGCCAAAGTCAGCGATCTTGATGTGTCCCTCGGAATCCAGCATCACATTGTCAAGTTTGAGGTCACTGTGGCAGACAGAAGCATTGAAGGTTTTCAGGAAATGCAACCAGCAAGTCAACCAACAGCTACTCATTTTGCATACAACACACTGCCAGATGTTGTGGGGGCATGCCCTCGGGCAGCATCCAGTCTGACAGGGAGATTGTTCTGTTTTCTTACAGAGCTGGATGTGTCAAGCATCTCACAAAAGATAGGATAACAGCAGCTCTGAGAAGCGGGAGATACAAACAGCTAAACCAAAGGTGGAGGTTCCAACAGTATTCCACAAGTTCACCTCCCTCTTGGGTTGCCACTCCCACTGATGAGTACAAGAACCAAAACTAGGGGCTGGCATGGTTAGACTAGACAGAGTGGCACCCGTCAGCACCAGTATGATTGAAGAGTGGGAATGGTTGGGATGAATTAGGTTTCAATGCCCATTGGCATATATGAGAGCTGAATGGGATGTGGGACAGACTGGACCAGTCTGCTGTGCATATTGGCAAGCACAGGAACCAGGGCAGGGGGAGGCTATTGTGGGGGTTACTGCGGGTTGCCCCCACCAGGTTGCAGCTCTCACTGGTTTACGTGAAGCCCTCCTCTGCTCCATTCAACAGATTCTCACTGATGCTTCACAAGGGGGACTGGAACAACTGTTTTCACTTTCAACACACCTACCACATATGGCAATTGACAAATTAGAGAAGAAGTTTGACAGGAAGGATCCTTTTTCCTGCCCCTCTGCTCAACACTTCCAGCCTATTCCTCAGTCAGAGACGGTCTGGCAATCTCCTTGAGAACTGCTGAGTTAACTGGAGATCAGAACGAGGGACTGAGCTTATGTGTAACATCTTAGCGGACTTCACCACCACAAAGACAATCTATGAAGTCATAAACCCATACATCTTCTGCATGCATAATGCTTTTTTAGTTTGCATTCAGTTATTAATTTCAAGAACTCTCTCCCAGTTGAAACTTTTGATAGCAAGCACCATGAACCAACTCTGACAATTTTAAACTAGACAGGAATTTATGAAGGAAGACTAGGAAGCACACATGCAATCTCCAAGGAGGTTGTAGAAGCAGATTTGGTGACCACATCGCCAGAGATCATGCCTAAATGCAATGCAGTGCTGGTCTGGTGAAGACGTCACAGTGCTTCTAACTCTGTCTGTCTGTCTGTCTGTCTGTCTCTCTCTGTTTCAGGAAGTCCTAATACTGCGCTCTGCACTTTGCCACTAAGACCCACCTCTGCTCATGTTTCTAAAGCTGCAGCTGTTTACCATTCTCAGTTTGGCTGGCTCTGCTTCCTTAGGTACTAGTTTCTGACTCCAGTTCTTGAATAAACATGAGCGTGTCAGATACTGGGTTGTGTGCCTGCCCTTGCTACAAGGAGGCTGTGAGAGCGAGTATCTGGCGTTTTCAATCTGTATGGTAGGAGATGGGCTCTGTTCTTACACAAAACAAGCGGGTTTAGGTACTGTCTGCCTGAGAAGATTGCTAAATATACCCTTAAAGACTGTAGAGACAGCAGAGCATGAGAGACAGGATGGGACAATACGTTAGAAGAGCAAGCTACAGAACAGGTATGGTGCTAGCACTTTGGATGGTGCTCTCTGCATTTTTTTTTATCTTCCTGGCCACAGACCCCAGATCCAAACCCAATTCCTTCTTCAGCTGGAAGCGGTCCCTGAATCCTAATCCAATTGTCCAAAACGAATTATTTACTTTCTTGCCTAATTGTATACTGCAGCTTACATTTTTCTCTAATGAGCTTGTAGTTCTGTATTTAATTTTATAAAGAACCTGGTTGGTTCTATTCTATTTCTCTTCAAGGGGAATGAGAAACTTGCTACAGGCCCTGTTTCTTTGAGCAACAGCTGAAGTCACTGGCTTGAATTTAGAGGTCATGTCTTATGGAAGATTGTGTGTACCTATTGATGCCAAAAGGACCTTCAATATAACATGATGCTGTGAGCATCAAAAGGGAAACTGAGGCAATCAGGGGATCCACACACCTCATCTCATACTCTCCCAGTGATACATGTTTACTGAGGGAAGGCATGGGCAGAAGGATCTACTTAAACTTTGACTTTTTCTTCCATCTATGCCTTCACTAGGCTACCCCTGTGCCAGGTAAAACCACTTGTCTTTTTGAAGATAGTGAAGGGACTCTGCTCTCAGGGTACAATGGCTCCCCTCCTCCACTATATTTCACACCACCACTTGAAGGAGTCAAGCTCTGCCCCTCCCTTCTACCTCTCCATCCCACTAGCACCCACCTCCGCTGTCTATCCAGAAACCACCAAATGTCATCTCTTTGTCCATATCCTTCAGTTGCAAAAGGCCCCCAAAACTCCCAAATCATCCTTAACTCTCCAGGCCCCCAATGACCACATTTTCTTACACAATGAGAGGAAACCTCCTCCTACCCCAACCCTACCCGTTTCTCGACAGACTCTATTTTGGCTCACTTCCGTGTCTCTGTCTCTTACGGAATCTAACCTCCACTAGGGTTGGGACTTTCATCCGTTTTCTTCACGGTTGTGCTCTCTCTACCCAGAGTAGTGCCCAGCACAATGGAGGGTTTGATCAATATTTGTTGAGCAAATCAATGAAATGGACTTGCTGAGCGTTTCGTGGTCTTTGAACTGGATCCTCACCTGTGCCAAACGCTGTTTGGAAGTCCCATGTCACTGACAGCCTCTCTTGCATAACAAAGCAGTCCCAGCAAGCATTGCCTTGCCATTTGCATCCGTGTAGTGCAATGAGAATTGGACACCCAGGGCTCACTGACAAATAGCAGCCTCGGGCTCAATAGTCTGTCTTGCATGAAATATAAAATGCTATGACTCACACAGCCGTGATCATACAGTTGCTCCTCCAAAAACCAGCAAATGCCAAGTCCTGAACTTAAGCCTGTCTTTCAGGGCAAGCTACTCAGAGCTTATTCCCCAAATTACAGTTACACAGCAAAAGAAAAAAAAAAACTGTTTCATAATAACATAATCCACCACTTTTTGCCAGTCAAGATTTTTTGCTTATTCCCCAAAGGTGGGATCCACAGGTGAAAGAAGCAATGGGACCCCCTTTGGGGAGCCTCCTGCTCTCAGAGCAAATAGCATCACGTTTGAGGCCCCAGTGACACAGTCTATCAAGATTTTTCTATCGCCATATAGAGCCGCCCAAACCTTGCCAGGGCAGTGGGCGATGCTGCCTGGCAGAACACATGCCCAAGTTAGTACTGGAGGATTCCTCCCCCACCAGGGATTCTAATTTTAAAAGCAGTTGAAGAAGGAGGCAGGGTAGGGTGGAGCTGAGAGAGATGAGGAGATGTGAAGGACAGCAGTGGTCACTTACCGGTATATGATGCCCTTGCTCTGTAAGAAGAACAGACCGATAGCAATTTCTGCAGCGTAAAATCTGAAATTAGACCAAAAAAAAAAGTGATGGAGAGAGTTAAGGACATTATATGCTTGGCAATTCCCAGAATTCAATACACTATTGAACTGGGCATTGGGCATCACACTTCCACCACAGTTGGTCTATTGCACATCTTCAAATATTTGGAAGATGGGGGAGTGAGTGGGGTGGTTTCCAGAGGTCACTCTGAGGACAAAATGGGAGCGACAGGAAGTTCAGCAGTAGCACACTGGGTAAGATGGACTGGATGGAGAATAGCTTCAGACTGCAGCAAGGTAAAATATCCTAATAATATCAGCCAGCCTCTGTTGGTGTGTGATAGTCTACCTGGCTTAACTGTAGGCAGGTTCTGATTTAATGCTAATCACAATCTCATGAGATAGATCCTACTGTTACCTCCTATTCCTATAACTGAGACTTGAAGAGATGAAGTAACTTGATCAAGTCATAGATGTGGTGCTTTACAAAGTCAATAAGAATCAGAATTATAAGTTTATTTCTATGCAAAGAGTGTTCAAAAAATGCACTAGAGAGGACTTAAAAACTCATGGGAAATGCACATGTTAAAAAAATTAGGCACGTGTTTAAAAAGTTTGCCCTAAAATTAACTAGTCTTTTCATTACATTTGCTGCCAGCTATGTTTTGAAGTACTCTGGATTTTAAAAATGCATGCAGATAATAATGCAATTTACAAATAACATGCATTTTTCTATGACCTGTTTGAAACCCCCATCACTAGATAATAAACAGTACCACCGAGATTGGAAATAGCGTTCGTCTTTTTCCAATTCTGTTTTCATTAGACACGTAACTTCTTAATGAAAGCCCACACAGAAGGAAACATTTTTTAATTACTTATTTATTTGTGAAGCAGACAGAGAGCTCCTAACCACTGATTCACTCTCCCAAAAGCGAAGACTGGTCAGGTCTGGGTCAACGCTGAGCCAGACCAAAGCCAGGAGCCTGGCCAGCAGGAACTGGATCAGTCATTGCTGCTGCCTCCAGGCTCTGCAATAATAGGAGGCTGTTGTCAGAGGCCTGACTGGGACCGAGCACTCTCCTTTCAATATGGATATGGGCATCTTAGCCATTGTCTTCACTGAGCTAAACCCTGACCCCTGAGAGAGGTTTTGAGGGAGCTAGCAGGGTCAGTTACAGGGTCTCGAGGCTCTCTGATCATAGGTCTTCAGTGACAGTGTAATCAAAGCCTCAGGTCAATTAGAAATCAAATTTTAAAAAAAAATTTCACTCAAGGGTTCCCTTAGAACTTTATTAAAAGGTACGAACTGTTTTGATTAGGAAAAAACAAGAACACCATAAACCCTACCATGACAGAGTGCTCACATCTTCAGCAGGTGGGAGAAGGGACAGGCTGACTTAAACAGGTGCAAACCAGCTACTGGAATGAGAGTTGGGGCCCCAGTGTGCCATGGGAGCTTCCTGAAGTGGCACTAAGATCTCAGCAAGTTCCCTGGGAGAGGCAGTTGGGATAATTCTATCACCAGCCTCATTCCTATTCACCCACAGGGGTAGCACAGGAATAACACGATACAGTCTGTGTACTAAAAAGAAAAGACTTGGGTTCCTTTGTGAGTTGAAAAAAAAAAACAGAATGAACTTAGCAGGAGACACATTTCCCAGAATTGGTCTGCCTGTCCCAGGAACCACAAACCACTGCTAATAGTCAATTTGGTCCTTTGTGTGTCTGGAGTAAAAATAATGGAAGACAGAGCTGAATGACATGGGTAGGAATTCTGGACCAACTTCATCCTAGCTCTGGGATCTGGGCAATTTTCCCAACCCCTGTGGCTCTCAGTGTGTAAAGCAGGGATTCTGACTTGTCCTCAGGATTAAATGAAAGCATGTTTGTTAAAACACTTAAGATCTAGCACATAGTAAGCTCTCAACACATCTGAGCAGGTACACAGACAACTTAGGGAGTGACCCTCTCCAAGCAAGGTTACCCGGCCTTCCTTAGGAGTCAGGGGCAAGAATTGGAGACAAAGAAATAGCTGTGGGTTTAGAGCCTTGAGTTCTTAGCTGGTGTCAGGAAAAGAGAAACCATCCATGCCAAATAGAACACCTTTTCCCCTTGACCACATGCTTCTCATAAAGAAGTCGCTCATTGGCTAAATCCCTAAATGACTGGCCCATGGACCCCCAAGAGAAAAGCACAGCCCAGGTTCTCACTTACACAGCATGAGGCTCCTTGAACCGGCCCACTTGCTGGATGTGGTACATGAGGTCCCCTCCATTCACATACTCCATGACAAAGTACAGGCGGTCCTGGAGACAGACAGCAAGGTCAAGGTCAGCACCCTGCAGGTCCTCAGATCTTTAGGGAGAGCAGGGGACAACTGGAGTTTACCATCCAAGCCATCAGGGCTTTCCCACATGTCCCCACTTGATGGGATTGGTGATCACTCAAGGATAACATTTGTGCCAGTGGAAGTCCTTGAGCAAGCATAAATGATGTTCAATTAAGGGTTTTTTTGTAGTTAGAAACTACTTACGTTTAGACTGGAAAATAGAATTAGCACATTGATGGTACAATATATGTATTATGTAGGAGATGGCTAATCTTAAAAAAAAAAGTAGACAATGTTAAGTAAATAACACCACAAGTGATGGGAAGTGGTGATAGTTTTCATGAGGGTCCCGAGGGATTATTCTTCAACCCCTGGTATTCGTGCTCTGGGTTAGTACCTTCCCAAAATGAACAGGACTGACTTATGTGACCAATAGGATGTTACATAAATGACAAGGCATGATTTTTGAAACTAGGTCAGAAAAGGTTTCATTCTGGGGGAAGCTAACCGCCATGGCAGCGGAAGCTGTAGCAGCACTAAGCACAGACATACTGGGCAAGGAATTGAGGCAATTCCAACCTCTGGTGCCAGCTCCCAAGCCACGTGAGTCAGTCATCTGGAATCCTATCAAGTCTTGAGGTGACTACAGTTGCTGCTTGATTGTAACTTCATTAGAAACCCAAAGTCAGAATCTTCAGGAAGATATCTAGCATACTACCCCCAAGTCCCTGACCCACAAAAACTTGTGACATAGTAAATGCCTGTTGACTATTTAACTACTCAGCTTTGAGATACTCAGCAATAGACAGCCAACTTCGTGGCTCTCAAAAGCAAAACAAAGTATGAGTTATCAAGGTCTGACAGTGGGGTCTATGCAGAAGTGAGGGAATCAATCCAGAAGAAAACAAAGCAAACACAAATACACATCCCCATTCAGGGAGGTTTTTTTTTTTTTTCTCTTATCTTCCCAGGAATATCGTGAACTTCTTCTATCTAGGGAAAACCTCTTTCTGGTATCAGAACCAGCACACAGTAGGTGCTCAAAGAACAAATGAGTGCAGACTTTGCTAGCAAAGAGAAAGCCAAACTTTGGAAAACCAAGCGTGGCTTCAGATACCTAGATGCATTCGGAGAATTTATTTCACATCTGTGTTTTCTCATCTGTAAAGTGGAGATCATAACATTGCTACTGGGATTAAATGAGACAGATGTGTGTTATGGTGTTTAGGCAGCACCTACGTGTCACCAACCATCTTTCCTCTATCCATGAGTGTTGGCTAGACAAGTGAATGACTTTGCCATGATTGAGAGACTTCATCCTGGTTTAAATTATTCCTTTACACAATGTTCCTTTGTCTGCACTATGGGTAGGAAGGTGAAGTTCTTCATCTTCTCAGCCTAAAACCATCACTTCCTCTAATTCACCCAATCTAAATTCATCCCATCCCCTACATTCTTTCAAGAATCTCTGTGGTTTTTTCTTCCGATCATGTCATCATTTGTAATTACATATCTAACAGATGATTATTTGCTTTGTTTATTTTTTGATTCATTAAATACATATATTTAGATGTTTACATATACATATTTAATGAGGATCTACTTAGGTACCAGGTTGTCTGTAAGTGCCGAGACTAGATCTGGGAACAAAACCAACAAAAATCCCTGCCTTTATCTTCCATTCTCTGTAAGCAGACGCAGTAGTTAACAGGTAATAATTGCAATGAAAACAAACAGCTGAGCAAGACAAATTGGTGGAAGTGCCAGGCAGATGAGATGGGAAAAGTTTCCACTTTCAATAAAATGTTTGGGATAAGCCTTCTCATGAGGGGGTAAGCCAAGACATGAAGGAAGTGATGGAAGAAGCTATGCAGATACCTAGAGCAAGAGCTTGGTAGTGGGGATAGGAAACAGTCAATGCAAACGGCCTGAGGTGAGAATATGCCTGTTTCCTATACATGCGGAGCCTGCAAGACTGAAGAAGACAGAAGAAGGATCCTGGGTAGAAATGGGGCCAGAGAGGTGACAAGGGACTCCAGGGGCTGACACAAAGACTTAGGTGTCATTGTGGAAGACATGATTGGAAGTTCCACACATACCCAGGGACCATGCCAAATCTGCTTACCATTGTGGACTAGAACCCAGTACAGTGACTGGCTAGCGGGAGTCCCCAGTGCTCTTTACTGAGTGAATGAAGAGGTGATGTGAGTGGCAACAGCAGATGGCAGCCTTCCAAAGCACCAGCTCCACAGTCAGAATGAAGCCCTGGCCCCACCCTTTCCAACTGGGTGGGCCTGAGCAGATCATCTTTAGTCTTGCTGCTTGCACTTAGAAAATCAGGGTAATGTAATCAGCTGTCTCAAACGAAGTGACTGAGAGGTCTCAGGAACACATGTGATGTGCAGCTAACTCTTAAGTGTAATGTTCTGTTGAAACCAGTGCCCTTCAAACTCCAGTTGTGGCTCCATTGAACTGATCAGGGAAGAAGTTTGGCGGGTTGTAATCAACTTCAACAAGGAAGAGAGGAAAGAGGAAAGGAGGAATGACAAGAGAGAGGGAAGAAGGGAAGGATGGGGAGACTGGGATAGGAATGATCAGGGTATCTTTCTCAGAGCACCACTTGGTGTTACTTAGTGGGATTTTTGCTCTTGGTTACATTCCCATATCGCTGTAAATGGTACAACCCGCACAGGTGCTGGCCAGGCTCTTGTGAAGAGTTCTAGAACCAGGTGATAGGTGGCAGGAAAGTGAGGTATAGGGCAAAGTTTCCACCTTGGAAATCAGGGTATGATTTGCAGTCTTACCTCACTCTTACAATCTGTGCAATGCTGAGTGACCACTTTTCTCTTTACCTGCAGAGCTCATGTTCCTCACCTGGGGGGCGGACTCTTCAAGATGACGTATGAAAATTGTCCCACATGATGTCGACCGTACAACACATATTGCACTCACACTGGAACGGTCTTCCTGATGCTGCACTACGCTTCGAGTCAGGTGCAGTCATCATCTGTGTGTATGTCAAATGTGCACAATGTGCTGGATAGTGGTAATCATTGTAACCATGAACCAAAGTATTCACTGTGGCACTGAATCAAGTGTTTTATGCAGTCTGCCTTGCTTCCTGTCCTAAACAATGCCACATGACAAGTACGATCGGCCTTCCCCTTGTAAAGACGTGGAAGTTGAATCTCAGAGAGGGTGAGCAGCCTGCCAAAGGCAACTAAGTGCGCAAGCTGCAGAGCCAGGATCTGAACCAAGAGAGCTTGGCTGCAGCCTAGAGGCACAGCTTCTCCCACTGTGCCCAGCATGTGCAGCTTGCATGCTGTCCTCGGAGCGAGATGACAGTTTAAGTGAAGTGAGTGTAAGGGAAGGTATTTTTCCCTCTGAGAGCTGCCAATTCAAGAGGGGAGGGAAAGAGAACAGAGATCTGGTTAGAGATCAAAATGGCAGCTAGAAAGTTCTAGAGATGAAGTTTTGAAAAGTTGAGAAGGAGGACCCAGCATGATTGTTTTCTTGGCTAATCCTCCACCTCTAAGTGCCATTCATATCTATGTCCACAGTAGCTGGTCCTGGTTCAAGGTTGAGCCAGGTTGAAGCCAGGAGTTGGGAACTCAATCCAGGTCTCCCACTTGGATGTCATGAACCCAATTACTGGAACCATCCTTGCTGCCTTTCAGGGTCTGCACCAACAGGAGGCTGGAGTTGGAGGTGGGTGTCAAGCCCAGGTACTCCGATATGAGATGAAGGGATCTTAACTCCTAGGTTACATGTCATCCACACTCCGACATTTTAATAAAATGATTTCTTTCTCAGGCCAGAACTACTTCTCAATATCACTAATGAGAGACACAGAGTCCCTGGGGGCAAGACACATGGTTTGCCAAAAGGTCACATACAAGTTGGTGGCAGAGAGCAGAAAGGGAGCCAGGACTGCTGGCACCCAGCCTGTTTTTTCTTTCTTTCTTTCTTTCTTTCTTTCTTTCTTTTTTTTGTTTTTTTTTAACAGAAAACAAGCCTAAAAATAGCATCTGTCTTTGCTGCACGTTGAAGAGAACCAAAACACTTTGCTTTAAAAAATTATTTTTGTAACTAGCAGATGGCAGCGGCCACAGAAAGAGAAGTAAGGCAGAGATTTCACTTGCCTGCTTTCTGCTTGGAGGAACTCAACCTTTGGACCCACTGGTGGGAATCCCTTCCTTGGGGACAGCTCCAGGAATGCTCTGTGGTCCATTTCTATCACTCAGCATACACAGAGAAATCCTGAGATCCACGACTTCTGAACTGTGTGGAGGCCGGCTCTGACCCTACTAGCCCCTCCAGCCTTTCAACGTTATGGCTGGCATCTCACTGTCCTTTCATTTCTGAGCAAGCACTTAATGATGTCCATTCTCTGCCAGGCTCCAGTCCATGGCCAGAGATGCTGCTGTGAATAATCCACAGTGCCCGGTGTCAAGGACCCACCAGATGAGTAGCAGGGGAGATCAGTCATTTCCAAATGGCCATGTTTCCTAAAATGAGCTAAGAGAGGATGGGATGCAGCATATGTTTTTTTTTTTACCGTTATTGTTGTACATGTTGTGAAAAATAAAACTCAACATGTTAAGACCGTGATTTTGTGGCTATCACTGCCTCAGAGGGAGAGCAAACTGTGTCAGAGAAGGGCCCCAAACAGGGTGGGGAAAGGCACCATACAAGGTCATTGACTTCCAACGGCCTGCAAGATTTTCACCAAGGGTGTTTGTCTCCTCTACTAAAATTAAGATTCCTGTGAGTTCACCTCATTCTAACGTAAATGCAATTAATTTAAAAATTATAGAACTTCTCACCAAAGTCATAAATGGAAACTCATGGTCTTTCTCAAAAATAAACTCCTCTCTGGAATCTACCAGCTCTATGCTATATCCAGTCTGGCTTTGGTTCATCAGCCCTTTAAATGATTCATTAAAAAAAAAAAACCCGAACTTGTCCATATACCACCAAGTTCATCTCTGCCTCTGAAGCCAACAGGATCAACATTTAGCATATACCATCGCAGGAAACCAGGAGCCAATCTTGAGCTATAAGGAGTTGTAGATTTTCCACTGAGTAATTCTACAAGTCATGGTAGGAGGCATTGAAGGGACAAAAACACTAAAAATAATACTGACCTGCCCTATGAGAATTCCAAATCTTGGTTCAAACAAATATACAACTAATACATACCTTAATCTAGACTACAACATGATTAGGGAAACTGTAAAAGGCACAAAAAAATGAAAACTATGAGGGTAAAGAAAGGTTCCCACCCACTGCCTCCAGTTCTTGCATAATCACCTCCCCTCGCCAATAGCACCCTGAAATTTGGCTTTATTCCCAACTCTTCCTATAAAATGATAACAAGCCTCAAAAGATCTCTCTTATCACCCCACCCAGAGATTTTTTTAAATTAGGGCTTCTTTGTTGGGCTGTCCTATGTCAAAGTCAAGAAGTATTGACCAAGGAGAGACTTGAGATCTGGCTTGGCTTTCTCGGACTTGCTCAGTTTTCCAAGGGGGACTTGTCACAGCTCAGAGCTTCAACCCTCATCTCTCCGGGCTGATGAATCTTGACTTATATTTCTATCCTCTCCCTCTCTCCAGAGTTCCCGTCAGCTCCAGCTGGCTACAGGACGTTTCTACGTGGGTGTTCCACTGTCAACTCCAATTAAAAGCTCAGAAAGGCAAAAAAAAAAATCACCATCTTTTCTTTCCAACTAGCTGGTCAGCTTAAGTTTTAAGAGCATCTTGCACATTGTGACTGTTGTGGCTCTTTACTGAACCCTTGCCCTGGTCCCCGAAACTATTTTGGTTCCTTTTAAATATTTTTCTCTTTGTCCTCTCACATGCCATCAGTAAGTAAATAAAATGAAAAACCTATCTGTCATCACATTAGGCCAAATGGCTAGGCAGGATTTCCCAAGTCTGAAACATGAATGTGATTGCAGTCTGGATTCAACATGATGACCTGGACAAAATTTACCTGGGGATCCCTGGGATAGGACAAGGTGATTCTAAGGGACAGCTTTCCCCCAAGATAGCTGAGAGTGGAGTGTGATATAATACCTGTGTTACTGCCAGGGGGACACCTGCCACATTTAATAAGATGCCAGGGACAGAGCAAACCAACTATGCGGGCAGCTCGATGTGGCATGCACTAAGGTGAGTTGCAGAAACAATTTTGACTGTTTAGTGATCATTGGTTTTCCAAGCTGGTCCCCTGTTAGGTTACAGCCTTGTAATCACTGTCAGGATCCAGCAACTGATCCTCTTCGACACCCCCCTCCCCATGTCTAAACCTTGCCTGTTAGGTAGAGAGGCTTAAAATTACCTTTCCAGTGCCTCAGGCTTCCACAGCCCTTTGATTTCTGAACAAATTCACAGAGGCCATCATTAGGAAGGCAGAGAACCCCTGAGCTGGGTTGCCTCCTACCTGCTTTGGCCTCCTGGTTCCTTTCTTGAACTCAAAGTTTTAGCTGACTGAAACACTGACTCCTGAAGGCCACAGCTGCACCCTTAGCAGGGGTGGGGAATATTTTTTTTTTTTCTGCACAGGGCCATTTGGGTACTTATAATATCATCCATAGCCCATACAAAATTAGCTGCAAAACTAGCGTGCTATAGATTGATGGAATTTCAAGTCCTATAACCATTTGCCTTAGCAGGGCCAGGCCTAATGATTTCATGGGCCTTATATGACCCACAGACAAGTTTTCCCCACCACTACAAGAGGCTGTAGTCTCCTTGAACTCAACATGGCACCTCCCAGTGGACATGAGCACCAATTATTCTTTTGCTATAGATAAAATCCTCCTTTGGTGGTTTCAGCTCGGTTAGCAGTAGCCAAAGCTATGATGGAACAAACACCTGACCCAATCTGAACCAATCAGATTTTCTTTCCTATGATTATGAATGGGAACTCCAGAAATTTGGTGGCTAGGCAAACTAGAAGGATTCAGGAAAGCCACGTTTACCACTAGCCAAGAGGGGAAAGAAGGTGAAGAGAAGAACCAGAAACCCACTCTAGGCTGCTCTGAAGCTGCAGAGTCTGGGCCCGTGCTGCGTGGTAGCAGGCTGAGACACCAGCATCCCATATGGGCACCAGGTTGAGTTTCAGCTGCTCCACTTCCGATCCAGCTCTCTGCATATGGCCTGGGAAAGTAGCAGAGAATGGCCCAGGCCCTGTGGACCCTGCACCCACATGGGAGACCCAGAAGCAGCTCCTAAGCTCTTGGCTCTTGACTTGAGATCATCTCACAGCTCTGGTCATTACAATCATTTGAGGAATCAACCAGCAGATGCAAGATGTTCTTTCTCTCTCTGTAAATCTGCCTTTCAAATAAATATAAAATAAATCTTAAAAAAAAAAAAGAGTGTCATCATGGGTCAACTCTCAACTGCACAAGTGGGAATCTCCTCAGTTCCCTCCTTGCATTCTGGATGGAAGCTCTTCCCAGCATGCCTTGAAAATGAGTTATTGCTGGGCCATGACAGCAAATCTGGGGAGGAAGGAACTTCTGTCCTTCAATGACTCATAAAAAATCTAATTCTATTTAAAAAAAGAGAGAGGTGCATATGTTCAATCGAAAAGAAAACAGTTAAAATAGATGTTTTGCTGAAGAAACTTAACTGCCTGTGCCCACTGGCAGTTGGGAAATTGCATGAATGTGCCCAGCTGACAATTGTCCCTGAGAAAAATTGCAATAAGGACCAGAGGAAATGTAACTCTTTGGTGCCTATGCAGCCAGACTGAACTCCAGCCCAGTGTAAGAACACAGGTAATGACCACTTAACGCTCATGAGACTTTCTTCATTGCCCTTTTTCATTTGCACTTATTAAGCCCAGTGTAAAGATGCTGCAACGGGTTGTAAGTGACCCCGTAAGGGTGACCCCAGCAGCCCTCAGCAAGGAGACCCATTTGCCTGAAGACAACATGCTTTTGCTTTGTACAGGCAGGACCACCATCCTTCTAATCCCTCCCTGCCTGAGACCAGCTCATCCAACGAGCGAGTCTTTGAAATTTCAACCCCCTGCAAAAGGCTTTGCAACTTAACCTTGCCTTTGTATGGCAAACGATAAAGAAGGTTTGAACTATCTTGCGAGAGGCATTTGTGAAAACACATGAATTCAAGACAGGCAATGATTCTTTCCCATGTGTAGATTCAAGTTTAACACACTTGGAATAAAGTCTTAAATAGCATTTAGTGCCCTACATTTTTGGGTAACAATGTGCTATACAGACCTTCAAGGGATTTTTTTTTTTTGGTATACACTTTTTATATTTTCCCTATTTTAATTATTAATTTTTAAATTTACAAAACAAAAAATTTCAAAGTAGTAGCATCAATTCCCATACATTCCTCATCTCACTTTCCCTATCAACATCTCATACAAATTTATCATAATAAACAAAGCACATATTTAAACAAAATCCAACCTAAGTCTATTTCTTTCTTTTCTTTTTTTACAGGAAAGTGGGTAAGACTATTATTTCCACATTTTCTAAGTCTATTTCTGATTCAATCTTACTTCTTGAAACAAATGTTTAAAAAAAAAATCAAATGTGTCTCATTTTCATGATGACAGAATTATTTGGTATACGCCTGGCTGTCTCTTTTGCTTTTATCTATTTTCATCCACTTGAAGGATTTAAAAAAAAAATTCCACGAAGGATTTTTTTAAATCTTCAAAATTGTACGTCTCTAGCAAGGCAAACATATCAGAGTTGCAGCATGCTATACTAGATTTGTCATTTTTTAAAAGATAGCTGATTCATAGCGGAATTTTGGGTCACAAAATACAAAGTGACAATCGGCTCGGGCTACACCGGCCTCTTCCCTGCCCCTGCCCCTGGCATTCACACTCACTCTTCCTGCTGCCTGGATCGCTCTGACCCCAAATAGCCACAAGCCTCGCTTGGGTCTCTGCTCAAATGTCACCCTTCCCAAGCAAAGCCTGCCTTGGCAATCTCATCAGAAATAGCACCACTCCGCCCCAATGCAACGCTTCACTTCCGTTCAGGACCTGTAGCTGTTACAGCTTATCATCAGCCTCCTGTTTTACAGGGCCAACTCTACTGGGAACCAGGAATTCATCTCTTTGTTCACAGGTGCCACACCCTGTGGCCTGCTGAGATGACTTCAACGAACACTCCACCAGCGTTGGTAAAAGGGGCCTTCATAAGTTCATGAAAAAATGCACATCAAGGGCAGACTCTACAGATTTCCAAGATAAAACTTCTCTCTGAATTCCACTTTCCCCACAAGCTTTCTGAAGTGCTCTTGTACCCTCTATTCATGGGCCGTACTGCTGTGACTCTCAGGGTCACAGCCTGCTCCCTCTGGGACACTCCAGGGGTCAGGGACACGAGTCAGATGGCCACCTCCAAGGGCCTTCTTCATAAAGGAGTGTTACCCTTCTGTCCACCTTGACCGCAATAACAATGGCTTGTCTCAAATGCAGGCAGTAGCTTTCCAAACTTAATCACCCCTCTGAACAGACTCTTACCATGCTCATGTGGGATAAGTGGAATGACTCTCCCATAGGAGAAAAAACACACAGAGAAAGAACCTTTAGCAAACCAACAATCTAACTGGAGCCCCCTCATCTCTCTGGGGAACAGTTCTCTTCAGGTATACACATGAACAACAACCATCATGGAGAGAGTTCTGGTGAGGATTTGATGCAAGGCTCTTTAGCTAGAAGCAAGAATGTGAAGTGAAGGTGCACAGACAGAAGAGTAAATGTACCCCAGCTTTGTGGTTCTTTCTGGAGTCTTACAGAACAAATGTCATCCCTATTACGTTAGCTAGTTTCTCTGAGAGTCAACACTCTAACTTCAAGTTAGCAACAGAGTGCAGTCAAATCCTAGAGGTAACGGAAGCATAAAGGAGATGACAGAGCTGACGTGCTTACTCCAGCGTCTAACCCACAGCGAAGGGCTCCCCGTTGTTAGCTGTTGTTTTAACTCTGGCTTGTATAGCTTTCATAGCCAAGGTCATCTTGGTGGTGATTCGATTTGATGAGCTAACAAAAGCTCGGGCTCTGGGTTCAATCTGCTGGTGACCCAATGCTGTATCTAGGGGTGACACACATCCTTGATGCTTAATCCTCCTTAATCCTCTCACCTGCCAAGTAGGATGACAGCTAATCCCCTCCACCGTAAACCTGATGTGGTGGCTGGAATGCAATGGTGTTTTTGAAGATCCGTACCTGGCAGATGCTCAGTTCCACCCTGGAGATGGGGGCACTGAGTGGTGGCTTTACTGAGCAGGTGTGAAAAGAGCAAGCCCAGGTCGAGAGGGATTCTGTTCCCAGGATGTTGTCAGGAGACCCACACTCAAAATTGAATAGTTAACTGCAGATGCCATAGAGCCAGACTGCCTGGGTCAGAATCCTGAAACGTCTGAGACATGTGGCTTCAGTTCTCTCAGCTAGAAAGAGATCATACTAGGACACATCAGAGAGCTGTCATGAGGCTTAAAACTGTTAGCCCTGATCCTCACACACAGTAGGCAATATGACAAATCTTTGGAAACAAATGTGAGCTCACGAGTCCAACGGCCGGAAGGTCTAAAGAGCATGGTGCTGGCACATACATCACAGTGAGAAGCAGAAGGGGACGGGCCACATGCAGAAAGACACACCTGGGGCGGTGTTACTTGGTAAAGCTCCTTGTCCTGAGAACTCCCTCCTGTGATACAGCACGAATCCGTTCTCAAGGATGGAACCCCCATGACTTAATTATCTTCCACTTCTTAGAGGTTCCCTAATGTCCACACTGGGCACAGCCAAACTTCCAGCAATTCCAGGAACTTTGAGAACAAACTACGTCCAAACCATAGCTTGATATGAACTGTACCACCAGGGGATGAAGCAAGAGATGATGAAAAGTTGCTCTTTCTAAAAGCATTCCAATTGGTAATTGAAAAAGAAATAACAGAATTAGGGTAGCTGCCAATGAATGGATGAATCCAGGCAAGGAGTGCCTGTTGCTGCCAACATGAGCCACAGAGAAAGAACGCACCACCATCTACATGCTTGCCTTGGGGTTGAAGCTGAGCCTCTCCAAGCCTTTAAGTCCAGCTGTCCCTTTGTAGCAGGCCCAGAGATCAGATCCCCAAGACTGTACGGGCAGCAAAACCCAAAACGTGAAGACACTACAGGTCAAACAGGCTGGCATCTTGAGCAGATAAAAGAATGGAATGGATTGAGAGATAACCACATCCTAAACACTCATAAGACACAACAAATGAGATGTAAACCAGGAGGGTGCTTCAAAATATTCATAGCAAATGGAACTGAAGATTTATTCTGGGGCAAACAATTCTGAAATCCACCTCTTAAAATTTTTTTTCCATGATTCCCTAAAGAGGTCTCATATAGGGTCTGATGTGGTGACTTAACAGGCAAATCCTCCACCTGCAAGCACAAACTAGGTGCCAGCTCATGTCTTGGCTCCTCCACTTCCAATTCAGCTCCCTGCTAATGGCCTAGGAATGCCATGGAGGATGGTCCAAAACCTTGACACCCTGCACTCACATAGTAGACCTGGAAGAGACACCAAGCTTTAGATTGGCTCAGCTCCAGTTGTTTCAGTCATTTCAGGAATAAACCAGTGGATAGAAGAGCTTTCTGTTTCTTTTTCTCTGTGTAAATCTGTTCTTCCAATAAAAAAAAAAATGAATCTTTTAAAAAATAAATTTATTTTGAAACGTCTTGTGATAAAATAGACGTATCTTTTAACTCCTGTTCCGTGGACCTTCTGAAGTACCCTCATTCAGTTACTTCCCATCTCACCTAGGGTTGGGCTCTGAAATCAACATGTAGATTCAGAGCTAGCGAGGGTCTAACTTAATCTTGGAAAACCCCTGCAGGGCATTTTGAAGTCCCTAGATTTTGATTCTTAGAAGCCCTAAAGAGGAGGTATCACTGTGCCCTGGGGCTCCAGCCTCTTCTCAGCAGGGAGGTCAAGGTTTAACATGAAGAAGGAGAAAGTGAAGGAATGCCTGCAGGGGTTTCCAGCCCTCCCAGCTGACTACAGCTAGTACAAGCACGGCCCCTTGCCTCCCTGACAGCCGCAGCTCTTCTGACGCGGAGCTCACTTGTCCCTGTCTAGCACACCATGTCCCCTCCCTGCCCGTCCTTTGAGGGCTGGGTTGTCAAGTGTGCCAAGCCCCTCGTCAAGGACGCCCATGCAAGGGCCTCAGGCGACCTGCAGAGATGTGCTCGAGTGTGCACATATCCAAAGGATCTGAAGGGTTGAACCGTGCAGAGAGAGGCTCGATGTGGGAGCCCCTGTCCCCAAGTCACCCTTGGCTGTCAGAGATAGACTCGGCTCTATGGTTTATACCACCAACTGCCTGAGCTGCTTTATCCCAGTGGAGCCAGCACCTGCCTGGGGAAAGCCCATCCCAGTAGCCACTTTGAGAATCTTCACTGACTTTCCTGGCCTGGCATCTTTCTGTTTCTAGAATGGGAAGGTCCAGGTGTCTCTTTTGAGGTGCTGTTACTGAGACTGATCAAAGCCTGGTGCAAGCCTGGAGGTGTTGCCGCCGCCCTCCCCCACCTTCACCCCCAATGTTACCATGGTCTGGAAGCAGGAGTGCAGCTGGGTCAGGAATGGTGGCTTTCCGGGCAGGGCCAGCACCCGCTTCTCCACCATGGTGCACTCCACATCGTCATCTTGGATCACCACATCCTTCTTGAGGATCTTCACTGCATAGAGCTCATCTGTGCCCTTCCGCTCTGACAGCATCACCTGGGGGAGATGGAGAGAGAGTGTGTAAGGGCCTTAGGGCAGTTAGAAAGCCTTGGGTGTTATGTGTGGGGCAGGGAAGAAGACATAAGTACCTGGTGTTCATCCACACCCAAGGCCAACTCTATCCAGGTGCCTTCTGCAGGCTCTCAATCAACAAATGACAAGTCACTGGTAGAATCCAATCAATAGAAGGTGGTGCTCCGGCACAGACCATCAAGCACGGATCTCTTTGGGATCCGTACTGAGCCATGCTCAGCCCTAGAACATACGCCTCATGAGGACAAGGGTCGCTGCTCGCTTTGTTCACTGCCACAACCCTAGAGCCTACAATAGTGCGTGCCACACAGCAGATGTTCACGAAGTATTTGTTAAATGAAGCAATGAGCCAATGCCTGATGAAACAGCTTGGAGGACGCTTGCTCCTCTAATGATTTAATGTTCATGGAGAGCCTACTAAACTCTGGGGAAACAGCAAAAAGGAAAAAAATAAAGACTTAGCAGGCAGGTACCTTCTCTGACCCTGAACTCTAGAGAGGAAGACAGATTCAGACAATTAATTACAAGGATGATTCATGCAATATTGTAATAGCCTTTCTGCTTCCCTTGGGGCCTCCTTCCCTCAACAGTGGTCACAATCAGAGCCAGTTAACCGAAGTGACTCATGGAGACATCATTATTTTCATCCGTGGTGACTGCCCGAGCAAACGACGACCACAGGCACATCTCCAGAAACCAAATCAAGGCGAGACCTAAGCTGGGCTGGGGGCTTCAGGAAGAGCTTCCTGGAGAAGAAAACCTTCTGACTAAAGTGTTTATTCTGCGTGCACAGAGTCACTTTGCAGACAGTAATATTAATCACCGCTATGCGCTGGAGCACTTAGCGATGTACCAACCAGTGATGGATTTTTGCTTGTTATTTCCCATTTCCTCTGTTTGCGACCCTATGAAAGTGGTTCTGCTATGAATCCAAAATGTACCGTTATGAATCTATTGTGCAGGAAGCTGACATTCAAGAGGCCAAATCATCAGCCGTGCCGCAGGTTTGGTTTGAGACACAACTAGGATGCGAACTCAGGTCTGTGTGAGTGGTTCCTGCTTCTGGGGGCGCGGACAGTGTTTGATCCAGGAGTAAGGATGCTGCTTGGGGCTCCCACATTACCACAGTAGAGTGCCTGGATTTGAATCCAGGTTCTGCTACCTACTCTGGCTTCCCGTTAACACACGTCACAGGAGGCAGCTAATGGCTCAGGTGGTTGGCTTCCTGCCACCCACATGGGAGACCCAGAGTGAGTTCCTGGATTTGGCTAGGCCATGTCCTGGTTCTCATTCTCTCTATCTTTCTACCTTCTCCTTATCTCTGTTTCACCACCAAATAACATCCCTGATCCTACACTCTCCCCTTGGGCACTTGAAGAAACCTAGTAAGACCCTCTCAGCCGCCACAGCAGCACAAGCTGAGAGGCAGGGGGCAGCTCCCATCCAGAAGCTTCTGAGCTGAACATAGAAGCCCCACTCTGTGCCCACTAGCTACCATATAGCCCCCAGCTCTTGCTCCCTAGCTGCTTCTTCCTCACCACAGCCAGTGGTGCCTACGGACCAGCAGATCCGGGAATTGAAGGCACTTTAGGAAGAAGGCATTTGACATACAAACAGTCCTGCAGTAGCAGAATCCTTCTCAACCTCTTGGCTCCCCCAGCCGCAGACTGAAAAGGCAAGAGCTGCCCAGGCAGAGCGGGCCTTTGCCATGTCCTCAGAACAGACTCCCAGCTCAGGGGCATCGTGGGGCTCTGAGTGGGACAGTCTGTGCCTTCGGCTCCCTTCGCCCTCCCTCTGATCTCTCCGCTTCTATGCCCTGCTGCTTTTACCTTCCCCTGCTGTTGCCAAAAGCCACTGTCCTAAAACAGGAAGAGCCAAAAGATTTCTTGCACCCCCTGGCTCCAGAGAAAACTGGGATGGGGCAGGTGCATGGGGAGAGGCAGGGCGAGCAGAGGTGCAGGACTCTTCCATCACAAGAAGTGCAGCCCAAGGCTGAGCTGTGGACACCCTCCCTGGCCCATCCCCAGAGACAGGACACCACCCAGCCACCCTGACTCTCATAGTCCCAGTTCCCTGGACCAGAATGGAGGACCTACATACCCTGAGTGTGAATGTAGTCATGACAGGTCACAGCAGCTTTTTGCATGGAAGCAAAACTTGACCGGATAGCTGCAAATTCCCCCCTGCACCAGCCATAAGGGTGAACAGCCTATAACATCTCAATTATACCCACTTCACAGGTAAACAAACTGAGGCCCACAGAGGCTAATTTGTCTGAGCTATGCCTGTGGCCTGAATGCCCATCTATAGCTCCCAGAAGCCCAACAATTCCATGACCAAATCCTTCTCTTTCTTTCCCTTTGAACATTCTATGTTCACAGCTTGAGACATCCTTCCACACTCTTCCACTGCCTAACCAATAATCTGCTTAGACCGATCAGCCACTAACTCCTCTAGGAACCAGGTCTGTCTTGGGTAGGTGTCAATTACATTGGCGTAGGTTTTCCCAAACTTCAGTCATTCCTGTTCCTAGTTTATAATTTTTCTCTCTCACCACGTAAACTGTTATTTGCTGAGTATTTTAAAGATCTAGTCACATTTCCACTTAACTCAAGTTATTTGAAAATTTTACATCATCACTAAGCATGGCTTGTTACTAATGGTGTGATAGTCACAGAAACATGGAAAAGCAGAGTGGAGCTAGGAAATTCTAGCTAGGGAGTGCTGCTTGCCTCAGGGGCTTAACCAGGCCCTGGGCTTTCTCCCTCAAAGGAAAAACTGACATGAACAAATGTTAGCATAGTGTCATGACATGAGAGTTTTCTTCTTCAAGTCACTGGAAAGGAATAGACAAAATACAGAGGGGCTGGCACTGAGGCATAGTGAAATAGGATGTTGACTTTGAGCCCAGCCTCCTTATAAGGGTGCCAGTGTGACTTCCCGTTGTGTGACTTCCAAGCCAGCTCCCTACTAATCCTTAGCCCGGGAGAGCAGTAGTGCTTAGGTCTCTGCCCCCATGTGGCAGACTTGGAAGAAGCACCTGGTTTCTGGCTTCAGCCTGCCCCAGCCCTGATCTCTGTGGCCATATGGGGTGTGAGCCAGCAGATGGGAGATCTCTCTGTCTCTTCCCCTTCCCCTGCCCATAACTCTTTTAAATAAATAACCACCCCCCCCTCGATGGAAAGAAAACACAAAGGGAGAATGATCTCTTTTTTATGTCAGTCTGTCACCCCCAAACAGTCTCTGGTACCAACTGAAATTATTTCCTATATGGTTACATCTGTACAGTTTTCTGAAATGAGCAGAGACGTGTGACCGTTCCAGGGCTTGACCCTGTCCGAAGCAACACGGAATAGAAAGCAGACGCCAGCAGCACCAGAGAGCACGTGGGACATCGTGGGAGCAGAGGGCAAATGGCCAGCAGCGTTTGGGACACTGTCCTAGGGACAGAGGAAAACAAGGCTGACACAGGAAACACCAGCAATATCCTGGAAAGAAAACAGAACCGAATTCTGGCACAGGATTTCGTGCAAAGAGTCAGTCAATCCTGAAAGCTTGGTGGCACAGCACTGGTATCAGCCTCAGGGTAAGAACCCTTAGCTGAGTCTCACGCTGGCGCTCAAAGAAATTCAGAGTTTGGCACATTTCTGATTAGAGGCATTCAAATCAGTACTAAACTCTGCTAGCGTATTGAGAAAACAGCCAGACGCAGTACAAAAACATGAATGAGGGCAGTTATGATCTAATAAAACTGTACTGACAAAAATTAGCAGGGGCCAAATATCTGTAGTTTGCTAACCCCGGCGGGGGGGGGGGGAGGAGTAATTCCACAATTAGAAAGTGGTTTCAGTTTAATGTAGAAATGTACTCTTGCATGTCTTTCATTTCCACCTACTCTGTTATTAGAAGAATCTTCTAATCAAGCAATGGGCACCCTTGGCCACAGCTGATTGGATCACAGGTAGATACTCAGCCCAAACTAAGCCAATCAGATTCTCTCTTTTAAAGAATTTAGAATTAGGGTACCATGATGGCTCAAATATTAATCCCCACCCCTGCAATTACCAGTATCCCATATCGGTATCAGTTCAAGTCCTGACGGCTCCACTTCCCAACCAGCTCCCTGTTTATGGCCTGGACAAACAGTCGAGGATGGTCCAAAGCCTTGGGACCCTGCACCCATGTGGGAGACCCAGAAGAAGCTCCTGGTCTCAGATCGATGTGGCCATTTGGGGAGTGAGCCAGCAGATGGAGGATCTTTCTGTTTCTCCTTCTCTCTTAAATCTGTCTTTCCAATAAAAATAAACAAATCTTTAAGGAAAAAAGAGAATTAGGAATTGGGGTTTTTAAGTGTCAGCCCTGGGTCCGTGAACAACACAGAGAGATGCGCCTGGCATGGTCCTTGCCTATCACATGCACCCACATCTGTGCCCTCCTGCCTCACCCAGCTCCACACCTGTCCTTGAGTAGTGAGTGGGGTATTACAGGAGTGCTTCTTTATGCTCAGTGAAATAAGCCAATCTCCAAAGGACAGACATCATATGTTCTCTCTGCTCTAAGGCGACCTTCATGCAAAATACAAGATCAGTAGATACACAGGTAGACATGCATATACATACAGTCACCTGAAGGAACTTGTAACAGACTATCATATCTAAGAGTGAAGACACATTGCAACATGCATCTCTACTCCTGAATAAAAGATGTATTCCCAGTGAAACTCTTGAATACATCTTGACAATAGAATGATGGACGTTTTGCCATTGTCTATACCTGCAATGTCAGGATACACTTAAATGGCTGGACTTATGACTGTCCTTGAAGGACTATACTATTGTAATCATACAGCGGGAAATCAGTGCAGGGATGGGAATTGGAAAGGAGAAGGGGAATCCCTGAGCCTATGGAACTGTAGCATAAAAAAGAAATACATTAAAAAAAAATCTACTCCTGATCCAAGTCTGGGTCCTCCTTTGCCTACTGAGGCTTGGGATCCTGGGGGCTCACTGACAACTAGACAAAAGTTGCTTCCTTTTCCTGCTTCTTGGACAACCCTCAACAAACTGCTCATTTTTCAGGTGGGATAAGCTTAGTCTGAGTGAGTGTTGCAATCACAGTTCTAGGCATCGTACCTTCTCTGCCTGTCAGGAAGCAATGGAGAGCAAAACAACAGAACCATAGTCTTAGCACTGGTACCAGCAACAGCCATGTTTGAAGAGCAGAAATGATCTTTCATTAATTGTCCCCAGCAGTTTCTGGAACTTAGTACCAACTTAGAGGACGTGGGCTGTTTGTTCAGCTGTCCCTCCAGCTCCAGGGGGGAGGCTTCCAAACAGAGCGAAGGAATGTGTACAAGCCAGATTCTTATCTAGTTCCAAGCACATCTGTTACCCTAAGAATCTTCTGGCCGTGCTATGTGATAAACAGAACTCCAGCGATGGCTACGAAAGACAGGAAAGCCCCTCAAAACCAAGCCAACTTGGTTCTGACAAACTTTCCTGGCAAACCCCTACAGCTGAGTGTATCTACAATGACGGCACCCTGATGTATCTTGGTCAGGGCAGAGGTTTTCAGAGTTATAAGTCCTGGGACGTGTCCAAGTTCTGGCACCTACAAGTTACACAAGTGTGAGAAATCCACATGGTTTTTCTAAGCCTCAGTTTTTGCCATCTGTTGAGTTGCTCACAATTCCTAACTCTGGGTGCTGCTGAGGGAAACTTACGGGGGTAAGTGTGTCAGAAATGCACATCCTCACCCTGTCCCCTTGCTTGGCAAGTGATGAGTGGTTCCGTAAGAAAGAGTTGAAAGCCAGGCAGCTCCAATCAATAGCAATGTCCTACCGTACAGGCCCGGAGGCCAGAAGTTTGGAGTCAAGGTTAGTTCCTTCTGCTGGCTCTGTCCTGTGTGCTGTTTCCCCCTAGCTCTAGGTGCCTGCCAGGAAACCCCAGCATCGCCTGCTTGTACTGAGCTGTGGTTTCTTTGCACTACACACTACAGTATCCTGCAGAGCTTTTAGAAGCTGATGCTTGGACCCTGCTCCAGATCAATTAAGTCAAAGTCTTCTAAAGGTTTGCGTCTTTCCTAAGCTAGGCCTGTCCCACACAGGAGAGAGGTGAATTGGCCAGGGGCTGTCAGGTTGGAATTGTCATCAGGAGCTGGAGGCTGTGCACCTGCTCCTCCTAGGGTGCTCACCCACTCAGGAGCAGGACAATTTTGAGAGGAACTTGGCTGTAGTTAGATGACAACCTGAAGGTTAGTTTTTCGACAGGATAGGCCTCCTGACCATCTGTGTGCCCTAAGAATGAGGTCAGGACAGCACTGCACGGGCTGAGAGCTTAGCTCAGGCTGTGGAAACATGAGTGGAAATCTAGGTTCCGTCATGTGCTTGGCTGTGCATTGTTGGGCAGATGACTCAATCTCTCTGAGTCTTGGTCCCCTTGCTGGGAGATTGAGCTTTGACCCACAGGCAAAGCTCTTGTGCTGGCAGCGCACAGCATAAGCTGTCATCATTAAAGGGAAAGTGGAACAGGTGCTTGGTGCAGTGGTTAGGATCTCTCTTTGGCGGGGAGGGTCCGGGCTGTGATGTGGCACAATGAGTTGAGCCATTTCCTGAAATGTCCACAATTCCACACACTGAGTCCTGGTTTAAGACCTGACTGTTCCATTTCTGGTCAGTTCCCTGCTAATAATGTACCTGGGAAGGCAGCAGAAGATGTGCAAGTGCAATCTGTGACTTTCTGTCAACTTCTGCGATTCGGAGAGGGAAAAGAAATTGTACACTTTGCTTTCCAGGACCTCAGCAGGCAGAAAGAACCAGGGCTCCCCACCTTTGGTAACTGGAGACCCGGAATGAAGAGAGTGGGATTGGGAGGGCCACTCCAACAGAAGCTCTTACAGTGGGAGGAGCATGGGGTCAAACCTGAACAAGAACCGGTGAGCTCCTAGGACCGCGATGCTGATACAGCAACAGATGTCACTTTGAGCATTTTAAAGCCTAAGAACTCAACGCCAGCTGTTCACTATGACCACTGGCAAGCATGTTCCTGGTGAGGTTCCAATCAGACATGAAGACATCCTGACGTATTCACAGCTATCTTGCAGACCCTCCTTCTGGTGTTCCTAAGTGTAACTCCTGCGGCTCAGACTCGGGAATTGATTTTCTAAGCTGGCCTGGACATCTGGCATGACAGTTAGGATGCTCATTAGGTTGCCTGGATCCACCATGGGAGTGCTCCTGGTCACGTCCTGGCTGCGGCTCCTGACTCCTACTTCTTGTCAGTGTGCACCCTGAGGGGCAGGAGAAGGGTCGGCCGCACTGGTAGTTCAAGCAGTTAAGTCTCAGCCGTCCCTGTGGGAGACCCACTTTGAGTTCCTGGCTCCAAAGCATTTGAGCAAGTCCATCAGAAAATGGGAGCTTTCTCTGTCTCTGTGCATCTCAAATAACTGGAGGAATGAGTAACATTTCCAAACATACAGGCTCACAATATATGTTTACATTGCATGCTTGACAATGGCCACATCAGTGGTTTGCAGGAATCCGATGCACTCGTCTCTCGCAAGCAAAAAGGAAACGATTTCAGGCTCTTCCGTCTTGTCTTGGAGCCATTAACCGAGTGAATGCCACTAATTGAAGACACATAAGGAAGGAAACACTGAGGAATGGTTTAACAGAGGAAAAGACGATCACGGGGAATCCGTAGTGTGGATTGGACAGGATGAATTGCTTAGTGGATAAAATCTTCCAGTCTGCTAGACTAAAAGAGCAGTGGGATCCAGAACATGCAGATGAACCGGATGGTACCAACTGGTTATCCCATGAGTTGTTATGTAAGGTTTTCTGTACTTAAAAAGTCTCTTTATAGATGATGAAAGCATGGCTCTGCGTAAGAGGTAAGCTGACTTTTCATTTCAGAAGTCAGGGTGGCAGGCTGCTTTACAATCGAAACCTTTGAAGGGGAGACAATGCTGCCTTAGACCTTAGATTTCGCCCAGTTGAGTTTCTGCCCACTAGCAGAGAAAGCCAGAAAAGTGTGAAGCGAAGGGGGCTCCCCTGGAACTCGCTATTGTTAAGCAAATGTCACTATCCCCATGGGAAGGTTGATGCACAGCCTTTGCCAGAAGAGGGAAGAAACCTGCACGCCGTTTAATTGGGTTGTGGTTATCAATGTAGTTGCTGATACCAACAGAACAGCTATGTATCAGCTCTAGCTAGGGATGGATGTCCTGTGGACTACAACAAACAAACTTGGTGAACCTTACACAATGTGAAAGGCAGAGGCTGCACAATATTATTTATATGAGACATCTAAAATATTCAAACTTAGAGAAACGGTGTAGGGGGATGGTTGCCAAGGACTAGGCGGTTGGATGAGGGGGCAAGAGTGGAAGATGTTGGCCCAAGGCTGTGAATGCTCAATTATGAGAGAAGCCAAGCACTAGAGGGTTAAGGTACAGTATGCTAAGGAGACTTAATAACGCCAGATTGCACACTTGAAATTTGCTAAGAGATTAAATGTTCTCAGTGCATACTCAAACACACACACACACACACAGCAGAAATGCCTAAAAATAAATAAATAAACTTTGGTGACATGCACAGCTTAGTCAAATCTCTTTGAGTCATCTGTTATATTTGACAAAGCAAGCTGGTTAAAATTGAAGCAGATTTAATATGACTTTTAAAAAAAAATGGTTCTTGGGGAAAATAAACCTATAATTGATGCTTTTTAGTCAAAGACAACACAGTGAAACCCTTAAGGGTTTGTCATCCATTTCAACAATGAAGTTGCACAAAGCCAGCCTGTTTCCCTGGGGTCTGACAAACTGGGGCTGCACAGGCCTGGCTGCCGGGCTGGTGGTGGTGCAGGCGATTGCAGACAACAAACCAGGCTCCAGGCAGCGCAAGCCGTGTGGCTCCTCCAGGCTTTGATCCATCCCCTCTGCTGGGTGTCGGTAAGCGTCTAGCCTCTCCAAGAGCCGCTGTTTTCTCACAAGACCGCTGTGCAAATTAAATGAGCAAAGCTGGCAGGCCAGCTCCCCCGGCTCAGCCTCCATCTGTGATCAAGCTTTTGCGGTGGTATCCAGTGCAGTGGCTTGCTAACAGGACCCTGGGGACATGGGGTATGGGCGGGGATTTGAAACAAACTCTGGCCTGTTTGATTCTACGGAGCTCGCTCGGGTGCACATGCACACACACACGAGATTACAAATGGCAAAGGTGTACAATTACATCTGTTAAGGAGAAGGACATGTGTTGGGCTGCTTGGAAGCAGGGTTCATTGGAACAGTACCTCGAGTTTCTGTGCTAGCCTGCGGTTGAGATGCACATGAAGAGGACAGCAGAAAGTGTGATAGGCAAAGAACCTAACTGGCTTTCTTTGGTCTCTCCATAAGAGGACATAAAAGAATGCAGCAATGACAGGAAAGAAAGAAAGAGAGAGAGAGAAAGGAAGGAAGGAAAGAAAGAAAGAGAGAGAGAGAAAGAAAGGAAGGAAGGAAAGAAAGAAGGAAAGAAGGAAGGAAGGAAGGAAGGGAGGGAGAAAGGGAGAAAGAAAGAGAATAAATAAAAAAAATAAACTAATTAACTAATTTGCAGGCTTCAAGGGAACATCATTTGCTTTGGCATGTGTTTCAGACAGACCAATGGTTTTCTTGTCAGCTACCACAAGCCCATCCCTGTCATGCTGGCTGACGGATGGCTGGAAAATAGGCCCTGCCTCTGGGCTGCAGCAAATTGGATTACATAGATCGCGGCTTCTCCTTCCTGGGATGTTGAGATTTCTGGAACATTCTAGATTTAGGAATTAAAGACAGAGACTTGAGAAGCAGCATTCAAGCAGGTATATGACCACAGAAAAGTGCTGGTGAGAAGAAAGGAGGACAGGTCAGGGAACCCAGAGGGAGACATGGCTACTGACGGAGACTTGGCTGTTGGGTTCTGTGATGCAGTCTTCTTCTGGCTGCACTTCCTGTCTTTGACCTTGTGAAACTCACAGGAACATCTGGCCTGACAGTCTGCTCAAACAGAGGGCTAGAGAACTGGAATCCCTGGTGTTACATGATACCAGCCGGTCTTATTTTATAATTTACTATCTTTTCAGGTATGAAGCAGCAACTGTAGGAGAAAACCACCTGACGAAAGTTTGTAAAAGGGGCGGACCCTCATGAAGCTTCATAAAGATGAGTTGGCAAAAACACCAGCCCATTGAAATGGCAGGGGAAAGAGTGGGAGCTGGGTGGGAGCAGCCCTCATTGATACAGAACCACAGAGAAACCAGGGCTCCAAAATGAGAGAGCCAACGTCCAAAGGTTCACTGGAAGGAGATGAAGGGAACAGGTAGCAAAGACTCCGAGCTGTCTGTGAGCCCTGTGATAAAGCAGCTCACCATATGGAACAGGAAGATAGCAACGCTGGCCGAGGCAGAGCGCACTCCGTCTCCAGGCTTATGTAACTGCGCATGCACGTGTAAACACATCCTACTAATGAGATTAAAATGAGGACAGACTCCCACCACAGGGGCTCCCTCCATGCCTTCAGTGGAGGCCTTTGTGACAGGCAGCCTTTTCATCTTCCCGTGGAGATGCAGGGCTGCAACGGACCCCAGCAGAAGACACTACTGCAGCCTGGCCTGCTCCCTGGCGCCCACACACCATGCTTATAAAGCACCCCGCTGCCATCACAGCAGTGATGTGGAGGTGCCAACCCCAACCCCAGGCTGGCTTCTCCCCCTAGCACTCTCTGGCCTCATCGAGACTCCAAAGAGCATTTTCATTTCTTTTGAAATTGCAAGGGGAAAAAATGGGATTTCAAAGTTGATGGAAACATTCTACTATATAATACTAGCAAATCGGTTCTACCAATGCAGTTGTGAGAGCTAACTTTTTTTTTCTTTGCATGGAGGAAGGAGGAATCTAAAACAGTATATAATCCTTGTAGCAGTTTTGTAACTTATGTTGCAGAAGGAAGGATGGAATAAAGGGAGTACTAGTGTTCTGGGGAGACGTGGGACCCCAAAATGGAAAGCAATGCTGTTAAGGATGGACAAAGGCAACTAGACTCACAAAACCAGGTCTCACGCCTTGGTCCTGCTTCTCTCCTGCTATGGCTGTGTGACTCTGGAGACATCACTTAACCTCTCTGACTTACAGTCTACACAGATGCTGATGTGGCTTTTTTCAAAAGATTTATTTGAAAGGCAGAGAGAGAGAAAAAGAGAGTGAGAGAGAGAGAGATTATACATACACTGGTTCATGACCTGCAAAGGCCAAGTATGAGCTGAGTCAGGGCCAAGTCAAGAGCAAGGGATTCCAGCCCCGTTTCCCACACAGGTAGCAGGGACTCAAACACTGGGGCCATTTTCCCATCATCCTCCCAGGCGCCTCTGCATGCACCTGGATCACAAGCAGAGCAACCATGACCTGAACCAGCTCTTGAGTACAGAATGCTGGCATCATAAGGGGTGGGTTAACTTGCTGTGCCACAATACCACCTCCTCCACAGGGAATAACCAGCAATAGCTTTATAGGGTTGACAGTGAGCATTAGTATGATGCGATGCATGTACATCGTAGCATGCTGCTTGGGAATCAGTATGTCAGAGTGAGTGGGGAGGGGTGACAGAAATGGAGGCTGGGGGGTCAGAAAGCAACTGACACACGCTAGAGTTTCCTCCAAGACTTGGGAGGATCCTGTAAGTTGGAAGCTGGTGCAAGAGAAGGGAAAGTCATGCTCATGGCATTCTGGGGAAGGCTTGCTGATGACTCATCTTCAATGAGCACTTACACATGCACAAGTGACCCGCAGGTACAGGACGAGGGAGAGCAGAAGTCCTCCACTCCACAGGCACACGGTGTGCGTGAGGGCAGGAGCTCATGGTAGAAAGCACACAAACTCTGCTTAACACTCAGGGGGAAAACTCAGAGGAGCGCATTATGAACCTTCTGGAATAGATCTGTGACATGCTGTGTGGCCACTGCACTCTCAGAAGGCAAGTGTTAAGTATCCAGCAAGTGGCAGCCCCGCATTGCACACCTACAAATCAAAGTATCTGATTTGTGAAGTATCATTCACTAGCTGCTGACTTTCGCGACTCATTTCCACTTCCTGTGTCTCATTTTCCTTATCTGTAAAATGGGCAGAATGGGGGGGGTGCGTCACATTTAGATAGGGAACGTAAGCTACTTTGTTCAACATACCTCCACCACCGTAGGGACTCCAATAGTGTCAGGTAATATCAGTCATCATTGTCACCACTGCCACCATCACAAGCGTATAAACGCTGTGAGAAATGATACCGTAATCTGTTTTTCTCACAGCCACTTGCTCTGTACCTAGAAGAGTGTCTGGCACATTGCAGATGCTCACTAAACACTTCCTTAATGAAGAAATCCTTCATGACGCCTGCCAGAGGGTGATGACTTCTTCCCAGTTGAGAGTACAGATTCCAATGTTAAAACCAATCCCTTCCGTGATGCCCACCCTTTGTCCTTGCAAGCAAACCCCCCCGTGTGAGCTCTAGGCTGGAGAGTGAGGAGTTGAGAGACCACAGAACACCCACAACGCAGGTATTTTCAGAAAGCAGCTTAACAGGGGAGTCATCATGGGAAAGGGAGAGGAACAAATGGAGGGAAAAGAGGTTGAAACAGCAAAGCTCAGATCAGCTTACATCTCTGGATACACTGAATACTCCAGGGACAGGGCAGAGAGCAGGGAGGTCACGGGGAAGATCGTGAGGCACATGGGATACACGGAGTATGCTTCTCATCTACGGGATATGGGTGAAAAGATCCAAGACTTTATCCAAGACTGTATCGTCCAAGTAGGCACAGAAATGATAGCAAACAACTCAGTCTGCTCAGAAATACAATAGTCATTGAAGTGCCAGATCATTATGAGAATAGAAGATTGTAAGGACAGTTTTTCACCAAATGTGATACTGTATACCCACGGTGATACAAGGACAAAATTATTTTCCTTTTCATAAGTTATCCTGAAATACATTACAATAAATATGTATTTGGTATCCTATGATTTCACAACTGTTACTGCTTAGGGCAATGCTAGGAAGAAGAAAAGACAATCAACTTAAAGTCAATTTAAAGAAAAAATATTTATGATAGCAAAGGAGGCACATCTGTGACAGAAAGTTAACAGGCACATGCATGATTCCTCCTGCCGGGGGAAGCTGAGCAAGGCTGTAATCAACACTTTTGCACAGAGCTGGAAAAGTTGACATTAGCACCTTGGAGAGCAGCAACTGAATACTAAGTCTCTAGGGTCTCCCATAGGAAGGGACCTGTGTCAAAACCTCCACAGTTTCCTTAGGGACATTCAGGCTTTCAACATCATCAACCTGTTAGGTGTTATTCTAAGCAAGTCACTCAGTAGGAGGGGAAGCTGAATGGTTTTGTCTTGACTTCAGACCATCTTGCATGCCCGTACAGCCAGGCACGGGATGGGGATTTTTCAGAAGTTTCTGAAGACTTCCTCCTTTATCCCTTTTAATTTCAT
Organism: Ochotona curzoniae; assembly: GCF_017591425.1. Lineage (NCBI taxonomy): Eukaryota > Metazoa > Chordata > Mammalia > Lagomorpha > Ochotonidae > Ochotona > Ochotona curzoniae. The sequence continues at coordinate 11,825,017 of NW_024465421.1, forward strand.
GAGCTACTGACTTCCTACTTGATTTATTCCCGGCTTATGCAATGCTCCAGGAAAGGCAGCCCCGACACCTGGCAGGCTCCATGATTTGAACACAAGGAAATGTCAGAGAAGAGGTATGGCAAGGATTTTTGTTGGTTGGGTGGGATAAATTGGGAGCTGGCAAGGATAAGGTCAGACAGAGGATCTTCGTGGCACAATGGAAAAGTCCAACCAGAGCTGAAGCCAGGAGGAAGGCCCAGCAGCTCTATCCCCGGGGTAACAGAGCTCTCCTATCCCGAGTATCAGCTCTGGGGCTGAGTTCTCAGATAGAGTAGGAAGGAAGGGAGCCACTTCAAAACACGGACTTCTAAAGAGGCAGCCTGTACTCTTTCCCCTGCACCTTCTGAATGCAGAGAAGATCAAGGCCCTAGGGATTAATGCAGCCCCAGAAGAGAAGGGAGGCTTTGTCCCTTAGTCACAATATGAAGAGACAGGCTGAGGCCAGTATGGAAACCACACTTCCATCTTCTCTGAGCCAGTATGCTTTTAGGCATCGTCTCCCTCATAAAGAAGCTCAGGTGTCCCAACTGCCCTACACCCTAACTGCTTCCCCCCTGGGAGGAAGGACAAGCAACATGATCACAGGCTGAGAGCCACACACCCCGATTTGCACAGATGCACACCCAGGGGTCGCTTTCCCACTCCAGAAAGCTTGACTGGCTTCACTCCAGGGCAGGCCTCACTCCTGTTGGCTCCCAGAATTTCACCGCAAGAACATCCCAGCTGCGCTGTCATCTGCTCGTGTGATTTTCAGATTCCTGTTTACACGCTCACTGCATTTTCAAGTCCGCGTTCCTCTGAAATGTCTCAAAGGATACACTCAAGATGCGTGTGCATTTCATTGCTTGTGAATTTCCCCCTTAAACATCATTATGAAAAGTCTTACATTCTGGGTAAAAGATGTGTTTGCAGCAGAGTTTCTGGGTATAAGGACAGGATGTGTAACTTGCTCTGAAAGGCATTTTAAAAGTGGAGGGACCCACAGGGCTCCATGCACAAGAAAGCAAACAGTGAAACATTCATTGTAAAATCTCCGTGGGGGATTTTTTTTATGCAATTCTTCCAGCTTTTGTGTATTTTTAAATATTTTCACAAGACAATGTTGTGGACTCTGCTCATGAGCCCAGAAATCACACTCTTGGATTTGCTTTCATTTTTACTTGATATTAGGATAGGAAATCTTTTCAAGATTGTAGAAAAATGGGTGTGGGGGAATATCATTCTTTTGACTGTATCATGAATATATCTTTCAGCTTCAACCATCATATCATCAATGGACTTTTGGGCTACTGTCATCTTTGTTGTTGTTGTTGTTACCAATTGGTTCTAGTAAATATCATTTCACACAGATCCCTGTACTGCTCAGTGTGAGCTTCTTCATATTTTGCAGATTAATATTCACTCCAGAACAAGAACCTCCCCTAACCCTGTCCCACCCCTAATCCAAACCTATGAACATGGCAAGAGTAGGGTCAGAAAAACAACCAGAAAACCTTCATTTAAACTTTACAGCACACTTAAAAAAAAACACTTGGATCATTCCAACCACTGCCCATGAAGCACAGAGTTTGGCAAAGCTGAAGTTAAAAATCGAAGGCGTCTTAAAAATACAGGGTTAAGAGTAAAATTCTGAGAAGTAAGGCTGAGTCATAGTGAGTCACACATTCAAAGGCTCTGGGATAGAAGTTCTAGAAAGTTCTACCTCCAAGAACAAGCCCCCACCTCTGTTGAGTTCTCTGCCAGGTAAACAATGTTTCACCTGTGTAGTGGGAAAGTCAACTCTCCAATTTGCTCTTCTTCCTCGGCAGACTTGTTTGGAACTCAAGAGTCTTCACACTTGTTTCCTGCCCTGTTTCAGGTTCACAGGTGTAATAATGCCCATGTCACAGGTGTAATTCCCTAGTCACTGCACAGAAGATCACAGAGCTTCACAGCATGTTTTTTTGGGACAGACCTGCTACCATGGGGGTCTTGGGAAATGAAAGCCCTCCAGGCTGATCTGTTTCATCTTTGCAGGGTGGGTGGGGTGAGGGGTGGAGCCTCACACTCCTCCGTTCCTCTGCAGGGGACTGACTTCTGTATTCATCCAAACTGCAAAATGCTGCACGCATGAATTCAAGCATAACACCAAGGTGGGCATAACTTGAGTTGCAAATGATTGTTATATATCTTGAAAAGGATCACAGGGTGTTTGTTATTCCATCCTGCTTCCATGACATACCATTGTTTTCATCTTTGATTTATTTGATGCTCCATCCCCAGTCTGGAACAGAACTCTCAATTATTGTAACAGTTTCCATGGAAACATATGATCTATTCGCTCTCATCTCCTCACTGTTCCCTGATGATCCATTCTCCCATTACCCCACTCCCATCCCCAGCCCCAATCCTTGCCATAAGGCCCTCTGGAACTTTTATTGCTTCATCAGAAATTCTCCATCCTATATTAGTAAGTGATCAAACACATGTGCACAGTATGCTGACTTTTGAGTTAACAAGGATGTGCATAAAAGTGTTAAATTAGCAGAGAGAGGTCGTCAAGACGAAAACTAAATGAACCAGTGCTCACCTATGGAGGCCAGCAGCAAGGAGAGTCAGAGAAAGAAAGTATGACCTAGTGACAACGTGAGAAAAGTAAATGGAGTGAAGAAGGAGTTGAGTGGCCACCTGCAGTGGGGGTTAGGGGAGACCTCAGAGAGCGGACAACACCTAAGTGGAGAAGTGAGCGACACAGAGCAACACAGCATCATAAAAGCATGAAGGGAGGAAGTGTGTTTCAGGAACCTAAGAGCTGCCACTATGGTCAGAACGTGGTGGGTGCTGGGGAGAAAAAAAAAGAAGAGAAGCAGCAGCCAAGTAGAGAACAAGGTCAAGTTACAGAGGCTGGGAGAAGTCAAGGACATAGCTGAGAATTTATGCCAATTGTGATGGGAGGTCATTGGAGAGTGGGTTTTTGTAGGTGAGTATTTTGTTTACTTGAAAGGCAGAGTTGTAAAGAATAGAAACAGAACCTTCCATCTGTTGATTCATTCCCTCAATAAGCACAACAGCTGGAACTGGGCCAGGCTGAAGCCAGGAGCTCGGAATTGCATACAGGTCTCTCACATGGGTGGCAGGGGCCCAAGTATTTGGGCCATCTGTTATTTTCACAGGTGTGTGAGCAGGGATCTGAGTGAGAAGTGGAGAGCCAGGATATGAACCAGTGCTCACATGGGATGTTGGTATCACAGGTGATAACTTAATAGATGCGCCACAACACCAGCTCCATTGGAGGATTTTAAGGAGTGAAATGACTTGACCTAATGCAAGTTTTTAAAAATTACTATGGCTGGGGGCCAGCACTGTGGCAATAGCAGGTTTAAGCTTCTACCTACGGTGTCAACATCCCATATGCATATTCTACACCCAGCTCTGATCCCAGCTCCCAGATAATGTGTCTGGGAAACCCAGTGAAAGATGACCCAAGTTCTTGGGCTCCTGCATCCACATGGGAGACATGGAAGAAGCTTCATGTTCCTGTGTTTGTATTAGCCCAGCTCTGGCCTTTATGACCATTTGGGGATTGAACCAGTGGATGGAAGAGCTCTCTCCTCCATCTCTCTCTATAAATCTGCCTTTCAAATAAAAACATCACACATCTTAGAAATTACTGTGGCTGACAAATGGAAAGTATAATGATCACAGATACGAGACTGAGTGTGGGAAGCTAGTCGGGAACAAGTGGGTGGTTAGGGTGGTGCACGTGGCTTCGATCAGGATTGCTTTAATGAAGACGGAACCAAGTCAGGGCAGGTGTGATGCACTTCAGAGAGCTGTCAGGATTTGTTGATGCATCACACTGGGTGGTAGGGAAGGCTACGAAGCAAACAGGGGAACTGACAGATAGCTCCCCAATTCTTGGCTTGTGCTACAAAGAAGAGGAGGAAAGAAACTTGTAATTTTTGCACACCTGAGAACGTGACATGAAATTTAAACGAGGCATCTTTGTGGCACACAAAAAGAACAAAAGACTCCAAACAACACTAAGCCGATCAGGGATATGTATAACACCTGCCCAACTTGAGGAAAGCCCCTCTTCATGGCATCTGTAAAAGCACCTAGGATCACTTGACACGCCTCAGGGTCACTCTCCAGCCGTTCAACAAGAACTGTTTCCATTTTTGGCTCTCAGGGTCAACTTTTCCAACAGGCAAATCTCATCATGTCACATCTCTGCTTCAAAACTTTGCACAGCTCCCTCTGTGCTGCGAATACAATGCTAACTCCTCATCGTAGTTGATGAGGTTTTGCACAATCAGGCCCTTGATTGCCTCTGTGACCTCATACGCCATCATCACCTCCTCCTGGGCCCTGACACCTTCTGCCGATATTGAAAATGCACCCCAGGCCCTTCACACATGCTAGAAACCCCTTCCCAGCACTTAGAAGAATGCATGAGGATTCATTCTCATCCTTCCATCTCAGCTTTACTGTCACCTTTCCAGCCTGAAAGGAACACCCTCCTTCTGTCTTCACCCACTCTTGATCAGCTTGGGACACAGAACTCCACTCATTTCCTTTACAGCACTCATTCCAAGCTCAGGTAAAGGTCTCGTAACTCTCACATGTGCCTGCCCTGGGAGCTGTTCCTTCCCGAGTGGACACAGTCACCACGCCATACTGTACCTTGCCAAAGCTGCCTTTTCCCAGCACCATCAGGAAGTTAAAGTCAGTCAGTTTCATCCGGTCCCGGTTGCCATTGTTGTCAAACTTGGAAATAGTGTTGGTTGTCTTTTCTTCTGGAGTCTTGGTCCCTTGGCCAATCTTAGCCCTCTGGAAGAGGAAGCATATAGCAAGTATGAGTTGGGTTTGAGGACACACTTGGAGAAAGACACTGCACTCACCCACTGGACACTGGAGTTTCCGCAGAGTGGGTACCCTCTTCCTGGGAGACACATAGCCAGATGACGCATCTGCAAATCTCCAACCTCTGTTAGCCTTCGGCATCTACGACTCCTATCCCTGTGTCTCATTGCTCTCACCAGGAACTGTCATCTTGAAACCTATTTATTCATGCATCTTAATTTTATTTGGAAGACAGAGATAATGTTCCAACCTCTGGTCTCTCCCCAACTTCCTTCAATAGCCAGAACTGAGCCGGGTCCAAGTCAACAGCCCGAGTGTTCCATCAGGACCTCCTGCAGGTGTGGCAGAAACCCTGGCACATTAGCTATCCCGTTACTTCCCAAGGTGTGCATTAGCAGGGAGCAGGAATCAAGAATGGAGCCAGGATTTGAATCCAAGAATTGTGATGTGGGAAGCAGGGGCCCCAAGCAATGTCATATGGGTGCACCCAACGCCTCTCCAGGAACTGTCACATTTCCTCTCCTCCGTGTCCCTAAAGCTCATCTATGTTCTTCACCTCTGCCAACACTACCTGCCAGCACCTCTCACTTTTCACTGGTCTGTGTGGTCAAGCTTCACCTGACTCTGCAACCTTATCACTTCTCAGGCTTCTCTTCTCTACAAAACCCAGTTTCATGATCCTTTCACCGCCCCCCCCCCTTCAGTGCGCCAAGCCCTTGGCACCTGCCATTTGCTGCCCACTCTTTCCCTATCCCCAAACTAGTTATTGCCTCCCGTGTACACCTCCACAGGGGAGCTTTCCTTGATTGCCTCAGTCTGAACCTGGCTACCCTGCTGCGTCCTTTCTTCATTCACTTCATTTCCCATTAACAACGGTCTGCTTTCCCGCCTGTGAGAAACTATGAGGGTCAAGAATAGGTCTTTAATTATAATAATGATAATAACAATGCTAATACTATTTCTACTATACTACTACTAATACTAATAATAAGGCATGGCACAAAGGCTTAATTGGTTAATCCTCTGCCTACGAGAGCCAATATCCCATATGAGCACCATTTTGTGTTCTTGGCTACTCCACTTTCCATCCGACTCCCTGCTTGTGGTCTTAGGAAAGCAATGGAGGATGGCCCAAAGCCTAGGGACCTTATACCCATGTGGGAGACCCAGAAAAGGCTCCTGGGTCCCAGCTTTGGATTAGCTCTGCTTCAGCCATTGCAGCCATTTGAGGAGTGAACCAGCAGATGGAAAATCTTTTTGTCTGTCCTTTTCTCTTTAAGTCTGCCTTTCCAATAAAAACAAATACATCTTAAAAAAAAAAGTGATCTATCTTTGCTTATTTGAAAGTCAGAGTACAAGATAAAGTAGGAGAGAGAGAGAGAGAGAGAAAGAATCTCCCATCCATTGGCTCACTCCCCAAGCATTCCCGAAAACCAACATTGGGACCGCCCAAAGCCAAGAATCCGGAGCTCAGTCTGGGTTTCCCACAATGGGTGGCAGGAGCCCAAGTACCTAAGTCACCCCCTGCCTCCTCCCCGGCTACTTGTTAGCAGGAAGCTGGGTAGGCAGTGGAGCGGAGACTTGAATACAGGCTCTCCACCATGGCTTGTGGACACCCTAAGCAGCATCTTAACCCCCCACGCTGCATGCACACTCCAGGAAGATGTCATCTTCTCCCCATTTTTCCTGACAAGCAGTGGAGCTCTCAGCTCAGTATCTGCTGTGTAATGGACGTGTGACGCCTAAGTGTGTCTTCCATGCAGTGGGCAGGGGCTCCCTGCTGTGAGCCTCTGGCCAGTGGCCTCTAGGAGCAGCAAATGCTTTGGGATAAGGAGAGAGCGGGACATTAATGGCCCATGACACGTAGTGCCCAGGTTTTTGTGACTGGCCTCAATTGTACCAGAGAACGAAGACCATGCACTAAAAGGTTCAGCTTGGACTTCTGACTCTGATACGGCTCAGTCACGTGGTCCTGAATCAGCTCAATGGCTCAGGACACCCTCCTACGAAACATGCCAGCCCCTCCATGGGATATTCCTTACTACGTTTCTGGAACATTCATGCTCCTTGAGAAACAGCCACATCCCTGAGGTTGACCATGGGCCATCACTAGCTCCTGGCCTGGGACACAGAGATGGGCAAATCTCCAGGCTTCCTGAGACCAAGCTTCTGTCTGCAACCCCCCCTTTTTGAGTTTGACATCTCTCTTGGATCTCTTTGCATCTTCCACTGCTGCTGCCTGGTTCTCCCGGACCAGAATTTTTCTTTTCCAAAATAGCAAGTGTAGGTAAGAGAGAGGGAAAAGTTACCCAGCCTGGCTTTAGGCTTGTTGAGATTCCATCCTGCAGTGGCTTGTTCAGAGCTCCTCTGAGGGCTCATTTACACCGTCACCATCCATAGACTAAGCATCCACCATTTTATGTGTCTTTTTTTGTAATTAACAGTTAAAAAAAAAATAAGGTGGGTACGCTGCAATGCACAGATCTTCAGTGCAGGGTTCTATCAGTTTTGACAACTGCAATATACTCAGGGAGGTCACATGCCGAACAGGCCAAACGTGATACAAAGCACTTCTTCACCCTCAGGAGAGTCCCCGTTAACCTCCCTTCTGCCCAGAGGCACCCTCTGTGCTGGCATCCTTCCCTACAGGTCAGTTTTGACTGCTCTTGAATTTAATTAAGACAGAATCAAAGAGTAGGAGGTCTTCTTTCCATCTGGGTTTCTTCCTTCATCAGAATGCTCTTGAACTTCACCTGCGTTGTTGCCTGAATTGCCCAGGGTTTCCTATGCGGGGCTGAGTAGCATCCATTGTTTGTGCTCATCTGTTCTCTGTGTGAGCATTCGAATTGTTTCCATTTTGGGGGGCTGCTATCAAAATTGCTGTGAACACAACTTGGCTAAGTTATTTTGTAGAAAGACAGGCTGAGACTTAAATGTCTTTGGGATTGGGGTCAGGATCATGGCACAGTGGATTAATGCTGATTAATCACCAGAGTGCTGATTCTGGTTCCAGCTGCCCTGCTCCCAATCCAATTCCCTGTTAATGTGCCTGACAAAGTATCCAGGCCCTTGCCACCCCTGAGGGAAGATCTGGAAGAAACTCCCTGTCAGTCTGCCCTTCCAGTAAGTATATATTAACAACAACAACAACCATGTGGTTGTATTTGTGAGTTTGCAGTTAGGATTCCCTGAACTGCAGACAGAGATCTAAGGGCATCTTACTCCTAATGGCGACTGCAATAAGAACGAACCTAGGGCAGAAGTGGCACTGACTTTCTTGGGCTTATACCATCCCCAATCCTCTTACCCTGTACTCTGAAAGTCACACTGGCCCGAACACTGTCCCTCCTATCCGCCACACCCCACGATCTCTTTACGATGGCATCTCCCACCTTCTTTGAATTCTGACTCAGAACCCTTCAGATCACACACTCTGACCTGTGAAGTCCCAAGTCCTGTCCCCCGGCTCCCACTCTAGCTCATAAGCTTTCCTGGCCCATCCTTCCTGCAGGTCCCAGTGCACAGGGACTGTGAAGCAACCATGGAGCTTACACCATCCAATCCCTTCATTTGACTCTGCTTAGACAAACCAGCAATAAAGCACATTCTGGAAAGGGTTTGGCTGCTTTTTCTTCTTCTTTTTTTAATCCTTCAGGGAGCAGCAGGTAGCTGACAGCTTCACCTGGGGGTCCTTCTTCTGAATGCATGCCCACCTCAGTTTGCTTTTGTGACTTTTCTCATGGGAATAGTCTCTCACCTTCCAGAATCTAGACCAGAAGCCTGAAAATGCTACAGATCTAGTCGGCGTTGTGTTTGTTATTATTTTAACATTTAAATTAATTGCTATTCTCTACAGAAAATCAAGAGTCATCTGCTAGAAGCCCTGCTGTGTAGTTTTCTTTGAAGACATGGATCCAGTAATACAGAGTGGGACCAGGGACTTCCCCTTTTAGTTCTCGGCCTGGCTGCTGAAAGCACTGACTCTGATTCCATCACGAAGAGTCTTTGAAGGACAGGCACCTGCCACGTGTCCTTCCCAACAACCCCATCCCACCACCACAGGTTCCAAGGAGCCTCATACCCAGCCGCCACTCCATCAAAGAGTGAGTATTTCAAAGGTGAGACCCAAATTAAAATTGTCCTTTCTCTTGCTGGGCAGGATATGCCTACAGAAACAGGAATACACTAATGGTTGTCTTTCATGTCTGCAATTTAGAGGCCCTAGAACACGGCGCTCAAAGAGAAAGCAAAAAGCACTTTCCAAGGCGCACAAGGGGATAGCAACTCCTCAGCAGCCAGGCCGCAGTCTCCATTTCCGATGACGAATGCCTGTCCCAACTTACACTACAGACTCTGTCACCGCCAACCACCCCCACGTACACTCCCAGCTGTTCCACATGACAGGCACAGCCCTAAGTGAGGAGTCCCTGTAGCTTCTCTCCCATCCTCTCGTGAAGCCCACAAGCTTGGCTTATTCCAAGCAGGGAGCTGATAACAACAGGGACAGCAATGCCACTAGCACTGACATTAGAATCCTTATGATATGCTAGACACATCTCGGTGCATTACGTTATCCAAGTCTCAGGAAGCAGACAAGGCAAGAGGTGTGGTCATATCTTGCCACACAAGAGGTGAACATCCTGAAGTAACTTGCCAGCAGTCACTCTGGAGCAGTCTGCACCCCTGGGCTCCAAGTGCAGGCAGTCTGCATGCTTAACTGCGAAGCCACATGGCACTGATGCAGCCACTAGTGTGCTGCCAGGCCCACCCCACACTCTTCTACATCCAGGGCTGCTCACTGCAAACACCTGTCATGCTCTGCCTTGGGGCTTGTTTCTGGCAGCAGGAGCAGGCCCAGCCCAGAAGCAGCCTGGAAATGCGGGAAGCAGCCTTCATTCAGCTGATGGGCAACACCTCAGCTTCCTATCTCTGGTTTGGGAGACTCAGGTCTGTACTCCGTGCAGACTCTCGGAGCTCTCCTACAGGATTAAATCCCAGCTGCACCATATTCCTTTGGTATGCATGGAGAACTGTTGCTGTCCCCCAACTCCCCGCCAAAGATGTCTGCTGTCACATAACATGGTAGAATACTGGCATATAACCTACACAACCCTCCACGTATTTTGGTTTGATTTACAACACCTATCTCAGTGTAGCTGGTACATAAATCGGTGTTACACTGTCTCGCGGAGGGAATGACAAGAAAAATCAGTCCTTGCTCAATACAGACACAGTGTATGCTTTTGAATATTTTCATTGTTGGATCCAAGGGTGCAGAAACCATCCTGATTGCTTTTCTTTTCTTTTTTTTTTTTAAGATTTATTTCATTTTTTATTGCAAAGTCAGATGCATGGAGAGAAGGAGAGGCAAGAGAGGAAGATTTCATCCAATGATTCACTCCCCAAGTAACTGCAATGGCTAGAGCTGGGCAGATCCAAAGCAAGGAGCCTGGAGCTGCATCTGGGTCTCCCAGGCAGGTGCAGGGTCCCAAGGCTTTGGGCCATTCTCGACTGCTTTCCCAGGCCACAGGCAGGGAGATGGGAAGCAGGGTTGCCTGGGTTAGAACCAGCGCCCATATGGGATCCCGGTGTGTTTAAGGCGAGGACTTTAGCCACTAGGCCACCGCAGCAGCCCCACTTCTTTTCTTTACCTCACTTCCCCATGAGCCTAGGCTGCTCGCAGGGATCACCTCCTAAGTCAACCAGCTGCACCAGAGTCTGTTTCTAGGGAGACTCAAACCCAGGACCATGGCCAGCTCTCGGGGTTGGACAGTTACTGAACTCCTCCTAGCCTCACTTTCCTCATCTGGAAGGGCGAGCTAGAGGAGGAAAAGTGTTCTGGAGCAGCGGCTTGGTATGCCTGTGTCTCACAGTGGGACTGGGGTGCCTGGCTTTGAGTTCTGACCCAGCCCCCTGCTGATGCACATCCCGGGAAGCCAGGAAGCAGCAGGTACTTGGGTCTCGGGCACCCACCTGAGAGCTTCAGCTTGGGCCAGCCCCAGCTGTCACAGGAATTCAGGGAGTGTATCGGAGGATGGAAGGTCTGCCTCAGTCTATCTCTCCATCCCTCTGCCACTTTGCCTTTCACACAGAAATAAATCAAGAAACTCACACATTCTACAGCAAAAGAAAAACGGGAGTCATGATAGAACCTACTATTCCGGATTGTTACGAAGATTAAATTAAATGAGCGCCGTGTGTTTGTCAAGCACTTAGTAGAATAAATGGCACACGGTGGGCACTTAAACGTAAATTCTGAGACTTTCAGGAAAGCCACCCACCCATAATCAACCAAAACAGAGAATTTCCCTTCCTGACCCACCGGCAAGCCCACCATCGGACTGAAAGCACCCCCAAGCTGATGTTCCAAAATACACCACGGGTACTAACTCTACCACACACACCCCACCATAAGACTCCACTACCCCCATTGCCGCAGCTCGATTGGACTGTCACCCAGAATTCCTCCAGATAAGAGCTTTCAAATAATTCCTGAGTCATTCCCGGCGCTAATTAGTTCTTGCACAGGGATTATATTTCTCACGTTCAAGGTCAACCGAACCTCCAGTTTGTGTCTGAGAACAATTTTCGGTCTGTTGGAAGCCTTTTTTTTTTTTTTAATCAACCACTACAGTATGGAATGATTATGATTCAGGCATAAACAAGCATTTACAGAGCTCTGGCTAGAAAGAAAGGGACACATTTTGCTGCGTGCAGATAGCACCATCCTTCATTCAAGCCAATTCTTGGCCCAGACAAATCCTGCGCTCAGCGAGGAAATGTTTTCCTGGGTGCTCAGAAATGTCACCCCAGCTGCCCCAGGACAGGAGACATCATTTTACAAAACCTGAACCTTCATTTTGTACAAGAAAAGATTGGCTTTGTTTTTTTTCCCCCTTTTCTTTTTAAATCCACCATAGTATATTTTCAATACACAGCAAAGAGACACCACTTTGTCATAAAGCTGAGGGAGGGGGATGGAGCACCTGCCCGGGGAAGACACCTTCCCACATTCATGTCTAAGAAACAGCACCTGGTTCCCACTTCACTTGATGCAAGGGTCCTTTTCATCAGTTCATGTGGGCTTGAGCAGGCTCTGTGGCAATGACCTTCACTTGTCAAGGTCACTGGAGAAGAACCCATCAGCCTGAGGTTAATGTGTTTATCTCATTTGTTTTCTGCAGTGCCTACAGGATCAGTCTTCCACGGTCCAGGCTGTGTGGAAGACACAGACACCAGACAGAGGACCTGGGACACGAGTTCTAGAAAGTTGAGTGGGAAACTCACATGATTTGAGACATACAACAAAATCCTGGCACGACTCTGCCCCCCTGGAGCTCAGCCATCGTCTCATTCTTCCCTTGCTGTACACCTTGGCTCTGTGCTGTGCTCACACGGGCCTTTCATGTGACACAGCTGCCATGTGACTCCTGACCACGGAGCCCTTGCACATGCTGTTCTCAGATTGCAATGCCCTTTCTGCTCTTCTCTCCTGGCTAAATTCTATTGCCATTCCTTCTAAGACACCTCCTCTTTTCTCAAATATACTCTCAAAAATACTTGATCTCTCATTTGGTCATCGTGAGTGACTAATAATTCCTTTCATCTTAGCCATGCTGTTTTACACAGTTCTCTAGGTTTGGTAGGCCATCACTGCTTACCCAGAATTAATGATCTTCTACCAGATGCAGTACATTGAGCTTTTGTGAACAAAACAATGTGTTCGCCCTCATGGAACTACTTTAAAACCACTGCACACATGTCCTTAGATTTACTCTATCCAAAACATTTCTTTTGTACCAGTGGGCTGTGGTCTGTGCCCCTGCTGTTCCCATGTGGCTTAACAGAGGGGCAGTTTGTCTCAGGAGAAGGGAAGGGGGTTAGCTCAGAGTGCAGTAGAACCAAAAGCAAATCAGAGCCAAGGTCATCAACCTGACAGATACAACTACTAAAGGAAGGATCCAGCCATGGAACTTCATGGAAGCACCAGCCCAATCAACTCCACGTGCCCACAGTTCAGTGCCATCCCGCCAATAGAGCTGGACGCAGCCAGTGCATCAGCAGACCTAGCAGGTCTGGTCCCTGAAACACATCACTCCACGACCTGCTTCTTCCACCATGCTGTCTCTACCATTTTCGTCCAACCTGGGCAGCGAACAAGTGCTTTTGAGGAAAAATGTATGAACATGAATAAGGGCAGACAGATGAGAGCAACTTCCTAAGACATAGGACTCTGTCTTGGGGTCCTGAAGTATACGTAGGAGCCTTCTAGGAGGCAGAATGGCACAGGAAAGAGCCATGAAGGATTCTGGTAGGACTACACACCGTAAGTAAGAAATACAGCACAATGCTGATGGACCGGCTCCTATGGATGCAGAGAACAAGCAAGCAAGCTCACCTCGAATTTCTGCCGTAGTTCTTCATTGCCTTCGCTTCCCTCCGGCGGCACAGGCACGTTGAAGTACTCGCCTTCCTCCTGGCTCAGCAGCTTAAACCTTAAAGGGAGACAAGCGGTCAGGACACTTCCAGTGCCTCTCAACTTGATATCACTGTGTCGAAAAGGAGCCTAGTAAAAGCTCTACTTGGAAATGAAGCATGTGGAGATTTTTTATTTTGCATTGTGTCTTGTGTCTTGATCTGTGTGTGTGTGTGTGTGGTGTGTGTAGCCAAGTACAGCGCCTACTTTTGTAACAATTCCATGGACATCAAACAACATATACATTCCCTATTAATTGGATGCATCATTATCTCACTCCACACACAGTTTTCTCTGTGACATCATTCAATTACTCTACAGTAATTTGTTTTTACCTAATTGGTTATTCAGGAAGTGCCCTTCCTGTGCTGAAAGACAGGTACCAAGATCATCCACGGTCAGTGCATTTTTATCAAAGTCTCCCAACATTTTCACTACCTTCCTCTCCACTCGTGAGGCCACCTTGCCACACCCAGTGTTCAACTGAATCGGGATGACCACGAACTTATCTCCCTAGTGCTCCAGCCCCGGAGTCAAGCTCTGCCTGGGTGTCAGGCTTGCCCCTGCCTGGTTGGATAACCTCCTGCAAGCTGGTGGGGGGGGCGGCTCCCAAGCCTTTGTCCTTCTCATCTATCAGCTGGGATAAAAACCCATTCTTACATAATGGCTGTGAAGCTGAAATGAAATGCTGCATGTGAAAAAAAAAATTCAGGGCGTAGCTTAGCATTCAGCAAGGGTTCAATAAATGGCATCATCATTGTCGTTATTCCTGCCATTATTGTAATGAATATGCCAGATTCAATTTGATTGTTGACCACAAAGATGCATCTAGCTGTTCCAAGGATGGGTTGAGACTGAGAAAGGGGGTGGGGGAGGCCTGAGGGGGAGGGCATTCCAAAGGCATTTGGTTCACTAGTGAGGAAGAAGAGACCCCAAAACTCTCAACTCTCTAACCAAAATTGACAATTTCCATCCATTTTTCCCTCTCCAGTCACAAATCTCTCAGCCAGCTTCTGTAAATAGAGGAATTCAACGTATGGGTGACAAATTCAGCATCTGTGCCTCCACACTTAATATCCATTTATCTTCTTCCAAATCTCTGCTGCAATCGCCAACAGAGATGCAAAAACAGGGAAACATCTGTATGTTTGCTGGAAACCAAGGAGGGTGCCATCCACACGGCAAGGACTTCCAGGAATCGCTCAAGTGATGCTGCAAGAAGGTGCAGCGGCGGTTGGCAAACTGAAATCACGTGTCCCTCTGTGGACGGGGATCCATCTGTGTATTATGCCAACAAAAGATTTTTAAAAGTAATAATACGTTTACTTTTACAGGACATTTTCACTCTTCCTTGCAAAGAAAGCACCAAGTAGAAAATCAATGTTGTTCAAGGCCAAGTAATGTTGCTAAGCAAAGCCATGAGCCTAAGGCTCCCTCCCACAACCCCTTTACCACAGGGAGATGAGCAGAGAGCAAGCGTTAATGAGTCTTAAGAACATACCAGAGCCCCCCGAGACTTTGCTCTCTACAGCAACCTAAAAGCATTGGCAAAAGAATAGCTGTAGCAGGGGCAACTGCTGTAATATCACTTGGGTCCCAACAGGGCACAATCCAAATTCACATGCCGTCTCCTTCTCTGAAGAAGACAAGCAGAAGGGCATCGAGCAGCTGCCGCCAGCAAATGGGGCCAGAACTAATCACGTGAGTCAGACCACCGGGGGCAGGTGAGGAACCCCGACTCCCGCCCATCTTCAGGAGGTAACAGGTACACTGGCCCCAGCGTGCGCTCCTGGTGACCTCAGCGGACAAGCTGGCTCGAGGACACTGATCATGCGGCCTCCAAATTAGGACCCCTGTGGCCATGAGTCAAGAGGAACAGGGACCCCTTCCGAATCTGAGATGCAGGAAAGCAACGCGGGCAGAGATCTCTCCAAGGAGCCGCCTTGTTGTCCACTGTCCCCGGATGGAACCTTCTCTCCTAGACCCAGGGAACCAGGAAGCCTGACAGAGCCTGACAAGGCATTCAAGACCACAGAACTCCCTCCCGTCACGTGGATCTGAAAGGTTAGAACAGACACGGGTCATTTCCCGGCTGCCGCTTCTTGCTAGGAGGATGCTCAAGTAAAGAGAACAGGGAGTGAAAAATCCAACATTCCCATAAAGGGAATGTGAGATTAGGTAGTACTTCCCATGAAATAGAGCTATTAGCAGAAGAGGGGAAAATTCTCAAACACATGCAATTCATACTGCCAATGAGATTCTAGAAGCAGTTACATCTGTGAAAAGATATATATCTGAGACGAGGAAAAATTACTTTCAGAAGAAAAATACATTCACTGAATTTAAAAGTCTGCTGGAGACAGGACGGATAATTTAGGTAACAATTAGAAGATAAACCTGAGAAATTTTTCCAGCAGTTGGTTTAATAATTATTAGATTAGATTGGAGTTGAACGGATGCCTTAATTACAACTAAAAAATGGGCATATTACCGAAATTAACATACAACATAAAAAGGAAGACTAACAGAACAAACACATCAGCAAAGACATGCAAATATCCTTCTTTTGTAAAAGTTCATCTAAGTCAGTAAGAAAGCCAAAGACAAGACATTTACCAATATAAACAGACGGCACTACGCAAATAAAAATAATAAAACGTCAGAAATAAAAATACATATTTTTTTGCATCCCCTCTTTGAAATTCACATCAAATGTTGGGAGAGAGAAATAAAAAGTCTCACACAGCACTGATAAGAATGTAAATTGATCTCAACGCTGTAAAAGGCTATGGTGAATACTTCAATAATGCATTATTCTCAAAGCCATCCATTTCCAGCTTAGGAATCTATTAGAAAATAATTAAATCTATGCACTAAGTTTTCCCTACAAGTGTGTTGATCGCGAAAGTATTTTACAGATAAGCACTGCACACTTTATAATAAGAATATAATTATAAAATTGGAGCAGAAATAGACAGTGAACCAAGTGAAGCTACTACAAATGAGGCAGGGGTGGACACTGTGGCATGGCGCATTAAAATGCCTCTGGAAACTCCTGCACACTTGCAAGTGTTCGAATCCCAGCTAGTCTGCTTTGCCTCCAGCTTCCCGCTAATACATCTGAGAAGGCAGCAGATGCTGGCTCAGTTCCTGGAGTTCCTGCTATTCACGTAGGAGACCTGGATGGCACACCTGGCTCCTGTTTCAGAAACTGGGACATGAACTAGCAAACAAAAGACCTCTGCCTCTACCCGCTCTCTGTCATTCCGCCTTTCAAATAAGTAAACGAATTTTTTTTAATACAAGAAAAAATCTGGTGGTCCAAGATTATAGAATGACAGGGAAGCCCTCATAAAACATTAAGCAGAGACTGTAGCTACAAGGGTTTTTTTTTTTTTTAAGATTTATTTATTTTTATTGGAAAATCAGATTTACAGAGTGAAGAAGAGACAAAGAGAAAGATCTTTTTCACTGGTTCACTCCCCAAGTAGCCACAATGACCAGAGCTGAGACGATTGGAAGCCAGGAACCAGAAGCTTCTTCCGGATCTCTCATGTGAGTGCAGGGTCCCAAAGCTTTGGGAAATCCTCTACTGCTTTCCCAGGCCACAAGCAGGGAGCTGGAAGGGAAGTGGAGCAGCTGGGACATGAAGCGGCAGCCTGCATAGGGGATCCCAGCAGTTGACAAGTAAGCCACTAGGCTACGATGCCAGGCCCTGTTGCCACCAGTTTTATAGTAAGAGTCCATTCTGGTCTTACACACACATGCACAGACACACAAACACAAGCATGAGGTCACACACACACACACACGAAAGTCTCTTAATAGTGTTAAATAGAGCCTATCTCTAGTTGCTGGCGCTTTTTATAATGCTTTGCGATAATTTCAATTTTTCTAAGTTACATCAATAATAGTTATTCACACGTACAGAGTGCTTATTGTAAATGAGACGCTGGGCACCTCGTTTGTGATAGGAGCTAGTCTAATATGACAGCCGTCCTGGGACGTGATCACCCCTACTGTCTCCATGGGGGGGTGGGAGACACAGGTGAGGGGGAGTGACATGTTCAAGGGTTCCCAGCTACCAAGCAGCGGAGCAGAAATCCCGGTAAAGCAACATTTAGTGAGACATAACGTCGACTTAAGATCTTTACTGCTTGGTCAGAAAGAGAAAATATTTAGACAACAAAGTACTGTAACAGACTGTAGATGCGGAGACAGCTCCCTGCGGAAAACGAGGGAAGACCTTCAGATTCCGTTTTTGCTTTTTCTTTAGTTTTTGAATAAAAAATCACACCAAATGTCAGATAAAGGAAGCATAAAAAGAGTGGGCAAGTGTCTCCTAGGCAAAGAGGATCCACCAAGCACTATCCAGGATCACCACGTCCCAAGAGAGAACGCTGTGTCACTCCCCCACTCCCCGTCTCTTGCCGAGTAGGAAAAATCCTGGGCCCGGTACGGTGGCCTAGCAGCTAAAGTCCTCGCCTTGAACGCGCCAGGATCCCATATGGGTGCCGGTTCTAATCCCAGCAGCTCCACTTCCCATCCAGCTCCCTGTTTGTGGCCTGGGAAAGCAGTCGAGGAAGGCTCAGATCCTTGGGACCCTGCACCTGTGTGGGAGACCTGGAGGAAGTTCCTGGCTCCTGGCTTCACATCAATGCAGCACCGACCACTGCGCTCACTTGGGAAGTGAATCATCAGACAGAAGAAAGAAAAAGTCCTGATAAGGCTCTCCTAGGCCCTGCCCCTCAGTCTCTGGACCTGATGCTCCATGGGGCATCTCCTCCTTAAGCTAGCTCCAGCTGCACAGGCTGAACCTCCTCCGATCCAGCACGCTCCTGCCCCAGGGTCTTTGCACCGGTTCTTAGCTCTCCCCAGACACCACACTGCTGACTGCCCCCACTCTGGGCAACTCTTTGCTTCTCTGTCATTTTTTTTAGTGAATCCTTTTCTGAACACCCTGAAATCTCCTAAGTGCCTCTCCGTCCTCATTCCTCATGGACTGTTCTCGATCGGATTCTGGACTACTTTGCTCCTGGTGTCTCAGTACAGCAGGAGCAAGAGTGTGTATTCCATGAGCCAACGGATCAATGAATGAATGAATGAATGAACCCCAGCAACAAGGTAAAGCCACAGGAGACAAGCACTAACTTCAACAAAGGTAACTTTATGCCAATAATATCCTGCTGGAAGAGTTGTGTGGCTAATAATATAGCCACAGCATATAAAGAAAAACACTTCAGTTAAGAAAAAATATTGGAAAATTTTACTGGGGAAATCTCACAAGTGTTACACATTTAAGAAAAACCACAAGAAAATAGAAAAGCATGAAAGACGGGCCCAGCGTGATGGCGCAGTGGTTAAGGTCCTCGCCTTGCTCGCCCAGGATCCCATATGGGTGCCGGTTCTAATCCCAGCAGCCCGGCTTTCCATCCAGCTCCCTTCCTGTGGCCCGGGAAAGCAGTCGAGGACGGCCCAAAGCTTTGGGACCCTGCACCCGCGTGGGAGACCCGGAAGAGGCTCCTGGCTTCGGATCGGCATAGCATCGGCTGTTGCGCTCACTTGGGGAGTGAATCATCGGATGGAAGATCTTCCTCTCTGTCTCCCCTTTCTGTATATCCGCCTTTCCAATAATAAATAAATAAATAAATAAATCTTTAAAAAACAAAAACAAACACAAAAAAGAAAAGTATGAAAGGGCTGTATGTTGCAATAAGATAAAGAAACATTGAAATACTTACCTTATAAATAAAAAACTTAAGTTATTGTTATTATTACTGTTATTTTAAATGTAGGAGACAGAGATAGGCAGACACACAAGAGAATACTTATCTATCAATTCATTCCTCAAGTGCCCACAGTGCCAGGGCAGGGCCAGCCACAGCTGGGAGCCAGGCACTCAATCTGAGTCTCCCATGTGGGCGTGACTCTGAGCCACCACCTGCCACCTGCTGGAGTCAATCCAAAACTTGACTAGAGACACTCCAATATGCAACACGTGCCTCCCAGGCAGCACCTTAACCACCAGGCTACACAGCTGCCTGCTAATTCTGATTTTTTTTTTTTTTAATTTGAGAGCGGCAGACACAGAATAGAATCTTTTTACTCAAATGTCCACGGAACGGTTAGCGATACTGAACATATGCTAAACTAAGCCGAAAGAAGGAGGAGGTGGAGGGGGGGGGGGAAGAAAAAAAAATAAACAAAGCAGAAAAAAGAAAACTGAATAGGCTATTTTCTCTGACTACAAATGTGATTTCACACGAATAATAAAAATTTCAGCAAAAAGCTAATTCTGGAGGTTAAACAGCATGTCTAAATAAAAGCACATTAGAAAGAAAATTAAAAACGCAACCGCTGAACGGAACGTGACATATCATGACTGAGGGGCAGTAACTTCTCTCAGATGCTTGCTCATTCTTTTTAAAGAGCAGAGTGAAGTTAAAGGCAGAAAAAGAAATTGGTAAAACATTCATTCAAAATCCAAAGGCAGCCATAAAATAAAGCTCCGGGAAAGGAGAAAGCAGACACAGAATGGGGATGCAAATCCCAGAGCTAATTCTTTAGAGGAAAAACAAATAAATAAAACAGATGAACCTCGGCACAACCAAGGGGGAACAAAGGAGACAGCATAAATACACAAAATTAGAAGCCAAGGGGAGGATTCGGCAGCAGACACAGAGCCGGCAGCAACAGAGGCCCAGATGAGGAGCCCGGAGCTGGTGCGTCCCATCTGCGTACCTTCACAGCTGCTTCTGTGCTCTCGGCCTCAAGGATCTTACATCACAGCCCCGCACAACTGCAGGGGGAGCCTAGCCCCGTTGGTGGGGAGTCTCCAAGAGGCTGTGATGTTGGCCTTTTGTAACAGCAGTCTGATTCCAAAGACAAATCACTTACGAAGGAGGAAGCTTCCTTGTTGGACGAGGATCAGAGGGTGGCACTGGCAAAGAGTGCATGGACACGCCATCACTTGGTGAGCAGGAAGCAAGAGAGATGGGGAGTGTACCAGCCGCCCTGTGAGGTCTCTCCATGATGTTACCACAAGGGTTGCACCCTAATGACTTAACCCTAAAATACATCCCAAGGCCTTGGCTCCGGATACCACACTGTAATGCATTCACCATCAACATGAGTCTTAGAAGACCTTGTTGTTAACATACAGGTCTTTAAGGAGCATCCAAACTAACATCCAAATCATAGCAGAGGACCCGTGACTCACCCCTTAGCATACGTTACTCAAAGCATCCCTGCAACAAGCAGCCACATTGAGTAGTACTTAGAGCCAAGCCAGCATTGTGAGTGTCTCGATCCTGAATCTCAAAAAGACTTCAATCTACAAAACCTGATGAGGGCTTGGATTTTGCAAATATTCCCTCCTAACTATTATTCCATCAATTTCACAGCCCTTCTGAGCAACAGACAGAGAGGACTGCCTTCGGTCTGAAGAGAAGCATGACACCTGCTAAGAAGACGGTAGCCCAGAGAGGTCAGGTAGTCTGCCCGGTGTCACAAAGGATCCACGCAAGGCCAGCCACCAGCTGTGGACGCCTAGGCACGGAGGTGGTATCTTTGGGAAGGTCTGTCCCAAAGACCCTTGCCATTACCAATATCTATGAGGTTCAAGTCCCTGTATAAAATAGCATCACATTCACATAGAACCACACACATCCTCACATTTACTTTCCATCATTTTACAGCTACCTAGTACCATGCAAATGCTAGGTCATGATAAGAAAAATAAGTCTGTACATGTTCAGACACAATTTTTCTTGAATGTTTCCAACCTACAGTTAGTTGAATTTGCATATGTAGAGTTTACCTGCCATAGAAGCAGACTGTATACACTTAGGCTCTTAGCATCATGGCCCAGAGCCCCAGCACAGTCATGTCTGAGCCGTGTGTCCTTAAAGCATTGCTTTGCTGCTGAATTCCTTGGGAAGGATGCTCTGCCTAGAATTGTTGGGTGAATTAATGATGATCTAAGTCTAAATGCACTCATATTTTGGACTCACTCCTGAAGCACCAACAAACCATGGAGGCAGAAAGGAGAAGAGATGCAGGAGAGCTAGGTTGGATGGCGTGGAGGGCAGCAGAGTGAGGGGGGAGACAGCCATGAGGCAGTATCCTGAAATGAGGAAGTCCCAGAAATCCTGAGAGGGACGGGGGCAAGCCAGTGCAGGGAGGGAAAACAGGAGGAGGCTACAGGCTGGGGCCCGGGTCTTTAACATGAAGCCAGTGTGATGGCTACCCCAAAGCGGGAAGGGACGAGTCCTGCCTCAGCTGGCCCTGGCTCAGGGGCCAGGCAGAAATGGCCCCACAACAGCCACAAACCTCATAGGTTGGGGCCTTGGTCTCCAGCAGGAAACCATGGTGGGGAGGGACAAGTCCTGCCTTGGCAGGTCCTGGCTCAAGGACCTGGCAGAAACGGCTCCATTGGCAGCCACAATGCCAGCAAAGGGATGCTGCTCAGCCATGGTGATGCCTCAGGCCTACGGGACCAAGCTTAAGTCTTACCGTAGAAAAATAGGCCATTGTTTTCTTTCTTTTTGCACATCTGATCGGTGCTGTGGAATGCTCAGCCCAGGGCTTGGCATCTAAGAGTCAGTAAGTGGTAGCTGTCGTTAGTATAATTATCATTATTACGCTCTCTGCTGGCACCCTTGTACCCCCTGTGGATCAGGCCTTCCTTCTCTCTCTAACCTCTTCAGCTTGTCTTAAAGGAGAAAAGACGCCCGATCCGCGTGGGAATGAAGGCAGGCCCTTGCACAGACAAAGCATCCATATGTTAAGAAAAAAAAGCTATCCAAAACTCAGGTAGAGGGGAGAGAGTGGGAAGGAAGTTGACAGTGTGTGATCTTTCAGTGTCATCCGATCGCATTTGCTAATTAGGCATCTCCTTCCTCACAGTAATATTACTTTGTTTAGCTTATTATTCACACTTGAGTCGCATCCAGATGGCCCCCTAGACTGCACAGAGAGATGTTAACTTTTAGAAAGCGGAAGTGAAATCACTCAGCTCTTCCTGATAGATATGAAACCTCCAGGGGCTGGAATGCTATTGGCCTGCTCAGCCACTAGTTTTCTATTTCCTTTTGCAAAGTTAGTTTAGCATTCCTTTTTCTCACAAACGCAAGTTTCTCAACTCTCTGTGGAACTGCCACGCATCCCGCCAGCTGCTTCATTAGTGAGCTAAGGCAAACGTGGACAAATGCTCACTGTGTGACTTGTGCTTTATTGAACATGCTTTTTTTCTGGGCGCAGGTGGGGAGGATGCTCCGAGCTCCTATCCTCTTCCCATCTCTAATCAGGTTGTCATTGATTTGTTGCTTGGGCTAGTTCTTGCTCCAAGCTTATCTCCACCTCCCATTATCCACCCTAAGCTAAACTCCACCAGGACCTGACTATCTTACAGTTTGATGTAGCTCGTGGGAAGTATTGGGCGCCCAGGAGACACTCTTCAGAGATGAGGATTAAAAGTCAAGAGAGAGGAGTTGCAGGGTGCACAATGGAGAAGAGGTGTGGTCCAGTGATGCATTCTCTTGCTTACTAACCCAAGTTGCGTGTTTATTTTACTGGGACCTGAACACACCCCGAAGGAGAGCATTCAGAAGTGGCACACTGCACCTTAGAGAAAGAATGGGTGTCCCCCCATCTGCCACTTCGCACAGGCATAGGCCCTGGTCGGACCCTACCCATTCGGACTCCTTCCCTTGGGTAACTAGGAAACCGTTACCAAGGGGGTTTACTCTGCCTCGCTGCTGATAATATTGCATGATAACCTTTTTTTTCCCTAGAAGGGAACAAAGCAAAAACTTCAGAACAAAGAAGGCTTAGCAGCTACCCATGACTGCTACCACCCAGGGCCTCTGGAGCCAGACCCAGTAAGGCCTTGGTTGAGATGCTTCCTTATCCCGCGCTGAATCTGAACCTAGCAGTGGATTGCTCAGCTCTTTTGGGTAAGCCATGCGAGTCATAGGATGGTACAAAGTGGGACACATGCAATGAGACAGGAGAGTGGGAAGGACTCCACAGTAGAAAACCGTGTGGTGTTTTCGAAGGATGTTGACCGGCTGCTTTCAATCATTGCCTTCAAGCTCCAGATTTTTATAGTACTGGCATCGAACTGCCTTTCTTAAAGCATTTCTTTTTAAGAAAAGTATAAAGACCCAATTGACATATCTGTGGGGGCTAGTCCAATCTATTTTGGGTTTGTAGCGTCCACAGCAGAACGCTTCTTACCAGCCATCGACTCCAGCTTTCTGCAGCTCAGAAATGCCAAAGGACAAAGATCCCATGAAGTCATTCCTGCTCGTCAGGTCCCAGTCCCAGATCTCAACCGACAGTCTTCGGTCCTTGTCCGATTCTTTCAGCTGGCTGCAAGGAACAAAGAAAGAGCAGAGTTCATGGATGTTGTGGAGTTTCCTTAAGCAGATGAAATGTACAAGAGGGGGAAATCTGAAGATGGGAATTTTTACAAATTACAAATTGCTGCAGGAAACATAGCCTGCTTCCATCCCCAGGCCAGCTGCCCAGGGAGGGAGAGCTTGGGTTGACAGCCGGTGGCTTTGACATGCGGAGGACCTGGGCCAGCTCTGACAGCTGTAACTGTGCGTGTCAGCTGTCTCGTGAACAGGGTGCGTGTTGTGCAGTCAATCTTATTGACAACCACTGTAAGAAATACAGACAGCAGCTGCATAACGGGATGTGTCCATATGTATATGGGAGTGGGGATGAAGTCGAGAAAATCCATGGGGATTATGTATCGTGTTCTCTCTGGGGAAATAGTTCTGAGGTATGTTCTTGATGGAAGCTGAGAAGTCCCCAAGTATGCTCTGAGAGGGGGAGGAGGACATGGAGCAACTGCCAGAATGATGCTTCCAACCTGTGGGACTCAGTAGGGCATATTCTTCATGACCTAGAAGCTCCAAAGGTCAAATAGGAATGAAATCAGTCACGGAGTTCACACACTTAGCTCAGGGTTATCACATATTGTATATGCTCAATAAATACTGCCTGTTCCTACTGGCCTAAGGGGATTCCCAGGTTCTTGGATCTCTGATCAGGGAAGACCCTCAAGGGAAGCTGTCAGGGTCTTTCCCAGCAGGCTACAGGCAGAGCATCATCCATAAACCCTACGGGGTTCTGTCTGCGGTTGGCGAAGACCTGTAGCTTCTCTCATAACTTGCCTTCACCTAGCAACACACCACACTACACCACCCACAGCGCAGGCAGTCACCACTCTACTGGAATAACAGGTTCTAATTTTCCCTGGGTTCACAATACAAACATGCAGATGGAAGCATTAGGGAGGGAAGGAAAGGAGTGGGGGAGGAAAGGAAGGAAGGAATTTTCCAATCTCAGGGAGCCCATCACCCAACCTCCTCCACCACCCATATCAGGCTGCAGAAAGGTCAACTTACAATCTAAATGTCTCGTTCCACTCAGGGTTGAGCGAGCACTTGATGGTTTTGGTCTTCTGCTTGCTCTCGCTTTTAGGGTCAGGAATAAGTTTCAGTTTTACGTAGGGATCTGACAAGCCATTGGGATCCATGGGTACAAGATTTTTAGCATCTCTTACTGAAAAAGGAAAAGAAGTTTCATAATCAATAGTGTTAAGATTAAGCAGCAACTAATGATGGCTGTAAAACTGCAGGGTGGTCCTTGCCACCATGCTTGTCTTACGGGAATTTAAATTTTATGAATACCTATAGCTAAGATGCACGCAAAGTGAGGTAAACCATCATCCTGTTCTATACTGGTGAAAAATCTTTCTCTGACTTTCAAACTGCCCCCTCCACCTCACTCCCAAGATTAACTGTATACCCACTAAGCTTGTTTTCAGCAACTCCAAAAGAAAGACTGGCTTCTGCCATTTAGCATCACATTCTCAAGGCTCCCCACCCTACAGCAACATGCATCAGTACTTTGCTAATTCGTATAGCTGAGTAACAGTCCACTGTGTACATATTTCATTGTGTACATTTTATTTATCCACTCAGTAGTTGCTTAGCAATTGAACTGTTTCCACTTTTAGGCTGTTTTGAATAGTGCCACGACAAACTTTCACATATACACATAAAAGATCCACTATTGCATGATTTCATTTAAATGAAATGTCCAGAATAGGTAAGTCCATAAAAACACGGTGTTGGTTGTTATTTAAAACACAGCACCACCACTCCTAAGAAATGTCATGTTCTGAAAGCTGGAATCAGACAAGCATGCCCATTTGCCACAGCCATTACTCAGCGTTTCTCCTAAGTGGTTGACAAACACAATCAGAGAGTATAAACAAGAGTCCATAAATCCAAGATGACTAGAAACCCCAGCTTAGAAGAAAGAACACTAGAACATCAGAAGCAAAACACCCTCTGTCTCACTTCCTACAACCCTTGGCCTGGACCCACTCACCATCACCTCCTCTCAAGGTCATACCCTGGAACTTACTAATCCAGAAACCACAACACTGTCACGTTAGAGGTTCCAGGTACCCTGTTGTCTTACATAACTTCCTAGTTTTTCTAGCTCTTCCACCACAACAACAGTTTTCCCATTGGATCCAATATATTCCATTTCCCCATTCCTTTCTCACCTCTTCTCTACTCACTCACAACTTGAATTTCATGACGTATTATGCTCATTCTCATGAAAACACTCTCAACTCCCTTGCCCTTAATTTCTAGTGTGTCTGACAAAACCTTAAGCCTAGTTGAATTCAAACATCTGTCCTTTATTTTCCTACCCAAGCAGCTGACCATGGTTGAACACAAAATAAGACTTAAATCAGCAAGTAAGCAATTGGGACTGACAAGATGAGAAGAAAAAAGAGTAGAGTGGGCTATCAGAATGCAAGGTGTAGCTTACACCACACCAACAGACAGAAGATAACAAAAAATATTGATTCTGTACCCAAGGAATATATAAAAACCCAATCTACTAAAAGTAAAGTTGATTTCTAAAGAGACCCAGAGAGGTCACACACTGCTCTGCAAAGCAGAGCTATAAGACAGGACAGGTCCTGTATGTTATCTAGCAGGAATTGAAAGCATTTGGACCTCATGTTTTTGATCAATAAAAAATGAGTTGACACAAGACACAGATATTTAGTAACTTGTACTAAACGCTAGCTATATTGTTGGCATTTTACTAAAAGTATTCATATTTGATGTCTTCCTGTGCTACAGTCTCCATTTTTGTTAGGAAGACTAACTCTTCTCTAAAGAACTAAGATCCAAGGAAACCTGGTTGCTTGCAGTTTTGCTCCTTAGGAACAATGCATCTGACCTTGCCGTTTGACCTTTTCTAGAACAGGGCTTCTTAGACCTTGGCACATATTAAGTGTCACCCAGAGGGCTTGTTCCTGGGACCCATGCCCTCCGACAGATTCCACTTTAACAAGTCTGGAGTGAGGTCTGGGCATTTGCTTTTCTAACAGCTTTTCATAAGTGACATGCAGGCTGCGGGTGCACGGAGCGCGCTTGAAGCAATGCTGATCTGCGGAAGATCATTTCTGAAGACACGCATTTCCCCCAACTGTTATTTTCTCTTATTTCTTGATCTTTCCAAGGAAAATACTACGTGCCCATTTCCAGCCTGGAATCTTGGAATGACACATCTATCACATAGTGAACTGTAGAAAAACACGATCTGAGAAAGCTTAGAGGTGCCAGCAACTTGTCTGTCTGCTTGATTGGCAGCACATGCGCAAACAGAAGCAGCTCTGCATTTCTTCCTTATGGCTGGGCTGCTCCCCATCCACCCTGCCTTATGAACTAACACCCCAAGGAGAATCACTTGGGGAACAATTTTCTCCTGTAAGTTTAGGACTTCACTGCTCTTTCAGTGTAATCTTTGCAAGGACAAAAGGCCTTGTTTATTTGCAGCAATCCCAAGACTTCATGGTTTCAGGATGGCCATTCTGTGGGCGTCCACTCCTATTTCCTGCCTCCAACCAACACTCCTCATCAAGATAGGATGACGCATCTTCCCTTAGCCAAGTGTTCTTTTCTGCTTGCTTCTGGTCTTTCGAGTTTATCCTCTAGATAACTAAAGGAATTGAAAATTTCCATAGAAAATAATAGAGTGGATTGATTCAAGAACTATTGGCATTCCCATTCCCAAGAGCTTTGGCTACTAAAAGCTCTGTATCATGAGCAGTTGACAATAGCCGCAGGCTAAGATCCAAAGCCTTGTCCCTCCTAAAGCTTTTCAAAGTCAATTCATGCTTCCCAGCAGCAGCAAGAGAGCCGCCTGTGCAGAGAGGCAACAAGCCTCTTTAGACCACACTTGGCAAGCCCAACTTTGATTTTTGTTGATAAATGTTTCTTTACTATCTTGGTTGAAATCCGGCCAGCCCAGATGGTACAAAATGCTTTGCCCAAAGTAAAAAAGATCAATCTTGCCCACCCCTGGTGGAGAGGAAGGCACTGTTTGTTTTGGATGTGGAGTTGGATGGAGGGAAGGTCTACAGCAAGTTCTCTACATCCCGGTGAAAGTCATCCAATAGTTCAGAAGCCACAAAACAGCAGCACTTAAGGGCAGGTGATGCGGCACAAGGGGCTAAGTGACCATCTGCAGCCCATAAGGGCACTGATACGTATCCCCAGCTGCTCCAATTCCAATCCAGCTCCCTGCTCCTGAGACTGGGAAAATAGGGAAGCGCAACTCAAGTGCTTGAGCACAATGTAATGCCTCTTTGTTTAAGAAAATGGTATGAGAACATCTATGTTTCCAATAATGAAATCTGGGTCTCGACTATTAGATAACACCATTAGCTCAATGTCCCGTTACCTCTTTTGGATAAATGCGCCGTGCTAATTGAGAAAATATCCTTGATCAGGGAGGAAGACACTGATGTATCTAGGTTTAATGGGAACCCCAATGCCCAACTTACTCTAAGACAATTCATAAAAATGACAAGCATACAGCAAAACGTTTGTGGGGAAATGGAATTAAAAGGTGAGTCTATGTGGATGCAAGTAGGTTTTGAAATCGATGCAAAGATTCTTCACAATATGCACTTTCTATGACCTTTTTTAAGATGGCTTTTAAACACATTTTTTTTTCCCAATTTGAGAGAGATAGAAAGACATGGAGTGTTGCCATCGGATGCATCAATCTCCAAACACCTGCAAGAGCTGGGACTGGGCTACATGGAAGCAAGGAGCCAGGAACTTAATCAAGTCCTCCCACGTGGGTGGAGACCCAAGTCATTGACCCACACCCTGTTGCCTTCCAGAATGTACAATAGCAGGAAGTTGGAATGGAGAGTAGAGCTAGGACTGAAGTCTGGGCACTCCAGTATGGGTTATGGAAGTGCCAACCAGTGTCTTAACTGTTGTGCCATATGCCTGCCCCATGGAGCTCAAAACTGTTTTCACATCAAAATGAGCATGTCTTATTTCATTTTCCACAAACTTTCTGAAGTCCCCTCCTACATGCACTTTCATAAAATTATTTCATACAGAGAAGAGCAAACCAAATAGGTGAGGAAGTAGAGCATATTCAGTAGCTTTGTGTACTATTCTTGCCACTTTCCCATAATTGAGACTACCCAAAATAACATCATTTAAAAAGGCCCCCAAAGCTTCAAAGCAAGGTTACTCTCGTTCATTTTCCCACATGGTCATGTATACACGTGAATGCACAGAAAAGATTCTGGAAGGATATACCCAAAGTTGATTTAAAATAATGGCAACGTTTGAAGGTAAGGGGGGAACCAGAAATCTCACTTGGGGGTTGTGAGCAAAAGGATTTTGGCTTTTTCTGCCACTTCCTAAATTTCTTACATAGAGAACACATTCTCATATCAGTTGTATTATGGAAACTTCACCTGCAAGTTTTGTTTTGTTTTTTGTTTTTTTTTTTTTTTTTTGCACATTGACAGCTGCCAGGAATCTATTGTCCTGTCCCTCCCCCACTCCTCCACCAAAATAAATAAATAAATAAATAAATAAATAAATAAATAAATAAATAAATAAATAAATAAATAAATAAAAGAAAGCTTTAGAGAGCCACCGGGTCCGCAGTGTGGTTGGAATCACAGAGCCCAGGGGCCCCAGAGGCCACTGCATACAGTCCCATGAGGACTTCACAGAGACTCACTGCATGCCCTCAGCACACACCTGGCACCCAAACAGGGCTGCAGAGAAATACTGAGTGGGCGGACACCTGCAGAGCCATCCCTGCAGCTCCACAGGCTTGCCCTGTTCTCTCCCTCTATTCCAGAGATCCACCAGTGGCCAGTGACGGCTTCCCTTGGCCTTGTGTGAAGCCCGTGCCCAGTCTCACATTCTTAATTTGGAAGCTGCTTTAGTCCTTTGCTTTCCAGTCTAAGTTTGTGCCCCTTGGAATCCCATTTATTATTGCTTCTTCTAACGCTTAGAGCCACTAGACCTAGGGCGTCCTGATACTACGGCTTGTGAGATCCTATAATCTGAGCATCCCCTTCCCAGTGCCGTTGATAGTCTGGTCTGCAAGGGTCCAATCACAGAGCAAGAGAACAAGGGGTCTCTGGACAGGGTTCATCCAGCATCCAAGTCACCCTGAGCACATCAGGGTCTCCCCAAAGGGCTCCTGGAATAACTCGTTTCCCATCATGACTGGCAGTAGTACAGTAGTCACACTAATTAATTATCTGTGTTGAGACAAACTTCCATCTGGGACCATCACGGTGTCTGCAGGAAGAAGGTCTGGTGAGCCACGGTGGTGGGAGCTGGCGTGTGGATCAGGCACTACACAATCCTTGGCTACACTCTGGGGTCTGGAGGTGCAGGTTTGAATCCTATCTTGGCTGTAATTCTTACCAACTGAGTGGTATATGTCAAAAGACTCTTCTGAGTTGCCATTTCCCTGACTTCAACAAATGACAACTATAGACCCTTCTATGGTGTGCTGTTGGGTGACTCCATATCCCCAGTTTGCCAAGACAGCCTTGGTAAATTCTCTGAAGACCCCAAGTTTTGACAATAGAGTGTAAGACTGTCCTTATTAGGAACAGGATACTAGGGCTGCAGCGGGATGCGAAGCCTGTGGCAGGATGCGAAGCCTGCGGCAGCAGGATGCGAAGCCTGTGGCAGCCGCTCCATGCGCTGCTTCCCTTCTCTGCCCTGTTACAATGTTTCTGTACACCTCCCTCTTATTCCTAGGAAATTCTACTTCTACTTTGACCTCAGTCACACGTAACTGTTACATTTTACCCTTCATGATTTGGAAGCTTCTTAAATTGCTTGTTTGTCTTGAATACAGGTGTCTTTCCATTTGTTTTGATCTTTTCTTTAGGTACATTTGATAAGTATGATATGCATCTATCCTTGAGTAAATGCCATTTACCTTCCATACCTTTCACTTTTTCCCGTGATTACATTCTTGTCTTTTTCCCTGTCCCCTTCCATCTGGAAGCAAGCACCCATTTAACTGGCTTCCGTATTAGTTACTGTATTTTCTGCAGTAACACTTCTCCATTTACTGTTTCTATGCAGTACGTTTATTTTATCATCTTGAGTTACTTTTTATTATCAAAACATGGAATACTTGTTTATGCCTTCCTCATAGCCACTTCCTTCTCTATTGCTGTATTCTTTGTGTGTAAATATATTTTTGTCTGTTTTCTAACTGTAGCATCTATCCTCCTTTCTTAAATTTAGCATGCAATAAAACCAATTTTTTTTCTTTTGATGTATAGTCCAGCAAATTATTTTAAAAGTTTCTGTGTATTTCAAAGACCAAAAAAAGGTGGCTATCATTGTGTCACAGCAGGTTGAGCTGTTGCCTGCAATGCCAGCATCTCATTTGGGAATCAGTTTCAAATCCTGATTGCTTCACTTCTACCCAGCTCACTCTGTGACTCTTCCTTCCAAATTAATTAAGAAAATTACAGAGTGAGAGCTTCCATCTACTGGGTCACTCTCGAAATATTCACAACATCATTGGTTGGGCCACGCAGAAGCCAGGAACCTAGAATTTGATTCCAGTTCCCCAAGTGGGATGCAGAGAACCGAGGCCTTGAGTTTTCACCTGCTGCTCACTGACAGGGACCTGGGCTTAGAAGTGGGGCAGGACTCAACCCCAAGCACTGTACCCTAAGGCGGGCTGTGCATGCCCATGGTGCTGTCTTAGCTGCTGTGTCAGCATCTCCCCAGGCCTGTGAACAGCAACACGTGTTACGACTCATGTATCCATCACCTAATCAGAGTTAAGAAAGATTTCATCACCCCAGGAAGCCCACAGGCCTCCCTTTTATCTTTATTCTAGTTCCTTTGCTTTGTCATATAAATCTTTTAATTACCCCGTCCACATACAACAAAAAATCTTGTTGGATTTTGATTGAAATTTCATTGTCCAGAAATCATTCTACAAGAAGTTACATCTTTATTATGCTTCTAATCTATGAACATAGAAAGTCTCTTCATTTATATACAAATCCTTTGATTCAGCTTTGTAATTTCCAACATGTCGATTCTAGAGGTATTGCTGCATTTATATCTTGGTATTTCACTTATTTTTGATCTAGATTAAATTATTTAAAATATTCTTGTTTCTGATTGTTCATTGTTAACATATATATACAATTTGTTTTTGTGTATTGATCTTCTATAACCCAATTACATTTAGTTATTGGTTCTAGGATTTGGGGGGAAGATTCCTATGAGTTTTTTACATAACTAGTCACAGGGATGACTAGTCACTAGTTCTGTTTACAGGGATACATCCATTTCTTTCCTTTTATTGATGTTTGTTGTCCACTGCCCTGCTTGCATCACTCACTGTGATGTTGAATAGCAATGGAGAGGAGGTCCATTGTCTTCTTTAGCTTAGAGTGAGTGCACACGGTCTTCATTAAGAATGTTGTCCGAGCCAGCATTGTGGTACCCAGAGCAAAAGCTGCCAACCACAATGCCAATACTCCCTATGGGCACGAGTTCAGGTTCCGGCTCTTCTACTTCTGATCCAGCTTCCTATTAGAGGCCAGGGAAGAGCAACAAAAAATGGTCCACGGGCACAGGTCGCTGCCACTCATGTGGGAAGCTCCTGGGTCCTGCTTTGGTCTGGTCCAACACTGGCCATTGTAGCCAACTAGGCAATAAACCAGTGGATGAAAAATACCTCTCTCTCTCTTTCCCCACTCCCTTTCTCTCTTTCTTTCTCCCTCCCATGGCTTTATTCCTCCCTCCTCTCCGTATCCCTCTCTATCTCTATTTGTGTGTGTGTTCTCTTTTTCTGTAATTCTTTCAAAACAAATATGCTTAAACAAAAGAATGTTGTAGGATTTGGGTAAATGTATTTTATCAGGTCACAAACAGTTCCCTTCCATTTCCAATGTGTTGAGATTTTTTGTCATGAATTAGTGTTTTTTTTTCAACTTTTAAAATCAATGAATATGTTCACTGGCTTTTCTTTATATTACTAAGACAGTGGACTATATTGCTTGATTCTTTGGTGACTGAATCGGCTTTACATTCCTAATTGGAGTTTACTCATCCTTTTATTACTGGATGTGATCTACTAACATTTCATTGAAAACCACTGTATTTGTGTTCATAAAGGATACAGTCTTCTTGTAGTGTTTCTGTCTGGATTTGGTTTCAGAGTAATACTAGCTTCACAAAGTTGGGCTAATGTTTCCCCTTCCTCTTCTAACTTTTAGAAGAATCAACATTATTTCTCCTTGAAATGTTTAGTAGAACTGACCAACATAAATTTCATTTTAAGCACTCCTTTACCCAGATTCCACAAAGTTGGATGTGTTGTATCTTCATTTTCTTTCAGTTCAAAGTGTTTTCTAACTTTCCCTCGAGATTTCTTTGAACCAAACTAGAGATTACTTAGAAGTTTGTTTTTAAATTTCCATATTCTCCCAAAGGCTCCGCGCCCAAGATTTAACTTTTATCTAAATACTGACAACTCCCACACACACCTCTTCTCCGAGCACCAGAACCACATGTCCCACTGTCTACGGGGTATTTGGTGCTGGATGTCCCACAGGCACAGACGCAACGAGTGCAACAACGCTGGTTGTCTCCCTGCTCTCTCCCATAGCGTCTGATCCCTCTGTTTCGATGTCACCGTTAGTGAGTGCTCAACCATCCTCTCAATGGCTGCCCAAGCGAGATTCTGAAAGCACTGTGGCTTCCTCCTCTTGGTGCCACTTAAGACCACCAGTATTTACTGTACATCCGCGTGGCTGCCATTTCAGGTCCCTGAGTTCCGAAAACCTGTCCACACTGCTACTACCTTAACGCTAATCATTGTGTCATGGGATTATTGTGATTACTGAGTTATCTTTGAAGCCTGGGATGTGTGTGGCAGGGGATGAGTCATTTGTCAACATCAGCTATTCACAACAGAGCCATGGCTTCTCCCGGTAAAATTACGATCCTCCTACTCCTGTCCTACCTCTGGTCTTACTGTACCCAGCCCTTCCACCACAGTGCACACTGCTCTCCCTCCCTTCCCTGCCTCCCGCTGCCAACAACCTTTTGGAAACTCAAATCTGATCACATGCTCTATAAATCAAAACTTCTCAGTCTTAGAAAATCTGTCAGTATTATACACTATAAAACTAGGTCAAAGAAGAAAAACCTAAAGAATGAGCTCAAAAAAATTATAAAAAGAAAACTGACCAAATTCTATAACAACTACTTCTTTTAAAGCTTAAAAATAATAGATGCTTTTCTTGATATAATAAATATATCAAAGACTTTTATCAGGCTTACTGGTAAAATTCCAGAGGCATATGTATTAAGGCCACAATCAAATTAAGAAACCTACCATCAGCACTCTAATTGAACATCATTCTGCAAGAACCAACCAAGGCAATTACATAAAATAAAATTTTAAGAGGCTTAGATGTTGAAAAAGAGGACACAGCACTAACTAGTAGTATCTGAACGGTGTCTTGGAGAAATTCCTCAAAGGTTTGGAATGTGGTTGACATCATTTTTCTGAATTTTAGCCCTGATCAATTTTTCCCCATTTTTAATCTCTTGGTCATTTCAGGAATAATTTGCAAGAAGGAGATATTCAACATATAATCCCAGTAGAGCATGAATTATTTTTTAACTAGAAATATGTTGCTCTAAATCTCAGAGAAAGGAATCATTGGGTAAGAGGAGGCCGGTCTTACATACATTATCTTTAACAAACTGGAATTCAAGACAACATGGGTGTCCCAAGATTCAGTCCAGCCGATTCCTCTATGGGTTGAGTCTGTGGGTCATTGCCAAACCACCATCAAACATCTATACTAAGTGACTAAATACTCTCTGAAGTCAGAAACTTGGAGATCTGGGCAATTTTCAGGAAGCATTTAACTTGTCTTTTACCTGACAGGCAGAGAGACAGCTGCCAGATAGAAAGCTCCCATCTGCTGGTTCACTCCCAGCATGCAGAGGAGCCACATCTCCTATCTGAGTGGTAGGGACCCAATCCACTAGCCACCACCTGTTGCCTAGGAGAATGTGCGTGAGCAGGAAGCTGGAATCCAGAGCAGAACTGGGATTTGAACTGAAAGACAGGGATACCTGGAGTGCAGGTATCCCAAGCCACATCAGATGCCCACCTCTGGTCAGGTTCAGAATACACTCAACCCAGTTTAATGTCAAATGCTTTCTAGGTTGGTTTCCCTGATCACTCTGGGTCCTATAACATCCAGGACTGTGAAGTGCCTACTCTGACTCCATGCAGCCTCAACTCCACAGACAAGGGCCATGCTCTTCCCAGGAATGGCCAGAGTTGGTTTTCACTTTGAAGAAACATAACTTGCCTCTGGCAATCCCTGCTCTCCCCAGCAGTGTGGGCCATGGCATGCCAGGTCATTCCAGGGATGCTGCACTTGTCACTTTATGCAGGGCACAGCAAACGGGGCTTGAGGCAAACAGAGAAAACAATGAAACCCTGTGCTCCTCTTCCTCACTCCCAAGAGCACCTGTTCTCAAGCTTGCCCAGAAGGTCTCCCCTTCAGTCCTAAGACAGATGACTTGGGAGTAAGACATCCAACAAGTCAGCTTCCTTTCTTGTTTGGAGGTCATTTCCTGCCTCCATTTGGGTGCAAACCAAGACAGACAAGGCTTACCTCTTCCTTGCTTACACCCTCAGAACAGGAGCCATGATGAGGTGTCCTCCAGGGACTTACCCCTGCCTAGGTTCCAAGTTCATGTAGCATGAAGCCCGCAGTGCTTGCTGTGTATCCCCTCTACTGCGGTGACAGCTGCTACAGCTCTGGGCGCTGCTCAGCAATGTGATTATTTCTAAAGATGTGACATAAATACTAACATGGGGTCCCTGGAGCTGCAGAGTCACTCCTTGGCAGCTTAATTTGGACATTCAATCAAAACTATCCATCGGCGTCTTTGCACAGCTCAAGCAGCAAAAGCCAGAAGCCCCACAATCTGCTCGGTGAGATGGCTAAGTGATGGGTTTAATTTGCACAGGCTTGGGACAAAAGCATCCCCAGCTCCAAGGACGGCAGGCTTAACTCCCATCCTCTAGAGATACAGTCCATATTTTCTCATTTCTTCAGTGGGCTCCCTGCTTTGGCAGAAGAGTTCTATCTGCATGAACCACATCACTGAGTCACCGAATTCAAAGGATTTTTAAAAACCTGACAGCCACATGCTCACACCCTGTTCCCCAGGCAATCCCAGGAAAGGGCTGTCATTTGAAGATAAGTCTTCTGCTTCTTCTATTGTTGTTCATGGGTGATGGGGGGAAACAACATCTGTTCGAAGGAGTCCCAACAGGAACAGCTCTCCTTATGTGTTGTCAAACATCCTCAGTGGTGCAGGAGCAGTCACAGAAGTTTTCTGCTGGACTTATTGTTCTTTAAATGGGACTGGCTGGCTGGCTGGATGAACAGATGGGTGACAGGATGGATGGATGGATGATGGATGGATGGAGGGATGGATGAGTTGAGTGAAAATTTGAATGGATTGTCTAGATAGATGGAGGCAAGGAGAAAGGGAGGGAGACAGACTGGGAGGGAAGGAATGGAAGTAGGTAGGGAGAGAGTATGTGAGGCAGGATGAAAGGGAGTGAGGTAGGGATGGAGGGTGGGAGAGAGGAAGGGAGGGAGGGATAAATGAGTGGATAGACGGATGGGTTAGGTTGATGAATGGAAGAAGAGAGGGAGAGAGGAATGAGTTGAGTGGATGGCAAGATGGATGAGTTGGATGGGTAGGCAGGAGGATGGTTGAATGAATGAATTGGTAGCTGGATGACTAAAGTGATGGGTATTAGCTAGCCTTCAGGAAAGTGTCATTCTTCTCACTTCCACTGTTGTAAGTTTGCCCAACTATCAGTACTTCAAGGACGCTGTAATACCTGCTGAATCCCTATCCACCGATTACTTTCTCCTATCTCCTAATCTGTTCCACTGTTGGTACACAGACCTCACAGTCAAAACACTTCCAAACGGCACAGCCCAGGCACCTGTTAACCAATACTGACACTGTCCTCAGATCACAGTGCTGGAGGCCCTCAGTGTACGCACAGGCATCTTGGGCCATGGGGAGAGCAGCTGGGAGAGTGTGGTCAGCCCACTTAATGGAGATCAGGGCCACATGCCAGCTGCTGGAGAAGAACCACTGGGGTGACCATCTGTAAAAGGGGCAGAGCTGAGAAAAGGCAGGTCCCAGCACAACCCCCACCCTGTGCCTCTACCTGGTCCTCCAAAATCAGCTCAGGCGCAGGAGAACATTCCAGGGTTCCTGCCC
Source organism: Ochotona curzoniae (assembly GCF_017591425.1). Taxonomy (NCBI): domain Eukaryota; kingdom Metazoa; phylum Chordata; class Mammalia; order Lagomorpha; family Ochotonidae; genus Ochotona; species Ochotona curzoniae. The sequence goes on from NW_024465421.1 coordinate 11,862,088, forward strand.
ATCAGCAGATGCCGCACTGCAGTTCTCTGAATGCAAGAAAGTCCCAGGATGGTTCTCCCTGCAGCTCAGGACAGCCAGCGCATTTCCAATACTTGTGGCAGGACAGGATGCAGTGGTTGGAAGCCAAGTGCTTCTCCCTCCTTGGCACCTGACAGAATGTTGTCAATTGTACCCTGAGGCCCTTTCCCCCAGACCAGGCAGCCAGACATGAGTCATCCCCTGCCTATGGAAGGGAGTTGTCAGGCATGACTGAGGAACAAAGGCAGCAAACGCTTGACTTCCCAGCTCTATGAGAAGCCAGGCTCCAGGAGCGCCCCATCCTGGTGCCCTGCATTATTCCTCTGCCATCCCAACTCTGATTCAATCTTATCTTTCCCCTTTTGCCGCTTGCACGTCCCCCACCGTGAGAGAGATCTCCAGGAGTTTCCCCTAGCCTCACAAACCGGGCTGAGACCAAGGTCAAAGAGGTGGAACTGCGGCATGTAAGGACACTTGCCATTTTCGACACACTCCAAACATTCCCTCGGCTGCCCTTCCCTCACACCAGGGACAAATAAGCAGTTCTCACAGGATGAAAATCCCTCTTCTCCCCAACCCCTACCAGCAGCATCACCTGGGAATTTGCTAGACACGCAACTTATGAGGGCAGATTTTTGGTGCAATGATTAGGAATGCCTGGGTTTAAGCCACTCACTCCTGATCCAACTTCCTGTGGATGCACATCCTGGGAAGTAACAGGAGCCTGCTCAACCACCTGCATCCCTGTCACCCACATGGGAGACTCCAAATGACTTCTGGGCTCCAGCCCTTGACTGCTAAAGGCATTCGGGGAGTGAATGAGCAGATAAAAGACTGCTTTCCATCTGTCTCAGTCTTTCAAATAAAATGAAAATCAAGCCAACCCTTTAAAGCAAGAAGCTGCTTAAGGATCTCCCCGATCCCACACCAGCGTGCTTGGCTCTGGCTCCTAGCTCTGCTTCCAACTGCAGCTTCCTGATACTGCGAGCCCTGGAATGCAGCAAGTAAGGGCTCGGGTCCCTGGGTCTCTGCCACCCACACGGGAGCCTCAGAATGAGTTCAAACGCCTGTTTTCGGCCTGGTTCTGCCCTAGCGTGAAACTGCGAATGGCAGCTCTCCCCCAACACACACACACACCTCCACCCACCCCAATTCACTTCCCCTTGCTCTATCTCTTTCAAATAAAATAAAAATGACATTAAAAATCGTTTTAAGCAAAGGGAAATTCTCAGATTCCTCTTCAGAGACCACTTCAGCCAACAACCAAACCGTGCTGAACACAACTCCCAGATTACGCAAACAGCCCCTCAGACGCAATCATCACATCTCATGACCAGCACCTTCCAATAGAACTATCTAGAACAACAGCAAGAGTAACTGTTCAACAGAGTAGCCACCAGCCATGTGTGGCTGTCGAGTCCTTAAAGTTGGCTATGGTGTCAGAAGTAAACGGCCTTTCCCTGCATTTCATGTAGTAATTAAATTCATCCAGATAGCCACCATGGCTCATGGCTGCCATGCTGCACAGAGCAGCTCAGACCATGGCACCAGTCTCCTAAGCCCCTCCCCTCATCCCCTCTTCCCTCCAGGTCAGCCTGGGGGCTGCAGACAACTCCTCTGCCAGGAGCGCATACCTCACCACTCCATACCTACTCAAAGCATCCTCTGTGACTCACTGTTGCCCATTGATGTTATCTTGGTGTTCTTTTAGAAAGTGATCCTTTTGGGCCCAGCACGGTAGCCTAGCAGTTAAAGTCCTTGCCTTGTATGCACTGGGGCTCCCATATGGGTACTAATTCATGTCCCAGTGGCCCCACTTCCCTTCCAGCTCCCTGCTAGTGGCCTGGGAAAGCAGTGGAGGATGGCCCAAAGCCTCTGGACCCTGTATCCACATGGGAGACCTGGAAGAAGCACCTGGCTCCTGGCTTCAGATCAGCTAAGCTGAGCTCCGGCCCTTGCAGCTGCTTGGGGAGTGAATCAACGGATGGAAGATCTTCCTCTCTGTCTTTATCCACCTTACCAATACAAATAAGTAAATCTGAAAAAAAAAAAAAGTAAGAAAAAGAAGGTGATCCTTTCCAAAATGTAATAATGGAAAAAGATGAAACGCTCACAGTTGATGGTGAACGTGGCCTTGTCCCAAGCACTGCGCACGTACGAGCTCAGACATCCTGACCGGACTCTGCGATGTATTCCGGCCCCACCATTTCAGGGACATGGAAACAGACGGTTGAAAAGCTGCAGTGACTTGTCCAAGTTCACATAATGGTAATGACACCAGAAATACGTCCAGGTTCCTCACACCACTGCAACGAAGATATCTGGGCTGCATCGAAGTTAATTCCTTTTTTTTTTTTTTTTTACCAGAGCCATTTTATTTACCTCAAAAAGCAGAGTGACAGAGAAGGAAGACAGACAAGATCTTCAGTTTGCTACTTTCCTCCCCAAATACCCGATACAGTCAGGTCTGCGTCAGGCCAAAGTCAGGAGCCCAGAACTCCACCCAGGTTTCTCGCGTGGGTGATGTGAGCTCTGGCACTTGGGAGCACCATGCACAGTGCATTGTTAGGCAGCTGCGACTCAAACCAGCACTCTCCTGCAGCTGGCAGGTGCCTAACCTTCTCTTCTACATTGCTGGTCCCAGGGTTATCATCTTATTTTTTTAAAAAAGATTTATTTACTTATTGGAAAGTCACATGTACAGAAAGGAGGAGGAGAGACAGAGAGGAAGATCTTCCATCCGATGATTCACTCCCCAAGTGATGCTATGCCGATCCGAAGCCAGGATCCAGGAACTTCTTCCGGGTCTCCCATACAGGTGCAGGGTCCCAAAGCATTGGGCTGTCCTCGACTGCTTTCCCAGGTCACAAACAGGCAGCTGGATGGGAAGTGGAGCTGCCGGGATTAGAACCAGCGCCCATATGGGATCCTGGCGCGTTCAAGGCAAGGACTTTAGCCGCTAGGCCACGCCACCGGGCCCGGTTAACATGTTATTAAGCAAATAAGCCAAATCTATAGCAAGTCAAGGTACGCTTCCAGGAGCAAGGGAGCGGGCAGGCTCTGCATACTTCTGGTGTGCCCTGTGGGTCTGAGGTTTCTCTGCAATTTCTACCATGTTAGATGGAGGGGGAGGGGGTATGTATGCATTGAGATGAGGAAAAGGGCTCCAAGATTAAGACAGGTGGATAGTTCCTTGGAACAGAAGTGCCATCTATTTTCTTTCCTAGTGATTTCAGAGGTGTGTCACAGCTGAACCCACAATGCTGATGAGATTATAATGAGCCTCAGGTTAATTAAGGTCATGGCTGGCTGGCATTATGGCTACCTTGCTCTGGGACATTGGTCAGCCCTGTAGCTTCTGAGTTGTTATAATCTAGAAAAGACCTTGAAATTCTTCCCCAGGACACATCTAGCAGTCTGTCCATGCCCACAGTAACAGCAGGGCAAGAAGAAGCTCCTTGCTCTTGGCTTCAGATCAGCTCAGTTCTGGCTGTTGTGGCCATTTTGGGGAGTGAACCAGTGGAAAAAGATCTCTCCCCCTCTCTCCCTTTCTCTCCCTCCCCTTCTCTTTGTAAATCTCCCTTTCAAGTGAAAATAAATAAATCTTTAAAAAAATTTTTGAAAAATTGAGGCTGTGTGACCCTGAAGACCATGCCTTCAGGTAGTCCTTGTTGGGGCACAATAGGCTGAGGGCTTCTGGGGACTCCAGCATCCGCTATCAGGCACCAGGTTAAGTCCCAGCCATTCCACTTCCGATCCAGCTCCCTGCTCACCTGCCCGGGAAAGCACTTGGGATTCTGTCACTCACATGGAAGACCCAGATGGCGTTCCAGGCTCCCGGCCTCAGCCTGGCCCAGCCACGCTGCTAGCGGCTATTTAGGCAGCAGAGTAAGACTGAAAATCTTCCCCCTACCCCCACTCCATCATTGTGCTTTTTCAAATACATTTTTTTTTTCTTTTCAAAAGAAGAAGAAATCATGGCTTTTTCCTGCCTGGGAGAGTCCCCTGGGTCAGCTCCTTTCCCCTCTCTCATTTAATCTGCAAGTACGGCCATGCATGCCTGGGCTGCAGCTCCCAAGTCGGCCTGAAACACATCACTTGTTCTTCTGGAGTGAACACGTGTGAGCTCTCATCAGATGTCTTGGGCTCCTTCAGGGAAAGATCAACATATTTACCCCCAAAATAGCATCTTTCCATTTTGGCACATGTTAGGTAAAGTGAACCCGGCATAGGAAAAAAAAAAATGATGTAAAGGGGGGCAGGAATACTGAACTTTAGACGGAGACATTTGAAATGTGGAAAAATGTTTCACCCAGGTGGGATCCAAGCAGGTGAGCAACGGGAGGGAGTTTTTAAATCAGGGGGAGGGGAAGGGAGAGCTTTGACAGCTCGAAGAATTCTCATCCCAACCTGCATCGCGGGGCTGACAGTCAGACATGCAGCAAGCAGTGCACCTGTCAGGATGGATGAAGCCAAAGACCAGGCATGGATGTGCAGGCCTTCTCAGGACCAGAAGAAATCGACCCTTTCCTCACCAGATCGTGCTCAGAAAAAGCAGAGTAGGTGCAAAGGGGGTCACGAAGTCAAGGGGTTCTGGAGGTGTGGATGAGTTGCCCACAGACAGGGAGTACCCTGATGCCTCCTCATCCAGCCATGGTCGAGATGACAGGTACAACACAGGTGCTTCTTGGTTGTAGCAAAACACCTGATGTGCTGCAGACAGGGTTAACGAAAGCAGACTGGCAGCTGCCAGGGCAAGGATGGGGCAGGAATGAGCTGTGATGGCTTACTAGGTAGGAGGGGATTTTTTTTGCAGAGCCACAAGAATGTTCTGGAACTAGACAGAGGTAGTGGTTACACAACCCTGTGAATGTACTGAATGCTACTGAACTGCTCACTCTAAAGTGGTCAGTGTTACGTGGCGTGAATTTCATCTCAATAATAGTAAGAGAGCAGTGAGCTCGGCTGGGCACTCACATAGTGATGATAACGCCCTGACCAAGATCCTGCAGCAGGACCCAAAGGTGCCTCCAGTCTTTCCAGATGCGCCCTTGGTGATACATGCCTCTGTGAAGTCTTGGTCTGGACCACTACAGTCTTACACCCACTTTGGTCCTCACAACCTCCATCCCTGCCTCCATCCCTACCTCCATCCCCACATCCAGACCCAACACCTCCTCCAGTCACTTATGGCTACCTGCCGTTTCCTGAACATGCCTACCTCTAATGGAGAAGATATACTGCAGTGCTGTGTCCGCCCACTCCCCCCCCCCAGCTTCTCCCCAAGACTTCGACACAGATGCTCACTCTTTTCCCTGACACAGGGATCTGTGCCCCCCCAATCACATTGGCACCATCAGCCCTGCTGAGTTGGACTAGACCACCGTGCTCTATGCTAGATACACACGAGCAGCAGTGGGAACTGCACAGCTTCTTTCTGCTCCCTTTCCTCTAGTCCTGTCATCATGGAAGTTGAGAGAGAGAACAGAAGAGAAGCTGGGGTTCCTCTCCTCTTCCCATGCCAGCCACAGGGAGTCCTGATGGCAGAGGAAGCCTTTGACAGAAACCCAAGAGAAAATATTTAGGGGTGTGCCAGGATGACAAAGCCAGTAAGTTCCTCCACCCATGCCTGAACCACCTGCTGCCACTGAACATCCCAGACCAATTGTATCCATCCAAGTCTTCTCCCCTAACCCATATTCTCACAGCAGGCCTGAATGGGAAAGGATTGGCACGCCCCTAGAGGTCAGGATGTCACCATGCTCCTCCCCCCGGCGAGGGCGCACTTCCCCTGGCCCTTGGGCTGAAAGCCAGCTCCTTCTTCCAGATAGGTCTTGAATGCCACCTGCTCTCCGAAGCCTCTCTTAACTGCATCAGACCTTCCACAGAATTTGTACCCTTCTTGTACCCAGCGCCACAATACACTTCAGAGATGGGATTACTTCCTGATGCAGAGTTAGCACAGGGAAGGAGCTGCAGAAGCTTTTGTACAGTGGCTAAGAGCTTAGTCTCAAACCCAGATAGACCCAAGACTCAGTCAATGTGATGTCAATTCAATGGTGTGGCCTTAGAAGGCTTCTTCCCTTCTCTGACATAGAAGCATTGGATGTGTTCAGGAGCTATAATGCCTACAAACACATGCATGGCGATGACTGGTACACACTCAACAGCTCTATCCTATTCTCTTGCTGCCTAGCTTATGACTGTGTATTATCTCATAGGTGCACCATAAAAAATAATTATTTAATGTCATAAAATCCCCTGAATTCCAGCAAAAACTCAAAGGTTACTGAGGACAGAGTATTTCTTGGGTGTCCAAACTTTTGTACTCCTAACCCTAGTACGATACCAAGCACCCAGTAGGTGGTCAATAATTGTGTGAGGAATGATGATGAGTGAGGTAATGGGATGACCAACCAACACCCCTCAAACCATGCCAGTAGTTTTAACTACTGCAGAGCCCTTACGCCTATATGGGTCGATGCCCATTCTTTGGTTCCCCAGGGGGACGGCTGGTACTTGTATCCAGCACAGAGCTTAGAAAACTTCATTGTAGTTGTCCATTCAATGGAAGGAGTGACCCTAAGTCCATCACTTTGGAGACTTGTGGAAATAGAGAAGCAGCCCAAGTCCTCCACAGAGAACGTATGGGGGTTGGGATTAGTTCTGGCCTCTCACGATGACAGTGACAATGACAAAGGTGACAGGTTTGGCTGAGCAAATACTACGTATCAGGTGCTGCTTCCTGAGCTCTGCACCTGCTCAGACCCAGAGGCCAGGCCTGCCATGGCCATACTTCCCTACCTGTCTCCGGGAAGCTGGAATTCAGTCCATACACAAAGAGCAATGTCCGGACTGCTTTCACAAGAGGCTCTTCCAAGGCCACCCGCTTTCTTGCACGAGGCCCAGGAGACGGGGACTGGCCTCAGCCGTCCCTCTGCTGCACCCAGGCAGCTTCTTTTGATCTGCAGCCTTGTTCTTGACCAGCTGAGGGAGGTGCAATGGCCAGGAGCCCGGAGACAGCCTGGGTTTACCTTGGGGCTTTGTTCTTTACCAACCCCGTGCCCTACAAGGGACTCGGCTTCTCAGGCATGCCATCTTCTTCTTTAAAAAGATGGGGCAGATGGTAATGACTGCCTCACACAGTTGCTGCAACGCTTAAACAAACTAATAGAATGTCAGGTCTCTAACAGACATTCGCAATGTGCTGGCTTGTTTCCACGGGCTATCACTCTCCTCCCAAGCCTGCCCCGCGTTCCAGCAGATCATCGAATGACCTTGAGGGTGCATGTCCTCACTTCCCAGAGTTCCGAGGGTTCATTAAGAACCAGGATCTGAAGCAAACAAGCCTTCTCCATCTACGTTTCTTCTACAGCCGAGCCCTCTCTGCCCCTCTTCTGTAATTTATAAAGCTTTTTTTTTCTTTTTGCTTACTTAACTGCAGATGCAGCAAAAGCCAAAGCAAATAATTCCTTAGATCTCATCCCCAAATCAAATGAATGCTTTAATGTGTAAGTTCCCCTTCTGGTCTTTATCCACAACAACATGCCATTTTCACATACATACGACATGGCGCATCTATTTTACAGTTTTCACTGACGAGGGTGTCCCTTGGGGCCCTGATGAGTGACTTGCAGAAGCTCAGCTTTCCCACTGAGAACAGCTATCCAACCATATGAACAAATAGAAACAGGTTCCTAAGGACCTGGAATGGAGATGTGTCTGACACTCTGGGTGCTGCTGCTTCCCGTGGGGTGAACACCCATTTGCAGCACCGGGTAGGGGGACTGAGATTCAAGACACAGAAGCCAGCAGAATTTGAGGCATTCTTTAGGGGTTAGAAATGAGGGCCCAGCATGGTGGCACAGTGGCTAAAATCCTCACCTTGAACGCACCAGGATCCCATAAAGGGCATCAGTTCGTGTCCTGGCTGCCCCACTTCCCATCCATTTCCCTGCTTGTGGCCTGGGAAAGTAGTCAAGGATGGCCCAAACCCTTGGGACCAGCACGAGAGATCCAGAAGAAGCTCCTGGCTCCTGGCTTCAGATCAGCTCAGCTCCCGGTTGTTGCGGCCACTTGGGGAGTGAACCTACAGGCGGATCTTACTCTCTGTCTCTCCTCTCTGTATGCCTGACTTTCCAACAAAAATAATAAATAAATCTTAAGAAGAAAAAGAAATGAGAGCTCCCAGAGAAAGCTGGGATTAGAGGGGGAGGTGGCTAAGAAGAGCAAAAACTTGAACCTGATGCTCAGTGTTGGTTCATCCCTTAAAACTCTGCCAATCCAACTGCAGAGGTTGCGGTGCCAAGCAGAAATCTGGGAGCCAGCATGGTGGCGGAGCACACTGGGCCACAGCCTGTGATGTCAGCATCCCATAAGGCACTGGCTCCAGTCCTGGCCGCTCCACCTCTGACCTTGCTCCCTGTTGATGTGCCTGGGAAAGCAGCTGAAGATAGTTCAAGTGTTTGAGCCTCTGCGACCATGCGGGAGGTGTGGAAGAAGCTCCTGGATCCCGGCTTCATTCTGACACAGGATATGACTGGAATTCAAACAGAAAGTTTTGAACACACCTAGAAATCGGACCAGGAGGAAAAGTAGGCATCAAGAAAGACCCACAACAGACCCTGGCACTGGGAGGACCAGACATGAATCCCCATTAAAACGGTAGGCAGAAATGGGTAAGAAGATAGTGGGTCCCACCCAAGAACTATCCACTGTTAAAAAAAAATAATAATTTTAAGTACATTACCAAGGATTAAAAATCCTACACACTTTTAAAAGAAGAAATAGGGAACCCCTTGCTACAGCTGGCTAAGCCACTGCTTGGAATACCTGCACGTCATGTCAGAGCAGTGATCGAAGACTCCACTGCTCGGCTTCCAATCCAGCTTCCTGCTAACGTGCCTGGGAAGGCAATGGATGATGACCCAATAACCCTGGAGATCATGTAGGGAGACCTGGATGGAACTCTGAGTGCCTGACTTCCATCCCACCAGGTCCAGGTTGTTGAGGGCATTTGAAGTGTAAGCCAGCAGGCAAAAAAGCTCTCTCTCTCTCTCTCTCCCTCCTTCTGTCACTCTGCCTTTCAAATAAATAGATAAATCCTTAAAAAAAGGAGAAGAAGCAATAACAATTCTTCATTTCAGGAAGAATGAATACACTTAATAAATACAATTTTGAAAAGTAAATTATAATAGGATCTGGCATGACAGCTTAGTGCGTAAATTCTCACCTTACATGTGCCAGGATCCCATATGGGCACCAGTTCATGTCCTGGCTGCCCCACTTCACATCCAGCTCCCTGCTTATGGCCTGGGAAAGCAGCGGAGGGCAGCCCAAGGTCTTGGAACACTGTGCCTCTGCAGGAGACCCGGAAGAAGCTCCTGGCTCCTGGTTTCAGATCAACTCAGCTCTGACCATCGTGGCCACTTGGGGAATGAACCAGTGGAAAGAAGATCTTCTAAATCTCTCTCTCTGTATATCTTCCTTTCCAGTAAAAATAAATCTTTAAAAAATAAAGTAAATAAATACAGTAACTTAAATTAAGAGTGTAATGCAGCAGATTAGAAGCAGATTAGAAGCATCTGGAGAGAGAAGTGAGAAAGCAGTCATTGGGAACCATGAGCACACAGCCTGGAGAGCACGGGAGAGCCAGAAGAGGGGCACACGATGCAAAGGCTAGCACATGCATCATTAAAACCCCAGCACGAAAAGGAGAGAGTGGCGGAGAACAGGCGAGAGCTTTCCACTACTGATGAAAGACATCGAGCTTGAGAATCAAGAAACCTGAAAGCACCAAACAGGATAAACACCACACACACACACACACACACACACACACACACGCACATCACAGTCAAGCCACTAAGAATCAAAGATGAAGAGAACATCTAAAAGCTAGCCAGATTTAAAAAAAAAAATACCTTACCTTCAAAGGAATAAGACAGCAAGAATAACAAAAATGATGAAAGAAGCACAATGGGATAATAACCTTAAAGAACAACAACAAAAAAAACCCTGCCAATTTTGACTTCTATAGTCAGCAAAAAAAAATTTTTTTTCTTCAAAAGAAAGTGTGGAAAAAAAGGTCCTTTAAAATATATTTACTGTAAGCCCAACCTAAGCTAAATTCTAGAGGAAGTCTCCAGATGCAAGCAGAAAGATTCCTGATGGAAATACGAAAACGTAAGTAGCAATGAGAAGCGACAGGTAGATTCGTCCATCTGAACAAGGTTGTCAATGACACGCTATCCATCATAACACACAGCATAGATATTATATAGCTACGTTAAAGTGCATACAATGAGAAGCAGTAAGTGGAACTACAATGTTTATGAATCTAGGATTATTTGCAAAGTGTTAAAGGTGCTAACATATTGCACTGTAAATAGTTGAAGATGTGGGGCCTGCATGTAGCACAACAGGTTAATCCCCCCACTTACAGCATCAGTGTCCCACACAGATAGTGGTTCAAGCCCTGGCTGCTCTACTTCCAATCCAGCTCCGTGTTAATGGCCTGAGACAGCAGCAGAGGATGGCTCAAATGCCTGGGCCCCTCTACCCACATGGGAGACCCTGAAGAAGCTCCTGGCTCCTTCCTGACTCTGCATCGAGTCAGCTCTGGCTGTTGCTGCCAACTGAGGAGTAAACTAGTGGATGGAATATTTCTCTTTCTCTCTATAACCATGCATTTCAAATAAAAACAAGATAAATCTTTAAGAGTCACATATAAAACTGGGTTGATATTATATTATGCTTACAGGAAATACTCTCTTAAACATAAGGACATAGAAAGAATCAAATTGAAAGTGAAAAAAAAATACATGTATCTTATTATATGTCATCAGACATTATAAACATATACTATCTCAAGAGATTAACCAAAACTTTCATCTCTATTTCAAAAAGAAAGCAGACATTTTAGTCAAAAAGCATGATCTGAGATCAAGAGACACATTTCAAAATGATAAAAAGATCAGTGCAGCAAAGAGACACAACAATTATTTAAATAATGACGTTGCTTCAAAGAACATAAAGCAAAACTTGAGACAACTAAAAAGCAAAAATCATAGTAGGAGACCTCAACACAGTGCTTTCATAACAGAGCAATCAAACAAAAAAATCAATAAAGACACAGAAAAGGTGAACCTAATTAATAAGTCTCCCCAAGCTACACATCCAGATGGAATGCTGCATGCATTACAAGAGTACCTGGAAGATTTTTGCAAACGTTAAAGAACATGAAATTGCATGCATGCTCAGGCCATGATGGAAATAAATCAGAAACCAAACAGGGAAAAAAAAAACAAAACCACAACAGAATATCCATGAAAGACTGGAAATGAAACATACAAGTTTGAATTAGCCAGGGTGGGTAGTGGCAAGAAGTCATCATGGACAATTAGATATATCCAGAATTGGGGAGGGCCAGCTGAGTCAGTGTTTAGAAGGCAACCTGCACCTTGAACATCAATAATAGGAAAGAGGCCAAGCTGAAAACCAACAACCCATCCAGCAGGTGCAAATCCCAGCAAACCAGAACAGCCAATAACATCCCTGTCCAGTTCTCCTTTCTCCCTTCTCCCAGGCCTCTCCCAGCCTTTACTCTCCCCTCCTTCCAGTCCCCACTGAAGACCCACCACATGGCTGTTCCTCCTTGCTGAGACAATACCTGAGGATTACAAACAAACAAACAAACAGTAGAATCCCCTGATACACACCACTCCACAAACATACATACATACACAAACTGGTTTCCTTCCCCACAATAGATTTTGCCTATTTCTCCATGTCCGATTGTAACTAGCTCGTTGTTACACTGCATGTTACCCCGCAGCATACACAGACCACAAAGTATCCGGTGTTGGTTTCTGTAACAACAGGCCTTCAGGAGACAATGAGCCTTTTCCCACCACCAAACACAATGCCATCGACATCGATGGAGCTCATCTCCCTAGCGCTCAGAAGACCCCGAACCACAGCCTAGATACCTGGACATCTCACACTCTGGCATAACGGTCTCAATCATCCTTCGCGCCACAGCAGCCTTCACGTTGGCTATGCATTACTCTTCATGAATGGGCCCAGCGTGACACCCAAAGGCCATGACGCAAACACCATTCTCACTCCTCTTGTAAGAAGAGAGAAGCTAGCAGAAGCATCGCTCACGCGATGAGAGAGCCTCTAAAGAAGGGATTACTCTCAGACGCGAGTGAGGTAAAGTGCAAAGACTCAATAAGGCATGGGCAGACAGACGCCCAGAGATCAGCATCGTCACTCCTGGGCCTGAAACAAGCGAAGAGTGGAGGTGGTGTTAGCCGAGCCCTGGTAGCGCCGAGCTGGTGGTGTGGGGAGGAGGTCTCCTGTTGCTGCCAGGTCACCCAGCCAACAACAGGGGTATTAGGAAAGCAACGCTCCTTGTCTCTCCTACAACCTGATAATTACTTTCTCTTACCACAGCAGTGCCACCAGCTGCTCTGGGGAAAACAGTTTTGCAGGGAACAAGCAGAGGACACTCTGCTCTGTAAGGAGGGGTGTGAGTCCCCACGGATGCCAGAGGAGCCTCATTCCGGCGCTGACAGAGGTGCCAGTGGTGGTACTGTCCTCACCCCTGTGTGTGGCCGCTCCTGTGTGTGGCCGCTCCTGTGTGGCCACTACAGCAAGCAGGGGATTGGAGGGAGGGGAGGATGGCATACGGTGAGCTCAGCTCACCCACACTGGGGGTTCCACAGTCCAGTCACGGTTTGCTGGGTGATCTCAGGGCAATTGTTTAACTTGCTTGATTCTCACTTGCTGGCTGGAAAATGAAACTGACTGATACATTCTCTGCTACAAATACCCACTCCAGGTATAGCTGAGAAAGGGAAGTGCCCGTCCAAGACAGAAAGCCAATTTTCTCCATTCTTTGGTTCTGGTCTTGGTTGCATGTGTTGCATTATTCAAGGCGATCCTACCATGTGCTTGGGGCTTGGAACTTGAATTGTTCTCACTGGGGAGGCCCGTGACCATCATATGAGTTAACTAGAGCTAGCCTGCTGGATGGTGAGAACACGGCCCTGTCATCTTTGTCCCTCCAGTTCCCACGAGCCAATCCCCAGTCAGCAAAAATGCTGGACGACCCAGCCAGAAGCAGCCCGGGCCCAGCTCATAGGAACCTACCAACAGACCCAAATGAGAGAAAGAAAACTTTTGGTTTTAAACTTATTGTATCTGAGATGACTTGTCACACAGTAAAGCTTCCTGAAACCGTTGGGAATTTGACATCAGCAACTGGCTTGGATCACTGAAGGTAGGGACCATGTCCCTAAGGATACTTCGGCAGCCTGTCCCGTGCAGACTTCCTAAGTGAGAATTCTCAACAGAACAGGTGTTTTCACAGCCCAGTATGTCCCAAGTTAAAAAAAAAAAAATGATAAGTGATACGAGAGACACCAGCTAATGTTCAGATTGCCTGGCCCCCCTGGGCTTCTTCCTTTCATTGTCTTTTATTTATTTATTTATTTTTAACAAATTGCCCTGTGTAAAGAGTTCTTTTCTATTTTCCCTCCCGGGAAGTTATTTATTTTTATGGGCTTCTTTTGGGAAATAAAAATCAATTTTGGAATGCAAGTGATACATTTGACTCTCCCAATAATGAAAGCTAGAAAATTAAAGGCCCCAAGGAACAACCTCCCTGCACTAAAATGATAAAGGAGGCTGCCCAAATGCTCTTGTGTGGATGTTTTGTAAATGGTGACCACCGTTTGCTCAGGGGAGGCACCTCATGCAAGACGAGGAGGCATTGCTGGGGATGGATTCACGTCCGTGGGCTCGGGCTGGCTAGTGCATTCCCAGGAAGACACTTCTGTAACAGCCACTCCATGAATCACAGCTCTGAGAAGCTCCAAAAAAGTCAGGGCTGTATGTGTGTCTGTGTGTGTCTAGAAAACTTGTTCAATTCACTGATTCAACACATCATGAACCAGAGCTCCCCGGCTGCCCCTCCAAAGCTCTATTCTCTGTTCAGCTGGATTTGCAAATCGATCCATCCACCTGTGGGACAGTGGTCCACGCACCCCAGAAACATCCTGGACTCAACCTCCTCAAAACTGCCTTGCCTTTCCTTGGCTGAGCTGCTGGGATGCGAGACCCTGACTGTGATGACCCTGAGGGACCATGCTCTGCCTAAACCAGGTTAGTGACTCCTCGACTCCTCCCTCTTCCTTTCCTCATCCTCCTCACCCTTCCACTTCTCTCATCACTTCCTTAATTCAAGTGCAGCTCATCTCATCCATCCTCCTGAGATCAATAGTTCCCAGATGGGGCTCTAAAGCTCTCCACTCCCCCAACTCTTCTTGTTAATTGTCACCGGTCACAGCCAGCTCAGGTCATTACCCCCTCCGAGGACTGATCAGCCAATGAACCATGTCCAAAACCCCTAAAATGCCTAAGCAAAATCCCTAAAATGCTCCTCTGCGTGGATCATTCCCACACTACACGCTATAACCCACAGACAGGGCCTGCGCTCACAGCATCACATCAGCCTGAGTGTCTACCTTTCCCACCTCTGTGATCATTTGTTCAGCAAACATGCACTGTGCGCCTGCACATATCAGCTGTGTGCTGTGCTTGCACATAATGGAATAAAAAATGAAGTTTGTTCTTGTCCTGTGTTCAGCAGAGCAAAATGAACAAGAAGAAAACAAATAAATGAAAACTACGGCCAGTGCTATGGTTCAACTAGCTTATCCTCTACCTGCAAGCACCAACATCCGATATGGGCACCGATTCATGTCCCGGCTGCTCCACTGCCCATCCAGCTCCAGCTGCTTGTGGCCTGGGAAAGCAATAGAGGACAGCCCAAAGCCTTGGGACCCTGCACCCATGTGGGAGATCCAGAAAAAGCTCCTGGTTCCTGGCTTTGGATCAGCATTAGTTCCGGCAGTTGCTGCCACTTGGGGAGTGAACCAGAGGATGAAAGTTCTCTTTCTCCTTCTCTTTGTAAATCTGCCTTTCCAAGAAAAAAAAAAATTTAAAAACGAATAGCACAGTGACAAATCGAGAGAAACAGGAAGGAAGCAGGAAGCACAGTGGTGGGTAAGGACTGACAGGGAGGGGCTGCTCTCAGGAGGATTTGGGGACTGACTTTGTGAGAAGGTGACATTTAGTGGAGAGCTAAAGGGTCAGAGGAAGTCAGCAACATGCATGACAGTCCTTCAAAAAGCTCATGGAAAATGGAATGGAAACGTAAGTTTGCCTTGGTGCAAAAACTAGCTTGAAATCCACGTACAACTTTTGCACCACATGCATTTGCCAAGCACTTCCTGAAAACCCTTTCTGGAGCTGAGGGAAAGAGCAACCGTAAGACAGCAGGAGACATTGGGCGGCCCAGCGGTGAGGCTAGCACGGCAACGGGACACGTGAGGTAAGAGGAGGTTGGGGGAAGGAGTCTGGGATTTGGCCTGAAGTTGCCAGGCATCGCTGCAGCAGGACCCATGCATGGTCTGATTTACATCTGAGAAAGATCCCTCTGGCTAGGTTGGGAAGAGCAGATTTCAGAAGGCAAAAACCATGCAAGCTTTAATTCATCTTTCAAAGTCTAAAACAGACAAAGCACCTAGCAGAGTCCTGGCAAGGGGCAGGCCCTCAACGAGCACTGACTCTCCTCCCAGTCCTGCAGGTCCCTTGCCTTTGAGGTTGGGTGGCCTCTGTTGACCCTCTCGGTTGGCATTAACATCTCATCACAGGGCACCTGTCATGGCTCTCCATGCCAGCTTTATCATCCCCTTCCCAGCGCCCCCTTTCACAGTATGCTCTCTCTTGTTCTCCCTCTCTCTACAGGGCTGTGAAGTACTCATTGTGTCAAAGTTCACACGCGTACCTAGAGCCCCCTCTGTGTCTATCAAAATGGCCTTCCACGTAGAAGAGATTCAAAGAACAAGAGAATGCAGGGATGAGTGGAGTGCCAAAGGGAAACTCTTGGTGGCCTCCAGGCAAGCTAGACATTAGCAGTCTAGGTTTACAACTGATGACATCTATGGTTTTATCCAAGTTCCATCACTCCCTAGCGGCGAGACTTTGCACAAGTGAATTGGCCTTGCTGGAATGCAATTTCTTAATCGGGAAAATGGAACAACGGTAGGTATGGGATGGGTACTATCTGACAGGGTTGACAGGAGGATAAAGAAATCCAAAGAAACTTCCATAACCCTTCTCTTTGCCCAAAGTGTACCAGCAAGAAAAGGGCAAAGCAGGTACAACCCACGGCACGGACTCACGATGACATAGTATCTATAGACAGGGTCCTGTCTTCTCGTTTAGATGTTTGCTTCAACAAACATTTATGGAACATTGACCATAAACACACCGGAAGCAAACTCTGCATGTTTATCTACCATAAACAACCAAGGAAAGACTCAGAATCTGCTTGGGGATTAAGGGTTGTCAATACCCGTTGCCAACACACTCTGGCCCCAAGACTCACCAATGAGCAAAGCCAACGAAACAAGTCTTTTACACTACATTTCAGACTTCCCCAAGCAATCATCCTTTTCCTGGAGATGCAGCGACCAGTGTCTCTGTCAAAGAAGTTTGGAGACAAGCCAGAGCAGTCCCAGTTTCTGCCTGTATGTGCATAGTTACCCTGCGCAACCCACAAGTCACCCAAACTGCCTCTTGAGCAAGGGACGAAGACAGAGATTGCCCCAGGTCAGTCTGATGCCAGAAGGTGTGGACGAGGAGGCTGGGAGGAAGCCAGGACCAGATCAAGAATCTGGCAGCTCCAAGTAGGAAAGAGAAGAAAGAACCCATCCTGACTGAAACCACCACTTCAGCTCCCCAAGCCTCAATTCGACACAGCGGTTAACAGCACGGGCTTGCATTCAACTGCATTCCAGTTCTGCCGTGCGCAAGCCGTAGCCACTCTGAGACAAGCCAGTTCATTGCTCAGAGTCTTTGTAAATGCAGATTAAACATGTTCATAAAGACTCCAGTTCCCGGCCCGGCACACGGTAGACTATTGCTATGCGTTTTCTATCCAGACAGAGGAAGAGAATTTCGTGATTCTGTTAAAGAACCGCACCACACATCCTTGTAAAGCAAGGAGAAAGGAGGGCCTGGAGCGTCCACTGAGGATCCGGCTCTGTGTGATTAGGCCTGGAGTCTCTCTCCACGGTTAATCCTATCAGAGCCTGGGGTTTGGTTAGCATGTCTTGGCCCAGTTGGAAAGGCTGCATGGATTGGAATTTCTCAAGCTCCAGGGGGAAAGACAGTGGGGGAGGCTGGAAGAAGAAAGCGAAATCAAAGGAGCATTGATCTTTCCACCTGGGGAACAGGTTCTCAGTTCGAATCCAAGTCCCTCCCCTGCCCCCCAGGAGCAGGGCCAGGCACCCAGCAAGGCCCATAGAAACCCACAAGAGAGCCCAAATCCAGTCATCCGCG
The DNA here is from genome assembly GCF_017591425.1 of Ochotona curzoniae. Taxonomy (NCBI): domain Eukaryota; kingdom Metazoa; phylum Chordata; class Mammalia; order Lagomorpha; family Ochotonidae; genus Ochotona; species Ochotona curzoniae. The sequence goes on from NW_024465421.1 coordinate 11,879,524, forward strand.
GCTGCCTCACGTAGCTCACCAGCGGAGGAGGAAGGAACAAAACAATAGCAGCTCTCCAGCCGGCTCCTAGCCTTCCCGGAACACTTCTCAGAGCCCAGCAGGCAGCTGATGACAACTGGGGTACCTGCCAGCCCAGCTGAAGCTCCCCGTCTCTCCAACTTCCAATCACCAGGTGTTTGAAGGGGCTACGGGAGCCGTCAGCCTCTGCCCGCAGTAGGAGCCCCTCGGAGAGCAGGCAAGATGAGTGTAAAAAGGAACTGTCAGGTTCATCAGCCCACTGACGAGGAGGGGGTGCAGGGGCTCCCCAGAGCTCTGACCTCCCGACCCCCCCCCCCCCGCAAGTCCCTCATTTGCAACTCATTTGCATTGCATACTTAACGGGCCTCCAACTCCCACTTGAGAAATCATCACGGTGCACTGGGGAGAGGACTCAGGAGCCGTGTTCTTCCTGCAAAGCTCCCCTACAGAAAAGGATTCACCACCCAGGCAGGTCTGCCCTCCAGGGAAAAAAAAAAAAAACTCCACCGTTGGACCACAGTGACACAGACAGAAACACAACACCACCAGCACCTCGCTAGATGACCAGCTCCATAAAGCTGCGGTTACATCACGTACAAGGCCAGACGGAGGGAAAATTCCAAAGGTTTGCAACAGACTGCAAGGGAACGATTCAGGCTAATTGCATGCAAGTCTTGTACTATGAATGTCAAGACGCTCCAGCATTGCCTAAATGAGCTGTCAGCCGCGTGGTCAGCATGCCCACTGACAAGAGTCTTTCTCCCCTCCTCCCTGCTGCAGCCCTGCTTGGGCTGACTGATACCCAGACACCCTGCCTTGGCAAGGGGTTTGCCATGCGATTTCCAACAGACACGGATTCCTCTAGCACCCCACCCCTCCCAAAGATGGACAGCACTGCCATTCGGCAGGAAGCCAGAGCTCACATCTCTGGATTCAGACACACCTGAGCTCAAATCACTCGCTAGCGGTGACCTTGGTGACGGCGCTGGACCTTTCTGAGCTCCGGACTCCACCCCTATCTAGAACGATGACAATATCAATATCTTTCTTTTAGGGAGTGATGATAACATGCATATATCAGAACCTCCTCAAAAACAGAAAATGCAGAACGTTGCCTGAGGGGCATGTTGATTGGCACGGCGGTTAAGACACAGCTTGGAATCTCCGACTCCTGTGCAGGAGTGCCGGGGTTCGAGTCCCGGATCCATTTCTGACTCCAACCTGCTGCAGATGCGTGCTCTGGAAGGCAGCAGATTGTGGCTGAAGGGTTTCCGTCCTTGCTGCCCATGTGAGATGACCAACACTGAGTTCCTGACTCTGGCCACTGTTCTCTCTCTCTCTCTCTCTCTCTCTCTCTCTCTCTCTCTCTCTGCCTCTCAAATAAATAAATAAATAAAAAGGCCACAACACATAAAGTAGAGATGGCGGGGGCAGGAGAAGTGACACACACCTAGTCCCACAACGGGTGTCAAGGCTGCCATGCCCAGAAGACACCTCGCGCAGGAGGCAGGAGCCTTAAAGCGCTCAATCTGGTTCACCTGGAAGAAATCCGGAAGCAAAGCTCAACCTTGAACTTGAAAACCAAAATCTGCCCAAGGCCGCGGGGAACAGGCTCCAGAATTGGCATGGTGGCCAGGAGAGCTTCCACTGGCCACAAACGCCAAGACAGACCAGCAGTGGGGCATGGCTGGCCTCTCCTCTCCAGAGGAGTTACATCCTCTTAGAGAACAAGTGGTTCTAACACATCCATCAATGGTTATGGAGAGAGCCAAGACCATCTTCCGTAAGGCAGCGGCTAGAGCAAACAGGATCCAAGAACGCGGAGCTACAGAAGAGACAACCTCCGAGGGCATGCCTTGGCAAGACGGACAGGCGGCAGTGTGTACGAATAACATCCTCCTACAGGAAGATTACACGGCAGTTTGGTTACACTGGGAGTGTACCTGGGCGTGCGCGGTGTGTGCGTACATGTGTGTGTATGCACAGTGCAAAGACCCCGTGTCTCGCAGTGGGGCGAGGGTCCCAAGTGATGATCACCCCCTCCTAAGCCACACCTGGAAGGTTCTCTCTGGCTCTGGGCATGGCACTTCATGAGGAAGCCACTCCAGCTGCAGTGCTGTGTGGGGCGATAGCTCAAGAGCGGTGTTAATCAAGGGACATTTGGCTGAAGGGTACAGTGTTCAGGGCAGATGGTTGGAGGCGGGGGTGGAGGTCGGGGATGGGGGCAGGGCAACAGGCCGGAGCTGTCTAGGATTGATCTTCAGACGGAAATACGACTGGCAGCCTCTCTGGGGTCACGACCCAGGACAGAGACACTTTCCGACAAGCACCCATCTGAGCAGCTTGTCCCACCGACTCTGACTTGCGCACCTGTGCCGTGCACGGCTCCTCCTCTGATGCTGCCACTTGTCCCTAAGCACCTCCCAGCCTGGGCCCGGACCACTCTGTACCTGCACGCTTTCCCAGAGCAAGCAGCCCACCCGTGAGCCTCTTTTCAGGTACGACTGCTTTCTCGGGACCCTGTGTTGTTCCTGAATCCTTCCCTGGGCCACGTGAACACCCAGGGGACTTGAGATGCGGCTCTGGGCCTCTCCAAGCTGAAAGGTAGCAGCACAGCATCAAAACCTGCAAGGGAGAAGTCCCAGAGGTGGTCGCCTTCGATCATGCAGCACAGAATGGACTCTCAGCAGGTGCTGGGCTAGATGTGTAACAGGAGCAGCATCCTGACGCAACATGAGTTCATTGACCAGCTCCTCTGTGTATCTCTGGTCACTGCGGGGACAGTGGCCAGGCCACCACAAGCCACCTCAAAGGCCTGGCTTCCCCAGATGAGAGTGGACAGAGGTGGTATGGATTTGTTCAGGAGGGGCAGGTGTCCAAGAACATGGCATAGATATCAGTGGAGTTCAGCGCTGGCCACGGCTCGCTCTGCCTGCCCTTACAGGTGGGGGCTCTGGGAACTGGGTTTGCCTCACCATGAGGTGAATAAGAGGGCTGGGGTTGGACACACACCTCCATGGTGATTTCTCTCCAGCCCCACAGAGTCCAGCGCAGTGCCTGCCCGGGTCATGTGAGCACGTGGAGGGCAGGAAAGGCTCTGGGCCCTCGGAAAGGTGTGCCCGCCCACCCCCGGCAGCATCAACACCTGAGCAACAAGGACGGCCCAGGTGGAGGGCTGGAAATCACCCCCTCACTGTGTACATCCAGCTGGGCTGCCCCACGCGGAGCAGAGCACGGGCCACACCTGCCATCTAGTGGCCAGGACGAGTCCTTCCTGCCACAGCATTGTCGACCGAGCAGTTTCTGACTCAGCAGGCCTGGAGTGAGCCTTGGGGATGGTCCCTGCTAGCCAACCTCTCCACCCCTCCCCAACATACAGACACCCCAACTGGAAACCGTGAGGCTTGGGAAATGACACTACAGGACGTAGAGTTAGCAGGAGCTGGGATGTTTAAAGGCTTTTTATTTCTGGGGAAGGCAGTCAACGTAGACCTCGAGATGGGGACAGAGGGCGGTTCAGCCTGCGACCCACCAGGGAAGAAGAGCAGGTGGGAGGAGGTGGTTTCCAGGATGCAGGTCTGTGGCTCAGCGTAGATGCAGTTGGCAGCAAGGTGCACCTGGGCACCGCGGGGTCCAGCCAGCAGGTGGGGGCTCATGTGAGCCGGAAACTCAGAAGTCTGCAGAGTGTGGGCCCACCGTTCATCCAACTCCTAAATTCTACCGTTACTGTTAGCTGGGCTGCTTTATATCCTACCCATCTGTCTCGCTATCTGCCCATCGTCTCATTGCTGACACCTTTCAAAGTCAATTACAGGCACTGATTCAACAGGAGGCACTTAGGGCAAACTGTCTCACCTTGAAGAATTGATCCCAGCACCATAGCCTAGTGGCTAGAGTCCTCGCCTTGCACGCCCCGGGATCCTATATGGGTGATGGTTCTAATCCCGGCTGCTCCACTTCCCATTCAGCACCCTGCTTGTGGCCTGGGAAAGCTGTCAAGGACAGCCCAAACCCTTGGAACCCTGCACCCGTGTGGAAGATCTGGAAGAGGCTCCTGGCTCCTGGCTTTGGACCAGCTGGACTCGGTGGTCCTCTGAGCTCCTGCGGTGTTGCCCAGCCTGTGTACACCTTGTCGGAGCCAAGCATTTCACACAAGGGGGTCGCACTCTAGGGAGTTGGGTCCTCGTCCCTCCCCAGGGCGGCGGTGGGCTCAGCTGTTCCCTGCAGAACCTTCCAGTGTCAGCAGTGGGCTGTGCAGTCACACAGGCTCTGGCCATCTCTGGGGAATGCGCCTAGGGGAGACACGGATTTGAAGGCAAACACTGACCCCTAGTGGCCTAGCCTGGAATCCCTCCATAAACTTGGTGTGTGGTGGGATGCATCTGGATATATATATATATTTTTTTTATATTTTTTATATTTTTTATATTTTTATATATCTGGATATATATATATATATATTTTTTTTTACTGCATTTTCCTTTTGTTCCTCCACCTTCCAAGCCAGACCGGGGGAAAGCGTCGGGGAGGGGGAGGGGAGGAAGGGGCGGCTATCAGGAATGTCCTCACCCAGACCTTCCAGCTTTTTGTTTCAAATGCCCAGACCTTAGAGAGGAAAGGGCGGTTATGGCATCAAAGAACGGGACTGGTTGGACACCTACAAAGCACCCTGACAGGAAAAGGCGGGGGGGGGGCTTTGATTTCTTGAGAAGCTGGGGAATCCAAAGGGCAGGTGGCACTGGGGCCCAGGCGGAGAGGTGGGGAGGCTTTGGTGCCGGACTCTGCCGGGAGCGGGCACTCACCACACACTGGGCACCACACACTCAAGGCGCCACCCCGCCTGGCACGTCCTTTCCTCTCTGTTCAAGATCAGGAACCAAAGCGCGATGAGAGGGGAACACAGGGGCCTTGGATGCTGCTGGACAAGCCAGCTCCCCCAACCCCAGGCCGGCCAGCATCCCCATCCCACGTGCCCAGACTGCCCTCAGATGCTACCTAGCGTCTGCACGGACATCACCTTGCCCAGGCGGCTGCTCCTCCACCTTCCTACAGCCCAGAGCCATGACTGCCTCGGTTAATCAGCTCCGGTTCCTACGTCAGTACGCCATCAGCCTGGAGGCCTCATGGTTCCCAGTTCTGGGGACTCGAAGTCCAAACTCAAGATGCTACGTTCACAGTCATGACCCGCCTGCTGGCCTGCAGGTGACTGCCTTCTTCCTGCCTCGCCTGGTACAAAGCTCCTCACACCATCACCAGGGCCCTGCCTCATGCACCCCGTGGCCCCCAGACGACTGGCTGGCTGGCTGTCGCTTGCAGCCACCCAGCTGCGGCCCCTCATTTACAGAACTGCATAAGGACTGGAGTGGGGAGGCGTGCCTTGGGGGGGGGCGGGTCACTGGTTTCTGAGTGAGATTCCCAAAGGCAGGAGCACTTGTGGATGAGAGTATGACCTTGACCTTGAGGGGTCTCTTAGGTGTCACCAACTGGGAACAAAGTCTCTGTGAGGCTTAGGGAATGGACGAGGCGGACTGAGCGGGGAGGAACTTAACACACGACACAGCAGCCTGGTCCGAGGGCACGTCCAAAGGCTCCTGGGAAATGTGTGTTACAAAGACTGTGAGGGTTCTGGTGAGCTTGAAGCTCCATTTCTGGAGGTCCCCCCAGCATGGCACTTAGCTGGGAGCAAAGATCGGGCACGGCCGTGCACGGCTCCCTAATCGTGTTCCCCGACGCAGGCAACACGTATCCCACTCGAGGTGGGAGAGACACTTTCACAGGACGACAAGGCTTGGAAACTGTGCCACGAGGAACACATCTTTAAAATGCAATGAGGGCACAGCACAAAAAGCCACAGCCTGACACCAGCATCCTGTATGTAAGCGCCGGTTCGAGTCCAGGCTGCTCCATATCCGTACTCATGTGCCTGGGAAGGCACCAAAAGACAAGTTCTTTGGCTGCTGCCATTGACGTAGGAGACCCAGATGGAGTGACAGGAGTCTCTGGGTTTGGCATGACCTGACCTTGGCTGTTGCAGATCCTGCCCTGGTTTGTAACTCTGTTTTACAAATAAATAAATCCTTACAAACAAAAAGGAGATAAGCGCAACGAATATTAGCCCTTGCTTTGTTACTAATGCGAGCTCTTAAACGTATACCTTCTCTCTTGCTCTGCAGGCATTTCGCAAGGTTGAAAGAACGCAAGGTTGACTTGGCCCTGCCATGTAGTTCCTAGAAGCCGACACGAGAGGGCAGCAGCGTCCCGTTGTTGTCCTCCCGGCTGAGTGCGACAATCCCCCCCCTTTTCCTGACCCTGTGATTGCAAGGTTCTCCTGGGGGACCCCGAAGCAGCCCCACGGGGAGGCAAGCAGCTGCTCACCTTCCGCTTGGCGCAAGGAGCGATGCAGCGAAATGCACGTTTTCTAAAAGCTCGCTGGCATTCTCCCAGCCTCTGTTTCCCAAGTGAAATCCTATTTTACATTTTCCGACTTTACACCTGCCTTTGAAAGAAAGCTTACAGAGCCATTCTGGGGGGTCCTCAAACACAGGCCAATATTGTGCAAAAACCCAACCCCATCCAGGACCAATCTGCCAAGTCACCAATTCATCAGCTTTGTCTATCTCCATCCGTCTGCAGGGGGAGGTGGTGTCGCAGCCTTTGGGACACAGGGTCGGTCGGTAACCACCACCAGCCCACGGAAGACACGCACAGGCCAGGGGCCAGGGAGGAGTGAAGGGGTGAGGAAACCAGGGTGGGAGTCCACAGGCCGCTGACTGTGAACGCCACCATTGCCCCGTCTGCCTGGGGACACAGGTTCAAGGGAGGCCCCCTCTGCAGCCCTGCACCTGCCTGGCCTGCACCTGCCTGGCCTGAGCAAGGGGCGGTGCAGCCGAGCGCCACCTACCGACCACGATGAGGACCTCCCGGTCGATGTGCGCCTGGATGTAGATGCGGCCGCGGCGCTCCGTGTGGTCAGTGCCGCACAGGCTGGGGACGTTCATGACGCAGCGCTTGTGCACATTCATCATGCAGGCTGCGGGGACAGACGGGGCGAGGGGCTCAGGCTGCGGGCCGCACGCAAGTGCCCGCTCCCACCCCCACCCCCGGCACCCACCTGCTGGGCCCTTCCCTCAGACAGACCACCACCTGGCCCTGCCATGAGCTCACCTTCTGGGGCTCCTCCAAGTCTCCCCCAGCTCTAACAGAGGAGGCTGCACTTGCCACCACCCCCCCACACACACACACATACACACCAAAACACAGAGCTGCGGGCCCAGGGTGCAGCCTGAAGCAGGGCCTTGAGACGCCCCCCCCAGCATGGGTCTGGGGGGCTCCAGCTGTCAATGAGTGTGTCTCATTGCCTGCACTTGAGTGGGGTCTCTGTCTCGCTCCCCCTTGTGTGTGTGTGTGTGTGTGTGTGTGTCCATCTGTCCCCTGTCTGCCTCTGGGTGTCATTGTGTGTGCACACCCCCCTCCAGCCCTCCATCACCCACGCTCTGCCCTGTGAGTGCCCCCTCAGTACAGGCCTCAGCATAGCCTGGCCTACTGCAACACCCGTGGGTTCCTGGGAACTGCTAATACTTGGAGCCGCCCTGTCCCTTTGCTGTCCCGACTCTCAGAGCTGGTTCACTTTCTGCCCCCGACTCTGCTTACAGAGCAAAGAGGAATCCAGCTTTCTGTCTGCCTACCTCCCCACTGCCCCCACTGCCCCCACTGCCCCCCACTGCCCCCCACTGCCCCCCACTGCCCAGCCTGGCCAGCATAGATGTGTGGATGCCAGACAACCCATTTCAATGCCAAAGCACACATCAGCCCTGACAAGCGGGGCTGGGAACATCTGGGTGCCAGGGAGCCACACCCACAGGGAAGAACCCTCTGCACTGCCTGCGCCCCTTGCCTTGCTTTGCCCCAGGGGACAGGGGTAGGCAGGTGAGCAAGGACTGAAGCGGCCTGGCTCTTGGGACCCTGTGACTGTCATGCGAGCAAGCCCAGGCTGGCCTGCTGTGGCTGCAAGACAAATGACCCTGTCGTCCCCATTCCCCAGGACCTCAGGCCATCCATCAGGACATGACGGGGGCAAGGGTACCAGGCCCAGACAGCCCCCCAGCCTGCTTGTTAACCCACCAGGTACACCCAGCCCCAAAGGACTGCCTTTAAGAGCCACATGGTAAATGAATGGGGGCTCTTCGAAGCTATTATGTGGACCCCAAACCAGGCAGCCATCATCTGGTGTGTCTTCTATGAGAGGCATGCGTTGTCAGAGACCAGAGGTACCCAGCACAAGTACTCACTGTCACATTTCATCCCCTGGTGGATGAGTCCGTACAGCAGGGATCCGCAGTGGTCACAGAATGTGGGGCTGGAGTACGTGTGGATCTTGAACTTGTGTTTGCTCCGGGGATCCTAAGGCCAAGGGAAACAGACAAAAGAAACCAGTGTGAGCGTGGGTGCCCAGGACCCCCAGACCTCTCCAGGATCTGCGCTTGGCTGCCAATGTGTCGCGTGCCTGTTGGACCCATCCCGGAAACCCAGTGCCCAGACGCAGTGCTGGACAAAACAACCACTGCCTGCCCCAGCACACAACCAAGCCACCTGCAAAATCCTCCAGCTGGTCTACTGGGAAACTCAAGGGAAACTCCTCAGTTAGAAGTCAACAGAAGACCTTGGCATTCCTGACTATTGTTGAAGCCTGGGGTCAAGCCTGGCCAGGGCTAACCATCAAGCACCTGCTGTGAAGTGTCACCTTTCCTGTCCTCTTTCCCTGTAATGGGGCAGCACGACTCCGTTGGAGGATCACCTTCTTGTCCCCAAGCTTTCCTCCCTCCATCATGCCATCCCTGCGTGTGTAACCACGCAGGCTAACTAACCACAACTAATGCGTGCCTCGTCCACCTCCTGATTTTTTCATCGTAAAAATGCCCTCAGCTCCATGTCCTAGTTCAACAGATGGTCTTCCAACTTCTCTACGGCCTTAACTGCTGCAAGTTGCAGAAACTTGGTCCCAATAAACGGCTTTTTTTCTTTCACGGCCCCTCCGTCGCAAGAGTTGGGGATATAATCATTTTAACAGCAGAGAAAAACACAAAACAGAAAACATCTTGTGCGCTCAAATCCTCCCCCATGGACAGCATTTAAAACATGATAGCATAGCTCGAGTCAAGTTGCAGCCCACACACACTAACCGCAAGCCACCTGCTGCAATTTGGCTCCCTGCTCCATCACCACGGCATCTATTGCCCTTGGCACATGGAGGGTGCACGGGCGACAGAAAAACCCTGAGTTAACAGTCATGACTCCAGCCTGGGATCTCCCAGGCTCACCCTCCTGAGAGCTGCACAGCGTGCCCGGAAAGCACGCACTATTTACTGCCCTCATTTTCCGGTGAGGAGCAACAGGTGGGGGGCTTGCCCACAGCGTTGTGCATTGTGGGTTGGCACAATGGTAAGAGACCAATGAGTCACAAAGGCCGCAGGGAGGTTTCCATCAACAGCCTCCGAGGGCCCCTGAGCCACGTCCGAGCTCTTCTCGGAACACAGCCTACAGTGCGCTGGGTGTGACCCAGGAAAGCCGGGCAGCCCAGTAGCAGGGACACGCTACCCCTTTGTCGCTCATTTGTTTGTTTATTTTCCAACTCATTGCAGATAGAAGTTTACTGCTTAATTTGAAAAGCAGAGATACAGGGAGAGGGGGGAGAGACAAAGAGACAGATCTTCTATCTGTTGGTTTCTTCCCCAAACTGCTGCAGTGGCCTGGTTTGGGTCAGGCTAGCACCAGTAACCCCGGGCTCCATACGGGTCCCCCATGCACCTGGGTCAGCATCATCTCTCTCTCACAGGGGCACTAGCAGGAAGCCGCATGGGAAGTGGAGCGGCCGGAACTCAAACCAGGATGTGCTGGCGGTAGCCTTACAACGCCTGCTCCACCTTCATGGCTGAGAGGGTGTTGCTGGAGGCTCCTCCGGCCTCACTCCCCTGCCTCAGCTTTCACAAGAGTGCACACTGACAGGCACCAAGTTCACACCCTCCACCCAGCCCCACCCTGTCACTGAGACCATCTAGACCAAGCAAACCATCCTCCAATCCCTTCTACCCCCTCTCTTGCTACACTCCCACACCTGGGCCGCAGCTCAGGACTCTGGGATCCCAGAGGAGACCCTGCCAGTGTATCTGTCCGTGCCTGCCCAGTGCCATCCCCACTGATCATGTCTGCCTTTTGAGACACCCACTCTCCGCACCCGTGGCTGGCTGGAACAGAGGCACACCTTCGGCACCAGTGTCACTTTTGCCAAGCGGCTGGGATCTAGGTAGCTTCAGGCTAAGGTAGGCAACCTCTGCATCAGAGGAACAGAGACCAAAAAAAAAAAAAGATGGCGGTCACATGACCCCAGTGATGGAGCTCTGTCCCTCCCTCCCTGCATCTCCGTGTGCCTCAGCCAATCCAAGTGGACACGTGACCTGCACCCGGAGCAGAAGGACCTCCTCGGTCCCCTGGGCTCGGGCACTGCCCACTGACCCTGCGGGGCAATCAAGCTTGTCCAATCAGCAAAGCCCAGCCGTGCGGGGAGGTGGTGACTCCTTCATTGACAGGCATTGGAGAGGTGGGAAGGAAGTGGAAGACTCCGCTTCAAATGAGGCGACCTTGCTTTCCAAGTTTATCAAACTCCAGAGACACAGCCAGCTGAGCGGGGACCCCCCCGAGAGTCACCTGGGCCACCTGCCAGCTCATCGGCATTCCTAGAGGGTGTCCCACTCAGCAAGGGTCCCCTTCATCTCACGTAGGAGAAGCACCCACCAGGGACAGATCATTCGTGGGCCCCCCAGTTCCCCTCCAATCAATAGCCCCCTAGAACCATCAATGCCCAGCACCACGGGATGGGTAGACCTCAACTTAGGATCTTCAGGCTACCACCTGACTGTAGGCACAGGCAGCTCAGGGGGAAGGAAGCACAGATCAGAGACCAAAAGGAAGAAAGAAAGGAAAAAAAAAAAAAAGGACCCAACTTTAAACCACTAAGTCAACACCTAAAATAGTTTCTCTCGGTCTGAATGGGCTGGGTGCTGGGTTCACAGGTGGGTGCCTGAGATCTGGCCCAGCAGAGTGAGAGAGAGAGAGAGAGAGAGAGAGAGAGAGAGAGAGAGAGAGAGATAGGAATGAGGAAGGCACAGTCAGCAGTGTCCATTGGAAGAACTCAAAGGCAACTACATATCAGGCTGTGGTCCCTGACGGGCCAGGAGAGCACCCACAGGCGCATGCCCCACGGGGTAAGTGAGCAGGGCAAACTCAAGATCCCAGCTGGAAACATCCCAGAACCCAGGGAATTTCGCCAGTGCAGGTGTGGGACCTCACGTGAGAGACCAAAGCCGAGCTAATAACCGAAGACAGTGCGTGGAGTGGAGACGGGAAAGCTCTCAGCTCAGGACCCGCCCACAGGAAGTGCAGACTCTCCATCTCATTATTCCAGAGAGCAAAGGCGGCGATGAAGACGCTTCCCAAGCCTTGAGCTCTGCCCTGCATCTCTGCACCACCCATAATGTCACTTGTGTGTCACTTTTCTTTAACTCCGCGTGTCATTTTTTTTTTCACTTTAATAACCTGTTTGAAAAGGAAATTCTTCCCAGAATGCAAACTCGTGGGTTCCATGGGCAACCTAGTATACGTGAAACTGAAATAGACAACTCCTGAAATGTTAAAATGTTCACCTCAACCATCTTCCTGCTACAAGCTGGGGAGTCTTGGTTGCACCTGCTCCAGGTAGAGCAGTAAGTGTTCCCTCAGGGGGCAACCTGGCACTGTCAAAATTACAAAGGCATTTTGAAAATCACGAGTGCTTTTCCCTTTCGAACCAGGCATCACATCAGTGGGAAACTTCTCCTGCAGGTGGGCTTGTATACCTAAAAAAAATCACACCTGAGCATGGTTCTCTGTCAGAAGAAAGGGAGAAAAGCCAAGGTGCAAGGTGTATCTTGCATAATGCCTTTTGGGTGAGAAAAATGAAGCGGCCTAAGAAAATATTCTCACTGTCTGTCTTTTAAAAAAAATTTTTTTTAATTAATGTTGACTTATTTGAAAGGTACAGAGGCAGACAGAGAGATCTTTCATCACATGGCTTGCAACTGCGAGAACAAGGCCAAGTTCAAGCCGGGAGCCTGGAGCTCAACCCAGGTCTCCCACGTGGGTGTCTGCGACTCAGTGGCTTGTGCCTTCACCTCCTGCCTCCAATTATCACATTAAGAAGCAGGAATCAGCAGCAGAAGCCAGGAACTGAACCTGGCACCCTCATGTCAGATGTGGGCGTGCCAATGAGTGCCTTCCCCAGCACACCAACAAAACGATTATATTATTTACAGGTCAAATACACACACACCCCAAAGAAATGCTGGAAGGATACATATGAGGTGTTTCCGGGGGGAGGAGAGGGTGCAGTGGGCAGGGAGTAAGACTTCTTGGCATAAGCTTTTCTATAATTTTGCTGTAGACTACATCCAGGCTCACCCTGGTACCACGAGACTTGGGAACACGCTGGCACAGCCCTGCGCCCAACTGCAGACCAAAGGGCCAACACTGGGCCCCACGGACAATGGAGACAGCAACGTGGCTTCCTCTAATTTGAACAGCTTGCACTGCATACATTTATGAAAAATCACTGTTTGTCGAAAACCATCTGAGAAATAACTCCCCTGATTTGATCACCACTCATTCACTGCACAAACCGAATGATCACGCTGCACCCCAGGAAAATGCATAATTGGAGATTTTTTAAAAGACCAGAAAATGTCCCCATGAGGCTTTTTTTTTTTTAAATCAGGGGGGATCTTAATTGAGACCAGGTAAATTTGAATTCAATGAACTTGGCGCGTGCCCAATGATGGAAGCTCTACCTGCATACTCATGCCACAGCTGCAAAGAGGACTCCAGCTCGGCAGAGATCTTTTGCTTTATTCCTGGAAAAGAGAAGGAACAGAACAGACAACGCTGTGGGAACACTCGCTCCTGCGCTGGTATGCTTTGCTTACAAGGCTTGAAATGCTGCGCCTTCTCACCTCCCCGCCCCTTTGGCAAATGAGCAACTGTTGTCTTTGCTATGTAAACCGGGATGGGTTACTCTCTGCAGCGCAGTCCATGTCAGTCGCGGAGGTTAATAAGTAACCAACCAAGTAACCAACCGCAGGGGAACCCAACGCCTGCCTTTCGGGGTCATGCACTTTTTGACTCTGAGGCAAATGGCTGAGCCCTTTTAAGCTGTCCTTTCCTCCCTGGAAAGTGGGACAATGTGAATACACAACTGCTGGGTTACTGAGGAATCCCACGGAAACCACCTAGGATGGCTGTGAAGATGCACATCTAACGAGTGTTGCCATTGGCCGGCTGCCCGTGCCACCTCTGCCCATTTTCAACTTCAAGTCTGTTTCTTTTTCATCCCTCTAACAAAATGTCCTGCATGTTCGTTAAAGACGCTGTCTATTCACCTGTTATAGGTGCAGATCTTTTCCTAGGTTTTGATTCGCTTCTTCATTTTGTTAGCTTGTTTTTTGTTTTGTTTTGAACATACCAGGATAGTTCAAGTCTCAGCTGTTGTACTTCCCCTCCAGCTCCCAGGGAAAAGCAACGGAGGATGGCCCAAGTGTCTGGGCCTCTGCATCCACTTGGGAGACCTGGAAGAAACTGCTGGCTCCTGCAGCCTGGTCCAGCCCTGCCTAGTGCAGCCATTTAGCAACAAGCGGATGCAAGATTCATTCTATCTCTCTTTGCCCTTCAAATCGATAAACAAATAAATCTTTTAAGACGAAGTGTAAAACTGCCCCTTTCCCTTTATGTTCTCTGCCTCTGGTGTCACATTTACAAAACCCTTCACAATGTTCTTCCAGTCTTATAATTTGACTTTTTTTTTTTTTTTTTTTTTTTTACACAGCAATCACTGTTTCCCACAGAACTCATCTTAGAGCAAGCTCGGAGAGAAGACTTTTATTCCTTAATGTCTGGCCAGTCATAACAACTGCGTGGAATGTATCCTCTCCCTGTTGATGTGAAATGCCTCTTCCGTCATATACAGCTTTGCTACATCTTGTTTGTTCATTTTGAAAGTTTCCCTTACTGCTCTGTTTTTTGAAATCTCCCCTCCGCTGATCTGCTTTTTCTCTCCCACCTCTTTGCCTTATGAGCTCAACAGATCAGAGCCTGACACAGAACATCTAGAAACACGTACCTCACCCCGACCAGCCCCTCCCCAGCGTCACGGCCTCTGCTATCGCTCATGTCATCCTTGCCTCTGTTCCTCCAGGCTCTGTCTGGAATGCCCACCCTTGCCTGTTCTACCAGGCTACAGCACCAGCTCAGACTTCAGGCTTCCAGCCAGTATGGAATGAACCAAGGTCTGATCTGCACTGTGCAGTCCTTGAAGAAGGAACTAAGCTTGTCAGAAAGTAGAGAAAGGGGGCAAGCATTTGGTGCAGAATCCCATATGGGAGTGCCTGGCTTTGTACCCCGGCCCTGCGTTCCATTCCACCTTCCCGCTCACATGCTCCCTGGGGGCCAGCTGGTGATGGCTGCGCCACACGTGTACAAGAGCTGAGTTCAGTTTCTGGCTTCTGCTTTCTGCCTTGCCCAGTCTTAGCTGTTGCAGGCATTTGTGAAGTGAGCCAATAGAGGGAGGATCTGTCTCTCTCTCTCTGCTGACCTCATGGGATGGGCCCCCATCAAAGTAACAGACGGCTTGAAGCTATCACATGAATTGCCTTCAAGCTCTGTGCTCAAGGTGTACAGGAAACGTTGTGTTTAGTTGTGTTTAGACGTGGGGTTCACCTCTGAGATAACTCATCACGAGCACTTCAAAGAGTTCACGGAGACTGGATCTGAAAGTTGAACTGGGGTGGGGGGTGCGGCCTGTGGCTCAGCGGCTAGGTCACCGAGCAGGACACTGACATTCTAGACCTGAATGCCTGCTTCTAAGTCCTGGTTCCTCCACTGCTAACCCAGCTTTCTGCTAACGTGCACGCTGGGCGGCAAGGACCCTGCACCCACGTGGAAGTACAAGAAGAAACTCCTGGTTCCTGGTTTTGGACTAGCCCAGTTCTAATAGCTGTGGCCATATGGGGAGGGAGCCAGCAGATCAAAGATTTCTCTCTTTCTTTTTCTCTCTCTACACCTGTCTTTCAAATACAAACACTGAATCTTTGAAAGTACCCAGCACAGTAGCCTAGTGGCTAAAGTCCTCACCTTGCACATGCCAGGATCCTATATGAGCGCTGATTCGTGTCCTGGCAGCCCCGCTTCCCATCCAGCTCCCTGCTTGTGGCCTGGGAAAGCAGTTGAGGACAGCCCAAAGCTTTAGGACCCTGCATCCGCGTGGGAGACCCAGAAGAGGCTCCTGGCTCCTGGCTTCAGATCAGCACAACTCCGGCAGTTGCGGTCACTTGGGGAGTGAATCAGTGGACAAAAGATCTTTCTCTCTGTCTCTCCTCTTCTCTGTATATGACTGTCCAATAAAAATAAATCTTTAAACAATTTAAAAATAAAGTTTATTCTGGTGCACAATTTTGAAATCCATGCAACAAGGAGTCTTTCAGAAGTTTGTGGAAGGCGTATATTATGAAAAAAACCTGTGCCCAGATTTCAAAGTGCACACAGAATATACACATACTTCAAAATATATTTTTTAACCTAACATATGATACAGCGCTGGTGCTGAGCATTTTGAACAAGGGACACTCTGCCTGTCCTGTGACGGCCACCGCAGTCCACATGTAGCCCACTTGGTCCTGTCCAGGGTCCCTAACTCCTGTGCCATCCCAAGCCTGACTGCAGCCACCAACCCCACCCACAAAGTCACAGCCTGCACATTTCAAGCCGCAGAGAGAAGTGGCGATGGTGTGGTCGTCATCCCCACAGCTCACGGCGTGATCTTCTCTTACAGGCTGTGCTGAGCCAAGCCGGACTCCAAGCTCAATGGCTTCAAAACCTCAGGGACTCCACTTGCAGATTCAGCTCCAGCTGACAAGCAGCCACATCCATTTCCGGCGGTGAGGCTGAGGACCAGCCAGGTGACTCTCGGGGCGCTGCAGGAAGACGGGGTGCAGTGGAGCACTGTGGATTGAAGATGGTCTGTCCCCTCTGAAAACACGTTGAAATTGAATTCCCAGGCTGAGACAGGGAGGGATGGTATCTTCAAGCGGTGATTGAGGCTCTGTCCTCATAAATGGATTGTTATTATTATTTTTTAATTGGAAAGTCAGATATACAGAGAGGAGGAGAGACAGGGAGCAAGATCTTCCATCCAATGATTCATTCCCCAAGTGACCGCAATGGCTGGCACTGCCCCCGATATGAAGCCGGGAGCCAGGAACTTCCTCCAGGTCTCCCACGTGCATGCAGAGTCCCAGGGTTTTGGGCTATCGTACGACTGGAGCTGTGTGGCCAGAATGGTGGCATAAGTGGCCAAAGTTATCTATGTGACACCAGAATTTGCTGATACACTCCCCAAATGGCTGTAATGGCCAGAGCTGAGTCAATCAGAAACCAGGAGCCAGGAGCCTCCTCCGGGTTTCCCACTTGCTTGTGGGGGACCAAGCACTTGAACCATCCTCTAATGTTTTCCCAGGCCATAAGCAGGAAGCTGGGTCAGAAGTGGAACAGCTGGGATACAAACTTATGCCCATATGGGCTGCTGGTGCTACAGGCAGAAGCTTAGCCTGCTAAGCCACGGAGCCTCCCCCTACTGCCCCACTTCTGCTCCAGCTCCCTGTTAGTGCAGTGGAAGACAGCCCTAGTACCTGGCACTGCCACTCAGGCGGAATGCCAAAAGAAGCTCCTTTAGCCTGGTCACTCGCTAGCCATTGCAGCCATCTGAACACTCTCAACTCTCCTTCTGTCCAACTCTTAATTTTCTAAAAAGTGCTGCTCCTCTCTCCCTGTGCGAGGCTCTGTGGCACCCTGGGACTCGCCCAGCAGGAAGGCCATCACCAGATGTCACCCTCAACCTTGGGCCACACTCACACGCATCAAGAGAACCTCCTTTGTCAATCATCTCACCATCTGGAGGATGCTGTGTTCCATGTCAGAAAGCTGACTCGGACACAGGGAATTGAAAAGCTGAGGCTCAAGGTGGGGCTGCCCGCACTCACGCGTCAGCTCCTCCACTCACGGGTTGTGTCCACTGGCCTCAGCCTCACCGGTCTTTGATTTCCTGAACAGTTCACTGGGGATAACAATATTCATTTTGCAGGACGGCCACGGAAGCTGAGTCACTGACACTCTGAGATAGTTGACTGACACAGGGCAGATCCAGAGTGAGCATCATCGGCTACTGTTAGCCCAGGGCTTCCCGGTGCATGTTCCGACAGACACAAGCTATGTTGCCACTTCCTGGCCCTCAGTCTGAGTTTCCCATGCCAGTTCACTCCACCCGTGCTGCCCACCACTCATACAGCGAGCCGTCCAGTCACCAGGTATTAGCTAAGCGTCTTGCACGTGTCAGGCGCGGATGAGTAGAATCCGACGTGGGGCTGTCTTCAGGGGCTCCCCCCGTCTAAGTAGGGGAGAAACTCCAAAAGCACCAGCAGGTGCCCACTTCCCACTGCTGTGTGGGTGGGGCTTGGGTGCCTACAGAGTTCGCAAGGAGAGATTCAGCCGCTCAGCTCAGGGGGCTTCCCCAAGGAGGGGCCGGCGAGGCGGGTGGGGAGGACCACCTCAGTGACGTCTGAGCTGAGATCTACAGGGCAAGTGTAATGCAGCTGCGAGCTGTCCCCCTGGGGGTCGGGGTGCTGGGGCAGCAGAGTGAGTTGAGGACAACCTATGCATGAAGTCTGTGCCTCGACCCAGCCAGCTCGGGCTGCCAGCCCTGCACTGCCACCATTGACCAGGCTTCTGGCTCTGTCTCAGCCTCCAGAGCCCCATTCTCAGCTTCACTCCACCCAGCTGGGGGACCCCCAACATCTATGTGTGGGATTTTCTATAGAGAACATGAACGCAACTGCGAAGCTAGAAAAGTCCAAACTCGTTCCTGGTTCTGTTATTGCCCTACTGTTACTGTCCTGAACAAGCTACCCAAGCTGAATGGGCCTTGGTCTTCCCACCTGTGAAATGGGAAGAGCAGCAGTCACCTAGAGGGACCCCACGACACAGCAGGCACAGATTACAAGACCTTCTGGAGTCGAACCCCAGCTCAGCCATGTCCTCGCTTTGCGACCTCGTGCAGGTTCCCTAACTTCTCTGTGCCCCCAGTAGCCCCATCTTGAAAATGGAAACAATGACAACAGCACTTGACTCTCATTGGACGACCATCACTTAATGGGATCTCGCCTGTCAAGGGCTCAGCACAGTGCCTGGCATGGCTGAATACAACATGGCCGCGTTTGTGAAATGTTAAGAAACAGGGGGCCAGCCTCCACCTGTGGCATTGGTATCCACAGGACGCCAGTTCGAATCTCAGCTACTCTGCATCTTATTCAGCTCCCTGCTAATGTGCCTGGGAACGCAGTGGAGGATGACTCAAGTCCTGGCCCCTGCACCCACGTGGAGGACACAGAGGATATTCTGTGTTCTTGGTTTTGGCCCGGCCCAGCCCCGGCCGTTGTGGTCATTTGGGGAATGAACCAGAGGATGGAAGGTCTCTTTCTCTCTCTGTATCTCCTC
Organism: Ochotona curzoniae; assembly: GCF_017591425.1. Classification (NCBI taxonomy): domain Eukaryota; kingdom Metazoa; phylum Chordata; class Mammalia; order Lagomorpha; family Ochotonidae; genus Ochotona; species Ochotona curzoniae. The sequence goes on from NW_024465421.1 coordinate 11,898,166, forward strand.
CTTTCTCTGTAACTCTTTCAAATACATTTTTTAAAATCTCTAAACAGACAACACACACAGAGCGGTCCTGCTTTCTAGCTCTGAGAGGCGCACTGCAATCACAATGAACCTGTGTGTGGCGCGGTGACAGCGAGCGGCACACACCCGCGACATGTCAGCTTAAAATAACAACATCTGTGACCTTGGGCAAATCATTTCCATGGTCTGGTCTCAGTTCCCCCTTTAGAAAACAAAGGGGTGGAGCTGGGTAATCCCCAGGGGGCCTTCAACTTCACGGAGAGTCCCCTGCCTCTTCCCTGTGGGAGGTTGCTGCTCAGAGTGGCACTGCAAATTATAAATAAATTCCTGCACCACCCAACACGCACGCGCACACACAGCTGGGTGCTCCTCTCCCCCCGACAGTCCAGCGAGGGCATGGGCCAGGCACCCCCTCTCCCTGCTAGGAAAGGGCATCCCAAGTTCAAGTCCACAACATGAAGTTACTCCACCTGCAGAGTTGCTGTCAGCATGATGGAATATGGCTACCCGGCTGCATCCTCTGCCACAGAAACCCCAGATCTGTGATTCCCAAGGGCGCAGCAGGAACCTTTGTGCAAAAGGACACGGCAGGGTTTGTGCAAAAGGATTTGCAGACTCCGGTGGTGGTGGTGGTGGTGGTGGTGATGATGATGATGATGATGGTAGTCCCAAGTTCTAACTGCAGACCTGGCATGGTTCCAAGGGCTCTGCATACAATTAGCTCATATAATCTTCAGTGACCATGTGCAAGAGGCTTATTACTCTCCTGACTTCACAGGGAAGAAAAAAAAAAAACTGGAGGCACAGAAAACTTCAATAGCTTACCCGAGGTCCCAGCACATGTGACTCGGACCCAGAATCTAAGCTCTTTGTCAACAGGGAAGTTCAGCTGCCCTTCAGTACCTGCAGTGCACTGGTCCTATGTTCCTCCACCCACGGATACATTCAAGAGTGCCCAAGTCCCTCATAAGGAATGGAAGGATGCCAGCACAGTACAGCTTAAAGCATCTTGACATAACTTATAGTTGCTAATACAATATAAACGCTATGTCAATAGCTGTTACACTGTATTTTTATGGAATAATGACAGGGGGAAAAAAGCCCATGTCTGGTCAGTATAAATGCAACTTTTTCCCTAAATATTTTTGCTCCGTGCCTGATCGAAATCACAAAGGATGAAACAGGCAGATGCGGTGGGTCACGCTCTGTGATGCGCAATAGCAAGGAGTCAGGTGGTGGCTGCATACAAAACATCGAGAATTTACTGGATCAGAGAGATCAGTGGAGCGGTGGGGGACGGACTTCCCTGAGGAGGTGATGCCAGAGCTGTGGTCTCAGGGAGATTCTCAGTCAATCAAAGGTTGTGACTGCACTGGTCTCTTATTAAAGGGCTGCAGATGGTCTAACCCGTAGCCAGCATCCAGATTCATTGGAGGAAGGAAGGCAGGAACATAGTGGCAGCAGGACCAGCATGTGCAAATGCCCTGTGGTAGGCAGAGATGACCAGCATGTGCAAATGCCCTGTGGTAGGCAGAGATTTTTTTTTTCTTTAAAGACACTAAATCTTTACCCTTGTGAGCATGGAAGTTGTCCAACTAGAACATGCAAAGCCTTCTGAGTGGGCTCACCATAAAATGTGATTTTTGTGTACGGATCACTCAGGATGCCAACATAACAAGCCAAGTGTGTCGACTACCAAGCACAGCCAGGGGTGGGAGGGTGTCCAGTCTCAATGCTTTTGAACCACGTCAAAGATTACTGACTGTCCCCAGAGCCGCGGGAAGCCACTGATTTGTTTTCTGCAAAGGCGGCATGATCACAGCTGGCTTTTGGAAGGCTGTGGAAATGATGTGTCAGAGAAATGGAGAGCAGCTGGGGAGGCTGGGCAAGAGGCTGGCAGGCAAGGATGCCTTAGCGCAGGGGGACCGTGGACAAGGCCCACCTGCTGGGGACGGCCAGACCCTGCTTTGGTTAGCTGGCAAGCTGGCAGGTGTGTTAACCTCTGTGGGTCTCAGCCTCCTCCACAAAACGGGTATGAAAAGAGTATCTTCCTCACCAGGTGTGGATCAAAGGAGCTAACACAGAGCGTTTCTCATGCAAAAACCCAAAATCGAAAGTTGTTTTTTTTAAGCCTTGACATGACCCTTTATGTGGAAAATTCCATACCTGACCTCATGTGCTGGGTCCCACTGGGAACACAGGTGCATGAAAAACACTCCATAAAATATCCTCAGGTGACATATTTAAGATCTACACGAAATTGAAATGAATTTCATGCTTCAATTTTGGTCCCATCTCCACAGCCTGTCATGGTCTAGGCGAATATTCCAAAGTAATCCGAGACCACTTGTGATCCCAAACACTTCAGGTAAGAGACACCCAATTCCTGTATGTCAGTCGGACAGAAGCACATCTGGCATGGAACAGGTGCGCCGGAATGTTAACTGCGATTATCACTTAAGTACACTGGGGCTTGAACATGAGTAGCAAGAACATGAAAGGGTGGGAAAAGCTGGGAACACGATGAAGAAGCACCAAGGACTTTGGGATTTGGGAGAGCCCGTTCATGTGCAAAAATGAATAAAGACAGAAAAAAAAATGAATAAAGACAAAACTCCCCACTCCCCACCCCCGGCCCCCGCCGAAGGTCTCCAATACACAATCAAAAAGCCAAGACTTAAAGGTCAACGTTAAAAGCAAAAGTCGATCTGAACTTCTGGGTTGAACCGACATGTCTGTGCTAGGCCAGCCACTGTTGGAAGTTTTCTGCACTGATTAACTTATTTAATACAGGACACTTGTGAGCATAGGCGTGACGTATCACTCCCATCTCTTCCATGAAGACAGAAAACAGCAGGCAGGTGAGTCAAGGTTATTCGAAGCCCCAGAGCCCAAATCTGATATGAACCCCATCCTGCCCTCACCCCCAAAACTATCTCCGAATTATACCAGGAGGTCTGATTTAGAACAGAAGCCAGGAGAAGGTGCTCAGGCAATGCCAGTGGCTCCTGACACGGCTCTCACCAGAGGGACGCCAAGGGACTTGGTGTGGCTTAGCCCACTTCCAATTGAAGATAGAGTGGCAAGGCTCACTGGCGAAGGAGAGAATTGGCCAAGCAGGAAGCAAACACGCGCCCCAGCAGGTACTGGTGCAGTAACTGGCAGATGCAAATCCCAGAGTGATGAATGACTCCTCCCAAAGTGTCAGATGCACCTGTAGTCCTAGGTAGCAGGAGGATGCTTAGTACAGCAGGGGGCGCTGTAGCAGTCTGTGCCCAACCAGGTCAGTCAATTCAGAACTCTGCACCGAGAAAGAAAAAAATACCTGCATAGGATGAAAGTTCCCTGTTTTTAACTTGATTTCCCCTCAGTCTCCCCCAAAGAGGGCTGATTTGACTAAACTGACATCTGTCACCCTCCCATCACTTTCTGGAGGGGAAAACTTCCACTGAAGTCCCCACCTCCAAATGCAGAAGCATAGAGGTCCAGAGAGTGAGCGCAGACCCAGAATGTATTTAAAAAGCACATCATGGTGGTAATGTTTGACTCACCTGCCAAGAGCTACATTTAGGAGATTTTGGATTTCTGTGGGGGAAAAAGAAACTGAACTTTTGTTCTTGAAAGAGCCGGTGTTTTAAAAACGGAGCAGAGAACTGGTGTTCAGAAAGGTGTGCGTGGGCCAGTAGGACACCTGAGCATCTCACAGCCGACTGCGGTGCTCACCTGTCTGGCTCCTGCTCTGAGGCTGGGCATCCCGTGGGAAGGACGCTATGCATTCTTCCAAAGCCAAGTGTATACACAGCTTGGAGGGAGCAGCCAGACACATGCATCTCCCATACAATTCTGATTTGCAAAGTGTTCCATCGCAGGTTAGACTGTTCTTCATACCCACACCATTCTCTCTGCCCACCAGTGGAGTGTATGGGATACAATTTTCCCACATTCTCACTAACATCTTTGGTCATTTTTCCAGGTTTATTTATTTGAGATAAAGGGACAGATTTTTCCATCCAGCTGGTTTGCTCCCCAAATGCAGCTAGCGCTGAAGCCAGAAGCCCAGAATTCTGAGTCTCCTATGCGAGTGGCAGAAATCCAAGGACCTGAGCCATGTGCTACTATCTTCCCAGGTTCAACAGTAGGGAGACGGCCTGGAAACAGAGCAGCTGGAACTTCAGCCACTGCCTGGATTGGGGATTCTGCTGGCACAAGCTTAAACCAGTGTGCCACAGTGCGAGCCCAACTCACACACACACACACACACACACACACACACACACACACACACACACACACTCCATTCCAGGAGGAAGCAGATCTCATCATGGCTCCAATTGGCCCTTGATGATCAGTGATGTGTTGCCTACATGTGCATGTCTTCTTGGGACCAATGTCTATTCAAGTCCTTAGCCCACATGGGGGTTCCTCAAAACATAAAAAAATAGAATTGATACATGATCCATTTATCCCAACTCAAGATATTTCTTTCCAAAAAAAAAAAAAATCCTGAAATTAAGATCTTGAATAGATACTGGACCTTTCATGTTCACTGCTGTTTTATTAGCAATAGCTGAAGTATAGACACAGCCTAACTGTCCATTGATGAACAAATGGATCCAGCAAGCCTGGTACACACCACAGCACACATTGTTCACGCCACAGAATGCCACTCAGCCACTACACAGAAGGGGCCCTTAAGCAAGAGTGATCAGGAATGAACTTTGAGGAAATTATACTACGGGAAACAAGCTACTCGCAGAAAGACAAATGCTGTTGGTTCTACTTAGAAGATTATGTAAAACAGACAGATTCAAAAAATCAAAGAGCAGAATGGGGGTTGTCAGAGACTGGGTGGGAATGGGAGAAGTGGGGAGCTCACTGGGGCTGAAGATTCAGTTGAGTAAGATCAGTCGACTAGAGCTGTGCTGGGCACCACCGTGTCACAACCAGCCGTAACCAGACACACAATCACCAATGTCTTAAGAGCGCAGATCTCATCATCTTGGGCTTTCCAAAATAAAATCCAAATCGTTCACTTCGGGGGTGGGTGGGAAGCAAACCAACTACTATCGGCCGAGGCAGTAGTTAACTGGATAGATGGGGTGGGATCTTGGGGGGATTAGAAGAGGTCACAAAAAGGGGTTCCGGGATCCTGGCTGCGGAGTTCACCACATGTGAATCCAAACCCATGAAGCCATGCACGGATACATTCCGTGCATAGTAAATGACTTCACACATTGTATGGTCTGCGCAGATGTGAGCCAGCCCCTTTGGTTCCAAATTCTGAACTGTAAGAGGGTCTCTGATTGGTCCAGTGTGGGAGAGATGTTCACATACACTGAGGACCAAATGGAGGGGAGGGTACCGAGTCACGGGGCTTGGAGGGTGCATCGGGTAGCGAAGGGCTCAGAGAAAAAGGTTGTTGGCTTCTAGCTTCTGGCAGCTTTGTCCAGTTTAGGGTATCAGGCAACAACACAGGGCTGGGGTGCCAGACTGCCAGCATTTGGGATCCTGGCTCTACCACTCAGTAGTCATTTCTTCTTCCCTCCTCTAGGAATCCTAACCTACCTCCTAGGATACAAGAAAGCATGAAGTAACGGCATGCAAGAGACTCAGAACAGGAATATAGTTAGGAATATTTAGAAAAACCCAGAATCTGTAACCACTAGAGGGGGAATGAGCCTCAGGAATAGAAAAGGCAGAGCTAGAAGGAAGACAGACAATGAGGTCCCTGAGGAAGCCGGCCAGCCACCTCCCCATCTCTCCAGGCTGCTTCTCGCTGGGTCCCGGGCTTTTGACTTCCCCATTTCTCCCCACACCTGCAAGCTGCAGAAATCGCCAGGCTCAGGGTAACGGCTATCATGAGGCTCCTCAGTCAGGAAAGCCAACAGGACATGTAAGATAGGACGCCCAGGTTCTTTCACGCCCCAGCGCCGCCTCTGTGCACCAGAGAGTCGGCCAGTTCCTGTTCTCTGAGCTTGCAGTGCCACAGATTTGCTTCTGTTCCTCCTGCTCCTCTGTAAGCAGCCCTGTGTCTTTGTGACTGAGGACAAAGGGCTCTTTAGAAGCAACCCATCCTGACTTGACAGGCCGATTCTGCATTGCAGAAGCCATCACTGGCCCGTGACAACATGAGGCCGAGCAGTTTAAGCGGAGTTCACATGACAGGGAGAAGAAATGCAATTTATCACATGAGGACATCATGGAATCAGAGCCTCTCTCCAAGCAGCGCCTGGGGAAGTGTCTCTGCATTTCCATATTGAACAAAGCGAGACAGATACATGTTATGTAAAATAAATAAATAAATAAATAAATCGGGCCCTTTTACAAGTTGTTCTTTCTTTATTTATTTTTAAAATCTGATTTGACAAGCAGAGCAAATGGAAAGTGAGTCACTGAGGTCTTCCATTTGCTGGCTCACTCCCCAAATGCCCACAACAGCCAGGGCTGGGACAGGGCCAAAGCCAGGAGCCCCAAATTCTAACCAAGTCTCCCTCGTGAGTGGCTGGGGTGCAAGTAGCTGAACCATCACAGATGCCCCAAGGGCAATCTTAACTATTATACTAATTCCTGCCCCACAGATGGACTTTTGAAGCTAATAATTTAACACTTGAAAAGACCATTGGTGATCTTTAAAAAAAATATATATGGATTAGCATCTACTATGTGCCAGGCATGGCATGAAGCCCTTGACATAAATTAATTCATTTAAACCTCAGTTGGACATATGTTGTTTTGATCTGCCCAATATCTAAGCTTCCTTTTTGGATAACAGGAATTCTCAATTCTGTTTCGGAAAGTCATCTCATCCCCACTGTGTTTATTCTCAGAGGGAACATTTTAAAAACCCAATAAAGGGTTGATTAGGTAACTCGAGCTTGGCCAACTAATCGCACTCTTTCAGAAATTTGGATGTAGGGCCAAAGTGACATTCAAAACCAGAGCTGTTCTGTTTGTGGGTGCTTTTTTTTCCCCTTCTCCTTTGGGGTGACATTTCCTTTCCTAGGAACTCCTTTCTAATGTACCAAAGGTGTTTTCTGTTGCATGCAAATAAACAACAGTAACCAGTAGAAGAACCAACAATGGGGTAGAAACCCGCATGAACCACAATACCCCTCTACAGCATGTCTGGAAATCTACTGCGATGCAGAATTGGTGTCATGACACAGCGATCCAGCAGTCTCTTCACATAGCTTTTCCTTAGCCTACACAATGGTCCTTAGTCCTAATTCTGTCCTTTGCAGCTACATCAAACACTGCTCTTTGATAGCTGGTAACCGCACCACTTCTGGCTAAACAGGTCAACTCTCAAAAGTTCCTCCAGCCCCCTTTTCAGGCATCCCTTCAGCCCTGGTTCACACCCGTGTTGGTTCCAGAGCATTTCAGTGGTGAATGCAAAAGCTGTAGACTACAATGTTATATAAACCGGATGTAATTACAACAGGGTAGTGCACTTTCAGATTTGGATGGATAACAGATACACACAGGAGGGAGGAGACAGGAACAGAGAGGAGAGAGAACCAACCATCTGCATCATTAGACTGAGTTGCTTTCAAACACTGTTTATCCTTGAGACACATGCAGTCTTTTGGGCTGGGTGATGGTGATAGCAAGACACATGGCCAACTCTAACTGCCATCCCACCCCTGGATGCATCGAAGCAACCTGCGGCATCATCTGTGGGAATTCATCATGCTATCCCCACTTAGTCTCATGAAGAACTAAGCAGCCGGGGTTTGCAGCAAACACTGCTAACCATCACGTTGCTTTATCTGAGTGAAGCAGAACGGGCCACGCCATGCAGGCGAGGGTGAGCCTTGTACCCAGTGGTCCCACGGCCACTCATGCTTGGGACCTCAGCCTGGCTGAGCTAGGACTTCCCATCCTTCTCTAGGACCAAAGGGGAACTGAAGTCAAGACTTCTTGTATGGGGGGGAGGGTGTCTAGGTTAGCTTCCTGTGGATGGAGGCCCTCCAGGAAGTGACTGTCACACTTTGTGGCACTTCCTCTTATAGCTTAAGACCTCTTCGGGTTCAGCCTTCACTGAACTAAGTGGAAGATTCAGTTCTTCCTCAGAAGTGGAGCAGCATCGCAAACCAACGCAAGAGGAGGAAACAGCTTCAGGACAATCCAGCCTGGTTATTTGTGCTCTGTAGGTGACACCACGGAATGAGACAGTGGCAGAACTAACAGATGGCCACCGACACATATTTAGCCTTTGGTTTTCACATAAGAATATATTTTACGTATTTGGGACATATCATAAAATACCTAGTGTTTTGATGTCTGAATGTTTTGCAGTAAGCAATTAAAGTATGACATACATACAACATACATCAACATTTAAATTTTTCATATTTATCTCTTCATTTGAAAGTGTAACAGAAGGAGGGGGAGCGGGATTGAGAGGGAGACACACAGAGAGAATCTTGAACCAACTGTGCACTCTCCCCAAATGATTGCAGCCAGGAGCCCAGAATTCCACCCAGGTCTCACATGGGTAACAGGGACCCAAGTACTTGGCCCCTCTTCTACTGCCTTCCCAGGGCATTAACAGGAAGCTGGATCAGAAACAGAGTGCTCAAGACTTAAAACAGCGCTGCAATATGGGGTGTTGGAATCACCAGCGGCAGCGTGGCCAGCTGCACCCTAAGACTGGTCCCAATAACGTACAGGTTCCAAGCATATAATTTGATAAGTTCTGAAAATTGTGTACACCTGGGCCCAGCACAATGGCTTCACGGCTCAAGTCCTTACCTTATTTCTACTGAGATTCCATATGGGAACCGGTTCACGTGCTGGCTGCTCTGCTTTGCATCCAGCTCCCTGCTTATGGCCTGGGAAAGCAGTAGTGGATGGTCCAAACCCTTGGGACCCTGTACCCATGTGGGAGACCAGAAAGAAGCTCCTGGCTTCGGATCAGTTCAGCTCCGACTATTGTGGCCGTTTGGGAAGTGAACCAGTGGATGGAAAATCTCTATCTCCTTCTCTCTGTAAATTTGCCTTTCTAAATAAATAAATAAAGGAAAAAACATGAACACCCACATGGGCACCAATCCCAATCAAGATATAAAACATTTTTATCGCTCCAAAGACTGTGACACCTAAAAACTGTACAGCATTCCATGACATGGAGATAATACAGATTTGCATATACATTTTTAATTACTAGTCACTTGGGTCATTTCCAAAACCTTGTTCCTATAAATACTGATGCAATGATTCTCATTTAGCTAAATATATGCACATATCATTAAATAATTCCTTAGCAAAAAAAGTTCTAAGAATTGTCATTTCTAGGTTATCCTTGGGATCATGTGCTGGAAATTTTTAGATCACCAATTATTTCTAAAATCATAAAATATTAAAGAAAGCATCTCTAGGCAAAGCAGCTAAAAACTCCTTTTTGTACTTTGGTGTGTCTGGCGCCAACCCCTGTTCAATACGGTCAGCTCTTATTAGGAGCTCTCAGTCCTTGGAGGGTCAGAGGGCAGCCTTGCCTCAGCAGACGAGCCTCCTCTGGATATTAAGAATTATTTAAAAACCATTTATTGAAGGTCTTCTCAATGCTGGGCTTGATTCTAAGTGTGGATCATGTCCTCTCTGATTGAGCACTCTTACAAAAAAAAGAAACAACCCTACGACTTAGCTGTTATTTTCCCACAAATGAAAGCTATAAAACAAAAGGTCACGGAGCCTGCTTTTCCCAGGTCACTGGAGCAATAAATGGAGGAGCTGGAACCGACACCAAAGTTTCTCTGGTTCCTAAGTCCAAGTTCTTTTCTCAGTATCGCACCACAAAATTTTAGGGTGTTGTTTTGTTGCCAAAGCAATGGGCATGGAGACATAATTATCTCATCAGGGTACGCTCTGGGGGAGAAGTGTAGAAACTGCCAGCACATTCATGATCAGGGAGACAGGTGGAGCAATGGAAACGACGAGAACCACCTGATCAAGGGCTGGCTGAGCGCTGCGCCGAGCTCCAGGCAGAGGCGTCGTAACCCCTTTGCTGCTCACTGACTTGCCTCTTCTTCGCTTATGCACTCTTCTTCGTTGTAAATAGGTTTTTAAAATTATCCACTCTCTGTGCGGTTGCTACTAAAATCCCACGTCATAGATAAAGAAACCAAGAATTCATCAGCAAACAATAATTTTTTAATGCAATGGACAAAGAGAATTCCAATATTCTGGTTCATGCTCCAAAAGCCTGCAACTGCTGGGGCTGGCCAGACAGACACAGTAAATCTAAGAGATCCAAGAGACTGAACAACTCAGAGTTTCTAACCCAGTGAGACTAAGAGCCAGGAATGTCCACAGTTAACCAGAAATATTATCCATGACTCCACCATATTTTGAGGTCCTTTTAAGATGAAATGTTTATATATATCATCTAGTCCCATTGGTCCTAAAAGATCGGGTCAGTAGTTAGGTTCACCAGGACAGTGCCAGGTTCCTAAAGTTCCTTCATTATGCCACAATGAACAGAACTAATATTCAGAATACATCCTGCTCAAACTGGGCTTGGAGAGCAGAGTAGAGGAAGGAACCCCTGCATCCCTCTTGCGTGGGTACAGACAGCACATTTCTGCTCTATCAGCTCTTCCAAGGTCACAGAGGCAGAGATGGCACCCCTTCCTTATCTGCACAACCATCAGGGGCAGCCAAAAGCAAGCCTTGGCCAGCTACCCAGGCAGGGGTGTCCAGATCTTTAATCATGCCTCCAGCCATGAGCAGCAAAAGTCAATGAACTCAGTCAAGCCAGTTCAGGAGTCTGGACCAATTCATTATCCCTGATGCCAACCGATCTTCTTGGAACAGAATCCAGAGACAGAATCATTTCAGAGAAACTGCCAAATTCTATGTATGCTGACTGCAGGAGGTACATCCTGCTCGCCCTACGCGATGAATGACAGCACTCCCCCATTGACACACAGACGGTCTCCCTCTACGTGAGAGTCCGTGCCCTCCTAGCACTGCCAGGTGGCAAGCAGAGATGCTGCTCATTTTTCATCCTTGCTGCCTGTCCAGGACGTCTTCACTGTCACTCTGACCATTCTTATCACACGCAGTGCTTTTACTATGTATAAGACACTGTCCTAAATATTTTTATTGTGATTGAGGCATATCATACTCCCAACCAGGGACTATTATTTTCCCCTTGTTTTCCAACTAAGGAAACTATGGCATAAAAGCCTTAGAAAGGCTGGCTCCATAGCCTGAGAGTCTACCCAGTTCACAGCACTGCTTCTCTACTCTTGCGCTGAGGGACCACCTCTTCCCCCTTTCAAACCGTGAGGTGGGCACACACAGGCTCAGCTCCGAGAGCGGGCACGCGTATCAGTGATGGTTCTCCAGAACCAACAGGAAGTCCCCAACTTGCAGCAGAGTTGAGTTAGAATCTTTCAACTTCATCATAGTGTGACATCAACAGGTGTTCAGCGGGAGCTACACATACAGTTCTGAACTTTGATCTCCTCCTAGGTCAGTGATCTATGCTGAGAAACGCCTAAGAAGCTGAGCAACAGCCAGGGGCTACAGCTGCCAGGCAGCCACACGGTAACAAGGGGAAAAATAATCAGGCCCTATGGTGTTTGGTAGCTGAGGTATGTTACACCTTCAAATCGATGATCTTTTAAACTTACAATGGATTTGCCAGGAAGCAGTTCCATGCTAAATAAAGAAGTATCTGTATGTAGATGCCTACATGACAATAGAGGCTGAGAAATTGAAGAATCTTCTATCTGGAAGGTGGAGAAACAAGGAATCAGATGATTGAAATTTATCTCAGGTTCAAAGACGACTTCAAGAGCCTGAAACTACACGACTCAATGATCTAAGTTCTACGTGAAGTCCTCATTCCTGAGAACTGGAAGCCGTAATATCCAAGGGCAGAAAAGGATGAAAGTCAAGTCCAGCCTGTTTCCCTTTTGGTCTATCCGAGCCCTCAACAGGTGAGATGATGCCCACTGCCATGGATGAGGGCAATTTTTTGTCTTCTACAAACACCCTCACAGACGCACGTTGACATATACAATTACCTATCCCAAGATCATTCTTTCTTCACCTGGCATCCACACACATCTCCTTAAACCACACTTAAATTCCAAATAAAGAACAAGGTCTGGGGTCCGGCGCGATAGCCTAAGAGCTGAAGTCCTCATCTTTGCAGGCACCAGGATCCCATATGGGTGCCAGTTCTAATCCCAGTGGCCTGGCTCCCCTTTCAGATCTCTGCTTGTAGCCTGGGAAAGCAGTCGAGAATGGCCCAAACCCTTGGGAGCCTGAACCCATATGGGAGACCCAGAAGAGGCTTCTGGCTCCTGGCTTCGGATCAGCACAGCTTCAGCTATCACGGCCACTTGGGGAGTGAATGAATGGATGAAAGATCTTCTTCTCTGTCTCTCCTCCCCTCTGTATTTCTGACTTCCCAATTTTAAAAATAAATAAATAAAAATAAAATCTTAAAAAAATAAAGTCCTAATTCTACCAGACATGAGACTACGAACTGCCATACAACTGAAATGCATTGAAAATGTTTTTTCATGAGGAAAACCTTGAAGGATGGCTGCTCTAACCCCCACATGTTCCACAACTTAAATACTAAGATGTTAAATTAACGATACCTAATTCCGATATAAAGTCAATATGCCTTATGTCACATAACAGACATGCAGGGGAGAAAACAAAGATATTTGTTTAGAATCTGGCTATGTACGCACAAACGTATTGGTAACAAATAAGGGGGGAACATTTGCAACAACCATGTTCCTGGTTTCTGTAATGGCCACATGGTCATGGTGGGCAACAGCCCAGCATCATACTCACTTCTTTTGTCGCGAAGTGACTTTCTTAATCAGAAGCAGTTCCACAAGAGATGATGGTGGATAATGCAATCAGCAAGTCCACGGGTGGTCGTCTTGGCAAAAGTGTGTACCAAAAGAGGACCAATCTGCGTGCAGTGTCTGTTCTACTAAGGATCAAATACCGCCTCTGTCATGCTGGAAGTCCAACGTAATCAACCCGCCGCCAGGTGGTGAGCTGGTCACCCCAGAGGATGGACCAGAACCAGGGGCTCCGTGTTGGTTTCTGCTGCTGGCAGACGCAGTGCTCAGCGTCGGCTGGAGCCAACTGAGTAATTGATGAGCAAGTGCGAGTTACTGAGCCCGGGCACAGTCTCCATAGCTGGCACCGTGGCCATCTTGTTCGGAAGCCCGGTGACAGATGACACGATGGCTAAGGAAAAGGCTGGTACCTGCGGAATAGGTCATCCGATCCCTGCATTCTCACAGCTCTCCTCAGCCAAGGTCACCCTTTTGTGAGAATTCACACGAAACAAAAATATCTTCACTTTTTTTTTTTTTTGCCCAAATAGATGAATCCACATACCTCAGCCCCAGATTAACGTCACCAGTCCTTAATCACGTTACTTTTAAGTCCTCCCAAAACCTTGCAGTCAAACTACTGACTACAGCCCATGATCTGACATGTTCTAGCCATTTCTGTTTATAAGCAAAGCGCACAGTCAGGTGCGAAGCTGTGTGTAAGAGGCGACAGGCCTGTCCAGAACAGGAGAGCTATAGTGCTACATCTACCCACTTCCGGGCGATGCCTGCATATCAACCAGAATTCTCTATGACCCAGACCTAAGCTTTCTCTTCCTCTGTGAACTGACTATGGGGTACTCCTCATGTGAGGAGAGAAAAGATGGCATAGCAAGAGTGAGGGTCATGGGCATGTGGGCTAGTTATTCTAGCTTGGACTGATCACATAGACGCCACTTCCAAATGACCATGACTGCGTTGACCACACACGGCTTTCTGCTTACTAGTTCATCATGGATGCCTTGGATCACATGACGATTTGATAGTCCCCGTTCCACAGCTCAGTTTCCACTAAGGACCAGGAACAGGCCAACAGCTATCCCTTGAAAAAGGAGACTAACCTGGACTGGGTGCTGTGGTGCAGGCTGAGCTGCTTGGGATGCCTTCATCCCCTGTTTCAAATTCTTGCTCTTCCACTTCTGAGTCAGCCTCCTGCTAACGCATCCAGCAAGCAGCAAAGGATGACCCAGAAATTCCGTTCCTGCCACTCACATGGGAAATCCAAGTCCTGACTTGGGGCTTCAGCCTGATCCAGTCCAAGCTGTTGCAGCCAGCCTGAGGAGTTAACTAGTAGATAAAAGACCCTCTCTCCCTCTCAGCTAAATGAATAAATCTTTAAAAAGAAAGAAAGCAGAATAAATTTGCAGATGGACAAAGAGCCTTACTCCAACATACTAAAGGCAGGAACTGCGACCTGCGTATGGAAGCCTGACCATGGCTCCCGAAGAGCTCCTTGCCGCCCGCTGACGCTTCAGGCACCACCACATCTGACGGGTTCTGTGTCCCAGGAGGCAGCACAGTTTACACAGCAGCTTGGATCTACTGCAGAGTCTTCTGTTGCTCTGGGCATGCTCGAAACCAGCAGCTTTTCAGGTCACTTGATAAGTGAGACAGGATAATACACCCAACATATTAACCAGCCAACAGGATAATACAACATCAGGCATTGTGCCTCTTTGCTTGGTGGTTGGAAGGACTAGTGGGAAGAAACTTGTCCTTGTACCATAAAAGGCTATTTCAACATGCCCCACACCACTGACCCTAGAAATTCCATTGAAGTACAAGTTCCCTGGATTTTTGTTTTAAAGATTTATTTTTTTATTTGAAAGCAGAGTTACAGAGAGAGAGGGAGAGAGACATCTCCCACCTGCTGGTTCACTTCCCAAATGATTGCAACAGCCAGACCTGGACCAGACCAAAGCTGGGAGCCAGGAACTTCTTACTGGTCTCCCATGCGGGTCCAGAGGCCCAAGGACTCAGGCCTTCTCTGTTGCCTTCCAGGGCATTAGCATGGTGCTGGGCTGAAAGTGGAGCCACAGGAACTCAAATCAGAGGCTGTATATGGGATGCGAGATCTGCGGGCAGAGGCTCGGCCTAATACACAACGGTGCCGGCCCCATGTGCCCTGCATTTCAGCTGCCTTTATTCTCCACACACTGACCAAGTTTCTCACCAGTAAGTCTCACGTGGTTGTTGCTTCCTGCTCACGAGGACCCGTCAGTGTGATTTTATCGGCCTGACACACTACGAACTTGGGGAAGAAGGTGATCATGCCTCCTACGAATTAAAGCATGACACCGACCTAGGGAGTCGATTCACCCGTGAAGTAGGACAGTCAAGACCTGCTGCTCGCCTTGTCAGTTGAAAGCAGCTTTTCCTGGTGGCTTAGTGAGTAAAATGGGGCAAGGCAGGGGGAGAAAGGCAATTGCTATCATCAACAGCTAATACCAGGTACCGGGGGATGTATTCATTCGCTCAAGCAATTATATTTGGGACAGCTGATTCACCATTTAGTTAAGCTTATGGTAATCCACTGTCCTAATCCAAAATCCATATGTCTTTCACACAAGCTAAACGGGAGAGGAGAAGGGGGATGCGGTGGGAGTCACTCTCTCCTCATCCTTCAGTCCTTGATGGCGGATGCAATCCGTGTGGTCCCTCCAAGGATGCTGCATCCTTTATGCTTCCCTGTCTCCTACATGGACATGGTCCTAATGGCTTCCAACTTTTTCTTTCTCACCCAGATATCCCTCCACTCCACAGGTCAAAGAAACAGTGTGGGGATTCTTCCAGCTGTTCAGGCCATCTACTCCAATAATCCATCCTGAAACTGGACAAGTAACTGCAGGATGGGATTGGGGACCTACTGGACTCACCATGAGACAGATTGAGTTCAAACTCCATTGGAGCCCAGAGTGGTAGCCTAGTGGATAAATCCTTGTCTTACAGGCACCAGGGTCCCATATGAGTACTGGTTCATATCCTGGTGGTCCCACTTCTCATCCAACTCCCTGCTTATGGCCTGGGAAAGCAGTCTCAGGATCCTGCACCCCTGTGGGAGACCCAGAAGTAACTCCTGGCTCCTGGCTTCAGATCAACTCAGCCACTTGGGGAGTGAATCAGCAGACGGAAGGTCTTTCTCTCTGTCTCTCCTCCTCTGTGTATATCTGACTTTCCAATAAAAATTTAAAATTTCTTTTTTAAAAAAACTCCATTGGGCACATGCCCTCTGTAAGCCCCTATTCCTGACTGCAGAGTCACAGCGACATCTTGGATCTCCCAGAATCAGCATCCATTCAGAGCTAGTCCCCTGCGGTCCTCAAGAGCTCTGGTCATTTCTTTTTCTTTGGGTAAAAGGCCAGAGCCCTGTGAGGAAGCTAGGAAAATAAGTAATGGTGTAAATTTCAATAGTCAGCCAGCCAACCATAGCTTTAGAGCCCTTTATCATTCCCCAAACTAAAACAGGGTGGCCACGGTCTCTCTATAACAGGCAACAAATTCGGTCTAACCCAACCTCTATTCCTTCTACCATGGTGCCACCTCTGTCATATCCCTTCCTGCACATGTGCTGCTTCTATAAGCTGGAAGACCCAAGCATCAATGTTCTTTTGGTGTGAACTGCACCTCCTCGTGGGACATACTTCGTACCCCATCTTTGCGAGCTTACTGGGACTTCAATCTAATGAGAAGTCTTGAAGCCGAAAGAAGTGGTGAGTGTGGATCTTGAGGGAATTCAGCACTGTCTTGCATAGCGGCTGCTCCAGGCAAGCCATTTCTGTGTCCCTGGCAGTCCGGGGTTCATGCACTCAGATGAGAGAAGCAGCCACCGCCCACCTGCCTCCGCCATTGTGGGTGGCTATTCTACTTTTGCTAGAGGGCAGGAGGCCAATTTCTCTAGGGTTAGGAAGAAGCCCCTTGTACTGGCACAGAGGGTCCATGGTAAGGATTCCGTGATCCCAGATTTATGGGGGTCTTCATCAGGAGTGAAGGCCCCATTCTTCCAGGATCCTGTTCTTTCCCAACCAGTGCTCTGGCATTAACAGAAGATTCCCTATGATGTTGGGAGCTCAACTTGCATGTTAATTCGGCCCCCTGCTTGTGGCTACATGCTAGAAGGCTCTCCTCCAGGGCACACCCAGTTCAGACTATACCTGCAACACCTGACCTGGGCGTTTGAGTCCTGAAGCATACCCATTCTTTTCATCCCTTTGTACAGCAACACTGGGAGCAAACAACAGTATTACATTCCTTATTTGTCCAAAATGGCTTCAAAATAACACACACAGGGGCCTCAACTGCAACACCAGGTTCCCATAAGGTTCAAGTTCCTGCTGCTCCACTTCCCATTCAGTTCTGTATTATGGCTTGGGAAAGCAGAGGAAGATGGCTCAAATCCTTGGGCTCCTGTACCTGTGCAGGAGACCCAGAAGGAGCTCCTGGCTCCTGGCTTTGGATTTGCTTAGCTCTGAAGATTGTAGCCATTTGAGGAGTGAACCAGCAGATGGAAGGTCTTTCTCTCTCTGCCTCTCCTCTCTATAAATGCGCCCCTCAAAAACAACTGAATAAATATTTTCAAAAAAATTTTTTTAATTTTTAAAAAAAATTTCAAATGCATTGTGCAATGAATGCTCAATTTGACTTTAAAAATTTTTTTAAAAAGGAAAAAAATACTTAGTAACTTAGCTCCTTGTGCATACATTGTCTCTGTAAACCGTTCGCTCTTCACGCCTCTCTTTACTTCTAGAATTTACAGAGTCAGCAGCCTCTCTCAGTTCAATCAGATGACAGCTGATCCGAGAAATCCTTCCTTAAAATTGTGCTGCTCCCAGCTGGAGTATGGTACAGCCTATACAGGTCTGCTATGTCAGCATCCCATAGGAGCCCTGACTGAAGTCCCAACCACTCCACTTCTGATCCCTGCTAACGTGTCTTGGATAGGAGCAAAATATCACCTAAATACTTGGGTGTTTGCCACTGATGGGGGAAATATGGATAAAATTCTGGGTATCTCTCTCTCTCTCTGTCTTCAAATAGATAAATTTCTAAAAATAAAATTCTGTTCTGGCAGGACCATTATTAGTACAAAAAGTTTTGGTTATGTTTCATGTAGGCTGTTGTAACAAGTTACTGCAAAGCAGGTGACTCTGAAATAAAAGGCATTTATTTCTCATGGTTCTAGAGGCTCGAGAGTCCAGGATTAAGGCCCTGGCCACGTCAGCGTCCAATAAGCATCCATTGCCTCATTGACACCTGTCTTCTCGTAGCATCACACAGTGAAAGGATGAGCGAGACCTCATCCGTTCCTGTCTTGAGGTCTCCTCCCTCAGGATATGATGACCTTCCCAAGGTCCCCTTGCAGTTAGGGACAGGGACACAAAACACTGAGTGTGTGACAGCACACCCCTGGACCTGACCAACCAGCCTTACCCATCTTTCTGACTCTCAGTCCAACGGAAATTCAGCTCTTAGCACAAGGCTGCACTGCAGGCCAGGTGTGAGGGTGAAGGTGCCATGCCCATCACACTCCCACACAGGAGAAAAGCATTCCCACAACCGAAAAATCATCCGAGACCAGGCCAAGACCTAGAGAGATTCCCAGAAACCCCACTTAAATGCTGGTATCACAAGCCCCAAGGGCTTGTCAGTTTCAGGAACCAAAACTTTCCCTTTTCATCTAAGCTAACTAGAGCGGAACCTCTGTCTCTGAACATAGGAACATTCAACAGATGCAGATTAGAAAATGGGAAATGACATCCTTCCGGCTACAATTCAGGCATCAGATCTGAAATTGTGTGACCATTCTAACCTGCAGGATGGAGTGGGGCAGTCCCTGCTGGAATTCCTTTGAAGGAATTCCTGTCATCTCTTCCTGTGAATGACAGAAAGAATCACACTCAAGAGGGTCAGAGAGGAAGATCCAAAAGGACATGCCAAAAGATGCCGGGCTTTGTCTCTGCAAACAGAGACCCGCAAGGGCTTGGGCTGTTCCATGCTTCTCGGAGTTCTCAACCCCACATCTTCCAAGCCAAGTATACAAGGCACAAGCCTGGAGAGCTCCCGTTGCTATGGTAACAGCAGAGCCTCCTGATTTGTAGCCAAATAGCAGATGACCACCAGCAGCAGCAGGTCAGCAGGAGTTGAATAAATTCAGTGCCAGAGGTAGACATCACTGACCATGGGCAGGCTGAGGTCAGCGGTCAGGTCTACGTAGGCATTCGGACTAGTCATGGAGACAAAGCTACGGGGGAAGTTCCAGAAAGCTGTTGGGGTGATGCTTCCTTGTGGAGTGTGTTTGATGAGGTCTGTTACTGGGCACTGGAGGGTGGGGAGGAGACACTGAGGACAGCCCCATTAGGTAGGACAGCTTCAACTGCCTGTGAAAACACTACACATCAAGGTCTTACCAAGAAGAGCTTCCTGTGAGAATCCCATTTACAGGGGATCCTGTCAATTCAGAGCTTGCTCCATGGCTCCTTGGGGTAATCAATGACCCACATCCCCTCAACTCTCCTTTTTTTTTTGTCATATTTAGGCTGTCAGCAGTGTCTTCCTCACTGACCCAAAAAGGCTGCCACAACCCCAAGCATTATGTCCTCACACACGGAACCCTAACCCTAACCCTAACCCTAACCCTAACCCTAACCCTAACCCACAAGTCAACTGGAAAAGCGCCCTTCCTAGAACCCTCCCTAGAAGCCCTGCCCAGTCTTTCCCTCAAGTACTACTGAGCAGAATTGGGTGCCATACTCACTCACTAGCTGGGAGGGACCCAAGGAAAGCAAGTACCAGGCATTTCTAGTTTTCAACTTAAGACTAGGCTGGGGTGTGGGAGGCTAGGAAGGACTGTACGGTAGGAAATCAACAATGGATTCCAAGTTGAAACCCATTTGTGCCAACACTGTTGTCACATATTCATAGTGCCCACACCATCACTGCCTAAATATTCTCCTCAAATCAATTATTTTGTTTCATATCAATACATTTACATAGGTAGGAAACTTTACATTCCAACACAAATGCAAAGCCACTATAAAATATGTTTTTCTGATTCACACTGAATAAGTTGTGAATTATTAAAATAAAAATTACTTGCCCATTTTACCTACACACACCTTTTTCACAATAGCATGAAGTCCCTGCCCATCACTCTCCAGGCCTGGACTACAAAGGTAAAGATATTTAGCAAAAAGGCAGTGAGAGAACTGGCTGGATTACTGTCAAAACATGAGTCCCGTCCCCCACCCCACTAAAGGGACCTTGGAATGACAACACCCTCAATGACGTATCTGGGGTGCTCACTCACATTTACCCCAAAAGAACAACAGGATTATGGAGAGAGAGAGAGCGAGAGAGAGAGAGAGAGAAGCCGGCATCCATTACTTACATCTGAGGCTGGGCCCTTGTCAGCACCAGGGCAGGAGAACGTGACAAACTCATGGCACCGCTTGTGCACTACAAAGCAGCAAACTGCAAGAGAAAACCAGGGAAGGCGGAGGGGAGGGAGGAAGGTGGAGGGAAGGGATGGAGAGAAAAGGAAGAACAGATGGTTAAACATGGACTTCAGCAAAGATAAAGACATCATTCCGAAACACACTGCAATGCCAGCTCCTGCTCCACATTTTCCAGAGTCCCGAGTACATAAGTGTTGTATCTCACACAGGAGGCAAACTTCTCAAGTTAGAGTTCAGAAGCTCACATATGCTCCAAGGCTCCAGTGCCTGGTTTTTCTGTTAGTTTGGGAACAAAATGTCATTTCTTAGATCAGGCACCAGATGAAACAGTAGGCTTATGTTTAGGTTCTCAACGCACAGAAACTATGTATCTTTAAATACTAGCATCACGTGTAGCGAGGGATCCATGACAGAGCAGGCACAGCAGACACCTGTGTCCCTGTCTGATCAAAAGCAAAGCCACGCAAGAGGGCAGGGGACAAGTGCAGGGCACAGGCTGCCATGTTCACACGGTGACCTTCACAGCCTACAGCCAAGGACACAATGGGTCTTCCTCCCATACCTATTATGAAAAATTAGGCATGCATCTCAGGAATTCGGAACCAAAACATGTTTGCCTTTTAGTTCCATTTCCCAGAAACTTTTTTCGAAGTACCCTCACAGACCTACTGGTGAATCTGCATGAGTTCAACAAAGCTGTGACGTGACTCCACTACGTGGGGACAGGGTTAGGCAGAGCATACATACAACCGGGTTTTTGCGTTCACATTCTGTATTACAGTTCTGCTGTTCTAATAGGTTTCTACCACCGCTACACTGGATTTTTTGGGGTATGGCACTACCTTATAAGACCACCACTCCGAACCTTTCTGAAGTATGTGATCCATAAGTAAATAGAAGAGGAAACCTTAAGGCTACCTCTGGTGATTCAATGTAGGCAACCAGCAGCAGCAGCTGCTAACATCACGGAACGATACCTCCCGCCTGCCTCGCAGGGCTCGCACCTCTACCTAGGATGTACTCCTGCCAAGCATTCAAACTGAATCGGAACAGTTATCTCAATGCAGCCACAAATTTGCAGACAGTATAACTGACAGAGGAACATATTAAGGGACGCCATAAAAAGGCAATCAACAACACCTACTGCTCCTCCCAAACAGAGAGAGAGGAAAACAACACTTATAGCTTCTGCAAAAATCAACTGCAAGAAGGGATAGAAACGGAGGGAGAAAATGAGGAAAAAACACACACTCAAAGAGACTCAAGAAAATAGTAACTAAATGCTTGGATCCTGATTTGCATAAATCAATAGTTTAAAGAAATTATGAGGCAATCGGAGAGACAAATACACTCAATGACTTTCTGACGCTCATAGGAAAGAGTTTGTATTGCAATTAGGGAATGAAAACGCTTTGGTGAGGAAGAGTACTGTGCTTATTTCTATTATAGAATTATTGTCTTTGAGGGTATACTTTTAAGATGTTTATGACTAAAACATTTCAATTAAAAATACTTTTGATATGCTGGGGATGGTTATAGAGTGAAAACAATGGATCACAGTGGGTCATCAGTAATAAAAATAGAATAGTATAGCAAGCCATGGTGACACATAAAGGCTTGCTATACTATTCTACTTTTATTAGTTTGAAAACTTCCATGCTATATAGGTAAGAATCAGAAGCAGAGAGAGAGAGAGAGACAGGGAGAAGCCAAGTTGTAAGCAATAGAAGGAGAGGGAGAATAAAAATTGAAATGTCCGGGATCCTATTTCCTTAAGAGACTACAGCTCCTGAAAACTGCAGCTAGAACACTTGAAGTTCAAAAGTATGCTTTCATGATTAAGAATATAGCTAAGAATAAAGTGCTATATGTAACTTTCAAACCACTCCAAGAAGAAAACCGGACAAAGAAAACTTAATCCAGTTACACTTCAAAAAGTCTCCCTCGTGCCCCAAGCTTATAAAAATATTAGTATCGATGTTTTACGCGGTGTCATTCCCACACTTCCTGAAAGTTCTATTCATTTACATTTTTGAAAGGCAGAATGAAAGAGAAAAGAAAATAGGAGATCTTCTACCCTCTAGTTCATCCCTCAAATGCCTACACTAGCCACGGATGGATCAGAGTCAAGCCGGGAGCCCAGAATTCCAGCTAGGTGTCCCACCCTGGGTTTCAGGGACCCCAGTACTTCAGTCACCATCTGCTGCCTCTCAGGGTCACATTACCAAAGCACTGGATTTCAAACAGTGGCATGACTCACTCCCAGGCACTGCCATTTGGGAATGTGGGAGCTCAACCTGCCCTGCCACCGCGCCAGCCCCATCATTTTCACTTGAAAGTCTCTAACCCTTCTGTAAATGCTTGAAATCATAGGTGAAATGGGGAAATTCCACTTGCCACTTTTTTTTTTTCCAAATAGGTAGCCAATTGTCCCAGCATTTTTCACTGAATAATCCATCCCTTCCCCACTGATTTCAAGCGCCAACTTTATTACATGTTCAATAATTACATACACTGGGGTCTTGTCTTTAGGCCTTCTGCACTGTTCCCCTGAGCTGCCTCGTAGAATGGCAATGGGGGTTTTAATTATAGTGACTTTATAATATGCTCTCTCATTATCCTTATTTTCAACATTTTTTTGGCTATTACCATATGTTTATTCTTCCAAGTGAACTTCAAAATCAGTTTACAGAAGACTTTTAAAATACCAATAGAATTTCCATCAGAATTGTGTTTAGTCAATTCTTGCCTTCCAAAAAATATCACAAATTCAGAATTATTGCTACTTTCACAACCATGAGTCTTTTCATCAGCAATTGACTGTGCCTTTATTAAAACCTTCTCCTATATCTCCTGATGGAATCATTTTCTTCATACAGGTTCTACACATTTTTTATTTAATCACATCTGAGGGACTCCATTTGCATGTGACTGATACTTGGCATTTTCCCACAACTTTCCAACTACTCACGGTTTACAAATAGAAAGCAGTAACTATTATGTGTACTTGTTTTTGTAAGCATTTTCAAAACTCAACAGAATTTTATGGGTTTTCTGTTGCTTTGGCTGAATTTCATGGATGGAGAACCTCAGGAACAAAATCAGCCTCAAAAAAAACCCCAAAAACAGTATTTCTCTTTTCTCATAAATACACCTCTTTGTTCTTATCACATTTCCGTAAGTAGAATTTCCATACAACAAGGAGTTTCAGGGAAGACACCACCAGCTTTCTCTCTTCCTCATTCTCTATATTTTAGCTACAGAAAAGCTACCCAACTCTTCTCAAACCAACTTTTGGAATTCATTTCCAAAACTTTTCCAAACATTTGTGATGTATCTAAACTACACCATCTCATCTTGGGTTGATGTCAGTCTTGTCTCGTTTGTGACAGCACTTCATATTGTTGTGTTTGGCGGATTCTTCTTTTTATTTATTCCAGAGGTCTTTTCTTATTCACATTATTTTGTTATTCTATCAAGAAGACCACAGATGCAGTTATCAACTCTAATGGATTCTATTCAACTTCATTAAGAAGTTGCCATTTTTATTTTTTGGTCTCATGTTTTTGTATCACACATGGGTCAGGAAGAAGAGTTCTAGAATCCGATGACCATATGCGGATTCTCATCCAATATTCCACAAGACTAGGGCACATGAGCTGGTCACCCTGACCGCCAGTTTCCTCTATGAAACGTGGCGGTGATGATAATAATACGCTTCTATCACAGGGTAATACCATGCTCAGATGTGTGCCCACACATCAGGAGAACCCACCAGTCTGCTGCTATGCTTTACTGTTCTTTCCAAAGTTAACCGTACAGTCACTTGTTCCCATACCTTTTCATTAAAACTTTATAGAGTTTCAGGCTAAACACCTTTCCATTAGAGACAGCTTTGGCTGCATGCTGTGTTCTTTATTTAGTGCATTGATGCCTTCAAGTTTCTAAGCGGTCAGTTATCATGGTTTTAATATGTTCCTTGGCTCACGACTACTTAGGAAAGCTTTCCTTCCCTTTCAAGTAGCTATTTTAGAACAGGCTCTTTCTTCTAAAGATCCAGAATATCAGTTGTGGTTTCGGTTCCCTTACCTACATGACGAGAAGATGAAGACTCACCTCTAGCTCCCTCTTGTCTAGCATGACTACTGGTGGATGAATGAACCAAAAAAAATGAGTTATTAGCATTCCTAAAGAAAGAAGTCAACATAGCCAGCTGCATTGCAGACACAGCTTCCGGCTGGTCCTTTCATACTCAGAGGTGGGCATCTACCACGAAGGAGGTCTTTTTAGGCATCCTTCCCATTAGCCCAAGCATTAACTAACCCAACCATGTTGAGGATTCAATATCCTGAGCGGCTTGATTATTCGCCAGCGTCCCCTGCAGCAGCCAGGAACAGCCTTCAGGAAGCTGAATAACTTCTGGCACAGGTAATTCCTCCACACAGCGTGTTACTGGAAAGTTGTGCAAATCAAATCTCCCAGGAACTAAAACACTTGAAAGAAAGTAGTAGGGCAGGCTATTTTAAGAAAACAAACGAAAACCTTTTGTGCTACAAATAAACACCCCCTCATTTCTGTTTGGCAAAATTCAGGGCAAGACCAGCTTTTCTGAAAGAGGAGGCAGCATTTACTGAGCTGCTAAAAAAAAAATGCACTGGGTTCTACTTTCAACCATGTAAGAGCCAAGAAAGGCTTCAAGGGTTATTCAATAACTCCCTGCCCTGCAGAAGGTGGAAGCCTGCAGGTCACAGGTGTTTAGATTAAAATAACCAGAGGCCAGCTAAATTATGGAAATGTCCAAGGGTCATGGAAAGGAAAGAATGCATGCATAGCATATTTAAAAGGGAAAATTGTAGAGGCCTTGGTACAGTGGTAATAGCAGGCTTAATCTCTCTCTCTCTCTCTCTCTCTCTCTCTCTCTGTCTCTCTTTCTCTCCCCCCTCCCTGTCTCTCCTTCTATTTGCCAATATGCCCTTCAAATTAAAAAACAAGGAGGGGGAATTGCTATGCACCTCTAGTTACACACATCTCTCCCGTATTACACACAAAATCCTGAAGGTCATACATCAGGGGTACAGACAGACAGGTAGTGCCAACACCCCCAGCACCAAAAACACCCATTCCTTAATCCCAGGAACCTGTGACTCTTCATGTTGCCACCTGTGAGTGCAAGAACATGAACAAAGTTATTGCACCTGAGTCTAGAAGGGGACTCATAAAAGCACCCACTCTTTGTACGGCTCTGGTGAAGTTCAAATGGGAAAAGCAGAGTCTGACAAAACGAGACATTTAGGTTGAACCCACTAGCAGGCTCATTGTACTCTGCATTGACTGGCGAGGGTCAGTCTTATCTCCTAGGTCAAGGCTGATCTTGATTATGGTGATATGTATTCACTCTGCTTGATGCCCACAGTGAAGGAAGGGTTTCCCCAGGCTCTTTTCAGAGCCCTCTGCAGGACAAAAGGCAGAAAGATTTGGTCACATTCCCACCCAACACCTGCTATCATGGGCATAAGAGGACTGCCTCCCGGGGGCAGTGCAAAGGGCTCTCCTGCCCAGGAGCTAACCTGACCTTCATCCTGGTTCTGGGAGGAACATGTAGTGCTCCTGTTGTCCACAGCAAGGCTGATGTTCAGAGAAGGATGCTTTGTCCAAAGCTCACATTTGAAACCGAGTTTGTCTTCTGCTGGAGCCCACACTCTCCTGCCCTGTTTGCCATTCATCTCACTGCTTCCAGAAAAACTCCCCTGTGTTCGTCACCCCCGTTCAGTCAGTTGCTAAATCCCACTGGTTCTGCCTTCACAACATCTTTCACACCTCACCCTCCTGTGCACTCCCTGCTGACTCCACCCTAATTTCCCTCTGCAACTCAGGAGCTGCGATTTTGCCGTCAGCCCAGAACAGATCATCCTACCAAGGGGCTGATCAGCCAGCCTTGACATCTTGCTAGGAGCCAAGGTCTCCCTAACGGTAAGGAAGATAACCCAGCAGTGTGAAGTAATTGTGATGATACCTAAACGGGGTGCCCTAAGTGAAGACATGCAGCAGGCAACAGCCCGATGCGCCTGCTCCTTAAAGGACAGAGAGGGTCATGGCACAAGCCCTGCAGCCAAGGTGCCTCACTTCTGCCCAGGTGTCCCCCCCAAAGAGTTATTTAAGCTGGACTAAGTCCACTGGCTTTGGCTGAGTCTGCTTCATTGTCTATCAAATAAGGACAATACTTGCACACCCACCCCGAACCTGCCCCACCAAGCTGTTAGAAGAACTCAGTTTATCTTAGCGCAGTGTGTGGACACAGCGAGTGCTAACAGAAGCTTAGTACTTCCAATGTTCTTCCGATCCCTTCCTCCCACCCCAGGCAGCCTATACACACCTGAAAACTTTCTCCTCTGAAAATCCAGCTTTATTACTATTTCAGCACTCTAATACATTTGCCTTTTACTTAAATCTGTATTTTTCAGTGCAGCAGCCACTGGCCACACAGAGCTAAGTCAATGTAAACTAAGTTAGTACAATGGAGTCGCCAATGGTGGGTAGCTGACACAGTGGTTGATATACTGCATGTGATACTTGCCTCTCAGAGTACCTGGATTCAAGCCCCCACTCTGCTAGTATGTATCCTGGGAGGCTCAGGTGATGCCTCAAGGCCTGGGACCCCTGACAGCCACATGAGGACCTGGATTAAGTTCCAGCTTCCTGGCTTCCGCTGCTGTAGGCACTTAATGAACCACTGGATGGAAGATCTCTCTCTGTCTCCTTAGTGTGTATCATTTTACCTTTCAGATACAAAATAAAGAAATATTTTTTTAAAATATCAAATCCATTTTCTCATTCAATTAGCTCCATTTTAAGTGCCTAACAGCCTCATTTAGCTAGAGGCTGCCATAATGGACAGTGCAACCATAATACTTCTACATCACTAGAAAGAGCTATATTGGACACCAATGGTTTAAAGTATTGAAATTTTTAGCTTGACATCCATCTACAACATAACTGCCATTTAACTTCACTCTCAGCTGCTGTCACTAAGCTGGCCCACCCTCCACCCAGACTGTATGACAATCCTTTGCTATGATATTGTTTCATAAATTCTGTGTGGTACAAACTTGTCCCATGAAATCAATGCCAACAGCCCACTGCACATAGACTACCCAGGAAACTTAAGGCAGAAGAGCTTAGTTTGCCAGTTTGCAGGCTGGAGACCAACTTGGAAGGGAAATGGAGCCTCACCTTCTGCTTGGAACCCTCAGGAGACATAATAGTTCCCTCATCCTCCCTGCCGAACTCACAGGTCTGAAGAGCCCAGGCTTTGCAACTAAGCGAAGCAGCTCAGGCCTGGCACCACAGGGAAGGGATTCAGTAGTCACTGGATGACCTGAAAGATGCATGCCTTTCCAAGGGACCCTCAGCTCTAGCCTACAGTGGAGGTTATAGCTCCAGAGTTCTTAAAAGCTCTATACAAGCCATCCCATTATATCTGAGTGCCACTAGTGTACATGGTCTGTCTTAGCTTGTCATCCTGCCTGTGTATTTCTCCTTCAATGTCCCCTGAGCTACAGTATCCTCTCAATCATACAGTGGGAAAAGGATCCCCCTCACAGATCAGTTACACCCCTAATACACTCCTGACTCACATCCAATTCTTTGGGACAATCCAAATGAATGAATAGTGAATGAATCAATGAATGGGCTCTTTGGGCCACACCCACATTCCAAAATCTCTCATCACTGCTGAGTAAGGAAGAGGCAGCTGAGGCCACAGCTGGTGGGATGGTGTGCAGCCACCTGTGGGCGGCTGCCCCAACACAGAAGAGCTGTGGGCGTCCCGAAGGTCACTCCCGGCTCTGCTCAGCCAGCTTGGGGTTGGCAGCAAGAATCTCTTAAAAAGAGCAGAGCATGCTTATGGCTTAAACACGGAACCACTCTCAAAGACAGCACGGCCGAGCACCACAGCTCTGCTCTGTGGTTGGAGGGAAGCAGCCTCTTGTGTCCTAGAGATGACTTCTTTTGGTTGGCACACACACAGGAATGTACACATAGATAATAGCCAGCCCTCAATATCTGTAGGTTTCTTGCCACAGATTCAGCCTACCAAAAAGGTTCTAGGAAAAAACTGATGTCTGCACTGAACACATCTGACCATTTATTTTCTGCTGTTATCCTCTAAACACCACAATATAACCAACACATGGCATTTGTGGTGCATTGGGCATCGTTAAGTCACCTAGAAATGATTTAAGCGTTACAGGAGGTGATGGATAGTTACACTATCCATTCCGAAGGTATAAGATAAAGGGATTTGAGCTTACACACATTTCCACACCTATAGGGAACCCTGAAACCAAATCTCACCCCCCCATGCAGAGGAATGGCTATATATAGACTGAGATATACTCTTTTTCTCTTTATTTTTTCTTTGATAGTGTCCCTTTTGTTTTATGCACAGAATACAATTCCACACAGCTGTTTCTTTGCCACTGTGCCCTCCTGTGACCTGACAAGGTGACTTTTATAAGTACTGAGGGCCTGGGAATACAGAGAGGACCAGGCAGACACAGCCTGCATCTGGAAAGCTCCCCAGCTGATTCACTCAAGCTGGGAGAGTTGAGCATTGCTCCCTGCACGGTACATAAAGCTGGCTTTTTTTCCCCAAAAGAAGGAATCGGAGCTTTGGGGGAAAGCAGTAGGGAGCGTTCCACCTCAATCTGTAGAAACACCCCCTTCTTTTTCCACAACTGCGTCTTATTCAATCCAAGGGGTGAGTGACCTTGGATTTCCCAAATCTTACAGCAAAATCTTAATGATGTTGACTTCCCCCTGTGAGAGAGGAGAGAGAGTAGTAAACTTTATCTGCTTATCAACATTCGGTGGCAGGGGAAGCAAAGCAAGAACCTTGCCAGGGTCAGCAACTGCAGAAAGGCGTGTCCTCATTTACAATGTTGCCCAATGAACTCAACTAGGCAAGATAAAGTGGTTGAGCCAACAAGAGGTCAAGAATAGGCCCCGGAAATGAACCCAGGAGAAGAAAGCCGCTTCCCCATCACCTTCTGCTTTAACAGCTCCTAGGGTAGGCCAAGCCCTCAGTAGGACATCCTGCTTGCTTGGATAACATTTGGAGACTGTTCCTGACCCTGTAGCCTTCCTATTTTGATACAGTCTTGAAGATATTGGGTGGAGAATAGGACACATGGTTAGAGCCCAAAAGAAAACATCACCATTCCTTCCTTACAAGCTTTAGCTAGATCCAGGGCCCTCAGACTCAAAGAAGGCCTGGTCCCCCAAAGACAGGTGGGGGGGCATCACTTGTTCCTACCTGGCCGGCACCCCTTGTGCTCCCACTGGAGGGTTCACCCCTCTCCGACTCATAATTCCCCTGAGTCAATGAAGGCAGCCCTCAGCTTCTGGCTCCAAGGGTGAACATGAGACCTGGACCAGATTCAGGCTTGGGCATGCAACTCAAGCCACACCCTGAGAATCAACTTCAGGACTCTGGCTGGGATCACCAGAGAACAGGATTCACTTCCCAGCAGGGTGGCTGAACGTGCAGGGAGTAGGTCTGCATCTGTCATCTTCATCATGTGAGAATGAAGAAAGCCCGGAAAAAAGCAGAGCCAAGAGGTGTCTGTGGGCCACACAGGAGCACCCGGAGCCAGCCATACCTGAAGAACCCTTCAACTTTTCCACTCAATCAAAAACCCTCTTTTCCTAAGCCAGCATGAACTGAGCTTTTCAGTTTTTTTTTTTAACTGAAGTGTTCTGACTTTAAAGCAATGGTGAAAAGTTGGAAGGTGAGCAGTCTTTCATGCCTTCCTGTAAGTCATGGAATTCATAGCACTCCAGTCAGTCCAAGTGAGCTGAGAGGAGGCAGTCAGTTGAGGATGTTTGGGATACAGGGCTCTGCCTTTCCTTCAGCCCCTCCAGGTATCACAACCCTTCATGACGACAGCTGTCTCAGGGGAGACAAAACACAAAGACATGTGAGGTTTGGCAGGGCTCCTGGGACCACGGGAGGAGTTTATTACTTGGCCTTCTTTTCATTTGGTTCTTTTAGGATGGGCACAGCCACCCTGCCAACACATGCCCCACCCCTGGTGGGGAAGAAGAAGCCACAAGGCCACACCCTTCCTTGACACTGACAATTAATCACCTCCACCAAATTGTGTCTCCAAAGCCAGGTGGCTTCAAGTCCAAAGATAATTTCATAGTATTCCCAGGACACCCTTGCATTTGTAAGACAGAGAAAGCTCAGTCCCACCGTGGACAGGTTTCACACAAGAAAAAAAGGACAAATAGGGGTGGTTAAGTAAACATTTTGCAAAATAAATATTGCTGAGCAAATGGTACCCTAGACCACTGAATTAAAGACAGGGCCATGGAGATCACAGAGGGTAGGACATCTGTTGGCTTTACCTTCTTATGGTAACATCAGGGCTGACTGTCCTAGGGGGAATCATCCTGCTTTCACTGTGTCCTTGGCCTGGTGGGGCAAGCGGTCAATAGGGCCAGCTCTTCTCTTGCACAGAGCCCAGCATTCCAGTGTCATCAAATTACCCTTCTTCTCCCTAGAAACTAATTGGTAGGCTGAGAGACATGGGGACAAGAAAACTGGAGCATCCCCATTGATCATGACAACCATCCATTGGTTCCAGCCACCTGGGTTCCCAGAGTGTCTCTGGACCCTGACCTTTCTAAGGACTGTCACTGCAAGTCTATGTGACCCCATATCCTATCAGCTTCTATTTCCTCAGACAGCTGGAGTACAATGGGTATGGCTGGCAAATGACCAAAGAGCCCAAAACAATTCAAAGACCCCTGCCCCCGTCCTTTCCATGACATTCAGGAGTGATGGAGACCACACTTTCCATGGCAACCTTCCAGGTCTACAGTCTCATCACCTCCTTGGGATGACTCTAATCATGTTAGAGACTTCTTTCTGCTGCAAAAACATCAGCCGCTTTGTAACATCCTGAGCCTGCCCCTTGCTGCTTTAACTGGCTCCTGGTCTTGTTTTCCTTCACTATAGCTCCTCAAGGCTCTGCCCTAGGTGCTGGTCCTGTCTCCAGAGACACGCTCCCCAGGCTATCTTGCCAATGCACTTGACAACAGTAACTCAGTTCATGCTAATGACTCCCAAACCCTTACCCTTTAGTCCAAAGCTCTTCCCAGAATCCATACCCTATATCCACCTGCCTTTCAGCACCGCCACTGAGATATCACACTGCACATGCCCCACACTGAGTTCCCATTCTCATTTTCTGAGATGTACCTGCACTACTCACTCCCTCCAAACACCAATCGCATCCAGTCTAACCACACCTATCACTCAAAACCAATCCTGCACAAGCAAAGAGCCACTGGCGGCGGTCTCCAAGACTTGCCATCTTCTTACCTCCTATCATCCTTCAGCCCCAGGTTGGATATCATTTCCTGGAGGAGTCTTCCCTACACTATGAATCTAGGTTTAATCTGATTATGCTATACTCCAATTTGATCTATCCCCTGTTAGCCACTTTATGATTTTCATCATAGGAAAGGAATAAAAGAGTTATCTATCACAGAGTTGCTGGGATTAAATACGGCAACACACAGAAAACAATATCAGAGGTGTGTGGTTGGCATAGTGGTTAAGATGCCCTCATCTCAGCTCAGAGACCTGGGCTCCAGCTTTTTACCCCAGAAGGAAGCAGTGACAATGGAAGTAAATGGGTTCCTGCTATCCAGGTGGGAGACCTAGCTGAATCTCTTCTTCCCAGCTTTGGCCACAGTTCAGATCCAGACATTATGAGCCTTTAAAAGGTGAACCAGCGAATGGGCGTACCCCATCCTGCTCTCCCTCTCTCTCTTAAATAAAATCATTTTGCTTCCAAATTTAGGTTTTGAAGACATTAACTGAAAAATGTGTCTCAGCACAATAACTGACCCTTGGCAAGTTCACTATCAATATTAGCTATCGTTATTGTTGTGA
Organism: Ochotona curzoniae; assembly: GCF_017591425.1. Classification (NCBI taxonomy): domain Eukaryota; kingdom Metazoa; phylum Chordata; class Mammalia; order Lagomorpha; family Ochotonidae; genus Ochotona; species Ochotona curzoniae. Next base: position 11,930,478 of record NW_024465421.1, read on the forward strand.
CCTTGGCTAGCAATAAGCATCCCTTTCCGTCCAATACTGTGAGCTACATTGAAGTAGATGAACTATCTACATTGGGTTCACTTCTGTCTCCTGAGTGTTGGCACACATCAAGAGTACCATATTTGATTGGCTGATTGGTTGGAATTCAAAGCCAACTAACATTGATTAAATCTCCCATGTTCTCCCCAATGTCTCCCCTTATCCAGACTAAATGTTTTCATTTCTTCCCAACGTATTTTGGCATACAAATCAAAACCTTTTCACCACGAACTTAGATGCCTAAAGCACAAAAACAGCCACTGTAGACAGCTCCTCCTGGGGGCAGTACTGAGACGCAACAGGATGAGCGGCTGCCAGTAACACCAGCATCCCAAACGCATGCCACTTCAAGTTCCAGCTGCTTCACTTCTGCTCCAGCTCCCTATTAAGGCACTTGGGAGAAAAGCAGAGATGACCCAAGTTCTTGCACCCTGCTGCTATCCATGTGGGAGACTCAAATGGAGGCCTTGGCTTCTGGCTTTGGCTTGGCCCAGTCATGGCCATTGTAGCCATTTGCTGAGTGACCAAACAGGAGGAAGGTTTCTCTCTCTCTCTTTCTCTCTCTCTCGGTGTGTGTAACTCTACCTTTAAACATTACAAATAAAATAAACAGTGAAATTTACGGAGAGAAATTTAAGTACAGGAAAAGATTGAAACAAAGCGTATGACATGGTGACAATGGTTGGTTGTTTCCGGATCTAAGGACTTTGAGAGCTTTCTCCTTTTTCTAAGTCCATGTTTCCCTAGTATTCCAAAATTGGGCAACAAATATAATGTTCCATATACCTTAGCTTCACAAGGTATATGTGGATATAAGAAAACAATCCATTTGAGATACGCAGTTTAATGAATATTAAACAACACACTATACTCCCATAATTCCCATCACTGCTGAAATACAGACCATGGACTTCACCCCAACACTCCCTTGGGCCCTTTTACAAACAGCCCTGTCCTCCCACTCAGCCCTCAGGAGTTGCTTTCTGCCATCACTGATTAGCAGAATCACGCAACAACACCACCTCTTGGGTGTCTGCCATCTCTCACTGATAACAATGCCCCTGGAACCCACGCATGCACTTGTCAACACCAGCTCTCAGCTCATTTTTATTGCTGAGTAGTACTCCAGAACACAATTACCTCAACCTTTGTATTGATTGGTATCCTGGGAAGGCGGGGTACCATAGCTAAAGCTGCTACTGGGCAGTCATTCCTGCATCTTCGTGTGGGTGTATATTGTAACTCCTCTGGAATAAGTACCTAGGAGTGGAACTGCTGAATCATACAGTAATTTTGTAATTAAAATAAACTGGCATTGCCAAAATGGTTGCAACATTTGAGGGGTTTTGTTTTGTTTTCTTTTCTTTTTTCTTTTAAAGAATAGGGTTTTCTTATTCTTACTCTTTAATTTATTCATTTGGAAGGCAGAGAGACACGAAAAGAAATACAGGGAGAAAACACATCTGTTGATTCACTTCTCAAATGCCAGCAACAGCCAGGGGTGGACCACACGGCAGCCAGATTTCCCACAAGGATTGGTAGGACCCAACTGCTTGAACCATCATTTGCTGTCTCCCAAGGAGTGTGTTAGAAGAAAGCTGTAACCAAAAGCAGAGCAAGGACTTAAACCCAGGTCCTCTGGTGTGGGACACAGCTGTCCCCACCAGTGTCTTAACTCTTACACCAAACATTTGCACCTAATAGATTTTTATGTCCATTGGGATTTCAACAGAAAATGGAGTTCACCCTGGATACACTAAGAAAGAAACTAGCAATTACAGAAAACTGGCACCATGTCCTCCCAGGACTGAATGGTACAGCATAACAGAAGCCCAGAGAACACTGGAATTCTGAAAGAGGGACCACCAAGCAGGAGCTACCACTGCATGGGTTGGTTGGAAATGGAGAGGATGAGTTGAAGATGGGAATACTTAATGCTGTCTTTCTTCCTACCCTCTGCTTCTCTGCTATCATTTTCCAAGGGATTTAACACAGACTCAAGTCAACCAACAAAGAAGCCCAGGAGATGCAGAGCACAAAGGGCTGCCTCCTGGAAAGACAAGCAGTACACGGCAGAGAAGGATGGAGAAGAGCAGTAAATGGCGAGTAATCCACCCACCTCGCACCCACAGTGGAGGACAGAGGAGGAGTGGAGACAAGAGCTGCAATGCTTCAGAGGCCAGGACCTGGAAGTTAAGCCCCAACATGGGTCTTCAGTGACACTATGCTGTCACCACTACTGCTACTCCAACAACTATGGCAGCTGCTGCTCTTACAATTGCTACTACTAATAATATACTAAGGGCCAGTGCAGTGGCTCAACTGGCTAATCCTCCACCTGCAAGCACAGTACCCCATATGGATACCAGTTCATGTCCTGGCTATTCCACTTCCCATCCAGCTCCCCCCTCATGGCTTATGAAGTCAGCAGAGGATGGCACAAAGCCTTGGAACACTGTACCCATATGGAAGATCCAGAAGAAGTTCCTGGTTCCTAGCTTTGGATTGGCTTAGCTCTAGTCATTGCAGCCACTTGGGGAACAAATCAGCAGACGGATGCCTGCCTCTCTCTGCCTCTCCTGCTCTCTGTGTAAACTGGCCTTTACAATAAAAACAAGTAAATCTTTAAAAAGAAAATAATGCTAGCAGTTCATGCTTCATTGACTGCTCACCATTTCCCAAGAACATGCTAAGCATTTACAGCATCTTTTCACGTAAGCTCACAACAACTACAGAAGGTAAATCTGTTACTTTTATGGATTCAGAGATGGAGCAGCCAACTCTCAAATTCATCCCTTGTGGGGCCATGGACAAACCATTCCATGCCTCCATCCTCCCCTCCTTACTATTGGGAAAATTTAACATCGTAAAGCGGTTCTGCAACCAATTTTTAAGAGCTCCAAAGACTCTATAAACTCAATGATCTCTATAAACCCCAACCAGCTAGTGGGAAGCAAAAGAGGGACGGGAGCCCAGGTCTGTCTCCAAAGTCACACTCTGCCCTTCAGAGAGGAACAAAGCAGGAGAATAAATGCACCCACGGTGACAGGACTGGAACCGAGCCCAAACATCTGTGTCCCCCATGTCGTAGTAGCTCGGTGTGCTTTCTCCCTCCAGCTTCCTGTCAAGGCAGACCCTCTGGGGCAGCAGAGAGGGCCCATGTCTTTGGGGACCTTGCCACCTTACACGACAGACCTGCATCGTGTGCCCCCGTTCCTGGTTCTTCAGCTTACCCCAGTCCTGGCTGCTGCGTGCCTTTGAGGAAAATAAACCAGTGAATGGCAGATCTCTCTCTTCCTCTCAAATTTAATTTTTAAAGGTTTTTTTTTTTCTTAAAAATGAAGGTTTGATGCTTTTGCCTTTAGATTTAGCTTCTTGCACAATTCAGCGTCTGGTGGCACCTCGGACTCAGGCACCTGGACAGCCAGGACCAAGCACTTCCCCTCATTGTCATCGGGACCTTCCACCTGCAGAACCCTGGATCTCAGAGCCCAAGGGGCTGCCCTGTGGCACCCACACCCACCCCCCTGCACCCTGCTCTGGTTTTGCAGAGTGTGCGCCCATGCGTGGGGGTGGGAGGGTGTTAGGACTCTTTGATGTCTTCTTAGAGACATGATGTGAACCCAGAATGCCTCCATAAATTTCTCAAGACATTGGTCTAAATACAAACACACAACGCTGCCCGCAGCCCCCGATCTCGGCATTCTTGTCACGTCTCCATCCCTGTCGCTCGTGCAACACTCATCCTCCATGCACTTTGAAATCTCTTTTGCTTTATACTCCACCCAAAGGTTCCAATTTTTTTTTTTTCTATACTGGCATTGACAGGCTGTAGAAAGGAATATGTGAGCCAACAGGACTCAAAAATAGCCTGGAACTTGACTGGGAAGGGGCCCCATAGCGGGATGACATCATAAAGCACTCTGTCCCCGGAGTCAGGCACAAGCCCACCCTTACACACACACACACACACACACACACACACACACACACACAGAGCGCACGCACACCCATCAATCAACTTCCTGAAATACCACGCCTGTGGGAGGACAAGATGATAATGGTTTGATCAGTGGTGCTCCCGAGAGGCTGCTGGGATGGACTCCATCCAGTGGGGATTTTCCTACCGACAACAGGTCAGCTTGGCTTGGAGCTGACCCTTGATGTCCGCAGCCATAATGACATTAAGATTGATGCTGCTGCTGCTGCTGCTGGCGGTGGCAGCAACCTCTAGCCTCGATCGATCACCTACCGTGTGCCAGCCACTGTCCTAAGTCCTGGACATGAACAAACTCCTTTTAATCCCCCTAATTCTAGAATTCCATTTTACAGACTTCTATGTTACAGATGACGAAAATAAGGCAAGAGAAGTTCATCACTGTGACAGTGACAGAACTGAAACCCAGGCTGTCTTCAAAGTCTTTGCTCTCAAACACTGCATCTCCACCTGCTACTCCCCACTAAAGAGGCAGCCACCCCAGCCCCCCAACCCAGGAGAGGTGGAAGTCTCTTGATAGTGAAACTGTGAAGAGAGACAACATACAGAAACCCTTTCTCCTGACCCTTCGATCCCAGAGATAACGCAAAATCCACACCAAGTGTCAGCACTTCTGAAAGTTACTATCTGCTCTCCTCAATAACCTTTCAGAGTGAAGTGCTGTACTGTCCTCCACTTTTCAGGTAAGGAAAGTGAGGACAGCTCACTGCCTACTCCTGCTTTCCCCTCCTGGATCCTCTTGGCATATGGCTGCGATGTGAGCCTTGGGAGGCTGGCTCCCTTCAGAATGAATTACCTAGTCCACCTCCATCCGCCCTGCCCTGCCTTGCCACCCGTGGCTGGGAGGAGGAGAGGGGCTGGGGTACATGTTTCTCCTCTTCCTCCATGCCTGGGTGCCACCACGTGGGAAGCAGCTGCACACTTCGAGCTCCCTGCCCTCAGCTGGCCTCATGCTGTCGCCTCCACGGAGGTGGTAGTAGCTTGGCTGTGACAAGATCCTTAGTGCCCCACTATTTCTTACTTGCAAACATATCCTTGTCTACACTCCATAAGTCACTCCTTCACAGGAAACTTCCTCCCCAGCAGGAGGGATTCCTCACGCTCACAGTGGAAGAACTGTCCACCATCATTGTTGACCACAGGAAGACAGGGCAGGAACAGCCCAACCCGGAGTCCCTTGTCAAACCATACAGCCCCCCAACACCAACACCGTTCACAGAGCAGAGGGCACCAATGTGAAGCCCAGGCCACAGCATCAATCAATCAAAACAAGCATGTGACATGCATTAGGGAGTGGTGGGGACCAGGACAAGCAAATGGTAGAGATTTGGTTTGCATATAATCAAATGGTAAAACAGGTAAATCAAAGACTGTGTACATCCAACTTTTTTCACAACTTTTCCAGGTATTTCACCTCTCATCCTCCCAGAATCACCTGCTTTTAAGAATTATTCTGGATAACAGTCTTAGTGTCTTATCTCCTCAATCCCACCCCCACTCCTTTCCCACACAGACTTTTAATTCACTTTTATACTTTTCAAAGATTCAGACAACAGAGATAATTAATTCGCTGGCTTCAAAGGCTGCTCCCAGACCGTTTTTTTTTCCTCCACATCCTCATCACCATTAAAACAGGGCCCCCCCTCCCACACCCCACACCCCACCCCCTCCCAATGTGTACAAGAAAGCTTTCCTGAACCCTCTGCTGTTTGGGGGCTGGGAACCCAGCCAAGGCTGCCATCCAAAAGGAAGAATGAAAAAAGGAATATTTGAACTCGCTGCCTGCAATGTGCGGCATAGCAGCGTCATCTGCTCTGTGGGCAGAGAAAAAAAAAAACCAGGAAACTTCCACGCGGGAGAAGGAGGAGGTGCCCCACGCCAACGCCCTTGAAATCAGACCAGCTGGCAGCCTGCGGGGAAGGAGGGCGCTCCTCCCCAGGGTTCTAGAGGAGCCGCTTACAGCAGGGGCTGCAAACCGCACCACACTTCACAACAACCGGCAACCAACGTCAATACCTAAGGCCAGAGAGTTCACTGCTGTAAGCACCCTGGCTTCTGGCTTCTTTCATTCCAGAAAGATCCGCGGTCTGATCAGCAGGCCTGTGCATATTCTTGCACGGTGACAAGTCCACCGTAAACTCAGGGGCAGGTACTTGGTTCAGGGTTTAAGACACAGCTTGGTACTCCTACATCCCACCTGCTACTTAGTGTTGGTTTGAATCCTGTTTCTGATGCCAGCTTCTTGCTGATAGGTACCTTGGGAAGCTCGAGTATTTGGTTTCCTGCCACCCACATGGGAGACTTGAGTTGAGTTCTGAGCTCTTGGCTTCAGTACGGCGTCTCTCTGGATGCTGCAGCCATTTGAAGTGAGCCAGCTAATGGCAAAATCCTCCCCCTCTTTCTCTGTCTCTCTTTCTCTTTCTCTCTCCTTTCCAAATATAATTTAAATAAATAAATAAAAAGCAAACCCGAAGAGGGCAGAGGATTTTGTCTGGTTTGCTCATCACTATGTCTCCATGCTTGGCACCAGGCACATGCGTGATAAATCTATGATGATTGGATGGGCAATGATGCCCCCATTCAGATGCCCCTGCCGCCTTCTCACAGCAATGCCTGCCTGGTCAAACTCACTCAAGTCCTTCCTATGTTCCTGCAAATGCAAGAACTGGAGACTTTAAATTATAGTGATGGGTGGATAGATGGGCAGGACATTCACCCTGTTCCTCAAAAACAAAGGAGAGGAAATCTTAGGTTAGAGGGAGAATAATAATGGAAGTGAACTCTCAGAAAGCAGTCACTATGTGCCACCCTGCTCCAATTATTTTCCACATAATGCTTATTTTCATCTTTGAGTTTTAGTGGATTATTTCCATTTTTATTTGAAAGGTGGAGAGAGACAGATGGCAAAAGATTTTCCATCTACTGGTTCATATCCCAAATGCCTGCAATAGCCAGGGCTGGGCCAGGTCAAAGCCAGGAGCTTCCAGTTCAATCCAGGTCTCTCACCTGAATGGCACAGACTCTAGGACCCTGCTACCTCCTAGGGGGTGTAACGGCAGGAAAGTGGATCGGAGGAGGAATAGCCAGGACTCAAACCGGACACTCTGAGATGGAATATAGGCCATCCCAGTGGCAACATAATTATAGTCCCATTTTGGTCCCTTTAATCATCATCACTGCTCTTGTACAGAAGAGAAAACTAAAGAACAGGGTTGCTTATCCAAGGTCACACACCAGCAAAGGGCCTAGGCTGGATTCAGATCCAGGCAGCAGTCCCAGACCACACAAAAAACAAACCTCAGAGCATGAAGAAGCAACCAAGTCCATGAAGTCCCTTTGGCCCTGGTGCTGGGAAACCCTAAGAAGCCACTGCCTGGGCAGGACATGGAACTGTGTGCCTCTGCGGCTGGAAGCAGCTATGGACAGCCATAATGCGTTGAGTCTTCGAGTTAAATTCAATGCGGTGTCGCTTAGAGCAGCCACCCACGGGAACTCAACTGAGAAGGTGCCACATGGGTTTGGCTTCACGTAGGCTCCATTCCCAGGGTGGATGATACTGTCGGAGCCCTCCTAGTATTCCTCTAACTAATGTGTAAAATCACAGATGGTCGTGACTCTAACCTCACAGGCAGAAGTGGCCGAAAGAGGGCAAGAGACAGATCACTCATGTTCAAATTTGGCTGACCTAATTGGACAGTAAAGACTCAGGAGCAGAGCTGTGAGCTGCCAGGGCACCAGGTGCTTGGCTTAAACCCAAGAGTGCCACAAAACCACTAAAGCTGGAGGAGGTGGGAGAACAGAGCTGAACTGGGGTTGGGGAGAAAGGGGCACTGATTTTGCACATGTTCTTGCTGGGGAGCACTGTATCCTTGCATACAGAAGAGTGTGTAGCACACAGTAGGTGCTTGATGACTATACAATGAATGCGTGAGTCACCTTGCCCCCTGTATTTTAGACTTGGTATATTGGAAGCATAAAGGCAGCCACAAACAATGCAGAACCAAATAACCTGGACGCGTTCCAATAAGAGGTTGCCTGCAGGCTCAGGGATCTGGCACAACAGCCAAGGCACAGCCGCCTTCAGCTGGAACCCCAGCTCTGCATTTCCACAACTAGCTTGTCTTTTTTTCCCCCAAAAAATATTTATTTATTTATTTGAGAGGTAGAGAATGACAGGAAGAGCATGCATGCTCCCATCTGCTGCCTCACTCTCCAAATGCCTGTCAAAGGGAGGCGGGGGTGGAGGAGGCAAAGTTAAGAATTTAATCCAGGTCTCCGATGTGGGCAACAGGAACTCAATTCCTTAGGCAGTCACTGCAGTTTTCCAGGGATTGCATTAATAGGAAGGTGAAGTCAGGATCATACTCCAGAGTTGGGATCATACTCCAATGCGGAATATAGGTGTCTTTAAAAAAAAACGAGGGGGGGGGAGATTCATTTATTTTTATTGGAAAAGCAGATTTACAGAAAGAAGGAGAGATAGAGAAAGAGAGCTTCCATCCACTGGTTTGCTCCCCCAAGCAGCCTTAACAGTTGGAACTGAACTGATCCAAAGCCAGGAGCCAGGAGTTTCTTCCAGGTCTCCCATCCAGGCGCAGGGTCTCAAGGCCTTTGGGCCATCCTTCACTGCTTTCCCAGGCCATAAGCAGGAAGCTGGATGGGAAGTGGAATAGCAAGGACATGAACCAGTGCCCCTGTGGGATCCCGGTGCTTGGAGGTGAAGGACTAGCCAGTTGAGTCACTGTGCTAGGCCCATAGGTGTTTTAATCAGCTTCTTGGTCACCAAGTCAAATGGCCCTCAGAAGGGCCTCTCCTTCCTCCTCTGTATAACGAGACAGATCAGACTTTTTGATTTGCTCCTCATATTACATATCTGTTCATTTCTCCATTCCTTACTTCACAAACAAGCCCTAATGTCTATTACATGCCAGGCACTGCCAGAACAAAAGAGTAAGTGATATAAACAAAGCTGATGAGCTCTTTGCCCTCACCCAGGTCACAGTGATGGAGCCCAAATCTTGGTTTTTCTATCTCCAGGACAGAGATAATAATGCTTACTCTAAGAAGCTGTCTGGGCAGCTAAATGCAGAGCATTTTGGGTCAATTTTTAAAAACTAGCACTAAGCACTCAAAACTCATCAAGAGCTGAACAACGTTCCAGGCCAGAGGTCAGCAAACTTTCCCTCTCTGTGTAGGAGAGCACAGGCAGCTGCTCCTTGAAGTGAAAAGAGATCACGTCCTAATAAACCATCTGAGGTAGAGGCACTGACTCCACCTAACCCCACGGCCATCATAGCTAAGCAACACAGCATGTTGTTGAGTGTTGGTGGTTTCCCCCTCGTGATCACAGGGTGCAGGGGTGTGCTAAGGGGAGCTGGGGCTGCCACCACCACACAGAAACATGAGAGAAGATCTGGAAGACTTCAAGATACCCTACATCTAGTTTCTACTGAATGCCTAACTGCTTTTCACCAGCATGAGTAAAATGAAAAATTCAACCCTAAATTGAAAACCATTGTAAGCTGGGGTCCCACCTATACTGAAGGCTTTGTCCATCACACAGCCTTTGTGGTGAGTTGGAAACACAAAAGTAGCCAGAGGTGATGCAGAAACCAACAGGAATAGCTGCGTTCCCGTAAAAGTGTGGTCTGCATCTGGGTCAGGTATCTGGCCCAGCAGTCAAACATAACATTTTCTACAGCAGAGTGTTGGGGTTCAATCCCTGACTCTGGCTGGCTCCAGCTTTCCGCTCACATGCTGCCCTCGGAGGCAGCAGCGAGCGTTCAAGGGAGTCGCTGTCACCCACGTGGGAAAGCTGATGCAGTTCCTGGTTCTTAAGTTTGGTCCAGCCCTAGTGGGCAGTGGGAACGTTCTTGTCCTGCTGCCTCTCTGCCTATTGAATAAATGAACAAAACCATTAACTAACAAAGTTAGTGAACCCGTGGGCAGTAGTTAACCAACTCCAGATCAAGGTCACCTGGTCTGGCAGAATGCTCTGCAGTGACAGTATTTGCATCTCCACTGTCCCTTGCAGTCATCACCAGCCCACAAGGCTACGGAGAACATAAAACATCAGCATCAGGGCCAGCACCGTGGTGCAGTGAGCAGGCTGCCACTTGGGAAGCTGGCAGGTCCAGGTGAAGCTAACCCTTGGCTCCTGGCCTGATCCAGTCCTGGCTATCATGGCCATTTGGGGAGTGAAATCTCCAACTGTCTGTCTCTCTCTGGAACTCTGCCTTCCAAACAAAGAATAAATGTCACTGCTAAGACTGAGAAATGGACTTTTCTTTTTAATTCAACTTTAACTAAATTTTGAAGTTAAGTGGCCACACATGCCTAGTAGCCACCATGTTGGAAAGTGCAGAAATAGCTGGGGCCCTGGAGTGTACAAGGCACACTCTTACTAGTCCACATCCAAGGAACTGGAACAAATACTGTGATTTATCCAAGAGTACTTCCCCCCCAAAAAAATCACAAGAAAAAGAAATTAAAAGATACACGTATTTTGGACAAAAATTTTTTTATATCCATCCCTACCCAGTTGATTTTAAAAATGACCATGTAAATATATATTTAAAAATATATACGTGTGTATATTTAAAAACTTTCTGGATCAAAACAAGTTCATTTTTAACTCCATTTTTTGGGAATTTTCTGCAGCATCCTTTGTAATGATGGTGATTGTAATGATGGCCGTGTTCTAACGCAGCACCTGAGGATGACCCATCCCCGTGAGTGGCAAGACAGAGGGACAAACAGGAATCAATGTTCATGTTGAGATCAACAGCCACTCACGGAGACCAAGTTCTAGTCGGATCAAACAAGTAGACGTCTACATGTACAGGAGAGGCCTTTGGCACTCATCTGCAGCTGCCCACGTCCCTCGGAGCAGGTACCGACCATTCCAGTCCTGAGTGACAGGCACTGGAGGAAGCATCAAAGCCTTTATGAGCTTCTTTGCCATGTTCCAAAAGCAAGTTGAGTGTGCCAAGAGCCATCCAGGCCTCAGCGTCTATCCCTGGCCAACAATGAGAGCGACCACTTGTAGAGAGCAAGCAGAAAGCTTCAGTTAGATGTCTGAACATCCACAAGGCTTCACATCCCTTCCTAGAGACAACATCATCAACTCCATTTTAGAGATGAGAAAATTGAGACTTGGAGAACTGTAGGAATTTGCCTATAGCCTCACAGGTCACGAGAGGCAGAGTCTGAATTGAAACATTCATGGGTCAGCCACCCACCCGGCTCTGGGTCAAAAGTCTGGGCTCTGGCAGACACGGTGGTGGTAAAGTCATGGATATGGTCCTGCCCCTTTCCAGGAGACAGATGACAGACATACAGGGCACAGGTGTCAGAGTCAGCAGCACCCGAGATAGCAGGTGACAAAAAAGCTCAGAGGGAAAGTATCAATCCGAGACCTGGCAGAGAGGGGCGCTCTGGATGGAGGACCCAAAGAAGCCAACTATGGAGAGGGGCTGGCCGACCACAGCGGGTGTCAGAAAGAGTTCCCCAAGGAAGAGAACCCCAGACAAAGGTACATTTAGGAAAGCACAAACGCAGCCCCGCCTTGGGCATGGAGTAGGGGTGTCCCAGGCAAAGGCAGAGATGGTTACCAAGAGAAAACTGGTGGAAAGCAACCCAGGGAGGGACATATTGAGTTTCAGTTCTGGGTGGGGGACCGCCAGATGGAAATGCCTGAGGCTGGAGGGTGGGAGAGTGGAGACTCCAACCCAGAAGGGAAGTCAGGCCTGGAGTTAGGAGTTTTCGGAGTCCTGCCCTGGCAGGTGGGAGTGAAAATAATGAGATGACTCACAGAGACCGAGAAGTGCGGAGCACTGAGCCGAGCACGTCGGTGCCTGGACAGCTGGTGTTTTTGCCTGCGCACCCTCCTTTCTCTCGTATAGCAGCATTTAGTTCTCACCCTCAAATCCTTGTGATTCTAAGGGTCCTAACTCTACGCTGGGCTCCCCAGGTGGTCCTGAGCCCCCCAGCTTGGCTGGCGAGGGCACAGCATTGCCCTGGTCACTGTGACAGTGCGGTGGCTTAGGGATGTCCACCAAAGCACTCCCAAGCCCCATCCCCTGGCGGATGAACTTAAATGTCCCACGTGGCCACTGTCACATTAGGGAAGTACACTCCCAAGAACCAAGCAATGCAGAGGAAATCAGGTCACTAGATCAGCTTGCTGAGGTCTTGATCACACTTTCCCCAAAACCATGATTCCCAATGACATATTCTTTTTCTTTAACTTAAGCCAGTCCGAGTTGGATTTCCTGTTATTTCCAATTGAAATACTGAGACACTAGAGACGTCTAAAGAAATGATTGAGGGTCGGCGTGATAACTTAGCGGCTAAAGTCCTCGCCTTGAATGAGCCGGGATCCCACATAGGTGCCGGTTCTAATCCTGGCAGTTCTACTTCCCATCCAGCTGCCTGCTTGTGGCCTGGGAAAGCATTCAAGGACAGCCCAAAGGCCTTGGGACCTTACACCTATTTGAGAGGCCCAGAAGAAGCTCCTGGCTTTTTAAAACTTCCTCTGTTTGGTTTCTGAGACCCCTAATGGGATATGGGAGTCCCTTTCTGATCCCAATTGGTTCATGGCTTTTTTATTCAGACTCAAACGCTTCTTTTTCTTTTCTTTTTTTTTTTTTTAAGATTTATTTATTTTTACTTGAAAGGCAGATACACAGAGAGGAGGAGAGACAGAGATGAAGATCTTCCATCCAATGGTTTACTCCCCAAGTGATCACAACAGCCAGAGCTGAGCTTGGTCCAAAGCCAGGAGCTTATTCTGAGTCTCTCACATAGGTGCAGGGTCCCAAGGCTTTGGGCTGTCCTTGACTGCTTTCCCAGGCCACAAGCAGGGAGCTGGATGGGAAGTGGAGCAGCCAGAACACAAACCAGCACCCATACAGGATGCTAGTGCATGCAAGGTGAGGAGTTAGCCACTAGGCCATTGCAGTGGGCCCCCAGAGCATGCACGTTTCGTGAACTTTTTGCAGGTCTCCCTCCAGTGTACATACAAATGGTTTGATTGGGATGATTCTGGGGAAGTAAGAGGAGAGAGGAGAGTGCACCCAACAGGCTTTTTCAGGCACACATTCATTTTGAGTAAGTGGAATTCAGCTCACTTTAGGAAGTAGCTTCCAACACAAGCCTCAGAGGCGTTTCTTCTGAAACTACTCAGTCAATGGTTGAAGGCTAACCCTGGGGAGTGTCACTCCAATTCCACAGCCTGTACAGGTCCTCACACAAACACGGGCAGGTCCTGCCAGGGAGAGGGAGGGAGTCCAGAGCAGGTCGGGGCTTCACTTCTCTGCACCTCAGTGTGCTCCTCTGTAAGATGGGAGACATCTAGAACTGCCGGCAAGAGTCCATGAGGACAAACACATGTCACCCTTGAAGCCGGCATTTGGAAGATGATGCTGAGGCACTAACAAGCATGCACTGATCTCCTGGTGACACTGGGGGAGAGATTTCTGCCCAAGGTTACAGAAAGCAGAACCAAGAAGGAAGTCACTACAAGGAACACAGACTGCTAATTCTGAGGCAGCACCAAGCCTAAGACACTCCAGCTGGGTAAACAGATCATCACTAATATTCTATTTAAACGGCAGGCACGTCTGTGTCTATTTGTGGGCAAAAGTCCTTGATTTAGCAAGGAGGTTTTCCTGCGAGGAGGTGCTGCCTTTCCACCCATCCCTTTGTTAAGCATCAAAGTCACTCCCACTATTGGAAACAAAGCAGCAACAGCAATGCCTGCAGCAGGTTTCCATGGTCCTACCCCAAAGTTGCAGGAGTGAAAGTCGGAGGAAGATCAAAAAGGCAGAGGAAGATAGAGTGGGAAGCCCTTTCTCCGCAGCCGCAGCTCGTCTTTCATTGGCTGCAGCTGACTCCGATCAAAGCCCAAGGGGACAGCGAGTGGCTCCCTTGCCTCTGACAGTGCGCGGCACAACGGGGGTTCCAACTACTGTGGCCTCCGTCCCCTAGGGGGGCAAGTAATGTGTCTGAGTGAAGTTGCTTACTTTGTCATTATATCAACAAACACTTCAGGAGCACTTACAATAAAGGGGCCAAACAATCTTGATCCTTTTCACGAATATTAATTCCTCTCATCTTGAGATAAGTCCCTCTCTCATCCCCACTTTATAAAAGAAACAACCAAGACAGAGGTGGGGGGGGGTGGAGTTTGCACAGGAAACGTACTATGGTGAGGGCAGTGTTGTGCTGAAGCACGTTAGGCTGCTGCCAGTGATACTAGAATCCCAGATGGGCACTGGTTCAATTCCTGACTGCTCCATTTCTAATCCAGTTCCCTGTTAATGGACCTGAAGCTTCTGTTTGGGTTTTGCTTGTGCCCCTGCATCTACGGGGCAGAGCCAGATGACGCTCCTGGCTCCTGATTTCAGCCTGGCCCAGCTCTGGCTGTTCCTGCCATTTGGGGAGCGATCCAATGGATAGGAGATTCTCTCTTTCTCTCACTCTCTCTCTCTAGATGGCAGGTGCCAATGCTAGGACTGGAATGAAAGGAGCCTGGGCCCACCAACTGCCCCTGAAACACCCCTGTGCAACCTGGAAGGCAGTAGATGAAGGTGAACTCCCCTTGACCTTGGCACTAGATCCACCTTTTTCAACAAGTATTGATAAAGATACACTTAAAATAAGGAAAAAGAAGATAAGGAGAAGGAAAGAAACAACAGCCAATAACAGCTAACAGTTCTTGAGCATTTCGTAAATGTCAAGTGCTGTGCTCAGCTACCATAATCATCCTACAAAATAATAATAATAAAACCTTCAGCGCAAGGCTGGGAAGCTGTATCATTTCACCCAGCTTTCACTGTGGAAGGAATTGAAGCTCATCGTTTCTAGGGGTTACCCAGCTGGAAGATGGGAGAGCTGGAATTCAGAGCTGGATTTTCACTATGAGGTGTAAGAGCAGGGAAGGATGGGGTCTGGAGCTGAGCTGAGGCCACACCCTTCGCTTCCCTTGGCCGCAGTTCCCTGATGGCGGCAGGGAGAAGGGAAACGTACACACAGGTGTCACCGGGGTGGATCCAGACAGTGATAACAAAGCCTGCTGAGGAGAGGGGGAGCCTTGCTAAAAATCTCCAGGAACAGCTTGGGAGCCTCAGCCTTCGAGCAGGGCCACGAAGTCAGATGCTTCACGTGGAACGAGACGTGCAAGGAGCAGGAGGCTGTGCCATGCCAAGCACCTGCACCTGAAGCTTCTGTTTGGGTTTGTTTTGTTTTCAATCTTCTTTTTTTTTTCTGAATAAGTATTTATTTATTTTTGTTCTATTTAAAAAGCAGAGAGAGAGAGACGCAGAAGGAGAAAGTGTTCACCCACTGGTTCACTTCATCACCAAATACCTACAACAGCCAGGGCTGGGCCAGGCAGAAGCCTGGAGTTCAGATCTCAATCTGGGTCTTTCACATGGCTGGGAGGGACCCACTTGAGCCACCCCCTGCTTCCCCACCCCCCAGTGGGTGCATCAACAGCAAGCTGGATCAGAAGGGAAGAGCCAGGACCCTTCCCTACAGAAAGTGAGCAATCTAAGAGGTGATAGTTTCCAACACACAAGCCTCAGAGGTGTTTCTTCTGAAACTACTCAGTCAGTGGTTGAAGGCTAACCCTGGGGAGTGTCACTCCAATTCCATAGCCTGTACAGGTCCTCACACAAACACGGGCAGGTCCTGCCAGGGAGAGTCAGGCTGCAGTGCAATGCGGTGGAAGGGAGGGAGTCCAGAGCAGCTCGGGGCTTCACTTCTCTGCACCTCAGTGTGCTCCTCTGTAAGATGGGAGACATCTAGAACTGCCGGCAAGAGTCCATGAGGACAAACACATGTCACCCTTGAAGCCGGCATTTGGAAGCCGATGCTAAGGCACTAATAAGAATGAGGACTCAACACCTGCCTCTAAAGCTCTTCCACAATGTTGGGTTTTAAGTCTTTGTCTCCTGGGACACCTGAGGCTTTGGGTGGGTACTTTCTCAAAGCGATGAAAAAAGTCAAGAAATGGAAAACAACACTTCCTTCCCCTTTCTCCCTTTTGCAGAGCTTACCGGATTGAGGGGGTTACATGTTTGCTCATTTATCATTCAAGTGTGTTTGGAATTAAAGTCGCAGAATCGCAAACCTTGATGAAAGGCTCCCCGACACACACAGCAGAGCACTACTCACAGAATTAACAGATCTGCTTATTTCCATGCAAGACAACTTTGGCAATCTATGCATATGAGGAGTATTGTTCAAAAGTTCATGAAAACGTATATTAGGAACTATGCAGGGATTTCAAAATCTATGGCATCCAAGTAAACATGTTTTTATTGTCACTTTCCCAGCAGTTTTGTAAAGTCCACATTTCTGTCCTAAAGTTTTCTTCATTAACTTCAACTGAATTCATACTCAAAACCGCAGAAATCACCTACTGGATTCATTCTTTGCTTCTTATTTTGGAAAGATAGAAAGCCAGAGAGAGAAAGGAGAACTCTCGGCTGTTGATTCACTCTCCAAAGGCCAGCAAGGACAAGGCCAGTCAAAGCCAGGGGTTGGCAACTGGCAGGTGGCCACTTGGGCCATCACTACTGCTTTCCAGGGTCTGCAGGAAACTGGAGTCTGCTGCTGGACCCAGGAGTCAAACCCTGTACTCCAACACGGGACATGGGCATCCCAGTGGTGACGACTGGGGCAGATGCCCACCTCTGGATCTATATCTTCATTATGCACATACATTCTCCTTCTGAAAAGTTAAATTATTTTTTACATAATCATAAACTGTCTAATCTTTTCATTTCTGCCTTCTGGGTTTCCCTCACTTGAGATTACAAGGAATATGTTCCTAAAATTCCCTCTGATGTTCTTTATTATTTTTACTTGAATATCTTTATTCTGACTGTAATTTGCGCTGTGTGTAATTTATTTCTGTGTAAGAAATGAGTTAGAACTCAAACTCACTGTCCCTCTACATGACCAGCCAATTATGCCAGAACCATTTATTGAATAAACCCTTCTTTCTCCCGCTGATCCAAATGCCACCTTTTAATACATTAAGCCCCCGTGTTCCTTAAGGCCTTTCAGCCTCCTTGGGGCTCTAACCTCTTATGCCACAGCTGGAGAAATTTCAGCAATTATTTGAAACGTGTTTCATGGCTTAACAATAGGTATTTTATCTTTTAAAAGGCTTTTTTTTTTTAAAGAGGTGCTTTCATGCACTGTTGGTGGGTGCATAAATTGGCACAACCTTTTGGAAGGCAATTTAGCAATATCTGTAACAACAGAAAATGTTCATCTCTTTTGTCCTAAATATCCCACTTCTGAGATACAGTCTACAGAAATTCTCACTGATGGGCCCAAGTGTATTCACTGGTACACTGCTCGTAACGGGAAAAGATGTTGAGCCAATGCAAAGGCACACCACTAAAGTACTGGTCAGATAATAAATACAAATAATATGGTGTCAGTACATTAGGGAATTCAATGAAGCCATGAAAAAATAAAGGAGAGACCAGCATTGTGTGGTAATATGTCAAGCCTCCACCCACAGTGCCAACATCCCTTACGGACACCCCACTCAAGTCCCAGCTGTTCCACTTTTGACCCAGCTCTCTGCTAATGTACCTGGGAAAACAACAGAGGATGGCCTAAGTGCTTGGGCTCCTGCACCCATGTCGGGGACGGGCCAAGGCTCTAGGCTCTTGGTTTCAACCTGGTCCAGCCCCGGGGCCACTACAGCTATTTGGGGAGTAATCCAGCGGATGGAAGATTCTCTCTCCCGCTGTCTCTCTTCCTTTCTCTAACACAGTGCCTTTCAAATAAACAAATCTTCTTTTTTAAAAAAGATTTTATTTAATTTTATTGCAAAGTCAAATATATCGAGAAAGGAGGAGAGACAGAGAGAAATATCTTCTGTCCAATAATTTACTCCCCAAGTAACCACAACGGCCGGTGCTGTGCTGATCAGAAACCAGGAGCTGGGGACCTCCTCCAGGTCTCCCACACGGGTGCAGAGTCCCAAGACTTTGGGCCGTCCTCAACTGCTTTCCCAGGCCACAAGCAGGGAGCTGGATGGGGGAAGCAGGGCTGCTGGGATATGAACCGGCGCCCATATGGGACCCCAATGCATTCAAGGCGAGGACTTTAGACGCTAGGCCACTAGGCCATAGCGCCGGGGCCCAAATAAACAAATCTTTAAATAAATAAAGTACGCCTATAGAAAGCATTGATGATTTAAGATGGAATCTAAGATATTACAGGTGAAAAAAGAATGTTATAAAAAACATACATGCATAGGATATATTCTCATTTTTCTTTATTAGAAATACATTCTTACATTTACAAGTAAACATGCTGCCATACACCTAAATGTGAACTCCTTAGACTATAAAGCTGAATTTTTTTTTTGTCTAGATTACAGTTATATATTGTTACCTTCTTGCATAATAAGCACTTCTTGGGTGATAAAAAATATATAAAAATAGGAATGCAGTCTGTGACTCAAATCGTGTATTTCATAATCCCACTTGAGGAGTGAGGAACCAACCCAGGCACAAGAAATCAACATAGGGACCAAGCTCCAGTTCAAAGGAAAATTCCTTCAAGCTCTGTCTGTGGAGGGCTTGTATACAGAACCCACAGCAGCCACAGCCCAGCTCTAACTTGGCTTCAGTGCAAGCCTTGGTCAGCATAGCCTTCCACCCCATGTCTCCTGGGCACTCAAGGGCAGTTCAGGGCAGAGGAGGCCAGGCAGGAGGCAAGAAGCCCCCCTCCCAGCCATGGTAGGCAGCCACCACAGGGAAGCCAACACCCTATATGTGATACTTGGCACGCACCACTGGAGACCCACAGCCTGCACCTGTCTCCTCTCTGCCTTACTGTGTGCCCGACAACCTCCACCATCAGGGCTGAGACGCCCCCCAGAAAGCTCCTGCAGCTGCTCAGGCACACCCATCCTCAGACACAGAACACCCTGACAGGCGTGGAGGTAGGAGCAGGGGGCCCCGAACCACCTGCTTGGGAACAGGATTCCCAATTTTGCCTTGTTAGGTTTCAGTCAACTGGGCTCTGAAAGCATTAAATGGGAAAATAGACAACTCTGAAAAATAAGCAATTGGTCAGTTCTAAATACCTTTCATTCCAGAACACTCCTGGAATTGTTCTCTTATTAGATGTTGCCAGTCTCTTCTCATATCTCATTTATAAACTAAACCTTATCCTAGGTATAGATGCATAAGCAGAAATATGAAGCATAGAGGGTCTGACACTACCTGAGGTTTCAGGTTACACTCTGGGGCCTGGGAGCACACTGCTACGGATTGGTAGGTGGCCAGTACCATTAGAAAGAAAGGCTGGAAATCATAAATGTGACACGGAGTTACAGTCCATCAGAAAAACAGCCGGCAGGAAATTCAGCCTCAAGCCAAACTAGCTGGTACAGCAGAAACACTATAATACCCTTACTAACGCTCAACATTTCACTACCTGATAGCAACTCATTTCATCCTCACGGGAGCACGATGATGTCACTCTTTTATCCCCAGCCCCCAGACAGGAAGCCTGAGGCCTACATCTTTCAAGAGCTATACAGCAGGCAAGGCTGCTGAGTTAAGGGGGCGAGTTCTGACTCCAGGGCCCCTATGCATGTTCATCGTGGGCAACTGGCCAGCACCTTCAGTCCTCTGCCTGGTCTCTGTTGACTCGGTGGAACTGGGAAGTTCACTCCTATTGGACAAAACGACCAGTCCTGGGTCTTAAGAGAAGACACATGCCAAGAGTACTGAACAGGCCAGGAAGCACACAGACCCCTTTTGAGAGAGGATCTTTCTGCAGGACTTGCTGAGACACCTGCCTTTGAGATAGACACAGCGCCATGGGCACAAAACTTCACGCAAGAGGCCTCACTGTCCTGCCTCAGTCCTACAAGGTCAGCTTCGTGCTCTCCCTTCGTGCCTGCGCAGCATTCATAACATCTAGTGGCTGACAGTCCTCTTTGACTATGGACTATTTTTCTATTTTAATTGGAGAGGCAGAGGCAGACAAAGACAATTCTCATCTTCTGGTTCACTCCTCAAATGCCTACAACAGCTATCAAGCTATGCTTATCAAGCCAGGCCAAAGCTGGGAGCTTGAAACACCAGCCAGGGCTCCCACATAAGATGGCAGGAACCCAATAGCTTGAGTCATCACCACCTGCAGCCTCCCAGGACGTGCTTTGGGAGTGAAGACTGAATTTGAATCCAGACTTTCTTATCAAGGATATCCAGGTATCCCCCAAACCACCCCCAGACTATATACTTCTCAAGAGCAACTACTGTGCCTGCCTTATTCACTGCAGGAATCTCAGTCACCATTGCTCAATGAATATGCAGAAAGAATGAATGGATGGATACATTAATGCATGACATCTCCTGCTATCGCCTCCATTTCCTGCCACAAAGAGCTTCACTCAACCACCCACAAATTCTTTGAGACCACAGGAAGAAAATTAAAGGAATTTCAAAAGCTCCAAGTAACACTTGAAAACAACAACTAAATTAAACATAATTCCTAACAGGATGAGAAGCTCTCAATAGACAATTCCCTTTTAAAAAAAATTGACAGTTCTCAATTAATTCCAAGAACCCTTGGGAGTGACGCCCAGTTTGAGGACAGAGCTGAAAGCCCAGCTGAACTGAACAGCGGCTGGTGGAAGTCTTTCTGGGGCCAGGGTGGGGAACGGGGTGGGAAGGAGTTGAGGGGAGTGGCCCATCTATGGTAGCCACATCCTGCAGAGTTGCCCACTGTTTCTGTCAACAACATTAGAAAGTAAAGTCCCCGTGGACAGCTGATTAGCTTTCTACAGAGCAAATCATCCTGAGAGAAATGGCTCGAGTTTTGGAAAACCAGAGTCACAGATTCTGCCATCTGGGGACAGTGTGCCTTCCAGCAAACCGGCGCTGACTCTCCCTGGATAACAGCTCCTCACAGGGCGTGCATGGTGATTAAAAGCAACAACGTGAGCAGAATGCTAGGCTCAAGCACCTGCACGTGGGAGGCAAGGGATGAAGGGGGCAGAGCTTTATGCCTCACCCGATGTGCTCTGCAGTTCCAAACCCACCTGCCAAGCAGAGGCACCAAACACTGCATTAGCACCAAACACCGCATTAACCCCAGGGTCGGCTTGCCTCCACCACAAGGAGCCATGGCTGGAGCATCTCCATGGCGATAACCTGCTCTACACAAGGTACAGTCAATATTTACTGTTCGTTTGGTTTTTTTTTTGTTTGTATGTTTGTTTGGTTTTTGGCACACATTTCAGAGGATTTGGGTCTGACTCTCACTGGCATACTCCACTGCTTCACAAAATTGACAATACGGAAGCCAAGTGTCTGGGAAGAAACCAGAAGTACTTCCAGCCAACAGGGACAGCAGCAAGCCACACGAAAATCCAGGGGGTCATCATGCGACCACTGCTAGCGTGGCCTGCCTGCAAGGACAGCTCCCTAAGAGCTACTGAGCCACCCCCACCAGTCACCCCATCCTCCCAGAAACAATTCTAAACACTCATCATCTCTCTTCTTGCCATCCTAGTACTCAACCCCCAACACACACATATATACTGGGTCCTCTCGAAGATTTTTTTTAAAGCTTGATTCACACACGCACACACAAACACACACACATAGTATGATACCACTCAGCAGGCTGAATGACAGACTGCCAGTGTGCAAGCACACAAGCACGTGTGCACACACACGACCACGTGCACACACACACACACACCCTAGCAGAGCCCCCACTGTGGCTTTTCAAGGGAGGAGGAGCCCCACTCCCTGCAACCCCTGGAGTGAGGGGGCTTTGGAAATGTCAGCTCAGCCAAAGAACTGGTGATTCACGCCCTGACTCACTCTCAGCTCTGCAGCAAACCCCATCTCACCAGGCAGGGTAGAACACTGCTCTTTCATTCACTCCCTCATTCAGATACAAAGCCGAAAAAGCAAATAAACCAGCCCCCAAGCCCTCATTGAGAAGCAAAAATCTGTGCCCTGCTTTTTATGGGTCCCTCAAGAGCCAGAGAAGAACATCACGTAGGTCCAGCTGACGTGATGGCTCACCTGGCTAATCCTCCACCTTCAAGCAGCGTGATTCCATATGGGTGCTGGTTCATGTCCCAGCTGCTCCACTTCCCATCTAACTCCCTGCTTGTGGCCTGGGAAGGCAGTCAAGGAAGGCCCACAGCCTTGGAACCCTGTACCCATGTGGGAGACCAGAAAGAGTCTCCTGGCTTTGGATCTGCTGAGCTTAAGCCATCGTGGTCATTTGGAGAGCGAATCACTGGATGAAGAATCTTTTTCTCTGCCCCTTCTCTCTGTAAATCCTCCTTGCCAGTAAAAATAAATAAGCACTGAGACCAATAGGTCAAGGTCAACCAGTGCAGTCAGGATTTCCAGGTAAGAGATGTGGACAAGGAGCCGCATGAAGGAACCCAGGATCCATTTAAGGAAAACGACTACTTGACTACAGCAATGTGAAGTGAGGGCAGGCCAGCATAATTTACAAACAAAGTTTAATAAACAAACAAAACCACAATATCTACAACAGCTATCAATTCAGGAGGAAAAGAGAATCCACTAGAAAATAAATGGATAAAATACCCTGATGAAAAGAAATTTGTTTAATAACGAAATACAACTGTGGGCAGGAGTGTGACTGGAGCAGCCAGCTGGGACACAGACACACTGTCCAGGGGCTCCTGGCTCCAAGTCCCAGGTCTGCTCTGACTTCCATTTCTCACCCCTGCATACCCCATAAGGCAGGTATTCCTGCCTCCTACATGGCTTCCTGTCACCTCTATGGGAGAATTGGGTAGAATTCCCAGATCCCGGCCTCAGCCTGGCCCAACCCAAACTGCTGCAGACAGGAGGAGCTCTCTGTCTCTTTGAGTCTGTCTGCCTCCCAAATAAATGTGTGAGATCTGCCACTGGGAGCAGGGGAAGACCTGAGAGAGGAGATTGGGGAGCTCCTTTGCCAGGATGCAGACCCTGCTGGTGAACATCAGCACAGACCAGGCCAGGTTATAGCACCCGCCAGCACACTGGTGGGTCAAATCTGGGGGTGGGCCAGGCTGGGACAGTTCGTAATACCCATTGGCAGATCTAACAACTAGGATAAGGTGCAGGACGGGCTGGGTTAGGCCCCAACACCAGCCAGTTCACATTAAGGCTGGGACTGGGGCCTGGCTGGGCAGGGTTGGGCAACAGCATCAGCCAGCATGAGCTGGAACTGGGGGCAGACCAGGCTGGGCCAGATTACAGCATCCACCAGCATATGCTGAGGTGAGATGGGCCATGCCAGACTGGGCCACAATACCCGCCAGCATACACAAAACTGAGGGTGAGAGGGTGGAGTGCAAGTCCAGTAGGGGAGCTGTGGGGACTCTCTTGCTAGTGAGTCTGAGAGCTGGGACTGGAAGCAGACCAGGCTGGGCTGGGCTATGACTCCTGTTGGCCTCCATGTGAACTAGGTTGGGGGAAAGCCAGGCTGGGCTAATCAACTGTATCCACTGGTGCATGCATGAGCCAGAGTAAGGGCAGGCTGGTCGGGATTTGCTATAGCATCAGCTGGCAAGTTCTGGGACTGGACGCAAATCCTGACAAACTAGAATACAGAACCACCTGGAGAGTATAAGATTTGGAGTATGGAGTGGGTCCAGTAAGGAAACTGGGCACTTCTCTGATGGGCTGCAGCTCCCACTGGTGAGCACGACAACCAGGACAATGGGCAGGCCTGGCTAGACAGGTGGTGGTACCCACTCACATGAGTGAAGGCTAGAAGGATGGAGTCAGTTGGATTGAGTTAGGCTTCAATGCCCAATAATGTATACGAGAGCTGAATGGGATGTGGGACAGACTGGACCAGTCCATTGCACATGCTAGCAGGCACAGGAACCAGGGCTAGGAGCCAGCCAAGTGGGGATTACTGGGGTCACTCTTACTAGGGTACAGCTCCTGATGGTGGATGGTATACATGGGGGTTGAGTGTGTGGTGGGTGGGTTGGGCTGGGCTGTAGCACCCATTGGTTTGCGTAAGAGACGGGGCTGGAAATAGATCTGACCTAGCAATTGCAACTATCAGTGTGTGTGTAGGCTGATGTGGGTGACAAAATGAGCTAGAACCTGTACTGGTGGGCACACGAGTCAGTCTGGGATCACCTCAGATGAAATTTCTTTGAGGATCCCCCTGATTGAACTACTGACTCGGAACTCTAACCATGGGTAAAATGGCAGGACCTGTGATCCCACAGTGGAGTGCGTGTGTCTGAAGAGGGCTTCCTCAGCTACTGAAGATGGTACTAGCTGCTTGACTTGTGGCTTCCCTGATGCAAGAATATTGGCCAACCACCAATGGGGACCAAAAGGAGGATTATCCTGTGGAGGAAAGGCAACAGCAAAATGAGGGTTCATTGTGAGCCTGGTGTCTCAGAAAAGAGCCCCAGCCAGCATTTGGGGCCACCAAGAGTCTAGAACCCAGCTACTTCCGGGCTGGGGTGAACATGGGAGTGTCTGTCATCCTCCTCACCCACATCTGTTTCCCCTAGAGGGATCAACAGCTTTAAAAACAAAACAAACCAGAAGGACGATGGTGAGGCTGTTGTTGGTAGAGGCAGTGAGGAAGTGGGCAGCTGGGGAGGCCACATCCGCCCCCAGTAGGGCTCAATGGATACTGCCAATGCCAAGGGTAGAGAAGAAGTAGGTCCCTGGGACCAGGCAGGAAGGAAGGAGAAGTTCTGGTCACATCCCAAGCCAAGGCCAAGTGCACAGTTGGGTTCTTCTGAATCACTGAAGCTCTAGCACCCATACATCTCACGAGCACTCAACTCAAGCCCTCTGGACTCAACTAGCTCAACTGTGAAGCAGGAAGTAGAAGAACATCTTTTTCTAGTGAGTTGAGTAGGACTGGGGACACTGGATGTGATTACTGTCACTTCATCATCTTGTAGCTACCTCACTTTGCACCCAGGGGAACACCCCACTGTGTGCCTGCCACACTGCTGTGTCCCCAGCTCAAAGAGTGTTGGTTGTATCCATAAACATCAGGCACCCATAAACATCTGAAGAACATTAAAGGAGAGATAGGAAGGAACAGAAGGAGAGGGGAAAATAGGAAGGGCAGAGAAGCTGCTGAGGTTGACCAGTTAGCCAAACTGCCTCTCCTAAAAGTTCTGTCCAAAAAAAAATGAAATTATTTTTGTTCAACTCAATAAGAGCAAGTGCTGCTGACCACTTGCAGGGAACTAGGCTCCCTTACTGATTAGTCTCTGGGCTTAAGTCAAGTCTTCTCCCCCTTGCTTGTCAAGGTGGCCCCAGAGGTGCAGGTCCTTTCCCCTCTGAATTTCAACCTCTTTTTCTCTCTCCCCAGTACCCACCTTCGCACTTTGACCTGTGGTCTCACACAGTGCAACCTCTGGGCCAAAGCCAAGTGTGTATGCTGGTATCACCGCGTCACCAGGCCAGCAGCCTCTGAAAAGCATGTGCTGTCAGTAATAACCCAACTAGGAAACCCTGCCCAGGTACAGACTAAAATGAAACCCTGCTCTACAGACATAGGATATGTAAGGACTTTTCCACACCCATGAGCCTCTTACAGCAGATGTGTGGTGGTTAAAAACACATGCTCTGGGGCCCGGCTTGATAGGATAGTGGTTAAGGTCCTTGCGTTGAATGCAGGATCCCATATGGGCACCAGTTCTAATCCCGGTGGCCCCACTTCCCATCCAGCTCCCTGCCTGCGGCCTGGGAAAGCAGTCGAGGACAGCCCAAAGCTTTGGGATTCTACCCCGCGTGGGAGACCCAGAAAAGGCTACTGAATTCGGATTGGCTCAGCTCCAGCCATTGTGTCCACTTGGGGAGTTAACCATCGGATGGAAGATCTTCCTCTATGTGACTTTCCAATAAAAATAAATAAATCTTAAAAATTAAAAAAAAAAAAAGAATCCTGGCATGATGGCCTAGTGGCTAAATCCTCACATTCCATGTGCCTGGATTCCATATGAGTGCCGGGGTTCATGTCCCAACTATTCCATTTCTCTGCTTGTGACCTGGGAACACAGTGGTGAATGGCCCAAAGTCTTGGGACCCTGCATCCACATGGGAGGCCCAGAACAAGCTCCTGGCTCCTGATTTCAGATGGGCTCAGCTCTGGCCACTGTGGCTATTTGGGGAGTGAACCAGTGGATGGAAGATTTTTCTCTGTGTCTCTCCTCTCCATAATTCCACCTCTCCAATAAGAACAAATAGACATTTAAAAAGAAAACCATGTGCTTTAGAGATAGCTGACTTGGCCTCCAATCCTGGTTTCTTGCCAGCTATATCACCTTGAGCCAACTCATCTCTTCACGCCTCTGTTTCTTTGGTCATCAGAAAAGAAAAACTTGACTGAGTTAGCTTAGGAATTCAGTGAGATCTGAGCCCAGTCGGTAGCCTAGCGGCTAGAGTCCTTGCCTTGCACACATCAGGATCCCATATGGGCACCGGTTCTATTCCCGATAGCCTGTTTGTGGCCTGGGAAAGCAGTTGAGGATGGCCCAAAGCTTTGGGACCCTGCACCCAAGTGGGAACCAGAGAGGCTCTGGGCTCTTGGCTTCACATTGGCGCAGCCAATTGCAGCCACTTTGGGTGTGAATCATAGGATGAAAGATCTTCCTTTCTGTCTCTCCTTTGCATATCTGACTTTCTAATACAAAATATATATATATAAATATTTTTAAAAAATAATTCAATGAGATCATGCACATAATGTATAAGTAATCAATATTCTTATTAATGAATAACAGAAACCCACTCTAAGCAGGAAAGGAAGGCCCAGAGAATCAAATCAGGAAGCTGAACATCCAAGAGAAACTTCTAAACCACAGAACCCATCTGACAGAAGAACCGCTGTCCCCACTCACAGTGGAGTCCTGATGGAGCTGCCAGCTCCAGAGATGCTGGGAAGATTCACCATCCACTCGGAACAGATGCTGCTGGAAGCCTCGCCACTGCCAACTCGAGATACCTATGGTCTCCCTCCCCAGCATGGGTGGGGCAGGCATGCCTGCTGCCTCCCATCACTAGGAACCCACACAGAATCCAGTGTGGATGTGTCTGGTTGGCAGATCCTGAGTCACATGTCTGAGCTCTAAGAGGCTGGCGAAAGAGAGCTGCTGGATCCCAGATGAAGAAGGAATGGATTTCTGAAGTGACGAATTCCCAAACATAAGAATCATGACTAGGAAGAATGGCAAATGTTCACTATGAGCTCTGGGCATGATGCCTGGCACATATATGTACCCAACAAGTAGCAGCCATTCTACTCTTCCTAATTTAGTCTTAAATTTATTTTGCTAAGGATCTTTGGAAACCTGGAGCCCAGAAACGAAGGCAAAAACTCCTTTGATCCTGAAAGAGAATGCACCGAACAGCTACCATTGTAGACAAACCTCCAGAATGCCACTGCTGGGAAATCACTCTGCCCTACCATCTTATTTGACAGAGTTAGGAAGCCAAATCTAAAGAGGAGAAGGGAGATGGCAAAGATGGCATTGTAACATCCTGGCAGAACCAAGACTTTGGTCAGGGAGAGTAAAGAGGAATGACATGAGCTTCCTGATGCCCACAGAAAGTGGTGCTGTCCCCAGCACAATACCCTCGGCAAGGCTCAGCTGGCAACTGCTCCAGGAGAGCCGACTCGGAGCAAGGTTAAGGTTGACTTTGAGCAGAGCAATCGTGGAGTTAATGGTGGAGAAACAGCAGGTGATTTTAGCAGTAGGACACCGAAGCTCTCCTCAGGGGGTTCCTAGCCCCGCTTGTCACTCAAATGCAATCCACAGCCCAGAACATCAGCCTCCCTTGGGAGCTGGATGGGTGGGGAACTTTCCAGTGATACTACAGCAAGTCTGCAGCTTAACTAGATCCACACGTGGTTCTGAGCCCCAGTAGTTCTGGCATAAAAAGAAATTCAAAAGGAAGAAGAAGTTAGAAGGGATGAAGTTTGTCTCTAATTCAGTCCTGGCAGGAGGAGCCATCCCCATTATTCTCTGATGTTCAAAGACCTCACAGGAAACTCAACCCTTGACCTCTGAGATCATAGTGAGAGGAATACAGAAGACATGAGCCCTACAATGCACCCTGCCATGGACTCATTCTACAACAGAGCATTTTTGAGCCCCGCTGAGGCTCTCTGTCTCAACACACAAGACAGAGGGCCACATGTTTCAGATTGGCTGCAAGCAGAAAAGGACAGGACAAGTGTCATAAACGGGGGGCTGTCTGGGGAGAGGGAAGTGTGAGCTCCCATGGCTAGAACGTTCCTCCTCCCAGCATGTGCTGTAGGCAGCCCCACTGTGTCTTCAGTGAGGCCACACAAAACTGACTAGAATTGAAGCATTTGCATCATGGAAACTGACCATCAGCAAGCACTGCATAGCAGAGTTGTTCTCAGCTTTGGCCAGAGCATCAATTGTTCAATATTTATCATCACACCACTACTTGCTGGCTTCCTTCCCACCTTGCTCGCTTCCTCTCGGATCCACAAATTAGCAGCACTCCCCAGCACTAACATTCTACAGTTCCTGTGACTTTCAGGAAGTTAAGAGGTCACTTAATGTCCCCCTACCTCCCAGCCCCAGTGAAAGCCCACCTTTGACACCTCATTATACTCATTCAGTAAATTTCTTGGGCACCTCCTAGGTGCCACACACAGCCAACTCTCTCCAGGAGGGTTAGCAGATGCCCTGTCACCTGTCATTTCAAGAAAAAGTTTTACCACTGTGATAAGCAAGGCAAAGCAAAATGTCCCAAAAGTGGCAGGGGAAGGAGCTCGCATCATTTCCGCATCATATGCCCACCAACAGTAAATTACCTCCCAACAATAGGACAGCCTTCTGGCTTGGTTCACCCACACTTCCCCACGCACAGCAGGAACTGAACGAAATAAAGACCCAGATTCTGATGCTCTCGTTGCTGGAATGACTGGGGTCTCCTTGGGATGCCTGGTTGCTTCAAAAACTTGGAACCTGGATCACTGAAAAGAGGCTACTCCTTTCCCATGTGCCTGAGCCTTCCTCTCTGCCTCACAACCTCTCCAAGCATTCTGGAAACCACACACTCTCCATCTGAAATCCCTTGGTGCCCCTTCATCCTCATTCTCCCCCCTCAAGCATTTCCTTTCAGTGTCTTCCTACTTTGCTCAGGGGTACCTCCTTTGCCCCCTCATCCCTGCTTGCCTCTCTCTTGCTTTCTGTTCTCAACCTGCATCACCAGCAGAAGAGACTATGAGGAATCGGACATTCCTCAGAACGCTGATAGGAAACCAGTTCATTTGCAACACATTCAGTGATGTGGCTTTTGCACAATGGACCTAGAGCTGCCCCACGCACCAGGCCCCCTTGAGAGTTCACCAGCAAGTGATGGAGGAAGATTACAGCTTGGATCTGGTCCCTCTGTACCTGTGCCTGACTCCACACTCTCTCTAGCCACGCCGAGATGGGAGGCAGCTAGAGGGGGCTGGCTTGAGTAAGGTATACCCTCGGAAGCCCATCTACACTCCTTAATGCTACCCAGAGGAAATGCTGGTAAAGCAGAGAGCCCTCTGAGATCCTCATGCCCAGAGGCGACACACACCTCGGCTTTCCCAGAGCGGCCAGAATGCCCTAACAGTTGACTTTGATGACTCAAGCATTTGTCATTCCAACTCCCCCACAACAGGGTGAACTAAAGAATCTAAAAATTTAACTCAAAAAAAGTTTAACAAGTTAATTTTCTAAATTTAAAATGTTTCAGAAAGAAACACAACCTACATAAGGATAATTTTAAGCTAAATTAAAGCTCAAAGATGACATCATGGAATTCTAATTATACAGACTTTGAGGCAATACTCTAGAGCCACCTTGCTGCACACAGTTATAAATTTTCACATGCTCATGCACTATGGTGGCACCCCAGGTTACAGATATACTAAAGGTTTCTCTTGGATGATGTGCAAAAGTGAAGACAAAGGCAGCTTCTGGGACTCGAGGCAATCTTGCAGCTCTTCAAGTTCAGCATTGACTTTGAATTTCTCTCCAGAGAGAAAATTATTTTGAAGGAAGGGCTTTTATGAACATGAGACTCAAGCCCAGACTGAACCTATCACGAATTAGTAAATTCATCAAAGAATGCCAGGAGTTACCAGGGATAAAATGTACTAGAACAGTGCCTGACATGGAGGAAACCCACAATCCAGATTGGACCGGATGCTATTCGGAAAGAGAATGATGAAGACAACAGGGAGGAGAAAGAACTGAACTCCGAGTTGCCTGTAGGATTCTCACCCATTTCTATTGTACTCAAGAGGTGCATGGCAGCGTGGGAAAAATAAGAAGTCACTCAGTTCAGTAATTTTCCCCATAAAAACACTCTGCTTCTCCCATTTCTTTCTTTCTTTATTTGAAATGGAGAGAGAAGAGAATCATTCTCCCATTTTTTCAAGTGTCCACAATAATCAGGAGCTGTACCAGGCAGAAATCTGAAGCCTGGGACTCAGTCCGGGTCTCCTACGTGGATAACAGAGGCCCAAGCTCTTGAGCCATCACTTATTACCTTCCAGGGTATTAACAAAAAGCTGAAACTGGAAAAGCAGACAGGATTCAAATATCCCACGCGGTGGGATAATGGCTCCACCAAACCTCTACCTTATTAACCTCATCTGTTTGGAAGACAAATCCTGCCGCTCTGAAAAGCTTTGCATTTGAAAAGGGATATCCTGTTTCTATGATCTGCGCTATTAATAAAAAGGATTTTTATGCATGCTGTGTGTGTAAACAAAACACATTCACACATGTAGAGGGAGTATTTACAACACCCTATGAGAGATGATCCATCTTTTTGCTCACTGTGCATCAAGAATGTTCTGAGGCTGAGTGAGCGTAATATTAACATGGCCACAAAGTCGGTAGATAGAGCATACTTCAAAAAGTTTGTGGAAAAGACAATTAAAAGATATGTTTATTTTGGTGCCAAAATTTTTAAAAATTCATGTGTATAAGGAGTCTTCAAAAATACACATGAGAAAACAATGCACAGATTTCAGTTTTTGCACCAAAATGGACTTAGCTCTGTATTTTATTTTTCTACAAATGTTTCTGAAGTACCCTCACAGTTGAGCAAGGTCTTAAAAGGACAACACTGTGCTCACAATATCCCCTCTCCACATTCTACAACCCCTCTTTCCTTGGCTTGATCTCCACACTCCTGTTCCTACAGCTGCCCTGGAAGGTTCATGAAGGGGAAAAAAATGTCCAAAGTGAGAGACAGTCACTGTTCCTAGGAATACTAAAAATTTATGATTTTTCTCCCTTTCTGACATGAGAGCAAAGCTCGGAAACACAGTAGCCGAAGCAGGTTAGGAACGAGTTAAGATGCCTCAAGCTACCAGGTCTGCATTCAGGTTCTAGGAAAAAAAGAAAAAAAGAGTTTGTGGCTGAGCTTGCTCAGATTTTCCAAGAGCCAAGGGAATTGGTCAAGCAGAAGAAGGCAGCAGAAAGGTAACTACTTTTTAATGAACAGCAGTTGACATGCTTTGCTTGACCAAAAATAAATCAGATTTAATGCTACAAAACCCTAGGGGAGAGGCTGTGTTATCCTCGGTGTAAGGTAATGCAACATAGGCTCAAAAGCCATATCCTTGCTAGAGCTTCTCGCCACCCCACCAACAGCAATACTTCACTCCCCAACTCCATCCATGCCAAGCACCTGCCCTGAAGTGCATGGTACCCACACTCTCCCCATCACTCTGGTAGGCAATGATGCCATATGAGATCTGGTATGTCAACTAGGACTCTTTTTTTTTTTAATAATACAATCACTTTCTTGAGATGCACCAATTGCTGCCCTATGGTTGCTATGCACATGTCTCATATTTCTTTCTGCAGTAGAGGGCAACAGCCCCCCCTCTGGCTTCCTGCCCAGCAGACAGAAGTGAAACAGGAACTTGGGGGCACAGAGGAGGCAGCTAGAGACCCAAAGGAGATTGTTTTTTTCCATTCTGTCATCCTGCTCTCTAAGAAAGAGATTGATTTTGTTTTAAACCTGTTGTAGCCCTCCCTCTTCCAGAACTCTTATTAGTACTAATCGTCTTTCAATGGGTTTCTTTAGAATTTCTAAAGTAAATAAGAGTACACCACGTGAATAGTGTTAATTTGGAATTCTTTTTTTTTTCCCAACATGTAATTACTACTTATTTCTCGTTTTTTTTCCCCTGCTCTCATTGACTGCAAAACCCAAAACAATGACAAATAACAGTGCCAATAACCATCATACTTCACCGGTTCTTAGTTTTCATGGGAAAGTCTTGAGTGCCTAAAAATTACTGGCTGGTCTCTATCACACCGTGAAAATGTTTTTTTTTTTAGTCTTCGTTCAGAGGATTTTCATCAAGAATGAATATTGAAATTTCCACAGATGCTTTTTCAGGCCCATGAAGACGATCACATTCTTCCCTTTGACATGTTGATGGGATTTATTAATAGACTTCCTAATAATAAACCATAGTGTATTTCTAGCATGCACCTTCCTTGATCATGATGCATTGTTCTTTTAATATTCTTTTGCTAAGATTCAGTTAGGATTATGTTCTTGCAGTTTGCAAGTGGGATTCGACCATGGTTTTATTCTTGCCTTCTCTTGGTCTAATTTTTGTCCTGTAAGGTTGGGGGTCAATGGAAAGAACAGTGAATCGCTGTTATCTAAAGAAACATCTTAAACATTTTTTTAAAATCACTTGTCATGGAGATATTGCTGCTGGGTTTGAAAACATTTGTCATTGGCTTACACCAGGGGGCCACCAGGTTTCACAAATAGCTACTGGACTCCATCGGGCTTCAGCCCTGACTGTGAGAAAAATGTCCACAGCTGCTTTTCTTCTGTGGTGTCAGAGTTCCTTTGTTGCTAGAGAACATCTCAGATATTTTCTATCTGGCCATGGAAGAAGGGTAACTGACACCCTTCCCCCCATCAAGTCTCACTTTTAGGAGAGATAATTTGGCATTTTTTGTTCTAAGACTTGCAGAGTTAATAGCAAAAATTGAATGAAACCCTAATCTCAGTTCTGTGAGGTGTCTAACTCTTGCTTTCCATCGTTTCTCTGAATCCCCACACACAGTGAATGCTCTGCTTCACTGTGTAGACGGAGACCGAGTTAGCAGAACTCGCCCAAGACACAAAGCTATGCTCTAAATCCATGAGTCCCTGTCTGAACAATTCTTGTCATTTTTACTTATTTACTTTCATTTTGTTTGAAGAGCAGAGAGACAGAGACATAGACATAAAGATCTTCCATCTGTTGGGTATTCCCTAAGTGCCCACCACGGGCAGGGGTTGGTCAAGGCCAAAGCCAGGAGCCCAGAACTCCATCCAGGTCTCCTCACAGGGGTGGTGGGGACCCAAACACGTGAGCCATCATCTGCTGCCTCCCAGGATGGGCATCAGCAGGAAGCTGGATGGGAGCCGGCTAGGTTTGAGCTAGGACTCAAACCCGGCATTCCTCAATGGAAGGCAAGAGTCCCAGGCACAACACCTGCCCCTACCTGAACAGACTAAAGTGTCTTGCCTTGTGATCAGGAAGTTTTTATGATGTGTATGTGTGTGTGTGTGTTTTTAAGAATTGTTTATTTTTATTGCAAAGTCATATATACAAAGAGGAGGAGAGACAAAGAAGAGGATCTTCTATCCCATGAGTCACTCCCTCCCAAAGCAGGTGCAACAGCCAAAGCTGCGCCAATCCGAAGCCAGCAGCCACGAGCCTCTTCCAGGTCTCCCACACAGGTGCAGGGTGCCAAGGCTTTGGGCCATCCTCGACTGCTTTCCCAGGCCGTAGGCAGGGAACTGGATGGGAAGCAGGGCTGTCGGGATTAGAACCAGTGCCCACATGGGATCGTGGCGCATGCAGGGCAAAGACTTTAGCTGCTAAGCCAACGCACTGGGCCCTCTATCTCTGTTTATAGGACCTTCTACTTTGAATCCTGCGTGTGTGTGTCTGTATAGATTATTGTATCAGCTTTTTTCTTTTGTTTGCCATTGATCTGCTGAGGACTTTGGAGTGGTTTTCAATTTTCAGCAATTATGAATAAAGTTTCTATAAATACCCACACGGAAGTTTTTGTGTGAGCATAAATTTTCATTTCGCTGAAATAAATCGCTGAAATAAATCCCTAAGAGTGCAATTGCTGGGTCACATAGCAGGATGAATGATTAGAAGTTGTCAGCTCAATGCTTTTTTTGTGTATTCTGCTATAATTCCATCAAAAAGGAAGTATTGCATATGCCAATGCTATATTCTAATTCTAGGTTCTTATTCCCTCTGATCTCAGGTTTTTTGTGTGGATGTTTTGCTTTACCTCTGACGTGGTATACTTCAGTTCCTTTATAGTCTCTCTTGTTCGGTAAATATTTCCCAAAGTGTGTAAAGACAGTGAATCTGGGATACTGATTCGAGACCAACTCACACGTTGGACTCTGTACTTAATCATTCTTAACCACTGTCTTCTTGAACATCCTAAAATCTTTTTCTTTTCTTTTCATTTTAAAACATGTAATTGTTGTCCAAAACAGGGCACCTGGAGACCACGTGTCCTTAACCTAGTTTTCTCTGCCAACACTAACATCTTGTGGCTGCTGGAACGGTTAGGACACAGAGCATCGCAGAGCGTCCTACACGTACCCTTTTACAGCCACTCCCACTTCCCTCCACCCCCATTCTCTCCTCACTGATCTGTTCCCCGTTTCTGTAACCGTCATTTCAAGAAATGTTATGTAATTGTAGCTCTGGCGTATCACCTTGGAAGACGGGTGTTTTTCACTCAGTCCAATTCTCTGGAGATCCAGCCAGCTTGCTGCGTGTGACTTCCATCACTCCACAGCGCGGCCATTACCAGCCTATCCAGCCATGTACCTAGGACACAACACTTGGCTTGCTTCCAACGTGGGGCAATTATGAATAAAGCTACCATAAATACTCACAAAGAGATTTTGAGGCGAGCTTAATTTTTCCTTCCTCCAGCATAAATACATAAGGGAGCATTTGCTGGGTCGCATAGCATTTGCATGCTTAATTTCTTAAGGAAACTGCAATTTTTCTGAAACGCCTGGAACCTTTCACATTTTCACCAGTAAGATCTGAGTGAGCTACTTCTCCCTCAACCTTGCCAGCATGGACTGTTGTCATTACTTTTATTTATTTTGCTGTTGTCGTAGGGGTGCGGTGCTATCTTGAGTCGCTGTGTATCTGCATTTCCTGAACAGCTGACGAGCCCGCATATCTTCTCACGGACCTAGCTTCCATGCGTAGAACACCTTCAGGTGTTCTTCCTCATATGTCCATTTCCTACTTTCTAATTTGTCTGTTTCTTGCAGATGAGCTTTGATGGTTCTTCAAACATTCTAACCAGTATTTTCTCAGAAAAGTGATTTTTTTTTTTTCATTTTCTCACTAGGAACTCTGGTAGAACTAGAAATGCTTAATGTGTGATGAGATACAACTTACTAGCTTTTCCTGTTAAGAATTCTACCTTTAGGGCCCAGCACGGTAGCCTAGCGGCTAAAGTCCTTGCCTTGAATTCACCGCTGCGATCCCATATGGGCACCGGTTCTAATCCTAGCTGCCCCACTTCCTATCCAGCTCCCTGCCTGTGACCTGGGAAAGCAGTCAAGGACGACCCAAAGCCTTGGGACCCTACACCTGTGTGGGAGACCTGGAAGAGGCTCCTGGCTGCTGGCTTCGGATTGGCGCAGCTTCGGCTGTTGTACCTGTTTTGGGAGTGAATCATGGGATAGAAGATCTTCCTCTCTGTCTCTCCTCCTCTTTGTATATCTGACTTTCAAATAATACAAATAAATCTTTAAAAAAAAAAAAAAAGAAAGCTACGTTTAGTGTCAAGTATATGCATTTCTCTCCTGGCTCTGTATCTAAAAGATTTTCTCCTAAGTTTTATTCTAGAAGTTTCATACTCTTATGTTTAAATCTATGATCATTTTGTGTTAATTTTTTGTATACAGTGTAAGACTTAGGTTGAGACTTCATTTTTTTTTGTTAACCAAGAAATGCCCAATTGCTCTCACAAGATTTGTCGAAAATAGATCATGTGTCTTAAACTATGTTTGCACCTCTGTCAAAAAATTCATCAAATGAGCCAGCACCAAAGCACAGAAGGATAAGCCTCCACCTATGGCACTGACATCCCATTTGGACACCAACCCATGTACTGGCTGCCCTACTATCCATCCAGCTTGCTGCAAATGGCCCCGAGAAATCAGCCAATGATGCCTCAAGACCTTGGGCCCCTGCACCCAGGTGGGGGACCCAGAAAAATTCCCTAGTTTCTGGCTTGGGATCGGCCCAGCTCTGGCCATGGCTGCCATTTCGGGAGTGAAGCAGCAGATGGAAGATCTCTCTGTGTGTCTTTTCTTCTCTCTGTGTTCTAATAAAGAGAGAGAGAGAGAGAGAGAGAGGTCATCCATCTGTTATTTCACCCCACAAGTGATGCAACGGCCAGGGCTGAGCCAGGCCAAAGCTAGCAGCCAGGAGCTTCTTCTAGGTTTCCCACGTGGTGGCAGGTGCCCAAATACTTAGACTATCTTCCACAGCTTTTCCCAGACCTTGAACAGAGGAAAGGACCAGAAGTGGAGCAGCCGGGACACCAACCAGCACTCATAAAAGGGAGACCAGTGTTACCGGTGGCAGCTTTGCCCACTGCAAAACAGCACGGGCCCTGTTCTTCTTTTTTCAAATTTCTTCAGCTGTTCTAGTTCTTTTCCCTTTTCATACACATTGTGCAAAATCTTGCTGACATCCACAAAATGATTTTGTTGGAACTTTGATAGGAATTGCATTAAACGTCTATGCTTGTTTAGGAAGAGTTTTATTATGTTGAGTCTATCAATTCAGGAACACGGTGTATCATTCCATTTCTTTAGATCTTTGACTTTTCTTTCATCAAAACTTTATAGTTTCAAAATATAAGTAAACATAGAAGTCCTGCATTGTTTTGTTATTTTTATGCTGGAGCTATTTTTTCCAGCAACTACAAATTCTACTGTACAATAAATATAATTTATTTTTGTTTCTTTATGCTGCAACCTTGCTTTTATTAGTTGTAAGACAATTTTTTTTTAGATTTTTTTACTATTCCTTAAGATTTTTTTTTTGCATAGACAATCACATCAAGTTAAAATAAGACAGTTTCTTTCTTATTTGTGTTTCCTTTTTCATTGATTTCCTCTTCTTGCCTTACAACAATGCGGGCATTCAGTTCTGTGTTGAACAGGTCCCAAGATTCTTAACAAAGCCTCATAAGTGTTTGAGTTTCATCACCTTTATCATTAAGTTCTAGCTTTCTTTCCCTAGTAACCAGAGAAATCAACGTGTTTCTGTTGAATGCTTTCATATGAAAGGCGATAAACAGTGAAATTTCCTCACCCCCATTCTGCTACTATCTGCTTCCCATTCCTCATTAATAACAGCTGACATCTCAAAGTTCCTGATCTTAGATCTTCTTGCAGAGCACAGCCTCAAAAACTTCTTCATTTGTGCTTTAGCACAAGTCTCTTGGCATCTGAAAGCCGTCTTTCTACTGCCTTCACACCCGAGTGACAACCTGGGTGAGAATCAGGTACATACACCACTTCAACACGCAGTAGGCACTGCCGCCTTGTATTAACTACAGAAATAGCTGGCTCTTCAATCTACAGGTTCTGCATACAAAAGATTCAGCCAACCACAGAGCGAAAATAAGAGACATACACGTCCCTTTGTATTAACCACATACACTTTTTCCTTCTCCTCGTGATTCCCCAAGCAACACAGTGTGACAGCTATTTGCACAGCATTCACATGCTATAGCAAGCTCTATCTCAAAGACTGATGGCATCCAGGGTCTGCATCTTTACCAAACATCAGGTGATGCAGACCGAGATCTCAAAGAGGCCTTGGAGCATCAGCAGCCAGCGCATCTTCTCTAAAACCATCCGTCACACATTTCCCAGCAGCTCCATCTGACAACGTCTTAGTGCCACACAGAAAAAGAAGCAAATACAATTCTGCAGCTTCTGCAATCACTGAGGCAGAGCTGCCTGGCTCAGCAAGATTGGCCACAGGGAAATAGCCTCATAGATTCCCACCACTAGTTAAATGGATTTCAGCAAACGTTCTTTGACCAAGAAATGACGCTTATGGGAACTCTAAAGAAGGGTTTCTGTGCATCTGAAATGATGCATTTCCCACTTTATTCTGGATGGCAATATTTGTGATGGCGTCAAGATGGGAAGAAAAAAAAAACCTTAATGCTATCACCGGAGGACTGGTTTCATCAATTATGGATTATTCATACAATGGAATATTTTGCATCTGGATAAAAAGTATAAGGAAGTTTTGTCTGCTGACTTAGAAAGATCTCCAAGGCATGGGAGGTGAGGAAACGGGGGATATCAATCAGCTGTTTAAAGACTGGGACTGCGTGAGCCCCTGTCAATCAATCAGGGTATCCAACAAATCAGAACGAATACCAAGCCAGGGCATCACACAGGCGCCTAGGGATCAAATGTTAACAGCAACAAAACAAAGAGAAAATCAAGAACAGTCAAAACAGGCACTGGAGGTGGGTGAACAGAGGAGGGAGGTATTAACGAGATCTTAGAGTCTTCTTCTTTGTATTTTTGAACCACATGTGAACATTACAAATGCAAAATCAATTACATCAAAACACTATTTTATTTGAAAGAATTCTGAATGGAAAGTAGAGTCTTAAAAAAAAAATGTAATCTGATGTTAAAAGTGGCTACCAGAGGGCAGGCAGAGAACAGAAAGGAAAGGATGGGGAAACATTTATCCATGGTTACTAATTTACAAATGAGTGGGAGGGGCAGGGTTGAGGCATAGCACAGTAAGCCCCTGCCTGCAACACAGGCACCTCATATGGGCATCAGTTCAATCCCCCGCCGCTTCACTTCTGATCTAACTCCCTGCTAACGGCCTGGGAAAGCAGTGGAAGATAGTCCACTGGTCCTTGGGACCCTGCACCCACAGAGGAGACCTGGAGAA
The DNA here is from genome assembly GCF_017591425.1 of Ochotona curzoniae. NCBI lineage: Eukaryota > Metazoa > Chordata > Mammalia > Lagomorpha > Ochotonidae > Ochotona > Ochotona curzoniae. The sequence goes on from NW_024465421.1 coordinate 11,969,596, forward strand.
AATGGCTGCTGACTTCTGCCTGGCCCAGCCCTGGCTACTGTGACCATTTCGGGTGTGAATCAGCAGACAGGAAATACCTCTCTCTCTCTAACTCTACCTTTCTTTTTTGGTTTGTTTGTTTTCTTTAAACTCTGCCTTTCAAATTATAAAATTTTGGGGTTTGAAATTTTGGGGTATAAAAAATTATGGGGTTTTATTGCATAGCACAGTGGATATAGATAATGTTAACACATTCTGTATTTTAAAAAGCTAGCAGGTAGCATTTTGGATGTTTCCAATGTAAAGAAGTGATACATGTTTGAGAAGATTGTGTATTTACCCTAATTGGACATTATGTATTTATCCTAATTGTATACACACATATATAATAACACATCACCTTCTACCCCTCCAAACATGTACAATTTCTTGTATGTGCATAGGTAGGGAACAGAAAATCTTTTTAATTTTTTTCCAATTTTTAAGGTGGAGGAGGGACATGGTCCCCAAGATTAGGATGATTTTATTTTAATTTTATGCCCCTATTGCTTCCCTGTAGTTTGCCAGTTCCCCAAGCGCGTTTATTAGGAAACCATACTATAATAATGAAGGCAGGGTGGACTGTCTTTTTCTCTCCTGGTAAACAGTCTTATTTTTTAAAAAAGGTGTGTCCCATTCCCAACAGCCAAGTATAGAAACCTCTGAGATTCACTGATAGAGGAAGCGGGGGCAATGCAGTTTATAGACAGATGGAATAGTTTTCAACCATAAAAAGACATGAAAATCTGTCATTTGCCTCACCAGAGATGGAACTGGTGAAGAAGATGTTATGTAAAGTAATCTCACCACAGAAAAGACAATTGCCGCCTGCTTTCATTTATATGTGGATGCTGAAAAACTTAGTCTCCAACAGAACAGTAAGCAGTACCACAGGTACTACCAGAGGCTGTGAGGGGCGGGGAGGAAGAGGGAGAGGGGTTGGTTAACAGGTACAAGGGTGCCTTTGCATAGGAGAAATTATACCCAATGCTCTGTAGTGCAGTAGGATGACTATGATTAACATTTAATTGTGGATTTCAAAATAGCTAATAGAAAGGACTTCGAATGTTTCTAACACAAAGATATGATAAATGTTTCAGGTGATGAATATGCTAATTACCCTGAGCTGATCATTACACGGTGGATATGTGGATTGAACTATCACACCAAACTATAATTATATGCAATAATTATGTGTCAATTAAGAATTTAAGAACACTTTGTGGGGGAGGGGGAAGAAAAGGTCTGAATGCATCAGGCTTTTAGAAAATACAAATTATCTCCCCCAGGGGTTCGTCAACCTGGACGCTGATTACAGTCACCTGGGGAGTTTATGATCAACATGGCCGTTCCGGCCCCACCCCCAGAAATGGCTTTCATGAGTGTGAGTGAGGTTGAGCCAGTGAGGTTGCATCTTATACAAGCTCCCCCACTCCCACCTCCCCAGGTCACTGTAATGTGTCAGAGACAACCTCGCGTCGGGTCTGAATGAGTTCCCCAAGCCAAACACACAAGCCCATTCTCCAGGTGACTGTTTAGCTGCTTTTACCAACCAATAGTTACAGGATGCACCTCCTGGCCAAGGCAAACTTCTCCTTGTCCCCAGCCATCACCACAGGCAAACACGCATACCTTGTCAAAGGCCAGCTTCAAAAAAGAGAAGTCACTCCTACCCAAGAAGGAAGAAATCAACTACAGCTATTCCTGAGTAGGGAACATACTCCCACCCCCGGTTTCTTCAACCTCCTTGTTCCTCACATCCAACAAGCCCAAGGTTCTCTACTGCAAATCACATTGCCACGCATCATCTCCTGCCCACAGGGGCTCCAACCCCACCTGACCCTCATCACCACCACTCCAGTAACGAACAGACCAAGAGACACAAGACACACATGGAAACACGGACCATTCTAACCTGACATGGACTGTTCCCTAGATACACACACTGAAAACGTTTTATGGAGTTGAATATGTCACAAGGGCAAGCTCATTGACTTGAGAAAAAGAAATAACACTTCCTAGGAATCAAAAACTAAAGAATATGTTCTTACAATGATAGTCATTTTTCCCCCTGGAAGAGGCACTCTGAATGCCACAAGATTTCTCCAAAGCTGCACTCTATTGGTCTTTTCTAGCCAAAAAAAAAAAGCCAAATCTGAAGTTGACAATGGTTCAGTAAGTTGGAAAAAGCTCCAGGGAAGAAAACAAGCAGAAAGAAGAGCTTTTAATGTCCTAAAAATCGAAGAAACACTCTTTCCCCAATGCCTAAAAATCAACACATCTTTTTAAAATGCCAGACACTGCAGAAGGCAAAGTGTCCCTCGAGAGGAGCTAAGCCAAAATCCTCTTCACTCCTCGCAGCAACCATCTAATCCTATTTCTCTCCCCAGGACTTAATTGGAGAAAGTCATCAATACCCAGATGACAACAGACAGAACCAGGCAAGTGCAAGAAGGAAATCCTCCAATGTTCAGAAAGTTCTATGAAAAGAAAGCCAAATGGGTGGAAGGAAGGATGGATGGGTAGATGGATGGGTGGCTTGCTGGATCCAATGGGTAAATAGATAGTTGTGTAGTTGAATGAAGGGAGGGAGGGAGAGAGGGGTGGGTGGATGGATGGATGGATGGATGGGTACTTTCAGTTCATACAACTCTGAAAGGACTTTATAAACTAAGCTAGAATATCAGAGCTAAAGATCTTTCTGTATAAATTCTTCATTTTCCACTTATAAAGATTACTTACCCCATCAGCACCTACTCTTTCACCTCATTTTCCTCCTGAATCACCATATCATGAAGGTTAACCCTATCAATTAAGATGCCCCTGGCTCCAATTAACAGAACTGCCAACTACATTCAAATCAATCAGAAGGAATTTACCAATACATCTCAACAACAACAAAAAGTCCAGAAGAAAGAGGTTTCTGGTGCTGCCTGGATGATTCAAAATGTCAGCATGCCAGTCAAAAGCTACTGCAGTTCTAGTCCATTGCTCTTCATCACAAGGTGAACACATCGGCTCCAGCCATTAGGCTCTCACTCACAAGGAAGAAGATGGGCTGAAACAGAGTTTGCCTCTCTCATGCAACCAACACTGGGTCACAAGCCCACCTCTAGACCAATTGCTGGATAGGGAGATGAATTCGTCCCAGATCACTCAAATGTGCGTGGCTACCAAGGAAAATTAAAATTAGCAGCAAAGGACTGACTGATGGATGGGCAGCCTACAGCAGCTGCTCTCACTTCTAAATCACCCCCAGATGCCCACAAGACGTCCCTCCTCCCCAAGCAATTTCAGAATTTCACCTTCCTAGTTCCCAGGAGGTGGCTTTCAGAAAGACTGCGATACCTCCCCTCCTTTTATGCCCCAAACCGCCCAACTCCATCTCCTTAACCTCTTACCCACGGCACTCAGAGTTTTCATGTAGCAGATCCACACACAAAAGTGGACTCAAGTAAAGAAAAAGACACGCACACACACACATGGAAACAAGAGACTCTCACAGACTCCACAGGCAGGAACAGCAGTTTGGCTTCTGCGTAGGATCATCAGGAACCAAGGCAGCCCTTGTTCCATCTCCCTGGTCCACATGACCTCTGAGCCCCTTCATTCATGTCTCCTTGAAGATAAGCTTCCTCTGGTTCTGGGTACACAAGATACCCTTCCTGAGACAGCAGCAGGTCCTTTCAGCCTGGTGTTCACACCAGGTGTTCAGCTGGTGGCACCCTTCAATGCTAAGTTCAAATCATCAGGAGATGACGATTTGAGTGGAGACACACCTGTCTTATCAGCCACGGGATGCAATGTGAGACCATGTGGTTCAAACATGAATGCTAGGGACCCAGGCTATGGGGGCCTTTTTGCCAAAAAAGCAAAGAATGTAGAGCTAGATGGGTAGCCTAATAAACTAATCTTCCAGCTGCTAGAAGATTATGGTGCCAGCAACCCATATGGGTGCCAATTCATGTCCCAGCAGCTCACTTCCCAATCTAGCTCCCTGCTTGTGGCCCAGGAAAGCAGCGAAGGATGGTTCAAGTCCTTGGGCCCCTATGCCCCTGTGGGAGACCTGGAAAAAGCTTGTAAAGAATGCATGGGCTTCAGAAGTCATCCTGGAAAGATCTCTACAAACCCTCTTGGCTGCAAGTTCAAGCTTCTCCTTGAATACCAATATCGAAGAGGCAGCAGGCCTGATGGCTGGGAAGTAAAAGGCAGCAGCCATCCCAGGACCAGCACCTGACCTCAGGCCTCTTGGCAGCATAGCTGGCAGGCCTGGAGAAGAGGAGGGAAGATGGTACCGATTCCCAGTTCCCCGTCCCACCAGGCAGCTCCCCTCTCCCTTCCCTCCTGCTTGCTCAGCCTCAGCCTGGCTCCTGCCCAGGACCCTGCTCAAACCCTCACACCCACCTGATCATCCTAGCAAAGTGCCACCCTGCCAAATGCTTTCCCACACAGGGGTCCCTGCCTTCCAGTTCATTCTCCATGCACATCTACCTCAGAAGTGAGCTCAGTCTGTTTTAAACATGAGGGTCTGTGTGCCATCTTTCGTGTCTGGAGGGCTTGTGGTCTCCTGAGAATAGAACTGAATTTGGAGACAAGGAACTGAAGTCTGATCTTGGCACCCCACTAGGAACCCCCAGAACCATGGGACAAACATGGCAACTTCCTGGAGCCTACAAAGACCCACACACACATACTTTGGTTCGGTCCTGGTGCTGTTGGGCACATCACTGGAAACAAAAGGTCCAAAGACTGGACAGTAGCACCTGAGTACATCTATCTTGGCACCTGACCATGGCTTGGCACTGTTCCTGACATACTTGACCAGTGTTCTGAGGGACCAGCCAATGCCAGACTGGGTCGGTCTTCAGGCACTGATGCATGGAAGCCGAATCTTCGACCTCTGTGGGCGTCAGGTTCTGCATCCTCGTTAATGACATGGGCAAACTCCTTATCAAGTAGCAGTGTTGTAAAAATTAAGTTCAATGGCGCAATTGGCTAATCCTCACCTTACAAGCACCAGGATCCCGTATGGGCACTGATTTGTGTCCCTGTTACTCCACTTCCCATCCAGCTCCCTGTTTGTGGCCTGAGAACATCTTGGAGGATGGCTCAAAGGCTTTGAGACTTTGCACCTGTGTGGGAGACTAGGCCGACTGCTGGCTCAGCTCCGGCTGTTGTGGCCATTTTGGAACTGAACCTGCAGATGGAAGACCTGTGTCTCTGTCTCTCCTTTCCAATAAAAATAAATAAACGTTTTTTGAAAAGTAGACTCAGTAGTAACGAATATATTCAAAGCGGACTATGTGTCAGCCACTGTGCTAACAGCTTTGCATGTATTAATCCACAACATCCCTGCGAGGCTGATAACAAGCCCTAAATAAAGTTTTCATGGGAGATGGAACAGCAGGAACAAGTTCAAAGGAGAAAATACAGAAAGGCCAAATGCTGAAAGCCGAACTTCACTTCTTTCCTGAAATCTGCAGCTGCCTGTCCAGGAAAAGTGTGGCTGCCTCAGGGCACTAGAAAGACCCAGCCCTTCAGCAGCCCCCTCCATTTCTGATATCTCTTCGTAACATGTCAGCTTCCCCCAGATGACAGCATCCCACATCCCCGCGACACCAGCGGGCTGGGAGACAGCTGTCTCTCCACGGAAGCCCAGTTGCTAGGAAGGCTGGCGGTCACATGGCTCTCTATCAATCCCACTAAACCCAGAGCAGACGGGAAGTAGAAGTATGGCAAACGCAAAAATGTTAGGGATGTTCAGGGGTTCCCCATGGAGTGCAGCAGCCCCACTTCAGAGGACACCCTCTCCCCAAACCTCATCGGTCCTCTGCTCCTCGCCGCCTCCCTCCTGGATGCTCGTAGTGAGAAGCCCTAAAATCTCGCTGCTTCCACTTGGTAGAGTGGGCAACCTCCGTTCTCAGAAACCCAAGCACAAAAGGAGAATTTTGGTTTCTCTCTAAGGTTTTATCGAAATATATCTCCAGGAGGGTAGTGCAGGGGGGAAGGTCTCTTTCAAAGAAAACCCAGTGCAGTGTATTTATGCGAGAAATACTGAACATCTTCCACATCCACGCCCTGTCCTCTGTAGGCACAAAGGCAAGCAGGCGGTGAAGAGGACGCAATAATAAGTGTTGCACAAGAAGCATGGTGATGCTAACACAGAGGACTAGTGTTCTAGGCCCTGCTGAGCGCTTGAATGCGTTCCTCACAACCCTCTCTCAGATACGTTGTTCTACTTGACAGGTGAGAAAACCAAGGCTCAGGCAGAGTTTTAATCCACCCAAAATCACACGCCTAGGAAACATCATTCAAACTCAAACCAGGGGCTCTCTAGTTCAAGACTTTATATGTTGAGGCCAGCCTTGTGGCATGGCAGGGAAAAGCCAATGCCTACAAGTGCCAGTATTCCACGAGGGTGCCCATGCAAGTCCCAGCTGCTCCACTTCCGATCCAGCAACCTGCTCGTATGCCTAAAAAAGCAGCAGATGATCCGATCACTTATGTCCCTACATGACAGACGCAGAAAAGGATCCTGGTTCCTTACCTCAGACCGGCCCAGCTTTGGCTGTTGCAGCCATTTGATTCCCAGCACCTTAATAATAATTTAACCATTCCAAAACTGTCTGCGTTTTTACCTACCTTTTCTCCTTTCACTCTCACCAAAATCTCTACAAGGAGGGTCCTACCAGTATCTCCATCTGAAAGATGAGGAAACAGAGACCCGGGAAGACTCAATGCCCAAACAGGTGCTCCTCATCGCCATGCTGCCTGGGCTCCCTCCTTCCATCACCTGTACTTGGAAGTTAACAGAATCTAGAGGGTAGAGCAGAGCACTTCTGCTAAGTCATTTTCCCAATTTCCATGGGACTCTAGAAGGATTGCCTTTCTCCTTTTCCTCACCCCTCCATCCCTAACCCATAGCAGCCAGCAATGGTCTGCCTCGCCTACTTCCCTCCACAACAGCCTGGAGAGAATGCTACTCTCTCTGCTCCCACACTCTGCCTGACAGGGAAGCTGGGTAACTTCCCCTTATCACATGAGCCTTCCCAGCAGCTCTACTTCCCTCTGAAATGACATTAAATTGTTCCATTAGTGTCAGAGAGGGGGGAAAAAAGGAAGAGGCATGATACTTTTATGAATTTCCTTTTTTAAAAAAGAAAGTTATCTTCAGAACTGTGCTCGTGCTGACTGCTTCCAGAAAGTTGGGAGGTTATTTGGGGGCAGGATTTATTTGCAGTAAGCCACCGAATCAGTCTAAATGACAGAATTTATTCCAGTCGGCTTGCTTGAATCAATACAGATGCGATCATGCGAAATCATGGAAGCGACGTGCATAGACAATTCTCCAAAGGAGATATACAAATTTCCAATAAGCACATGAAAAGATACTCAACATCACTCATCATTACAAAAATGCAAATCCAAACCACAGTGAGGTACCACCTCGCACCCGTTGGATGGTTCACTGTCAAAAAAAGAAAAAAATGACAAGTGTGGGTGAGAATGCAGAAAAAATCAGAACCCTTGAATGCTGTAGGTGGGAACACAAAACGATGTGGCTACTACAGAAAACACTATGGTGGCTCCTCAAAAAAAATAAATAAATAAATAAAAGAAAAAATACTCCAGAAATCCCATTTCTGAATATACACCCAAAAGAACTGAAAGTAAAGTTTGGAAAAGAGATTTGTAACCCCATGTTCATAAAGATGTTTTGCCCAATAGCCAAGAGCTAGAAGAGACCCAACCGGCAGATGAATCCATGCAGAAATGGTAGTCTAGACATGCAGTGCTCAACTATTCAGCCTTTAAAACGAGGGAAATTCTGGGCTCAGTGTTTTGGTGCAGCTACTGACTCTTAAGCTACTGTCTGCATCTCCTATGAGAGTGACTGTTTTATTCAAGTTCTGCCTCCTCTGCATCTGATGCACCTGAGAAAGCAGCAGAAGACAATCCAAGAACTTGGACCCCTGCCACCCACACGGGTGACGGAGACCTGGCTCCTCGTCTCAGCTTGGCCCAGACATGGTTGTAGCAGCCATTTGGGAATGAATCTGTAGATGGGATCTCTCTCTCTCTCTCTCTCTTTTTCTCTCCTTTAAATAAATCAACTAAATCACAAAAGTACAGACACTATATGATTCCACTTACATGAGATAGAAAATTGAAATGGTGGTTTCTAGCAGGTAGCGGGGAGAAAGTAATTGTTGAATAATTAGAGTTTCACCTTTGCAAGACGAGAAATTTCTGCAGATTTGTTGTACAACGTGGATACTATATACTTAAAAAGCTTCCGGGTATAAATTCTATGCCAAGTGCCTTGTGCCACAATTTTGAATCATCATGGAGGTTCATAAGCATCCTGTCATTATGATAACGCACTTCTCAGAGAGAACTTCAATGTCCTGGAGAGCAACGGAATTGGGGCGAGAGTTGAGGAAGGGCTGATGAGCACCCGTCTACCACTGCCAATGAGCCACTGCATCAAACACCAAAAGCTAAGAGGCCAGATGTGTCACGAGAGCCCCTGCAGCTCCCACAGGCCACGTGGTGGAGGAGGGGTGTAGGATAGACCTGAGAAACACGGCACCAACCGGGGAAGGAGGGAGTGTGTTCCACGGCTCAGCAAGCTACTGCTGCAGGGAAAGGGCACGCTTCTGGAAGGTGGGGACAGGTAGATATAAAGTCAAGGCTGCCCCACTCCTTCTGAGCTCCCTCCATGCCCACCCATCCACCCCTGCCTGGGCCACTGCTAGGCATCCAAGCAGCCAACTTTTCCTTCTCTTTCAGAGAAAAAAAAAAAGGTGAAAACAAGGCCTAACCTGTGGCGAAATGCATCTGATAGTCAGGATTGGATACAAGGAAGGGTATCCTTGCAGAGGGAGGAACAGAAATCAGAATAAACCCTTTCCACATTCATAGACTCAGGCACTCTTCACTTACTAGTTACAAATCAGACTGATCCCTGGCAGACGGAAAGATCTTCATCAACCAGTTTGGAATCCTTGTTATAAAGCTGCAAGAGGTGGAAAACACTTGTAGGGAACAAAGTGTCGTCACAGTAATGAACGCACCTGGCAAGCCTGTTAGTCCCACATCCAATGTCCACCCCATCCCAGCCTCCTTACTGAACATGGGAAATGTTAAGCAGCATGCTGTCCCCAGATAAGCAGCTTCTAATTCACTTTTTGTTCTGGCCAATCAGTTATGGATGGATTTCTCGAGAAGAACAATGTTACGTGTTTCTAGAGAAAAAAAATATATATATATTGCCAGGAAGAAAGTGCAACTGACCCACAGGCTTCACGCCTGGAATGTTATATCAAATTCCTAGAGGTTCTGTAGCCGTTCTGTGATCAGGAAAAGGAAAGCCATGTGCTAAGGCTGGGAAGGAGGAAGGATCCACAGACTCCGAGTCCTTAATGACAACACGGACCGGCCCTGTAAGTTCTATTTATTGTGCTCATCGGAGTTCTCCTTTTTGTTTGAGCCAATTTTCTGATTTCTGCAATGATAATTTCTTACATAATAAGCAAAATGAATAAAATGTACTTCCTTTTGAAATACAGATACCACTTACACAGCAGAGACCATTAAAATACATTCAAAAGCTCTCTCCATTATTTTTTGTTACACTCCAGGAAGTTGTTGAGGCTATTTTTTCCAAATTTTTCCATGACACTGTTCTAACAAAGACCTCAGTCTTCAAAATAGTCTCACATTGCATCTCCCAAAACATGTCTTATCAGTAGTTCAGTCACATTTGCTCTGGGATGCATCCTAGGAACGTTCCAAAAGTAGGAAATTTTCTTTCTTTCAAAAAACAACCTCACTGCTAAATCCTCAACCATTTCTATCCTTTATGTCACATTGTGATCAAACATAAAAACAAGCAGCACAGACTCTTTAAATAAATACTTATAAATCCAAATAACAAAACGAATGCTTCCCCTTCAAAATTGGTATCTTAAAAGATTTAATAAGGAAAACCAGATCTGGATAGAATACGGGAAACGTATTTTTGTGCTGTGGCATGTTCACCAGAAAAACAGTCTGAATATATTCAGGGCAAAGTATGGCAGAAAACTATTGAGGCTATGAACTTACCTCTAAGCACAGCACTAGCTGATCTCTTAAGCATTGTGCATATAGCACTCTATTTTTCTCATTCATAGTCTCTCTGCAATTGTAGTTCTGAGTTCTATTTTATCGTATTGAAGAAGGTACTTTTAAGCCATTTGTTGATTAGTTTCTCTGGAATATTAGTCTCATTTCATCTCTCACAAAACAGGCAGCACGGTGAAAGAGCAAGTCTTTATTCTTGAACTGATGCTAACCACTAACGAAAACGAAATTGTGTGAACTTGGGATTTGTGGAAATCAGGACTTCTCCAAGGGACCTGACCTAATCCATCAATCCATATCACCACCAATGGTTCCTGTCACTTCAGATACTTTCGGTCAGTCGGTCCCTACCCCCTGTCCCTCAAAATGTCAGAAAATACCACACTTCACAGCCACTTGGTTCCCCCTGAATACAGACTCACAGCTTCATCCACAGATCTGTCTTCTCCTCGCTCTGGAAGTGCTTCCCTGTTCTGGCTAATGAGCCTCATTTCCCTCACTCCCCTTGTTTTCCTTCCATCAGGCTAAATGGAAGCATTCCTGCAACATCCTCAAGACACCCTGGGTAGCAGCTGAAGAGCCCCAAGAAAGACAAGGATGTCAAATCCTCTCACTCAGCCTCTGCACCCTCCACTGTCCTTCTGGGGCCAATCAGCATTAGGCCATCCCCTATTCTCTGATTACTGACAAAAGTTCGCCAGCCGCGGGAGGAAACACCTGATCCTCTCCCTGGCCAAGTGCAGACCGAGAGCAGCAGCTGCTTTCAATGCGGCCCATCTGGAGAACGGCATGCAGAAAAATCGCTCGCCTCTTGCCAGCCCCTGCCACCTGCCATGAGGCTGAGCAGCTCCGCCTTGTCTTTGCCACTCAGACCCATCAAGGCCAATCCCATTCATGATCGGAAGTGCACTCCCTTTCTGAGCTCTGCATGGGAACGCTTCCTTTGCTGCCGCTGGCCAGGCCATATGACCACAGAGCTTGCAACTCTGTCTCTCTCTCTCTAACTCTGCCTTTCAAATAAATAAACCTTTCAAACATACACACATATACACACACAGGTTGTCCATACCGCGAACCATGATGCAGTCATAAAGGAGAAAAAGCACATTCTTGTACATTAATATAAAAAAAAAACCCACCAAGATACACTGTCAAGTGGAAACATTTAGGCAAGGTAACATTTGAATGCTTGCCTTTGGGGCGGGGGTGGGAGAAAATTGAATGTATGTGATTTGTAAGTGGACTATTTCCAGAAGCATACATAAGAAAATGGGAATATTGAAAACCTATAAGGACGTAAATGGAGTGTCTGAGGACCAAGAAAAGGAGGGAGTTCCTCACGTCAAGCCCTTGCATACCTCCCGAATTCTGAATTTTATGAGTGTGTGTAACTATTCAAAGTTGAATATAACTACAAGCTTTCTATAAATGAGACCAGATATGTAATAAGACACAATGATGCCCTTAAAAAAAAATACCAAATATCAAGGTACTGCAAATCAATATTTCCTGACTTGGAATGACGTTTCCTCATACAATCACTGTGGGGAGCGGGTGGGTTAAAAATCAGATTTCAAAAATAAAGTATTTTCAATTCCATTTCTCATGCTAGTTTAAAACGGGTATCAGTGTTAATGATAATCCGCAAGAACATAAAAACAAAAAATGTGGATGGTTGAGGGTGTTTTTTCTGAGTCATGGCTTTAGGGGCAACTATTTTCCTCTGCATTTTCTAATTGTTCTATAATAGGCATACATTCTAGAATTTGTAAAAATCTTTTTTAAATTTTAAAAAAAAAATGAAAGCTCCATCTCTATGCACTCATTCTGCTTAGTCCACACCTTCCAGGGCAAGGCAGTGGCTCCAACGCTAACACAGAACTGCTCAGCGAGCACCTTATTTGGAGGGACAGTGGACAGTCTGCCAGGAGACACCCTGTGGCCAGGGCAGAGTGAGAGCGAGGACAGGATTTTAAAAGGCAGAGCCATAAACCTCAGCATAAAATAAGCAGCCGGGCTCTCTTTCAGTCATGTAAATGGTAATGTGTATTCATTAAAACCACATTAGTCTAAGGAGTCCCCAGGGATCAGGGCTGGCAGGAGGGGGGTTGGGAGAGAGCCTGCCAACCACACCTGCTATTTTCTAGCATAAAACAAACAGGCTGGAAGCAGGTGTCTAGTACATGTCACAGCCATGAAAGGGCCACCCCAGAGTGGGGCTTCACAGTTCCCATCAGCCTTGTGAAGGCAAACAGGGACCCCAGCATCTGGCATGGACTGGCTTGCTTCCAACCTGCCCTTGAATGGTCTCCAGGAAAGTGTACGCTGGAAGTCAAGGTCTGGTGCACATCACCAGTAAGGTCCCCAGGCAGAGCTGGGCCTGACCTCAAGCAGGCAGAGTCCCTCCCTACTTCCCCTAGAGGCCAGGCATCCACTAAATGAGTGATGTCAAATGGGGAAAAGACTCATGGCCAAGGGCTGCACACACCTCCGCTCAGGGAAACCTAGCCCTGCAAGGTGAGGACACTGCCACCTCCATTTATGGGGAAGGAAAAGGCGACACCAAGACATGAAATAATTTTGCCCCACAAGCACCCCGCCAGATGGGGACATTGAGACTCAGAATCAAGCTCCTCTCTCCAGGCTGACCACAGCCTGGCTCACAGGGCATCTGCCCCTCCAAGACCTTGCCAAGCATCCAGGTCCATCTAGAGTTACAAGCGTGTGACAGGTGACCCCACTCTATGGACCTCCAGGATAACGAATGAGACCATGACTCACCTCTGTCCCACCCATAAATGCCAAATGGGGGCTGCACTTGGCCCACTGGACAACCGAGGCTTAAAATCTTGGAGACATTTCTAGATACAGACTAGAGAGAATGCTCACCTAACCAGTGGGGATAGAGACTGAGTCTGTCCCCATCCCCCGGACACAGCACCAGGCAACGGAGCACCACTTCAGTGAGGAAATTCCAGAGCAGCGGCAACAACCCGAGCAACAGGGAGTGAAAGCCAGAAAAGAGAAACCTCCAGAGCAGGAGTGCAGAGATCAAGGACAAAGGAAAAGGAGCCAGGAAATGCTCCAAATCTCCGCACACAGAGCCAGGAAAAGTTCCACATGCTTCCTTCCTCCAGAGGCGGAGGTCAGCAGCATCACACTGATGCCTTCCCTCTCCAATTTCACCATGTTTTCGAGCTTTCAAGGTTAGCAAGTGTGGTGTTCACGCTTTCTGCCACCTCGTTCCCTCTTCCCATGCTCACAGATGATGGAGGCAGCTGCCCCTCTGCGAGCAACACGGAGCGGAAGCGACACACCGACCTCTCCCCTGAGAACAGATGCCCCAGGGAGGGGCACAGCACCAGGGTTGCATCCCTCTCTAACAGCATTGCTCCTGGACACTCTTGCCCCTCCCTTGCTCCAAGGCACCACCTTCACGGTGTCCTGGAGGCTGGACATCCCTGAGCAACAACGTGGAGGCCACCTGCGCTCCACTGAGACTACAGGGCTGGGGAGATGTGTGGGAAAAGAGCTCATTGTACACAACCATGCAACAACCTTCATGCTGTTTGCCATGTCCATACATCATTTGCAACCATTGAGAGTTCTCCTTCCACCTACTTACATTTAATTTAAGGCGTTTTTAAAAACAAAACAGCCTAGGGCTCGTGTTGTGATAGAGTGGGAAAAGCTGCCTCCTGCAGTGCTGGTATCCCATACAAATGTGGGTTCAAGCCCTGGCTACTTCACTTCCAATCCATCATCCTTCTAATGGCCTGAGAAAAGCAACAGAAGATGGCCCAAGTGTTTGGACCCCTGCCACCCATTTGGGAGACCTGCCAAAAGCTCCTGGCTCCAGGCTCCTGACTTCAGCTTGCCTCAGCCCTGGCTGTTGTAGCCACCTGGAGAGGGAACCAGCAGGTGGAAAATGCATCTCTGTGTGCTTCTTCCTCTTGTTCTCTGTAAGGTTTGCAAATCAATAAAGAAAAGCCTTTCAAAAAAGATAAAAGGAAATAGGACAGGTGTTTGGCAGAGCAGATAAGACACCAGTTGGGTACCTCAGTTCTACTCTCAACGGTTTCCAACTTCAGCTTCCTGCTAATGTGCAGGCTCTGGCCTGGCCTGGCCCAACCCCAGCTGTGGGCATTCGGGTACGTACACCCTGACAGAAGATTGATCTCATTCCTTCATGCCTTTCAAATGAAGACAAATACTTCTCTTCAAAAGGAAATACTCTGAAAAAGTTCAACATAGTACAATCCTATGATCCCATAATCCTACTTATTTGAGGGTTGAAAATTGGTACGCACCTGCTTACAACAGTCAGAAGATTTGGAAACAGGCCAAATGGCCACTGACTGATGCACAAACAAAATGCAGCCTGTCTAATACAATGGCCATAGAAAAGAGCTGGTGCACTGATACCTACTACAGCTTGGAGGAATCACAGAAACAATATTCTCAGTTAAGAAGCTCATAAACAGCTGCAGGAGCTGCACATTGCAAGACTGCATTTGCACATAATGCCTCGAGTGGGCAAATCCACAGAGACTAAAAGCCGATTAACAGCTGCTTAGACCTGGGGAGAAAGGAGGAACCGGAAGTGACTGCTAATGGATTCAGGATTTCTTTTGGACAAAGGCAATAAGAAGAATGTTCTGGAATTGGATAGCAGTTATGGTGGCACATTATAAATATATGATAACACTTGAGAGCTTGTGGGAAATGGAATTAAAAGATAAACTTATTTGTGCGTGAAAAAGCATTCTGAAATCCATGTATACAAGTAATCTTCAAGAAGTCCACGGGAAATGTGTATTATGCATGGATTCTAAAATTCCTTTGCACTGTAATAGATTGATGCCTCAATTCCATTTTCCCACAATGAAAACACTATCTTATTAAAAACCACTGAATGGTTCATTTTTAAATATTGAAATGGTGGTGATGAGGCAGGCATTTAGCCTTCTAGTTAGGATGCTGGTTAAGATGACCACATTACCATGTTGGAGTACCTGGACTGGATCCCCAACTCGGGCTCCCTGCTCCAACTTCTGTTAATGCGGATCCCAGCAAGCAACACTGATAATTCAAGTAATTGGTCTGCTACCACCCATGAGGGAGACCCCAATAGCACTGCCGGCTCCTGTCATCCAGCCCAGCCATTGCAAGCCTCTGAGGAGTGAACCAGCAGATGGGAGAATCATCTTGCTTGCTCTCTTTCGCTTTCTCTCCCCATGTGTTTATATCTGAAAAGGACCACAAAATCCCCCCTCCTCAGTCCAATCTTTGTAATAGCAGCATTTCAATTGTGTGGAAAGCAATGGATTACTCAATAAACGGTATTGGGACAACAGACTGGCCATCTGGTAAAATAAATAAATAAATAAATAGATAAAGCTGGATCCTCACCTCTCTCCTAAAATCAAAATAAATTCCAGATGGATTAAAGATTAAAATGCAAAAAAAAAAAAAAAGACATAGCACTAATGTAAAATGTAGTAGAATTTCTCCTAATTCTACGGAAGAGACAGCTTTCCAAGCAAGACACAAAAAACAGACTCTGAAATTTGACTAGAAATATCTAAATATCTACAGAGTGAAAAATTCTGTAATCCATTAGTTTCATCAAAGCGAAAATTCAGAGTTCTATACTAATGTATGTGATATAAAAATAAAGGCTGGGCCAAAAAAAACATGCTCTTTAATAAATAAAAGCTTCTTAGAGTCAACTAGAAAGTGGAAAAATAGGCAAAAGACATGCAGAGGCAGCTGAGAGAGAGAAAACTTTCAAATAAAAAGGTTCTCATAAGAAAAAAACAGGACCTGGCCCGGTAGTCTAGCAGCTAAAGTCCTCGCCTTGAACGCACCAGGATCCCATATGGGCGCCGGTTCTAATCCCGGCAGTTCCACTTCCCATCCAGCTCCCTGCTTGTGGCCTGGGAAAGCAGTCAAGGACGACCCAAAGCCTTGGGACTCTGCACCAACGTGGGAGATCTGGAAGAGGCTCTGGGTTCCTGGCTTCAGATTAGCTCAGCTTGGGCCATTGTGGCCATTGTGGCCATCAGACGGAAGATCTTCCTCTCTGTATTTCCTCCTCTCTCTATATCTGACTTCACAGTAAAAATAAATAAATCTTAAAAAGAAGAAGAAGAAAGACAAAGGAAGGTGAGAGTGGGTGCTACTGAACTACCAATCAGGGGGGCAAAAAGTAAAAGTGTGATCATCACGGTCAGAACAAGTTGTCCAAAGGAAGCATGGAAAGATTCCCTGGGGAAAGTAATTCAGCCACAGTAATCCACAGTTGGCATCTCTTTGTGTAAGAGACCTGCTGCCTCTATCCATCACATGGACCCAAACCCACAGAGGGAAACCAACACAACAAGGTTTATGACCTTGGTGCAAGGGAAATTTGGAGTCCATTTACAGATTTTTCAAACCATGCATTTTCCACAAACTTCTCCAAGGTCACTTCAGAACTTTTTGCATCGATTACATACTTCTTTTTTAAGATTTATTTTTATTGGAAAATCACATTTACAGAAAGGAGAGACAGAAAGATGTTCCACCCTCTGGTTCGTTCCCCAAGTGGTTGCAACAGCCAGAGCTGAGCCCATCTGGAGCCAGGAGCTTCTTCCGGGTCTCCCACACAGGTGCAGGGTCCCAAGGCTTTGGGCCGTCCTCCACTGCTTTCCCAGGACACAGCAGAGAGCTGGATGGGAAGTGGAGCACACAGGACACAAACCAATGCCCATATGGGATCCCGGAAAGTACAAGGTAAGGATTAATCCACTATGCTACCACGTCGAGCCTTACAGACTTATTTTTAATCCTACACTTCCATGAGCCTATGGAAATAGCCGTGTTCTGTCCATGAGACATTACTAAAAAGAAAAATGCCAAGTGTGAATGGTAACAGAGTAGAGCCTAATTGTGTGAAGCAAAAAGAGGTGGATGCAAACTAGATCCCTCATTCAGTGAGTATTGATGAAGATCATACAGCTGGGCGCTTCAAGCATAACACCACTCTAGGTGCTGGCAATTCCACCAGGAGTGGGTCTGCCAAGGTACCCATGGGTGGGTGCTTGAAACCTACAAGAGGAAAATACAGGTTATGGGACAGGCTCTGCACTACCACACTTAACAAATAAAACTGCAAGACAGGACCAGCGTTATGGTGCAGCAGGCTAAGCTGCTGCTTGAAATATCAGAATCCCACTACTCCGCTTCTGACCCAGCTCCCTACCTACCCACTTGGGAAAACAGCAGTAAGTAGCTCAGGAATTTGGGTCCCTGCAACCAAAGTAGGAAGCCCAGAAGCCCAGATGACGTAAGTTCCTAAGTCCTAGTTTTGGCCTGGTCCAGCCTTGGCTGTAGCAGCCACTTGGGGATTGAAGTCGGGAATGGAAGACAGTTTCTCTCTCTCTCTCCCTCTTTCTGCCTTTCATATAAATAATTTTGTTTTGAAAAAGGCCAGACAGCTAGTTAAATCTTAATATCATATAAACAAACAAATTTTCATTACAAGTTTGTACTGTGCAATCTTTGGAACATACTAACACTAAAAAAATTATGTCTTGTTTATCCAAACTTGGGTTTTAACTTGGCACCAATACTGGAGGGTGGGAAGGGAAAAATGGAGAATGAAGCCTCTATATTCCCAAAAGACTTCATACAGGTTGCTGTACATGGTGATGCATTGCACAAGGGGACTTACAAGATCTAAAAGATGGATTTCTCTTGTGCAAATTTTCTTGTAAATCTGTGGATAATTTTCTTGTAAATCTGTGGATATGCCTTTGCCACGATCTTTCAAAACAACCTTCATGCTATTTGGGATTACTACCAAGAGTTCGCACTGCTTGTATTATCTTGAAAAAAAGGGGGGGGGATGCAAATGAGCCAGAAGAGAGAAAAAATTCCACGGACCCGAGGCAGAGCCTCATGTAAGCTGCAAAATGCATTCCTGGCCGGCCAGGGCCTAGAAGTGAGCCTGGCAGCCCAGGCACCACATTCCAGGGTCGGCTGCTTCTCTAAATGGAAGCGTCCGATCCCACAGCCCAACTGCCAAGTTAGCACACGAGATTCCAAGCAGTGCTGCTAGAAAAATAAATAAATAAAAACAGGGCCAGCACAGAGGGAGAAACGTGGAGAGCGATGAGAGACAGAAACCCTGGGCATGCTAGCTCCTGGCCCTCTCCCAGAAAGCAGAGAAGCAGGGAACACCAGGTCTCCTGAGCAGCCCGGTTCTAAGGGGCTCGCCTCTCAAACCATCTCTGTCTATCCTGGCTGCTTTCTTAGCAGAGATTTTGAGAATTGCATTCCATGGACAGCTCCCCCAAGGTTTAAATCCCAGACATCTGTCCACCACTGACATTCACAAGGTACCTTGCTAGTCCGGGCGCTCTCCTAAGCATGTGAACTGATTTTTAACACTTTGATGCTGTCAGCATCTCTGTTAAGCCCATGTAGAAGCTGGCACAGAGAGGTTCGACGATGAGCACACATCACAGAGTCGGGATTTCAACCCAGATCATCTGATCCCAAAACCCACTCCCAGCCCTGAGCTGCCAGTACTGAGCAAACACCACTCTCTACCCTCCCAGAGCCGATGGATCCTATGAGAATCTGACTGTTCGGAAGGAAACAGTTGAGCTAATGACAAAAATACGAAGTCCTAGGACAGGCACACGTAAGGACATGAAATGAGCCACTCAGGGATTCAGCAAATGACTCTTTGCTCCCAGTGCTGCTGTGGGCCCCACAAGAGGCAGCAGTGAACAAAACACAAGTCCTGGGGCTTGTGATGCTTACTCCGCTAGGATGTTTCCAGAAGGGACGTAAGGCAGGTTATGGGCAACGCCTGTCAGCTGAGGGGACACTTAAACTAAGAACCAGAGCCCACTGTTGGAGGACAAAGGAGAGTTTTCCTGGCAACGGGACTCACGTGACACAGAGAGCCCGGGTAGAAAATGAGTTCAAGGGGCTGATGGCTGGTGCAGGGCATAAGATGCTCCTTGGGACACCTGTATCCATCTGTCAGAGTGCTTGGGTTCGAGTCCTGGCTCCACTTTTTCTTTTTAAAGATTTAGTATTATTTTTTCATTTGGAAAGGCAATTATCCAGACATAAGAAGATATAAGGAGATACAGATCTTTCATCCACTGGTTCACTCTCCAAGTGGTCGCAACAGCTAAGTCAATCTGAAGCCAGGAGCCAGGGGTTTCTTCTGGATCTCCCACGCAGGTGCAAGGTCCCAAGGCCTTGGGCCATTCTCTACTGCTTTTCCAGGCCACAAGCAGGGAGCTGGACGGGAAATGAAATAGCCGGATACGATCTGGCACCCATATAGGATCCCAGTCTTTAGCCACCAGGCTCTCATGCTGGGCCCCTGGCTCCACTCTTGACTCTAGCTTCCTGCTAATGCTTAGTCTGGGAGGCAGCAGGTGATGGTTTAAATGCTGGGGTCTCTGTCATCCACATGGGAGACCAGACTGAGTTCCTGGCTCCCAGCTTCAGTGTGGCCCTGCCTTGATGTTGTCAACATTTGGAGAGTGCAGAGGATGGAAAATCAGCCTCTCCCTCTTCCTCTCCTTCCCTCTCCATCTCTTTCCCTCTCTACTCCTCTTTCACTTTCTCACTTCCTCTATTCTTCCTCTCCTCCTCATCCTCAAACACCCTTCCACGGCTCTGCTGCCCTGACATCCTTTTACTTCGTCCCCTTCCCTCCTCTCCCGCTCCCCCCACCCCACTCCTCCTCCTCCCCATCCAAAACACACCGCTCTTGCTTTTATGCAGCCTCCCCCTCCCAAGCTATCTGCAAGATCTAGGGCAGAAACACAGAGCCTCTAGGAGCTCAAGGCATGTGCTTGCTGATGAACTCAAGCGTTATTTTGGAGGGGCTGTCAGAATCAAGGCACTGCTGGGAGCTCACATTCTGACCAAGCTTTGCAGATCTTTGCTGCTGCAGAGAGAGAAAGGAGGCAGCATGCCATGCCCAGGGCAGACCTGTCTGGAAACACTGGGAAAAGTGCTAGGCCAGAAGCCAGTAGACACACTGGCTCTACTGCTGCATGGGCACACGCACACACACACGCACACACACACACAAGCAAGCCCCTCTCCCACTGTTCCTCACAACAGCTTGAGATCGTGCATTTTTGTTCTGATGCAGGACAAAATCAGTGCTCTTCACACAACCCTCTGAGTCAGGAGGAAGGTTAGAACTATTTCATAGAATGCTTTGTGTCCAAAATACATGATCATCAAGGGAGGACAGACAGCTATCATCATTATAGCACCAGACGTAATGAGGAGTGGGATTCTAGAGCCAGACAACTCACAATTCAAGTAAGAGCTAGAGGCTAACCGCACGACCTCTCAGCCTGACCTGGTGGATGGGCTATATATAGTATGCTCATCTGTAAAATAGAAATTGTTCCAATTGTGCCTACATATTGCACAGGAAGCTGGAAGGGCCACATAAGCTACTCCAGGAAAAGAATTTGGCCCAGCACAAGTACTATCTAAATTATTAACTTCTCTCCCTGTCACAGCTGGGCTTTCCACTCTCTTCTTGTCGACATCATCGTCAACCTCATGACATCACCAGTGAATGTCCATAGGATTTCTGAAGATCCAATGTTACCGTCTAGATATCAGCAGGTGTCCCCCAAGGTCTCACACGTAAAGGCTTGGCCCTCAAGCTGGTGCTGTCGGTGGAGCACGAAGCCTTGGAGAACCAGGGCCTCGTGGAAGATCTGCAGGTAGTGGAGGGGATGTCATGGATGATAGATGTGCCTCTCTGATAATATATACAAAAAAGGCTGTTATAAAAGGAGTAAGCTTGGTCTCTCTTCTTTTTAAAAAAGATTTATTTATTTTTATTGGAAAATCAGATTTACAGAGAGAAGGAGAAACAGAAAGATCTTCCAGCCACTGGTTCACTCCCCAAGTGGCTGCAATGGCCAGAGCTGAGCTGATCCAAAGCCAGGAATCAGGAGCTTCTTCTGGGTCTCCCTGGCAGGTACAAGGTTCCCTCTTCTAACTCTGTACTCTCCAGCACACGTACTCTGTCATTTGCAAGAAAGGCAGGAGCAAATAAATGTACTGTGGTAACCAAAGCTGTTAATACTGGAGGAGACTGGGAGAGGGGGAGATGAGGAGGGACAGGGGACTGCCTGGACACACTTGGCAGCTTGTCTGAAAGTCCACAATTATTCCCAAATAAACAGGTTATTTTTGGTAAAGGTCATGGTGGGGGGGTGCAAATCTTTTCTCGTAGCCTCTTCTGGTCTTCTCCCTCATCAGCAGAGACATACAAGTTTCAGAGAAGATTTCACATCATCCACACAGGTCAGCCACACCCCTGCACACTTCCCATCCCTCTGCTTGGCGAAGCTGTTTTCCAGCTGACTCTAACTTCAGAATCAAGTCTAAGGGCAAATTCAGGCAGAGTAGAGCTCGATCTGCCAACAAGGCTTCCCTATTTTTAAGTTTTTGGGTAGTGTCTTCTCTGTGCCAGATACTGCACCAGGAGCTGGGAACTCAGTGTGGGAGCCTCCAGCGCACACTTAGGAAAGATATATTTGCCAAGCTGGCGTTGCTCGCATGGCCTCTGGGGCTGGGGAATGGCCAGTGCATGGCTATCTTTGTGGCCACTTGAATCTTCTTCGTTCAGAGAAGATGCTGTTGCTTCCAGCCAGTTCCTGCAGGAGACTCCAGGGGAAAGACCCTTGCCAGCTCAAGACGGCATACCGGAACCTGGGAAGGCAGACTGCTGAGCCAGTCTGGCAGAATAAGCAACCTGACTTCCCATGTAATGCCATCTTGGCATTCCCACGAGACAGGCAGGAGAAATCTGCCGTGTCTGTCCTGAACAGAAGACATTTCTCCCACGGCTTCCTCCTCTTCAAATACCCTCATCTTCTCCATCTCCTCTCACTCCTCTTCCGCTCCCAGAGCTGCTTCCTGCAGATAACAACACCCTGCAACTCGCATTCTGCCCAAGGAGAGCACAGCCAGCAGCCTCTCAATGCCCACACACTCCCAGGCAGACAGCATGCGCCCCCACGGAGCTCACAAATTTTGTTGGGCAGGAGGAAACGCTGCCTTCTGTATACCCTTAGAAGAGAAAATTCAGGGGACAAAGGGACAGGTGCGACTTCTCTAGAAGGCCTGGCTTTAGACACAGAGATGCTTGTGGTGCTTGTGGCAGCCATGAGCAGGGTGGAGAGAGCCTACCTCCAAGCCCTCCTTTGCTCACAGCTTCAGAATGACAAGCATTTTCAAATCATCCCTGGGAGCTGCATTTTGATTAAGTGAAAAAAAAAAATTAATCTTGGGCCCGTGATGGTAGCATAGTGGCTAAAGTCCTCACCTTGAACATGCCAGGATCCCATATGGGCACCAGTTCTATTCCTGGCTGCTCCACTTCCCATCCAGCTCCCTGCTTGTGGCCTGGGAAAACAGTGAAGGATGGCCCAAAGCTTTGGGACCCTGCAACCGCGTGCAAGACTTAGGGGAAGCTCCTGATTCCTGGCTTTAGATCAGCTCAACTTGGGCCATCGTAGCCACTCGGGGAGTAAACCAGCAGACAGAACATCTTCCTCTCTGCCTCTCTTTCCTTCTGTAAATCTGCCTTTCCAATAAAAATAAGTAAATACTTAAAAAAATAATAATGTTGTAGATTAAAGAAAGCAATTCCAACAGAGGGGGAAAGCAGACACGACCCCCTCAACGCAGGAACCCCACAGGGAGAAAGGAGGGACATCAAGAAGGCCTGGAAGTGCGGTGTTCTGCTGCTGCCAGGAGTCGTCACCCATAATCAGCAAGCACACGTGGTAACCTAGAAACTGCACCTGCAGGTCCTTGTATTCAAGATGCACTCACACTCAAGTGTCCATGCTTAGGTCCATGAGGTCCTCTGCAGCACTGCCCGTGACAGTGAAAGTCTGGAAACGACCCAGGGCCTACCTGCAGGAGATTGTGTGGGACACGCTGCAGGGCAGGGAGGATGGGGGGGGGGGACAGGGAGGCAGCTTTTTCTGCCAAGGGTCACTTGAATATTTATAGCATCATTCACAGACCACGCAAAATCAACTGAGAACTTCTCCTGAGGCTGGCACTGCAATGCACTGGGCTGAGCCATCACCTGTGATGCCAGCATCCTGTACCAGAGGACTGTTCCACTTCCAATTCAGCTCCCTCCTAATAAACCTGGCAAAACCACACAAGGTGACCCAAGCGCATGGGTTCGTGCCACCTCCATGGAAGACCCAGGTGAAGCTCTTGGCTCCCGGTCCTGTCACTTGGAGAGTAAACCCACATGTATGACAGAACCCTCTTTCGTCCCTCCCTCTTTCCCTATCTCCCTTTCTCCAACTCTGACTTTCAAACACATAAATAAATCTTTGTTTAAAAATTAGCTGGCTGAAGATTTATTGAATGTCAAGTCCAGCCCGGCAGTTGCCTTGGCGGGGCTGACCAAATGATTTGCAAGCCTTCTACAGCCCGCCAGACGTTTCCCACCTCTGTCCTAGGGAACACTGCGCAACTCTCAAAATGAACGAAGCAACTTAGGATGGGCCAATACGAACACATTGCTAAACAGATGCCCAAGTAAGACAAAAGTCCCAAGCAAACCGTGTATAAGATGCCAGGAAGGGTGTGCGGGTGGAATCCCTCTCTGTGAATGCGTAGCTGACATGACAGTGAACGTGATAGTGGTATTCCTCGACCGTCACGGGAGACCTGGGGACCAAGGTGGGGCAGGGAAAGCGATCACCGGCCAGATACCTTAATGTGGCCAAAAGATTTCAAACTCGGCATTGTATGTCCAAAAACAAATTGAGCGACAGCAGATAACTAAAACTACTTAGGAAAAATGATGAAAGAACATGTCATCAGTTTAGAACAACACAGACATGTGCGCACACACACAATTTTGCGTAAGAATCAGCACCCTTCCCACAACTGGCTCTGTAACAGATACTTCACAGACACCAGACCACGGTTTCTCACCCACAGCACAGGGACATTTTGTGACAGCTGTCCTGGGAATTCCACTGAGGCAGCCCTCTTAGCCTCTACTCCCCATATCCCAGTGGTGACTCTCTCCCAAGGCTGTGGCCCAAAAAAACCTGTCTCCAGATATTTCCAAATGTCGCAATACTCCATGGGAGCAAGAGTACATATGAATCTTAAAGAGGAGTAACTGTGTTTTCACGGTCTCCCTCTCTCTCCATGTCTAGTAATATGCAAAAAGTTCTTCCAGATCAACAATCACAGAGAATGTATGCCTATTTGCAACAGGAAAGTGGCCCCGATTCTCAGGATATGGACTGGGAGGAGATACTTCTCTCACAGTTCAGTAAGAAGGAGTGCAACAACATAGAAGGCCTGGGACACAGGATTTCCTCTAAGCTATCCTGTGATAACAATTGCCCTTGACCTTCTGTGTCCTCAGTGGTGCCAACTAATATTGCAAACACCAGCTGCCAACCTCCAATGTGCCTGCTGCCCGAAGGCCGTGCTGTGACTGGCCTCTCCTTCGCCTTTCTGTGGGAGCAGATGGAGAAGCAGGTGTTGCACCTGCTTGGCCGTGCTGAGTGGCCGACTTCCACTTCTGCAGACACTCCGAGAGTGACCCCAGCAAAGAACCAGACAAGCCGTGGGCCCAGCAAGAACACTTTCTTACCCAATACCAGTCACAAAAAATAATAGTAATGACTACTTTCTCCTGGGCACTTACTTGGGTCCAGGCATTGGACTAAGAACTTAGACATGACATGGGAGCCACACCACAACCCAGTAAGTACATGCAATCATTATCCTTCTGTTTTAGAGATACACAAATAGAAGCAAAAGGAGGCAAAATGGCTCAGTCAAGGTCACGCTTAAGGACTGCACAATGCCCAGAAAACAATAGGCTCTTAGTAAGGAGGAACTACTGTATTACTTGTTATTTTCTTCTAAACATATTACTGTCTTGAACAAACATTGCCATGCCTCTTTCCATCTCAGGGCCCCTGTTGTTGTTGTACCTTCTGCTGAGAATGATATTCTGACCATCTTCACCAAGTTTTGATCCAAAAAAAAAAAAAACTTTCTGAGTCTCAAAATAGCATAGGCTGTTTTGCTAGCCAATCTCACCCAATTACAATGGTAATTACGTTATCTGTATAATCATTTGCTGCTCTGTCTCCCCTAGTAAATGATAACGCCCGTGGGACAGGGACGATGTCCAACCTGCTGGCCACTGATGGAGGACCTAGCACCGTGTCTGGCATACAGCAGGCACGCAATTCGATATCGAGTAGGTGGGTGGACGGAATAGAGAAAGAAGGAAGGTGGGTAGGAGGAAAAAGGCGAGGTAACAAGGCCAGAGGAAAGTATAAATAATCAAACGATTGCCCTTGAGAGATACACAGGCTCTGAAAAGCTCACACAGCCTAACCTGTTCCTCGATCCACTGTCGAAAACAGGCATTGTGGAGCACCTGCAGCAACAGCATCCCACAAGTGCTGCTCCACTTCCGATCCAGCTCCCTGTTAACTCACCTGGGAAAGCAGCAGAGGATGGCTTAAGGGCTTAGGCCCCTGCACTCCCGTGGGACACCCGGATGGAGTTTTAGGCTCCTGGCTTCCGTTTGGTCCAGCTCTGGCTTTTGATGTCATTTGGGGAGTGAAACCAGAATACGAAAGGAAGATCTTTCTCTCCCAATCTAACTCTGCCTTTCAAATAAATAAACAAACCTTAAAAATATAGTAAAATTTGCATGAGTTAGAGTCAAATGAAATAGGACCCAATATCAGAATCTGATCAGCCGCAGATAATTGGTCACTTGGAGGAGGATATGGGCTCTCAGATCACAGAAGGAGCAAGTGGGTGTACAGGAGACGCCCCCCAACAGTCCATTTGATTTGGGCTTCGGTCACTGTGACGTGTGCATTTAAATTCACCCCAAGTACCTTCTCCATGGCTTACAAATTTGAGTCTGATTATCCCTTCACACAGTTTGAAAAAAAAGAAAAAAAAATTCACACATCAACAAGCTGTAGTCTTTAGATTCAAAATGCCCTTGCAAACCCACAGGAAGTACTGTTCTCATGCATCAGATCACAGCACGCAGTCTGCACTTCCGTCGGGGGGAGAATGAAGCCATCTGGCAGGAGTTGCTCTCGGCTCCTTCCCACCAGCCTCCTCCCGGCTCGGGGCTCTACGGACTCCTTCGCAGGTGGCTCCCCAAGCCCTGGGGTCCAGCCCACTCCACTGAGAAGCACTAGGTTCTGGCCATGTGGCTCCTGAAGGCTGTTCACACAACCAGCCTCTACACTCAGGCATGCACTTGCATTATTACGTGGTCAATAACTGGCCCAGGGACTGGCATATAAGAGACATTTAGTACATGTTTACTGGATGGATGGATGGATGGATGGATGGATGGATGGATGGATGGATGGAGGGATGGAAGGATAGACAGAGACACAAGTGGGCAGGCGGAGGAATGAACAGATGGGATGAAGGAATGAATGGAGATGATGCCATGATCTCCAAACACATTCTTTTTTGTTTTAGTGGTTAATTAAATTTTTTGGATTATGTTAACATGGTTGATTAGGGTGGGTGGGAAGGATGGCAGGTTAGGGAAAGTTGAGTGACACCATTGCTTCCAAATTTTCTCTGTCTTCCTCCAGTATCTGGGGGAAGGGACGGAGACAAGGAGAGAAGCCGCACCCAGCTTCCCAACCACCTCAGTACCCAGGGCTGGGATGCAGCCACTGGGTATGATTCCAGGGTCCCCGATGTGAGGCATGCTCCGAGGACTCTGAGAAGTGGTTTTGACAGTTCTAACATTTCAAACACGTTCTTACACCTCCATTTGATTTAGCCTACCTTTGTAGCTATTTTAATTCTTTCTTCATTGTTGAAGCTAACGAAGAATTTATTTCAAAGTGACAATAGGAGAAAGCTACTTCCTCTCTCAGTGCTTCTGCACATGCTGCTCTATTTCCTCCTCTGGTCACACAGCTAACACCACCTCTACCCTAAGATGCCAGCACAAGTGGCAGCCCCACGGACTTTCTAACTAGGCATCCTCATACATTCATCATCCTCCTCTTCCCTTAAGACCTTGTTCTATTTCCTTTATACTTGCCCTAAGAATCTATGCATTTATCTCATTTTTTGCATCTCTTATCCCCAAACTGTAGACCCAAACCACGTTCTGCATCACATCTTTGCCCCAAGCACTAGCTGGTGCCTGTATATCATGTATATTCAATACAAATATGTATTGGTTAGAATATTAAATAAATCCATTAATTTCAAGAGAGAAACATTTATCTGTAACATAAAAGTGATAATGACAAGTGAACTGTAGGAGTCACAAGGTCTTAAATCACACAAAATAATGTGTGTGTCCAGAACAGCTCATATGAAATCAAATCTATTTCAATTTTTTCATAAATTCTAACTTCAAGATCTTTCCAGGCAGGAGAGTGGGCTGGGCAAAGGAAGAGGGAGGGAAAAAAAAATCCCTGCCAAATGCCTTTCTTGGCAAAAATCTGAATGGGCTAAATTATCCCATTAAATGACAAAGGTTCAAAATTTAGAAGGGAAAAAAAAAATCAGGATTCAAACATACGTAATTTGCAAGAGACTTGCTGAAATACAAATCACATACAATGAAAATTCAGATGACAAACATTGTCGTTGAGTAGAAACGTTAATATCAGGTAAAACTCAGTTGCCTCCTTAGCGCAGTGGGCAGCACATGAGCCTCCGACTCTCAGGTAAAACCCAAGTCACAGACACACTCGCCAGCACAAAGACAGCATCCTGTACTCAGGGAGTATGCATCAACAAGAACAAGACCAACGGTGAGTGGTGCTTCATATACCTGGCACCGTGTTGAACATCTAGCTTTGAGTAATTATGTCATGTATACTAAATATCTAAAAATATTATACCAGGGGCCCAGCATGATAGCCTAGTGGTTAAAGTCCTTGCCTTGAAAGCACCAGGATCCCATGTGGGTGCTGGTTTGTATCCCAGTGGCCCCACTAACCATCTAGTTCATGCTTGTGGCCTGGGAGAGTAGTCGAGGAAGGCCCAAGGCCTTGGAATCCTGCACCCGTGTGGGAGACCCAGAAGAAGCTCCTGGCTCCTGACTTCAGATCGGCTCAGGTCCAGTCATTGCGGCCGTTTGAGGAGTGAAGCAGCGAGAAGAAGACCTTCCTCTCTATTTCTCCTCCTCTCTGTATATCTGACTTTCCAATAAAAATAAAATAAATCCTAAAAACAGATGTTGTATCAGCATAATCACCATGATCATTAAACTTTTAAGAAAATTTAAAACTGTTTAGTTGTTCAGAACTTGAAATCAGTTCTGTCTGCCTCCACAATGAAGATTGGAGAACCGTGAAATACATTCCTATAATGTAAAAATGCATTTAAAATATCTAAATCACCATTTGTTTAATGCACAATGATGCTGAAAAACATCATTATCGTAGTAATAAGATTAGCATATTCCTCATTCAAAGTAAGTAGAATCAGGTAACTCAACAAACCAGGAAGAATCAATACAACTCAGAAAAGAGGAGAAATAAAGCTGAAATCAATGTAACAGGAGGCAGTAAAATGAAGAAAAAAAAACAGAATTGAAGGATAAATATAAGAGGTGGATTTTTTTTTTAATTTGAGAGAACAAATTCTCATCTTCCAACTCAGTTCTTAAATACCCATTGCACCTGGGTCTAGGCCAGAGGAACCCAGTCACCTGAGCCGTTAGCACTGCCTCCCAGGGTCTCTCTCCTAGGAAGCCAGAGACTCGAGCCCAGGCACTCTGATGTGAGGCTCCGGCACCTTAACCGCTATGCTAAATGCCTGCCCAATGGTGTCTCGCAAAGGGCGCAAACAGAACAGTAACACTCCGGCAGAGCTCATCAAGAAAAACTTGAAACATTAAAAATAGGATTTTCTCACCAAGAATCAGAAAAGAGATTCACAGATGGCAAAGCAATTTTTCAAATCACCACAAAGTAATAAATGTGTATAGAGTCCTTGGATGAGAAGTTAGAAATTCAATTAACTGATTACTCTTAAGAAAATACACTTGAAAGTATACCAGTAATGATTCATGACATACATCGGGGAGAAAAAAAAAACCTGTCAAATAATGAATCCAAGGAAAAGCAGTAGAACTGAAAAGTTGTTCTACTTGGGAGGCATGGTAATGCACTCAAACTTTTAAAAAACATTGTTAAGTCCTTTACTTGGATTCTTTCTAAGCACTGAGAAACAGGAAAATGGAAGATTTCACAGATGTTTCCATGAAAATAGCAAAAACTTGGGCCCGGCGCGGGGGCGCAAGTGGTTAAGGTCCTCGCCTTGCACGCCTGGGATCCCATATGGGCGCTGGTTCTATCCCGGCAGCTCCACTTCCCATCCAGCTCCCTGCCTGTGGCCTGGGAAAGCAGTCGAGGACAGCCCCAAAGCTTTGGGACCCTGCACCCGCGTGGGAGACCCGGAAGAGGCTCCTGGCTTCGGATCGGCATAGCATCGGCTGTTGTGCTCACTTGGGGAGTGAATCATCTGACGAAAGATCTTCCTCTCTGTCTCTCCTCTCTGTATTTCCGCCTTTCCAATAAAAAAATAATAAAAATAAATCTAAAACAAAAAATAGCAAAAACTTGTCAAAGATGGCAGAACAAAAAATTTAACGACAAATTCCACTGATATTGAATACAACCTCACAGAACATATACATATATAAAATAAATATAGTTACAAATACATTGACCATATTTTAAATTATATGTTATATATTACATTTGTAGTATAACATATTATATATATACATAATAAGTTGAACCCAACAACAAGAAAAAGACCAGAAGGAATCAGCTACTGGGGAAAATATGCAGAACTAGGCTCACGTATTGTTTCTGGTTTTTACATTGAGTATGTCTTTTTCTTTTGCTTTTTGAAAAGCAGAGCTGCAGATCCAGAGGGAGAGTCATACTAGTTAAGAAAAAGAGATTTTCCATCTGCTGGCACACTTCCTGTTGCCCCCACAATGGCCACAACAGCCAGGGCCTGGGCAAGCCTAAGTCAGGGGTTTCTTCCAGGTCTAGGCTGTGGCTACACTAAGGCACAGACGCAGGGCTATCCTTCTGCACTTCCGCTGCTTTCCCAGGCGCATTAGCAAGGAGTTGGATAAGAAATGGAACAGCAAGGGTCCAGCAGGGTAGCCTAGTGGCGAAAGTCCTTACCTTGAATGCACTGGGGTCCCATGTGGGTACCAGTTTAATCCCGGCAGCTCCACGTCCCATCCAGTTCCCTGCTTGTGGCCTGGGAAAACAGTCGAGGATGGCCCAAAGCCTTGGGACCCTGTACCCGAGTGGGAGACCTTGAAGAAGCTCCTGGCTCCTGGTTTCAGATCGGCTCAACTCCAGTCATTGTGGCCACTTGGGGAGTGAATCAGTGGACAGAAGATCTTCCTCTCTGTCTTTCCTCTCTCTATATCTGATTTCACAGTAAAAATAAATAAATCTTAAAGAAAAGAAAAAGAAACGGAACAGCCAAGACGTGAACACACAGCCATATAGGATGCCACCATTGCAGGCAATGGCTCAACTTCCTGGCACCACAATGCCAGGCCCTGATCATCTGCTTTGAAGAAAAGAAAGAAAAACTAAACTATGGTATGAATTAGCTAAGCTAAGCTCAGCTGTTTGTAGCATCAGCTAGTGAATATTTTCAAGAGGTTTCACCTGGAAGCTAGAACATACACGATGGCTCCCCTCATAATGCATGCATTTGCCAAAACGAACATTATTTGGGGAGGGAGGGAGAGGAGGGAGGCAGTTCAAAATGATGTTGCTAAACTGGATGGCCTGTTCATGTCCCAGCTGCTCTACTTCCTACCCAGCTCCTGCTAATGTGCCTGGGCAAGCAAAAGATGTTCCAAGTTCTTAATTACCACCTACATGAAAGACCTGAATGGACTTTCAAGTTCCTGGCTGCGGCCTTGCCCAGCCCCAGCTGTTAGAGCCACTTTAAGAGTGAACCAGCAGAGAGCACTTAGATTCATTTATATTCTCTCTCTAACACCCTGGCTTTCAAATAAAATAAAATTAAATTTCAAAAACTCTTTAAGGGAGGTATTTATCAACAACCATCCAATAAAGATGAAAGAAGCTGGCACTGGGCACAGCAAGTGAGGTTGCCACTTGAAATGCCTGCATTCCAAATCCTTGCTGCTGAGTTCCGGCGCCCCTTCCAATCGCAGCTTCCTGTGAACACGCGCCTTCACAGGTAGCAGGTGCCTGCCTCCCGCATGGGAGATCCCAGCTGGAGCTCCAGCCTGGCCAAGCTGCGGAAATGTGAGGCGTTAACCAGCGAATAACACATCTGCTTTTATTTACCTCTCTCTGCCTTTCAAATAAATACAGATAATCCTAGAATTTCTAAAAGTATCCAAATAAGCTATTGCTAACAATAGTTAACTAGCCAATGTTGGAATAATAGAAGCTGGCTTAGGTTGTTTTTGGCATGTTCAGCCAACGAAAATTTATGCTGCTATTAAAAATCCTCTCAACAGGAAAAGATGTGTGATACAGGAGAATGTTTGAGGTGTATCACCTAGTACAAAAATAAGGCTATAAGACAATATTATGATACAAGAGTATTTTTGTGAAACAAAAATGAAGAGGCGCACACATATTTATCTACATAGGGAAATACTGGAAGGACAAGACTGTTCTCTTTTTGTTTTTTTCCCCTATCTTTTTCCTATTCTTTTGCCTTGATCGGAACTCAGTGTTGATCGACAGTCCCCTGACCTGCTCGGGAAGCAGAGCCTGGATCCCTGTGAACCCACGGAAGGCCACTGCTAAGAGATCAGGGAAGGAGTATCCAGGCCTGATACCAGAAATCCCCCTGGTATAATCACTGTTACACCAGCTTCCGCTTTGTGTTTGTAACAGCTGGAAAGAAGCAGAAGTGAAGGAGCTGGAACACGGCCATACTGCTGGCCAAGGCTCTCCTGTCATGGCCAATGTGTTGGCTCCCAGTCCAGTAAAGTTTCTTGGCTTTTCCCTCCCACTCAAGTCTCAGTCTGCTCCTCCGGTTCGGAGTTCTTTCTTACTTTTCCCATCATTTGCTCTCCACTTGGGTATTCTCAGAATCGCTGAGAGAACAGGAAGGCTCCAGGAAGGGATCATGTGCGAGATGTTCAAAGACAAAGCGTATCGAAGGTCTCTGTCAGATCCCAGCAGACCAGCCCCACATTCCAAGAATAAACACCAATCCCATCCCAACTTCGCCCTGCAGTCTAAGGGACAAGACGCTGCAAGTTTCCCATCCTGCTCAAAGGTATTGAGCAGGCAGAACCTGACACAGACAACAAGCTGACATCAGAAGACATGGACAATAGTTGAGCACCAATTCCTAACTCAAATCAAATTTCAGAGGTTGCTTTACCCCCTCTCTATCATGTTTTCTGCTAATGCAAAATGGGGCAGGGGGGCAACTCAGCAGGTAACAGCCAGGCCCTACAATGCCAACATCCTCTCTGGGCACCGATTTGAGTCCCAGCTGCTCCACTTCCAATCTAGTTCCCTGCTAATGCTCCTAGGAAAACAATGGAGATTGTCCCAAGTCCTTCTACTCTCATGCAGGAGACCCAGAAGAAATTCCTGGCCTTGATCTGGCCATTGTGGCCTTCGGCAGGTGTAAGATCTCTATGTGCCCCGGCCCTTCCCACCGCCCCACCTTCTGCCCTGTAACTCTTTCAAATAAATAAGTCTGTTTTTTTTTTTAATACCTCCCTATGGACTGCATTAAGTTTCCATAAAAACAAATGCATTCCTCTTTTCATTCAGTGTTTTACGTCACCAAACACTGAACGCATGCAAGTTGAAAAAAATGAATGACTAAAACGCTCTGCCTGTTCAGGCCCTCAGTTTCCTATGAGAAGCAGAGAAATGGGAATGTGAGAGGTTTGAGTTCATAAATAACATTACAAGGACAACGTATGTCGTAGTTTTTTAAAATTAACATGAAGCAGAAATAATTTTGTCTTGGAAATAACATGCTCATCCCTGGAGCTAAAAGCTCTGAGGCTTTGCAAAACAAGGTTTGAGAATCACTGAAGTAAAGCTCATGACCTTAAAACGATTTAATCCAGCAAATCAGCTGACACCGCATCCTGAAGCCACAGAGCCTTTCCTAACAAACCAAGTGGGCCGTTCCTAACATCCAGGACCCAAGGCATGGCAGGGCCAAGGGGGTGTCATGACACAACATTCTTCTAGGACAAATGGAGGTGGGGAAACATTTGTCTCCCAGCATTGAAAATGAGTGTTGCAGTCCTTACCCCAGATCTACTCCCAAGAGTTCTCAGGCACAGACACATCTTCATCACTGAGACCAGGGGAATCACACCACTTATTAACAGGCATTTGTTTCAGCAAATGTCACGGGGAGATGTGGGATCCAGCTGCCTCGCAATTTGCACACACTTGGAGGTTGTTGGTGTTACAGCTCTAGGAGGACGTAGGCAGGGGGGCCTGTGTTTTTTTCACACATTGCACTGGAAAGGATTCTAACTGCACAGAAAGGTAGGCTGTGGGATGTTAGTCAAGTTAAACACTGACAAATTCCTGTCTGGTCCGAGCTTGCAACATTTCTGGGATATTTCCAGTTTAAGAAAAAAAAAAACTCCCTTTCCAGGTTGATCCTCTTTGATGAAATCCTTCATGAAGATGCTCAACACCCTGTCGATCTTCAAGAGCAATTCAGCCCCTAGAAAACTGGGCTCAGGTCTAGAGCTGCACTCACCGCAACTGGTCTTTGCCTGAGAATCTCATGCCTTGGGGAAGGCGCTGGGTACAACGGGTGCAATTGGAAATGCCCACATCCCCTACGCCAGTCTCCGTGCTGCTTGGATTCCAGTTTCCTGTTCATTCATACCCTGAAAGGCAGCAGAGGATTGCTCAAGGACGTGGGCACCTGCCATTCACATGATAGACCCAGACTGAGTTCACGATTTCTGGCTCTGGCCTGGCTCTGCCCGGGATGTCTGCAGTTAAGGAGTAAACCAGCAGATAGGAGATGGCTAGCTCATGCACTCTCACTCTCTCCCCTCCTCCTTCTCTCTTCCTCTCTCCTCCTTCCTTCTTTTCTCTCTCTCTCTCTCTTTCCCCTCTCTCCCTCCCTCCTCTTCAATAAATAAATGAAACTCATTTATCCTACTTCTTGGCTGAACTGTGGATTGTAGAAAATAATAATAAAATCCCAACAAACACCTACACTTCTTGCAGACATCCTCAGTGAAGGAAATCAAGTCAAATAGTTTGGAAAATGCCCAATAGAACTCCTGCATCTCATTAAGATATTTCATTTCTTCCAGAAATAATAACCATTAACATATACTCAATAAGAAAAAAAACTGGAAGCCTGTATAACACCACAAGATAGGCTCTGTTGTTATTATTATTATTTTTTTACCTCAGTGTTATTTTATATTTCAGGAATGAAGAGAATTAAAAACTTAACCAACATCACATATTTAATGAGTGGCAGACCTGGGGCTCAAACCTAAGCATGGAAATTCCAACATCTATTCTCTTAACCATTAACTGCAGATGGATGGAAGGAAGGGAAGAAGGGAGGGAAGGCTGAAAGAATGGACGGATCAGTCATGCTGACTTGCAAGGATGGCATTTACTAGAAAAAGAAGAGATCTAGGCTCTTGCTCTGAAAGTACAAAAGGATTCACCTACTTGAAGGTTTCCATATGCATTGTGCCTGCCTCAACCATCCAACTGTGACACCCACCACTCAACAGCTCCAGCTGTGGAAAAGCTGTCTCAGGGCCCTAAACCCAAGACCACTGGCCTGCACCAGACATGCACACTAGAGAGGCCCTTCCACTCACGCAACAATCTCAAACCTATTACCAACCCACCTACAGAAGCACCTGCTTCGCAAGTGGGGAAGCAGTAACTAACTCCTTACAAAGACAGACAAACCCAGACAAGCCAGAGATGGTCCAGACAGGTTGTGGTTGAGAGAAAACAGACACACCTAAGGTGGTGAAGACAGAGATGGCGAACTAGTGGTTATAGCAAAACCAATGATGCCTGAGCCAGAAGCAGTGGGTTTTGAGGATTTCCTCTCCCCTGGCACCAGCACACGCTGAAAATGGGAAATGGTTATCAAGCGCTGTTGCACTTGCTCGTGGTATTTTGTTAGCATATTCGATAATGGGAATAAGGAAAAGCAACAGAAAAGATAAGCACTAACTGTTCTGGCTTCCTGTGGCCTGGCCCTGTCTGACAACTCAGGAGCCCACGAAACCCTTTCCAAAGACCTTTCAAGAAGTTTTTCTCATCTAAGCCAAGTGTGCCTGCTACTGTTTGCTGCCAGTGTCTCAATGACAACCTTCTGAGGCCCTCATCCTAGGAGGTCAATTGGATCAGAGAGAACATCGGTTGATAGGCAAGGATGCAGCAGCCCACTAAGCAGAAAGAACCTGTGGATGGTGTCCTCTAGTCAAGTTTTACTATAACCAGGTTAGGAACATGGAGCAGAAAGGCCTGGAACTCTAAAGAGAAAGAGATGAGGGAGAACAAAGCAAGCCAGATTCTTATAGTTCACTGGGGATCCAGGGATGCAAAAGGAAAAAAAAAATCAAATGGGAATATAACTACGACCCCACACTGCAGAGAAAAAAAGACCAAGGCTACTCATAGGACTCAGGATCCTGCACGCCCCCGCTGGAGAATCTCCCCAAGAAACGCTGCCTGATACATATTCAGGGCTGGGGATTTAGAGACCCAAAGCCACCGCTGGAAAGAGAATGAAGAGGGCCTGGCAGGAAGGCTCAGCAGCTAAATACTTGCCTTGCAAGCGCCATTTCGAGTAACAGCTGCTCCACTTCCCATCCAGTTACTGCTTGTGGCCTGGGAAAGCAGCAAAGGACCGCCCAAAGCCTTGGGCCCCTGCACTATGTGGAAGACCCAGAGGAGGCTGCTGGCTTCTGGCTTCAGAACAACTCATCTCTGGCCACTGCTGCCACTTGGGGAGTGAACCAGAACACGGGGTTCCTTTCTCTCTGTCTCTCCTTCTCTCTGTAAATCTGCCTTTTCTATAAAAACAAAATAAACCATTTAGAAAGGGAATGACCCCAGTGATTCCAAGTTAAAAACAGGATTTCCTTTTCCTAAAGACCATGTTTGTAGGTAAAGAACCAAGTCAAGCTTCTGTGAAGGAGGGTGGTAAGGAGAGGCCTACACTTAAGAAAAAGAGTCTGTGGGTGCTGTAGTCGGAGAGGAAGGGACGAGAGAAAACACGACGCACAAAAGGACAGAAATGCTAGCAGTGATCATGCAACCGTGTGCTGGGCTCCTGTTGCAACCACAGTCTGTCCAGCTTTGACATTATAGTCCATGCTTCACAACAAGGCTGGGAGTTCAAGCTGAAGGTAAAGGGCCTTGCCCAAAGTCACACAGGCCTGCACTTGACCTGTGCCTGCCACATTCTAGGAAACATGAGTTTCCTAGAATCATGGATGCAAGGAAAAGATCTAGGTAGGAAAAATCTCTGCCAAGAGCAGGGTTTATGTGCAAGTCCATTCTCCCCACAGAGCTCAGCTAACATCAATGAGCAGCAAAGAAGATGGCAAAGGGACACCTTTTGATACAAAGGTTGATTTAAATCCCACCTTTGTGGCCTGAAGCAAACCTATTAACCTCTCAGGACCTTCACTGTAATCCGATAACAATAACACACTTGTCTCCAAGGGTTGATTTCAAGGGATTCGGAGAGAAAATAGATGCAATGATATTAGCCCAGCTCCAGCACAGGACGATCGATACGCGAAGAGTCAGCTCTCACTAATGCTATCAGCATCCCGCTCCCCAGACGTGCTGGTGCCCAGCACAGAATCAAAAATAAATACACCAAGACCAGGTCATTTTACTGCAATCTGGTGATGGCTCCTAGGATTTTTAAGGATTCTAGAAAGATTGTCCCATTAGCTTTCAAATGGCTTTAATCGTACATTTCCCAGCACATACTGGCTCTCATTTCTCATTAAAAAAAAAAATCAGGAGCAGGTATTTAGGCTCACCCCTTAGAGGCCATTTGGAATGCAAGCATCCCACATCAGAGTGTTTAGGTTAGCGTCGTGGCTTTGTTCCTGATTCACCGTCCCATTAACATGCACCCTGGGCGGTACCGGATGATGGCTCAGGTAGCTGGTCTCTGCCACCCACACCAAGGTCCCAGACTGAATTCTAAGCTACAGGTTCCTGGCTTCAGTCTGTCTGCTGCAGGCATCTGGGGGCTAAACCAGCAAATGGAAGCTTGCTCTTTCTGTCTCTCTGTCTGTCCCTAGCTTTCGCTTTTTTTTTTTTTTAATCCAGTACAGATACAGATTCGTATGGGGATGGAGAAAAGCTGGTAGCACAGCAATCAGAACTGACATAAACCAGATGGAATACAGAGAAAAGAAGCAGCTATGGAAAGCAGCAAAAAACCTCTAGATCTCCTGTCTGCATATAAAAAACACAAAACTGATGGGGTTGGTCAGGGGGAAAAAAAAAAAACAGAACAGAGGCTGGCGTTGTGACACAGTGAATACAGCAGCAACCTGTAACACTAGCACCCCATCTGTGTGCTTGCTCTTGTTAGGGCTGCTCCACTTCCAATTCAGTTCCCAGCTAACGGTCTGGAAAAAGCAACAGAAGACGGCCTAAGCGCTTGGGCCCCTGCCACCCACAGAGGAGATCCAGATGAAGCTCCTGACCATTGCAGCCACTTTGAAAGTAAGTCAACAGATGGAGGGCTTTTCTTCCTCTCTTTCCCTCTCCCCTTCCCTCTCTTTCTTTCTGGAACTCTTCTTTCAAATAAATAAATAAATCTATGTTTTAAAAAGCATAAGTGTTGGGACATTTGACTTCTAAAGAAATAATGAATAGGGCGTGGCATGGTAGCCTAGTGGCTAAAGTCCTCACCTGGAATGTGTGTGGATCCTATGTGGGTGTTAGTTCATGTCCTGGTTGCTCCACTTCCCATCCAACTTCCTGTTTGTGGCCTGGGAAAGCAGTCGAGGACAGCCCAAGGCCTTAGGACCTGCACCCATGTGGGAAGACCCAGAAGCTCCTGGCTCCTGGCTTCGGATAGGCTCGGCTCAGGCCATTGTAGCCAATTGGAGAGTGAACCAGCAAACAGCAAATTTTTC
The DNA here is from genome assembly GCF_017591425.1 of Ochotona curzoniae. Lineage (NCBI taxonomy): Eukaryota > Metazoa > Chordata > Mammalia > Lagomorpha > Ochotonidae > Ochotona > Ochotona curzoniae. The sequence continues at coordinate 12,008,000 of NW_024465421.1, forward strand.
TGTTTCTCCTTCTCTCTGTAAATCTGACTCTCCAATAAAAAGGAAAGAAATAATGAGAGTAAAGAGGAGAAGTCCCACTGGGAAGACTGAGGCAGCCCTGGTGCATAACAGGCTCTAAGCAAAAACACGTATTGTTGTTGTTGCTACTAACAGTTTCTTGAGTGACACTTCACAAGCGTCATCCTACATCGTCTTCTCAACAGACTCTGAAAGGTCAGCATTGTGATGACCTTTCGTTGGCTGACGAGGAAATCCGAGTCTAGGGAAATCAAATAACTTTGTTCCCACGGTCATTAGCCAGCAACTCTAGGATCCGAATCCGGGTTTGTCCAAATCCCAAGGCCCTGTCCCTAAACCCTCCCCTTCATATCCATCCAACCATCAATAGCTGCTGAATTAATTTACAAGCCCCTGAACGAAAGAGCAACTTAGAATGTCCCAGAAGGATGATCAAGATTCCAGATTCCTCCTTGGAATGTTGCAATCAAACAAGGAGCTTAAAGGGACAAGCAAAGAAAACGTGCACGTTTCTCGAATGAAGTGATGGATGTCAGCCAAAAGAAGCAAAAACAAAAACAAAAACAAAAAAACCCAGGGCCAGAAAGGAGGTGGGGATTTACCGCCTTTGGAAACAATAACATATATACATATAACAATATACATGAAAATGCTAGTTCCTGCATTTGTACATACATGGTGGAGGGGAATCTGTGGAACTTCTGGAGAGATTTGCTCCCATCAAGGATGCCCTAGACACAGGGAGGGTAGACATAGCACCCCAAGAAAGGCATGGGTGCCAAAGCCAAGGTTAGGGTTCAAATTTTAATTCTCTAACTTCACATAAGTATCTTACACTTTCTGAGCCTCTGTCATCTTATGCATAACTGTGCTGCCAATGAAACAGCCACTAGCCACATGTGACCACTGAGTATTTGCACTGTGGTTAGTGCTGAGATGCGCTCTATATATATAAACACACACACACACACACACACACATATATATATATGTACAGTGCACTAAATATTTTTAGAAAAGTAGCAAATTATCTCATCATAATATTATAGAGATTACAAGTTGATAAGATCATACTGTCCTCAAGATTATCCAAATTAATTTTACATGTTTCTTTAGGTTTTTGAAAATGTAGCTGCTTAGGACATGATGACTACATGTGTGACTCACACGGCTCACTGTTCCCCAGGGTTATAGGAAGTTCAGAGTGTTACATGCAACAGCATCCCACTGTGGCCTAAATCCCCTCCTTCTCAATACATCTAATCTACCAGCCCAGGTCTCTCCACTGCCTGCTAATACCATAATCAAGACATTACCATCCTCTCTCACCTAAATGTCTGCAATTGCCTCCTAACTCATCCTCCTTCCACCCCAGCCACACAACCAACCATTCTGCATTCAGCACCCAGTGGAAGATGTTTTAAATACAAATCCTTTCTATCTGCCCTACCTAAATCCCTCCAAGAACCCCCACCACACGGGGCACAGAAGTTCATCCTGGCCTATGGGGTGTCACATGATCTCTCACCTCTTCCCCATTCCACACCCACCAACACATCCCAGCCATGCCAATCACAGCTGCTATGTGCCTCGGGACCTTTCCTTCACTCAGCCCAGGCCCAGAATGGCATCCATGTAAACCCCACATGCCAGGCTGCTCCTCATCCTACAGCTCCTGCCAGGAAGGCCTGTCACGGAGTGCGCAGCCACTCGCCACATCGCTCTGCCATGAAATCCCAATTTGATGTCTTTATATTGATCACAAATTAAACTCACTCTGTGTTTATTTGACTTGCTTATCTGTATATTGTCTGTCTCCTTACTGGAATATCAACTTGATGAGCACAAGGACTTGTCTAAGCCATTCTACCCCACAGCCTCACTTGGGTGACTAGAACAAGGCTGGTTTCCAACAATCACCGATGTACTGAATGGATGCATTAGCTCAAGCTGCAGAGAAACTAGAGGTTAGGTTTCTACAAAAGTCTTCCCAACTCAGTTTCTGCCTTCAGCAATTCCAAAAGAATGGAAAGCACGGTCTCAAAGAGACATCTGCACATCTATTTCCATATATATGCACAACTATATTCACAGAGCAGTATCCACAAGAGCCAAGAGGCAGAAGCAATCACGTGTCCACTGAGACTTGAAAAGATAAGCCCCTGACACATCCTAAAACCTAGAGGAACCTTGAGAACATTAAGTAAAATAACCCCATCACACAAAAAGGCAAATACTCTGTGATCCCACTTACATGAAGGAGCTAAAGTCATCAAACTCATAAGGAATAGAAGGTTGGGTGTGGCATTGTGGTGCAGCAGGTAAAGTCCACCTTCTACAGCATCAGCATCTCACAGCAGGTGCACTTCCCTGCAAATGCACCTGGAAATGCAGCAGAAGATGACCCAAATGCTTAGAGTTTGTCACTCCCATAGATGGAGTTCCAGGTCCCAGGCTTCAGCATGGCCCATGGTGCTGTCTGAAGGAGAGGGGAAATAGGAACTTCTAGGTAATGGATATATAGATTCAGTTCTACAAGACAAAAAGACTTACGTGATCTATTGCATAACAATGCGAACACAGTCAAAACTCTTAAAAATAGTTACAAGGGCAAACTTTAGAATGTTTTTACGACTAGTTTAAAATTAAAAAAAAAAAATTTTAATCAATTGTCCATCTATCCCAAGGAATAAAATGGAGAACAATAACTAAATCTATTCAAAAGAGGAAAAAGCATAAACAACAGGAATTGGGAAAACTCCAGAGATATCAGGAACTGAGAAAGGGCTTTATCAACGGCCTTGCCCATTCTTTGGCCTTCATCTTAGAATTGCAGAACAGAAACCATGAGCATCACAGAGTAAGCCAGGGGAAAAGCAAGGAGCCGGTACCATGGCACAGCAAGCTAAGCCTCTGCCTGTGTGGTGCTCTACTATAGAAGCAATAGTTGTGTCTGGCTGATCCACTTCTGATCCAGCCCGTGCTAATGGACTGAGAAGGTAGCAGAGGATGGCTCATCTGGGAGACCCCGGCTCCTGGCTTCAGATCAGTTCAGCTCCAGCCCTTGTGGCCAGGTGAGTAGTGCACCAGTGAATGGGAAATTTCTTCATCTTTCCTCCCTGTAAATCTTTCAAATAAAAATAAATAAATCTTTTTTTATAAAAGAGAAAAGGCAAATACTACTTTTAGAAATCCTGCCGGAAAACATCTAGAAAGCTGCTCTGAGGACACAATTAGGGAAACAGGGATGCTTATCCAAGCTCTCCCGGTAACAGAAGAGGTGGAGAACACACTCATGGGTATCCAGAGGACACCTGTTCTGCTACAGGCCGTCCAGCATTGTTCGCTCCCTCTGCATCTGGTCACATTCCACAACGAATATGTGCTGCCTCTTCAATGAGAAAGAATTTTTAAAGAAGAAAGTACAGCAGGGGAAAAAAATGTTTATGAGGGAACGGGGGTGGGGGGCAGTTTCCAAAGAAAATTCTAGTACCCTACTTCTTGGACTAAGAGTAAAAATTATAGCAGAGGAAGAACTCCGAGTAAGGAAAAGAAAATACAAAGCTTTGGTTATATAATTCAGTCAGATAACGCAAAAGCTGCCAGACACCCACAGAGACCCACACAGCCCTTTTGGAACTCAAACCAGGGCAGAGAAAACACACAAAACAGCCACAGGACCCATCCAAAGATGAGAGATGAAGCACGCAGAAGCCCAGAGACAAAGATGTTCAGTGGAAAGAAAATGAGAGGAGGCAGGAGGCATTAGCACTTCTTTCAGGTACCAGCACAGTCCCTGCAGGGAACGAGCATTCACAAAGCTCTCGGCCCACACCCTTTCCTGGGAGCCCCTATAATTAAGCTAATACCAAGAGGAAGGAGCCCTTTTATTTAGCTGTCATCTGCATGAGCACAAGAGGTGAAGCAGGCAGCGCTTCTAGCGGAGAAAAGAACCAGCCAGGAGCCTGCCAACTGTTCTAGCTTCTATGACAATGCCTGCCCTGAGAAGGGAATATACAAGACTAGGTAAGGTGGCAGTCCCAAAGTTCCATCAACATTCTCATCGTCATTATCATCCCATTTACATCATGTGTTCCATGCCAGGCACTGTTCCACACGTTACACAAAAGTCCGCTGGATCTACAGGGATATGCCAAGACACTCCCTGCCCCCCGTGGATGCCTGAAACCATACGTGACAACAAACCCTATACACAAACGCTGCAATCCTGTGACAGTTGATCTGATAAGCAAGGCGGCTACTAAGTGGTTAATGGTCAGCCAGTGTCTTTAGTACAGATATGCTGGAAACAGAAATGAGTCATATCATGGGTCCAGGACAGTGCGAGATCTCCATCGCACTACCCAAAAGAGAACTTCTGAATTGTTTCTTTTTAGAATTTTTTATTTAATATTTTCAGATCCCAGTTGATCTAAAACTGCAGCTAGCTGAGGATTGCTATCTATTTTATTTTAATTAATAAATCCGGTTTGCATTGGATCGTTGCTTTGTTTTCAGGTGTCCCTGTGGTCTCCAATGTTGGATGGACTTTAGCTGAACATGTATCCTCTGGATACCCATAAGTGTGTTCCCCACCTCGTTTTATTTTAGTTTAGTTTAATAAATGACAAAGCCAAAGTTCAAATGCCGGGTAGTGTGGCTTCAAAAGCCAGGCTCACGACCAACTCCTGCAGCATCCTCTTGGAAATCCAAGACTACCAATGACATCAGCTTACAGGAAATTCATCTCAAAGAAAAGCTGACTCTCGCTACCCCTCGTCATAAGCAATGAAAATAGCCTGAACTTAGGAAAACCACCTTCCCATCTCCACATTCCCTACTATTTTAATCCAAGGTCCAGGCACTCTCCACTTTGTAAATATCCACAAAACAGCTCCGAGGCATGGATCATCCCTGGACTCAAACACCACATTTTGAAACAAAAGAGACAAAGAGAGATTGCTCACCTGCTGATTCAGGCCCCAAATGCCCTCAGCAGCCAGGACTGAGCCAGACTACAACTGAGGGCCTGGGACTCCACTTGGGTCTCCCTCGCGAGTGAGAGAGAGCCAAAGACTTGAGCTATCACCTACTGCCACTTAGGAAGCAGGGAACTGTATCTCCAGCAGAGCCACAACTCAAAACCAGGGATTGCAACAGGGGCTGCAGGCATCCAAAGTGGTACATTAAATGCTGTACCAAACACCTGCCCCACTATTCTGCCTCTTAATATCAACTGCAGCCAGAGCAAGCCAAACTGCACCTTGTGGCTGTGTGACCTGCAGAGAGCTAGCTGACCTCTCTACACCTCCATTCCCAACCTGTAAAATAGGGATGGCTGTACTTACAGTCAACCCTATAGACCTTCACAAACACTTTGACTTTCTAGAATTCATTTATAAACTCCACATCAATACACACGGAGCTTTGATGAACAATTCACAGATGTATACACACCACTGAAATAGTAGGGTCATCCAACACACATGTTCCCAGCTGAGGGAATATGAAGTTCTGTTTTCTTGCTCTCACTCTCATGCTGGAAACAGGAGCTCTTTGGGCAGTATATTAGTACACATGTCTCACGTTTATGTGCTTCTTTTTCACTTTTTCATTTTAGAGATAGATACATCTCCCTTCCATTGATGTACTCCCCAAATGTCCACACTGGCCAAAGCTGGGAACCAGTAACTCAATCTAAGTCTCCCACGTGGATGACAAGGACCATTTGAGCCATCACCTGCTGCTCCCAGGGTATGCTGGAAGCAGAGCCAGGGCTCAAATCCAGGCGCATTCTAACTGGCATCTAAGCAGCTAGGCCAATGGCTATCCCTGTTGGCGGTTCTGCTACAATGTAGTCCCAAGAACAGTGTTCTCCAGTGTTTCCAAAGTTCAAGAATGCAATCATTACAATCCACTGCCTTGAGTCCCAGGAGAATCCTGGAGGAAGAGATAAACACCAAGTGATATTCCAATATCATCCTGTTTTTCAAAAAAGAGTGAACTCTGTAAACAAAAGAACAGGCATAAGGAGAGTATGGCCTATCAGACTAATTCCTGCTTCCTGCTGGGTGTGTTCTGTTTGGGGACTGTTGCTAATCCAGTGTGCAGGGGAAGCATGATACCAAGGCCCTGGACTTTACCAAAGCCTTCCTCAAGACAGCTGGTGATGTCTTCCAGGAGTGATGGGAAACAGGCTGTCTTTTCATTCTGAGGGTCTGGTGAGAAACTAGGATTCCACAACCAAACAGTTCATTAGTGCACTGAACCTGACTCGTGCAATGAGCCTTCAGGGGAAGTAAAGTAAAATGACATACACACCTGTTTCACGACTGAGCCTCCCCGGTAGACATGGGACTTGTCATTGATGCCCATTGGTGAATGGTCACCATTGTACCTCCTATTCCTAGCACTGTGCCCAGAGCACAGGTAGTGGTTTACAACACTGTTCCCTGTGCATAAATGAGCCCACCAGTTGGTGAGAGACCTCTACAAAAACTGCCAAAACAATTGCCTTCAGGGTTGGTCAAATGAAGCAAACAAGGAGTACAGAAGAGGCCGTGTGGATCCAAGAGGCTCAACTACTTCTTGATCTAGCCCTGATGTCATGAGGAAACACAGGACCTGGCTCCAGGTGCCTGTTTGGGGAGTTTGGATGACCAGACCTTTCTATGGAAATAATTAAATGGAATAGGTGCTTGGCTTCATAGTCAAGACACGGTTTGTGTCGCTGGCATCCCATACTAGAGTGCCTGGTTCAAGTTCTGGCTACTCCATTTCTGCAAATGCTCCTCCTGGGAAGCAACAGATGACGACGGCTCAAGTACATGGGTGCTTGTCACCCACATGGAAGACCTTATGGAACTATGGGCTCCTGGCTTCAACCTGCCCCAGTCCTGACTGTCACAGGCATTTAGGAAGTAAACCAGTGAATGGAAGATCTGTGAATGTGTGTATGTTTCTCAATCTTTCGTATAAATTTTTTTAAGTTAAATACAGAAACTGTATTATGAAATCTTCCTATTTTGAAATGTAAACCTTTTTTTTTAATGGGATGACTCACTTGAAGCAAAATCTGTCTAGGGAAAGATTCAGTCCTTGGACACTCATGGTGAGCTCTGCTGAGAAAGAACCCTGGGTTGTCATATCATAAGACTTGGGAAAAGGATCAAATAAGTCAAGTTCAAAACAACACGCCATGCAGCAGACTAATGACCATGTCGAAGACAGAAGCAGGATGTTAAACGTTGGTAATTAAATGGATTGAACACAAGCACATAAGGTCCAGAAGCCCCACTGACAAATCCAGGAAGACAACCTGGATTAAGAGGTTCTCATTTGGAAGATCTGGTACATCACAGGAGGGTTTCATTAGACAGAAAGCTCAGTGAGTCAGCAATCTGAGAGGGTTGCCAAAAAAGAGTTAATGATTTCCCATTAATTGGAGAATATCATTACATCAGTGATTGCAAACTGGCGACTCACATTATGCTTGGCTTGCAAGTTATTATTTTGTCTTGCTCTTAAAAAGATTAATAAATTCTAATACTCTTAAAATAGGAAATTTCCCATCAATTGCCTAACTTCCCGTCACTATTGAGGGACCGGGGTGAGGAGAGAAGAATCTGGCACCACTAGGTGAGTTCCCCTTCTGGCATTAAAAGACTTGAGCAGAGCAGTGCTCAAAGACATAACTGCCTTGGGTTCTGACATAGTCTTCCTACCTGCTATGCTCTCCTCATCACCACAGTCGCAACAGACCCATTCACATCACATCTGGACTGCCACTTTCCCTCTGGGACACCTCAATCCATGCAACGTTTTTTCTCATAATACACATGTGCCATGAACTTTTGGAAGACCTCCTAGACATGGATTTCAAAAAACGATTGCACCAAAATATATAATCACTTTCATTTCATCTTCTACAAGCTTTTATAGGAGACTGGACGGTTCATGCTGAATCTGTAGTAAGGCAAAAACGTAGAGGAAGTGTGCCGGGAACTGTCCTATAGAAGATGCACAAACAAGGTGGAAAAGCGAGGACAGATTAAAGAACAAGTGGTTCATCCATAGAACAAAACTCTGTGCGGCCTTTTCTTAATGCTTATTATGCCATAACATGGAAAGATACATGTTATTGATCTGAGGGGGCCAGCGCTGGGATGCAGCAGATAAAGCTGCTACCTGCAGGCCAGCGTCCCCAAAAGGTGCCAGTCCATGTCCTACCGTTCCACTTCTAATCCAGCTCCCTGCTCATGGCCTGGGAAAGCAGCAGAAGATGGCCTGAGTGTTTGGACCCCTGCCACCCACATGGGAGTAATCATTCACTCCCTTTATTGGTACGTGAAGAAAATCAGGCATAGAGAAATGAAATGAAGTAACTTCCCAAAGTTTGCCCAGCCAAGAAGTAGCAGAATTCAAATATGAACCCAAATGACGCAATTCAAGGAGGTCTTACATGCAAGTAGATACTAGCCCACTTCTCGACATAAGCTAGTCCAAGTGAATTTCCAACACTTTTTCTCAAAACGACTGTCCTGAGCCACAGGGACCACACAGATCGTGAGGGGAAAGCAGCCACGTGGCAGCTGGGAACCCTGCCAGCTCTTCCTGCTAAGCTGGCCAGCAAGACATCATTTCCTGCAGCCAGGGGGTGCTCCCAGGCTTTGGAGCCTGCAGGCACAAAGCAGAGCCACGAGGGCCTGATGTAGCTAGCATCGGCTCCACAAATCTGTACACTGAGCATCCACAGTGCAGCACCTGCCACTCCAGGTACTGGGAAAAAAAAGGGCAGCCAGGGACCTTCTTTCTCAAAGCTTGTATCTTGGAAGAGAAACAAACCATCTTACATCGCAAGGGATCCTATGAAAGGAGGAAATAAAAATGAGCTGATGGCATAAGAGTGTGGGGAGGTATCAGGGACTGGAGCTTTGTACAGTAACCTAGGAGGGCTGAGACTGAGCTGCCTGCCACACTAGTTCTGCAGCAGAGATGCAGAGAGCAGCAGGGGGAAGCTTGGTAAATTCACGGAGCAAAGGGAGGGAGGCAGGCAGCATGGCTGGAGCCCACACTGCACAGTATCTCTCTGGGCATCTTTGTGTGCTTGGCAAGTAGAAAGATGACTGCAATGCAGCCCTCTTGCCTCCAGGAACTCACAGGCTAGCAAAGGACAGAGCATGGTCAGTTGCAAAAATGGCCAACTGTTCATCATTCCTTGCATCCACACCCTTTAAGATTGAACTTGGCAGTTCCCCCCCCCATAAGGTAGCATTCAAGCCCACTGCCTTACTCTGCTCTACTAGGGAACCATCTGGCTCCTGGGTCATATAACCCCCACCAAAAAAAAAAAAAAAAATTCATCTGGCCCTTCCAAGGCAACCTCAGGCAGGATTTGGAATTCAGTACCTCTATAGCAGGATCATTTTTAAGTTGGCAATTTTATACAGTCTTGGATGATGTTTGTAAGTATGACCCTTGGAAAGAAAAAAAAAAGCATTCTCCATTCTGGTCTGAGGTGTGGATTTGGAGCTGGCAGATATGCCATTCTGAACAGAGTCCTTGCATGGCAGTGCTTTGGGGCCTCCAAGCTTGTCCAAGTACTGCACAAGCAAGAACAAGCTGACTTCTGCATGGGAGATGCATAAGGCCCTCCCCTCTGTCCCTCCAGCTCACATCCATCCAAATACCAGACATGTGAGTGGGCCCTCCTAGGCCAAACCAAGACCCAGACAACTAGCTAGCTGGCCACAGATTCGCAAGCAAGCCCAGCCAAGTCTTGGAAACCCGAACACTAGGTGGTTACAAAAAAGTAAATGAGTGGGTGGGGTGCTTGGACAGAGAGAAATACCAAAAGCAGAGTGCACACAACCAGGAACAGCTCCTAGGAGTCTGCTATATGGCTGTGCCCAACAGCCCTGCTAGGACAGCCTAGCTGCTGATATGTCCTGACACAGCCCAGCCTGAAGTTCAAGAGCAACAACTGCTCGTCCCCTTAAGCCTTCATGGGAAGATCCCAACGAAGCAGCAAGAAGCAGTCTCTGGTTAGAGACATGCTGCCCTTAGAATCAAATAAAGCTGGCCTTAAACCCCAACCCTGCCTCTTACCGGCTGGGATTAAATTGCTCACACTGTCCAAACCTCTGCTTACAGATGCTGCAGTCTGCTGCATGCTTCCCTCCCAAATTCACATATTGGGACTTAACCCCCCCAGGTGATGATATCAACAGGTGGGACTCTTGGCAGGTGATCGCGGATGGGATCAATGCTCCCATCAAAAGTACTTGGCGGAGACAGTCCAGATCCTTTTCCTCTTTTGAGGAAAACATGAAGCTTAAAAAAAAAAAAAAAAAGATTCGTTGGGGTTGTTTTAGAAGATGGTTTGATTTAAAGGCAGTGTTAGAGAGAGGCTGCTTCATTCTTCAAACGGCTTCCATGGCCATCACCAGGCCATGCCACAGCCAGGAGCCTGGAACTCCATCCAGCTCTCCCACACAGGTGATAGGAGTCCATGCTTGGGCCAACCTTGCCCACATTTCCAGGCACATTAGCAGGGAGCAGAATTGGCAGCAGATGAGGTAGGACCTTCACTGGTGCCCAGATGGAATTTCCTGTGGGGACTGAACCCATTGCACTTACAATGCCTGCTCCTATTGTTTTGTTTTGTTGTTCTAAGAAAAAGACATGGAACACACAGACTACAATAGATATCTAGAAGGTCAGAACATTCCAGAACAGTGAAATAAGGAAGAGAACATTGGGTAGGACCTGGAATTCAACTTGACCCATTCAGATTCTAACCTAGTCAAGTTGCCAGCCAGATGACTTTACTGATGATCTTTTGCTAGGAAAGGCTGCAATAACAAGCAACCTCGGAATTCTACTAACTGATGTTAGCCAAATTCTATCTCTGCTTCCTGCACTTGCCACTACTCTAAGACTCCATCTCATGAGTCTTTTCTATTCCAGGGCATAAGCTTGGGACAGGGCCCTTTCCTGTGATTAAAGCACAGGAAGTGGGGGACGGGGGAAGCTTCTGCATAGGTGTAGAGTGTATGGCATCAGTTCACACTCTATTGTCCAACTCCGTCTCTCGGTCAAGTTCCATATCCGTAGGGCAGGAAAACACATCTCTCCTGCAGAGAGACAATGTAAGGTACACAACAACAAGTGTGATGTGTAATTCTCTTCCAGGAAGAGGAGCGAATAACGGAGACAATAAAACTCAAAGCACCCCAATGACCTTGGGTCCCTCATTTCGCTTCTACTTGTCCATCTGTGAAACACCCTTCAGAGCCAAACTCATAAATAACACACTGTCCGTCCCCTTTCTCTTCTTCTGAGATTCACTCAACAGCCCAAACCAAATTCAGAAAGTTCTAAGGAGACCAACTGTATTTAGATGTTAGTCCAAGGCCTGTGACCAGCCAAAACCATGCCCAAGTATTCCTGATTCTTCATATGAGCTAAGCATCTGCCTGAGTCAACCACAATGCACTTCACACTATTCATATTCCCCACTCTGCAAAAATGCTATCAAACAAGCGCTTACCAGCCCTGGAACTAGAGAAAAAAACCCAGAGGTACGATGATTTCATTCATTGACATCATAACATGAGTGTTGTAAGGGCATATATTTAAGATGTATTTATTTTTATTGGAAAGGCAGATTAACAGAGAGACAAAAAGATGTTCCATCCGCTGGCTCACTCCCCAAGTGGCCACAACAGTCAGAACGGAGTCAATCCAAAATCAGAAACCAAGAGCTTCTTCTGGGTCTCCCGTATAGGTACAGGATCCCAAGGCTTTAGGCCATCCTCTGTTGCCTTCCCAGGCCACAGGAAGAGAGCTGGACAGGAAGCGGAACAGCCGGATCTTGAACCAGCGTCCGATGGGATACTGGTGCTTGCAATGGAAGGATTAGCTAATAGAGTGATCCTGCAGAGCCTGAGCGCATACATTTTAGAATGTAAATGATGTACTCCTAAGTTGCCAGTTCTGCGACCTTGAGCCTCCAGTTAGACGAAACAGAGACAATAAACTATTTAACTACTAGGTTACTGAGAGAATTAAATGAGATAATTCATGTCGTGTTTACCTCTTTGGCCCACATAAATACTCAATAAATAGAAACACCTATTAATGCCAGACAATGTCCCAGAGCATAGAAGTTCAAGTATTTGAAACGAACATTTGGCTTCCAGTATAGAGACACTGTTGCTTATAATTGCTGTGCAAGCCTGAGTGCTTCCCACTCTGAGAGTTTCCCACTCTGTACCATGGGGTCAGTGCACCACTCCCTGGGAATCCTGTCAAGAGAGCCTTGCCTTGCCTGTCTAGAAAAGATTTTCAATTCCCTTTGAAGGAAGCACAAGGTGCAGAGGTCATTTCTGGAAGAGAGAAATGGATGTGAACCGTGGCAGCTGGCTTCTGCAGCCTTCAGTTCACAGCACCACACCGCAAAGGGCTGCCCTCTAGGTACAAGGAGGGTCTGTCAACAGACCCTGAGCTGTGAGCACTTGAGCTGCTGCCTGGGACGCTGCTATCACATAGGGAGTGCCGAGGTTGGAGTCCTCGCTCCACTTTAGATTCAGCTTCCTGCTAAAGTGAACCCTGGGAGGGAACACGTGATGACTTAAGTACTTGGCTCCCTGCCACTCAATTGGCATGTGCCACTCACATGGGAGGCCTGTATAGAGTTCCAGGCTCCCTGGTTGAGCATGGGCTGGACCTAGCTATTACAAGCAGTTGGGGAGTGAAGTAGTGAAAGGAGATCTCTCTCTCTCTCTCTCTTTTACTTCCCCCTCTTCTTCCTTCTCTCCCTCCCTCTCCACCTGTCATTGTTTTGAACTAAGTCCCCTGCTTTAGGTAAGGTGGATGTTGTAGCAGCCCAGTTATGTTTTTGGTTTTTTTTTTTTTTCTATCTCCTACCTGGAAGACTTGTCACCAATTACTTGGAAAAGAGATGAATAATTAAGTAGACTTCTCTCTAGAGATACCAAGTGAAAGTGTCTGGCTCACAGCAAAAAGTTTGCAATAATATTCTCCCTGTGGCTCACAGTAGCTGGAGCTGTGCCTAAGTCTGCTCAGGCTTTCAACGTTTGCCCTTGGATGCACAAATCACGACCTTGAGCTAGTTGCTTTATCAGAGCCTCAGTTTCCTCAGCTTTCAAGTGGGACTAACTGCAGAAGCTTCGTAAGGATTCAAAAGCTAAACCCACACTGGGGGAACCAAGCACGGCAGGCAGTGGAGGGACATAGCACTCGGGGAAGCGCATACAATCAACGTAGGATTGGTGTCCGGGAAATGGAAGTAAAAATTCTACAAATCATTAAGAAAATGCAAAAAGACCAAGGAGGACACAGAAGCCTTGTGGCACAATGCGTTAAGCTGCAGCCACCCCATAGGAGCACCAGTTCAAGTCCTGGCTGCTCCACTTTCAGTCCGGCTCCTCACTCACATACATGGGAAAGCAGCAGAAGACAGCCCAAGTCCTTGGACCCCAGTCACCTACACAGGAGCCCTGGATGGAGTCCCAGATTCCTGGCTTCCACCTGGCCCAACCATAGCCATTACAGACATTTGGGAACTGAATAAGTGCATGGAATATCTCTCTCTCTCTCTCTCTCTCAATTTCCCTGTTTTTATGTATGCCACCCCATAAATGTTTACTTTTTTTAAGAAATAAGATGTTAAAAAGTAAAACAAACACAAAAACGAAATCAACATGTGGAAGCATGTTCCATCTCACTAGTCACCAACAAAATTAAAATGAAATGTCACTTTTCTTCCATCGGGTTGGCAAAAATATGCAAGTCTGATCATATCATGGTTTGGGAAAGACGCAGCGAAACGGAAACGCGCAGTGCTGGTGGGAGGGTATGCCGGTCCAGCCACTTCAGGGAACATTTGGTGATACCTATTAAAAGCTGAATCATACGTAATGCTGCGTGGCCAAATCATTCTACTTGTCAGGAACTAGAAAAATGCTTGCATATGTGTGAGACATATGTGTGATTCCAAAAAAGCACCAAACTGCTCATCAACAAGGGGGAGTGGCCACATACATGGGAGAAAGTTCCTACAATGGGACCAGGGAGTGTCAAAGGGAGACACGAATCTTCCAAACAATGGTGCCCTGCAGAGAAGGAGGGACACCCAAGGCCAAGGTCTCCAGCTTTCTCCAGGATGTGTAATTTTTATCCGGATCAGATCACACTCAGACATTTCTTAGGAGCTTATTTTTTTTTTTAACAAGACAACCTCACTGTCTCATTCCCGGTGTATTTTTCTAGCCAGCTCCAGAAGCAACAGAAGCTGTGCTTGGAGATCAATATGACCATAATTATTACCACGTGACTGAGGCTTCCTCTTGAGTCCGGCCAAGAAAACGGTCAACCACGGCACACCTGGGGCCGGTTGCTGCCTTGACAGCCTAAGCAGCTACATGCCTCCCCCTTCCAAGAGATGAGCATGCAGTGAACTGTCAGTCGAGTTAACAATTGCTGCTCTTCTTTGTTAAACCAAGCACGAACAGAAGGGAAAACACCTCAGGAATGGTGGACGAGTGAAAGGCTAGTCCAGCATTAGCATAGGGAGCCTGGGGGCCACGTGGCCATCCAGGAAGGATTCCTTAACTCAGAAAGAGGAGGATGGAAAGTGTCTAAAAGATAGATTCCAACGTGACAGCCAGAGCCCTTCATAGCCTAAGCTCAGGTTCATCCTTCCAGAACCTTCTCTCAGATCTATGCAGCCCAAACGGCAGATCTGTGTAAAGGAAGTGAGTTATGAAAATGAAGGGGGAGGGGCCCTATGTGATAGCCTAGTGGCTAAAGTCCTTGCCTTGCACACACTGGGATCCCCTATGGGTACTGCTTCATGTCCCGAATGCTCTGCTTCCCATCCAGCTCCCTGCCTGTGGCCTGGGAAAGCAGTCGAGGACGGCCCAAAGCCTTGGGACCCTGCACCCGCGTGGGAGACCTGGAAGAGGCTCCTGGCTTCAGATTGGCTCAGCTCCAGCCACTGCAGGCACTTGGGGAGTGAACCAGCAGATGGAAGATCTTTCTGTCTCTCCTTCTCTCTATAAATTTGCCTTTCCAATAAAAATAAATAAATATTTAAAAGAAAGGAAGGAAGAGAGAGAGAGAAAGGGAGAAAGAAAAAAAGAAAGAAAATGAAAGGGGTGACTGAGCAACAAGGAGGCTCCTGATGGGACATGGTGGCCAGTCCAGCCCTTTCTCTGTTCTCTGCATGGGGAGGCAGCAGAGGCCTTGGACCTAAGAAAGATGCTGTCTTCACGCAGGACAGAGGGATGCAGGCAAGGAGGAAGGCCCCATTCCACGACTCCAGCTCATCACCACGCCTCCACAACACCAGCTTCCTATGGAAAAACCTACCCACTTTTCCCAGTGCCTCACCCCAATCCTTCAGTGTGGTTCAGTTGTGTTCTTGCTTAGTATCTGCTTTCCGCTAGAATATAAGCCATCTGAGGCACAAAGACTACCCATCGTGCTCCATATTTAAACTTCATTGAAACCTTGGCAGTGAGGCCTCTTCCAGCAACACAGCTGGCTAGCTGGGCAGACGACCTGAATGGGAGATTGAGCTCACTGGGCAGAGGCCCATCGTTAGGAAAGAGAATCAGAAATGGCTGTGCCTGGGAGAGAGCTCACCTCAATTCCTATCAGTCATGAAGCCTATTTTACCAGAATCCTTTATTGTACATTCATGGTTTGTTTAAAATCGAGAACCATCCAGCCAACAGCCCTACCAAGGGGAACACACAAGAGACTCTGAAAACTCAAAGTTAAGATTTTATCCCACGCCCATTAGTGAGTGACAGGCTGGTGCAAAAATAAGAACAGTGACTTCCTCTTTTACATAAAGAGAGAGAGAGAGAGGGAGGGAGGGAGTAAGGGAGAGAGAAAAAGAGAGAGAGAGAGACCTACTGAACTCTGAACTTCCTCTCTGGTAACCACAATTTACTACTGGCTTTTACTTTGTTAAGAAGATGTCCAAGTAAATCAAATGCAGGCACCTGCCTGGGCCTGCCTCAGCCCAGAGCACTAGCTGCCAATTTCCATTTTTTAATCAAGAAGCCAATCCAGGATCCCCGATTGGAAGAGATGAGACTGGCTCAACCCTGAAGCTGCCCAGCTCAGCTGCACCCAGAACAGACACCTTCCATGCCAAAGCGAAACTAAGCCCAAACTTCACACGCTTGAGAAGCACAAATCCACGGCCAGAGACCCAGCAGGGAGCTGGGGCCCAGCTTCTGCCACTTCCTGGCTCTCTGACAGAGGGGAAGTGACTTCACCCCTCTGAGTACTGGCTCAGCCATATGTTGGGGAGAGAACAGAGACTTGTTTCAGGGTTGATCAAGCAAGCCCCACCCCCACCACCAATGAAACGAACCCTTCAGCATAATACAAACACAGAGTCTGGCAACGCATTTTCTGATTTTTGTTTGTTTGTTTCTTACCTGAAAACACAAAACATGAACACAAACAAGCAGATTGTAGAGGGAAGTGACATTTCGAAGAAGGGAAAGCCCATTTTATTACAGCATCTGCCCTAAAAACAGCAGGCTGAAATCAGTACTGCAGAGGAGCTAAAACCCCCAAGTATTTCAGAGCAGATGTACGGGTACCCAGAGCTGCTGGGAAATGTGGAAATAATTCAAAAAGAGAAGGAACCGAGAGAAAGGAGTCCCAGGGAGAGCTCATCAAAAGGCGGGAGTAGCAATCATGCCTGTAATATTGGGGTGATAAACTGACACTGAATGAAATCTAATGTGTTCAGCTATATTTGTTCAACTTCGAGTCCCGCTCCTGGTGCCAGCTTCCGGTTCAGGCTACCTTGGGAGGCAGCAGGAGATGGGCCACGCCTTTGAGTCCCTACCAATCACGTAGGAAATCTAGAAAGAGATCCTAGCTGCTAGCTTCAACCTGGTATGGCTTCAGCTGCCGTGGGCATAACTCTACATGACAACATCAAACTACTTACCGATCAGAATTAAAATTTAATTTTAACTATATAATTCCATGTTGTTTAATGACATGCATAAAATCCTCATGTACTGTCAGTAATGCGCTGTAGATGCTTTTTTTTTTAAAGAATACATCCTTGTTATAGTAACTCCAAAACCTTTAATTCTTTTCTTTTCGAAAGACAGATTTATAGGCAGACAGAAGTAGAGACAGACTTCCATCCGCTGACTCACTCCCCCAATGGCAGCAACAACCGGAGCTAAGTAGATCCAAAGCCAGGAACTAGGAGTTTCTTTTAGGTCTCCCATATGAGTACAGGGATTCAAGGTTTGGGGCCATCATCTTCCACTGCTTTCCTAGGCCAGCAGGAAGCTGGGTCAGATATGGAACAGCCAGTCCTAGAACCCAAACGGGATGCTGGTGCTCCAGACCAAGGATCAGCATGCTACACCATCGCGCCAGCCTCCCCAAATCTTTACTTATATCGTTGATTTCTCACTGTGCCAAACAGCCTTTGTACATCTGCACTGGATATACCACAGGCATCCCCCAACACAACGCAGCCAGTGAAAAATTCACTCTCTTCTCCCCAAGCTTCCTCCCATTCATGCGTTTCCTGCTTTCATCTATGAGCCCTCTGGCAGCCAAGTGCTTAAACCAGAACTCCTTCCACAGCTGACAATATTCCTGCTCCCAGGTGCTGGGCCAAGCTGCCACAACATCACACACAAACACAACCATATTTGATCCCAACAATTCTGTGTGAGGCGGGTCCTCCAGTCATCATTCAACCCCTGTTTAAAAATGAGGAAGCTGTGGAGAGCAAATCCACCTGGAGTCACAGCAATTTGGGTGCATATATGTCTAATTTCTTTGCTTTCTACTTTACAAAGAAAGCTAGACCATCAGGGAAGAATGTCCCACTGGGCCTCGCAACCTCTCTTACTTTCCACCCATTTCCTCTTCGTGTCTCTTTTTCACCTGTGCTCTTCACTTCCATCTCCCTTGAAGCTGTCTGCCACTGAACTTTCCCTTATTCCTCTCCCTTCAGAATCCACACCTGTCAACCTCCTTACCTTGGGAAGCGCCATGCTGACCTTCAAATCCTGGAGATCTTTTCACCTCTACTTCTGTCCCTGCAAAATCCTTCCTCCAGGGCAGAGCACGCCAAGCTGCTGCCTGTTAACACCAGCATCCCGCATGGGGGCTGGTTTTCACCACCCCAGCTGCTCCAGTTCCAGTCCAGCTCCTTGGGAAAAGCAGCAAAGGATGCCCAAGTGCTTGGGTCCTGCACCCACAAAGGAGACCTGGGGGAAAGCCCTGAGCCCTGGCTTTGGCTTGGCCCAGCTCCGGCTGTTGAAGAAACAGTGGACAGTAGGTGTGTGTGTGTGTGTGTGTGTGTGTGTGTGTGTGTGTGTGTGTGTGTGTGTGTGTCTATCTCTCTGTTACTCTTTCAAACCAAAAAAAAAAAAAAAAAATCCCATCTCCATGCTAAACATCGCTAGATTCTTCACCTACTTTCTCTTCTCTCCTGCTTCTCCTTTACCTCACTGTTATTCCTTCTCACTTTTCACTGCTTTTTTTTCCTCCAAATTCGAGAACTTGGCTCCTCTGCAGTCTCTCTCCAGGACCCTGGAAAACAGCTGCTCCCAGCATTTCCTCGTCCCCACTGTTACAGCAGACAGCACATTGCTACAAACACAGGCCTCAGGAGTCTGCCCTACAGAAACAGGGGGTGCTACAAGGTAACAAACACGCCTCATTTACCCATATGCCCAACAGGCTGCTGAACAGCACAGAGCAGTTAGACTCGTGGCTAGTCCTCCTTTGCCACGACTGTCTTCAGAGTGGATTTTGAGAAAGCAAACACTGGGATCTCAGACTTGCCTTATCAGATCCCCTGCCTTGAGGTGTAGTAGCAGAGCAGTGGAACCCATGAGCCTCAGAATCACATTGTCTCGGTTTGTCACCCTCCCGAAATACAGATGGTCCCTGACTTCCATAGTTCCATTAACTATTTTTTTTTTCACAATGGTGTGAAAGGAAAACCCATTCAGTAGGAACTATACTGCCATTTTTGGCTATTGACTCCTCGAGTATATATGGTGCAATACTCTCACAATGCTGAGCAGCAGCCACAGTAGCCAGCCACAGTAGCAAGCCAGAGTGCCCCAGCTCCACGATCACACAAGGAAACCACAAGGAAACGGCCAAGACTCCTCTGTGCGCTGGGGGGGCTATGCTATGATGCTCAACAGGCAAGATGTACTCAGTGTATTTTCAACTTGTCAACTTGTAGCAGGTGTATCAGGATGTAACTCAGAGGCTTAGGGTGAGTCGCTGGGTGTCCCCTAAGTCCTCGGTGGTCTCTGGGAACTCATGAGATTTACCTTCTACAGTGCAGTGGACATTGGATGGGACCCTGTGTGTGAAGCAGCAGATCAGGACTTGAGCAAATTAACGCTGGAGGGAAGTATTACGACTCTATGGAAGCACCTGCTGTCCAAATAACTCAAGACCTTGAAGGCTAGCAACTTAAGACAAGAAGCCCTCTCGGCTGCCTGTGGTCCCACGACTGCTGAGAAACCTCCATTCAGACACCACTTTCCAAATTCCTCATTTGAGGCTATGGCTAAAAATCTACAGATGTGCAAACTCTCCCTCTAGAAAACAACCACGTAAGGGAACCATTTCCTCCACTGAAGGACTGTCACTTCCTGTCACGTGCTTGCCAGCGCTGGGACAAGCCCACTCTCAAGTTCCTGAGAAATAAGTCAAGTCATGCTCATCTACAAGCAAGGCTTCTCTCTGACAGAATCTTCCCCAGCAAGGAGCTCTTCCCCATGGCGGCTGGGAGCCCTGAGGGGCTCACCCGAGTGACCAGAAACTCAGAGTCCACTGCAGAGAGAACTGAATCCAACCTGACCTCCGCAGTGCTTGAGCGAGTTGCTCATCTTCTCTCAAACTGTTCCCTGCTGTATGTGTGACAATAATAACAACAGCAAAGCTTAGTGGACAGCAAAGATTCAAGAGAATAAAGATGGTGGATGCTCACCTCACTGCAAGTGTTCACATCTTAGCTGCCTTTATCATCATCGTCACCATCACTGCTATCATCGCCATCATCTCCATCCCTGCCATCATCATTTCTGGAAGCTCTGCCTTCCATTTAAACAGCCATGAACTAAGTTCCATGCTTGAAATTCTAACCATAGGTAACTTTAGAGGAAATTCCTGAATTTTTTTTTTAAGATTCAGTTATTTTTACTTTATTTTCAGCATGAAATGGTAGCAATGGTAGGAATATCACCAAGGGCTGTCACAAGGAGTAAATGAGATCATTGGTGTGCAAGACTGGGAACAGGCAACAGCATCCCAAATCCTATCTGAAGAAGTATAGGAAATCAAAAATCCCCTTGATTTATCTGTCCAAGTAACATAGTCCCTGCTATGGACTTCAGACTACACACACACACACACACACACACACACACACACACACCCTCGCTTCATTTTTTCCTTACACTTGACTCGTATGTCCCATATGGAGCGCCCTGTCCCTTATGGCCCTTGGGTCCCAAATCAGAGAAGACCAGACAGAAGGCACAATGAGGCCAGCTGTCATTTGGACTCCCCACTTACAGGGCCATCAAACACACACACACACACACACACACACACTGCCTCGCAGCCCTTGGAAGTCCCAGCTGGCAGAGGTCCTCAACAGAGCACCCCCCAGGGAGAGCCGACCCTCCTCCACGCTGGCACCACAATTCCACTGTCTCCAAGACTGCCCACGAACCGCGCCCCCTCCCAGCACCTCCTCCCGCCCGCGGTGCTGCCTTTGCTCAGAAAACACTTCTGCCAGACCCACATTATCCCCCAGGATAAGCAGCTCCTTCTCTCTGCAGGAGGGGACAGCTCTCTGCCAACACTCGACACAGCACTCTGACACTGCGCCCAAGTGACAGCTCAGGCCAGCAGTTCCACCAAAACCAAAACCAATTATTCCACTTTAAAAAAAAAAAAAAACACCTCATATCACGCTTAAAATTCCACCTGGAAGAATAGCTTTCATCGGCAATATCGTAAGACTCAAAAATGACCAAGTAATTTGGGGGCATTGTGATGACATAAGAATAAACCTCTCTAATTATAAAGAATTTTAGAATGAACATGTGGCCTAGTGGCTCAGATGCCACAAGTTCAAGTCCTGGTTCCTCTCTTGCTTGCTACTATTGTGGACTCTGGGAAAGACAGTGATGGCTCTCAAATAATGGCGGCCCTGTCACCCATGTGGGATACCTGAACGGAGCTCCTGGATCCCAGCCTAGGAGATGGGAGGAAGGCAGTGTAGGCACACGAACAATGATTCAGTGGATGAGAAGCTCTTTCTCTCCGTGTTATTCATACGTAAATAAAGCATTTTAAAAACAATCCATTTGGGGCCCAGCACGGTAGCCTAGCAGCTAAAGTCCTCACCTCACATACGCCAGGATCCCATATGGGCACCAGTCCTGACAGCCCCGCTTCCCATCCAGCTCCCTGCTTGTGGCCTGGAAAAGCAATTGAGGATGGTCCAAAGCCTTGGGATCCTGCACTTGTGCGAGAGATGCAGAAGAAGCTCCTGGTTCCTGGCTTTGGATCATCTCAGCTCCGGCCATTGTGGCCATTTGGAGAGTGAACCAGTGGATGGAAGATTTTTATCTCTGTCTCTCCTTCTCTCTGTATATATGCCTTTCCAATAAAAATAAATAAACCCTTTAAAAATCCATTTCTATTATCCTTAAAAATAATCCCATACCAGCACTGTGGCATAGCTGCCAAAGCTACTTGCCACCTGTGGTCTCAGCATCCCACACGGGTGCCAGTTCAAGTCCTGGCTGGCCCATTTCTGATCCAGCTGCCTGCCAAGGGCCTGGGAAAGCAGCAGCAGCAGCTGATCTAAGTGCTTGTGTCCCTGCACACACAGAGAAGACCAAGAAGAGGCTTCTGGCTCCTGGCTTCAGCCTGGCTCAGTGCTGGCCATTGCAGCCATCTGGCAAGAGAACCAGTGACGGAAGATCTCTATTTTTCCTCTCTATAATACTGACTTTCAAACAAATCAGAAATGACCTTTAAAAAAATAGATTTTTTTCAAGAGCCTTTCACGGACATTCGGTGTGCCTCTGTGTGCTCTTCATAAGGATTTTCACACTGCCTCGGCCATTGTTCACAGTAAGAAAGGCATCTTATGGGGCCAGCACAACGGCCTAGCATGTTAATCCTCTGCCTGCAGTGCTGGCATCCCATATGGGCACTGGTTCAGGTCCCAGCTCCTCTACTTCTAATCTAGCTCTCTGCTTATGGCCTGGGAAAGTAATGCAGGATGGCTCAAGTCCTCAGGCCCTCAGCATCCATGTGGGAGATGCGAAGAAGCTCCTGGCTTCAGATCAGCTCAGCTTTGGCCATTGCAGCCATTTCGAGGGTAAACAGATGAAAGAGCCCTCTTTTTTTTTTTTTTAACTCTGTGAATGTTTCAAATAAGAATAAGTATTTCTTCAAAAAAAAAAAAAAAAAACACACACACTTCACATTTTGACCCAGTTCACACATACCTGTACAGATACACATAAAACAGAAGCTGCATGCGGCGGTGCTTATCCTGTCTGAGGCTGATGCATCCTGAAATTTTCTGTTCCCGATTTTCACAGTGTTCACGACCTACCAAATTGACTGTATGACCCTCTCCATGACCCACAGTCTAACAGCCACCTGCAGAGGTATATTTCAAGAGAAATTGCACTTCCCAGGGCGCAAGTGCGATTCAGCACCAGCGTTGGGAGCAACAGGGCGTCAGCACCAGGTAA
The DNA here is from genome assembly GCF_017591425.1 of Ochotona curzoniae. Classification (NCBI taxonomy): domain Eukaryota; kingdom Metazoa; phylum Chordata; class Mammalia; order Lagomorpha; family Ochotonidae; genus Ochotona; species Ochotona curzoniae. The sequence continues at coordinate 12,030,856 of NW_024465421.1, forward strand.
GCCCACACTTGGAGCGGGGGTTGGCATCCTGTCGACTCGGGGGAGGACTGCACAAGGAGAGAAAGGGGAGGTAGGATGTCCCACCTTGCGGATGTGAGCCCCGGTCCCCCTGCCTGGGATCTAGATGACCTTCGGCAGGCCATCCTCACGCCCCTAGGCCTGGCCCGCTCGGGACCTTGTCAGCGGCATCCAGTTCTGGCAACACGCACTCCCCCACTCTGCAGTCACCACATCGGCTCTGGGAAGGGATCTAAGAGGAAGCTGTGCAGGCTTCGTAACTGACAACAGGTGCGCTTTGAAATGAGCCTCTTGAGATTTACAAGTATGCAGGGGCATTCCCCCGCTCCCCGACCACCCTCACCCACTCACACACTCACTCACAGAATCAAGGCGCTCAGTCCCCCAGCTGCCGAGAGTGTTAGAGGTGACGGGTTGGCTCGCAGCAGAAGCCCCCCTGAGATTCCCCCTTGGAAGAAGGGAGCTCCATTTCCCAGAGCAATGTCACTTCCATAGGCGCAGCCCACACACAGCCAAAACCCACTTGATTCAGGTGCCTATTGACCTGGCCATGAAGATGTACCCCAGCTGCAGCCATGGGGCTGCCTTTGGCCTCTATGAAAACGACTGAATCCCACTTGAACTTCCTCCATTGCCTACCACCCTCACACGCACCGGCCTTGGGAGCTAATCCCTAGCACACCACCTGCAGGCAGATCTTCACCTTTTTAGATGAAGCGGGAACGGGCACCAGAAGTTCAAGAGGAGAACCAAGCAAAGGTGATGCTCTTAGCACATTTTCCCAAGGGTCTCTTTGAGAACTTGTCTATTTTTTTTCAGAACTAACACTTAATGAACAGTTGCACGCTGTTTGCAGGCCTCTCATCTCATTGCCATAGCTCCCTGGTCACTTCACTGTGGAGGAAACAGAAGATTGAAGAGGCTCAAACAGAGACCCCATCTGTGGCCAGGGCAGGTGGGACCAACAGGGGGAACCAGGCTCTTGACCAGCATGTCACAAGCTCCAACCCATGTGCTCCATGTCACCCAAGATCATACTGACCACACTGTAGGCCACAAACATAGCCGTCTGTGTCTTCTTCAGCTCTCTCCCTTCTTAAGAGCAGAAGCCCTGTGTACTTTTCTCAAACAAAACTTATTTTTATTTGAAAGGCAGATTTTAACAGAGAAGGAGAGAAAGATCTTGCATCCACTGGCTCCCTTCCCAAATGATCACAACAGTCAGAGCTGAGCTGATTTGAAGCTGGGGAACAGGAGCTTCTTTCCAGGTCTCCCAGGTGGGTGCAGGGTCCAGGGACTTGAGCCATCCTGTGCTGCTTTCCCAGCTCATGGGTACAAAGCTGGATCAGAAGTGGAGCAGCTGGGACACAAACCAGTGCCCATAGGGCATGCCAGCACTAGCAAGTTAGAGGATTAGCCTGATGAGCTACGGTCGTGGCCCCTGTGTGTTCTTTTCTTCTGGATCTGAAGCTCATAGTGTACAACAAAGTAGTAACTGTGGTACTTGGTTGTAGTACTTAGTAGCAATGGTGGAGGTACTCCAGAGCAGCCTTCAGTAGTAACGGTGGCAGTATTCAGTGCTTCGTGTGCACTACAGCCTGGGCTACACAGCATCTCACTTGGTCCTACCAGTTTGCAGTGGTGAGCACCCACTGGGGTCCTAGCACAGATTCAAGTTCACTGCACTGGAAGTACCCTCAATTGCCTACGTGTTAGAGAGCTAAGCAACCACAGGGACAGAGGAAAATCTCAAAAGTGCACCAGGTTATTTTCAGCTTCTCCTATCAAGAGGATAAGTAGATTCTCTCCTGTTTCCTCTTTTTTTTTACTTCCTGGATGAGTGATTTGCTTTCACCAACAGAACACAGCAGAAGTGACATGACGCCATTTCTGAGATGCTACGCATGCATCAGGAATGCACCCACCACCTTATGATCCAACTCAGGCCAGCCGACTAGAAGATGAGAGCCCACCTAGAGGAAGACCCCAGATCTCCTTGGCACATGAGTGAGCCTAACCAAGAACAGTCCTGGCCCACAGCAACCAGAGCTAACAAAACAGTGGTTATATCTAGCCATGTTTGTTTAAAGTTACTTGTTGTAGCATAAGAGATCATTAATTTGTTAGGTGCCCAGTCAAATCCCTGGAAGTAGCACTAATAAAGACCTCTTCTATAGAAGAGATGACCTCAGAGCAAATGAAGGTAACTTACTAGGTGATCCTGCAGACCCTGACTCGAGCAGAAGTGTTTATGACGTCCAATAAGTAGGCAAGAATTCTGGCTGATTGAAAAACTACAACTACCAAGAACCAGATTACTCTAACAACTTAAAAAAAGAAGGGGAGGCCTGGTACAGTAGCCTAACAGTTGAAATCCTTGCCTTGCATGCGCCAAGATCCCACATGAGCACTCTATCTTTGTATCCCCTCCTCTCTGTATATCTGACTTTACAATAAAAATAAATTAAAAAAAAAAGCAGAGCACATCTTTATTTCACTCTTAGTAACAAAAATAGAACTCGTCTTCCTCCTAAATTACCCCAGGATGTTGGGTAACAAAAAATGGTCTGACATTTCACAACTCCATCGTACTGGTCAAGCGAGAAACAAAACTGGAGACATTACTCCGAAGGAATTAAAAAGAGACCTTGGCTTTGGGGACTGGAACAAGAATTTCTGTGATCACCAATAACGATGTTCTCTCCTTCGAGACACAGAGCTGGCTGACACATCCCAGCAGCCCCTGAAGCAGGTGCAACCCTGCACCTGCCTGACCAGCAGACCTGATCGGAAGAGATGTGTGCGGCTCCCAGGCTGGGATGACCGTGCTTTCCTTCCTTCCTCTGGGGCCCAGCCTGACTAGGATCACATGTACCAGACTGTGATGCAAGAATGTCCTAAACCCCTTCCTGTCTAACTGCAGAGAAGCCCACGGCTTATCTGTTACAGCAGCTTTTACAGATTCTTACTAATACCTTCCTAAATACGGAATTTTTAACATGCGAGCCCTAAAAATAGTCCTGTGAGCTGCAGTTCCCTTGGTTTTAACAGAACTCGAACAACTGGGTAGGAACACTGTCAGACTGCCCTGGCTCCCTGGTTGTACAGTTTGCAATCAACAGGCAACACTGAAACAGGAAGCAGATGTCACTCCCCTTCCCACAAGAAGGCAAATGGCATCGTCCTTCAATGAATGACTCCAGAAGGTGCCTGTCTCCCATACAGACTTCACTTCTGTCTGCAACACACACACACACACACAGTCCCAAGCCATGATTCTCAGACTCAGCCTCCATCATTTAAAACCCTGTACTTTAAAACAAAATTATTAAAGTGTAATACGCATGTGACAGGAAAGTGGGCAGAAGCAGTTGGAATCACAGTACCTTCTGTAGGATTCCATTTACTTGACATTTCAGAACCAGTGAAAGAAACCCTAGAGGGGTAGAGATTGGGAGATTCCATGGTGTGTGTGTGTGTCCCCCAAGAGTTCATGTGGAACTCTTAATCCTAATCTCCAAATGTACATGTGCATGCGACCTGCGGGTCAGGCCTTGGGGATATGATTAAGATATGATGAGGTCATGAGAGTTAGGGTGGGAACCCATAATGCTGACTGTGGCTTTGTAAGAAGAGGAAGAGAGACCCAAGCTAGCAGACCTTGCTGGCTTGCCAAGTCATGCCTTCACCACACTATGGTGCAGAAAGAGGCTGCTACAGGTACCAGCCTCATGCCTTCGGAGATTTCAACTTCCAGAACAATGAGCTGCATAAATCTCTCCTCTTTATAAAGCACCTGACCCAGGGTATTCAGTTACAGCAACAGAACTGGGCTCAGATGACAGGAGATTTGGTAGGAATCTGGCAGTTAAAAATCAACAATACAAGTAATGATTTGTTGGTATATAACTAAATCCTCTGACTGTGGCACCAGCATCCCAGACAGGGGCCTGTTGGCGTCCTGGCTGCTCCACTTCCAATCCAGCTTCCTGCCATGGCCTAGGAAAGCAGCAGAATACGGCTCAGGTCCTTGAGCACCTGCACCTACATAGGAGACCCAGAAGAAGCTCACGGCTCCCAGCTTTGGACCAGCTCAACTCCAGCCACTGAGGCCATTTGGGGAGCAAAGCAGTGGGTGCAAGATCTCTGTCTCTCCCATCTCTCTGTGTGTCTGCCTTTTAAAGTAAAATAAATTCATTTAAAAAAAAAAAACACTATCCCATGAAAACTCACCACCCCCACTATCACAAGTCTAGAAACTCCCACCTTCATCCTCATCCCCCAAAACTCCCACCTCCAGCCTCACCCACACCATCCAACTGTTTCTTTCACTCAAAGGAACACAAAGTACTCCAGTCAAAGTGAGAAGGAACCCACACTTCAAAGGTGAAATGGTCAAGAAGCTATTTCAAATTAAACTGCTACCAATACCTTTTCAACCAGAGCTCAGCTATGGAGCAATCACAAATTTCAATTCAGCTTTCTGAGTTAAAGGCTCACCAACTAGGAATGAGTTCCTCAGAAAGTCCTGGGCTCACGTAGCCTCTAACCATGGCTCCAGGCCCCGCTAAGCACTTCTCTCTCCAATGCGTCATCAATTGGCGCATCAATTGATACAACTGACCACAACGTGCAAGCACCTCTCTTCCTGTTATCATCTCCTCGCTCCGGGAGCATTCATCTTGCCTCCCCAAATTCCAACCTCAGTAAGCACAGAACAGCACGCAGCCCCAGGAAGAAACACCTGCTGCTGACCAAGTGTGCATCAGGCGAGGTGCTGTGGCAACACCTGACAAACACCCCATAAGGAGTTTCTATTAGTATTTCCTTTGATCGCTGATGAACCGAAAGCACAGAGAGGTTAAGCAACTTTCTCAAAGCCCCACAATGAGAAGCCAAGATGTGAACAGAAGCTTTTCCGTTGCTGGAGCAGCAACTCTTTATCCTTATGTAGCAGGTGCTCGGTAAGCAAGTGTCGGTAAGTGACGGCAGTAGAACAGGAGAAAGAGCGGGAGGAGTCCTTTCAGAGGAAAGTTATTTCTCTGTTCTTCTGTGCCTCAGGATGCAGGGAAAAGCGATATCCCTATTGTTAGAGCCATAAAAATAACCTCGAAACCAACCCCCTCCCACCCAAGCAGATGATGGACATGAAATTCCAAATATTCCTCCAGCTTGCGGAAAAAAAAAAAAAAGTAACAGCCCCAAACATGGAGGGGAAGGCTTCCCACTGCTGCTAAGTGTCCATTTCAAGGTTCTCCCACCTGACCCCTAACCCCACAAGCCTGGCCCGTCGGCATCTGAGTCACAGCAATTATCATTTCCAAGTCCATTGCACGTACCACTTTTGCAAACGTTAGGCCCTTCCACTCACCCCCACACCTCCCGCTGGAAAACAAGGACACCAACCACTTCCTAGTCATGCCTTCGGAGACACAGATCCTCCAGTATGGCATTCACCTCCAACCAGCTCCTCCTGCACACCCCACCCCTTTCCCTGTTCCCTGAAGGTGTCACCATTTTCTCACTCCTCCAGTCTCCTGATTTCCTTGGCCCGAACACCCTCCCATGCTCCATCCTCTTGTCTTTCCTAACTGTTCATAAATGTCACCTCCTCTGGAATCTTTTCCACACCTCTCAGGTGGAGCAGGGCTGCCCTCCACGGTCTGCACACTTGCTGTAGCATTTATTTTGTGATGTCTGAGAACTAATACAGCCATGTGCTGTGCGTTCTCCCTCCCAAAGGCCAGGAGACTCTCCAAGGGTAAGAACAGTGTCATGCTTCTCTTGAAAGTCACAGTGTGACCCGCCATCACACCACACCTTGGCTCCATGTCATTTGTTTCTGACAGTTCTCTTTCTACTGAAGTGGAAATTCCACGAAGGCAGGGATTCTCTTTTGTCCCCTGCTCTAGTGCCAGGACCTGGAGCAGTGCCTGATACATGCTAGGCACTCAATACATATTTATTAAATGAATGGATAGGTAGACTCACGATGGGAGAATGGATGGGTGGTAGGACAGATGGATGGATGAATGGATGGATGGATGAAAAAAAGCACGTATGGATGGAGACAAGAGTGAAGACATGGGTGAGTGGATGGACAAAGGTAGGGTCACATTTTACCCACACCAAAAGGGTCACAGAGTCATGGAGAGACAGAATTGGGACTAAAATATCAGATGTACTTGATTTTTAGCCTCTACCATCAAACCCAATTTTATGCTGCATCCTAGAAGCCCAAAGTCTGGTCTCTGGACAGTAGAATGATGACAAAGAAGCAGCATAGAATCCCCTCCCCATCCCCGGCCCGGATCATGGTTATTGCTGAACCAAGATGGCTACATGCTTTCAACCAATTCATATCTGCCTATTCAGAAAGTATCAAGACTCAGCAGGAAAGAACTCCAGTCTAGTTGACACCTGACTGAATAAGGAGTGGACTGAGGGAAATGGAGATGTCCAGGAGACATGAACAAGATGTGGGGTAAATGAAAGGTAATTACAGCAGTGGCAATGAATGGAAGGTTGACACTTCTTTGTCATGTCACCCATCTTGCCACACCCTGCCAGATTCTGCCATCACTACACTTTCAACCTCACAATCACCAAGCTTCCTCCTGCAGAAAAGGCATCAAACTCTCCTACCCTACTCCCACGGAGAAACAGCCAGTACAAAAATCAAACCCAAAGATAGAACAAGGCAAGGCTCGACAACAGGTAAAAATGTAAAAGGATAAAGTAGGCTTACAGGTAGAAACTGACATACTGCCTGTTTGCATCATTGTTAACGGTTCCTTTGTACTAAAAACTAACAAACTCTCAATGGATGTTCACTGGGTGCCCAGATTTACGTTAGAGGAGTGTTACCGACCTGTTAACTCCCAACTCAGATTTTCGCCTTAATGAAATCAGACAGCAAGAGGAGTTAGCAAAGGAGCTTCCTCTTGCAAGCAAGATGACACACTAAGCCAAGGTGTACTGTGTCCGACGGGAATCCAGGGTGAAGAAGGTATCTTGGAGTCAACATGCTGGGGCCGGTGGCCTCAAACCTTGGCTTTCAGCTCACGATACACCTCACTGAAATGATTTGTTCTTTTTTTTCTCCATCCAGATGTCCTCTCCCACCTCTGAGATCTTCTGATTTCTTTGCTCTAGAACACCCCACACCCCAAACTGTAAACCCTGAGCAAGAAGGGAGTCAGCTCATCATCTGACTAAGAGCAAGGGATGAGATTAAGGCAGTCATCTTACTCTGCCCCACGTGCATTTTAATGACAGCCATGGTGTCCACGACGAGTGGGACTGCCCTGGCCTCTCAGAGGGAGGCGCCTCCTGTGCATTGTTACCTAGGATGGGAGCAGTTTCCCAATATAGACCTTCTTTAGTTTACCCTCCTTAACAACTCAGACTCCCTCCAAGGATCTGCGAGAATGGGCAATTGGATCTTATTTTTAATTCCCATATCAAAGAATTCCCTACCTCCACCTCCAATCATTGCATCATAGCTTAGCCTCTCATCACACATTCCTATGGACCTGGTACATTTCCTCCAGGAAAAAAAAAAGTGAAATTACATCTTGATACAGTGAGTTTATAAACCATCTTCTCTCTTCCCTACTCTACTGTCAGCTCCATGACAGATTTTCTTGGTTTCATTCTCCATTTTCTTGCCATCTAGTTTCTGACACACAGAATTTAGCAGGTGACTATTTTCTACACAGAAGGATGGCTGGATGAATCATCAATAGATGGATGGACAGACAGGTGAGAGGATGGATGGACAGATGAAGGAGAAAGTGAATGCATGTGATGAAGAGATGAATTTCCCACTGGATGTCTCAGGCAGCCATCACACCTCCAAATGCCACACGGAAACACTGCATGTTCCATTCTCTATAAAAAGACCAACATGCTATCTATGGAATACCACACAATTTCAATGGGGAAACTGAATGAATGAAGTCCAAAAAATGCATGGTATGACATCGAATGCCAGAAACGCTAAATAACCAAGCTTTGGAAGGCATGAGCCAGGTATCGCGGCCTTTCCACCAGATCCTCCTACCCACTCAACAATTAAATGGACTGCAGAGTTCAAAATAATGAGCTAGATTTTGAATCGCATCTTTGCTGAAAAGTATTAAAAGAATACGCATATTCATAAGACGATAGCAGTGTTAATCTATTTACATCTATGTGTACATTCACATTGTGTGTGAGTTGAGACTGCAAGATGCAAAGAAACAGAGAGAAAACCAGTGCCAAGAATGTGTTTCATTTCACCCATTGCCTTTTGAGTAATTACCTTCTCTTATGTCTTTTTCTTTGTTGACCTATTTGGCTGTACCTGGTTGAGAGCAATACTTGAGCACCGTGAACACTCAAAAATAATATCTTTCTTAACATTAGTTTCCGAGACCCTGCATATCAACTGCATTTTCAAAGGTCATGTTTTCCATATCCACTTAGAAAGGCGTTCTGCTGCTCAGTGACAAAGCTTCAGGCGTTCCCCAAGGGCTCCACAAGCCCAGATGGAGCTGCTGCAGCCTCAGTAACAAACCAACCCCCCTTTCTCAGACCCACCCGTACCCACTCCAACATTCTTCCTTCATTCGGGAACCTGGGGCTGAAACCCCATTTCCGGTGGAAAAAGATTTTTTAAAAAAATCAAACCATCAATTACCATATCAGAAAGCCCATACATTTTATCCACTGAGTGAAACCATCCAGGCTACTTTCAGGAAAAAAAAAGTGGGCAGAGGTGGACTCAGAGGCTGCTTCTGCAAGGAGGGGTGACCTGCGACAACTTACAGCCCAACTTGGTGACTTTTTTTGTTTGTTTGTTTAGCAAAAAGGCTCGCTTTACAATGTTCCTGAGAAAATTTAACTCGAATTGTACATCATGATAAATTCACATGGAAAGCTACTCTAAAAGTGAACTTAACCTTGGATTCATTTTTGCTCTAGTAAAAAAAGTACATATTCTAATCTCTATGTATTACCCACATATTAGAATATACATATTTTATAGGATTAACACAGATGAAAACAGTAGTTGGACTGATGCAATACTTGGAGTTTCTTGAGAAAAAGTTCAAGTAGAAAGTTAAAAATACGTTTTTGCATCTCCATGGGAAGGAGCCTATTTACTCACTGTGACCACCAAGTCTCGGCCTTCATAGTCAGTAAATCAGCACTCTGGGTTTTTTCCCAGACAGACCAGGGCAAGTACAGATCTTTCTCACAAGGAAAGAGGATGAGAAGCAAGCCTGGTGCTGAGGGCCCAGACCCTGAAGTGTGTACCCACAGGTGTTACCCAAAGCCTGCGAAGGAACGGACTTTAGAAGTACACGAAAGAGGCACAGTCATTCGACGAGTTCCAGAATGAATGCTTTCCAGCTTTGACACAATTTCCTGCCACTCATCAAGTAATAATGATGAGCTCACTTAGAGTCATGGATATCTGCCACTACTCATGACTCCTCACCATAATCCTGTGAGCTGGATGCTATTCCCACTTTACAGATAGAAAGATGAAGGCCACTACAGGGGAGACGACTTGCCCAAGGTCACACACCGAGAGATTCAAACGCAACATTTATCGCAGCCCAACCTCACTGTACAAATTCACAATGTCCACATTTTACTATTTCTAATAGATTTCCTCTAAATGAGGTGTTTCTCTCTCTGCCAAACTGAAGCTTCCTCTAAGACGCTTCACACCACAGAAGTCCACCTTATTGGTCTAAAACGATCTGACTTTTAATCCAGAATTTAGGCATATTCACAGCAGGCGCTGACAGTCCCAGGGTCCGCTAGCCAGAGGCAAGCCTAACCTATCCTACAAAGAATAGCTTTATATTAAAAAAAAAAAAGGGGGGGTGAGGTGGGGACATGAAAAGGAAAAGCTCATGTGGCTGTGGGCCTACAGTGTTGTCCCCTAGCAATGCAAAAGCAAGAGGGCCATGTTCTGCCACCCTACACTATTTCTACCCAAGAGAATCAGAAATCAGAACCTCTTTCTCCTTCTACGTCAGAAACAGAAAGTCCTTACCCCCAGCTGGTACCCGACAGCACGGCTGCCCCCCCACTAGTCCACTTCCCACGTGCTCCCTTGCCACAAGATAGGAGTGTGAGAAAGTTCTAGCTAACAGACTCCAGGCTCTTGTGTCTGCAGGCAAGGCCCACAAGAGACGCTAGCCAAGGGGCCTCGGTTCCCGTCCTCCTTCCTGCCAGCTCAAAGAACCAGGAGATAACTGGGGAGCCTTACGTCCGCCTTGGACAGCAAGATAACTGCCATTCCCTAGGGAGGGCAGAACCAAAAACTGAAAAGAACTCAAGGTCCTGGGCCCTGGGGCTGACAGCGTAGGGGACAGGATGAACCAAGCCTCCTGTCTTCTACCAAAATGCTGACTCCATTTTAAGAGGTGATCTCAGACTCCAACAACAATCAGGTAGCACGGACATACCCTCTAGGGTTACAGAAACGGTCCCCAAACAATGTAGGGTTATAGAATCGCCCCACCTCCCCCCTCAACGAACATCTCATTTACAGGTGCATCCAATTCACCCCTCTGCAACTCTTGCGAAAATACACTGCCGAAGCAGCAATGCAGGGTGACCAGATGTTCCCAGCTGAGTTTGTTTTTTTCATTTTTGTTTTTCCTCTCACATGGCAGATAATTCTGTAGCAAAGAACCCCGGCTGAGTCAGGCTTCTCCTGCACCAGGGCCCCACCGTGGGAGGAGTCTGGGGACCATCCTAAGAGTGACACTTGAGGCTCTAGTACAGACATCTCAGATACTGCAATAACCCGAAGCGACTGGGTAACTGTCAGGTGGACGCTGGGGCTGGCCTTACCTCGTGGATGAGAAAGCTGAAGTACTAAGCACAGGGAGATGCAAAGGCAGGTGTGAAACCCACAGTGACTTTCCTGGTGACCCATGCCACCTCTACACTGCACACAGGGGCCGAGTATGAGGAGAAAAAAAAGACACAGACACTCCCAATCTGTAAGGCGCCGTATTTAACTAGAAGCTCCAGTGCTGGTTTTTTGTTCTCACTGCACCAGAAAATGCCTGTCGTTTTCCAGACTTTGAATAAAAAGATTTTTTCACTGCAGAGTTACCATGCCCTGTGCACTCCTTATTTTTAACTTTTTTTTTAATGATTTACATGGTCCGTTATCCACAGAGCACAGTGCGACAATTCTATACGTCCATTCAGTGGGTGCCAACAAAATCAGGCTGGTTAATTTAGTGTTTCCACTTCTTTCAGCATTGTAAATTTCTGGATCAATAGTTCATAATTATGCATAACTATGGAATACAGTATAATACAACATACCATACATAGATACAACGTGCCAATCACCCTACATGTTCCAAATGGATTTCCTAGACACCCCCAACAACAGGCAGGTGCCGCTACATCCATAGCAGCAAAATTAGTGAAAATTGCATCCACCTCTGCAGGAGGTAGACGGGAACCTCAAAGAAAAAATGACCCATTCCTGCACCAAGATGCCACTGGGATTTTTGCTTAAGAGGTCAGAGTTCTAGAAACCAGTAGTACCAGGACCTAAGTTGGTGCCCTTCAAAGAGATTTAGAAAGTCCTCTGGGAAGAGGCATGAAAAAAACCAAGGCTTCCAATCTTGTTAAGAGAGACTAAAAGCTCCCACCTGGGGTTGAGCCACACCAGCCCAAATCCCAGGTGAGAGGGAGCCTGCGCGCCTCACGGGAACATCAGGCAGGGCCCTCCTGCCAATAAAAAATGTGCACAACTCCAGGGGGATCACAAAACCGCCACTCAGTGCCAAACCACACCTTCAACGCTTCAAAGCTCAAATGCTTTTTTTCTCTTGATATAAACCCAGTTCACCAGGGCGGCCAACCTGCCCCTAACACACACACACACACACACACACACAAGAAATGTGTCACTTCTCACCACACTCAACCATGCCTAGTCTTACAGTGGGAACACAACGCACACACACTCTTTTCAACTGTAAAGGACTGCAGGGGAATGGGTGAAGCCAACCAGGTTGGGCTCAATGAAGACAAAATGGTGAATGGGGACGACCCCTGTCCTAAAACCACTGCCCTCAATCCCAACACTTGCTACAGCGCAAAAACAAAGCGTTTCTCAGCACAGCTCAAGCTAGAGACTCTGATGTCGACAAAACATTGTCCTGAACCGTGGACAGGATAAAACGTTTTATGATAAAACGTTTCACACATCCTAAGTGAGTTAGACAGCCAGGCACAGCTGGAGGCCCCCTTCTGCGTGACCTCAAGTCAAGACTGGTACTTTGGGCATCCCTGGCGAGCGTCGAGGATCTCAAACCAGACTCCACGAACCCAGGTGCCCAGTCATGGGGAGGGAAACTCCCGTGTCTGCACAGAATATTGTTGGGGGAGAGGGCCCCTAAACCGGATCTGATCTGAGGAGTGTCCCATCAGGAACTACTGCCCAGGGGACAGCCACCGATGCCTTTTTTTTTTTTAAGGGGATGTGCCATCTGGAGAGGCAGCAGCCACCTGCAGAGACTTCTGCAAGGCAAACACTGGGTGGAACCTGACTCTGAGGGGAGAAAGAGCAGGTTGTAGAGAAGGGGCAGGACTGGCCACGCCAGGACCCATCCTGGAGACCCCTTGGGACTGGGAAGAAAGGGCGGAAAGCACTCCCTTGTCATTCGCTGCCTCCCAGCCGCACTGGCATTCTCCTGGACAGAGCATCCTTGCACACACACACCCTCAAAGGACCCTTTTGGCGCGGAAGGACTCCTAGCCTGGGAGGTCACTTTGACAGACGCTGAGTTCTTCACTTTCTGCCTAACCCGATCACGTCCAGCAAGACTTTCACCTTCTCTCTGCCCGCAAACCGCAGCAGTCCCGGAGCCCCCAGAGCCTACCTTGACACTGGAATCCTTGCTTCCCAAAGCCCCTGCAAGAAGCAGAGGGAGACGCATCAGGCCCCCGGCGGCCACAGCCAATTCCCCTACACAGTCACCCTCCTCTCCCCCGCCCCGCCCCCGGCTCCCAGGTGCGGCTTCGCAGACACAGGCGGGTGCCCCAGGGCCTTCCGCCCGCAGGCGAGGGCTGGGGGGGCAGACGGGAGCTTGGCCGTAACCCCCACATCCTCTCTTCTCCCAGCCGGGGGGAGAGGAGGCTGCGACCACCAGGTGGCGGGACGGGACGCAGACGCGGGAGGAGGGGAAGGACAGCGTTTCCATTGGAGTGATGGGGGGGGAATAAAAGGCTGGGGGGCGGAAGGTTAGCAGGCGCTCCGCGCCCCCCCCCCCAGGTGCCCCGAGTCCCCTAGGAGGGAAGAGAGAAGAGGACTCCTCCAGAGGAGAGGGGACAGGAAGGACCCTGCGGGGCGGGGGTCCTCTGGGGAGGCTCCGAAGGGAGAAAGGACCCTGCACGCCTGGAAGGTGGGAAACGGAGGGAAGGGGCTCTCAGAGGTGTGTGCAGAAGACTGAGGGGCGGGAAGGCAAGCTCGGAGAGGCGCACTCAAAAACGACTGACAGGAGGGCTGGACGCCCCAGGCCGCAGGGAGCTGGAGAAGGGGGCGCCGGGCGAAGCGCAGAAACCGGGACCCCGGGACCAGGGAGAGACGGAGCAACCTGCAGCAGAGGTCAGAGGGCGCCCGGCGGGTGGCCGTCTGGGACCGAGGACGGAGCGCCCGCCCGACCGCCCGTCCGTCAGGGAGCCCAGGGCGGGACGGGGTGCGCGGGAACGTGGGGTGCCCGCGGGGCTGCGTCTCCCTCGGGGGTGCGCGGAGAGAAGAGGGTCCCGAGAGGCGGCGGGGGCCGGCGCGCTCTCCTCACCAGATGAAGTCGGTGCAGTGGCTGCAGAAGGTGGGCTGCTTGAAGAAGCGAGCGGTGAATTTGTGGTTCTTGACCTCATGCACGTTCTTCTGCCGGAGGGCGCCTTTGCGGGCGAAGCGCACGGTGCTCTCCTCGCCCTCACTCGCGGGCGGCCCCGCAGCCGGGTCAGCCATCTTGCGCGCGCGGGGGGGACCGGGGAGCCTGAGAGGTGCCGGCCGGCCCCGGGGGCCGCGGGACCGCGGGGCTGTGGGCCCGGGAGGCGCGCGACGAGGCGGCCGCTGGCTGCCGCCCGGGGCCGCGGACGCTTCCCCTGCACCGGCTCTGACGGCCGCGGCGCGCGCGGTGCCTGTCACTCGCCCAGCTGCGGCCGCTCGTCCAGCTGCGCTTGGCACCGCTGGCCCCAGCTGCGGGGGAGGGAGGCGGAGCCGCGGGCCGGCCCCGCCTTCCTCATTTGCATCGCGCCCAGGCCCCGCCTCCGCGCCGCCAGCTGCTTTACATCTTGGCACCCACCCCCCCAGCACCACCACCCCACCCCAACCCCGGCGGGGCTCGGCCTCCCCGGGAAGTGCGCTCAGCCGCAGCGCTGCGGCGTTGGGGACCGCAGCCTGCGTGCTTCGGGGCTGGGCTGCCTGAAGGCGATGACCGCCTCAGGTGTACCCAAAGCCCCAGCACCTCCGAGGGGGGATGCGGTGAATTGCCCCCCTTGGCCCCTGCGGGCACGATGCCTGGCATTGGCCATTCTGCTCGCGTCTCCTCAAGGGATGGGCTCGCGCTGTCTCTCATCCGTGAAGGGCCTGTGCTACCCACACACACACCCCACGTTCTGCCAAGGTAGGAAGGGTCAGTCTTTATTTTATCTCTGTCCACCACCCAGAGCAGTATTCTTGGCTTTGCGTGTCCGAACTGCCTTACTTGCCATGTGTCCCCTTCACAGAGACTCAGTTTCCTTAACCGTACCACGGGGCTCCTAATTGCGGTGAGAGGGGGGAGGGAAAAGAAATCTGATAAATCAGTAGTTCCTAAAATTGCTTTCATTTCTGACTCATCTTCACAAATTCTAGTCATATTTGTGCACCATCTGGGGGAAACCAAGTCTGCCTGGATTGGTCTATCTGAGTTGGAAGAGCATGAAGGCATCTTAGTTATCAAAATCGTCATCTTTCATATGTTGCTAGAGAGATTAACAAATGTCCCAGAGATGCTCCATGCACATTGGCTGAAGGGCTCCTGGTCACTAAGACGGTGGGTTGGATGTGGAATGAATGCCCCTGGACACACACTGCACCCAGGCAACCCACCCCCACCATGCCCCACACCCTGGGCTCAGCTATATATTTGACCATGAACTCCTACCCTCCTCTGGCCCTTGGAGAGGTCGGGGAAGGACAGGGGTGACTTATTATCAAATCCCAATGCCCCATACCCTGCCCCCGCTGAGGACCTGACACCTCCTTGGGGTCCAATTATTGGTTGAAGGGATGAGAGAGGGGCTGACACGGGCTAATCCTCCACCCATGGCACTGGCATCCCACTGGCATGGGTTAGAGTCCCAGCTGCTGCTTTGCTTCCTATCTTGTTCTCTGCTAATGGCCTGGGAAAGCAATAGAGGATAGGCCAAGGTCATGGGACCTTGCATGCACGTGGGAGACCCAAAAGAAGCGTCTACCACCCATCTTGGGACCTCCCCAGCTCTGGTGTTGTGGCCATTTGTAGAGCACACCCGCAGAAGGAAGATCTTTCTCTGTTTCTCTCTCTCTCTCTCTCTCTCTCTCTCTCTCTCTCTCTCTGTGTGTGTAATTCTGACTTTCAAATACAGTAAATCTCTAAAAACAAAAGAGAGAGAACACCCTCTTATCCCCACTCAACAGGTGCTCAACCATAGTTAGCATCACCTGCCAGACCAGCGGCTGGCTCCCCTCCCAGCCCCAACAGTCCTGTAGGGAGCCAGTGACTTCCATAGCAGTGAAAGAGAAGGACAACAAAATTCAGCAAGGTGAAGATACACATATTCAATCCCCATATTCAATCCTATTGAGTGGTGTTGGGTGGCCCACTCCCCGAGCCTGGGGAGTGATGGATGAAGGAGGGCAGAATGAGCTGAATGAGTGGGGGTCCCGCTATGACAGTCTAGCCCAACAAGTCATGACGAGGTTGCGTGTGGAAAGCAATAATAGAATGTCCCTCCCCTATGTAGTCCTTCAAAGGTAATGGAGAAAAAATAGCATTTACTTCTAAGGTTGACATGTTTGGGAAACTGGATGTGCCTGCCTATTATTAGTTCTTGAAGAGGCCCCACCACCTCCCAGGGAGGCTTGGGGACACATCCCAAGAGGCCTGCTGCTCCAGTAGACTTCCTTTGAACCGATGAGCTGGAAGCTCACAGCTCACATCCTGCCTTTTGAACCAAGTGCCCTGCATGACTTTGCTCTATAACAACAAACAGCACCTCGTGGCTCCTGGGCCTGGGCATGCGAGAGCTGGTGGATCTCAAAGAACCAGTTGGTTCCCAGAAGGGCAGCAACATCTGAGGATGAGCCGTGCAGCTCCCACTGGACCCAGATCCCTGCTGGTCAGAGATCTCCAACTGATGGCCTTTGGATGCCTTTTTATAACCAGCTCTGATTTCTTTTTTCCTTTGGTATGTGAGTGTCACTTCATTATCCAGATTCTGACTTCTTTAGGAAAAAAGATGTGACTAAAGAGCCCACACTCCCAAGTACATTCATTCTTTTGTTCATTCAGTCCACAGATGTTTCCTGAGCAACTACCAGGTACTGGTCCAGGCACTGTTTGCATAAACCAGTCACAAGTCCCCACCTTCACAGAGCTGATCATCTAATGCAGGGTGGAGAAGGGGGGCAATAACCTAACCAACTAACAGCAAGGTGCTGTGGAGTCCATGCTGGAAAGGAAAAACAAAAAAAATACAAGGCAAAAGGAAACATGCAAATGAACAAAGAGGGACCATGGCCAGTAAGAGGCTTGATGACAGATAGGTGGGAAACAAGAGCCAAGGTCTGAATAAAGTGAAGGGATGAGCCATGGGACCTTGCGGGGAGTATGTTCCAGACAGGGAACACAGCATAATGGCTAAAGCCAGAGGGGAGAAAATGGGCCAAGCACATAGGAGACAGAGCCTGGCGATTGCCAGCCAGGGCTGGAGTGGACAGAGACGAGACAGCGGTTAGGAGATGAAGTCTAGGAAGTAGCCGGGCACGTGCAGGGTCTTGTCCCTATAAGATGGAGTTTGGATTTGGTTGCATGTAAGCCATGAAAGAGCTGGAAGCAAAAGAATGGCCTGCTGGGACTTACTATTTTGAAGGAAATTATGACCCTGGTTGCCACATGGGAAATGGACAGTAGAGGTAGAAGCAGAGAGAGCAATGACAAGATCATGCGTGAGTCGGTAAGGCAGGAGAATAAGACAGAAGGATATGGTCAGGATTCCTAGCTGATGGGGGATGGTTCCTTCAGGTCACCCATCCTCTAACTGCTCCAATGTGACCATGGGAGGACAGAGGCTGGACATGTTTGGGAGATCTCAAGGCCCTGAGGAATCAGGTGGCTCTGTATGGGAGTAGAGGCCAAGGTCTCCTCCGTCCAGGACTGTATGCTTGCTGTCTGTATATATTCATTTCCTGTGGCTGCCATAAAAAGTTATCGCAAGCCGAGGTGACTAAAAATAACAAACGTATTCTCTCCTATTTGTGGAAGCCAGAAAACCTAAATCGAGGCAGCCGCAGAGCCCTGTTCCCCCTGGAGCCTCTCGCCTTGCCTCTTCTGGCTTTGGGGGAAGGCGGGGTGGTCACTGTCAGCTTTCCTAGCTTCCTTGGCTTGTGGCCACATCTCTCCCATCTTCTGCTGTCTTCTGCTGGCTTCTCCTCCATGGAGGAAGGGGCTTCAAGTTTAAAGAAAAGGAGCCAAAATGTAAGTTCATGTTGGTACAAAAGATTGTGGCATTCCTGCATTCCAGTATCCCACCTCCTCTTCTGTCTATTGAAGCTTCCCTCTGCATCACTCATAAAGACCCTATCGCTGTGTTTAGGGATCACTCAGGTCAGTGTGAGTGGTCCCTGCCCCTCAAGATCCCTAGCTTAATTGTATCTGTGCAGACTCTCTTTTTCAAATGGGGTGATAATCTTAGGCTCCAGGATTTACAAAACACATGTATCTTTGGGGAGGGGGCACCTCCATTCAAACTACAACATTACATGGCCCTGGGTAAGTCACTTCCAGCCCCTGGACCTCCTTCTTCTGTCTGTCAAACACATCTGGGCCATTTGCCTTCTGATCCCCTCACTCAGTAGTCATAAACCAGATGTGACTATGGAGTATTTCAAATATGGCTACTCTAAACATGTTAAGTAATGAGAAGTGTGATCACACTTAAAGTCAAAGAACTCATAGTAATTTTGTACTTTTATTGTATTTTGAAATGATGGTAGTGGGCATGCATTGGGACAAAGCAAATCTCTAAAATTAATTTTATCTGGTTTCTCTTTTTTTGTAATGTAGCTACGTAAAATTATACGTGTGGTTCATGTTGTATTTCCTTAGTTCTATCCTAAAGGATAACTTTGAAGCAATTTTAAATTAATTTAATATAAAGGTAATGGATATTATAAATATTTATCTCTGTTTCATGTGGCATCAGCAGGGGTAGCTTGACTAAGACCGATAAAGCATCTCACGCACATGGCAACTAAGTTGGTGCTGGCTGTCCACTGACAGTGGCGTTGGTTTTCTTTCATGTGGGTCTCTCCGCTGGCCCCTTGCGTTACCTCCTGACGTGGTGCCTGGATCCCAAACCTGAGTGTTCCAAAAGAGAGTAAGACTGACCTAGAAACCAGCCCCTGTCATTTCCAACACAAGCTACTGATCAGGCAAAGAACCTGGATTTGAAGAGAAATCCTATTTCTCAGCGGAAACAGTATGAAAGAAATCAAGGTTTGCACAGACAGTTCCTGACAGATGTTTGGCAAGTTCATAAAATGTCACAATTCCTCTCAGACACTTGAAGAAATAGAAACTGGAAAACGTTAAGCAATCCTCAAGGTAACTGCGGGAAGTGCTACTCATGGTGATTAAAAACTAATATTGACCAACACGAAAGCACAGCCCATTTAAAGGGAGAAAAACATAAACCAACAGAAACTTCCAGAACCTACTAGACATTGACTTTGAAACAACATAGAGATGGGTCTCCAGCCTCACTGGACTTGAGCGAGAATGGTTCTATCCTGGTGTCAATTCAGAATCACCTACAGAAAGAACCACTGACTTTGCACAATAACGCACCACCAGGGATGACAAAATGAAAAGCGCATTCAAAATTCAGTTACATAACGGATTGTGGACATGGAGGATGCACCAGGCACCTTATAGGAACATTTCAACTCCTATTTAAGTTTAGGAGTTTAATATCCTTTTGACTCTTCTCAGAGACAACCACCAGATAACTCTTCTTATAGGTGAACATGTAACAAGAATCCAAAGAATACAAAATGGTTCCATGATGAAACTTGTTGGTAATGCCACTGTTGTCATCCTCCAGCAGAAGAAGTAAATGAGCACTCTGATCACTCAGTCTTTGAACTTTAACCTCTGGCTGGAAGGGATCTATAGGCAATGAAGTTTACTTCCTTTTACTGTATTTTATTTGTGTGCATTCCGGTTGCATATGGACTGCTGGTTCCGTTCAGGCAACTGACATGCTTGTGTTAGTCATAGTATCAATGCAGGTGTCAGGAAATATCAAATATAATTCCAGTTTTTAATTTTTATTTTTTTAAAGCTTTTGGAAGAGTTCCAGGTCCTCTTGCATTGTACAATAACAATGACTTCCCTGCTTATGTTAGGACATCCATTGCCGGCAATGGCTGTTGTAACAGGAAAAGTTCATTAACTTCTGCCACTCAATGATTATTAATGCCTAACAGGACCTATAAAATGAACTTATCAGTTATGGTAAGATTATAAAGTGAGGGATCCAACATTGCTTTGAAAGTCACGCCAGCTGTTTATGTTTGGATTTATGCTCTGTGGTCCTGAGGTTAACAATATGAATTAACATGCATCTTCCAAGGACTATAATGAAAAATCATTGCAAATTTGTTACATCTGCTGTCAAACTGTTTTGACATGGGCAGTTTTCAAGTAACATTGACAGAGAGGTGTAATACATTACCCCTATGTTGAAAATAAATCCATTTGTTGTATCCAACTACTCAGTCTCAGAAGTAAAGGTCTGAATAATATAGGGTCTAATCAAAGCTTTGTTTCTGAAGTGAGAAAAATGGTGCTGATGACTAAGTGCTGGAGTCCAGCTCCAGCTGGGTTCGGAACTCACGAAGGGTGCGTGGATGAGGCGCAAAGAGGAAAGAAAGATGGACCACTAGGATTTCATGATCATAATGGACAACGCACGAAAGCTGTCCGCTTTATTTACACAAAATCAAACTCTGGCTCAGACTTTTTACATCATGGTCAAGTGGGTATTTCTAAGGATAATTCTGCCCTACTTCTACCTAGAAACAATAGAAGTTCCTGCTACAATTCTTATCCTACAACTCAATCTTGTATCACAAAGAAAGGGGGAACCTAAAGAATGAGGAAAGAATGAAAGCCTAAATATAGGTCCCTTTATTAGCATAAGGTCAATGGGGACAGCCAAGACAGTAGGAATAATAGAGGGCCCTTTTGCAAGACGTTATTATTGATATTAACCTCCAAGCTCACATTGAGTAAAAGGCCAACCTCACAGTAGCAAATAATGCCTGGATGGATTAGAGTTCTTCCGCAGGGTGGTCCGGTGTCCATGCAGAAGAAGGTGGAGCTGCATTCAGGTGGTTGTAGAGACGTCCACCAGGCCCTGTCAAACAGCGGGAAGTTCCTTGCGGCCCTGCCTGCAATGGAACAACACTCTTCAACCCTTCATGTCCCCCACATCCACTGCCCGGACCCCAACAACTAAGTCGCTACAGTCCATCAATTGGACTTGTTATTGTGTGCCTAAGATTTTTTTTTTCTAAGTAGATTACACTCAGTTAATTCCTGCTAGCATCATTTATTTATGTTTAGAAAATCCACAAACATTCTTGTTCACAATCTTGCTTCTTTTGTTATGTTTTAAGTCAAGTTTGTAACTGAAAAACTTTGGTCAAGCTTTTTCTTGTAAATTTTCTTTACTTGTAAGCATCATCTTGACTTCAATTCTACAATAAGAAATACATTTTTGACAAAGGTTTAATGTCTTAATAAGAAAAAAAAAACATAAAGATGCTCAAAGAACTAAAGGAATAGGTGGAGAAAGTCAAGAAGATAATGCGTGAACAAATGGAAGAGAAAAAAAATCAGAAGACAAGAAAAAAAAAACTAAAACAAGTTACAGAGCTGAAAATACGTTTACCAAAACAAAAATTCATTGAGGTAACAAGGGCACGCTTGAGCAGTCAGGAGAGAGAATCCAAAAATTAAAGAGAGAAAATCATTGAAAAGGAGAGAGGAACTTCAGAATATCACCAAAGCACCTTAGGCACAGTGGGAGTCTCGGAGAGAGAAGAGAGAGAGAAAGGGGAATGACTTTGAAAGATTATTTGAAGAAAATATGGCCAACAGCAGGCAATGCCACTGCCTGTGATGCCAGCATTCCCTATGGGCATCGGTTCATATCCCAGCTGCTCCACTTCCTGTCCAGTTCTTTGTTTACAGCCTGGAAAAGCAGCAGAGGATGGCTGAAGTCCTCGGGCTCCTGTATGCATTTGGGAGACCTGAAAAAAGATGCTGGCTCCTAGCTTTGGCCTGGCTTAGGCCCAGCCATTGCAGCCATCTGGGGAATGAACTAAGTGAAACGTTGTTCTCTTTCTCTCTGCAACTGTAATTTCCAGAGAAGGAGATACAGGGAAAAACTCTTCCATCCACTGGTTCACTTCCCAAATAGCCACAACAGCCAGAGCTGAGCTAATCCGAAGCCAGGAGCCCGGATCTGCCCAGGTCTCCCATACAGGTGCAGGGTGCCAATGCTTTGGGCCGTCCTCTACTGCTTTCCCAGGCCACAAGCAGGGAGGTGGATGGGAAGCAGGACTGCCAGGATTAGAACTGGTGCCCATATAAGATCCTGGCGTATGTGAGATGAGGACTTTAGCCACTAGGCTACCATGCTGAGCCCTTCAAGTAGGGTTAACGCTGCAATCAAGCTATCAAAGCATGAAGAATCTTGAAAGCAATGAGGGAAACAGTTCATCACATACAAGGAATCTTCACTGATATTATCAGCAAATTTCTCATAAATTTTGGAGACCAGAAAGTATTTTGCTGATACATTCAAAATGCTTAAAGGAAAGATTACTCAAGAACCCCCAAATTCAGTAGCTGGCAATGCATGAAGCTCTACTGCCAGCTACACTAGCATCCCAGATGAGTACCAGTTCAAGTCCCAACTGTTCCACTTCCAAATCGGCTCCCTGTGAGTGTGCCCAGGAAAGCAGCAGGAGATGGCCCAATTACTTGGATCCACATGGAAGACCCAGGTGGCATGTAAGCCTCATGGCTTCAGCTTCTGCTGGATCTCGTGAATGTATGTAGCCATTTGGGGAGTGAACCAACAAATGAACGACCTCTCCTCTTTCTCCCTCCCTCCCTGTTTCTCACTCTTTCTGTGTAATTCTGCCTTTCTGATATATAAATAACTATTTTTAAAAGACTGATTTATAGAAAGGAGAGACAGAGAAAAATCCTTCATCTGTTGGTTCACTCCCCAAATTGCCAAACCAATCTGAAGCCAGGAGCCAGGAACTTCTTCTGAGTCTCCCACATGGAGACAGGTTCCCAAGGCTTTGGCCCATCCTCTGCTGCTTTCCCAGGCCATAAGCAGGAACCTGGATGGGAAGTGGAGCAGCCAGGAGTGGGCAACTGGTGCCCATAAAAGATCCTGGCACTTGTAAAAGGAGGATTAGCCAATTGAGCCATCATATTGTGACTGTAAATATCTTTTTAAAACTTCCCAAACAGTCATTTAAAAATGAGAGAGAAAGTAACACACTCTAGATAGGTTGAAGTTAAAGGAGCTCATCTCCCCACAAGAAGTGCTCCAGAGAGCCCAATAGGTTCCAATGAAGGGATGGTACTACAGGCACTATGAGGAAATAGATTTCTGCAAAAGTAAATACAGGGGCAGTTAGAAAAGCTAGTATTCTAACTAAGTTGTAACTCCCATGTCTGTTCTCTACATGGTGTATCAGACTAATGTTTATTAAAAAAAATTTTTGGTTTTAGACAGAGTACCTGAAGACATAAGCAATCATTGAAAGGGGTAAGAAAAAGGCACAAGGAGCAGAGTTTGTGTGTGTGTTACTGAAGTTATGCTGGGATAAATTCAAATTCATGTTCTAATTTAGGATGTCAAATGTAATCCCCATGGTAACCACAGAGAAAATAATTATGAAATATGCACAGAAAGACTGAGAAGGGGGGCAGTAGGCCTTGTAGCAGAGTGGGTGAAGACCCTGCTTGGGACACCTGCCTCCTGTAAGAGTGCTTGGTTTGGGTCCCAGAGTCTCTGCTTTGGATCCACCCCACTGCTAATGCACCTGGGAGGCAGGGAGTATGGCTCAAGAACTTGGGTCTCTGTCACCCACATAGGAGACCCTGCTGGAGTTCCTAGCTCCTGACCTCATTCAGCCTGGCCCAGCCCTATTCTTGGGAGCACTGGGGGAAAGATTATTAGCAAATGAAAGACCTCTCTCTCTCCCTCTCTTTTCTCTCTGTCTCTCTCGCTCACTGTCACTCTGATTTGGAAATGGATATTTTTAAATCCTAGTGGCTAAAGTCCTCACCTTTCACTGGCATTTCATATGATCGCGGTTTCATGTCCCAGTGGTCCTGCTTCCCATCCAGCGCCCTGCCTGTGGCCTGGGAAAACAGTTGAGGATGGCCCAAAGCCTTGGGACCCTGCCCCTGCATGGGAGACCCGGAAGAAGCTCCTGGGGGCTGCCCTTGGATTGGCTCAGCTCCAGCCATTGCGACCACTTGAAGAGTGAACCATCATACGTAAGATCTTCCTCTCTGTCTCTTCTCCTCTCTGTATATCTGACTTGCCATTTAAAATAAATAAAAAAATTTTAAAGGAAATAAGAAGAGCAAAGAATTAAAACATTTCCCTACCAGGACCAGCATTGTGGCATATCAGGTAAAGGGGCATCTGTGACATCAACATTCCATATGGGTGCCAATTGCTTCCCATACAGCTCCGTAATAAAGGCCTGGGAAAAGAGATGAAGATGGCCTAAGTATTTGGACCCGTGCCACCCATGTCGGAAAACTAGATGAAGTTCCAACCCAGCTCGGTGCTGGCCATCTAAGGAGTGAACCAACACATGGAAGATTCTCTCTTTTTCTCTCTTTTTTTGTAACCCTGGATCTCCAAATAAATGCATACTTTAAAAAAAAAAATTGAACTACCAAAAATTGAACTAAACATAGAAGACAGCATTGCAAAAAAGAACAAAATGTATGTAAGATGTACAGCAAGCCAGAAAAATGACAAAAGTAAATCCCTAGCCAGAAATTACTTTAAATGTAAATGGGTTAAACTCTGCAATAGGAAGACAGTTTCAGCAGTTTAGATTTTGAAAAGCATGATTCAACTATGTGCTACCCACAGGAGATTCACTTTCGATTCAAAAACACAGCTAAGTTGGAAGTGAAAGAAAGGTGAATCAGTGTCTGGAAGTGACAATTGTACACCAAGTATGTGGCAGCATTCATCAGGGAGCCAAAATGTGGAAGCAAGCCAAGTGTTGATTGACAGAAGAGTGTATATACAAAGTGTGGCATAAACATGCAATGAGATATCGTTAGCTTTAAAAAGGGGAGTGAATCTGACCCATGCTACCATGTGACTAACCCTTGAGGTCATTATACCAAGTGAAATGAACCAGTTACCAAGTTACCAGTTACCAAGACAAGTGTACTGTGCGACTCCACTTACAAGAGGTCCTCAGTCTAGACAACAACATGAAGGCGGAGAGTAGAATGGTGGCTGTTGGAGGCTGGAGGCAAGGGAAACAGGAAATTATCATTTAATGAGCAGAGAGTTTCAGTTTTGCAAGATGAGAAGAGCTCAGGCGCTAGACGGCGAAAACTGCACAACAATCTCAACGTATTGTGTCTTACTGAACTACATGCTTAACAACAGCTAAAAAGAGCAATGTGATGTTTGGTATATTTAATCAAGATTTCTAAACTAGAAGGGGGAAAAAGTCAATCGTGATGGAATTTTACCATAAACCAGATTCTGTGCTAAACAATTCCCATGTACTCTCTCTCTCTCTCTGTGCCATGTGAGCCCTATATTTTATGCAGAGGGTAAAACTCATACACAAAGAACTTAAGTAAACTTCCCAGGGCTCCCCTATTAGAAACTGGCAACTGCAAGACTCAAAGCTCAGCCTTCTGACTCCTTAGAACACTCAGAACAGCTCCTTGGCATTCTCTAAGAAACACACTTGTGCCTGGAAAATATGGGAAAGTTTTGCATAAGGAAACTCTTCCAGAAGCAATAACCAGATACTAAAAAAAAAATCGTGCCAGCACAGTGACGTAGGATGCTAATCCTTCACCTGCAAACACTGGCATCCCACATGCCAGTTCATGTCCCAGTGCTTCACTTCAGATCCAGCTCCCTACTTACAGCCTAGGAAAGCAACAGGATATGAGCCAAGGCCTTGAGCCCTTGTACCCATGTGCAAGACCCAGAAGAAGCTCCTGGCTTTGGATCAGCTCAACTGGCCATTGCACCAACTGGGGAGTAAACCAGTGGATAGAAAGACTTCTCCCTGTCTTTCCAATTAAAATAACTAAAGCTTTGAAAAGTTTGTTGATGTTGCAGTGTAACATATATGTAACAAAGCCTACTTATTCCAAGCAGGTGATGCTCTAACCACTTCAGAAATGCTTACACCAATGTAACTTCCACAAGATGAAGTTACAGAAAAGTTCCAGGTCCCAGAAAAGCTCTCATGAACACTTTCCCAGGAAACACCACCTCAGGGAGAACCACTCCCTGACTCCCATCCTAACATAAAATATAGCATAAAATCCACCACCTAAGCAATTCATAGGGACACAGCTTGGTAGTGCAACCTATATTCATCTTGTGTAACCAGTCTCCAGAACATTCCATGCTGCAAAGCTGAACCCCTGTACCCATGCAGCAATGATGCTCCATCCTCTTTCCCCTTCCCCCTAGTCCTGATAATTACTGTTCTACAATTTGTCTCCATGAATTCAGCCACTCAAGGTACCTCATACAAGTGGAATTACATGAGAATATGACCAGAAGGTCATGGAAAATTAAGTCAGAAGTCAAATGTATTTTTTGAAATCTATGCCAAGCCCCTTTCAAAATGTTTTGAGGACCCTCATATGTACAGATTTCAATTTTCTTGTTCCCAGACACATTTCTCTTTTAACTGCAAACCATGAACTTGTGAAGTGCCCTGGTGCAATGCTTGTCTTTTGTCTATCCACGGGTTCACTGGTTTGTCTTTTGGAGCACATTATACTCAAGGTTCATTCATCAGGTAGCATCAAGCATCCTTCATGGTTAAGGCTGAGATCATAGATTAGTTGTACCCATTCTTAAACTTCATGCACAGTTTCTGCATTTTAAAAACAGATTTATTTATTTTATTGGAAAGACAGAGCTACAGAGAGAAGGAAATACAGATAGAAAGATCTTCCATCTGCTGGTTCACTCCTCAAGTGGCCACAGTGGCCAGAGTTGAGCCCATCCAAAACCAGGAGTCAGGAGCCTCTTCCAGGCCTCCCACATGGGTGCAGGGTCCCAGAGCCTTGGGCAGTCCTCGACTGCTTTCCCCAGACCACACGCAGGGAGGTGGATGGGAAGTGGAGCAGCCAGGATACAAAGTGGCGCCCATATGGGATCTTGGTGAGTGCAAGGTGAGGAGTTTAGCCACTAGGCTATCACACCAGGCTCAGTTTCTGCATTCTTGCCTAGTGTGTAAAGTTTATTGAGTACGCCTGCTTTTGCACGCGTGTGTGTGTGTGTATCATCAAAGTTCATGTTTTTTTATTGCTGTACAAGAATATGCCACACTTTACTTAATCAATTGAATTTGATGGCCAGTGGGTTGTTACCAGTTTGGTACCACTTTGGAAAGCCCTAACATAAGCTTCCTTGTGGACACACTCATCCATTTCTCTTGGATAAGCAGGAGTGGGATTGCCACAACTTAAGACCTTGGGCTTCACTCTCAGTATCTCTGCTTGGTGTTTTCTATGAAGACCCTTTTTTTCTGTATCTTTTCTACTTCCTTAGTCAAGGCTTCCTTTAGAGAGAAGCCCAGCACTCCTGCCTCCTCTTAATTTTTCTCAGTGCCTAGGTGGGTGCTCAGAGCAGGGCAACAACCAAGAACTCCAACAGGAAGTCATTGTGGAAAAAATGCTAGGTCATAATGAACATAGCACATTTAAACCCAATATTCAGGTCAGAGAAATTTCTTGTATGGTTGACCAAATTCAAGGAAAGGCACCTGAAAAAAAAAAAAAAAAAACAAAGGCATGAGAGCGCCAGTCAAGAGGTGTAACACCTCCGTGAAGTCCTGTTCCCGTCGCAGTCTTTGGGTCCACCCAGAGGTAACAGAACAGTCAGACCCAACAAGGGCTTGCAGTGTTGCATGCCAGCTCCGAGGGCTCTTCAGGCAAAGAACCTGGAAGAAAGTCAGAGCTGCTCATAACACGCTGAAGAGGTGCTAAAAGCTCGTTTGCACCCCTCCAAAACGTCTCCCTTAATGTTTTACAAATCATTAAAAGCAAGCTTCCTAAAGAGGACTTTCCCTGAGGATTATGTGCTGCCATGGTAAAGCAGCACTAAACATCATTGCAGAGGCTCTGCAATGCTCAATATGAATAGGGAATCGGTTCTCCTTCTCTCGAGGCCCTTAACACTGTCTGCCAAGGAGCTGGAGATGCCCTCTGCACAGACAGCCTGAGTTGGACGGGCCAGGCAGCTCTTGCTGGACCTCTGGAATTTTCCCATCCAGAGCAGCACTAAGGCAATGGATAGTAAGGGACACACATTGATTACAAGAGTTAAAGAACATTCAGAATCAAAAACCAAAACTTGTAATACTTGAATGAATGTCAAAAGCGCTTTAACACAGAGGATGATACCAACTGTTACAATGCAGGTGAGGAGCAGGTGTTTGGCACAATGTGGAAGATGGCCCTGGAAATGCACGCCCCCATCCTCTAACAGGGAGCCTGGGTTCTCGTTCTGGCTGCACATTTGATTCCAGCTTCCTGCCAATGCACACCCTGGGATGCAGCAAGCGATTGTTCAAGTACTTGGGTTTCTGGCTCTCATATAGGAGACCTGAACCAGTCTCTGGACTTTGCCCTCACCCAGTCCTAGCTATTGCCTGTATTTGAGGAACAAACAAGCAGATAAAAGATCTTTCAGTCTTGGTCTCTATCTTTCTACCTTTCAAATAAAAATAAAGTGGGGCCTGGCACAGTAGCCTAGTGGCTAAAGTCCTCGCCTTGCATGTGCTCACTGAGATCCCATGTGGGCGCTGGTTCTAATCCCGGCTGCTCCACTTCTCAGAGCCGCTGGGATTAGAACTGGCATTCATATGGGATCCTGGCACATGCAAGGTGAGGACTTAAGCCACGATGCTTCTGCACTGGGCCCTTAAAATGATTTTTAAAGTGAAAGAGAGACAGGATGTGATGACCAGGATTAGGACTAGGCAAATGAGGCTGAGTTGTGGAAACACAAAGCACATCCACCAAGAAGTGTGAGGATTTAGCAAGCTAATGCATGGAAGCCTGCCGTGTGATGCTTTATTTATGGTTGTGTTTACTTATAGAAAAGGCAGACGACAGAGAGAAACACTCAGACAGAGCTGTCATCTGCTACTTCCATCCTCTAATGTCCGGAACAGTCAAGAAACTGAAGCTGAAAGAAAGGAACTCAGTGCGAGTTCCCACTCCCTGGTCCATCAGCACCGCCTCCCAGCGACTGCATCAACAGGAAGCTGGAGTCAGAACTAAAGCCAGGAATCAAACCCAGTGGCTCCATTAAGGGATAGGAACTCCTCCATCACTGGGCTAAAGGGGAGCCTGTCAGTGTGTTTTAATGATTCTTGTTACTAGTGCTCGATCACCATTGCCGGAAGAGCGCTGGCGGTGTCATCACTCGGTGGGGAGCTGATGTTCCCATCCCTGCCTCGGATGAGCCTCTCCTGACTCCCAGGTGCAACCTCACCTGTCATCCCCCCACCGGCCTCCTGAGCAGCCCTGGTGACCCCACCGACCCTGCTTGTGTTGATTCTTCAGCAGTCACCTTGACCGCCATAACGAAATGTTAGCTGCATTTTTTAAATTACCTCCACCTTCAAATACCATCCCCTGTGAGGACAGGGTTTCAGCGCATGGATTGAGGGGGTGGCAGTGAGCATTCATCTCCTGGCAGCCAGGCCCTGGTGAAGGCAGGGCTGGTCCTACTTTTCAGTTTGCCCTGCCCCGGGCGGAGCTCGCTGTCTTAGCCCCTTTACAGCCTCTGGAACCTTAGTTGCATTGTCTACTGTGATCCTGAGTCCTCAATCTTTTTTTCTATAAAGCTGAGCCTAATTGATTGGGAAAAGACCAGGCAGGAGTAAGCTTTTATATAAGTGCCAAGTCTCCTATTTCTGTCTGAAGTGATCTAGTAACAAAATAATCATTTCTTTAGTGTTAACATTGATACATGCTGAGTATGTCTCTAAATGTTTTGGTCCATTGTATCCTCACCTAACTCAGACAGGCAACCTCATTATCCCCCTCACAGATGAAGAAATGAGGAACAGACGAGTCAAGGGCATGCTCAAGGTCACCTGGTTCCTGATGGAGAAGGGCTGAGACCCAAATCCTCAGACTAAGGAGCTCTGAGCCCTCATTGAGCCCGACCTGCTTCCCACCCCACCTCCCGCCCACTCTCATGAAAGGACTCCAGCGCATCACTCCCCCGACAAGCAGCTTGTGCTGCCCATAATCCGAGGACACATTGAGAACATTGGAGGGAGAGAAAATAGATTTTGTCATTTCTCTCGGAGAATTCCTGATCCCCAGAGGTTAGAAAGGAACCTTTGGGAGAATATGCCCCTTTGTCCCAGGATTCTTTACTGCAGTTGGTTGGTGAGCTTCATGTTGAACTGGTCCAGCAGTACATCCATCTGTAACCCTGCACCTCCCAATGCAGTGTGGCCTGGGGAGGAAGGGTCTGAACAGGTAGCCTCAGGACCAAATGTAGCAAGTGTGCAAAAAGCTGTTCATGGAGAGCGATGCTTACCGCATACTTTCTCTGCTTTTGGACTTTTATTGGTGCATTCCATGTTTCAGAGATTTTTTTTTTTAAACAGATGTCAAGGTCCCAGCCTGGCCTATTTTCTCCCCACTGCCCTGAGCTCTTCAAGTGATTAAAGAGAACAGAATGACATAATGAATTCACCAACATAATGACTCTTTACTTGGATTTGTTTTCAAAGCAGTTAAAATATACCCCTTTTCAAAAGTCAAAATGACATACAATGGTTGTCCTGGAAGCAGATGTCTCCCATCCCAGCCATACTCTTTCATTGCCAAGAGGTAATTGTGTCCAGTGGTTAATTTGTTTCCTCTTTACCTTGTTAATATAAGTATGTAATTTACTTATAGATTCACCCCCCCACACACACACACACACATCTGCCAAACAAGTGCTATCATACTGGGGCAGGTGTTTGGTGTGGTTGTTAAGATACCACTTGGGGTGTGCAATCTGTTACAGGAGTGATTGAGATCCAGCTCTGCCTCAGTTTCCCTTCCAGCTTCCTGCTAATATGCAGTGGATGGAGGCTCAAGTACTTGGGTTCCAACACCCACATGGGAGAGGAGAGTGTCTTCAACACTCCTGGCTGTTGAAGGTGCTTGCGGAGTGATCAGAGGATCGAAGACCTCTGAGTGTGTGTCGGTGAGTGTATCGCCCTGCCTTTAAAATAAATGAAAGTAAACACTTACTATTATTATTTATGATAAAGGTACCATACTGTGTGCCAAATCATGCATTCTGGATTGCTGCCTAACAATCTTCTTGCGGTTCTTTTCCTACGAGACCATGGAGCTTCATTAACCATCACAGCCGGGTCCTATTCCGTATAAGGATGTGCCTAGTTAGCCAGACCCTCATTGGTGAACGCTTGGGTTATTTCCAAATTTTTAGCATTACAAATGATGCTGCAAAAAAGGTCCTTATCATTCATCATCTCCTCCCCTGGCAGTACACCCTGGAATAAATCCCCAGAAGTAGGGACAGTTAGTTCAAAGGGCAAAGCATTTTCACAGTTGATAGATGCTGCCAGCTTGCCCTCCCCAAGGGCTACAACCTTTTGTGCTCACACTAGCTGTGATGACAATGCCTGTTTCTCCACAGCCTTAAAAACAAAGGTGTCAGAACTTTCTATTTGTGTCCATCTGATAGGTGGTGGTAAGTGGCATCTTGCTGCAATTTTATTTTAACTTATTTCAGGATGAACAAGCTTGATCTCTCTCTCTCTCTCTGCCTATAAAATAAATATTTTGAAAAATAAAAAAATTATTGTAAATAATAAAAACTCATTAAAGCTAGCTCAAGGAAATGAAGGGCAAATCACTATAAAAATTAGAGGTGAGCCCAGCACAGTAGCCTAGTGGCTAAATCCTCACCTTGCAAGCACTGGGATCCCATACGAGCACTGGTTCATATCCCGGCTGTTCCACTTCCCATTTAGTTCCCTGTTTGTGGCCTGGGAAAGCAGTAGAGGATTGTTCAAATTCTTGGGACCCTGCACTCAAGTGGGGAACCTAGAAAAAGCTCCTGACTCCTGGCTTCACAATAGCTCAGCTCCAGCCATTGCGGCCACTTGGGGAGTGAACTAGCAGATGGAAGAGCTGTGGCTGAGAGGGATCAGGAAAGGCTCCCAGTGTTGTGAGTTGACCGGATCTGGCCCAGTGATGAGTCAGAGCCTTTATTGACAGGCTGGTGCCGACCAGTGCACTGTCCTGTTCCACCACGTGTGCAGAGGGCAGCAGCCCCGGTCAGCCTGTCCACGGCTTCTTGAGCAATGATCATCCAATCAGCTAAGAGAGCATTGGCACAGGATGCAAATCATTCAATAAACTAAGCTTACATCAGTGCACAAATGAGCCAATCAATGGCAGTGGTGTGGAACAGATACCCAGTCTAAGGTTTAAACTCTCCAAACAGTAAAAGTCACATCCGACCCAGTAGCGGACAGCAGAACCAGGCAAACAGGACCTTCAATTCTGTTTACAGGAAACAATTTGGGTCTATCCGCTTACTGCTTACTGCCTGGGCTGTGAAAGAAAGATCTCATCTCGCTTCTTTTTCGGGACTTTCCAAGAATTCAAAATGATGGCAAAGGTCAGGTTATCGACATGTCCCAGAACGTCTCCGCAGACCTAGCCTTACCGTTGCCATTTTCTGTTGTCTGGGCTGTCACAGTCAACACATACTAAACTGTAATCCTTTAGGAGACAGAAGTTGTGACTCTCTTTTGCATGTGTAACATGACTGTAAGTAATGATAGTGTGTTGCACACTTTCAGAAAGATCTGGAAGGAACAATTTTGATGCTTTCACCACAAATGAGTAGTAAATGCTTTAGGAGATAGATATGCTAACCCTAATTTGAATACTACACCGTATATACGTTCATCAAAATAGCACTTTGCTCCCATAGATACGTATAACTCTTATACGATTTTTATGTATTCTCTAAAAATCAATAAATAATGCTTTGAAGTACTGCCACATGAACACTCTTTATTTGGATTTTATTTATTTTGATTTGAAAGGCAGTGAGAGAGAGAGAGCTACCATCTGTTGCTTTACTCCCCAAATGCTCATGACAACTAAATTTGGGCAAGATGGAAACACGACACCAGAACCCTGCTAGGTGGGGCAGAGCAGAAGTGACTCCACCCCCTGTGGAAGTCCAGCAGGAATGTTGGGAATGTGGAATGACCCTGACCTTGTCTCTGAGTAAAAGGTCAACATGATGAGGAGTCCCCTGCACGACCCGTCACGTGCATGCGCGAACCGAGGCTGCTGCCTTCTCCCGCCCCCTGTGTCTGAGATGCAGGAAAGCCCAGGGCTGTGTGCACTGGACGGCCATTTCCCTCACGCTGTCACCCTGCCATGGGGAAGTGGTTCTGGACCATCTCCCACCAAACTAAAAGCCTCTCTCTCATGCTCAGTCGCATCTTAACCTAACACTACCCAGGTCTCCCTCAAGAGTGGAAGGGACCTTCTGTATCTTAAGTAACTAAATGTATTTAAAACACACACACACACACACACACACATTTTTGTTTGTTTGCTTGCTTGCTTGTCTCAGAATAGTGTTAAATTTACAAGGCAGGAACAGGTGTTGTGGTGCACCTGAATGAAGCTGCCTCTCATGATGCCAGCAGTCTGTATGAGGACCGCTTTGAGTCCTGGCTACTTCAAATTCTGTTCCAGCTCCCTGCTCATGGACCTGGGTAAGCAGGGGAAGATGGCCACAAGAATTTGGGCCCCTTGCCACCCACGTGGGAGTCCCAGATGGAGTTCCTGGCTCATGGCTTCACGCTGACCCAGCCCCTGCCAACACAACCATTTGGGGAATGAACAGGGAGAGCTCTCTCCTCTCTCTTCCTCTCTTTTTCTTTCTCCCTCTTTCTCTGTAATTTTGCCTGTCAGATAAATAAACATTTTGAAAATCACAATCATTGGCTCAACTGGCAAATATTCCACCTGCAAGCATGACAGCCCATATGAGTACTGATGGTCCTGGCTGCTCCACTTCCCATCCAGCTTCCTGCCTGAGGCCTGGGAAAGCAGCCCAAAGCCTCGGGACCCTGCAACCACATAGGAGAACTGAAAGAAGCTCCTGGTTGTTGGTTTCAGATCAGCTCAGTCCCAGCTATTCCAGTAATTTGGAGAGTGAACCAACTGATAAAACATCTTCCTCTCTGTCTCTCCTCCTTCTCTCTGTATATCTATCTTTCCAATAAAAACAAATAAGTATTTAAAAGAAAATCATAAAGTTTGGGTACTGTATTAAAACAAATAATTAAAAAGGGCAAAAAAATAAGAAGTATAAATATTGATTTTAAAAGAGATGCCCACTTCACACTCAAGAGTATCTAGATTAAAAAAAGAAGGAAAGATCAGTGCTGTGACATAGCAATAAAGCCATTGCCTGTGACACTGACCTCCTTTATGTGTGCCAGTTCGAGTCCCAGCTGCTCCACTTCCAATTGAATTCCCTGACAATGCACCTGAAAAAAAAAAAAAAAAACAGAGAAGATGGCCCAAGTTCTTGCACCCTTGCACCAACGTAGGAGAGCCAGAAGAAGCTCCTGCTTTCAACCTGTCCCAGCCCTGACCATTGTGGCTAACTGGGGCGTGCAGCAGCAGCTGGAAAATCTCTAATTCTGCTTTTCAAAGAAATAAATATATTTTCTGAAACATCAATGTAGAAAAAGGAAAGAAAGAAGTACTAGGAAGGATGTGGGAGATTAGAAGCCTTACACACATCTGCTGGTGGCATTTTCAAGTGGTGAAGCTACTATGAAAAGAATGTGGAGGTTCCCCAGAAAGTTAAAAATAAAACTGCCCTGTGATCCAGAAACCCCACTTCTGGACCTATCTCTAGCGTCAGTGAAAACACGCCTGTATTAACAGCACGCACTCTGTCACAGTGGTCAGAGGTAGCACTACACAAATGCCTGTCAACCGTGGCATAGATAAGCCATGAAGAGTGGGAGTCCATCTAAAGCAAGGAAGTCTGATGCATGATGCAGCACAAACTAATCCTGAGAACATCGTGTGGCATGAAATAAGCCAGCACAAGAAGACAAAGACGGTATGATTTCATTTACACAGAGCGTGTAAGTGGCTCCATTCACAGAAGAGAGGGTAGAAGAGGGGTTAGCCGGGCTGAGCGGAGAGAGCAGAGGGGGTTGTTGGATGATGGACAGAGCGTCTCAGATTTACAAGATGGTCATGTCCTGGAAACCTGTTTCACAACAATACAGGCTTATGCAACTCCACAGCACATTTTAAAGTGGTTAGGAAGGTACATTTTATGTGCTTCTCCACCATCAATCAATCTACCAGTCAATCAATCAAACCAAGTACATGTTTGACAAATAAACCCAGCAGCTGCTCTCTTGGACACAGATCCCACGTAGATGAAAACCCATGTTCACAATGAAATCCATGCACAAACCCTCACAGCCAACTTCACTTGTGAAACCCCAAGCTGGGAATGCCCACAAGTCCTTCCGAGCAGAAAGGTTAAACATCATGAAACCTACTCAGAAATAAAAGGCAATGAGCTATTAATACACACAACTTGGATGACTCTCAAGAGAACTGTTGAGTAAAAAAAAAATCCTCAAAGTTTCACACTGTATGTTTCCATTTATAGAACATTCTTGAGACTCTAACCTTTGCAGAAACAGGGGATGTGTTAGCGGTTGCCAAGGACAAGATGGGGGGCAAGGTGACTGTAGCGGCACAAGGGTAGCATGAGGCTGTACCTGTGGTGATGGGCTTGTTCTCTGCCTTGACCGCTGGTGTCCTCATAAATCTAACCATGTGATGAAGTCTTATGACACCAATTCCATCACCGAGTATCTTCTGCTTCTTAGGGGAATCAGACAGATTCCGTTTCTGTTGTTTACAACCATCACATCCCGCATGGTGCACAGATGTGATCAGCTCTGCAGAGTGGCTCTCACAGGCTCTAAGCTACGCCTCCAGAGGGACTGCACCAACAAAGAACGCCAGGGGGAGTGGACATGTCACCCAGCAGCTAACACTTCCACATCCCACTTGGGAGTTTGAACCCTGACTTTAGCTCCTGACTCCAGCTCATGCAAACCCTGGCAGGCAGTAGTGACAGCTCAACTCCCTGGATCCCTGATACCCATGTAGGAGACTCAGGTTGCATTTCTGGATTCTAACTTCAGCCTGGCCTAACCTTGGCTGTTGCAGATATCTGAGGAAGTGAATCAACAGGTGTAAGAAGCCCATCCCTCCAGCAATTACTGCCTCTGTGTGTTTGTGTCTACCTTTCACATAAATAGAAGCACGGAAGCCAGGCTCCACCCTTGAGAGTGTCTCCTCCTGAGGTTGAATGGAACTCAGTCCCCTGTAACTTGCACTGAGTATTCCTCATTCCTAGGATGAATTCATCCTCTCTTATACCCAACAAGCCTTCACACATCTCTCCCTTCCTCCTAGCATTTCTTCTGCAAGTAAAACTTCCTTATTTGTGCCTGTAATATGAAAGCAAGCCCCTAACCTTCTGGTTGACCTTTTGTCCCCATGTGTCTCAGTACCTTTGAGAAAGTTCAGTGCCCAGTGCTGAGACACAGTGTTCACACTGTGGTCTGATTCACCAAGAACAGAGAGCATCTGCCTCCTCCATTAGTCAGTTCTATATTCCTCCTAGCTTGCTCTGACTTTGCTAACTGTGTGCATTTTCTATACTCTCCATACATAAGCTACTAGTTTGCAAAATGACCCTGGTCTCATCTGCTTTCTCTCTGGCCTGCTTGGCACACCTTTTCCTTTCCTATCATTTGTTGGGGCTTCTGGAATCAGCTCAGCAGTAACACTGAAATGCTCATGGGAGAGCAGAAACTCCAGTGGGAGTCTTTGTATCTCAAGCAGAGCCTGAGATAAGGGCTGGCATGGCAGCTGAATTCAGAAAGGGCCTGAAAGCAAGTAGCGAATGGAAAAAAAAAAAAGTGAAACAGAGGAATCTTTGCTGCTGAGCTGCTTATCAGCATAGACCTCTGGGCTCAGGCTTGCCAAGGCCCCTTAGAGGAACCATGGAGAATGTTCTCCAAACCAAAGACTCAAAAGCAGAGCAGTGGATGCCTGCCCCTCTTTCTTTGCTGACCAATGCCACATGGCTGGTTAAGTCTTGTGCCTTTTCACGTGTACAGGTTGCCAATCAGAGGAAGCAGAAAAGACCCAGGGCAGAGAGTAAGAGACACACAGGGATAACACAAGAGAGGTGCCCTCCAAGCATGGCTTGGTGCCACAGCATTGGCTGAAGTGCAAATAGCAGATGTGCAAAGGGAAATGAAGAAGGAAAACAGTGTGTGTGAGTATATGCCTTGTACGTGGCAAGGTTTGCTTGGGTTTTATCCCACAAGGATGCTTTGGACATTTGCAGAAAATTAAGTTAAAAGTAACCAAGTATTTTTGCAATCTGCACAGATGAAGGGTCTTCGATAAGTTCCTGGAAAATGGATATTATGAAAAATAAACGTGGATTCCATTTTTGCACCCAAAGTTAGCCTTTTAATTTAACATTTCCAAAAACTTGTTGAAGCGTTCATGGCTTTGGAGATGGTACCTTAATGACTAGACATGTGGCTCCAGTCCTGATACTCGCACAGAAGGCTCTGCAGGAGAACTATCCCAGGCAGGTGTTGTGCCAAAGGCCACAAGGGCTCTGCTTATGACACCAACACCACATGTCAGATTGGCAGTCTAAGTCCCTGCTGTTCCACTTCTGACTCAACTCCCTACTAATGTGCCTTGGAAGGCAGCAGAGGATGGCCCAAGAACTAGATTCTTTGCCACCTGTGCGGGAGGCCCCGATGGAGTTCCTCATTCCTGGCTGTAGCCTAGCACAACCCTAGCCATTTGGAATGAACCATCAGATGAAAGATATTCTCTCTGTGTGTAATGCTGTCTCTTTTTTAAAAGTTTATTTATTCATTTTTATTGGAAAAGCAAATCAGATCAAATCATATTCATGGAGAGAAGAAGAGACAGAGGGAAAGATTTTTCCATCTGCTGGCTCACTCCCCAAATGGTGGCAACAGCTTTAGCTGATCCGATTCGAAGCTGGTAGCCAGGAGCCTCTTCCAGGTCTCCCACACAGCTGCAGGGTCCCAAGGTCTGGGGCCATCCTCCTCTGCTTTCCGAGTCCACGAACAGTGAGCTGGAAGGGAAATGGAGCAGCCAGGACAAAAACCAATGCCCATATGGAATCCCAGGATGTGCAAGGCAAGGATGCAGCTACTGAGCCATTGTGCCGGGCTTTGTAATTCTACCTTTCAAATAAGTAAATAAATATTTTTAAAACATACCTTTAAAAGGACCTTTTCCTTTCACTCAAAATTCTGCCCCATGTTAACTATCCAGTAGGCTCTGGAAGCCATGTCCATCTCCTAGAAGGCTTTGTTCAGCAACTATTTCTTGACTCCAAGAACCTTTCCAGGCTGCCCCAATGTAATTTGGATCTCCACTGTAATTTGTCTTCTCCTGCATGTGCAACACAGCACCAGGAAGCCTTCCTCTCCCCTTCCTTGTGCTCCGATGTAACCCTAAGATCTTCCTCGTGACCTCCAGCTATTTGCACCTGCACATCCAAGGGTTTTCTTAGGCTCTTTGGCACTCTTGTTCATGACCCATGCATGGCCTGTTCTACACCAAAGATCTTTCTCCCCATCTTGCACACCATGCTGGTTTCTCTCCATCTTTCCCATGTGACCTGGAAACCCTGCTTTCCCTGTGACACCCTTTAAAGTCACTCTCTGCCATGACAAGCACTGCTCAAGCCTCCTGAGCTAACTTCTTCCCCAAGCCTCTTTCCATGAAACCCTGGCTGATTTGTTCTGCATCATCTGTATTCCAAGTCATCGTTAGGACTCTTTCCACTGCGAATGATAAAAGCTGGACTGCAATGAGTGAGGCGTTGGGGTTCTGCTTTGTTTTTCAGGCTCCAGGAGCTAAGACATCAGGAGCAGACAGACCTGTGCATCTTGAGGCCCAGCTGCAACGGGCTGTGCTGAGCAAACACTCTCCACCTCTCACCTCTGCCCTCCTGGTGTGGCTTCCTCGTCACCCACCCTCCCTCACACAGTAGCTCTGCTATGCAGTGGACTGGCAGCTCCTAGTCTACTGCTTTGGTCTACTTCCAGTCTACTGAGAGCCTTTGTGCATGGCACGAACAGAGCTGGTTCTGTGGGATCCTTAATTCCCTGTAATGGCCATAACAAATTGGGTGGTTTACAACAGCATAACTGCACTCATCCAAGGTTATGAAAGCCAGAAAGCTGGAGTTAAGGTGTCAGCGGAGCCACACGGCCTCTGGAGACCACAGGCAGGAACCCGTCTTTGTTCCTTCCAGCTCCTACACCTGTCAGCCATTCTTCAGCCTGTGGTTCCTCCCTCCAATCGCGAACTCCATCCCCACATCACCTCCTCATTCCGTGTCTTCACTCTGTCTGTCTCATCTCCCCTGTACATCTCTTACAAGGACCACCCTCTACTGCTCTCCCAGGCACATGCGTAGGGAGCTGGATCAGAAGTGGAGCAGCCAGGACTTAAACTGGCACTCTGCTATGCAATGCTGGCATCACAGGTTGTTACAGCTTGGCCTCACCCAGATCACCTAGAATAAAGTCTTTATGTCAAGATCCTTAACTTAGTAATAATCTGCAAATAATTGTTTTCCAAATTCAATCACATTTGGGCCCAGCACGACAGCATAGTGGCTGAAAGGCCTTGCCTTGAATGTGCTGGGATCCCATATGGGCACCAGTTCTAATCCCGGCGGCTCCGCTTGCCATCCAACTCCCTGGGAGTTGTGGCCTGGGAAAGCAATCGAGGCTGGCTCAAAGCTTTGTAACCCTGTACCCATGTGGGAGACCTGGAAGAAGCTCCTGGCTCCTGCCTTCAGATAGGCTTAGCTCCAGCCATTACAGCCACTTGGGGAGTTAACCATCATTCATAAGATCTT
The DNA here is from genome assembly GCF_017591425.1 of Ochotona curzoniae. NCBI lineage: Eukaryota > Metazoa > Chordata > Mammalia > Lagomorpha > Ochotonidae > Ochotona > Ochotona curzoniae. The sequence goes on from NW_024465421.1 coordinate 12,070,564, forward strand.
CTTCTCTGTCTCTCCTCCTCTCTGCATATCTGCCTTTCCAATAAAAATAAATAAAATCTTATTTAAAATTAAATCATACTTACAGGGGGCAGGATATGTTTTTTAAAGGTTTATTTTATCTGTATATTTGAAAGTGCACCAGAGACAAGGGGAGAGACACACAGCGATCCCACCATCCGCTGATTAACTCCCCAAATGCTGCAACAACTAAATCTGTAGCAGGCCAAAGCAAGGATCCAGGAACGCCGCCCAGGTCTGCCCAACGAACAGCAGGAACCCAGGTATTGAGGCCATCTTCAACAGTATTTCCAGGTGCATTAGCAGGAAACTTGCTTAGAAGCAGAGCAGCTGGGACTCAAACCGGCACTCTGATGGCAGTCTACCCCACTATGCCACATGTCGGACCCAGAGGTCATGATTTGACACAGTGCAATGCGCACATGACCTGTGCAGTCTCAAAAGACCCTTGCTCCAAATCTAGTGTAATACTCTGCCATTGTCGCCTTGAAATCCATGATTGTTGAACCAAGGGACCTCTTTATCATTTTGCACTGACCCTCATGAACTACATAGTCAATCCTGACCTGGAAGCAGAGCGTGGGAAATGTGGACTTCAGAGCTCCACCAGGCCCACATCCCCAACATGCAGGAGCCTAAGATTTGAATGGTCTCTGACCATTAAGGAAGTAGAAGTTATCATAGAATTTCTAGCTTAGAGGATCTGGGAAGTCCTCCTGGAGGAGGAAGGACTGAGATGTAAAGGATGAAGGCTTGGCTAAGCAAGCCAATGAAAGAAAGTGGTGCCGGCAAAAGCATGAGACCGTACAAGGAAACAGAAGCAAGGGTGAGACGGGCGTGTTTGGGAAACGCTTTGGTCAGATGTTCTGCTACTAGATCCAACCCAGACTTCCAGGGACACGGGCTACAGGGAACGTGCCCAGACCCACACTAGCTGGAGTGAGGGGTTCACCAGGGTGATAGGAGGCAGACACGCTGTGTTCACGATGACACCATCACCTTCCACCAAGGCTGTGGTGGCTTCCCCTCTCCTGCTTGTTCCGTCTCGTTGACCAGAATTCGGCTCAAGGCACCAGTTCCTCTAAATACTTCCTCTACCTTCCACAAGCCAGAAATGTCAGCCCCCAAATGAAGAACTGGCCAGCATACCAGAGTGCAGTTACACAGCACTTTGCTGGTACCCATGTCATGAAGCCCCCTGTCCCAGGGACTCAGAATAAAAGTTCAAAAACTACATGGAAAATGGAATGAAAGAGAAGTTTAATGAAAATTTTTGGAACTCCATGCATGCAAAGATTCATCATGGAACCTGTATTATGAAAATCTGCATGGATTTCCATTTATTTTGCATCAACATAAACTGATCTGTTTATTTTGTTGTCCAAAAACTCTTTGAAGTACCCTTGTGTAAGACAAGAGTGGCATTTCAAATAAGTGGGTAGGAAATGGGTTCATCATGAATGGTTTTAGGGAATCAAGGTACTCATGCAGGCGAAAAGGCTGGGTCCCTGCCTCATTCTTGATACCAAAACAAGCTTCAGAATAATATGCTGAGCGAAAACAATACATAGCAAGACACGGAGGGGCCAGTGCGATGGCATAGCAGGCAGATAATCTGCCAGCAAGCACCAGCATCCATGTGGATAATGGTTCGTGTCCTGGGTGCTCCACTTTTGATCTAGCTCTCTGCTTATAGCCTGGGAAAGCAGTGGATGACTCAAGCCCTTCGGACCCTGCACCCATGTGGGAGACCCAGCAGAAGCTCCTGGCACCTAGCTTCAGATCCTCTCAGTTCCAGCTGCTGCAGCCATTTCAGGAATGAACCAGCAGACAGACGATCTCTCTGTGTATGCCAAATCTGCCTTTCGAATAAAAATAAAAGAGAAAGAGAAAAATGAAGGAAGGAAGGAAAAATCAAAGCAGATGCCTCTACATGCTATTGGTATGAGCATACTTTGGCACAACTTTCATTTAAAGAAATAGTCATCAAAAATTAGAAATCAGGGGGTGAACGTTTGGTCTGTTGGTTAAGCGGCCAGTCTGGGATGGCCGTGTCCCACACTGGAATGCCTAGGTTTGCTCTAATTTCCAGTTCCTGCTGGCTGTTCTTGCAGACCCCAAGGGCAGCAGCTCAAGTCATCAGATTTCTGCACCCCTGTGGGAAACGAGGGTTGCATTTCGAATTCCCAGCTCCAGCCTCTGCAGCCATCTGGGGAGTGAACCAGCAATGGACGGTCTCCTGCTTGGCTCTCTATCTCTTTTTCTCTCTGTGTCTCAAATATAGAGATACATTTATTTTTTTAAATATTAGAAATAAGGAATGGAAAGATCCTTCATCCCGGAACCTAGCTTTGAGAATTATCCCAGACACACCCTCAAATCTCAGAGTTATCTCTGCATGTTCTTCTCGCTTTCCGTGTAAGGATGCAGCCCAGAATTTTGCTTGGCTTTATCTCTAATGAGATGGACTCTATCGTGAAACAGCTTCTAAGACAGAGCCTCGCAGCAATGAAACCCTGCCTGTAGTGTGTGTTCATCTGTGTAAAGAGTGGAGGTTGGGGCCTGAGTTACAGCACAGTAGGTCAAGTCACCACCTGCGGGGCCCACATCCCAGCCCAGCCCCACTGTGAGTCCTGGCTGCACCACTTCTGATGCAGCTCCCTGCTAATGTGCCTGGGAAGGCAGCAGAAGATGACTCGTGTCCTTGGTCCCCTACTACCTACGAGGGAGACTTGGATGCCTCCCTCATGGCTGCTGCATGGCCCCATCCCAACCGCTTGGGCCACTGGGAAAGTGGACAAAAGGAAAAAAGATCTTTCTCTCTCTCTTTTTCTCTCTGTAACTCTTTCAAGTACATAAATGAATCATTTTTAGAAGCAAGAATTAAAAATAAAATAGATTGTCAAGACACATTTACAAATGAAAAGAAGAAGAAAAGGAGAAAGAGGGAAGGCACTTAAGGCAGGTATAGGATGCCCAAAATAAACCAGACAGCAAACTCAAGTAATAAAAGCAAGTACCGAAAACAAGGAGGCTCTATTTCCATTTAGCAAGACACGTGAAAAGACAATCCACAGGGAAGGGAATCCATGTGGCTGAGAAACAAGAGAAAACACTTGATGTCACACGCAATTAAGGAAACTCAAATTAAAGCTATGGTGAGATAGCGTTATCCCCTAACCCACTGGCAAGCAGTCCTGGTGTGAGACTGCACGCAAGAGAAAACAGCGCCCCCTCCTGGGAGGAAGTCCCTGGTGACCAGGGAACGACAGGTGGGGAGCGCATATCCAAGCAGGGCGGATGGAGGCGCTGCACAGCAGGCAATGCCCGGGCTACAGTTTTCTAAGCCTACGTGAAACTGGAGCTCCCAGACCCCAGTGATTAAGGATAAACGGGGGAACCTGATAACCGCCCTGATATGATCCGTGGCAAATACGGGCAATCATTGTTAAGGAAACATTTTTAAAAGGCTTTTAATGTTTCAAAAAAATAATAATTTTAAAATACTGATAGAGCTTGCACCTGCTGCATGATTTAAGAGCCAGGAATGGGCCAAGCTAAAGGCAAGAACCAAGAATTTCATCCAGGTCTCCCAAGGGAGTGGCAGGGTCCCGATCACTTACCTGGGCCTTCCTGCAGTGCCCATCCAGGCACATTGGTAGGGAGCTGGATCAGACGCAGGGTAGCCAGGACTGGAAATGTCCTTTTGATGTGGGATGTGAATGTGGCACACGATGGCTTAACCCACAATGCTAGCCCGTAAATAATGTATTAAATGTTCTTGGAAAATGAAATTCTGTGTTTATCTTGGGCACAAAACACATTTTGAAATTCATACATATTGCGGATCTTCAAAAATTCTTGGAAATGTGTATTAAAACAATAGCTAAGCATGATTTTCAAAAAGAAAACAATTTTTAAACCCAAATCTATCTTTTTGGAAAGAATGTATTCACCTGCTGGAAAGACAGAGAGAGAAAGAGATCTTCCATCTGTGGGCTCACCCCCCTGCCCCAGACGCCTGCAACTGCCAGGCCTGGGCCAGGCTGAAGCCAGGATCCTTAAAATCAGGCCAGAGCTCCCACGAGGGTGGCAGACACCCAAACATTTGCATGTTCATCTGCCACTCTTCCCCAGGTACATTTGCAGGAAGCTGGGTGGAACGCATGGAGCAGCTGGAACTTGGCCCAGGGCACTCGGATGTACCATGCACATCAAACATGACATCAACGCCCACAAGGTTATAGGTGTCTTTTTTAGGTGTCTTCACCTTTTATAGGTATCTTCACCTTCCGCAGCTGGGCCCCCTACCTTTCCATTCAGAGTCTTTTGCAGAGCCTGGGCCCCTCATGGCTGGGAATGCACTATGCATTGAAGGACGTGGAAGAATAAACACCTATTCCTCCTCAGAAAATCTTCGTGCTGATAAAGCTGTTCACACCATCATTGCAAGCAATGGGGCTGCAAACTCCATGCCACCTTCCCCCCCTTTCCCACACACCAATTTCTGTTTCATATGCCGTTTGTGTTCTTCCTGCAGTCGGTAAATATTTAGCAGGAACCTACTCAGAGCAAGCCTTCTCCTAGGTACTGATTATTCTTACGACTTAATTATGTTTATTTTTGTACTTGCCACTATGACGTTCAATAATATACTTAATCCTTTATTTATGTTGTATCCATTTTAGAAACCATCCTCAGGGTTCTAAATCCTCTCAATTTTCTATTTTGTGTTCTTGCAAATAATAAAAACCAGCTTTATCTTAAAAGCTATGAGAAGCTGCTAAAAAAAAAAAAGGAAGGACAGAGGCAGGGAGGGACGGAAGGTCTGTGCCCACTTGTCTCGTTTACGCGGACCCTCCCTATTTGCTGGAGTAAAGTCGTGGGTAATTCCTGCACAGGGAAGGGTTTAACATTTTTTTTAAAAGCCTCCTGCCTTCCTGGTCCCTTTTTGCACACAAAGTCCGACTCTGTCCCCTGGCGGAAGCCCCGGCGTCGTCCAGGAGGAAATTCCTCGCTGACCCTCACCAGGGCAAACACCTGCTTCCACGCCTGGATGTGTGGGGCTGCAGCGATGCTCTGCAGAGGTCCTTACTCGAAAAAATCTCGTGTGGTTAAGCCCATGGAACTTAGGATCACTCCTGCTTGAGCTCAAATTCAACCTCTGCCACATACTAGCTTGCAAGCTTGGAGGGCTGTATTGATTTCCCAGACTGGCTTCATCAGATGCTGGTCCTGCCAAGTACTAGAGGCTGAGCCGAGACAGAAAGCCTGGAGGAAGGTGGAGAGTGAGGGAGCAAGACGTCTCACAGTGCCAGAGAACAGAAGTGCAATCTCTGTAACCTGCAGAGGACTCCTACCAGCTTCTCTTCTGGCTTCTAGAAGTTTCCAGCACCTTCTGTTGGCTCTGCATGCATCTCCAGCCCTCTAATTTTACACGCGCTCCCCTCCACGCCTCTTCTCCTTGTTCTGCCTCTGACCACATTTCCCCTTTCGTAGAAAGATGCCTGGACAATCTCATCTTTAAAAAAAAAATCTATTTTTTTTTAAATTAGAAAGTCAGATATACCGAGAGAAAATGAGGCAGAGAGGAAGATCCTCCATCCACTGACCCATCCCCCAAGTGGCCGCAAAGGTCAGAGTTCAGCTGATCTGAAGCCAGGAGCCAAGAGCTCCCCTCCCCCCTCCCCCAGGTCTCCCACATGGGTACAGAGTCCCAAGGCTTTGGGCCATCCTTGACCGCCGACCCCTCCCCAGGCCACAAGCTGGATGGGAAGTGGGACCATCGAGAGACACGAACCGGCATCAATATGGGATCCTGATGTGTGCAAGGCAAGGACCCCAACAAATAGGCTACCATATTGGTCCTGCACAATCCCATCTTAATAGTTACATCTTCAATGGCTTTTGCAAGATGAGATCACCTTCTGAGATGCCGGGGGTTAGAATGCCAACATCACTTTGGGGGCTAAAGGACACAACTCAACCCATAGCAGTTGCTTTGAGTGTAAAATGAAAATAATCAAGCTTAGCTCTTAGATAAGCGCAGTCTGACATAGATGGCTGAGACACATTGTTCAAACAACAGGAGATCTCAGTAAAATACATGCCAAGGACCCGGCACGGTAGTCTAGCAGCTCATTCCTCGCCTTGCATGCATCAGGGTCCCATAGAGGTATTGGTTCATGTCCTGGCTAGCCCACTGCCATCCAGCTTCCTGCTTGTGGCCTGGGAAAGCAGTAGAGGACGGCTCAGGGTTTTCGGACCTGCACCCACGTTGGGAGACCCAGAAAATACACCTGTCACCTGGCTTCAGATTGGCTCAACTCTGGGCTGTTATGGTCACCTGGGAAGTGAATCAGTGGATGGAGGCGCTTTCTTTCTCGCCTTCTCTCTGTAAATCTGCCTTTCCAATAAAAGTAAATTAATCTTTAAAATTAAGACACATATCAAAATGTATCAAGGCAGAGGCCCTTTCTCAGTGTGCTTGCAGGTGCACAAAAAATATTTGGAAGATGCACAAGGCGTGTGCTGGTGTCATTTCCAGGGAAGGGCACTGCTTAGATTGGGTAAAGAGAGCATGTGTTCGCTGCTTCCAGTTCGAGTCCTTGGTTTCTGACTTTGCCGCTTTGGCAAAGACACATTTTCATAATTTAATCATCAAAAGAAAGCTCAAAAACTCCCAGTGGCGGCTGCCTGTTTAGGCTCTTTTGGAGAGTCAAATGGCAGCCCTGTAGAGCACTTCCCACAGTAAGCATTCAACAGAACAGAGTAGTGGGTTATCTCATCACCATTCTCACCAAGGCATTCCTTTTAATAGAGAAAAACGGATGATTGGCCTACGAACCAGATGAGCTTGCTAAGGAAGTTGTTACATGCATCTGATATATTAGAGAACAGCATTAAAAAATTAAGTGAATTGAAACTCCATAATGGAAGAGAAGCTGTTCTTGCTATCATGTAAAAGGATAACTAAAAAGAACACAGAATATAAATTTCAGGTCGGTTTGCATTTTTTGTTAATTTATTTACTTCACAGGTATAAAAAGAGAAATTTGCCATCCACTGAGTCACTCCCCCAAATGCCCAGCATGACCAGGCATGCGCAGAAGGAGGTTGGAATTCGGGAACTCCATCCAGGTCTCCCACACTCTGCCTTCCAGCGTGTGCCCGAGCAGGTGGCTGGGACTGGACAGGGCCAGGACCCAGATGTTCTACAATGAGACGCAGGCATCCCAAGGAGCCACTTAGCCACTGTGCCAAATCCCTGCGCTACGTGATGTTCAAAATACCATTAAATAAGCATCTGAATACGTTTAAGTGAGTATGACCCACATAGAGAGCAGCCTTGCGCGTGTCACAGAATTGTGAGAGTTCTCTTCTTGCTAGTGGCTTCCACATTTTCTTTAGAGCACATGCCCTACTTTTCCAGGGACAGAAAAACACATTATTGGAAGAAACAGAGATGGAACGTGACGTTTCCTTTCAGAAAGACTGCATCTGGTGAACAATCAACCACCCACACCACAGAAATCCTCATTTCCCAGGGTCATTCCAGTGTCACTGCCGGTAAACATTTACTAAGGCTCAACAGTGACCCCTTAGACCACTAGCTCTTCCCCAACACTTATTCCTTCCTCAGATTCCACCAGCTCCATTTCAAACTCCCCAGTCCCTGCACCGCTTTGAAGATTGATTGATTGATTTTTGAAAGTCAAAGTTACAGACAGCAAGACAGAGAGAGAAGAATCTTCCACCTGCTGGTTTATTCTTCAAATGGCCACAATGGCTAGCACTGACCAAAGCCAGAAGCCAGGGACTTCATCTGGGTCTCCCACATGCGTGGCAGGGACCCCAATATTTGGGCTATTTTTTACTGCTCTTTTTTTTTTTAACCTCAGAAGCACTTGTACTGAATGAATTCAGGAATGAAGTCCATTTTCCAAGTTGGGTTTTCTACTTCGTTAGCAGGCGCTTGGCCAAGCAACTTGGTGTTTCCCCAGCCAATTCAGGGTTGTCTATTTCTTGAGTTTCTATTATTCAAGACCACAAAAGCACTTACTGTTGTAAAGAAGGAACTTGCTCTTTCTTTAGTAGTTTACCTAATATACCCAAGAGTTGTGGTCTTTCCTTGTCCTCCAGCCACCTTTTCCCACCTCCTTGGCTGCTGCCAACAGATGCAGTAGTTAGCAACCTGCTTTTCCACAGTTCATTTCCACCATTTCAGTTACCCAACCTTGAAAATGTTAAATGGAAAATTTCAGAAATAGGCTATTTGTAGGTCTTAATTGCATGTGGTTTCAAGTAGCATGATTAAATCTCAGATTGTGCCATCCTTTGGGAATCATCCCTTTATCCAGCGTCTCCCTGCTGTAGACACTACCTCCCTGGCACTCCCTGGGCATCTCAACAAATCAGTTGTCACAGTATCACATTCAAATAACTCTTATTTTTCTCAATCATGACCCCAAGAAAGAAATAAGGCAAAGCAAGCACAGAGCACAGATGAACGTCAGTGCTCATGGCAATGCTACAGAGAATCCACGGCACATTTATAGGGCTATCCACAATTTTGGCTGTCCACTGGCGTCTTGGAATGTAGATACGGGGCTGTGGCTACAATTCTTCCTAAGGTGGTTCCTCATAGGCCCCTCAGGTTGGGACTTGATCCTGTTTTGCAGTGGGAAGTGCAGAGAAACGCAATGCCGTCTTTTTTGTTGTTGTTTTACTGCATTTGAGAAATGAACCACTGGTGGAAAAATCTGTGTCTTCTCTTCATGTGTGTCTCTCTCAATCTCTGCCTTTCAACTGAAAATACAATTTAAAATGTTAAAGGACTTTTCCGGTGGCGGAGTCGAGGGAAGATACGCAGCAATGGCACCTCGCAAGGGGAAGAACAAGAAGGAGGAACAGGGGATCAGCCTTGGGCCTCAGGTGGCCGAAGCTGAGAATGTCTTCGGGGTCTGCCGTATGTCTGCGTCCTTCAATGACACGTATGTCCACGTCACTGACCTTTCTGGCAAGGAAACCATCTGCCATCTGCCTGGTGGGATGAGGGTAGAGGCTGACCAAGATGAATCTTTGCCATACGCTGCCACGTTGGCTGCCCAGGATGTGGCCCAGAGATGTCAAGAATTGGGGATCACTGCTCTCCATGTCAAACTACGGGCCACAGGAGGAAAGAGAACCAAAACCCTCCACCAGGAGCCTAGTCAACTCTCAGAGCTCTTGCCCACTCAGGGATAAAATTTGGGCGAACTGAAGATGTCACCCCCAGGAAGAAGAAGCCACCATGGTCGCTGCCCGTGAGCAGGACTCCCCAGAGCCCCAGATTATTTTCCGCTAATCAATCGTCATCATGCAAAAAAAAAAAGAAAAAAAGTTCACTTGCAACTGATAAACAACCCAGCCATTGCACTTTGGGGGTCTAACCTAGAGAGCTGAAAATGTACCAGGGAGTTGGCGCGGTGGGTAAGACGCTGCTGGGCATGACTGCATCCTCTTCCAATTCCAGGTTTCTAGTTTTATGTTCCTGGAGCCCTAGTTTCCCGTAGCTAACATTCTGATCTAGAAGTTTCCACCGCCCTTGTAGTACTCTGATATCCAGCAGCCCTGAGTGGGCAAGCCCAGAGGAGCTTCGAAGGGGTGAAGCTGGAAGATGGAAGAATACAACTTCCCTGGATGCCATCTTCACTCCCCAGGGGGAGCAAGCACTTTCTCCGATGCCCGCTGGATCCCATCAAACAGGGAACGACCCTTAGGATGATGATCTGCATCCAGAAAACTAATGAGCAATTGCCAAAGTGCTGCTAATGAGGACTGATTGGCACTGCATTCAGATGCAAATCGAAGTCTTTGTTACTTACAAGCCCCCTCACCCCCCCCCCCTTTTTTTTTTCTTTTAAAAGCAGGCCCTGGGGATGCCAAGAGCGTGGAGATTAAAACTTTTAAATGGGGTTTGGGATTTTCTTCCTTCTGCCTGAATCTACCTGTTCACCCCTCCAACACACATCACTTTCCCAGACTCATCCAAATAAAAGTTCTTTGAAAAGACCTTGCATTTAAAATGTGTTAGAAGCAGGTGCAGCTAATAACTCCCTGATGAAGGGGCGTTATTAGCTCCCACCAGAGGAGCTGGGTTTTACCTTTTTTTGTCTCCTTCCCTGTAAATCTCAAGGTCTTAGTATCTGACATCTTCCAACTCTAAGCACTTTTCATGTTGCTCTTCACACCCTCACGTCAACGTGTCGCCTTCACACACGGTGCTGACCGGGTGCTTTCCTGCCAGCTCCTCCCCTCAATCATCAGGATCTGACCTGGACTCAGCAGGTGCTTAATGATTGCACAGGGAGTAAACACAGGACTCCATCTCTGCTGCCATCTTTTATCTTGTCCATCTGTGGAATGTGACCTCCTGAGGCTAGTCCAAGGGCACAAGAATCCAATGAGATGGCTGCATTGTTAGTTTCTTTTTCTTAATATTTATTTATTTTTATTACAGATATACAGAGAGGAGGAGAGACAGAGAAGATCTTTCGACCAATGATTCACTCCCCAAGTGAGTGCAACGGCCAGTGCTGCGCCGATCCGAAGCCAGGAGCCTCCTTCTGGGTCTCCCATGCGGGTGCAGGGTCCCAAGGCTTTGGGCCGTCCTCAACTGCTTTCCCAAGCCACAAGCAGGGAGCTGGATGGGAAGCAGAGCTGCAGGGATTAGAACCTGCGCCCATATGGGATCCCGGCGCGTTCAAGGTGAGGACTTTAGCCGCTAGGCCACGCCACCGGGTCCTGCATTGGTAGTTTCATGAAAATTTTTCCTTTGAGCATTGAGCTACCAGGACCTGCTCCCAAGGCTGGTAATGACCGGGATGTACCATGGTATAGCCCCTGGGCATGGATGATTAACAGAAGTGTCTCATCTCTCTCTTTCCCTTAGTAGGTGCCCTGAAACACACACTATGCCACAACTCCAGTGCAAATGTATGAGTCTTAAATGTACAGCAAATGCTTAAAGCAATGTATGACACATAGTAAGTATTCCATCAGCAGTGATTGCATCATTGGATCTGTAAAGCCAGAATGCTAGAAAACTTCTAGAAGTGATCTCTGTCAAAGTGGAGAAGGCAAAGGAAAGGGAGCATGCTCCTAACTTAGCCACTGTGGCTGGGTGTGGCCGCCCCCCCAGAGGTTCCCAGAGACCCTGCAAGCTCAGGGTCACCATGAGTGCTGCTGTTCAGCACAGGACCTGCGGGTCCTCATTGTGACCCCACCTCCATCAGCCACTGCTACTGCAATTAAAGGCAAAAGGGAAGACCCACCCACTCCAGAGCCACCAATGAGAACTTGTCACTTCCCATCTCAGACTCAATGAGAAACAGCCAGGGCAGGATAACCAGAGCTCCCCTGGTTATCTATTGGAAACAGCCAGAAGCCCAAATGACAGGGCCTCTGGGCCTTGCCCCTGTGCCCCATTGCTGCTGCCAAGCTGCAGCCTCATGGGCACCCCAGCGTCAGTCTGTCCCCACAAGTTGGACACAGAGCTTGGCACGGTCCTTCTCTCTCTCTGGCTTCGGATGGAGATACAGGCTGTGTCCCATCAACCCAAAGACCTGGTAGCAGGGCCGTGTAGAAGCCCAGCCTTGGGGTGGGACAAACGGGGAAAGGCTCCACAGGAAACAGAGGGTGATCTGAAAGGGGTGACCAGCAGGTCTGTGTCCAAGAGAGGGGGACCAATGTTCACACAGTGCAAAGACATGAAGATCCACATTGAGCAGCCCTATTCCCAGAGATGTGGTTCATTTAATCCACCATTTCCCAACAATTGTACAATGAACCCCATTCATCTCAACTGCTTTTAGAAAAGTGGTTCTGGAAGGATTAACACAAAATAATTGGTGGGGGTTAAAGCTGGAGACCTGGATGAGCTACCCAAAGAAAGGACTCTCCTCTTTCATTCTTTAAGCACTTTTGCATTTCTTTCAGTTCTGCAGGAAAGCTTAATGCATTAGGGAAATTTAAATGAAAGAGACACATGGAAATAGTTCAACATTAACTAATCCTAGCACCGTGATATTGGGGGCGGGGAGAAGACAGAGGAATGAGGAAATCTTTACCAATGAAAGGAGGAAAAAAAAATCCATCTGGAATGGTTGGTTGATGGTGGTAAGGGACTGGGCAGCTGAGGACAGGGAATGGATTCCGAGTATGGGCAAAGAGTACGATGAGAGATTGGTGTAGAAATCCGTGAAATAAGGCATCGGGAGCAACCAATAAGGTAGGTTTTAGGAGGCTCCGCCCCCTGCCCAGCATCATGCCACCGCGAGCAGGAAATCCCAGGCAAAAAGAGGGATGGCATTTGGGTTGTTTCTGCCCTCCACCCCAAAGCTCCAGAGGCACCTCTGTTGGCAGCTGGCTGCAGGGCAGCCTTTGCCAAGAGTTAATGGGGTGCCAGGCGAAGGTTGTTCCCCACCCACCTGCCTCCTCACCCAAGGCCATACATGTAGGTGGGTCCAGAGAAGGAAAAAGAGTTGGGGCAAAGATGCCAAGTTGGAGTTAATCGAGCCAGACTGTTCTCTGTTTATCTGGCATCAGAAATCTACAAAGTGCCCTTGTCAACACGTCCTAACAAGCAGTGATTGTATCTTTTGTTTGTTTGTGGGTCTTGGCTAACCTGATGGGCCAAGAGATTTTCGTGTGTGTGTGTGTGTGTGTGTGTGTGTGTGTGTGTGTGTGTGACACAGGTAACTGTCGTCTCAATTGTTCACTTCCTCAGATGCATCAGAGTGAGTGACACTCACCTTTGCCTTCCAAACAGGCCACTTGACCTTCAATGAAAAGGTAAATATGCTACAACATCATTGCTTTATTTATATTAAAATACTACCAAGATGGAGATAAGTATTTTCCTAGGCATGGTGAAACCTTGGAAATAGGCAGCCCAGGGAAATGCAAGTCTAGACGCAAGGTCATTGGCAATGAGCTGCCATCTTCACAAAAGCGTCCCCTGGCTATTACATTAACAAGGCAATGCGTAATCCTGCATTTTAAATGGCTGAATTATTTGACCCTCTTAGAACCTCTGAGGATTAACCTTATAACGTGGTCACTTTTGGTTCTGAAATACTCCCACTAGGGGGCGTGTGTAGCCCTCTAGGAGCGGTGGAAGGAGGTGAGCGCAGACTAGTCTCTAGGTGTCAGCGTCTTATGGTCAGGGAGCCTAATCGGCCTGCCCCTGTATGAATAAAAATTTATTGGAACACAGCCATGCGCCTTCATTTGCTGTCTGTGGCAGCTTTCGTGGTGCAAAAGCAGAACTGAGTAATGGTGACAGAGACCTTATCGTCTTGAAACATAGCTACCAACTATTCCTTTCCAGATAAAGCTTCCCCACCCGGTTCTAGGACCCCCCCCCTCCAGAAACATGACTCCAACCCTCCCTGAAGAGTCGCCTTTCTCACACACAGAGGAGAACCCCCCAAACAGGCAGTGCTACACCTTCACAACACCCCGGGGCAAGTACAGTCACATGTCACCTAACAGAAGTACAGTCTGAGAGTCTGAGCGGTGTGTTGTTATGCAGATGTCACAGGAAGTCACACACACACAGCCCATTCTATGCCATGCAGGACTGGCAGGGTGGTCACCCCCACCCCCTTCGCAGGGGAGGAAACCAAGGTGCCGAGAGGCAAACCAAGCTTCCCAGAGCTCCATGGCCAGGACGTGTTGGGCAGGTTATCTGAACTTGGGTCGTTTCTAGAGTCTGCACATTTAACTGCCACCTGTCAGGCTTTCAAAAAAAAATCTTGAGGAGAGCAGGGAAACAGCCACCTACAAAGATTCCAACTCTTCAATCGCAGCCTGAGAATCTAGAGGCAAAAGGAAGTGATACTTTCACATCTTTGAGTGCCAAAGATATTTTTAACTCAAACGTCTAGACCCTGACACCTCACAATCAAGCGTGATGGCAGAATAAAGACGTTATCAATCATGAAAGCTCACAGATCTTCTCCCCCAAGTGCTCTTCCCAAGGCTGACGCAAGACAACGGGCTGTAACAAAGTGGGAAATTAAAACTTTGAAGAGAGTCAGGGGTTGGGCTCCGTGGTTAAGATGTGGCTTTGGGTACCTGCGTTTAGTGGTGGTGGGCTGGTACTAGGTTCCATTCGAGGCTTCGCTTTCAAATTCCAAGTTGCACACCCTGGAGACAGCAAGTGGTACTCAAGTAATTCAGTCCCTGCTCTCACACTGGAGAGTGGATTGAGTTCCCAGTTTTTAGCTTCGGCTGGCAGAATCTCAGCTGCTGTAGGCATCCGGAGGGTAAGCCAGTGAGTAGGATCTCTCCCTTTCTTTCAAACAAACCCGTTTTTAAAAATTAGCATTTGCTATCTAAGGGACCAAGCCGAATGATGTGAATAGGTTAGAGACAGAAAAGAAAGTAAGGCAGACCCGGCACAGTAGCCTAGTGGCTAAAGCCCTCACCTTGCACTCACCGGAATCCCATATGGGCACTGGTTCTATTCCCGGTAGTCCCGATTCCCATCCAGCTCCATGCTTGAGGCCTGGGAAAGCAGTCAAGGATGGTCCAAAGCCTTGGGACCCTGCACCCGCGTGGGAGACCCGGAAGAGGCTCCGGGCTCCTGGCTTCGGATCGGTGCTGCTCCAGATGTTGTGGCCACTTGAGGAATCAATCATTGGTCGAAAGATCTTCTTTGTCTCTCCTCCTCTCTGTATATCTGACATTGCAATAAAAATAAAATAAATATTTAAAAAAAGAAAATGAAAATAAGGAAGGGTGAGAAGGAGTCCATTCCTCACCCTTCCAATTCCAAAGTTACTAGATCAAGTCTTTAATTGAGAGAACAAGAAAAAGCATGACAGATAAATGTTTATAAATATGATGGGAAATCAGAGAAGAAATGGATAGAAGATGAGAATTTGCCTCTTTAGGTTGGATTGGTGGTGGGGGCAGGGGAGGAGGTGAGGACAGCAGGGGCTGCTGGTTTCCTTGTTGTATTTGGTGCCTCGCTGGGTTTTAAGATCACTCTCCGAGGGCCTGGTGTTGTGGCGCATCCGGTAAACCCACTGCTTGCAACATCTGCCAATCAGAGTAATGACTGGAATCAGCTGCTCCACTTCTGATCCAGCTTCCTGCTGAAGTGCCTGGGAAGGCAGAGGCTCATGGTCCAAATCCTTGGGCCCCTGCCATCCGCAGGTGAAACCAGGGTGGAGTTCCTGTGGCTCCTGGCTTCGGTCTGGTCCGGGCCTGGAAATTGTAACCCTTTGAGGAGTGAACCAGTAGATGGTAGATCTCTCTCACACACACACCTTCTATCAGTCTTTCAAATAAATAGACACATCTTTAAAAATAAAACCTGTCTCAGTCTTGATTGCCTGCTTGTCCCTCCATCTTCTGTGACCTTTAGGAGATGTGTGGCCCTTTAGAGGGGACACCAGGATGGGCTCCTTAGCCACCCTCAGATGGTGAGACACAATGTCCAACTCGGCTATGCCAAGGCGCATGTGCCTGGCTCAGACTCAAATGCCACTTGGTGTGTCAGGTGCTGGTCCCTCAGTCCTTCCATACTCAACCTGACAAAGATGGCATAGGGATCCCTTTAGCATTGGATTTGTATTTGCCTAGTACCCATCACAAGGGAGGGAGCTCACCAATACGGTCCTTTCCCAGGACAAAGGAACTGGCTGCCCCCCACACAAAACCAAGCCTGCACTCTGAATAACATGCCACTTGTGCCCAGCTTCTAAAGCATCAACGCTAAGGGATGGCGGCGTGGCGCACCTGCTAAGCTACTGCCTGTAATGTCAGCATCCCCCATGAGTACCAATTCAAGTCCCAGATGCTCCACTTCCAATTCAGCTCCCTGCTGATGGCCTGGAAAAGCAGCAGGAGATGGCCCAAGTACTTGGGTTCCTGTCGTGTATAAGGAAGTCCAGCTCCTGGCTCCCGGCTTTCCTGGGCATTGTAATCATTTGGGCCATGAATCATCTCTTGGAAGAGAGAAGAGAAAAGAGGAGAGAAAAGAGGAGAGGAAAGGGGAGATGAGGGGAAGGAGAAAAAAGGGAGAAGAAGTCATCTGAAAACAATGGCATTCTCTTCCTTGTCATCCATTCTCACTGCTCAGAGGTAATCTCGATTTAAACAGTTCTGGGGTGTTCTCCGTGAAAGTACCCATGCATATTGCTTGTAACTTTTTAAATGGCTATTTTAAAAGGTTTTTTTTTTAAGTGTCTAGTCTGTCCCAGACTCTCTGTTACAAGTGTAAAAAAAAAGTCCTTGTAGAAAATCTAACAAAGTTTCCACTTCAGCTGTGGGATTTAGGTTCTCAGCCTGGGACAGAGACTAATTCCTGGTTCTCAGAGAGCTGCAGTGGACCTCGCCCGTGTTACCAGCTTTAGCTCACACCGAAGGCACTATGTGTAAAACAGGAGGACCCAGGAGACTGCCCAAAAGTGCCACGCCGAGAGTAGGAACGCTTGTTTTGTATTGCTGACGTGTGGGTTTGGGATCATGGGGCCACAAACGAGTTCAGAAAATACTGTTAATGCATTGGATTTGCACACCACAAATAACTCACGCCTGTGCAGCTTCTTCGGCATTCTGCCTGAAGCATGGTGCTTAAGAAGCAAACTTGGGAAATTGCAGGTGAATAATTTTTTCCAGAACTGGCACACCATCAGACTGAAGTACAATTGGCTGACAGCAGCAGAGACCCACCCAGGCACTGGGGATCAAACCGTTTCATTCCAATTGTGTGGTGTAAAATCCTAGGATGGGAGAGCTGCCCTGCGGTGTTATTTGGGGTTTTAAGTCCCTTCGCTCATTCTTAGCATTTCGTGTCAAACCTCGGACTTGCTGTCATTTACTGTATGTCCATGGCACTCAAATTCTGGGCTGATCAAGAGCAGAGCTGCTGGGCATTTGGCCACCCCAAACAGAATCAGCTTTCTTCTCTTTTTAAGATTTATTTTATTTTTATTGGGACGTGAGATTTACAAAGAGAAGGAGAGACAAAGAGAAAAGATTCTCCATCTACTGGTTCACTCCCCAAGTGCCTGCAATGACTGGAGCTGAGCCAATCCAAAGCTAGGACCCAGGAGCTTCCTTCGAGTCTCCCATATGAGTGCAGGATCCCAAGGCTTTGGGCTGTTCTCAACTGCTTTCCCAGGCCACAAGCAGGGAGCTGAATGGGGAACGGAGCAGCCGGGATACAACCCGGTGCCCATATGGAATCTCTGTGCACGCAAGGTGAGGGCTTTAGCCACTACGCTCCGTGTCGGACTCAAAATCAACTTCCTGTTATTAAAGATTGGGTGAAGGCGGACGTAAGCTCTTCTTGGCACCTGAAGTCTTTGTGATGTGTATCTTCTTCAAGGAAAAAGTATTGCTCTGCTGAGCGAAGCATAAAATTATCCATTTCCCCAAAGCCATTGCTCGTCTAGAATGCTTCCACTATGGGCACAGCACCACACTCCAGCCATGTACTCAGCCAAGAACCTGCAAGCTGTCTTCCACTCCTCCCCAGTTCTCCTGCTCCTGCCCCCATTCAAGCCTGAGCGTGTTCTGTTGACTCTGCCCCAAGCCTTGCTGCGTCTAATGTCCGTGGTCCTCGCCCTAGTCCAAGCCACACCTCTTACCACCTCATCTACTACCATCACTCCCACCCGGTCTTCTGGCTTCTGTTCTTTCAAAACTGTCTAGGCATGAGTTTTGTGGCCCAGCAGATGTGGAGCCACTGAGATGCCACTGTCCCATCCTGGAGTACAAGTTCCAGTCCCAGCGGCTCTGCTTTCTGATCCAGCTCACTGCTCATCCTCCTGGGAGGTGGCAGAGGATGGCTCCAGTACTTGAGTTAGTTCCTGCCACTCATGTTGCAAACCTGGAAGGAATTCCAGACTCCTGGCCTCAGCCTGGCCCATTCCAAGCTCTTTCTGGCATCCAGGAAGTAAACCAGTAATGGAAGATCTTCCTCTCTTTCTTCATCTTCCCATCTCTCCATTTCTCTCTATGTCTCACTCCACCTTTCAAATACACAACATTTAAAATGAATTATTTTGTAATGCCAGATCCTTGTGATTCCTTACATCTGCCAAAGCAGAGCTCAGGAAACTGCATGTGCCATAAGGCAAATCTTTTTAACATTATCATTGTCATTGTTCTCCCCAGTCCCCGGCTACAAGTCTGCTGCCTAGCCTTACAGACACCCCTCTCCTGAGTGTACCCATGTCCATGACACCATACACGACTGGCTCCCCTCACCTGGCATGGTGGGCTCAAAGCCCCTCTGGGTTGTAGCCCGCTTCACGGCTCTGTTCCTTTAGAGGCTGAACAGTCCCCCCACTGCCCGGCATGCGTGGATTTCCCACATTTTACTTCCTCTCTGTCCATCTGCGGGTGTACCTCTGTTGCTTCCACCTTTGGACCGCTGTGAGTTAATGTGGCCCTGAATGTGAAAGTCAGTGTTTGTTTTGGCTGAGCATTTGCTTTCAGTGCTTGCTTGCAGATGCGTACTTAGGAGTAGCATTGCTGGGTCACGTGGCATGTTTGTGTCTAGCTTGTGGAGAAACGGCCAAAACCTGGTCCCACTCTCATCCTCTTATAATCTGTCTTCACACAGCAACTAAAATGACTTTGAAAATTAGAAATAGATCATGCTACAAGTGTCCCACTGTGCATGGGACACTTAAACCCTCCCCCCACTGGCTGTAATACTCATGTCTTCCACCTTGCTCTCACTCTCTCTCTCCAATGTATCTCTTAACTGTATGGGTTTGTTTACCGAACATTTCCTGTTTGTACCGAAGTATTGCATTTGCTTTTCCCTCCAACTGAAAGGCTTTTGCTCCTGTTCTGTCCGTGGAAGACTCAGTCGTAGCATTCAGGTCCAACCCCAAGTGTCAGTTCCTCAAGGGGATCTTCCTGAAGGAAGCCACATCCTACCCTCTTTATCCACAAAACTACCCTTCGGGGAAGACCCAGCTGGAAGGAGACTCAGGGTAGATGAGACAGGGGGAGCAACACAGCTAAATGCAGAAAGTAAGAGAAGTGTTTTATTACTTACAAGTCCATGACCAAATGAGGGTGCCCTCAAGGGCCAACAGGAAGACCAGAGACAGTGGGGTGCTCAACCAGCAGGTAGGTAGCTAGAAGGAGACCCAGGTCTCTGGGGGCCAAGAACTTTCTTAAGGGTTCATGGATGAGTTTGCTCAATGAGCACTGCCCAAGTTTAGAGCAAGCCGGCATGAGTTCTGTGGAACTGCCAATAGATTGTCAGTACAGCGTACCTGGGCAATCCCTTCAGGCTCTAGGGTGAATCAGAAAGGTGGCATCCAATTGTCCCACAGGGAGGTGGTCACCATGAAGTGGTTGAGTATGGCAGACACCTGGATCAACCCTATTGAACTAGGAGGACAGAGAACCAGAAGCCATGTCAAGTGGAACTGACCAACATTTCTAGAGTGAGAAAATTGATTTTCTGTTCCAAGTGGATGCTGAGGC
Organism: Ochotona curzoniae; assembly: GCF_017591425.1. Lineage (NCBI taxonomy): Eukaryota > Metazoa > Chordata > Mammalia > Lagomorpha > Ochotonidae > Ochotona > Ochotona curzoniae. The sequence goes on from NW_024465421.1 coordinate 12,090,091, forward strand.
AGTGCAAAACTGTAGCTTTGCCTTTTGGTGCCTCTGCATCACCACATCTTCATGGAAGGCAGTTGCAGTGTGAGTGATGGTGGTATTGACAGCAGTAGGGGAGAGAAATCACTGTGACCATGTTAGGAGATGCAAAGTCAATGATTACAGTGAGAATTGGAGCAGGGCGGAGTAGAAACAGACATCAGCAGGTGGCTGGTCTTCTTCCCAGCGGGGTGGGGGCTAAGATTTAATGAATAAGAGGAGAGGCAGTTGCTTCCTGGGGAAATGATGATCTAAGTGAATTTGTGTGATCTGTCCCGGAGTTTCCCACAGGTATGCAAGTGTATATGTGTGGGGGGAGAAGGGGGTGTCCATTTGAGCAAAGAGCAAGGATTCTTTTTTTTTTTAAGATTTATTTTATTTTTATTGCAAAAGGAGGAGAGACGGAGAGGAAGATCTTCTGTCCAATGATTCACTCCCCAAATGACTGCAACAGCCGGTGCTGTGCTGATCCGAAGCCAGGAGCCTCTTCCAGGTCTCCCACACAAGTGCAGGGTCCCAAAGCTTTGCGCCATCCTTGACTGCTTTCCCCGGCCACAAGCATGGAGCTGGATGGGACATGGAGCTGTCAGGATTAGAACTGGCACCCATATGGGATCCCAGCGTGTTCAAGGCAAGGACTTTAACAGCTAGGCCACTGTGCCGGGCCCAAGAGCAAGGATTCTACCAGGACCCTGGGCTACACAGATAGGGACTTTAGGAAGAAAGGCAGAAACCTGTCCTGTGACATTGTGTACCTTAGGAGTGGCTATCTATGGACATGGTTGGGTAGAGGTTTCAGATGCTCAGGTGACATCATTGCTGGTACAAGAGACAAACACATTCCATCCCTGAAGTCATAGCCTGGGGCAATGGAACCTCCATCGGTGAGATGTGGGTCCAGAGCATTGGCATCTGGGATGTAGGATTGGGGTGCCCTTTCACTTGAGTGCCAGTGGGCTTCACCATTTTGCCATGTGATTGAAATAAAGTGCTTACTGGAGGCTTGGGCTTCTGGCTGCGAGACCAAGAAAGAACTCAAGCCAGCAGTAGTATAACCAAGAGTCAACATGCACGGATCCGGTGAACCTGACGGGATTTTCTGAGGAGTGGGCGTGGAGGTTCACAGGAGTCCTGATGCAGATGGGTGACTTCCTGGTCTGTGAAACCATCTATGGTGAATGAATCCCTGCGGAAGCCACGTCCTCTATCTGGCCTCCAGCTGGTAGGAGATGAGCAAAGTAAAACATGTGTAAGATGGATTAAAGCCTGGAGCAAGAAAGAAAACACTCAGGGTTCATATACTGGACTGGAATCAGAAAAAGATTTATTTGAGGACACAATTATGGCTCTCAAATAAACCTCCTGTTTGAGATCTTCCAGGGGCAGAAAAGTTGTATTGAATGTCTTTCGCCACCGGCCATAGAAAAAAAAATGTATCATTTTGGTCACTCCCAGTAATGTTTCTAACACAGAAGGGGATGTGAAATGTCATCGAAAGGACAATATAAATGGACACGTGTAATTTGTGAGGAACAAGAGCCTCGGAGTTTTCATCTTGGGATGGATCATGGCGGAGGAATGGCTTAGTGACTCACAGGAACCATTAAGACAAGAGCATTTGTTGGGCAGGGCTTCCAGTGATAAGATCGTCACCTGAAGTCTGGCCAAGTGTTTGGGACACTTTGTTAGGGACATGTTGTATAAGGGATGGAACACAGAAACATTCCGCTCAGTCACCTCGGCCTGTTGATGAGAAGTGACATTCGCAGCATCTGTGGATACCCAAGACTTTTTTTAAAATTTAAAGATTATTTTTATTGGAAAGTCAGATTTACAGAGAAGAGAGACAGAAAGGAAGATTTGTCATCTGCTGCTTCACTCCCCAAGTGGCCCCAACAGCCAGAGCTGAGCCTATCTAAAGTCAGAAGCTAGAAGGCAGGAGCTCCTTCTGGGTCTCCCACATGGGTGCAGGATTCCAAGGTTTTGGACTGTCCTCGACTGCTTTCCAGGCTATAGGCAGGGAACTGAATGGGAAGTGGAACAGCCAGGACATGAATGGGTACCCATATGGATACCGGCACATGCAAGGTGAGGACTTTAGTCACTAGACTACCACACCGAGCCCCACCCATGAGTGTTTACTCAGTTCATCCTAAGAGGTTTTCAGGAGGGGAAATCAGGTAGTCAGGAGGGGGCAGGGAGCAGTGATCTCCTCCAGCACCCTGTGTCCACGGCAGGTGTAATATATTAGAGAGCCCAGATTTGTTCCATCCTGTCTTAGGGAGGCCTTGGTAAACATGTTTGATGTAGGGTGCTGTGTTCTAAAGCCAAAGCATGCCAGGAAGCCACAGGCCGGGATCTGCGATCAATTCCCTCTTTACAACAGCCCAGTAAGTGTCTTATGAGGCTGGGAAGCCTAGTGCCTTCAGAGACTTGGGGAGTGGGCATGGTGCCCTCTCTTCCCACACCCTCCTAGGCCTGGCCCAGTGTCTCTCTTACAGTCCCTCAGAGATCCTTCCCTCACCCCCTCAGGCACAAGCCACCAGAGCCAGCAAAGCCTCAGCAATATTGTCTAGTCTCCCCAGGTGCCAGCTGTGCCCACTCAGGGCACCCAGCAAACCCAGATCATTTTCTGAGGTTGGTCATTTCGACCTAAGAAATATTGGAAACCAGTCAGTTCCTGGGCAATACAAGCAGGGGAGTTTGGGCAACACATGACCAAAACAAGAGATGATGGGCAGCACATGGGCCAACTCAGAGCCTTCCCAAACACCCAGGGAGAGCCAGGGAGTGAGGCAAGCATACCCAAAGGCTTTTGTTGGGCCCCTGGTGGCAATTGTGTACGCATTTGACCTCAAGGTCTTTGGCTCTCAAGTGTGCTTTCTCTCTCCCTCTCTGCAGAGTAGCCTCCAGGAGAAGGGGTGTGTAGATGTTGACTGTGTATTTTTCATAGAACTTTCTTTCCTCTCTGGCGCAGGGCCCAGTGCCTTTGCACCTGAGTCCTCACCAGGGGCCTCTCTCACCGCAGAACTTGTTTACACTGGCAGGTGCCCATGTGGCTCTGCCTGACCGTGTGTTCCCAACAAGAGTGTTCCTCCCTGGGACTGAGAGTAGACTTGGGCTCAATGAGGTCCAAAGGACGCGCCACAACCACACATGTGAAATTACAGCAGGTGCTGTATGACTCCCAGATCCAGGAGAGGAGAAGGTTCCGCAAGGGCTCAAGGCAACTGCTGGCATGGAGCAAGATAGTGGCAGGTGGAGAATGAGAGCGGCAGGGATCTTGGGATCTTACAGGGCAGGCGAGGCAGGGGTAGGGCATGGGGAAGGGAGGGCTTGAAGGGTTTTGCAAGCCGATTTCCCTTGGGACAGAACAAGCAGATGTGAATTCTCTGGGGCCTCTCTGTGACTAACAGATGGTCCACCGAGGGTCCAGGGGTCAGTGGGGCCAGTCATCTAGGTTGTATCCAACTGCCCTGTACGGATGTGGTCACCAGGAGGTGGTTCTACAAGGCAAACATCTGGATACAGCACAGGGAGGAACTGAGAACTGGAAGCCGTGTCACCTGTGTCATGGGTGGCTGAGCCCTACTTCTGGAAAAGGAAAGTCAAGTTTATATTCAAACTGGATGCTGAGGCCACAGATACTTACAGGAGCTTGCTAGACAGCTGTTTCTGTGTTGGGGTCTTGGATACATGGCAGCCACATCTCTTATCTAAAGAAGATGGAGGTATCCCAATCCTACCCCCAGCAAGCTACAATGTACCAGATCTGAAGTTGAGCCCCAAGCATCTGTGTTGTGTGCTTACCAGGCCATGTGTTTTGGTGTTCAGGGAGCTTGAGCATATATTGAATTGCAAATGGAGCAATAAAGCAGTATGAGGAAGGATCCTGAATAATAAATAGAAACTAATCAGGTGAAGCTCAGGGAGAAAGTACCGACCGGCCAGGGGGGACCAGAGGCAGTGGGGAAATGACCTGGTATCCTGAGACGACACCTCCACCTTGAAACAGCATGGATGAAGGACTCAAACATGATATACATTCAAGTATATATATCTAGACAGATTTATACAGGGAAGGAGATCTTCCATCCACTGGTTCACTCCCCAAAGCTGACTAGACAAAGCTTGATCAGGTCCAAGCAGAAACATAAAGAACCGGGGTTTCTTGGGAGCCCACTCCTCTTCGCACCTGTAGCACTGTCCCTGTTGAAGGTGATTTCTTCAACCCTGGATCCTGGAAAGACATGGGAAGTACAGTTGGCCCCCGAGAGCCTATGCCAAAATGACCTTCTGCTGTGGCGAGCCACCGTTAACGTCTGGGCTTGTTCTTTGCTGTAGCAAGCGTAGCATAAACTAAATACTATTCAACACAGTTATTATTCCCCATTTTTCTCGTCACTGATGCAAGCCGTCTCATGAAGATGAAGTCTAAACAGTTCAGTGAGGTTCATCTCCCCAATCTTTCTTGCAGCCATAGATGCTCAAGTTCTGACCAGTGGTAGGTCAGACTCTACAGCAGATGTACATCTGGGAAAATTATTTTTCTCGATGATCAGAACAGATGCACAGAAGGAGAGTTCCCCTTCTCTCCCTTGGCCATCCCCGCTGACATCAGTTGTAGCCACTGCTCCTGGAAGGCTGTGATGCTAAGGCCCTCTAGTAACCATGAGTCAGCACGCTTAACAGTTAAGAACCTGTTAGGTATGCTGACACATAAAGATAGGATAAGAGCTCATCCAGAGATAGGCTAAACATTCAGAAAACATTCAGATTTAGGATAAAATCCTTAATGATTTCATTGGCTTAGTGACTTCAGGATTGCTTACCTCCAGAGGCCTCATCAGCGTGTGGGATAACGTCGTCATGATTTTATTCTGTTATTTATAGCCAAACACAAACAGCTGCAGTCATACCTTGCCATCCACAAAGGAATGACTTCAGGACTATCTGCAAATCCCAAAATCCATGGGTGTTCAAGTCTCATAGAAAATGCGGTCGTGGGTCTGGTGCAATAGTCTAAGTGGCTAAATGATCCTTGAATGCCAGGATCCCATATGGGCACCAGTTCGTGTCCCAGCTGTTCCACTTCCCTTCCAGCTCTTGAATTGTGGCCTGGGACAGCAGTAGAGGATGGCCCAAAACCTTGGGACCTTGCACCCATGATGGAGAACCAGAAGAAATTCCTAGAAGATCTTTCTATCTCTCCTTCTCTCTAGATCTACCTCCGTCTTTCCAATAAAAATAAATAAGTGTTACAGAAAAAGATGGGGTGCACATAACATATGCATATCCTTTTGTGTGTTAAAGACATCTCTAGGTGTAAGCAGCCACAACACTGTATTATTTATGGATAATGATAATGTATCTGTTCGTACAGACTTTTGACAAAACTGTTCGGAAAAAGAGATACCTTTCCATGGAGATGGTTGCTTAAGAACAAATCAGCAAGCCTATGGAATTGTATCATAAAATATAACACAAAAAGAATGAATCAACACAAGGGTGACATTGTGGAATAGCAGGAAACATGAACATCCCATATGGGCACCGTGTCAACGTCCAGCTGCTCCACTTGTGACCCAGCTCCCACTAATGTGCCCAGGGAGGAGAGTGGAAAGTAACCTCAGTACTTGGGACCCTCTGTTACAGCCAGCTGGGAGCGAGACAGCTGATAAAATCTCTCTCTCCCCCTCTGTATATGTGTGTGTGTGTCCCTATCTCTCTGTAACTCTGACTTTCAAATAAATAAATCAATCTTTTTTTTAAAAAAAGGGAATGAAATCGTTGAGAAATAAAAGGTAAATTTCTCATGATATCCCAAGCCTTTGGAACTCTGCCTTGCCTGGTCTACCTTTGCCCTTCTCTTTCAGTTATTGAAGCCAATAAATCCGTGTTGTTTCACAAGCCAGTTAACAATGGAAAGGCACACAGCTGATCCAGGCCAGAGTTCAGCTTCTAGATGGTGCTAGAGATCTCAACTGACATAACGTGGGATTGAGGGGAAAGGGAGGAGGGAATTGACAGGCACAGCCACGCATCTGAATGCTGTCACCTGTCCCTTTTTACAGATAGTGGACACAAAGGCCCTGGTGGGGTAGTGACCTACCCAAATTATCATAGCAGGTCATTCCAAGGGCCCCTATTCAAACCCAAGCCCTAGAGAACTCCAAAACTCAAGTCACTTTGACTGACCCACAGCACCTTTCAGGGTTCACCCCCACAAGCAGTCAGGTGTGTGCGTTGCCTCTAAATATTCAGCATTCTATTGTTTGGATGATGCTAAGAATATTCCAGAGCTTCCTTCTCTTTGAGACTCAAGGCCAGAATTCTTTACTTGAAAAAGGCAATGGTAGCCCAGTTAAGTCCACACAACGTCACTAACTTTACCCACTTGCTTCTCTCAGGGCACCCTGTACATACTGGCAAGGACCGTGATCAAGACCACCAGCAGTGTGTGCAGGAAGAAGCTGCTGGGGTATAAACGAACAACAAATGCTGAGCAAGCAGTGTGGCTCTCCTACAGGGAAAAACCTGTTGCAATTGCCAATATCCATGGTGAACATATTCCCACCGCACCCAATTTCAGGCTACTGACATGGCACCACCAAAAACAGAGTTGAGAAGGTAGATGTGCAATTATGCAGAGGGTGTTTTTTTTTTCTTTTCTTTTTTTTTTTTTTAGATTTTATTTCTTTTTATTTGAAAAGCAGAGTTATAGAGAGATAAGGAGAGACAGAGAGAGGTCATTGCAGGCTGGTTCACTCCCCAGACAACCACAACGGCCAGAGCTAAGTTGATCCAAAACCAGGAACCAGGAGCATCTTCTGGGTCCCCCATGTGGGTACAGGGACTTGAGTCCTCCAGGGACTTGAGCCTTCCCCGGCTGTAAGCAGCAGCCAGGATTAGAATAGGAGCCTACGTAGGATGCTATAGCACAGTACCAGCCCTCAAGCTTTTATTTAAAGATTTCTTTTTATTTGAAAGGCAGATTTACAGAGAGGAGAGACACAGAGGAGACAGGTGTGCAATTGGATCTCATGTGTTGAGACAAAGCAACACCGGGTTGTCCTGGAAGGAGGGCTGGGCAGGACACTGCTGGTCTCCTGCAAGTGTAATCAGAAGGTTCTTCTGGAACAGAACCTCACAGCTTCATGTGAATTCTTCACTCCACCTTGTGATACACCACTCTTGAAGCATCATCCCATGAGTGTAAGAGCCTGCTTCTCCCAATCTTGGAATCACCTCACACTCTAACAATGTAGGTATCATCATGTTTACATCAGCTCTTCGCATCCTCCATTAGTATGTACCCAGAGAATTGGTGAAAAGCATTTAAGAAAACCAGAGTTCAACAGCCTCTTCCCCCTTCTAGTCAATATCAGGAAAAGACACTTTTGCTTTGCTTGAGCAAAAACAACACGCACAGAGTACCTCAATGTTTCAATGTTCTTGAAACAATCTCTTTTCGTCTCCTCCCACATCCCCAGGCCTTACATCCTGGCTCCAGGATACAAGGCTGGACAGAGAGGCCCCATTCCCTTGCAGATAGGCACAAGACCACCACCCCACCCCATCCCCCGCCTTGGAACAATGACATTTTTGCTTGAAATGATTGGAATAAAAAAGTCTCTTCCTGCCAGGGTGCTAGAGCAGCAGATAGAAGTCTGGAGTGGCCTGTGGGGAAAGTTAAGCTGAGATGGAGCAGAGAAAACTCAATCCTTGTGACATTGTTTATGCTCTTGGATCCAGCTGTGCCTAAAGACAGAAGTTTCCAGATTTTTTTAGTGACAATGTTTCATCACTCAAGGCACTTTGAATCGGAGGCTCAGTCACTTGCAACTAAGAGACTGCTGGCCCAGTCCCAGGTCTGAGGTCAAGTGAGCTAACCTCTTGCACACGCCCTGCCAGCCTTTTCTCCTCGCACTGCAACAGAATATCCAGTTTAAGCAAAAGAAATCTAGTTTATTGGGGTTGAGAATGAATCCCAAGCAGATGCTGGGCTGCACAGGTCCACCAAAGGCAGCCTGGGGTCACTTGAGGACCCGGATGCTCATTTTTTGCTCGATGTTCATCTTTTCTAGGGACTGGAAGGAGGAAGAGAAGGAGGAAGGATGATTAGGCAGCTAGAACCCCACTCCCCTCCACGGCTGGCTTCCTCCCCTAGGATCACCCTTCCCAAAACCACCCCCCTTCCTTCTTTGAGCTTCATTTCCCATGTCCTCCTGCCCTGGGCATCCCCAGTCTCAACTCTCCAGGTCCCTGGGGGCATTCTGACCTTGGCGAATTCCAGGAAGGACACAGCTCCATCCCCGTCTTCATCAGCTTCCTGCACCGTGCGCTCCGCGATGCTCTCTAACTGCTCCTCTGTCACCTGCACCCCGACCATCAGCCGGAGCACCTGCAAGGCCAGACAGCACTCAGCCACACAGAGAGAGAAGGCATAGGGGGTGCTCCCTGTCCCCCCAAATCTTGCTCATCTCCCCTCCCCCAAAAGCCATTGCCAAGCTCATAATCCAGGCATCACTCTCTTTTGACACACAGCGTCCCCTCCCTACCCCCCAACAAAGTCATCATCCAGGCTCCCACCTGCCCCTCCTATTTCACACTTGCCTCAACAAAATATCCCAAATCATTTCTCAAACATATCACTCAGCCTCCACCCACTCCCCCCGCACCATTCTTCAGTTCATCCCCAACTCTTTCCACTTCAACCCCCTACTTCATCACAACATCTATTCTACAGTTTGTCCATCAGGGCACTACTGAGAGGCAGGGCAGATAGATCCTGGATGAATGAGACTGTCCTGTGTGCAGACAGCAGGGTTCCTGGCCTCGACCCACCAGCCACCAGCACACACTCTGCCCAACTGTGACAGCCAAAAGCACCTGCTGTGCTACATGGTTGTTCCCAGGCAAAACCACCCTAAGCTGAAAATCATTCAGCTTTGTTCTTTTTCCAACAAACACCCCAACACCCCAACAGCACAGACCCTTTCTCAATCAACACCCCAATCACCTGTATCCCCATCCACCCACTCACTCCATCCCACCTCCACATCGCGCCATTAAACCTCCCCGCCACGCACACAGCACATCTCTGCCCTGGCATTCTTCCCACCTGCAACATCTCGTGCTTGGAGATCTTCCCATCTCGGTCCAAGTCGTAGAGCTGAAATGCAACTGAGGAGAGAATGCACAGGGTGAGGCATGGGGAGCCTATTAGGGGAGTTGTGTAATGGCCACTCCCAGGCTCCCCAAGGGAGTGGGTGCTTCCCAGAGCCTCTTCTTGCCAGGGGATAGCTCTGGGTCCTCCTTCGGGCAGGTGCCAGAAACTCACAGCGAAGTTTGTTCATTCTGCTGTTGAGGGGTTCCGGTTGCTTGGGGTCCCGCATTCCTGGATCCTCCTCATCCACAGGTCGAAAATGAGCCAAGATCCTGACGAAGCCAGCAAAATCCAATCGCTGACTCCTGGAGGAATGGGATGGACAGAAATGGTGGGTCATCACCGCGGAAGACCCCCTGTCTCTCCCAGCCACCTCCACCTTCCTCCCCACCCTCAGCGGCGCCTCACCCATCCGGAAAGAAGCTGTCGATAATGCGGTCTCCCAGGGGGTTCACCGCCAGCGCCCCAATCTGCTGCAAGTCCATGCGACTGCAAAGTTCAAAATCAAACCGGGTAGGGACGGCAAAGAGGGCAGCTCAGGAGAACCCAGGGGACAAAGAGAGAGGAGTGGTGTCAGAGAGGCAGAGGTCAGATGTCGGCTCCCCTCACCTCAGGTACCCCTTTTTGTTCCTGTCCAGGGCACGGAACCGGTGGTACAGGCGGAGCAGACTGGCCTGTGAAACTGCGGAGGGAAGGCGATGGCTGGGCTGGAACCCAGCGCCGAGGGGCGCCGCGGGAGGGTGGAAGGTCACTTAGGGGCCTAAGGGTGGGGACAGGACCCTCCTTCCCAAATGCGGGGCGGAGTTGTCAGGGTCGCAGGTGAGAGGCTATGAGACCCTGGGGAGCGCACGGTGAAGGACCAGTACCCTCAACCTGCTGCCAGCCAGCTCGGATCAGACCCAGGGACGCCTCGGGGTCTGAAGGAACCTGGCTCCCCAGTCCCGTGACCACCGATCCTCGTGGGACCTGGACGCCCAAGTCCCTCCGTTAAGACACGCCCATGCCTGAAGTCCCAGACGCTTGGTTTTGTTCTCCCAGCTCCGGGATCTTCGTCCGAACTTGCAAGGTGCTCCATCGCTCAACCCAACCCCTGCCGGCAGGACCCCTCCACCATACACACATACACACACACACCCCTCTCCCGCCCCAGCCCCGGTCCCCTCTCCGTGGCCGGCAGAGCGGGGGGCACTCACAGCCGGTCTCCCGCCGGATGCTGTCCACGTCGGGAATGACAGCGGCGTGGGAGCCGCGCGCGCCCATGGCGGCCACGGGGGACCCGGGCGATCTCAGCCAACCAAGGAGGCGCGGCCGGCCCCGCTGCCCCCGGGGCCGAAGGCCGCGCAGCTGGCACGCCGCCCGGCTTCACAACCCCAGCGTTCCTCGCCTCCCACCCACAATCCGGGCCAGGAGACAAAACAATGGCCCAGGGTTGGCGGGTCGGAGGGGCGGGCGAAAACAACAGGGTGTTTGAGCTCCAGTTCTGCGCGGGGCGAAGCTCGGCCCCGCCTTGCCCGCGCCTCCCCTCGGGGCTGGGTTCTCAGGGCCCGCCCCAAACACCCGATCTGCAGCCTTCGGGGCCCTGCACGACCAGGCCTCGGACCTGTGGGCTTGTGGGTGGAGGCGCTGGGGGAGGCTGGGGACTCCTCGCCTCCTTACTCTGCAGTCAGGGTCTGAAACCCACCCGAGGAACTGGGGACGCTTTGAGTCTTGGTCCCAATCCTGAAGGATCCCAGTCCCGGGGGCGAGATTGGGGCAGGAGAAAGGAGTAGGGGCGAGAGAGACTGGGTCAAGTGCCAAGGACCCTGGTTTTGCCGGACTTACCTGGAATCCTAGCTTTGCAAGATGCTCTGACTGGCTGGGACGAGGGTCCTGGGAACAGTTCACGAAAGAATTAATTTGGTGCCATTTTTTAAAAATTGTATATAGGCACCTACCTTGGTTGTATGTTTTCCCTCTGGTCTGCATGACATCGTTGATGTTTAAAACTCAGCGCTATAACCACCGAAGTGCCAGACTCCCAGTTTCCCCGCAGAAATGGGGGCTCTGACATCAAGCCTGGTCCTGTCTGTTTGCCACAGTTCCCACCCAACCCAGTTCACTCTATGAGCCCTGGTGTAGAGTCCAGGCTGGGGTTAAGTTAGACTACTCGCAGGGAGCCAGGCATCCAGCAAGGGAGGGTTCACAGGATCACCAGGGGTTACATTCATCACCAGGACCCGGCTTGCCTCATCTTGCTCTGAGGACGCAGGGGCTGAGCTTACAGGTGCCTCTTAGCCTCCATCGGGGGGAGTGACCATGAAGCACTGTGAGGACCCAGTATTTTTTCTTTTTAATCTATTTATTTTACCTAAAAGAGTGCCAAATAAAGGAGGAGACAGAGAGGTCATCTGTTTGCTGGCTCATTCCCCACATGATTGCAATGGCCAGAGTTGGGTTGGTCCAAAGCTGGGAGGAGAGCAAACCTGTTCCAGGTATCCAATATGGGCGTAGAGGCCCAAGGCTTTGGGCCATCCTCCATTGTTTTTCCAGGCCATAAGTAAGGAGATGGATGGGAAGTAGAGCAGCCAAAGCTTGAAACAGTGCTCACATGGGATGCTGGCACTTCAAGCGGAGGATTAGCTTGCTGTGCCACCGTGCAGGCCCAAGACTGAGTGATTTTTAAAGAGCAGAGGTTTGTTTGACTCATACTTGCGAAGGCTGTGAAGTTTGGGGGGGGGGGTGGTCAGAGCTGGCAGAGGTTCCTCTTGTTGGTGAGGTCGCTGCATATCCTCCAGGATGGCGCAGGGCCCACGTGCTGAGACACAACCTCCTCATCTTCCTCTTTTTCCCATCTGTATTTATGAATTCACATCTTTTCCTTTGAAACAGAGCTAAGGATCTCCTAGCTGCTGTTTCTTTCCCCTGTGCATTGCTCACAGCAAAGAAGCCAGGAGCTGGGCTAGGCTGAAGCTAGGAACCAGGAATCAATCCTGGGCACCCCCACGGGGAGCAGGGACCCTGGACTCCATCCCCTGCTGCCTTGCGGGGTGCACATTAGCAAGGAGCAACGCTGGGACCCAGACTGAGGCACGGCCACACGGAGCTCCTGGCTTCCTCTCCTCCCCTCCTTCCAAGGCCACAGTGGACTCTTGACCGGAAAGAGTCAAAAAAAAAAAAAAAAAAGGTTAAGAAGCACACTGCTGAAGAAATAAGCACTTGGCACTTGTGTGAAGCAAGTTAATCCTCTGCCAGCAGGTGCCAGCACACCATATGGGTGTGAGTTCATATCCCAGCTGCTCCTCTTCCCATCCAGCATCCTGTTAAGACCTGGGAAAGCAGCAGAGGACGGTCTGGGGCCTTGGGTTCCTGCATTCACTTGACCTAGAAGAAGCTCCTGGCTCCTGGTTTTGAATCAGCTCAACTCTGGTCATTGCAGTCACTTGGGAGTGAACCAGCAGATGAAAGATCTCTCTCTATCTTCCCTTCTATCTCTAAAAATTTGCCTTTCAAGTAAAAAAAAAAAATCTTAAAAAGAGAAAGAAACTAGCACCATCCATATCCAGCCTTGAAATTATCTTCACCCTCTGCCGCCATCACAACCATACACATTCACACTTCCCAAGAGGAAAAAACACACACTGTTGCTTGCAAAGACTCAAGTTCACATCCACCTGGGAGGGAGAGAAGCTAGAGTCTCCCGGTTGTCCTTCCAGCCCCACACCAAGAATGGCTCAGATGAGCCCTGAACACATTGATCTAAGTCACGCTTGCTTCTTCCAGCAGCCCCAAGGATTGAACAGCTGGAAGGAATGCCAGGTCCTCTTCGAGATGTTCCCAAAGAATGCGGTGTGGGGAAAGCCCACAGGCCCTCCACTTACCAGCTGCAGGTGCGAGTGTCATGTTCAGAAGGGTGTAGGAATCCCCAGGCTGGGTGGTGGGCGCCTAGGGCCGGCCTGGGAGGCTGGTCCCCGGCAGGCCTTCTCCAGCAGGTCTGCAGAAGAGCCCTCCGCTGGACCCATTCCTGCGCCCTGTGTGCTGGTGGGGTTGACATCAGCCTCACAGCACGCGCGGTCACGTCGCTTCGGGACATCAAAGGGAGACTTGCCTTGGGGAAATTGTCACCTGCAGAATCCATTAGATGAGATTCAGCTTAAAAAAAAAGTTTTTGCTTTGAACTCTGTACAAATTGCTAACCACCCTTGTGGAAGATGCCATAGGGAAACGAGCAGGCAGTATAGGAAAACACAAACTCTTCCTGTTCTAAAATTAAAAGATAAATACCTAATTTGAAAGAACGAGTAAAGGACTTGTATAGACATTCCTGTAAAGATAAATGACAGATCAGTGGTACATGGAGATTTTTGAAATGATTGGTTATTAAGAAAATCATACAGCAGGGCCTGCGTTGTGGCATAGCAAGTAAAGCCACCACGTGCGAGTGCCAGTTCGCTTTGCGGCTGCTCCAGTTCAGATCTAGCTCCCTGCTGACGGCCTGCGAAGGCTGCAGAAGACGGCCCAAGTGCTTTGGGCTCCTGCCTCCTCTGTGGGAGACCCAGAAGAAGCTCCTGGCTCCTAGCTTCAGCTTGATTCAGCCTTGGCTGTCGCAATCACTTGAAGAGCGTCTCTGTGTCTCTTCCTGTCTCTGTCACCCTAACTTTCGAGAAAATAACTTTTTAAATAAAAACTGTAAAGCGAAGTACAATGAGACACCACGTCGTTCCCACTAGGGTGGGAAGAAGGGTGACAAAAAACATCAGAAAATAACAAGCCTTGTTAGGGGAGGAGATGGAGAAACTGAAAAGTTCCCCTCTCGCTGACGGAAATGTCCAGTGGTGAAGCCGCTGCGCAGGACAGTTCAAAGACTTCTCAGGAAGATGCCGAATTCCCGTGTGACTCCACAAGTAATTCCTCTCCTAGGAATATACTCCGAATACTTAGAAAAATGTGTTCAGGGCCCGGCACAGTGGCCTAGCGGCTAAAGTCTTCACCTTGAACAAGCCAGGATCCCATATGGGCGCCGGTTCTAATCCCGGCAGCCCCACTTCCCATCCAGCTCCCTGCCTGTGGCCTGGGAAAGCAGTTGAGGACAGCCCAAAGCCTTGGGACCCTGCACCCGCGTGGGAGACCCGGAAGAGGTTCCTGGATCCTGGCTTCGGATCGGCATAGCATCGGCCGTTGCGCTCACTTGGGGAGTGAATCATCGGACTGAAGATCTTCCTCTCTGTCTCTCCTTCTCTCTGTATATCTGACTTTGTAATAAAAATAAAATAAATCTTTAAAAAAAATAAGAAAGAAAGAAAAATGTGTTCAAACAAACACCTGTGCCTGCATGCTCACAAGGGTGGAGATAATCACAGGGTGTTTTCTGATCATAAAAAGGAGTTGACGGGTCCAGCGCAGTAACCTAGTGGGTGGGGTCCTCGCCTTGCATGCGCCAGGATCCCACGTCGCGCCGGTTCGTATTCCAGCTGCCCCACTTCCCTTCCTGCTGACTACTGCTGGCCTGGGAGGGCAGTGAAGCATGACCCAAAGCCTTGGGACCCTTACCCGCGTGGGAGACATGGAGAAGGCTGCTGGCTCCTGGCTTCGGATCTGCTCAGCTCTGGCCCTTGTGGCCACTTGGAGAGTAAATCAGCAGAAGGAAGATCTTTCTCTGTTTCTCCTTCTCTCTGTAGATCTGACTTTCCAATAAAAATAAATAAATCTTCACAAAAGGAAAAAAAAGAGTTGAGGACTGACACACACCACAGCATGGACAAACCTTGAAAACAACGTCATGTATAATAAGCCCATCACAGCAGACTGCATGATTCCAATGATTTGAAATGTCAAGAACGGGCAAACCCATGAAGAAGGAATGTGCACGAGTGACGGCCAAGGGAGGTAAAGAGCATCGAGGTGATCTGGGTGTTCTAAAATTAGGGGCCGGCACTATGGTGTAGTAAGCTAAGCCTCTGCCTACAATGTTGGCATCCCTTATGGGCACGGGGTAGAGGTCCTGGCTACTCCACTTCGAATCCAGCTCCCTGCCAATGTGCCTGGGAAAGCAATGCAATATGGCACAAGTTCTTGGTCCACTGCACCTACGTGAGAGACCCAGAAGAAGCCTCTGGCTTTAGCTCTGGCCGTTGGGGCTACTGGAGAAGAGAATGAGTAGATGGAAGGATTCTGTCTCTTCTCTCTCTGTGTAAATCTGCTCTGAAATAAAAATAATTTTTTAAGTTCCAAAATTGATAGTGATGGTTGTACATGCATGTTAGTAAATTACAATCCAGTTGAACTTTCCAAATGAGCAAATTATGTGTGAATCTCAGTAAGGCTTTTTGTTAAAAAAAAAAAAAAAAAAAGAACAGCCAGAAAAATTCGGAGAAGCCAAAGTCACAGGGGTGAACTAACTTTAACAGATTTTTCAGATGTGTTATTAAGGTACAATAAGTTATGTTGTCATGGTGCAGAAATAGATAGGAAACAGACAAGAAAGTCAAAAATAGACCCGAACACATATGGAAATTTGGCATGTGATAAAAGTGACATTTCAAATCAATGGGGGAATGTGGATTATTCAGTTAATGTCATTTCAGACATCTGTCTTTTGTGGGAAAAATTAAGCTGTACCCCTACATCATTGTATCAGATTAAATTTTGGACAGAATCAAAAACCATGTAACTCCAGAAGAAATCTTAAGGAAATTTTTTGACAAACTTGGGTGAAAATCAGAGCTTCTGTATGACCACACACACACGCACACGAGGAAACTTCAGAAAGTTCATGGAATATGGAGTTAAAAAGCATTGAAAGCTGGCAGGTGTCATTTGCTAAGCTAATAGTGACAAAGAAAGGAACACAAATCAAAGAAAGAAATAAAGCAACCTTGAGCTGCTTCATGTGTATTCTGATAAATATACTGAGTAATTTATTGAATACCGGAGAATGAAATCAAAGAGAAAAGCTGGGATCAGAACTACATATTTAGCTTGTTGTATTTCTAGTTGTCCCTATTTCAAAGTACTTTTTAATTTCCTTTTATTTCTTCCTCGATTCATTGCTTGTTTAAGAGTGCATTGCTTGGGCCTGGCTCGGTAGCCTAGTGGCTGGAGTCCTTGCCTTGCATGCGCTCGGATCCCATACGGGTGCTAGTTTGTTTCCTGGCTGTCTCATTTCCAATCCAGTTTTCTGCTTGTAACCTGGGAAAACAGCCTTGGGACCCTGCTTCCGCATGGGAGACCCCGAGGAAGCTCCTGGCTCCTGGCTTCGGTTCGGCTCAGCTTCAGCCATTGCAGCTGCTTGAGAGTGAATCTTTCTTTCTGCCTCTCCTTAATGAGGACTGAAAAGCACTGATCTTCCCTTTAGCTCCGTAATGCCAAGCTGGGCACTGTAGTGACTGTATCGTAGGTCTGCATGTGCAACAGGGATGCAATTGGTAAGAGCTAATCTGCTTTTTCTCCAAGAGTTTTCCAGGGAGACTGGAATGTGGCCACGAGGCTGATCCAGAGGTTAAATGTGGTTCCCAGGACACCCTCACTCTTGCTTGAGTGCTTGGATTAGAGTCTCCCCTCTCTGACTCCTTGCTAACGCAAATCCTGATATACAACAGGTGATGGTTCAGGTAGCTGGGACGCCGGTACCCACCTGAGAAACCTAGCTGATGTTCCTGGCTTCTGGGCTTGGCTGGGCCCAGCTCCGTTCAGGCAGACATTTAGACAGCAGACCAGTAGATTGAGGAACCTCTCTGAGTCTCTTTCCCTTCAGTCCTTTCAAATAAAATAAAAATAAGTAAATATATTTAAAAGCACACTGCTAGATGCCAGAACTCAGTGGGGCGTTCTGTCCAGAGTGCCCCGAGGCCAAGTGGCCTGGCGGTGGAAACAGCTGGCTTGGAGCCCACAGCCACCAGGTGTCCTTGGGAGAGACCTTCAGGACAACCTTGTACGGCTGGGAAGCAAAGCATTTCTGCGCTGAGGCCATCCTTGAGGGAGACAGTCAGACCACTGGGTTTGAAAAGAACAGGGGCTGGGATGGTCCTGGGACTGTCGGATGGTGTGAGTGGTCATGGGAGCAATGCAAGAATGACCTGCACAGTCCAAGGATTTCCTCTCCTGACTACACAGAAACAAAACCTAGTTCCACTGAACAGCTTGAACGCTCCTGTTTAGAGCAGCATTTTTTTTGGAATAGCCAAGGGTGGGAACCACAAATGGCTCCCTTTTGTTTAAAGGACCACAATCCCATTCATGGAGGTTCCACTCTCAAGAGCTAATCATCTCCCAAAGATTCCTCCTCCTTCTACAATTTAATTAATTAATTATTATTATTATTATTATTAAATTTTAAAGGCCCAGAGACAGACAGAGCTCTCTCCTATGTGCCAACTCATTTCCCAAATGCCACTATCACCAAACCCCAAACCAAAGCCGGGAGTCCAGAATTTAATCTGGGTCTCCCACGTGGGTAGGAGAGACCTAAGGACTTGAACCACCACCTGCTGTTTCCCAGGATGTACATTTGTGGCGAGCTGGAATCAACAAGAAAGTTAGGACTCAAACGCAGGCATTCTGAAGTAAGGCGCAGATGTCCCAAGTGGCAAATTACCCACCCTGCTCCACCGTCTGCTAGCATCCCATGGGGGTTAGGCAGCAACACATGAATTTTACAGGAACATGAGACCATCCAAACCTACTAAAATCTTGGTCACACCTTCAAGTGGGTGGCACAAGAACTGCCCAGCCATTTCCTAAGTGGTTTAGAAACCACCAGTAGCGACCACCTTCCCCTCAGGTTCCCATCCAAACAGGAAGGGATCAGGGCAGGATTAAATCCATAAACCTTCCAAAATTCGTGTGTTCTCTCCCTCTCTCAAGAGGCACCCCACCTCCCAGCCCTCTCCCTGGGGTGCTTTCACCTTCCTTCTTCTTTTCCTGTTTGCCTGTTCATTCCACAAATAAAACTTCTCTGTCTGCAACCAATTCCCAGGTTTTTATTTCTAAGTTGAGGAAAGAACTCACCGAGCTTTCCCAGGAACAGAACACCAATACGCAAGCTGTATCGATGCATTCCAGGTAAGATGTCAGCTACACATCCAAGTGCGTGTAACGGCACCTGCTAACGTTCCTATCTTCCTCTCTCAAACCTGTTCTTTTTTTTTTTCTGAGTTGATGCTTCAACTAGAATTGCTTCTATATCTTTAAAATGTATTTGAAAGGTGGAGTTATAGAGAGTGGGGTGGGGGAGAGTAAGAGCTAAGCAGAGATCTGGTTCACTGCCTAAATGATCATAATGGCCAGGGGTAAGCCAGGCGGAAGCTAGGAGCCTGGCGCTCCATCCAGGGCCATTTTCTATCCTCCACTGCTTTTCCTGGTGCATTAGCGGGAAAGTGAAGCAGCTGAGACTTGAACTGGCAACTGTATGAGATGTCAGGTCAGGCTGGATCCAGAAGTCCAAACAATGCCATTACATCACTGACTCTCTCTTTAGACTATGATTTTTTTATTATTAAAAACAAAAAGTGCCCAACAGCTCTAGGCTGTTCTGTTTTCACTATCATTTCTAATGTCAAGTAGGATTTCTCTCTCCCAATGTCTCAGTCCATTTTGCATTGCTATAACAGCATATCAAATATTGATTTGAAACTCCATAAACAATGGGTTTGCCTTGGGGATTCTGGAAGATGGAAGGAATGCCCAGGAGTGCAGCACCAGCAGCTGGTGAGGGTGTCCGTGCTCCATCACTCCATGGCAAAAGGTAGAAGGGCAAGAGAAAGGGAAGATTGAGCTTGCTTTGACAACAAGCCCATTCTTGCAATAACTAACCCACTTCCAAAGCAATGCCATTCATCTGTTCCTGGGGCCCCAACCTCCTGACATGGTGGGTGGCATTGAGGGTGAGGTTTCTAGTATGTGAACTTCTCTGGAAGACACACTTGAAGTGTGGCACGCAACACCCAAACAGTCCTGGACAGGGAACTTCGCACCACCCCCTCAGCCAATCATTGAGGGCCAAGTGGGGTGTCTTACATCCACCCCTAGGGTGGAGGCGAGGTGGGGCCAAGTGACTGACAGGGAAGGCAAAAGTTCTGGCACTGATATTTTTTAACCACAGGGAAACGGATGCTGGGCAGACTAAACAACAGATGTCTACCAGAGAGACGGATTCATAAACTAATAAGTTTATGTTCATTGCCAGCAAGTCTCCAAGCAGGAGCTCATCAGAGAGGGCCAAAATTGTGAATCTGCTTAGGCAAGAAAGAGAAAGCTGGCAAATAAGGAGCAATGCGATTTGCCTCAAGGATGTCTCTTATTTAAGGCCATAACAGCCCCCAAGTCACCCCTGCTCTCAATTCCACTAAGCTGTGGAAGGAGTCAGGATGTGCTTGGAGAATGGCAATAGATTATGAAAGCTGCAATAAATTAGGTGCTTTTTGAGAAAATGCATACAGCAAAGTCACACGCGGTGAGAAGCGTCTCCTACCCACCCTGTTCCATTCTCACTCCTGGAGCCGCACCTGTCACGCATTCTTTCTTGCACAGATCTTTCAGAGAAAAGATACAAGGGATGGCTCCCAAGAGAAAGGGGTCCTTTCCAGAATCTTCTTTCCAAAGACCTCCCTTTCCCTCTCATTTGCCAAGGCTGTCTCACATACTCATGGAAGAAACAGTAATGATGGCAGGTAAGTCTGCTCAGAGATGCAGGTATCTGAATCTCTCAGCCACGTGGCTGTGGCTGGGAGAACCTGTGCCGGGCCAGGCTTCCTGCTGGGGATCCCAGCTCCCTGTCTACCACTGAATCCTGGGCTTGTGGGCTTTGCCCGCTGGCCGCACAGCAAGCTCTTAGTCTTGGGCGGTCTGGAATTACTGCCTAGGGATGCCCATGGATAAGGCCACAGTACAGGTAGGTGAGGAGCGAATTGTGAGGGATGCTCTTCAACAGCGCCACTGCACTTGCAGGTAAGCAAGGAGACTGAAACCTTCTGGTTTGGAGGGGGTGACTGGAAGACCTGAATGGGTCAGACTCAGGCCTGCAGCTGTCTGAGAACTGTGCCATCATCTCACTTACTTCTCAAATTGCTCAATATGCCCATGCCACTCGCACCCCACAGTCTCCAGCTTGCAGGTGCTCTGTAGTGGGAGGGCGCAGCCCTCACAATTGGGCAAGCCAAATCCTCTAAAAAGTCTGTTCTCAGGGCAGGTGTTCAACACAGTCGTAAAGACACTGCTGAGGAAGTCCTTATCTTGTATCAGAGCCCCTGGGTTTGAGGTCTAGCTCCACTGTGGACTTGAACTTTCTAAGGACAACGGGTACCTGGATGGAGTTCCTGGCTCCCAGCTGTGTCCCAGATCAGCCCTAAACTGTCGCTGCTGCCATTTGGAGAACTAGCAAAAGAGGCAGAAGTTTGCATTAGGAAATGAGAAAAGCTGGCCACCAGCCACAACCCTAGTGTGGTCGCATCATCCTCATGGGCTAACATTCATATCACTGAAAGAAAAGGGATATTTCTGCAAGAATTAGTTTGGAAAACAATCAAGACCTCCACTTCCAGCACGTAGTCTCTTCCAGCTTGCAGCTCTTGGCCGAACTTGGGGTATGCTCCCATCTTGAAAGGTATTAGCCTAAAGCAGTCATCACTGAATGTTTTCTGCAAGGTGCCTGGGGCTTCGTGGTCCAGGCTACACTGCTCATCTCTGCCATGACAGCACAGGGCCAGCTATCGACAACACGCAGCAGAGTGGGTGTTGCCCCCAAATTCTAATTTTCCAAGGGAAATGGGTTAATCTTACCGAGGACAATGGGCTCTACTCAGGCAGGAAATCATGTTCCTAAGTCAACAAGTAATTCAGAAAGCAAGTGCAGTCGAAATTGCCATAAAATGCAGGATGCATGGTGTTCATGTTGACGCCCTTGCATGATGACCCACACAGCACATTAGTCATTTGTATCAGATTCTAAGGTCCTGAGGAGGAGTGTTGCCAACTCTCGTGCACAGTCATCCTCATCTGAGGACAAAACAAATCATCTAGAATGTTTTCTCTTTTCTGGGTCCATAACTGCACTGAACTTACTAAGTAGAACAAACACATTTGAGAGAATCAGAATGCAAACACTCGCCTCTTCCAGTCTCATGGAAAGACCAAGAAAACCACATAAGCTGCAGGAAAGCATGTTCCATGTCTTGAGATAGTTGAGTTTATGAAACCATCGCAGTTCAGAAGACATTTAAAAACCAAGCACCCCGGGGTCAGTGTTGGGCCACCACCTGTGACACTAGCTTCCCATTATGGGTCCCAATTCTAGGCCGGTCTGCTTCACATCCCATCCAGCTTCCTGCTAATGGCCTAGGAAAGCATCAGAGGATGGCCCAAGTGCTTGGTCCCCTGCACTTGGGGCACCAGCAAGAAATTCCAGGCTCCTGGAGTCAACCTGGTCCAGCCCTGACCGCTGTGGCCCTCTGGGGACTGAACCAGCAGATGGAACATCTTTTTTCACCCACTCTCCCTCTCTGTAGCACTGGATTCCAAATAAACAAATAAATAAATAAATCTATATTATTAGACATTTAAAAATAAATGTGTCTGTGAACCTGCCAATACAGTTTCTCAGAATTCATTCTCTGAGCTGAGCCTGCACACTTGGGAACGATGTACATCAGGCTATTTGCCACAGCATCATTACTAAGAGGTTTTTTAAAAGTTCTTTATCTTTATTACAAAGGCAGATCAAATTTACAAAGAAGAGAGACAGAAAAATTTCTCATCTGCTCGATCATTCCCCAAATGGCCACAACGGCTGGAACTGAGCCAATCCATAGCCAGGGGCTTCTTCCAGGTCTCCCACACAGTTCGGGGTCCCAAGGCTTTGGGCCGTCCTCGACTGTCTTCCCAGGCCACAAGCAGGGAGCTGGATGGGAAGTAGAGCAGCCAGGACACGAACCAGTGCCCATATGGAACCCTGGCACTTGCAAGGTAAGGATTTAACCATTGAGCCATTGTGTTGAGGCCCAGTAAGGTGTTGTTTTGTTTTGTTTTGTTTTTATCATCAAACATTGGAAGCCATCCCAGGATCTGCCAGGTTAAACAGAACACAGTTCCCTTGAAATGCAAGGAAGCTATTAACAACAACAACAACAAAAAACTCTGCAGGCTCATCTGGAAAGATCTCCAAGCTATGAAAATGCGAAGGGCTTGTTGTGGAACAGTGTGTAGCACTGAATAAATATTCCAGCTTCTGTAAAAACTTGCAAGGCTAGAACGAATTACCTCTCTGTGGATATTTGCATAAATGTGGAAGATCCTTAAGAAACCCATTTTGGAAGACTGGAGGCCTCGGTGCGACCTGGGTGAATCTGAGACAGACATAGGGACTCTTCATTATCTTGTCCTACGCTTAGTTTAAAACCATATGATCGGGCCCAGCACAGTAGCCTAGTGGCTGAAGTCCTCTCCTTGCACATACCAGAATTCTATATGGGTGCCAGTTCTAATCCTGCCAGCCCCACTTCCCATGCAGCTCCCTGTTTGTGGCCTGGAAAAGCAGCGGAGAACAGCCCAAAGCCTTGCGACCCAGCACTCATGGGGGAAACCCAGAAGAAACTCCAGGCTCCTGGCTCCGGATTGGCTGAGCTCTAGCCATTGCAGTCTTTTGGGGAGTGAATCAGCAGATGGAAGATCTTTCTTTCTCTCTCTCTCCTTCTCTCTATATGTCTGAGTTTCCCATAAAAATAAATAAATCGTTGAAAAAAGAAAAAGAAGTTGGGTCCCTGACACCCACATGGGAGACGTGAATGGAGTTCCTGGATCCCTGAAGTGCCTTGAGAGAGAACTAGCAGGTAGGAATTCTCCGTTTCTCTCTTCTTTCCTCCTGCTCTTCCTCTTGAATAAATAAATATAATTTTAAAACTCATTAAAAAAAAAAAAAACTAATCTCCAGAACGTGAAGACAAACCTCCACAATCAGAACTATTCCTGAACGTCAGAGGAAAACATGGCTTTTTGGCAGGAATTTCATCCTCCGTGTCATCCATGATTGTGTTGCAATTCAGAATAATCATGCAGGGTGAGAGAAGCCAGACCAAACAGTGACCCAAACTTTGTGAAGTCAGTGATACAGCCGTCCGCGTGCTTCCAGCCGGCTGATGGTGACCTAAGCCGATTCCAGGATTCCTGGGTGGAGGGCGCAGGCACAGTGGGGAGGGAGGAGGGTCAGGAACAGACACTGGAAGCTTCCGGGTGCGGTGGTTCACGCGCTCACATCCTGGCTATGTTCACAGGTACCCAAACTTACCAACTTGTGCACTTGTTTCCAAAAATGGATTGACTGATGGATTTGAAAGACCGACTGACCGCAAGAGAGAAAGAGCGATTCCCCCACCCGCTGGTTCGCTCACCTGCGTGTCTGAAACAATGAGGGCTGGGCCAGGCCATAGCCAGGGGCAGCGAGCTCCGTGGAGGTCTCCCACGTGGGAGGCAGGTGCCCAAGTGCTTGGGCCATCCTCTGCCGCCTCCAGGCGCACTCACAAGCAGCTGGATTGGAAGCACCGAGTAGCCAGGGTTCGAATCAGGCCCTCTGCTAAGGGAGCGGGTGTCCCAAGGGACAGCCTAGCTGGCTGCACCCCAACACGCACCCCCAATTGGTTGATGGTTACACCTCCGTGGAGCATGTTCAAGATTATTTTATAATTTAAAAATTTAAACTTTATGTTGTATACGTATTTTAGGATAGAAATTGTGTGTATCATTTATAAGTCATTATTGTATTTATACACATTGAAGGTGCGATTTCAGGCATCCTTCACTGGAAGGCGTGCAGGACAAGAGCATAGGAACAGCTGCTTAATTCCAAATGGCCTTACAGGGAAGCACACCCATTTAACTGTTGCACTCTATCTCCCCCTGCTGTTGCTGGCCTGTATTTCATCCTTCAACTTGGGCAGAATGAAAAAGGATATTAGATCGGTTAAAAGATTTAGTTTTATTTTTATTTGAAAGGCAATCTTACAAAGAGAGAGATCTTGCATCTGCTGGTTCACCATCCAAGTGACTGCAATGGCCGGAGCTGAGCTGATCTGAAGCCAGGAGCTTATTCTGGGTCTCTCACAAGGTGCAGGGACCCAAGGACCTCGGTCATCCTCTACTGCTTTCCCAGGCTGTTAGCAGGAGGCTGGATGGGAAGGGGAACAGCTGGGAGAAGAACACACACCCATATGGGATGCTAACCATGTAGGTGACACCTTTACAAGCTTTGCCAACATGCTGGCCCCAGTTTAAGAAAGATCAATTCCCAGGGGGGAAAAAATCTTCAAAAATCCATTTTCAATCCAGCTTTCTAGTGCCTTAGTGTCTCTGTGTTATTTACAGAAATAATACCTGTTTGAAAGTGTGTGTGTGGTCCAAAATGCATATCAGAGACTTTACCATTTTTAAGTGTGCATTTCAGTAATGTTAAGTATGGTTGTATTATGATAAAACAGATCTCCTAAACCTTTTCATATCCATTAAACAATTAACCAGCTCCCATCAACTAACCTTGGTATTTTCCAGATCTGTTAATTTGATGACTTTAGAAAACTTTTTTAAAGTGGGATCATTCAGTATTATTTTTAAAAAGAGCTTTAGACCCCGGCGCGATAGTGAGGTGGTTAAAGTCCTTGGCTTGAATGCGCCAGGATCCCATATGGGTGCCGGTTCTAATCCCGGCCGCCCTGCTTCCCATCCAGCTGGGAAAGCAGTCAAGCATGGCCCAAAGCCTTGGGACCCTGCACCCGCGTGGGAGACCTGGAAGCGGCTCCTGGCTTCAGATTGGCTTCAGATTTGTTGTGGCCGCTTGGGGAGTGAACCATCGGATGAAAGACCTTCTTCTCTGTCTCTTCTCTCTGTATATCTGCCTTTCCAATAAAACAAAAATAAATAAATCTTTAAAAACAAAAAAGAGCTTTATTTATTTTTATTGTAAAGTTGGATATACAGAGAGGAGGAGAGACAGAGAGGAAGCTCTTCCGTCTGTTGACTCACTCCCTAAGCAGCCATAATGGCTGGAGCTCAGCTCAGCTGATCCAGAGCCAGGAGCCAGGCACCAGGAGCTTCCTCTGGGTCTCCCACATGGATGCAGGGTCCCAAGACCTTGAGCCATCCTTGACTGCTTTCCCAGGCCACAGGCAGGGAGCTGGATGGGAAGCAGGGCCGCCAGGACTAGAACTGGCGCCCATTCCCCCAGTGTGTGCAAGGTGAGGACTTTAGCCCCCAGGCCCTTCCGAGTGGTTTATTTCACTTAGCCCAATGTCCTCACGTTCATTCACGCGGGCGTGTAGCGGGATTTCCTTCCGTTTGAAGGCAGCATGGTATGCCATTGTATTCCCTACTCTGTTTATCCATTCATTGTATTGGCTGACTGTCACTGTTACAACACAACACACTTTGAGGTTTCATCTGTGTTAATCACATACCTTTTTTTCCTTTTTTAAAAAATATTTATTTTTTGTTGGGGTCCATGCAGTAGATGTGGGGGACATGAAGGGGTGAAGAGTGTTGTTCCATTGCAGGCAGGGCTGCAAGGAACTTCCACTGTTTGGCAGGGCCCGCCCGGCTACTGTCGGTGATAGCGTCTTGTAAAAGGGCCCGCTATTATTCCTACTGTCTCAGCTGTCCCCATGGAGCCTATGCTAATCAAGAGATCTAGATTTAGGTTTTCATTCTTTCCTCATTCTTTAGATTCTCCTTTCGTTTGTGATACAAGACTGAGTTGTAGGATAAGAATTGTAGCAGGAACTTCTATTGTTTCTAGGTAAAAGTATGGCAGAATTATTCTTAGAAATTCCCAACTTGATCGTGACGTAAAAAGTCTGAGCCAGAGTTTGACTGATTTTGTATAAATAAAGCAGACAGCTTTCTGGCATTGTCCATTATGATCATGAAATCCTAGTGGTCCGTCTTTCTTTCCTCTTTGCGCCTCATCCACGCACCCTTCTCGAGTTCCGAACTCCGCTGGAGCTGGACTCCGGCAATTTTTCTTGGAAAGGCAGATTTACAGAGAGAAGCAGAAACAGAAAGATCTTTTATCTGCTGGTTCACTTCCCAAGTAGCCATATCAGCTGGAGCTGAGCTAATCCTATCCAAAGCCAGGAGCCAGGTGCTTGCTCCAGGTCCCCCATGCAGACGCAGGAGCCCAAGGACTTGGAGCCATCTTCCGCAGCTTTCTAAGGTCATAAACAGAGAACTGCATGGGAAGTGGAGCAGCCGGGACATGAGCCAGTGTTTGCAAGACAAGGATTTAGCCATCAAAGCATTGCGCTGGGCCCCACAATTTAATTTTTAATGATGGCTAATTAATTGACAGCTCAAAAATTCCTGAATATTATCCATTGTTTTTATGAAATAGCACACCTCAGAAATAAACACAAGAAAAATGCCTTTGCAATCAACAGGTCAGGAAGTGCACCACAGCCCCAGCAGCCCAGCAGTCCAGCAGTCCAGGAGCCCAGCACCCCAGCACCCCAGCAGCCCAGGAGCCCAGCACCCCAGCAGCCCAGCAGCCCAGCAGCCCAGCACCCCAGCACCCCAGCACCCCAGCAGCCCAGCACCCCAGCACCCCAGCACCCCAGCACCCCAGCAGCCCAGCAGCCCAGGAGCCCAGCACCCCAGCAGCCCAGCAGTCCAGCAGCCCAGCAGCACAGCAGCCCAGCAGTCCAGCACCCCAGCACCCCAGCAGCCCAGGAGCCCAGCACCCCAGCACCCCAGCACCCCAGCACCCCAGCAGTCCAGGAGCCCAGCACCCCAGCAGCCCAGCACCCCAGCACCCCAGCACCCCAGCAGTCCAGGAGCCCAGCAGCCCAGCAGCCCAGCAGCCCAGCAGCCCAGCACCCCAGCAGCCCAGCAGCCCAGCAGCCCAGCAGTCCAGCACCCCAGCAGCCCAGCACCCCAGCAGCCCAGCAGCCCAGCAGCCCAGCAGCCCAGCAGTCCAGCACCCCAGCACCCCAGCAGCCCAGCAGCCCAGCACCCCAGCACCCCAGCAGCCCAGCAGCCCAGCACCCCAGCACCCCAGCACCCCAGCACCCCAGCAGCCCAGCACCCCAGCAGCCCAGCACCCCAGCAGCCCAGCACCCCAGCAGTCCAGGAGCCCAGCACCCCAGCAGCCCAGCAGCCCAGCACCCCAGCAGCCCAGCAGCCCAGCAGCCCAGCAGCCCAGCAGCCCAGCAGCCTAGCTCACCTCTCTTCTTCCAGCAGCCTGACTTCCCACGCCCCACCTGCTTCCTTTCATGGGGAATCACGAATCTGTAGTATGGAATGTGACCACTAGAGGCCTCTCGCGAGGCCAAGCTGGAGGGCCCCTCCTAGAGGACTTTGCCTCCTGACTCAGTCCCCGAGGCTTCTGCGCCTTCCTCTTTGCTTTTAGGAGGTGGTTATTTATGTCCCAAGGAAGGAGGAGATGGAAAAATACCTGAGCATTGAACTTGGTGCAGAAGGCAGTCCCCGGAGGAGCTATGGGTGTCAGGAGAGATATGGGGACCTATGTGGAGTGAAGGATGCTCCCAAACCCTGTCTTTTCTGCCAGTGAATAATCTGGGCCACAAAAAAAAAAAAGACCTGGCAGGGACAGCTCCTACAAAACACACGAAGGAAAGAGCAGGGGAAAAAATGTGACCTGAAGGTTAAGTTCACAGACCCAGTTAGGAGTGCTGGGTGTGAATCGCAGCTTGATAGTTTAAGCTTGTAAACTTGGCCAAGTTGCCCAACATCACTGAAACTTAGTTTGCTTATCTGTAATGTGGGAGCATGAAAGCTTCCCTTACTGGGCCCATGTGGCAGTGCAGCAGGTGAAGGCCAGTCAACTCCTGACTGCTCCATTTCCCATTCAGCTTCCTGCCAAGGCACCTGGGGAGGCGGCCAACGATGACCCAAGCGTTTAGGCCCCCACACCCAACATGGGAGGAGATCTGGTTGGAGTTTCACGCTCCTGGCTCCGGCCTGGCCCAGCTTCTTCTGAGGCAGCCATTTGGGGAGTGAGCCATCTGGTGAAAGATCTCTCTGCCTCTGCCTCACTCAATCTCTAACTTCTTAAAAAGATGCTTTTAGGGTCTGGCGCTGTAGCTTAGTGGCTAAAGTCCTTGCCTTGCACACACCGGGATTCCATATGGATGCCGATTCTTATCCTGGCTGCTCCACTTCCCACCCAGCTCCCTGCCTGTGGCCTGGGAAAGCAGTCGAGGACAGCCCAAAGCCTTGGGATCATGCACTAGCATGGGAGACCTGGAAGAGGCTCCTGGCTTCAGATTAGCTCAGCTCCATTTCTTGTGGCCACTTGGGGAGGACACCAGCAGAAGATCTTTCTCTCTGTCTCTTCTTTACTCTGTAAATCTGATTTTCTATTAAAAACAAATAAATCTGGGGAAAAAAATTTAGAAATTAAAAAGAAACCTAGTTAGATACTTAACTAAAAATAAAAAGTCTCTCTTTCTGCTATTCCCACAGAGAAGTAGTGATTTGGAGAACCTGTTTTAAAGTTTGTCTGCTTAAAAAAGAGAAAGAGAAAGAAAAGATGCTTTTAATTTAAAAACTGCGAGAAACAGAGTAGGAAGAGGAGTTTATGGGGCAAGGGTTGCGGCGGTTAAGATGCCTGTCTTGAGCCTGGGGGGCTCGAGTCCCTGCACCACTTCTGGTCCAGCTTCCTGCCACCACACGGCCTGGGAGGCAGAGACGGAGCACCTGAGCCACCCCGAGGTGTACCCTGGCAGAAAGCTGGGGTCGGGGCTGGAACCAAGAGCCAGAGTTCTCTAACGTGGAAAAAGGAGTGTCCCAACCAGCATGCTCGTACTACAGGCCAGCCTCCTGTCCCCTGGGAGCTTTGATTTTTGTGGAAAATACCCCAAGCCTGGTCAGGGAGTTAGGTGTGTTTTTAATTGTTGACAGTTGTCAGCAGGTTGCCTTTAAAAGGTCCGCAGCCATTTTCGCTCCCCTTATGCCAGACAGCCGCACACTTCGCATTCTTTGCTGTCTTTGGGGACTTTTCCTTTTCTTTTTGATTCAGGGACATCTGCACCCATTTTTAGAACCAACAGGATGACATAACAAACCCCAACTCCATGAGCTCACCATGTTAATAATTGCCGATATTCTATCATTCCTGTATCCGCCTTTGTAAATTGTGCAAATTTATGGGCATAAAGTGACACATCTGTCACTCCTTTTTTGAAATCTCATTTCTTACATTTCTCTGACGGCTGGTGATTTTGAGCGCATGTCTGGAGTTGATCTTATGTAAGCGCCTGTGCACAGCCTTTGTACAATTTATTTTTGGTACATTGTCTTTCTTGTCAATTTATAGGAGCAGTTTGTATATCCTAAATGTGAATCTTATCTTTTCTAACTTGGTGTTTATTTGAGGTGTCTGTTAGCATCCTAGAGCTTTTTGTTTTCTGTTTATTTCACACGAGTTTCTTTTATGACATTTATATTTCCCCTGTGACATAAAGAGTTCATCACCATCGCCACAAAACGTGAGCCGATTTCACAGTTCAGAAAATAGTTTGGCAAAATCTGCAGAAGCTGAACACATGTACATCTTATGACCCAGAAGTCCTGCTTCTAAGCGCATACTCAAGAAACACGCATTAGTATGCCAGGCACCAAAAGACAGGGACAAGAATACTTTGGACTGGTAGTGAGGCATAATCAGTAAAGCCACCTCCGTGATGCCAGCATCCCACTGTGGGCATCCCTGGCTGCCCCACTTCCCATCCAGCCTCCTACTAACGGCCTGGGAAAAGCAGCAGAAGATAATCCAAGGGTTTGGGCCCCTGCCACTCCTATGGAAGACTCAGAAGAAGCTCCTGGCTCCCAGCTTCAGACTGACCTGGCTCTGATAGTTAACAACTATTTGAAGAGTGAATCAGCAGATGGAAAATCTCTCTCTCTCTCCCCCTCTCGCTTTTTCTTTCTCTTTCTTCTGCCTGGTACTCTGTCTTTTGAATAAAATAAATAAAATCTTCTTTTTTAGAAAAAAGGAGGGATTTCCATCTTGTTCGTTCCCCCTCCGTGCTCTCTGTTCTTCTCACCTCCCTCCCGTTCCACACTGATGCATCCACCTGCCAGGTCGTGAACGCCCGACTATGGGAAGGCCTCATGGCAGCAGACCAAGGGCACGATCCCAGGTTCTCATGGCTCCAAGGCCTTCTCTCCAACGCTTGGCAGGAGTGGGCCTGGCCACGAATCCTGCCCAGCCATACAGATGACCGTGGCCCTGACTGATACTCTGGCAGCTGCCTTGGGAGACTACGGAAGGGGTGGACACTGGTAAGCCAAGCCCGGATTCCTGACTCACGGAGACAGTAACTCTATCTTCACCAGAAATATCCGGATATTTTGCTATGCAGCAGAAGACAACTAACACAAAGTATTAAGAGAGACTGACTTCCTTCCTGATGGATAATTTTGTCAAGACATTTTTCAAATATTCCAATGAATCCAAATGTCATCTCTATCATTCCCTGACTTCACACATGTACTCACATATATGGTTGGCTTCTCTGTTCAAGCTGCATTTATCTGTCAGTTCCTGTGCTAAAATTGTGTTGATAATGTGGCTTTACAATATGTCCTGATCTCTACTAAAATAAGCCTCATTTCCACGCTTTTCTTGACTATTCTCAAGCATTTATCTTGAGCACAGTGTTTATTTTAGCCAATATAAAATACCCTTGGATGAATAAGAATTTTATCATACTTACATTTTAATTTGGGGAGTCTTGACATTTTCACGATATTGAGTCTTCCCACATGGGAATGTATCTTTTCATTTGCTCACATTTTGTTTTATGGCCGTCATAAAATTTTATAGCTTGCTTTATCGAGGGCTTGTGCCTGGCCATTTTCTTTCCGCTGCTGTTAGGATCAGAATCTTTCGCCCACGTCTGTCTGCAGTTTCCTCCATCTGTGGCTAGAATGGAGAAAAGCCGCGGATGGGTATACAGGCACCTAGGGACAGAACAGAAAGAGGTATCTAAAGCATGTAATTTGATCTTTTTGCAATCTCGTAGGAGCGATTAACATTATGACTTTTTCTCCAACGTTTATAGACTTAAGAAGATTCAGCTGGTAGGCTCTGTTTGTCCTGGGTGGAATGAATTCAGCCCCGTCTGGCTTCGTCCAGCCTCTCTCCAGAGTGGATTTACATTACACAGAGCTTACACAGTGCCAGGAGGCAAGGAGCCCTTGGCACTCACTTCCATCTGCGACAACTGGCATCTCCCAAACATCCCCCAGGGTCCTGCCCCTTGTCTTCACTCATCTCTTCAACTCACCCTACTTTCTTCCCTGATCATGTCATCCACACCTGGTCTCGGTTGCATTAACATAATATCTCAGACTGGGTAAATGACAAGCAAGTGTATTCACCTCAAGTGTCTCAGGTGGGGGCAGTCCAGGAGCAAGGTGCAGCATCAGGCTAGGGTCTTTCTCACCACATCGTAGCACAGTGGCAAGCTTCGTACACCAAGAAAGCAAACGTGTGCAAGCTCGGGCTTCTCTTCCACTTCCAAGAAAGCCACTGATCCCAGCACGGAGCTTCAGCCTTGTTGATTTTGTTTTTAAGATTTGTTCATTTACTTTTATTGGAAAGGCATATTTACAGAGAGGAGAGACAGATACAGAAGGTTCCATTTGCTGCTTTACTCTACAAGAGTTAAGCTGACCTGAAGCTGGGAGCCAGCAACTTCTTCCGAGTCTCCCGTGTGGGCGCAGGGTTCCAAGGACTTGGGCCATTCTCTGCTGCTTTCCCACATCACAAGCAGGGAGCTGAATCAGAAGTTGGGGCAGCCAGGACACAAACTGGTGCCTACAGGGGATGCTGGCATTCCAGTATAGAGGAGTAGCCTGTTGAACTGTGGCGCTGGCACCAACCTTGAAATTTCTAATGTTGTTTACCTATCAGAAGCCCTCACAACTGTGAACATATGAAGATGGAAAATCAATTTCTAACACATAAACTTGGTGGGCACATTCAAGCTATGGCAATCTCCATCTCTAGCTCCCTCTCTGTTTTCAGTGCATGTCTTTCCTCTCCTCTCTCTCTCTTGTTTTCTCCCAATTAACTATCTATATCTTTACGTCTTCCAAGCCAGTCATACACACTTAAGCACATGGTAAGCATGCACCCATTCCATGTGACACTGGATGTTAGAAAATTCCTGAGGAGCAGGCACTGTGGTGCAATGGGCTTTCAGCCTGCAGTGCTGAGGTATCCCGTATGGGCACTGGTTTGAGTCCCCGCTGCTCCACTTCCGATCTAGTTCCCTGTTTATGTATCTGGGAAAGTATATTAACAGGGAATTAGTGAACCAGCAGATGGAAGATCTCTCTCTCTCTCTCTCTCTCTTTCTCTTAAAAAAAAGGGGTGGGGGAGAACCAATTCAATGATTTGATGGCTAAATCCTCACCTTGTAAGTGCTTGGATCCCATGTGGATGTTGGTTCATTTCCTGGTTGCTCCTTGCTCCATTTCCCATACAGATTCCTGCTGATGGCCTGGGAAAGCAGTGGAGGATGTCTTAAAGCCCTGAAATCCTGCACCCATGTGGAAGACCTGGAAGAAGCTCCTGGCTCTTGGCTTCGGATCGGCTCAGCTCCAGTTGTTGTGGCTGTTTGGGAAGTGAACAAGCGGATGGAAGATCTTCCTCTCTGTCTCTCTTTATCTGTAAATCCGACTTTCCAATAAAAATAAATGCATCTTTTTAAAAAAAGATGAAAAGAAAGGCAATTTCTGAACCCCCTCTTCAGCCCACACATAGCATGCAGGTAGAGTCGTGCTCCTTGCCCAGGCTCTCACCAGGAAGCAAGGCACAGACGCCCTCTCTCCTGGCTCTGCCCAGCCCATGCAAGGTCCTGTGCTTGAGTGACGTGTTGCAGGCAGGGAGCCTTTCTCAGGAAGCTGCAGCTGCTCCTCCTTGTCCCTTCTTTTTGCATTCATTTTCTCTCTGATTCATTTGCCAGACAGACAGGCCAAGTGAGGACCTCTGCTGGTTCACTCCCCAGCTGCCTACAAACGCCGGCTCAGGGCCGGAGTCGGAGCCAAGCACCAAGAACTCACTCTAGGTCTCCCACGTGGGGGTCGGGGAGTGACCTGCGCCCTCCCTGCTGGGTCCCTGCTGTCCCAGGCAGTTGGAGTCAGGCGTCTGGAGCCAAGGCTCCAATCCAGGCACTCCCTCGTGGTGCCCACGCATCTCATCCACTAGGCCAAGGCTTGCTCCTTCCTTGTCCCCTCCAGCCTGCTTCCTAGTCAAGTCCAGGCATCTGGTCCTGGACATTCTTCGTTGTTTCAAATCTAGCCTCATTCCTCCAGTTCTCTGAAAACCCGGAAGAGCCTTCAGGGAACCTCTTTCTGTTTTTTCCATCCTTCTTTGAGGTATTCAGTGCAGCCATCTTTGAAAGGCAGAGGGGTCTCAAGGGAATAGAAGATTCTGGAAAGACCCACGCCCATGTCCACAAAGAATCCCATTGCTTCTGCAGGCCTGAGGGGTGGAGGGGACAGCAGAGGAACTGCAACGAAGAGAGCACCGGGGAGTTGGGTTCCCAGGAGACAAGACAGGAATGGATTCTGTTGTCTTCACTATGTTTTGCTGGGTTTTACAAACTACATGCATGTGTTTACACACACTAACTTCTCTTTGCGTGTACTTGATATTCTATGAAAGCCGAATCCATTGCATGAGAAATGACTGCCTATGTAGGCATAATTAACCAGCACAGTGTATAGAATCCAAACGTCCATGTGCAAAAGCAGAAAGTACACAACAAACTTGCTTCAGATCTCAGGTTGCTGTCTCCAGTGGCAAGCAATGGTTTTTGTCACCAACTTAGGGTTCCTGGGCAGATCTGCAGCTGTCAGAACAGCTAAGCATGAAGTTGACAACCAAGCAAACCCAAGTCTTCAGGATGTGATGGACACTTTTGAAGCAGTTGGGTTTTATGGGTGGAAATGGAATTGGTGTCTCGGGATGAGGAAGAGGCGGGGAGCCAAGGAAAGAACGGCTCTTCTGGGAGACAGGCTTTAACCATACTCCCAGCGCACACACTGCACCCCACCGTTGGTTTCACGCTGAGGAGTGGCCAGCGCTGTGTTCTTGTCACTCCGTCACCGGAAGGTGAACTCCGATTCCAGTTGCATCTATCATACCCTGAAGGTTGAAGACGCTCGTGACAAATTGGCACATCATTTGGCACATGGCACCTTCTCCATAAATGGCCTCTGTTAGTAAAAACCTCTATGCTAGACAAGCTCAGGGCTCTCTCTCCGTGCCGGAAGCCCTGGTCGAAGGGACCACAGGCAGGTGGGGACGCCGCCCGCAGTGAGTGAGGATGGGAAGGGCGGAGGCAGGTAGAGGTGGCGCCCGAGCCTTAGAGTCTGCGACCGGCCCAGCAGCCAGGGGCGGAGTCTCCTCCAGGGCCGGAGAAGGCGGTGGCGGTGGCCGCGGCCGCGCGGTCCCCCGGGAGGACACGGAGGGACCTGGCCGGTCCCGAGGCTGCCCTCGGCGCAATGGAGAGCGCCGTCCAGGGGTCGGGGCCGTGGCCTCCATTCCGGCTCCTCCTTCTCCGGGTGGCGGCGATGCTAGGGACGCTCGTGCCACAGGTGAGAGCAGAGACGGATGCGGAGCCTGCAGATTGGGTCGGCAGGTGACCTGGGGCAGGCTCGAGGTGTCGGAGGCGGGAAGGGAAGCAACTTCCGAACTAGGGCCACAGATCGTCCCAAGTGCGCCCCTTAGGTAGTAAAAGCCTTTCAGGTTTGGGGAGTCGTCAGTTGCTTCCCACAATCACTTACCCAGGGTGGCGTGCCAGCGTGGAAGGGCGTGGGTGAGGGAGCGGCCGGCCTCTGCTGCAGGGAAAGGAAGAGGGGGGGTGTGATGTGCACAGCACTGGGGAGGGGGCGGCCTGGCTTACAATTCCTGGAGCACTCAGTTTCCTTTGAAAAGATCCATGTAAAGGTTGGGGAATGCACTGAGCCTGCGCACTCACTTTTGGAGCCAGCCTCAGGCCCTCACCCCCAGCAGACAGACCAGATCCCAAGACCAGAAAGAGGGTCTGGGATAAATGAACCAGAGGCGCTGTGAACATCTGGTCTACCTTTGTGGAGCGCATCAGAGAGCAAGCTCAGAGACACGCAGCTTGAAGACCAAAGGAGGCAAGGCTGGCATCCTACCACCCCCGCCACCACCACCAGCATGGAGCCCGCATAGAACTAAGAGGACCAAGGCAGGGGCGGCCACTCTACCCTTCTCCCTAGCTCCCAAGGGTCCAACCCATGGTTGCCAAGGAACGATGGTGAGCCAGATTGCAGCCAGTTCCAGTGTTTCTGGGGGGAAAAGTTAAAATGCGGATTTTTAAAAAGCAGATTCTCCCTGTGTTTAAGATGTCACACTAGTTCAAAGTTTTAAACACCGTGGTGGTCACTCAAACCCAAGGCCGGGCAGCCTTGGTCACCGACCTTGTCTCTATTCTCTCTCCTGCTGTGTTGCAGGTGACAAAACCAGGGCCCAGAAAAGGGAAACTAGCAGGCCGTCTCCTAACTCCTCACCACACCCCAAATCTGGGAGGAGAGAAGCTCTGGAGGCAGGATGTGGCCCATGCCGGGGTGCAGCTGGGGCACCCGGATGTTGGCGTTCCTGCTGTGTGGTCAGCCTCACCCTGTTTGCTCAGGGAGGGGCTGGAACAGACGAGGAAGCCTGGCAGGGCCCGGACGTCAAGGTGGCTTTGGGCCGCCCTCCCACAGCCACCCCCAAAGCCTTGGTTTAGGGACCCAGGGAAGCTTGGCACCGAAGACAGCTGGGCTAGTTTGGGGAGACCTAAAGGGGTCATCCCCAATGGGACAGACATAGTGACCATCAGACACAAGGCGATGCAAGTCCTCGATTTGTCATGTTCAGCGTCTGCGCCTCTTTAGGCCACTTTAGCTAAGTGTGCCAGCCTCAGTCTACCATACCTGTGCAGTGGGTACAGTAGTGGTGCCAATCTCACAGTGAGGCCCTTGGAGTCAGGGAGTGACTCTGAAAAGGCTTTTAGTTTTCTCGGAAAACCAGAAGGAACCTGGAGAAGGACAAGAAAGGTCATAGGAGTTAGACACTACCCCTCAAACCCCAGCTACCCCTGGATCGCCCCTCCAGGGACTAGGAGGTGATGTGGTCCTCCTCTGGAGGAGGGAGAATCACAGCCTGATCAAGGAGCAAGCACAAAGAGCTGCCTTTGTTTCCCTCCCACCGACTGCAGGCCTACACCCTGAGCCCGGAGAGCCTCCTACTGGTGGCCACCTTGGATGGAAGCCTGCACGCTCTCAACAAAGACACGGGGGACTTGATGTGGACCTTGAAGGATGGTGAGCGAGCAGCTCCTGCCCCTTTGAGCCCCTGCTTTGGGCAAGGGAATCACTTGAGCTAAGAAGACAGGCTCTAGTATCCCGCAAACCAGGGCCTGCAGGAAGCTTCCTGCTGACCCAGCCTTCGCCTCCCTGAGCCTCAGTATCCTCACCTGTCAAATGGGGTGAAGGATAATGACCCTGCCTCCTGGAGTTCTTGGAACTCTGGGGGATGTTGTCTTGGTGTCAAATGTCAGGCTTGGCATTGGGTACCCAGTCAGCACCCAGGAAGTGTGAGCTATACTGTTCAATGAGGGTCTGGAGGGGGCTATTCATGACCCATGTCCTTGTCCTCCTGCAGATCCCATTATCCAAGGACCAATGTATGTCACAGAGTGAGTGCACCCAGGGCCTGTTGGGGACAGGGCGGCTGGGAGAGGGGGCAGCCGCCGTGGTTGTTGGGGAACCACCGTGGCGGGGCTCATGTTGGAAGTACAGGAAGAGGATGGGTTCTAGGGTTGATGCGGTGTGCTGAGCAACTCCATGGTATTGGCACTGCAAGGACAGGCTGGGAAGCTGGAGAGAATGGAGGGCTTCCTGAAGGAGGAGGCAACCTGAGCCTAACCTTCTCCCCGTTCCACTCTGCTCCACAGAACGGCCTTTCTCTCTGACCCAGCTGACGGCAGCTTGTACATCTTGGGGACCCAGAAGCAACAGGGGTTAATGGTGGGTGTCCTGTTGCATCCAGGGGAGAGAAAGGGTAGGACCTGCGTATATGACACTGCCTTCCCAAGCACCTAAGAGAAGCAGAGCAGCTGGGACTCGAATCGGTGCTCTGACGTGGAATGCCAGTGTTGAGCCAGAACCTAGGTGGTTTTATGAAAGGGATTGCAGACCCACATGTAGACAGCGTGCTAGATACTGGCAGTGGATAGAGCAATATTTCGTGGCCTCTCACTGTGTGGGTACCACATGCATCCCTATGCCATGGAGGAAGGGGCGGGAGCTGTTATCACAACCTGAACCAGAGGGAGCTACACAGAGGGTGCCAACTGGAGGGACGCAGCCAGCCTATGGGGACTCCATCGAGGGCAAACCAACACACATGGGGCCTGAGCTCAGCCTGCCCTCCACTTTCCTCAAACCCACTGAGAAGCTGGAGTGCAGGACACCCAATCCCGTAACCCAGACACAGCCAGCTCCCAGGCACGAGCGAGGCAGAGAGAGGGGAGGAGAGGGGATCTCCTCCCTTCACAGACAACACAAGGGTAGTATCCCTTTGTTGCTAGCATGACTCTCGGTCGAGTCTTCACGGTCACGGAGGGTTTTTGAAGTTTCTCAGTGTGCTTTTGAAGAGGTTATCAAACCAGGACCACATGGATGCATGGCATCTTGGCCGTGGGATTTTTGGTTATGCCTGTTAAAGGCTACATGGTAAACAGGTTATGAGTGCTGGCTCTGGAGGCTGATGGCTCGGGTGCAAGGCCTGGCATTCTGGAAAGGCTGTTAATCACGGCACCTAAGGGCTATTCTGGAGATGGACTCACTTGAGAAGGGCTGCCCCTCATGGTGAGTGCTGTGTGTATGTGTATATGTTTCTGAGCTTTCTAGAATTTGTCCTTCTCCTTAGAAACTTCCATTCAGTATCCCAGAGCTGGTGCATGCCTCCCCCTGCCGCAGCTCCGATGGGGTCTTCTACACAGGTGAGCACCTCTTCGACCTGTGGAGGTCCAGGTCCAGCCACATGGACAGGGGCTTCAGTGGGGAGGGAGCAGCTTGGATGCAGCCATGCCAGGATGCAGCCCTCTTCTGCGCCATCTTGAAAATTGGTGCACCCTCCGCTTGTACAGGCCGGAAACAGGATGCCTGGTTTGTGGTGGATCCTGAGTCAGGGGAGACCCAGCTGACCTTGACCACC
The DNA here is from genome assembly GCF_017591425.1 of Ochotona curzoniae. NCBI lineage: Eukaryota > Metazoa > Chordata > Mammalia > Lagomorpha > Ochotonidae > Ochotona > Ochotona curzoniae. Next base: position 12,128,499 of record NW_024465421.1, read on the forward strand.
GACGGTCCCTCTACTCCCCGCCTCTACATTGGCCGAACACGTGAGTCAGCCCCTGGCAGCTCTCAACCCATAGGCTGCTCCATGAGCCCTGGGCAGCCCTGCGTTTTGTGCTTTCCTGGCTGCCAATTGCTACCTAAGTGGATTCTAGGCCAGACGATCCATCAGTCTTCAACAAACATTCCATTGAGTACTGTTGGGAGAAGAGGGAAAGAAAATATAGAAAGATGGCCCTGGCTTCTCCCATTGCTATGTTTACCTGGTTGGTAAGCACTCCAGTGAGTTCAGTTGATGAGTTCAGTTCCCCAAGCACTGAGTGCTGGGGAAACCTTACAGGAGGAATGACCCCTGGGGTGAGAGACACATCACATGGGCCTTCCTCCTGGTGACCTTGTCTTTGGGGGTTCCCAGAGTACACAGTTACCATGCATGACCCCCGGGCCCGGGCCCTGCGCTGGAACACCACCTATCGCCGCTACTCAGCAGCCCCCATGGATGGCTCACCTGGGAAATGTGAGTGCTACCTGCCCTTGGTTGGCCCTACCTTGGCACAAGGGCTGCAACTCAGGGAATGCCGAGAATGGCATGTGTGATAGAATCCCATCACATTCTGACCCATCAACCTCCTCACCCACTAAATGACAACCCTGGCCATGGCCCTGAATGACCCCCCTCAATCCCTGGACTGCCCCCTGTTTTCCTGGGCCATCCCTTAGTATCCCGACTCTCCTAGACAACCCTAACCAGGGAACTCTTACTAACTTTCCAAGTCCCGAGTGATCCTAAATGGCAAACGTGCACGCGCACACGCGCACACTCACACACGCACACACACACACACACCTGAGCAACTCCCTGTGTCCTAACTGATCCTTCCCTGTTGAGGGACCTCCCAACAGATGATAACCTTGGCCACTCCCTCGACACTGTACCTGTCCAATCCAGCTGCTCGAGTGACCTCCCTGGCGTCCCTCCTAACCCCTTGAACCCTGACTGTCGTTCTGTCTGAGACCCCTCGTAGGCCACCCTGCCACGTCACAAGCGGCACCTCATTCCCTCCACACTCCCATGTGACCTGCTGGCTTCCAGACTACCACCCTTAGTGACCCATTCTGGTGGTCGCCAGTCAGAGCATGAGTGACCACCCTGAGTCACCCCTGGATAATCTTGACTGATCTCTAACCCTGTGAACTCTGACCTTCCCTTGTCCCTGCAATCCTTCAAGTACTCTCCTCTATCCTGAGTGACTCCCGCCCCATCCCACCCGATGCCCCATTCTCAGGGGGCTCTAGGGCCATGCTCAAATGCCAGGAGAGGGAGGTTGCAGAAGGATGTGATGAGTGAGGTGGTGAGTTCAGGTGTGAGAAACAGCTCTTGGCAGAGGTCTGGGCTGCACACAGCTCTGGCAATAGACACGTTAGCATTTTGATCATGATTGTTGCCTTACAAACCAGCCCAAGACTTAGAGAACTCACCAACCACATCTCCTCGGGTATCTTTCTTGGCAGACATGAGCCACCTGGCATCCTGCGGGATGGGCCTGTTGCTGACGGTAGACCCTAGCAGTGGCATGGTGCTATGGACACAAGACCTGGGTGTGCCTGTAACAGGCGTGTACACCTGGCACCAGGATGGCCTACGGCAACTACCCCATCTCACCCTGGCTCGGGATACCCTGCACTTCCTCGCTCTCCGCTGGGGCCACATCCGACTGCCAGCCGCGGGCCCCCAGGATGCAGCCACTCGCTTCTCCGCCTTGGACACTCAGCTTCTGTAGGTGCCCAGACCTGGGGCCTAGGGGTAAGGTAGGGCTTCTGAAGGTGGAACAGCCAGGTATAATACTTAGTGTTGCACACAGATGTGGGTTGAACTTGGGTGTCCCAGGGGCCGCTGGATAACCCCATTGTTCAGCAACTGGTAGGATGAACTCTGGCCGGGGAGGATGGCGCCAGGTCTTGGCCTGTTCTGAGTGGCAGGTGCTACAACTGTTTGGTTGTTAGACACTTTAAATATCAGCTTTCCTCATAGCACTTGACACCTCAGTGTCTCCCAAGATGGAAAACATACTGAATAATCAGGGGTTGCCTACTCATTTAATTCATTTCTCCAGATATTAGTGAAACATTTCTACGTGCCAGGTTTTAAAGATACAACATAAATCATACAGTCCTCATTTCTACCTGTAGGAATCTCCAAGCCTAATGTGGGATGCAGACATGCTAAGGACCAAATAGGATATAATATGATCAAGACTGACATAAGAGAAGGTTACAATGCCATGGGAATTTTCGGAAGGGTTATCCAGGGCAGGGGGCAGCGTGGAAAGCTTCACAGAGGATGTGGTAGCTAAGCTGAAAGGATGAGCAAGAAAATGTGGCATCCAGGGATATATATATATAAATAAAATGAAAGCTAATGATTAGATCTGAGCAAAAGATGAGGTGTGGGCTGGACAGAGATTTAAAAGTGGTGACAATAGTTCATGCCTGTTTTGTTGCATTACAAACCACCCCAAATCTTAGACAACGGCCATTGGTTCTTGTCAATATTCCAAGAGGCAGTGCAGTCAGCTGGTGCCTAGGACGGCCCTGCTGGCCTCTGCACAGTGGGTGGAGAGTTTGGCCTCAGGGTACCAGACCTGAGTTGTTCATCAATACTCCATGAGGTCCCCTGCCCCAGTAAGCAAACCTGAATTTTTTACATGCAGCTCCAGTTCTAAACAAGAACACAAGAGGGCATGTTCTCCAAATTCCTTTTCCAAGCCTGTGTTTGTGTCATGCTTGCTGTTGTCTCCATGGCTAAAGCAGGTGACTTGGCCAAGGCCAGTGGATCACACAAGAGCACATAGGAACTGCAACTACCCTCTACTGTCTCTCATCTCTCTCCCCTCTCTCTTCTTCCCACTAGGATGACACTGTATGTGGGAAAGGATGACGCTGGCTTCTATGTATCCAAAGCACTGGTTCACACTGGGGTGGCCCTTGTGGTGAGAAGGGGGTCACTGAGTGGGCTACCAAGAGGGGGTGGGGTAAAAGGAGAACCCCCACCTCACTCATGGCTCTCCATCTTCTGCCACAGCCTCGTGGATTGAGCTTGGCCCCCACAAATGGCCCCACCACCGAGGAGGTGACAGTCCAAGTCTCGGGGGAGCGAGAAGGCTCGCCCAGCACGGCTGTCAGATACCCTTCAGGCAGCGTGGCTCTCCCCAGCCAGTGGCTGCTCATTGGTAAGATTCCCCTAATGAAGATAAAAGATGTGGGGGCCAGGGTTACCGCTGAAAGGCTGAGCTCACACACTTCCCCACCCTTGACTTTGGCCATGCCCTTTAGGTCACCACGAGCCACCCCCCGTCCTGCACACCACCATGCTGAGGGTTCAGCCCAATTCAGGGAGTGGGTCTGCAGAGACAAGGCCCCCAGAGAGCACCCATGCCCCAGCGCTGTTCCTGGAGGTTAGTACTGAAAGAGTACAGGGTTCGGAGGGTGCTTAGCAGGTGGGTGAGCAGTTCTTGGAACTTCCTTGAATTGTTAGGAATAACACCTGGGCTTGGGTTCAGTGTTTTTATTACTACCAGACATGCTAAAAGTGTCCAAAAAAGATATTGACCACCTAATGAAACATGGGTCAGGTTTTTTTTTTATTCTTTCTTGGTGGAAAAATTGTTAAACGTTCATGAGGTGAGACACTAACAACAGGGAAAATTTTTTTTTGAAATGCATATTTTTCTGGGAGAGTTGGACCAGAGCAGCTAATAGTTCAAAGTTAGGAGGAGCAGCCAGGACCTGGAACAATTGCTCTCAAATCCAGTTTGATCTTCTGAATAACTTGGAGCCCCTTCCAGACCCGCTAAGTTTAGAACCTCTCAGGGTGGGTGCCTGTGTTTCAAAGCTACCTTAGGCAATGCTGCTTCTCTGTGGGATTTAGGAAACCACTCCTGTGGGTACCATGACAGTTCAGGACCACGGAGAGTGCCACGTCCTCCCCCGCAACTCCCACCCCTTCACAGCCCCTTCCACTAAGGCCGGCCTTGGACTGGGTGGAAAGGATGGGTTAGGAATTCCACTCCTGCCTCACTCCCTATCCCCAGCTCCTAAGCCTGAGCCGAGAGGAACCCTGGAACCTTGAGCTGCATCGAGAAGAGGGCACTCCAACCTCTGCTCCAGGGCTGGGCCCTCAAGACCTGCTGGCAGCCAGCCTCACCGCCATCCTGCTGGGGGGCTGGATCCTCCTCTTGATGAGGCAGGTGAGCCCCTCCCCTGGACCTCAGAGCCACCTGAGGTGCTACCCAAGACAGCTCCGCTTCTCCTGTCCTGAGCCACCCATCCACTGTTTCCTTCCAACCAGCTCCATTCATGTTCCCTACCTCCCTCCCAAGCCCCTACTACTGTCTTGTGAGCCATTAGAGGCACAGAGACTATAATGTCGCAGCCTGGAGCAAGGCTGAGCTCTCATAGCGTCCTTGTGTGGTACCAGCAACAGCAGCTGATGGAGAAGCAGCAGGAGACGTCCCTGCCAGTCCCAGGCTCTTCTCGCAGTTCACAGGAAACCCAGGCCACCCTACAGGGCCAGAAGAGACTTTTTCAAAGCCCCACAGAACAAACCCAGCCATGTGGTGACTCCGAAGGTGAGTAAAGGAGATGAGGGCCGAGTCAGGGACAGAGCCAAGGCAAGGGCAGATTCAAAGTGTGTTTGCTATTAGTTCCCACAGAGGATGGTTAAGGCTAGATAAGTAGAGCACTTCAGACAGTGGGTTCTGCATACCCAGCAGGTGTCCGCTATAATCATTTCACCGCTGTTATTATCCTCAAGGATGGTGGGTGTAGGCAGAACCGGGTGCAGCTGTAGCTCCACTCGGTCAGCTTCCACAAGCTGCTTGACTCTGAGCATCAGTTTTCGCATCCTTCAAATGGGAGAGTAGCAGTCATCACTACTACTAATCACACCTAAATCATGTATTTCATATTAGTGTTAAAAATACTATCTTGGGCCTGGCACGATGGCTCTGGCTAAAACCCTTACCAGGCCATGTGGGCACCAGTTCATATTCCAGCTGTGCCACTTCCCAGCTAGTTCCCTGTTTGTGGCCTGGGAAGGCAGTGGAGGACGACCCAAAGCCTTGGGACCCTGCACTTGCGTGGGAGACCCAGAAGAGGCTCTTGGCTCCTGGCTCTGGATCAGCTCAGCTCTGGCCATGGCCATTTGGGAAGTAAACCAGTAGACAGAAATTCTTCCTCTCTATATCTCCTTTTTTCTGTAGATCTCCCTTTGCAGTAAAAATAATAAACAGATCTTATGTGGAAATGATGATAGCAAGTGACTGGGTACACATGGAAACCTTTCCCCCCTCTTGAAGAATTTGGTTTTTTTAAATATGTAGTTATGATTCGAAAGGCAGAGTGACAGGAAAGACAGAAACAGAAATCTTGTGTCTGATGATGGTTCACACCCCAAACTCCCACAATGGCTGCGGTTGAGCCAGGCTGAAGCTAGGACTGGGAACTCCATCCAGCTGTCTCCTATGGATGGCAAGACCTGCCTACTGAGTCTCACCCAGCACTCCCAGCATGCATGTTAGAAGGAACTGGGATCAGAAGTGGGGCTGGGACTCTAATGTAGAACCCCGCAAACACCTACCCCCTCCCCAGGCATCTTGTGTTTTGTTTTCCTCTTAAGAATTCTTTCTTTATTTGAAACACAGAGAGAAATGGAGGAAAAAAACATCTTCCATCCACTGTTTCATTTCTGGCCAAAGCCAGACTCCAGGGGTTCTAGCTGGGTTTCGGATGTGGCACATGGGCACCAGAAACCCAAGTCCTTGCATGAGCTGCCATCTGCTGCCTTTTAGAGGCATCAACAGGAGGGTGGATGGGAAGCAGAGTAGCTGGGACTTGAATCAAGCACTCCAGTACAGGATGTAGGCATGTCACACAGTGGTTTCCCAGGCCCTGCTCCCAAACCTCTCTCTGACGTCCATGAGCCATGAACTTAGTGCATGGTGCCTGTGGAGCTGAGCAGGGCACAGCCTGCTCGGCCACACCTGGGTCTGAGTGGGAAGTCCTTCCGCAGGTTGCCCATACTCTCTACGCTCACAGTGACGCAGGGTGGGGCCATGAACACTGGGCCCTGTTTCACACACAGCGAAGCACAGTGTGTACGGAATTCCCCCAAGTACACACTAAGGTAAGTGGTAGCACCGAGCCCTCTGGCACCCAGGCCCGTGCTCTACGCCACAGCATCAGGCCAAGTGCAGATGGGGAAGGCCAGAGAAAGGTCAGGATGGCAGGTGCCAGGTGTGTGCATCCACCGCAACGGCGGGCAAGAGTGGCTGCGGGCAGCGCGCAAGCTCCTGATCCTGCGCCCACTTCTCCAGCTGAGCAGCTCACCGTGGTGGGGAAGATTTCTTTCGACCCCAAGGACGTGCTGGGCCGCGGGGCCGGCGGGACTTTCGTGTTCCGGTGAGTGGCAGCAGCCAGGAATGGGCGGCCCCCTGGAGGAGGCCACATCTTCAAAGCCGCCCCCAGAGGAGGTGTGGCTAGAGGCGGGTCTCCGGCGCACCTGTGGCTAACCCATTCCCTGAACTGTTCTTTCCACTCAGGGGACAGTTTGAGGGTCGGGCGGTGGCTGTCAAGCGGCTTCTCCGCGAATGCTTCAGCCTGGTGCAGCGGGAGGTGCAGCTGCTGCAGGAGTCCGACCGGCACCCCAATGTGCTCCGCTACTTCTGCACCGAACGGGGACCCCAGTTCCATTACATCGCCCTGGAGCTCTGCAAGGCTTCCTTGCAGGAGGTGAGTGGAGCGAGCGGTGGGGTGGATGGCCCGGAGGGAGGCTGTGGCCTGAATGGTGAGTGGCAATGCTTTGCTCCTCAGTATGTGAAGAGCCCTGACGACACGGAGCGCTGGGGGCTGGGGCCGAAGATGGTGCTGCAGCAGCTGATGTCCGGCCTGTCTCACCTTCATGCCTTGCACATAGGTACCTGCCATGTCCCTGCCGCCTCCCCAACCTCCCTCCTTCCTGTCTTGGCAGTCAGCTCTCTCTCTCTGTATCGCTCTGCTTCCATAGTGCACCGGGACCTCAAGCCAGGTAACATCCTCATTGCTGGGCCTGACAGCCAGGGTCAAGGCAGGGTGGTCCTCTCGGATTTTGGCCTCTGCAAGAAGTTGCCTGCAGGCCGCCGTAGCTTCAGCCTTCGCTCGGGCATCCCTGGCACAGAAGGCTGGATGGCACCCGAACTCCTGAAGCAACCCCCGGGCAGCCCAGTGAGTACTTCCACCTGCCCCAGGCTGCAGGAGCCCCTTCCTGCTCTCCTGTTCCCCATCCTTCCCCGCCCCCCCCCCCAAAAAAGAATGCCCAGGTCCTGCTCAGTGGGTCTGGCTAATTGGCCTGGGAGAGGGGACCAGTTAATTGTAACGTGGAGCTGTGGCCAAGAGCCACTGGTGTTAAAGGTTTGGAGGAGTATCAGCCCACAGCAGTGTCTGACTTCTACAATATGTGGTTGCATACTGAAGTTACAGGCATAGGAGACGGCTGCTAATCCAAGTTTACCCCATTATTAGCATTGAAGAAAACTGCACATGGTGGCCGCCAGGGGGAGTTATGAGCCTGTACTGGCCGTTTATGCTGGGGAGATGCCATATCATGGTAAATCAGCTCTGCTGCCCTGGCAGAGACCCCTGGGGCTAAGGCCCACTTGCCCCCAAGGACAGGGCCGGTGTACGGTCACGACTGTCCTCGCTGTTGTCCACTGCCACATGCACAGCTGGCTGCCTGTGCCTCTGCACGACTGAGGTTTGCTAAGCTCAGCAGGGGCAGAGGTATGGGATGGAAACCACGAGGGGCCTTGAGGGGCTGCAGAGCCACGGAGATGCGGTCCAGGGAACTTCCTCAGTTCCGGTCAGCACCCACCCTGTATGGCTGCTGTTGAGGCCCCTGGGAGAACTGAGGCTGAATTCCTGGGAACCGGGATTCCTTCTCATGTACACCCACCTCCCGGCCCCCAGACCAGCGCCGTGGACATCTTCTCTGCAGGCTGCGTGTTCTACTACGTGCTTTCTGGCGGCAGCCACCCCTTCGGGGAGAGCCTGTATCGCCAAGCCAACATTCTTGCAGGGGCACCGTCTCTAGTTCACCTGGAGGAAGAGGCCCATGGTGAGAGACCTGGGCCTGGCAGAAAGCAGGAGGGAGGGGCAAGAGCCTGAGTTGGGCAGGTCTGAAGCCATCGGTTTCCTTCTGTCCCCCACCTCCCCACCCCACTAGACAAGGTTGTTGCCCGGGACCTGGTGGAAGCCATGCTGAGCCCGCGGCCCCAGGCGCGCCCCTCTGCCTCGCAGGTGCTGGTCCACCCCTTCTTCTGGAGCACAGCCAAGCAGCTCCAGTTCTTCCAGGTCAGAGGCAACCCTGGGAAAGACCCCTCCTTTAAAGTCCCAAGTTGGAGGTCCTGAGAAGAGGGAAGCATGTTGGCCCTTATTCACTCCTCAGAAGGGAGCTAGGTCCCCAATCCCCACTCTTTAACCTAACCCTAACCACCTTGGGCCCTGTGGTCCACTCATTCACCTGCTTTCCCAGCCCTCACTGCCTGCTTCTTGGCTGGAAAGCAACCCCTCTCTTTTCTACCCTAATGTGTCCCATGTACTATGCCCAGGCTCAGATTGTCCTTTCCATCTGTGACTTTGAGCACCACACTTTGCGCCTTTGAGCCTCCAGTCCACGCATGCACAGCGTGGGAACAGCAGAGGTTGGTGGTCCCTGGCCCAGAGGGGCTGCCCCCTTCCAAGAGGCCAGGATCTGTACCATCGCAAACCAAGCAGGCTTTCACTGCTTCACTCCCTCAAGCCACACATGACACTCAGCCTCCCTCGTGGCCTCTCTCTGGTGGTCCTCACGAGGCTTAGGAGTTCTGGGGGTCCTAGGACGTCAGCGACTGGCTGGAGAAGGAGTCCGAGCAGGGACCGCTGGTGGCGGCACTGGAGGCAGGCGGCTGCGCGGTGGTCAGGCACAACTGGCACGGGCACATCTCGGTGCCACTGCAGACAGGTAGGGAGGGGCGCGGCTGGGGCACAGGAGGGGCAGTGAGGGGAGCCCCATGGGGACGGCTGTGCTTGAGAATTTCTGGCCCGCAGATCTTAGGCGGTTCCGGTCGTATAAGGGGACGTCCGTGCGAGACCTACTCCGTGCTATGAGGAACAAGGTGTGTTCTAGGGCCTCTGGGTTGGGGAAAGCCCTGGGGGTCAGGCAGACCAGGCCATGGCTGAGCCAGGACTCTGTTCTTTCCAACCCCAGAAACATCACTACAGGGAGCTCCCCGCAGAGGTGCAGCAGACGCTGGGCCAGGTCCCTGACAGCTTCGTGCAATACTTCACAAGCCGCTTCCCCCGCCTGCTGCTGCACACGCACCGGGCCATGCGCAGCTGTGCTTCCCAAAGCCTTTTCTCGCCCTATTACCCACCAGCCTCAGAGGCCGGGGAGCCATGCCCAGGGGCTGCCGGGAGCTGACGCCAGCCAGAGGACAGAAGCAGCCTCTGTGCCTTTGGGCCCAAGAGTTGAACCTGTGGTGGATGCCGGCCCCACTGTCCAAAAAGGCTGGCAGGGGCTTTTGGACAACCTGGGGCTGCTGAAGTGAAGACACACCCTGGAAACAGGGATGAGGCACCCACTCAGGAAACAGGAGAAGCGGAGGAAGATTCATAAACATTTAATGTATATAAAGTCAAAGAAGGACAGTCCCAAACTCAACAGGAACATTCTGTACAATTCATACAGTGGGGTTGCGAGGGAAGGGGAAGGAGAAGCAGGCTACAGAACCCGCACCCAAACATATACAAAAAAATAACTTATGCAGCAGCCCCACCTCCGGCACGCTGTAGCTCTTGGCCCAGCCCCCAGGGCTGAGGAGGAAGAGGGGCACGTGGCAGAAAACAGCACCATGGGTGCCAACCAATGCAGGCCCCAGTGCTGCGGGGGGGTGGAGGGCACCAGTCCAGAGGGGATCAGGGGCCTAGGAGGAAGCCTTGAGGCGGTTGTTGGCCGAGCGTGAGCTCAGCAACTTGTCCACCATGGTGCGGGCGTAGCGCAGGCGGCTGGCCAGCTCCTTGCAGCAGCCGAACTCCTCCAGCAGGCTGAGGCGGTACGTACGGAAGTCCCGCTTCTCGTCAATGTAGGTCACGGCCGCCATCAGCGGGCACAGGATGAGCTTGGTATGATCCTGGAGGGAGTCGAAGACCCCAGCTGCAGCTTAGGGTATGTGGGGGAATGAGACACCCACCTGCAGCTGACAGAGAAGGAGGAAGGCTCCCCCCCGCCGTCCCACCTGCTGCCTGGGCTAGGAACTCACACCTCCTGCGCTCCAGCCCAGGTGTGGCAGGGGGGGTACTGCCAGGCACTTCATCCTCCCACACGCTGGCTCACCTGGAAGAAGTTGATCTGCACGGTGCCATTGCTGAGATGCAGGATGATGGCACTGCGCGTGCGGAACCAGGTGCGCAGGTAGGGCAGCCTGGCCAGCTCATCGCCTTCCCGCGGCGTGATGTTGGCGCCCGCCTTCAGCAGGTGCTCGCTCATGTAATTACGGAAGTACTTCAGGAGGGTGATCTGGTTCGGAGAGCAGCGCAGGATTCCAGGATTAGGGGGCCCTGACCTCTGGCAAGATCCCCAAGAGCAGCCAGCCCGGTGGCAAATCGGCACTCACCTTCTTCATCAAGGAATTGGGGTGGGAACTCACGGTGAGGTAGGACTCAGTGCCATCCCGCTCTATGTACTGCAGGCTGTCGCCGTCGTTATAGAGGATGAGGCGGGTGGAGTCATTGAAGAGGACCCCTACGCTGTTGTCACACAGCTGATAGCCTAGAAGTGAGGGGAAGGAGGGTCAGAAATGGAGTGGGGACAGACATGGGAGTGAGGGAGACTGGGAGGCCAGGGACAGAACAGGACACTGTTGACGAGACCCACAAGCCAGGAGGCCGGAGCCCATCACAGCTGAGCCACTGACCCTCGGGAGGCACCTACCGAGGCCGTACTTGTCCGAATAGTCCACCCACTTGCTGACCCAGAAGATGGGGATACAGGCGGGATCCTCAGCCTCCTCTGCGAATTGAAAGAGACAGATGACTTGTCAGAGAAGCTTGCTGGGCACTGCCCCTGGGCTCAGCCGGGGGGCGCTGGGCCCAGGAGGGGCCAAATGGACCTCTGTGACCAACAGCTCTGACGTCTGAACAAGACACGGCCCACGGCTCACTCACCCCTTCATTCAGTTGGTCAGTTTATCTGGAAGCTACTGTGTGCCATGCACATCATAGTGCAAGAAGAGAGGGGAAACCCAGGTTTCGTGGCACTTACACGCTGGTTGTAAGGACAAACACTAAATCAAAAGTCCGGATGGACAAGATCGGCAAGCTATTTGTATCCTGGCAGCACAGCAGGAAACCTGCTTGGAGTCAGTAACAGTGACAAGATGGATTGTGGCAAATGCACTAACATGTCACGTTGGGCACCTGCAACCAATTCCTTAGGTGAAACACAATAAAGAAGGCCTCGCTGGCAGAGACGTGTTACGGAGAACTGTTTTGGTCGGGTGGGAGGTTGTGATGTGCTGCTGGAGAGGGGACACTGGGACAGACATCTAGAGTGGGTGGCAGTGAGCACATGGCTATCTAGAGGAAGTGTATTCAGGGCAGGGAACGGGACGAGTGTGCAGGGCCTGGAGCACGTGTGCACCTGCTGTGTCAGCACTACGGAGTCACAGGGGAGAGGACACAGCCCATTCGTGGCCACACGTGAGTGCACCTCCCGGCGCTGGAAGACATGCCTCCCACGTTGTGACAGCAGGAGCCACACCATGGTGGGCCCTGCACGGCCAGGACATACAGACACAGGTGCCAGAACTGGTTACTGAGGCAGTGCTGGGTGAGCCCCTTCCCGCCCTATTCTCCCCTCCCTTGGCCCGGCAGTGCCCACCTTGCCGCACCAGGCCCCGCTCGGAGGGCTTGGAGGCGTTGACACTGTGCAGTTGCTGCAGCATGTCGCCGAGGTGGCACTCCAGGACCTCGTTTGTGTCCCGGAGCACTGGTTCCTCCTTCTCCCGAGGGCGTTCGGGTAAAGGGTTCTCCGTGCCTAGAAAGGAGACGGTTATTAGCCACAGCACAGAAAATGGGGAGAATCCTTGCCGCAGCTGGCATCCTTCCCAAGAGGAAACCTTCTAGCTACCATTGTTTTGGACAGTTTGTGCCAAGCTAAATTAGGGCACCAGATGCCACACTCACGCCGACAGGTACCAGGTGGTCTCTGGGACTGAACAGCATGGCCCCGTGAAGACACCGCCTGGACCTTCCCAACTCCAGCTCTGGACAGCAATTGGGAACAAAAGCTTTTTGTTTTGTATCTTTCTTTAAGAAACAAGATAACAAGAAGAAAAATCAAAGATTACTTAGAAAGGCAGAGAGAGAGAGAAAAAACACGTTTTCCATTCAGGGTTCACTCCCCCAAGGGCTGTAGCAGTCCCGGATCAGGAGCTAGGCACTTCACCCTGGCCTTCCCAACATGCGAGCGGCAGGGACCTAAGGACCTGGACCATCCTTTCTATTGCCTCACAAGTGAATTAGTGGGAAGATGGATCAGAAGCCAAGTATGCTGGACTCAAATGAGAGGCCTCGTGTAGGTTCTATCAGCATTAGCTTAACCCACTGCACCACAACACTAATCCTCCTATACCTATCAAATAAAACTAAATACATAGAAGTTTATTTGAGGGCTTGGCGCAGTGCCTAGCGGCTAAAGTCCTCGCCTTGAATGCCCCGGGATCTCATACGGGTGCCAGTTCTAATCCTGGCGGCCCAGCTTCCCATCCAGCTCCCTGCTTGTGGCCTGGGAAAGCAGTTGAGGATGGCCCAAAGACTTGGGGCCTTGCACCCACATGGGAGACACGAAAGAGGCTCCGGGCTCCTGACTTCAGATCGGAGCAGCATGGGCCGTTGTGGTCACTTGGGGAGTGAACCATCGGATGGAAGATCTTCCTCTCTGTCTCTCTTCCTCTCTGTATATCTGCCTTTCCAATAAAAATAAATATTTTTTTTTTTTAAAAAAGAAGTTTATCTGAAGTTCCTTTAATATCCCAGAAGTAGGGATGTTGAAGGATGCATTGAGCAGCTTTTCCATGAACATAGGAGCTAGTCCCACCCGCAAATCTGCCTTACACATTTATGCATGACCCAAAGGAGACTGGAATTTTAACACTGGTTCCATTGGGGTGATAATAAGCCCAAGCTTTACTATCTTTATACTTCAGTGTAAATGTTTAAGTCTTTCCCCTACCAGTGTGTGTTAGTTCTCCTGAAATATTTCCTCAAGAGAAACCCTATGCTGTGAGGACTGGTGCATTCACTCAACTGGCTAATTCTCCACCCCCAAGTGCTGGGATCCCATATGGGCGCCGGTTCATGTCCCAGCTGCTCCTCTTCCCACCCAGCTCCCTGCTTCCGGCCTGGGAAAGCACTCGGGACAGCCCAAAGCCTTGGGACCCTGCACCTGCGTGGGAGACCCAGAAGAAGCTCCTGGTTTCTGGCTTCGGATTAGTTCAGCTCTGGCCATGGTGGCCATGTGGGGAGTGAATCAACAGATGGAAGATCTTTCTCTGCCTCTTCTCTCTGTAAATCTGCATTTTCAATTAAAATAAACAAATCTACAAAAATAAATAAAACTATGCTGTGGTAGGTATCTCTAAGTGTGAACTAATGATTTTCTTTAAAAAAAAAAAAAAAACTAACAAAAAAAGGGGGAGGGGATTGCGGGAAGTGAGCCCAGGGACAGATTAAAGCCAAACCCGGCTGCATGTGGGTAACTACTGACAAGGCCGATGACCGTTCCAGACCACACAGTTCTCCCTGCCATCGGGTAAAGTTGAAAATGTCCAAAACAAAGTAATTCCTAAAGTAACAGTAGCACATTATGACAGCCCAAAGAACAAAAGAAACGTGCCTTGAGTTTATTACTGACATAAATAAGCAAATAGGAAGGTGGAGAGGTCTCCTTAGAAGAATGTCAATTAAAAAAAAAAAATGAAAGGTAGCCTGGTGCTAAAGTTCTCACTTAGTGCTAAAGTCCTCGGGATCCCATATGGCGCCAGTTCATATCCCAGTGGCCCTGCTTCCCATCCAGCTCCCTGCTCATGGCCTGGGAAAGCAGGCAAGGTCAGCTCAAAACCTTGGGACCCTGCAGCCATGTGGGAGACCAGAAAGAGGCTGCCGGGCTCCTGGCTTCAGGTTGGCTCAGCTCCGGCTGTTGCAGCCACTTGAAGAATGAATCGACAAAAAGAAGATCTTCCTCTCCGTCTTTCTTTCTCAATCTCTCTCTCTCTGTATATATATATATCTGACTTTGCAATAAAAATAAATAAATCTTAAAAAAAAATTAAAACACCACTTGAACCAAGTGATCTAGACTGACACCACCAACAGAAAGATCGGTATGTACAAGATGCTTGCCAGGCATTCTCACATTCTCACCAGAAATGCACAGCTCAGGGGCAGCCTGAAGAACTTCAACTCCAAGTTGAAGGGCATCACAGAAGAGGACTGACCGGTGCTCTCCAGGGTGGCAAGGTCAGAAAGGCAAGCTTGGAAGGCGAAGTGACAAATATCACGTAGGGTCCTGCACTGGATCATGCTACAGAAACAGTGGAACTACGGAAAAACCTGAGGAAGTCCCAGTGAAATGTGGAGTTTGATGAAAGCACCGCTCTGTGTGTGGTTCGTGTGGTTGTTCTATGGTTACACGATATGCTGACCTTCCAAGAAACTAGCGGAAGGCCATACGGGAACTTTCTTTGCAGTTTTCTTTTACAACTTTTGTATAAGCCTTAAGTTAAAAGTAACAGAAATCAGCAAACTTTAAAGTGTATATTAAATTGGTGATATACCCAGAGAAAAAAATTGTTTCAAACTGCTTTTTATTAAACAAAACAAAAATGTACTATGGGCTTGGCACAATGGCTTCATTGGCTAATCCTCCCCTTCAAGTGGTGCATATGTGTATCAGTTTGTGTCCCAGCTGCTCCACTTCCCATCCAGCTCCCTGCCTGTGGCCTGGGAAAGCAGAGGAGGACAGCCCCAATGCCTTGGGACCCTACACCCGCGTGGGAGACCTGGAAGAGGCTCCTGATGGAAGATCTTTTGTCTCTGTCTATTCTTCTCTCTGTAAATCTGACTTCCCAAAACATAAATCAATCTTAAAACAAACAAATAATGTACTAGGACCTATGCTGTGGCACTGATGGTAAGGCTACTGTCTGCAGGGCCATCAACCCATGTGGATGCCGGTTCAAGACCCAGTGGAGGTCGGCCCAAGGTCTTGGGAGCCTGCACCCCCCGAGAGGAAGCCCCTGGCTTCAGAAAGGCCCAACTCTGGCCATTGTGGCTGTTTTAGGAAGTGGACCCATGGCTGGACAACCTCTCTGTTTCTGTAGCTCTGCCTTTCAAATTATTAAAATAAACCCTTTATGAAAAAGAAAATATCAGCTATATATTTCCAGAGCAAAGAACAAATTGAACTGCAAATACAGTAAGAAATAATTTAGTTACAGGAACTAGTTTATATAATGTGGGGGAGATAAGTACGCTAATGAAAAGCAGTAACTCTAGCAGAAGATGGCTGGGAGACTGCCACGTGTGACCCGCGCCCTGACGACCGTCGTGCACTGTGGCTCTGTCAAATCATCTCCGATTTTAGGAAACACACACTGAATAAGGGTAAAGATGGAATACTCACAAAACATGTACTTTCAAACGATTCCAGGTATGTACACATCACACGGTGTTGTTTTCAAAAAGTTAATGACAAATCCGTATTATAAAAAAATTACAAATTTCAATTTTGCTGCGAAAGAAACTGATCCGTGAATCACAGACATCATTATAAATCTGGATTTTTCCCTTTAAAGTAGTATTTGCTAACCCTGTCCCGGAGAACAGCTCAGGAAGCAGTGTAAGTGGTGCTAGGGTTTTCTATGGTATAAAATGGCAAGAGGTATGAAATTAACTTTAAGAATACTTTAGAGAGGCAGGTGCTGCTCCACTTTTGATCCAGCTCCCTGTTAATCACCTGGGAAGGCAGTGGAGGATGGCTCAAGTCCTTAGGCCCCTGTATCCACATTGGAGACCTGGAAAAAGCTCCTGGTTCCTGGCTTCAGACCAGCCCAGCTCCAGCCATTGTGGCTTTTGGGGAGTGAATTAATGCACAGGAAATCTCTCCCCTCTATTCTCTCTGTATAATTCTGCTTTTCAAATAAAAATAAAACAAATCTTAAATAATACTTTGGAGAGTGGCAGGCGCTGTGGCAGTGAGTAAAGCCATCACCTGTGACAGCAGCATCCCATACCCAGCACTGATTTGACTCCCAACTCCTCTGCTTCCCATCCAGCTCCCTGCTAATGATGCCCCTGGGAAAGCAGCAGAGGATAGCTCAGGTGCTTGGACCCCTGCGCCCATGTGGGAGACCTTGAAGAAACTCCTGGATTCCGTCCGGCCTAGCCCTGACCACTGCAGCCATGTGAGGAGTAAACCAGGAGTAAAATCTTCGACTCTCCTCTTTCCTCTATAACTCTACCTTTCAAAAAACAAAACACATGAACAAAAAACTTAAAAACAACCAGAGAGGCTCCCTGAGGTAGGTGTACAGTAGCTTGATGACCACATGTGGTCAGCTCCCCCACAGCAGACTCTCTCTTGTATGTTTCTGAAATTATTCTTGTTTTATTGTATGAAACATGGAACACATCTTTGCCCTCCCCTTGGTTTACCTTTGTTAAGGACCGTGAGAGGTTTCCGGTTGCTGGGGTCCAGGCTGCTGGGAGCAATTGAAAACCTGGGCGGGATGGTAAGGCAGGTGATGGGCAGGCGGGTAGGGATGTAGCCGGAAGTGAAGAACTCGTCATTGAGCAGCTCGTGGATGGTCGGACGGGCAGAGGGGTCCGTCTGCAGCATCTTCTGGATGAGGGAGGCAGCCACCGGGTTGATGTGCTGGAGCAGATAAAGAGAAAACCCTGAGCGGGCTGGGCATGGGTGCGGACCTGGACAGCAGTACTGCCAACAGGGATGGCAGCCCCCAGGCTCAAACAGACCAGGGTGTCAGGACTGTGAGACCTGTCACACTCTCCTGCACGGAGTGTCAGCCTGTTCCTTTCCTCTGAAGACTCAAACTTAAGGTGGACACTGGCCCCCTCCAACCCCAACACATGCCCTAGCATTCTTGAAGCTGTTCATCACTAGTACAGCATCTGAGAATATGGGCTTTGAGGTCCTGCGGAAACCCCATTTCTGACCTCACACCAAGTACAACAAGCGACCTGGACTTTGCAGGGTCGCCAAGCTCAGGGTCCAATCTGAAAGCTCAGTGGGAGAGGGCCTCGTACGGGCAGCTGCAGAGTCCCAGCCTAATGCTCGCTGGTCACTCACTTATGTGTCGAAGAGATGCTCCAAGCACTGCCTGGACAGTAACCCACTGAGCTCGCAAAACACCCATGGGGCAGGGCTCTCCCCTGCCTTTCTTCTTCCGTGGGTGAGGAAATCAAGGAGAGAGAGGGGGCATGCCTGGCCTAAGAATGCCCACCAAGAAGCCGGCACTTACACCCATGTCTGACCATGAGCTGATGACCCCTTGGGATGTATTCAAGCACCTGTCCCCTCCCAGAGTCAAAGTCCAAGACCACCACATGGGAAAGCAGCCAGGTGCCAGGCCTCTGAAGAAACAGGCCATCCCGGTAATGCCTTTGTGCCAACAGCTGTGATATTCTATGTATGATTCTGTGGGCACTCAGGGCACACTAGAAGTAGCTCCACTCTACAGATGGGAAAGTGCAATTTAGGAGGTCCAGGCCATTTGCTTAACGTGGAATGGCTGCAGAACCATTTGAATGAAAACCACTTCCTGAAGTGTGAGCTGGCCTGGGCGCCACTGCTTCCTGTTTTCTCCCCTGCTGTTTATACATCTTTTGGGTTATCTATCCAACCTTTGGGAACCCAGATTGTCTCCCACTAGCCAAAAATGTTTAAGATTCTGTGTTTAATTCCAGACCCTTTACAAAAGCTGTCAAGTTGACCTATGTCCTCAGGATTTATATAGCTGAGCTCAATAGTTTATTGGGGGGGCGGGGGGATAAATCATCATTAGTCACCTTGGGAATACTGTATTCATTCTTCTTGATCCGGAGGTAGGTCTCTTTTAGGCAGGATGTCTCAAAAGGTGGTTTGCCCACTAGCAAAGTATACCTGTAAGCACAAGGTGGGATTTGACTCAAGACTCCAAGTGAAACTCAGACTTAGGTCCAGCAGAAGGGGCCAGCATCCTGTGGGCACTCACGGACTCTGGGGGGCCCTATAACACAATCCCCAAGTCTGCTTAGCAGCCCAGGGGCCAGGACACAAAGGCTGGGATGAGCCTTCAGGGGCTCACAGTTGATGAGGCCTCAAGCCCACAGGTCAATGGTTATTTCCACTACAGCTGAAAGTCAGCCAGGCCTCAGAGGCCACCAGCTACACCTAGCAGCTCAAAGCAGCAGCACCTTGTGTGAACCTGAAGATGTCAGAAACGTGAAATGCACTGATGTACCCCAGGACCCGGGTCAGCAAGAAAAGGGACAAAAAGCCCCTCTTGGTGGTCTGGATGCAGGCAGGCCCCAAAGTACCTGCTGCTAAGCCTGTCCACCCAGGACAGCCCAGTGTTTTTAAAAACACGCTGTGCGCAGGAGAAAGGCAAGGGCCTGTTTAAATCCAGGTTCTGTTCCAGGAAGTAGTCTGGGTTCTGAGATTCTGCATTTGTAACCAAGTTCCTAAGGGATGCTGCTTCTGCTGGCCTGAGGGACCCCCCCCCCCCACCCTCACACTGCTTTAAGCAGCATGGGAACTACAGGACAGCTATAGAGGTCTTCCTGAAGCCCACAGCCCAGGCCACAGAAACCCTATAGATGACACCAAGAGTGACGACGGTACCAGAAAGCCGGCTTTGTCTGGGGGCGACTCCTTTGCAGAAGCTTAGCCACGGACTGTCCCAGAGGGCACCGTGCTGAGGCCAGCAGCTCCCTACTCACATGATACATCCAATGGACCACACATCCACCTCGAAGCTGTGCCCTTTCTTGCTCAGCACCTCTGGGGCTATGTAGTTCGGAGTCCCACATAATGTCTTCTTCCGTTCTCCCTCATATTCCACTTTGGTAGCCAGCCCAAAATCCCCTGGGATGGAGGGAGAAAGGAACACTCAGATGCAGGTGGCTGGTGTGGGCCTGACCCACAAGAACCACGACCATGGGATCCCACAAGTCCTCGTTCCCCGCAGACAGTAGGCAGGCCCAGGAATCCTGCCACAAACAAGGGTCCCAGAGAGGGGCCTGGCAGTAATCGTCCCTGTCCCCTTCCTTGGAAAGGAGGTCCAAGCTTCTGCAAGGGAATGGGGGATGACAAAACTCAAATGCCCCTCCTGGCCCCCCGGGTCGGGGTCAAGCAAGTCACCTCCAAGACTGTGAAGAGGCAGTAGGGAGTGGTGGAGGCTGTGTGGCAAACCTGAGGAAGGCTGAAAGGGGCAGCCAAGGGCCACCCGTGGGAATGTTGCCCTGTGTTGCTGGAACTTCCAGGTCAAAAGTCCATGTAGTGTACCCCAAATTCAATACACAAAAATGAACTCAAATTATTATTTTTGTAATGCTGTGCTAAGGTATAAAAATAACAGCAGGTATGGCAATGGTTTGTGGCCTGTGTCTCAAGCGAAGAGGACCCCTCAGCCAGCAGTTTGGCTCCCTCCCTCCTCCTGGAGTGGCCTAGCACCTTACCTATTTTGACCTCCAGGTCCTCATTCAGGAAGAGGTTGCCCAGCTTGAGGTCCCGGTGAATCACGCGGTTGCGGTGCAGGTACTGGCAGCCCAGCACAATCTGCCGCAGGTAGTAGCGGGCCTCGGGCTCTGTCAACGCTTTCCTCCTCTTGTGCAACTCTAGTAGAGACTGGGGCAGAGGAGGAGAGAGGGTGGCGGGAAGGTCCAAGGAAAGAAAGCACCAGAGTGGCTGCTGGGCCCTAGTCCCGGGGCCCCAGGGTGGCACTGAGGAGCGAGCAGCCTTGGCAGGTTCCTCTTCTGCCCGAACCTTCCCCAGGTTAACTGCCAGCGGGATCCGCTTCCACCCTTCTCGGGATGCCCGGCTCAGCTCCTTGCAGGAAACCGGGACCTGAGGATTCCCTTTCCCGGCCTTAACAGAGGTCTCGTCGAACGGCTCTCTTCCCCGGAAACTCCACAGTCTGGACTCAGCCCGGACCAGCCGTATTCCGGAAGCTCCAGCTCCATGGCACCGCCAACCCGGGCTCCTCCTTTTGCAACCTCAGGGCTCTAGCGTCCATGACCGCCCTCCCCCATCCCGACTCGCTCCCCAAACACCTGGCTTCCAGGAGCTGCTCTCCGCAGCAGCGCCGTGCCTCGGGCTCCATTTAACCGCAACTCCCTTTCCTAGCAGCTCCAAGCCCCGGCCGCCCCTTTCCCTTAGCACTGCTTCCTTGCAGCTAAAGTCCGGGGCACCCCCCCCAAACCCGGACCCTCTCCACCAGCCAGCAGCTCCAGCAAGCGTACTCACTTACCCTGCGGCGGCAGAGCTCCAAAACTACGAAGACGAAATCACTGTCCTCGAAAAAGCCGTGGAAGCCCACGACGTGCTGGTGGGCAAGGCTGCGGTGAATGGAGATCTCCATGGACATTTTCTCCTTCTGATGCGGCTTGAGCAGTAGCGACTTGGACACGATCTTGCCGGCGAACACCTCCTTGGTGTCTGCATCTGAGATCTCGAAGCATTTGGCGAAGCCGCCCTTGCCCAGGAAGCGGCCCCGCACATAGCGCCGCCGGCTGCGTGGGTCCACTAAGACTTCGGGGATCTCTTTGGTCGGTGGAGTAGCTGCCGGGACTCCGGGAGCTGCCACTCCAGGGCCGCCGGCCTTCCCTGGCTCGACCGGTGCCCTCGCCAGCTTGGCTGCACCCAACGCTGCACTCATGCTCCCAGGGCCACTCGGCCGACCTGGCAAGGGGTCCGGGGAGAGGCTCTGCACCGCTCTGCTCCTGCCCGAATTCAAACGCGGCGCTGGGAACGTTACAGAAGCCTGCGCGCCACTGATTGGCCGCGGGGATTTAAAATCCAAACCCGCCCGCCGCGCGGGACCATGGGAGCGCACCGCCCCGCGCCGCCTCTCCGCCCCCGACCCCGCCTGCAAAACACTTGATTGACAGGAAGGAGTTGACCGCAGACACGTGGGCTAGCCTAGGAAAAGCGTCCCCAGCATAGAGAGAGGCCGAACCCCAGCCCAGGAGACTTGGGGGGAATTCGTGCCCGCTTCTCCCTTTCTGTGGGCGGTTGGGAAGCTACTGCCGTTCACAGATTTCCTGCACTCCCACGCCGCGAGCTAAAGACGCACCTGCCGGCCAGGTCCTGGACCCTCTGCAAGCCACCCCAAATAAACTAAAATAAGTAAAAACACGAGGTTGGTCGAGTTAAGCGCGCCTTCGCGGCGGGCGACTCTACTGTCCCTCTTAACTAGCATAGCTGGTCCCGAGCCCCTGGGTTATCCACCGCCCAGGAACCGACGGCATCGCCAGCACCTGCGGGCTTGTTAGCAAGGCCAAGGCAAGTTTTCAGGCCCCAGCCCAGACCTCCCAGGTTGGGTTCTACTGCCCAGGTGATTCCTGCACGTACTGAGGTTTGGGGAAGCTCGGGAGCGGAGCCCCCTCAGGACCCAGGAAAGCTGCCCGGCTTGTTTTCTCAGCTCCTAAAATAGCGAGCACTGAATTTTTTTTCCCCATCAGAGGAGAAGCGGGAAGAGCTGAATGGAAGAATGCCTGAAAACTGTCAGGTCACGGCCACATCTGACCTTTCGAGGGGTGTTTTGTTTTGCTTCTCTTTTTGGAATCTTAAGTTTATTCCCAGCAAAAGAGAGCTCAAGCTGGCTTGGGGTTGTTTGCATCCTCCATCAACTTGGGGTCAAGTTCCACCTCCACTTCCAACCCAGCTCCCTGCTAATGCGCACCCTGGGAGACTCAAGGACTTGAGTTCCAGGTTCCTCCTGACTTCAGCTTGGCCCAGCATGGCTGTTGTGAACAAGTGGGGAATGAAAACAGGATGGAAGTGACTGATCTCTATGCCTTTCAAATAAATTTAAATATACTTTTTTTTTTTTTAGATTTATTTTTATTATTTTTTCATTGGAAAGGCAGATATACACAGAGGAGAGACAGAGAGGAAGATCTTCCGTCCGATGATTCACTCCCCAAGTGAGCGCAACGGGCCCATACTATGCCGATCCGAAGCCAGGAGACTCTTCCGGGTCTCCCACGCGGGTGCAGGGTCCCAAAGCTTTGGGCCATCCTCGACTGCTTTCCCAGGCCACAGGCAGGGAGCTGGAAGGGAAGCGGGGCTGCCGGGATTAGAACCGGCGCCCATATGGGATCCCGGGCGTGCAAGGCGAGGACCTTTAACCACTTGCGCCACCGCGCCGGGCCCTAAATATACTTTTTAAAAAAGACAGAGCTAATACAAAATTTCAGATTTATAACTTTTTCTGAAAAAATCCAAAGCACTAACCATCCTGGGCTTACCTTCAACCCCAGCTTGCCATGGGTCCCAGGTCCCTCCTGTTCTCATCTGCCTGTCTGGCTTCTGAAGGCATTTGACTCGCAACCCCTGGGATGACAAAATAGCAGAGGCAGCAGCTCTTTCTCTGTGCCCTTCTTGCCTGCGAAGGTTTCTGAGTAAAAACAGATTGCAGGGCCCAGCGCGATAGCATAGTGGTAAAAGTCCTCGCCTTGTACTCCCAGGATCCCATATACACGCTGGTTCTAATCCCAGCAGCCCTGCTTCCCACCCAGCTCCCTGCTTGTGGCCTGGAAAAGCAGTAGAGAACGGCCCAACGCCTTGGGACCCTGCACCTGTGTGCAAGACCTGGAAGAAGCTCCTGGCTCCTGGTTTCGCATTGGCTCAGCTCCAGCCATTGCGGCCATTTGGGGAGTGAATCAGCAGACAGAAGATCTTTCTCTCTTGTCTCTCCTCCTCTCTGTATATCTGCCTTTCCAATAAAAATTAAAAACAAACAAACAAACAGATAAACCGATTGCAAGCATCTCTTCACTGATTTCTCATTCGACTGAGACAATGAGGACAGCAGTGGGAGTTGCCCACCCCATGCCAACCAGCAGTGCAATGCGTGTGGAGGGCAATGCAATATACCAGAATGCTATGACTTGTACTGTAAGAGGTTTTTGCTCATGGTACCTCACTTCCTAAAAGGAGTTATAATGACTGTTTATTGAATGCTTAGTGTCACGGGATCAGTACCCATGCTCTGCTTGAATAAATGCAGACGAAGCTAGCAGGTGGCAGAGCTGGGATCTGACCCACATTCCTTACCACCACAGTGACTCTCAAAATGAACTTCTCAGGCCTCCAGCAGAGAACACTACTCTTTCCTTACCTTTCTTCTTTCCTAAGCTGTTAAGATCCCTATGGCAAGACTAGCTGCATCTTATCCTGCACTCTCTCCCTAGGTCCTAGTACACGGCAGTACATGGCACCCAGGAGCGTCTAAGTAAGTGAAGACACACCTTTTCTCCTTGGAGCGTGTGTTGGTCAGGGAGCCAGGAGACATGAGCTCTCCAGAAATCACGATCCCATTGCTGGGGGCTCCAGAAGTGTTTCTGTGACCCTGAGAACTGGCAAGAACCTGGCCGAGCCAGGGCTTTGGACTCACGACCTCAGCACTGCCAGCACCATTTCAAAGGCCTTGAGGGCCCACAGAAGCCCCTCCCTGAGATCAGCCAGCTGGCTTTGACTGCCCCTGGCAACCACACGGCGGGCCAGGTGCCGATCTGTTTGAGCAACTGGCAGGGGCTCACCAGGATGTGGCTGGGGAGCACTTCTGGGCTCTCAATGGTCAGAACCCGGAGACAAACCTCCCCAGTTACTAAAACCTCTTTGGGATAGCTAAGAAACTTCCAAAGACGTGTTAAAAAGAAGCAGTTTGGCTCTTATTTTTTTTTAAAGATTTATTTATTTTTATTGGAAAGTTAGATATACAGAGAGGAGAGACAGAGAGGAAGATCTTCCATCTGATAATTCACTTCTCAAGTGTCCACAACAGCCAAAGTCAGCCAATCCGAAGCCAGAAGCCAGGAGCCTCTTCAGGGTCTCGCACACGGGTGCAGGGTCCCTTCTTCTGACGGTATCACTCCCCTTCACAACCTTTGGCCACCACATGTACCATGTGAGTACATGCCCAGCCCTAGCCATTCGGTGTCCTCTGTTTTCCCGGCCCCAGTGACAGCTTAAGACTGGGTACCTCACTGGTGAGGACAGATTAGAACTATAGCCAGAGCATTTCACTTGCCCACCAATAACTGGGGTTACAAGGCCACACCACGAAACTTGAGAACAAGGCCAGCTCTAAGGAAAGGGAGAGCAGAGATGAGAGCCAAAGTGAGGCACAGCCCTGACAACACAATGCCCTGGGATCCAGTATGAAGACCATCTCCCGTGGTCTGTGTCGTGCCAGGAGCTAAACCCCCTGCAACTCCGCAATCCAACTTCAGCCAACTGGACAGAGTTTCAGTCGAGGTTTTCCCCATCCTCCCACTCTTCTGAGAACATTCTGAGGACCAAAAGGTTTCTCCTCGGGAAGTGTAAGAGCAGTTCTCCGATGCCAGACCGGCCCCGGGGTGAGAGCCACCAAGGAGACGGAGTCCAGCTAGCCTTTGCTAGGATACACACTTGGAAACGGCATCAGCACATAATTGAAGACTCGTTCACTGTTTGTGGTAGCTACAGTTTTATCTTTCCAGCCCCTGTTGCAGTAGTAGACTGCTGAGTCCCCACCACGGGGCACAGAGGAAAGATCATGACCCAGATTAGCTTTATAACAGGGTGAACATTGCCGGACACGTTGATTCAACTGGCAGGATATGGAATAACCCACAGCAAACCACTAAGAATTTTTTCTTAGATTTTCTAAATTAAAACTGGAAAGGAAAAAAAAAAGTTTCTTTTAGGGTAAGATAGGAGGATACAGGCCTGTGGCTGTCAGCTCTCGTGTCCCAGTTGCAGGAGGATGGAAGGAAGCCAACACAAGCAGCTGCTAAGGTCCTCCCCGCTCCCTCTCTCCTTCTGTTAGGAGAACTTTCTTCCTCAGAGTTTTGGTTCCAAAGCTGGCATCTAGATTTAAAGTTTCCCTTGTCACTGTGACCACCTATAAGAAGTGGGGTACCTGATGACATGACCGACTTCTAGTCACTTACTTGCCTTGGCCCACTTGCCGCTCTCCGGCCTACCTGCCTAACTGTGTCCCTTTAGTTGAGCAAGAAGGAAACTGGCCTCAGCCAGATGTGTCTCCATGAAGCTGCAGCAGCCCGGGCGATACTGATGAGAAGGTGAGACACAGAAGTCAAAAGTCAAAAGATATATAAATCCCTGATGGGGTTTATACCTTTGGATATCATTAGCCCACAAGAATTTGAAGTGCCAGGAACTGTCCTTTGTGTTTACCTATAGTTGCTGTTTAACTTATGTCAACTTTCTGAGGTGCCACTGTTGTTCCCATTGCATAGCTTAGGTATACCAGGGCATAGAAGAATTAAGTAATTAGCCATGACTCCTAAAAAAATAAAATACGTTGCTGCTCAAGCTAGTCTTTTCCATGAATTTTACCAGAAAACAAAGCCCTCTTTGTGCCTTAATTGCCTTAAGCTGGATTTCCTACAGCTGCAACAAAATAGGTCTAACTGGATTTGTGCCAAACCCAGCTTTCACATTTCTCAATTGGATGGATGCAGGTCATATGGAACAAAATTATAAGACACCATTTAGGGGGCCTGTGCTATGGCATAATACGCTAAGCCTCTGCCTGCAGTGCTGGCATTGCAATGGACACCAGTTCCAGTCCTGGCTGTTTCACAGCCCCTCAGTCTCCCTGATACTGTCCTGGAAAAGCAGCAGAGAATGGTTCAAGTCCTTGAGCCCTGCATGCATGTGGGAGACCCAGAGGAAGCTCCTGGCTCTGGCTTCAGATTGGCTCAGTTGCAACCATGGCAGTCATCTGGGGAGTGAACCAGAGGATGGAAGATCTGTCTTTCCTCACTGTGTAACTCTGCCTTTCCAAAATAAATAACCTTTTGTTTTCAAAAAGACACCACAGAATGATATGGTACAATTTTCCCAGGTACTGCCTGCCTGAGAAGCACAAGATGTCATTTCTTAGCTTCCTGTACAGGGAAGGCTGGCCCGCTGGCACAATTCAGGCCAGTGACAGCTATAACACAGAGGGATTCCAGGACATGCCATGACAGTTTGGCCTCTAGAGATGACATGTCTACACTCACGGTCACCTCAGCTTCAAGAAACTTTGGCAGCTCAATGAGCCTTGTTCCTTGGGGACAATAACTGAAGCCACCACACAGTTAATCCAGGCTTAAAATTAAGACATGTAAAAAGCAGCGGGGAGTACCTGGCACATGGTTGAGCACCCTAAATGTTTGCAGTTGGTCTCCTGGATTGTGCATAAGTGCTAATTTGGAACAAACTCTGTGACACATGAAGAAGGAAAGTGTAGAACATCACACACACTGCTCCCACGCGTACGAGCACGAGAGGTTGGATTTGCATCTCCACCTGCATACATGAACAGCCACCTTTGGTAACGGGGATCAAGGCGAACCGAGAAGTTGCCTCACGGAGTCGAGGTGGGATCAGGCACTGGGATCATCCACTTCACTTTATTTCCCTTCCTTACTAATTCGATGGGCTTTCTGAAATTGCTTATAATTTTAAAAATTAGGTTTTTTTTTTAATGCTCAGGAAAAAAGACCACCTTTCTTCTACTTCCAGTAGTCTATGCAAAATGAATAGTCAGATACATACAGTGGCAAGCTTCCTGCCAGTGTATTCAAACATAGGCTGCTTGGGATCTGTTATATGTATATACGCTGGAAGAAATCTGAGGTGAGCAAGAGGTTAAGATGAGAGAAACTAAACTTGGCCAATTCCCAGATTCTCTCTTTTTAGAGACACAAAATGAGAAAGGACCTGGTGGATACGACCCTACACTTGCAACCAATACAGATTTCTGGTATGAGACAAGATGCACAGCAGGTGTGTGCCAAGGGCAAGGTCATCTCATCTTTTCAGGACACAGAGAAGCCGCCAGGCTGCGGAGCCACACAGTCACGGTGGGCTACTGCTTTTCCATATGGATTGGACCGAGTATCCTGTGTCCCATCTGTGACGCAGGACTCCCATGCATGTCAGAGTGTGTGAAGGAGAAATAAGCTGGTGAGGGAAGTTGACGCCCAGAGCATTGCCCCAGGCATGGCATCAAGTGCCTGACAGACAGGAGTGGCTATGGTGCAGGTGGAGTGCGATCACATTCAAACGACCTGCTCTGTGCATCCCTCTCCCCATTAAAATAGGCAACCCCAAAGCAGCATTACATTCAACTAGTGCAGATGATTACACAGCTGTTTTTGCAAACGCTACAACTGGAAATCAAGTCTCCAGACTGACCTGTTCTGCCCTATTCACTCAGAGCAGACGACAGCATTAAGTGAGGCCAACCTTATCTGCCTTCTCCCTTCTCCCCACAACAGAACTGGAAATGTTCTGCTGGCTTCTAGAAGGAAGTGGTATGAACGGCACCAGCAACTTTAATTGTTCCTCCTTTTTATTTCTGCAAGATGATTTTAACAGCCTCTCTTGTGATGAGGGTTATGTACAGGTATTCTGGAGGCAACTTTGGGGTTTATGGCAGATACAGGCAGAATGGCAGATACAGGCAGACTGAAAGGGACTGCCTGACTCAAATCTGGAACCTGACAAAATGCAAACCTTGGACTGTTGACTCCTTCAGCGGAAGCCAAAGACCGAGAACAGAATACTAGAATATCTTCTGTAAACCACTCTAGGACAACTGTGGTCATTTTGGGAGGAGAAATGCTAGTCATTCCTCTCTTCAAATTGCAATAGCCAACAGGAATCTGGGCTCTGAAGAGGCCAAGTTTCCCCAGGGGTATGAGTAATCCTGGCTGCAGGCCATATGTCAGCAGCAGGACAGCTGAGGGCGAAGTGTGCGAGTGGCGCGGTTGTGAGAAGCATGCCTGTGACAAAATCTCCACGCGGGGAGGGGGCTCTGCAGACCCACAGCAGGCAGGATCCTGCCGTCCACAGGACCAAGGCCGTGGAGCACGGAGAACAGGCGATTCTGTGTTCTGTAGATAAAGGTATGCAGTGACTGCTGACAGATAAGGTGGCAACACAACCTTTGAAGACAACTCCTCCAGATGTTCTGTTATTAAATTCTTAAGAGCTCAGAGCTCTGGTGGATTGGAAAATCCTAAAAGAACTGAGTAACAACAACAACAGAAAGGAGGGTGGAAGATGTCAGCTCTGTGCAGATGCCAACCAGCTGACTCGGTCTCCAAGTTCATCTTAGAGTTCAAGAGAATTCAAGGCATGGAGCAGAGACACTAAACTTGTGTCAGGGGCAAAAACTTCTGGTAGTAGCTCTTGGTGACATCAATCATCAGCTCCTGGGTACACTCCGGGAGCTCCCCTGAGAAGAGTCCTGGGGAAAGAAAGACCTGGTCAACCATGGGGGTCCCCGAGGAGCCTGCAGCCGCAATTTCTGCCTAGCCTCCCAAACAGACATTTGCTTTAGCTCGAGTATCTACATACTAGGTTTTCTACCAGCAGTAACAGAACATTCTACTAATCGTATCTTCTACACAAGATGACATTTCTGCAGGGAGTAAACAAACACAATTCTCCAAATGAACAGAAATATTCCTGGTTAAAAAAAAGAAAAGTTAGTACATTATTGTACACTCTGAAGATCTGAAGCCTCCCTGACAGCTTCGGATTCATTCCAGACAAAGGTTGGCTGCTACTGAGCGGCCACGGTCAGCCACCCTGAGCTAAGAAACTGCTCTTCTATCCATCCTGTGAAACTGAACCCAGTGCCCTGTGCAAGACACAGCTAAATGCTGGAACAGAGTACAACAGAGTCCCATGCACAGACAAAACATGCAGAACTCAGTCAGGAGTTTCTAGGAGAGACAATCTCAGACGCTGCAAGTAGAATGTGTACACCAATGTGACTGCTTTGAAGGACACTCTGGAAGGATCTAGCAAAATTTAAGGTTCATAGCCTAAGACCTGACAATCCAGCTTCTAATAATTCATCCCACAGAAAATCTTTTGTTCAGTTGTACAACATATAACAGTGTCAACGTACTGGTTTTTTTAGTACTGAAAAACCACGTACAACTTCTAACAATCCACTCTACCACAATACTGGTTAGATACAGTATGGTGCATTTGCCTGATAAAAAAGTCTGTAACCATTAAAAGGGGTAAGGTGGAGCTCTATATACTAACAAAAAAAGACGCCTGAGTTATATTAAAGAAAGCAAGTTTCAGAAAAGTAGAAAGAGTAATCATACAGATATATAGCATACATATATACTCTTATCTATACGTTCATATACATGAATGAACATAAATTTGCACTTTAAGTGTTTGCATGTATATACACAGAATAACTGAAAGGATAGGAAAACAATTTTTTAAGTGTATAATTCACAACCCTGTGCAAATTAGTATCTTATGATAGACTTTAAAACATGTTTGCTATACACAGTATGGCATCATTTTTAACAATTAGTAGACAACGTTCAGAAGTTCAAAGACATCACGGAAAAAGCCCACTTTCCAGTAGCTCACAGACCACTGGACACGCACATGGTGGTAGGTGTGGCCCAGCAGCTACTCCTCGGTCATTTCCATGATCTGCCTGCCCGGATCGACATCCTTTCTGGATAACTGCCTTATCACTCTGTCCTATGATACAGGTTTGTGCTATGCAGTCCTCCCTGGATGCGCTAGTTGTCCTGGGACCCTAGGCCTCAGAACTGAAAGACGGAAACCGCTAATAGGAATATCTAAATAGTACTTACCTGCAAAACCACATAATATAAACACAGGAAGTATCCTGCCAACATGCAAAAAGCAGAGGACTCTACGCTAGAGCTTTGCCAAAAGGCAGGGTAGTGATTAAAAACAACCAACCAACTAACCAAACAAACAAAAAATCCCAAAAAACAAAAACCATGGGACTCTGAATAATGGGCCTACGTGATGGTCAAGATCTCCCCACTGATCAGCTTTGAAACCCTGAGAAACCTACCCTCTCACTTACTTAATTTTTTTCTTTTTTCATTTTCTCATTACACAGTGACCACTAAGACCCCACTGGAGCTTGACTCCTTCACCACGACCTCTAAATAAAACTCTTATTTGAGTTTGAAATACCAAACACTTCCCTCTCTGCTGTTATCTATGCTGAATGGGCATATAAATTGGTACTAAAAAACCTGAATAAACTGGATGAGGCTGAGATATTTCTCTGGGAGGGCTTTGCAGTGCAAGAGGTTAAGTACATCCCACATCAAAGTGGGATCCCGGTTTGAGTCTTGTCTGCTGTGCTTCCAATCCAGTTTCCTGCTGATACACTTGAAACGCAACAGATGATGGTAGGGCGGGCCTGGCCTCCTGCCACCGTGTGTGAGACATGGCTGGAGTTCATGGCTACAGGCTTTAGCCTGGCCGAGGCCTAGCTGTAGGGAGCATTTGGGAAGTGAAACAGAGAACAGTAGATCTCTGTGACTTTGGTACTTGCGTTTTTGTATTTTTCCTGTCCTCCTGGCAGAAATCTGCCCCCTCCTTAAGGGTAACCCTTTAAGGGCGTTTGCTGTATCATTCATCCACTTGAGCATCACACCTCAAGCCACATACTGTGAAGACACGTGCCTTCTGTACCAACTTACAACTTGGGGTTAGTGTCTTTGTTTTTGACCTTTGGTAACTTCCTTACTTTCTTGTAAACCCAGTAATGCATTTTGAAAGGTACTGTATTTTAGACTGAATTCCTAGGCGTTTTTTAACAGCAGAGTTTTGAAATAAGTTACATCCACCTACTGTCAGAGACAAAACTTGCATGACTCTGGTAATGGAAACTAATCTTAGTCCTAAGGAAGTTAAAATGATCAATGGCCATGGTTACCTGGGCAGCCTGAGAAGACGGTGAACGGGGGCACCACAGTCTCGGGTGGCAATACTGTGTTGTCAAGAATTTTGCAGCAGTCCTTCAGCACACACCGGCGCCCCTGTAAATTAAAATCCTGTTAACAGAAAACAGCTCCCAGGATGTCAGTGAAGCCAGTCTGGTTTGCTGTGTGGAGGGCTGTTTTGTAACTCTGTCTCTCAATATTGTATAGCAGCCGGTGACAAAAGAAATCTGGCTGCAATGCCCTGCTTCGGGTGGTACCTGAAGAGGACAGTGAGAGAGATGGTGGAGCAGGGTGTCTCTTTGAGAGAAGGGCTGCACCCAAGGGTAGCACAGCTTCTCTTAGGCATTATAATCACATGAACTTCAGTCCTGCAAGAGTGTTGCTTAACCTTCTATTCCATTTAGGGAACGCCTGTTCTTGTCACCTTTTCCAACATCCGCAATCCCTGTGTACTGGTTAGAGAACTTGCTTTTTCCTCATGAATCATCCTTATTCCCACTTCCCATGCTTCACCTTGGAGCCCACACTCTGGACCCCAATCCTGGCCACAGCTACTGGTGAAAGGGAGTTGGCAGGTGAGCCAATGTCTGACGGGTCTCAGCTCGAGGGCTTCTGTTGAGATGAATGGGAAAAGCAGCGGTTTTGACTTGGGTCTCCCGAAGGTCAGCCTTCACATGTGAGACTCAGCCTTCACACAACAGCAGAGAAGTGATGCCAACTGGACCCTATGGAGCCACTGGGCATCAAGTTAGGACCTACTGCAGTCCTACTAGTTTATTCTAGCCCAGACTGTGCTTTGCACCTATCAGTTTAAGGTTTGTTTACTGTTTGCTCTTTTTTTTGTCAATTCCAACTGGAATTTGGATATAAAATTATTAGTTCATCTGTTCTCCCACTGGCTAGTGGTAATTAATGTGAAAGTTTGGGTCAACTTTATCCACACTAGTAATGCTTTATTCACATTAGTAACACTTCCCAATCTTGCCATGGTCCGCAGCACTTTGATAGTTAAAAATAAAGTCTGGGAGACCAATCCGAGACTAAGTTAAGAGAAAGCAGGCTCTTCCTGCCACACTAACCAGGTAGCTAAAGTCCTTGACTAGCAAGCACCAGGATCCTAAATGGGCTCCAGTTTGTATCTTGGCTGCTCCACTTCCCATCCAGCTCCGTGCTTGTGGCCTCGGAAAACAGTAGAGGATGGCCCAGAGCGTCAGGACCCTGCACCCATGTGGGAGATCTGGAGGATGCTCTTGGCTTCTGGCTTTAGGTCGGCTCAGTTCCAGCCATTGCAGCCACTTGTGGAGTGAACCAATGGATAGAAGACCTTTCTCTCTGTGTCTCCTTCTCTCTGTAAATCTGACTTTCCAATAAAAATAAATTAATTTTTAAAAAAGCAGGCCCAGTTTAAGACAGTTTAAATTTTGCTTCAGAGGCCCAGCACTATGGCTCAGTAGCTAAATCCTCATCTTACATGCGCCAGGATCCCACATAGGTGCTGATTTGTGTCCTAGCTGTCCCACTTCCCTTCCAGCTCCCTGCTTGTGGCCTGGAAAAGCACTGAAGGATGGCCCAAAGCCTCGGGATGCTGTATCGACATGGGAGAACCAGAGGAGGTTTCTGGCCCCTGGCTTTGGATCAGTCTGTCCAACAAAAATAAATAAATAAATCTTAATTTTTTTTTTTTTTTTTTGCTTCAGACTATCAAGTAGGTGACAGTTTGTCTTTTTTTGTTTTGTCTTGTTTTTAAAGATTTACTTATTTTTATTGGAAAGGCAGATCAGATCTATGGAGAAAAGGACAGACACAGAGACAAAATTCTCCCATCAACTGGTTCATTCTCGAAATAGCTACAATGGCCAGAGCTAAGCTAATCCAAGGCCAGGAGCCAGTAGCTTCTTCCAGATCTCCCATGCAGGTACAGGCTCCCAAAGTTTTGGGCCATCCTCTACTGTTTTCCCAGGCCATAAGCAGGGAACTAAATGGGAAGTGAAGCAGCCAGGACACAAACTGGCACCCATATGGAATTCCAGCACTTGCAAGGTGAGGATTTAGCCATTGAGTCATTGTGTCCAGCCCAGAAGCAACTTACAACTACAGTTCTTTGCTCCTCTAAGAAACCTATCTTCTCTGTGTTTTCTGGCTCTGTATTTGAGGGGATATATAACACAGTGTAGCAGAGACTGATGTGTCCAGATGTGGAGACATAGTGCAGTATATCTCTCTGCATCGAGGCCAAAGATGGGCTCCCAGTGAAACGGTTGAAAATATCCTGACAATGGAATTCCTTCAGTGTCGGGAAACACTTCAATAGCAGAATTATGGACTTATGACTGTCCACAAAGGATTACCTACTGTAACACTAGAGTGGAAATCAATGGGCAGGGGGTACTTGGAGAAGGGGACAGAAAGTCCAAGAGTCTATGGAACTGTATCATAAAATAACAAATAATAAAAAGAAGAGAAACTACCTTCTAAGAAAGTAGCTACTTACGGCCATTTAAAAAATGTGGCAGCTGGCTCTCTCTCCTGGTCACTCCCAAATTAACATTAACCGAGCTCTAAGAAACAGCAAGTAGTTCAACCGTGTAAAGCTGTAGTTGGATACAACGAGTGGGGCTTACCTGTGAGCCAGGAACTGCTGAGCACAGGGCCTACTTATATTCAAACTCTCTACAGTTCCCTTAATGCTATGTAAGCCCTTTGGTATTTCTGACTCTTACACAGGCCATGTACTCTAAAATGCTAACTTTTTCCCAGTCTGCTGGGTCAATTTCAATTTATTCTTCAGGTCCCCTCACTTCCATCAGATACACATTTAATGAGGTAAGGCAACACAGCAGATTACATTGCTGGGAATGAAATCCCGGCTTCACCATCTCCAACTTAACACCTAAGGTCCCCAGTCTTCTCATCCGCAAATAGGGATTATGTATACCATGAAGCATCTAATAGGCTCAGATGATTAAAGAAGGGTGAAAGGAAGGGGCTTACAGCAGATGGAAGAAGTTCTATAACAGTCACTGGGGCAGTTCAGATGCTGGTTAAAACACCCATATCCCACATTAGAATGTCTGGCTCCAATTCCTGGTTCTGGCTTCCAACTCCAACTTCTTGTCAATGTGGTGATGGGTGCAATAATTAGAATGCTGCCACTCATGTGGGTGACCTGGTTGAGTTGCCAGCCCAGGCCACTGCAGGCATTTGGGGAGTGAACCAGCAGGTGGGAGTGCTCTGATTTCCTTCTCAAAAACAAAAGCAAACAAACACCTGGCAATTACTAAAGTCAAGAAAAACTCCAGATATAGCAAAAAAGATCTATCCTTGGAAAGCTGAGAAACAGCTACCCTGCTGGGTTATGGCTTTGAGGGACTGGAGCCAGAAGGCAAGGGAGGGTGCTCGGCCAGACAGGGCCCAGTACTCACAATGACACAGTTCTTGCCAACGTGAACGTAAGAACCAATCTGAGCTGCGTTGACCACACAATCTTCCTCAATAAAGACGTGGTCCCCAATATGTAAAGGAAAGAACGCAACACTAGAGAAGAAAAAGAGAAATAACGAAAAGCCAAGGTGAAGTACGTGGGGTCAAAGTTTAACAGAACTGTAATTTCAGTTACTTTGTCTTAATAAGGAATCCTTAGGTAAAGTCTACATATTGGATGAGATAAATGACTAACAGTTCAATACCAGAGATAACAGACCAAAAAGTGTACAGAAACAACAAAGCAAAAGAGACTTTCAAAGCCAGAAGAGCCGACATGAAATAAAAATGAATGAATGTGGGCTTGGTGGTGTGGCCTAGCATAGTGGTTAAAGTCCTCGCCTTGAACGCGCCAGGATCCGATATGCGATATGGGCACCGGTTCTAATCCTGGCAGCTCCACTTCCCATCCAGCTCCCTGCTTGTGGCCTGGGAGTGCAGTTGAGGACGGCCCAAAGCCTAGGGACTCTGCACCTGTGTGGGAAACCTGGAAGAAGTTTCTGCCTCCTAGCTTCGGATTGGTATAGCACTGGCCATTGCGATCACTTGGGGAGTGAATCATCGGACGGAAGATGTTCCTTCCTGACTCTCCTCCTCTCTGTATATCTGACTTTCCAATAAAAAAAAAAAATAATGAATGAATGTGTGCTCACTCCCGTTTCCTTTGAAACACTCATGGATCACACCTTGAAGGAATCATTCTAGGATGTTTTAGGGACTGATATCAGCTTCAAAGGCTATATTTTCCAGTACCCAATATTCCGAAAATTTATTCACTCACTGATTTTACTGAGTACCCATTTTGTGCCAGATGATGCCAGAGCAGGGATATCACAGGGAGCAAGGCACACAGTTCTGTCCAGGAGGAACTTAGAGGCAAAGAGAGATGAAATCAATGCTTACAAAAGTACTTACAGCTGTGGTAAGCACCACAGAGACACCATATCAAATAGGAGACGTCATGCAGACCAGAGGTATAGGGAAGGCTTAGCCATATTTAAGACAAGCCACGAAGGATGAGTAGGATTTCTCCAGATTATCCCATTACCCAGGATTCCACAAATGCCATTCACTGCACTGATCAAGTGATCTCCCAGTCTTTTTGAATGCAGTATCCTTGGAAACCAACGAATAGAAAGTAGTGAGATGTTCACCAGTTGCCCCCTGCATTATTATGTCATTATGTCAGAAATATTTTGTCAGAGATGAGGCCTGTCTTCTTTCTGTGACCTATCACCTATTTAAACACTCCTTCATCCAGCAGGTATTTTTAGTGTGGGCCCCTCATGCAGCTGGACATTTCCTGATCTTATTACTCTCTACTGTAACACGGACAGTTCTTCAACTTTAGACCAAAGATTTCTCATGTTTTGTACTTTTATACTCATACGTTTATACTTGTACATTTTATACTCATACATTTTGCACATAGGCTTTACCTATCCTACCATTCATCAAGAAACTTTGTTCATTCTTGGTGTCTGGACTTCCTACAAGCCAGTAATGCCTGCAGCAGAAGGTGGAGACGATAATCCTAGTAGAACATCAGGTACTGCGTGAACCCACCAAAGGGTAGCACGAAGTTGGGAGGCTTTCCCCAAAAGTCTTGTGGATGAATGAATGGATAACTGAGGGTGCCTCTGTGTGACCCCATCCCCGTAGGCAGTGGAAAGCCTGAGTTTCCACACCATCACAGGCAAAGTGAGATGATTCCAGAGGACAGGCTCACTTAATTTGGGCTGTTCCCCTCCTTCTTCTCCCTAACTCTGTTATATAACAACATATCCTATTATACAGCAGATGTTCTGCTACAATTTCATTTTATATAGTAGTTCGCTGTTCCTGTAATTGTTTCTCTTCTCCTCCCTAACTCTGTCATATAACAACATATCCTATTCCACTACATTATCACATTATATATCATATTATGTAGTCGTTCACTGCTCCTGTAATTGTTTCTCCCAATAGCTTTGGAGAACCTTGAGATTTGTAGACCTCTCTTTTATCTATCTTAATATGTCCAGCTTATAAACCCAGTGGCTGGCAGAAGAAAGCTCATTACTAAAATGTGCTCTAATTTATCACACGAAATGCAGGTTGGTCCCCTAGGACAGATGCACGGAACAATCCCGCAAGGAGGAGACACCACCACAGTGGGCCTCGGTCAGTTTTCCTGCTCTGCTCACAGCTTTTCTTGGACAGTCCAT
Organism: Ochotona curzoniae; assembly: GCF_017591425.1. Classification (NCBI taxonomy): domain Eukaryota; kingdom Metazoa; phylum Chordata; class Mammalia; order Lagomorpha; family Ochotonidae; genus Ochotona; species Ochotona curzoniae. Next base: position 12,165,289 of record NW_024465421.1, read on the forward strand.
ATCCCAACAAGGGATCTGACTTGACCTTGACCTTTGGCTTTAGACCAGGAGTGAGCATCTAATGTAGTCTGAGTTGGTCAGATTCTCTCATCCCAGAGTCTGGTCACAAGCTCTCTGGTCATTATCTGTTGGAAGCCTGAATGGAGAAGTGACATAAATATGGGGCTGAGACAGTAAGGTGGTTCCCATTGAGAAAATGAGACAATGCAGCCAGTGAGAGAGGAGAGGAAAGCAGAAATACACAGAGAACAGTAGAGAAAAACAATATAGAGAAGGGCAGACACACAGAGTAGCTACTGTAACTCTGGCTAGTTGTCTAGTTGCAGGTTCCAGCCCCTTGGGAGGCAGCTCCTTTTGTAAGTCCCAAGTTCCACCAGATGTGCCTGTTCCTGTCTAACCAGACCACTTGATTTCTGCCATTGTAAGTGGAATGTTTCTGCCAAGTAACCATCAGCCAGACTAGGACAAGCATGCCAAAGCTGTGTTCATTATGGCAAACACCACACTACAACTCAACACAGCGGTCCCACCACCAGAAACTACATCTTGCTCAAGATCAAGTCATTAAATTGCATACCCTTTGCTGAATTTCTTGAATGGTGGCCTTATGACACTACGGCTTTTCACAACACAGTGGCGTCCAACTCTTACGTTTGCCAGATCTCCTCGGATAATACAGTCATTCATCACAATGGTCTGTGAAAACAAAGTATATATTTTAAAAATCACCATGATAATCTAAAGTATAGAAGCCAGGAAGCCTGGAACTCTCCTTGGGTCTTGCACACAGGTGGCAGGGGCCCAAACACTCGGGCCACCTTCTGTTACTTTCCCAGGCCATTAGGAGGAACTGAGTTGGAAATGGAACAGCTGGGACTTGAGTCGGCACTCCATATAGGATGCCAGCATTGCAGGCAGCTGTTAAACCCACTGTGCCACAACACCAGCCCCCAAAGGGGTGTGTTGCAAGGAAAACAAGTTCTTGCAACATTGATCATAGTCAGATTTTGTTCCAGTATATCACAAGCTCTTCCTTTTACCCACCCCATAAATAGGACTCACTTTAGAAACACCTAAGCAGGCCCATAGCAGACTAAGTTCCCAGCATTTCTTTGGATTCACACAGTTCGACCTGCCCTCCAAGCTTTGGCTGTGTGCTTGCTCAGCAAGCATCCTGGCCGCCTCTACCAGCCTCTCGCCTCCTAACACTGCCAGCCGTCTCCAACCTTGGGCTCCCACAGGCGGGTCCGCCAGAGCTCTGATCTGCCACCCAATTTTTGCACTCAGACTAAGTATTACCCGATAGGTCTAAGATTTGGCTTCCTCAGAAAGTTCCACGGGGGAGGGGGACTAATGCAATCCAAAGGTCTGGGGGGCTGTCTCACACGTGGTAAAGAGTAAGCATTCTCAGCCTGGCACGGTAGCCTAGTGGCTAAAGTCCTCGCCTTGCATACACTGGGATCCCATTTAGGTGCCAGTTCTAATCCTGGCAACCCTACTTCCCATCTAGCTCCCTACTTGCTGCCTGGGAAAGCAGTCAGGACAGCCCAAGGACACTGCACCTGCGTGGGAGACCCAGAAGAGGCTCCTGGCTTGGGCTTGGGATCGGCGCAGCTCCAGCTGGTTGCGGCCACTTAGGGAGTAAATCAGTGGACAGATCTTTCTGTCTCTCCTCTTCTCCGTATATCTGACTTTCCAATAAAAATAAATAAATCTTTAATGAATGAATGCATAAACATTAAAAAAAGAATGACCATTCTCAAAACGTCTGTTCAATAAATGAAGTGGTTTTTTAAAAAAAAAATTGAATATTTCATGAATTTGCCTGTCACCCTTGAGCAGGGGCCAAGCTAATTCTCTCTGTATTGTTCCGATTTTAGTATATGTGCTGTCGAAGTGGGCATGAAAAAAAAAATTTAAGTGTATGTGGCTGAAGTTGCAGGAGGGGAAATAAGTAAGGGACCCGAGACCAGAAAGAATTATGTATCTGAGCACAGATGCCTAGACTTCCTCCCCGTTCCCCCCGCCGGAAGAGAAAAGTCATCACTGACAGAGAAGGAACACAAATGATTTTCCTTTTAGAAACACCATTCTGAAAGCAGTCCAATAAAGTTAAGGCCTAACGTTATCATTCAGGTTCTAGATACTATTATGTATTTTTTTCCAGCATGAAAGAGACTTACAGTTATTCGATCATTTTTGCCATCAGATAAACTGGATTTGGATTTGTAAATCCTATGGGGAGTTCGTGAAGGTCTGCGTGCCCGCGGGAGCAGGGGTCGCCCTTTACCTTGCCGTTGAGAACAATGTTCTGGCTTCCACACAGCACCGACTGCCGGCTGACTTTGTTCCCAGAGGCCTGAAAACAATGGAAAGCCAGGGTGAGCTCCGGGAGTGGTTCCCGGCTTCCACCAGAAAGCTCCTTCATGCAGAAAAGGGAACGTGAACTGGGGGGTCGTCCACCATGGGATGGGCCCGGGAGGGGCAAAAGAAAAGAAAAGCAGCGATGGATTAGGACAAACCAGGCATTCAAGGGCCAGATCGCGAATTCGGATATCGTGGGTCCACCACGGCTTAAGGCGGCTGACTAGACTGTGGGTTCCACACAAAGCAAAGTAAGGAATTCACTAATATCAGAGTTGTGAAGCCTCACAGCGAAACAGCAGCACCGAGTGCACAGACAGCCCGTTTCCAGCGTTTCGGACACCTACTAGCAAGCGATTACTAGGAACCTAGCAGTTTCGAACATATTAAGAGTAAAATTGGAAATAACAATAAAAGAATCAGAAATAAACACAAACAGCGTGATCATTCAGGGGCTAAACAGCAAAGCCTGGAAACGCACGAAGGATCCCTAACTCATCCCGATCACCTGCCAAAGGGTTCTTGGATGGGTGGCTGGCTGGGTGGGGCAGGGAGAGGACGGGGCGGAGGGCCGGGCTCCCAAGAGACACGGGGTTAAAAACGGGAGGGCAGACGCCGGGACACGCGCACCGTCTCAATGTACTCGGACTTGTTGTAGAGCAGCTCGCCCAACTCCATGACCGCCGACTCCTTCTCACAGCTCCGAACCGCTGTCAAACCCCGACGGAACAACCAGGGCTCAGGATACTTCCGGCTGCTCCTCCTCTTCCGCTTGTGTGAGCAGGCCTCCGGCGTCCTCATCGACAGCTCGGCGCTCCCCCAGGCGGGCCTCCACGCGATAGCTCGGCCGTCCCCGGCTGCGCGTGCGCACATCGGCGCTGGCTTTCACTGGCGGGGCTGACTGGTGCGCGGTTCGCTCGAACCCTCCAGACCGCTCCTCGCGCTGAGGGGGAATCGCTGTCCCCCATTTTGTCGGTTCGCTTCTTGCACCCTGTTGGATCTCCTTGTCCACAGGCCCGTCGGCGCCGGCAGCTCTTTACGTTCGGCCTCCGGCCCGATGGAAGAGCCTCCCGCCAAGCCCCTCAGCTGTGAAGAGAAGGAAAAGGTGCCAGGGGTGCGCGGGAAGGGCTGACGCGGGTCACGGAACCCCGCTTTCCCAAAGATGTAGGGCTTTTCGTTTGGTTTGCTGTTGGAGCAGGGCAGCCGTATTCTCTCCAACCTGTCCGCAGCTCCCTTCAGGTCTGAGGGATGCGGAGAGTAAAAGTGTCTGCTCGCGCGTTTCCTTACCACATAACACGTGGAACTTGGTGGAAAAAAGCCGAAATCCCCCCCCATTTTAGTCACCGATTATTTGAAAGGCAAAATTAAAACGGGAAGGAGATGTTGCTATCCGCCGGTTCGATCTGGATGGCGTCAACGGCCACTTCATCCGGGTCTCCCGTGTGGGACACGATCGGGAGCGGGAGGGAGACCCGAGGCGCTGGCTGCGGCTTAACCACCGAGCACACGCCTCCCTGAGGTGCGAACCTTCTCTCACCCTTCCCACCCACTCGGTCTCGCCCGCTCGTGCTTCCGGATCGCTTACAACTGACGCTTCCACACATCTTTTTGTGTGTGTGTGTAGAATATCCCTGACTATCCAAAAGTAATAAGTACCTAGTAAAAAAAAAATTCTTTTTGAGACGGGCATTTTCCCAGATGTTACGATCTTAGCGGTTCTGCAAACTTCCGGGTTTTTGTTTTGTTTTGTTGTTGTTGCTTTTCCCGTCACATGTTTCACAGCCGCTTTATGACCGACTGATCTGCCTTAAATTCTGTGTAGTATTGTGTGGTTCCGCCGTGCCCGCTCGTTGTCTTTAGCTGTTTCTGGACTACTTGACTTCCATTTGTAGAAGTAACTTAAAGAAGTCCGTAAAGCCCAAACAAGGGCAACTTTATAAATGTGTCACTTAATGATTATTATTTTGTAGACAGGTGTTCGATAAGTGCTCTAGAAACTAGAGGAAAAACTAGACAGAGTTGGCAGTTTGTCTAGTATATTAGACAGGCAGGAGTTAGCGAGGAAAGCGATCATGGTGAGGTTTTATTGGCTGAAAGATGAGTGGCCCTAAGAGCTTCCTATGAAAAGAAACACACAGGGTGACTTTGCTGCAGAGAAAAGTCCTTTGAAACACAGAATCCAGAGAGATGGCCGAGATCTATATTCAGACAATAATATTGTGACTGAATGCGTTTATTAAATGAGTCTCTGGTGAATGCCTACTTGGTGCCCAGCTGGGAATTCAGCAGTTTCAAGCTCCAACTTCCCTGGTGGTTTGGTCCTAAACACCCTTTTAGTTGTGTTTGCCATGGATCTTCTGTGGTTTCCTCTGTTCGTGCCAGCTTTCCCTCTGATCTTCCCACAGCTGGCTCTTTCTGCTCCCAGGGCAGGTTGACTAGTCCTCAGAGATGCCTCCCAAACCACTCCAGTTAGAGTAATCTGTAATCACATCACCCTCCTTATCTAGGAATTTAGTATCTTGTGAAAGGATCTTATCTGTTCATTTGTGGTGTTTGCCCTATCCTTTACTGAGGGGTAAAATGTGTTGACTTCCCTGAATCTGACACCTAAAATAGTGTCAGGGATCCTTGCAGGTGCTGGAGAAACCCAGGGCATCGCCTCACCAGATAGTCTTTTCTGAATGACTTGAGGAGAGTAGCTCCAACTGCCTTTCAAGGTCTCGGGGCCAGAGAGAAGATACCTCACAGTGTGGTCCAGTAAATGCTGGGATCTGGTGTCTAATCTAGATTTGGGGAAGGACCCAGAACCCCAGGGAAATAAGTTTCAGGCGAGGTTGGAGGATTCAATAGGAATTAATAAGGGGAGGAAATAGAGACAGATCATGGGATGGTACCGAAAGAATGAGCAGATTGGTGCTTGGTGAGAACTGAGAGTAGGTCTGTGGGCCAGTGGCCGGTGCCACTCCCTGCCCAGCGCCTTGCTGAGGAGCCACTCCGAGCACTGCGCAGTCCCATGGGAAAAGCATTGTATCCCTTCCCTTGGAGTCCTCCTTTCCACCTACTTACTTACTCTTGTTTTTTTTCTTCCAGCTAAAGGAAAAATTAGCATTATTGAAAAAGGAATACAGCAAGACTCTAGCGCGGCTTCAGGTAAGTGAACTGTCAAAAGAAGGTAGTACACTACAGACTAAATGAAAAGATTTTCTGGATAAGAATCAAAATGTTAAAAAAATTTTATTTCTTGAGCTGCTTTTTTTTCCTCTAGCGTTCCCAAAGAGCTGGCAAGGCTAAGAATTCTAACAAGACAGCAGAAGAACAGGAAATCTTGCCACAAGTAAACCGCTCAGGTAAATACACCTCCTCACTTGTATTTTATTATGCATATCCAGGGTATATTTGGCTGCCGTTTTGCCTACAACCAGAAGAAAAGAACTAGAATAAACTCTTAACTAATATTAAAATTCATATGCCATAACATTGACTCAAGAAACCATGTTTTAGTTGGATTGTATATTTAGTTGCTCATTTTCCCTCTTGTTGTTTAGAACTTATATTGAATGCTTAAATATTGGCAATATTTTTAAAACACTTAGGTATCGTTGGATCATCATACATTCACAGGAAACATGTCTTAGGGACTGATGTTAGACAGTGATTAAGACACCACTTGTGCTGCCCAAGTCCAGTAACAAAGGGCCTGGATTGGAGTTCCGGCTCTGCTCCAATGCAAGATTCCTGCATATTGTGCTCTTACAAGCAAGGCAGCAGAGAATGGCTCAAGTAATTGAGTCTCTGACACACATGTGGGAGAGTCAACTTGAGCTCCTGGTTCGTGCTTCAGTTTGGCCTAGCCTTAGCTGTTGCAGGCATTTGGAAAGCAAGCATCGGATAGAAGATCTGTCTCCACCTGTCAAATAAATAAAAACTTTTTTTTTCTTTTAAGGTTTATTTATTCTTATTGGAAAGGCAAATCTGCAAAGAAAAGGAGAAACAGAAAGTTCTTCCAACTGCTGGTTCACTCCCCAGCTGGCTACAACGGTTGGAGCTGAGCTGATCCAAAGCTAGGAGCCAGGAGCTTCTTCTCGGTCTCCCATTTGGGTGCAGGGTCCCAAGGTTTTTGGCCATCCTTTACTGGTTTCCCTGGCCACAGCAGGAAGTTGGATGGGAAGTGGAGCATCTAGGACATAAAACGGTGCCCATATGGGATTCTGGCATTTGCAAGGCAAGGGTTTAGTCACTGAACCATCATGCGGGCTCAAATAAATAATTGTTAGATCACCTTTTCAACACGGTTCTGTTTGTTTACACCTACTTAAAAGTCTCTAGCTTGTTTAAAAATTTTAAAACTTGGGCTTTAAGCCCGGTGCAGTAGCCTAGTGCCTAAAGTCCTCACCTTGAAAGTGCCAGGATCTCATATGGGTGCTTTTTCTAATCCTGGCTGCTCCACTTCCCATCCAGCTCCCTGCCTGTGGCCTGGGAAAGCAGTTGGGGATGGCCCAAAGCCTTGGGACCCTGCACCTGCATAAGAGACCTGGAAGAGCTCCTGGCCTCTGGCTTCAGATTGCCATAGCTCTGGCTGTTACAGCCACTTGGGGAGTGATTCAACAGACAGAAGATCTTCCTCTCTCTGTCTTTCCTCTCTTTATATATGACTTTCCAATAAATAAATAAATCTTTAAGCAAAAACAAAAACAAACAGAAAAAAAAAAACTCGGGCCTTGATCTGCCTGAATGAAATGCCATTCTTGAATAAATGTTTGATAGTATTTACATATATATAATATTTAAAAATAAGAGCAGAGTATTGCTTGTATTGTTTTAAAGCAGAAATATAATTACATGCTTTTTCTTCTCCTCAGAACCTAAAAATAGAGTGTCACCTAATAACAAGTTACAGATCAATACCCATTTCGGCCAAGAAACCAGGGCAAAGGCATCTGTCGCACTTGATGTTGAGCCCGAGTCCTTCAACCCTGGAGATGGCCCAGAGAAAGCATCATATCCTCAAGAAGCTGGTGATACCCCAACACATTTTCCTTGCGGGGTCAGTGACCCTGATGGTGAGAAACAGCAGAATAAGCTGCTAGGGCGAAGAAAGCAGCAACAGAAGAAAATCTTCTCTCAGAAGAGAGAGTATTTTGACACTGATCCACCTGTCGTGTCTGAAAAGAGGCTAAAGGAACTGGAAAATGACCACAGCAAGAATCCCGGGTCACCAACTGAGATTAGAATTCAACTTTCAAGTCCGAAGCCTGAACTCCTTGATTCTCCAGTGCCAGTTACAGGATCTCACAGCGGCGGATTCATTGCACCAGCTGCCAAGCCGAATAGAGATGCTGATCTACTCTTAAGAGGAAATATGTGCTGTGATCAGCATCTTGAACGCCTGCTTCCTACAGATAACTGTGAACATTTTATTCCAGGCTTCGAAAACAGTAGCCCTGTTTCACCTGTTTGCCTGAAGGCGCAAGGCAAAAAACAGACTGACCTGACAGATAACCCAGGAGTAGGTAAAGCTGTAAGTCCAAGTAGCCAGCTGCCCAAAAGCACTAACTGCCAGGCCGGTAATTCATGTCCTAAGAATGAAGTCACTGACAACAACTTACAAGCAAATAGGAAGCAAAATGTAGAACAGAACCACGCACAGAATTCTGTCAGCTCTCCCGGTCACAGTCTGGATGGTAACAATGCAAGTCTTCAGGAAAATGACGCTGTGACTCAGTCGGAGAGTCCCAGCTCAAAAACAGCTTCTGCTTCCACAGAGAATCCCATCGATTCATGCACAGTGGTTGAAGGCCTGCCGTTTCCTGCAGAGTACTATGTTAGAACAACACGAAGCATGTCTGCTTGCCAGAGAAAAGTAGCCCTCGAGGCCGTAATTCAAAATCATTTAGGGACCAGGAGGAAAGAGTTTAAAAGCAAACGTAAGGAAGCAACGGATCGTTTAAAGCATTCCTGTAAAGCAACTGAGCAAAGTGAAATCAGGATGTCAGACGCATGCGCAGGAACAAGTTCAGAAAGTCCTTCACGGAAGCTCGTGTCGTTAACTGCGGCTAGCTCTCCCACGGGACGCGTTGAAGGCAGTAAGATCTCTAGGAAGGCAGTTACCCGACCACCTAATAGACGGCACAGGAGAAAAAGAAAACTGGTCTGTACCCCGCCGTTGGATCATGAATTACCTTTGCCAACTTGCAACATATCAGATGTTAATGGGTCCGAGGAGGAAGTCACCTCGCACAAGAATCGGGACAACAAAGCAATTAATCATGGTGACAGAGTTAAAAGTAAGTTAAAGCAGCAGTTACTGTGTGCTTGGCATGTTGGAAATGCTGTGTATTAGCTCGTTGAATCTCCACAGCAGTCCTTCGGGAGCTAGAATCCTCACTTTCTAGAGAAAGAAAATATGGCATAGGGAGATTAAAGTGACTTTATTTAGCCAGGATTCAAATCCAGCAGTGTAGTCTCAGAACTCAGGAATGTGGCTGAAAAGTTGATCTTAAAAGGAAAATATATATATTGGGCGTTACCACTAAAGTTACTATTTACTCAGATGCAGTACAGTCTTTTTTTTTTTAAGGTTCATTTATTTATTTTTAAAGGTTTATTTTTATTATTTTGTTTTATTGGAAAGGCGGATATACAGAGAGGAGAGACAGAGAGGAAGATCTTCCGTCCGATGATTCACTCCCCAAGTGAGCGCAACGGGCCGATACTATGCCGATCCGAAGCCAGGAGCCTCTTCAGGGTCTCCCACGCGGTGCAGGGTCCCAAAGCTTTGGGCCATCCTTGACTGCCTTCCCGGGCCACAGGCAGGGAGCTGGAAGGGAAGCGGGGCTGCCGGGATTAGAACCGGCGCCCATATGGGATCCCGTGCGTGCAAGGCGAGGACTTAACCACTTACGCCACCGTGCCGGGCCCCATTTATTTATTTTTAAAGATTTATTTATTTTATTGCAAAGTCAGATACCTATAGAGAGGAGAGACAGAGAGGAAGATCTTCTGTCCAGTGATTCACTCCACAAGTGCCAATCTGAAGCCAGAGGCCAGGAGCTCTTCCTGGCCTCCCATGTGGGTGTAAGGTCCCAAGGCTTTGGGCTGTTCTCAACTGCCTTCCCAGACTACAGGCAGGGAGCTGGATGGGAAGCAGGACCACCGAGATTAGAACCGGTACCCATATGAGATCCTGGCATATTCAAGGCAAGGACTTTAGGCACTAGGCCACCACGCCGGGCCCTAGATGCAGTACAGTCTTTATCTTAGGTAGAATGCTGATATAAGTAGAACAAAATGTAAGCAAAAGAATTCCTTGGAAAACTTAGATATGACCATATAAAACTAAGGCCTGAACAACAACATGCATAAAGTAGGATCTCTTTTAAGTCCATGGAACAAAACATTTTGAAGAATATGTTATAATTCAGACTGTATTCATTATTCATTACTGTAATCATATCTAATAAAATGAAATCATACCTAATAAAAATACAAAACTTGGGCCCGCATGGTAGCCTAGCGGCTAAAGTCCTTCACCTTGCACACACTGGGATCCCATGTGGGCACCGCTTCTAATCCCAGCAGCTCCACTTCCCATCCAGCTCCCTGCTTGTGGCCTGGGAAAGCAGTGGAGGATGGCCCAGAGCCTTGGGACCCTGCACCCGCGTGGGAGACTTGGAAGAGGCGCCTGACTCCTGGCTTCGGATTGGCTCAGCTCCAGCCGTTGTGGCTTCGATGGAAGGTCTTCCTCTCTGCCTCTTCTCCTTGCTGTATATCTGACTTTGGGAACAGTTCAGTGGCATTTTAGAACACACAGATTTGTGCATCCCTGTCTAAGGAAGAAACCAACAATCGGGCTCTCCCTGTGTTTACCTTTTCTGGATTTTTCGTATTAACTGATGATATCAATGTCTGGGCTCTTTTGTGTGTAGCTGCTCTCACGTAGTGTTTTCCAGAAACGCCCACCATACCGTAACCTGCGTCAGTGCTGCACGCCTTTTTATGGTTGAATAGTGTCCCTCTTTGCTCGAAAGGGTAACTGACAAGAACAATGTGATAAGAAGCATGTACCGTAGACTGCCCAATGGTCACCTGTTGCAATTGGAACTAGCATGGACTTCAGAGGTTGAAAATCTGTTTCCTTTAGGAGGGACAAAGAGAAAGGAGGGAAAGGAGAGGAATCGACATGCCCGGGGTTATGCAACCGGTAAATTTGAGCCTGAACTCAGTTCTGATTTTCTTTCCTTCCCTCACTGAATGCTGCCAACACTGCCGTCTCGAACACTGCAGAGGGAAAACTGCTTGTTAATGACTGTGCTATTTGTTGAACCCTCAGCCCGATTTCAAAGCAGTGGAACTTTTTAGTGATGTTTGAGTTTCAAAACTCTTTGTTGCCCGTTAATGTTTCTGGTTGCTTTTTCACCATTGCTTATGTTTCTGTTTTAGGGAAGGAAAGTCATTGTGAGACCGAGGACTCTCGTCCTCCCGTTAGCAACGCTTGTTTAGCTTTGGGTGATGATGCTGTCGGTGATCGCCTCCCACACATGAGATGCCAAGTATAACGGAACTATTCTCTTGTCCCAATGCCACAGGGTGTGAACTACCTGCTGAAGACTTTGGGTGCCTTCAGCTGGAGAACCTGAAGCTGTGCTCAGAAGCAACACGTGAGCCTTTTGGGTCAAAACTGTGTCGGGAGAGGCTTTTCCAAGAAGATAACTGTTTAATGGAGGAACTGACTCCGAAGCCAATAGATACAGAAATGGAGGACGTGCAAGAAGAGCATGGTCTGTTTGGAAGAGCGCACCCTAGCGAGCCAAAGCTTCAAAACCAAAACGGCAGGAAGGGCCTTTCTTCCTCCATTCTGCTTTTCACTCCCTCAGATACCGCTGAGCCTGATGCTCCTGACAGGGCCGCTGCAGATGTGTGTTCACCTGTTTTGCCCATGTTAGGTACTACTCCAGCTTTTGGCTCCCAACCGTACTGTGAGGAGACGTCTAGAGAGGGTGCTGGGCAGGCCTGCTCTCCACCCCAATTTTCTCAGGTGAAAGGCCCAGTCAGTCCTGAAGGTGATAGTAAGCACCGCGACAGTTCAGCCCGTGTGTCAGGCAGGCAAGGACAACCCACCTGGGACTGCAACTCCGGCCCCTCGGCCACACCTCCGCCAGTGGAGTCACTCAGCGTCAGAGAAGATCCACTCTGTGGAGACCCATGCCAGGAGCGACATACACGTTTGGTGGAACAGGTGCAATCTGATTGTGATTCGTAAAGGGACGGAGTGTCTGGGTGACGGGGGAGAGCGTGATTCCTGACACGTCGGCCCCTTGCTCATGCAGCGTGTTTGAGCAGGTTTTCTTGATGCTTTGCACTGCAAACAGTAAGCTCATTCTAGGAAACTTAGAGTTCATTTTAAAAATGTTGCTCAGGTGCAGGAGATTTGTCCACACTGAAGCAGTTGCATTGGAGCTTTGCTGCTGTTACTGGAAGAATTAAAAACAGGAAGTAGACATTTTGAGGAATGAGTGATGCAGACAGATAGCATCTAGTCAAGTATAGATTAACGGTGTGACTTTTGTCTCCACAGACGGAAATGGCAGATCCTTCTGCTTGTGATGACTCTCTAAACTCCCACGACCTACAATTGGTTTCAAAGTTAAAGGTCAGAAGAATATTTGCCTTATAGTGTATATTATATCTTAGATGTGAAAAACTTAATGAACTGAAAAAACATTGTTTTGGTTTCAAAACCATTATTGTTCAATTATTAGAAAGGCAGAAAGAGAGAAAGCAAGCCTGGGCTTCCCTCCACTCGTTTCCCCTCTAGATGTGTGCCAATCGCCAGGGATCAGGCAGGCCAAGACTGAAGCTGGGAACTCAGTCCAGTCCCCCACACGGGTAGCAAGGGACTCGGCTGCTTGACCCATCCCTGTCGACCCCAGAATGCACATCAGCGGGAAGTGGGAACTGGGAACAGAAGCAGGACTGCAACCCAGATGTTCCTATTCGGGATGCAGGTGTCTTCATTTCTACACCAAACACTGCCACAGCAAATTAAAATTAAAAAGAAAAAGTTGATCGATAGCCTCTCCCTCCTAATATGATCAAACACCCTGGTAAACAAATGCAGAAAAAAAGATTTGAATTTGAAGTTTATATGAAGCTGTTGCCAAGAATAACGGAAACTAAGTAACTCTACCTAAATTTAGACCAAGCACTTTGGAGAAAGAGTCAAACTGGAACCATTTATGCCTTCCTATCCAAAAAAGAATGTATGTCTAAAGTAACCAATGCAAAGATTGGATAAATAAAAGGGAAATGCAAAAGGATGTTTAAAATGGTTGAAATAGTTTTATGGGTCTTACATTATAAAAAAAAACTATATACAGAGTTACGTAAGACCCATAAGACTGTTTTCAACCATTTTAAACATCTTTTTGCAATTCCCTTTTATTTATCCAATCTTTGTATTGGTTACTTTATATATATATATATATATATATATATATAAAAGACTTTTATATATATAAAAGACTTTAGCTGCTAGGCTACCGTGCTGGGCCCTATATATATATATATTCTTTGCATATAATATCTGTTATATGTGTGTGTGTAAAAGGAGACTTCTTCCAGTCTCCTTTTAAAGTAACTGTTGATGTCATTCTGAGTCAGAGTGCTTCTGGTTCCTGCTCTGTGGATGTGAGTGCCATGTGGTGGGAAAGAGCTGGTGTCAAAGAATCATGCATCATAACTGCCTGTGAGTACGTCGTGGCTCTGTGGAAACCTCTGGATGCTAAGCGGTGGAAAAAAAATTATACGTGGCACTTCAAAGAGGTGAGTTGGAATCTTAGAGCTGAAAGAAACGTGGGCGAGCAGGTACTGTGGCTGGTTAAGCTGCTGCATGTGATACTGGCATCCCACGTGGGCGCTGATTCCTATCCTGGCTGCTCCACTTGTGCTCCAGCTACCTACTAAATGCACCCGGGAAAGCAGCGGGAGGTGGCTGAGCGTGCTTGGCCCCTGCTGCCTATGTGGCAGGCCCAGAGGAAGCTCCTGGCCTCAGGGCCAGCGGGGCCCAGCCCTACACCTGGTGATCATTTAGGGAATGAATCAGCAAGTAGAACACCTCTAGCTCTTGCTTCTCCGTCTTTCCCTCTCTAACACTGCCTTTCAGGTGAAAATAAATCTTTTACAAAGAAATAAAAAGATGTTTACATTCATTTTTGTGTCAACGGAGCTGGACAGCTTACCTTTACCAGGATCTGTGACCAGGTAGGGCAGAAGAGAGAGGAGAGGCTCTTCCATACCTCACTACCCCGGGCCAACATTTTATTATTATTTTTCTTACATATCTATTTTTATTTTTATTGTAAAAGCAGATTTACAGAGATCAGAGAGGAGGATTGTCTATCCTCTGGTTCATTCCCCAAGTGGCCACAACGGCTGGAGCTGAGCTGATCCGAAACCAGGAGCCAGGAGGTTCTTCTGGGTCTCACCCTCGCCAGGGCAGGGTCCCAAGGCTTTGGGCCGTCCTCTGCTGCTTTCCCAGGCCACAGGCAGGGAGCTGGATAGGAAGTGGGGCTGCCGGGATACGAACTGGTGCCCATATGGGATCCTGGTGCATGCAAGGAAAGATTTTAGCCAGCTGAGCTATTGTACCAGGCCATTTTTATTTAGCTTACTTTATTATTATCTTGCAGTTTATTTATTCTTTCAGACATACAGAAAAGGTGTCCTGGGTGTATTTGTAAGCCCAGAATCTAGACTCTCCTGTTAGCACCTTGTTGTATTGTATTTGCATGAGCACCTGCATAACCAGGAATAGGTTTTTATGCTGAATCTCTTGGAGTAGCCTGAAATTTCCTGTCCATTTGACTTCTAAACTTGCTGGGTTTTTTTTCTACTTTTCTGTGTTTATATCACTCTGGGCTTTTTCCACTCTCATAAGTATCTTACAAGGTTGCAGTCCTAGTATGCTTCAGTGTTAAAAATCTGTCATTTGTCACCATACAAACCTTTTCCCTTTGGCTCTACATGTTTTTCATACTTGTTTGTGCTTCCATCTTGTTCTCTGCGGTAGCCATGGCTTCAGGTGCTGTGCTTTGTGCAAGGTGCTCGTGAATCAGCGTGCATAGTCTTCCCTTCACCTGCCAGATGGATGACTTGCTAACTACCCAGTTGGTGGAAGTGTGGCTGCCTTAAGGAAGTAATTAGTAAACAGTTACGTGTACAGCTTTTGGGGATTTACAGCTTGTAGGCTGTTTTTTTTTTTCTTTCTGAACCTTCTGAAATGTGCTCTAATATTAGAAACTACCCTGATACAGTGAGAATGCAGAAATATAAACGAATGTAATACATTTTGGAAATTTCAGTTAAAAGTGAAAACCAACTGTAATGTTTGGCTACTTTGTTTTATTTAGATTCCAGTTTTACAAATAGTTCCTGTGCCTGATGTCTGTAACCTAGTGTGTGTAGCTTTAGGAAATTTGGAAATCAGAGAACTCAGGTATGTAATACGGAGGAGTGGTTCAGGCTTTTCTTCATCATTGTCTCTGGTGAGCTTGTTCTGAGTGCAAGTTATACTAGTGCTGGACAGTAGTGTCCAGATTTAAGTCTTGAAAGAATCTAAACTTAGGTGTAAAGAGAAATTTGCTTTGTTTGGTCTGATTTGGTTTTAAGAAGTATAGATATAAAAAGGGGTTTTTTTGTGTGTGTGTTTTTTAAAGATTGATTTATTTTTATGGAAAATCAGATTTACAGAGAAAAGTAGAGACACAGAGAGAAAGATCTTCCACCTTCTCGTTCACTCTCCCAATGGCTGCAATGGCCAGAGCTGAGCCAATCCAAAGCCAGGAGCCAGGACTCCCACACGGGTACAGGGTCCCAAGGCTTTGGGCCATCCTCAACTGCTTTCCCAGGCGACAAACAGGGAGCTGGATGAAAAGTGGGGCCTCTGGGATTAAAACTGGTGCCCATAATTCTGGTGCATGCAAGGCAAGGGCTTTAGCCGCTAGGCTACCATGCTGGGCCCAATAAATTTGTTTTAAAGAGAAAATTAGAATGACATGTTTGAAGTTTCCATTTTAAATTTGAAACTGTTCTTTTACTGTAAAAGTCTTTTGATTTTAAAGATTTATTTATTTTTGTTGCAAAGTCAGATATATAGACAGAGGAGGAGAGACTGAGAGGAAGATCTTCCCCCTGTTGATTCACTCCCCAAGTGATTGCAATGGCCAGAGCTTCACTGATCTGAAGCCAGAGGCCAGGAGCTCTCCCAGGTCTCCCATGCAGGTGCAAGGTCCCAAGGCTTTGGGCCATCCTCCACTGCTTTCCCAGGTCATAGGCAGGGATCTGGATGGGCAGCAGGGCTGCCAGGATTAGAACCAGCACCCATATGGGATCCCGGCACGTTCAAGGTGAGGATTTTAGTTACTAGGCTACCGTGCCGGGCCCAATAAATTTGTTTTAAAGAGAAAATCAGAATGAAATGTTTGAAGTTTCCATTTTAAATTTGAAACTAATCTTTTAGTATTAAAGGCTTACTCCTGGCTTTACCTCATTTTCCCTTTTATTTTATGTAGGGCATTACTTTGTCCCTGTGATGATAAAAGTGACAAGCAAGTACTACTGAAATCTGGAAACATAGAAGCTGTGGCTGGCCTGACCAAGAGGAGACTAGTCAGTAGCAGTGGCACCCTGGACGACCAGCAAGTGGAAGTCATGACATTTGCAGAAGATGGAGGGTGAGAAAAGTGTTGGATGATTTTATTTTACTTTTTTTTAATTATTAGGGAATGATTTTCTCACAGATTTCAGACAAACTGGGTTCCTGGGATCTCGCTGTTCTGTGCGTGGAGCTGGCATGGCAGGCATGCCTCAACACTGGGGTATGAGAGAAGCGAGCGAGACAGTTGGAATCCAGACACAGCACAGGAGGTGCCAGGGTTGTGACAAATGCAGTCTGCTGGTTCTTCCATGGTCTGCCCCTCCTCTGTGGCTTTTCGGTACCTAGCCCCTTTCCCCAGGGCCCCACTGGCTGTCCGGGCTTTGGTGACCGTTAAGACGCTGACTGTGTAAGCATACCTTTCTAGCTCTGACCTCTTTCTTGACCTTTTGAGCTGCGTGCCTACCGCCTAGGTATCCTGTGGCTAACTCAGATTATCCATGTTGACAGCTGCGCTCTTATCACAGCTCCTTCTCTGTCTTAACTCTGCCTTTCAAATAAGTAAATGTGGCACAGTGCTTAAGCTGCTGCCTGTGACACTGGCCGCCCGCATGAATGCTGGTTTGAGAGTCCTTGCTGATGGCTCAGTGCTTGGGTCCCTCATCTCCACATGGGAGATCCCGACAGAGTTCCAGGCTCCTGGCTTCTGCCTGTCCCAGTTCTGACTGTTGGAGACTTTGGAAAATGAGCCAGCCCTGAAAAGATCTTTTTCTCTGTCTCTCTCAATATATAATGCTGTCTTTCAAATAAATAAATCTTTTTCAAAAGTAGAACACCCGAAATGAGCATTCTGTTTATGATATACCCATTATATTTTATTGCTGTCATTTCTGTCTTAGGAATCAAGGCAAGGATCTTGTCTTCCTCAGGGCCTGTTGCCATAATGCAGGCAAGAGTGCAATACTGGTTTGCTTAAATTTGGCAAGTGTTAATGAACATGAGAGGAAGCAGGAAGATTGGTGGTGAGATAATAAAATCACCAGGACTTGGTGACTGGCTGGATTGGCAGAAATGAGACAGGAGAATGGCCAGGTTTCCGGACTGCTTGCCTGGGTAGATGGTATGCAGTTGATTTATTGAGATGCAGAAAGACAAGATTCAAAAAGGAAAGCTGTGAGTTTCATGAGGAATTTAAGGTGCTTGCAGAATCCTAGTAGGTGATATGAACTAGTATATACTTAGTGGATAAGGTCTAGACTGTACAGGATTACTAGTTCAAATATTTCTCAGAGGTTTGGTTAGTTTATTGTATATTGTTCAATAATATGGAGAAATGCTTACAAGCTGCTTTAGTACAAACTCATTTTGAATGTTGCTTTGAATGCAGAATCAATGAGAAGCACTTTTTGATGCCTCCTGAAGAGGCCGTAACAACTTTCGCCGAAGTCCAAGGGATGGAGGAAACCCTGCTTGGCACAACGGGGATGAGCAGTATTGTGATTTGGTAAGTTTCCACTCTGGGTACTCCATCTCCTCTGAAGGACGCAGACATACCTCCAGCTTTGTAAGTCTTGAAATTTAGAGAAGAGAATATATAAACAGGATTCTAGGGTTTGGTTTTGTTTTAAAGATTGTTTATTTGAAAGTCAGAGTTCCAGAGAGAAGGAAAGAAAGAGATCTTCCATGTTCTGGTTCATTCCACAAATGGAGCATCTTGCCTCTTTTTCCACTCTTTGCTTCCACGCAGTCTTCCATTCTCTATTGTTTTGATCTGCATCTAGTATAACTATATACGGTAGATCACAATTATGAGGATTTTAGGTGAGGTCTCTCATCCACTAAATGTGGTTTCCTGACATTTGTCTTTTGTGTAAAATTTAGGCCTAACAAGAAATGCCAGAAAATCACAATTCTAGCATTGAGTCACTGTTCTGATAGCAGTATATGAGGTACATTTGATTATGGAAAGCTTTTGTCAAGCAAGTCGGAGAGACTCACCCTTAGCGATGTAACAGATTCAATCTAAAGTATCAGACTCCTGGGAAAGTTGACCTACAATTCTTTTAGCTAAATTTGTGAGGAAACAAAACTAAGATAGTATCTTCTTAGTTTATTCCTGCATCTCCTATAAGATGCCATGATGAATAAGAAAATATTATGGGGCCCAGCATGGTAGCCTAGTGGCTAATATCCTCCCTTACACGTGCCAGGATCCCATATGGGCACCAGTTTCTAATCCCATCCAGCTCCCTGCTTCTGGCCTGGGAAAGCAGTCGAGGACGGCCCAAAGCCTTGGGACCCTGCAGCCATGTGGGAGACCAGAAAGAGGCTGCTGGCTCCTGGCTTCAGATCAGCTCAGCTCCAGCCGTTGTGGCCACTTGGGGAGTGAATTAGCAGATGAAAGATCTTCCTCTGTCTCTCCTTCTCTCTGTATATCTGACTTTCCAATAAAAACATAGATCTTTAAAAAGAAAATATTCTTGAAAACCAACTTGTTGAGAAAATCTGATATGCTTTTGTTTATGTTGTTGTTTTCTAAGGAATTTAAAAACTGGTCAACTCCTGAAAAAAGTGCACATTGATGAATCTTACCATGGTTCAGTCTGTCACAAAGCCTATTCGGACATGGTAAGTAACGACCAAGGTGACACCATAGTTTGGTTCTGTTTTTTAAGATTTATTTATTTTTATTGAAAAGGCAGATTTACAGAGAGATGGAGATACAGAGAGAAAGATCTTCCATCCACTGGTTCATTCCCCAAGTTGCCACAATGGCCGGAGCTAAGTCAGTCTGAAGCCAGGAGCCAGGAGCTTCTTCAGGGTTACCCATGCAGGTGCAGGGTCCCAAGGCTTTGGGCCGTCGTAGGTTGCTTTTCTAGGCCACAAGCAGGGAGCTGGAAGGGAAGTGAAGCAGCCAGGACACAAACTGGTGCCCATATGGAATACATGTGCATGCAAGGCAAAGACTCTAGCCAATGAGCCATAGCGCTGGACCCCTGAAAAACATTTTTTCCAAAAGATTTATTTATTTTTTATTGCAAAGTCAGATATACAGAGAGGAGGAGAGATAGAGAGGAAGATCCTCCGTCCGATGATTCACCCCTCAAGTGGCCGCAGCGGCTGGTGCTGCACCTATCCAAAGCCAGGAGCCAGGAACTTCTTCCAGGTCCTCGACTACCCTCCTAGGCACATCAGGGAGCTGGATGGGCAGTGGTGCCGCTGGGACCAGAATTAGTGTCCATATGGGATCCCAGTGCATTCAAGGTGAGGACTTTAGCTGCTAGGACATCGTGCCAGGCCCAAAAACATGCTTAACTTGTAGACTGTGCACAAGTAATTTTGGAGTAGGACTTATCTTCTGCACCATGGTTATATGTGTGACATTTAACCTTTCATAATCTGGCTTTTTTTGAGTCTGGCACAGTAGCCTTGTGGCTAATGTCCTTACCTTGCATATGCCAGGATTCAAAACGGGCACTGGTTCTAGTCCTGGCAGCCCTGATTCCCATCCAACTCCCTGCTTGTGGCCTGGGAAAGCTGTCAAAGACAGCCCAAACCCTTGGGACCCTTCACCCACGAGGGGGACCCGGAAGAGACTCCGCACTCCTGGCTTTGGATTTGCTGAGCTGAGCTCCTGCCGTTGCAATTGCTTGGGGAGTGAATCATCGGGTGGAAGATCTTCCTCTCTCTCTTCCTCTCTGTATATTTGACTTTTCCAATAAAAACAGAATAACTCTTTTTTAAAAAAATTTAAACTCTGGCTTTTTCTAAATATGAAAGTATTTAGGCATTTGAAAAGAAATGTGTTTACTTATATGGAAGGCAGACATAGAGAGAGAGAGAACGAGAGACAGAAAGCTCTTCCATGCTGATTTGTTCCCAGAATGATGGAGTCAGCCAGGGCTAAGCCGTGCTGAAGCCAGGAGTCAAGAGCTTCATGCAGGCCTCCCACACGAGTGCAGGGTGCAAGGACTTGGGACTTCTGCTGCTCTCTTTGCAACACTGGCAGGGAGCTGCCATGGGAAGTAGAATGGGCAGGACACAGACCGGTGCCCATGTGGAATGCCAGTGCTGCAAGTAGCAGTTGAACCTGCTTTGCCACAGCACTGGCCCCGAGTTAATTTTCTTCGTAAAAAGTTGCTGTTTGAGGGATAGAATTCTGATTAGCTCATTACTCCCTAAATGCCACACTTGGGCCAGGCCAAAGCTGGGAGCTAGGAACTCAGTCCAGGTCTCCAGTAGCAGGAATCTAGCCACGTGAGCTATCAGCTGCTGTCTCTTAGGGCCTACATTAGCAGAATCTGAAATGAGTCGCAGAGCTGGGACTTGAACCTGGGCCCTGGGGTATAGGAGATGGGCATCCCAATCACCATCTCCGTCATCAAGGCAGATAGTTCATTTTCATTGAAGACCTCAGTCACTATAAAATGTAAAAGATAGAAGTGAATCCTGCTAATTCTAGAATGGCCCTGTAGTTTGATTTTCCCTGTATTATTCCAAATGAGAACTTTCTCAGCTCCCCTTAACACACACACACACAAACACACACATACATTAGAACTTGTCATTTTGAAGCTGGGAGAGATCTTCCATTTTTTTTTTTTTTGCATAAAAATCACCATAATTAAATCGTTTTTGTCTTCTTAATGTAGAGTGACTGTGTCTAAATCCTAAGTCGGCTTTTGTGGGCTAGCCTAAGAATATCATTGCCATTCACAGGATTGCGAATTTCTATTTGAAGGACTCCATGCATGTTTTTATCAGTCTTCTTTCCCTGTGCCAGCATCTCCTCAGATGGAATGCATGAGCTGTAGTAAGGTGTAAGGTGAAGAGAATGGATGGGCAGCTGGCTTCCATGCCTCCGAATGGTGGTGGGAGAGTGATGATGTGAAAACTTCCTGCTTGGGTGGGACGGGAGTGGCAGGGGCGGGAGTGGCAGTGGCAGGAGACCCAGAAACAATGATTTAATCTCGGATGCTTATAAACCTGGTGGTCTTTTCTGTAATTCTTTGATTTTTGTCTCTACTTGTCTTTTTCTTTTTCCCAACATGCTCCTGATAGCCTGATTGGTTATTAACGTTTTTCTCCTCAATCAGGGGCTCCTGTTCCTTGTTCTGAATCATCCTTGCGCCAAAGATGGTCAGTCACTCGAAAAGCCTGTGTTCCAGCTGATTGCGATTAACCCCAAGACGTCGCTGAATGTGGGAGTAATGCTGTACTGTCTCCCTCATGGGCAGGCTGGCAGGCAAGTGTGCGTGGCCCCCACTCGGAGAGAGTGACATTGTGCAGGGCGTAGTGCAAACCCAGGACCTAAAGGTCACTGCGACGAATGGAAACCATGAGATAGAGCAAGACTCAGTCTCTTGTACAAAGACTGGCCAGAAGGATGACGTTTAGTGGATTATAGTCAAGTTCTAAATTCCCTGTATCTGGATCTCCATTTCAACTTCTGTTAAAAAGCACTATAACTGAATAGCTTTCTTGTTATTTTCAAAAGATTTATCCATTATTTTGAAAGAGTTACAGAGTGAGAGAGACAGAGACCTTCCATCTGCTGATATATTCCCCACATGGCCACATGGCCAGGGTAGGGCCAGGCTAAAGCCAGGAGCTTCATCTGGGTTCCCAAACGGATGGCAGGGACCCAAGCACTTGGGTCATCCCCAGCTGTTTTTCCCATACCATTGGCAGGGAGCCGGAGTGGAAGTTGAGAAGCCAGGTCACAAACCAGACCAGAGCTCACTTGGGATGCTAGCATCACAGGCAGCGGTTTATCCTGCTTCATGACGACAGCAGCCTCGATTGGTTAGAGCTCTAGGCTCCTGACTTTAGCTTGACCCAATTCTAACTGTGGCAGGTGTTTAAAAGAGTGGTCTAGCAGGTGGGGGGCCTCAATTTGTATCTCCTCTCCCCTGCCTTTTAAATAAGATGTGTAGATGTGTGTACATATTATAAACTAGTTGTTTTGCAAATAGCTTTTCATATGAGATCTGAATTGTCTTCTCCGCTTTGTGTCAGGTTCCTGGAAGGTGACGTGAAAGACCACTTTGCAGCAGCAGTCCTGACTTCGGGAACCATTGCCATCTGGGACCTGCTTCTCGGTCACTGCACTGCCCTTCTGCCTCCTGTCTCTGACCAAAATTGGTCTTTTGTGAAATGGTCAAGCACAGATTCTCATTTGTTAGCTGGACAAAAGGATGGAAATATATTTGTGTACCGCTGCACGTGAGGCAGGGCGAGACGAAAACAGTCGTTGGTTACATTTGACATGTTAGTATATTTTTTTCAGTTGTAACGGTAAGAGAGAATATCTTGAGAATACCGAATAGTTACTTTTGATCATCAGAATTAATTTTTATTCTGATGGCAGCACTACTGACCTTAAATAAGTTCATTTGTGCTTTCACTGTGAAAAGGGGTTTTGGGTTGATTTTTGTAATTCTCTGCATTTGCACTTTCAGATTAATTGTTTCAACTCTCCACATTTGTACATTTACTTTTAAAGTTGTACAGAAAGTTTTAAGTGTGAATAAATATTTATTGTGACACATTTTGCTTAATGTATTTTTTCCATTTGATTCAGGTCATTTTCAGAAAAAAAAAGTACTTTTTTTTATTTAGATGGACTACTTTGTCAATGCTTGTACACAAGAGTAAATTCAATAAATGTATACTAATATACAATATGGTTTTCTTAATATTTGAAAAGCAGAGTAAGAGAGAGGGAGAGGCAGAGAGTTTGCGCATGTGCTGGTTCCCTCCCCAAATGACTGTAAGAGCCGGGTCTGGGCCAGACCAAAGCCAAGAGTCTGGAACTCCCGGCCGATCCTCCACATGGGGAATGAGGGCCCAAGAACTGCCACTGCTTTCTCAGGAGCTGGGTCAGACATATAGCAGCCAGACTCAAACCGGCACCGATACAGGAAGCTGGCATGGCAGGCAGTGGCTTCACTCACTGTGCCACGACTTAACCCCTATAATGTACTACTTTTGTTTTTACAATATACATTTTTTTTTAAATTGGAAAATCAGATATACAGAGAGGAGGAGAGACAAAGAGAAAGATCTGACTGCTGACCCAATGCTGCTTTTAATACTTTGTTTTCGCAGATGTAGCAAAAGCAATGTGAATCCTATTAAAATGTCCTAACATGGAGATCCCGTTGTTCTTTTCTGTCCTCCATGTCTTCCTGATGCCGCTGCCTACAGGGTCACTGTAGCCACGTTTGAGTCCGTGGCCCAGATTTCCTGTTTGCCTTAACCTAAGTGGTTTGAGACAGGTTTCTAGGGTATTGGTGTGGTAGTGTGGTTTCAAGTTTTTATTTGCCTAGTATATGTAGAATCTATTTTTTTCCACATGCTTTTTATGATATCTGTTAGTGGTTTTGGTATTACCCTTTGATCCATTTTCTTCTTCTTCTTTTTTTTTTTACATGAGTTGCCAGCACAATAGTTCAACTGCTTCATCCTCTTACCTGTTAGTGCCAGCATCCCATATAGGTGATGGACCCTGGCTGTTCCACTTCTGATCCTTTTTAGGCCTGGGAAAGCAATGGAGGATGGTCCAAAACACTGGGATTCTGCACCCACGTGAGAGACCTGGAAGAGGCTCTTGGCTACTGGCTCCTGGCTTTGGCTCAGCTCAGCTCCAACTGCTGCAGCCATTTGGGGAATGAACCAGCAGATGGAAGATTTTTATCTCTTCATTTTGCCTTCTCTCTGCAAATTTGCCTTTGCAATAAAAATAAGTCTTATAGGGCCCGGTGTGGTAGCCTAGCAGCCTGGCACACACTAGGATCACATATGGGTGCTGGTTCTGGTTCCGGCAGCCCCGCTTCCCATCCAACTCCCTGCTTCTGGCCTGGGAAAGCAGTTGAGGATGACCTGGTTCCTGGCTTCAGATCAGCTCAGCTCCAGCCATTGTGGCCACTTGGGTAGTGAATCATCAGATGGAAGATCTTTGTCTCTCCTCCTTTCTGCAGATCTTACTTTCCAATAAAAGATAAATAAATGTTTAAAAAATAAATAAATAAGTCATATTAAGAAGAGCAGTCAGGATAGGCTCAGTACAATAGCGTAATGGCCAGAGTCCTCACCTTGCATGCGCCGGGATATCGTATCGGCACTGATTCATAACCCAGCTATTCCACTTCCCTTCCAGCTCCCTGCTTGTGGCCTGGGATCACAGTAGAAGGCGCCTCCAAGCCTAGGGACCCTGCACCCACGTGGGAGAACCAGAAGAAGCTCCTGGCTTCTGGCTGTGGATCACCTCAGCTCTGGCCATTGCGGCCACTTAGGGAGTGAACCAGCAGACAGGAGACCTTTCTGTGATGACGCGCTGGTAGTGTCTTGCAGAACAAGCTGGTAGAAGCGGAAAGGCACCTTCACCGAACGTGCGAGGTAGAGACATCTCAGTATGGCAGGTGTCTTCCTGGTGCTGGGCGTGCCCTCGGAGCTGACAGCCCGCCAGCGACCCTGGACTAGGTGCTTTGGGTCGTCCTGGACTGCTATCCCAAGCCACAGGCAGGGAGCTGGATGGGAAACGGGGTTGTCAGGGTTAGAACCGGCGCCCATTTGGGATCCCAGAGCATGTAAGGTGAGGGCTTTTGTGACTAGGCTGCCGCGCCGGGCCCCCAGAATTGTCAAAGAAGCAGTCCGTTCCAGCAGTGTCCTTGTGTCCCGACTTCTGTCACCAAAGCAGAGTGCGTGGCTGGGCGCAATGCCGCCAGGGGCCGCCAGGGGCCGCCAGCGCCCGCCTGCGCCCGGCAGCGCCGCTCTGGGCGCCGGCCGCGAGAGGACGCCGGGCCGGGGCGCCGCGCAGTGCATCCTGGGTCGGCGTAGCCATGGCGGCTCGTGTCCTTTCCTCTCGTGTCCGCCGCCTGGCCGTGGCCTTCGCCCCGCTGCCCCGCGTCCCCGCGCTGGCCTCTGCCCGGCCTCTCAGCACCGTCTTGTGTCCTGCTGCGACGCGGACGAGGCTCGGGGCCCCGCAGGCGGCCGCGGTGCTCGTGCAGGTGACGCGCCGTGCGGGTGGAGGGGCTCGGCAGGGGTCAGGAGTCGGGCGCGCTCGGCGTGCGACGGGAAGAGGGCCAGGCGGCCCCGGGGCAGGCCGGGGGTGACTCGGAGGACACTCGGCTGGCCGCGTGAGCCGCTGACCACGACCAGGAGGTCGACTCCCCGACGTGGCGGGCAGGGCCAGTCCCCTAAGCCTGCAGTCCGCACCCGCTAACCCGGGGTGCCCGTCTCTCCCCTTGTGGGGTGAGAGCGGATGACCCACAGGCCGGGGTGAGGGACAGCAAGAAGCCACCGTGGGCTGCGGCCTTCTCGAATATTCTGCCTTCGTTTCTCCCCGCGGCACCTTTGACCTGTCCCTGGAGGACTGGGAGAGGAGTTGCTGCAGCTTTCTTGTCCGATGGAGCTCGTGCGAGCGTGCAGCTCCCCGAGGCACCCGACTCCCACCCTCTCTGGGCTTCCCGCCATCGTTCCAGCTGACGCTTCGGAAATGGTGCTCTTGTTGCCTTAACTCCCAAGGTCAAGTTAGAAAAGCAACAACGAAAAGCCTCTTCGCGCTCACTGACTTAATACAGTAGTGGTTTGAGTAAGATCCAGGGATACCCAGGGCTGGGCTGCAGAGGTGGCACGCGAGGGGCTGCTTCTTAAAGCTCTCCGGTCACTCTTGGTGCAGGCAGTGTTGGGATTCATGTAGAGCATTGCTGATCTGGTGGTTGGTGGCACAGGGCCACCATGATGGGAAAGGTTCAGAGAGCAGCGAGTCCCGTTGCTGGGTGGGCCCTGAGGTGATGGCGAGGTGAGGCTGGAGTGCCCAGTGAATAAATGTCGCTGCTCTCCCACGTGTGACTCGTGCCTGCGGGTCACTTGGGTTAAAACGTCAATTTAAGTTCCACAGGTCTGAAAGGGCAGCCCCCAAGGTCCTGCTGCAGGGGGCCCTGGGCCGTGTGTGGAGCACTGGGGTGCGTGCAAGGTGGTCCCCCACTTCGGCTCACTTGGCGGATGCAGAAGGCCCGTCGTGCGTGTTTACGAAGGGAGTCATGGTTCCTTCAGAGATGCTGGGGGCGTGCTGGGCGCAGCCAGGAGCCCCCCAGCTCTTAACGGGTCTCCTGGGGCTGCAGGAACCCAGCTGCTTTCTCTGAAACACTAGCAGGGAGCTAGATGGGCAGTGAGTGGGATTTGAACCAGTGCCTATATGGCAGCACGATAGGCAGAGGCTTAGCGTCCCATGCCAGAGCCCAAATCCCTTGGCTTTTTCTCAAATCTTACTATGTCCCAGACTTTACTGCACACACTCCACCGAGTGCTGTCTGCTCTCTTGATTTCTGTTAAGGACATAGCCCAAGTCTCCAGCCGTGGCTCATCTACATGGGCTCATTTCATCCATTTCCTGCTGTCATCATTTTCCCTCTTTAAGGCTTCCAGGATGCTAACCCCGGAGCAGCTAACAGCGGCTTGCATCCTGACTTTGCCCTTTCACTTGAAAAGGTTAACTAAGGCAGTTTTCCTGGGTTTTAAATACAAGATGCCAGAAAAGGTAAGAAGAGCAGAAACCAGGGGAATGGCTTCCCTTGGGGGTCTTGACTGGATCCAGACCAGCCATGGTTACAGAACTCCTGGCCACTAGAGGGCAGAGCTCTGGCAGTTCCGCTGGGCACAGTAGGTGATGGCAGAACCTAGCACAGGACTGGGCTGACCCGTGCCACCTGCAAGTTGGGCATCTCTAATGCAAAAATCTGAACTCGCGTCTGAAGCTCTTTGAGGTTTGAGTTTTGGGGCATGTTCAGATGAGAAATGCGCAAGCATCATGCTCTGCTGATGCTTCAAACACTGAGGAACTCTAACCAGAAACACTTCTGGTCCCAAAGACTGGATGAGAGATGCTCAGCCAGCTAGGACCAGCCCGATGGTGACAGAGATGCAGTCAGGGCTGTGGTTGGTCTTTGTCGTGCGTTCTCCAGTAAGATAGTCCTAGGCCCCACCTCTTAGTCTCAGGGACAGACATCCATGTATGTACCATGTGTTTTAATCTCCAACAGTGTAAACTGTTACCCCACCCCAGCTTGCTCTCCTCACCCACCAAGCTCCTTCACCCCCTTACTCATTCATTCATTAATTTATTTGTTGGTTCATTCTTCTCCATGTCCCTGTCGTGGCAAACTCCTGAGGCTGGCATCTCATCAGGGACTGGATGACAGCTGGTGGCAGGGTGCTTACCACGCAGATGAGGGGTTTGGTCTTTTCTGTTAGGTGTGGCCACTGCTCTTCATCTCTGTTTTCAGCCTGCTGTAGCGTGCCTGGCACGCAGGCTGCTGAGACAGCCATGTGAATGATGAGACGGTGGCCCGAGGCTGGCGGAGGTGAGAGCTGTGCCGAAGCGGCTGGGGCTGGACGTGCCCTGCAAGCCTGTCGGCTCTGTGGAAGGCAGGCTTGTGTCCAGGCTGTCGGGAACCTCTGAGGTTCTCTGCCACTCAGAAAGTAAACGTTCGGGTCTTGGAAGGAAAGACTCATTGATGCCTTTGTACACAGCCAGCTAGCCAGGCAGGCGGCAGGCTGGCTGAGCACACACTGCACGAGAGAGAACACAGCAGGAGTAAGGGTTGGCCGGAGAGCCCCAGGGGTGCAGAAGGATCAGGGTCTGTGAGCTGCAGTGAGGCAGGCCAGGGGTGCTGTCCGAGCTGCCTGGGTGGAACTAGACAGTAGGCGCTCTGTCCAGATGGTCTTGGGGAGCTTCGCCATGGCTTCCCTCAGTCCAACATGGACCCCAGTGCTGAAAGGAGCCTTCTGCTGGGTACTAGCAGGTGTGAGACAGCAGCCCAAAGGGCATCCTCTCACTTCATGGGGAAGGACAGTTCACACCAGAAACAAACAAAAAAAAAAACCATATGTCCACCCTGTGCGTTGGGGCTCATCACACATCTGGCAATAAAATCTGGTCCAAACTCTGATAGCTAGGTGGTGATTGTTCAGCAGGCAAATGTTAGTAGACATTTGCAATATTCCTCCTCCGTGGTTGGGGAGAAAAAGGCTCATGAAAAGGCTTCCAGTAGGGGACACAAGGCCACCCGGCCGTGCAGTGAGAGCCATTGCAGGGTGAGGGCTGTTGGGCCCTCTGTTTTTCCCTCCTTCGGGTTGAAGACCAACTTCATTTGCATGGCCCAGGTCACACTCACACTGCTTACTGCTGAAGCCAGACTGTGAACCTTGAGCTCACTCCGTGGGGACTGCTGTGGCTGGGGCCAGCCCAAGAGTGGTGGCAGTGCTTTGTGCAGGCCCCAGGGTGGTGCCGCTCAACAGGGAGGGCTTCCAAGACCACCCTGGCCAGTGCCTCGGGGTGTCCTGCTGGCCAGCTGGGAAGAGGAATTCGGCTGTAGGAAGCCCCGAAAGCTTTGTCAAAGGCATGAGTAGGCTTGCGCACTTCTGTGGAGGCATGTTAGACTCATGGACCATGTCTCCTCGCTGTCCATGCTGCAGGTTCCTGGGAGCATCACGCAGCTGTGCCGCCAGTATAGCGACGCGCCCCCTTTGACCCTGGAAGGAATCAAGGACCGTGTTCTTTACGTCTTGAAACTCTATGACAAGATTGACCCGGAAAAGGTGAATTGATGGCAGTTTCCTTGGAGTACTTTAGCAGGTGGCATGAAAGTCAGTGTCCAAGAGGGCGCTCCGACTCCCAGGCTCCAGGCTGCGCTGCTGGGAAGCAGCTTGCAGAACCTCAGTGCTGTGTTTGGGGGTGCATGTCTCCCACCCTTCCTTGGGAGTACAGACGCTCCTCATGTCCTGCAGACGTTGTTCAGCTGTGCCTTTGGAGCTTGACAGTGCCTCTCAGAGTTGTGTGTGTTGTGTTTGTTTTGTTTTCCTCCACAGAGGTCCTTAAAAAAAAAAAAAAGCCTTTGGGGGCAGGCATTAGGCCCATGCTTCAGCCGCTGATCAGGCTGCCCTTGCACCACCTGGGTGCATGAGTTTGCTAGCCTGCTCCAGCGGCTGACTGCAGCATCCTGCTGATGTGACCCACATCAGCTGTGGCCCCCGACATGGGGCGGAGCTTGGTTGTAGATGTCACAGGGAGTAGGTAGGAACTCTGTCCCTTGTCCTCTTGTCCATTTTAAAAATGGAAATCCCTGGGGGTGGGTGTTTGATGCAGTGGGGAAGATGCCACCTGAGATTCTTGGGTTTCCTTTTGGGCCTGGGTTCGAGGCCTGGCTCTGCTGCCTGCTGGGTTGCATCCCGGGAGGCAGCAGGTGGTTGCATCCAGAACTTGAATCCCTGCCACCCACGTCAGAGATTCAAATTGAGTTCTGGGCTCTGGCTGTGGCTTGGGCTGGCCTCAGCTATTGCAGGCATTTGGAAGGTGAAGCACCAAGATAGCTCTTTCTGGCTAAAAATTCCTTCTTGGGACAGACACATGACACAGCAACCGGGGTGCTGCCTGGAACGCCTGTATTCCAATTGAGGCGCCATTTCAAATCCCAGCTGTCCTACCTCCCCTGCAGCTCCCCGCACATGCAGGAAGGCAGAAGATAGTCAAACACACGGATGCTGGGGCCGGCGCTGTGGCATAGCAGGTCAGTCCTCCACCTGCAATGCCAGCATGCCATACAGTCCTGGCTGCTTCACTTCTGATTTGCCTCCCTACTGATGTGCCCGGGAAATCAGTGGAGGATGGTCCAGGTGCTTGGGCCCCTGAACCCACGTGAGAGACCTGGAAGAAGCGCCTGGCTTCTGACTGGCCCAGCTGCAGCTGTTTTAGTCATCTAGGGAGTAAAACAATGGCTAGAAGGTATTTTCCTGTCTCCTTTCCAGATACAAATGAAAATAAATAAGGATTTAAAAATTTTTCTTCTTATTTGTGTTGTGTGGCTATCTATGATAGTATGTTCTTGATGTGAGGTCTGTGTTTGGTTTTATTTTTGTTCTGAGAGGCGGAGAGGAATCCTCACTGGCTGGCTCACTCCCCCGCTGTGTGTCCGCAGCAGCCAGGGCTGAAGCTGTGAGCTGGGGCTCAGGTCCGGGTCTCCCCTGCGGAGGCAGAAACCCACTGACTTGATGACCTGCCTCCCAGGGCCAGTGTTTGCCAGGACGCTGGGATCAGAAGCCAGAGTCGGGAATCAAATGCAGGTGCTGTGACGTGGGACCACAAGGCTGAACACATGCTCTGCAGTTGGCTGTGGGCGATGGGAGCGCCACTGGCTAGTTGCGGGGCCAGCTCCAGCACTTGTGCTTCAGAGCAGTTATTAAGGAGCTTAACAAAATGTGTCAAATGAAGTCCTTTCCCTGCAGTTAGGTACTTTCAAACTGCCAAAGTAGCAAACATATACCAATACCATGTATGTGCTAGCATTGTTGTTATATACACATATATGTGTGTTGGTTATGGCCTGTATATACAAGAATAATCTTTTGTATAATGATGAAGTGGCACTGTACCTACCTGTCTGTACTGAATTTTGTCTGGTTTCCTTTGCAGCTCTCGGTAAATTCCCATTTTATGAAAGACCTGGGCTTAGACAGTTTGGACCAAGTGGAGATTATCATGGCCATGGAAGATGAATTTGGTAATACATCAGGCTTGGTCCTGGATCTGCACATTGTGGCTTTTGATTCGGGTGGCTTAGATGGAAAGCAGTGCTGGGAGTGGAATGAAATACTAACAAACAGCAGAGCAGCATCCACCTGCCCTGCTCGTCTGCTAACCCTTAGGCCGACTGCAAGCATGCACAGTGCCTCTGGTGTGGGTCTGGCTGTGTGCCCAGGGTAGTGCCCAGTGCAGCACCACGGTGCCAGCCCCAGGACTTGGATTATTATTAAGATTGATTTGTTTTTATTAGAAAGGTGTGCAAATTTTCAGGGAGAAGCAAAGACAGAAAGATCTTCCATCTGCTGCTTCACTCTCCAAATGGCCACAGTGGCCGTAGCTGATCTGATCTGAAGCCAGAAGCTTCCACCATGTCTCCTTAGCAGGTGCATGGTCCCACAGCTTTGACCCATCCTCCATGCTTTCCCAGGCCACAAACAGAGCTGCCTGGGAAGTGGAGCAGCCAGGACACGAACTGGCACCCACTTGGGTTCCCAGTGCATGCAGAGTGAGGGTTTAGCCACTAGGCTATTGTACTGGGCTGAGGACTTGGATTCTTGAGATAGGGTTTCAAGAGGAAAGGTCAAAAGTTCCCCTCTAGGCAGTGATGGTGACACTTGCTCAGCCCCCTTCATGAACAAGGGGAGGAAGTGAGCCGTGTCTCACAGCCCTGCAGCCTTGGTTTCATAGACATCCTACGCCCACACCACGTGCTCTGTTGGGAGGGGCATCTGTCGTGCGAATGAAATCTCCACAAAGGCCCGTGGCTGAAGCCAGGCGCCTGCTGTGACGTCCTGCCAGGTGGATGGAGCACCAATGGGCATGGAGGCCCGGCTGAGTGAAGGAAGCCTTACAGGGGTGACCACCTTAGCGAGGGTCTGGATTCCTGAGGGGGCAGTGGTGAGGACAGCTGGGAGCGGCTGCTGACCAGCAGCAGCTGTGCTACAAACAGCCTTGGGCTGTACCGGAAGCCACCGGCCTGGGTGCTGTAAAAGGGGGGAGTTTTCTACATTGAGAGTGCTATCCCACCAGACAGCTGCAGTGCCCAGCACAATACACGGGTAGTCTTAGAACCTAAGCTAAATGGGATCGAGTCGCTGGGAACTGAGCGGAAGGAGCAGGTGCTCGTGGTTCTAAAGGGTTTGCTTTTGTTGTGCATTTGTCCTTTAGGGTTTGAGATTCCTGATATAGATGCAGAAAAGTTAATGTGTCCACAAGAGATTGTAGATTACATTGCCGATAAGAAGGATGTTTATGAATAAAATTAGCAGGTAAGTGACTTACAGAATTCTCTTTCATATAATTCATCTTTTGATGGCTCTTCAATAAAGCAAGACCCAAGAAGAAATTATAAAGACACAAATGTTCACTGCCTTATAATGCAAGCCCGCCCAGGTAGCTGTGTGTCACAGCTGCCCAGCACAGCTGCCACTGTGCATCCTCCGGAGAGGCTGAGAGCAGCTCCTTCCTAGGCCAGCTCCCTCCATCACCAGGGAGGGACTCGGGGGCAAGAGCACGGGGCGTGCTCGGGCATCACAGAGCACCAGGTTTATCCTTACTGTGCCAGTCTGCCAGCCACATGCCCAGCCAGGCAGCCTGGCCCTGTTAGTATTGGGGGGATGGCAAAGGGCCCTGTGTAAGCTCTTGTGATTGCAGACTTAATAAGGTGAGCTCACCCCTGAGTGCAGTACCTGATACAAAGAAACCTCTTAAAAAGGGCTGGGGTTAGGGAAGGCAGCTCTGGCTGAAAACACTGGGCGAGCAGTGTCTGCGCCTTTAGCTTCCCTGAATTTCGCATGTTAAGCACGTCACTTGGGTCAGTGCTAACTGCTGATCTCCTCTTGTCTTTGCTAGGCGCCTTTTTTCACCAAGGAAGGACTTGGAAGATTCTGGCAGAGATCTGCAAGCGAGAAGGCATTCTAGCATCTCGCTGGCTTTGACAGAGTGATTCTGTCGGACTTGTATTTAAATTGTTTGTTTTGCCCTTTGAAAATAAATCTGTAAAGCCACCACTCTGGTAGTCTTTTCATGAGGTCTGTGAAGCGCCCTTGTGTGTTGACATTGCAGAGTATCTCTCAGGGTTCGTCCCCTTTGTCCTTGGTGTTCCTGCCTGTCAAACACGCATGGCTTTTCCAGCAGTGTGCCTGGAACAGGTCAGCTTGACATTGCGTCTGTCAGCACTGATGACTGCTCCTAAGGGCTGGTCTAGCTC
Source organism: Ochotona curzoniae (assembly GCF_017591425.1). NCBI lineage: Eukaryota > Metazoa > Chordata > Mammalia > Lagomorpha > Ochotonidae > Ochotona > Ochotona curzoniae. Next base: position 12,198,097 of record NW_024465421.1, read on the forward strand.
GGAATGAGATTCCTACCCTACAGCTGCTTGCTCTGTTGCTGAGGGTCTAATCTGTAAAACGGGAGGGGACCCAGGGCCAGCAGTGCTAGTGTCACCCAGACAGGGCCCAAGAATTTTGCGGCTGAGGGACTAGGAGGTAGGACAGAAGTCATCCGTGGGGTTGGGTCTGCCCTCAGCGCCTTCCCTTCCTGGAGGGGCCTGGCTGCTGAGCGCTCAGTGACCCTGGAGTTCCCAGACATCTATCTTCCTATTGTTGAGCTGCGCCTTGCTCTGAGGCAGGCAGAAATCTTCCATCTGTAGTTTATTACCCAAAAGCCTGGGAGACCTGGTGTTGGGCCAGGCAGAAGCAAGAGCCCAGAATTCACCCCTTGTTGCCCCCCCCCCAGGGTATGCATTGGCAACTGGAAGCACTCCTAGGAGTTGATTGTGGCATGTTAATTACTGAGCCCAAATGTCCACCCCTATCTGCTTTTTGCAATACTTAAGCATCTTAGATGGCTGGTGCTGTGGCATAACAGCTTAAACTTCCGCCTGCTGTGCCAGCATCCCATGTGAGCATCACTTCGAGTTCCGGCTGCACCACTTCTGATCCACCTAGAAGACAGTGGAGGATGGCCCAGATGTTGGAGCCCCTGCACCAATGTGGGAGACCTGGAGGAAGCTCACGGCTTCTGCCTGGCCTGTGGATAGTTGGGATATGGTGAACCTGGGGTCTTCCTGGGACACCTGAAGCAAGCAAGCAGCAGGTAATGAGCCAGGGCTCAAGCTAAGCCAGATGGGAGCATATGGGTGCTGCTTCATGTCCCGGTAGTATCGCTTCCCATCCAGCTCCTTTCTTGTGGATTGGGAAAGCAGTGGAGGATGGCCCAATGCCTTAGGACCCTGCACCCACGTGGGAGACCTGGAAGCAGCTCCTGCAGCCATTTGGGGAGTGAACTAGTGGATGAAAGATCTTTCTATAAATCTGCCTTTCCAATAAAAATAATCAAAGTTTGTGGCTCACACCAAGCGGAAGGCACCTGGTGTGCCTCAGATGCCCATGGCTAGCACGCCGGTGGAAGCACTGGAGGCAAGGTAATGGAAGCCTCCTCTAGTGCTTTCACTGGAACTGTCCGGCAGAGGGCAGGTTTCTCCCCTCCCCGGGGCTGAGTCTCAGAGCCCAGAATTACATGCCCGTGGCTGGCCCTGGGCACCTGCATAGGCTGAACTCCTTTGCCGATGTCCTGTATGTTCAATTTGTTACCAAAAGCCACAGCAATTCTGAGTTGTGGGTCAGACACCTGGAGCCTGTAAGAGGCTGACATAGATGTGGGAGGGGAGCCAGAGGGCTAAGTGGTCACGGGGCCCTGTCCTCTGGGTGCCAGTTCCCCTGACCATGTCTCCTGAGTCACTGCCACTCCTGGGCCTGCAGAGGCCCTGACATTCAAGAGAACATGACTCGGAAAGGGCCCAAGAGTGAAAAGTCAAAAACCCACAGTGTGGGGAAGGCAAGCCCACTGACATTGCCCCAAAGCAGAAGGCTTGTATTTAACCCCCTCCTTCAGCTCAATTCATGAGGTTTCTGCTGCAAGCGCGGGAGACCAGGCTGGAGCCCCTGGACGATGGCTTATGCCCCGCTGTTGTGGGCATGTGGCCATGTGCAGCAAGATTACTTTCTTTAAGGTTGGAGGGAAAAGCCATGACAAGTAATCATGGAAAAGCTAAAGTACAAGAGAACTTTAAGTTCATGGAAAAGGGGAATTCAATGTCTACAGGGTGCAAGAAATTTTGAACTCCACTCCACAGCACGTGTCTATCTTGTGCCATTTTGCTAACAGACCTACCTGCTCTCTCCTGCTGGGACCTGGCTGCCTGAGGGTGGAGCCAGACCCCTGTCCTGGGTTTTTCTGAAATGCGACCTGGAAGGCTACGTGGCTGTGGAGGTCCCCCAAGGCGTCTGGATCCAGGGTGAGGCCAGAGAAGCAGCTTCCCTTCAGCCCTGTAGGCCGCGGCAGAGCCTGTGGGGGCCTGTCCTGATAGGGGTATGGCTGACTGCTCTGGGCAGCCCAGAACTGACTATCCCAGGGTAAATAAGACCAAATCCCTGTAGCCAGCTTTTAATAAAAAAATAAATGTGGATACATTAAAGCTGAGTAAATAACACCAAAACTGGAAAAAAAAAAAAAAAAGGCTCTGGGCCCGGTTGCACATGTTAGTAAATACCCATTGTGACCAAATCAGGTGCATGAAAAATGAAGGAAAAGGAGACACAGTTATTTATCAAACTTTAATAGATAGACTAATCTTACAGGATAAACAATAAGACAGCTAGTCAAGGTTACACTTTGAAAAAAAAAAAATCCAGCAGCGCAAAATCTAATAGACTAAATACGTTCCTCTCCTCCCAAACAGGCATTGACTGAAAAACAGAAAGCAGAACAGAGCATACACCACAAGAGAACATGATACCTACATACACTGTCAAATAACTGCACAACTTTGCAAGAAAACAGAGAGGTTCTCACAGAGTCGCAAAATAGTGGAACCCCCCTGGGTTGGCAGGTCCACCCACAGGACGTTCTGCCCGTCACGGGGCTGCTGACCACCTGCCGTTATGGAGGTGCCAGGCCCTAGGAGGAGGAGACAGGTGCAGTCCTGACTGGAGATGACTTCCTCACAAAGCCATAGGACAAAGGGACCATCCTTTTCCGAGACAACAGGCAGGATGGAAGCTAGGAGCGAGACAAAGAGGTCTCCTCGGCGAGACCAAGGGACGCGAGGCTGCCCTGGCCTGGACCTGGGCACACCCAGTCTCCCCCCTTTCCCTTCTCAGCCCCTGGCAGGGCAAGGCTGGGACGGGTGCCAGAGCCTAGAATGGTTCCCCCAGGCACAAGGTCAAGGTAAGAGGAAGAGGAGGGAAACAAGCCCCTGGCAGGTGAACTATGGCAACACGGCAAAGTGAATCTCTTTGGCCCTCAAAATGTAAAGCAGCACCTAAGGAGCCTGCGGAGGGCCTCGCCTGGGCCCCTACTCTGTGCACGGGATTAGAAGAAAGTGCATCCATGGCTCAGATAAACCTCACTTAGAGCGAACACTAGCAGCCTGCGAAAGGCCCGTCGCCGATCCAAGGACTCCAGCCCAGAGCTTCAGCAACGCCAGCGTCCAGCGCTCCGAGTTCTCATTTGAGACTGCTAGGGCGACACCTCCTGCGGCCACATCACCTCAAGGGAGGGAAAGAAAGGCAGAATGTCTGAGAGCAAACAGCTGGCAAGGAGCCCATCAGGGCAGGGGTGTGTGATGGCAGCCTTCTCTGGCCCAGCAAAGCTTGCTTCAGGGACATGCTGGGCAAGGCCCTGTCTTTGTCCACTTGCGTGCCCCTGCCCCAGTGAGAGGGAAGAACAGTCCCTTTGGCAGTGAGGAAACTCCAGAAAGAATCCTGAGGAAACACAGATGCAGGGAATGCTACCCACAAGGAAGAGGATTTCCATCTGTGTGCACAGGCCATCTGCTCCGGACTGCAAGAAACATGTGTACATGGACACTGCTCACCGGACTGAGGGACAGAGGTAACAAATACCGCTCGACCCTTCTCCCACGGGCAAGGTCGTCCAGGCAGCTGGGGTCAGGAGCCAAGGCTCAAGACGTTTGGACTTGGTGAGCTGGACAAAGCAATATTCAAAACAGCTCCTAGGACGAGGTGTCATTTACATTATTATTTATAGATAGTATCTCCAAGTAAGGAAAGAAGCACCATTGTACTGAAAAACGCGAAGGCTCCCGCAGGTGGCGGTCCCTGGGAACCGACCCTAGCCTGGGTGAGAAGCGGTTTGGCCCTTGGGCAGCAAGGAGATGACGGAACGCAAGCTTGCACGCGGGAAGAGACGTCAAGGATGTTGGCCTCCCTGGTGGGAGAGGCCTGGGTGCAGACTGGAAGCTGAGACACCTGCTTTCAGGGACACATCTGGAGGTGCTGGTGGCCCAGAGGGTGGTCCTCCACCACAGCCCTGTGACAGCAGCAGAGGGCGGCTGGGCCAGGGACCATGGCGGCACTCTGCTCTTGGGGGATGGCTGCCACCAAGAACAGAAAGCTTGGTGACTTACTTTCTTTCAAAGGGACTGCTCCTTCTTTGAGGGTTGGAAACCAGGCAGGTTCTTGGATGCTGCACGTCATCACAAACAGAGAGTACATTTTGCTGCACGGACGCACTGACTTGGCACCGACTACACCACAGGAAGCCGGAGTCTGTCTATGTGGGCTGGATTCCCCAGCTACAGCCCGGCAGGGAAAGGCAGGGAGCACTGCCAGGAACTGGCTCACAGGGAAGAGGCGCAGGAGGCGAACACATGCTACCACGTTTTCACAGAAGGACAGGGTGGGAGGGCGGAGAATCCAAAGTGGGCTGTTTGGAAAACTTCTCGCCAGACCTTACTACACAAGAGCCTACAACCAGCGAGGGGAGGATTGCAAAGACGGCAGCAAGGGAAACAGCACATAGCACAAAGGAGTTCATTCACCTAGAAGACGTTCCCCCGTTTCAGAGTCAGCCAGGCCACCTGGCGATGACACAAGAGCACGTGACTGAAGACATGAAGGCTACAATGCAAAGAGAGTGAGCGAATCGTGAGAGCAACCTGTCCCGCTGGCGTCCTTCAAGCACCACCTGTCACCATGCCAGGCCAGAGGATATCCAGGAAGGCAGCAGCTCCGATCTCGGGGGTGAAGGACACTTGAACTGAATGCATGAGCGCAAGGACAAGTGGAAACACATGATTGAAATGCTCATTGGACTGCTTCGGACTTTCTAGAAAATGTCCCCCAAAACACAAGGATTTGGATCTGTGGCTGCCTGGCTCCTGCTCACATGGGGCCCTCGTGTGACCAGGAGCTGGGGCTTGGGCACAGCCATGGAGCTCCCTGGTAGCCCTCTGCTTGGGCCCAAAAGTTCAGGCAGGAGTCACTAGCGAGCCACACCACCGCCTCGTGAGTGTGACAGCTGCTTGACCAGAGCCACCAGCTCCTCCTCCTGTCGTGTGCCCACACGGCAGTGGCAGCTCCACGACAGGTGCCTGGAAAGGAAGTGGTGATGAGGTACCAAAAGAGGAAGTGACATCTTTGGGTTTTTTTTTTTTAACATAAAAACTCAAATATGGGAAGTGAGAAAATTCGTAAGGGGAAAGAATAAAATCAGAATCAATGAACAGCAAAATATGGCTTACTAAACCCCTCATTTTGCATACAACAGAAAAAAGAAACCCACCCCAACTCATCACAATGCAGTCCAAATTCTGCAACCAAAGATTTATGAAAATAGCCAAAATCACTGAAATCACTTTAAAAAAAAAAAGCATCAAATCATTCCCTTCTAAACATAATTGGCAGATCTACTCTCAAACACACTTAAGAGTATTCCACAAAACATGTTCTGAATGAAGATTTATTGATTTCCACCATATTAACTTTAAAATGGTATGAAGCTGACTGCAAGGAAGGGAACGGTGATTTTTAAGTTAAAAGGAAGCTAATGGTGAAAGTACATCACCTCTGGCTTCTGTCAGCATATCACCTTAGAGCGAATCGAGATTTTTTTTTTTGTCTGTTTGAAACAAAGTTCCACAACTCTGCAATCCAGGGATGCTGCAGGCTCTCCCGGCAATGTCCTTCCCTTTGGGTCAGTCTCCTGGGCCAGAGGTGAAAGTGCTTTCAAAAATACTGCCATTTGCCCAGCACAGTGTCTTTGATTGCATCCACATATTGAGTTGGAACCCAGTACACCCAGTAGTAAGAGGCTTCTGTGGGACCCAATTGAAATGCCTGGAAGGGAAAAAAGGAAAACCAAGCAGCACTTAAAAGGCTGGCAGACCAAGCAGGCAGAGCGACAAATGACAAACACCGGGAAGGGCTGGGAAGGGAAGTCACACAGCTGCACAGGGGAGCATCCTCCCAGTCGGGGTGCAGGTGGGAGACAGTGGCGCCAGCTCTGAAGCAATGGTTCTCCAACCCGACCGAGCGTGCAGGGAACAACGCTGGAGGTGTCCACTGACACGGCCTGCCTGAGCCCATCCTGAGGCACTTCTGCTCACGGAGGTCCCAAGGGCCCCCATGGCTGAGGACCGCTGGCAGCCCCAGCACCTGGCACGTAGCCACCACAAGCAGGACTGGCTGCTGCTCAGCATGGCACCCTTGCCAACACCCGCCATATCCATCAGCAGGTCAAAAAACACAGCCCGTCTGTGTGTACACATGCACGTTAAAAAGAAGAGAATGAATTAGAACCATACGTGCCTGGGGCTAATCCTGAGCCTTCACAATTTAAACCACAGACACAGGCTCCATGATATATAACACCATGTCACCATTTAGGAAAACCAAACGCAAAACAGTGCTCAGCCTTGCCCATGGCCATGGGAGTCAGCAAAAGCTTGGGGACCCAGGAGGGTGACGGGGGTAATGACCAGGGATGGGAGGGAGGGAGAGACAGAGAGGACACCAGCACGGGGGCTCAAGTTTATTTCTCAACCAATGTTTCAAAAATATTTACACTCGGTATCTCTCAGTGATGGCTATGAGGGTTGGTTACGGCAGTCTCTAAGCTGTCCTCAAGTTTTTAAGCCATTTCTCTTAACAGTGAGAGGCCACAGCCACACTCTAGCACTTCTGAGCTTTGACACACGGATCCATCCGCAGAGAGGGGAGCAAGCACTTCCAGGAGGACCAAGGTGAAGGTGTTATACTTCACGAGGTGCACAGCAGCCAAGGGGGATGCCAGACCTCTGCCGACAAGGGCTCCTGGGGGACATGAGCAGCTCCCCCAGATGGCAGGCTGCCACCTCTGCACAGAAGGGCATTCTTAGCTCAGCAACCTAGCCCCTGTGTGCCCAAGCTGGCAACACAGACATTTCCACAAGAAATGAAGGACCTTGCTAAGACCACTACAAATCCAACCACTAAAACAGAAAGGAAGGACTGAGTGGCCAGAAGAGAGCCTGCCTGTGACTCTTGTCTCATAGAAAGCAGAGAAGCAGGTGGCAGAAGGGCCTCGGGAGGGCCCGAGAGGCGCCCCAGTGACTGCCACTGCCTGGCCATGGCCTTGCCCCAACACCACCTGTGCTCTGCCCACACAGGCCAGCAGAGGGACCCTGCTGGCTGCCTAGCTATCAGGCTCTAGGTCCCTTCGACAGTTTCCCTATCAGCAGGGAATTTTCTGTCACCCAGTCTGTAGCCCCAACCCACAGGATGGACCCGTGGCTGCTCCTTTTCTGGGACCACAGTGGCCTCCCTACCAGGTGTGTGTGGAAGAAGCTGTCTGCTGGAGGGAGAACAGCCTCACACTGGCCCCCATCCCCCAGGTCAGTGAGAGCTCAGGTAGCCACTGGGCCCCTCCAGACAGGGTTTCCACCTCAGTGGTGCAGCTGCTGGGACAACTGTCCTCACTACTTTGCTCTGAGCACCCGCGGCCGCCAACACCACCCTCTGTCTCAGAACAGGAAGGTCCTCCCCGTATTCCCCATGCTCTCCTTGTCACACCACAAGGACAGCCTGGGGCCACTCCAGGAAGGATGCCTTGTCCTCCCAAGCACCAAGGCCAGGGGAGGTTCTGTTCCGACCCACCAGACAGCTTGCTGAGGGAACTTGCCTTTGTATTTATTTTCCTGGTCGAAAAACACAATGTTACAAATCAGAGGGTGGTAAAAGAGATTTCCAAAAGACAGGAACAAACACATCCCCTTCTCAAGGGCTGCAAGGAATGTAGGGGAAGGCGGGAACTGCAAAATAAATACAATTAGGAACAACTCCCCGGGGCCAGGGAGCTGCAGGCCGCTGCTACTTACCATCATGTGGTAGTCTTCGTGTCCTTCGATGGGTTCGCTGACCACATTTTTAATGGAGCCCATGGGCAATTTCTCAGTCCGCTCTAAGTCGAGAGGGATCACAGAGGTTATTCAGCTGCCCTCCTTGCCTACTTCCTCTGTCCCAGCAGTCCCCTGGGAGAGCAGTGGCTCTGGGGGCCTACAGGACACTCAAGTGATGAGCAACTGACCCTCTCACAACAGTGGGACAATTCCAAGGGGGCAAGTGGAGAATGGGGCGTGGCAACAGCACGGGAAGGGTCTCTGATTTCTAGACACGACAACCATTCGTAACGTCTGCCCAAGCCATATCTTCGGGTCCTTCCTGCCCAAGGGCTTGGGCACCTTGGCTAGGAGAGTCCTGATCCCAGATGCACAGAGCGACAGCATCCCCACGCTCTCCGAGGGGTGGGGCACAGGCGGGCTTTGGGGCTACCGTCTACACTGTCATCTGGCTTTCCCCAGCCTCCGGCCCACCATGAAACTCCCTCAACACCAATATGGCTTCTCATGATGAACCCTGGAGGGACCATTGGTCACGTGGGGTCAGACGAGGTGCAGCAAGTTGGAAGAATGGCAGGCAGGAAAGAGGAGGTGGCGAGGGAGGCTTGCAGTGAGAGGAGACTGCTGGGGTCATGGTGAGGTGGACGCAGCCGGGCTGGCTGTGAAGACAGAGGGTTGGGGAGAGGGGGACCTGCACTGCAAGAAGTGACACCCAGCCCCTGCCGCAAGCAGATGCCCGAGGTGCAGGCAGAGGTTTCCAGGCAAGAGTCAGGCCAAGGTAAGGAGGACACGTCACAGCCTTTGCAGAAGGAAACTATCCTGCCCTGAAAATAGGTGACGTGGCTCAAGAGTGCCGGGCCTGAGCTGTGAGTGGCTCCCAGGCTGTGGCTTTGGGGAGAAGGGCTCTGAAGGGGCTCTGGCAGCCTCTCAAACAAGGGCCAGCCGCTGTTTCCCACAGGAAGACTTCTACAGCACCTTTCACCTTGCAAAGTCTGCAGAGATTTTACAAAAATCAGGTACTTCTGGCTTCTCTTGAAAACTCCCAACAGGAGTGACTTGGGCGCACAGCCCTGGATGACGCTATCAGCGAGCTCAGAGCTCGCACCCCGCCTCCCTGCTCCAAACAGGGTCGTCGCTCTCAGGATGGCTCCATCACGGCTGCAGGATGGCTGCCTCCTCCACAGACCAGCACACCCAGTGTCCAAGCGCAGGAGCTGCCCTGAGCGTGGCTAGTCCAGCAGAGGACCCTATGGAGTATGGAGAGGCCACCTCACTGCTGGGATGCTTACTCCACAGGCACTGTGTCTCAAAACAAGCTGTCCCCCCCCGCCCCCCCGCCATGGGCTCGTGACCCTCAGGTGACAGGGCAAAGAGTGCTTGCCCTCAAAGTTCCCCAGAGACCTACGTGCTCGCAGGGGAGAGAATAGAACTCTCGGCCTTGGCCAGCCTGGGTAGATAAGGTAGGCGGCTTCAGGAGCTCACACGTAAATTCCTGAGCTCAGGCTACGCTCCAAAGCAGCAAAGGAGCTGCCCCTGACAATAAGATAAAGCCACGAACCAAGAGATAGCAGGTCCTTGTTTGTCCCTACATGAGCTAAACACACAAAAGGGCCCTGAAAGACCCTACAAGGAGCTGGACCCATGCCCACAGCTCTCCTTGGAGGTGTCGGGGTCTTCCCTAATCAGCCTTGGCGAATGCATTCCATTAGGCTGCCCATAAGCCAAAGGAACCTTCCAGCAGGCAGCAGCAGGACGACAGAGGCAGGGCGCAGGGTGGATTGGGCAGGCTCTGCGACAAAGGGTCCCTCGGCTGAGGGCTCTAGGGCCCTCAGGAAAGCCAGGGAGACCCCAGGACTGCAAAAAACTTGCTTTGACCATGCAGTTAGAGTTGAATGTGAAATGAAGAATACGCAGCAAGTTATCACCGATTTGTTAGAAAACTCAAGCATTCTTGGCATTTTAGTCTTTGTTCATTTTAAGAACTGGTGTGGACTGACAGTGAAATAACTTTGTTTTCCCCATGCTGGAGTTTTCCTGGGTCAGGTGATAAGGAGCTCACTCCCCACCCGCTGGCCTGATTCCTTTCCATCCAAGCTCCTTCCGGCTTCAAGTCAGGTAGAATCCCTCTAGACGGTGTGTCCCTGAAGTTGATGCGCCGCGTGCGATGGGACCCCCTAGGCCTCTCCTTAGCGTTTACCTCAAACACTGAATACCTACAGTGCTGGCCAGAAACAGGTGAATTAGCCATGGTCCGCTCCCTCCAGGAATCTAACGGGGGGCAGACAAGTCAGAGAGTAATGAGTGCTCTGGGGAGAGCTTGGTGGGAGCAGCGGCGGCGGCTCATGGGGAGGGCGGGGGAGACACTGGGGAGGGCTGTGCTGGGGAGGACCCCTCGGGAGGGCACAGGAAGAGTCAGTCACAAGCGACAGGAAGAAAGCGTGCCGGGGTGGGCGGCACGGCAGGAGCAGAGACAAGGACCTGGGCAAAGCATGTCGGGAAAGATCCCTAGGGGCACAGTGGGGCTGATAGGGTCGATGACACAGGCAGAAGGCGGGCCTGCTGTTAAGATCACTGAAGGCCACACGGAGGTATCTGAGCATGGAAACAAATGACACAGGCAGCGTGGGAGACAGGGAGGACAGAAGAAACAGCCGGGGCACGCAGATAGGCGGGCTTGATTTTAAGACTAAGTTGCAAGACAAACAGCCTTAGCTGGCACACAGGGTGGCAAAGAACGGGAACACAGATGGCTGTGCTGTGTCACTGACCAGACTTTGTAACCATCCTAGAGAGGGAGGGCCCTGGAGCAGAGCTGTCCCAGCAGGTAGCAGGGCTGGGGGAGGGGGACAGGGCGGGTGGCAGGTCAGAGGGAGGAGGGCTGCACCTATACCAGGGGCGAAGGGACAGGATGCACAGGGCCAGGCAGGGCACGTGAACAAACAAGGCGGGCCACGAACGAGACAGGACCCAGGCGGCAGGCGCGTGGCCTGCGGGCACTGAGGACTGCTCTGCTCTAGCCGAGCAACACCAGGGGAGACCCCAGGCCAAAACAGCCAGACCTTTTGGTTATTTTCAAGAGAAGCCCCTTCTCCACCCTCCTTAAAAAAGAAATCAAGAAATCAAGAAAGAGGTGAAATCTCCTGATTTTCAGAGTGTGTGTGTAAACTGATAAAACCCTTCCCAGGGGAAGGGCTGGGCCCAAGTGGCACACGCGTCACAGGCTGTGGACACGGGGCCCAAGAGCCCACGGTCACTGGGCTGATCCCCAGCTGAGACTGAAGGGAATGAGGAAGAGGGGTCTGAACAGGAGGCAGGTGTCAGAGCAGATCCAAAAGCCAGGAGTGCACGCAGTGCAGTGAGGAGCGGCGCAGCTGCATGGACGGGGAGGGGGACGAGGAGCGTGGGGACAGGCCGGGGCCTGGGCAGGCGCAGGGGGTGAGGGCTGGGGACATACCTTTTGTGCCGATCCACAGCTGGTCTTGTTCTAGCTTAAAGGTGAGTCTCACTTTCCCTCCAGACTTATTGTACATGCCAGACAAGGGGACCGTGGGCAGGCGCTCCTGGGAGACATAAGAGCACAGTGGGATGGGGTGCTGTCAGCAAGGGCTGGGTCTAGCAGTGGAGGACGAAAACCCCAGGCAGCCCCAGAAAACAGCAGTTCTCAGAAGGCCAGCTTACCTGGGCACCCTTAACAGACGGCATCACATCTTCGGGTTTTCCTTTATCCAGGACTTTCCTGTGTTGCTGGGACAGAAGTCAGACAGACAGTTAAAAGACTCAGCTGCGTCTCAGCGCGCTGCTCCCTGCAGCCGGGCCCTCTGACTCCACAGGGCAGTACTATGCCACCTAGCCCCTGGGAGGCTGGCAACGCTCTGTCACCATGCCAGGCACTCACCCCTCATGCTGGAAAGACAGAGGGACTAAATTCTTTACCAGTCTCACCTAACTGCTGTGGTAAATGGTAAAGTTCCAGAATACACAAAATCTCTACACCGCAGACTCAACAGACCCCAATGCTTATCTTCCCATACCACTACCGACAGCATTAAACATCATGGAGGTCCTGAGGGATGGCCCTCCCGCTGGCAGAAGGTGACAGTCACTTCTGTCAAGTTACCACCCTCCTGCCCTGCCCCCAAATACTAGAAGACACTGGAAACAAGCCGAGTGGCCCATAAGGGGCGTCTTCTTCCAGCATGGAGTGTCAGCCTGCTAACCAGAAAGCTTAGGAGCTTGCTTTCTAAGCAGATGCGACAACGGGCCTAGCCCTGACACAAATGCTTCAACCCTCACCAGCAGGGCAGACGCACTCGGGTAAGAAGAACCTCAACGCTGCCACACTGCTGGCCAAGGGGACCCCTGTCGCAGGCCCCAGATTCCTAAACAAGCTCAGCAAGGCCAAGGGCCCAGATCCCGGTCATTAGGGCCAAGTCACGTGCCACTGCCGGCATCCATGAAGCCAGGCCACACAGGCTACAGGGGCAGCTTGAGTCACAAATGCTTTCTGAAGCATTTGCCCGCCCCGGGGAAAACAGCTTGGAGCCTGGTAAGCCACCATTATGACTCCAGACGTGTACTTAAGCAGCATGCTGTGCCCCCAGGGTGTGGCCAGAGCACACAGGCCCTCCCAGCAGATAAGCTCTTACTTCACCATCTTACAGGGAAATGGAGATGGGAGTTGGGGGTGGAGAGTCTCCACCTGACCCCTCTGAGATGGCAGCAGGTGGCAAGCCCTCAGGTGAAGCCTGCGCACCGAGACTGCAGTGCTGCGGGAAGTGACAGTATGTCCCCTCTGAGGTCCAGAGCACACCACGACCTTCACCGCCCAACGGGCCTGGGGCAGGCTGGTCACGGGCAAGCTTGGCTGTCTACACAAACTCTTGCCTTTTCCAGATTACCTGTGACTTTTAGAAACACGTGTGGGATGAAGGATTGCTAAGAAGAAGAAAAATAAAAGGTCGTCGTCTTCTGCAGCTGACCACATCTCCTTCATCCCCGGCTACTAAAAGTGATGTTGGCTTCAGAGGACCTCCTCAGTTCTCCTGGAACACTTGGAGGACAGCTCAGCAACAAGTGGGGATCCACTGTGGGCCTGGATCCCAAGCCACCATTTTCTAACCACTCGTCCCACAGTAAAGTATCATTAGTTCCCCAAACAGCGACAATCATGTAGGTGGTATAGTATGTTAAGCCCCTGCTTGAGGACTTCCCTGGCTACCCTGCTTCCAATTAGCTTCCGAAGCAGCCCAGGGAGCAGCAGATAAAGACCTGAGTCCTTGGGCTCTGGAGGGCCAAACCAAACCCTGGGCAATTTCCCTCCTACTCAACCTCACTTGGCTTCCTGAAATGAAGCCAAAACTGCTTCCTGCGGATCCACTCAAAACTGCTGGTCTCGCCGAGTGTCTACAGCTGAGCTCTGCGACTTGGGATGGCAGGTAAGCACTTGATGGCAAACAGAAGTGTAACGTTCAGTTTAAGGGGAATGGTCTTCTCCGGTCTGTACAGCACCTACTTGGAAGCTTTCCTCTACCAAGGCCTAGTCCTAAAGTAGGTAGAGTAGAGGCGCACTGAGCCACCAGATGAGACCAAGCTGCCAATCTCAGGTGGCTATCACCTCCACCCTGCCGTCCATCATGGGCCCTGCCTGGAGAGGAGGCGTGACGCAAGGTTCTCAGCTTCTCAGGTCGGAAGCAGCCAGCCGACTCACCTTCTGTCTACACAGGGGCTCCTTCCTGTTCTCGTCCGCCTTCGCGTCCTGCTGCGCAGCGTCTTTGGGCGTGTTGACCGCTAAGACATCATTGATCGTGGAGCCAACCACCATGATCTTGGCTCCACTGGTCACTTTGATTTCTCTCAACGTCTTATCCTCGGGGACAAGTCCCTTATACATGACTTTCTGCATGGCAGGTGGGAGACCTTGGGAACACGTGGAAAGGAAGGTGGGTGGGTAACAGACCAGGAACCGAGTACTGGCTCAAGCCCTCAGGGCTCCGCAGCCGTACAGAAATGACAAACCTGGAGCCTCATGTTCTAGAACTTTCTAACAAGGGCCGGTTCTAAACATTAAAAAAACAGAATACACACAAGGCTTGTGGGACAGCCCTTGATATTCAGCAACTGTACAAGAAGCGTCACCCATCATCTGTCTGAGTTGTTCATCACCACATCAAATTTAGCAGATATTGGGAATAGAGGGTCTGCTCTTCTGGGGATTGCACATACGCGCACGCATGCACACACACGAAGGCTTCAAACAGTTTCAGACAGCAAAGCTCTCTACACAACGCCAAATTAAGGAATACAGGCCACTGTCAAGCATCGGTGACAGTCAACAGCAGCGTCCCTTAAACTTCCCTTTGGTGAATTACCTAAGACATTTGCTAAAAATAAACTCCTGGCTGCCTCCCAAATCCACTGATTCAGAATCTCCAAGGCAAGGGCCTGGGAGCTGTAAGGTTTAACAGATGTCTCAGCTGAGATTTTTGGGCGCGACGTCAGACTCGGATTTGTAAGTCAGTTTGGGCCACTTGGCAGCTCCAAGATTCTTGGGTGTCGGTCCCCGCCCTCCCCGCGGCTAATTACAAGCCACTCAAGTACTCTGTCGAGGGATCGCCGTGCGCCCCGGGAGCTGCCCGACGGCCAGAGGCACCGTGCCCAGCACCGTGCCGGCCGCGCCGGCTTGGCTGCCCCGCTTCTCACCTGTAATGGAGTGGATCTTCTGCTTCAGCTCGGAGCCCGTGCTGTCCAGCGGGAACTTCACGTCGTGCTTGGTCTTGTTCCAGATGATCTTCAGGTCCACCAGCTCCTGGCCCGCGCCGCCGCCCGCGTCCTCGCCGTTGCTGACCGAGGCCTGCGCCGCGGGGTCCCCAGGGGGCTGGGCCGGGGCCGGCTGCAGGCTGCCTTGCGCGGCGCAGGAGTCCTCGGCCGCCGCTGCCGCCGTCCCCACCACGGCATCGGCCTCCACGCAGTTCAGGGGCCGCGTGGACTCGTCGGTGGCCACGGTCTCGGCCCCCGTGTCCATGCCAGCTTCCTCCATGCCTGCAAGAGGTTGGGGGGTGGGGAAAGGAGGGTGGACGCTCACGCGGGGCTGGGCCCGGGACGGGACTCCCTCCCTCCCTCTCTCTCTCTGTCTCCCTACGGCGCCGCCGAAACCCCAGTCCCCAGTGACCACCTCGCTCCTCCCCTCGCAGTCCCAGCCGCGTCCACTTCCAGGGGGCCTGCCCACAGAGCAGGGCGCCCGCCAAGCCCGCAGCACTCACCATCCGGGGCCCCGGCCGCCGCCATGATGATTGTGTACAACCCCCAGCGCTCCCGCACGGGCCGTCGGGAAGAGACGAGCTGGCGTAGATTGGCCCCGGCAGCAGCCCCTAAGCTCGCCCAGCCTGGCCGGAAACAGGTGAAGGTTTCTATGGAGACCCGCCTCCTCCGCTTTGCCCGGCCCGGCCCCTGCCACGCTTGAGCTTTCCCGACCGCTTCGGGTACCCTACCACCTAGTGGCGAATGGGAAGCCAGGAGGCCTGCGACTTTAAGGGGTGGGGCTGAGGGCTGCTGTGGCGGAGGCGGATTGGCTGTGAAGGACTTCCCCGGACGTGACGCAGGGCGCACACACAGACACACATGGCGGCGCACATTAGACCCCACATGGCGGCGTTCTCGAAGAGGCTGTTGCGGCCCCCGGCTTGGGGCCGCCCTGTGGGACGGCGCGAGGGCAGCCTGGGCACCGATGCCGGGTCTGCGGTGCGAGTGCGGTTTGCCCCTAGTCCCACAGGTAACGGTGGTGGGATGAGGCTTACCGTCGTGTCCCCGCCCCCCTGGACGTTGGCGAGCCGGTCTCTTCCGGGGTTGTCAGGCCAGTGGGGCGTCGCGACGAACGCCCCGAAGCGTCCACCCCTCGAGACGGAGGGTCGGGTGACAGTGATCAGAAGGCGGTGTGAAGTGAGAACCAAGGGACAGGAAGGAGGCCGCTGCATGAAGCTTCCGGAGGAGCCTGCCATGCAGAATGGCGGCTCCCGCGATTGGTGCTGCAGGCAGCCAGGCAGCCAGAGGAGGCGTGGGGAAGCCCGAGAAGAGACACAGAGAAAAATCTTATTCTTTTTTCTCCTTAAGACTTGCTTGTTTTTATTACAAAGACAGATTTAGAGAGATACAGATCTTCCATCCGCTGGTTCACTCCCCAAGCGGTACTAATGGCCAGAGCTGATCTGATCCAAAGCCAGGAGGTTCTTCCAGGTCTCCCGCACGGGTGCAGGATCCCAGGACTTTGGCCCGTCTTCCACTGCTTTCCCAGACCACAAGCAGGGAGCTGGATGGGAAGTGGAGGAGCCGGAATTTGAACTAGCACCCAAATGGAAATGCTGACATACCTACAGGTGGGGGGTTAGCCTGTTGAACCACGGAGTTGGCCGCAAAGAGAGAACTTCTATTCATTGGTCCACTTCCCCACGTGGCTACTAAGGGTTAAGGCTGGCCCTGGATTCCAGCAGGTCATCTGGTTCTCCCACAAGGGTGGCAGGGGCCCAAGCAGTGCATCAACAGGGGAGCTGCATCAAAAATGCAGTTAGGTAGTACTTGAATCGCCATGCAAAGAAAATTTCCAAAGTAAACAATGTACGACCATTTCTTTCTCAGAACTCAACCACTTATTCCATGAGCGTGCTGTGAATTTCTGTGTTTGTGCTCAGGGTTCTGTACTTGGCTGTGAACTGGCCCCAGGTTGTGCAGGTTGCTTGGAGGCATCTTTCCGCAGGATGCCGAGGCCTGGGACTGTCTGGATTCTGATGTCTGTCACTGCCACATCCTAGAAGTGCATCTTGAGCCACCAATTACTTCATTTTTTCTGAACTTCAGTTTGACAGCGCCAGTAGGTTTGGGCTGACGCAGCTGAGCAGCTACTGAGCAAGATGTGACACACTTAGAAAGTCCATTTAGGCAGCAGTTAATCTTCTTTCTTGAAACTCTGCGGAACCAAGGTCGTGGGGCTCCTCCGCTGAGGTTTGTGGCGGCCCTGCCTGTAGCTAACTGAAGGTCACCTGCGTCATCAGGGTTGCAGCGGGAGGTAATGGTCCCAAAAGGGTTTACTCCACCCCAGGCTGCCTCCTGCATGTGCAATGGCAAATGAACTAATCTGTAGAGCCTGGCCTCCGGGAACTGGATGAAGGAAGGTAGAATAAGGGGGCAGGGAATGCCTGCCTTTGGGAAAACAGTTTAGTTTTCCTCTTCATTCAAGAATGATGGAAGAGCAAATATCGAATGAGGTTTCAGCTTGGGTGGAGAGACTTCTAGGTTGTGTCTCTAAGCTCCAGGCTTAAATACACCTGTCATTTTGCGTTCATGTTGGAAGCCAGCCCTCAGGGTTGCAAAGATCCAAGAAGGTAGAATTCAAAACGTGTGACGAAGCTATACAGGCCATACAGTGTACATGCAAAACGTGACTTTACAGCATTTCAAGCTGGTAGTTTTGTCTCCCCAGAGAAGATTGATTTTTTCCCGAGTTAAATGCTTGGCAGATGTTCGGCTCCTTTGCCTTGGGTTGAAAACTTGGCCTTGAGATAGATGTCGGAGTAGAGTGAAAGGGGGCAGGTGGAAAGAATTGGAGCCCTTTTCGACAAGCTCAGTCTGAAACCCAGCAGGCTGAGGAACCAAATCCCAACTTTGATTTTGTGACAGTTTGGCTGTGTGGGTGTTGGCCATCTTGTGCTTTCCAAGTGGCTGTGATGTTTTTGTCGCTGGTAGTGGCCCTGTGAGTGCTGACTTCCCGACTGGGCTGAGCTCCTGTCTCCCTCCTCCAGGCTTCCTGCACCTGGGCGGGCTCCGCACAGCACTGTACAACTACATCTTCGCCAAGAAGCACCAGGGCCGTTTCATCCTGAGGCTGGAGGACACCGACCAGACCCGCCTCGTGCCCGGGGCAGCTGACAACATCGAGGCCATGCTCGAGTGGGCAGGTGAGCCCAGCAGGGGAAAGGCACCTTGACTATGGAAGGGGCAAGGTGCTGGGGCAGGAGGCTGGATGTCTTCCCGGGGGCACAGGGTGGAGGATGAGGATTTCTGGGAAGAATTAAATACTTCTAGGCTGGGATGGAAGGTGCCATCCTGAAGATTCCTGCCCTGATCTCAGAGTGTCTGGTCTGTGCCCTGCAGTGCCCAGGAAGTGAAGGAGGTGGTAGATAAATTGGCTCACCCCTAAGCTCCCTTCCCGTGTGGGAATGCATCCAGCCCATTTAGTCTTTGGAGTTCAAAGATAGGCCAAAGATCCAAACTTTTGTTTTGTTTTGTTTTGTTTTGTTTTGTGTGTTGTTTTGTTGAAGAATATTCAGTCCTGGGTCAGATTTTTTTTTTTTAAGTAATGGGTTTGTTTTCTTTCTTTTTAAAAGAGATTTATTTTCATTGGAACAGTTGATTTATATAGAGAAAGGGAAAGATCTTCCATCTGGTGATTCATTCCCCAGTTGGCTGCAACGGCCAGAGCTGAACTCAAGCAGGAGACAGGGGTTTCTTTAGGGTCTCCCACACAGGTGCAGTGTCCCAAGGCCTTGAGTCATCTTCTGCTGCTTTCCCAGGCCACAAGCAGGGAGCTGAATGGGAAGTGGAGCAGCCAGGACACAAACCTGTGGCCATATGTGATGTTGGCACTACAGGTTGCTACACCATTACACTGGCTGCAATATATGTAATATTATATAATATATATATTATATATATTATGTGGTGATGTGTATATCACTGTAGGAGCCAAGCTTGATGTGTACAATGTCTCCATTTGATCTTTTTTGTGGGAAGTTTGATTTTGAGGATAGCTAGATCAGGGCGAACAAACCCGTAGACTCCTGTAGAGACAGGTGTGTCCACTAAAGGTCAAAATGCCAAGAATGTCCTGAACTGTGTATTTCAACCCAAGCGAATGCTTTCCTAGGTTCCTGGTCCCTGAGGGCCACCTGCAGTGTCACTGCCGTCTTCTGCTCTGGAAGGTGTTGGCAGGCACTCTGCTGAGGTTCCTCGAGTGAGAGGAATCTTTTTAACAAGGCTCACTCACTGTGATCTGGGTGCTGGGCACACTGAGTTAAAGAGCTAGCTCCCAGTGGGAAGGTGGAGATAGGCCGGTTCCTTCTCAGTGGGCTGGCAACATTGTGGACAGAAGGAACCAGGTCAGGACAGTGCGTTTTAGGTTGACTAGGCTCTTCTGAAGAGGTCATGTTGGAGCAGAGACTCACGTGAAGTTAAAAGAAGAAAAATTTCTCAGAAGAGCACATAACACATGATGCTGTTGACACAAACTGTGTGGGCCTCCAGGTGGGTAGCAGAGACCGCAAGTCCTTGAGCCTTCACTTGTCCCCCTAGGTGTACCTCAGCTAGAAACTGGAATCAGAAGCAGGACTAGGTCTGGAACCAAAACTGTTATGTGGGCATACCACATTTGGTTTAGCCATACACCAGTGGATGGGCCTTCAGGTCGTCTTGCTTTGGGGTTGAGGAGTAAGGCTACCACACACCTTGGTGTGCCTGTTCTCATGTGGGCATCAGGTTTCAGGTCTCCTAGGGGAGTGGCTGTGCAGCCCTTGGCCACCCCAGCAGGTTACTCCGTCAAAGACACTTGTTTCAGGATAAGTCAGAAAGTATATGTGCTCCAACCCTTTTCTCTGTGACAGAGGAATTTGAATGTGTTATTAACCCCAGCCAAAATGTGCTGAGTACTTGGCATGTGCCAGGCAAGAAGCCAAGTTCCCCCGTGGCTTGAGGATGAGTTAGGAGGAAGGCGCCTACTCGCGGCTGGCCCAGGGAGAGGCTGACCAGAGAGGTGTGTGCACCTGCTGTCACTTTCCCAGAGCGCTCACCCTCCCTGTGCTTTATTGTGAACCTCGGAAATGGCTCTGGCCTCGCGGTGCAGGAGTCAGAGAGGTTTAAATGGACAGTAATCGAGTGCCTGGGAATGCATGCTAGCCAGCTGTTATGTGTTGCTTCTCCATGTGTGTTACAGGCATCCCCCCCGATGAGAGCCCCCGCCGGGGCGGTCCTGCTGGGCCGTACCAGCAGTCCCAGCGCCTGGCACTGTACGCCCAGGCCACCGAGGCGCTGCTGGAGACTGGAGCTGCCTACCGCTGCTTCTGCTCGCCCCAGCGCCTGGAGCTGCTGAAGAAGGAGGCCTTGCGGAACCACCAGACACCCCGGTGAGCATGCTGGCCATCTGGGTCACCCAGTGCTGCTGTGTCACACATAAGTCACCACGTCACCTCATGCTTTTGCTGCCACCTGATTCCCTGGGTTATTCTGCTGACCTTGCAGAATCCTTCCGCTCAGGCTGCCTCTCAAAGCGGTCCTCAAATTCTTGGCCAGGTGTGTAGTTATCTCAAGGCCAGGATCTGCTTCCGTCTATGAGTGGTCTCGGGTCCTGTCCCTGCAGGCCTGGACAGAGGTGTTCCTAGTCCCTGAACCTCTCCATAAGTGGCTCACAGCATGGCTGCTGACTGCCCTCATGCCTCACGGTGGGCTGGAGAGAGAGAAACTGGAGTGCACCAGATAGTGGCTCCCTTTTATTTTCATTTTTTAGAAAGGTTGCTTATTTTTATTTGAAAGGAAGACTTAAAGAGAGAGATCTTCCATCCTCTGGCTCACTCCACAGATGGCTACAGCAGCAGAGCTGGACTGATTTGAAACCAAGAGCCTGGAGCTTCTTCTGGGTCTCCCACTCATGTGCACAGGCCCAAGGACTTGAGTCATCCTCTGCTGCTTTCCCAGGCCATGAGCAAGGAGCTGGATGGGAAGTGGAGCAGCCAGGACTTAAATCTATACCCATATGGGATGCCAGAACTACAGATAGAGGCGTAACCTACTATACCTGCGTTCTGACCATGTTGTGTTGTTTACAAGGCAGTCACTAGGTACAACTTGCTCTCAGAGGGGACAGAGTCATCAGGAGGTGGAAGTCAGAGGGCTGTGTCCCAGGCCTGCCTGTGTGTCCCAGGCAGGACCACAGAAAGCCGTTGAGGTCACTGATACCGTATTGCTCTGTGCCGTAGGATATCTCTGCTCACTTGACCGTGGCCGCTTGGCTTGCTCTAGGCATGTGTAGTGGTAGAATTGGTGTCCTGACATTTCAGTTCCTGACCAAGCAGCCGTTTGGACAGGTGCTTGCATGACCTGCACTCCTGCATTGCTTTGATTATTATTATAAATGATCTCTCTGTCCATGGTGTGGTCATTTTTTACAAACACTTTGAGCACTTTGCTGTGACAAGGACTAACCTTACAAGCTTTCCATCTGCCTCTGCCTCGGTACGTGTAATTGAATACTCGTGAAAAATAACAAGCCAGAACTCATTTTCTAACATGCAGACTAATCGCCTGGGTCTGGAGCTAACCTGCAGGTTGCAGGGTGGAGCCTGGTCCTCTGTGTTGCTAGTGGCCCCTTGCAAGGGCTGACGCTGGGTGTGCTCAGACCACACTCAAGCAGCCAGGAGCGAAGCCACACAGATGTTCCTCTTCCCATTCCGTGGCTCCTGGAGGTGGGTGATTCCAGGAGGAGACCAGCAGAGCTCCTCTCTGCCTGTCCCTGGCTCTCTTGCTTCTGCTCCCTGAGCCACAAGTCGCTGTGGCATGGCCCAGCATGCCACTTCCCTCCCTGCACCATCACACATGTGTCAGCATCGGAGGAGGACACACAGGAGAAATTAGAAACTTCCGGAGATTTGCTTCCTGGAGCCCTCTCTTGCCTGTGTTTGAAGAGAAAACTCCTTTCTCTATACTTTGTGTGTGTGTGTGTTTAAGATCTATTTATTTTTAGTGCAAAGTCAGATATACAGAGAGGAGGAGAGACAGAGAGGAAGATCATCCATCCAGTGATTCGCTCCCCAAGTGACCGCAATGGCCAGAGGTGAGCTGATCCAAAGCCAGGAGCCAGGAGCCTCTTCCAGGTCTCCCACATGGGTGCAGGGTCCCAAGGCTTTAGGCTGTCATCGACTGCTTTCCCAGGCCACAAGCAGGGATCTGGATGGGAAGTAGGGCCACTAGGATTAGAACCAGTGCCCTTATGGGATCCAGGCACGTTCAAGATGAGGACTTTAGCCACTAGGCCACCACGCTGGGCATTTGCCTATACTTGGACCCTCGCTTACCACTAGCTGGATGGGTGCCTGGGCACAAGTCTAATCTGGACTGGTCGCTGGCCCAGGGCAAGTGGATTATCCTGTACCATGGATCAACCCCTCCGGCCAAGCCTTTCATCACTTTCTCACTAGTAAGGAGGTAGGACTGGGCTGATAGGCAGACAGGCACCTGTTCATGCCATGCTGTGTGTTACATTGCTTAGATTTCACACATGGCCTTATTCTCTGTATTCCAGCCTTGGGAAACCGCTCATGGAGATGAGCGATTGCCTGTGTGTAGCTGTGAGACGAGGGTGGGACTCAATGTCCTTAGCTGCACTCTAGCTGATCTGCTTCCTGGCAGGTACGACAATCGCTGCCGGGACTTGAGCCAGAACCAGGTGGCCCAGAAGCTGACCAAGAACCCCACTCCTGCCATCCGCTTCCGCCTGGAAGAGGAGGTGCCTGCCTTCGAGGACCTGGTGTATGGCTGGACTCGGCATGAAGTGGCCAGCGTGGAGGGAGACCCGGTCATCCTGAAGAGTGACGGCTTCCCCACGTACCACTTGGCCTGCGTGGTAGATGACCATCACATGGGCATCAGCCATGTGCTACGGGGCTCCGAGTGGCTCGTGTCCACCTCCAAGCACCTGCTGCTCTACCGGGCCCTGGGCTGGCAGCCTCCTCGCTTTGCCCATCTGCCCCTGCTGCTCAACAGAAATGGCAGCAAGCTGTCCAAGAGACAGGGGGACATCTTCCTGGAACACTTTGCGGCTGTGGGCTTCCTACCCGAGGCCCTGCTTGACATCATCACCAACTGTGGCTCAGGGTTCGCGGGTAATGCCCCTGCCTGGGTGGTTGCAGGTGCAGGAGGTGTAGCATCTTATAGCCAGGGCTTTGGTTTAGGGAGCCCAGATCGGTAATTCCAGTCTAGCTGTGCAGTCTTGGCAAGTTCTTTATTCAGCATGTGCTGGTGGAGCCCAGGGCAGGGTTAAGTGCTAAGCCTCTGAAGTGAACACAGCCAGGCCAGAAAGCCTTGGAGACTCTACTGCATTGTCTGTACAGTGAGGAAAAGCGACCACTTCACTGGCTTCCGTTAGGGTTCTCTGCAGCTGCCACTGTGGAGCCTGCCACTCATACACCCCAAGATTGTCAACGTTGGCGTCTAGTTTATTCTTAGCCAAGTATTATCTTTGGGCCAAGATGAGAGAGCCCAGACTCAAAGAAACACCAGCTGGGATTACCTCCTGTGGCAGGGGTCTCTGACATTGGGACGTAGGCTGCTCTCATTGTGTGGAACCCTGCAGGCTGCCTCCACAATAGGTGCTTGCTATCATCACTACAAAACAATTGTGGGGTTTCATGGGGTTGAGTGACTTGCCAGAAGCACTCAGAGCCTGGGGACCTTGCCTGATCATCATGCCTGCCATCGGCATTGGTTGGAGCTGCCAGTCGTGGGAAGCAGCTTGCAGCATGCTGGTTCCTGAGCAGGGCTGAGCATTGGGAATAACACATACTCACCCAAGTACTACCCAGAGCTCGTAGAATCAGCACCTGGGTTACACCTGGCAATGGGCACCCTAACCCAACCCCAACAGCTCTTACCTTTTCTGTTGGGACCTGGCTTGACTTAATTGTTTCCAGACTTTCCCCCCCTACTCAGCAACAGAACCTCTTCTGAGAATGAAAGTTCATCTGGGCCCTTGATGTAGACAGGAGCAAGTGTAGTAGTTCGGTCGGAATGGAACAGGGTGCCCTTGACACCCTGGATGTTGGCCTTGACATCCACCGGGAACATGGGAGCTTCTCACAAGGCTGCGGCCAGACTGCCCACACATGCGTGACAGGCAGAACTTTCTCTGGCAGCCTGGGGACACCTTTTAGCAGGGCCTTTTTGACCTCCAAAGCCTTTGCTTTGACTTCTGCTTTGGGAAGGGCAAGAGCTTCCTCCTTCGCCTTGGGCACCACCTCGGTGAAAAACCACTTTTATAAAATCTGTTGGATGGATACTGGCCTGTGTCTGAAGGGAAGGCAGGAAGCTTAAAGGCTCGGGTGCTTTCCCTTGCAGAGAACCAGATGGGCAGGACCCTGCCGGAGCTGATAGCACAGTTTGACCTGAGCCGGGTCAGCTGCCACTCGGCCCTGCTGGACCTGGAGAAGCTCCCAGAATTCAACAGGTGAGTGAGGAGCATGGAAGTCCCCGGGGAAAAGAGCTGCTTGGTTAGGATGCAGTCCTGGGGCAGAGCATAAGCAGGCTCTTGAGTCACGTGCACCTGACCTTGACTTTGTCTAATGCTGAGTGACAACGAGTCAATCACCTAACTTGTGAAAGTCTCTGTTTTCTCCTCTCTGAAATGGGCCTGGGCAGGCATGCAGTTTTGCACCCATGTGGGAGACCAGAACAGAGTTCCCACCCCGACTGTGTGTGTTTTGGGGTATTCATTCATTGGCCCTTCAGGCCCATGAGGTCAGCTGTATAATTCTGAGGTTTTTTACACAAAAGGAAGTCACGACGTGGGGAAGATAAATTAGCAAACTCAAGTGTGTGCAGTAAGTGGTGTGCGTCTTTTTGCATGGGGTGTTCAGTAGTGGGTGTAGTGCCTCAGGAGAGAATCCTGGCAGCCCCGCTTTCCGTCCAGCTTCCTGCTTGTGGCTTTGTGCCGTCCTCAACTGCTCTTCCAGGATACAAACAGGGAGCTGGATGAAAAGCAGGATCACTGGGACAGGAAGCAGCTGCCTGTATGGGTTCCTGGCGAGTTCAAGGCGAGGACTTTAGCCGCTAGGCTACCATACTGGGCCCTCTCCTGCATTTCTGTTTTGTGTGAAGGGTTTTTAAGAGATTTTTTTTAAGGATTAATTTTTAAAATCTGAGCTATGGAGAGAGGGAGAGAAACAGAGATCTTCCATCTGCTGATTCACTCCCTGGATGGCTGCAATGACCAAACTTGGGCCTGTCTGAAACCAAGAGTCAGGAGTTTTCTTCTGGGTCTCCCATGTGGGTGCAGAGGTTCAAGGCTTTGGACCATCCTCTGGTTCCTTTCCAGACTTTCAGCAAGAAGCTGGATCAGAAGTAGAGCAGCTGGGACTTAAACCGACACCCGTATGGCCTGCCAGCATTGCCAACAGAGTTAGCATGCTAGACCGGTGCACCAGCCCGCCCCTGCTAAGATTTATTATTTGAAAGGCAGAGTTAGAGAGGAGGAGAGTCAGGATGATCTTCCATCTGCTGGTTCATTCAAATGGTTCCAGTGGTGAGAGCCGGCCTGGTCCAAAGATGGAGCCAGAAGCTTTTTCTAGGTCTGCTACAAGGGTGCAGAGCTCAAGCACTTGGACCATCTTTTGCTTTCCCAGGCACTTAAGCAGAGAGCTGGATTGGAAGTGGAGCAGCCAGAAGTTGAACTAACACTGATATGGAATGCAGGTGCATTATACCACAGCAC
The DNA here is from genome assembly GCF_017591425.1 of Ochotona curzoniae. Classification (NCBI taxonomy): domain Eukaryota; kingdom Metazoa; phylum Chordata; class Mammalia; order Lagomorpha; family Ochotonidae; genus Ochotona; species Ochotona curzoniae. The sequence continues at coordinate 12,223,445 of NW_024465421.1, forward strand.
ACACTGGCCTTGATGCCCCAGGTTTAATGCAGGCAAAACTGTTATCTTCCGATATTTCTGTCACCCAGGCAGTTTGACATTTTAGTAATAGTGGTTGTCGTGGTTGTGGTTGTACCAATAGTGGTGGAAATAGGAGTGATACCCACCATTTATTTAGCACTTACTATGTCACTAGACCTGACTTGGAAACATAGCCATGAGGTCTTTGGGTTTACTCCCTCCTGCTATCCCATCTTAATACTAAGGAGGTCCTAGAAAGTCTCAGCACCACTTTCACACATTTTTAATGCCTTTTTAAAATAAGCAATTGCTACGTTGACATGTTTTGGCCAGTCTGAGTTCCAGGCAACTTCCAGAGTGTTATGTGTCCATGTGCAGTCAGTCCATAGCGCGTCTTCAGCTGTGGGATGTTGCGCTCATGCAGGCCTTGCTCCTGGGGCTGTGTGCCCGCTCCCTCATCCTCCTCACAGTCACCCTGTGTGTGAGCTGCTCCTATGGGCCTGCCATCACGACAGGGATTCTCTGCCTCCCAGGAACTGTGGGGCTTCCTGCCAGTGCCTGGCAGGGCAGGCCTCCCACTTGGGGCTGTTCTGTTCCAGAGCTTGTGGATGCCCACACACACCTTGCCATCTGCCTGACTTCTGTGTCTGAGAAAAGGAGCCTAGCCTCTGAGAATGACCCCCAACCCCCACCTGTTCCCTCTCTGCTTCCTCTCCTGGTAGCCAGGGGACAGAGTCTAATGTGAAGGTTCCACTCACAGGCCTTGCTGCTTCCTGAGGAGGACTAGGTAGAACTCTGGAAGAAGAGGATTTGAATGGACAAAGAAACCCAAACTTTTTTTTTTTATATTAAGATTTATTTATTTTTATTGGAAACTCAGATATACAGAGAGGAGGAGAGACAGAGAGGCAGAGAGGAAGAGCTTCCGTCCGATGATTGACTCCCCAAGTGAGCGCAACGGCCGGTGCTGTGCCCATCAGAGGGAGGGCTCACATGATGTGCTGTTCTTCAGTCCCTCCGTCCGCTGCCGCTTCCCTGCAGAGTGACTTGGGGTGAGCTGAGGGTACCAGCTGAGCCCCCGTCTTCTCGCACAGGGTGCACCTGCAGCGCCTGGTGAGCAGTGAGAGCCAGCGGCGACAGCTAGTGGGGAAGCTGCAGGCTCTGGTGGAGGCAGCGTTTGGCAGCCAGCTGCAGGACAGACGTGTGCTTGAGCCGGCCTACTTGGACAGGATTATGCTGCTGAGACAGGTGTGGGTGTGGGTACTCTAGGGGTCAGAGGGAGAAGGTGGGCAGGCACCCCTACTCCTCCCTTCTGGCCCCAGTGTACTGAGCAGCCGCCTCCTTCCCCCAGGGTCACATCTGCCGCCTGCAGGACTTAGTCTCCCCCTCCTACGCCTACCTGTGGACTCGTCCTACCGTGGGCCGAGCACAACTGGGGGCCATCTCAGAGAAGGTAGACACAATCGCCAAGCGGGTTCTGGGGTAAGTACTGCATGCTGAGTTCAGGGGCCCATACCTGCCTCCTTTACCTTGTTCCTCTCTTAGTCTCCTAGAATCTGGTTTTTGGGGTTACGCAAGACATAATGGCTCCAGGCTGTCTTTGGAGAGGGAGCTTAGCCAGCGGCCCAGGTAACAGGTGGTATATTCAATGGCTCCGACACACCTTCACTGCATCCCAGGTCGCCACCTAGCCAGTTAGTTCAGGGGCTTCACTTTGGTCAGGTTGCCAAACATCTTGGAGCTTCCGTTTCCTCATTTGTAAGGTGAAGGGGTACTAATTCCACCTTTTAGCATAGCTCAGTGACAAGGCCAGAAAATGCAGCTGAATTTGGCTAAGAGGTGACCGATTGCTGTGGATTTTACTGAGGCCAGCTTCAGGCAAGCCCCCTCTGTTTAAGATCTCCTTTCTGGCTCTTGCCTTAGCTTTTCCTGTCCCCCTCCACCTTGCTGGCCACTCTGTGCAGAAATGCTCTGGAGGAGACGGGGAGGGCTGGATTCTGCTGTGGGCGGTGAGAAGGAGCATACATGCAGGAGCAAATCGGAGCCACGCAACCTGGACTTCTCTCATGAGGGCTGCAACCCCAGGCTTTGCCCCTGTCTCTGTGGGCCACTGGGATTCAGGCTCTGTCAACAGTGCAGCCAGAGGAGAGAGGAGGAGAGCACATGGGACACTCTGTAATGGTCTCTTTGAAGTATGGCAGGGGCACAGCCTGCCCCTGTGCTGCTGGCCACAGTGCTTTCTGCTCTTCGCTGCCCCTTCCCTAGACAAGCCTGCCCGCAGCCGTCCAGAAGCTGCCTTTCCCATCATTTCCTGGCATTGCCCATCCTTACAGCCTGTGTCTAACCCTTTAAAGATTTATTTATTTTTATTGGAAAGTTGGATATACAGAGAAGAGGAGAGATAGAGAGGAAGTGCTTCCGTCCGATGAATCACTCCCCAAGTGACTGCAATGGCTGGAGCTGTGCCGGTCCGAAGCCAAAAGCCCAAATCCTCTTCTGGGTCTCCCACACAGGTGCAGGGTCCTAAGGCTTTGGGCCGTCCTCGACTGCTTTTGCAGGCCACAAGCAGGGAGCTGGATGGGAAGTGGAGCTGCCAGGATTAGAACCAGTACTCATATGGAATCCTGGCACGTTCAAGGCGAGGACTTTAGCCACTAGGCCGCTAGGCCACCAAACCCCCTACGTTTCTTTTTAAGAGACCCTTGCAAAGCCTTTTAGCTCTCAATGTCACAAATCTTGGCTAATTTTTCAAACTTGATATCAAGATGCAAAATCTAGTCATTCTGCCTGTTTCGCCTGTGTTCAGGCTCTGTACTTAATGCTTTACAAGTTTTTACTCTCCAGAACAGCCCTGAGCTGAACAGATAACTGTTATCTTCTCCACTTTACAGATGAGAAAATTGAGGCATAGAGCTTACACGATGCAGAGGTAGTAATTAGTCAGCCCTGTTCACACAGTGCCCTCTGAGTTCGCTCACTTGTTTGGATGACGTCTGAATTTAGTGCCACGGTTGTCTTGCCTTTCCCAGCATGGCGGCCGGGGGGCAGTTTGTAGGTCTCCACCTACACAAGGTTTGAACCAATGAATGGTTTTGCTGTTCAGATGGCAGCTGATTGAAAGTCAAGTTCTGCCACCAGCGTTCCATCGGCCCCCTGCAGGACCCTTTGAAAGTGCCTCTCTTCTAGGCTTCTGGAAAGATCTGGTGCAAGCTTAACCCAGGAGGCGCTGAGTGGAGAGCTGAGGAAGCTGTCAGAAGGTCTGGAAGGCACCAAGCACAGCAGTGTGATGAAGCTCCTGCGTGTGGCCCTCAGTGGACAGCCGGTGAGTCTGCGTCCACGCAGGGTGCTGAATACCTTGGGTACAGAGCCGACAGAGCGCACCTGTCCCTGCCGTTGACACGTGGGTGTCACAGAGAGGCTCAGAACAGGGACCTGTGCTCATCCATAGGAATTAGAGGCCATTATGGGGCATACTTTGCTTCCCAGGAGTGACGGTAGCAGGCTGGGCTGACGCTGACGCTGCCCTATGTTCCTGGATATTCTGAGGCAATTCAGCATTATTTCTGCTTTTGTTCTTAGCAAGGACCCCCTGTAGCTGAGATGATGATGTCCTTGGGACCTGAGGAAGTCCGGGAGCGAATCCAGAATGTACTCTCCAGCTAGAAGGAGCTGTGTGCCACAGAGGAGGGGCCCTGAGGAGCTCACTGCTGGGATGCTGACTGCGTTTGGGGCAGGAGGAGGGCAGCCTGAGCCCCACCAGGAAGCTTGCTGCAGGAACCAAGAAGAGAAGTGGAATCTTGGGCTGCACGCTTCATGGCTGTCGCTCCAAGGCACTGGGCCAGGGAAGCCCAGATCACCTCACCTCCTTGGCCCTGGGAAGGAAGTCTCTGTGGCTGGGGCTTAACCCTACAGTGCATATTCAAGGTTACAAGTTGGTTCATGCCAGAGTTAGCATCCACAAATCCTCTAGACAACGTGGGCTGCCGGACCAACACACGTTGTCATCCTCATGGTCTGCATGCTCTAAGTGCAAGACGCAGGTGTGCACAGGGCTGACCTCTGCCACTGAGATGGCTCCCGGGACCTGTGGCTGACTGTCCCCTCACTGTGTCCTCATTGGGTCTGTCTGTGCATGTGTTCCTGACTGTTTCCTGTGTTTCCCCGTCTGCCAAGGACCTCGGACAGATTAGATTAGGGGGCCACCACCCAGCAACCTGTGGTATCTTAATCACCTCTTTACGGGCCTGGTCTCCAAACACAGTCTGGGATACTGGTAGTCGGGCTTTGATGGAAGGATTCAGGCTAGGGGCCGGAGGGAGACTCAGATCAGTCCATCACAGTTCCACAGCAGTGTAGACTTCCCAGATCCCAGTTCCAAGGATCAGTCTGGACTGAGTGAAGTAATGGGCTTGTAGCAGGCAGGGCTGACTGGACATCAGTCTCTGGGCAGGTGTAACAGGAGTTTACTCATTCACCAACTATAAGCACTGCTGTCTTAGGATGTGCTTTGTCCTGGGACCTTGGGCACCCAGGGCTCCTCAGCTTTAAAGGTCATTTCTTCCTCTCGATGTGGTCCTGGACTCAGAAACTGTTCGCTGTCCAGCAGTCATGGCCTAGGTGCACAGAGCCGGTAAGAATACATGTGGCCTACTGACTGATGGTCAATAGCTGAAGTTTATTAACAGCATCAGACTTTTTTAAAGACAGGTGATCATGTAGGCATCAGGGAGAGGGGCTTGAGGAATTTACACTTCAACAATAAGAAGAAGTCTCCTAATACACAATTTGTTCATCTAGCAGGTTCCTCTCCTCAGTTTGTCAATTCCTGTTCCCCTGCCTGGGGCGGGAAGTACCTCTCTTTGATGTGTTATCTAAACCTGCGGACTATGGAGTTTCTTGCCTATTCATTTCAGTATTAACTGCTCCCAGGGGCCTTCCCGGCAGAATTGCAAACTAGCTCTGGCTCCACACTGGCAAGGATTCCCAATGTCCTCTCTAATCAGTTGTTTTCCTACAGATCTGGCCAGTTGTCCTCCTTCAGGGAACCTTTACCCTGCTCATCATGTCTTCTGCTTTATTTTTCCTCTTCCTTCCTCCATCACTCCTAAGCTGCAGTTTCTGCCATGAAGTGTTCTTGGGGTCTTGGGTAAATGGGGACAGCTCAAGTGAGCAGAGGATGTTGGCTGGGTACAGGAATCGCTCCCAGGCTTCAGGGCTTTCCCTGGTGGCAACTAATCTCCAGCAATCCCCACCTCCCACTGGTCATACCCTCATGCGCTTCCTTACCATGCTTGGGAGAGTTGACTTGCATAACGAGTAGGCTACTTGGAAAATGATAGATCTTGACTTCTGAGCCTAGCTCATAAACTACCTCATGGCTACCATCTTGTTCTCTCGGATCCCTTACGATGTGGGTGGCCAGCTTGTAGGTGGTGACAGAGCAGGCCTGTGTAATAAGGACTGGAGGACCCTCTAGTCAGCAGCAGCCTTGTCAGTACATCACCATGGCAGCTGATGTTCCGGGCTCAGCCAAGCATCAGATGACTGCATTCCTGCCTGACCTTTTCCTTTGCTGTGACCTCCCTGAGAGACCCTGAGCCTGTTCCACCCAATGAAGCTGGGTGTAAATATTTGTTGTGTTAATCTGCTAGGTTTCGGGATAATTTGTTACCCAGCCACAGGTAACTAACAGACTGTCCTTGCCCGGGTGTAAGAGAGCAGGATTGAAGAGTGGGTTGAGTCTTAGAAAACCCTAGTCTTTGCTTTACAAGGACACTGGACAAAGTTCTTTGATTGCAAACAATAGAAACCAACCCTGCCTCACCAACCCAGTTGACTGGAAAGTTTGAGAAAGCCAAAGATTGAGAAATCTGAAGAACCAGGTCTGGAAAAAGCCAGGAAGCAGGCCCCAGCGCTGAGAGCTGGTCCTGTCCGCGTCCCTCAGCAAGGTCATGAGGACTCTGCTGGGGATTTCTCTGGGTTTTCCCCTTCCCTTCTGGGTGAGCAAGCTGTTAAGATTCAGATTGTAAGGGGAGAGCTGGTGGTTGACTAAGGATGCCTTACTGTGCCTCAGCCCAGTAATGGGATTATATCCAGGGGAGGAGAGGTGATGTCCAAGGAAAACTGGGGGCTTTTTCTAGAAAAGGGGACCATGGACCTCGGGGAAGAGTATAGAATAAGAAAATTTGGGATTTGGCACTCCCATGAGCCTCGGTAGCCACGGGCAAGCATTTCAGGTCGTCTTCTCTTCAAATCCCACAACCCCATGAGAAAGGAGTTTTGTTTGGTGGTAGTTTTATTTTGTTTTTAAATGAAGCCAGGCCAGGATTCAAATTTGGGCCTGTGACTATCCAGAATCCGTGGTCCACTCTTTACTGTCCAGTGGCATCAGAGCTTCTGCTTTGAAGACATGAATAAACATCAGTTACAAAACTGGCTTGTAGTCAGGGAAGAGTGGATATTTTTGATGAAGTGCAGTGCTGAGGCAGGGTGCGTGTTGGCGTGGGACACCTGCCTCCCATACCAGAGTACCTGATACGCTCTCGTGTCTACCTTCCTACTAAAGCAGACCTTGCAGGAGGTTGGTAATGACTCGAGAGTCCCTGTCACCGGATGGGAGACCCAGATGGAGTTCCTTGTTCTTGGTTCATGGCTTGACCCAGTCCCAGCTGTTGTGGGCATTTGAAGATTGAACTAGCTACATGCTGGGTCAATAGGCGCTCTCCCTCTCTCTCTCTTTCTCTCTCTCTCAGATTAATAAGTATTTTTGAAGTGCTAAGTTGATTGTGCAGCGTGCTACAACATGGATAAACCTCAAGGAGATAATGTGAAGTAAAGTATTAGTGACAGGGTACACACTTTAATCTGTTTCTGTGCATTACTCAGAAAGTCCCACCGCTAGAGACAGGAAGCACAAGGCTGGTTTCCAGGGTCTGAGGGAAGGCCTGCTTCCTGTGTAAGGAGTTGAAACTTTTCAGTCTTACAGGATGGGAAGTGTCCTGGAGCTGGAGGGGGTGTGGCCTGCCACAACACAATGATGTATTTGACAACACTGAACTGGTTTCCAAAAAATGGCTCAGCTGGAAAATTTTATATTTGTGTGTATTTTGCCACAATTTTTTTTAAAATACATGAAGTTATTGCTTCTTCCATGGAAATGGACTCGAACAAGCAGCTGTCTTTCTTGAGGCTTCTGCTTAGAATTTCTAGCCATGTTTGATGGGACTTTATGCTCTTTTTTTTGGTAAATATTTATTTACTTTTATGGGAAAAGGCAGACTTACAGAGAGAAAGATATTCCATCCTCTGGTTCACCCCCAAAGTGTCCACAATATTCCGAAGCTGAGCAGTCTGAAGCCAGGAGTCAAGAGCTTCTTGCAGGTCTCCCACGTGAATGCAGGGTCCCAAAGACTTGGGCCATCCTCTACTGCTTTCCCAGGCCATAATTGGAGAGCTGAGTGGGAAGTGATACTGCTGAGAGAAGAACCAGTGTCCATAAAGGATGCTGGCACTTGAAGGTTGAAAATTAGCTTGAATCACTGCACCACCTCCAAAGAAACTACTTTTGATTAAGACTTGAAAGTGAAAAAGGGGTCCGGCGCAGTGGCCTAGTGGCTAAAGTTCTCTCCTTGAATGTGCTAGGATCCCATATGGGCACCAGTTCTAATCCTGGCAGCCCCACTTCCCATCCAGCTCCCTGCTAGAGGCCTGGGAAAGCAATCGAGGACAGCCCAAGCCCTGGGACCTTGCACCCACATGGGAGACCTGGAAGAAGCTCCTGGCTCTTGGCTTCAGATTGGTGCAGCTCTGACTATTGTGGTCACTTGGGCAATGAGTCATCGACGAAGATCTTCCTTCCTATATGTCTGACTTTGCAATAAAAAAGTGAATAAATTAAAAAAAAAGTGAAAAAGTTGGGGAACAGATGGGGTGGTTGAATATGGATAGGATGTATGTTTAATGGGGCCTAAAATTAGATGTTAATCTTTTTGACTTGGGGTAAAATTCTCTACCTGGCCAGGAACCAGGATAATAAGTACTTAGCAACTGAAGACTGTGATTGAAGAGTCCAGTATAGGATGCTGTGCAGGCCTATCAGGGGCCTTTGCAGGCTCTCGGAGCTTTGGGTTGAGTTCTAAGATAGCAGAAAGAGTGTCCAGGTAGTGAGAGCTTTACCAAGTTGGACAGGACTGTGACCCAAGCTGGGAGCTGGGGAAGAGGCTGAGGTGGCTGCTGGGCATACAAGCTGAGGCGACAGCCCAGGAACCCTGCTTTATATCAGGGTGCCATCTGATGCCAGTGGCCAGCTCTCAATTCAAGAGATTGACTATCCCGTCAAACTGGAAGGTCAGGGTAAAGCAGACTGCAGGCTTGGGTAATTATGCATTGGGTGGCGCCAGTCAGAGCTCAGGGTCTCTCCATCTCTGCTGCCCTCAGCAGTACAGCAGTCCCAGGTTGGTTCTGCTCCCAGTCGGCTGCCAGAAGCATTCAGACCCCTCTTCACTCCCTCCTCCTCCAGATCTGGTCGGTGGAGGGTGACTTCCTATGGCTGTCTCCAAAGCAAGAACTCTCCTGTAAGCACCTTCCCTGCCTCAACTTCCCCCTTTCTGATTCCATAGATTGCTGCTGGGAAAGGGTCCCTGAAGGTCGGCCTGACGCAGAGCTCAGCAGATGTGGGGTCTGCTGTTTCTTGACTTGGGGACTGATGGACACCTGGACAAAAGTAAGGACTTGCTCAATGAGTGAAGCCAAGGAGCTGCAGAGCCCCTGGAACATTGTAAGCAGGGATGTGCTATGGCGGTATTCTTGTTGGGGCAGGCCTTGGGTGCAGCAATTGCCCAGGTCCAAGTCCCATCTCTGCTTTCCATCCAGTGTCCTGCCATGTACACCCAGGGAGGTAGCAGGCGATGGCTCATGTACTCGGTACCCTGTCACCATGTTTGCTCAGCATGGCCCTGCAGAGCTGAATGAGGGCTCCCCAGGAAATGATTCAGCCCCAAACCTCAGACCAGGGGTGGTAGAGGGCCTGCCTGTCCCATCTGTAGCGATCGAGGCAAGTTCATTTACCCTGCCTCCTGTTGTGTGACTGTCTAACTCAGGCCTTCAGGACTGGGGGAGGCCTCCAGCAGGACTGCCCATCTTACTCCTACCAGCCCGGTGCTAGTCTCCAGAAACAGCTTCACAGTGGCAGCCCAAGAAGCTGCTCAACCAGCTCACCATGATCCCACCAGGCGGACACATGGAGGTAACGGTGACAGCAATAGTGATGGCTGAACCACATGACCAATGTATTTAGCAGTGCTGAGCCTGACACTTAAACATGAGTAAGATGATGAATTGTACATATATTTTACTGCAGTTTTTTTAAAAAAGAAGAATATTAACCATCAGGGCTGAACAGATCCCACTCATGTCGGTCTGTTCTTCCACACTTGTTCAATCTGTTGATGCATGGTGTTCAGCCACAGCAGCTTTTTCTGGGTTCCTGGGCATGCTGTGTCCAGTCCTGCTGCAGTCCACATGCTCTCTCTAAGACACTGTGTCCTCTCCCACTGGCCCTGTTCTCTGCTCCATTTATCACATCCCCAGGGAGGCCCCTGGGGCCCAGTTAGAGCCCAGTAAGTATTGACTGAAGGCAAGACCGGACGTGCACCTGGTTGGATCTGGTGCTCTGGCTGTGCAGTGAAGCACGCAAGAGCTGGTTGCCCTGAAGCCACCCTACTTCGTGAGAATACTGATTTGCATTGTGGAGGAACTTCGGATGGTTTGTGGTTCTTATTTTTGCAAGTGAGGCACGTGATGTAAATGTGAGTGACAGTGTTTTGCATTTAAAAGGCTGTGCAGACTTAGCACTCGATGCTCATTACTATGTCCGGGGGTTTTCAGCTTTAAAACAGATCTGGGCACAGCGTTGGCGTCCTGGTCTTTCCTTCCAGGCCAGTGTCACTCGAAGCCCTGCCCTCCACCCTTGTCCCAATCTGATGGCCAAAAGGACAGCCCTGCCAAAGGGATGGGGCTAGAGAACGCCTCGTGGCTAAGGCCATACAGTACTGTCTTTATTTATCCATCTGATACATGTTCACTGTGTGTTGGGCCATGGTAGGCTTGAGGGTACAGAGGGATAGGACTGGACATTGATTTTGGGTGCCCAGTCCACAGTTGTCTGTTACCCCTATTTATTATTACTTGCTAAGCCTGTTAAGTGGGCAAGTGTCAGAGCAGCTGAGATGTCATCACCTGGGCCACCTGCAGCCCCCGTGAGAGTGCCCGATCTGAATGCTAGCTTCACTCCAATTCCAGCTTCCTGTTCACATGCGCCACGGGAGGTAGCAGATGATGGTTCAAGTACAGGAGTTCCTGCCACCCACACGGGAGACCTGGGTGGAGCTCCTGGCTCCTGGCTTGGGCCTCACCCACCCTGGGCTGTTGTGGGCATTTGGGGATTGAACTAGTAGGTGGAAGATGTCTCACCGTCAGTCCCTGTCTCTATTTCAAATAAATAATGACATTTTGAAATAGTGAACAGAAACTTGAAGGCTGTGCCTCAGAAAGAGCCTTTTTTTTTTAAGATTTATTTTTATTGGAAAGTACAGAGAAGAGAAGAAACAGAAACGAAAATCTTTAGTGTGCTACGTCACTCACTAGGCAGACGCAACCAGCTGGAACTGAGCTGCAACAGCTGAGCCGATCCGAAGCAGGAAGCCCAGAGTCTCTCAGGTCTCCCATGCAGGTGCAGGGTCCCGAGGCATTGGGCTCTCCTCGACTGCTTTCCCAAGCCACAGGCAGGGAGCTGGATGGGAAGCAGGGCCGCCGAGATTAGAACTGGTTCCCATATGGGATCCTGGCACATGCAAGTTGAGGACTTTAGCTGTTAGACTACTGTACCAGGCCTCCAGAAAGAGCCTGTTACTCCTAGACTATAGTGACAAGTTGGGAAATGGTGAGGCTCAGAACAAACTGATAGGCAGATTTGCTTATCCTTGGACGGGTCAACTAGGGGAACACTCCTTTCATTTGAATTCCATTTTCTTACATAAGCATGTTCCAAGCAATATTTGGGATACAATTAGGCTAGAAATAACATTTATCTGGGATTCTGCTATTTTATTTGCTAAACCTGGCAGCCTAACCCCAAGGTGCTGGGAGGACACAGCATCCAAAAGCATAGAGTGGGAAGAAGAGGTACGAACTCCACATGACTTCCAGCTTCGAGCTGGGCAGGAGGTCCAGGAGTCAGGCTCCGTGCATCGGTATTTTGTGCCTGTTAGGTATTAAATGTTTGCTCTTAGACACTGTCCTGTCTAAGAATTTGGTGAGGCAGGATGCAGACAACATGAAACAGGCAGTGGGAACAGACAGCAGCGTGTATAGGCAGGGGCATGGGGACCCAGAGTGCCCATGGGGTGCCAAGGGTGGCCTCAGGTCAGCTGTGCCCGGTCAGGCCCAGTACTGGTGCTGGTGCTGGGGATACAGGCTTGAGCAGCTCCAGGCCTTTGTATATGCTAATCTCTGCCTACCCTTTCGTAGACCTCAGCTTTATCTTTTCTTTTTTCAGATTTTTCTTGGAAAGGCAGATCAGATTTACAGAGAAAGATCCTCCATCCACTGGTTCACTCCCCAGTCATGCGACGGCTATTGCTGAGCCAATCTGAAGGCAGGAGTTTTTTCTGGGTCTCCCATGCCAGTGCAGGGTCCCAAGGCTTTGGGCCAGGGAGCTGGACAGGAAGTGGAGCAGCTGGGACAGGAAACAGCACCCATTTGGGATCCTGGCGTGAGAAAAATGAGGATTGAGCCATTGCAGTGGGCCCTGTCTTCATTTCTTCATCCAGTGGGCTCCCCATCTTTCTTGGACTGGACCAGGTGTCCTTGTGCATTTGTGCTCACCGACTGGACTGTGGTCCCCTAGACAGGAGCCACATCCATGCTCTCATCTCCCTGTGTCCCCATCTATGAAAGAGAAATGTGTGTGTTAAGTTAATCAATGAATGAACTCCTAGGTTACTAGACAACTCGGGTGCCTGGCAAGAGCCAGGCAGGCAATGTAATGAAAGATTAACTTTGGCTCCACATGGTAGCCTAGTAGCTGAAGTCCTGGCCTTGCATGCGCTGGGATCCTGGTGGCCCACCTTCCCATCCAGCTCCCTGCTTGTGGCTTGGGTAAGCAGTCAAGAATGACCCAAAGCCTTGGGATCCTGAACCCAAGTGGGAGACCTGGAAGAGGCTCCTGGCCCAGCTCAGCTCAGCTCTGGCCGTTGTGGCCGCTCAGAGAGTGAATCATTGAACAGAAGATCTTTTCTGTCTGTCTGTCTTCTCTGTATATCTGACTTTCAAATAAAAGTAAATCTTGTAGGAAAAAAAAAAGATTAACTGTCCGCCGTGCCACCATTTTATTTGGTAGCCCCATTTCCTCCAGGGAAGAGAGGGGGTAAGTTTTGCCAGGTTAGCCTGATGGGATGCAAGGAGACCTGCACTGCACAGGTCGGAGCTGGGGGGCGGAACCCGTTGGTAGGCGTGGTCAATCGCGCCCCCGCCCCGTCACGTGCCGGGCTGCGCCTGCCGCGTCGGCAGCCGGGGAGCGCGCAGGCGGCGGCAGCTGGAAGGCCGGGTACCGGTGCTGGCCGCTGCTGTGGGGCTGGGCTGATGGCGGCGACGGCGGTGGCGGCGGGGACGGGGGCGACGGCGGGGACCGAGTCATCCGGGGGACCCCCGGGGCCGGCGGCGGCGCTGGAGCTGTGGCTCAGTGAGTAGCCTGGGCCGCCCCTCGGCGAGGGTCAGTGCGGCGTGTGAGGCCTCCTTCCCCGCTGCCCGGGGCCTGCCTCCGGCGGGGAAGGCCAGCCAGCGGCCTCGAGCGCAGGATCGCCAGGGCTGCAGACCCGCCGCTGCCCAGCCCCGGCTCCGGCTGCACGGCGGCCGGCGTGTGTTCGCAGGGCTTTGCCCAGCGCTGTGCCCAAGGCCCTCCTCAGGACCCCGGGGTAGCACCGATTGTCCGCCGCGGGTTATCGGGCAGGACACGCAGGCGGTGCACGGACGCTGCTGCCTTTAATGTCATAACAGGCCTTTATTCCTTCTGTGTGTGTTTCTCCCGCCAGACTTCTTAGGTTGGGCTTCCCGGAGCCCTAGGGGATTGGGGTTGGCGTGTTTGTGGCCCCCTTTACCAAGGAGGAATTGAGAGTGGAAAGGGATAAAATGCCCCTCCCCGCTACACGCGCACACTTTGTGTTGGGCTGTGGGAGGGCCTGGGGATGCTGAGACGCCTAACCCAGCCCGGCGATGTCCTTGCTCACCGACTCCGTTTGGACACCAGCAGCAGCTGGTTAACGGGATTGGGGGAGGGGCGACTGTGGTGCTGGGGGTGGGGAGCTGCCGGTCACCGTTGCAGGCTGAGGATGAACAGTTCTGAGGGTGCATTCTGGCCCCAAGGAGTCATCCAGGGTGAAGCCCCGAGAGTGGGGAGTGTGTGGAGAAGAAGGTGCAGGCCTGACTGGGGCAAGGGGGGCTGGCATCCCTCGGGGGTCAGCTACAGGAAGGCGGTTCCTCCCTGTTCTCTTTTGGCGTGGGGGGGGGGGGGCTGTTGGGCCGAATCCAGCCAGGGCAGTGGGATCCGGCAAGCTTGTTAAAGGCGCCGCCTGTAGCCCAGAGGAATTGGTTTTGGAGAGTTGTACTGAGAGGTGATTAAAAGCTCTCTTGGCGGTGTTTACCGGCCGCAGCAGGAGAGCAGGGACGAGTGGTAGGGCTGATTCTTGCTGGAGCTCTGGAGTGGAGTCTGGCGGGCTTCCCGGGTTTCAGGGTCACATAAATGATTGTTAGGGGAGCCTGGGCTGGGAGGAGGAGCCTGCTGTGTGGCTAGCACGGCTGCAGCTGCAGCTGAGAGATGCTCCCCAGGCAGTTTCGGTCAAAGAGGAGGTTTGGGAGTCTCCGGTTGCCTGGCGACACTGTATTCTTAAGATTTATTTATTTGGGAGGCAGATACATCCCATTTGCTATTCACTCCCCAAATATCCACAATAGCCAGGGCTGGCCAGGCTGAAGCCAAAAGTCAGGAACTCCATCCAGGTCTCCCATAGGGGGAGACAGGGCCCACCAACGCTTCGACCTCCCAGTACATTGGCAGGAAGCTGGATCTGAAGTGGAGGAGCCAGGACTTGGACCCCAGCCCCTGTGGAAAGCCCCAGTATTGATGAGCAGATGGGAAGAGCAGAGGAGGAAAAGGGGCTGGCATGGTGGTACAGTATGTTAGACCACTGGTTACAATTCTGTCTTCGCATATTGGAGCCTACCTAGTTCAAGTCCCAGCTGCTCCACTTGTGGTCCAACTCCATGCTGATTTTCCCATGAAAGCAGCAGAAGATGGTCCAAGTGCCTGGATCTTGTCCACCCACATGAGACCTGAGTGGAGTTCTGGGTTCCTAGCCCTATGTGAAGTGAACCTGAGATGGAAGACCTCTGTCTGTCCCTCTTGCTCTGTCATTCTGCCTTTCAAATACATAAAATTGACCTTTTTTTTTTTGTTGTTTAAATTTTTGAGAGTGAGTAGGGAGAAGCTGGAGAGCAGGGAGGTGCAGGTGGGGTGTGGTCGGTACTCTGCTTATGGATGGAGCGTGCTGAGAAGGCACAGCTCTGAGCTTGGGAACCAGCAGGTCACCCGTGAGTTCTCTTGGAGTTGGACCCAGACAGTTGGGAGGCAGTGTGAACGGCTTTGACAGGTCACATGGTAACAGCTCATCCAGAGGGAGGCCAAGAGGAAGTGTCTGGACTGAGGTGGCCCAAGCAGCTCCAGCTTCTTTGGGGGGGATGCTGTCCAAAGTGGCCGGCCCCTCTGGTCTACGAAGGAAGGCTGGAATGTGTATGCCTGTGGGAAGGTGTGCTTGAGTGTGGGAGAGGGGAGAAGGTATGAGGGGGAGTTTGAATATAAAGGAGTTTGCAAGGAGGAAGGATCAGGGGGTCTTCTACCGGGATGTTCCTTGAGGATGATGGTGTTGGTCCTCTGCAGGGGACGTCCAGGTGCTGGAGGAGAAGGAGGCCAGAGCTGGAAGGGCTGCCCCAGGCAGAGGGAAGGCAGTAGTTTTGAGTATTTAGGGAAGGAGATCAAGAGGACTGCACGTGGAAGTGAGCTATCAGTTCCACAGCCCCAGTTGCTGAGCGCTGGGGGCTGAGGCGGAAGTTAGCAGATTGGAAACAACTTGTGAGAGAAACTGGAGTCTCCCTCCCCCAAGTATCGCCCAGCCTCTGCGCCCCTGACCCTGGGAGCCTGCTCATTCACTGCCTCCCCGCCAAGACCACTAGATGCCAGTAATACATCTCCCCTTCCAAATCTTCCTTTTTAAGCTATTTTATATACATTTTAATCAAAACATCAGATTTACAGAGGGAAGGCGAGACAGAAAGATCTTCCATCCACTCACTGGTTGACTCTCCAAATGGCTGCAACAGCCGGAGCTCAGCTGATCCAAAGCCAGCAACCTGGAGCTTCTTCCTGGTCTCCCATGTGGGTGTAGGATCTCAAGGCTTTGGACTGTCCTCGACTGCTTTCCCAGGCCACAAGCAGGGAGCTGGATGGGAAGTGGAGCAGCCGGGACACAAGTGCCTGAGGATTGGTCAAGCCCGGCTCACTGACAGATCTTACCTGAGCACGCAGGGCAGTGGTGTTATTAAGATGAGAACAGAAAGGCTTGGAGTTGTGGAGCATCAGAGGTGTGAGTGCATGTAGCGCCCTTAAAATAGTGCCTGCCAGTGGCAGGGCCAGTCAGTGCTTGCTGTTCTTATCTCTGTTGTAGTTTAAGTGGCTGAGCACTCACTTCTGGTTTAGCCCAGACATCAGGAGAAGGAAAGAAATGAATCCCTGTGGTGGACTGGGCTCGCCCAGGAGCCCACAGTAGGGTGGAGATTCTTGTCCTGTCTTGAATTTGCTGTCTGCCCTGTCCTTGCTGTGTAGCCAGCAGAAATCGTTTATTTTTCCCATTGACTGACAGAAAGCTGTGGTTTTCCTGCCTGTTGGTCCAGGTTAGACCATACGTCCATATTGGGCTTTGTATCCATGGGGGGAGGGGGCGGTGAAGATGGCCAGGAGGAAGAAACATGGGGATGCAGACCCCTAGGGTGGGTACAGAGTGAAAGTACACCCACCTAGACTCGCCCATGGCATTCCCCCAAGGGAACATCGAGGGGTGGGGACTCTTTAAAAATACGCTCAGCAGGGCTGGGCTTGTGTATAGTAGGTTAAGCCTGCTATGATGCCTGCATTCCATATGAGCACTGGTTGGTGTTCCTGCTGCTTCACTTCCCATCCAGCTTCCCGCCGATGGCCTGGGAATGCAGTAAAAGGTGGCCCAAGTGCTTGGGCCCCTGTCACAAGTGTGGAGGCATGAGAGAAGCCCCTGGCTTCAGCCTGGCCCAGCCCTGGCTGTTGCAGCCATCTGAGGAATGAACCAGTGGATGGAAGGCCTTTCTCTCCCCCTCTCTGTAACTCTTTCAGTGTTTTTGTTTTTTTTTTTTTTTAAGAAGTAATAAACAGTACAAACAGTGGTTCTGTGCTCTCTGCTCACTGCCTCTCCTGCCCCAGCCTCATGTGACTGCAGGTAACACTGCTCTCCTCCCTGGGTGGACGTGCTGGAATTCACTAGCCCACCCTCTCTTGTGCTGTTTGTAAAAGCAGTGATTGGTCCTCCCATTCTAGTATCTTGCCTTTCTCCAACCCTACTTTCTTGCTTCCCTTGAGGCTCTGGGAAGGCCAGGCTTGCAGTCTGTTAATAATACAAGTTTTTTTGTTTGTTTTGGTTTTTTTTTTTAAGATTTTTTTTTCCTGGAAAGTCAGATTTACAGAGAGAAGAGAGAAGAAGATCTTCCATCTGTTTGTTCACCTTCCCAGTGGCCACAATGGTCAGAACTGAGCATAAGCAAAGCCAGGAGCTGAGCCGATTTGAAGCCAGGAACCAAGACCTTTTTCTGGATCTCCCACATGGGTGCCGGGACCCATGGCTTTGGGCCATCCTCTGCTGCTTTCCCAGACCACAAGCAGGGAGCTGGATGGGAAGTGGAGTATCTGGGATATGAACCAGTACCCATATGGGACACTAATGCATGCAAGATGAGGACTTTAGCCAGCTGAGCCCTCACACCCGGCCCTGTAATTCGAGTTTCTTGCAGACTGAGTGTGTTCTCTGGGAGCCAAGCCTGTTCTCTGCATGCACCCCTAGGGAAGCACTCTGGGGTGCGCTAGCTGCTGAGGGCATGAATCCTGCAGCCTCAGGGCTCCCCCATGCTGGGGTCATGATCCTGGGAGTTGCCAGCTGCCAAGAGATAAGTTGGCTACAGAGCTAGTCACAGTCCAAGGAACCATTTCACATACAACCAGAGTTCTCAGTTGTTGGCTTAATCCTCTGACTTGTAGCAAGTACCATGTGAATCACACACATGTGGCTGTTATTAAGCATGTGTGAGGGGCTTTCAAAAAATTTATGGAGGAGGAAAAAAAAAGTTTGTGGAGAGTCCAGCACAATTTAGCCTAGTGGTTAAATCCTCACCTTGCATTAGCCAGAATCCCATATGAGCGCTGGTTTATATCCTGGCTGCTCCACTTCCCATCCAGCTCCCTGCTTGTGGCCTGGGAAAGCAATCGAGGATGGCCCAGAGCCTTGGGACCCTGCACCCACGTGGGAGACCTGGAAGAGGCTCCTGGCTTCAGATTGATTCAGCTCCAGCTGTTGTGGGCACTTGGGGAGTGAACCAGCAGATGGGAGATCTTTCTCGCTCTCCTTTTCTCTATAAATCTGACTTTCTAATTTAAAAAAGTTTGTGGAAAATGGAATTAAAATGATTATTTTGGTGCAAAAAATATCTTGAAATCTGTTTATATAATGGGGTCTGAATAGTTCATGGAAAATGTATATTGAAGAAAAAATTATGCACAGACTCCAAGATTTTTTACACTCAACTACTTTTTCTTAAAAAACGATTTTATTTTTATTGGAAAGTCGTTTACAGAGAGGAAGATCTTCTGTTGGATGATTTACTCCCCAAGTGGCTGTAACAGCCAGAGCTGAGCCAATCAGGAGCCAGGAGCTTCTTGTTTTCTCTGAGCTTTGTGGAGTCCCCTTGTGTAGGGCCATAGAGTAATACTTGGGACCCCGTGCCTGCTTTCTCCCACCCCTGCAGATGCACCCTGTCTTCTCTGGTGGCAGTTTCTCCTGCAGCAGTGAGTGGGGGATTTCCCTGCAAGGCCTGTGGGGCCCTGGCAGCTCCTGGGAGCAGCAGATGGTGTCAGCAGCCTGATGGGACCCAGCTGCTGGGCCTCCAGTGGCGGTGGGTGGGGGTGAGGGCTGTTGTTTCCTGGAGTGTCTCACAGCAGACTGTGTGTGTGGAGACAGTTGTTTCAGAAGTGACACAGCCACCTCCTGGCAGCAGCCATGTGTCCAGCCAACTGGGCAGACGCTGCGTAGTGCATTCATTCCAAAGATAGCAGTGCCAAAGATCCCGCCCCAGATCCCCCCCCCCCCCCCCCCCCCCGCCAAGGAAGCTAGCAGTGCAGCTAGCAGCGTTCCTGAGAAACTCTGGGCAGGAAAGCAAGGCCAGTTCCCAAGAGGAGGCCCCCCCTGCTTTTGTCAAAACAAGCCGAGTAAAAGGAAAACAAACAAAACCCTGCCTCCTAGGAACTGTGGAGACCTTGGGGCTTGGGGGCTGAGTCTGTTGTACTCTGCAGTGGGCTGGGATTGTCTCTGTGTAAAATGGGGGCGGTGGGAGCCCATATAGTGGTGTGCTGTGACTCAATGGCTAAATCTTCGCCTCGAACTCTCTGGGATCCCATGTGGGTACCAGGTCGTATCTTGGCTGCTCCACTTCCCATCTAGCTCGCTGCTTGTTGCCTAGGAAAGCAGTAGAGGATGGCTGAAAGCTTTGAGACCCAGAAGAAGCTCCTGGCTGCTGGCTTTGGATCAGCTCAGCTCCGGTCATTGGGGCCACTTGGGGAGTAAACTAATGGACAGAAAATCTTTGTCTCTCTGCAAATCTCCCTTTCCAAGAAAATAATGAATCGATCTCTAAAAACAAAAGTGGCCCCAATGTGTCAGTAAAGGTAACAGTGATGTTTCCATATTCAATGACAAAAAAAGATGTGTTGGGGTGCTCAATCCAGCCCCAGTTATGCCAAGAACATGGCGTGGTGATGGCCCACAATAAGGAATCTTCCAAAATGACACCTGTAACTTTTTTTTTTAAGATTTATGTATGAAAGAGCAAGGGAGAGACAGAGATCTTCCAGTCTCCAGTTCACTCCCCAAATGGCTGCCTTGGTTCGAACTGGGCTGATATGAAGCTGGGATCCAGGAGCTTCTTCCAGGTCTCCCATGTGGGTGCAAGGTCCCATGGCTTTGGGCCATCCTCTGCTGCTTTACCAGGCCATAACAGGGAGCTGGGTTGGAAGTGGAGCAGCTTGGAACAGGAAGTGGTGCAAATATGTGATGCTGGCACCACAGGGTGGAGGATTAGCTTGCTACACCCCTGTGCTGGCCCTATAGGTCTGGCAGCTGTTACTTAGTTTTGAGCTGTGTTGAAACTTCATCAAATCCACAAGACATAGATTCTAGCAAATAAAAAATAAAAGAAACTGATTTGCAGTTAGGAGACCTCTCTGCTGCTGTTCCTTGACTTGTTCAGAAAATGACCTTGGAGGCCGCTTCTTTCTCTAAAGGCTGGTGCCTGGTAAGGGCCGGATTCTGGCAGGTGAGCTTGTTCCCACCCCCTTTCTGAACTGGACTTGTGTTTACCTGTTGCAGTCAGAATTCCTTTGAAGTATCAACCTTGACCTAACCAGTGTAGAATTACTTGGTGGAGTTGAAAGGCAGATTCTAAGACCTACAGCTTTACATAAATGGTGTGGCAAGTAGCCACTGGCAAGTCTGACTTCTAGGGGTCCAGTTCTTCTGGGAATATCAAGTGTGTTTGTAACTTAACAGATTGGGTTTATGGGGACCTAACTCCATTGTAAGTCACACACAGCTGTGGTTGTGTGGCTTCTGCCTTCAGGAGTTTTATTCTTGGCTTCTGTCAGGTATGGAACAGTAATGAAGGGTTATCGATTACTTACCACATACTGCCATAGGACACTCACTGTCTCCTTTAAATCATAGTTCTGGGCCCGGCGTGGTGTCCTAGTGGCTAAAGTCCTTGCGTTGAACACACTGGGATCCCATATGGGCACTGGTTCTAATCCCGGCAGCCCTGCTTCCCATCTAGATCTCTGCTTGTGGCCTGGGAAAGCAGGCGAGGACGTCAGCGAAGGCTCGTGCCCTGGGGTGACTACAGTCCTTGATGACCAGCAGGGAGGGAGGGGCCAGGGCTGGAGCTGTGGGGAACCGTCTTCTGGTGGAGATGGAGGAAGTGGCTGTTTGGGCACAAGGAGTAACAGCCCAGCGCCTTCACTTCCAATTGCTAGGACAGGGCTGCATGGTGCAGACTGCAGGCCAGGCTGCATGGAGGGTATCGGGAATTTTATGAAAGTCTGAGCAACCTCTGGATAGTCGTCGATTTCTCCCATCCACCTTGCGGGGCTGGGGTGGGGGCATCCTGCCCTGGGACAGTGAGGAAGGCACGTGCAGGCCGACCTCTGCTTTGCTTAATTGATTCACTGGCTCACTCGCTCGCTCGTGGCAGACGCGGTGCTTGGTGGGTGGCCCAGGCATGGTGGCCGCAGTCATGATCTACCTGCCTCTCTGTGACAGGTGTGTGTCATCACAGATGGAGAGGAGGTCGTATGTGTCTTTGTATCACGTTTTAACTACGGTTTTAAATTTTTTTCTTGACAGACAAAGCCACAGACCCAAGCGTGGCACAGCAGGATTGGTCAGCTATCCAGAACTTCTGTGAGCAGGTGAACACTGACCCTAACGGGTAAGGCGAAGCCTCCCACACACCTGGCTTTGGGGACCCCCTAGGCTGCACACAGGCCTGCATCTCAGGGCTGTGCTGGGGGTAGACTTTTCTTCCTACCTTCCCTGTTTCCAACAATACAGTGGAAACAGTAGTTTTCTAAGATTAACAAGTTTATATGTGTGTGTGTGTTAGGATGGTCATTAGCAACTCTCAAGTACTTATGAGTATTTTGCGTAGTATAATAAAACACTGCAGATTCCTGCTGGAGTGTAGCTGGGGTATGTAAGGGTACATATCATAATAAAACCTCGTCCTTTTTGTGTCATAAAAATGAAGGGAAAGGGCTGGGTTTCATTTGAGATGTTTCCCATACAGCTACATTGGACCTGAAGTATTTGGGGCCTGCGTGCAGATGTTGCCTCCCCGTGGTACTGAGTAACTGAGCTCTTCTGAAGTGATCCCAGAGTTGGGGCATACTGCCTGCCTAAGACCTGGCTCCACGTGGGCTGTGAGGCTGGACCCCAGGCACAAGGAGGCCCTGGCCACGTCAGTGAGGGCTGTGGGAATTGGTCCTTGGCTGGGACGCATGCGTGGGGCCGTGTGCAGTCATGTGGCACCTGTGCACTGGGACTCCTGCTCCTGGGGAGCGGCGGTGGAGTGCCTGCCTGTTCCTCCCTGCCCAGTCCGGGTCTGTCTGTTTTCCTTCAGTTCCACACATGCACCCTGGCTCCTGGCCCACAAGATCCAGTCTCCACAGGAGAAGGAAGCGCTGTATGCCCTAACGGTGAGTTTGATTTGCCTTGTACTGATGCTCTGAGAGGGAGTCTGCCTGTAGCACTGTCCTGCTGGGGGTTCACCCTCAAGCCTCGCACAGCAGGCTAGAGGGAGACTGGGGCCAGGCAGCCCGTCCTGGAGTAGGGCTGGGCCTGCTTTGGGAGATGGGAAGAAAGAAAGGAAGGGTTTCTTCTAGGCAGAGTGACAGAAAAGGAGAAATGTGAGGTCTTGCATTTGCTGTGGTTCTAAATGGCCACGTGGCTGGAACTGAGCCAGGCTGAAGGAAGCTTAGCGCCTAGAGCTCTGTCTGAATCTCCGACCTATAGGTGGCAGGAGCAGAAGCCCTTGGGCCATTTCCTGCTAGTTTCCTGGCTGCATTAGCAGGGAGCTGGATCAGAACCAGAGCAGCTAGTAGTTGAAATGGTGCTCCAACACTGGGATATAGGATGCTGGCATTGCCAGTGGCAGCTCAGCCCACTGTGCCACAACGTCAGCCCCAGGAAGACTTTACATTCCTATGTGTCCTTCTTAGACCAAGACTGACAAGTCCAGGTCTAATAGGGACAAGTTGGTGACACAGATGAGCGAAATCATTGGGCAAAGACTGTAACACCAGAGAGCAGTGCTCTGCCTGGGTGGGTGCTTGTGTTTGAGGGGAGCCTGGATGCTACCAGGCGTGAAATTGAACCTAAAAATGCTAGAATTTGCTGTTTCCCTGCTCCCCCCAAGAGAAACTGAAATCCAGAATTTCAAATGAATTCTTTGGTTTTTAAAAGTTGATCACAAATTTGACAGGTTGAAAATCACAGCAGCAAGTGCAGTGGCTCAATGCAAGCACCAGATCCCATCTGGGCACCAGTTTGTGACCTAGCTGCTTCACTTGCTATCCAGTTCCGTCCTTGTGTCCTGGGAAAGCAGTGGGAAGATGGACCAAGTCTTTGGGACCTTACGTCCATGTGGGAGACCTGGAGGAGGCTCCTGGTTCCAGGCTTCGAGTCGGCTTAGCTCCGACTGCTGCAAATCTGCCTATGCAATAAAAATAAAATCTTTTGAAAAAGAAAGAAAGAAAGAAAACCACAGTGTGGACCTGGTGGGTGCCAGTGGGTGAACTGGTAGGGCTCCTCTCAGGTGCCAGTACCAGGTGTCTGCCTTTGGGGAAGGGCTAGTTTTGCCTACCCACAGGATCTTTTTCAAAGGCAGGGTGACCTCAGGGTGCACACATACACACACCCCTCTCAGCTCTTCCCTGGGTGCTGCAGCCCTGTTGATCTCTGCGTGGTGGTGGTTTTCATGGGTAATGGGCAGGGCTAGCTGTGGCCGAGTGGGGCGGGCAGCAAATGCTCTTCAGCTCTGAGGTGAGCCCACGCTGCCAGCCCTCCTCTCACGGGGTTCTGGGGTTGTGCAGGTGCTGGAGATGTGCATGAACTACTGTGGAGAGAAGTTCCACAGTGAGGTGGCCAAGTTCCGCTTCCTCAATGAGCTGATCAAGGTGTTGTCCCCAAAGGTGAGTACCCGGGCTGTCCCCGTCCTCTGTGCCATCCCTGTACCCAGCCTTCAAACTCCTGTGGCGTTTCTCAGGCCAGGGGGCAGACTTGGGCGTGGAGAGAACCTGCCCACCTGTCTTAACTCTTGGAAGGAGGTCAGGCAGGTGACAGTGCTCTCCTCGTAGGCTAGAATGACCCCTTCCCTCCCGCGCTGGTGCTTAAGCTTTGGGTCTGACTGGCAGAGGAGACGGGGTCAGGGGATGTGAGCTTGGAGGCACAGGTTTCCTGGCAGAGCTGGTGACAGACATCAGGTGTGACTTGCTATGTCATACCCTCCTACCTTGTGCTTGGCATCTTTCCTCCTGGCCCTCTCGGCATGCCCCAGCTTTGTGTGAACCCACCATTGTTGCGTTCCAGCAATGTTCCTGACACCTTTTGTGCCTCCCACAACTCAGTTCAGCTCACACTAAGGGCTCAGTCCTGTCTGAATGTGAGGCAAGCTATGAGACTTGGGAGTCTTTGTGTCCCCCTGTCCCCTGCAGCAGCTGTGATGTGCTGCCCACTGCAGGTGGCAGGGTCCCCATGACCCCTCCTCCTGGCTCTGACCTTCCCTAGGATGTGCCACAGCACAAAGGAAAGCCGGGTGCTTTCTTCTATTCTATTGTGAAGACTGCAGAGGGAAGTAACCTAGAGGGCAGGGTGTTTGTGCTGGAGACATGGGGCACAGTGCCCACTGACTGACTTAGCCCCCTATGTGGTGGATTTTATTTGGGGGATTATTATTATTATCATTATTATCATTATTATCATTTTTAGTGAGGACAAAGAAAGAATATATGCTCCCACCCACTAATTCATTCCCCAGATGCTCTTGGAGTAGACAGGACTGCGTCCCTGTCTGAAACTCAGTCCAGATCTCCCACCGGAGTGAGGGGACCAGCCACCTCTCAGATTCTGTATTCACAGGAGACCTGGGATCAGGAGCCAGAGCTGAGAATTACACCCAAAGCACTTTGAGGAGGGACTTGGGTTTCTTAACCAATGTTTTCATAGCCAAGCTAAACATCTGCCCCTGTGTGGGCTCTAATTAGAACAGCTCTGGAAGTTGATGGCTTGAAAGCCAGCAGGGGGCTGGGGCTGGGGCTGTGTGCCATATGCTCTGGCCCTTGGCAGCTCTTGCCTCTGGAACTTAACCAGCCCAGAAGTGGAGTGCCAGTTTGCACGCTTTGTAAAGTCACGTCTGCCTCTCTTCCTTTCAGTACCTAGGTTCCTGGGCCACAGAAAAGGTTAAAGGAAGAGTCATCGAAATTCTCTTTAGTTGGACAGTCTGGTTTCCAGAAGATATCAAGATCCGAGATGCTTATCAGATGCTCAAGAAACAAGGTCTGACTCTGGTGTTTGTTATGTTTCCTTTAGACTCTGTGTCCTTTCTTCTTGCTTTTTTATATGCCTTGCAATGTTTTGTCGAAAGCTAGACATTGTGCTTGGAACTGTGACTAAGGGAGGGAGTCTTTGTTTCTGTGAGCAGACTTCCTTTGGGCAGGCAAGGGGTAAGCTGAGTTGGAGATTTTGGTTGCCTTAGCTGCCTTCGTTATTAGCAGATCCCAGATTCCTGTGGCTTAGCATGTGTTTCGGTTGGGCCTGATTTCCTGCTCTGCTTTTGGCTGTTAGTATTCCTCTGTTGTGCTCCTGGAAAGGGGATCTTTCTTCTTGCTTCTGCCTCTCTACACTAGACAGCTCCGGCGGGGTGGGCCTCTGTTGTAGTTGTAGGTCTTAGCTGGATGTATTTATGATCCTGTTCCACCCCAGGGAGGCCTGTGCTGGGGGCGTAGTGCCTGCCCCACCCCAGGGTGTTCTTTCTCAGCTACAGTGGGTTTCCCCCAGTGCTGTAAACGCTACAGGATCTGGAGCCCCTCCCCAGCAGGTGAACGCTTTTGTTCCTTGTAGAAGGAGTGAGAGAGGGAAGGAGGGATTTAGCTGGGCTTCAGGCCTTTTCTGTTCTCGGTGAGTCCCTGGCAAGGCCCATGGGGAAAAGAGCTTAGTTCTTTATATTGCGTCCCTCTGAGATTCTGTGTATTCTCCGAGGCTCACACCGGGCTGTCAGCTGTTCGTAGACAGTCTGGGCTGAGTTATTCCTAGAAGTGTTGGTGCTTGCCTCTCCTTGGTGGCGCTTTTCCTTAGATTTCAGAGTTGTTTGTTCTTCCTCAGTCTCGGCTCTCCGATGGGCTCAAGGGGGTTGTAGGTTCGCAGGTGGTCTGGCCTTGGGCCCCTGTCACCTGGCTTTGTGCATCCTGTGAAGGAGCTGGGAGTATGCGTTTCTTTTACATTCTGCTTTTCAGAAGCAAAACTCAGCTTCAGGGTGGGCTGTTTTCTTCTGCCGCTTGCAGTCAACAGCGGACACCTGATTAGAGATCCCGTGCTCTTTCCCGGGGCCTGGGTGGTTGTGCAGCTGCACACACTATCAGTGCCTATGAGGCCCATGGGGCACAGGCCGTGAGTCTCTGGCTCTGTTCTCACAGGTTTGGCTCTGATGCCCCTGACTTCATGATGGTTTCTCGGATTCTCTTGAGACAGAATGCTGAGCTTTAGTTACACCATGGGCCTTCTGCCGACGCTACAGTGTTTTCCTAACTGAACTTGCCCTGTGTCCTGCTGGAGACTTTAGATACTCGTGTCAATAGCCTAATTTTGTGAATTGCATGTTTTAGGGATCATCAAGCAGGATCCTAAACTGCCGGTGGATAAAATCTTACCCCCACCTTCTCCTTGGCCCAAGAGCTCCATCTTCGATGATGATGAGGAGAAATCAAAGGTAAGGACTCCACGCTGAAGGCAGCGGCTGCATGGAGTGGGATCAGAGACCCCTTCTCTTAGGGACTGTCCTGAGAAAGCCCCGTGATCCTGGCCTGAAGTGTTGGGCATGTGTGGGGAGGTGGGCTGGTGGGTTTTCCACATATGGTCTGCGTGGACTGGCTTGCTGGCATGTTCCTCTTCCTTGTCTGGGCAAGGGTTTTCCTGGAGAGATGCTCCCCAGGATGAGCTGGTGGGAGAGTGGCTCAGCGGCCCTGGTCAGGTGCCATGTGGCTGGCACTGGGCTGGGGAATGCAGGAGAGCAAGGGACTGCTGGTATGTTGGTTCAGCTCTCCCCCCCTGCCCCCTTCATTTGGTGGGCAGAGTTAACACACAGAATCTTTTTTAAAAATTTTTTAAGATTTATTTATTTTTAATGGAAAGCCAGATATACATAGAGGAGAAGAGAGAGAGAGAGGAAGGTCCTCCGTGTGATGATCCACTCCCCAAGCGACTGCAACGGCTGATGCTGTGCCGATCCGAAGTCAGGAGCCAGGAACCTCCTCCAGATCTCCCACGCCGGAGCAGGGTCCCAAGGCTCTGGGCCATCCTCCACTGCTTTCCCAGGCCACAAGCAGGGAGCTGGATGGGAAGTGGAGCTGCTGGAATTAGAACCGGCACCCATGTGGGATTCCGGCACGCTCAGGGCAAGGTCCCCAACCACTAGACCACGCCGCCGCACCCTATACACAGAATCTTCCATCCACTGGTTTACTCCCCAAATGACTGCACTGGTTGGGGTACATAGTTCGAAGCCAGGAGCCAGAAGCTTCTTCTAGTTCCCCAGGTCCCTCAGCTAAAACTTTCCTCCAGCTCTTCCAGATGTCCCCCAGGGGATATGATCTTGCCAACTCTTCTCACTGCCCCCTCCCTAATGAGCACCAGTCACCCGTGTTGTGGCATCACTGTGACGGTCTGTAAGCTGATGGTGGGAGAAGCGTGGGCTGCTGCTCTGGGCGATGTCTGTGTGCATGACGCCACTGCTCAGACCAGAGGCCCCACCTGCTTTTTCTGTGTTCTCTCCTCAGCTCCTGACCAGGCTGCTCAAGAGCAGCCACCCCGAGGACCTGCAGGCGGCCAACCGGCTCATCAAGAACTTGGTCAAAGAGGTGGGCATCCTCCCCTCAAATCTAGAGGACCTGCACGTGACAAGGACTGAGGGGCAGCGCGTGTGGCTGAGCATGTGGCTGAGCAGTTGGCTGGGAGCAGAGCTCGGGTCTGGGGCTGCCTGCAGGCCACCTAAGGGCACAGCTTCCTACACAATCACGCTCCTGTGCCTCCCAGCCACTCGCCGTGGTGCCTGGGCACCTTCTGACTGGGGCACTTTTGTCCACTGTGTGAGCACCCCCCTCACCCAAGTCTCCAGACTTCCGTGTGCCCACCCGCCCCCCACTTCCTTCTTCAGGCTCTGCCCAGGGCTTTTGCTCCCTCACATTCTCTTCCTTCCACCCCCTCCCAAAAGGAGCAGGAGAAATCGGAGAAGGTGTCCCGGAGAGTGAGTGCGGTGGAGGAAGTGCGAAGCCACGTGAAGGTGCTGCAGGAGATGCTGAGCGTGTACCGCAGGCCGGGGCAGGCACCCCCGGACCAGGAGGCCCTGCAGGTAGTGCCCCGCGGACTTCAGAGCCCGAGCAGGCCTGTCTCCACTTGCTCACAGCTGGGAAGCTCTTGGTGCTATCGAGAATGCAAACCAGGCTGTCGTGTGCCATAACTTCCTGTCATCCTGTCATCCTGCCTCCGCTCCTCTGCTCCCCAACCCCCCGCCAGCAGATACTGTTTTGCTTTCTTTTTCAGTAACTCCTACAGACAGGGATTGTACCCCGTCTGTATATGTGTCTCCAACCTTGAGCTCTGTCTGGCTTCTTTTTTTTTGTGGTAAGATCTGCTCACTTCTTTTACTGTGGCGTATGATTTGCTGTGACCATGTGTGTATGTCTGCTCACCTGCTGGTGAACGCCTGGCTTGTTCGCAGCCTCGGGAGAGTTGACAGTAGGATGCTCTATAAACAGTATGTGCAGAATCTTCAGGTCTCAGTAAATGCTGGTGGCTGTGGCATGTCATATGCTAAACGTAGGGTTAAGCTTTTTAGATGGCCAAGCTATTTTCCAGAGTGGTGGTACATTTTACATTCCTAAGAGCAACATGTAACAATTCTAGTTTTTCCACGTCACATAAATGTTGTTTTTGTTTTTAATATTGGATATCTTTGAAAGGTAGAGTTATAGAGAGATTGATCTTCCATCTGCTGGCTTGCTCCCCACATGGCTGCAATGATTGAAGCTGGTGAGTCTGGAGCCAGGATCTCATGTGAGGGTGGAAGCCCAAGCACTTAGGCACTCCTGCCTCCCCAGGCACGTCAGCAGGGAGCTGGATTGGAAGTGGAGCAGCCAGACTCAAACTGGTACTCTTTTCGTGTACTATGCTGCAGTGGCAGCTTTACTCGCTATGCCACGGCACCAACCTGAGGGTATTTTATTTTAATGTAACACCCTTTTGGAGATTTTCATACAACAGCCGTCATCACTGTCTAACTTGAGAACATTTTCATCACCCCCAACATAAATCCTAGAAATCCACCTGCCCTTATCTTCTTACCTGACCCGCCTGCTGGGTATGGACTTAGCTGTTGGACACTTCGTGAAAATGGACTCTGGTGTTTCATGTCTGGCTTCCATCACTCAGCTTCCTGTGTTCAAGAACCATTCCTGTTTGTAGACCTGTTGGGGCTCCCCTTCCTTCTCATGGCGCAGTCACACTCTGTTGAACAACTGCACCTCATCGTGTTGGTACATTCATCAGCTGAAGGGTGTTTGGCTTGTTCTGGTTGTTCCGCTGCTAGGACTAATTCAGGTTTCTCCGTAAACGTTAAGTCTTAAGTTCCCATGGGTGTCTGCCCAGGGGCGGAATTGCTGGATCATGGGCTAAGTCTATATTTACCAGACTGCCTTATGATCTGTCCCCACCCCCCAGCAGTTCGGGGGGGGGGGGTCCCAGGCTCCATGTGCTGCCAACACTTGTTCCTGTCCGTCTTTGGTGACAAGCCACCCTGGCTCGTGTGCAGTGGTGTCACAGTCCCATTCTGTCCTTCCCCTGGCCATGTTGAGCCTACTGAGCATTCTTTTGTGCACTTACTGGCCACCTGTCTATGGGAGAAACGCCGGTCTTGTTGTGGTACTAGTGAATTTCCTCCCTTCCCGTGGGCCGTTGGCACTGTCTGGCACTGTCTCAGTAGTATCGTTTGAAGTGCAGAAATGTTGAATTTCAGTGCAGTTCAGTGCAGTTCTTCTGTTGCTGGTGCCTTTGTGTACTTGCGAAGCCCGGTCTGGGTCGTTCTGTCCAGGGAGGCTGTGATGCTGCCCTGCCTGCCCAGCCAACCTGGCTCTCTTGCCCTGCATGCAAGCTGCTCTCTGCCTCCCCCTGCAGGCTGGCGTCAGCCTTCTCCATGCTGCAGCCTGTGCTGTTTGGGTGTGGGAGATCCCACAGAGCTCCATCCCACAGACCAATGGAATTCCAGATTCCAGTCTGTCTGGCAGCATGTCTCCAGCGTGTGCTGGCTGGCCCAGGCAGCTGGGACAGGGACAGGGCTGGGGGAGATTCTCGCTGAACTTACCCTCTGTGGGCAGGTGGAGGGGACAGTACTTGGGGGCAGAAAGATTGGACCCGGTGGATATTGCCGAGTCCACTCCCTCCTGTGGTGAGACGGCAGCAGGTGCCTCAGGAGGGCATTGGCGTGCTGAGCACTGTGCCAGCCCAGCTCCCTTGCCCACAGAGAGGACAGTGAGCAGGAGAGAGAGGCCGCCTTGAAGGAGAGGACGCGCAGCTGGGCTGGCTTCAGGGAAGACAGTGTGGGGTGTGCAGAACAGTGTCATCTCCCTGGCAGTGATGAGGATGGAATGACCTGGGGCGCACTCTCCCTGGGATGAGGAAGGTGGCACAGGCTGGGTGTGGCTGAGGGAGAACCTGAGGTGGGCATCACAGGAGTGTTGGGCCCAAGAGATGCTGGCATGGGTAGATCAGGGAGTGTGGGTGTTGGTGGCGAGAGTGGACACTGTCGTGTTGCTGCAGCAAGGGGCAGGGCGGGGAGCCGAGCGGTGGATTCAGAGACGGTGGGCTCTTTGCTGAGCTCAAGTCTTGTATCGTGTTTCTTACCTGCTTTACTTTTCCAAACTCGGAATGCTTGCAGCCCAGATTTTTCCTGAAACTCCCCATCACCTGTCTGCAGGACAGACCAGGGAGCCCTCCTGCCCCCGCTTCCCAGCCCTAGGCCTGCTGTAGTTTGACTGCATTGCGGGGTCCGGGTGCATTGTGAGTCAAGTTTCCCCTGCCCCACTGCAGGTGGTGTATGAAAGGTGTGAGAAGCTGCGGCCCACGCTGTTCCGGCTGGCGAGCGACACCACGGATGACGATGACGCACTCGGTGAGTTTTCTTCCCCAGGTGTGACACGGGTATGGTCCTTGTGGGCCAGGGACGGGACAGAGGGGCTTCCGGGTGGTGAGTGGGCATGGGAAAGGCAGGCCTGCCTGACTCAGAAGAGCCGTCCAGCAAGATGTAGGCTGCAGCAAGCAAAGCCTAGAGAGACATCCCCCAAGCCCCAGCAAGACAGCCAGGCGTGTGGGCGCCCAAGGTTTCTCCAGCATGTGAGAGACCCAGAAGAGCCAGACTGCAGGGGAACTCAGGGGAGCTTGGGGCGGACACTAGGGAGTTGTCCCTCTTCTCCAGTCTCTGCACTTTGGCCCCTGGCCTGCCTGTTTCTCTCCTTGTACCACCACACAAATTCCAAACGTCCTGAAGCAGTCAGGTATTAGTGTGTAGATTGTCCTGATCATTTCTCTAATCATGTGTCCAAATTAGACTGGGACATACTATGGCATCATTTGTTGGTATTTCTGTAGTCTTTTTTTTTTTTTTAAGACAGACAGACAGACACACACACAGGGAGAGAGAAAGAGACTATCTTCCATTCCCTGATTTACTGTTCTGACAACTGCGGTGGCCAGGCTGGGTCAGGTCAAAGCCAGGAGCATCCTCTGGATGAAGGGGTCCAAGCATCTGGGCCGTCCTCCAGTGCTTTTGCAGGAGCATTAGCAGGGAGTTATATTGGAGCTGGAACAGCCAGGACTCGAACGAGTGCTCATATGGGATGCCAGCACGGCAGGTGGAGGTTTAACTTGCTACAACACAGTGCCAACCAGATCTTTATTTTCTCGCGTTCATGCATACGTATCGTTGGTCTGAGTTGTCATGTTTCCTTGGTTTCAGTTTTGCTGACTGCATCCACCGTGGTAGTGATTAATGCCTCTTGCTCCCACTTTTGGTGATTGCCAATTAGATCAGGGGCTTGATCAGGTGCAGGAGCAAGAAGAATTCAGGAGGCCCCTGGCATCTGGTTGTCTGTGGATGGAATTACAATCAAAACCCCTCAGTTCCTTAGGGGCTGCGGTGAGGTCAAGGACAGCCAAGTGGAACTCGGTAAACACCTCGTGCATGCCACAGAAACACTTGGCCCCGTGAGAACCAAACGACAGAAGGTGCTCACTCTTGAGGTCCTCTCCCAGCACGGTGCCCGAGGGAGTCGCACACACCCAGCCCCGGCCCTGCCACCCTCCACTTTCCTCTAGGAGAGGTTCATTTGCAAGTAACCCAGACCCTAGGACACTCACATGCGTTTTCAAAATTTAGTACTTTTTTTTTTTTTTTTACATTTCAGTTTGAATGTCAAATTTTCATTGAAAATATTGATCTACGTTTAAAACTTTAGGAGACTCAGAAATTAAAAGCAGATTTGCATGCCAACTGATTCCTAAATACTCCTAAATAAATTTTCAGTGACTAAATCAAGTACTAAGAAGTTACTTTTTCCAAATTTGATTTTTTAGGCAAATAGAGACAGACAGCCCCAGCCACATGTTTGTTCCCTATAAATTGCTTCAACGGCTGAGAATGAGTCTGGCTGAAGCTAGGAGGTCAGAATTCTACCCACAGCACCCATGAGGCTGCCCAGGGACCTGATTTCCTGAGCATCACTGCTGGCTTTGGGGGCCAGCATTAGTAGGGAGCTGGAGCTGGATGTCCACCTGGGTGATCCTTAACTGACACGGCTAAATGCCTGAGTTAGGAGTCTTTCGATTGTTTGCGCCCAGGTTGACGAAACAGCTCTAAATTTCAATTTTAGATTAATCCCCGGCAATTAGAATTCCTGTATCCCAGAGTGCTTGGGTTCAGTTCTGGATTCTGATCCACAGTTTCAGCTTCTCACCGTTGTAGACACTGGCAGCAGCATGTGGTAACTCAGGTGGCTGAGTCCCGGCCATGTGGGAAACCTGGACTGAGTTCCTGGCTCCTGGCTCCGGCCCAGGCCTTTGGAGTGGTTTACATATTTTAAAGTCTCATTGAAAGAACCACATCTCAAGCATGTCATGTTGAATAATATTAAATGTACCTGTGGAAAAAATGTTTCCTCCTCCCTTGGGAACTAAGGATGTCAGTGTTTGTGAGATGCGGTCTGGAAGAGGCAAACGCACCTGGGAAGACAGTGAATGATAGGCCACCTGGGTGGAATTCCTGGCTCCTGGCTTTGGCCTGGCCTAGCCATTGTGACCATGATGGAAAATATTTTCTCTCTCACTCATTCTACCTCTTAAATAAGTGGGATTCTGATTGATTTCCTCAGCGGAGATCCTGCAGGCAAATGATCTGCTCACACAGGGAGTCCTCCTCTACAAGCAGGTGATGGAAGGCCGTGTCACCTTTGGGAACACAGTGTCCAGCTCACTGGGGGACATACCTGTCTCCAGAGGTAGGTGCTCCGAGCCGCATCCTGCTTCTACCTTGGGGCAGCCTGCAAGTCGCACAGGAGGAAAGGCCCCCCCAGAAGTGGAGAGGGTGCAGAAATGAGCTTGCCTTCCATCCTCCCCTGTGAGGACAGCTGTGCAGGTGTCCTTGTACACTGCCTCCAGGCTGGACCCCAGCTCCAACCACACACAGAAGCTATGACTGTGTTGTGTCTGGCCCTGGTTCTCCCAGGTACATCCTGTGGTGCCAGACAAGAGCAGCAGTCTTTAGCATTGGCTCATGGCGGCCTGGCAAGCCCTGTCACTTGGTCCGTTGAGCCCTTGGGTCCATGGCCTGGATCTCTTCAAACAAGTCTCATGGGGGTAGGAGGAGGGGAAAGACAGCTGGGCCTGCCATGTTGTGGCTGTTAGCCTGGGAGGCAGCCATGCTCAGAAACCTCGGAGCTGGCAGAGATGCCCATACTGCTCCTTCCAGGGGTGATGGGTTTTGGCAGGGGGTGAGGAGGGGAGGTTCTCTGAGCACTAATTGGGCAGGAAGTTCTGTGGCTGCTTCAGTATCCAGATGCCTGTTGAGTCTGGGACAGGGCACACGGCAAAGGAGGATGCCTGAGGGAAGTTAACGGGGTATCTGGGGAGACTTGGCTCTCACCTGATGGCCTGCCCTAACCCTGCCTCTTGTAGTCTTCCAGAACCCAACTGGCTGCATGAAGAACTGCCCCCTGATTGACCTGGAGGTGGACAGTGTGACTGAGCAGGCTGAAACTGTGGGGCCATCTTTGCTTCATCAGGACCTGGAGGCCTTAGGTGCGGGGAGTGCTGGCGGGGGCAGGCACGATGTGGGCTGGGTCAGGAGAGGGCAGGGAGCAATGCGTGCTCAGTGTGCCTGGCTGCTCAGGTGTGCACATTCATTCCAGAGCTGAGAGAGGTCTTGGCACGGGACCTTTGGTAGGCCTCTGGCTGGTCTAGTCTTTCTAAATGTCTTAGAAACAATGGGCATGGCCTTGATCTCCATGTTGAAGCAGGTCAAGTTACAGCTGTGCATCCCTGTTGCTTTCTTACAGGGATTGGTGACCCCCCTGTTGGAAGCAAGGTAAGAAGAGGGAGGAGTGGGGAGCAGAGGGAAGGGTCCTTCAGACCTGCTTTCCTGGGCAGCACCATCTAGGGGTGGAGGGTCACTGTACTGGGTCTGTGCTTGCTGGGGGGTAGGGGAGAGTGTGGGGGTGGGAGAGGGTGCAGAGCTTTCCTCACCATCCTGTGTGACTTGAACACCCCAAGGGGTTCACATCTTACTTGTTTCGGGCCCCCACTCGCACAGGGCCTTGGAGCCCTGTACTCTTGCCCTCTTCCCCCCTGCTCCAGGACACGTGTTGAGCCTTAGCCTAGTTGGTTGTCACCCATCCCCTGGCCTACTCAGCCATTCCTGGTTTGACAGGTCCCTGGCCAGCACACCGCTAAAGAAAAGCAGAATCCCACTGGTGGTGGTGCTCAGAACCCTTCTACGGACAGGAACCTGCTGGATCTGCTCTCGGCCCAGCCGTCTCCAGGCCCGCTGTGAGTGGAAGAAGCTGCCCACTGCTGCTGCTCCTCAAGCGAGGGCCAGGGAATGGCTCTCTTAAGTCGGCCCACTGTTGAGTTGGCTGCCTCTTCTCCTCCTCCCCTTTTATCCTGGGTTACTGGAACACATCAGCTTTGGCCTGGGGAATGGCTGTGTTTAAGGATGGGCAGTAGTCGGTGAGGATGTTGTCACGTGACGTTAGGCAGATTCATTCACAAAGCTTCAGTATCACTGCCTAAACACAGTGTGGGCACTCCTCTTTCCCATTTGGTGTTGTGGTCTCACACAGGGCTCATAATTTGCAGCGTGTTGCAGGCTAACTTATTTTGCAAAATGTTATGTCTCAGAGTTCCCTTGTGGGTTTCTAGACATGTGCCTTGCTGTTTTAATAAGCACATTATGAGTCGTTGTGGGGACATGTTTGAGCATAATCTGCTTGGCGATGTCCACAGTTGCCAGGGCGAGGTACCCAACAGTGTCTTTACAGTGCGTACCCAAAGGTCCCTGTGCACTCATAATGACCATTAGGGGTATTCTTGGCTTCCGGAGGAGCCCCAGTAGTTCACTGTGCACCCAGAAGCCTGAGGGTGCCACTGTCCCTAACCATGACCCCAGAGCTGTGCCAGGAGCTCATACCTATCAGCTGCCTGTTGGTGGTTTTGTGACCATGCCAGTCATCATTCTGACTTGGATGGGTTACTCCCCAGAGTTCCGTAGAAGGTTTTCAGTTTGTGTTCCCAGTGGGCATAGTCATGCAGTTTAGCATGCCATTAATCTGTGTGTCCCCATTGGGGACGGCATTTGAGAAACGACCTGAGCCAGCCACTAGTCCTCGGGGATTTCCAGACAGCTACTGCTGAGTCACCCTCCCCCCAGTAGCTCTAGGCTGTTGCTTCTTTGTATGTGCATTCTCATTTGCAGTCCCCTGAGGTAGACTGTTGTGTTGTCACTTAATAGATGAGGAAACTGGGGCTAGATGAGATTCCTTGTCTGAAGTCCTACGTGTGTGTTTCCTTCCCAATCTTGTCCTGAAAGCCTAATTAGATTCCTGCATTTCTCTAAAGTTCTTGCTAGTCTTCATGTGTGTGTGTGTGTGTGTGTGTAAATATATATATATATATATATATGTAATTTTTTAATCTTTCCAGGAATTATGTTCCACAAAAAACTATTCCCAAAGAAGTTCCACCCGGCACTAAGTCTTCGCCAGGTTGGTCCTGGGAGGCCGGCCCATTGGCTTCTTCCCCAGCCTCGCAGAATACACCTCTGGCTCAGGTGTTTGTCCCGCTGGAGTCAGTCAAGCCCAGTAAGTGATGTTTGCTGTCGCCTTATCTGTTAGACTGCCATTCCTTCCCCTCCATGTGGGTGGAGTGGCCTTTCAATTTGGAAACATGAGTGGTGGAACTTTTCCTTGGAGGTGAGGGTAAGAATTGGCTTCATGGGTGTTTTTGGTTGGGCTGTTTATTTGATAAGATTCATTTACTTACTTGAAAAGCAAAGTTAGAGAGGGGCCCAGCCTGGTAGCATAGTTGCTAAAGTCCTCGCCGTACATATACCAGGATCCTATATGGGAACT
Organism: Ochotona curzoniae; assembly: GCF_017591425.1. NCBI lineage: Eukaryota > Metazoa > Chordata > Mammalia > Lagomorpha > Ochotonidae > Ochotona > Ochotona curzoniae. The sequence continues at coordinate 12,259,335 of NW_024465421.1, forward strand.
GGTTTGTATCCTGGCTGCTACACTTCCTTTCCAGCTCTCTGCTTCCATCTGTAGGTTCACTTCCCAAATGACTGGGAAAGCAGCAGAGGACAGCCCAAAGCCTTGGGACCCTGCCCCTCTGTGGGGGACCCAGAAGAGGCTCCTGGCTTTGGATTGGCACAGCTCCAGCCATTGCAGTCACTTGGGTAGTGAATCAGTGGACGAAAGATCTTTCTGTCTCTGCTTCTCTTTGTATCTGACTTCCCAATAAAAAAAATAATAAATCTTTAAAAAAGGAAAAAAAATACTAAAACATAAAAAGCATTTGGTACCTGTTTGATTCCAGGAGGGGACTTAACTCTATGCCACAATGCCAGCCCCCGAAGATATATTCTTATGTTGTATTCTTACATTTGCATCTGTCCTTGCTCCATTTATTTATTTATTTTTAATTTATTTTTAATATTGTTCACATGTCACATGCATGTCCACGTATGCCTCTGATTAGAGCAGGGAGAGTCAGGTATGGAGGAAGGTGGGTGGGACACACATTTCAGTCTTTTTCCTCCTGTGCACAGAGGAGGAAGGGGAGGGGGACGTGGTGACGCCCAAGAGACCCTCATGTGAAGAGTGTTCTGAGGGTGTTACTTGAGTGGTTTTGATAGCCCTGAAAATGTTGTCAGTTTCAATGCTCTAAGGTTGAGAAAATCTTTCCAAGGTCTGTTGGTTGACAAAGTGCACCTTGGTGCATCCACAGGCCTGGGAACAGGCTGCAAAGCTTGGCCAGGAAAATTGTCCAACCTATTCTGCGTTCCATCTTCTGGTGAGGCAGTCAGTATCCCTTGCTGGCCTAGATGAGCTTGCCATCATGTCCCCCGTATGTATCTGGACGTGCTGTCCATTGTACAGGCATCGGCAACTGAGGAGGCCCGGTCCCAATGCATACGCTCCAAGGTTGGACGACACCTTTTGTAATTTTCCCTGTGGCCAGCGTCCCTTGCCCTTCAGCTTTCTGTTAATGCTGATAACCCTACCCCTCTCGCTCCTCTTCTCATTTTGTGGTGTCACATATCCTGCCCACCCCTCCAGCTAATGTTAGAGTGGCTTAGCAACGTAATTTCTGGGTACATTTTTAATTTTACTCTTTCTGATTTCTTGTGTTTCCTTTGTTAACATTATTTTAACCATAATCACATCTCCCTCCAGAAAAGTCTTATTTTTAAAACTTGTAGAATGCTGCTTAGATGGTGGGGAGAAGAGAATCTGGAGTGTCATGGGAGGCTCCCAGAAGAACCGGGGTTGTTGCACCACGGAAGGGTTCAGGCCCAACACTGTTCTAAATGGAGCAGCAGCAGCATTCGCTTATAACACGCCCGTTCTCTTTTAGCCCTGACTGTCAGGGTGCTTGGCAGCAGTGTTAACCCATTTGGTTGGATCCCTGTCCGACAGGTAACCTGCCTCCTATTATCGTGTATGACCGGAATGGATTCAGAATTCTGCTCCACTTCTCACAGACGGGGGTCCCGGGCCACCCAGAGGTGCAGGTGTTGCTGTTGACCATGATGAGCACTGCCACCCAGCCTGTCTGGGACATCATGTTTCAGGTGGCTGTGCCAAAGGTGAGTGTACCTGCTCTCGCCTGCTCCTTCTGACTTTGCACTTGGTCATTATTGGGTACTGGGTCACTGGCCGGGGCCTTATCTTTGAGGTATAAGGGATGGAATCTTCGCTTATATTAACTTCATATGAAATGGGGAATTTACTGGCTCACTGGCTAGCATTATTGATTATGTGACGTCAGGTGCCAGTCGTTCCAGGTAGGTTATTGATGATTCCTTATCATCTGTCTCTTTCCATCTCTTCAATCAACTCTCCTCCTTGGGTCTATTCTCCTTCCTCAAAGCGGCTCCATGGTTATGTGGTCTTTCACTTTTTTATCTCAGAAAGAAATTCATTGGCATAGGATGTGTATATGTTATCCACAAATGGGCTTTAGTTGGCCTTTTTGATGTTTCTTGCATTTGTTGGACCAGTCACTTGTGTCTAAGACTAGAGGCACCTGGCCAGTCAGGATAACCTATCCACCCATTTTTAAGGGCAGCAGAGCCATAGCAGTCACAGAGGGAGGGGCTTTTCCAAAGGGAAAAGACAAAAGATATGCGTCTGTAATCCTCATGGTAATCTTAAGGTTTAGTATTTTTATAAACTCTAAAACACCCTATTTTATGAATTATCAACACAAGGCTTAGAAGTTGAACATTTTGTCCCAGGTTACAAAGCCAGTAAGAAGCAGTTAAAATCCAATCTGATATGCCCAGCTCCTTATGCTGCTTCTCAAATGCCAACTGTTGAACCCCATTTTTAGATTCATTCGCTGCATGGATGGAAAGCTTTTTGGGTACTTCCCTCAGTCACTGGAAGACATCTGGCTGGACTCCTGCTGGTGCCTTGGAGTACCACATTTCCCGAGAGCTCATGCCCTGTTGGGGGGTGGTGTGGGGATGAAGCCCATTTGTTCTCGCTCAGTGAATCTGTCGTCTGTTGGGAATGAGGTTTATGTTGGGTTTTCCCTCCCAATAGTCGATGAGAGTGAAGCTGCAGCCGGCATCCAGCTCCAAGCTGCCTGCGTTCAGTCCCTTGACACCTCCAGCTGTGATTTCTCAGATGCTGCTGCTCGACAATCCACACAAAGTATGTTCTGGCGTCTCTGGTGGCAGGGAAGTGTGTGTGGGAGGGTCACTTCCTGGCTGGAGAGGCTTTCTGAGGCCTCCATCCAGAGCGTGGTTGGTTCCAGTGGAGGGTGGTGGTAGAGCAGCCCTTGCCGGCATTTCTTGTCCTTGCAGCTTATTGGAAGCAGGTCTGTGATGGGTTTCCTTAGTGAGGTACTGAGGGAGGGCCACATGGATTCTCCCTGGCCAGGACTTCAGAGCCGCTCATCCCTCCATCTCGGCTAGACTCAGGGCTGTCTCACGGGGCGAGGCCTCTCTTTGTTAGCCAGTCTCTTGGAACGGCAGTTCATCTCAGGTCTTCAGAAGGGCAGAAGGGGCTCCTGGGGGTGCTGATCCACGATGTGTCCTGTTGGTTGGTTGAAGGCCTTGACTGGGTCAGGTATACCCAGTCACACACACGCACGCACACACTCACAGTGCTCCTTGGTGACTGCTGGGTGGGTGGAGGCCTTTTTCCTGGGCTCTGTGCTGCTGCCCACTAACATACTGCTCTTTGTTGTTGTTTCACATTCCAGGAACCCATCCGATTACGGTATAAGTTGACATTCAACCAAGGTGGACAGCCTTTCAGCGAAGTAGGAGAAGTAAAAGACTTCCCTGACCTGGCTGTCTTGGGTACAGCCTAAGTGCTCACAGGATGGACCCCTCAAGTCAAGCTTAGGCCAAGGTTACCTTTGCTCCTGAGTCTAGACAGGACTCGTCACAGTGATTTAGTGCAGAGTGCCAAGAGTTCTTTCCTGATGTCAGGCTCTGAATGCCAACTTCTGACTTAGTTCTACAGATACTGTGTGTGTGTGTATGTGTGTGTGTGTTGTGGGGGCCTGGGGGAGGGCAGAGCAGGGCTTGGGATGTGGGCAGTGTGGGAAATGCCGAAGCGTTTCTGACCATCATCTCTGCTGTAGTCATATCTGTGCATGTTCCTGGACACCGCTGTCCCTGCCTCAGCTGGGAGGCTTTATGAGCCAAAGTTTCTCTCCGTGTTATCGTCACCTTTTCATTCATCCACTGTGTGCCTTGTCAGCCTCCGAAAGTCTTGTTGCTCCCAGGCTGCTGTTCTCAGGGACCTTCCAAGGGACCTGGTTGGTCTCGGGGCAGAGAACAACCCCCCTCCCTGGGGCACTCTTTGCCAAGACAGACTTCGTCTCCACTTCCATCCACAGTTGCTGCTGCTTGTGTGTATTCGAAAAGATCTCCATGGCAGGCTTGCTGCACTGTGTCCGGGCGAGGGGCTGCCTGTGAGCCCAGAGGACCACGCCGGGTGGGCCAATCATGTCCTTTACCACTGTGCCTTAGAATCGCCTCTTGAGGGACACCCCTGGGGCGGAGGGGAGAGCAGCTCCTGGACCTGCCTCAGGTTTCCGTGGGATGGGCAGCCTTTCTGGGCCCTGCCGCAGGACCCTCCTCCCTGCTCCTACTTTTTGTCCGTAAGCATTTCTTCTGAGCTCTTTGTGCCGTCGTGTCAGTCAGTCATTATCAATCACAGCCAACAAGCTAGCCCGGGCTGTGGCCTTCCCAACCCAAGTTGGGGAACCATGATGCAGAGAGGTAAGGGAACCTAGCAAGGATCTAGGTGGCCACTGTATACACAGGAAGTCGCTGAATAAACATCGTGTAGCCAATCTGCTTTGTGGAGTGTTGAGTCACTAGGCTCCTCCATGCCACTTGGCACTTAGAGGGTGACAGATGTCTTCCACTGAAAGGGGAGGGCAACTGCATGAAGGATAAAGAGTCCCTTACCCACCTCAGTGACAAGAAGCCCTGACCATTGGAGGATGGGGGATGTCTTAGGTTTCATAGTCTGCAGGGGACACTGAGGCCTGTGATCACTTAGCACTCAGTGAACACCTACTGCTTGCTGAGAACTGGGATGTGCATGGTTCAGCAAGCCATGCTCAGCCTCATCAGTGGGAGACAGAACCCGAAGCTGGCTGAGACGACTGCATGTGGGGCTCTGACGTTGGAGTAACTGCCCTACCAGGGCATGGTTCTGCCTGTTGGGAGCTTTCCTTCACAAGATCTGGTACTTCTGTCTGTGGTCTAATGGCCTTGTGTTGTAGGCAGTCTGCCAGCACTCACTGGGTGGGTATGTGACACGGCATAACAGGTTAAGGTATGCTAGTTTTCCAGCAAATGTGAAAATTTGTTAAAACAGATACATGGTGGGATTATTTCTTTGTTTAGCAGAATTCACATAAGATTTAGTCTGAAGTCCTCCGCAGCTTTTCCAGGTTTTGTAGCTGTTAGGTGCAGTCTTTAATAGGTCTCCATCATTGTGTCGGTGTCTTCCTATAAAGAATGCCGTCACAGGCGGTGAGTGAGAATTACATGCTGAAGGACAGGCAGTTCAGGGTGCACATATGCACGTGTGCTCCAATGGTGTGTTTTCCAGGAGACAGACTCGCAGAGGGCAGGGAGAAAGGTGTCTCGAAAATGGCCCTGGTTTGTGTCACCAGTGCTGTCTAACGGAACGGCCAGGAGTCCCTCCTTTATTCCACAGAGCTAGTCACGGAGCAGCCGCCTTGAGCTCCTGCATTGTCCCGTCGGCTGGGACGCCAAGGTTTACTCCTCCCCCGATCTCTGCTGGGACCCTGGGCTGCCTCTGTGTCTGTTCCCATCCTCTGTCCCTCGGATGTGGTGGGCACTCGAAGGTCTGCCAGTGAAGCCTGGTGCCCGACAGTTGGCTCAGGCTTGAGACTCCTTGCTGCCATCCCATCCATGTTTCAGACTGAGTGGGTACCTGGATTGGGAGGTGCCACGGTTGCTTCCCGTTCTGAATTCTGAGTCTAGAACATGTCCTTTGACCCTCTGCTGCTACATGCTGTGTTCTCCTGCAAGCATCTGAGACTGCGTGGATCCTTGTTTCCTGCATTGTCTACATTGCTAAGGAGCTTGGTCCTTGTGTGCTCTGTCTCCTGCAGCCCACTACAGCCTGCCTTCCCTCATGTTCTCATTGCCCTTGCCCTGGTTTGGGCTTTCATCCCCTTTTTGGATAGTGTAGAAGCCTGCCTTCCAATGCTGAGTCATTCTTGCTGCTACCAGAACTCTGGCAAATCTGAGCCTTGAACAAATGCAAATCATTTCCGCCGGCATTCAGTGCCCTCCTAGCACCTCTGCCAGGAGTAGAACACACTTCACCACAGCCACAATAAAGTCCTTCCAACTTTGGTAATGCTGTGGTTTCATTCATAACCTTCTCACTACATAGAGTTACATTCATGGAAGGATGAGGAATTAACACTGGGCTTAAAATGCTGCCTTTTCTCTTAGTCACCATTTGAAGATAAATGGAGATGATAAACATTGAAAACAGGATGAATGGAGACCAAAGAAGGTGGCCATTGCTGTGAAAGACAGCTAGTGTAGGCTGATGGGGAGGGGGCTCCGGCATCGTGCTGGATACGAGTGGTGCCTGGCTGCTCGACTTCAGCCGCACGGTCCAGCCAGTGTGCCTCCCTAGCCCCGTTGTAGTTGTGATCAACTAAGAGCTGGGTTTGTTTTTGTTGTTTAAGGAAATGGGACAGAATCCAGTGATTCTTACCATGGTTTTTATTTCTTTAAAAAGTGCAGCCTGATTGTTTTCACCAAGAAAGAGGTGGAGCCAACTGAAACTGGAAAGTGTACTCCAGTGACTTCAAGAAGTTCACCAGAGTAGGTTGTGAAAACTAGCCACAGATTGCACTTTTAACCACAAAAAACTATGTTTTCCATGAATTTATTGTTTTTAGCTTCTATTCTTACTGGAAAACAAAGATTTATAGAGAGGAGAAACAGATCTTCCACTGGTTCACTCCCCAAGTGGTAGAAGCTGAGCTGATCTCGGACCTCTTCTGGGTCTCCCATGCAGGTGCAGGGTTTCAAGGCTTTCGGCCATCCTCTACTGCTTTCCCAGGCCTTAAGCAGGGAGTTTAAAATGTATGGGAGATAGTAAAACGGTGTTTAGGAGACCTTTAGCTACCCCATACACAGAAAGTGAACTCGATACGTGTCATAGGTCGAAACTGTAAAAGCTAAAACTTAAAATTTTAGAAGAAAACCTGGAAGCAATTCTTCAAGATTCTGTCAGGCAAAGATTTCTCTGATACACCACCAAAAGCATAAAAATGGGATGATGAACTTCACAAAAATAAAAGTTTTCTACCTCAAAAGACATCATCAAGAAAATAGAGGCTTGAGTTTGGGAGAAAGTACTTAGAAACTATATATACACACACACACAGTCTTTTCCTTCTGCTGGTTCACTCCCCACATAGCCACAACAGCCAGAGCTAGGCCCATGTAAAGCCAGGAGCTGCTTCTATCAGCACTCCCACATGGACCATCTTCCACTGCTTTTCCATCCCACAAGCAGAGAGCTGGATTGGAAAGGGAACAGCTGGGGTTCAAACCAGCACCCATATCGGATGCTGGTGCTGCAGGTGGAGGTTTGCTCTGACACGCCACTGGTCCAGGCCACAAATAAAGAAAACCATGAGTCCGAGTACGCCTGGGGAGGGAATGGAAAGAGGGCAAAAACGATTTCCAATTACAAATGAAGAACGGGACGGTAGTGTGGCCAGAATACGGAAAGGCCACATCAGGAAGGCAGTAAAACGCGGTCTTCCATGGCCAGCATGCCTGTGTTCAACCCCTGAGAGTGCCACCTGCTAGCTACCTGCCTGAAACAGTTCGCCAACTGCCTCAGGTCTTACACAGCAGCCTTCAGGAGGACAGATCTCAGTGCGCTCATCTACACAGATTTTTATAGGAAGCATAAAGTTTAGTGCTCAGCAAATGTGAACACACGTGGGCTGGCCATACCTGCCCGGAGTTCGCAGTCTTGGACGTTTATACAGTGCTGGGCTGTATAAATTTATACAGGTGGACTACATCCCGGGAGCCGAGCAGTCGCCGTGGTAACGGCCAGCCACTTCCGGGAGAGGTACGGCGTGCGACGAGGCTCAATCCCCGCTGCCTGAGCGGCGTTCTGACTGACGGACGGACGCTTCGCCCAGGGGCTGGTCACCTATCCGGGCTGTGAGTTCCGGCTCGCCCGGTGTCCTCGCACGATCGCCTGCTGCTTTATCTTCTTTGACTTCCAGAGCCAGCCCTCCAGGCCTGAGCCCCCGTGAGGGGGTGGGGCTGAGGCCCGGGCGCTGCCATGGACTTCTCCAAGTTCCTGGCCGAGGACTTCGACGTGAAGGAGTGGATCAATGCGGCCTTCAAGGCGGGCCCCAAGGAGACGGCGGCGGCCGGGAAAGCGGACAGCCACGCGGCCACTCTGGTCATGAAGCTGCAGCTGTTCATCCAAGAGGTGAACCACGCCGTGGAGGGTGAGCCGCGCGGGGGGCTGGCCGGTGGCGCGGGCCGGGGTGGGCGTTTGGTGAGAATGCCTGAGGTGTCCCCATGCAAGTCCCAGCTGGGTGTCCGGCTGTCTTCGACACCTGCTCCTTGAGGGGTGCTGACTTTCTGCCTCTGGCAGTGCCAGAAAGTTTCCTTTTAAAACTCGAGGGCGTGACTCTTGAGAGCGACCAGAGCCGGCAGAGCCTTGTGTTCGACAACAACACACTGGAAATGTTGGGGCGAGAAGCTAAGGATACTTTGTTTAATGGATCTTACTGTCTGCTGAGGAAGATGCGCTGGCCTGAATGGAGTCGTTAAACACTTGGATTTGATGTTGTTTTGAAGATTTATTTATGTATTTGAAGGGCGGGATGGGGAGAGGGAGAGAATCTTTGATCTTCTAGTTCATTCTCCAAGTGCCCCCCATAAGTGACTACGTTGGACCAGGCGGATCCAGGGACCCATGCGTTTCCCATGTGGGGGCAGAGGCACGAGCCCTTGAGCTCTCCTGGCTGGTTTCCCAGATGCATTAGCAGGGAGCTTGGTTGGAAGTGGAGCAGCCAGTGCCTTGCAGGCGGCAGCTTTCCACGCTGTGCTGCAACCCCAAGTCCATTTGTGGTTTTAAAACGATAATTATGAAACACAACACAAAGCAGCAACTAGTTCGTGAAACTCTGCAACTTGTATGACTTGTACGGATGAGTTGATTCAGTACAGACTGTTCCCCAGTCTCCGCAGGGCTCTGCTGCAAAGTTGGGGCACACGCTGTTTCCATGGGAAGCAAGTGAACCAAACAAGTACAACTTGACTTTATCAGTTTTATCAGCATGCCTGTTATTGAAAAAAAGGGCTCTATGTCCCTGCATGCTTTCTTCTATTTTGCATCTATTGCCATCCTCCATGAGCATCTTCTATGTATGTATCAAGACATTTATACTGGGGAGTGGGCTTTCGATGCCGGGTTATCTTCTGGGACTCTTGATCCCGTATGTGAGTCCCTGGTTACTGTGCCCTTTGCCCATGGCCAGCTCCCTGCTGGCACACGCTGTGGGAGGCACATGATGGCCCAAGTGGTTGGGTCCTTGCCACTCAGATGTGAGACCCAGCTTAAGACCCTGGTTTTTCATTTTAGCCTGGGCTAGCCTCAAATTGAAGATATGGTTAGCCCAGCAGCTGGGAGATATTTATCTATCCTTCCTTTCAAATAAATGCATAATTTTTAAAAAGGAGATGGAAAGCTTAGAAAACTGAGAAAAACGGGTGCTGAGAATGAGAAGTTGGCTTCAACTTGCTGCCTATGGGGAAGATGAATGAACAGTTAAGTTATAATAAGAGAGGCTTGGGGTCAGTGCAGTAGCTTTTCATGTTAATCTTCCATCTGCAGTGCTGGCGTAACATGAGTGCTGATTCGTGTCCCAGCTGCTCCATTTCCCATCCAGCTCCCTGTTTATGACTTGGGAAAGCAGTGGGGGATAGCTCAAGTCCTAGCGCCCCTTGCACCTACATGGGAGACGCGGAAGAGACTTCTGACTCCTGGCTTCACATCAACTCATCTTTTGGCTCATGTGGCCATTTGGGGAGTGAACCAGAGGATGGGATCTGGATCAAAAGTGGAACAGCTGGGCCTGGTGTGATGGCTCAATGGCTAAGTCCTTGCCTCACACGTACTGGGACCTCATATAAGCACTGGTCTGTGTCCTGGCTGTTCCACTTCCCATCCAACTTCGTGCTGATGGCCTGGGAAAGCAGTGGAGGATGGCTCAAGTCCTCGGGGCCCTGCACCTGTGTGGGAGACCTGAAAGAAGCACTTGGCTCATGACTTTGGTTCAGTTCCAACTGTTCTGGCTGCTTGGGGAGTGAACCAGTGGATGGAAAATATTTCTCTCTGTCTCTCCTTCTCTCTGTAGATTTGATCTGCATTCCCAAAACATTTTTTTTAAAGAAAGTGGAATAGCCGGGGCTTGAACCTGTGCCTGTATGGAATGCTGGCATTGCAGGTAGCAGCTTAATGTGCTAGACCATAACACTGGCTCCAAGAGTGATTTTTGAGATTGGCATTGTTGTTATTACTACTTTATGGCTTCAGAAACAGACTGAGAGAAGTGGCAGATTGCTCATGAATATTAGAGCCTTGATTGAACTCAAGCAAAACTGTTTCCAGAGCTCAAGCTGCTACTAGTATTATTATTATTTTAAAGATTTATTTATTTTTATTGGAAAGGCAGATATACAGAGAGGAGGAGAGGCAGAGGGGAAGATCTTCTGTCGGATGGTTCACTCCCCATGCGGCCGCAACGGCCAAAGCTGAGCCAATCCGAAGATAGGAGCCAAGAGCTTCTTCCAGGTCTCCGACATGGCTGCAGAGCCCAAGGCTTTGGGCCATCCTCAACTGCTTTCCCAGGCCACACAGGGAGCTGGATGGGAAGTGGAGCTACTGGGATTAGTACCGGCACCCACATGGGATCCCGGCGCGGACTTTAACTGCTACGCTATGGTGTCGGACCCTATTATTATTATTATTAGTGGCAGAGAAAGACAGAAGTTTATATTGGTTCTGTCTGCTGGTTCGTGTCATATCCAGGTTTCCCACATGGATTGGGTTGCAGGGACCTAACTATTACCTCCCGGGTTGTGCATTCAGAGGAACTAGAGCTGGGCATTAAGCCCAGGCCTTCCAACGTTGCACAGGGAGTCTCAGCTAGGGTCTGAACTGCTGGGCTAAACACCTGCCTCAGACCCAAGATTTTTATTTTGCTTGTTTAATTTATTTACTTGGAACTCAGAGAGAAAGAGATCCCTTCATCTGGTGATTCACTCCCCAAATATCTGTGCAGGCCAGGGCTGGGTTGGGGCCAGCGCCAGGAGGAACCCCAGTCCCTCAGCTGTTTCGTCTTCCTTTGTAACTGTCTTCGGAAAGGTGGCTTAATGGCAAACAGCCGTCCACCATCAGGGATGCCACCATTTATGAAAGCGCCGCCTGAACAAACCGGCCAGCTGCTTCTTGCTGCATTACTGTGCAGGCTGTGGCATACACGGTGAAGTGGTGCATGGTGCGATTTTAAAAATTTGTACATTTGAAAGAGTTACAGAGGGGGAGGGGCAGAGAATCTTCCATTCCCTGGTTCACTCCCTAGATGGCTGCAACAACCAGGCCGGGGCCTGTCAAAGCCAGAAGTCTCATCCTGGTCTCTCACGTGTGTGGCAGGGGCACAAGGATCTGGGTGATTTGCAGCTGCTGCGTTTCCCAGGCCATACGCAGGGAGCTGGAAGTGGAGCAGCTGGGACTCGAACTGGTGCTCCTGTGAGGGAGCAGCCTGGTGAATCTCACTGGGCAGCCCAGGTGCCAGCAGCAGTGTCCAGAGATGCGGTAGTCATGAACAACTTGGGCCGCTCCCACATCCACTGGCTACCATGGCCTCCAGCTCATTGCTGGACCACCGCCCATGTACCCTCAGACTCTCTGAAAACGTGTGCAGCATCTCCATGCGGGTGGCGCTCACTCTGTCATCAGCTTCCACTGCGCCCCGGGGGGAGTGGCTGCTTACACCAAGGCTGGCCAGAAGGGGAGGGCTAAGTCAGCCCAGCCAGCATCAGTGGCGTGTGCAAGGCTTGGTGTTGCCTGTAGCGCAAATGTGTCTCTATTCTTGTCCTTGCTCCCCTACCCTCCCAAGAGTTCAGTTAGATTCAGGATGGCCCAGGGCCCAGAACCCAGAGGGAGGTCAGGGGCCCGGCGTGTGTGCTTGGTCACTGGAATGCCTTCCTGGCAGCTGAAGTTTGTAAGCAGGAGCATTGCGTGGGCTGTGTCACCCATTGCTGTCTCTGCCAGGTGGTTGGAAGGTCCCAAGGTGACTCACCCGTAAGAGTTTTCTTAGCTCAGTTTCATCCTCAGAGCAGCTGGAAACTGTTTTCCAAGGTCACCCATCAAAGAAACTTTTTTTCTTCACAACATTGGGTAGACCTGCAAAATAATACTTTCTCACTCCTCATCCTGTAAACAAGGAAACAGTCAAATCTGTTTCTAAAAAGTGTTGGAATGAGTAGAAAAACCAGCCTCGAAAAAGCTCACAGAGCCAGAGGATCTGGGCATGGGGCTGGAAGGCGCAGGACAGAAAGGCTCGTGGGACGCAGAGCTTGGAGCCAAATCCGTGTGACGCTTGGTCTCTGCGCCGTGCCAGGCGGGCTGGGGAGCCTCCGCCCGCTGCGCCTCAGGCCTCTCACCCCTGGGAGGAAGCTGGTGATGCTGGCATGGACATCGAATGAGACAAGGACCAGAAAGCCCCTGGCAGAGCTGGCCCCTCCCCGGCCTCGGCTTCCCGGGCCTGGTTTCCTGTCGGTCACCGGTGACTCTTCTGATTGTCACCCGTCGTGTTGTTCCGGTTTTGTTTGTTTGCGCTGTAGAAACAAGCCACCAGGCCCTGCAGAACATGCCCAAGGTGCTCTGTGACATAGAAGCCCTGAAACAGGAGGCGTCTTTTCTGAAAGAACAAATGATCCTCGTCAAGGAAGACATTCAAAAATTTGAACAGGATACGTCGCAATCCATGCAGGTATTTTGGCTTCTGTCTTGAACGTTAGATTCTTACTTTCAAAAAAAAAAAAAAAGTCTTACTCTCCTAAGGGATTTAGGACAGAATATCATGCATGGGAAACCCATCTTAAACCCGAAATGTTTTTGTGAATGTTCATTTTTATGTATTTTCATCTATTTGAAAAGCAGAGAGAGAATCTTCTGTCCTCTGGTTCAAAGCCCCCGAAGTTGGCAGCAGCCAGAGCTGGGCCAGGCTGAGGTCAGGAACCTGGACCTCCGTCTGGGTCTCCTGTACGTGCAGGGGGACCAAGCACTTGCGCCATCCTCTGCGGCCTCCCAGGATGCTGTGGCAGGAAGCCAGATCAGCAGCAGAGCGGTGGGGATATGAACTGGCACTCACCTATGGGTATATATGTGCCAAGCTGTGGTCCCAGTGTGCTGCAACATGATGCTTCTTTTTTTAAAGCCTTATTTATTTTTATTAGAAATTCAGATATACCAAGGGGAAGAGAGACAGAGAGGAAGATCTTCTAACCACTGATTCACTCCCCAAGTGGCTGCAATGGCTGGAGCTAAGCCGACCTGAAACCAGGAGCCAGGAGCTTCTTCCAGGTCTCCCATGCGGATGCAGGGTCCCAAGGCTTTGGGCCATCCTTTACTGCTTACCCAGTCCACAAGCAGGGAGCTGGATGGGAAGCGGGGGCACTGGGACATGAACTGGCGCCTGTATGGGATCCCGGCACATGCAAGGCAAGGACTGTAGCCACTAGGCTACTGCGCTGGGCCTGGTGCTTGCTTCTTATTTCAGAATCTTACCAGCATTCACACTCTTCGTCCCCCGCCTCGATCTTTTAGCTTATTGACCATTCAAGACCTGATCAATAAACAGAGTCTGGTGACTGGTGTTTTGGGGGATGCAGAAGCTCCATAAGAGAGGGGCATGCCGCGATGCTTGTTTTATGTCGCTGATGGAAGGATTTGCCCCACGGTACCTCCCCCCTCGTTTCTGTCCCAGGTGTTGGTGGAAATTGACCAGGTGAAGTCCAGAATGCAGTCGGCTGCCGAGTCTCTGCAGGAAGCGGACAAGTGGAGCACGCTGAGCGCGGACATTGAGGAGACCTTCAAGACTCAGGTGGGTTTCTCATCGACGGGAAGCTGGGGAATTCAGCTAGGTGGAGCCATTGGTGAGACCAGTGGGGAGAGCCAGCAGCTGCACACAGCAGCCCTCCCGCACGGGCTGGGGCCGACGGGACCGACTCTGGCTCCAGCTCTGAGCGCTCCTGGTCCCCTTTGGTTTGTTCCTGCTGCCTGACTGGGAGTGCTTTTAGAAGCCTCACTGAAAATGCCCAGCTAGTAACATGGGGCTCAACGAGAGTGTGAGCCACGGGTAGGAGGGGGCGACACACCCCCTGGGCCTGCAGAGGAGGCAGCAAATTTACATAGAGAGAGGTGTTCCATCCACTGGTTCACTCCCCAGATGGCCATAATGGCCAGAGCCAAGGCAATCCAAAGACAGCAGCCAGTAGCTTCCTCCAGATCCCCCGCACAGGTGCAGGGTCCCAAGGCTTTGGGCCATCCTCCATTGCCTTCCCAGGCCACAAGCAGGGAGCTGGATGGGAAGTGAAACAGCCCGGATTGGAACCGGTGACCATATGGGATCCTGGCAATTGTAAGGCAAGGATTCAGCCATTGAGCTATTGCACTGGGCCTGCTTGTTCTTTTTTTTTTTTTTTTAAACGACGTTTATCTTTTTTTAAATTATAAGTCCAATATATATGTGCCTTAAAAAATTTAGAAATTATTTAAAGAAGCAAACAAAATGATTGATGCTCCTGTGTCTTAGTAAAATACTTTTTGTATCTCTTAGGTATTTTTTTCCTGGATGTCCATGTTTGTGTTTATGAATATATTTTGTATGTATGTAAAGATTATAGGTGCATGTACATTGCATGAAGCAAAGTTGGAGCTCTAGTGCCTATTTTTATGGCATTGATTTTACTTAATAGTAAGTTATAAGAATTTTGTTATGTAATTCTCTTCAAAAGCATAACTCACCATTTTGACTTGTAATTCCCATTTGTTACAGAAAATTCTACTTGCTTCTGAATTTTTGTTATTATACCACTAAAATCACACTAATTTTAGTACCTCAGTAAGCCTATCTCTCTGATTATTTTCTTAGGCCAGGGTTCTAGCAAATACCAAGAAAAAGATGTGAATATTTTCAAGACTCTTGAACCTGTTAAGCAGTATAGGGATGATTTGAAAAGCTTGTGAAAATTAAAGATAAATGATTTTGGCACAAAATAGTTTTAAGTTCATTCATAAGAGAGGACCTCACACAGTTAACAGAAAGTTCGTATTATTGAAAAACGATGTAGGGATTTCAAAATTTTTTTTTTGCATTAAAATAGATTTATTTCATTTTCCCACAAGCCTTCTGAAGTTGCCTCGCACGCCTTTATGATACGTGTTTCCTTTCTTTCTTTCCCTGCTTTAATGTGCATGTATTTGGAGACTCATCCTATTGAGCACGGTGGCTTTATGGGCCACTTCCTTATTTTGTGAACTGCTTTTTCTTGTGTTCAAGAAGTTGCGTTTTCTTGAGAACTGCAAGTGGCAGAGGTCTTTTCATAAGACCTCCTCCTGTTCTGATCTTTTCCAAGGACGTGGCTGTGATTTCTGCCAAGCTCACGGGCATGCAGAGCAGCCTCGTGATGCTGGTCGACACCCCGGATTACTCCGAGAAGTGTGTGCACCTGGAGGCGCTGAAGAACCGGCTCGAGGCCCTGGCCAGCCCCCAGATCATCGCCGCATTCACCTCACAGTCCGTAGGTGAGCCTGGGCCCTTCCTCACCTCTGGGCCCACCTCCTCTTTCTGCGTCTTCGGGCTTCAGAGCGCCTTGAAACTGATGAACACATACGGGCTGGCAGGAGCACGTGTTCTGACGCACGTTTGCAGCGTTGTGTCAGACATCTCCAAACACACAGCGAAGTCGACCCCAGGATGATGAGCACACCGTCTAGGTTGGAGCATCAGCCTTTTGCCACATTTGGTTTAGCACGTCTGCCCATCCGTGCACCTGTGTGTCCATCCCACTGGTCCACTAGGAGCTGTTTGGTTATGCTCCAGCCCCTGGTCCCAGCTTCCGGCTTACTCGGGGAGGGCGGCAGGGGTGGTGGCCCACACTGTCGGGTCCGTGCCTCCCACAGGGAGACCTGGATTGAGTGGCCAGCTCCTGAAACGGCCCTGGCTACCGTGGGGGGAGTGAACTAATAGCTGGGAGATCTCTCTTTCTCTCTCAAATAAATGAAATAAACACAAACTTAAAAAAATATCCTTAGAATGTTTACCTAAGTGTTAAACAGTGTTTAACACCATGAAATAAGATCCTAGGCAGTTTTTCTTATTTCTTGTTTTTTGTTTTCTATTTTTTTTAACTATGAACATGCTACTTTTATTGATTTAAAAAAAATATGAACACTTTTGATGCTGACAGTGAGTTTAAAAACAACCATTACTTTAGCACATGTTTATGCGTACTTACTGTTTATTGTGCATTTCTGGAGACAGTGATAGAGACAGGAAAGGCCCCAGCTGTTGCTGAGTTGATGTTTCCGTGGGTGGGAAGGCAATAAGCTACTGTCCAGGTATCTCAATCAAGCAGAGATTACGATTCATTCTAACAAGAGATGATGCTCTACGGAGTGGCAGGGACAGACTGGTGTGGGCTGGCTGATTAGAAGCCAGGTCGTCATAGGCACCGGCGAGACGGCATAGCACGTTAAGCCGCCACCCGTGACACTGGCATCCCGTGTCAAAGGACCAGGGTGGGTTCCACTCCCGATCCACCCCCTGCTGATGTGCCCACGAGGCAGCAGGTGATGGCCCAAGTACCTGGGTCCCTGCCACCCACGTGGGAGACCTGGATGGAGTCCCTGGCTGCTGGCTGCAGCCTGGCCTAGCTTTGGCTGTGGCAGCCGTTTGGGGAGCTCATCAGCAGGTGAGACGCATTCTCTGTCTGTTGCTCTGCCTTTCAAATAAATAAGTACATGTTAAAAACAAATTGCAGGCACAGTAAGTACTTAGGCCCTGGGGCACTGAAGAGCTTGATGTGTCGTTGGCACCACCTGCCTGTTTGTCTACGCGTCTTTCAGTTCATGTGAATATGAGCAGGAGTCACGTGAAAGCACTGCCTTTATAGGTCAGCTGGGCGAACAGCGACATTTCCAGAGGGTTCCACCTGCATTCCGGCCCAGCGGTCCTGCCGCTGACCCGGGGCCACAGGCTCCTCCCCATCACATGAGGAGGAAAGATGAGCTGCTGTGGATACCTGCTACTGACAGTGGCCAGTTAGGACCTGGACCGGCACGGCCCGAGTGGACACCCCGGGCTCCTTCCTGCCCTCGGCCTGTCTGTGGGCAGCGTTACCATTCATATGTAGTGATTACCGAGCAGATGTGTCGTCCTACCTGCAGCAGCAATCACAGGATTTTCACAAGCCAGGGCTTAAATGTCTGCTTGTGGAGTCATGTGTCCTGCAGGTAACTTTACCTGTTTTTCAAATTTCTGATCTCCAAACATGGGCTAGTTTGTTAGCTAGGTAGGAGCTGCTGCTGCTACTTTGAAAGAGAGAGAGAGAGATAAAGAGGGAGAGATAAAGTGTTTCTATTCACTGGTTCACTACCAAGATGCCTGCAATGGTCAGAACCGTCCCCAGAGCTGAATCCAGGAGCGGGGAACTCAGTCCAATTCTTCCATGGGGGTGCTAGGAAGCCAGTTCCTTGAGCCATCCATCCCTGGAGCTCCCAGGGTGTGCCTTAACCAGAAAGCTGGACTCAGGAGCCCGGTCTGAGCATAGAACCCAGATTCTCTGTTGCGAGATGTAGGTATCTTAGCCAGCCTTCTTCCGTGGAGATTAAATGCTCTCCCCCAGGTAGCAGTAATCTTGGCCTACTAGCTAGCTCACCCTGGTAAATCTTTTCTCTGAGAACAACATAACGCATGTCTTCTGTTGTCCCTTAGACCAGTCCAAAGCGTTCGTGAAGATTTTTACGGAGATTGACCGGATGCCGCAGCTCCTTGCATACTACTACAAGTGTCACAAGGTGAGAGGCTCAGGAGGTGAGCGCGCAATGCAGAAATCCCCATCCAGTCTCTGCTTTCTTTCGGCATCCACCAGGGGGTGCTCTTGTCGCAGGCCTGGATTTATTTCCTTGCCTCAGTTTGCTGCCGTCTTTGGTGCTTAGCAGCTGAATCAGGTGCGGGTGTGAAAAGCTGTCTTAGTCTCATGTTTGTCCTTTAATCACGCCTGAAGCGTCCTCCTGCCCCAAGCAAGCTTCACGAATTACTTATGTTTTCTAGGGTTGTGGAAATTGGGTTACTGAAAAACAAACAAGATCTTCCTGGGTTAAGCTCAGTTCCTTCAAGTCTGATGCCTCTGGGTCTTTTCAGCAGTAAGGCTAGGACAGGAGGCCTCCTCGAACCCCCAAAGCCATGTCTGGGGTCTGTCCAGGAGAGGGGGAGAGGGGTGGCGTGCGTGGGGGGTGGGATGAAGCGGGAGCGAGAACGCTAAGTGGGAACAGGGCCCAGCTTCAGACGGTGACCGTGGGTCTTGTTAGGAAGTCACGGGACCTCCGTGGGTACCCGATTGCCAGGACGGCAGGCATCCTGTCTTGGTGTTCCCACTAAGGCCCTCGCTGTGCTGGCTCTGCAGGTGCAGCTCCTGACAGCCTGGCAGGAGCTATGCCAGAGCGACCTCCCCCTGGACCGGCAGCTCACGGGACTCTATGACGCCTTGCTGGGTGCCTGGCACACGCAAATCCAGTGGGCCACGCAGGTAAACAGCTCGCTTGGGTTCTGGAAAGAATAGAGCCTGTGTGGGGACCAGGAAGTGGGTCCTGTTCAGCCACAGAGCCCCGCCTTTGGCAGCCGGCCCCTGTTATCCCTTGCTTCCCCCCAGGTCTCCAAACTTGAGGAGTCCATTGCAGCCCCTCTTATCGCCTCCTATCTGTATCTTAAATGGAATCTAATGGGACGGTGTTGTTGCCTGTTGCTCTGCAAAGGGGCTGGTGGAATTCCTGAAGGCCGCTATCTTCCAATCTCCAAGCAGGAGGCCAGGCCAGGGTCAGGTGGTGTTGGGAGTGAATCAGATTGTTTTTTAATCTTCACGGAAAATTTACCTGGCTTGAAGTTAGCTTTCCTCATTCCCACGGGAGTTAGAGCAAGGGTATCGTTTGAAAGGCACCCATGACCGGGGCAGAGGAGACACGGAGGGGACCCTGGGCGGGTCTGGCGGAAACTTCCATCTCTGCCTTTGCCCAGGGCACCTGCAGCCAGGAGGACTCCGAGCCGCCAGGGGGCGCAGTCGCCCTCTGCTGGGGGAGTGGCCCGCTGCACCTGTTTATGGCCTGGCTTGGTCTTTTCCTCTTTTTTTTTTCACAACGGGCAGTGACTCATTCTTGGGATGTTCATCCCTCATTTATCAGAATGTCCTCTGTTGTCCCTGGAGAGAATTCCCAAGTTACAGGCCAGGTCATTCAAGCTGAATTGGAATATTTCCCTCGGTCCTGCCTTCTTTTCCTTGAAACTAACCTAATAGAGATTTGGGTTTTGGGTTTTTGTTTTTAAAACAACAACAAAAATTCTGTTGAAGTTTCACAGTTTTTGCATAATCATCAGGGTTTTTTTTTTCAGTGAACATGTCCCCATAAATTCATTTATTTATTTTTAAGTATTTTCTTGCCATCATGACCACCAGTGGTTTAAAAAGATTTTTTTTATTTGCTTATTTTTATTTGAAAGGCACAAAATAGACAGACAGAAGCATTCCACCCACTGATTCACTCACCAAATGTCCCCAGTTAACCAGGGCTGGCCCAGGCCTAAGCCAGGAGACAGGGATTCCATTTGGGTCTCCCACCTGGCTGCAGGGGCCCAGTGCCTGAGCCATTGCAGCTACATTCACAGGGATCTGGGTTAAAAGTGGGGTAACCATTAGCCATGGAACTGGAGCCCACGGAGGATCCCAGGCGTACCACAGCACTGGGTGCTCTAGTATTTTAATATAAAAATTTAGCATATATAGATAGGTTGAAAGAATTGTTTGGTGAATATTCTACTCACCCCCTGGGTACTACAAAGACCCTTTGCAGATTCATATTTTATTATATAATTTTGTCACCTCACCCTCCTTACTGCTTTTTATGATTTTTTTTTTCCCCTTGGGGCTGGCATTGTGGCATCAGGGAAGGCTGCTGCCTGTCATGCCAGCATCACATACAGGCATTCGTTTGAGTCCTGGCTGTTCTGCTTCTGATCCAGCTCCCTGCTAATGTGCCCAGGAAAGCTGTGGAGGGCCGTCCAGGTGCTTGGTCTCCTGTACCCATCCAAGAGACCGGATGAAGTTTCTGGTGCCTGGCTTCTGCCTGGTCCAGCCCGGCTGCTGTGGCCATTTTGGGAGAGTGAGCCAGGAGCTCTCTGACTCTCCTCTCTCTGGAGCTGTGCCTTTCAAACAAGTCAAAAAATAAAGAAAGGAATAAGTTGTTAACAAAAAGAGCAAAGGTCGTTCACAACAGGTTAATTTTTTTTTAAAGGTACGTAAGTATGTATTCATTTGAAAGCCTGAGTCACGGAGAGGGAGAGAGACCTTTTCATTCCTGGGTCTGGGCCAGGCCAAAGGCACGAACTCCTCCTGGTTGTGGCAGGGACCCAGACCCTGCAGCCATCATGCATTGTTCTTAGATGCATACAAGCAGGAACTGTGGATCAGAAGCAGAGCAGATGTGTTCCAGCTAGCACTGAGCTGTGGGGTGCCGGCATTGCAAGTGGTGGCTTACTGCATGGCTCTGCTGTGCTGGTCCCACCTCTGCTTGTTTACACCTTCTTTTTTCTATCTCTCTCTCATACACACTCACTCTCTTTTTTCTCTCTTTTCTAAAGATTTATTTATTTTTATTGCTAAGTCAGAAAGGAAGATCTTTCATCTATGTGTTGATTCACTCCCCAAGCAGCTGCAACAGCTGGAGCCGAGCTGATCCAAAGCCAGGAGCCAGACCCTCTTCCGGGTCTCCTACGCAGGAGAAGAGTCCCAAGGCTTATGGGCTGACCTCAACTGCTTTCCCAGGCCACAAGTAGGGAGCTGGATGGGAAGTGGGGCTGCCAGGATTAGAACTGGTGCCCATTAACAAAAAAAAAAAGAAAGAAAGAAAAATCACAGGTGCCCAAATGGGATCCTGGAGCATTCATGACGAGGACTTTAGCTGCTAGTCTACCACAGCAGGCCCTATACCTTTTCTTGTTGATGAATGCTTGATCTGTTTCTTGAGGTTCTCAAGAATGAAGCTGCTCTGGGATGGTGACGCTGTGAAGCCAGCATCCCATGAGGCTGCTGGTTCGAGTCCCAGCTGTTTCACTTTCCAGTCTGGCTTTCTTTTAATGGCCTGGAAAAGCAGCGGAAGATGGCTGCAGCGCTTGGGTCCCTGTGCCCACATGGGAGACCCGGATGAAGCTTCAGGCACTTGGATTCAGCCTGGCCCAGGTGCTGGCTGTTGCCGCCACCTGGAACGTGAACTAGCAGGTGAGAGATCTCTCTCTCTATATATATAAAACTCTGGCTTTCGAGGTAAATAAAATATTTTTTTGAAGATTTCTTTTTAAGAGAGGAAGAGAGAAAGCATTTCCATCTTCTAATTTACTCTCCAGATGGACACAGGGCTGGAGCTGGGCTGGCCAGAACCCGGGGGCCTTGAGCTTCTTCCAGGGCTCCGTGTTGTTCAGGGCCTCAAGTACTTGGGTCGTTTTTCTGTTTTCCCAGGCACATTTGCAGAGAGCTAGATTGTGAGTGGAGCAGCCGGGAATTGAACCGGGGTCCCTATGGGGTGCCAGCACTGCAGGCGGAGGTTTCTCAGGCTATGCTATGGTGCCTGATCTGATAGGTCTTAAAAACCAAACAACAAAACAGAAACAGAAGGAAGCTGCTTTGACGGCTGTCCCGTGAGGTTTTCGGTAGGCACGGGAACTCATGTCTCCTGGGGCTATAGCTAGGCGAGGACTCTGGGGTCACAGAGGAGTATATTTAGATTTGTGAGAGACCACCCAACCCCTCTGCACTCTGGCTGCACTTGTGTGTGAGTTCCCGTTGCCCCACATCCTCGCCCGCAGCACGTGTTGGCACTCGTTCTTTGACCGCGCTGGTGGGTGTGGAGTGCTGTGTGTTAACACTTCCCCGATGCCCGGGGCGCCGAGCCACTGCTTCATGCTAGTCGGCAATTTGCATGTCTTCCTTTGGAAAGTGTCTACTTCGTTCTTTTGACTTTATTTTTTTTTAAAAATGGAATCATTTCCCTCTTTTATTTTTGAGTTGTAGGAGTGTATGTGTGTGTGTGTGTTTCCAGACACCAGTTCTTTGTCACATAGATTTCAGAGCCGTTTTCTTCCAGTCCGTGGCTCAGGCAGAGGTCTGGATTTGGGTGTGACCTGGTGCAGCTGTTATTTCCCCAGGGCTGGCTAAAAAAAGTGGGGAGGATCGGGGGGGAAATGACAGAAGCAAAATGTTAATGATTGGTGAACTTTGACAATACTCACAAATTCAAAATGTGATTTTTTTCATATAGCATGAAAGTAAAGCATTCCGAAGTCAGTGGTGTAGCAAGTAAAGACGCTGCCTGCAATGCCTGCATCCCATACAGGCTCCAGTTCGTGTCCTAGCTGCTCCACTTCAAACCCAGCTCCCGGCAGAAGGTGGCCCAAACGCCTGGGCCGTTGCCACCCACTTAGCAGACCTGGAGGAAGTGACAGATGCAGTACATACTGGCTGAAAGTGGTTCCGCCAGTTGAGTGATTATTATTATTAATATTTCCAATAAATAAGATGTATTGATCTCATTTGAAAGGCAGAAGAGAGAGGGAGAGACAAAGTCCTTCCATTTAAATTTACTCCCCAAAGGGTCCTGACGGCCAGGACCGGGTCAGGAGCGTGGAACTCCGTCCAGGTCTCCCGCGTGGACGGCGGAGGCTCAGGGAACTTACAGCATCTGCGGCCTTCCAGTTAGTGAGGAGCTGGATGGGAAGCGGGACTGGGACTCAAACAGGTGCTCCCATGGCATGCTGGCGTCACAGACAGCTGCCTGACCTGTTCGACCACAACTCCAGCCTCCTGAGCCTCTGTCCCTGGGCTTATCAGCTGTCTGCATTGTTTTCTTTGAAGCCATGTCCAGTCAGGTGGCTCGCTGCTTTTAAAATCAGCTTGGTTGTTTTTATGTTGTTGAGGTGTGGAAGTTCTTCATTTATTCTAGATTTATTTATTTATTCCATTATTAGATACATTACTTGTAAATATATTCCCTTGTTTTATGGGCTGTCATCTCTAATTTATTTATTTATTCATTCATTTATATTGGAGTCAGATCTACAGAGAGGAAAGACAAAGATCTGCTGGTTCACTCTCCAAGTGGCCGCAATGGCCAGAGCTGAGCCGATCTGAAGCCAGGAGCCAGAAGCTTCTTGTAGGTCTCCCATGCAGGTGCAGGGTCCCAAAGCTTTGGGCCATCCTCGATTGCTTTCCCAGGCCACAAGCAGGGAGCTGGATGGGAAGTGGAGCAGCCGGGACATGAACTGGCTTCCATATGGGATCCTTGTGCATGCAAGGCGAGGGTTTAGCCACTAGGCTACCATGATGGGCTCCATCTCACTTTATTGAGAGAACGTTTGAAGCATAAACATTTCTAATGTTGATATAGTTCCATCTGTATGTGAAGTCTCTAGACATGAATACACGATGTCTTGGTTTTGATTTGTGTCTTTTAAAATTTCCTTCAGCAATGTTTTATAGTTTTTGGTATATGCATTATTCAGGTCTTCAGCTAAAGTTATTTCTAAGTGTTTTATTGGTTTTTGATGGAATTGTGAGTGGGATTGATTTCATAATTTCCTTTTCAGATTTTCCCTTGTCAGCATATAGAAATGCTGCTGATTTTTTGTGAGTTGATAGCATGCCCTGCAATATGGCCAGATGTGTATTTATTGATGCTAGCAGCATTTTGATAGATTCTATAGGGTTTTCCTATCAATCATGTCCCCTGAAAGCAGAAATAATCCCGTTTTCAGTCTGGGTATCTTTCGGTGTTTCTTCTTGTTGCCTAGTTGCTCTGGCTAGAACTCCCCTTCCTCCGGCCAACAGCGAGGCCGAAGCAGGCCTTCCCATGCGAAGGAAAACGCGTGGTCTTTGGCCGCTGCGTGCGATGGTGGCTGTAGCTGTGGTGTTTCCGTCTTTAGCTTTTGTCTCTGGTTCTTGGAGGACTTGGGTGATGAAGTTGAATTTCGTCGGCTGCTTCTCCTGCTTCAATCACGAACGTCTGCCCCTTCGTTCTGTGGATGCGGCGTGTTCCAGGCACTCGTGGTGTCTTAAACCGTTCTTGGATTCCTGGTGGAATCCTGCTGCTGGGCTGCCACAGTGGGCTCGCTGGTTTTGTCAAAGGTGTTGGCTTGTGTATTCACCTGTGCCGTTGATCTGTCCATCTCTGCCTAGGGTGTCTATCTGGTTTGGTATCAGGGCAGTGCCAGCCTCATGGGTGGTGTTAGGAAGTATTCTGGGTTCACTTGCTAGTTGCTGCTCTAACACAGTGAGTGCTTCAGACTGCTGAAGTAGCAGACACCATTCCGTCTTAGAGTGTTTGCAGACGTGGTTTCTGCTGAGGCCCTGCTCTGCCAACTTGCACGCAGCGTGCGCGTGTGTGTGTGTGTGTGTGTGTGTGAGTGTGTGTGTGTGTGTGTCCAAACCTCCTGCTCTCATAAGCATACCGGTTCCAGCTGGTATGAGCTTAGACTCCCTCACCTTTTTAAAGATGTTATCTCCAGGTGTACCCATTCTAAGGTACTCGAGATAAGGATTTTAATCTAGGAATTTTAGGGGGACATAATTCAGACTATATAACGTGTTCCCTTTCATTGTTGGGAAACAATTAGATGGCCTGGTATGAACTGCTGAAGTGTTCCGTGGGATTCGCCAGTGCAGCCAGCTGGTTCCAGGCTTTTATTTGTCGGGAGCTTGCTGATCGCTGATTCAGTCTCCTAACTGGTTACTGGTCTTCTCCATTTGTTTTTCTTTAAAAAAGAAAAATCAGTTTTTAAGAATTTGTCCATTTCGTCTAAATTATTCAGTTGGTGATACAGTTATTCCCAGCGTTCTCAGGATCCTCTTGATTTCTGTAAAAATACTGTCTCTTTCCTATCCGAGTTTAATAATTTGAATCCTGTCTCGGTTTAGGCAAATGATTTCAACTTGTTGATCTTTTCAAAGAGCTAACTTCCGGTCCGTCCGATGATGGATTTCTGTTCTTTATTCCTGTTCTTTATTCCTGTTCTAATCTGCTCTAATCTGTTCCTTGGGGGAACTTTGAGTTTCGTTTGCTCTTCTTTTTCTAACTCCTCAGTTTGTACAATTAGCTTCTTGATTGAAGATCCTTCTAGAGAGAGGAGAGAGAGATGGTGGGGAGTGAGGTGAGCGCTGTCATCCACTGGTCACTCCCCAGGAGCTGGGACCTCAGGCCACATCTCCTGTGAGCGGCAGGAACCAGGACCCCAGTTCCTGGGCCACTGCTCTCCCCTGCTCGGGTGGGCCTCCGTGGAATGTCGTAGTCAGGGGCCGCAGCTAGGACTCAGACCCAGGCACGCTGAGGCGACAGATGGACACCTTTTTTTTTTTTAAACTATGCATTTATAGCTATAAATGTCTCTTAGCATTGCTTTAACTTCATTGTATAAGTTTTTGTATGTTGTATTTTCATTTTCATTTGTCTCAAGATATTTCTAATACAGTGTTGAAGGTTATTAGTTTTATAGTTTCAAGACATGTATCTTGTTTGACCTTAGAGTTACCTAAGAGCAGCTTCTATATCTCATTTCATGATTGCACACATATAGGTTAGATTGTAATTTCTTTTAAAAGTATTTAATCAGCACTGGGAATCCCATGGGCCCGGCACAATAGCTCAATTTGTAAATCACTCCCTTGCAAGCGCTAGGATCCCATATGGGCACCTGTTTGTATCCCGGCAGCCCCGCTTCCCATCCAGCTCCCTGCTTGTGGCCTGGGAAAGCAGTCAAGGACGGCCCAAAGCCTTGGGACTCTGCACCCACGTGGGAGACCTGGAAGAAACTCCTGGCTCCTGGCTTTGGATCAGCTCAGCTCCAGCTGTTGCGGCTACTTGGGGAGTGAATTAGCGGATGGAAGATCTTCCTCTCTCTCTCCTTCTGTCTGTAGATTTGCCTTTCCAATAAAGATAAATAAATCTAAAAAAAAAAAAAAAAAGAAAGAACAAACAAAACCACTGGGCATCCCTGAGGATCCCTCAGTAAATAAACTCTGTGATTCACCCGCTGCCTCAGCTGAAGTGTATAGAATGGGCAAGTGAGTGAAGCCTGTTAGCACGTCCGGGTGAGCTGAGAGATCCATCTCCACTGAACAGGTGGGTCTATGGGAGACGTATTTACAGGCCACCTGCGAACTCGCTTGGAGATCCTTCCAGCCCCAGCTCATTGAATTGTTCTTCCTCATCCCATTTTATTCCCCGCTTTCCTTCTTCATCGTCAGCGTCCTCTCTCTCGTCTTTTTGCGGTGACCCTGACAGCATTCTGTAGATTTGACAATAGTGAGGCACCAGGGGCGTAGCTCGTGGGTCTGGGCAAGTCCTAGGGTTCACTTCCGGAGCAGGTCTGTGTTTTCGCCATGTGCCTCTCCCCGACCACAGGTTTTCAAGAACCCGCACGAGGTGGTGACGGTGTTGCTGACCCAGACCCTGGGGGCCCTGGTGCCCTCCCTGCCCATGTGCCTCAGCTCGGCGGTGGAGAGGGCCGGGCCTGAGCTGGAGCTCACCAAACTGCTGGAGTTCTACGACACCACCGCCCACTTCGCCAAGGGGTTAGAGATGGCCCTGCTCCCCGACCCAAGTAAGTGTCCTGCCTTTTGCTTCTCCCTCCCTGGCTGGGCCGGGGCTTATTTGCCCTTCAGCAGACTAAATTCACAGAACTGGGAGGGCATGGGCATTTTGCATGAAAACACTGCCCTGGGCAGGTAGGTGGTGCGTGTATTTGCCTAGCCTCTTGCCGGTGGGTGCTACTGCCTGGTCCGGGCATGTGATGGTTGCTCCTGGT
Source organism: Ochotona curzoniae (assembly GCF_017591425.1). Lineage (NCBI taxonomy): Eukaryota > Metazoa > Chordata > Mammalia > Lagomorpha > Ochotonidae > Ochotona > Ochotona curzoniae. Next base: position 12,286,042 of record NW_024465421.1, read on the forward strand.
GGCAGCATGGCAGTTAGAAGGAGATGGAGGCCTCATCTTGGGGCAGGGGGCCGTAAGTGGCCAGGAGCAGGCAGCAGGCCATGCTGTGAGGATAGTGTTTGCTTCCTTTAGGGTTAAAACCTCAGAAAATTCACCCTGCAAAGGAAAAGGAAGAGCTGGGTTGGAGGTGCTTTCTGAATGGACAGTGGAGCTTTCTGGATTAAGGCAACCCCGGTGAGGATGCAAGGTGGCTGGGGAGCACAGGCTTTCCCAGGCGCCAGCGGAGGACAAAGCACTCCTTAGTCCCCTGTGGGTAAACAGTGCCTGCTGTGTTACATTTGTTTTTTTCTTCCCAGCTATTTTCCATCCCTGTCAAAAGCACCATAAATTGTTAAATAACTCGGACTTCGTGACGCTGTCAAATCAGGAAATCACCCCAGGAAGGCCTTGTTCTGCTGTGGCTGCTGTGTGTCACTCACTTGGTTTCTTTAATAGTTACTCTCTTTAATTACATTTGTGTTTAATTACCTCGTACATTCCAGGGAGGGTGTTTATTGTTCGGGTTCCCAGTGATTCATAGGAGTTGTTGGCACACTCACCGGTCAGATCTCAGCTGTGGGAGAGGCACGGAGCGTGTGGGTAGCTTACCAGGGGACTCTGGTGCTGTTGTCCATGTGACTCAGGGGCGTGGATGCCGAGCCTCCTGCTGGAGCAGGGTGGGATGCAGGCAGGGCGAGGAGCAGGTGCGTTCCCGCCAGAGGGATGGATGCTGTGGGTCGCGAGCCGGCCGCCTTCCACAGAGCCAGGTGGATGTGACAGTCGGCCACCTCTGATTCCTGCTGAGGTTCTCCCAAGAGGTCTTTTTTTCTTTTTTAGAGTTAATAATATAGATGAAAATTTTAAAAAGAGTAAAAACAATCTGTAATTCATTACTCAGAAAGAGTCACTGGCAGCATTCTGCTGTGTTTCCTCCCAGTAATTCAGATAAAATACACATTTGTTCACATGCACGAATATCCATGACATAAGCTATATAAGGAGCATATAGTAAGCAAATAATATAATAGTTATATATTTATATATATATTATTTTTTAAAAAAGATTTGTTTATTTTTTATTGGAAAGTCGGATATACAGAAAGAAGGAGAGACAGAGAGGAGAATCTTCCATCCAATGATTCACTCCCCAAGTGACCGTAACGGCTGGTGCTGTGCCAAACCAGAGCCGGGAACCAGGAACTTTCTTCAGGTCTCCCACTTGGGTGCAGGGTCCCAAGGCTTTGGGTCGTCCTCAACTGCTTTCCCAGGCCACAGGCAGGGAGCTGGATGGGAAATGGAGCAGCCGGGATTAGAACCGGCACATTCAAGGCAAGGACTTTAGCTGCTAGGCCACCTTGCCTAGGTCCTGTTATATATTTATATATAATTATACAGATTAAATATGTCAAATATTTAAGATATTAGTTGTATACATTTTTGTATTTGTTTTTGCTCATAATAAGAAGAATATTTTCTTATACCATCAGATGTTTTACTAGGCTTTTTTCTTAAAAAAAAAAAAAAGATTTATTTATTTACTATTTTTAAGGTGGAGTTACAGGGAGAGGAAACAAAGATTTTCCATCCACTGGTTCACTCCCCAAATGGCTGCAATGGCTGCGACGGCCAGAGCTGAGCCGATCCGAGGCCAGGAGCCAGGAGCTTCTTCCTGATCTCTCACGCTGGTGCAGGGTCCCGGCTTTCCAGGATATTCCTCTTCATCTTCGTTGTTCTCTCTGGGAGAATTCTTGGAAGTTAAATTGTTATATCATGGAACGTTTATACTGTTGACACGAACGTTTTCAGTTTTTCATGGAGCTGACCTTAGGAATTTCTGGAATGCTTAGTGTACGGGATGTTGTGAGGTCCCAGGAAGGGGAAGATGCTCTCCTGACCGAGCGCTTTTCACCGTAGTAGTTCCTTTTGCTCCTGGCCCTGGTGAGAGCCACTGGATGAGGGGACTTCCTGAGGTTGATGGGATGTGGGGTTAAGAGGGCATTGACAGAGCTTCTGGCAGATTGGTAAGATGTAGTCACCCCAAGGATGGAAGAGGAGAAGTTCCAGAACAGTCCATCTCTCTTGTGGCTTTCCGGCAGTGCTTTCCAGATTCGTTATTCATGGTTGTTTTTTCATTTCTGATCGCCTGAAGAGGAACACAACGTGGTGAAAGTGATGGAGCTGGTGGAGGCCGTGTATGGGCCGTACAAGCCCTACCAACTCAAGTACGGCAGCCTGGAAGAAAACCACCTGCTGATCCAGATCAGCGCTGTACCTTTGGTAACTCACCAAGACCCCCAGGACCCCCGGTACTCTTAAGGCAGCGTTCTGTTATGTGCCAGACCTTCACCCAGTCCTGGCAGGGGGTCGAGGTGGGGGATGGTCGTGGGATCAGGTGTGATGCATCCAAGTCAAAATGAGCCTGGGGGAGGGGGTGCTACCTGTTTTCTGTCTAAAATCCTCAATAACAAAATAAACGAGAATCAAATCTTGGGGGGGAGAGGGGGACCACAGGGGACAAATTGTGTATCTCCTTGATTATGTGTGTGTGCCTACGTTGCTTTTTTTTGAGGAAGCTATGCAAATGGGCCCAAAAGCTTAGCATTCATGGACAATGCTGTAGGGCAGATTCTCTCTGTGTGGGCACCAGCCAAGGAGATCCAGGCCATTTCCATTTCAAATCCTGTTTTGTTTTCAAGTCACCGAAGGTTGTCCAGTGTTGAGTTGATGTCTCAGGCTTGATGCTCGTTAGTTCAACTCTGTTGCTTCCTGCCGTTTCCCTGCTTTCTAGAGATATATCTAGAAACTCAGTTCCACTTCAGTTATGCTCATGCCCCTGAAGGAAACATTTGCCTTTTTCTGAATTCTTTCTTTTTTGTGTAAAATTTATTTTTATTGGAAAGTCAGATTTACAGAGAGGAGAGACAGAGAGGAAGATCTGTCCATTGGTTTACCCCCCAAGCGGTTGCTATGGCCAGGGATGAGCCTATCCTGAGCCAGGAGTCAGGAGCCTCCTCTGAATCTCCCACTTGGGTTCAGGGTCCCAAGGCTTTGGGCCATCCTTGATTGCTTTCCCAGGCCATAAGCAGGGAGCTGGATGGGAAGTGGAGCAGCCGGTACAGGAACCGGTGCCTGTAGGGGATCCCGGGCATGCAAGGTGAGGATTTGACCACTAGACCATTGCGTGGGGCCCTCAGCATTCTTTTAAAAGGGTGTCTGGTATGGAGAATTAGAATCCTAGCCTGGGAGCCAGAGATAGAAAAGGGGACCATTGCAACGATCACAGGCAAATAGAAAGGAAAAGAGAAATGAAAGAATGAGCTGGGCATCTGACCATGACTGTCTTTCCTTGCTGCACACTCTAAAAGAACTGGAGAGTTGGGGCCTGTGCTCCTGATATCCCTGTGATGGGAACCCCAAGAAGAGGGCTTGGAGTTCCTTCTCCCCGCCCCCAAACCTCCCCATGTTAAGGCTGCCTTTCCGGCAATTCTCAAGGCTGATGTGGTTTCTGTTCTGGCTCACCAGGAACATGGAGAAGTGATTGACTGCGTGCAGGAGCTGAGCCACTCGGTGAGCAAGCTCTTTGGTCTGGCCTCTGCTGCCATTGACCGGTGCGCTGGATTCACCAATGGCCTGGGGACGTGTGGCCTGCTGACAGCCTTGAAATCCCTCTTTGCCAAGTAAGGGGGCAGTGTGGGGATGGGGCTGGTTCCCTGGGAGGGCAGGGATTGTCCCCATTAAACATGTATGCATGCTGTATTCTTGCTGTGAACCCTGTAAAAATACTCACGCCCGATCCAAGAAGCCGTTCTTACTTAAAATGTTCAGTGCAGCAAAGTGCCCATCCCTTAGGCAGAGGCCAAATACCATGATAGAGTCATACAAGGGAACTCTATGCAACAGTTAAATATCAATTAAATGGACACTTGTCAATGCCTGTCTCAGAAATGCATTGGCATGTGAAACGAAAGCAAGGTGCAGAGTAATATTGAGGCTCTAACACATTTCCTATAGTTGGTTTGGTAACTTTCCCCACCAAGGGCAGGTGTTGGGTGTTTAGCCTCATGGGCCTTAGGATGTGCGTTGCCCTTGAGACAGTCCATAAATCCACGGGTGTGGCTGTGTTCCAGTCTCACTTTATTTACCGAAAAATAAATTGGGAGTGCTAAACCCTGATGTAGGTATTTTTTTTTTAATACTGTAAAAAGCATCATAGATCTCTCCAGGACAGAGGTGGGCCGTCTGCGGCTCAGGAGTCCAACCTGGCTGCCATCTGGCACTGTAAACAGAGTTTGCCTGGAACACTGCCACACCCGTTCTCTTACCTCTGCCCTGGAACTTCGTTTCACTAAGAGGGCTGAGTGCAGCAGTTGGGACAGAGACCTGGTGACTTGAAAAGCCACAAGTGTTTACACGTAGTTGGCACTAGGCCTGTGACAGAAGTTTGCTGAGCCCTGGTTTTGTGGGGGGACCCGGAGAGGGGCTGTGATCACAGCTTTTACTTCTTTTTTTTTTGGAAAGTTGTTCTAGCCTTGTCATTTTTTTTTTTAAGATTTATTTTTATTGGAAAAAAGAGGAGGAGAGATAGAAAGGAAGATCTTCTGTCTGATGGTTCACTCCCCAAGTGGCTACAATGGTCAGAACTGAGCTGATCTGAAGCCAGGAGCCAGGAGCTTCCTCCAGGTCGTCCACATGGGCGTAGGGATCCCAAGGCTTTGGGCCATCCTTGACTGCTTTCCCAGGCCACAAGCAGGGAGCTGGATGGGAAGTGGAGCAGCTGGTATTAAAACCAGTGCCCACGTGAGATCTTGGCATGTGCAAGGCGAGGACTTTAGCCGCTAGGCTACTGCACCGGATCCAGCTCTCACTATCTTTTAAAATATTATTTGAAAGACAGAGAGAGAGAGATCCTCCGTCTACTACTGGTCCACTCCCCGGTTGGTTGCAACAGCCAGGGTAAGGCCAGGCTAAAGCCAAAACCTCAGAGCTCCCTTTGGGTCTCACCTGTGGGTAGCAGGGACTCAAATACTTGGGCTGTCAACTGCCTCTTTGCCAGGTGTGTGAGCAGGAAGCTGGTTCCGAAGTGGGAGACAGCAGCTACTGCAACTGCTGCTCCATTAGGGGAGGCGGGCTCTCCACAGCAGCTTAACTCAATGCACAGTGCCTGCCCTCGTTGTCATTTTGAAATGTTTAAAGAAGGAACATAGGGACCGGCATTGTGACATAGCAAGTTAAGCCACCACCTGCACCAGCAGCATCCCACAGGTGTGCTGGTTTGTGTCCTGGCTGCTCTACTTCTAATCTAGCTCCCCGTGAGGGACTGGGGAAAGGCAGTGGAAGACGGCCCGGGGACTTGGATCCTTGCCACCCATGTGGCAGGATGGCAGTGCCCAGATGAAGCTCCTGGCTGCTGGCTTCAGCCCAGCCCAGCTCTGCCTGCTGCGGCCATTCGGGGAGTGGACCAGCAGGTCATCTGTCTCTGTAACTGCCTTTCAAATAGACAAAGCTTTTAAAAATATATATATGCAGATTCATATTTTTATGTAATTAAGAATGGAAAAAAGGAAAGCAATGTAGACCGCATGTTCTGGGAGTCCATCTGTATGAGATGCCCAGAACAGGTAAATTAGAGAAGAAAATAGATTTGCGGTTTCCTGTGGCTGAGGGACTTTAGAGGAGGTTGGGGATGGATGCTGAGGATATGAGGTGTCTTTTTCGGGATGATGAAAACATACTTAGCTCATGATGATGTATAACCCCGGAAATATACTAAGAGTTGTACTCTGTATTAATTAGACCTTAACTGAAAGAAAAAAGGAAAGAAGGGAAAAATAGAAATGACATTTAGGTAGAAGAAAGAGGCAACCTCATGAGGCTGGTGTCTCCGACCCGTCTGATGCAGCTGTGGGGTCCCTCGGCGCTTGATGCGCACAGTCTCTAGTTGGTTGGCATATCCAAGAGCCCTCCTTGGTGGTCTCTGACAGCGAAGCTGCCTGGAGCCCCTGAGCTCCCTTCTGCTGAGCCGAGTGCTGCTTGCTGAGGTAAGTTCAGGGAGTGCTTGTTGGTCAGGAAATACTGCGGGTGTCCCTCTGAACTCGGAGGGCCCTTGTCCCCAGTGATCTCGGTCACTGCCATGGACATTCACACCTCCGGAGGGCAGCTCTGCTGCAGATCAGAGGGGCTGCCACCTGTGCCCAGCCTGTGCCCCGCCTGTGCCCCGTACAGGGACAAGGGTGTGGTCCCAAGAACCCATGTCTATCCCTGTAGGAAGGGGAGCATCAGCAGCAAGTTTAACCATAAGAAGCTTTGCCTCTTTCTCGCCCTGTCACCAACCGGGATTTCGTGAATGGGAAGAATTTTGGCTTTGAGATCTAGATATTGTGTTACAAAAATAACATAAATAATGCTTTTAGAAATTGATTTATTTGAAAGGCAGAATTACAGAGAAACAGGAGAGAGAAAATGAGACTCTTTCATCTGCTGGCTCACCACCCAAATGGCCATAAAAGCCAGCACCAAGCCAGGCTGAAGCCAGAAGCCAGCTGCTCTGTCTGGGCCTCCTGCGTGGGTGGCAGGGATGCCGTTTTCTGAGGCATGGTGTTAGGGAGCTGGATGGGGAAGTGGAACAGTCAGACATGAACCAGTACCCAAAAGGGATGCTGGTTCTGCAGGCAGTGGCTTTACCTACTGCACTGCAAAAAGACATTAAAAAGAGCATGTCCTTCCATTCCTGTGCATCTTTAGTTTTTCTCTGAAGGACATTTTTTTTTGGTCAGGTTTGAACATTTTGCTTTTAATTTTCTGATTTGCTGCTTCAAACGTAAAGACTTTCTGTTGATCAACTTTTTTTTTTTATCCAAGCACATTTGAAAAAATTACTTTTTATTCCTTTCTTAGAGGGAGAAGGACAGAGAGCTGCCATCTGTTGATTCACTTTCTGATGCCTGCAGTGGCCGGGGCCAGGGTCTGGGCCAGATGAGAGCCACGGCCTCAATCTAGGTCTCTCACAGTTGCTGGCGGGGACCCACCTGCTAGAGCCCTTAGCAGTGGAGGCAGGACTTGAATCAAGGAACTTGGATATGGTGTGTGGATGCTTCAGCTGCTAGGTCAGACACCTGTTCTCATTAGCTTTAGATATTAACCTCCTGCCCTTCCGCCGTGAGAAATGAGGGCTGGGGCTTTTAAAGGTCTGTTCCTCAGTTAGCGTAGTTCAGACGGTGCTGATGAATTGGGTCACCTTCTCTGGAAGGGAAGGTTTGGAAGTTACCAAGGTAGCTCGTGTTTAGGACAGTTTTCAGGCAGAACAGTGTGAAGCTGCCTTGAGCAGAGTTCGAGTGGGACATTGATGAGTGACGAGGAGGGCTTGAGGAAGTGTGCTACGGAAGGCAAGGGGAAGGGGTGGAACTGAAAGTGTGGTCCCCTTTACTCTGCTGCCAACGTGGGGATAACAGGTAAGGGGCTTCATGGTGTGGTGTAGCAGAGTGTCTGCTGTCGGGGCCGCCATAGCAGCTAGCTTTTCACACTTTGCTGTCTAGGAGCTGGTGGCTTAGGGAGGAGCAAGGGAAAGGCGTCCCATGATGCACCCTGTTCTCACGGGGCCTTCTGGTCCCCGTCCTCACCACACCCTCCTGAACACATGCACGTACGCACTCACGTTCCAAGAAGTTTACATCCTTAAAAATAACACCAGTGCATGTCAACTTTTTTCTGTTGCTTTATTTTGCCCTACTCTGCCATTTATTTAACTTCACAACGGTGCCGTCAGGCAATAGAGAAGCATTATTAAATCCATTTTACAATTTTTATTTGAGAGACAAGGAAAAGAATGCCAAGTGAATACTCCCATCTGTGATTCATGCTGCAGGTGCTGTGGCAGCCGGCACTGGCCTAGGTTTTGGTCAGGAGCTGGGAGCTCAGTCCAGGTCCCCCTGCGTGGGCAGCAGGAGCCCAGCTACTTGAGCCATCATCACTGTTCTCCTAGTGTCTGCTTGAACAGGAAACGGAATTCAGGAGCTGGAGTTAAAGGCAGGACCTGTGGTGTGGGATGCAGGCATCTTCACCAGCATCTTAATCACCGAGACAAGATGCTGCCTGCCCTTTCTACCCCCACATTTGTATTAAAGATGAGGAAGCCGAGGCCCTGGCACTGAGGGCCTTGCCCGCAGCTGCAGTGCCAGTCTTGGAGTCCCCAGGAGCTGCTTCCTGGACGCCTCATGCCCAGTGCTGTGCTGGTTCCTGGGGCTCTAAGTCGGAGCTCCAGGGACAGAGTGCCTGTTCTCACAGACGGTAGAGCCTGCAGCAGTGCTAAGCTTTACGCAGACGCACGCTTGGTGTTGTGTGTTGCGTACTGTGAAGGAGCAGACCGCAGCGGCTCCACGGCAGGGTCTGGAGGTTTTGTGTCCACTTCTGGGTTCCTGTGCTCTTGCCAACCACGAAACTTGAATCTCTCTGCCCTGGCTGTTGGGTCTCCATTCTGTCCATCAGGATGCTGCCAAGTCCTGGGCATCGGCAGCATGTCTTGTGTCCTCCCTCCTCCGACCCTCACCCACCTGCTCCTAAGGTCACGTCTGCTTTCTACGGTGGCTCCGTGATGTTTTCCAACAGTTCTCCGAATCTGCTTCTGCAGAAGTGCACTTGTTTCTTCGTTTGGGGTGGAGGAGTGTGCCAGCATCTTCCCCCATGGTGGGTCACCTGGGACAGCCTGGGGCTGTCCACTCCCTCCCGTCCTCCGGATCTTGAGCATGTCTCTATGCTGCCGTGTTGGGCCTCTGAGATGGTCTGGCCTCACGGGGAAGCTCGTCCGTGGGTGGAGTGTTGTCTCAGCCTTCTGTGGGAGCACCTCTCCCCCAGTCTCCTGCGCCCAAAGGTGTTGTCCAGCCGTCGGCAGGCTGTGCAGGCTGCATGGTTCCCGGTGTTTTGAGCGCAAGCAGGCAGTGACAGTTCACCTTGTCGCTCTCCCCTTGCCTGCAGGTATGTGTCTGATTTCACCAGTGCTCTCCAGTCCATACGGAAGAAGTGCAAGCTGGACGACGCGCCCCCCAACGCCCTTTTTCAGGAAGATTGGACGGCCTTCCAGAACTCCATCAGGTGAAGCTGGCATTACAGTATGAGTGTGTGTCTGGGGGAGCAAGCATAAAATTTGTTAATTTTTACTTTGTTAGAAAGGTGGAGAGAGGGCCCGGCGCGGTGGCACAGTGGTTAAGGTCCTCGCCTTGCACGCCCGGGATCCCATATGGGCGCCGGTTCTAATCCCACCGGCCCAGCTTCCCTTCCAGCTCCCTGCCTGTGGCCTGGGAAAGCAGTCGAGGACGGCCCAAAGCCTTGGGACTCTGCACCCGCGTGGGAGACCCGGAAGAGGCTCCTGGCTTCGGATCGGCATAGTATCGGCCGTTGCGCTCACTTGGGGAATGAATCATCGGACGGAAGGTCTTCCTCTCTGTCTCTCCTCTCTGTATATCCGCCTTTCCAATAAAATAATAATAAAAATAAATCTTTAAAAAAAAAAAAGAAAGGTGGAGAGAAAAAGACAGAGGTCTTCTGTTGTCTGGCAAACTCTTCACACGCCTGCGACAGCTGGATCTGGGTCAGACCTGAGTCAGGCAACCAGGACTGCATCGGAGTCTCCCCCATGGGTGGCAGAAAGCCGAGTACTTGAGCCATGACCTGGCCCATCACAGGGCCTGTGCCAGCAAGAAGCCAGAATTGGAGGCAGAGTTGGGCCAGTCAAAAGCCAGGAGCCTGGAGCTTCTTCCAAGTCTCTCAAGTGGGTTCAGGGACTTGAAGAGTTGGGCCATGTTTTTGCTGCTTTCCCAGGCTATTGACAAGGAGTTGGGTCAGAAGTAGAGCAGCTGGGACTCAAACCAGCTGCCCATACAGGATGCCAGCACTGAAGTCAGAGGCTTATCCTACTATGCCATAGCACTAGCCCTAGCCAAAGGTTTTTGCAGAGGCCTAAAATAACTCAGAGCTGACGTTGGAGAAAATGCCCCCCTGTTGGCTCTAAGGACAGTGGCACCCAATGGTGAGGCACTACTACTAGGCCTGGAGAGGAACAGGCAAGGGTGCAGCAGAAGGCACTTGGGTGATCTTCACAACTTGTTGTCCTGTCCAGACTGTGGGGTTTCCCTTGTGACCTGTGCCGCTATCTATCTCAGCTGTACCAGCATTTATTCTTGGAAAACATTGCATACAAGTTTGTCCAGTTGCACCTGAAGCAAGTGGAATATTTTTTCCTTCTCATAAAAGCTTTCGTATGATGGAATGCCTAGATACCCTGGTGATGAGAGAAAAGTTAAAAGTTAACCAGACCTGAGATGTTTTTAATCCTTGGATTTGTCCCGACATTATGAATTTGGCGTTGAAGGACTCAGGAGCTGGAATTCAGAGCCTGGCATAAAATTTGCTTGACAATTAAAGGATTATTAAATATAGATATGGTGCTCTGAGAAACAAGTGGATTAACCTCCATCTGCCTTTGGTGTGAACAGAGGGAAAGACTGGTATCAAACTGGTTGGACAGACACTGCAAACAGCAGGCAGCTAGCGAACATTTGCAACGTTTGACTTAAAATTTTAGACACAAAGTTTTTCTGATCCCCAATCTACCCCTCCGTTTTTTAAAGATAGCACCCAGTATTTTGGAAACTAGAACTTATTGGAGGCCACAGTTAGCCAGCCCTACAATTCCGCAGAGAGGTCAGGAGTCTACCTTCTACAAAGGAACCATTGCAGGTACTAACCACTTTCCCAGAACCTAGCATCGCCAAAAGGAGCAAATAGTTAGAATTTTTTATGAATGAGCCTATGTGTTTGTCCTGTAAATGTTGGTACTGCCTGCTACTTGAAGTGCTTTCTGTTTTGTTTAGAATAATCGCCACCTGTGGAGAGCTGCTGCGGCAGTGTGGGGACTTCGAGCAGCAGCTAGCAAACAGGTAAGAGAGGAGGAGCCCTTGTCCTCCACAGGCCAGTCCCTGGGCTCCTGCTGGGGACAAAGTGTCTCCAGGCCCCGGCACAGCAGGGGGGAGTGTGTGGGCAAAGCGGGAAGCCACAGGGCCCCAAGAACTGTCTGTACCCTAGATACAAGGTGTCATTATTGTCATCATTAAACATTTATTGGGCATCTATAAAGGGCAAAGCTCTGGCCTACCTAGTACACGATTTGGGTTGCATAGAGAAGTTTCAGTCTAAACCAGGAAACAGTACATCTTGTTTCTGAATTACAAATGGGCTGGGTTCCTGCTGTGTGTTTGCAAGTCAGTTATTGGGACTTAAAATAAATTTCCCCATAGAAATGGTGTCACAGGCATCGCTCCGGCCCTCAGGGTCAGCACACAGCATCAACTTTGACCCAGACAGGCCTGCCTTGCGGATTCTCCAGCGATATCCTCTGCGGCTGCGGCTGGCCGTGTGTGTCAAAGGAGAGTTTCCGGGGTCCGACCTACAAAAAGTCTTTCGTGTCCCCTTTGACCTGAGACTGACAGGCCTTCTTTCTCTGGGAGGTGGCTCCTTCCCCAGTCCTGATCCTTCACTGGATCTCAGCAGGGCTGGCGGCTGGCTGGCCGGGAGGTGTGTGGAAGTGCAGTATCTTGGGGTGTGGTGTGAAGCGAAAGGATGAATGGGACCCAGCAGGAGCAGGTGGGAACTGGCGTGTTGCTGGAGCCTGCACTCCATGGTGGCCCTTCCTGCTGGCGACGTCTGCCTTCCTTTGGTCTTCAGCCCATAGCCTACCTCCCCTAGCTGGATTGTGTGTGTGTGTGTGTGTGTGTGTGGTTTTCCTCATGGGAAGATCTTGCCACGGGGCAGGTGGGAGCAGCTATCACTGTTCCTGAGTCTAGCACAGCACAGAGCACCACCGGCAAGGGAGGGACTTTGTGTAAATATTGTAAACAAAGCAATGGTACCAGCATCCCACTTGTGCACACACGCATGCTCGTGTGGAGAGGAGTCTGAGGTTGAGGGGTACTCACAAAGACCCCCAGGACTTGAAATGTAGCATTTACACATCTAACAGAAGGGCATGCATGCATGCAGCTGCTTATTTTTCACTTACTTATGCCTGTATTTTGGTTCAAGAGGCAAGGGGGACAGAATGAGACAGAGTGAACTTTCTGTCTATGGATTCATTCCCCAAATGTCCCCAACAGCCAGGGCAGGGCCAGGCTGAGGCCTGGAGCCTCAAACTCCATGCTGGCCTCCCCTGTGGAGGGCATGGATCCAGTTACTCCATCCAATCCCTGCCGCCTTGCAGTGTACACATTAGCAAGAAGCCAGGATGAGTTAGTGGAGCTGCATACAGAATCTAGGTATTCCAGTATAGGATGCAGGCATCTTAACGTGTGCCTTAACCACCAATCCAGATTCCTGCCCCTTTATTTTCTTCAAGTAGCTGTTCATTGTAAAATCAGAACAGTGTACAAAATGAGAGCTGAAAATCTGCTTGATTTAGAACCCATCTTCTTCCTAGAAAAGACATTGCTAACAGTGTCCTGCCCTACAGCATTCGTTGCTCTCTGGCATGCAAGGACTCGGTGTGAATTGAGCACTAATCCTCCTAGGGCTGAAGAGACAGGTGTTTCTCTTCCCATTTTTACAGAGAGGCTTGAGGTGTGGATTTGCATAGGAAATAGCAGTTCAGATTAAAAAAAAAAAAGAAGAAAGAAGGAAAGAAAGATTTGCTGCTGTAGCTGTGTTTGAGAGATGGCAATTTGCACCTTGATGTGGCCCACGTCATCCAGTGTGTGAGGACATCACCGAGTGGTGTCTGCCCTCAACCATGTGGGTTTGGGTCAGACATCCTGCCACATCCAGAAGTCCATTTTTCCCTTCATCCATTAATGGATTTGACAGCCCAGGGAGTTAGGAGGGAGCTGGTTCAGAAGCTGCGTGGGGACACAGTGGAGGAAAGATGAAGTTTTCCACCTGCACCAGCACAGAGAGGCTGAGAGTCTGGCCTGGACTTTGGTCCAAGACATGAGCAGCTTGGGTGTGTAGCCTCTGTAACAGGCGACATCATCCTGGAAGCCTGTTCCCTGGGGAGGGAGAATCGCCACCCATCTGTGTTCCCAGCCAGGAGGCAACTGGCACATGTGTGACAGCTGCCTGTAAAGCTTATCTTATCTCATATCTTATCAAGCTCCCCTGCAGAATCCGGACTGCTGCTGGGGACCACTCCCCACAGTTAGCACAGGCAATGGCACTAAACTCTCCAGGCTGTCTTGGTGCTGGGATGATGTTGCCTGTTGGGCTCCATTTTTATTTTTTTTAAAAGATTTATTTATTTATTTTTATTGGAAAGTCAGATTTACAGAAAGAAGGAAAGAAGAGAGAAAGATCTTCCATCAGCTGGTTCACTCTCCAAATGACCATAATGGCCAGAACTGAGCTGATCTAAAGCCAGGAGCTTCTTCTGGGTCTCCCATGTAGGTGTAAGGTCCCAAGGCTTTGGGTCATCCTTTACTGCTTTCCCAAACCACAAGCAGGGAGCTGGAAGGGAAGTGGAGCAGCCAGAATATTAACCAGCATCCCTATGGCATCCTGGTGCATGCAAGGTGAGGATTTAGCCACTATGCTACCATGCCAGACTCAGCCTATCTGGCTCTTAAAGTCAACATTTTTTTTTTTTTTTCTGTACAAGGAGATCTTCTTGTGAGTTTAGGGTTCAGGAAAGCAAAGCTGAAGTCACCTGAGGGATTGTCCTCTGCCTCATCTTGGGGAGACGCAGGGAGAAGGGCATGGTTCCTTTTCCTGACCCCACTTTTGGACCAATGTTTCAGGTGAACCCTGCTCACTTAAAGGTTTGACCTATGCCTTCTGATCTTCCAGTCGGACAAAAGCCACATGAATCCAGTAGAAACTGGGTTTTGGATCTTGGATTTTGATTGTTGTTTTTTCCCAAGCTAGTGACATGCAGTGCTGTTTCGTGTTGCTGGGCTGTAGCTCTGGGTCTCATCTCTGCTTCGGGCTGAGTGGGATGATGAGTAGGTTAGGTGGATTCAGTGCATTTTGACTTAACACATTTCAGTGCGTGGTGGGTTTATGGAATGTCATCTCATTGTAAGTCTAGGAGTCATCAAAAATGTTAGTGCAGTAATTCGGTCAGGCAGTCAGAGTTTGGGAATGCAGTATAAATGTACAAGTTTCCATGACTAGGGAGTGGGGGATGACTTGGCAGGAAGAGGAACTGCATTGAGGCATGCGATGACTTGCGATGCCCCCTCCTGCGGGTGCAGCTACTGGTTCTGCTGGCACAGCAATGAGCAAGTTGGCACCTCTTGGACTACCCCCTACCTTCATCTCTGAGCTTCATGAGGGTAAGGATTGTGTTTAAGAATCTGATATCCCCAAACTCAGCCTAGATCATTATTTGGCGGACAAACGTCATTTCTCAATGATGTGAGAATGTCCTTTTGATAATGAAATCAAGTATTCATTTCATAAAGGTTTAGTTCACAACTCTGGTCAATACCAGGAAATTAAACAGTGGACGCCAAGGACCAGGTCATCTAGTGGATCAAGTGCGGGATAGGAAGAAGATGCTGTTTGTTTCTTTGAGGTCAGAGTCACATTTATTCTGACATTTAAACTGCAGTCTTCATTATCTAAAGCATTCCTGACATACCTGCTTGTCTTCACCTTGGCTGCTGTAAGGTCATTCCCTCCTGGGCCACCTGACCCTGAACCTGACACACCTGCTGCAGTAACCCTGCAAAGGAGAACAGACTTTCCTTGGCTTCCAACTTTCTGGCCACCAAACTCTGGTCACCTATCATTCATTCCAGGGTTACTGAGTGCCTGCCGTACATGGGCACTGTGCTGGGAGCTGGAGATGCTAGGATAAAGAACACGACTGGACATGACTGTCCAGTGGGAGAGGAATGAGACAGTGTGTGAGTTCCACATAGCAGAGGCAAGAGGCTGATGGGAAAGAAGACCGAGTACCTATGTGGTGCACTAGGAAAAAGCAGAGGAAAAGCCGTGGGAGCCAACCCTTTCTTATAATTAGCTAATTTGAAAGGCAGATTAAGAAAGGAGGGAATGGGGGAGAGAGAGAGAGAGACAGAGATTTTTTTCTATGTACTGTTTTACTTCTCACATGGCCACAACAGCTGGGACCAGGGCCAGTCCAGGCCAAAGTCAGGAGCCCAGAGCTCCATCCAGGCTCCCACATGGATGGCAGGGGCCCAAGCACTTGGTCTATCTTCCACTGTTTTCCCAGGTGCATTAGCAAGGAATCAAACCGGAAGCAGAACAGCCAGGACTAGAATGGTACTCTGATATGGGGTTCCTGCATGCAGGTGGCAGCTTAACTCACTGTGTTACAACTAAAGGCCTGGGAACCAGTGAATCCCAGAAGAAAGAGTAGGATTTCCCCAGGTGCACAGAGGAGGAATGGATAAAGGCAGGTGTTGGGGGACGGAGGGATGGGTGAGCAGATAGATAGAAGGGCCTGGCAACAAGAGCCCTGGGTACCCTGCCTGGACGGTTTTATTTTGATCTTCAGGAACTGAAGAATCTTTGGGAAACAGACAAAATCAGATTTGCCTTTTGGAAAGTTCATTCTATTAACCTTGAGGAAGTCCCACAAAGGGAAACTGGAAGGAGGAAGACAGACAACAGGTCAGTACAGGACAATAGGGCCATGGCAGGCCATTGTACAACAGACAAAAGGCCCAACCCAAGCTACTTGTAGGTTTAAGTAACAGGACAAACCAACTTGACCCTGCTGGCCGAGGCAGGTGGCTACCTGTGTTGGTGGTGATTTGGGAGGAGGGTCCTCTCCCCAGGGTGTTTTTGCAAGTTCACGTGTTGCTCGGCCAACTCTGAGGATCTGAGTGTGTGCCACCCAAAGTCTCCTGTGTCTAGAGCAATGTCTTCGTAAGAAATCATGGCAAAGAGGTCAGGGAAGTAGCCATATTGGCTGTCCCAGGATCTGCAGAGAGTTCATAGAAATGTGTATTATGAAAAAAATTGTTCAGACTTTTTTTTTGGCACCAACATTAACTTAGCTTTAATTAAATTTTCCATGAACTTTTTGAAGTTCATTTGTGGAAATATCTCTACACTTCAAGCATATAAAAGCAGAGAAGCAGAGCCAGGGGAAGCCAAGCTGAAATCTTGGCTTAGAGGCGGAGATTCAAGGTCCCCGGCTGTCCTGGCAGCCAGCTACCCTGGGGAGCCTCAACTAGGCAACCGTCTGTCTGAACAAAGATGGATCTCTCCTTATCCCCTAAATCATAAAAGTCCACTGTACTAGCCCGGCATGGAGGACAGGTGAGTCTATGAATGGAGGCCCACAGGGAACAGCTGTCCCAACCAGCAAGTCCACTGTCTTGCCCGACACTCTGGGTGACGGTGGTGCCTGTGGCTCACCACGGCATGGACCTGTGCCACACCCCAATGCCCCTCTAGGTTGCTTTAGACAGGACACCATCTCCAAGGGGTGGGAAACTGAGACTGCCCTGGTGTGAGCTGCCCGTCACATGAGGAAGATGGCATGTTCTGTTGGCATTAGATGATGTGGAAAAGAAAACCATGTGGCTTCTGTGGGTATCCGGGTCTAGCCCCCTCGTGCATGGTGAAGAACATCTTCACCTCCTTAAAGGCTGCAGGATCTTAATCCCATCTCCCTCCTGAGGCTGCCCTGGGCTTCCTTAAAGGAGCTGTTTGCGACTGCTCCCAACAGGAAGTTCCTGCCAAACAGCTCAGGGCGCCATGGTCATCACTTTGCTTACAGGATTTTGTCGACGGCTGGCAAGTACCTCTCTGACTCCTACAGCCCTCGGAGCCTGGCCGTCTTTCAGGAAAGCATCTTGACAGACAAGAAGAGCTCTGCCAAGAACCCCTGGCAAGAGTATAACTACCTCCAGAAGGAGAGCCCTGCCGAATATGCCAGCCTAATGGAAATACTTTATACCCTTAAGGTAGGAGGCGAGACGGGTGGCATGCTCATTGCTTGCGAAAGAACACCTTTCCCTCGTCACACCCTCTCTGGGACCCAGGATTCTGGCTCTGGCTGTGGGCCCTGGGCTGTGGCACCCAGCGCCACCTCTTTTCTGTCTGATTTATGTTGGGACATGTGTTTGTTTATTTGCTTTAATTTTTTTTTTTTAGTATTTATTTTATTTATTTGAAAGGCAGAGCTACAGAAAGAGAAAGAGAAAAAGAGAAGTTCCATCTGCTGATTTACTCCCAGATGGCTACAACCAATAGGCTGGATCCAGACCGAAGCCAGGAACCAGGGGCTTCAACTGCAGGCAATAGCTTAACTCATGACACAACACTGGTCCCCATGTTGGGATTTTAAGGAGCTAACCAGCTAAACTGGACTGAAACCCACAGACATACGTATGTAGAAGTCAGCTGGGTGGGTCTTTATCCCTGATGTAAGCCGGGTTGGCAAATAGGGCTTCAGAACTGCGGCCAGGGAGCTTGCCGTCACCGGCACAGGTGGGGCTGGATCATCCCCTGTTACCAACGGAGATGGAGGCAGACGCAGACTGCCTGGAGGTGGGAGCCATGAAAGGAGACCCCAGGCAGGCTGCAGAGAAGTCCCTCGCTTTCCCCAGGGGAAAAGGACCTGGTTAGAGATGCCAGGAGCACACCCTAGGGCAGGATGCTTACAGGGAAACAGGAGGACTTGCGTATCTAGCCTCCTTCCTAGGTTGTTCGTGTTAAAGTCTTAGTTTGACTTCCAGAAAACTTTGACTTTGAGCTTTGGACTTCTAGGGTTCAAGAAACTGAACTTCACAACAGATGGTATGAACTTTATACCTCCTGGGAAATGGCCCTGGGTGATGGGATTGAGGTGGGCACCCTCTGCAGAGCACTCTGACCCCACCTTGTCTGGTTTGATCCTCATTGTGTGAGTGAAGGGCAGAGGAAACGCCATTGTCCCAGCACCGCAAATGTCACAGGATGAATCGCAGGAGGGGCCTGCGTGGTCTGAGTGTCCAGCACCGTCCTCCAGGGCCTCACCTACTGCCTGCACCTTGGCCCTCCCACTGGCCACTTTTGAACTTGACAAACACACCACCGGGAGCCGTTCATCCATGCCTTCATGATTAGGTTAAAGCAACTCTGTTTATCTTTATTGCTGATCTGATTTATGTCTGTGCTAATCAGTTCATTTATAATCGCAAGGCGAAGGGTCCATTTTCCATCTCTGGGTTTTTCTCAGGCCGTTTGGCATTCCTTGGGACTGCACACAGGGCCGGGCGAACTCTGACCATCAGCCGACGGAGCTCACCCACTGCCTCCTGGCAGTTGGGGCTCTGCCCATCACTCTGGGTTACCCTGAAGCTTCTCATGCTCCCCTCCTGCTCTGTTCCTGAGGGGCGCTCTCAGGGTTCATTTCTAAACTGCCAACCTCGAACATCAGAGACTTGGTGACAAAGTGAAAACATGGGGTCCAGGGGCTGGTGCCAAGGCTCAGTTGGCTAACCCTCCAACCGATAAGCACCAGCTTCCCATACGGGTGCTGGTTCATGTCCTGGCTGCTCCACTTCCCATCCAGCTCCCTACTTGGGGCCTGGGAAAGCAGTAGAGAATGGCACAAAGTCTTGGGAGACCCTGCACCCACATGGGAGACCCAGAGGAGACCCCTGGCTCCTGGCTTTAGATCAGCTCAGCTCTAGCTGTTGTGACTGTTTAGGGAGTGAACCAGCAAATGGAAGATTTCTCTGTGTGTCTCCTTTCTGTAAATCTGCCTCTCCAATAAGAATAAATAAATCTTAAAAGAAAAAAAGGAAGAAAGAGTCCGAGTTCCAGGGTGGGTGGACTGTGACTCAGTGGTTCTGGGGCCAGAGCCTGTCTAACTGCACCTGAGCATCTTGGAGGCCTCCCTGTTCTCCCTCCAGGAGTTTTTAGAATGCTGACCCCGCTGAGCCCTTAGTTGCATTCAGGGCCTCACACACTGTCTTTTGGGTTCTCTCGCCTTAGGAAAAAGGGTCCAGTAATCACAACCTGCTGGCTGCGCCCCGCACCGCCCTGACCCGGCTCAACCAGCAGGCCCACCAGCTGGCCTTCGACTCTGTGTTCCTGCGCATCAAACAGCAGCTGCTTCTCATTCCCAAGATGGACGTGAGTCTCCCCTGCCCGCTTCCCCTCCCATGACGCGGCCGCCCCTGTGACGCCCCACTCCCACCCCCAAAGCCCCCTGGGGTGGGGGATGCCTCCTCCTGCAGCGTGTTCCAGCTCTGAGGGCTTTCCACCTCAACTCCCCTGGGCTGGAAAGAGGCAGTTCAGTGCACATCTCTTATCTTAATTGCAGTTAATCAGATGTTTTATTTATGGGCTGTTTCTTAGGATTATTAACGTCGCTTGGCCAACCTTCCCTGTGTGGAGCAGCGTTAACTGCGCCTCCCCGGCGGGGGAGGTAAGGCCGACTACACGCCGCTGCTCGGGGCGGGCTGGCAGGAGAGCAGGTTGAGACTGAGGCCTTTTGCCGGGCCAGAGCCGGTTGACTTGAGATGTGGTCACGTGTTTCCGAGGCGGCCTTGGCGGCTTCTGCCCTTGCTACCTTTTGTGTCTGGCTGCCTCACACCCTCTTCTCTTTCCTGGTTGTCCAGATTCTTTTGAAGACTTGCTCTGTCTATCCACCCCCTCACCGCCCCCAACCCCCCAGCCTGCATGTCACTGCATTACCAGGCAGGACAGCCTCCTGGTTCATTGATCTTCCTGATGACTCAGGTTGACTTGGATTCCAATCTGGGGGTAAAGTCTTCTTTGGGAGACAGTCTGAGTGATGGGCCTTTAGCAACCAAGAGACCCTTTGCTTTCCATTGTTCCTCCCAACCCCCCAAAGCCCAGTAGTCTGGGGGTCAAGGGCCACTGGGTGACCCTGACCAAGTCTCCTCCCCTCTTTGAGTCTCAGAACCCCCTTCTGTAAATGAGTTGGAGGGTCTTTCTGCCTCCTGAAACTGGGAGCTTCCCATTCGCTATGGTCTCTGTGGGCAGAATGTGACGAGAGCTGCCCCATGCAGGTTGTACATTTCTGCATCGAGAGGAAGGGGGAGGCGTGAGGTCACGTGGGCGACTGACAGCTGTGGCAGGTGTGTGGTCAGCCACCGCCTCCTCATCCCGCACGGTGTTGTTGGTGAGATTCAGGGGAGATTTCCGATGGGACAGAGCTGAGCACAGCCCCAGCCCCAGGGTGGGTGCTTTTAAGGGGTCATTTTCTTCCTTGCTGTGATTTTCATTTGTTTAAAGAGAAATGATTTAATTGATTTTTTAAAAAAATTTTTTTAAAACATTGAACTGACTCATTTTCAAAAATTCAGTCAAATCAATACAAAGAAAAAAATGCAAGAGATCCTTTTAAAACTTCTTATCTAGAAATAAACAGTGTAAGCATTTGGTGTGCATCCAATTGGGCATTGTTTTACCCTAGTTGTACACTCGCTAAAGGCTGAATGGCTAGGCCATGGCGCCGGGCCCCACAGTGAGGTCTTAACTCTGTGTCCCTGGGATCTCCTTTTCTCCTTCAGTCTCCCGGCCACAGCGCGAGTCCTTGGGAGTGGAGCAGCCCAAGGGGTGGCAGTGGTGGTGTGGGAGCCCACAGGCTTACAAAGCCAGGGCAAACACTCGGGCCTGAGGGGTTTGGAAATTCAACCCGGCTCATGAAATATTTGTTTTTGACATTTGCTGGTAAACTGTATTGTCCTTTTATAACATAAGACGCTAAGCCAACAACACTACATTCCATTTCAAAATGAGTTCTTGACACTTGCCGATCTTATGTGGTGACAGATGGAGAGATAAGCCCAGTGGAAGGACATTTTCAATGCCTTTCCAGCAACTCAAAAGTCTTCTTGGTTGTTTCCCAGTCGTCTGGTTTTGTAGCTGCTCCTGACTGGAGGTGGCCCTGTCTGTCCATCGTCCCCACTGCCTGCTCCCTGGAGTCTCGCCTCCTCTCCGAGGCCTCTCCCAGGGCTGCCAGCCTACCATGGTGCTTGTCCACAGGCTGGGCAGTGGAGATACTTCTCTCTGCCCTTTCTGTCCTATAATCCTTGCTTCTGTCCTGCCCCATGACCCTCACTTCTGGGTTAAAACTATCACCCCGGCACCGTGCTCAGACCTCCAAGGAAAAATAAATTCCTGTACCTGCTCGGTCAGTGTTCCCGTACTCAGTCATCTTGGAAGTGTTGTCATGTATTCTGACAGTTTGGACCAGCATCCTGCGATTTGCAACTCATTGACTTGTCCTCTCTGTCTGTTTTGAACATCAGATTTCCCTTCTCGCCTTATAGCCTTTGTGGACAAGAAAGCCTTTTTCTAGGTTGATGTTCAGAGCTCTGCCTTCCCCAAGTCTGATTTCATGCATCCATGACCAGCCCCTCTTCTTGCTGTCCAAACTTCTCCTGACTAAAATGTGACATCTGACGCTGAGAACTCTGGAAGCGGAAGCCTGCGCGTGTGTGTGTGTGTGTGTGTGTGCGCGCATGCATGTGTGTGCATGCAAGGGCATAGGACAGAGGACATGATGGTTGGTGTGGGGGGATGCAGGCTGGGTAGCTCACATTTCTCTGTCTCTGCAAAGCCAAGCAGGAGACAACATGCATCCTGGGTACATCCAGGTTAGCAAGGCTGGTTGGAGTGTTCCTTCCCAGTGGATGGCCAGTTAGCTGGGGACCAGGTAGGATGGATTCACAGGAGCGAGGATTCTCTATAGCATCCAAAAGGAGTCTAGAAAACTGAAAGGGCATGGCATGGCGTGGCACTGGGCAGCCTCTACCCACCCTCCACCCCTGCCCCGGGCAGGGAGCCCAGGGGCGGACAAGTCCCGGAATGCAACTTAAAGGATCAAGCAACTGGAGCAGGCAGCAGGTGGCCACAAAAGTCACTTCCCAAGTGCAGCCAGAAAGGGCCTTTCCCAGGCTCTTTTGAGGGCCCTGGGCTGAAGTGTGTAAACATGTGTGTGCTGGAAACTCCGTACGGAATGCCAGGAAGGCTGAAGGGCACTTGAACTCCAGGAAACACACGTAGGTTCTGCTGAGGTTCTCCTGGTCAGAGAGGGGTCACGAGGAGGGCAGAGGGACTGCGGCTGCTGGGTGGGTGAGTGGGGCCTGAGAAGCGGATTGAGAAGGGAGCAAGCAGCACCTTTGAAATGCAGGACAGTGGTGTTGGTGAGGGAGGTTCCCCCTGTGGAAACAGGTCACATGGGCTTCCCATGGAGGACTCTGAGTGTTGAAGTCCCCCACCCCGGGAGGGAAGGGGGAGTGAGGCTGTCTGTGCAGGCCACTTCTTCCAGGAGGTCCTCATTCCATGCAGAAGCTCACACCGAAAGGTGTCTGTCTCATTTCACTGTCAGTGAGATACACGAAGGGACTGGGCCCTATGCCAAGGTTCAGATGAAAAAGCAGAGTTGCTCATTCAGGGATCTGTAAGAACACAGAGAAAAAGAATCCTTCCTTTCCCCCCGGCTGGGAATTTCAGAAGGCCGAGAGAGAAGGAACCCCTGGCTTCTGGATGGGGTGGTTCCGAAGGGCAGCCTTGGCCCCGAGCGATGTCTCTGGGGAGGCCGCGTTCTCCAGGCCCTTTCGCCTGGCACCTGCCCAGGGACTGTGGCATCATCACATCCTCTCCTTCCTCCCCCAGAGCTGGAACACGGCCGGCATTGGAGAATCCCTGACGGACGAGCTGCCCTCCTTCAGCCTCACGCCTCTCGAGTACATCAGCAACGTAAGTGCTTCTGGCTGCTGCGCTATGGTCCAGGGTGGACCATAGAATCTCAGACCTCATCCTGAGGTTTCAAAGCTTTTGACATTTTTAATTCTTTCTTTTATTATTATTATTATTATATATTTTAAAAATTTGTTTGAAAGGCACAGAGGGAGAGAAACAGAGCTACTTTCCATCTGCTGATTCACTCCTCAAACGCTTATGACAGCGGGGGCTGGCCCAGGTTTAAGTCAGGAGCCTAGAATGCAGTCGGGGTCCCTCACGTGGGCTGCAGGAGCCTGTGCACTGTGCTGTCTGTGCCATCGTCACCTGCAGCCTCCCTCCCAGTGTGCACATTAGCAGGAAGCTGGCATTGGGAGGGGAGCCAGGAAATTCAGACTCTGTGTACTGCTGTGCCAGATGCTCCCCCAACATGAGTTCTGATCTTGGCCCTTGTAGGTTACGGATTCATTATCACGTTGGCACTGGTGGGTGACTGCTGTGGGCAGTCACACCTGGGTCCTGGAGGCTAAGGGAGTGTCACAGAGGCAGGCGATGGCATCACACCCTGCCTCATTCTCACCCGTTCCCATCTCTACTGAGGCGAGAGATAGCCAGTGCTTATGGGCCTCGATGTCAGGAGTCCAATGGGACACTCCAACCTGGGAAGTCAGGAAGCAGGTGGCCTGTCTCTGACTTTGTTTTTTAGAAGCACAGCATTTACGTGGTTTTGAGATCAAACTCATCCAACTTTGAACGAGCAAGCTATACTGTGTGCCAGGCCCTGTGCTGAGAGTTTTCATGCTTAGCTTCATGGCAGCAGACTTGTCCTGTAGGGGAAGTCGTGGGCAGCTTCCAAGTCAAGGAAAATGCAGGAAGCCCTGCAGGGGAGCAGGGCCACATGGATTCCTCATGCCTTCTCAGGCCCCTGCCCTGGGCACTGGGTCACCCAGGGCATCTCGTGGCTTTCGCTTCCCTTCCTCCCTGCAGCCCAGCTCAGCACTCTTCAATGTCAGTGTGCGCATGCGCTGCCCGCTCACCTCTCCCAGGGAGGGGATTCAAGGTAATGCCTTGCTTATGCCTTTGCCTGAGAACCGGGTCCTGAGTGACTGCATGGCAGTAGCTGCAAAGGGAGCTTACAAGGAAATGTTGCCCTGAGAAGGAGTGTCCGGAGTGAAACTCTTAGGATGTAGGCTGCTCTTTACAACCAATGGGAATGGGCTTATTTTTCAAATCAAGAGAATATGCTTTGGGGCCATTGTTGTGGCATAGTGAGTTAGACCTCTGCCTGTGGTATGGTATCCAATACTAGTGCCAGTTCAAGTGTCCCCTGCTCCACCTCTGATCTAGCTCCCTGCTGGTGTGCCTGGGATAATGGAGAAAGATGCTGTAAGTGCTTAGGCTGCTGCACCCATGTGGAGGACCTGGAGGAAGGGAGCTCCAGGCTCCTGGCTTTGAATCTACCCAGCTCCGGCTACTATAGTTATTTGGGGAATGAATCAGTGGATGGAAGATCTCTCTGTCTCTCTCCTTCTCTCTCTATGAATCTGCCTTTCAGATAAAAATAAATAAATCTTTGAAAAAAGAAAATATAATTCATATCTCTACCTAGATTGATTTAGAACATGGTGTTGCTGGGAGGGAGTTGAGAGGTAAGGTTGACAACAGCGAGGCGTGGAGAAGCGAGGGAGGCTGGGCGAGTCACGGCGGTGGGTCGGTGGGCTTCCTGCCGCTGTGAGCTTCTTCAGTGGTCTGCAGCACCGTCCCGTAGGCTGACGAGCAGAGCTTGTAAGAGGAACATCTGCTGGAGACACACCGCAAACGAGGATGGTGTATGCTCGCGTCGGCCAGGTGAGACGTGCGTGGTCTAGGTCGCATCTGTGAGAGGGCAGGAAGAGGCAGCGGGGGCCAAGAAACAGCAGCCACTTCCCCAGGAGCCACTCTGCCAGTACGCCGGCTGCTTTCCGTGCCTATCCCTCCGGCTGTGGTCTGGCTGAACATCCCACAGCCAAACGGTGCTGCCAAAAGTTATTAGCTTCATTTTCGTCCAACCAGACATCCTGAGAGTTAACAAGAAATTACACCAGTGGGTTTTTTCTTTCTTTCTTTCTTTTTCCTTCATTGCTTAGTATAGTCTTTCACTCGAAGGAGGCATGTGACAACTTACCTGACTTCAGAAAGGTTATAGGAAATGGAATTAAGTTTATTTTGGTGCAAAATAATGCTGACACCCTTGCCTAGTTTTTCCATGAGTGGACTCTTGATGCACCCTAGTATATTTTTTACCCCTCCAACCCCAGGTGTTGTCTTAACCAGCATTATCATACCTGCTGGAAAGACAATGCCTGGGCTGGCCCAGCATCCCTGTTTTGTGCCTGCACAGAGATGTGCCGCACGGAGTAGTGGCTGGTGTGTATCAGTGCCTTCTTCTGTTTCAGATCGGGCAGTACATCATGTCTCTGCCCCTGAACCTCGAGCCTTTCGTCACGCAGGAGGACTCCGCCTTGGAGCTGGCACTGCATGCCGGAAAGCTGCCGTTTCCCCCCGAACAAGGTGAGAGAGAGAGAGAGGCCCCGGGCGCCGCACCCGCCATCCCAAGGGCAGTGGGCATAAGATGGGTGCACACATTTCACACCTGTACCGTTCCACACACTGCACACGTACCACTCCAGACACGCACTGAAATTGTGGTCAAAATAAAAGGAGACTCTCCACCTTTTACCTTGCTCCCTTCTGAGCCACTTGTGACCAACACACTTCCAGCTGGAGCTGGCCTGACTGTTTCACCATCTGGGAGCAGATGCCTGCAGGAAACCACAGTGTCCCTGTGCCAGCGAGGCAGTGATCCTGAGGGCCCAGGGCCTCAGCCGTTGGTGGCAATGGGAGTGAGCTCCCAGGGCAGGGTCCCAGCCAGCACCTTCTCCCCTCTGCTCCCTGCTTAGAGGTCCCCGGGCCATATAAAGTGACACCTCCTGAAAAAACAGTTTTCCTTGTTAGGACAAACAGAAGCTGTTCCATCTTGAGGTGGCATTTCCTGTCTAGTTGCCTCTGGCTGTCACTTGCTCCCTGCTGCTGGAAACTCCTGGATCTCTTAAGAGCCAAGGCAGACATGTGTCCTTGCTCTCATTCTCTGGGCCTCACCGAGATGAACAGGGACTCCATACTTGCCGAGCCAAACTCATCTTGACTCCTAATATGGGGCCTGATAGGTCTCCCACGGCAAGGCTGAGCAAAGCAAACACGTCAACACTTGGCTTATAAAAGGCTAAGCGGTTCAGAGGCATCGCCACACGGAAGGTGAAATTATATCCCCGGGTGACAGGTCAGTGGTTGCTGAAAGGCTTCCTGAGCAAATGCAAATACAAAGAGAGCAAGACAACCACAATTCCTAATAACTGAAGTGCAATTCAAATCAGAAGAAGGCAGATGGGATGAGAGTGATGCTTTCCTGTGGGTGAGAGGGGGCCCCCCAGGCGGCCTGTAGTGGCCAGTGCCCATCCTGGTCCCCAAGCTCTGAGAGACACGAGACGAGCTGCCAGACACCTGAGGACTCCACAGAACCATCTAGGGTGCAGATAACCCCATGCCTTTATTTTAGGCTTTCACAGAGCAAAAAAGAAAAATTGAGTAAAAGAAGAACTGAGCAGTCTAATTGAGGTACTCGATTTAACCTACACATAAGCTTTTTTTTTTTAATTTTGAATTTTATACTATAATTCCATAGGGTCTGGTGCTGTCTAGCTGCTGGTCCAGCACTCTTCCTGAATGACTTTTTCTAGATAGAAGGAGGTTTAAAAAAAAAAAAAAACTTTACGTGTGTGTGTTTCCTATGAGGAAATAGAAATTTTCCAGGTATCCTAGGTCTGTGTGTCACACGCAGTGAGTTACAGCAGAGTCATCTACAGCAGAACTTTGACCTTGTCCCTGACCTTGTCCTGTCCTGAATGAGGTCACCCGTGCCTGGCCCGGGGCAGTGGTGGCGGGAATCCCTTGAAGACAGCAATGGTCGCTGTGGGGCTGTGAGTGTGGGTCAAGGAAGAACATGCTATTGGCGTGGAGGAGGCTTGGCCATCCGTGGTGGGCCTGGCTGAGGGGCGGGCGTGGGCAGCTCCTATGAAGATGGGTGGTGGCAGACCTGTGATGATCTCAGGGAGAGTGGACATCCTTCTGTTTTGAGAATTAGACATTCTCTCTCTCCCTCCCACCCCCTTTGTCTGCTGATGTACTCTTCAGTCGCCTGTATCCACACAGACAGCCCAGGAGGCAGTTGGGAGCTGGGGACTCAGTCAAACCCGCCCACAGAAGTGGAGGGACCCAGTCCCTGGAGCCAGCCCCTGCTGCTTTCCCAGGGTGTGTGTGAGATCAGGAGCTGGAGCTGGGGCTCTGGCATGGGACGCAGGCATCCTGGGTGGTGAGTGAACTACTCAGCCCCTTCTCTGATTCCCACAGCGCCCAGGAAGTCAGAGCCATCTCTGCTTCACAGGTGCACAGCCATCTCAGGGAGCTTAGGCACCATTCATGGGTAGTGATGGATGGCCTTGAACCCCAGTCTCAGTGTGGAGATGATGCATATGGAGGCTGGGGGACATCCTCTCCTACCCCCCTGTGCCAGAGCTGCTCACCTTCTGCCTGTATGTTTGGGGCTGTCCTCTCCCTCCTGCCAGCCTCCAGGGATTGATGTTGCTTGGCCTCACCTGATCACTTCCTTCTCAGAATGCTCCTTAATGCTCAGGCAGCATCCTTTGACCTACAGAGTCCTCCGTTTCCTGGGTTTTGTTCCCACTGAGACCATGAGCCCCCTGGCAGGCCCTGGGCAGAGCTGCCCAGTGGGAACTTTTTCGGGTGACCTGTTGTTCCCCTTCCAGGAGATGACTTGCCAGAGCTCGACAACATGGCTGATAACTGGCTGGGCTCCATCGCCAGGGCCACCATGCAGACCTACTGTGACGCCATCCTGCAGATCCCGGAGCTGACCCCACACTCCACCAAGCAGCTGGCCACTGACGTGGGTGCGTCCCCATGTGGGGGTGGGCGGTGGCTCAGAAAGGGTGGGTCCTCCCTGCTGCCCCTCAGCGTGCAGGAATTCTTATCTCTCTAAATAAAAGGTTGGCTGTGGAACTAGCTAGAAAAGCAGACTGTCCAGGCCGCCCACCTCAGCTCCTCACCCCCCCCCCAGATGGTCTCACTCAATGAATGCACAGTGAACATCCCTGACGTCTGAATTTCAAAAAACATCCCAGGGGAGTCTGCGCATTGAGGAAGGCTTCAGTGACGCAAGTCACGCAGCCTGGATCTGCCTGGCTTTTGCTCCGTTGGTATAATAATTACCAGCTAACGTTTATTAAGCTCCTGCTGCATACCAGGCATGCCAGGCACTAAACCAAGCCCTGTACCCATCACCTTAGGCAATGCCAGGCTCTCCCAGAAGGCAGGTGCCTCGTCCCCCGTCCTTGCTACTTGAGTAGTGGAAGGCCAGAACCGTTGCCCTGTGAGGCCATGGTGTGAAGGCTGCCCTCAATCTCAGGGTCATGCCTTCTTACCCTGCCCAACCCTCCCATCACTGCTGGCTGCACTGCTCAGCTGTGGTGCTCTAAGTGTGGGTGTGCTACTGGCATGTGACACAGGAGACCCTCCCATCCTGACCCTGTGTCCTGGCACCAGCTGGTCTGTTCTTCATCCCAAGGCAGCTCTTGTCTGTGTGTGCATGTGTGTGTGTGTGTGTGTGTATTATATAAGTAGAGGTGATGGACACTAGCTTTCTTAAAATTTTCGCACTCAGGCCAAGCTCTCAGCCTTGTGTGACCCTGTTGGAAAACCCCCGAGTACAGGCCACCTGCCGAGGGACCTCGTCTGTGTGCGAAGGTCTCCTCTGTTCCTTGGGGTGGGGGTGGCCTCCGTGGTTCCATCCCGCCTGATGCCACCACGTCCTTCTCCTCCCCATCCCCCTGCCCCACCCACAGACTACCTGATCAATGTGATGGACGCCCTGGGCCTGCAACCCTCCCGCACCCTGCAGAACATCCTGACACTGCTGAAGAGCAAGCCTGAGGACTACAGGCAGGCCAGCAAGGGCCTGCCGCGCCGCCTCGCCGCCACCGTGGCCACCATGCGGGGCGTGAACTACTGAGGACGCGACTGCGGGAACGGTGACCTCCCAGCAACTGTGGGCGGGCTGTCCTACGAAGACGCGATTCTCCCATTTCACTGAACAAAGCTCATAAGTCGGAGGGGTGTTATTTATCAGACGGGACTTTGCAGACGATTTTTTGTAAGTGATCTGATCTGAATAGATATGGTGAAATGCAAGGCGTTAAGTTTCCTTTCTTCCTTGGTCGGTGAGTGCTTGGGCGAGGCTCCTGCTGGCTAGGAGAGCGAGGGAGGACTCGTCTGGGTGGGAGGCAGCGTTAGGGAGCACAGGCAACAAGCACCTTCGGCCTGGTCAAGGGGAAAGGTTGGGGGACCCAGGTCCTAGGGTGTCTTGTAAAGATTGTGGCTTTTACTCCCCAACCCTCTTTTTAGAAAAACTTTGCAGGATGATGTGAATTTTGCTCTTTTTGGATAAGACTGTAACAGACAACATGCTCTGAATGACTTAGAAATGCAGATTAATTTTTCTCCATAACTGGATGTCGGCAGGTAAAGGCTAACTGAGTGGCTGGGCAGAGTCAGGGAGCAAAACTACCCCCTTTGCCACCATGTCCTCTTTCCCTCTAGTGACAGAAGCCTCTGCATTGTCACTTACTAGACAGGTGACCTTGGGTGCCTCACTTCACCTCTCTGAACCTTAATTTGCTTATCTGCAAAATGGGCTGGTAGCGTTTCTCAGTGGTTATGAGCACAGGACGAAATCACACCTGGCTGGGTGCCTGGCATGTGGCAAACACTTGATGCAATGCAGCCATTGTTTACTGCCAGCGGATGGTAACAGGCAGTGTGGTGACAGCTGCTCCCATTAAAAGCCACGGGCACAGCCGGCAGCATGGTAACCACGCAGAGCCTCACAGCCGGGGCTCCAGTCTGCTGAAGAACCTGGCTCTGCACTGGAGGGGACCGTGGCTTCCTCCAGGCCCTCACTGCTTGCACCTGGCAAAGCTGCCCTTGGCATCAATGTCTCCACTACCACGGGCACCTGGCGATAGGCTGGCTCGTTCACCTTGCAGACTAAAGAATCCCACGGTATTGGGCCAGGAGGGCTAGGCCTCAGAGGTTGTGTGCTAAACCCAGAGGTCCTTTGTCACCTGGAGCTGGCAGGCAGATCTGCACCTGCTAGACCCCGTTCTTCAGTAGCAGCTTCAGAGTTGCTGTTTGGCCGTGAAGAACAGGAGTGGGTGCTTGGTGCAGTGATTGAAGCGCTTGCCCTGTTGGAGTGCCTGGGCTTGCCCTGTGGCTTTCCTGCTACCCCTGGGAGGCAGCAGGGGGTGGCTCAGGTGGTTGGGTTCCTGCCACCCTCAGGGGAGATCTGGGTTGAGTTCTGGACCCCCGGCTTCAGCCTCAGCAAGGGCCCGCTGTGAGTATTTGAGGAATGAGGTAGCAGATGAGAGCGATTGCTCACTCGTTCTCTCAACTTAAATGCAAATAGAAATGATTGTGAATTTCAGAAAATCATTACAAATGATTTGTTACTGTAGTGTGTCCCAAATATTGCATGCATGATCTGTGTTGTCTGTCTGAGAATCAGGCTAAAGAGCAGCCTGGCAGCTGGCATACCTAGGAGTCAGGCCACTGGCACCCTTGGACTCTGGGCAGGGCAGGTGGATCCAGTTGAATGCCCCCCCCCCCCCCCCCCGTATTGGCGGCCTAAAGGCGGCTTCAGGGAAAACCTGAAAGGAGCTTCGAGAGTCAGAAGAAAGGCGGATGCAGTGGCATAGTAAACTAACCCTCTACAGCACTGGCATCCCATATGGACACTGGTTCTAGTCCCGGCTGCTGTTACTTCCAGGCCAGCTCCCTGCCTGTGGCTTGAGAAAGCAGTAGAGGATGGCCCAAGGCCTTAGCTCCTGCACTGTGTGGCAGACCCAGAATGTCCTGCCTCCCAGTTTTGGACCTGCCCAGCTGTGGTTATTGTGGCCATTTGGGGAGTGAATCAGTGGATAGACAATCTCTCTCTTTCTCTCTCTCTCTCTTCCTCTCTCCCTATTCCTCACCCCCATAACTCTGACTTTCAAGTAAAATAAAATAAAATTTCAAAAAGAGAGAGTAGCCCCTGGAGCTTATAAAGAACAGGGGTTGACTTGGAGTTTTCTACTTTTATTTTCCAGAATGAAGATTGTGCCCACACCTGATGCTGTTCCTTGAGGGAAAGAGAGAGGAGAGGAGGGGAGGGTAAGGGAGCCTGAACCTGGTGCATGGACCTCAGGGCGTGCCATGTGCTCCTCTCAGGCCCAGAGCGACTGGCACTGGGAGGGCAGTGGGTGACTACCAGGACAGCCATACGGCAGCAGCTGGGGAGAGCACAGTTGCTTCCTCCTGTGCCAGCCCCACGATCCTGGAGAGGGGTACACCCTTGCCGTGGAGCTGGCTGGTCACTGCTGGCCTCTCTGTGGGGAGACAGGGGTTCTGGCCTCTGACACTTCCAGCCCAGGTTCTTGCTGCGGAAGGAAGGCATCACAGAACGAGACCATGGACCACAACTGGCCTCCTCTTCTTGGCTGTAAGTCCTTGGGTTGCCAGGGGCAGGGGCAGGCTCTACACAGCATCACCCTCGCTATCAGACTCCATGATGTCCAGTGGCTGCAGGCGTAGGGAGTCATAGTTGGGGGGTGGGGTGCCAGGGATCGGTGGAGCCTGCTCATGGGAGTAGGTCTCGGTTTGGAGGCTGCTGGGGCCGCTGGGACTGGGAACATCTGGTTGGAAGCCCAAGTTGCTGTGTGCCTCCACCAGCTCGGCCACAGTGGGTGGCGGGCCAGCGTAGCGGGCCTGGGCCCGCCTCTGCCGCAGGCCCTTGACAAACGCCACCAGCTTGATAATGGTGATCCACACGAAGTCGATGATGATCTCGGCAAATTCAATGAGGCACAGTACGGAGCCCCCCATCCAGAAGCCGAACTGGCCGCCCAGATTGGACAGCAGCCAGACGATCTGGGGGAGGGGAGACAGAGGACCGAGGGCCTTGGTGGAGGGCTCAACATACTCCTGAATTCAGCCCAGCCTTGAGAACGCTAGTGTGTGTGACTGTCCGGCCGTCTCAGCCCAGGGTACTGCTTTAGGGACATCCTCACTGCTCCCCATGGGGCTTAAATGGTTCCCACTGTCAGGGTACAGGGGTGCAGGGTTTTCCCTTCACCCCTAGACTCACATTGTTGGCGGCCGACTCCTCAATCGTGCGATAGTTGAATTCTTGGAAATAGATGTTGAGTTTGACCACTCCCTTCCTGCAGAGGGTGGCAAGAAGGGCTGTGGCTGCCAGACTCCCATGGGGACCCCAACACAGAGGCCATGCAAGCCAGGGCCCCTTCCCCAACCCTCACATGCCCGCCTTGGCAGGTGATGATATCCAAATGAGAATGGCTAATGCTTGTTGGCCTTTGCTGCTGTGTTACCACCACACCCATTCTGTTTCCTCTCAGCTTGAAGTAGCCCTGCAGACCAGTCCTGGGCTCCCTTTTCCTCTTGCCCAGCTTGGGCCCTGGGACAAGGCTCTGAAGCCTTGCGCCAGCACCAGGCCATCACTTGGTCCAGGCATCCCCATCTTCAGACAGGCTTGCTGGCTCATAACCCCAGGCTTGAAACCGAGCCCCTGCCCCTCTGTGTCTGCTTGGACTGAATGGCTCCTCTTCCTTCCCCTCCTATTTCTCCCCCTCTTCCTGCCCTTCCCTCTTCCGCTCCTCCCCTCCTTTTTTTCTCCTTTTCTTCCTCCTCCTCTTTGGAGTTAACTCAGATTTCCTCTCCCTGCATTGACTTCCTGGGCTTCTGGATATGTCGACCTTGTGTCTGGGCACTCAATGTGGGTCTGTGTGGGATGGATGGATGGAGGCATGGATGGAGGGATAGATGGACAGACATGGATGGGGGGCTGGCTGGATGGATGGGTTGATGGATTGATGTAGGTGTGGATGGAGATAGGGATGGAGGGATTGAGGGAGGAAGGGATGGATGATGTATATATGGATGGTTTTGATGCATTGATATAGGTGTGGATGGGGGATGGATAGATGGGTGGGTAGAGGGAGGGAGGGATGGAGGCATGGATGGATGGATTTGATGCATTGATATAGGTGTGAATGGAGGCAGGGAAGGATGGTTGGAGGGAAGGCAGGCCTCCAGATGGATGAGTGAAGAATGAGTAGATGGATGACAGATGGAAGAACAGGCTCCTCCCTGTAGGGGATGGGGGTGGTCTCTGTCTCTTGGCTGCCTTCTTACTCTCACTCCCATGGCCTCCTTCTCCAGGCCTGTCCTGCCTCTGTCCAGTGTGGGAGAGTGCCCAGGGTAGCTGCCCTGTGTCCAATAGCCTGCCCAAGACCCTAGCTCTTCTCCTCTCTTGCCCACCCCTGGCTCTGCCCAATCTCACCTGCTCAAGGTGATGTTGGTGCTCTGATCCCGCTCCTGAGACAGCACATGGAAGATCCAATCCTGGAACCCCGTCAAGAAGGCAGAAGCTGAGAAAAGTGGTGCCCTCCCTCCTGGCTGTGGGCCCCAACCCCCCCGTGTGGAGCTGGATCACTGGCTGACACCTCCCCGGAGCTCCTTGGGGGACCATGGGTTAGGCCAGGGAACTAGGGGAAGGACACAGGGAAGCAGTGGCTGCTGGGAGAGGGCAGAAGAGCCCAGCCATCCTGTCACCAGGCCTTCTTTTCCTTGGGCCTGGAACCTGCTGCCCCCCCACCTGGAGGTCTCCACAGCTCTGCCCCGGCTGGCTCAGCCACAGCCTGCAAGATCTGAGTGTGGTCACCAGGTAGCATGGACCGACTCACGGCTATCCCTTCCCCTCTGCTTTGCCATCTGTCTTCCCCCTCAGGATTGGGCTTCTGTGCTCTCCCCTCCCAGCCTGCACCCCACACACTCGCTGAGCACAGATGCACACACGGCTATGACTGTGCCTTGAAGTAATAAGACCTCTTCCAAAAGCTCTTAAGACATGCACTTTGTTTAAAAAAAAAATGCTGCATGGATTTCCCAAAGGTTTTTTTTTTTTTTACCAAAACAAGCTTATCTTGTAATGCCATTTTTTTCATGAACGTTTTGAAGTTCCCTTGTGTAGCATTTCTCCCCCACTACTGCGCATGATCTGTGAGGCATGGACTGTGATAGCCTTGTTCAGGACTACTGTTGTTTCTAGCAATGTGTAGGAGTACTGATGGAGGGAAGGGAGGGTGGGGGAGAAAAAGGAACAAAGGAAGGGAAGAAGGGAGAAGAGGGGAAGGAGGGAAAGAAGGAAAGGAGTGAGGAACGAGAGGGAGGAAGGGAAAGAGAAAAGGGGGAAGTCCTATACCCCAAAGTGCTTAGCCCAGTGCCAAGGTGGCAGGGCAGGAGCTTGACCCTTCCTCCGTCTCACCTCAGAGGCCTCAGAAGGCCAGTCGGCCATGGAGATGGTCATCTTGTATTGAGTGTCACTGGAAGAGACGACCCCAGTTGTTACTGCACTGCCAGTCCCACCCCCAGTCCCCTTCTCCCCCCACCTGTGTGCACCCCCAGATCACTCACTTGCACGACTGTTTGCACATGCGGATGCACGTCTCCCTCTGGGCCTCGCTCATCCGTAGACCCAAGTAGCAAGAGACTGAGCAAGAGACAGGACAGGGGGACAGGGCCTTGGAGAGCAGATTGTAGGGGCCTGCCTCTCCCCCATGGAGCCTCTGGCTGACCCCTCCACCCTCTGCTCCCTGCCCAGGCCAGTGCGGATGGGGGCACCTCCTGGCTTTCTGGTTCGGCTCCGCCAGCCCAGCCTGGAGTCATGCACTCCACACACCTGAGACCCGGCTCATTGGGGTTCAGCAGCGTTGCCTTGGCTGTCCAACAGCCAGGGCTAGGACATGCGTGAGGGCACAGTGGCCAGAAGGAACACAAGCCTCCCTTGTCCGTCCTCTGTGTTGGCTTTGAGAGGGATGGGGTTTCTACCGCAGCCCCAGTGACTTCGGGTTTCACACCCTTGCAGGTTGCCATGGTGACAGGAGCTTCCTCCCAATCTCCTCCAGCACCCCACGCAGACATGGATGGACACACAGTACACATGTGCACACACATGCACAGCACAGAATCCACAGTGCACAAACGCAGACACCTACACACATATAGACACACCCAGAGCGTTCCTAAACAGACACAGGGACACATGTGAACCCTGACAGCTCTGTGCCAGGCTCATGCACACATGGGTTTGTCCCTGGCAGCTAGACACTCACCCCCTGGAGACAGAGTCACTCTGACCCATGGACACGTCAAGCACACGCCTGGCACAACAGAGGAGGAGAGAAAGGAGGCCAGGGAGAGGGCATGGGAGGACAGTGGGACCGTGCAAAGTGTTGTGCTCTGCCTCTCGGTGGTGGCCAAGGCCCACTGTGGGCAGTGGGCACAGCTGGCAGAGCCTGTACTCACCCCAGTCTGGGAAGTCCTGGCTGTTGCAGTATTGCTGCCCAGCGGGCAGAGGGTACAGGTAGTGGGCGCAGCGGCAGTTGTAGATCATGTGGGTTTGGAAGCAGGAGTGAAGACAGGCCTGGGGTGGGTGAGAAGAGAGCACAGACATGGCTGGGACATCCTTCCATCGGTGTGCAGGGGAAGGGACCCAGAGAGCCTGGTGGCAGCCAGAGGTGGCCAAGTCAGCCAGAGGGTGGAGTGGGGCACCTGAACAAACAGGAGTGAGAAAGAAACCACACTATCACGCTCAGGGCTCCTGGGCATGGAGGTCAGCTCCAGGCCCCCAAGCTGTGCCTCAGTTTCCCTATCTACCAAGGCAGACCAGGTGAGCATGTGGCAGGGACCCATCAGCTTTGCCAGGTGCCAGCTCATGCCCTGCCAGGAGCAAGGGTTGGGCTCACTGTGGGGGGTCAGGCAAAAGGGCAGCTGCCAATTCCAGCATGAGGGATTAAGGGCAGCTCCATAGGGGGACTGACTTCTGGGGTCTGTCAAGCAGATTTCCTCATTCCTGAGATGGCCATGATAAGCAGATCTCCATTTTTTGATCGTTAAAAGGATTACACGATGTACCATAGGCAATGCACTTGCATAACCTACCATGATTAGCATATTCATAAATGTGGCTGTTATTAGGCTATTACAGCTCTATGGGAGGGATGGCTGGAGGGGTCAAATGAAGGCCAAACATGAAATCGCTTGCATTCTTCTGGGAGATCCAGGAGTGAGATCCCCTTGATGCCTGGGTGGCCCCAAGGGCATGCGCCTGCTGGGGTATGGTGGTGGGGGGTGAGAAACAAGCAGCCCCAGGCCTGCTGAGAAGCCAGAATGGCCCATGCCACCTACAAAAGTCCAGCAGAGCCAGCATCCCAGGGACCTGAGGCATACAGCAAGAGCATGACAGAGATCTGGTACACACCAGGCCTGCACTACACCCACCTGGATGGAGTAGGTGGTATTGTAGCTGCTGTAGAGGTTTGGAATGGGCACGTCAGAACCGTTCCTGGTGCATGTGCTGTAGGGCTCACCCATGCGCTGCAGCTTATCCTGGGTCCAGACAGGATGGGCTGGGTCCAGTTGCTGGTGGATGAACCGGGCAGCCCCCTACCTCCCACCCAGCATTGCTGAACAGAGGACTGGAACCCCCAGGGAAAGCTGCAGGCCCCACACTTGCCACAGAGGGCGCCAGACGGCTCACCTGTCCTCCCACCCCCAAATCCCAATCCTCCTCCTCCCAATCCCAACTCCTTTGGGTTGCCACCATACCACCAGGAACCCAATGGACGTCTCTGTCCCCGACATGGCATCAATGCCCTCCTGTCGGATGAAGGGATAGGAGCGTTGTTCGTGCAGCATGAGCCGGACACCGGTCGTGGATGCCAGGAAGGGGACATAGTCTTCCTGGCCAATGTCCAGGATCAGCTTCAGACCTGTGGCGAAGGAGAGACAAGGGCCTCGGGATGAGGGGGGCGAGGGACCCCTGCAGCAGCTGTTCATGCTCTGCCCTCCCCACTCCCTCACAGTAGAGTTTCTGTCCCACCCTCACAGATACACCTCCCAGCCTCTTGTCTCCAGCCCCACGGGTACAAACCGAGACTCACCAAACTCTGTGCCTGGATTGGCCGAGGGCAGGGCCTTCTCCGTCATGCCCCAGTTGAAGATGAAGCAGTTGCCATAATCAGGATAGAAGATGGATGTGAAGTTTCTGAAAGGATCATCATGGGCTGGCGGCAGACCAGGGCCCCCCTACCATCACTGACCATGATTGACCATGATTGACCATGACCGACAGGCCCAGGCAGCCAGAGAAATGGGAAGGAAGGAGAAGCAGGGGGGCCTTGCTGGGATTGGGGCTTGGCTCTCTGAGTTGGCTGTGAGTTGTTTATATAAAGATATTATATGTATTTATTTCAAAGATGTTTATGGAGAGAGATCTGCTGGGGTTTGCTCCCCATAATGACTACAATGCCTGGGACTCAGCCAGGTCAAAGCCAGGAGCCAGGAACTCCATCTGGGTCTCCCATATGGGCAGCAGTGGCCCAGGCACTTGGATCCTCCTTGGCTGCCTTCCCAGGTGCTT
Source organism: Ochotona curzoniae (assembly GCF_017591425.1). Lineage (NCBI taxonomy): Eukaryota > Metazoa > Chordata > Mammalia > Lagomorpha > Ochotonidae > Ochotona > Ochotona curzoniae. The sequence goes on from NW_024465421.1 coordinate 12,323,363, forward strand.
TAGCAGGGAGCCGGATTGGCAGCTGGGGCTCAAAGCACTCACATGGGAGGCCGGCATCACAGGCAATGGCTTAATCTGCTGCACTACAGTGCCAGGCCTAGCCATGAGTTATTAAAAACAAACAAAAAACCAACTTCCATCAGTCTCATATCCCTCAGCTCCCAAAGCTGTGTGCTCATCCTAGCCCCAGAACCTGGTGTGTGTGACGCGATTTAGGATAAATGTGTTTGCAGATCTAAGTTTGCATGATCTTGAATGCTGTCACCTGAGATTATCTGCCTGGCCTTCCATCCAGGGCAGACGTCCTTGTAGGAGACAGAAGAGAAGGCAATGACCCCGAGGAGCTGCCCACATGAAGCTGGGGCTGGGTTACACAGGCTCAAACGTGGGGGGAGTGTTCCTGGCTAGAGGGGGCGAGGGAGGGCGGCACCCTGTCGTGCCATGCCTCCAGTCAGACACCTGTGCTCTCCTGTGTCTAGGGATGGTGGTCATCTGTGGCAGCTCAGGAAATTCTTGTAGGACTCGAGAGCAAAAGGCCTGGGTCTGCCTGAAGAAGCTGCTGGGACCCTGAGAATGGCTGAGTAACTCCAGGAACTCGGAGTGCCCTGGACCTGACGCTGCAGAGGACTGCTGGAAGGTGAGAGGGTCAGGAACTCCACACAGCTTCCTGGAGATGCTCCTCAGGGGAGCTCAGTCAACAGCCCAACAACATGGGCTCTGGGAAGATGCTCCCTGGCACGGCTTGTGCCGACTGTGGTTGGCTTCATATTTATCTGTTTATCAGAAAGGCAATGTTACGGAGAGAGAAGGACAGAGAGGGGGAGGGATCTTCCACCTGCTGGTCCACTCTCCAGACAACTGCATCAGCCAGAGGGTTAGGCCAGGCTAAAGCCAGGAGCCCAGTGCTTCAGTTGGATCTCCCACAAAGGGGCAGAGGCCCAGGCACACGGGCAGTGCACTGGATCACAAGTGGAGCAGCTGGGATATGAACCAACACCCATATTGGATGCTGGTGTCCCAAGTGGCAATTTTCCCTGCTATACCAGAATGTCGTCCCGAGGCCTGGTGATTTTGATCCTGTTTAGGACACCAGTATCTCTATCAGCATGCCTGGGTGCAACTCCTGGCTCTGCTTTCAAGTCCAGTGTCTGCTAATGTGTGCTCTGAGAGGCAGCCGGTGATGGCTCAAGTGCTTGGGCGCCTGCCAGCCATGTAGGAAACTTGGGTGAAGTTGCAGGTTCCCTCCTGGCTTTGGCCTGGCTCAGTCTGGGCTGTGGTCAGTCATCTGAAGTGAACCTGATTTTCTCTCAATTTCAACTAATCAGATACTTTTAAAATGTTGCTAAAACATTGTTATCTTGTGCGGATATGACCCGGACTATTGAGAGATGAAGATGATGGTGTCAAGGATGCGTAGTGGGATGGGAAGATGGGTCCCCATGTTGGGTTTGGTGTTGGGTCCAGGTGGGTTCATCCAGTGCTGGTCTATGTGTGTGTTCTCAAGTCTCCCCAAGACAAAAGCTTTGAGAAACATCCTGGGATGTGATTTAAAAAACAAAACAAAGCAAAACAACCTGTTCCTTTTCTGTATTCAAAGAGCGTCAAATGATGTTAAGAAGAGTTCATTGACAGACTCATCTTTTCCAGGGGTTAGGAACCTGAAGCTGTGTGTGACCTGGGAATTCATTAGGTCTGTCCCTGCCAAGGAAACTGCAGGCACGTGAAATTTCCAAGGTCCACAGCAGGCTGTTTTAAGTTGATCATTCTGTATGGCCCATGAATGATATTAGCAGAAAAAAAAAAAAAAAAAGATTCCCCACCTTTGTTAGGCCTTCTATTCTACATCAAACATTCACAGAGCAATTTTATGGGCCAGCCTTTGTGGAACATTCTGGAATAGCTCATCCCCACTTTTAAGCCTCAAAGTCACCCTAGGAAGTTAGGTGTCATTTTTTTCCAATTTTCCAATAAGGAAACAAATTCCCATGTCACCCCCTGGGCCAACAGAATAAAGTGGGCCCTGGGCAGGCTGGGGAATTAGACCCCAGCAAGCTGACCCCAGTCCCACCACTGGCTGTTGGGTCTGAGCTGTTTACTGATGCTTGAAGCTTGGGTTTCTTCCAAGGTGAATGAGGAATCAGGAAAGGAACACATTTCTTCACCTGACGTACACAAACTGAGGTGGCCTATGGGCCAGGGACATGGAAGACAAGACAGGGCTGCCCTCCCAGTCTATGCGATGTCCCAGGGACATGAAAGCTAACAGAAAGAACTCCCGGGGGCCAAAGCTTGGAGAGCAGGGCCAGAGAACACACCACGTGCGTACAGCCCAGTCCCTGGCGAAAACAAACAACATGTCAGAGTGGAGAAGCGGCTCTGCTTCCTTCATAAAGGACCCCAAGTCACCAAGACACCCTCTTGGAGAGGGTGCTGGTCCCCACTCCCCTCCCACAGGCCAAATGCTGGCCCCAGTGGCCCACTTCCAGGGCACCGTGTGGGAGCCAGGTGAGGGTAACGGTCTGAGCCAATATCACTTTGCTCATGATATAAGCCCCAACTGATCTAAGAACAGGGCAAAGGCAGAAAATCTAGCAAAAGGTTCTACATCTTGGAATCCAAGGAAGTAACATGTGTGCACACACTCAGGCTTTCCCACTTATTCGTTTAGCAACCAAACATTATTATTATGATCTTTGCTGAGCATGAGAGAAGTAGAAGACAAAAAACAGCAAAGGGACATGCTTCCCATGATAAACCCAGGAGCCCAGTGAAGAGAAAGAGGAAATTCCAGCCAGAAAACCAAACCAGAAAGCCATCTAAGAAATGTTAGCATTGTCAAGGTCATCCACCCAGGAAGTCGGTGAAATTGCCAGGAACGAGGGAGATAGATAGCGTGGGCTGCCGAATGGGGTCTTGGGGCAGCAAAGGGGAACCGGGCAGAGCTGAGGGAAGCCGAACCAACGAGCTGAGTCCCTGCCGCTCCCCTGGGAGACCCCAGATTGGGCTCTGGGTTCCTAGCATTGGCCTGGCCCAGGGGGGCATTTGGGAGGTGAACCAGCAGGTCAAAGCTCTTTTTCTCCCTCTGCATCACAGAATGAAGGATTGAATGCAGTTGAACCTCACGCCATGTTTCCTGTGCATTGGGCATGGTTATGAGCCTGCTACATATGTGAACCCACACCAGCGCTGAGCTCCTTGCACTATCTCCATTGTCCAGATGAGAAAACTGAGGTACGGAGAGGATGGGTAGGGTGACCAAGGACATACAGAGCTGGCGTCCAGATCTTAGCAGTTGGGGCTGGGGTGCAAACATGGTTCACCTTTTCCCTACTCTGCAGCTGCCATTTCTTGGGCATTTCATCATGTCCATGTGGGAGACCATGGAAGCAATGCCCACCCAGCACAGTGCCCTAAAGGTGCCACCCAGCACAGCACTGGGCCGCCGCCTCTGGGAAGCCCACCGGAGGTGCACACAGCTGTCCCCAGCCAGGCTGGGCCTGGGGCCACACGCTCACCGGTGGTTGCAGGGCTCTGCCCCAAACAGGCAGGCCAGGATCATCCGCTCAGCTGACGAGCCCATCTGTTCCAGCTGCCCGCGTGGCACCTGTGAGAAGATGTTGGTGGCCTGCAGGGCATACCACTCGGTCACTGCCTGGGTAGCGCTGGTGAAGTTCCGGAAGGTGCACACAGTCCCGTTGAGACTACACTGTGGATGGCCAGGGCAGGTTCCAATGGGTGTGAGGAGCTGCAGGCTAGGACTTCCCTCCCCCAACTTCTGGCTGCTCCCCCAAAAAACCCAGCAGGGCAGAGAGGAGTGCTTTAAAGCTGGGGCACACATGGGTCGGGAGCAACACATCCTGCTCTGCTGCAGCCAGCTGTGGGACCACTGCCTCTGGGACTCCCACGGCAGCCCTGCCCATACACACGCAGATGACAGATACACACCACACACAGACACACAGAAGCACACACACATGCAAAGACGACAGATGTCCACACATACACACACACACACACACACACACACACACACACACACACACAAACACACAAAACACAGTCATGGCTTTAGCTCTCAGCTCCAGAGCACATGACTCATGGCTGGCCAATCACCAGAGCCTGCCATCTTGCCCACAGTGATTGGGAGGTGAGCTGATGACACTGTTGAGCTGGTAGGAGGTGGGTTTGACACTGATGGGCCCCTCCATGGGACAGAGCCTGCTGGGGGTGAAGTCAACTCACAGAAAAGCTAGAGCAGGATGGAGAGAGATGGAGGCCTGTGACAGCACCTGAACGCCTAGGTGCAGCCATACCTGAACCCAACAGAGCCCTAGGCTTCTCATTTATATGACCCAGTGAACTCCCTGCTTTGCTTAAGCTGGTGCGAGCTGTCACCTGGATCCATACTAGTTTTGAAAACCTTCACAAATACAGGAAACAGGCCCCATGTCCCTCCCCCAACCCAACAAGACTTGCATACATTGAAAAAAAAGAAACCGCCCATCAACCTTGTTCAACAGACCCCATCGGTTGAAGTGCACCTGGGACTACTTACTAATCTCATGGCTACTTTACACCCCTGGGCATTGCAGGTCTGTCCTGGCGCTGGGTTGCTGATGGCCAAGCCGTCTTGGTCATGGCTAAAGAGGTCCAGGACCACAGGGTGCTGTGGGTCATGCTCGTCGATCAAGACCAGGGGCATGTAATTCCACAGGGTGAGGTTCAGGGTCTTGGTGGTATTGGTGGTGTTGGCCTGGCGTGGCTCGGGAGCCAGGATGCTCTCCAGCACGGCCTCCATCAGCTCGTCCAAGTCCTTCAGCAAGTGCTTGACCTTGGAGTTCCTGGAGGGGGAGGGGCTGATCAGGAGCAGCCCTTCTTGGGCTCCAGCAGGTCTTGTGCAGCAGCCGCCAGCTCCCTGGACCCTTCCATCGCTCATTTGTTCATTTGTTCTCCCGTGAGTTGGCTGAGCATCTACTATGTGCCAGGGATGGCAAATTGGGGAGCAAATGAGACAGACAGGACTCTTTCCTTATGAGCTTTCCTTTCTAAAGAGAAGGAATCCTTGCAGCTCCTGGCCACTCGCCATGCGCTGGGTGCTCCATGGCTTTCTGTCTTTCCCCCTTGATTCTGTCATCATCCTCACAGAGACAAGGAAGGGAGGCTAAGTGCATCACTGTGAGTTCCCAAGCTCCTCTCAGGCAAAGCTGAGGTTGAGACCAGGGTTGGGTGGTCTCCCCAGTTGGGGAGGGGGATGCTCTGATTGCTCTCCCCCAAGGGGCCAGAGGAAACTGCAGGGAGGAGGGGAGGGCTGTGGTCCTGGGGTGGAGGGTCCTACTCCTCCAGCCATGATTTAGGAAATCAGCTCCTCCTTCAAGGAGGCGGAGAGGACAGCACCCAGATCTGTCCTGCATCGTCTCCCAGCAGCCCCTGGGGATCCCATGATGGAAATGGTGATCAGTCTACCTGGGAAAAATGAATCCATTCACAAGGGGTTATGTAGAGGGGACCCAGGCCCTGTGTCCCCAGTGACTACAATGTAATTTACATGAGATGTGGCTCCAGAGTGTGGTTACTGGAACCGTGCGTTCTGGCTCTGGTTGGGGGATGTCCTGTGGGACTGGGGTCCTGGCACGAGGGTGTATGTTAGTCAGAGCTAACACTGGCCCAATCCTGGCACTGCTTATCCTCCGAGCATCCACCAACCACCTGTGTGCACACAGGAAAGAGGACCCACCCCAGGGCCTTTGTACATGACATCTCCCACTGTTTGGGACACTGTCCTTTGGAAGACTCCCTTTTGTCTTTAATCCTGACTATTCGGAGTTTCCACCTTCCCTTCAGGCATGCCACTGAGTGGTGAAGGGGTAGCATGGTGGAACGATTTAACAGTGGCAGTCCTGGCGCCAAATCAGGCACACATTCTAATCCCACAGCTGCTCACTGTGTGTCTCTGGCCCAGTCTCCTCACCTCTCTGAACCCACAGTTGTTCAGGTGTAAATGGGGACTGGTAGTGCGTCAGTGCTTTGGATGGTTGATGATAGGCATTCCACATGGGACATGCGGCACAGCGACTGGTGTAGCAGAACTGCATGTGTGGAGGACACAGTATTCATTGCTATGTATTCAGAGTCTGGAACCAGGCCTGGCACATAACAGGTGCTCAGGAAACAAGGAATCCAGAGAAGCTTTTAAGGTTTTCTTTAAGCCTAAGAAGCTTGTGAACTTGGGATCCTGTTGCAAAACGGTGAAAGCAAAGAAGCAAGGAAGGAAAGAAACAGGGTAGAAAGAGAGAAGACAGAGGAAAGAAGGAAGGGAGAAAGGGAGGAAGGGGAGGAGCCAGCCAGGTGCTGGGAGCAGCTCCCACTCCTGAGACCACCTACTGGAAGGGGCTGGCATTGCAGATGGTGACGGCAGGGAAGTCCATGGCCTTGAAGCCCATGGAGAGGGAGACGCTGACCTCCCAGTCCAGGTAGGTCTTGATGAAGATGCCCCACTGCCAGCAGACGAGGGAGGCGAAGAGCAGCGTGATCAGGAACCACATGGCCTTCTTCTTGGGCCCCTCACGGATGATACGCTTGGGGCCATGGGTGTTAGTGTTGTCACAGTACCACACCAGCAGCTCCTTGTAGGTGTAGCCAGGGCCCTTCTGCAGCCGGTGCAGGCACTTCAGCAGGTACTTCTTCACCTGCATCATGGTGCCTAGAGAGAGAGAATGAGCTGGTGAGGTTGCATCAGCCAGGATGTCAGCTTCCACTAAGAAGAAGCTCCATTCATGGCCAGAGATGTGGCTGTATTTCCTGACCTCCCCTCCCCTGCCATTCTTTATTCTTTTCTTGCTGTAACCATCTATCCATTTGGCCATCCACCAATCCATCCATTCACTCACTACCTAGTGATCCACTTATCTACCCAATCAACAAAAAAAGCATTTACTTTTTAAAAAATTATTAACTTCAAAGATAAACAAAGATGCAGAGAGAAAGATCTCCCATTCATTAGTTGGCTCCCAAATGTCCATAACATTTGCGACTGTGCTAGGCTGCAGCCAGGGGCCAGGAACTCCCTCTGGGTCTCCCACATGGGTGGCAGGGATGCAAATACTTTAGCTGTCCCCTGTGGCCTCCCAGGGAGTAGCATTGGCAGGCAGGGGCAATGGCAGTGGAGCTGAGGTTCATATCCAGGCACTTGGATGCTGCTGGCTGCAGACATCCCAGGTGGTAAGTTCCTGACTACACCCCACACCCACCCCACAAAGGTGTTTCCTGAGTGTCTGCTGTCAGGCACGGAACTGCCCCCCACACACACACACTCAGAGATGAGCAAATCAGGCAAGGGAACCCAACACACTGTGGATGAGTTACTCAGATTGTTAACTCCTCAGTTCTCCCTGTGTAATGAGAGGATGATACTTACATATCATTAGCATGATTGCTGGAGGGTGACATGAGGTAATGCACAGTAAGGATGAAGCACAGTGCCTAGGATGGACCGCTGGCCCAAGTGCCAGTCACCACCATTACTGGCTCTGGGTGGGTCAAACACATGTTAATCTGATCATGCATTTAAAATGCACAGTCTCCCTTGGTAGATGAAATTACAGCAAACTCAAAAGCTTCTGCCCAGCAAAAGAAGCCATCGCCAGAGTAAAGAGACAAAAGACAGAATGGGAGAGAATATTTGCCAACTATTCATCCTACAAGAGATTAGTATCCAGAATATATAAGGAAGTCAAACAGCTCCACGGCAGCAAAATAAATAATCTTTAAAAAATGAGCAAGGGATCCAAATAGACATTTCTGAAAAGAAGACTTGCAAACACAAATCAAGGAAATGCAAATCAAAACCACATTGCGGTATCACCTCACCCCAGTAGGAGGACCACTGGCAAAAAGACAGAAGTAAAAAGTGCTGGCAAAAATATGGACAAGGAGGCTCCTACAATGCTTGGGAGAACATACACGGATACTGCCACCCTGTAGAACAGTCTGGAAGTGCCTCGAAGAACTAGAAGTCCTGTAGGATCTAGTAATTCCATTGCTGGGAAGCTACCCAAGAAAACTGGAATTGGTACACCAAAGAGACATCTACCCAATCACGTTTATTTCTGTATTATTCACAAGATCCAACAAATGGAGCCAGCATACTTCTGCTGCTAGACACCTGTCAATCAGCAGACAAGTGGATCGAGAATATATATCCAACAATGAAATATTACTCAGTCATAAAACAGCAACGAAACTTTTCACAACTGTGTGGATGGTACTAGAAGTTATAGTGTTAAGAGCAATAAGTCAGACATGGGAAGATAAACACTGCTTATTGTCACTTATATGCGGAAATTAAAAGCATTCACTTCATAGAAGTGCAATGGGGAATGGCTGGGAAGGGTAAGAAGAGGCTAGGCAAAGAGAGGAGGGATGTGGGTTTAGGTGCGTGGTTAGATAGGATCTTTTTTTAAAGATGTATTTATTAGGTAGATTTAGAGAGAGAAGGAGAGACAGAGAAAGTTCTTCAGTCTGCTGGTTGACTCCTCAACTGGCCAAAGCTGAGCTGGTCTGAAGCCAGGAGCTCCTTCTGGGTGTCCCACGTGAGTGTAGGGTCCCAAGGCTTTGGGTCATCTTCTGTGAGCCACGGACTGTACAAGGTGCTGCATAGGTTACTTCAGCCTTACTTGGAATTTCTAAAACTACACAGGTGCAACAAAGATGGCTTCATCCAACCAGGATGGCCCAGCCCCCAAGGCTCATCAGGGACCAGCAGGGAAAAAAGGGAGAAATAAACAGAGTTCCTCTGACATCCTACCTGCTTCTCCCCTCATGCCATCATTTGAATTCAGTTAAGAGAAGGGCTCAGCTTGGCGCTAACAGGCCCTTCAAAGCCCTCTGACTTCTGCCAGCCTGTCCATTAAACCATGCGGGTTCAGGTTCAGAATCTGGCTGGACAACAATATTGAGTCTGCATGAGTAACACACAGTTTTTATTGGGTTTACTTTACAGGGTGACTCTTGGATATATAGCGACTTTACACTGCCTTATGTTCCTAAGTGCATGTGAGTGGGGAAAAGGGGAACGTGGAACTGGGAAGCACGGTCGACATTTTTTGCCTAGCAATTATTTTGTTCAGTCCCAGATCACAGTACCTGGGCTCAATGTTCAGTGCCTGAAGACCCTGGCAGGCAGCAGTGATGATGGCTCAAGCACTTGGCTCCCTGCCATCCACATGGGAGACTTGGATAGAGTTCTTGGCTCCTGGCTTTGGCCCTGGCCCAGTCCTAGCTGTTGTAGATATCTGGAGTGTGAAGCAGTACGTGAGAGTACTGTCTGCCTCTCCAAAAATTCACAAAATGAATAATAAAAAAAGAGAACAAAACAATCAGACCAAATCTCATGTGAAACTTCTCCAAGTCCCTGTCTAGTCCCTGTAGCAAGGGTCATGCTGATGCGAGCAGGTGAGTCCCACGCATCCTCCGAGCACAAGCTGAGCGCTAACTTGGTCCTTTGACTTGTCATCTGAGTAAAAACTTTATGAACATTGTCAACAACCTGACATCGCTGAGGTCAGAGTTTCCCCTCAAGGTGACGGATGGTTGGTCCGTGGCCATGTTTGGGATGTACACACAGGTTTTATAGAGGAGTCTGAGTCAGCTTATGGTTTAAATCAATCCAAACAAGCAAACAGGAGACCGAGTCCTGGTGCTGACACTGGAAAGAGTTCACACAGCCAGTCACGCTTCACAGGGTCCCAGCTCGCTATCTATAACCTTAACCCTGAACTCGCGGGACACGTTCGCAGCAGAAAGTATAGAAGCAGTAAGGTTGCAAACAATTGAAAGTATAAGACACCTGCTGCCTTCCAGAAACACCTCTCCCCCCAGGTTTCACTCACAGAGCCCTGAGGCTGTTGCCTGGGGAGTGAGGTGGATGGTGCTTAATTGGCAGCTAAATGTGCTGTTTGTTCTATTTTGATAAACGGTGCAGTAACACTTTCCCCCCTGAAGGAGAAGTTGCCAGTGAGTATGTTGTATTGGATTTGCAGGGGAGTCTGTTGTTGTAAAGTACCGGTTTTTTGCTATCGTTCTTTTTATTTATTTGTTTATCTAAGTGACAGACTGAGAGTGAGGGGCTCTCCCATCGCCATTGACTCTTTAAATGTCTGAGACAGTGAGCGCTGGGTCAGGTGCAAGCCAGGATCTCTTGGAGGGATCTCCCATGGAGTGTGGAGTCCAAGCACTTTGATTATTATCCACTATGTTCCTGGGCACATGAGCAGGAAAGTGGATCAGAAATGGAGCAGCCAGGACTCAAGCTGGTGCTCAACTAAGGCAGATGGGTGTGCTAAGTGGCACCTCAGCTCTCTGCACCACAACCCTAGCGCCCCTACAATTATTTTTAAGTGATAGCTTCATTGAGATAGAACTTACATACCCTGTAATTCATCCACTAAACGTGTCAAGTTCCATGGATTTTTGTGTATTTACAAAGCTCTCCAACCATCACCACAATCCATTTTAACATCTTCCTCTCTTCCACAACGTCCTGTGTCCATGAGTCCCTCATTCCTCCCTTCACCACTCCAGCCCCTGTCCCCGTCCCAGCAGCCACTCATTCACCACGGAGCTGCCTGTTGTCACTTACAGCCTTCTGTGCCAGGCTTCCTGTTCTGCCCATGACAGCCTCCGAGTTCACCCCCTTTGGAACACGCATCCCACAGCATCCCACCTGATGCAGACATGGCATCTTGTTGACCCACTGACTAAACTGACGGGCCCTTTTTCGGAGTGTTTTACTGATTGGTTACACTGATAATACTAGCTATAAGCAATCACACATATCTTCTTTTCCTGAACAGAGACAGGTTTTCATTTCTCTGGGGTGTAATTTTGGAGTTGATAACATGATAACTGGTATGCAGTCTTTTGGAAAACTGTCAGATGGGGTCAGAGACGCCTCACAGCAGGCTAAGCCACTGCCTACAAAGCCGGCATCCCCAAACGAAGCACCAAGTTTGAGTCCCTGTAGCTCCACTTCCCATCTAGTTCCCTGCTAATGCACCTGGGGACACAGTGAAGGATGGACCAAGCACTTGGTCCCCTGCTGTCCTGGAGGAATTCCAGGCTCCTGGCTCCAGCCTGGCCCAACGCTGGTTGTTGGAGACATTTGAAGAATGAATCGGCACATGAAAGAGTCCTCTCCCTCTTGCCAGCCTTCTCCAAAGTAGCTACACTGGTTTACTATTTTCCTGGTAGTTCCTAAGGGTTCTATCTTCTCCATAACATTTGTTATTATATTTTTTTTAATAAGTGATCAAAGCCATCTTAGCGAATGTGGAATAGAATCTTATTCTGATTTGCACTCTCCGATAGCTGCCAGCTTGCACATTCTTAGGAATCTTATCTCCACCTATGGTCAGTGTGTCTTGGGAACAACAGCTATTCAGATCCTTTGCAATTTTAAATTTAGGTTGTCTGTTTTAGGAATAAGCTCCAAGAGTTATGTATATATTCTATACAGAAGTCCCATATTAGAGATAGGCTTTTCAAAAACTTCCCCCCATTCTATGTGTTGTTTTCTTCAGTTTCTTTTTATTTATTTATTGCTGTGATTTGAGAGGAGAGAGAGAGAAGCAGACTGAAGACATGGAGGGTTTCTGTGTCCAGTTCACTCCCTAAATGCCTGGGGCTGAGGCTGCATCAGAATCAGGACCTGGGAGTTCAACCAGGTCTTACACACCTGCAGGGGCCTGGCTACTCCAGCTGTCACCTGCTGCCTCCCAGGGCAGGAAGTTGGAATCAGGGGCAGGACCCGGGCATGAACCCCCGACACTGCAGGGTGCGACAGGTGCCTCTTAACTGACATTCTAATTCCCCAGGGAAGACTCCTGCCCCGGCCTTTCACTTTCCTAATGATGTCCTTGGAAGTGTATTTTTAATCTTGGTAAAAACTCATCAAGCTACATGCTTGTAATGGACAGATTTTTATCATGTGTAAATTATATATCAATAAAATTTGAGCAAAATATTGAAATGTAATGCCATTTCAAAATTATGAGACCTCAGAGCTTTAAAAAAAAAATCTGGATTTTTCTTCCTTAAAAAAAATCATTTTATTTGAAAGCCAGACAGACAAAGGCAGATTTTCCGTTTGCTGGTTCACCCCTCAAATGCCTGTAATAGCCAGGTGTGGGCCAGGCTGAAGCGAGGAGCTGGCAGCTCCATCTAGTCTCCCACAGATATTGGGGGGGGTGGCAGGGGGCCCTAAGGACTTGAGCCCTCACCTGCTGGCTTCCAGGGTGTGCGTGAGCAGGAAGCTGAATTGGAAGCAGAGGAGCAGACACGGGATGTGGGCGACTCAAAGGCAGCTTAGCCATTAGGCCGGACTATCACTCCTTCCTTCCTCCTTCGGAAAGTCAGAAAAAAACAGACAATGCTGCTGCACGGCAATATTCTGCTGGAGCTGAGTGGCAGCTGTCCCCTGTTTAACCCAGGTCTCCCCAACCCCTGCTGTGTTATACCCAGCCCACTGTACACATTATTGACTGCTTTGGCTTATGTGACATCTGACTCCGTGACCCCTGTTAGCTTGAGGCCAGATGCTTTCATTAAAATTCACTTCCCCCGCCCCCAATGGCAAAATGTCCATTGCTCCAGTTTATCAGAGAATATGAGTTATAGGGTGCTGAATTTTTTTTTTAAACAGTTAATTGCAGGTTAACTTGAAAATGGACTTGACTCTGGTTATTGGAAAATCCTGAGCATGACTGATTCTTTGTCTTCCAGCGCCTGGTCGGGTGTCAGAGCTGGAGGTGGGTTTACTGTCCCAGGTTAGAGGTGGGGAGGAGAACGTTAATGGATGTAGTCGGGGCCTCTCTGGGCCCAGGACACTCACGGGGCACTAATTCTACTGATCAGTGCCAATATTAGCTACCTATCCAACACCCCGACTTGGGTATCCAGATCTCGTTCTTGACTTAGGAATCAGAGCTGCTTAGCAAAAAATAAAAACTAAATAAAATAAAATTAAATTTAAAAAGGCAGATGATCAACTTTGGTGCAGGAAATGTACAAGAAGATCTTTATGATACCAGAAAGTAGAGGATTATAGCAAGACCATTGCAGTCAAGAGGTTTCCTTCAAAGAGATCTTGACGGCAAAGATCAGACAAAACCAATCTACCAAACCAACACCTGAACAGCCAACAAAAATCCTCACAATAAATTGAAACAAACACATACCCTTCCTCCCCCCAGCCCCTCCCCAAAAGTTCAGGAGTTTACGGCAGCACACAAGTGGGGAGATTTAGTGAAATGTGAATGACCTGCTGTTACTGAAGGAACCCTGCTCCCTGGCTGGGAGTGCAGTGGCTAGGATGGCAGAGAACTGCGCCATTCACAGCACAGGTCAGTAAATCACAGCCCCCAAACTCAGTGCAAGGTGCACTGCCGTACTGCCTGGAGCTACGAGTGACGGGTGTGTATATAGATGTATATATTTAAAGGTTGTCAAGAAAAGATGAATATATGACAAAGACCAAAATACTAAATATCTGACCTTTCCTGCAAGAGCATGCTAACTCCAGATTTACTGCATCCTACACCTTCCCAGGAACTCAGAGGAAGCCTTGAACATGAGATTCTTATTTATATATCCGTAAACTTGATGTTGCTTTCCCTACATCCTTACGAATTCAGTGTTTCTCTAGCACCAGCCACTTGCATTCTGTCTTCACAGGGGGACTTCGAAATGTGTAAAAGTGGGGTTGAAAGGCAAGTTTATTTTGGATGCACTGGTGGTTTGAAATTCATGCATGGCATTATTGTTTATTCTTTTATGTAGCCCTTCTCCGGGACCTTTTTGAAGACCACAGGTAGGGAACAATGTATCCACTTAGGTTTTGCTGAAATGACTTCCTCCTCACCCACCTGCTAAGAGCAGGCAGCAATGTGACACCTGTGAGATAACAATCTCTGATGGTGGGGTGCAGGGCAGGTACCCCACCCACCCTCCCCCATACATATTAAGGTGGCTCCTTCAAAAAATAGTCCTGCTGTGAACCACATGAAAAAATCATCTTGCCTCTCACCCTTTAGGAATTCTTTGCGAGTTGTTTTCCATGGCTGGAGCACGTGCTAATCCAGGGATATCCCATGCTTCTCATGGCACCTGGGCCGGAGGGAGGCTTCTTCCCGCTGCCCTCCCAGGCATATCGAGGCAGGTGGGGCCACATTTGTCTCAGAGAAGGTGGCCAGAGTGCAGAGGGACCCACCCACGGTGCCAATGAATCAGAAACAGGTCTGGAAATAGAAACCAGGTCGCCTACCTTCCAGCCACCTCTCACTGCCACCCTCACGCAGGACACCTGACCTTATACACCTGTTCTGGTGGGTGTTGGGGAAGTCTGAAGTGTAGCCATGGGCCAGCTGTTTGCCCCTGTAGGCACATAGGGTCCCAGCAATGACACTTACAGGCTTCCCTTACAGCCACACTCAGCGTGACCAAGAGGAGATGGCGAAGGTCTCATTGGAACTGACCAGAAATGGAGAAAGGGGGAGTGTGGAACAGCATTGAAAACTTGTGCGCAGTTGTGTAAAAGACACACACAAAAAATGACAGAGAAATACAGAGGGATTTACTTGTGTGTTCCTGGGGAGTACAGTCACGCCTTCAGCACCCAGAACAAAAGGGCAGCTGCGGTGCAGCAGGGTGGACATGGCTCTGCCCTGGGACTGCCTGTGGCACTCCGTGTTGGAGCTCAGGTTGGAGTCCCGGCTGCTCTACTCTCTCCCCATATTCCTGCTAATGCACATGGGAAGGCAACAGAGGATGGCCCAAGAGCATCCTGGTTGGAGGGTTGAGGATAGAAGCCAGATCCCAGCCCAAGTTCCATGTGCTCGGTGTGCTGTGCAACACTGGGCCAGCTACCCAGTCTCTGTGCCTCTCTTTCCTCATCTGCTTCATTGAACAACCTCACGTGGATTCCTCCAGTGTGTGCCATAAAAGCCTGTACCAGGGGCCTGGCACGGTAGCCTAGAGGCTAAAGTCCTCACCTTAAACGCACTGGGATTCCCACATGGGCGCCGGTTCTAATCCTGGCAGCATCACTTCCCATCCAGCTCCTTGCCTGTGACGTGGGAAAGCAGTCGAGGACAGCCCAAAGCCTTGGGACCTTGCACCCACATGGAGACCTGGAAGAAGTTCCTGATTTCCGACTTCGGATTGGCACAACTCCGGCCGTTGTGGTCACTTGGGCAATGAATCATCAGATGGAAGATCTTCCTCTCTGTCTCTCCTCCTCTCTGTATATCTGACTTAGCAATAAATATAAAATAAATCTTAAAACAAAAAAGAGCCTATGCCAGTGGGGGATGATCTGTTTCCAAAGGGAAAGGGAAAACTGCAATGTTTCCAATATCTGTGGTTTTGGCCAAGACAAACACAGCTCGATGCCAGGTGGTGATACGGGATGGGCTTGAATGTGGGGTAAGGGTGAGGGTGACGGAGTGAGGTGTGGCCTCCAGGTGCTGGGCCCTGGGCCTGGGTGGGGCATCTGTGTGGTACATTCGGTGTGCTTGTCCCTTGGCTGGTGCCAAGACACATCCCCAGGCGAGGGGTCAGGATTTTAAAGATGATGCAATTATACCTTTTTCCTGGCTGAAAAGTAGGGCACTATATATACATTTTTTCTCATTCAAGGACCAGATAGGACTATAATTTGATTTTAAAGTTTTGAAAACTTTTTTTTTTAATTAACTTTTTGTTATAAAAGTTGCACAACATTGGGCTCAGTGGAATGGTTCTTTCTACTGGCTAATCCTCTCCCTCCAAGTACCAGGAATCCCATATGGGTGCCAGTTTGTGTCCCAGTTTAGCTTCCTGCTGAAGTGCTTACAAGGACAGCAGTTGATGGCCTGAATGCTTGGGTCCCTGCCACTCATGTGGGAGACCTGGATGGAATTCATCGCTTCCGGCTTTGGTCTGGCTCTATCCTGGCCAATGTAGGCATTTAGGGAGAGAACTAACAGATGGAAAAACTTCTCTCTCTGTTTCTACCTCTCCGTGTCCCTCTGCTTTCCAATAAAGTGGTTTCTGAAGACAGAGGCCTCCCGTGGCAAATGCAAGGCGCAGAGGACCGTTGGCCAATTTTCTGTTCCCTTACCATACCAGGACAGACTCTGACACTCTCGGGGTCTTGGCTGCCTCTCGGGAGCCAACCACGCCGTCGTCGGCTGCATTTCTTCAGGTGGACTCACTTTTGTTTTCACTCGAGTGCATGCTTTCTCTGGAGCAAGAATGTGCACCAATCACAGGTTGGATGTAGTTAATTACACACGTGCTGTAATCCTGCTTGGCATTAAATACTGACTCCTCAGCGTATCTGGGAACCATCTGCCCGCACTGCTCCACACAGGGACATGGATTCAGCAAAGAGCCCTTCTTGTCTCGGAAGCTCTCCAGATTAGATCAGTTTGTGACTCAAAGACGCTGCCCCCTGACCGCTCTGTCCCCCAGCTGCGGTGGCTGGTGGCGTCTCCAAGAAACCAGCTTTGTGGGTTTCTCCCCCACTGGGATAGGATTCCTTCAGGCCTTCATCCCAGGATGGGCCCAAGACACGTGTCTGGCCATGCCAACCAGAAGACCGTACCCTCTAAGATGTTACATGTGATCACAGAGACAGGAAGGGAGAGGGAGACACAGCCAGACAGTGAGATCTTCTATCTGCTGGTTCGCTGTGCGGCTGAGGCTGGGCCAGGTCAAAGCCAGGAGCCAGGAGGCCCATCTATGTCTTCTACATGGTGCCAGGGACCCAGATACTTGATCCGTCATCTGCTGCCTCCCGGGGTGTGCATTAACAGGAGGCTGGAATCAGGAACAGAGCTGGGACTTGAACTTGGGTACCCTGACGTGCCATTCAGGTGTCCCAAGAGGCCTCTTTATCCCCGAGGTGAATATCGACCTCTAGACTAAAAAAGAACATGTTAAGCTTCCTAGAACTTAAACACAACCTCCAGGAGCCAATGCTGTGATACATTTGCGGCCCTGGCATATCATGGCCTGGCTACTTCAATTCAGATCCAACTCCCTGCTTGTGGCCTGGGAAAGCAGTGGAGGATGCCCACAGCCTTGGGACCCTGCGCTCACTTAGAAGCAGCTCCCAGATCCTGGCCTTGGATTGGCTCAACTCTGGCTGTTGCAGTCATCTGGGGAGTGAACCAGTGGATGGAAGATTTTTCTCTCTGTCTTCTTTTCTCTCTAACCCTGCATTTCCCATAAAAATAATAATACAATAAAATCCACTGCTGGGCAGACTCTTGGTTGGCTGGGATTGGGTTTGTATGATTTGGCACAGTAAAAGCTTGCAGTTGGTTTACAAGAATTTCTTCCATTTTCCAAACATTTCACTTCCATTCTTGTTAAGACAATTCCAAAAGCAATGCAAAGTGAGAACAGTTCCATCAATGAGGAAAAAGCTTTGGTGCGTCTCAGGTGGCCTGCTCATTGCTTCTCAGGGGCTTGGGACTGGATCTTCCCTCAGGGAACACGGGGCGATCTCGGAGAAGCAGCCCTGTGTCATTCCTGCTCAGCTCCTGGCTCCCGTACCTTTCTTGACAGCTGCAGTGCCCAAGTCTTTGGCCAATCCGGGCTTTCTCCTGTGCAATTAAAATTCCCCAGGAAAAACAGCCTGCCTACCGGTCCCAGGGCCAGGGGAGCTGCCACCATGTTCCAGTCTGCAGATGAACTGGGGGCATCCACGGTGAGCACCTCGCCCCCGTCCTTGGCAGCCGAGCAAATGGCTGCTTGCCCAGGGTGGGTGGCACGTGTGGACAGTCAGCAGCAAAGAATGCTCTCAGTTTCACTTCCTCCTCTCTCCCTCTCTGCCTAGGCTGGAGGCAACGTGGGCCAGTTAGCATCCACCTCGGAAGTCCTACTGGCTGGAATTACATCAGCCCTTGAGTCAGTTGTGTCATCTGTAAATAGTGCCACCAAAGCACCTCTCTTTTTCCATGAGAATTATGGGAGAGACTGCATAGAAAAATCGTTGGTAATGTGTTAGGATGAGTGTTGGCTGTTCCTGCTGTTGGGATGAAATAAAGTCGATGACACGGAGGGGACTCGTGTGAGGCTGGCTGGACACTGGTAAGCTCAACTGTCCTCGGTCACCTCAGTGTCACTTATGCTCAGTGGCTTCCGGTGTTTGCCAGAGAAAAGCCAAGCCCTTGGCTGCACTGCTGAGGCACCTCACCACCGGCCTCCACTTGCACAGCTCCTTCCATGCCCCATCACTTCTCTTCAAGATCAAAGTGATCATACTTTGAACATCCACTGGGTCTTCGACAAATTCATGGAAACGGATATTATCAACAAAATGATGCCTGGCGTTCAAGTTAATTTTTGCACCCAACACATCTTTTAATCCCATTTTCATAGCATTTGTTTTCGAAATCCCCCCAACAAGCTTAATCAAATCAGTTCTTAGAATGATTGAAATCATCTGTTGATTTTTACTATCATTTTATAATCATTTTAATTGCTCATGTGTTTCAGCTAAGTTCTCCTTATACTGGATGTTGCTAGAATTATTTATATTGGACACGGAACAGTGGTCAGCACACGGCGACACTTAAATATGGGTTACCTGTCAACTGGCACACAGCTGCTGCCAATCACCGCTTTTTGAGCATAAGCAAACTTGGTGTCTGGAAAGTTGCAAGGCAGGGAATGGGATGCTGTGTCATGGCGGTTGACTTAACTAAATAATCATAATTAATATCTACTGCCGTACTGCTTGGAGCAGCACCTTTGGTTAAGCAGCAGCGTCCGCCAGGAACTGTCACGGCCCTTTAAGAATATCATCGCGCTTAATCCTTGAGTCAACCCTGGAAGGAGCTGTGGCCTCCACGGCACAGACATGTGCCCAAGGTCAACCTGCTGATGAGAATCAGGCTGCCTGGGATTCTCCCACCTGTCAGCTGGGCCTGCCCACCCACTCCCTGCCCCACAAGGGGCTCCCCGAAGCCAAAGAGGGTTTCCAGAGTGGAAGGAGGGAGCCCCCATGGAGGCAGCTGGCTCCCTGCTTTCAAGGGCTAGCTTACAAAACCCAGCAGTTCACAATCTCTGATCTCTTCAAGCTCACTCATCCAGAGCCAGCTGCCAGGCCTCTCAAGTTCAAGGGCTGTGGGGAACAGCAGGTCCGGCTCCAGATGGACATTCTTGTTCAAGGCAGTTACAGCCAATGGCACTCGGTCCAGCCTATCCCTGGCACTGCTGTGGTGGCCTCAGCAATTTGTGGGTTGTGGCTCCTCTCCTGCCTCTCCCTCCCCCTATGACTTCAGGTGTGGTCCACCTGGGACCCTGCATCTGGGGCCCAGTTCTACTTGAGCAGGACCCCTGTAGTGTCTGCAGGGGACACCGCCTTGGATGAGACCTTGGTCGCCGGCTGCACAGGTCAAAACTCCTTGGAATGGGGAAGAGGTTACTGCAAATGGACAAGGAGTTCTGGTGTCTCAGGGTTTCCCTGCAGGACCTTAAACTGTGGGCTTGAACTTGAGGAAACTGCTCAGGGCTGGTTATAGATGCTTTACTTAAAGAAGCCAATTAAGACTTGATTACCAATGTGAGATCTGGGTGGCCAGGAGTTTGACCTGAGTTAGAAAAGTAGCATGCCCCCCCCCCCCCCCGCCACACACACAGCGCGCGAGAGAGAGCACATTTCCATATGCTGTTTCACTCCCCAAATGGGCACGATGCTCATGACTGGGACAGACCCAAGTCAGGATCCTAGAACTCCATGCATGTCTCCCATTGGTTGGCAGGGAAACAAGCACTGCCTGCCCATGCACATTAGCAGGGAGCTGGATGAGAAGCAGAGCAGCCAGGGCTTGAACAAGAGTTTACATGAGATGCTGACGTGCCACTGTTGATGTTGGTAGTGGAGGCTGTGATGATGTTGACGGAGATGGTGATGGGGGTGATGGTAGTGGCAATGAGAAGGCTGGGGAGGATGGCAACAGCGATGGCAATGCCAAGGAGGGTGATGATGGCGGCAAAGACGATGGTGCTGCTTGGTGAGGTTTTTTTTCTCCAGCAGATGGAAGCCTTGGCTTCTTGCTTAGAGGCAGCCCGGTGAAGCAGAGGAGGGGTGCTGAGGGAGGTCCTCCAGGCTCAGCTGAGCCCCATGACTAGCTATCAGCTACAACCAAACAAACTCCCCTATTAGAAGCAAAAATGCTAAGACTTTCAGGCATGTCCCACATTTGATTTAACCTTGACTTAGGAATTGCCGTGTGCCAGGTACTGTCTGGAGCACTTGACACCTGCTGTCCTCGTAACAGCCCTAACAACGGGAGAATTACTATCCCCTCTGATATACCGAGTGAGAAAACAGAGGCACAGAGAGGCTGAGCAACTTGCCTGAGGTCACACAGCTTAGAAGTGACCGAGTTAGGAATTGAGTCTCCTGAATCTTGTAGGGGCAGGAGAAGAGTGACTGAATCTGGGCAGGGCTGTAGCCCAGCACGTGAGGCAGCTGCGTGTCATGCAGCTGTGTGTCATGCTCCCACATGGGAGCACCAGCCCCAGTCCCCACAGCTCCACTTCCAACCCAGCTCCCTGCTAATGTGCCTGGGAAAGCAGCAGGAGAGGGCCCAGGTGCTAGGTCCCTACCACCTCTGTGGGAGACTGTGTGAACTTGGCCAACAGGCCTGGAAGGACATGGGCCTCATTCTAATTACAGCAACAGCAGCAATTGCAAGTTGGACTGTGCTAAGAGTTAAGTTTAAAAGAAATGAATCTGTTTGTTTGAATGGCAAATAGATACATACATACACACACCTTCCATCTACTGGTGCACTCCCCAAATGCCTGTAATTGCTGACTGTACAACCTGTGGCCCATTGGGGTGTCAATGGCAGACGTGAGGCTGACCCAGCGTTCGTCTTTGGAGCGATGTGGTGTGTCTACCCTTGGTTGTGGGTGACAGAATAGAGGTGTGTGAGACCTGCGCATGTGTGTGCATGCGTGCTTGTTGGTGCACACATATCTGTACATGTGTATACATGGGTGTGGGCATGTGTGTTACTTGTGTGTGCAATGGAAAAACAGGAGCTTAAGAAGGAAGTTCAGGACAAAGAACACGAATGTGAACTTATTTAGTAATAAACTAATAATAATAAATGTTATTTATATAACATTATATTATAATAAAATTATATAATATAATGTCATTTATATAATTTTATATACTATTATAATAAATAATAATAAAGCAGAGAACCCAGTAATGAAAATCAATCAAAAAATTGCTTGACCTACATTCACGGTGAAGAATCAGGCAACATAATGGAAATAAACAGGCTAAACGGACACGCAGCGGATGGCCAACTTTCAAAGAAATAACAAGGACAGGTGAAGAGGCAAGTGGCAGGATTTGGACACACTTCACCTGTCTAGGACACACCTGCCCACAACATTATCAGGCATGGTACACGCCTGCTACAGGCGCCAAACGACTGCACGCTGGCCTTCGGAAAGCTCGGCGCAAGACGGACTTTATAAGCTAAGCTTGTTTGAGTGAAAAAAGTTTGAAATCCATACATCGTGTCCCTCACCCCCAGATACATCTTTCTCCAGGAAACTGGGGGTCAGGGGCTGGACAGATAGGGAGGGAGGACAGCGGATCCGAGGACTCCTGAGAGGCCCGCATCTCCTCCGGTGGTGGGGCGCAGATCTGGTTATTCCTGCAGGCTGGGACCCGGGCAGCTCTGCTCCCCGCCTCCCCACTCTCCAGTGGGGGTGGAGCTCTAGTGCCTCTGGTTGATGGGGGAGCGGGCGGGGTGGAACAGATTCTGCCTCAGTTTCCCCTTCCTCGTTAGAGGGAAAAGCAACTCCAACCCACAGCTCAAGGTCGCACATCCTGGATTCCCAGCTCCCTCCCTGTCCAGGACACCCAAGGACGCGCCAGTTTCATCCATGAACTTAGCTCCAAAGAGTCCTCAGGGGTAGAGAGCGCCAGCACCGCCCCAAAAGGAGAAAGCCACACCCCCAGGGGCGGGCCTGGCTCGGGACAGCGCCCCTGCCCTCGTCGCCGGCCTCGAGCGCCGCAGCTCCATCCTCGGCTGGCCCTTAGTTTTCCCCTCTGTAAAGTGGGGGCGCCCGATCAGCGCAACTAGCGCGGACGGTTCGGACGGCACCTCCGGGAAGCAGCTCACCCCAGCCGGCTCCGGGGTGGACTCGGCGCCCTCCCCGCGGTCCCAGACACTGCGGGCGCACGCCCCGGGGATCGGGTCCCGACGGTGCGAGGTGGCGGGGGCGCGGCGCGGAGGACAAGGCACTCAGGCGCCCTCCGGTGGGAAACTGAGGCCGAGACAGCTTGAGGAGGCGGCGTGGGCCGTGGCGCAGGGTCGCGGGATCGCGGCGCGGGTGCAGGGGTCGCTGTCTTACCTGCTCGGGGGCGGCTCGGTTGCGCGCTGAGGGCAGCGACGTCGTCCCGTGCTGGGAGAGCGGCGGCCGAGTGCAGGTGGCGCTGGGACAACCCGGCGGACGCGGCCAGACCGAGGGAAGGGAGCGGCCGAGGGGCGGAGCCAGCCCGGAGCCGCCACCCGGGCGGTCCACTCGGTCCAGCTGGGTTGCGCACCGTGGGCCACCTCCCATACTCCCGGGTTCCCACGTGCCACGTCCGGGACACCTTCACGTGGAACCCCTCTCCGTATCAGGATACTTGCAATACTCACCAAAGACCCTTCCTTTGCGTGCCACCGGGGCAGCCGCACTCTCTCCCTGTCCCCAATTCCCTCCAGGATTCACCGCAGGCTGTGGAGACACGGGGATACCCAATTTACCCCATGCGAGCGGCTACCATCCGGGTTCGCCGGCCGCTCACGCCTGACACCTGTGCGTGCGGCTGCGCCCCCGCAGGCATAGGGCTTCCCTTGGAAGGAGCTGATTGCCCCCCGGGACGTCGCTGCGTGCCAGCCCTTTCTCAGACGCCTCTCCTGCGCTTTTCCTCCATCAGCCCCTCCAAGGTCACTTCTAGATTCCAACCTTCCCGTCCTCGGCTCTTGTCTCTACTGGAGCGATTCCAGCCGCGCATCCGGGCACGTGATCCTCCCGCTCCCTTGCTCGTGGCTGGCCCCAAGCCCAGGTTAGGGTCCGAGTACGGTTTATCAATCCTCCTTCCCTCACACAGCCCTGGACTGGAGTTGACATTGAATCCTCATCATAAGAGGCTCAGCGATGGAACCCTGAAGTGGTGATTGTGTCCTGGTGACTTTGAATAGCTCAAACCACTAGTACAATTGCTAGAGTAGCAGGTACCTGGGAGTGGATCTGCCCTGAAGCCATTGGCTGAGTCTCAGCACTGCCTGTCTCTTCCAGCAAGGCTATGGTCAAGGCTGCATCAGAATCACCAGCCAAAGTAAACTTATCTTTCCAAGTCTGGAGCCAGCGGTGCTGGGTTCTTAGCATTAGAAGGCTCTGGAAGACACCCTGCCTCTAGCCTGCACTTTGCCTGCCCTTCAAGTCAAGGCTGTAAGCACCATGACTTCAGTCACTTGCTTGCCTGGTAACCTTGATACACAGCATTTCATTTTTAAAAAAGATTTTATTTTTATTTGAAAGGCAGATATACAGAGAGAGAAGGAGAGACAGAAAGATCTTCCACCCACTGATTCACTCCCCAGATGGCCGCAACAGACGGCCGGAATTGAGCCGATCTGAAGCCAGGAGGTTTTTCCAGGTGTCCCATGTGGGTGCAGGGTCCCAAGAGCTTAAGCCATCCTTGACTGTGTTCCCAGGCCACAAACAGGGAACTGAATGGGAAGTGGAACAGCTGGAACATAAACCAGTGCCCCTATGGCATTCTAGCACATGCCACTAGACTATTGCGCTGGAGTCATACAGCATTTCATTTTCTGTGTCTTTCTCCGTAGAGTGCCCCAATACAGTAGTTCTCAAAAGTTTTGGGTCTCAGGTATCATTGGCACTTTTAAAAAATTCTCTAAGGGAGCAGGTGTTTGGTACAGCAGCTCAGATGCCACCTGGCACACCTGTAACCCTGTGGCAGGTCCCACAATTGTGTGGCTGGCCCTGGTCCCCCTGCCAGCTCCCCTGCCTAGGCAGAGCTGGAGAGACGGCAGGTGCTGGTTTGGGTTCTCTGCCTTCTTGACAGGTGTGTGTTTGGTTCCAGCTGACCGGCCCAGGCCTGGCTGTTGCGGGCGTTTGGGAAATGAATCCGTGGATTTCTTTTTGTCTCTGGTTTTCTCTGTGTCTTTCAAGTAAACACAAATAAACAATAAATTATTAAAGACCTGGGATTATTTTAAGTGGGTTAATTATCTCACTTGATACTTATCACATCTGAAATTACAACAGGCGGCTTAAAATGTGTGTTAATTCACTGAGCCCTCCAAATATTTAGTTATGTTGACATAAAATGCTTTCATGAAAAACATCTCCAAAGTGAAAACATTTAGTGGTGCGCCGTTTGGCGTTTCTGTGGCTCTCTTTTAGTGCCCAGTTTGTTTAAAGAGGGCTGGATTCTCCCATGAGCCTCTGTGGCTGATCTGTTGCGATCTCTGGCTCCAGCTGGAGTGAAAGAAGAAAACCTCGATCCATCAAAACTGGCGGCCATCGATTTTGTGCTGTTAGGGCAGGCGCCCACATGGTTAAAAAAAAGGCCAAGGACATCTTAGCATTATAATTATGTTTAAAGTCTGTTTAAAGATTGATTTATATTTTTATTTAAAAGGGGTACAGACCCATCTGCCGGTTCACTCTTTGAATACCCACACAGCCAACACTGATTCAAGCCCAGCCAGGGATTCAACTCCAGTTGAGTCCATGTGAGTGGGAGGGACCCAGGGACTTGAACCATAATCTGTGTCTTCCAGACTGTGCATCAACAGGAGGAAGCTGGTTTGCAAGCAGAGGAGCTGGGGCTCAAAACAGGCACCCCCATATGGGATGCAGGTGCCCCAAGTAATAACTAAACTGCTGTGTTAGTACCTGCCCCTCTTAATATTATTTTGACAATAATTTGGGGGGTTGGTATTGTGGTACAGTAGGTTTAAGCCATAGCCAAGGATGCTCTCATCCCATGTTGGTACCCACTGGAGTCCTGGCTGTTCCACTTTTGATCCAGCTCCCTGCTAATGTGTCTGGGAAAGCAGTGGAGGATGACCCAGTGTCTTGGGACCCTGCGCCACCCAAGTGGGAGACTTGAATGAAGCTCCAGGCGCCTGCCTTCAGATCAACTCAGCTCTGGCTGTTGTAGCCATTTGGGGAGTGAACCAGCAGATTAAAGATCTTTCAGTCTCTCTTTCTCTCTGTAAATTGGCCTTTCCAATAAAAACAGATAAATCTTCAAAGAAACAAAACCAGGGATCAGACCAACGCTGTTTAGATTGAGGACTTATGTTTTGAGTCCCACAATGTTTCCCACTGGGCCCTGTTGTGGGACACCATATCAGGATATGTTTCCCGAAGGACTGTGCTGCTGAGAGCAGCTTCACCCCATGGAGGTCCTCCTGGCTTGTGGGGTCCCGTGTGGGAGGCTGGGGGACGGTGGGGAATCTGGGCCTGCTGGAGGGGAGGCTTGCACACTTTTAGACATGGGCTCTAAACTACAGCAAACACAGAGCAGTCATCTCACTCCTGACTGCATTGGCTTATCCTGGTGCTCCCCCTTTCCCGACAGGCACCAAAGCATCCACAAGGACATCGCCCAGGTGGGCCATTTGGCCCCATTAAAAATAGCTATGTGTATTTTTCAACATGTGTGCTAAATTATGACAAAGGGAAATTTATGTCTGGATGCACTGGGGGAGGGGACCTAGAGTCTCATCAAATACTTTTTTTTTTTTTAAAGATTTATTTAGTTGAAAAGCAGAATTACACAGAGAGGATAGAAAGACAGAGATCTTCCATCTATGGACTCACTCCCCAAATGGTCACAATGGCTAGATCTGGGCTCGTCTAAAGTCAGGCACCAGGAGCTTCCCCTGGGGTCTTCCATGCAGGTGCAGGATCCCAAGGCTTCGGGCCATCCACTATTGCTTTCCCAAGCCACAGGCGGGGAGCTGGAAGCGAAGTGGAGCAGCTGGGACTCTGACAGGTGCAGGTGGCTGTTTTAACTGTTATGCCCCAGCTACCATTCCTCTTTGTGTCTTTTTTTTTTTATATTACTTCTGCTTTCTTTACTGAGCTCAGCGTAATTCTAGGACATGTTGGAGACAGGAAGGAGGATTCCGGACCAGCCCTGTGGGTCCTGGTGTCACTGGGGCAGCAGACGGGGAAGCCACTCTGCTCTTTGGAATCACCACTTTGTGGGGACAGTCAGGTGAATGTCGCTCTGTTCTTTCGGGAGTGACGGGATTCTGGCCAGGCATCCCTTCGCCTAGCCTTGATTTAGTTCTGGGCTCTCCACCCCTCGTGTATAGTTAGATCACTGGGGCTGCTGACTTCCTTTGGCATCACCCCACTCGGGACTGAGATGGCCTTGGCTTAGCTGCTAGCACGTTGCCTTTCCTTGGGATAGTGAGCTGTTGGTGTGGGGTTCATGGCATTGAAGGAAACTCCCCCCAACGGCTTTTGCTTTGGGCTGTCAGGATGTGCTGTTGGCCTGGGATTGCTCATGCAAGGAATTCCACTAAGAAAGATGACAGAGAGAACTGTGCCTGCTGTCAGCCTCCCACCAGCACGGACTCCCCCCGCCGCCCCCCAAGTCATCCCGGAAGCAGTCTCCTCCCCCAGAAGCTTCAGGTGCACCAAGTCCCACCGTGTCTCTTCTTGGATTTCTGTGGCTTGCATCCCAGAGGCTGACTGTGGCAGACGCTTTGTGCAGCCTCCAAAAGCAGGAAGTCAGGAGGGATAGCTAATCCAGCTGCAGAATCCTGACAGACTGGAATGTCTGGCCCCAAACTGGGAAGATAAATGACGGCAAACCGGCTCAAATGGACAGCCTTGTGAGTCAGGATGGGAAGCTTGACCCGAGAGTGTTACATAGCCTCTGTGCAGGACAGCGCCACCTGCAGGTGTGGGAGCCTCAGGTCCCTGGTCTGAGACTTGGTGGGCCAACTCCTGACCTAACTGCCATGGGCACAAGCTGAGTTTGTGAATTTTCTTTTCTTTTCTTTTTTTTTTTTTTAAGATATATTTATCTTATTGAAAAGTCAGATTTATAGAGAAAGATTGAGACATAGATATTTCATCTGCTGGTTCACTGTCTAAGTGACTGCAACAGCTGGAGCTAAGCCAATCTGAAACCAGGAGCTTTTTCTGGGTCTCCCATGTGAGTACACGGTCCTCGACTGCTTTCCCAGGCCACAAGCAGGGAGCTGGATGGGAAGTGGAACAGCCAGGAGTAGAACCAGCACCCATATGGGATCCCGGTGCGTGCAAAGTGAGGACTTTAGCCACTATGCTACTGTGCCGGGCCCCAAAATAGACAAATTTTTTTAAAAAGATGTTTTGAACCAAAGTTTAAAAAAATCAGGATCTATCATGCACAAGTCATTTTTCTTGATTCTCTAGAAAACAAATGGCCAGGAGACCTCGGGGAAATAGGGTTTCTATTCCTGCTGGTGGCTCTGGGTTGCCCTCTCCAGCGGTGTGCAGGCTCTGCATACCCAGGCTGTGGCATTTGCTTCTGCCCCATGGGCATTTGAGCACGAGGCCTCTGCTCTGAGCACACGCAGCTGCCTCCCCTGGATGTTTTCCTCTGGCCGGCCAGTCGCTCAGGAAAGCTCTGGGCCCCTGCCAAGCCTGGAAATGTGCCCTATATTCCCAGAAATCGAACTGCAGAGGCTCCGGCTCCCCCCGGGTGCAGCCAGCCTGGTGCACGTGGCCTCGCCCAGCTACTCGGAGCGTGTCCCTTCCCATTGGCTGGCGTGAAGAATGTCATCAACTCCCAGAACCTGCACCTGCAGGCGGGAAGGATGGGGGACACACATGTTGTCATTTTGCTGCTGAGATTTTCATTGTTGCTGGGAGAGATCAGGCCACAGCTTGGAAACTGCGATGCAGTAGCCCTGTGTAGTGCTGCCCAGAACTTTCTAAGCCTGCCGTCGTGACATAGTGTTAAAGTGCATGCTGCCATTTTCAACTGAAAACTATAAACTGAGTAGTAAGAGGAATAGTGAAAGATCCATGAGATGCTTCTCGCTCAGTCATTCAACAAACACTGTGTTCTAAACGCGTGATAGAAGGTAGGAAGCAAGACACAATTTTCTGCCCTCCTGGTGTTTGCATTCTCCCAGGGGGAGACAGAACACAAATCAGTAAGATAACCGTGGTGGAGGAAAATGAACGTGGGTCTGTGGAGAAGGGGTGATGCTTCTGTTTTAAATGGAGGGATTAGGAGCAGGTGTTAGAAGTTGAGGATATGCTGCCAAGAGCCTGGAACCCCATCCTGGTCTCCCACATGGGTGCAAGGGCCCAAACACATGGATCATCCTCTGTCGCTTTCCCAGACACGTTAGCAGGGAGCTGGATCAGAAATGGAGCAGCCAGGATGCCAACCTACATCACAGGCGGCAGGCGGCAAATGTTAACCCTTCATTTTAACCAACTACTTTCACGTGGTCCTCTGAGCATCCCCACTGTTCATTCCCAGAACCGTTCCATCTTCCCCAATCAAAACTCTGTCCCTAAAAACATCATGTCTTCCGCTTGTCCTCTGCACCCAGCAACCCTCCCACCACCCCGTTCCTGCACCCGTCTGACTTTCTGTCCTTGTGAAAGTGACCATGCTGACACATTTTTGCTCTTTGTGGACTGAATTCTTTCACTTAGCCCAATGTCTTCAAGTTTGTTCAGGTGCCAGAATTTTCTCCTTTATTTTAAGACCAAATGATGTTACATTCTTTGCATCCACTAACTCTTGCTCACTAACTCATCTGCCAGGAGCTGTTTGCTTGTCGGGGGGGAGGGCAGTGTGGAGAGGGAGGCACATAAATGCAAACTCTTGCTGTTTGACTCTTTTGCTTCTGTCAGATGCATCTGGTTGAAAGTCTGGAAGGTTCACTCTGGCCATGGGTGTTTGGCCCAGCAGGGAAGATGTCCGGGTTCCAAGCTGATGTCTTAGGCTGGATGCCCGACTTGGGCTCCTTGGGCTTCCACGCAGGTGTGAGGCCACGGGGATGGCTCCAGGAACTGGACCCTGGCCGCTAGCGTGGGGGTCTCTGGATTGGGTTCCCAGCTCTCAGCCTTGGCTTGTACGCCCGTCGCCCAGTCCTTGTCGGAACCAGACAAATCATTCTCTCTGAGTCTGTCTGCCTCGAAAATAAATATGATAAAAAAGATTTTCCCTGTAAAAACTGTTGTGGATAGATCAGGGACCATCAAAAGCAGAAATCAGCGAACAAGAGGGGGCTGTGGAGGCGATGGGAAGTGACCTGGGAGATGACATTAGCTGTGGGATGTGGGAGAGAAGCTGCCAAACCATAACTGCTGTGCAACATTATTTTGTGAAACCTTATAAAAATCAAATATATTTTAGTTGAGGGTAAGTGTGTTTATATAAACACAGAGAGACAGTTCTAGTGGGTGCTTGTACATTGCAAATTAACAGGGGTTACTTCCGAAAAGAAAAGAGGGGCTGGCACAGGTGCTTGGCAATGTTGTTAAGGCTCCACGTGGAAGGCGACATCTCACATCCCAGCATGTGGATTGGATCCCCGGCTCTGTCCAACCACACTCCCCGACCCTGGGAGGCAGCAGGTGATGGTTCAAGCGCATCAATCCCCCAAGCTGTGGAACAGGCCAGGGTTGAATTTTTGACTCCTGATTTTGGCCGAACAGACTTCCTGGCTATTGAAGGCACTTGGATAATGAACTAGAAGATGGTTAGATCAGCGTCTCTCTGTCTCTCTCTCTCTTTCCTCCCCCCCTTCCTATCTTCTCTCTGCCTTTCAAATAAATAACAGAAAAAAGAAAGGGATGGAGGGGAGTCAGGGAATTTTTTTCCCTTGGCTATGTGACTCTTTTGTAAAGGAGCATTTTCAGATATCACTTATGTCATTAAAAAACCCTAATAAACCATATATATTCTTTCGATAAAAATACAGAGGAGGGCTTGATTTAATTTAGGACTAAGTCCTCCTAGACACTGGTGAGTTTCATGAGTCACATGCACTTTTGAAGCTATTTAATTGTAGCCTAAGTGGGTTCCTGCTGGGAGGAAGGGGCCCTACTTCTGGGCTCCTCTACTGAAAAACAAAAACCTTCAGAACCAGGGAGTGTTCACAGCTGACGAAGGACCAGCCTGTGCTGAAGAAGCCAATAGTTGTGTACCTTAAAAACTAGAGTTTCATCACACGGCTGCTGCTACTCCCACTTGTATGTCTCACTTACTGGGGCAGGCCGTGCTTGTAAACATTTTCTGCAGATTAGCTTGTTCAGCGCTCACAAAGGCCACGGCCGTTGCTGTTGTTTCAGCCAGCCCATTACCCATCTTGGTTTTCCATTGACCAGACTTCTGTTGTATGCTCATATTCGGTGCTGAAGGGGCCGTGGGAATGCTCGGACAGGGGCCATTCCCTTGCACCCTGGCTCCTCATGGTTGATAATGTCCATTCAGCAGCCAGCTGTATTCTTTTAAAAGTATTTATTTATTCATTTTGGTTCACTTGAAAGGCAGAGTGACACACACACACACACACAGAAAGGAAGAGAGGGAGAGAGATCTTCCAGTCATTGCTTTATACTCTGAGTGTCCACAACAGCTGAGGCTGGGCTGAAGCCAGGATCCAGGAACTCCAGCCAAGTTTCCCACGTGGCTGGTGGGAAGTCAAGTATTTGAGCCATTACCTCTTACTTCCTGGGATATGAGGTGGCAGGAGGGTGGATCAAGGACAGGTGATCTTGAGTACTCTTCAGTGTTCCAAGTGGTACCCTACCTGCTGCACCATAACACTGCTCCCCAAATAATCCTTTTGTGACCCAAGTCATAGTGAAGAAAGAAAAGCTAAAACTTACTCACCACCTCTGCAATGCCAGGCCAGCCCTCACATGGCTCCTGTGATCATGCCTCCTGCTGTTGACACCTCGTGGAATTTTCACTGTTAGGAAAGCTGACCTAGTGGCTTGCTTCTGGTCGCTGAAGGCAGCCAGGGCAATGGCAGGTCATCTCTGGGATGGTGTTGCATAAGCTTGTGACTGCCATGTGGGTGGCTTGCTCTCCCTGGCTGGCTTTGCTGAAGCAATTTGCCACCTTGCAAGGTGCAGGTGCAAGAACCTGTGAGGACAGAGTCCAACAGCTGCCCAGGAACTGTGTTCCACCAATAGCCACGTTTCTTTGAGCTGCTCTAACACCGAATCTGTAAAATCTGTCTTTCCCTAAAATCCCTCAAACATCTTTGCAGTTGATTCAGCCACCCCTCCCAGCCAAGGGCCCCTTGATGTGATTCTCTCTCATTCGCCTCCCCCAACTTCTCTTTCTCTCCTCCACACCAGTGACTCATCCTTGAAGTAGCGGGATCCATTGCGTTGCTGGTAGAAGGAGCTATCTTCTCAGCTCTATCTGATTTCTTCTTTGGGGTGTATTCAACTACTGGAACTTGGATCTTGCTTGGAGCAGAGTTTTGGCTCTACGTGACCAGCAAGAATTCTTCCTGGGTGGTGGTGAAAGCGTTCCTGTTGCGTCACGGCCGAGGCTCACAATGATGGGCTGTCTCATGTGAGGCTGAGATTGATGGGTCGGCTTGGTGGCAAGGTGACACCTCCCTGCTAAGTTGTTTCTGGTCTCGTTCGCAGTCAGTTCTGTATGGGCTGACAATTGGGCAATGTGGGCCTATCCAGCTTTCCTTAAACCTCACACCTCTGAGTTTCCATTCACGTTGATGACCACCACCTGAGTCAGTGATTGCACCTGAGGTTGCAACATTCTACCACTCTCCTTCCTTCAGCCCTTATGAGCTGGCATTCTTCTGCAGAGAAAAAATTCTTTCCTTTATGGACTCAATGGGTTCCCTTTAATTGGTATTGTTTTTAAAGATTTCATTCACTCACAGCCTCCAAGGAGGACAAATTAATTCTTTTCTTTTTGGTTCTCTCTCACTCTGCCTTTCAAATAAATAAATCTTTAGAAATAGATTGTAGGGGCCCGGCGCGGTGGCGCAAGTGGTTAAAGGTCCTCGCCTTGCACGCCCGGGATCCCATATGGGTGCCGGTTCTAATCCCGGCAGCCCCGCTTCCCTTCCAGCTCCCTGCTTGTGGCCTGGGAAAGCAGTCGAGGACGGCCCAAAGCTTTGGGAACCTGCACCCGCGTGGGAGACCCGGAAGAGGCTCCTGGCTTCGGATTGGCATAGTATCGGCCCGTTGCGCTCACTTGGGGAGTGAATCATCGGACGGAAGATCTTCCTCTCTGTCTCTCCTCTCTGTATATCCGCCTTTCCAATAAAAAAATAATAAAAATAAATCTTTAAAAAAAAAAAAAAAGAAATAGATTGTAGGGGGAACTATTTGTCATTGTGATTAAGACACCAATTGGGGGGAGGGAATGCCCAGCCTGGTAGCCTAGCGGCTGGAGTTTCAGCCTTATGTGTGTCAGGATCTCATGTGGGTGCCGGTTCTAATCCTGGAGGCCCCACTTCCCTTTCCACTCCCTGCTTGTGGCCTGGGAAAGCAGTGGAGGACGGCCCAAAGCCTTGGGACCCTGCACCCACATGGGAGACCTGGAGGAAGTTCCTGGCTCCGGGTTTTGGATCAGCGCAGCACCAGCCACTGAGGCCACTTGGGGAGTGATTCATCTTCCTCTCTGTCTCTCCTCTCTGTATATCTCACTTTGCAATAAAAATAAATAAATTTTTTTAAAAAGAGTGAATGCATGGTCTGAAAATAAAATAAAAATGAATGTTAGTGGAGAAACTCATAAAATCTAAGCAAAAAGATCAACTGCATCTTCTTTTATTTGACAAATTTTATTTGTTTTTGATTCATTTGAAACAGATCTAGCATGGGTGAGGGAAGGAAGGGGAGGGAAGAGAAGGGAACAAGCGATCTTTTCCCTGGTTCACTTAAAAAGTGCCTGCATCAGTCAAGGCTGGACCAGGGAGATTCTGTCTGGAACCCTAACCAGGCTTCCCATATGGGTGACAGGGACCCAAGTACTCAAACCATTTTAACTACCTCCAAGGCTGTGTATCAGCAGGAGGAAGTGTGGGAGCTGGGACTTGAACCAGGCACCCTGCCTGACTCTGCATGTGCTTTGAACATGACCACAATCCCAAGGAGTCTTTGCTCAGCTTCTTTT
The DNA here is from genome assembly GCF_017591425.1 of Ochotona curzoniae. Lineage (NCBI taxonomy): Eukaryota > Metazoa > Chordata > Mammalia > Lagomorpha > Ochotonidae > Ochotona > Ochotona curzoniae. Next base: position 12,356,604 of record NW_024465421.1, read on the forward strand.
CTTTCTTGCCCAATAAGTGTCTGCATTCCATTTGGATTTGATTTCCAGATTTTTCAGGTTACATCTACCCCTGGGCCAACACTGAAAAAAAAAAAAAAGCAGTAGATTTCGCAATGGAGATTGGGATATTTTGCGTTTCTTCTTAGAAACCAGCAAATGTGAGCATGCTGGACTCACGTTACTCCTTGGCATAAATTCACAGCAGCCTGGTTAGGGCTGTCGTGGTGGGATGGGAGGCATGCTCTTGAGTTTGACACAATCCTGGCAACTCCCTATAACCGGTTCATTCTGTGGCTTTGTGTAAGCTGCTGTCATATGAGGTTATTGGCTCTGGGTTAAGACTTTGGTGCCTGCTGCCTTCCCCTCCCTGTCCTCCTTCCCTCATTTTTAGGAAGTACCATGTATATGCCAATCTCCTCAATCTTCCTTCCTTTCACCATCCTTCTTCTGCAAACTGTATTTCCTAGGTTTTCCTGCCAGTTGGTCGTACAGTTTCTTGATAGCATGTGCTCTCAAAGAGGCCCTGGTAGGGGATTGGAAGGTGGGTTAAAGGGAGGAGCCAGGGCATGCCCCCATCATGCAACCTCAGAGAGAATTTGCCAGCATACTTGCAACCTTCTGGGTGGCCTAACTCCTCACTGGGCAGCCCCAGCTCTGGGCAACCATCCCTGCAGAACCAGCAGTGACAACAGCATCCTGCCCGGGCTGTCAGTCTCCTCTTTAGCTTCTCAGCTGTTGGGTCTGTTGTGTAACCCATTTCTGTATCTAATTCCCTCTGTTAAAAATACCTGGAAGAGTCCATGGAGGTACTTCAAAAATCCTGTGGGAAAATGGAATGAAAGACAAATGGGTATGTGGGAAGCACTTAACACAAGGATCCTCTTGTGGTATCTGTTTCAAATCCCAGCTACTCCACTTCTGATCCAGCCAGTTGCTAATGTGCCCCTGGGGGAAGCAGTGGTGATGGTTCATGTGCTTGGGTCTTTGCTGTGCTTGTGGGAGAGCCAGCTTGTGTTCCAGGCTACCGCCCTTGGTCTGGCCCAGCCCTGGTTGTAGTGAGCATCAGCGAAGTGAACCAGCAGTTGGCTTGGTCTCAGTCTCTCTTATAAAGTAAAAATAAATGTACACATTAAAAAAAAAGAACTTTTAAAAATAGCTTAAAAGTAGTTCATTTTGGTGCAAAAATTTTTTGGAATCCATGCATAGTTTTTTGGAAACAAGCATTTTCCACAAACTTCTTGACGTTTCCCCATATTTTTCTGCTGCAACAGATATGATCGCTATCCTAGTAGGACGTGTGTTGACTCCTCCTCTTCATCTGCATTTACTTGTGACTCGTGATGAAGTCCTTTGTCACTTGGCCTCAGTCTGCGTGTCGGAAAGATAGGCTAATGACAACAGCCCTCTCATAGTTATTAAATGCAATTATGCACATGAGGTACTCACTTAGTTCCTGGCATGTCATAAATGCTCAAAATGCCATCTATTCCTATGCTAGGCTACACGACACCAACTGCACCTGACACACGGTGGGAGGGACAGCTAGGCACTTCTTTTCCTGTGGCTCTCAAACCACACAGGCAATGTTCATGGGGTCCTTATCATGTACCAGTGTCATAACTTAGTTACTCTTGATAAATATGATTAAGGAGTAAGAGTAAGTGTTAATATTTTCTTTCTTCCTCTCTTCTCTCCCTCTTCCGTTCTTTCCTTCCTTCCTTGATTCATTTATATATATGTTTTTTATTGGAAAGAGATATTTACAAAGAGAAGGAGATATGGAGAGAAAGAACTTCCATCTGTTGGTTCACTCTCCAAGTGGCTGCAATGGCCAGAGCTGAGCCGATCCGAAGCCAGGAGTGTCTTCCAGATCTCTCATGCAGGTGCAGGGTCCCAAGGCTTTGAACCACTCTCTGCTGCTTTGCCAGGTCACAAGCAGGAGAGCTGGATGGGAAATGGAGGAGCTGGCACATGAACCTGTATGGGATCCTGGTGCTTGCAAGGCAAGGATTTAGCCACTAAAGCCACTATATTGGGCCCATGCCCAAGACTAAGCTAGGTAGAAGCTAGACATTTAGTGTTTATTTATTTATTTAAGAAGCTTAGAGACACAGGAAAAGAAGGGAAAGACGGGGAGGGGATGTAGAGAAAGATCTCATCCACTGGTTCACTTCCCCAAATGCTTGTAATGGGCATTGTTAGGCCAAGGCCAAAGTCAACAGCCAGGAATTCAATGTAGATCTCATATGTGAATGGCAGGAATGTAACTGTCTCTACAACCTTCCCTAGGAATTGGAGACCTCAGGAATCCATGCTGTGCCCACAGCTACCCAGCCAGAATTGGGAGTCAGGGTCAGGAATCAAACTCAGGACACTTGGAAATGGAATAGACAGTGTCACCACCAGACTAGATGCCTACTCCCGGGAGCTGGTCTCCTATATGGGTGACAGGAACCCAGCACTTTGAGCCATCGCCCGCCGTCTCTCAAGGTCAGCATTAATAGGAAGCTGGAATTAGGAGCCAGCATGAGCTGCAGGTGTCTCAGTCCCCAAACCCATCCCTCTGCTCATTTCCAGGTGAGAGGATCCAAGCACAGAGACGCTGTGTAACTCACATAGGCTCTCACAGCTAAGTCAGAGGAGGAGACCTGATTCCATTCCAGTCCAGTCTGCCTCTCAAGCCCATCTTTACACCTGCTGCTCTGTGCTCCTCCGACATGTCAGACGCCTCGCTCGGTGGCTGAGCCAAGGTGGCTTCCCGGCTGGAGAGCTGGGCACCTAAGCCATTAAATGCCATGTAGTGTGTTGCATGCTGCCCTTCCCTTTGTGTGATTGTTGGGACTTACTCATTCACTCAGCAAGTTCTGGACACAAATAATGTACCTGTTCCTGTCCTGAGGGTGGGGAGCTGTGCCACGTCTTCCCCAGCCACAGTGTGCGTCCTGGTGGGAGGGGAAGCTTCTGGCTTTTCCTGTTTCTATTCCTGCAAAACACAGAGCCTGTGTCAGTCTGCTTCTTGCTTTTTCATTTGCTTCCTGCGTGACTTTAGGCAAGTCGCTTGGCCACTCTGTGCTGGTTTCTACAGGGTTCACAACAGTCAGACCTACCTTGCAGGCTTGACACGAGGGCAGAAAGAGAGGAGGAAGGCTACGCCCTTAGCCAAGTGCTGAGTACACAGCCAGGGCTTAGTGAGAAGTTGTTGGTACTGTTTGCTAGGGATGGTTGTTAACTGTCCGTGACCACCGCCAACGGAAGAGGCTTGTGCTAAAATGCTGCCTTGCTCTGTTTTGGCAAAGTTTGGCTGGTTTCCAATGGACAAGTCTCAACAGAGCCAGGGCAGTGCTGCCAGGCAGGCCGGCCCATTGGGAGGGAAGACACAAAGTCAGCTGCTGTTTCCCAGGGGCCGTGTAAAGACATTGCAAAGAACCCGGAGCTTGGGGCTGCCTCTCTCCACCCCTTCTGCAAGCCTGGCCCTGCCTGGCTCCCCATCGGGTCTTGCCTGGCTGGTTTCAAAGAGCAGCAACCCTTTCTCATGTAGGAGGTCTCCCTTGCACGCCGCAGGCTGGGGTGTGCAGCTACATATTTGTGCTTGGGGCACCTGTACCCATGTGGGAGACCAGGATGGAGTTCCAGGCTTCTGGCTTCAGCCTGGCCCAGCACTGGCTATTATGGCCATTTGGGGATGTGCCAACAGATATTAGATCTCTCTGTGTTTCTCTCCCTCTCTTTCTCTTTCTACTTCGCGCCCCTGCCCCGTAGCCTTGTTTTTCAGGTAAGTAGATGAATGAATGACTGAATGGATAGAGATGTCCAAAGTTTTTCCTGAAATCCAACCCCATCTGTCTGTCTGTTTCACAGTTTTGGGTGTTCGGTTGACATCTTCCAGGTCACAGTCAGACCGAAGGCAGTGCCAGAGTTCTCTTTCCCAACTCTACAGCTTCCAGACATGCTCATTCTTGCTAAATGGAAATCCCACTTTTTTTTTTTTAAAGATATTTTGTTGGAAAGGCAAATCAGATTTACAAAGAGAAAGAGAAGCAGAAAGATCTTTCATCTACTGGTTTATTGCCTAAATGGCTGCAACAGCTGGAGCTAAGCTGATCCATAGTCAGGAGCCAGGAGCTTCTTCTCGGGTCTTCCATGCAGGTGCAGGGTCTCAAGGTTTTTTGGGCTGTCTGCCACTGCTTTCCCAGGCGACAAGCAGGGAGCTGGATGGAGAGTAAAGCAGGCAGGACATATGGGATCCCAGCACGTGTTGGGTGAGGGTTTAGTCTTTGAACCATTGCACAGGGCCTAGAAATCCAACTTTTCAAGTTTTCAGACCAAAGGCCTTGGAGTCTTCCTTCAACTCTTTTAAAAAGATTTATCTATCTATCTATCTATCTATCTATCTATCTATCTATCTATCTAAAAGTCAAAGTTACAGAGAGATAGAGGGTGGGAGGGACACACACACACACACACACCTGCCATCCTATGGTTTACACCCCAGGTGGCTGCAATGGCCATGGCTGGGCCAGGCCTAAGCCAGGAGCCGGGAGTTTCTTCCAGGTCTTCCATGTGGATGGCCAAGTACTCAAGTAACCCTCTGCTGCTTTTCTCAGGACATTAGCAGGGAACTGGATCAGAGACGGAGCTGTTTGGAGTTGAAGACCCAAGCAGAATGCTGGCATTGCAGGTGGTAGCCTTACCCACTATACCAAGATGCTGGCCCCCTTAAACCGTTTTTTGAAGTAAAATTCACAAAGTGTAAAATTAGCTATTTCCAGGTGCACAGTCTTGGGGCAGTTGGTGCATTCACATGTTGCACAACCACTACCTCTATCACCTACAAAGTGTTTTCATCATCCCAGTGAAAAATCCCACACTCATTCAACAGGCATTTCCCTTCGTCCAGTCCCAGCCTCTGGCCTTCAGCCATCTGCCTTCCATCCACGCGGATGTCCCTGTCCTGGATATTTTGTAAGAGTGGAATTGGGGAGCCAGTGTTGTAGTACTGCACGTTGAGTCAAGCTGCTGGTCACACGCTGTTGCCTCATATCAGCGCACTGCTTTGAGTCCTGGCTGTTTTGCCTCTGATCCAGCTCCCCACTTCTGCGCCTGGGAAAGCAGTGCAAGATGGACCAAGCGCTTGGATTCCTGCCAACGGTTTGCTCTTTTATTTCAGGGCTTTGATCCTTTTATTTCTTATGCTTAAAGACACTTATTTATTTGTGAGGCTGATGTTGTGGCCCAACAGGCTAATCCTTCACTTGCTAGGTATGACATTTTATATGGGCACTGGTTCGTGTCCCAGCTGCTCCCCTTCCCATCCAGCTCCCTGCTTGTGGCCTGGGAAAGCAGTGGAGGATGGCCCAGAGGCTTGAGTCCCTGTACCTGCGTGGGAGACACAGAAGAAGCTCCTGGTTTCGGATTGGCCCAGCTATGGCCGTTGTGGCCACTTAGACAGTGATCAGAGGCTGGAACTCCATCTCTCCTCCTCTCTGTGAACCTGCCTTTTGAATAAGAATAAACTTATTTAAAAGGTAGAATTTCAGAGAGAAAGAGGGAGACAGAGAGCAAGGAAGAGCTCCATGGTCCTCCTTGTAAAATGGTTCCCTCTCCTGTCTGTTCCATTCTCTTCCTTTGATTTCTTTCTCTCCACAGCCACAGTTATCACCAGCTAACCTGCTGATGAGGTGTGTACAGGCTGCATGACTGGGGCAGGAATGTGGGCATGTTGGGGGCACTGCTCTATTCCCGTTTGTAGAAGCCACAAGTGGTGCCTTTCTGATCTATAGAGAATTCTTAACAAATATGTGCTTGATGAGTGAATTTGAAGTTCTTCCCTCTTTTCCCTGGAATAGTGTCTTATGTCCAAAGGGCTTGCCAAGCACCAGGAAAGTGAGAAAAGGTGTCTTGCATCTCTCACTGTCACATCCCCTCCAACACTGTGCCCCTGTCTTCCATGCTTTCCTAGCCAGAGGCTCTCCCCATTGCCTTCCCACACCCTGCCTCTGTGTTCCCTGAGCCTCCACCTTGTTGGTACTCTGTAGTCTGGTTCTTACCAACATCACTGACATCCTTGAGCTCCATGGACAGTTCTCGGTCCATTGAGCACGCATAATGCTGCAGATTGAGCATTTGTTTCTCAGAATTTATGTGCTGGAAACTTAATTTCCCAAGTCCTGTATGAATGGAGGTATTGGGAGGTGGGGCCTCTGGGAGGCGAGTAGGATTAGATGAGGTCATGAGGGCGGGGCTGCATGAGAGCACCAGTGGCTTTGCAGGAGAGAAGCCCAGCTGGCACAAGGCTCTGCCTCACCATGTGACATGCGCCCCCTAGGTTACGGAGCCTGAGGAGGCCCTTATCAGAGGCCAAGAGGGTGTTACTGCCACACTTGCGGCCTTCCCAGCCTCCTGAGCCATGGCCAAAGTCATCTTTGTTTTCCAAATCACCTGATCTTACTTACAGCAACAGCAAATGGACTAAGACGCATGCCTTGTTGAGGTGATCTCTTTCCTTGGTTTACATGGTGCTAAGCTCTCATTCTCTTTGTTTTGAATGTTCTGGGCCAGTTCCCATCAGAGGCCTGGGTGAACTCCACTTCCTCTGCCTACCCCTTACATGTCAGCATCTCTATAGAGTTTCACTCCTGGCCCATGCATCATTGGCTGCATGGCATTTCCGTCTCTTAGTGTCCTATAGATACTACAAACTGGACAAATCCAAAGTGAAACTCACCCCACCCCCAAACAGTCAGGTTTATTGTGCTTGGCGAACAGTCTCCAAACATCCAGCAATCCAGCCTGGACATTCAATGCGTTCTTCATTCCAGGTGCAGCTCTTTCGTTGAGTTGCCCCTTGAGCCAGTCGCGATCCTGTAATCCCATTGCCTTCTACAATGTTCTACTACTCTGCTCAGCCATGCCAGTAGAGCTGAACTACCATTTTTCCTCACTCCTGATTCTGACATCTTCCCGGGTTCTGCTCCAATGTACACCCTCCACACAGAAGGCAGGGTAATGTTTCTTAGAATATGGATCCGATGCTGAATTTCAAAGCCTTCTCTGGCTTTAGTGACTCTAGAGGTCAAGTCCTCAACACAGCGTGTCGTGTTGCTCCAGCTCTGTGGTGGTTCTCCCTCCGTGGCCTGCCTCCCCAGACAGCACTTCTTTCTCTTCTGTACTCATAAGGTTCCATGCTTTGCCCAGTAGTATTAGTAATATTAGTAGTATTTGTTTGCATTGACCTACTTGCCTGCCACGCTGCTCTTCCGCGCTTCCTTTTTGGCTCCCGCTTCCTCCTGGGCTCTCTTGCAGACCCTCTAGGCACCAGCGTAGCTGCCTTCTCCCAGGACATTTTCTGCATTCTTCTGTCTGGTGCAGCATAGGCTAATCTGTGTCCACCAGATTCTGATGCTTTTTTTCTCCTCTTGGGCACCCAGCTGGACTACAATTCCCAAGCTCCCTTGCATAGATGGGTACCACTATGTGATTGAGTTCTGACCAATGGAAAGTAAAGTGAATAACAGACACCCGTGCAAGGGTTGACCCAGGAAAACTTCCCATCATCGTTCACAGTCTCTCTTTCCCTCTTGCCAGGTGCAGGCGGAGGATTCCACGGAACACTGACATCTCTGGGGTAGAGCTGTGGAGCCGTTACATGGGAAGTGGGAGCCTGGATTCCTGAATTACTGTGTGGAGTAGTAGTATTAGGCTGTAGCACTACTAACCTCAACCAGTATTAGGTTGTAATGTGAGTAAGGAATAAACTTTAAAGCTCCAAGATGTGGGGTTTATTTGTCACAGCAGCTGGCCTACTCTGATAAATACTTTTGGATTAATCATTCCCTCCTCCCTCACCCCCATTCATCCAAAGAATCCTTCCTTTCTGCATCATAGTCTTGTGTGGGCTAAACGGCCACAGTGTCTTTCATGCCAGTCTCTTTCCCATGAGGCTGCAGGAGGGCACGGGTCATGTCTATGTTGTCCGAGGCCTGAGCTAGCACCCAGCTCAGCACCTGGTCTGCAGCAGCCGCTAGAGTAAACACTTGTTGAATTGTTTCTGTGCTTGTTGAGTTCTCGAGTGTCTGTTTTGGTCACTTGCCCAGGACTGAATTCTCCTTGTATCTCATCAGTCCTCTTCTCACACTCAGGTCTGGCCTTGCGATCCGTCTAGAAGCCACGGCAGTCAACGTTGATTGGCTACCTGGAATTCCAAAGGTCACCGGGGCCCCCAGGCCTGGCCCTTCCCTTCTCAAGCCCTCGCAGGTCCCCCCAACACTGCCTGATTCTCTAAATGTCCCTGTCTGCCCTTGGCTGTTGCATTGCTGCCCGCTGGACTGGATTTCCTCCCGAGTTCTGTGGCTCTCCTAGTTCATGGCCCAGGCTTTTGGCAATGAAAGAATCACTGAGATATGCTGATAAGTGAAAAGAAGAAAGCAAGAAAAGATTTGGCAGATTCGACTCAACAGTTCATGACAGCATATCACAAACTATACAAAGAAATGTAAGACAGCAGTTGGAAAATGACAAACATAAATTTAAAAGCTACTTGAAAAGAAATAAAGAAAAACAAAAAAGAGATAAAAACACTACTTGTCTGATTTGATCAATATATACTGCATGTGTATGTTGAAATATTGCATCATACCCCATAAAATGTCCAAACATTACATGTTGATCAGATATATGTATTATATGCTAACGTTTTAATGAAAGACCAATGTTTATATGTGTGTAATCTTTGAAAATGAAAGCTGTAAATAAATAACAGCCAATTTATGTAAACTCAGTGAAAAAAAGTAGAGACAGGACACAGGATACGTGTGTACAGTTGTTTGTGGAAAAAAAGTAACAAAGATAAATACTCGCAGGCATTGACGTTTGCATAAAATATATTTTGAAAAATTATTTGTTTAGGGGTCAGTGCCATGGTGTGGTAGGTTGGACTTCCACTTGCAGTGCCAGCATCCCATATGGATGCTGGTTCTAATCCTGGCTGCTTTACTTTCCATCCAGCTCCCTGCTTGTGGCCTGGGAAAGCAGTGGAGGATGGCCCAAAACCTTGGGACTCTGCACCTGCATGGAAGACCCGGGAAGAAGCTCCTGGCTCCTGGCTTTAGAGCTGCTTGGCTCCTGCCATTGCAGGAGTGAACCATTGGGGAGTGAACCAGAGGACACATCTCCATCTATCATGCCTCTCCTTTTTCTCAGTAAATTTGCTTTTAAAATTAAAAAAAAAATCTTAAAAAAAATAATTGATTTAGTTGAGTGAGAGAGCTTCCATCTGTTGATTCATCTCCACGTACCCACAATGATCAAGACTGGTTCTGGAGCCAAAGCCAGGAACCTAGACTTCACCCCACATCTCCCTTATGGATAGCAGGGCCTCAAGTACTCCACTTGAGTACAGCCATCAAGTGCAGCCACCACTTGCTGCCTCCCAGGGCACGTGTTATCATAAAGTGAAGTCAGGAGCCAGGGCCAGGTGGTGAGATGCTGGTATTTTCCCTGCTAAGCAAAAACCCCTGCCCCTGCATAGAATATTGTTGAAATGTGTTATAAACTGGAAACAAGGGGTGGGGGGAGGTAGAGTTCCCAGAGTTGTGCGGGAGAGGGATTCATCCTTTGACAGTTTGTACTGTGTGTAGGCTCAATGCTGGCCCCAAGGACGGCCATCTCCGAATGCCTGGGACCTGCGACTGTATCACCTTAATGCAGCAAAAGGGGCTTGGAAGATGTGAATAAATCAAGGCTTTGGGGGTGGGGGGTTATGCTGGATTATCCTGAATTGGTTCCACATAACCCCAAGGGTCCTCACAGGAGGGAGGTAGGAGGACCAGATGTGAGAAGCAGATGGGACCACGGAAACTGAACAGGTGGGAGAGATAAGAAAGCAGTGAGAGAGTGGGGTGGCCAGATGCTGTGCTGCTGGCTTTAAAGATGGAGACGGATGCTGGATACTGCTGAGGGACACAGCAGCCTCCAGCAGCTGAAAGGTGAGTAGCAGATTCTCCCTGGCGCCTCCAGGGCAGCAACCTGGCCTTGCCCATCCACTGCTCTGAGGACATCACATCTGATCTCCAGAAATGCCACCAAGTCTGTGGCTATTTGTAACAGTGGTCAAAGCCAGCTAGCACGGGGAACTGGCAGCCTCAAGGATGTATCTTCAGAATGATCTTCCACATCCAGATTTCCAGCAATGTTAGTTCAGATGCATATTCACCCCAAAATCCCATCCCACAGAAAGAAAGGCCTGGGAGTCCAAAGGCTTATGTGCCTGCAGGTGGAGCGGCTGCCCAACTGGTAGCAACAGGTGGTCACGGGGATGGGTCGTTAATGCAGGGATGGGGTGTCCACCCCGGGGAGAAGTTCCACCGCCATTGCAACAATGAATTAGAGTCATGCCAGTTAATCTGAAAGCTTTCCACGAGGTATTACTGAGTCAGCAAAGTAAGGGAGAAAGATACAAGTGTGGATAAGATCCTCTTTTGGTTGTCATTATTAATAAAGACAATACCAAAAAACTTGTATAGGGATATTCTTGTTTGTAAAGTGTCTGTGTGTGTGTGTGTGTGTGTGTGTGTGTGTGTGTGTGTGTGTTAAATGGGAGGGAGGGAGAAATGGAGAGAAAGGTGAGGCAAGAATAAGGATTATGTAAGAATGAAGGAAAACACAGGAGGTCATGCACTTGATTTTTACAGATTACGTGGGAGGGAAGAGGAGGAATGAAAGATGGGGAGGGCGAGAAAATATTAATAATAAATAAAAAGGACTGTTCAAAACTATGCACAACTGTGAGCACACCTGCCAAGGGGGCAAGTTCACATGCAGGAGAGCCTGCGGAGCACAGGAGGACGACAACAGCCTCGGCGTGTTTGCCTTGGGTGGAGGAGGAGGGCCAAGGAGCAACCACAACAATGCAAAACTCAGGCTCCGGAGGCTGGCCGGGATCAGCAACTCGTTCTGCTCCCTTTGCCGTGTGAGACTTCGGATCAGTTCCTTCATCCGTCCGAAGCTCCACTCCTTCCTCTTCCCTGAAGTGTGTCTCTCAACGGTATCTGCCTCCAAGTGGATTGCTGGGCCGAGTGAATACATCATGAAGTCATGTCTGCCTAGCGCTTGGTTCCCTGACCAATCAGCCGTTACTGTCAATCACTAGGGTCCCCGAAGCTCTCTAGGCACTCAGGAACCCACTGAGTGGGCATGTGACGCGAGGGCAGAGAGCTACAAGTGTGACTTGCTCTATCTGTGCTTATGAACTAGCATGTGGTTTGAGAGGGCATGGGTAGGACTAGCTCAGGGTCTCCATCTGTCCAGCTGTGGGGGCTGCTTTGTTGGGAGGGAATACTCTGTTCCCCATGGAGGCATTGCTTGCTAGCCCAGTGATCCCCCGGAAGCAACAGGTGGTCATGACGTTATGCTGTAAATGCAAGGATGGGGTGATACCTGTGATGGGGGATCTTGCTGGGCAGCCCTGGTTGCAAATTGGATGCTGGAGACTGTGTCCTGGGTGATGCGTCCTGCTCACTTGGGTGGTACCTACGCTAGGGCTGTGACAAATCCGTTGGGGTGAGAACCCGGTGCCCACATGGCGTGCAACAAGCTAGCACCGTGGGTGGAGACGTCCGAGCAAACAGCGCGAAGCCTCGGGCTGCTTGCAGAGTGCTGTTTCAAGTTCTCAAAACCCTCAGCCTGCACATACCAACCCTGACCTCACCCTCATCTGCTTTCGTTTTCTTCACGCTTGCCCGACAGTTTCCCCACCTCGGTATTTTCAAGTTTTCTTTCATTTAAACAAGTCTGTTGCTTGTCAACAACGTTGAGCTGATGGTGCTCTTGTAAAGCAAAGACCGGAGAGTCCTTTTGTCAGGGCCTTTAACCCCTTTACACATCTTGTCATTGTTGGTAAGCCCTGCGGAGCGCTTGCCATCTTTTTTTTGTGTGTGTGCGTGCTTTTCTGTTTATTTGGCGTAGTTGATGTTAATTCTCTTCTTGTTTATGTCTCTTGCTACTCGGAAATTCTACATCTTATTTTCATTTCATTCATGATTAACAAAATTTTGAACACACTTTCTGGACTAAGATTTAATTGAAAAAAAATTTTTTATTAGTTTGAGAGGAAGAGAGAGAGAGAGAGAGCTCCCACTTGCTAGCTCCTTTCTAAATGTTTGCAAAAGCTCAAGCTGGAGCAGAGCCAAAGCTGGGAGCCGGAGCTCAATGCTGGTCTCCCATTTGGTGGCAGGAATTCGGCCATCCTCTACCACCTCCCAGAAGTGCATTAGCAGGAAACTGGAAACAGGAAGGGATTTGGGGCTCATATCCAGACTCTCCAATACGGCATTCAGGTCCCAAATGCTCGACCAGACTTCTCCTCCTCTCCCTGCTGAGCTGAGATGAATTCAAAGCTCATTGTTTACCAGGCACTTTCTACAAACACCTTGCATTTGTCTTTGAGACTGACCTAAGGAAGCAGGGATGGTGATTCTCCCACTTGTATAACAAACACGGAGAATCAGAGGAGTTGATCACACAGGAGGGTGTACACAGGGGAAGTGCAGAGCCAGGCTTTGAATCCAGAAATTCCGTGGCTCACAAGCATGTGGCCATCCATTCGGCTGTGCCACCTGCATTTCCATGGAAACACTCGAGACCTAACGACACCTGATCATTGCCGATAGCATCAGATGGCCAGGATCAAGGTCTTCCCACATGAGACCAACCCCACCCCGGGCTCCGAGCGGAATTCTCTTTTACCCATCCTTGTGTTGACTCAGGCTGTGCAAATGGACTTCAGCCTAATGCCTCTTTGTTGCTTAATGTCCCTGGCTTCGGGGCCTGGACAGGGGCTGTGGCCCAGACCTGTCCTTAAGGAAGAGGAATCTGCCAGTTTCAACAAACTCTTCGTGCCATGTGAAACGTGGACTCTGGGACAAGATGGCTCCACAGTCCCTGGCTGTGGGAATCTGAGCAGGTGCCAGACTTCTCTGAAGTGCAGAAAGGAGACTTCGAGCCACAACCTCATCCATTTGTTACGAGGCGAGAATGCCTTGTAAAGCGTTTCGCACAGAGACTGGCACACAGAAGTATTTATTAAATATTAATAATGCCTGTACTTGTTATGACAGGCACCACTTGCAATTAGAGTCAGTCTCCTGGATTCTGGTCAGGGTGTTCTGCCAGTACAATAGGAATCCCCCACCCCCGCCCCCGTTCCTTCGTTTGTCCCCTGTACTCCTCTATAGTTGTGTCGACTCTTGTATTTTCTTGAGGCATTTATTCATTCATTAGATTCTCAGGGTCACAGCCAATGGTGGTAATTACCAAATACACTCATGAAATCTCATATTGACACAAGGAGAACACATTCCGTGCGGCTTCCAGACACAGTTCTAAGAACAGAAATAGCTTCCCTTTCTTCCTCTCTTCCTTCCTTCTCTCTTCTTTCTTTTTTTCCTTCCCTCCTTCTTAATTTTTCGAGAAAATTTTCTTTAGATTTGCGTTACAAAGCTAATGCTTCAGTAAATAAAGATTCCAACCAGGACCGTAGTTCAATGAGAACAGAAGCCCCAGTTTTAGGTGATGTAGCTGAGTAAATCCAACGAGCTGTCCTTCCGCATGATGTGACGCAGCTCTGCAGGCATTCCTGCTTTCCATTACAAGTATATGCTGATATTTTGTTAGCTAAAATATTTTCTTAATATTTACTTATTTATTTGAAAACTGGAGTTACAGAGCGAGAGGGAGAAACACACAGAAAGAGAAAGAGAGAGAGAGAGCGAGATCTTCCATATGCTGGTTCACTTTCTCCAGTGGCCAGGGCTGAGCCAGGTGGAAAGCCGGAGTCAGCAGCTTCATCCGGGTCTCTTACGTAGACGGCAGGAGCCCAAACACTTGGACCATCCTCTGCTGCTTCTCCCAGGCACATTTGCAGGGAAGAGGAGGAGAAGCAGAGCAGCCATAGCTAACATGCGATGCTACAGCGCTGCCGCTTATTTCATATCAAAACAATGTATGATACAATGTTTAGATTTGATCTGTTTCTTGCTTTGAGATCTTGGTCAAGTCTCCATCCCCACTATTCCCACTATTCTGTAAGAATCTCTTTGGAATTTTGTACGGATACCACTTTTTTTTTTCCCAGTGTTGATATTTTAAGAAATCTTTTCTATTCAGCAAAATGGATTTGCATGCATTGAGTATTATTCAATCCCTTTCAAATGAGTTTTTAAAGTTTTTTTTTTAAAAAGCTACTTCCTGCACATTTTTGCTAATAAATCCGTCTGTCTTTCTCACTTCGCCCTTCAAACAGAAAAAGAAAAAAAAAATTAGAAACTTCTTTCTTACAAAAAATCAGTATCAAAATTTAGTGGCAATTGAAAAACAGGGGGGCTTAGAGCAATAACCTAGTAGCTAAATCCTTGCCTTGTAGGTGCCAGTTCATGTCCCAGCTGCTCCACTTCTCATCCAGCTCCCTGTTTGTGGTCTGGGAAAGCAGGAGAGGATGACCCAGAACCTTGGGACCCTGCACCTGTGTGCGAGACCTAGAAGAAGCTCATGGTTCCTGACTCACCTCTGGTCATTGAGGCTACTTGGGGAGTGAATCAGTGGATGGGAGAACTTTCTCTGTGTCTCTCCTCTCTGTAACTTTGATTTTCCAATAAAATAAACCAGTCTTTAGAAAAAGAAAAACTTGGGAGAACACACTTGTAGTATAGATGGAAGGGTTACAATTCTCAATTACTCCTTATAAGGACCCTTGTAAATAAGGAAGGCGCTATATTCACAAAAACGGGAAAAGTATGTGAGCAGGTGACTCACGAGGGAGCAAACGTCAGTAGTCCATAAACACGTGAAAAGAAGAACCTACCTCACAAATATAAATAAAGTACCAGGGAAAGGCTTCATTTACCCAAATAGCCTAGCTTTTTAAGAAATAATTATTTATTTAAATTTTGAGAGAGAGGGAGAGGAGTGAACACAGAGAGGAGATCTTCTGTCTGCTGGTTCACTCTCAACGTGCCCGCAGCATCTGGGGCTGGGCCAGGCTCAAGTCAAGCGCCTCACCCATCACCTGCATCCCAGGATGCATCCCCGGCTGTGCATTAGCAGGGAACTGAAATGGAATCACGCTCAGGCACTGCGATACAGCATGTGGGCCTCCAAAGCAGCTCTTTAACTTCTGTGCCTAACACCTGCCCCCAAATTAGCATAGATTTCAAAGAATGATACTACCTTCCATTGTCCAGTGTTTGGGAAACAACACACAGAAACTCCAGGGGATTGCACAATCTTCCTGGGTGCCAGTTTGGCAAGAAGGGTTGGAAACCTCAAACATATTCATGCTCTAATAAAGGAAATAATGATAGATGTATCCAAACATGAATCTTGAAGGATATTTATTTATAGTAGCAGTACATTGGAGACAACTTATTTGCCAAATAGTATTGTTTAAATGCTCCTTGGCACATTGAATGTCCTGAAATACCCACAGCCATTCAAAAGGATGGTGCTCAAGTATTTGATCTGGGACAATATTGACCCTGTATCACTTAATTAATGGGTTTCAGGCTTGACAATACATTAGAGACACCTGAAGGACTTTTGAAAAAGATTTATTTATTTACTTACTTACTTATTTGACAGACAGAGTGGTAGTGTTGGGGGGGTGGCAGACACACACACCCTTTTCATTTGTTGGTTTACTCCTTAGATGATTGCAACAGCCAGGACTGGGCCCAGGCTCATCTCAGGAGTCTGGAATTCCATCCCAAGCCTCCATGTAGACATCAGGAACCCACACACTTGAACCATCTGCAGCTGTCTCAGGCACATCAGCAGGGAGCTGGATCAGAAGTGGAGCAAATGGGACTTGAACCAGGTACTCTAACACCAGATGCAGGTGTCAGAGGTGTCAGCTTAACCCACTGTGCCGTAACACTTGCTTCACCTGAGGGATTTTTTTTTTTACAAAACTTTTTAAAAATTAGAATTTTAACTTTGGGACAATTATAGATTAATCAGTTCGGCAATCAGTTGTTGAGAAAGGGGTGTTCAAGAGTCTAACTGTAACTACAGATTTGTCTCTTAGCTCTCTGGGTTCTTGTTATTCAGTTGATGGTTTCTTGCGCACACATTGAACGTTCCTATGTCTTTTAGGTGGATGATCTATTCATGGTTACACAACATTCTTCTCTGTTGCAGGTTATTTTCTGTGCTCCGAAGTCTGCTCTGTCTGATAGCAATCTAGTCAGTCTCTCTTTCTTTTGTTCATGTTTGATTTGAGTGATATGTTTTTTTCAGCATGTTACTTTCAAGCTTTCCATAGTACCATAATTGAAATGGGCTTTGGCTGACAGTACACAATTGGTTCGTGTTTCTTCTCTGCCATTTATAGTGCAATTAATACAGTGATTCATACAGAAGGCCTAAGACTACCATTTATTTTAATTTTCTCTGTGTGTGTGTTTTAATTTCTCTGCTGTGTTCTTTCCTGCTTTCCTGTGGACTTCCTCAGCGTATTGTTTTTGTTGTTTAGAATTCCATTTTGGCTTATTGGTAATGTTTTCGAATGCATTGCTTTATATGGGATTTTTTTTTTTTTAGTAGCTGGGTTAGTCCACTGCTATAGATATTTTATTAGTTTGAGTGAAATAGAGAAGGCTTACCCTCCTTTATGGCTCTTAACCCTCCTCAAATATTTAGAACCTTACCAATTTTTGCTTCATCTGTCAACCATAATTCAGCAAACTTGAAAGAAGAGAGCTCGTGCTATTGACCCCTGTTTTATTCTATTCTGTTCTCATGTCCTTCTCTATGTGCCATCCCTAGGATTCTGGGTTGATAGTTCTTTCAGGCCATGAAAAGTATAGCACCACTTCTTCAGGCATTACTAGCTTTTTAAAAATGAGAAATCAAATTCCAATGGATTTTAGTTTTTCATTTACTGGTAAGGTGTTGTTTTTCCTTGTTTGTGTTGAAGCTATTTTTCCTATCTTTGGTCTCCAGAAATCTAATTCTCATCGACTGGCATTGATTTCTTTGCGTTGATCACGCTCAGAGTTGCACAGTGTTTTGTTGTTTTTTTTTTTTTTTAACTCTGTGGGCTTATGTCTCTTCTCCAACTTGAAAAGTTTTAAGTCATGATGTCATCCTGAGCTCTTCCAGCTCTTTCGTTTCTCCTCCTAGAACCCCAGTGCTGGGAACATTAGGTCTTGTGTGCTCTTGAAGTTCTGGCCTCAGTATGCTTATCTCAATCTTGTTCAGATGGAGTCATTTCTATTGCTCTGCCTTCCAAATGAATGGTTCTTTCCTCTGTCCTTTCTATTCTGTCTGCTCTGCCTATAAATATGATCTACTTGGAGATTCTTATCTCTGTGAAGGAATTAGCTTGTGCGATTGTGGGAACTAGCGAGTTTGAAATCTGTAAGGCAGCCTGCAGGCTGGAAACTCAGCCAAGAGTTGATACAATCTTGGGGCAGAATTTCACTTCAGGGACCCTCAGCTTTTGCTTTCAACTCTCTGAAGCCCACCTGTGCTATAAAGGACAATCCCTTTCACTTAACGTCAATTAATGGTAGACACGAGCTACATCTACATTAGTGTTTGACCCAATTCCTGGGTATTAAGCCTCACTGGATAGACACATGAAGTTGATCATTGCATTCTCAAGAAGTCCCTGGAGGCAAAAGGCATCTTTGGTCTTGGGTTGGGGAGGAAAAGGGGGAAGATAATGACTAGGCTTGTGTTTTTAAAAGATATTTAGGTGGAGATGAGAAAAAATGGACTGGAAAGTGGCAGAGAAGGTCTGAGACCGCTGGCAAGAAGGATGTTACAGGTTGCAGGTGGTAGATGGTGGTCCAGGCTCTGGTGACATTTAGGAAACTCCAGCAAAAGCTTTTGATTACTGATCGGGAATATTGATAGTGAGATAAAAGAGTGCACCAAGGATTCTATTTCAGGAATCCTTGGACTTTAAGAACCTCGTCTTTGAATAACTGATGTCCCAGTGTGGACAAAACAGAAAGTTGCCTGCAATCAACTTTTTCATGAAATGACCTTGAATTGACCCCACCTCCTATCTGACTTGTTTCTGTATCCTAAGATGCCTATTGCATAATCAAAACCCTTCCTGTTGAAAACACAGCTGGGAGAGACAGAGTAAATGGAGGGAACCATGGAAACCATTCTCCTGGTCCCAGCACCAGGACATAAGCTAACAAGAGTGGTATGGCAGGAAGCTAAGAAACCAAACACACACAGACTGTCACCTTGAAACAGATGCCCTTTACCGTCACAATGTAGTTGTCCCAAACATCAGGTATTCCTTGAATTTCCACCTGCTTTTTGTGTTGCCGTTTGTTTTGTCCACTGGGCAAAACAAATGGAGGATTTACCTGCTCTGTTCTTGGGACAGGACGGGAAGACCAAGGTCACATTAGGACTTCTCTAGGTGTGCTTGGTTTTAAGATGCCAGGTATAATGAGAAAAGACAGACCAGCGTCTCTCCCACTCTGCTTCAGCACCATGAAGTTGACTCAGGTGCTGATTAAGAATGTGGGGACAGATGATCATGAACACACCATGCTAATGACTAGAGAGCCGAGATGAGCTCAAACACTCATTGGTGTCTCTGAGCTCAGAAGCCCTGTCTCCTCAAGCCAAAGTCTCAACCTGAAGACTTAAGGGGCCTTGTGAATGCAATGATCCGTATCTTCTGGTAGTCATGTCACTGGGGAGTGTCCTTGCATGCTATACTTTGATCTGAGTAGTAGGCAAAATCATTGTATATGCAAGTTCTGTTTGTACTGCCATTGACTGGTTTTCCCTCCAAATCCTTGCAGTGGTTAGGGCTGGGCCAGGCTGAAGTTAGGAGCCAGGAACCCAGCTCAGGTCTTCCCTGTAGTTAGCAGGTACCCACTTGAGTCGTCACCGTTGCCTCCCATGGTTCTGCATGGCTGAATGGCTATGGGACTATAATTCAGGCACTCTGGCATAGGATTTAAGTGTCCCAACCCTCATTCCAGCTGGCGTCCCAACCAGCGTCTTAGCCACTGTACCAACCACGGCACTCCTCTCTCCAGCCCAAGGGAAAGGTTTGGGTTTGGTCACATGTTGGTTTGAAAACATACTTCTGCATCGGTGGGGACTCATTCACTTAACTAGGCAAAAATCCAATTCGAATGGACTTTAGCCCAAAAAAAAAAAAAAAAAAAAAAGGAGTCGGTGGGGATTCATTGGTATCCATATTCCTCACAGGGGCTATTGTTGTCATGTGTAGGATTGAGCCGATGGCCTCAGAAACTCTTTGTTTCCATCTCCTGGCTCTTTCTTCTGGCTTTTGGCTGCTCTAGGCTTCGCCACCCCTCTAGCTCCAAAGACAGCCCCAGGCTGGACTCTGCCTGGTCTGCCTTGGCCAGGAGCCTGCTCCTGCACCAGTCACCATGGCTAGAGACACGGATGCTGTCTGCAAATCTGGTTTATGTGACCATTCTCTTCCTGAAATCCAGTCATGGCAAGGCGGTCTTAAACTTTTTCTTTCTCCTTCAGAGAGTGTACCAGGCTCCTCCCTGCCTCATCCCAGCCTCTCTTTACAACCTCAGCTTCTAACTCCCCTCCTCTCTCCCACACCCTGTGTTCCAGCCACAGCAAACTACTCCCCCTTTCCAAACAAACGTGAACTTTCATTTCTCTGCCTCTGGACACACTGTTCTTCTTGCCAGAAATATTCATTGCCTGTCACTCATCCTCTCTGATCCCAAGTCATGTCCAGGAATCACTTGGGTAGAGTTATTCCATTCCCTCTTGGGGTTCCTGCTTTCTGCTGCTGGTGCACACAGCTTGACCTGAGCAGGTGTGATGGTTCCTTCTCAAGCCACAAGGCCTGGCCCTGGCAGGCAAAGGCTGTGCCTCAGTGGTGTCCAGGACGAGTTAATGAGAACACAGACACTCAGGCAATGTTTTGGGTATTTCTCCCTTTTCCTTTAGCGTAGGATCGATCCTGTATACTTCCCATTCCGACAGCCGGTAACTTTGCCTTTTCATTGAAGCACTGTCCCCAGGCTGTTAGAACTGGCTTTTCCTGCATAATCCAGAAAACCA
Source organism: Ochotona curzoniae (assembly GCF_017591425.1). Classification (NCBI taxonomy): domain Eukaryota; kingdom Metazoa; phylum Chordata; class Mammalia; order Lagomorpha; family Ochotonidae; genus Ochotona; species Ochotona curzoniae. The sequence goes on from NW_024465421.1 coordinate 12,376,689, forward strand.
AAACACTGCAAAATTTCTGTGTCCCAGGGACAGTCCTTAAGCAACCAAGCATTGTGGTGTGAGCATACCTGCCACTCTGCATGAGTGAGCCAGCTGTGGGGCTAGACCCACCCTGGGTGTGAAGCTCCCCCGAGGGCCTGAGCCACAGATGTGTCCACAGCTGGTCTACACATCCCCTGGCTTAACCCACTTCCCTTTCCCCGTCCCAATTGCCCATTCTCCCACTGGCTTTTTCAGGGGAAGGGGCAATGCTTCCCAAGAGATCACCTTGTCGTAAGTCTGTCCTCCATCTCAAGCTCCCTAGATTGGCTTCTGGAGAGCTCAGCCTCCAACAGAGTTGGTCCAGTCATGAGAAGGGACAGAATAAGGAATTCAGGAATTTGTTAAGCATGTGTGGATCACCAACTGCACGGAGGAAACAGGAGCAAGATGGGACTATTAATTTGGAATGTGTCTTCTTTGTTTTGTGGACACTCAACAGCTGTATGTATTTATGGGGTAGAGTGTAATAATCCAACACATGGGAAGTGTACTGGATTCAATACATATTGGATATAATTCAGTGCATTGAAGGTATAATGACCAAATTAGGATAATCAGCATTTCCATCTCCTTAAACATAACTTTTTGCTATTATGTGTTAGGAAGTACTTTTGAAATGCATCATCAATTGTTGTGGGCTATATTACCCTTCTGTGTTAGAGAAATCAAACAAATTCTATCTAGCTAACTGTTTTAGTATTGCTTATCTGGAGCAGGGATGTATCTTATTTATTTTTTTCAAAGGACTTATTGACATGAAATAAAGCAAGAATTACGGAAAAACAGAGAGATTGTCCATTTGTTGGTTCACTCCTCAAATGGCCACAATGGGACAAAGCCAGGATCCCGGAGCTTTGTCCATCTGTTCCATGTGGGTGCAGGGCCCCCAAATATGGACCATTCTCCAGGCACATTAGCAGGGAGCTGGATTGGAAATAGAGCTGCCTGGACTCAAAATGGCATCCACATGGTACAGTGGCACTGAAGGGACAGTTTCACCTGCTATTCCATAACTCTGGCTCCAGGGTATATCTTCTTAACACAAACAAGATTGACCCAAACAGAAAAGCAAATGGTACACAAGCTGAAATGTGATGAACGGCAAGCAGATGTGGGACTTGACAAAAGTGGGATTGGTGTGGGCAAGAGCTATTGCGGGATGGAAGGAGAGCTTGCTGTGCAGTTTGGCAGGGAGATGAGGTGGCACAGGCCAAGATCCTCTAGTAGAGAGATGAGGACCTCAAGTCCAGGACGTGCAGACTTGCAATCGATTCAAATGACTTTGGACTTTATCTCACCTGGTGATGGGAGTGAGGTGACAACATTAATTTATTCATCCCACAAACATTTCACGAGGGCCTGTAACGAGTGTCACACCCCAAAAAGGTACAACGTGTGCTACGGGAGGGTGTTTCTTAGTGGAACTCTCTGTTCTGGCCACCGGATCCTCACTGTGCTTGCTAGTTAGATCCACCTGACACCCTGGACAGATTTATTTTTCTTCCGTAGTTTAATCACGGGTGTCTGATGTTTTTTCTGGCCCAAAGGCAAAGCATTCTCCTTGTAAACATCCAAACATTTGGGGAATGGGTCACTACAGGAAAAGAAGTGGACTGCAAATATATTTTTAAAAACTATATAAATAAATATTTTAAAATATATAAAGAGTACTGGAAATATTTTTAAAGCTTTATTTTTATTTGAAAAGGAGAATTAAAGAAAGAGAAGGAAAGATAGAGATTTTTCCAGCCATGGGTTCAATCCTCAAATAGCCACAGTGGTCAGAGCTGAGCCAGGAGCTTCTTCTGGGTCTCCCACTTGAGTACAGTGTCTCAAGGACTTGAATCCATCCTCTGCTGTTTTCCCAGGCCATAAGCAGGGAGCTAGATGGGAAGTGGAGTAGCTGGGATACAAACTGGTGTCTGTAGGGAATGCCGGCACTACAGATGGAGAATTAGCTTGCTACACCACCATGTCAGCCCCATGGACATTTAAAAAATTATATTTATTTATTTTATTGCAAAGTCAAATATACAGAGAGGAGGAGAGACAGAGTGGAAGATCTTCTATTTGCTGATTCACTCCCCAAGTGAAGGAGAGCTGTGCCGATCTGATGCTGGGCTAGATATGTGGGTCTCTAAAGCTGGAAGAAGGGACCCAGGAGAGCAGGGAGGGTTAGCAATAGGCTCTGTCTGGATGTCTGGGGCCTGGACCAGGCTGGTGAGGGTAGCCCAACTCCACCGGAAGTCTGGGGCTCTGTCCCAACTGGCTGAATCCTCGGTACAAGAACACAACCTGGAGCTGGAGATGCCCAGTTCTCTGGTGTGCCTCCTTCCTTCCTGGTTCCTCTTTCCCATTGGGCCACCTTCCAAGGGACAGAAATCTTGGATGCTCTTTATGGAAAGTCTGTCCTCTGGCAAAGCCACCAGCTGGCTGCTGGCCTTTAAGTTGTCATCGTGGTTGGCTGTCACATGTCCCCAGGGCCCAGCAGTACATGTAGCTGGCCAGCCCCAGTCCTGGAACTGGCTGGGTCCGGGCTGCAGTCTGGAGCTCACATTCTTCCTGGAAAGGCCTGGTGTGTATCTAGGTTTTTCCATCAGGCTGGTGACAAAGAAGCATGTACGCACAGGGCACGGAGGACAATGGTGAATCCTTGGGGAGATGAAGGACTTTGGTGTGGCCTGAGAAGCTTGGTGCCTAGGCCAACAGTGGGCAAAAAAAAATGCCCTAGAAGCTCTGACGGCTGTGCTGCAGGAAGCTCTGACAAGCTAGCTCCTCGTGGCCTGGCTCGTGATGGCAAGAACAAAGCAAAGCTAGACACGACTCAGAGGCCTGTGGTAGGAAGAGGGGCTTGCGGCCAGGTCCATGGGCTGATCTGTATGTTATCCGCATGAGAAGGGCAGGGACCTCAGCCTGGGAAAGGCATGGTGTTTGGCGAGGCGTGTGTTAGACATCTGTTGTCACATAGTAAAGTGCTCCAGCGTGTGGTGATTTTCAGGACTTTCAACAAGACCTCATTGTCTTTCTACTTTGTGAGGATTATGAGTTCAAGGTTCTGGTTTGGGGTTTCTCATGGAGCTGTGTTGTCTGCAAGGATGGCTTCTTTATGGGCTGTCTCGTTGGTGCTGATATCTGCAGGAGCCTGGAACTGCCTGAGGATTCTCCTGGCTCAGCTGCTGAGCTGCCCCTCCACCTGCCACCTTCCCGAGAGTGCAAGGTAGAGATACCTAAGTCTCTACGCTATCCTGGCCTTCGGAGTCACACCCCATCACTCTGTCTTGGAAATCAGTCTGTCGGTCTGGTCCGCATTTTAAGGAAGAGGAGCTAGGCTCTACTTTTCAAAGAAAGGAGTGTCAAAGATTGGAGGGTGCATTTGAATGCTAGCCTGTGTGTGGAGTGATGCCATTTCTGTATTTGAAAATGACACACACCTGTTTCTCGCCTCTTAGGCCTTCTACCACCCTGGCTGTGGGGATTGCTTCAAGGATTCACTCAGAACCTGAGAGCTCAAAGCCCTTTGTTGTGAGGCTGCTGACCTTTTAACATGTGCATCTTGGGTCATGTGAGACCGTCTTGTCCATCAGCATTGAGAGAGTTCTGAAGAACCCAGAGGGAGGTATAGCCCTAAGAACATTTCAACCCCAGGGCAAAGACACGCTTGAAGGCTAATTCAGAGAGAGAGAGAGAGATCTTATGAGCTAGTTCATGTCCCAAATGGTTGCAATGGCCAGAGCTGGACCCAGGCTAAAGCCAGTGTAAGTGAACCCAGGTGTCCTGTGTGGATGGCAGGCATCCGACCACCTGAGCCAGCCCCACCACCTCCCAGGGTCATTAGCAAGAAGCTGGAGTTAGAAGCCACAGCCAGGACCTGAACCCAGGCACTCTGATAGGAGAGGCAGGTGCCCTACCCACTAGGCTAAACACCTGCTCCCCTTATTCCTCTCACCCCCTGGGCTTTCCTGTTACAGAAAACAATACATCCTCTTTTTAATTTATGAAGGCTTGAATTGGGCTTCTCTCCATGGCTAACCCAGAACACCAGCTGAGTCTGTAGGTTTGGTGCTGGTACTGGAGTTTATGGGAGAAGTTGGCAATGAAATCAGCATTTGGTTTTGTCTGACTCTCACTAGGAAATGTCTTTTGGATGAATCATTGCCTTCTCATTTCTCCTGCTGTCACCAATCTAGTTCGGGTCGTCGGATCCAGAGGGCTTGGATCCTTGCAGTAGGCTCCTGACTGCCATGCCACTCCTTTCCTATGTGTGGTGTCACCCTGCTGATAGATCAGAATTTTGAAACTAATGTGATCATCTTTGTCTTATGCTACAAAATATTCAGTGACATCAACATCTGGAGAGTCAAGTTCAATTACTTCTGTCTGGAACTCAAAGTTGCCCAAGATTGACCTTAACCTTCTTTCCCAGCACCATGTCCTATTGCATCACACACAATTTTGTTTCCTATGTAAATTTAGGCTTGGAAGAATAGAGCACTGGGGCCCAGTTAAGGCCACACTGGGGATCATGGTAGGCAGCCTCCAAGAGTCTTGTGTCCTGTGTACCTGTGCCTTCCTCTTCTGCAATGAATAGAGCCAATCTGTGTAGTCAAGAGGACACATTAACTTGGCTATACAACAAGGTCCCCGGGTATTTGGCTAAGGGCTTTTTCTGGGTGTGTTGTTGGTTGAGCGCATTTCCTGGAGAGACTGGCATTGGAGGTGGTGGATAGGGTGAAGGAGATGCTGTCCCCACATAGGTGGGCATCATAGAATCAACCAGGAGTTGGGACAATGGAGGAAGGATATATGGGCCGTTCCTGGCTACTTGATCTGGGACATCAGTCTTCACCTGCCCTTGGACTGGGACTTAGATGGGGCTTCCAGTTGTCAAGACTTCCGATGCAGAGTGGAGCTTACTCTATCAGTTTCCCTGGTTTTCCTGGGTCTCCCATTTGTAGCTGGGACTTCTCAGCCTCCATAATCCAGTGAGCTGATTTCTTGTAACAGTGCTCCATGTTCCTGCTCTGCTCTTTAAGGACTCACTTGTAGGCATATTCATTCCTCAAATCTCTCATCTAATCTGCTTATGTCTTCTCAAATTTAGGACTTTCTACTTTATTCATTTTTGTTGTATTGGAAAGACACACATACACAGTGTGAGGAGAGGGGAGGAGAGAGGGAGAAAGAGTTAGTTTCCATTTTCTGGTTCTTTCCCCGAATACCTACAGCAGCCGGATCTGAGCCAGGCTGAAGCCAGGAGCCTAGAATTCAATCCAGCTGCCGCATTTGGGTGGCAGGAACTCAAAAATACTTGAGCCATCCCCTGCTGTCTCCCAGAGTGCACATCAGCAGGAAAGTGGACTGGAAGCGGAGCCAGGACTTGAATTAGGTACTCTGTTATGGGATGGGGGCATCCCAAGAGTTGATTTGACCACTTGATAAACACCTGCCTCTAGAACTTTTTAATGTACTCTTTAGATTCACTGGCTTGATTTTACAGAACACACAATTGTCCACTCACTGTCTCCATTGCTTTTCAGACACAATAAGCTTTCACCTTCAGAATATGTTTGTGTTCCAGGGTTATCTTCTTATCAAGAATTGCCTTAGATATTTGGTGGCTCTTGCTGTCTCCAGGATGACCTTGTGTCCTTAAATGTTGTTGTCTGGGCAGAAAGAGTAACACATCCAGGGACATTTGCTCTAATTTCTCCTATCTGTGTCCATATATGTTCAGTCATTATTTTGTTTGCTCATTTCCAACAGGAGGAGGCCTTTGTTTGCTCAACGCTGGACGTTAAAATGGGCTCCACAGGCTCGTTAAATATTTTGGACCTAGACAAAGAGAGGAGGGAAAAGTTTATGTTTACTGTACCTTTGCCCTGGTCAAGAATCAGTGACGTAGAGAGACTGGGACCGAGCACCAGTCCTGGGCAGACAGGAAAGGTTGTTCTGCCTTGGGCGACGGGCCCTTGGTAGTCGTCACGTTGTTGGCAGCTGTGAGGTTTAAGTAGGGGGCTGGAAGTGACACCTTCTTTAACAAACCCAGCTGGCCAGGCTGGGGTTCCTGCTTGGGAGCAATCGTGTTTAGCCTATAACAGCTCCTGGTCTGAAAACACATTAGCAGACACCTGAGCAGTATTAAGTTCTGCTTCCCCTTCAACCACACCTTTAGCCCCCTGGTATTCCCCACAGAGCTAGCCACCAGCATGGCTACCAGGCTTTCCACTTTGCTGGAATATAATCCTGGCCGGACAGCATCCCACCTTCACTCTGGTATGAACTCTGTATGTTTTGCTGTAACTCCCTCATGTTTCTGAACAACAATAAATGCTCATATGCCCCATTTTTTTCATGTGTGTGGGGGGGATAGAGTCTTCTCTTTTGAGGAAAGTTATTAAGATCTCAGAGCTGTGGCTCCCTTTTTCTGTAAAATGGGAACAAAGCTCATGCCTGCCTGGTAGGGCCCTGTGAGGATAAAACCAGTTCCTGCGTGTAGCACATTCGCCTCCTGTTTGCATGTAGTAAGAGTTGACTAGACAGGAACCAGCGTTGTTCTCTTGCTGGCAACCTTCAGAGTGCATCTGAGGGAGATGAGGCTTTGCAGGTGAAGCTTCAGCCTGCTCTTAGCTCCCCTGCTGGGCTGGCCAAAGAACAGTGCTTTCTTTCACTTCGTGGTAGCTCAGAACACCTGAGTTTTGCATTTACAGATGGCGGCTAAGGCTGCCATCACTCAAATGAGAAGGTCAAAAAGCTCACTAGGACTTGGCTCCATGCCTCAGTGGCTAAATCATTGCCTTGCCCATGCCAGGATCCCATATGAGCACTGGTTTGTATCCTGGCTGCTCCACTTCCCATCCATCTCCCTGCCTGTGGCCTGGGAAAGCAATAGAGGATGTCCCAAACTCTTGGGGCCCATGTGGGAGACCTGGCAGAAGCTCCTGGCTTCAGATCAGCTCCACTCTGGCTGTTGCGGTCACTTGGGACACCTGCATTGCATTTAGGAGTGCCTGATTGCAGTCCCAACTCTGCCCTATTTCCAACTTTCTGTTAATGTGTACACCAGGAGACCAAGATTGAGTTCCCAGGTCCTGCCTTCTGCTTGGATGTTGCAAGCCTTTGGGAAGTGATCCTGCAGATAAAAAAAAAAAAAAAACCTTCTCCATGTCTCCTGACCTTTGAAATAAAAATAAATATTTTGCAATGAAGTAGAATGAGGAGAGAACCAAGGAGAAAACCACAGAGGAAAATCAGAGGTAGGGGAACCAGCAAAGAGGAGGAAGGGGCAAAAACCAAAGAAATAAGAGCAAAAGCAGGGGTAGGATGCACTAACAGCAGACATCTCCAGGGGAAGTTTGATTCCATGGAAAAGAAACACCGCTGACTCTTAAACACACAGGACTGACTCAGCCATACTTCTCATGGAAGAAATGCCTATTAAAACAGGGAATAGGTGTCATTAAAAAAATAAAAAGGCTTCATTTTTCTAGAGCAGTTTCAGATTTACAGCCGAACTGAGAGGAAGACACAAAGATGTCCCACGTAACCCTTGCTCCTCCTGTGCATGGCTATATCTGTCATCCTCAAAAAACAAATGAAGCAACTTCGTTGATTGATTCATCTCACCAGTGAGCAATAGAGAGAAAAGAAGAAACACAGAGATTTTTCTGAGAGAAGTCACATGGACCAGGGTTGGGCCAGGCTGAAGCCAGGAGCCAGGAATTCCATCCAGGTCTTTCACATGGGTGGCAGGGGCCCATGTACTTGGATCAGTGGTTAGGGGAGCTGGCACCGCAAGTGGAAGCTTAGCATACTATGCCACAGTTACATCTCACTCCCTGACCTTTCTACACAGTCTCCAGTCTCTAGAATCTTCCAGAATCTCACTTCTCCCAGAACGCCATCTAGCCAGGAGCTGGTAGGATGCAGTCTTCTTGAACTCTGTTCTTTACTTGGATTTAGCGCCCAGCTCCAACTCCTGACCCCAGCTTCCTGCCAGTGTGCACCCTGAGAGGCAGCAGTGGTGGCTCAAACAAGCAGATTCCTTGCTACCTCCCTGGGAGACTTGGATGGGGTTTCTCGCTCCTGGTGCGTAGATCCTGGGCTGCAGCTGTTATGGGATTTGGGGAGGGAATCAGGGGATGGTAGTCCTCTCTCCCTTTCTGTCTCTCAGATGAATAATTAAGTAAGTTTTAAAATATTTAAGTACATTACATTAAAAACCAAAGAGGATACATGAGTAGCCATTAGCACACGGTAAAGATGCTCAGGTCATTGATCTTAGGGAAAAATAGAATGACACCACTCAGGCTGTGGGCGTGGCCACAGTGACAGACTGATGACGCCAAGGCACGGGGTGGCTAGTGTGCTCACCCTGGGTTGGTGGGAATGTGAAGCGATGCAGCCACTTCTGAAAGCAAGGCAGCAGTTTCTTAGAATGTTAGACACACACCTCCACAGTGACGCAGCAAGTCCACTTCTAGGAATGTATCCAGGAGAAATGAACACTTTATCATGTACAGACTTGCAATGGAATGTTCTTAATAGTTGTATTCAAAACAGCCCCCAACTGGAAACAACCCAAACACCACCAATAGGTAAGCAAATGGTACAATAAAAAGAAATGGACTAGTGGCAGTCTCAACAAGGTTGATGAATCTTCAACAGGCTATGCCAAACAGAAGATTCCGCAAACAAGTCAGAAAAACCCACAAATATGTGTGATGATATATCATTTTAGAGGCGTAGGTGTTTGGTGTGGTGGTTAAGGCGTTTCTCGACTTGCCTACATCCCATATCTGAGTGCTCAGTTTGAGTCTGGCACTCCCAAGGGAGATGTGGATTGAGTGCCTGCCTTCTGCCTTTAGTCTCACTGAGCCCCAGCTGTTACAGGTACTTAGAGAGTGACCCAGTGGATGGACGATCTCCCTTTAATTCTAATTCCAAATAAAATTTAAAGGATTTGATTTTTAAGAAAATACAAAATTGTAGCAATTATAAGCAGATTCATGGTTGTCAAACATTAAGCAATTAATGGCAAAGAGGCGGGGTGACAGAATTTTGGGGTGGTGGGAATGTCCCCCTATCATGATGGATTGCGTGACTGTATATATTTGCCAAAGCATCAATTGCTTATGCAAAACTGTAAATTCCATATTAAAAAGGCATGCTAAGCAAATACAGGCTCAGTTTAACAGCCGTACAGTTTTTGACAGGGTGGCCCGGTCCATCCTGTTCAGTGACAGAGGTGAGGCCTGATCTACAATGTTCAGTTAAAGTGACATTCAATAGAAAGAGGACACGGGAAGGGTCCATCTGGTTGGATTCTCCAGTGGCAGCTTTGTCTGGGCAGGGAATGGGGGCAGGTTGAAGGGTCAGTGAAGGATAAAGAAGTGGAGGCAGTCACCTAAGGCAATTTCAAGGACAGCGTAGGTGCTAAACAAACATGGCCCGAGCTCTCTACTTACAAAAAGGAATGTACACGGGTACTATTGCTGCAAAACCATCTCCTGCATGCTGGCATCCCAAATGGGCACCGATTCAAGTCCTGGCTGTTCCATTTCTTATTCAGCTCCCTGCTAATGACTTGAGAAAGCAGTGGGAGATGGCTTGAGTGCTTGGGATTCTGCACCTGCAGGAGAGACCTGAAAGAAGCTCCTAGCTCATGGCTCTAACTTGGCTCAGTTCTGTTTGTTGTGGCCGCTTGGGGAATAAACCAGCAGATGGAGAAACCAGCAGAAGATTCTCTCTCTCTCTCTCTCTCTCTGGTGCATGCAAGATGAGGACTTTAGCTACTAGGCTACCGTGCAGGGCCCCAAAACAAAATCTAATGAAGTGGAAATTATGAAGCAAAAACCAATGTCTTGGTTCCACCCTTTGTTCTGGCCTCCACTAATGCATCCTTTAGGAGGCAGCAATTGATGAATCGAGTACTTGGGTCTCTGCCACCCAAGTGGGAGGTGAGCAGTTGGTGGAGCTTATGGACACCCAAGACATCCTAGACTTGGCCAAACTGAGTCACGCTGACCCAAGAATGCTGGCAAGCAGGGTGTCCCCAGTCATCCCAGAAGATCAGAGTTCTTTGAAACTCAGTGAAGTTGCATACGCTGTTGGTCTCCAGCCTGAATCCATCGAGGTAGAATTCCACGGAGGAGATCTGATCATGGTTGGGTACAACAGGTGTCCTGGGTGGTTTGTAGCTTGAAGGTTGCCTGAGGAATACCGAGGGGAGGGAATGTGTAAGGCTGGCTGCTCAGGAGGTGCCCCAAAGACTAGCAGCCTCAGACTCCCCCTGGGAACTTGTCTTTCAATCCCTAGAAAAATTAGAATCTGCATTTTCCATCCGATCCTGCAATGACTCACGGGCCTATTCAAGTTGGAGAAGCATGATCCAAGGAACAACTCCTCTCATCAAGGTGTAACTGGTCACCTGACACAATTGCATTACTGTCCCCAGCAGGCTTGGTGAGCCCTCTGGCAGACAGAAGCTCCCACAGGGACTGGTCTTGAGTTGTGAGGGAGGTAAGGCAAGGAGGAAGAGGTGGGGAGAAATGTTTGCATGTAAGATCTAGGAAGGAGAGAAGATAAGGAAGAAGGCTGGTGAGCTGGCGTTTAGGGGACTGAAGGGGTCTGGAGATTGGGTCAAGAACGAGATTAGAAAGAGGAGGAAGGGTGCAAGGTAGAGGGATGGGAGGTGCTTGTCAAGGTGCAGCCTGGGGAGTGGGTGGCTGCTGAGGAATGAATGCTGAAGTTATTGTACGTGAGGAATTCAAGAAATGGTGAGAGTCATTCAAAGTTCAAGTACATTTGTTCAAGATGAGGACCTAGGTTTGTGTACTTAGCCACTATTCTTTGGGCACCCATGTGACTGCGGCGAAGCTCATGCCCTTGGAATATGGTGAGTATAGGATAAGGACATGGCTAATTAGAGTTTTCCATCTCCCAACTACTGTGATTGGTTCAGAGCTGGGCATGTGACTGAGGTAGGACCAATCAGGATTCTTCAGTGAGCCTGGCACATGTATGCTAGGGGAATAAAATCTTGTTTCCTTTGAGATGAATGAGCTGGGAGAGCAGTAGCAGCTTGAGGGGTAGTTGTGGGGGTCAGAGATATCTTCCCATCCTCTAGAAAAATCAGAGAGGAGGCAAGGAAAGGCAGTGAGATCAGGAAAGAGGTGGTGAGGGATGATAATGGATCTGTCTGTCCACCTGGGTCTGTCCATGCTTAAACAAGGTGCATCTGCACCTGCTTAATGTAGGCGAGTCACATTAGCCCCTGATCCTTCACCGAAGTCAATGTGAGCACCTGCAAATCAGAAAAGAGGCAGGCAGGAACTGAAGTCTGCAGGCAGTGTGAAACAAGGGCCTCTACAAGGGTGGGTGATGTGGGTGAAGATGAAGGGATCCTCAAAGGGGCAGGGCTGCAAGCAGTGGGGGCGAGGTGGTAGCAAGGCCCTGCAGAAGCCCCAGTCGGCCTTGACGACGGCTGCAGTCAGGAAAGCAGCCTGTTATGAAGACAGGACCCTCAGGACCAGCTGCTGACTGCGCCTCCTTGGGGTTTGGCCCCTGACCCTGACTGAGCTGAGCTCTCTTCTGGCTATGGCTAGCTATCTGGCCATGGCTGGACTCGATCCCCTGACCATTTGGGTTTCTTTTCCATCTTTCGTTTTAGACTTTTAGACTCCTTTAGACTTGTTCCTTTGGAACAAGCTGGCTCAGGCAACCATAGTCCCCCACCCCTTATTTCCTGAGTTATATACATCATTCACAAAACCTAGAACATTCCCCTAAAATCACCGGCCATGACCCAGAAAACAACATCCGATTTTCCATCTGGAGAACCAGTTGGTGACTTCCCAAACATTCCTCCTCTCCCCAGCACCTCTGACGCACGGGAGGAAGTGGTGGGCGCCTCCCACATGCTCTATAACCCCATTGGTTTCTATATGTTATTCATCAAAGGCCATCAACTGCATTTGCCCAACTGTGGCCCACTCAGCTACCTGTAAGGGGCCTGACTGCCTCTGGTGTGTGTCATAACAACACAAAACAAACAAACAAGCAAGCAAGCAAAAGCCTTGAAAACTCTACTCAGGATCTTCCCAGAGCTGGGTCCTCCATTAGACACTTGATACCTCCTTTGTGGGATTTACTCCTCACTGTGATCTCATGCAGTAGAAACTGTTATTCATCTCTTGACAGATGAGGAAACTGAGGCACCTGCTAGTTAAGGGGTTGCCCAGAGTGACACAATTAGGAGGTGTCAGGACTTGGACTGGAACCAGATCTGACCTTGGGGCTTGAAAGATGCTGACTGGGGAGGTGGGTGGTGAATGGATAGGTGGGTGGATATGTGAGTTGGTGAATGAATGAGTGTTGGTGACAGGTGGATAAGCGGCTGGAGGTGAGATTTTTGAAGAAATCTGTATGGCGCTTGGCAGACAGCTGTGGACTGATTCCCATGAACAGCCGGGCTCACCATCTTGCTCAAGTGCCCTCTGCTGTTATTTTCTTTCTCCTGCTTATTCTGAATCAGTCTCATGTTGCTCAAACTTTGGTTGACTTCCCTCCGTGTGAAAAGATAACTCAAGGGATAAATGGAGGGAGCCGGTGGTTTCTCGCATCTGTCCTCGCACCCTCCGAGAATGCAGAGATGAGAGGTAGGAAAGCAGAGATGAGAGGTAGAGAGTGCTGGTTGTACTCTCAGGTTTACAGACCCTGGATCCAGCCCTTCTTGAAGCTCAAGATCCAGGGACTTTTCAGTTACAGGAGCCTAGAAACACATTATTTTATTTTTTCTTAATCCAACATGGAGTTGTTTTGTCCCTTGAAAACAAGATTGCTAACACAACATTGATTGCTTTTGCATAAATACAAATGTGTTTCTAATAATGTCGTTCACAAGAACAAAAGAAGACTGTCAGACACCAGAGTGCAGGCTGTCCGTCGAGCCAACACCCTCCCTGCAGGTCGGGCAGGAGACAGGTGCAGACAAGGCTGGCAAGAGGGAGCCAGAGTGCTCCCTAACAAGCAGCCCTGTCTCACCTCCTCCGGCCCTTCCACCAGCAGCCGGGCACAAAGAGGCTCCTTCAGCCGGCAATTAGAGCACGTGTCTCAGGAATCCTGCTCACCCAGGCCTTTCCCCACCCTGGGCTGGTCCCGTCTCAGGAAAGGAGCTGGGATCCCTTCTCAGTGAGCTGGGAGGTGGCAATGGCCACATGAGCCAACGCTGGGCCTGGCCAAGGACATTCCCAGGGCATCCACTGGGGAGGTTGGCTGGCCATTTCTCAGGGCTGTCTCATGGGAGAGAGAGGGAAAGAGGAGGAAACAGAGGTATTTGTCCCTTGGGGGTATTCCCCTGAGTGCCAGCCACTGTTGACAGCACCTATGTGACTGCCCACACACCACTTTCCTTCTTGTCTGAAATTTAAAAATATTGTGCAAGGGCCTCCTTTGGGTGCAGAGGGCCAAGTCTCAACACCTGCATCCACACGGTCCCAAGGGTATTAGTTCCAGATGCTTCACTTTCAATCTGACTTCCTGGGTGTCTGGGAAGGCAGCAAAAGATAGCTCAAGCACTTGGGTCCCTGCCCCAGCCACTGCAGTCATTTTGATAGTGAACCAGAAGGTAAAAGATCCCTTTCTCTCCTCTCTCTCTCTTTATCATTCTGCCTTCCAAATACATGAATATTTTTTAAGTTGGACAAAAAAAAAATCATAAATCACAGAAGAATGAATAAGACACATATGAAGGGTCTTCAAAAAGTTCGTGGAAAATGCAGGAATGAAAATAATGCATGCATCTCTAGTTTTTTTTTTTCCCCCGCCAAGATAAGCATTTTTATTTCTGTTTTCCCATGAACCTCTCAAAGCACCCTTCTACATTAGGTCTTTAATAATGGGGGGTGTGGGTATTTGGCCTAGGGGTGAGGAAGCTGCTTGGGGCACCTGTAACGCATATGGGAGTGTCGCATTTAAACCCTAACTCCACTCCTGCTCCAGCTTCCTGCTACAGTGCATGCTGGGAAACAACAGGGATGATTCAAATGAATAGGGGCCCTGCCACCCTCCTGAGGAATTGGGGTTCAGCCAGGTCTAGTCCAGACTGTTGGTGACATTCGGGAAGGAAATCAATGGAGAGCAGACCTCTATTTCTCTGGATTTCAAATATGATGATGTGCAGCCACCCCGACCCAGTTGTAGCATATTTAGTAAAAGATTTATTTTGAAAGAGAGAGATGGAGAGAGAATGAAAGACAGATCTTCCAATCACTGATATAGTCCCCTGGTGACCATAATGGACCAGCTTCATCTGGGTCTCCATCAGTGACAAGGGCCCCAACGATTGAGCCATCTGCTCTAGCTTTCCCAGGCTATTAGCAGGGAGTTGGATTGAAAGCGGTATAGCCAGGACATGAACCAGCCCCTCCTAGACGAGATCACAGAAATGATCTTTCATGTCTGCTGGCTGATTCCACTTGTCACAAAGCTTTCAAGTTTCTGCCATATGTCAGAACACCCTTCCTCTTGATAGCTGAGTAAAAGGAAACGTCTTCATTACTGCTGACTTCTTCCTCTGCCCAGAACATTCTTCTCCTAGATATATCCGCATGCATGACTCCTTCAGTTTGCTTGGCTCACACCTTCTCCAGGTCTCCCTTCACCAAATAACACCGGGATCGGCCCCCTTCCCCGTCCCTCCTCCATTCTGCATTTCTGTTTACCCATAGTCCTTTTCACTACAGCCATGTAATTGACTTCCTGTTGCTCCCAATTGTTTTTCCATCTCTCCCCAGGTAAGATGTGAGTTCCATGAAGGCTGAGAGTTGTCTGCTTGGTGTCCAGACACAATCCCAACTCCTACAGCAGTGCCTTGGCACATAATAAGCCCCCACGGGAGGCTGGATAACCCCTCTGTGCACCCCAAAAATTCACACGCAAAGCCCTGAAACCTGTATCACGTTGTAAGACACAAGAAGAGGGGAAGGTCTCCAGAAGGGGACACTAGCCTTGGTTGTCTGGGTGGGTCCTGGAGGCAATCAGAGGTGTCCTTGGAAGACAGAGGTGGGGACTGGAGATGACACAGAGATGAGAGGGGCACAGGGCTCTGTTGCTGGCCTTGAACATGGAGAGAAGAGATCAGGTGCCAAGGAATACCAGGAAATATATTCTGCCCTCGAGAGCCTTGGAGGGCACTGAGTTCTGCCCATTCCTGGATTCTAGCCCCCAGTACACTTGTTTCAGACCCACGGCCTCTGGAGTCATCCCACAGTAACTTTCTATTGTTGGAAAGTCCGGCAGCCATGGCTCCCTCGTTCAGCACCCGAGGCAGATTAACACAATGCTCCACACACATGTGCGCAATGAATAAACACTTGTTCAACGCGAGGCTCGAGGAGACAGAGGCATTGTTTACGACCAGCAGAAGGGGCCTGAGACAACAAACACGGGGGACTAATGAGGCTGTTACATTGGGAGAGCTGCCAGCTATGCTGGAAAAAGGAGAGGAACAGGGTGAGAAACTTGGAGACCCGTGGGTACCGACTGGGGCTTTGATTCGGTACATTAAAAGAACGGTTTTAACGAATTCTTTAAGAGACAGAGAAAGATCATTTGCTCCCCAAATCCTGGAACTGGGAACTCAGCCCGGGGTGTCTTGTAGGGCTGGCAAATACCCAGCCTTCGGTGGGATGAGCCATCGGTGGGATGAGCTGTTGCTGGCTGCCTCCCAGGATGGGCATTGGCAAGCACCTGGAATCGGAAGTGGAGACAGCAGTTGAATCCCTGGCACTGCAATCTGAGGTATGAGTGTCCCAATTTGGATCTGTTTGTTTACTTTGAATATTTATCTTAGTTATTTGATAGGTAGAGGGAGAGAAGACTCTCCCATCTGCTGATTCACTCCCCAAAAGGTCAGAGCAGCCAAAGCTGAGCCAAGTCGAAGCCAGGAGCCAGGAGCTCAATCAGGGTCTCCCATGTCAGTGGTAGGGGCCCAAACACTTGAACCATCTTTTTGCTGTTTTCCCAAGAGTGTTAACAGGGAGCTAGATCAGAAGTGCAGCAGCCAGGACTAGAACTGGTGCCGATATGGGATGCTGGCATCCATGTGGAAACTTGACCTATTGTGCCCTGCCACTAGACCTTCCTCCTGGATCTGCACCACTCACCCCTAATTGTACACACTATACTATCTAATGCTTAGCTTGCTAAGGCAAAGGAAGGCCAGAGACGGCCATAGTTGTGCCTGTCCTTGGGTGAGTAGGGAAAGAGAGAGAACAGGATCGGGCATAACAGGTCTGTTTGCCACCCAACATGATCATTGGAGGGTGAGTCCTGCGCATCAGGTGGTGGCGAGCCCCAGGTTCTTTGGTTCAATTGCAGGTAGCAATTGGCAAGAGGCCAGGCACCGTTTACTGCGGACTTCTGTTCAAGCACGGGGGGGGGGGGGGGCGGACAGCAGAGAGGAAGTGCACTTCACTGACTGGCTCAGTGAGAGCAGTGGGGCAGGGGATTTCTCGGGCAGGGCGGTGTGGCAGTTTCCACTCGGCCGGGGCACCTTGCCTTGTCCCTGATTAGTGCTGAGGTCGGCAGCTCAGAGTCCGGGACAGAGCAGCACACACTGGGGCTGCTCCGTCCTCAGCATGCAGGGACTGCTGGCCTCCGTGGCTGCCTCCCAAGGGGGCCTGGGGCTGCTGCTGTCCTACACTGTCACCTCTGATCTGGGATGGCAAGGTCCTTTGGCTGAGTAGGTCGGGCTAGAGCTCGGAGAGGACCCGAGACTTCCTCTGAGGTAGATACACTTGACCTCCGGGAAAATCTTTCATCTGAAAGACATGTGGTTCTGTCCTTGTGTGGTTGTGCATGCACCAGTTAACTCACAGAGTGGACATGAGGTGACCTGTCTGTGCCTCTGTTTTCTGAGCTGGGAGAATTCCTTCAGTTGATTGGCTCGAGGTTCTTAGCGGAGTTCCTCGCAACTAAAAACTGCTCTTGAAATACTAGCCATCAAGGTCATTATTGTTATTATTGTCATTTGTTTCAAAATGTTGCCATAAAAGCATCCATCTGCACAGCCCTGTATCAATCTGGGAACAGAGGTGACACCATTCCTTCTTTTGACAGTCCATGGTCTAATGAGAGACAGACAAATGAATTTGTGGCATAGCAAATCAAGCTGCTGTTTGCAAAGTCAGTAGCCCAAGTGGGCACAGATTTGAGTTCTTGCTGCTGCACTTCTAATTCATTTCCTTCCTAGTGTGCCTGGGAAAGCAGTTAAGATGCTCCAGGATCTTGGGCTCCTACCCATGTGGAACATAGGGCTCGTGGCCTTGGCCTGACCCAGCCCTGGCCTCTGTAGTCATTTGAGGGGTGAATTAAGGAATGCAAGGTATCTCTTTCTGTCTCTCCTTTTCTCTCTGAAATTCTATCTTTCAAAGAAATAGTTGTGTGTATGGTTTTTTTTTTTTGAAAAATTATATCAAAGGGAGACAATGCTATTGTGGTAGAAGCACAAATTCTTGAGACGGGGTGGAGGGGAAGGCGTGACAGAGGTGTTGGTGTTTGCTCTTGGTCTGAGGGGACATGCAGAAGGAGAGAGGGAAGCGTTTGGACATTGCAGAAGCCAGGCAGGCCTGGAGACAGTTGGTGCCACAAGGTGTGCGCGCCTGCATGCAGAGAAAGCAGTAGGGGGCTATGGGTTCCAAATGTTCCCAGCTTCAGTGTTGACACACCCAGCAGCTACCAAGCTTCTCTGCAAAAAGTGACTTTTCCCAGCCAAGGCTGGTCAAGTCCATGAATCTGACAGCACAGTTCTCCCACCACAGCCACGGGGGGAGGAGGAGGAAGCTGCTTTCTGGGCAGTGCCCCGTCCACATCTGCAGCGGCATTTCCTGTCAGCACCAGCTACAGCCACCAGAGCCCAGCATGGGACAAGAGCCAGGCTGGCAGTCTCTGTAACCTGATGCTGGCTTCCAGCAGCCCTGGCTTCAGAGCCCACTGTGAAGGGGCACTCCATCCGGCCTGGGGTCACCATGACCTCCCTGCTGGCTGGGAGGTGCCTCTTGGCAGTGCCAAGTCTCATGAGAGCTGGCGGGGAAGCCAAAGGGTAGGAGCAGGTGGCCAGGCAGGGTCCTAATGGCCCATCGCTCAGTCTCTAACTACCAGCAATTGCCATTGCTGCAGGAATGAGTCCCGAAACACTAACCTTTCTCCCACTCCATTCTGCCTCACAGCCAGGGAACTAAGCCCCACCTCTTTCTTCTCACCCCAAATGACAGCAGCCGCATCCATGAAAGGCTTGGATTAGATACAAGATGACCAAAGCATAGGCTACAGAGGCTCCAGCCCAGAGCACCTGGGTTCAAACCCCAGTCCAGCTTCCTCCTGTGGCTCAGCTTGGACCCAGACCTCTCTCAGCATCAGATTCTTCACTCACAAAACGGAGAAAGTTATGCCTGCTTAGCATGCTGGTTTCTGGAGGAAATATCTCAGGCTTTGTTATCTTCAACCATCTGTGTTATAACCGCTCAACCCTGCTGTCATAGTGATATGTAAATGAGTGGGCATGGCAGTGTACCAATAAAGCTTTATTTATAAACACAGAAATGTGAACTTCATACCATTTTCATGAATCACAGAAAATTCTCCTTTTGACACGCTTGAGCTGTTCTGGCTCCACTTCCCATTCCAGCTTCCTGTTCATGTGCATGCTGGGAAGGCAGCAGGTAATGGCCCAAGTACTTGGGTCCCTGCCACCACATGGGAGACCCGGTTTGAATTTCTAGCTCTGGCTTCAACCTGACCCAGGCCCAGTGGTCGTAGGCAATCAGAGACTGAACCAATGGGTGAAAGATTTGTCTGTCTCATTCTCTGTCTCATTCTATCTGTCTCATTCAGATAGGATTAAAATAAATAAACAAATAAATAAACAAATAAATAAAAATTCAAAGCAATAACAGAGCATTCTTGACTCATGGGTGGAACCAGGATGGGGCTAATGAGCTCTAGTTTCCCATTCCCTATGCTCATCTGTATTAAGTGCTCCACAAGGTCCCTAGCACACTGAGCATCTTCTGTGTGCCTAAGACATGCTAGCTGTTTGTCCATCTAAGGCTGAGGGTAGGAGGAAGGGGCTTTTTGTGGTAGCTGGCTTGCTGGTAAGGGACAGGCTACTGGGGGAAAGACTGGTGTGGAGATGGTCAGTAGAAGAATAACGTAGGGACAATCTATAGGTGCCCAGACCTTTATGCCCAGCCATGCCCTTGCACTGACTTGCTTTTAGGTAAGGGTCTAGAGCACTGTTTTTTGTGTAGGACGACCACTTCATCTGTGGGTCCCAGAGCCAGGCCTTCGCCAACACCCCTGGGCCTGCCAGAGGACACAGAGGACACCTCGCCCCAGAGTCCACAACAGAACTCAGTTTATTCACAAACAGCCCCAGCTACAGAGATGGGGCCTCTTCCGGTCCTTGGCATGGAACAGCTGTCATCTAGTTTCCTAAGGTCACAGCTTTAGGCCTAGCTTGCACTGTAGGAATGGTGACTCCGGGGACCTGGGGCTGCAGACAGGTCTTTCTCTCTCAGGACCTGGTGAAAGCTCACTTCCGGCCAAAGCACCTGTTTGGCAGAAGTGTTAAGATCGCCGCCTCATCCCCGTCCACTTTTGGTCTTGCTGGAGGGGTCCGGTGGGTTGCCCTGCACATGCCGAGCCGATCTGGTTGTGTACACCTGAATCTGGTTAGTGTCTTGGAAAAGTCCAGAGTTGAGGCAGAAGGTCCCCCTTCCGTGCCGGGAAGCAGGGTCTATATCCGCAGGTCATGGCTGTCGGTTTGACTTCATCTTTTCTTCCCAGTCCTGCCTCAGGGCTCCACTGGCACCTGGGTGTCTGTGAGCTGATGGGGAAAGCTCTCTAAACGCAGGGTGTTGTATCTGGGGGGCGGTGTCCCGGGTACCTGGACCCCAGGGCCTGGAGGCATGTGCAGTGCAGAGGAGAAGGTGGGTAGGTCGTCGTCTACTTCCAGGGCGGGATTCTCGCAGCCCTGTGAGCTGGGGGGTGCCTCGGGGCCGGGGGCAGCCTTCCTCTGGGCCCACCACTCCTTGGCTTTCTGCCACTGGCGGCGTGTGATGATGGAGAGGGAGTCGATAAAGAAGACTTCAATGATCTCGATAACGCAAACCACAGAGCAGCTCATCCACAGGCCCAGTTGGCCACCGAAGTTGGACAGAAGCACCTCGATCTGCAAGAGGGCCCAAGGCACACTGTCAGGAGGGACCCCAGTTCCCAAGAGAGACCCACAGGCCCTGGCCCTCAACAGGCCTGAAGGAAGGAGTGCGAAGGCTACTCCCTAACCTTTGACCACCCCCCCCCCCAACTCTGTCAATTTGCCTTGAGGCCGGCTGGTCCTTGGCAGCCCTTCTTTTAGTACTTATTTATTTATTTTCATTTTATTTGAAAATCAGAGGGATAGAGAGAGAAAGAGAGATGTCATCCACTGGTTCACTCCCCCCAAATGCCTGCACAGCTGGTGCTGGGCCAGGCTGAAGCCAGGAGCCTGGAACTCAATCTGACTGGGTGGCAGGGACACAAGCACTCCAGCTATTGCTTGCTGCCATCCAAGCATCAACAGGATACTCAACTGGAAGCAGCAGGCACTCCCACATGTGATATGGGTATCCCACATGGTACCTTAGTGCTGGGCCAGATGCCTGCCCCCTTTGGCAGCCTGAGCCTGATTCTGCTCCCTAAACCCAGCCAGAGGGATGCAGATATAGACCCCAGACAGACTCTGGGAAGGCTGCCACTTACACTGTTGGCTGGACTCTCCATGATGGATCTCTGGTTGAGGTCTTTGTAGAATATGAGGAGTTTGGCCAAGTCTGTCCTGCAGAAATTTCAAATGGCAAGCTCAGATAAGTCAAGAGCCTGGATTATTACGCTCCCTCCACAGAGCCCGAGCTCTGAATTTCCCAAGGACATTAGAACCTGGACCATGGGCCTCCTTCTTCATCCCAGAGCACCTCTCTCCATCTTGGATCTAGTTCTCTCATCATTCATTCATTCATCAAAAACTTTTTCCCAACCTCTAGATTAAGTCTTGGTTCTGAGTCATACTTGCAGAGCATTTGACATTGGTAATTGTTTGATTGCAATCTCAAACATATACAGGAGGCAGGAAGGTAATGTAAATGAAGGAGGTAGGCTAAGAATCAGGTCATAGTGATAATAAGCATAATAACAGCTTGGATTTATTAGGCACTTCCTGTGCTGTCAAGAACTATTGTTAAGAACTTCATGTGAATTAATCCACCAAGTTCTCTCAATGACTCTTTGGTTGTTAAGGAATATTTTAATCTTTCCTCCATCATGCAAATATGAAAACTGAGACAAAGATGGGTTAAATAATTTGCCCAGTGCCTCATTTGGGCTAAGCCAGTTTTCAAACCTGGAGAGATCTGGCTTCCAAGTTCATGGTCCTCCTAAGCTGCACTAAACAGCCATGAACTAGAAAGTTCATGCTGATTCCCAAGAAGCAACCGTTACTCAGCTGCTGGGAGTTACACAAGAGTAAAGCGTCTCTGTTGGTAGAGCTTTAGCTCCGTCAGAAAATGCTGCCAATCATGAGTTACTTTGGGAAGTTAAATTTGACCTAGGGAGTGAAAGTGGGTTAAATAGTTTGCAAATGATCGGTCCAAGCCTGCGTCTGTAGGGGGCAGCATCCACTCCCGCATCCCCCACAGCATTTACTGGATGCATAGTAAATGTTGGAGGACAGCCTCCTCACCACCTCAGGGCACGTGCAGCACAGGGCGCCATGGAGATGCTAATGGCACAGAGAATAGTGCTTTTGTATGGTAAGAGTTTGAGGAGGGGGTTCACTCTCCCCTGCCTTCCTCTCCACCTATGGAGGTTCCTAAACTGAGGCCTGGGCTCCTAAACTGAGGCTAAAGATCCCTTGGAAATGAACATTTACATGGAGAATTCAGGAGGGAGTAGAAGCTGCAACGCTCAAAGGAGTCATTTTTGTTTGTTTGTTTGCTCACTTGCTTGCTTGCTTTAATCAAGTGGGACAAGACCCATCAATAAACCATGAAATCAATGTGCTGGGCCATGACCAGTATCTTTTACAAACGTAAACAGAAAACATAAGCTTTTTTTCAAGGAGATATTCCAAAGGCTTACCAGTTGACTGGTTGGCATGGATGCTAGTGAGTCAGACAAATGTGCTGAGAACAGCCAGAATGGATATACAGGGGATTTTGTACAGTTTATGGAAAAAATGAAACGAACAGGTCAATGTATTCAAACACAAAAATTTTTGAAATCTGTGCATCTAGGAAGTATTTAAAGAATTCAAGCTGCATGAATGGAAAAACTATGCATACATTTCAAAATATTTTGCACCAAAACAGACTTAGTTTTTAATTCCATTTTCCATGGGTTTGTTGCTGTGTCCTTGTTTTTATAGCCAGCCCTTTTGATCTGTGGATCCCACATCCTCCGACTCAACTAACAATGGAAAAAAATTTTTGAGAGAAAAAAAATATCTGAACATCTATGGATCTTTCTCTGGGTCATTATTCCCTGAACAAGACAGCGTAGCGTGACTTACCTTGCTTACAATGACTTAAAATAATACATGGACATTGTATTATTATAAATAACAGAGAAAATGTAAGCTATACAGGAAGATGTGCATGGTGTATATGCAAGCATTATGCTATTTTGTATAAAATTTGAGATATCTAGATTGTTTTTCAATCTGAGAAGAGGCTCCCACGGCTATGGGGAGATGACTGTGAATAACTGGCATGGCCATGCTGGCATGTCCCGTCTGAAGGTGCTCTGTGTAGAAGGAAATGCTGTCTCCTGCTTTCTTCCAGTTGTATATCCACTGGACCACGGTGTAAAGCAAACACAATGCTGTGGGCCATGGGCCAAGAAAAGTTAGAGCAGGACTTGGTTTGTGAGACAAGGCCAATAAATATTTGTTGACTCCATGACTAAGTGAAAGCAAAGGAGAAGGTTTGACCATGAGGATTTTATCAGGGCCCCTGGTGGGCAGAGATGCAGGAGAACTTACTTGTTGAGCTTTTTATTTATTTGCTGGCCTTGATCCCACGTGAGAACAGGGAGCAGCCATTTCTGCAGTGGAAAAAAGAGAGTGGATCTGGGGGGTGCTCAGTATGGCCTGAGCCCAACCAACCCCCTCATAGCAGGTTGGCTCCCTCCTGGACCACCTTCCCTCCTCCCCAGGCCAGAGGATACAGAGTGGATGGCAGGTGGAGTGGGAAGAATAGACAAAAGATCTCACCTCCGAAACCGTAGATGGCCACTGTGCCAGGCTGGTGGTCAGCGTCCACTCCTTAAAGCTAAGGGTGGATGGAGAGTCGTGAGTAGGGGCGGCCTGGCCCAGGCCCATCCCACCTGTGCCTTCCCTCCATGCCCACTCACCTGCAGGATTCCTTGCACACTGACTGGCAGCCCAGCTCTTCCCGGACAAAGGCCTGGTAGAGTTGATAGTAACAATACACTGAGGAGAAAAGAGGGGCTGGAGTGAGCTGTTGGGGTTCTGATCTTTGCCTGGAGGGAACTCTGGGTTGCCCACTTCCACCAATGTCATTATTAAGTATTTCTCTTCCTACTTATTTGTATACAAATGCTACTTTCTGTTGTTGGGAAGCAATGGAGTTATGGTTAGGGATATGAGAAGTGGGGTTAGCTCTGTTGCTTCCTGGATGCATGAAATTGGGCAGGTGGCTGAACCGTTCTGAACCGTGGCTACCTATTGTATGAAAAGGTACCATCAGTAGTTCCTGCTGTCCAGAGCTGGCTGAAGTGCTCACACAGGCTGGGGTGTACCGACTGGTGTGTATGTGAGAAGTACGTGTTCCAGGCGTGCTCAGTAATGAAAGTGTAGCTCTAGGTATCATCTTCCCTGCTGGGTTCCAGGGCAACAAGGACAGGACCCTCTCTCCCTGCCCCTCCCCAGGGCTCGCCTTGCCCAGGCTGAGCCTAGTCTGCTGTTGGAGCATGGCAGGCCGGGAAAGGGTGACACTCACTCCAGTTGGGGTGCTGCTGGTAGTTGCAGTAGTTGGCTGCGGGAGGCAGAGGCTGGCTGTACTGGGCACACCCACACTTCTCCACCATCTTCATCTGGAAGCATGAGTAGAGGCAGATCTGAAAGAGGAAACCCCAGGGTTCTCTTAACTCCTTGCACACAGGTGCTGTGAGTTCCCTCGCCCTCACCACCCACCCCCAGCCTTGGCCAATTGCAGGGACACGACTGAACCTTCTGCCAACCAGGCTGGGGAGGTTCCCTCCTTTCAAAGGGAGCAAGCAAGAATATTTGCAGAGAATTAGACCACTGAGACTCAGGAGTTCAGGCCAAGCTGGGGCTTCTATCACAGAGCTAAGCCAAAGAGTTACCATGAAACAGAAGAAAACAGACTCCACATTCCAGGCCTTGCGCCCAAGCCCTCCACGTTGGACCTTCAGGAGAGCATGAGCTAGCATAGCATGCATGAAGCCTATAGCATACAGGCTAACTGCAGGAGATCTGAAGGTGAGTGGTTAGGGTTCAGATCCCAGCTTGGCCACCTGCTTCCTTGTGAAGCCTCAGGCAAGTCACTTAACCTTTCTGAAGCTTTGTTTCCTCTTCGAAATGAGTATCCTAATGCCTGCTCTGTGAGGTTGCTGCGAGCATGAACTGCAGTACTGATTTGAGATGTGAGCACTTATCACTATATATTATCCAAGAATATCTTCCCTATAGGTTCCTTATTTATTGCTATTGGTCTTAAACTCCATTTGAAGGGGTAGGTATTAGGGTACCAACATCACATAGCACTGTGAGGGTTTGAGTCTTAGCTACTCCACCTTGAACCCAGCTCCCTGCTAATTGCACCTAGGAAAACGATGGGTGATGGCCCAAGCACTTAGGCCCCTGATAGTCATGCAGGAGACCTAGATAGAGTTCCTGGCTTCAACCTGGCCCAGACCTGGCTATTGTAGACATCTGGGGAGTGAACCAACAGATGGAAGATTCTGTTGGTCTCTTGGTCATCCTTCTTCCATCTTGGTCTCTCTGACTTTCAAATAAATAAATCTTAGAAAAATAATAATAAACTTCCCCATTTGATTATAATTCTGTTCTCTATAAGCAGACTCTCCATGGCTGAGTCTGTTTCCACCCCAATGCCTCCTCCTACCCAGCTCTGAGGATTCCCCTTCCTTTTATTCTGCTGGGAAAATTTTCCCCTCAATTCCGGGGCTATTCTGGTAGGATGCAAACTGCAGACTCCTGGAATGTGATGTATGGCAAAATAGCTAATGGATCCCAAAGGGTTGGAAACTCAGATGCCTGCTGGGCCCTGTGCAGTCGATAACTCTGAGGATGGAGGTTGGATAGAACAGTGGGGACCAGAGCATTCATGCCCAGTTTCAAGGGGGCACTGCTTAACCTGCAGAGATGTGGGCTCAATCATGCCAGCTCATCTTGTTTTTAAAGAGAATTGGGAAATTTGGACTTTTCTTATGAATTGGCCTGACTTTCAAACACCAGCCATCCAGCCTAGAGACTTGGGGACTGCCACCTGCAAGGAGCTCACAGCTGCCAATCCACAACCTCCACTCCCATCCAACCTCCCCCTCCTCGCTGCGGCTTTTAAACAGGTACAACCTGCCCAAGGTCACCAGCGGAAGAGGGCCCTTGAAGCGTGGGCTTGGACGCCAAGCTCCTGACCTCTGAGCCAACGTCTCTCCCAGGCTGCCTGGCTCCTCTCCCTCCTTTGCCAGGCCCATTTAGGAATCAGCCTGGTCTCAGCTGTACATTATGTTCCCCGCAGACTTCAGTGAATCAACTGGGCTCTGGTTACAGATGGACTGAAAAGGACTGGAACCAGCCGGCATCATTTGCTTTTGAGGTCTTTGGATGAACCCCAAGGATTCTTACTGGACTTCCTGGTCCTAGGCACACCCAAGCCTACATGTTAACTATATCTTCTGGGCTCAGGCCACGACCTGGGGTTGGGCACGCTCCTGCCAACTCATACCTGGAGGGAGTAGGTCTTGTTGTAGATGTTCTGAATGGGCACATCACTGCCGTCCTCTGTGCACTGGCTGTAGGGTTCACTCAGCTTGAAGGACTCAGTCTGCAATGACAGCAGCACACAAGTCAGGCCTGCTCTACCCCGGGATCCAGAACAGGGGGCTGGAACTGAAGTGACTGCTTAGTTACTCACTCCATGCTCCTAGAGTTTATAGTTTAGTTGAGCAGACAGATGGGCCACAAACTAATAATTTTGGAGAGGGATGCATGAGAGCATGTGTGATTAGGGAAGGTGTCTCTTAGCAGGGGACCTTTACTACGTGGCTGGCTCAACACAGAATGGTAGAAAATGGCCCAGAATTGGAGGGAGAGGACGAAGCAGAGGACACAGCCAAGGTTTGTGGCAGAAGGTGCCTGGGTGGCTGGAACACAGCCAAAGGGAGAAGTCGCTGGAGATAAAATAAGAGGCTGAACAGGGGGCTGAATTGAGCCTTCCTGGGAGATCTGGCTTTGGTTTTCTCTGGGAAAGCCATGACACGTCCAGCAGAACAGGGGAATGAGGGACTAGGAAGATGAGCTGGGACTGTGAGCTGCTTGTGGTTTCTGTCCCCAGAAAGGGTCATGTCCTTGCCCTCTGACTCCAGACCTTGACTCGGAAAATGCTGACTTTCCTAGAAAGGGTGGAGGAGGCTGGGACTGCTGTGATGTGGTGTAAACAGGCAGGAAGCCAGCTAAGTCTGCAGAGCCGGCGGTCACAGCCCCACCCCATGCGACCCTCTAGCCTCTTCCTTGCCAATCACTAGGCTCCCTTTTGCAGAGTGCATCCGCTTCATCTGCAACCTAGGAGGAAGATGCTCTGCAAGGATGGGTCTTAAACTCCGTGTGGAACTTGTGAGGTGCCAGGCCATTCACAGCTGACTTCACACCTGCAGAGACACGGTCCCGAGATGGGAAAGGAGACCAACACCCGGGAGTGGGGATGTGTGTCTCTTCTGTCCCCAGACCATGGCTGGGGACACTACCTGGTGTGCTCTCTGCCTCCCTTCCCCCACTGTCTTCTTTCGGGCCAGCCTCTTGGCCCTCTGCCCACTCATGATGAGTGTTTCTCTGTGTGTGGGGTAACCCATGCTTGCGTGTGTGTGTATGTGTGTGCATTTTCTCGTGTTTTGGTTTTCATTTATTTTATATATGTCAACACTTACAATTCTTGTCTTTGTGCCTGAAAAGAGCCTGGAGGAAAAAAAATAATAACACTCCCACAAACTCTGATCATCAGAGCAGATTAAAAACATCACTCCTTTAAAATTGAAAGCCCTCATTCAATGATGTTGAATTGCAGCACCCCGAGTTTGGCTTTAATGTATAACATCCCACTGCAAACAGATGCTCCAGGCAAGCCAAACAGACAACAAAGAAAAAGTAGAGAGGGGGAAGGAAATGATGGTCCCAAAGGGGAAACCATGCTTGAACAGAAATTGTGAACAGGTTATAGAGAGGTTCTATGTGGGAGCATGTATGGGACCTGGGGAGGGACACACACAAGCATTTGGTGGAAAAGAAGCAGGGGTAAAATGAAAAACAGAGCAGATTTCTCAGGGAGTAGTAGGGGTGGGGGAGGGAGAAATCTCTTTTCCCTTTGTATAAAAAGTGCAGAACCAAAGGAATGACTACATTTGAGACTGGTGGACACTCTAGCCATCTCAAGTGGCTGCAATCTTCCTCTGTTTATACTGTAATCCATCTGTTGACCCGCTGGTCTCCCTCAATTGACTTTGAGGACATCAAGGGCGCTCATTTCAAGCTGTTAAAGCGACAGAACCAAAGCAAAGAAGACATTGCCGTCTGGCTCCTTGTCTTTCCCAGGGTACCCACATTCACAGCTGGATTCTCCCTCCCAGAAAGACAGACACAGGCTCTGTGCTCTACAGGCAGGCCTTCTGGAATGTTCCAGGCCTGGGCTAGCAGCAGGAGTGCTGAGATGCCAAACCAGACCCCTAAGCTGCATACCCTCTAAACTGCTGTAAGGATCCCTGGGCAGATGTGCCTTTGGGTCCGCCAGGGGACAGCTAGTCTCCCATGCTTAACCTGAGCTGGTCTGTATTTCTGTTTCCAATGTGTATATGATGGTCTGGGTAACACTTCCTTTATGTGGCAAACTCCCATGGCTCTAAGGATCTTCGTTGCTCCCCTTCGTACCCCAGATACCAAAGGCATCATCAAGATGTCTACTAGTAGCAATCAACAGGCCAAAATCACACCCTAGGCCACTGAAAGCCGCAGAAGCACAGGTGCTTCTTAATTGATTCGGGGATGGGGGGCAGTTGGGAGTCTGTCTTTTCCTTTGGTGGTCAAATTTTTTCCTTGTTTCTCAAAATGGCTTGCTGTTGTTTTCAGGGGAGGCGGGGAGAAAGAAGTAGGGGAAGAATAGGCAGTGACAACTGGGCTGGGCATGGAGCAATGGGCAAGTACCTCCAGGAGCCCGTGATCAGCCTTGGTTGCTCTAGGTCTCTAGCGGACTTCCCAGGGAGCCCTGCCACAGTCTCATCTTGACCTTCTCAAACCATCCTGAGTGCTCCTAGAGGGCTGCTCCTGGTGGAACCATGTGATGACCAAGGGCCAATCTCAAGCTCACAAGCAGTGACACCAGGCAGGCTTTCCAAAAGGCTCAAAAATAAACAGAAGCCGTGAAAACCAGTTCGCATCCCATCGGGCCACCTGGTGACTCTTTAACTTTAATCGAAGTAGTTGATCTACTTTTTTCAGTTTTTCAGGAACAACAACAATTTATCTTGATGGAACACTGAAAATGTGCTTGGCAGGGTGATAAGCATCTCAGTGTATCGACTCATTTACCCTTGACAACAGGCTTACCTTACAGAAGAGGAAAATGAGACACAAAGAGACAGCGATAAGATGACCTGCCCGAGGTGAAGCAGCCAGTAAGAGCCGGAGCTGGGGTGCAAACCCAGAGTTCACCCTCTTATCTGCACATCTCTAAAACCTCTTGTGAGCATTAATAGAGCCTAAAGTCTGTGACGGGCTCAGTGTGGTATCAAACACAAAACGAGTCTTCCGTAAAGGCTCTTCTGACGCTAAAGTACATGAGGCTGTTAACCTAATGTATTTCCCATAAAACACCAGGAATGACTAATGCTCTGCGACCCCACCTTCACCCCCTGCAATTTAACCTCCAGCCAAAATCTTGACCTGAGATCCACCTGTTATGTTTACTGAGGTGGACTCTGCATACTTTAGCTCAATATATTGTGTCTGTGGAAGATTCAAAAAGTGACCAAACCCTACTATTCGATCAAGTAAGAGCATGGAGTATTAGCAAATAGGACTCAAGAGAGGTTTGAAACGTGTTTGCACGTTAGAGCTCATCTTCTCTTGCTGAGTTAGGCACCCCGCGACTGCCGTGTGTGAACCCCTCTGGTGCAGGACACTCCAGATCTCCAGCAGATCTGAGCAAGCACTGGCTGTTGGCAGCCACGCTTAGCCTTCATCAGAAGGACTTCTCCAAGGCAGCCAGACCACACAGCTAACCCAGGGATTATGACCTAATAACATCGTGGTTGCATGAAGCCACTTGGTTTGGGATAGTGTGTGCACACCCAAAATAGAACTCAGCCTTTCAACGGGTAGATCTTCCTCTCTGTCCTTCCTCCTCTCCGTACATCTGACTTCCCTTTAAAAAAAAAAAAAAGATTTATTTATTTTACTGGAAAGGCAGATGTACAGAGAGGAGGAGAGACAGAGAGGAAAGAAAGATCTTCCGTCCGATGACTCACTCCCCAAGTGACTGCAACGGCCGGTGCTGTGCTGATCTGAAGCCAGGAGGCAGGAGTTCTTCCGGGTCTCCCATACGGGTGCAGGGTCCCAAGGCTTTGGGCCGTCCTCGACTGCTCTCCCAGGCCACAAGCTGGAAGCTGGAGGGGAAGTGGAGCTGCCAGGATTAGAACCGGTGCCCATATGGGATTCCCGACATTTAAAGCGAGGACCTTAACCAATATGTTATCGTGCCGGGCCCTGTATATCTGACTTTTCAACAAAAATAAATAAATCTTAATAAAAAGATAACTGAAAGAAGCTTCATATTTAATCTTAAATGAGAAAAACACTCAAAAAGCATCATGAGCAAAGAAGGCAGACCTCTGAACCAGTATTGCTGGCCAGTAGTGCAGTGGGCAGTTGCTGCCTACGACACCACACACCTTGTGTGGATGTTGGGTGAAATCCTGGCTGTTCTACTTCCATTTCAACTCCCTACTAAAGTTCTGAGAAAAGGACAAGAAGATGCCTCAAGTGGTTGTGCCCTTCCATCCCTATGGAAGACCCAGAAGAAGCTCCTGGCCTGATTTAAGCCTGGTCCAGCCCTGGCCATTATGGCCATCTGGGGAGTGAACCAGTGATAAAAGATATCTCTCTCTGGAGGTCTTTAAGATAAATAGATAACTCTGCAATAATAAATATATGTTAAAAAAAAAACAAAGACTTTGAGTATGAAACCAAAAGGAAACCACAGTTGGGAAAAGTCTTTGTAACAGATAAGGCAAACAATTAGCATCCTTGATACATAAAACATAATAAGTTATTTAATAGTAATGTACATATGTATGTTGTTTAATGCATTATTTTGTAAAGGAGAAGGATTTGAAAGACAAGAAAATATTTATTTTGGCTTCAAAGCTATGTTCCCTTCCTTCATGTCTCTTTAAAAAAAAAAAAGCGTAGTAAAAACAAAACAAAGCACCTTGTGTAGTAATAATTAGTATTTCTCAAGCACTTACTACTTGCCAATCACTTTGCTAAGCACTTTAGTGCATCAGCTCATTGAATTGTCACCAGCCATGAAGTTGCTATTATTCTCATCCCGTTTTCCAGAGGATGTAACAGAGGCACAGAGATTTCACAACTGAAGGACAAAGCTGGAGTGGGAAGCCCTGGAAAGCTGTGTGTGTTCTTAAAGAAGGTACACTAGGGTTGGAAATGAAACGAAGCCTCCCCCTTCTCTGTGACCCATGACCTGGCCCCACACACCTTGGGTGAGTGGTTCTCCTTGTCCATTTCCTCATCTCCCACCCATCGTTCAACCATTGTGCCTTGGTTTCTGTTCCACTCCTTCCACTGAAAACTGCTTTGGCAAACAGCCTGAATGACCGCTTGACTGCCAAACCCAGAGAACGCCTTGCGCCCTTTGCCTGGTGTGACCTCTCAACTGTCCTTGGCCATGGAGATACATTGTGCTAAAAATTCGCTTCTTGGTCTATGTACCCTTTTCCACCAACTGCTTCTACATTTCCACCTCTGTTTCTCCACTTTCTTTCTGCTCTGCTCTTTGACGTTGCATGTACAGGTTCTGTCTTGAATGTTGGATGATAGCACTCATTTCTATGTGTAGTGTTACCTCCCAGCTTATTCTCTCATGCCTCAGGGTCATAGAAATCGGCCACTGCGTTTTTCTTATCACCTTGACTTTGCAACATATTGACTCTGGCCCAAACCAGTGTCCTCTCCCCTCAGTTCTTCTCTTCCTCTTGTATTCCCTGATTCTCAGTATACCTCCTGCTCAGAGCCTAAAAGTCAGTCTAACTTTCCCTGGCCCTCTTGCTAACATCACTTGTCAGGCCCTGCCACTTTCATGCTGTCATTAGCTCTGAAATCCATTCCTCTTGCCTCATCCTCATGACCATCGCCTCACTGAAAATGTTCATAGTCTCTTTCTAGAATATCACCTTCAGTGTACTGATAATACTTCATTCAAAGTGATTTTTTACAAAGCTTTGTGTGGCTTAGCATCCTTTCTGCACTCCTTGTCTAGATGAGGCCCACCGGTCATGTATCTGACACTTAAAGAATTTACCATTTATAAAACCTTCCCCAATAGCTTATGTCTGGGATTCCATCATCCATCCATCCATCCACCCATCCACCCACCCACCCATCCAATATTTATTGAGGCTCTACTGTGTTGTACGAACTGAGGTTCGAAACAAGACACATGAGGTCTTTATTTCCATGGAGACGGGAAGTGTGTTGTAAAGGTGTGTTCCCTTTTGCCCTTCCCTCTTAAAGGCAGGAGCTTTGTTGAATTCATCTTTCAAATATTCAGTGTTTTAGATACACAGTCCCTCAATAAATAAAGGAAGGATTGTTAACTAACTGCCTAACCAGTTGACTGAGTCTTGCCATGCCTATCAAAGATAATCACAAAATCACATTTAAAGAAAGAAGTCTAATTTGTTTGGACTTATTCTTAGTGACCCCCCAATGACCTCTTCCCTAATCCCTGTGTTTTTTGGTTGTTGTTGTTGGTCTAAGAGCTCATTTATCAGACTTAGGTTGACCGACCCTGCCAAGGCTTTGATTTTCAATGTCGCAAATTAGGTGCAGCAGAAAACTCACCCATATCTTTGTTTATCCAGTTATGGTAAAGAGAATGTTTCCTTAACAATGTGGCGGCTATTTCCAAACCCGACAGAAAAACCAAAGAGCATGCTTCCTTCACTCGTGCCCGCTGGCAAAGCTCAGTAACTCTGGATCTACAGACACTGCAAAAGGTGCAGGGCAGGGGGAAGGCAGAAGAGGAAGAAAAGGGTGTGCAGACAAGCCTGGGTCTTGCTGCAAGGAAATCAATGCTACAAAGGAACTATCAGCCCACGAGGTTCACTCTCATCACCTGAGAGATTTGCCATTTCCTCATGAACAGAGGAATCAGGGGCCAAGACTTTAAATGATCTCCTCAAGTCTTGCCCAGCTACTTTTTGAACAGACTGGATGCTCGAAATTTCTTTCTTGTTTTGTGATCAAGCAGCATTCACACAGCCCCAGGAGCTATACTTGACTTCTCTCCTGCATTGGAACAAAACCTCTCAATGCCGTGGCTCCTAAGAGCTTCTGGGTAGCCAGGCAGCCCACCATCCTGAACTGTTTTTCCTGTACAGGGCTGCTCCCTGGATGAACATACCCCAAATACAGAATGCCCAGACTTCCTGGAGGATGCTGCCCTTCCAGTTTATCAGCTCTGTTGTCTTTGATGTTTCCTCAGAAATTATTTTGCGAGCATCTCCTGCTCACACACACACACACACACACACACACACACACACACACACACAGAATAAGAAAAAAAAAAAAAAACCTGGGTCAGGCCACACCTGCTCTAGGCTCAATGACTCTCCTAAAGTTCATATGGTGGGAACTTAATCCCCAAACCCACAGGTTAATAGCATTGGAGATGAGGCCCTTGGGAGGTGATTAGGATTAGGGGAGGCCTTGAGGGTGCGGCCCCAGCTGGCCTCAGTGGCTTGGCTTGGCAAGAAGAGGAAGAGAAACTTGAGCAGGCAGCCTGCACTGCCTCACCAGGAGACATCGGTGACATGGTCCCATGCAACCTGCGTTCTTCCTTCATAGTTATGATAGAAACTAGAAGTCATATCCGTGCAATTTCCTATTTGTAATCATTTGGACTCTAGGCTGCACCAGGACAGGGACAATGGCTTTCACACTGATGGGTTCCCTGTGTCTGCCCGCTGTTGGAGAAATAAGCAAGGGTGGTTATGCCTACCCAAAATGCTCATTCTATTACTTAATAGCTTTATTTAAGGCCATCTGTGGCCATGCTAGATTGAGCCTTTGGATCATTCTAGCTCTGCTTTCACTTGAGAACACACAATTTACTTCTCAAGTTCTAGTTCACTTAAGTTTTTAATGTGCCACCTCTTGCAGTTAGCCGTGAACGTTTGGCAAAAATAGGGATCTCCTGGAGAATCTGATTTTGTAGCGACGGATCTATTGATCAACCAGATTTGGAAGCCACTGTCTGGAGGACAAGCTAGTGAGGGTTAAGAAGTTTCCTTTAGGGGGCTAGTGCCATGGCCAAGCAAGCTAATCTTCGGCCTGAAGCACCAGCACCCATATGGATGCCAGTTCAAGTCATGGCTGCTCCTCTTCCACTCTAGCTCCCTGCTAATGTCTTGGGAAAACCACAGGAGATGACCTGCATGCTTCAGTCCTTGTGACCCAGGTGGGAAGAGCAGGAAGAAGCTCCTGGCTCCTGGCTCCTGGCTCCTGGCTTTGGACTGAACCACCTCTGCACATTGCAAGCCATTTGGGGCGTGAACTAGCAGACTAAAAAAATCTCTCTTTCTCCCTCTGTGCAAACTCTACCTTTCAAATAAATGAAACAAACCTTTTAAGAAACAGAACTTTCCTGTGGGGTTATTATTTCCTATTAAATGAAGACTAAGAAGTTTTGCTGCAGACATTCATTATATTTGGAAATGATAAGCAGATTTCCAGGAGATAGTCCACAATACTGTCACTTGTTCCCCCCCCCCAAAAAAAAAACAGGTGGGAAAAAAAAATGCTACTAAGAAGGCATGTAAAGCAGGTTATGATACTGAATGTGTTCTTTTTTTTTTTTCTTGAGAGATTAGCCAAGATTAAAAGCTGAAGAGTGCATCCTGTCAATGGAGTCCACAGGCCAGAGGGGCTTTTGCTAGCACTAGTGATATCAGGGAAAGCCAAAGGCACAGAAGGTGAAGAGGGTTCTTGGTAAAAATGTGGTGAAATTGATGAACATGTGATGAGCTCAAGAGATCTGTGGCAGCCTGGTGATTTTCCACTCACCTTTAAATAGCAGTTCACTTGCTCTGTAGGCCTCTAGGTAGCCCCAAAGGAAAGATGCTAATCGGCTTTAGTTATGTTTCTGCCAAATAGATAGCTAGTATCTGATGCTGTGCTTCCAACACTGGTTTCATAAGTGCTGATGGAAAATGCTTTTAGTTTTCAGGACAGGGGAGGGTCCTTAAAGTCTTTCACCCAGTGGCATCCTGTTCTTACTCACTACACACAAGATGTGGAGATCACTTTCCTGGGACTACCAGAATGACCATCAGGTTAGCCATTGGAAAATATGGGGTTGGGCTCTCTTTTGAAGTAACCACGCTGTTGCATCAGTTGTACCTCATTGATTATCTTTGAAAAGAAAATCCAGCCTTCTCACCATGCCTATAGCCAACAGAATATTGTCTTACCAGATGCATTCCTATGGAGGTGGATATGGCTGTCTCAATCTCTGTCCCCACATCTTCAATGAAGGGGTATTCGTCCTGCTGATGGATTAGAAACTTCGCCCCAGTGGAGGACACCAGGAAGGGATTGTATTCTTCCTCATTTATGTACAAGATGACTTGCAGCCCTGAGAGATAAGGCAGTCTGCTGTGGTCAGTTGCTAAGAAAATACCCGCTGTGGGGCAGCCCCTTCTCGTTGATATTTTGGGAGGTTCAACCTTACGACCCAATGAGTTGTGCTCGCTTTGTTCAAGTCTTGCTCTCCAGCATTTGGCCCAAAACAGGAGTGAAGTGTCACTGCTCTAAGTTCTTGCAAAGCATGAGAGAACTGCTACACTCTCTGAGACATGCACCTGCATACGGTTCTTTTTTGATGGGCTGTTCTGGCATCTAAAGGGATGTTCAGTACCGTGGCTGCTTAAGCTTTTAGGACAAGCATGCAAAGGAAGAGAGGAAATGCCAGTGGTGTTTCTGATCACCTTAACTCTCTCCCTGCTCCAGCTCCTGTTGCTTGAAGTCTATTCTTTATCCAGAAACCAGAAGGGGCCTTGAGGATTGGAAATCCGACCCATTCGCTCCTTTTAGTGGCATCTTGTTGGTTATATGGGAACGCCTTGTGAAACTGATGAACATGTGACAGCCTGGTGATTTTCCTAACTATGCTGACCAAGGCTGCGATGATGTGGCCTCATCTCCCTTTGCCTGCTTGTCTCTTCCCTTTCTTTCATTTAGTAAGCTCCAAGGACATTGGTCTTATTGCTAAGTATAGACTACACCAAGTTCTTTATCTCCTTGGGGGGGTCTTTGCTCTTGTGAGAACCCTTTTATTTCTTTTAAATTTATTTGAAAATCAGAGAGAGACGGGGAGGACTAGAGAGAGATAAAGAAGTCTCCAGTTCACTTGTTCACTCTCCTAAACGGCCCACAACAGCCCAGGTCCGGACAGAGCAGAAGTCAGGAGCCAGGAAGTCAATCTGGGTCTCCCACATTGGTGGCTCAGACCCAAGTACTTGAGCCATTACTTGCTGCCTCCCAAGGTGTGCATCAGTAGGAAGCTTGAATCGGTGTGGAGCTGGGACTCACACTCAGGCAATCCAGTACAGGATATGGTTATCCCAAACAGAGGGCATCCCAAGCATCATCTTAACCACTGTGCAAAAGCCATTCCCTCCAATGAGGATCTTCTCATTCCACTCACTCCACTCTTTTCTCCCCTTCACTGCCTTGCACTCATTGCAAGATGTAGCAACTGTGGACTTAGCTGACCATTTGTTATGTGCCCCCTTTAAGGGCAGCTCTTCCTTGCTTTAGGCAGTGTCCCTGACCCCTATAAGAGTGTCCAGCATACAGTGGTTTTTCAATCATGACTGCAAAAGGAATGAATGAGCAGTTTCCTCATGCACTGAAGGATGAGAGTTGTTCTGACTCCTTCCATTTACCAACAAGGGAACTGGAGCCCAGAGAGGGGAAGTGGTTTGTCAGCAGTCACACACAGCAGAGCTAGGACTCTATAACTCTATGCTCAATTCCCTCATTACTTTTGTCCACTGAGTATGCCCTGCGATGCCCTATGTTGCTGACTTGGGAAGAATGTACAGTGACAGAGACTGGGATTCAAAGCGTGGATTCTGAACCATGAAAGAGCCCTGCCTTTGCCAGTGGGAACACCCCCATATGTCAAATCATGTTTTCTGTGCATAGGATCTTGCCAGAATCCCTTCTTTCCTGCCAAGGTTGGTACGGGAGAATGGCAGTAATGCATGATAATATTGGAAATGATCCTGGTATTACAGGAATTGGTACGGGTAGCAGCAGTAAGGGTGGTCGAGCAGTAGCAGGGATGTTAGTGGAAATGACAGCCACAGAGCAGCCACAGACAGCATTTATGAAGTGATTAGTGTATTATATGAACTGAGTTGTGTGCTTCCTCCCAACCCTGCTTCTTAACCTATAAATTGAAGCCCTGACTTGAACATTATAGTACCGGTTTAAGCATTTCTAATCTCCCAAATCAAAAATCCAAAAATTTTTAAACACCAATATAATGTGACAGATGGAAAATTTCACACTTGACCTTATGGGATGAGTCGCCATCAAAATGAATGTACAATGAAGACACTGTATAAGATTGTCTTCCAGTGGTGCACATACAGTATGTGTAAAGCTTAAACGCATTCTGCATTTAGGCTGGGTTCCATCTCCAGGACATTATGTGTATGTAAACATTGTCCCACCCCACACCCCACTCCTCAAACAAAAATGCTTCTGGTTCTAGACAGACCAGGTCCTAGGCAGACCTAGGCACTTTGGGTAAGGGATGCTCAACCTGCATTTGGAGATAGGGCCTTCATTAAGATTAAATGAGGTCATGGGGTGGGGCGCTCATCTGATAGGATCCTTATAAGAAGAGCAAGAGACATAGCATTCTTTGTGCACGTGCCACGGAAGAAGGGCCATGGGAGGACTTGGAGCAATCCAGGAAGAGCAATCCACATGAGAAACCTGATCTGCCAGCACCTTGGTCATGCCCATCCCAGCCTCCTTGATCGTGAGCCACACCAGTCTCCTGTTTAAGCCACGCAGCCTGTGGGATTTTGCTATGGTGACCAGCACATGCTAGCAGTGTGTCCCAGACCCAATGCTAAGTGTGCTGCCTCATTAAGTCCTCTCAATCAGCTTGTACCAGAGCAATGATGATGCCTCTCTCTTGAAATGTAGTCACTTGCACAAGGTCATGCAGTGAGGGCAGAATCTGTCATCTTCACTATGATAAAGGTGTGTCTGCCTCCTTCATCTCCTATTCAGCACATTGGCCATGAATACCATTTAGAAGCCACCTGCCAAACCATTACTCACCCCAGGTACAACCTAAGACAGAGAGATTCTGTAGCACAAACAACCCCAGCAAGCAGGCATTGTGGCAAAGGAGGTTATGCTGCCACTTAATGATGCTGATCCCACAGTGGAGTGCAAGTCCCAGATCTGCCTCTGATTCCAGCTTCCTGCTAATGCACACCCTGAGAAGCAGCCAGTGATGGTGCAAGAGCTTGGGTCCCTGCCACTCATGTGAGAGATTGAGTGGGTTCTGGGCTCCTGGCTTCAGCTTGACCAAACCCTGGCTGTTGTGTGTATTTGGAGAGTGTACCAGTGGATGAAAGATTCTCTTTTTAAAATAATTCAATAAAAAAGAAGGCAAGCAGGTGCTCCTACTGGAGGATCCAACGAATTCAACACAGGTGCTGAAAGGGAAAATGATGTCCCTGTGTACCTGGCTCCGGTCACACAGGGGAGCCCAGTGTTTCTGGAAGGCCTGAGTACCCTCTTATTCTGCCACCACCACACTTGCTGCCAGAGAACCTCGGCCCCTCCCTGAAGGTTTCCTTACCATATTCACTGCCTCCCATGGATGTGCTGAGGATGGTCTTGTTTGCTCCGTTGTTAAATGTGTAGCAATTCCCATACATAGGATGGTGGAAAAGCGTGAAGTTCCTGTGACATAGGGAAATGGGTTAGACAGAGCTGTGCTGAAAATTCTCCACATATATCATAGAAACAGCCTGGAAGGAAATTCTACAGGAGCCAACTCTGGGCCAATAGATGATGGACATATCTCATATTCTCCTGTCCTCTCTGATAATGTGGCCAGCACATCCCTGGGGCAGATTGGCATGCATTGACCCAAAAGAAGATTCCATTTCTTCTTCTCCCCTTTTCTCCTCTCACCCCAAATCTGTCCTGACTCAGTGTTTCTTGTGTCTGCCCTCAGATTCCTCTGTTCTTTCACCTGTCAGCCCACACTTGGTATCTTCCCACTCAAGGTCCCAGTCCTAGTGGAATAATCCCCAGAGAAAAAATCCTGCCATGGGTGCCCTTGAACCACATGTCATCTGTGATTTTAGAGCCCAACTTCCAGGGAGACGTGATTGCCAATATTCAGTCTTCACATGTGTACTTCTGTAAGCCTACTCCCATGGAGCAAGGTAAGGAATGCTTGGTGTTTAAAGAGAATGAAGCAAGCTCTTCAGATAAGAAGGAACTCTTTAGAATATGCCATTCACCTGCGCAGTCACCACCTAGGATCTGAGTGTTATCGCAAAGTAGGAAAGGTTTGAAAGCTCACGTATCTCAACAGGATTCTTGCTGCCTCCTCCCTCCCCTCCCTTTCTTTTGCCATACCAGGTCAGCGGCTCTTCATGATTGGTATCCAAGTACTAGCCACCTCACCAACTGCTAACATACCACGTTCTATACAGATCATCAGCTGCTTTTGATATACAAGGTGCTATGCTAGATAATACGCACCTCATCAAATAGCTTTGTGCTCCTATGAGTAATTTAGTGAGTCTAACGATATTCTAACTCCACAGCATGGGATACCTCACACACTGGCTCTAGAACCTAGCTCCTGCAAAAGTTGTTTTCCCAAAAGCAGGGCCGGCAAGAGGACCACCTTTTTGCTCCCAAGACCTATAGTTGAGCTGGAGGTGTATGCCAGAGACCCAATGCCCAAACCTAACATGGCTGTCTTTGGGGACTAGCAGAGCAATCTTCCTCCCTGACCTGGCATCGCAGGATATCCCGTCAAAGAAGCAGGTGACCAGCAGCTCCTCAGCAGAATAGCTCATGTTGATTTTCTTCTCGAGAGGCACCTGTGCCATGATGTTCATGTAGTGCAGCTTGTACCACTCCTGAATGGCATTGATCCCTGAACTGAAGGTGTAGGTAGCACAGTCCGAGGAATCATTTGGACACTGTGAGAAAGAGGGGAGACACAAGGGTGAAGCCATCCATTCTATTACTACTGGCCAGATACCAAGGGAAATGGGAGGGATAACTGGGGTGAGCATGGGTTTCCTTTGACCTCTAGGAGTTGGGCTAGATTTTCCTTAAGCCTCAGAGACCAAGAAGGCACTAAATAAGAAAGCATACTGAACCCACTCCCGCACCTATCACTGGCCCATCAGGCAAGAGGCTGAACTATCTTCTGCAGCTGGATCTGGGGTCCAGTTGATGAATGATACTTAATTCCCATTCACTCCTCCTCATTTCCTTATATGTAAATTAGACAGGACATATGGATTCTAGTTCAGTCTCTGGCTCTGTTCCTCTGTGAGATTTTGAGCAACACACTATGTCAACGACAAAATGTTGCCTGGAGTGCAAACCTTCCAGAGCCAGGTGCGAGAGTTGGGAGGAGCCACTTGTGAAACAGTCACGAGAGCTTCACAGAAACACTGTGGTATATATTCCAGATGTCTGAATGCCTGGGGCTTAGACATGCTCCTGAGAGACCAGATGTCCAAGGTTTCATCTTGGAATTGAGGGAAATTGTGTGGATATCCCATAAAAGGGCCAAGAAAAGCTTGGAAGCCAGCAGGGTCCATTTCCAGAATCTGTGAGTAGAACCATGAGACTCTCACATGGCTACAAGAAGTTGCTCTAGGGCTGGTTCCATGGTGTGTAGTAGAATAAGTCTCCCCATGAGGCATTGGCATCCTATATGGATGCACATGTCCCAGCTGCTCCATTTTTGCTCCAGCTCATCCAGCTCCCTGTTTGTGGCCTGGGAAAGCAGCAGAGGATGGCTCAAAGTCTTGGGATCCTGTACCCATGTGGGAGACCCAGAAAAGGCTCCTGGCTTCTGGTTTTGAATTAGCTCAGCTCTGGTTGTTGGCCATTTGGGGAGTGAACCAGCGGATGGACGATTCTCTCTCTCCCTCCCTCTCTGCCCTCCTTGCTATAAATCTGTCTTTCAAATAAAAATAAAATAAATCTTAAGATTAAAGAGTAGCTCCTGTCCTCCCACAGTGACAGGGGCATGGAGAGGGAGAGTGGGGGGCCAAGCTGGCCCAGGAAGGTGATGGGATTCATTTTCGGTGAGTGGCTGTTTCTCTAGCGTCCCCCAAATGAGACCAGAAGAGGAGATGAGAAATCGACTTATGGTCATTCATGAAGACAAATGCTCTAGGGAGTACTGGTGCCCCTGCTGTTTAGGATTTTTCGTTTTGGAGTCTACACTCTAGTTTTGCTCTGGAGGGAGTTTCCTCTTTGGATACAGTTAAGAGACCCTGCCAGGAGCCCAGAACTCCATCTGGGTCTCTCCTATGGGTGGCATTAGCCAAAAAGGTGATTAGGTGACCCATATTTGCCCAACCACATAGTCCCAAGATGGAATTTGACTCTTACTCTGTAACAAAAAGGCAGAACTTAGTGGAAGCTTCTTTAACCTTGTAGCATTATTCAGAATGAATTGATTTCATTTCTTGTCCCTTAGATCTTTGGATCTTACTCATCTCGACCCTTTGTAATATCTCAATGAGATACTGGAGTCTTTCCAGGTTATTTTCTCTCCCTTGAGGTTGTATGAGTGGGCTTGCATCGCTTACAGATAAAGTCACACAAGTCAGGTATATTTCTTCCAATCTATCCATAGGGGCTAAATGGCCAAGGAAATGAGTCCCTGGATCCACTCTCCTTAGCTCATCCTGTGCCCCAACCTGGGAGGAAATGAATCTTACCAGTTGGAACCCCACCACTTTCTTGGACTCGTGGACCTGCATGACATTGGAGGCCTTGTGGATGATGTCCCCACTGACTTTCCGCTTCCGCCCTGTGAAGAAGTCCCTGGCCTTGTTCTTCTCATCTTGATCGAAGAGCAGCAGTGGGACCAGGTTGATGAACTTGGGCTGGATGCCCTCCCAGGATGGGCTCCAGGACTCTGTGTCCCGCTGTTTCCGAGATTTGACTTCTGAAAAGCCATATAAGGTCTTTAAGGCCTCTCTGGTTTCTTTGTCCAAATCAGCTAGAAGATGCCGCACGGCACTGTACCTGTCAAAGTGGGAAGGAAGTGTCAAGGAGGGACTTCTCCATGTTGCCTCTCGTCCAGCTGCTGTGAGCTGGGGGTGGGGATGGGACCACTGTGCCCCCTGCCTAACCTCTCTTGATCAAGCCCATCAGGCCTTCCAGCCCTTGACCCGGTTGAAATGATCCCTGGCTCTGGAATGTGGAGACAGGTTCCTGGGTGACCCTTATATGACATCCTAGGCCTTCATCTCTGCCACCCTTGCCTGCTTGCTCTCAGGGTGTGTTGATGACTTAGCCCTAACCAGCATTTCTGGAGTGGTGACTGTCAGGTGCCTCCCATCAACCAGTTACAGTGAGGACAAGTAAATAACTGCTAACCGGAGTTGACCCAGGAGGCAGGCTCAGTCCCCATTCAACACATTCAATCCCTGTTCCCTGACTGTCCGGGCATCACTGCTGGGAGAAATGAGGGAATGGCTGTTACCATGACAACCCCAGGCACATAGAAGGATGGGACAGGCACTGAGTGACTGAAGAATAGTGACACCATCTTTTCATTTTTTACAGTTCAAATGGTGCCAGCTTCCTTTCAGCTCTCCCCTCTCTCTCCTCTTTGCTGTATGCCTAGACAGCACAACACAGCAGAAGGAATAAAATACAGAGACCAAACACTCGAGTTTGAGCTCCTCATCCTGGTGCTGGTTGTGTGGCTTTGGACAAGTTGCATAGCCTTTCTCCATCTCTGTTTCCTCATTTGCAAAACAGGGTCATTGAAAACTTTCCATGAGTTTCCTTTACAAGCACATGCATGCATGTGTCCAAGGAAATATCCATTACTGCTAAGTGGAATAATATGATGATTTTCTTCATGCTTAACTCCTCCGTGACAAGGTAAGCGTCACTGGGGTTAGTTTGTTGAATTCTGTGTCACAGATCTTCATACCTCGTAGGACAATTTGTAGATACTGAATAAATAATTATGGAATGAGTAACAGATACAGTGAAGGGACAGGAAAAGACACAGACTTGCCGGAGGAATAAATTCTGGACTTGACTTTGAGTTTCAGCTTTGCCCGCAGCTCACAGATGACTCTGAACAGGTTAGTTCCCTTTGATAATCTCCGCAAATATCTCCACTGGTTCTTCTTTTGTCCCCTCTCTACCCCTGAGCCAGAAAACTCTCCCAGATTCAGACCTGCCGCACAGATCATGCTTCCATAGTCCCTGGAAGGATGCTAGAAATCTGTTTAGAACTGGTCCCATGGCTGCCACCAGGACAACACCAAGTGGTGCTCCAGTGTGGATCCCAGGAATCTCAGTCGGGCTGGGCTAACCCACACAATGGTTTGGGGCAGCTGAGCTACTTCTAGAAGTCACCTGGGTGTTGCTTCTGAGTCAGCGTTGGAGTTCACATTCTGGGGAGAGTGAGGGTGTGAGCTTGGAAAGCTGGAGGGAGTTGGCTAAGCTGGATGCAAGGGGGTGTGGCAGGAGAGGGGGATGGGCATTGCTGGCCAGGCCAGCCTGCAAGATCAACCAATCCTTGAAGCTATCCCTTCCTGCCTTCCCTGAACTAGCCCATCCTTAAATG
This sequence comes from Ochotona curzoniae, assembly GCF_017591425.1. Taxonomy (NCBI): domain Eukaryota; kingdom Metazoa; phylum Chordata; class Mammalia; order Lagomorpha; family Ochotonidae; genus Ochotona; species Ochotona curzoniae. The sequence continues at coordinate 12,420,239 of NW_024465421.1, forward strand.
TAAGCGATGAACTGAAAATCGTATAGATTTGGAGCCTCGGAGAGGGGTGTTGACCAATGTTAACAACTAATTCTAATGTTAAATAAAACAAAACAGGGAGGGCATTGTGGCACAACAGGTTAAGCTACCATGGTGGAACGTCTACATCCCACGTGAGGGTTCCTGGTTCAAGACCCAGCTACTGATCTGCTTCCAATTCAGCTTCCTGTTTATGCCTACCTTGGGAAGCAGCAGATAATAGCTGAATCCTTGCCATCCACGTGGAAGACCTGGATGAAGAGCCTGGTTCCTGGCTTCAACCTGGCCCAACTCTGGCTATGATAGGCATTTGGGAAGCAAATCAACAATGGAAGATCTTTCTCCTCTCTCTCTTTCTCCTCTCTCTCTTCCTTGTCAGCTCCTGGGCTGCCCAGTGTCACCCTCAGAGAGGTTAATTTTGCACCTGTAGGAGGCCGGACCTTTGCTCCCAGAACCCTGCTCCCGTTTCTTACTTGTAGGGATTGATGTTGCAGATGGTGACAGAGGGGAAATCCAGCTTTTGGAAATGCACTTTGATGGAGACAGAGACGGTGTAGAAGGAGAAGACGAGCAGGGCACACTGCCATAGGATGAGGGCCACGGCGGTGAGCGTGAAGCCGATCCAGAGCAGGCGGCGGAGGCGGCCACGGGACACCACGATGCGGCGGCAGCCATGGGTGTTGGTGTTGAGGCAGTACCACTGCATCAGCTCCTTGATGGTGGGTGCTTGGGGGCCCCTCACGGGCAGATTCTTCTTGATTTTCGCTTTGATCTTTTCTCCGGGAGCCATGGCGAGGATGGAACTTGCAGGGTAGGTGTGCTGGAGGGAGACAGAGGACAGGGAGGTGAGCTTCTGGACCCCGGCTTGCTGGTGTGTATTGGGAAGTCGGGGAGTCCTGTGACTCCTGACCCAGGCTCCAGCATTCAGAGGCTGTCTCCTTCTCTGTGGGCATTCTGGTTGGGCCCCCTTGTCCAGGATCTTTGCTTTTGTCCACCCACCATTGCCAGAGAGGCTTCCTCCTACTCTAAGGGCCCCGGGGCCTCGGGCTGTAGGAGCTGGATGAGCTTAACCTGCACGTACTGGCTGGACAGGCTGGGGGACCTTTCTCCTGGGTTCCTAGGGCAGCAGCCCTCAGAGCAAGCCCAATCAGCACCTCCTTATCAGGCAGGGGTATTGCAACCCCGTGCCTTATCGCTCCCAGGAGCCAGCCCCCCCCTCCCTTCCGCCCCCAGGGCAGCGTTCCTATCTCATCATGCCCCCCTGGTGCCTAGCAGCAAGTGTGACACACCACATGCACAGCAAGCTTCCCCAGACAGATGAAATCTGCTGAGAATTTCCCAGCTTCCCTTTCTTTTTTTTTAAAAAAGATTTATTTTATTTTTATTGGAAAGGCGGATATACAGAGGAGAGACAGAGAGGAAGATCTTCCGTCCGATGATTCACTCCCCAAGTGAGCGCAACGGCTGATGCTATGCGGATCCGAAGCCAGGAGCCTCTTCCGGGTCTCCCACGCGGGTGCAGGGTCCCAAGGCTTTGGGCCGTCCTCCACTGCTTTCCCAGGCCACAAGCGGGGAGCTGGAAGGGAAGCTGGGCCGGTGGGATTAGAACCAGCACCCATATGGGATCCCGGGTGTGCAAGGCGAGGACCTTAACCACTGAGCCATCGCGCTGGGCCCTACCAGCTTCCCTTTCAGTCAAGTTCCTGGTTAGGTTTTCCTGAGCTCTCTTTCCCTCCTGCTGCATTCTTGCAGGTGGAATGATGTCTGTTTCATTTCTTCTTCTTAGAGTCCAGCCCTTTAAGCATTGCAGGAACGACAGCCTGCAACGAGGCACTGTATCCTACTTCCTGGATTCTACGATATTCGCTTTGAAGAATGCACTTTGGTTACAACATTCAAGGAGAAAATTGAAAAGCAGAAAGCCACATTCATCCATGTGTATTTCAATCACAGACGCTTCACAAAGAATATTCTTTCTAGAAATGAACCATCACACTCTACATGCAGACTCGTCTCCTGCATTGTTAGTCTTGTAAGCATATAATTCTCCATAAATGCATGTCTTAGCTGTACGTGCGTTGCTTTGTGTTTCAACAGTTCTGCAAGACAGGTGCACTCTTCATCTTTCAAGAAGAGAATGAGCTCAGAGAGGTAGACCAGCTATGCACAATCACACAGCTGGATTGGAACTGTGCAGCCTTAACAAGCACAGCGTTTGCTCTTGCAAGGGGCCTGACAGTGTCCCCGGGGAACTGCCACTCACCCCACACCTACCGAAGCAGGCCATTCACTAACAGGACCTGGCACTAAATACAGCAGGAAAGCAAAGGAAGCCTGAACTACTCAGTGTCTAGACTCTGCTGGAGACTGTGGCGTTCTCCCCAAGGCGTGTGTATGGGGGGCGAGGAGGGAGAGGCATATTGTGTCCTTTATGCCTTCCACTATGACAGAGGCAAAGCAGAACACAGTCTAATCTCCAGTTAGGTTTGGGAGGGAGGGGCCTCCATCCCTGCAGAGGGCCGTGTCTGGTATAAAGACTCTGGGGTGCCCCCATCAGGTTCCTTTAGCCAATGCCCCCTAACTCTTTCTCTATCCTAGGCCTGTGAGCAATAGCCCAAGGTTGACAGCTGGACAAAGCAGGAAGCCGTTCAAGTTCCTGATGCGGTGGGCTTGGGTTTATGACAGCGAGCCACAGAGTGTGTGCGGGAGGGTGGGGGTGAGGAACACAGCCTGAGTGATCAAGCTGTTTTCAGCGCTCCCCCAACTTACAGGGTTTGGCTGGAATGAAGAACAGTGTCTCTGGCCCTCTGCAAAATCTTGCTTTTAAATATGGCCTGGCCATGCCATCTCTCAGAACAGTCCCAAACAAACAAACAAAAGTTTGCAAGAGTTTGCTTATAAAACTCAAGTCCAGGTTCAAATCCCCATTCAATAAAAACTGCTGCCCAGGAATGGTTTCCTGGTGTCCTGCTCTGGGAAACATCAACAGGTACTGTGATCCTAGCAGCTCTCTGCCCTCTCTGCCCTTGCCCAGGACAGTCTGTACTCTTCACTGGACCCCAATCCCCTGCACCAGCAATGAAGATCAGAGCAAGTGCAAGAAGGGATCTTGATCTTCACCCAACAGGTAAGCACTGAGCACTGTCCAAAGCGAAGAGGTTGTGGCCACCCCCTGGATGTCAGGGGGCTGCCAGACTTAGCCTTTGCACAAGCGGTTGTGCCTGTCACTGGGCACAAACTCCTCCTGCGTACTTTACCGGGGGCCACTTCCACTCTGGGGCCGGCATCACCATTTTCCTCACGGTACAAATGAATCGGAGACACTGACAGGTTAAGCACCTGGCCCAAGGTCATGTTAGGAAGTAGCTGAGCTGGGCTAGAACCCCATGCTTTAAACCAGAAGCAGTGCCATGACAACCACAGCGGTGTCAGTCATAGCAACTATCCCACACAGACCCCAGGCTCCGCATCTGCGCATCCCCCTAAAACCTGCTGACAGGTGACTTAATGGAATCATTAAACGTTTCAATCAGATACTATTAATAGTCCCATTTCACAGAAGAGGAAACTGAGCTCCTCAAAGGTTGGATCATTTGTTCAAGCCACTCAGGAACAATCACAGGGTCTTGTTTGCACAGCCCTCACCTACCCTTGACCTTGTCTATTCCCCAAATACAGACAAGGAACTCGTGGGATATTGGCTCCACGCTGGGGCACGGAATCTCGGCGGAGCGTGGAGCTGGGAGTCGGTCTAGAGGCCTTCCCGACCACACGCACCCTCTGCCCCTACCCCCAGTCCTGGGACTCCCCCCCGCCCCCGTTGCGTCCGCCCCTGGGAAGTCTGGTCAAAGCCGCCCAAGAAAGGCTGAGCAGCCCGCCCGCGTCAAGTGTTTGTTTTCTTCTGTACCCACAGGCTGGCCGGCAGCATTCCGGAGGGAGAACGGGCAGGTGCCCAGAGGCGGAGAGGGCTGAGCAGGCACGCTGGGCACAGAGAGGAGAGGCAAGGTGCGGCCTCTGACTCTGGCGCCTCTTTTCTCAGTGGAAATGAGAAGACTCTCACCCAACTCCGTGCCCGTCCCGGCCAGCACAGGATGGAGGCCAAAGACTTGGACCCTCCCTATAGCCCCGAGCAGCTGCCTCAGCATCCCGACCACAAACAGTAGCCACTGCTTGGACCTCCGGCGAAGTCATAGCGCCCCGCGGCCACTCCAGCAGCGACTGGAGCAGATCTGACCCGACCAGACGGACTCACTTCTCGGTTCTGAAAGTTGAGGACTCGCAGGTGCACAATCGGGCAGCGCTCCTCTTCTGCTCCTTGGCAGCGAGAGCATCCCAGCACAGCTGCCACTGGCTCTTGTGAGGAAGGGCCTAGGCTCCGCCCCACAAACCCCGCCCCATCCCGCCCCTACCTGTCCAGGTACATTGCCCAGGCCACCAAGGCGGTGCGGCCACCTCGAAGCGCACCGCGACTCGGCAGCGCTTCCTGTCGCCCTGAGGCGGTTCTGCACCTGCGCCCGGCCTGCGCTGCACCTGTTGGCTGGCACCGCGCATCCCTGCTGCCTCCTTGAGGTTACCCTGCTCCCTGCAGCAAGAGCCGCGCCGCCTGGCTCAGCGCGAGCGGACATCCCAAAACAGCAAGCCCTTCCTGCCCAGCCCCGCAGCAATGCCCCAACTCCCTAGTGAGCCTCCCTTGAGGGCGTCAAGGCTTGCTCAGCCTTTTAACTGTGGCAAAGGAGATTAGGACATTGCACCTGGGAGGGATCCTAGAGACCCCTCGGCCACAGTCCTTCGGAGCAAACGAAACAGAGGGGAAGAGGGTGTGAGTGCTCTTACAGGGAGCGTCCCCGAATCTAAGGAGCTAAGATTGTTGCAAGGGATGATTCGGATTTAGGACACCGGGAGGAGAGTCTTCAGAAGGAGTAGCAAATGCTAGTTGCCGGGAAGGGTGACGCACCTTAGGGAGCACTCGGTGATGACCCGAGGGAGACCTGGGCTGCTCTCTGGGTGCCTGGGTCACCCACAGCCCGTTATGAGCATCGAGGGAGTGAGCAGCAGGTGATTCACACACACCCTCTCTCTTTCTGTCTTCTAAACAAATTGAAAATTAATTTTAAATCTTAAGCATTTCAGAGCCCAGTGCGATGGGCTCGATTGGCTAAACCTCTACTTGTGAGCAGTAGGATTCCATACTGGCACCAGTTTGTGTCCCAGATGCTCCACTTCCCATCCAGCTCCCTGCTTGTGGCCTGGGAGAGCAGTCGAGGACGGCCCAAAGCCTTGGGACACTGCACCCACGTGGGAGACCTGAAAGAAGCTCCTGGCTCCTGACTTTAGATCGGCTCAGTTCTGGCCATTGTGGCCAGTTGGGGAGTGAAGCAGCAGATGGAAGATCGTTGTCTCTCCTTCTTTCTGTAAATTTGCCTTTCCAATAAAAACAGCTAAACTAAATTGTTTCAAGAATTTTCCAAAAATACAAGTTGGTTGTATAAAACTAAAATGATAATCTCTGCCCGCCCCTCCCATCATACATATCAGATGTGCTCATGTGTGCATAGTGCATTAGAAACGCATCATTCTTAACCTCTTCACTCTAAATGGCAAAGCACACTTACCTTCTCACAAAGGAAAGCCGGTTTTCCCACCTTGTGATGTATCACAGGCAATTTTCCTTGCTGATATGTGCACCTAAATATTCCATTTGGATAATTTATTTAAGCCACATAACCCTACATTTATTAGTTTCAAACTGCCACAATTGTGCATTATTCTCTATAATAGTGTTTTGTACTTCTCTATTCTCTTCAGATTAGTTTGTACTAGTGGATTCTTTTTCCTGTTAATATACTTACTGAGTTTAACTGGCAAAGCAAAATGAGCAGTTCAGGGAACAAAGCAGGGTATAAAATAGAATAATAAAATGTGTGTATGCCTAAATGTTTAAAAAGAAATTCTCAGCATGGGTCTTACTGATTCGTGGTGTTTGATTTTGCTGGATAAGCATAAGTGTTTATATATATATGAAACACAGATACAGGGGCTGGCATGGTGGCTTAATAGGCTAATCTTCCATCTGCAAACACTAGTTCATGTTCCAGCTGATTCAAGTCCCAGCTATTTCACTTCTGATCCAGCTTCCTGCTTATGGCCTGGGAAGGCAACAGAGGATGGTTCAAGTCCTTGGGACCCCGCACCTATATGGGAGACCCAGAGCAGGCTCCTAGCTCCTGGCTCCAGATGGGTTCAGCTCTGGCCATTGTTGCCATTTAGGGAGTGAATCAACAGATTGAAGATCTTTTTCTGTTTCTCCTTCTCTCTGTAAACCTCTTTCAAATAAAAAAAAAAATAAATCTTTAAAAAAAAATAAGCAATAGATACAGATACATATTTATTGTTCAAGCACAAATATATACAAATGTATATTCATTATAGAAATCTGTGTATATGCTTACATTAATATGTACATATTGCAGAAATGCAAACAAATATATATATACACATACACACACATTTCATATATATGGTCATGTGCCACATGGTGACAGTAGCAGATCACATACCTGACATCACTACCACTAGTGATGTCATAGCTGTGCTAACATCATAGCACGTCATAGCATGACGCATGTGCTTGCAGTGAGGTGGGTGCAACTGAACCTCCTGGACTGACAACTATGTAACAGTACAACTTAGGGGCAGGTGTTTGGCCTTATGGGAGTGCTTGGGTTCGCGTCACAGCTCTGTGCCTGATTCCAGCTCCCTGACATGCACGCTCTGGGAGGCAGCAGGTGAGGGTTCATGAGTTGGGTCCTTGTCACTTACCTGGGAAATCCGGATTGTAATCCAGTTCCTGACTTTAGCCCCAGCCAAATTCCAGACATTGCAGACATTTGGGGAGTGAGTCATCAGACATGAGAATTTTATTTCTTTCTCTCCCTTTCTATGCTTCTCAAATAAAGAAAACCTGAAATGCTTAAAAGCACATCATCTACAATAACATACAATCTATAATATTGAAGAATGATAATATTATTGGTTTATGTATTTCTTGTACTGTACATTGTATCATTATGTGTAAGCAGACTTAAAAAAATTAAGTTTACTGTAAAGCAGTACAATGCTATAACCTGTCATGGTCCACCAATAGCAGCTGTATCTCAGGGGTCTTCCGTCCAGCAGGCCCTGAGACCACCAAGGGGTGAGGTGGCAGTGTTTCTCACCGGAATCAAACTGGTGGTGAGCAATGTCCATTTATTTGAAAGAAGTCACAAACAGGGGAGGGGCCAGTTCTTGCTGTCATCAGCACCCAGGGAGGGGAGATAGTCATTTGATGACGTCTTAGAGACCATGCTGTGGGGAAGAGTGTTCTGAGGGTGTAATTTGAGTGGTTTTCATATTTCAGAGATGTTGTCAGCTTTGTTGCACCATGGTTGAGAAAATGTTTCCAAGGTCTTTTGGTTAACCAAGTATGCCTTAGCATATCCACAGGTCCAGGAACATCCTGCAGAGCTTGGCCAGGAGAGTGGTCCAAACTGATCTGCTTTCCATCCTCTGACATTCTCTGCCAGCCTAAGTGGGCTGGCTGTCATTTCCCTGTTTGCATCAGCACCCGTGAAGGCCCATTCCCACCACATGCATTCCAAGGTCAGACCAGTATGTTGTTATTTTCCCTGTGGCTGGGGTTTGAGTCCATTCATCCAGTCTGGGAGTCTTTTCAAAAACCTTGTCTAGTACAATTTCAGACTTGACTCTTGTCAAGGATCAGACTGTCTGTCACCTATACGAGACTGTGTTAGCTTCTTTTTTAAAGTCAAGTTAAAGTGTATATGCAATGAAGTACAGACATACACACTTATATGGCCATCATCATGCTACCTTACAAAACATTTACAGCACCTCAGAAAGCCTCTTTACACTTGTTCTCAGTTGTCACCTGTGCTAACACTGGTTCATCCTTTCCTTTTGGAAGCACCATTGTTCACATTTTTAAAATATGTGGGATCTACTGTTCATCGTGTCTGGGGTTCCTACTGTGCCCCAATTCATCCTCATTGCTCACCTGGGCCATTGCCATGGCCTCCTATTGAACCTTACTAAGTCTGTCCCCCACAGTCTATTGGCATCACACCAACCAAAGGTTTCCCACAATAATAATAATAATAATAATAATAATAATAATAATAAAGAGCATGTTGCTTCTCTGTTGAACCCCACTCAGGGTGACCTGGAATTCCAGGATAGCATGTAGAGTCATTGCCTCCAACATCACCATCCCATATTGGTGCCAGTTTGTGTTCCAGTTGCTCCATTTCTCCCCCAGCTCCCGGCTAACGCACCTAGGAAAAGCAACCAAAGATGGCCCAAGGGCTTGGTTCCTGCTGTCCTGCTGGGAGATTTGGATGAAACTTCTGGCTCTTAGCTTTGATTTGAAGTAAACTAGCAGATGGAAGACCTCTCTTTCTCTCTCTTAAGTAAATCTTGAGAAAAAAAAAATTCAATAGATTCTTACTTCATTCAGAGTGAAATCCAACCTGCTTATGATCACCTACCAGCTGTCAGCTGACCCGTATGCCCACTCTGGCCTCCTGGTTTACCTCCCTTACTTTTATTCTGCTTCACGGAAACTGGCTTCTGTGATGTTCTACGACCGCTTCTGCAACTGAAATCAGCCTTGGGAAAGTCATTTGGGTTCAAGCAGCAGATCTCCAAATTAGCATAAGCAAAACTGGGAAATTATTAAACAGTTGCAGTCATAATTCTTTCACAAAATCTACATAGTCCATTTTCTTAGGACAATGGGAACCAGGAATGTTCTAGAACCCTTGTGAAGAAAATTTGTGAGCTTCATGTTTTCAAAGCCTGTGCTGGTCTCAGTGGGAACTCAGGATGCATTTGATTGGCCACTGACAAGCCAATGAACTGACTTATTTGAATTAGGTGTTCTTACCTCTGACCTTATCCACTAGTGCCATGAGGATAGAAACAGGTGGAGCCGACATGAGTGTAGAGATTCAACACAGCGGAGAATTCTCAAGACTGTGACTGAGGAGGAAATCTTGAAAGAGAATCCACCCTTCTTTTTATTTTCAATTGTAGCCCTTCTAGTCCAGTTCTTAAAAGGCAATATTAAATGAGACATTGTCCCCTAAACCACAGAATTTTCAGACTTAATTACAAGAGTGATATTGTAGTGGTCACTCTCTTATTTGCTTTTCTACCAATTTTCTTTGCCTCTTATTCTGGAAACATCCCTAAATTTCCTTGGAAACCTATTCAATTCATGTGTCCCAAACTGAGTTGAGCTCATCTCTGGCTACAAGTATAGACCATCAGCTTATCTTGTCGTTTAGCACACAGTATTCTGCTCATGATTGGGCATGCGTCCTGATTCAATCCCTTAAGAGTCAGGTCCATCCAAGAATTGATTGAAAGATTTTAAAAGAGAATTTTCTACTTTACCAGGTAAAATAGGAAAAAAGGACTGTGTAAGCGAAAGACATAAGGCTTTGAAGCAAAGCCAGTACAAAGAAGAGCAGAGACCAGAGGTGGGGACAGCTGCTCCAGTTTGAATGACAGAAGTTGAGTCTTTGTACCCAGCCCTAGTTGGCCCTACCTTCCAAAATTTTCAGTTGTGTAAAAACAGTAGGTTTCCTACTGTACTCAAGACATTTTGAACTTAGTTTCTCTCACTAGAAACCAAAAGAATCCCAACTAACAGAGAGGCTAAATACCCTGACTTCCCATTGGCTCGCAATGATGTCATCCCTTGTTCCATAATGTGAGTGTCTTCTAATCTAGTTCCAGATCATATCTACAAATCTGGGTGGCATTTTTCTTTGTCAGCTGACATGAATGAGGGCTCTGTGTTACTAAATAGAAAAGAAGGAATTATATAGGAAAACACACTGTCCTTGATGCTGTGTCTCTTAGCTGTCTCAATAAGAAACAAAGTTTGTCAAATTATCTCCATGTAAACCACTTAAATTCTTGTGGGCAATGTCTTACAGTCTTGCTATCCCACTACAAATTATAAATGTGAGCCTGGAAATTTGAGTCCCATTGAGTTCATAGCAATCACATTAGGCTTAAGACCTGATTCTCCTGTTTTTACCTTAATGGCGCCCATTGCTGATAATAACCTCGATGTAACACTCTTCTGTTGGCTTCTCCAACACATCACTTTCTATAAAATTTATTTATATTCCTTAGAACTATTTGTGATGCTTCTGTTGACTTTCTGGGTTTTAGAAGGTCATTGTTGAGACCCAGAGTCTATGTTGACCAGTCAGAAGAAAAAGCAGGCAATTTTAAATCTTCTAGAGAGTCAGAGGAGAACTACAAATGTCTAAAGTGGTTTTGTTAAACCAACACCAGGGCTTAGGTCTCAGTGACACATAACTGGCTAAGAGTGGGAACCTAGTGGGGATAAGCAAGCTTGCTTCCAAGTTTGGCTCTTCTCCAGATGGCTGCAGCTCTAGAATGTTTCTCGGTTGCAGGAGCTATCTTGCAGCACCAGGATAGAATCAAGGTTCCTTCTTCATGTGTTCTTTGAGTCGGCCTTGTTGGGTGACTGGCTGTCCTTGACCAATGAAAAATAGGAAGTTGACATCTTCACAGTCAACTTAAAGTGAATTTCTCTTGTTTTTTCAGTGTTGCAGGATGTCAGCTTTAGATGGTCAGCACCTCGGACAGCACCATAAATGGACTTCTTTTTTTTTTAAAATATAGGAAATTTCTAATGAGGAAATGGTGTTTGCAGTTTCGGGGTGGATACAATCAGAAGGATGAATGAGTGAAAGTGATGTCATTCAGCCAGTCTCTTCAGCCTGTACTGTTGAGAGATATCACAGTCAGATCATCTTTGGAACTGCAAACGCTGTTTATGGTAGGCATGGTAAATAAAGTTGCCATAAACACTGACTTAGAGAACACGGAACTATTGCTCCAAGATCAAACACAAAGCCATGTTCCTGAGAGCTTCTGGTCACAACTTTGTTCTGTGTTTGTTTCCGTTTGAAGCTGTCTTATTTAACATAGAGTTGAGTCGTTGACATTGAACTCATGGCCAAGAGATTATTACACATGCCTGAGCAAAGCTGATATAGTGCATTTTGTTTTTAGTAAGGCACCCCTGGTGCTTAGGGATGCAAGTAATAGGTAACACTTCAGTACTATTCTTGGGGATCACTGTAAACAGCAATCTCACCAGCTGGAGGCACAAAAACAAGAAAATTGTGGTACTGAAATAGATTGCAAAAAAAGGAGTACTTATTTATAGTCTGAGAGCAGAAGCAATAAAGCTGAGTATGGTCATATTTGATCTCAGCTGGGAACACACACACATACATTGGACAACTCAAATTTTTTGCTGCTCTCCACATGTCTTTAAAAGCACTGTGGCTATGGATGTTATGGTTACCTACAAATTCTGAAAAGTAGGTGAATTATCAAATTTAAGATTCTGTGAATAAAGAGGGTAGATTTTATTTTAACTCTTCTTTAAATCAGTTTAGGTTGGTTCCACATCTTTTAAAATCTCCTTCCAGGTCTCAGGATACTAAAGATATTCAGAGACCACAACAGTCCAGGTTATTACAATGAGTCACAGCACGATTCTAATTGCTCTTCATGTAGTTGTGTTATAGGGAAGACAATCAGGTTGTTCATCTCACAGAGCTAGATTCTATTTTAATGTAGGGGCTTGCAGCTGTAATTTTCCCCCTTAATAATTTCTTGAGAACTATCCCATCTTTTTTTAATTATTTATTTTAAGGGCAGAGTGATATACAGAGAGAGGAAAAGGTAGAGAAGGAGGGAGGGAAAGAAAGAGAGAGAAGACAGAAATATCTTCTGTCTACTGATGCATTCCCCAAATTCCCAGATTAGCTGGGCCTAGCTCAGGCTGAAGTCAGGAACCAGGAACTCCGTAAGGGCCCAAGCACCCAAGCTGTGGGGATGTCTTCTGCCCAGACACACTAGCAGGGATCAGTAACAGAGCAGCCAGAACTCAATTCAGCACTGATAGGCAGCGCAGTTATACTAGCCCCATGCTGTCTTCATTTTCACTCATCCGAAAATATTTTATGATTCCTATTATGCTTTCCTCTTTGGCTTCTTTGTAATTTTTAAGAGGGCTGTATATAACTCACGTTTCTATGTGAATTCCTCCACTTTATGTTATTGATTTCTGGTTTGACTCTATTCTAGATTGAAAAAGGTATATTACGTAAATACAATCCTTTTGAATTGACTTAGTCTTGTTTTCTGACCTACCTTGGAGTCCAGTCTGACTTGGCACCACTAGACCAGTTACCACTCTAACCTTGCATCTCACCTGTTTTTCCCTTGTTTATCCCACTCCACCTGCACTGGCCCATTGATTCTTTCTGGAACAGTCAGGTGTGCTCCCATTTTAAGGCTTTGCATCTGAACTTCAACCTGAAATATTCTTAGTCCTCATTTCACTTCCTAGTTCCCTATTTCACCTTCTTCTGATCTTTACTCAAGGGTCCCAGTAAGCCCTTCACAACTGCTATATCTAAACGTTCAACCCCTCAGACACATTTTCTGACTTGTCTCTTTCATTTTCTCCTTTGCACTTATTTTCAGCATATACACTGTATGCATTAACTGTTTGCTGCCTGTCTTTCCCCACTGGAACCTAAGAACCTCAACAGCAGGTGTTTCTGCTTGTTTTGGACCCTGCTGTTTCTTCAGGGTAGAGAACAGTGCCTACACTAGGAGTTCAGTGTGTTTTATGAATGAACGAAATAACACAACCAGTTCTACTTTGGGTTATGGTTGTCTGGCTTTCAAGGGCAATACTCAGTACTCAGGCGGACATTTGTCAAAGTAGTTAAAGTACTGCTTGATATGCCCACATCCCATATTGAATCGGATCCATGCTGTGCACATGGCAGACCTGGTATGTTTCAGATGAGATCGGGCACGTTCAGGGTGGTATGGCCGTAGACATGTTTCAGGTTCTTAGTATCAGCCTGACCCAGTCCTGACTATTTCAGACACTTGGGGAGTGAATCATTGGATGGGAGGTCTCTCTTTCTCTCTCTCCCTCCCTCTCTCTCTCTTCTCCAACTCTGCCTTTCAAATAAAAATAAATAAATATTTTAAATAAATCAAGAAAAGGCAATATCAGAGGACAAAGAGGCTTTTTCAGGCAGCAGGAATTTGGGCTGGAGGGTTTAATGAGCCAACACGAGGCAGTTATATCATGACTTATGTATTCTACAAGGGTTGGAATTTGTGTATAAATGGTACACAGAGGGCCAGCTTAATAGGTATCAGACATATACAACGGGTCTGTTAGAAGGGCTTTGGTTTAATGCTTTGCTGTCAGTGTCTTTAAGTTACCAGTAATTTCTGAACAAGGACTCTACATTCCTATTTTCACTGCGTGTCTCAAATCATGTCTCTGGTCCTAGATATGTGAATTCCTTGGATTTACAAGCATCATTAATAGTGAGAATTCAAGAGTCTTGAAAGACGCCTTCCAGTTTTATCTTACAAAATTCTAGACCAGAATGTTATTGATGCCCCCTGGAGTCACACAGGGTGCAATGAATTAAGTTACATTTTCACTCCAAGTATTAAAAATCCTGATTTACTGTGGCTGAAATAGCCACAATATACTTCAAGATGCAACTAAAGTCACACTCAGGTGGAAATTTATGACTGATACATATATTTAAAAGGAATATTTCCCAAGAAGAAAGCAGACAAACTCATCTTTCATATATTACTGGTAGGAATGTGTAGCCATTCTGGAAAAATATCTCAGCAGTTTTGTATATAACTAAGCATGCACTTACCACAAAACTCAGCAATCACACCCTGGGGCATTTTCTCCAAAAACAAATGGAAACTTATTTTTTGACCAACACTTGAACATAAGTGCTGATAATTTTAGCTCGATAGCTAAAAACTGGCTATAATCCAAATGTCTTTCAGTGGGCAAGTTAGTGAAATAAACTTTGGTACATTAACACAATGATGCATGAAGAAAGAGTGGAATAGTGAAAGGCATTATGCATCATGAAAAAAAAATTTTTTTTCAAAAGGTCATGAGCCAGGGTGGGCATTTTGTAGAGTGGTTAGAGGTGCTGATTGAAATGTCTACCACTGTTACAACACCAAATACAATCACCACCCTTATGGTTAAGGCACAGTTCCCATTTAATGCAATGTTCTTTTGCTATTGTGACTATGTAAATATTATTCTGTGTTGATCTATGTCATGTACATGGCTACATTTCTTTGTGTCAGCTTCTGCATTTTCCTTAGCATGATGGTATCTTGTTTTTGTTTAGTTCTATCTCTGTCTCTAGTCCTTTCTAAATTCCCCAATAGAATTGCAAAATTCTGTTGAAAATATTTTCTTGATGTACTCAGATACATCAAGTATCTTTTTTCCCTTCATTATACGTATTTCTCCTATAGCCTTTTGGAAACTTAGCCTTACTGATGGTTCTGTAAGTATCATGACACTTTTTTTTTTTTTTAAAGATTCATCTTATTTATTTTAAAGGCAGAGTTACACAGAGAGAAGGACAGAAAACGGGAGATATTTTTTCCATTTGCTGGTTCACTCCCCAAATGGCCACAGCACCTAGATGCGAGCCAGGATAAAGCCAGGAACCTAAAATTCCATCTAGGTCCCCAGTGTGGGTGGCAGGGGCCCTAGGAGGTGCATGCGGGATGCTGGCCTCACGGGTGGCAACACAGTCCACAGTGCCAGACTGTCAGTCCCCTTTGGCATTTCCTTAGGCCCATTCCAGATTTCCTGTATCCAGGCTCTTCCACCAATCTTTGTGGCTTCATTACTCATTTTGATGGACTGCATTTTCCAACAGCTTCCCGACAAAGTAGTGGGTGGTACATTTTTTTTGAGGCAGTGCATGGAAATGAGGACTCCATGCTCATCCCTGATGGATAGTTTGGGAGAAGATTCTGGATGGGAAACAATATTTCCCATTATTTTGAAGGCATGACTTCATCGTGGTTGGCTTCTTGGGTTGCTTCAGGAATTCTGATGAGATCCTGATTCCCACTTTTTGGGGTGTGTGACTCTCTGGCCCATTTTTTTCACTACGGACATTTAAATGATATTTTTGTTCTGTGTGTTCTAAAGTTTCCTAGTTACACATCTTACCATGAATCTTTTTAAAACACATCACATGGGGTGCTTTTATTTCCTTATGTTCCTTAGTTCCGAGTGTTTTCTTATGCTTCTTGTTGGTGGGGTTTGCTTGTCTGTTTATAGAATTTCTGTCCCTTGATTATGGAAATTCAACGAATTTATTCTATTTTATTATCTTTTCTCTTTCCATCTGTTTTTCTGTATTCCACTTTGTGGGAACATTTCTGCAATTTTATCTTCAAGTTCTTCAGTTCACTTTAGAATTTCTTCTATGAAATCTTTAATTTCTAAGAGCTGTCTATTCTTGTTTTTAATCATGTCATCATTTTATAGATGCAATATAATTTTTTTGTTTCTTTGAATAGGTTAAATAACAACATTTTGAAAATTTCCTCTGGCTTTGTCCTAAATTTCTCTGCTTCTTTTCTGTCTCATTTCCCCCCTTCTTTCCTGTAAGACCTGGAAGAAACTCCCTTATTTTGTAAATATTTGGTACTCCTGAGATGACTGTTTCTCTTCCAATGCAAAGTCCTGGCAAAGCTGTGCATGTGACGTAGGGCTTTCGGCCATAGGGACTGTTCAGAAGGAGCATGACAAAAAGAATTCCTGTCATCCAGCTTTCCCAAAGGAAAGTAAGAATGAACATGAAGGGTCAGCCTTGTGGCACAAAGGCTTAAAGGGTCTTTGCTTGCTTGCAATGCAGGCATCCAATTTCACTGTGCTGGTTCAGGTCCAGGTTGTTCCATGAGCCAGCTCCCTGTTAATGCCTCTGGGAAAGCAGTGGCCTGGGTGCTTGTTATTGCAGGTGCTTGGGGAGTGAATCAGCAGATGGAAGCTATCTCTTTGTGTGTGTGTCTCTCCATTTCGAACGAATGAATAGATCTTCAAAACAGTCCATAAATGAGATAGCATAAGAACAACATAAATTTATTTCCCATAGTTCTGGGGACTGGGGATCCATGTTCAAGGTGTTGTCACATTTGGTGCCTGATCAAGGTCTGATTTCTAGTTTGAAGTGGGTGCCTTCCATAGTGTCCTCACCAGGTGGGAAGTGTGTGGTGTCTCTCTGGGGCCTGTCCCATATAAGGGCACTATACTAATCCCATTCACAAGAGCTCTGCCCCTGTGACTGAGCCACCTTCGCAAAGGGTCTACCTCTAAATACCATCACCTTGAGGGTTACAATTCTCAACATCTGAACTTTAAATGAATATAGGCATTCAGGCCATAGCATCTTCCAGCTGATTAGCCTTAAATTAATCCCCCTCCCCAAAGGTTTATTTGGTCTGCAGCCATGAATGTTTGCTGAGCACCCAGGTCCAAGGAGGAAAAAAAAAAAAAAAAAGCAGATGTTCATTTCTGTGGATGCCCGGAAGTCATTTGATAAAATGTGAGATCCATTTCTCACAATAACTCTTTCTGAAGTTAGAATAAATGAGCACCACTCTAATGCAATAAATAATATATACTGCAAAGCAAAGGCCAGCACCGTGCTTAATGGTGAGGCACCAGGGACATTTGCTGATCCTGTCAAAAACAACGCAGGTCTTCGTCTTCTCATTACTATTCGCAGGATTCTGGAGGGGGCAACTAGACATGAGAAAATAAAGACGAAACAAAATATAGTGAAAAGAAAGAAGCAAGTTCCTAGAAAACCCAAGAAAAGCAGCTGAAAATCATATGAGAAAGAACTGAACTACATCACCGTGGCTGGTTACAAAGATATTTTTATCTGATAGACAAGACAGAGAGCATCATGGCACAAAAATATCCCATTCATAATAGCAACAAATAGAAATAAAATTATTACGCAAGACTTACGGATAAAAGCCATCATACTCTGAAGGACATGTGAAGTCCGTGGGGAGAGATGAATGTTTGGCACGCCAGTGTCTGGGTTTGGGTCCCGATTCTGCTCCCAGTGCTAGCTTACCACTGTTGTGTACCCTGGGAAACAACAGGTGATGGCTGCGGTAGTAGGAGTCTCTGCCATCCTCACGGAGACCTGTATGGAGTTCCTGTCTGTTGCCTTCCGCATGGTTCAGCCCTGGCTTATGTGCGCATTTGGGGAGTGAACCAGCAGATGAGAGACTTAATTCTCTCTCCTGATTATCTCTCTTTGATTCTCAAATATATTAGCTTGAACTCGTCCTATAACTTAAAAAGACACATGTTATCCTGAGGCAAGAAGCTAACAATTGCGATGCTACCCATTTCCCCTAATCTAGACAGATTCACAAAGTATTAGATTCACTTGAGAGAAAAGGTCAGCAAACACTAGGAAGTATCTCCCCACCAAACACTGCAATATAGTCAACATTTATACTATTGTTGGAATATAGTGACATACCAAGGGAACACAATGGATTTAAAAAAAAAAAAACACTGCACAAAGTGCTGTCTACAAGCAGTAGGAGAATGCTAGTCTTTCAGGACTGAGAAAAAAGGC
Organism: Ochotona curzoniae; assembly: GCF_017591425.1. Taxonomy (NCBI): domain Eukaryota; kingdom Metazoa; phylum Chordata; class Mammalia; order Lagomorpha; family Ochotonidae; genus Ochotona; species Ochotona curzoniae. The sequence goes on from NW_024465421.1 coordinate 12,437,860, forward strand.
TGGCCAGTAGCAGGATGGTGGGGAAAGGCCCACCTTATTCCGTCTTCTGTTGCTGTCACAGAACTCCTGGGACATAGGAATGAAAGAGAGGCTTGTTTAGATCATGGATCTGAAGGCTGAAAAGCCCCCAGATCTGGTCGTAGCATCCGGTGTGGGCTTCACGTGGCTTCAAAGGGTGGCAGAAAGTGGGAGAGAAAGCAGGAAACGCAGAAGATGCGGAAGCTGAACCTGCTGTGCGGCAACTGGTCCTGGAGATAAACACCGCGAGGACTCACGCGAGTGGGACATTAACCCACGCTACAGGCTCTGCTCCCATGACCCAAACACCTCCCTTGGCCCTCACCTCCCAATCCTGCCTCATGGGGACCAAGTGGCAGTGGAAACAGATGATAACAGAATCACAGAAGACCTCCCCCTCCTCTTTTTTTCCTGTAAAAATACGTTTCTGAAGGAGACAACGTTGAAAGTAAGAAAATGCCTCACCACAGCATCACATGAACAGACCGCTGAACGTTCTTCCGATCTTGGAGTGGGAAAGGCTGTCTTCCATTATACAAACCATCATGATCTTCTATTTGATTATGTGAGGAAATTAAAACTCCCTGCATGACAGGAAAACACATTTGCATGATCAAAAATATGTATCAATGGGCGGTATAGATTAAGGAATAAAGTAATTCCTACACCAAGTGCTATCATTAACTGGCATGTATACAAAGTGTACACAAACAAGAAAAAATAGAAACAAGGGCCAGCACTGTGGCTCAACAGGATAATCCTCCACCTTCAAGCATTGGTATCCTGTAAAGGTACTGGTTCATATCCCGGCTGCTTCACTTTCCATCTAGCTTCCTGATTATGGCCTGGAAAGTAGCACAAGTCCTTATGACCCTGCACCCATGTGGGGGACCTGGAAGAAGCTCCTGGTTCCTGTCTTCAGATCAGCTCAGCTCTGGCCGTTATAGCCATTTGGGGAGTGAATCAGTGGGTGGAAGATTTTCCTCTCTCCCTCTCTCCCTCTCTCCCTCTCTCATTCTGTCTGTAAATCTGCCTAATAAATACATCTTTAAAAAAAAAAAAGAAAAATAGATAATATTAACCCAGTTGGTCACACTGCTAGAAATATAAATTGGTGTCATGTCTGACTCGTGTTTCTCTAGTCTGGAAGTAAGGAATGGGGAGAGAGAGAAGTGGAAGATTTATTACAGGAGGTTGCATGGGGGGTGAGTTTCAAAGAATAATCACCTGAGTGTTTTGACTAGGGACTCTTGCAAGCCCTCCCACCACTTTTTTTTTCCTGGTGGAATAGCCAATTTTCTGAGAAGGGTGTTCTATGTCCCACCCAAGAATTCAGATGTTGTTCAGTGATAGAGGTACCAACTAGTCAATGTGCTATATGACGGCTGCTTAACAGGGGACACAATAATGGGTAGGATGGATCTGAGCTGGGTTGAAACCTCTGCTGTCCTCAAGGTGACAGACTGCAAGCCACCAGGAGCAGCAAACATGCCTGCAGATGTTGAAGGCCACGGGGATTACACTTTGCTATGGATGACCGGCGGCACTCCCTCCTGAAGTCCAGAGGAGCTCCGGGTGCGGGGAACAACGGAAGGTGGGAGTGGTGGTGGTTTGAACAGGTGCAGGACACCCTGGCGAGGTCAGCTTACCAAAGAACCTCATTTGCTACGGAGCGGGAGGCCAGACGTAAACGTCTTTGAAATGTGGTTGTAAGGTGGCTTTCATGATTTGAAAATTCAAAGGCCTCTTGCTTCCCTCATCCCTGCCTTCTGCAGCAGCCAGGTTAACCCTGTTAGAGGCCACACCTGATGGACTGGGGGGCTGAAGGCAGCGTGGTGCGCGCGCGCGCGCGCACACACACACACACACACACACTTTTTTCCTGTACTATTTTTTCTTAATTGAACCAACACTCAAAAATAGACTTTTCACTTTTTTTTTTTTTTTAAATCAGATGATCTGGCAGTGCTGAGGTCTCATTCCTGCATGGGAACAACCGACTACAGCTGAGTGGTAGCTGCCCCTTTCGAAGGACATAACCGGCAGTTCACCTCTGTCCCTATGGTTCTCAGCCCCTCCCCAGGTCACTTGAAAGGTTAGTAGGTCAATGTGAGACTCAAGATGCACGGCCATGCCCTATCTGGTTCCCAGAATATCTGTGACCTTTGATTGAGAGGTCAAGTTGTGAGACTTTGAAAGCAACTTCCGTTCCAATTGGATAAGAACGTTACCAATCTTTCGAGGTACTGACCATGAAAGACGATATGGCACCCTCGGCCTGAGGTGTAGAACATGAAAACTAACCCATTAAGAGTATAAGCTGCAGAAGGGCAGAAACCACACTACTTTAATTCTTCGACTTAATCCCAGCATTTAGCACATACAGTGTCTGGCACATAAACAGGTGCACAAGTAACTTTTGATTAACTGAATGAATGCATGAAAGGGGTTGGTATGGAAGAGAATGTGATTCTGAGATGACCGTTTAGCCTAAAGTGTAGTCTGGAAGCGCTCTTTCCCCTTCCCCGCGCCTCCCGCCCCGGTTCCCATCCCGCCCCGCCCGAGCGTGGCTGTGTTAAAGCGCTGGGAGGGCGCGTAGGTGGCTGGGAATCTGCAATGCCGTTCCTAAGGGGCCAGGCGGGCGCTGACTTGCCCAGGATCGATGACGGCTACGTGCTCCAGGTGTTTCACACTCTGGTAAAGGAAGGCATCCTGACTCCAAAGCATCGCTGCCATCTGCTCGCCAAATTCTGACACAGATCCCTGAAGGGTCCCCACCACCACCAGCATCCAGCCCACCGCTCTCCCTGCAAGCCTGGACCGTGCCCACACTAGACATGGCCTCCCACAGGCTTCACGCAGCGGGACCGTGCCCGGAGCCTCGAGTCATGGCGTCCAGTTGCAGAGGAGACCTGGTTCCCGTAGTCAACATGGCAGCCACGGTGGCTTCAGCGCCGGGCGGGCGGTGCCAGGAGGCGATCACGTGAGCGGCCCAGCTGGGCTGACCGGAGCGCGCGCGCCCGCCCGCCGGCCGTGGCTGGCTCGCTGGCTCGGCTGGCTCGGCCGTGCTGTGAGGTGTGTGGGGCGCCGAGCGTCCTCCCCGATCCCCCGGCCCCGGTGAGGCGCGGCGCGCGGCGGGATGCGGCGGCGGCGGCCGTGGCGGAGCCGTGGGCCGGTCGGGCGGACGCGGTGATGAGCACCGGCAGCCGCCGCCATGTCCAAGGTAACGGCGCCCGGGCCCGGGCCGCCGGCCGCGGTGGTGGTGGCTGCGGCGGGCGGGAAGGAGAAGCGCTCCTTCAGCAAGCGGCTGTTCCGGAGCGGCCGCGCGGGCGGCGGCGGCGGCAGCAGTGGCGGCGGCACGGGGGGTCCCGGGCCGGCCGCGCCCTCGTCGGCGCGCTCGGTGGGCAGCTTCATGAGCCGCGTCCTCAAGACGCTGTCCACGCTCTCGCACCTTAGTTCCGAGGGCGCCGCCCCGGAGCGCGGCGGCCTCCGCAGCTGCTTCCCCCCGGGGCCGGCCTCCGCGCCCACGCCGCCTCCGTGCCCGCCGCCGCCCGCCTCGCCCGCGCCGCCCGCCTGCGCTGCCACCGCCGAGCCGGTGCCCGGCGTGGCGGGGCTCCGCAACCACGGGAACACGTGCTTCATGAACGCCACGCTGCAGTGCCTGAGCAACACCGAGCTCTTTGCCGAGTACCTGGCCCTCGGCCAGTACCGGGCCGGCCGGCCGGAGCCCTCGCCGGACCCCGAGCAGCCTGCGGATCGCTTTGCGCAGGGCCAGGGCGAGGTCACGGAGCAGCTGGCGCACCTGGTGCGGGCCCTCTGGACCCTGGAGTACACCCCGCAGCACAGCCGCGACTTTAAGGTGAGAGCGCGCGCGCGCCCGGGGCGGACGGGGGACGAGGGGGAAGGGGTGCTGCTCGCCAAGTCCCTGGTGGGGGATGAGCATCAATGCTTGGGTGACTTCCGAGCTTGCTCGGACAGACTGAGACAGATCCCGTTGGTTGTAGGAGAGGTCCGTGCGTTCGTTCATTCATTCGCCATGTGTTTATTGAGCGCTTACTAAACGCACTCCGGGCCCTGTGATGGGCATGGTAGAGGGGAGACTGCCTGGACCCAGAACACCTGGCTTCTCGGAACTTGCATTTTTTGTGGGGTGTGTAGAGCCTGCTTTCAAATCTCGGGGTACTGCTCCTCAGGCAGCCCTGTGACCCCACAGGAAGTCACCCGGCCGGTTTTTGGTATCTCCCTAGTGAGCTGATAACGTTTGTTGGACACTGATGATGACCCATTTTGGACTTTGAGACTGATGCTTGGATAGTGTTGGACCTCCTGGGCCACAGGCACGTTGATGCTGCAGCTGTGTCTGGGGCCCTGTGGATTGGACGCTGCTATTTTTCCAAGTTAAGGGCGCCTGTCAGGCGCAGGTTGGAGGAGGGTGAAGGCTGCTCCTCCGTGGGGGCTGTGGCTCTGGGTGCGTCAGTGTCAGAGAGGGAGACGGTGGGGAGGCCAGGGCTGCGCTCAGGTGTTGGGCAGAAGGGGAAGGTGGTCTCACAGAGCATCAGGCCTGTTTTTAGATGGGGTATGGATATGGTGCCAGGGAGAGACAGTGAAATCTCACAGGGAGGAAATTGATTGCTTTACCATTCTCTTTCCGGCGGGATCATGTGCCAGAGAAGGCCCGGGTTGGTGTTAGACTGCTTCTGACACCTCTTGCTCATTCCCTCTCCATTAAAAAAAAAACAAAAACAAAAAACAAAAACTAATAAAAATAAAGCAACTTCAAGTTGAGAGGCTCTGGCAGGGAACAGCTAGCGTTTAGTAAGGTTATTATGGGTTGTTTCAACTTGTCTTCCATATATGGCAAGTGGCACTGGTCTTCCATTGGAGCTATCAAGGTCTTTTTGTTGTTTGTTTTGTTTTCATATGCTTGTTTAAGTAAAAGGTTTGATTAAAACCGAAGTGGTGATTTAGCAGGAGAGCGTGCGTTTGGGAAGGAGGAAGGCTGCCAGCGAGTGCTCTCCAACTCCTCTGAGTCTGTTTGCTTGTTTTTAACTTAGATTTTGTTTGTATCTGTTTATGTTGCTGGGCTCTGCTGTTTGATCTTGGCAACTGCCATGGAAATACTTGATTGAGATAAGGAGATGGCCAAAGAAGAGAGTAGAGGAGATTGGCAGCTCGCTGTCTATTGTACATTAAACAAAGAAGCCTCTGCTTCTGGAAGCCCCACAGGCCGGTGGACACTTCACAGGGCTAAAGGTCTGCTTCCCACGAGTGTTCTCTCCTGAAAACGTCCCGTGTGTGTGGACATTGCCGTTGCTTTTTATGAAATTGTTTTCACTTCTTCCTCCAGGAACGTGTAAACTGGAGTGGGGTAACAATTCCAGACAGGCAGAGCCTGACGGGCAGGCATACTTTGGCCAGCGTGGACAGATTCTTAGAGGTTGTTACCATTGCCTTTTATGAGGGTGTGTTCACTTATTATTTTTTTTAATCCATTAAGCCGTGAACAGAAGTGGGTCAATAATTCCAGAAGTGCAGGGATTGATTTATGGGCATCCTTTGGCAAAGGTGAACAGATTCTTAGAGGCTGTGTGTGTGTGTGTGTGTGTTTAATGTGATCTTCTGACCCTGATTTCACTCTGCATTCGTTTCTTCATCTCGCTTTTGTTTACAGTCAATTAGGAACGCCTTCACTGCAAGGAAGAAACATCCCTGACCGACCGGGATCGCCTTATGCAACTTGCGTATTGAATCAGCTCCAGTAGGGGACTGGAAGGTGGCCATGGTGACTGGGGGGGGCCCCACAGGGACTCAGTCCCTTTCTGGGGTCTGCCATTTTTAGCTAGTGTTGCTTTGTTGTTCTCAGTTTTGTCACCTCATGGTTGCCTGACGGTGGCAGCTGCAGCACCCAGTCACTCTGCCAGGAAGGCAGGAAGTCATTAGGAAAGTGCAGGTTCTTCCAGAAGCCCCTTTAGCCGGCTTCTGCTATCATCTCGCCGACATGGCCTGTTGTGCTAGAAGCTGGCATTAAGGTTTTCCGACTTTGGTGGAGGAAGTGATTTACAGAAGGGCTTACCTCGCAGGCAGCCCACCACAGTGCCCACTTGCCATGTGCCAGGCCCTTTCTTTTGGGGAAGACACTCCATGCCCACAAAGAGCTACCTCTCATAGGGCCAGGCAGAGTCCCTCAGACAGCCCTTCTCTCATGTTAACATGCACGCAACTCACCCTGGGATCCTGTTATAAAGCAAATGGGCGACTGGATAGAGCTGGAGGGGGCCCAGGATGTTGCGTGTCTGGTAGGCTCTCAGTGAAGCTGCTGGCAAGCTCCAAGGAGCAAGCGAAGCATCACAGAAGAGGCCACTTTGCAACAGAGTTGTGGTGGGGAGGAGGCAGGCTGAGAACTCAGGCACCTCATGGCCAAGAGCCCTACGGAGAGAGGCGAGGGGTGCAGGGAGCCTGCGAGAGCGGGTGGATTGTGAAAGGCCTCTGGGCTGTGCTAGTTCAGAGAGCCTGAATCCCCTGGGTTGAATCCCCTGGAAGCTGAGAATCTAGAGCTGATTTGTAAGTAGGGCAGTTTCATCAAATTGTTTTTTCTACCCCCCTTTATCTCTTTCGATGAGATAAGCTTGGTGGCTCTGTGAAGGCCTGGCTGTTTCATTTTTGTAAAATGTCTTACGAAAGCCAAATTTTGTGGCCTTTATTTTGAATACAAAGGAAGCTGAGCGCTAGGAGGGTGGGTGGGAGGCGGTCCTGTCCGACTCCCTTGCTCCTGTTCGGATAGCTCACGGTCAGCCCCGAACCCTGCACATTGTGGGCCGTGGCAGCCATTACCTGTTGGCTGGAGTTGGCAGAGGAGAAAAAGCCAATTTGCCATCTTCAGATAGTTTGCCTGGAAGTCTAGAAAAGCACTTAGCTTTTCTTTGTGCTTTTATTGTCTTAAAACTTCTCCCCCCCCCCTTTTTTTTTTCTTTTAATAAATGTTTCGCTTAGAATTCATTCCTGCTCTCCAACCACATTGATGTGAACTTGTGAGATCACCAGGTAGGCACTTGTCTGGTTGGGCTGGGTGTGGTAGCGGCTGATGTGGGCTGTTCGCCTCCCAGAATGGGGTGGGTTGACTGGTCCTGACCTTGAGGTGCTGGAAGAGATTACCCCTGGGGACACCTGGATGGCCCCTCGCCCGTTTTACCCCTGCTGTCTCCCTCCCAATCGTGGGCCTGGATGTCTTTGGTCACAGTAGGGTGAGAGTGTGACTGGCACGTGACGGACAGATGTTCTGCAGCCAGGACAGCTGCACACTGGGGCGACCCAGCCTGGGAAGGGCTCAGGGGAATGTTCTGAGCTGCCTCAGCCTGAGTTTTCCAGCCTTGGGGTGACTACCTGCTTACTTTTTTTCTTCCATGTGTGCTTGCAGCTGCGCCAGGTTAAAATTTGGACTTTACTTCCTTAGTAAAACGGTGCGAGTGAATGAATCATCCCGAAATCTGAATACTCAGAATGCCAGTTTAAGGGGAAGTCAGCTTAATGCCTTAACTATATTTAATAGGAGTGTGGGCGCACCAGGTTCTTTCGAATGCCTTGTGCTGTCTAGTACTCAGGGCCCAGAGACAGTTAGCAGGAAGATGAGCGGTGATCTCTTAAGTAACAGAGATAAATTCTGCAGCAGCAGTTTTCCAACTGTCCTCCCCAGGAGGCCAGAACAGAGTGCTCTGCTGACCAACAAACGGTGATGACTCCTTCCAAATGTACAGTAAGCCAGAACGGAATTGATGAATGGACGTTTCCCATGTTTCTTCCCCTGAAATGAGGGTGCCTGGTGGGGCTTATTTATTAGCGGGGTTTCTCAGGTTACAAAGGGAGTACATGTACAGACGGAGAGTGGCACAGAGCCAGCAGTCAGGGGATTACGCTTGCGCGGTTTCACACCGTGCTTTTCCACGGAGCTCGGAAGTGAAGCTGCAGACCTATAATAAAGTTGCCCTGACTTGGAGTATGTTCATGTTTCCCAAGGTCTCCTGCAAAATACTTTAAGGGCATCGCTTGAACTAAGGAAACAGAAAAATAAATCGTATAGATCTAAAACAACAAGTATTTCTCTTCCTATCGGTTTCTTTGTGCCAGACACTGCCACTTGAACTTTAGTACAGCCCCAAGTCTTTGAAGGAGAAAGAAGGCGATAGAATCATGGCGTTCCAGACTTGGCAGGAAAACTGGTTGTGATGTGTGTTGGGCCGCAGCCTTCCTGGGTCAGGGAACAGAGGTGTGCTTGCTGGCTGGAGGCTGCTGGAGCAGCCCGCCCTGGCTGCCTCTTGCCCACCTCTCTCGGACACCCCTGCCTGGCTTCTGCACATGCGGATGCCTTGTCCATGTCACCGCTGACATCATCAAACTTAATCAGGCAGTGTGGGCATGCTGAGACCGGCAGCATTTTTTTCCCTCTGAGATTGTGGTTCTGAATCATGGGGAAAGTTTTCTGCATGTAGGTTTGTGTATCTGTATCTGCCATGGCTCCTTAGGCTTATGTACTTTTGGAAGTCTTCCTTAAAAACACAGCCCTCTGAGTCTATGTGAATGGGTGTGTAAACATGTGGATCCCTCTCCCAATCGGAATGATTATATGTGGCTTCTTATCAAGTTTGGTAAATAGAAATCTTAAGAATTGTAAGAAATCTTCCAAGAGGGCTGTTTGTATAGAATCAAAAACCACAGGACAATTACAGAACTCCCTGTTGGCTGATGCTATAGTGTTCCGTGCTGCTGTACCAGAGTCTCACAGACTGGGTCATTTATAAAGAAAAGACATGCATTTCCTACAGCTTTGGAGGCTACTATGTCCAGTACTGAGGGGCTCACATCTGCTCAGGGGCTTGTTGGTGCAGCTGAGAGAGCTTGCGTCTGCATGAGAGGGATGAGAGAGAAAGGAAGGGGGCCAGACTGGGCCCTTTTTCTGGAGCCCACCCCTGTACCAATGAATCCCCGTGGGTCCGAGTACCTTTCAAACGTGATGATTGTTTCCAACACACACACCTTGGGGGGCGGTCACTTCCCAACCTAGCAGCTGACAGCGGCTACGCTGGCTGCAAATTACTGTTTATAAAGGGGCTGTTTCAGGTTAGCTCGGTGTGAAGATTACAGGGCAAAGGTTCTGGCCCTGAGGAACTCAGATGCTTAAAGGGAAGCAATGTGAAACTGCTCCAACCAGCCGAGCAGCTGAGGCAGAGTTCAGAGAAGGCGAGCTGGTGAGCTCAAGTGTGAGTATGAGATGGAGTTATTTGTCTTCTTTCACTGTGTGTCAGGAAGCAGCTTCTGCAGACTTGAGTTTCCAGCTGCCTGTGCCGCACTGAGCTAGGCACTCCGTCTGGGAGACCAGCAAGGCAGTGAGAACAACGCAGACCTTCCCCTCCATGGAACTTTGATGGTCACAGAGGAGGCAGATGGTAGCATTGGGGAGGTGCTCTGAGCAAAGGGGTGGGGAAGCTCCAGGGTCACAGCAGGGCTGTCCACTTGGGTGCTGGTTGGGCTAGATCGTAGTCTGTTGCGGGGGGCTGCCCTGGCATTGTGGGAACTAGAGTGAAGTCCCTAGCCTTCATCTTCCAGGGATCCCCCTTCCCCACTCTGATCAGGAGAATCAGAAATGTCTCAGATGTGATGATGGCCCTGGGGCAGCAGAGCAAGGGAAAGCTGGTGGAGAACCACTGGGTGGGATTAAGTGGGAAGTTAACGTAGCAAGCCAGGAACGGCTCAGCCTGGAGGCTGCCCTTGCCAGTGATGCCCTTGAGCCTTCCTGAGTTGTGCAGACTGACCTCGGGAGCATGGTGTTTTAGAAGAGTGGGTCTGGTGGCGAGCTGGCATGAAGCTGGGGAGGAGAAGGTAAATGCATGTAGAGGGCAGGTGTGAGGGGAGGAAAGGCGGACCCAAGAGGCCTTTGGTAGGACGTTAGGAGAGCTCATGGTAGAGGTATAGGGATGGCCCGTGCTGCAGGTCCAGGTGGTGGAGAAGCGGTGATTCTCAATAGGAAATTAGGTCGTTTTAAAGGAGAAGTGGTTTGTGGAGCCTGGGGGTCAGAGAGGATCATGCTTTTCATTGGAATATGTGCGGTCATAATACCTCTGCTCCCCCAATAAGAGGATTTGAAAGTTGGTGCAACTTTGGACCAACTTAGTAGACTTGGATATCACTGCATAGAGGTGTGTTAAGTGTACTGGTCAGGAGTCCAAGGCCAGGCCCTCTGGGGAAGCCACCACTGAGCAGGTCAGGAGAGAGGATCTGCTGACGGGATGGAGAGGGGGAGAGCTGAGAACACGGTGAGGTCTGGTGCATGCTACAGTTTGACAACCTTCTGTCAGCCCTGCATCCAGTGTAGAGCTGCACAAGTGTAGGTTATACCCGTTCAGAACCAAACCCAGCTTGATATTTTGCAGACTGGATGTGGATTTATACAGTCCACAGGTTTCCTGCACCAGTCCCGTGTTTTAAGTCGCCAGAATCTAAAGATGAGTGAGGTGGGCTGTGCCCTCAAGGATTCAGGATCTAGAAGGAAGACAGGTGACTAAGGAAATGATTACAGTAGGGTGGAAAGAGTGCTGTGACAGAGTTAAGTGCAGAAGTGCTGTTCAGGGTCATTGCTGTGGCATAGTAGGTTAACATGCCATCTGTGATGCCAGCATCTTATGTGGACATGCGGTTAAAAGCTTTGGCTGCTCTACTTCTGATCCAACTCCCTGCTAATGACTCCAGAAGGCATCAGAGAAAGGCCCAAGTCCTTGGGCCCCTGTACAGTGTGAAGGTAGCTGCAGGCTTTGGTCTGGCTTGCTCCCAGCTGTTGTGGTCAGTTGAGAAGTGAACCAGTGACTAGAAGATCTCTTCTTCTCTCTTAAATCTTTTTTTTTTTTTTTAAGATTTATTTTTATTACTTTTTTTTATTGGAAAGGCGGATATACAGAGAGGAGAGACAGAGAGGAAGATCTTCCGTCCGATGATTCACTCCCCAAGTGAGTGCAAGGGCCGATGCTCCGAAGCCAGGAGCCTCTTCCAGGTCTCCCACGCGGGTGCAGGGTCCCAAGGCTTCGGGCCGTCCTCGACTGCTTTCCCAGGCCACAGGCAGGGAGCTGGAAGGGAGGCGGGGCCGCCGGGATAGAACTGGCGCCCATATGGGATCCCGGGCATGCAAGGCGAGGACCTTAACCGCTTGCACCACCGCGCCGGGCCCTCTCTTAAATCTTAAAAAGAGCTGTGCGGGCTGGCCAGGAAGTAACTGATGGAAGGATGGAGGCATTTAGCAGTGCTTTTTTAGGGGGCAGAGTTCTTTCTAGGGCAGCAACCCAGCCAGTTTAAAGGCTTGGAATCTCCGAGAGCCTGGCTCATCCTGAACATCTCCAGGTCCAGTGTGCACAGCAGGCAGGGCAGGTTTGGGATTGGGCCAGGATGTGGGGAAAGAAGCTGCCCGAGTGAGGACCTGGGCAGAGTGGGATCGGGCAGTCAGTCCTGGGGTGCAGTGCCAGAGAAGAGCATCCTGTGTGCATAGCGCCACAGCCTTTCAGACAGTTTTGGGGTACTGAGACAGTCTTCTTTTTAAAGGAATGGTTGCTGAAGGGTTAGGGCGCTGAGAATGGCTGCGGTGATAGAGAAGGGCAAAGCGAGAGACCAGGTTCAGGCAGCACAAGTGTACATCTTAGCCTCTTGGGTCACACTTGGCAAGCTGAGATGATAGGCATGCTGTCTTAGACATGTTAGAGCTCGAGTCCACTGGTAATGCATGAATGGGGGAGGTGCTTGGTAGTTGAAGTTAGAGATTTGCATTTGATATAAAATCCAGGTGCTGAGGTTAGGAAAGAAGCCAGTGCAGCCAGCATCGTGAGCTAGCAGTGGTCTGTTACTCTGATTCTACTCAGTCGGGTCCTTTACCCATTTGCAGAGCCCTGACGGGGGAACCCAGGCAGTGTGGCCACATCTGTGCTCTTCACTGGGCGCTTTGCTCTCATGTGCCACTTATGTACATTTGGGTACTTGTCCATGTGTGTAGGCATGTGACACAGCTGCCACCGAGGCTGGTGTAGATAATGCAACGTACAAGACTGTCTGCCATGCTTCTAAGTAGCAGACTTCACAGTGTTTAATGTTTAGCATGGTATTACTGCTCTGCCACTGTTAATTTACTTACCCAGGTCTCTTTTATTGGGCTTTTTCTCCATGCTGTTTCCTATTGTAGTAAATATGAATCGTGTATAGATGCAGATGTTTTGTTATTTTTAAAACATTTATTCATCTTTTTATTTGAAAAGATGGTTACAGCAAGAGAGAAGAGAGATCTTCTTTCCACTGATTCAGTCTCCTGATGGCTGCAGCAGAACAAGCTGGGCCAGTCCAAAGGTAGGATCCAGGAACTTCTACGTCTCCCATGCGGGTGCAGGGTCCCAAGGCTTTGGGCCATCCTCCAATGCTTTCCCAGGCCACAAGTAGGGAGTTGGACGGGAAGCGGGGTGGCCAGGATTAGAACCAGTGTCCATATGGGATCCCAGGCATTCAAGGTGAAGACTTAAGCCACTAGGCTATCGTGCCAGGCCTGATTTTCCATTAACATTTTTGTGAAAGGAAAGTGATATGAAGTCAAAAGAATCCATAAGCTTGGGCCCAGCACCATGCCTTTAGTGGCTAAATCTTTGTCTTGCTTATGCCAGGATGCCATATGGGCAATGGTTCATGCCCTGGCTGCTCCACTTCCCATCCAGCTCCCTGCTTGTGGCCTGGGAAAGCAGTCGAGGACGGCCCAAAGCCTTGGAATTCTGCACCCATGTGGAAGACTTAGAAGAGGCTCCTAGCTCTGGCACTTAGGAAGTAAACCAACAGACGAAAGATCTTTCTTTCTGTAAATCTGCCTTTCTAGTAAAAATTGAAAGAAAAATCTTAAAAACAACACCTAAGTTTTTGATACTCTGAAGACATGTCTGGAAATTTATCTTAATGAAACAGTATGGGACTGCACAGTGAAATAACAGGATAAGCCCCTGCCTATGGCACCAGCATCCTATTTAGGCACTGATTCAGGTACCATCAGCTCCACTTCCAATCCAGCGCCCTGCTAATGGCCTGGGAAAACAGCAGGGGGATGGCTCAAGTCCTTGGGTTCCTGGTTCCCAGCTTCGGATTGGCTCAACTCCCACCATTGTGGCCACTTGGGGAGTGAATCAGCGGATGGAAGATCTTCTCTGTCTCTCCTTCTCTGTGTATATCTGACTTTCCGATAAAAATAAATAAAAACTGATGGAAAATGTATGCTGTGAAACAATTACATGGATTTCGAAATTGGTTTGCACTGAATAAACTTATTGCTTAATTCTGTTTTTCTATGAACTTTTGAAGCACATGGGTGTATAGTGTCATGTTTGGAAAACCAAGAAGTCACGCACAAAAAAAAATCGATGTGTTTGACCATAAACTTTGTTCCTCCCTGTGTCGAGTGAGGCGTGCTACAAGCATCAAAAAATCCTGTGTCGAATTGAAGTGCTGACAGTGAATGTCTTGTCTTGCTTCTTGGGATTCGGGGGCACGCTTTCAGTCTTTCACCGTTGACTATAATGTTAGAAACAGGCTTTTCATACGTGGCTTTTGTCATGCTGGGGAGGTTGCCTTCTATTCCCGGATTGTTGGGTGTTTTATCATGAAAGAGTGTTGGATCTTGGCAAGCGCTTTTCTCCGTTCCAATCGAAATGGTCCTGTGTTTTGTTTTTGCCTCCATCATCCCTGTAATGTTTGGTGTATGACGCTGGTCTTTGTTGAAAAGGAGTAAACCCAACTTGGTCATGAAATCTACTGAAGTTTTATGGTTTTAATTTATTGATTGTTTTAATTTTATAATCATTCTTCCTAAAGTATTTGTGAGTATAAAGTGACAAGTTTATAAGTCTTTGATATATTTGATGTAACTTTCTCCGTCTGTGATTCTTTCAGTTTGATGCCTTTGTGTAGTTCAGATTTTAATTTATGTTTTTTTGCTCCTGCTCCTTGCCCATATTGCTTTTATTATTTCTTCTGTGGATTTGGATGTTTATTTGGATAATGTTTGGATTATCCAAACATTTGGATGTTTAGGATAATGTTGCAATTCTTCTATAGTTTTTTTTTTTTCTGTTCTAAAATATTGGTCCTTAAAACAGCAGTTTGGGATTGTGTACGGCCCATGTGTAATTTGGGAGGTTTCTGTTAAGGCTTGCTACTTCTGCTCTGTGTAAGAGCGGTGGAGGGCTGGCGTGCCCTGCTGCCCCTCATCCTCCCCACACCGGCTGCCAGCCTCGGGGTCTGGGGCGCTGCCCTCATGGCCTGCACTTCCTCCTCTGCAAAATGGAGATAAGAGTGTGTCTACCTAATAAGGCTGTTTTGACAACAAATGAGAGAAGAACTTGGCAGAGGGCCTGGGACAGCATCCATGCTCAGCGACTGCTAACCGATGTCACCATTGTTAGCCCAACCTTGTCACCGCCCGCTGGCTCACAGAAGAGGTTTGTGTGCTTGGTGTGGTGACGTAGCTCTGTTTTTGGTATGCTGTCGTATTATTACTGCTTAATCTTCTCTTGCATGCAGTTCTTTAAAAGTGCTCTGAATTTTATGATCCTTGTATCAGATAGTACAAAATTGAGTAATTCTGTGCAAATTTTAGCATTAAACATCTATTAATTTGGAACTGATAATAATTATGTTTACCAAATGCCTTCCTGTCACTGGTAAAATCAGTAACTTTCAACAAAGCAGACCAATAATAATGTTACAGTAACACAGCCACAATCAGCTGATAACAGGAAAACACGGAGAGTTCATTGGAGAACTGGCTGTTCGGCCGCAGAGTGAAGCATTGGGTGGACTGGGTCACACGCTCTTCCTGGGACCACATAATCCTTGCGTTGTATGAACTGTTCAAAAATTAGAAAAGTGGACTCTCAGTGGCGAGAGAATTTTCTTTTTAACCTGTTGTTGTCTGTCTTCCCCAGTTCCTTACAGGCAGCCACTGTGACTTAGCTTTTTTTTTTTTTTTTTGCTTTTTTTTAAATTATATTTTTGACAGTCTTTACATTTGACTTAGCTTTGGATGTCTGTGGCTAGTTTAAAAGAAGTAGATGCTGAATTGGTTAATCTGAGGCCAAGAGGCCATGACCAAGGACAGTGTGCAAATGAGCCTCTGGCACCCAGCTCTGTCGCGACCTGAGTCAGTCCTCTCTGTGATAACTTTGCACTTCAAGCTTTGAAAAAGAAGGGGCGGATTGGAAAAGGGGTTGGCTGGCCTCAGTACGCAAGGTTTTAGGAGGAAGTTGCCTGACCATAGAGAGCTGCCCCCACGTAGTGGCATTTTCCCGGCCCTGGAGACACTAATGCAGTTTTGGGTGGTTCTGTATAGGGTCACACGCCCTACAGTGCATCTGGCTGGGTTCAGTCTATGTTTCTCTACTCGTCTGTCCTACTTCCCCTTGCCTCGCAGGCAGGACCTGTGGCAGCAGTGGCCCCGTGTGAAGCTGGCAGCTTTGTGTGTGAGGAGTGACCCCAGAGCAGGAGGAGAAGGCTGGGATCAGGGTGTCCTTCAGAGGGCGCCCGTTGAGACTGGGGAAGCACAATAGCTGCAGGTGGCTGGGAACGCCCAGTGCAGGTGGGCCGTAAAGGAAAAAGGATTGGAGCGGAAGAGTCCTGGGAAAGCGTTTTTTCAAATGATTAAAAAAGCATATCGTTTTCAGATCCTGTGCAGGGTGAATGAATGAAGTTCCATGGTGACACATGTGGAAAGGAGCTGATGTGTAAACAGAGAAGGGTGTCTCCCCCGAGACATTGGAGAGGCACATGTGACAATGGGAGTGCAGGTGCTTGTCCCTTTGTCCCTCTTTTGTGTGGCGTGAAGTGCTTAGTTGACTGTGCCACCTTTGTCGTTAGCGTGTGGCTTGATGGATTTTTCCTGTCCCCATCTACACACTCGCCACAATGAGGGGCTACTGAATAGGGCAGTGTTTTCTGTTTGTGTAGTTCCCCACAGCTGTTTCCTATAGTAAGGACACTGGAAAACAATGACCTCATCGTTTGCACAAAAAACCCTTTTATATATGGTCGTGGAAAAGAAATCATTCAAAACGGAGTGATTTAAAGTTTTGTCCCGTTGTGTGTGCGTGCGTGCTTCTTGCTTGTTTCCTCCGCTAATGAATCGTTCGCTGGCTGTTCCTCAGATGACCTTTTGTGTTTCACAAACAGCATTTTCACAGCGGAGCGCATCGCATCCGGCTATCTTGGCTTGCACTCGATTGTGATCCTCCTCTGTGGAGAAGTCATTGTTTCATGCTGGGGACCGTGACAGTTCCTAAAGCAATTGGCCAGGCACCCAACATCTGTTGCTTCTTCCCCCCCAGTTGTCGGGCTCCGATGGTGGCAAGCAGTGTGTCCACAAACAGTTTGTACTGCGGGAGGTTTCGTGGGGCTGGTCAGGAGACGCCACCCTGGATGTCTGCCTCCACTTGGAAGAAAGCAGCCTGTCTAAGCTTGTCACTTTAACTCTTGGTTTTCTCATTTCCAACCCCCCTCCCCCCCAAGGTATATTTATTTAAAAGGCAGAGTTACAGGGGCGGGGGGAGAGACAGGGAGAGCTTCCATCTGCTGGCTTATTCCCCAAGTCGCCACTGGGCCAGGCCAAAGCTTGGAGCCTAGACCTGTCTGTGGTCTCCTGTGTGAGTGTCAGGGGTCCAAGTACTTGGGAATCTTCTTTCTGCTTTCCCAGGTGAATTGGCAGGAAACTGGATTGGAAATGGAGTAGCTGGGACTCGAATCCATGCCCACATGGGATGCCAACCTCACTGGCAGTGGCAAAACTTGCTGTACCCTAAAACTGGCCTTGGTATTCTCATTTTTTAAACAAGATTTATTTATTTATTTATTTTTATTGCAAAGTCAGATATACAGAGAGCAGGAGAGATAGAGAGGAAGATCTTCCCTCCTTTGATTCATTGCCCAACTGACCATGACGGCCGGTGCTATGCCAATCCAAAGCCAGGAGCCAGGAAATTCCTCCAGGTCTCCCAGGCGGGTGCAGGGTGCCAAGGCTTTGGGTCGTCCTCGATTACTTTCCCAGGCCACAAGCAGGGAGCTGGATGGGGAGTGGAGCTGCTGGGATTAGAACCAGTGACCGTATGGGATTCCGGCGCGTTCAAGGTGAGAACTTTAGCTGCTAGGCCACTGCGCCGGGCCCCCATTTCTCTTCTTTAAAAATCACCACTTTATACATACAAAATGTGGTGTAAACTTTTAGCTTGGTTTTTAAGCTTTTCCCTGGAGGGGCCCCACCTTCCATGTTTTCATCGGGAGTGAGTGGGACACAGGGAAAGAACTGAAGAGCCAGAGGCTGTGGTTTGCATTCCTGTAGTCCTGTGTCCTCCTTTATGATGCTTCCTCCGTGGATGGCTGTCAGGGACAGGTGGGGTGTCTGTGTGAAATGTCTGGCACAGAGCAGTGAATGCGCATTGCTAGTGTCAGGATCTCACACCCACCTGACCACCTTCCCGCCCTTCATTTATGCCTCATACTTGCACACTTGTCTTGCCTTTTCGCTCTTCTCCTTTGTGCATCCAGAGCTCACCGGTTCTTCGAGGCTCACGTTAAAAGCTACTCCTCCATGAAGTTTCCTTAACTCCCAGTAATTGAATGACTCTCATTTTATTTGAGAATTTTCTGTGGCGCTACTAGATGTATCTCATAATTACATTTAAATCACAGCAAGAATAGCGTAGTGTTCAGAAAGCTCTCTGAAGACCGCAGATGCACACTCAGCAGAGTATAGTGAGCCTTTGGGCACCCCCCAGCTTTGGTAGCTGGCACCCTGCGGGCGTTCCTCTTTCATCGTGGGACCTTTGCCTTTCTTCTCACAGGCTTTTGAAGCAAATTCCAAATATGCTTCCTGCAGAAGTAATTCAGTATATATCTTCGAAAGTTAGGCGTGCTTTGAAAATCACAGTGCCGTCCTCCACCTCAGGACAGTCCCCGTTGGTTCTTCAGTAGCACGAGCCGTCCACCTGTGTTTGCGTCTGCTGCTCATCCTGTCTGGACATGCGCGTGCCTCGGTGTGCGTGCCCAGCTTTCACAGCTCTGTGCTGGGGAGGACCCAGATGTTAGCGGATTGCCCAGTACCCACTAGATTGCTCACAGTCTGTCCATCTCAGTTTTTTTTTTTTCCTCTTATAATTTGCTTGTAGAATGGAATGCTGTTTGTTCGGTAGAGCAGTGTTTTGTGGATTGAGAGTAAGGACTCCTTATTTTTAAAATTTTCAATCTATCATGGATAGTTTGGAAACAAAATAGAAATGAATTATAGATAGTTGACATAAAAATATTGCATCTGTAAGAACAACCCCATTAAAATTATTATGTTCAGCAGACATAGTTATTGTTAATTTATAAATGCTTCTAAACATTTTTTTTTTTTTTTTAATTTCTGCACTTAAGTTGTATTGGACCTGTCCCTATATCATCCTTTGAAGAGCTCAACTGTGGAACTTTCCATAGTGTGAATTTTTTTTTTTTTTTTGTACTGTGTTTGCTAAGATCAAGTGTTTCTCTGTCCTTGTATTTCCGGTAGAATGGTAGTTGATTCAGAGCTGTGAGATTCAAGTTTAAACTTTTCCCCCCTTCCTTCCTGCTTTTTTGGTAAAACTACTTGTGTGGGTAGTGTTGTGAACTAGCTCTGGGAGGCCCATGCTGTCTGTGTCTTCCCTAATATCAGCAGGTACTGGCTCGGGTGCTCCTCCGGGGGGATGACCCATGCTGTCTGATTGTTTCCCTTCACATCAGCAGGTGCTGGTTCATGTGTTTATCTGGGGCTGGTGATGGGTGCAGTTCCAGTGGTTGGGCTCTCTCTTTACTCAGCTGGGACACTTGAACCAAAGTTCTGAGCCTCATCAATAATTGGCATACTCTGAAGTTAGTTTTATTGGAGAAAAGCTAGAAGAAAAATTTCTCGGGTTTTCTTAATTTTATTTTTTAGTTTTTAAAATAATTTCTGGATTTCCAAATATGGTTAGTCAAGTTTTTTAATGTTACAAACTCATGGCTTAAGCTTGTTCTATGTGTTCAACCAGTTACAGGTTTTTTTTTGTTTGTTTGTTTGTTTTTTAATTGGAAGAAGAGAAGGAGAGACAGAGAGAAAGATCTGTCATCTGCTGGTTTGCTCCTCAAATGGCCACAATGGCTGGAGCTGAGATAACCCAGGACAGGAGCTAGGAGCTCCTTCCACATCTCCCATGTGGGTGCAGGTCTCAAGGCTTTGGCCATCCTCTGCTGCTTTCCCAGGCCTTAGGCAGGGAGCTGGATGGGAACTGGAGCAGCTGGGACATGAACCAGTGCCCATAAGTGATTCTGGCACTTGGAGGCAGTGGATTAGCTGGTCGAGCCATTTCCCAGAACCCAATTACAGAGTTTAACCTGATGGTTGTCCTTGAGGTCCTGTGGTTGGCTAATGGGACTTGTTGACTTCCAGATCCTTTTGATATGGTACCTGTAATCTGTAAGGTCAAGAAATTGAGGTGTTCCAGTCTCATCTTGTCCTAGATCTGGAGTTATGATCTGTTTAAGGAGCCCTGGTTTCTTAGGTGCAAGAGTACAGGGATCCCATTCAGGACATTAGGGCTATTTGTGGTTCGTAAGAAATGAATGCTTCATTTTAAAGAGAAATCATATCTATTGCGGCCTTCTCCCTAGAGTCATACTCTCTCCATGCTGAAAGTCCTGTTCCTAACAACATTGCAAATCCTCATATGCATTATCCCACAGTGTACCTGTGACAGAGTAATGATCCCAGTGTAGCATGAGCATCTGAACGTGGTTTAAGATTTAAGTTTTGTTGTTGTCCGCAGCGTTTGCTCGCCAGGACTGTATATTTGCATTACTGTGTCTTATTCACTTGGAATAGTTGTCAGTGTGCTTTGTCACCAGTTGGATATAGCTAAAATCTTTCATGTTGAGTATGAGAGATTGCCCTTTAAAATATAATGTGTTGTGTAATTATGTAAAAAATGGAATATATGGCCTGAAGTAGAATCCACAAAACAGGAAGTATTAAAGGAAATGGCTGTGTCTCTGATTCCTATATTATATTGCTTTTCTCCTTAAGTCCTTATGATTTTTTCTTTTACCGTCTAAATGTAAGCAAATATAGATGAGGGCATATAAAATATGTGTGTATTATTTGTGTGTGTTCTCAGGTTGATAAGCAGTAGCACATTGTGTTTCATTATTTTTCCGTCTTGCTCTTTTCGCATAGCTGATCTGTGTTTGCCAGATGCCCTGTGCGGTGGGTTATGTCACTTCTTGCAGTGTTATAAGGCAGACACACATAGTATTCTTCCACTGCTGCAGGTGAGAAAACAGGCATTTCTGTACAGGTTTGCGATTCTGTGACGCCTCTTGTCCTGTGGGACTCAGTCCTGTGTGCTGAGTGTGTTCATGAGTTGTGTAACTGCTTTACTCTGAGCTGTGATGGAGGCAGAAAGGCTGTTGTTAAACTGCAAGGAAGGAAATCCAACTTCTGGAGAGCAGGCCATGGTTTTCTAGAGCCGGAGGAAGGGAAACGGCAAGAACTGTTCCCTGACCAGAGCTACTTCGAGAAATGACAGGAACATTAAGTGGGAGCAGTCTGTACTCTTCCCCTAAAATAAGAGTTCCTTATTTAAACAGTACAAGGCCAACTTGGTAAATCTCCCTCATTTTAGAGTCTTTATTTCATGGAAGTTGTGATAAATTAGGAGAGCTGGAGAAAAAACAAGTTCCTTTCAAAGCAGCAGCTCATGGAAAATAACTACTGGTTGATGATTTCATGATTTTAATAGTGACAGCCAGAGAGAAGAGGAAAGAGGAGAGCCGTGTGATTTCTCTGCAGTGGAATGGCTAGTGTGTTCATCTAATACACCCTGGGAGGAAGTGTTAGGGTGGGGTGGGGGCCTGGTGGGGCTGGCAGCTGCTTCTCTCAAGCTTCCCCTGGCAGCAGCATAGGGTGGGACCGAAAGGTGCCAGGATCCAGTCCTTTCTGCCAGCATTCTGAGCCAGGAATTTCAACAAGAATTTTTAAGTTGCTAATTAGGAAGTATCATTTTATTGTTTTAATTTGTATTTCTGTAATTAGTGGTAAGGTAGAACAGCCTGACCTATCAATTGTTTAAATTTTTAATTTTTAAAAAATGTATTTGGCAGAGAGAGACAGATTTTTTCATCTGCTGGTTCAATCTCAAAATGCCACAACAACTGTGGCTGGAACAAGATGAAGCCACGAGCCCGGAACGCCATCAGAGTCTCCCTTGTGGGTGGTGGGAATCCAAGTTCTTAAACCACCACCTGTTGCTTCCCAGTGTGCATACCAGCAGGAAGCTGGAGTTGAAAGTGGAGCTGGGATTTGAACTTGCACCGAGAGGATGTGGATGTCTCTGAACCACTGCACCCAGACCCATCGTTACCTGTGCATGGCTCAGGAGCCAGCCCCTGTTGACTGGCAAGGATGCGGTGTTGGCTGTGAAGGAGTAGGATGGGACAGGCCCCTGGTCCGAAAGCAGCTTCAGCCAATTAGGATTTACTGGAATGCTCTGGGTTTATGGCAGTATGAATGTATAATTTATAATGACACTGGCTAGATCTGCTTATAAATAATGTCTCTTGGTTACTACTAATTGGTTTTTCAGCTTTAAAAAATGCCATGGCAGAATAGTGCTTCAAAGCGAGGTCAGAGTGTTTTGGATCTGCTTAGAAGATTGTTCAAAAACATTTTAGATCTGTTACCATCAAATATTAATATCTTGAAGATCAAGAGGATGTGTACTTTGCTTTTTGTGTTACTGGTGTGTGTGTGTGTGTGTGTGTGTGTGTGTGTGTGTGTGTGTGTGTGTGTGTGTGTATGGAAGAAAAACGTGAATACTTGACTTAGTTCAAGACCTTAACTCAACCTTCTGCAGCTCTTTGCCTTGCCCACTTATGCCACCCCTGAAGAAGTGTGGGTCACTTTATTTCCACCCCACAGAGGGGTGCCACCGAGCTGAGTCAAGCTGGCATCTTCTCCTGGCCTGCCTTTGACCAGGAGCTGGCGTTGCTGTTGGTTCTCTTCCCAGGGCTAAGCTGTTGTCTCCCACCGCCTGGCAGGCCAGGGTGGCCTACAAGGACCTCTGGTCGGTGGTTGTGGGCATAAACCTCTTTGGTTTATTTCCTGCTCAGTTCCTGCCTCAGTAGTCATGCAGACAAAAAGTACGGTTTTAAGTCTCTATAGATCTATTATTTTTAAAACAGCTTTATGAAGATATTAGTGATGTAAAAATTATGTATGCTCAAGGCATGCAACGATGATGCTTTTACAACTCTTTTAAACACTTGCAGTGTTCCACAACAGCAGTACAGTGGTTTCTTAGATAGTTGAGTGGTTTTGAAGATGGGTGAAAGGTCGGAATCCACCTGCACCAGCAGAGCAGCTGGACCCCCGGAAGGTGGACACTCCCTTTCTCTTAGCTGAGGGGGCCGAGTGGGGATCCCCAGCCCCCCAGACATGGATGAATCAGTGTCTCCAGCCCTTCCCCCTGCTCCACCCTGAGACGCACAGGAGGCAGCCCTGTAGCCCTTTGCATGCTGCGACTTGATCTTCCCGCATAGTCCAAATTCCTGTGTATCCCTCAAACAATAACAGCTCTAGTAGATAAACTACTTTTTTGTTTCTGGTCCATATTTCAGTCAAGAAAGAATGCAAATTACAGCTGAAAAAAATTGATTAATGAAGATTTATTGAAAAGCAGATAAGCTCCCAGAATTGTCAGATTTAGTGCAGCCAGGGCTCAGTCTCCAGCACATTTTTCTATCTGCCTTGACCAAGTTCTCAGTCACCTGAGAGGAAAAGTCATTTGAAGCTGCTTCATCCAAAAATTCTGGAGAAAGTGTTTGATGGCTTCTCCTTCTTCTTCTTTTTTTAAGATTTGTTTATTTTTATTGGAAATTCAGATATACAGAGAGAAGAGACAGATATACAGACAGAAGATCTTCTGTCTAATGATAGACTCCCCAGGTGGCTGTAGTGGCCAGAGCTGAGCCAATCCAAAGCCAGGGGCCAGGAGCTTGTTCTGAGTTTCCCATATGGTTGCAGGGTCCCAAGGCTTTGGGCCATCCTCGACTGCTTTCCCAGGCCACAGGCAGGGAGCTGGATGGGAAGTAGGGCCACCGGGATTAGAACTGGTGCCCATATGGGATTCCAGCACATGCAAGGTGAGGACTTTTAGCCACTAGGCTACTGCGCTGGGCCCTTGATGGATTTTTTTAATTAGTTGAAGTTGAAAGACCTCAGTAGCTTTGGACAAGTTAGTTCACTTTTCTGGACCCCAATTTTTTCCTCTGTAAATGACAAACATGACAACAATAATACATAGAGGGAAGTTGATTGGAGTAAGTTTTATAGGAAAACAGCGGGATTGAGAATGAGGGCTTGACACGTCCTCTCCTGTCCTGTCTCGGGATGTGGTAGTACCACGGAGCGAGTCCTTTGTACTTTGCCCTTGCTGTTGAAGCGCATGATAGCATCTGTGTACAGTTCCAGAACGTAGGAAATGCTCTGTGGTCTCAGGAAAGCCCATACTCGTCCTGCTCCTGTCTTTAGCTGGAAGGAGAGAGATGAGGGTCGGGAGAGCACGCGGCGAGGAGAGGATGATGGGGGTGTCCTGGGACCCTCACGGTCAGGCTCCCGTCTTTCTATACGGGCTGTGTTTGCAGCACAGACTGATCCGCTGAGTGCTTAGAGGGCTCTTGCTGAGCTGTTGGGAATCTGTGCAGCTTGTTCGTCTTGCTGAATCGCTTGTAGAATATTCTTGTTCATGGATTTTCCTTTTATCCAGCCCCTTCAACCATATTGAAAGCCCTGGTTTTGTGGTTTAACTTACTATAATTTCTTGAAATGCAGGAACCATTGCACAACCCTTAATTGCAGCTTTTTCTTAGAGCTAGCTGTCCTCTCCTAGTCTTCATTTCACCAGCGAGTCTTTGTCTCCAAGATTATGGTATGTAGGATTTTTGTTTAAAATCCAAAGTTAATTTTTTTTTTTTTTTAAATCAGTGCTGCATATATCCTTTACTATCCCAGTCTGTCTAACTCCTGAGTCTGGGATGTGAGCAGCATCTGTGCTCGAGTTATGCTGGGTTGGGCCTTCTGTCTGGAACAGCTGGAATTCTGTGCTAGGAGTCTCACGCTTTTCCCTGTGCCCGAACATGGAAGAATCCAGAGGATGCTGTTCCTGCGGTTTCTTTTCCATTTGAGATAAAAGCCCTTTTCCCTCTACTTCCTGCATTTTCCTTTCTGAATCCCTCCCTCTCCTTCCTTCCCGCCTTCCCTCCCACCCTTGTCCTGCTGAGAAAGGAGAGGGAGAGGGTTGGTTTGAGGTTGGGGCAGGAGGGCATTCCAGTCAGAGAAAGTTGGAGGCTGTAGGGTCTCCTTCACGGGCCTGATGTTGCCACAGCTGCTTGGTACTGCAGCCTCAGTGGAATTTGTGCTTCTCCTGTGCTAGAAGGTCTGCATCAGAGCTGAGGCTGGGGAGAGTGAGGGGCCCAGAGCCCTAGAGGGTGGCCACGGCTGCCGTCTGTGCCCTGGGCTGGATGCACCATGCCATCACATGGCCTCCTTTCTCTGTTGCTGTGTTTTTATGGACCACATCTGCTTTTACAATATCCATCCATTTGTACAAACTTCATGCCTTATGTTTTATGTATTCTTTAGCAATTTAATAGGTGTCTGAAAGATAGAGTCAGAAGATATCCATATCTTAAGACAGGCTTTGGTCTGTTATTTCCCATAGCAGGCCAGAGAGCAAACTTCACTTTTAGATACTGTCTGCAGACGTAGCCAGTTGTATTTCATCTGTTCTTCTCTCTTAAACTGTGAAGACATGCTGAGTATACCTTATCTAAAGGGCTTGGGACCAGAAGCATGTGGCATTTTGCATTTTTTTTTTTTTTAGATTTTGTTAATATTTGCATGAGGATAATGAGCTATGTTGGCGAGAGGACCCAAGTGTAAACACGAAATTCATTTAGGGTCAGTGTACAGCATCTGCTTGTGGCCTGAGGTGGTTGTCTGCAGCGTGGGGAGGACATTGCGTTGTGATAGGCCACCTGTCCATGAAGTCAGATGTGACATCTTCCATCATGTTGACACATAAGAAGTTTCAGATTTTGGATTAAGGATGCTCCACTTCCTGCTTCTCTCTTCTCTCATGTCTAAACAAATAGCTTTGCCCACACAGACTTCTTTTCTTTTCTGAGCTATGTTCTCAACTCTTTCTTTGTTTTGTTTTGTCTATAAGAGGAAAAACTCCAAATACTTTGTTTAAGTATAAGTAAAAAATTTCTTGAATTAAAACTCTGCTAGTTTTTTTTTCCAACTTTTACTTCATTATTTACAGTAGAATGTATAAGATTCAGGTAGTACATTCAGTTTAATATTTTTCTGAAAAGCATTGTACTCAAATTCAGGGTCCACATTCTATTTTTTTGAAATAAAAGTAACACATTTCAGTGATTTCTCAGATTGTATTAAAATGATTATCAATGTTATAAAAACTATAGAATTACAGAAGTATTAATTTTAGGAAAGCAAGCAAAAGAATAAGGTCTATGAGAAAGTAATAAGAAGCAAACTAAAGCCCCACTGTGTGCGGCGTGGAATATAAACTGAATGCTTGCTGGGCCCCTGGAGTGGGGAGCAGGGTGAAGATGAGGAGTGCCTGGGCCCCCCAGCCGTCGGACACACGAGTCCCAGGCTGCACGCATCGCCTCAGTATCCAGCAGCGAAGGCAGTTGAGCTCGACTCAGGTCTGCTCGTTCCCAGAATTTTTCATTTGCTGTGACACACACTGAACAGTTGACTATTAGATTATTCTGCGTTTTGTTTTGTCTGGGAACAAGGTCAGAGGAGACGTGCTCCCCTGGGTGGTTCTCAGTGTCCTGAGGGGTCCAGGAGACAGGAAGAGGAGCTTGGGCATCTGGGATGTGTGCCGTTTCTTTTCCTGATCTTCCCGTTGGAGTGGTGATGCAGGGTGCGGTTCTCCCAGAGCTGTTTCTGTCCTAGTTATGGAGGGCTGTGGGAGGCCTGGTGCCTGTTGAGTCGTGCTGGGCAAAAAAATCTTGCTGAGCAGCCTTCGCACACAGCGATTGGTGGAGATGTGCTGAGTGAGTTGAAGTGATAGTGATAAGAAACAGAAATAAGTTTAATCCCATCCTGATAAAGAATTGAATATCATCTCCACCCATAAACTTGGACAACGGTGTGTAAAATATCTGATGCGTAAGGTAAAGTTTGATTTGTGTTTTGGGATGCTGGTGCCATTAGCCCTGACCAGTGCCCCCTCTGTTCCCAGTAGAAGTAGATAATGAGGGCTCTAAAGAGAAACGTGCTGTCCTCCCGAGCCTGCCCTGACCCAGCCACACACCGGGAGATTTGTTACTCGGCTGGCAGAGTTGAGCCTTGCACTTGACCTCTGTCCTCGGTGTCCTCCACAAACAG
Source organism: Ochotona curzoniae (assembly GCF_017591425.1). Lineage (NCBI taxonomy): Eukaryota > Metazoa > Chordata > Mammalia > Lagomorpha > Ochotonidae > Ochotona > Ochotona curzoniae. The sequence continues at coordinate 12,464,399 of NW_024465421.1, forward strand.
CACCGAGCACACCCGGGCCAGGCTGAAGCCAAGTGCTTCTTCCAGGTCTCACATGTAGGTGCAGTGGATCATCTGCTGCTTTTCCAGGCACATTAGCTGGGAGCTGGCTTAGAAGTGGAGCAGCTCAGATTTGAACCAGTACCTGTATGGAATACTGGTGTTGCAGGTGGCAGTTTAGTTTGCTTTGCCACAAAGTCAGTCCCAGTACTTTATAACCCAAATTACAAATGTTTTCCTATTTTTAAAAAACATCTCTGAGATACTAGAGTGTTAGCTGTCGTGTATCCAGTGGTTCATTCCCTCACATGCCCGCAATAGCTGGGACTTGGCTGTACTGGACCCGGCCAGGACCAGAAACTGGGAGGTCAGGACAGGTCCTCCGTGTGGGCAGTAGGAACTCGGCCGCTTGGCACGGGCCGTCACTGTGCCTTTATGCCTTTATGCCTTTTCATCTCTGTTATCATTTTCTCTTTTTCAGTTTTTGGGCCTGCTTTATCTTTCTTCAGCCTTTCTCTTCCACTTCTTGGGATTCCATTCTCCTGTTCTTTTTCTGGGTGGTCTGGTCTGCTCTGAGGTCCCACCTGGAGGCTGTGCTCCCACCTGCTGTCTTGTGGTTAAGTCTGAGCGACCCCTGCCTGTGATTTCCTCCTTGCCCTGTGCCTGGTGTGTGCACCCCGGGGCATGCCAGTTTTCTTTCCTCACGTTAGGTGCAGCATAAGTTCATGTTGACAACTCCAGGAGCTTCACTTTAGCTTTCCTCTTGGCTTAGCTCTAACTTTCTCTCTGACCGAGGCACTTGCCTCTGCCACCACTACCCCGTCTTGTTTTGCTTTATGCATCCACTCTTCACCTCTCGGCCTCACTGGGCTTTTAGTGCCTTACTACGAGATCTTGAAAATGTATCTTACGTAAACATTTATCATTTCAACACAATCATTTTGAATAAGTAAAGCCTGTTGAAGGTTTCAAGGGAAGCTTGTAATCTCCTTACTGGGTAAGTCGTAGAGTCCTGCACTGCAGAGTGGCGCTGCGGTCCGCGATGGCTTTGTGGTCCCAGCCTTGTGTTGCCCAGAGGTACATGGCAGAGTGTGCAGTGACGTTCACCCAACAGAGAGGTCACCCCGCAATGCGTTTGTTGTAACGTATTGCCACCCTTAAGCACCACATAGCTATCTTCATTGCAGAGGATTAGAAAATACAGAAAGTGAGAAGAAAAGAAAGCATCTCTAATTCCCTCACCTAAACGCACCACTTGGAATTTGTCATCGTAAAACTTTGTGTCTGTACCTGTGTGGGCATGCATACATTTCTAACAAGAATATGTCCATTCTTCACACTACTGGTTTATAGCCTATCTTCCTATTTAACAGAACTGTATTTTTTGTTTTAAAGTGGTTTTATTTCTTTATAATGAAAGTCAAAATGGGGTGGAGGGGAGGGGATCTTCCAGCCACTGGTTCAGTCTCCAGATGGCTGCAACACTCTTCTTCCAGGGCTTCCACGTGGGTGGCAGGTGCTGAAGTACTTGGGTTGTTATCTGCTGCCCTCACAGGCCATTAGAAGGGAGCAGAATCGGAAATAGACCAGCTGGGACATGAAGTAGTCCATAGGAGATGCTGGTGAAGCAGGTGGCAGCTTTACTTGCTATGTCAGAACACCAGCCCCAGCTGTATTTCCCCCCCCCCCCCAGTGGGTATGCCATGTAGTTGTTATTGTAAACTGCTGATGAATATCTTAGAAGTCTTGGCATGCTATTCTTTTTTTTTTTCTTCGTTTTTGACAATCTTTACATAGTTGATTAGGGCACAAAGAGTCAAGGGCTACAGGTAAGTGGATAAGACTGTTGTTTCCACATTATTGCTTTTTTCCCCTGTATCTGGGGTAAAGGGGGAGATAAATCGGGAAACCCCATCCAGCCTCCCATCCGTCCCAGGTCCCCGATGTGGGGCATGCTCCGAGGGTCCTGCTCAAGTGGTTGTGATAATTCTACAGTTCTGAATTGCTGCCAGTCTCGTCTTTCAAGCATGATGAAATTGCTGCATAATCCACTGGTTGACACAGCCCATCTTAGAGTCTCTCTTTGCCCAGATTTTCACTGCCAACACAAGGCTGGAGTAGTTGATTGATTTGTTCTGTCCTCTGTCCTCTGTTGTGGTACCACGTGTCCTCTGCAGGTTCTGATGGACTGCCATATATTTCATGTGTACCTGGATATGCTGTCTACTGCTCCGTCTGAGCCTCTGAGGAGGCTTGCACTCTGTGGCAGACCATGGAACCTGCACTTCTGTTCATTGTTGGGCTTCTGAGTTTGGCAGTTCGTTTGGGGAGATCCCCAAAGAAATTTTGGCTGAGGTGATCCCAGATGAGATTCATGTGTGTACTTGCTAGTACAGAGCCTGGCACAGTCCATCGCCCCCAATCAGCTGGTGGTTGCAATCACTGGGTCAGTTCTGTTTTCAACCCTGTCTTCACACAAACCAATGGGTGTTGCAGCCCGACCTGATTCTGGCCAGCACACACTCAGCCCTCACAAAAACCAGTGGGAGCTGCAACCTACAATAATACCTACCAGGCCTGCCTCCCTGCCCTGGTTCCCATGCTTGCCTCTGTGTATTGCAGACTTGTCTGGTCTGTCCCACCTCCCATTCAGCTCTTCTACATGTCAATGGACATTGAAGCCTAGTTCAACTCAACCAGGCCTAATTTCCAGCCCACGCACATGCTGGTGGGTGCCGTTCTGTGCAGCCAGTTCTGCCCTAGTCCTGGTTTTCATGCTATCTGGTGGGAGTGGTAACTCAAGAGGGAGGTGCCCATTATCTCCCTCCTGGGTCCACTCCCAGATCATGCACTTTCTGGGTGGTTGTGCCATTCAACTTGACAGAATTAGCCCCCGTGCCAGCATCTGCCATCTGATGCTGTGGCACAGCCAAACCAACCCTCACCCATTCTGATTTATGCTCGCACCAGTTGGGACAGTTAACCAAGCCTGGCTCTTTCCTGATCTGGTTCACATGAGGCCCAGACCTGTATTTTTTTCATTTTTCTCCCAGTGGGTATGCCATGTAGTTGTTACTGTAAACTGATGAATATCTTCTCAGAAGTCTTGTCATGCTATTCTTATGGTTTCTTTTAGATCTACTTCTGAAAGTAGGATTGCTGGTTAAGTGGGACTCAGGGCCTTTGGTATATGTTTCTGGGGGTGAGGTTTTTACATTTAGCCTCTGGTTGTACATCGCTATGCACTGAACCTGCTTAAGATCCTGCTTCCCCCACCCTCTGCCCCCCTCAGGAGTTTGAATACATAGCTTTGTTTCTGGAGCCAGTAACTCCCCTGTTCACACTGATTTCTTTACCTGTGCAGAGTATCGTGTCAAAGAACGCACTGCAGTATCGAGGAAATTCCCAGCACGATGCCCAGGAGTTCCTGCTGTGGCTTTTGGACCGAGTTCACGAAGACCTCAATCACGCTGTAAAGCAGAGTGGCCAGCCCCCCGTGAAGGTGAGGACACGCGCTTGGCCGGGCGGTCAGCGAGAGACAGCGTCTGGGTCCTTTTCCCAGACCTCTGCTGAGGACTTGGTGCCTGGGTCTAGTTGATAGCTGTAATGGTGCTGGCTGGGCATTAAATCCAGTGGTTACTTAGAGGGTGTTTCACCCTGGTTACTTCAAGAGACATTGTCCTCAAGGAACTTTTACAGTCTGGGAGAGAAGTACTTGCATGTCTGACTACCTTTAGACTAACACTAAGTAATTCCATCTCACAGAACTGTTTTTAAAATGGAATACATTTCCTTTCTAACCTAGTGAGATACATGCCCTGCAGGTCACTGAAATGAGCATACACCCAAAGGAAGTGATGGAAGCTTTGCTGCTGAGATTGGATTTGAGCACAGTAGCTGAGCCTCTAGAATGTTCTAACTGGGAAAATTCATGAGTCTTTCAACTTTTATACATATAATCGTAATATAGTGAATAAAATGATTTATATAATATGAATAGATAAGACTTAAGAGTTACATCCTCATGCAGCTTTTGAAGTTCTTGATAATTCTGCTTTGTACTTCAAATTTTAAACCTCCAATCTGGTAAATTGTTGTTCTGGTTGAAGGTCATTTTGTGCCAAACTTTACCCTATCCTGTCATGTGACTGTGTATGTGTGGCCGACTCGCCCACCAAGTGGCAACACCCCTCATAGAAGGCCAGACACTGTGTCTTCTGTTTTCTTTATATCCCAGTGTCCTGGACACTGTTCCCTGCGTGTGCTGGCAGAGGGTCAGTAACCAGTGGTCAGAGGGAGGGGCTTGGACAGGTAAAAGTATGGAGTATTATGTGATGAGACACCATGGATAGCACAGTAAAAGATGCCAAAGAATCAAGGCATGGTAAGAAAGTGGTTGGAATCGTTTTCTGGAAGGGCTTTGGGTGGGAGACTCAGTGCTGGGGGAAGATTAGAGAGCTGCCCAACTGCACGGACAGGGTGAAGATGGTCCATGGAGGTGAGTCCCTGTGACCCAAGAGCAGGTACCTGTGCGTGAAGCATCTGCACGAGGTGTGTGCAGCGTGTAATGAGAGTCAGGAACATTTGTGATGTTCTAGGTCCATCTTCAATCAAGAATTGGCACTTCTAGTCTGTGAAATTGTACTTTCCTTCTCTTTAGCCCCCGTCGGAGACTGACATGATGCCTGAGGGACCTTCTTTTCCTGTCTGTAGCACTTTTGTACAAGAACTTTTTCAAGCCCAGTACAGGTATGAGCAAATGGAGTGTTCCTTCTTATTTTGCTTACTGCAGGTTTGGGTGATCTTAACGGGGGTGTCTCACGTTTTTGTTTTTGAAGGTCTTCGTTGACATGTCCCCATTGTCAGAAACAAAGCAACACTTTTGACCCTTTCCTCTGCATTTCCTTGCCAATTCCTCTGCCACATACCAGGTAAGGACAGACTCAGGAAAACAAGACTGCATTTTGATGGTGTTCGTCTTCTGCTGGAGGTGCCTATCAGGTCTTCTCACTTAGTTAGGCAAATCAGACGATTGGTGAAAAGTTGAAGCCAATCTCTGTCAACTCCTCACAGAAGTCAGTTTCCGGGGAAACAGGTGCACAGGGCAGGTAGGCGCTGTGGCTGGTTAGGTGATCGTCCACAGATAGCATTGGGCTGGGAGTAACTTACAGACCGTCCAAAGGCCTTACTGTGTGCTTTGAATTACCACTTTTATTTGTAACTGTTTTCCAAAGTGTCCAGCAGTTGTACTGTTTTAAATGTGAAAAGTGTGTTGTGTGTGTGTGTGTATATATGTATATACGTATAAAGATTTATTTATTTATTTATTTATTTTTAAAGATTTATTTTTATTATTTTTTTATTGGAAAGGCGGATATACAGAGAGGAGAGACAGAGAGGAAGATCTTCCATCCGATGATTCACTCCCCAAGTGAGCGCAACGGGTCGATACTATGCCGATCCGAAGCCAGGAGCCTCTTCCGGGTCTCCCACGCGGGTGCAGGTTCCCAAAGCCTTGGGCCGTCCTCGACTGCTTTCCCAGGCCACAGGCAGGGAGCTGGAAGGGAAGCGGGGCCGCCGGGATTAGAACCGGCGCCCATATGGGATCCCGGGCGTGCTAGGCGAGGACTTAACCACTTGCGCCACCGCGCCGGGCCCTATTTATTTATTTTAAAAAAGTTACCAAGAGGGAAGAAGGGAGATCTCCATCCACTAGTTCAATCCCCAGATGACGGCAGCAGTCAGTTCTGGGCCAGGCTGAGGCCAGGAGCGTCATCCTGGTCTCCCATGTGGGTGGTGGAGGCCCAGACTCCTGAGCTGTCTTCCACTGCTTTTCCCAGTCCGTGAGCAGGGCACTAGATTGGAAATGAAGCAGCTGGACCCAAACCAGGTCCTGAATGGGATGTCAGCCTCATGGGTGGCCACCTCATCTGCTGTGCCCCAGTGCCAGTCTCAGGTGTATTATGTTTTTATTTTATGCCCTTTTCAAAGCTCTTAGCTATTGTTTGATAGTTCTGTTTAGCACCAAATGAAATTTCCCATGTAGCTTCTAAATAAAGGTATGGCTTAGCTTCAGTTTGTGTTGATTTCAGAGCAGGTTTATTTTCCATTTTCTGTATGGCTCATGGATTTCACACTTCTTTTTTGTACCAAAGTTCATTTTTATGTCTTCATTCCATTTTTCTCTGAGTTGTTTAAAGTGCCCTCCTAGCTGAGCTGACACAGGTAACTAACCGGAAGCTCTGGCCTTGGTCTGTGCAGGCCTCTCTACGTCACCGTCGTGTATCAGGGCAAATGCTCTCACTGCATGAGGATTGGCGTGGCCGTGCCTCTGTCCGGGACTGTTGCCAGACTGCGGGAAGCCGTGTCTGTGGAAACAAAGATCCCCACTGATCAGGTAATGGGCCCGCTAAGACCAAGTACATGTGACTCACTAAAACCTTGCCTTCTGTTCTCCTAGAACTTTTTAGAATTCTCTGCCAGTGTTGTTAGATAGAAATTGAAAACTTGTGTATAGTGTTGGGGGAAAAAGAAAAGGAAAGAAAATTAAGCCCCCCAAAGAGTAAAATAAAATGTAAAGAAAAATTTTGCATGTTTCATTTTTATTTAGTTATCTATTTTTAAACAGAAAAGCAATGACTTTACACTATGACCTTCTTGTGGCTTTTTTATAAACATAATTATAAACATAATTACCTGGCCACTCTTAGGTCATCCTGATGAATGGCTTTGTAGAGCATCCCTGAGGGTTAGATGTAGAGCATCAGAGAGGGTTAGAATTCCACAGTGGTGATGAGAGTGGACATCGTCTTGCTTTGGTGTTCTGGCCACAGCACATGCCTGATGTGGTTTTGTCTTCTTAAAGTTGGACCCCCACTCTCTTTTATCTTGTTCAGATAAGAGAAAGTTGCCCCCCCCCCTTTGGGGGTTATATCTTTGTGTAAATTGACCTAAGGTATTGGTAACCTCTGTGAGTTTTGCATAGTTTTTACTCAGTTCACTTACGATTTTATTTAGAGAAACATTGGAAAAATATCTGAGTGCTTAAATAGCTTTCCCTCGATAGCTTCCGGAAAACTGCTGTGCAATCACTGAATAATCAAGGTGTTTTGTACTTTGGCCTCCTGTGGCCTTCCGGAGCGTTACCACAGTAAAGCAAAATACCACCAGCAGTGTCGGCTGAAGGCAGCAGGCATCTCCTTTTTCGTTAAGCCATGTGCTGGCATGTTGATAAAGCATGCATTCCTTTCCCTGTTCTAAAAAGCACATTGATTTCTTTTTTTTCCCCTGCAGGGTGAGTGGTGAGATAGAAAGGGGTGCGGGGAGGAGGCTGCGGTGGCGTGCAGGGCGAACCTGGTTGTATCTTTAAAGCTTCCACTGCTCTCTGGCTCTTTCTGCCTGTCGTTTAAATTGGTGAAATTCTTACACATTTGCTTTTGCCCTCAGCTTGCTGGAGAGAGTGAATTGCACTTGCGTGTTCCCAGGCAGAAAAACAGCATGACCATTAAATTTATTATAAGGAAATGTGCCAGGAACATTCTTCCTGGGCTCTTTATGGACCATGCCAGCAGCCTCTTTCCCCACAAAGAATGCTAGAACCATGGAGGCGACCTTATGCGTCCCGTCCAGTTCTCCCCTTTTCCACTCCTATGAAGGAAACCAGAAAAACCACGAGGGGCCCAGGGCAGGGTGGTGGCAGCCTGGCACTGGAACCTCTTCATGCCTCCCCCAGTGCTGCTTGCAAGGCTGGTGCTGCGGAGCGTGTAATGAACTCTGCAGATCTCCCTCTTGTTTTCTTCCCCAGCGTCTTTCTATTTTGTTGTAAAATACCCTGTCATTTCAGAAATAATGACCAAGCAAGTGAAAGTTCTCAGTATCTTGGTACTAGAGGCTACTGGATTTAATACTGTTATATAATATTCACTCGATTTGTTTTTCATGTGCACATGTAACATTATTTTATAAAATTCACACATTTTGTTCTTAACCTTCCATGTCAAGTCTACAGATACAAGGGAGTCCTTAGGAGGTTTATGAAAAATTTGAACTAGTTTATTATTTCTGTTTTCCATTAACTTTATGAAACCCTAACTTGTAGGGTTTTATAATTCCAGTAATATGTTCCATCAGCTACTATTTCACATTTGAGTTGATTTAACTTTTTTCTAATACACATAGGCATGATTCGTTGACATGTTTTATCTTAAAATTTGAAACTTCATTGATGTGGGACAGTCTGAGTAAGGTGTGGAATGTGTCCTCATCATGAGAGTGAGTGAGTATAGAAGCCGAGGCAGGTCTCACGGTCTCTCCCCGGGCAAGCGAGGTAAGGTTAGACGCGATGGCCGCCTGGGCCTTTTCTCCCCCGGAGCTTAGAGGAGCATGGGTCCCGTGCCAGAGAGTTCAGAAATCAGAGCATGCTGTTCTATCAGTCAGAGGATACTGTGCTTCCAAGATTCTCATTCAAGGTGAATAATGAGGGCTCTGTGAGATGCCTCGGAGCCCTCTCCCTGCCTTACTGATCTTGGTGAATGAGAGCAGTTCCTGGTAGAGGTGGGAGGCCGACCTGTATTGATGCCCAGCTGTTTACATTTTCCCCATTTTTAGATTGTGTTAACGGAAATGTACTATGATGGGTTCCATCGTTCCTTCTGTGACACAGATGACCTGGAAACAGTCCATGAAAGCGATTGCATTTTTGCCTTTGAGACTCCAGAAATCTTTAGGCCTGAAGGAATTCTCAGTCAAAGAGGTAAATGAGCACCTGTTTCCGTCCTAAGCACCTGGGTTTGCAGGTTGAGCAAACACCTGCCCTTTTGTCTGTTACATGATAGTGTACATTTTAAAATAAATTGTGATAAAATACAGAGTGTATTTTTAACTGATGGTATGACATTTATGGTAACACATCCCCCTCGCTGAGCCAGCCCCTTCGGGAAGTCCAGCACTTGATAACATCTTCCTTTACGTAGCCTTTTTGGTATCTTGTGATGGCACATAGGACGCTAGGCTGTGCCATAGCTTTTCTTTCCTAGCTTTTCTTTCGTTTTTTTTTTTTTTTTTAAATACTTAAAATTCTGCTGCAGCTCTTATGTTTAATTTCTCAATTCTGAAATCTTTGCTATGGAGTAGGAGTGAGGAATCTCCAGCTCCTAGGCTGTGAGGAGCCAGTGAAGACATTTGGCCTGCTAAGACAGCTGCAGGAGGGACTTGAAATGCAGCGCATCAGAAGCAGGCTAATTTTTAGGTTGATAACTATACAGCCCATCAAATGATGTTATAAATATGCAAATGGCCTTTGATTTAAAAAAGTTTTTCCCCTTTGCTGTAGAGTTTTCTTGATATTTATTTTTAGGATATTTGCATGTCACTGTTCATTGATAAGGAGCAAAACAAATTAAGACTCTAGACAGTGCCATTTCCTTCACTGGCTGCAGTTTCGGCTGTGCCTGGGGAGCTAATAAGCCTATTTTCCCTTTGTGTTCGGAGGGTCATGGGAGCGATTGTGAATTTGAGACTTGCCAAGCAACTCAAGTTTTGTTCCTGGCTTTAGTGTTCCTGAAGGTTCTTCTGGGTCTCCTCTTCATTTTGCTCTGCCCCAGTGGCTGTTACCACCTCAAGTAGTACCTGGGAATCAGTCAGAAATGCAGCTTCTTGGACCTCACCCCAGACCAAATGAATGAGACACTCTGGGACCGGGGCCCAGCACTCTGTTTTCAATAATTCCTGTAGGTGGTTTTACAAACTAAAGTTATGAGAAATACTGCTCCACCCAGCCTTATCAGTATTTTCTACTGCCTTGGTTTTTAGAACTAACTTTCCTGCCAGCCTCATTTTTCTTCTACTTCTGTTTCCATTCCCTGACTTTGACTTGGCTGCTGGAATTGCTACAAACAAAACAGAGGGAGAAAGAGAGAGAGAGACTATAAATCATACATTCACTGTTTCATTCTCCCAGTGACTGCAAAACCAGGTCTGGGCCAGGATTCTGGGTCTCCCACAGGAGACCGGGGCTCTGGTCTGCTGTCCTCCAGGCGTGTTGTCAGGAAGCTGGATCAGAAAGCAGAGCACGTGACGCTTGGACCAATATTCTGGTATCTGATGCTGTGCATGCTGCTCCCCCCTGCCAGGCAGCTTGTTATACTTAGCATTTCTTTCTTAAATGGGTTCTTCCGATATTTCTTTTAACAAAAAACAAAACAGACAAACCAAAAAACCTCCTACAATTAAGGAGGTAGAGAAAAAAGTTTGCAGTTGTAGAAATGTTTGAAGATGCTTAGGATGCGAAGTTGAGAGGGTTTCTGACGGTAAGGAGAGGTCATGGCCCAGATGCTAAGTGGAAGCAGCACACTTTAATATGACAGAAATAATGTGCTCTGGGTTATACACTGGCATTAAGGACACATACAAAGAACAGTGACTTCAGCATTAGGAATTTTAAAAGGCTTCCTATTATATCACCATTATTTACTATTGTTTAGGCTGTTCTGGCCAGTGCAATAAAACAGGAAAAGCAGTGAGGAATCATTGTTGACCTAAGGTAGTTCTTGTTGGGACTGGCAGTTGTTCATTCTCTCTTTCTCTCTCTGCTTGTTTAGACATGAAACAGCTTAATGTATTGACAAGAGATGGGAGTGGCAGGGATGGGATGGAACGGGGAGAGAGCTGCTCTTTTGGGGCAGACTTGGCAGATCTCAGCCTCTGGGAGATTACCAGGTGCATTTGAGGGTCCTTTAAGGACCACAACTGGCCCTGCCAAAGCCTGGGAGGCAGAGATGCAAGCCCCAGAGCCCTCGCCTGCTGCCTCCAAGGGTAGCTCAGCCTGCTGCTAGCTTGCTGATGACAGCAAAGATGACAGGATGCGGGTGTCCCTGCTACAGGACACCTGCTACATCACACACCTGCCCTGGTAGTTTTACACTTTTTATGACTCTTCTGATTTATCCTTTTAAAGCTAAATTGCAGGATAATTTTTTTTCAAGTCTCCTGAATGCCTTTAGGATTGGATAAAATGTGTAGAATTACCCAGGAGATGGTACCCTTCTCACAGCACTGAGCTGTCTGCACTTATTTATGCCCTTTGTGGAAGTTCTGCGACTTCCCCATCTAGGGGAACTGGCACCGATATGGGATGCTGGCGCCAAACATGGAGGATTAGCCTACTGTACCACGGCGCCAACCCAACATTCAAAATTTTTACTGTATGAAGTAGGGCTCCAGGTCCCTTCATTTAATGTGTACATGTTTGATGTCCCAGATCATTTGCCAAAGTAACGATTCTTTCCTATTTGGATGGTCTTGGTGCCCCTGCTGAAAGCTTCCGCTCAGTGTCTCCTTTGTGTTATCCGCCTGCCTCAGATGTCTCTTGTGCCTTTCCTTCCCTCTCCTCTTGGTGATTTGTTGGTTGCCTTTGTCAGTTTGTTAGGTGCCAGGTTAGGGTTGAGTTCCCTCTACTCATGTTGACCTTAGCTGCTTTCTAACAGGGCTCTGTTCCAGTGTTATACCTCCTGATGCCGTGCTTTCATATGTATACTTTGCTAAATGGTTTTCTGCTTTTATTGTATTAGGATAAAAAATACCTGCCCATCAGCGTTGTTCAGAAGCTTTTTTCCTCTCGTCCCCACCCCCTCGCCTCTGATGCTTGCTTGCCTGTCCTTCGTAGTGTCTGCTAATCTTTTGCACCAGCATGTTATGATGAAACAGCGTGCTTTCTCCAGTTTCTTCAACAGGATACTGAAATTTGCGAGGGTTGGGTTGCTTTTTCCTTTGTCTCTCTGTGGTCAGTAATTCAGTACAGTTCCCAGTGTGTAGCAAGAACCCAGCTCATGTTTATTCAGCTGGAAGTTTCCCCAGATTCCCTTATCCACCTGCGCTGCTCAGGGACAGCACCATGCTTCTGTTCACAAGCGAATTTGGTGAGTCCAGTGTCTAGCCAGGGCATGCTGTCGTTGGATAAATACATGACTGCCGAGTGTGTGTCCATCTCTGCTCCCAAGGTCCTCCAGAGGTTTTGTTGGGCCAGGTCATGCTGCTGCTTTCCTGACTGAGGGAGTGAGGAGCTGAGAGCTGGGCTGCAGTTTAACGGTTCTGGGTCACACAGCAAACAGCACTTTGAACCGAGCTTGCTTTCTATGTAGAGAGGTGACATGCTTCATCTTCTAGAAGCACAGGTGCTGCCCATCCGTACTTCTGCCAAGAGTCTGGGAAATGAGGTAATTCGTTGTCTCCAGTTCGGACTTCTATTATTTTTAATTTTTTTAAAACCAGATTTCAAGAGCTGATAAATTGCCTGTTGCTTGTCTGTTTTTTTGGTTTTTTTTTTGTTTTTTTTTACATTTAAGCTTGCATACCCCTCCAGTTGCTTGGTAATGCTTCAACTTTGCTTATTTCTAATTTATCTCTCTCTCCCTGTGTGTGTGTGTTTTAACTGGCATTTATTTGAGCATTTGAGTATAAGCTATGTACTTGTTATATTAGACTGCTTTCATGCTGATGTATCTTAATAGGTTCTACAGGTCTTTTATTGATGGATCCTTGGGTGTTTGCCAGAATTCTGCTCTGACTGCTCTTGCATTAACCATTTTGACTTAGTCCTCTGTTGATGTAATTCTTATGAAAGTGTTGGGAGGGCTTCTTTCTTCTGCCTTCCAGTTGGGAAATCATTTTCTGAAGGTGTCCTTCTACAGGGTTGAAGGAGTAAATGTGTATTTGCTCAGGTACTTTTGAGCTCCTACTAAGCGCAGGTCTTGTGCTGCATGCTGAATTGCCGCATAGCTCTGAACGACAGGGATTTGTACTGCTGGGCACTTCGGAAGGTCTGTCGGATATTTGTCCACTTTCCTGGGTGTTGATCTGGTATAGGCGACTGTCTTAGAGTGGCCTGTTGTCATCTTGGCTCTGGGTCTAGTTGATGCAGTTTATCTCATTTCTTCTCAGACAGACAGAAATCTTCTATCTGCTGGTTTACTCTCTAAGTGGCTGCAAAGGCTGAGCTGAGCTGAGCTGGCCAGCATTGTAGGCAGAGGCTTATTAACCTACTCTGCCACACCGCTGTCCCTTCCAGTCTGGCTCTGTAATCATGGAGAGGCCACTGCTGTTGGACCATTGACAACTATTCTGCATGTTCTTGTCTGTACTTACTTGACGGATAGTGGCATGGCCTCACCTGGAATATTTTCTGCTGTAATATCTTGGCAGACTTGCATTTCTCACACTGTATCTAACATTCACCAAAGTGTAGAGTTTTAATTTTCAGCTTACAAGACAAGTAAGACTAGTTTAAAAGGAATAATGGATACTAAAGAAATTATCTTCATGGCTAGATAGGTAATCTCACAGTAGACCATTTGTTCAGTTTCCTTGGGGCAGCTTAAATAACATGATGACAGTTTCTTATTTTCTCTGTTGGATACATTTCTTTGTGATGAATGAATGAAAAGAATTTCAAAGAGGTGTTTTCATTTCGAAGAGTTGTTTTTATTCCATTTCAGGAATTCACTTAAACAACAATCTAAACCACTTGAAATTTGGCCTGGATCATCACAGACTGTCCTCGCCTACACAGACAGCACCAAAGCCAGGGAAAACGGATCTGCCCAGCACCAGAGCAGGAAACGACAAGATTGTTCTGTTGGTGTGCAACCGGGCCTGTACCGGGCAGCAGGGGAAAAGGTAAAAACTGCTCATTTCCAGTCATGAGCAAGACTTTTAAGGATTCTAGTATTTTCCAGTGTTTTACATAGCAGAGGTGTAAAGTCCTTGCTTTTTAGTGGTGCAGTTTTGATTCTGGTGTTACAAACGATGCATGTTTACCTGGATGTGAATGAGCGTGTGCCTGCTGTGTTAGAATGTGATGGCTGCCTGTGAAGGCTATGTTTACCCGAGTTGAGGCTCGGAGTGGGGAGCTGGCCACATTGCTCTGATGGCATCTGAGTGCAGGGGTTCCTAGAACTCACCTCGTTTTTAAAAGCTCACTTCATGTGTGTGTTTGCAATTCAGGCTTCTCTTGGGGCTCTAGACCTTTCTCCGGTTATTTTCCTAAAGGCTTGTCACAAAAGTTGTCATTCTGAATGTATCTGCTTGGCTGGGAGGTGGCCCTGAAGCCTGCATACCAGTCTGAACTCATTGTTGCTCTGTGTACTGCTAAAACTGGCCCTCCAGTGTTCTCCCGTCACAGCAGATGGCACCACTGCTCACTCAGCTTCCCACGTCAGAAAGGTGGGCACTGGCAGTCTCTCAGATCTGCCTGCCTTCTGTTTGTAAAGTGACGTCATCACAGTAGTGCAGTGTAACCCGAGTAATCACAAGGGGAAGATAGTGTTTTGGAGAGAAAAGGCTCTAATATTTGTGTCATGATTTTTTGTTTGCCTCTTATAAGTTTGTTCATTGGGAAGTAAGATAATTGTAAAAGATGTTGATTAGTTTATCTGGGGAATTCATGAGTGTTTATTTTATTGTGTCAGCTGTTCTTTTATTTTTATTGAAATGGCAGATTTACAGAGAGAAAGAGAAACAGACAGAGAAATATCTTTTAACCACTGGTTCACTCCCCAAATGGCCGCAATGGCCAGATCTGAGCCAATTTGAAGCCAGGAGCCAAGAGCTTCTTCCACGTCTCCTGTGTGGGTGCAGGGACCCAAAACTTGAGCCGTCCTCTGCTGCTTTCTCAGGCCATAAACAGGGAGCTGGTTTCAAAGTGCAGCAGCCCATATGGGATGCCAGTGCCACAAACAGAATTAGCCTGTGAGCTGCTGTGGCAGTCCTGGCCCTTGTTCTGAACACTGGGCATACAGCAGCAGACAAGATAAACAGAGTCTCCATCGTCTGGGAGACTGTACCTTAGCGTAGACCAGGTGGAAGTAAGCAGACACATTGGACATCAGCCGATTGTTAGCACTTTGAAGACATTCAGATAAAAGAAGGTTCCATTCAATGCCTGCAACCCGTAAGGGACTGAGTTCTGACTCAACTCTCAGTTCCAACTTCCAGCAGGTACTGATTCCATTGGTTGAGTCCCTGCTACCACGTTGCTGACCTGGATTGAATTCCCAGCTCCCATCTTGAACCTGGTTCAGTTTTGGCCTTTGGAGTTATTTGAAGAGTGAATGAGCTCATGGGAGTGCTCTCATGCACTCGTACCCTGTCTCCATTCTTCCCTCAAGTAATTACAACAAAGAAGACAGCAAGAATGATTGATTCTGATGGTGGGGATGCAAGACTGCAGTAGAAAGGATGGTGAGAAAAGGTGGCCGTGGGCCAAGCTCTGATGAGGAGGAGGAACTTGGGAGGTGCGTGGCCGTGGAGGGCAGGGATCCCATGCAGAAGGAACGCCTGGTTAAGCAGTGGGGCTAGAAGGGGCCTGGCTTGTTTACAGTCCCAGAGGAAGGGGCTGCTTAGTGTGCTTCCATGAAATGAAGAACTGGTGGTACCCCCTTTGAGATGGGATGATTTACCTGTGGCTTCCAACATTCCAGATTGTGGCAGTTTTCAGGCAGATTGGTTGGTTGTTAAGTACTGCTGCGTGTAAATGGTTTGTTCGCTGTTAGAAACACATTTCTTGTGAGCTTAGCATTTCTGTCTCAACCCAGGCCTGTGTCAGAATTCATCTTGTTAGAGTAGTTGTTCATTTAGTCGTCCATTCAACATCTACAATGTTTTAGATGAGGCTCCTAAGGAAAGAAGTTGCTGTTTGTGCTGTCAGGTAGCTCACAGCAGAGGTGAAAACGGTCAGGAGGTGGTGTTTGCAGTTCAGGGCTGTTAGTACTGTGGTGACCAAAGGGAATACAGTGCCAGGCTGCTCCTGGAAAAGGACCTCCATTGACTCTTCCTGGGAGTGAGCAGGTGCTGACCTGGAAGTGGGGAAGGGTGGTCCGTGTGGGAGGGAATTAGATGCCTTCAGGAACAGCAAGAAGGGCTATGGATGAGAGTTGAGGCCGGGTTTGTGGTCTATGACTTTGGCTGCATATTAGACCCACCTGGGAGTTCTTGGACCACAATGCACATGGATCTTTTCAGAGTCTCTGGAGGCTGAAATTGGACCCTGTAGTTTTCTAAAGTTCCCTTGTGATTGCAGGCTATAGAGCAAGGCTAACTCTATGGAATTGCTTCTGGTTTTCTAGAATATAGGACTGTGGCAGAGGACAGCCGGCTTCCGGGGTGCCGTCTGCTTGCCAGGGCCTCCCTTGTTTCCCAAGACCACCAGGATGTGGCTGCTGCTGGTTGGATCTTCTAGCCCTAAATAATTCTTGCCCACTGTACCACAGTGCCCACCCCCTTGTTGGAGGTTTCATCTGCATGGTGTTCTAAACTTGTATCTACTCTTATTCCTGTTCTCTCAATTGTAGCATCATATTTCCCTGAAAGCTATTTTGGTACATGAACTATTAAATTCCACTTAGAAATCTAAGCTGTTTTTCAGACATTTTCATCATCTCTTTGAGTTAACCATTAAATTTCTTGTTTTTGCTTTGGGAACTCTCTGAAACCAGTTATATTGTGATTCCATTTAGAAGGGCAAGTGCAAGGGGTTGGGAGTAGGCATTTAGTCTAGCAGTTAGGATGCCTGTGTCCATGTTGGTGTACATGGGCTTACTTCCTAGTTCTGGCTCCTGACTCTGCTACCTGTCATTGCAGACCCTGGGAAGTTCCTGGCTCCGACACTGACCCTGGCCCAGCGCTGGCCACTGTGGGCATTTGGGGAGCAAACCAGGGAATAGGAGTTTCTCTCTCTCTCTTCTGCCCTCTCCCCCAAACTAAAAAAGAAAATAAATAAGGGATTATATCATTAAAGAAATAACTGTACTTGGTGGTGATTTCAGTGTTTTTGTGTGTTAGGTTTGGACTGCCTTTTGTGCTGCACTTAGAGAAGACGGTAGCATGGGACCTTCTGCAGAAGGAAATCCTGGAGAAGATGAAGTATTTCCTGAGGCCCACAGTTTGCATTCAGGTTTGTAAGCACTTTGATATTCTGGCAGAGCTCGCATGTATACCCATGGAAGACACATTGCCATGAAATTTGGGTTTTCTGTGGTTGGATTTTGAAGACTTAATTTGTGAAAGGAGCTGGCTACTAGAGATGTTCCTTAAACTGCAGTGTAATCCTTTACAGTATTAATCTAACAAAGTTTAGCGCATCATCAGTCTGAAAGGTTTTAGCAGAATATCTGTATATCTTTAAAATAATTTCCGATGGTATGGTATGGCCTCCATAGAAGACTGTTCAGTGAGAGTAGCGTGGTCCTTGTCACACATAAATTGTATGATATGCCAAGTACATCTGGGTAAATCATATTTAAAGTATGAGAGTGGCTCAGGAACCCAGCAGAACACCCTAGAGAAAACACTGAAATGAACAGTTTGCTGGACCTGCCATCTGGGTTGCAGGTGCCACTGTGCAGCATGCCCTGGTGGGGAAGTTCAGCCTAACTGCCCTTTGCCATTTGATGCAGGTGTGTCCCTTCAGTCTGCGAGTGGTCAGTGTGGTGGGAATCACGTACTTACTGCCCCAGGAGGAACAGCCCCTGTGCCACCCCACGGTAGAAAGGTAAAGGAAATAAAACCCACCTTTTGAAATTTAACAGATGCGCGAGTGTGATTTCAGGTCGTGCCTGGTATAGTTCCCACACAAGTGTACGGGGTTCTTTAGGTTCGTTGAACAATGAAGCGCTTGGTTTATTTCTCATTCGAGTGTGATGTGTTTTATAATCTTCCTTTTCGGCAAAAAAGCCAGGGGCCACACATGTCAGGAAAGCAGGCAAGTGTATTTCCTAGCACTACAGATCAATTATATTTTCATATTTAGCAAAAAGGAAGTCTTCGGAAGTAGCATTCTAATCAGTTCTCGTTCCTCCTTGCAATCCATAAAGCCCGAGTTCACAGTGTATGATGTTTCTCGTGGTTCCCTTGGGCCTGGCTGATCCCTTCACCAATCCTCAACTTCCTCGTTTGTGTGTTCACTGAGGCATGGGAGGTTTCCTTTGGCCTTAATTCCTTTCCTTTAAGCCTTCACACTATTTTCCCCAAAGAATTAGTCACTCTGATTTTCTACCTCTGCTTCCTTTAGCTTCCTAGTGCATTGTTAAAGTAACACTGGAAATCTGTATGTATCTGCGTATGCACACAGACACATACGGATACATAAATATAAACACATTTATTGTAGTGGCATTTTAAACAAATACTGTTGTGCCTGCGTTTCAGGATTCGGAAAAAGTATATAGCTTGGCCCTGTTTGAGTGATTACTGTTTGGTGTTAAGAGTCAGAGTTAATGGATTATTAGGGATCCAAAATATTGAACAGCATTAAGGAAATGTTGGATAAGATGCTGAATTTCTCAGGAGCAGGCCATGACATTGGCTGTGGGCCAGAGAACTGCCAGGGGAGTGGCTGTGTGAAGAAAGGAGAGGGAAGGCACGGGGTGGATCTGGCGTGGTCTGGAGATCCGGCATGGTGTGGGCGAAGTGGGGCAAGCTCAGGTTTTGTCTCCCAGGGATTGTTGTCCAGTCTTTAGGCCAGTGAAGAACATTTGAGAGTGACAGAGTGGACAGTATTGTAGTGTGATACAAAATTGTTTCCAATTTCTGTTTCTATGTTGGACATTCTATTCTGGTTGTCAGAGTTTTCAGCCCATTTGTATCTCAGTTACTGAATCTGAAGTTACAACGGTCTCTCTAAGAGCATTTTCTAATGGGAACTGTGATGGTTTTTTGCAATGAAATGATGATTTCAGAAGGATATAATCACACTTAAGTAAAATCGTTTACTTAGAAGATAATATGTGGCTTTTCCTCCTTGCATTCTGTAGGGCATTAAAATCCTGTGGGCCAGGTGGTACTGCTCACGTGAAGTTAGTAGTGGAATGGGACAAGGAGACAAAAGATTTGTGAGTATTTTTTTAACTTTTATTTATAGACTTTTTAAAAAGATATATTTTAAAAAAGGCTTATTGATTTATTTGAAAAGCCTATATATAGAGGCAGAGACAGGGAGAGAGAAGGAAACAGAGAGAGAGAGGGGAAGATCTTCCATCCACTGGTTCACTTCCCAGATGGCTGTAGCAGTCAGTTCTGCGACAGACTGAACCCAGGAGCTTCTTCTGAGTCTCCCACATGGTGAGGTCTAAGCACTTGGGCCATCTTTCACTGCTTTCCAAGGTGCTTTAGCAGGGAACTGGATCAGAAGTGGAGCAGTTGGGCCTCCAGCTGGCACATATGTGAAATGTTGGCATGGCAGGTGGCGACTTAACTCGATACACTATGTCACCCCCTAAAGGCCCTTTTTAACTATTTCTGTCAGCATTCTCTTGCTATTTCAAATGAACTGAGACAGATATCTTTTTTGTTTATTTAGCTAAGTATACAAATATGTTGTTAATTCTTTTTCAAAACAGTTCATTATTTGTTCCATACATCTCTCACATTTGTTTGGAGCTGAGCTAAGTTATATATTCATTAACTACTGTAAATGTCCAATTATTTTCATGTTTATTATAGGCCCATTAACTCAAAGTGTGTGGAATGCATGCACTTAGATATACAGGAGAATTCTTGATTTGATTGCAGCTTACAGCCAGTCCGAGAAAAACCAACTAAGTTCTTGAAATGATTTTGCAGATATTTTCAAGAGCTTGTTAAAACATAAAGCTGGATTGTCACTTTTGCCCTGTTACGTATTGGTATAGTCCATTCTGAATTTGTAGCCGTTGTTGTGAGGCTGTAATCGCTTGTATCTCATTTGAAGACCTTCTCTGCTAACCACTCTGCCTCCGATCTCAGCTTGTTTGTAAACACAGAAGAAGAGTATATCCCTGATGCAGACAGTGTCCGTGTGCAAAAGGAGCGTCATCATCAGCCTCAGACCTGCACTTTATCCCAATGCTTCCAGCTCTACACCAAGGAGGAGCGGGTGAGGGCCTGCACAGCACATCCTGGGGTCGGAGGGTCGGTGGGCGGGGCATGGCAAGAGAGACCGTGTGGCACTTCCTGGGGTCCGCGCATGGTAGGCATGGGGCATGGATAAAGGGCTGCGCAGTTCTTCCTGGGGTCCGAGGGTGGTAGGCATGGGGCATGGGTAAGGGGCTGCACAGCTCTTCCTGGGGTCCGAGGGTGGAAGGGGCCTGGGCAGGAGGGTGGGGAATAGACAAGTTGGCTCTCAGAATGTCTCCCAGGATTTTCACTTGCATAGATTTGACACAGACAATGGGGTAGCTCAGTGCTGTGTCTTTTAGGATGTTGACAAAAAGTAGTTTAAATTTCTTTCTTATGGTTAAAGATCGGTTTATTTTGTTGTTTGTTGCAGTTTAGAAGTTTAAAGTTACTGTATTTGGCAGTGAAACAGTGATTCTTACCTTGGCGGCTGTGTGCTGAGAGCAAAGGGTGCCAGGACCTATTAACATAGGGACAAAATAAATATCCACTTCCTTAGTTGGCATTGGCTGCATTGCAGGTGCCCAGCAGGCACGTGGCTAGTGCTGCCTGTGCTGATTAGTGCAGATAAAGTTGTGTTGGACAGTGGTTCTTTCAGCCACTCCATACGGTGCTTTACAGGTAACAGGGACTTGGTACATTTTTAGATTAACAGATGACAGATAAGTGGAGAAATAAGTCTTTGGGGAGGGACCCAGGCCTGTGCAGTTTCATGCACTTGGAAAAACCTTGACCAGAGCACTTGAAATTCATCTGATATTGCACTGGTGGTTGGGATCATAAGTATGACAGTTGAGTTATTTGAAAGGCAGAGTCACAGAGTGACAGAGAAGCAGACCAGCTGGCAAGCAGGCAGGCAGACCTTCCATCATCTGGTACACTCCCCACGTGGCCAGAGCCGGCCTGGGCCGAAGCCAAGACTGTCTTCCAGGTCTCCTGTGTGGGTGCAGAGGACCAAACTCTTGGGCCATCTTGACGCTGCTCTCCTAGGCACATTAGTAGGGAGCTGGATTGGAAGTGGAGCAGGTGGCACTAGTACTGCATTCATATGAGATGCTGCTGCAGATACTGTTGCACAGTGGCCTTATTCACTCACCACAGTGTCACACCCCACTGTTGGTTTTCACTCTTCACTCATGCATCTAGACAGACATGCCATCTCAGCATCAGGAGACTACAAAATTTTTTCCTTGATGGTTTGGTTCTTGAACCTAGTTTCAGATAGGTGATTACGTAGCTTCTGAATGTGTGGGTTGCTCACTGCAGACTTGACTCAGCCTTTCCTTTGGGAGCACTGAAGGCAATCAGAGTTAACCTGAGCCACATTCTGTGGTTCCTATACACAATGGCTGTTCTCACTGGAGTTATAACTCAGAAGTCTTAATTTTCTTCCACTTGTCTATCTTTCAGGTATCTGCAAATAGCTTTTCTATTCTTACTGAATTTTCTCTCCCTAGCTCTTCGTGGCTGGTGCTTCTAAGCAATAGATTTTCATAAACATATTTTTGTTGTTTATGTTTTTGTTTTGTTGCAGTTTTGGGCTTAAGTCAACATAGTTCACTTTGAAACTGCATGCAGACTCTTTAACACACCTTGTTCTAGTTAGCTTTTTAATTGTCCCAGGAGATTTTTGAGAATGACAGACTAAGGGTGAGTATGTGTCCTAGGCGACAGCTTTGATACCTACCAGACTTCTTGCTGATCTAGAGCGCTGAATTCCTACTGGAGGGATAGAGTTTACAGAGTATTGGTGCATACCAGGTGTTGCTCAGGCCCGAGGGTTACAGCAGGGACCGAGACAGACAGTTTCTCTGCCCTCACGTTATTTACCATGTGGAGAGGTTGAGCAGGGTGGAAGGAACTTGACACAGTTGACAAGCGTTAGGGAGACCAGTGTGGCTAGAGCACAGGAGGTGAGGGAGATAGTTAAGACCGTTTAAGCTCACAAATGTAAGGACTTCATCTGTCTGACACTAAATGATTTCAGTGTCTAGAAAAGTAGGCTGGCCCTAGAGAATGTCGAGTCAGCATGCCCTAGCATGCATGAGTGTCACTTGGGAAGTCCAGTATTGAGTGTAAGAACAACAGAAAGAGGGCCTGGTGTGATGGCTCGATTGACGAATCCTCCACATCTAAGTGCCAGGATTCCTATGGGTGCAAGCTCATGTTCTATGTGCTCCACTTCCCATCCAGCTCCCTGCTTATAGCCCGGGAAAAGCATCCAAGGACCCTGGGACCCTGGACTGCATGGGACCTTGGGGCCCTGCACCACATGGGAGACCCAGAAGAAGCTCTTGGCTCCTGACTTTGGATTGGCTCAGCTCTAGCTGTTGTGGTCATTTGGGTGGAAGATCTTTCTCTTTCCTTCTCTCTATAAAACCACTTTTCCGGCCCGGCGCGGTGGCGCAAGTGGTTAAGTCCTCGCCTTGCACGCCCGGGATCCCATATGGGCGCCGGTTCTAATCCCGGCAGCCCCGCTTCCCTTCCAGCTCCCTGCCTGTGGCCTGGGAAAGCAGTCGAGGACGGCCCAAAGCTTTGGGACCCTGCACCCGCGTGGGAGACCCGGAAGAGGCTCCTGGCTTCGGATCGGCATAGTATCGGCCCGTTGCGCTCACTTGGGGAGTGAATCATCGGATGGAAGATCTTCCTCTCTGTCTCTCCTCTCTGTATATCTGCCTTTCCAATAAAAATAAATCTTTAAAAAAAAAAAAAACAAAAACCACTTTTCCAATAAAAAGAAATAAGTCTTAAAAAAAAAAAAGCAACAAGAACAACAGAAATGGAGATGACAGGTGGGACCTGCAGTACGCCACGTGATCAGGCCCAGGTTGGATTTTCTACAAGCAGTGCCCTGTGAGTGTCAGTGTGTCGTGCTGCCTTAGGGCTGCTTGAGAAGCAGTGTCAGGACTCTGGTGGTGGTGGCATTGCCCTTCTCGTTACTGCCAGCGCTCACTATTCAGAAAATGATAAAGTGGGACACCTCCCACTGAGAAGTCAGGCCAGCCTTCTCTGTCGCAAAGCTTTGCACGAGGGGGTGCTGACAGCAGCTCTGCTCCTCGTTTGCAGCTCGCCCCGGATGACGCCTGGCGTTGCCCACACTGCAAGCAGCTGCAGCAGGGGAGCATCACGCTCAGCCTGTGGACCCTGCCCGACGTGCTCATCATACATCTCAAGAGGTTCCGGCAGGTGAGGGAATCCTCTCTGCGAAGCCCGACAAGTGAGGCCGCCTGCTGGCTGAGCTTCTTGGGTGTCCCTGTTTGATTTCAGTGAGTGAGTGAGAGAGTGAGAGAGAGAGAGAGAGAGAGAGAGAGTGTGTGTGTGTGTGTGTGTGTGTGCAGGGGTGTTTACAGACAGGTGTGCCTGTATGAGGCAAAATGTGAGCACCCTGTGACCCTTGAAATCCTAAACATTTCAGTTCACTTGGCAGATTTTTACTTTGTTCTTCAGGGTTTGCACTAGACTTATAAATGTCAGGCTGAATTTTGGTACATGTGCTTTGGGGTTAGTAAATAGAGATGCTTGCTAGGAGAGTTGGAATCCCATGTCTGCCTGCTGTAATGATGGGTGTTGGCCACCCTAACGGTGCTGTTGTACTGTGGGGGAGATGAGTCATAAACATGTACAAAGAAAATCTGCTTTGGGTTGTATTGCTTTGTGAGTCAGTCACCCCTCTCTCTGCAAAGCTGTCTGTTCTCTGAGGTAGGGTTATCCTAGGCAGCCCCGTTTATAGAAGGAGGGTGGGGATAAATGTTGATGGGGCTGTGAGATCAGGCTGCAAGGTTTGTCTCTGCAACAGAGCAGGTGTTTCTCTGCAACTTCCCAGGAGAAGAGGGAGCAGCAGGTTATAGAAACAGCAGCGTGTTTGGAGCCAGGCCGGAGGGAACTGCCTGTGGTCAGGGGCTGATAGTGCTGGTGGGACTGGCGCTGCGGGGTGGGCCGGTGGTGGGAGTTGGTGGAAGAAGGGAGCAGCGGCAGGTTGCCCAACATCCCCTTGGGGGCTGAGTAGGATTGTGATGAAGGGTTTGCAGCAAGTGTGTTTTTAAGAGATCATTCTGACTGTCATTGGGAGGACAGAGCAGAGGCGACCAGAGTGAAGGTAGGGGACCTAAAGGAGGTCGATGTGGTCACCAGTGTCATGCTAAGGGCCTGGTAGACTGTGGAGATGGAGAGATGTTTAGGACTTGCTGAGGAAGTGGAGGCGTCAGGGGTGACACACACAGACCCTGTCTAGGACTTGCACACTTGCTGTGGGTGCCCCAGCTTCATCCTCTTGGGCTCTGCAGGTGGATTGCTGGGCAAGGCTCTGGATTCCAGCCTGCTCTGTTTGCTTCCCACCACACAGACACATGACTCTTGCTTTCTATTTCTTTCGAAGGCATATTATCACCCTTCCAGCAACCCACACTCGGAAGGGCAGGGTCACCTTTCTCACTTCTTTTTTTGTCCCTCTCACTAGATTCTCACTTCTGTGGCTTGGCTGTGGCTCCTCAACTCCTGCTTATGTGTCTTGCCCTCTCCGCTCTTACTGGTACCATGCCAGTTCAGACTCTGTTACTTCCCAATTGGTTGCAGTCTTTCCGTTGATTCCCAAGACCTTTCCCCACATGTTGTGCATACTGCTCGCACATTCCTTCACTCCCAGCTCGGGGGTGTCACCTCCTCCATGTGAGCCCCAAGGCTTTCCCCTCGACTGCAGAATAAGGTCTTAGTTCATCAGCCAGCCTTCCTGACTGTCTAGCATCCATCTTCCCTTTCTTGTAGGGATATTTTTCCTTCCCTGAAAAGGTCCGTACCTCTCTGGGGTGGGCATTTCCATGCTCGATTAAGTTTTCAAATATGAGAACCGTGCACACAGTAAGCACCTCTTTGGCCAGGGGTTATATTTTCATGGATTTCCCCATGGGCTGAATGGAAAGTACAGATGATTCAGGATCGTCAACTAGGAGCTCATCAAATAATAGGGGACTTCAAAAAGTTCAAAAATGGAATTCACAGAGAAGTTTATTTTACTTCATGGAAGTTTTACAAATCTGTGCGTATGAAAGCTCTTCAAGAAATTTATGGAAAGTATGTATTATGAATAAAACCATGTGTGGATTTTAAAGTCTTTTGGCTTAACCAGAATAAACTTATTTTTAAATTCTGTTTTCCTCATACATTTTGAGTCTTCTGTATCTGAAGCTAAGTCAGGGTTAACTTGTGCTCTGAGGGAGGTGGGGAGGGATGGGGCACTGCCCACTGCAGGCCGTTCTGGGCCAGGCACCGGGGTTTGCCCTTTGCACAGTCACCATTCCCGGAGTGTTTGTGCCCTCTGCGACACAGAGGTATCAGCATGGACTATCTGAAATTGCGGTTTTTTATGCAAGTCAAAAATCTAAGAACTTCAAGCAGATGAGGAAGTAAAGATTCAGAGATTCACACTCGGCTAATCCATAGATCCTCACTGGTTCTGCTTTTTGTGATATTGAAACCTGTTCCTCCAGGTAGTTAAAATGATTATTTCCCTGCTATGTGTGTGTGTCTGAGTGGTATCAGATAGGTGACTCAAGCAACTTCAGCTGATAGGATCCTCATTCCATGCTAAACCGATCTGCCTTTTGCTTCCGTTAAAATGTCCTAAGAACTTGTTTTTCTTCTTGCAACAGGAAGGAGACAAACGTATGAAACTTCAGAACATGGTCAAGTTCCCTTTGACTGGCCTGGACATGACGCCTCACGTGGTTAAGAGAAGCCAGAGCAGCTGGAGTTTGCCGTCGCACTGGTCCCCGTGGAGACGGCCCTATGGACTCGGGAGGGACCCCGAGGACTACATCTATGACCTGTATGCGGTGTGCAATCACCATGGCACCATGCAAGGGGGGCACTACACAGGTCTGCAGCGCGTGAGGCCGTGTGTCTGTGCTTCCGCTCCTCCAGGCAGGCTGTGTTGGGCCAGAGGGCCGTGGCTTGAGGACCTCCGTTTCTCTTCCCATAGGTTGCGTGCCACCGGTAAAGGTGGTCCCCGTCCTCTGTCCAAGGGCTAACGCACTAAAGCTCTTCCTGCTCTTTCCGACTTGGATCTTCCCGAGGTGACCTTACCTGGCTGGGCCAGCAGTGTGAACACAGGTGGCATTCCGTGGTCGTCAGAGGGTCTGCCTTCCGTGCACCTGACTCACACTCTCCCCACAGACGACTTTGCTCTGCTGGCTTCAAGTTTTAGCCTCTCACTTATTTCAGTTGTGAAGCACTATTGCAGTGTCTTCACGTGGCTTGGGAGGGCTTTTCTTTTTAAACTTCAGTTTTCTTTCTTTTTTTTTTTTTTCTTTTCTAAAGCAACTGAGTTCAGCACATAACATTTAGAGACTAGAGATAATCAGAAAACATACCATTACATGGGGGCTCTAGTACAACCATTGGTAACACTTTGAAGAAATGTGATAAAACATAGATAATAGAATTTACCACCTAATGGTGTATTCTTTAGTGATGTTAGGTACATTTGCATTGCTGTGTAGGCACCATCGCTCCTCATTGCCAGAGCTTATTTCATCTTCCCAAACAGAAATGGTGCCATGAAACACTATTTTATATTACCCACAAGCCTCTAGTAGCCACCCTGCTTTGGGTCTGAATTGACTTCTCTTGATACCTCTTAGAAGTGGAATCAGCCAATATTTGTCCTTTTGTGACTGGCTTATTTCATGTAGTCGGATGTGTTTAAGGCTCATCCATGTTGTACCATGTATCAAAGTTTTTATCTTAGAGGTTAAGCTGTCAGTTAAGACGTTCACATCCCATATTGTGTAGGACCTGGGTTCAATCCTTGCTGGTTCCAGCTTGCTGCTAATACAGAAGTGGGAGGCAATGGTGATGGTTCACATAATTGACGGAGAACTTTGATTGGTTGATTCACTCCTTAAAAGGCTGTACCGGCCAGGGCTGGGCTAGAACAGGGCCAGGGCTGGGCTAGAACAGAGCCAGGGGTTGCCTCTATGTCTCCTACATGGTACCTGGAGCCCAAGGACCCAGGCCATCTTATACTACTTTTCCAGGTACATTAACACAGAGCTGGATTGGGTTGGAACTGGAGAAGCCAGGCCCTGAACTGGTGCCAAGTTGGGATGCTGGTGTCGCAGGCAGTGGCTTTACCCACTGGTTTTAAGTTTATTTTACCCTGAACTTTGACTTGGGCGGAGTTTTGATAGTTTATTATATTTCAGGTCTTGCATTTTTTTGTACTCGTGTTTTCTGGGGGCCGCTTGTACTGTGTGTCTAGTTGGAATTTTGCTTCTGTGGCAATTCTAAGCATGTTTGTCCTCTTTGGCAGTGAGACATGGAGTTGTAAACTCGCAGACTCTGAGGGGAAGGGACTTGGAGTTCATTGAGTTTCCCTGGCATCCCACTGTGGCCCTGCCTTGGCCAGCGTCCCCACCTCATGTTCAGCTTTGATAAAGAGTGCATCTCCCGCTTGTAACGCTTCTTAGGAAAATGACTTGCTGAGTGGTCTTAGGCAAGAAATTGTTGAGGAAAAATAAAAATAGGGTGGACCTGAATTTTACATATTACACTGGCTTTTTCGTAGAGGAGACTGGAAAATGCCTCAGCTCCCTTTTTGTGAAAGGAGCTTGGGTGAGAAGCCAGACACCTTTCCCTCACCCTGCCTTAGGTGGGTACCGCAGTAGGGAGCCAGCAGTGACCACCGTGCTTCACAGGACCCTTTAACTTAGCGGATGCTCGGATGCTGTCTGGATCCCTTCCCCTTTTCCATACTCAAGCCGTTCTGTGGCTTCTCTGATCTATAGGTTGTTTACTGGTAGTTTGGAGAACATATTGCACACTCGCTACATTGTTGGCTTGAAGACACTGCTTTAAAGTTCCCGTTTGGATCCTGTCTCCTCTCGTTTGGATCCTGTCTCCTCTCGTGTCCTTGACTCTGCTAGTTCTAGCTGTAATTACATGGAATGGGTTTGGCTAACTTGGGGAGGGGACTCTGGAACAGCGCTTCCCGAGCCGTCTGCGATGCTATGATTCTATTTTAAGTTTTTTAATCCTTCACGAACCAGTGCTTCTACACAAATACAATCAGAATATCCCAGCAGTATCGGGTTGCTATAAAGGCTTTTAAATGCTGGTCTCCAGTTCCTTCCTTCTCTGCTTGAGGACTGGCCACAATTTGAGGAATACTGGCCTAGAAAACACTGCAAGAAGTTAAGCTGGGGAGGAAGGCCAGTGGGGTCGTTTTGTGATCACATTGTCCACGCCTCAGTGGGTTACTATGCTGCCTTTGTTTCCGCATCATGACTAACAACAGACCCTCCTGAGGCGAACCAGACTAGCGCTAGCAGAGGGCCCTTCTGTCACTGTCCCTTCGGTGTGGTCCCCTCTCACTGTTCTGATCCCAGTCAGTGCAGCAGCTGGCTCACTCAGACCTCCCGTCCGGCCCGACGCTGTTTCTCCAGCTCCATCTGCCGCTTCTGTCTCCGTTCTCTCCCTGTCTGGTTCTGGGGAACCTAGCTACAGTTGATTTCCCTCTCCGCATTCAGAGGTTCTTCACCCCACTCTGGTTTTGAGCCCTTCCTTGTGTGGCTCCCTTTCATGCTGTAGGGTTGCATGCTTGTGGGAGTGGCTGCGGCCTATTGAGAGACTCACTCCCAGTACTTCTCCAAGCCTATGTGCCCCGCTCCTGGGACTGTGCTGTGTGTATTCCAGCCTTCTGGCAGACATTCTGGTGCATATTTGTGCCCACCCAGCAAGTGGGTATTGCTGGAGAATGTGGTGGTAGTACACTCCCGCTGGGTCAAGCTTCCAGGTCCCCTGTGGTAGGGTTTCTGGGGTTGGTATTGAGTGCTTTCGTTCTAGCTCAGGCCTAGGACTTGAACTGGAGGGAGAGCCTCCTGAGTTGTTGCTTTCCCAGGTTCTCACATTTCCAGAGAACTACCGTGCTGAGGGAAGCTGGGCAGGGTAGGGGTTTAAGTGCAAGCTCAAGGACCAGGTAAAGCTGGAATGAAACACTCATCCTTTACCAGTTTGGAGGCCTCGGGCACCCCAGGGTAATCTTACTGAGTCTTTGTAAATCAGGAATCACAATAGGACATGTCTCAAAATTAAGTGGGATGCTTGGCACATTGTACATCTTAAAAAAAGTACTTGCTATGATTGATACCCTCCTTTCTAGTCCTATTATTTTTGTTGCTGGCAAAGACTGAAATGTTACAAAACGTTTGAGTCAAGGTTGGTGGCCCCTGGCATCTTTGACATTTTGGCTGCATCATCATTCAGTGTTGCAGGGCTGTCCTGTGCCCTGTAGGATGTGCGGGAAGGTCCCTGACTTCTCCCTCCACCAGGAGCTAGGAGCCACAGTAGTGACAGCCAGAACCTTCTGCATTCACTGCCGGTTGTTGCTCACGGGACAGAACTGTCCCTGGCTGAGATCCCTTGGCTTGACAAAGTTAAGTTTATTCTTCCATGTTGTTAGCTGAGCTAGTACTGCATATACTTGGACTAGGTTAAACTAGTTTCCTGAGACAGTCTGCCTGAGTGTGATATGGAGTTTGGATATATTTTCACCTCTGGGTTGCTACCTGCAGCCTTTGAAAGTTCTTGGGTTAATCCGAGAGGCAAAGCAAGGGAGGCTGTGCGGGGTGGTCTGGGCCGCCTGCGTCCCTGCCCGGCTCTCAAGGCAGGCTGTTTCCCCAGCGTACTGTAAGAACTCCGTGGATGGCCTCTGGTACTGCTTCGACGACAGTGACGTGCAGCAGCTGTCGGAGGACGAGGTCTGCACGCAGACAGCCTACATCCTTTTCTACCAGAGGCGGACGGCTATCCCGTCGTGGTCAGCCAACAGCTCGGTGGCAGGTAAAGCCAACTCTTGACCTTGGGTGGGGTGTTTTTCCTCCCCCCAGAGTAGATGATGGTCATTAATGGCCCAGAGGACCTTTCCGGAAGGCCTCATGACTGTTGACTTGATTGGATTAATTTTCACATTTCCGTTTCCCGTGGAAACCAGCGTGATTGCAGTCGAGCAAGAGGGGTTGGGTTGTGAGAGCAGGTGTGGGCTGGCGGAGTTCACAGGGAGTCTGGTTAACGTGTGGGGAAGCCAGAAGGCAACCTGGCATGCTGCCCTGCAACCTGGTTGGAGCAGTACCCCCAGGGCCACGTGCACGCCATCTGTGCAAAGCTGTAATGACACCCACCTCACGTCACATTAGAGGAAGGCGTGCCTTCTGTTACGGCTAAGTATCTCTGGACACAGGTATTTTCATCCAGTAATATTAATCCTTTAGGTAAAGGAATAATACAGAGAGCCTCCAAAAAGTTCACTGGAAAATGTACATTGTCTTTTTGGGTCTTTTAAAAATGTGCTTTTTTTTTTTTTTTTTTTGAATTGTGTGAGTTGCCTTTTAACTTCGTTTTTTGGTGAAGGCAACTCTTGCAAGAAGCCTTAGGGTTTTGCCTGATTCAGAGCCAGTACCCATGTGTGGCATGGATGCAGCCACGCTCACCCACACAAGGGGCTGCGTGCACACTCATGGGGAGTTGGACTGACCGAGGACTCGAAGTGATGATGTATGGCTGGTAGGGAGACTAGTGGGGAAGCATCACTCAAGTGGGGAGACCCCTGCCGGGATCCTCCTCCAGTCCCCGCCCACTGGCAGGCAGGTGGCTCACTCACAGTGCCAGTGCGGGTTCAAAGGCTCTCGGCCTCCCCAGTGCTTCCAGGGTCGGCCGTGCTCAGCAGTGCCCTCTTGAGGTGTACGCCTGCTGTTTCATGTGCACAGTTCAGGAACAGTTTCTGTTGGCCTAAAATACATTTAAAGGCAACCCTAGAGCAGACAGTGACATGGAGGGGTGAGTGTGCTTGTGTGTAAAGCATGTCCACAGACAATGAGACCCAGAAAAATCCAGTCCTCTATTCTTCCTTTGTTTCTGAAGTGTAACTGCAGGTGCTCAAAAAAGCACCTGGTAGGTAGACAGTGAATTTATGCATGAGCCCTCCTCTTACAGCCTCTTTAAGGCTCAGACTTTGCCTTATGAAGTGTTCCTCTTACGTGCATGTCACGATGCCAAACTCCCTCACGTACTGGAATCTGCTTTGCATCTTTGTGTGTATCTGGAGGGGCGGTTTGGGGGTCTTGGGAGTTCATGCTGACTTTTGGGTGGGGACGTTCATCAGGGATGCCAGCTCAGTCACGCAGGCCGCCCCTGGACGCTGCCTCACCAGTGCCCGCTTCCTTTCCTGCAGGCTCCACAAGTTCTTCCCTGTGTGAGCACTGGGTGAGCCGTCTCCCGGGGAGCAAGCAAGCCAGCGTGACCTCTGCGGCTTCCTCCAGGCGCACCTCGCTGGCCTCGCTCTCCGAGTCTGTAGAAATGACCGGGGAGAGGAGTGAGGATGATGGTGAGTGTGGGGTTTGGTGATAGAGGCACCATGCCTCCCACTTAGGAACGAGTGTCCAGGAGCCTGGGAGAACTCAGAGTGTTGCTGAGTGGGACTGCCTGCTGTGGTCATGGTCACGGTCATGGTCATGTGAAGTAACTATGCAAACAGGGACATTTGCTCGTGTTTCTAATGACTTTCTTCTCCAGCTTCTTTAGTGTAGGGTTAGGTGTAGAAACTGGTGCTTTGACTGTTTCTTTCAAAGTGCTCTTGGGGGGTGGGGACAGTGTTGTGCCCTCCTAGGGCCGCCTGCAGAGGGGGCTGTGCTGATCTGACTCCCAGCGTCTGTTTCTGAAGACAGGCTGGGTGTAAAAATTTGGAAGCTGGGGCGCCCTTTGTTTCCTTTCCACTTTCCATTACTGCTTGAGGAATGACAGGATGGACAGGCACTTCCAGCAGGGTCCCAGGTGGTATGGGAGTGTCGGGCAGCCAGAACTGAGAGCTGGGAGGCAGAGAGGAGTGAGCTCAGCTTCCGGAATGAGCCGGTGACTCACCCTGCAGGAAGCGTCACTCTGCGGCCAGCAGTTCGATCGTGGTGATCCGCTTCTGGCGATGATGGATGCGTCTGAAAGGGTGACCTGGAGTGGGGCTTGCTGGAGGTTGCAGGAAGAGTGCCAGCCCGGGGGTCTGCCGCAGCCCTCCCTCTGCCACCTCTTCTGGCGTGTTGCTCCTTGATCTGTAAAATGAGAGCATTGGGCTGTCCTGGCTAAGCTCCTTCCAAGTCTTTACAGCTTCGAAAGACCGGCTAGTGAGCCTTTGCTTGTTTAGGTAAAGGTTGTTTTCAGCACAGCCTGGACAGCCTGGGGGTGGCTGGTCCCCATGTGTTGTTCAGCGGTGTGCTGCTGCCGTCGGCATCCGCCTAAGCACCACCTCCCTCCAGTGATGCTGGGCGGTGCCCCGGGACAGAGCTTGGCTTTGAGGGGCTCCTCCTCGTAGAGGTTTGTAAATGCCACAGCCACAGTAGGCAGTGGATGAGAACCCCGGTGCAAGGTCTCCACCACCCTGGAAGACCCAGTTGGAGTTTCAGGCTCTTGGCATTGGCATGGCCCACCCCTCAGCTCTTGCAGCCACTTAGGGAGCGAATCAGAGGCTAGAAGATCTCTGCCTCTCCCTCTCTGTCACTCTTTTCAGTAAATAACTCAATCTTTAAAATACTTTTAAAAATGTACTTGCATTTTATTTGAAAGGCAGGAAGAGAGCTCCATCCACTGATGTACTTTCCAAATGCTCCCAGCAGCCAGGGCTGAACGGCAGTGAGCCCAGGAGCCCAGAACTCCAGCCAGGACTTCTCACCCAAGTGGCAGAGACTCAAGTACTTGACCAGCCACCTGCCGCTTCCCAGGTGCACATCAGCAGGAAGCAGAAGCAGAGTAGCTGGGCCTCTAACCAGGCTTTCCAGTTTGAAATGCTGGCATTACTAAGTGGTAGCTTACCTGTGATATCAAACATCCACTGGTGACTTTTCCAGTCAGTCATTAGGGGCCAGTTACATGTGGTAGTGAAGTGTGCTAGTAAGGGGCTGTGGCTGTGCCATTAGCTTGGTCAAAGACTTCACTTCTGCGTGCCCTAACCATCCCTCAGCGAGCTGAAGAAGCTGTCAGTAGCTTGTGCCTCATGGGCATCTCTGGGGTGCAGTTGCCCTGCCAGCCACAGACCTCCCAGCAGACTAATCCTCGCGGAGTTAGACCGAGGCTTGGCAAAGCAGCCCGAAGCCCAATCTGACCTGTGCCTTTCTCCGTAAAGGAACTTCCTTTGAAACACAGCATATCTGTTATGGCATCACCATGGCCGCCTCGGTGCCGCAGGGCCAGAGCTGAGGGCTTGACCTGCCAGGACAATTGTGCTGATCCTTGATGTCGGGCAAGATGGAGTGGAGACTAGCTTGCTGGCCCCGGAGCAGGAAGAGCCCTGCTGTATGGACAAGGGAAGTGGGCTCCTGAAGGCTGAAGCCCACGGTTAGCCTGGGCCTCAAACGGGCTGCCTTTAAGGACCATGCTCTTCTCACCCCATGGGCTTGCCTGCCTTCCATCTTCATCATCTTTAGGGGTTACTTGAATGTTTCTGTGGGTTTAGCTTAACGGTGTTCTCTTTGCTGTGTTCAGGAGGCTTTTCCACCCGGCCCTTTGTGAGAAGCGTCCAGCGTCAGAGCCTGTCTTCCAGGTCTTCTGTCACCAGCCCCTTGGCTGTCAACGAGAATTGCATGCGGCCTTCCTGGTCCCTGTCTGCTAAGCTGCAGCTGCGCTCCAACTCTCCTTCCAGGTTCTCAGAGGACTCTCCGATTCACAGCTCGGCGTCCACCTTGGAGAAGATCGGGGAAGCAGTGGATGACAAGGTCTCCATCTCTTGCTTTGGGAGCTTGAGGAACCTGTCCAGCAGTTTCCAGGACTCCAGCGACAGTCACAGCCGACGCGAGCACAAGGCTGTGGGCCGAGCGCCCCTGGCCGTCATGGAAGGTGTGTTCAAAGATGAGTCAGACACCTGCAAATCGAACTCCAGTACCGTCGCTGTGCAGAGCAAACACCCGGCCCAAGGGGACCGCTTGCCCCCTGTCTCCGATCCCTTTGATAACAACAACCAGATCGCTTACGTGGACCAGAGCGATTCCGTGGACAGCTCTCCAGTCAAGGAGGCCAAAGCCCTGAACCAGCCAGGCTCCCTCCCGGGGAGGCCTGAGAGCACAGCCACGAGAACCCCCAGCTCCAGGGGCACTTCGGAGCCGGAGAAGGGCCCGCGGAAGGGGCGGCCGGCCCTAGCGAGCCAGGACTCTTCTGTTTCCAGCACATCCCCTTCCTCTCCCGTCCCTGTGAAAGTGTCCCTCAAGCCCTCCCGCTCCCGGAGCAAAGCGGAGGCTTCATCCCGGGCCAGCGGGAGGCATTCGTCCCCCGCCCCGGTGCAGCCCAAGAAGGAGGCCTCGCCCAAGTCCCGGGACTCCGCGTCATCTCCCTCACCACAGAAGCAGAAGTCGGCTTCTGCCCCCGCTCACACTGCCTCGTCGACATCTGCCAAAAAAGCCCCTGGCCCCGGCCCGCGAGGCGCCCTCCCGCCCGGGAAGAGCAGGACCTCAGAGTGGAGCCTCAGCCGGGAGGCTTCCAGGCAGAGTCTGGGTTCTGACCGAGCCGGTGCCACCTGCTCCTCCAAACCCAGCTCCCCCCGGGTGAGCCAGGCCAGGGCCGGGGAGGGCCGAGGCGATGGCAAGCATGTCAGGAGCTCCTCCATGGCCAGTCTGCGCTCCCCGAGCACGAGCGTGAGGGCCGGACTCAAGAGGGATAGCAAGTCAGAGGACAAGGGGCTGTCCTTCTTCAAGTCAGCCTTGAGACAGAAGGAGACCCGGCGCTCTACCGACCTCGGCAAGACGAGCTTGCTGTCCAAGAAGGCCGGCAGCGGCTCGGCCAGGTCGGCCTGTAAGAGCAGCACAGAGGAGAAGGCCGAGCGCGGCCCCCCGGCCCCGGGCTCCCAGCAGCCCCACGCCAACGCACTGGGGAAAGAGCCGCCCGTCTCCAAGGAGCCTGCTTCCACTAAACATTCCCTGTTGTCCGCCCGCAGATCCAAGTCTTCGCAGCTGGATTCCGGGGCCCCCTCGTCTCCGGGGGGCAGGCAGTCTGCTGAGAAAGCCCCCAGAAAGTTATCTTCTAGCATGCAAACCTCTGCACGGCCTTCTCAGAAACCTCAGTGATATTTCCGCAAAGCCAAGTGTTTTATCTGTAAAGACGTTTATTTATTTGGAGCCCCTCCCCTCCCACCAATGCCCTGTCTGCTTTTTTTGTTTTTGTATTTTTGGAGTCATGTGCCTGACTCAGTGTGTGTGTGTGCGTGTGTGTGTGTGTGTGTGTGTGCAAGACAGACAGAAAGAGAATTCAATCGCAAATTGTTAAAAAGCGTCGCCTTATTCTGCCATTGAACCAAATAACAGCCATAGGCAAAGCGTTGAAACCAAGCTAACTGGAATAATGTGGCCAGTGGCCCTTAGCGTTGTGCATACTTGTGTCTGGAGGACTCGGACGACTTCCGTTGGACACTAGGATTTGGAAGGCCGTCCAGCTGTCACTGGTTAGTGTCCACGAGGATGAGTTACCTGGCACAGGTTCCCCCTGCACAGGATCAGTGCCCGTTGCAAATGGCAGGGTGGCACCTGGAGCTCAAGAAAACTGTGATGCAGATAGCGAAACAGGCCGAGGGAAAAACCGTTGCTTTCTGCACTTCGCTGCCCCATCTCCTAGTCTTCGTGAAGGGCAATATTCTAAACACTAACGTTTCTCAGGTATCCGCTCAGCTAGTCTAGATTGCAGAAGAGGAGGGCGTGCAGGCGACGATGGTGACATGTCTCCTCCTGCCGCAGAAGCTTCCGGGCTGGGAAGGAAGTCCGTTCACTTCTTCCCCATCTGCAGAGGCAGGCATGCCATAACCCGGCTTGACCCTGGGGTGTGTCTGAACAGGTGGCAGGTGGGACGGCCGGGGGGCAGTTAGTACATTGGGAAGAGTCTCGGGGCTGGGGGTGTGTAATGGATTCTGAATTAGATGCCTGAATCTGCAGTTTCAATTTCCTTTCGTAGCATTGCTTTTGTTCTTTTTCTTCCTTTTCCCGTTGGAAGTTGAACGCTTCGTGCTTCCCTGGGTCTGTGTGGTGGTCGTGTGTCCTCACCTTGTCTGTGGCTCTGAGAGCCACGATGTTGCCTCCCGCTGCACGCCAGCCGTGGTAGGCGGAAGCAGCCGAGCGGAGAGTGGGGTGCACGGGCAGTTGTGGAACCGCACCCCGGTCTCCATCAGGCAGCTGGTCACCTTCTGCCTTGCGCTGAAGATCCACTCTCAGGCCCAGGACTCGTAGGCGGGACTTGGAGAACGCGCCATCTGACAGTGTCACAGCAAACCACATTCCTTGTCAAAAGAAGGGGAACCTCACCAAAGTCTCACGTTTAAATGCAGATACAGTTTTCCAGCTTCTCTGGTGATCCCGTGGCCATACTTTTCTGCTGCAATTTTAGGGCTTTTAAAAAAATTATTTGTTTTTAGTTTTTTCATGTCAAGAGAGTTCACGACTTTGATGCTCCCTGATCAGCGTTTGTCACTTTGCGATTAAACGTGGCATGTTATGTTTTTATATGATTTTAAATATTAACCTTGAGGCAGGTCCTAGAATGTTCAGGTTCCTACTGAACTTGGGTGTGCTCAATCATTCATCTTCTCCCTTTTCAGTATTGCTGGGTTTGAAATGAAAATATGCACATACAGTTATCAATCCAGCGCTGCTACTGCTTTTTTTCTTCTCTCTCTCTCCCTTTTTTTTTTTTCCATGAATACCTCTTGGGAAATAATTTCAGTAGGGTTACTTAACTTTATTTTGCTGCTATTTGGAGCGTTCGCTGGTAACTTGCAAGCCTGCAGGCCGTTGATGTTGAGGGTAGCTGGAAGTTGAGACCCTAGCAACACATAAGACTTAACGTGTTCAGCCCTGCAAGTTAGCACGAGTGTTCCTTGTCGTCTGTCGACGTGAGCCCATGGCCCCGTGCTTGCCCTGTCCTGTGTCCACCCCCTCCCCCCGAGGAGGCTTTGCTTTCCCTGTGCAGATCTCCAGGGACGTCCCAGAGCAGCAGGACCCCGCTGCTGGAAGACCCCGCCGCCTCGCTCGGTGGGTTCCCAGCCCCGTCAGTGCTTGCATCGTGCTCATTTCCCTGCAAAGGTGCACCAACCATGGATCGTGTCGGGAATTGGATGTCTGACTTGAGCCTCTCGTCTCTGTCTACTACGTAGATAGCCCCCATGCAGTGTCTCCTAGATTAAGCTCTGACACAGTCTTAGAATTACAGTTTGGTTAGACAGAGGGTTTTAAGAAACTTTTTTTTTTTTTTGTGATAGTTAAGCATTCATTGCACTCACCTGATTCTCACGGCAGTAGGTTTTTTTTATTCCCCTTGAGTTCTCTAGAATTGTTTTTTCCGTTATGTCCGGTGTCTCGGGCGGTGGTGGGGGAGGGATGGACCTCTAGAACTCCCTTTACTTTTCCATGAGATCTAGAAATAACATTTCTATAATTTAATAAAATCTGTAAACTATGTGTCTGAAGTTTAGTCCTTGTTTCAGATTCACTGAAATGGGAAAACAAAAAACAAATACGGCATTGTCCAGGCATCATGAAACCATTGTATTTTCAAGGTCAGTAAACACTGAAAATGCTGTCCCCTAAGTACAAGGTACAACTTTAAGCCACAGTAGAGAATATGTCGCCTTAAAGTTCTGGGGGCGGAATGTCCTGGTCCACACCAGTAGTACTGTGTGTATATAATTTTTTTTTTTAAAGACAATTTCTTTCTTGATTTCTTTTTCTGGCACCATTAAGGCCCTGCCTTTGTAACCCTTAGAGGACCTGGAAGCACAAAGAAACCCTTGTCAGACTCCTGTCACTTTACGCCGGCTCCCACCCTTTTCAGTTTTCTCTTCCTGAAAGCAGCTTAACCAAAAGTTGAGAACAAACATGCTGGACCAACAGGAATGGATGCGGAGGGTTGTGGGTAGCGTACGATGTTGTAATTAGCTACGAGGTGGTAAGCATTCCTTCCTCATTCACTTCTTCATTGTGCGAACAGTCATCGAGAGCCTGCTCTGCCTGTAAAGGCGTTTTCTGTGGAGCTGGGGAGGACCGTCTAGCCACACGTCAGGGATGCTGGGCTGACCAGTGGACACGCTCCAGCCGGTGTGCCTCTGGAGACCGTCAGGTATTCCTGGAAATCAGAAGACCCCTTCATCTCTGCAGACACTTCATTCTCACATCTGCTCCTGCAGACTGAGCTGTCTCCCCTGGAGAGGGATCGAAGCTACATTACACAGCTGCTGCCTGTTAGGGCTTGGTTGCCCGTGTGGAATGGGTCTGGGGGTTTTTGGGGAACTGGGCAAGAACTGGGAAGGGAATGGGGCAGCAGCTTTAGGGAGAATGAAACAGAAGAGCTGTGAGCAAAGCTCAGGTTTTTCAAGTAAGGGTGGCTTTAGACAGACATGTGACATTCCATCATAATTCCTGAGCTGAAGTTCCTGTTTCCCAGATGGGTTTTGATAATCAGTGCACAGATAATTCATGTTTCGGGTTGGAGTCTGAGAAAGCAGGCCCTTCTGACCACGGTTTGAACAACAGCACGAGCACTGGGCATGCAAGGGCAAAGCTCATTGACAAACCAGTGCTTATCATAATCCACCATGCAGGCTGTCTCAGTCTTTAATTTCATAATGGGAACATTCATTTTTAAATTTCAGTGCATATCTTGGGACGAGATTTAGTGCTTCCATTTAAGTGAAACTTGGTATGTATCGCACTAGTTTTGGTCAAACCCCGGAGAGTTTGTTTTTGCAGTTGCGTCTTGATTATGACCAGTCATTTCTTTCCCAAGTAACAAACACATTTTGCACAGCCCCCACCTAACCCAGAACACACGCTCTTCCTACCTGTGCAAACAACCCATGAAAAATACAGCCTACACTATGTGTTAAAAAGGCAACTGTATGAAGCTCCATTTTATTTGTAATTTTTTAAGCGTGGCTTAATCAGGAGAGCATGAACGTGATCTTTTGTTTTGTTACATATATTTCTCTCCGACAATGTTTGTGCTCCCTGGTCTGATTGTGAAGTGCTTTTGCAAGCAGAAGTGCAGTCGGCTGTGTGGAACATGGGTTGTTGTATATACTGTATTTAGACCGAAGAGTTCCCAGAAGTATTTTGTTCTAGAAAATAACTTGCCATTTTCTATAGATGATAATTTTTCTATATCTTCTAGGATTCTATTGCAGTCACAAGGAAAGACTGCAGCTTCAACCAGGGCTAGCAGTTTTTAAATGCCTTCACAGAGATTTGGAGTTGTTGCTAAAGGCCTGGGCAGTCCCACCATCTGGTTGCGTTACGACTCAACCCAGTGAACTAACGGGGGCGTTGTACAGTGGATTCGGCTCTAGATCCATCTCACATGCCATTAAAACCAGTGATTCTGGGCCTGGGGAGAAGAGAGGGGGTTCCTAAGAGGCTTTTTTTGAGTACCACACGTAGGCCTCTTAGTGTCTTATCAGCCATCGAGTTCACTGTCATCGTCTCCAGGGCACCCAGTTCCTCTGAACTCACACAGCCGGGTGCCAGGAGGACCTCCTGGTGTCTCCTGGCTGCAGGCCGAGGTGAACACCGCTGTGAACACCACTGTGATTCCCCCGTGCAGTGCTGATGGCCAGCAGTACTGCCATGCAGGGGCCTCAGCCAAGCCCACAACATGCCCATCTGTGGGCACCTGCCAACTGGGGCGTCCTTCCTGCCATTGCAGGGGGAGGTGAGACCTGTAGAGCAGTAGAGAGATCAGGCAGAGTTAAAAAAATACCCAAGAAGAAATGAGAAAGCAGCCTTTCCAGCCTGTTCGTGCGTGTGGTAGAATGGTTGTCTTTTTTTGTTTTTTAGGGATAGAGCCCCCAGGCTCCCTGCTGGTAGTTCTTGCTCTGATGCTTGGCAGTGTCAGCCAGAAGCAGGTGAGATTCAGTTCTGCTCCATAGTGAGCCAAGCAGGTGTCAGGCTCAGGTGGGTTCAGTCTCGTGGGCATCAGGTGGCCCATGAAGAGAGAGAGACACAGTTTACCTGGTGGGATCGTCCTGTTCAAGAAGGGAAGATTCCAGAAACTCTCCAAGTTGGAAAGCACCCCTCTCCTTCCCCCGCCCCTCGTCAGAGTGGTGGCATGTGAGAATGCGATATGGGACTTCCTGGGTGCTATCCTAAATGGGGTGGTATGATCCTACTGGGCAGAAAGCTGGTCGCTGCGATCCTGGAGCCAGCGTTGGCTCGCTGGGCCTTTCACACACGCAGTGCCCCGCAGATACCCACTCTCCAGCTGTGCCCCTTGGCCCCGGTTGGAGTTGTATTCAAGCCCCATGCCAAAAGTGGCTTCTCAATGGAACCCTTCAGCTTGTGCCCTGGGGTTTCCAGCAGTGTCCTGGCAGTCGTGTGTTGCATCGCCATACACCCGTTACCTGGTACCGTTTGTGCCCCACTGCTCAGTGGTTTCCGTACCATTCTACGTGGCTGTACAGTAACCCGGAAAGCAGGACGTGTTTTATTATTCAAGGCATAACTTATATTTTTATGTTTAAGGCATTTTATTGCTGAAATCGCAGTTGGCTCTACAGTTGGGAATTAAAAGTGGAAAAATGTAACAAAATATAATAAGTTGATTGCACCGATGGCCTTATCAAAGCCTGCTTGCTCCCCATTGTCCATGATGATGCTTCCGGGGTTGACAAATAATGTGTAAATTAAGTGCTTTAAAATCGCCTTGAATTAAAACTTTCTAAAAAGGATACATCCAGAGACTCTGGAAGACGACAGATCACATCCATGCTCATGTGCTTTCGTGATTAAGGGTCCCAAGCACAGGAACTTGACCTTGAGCCATGGCATTCACATGTTAACCCAACCCTAGATGCTCTACATTTTGCACATATTATTTTCCCTCCCATCACTGTTGTTGTCCCATTCTATTTCTGTTGTTACAACGGATAGCAATGTTTTTTTTTTGTTTGTTTGTTTAATTTTTTTTCCAGCCCTTTAAATTGATGATATTTTTCCGGCTATTCCTCTTCAGGACAGAACTCTGTGTATCGAGGATGTCATATCACTTGCGACCACTTGGGGGCACTAAAGATCACCGCAATCCGATGCATTTTGGAAGGCCAGGGTACAGCTTGCTAGCCTGTCAGCGTGTGCAGGTACTTACTGCAAGTTGGGCTGTTTGGTATCCAGGAGCGGTGAGTTTGTGCAGATTATAGAGCAGGTCTCGTTTTGCCTAAAGCACAGCGTTAACAGTCCAGGTTTAGACTCGGGAGGCCCGGTACTTTGTTCTTTTTGGGATGGTGAATGCTGCCTTTGGCTGAGATGAGGGGTTTAGCCACAGTACCCCCGCTTGCTGGTGCGTGGATGTGGCTATGCAGACGTCTGAGGAGTGTTGTGTGGGTCGCCATGGAATGTGGAAGATTGTCTTCAAGAACATCCCCACCACCCAATTCCCCGACTGCTGAGGACAGCAAGGCTCCTGGCACTAGGGTACCCTACACCCCTGCACTCCTGATGTGCCTGGTCCTCTGACTCAGCAAGGTGCAGCTGCAGGCCCAGCCGCTGTCCAGCACCCTTCCCCCGGGTGCAGCCTGTGTTTTTCCCCTCGGTGTCCCTGTTCTGTTTCTTAGGCAGCTCCCCATGGGCCAGCTGGTAGATTTCACCAGCAGAAGGGCTGGGTGCACCGCCTGCAGGGCCCTTGGAAATTCGTTCTCAATGTGCCTGGGCTTAGCTCTGTCAGCCTGTCACTGCCTGCTGCTCAGAGAGGATAAAGGTTCCCATGGCCCTGAGGAATGCTTGTGGTTCCCCGTGTAACCCAGCGGCCTCTGGTCCTGCGTCTAGCACTTCCAGGGGTAAGAATGAGCTTGACTTGCTCTTTGGATTGGAACTGCATTTTGCATGGGTTGACAGGGATGATGCTGCAGCGTGGTTGAGGACGGAGCGCTCCACCTCGGGTGGGCTACAGCCTTGTGGCATCAGGCCCGTGGCTCGTGAGCATTCCCCGGAGGCCCGTCGACCTTGACATGGACCAGTTC
This sequence comes from Ochotona curzoniae, assembly GCF_017591425.1. Classification (NCBI taxonomy): domain Eukaryota; kingdom Metazoa; phylum Chordata; class Mammalia; order Lagomorpha; family Ochotonidae; genus Ochotona; species Ochotona curzoniae. The sequence goes on from NW_024465421.1 coordinate 12,506,328, forward strand.
TAAAGGCTCAGGCAGGGGAGTGAGGTGCATCCTTCCCCCCGAGCTTTGGGGATGGGATGCCTCAGGAGGCCAGGGCTGTGAGATGGAGGGCGGGGGACACCTCAACCCACAGAGGGGCTGCCTCACGTGGTGTCATTCAGAATCAGAGTCAAGTTCCCTGGCTGGACCTGGGTGCCCAGCTGGAGGGGCTGTGACCATAGCTCCTGCTGCGGACTCCCTGGTGTGGGGCCCAGTTGCGTGATCATAACCATTGACTCGTCGCTCCTCCTGAAGCCCTCCCCACTTTGAACACTGTCCTCTGAGGTGCCACGTGGCTTATTCCTTCGCCTCATTTACATCTTGTTGGGGATTCCCCATTTAACCCGTCGCTGACCCAGCCATGCACAGCACTGCAACGTGTGCTTTGCTCTGTCCCCTCCCTGCTTGCGTTTCTCCGGTTCCCTTGGTGCCAGTGCAGGTGGCAGCGCGGGGAGCCTGGCCTGCTGCAGTCTCTGCCCTTCCCCGAGTCCCCGGGGCGGCGGCCAGGCAGGTGGTAGTTGCTTAGTAAATGAGTGCTCACCGCAGTAATGGATTTCCTCGGGGAGCCTGCTGTAACACACTGTAACTGCTGGCGAGCGGAAGTGCGAGGGTGACGGGATGGAGTGGCTGCCATGTGACTGCACAGTGTCCAGCGCAGACCTGGCACTCAAGGTGCCACGCAAGGTTGTAACAACAGCCACGTGGAGGGGGAGGGGAGGGGCTGCTGGAGTGTGAGCTACACCCACCAGGGAGGGGAACCCCAGGTGTTCAGGCTCCCTGGCATGCAGGGCAGAAGGAGGCAAGAGGGGACAGGGAGTGGGCAGAGGGACCTTTCATGACCCACCTTTGGACCATCCAGGAAGAGATTTTACTTCAGTTTGTGCCCTAGCAAAGTCGTCATGGCAGCCTGCGCGTGGAGTGGGGGACAGTTAGGAGCTTGTCCCTGGAGTATGGGTGCCATCTGGGATGGGCTGAACCCTAGAAGTGCTGGGTGGCACTAGAGGAGGGCGCCCCTGCAGAGGTGGCCGCGCTGGGCTGGAGGCCTGCCATGGTGACTTGGGCTGGCAGCCTGGGGCAGGAGCCAGGACCTCACCGTCTGGGATGTGGGTGCCGATGTCGGCGTGGGCAGTGGGAGGCTCCACTGGGGAGCTTGCCTGCTTTGCCTCTCTCTTTATTGCTAAGGTGTTAGAACTTTATCTGCCAGGGCACTGTGCACGTGGTGTTTGTTCCGCTTGTCTTTGCCCGTGTTTTCTTTGAGATCCATCAAGTATTTTTTACAATTCTAATTTTCTTACACCTCTGATTAGTGAGCCTTTTCACTCTTTGTGGTTGTTGTGACTTTAGCTTGCATTCTTGATTTCTGTGTGAAATGATTCAGAAACTTTGTGCTTTATTTTTGCACCTTTGAGGCGTTTAGGACTTTTTAATCCCCTGCTGCCTCCCACCGCTTGCTCTGCGCTGCACCTCTGATTCTGTGGCCTCCCGCCTCCCGTAGCTGCTGTTATTATCCGTTCATTTTCATCCCATGTCTTCTGCCTCTCGCTCTTTATGTTGATAAGTTCCTTGTTAGTCTTATTTCTATTCCTTTGATGATCTGCATTTTTTTTTTCTGAATGGTTTGAAAATACTCTTCCCCCCAGCTCCCCTTTGCAAATCAACTTTGTTGCAAAAGACCTGGTAGTGGCTTTTGTTTTGTTTTGATACTCTGCTCATCCGCCTGAGTTTGGGAAGCCTCTGGGCCCTGACCTCTTGCTTGCTTTGGCTGCATTTTTCTATCCCCTTGTGTGGTCCTAATGTCATGTACTTGGTCTTTTCACTGGTTAGTGAAATGTTTCTTTCTTAGTCATGCGTTCCACCCTTTCTAACCCTCAGATACCTCAGTCGGTGTTTCCTGCTGAGCATACCCTCTTTTTGCCTTTACCTCGTCTTGCTAGATGTAAACAAATCCTATTTTTTTTTTAAAGATTTAAACACACTTCATTTTCTCCTTCCTCTTTTTTCCCAGCTTGCCATGCTAGCCAGCATCATCCACCCCCTATCAGAATCCAGGGCCCCATTCTTATATCTAATCCAGTCGCAAGCTCCGTCCAGCTCCACGTGCACAACCATGCCCTGCGTCTGCCTGCTTCTTCCTTTCCGGGGACAGCACACCCACTTCACACCACCGTGGTCTCTAGACTGAGCTGCTGTTCCCCATTCTGAAATCTGGCCGTGTCCCTGCTCCCCTCTGCCTTAGCCTGTCCCTGCTGCCCACACGGGCTGACTCAGGGCCAGGAGACATCCATGGTGTGCAGCTCCGGAGGCTGGAAAAAAACACCCCCGCCAAGGACCTGTTCCTCCTGCTTGGTGCCTGCTGTGTCCACACGTGTGCAAGACACACACCAACACAACACCCTTTTCTAGTGCATTACCGCTGCTCGTGACCTCAGCACCTCCCAGAGACCACCTTCCTCTCAGGACTGCCACACTGGGGAGCTGCTGGGACACACCACCTCTGGGACTCCAGCCCCCCTGCTATGTCTGTTCCTGGGTCAGAGCTCCCCCTGCTGGCTGCCGGGAAGTCCCTTACCACCCAGTGTTCATCGGCCGGTTCTCTGACACCTGCCATGCTGCCACGTTATCCTACAGTCACTCTGTCACCAGACCCTGTGGCTCTGGCTTGCTCCCATCTCTTCCCCGGCTTATCACTCATCTTCCCCGGTGGACCGCAGTCACCATGAGAGCGGAAGCTCTGGTCTGTCTTGTACTGATGCTTGAGTCATATCTAATCACTCTGCTATAAGGAACAACATCCAGCCACAGTCGGCCCCGCCGCTTCAACCTTGTACTTGGGCTCAGAAAATAAACCACTCACCTGCAAATCACACTGAAAGTTAATGGTGGGTGTTGGCTGTGTGCCTGGGCCTGTTTGACTTCAAAGCTTGTATGTGTGTTGGTATGTATGTAGTTAAAGGTTTCCAAAGCCCTACACCATATTAAAAAAGGAGCAGTTAGTAACGAACATACACCGAGTATTGCAGTTACCAGAACAGGAATCCTTAAGTTTCTTCTGCAGTCCTTTTCTTGGTAATTCCCAAGTAAATTTCTTTTATGGTAGGAAATAATGCAGAAACGTTGCAAAAACTGTTTGGGGAAATAATTCACATTTCCCCTTCACCCAGCGCCTGTTGGAGCATAGCTGTCCAAACCGGAAGTTCACAGTGGTGCTTCCACTGCACTGCCAGTTGGATCTGGGTTCACCTGTTCCTCCACCAGTGCTCCCCCCGGCCGCCACCTACTGTTCCAGAGTCATTCCTTTCCCTTCTCCTTGTTTCTTAGTCTTTCTGAGCTTGAGGCCTGCAGAGGGTGCTGGCCACTTCTCTAGGCCTGCTCCTTGTCGTTATGGGGGTCCACCTCAGTGTCACAAAGCGTGTGGACGCCTCAGCATCTCCTATGGGACAGCGAGGCCTCCGTATGTCTTAATTTGGTGGTTTTTCACCTTGATGGGCTTGGTGAAGGTGAGTTCCCGTGGCCGAGTTACTCTAGATCTTGGCAGAGATACTTTTTTTTTTTTTTTTGAAGGGCAGACTTTTTCTTTTTTTAGGTGCCGTGTCCCTGCAAATGCCAGCCCGCTAATTTTAGCATCCCTCAGCATAGTGCCTGCAACAGTTTTTATTACTGCGGGCATCTAATGGCCAAAGAAGGAAGTGACTAAAACCTCACTTAGTAAGCAAGTCCAGAGGCCTGGCAGGGCGGGGCTGCCTCAGTGCCTCGTCAGTGCCTCGTCAGTGCCATGAGGGACCAGGGCCCTTCCTCCATCTCTTGGAGCATCTTTGGCCTTTACTGGCGGCCGCTGTTGTGTATAATACAACATCCGGCTGAAGACTTTGGGGTTGTTCTCTCTTTGGTTTTCAGTGTTTTTGCACTTAATAGAGAGAAAGCTCCCATCTGCTGGCTCAGCCCCTGACTGCCTGCTTTGCTGGCTGGGAGGAGGCCAGGATGAAATGAGATCCGGGCACTCCGTTCAGGTCTCCTGTAGGGGTGGCAGCGAGCCGGCTGTGAGAGGCGCCACTGCTGCCTCCCACAGTGCCCATTTGCAAGAAGCTAGAGTCAGGAGGAAGAGCCAGGAGGAAGAGTCAGAAGGAAGAGACGTGGGCACTCAGTCACAGGGCACAGATACTCAGCTGGTTTCTTAAGTGCCAGGCCAAACTCCTGCCCAGTAGAAACTTCACTCCCTGAGAAAGCAAAAGGTTTTCCAGAATGTCCTTCGCTGTCTGGAAAGCTTCCTTCAGATGGCATGGAGCAGGAACTGGGCCACTAGCCTGTGGGCAAGCTGTGAGAGAAGAGCAGAAAGTATCAGGCACATTTCACAGCTGGGAGAGCTGTGTCTGCCACCGTGCCCACAGTGTCTGCCATCTGGTCACCCACGACAGTGCCCTGTCCCTGCTGGTGCTTTGCTGTGGAGGGACTTCAGCGAGTGTGTGGGTAAATGGAGCTAAAACCTAGCTTTATTTTAGTGCAGAAAATTATTCCACTTCATACGTAGAAAGGGTCTTTAAAAGGTTCATGGGAAATGTGTTTTATGAAAAGAAAAAACCTCCAATGGCTTCAAAAAAGTTGTGTCTTTTTTTTTGCATCAAAATAAACTTGCAAAAAATGGTTTATTCATTTGAAAGGTGGAGAGACAAAGATCTCCCATCTGCTTGTTCATTCCCCGAATGTCTGCAGTGGCTGGGGCTGGGCCGAGTCGAAGCCAGGAGCTAGGAACTCAATCCAAGTCTCTGGGTGGGTGGCAGAGGCCCTGCTGCTTAGCCATCAGCTGCTACTTCTCAGGATGCACATGAGCAGGAAGCTGGAAGCTGGAATGGAGCCCAGACGCCAACCCAGGGTCTTTGATGTGGGATGCTGGGGTCGCAGCTGGCGCCTTAGGTGCAAGGCCAAAGCCCCATCCCTAAACCTACTTTTTTCAAAAAGAGATTTATTTATTTATTTTTATTGGAAAGAGAGGAGGAGACACAGAGAGGAAGATCTTCTGTCTGATGATTCACTCCCCAAGTGACCGCAACGGCCAGTGCTGCGCTGATCCAAAACCAGGAGCCCAGATCCTCTTCCAGGTCTCCCACACGGGTACAGGGTCCCAAGACTTTGGGCCGTCCTCGACTGCTTTCCCAGGCCACAAGCAGGGAGCTGGATGGGAAGTAGAGCAGCCGGGATACGGACCGGCGCCCGTATGGGATTTCTGTGGTTGTAAGGCAAGGGCTTTAGCCAGTAGGATACTGCACAGGGACCCACCTAAACCTGCTTTAGAATTCCGTCATGCACAAACTTTTGGAAAATACCTTCATAAACCTTTGTGTAGTGACCAAGGTTCTGCATCTATTGCCAATGGCTCCTCAGTCACCGAATTGCCATTACTTGGAAACCTGGCAGCTCCTGACCTTGGAGCCAGGAAGAAGAGAGAGTGCCTGGGAGAGGGGACCAGGAGCATGACGGGGTGCCTCGTGGGACAGTCCCTGGTTCAATACTGCTAGCTTCATTGGACCTTGGCCTGCAGCTGGGGACTGTACTGCTAGCCCGACCGTCCCCTGTTCCAAAACCTCTGGGAGCCCTGGAGAGGTGATTTGCAGGAAGCAGAGAAGCTGTGAGAAGGACCCACTCACCTGTACTCAGAAGGTTCTCGCAGGAAGGAGGGAAGCTGGCGCCGGTCGGGGAGGAGCCTCGCTCTGCCCTGTGCACTCCGGAGTCTTGCTCTCAGGGCCTCAGACACAGCCAGGGAGCTTGTTTGGTAAATAATGACATTGTTATAAATATTTAATAAGTCAAGGGACTGCAGCGCATGAAAAATGGACGAGGTTCCCGTGCGGGGAATGCGGGCTTTTCCGTCCGTGCGCTCTGGCAGGGGGAAGGCAGTTAGAGTCCGCCGTCTGCCCTGGCTTGACACCTGTATTTGCGATGGGGCTGATGAATGGCCAGAGGAATAGTCGCCATGTTTCGGAAGCATCCATCCATCACGCTGGAGTTTAGGCTGAGGGAGGAACTCAGAGCCATCAATATTCTCGTGTTTATTAAGCACTGCGTGCCGCGAGAGACGGTGGCCCGCATTGGTCCCGGGAGCAACGCCCCTGGAAAGGGCAGCGGTGGCTCGGTGATAAATGACTTTAATAAGAAGCAACTTGGAAGTAACCTTCCAGTAAGAAACTAATAACAATAATTAGATGTTTCTTAATCATTTATTTATTTTATAATTTATGCCCTGCCTGCTTCCGGAAAAAGAATGGAAGTGGCTCGCAATTAAAACGTGTCTACCCAGGATGGTTCAAATGAAGATAAACAAGAGGCCAGACGCCAGAGGGAGGGAGTCAGGTCCCTTCCGTCGGCTTGCCCCTGCTCCTCGCCCGTCCCTCCCCCGACTGCCCTCTGTGGCTCCCCGAAGCCTTGGGAGCTGTGTACAGCAGCGGCGGTGGTGTCCTGACTGGGGACCCGGTGAGGCAGGGGCACGCCTGTCAGCGGGCGGCTGTCACCTCCCTGCCTCCCACCCAGCTCGCAGCCACATTTGCATTTCATTTATCACTGCTCCAAACAAATCTATGTGTCTGCAGCAGGGCAGCATGAAAAATTAATGCCCCTGTGTCAGGCAGAGCTTGTAGGAGTGACAGTGCAGAAAGGGAATAACAAAAGGGCGACACGCGTGGTCCTTACCACTTAACAACCACTCGTGTTCTCCCAAGGCCTGCTCTGAGCCTGTGCATCCTCCGTGCTCGTGGGGCTTCAGGGGCCAGAGCCTGCCCTGCAAACCCAGGGCAGAGAGATGCCTCCAGACGTTAGCCAAGGCCATGTGCTGTTAGCTGGCTCCACCCCAGCCCGGGAGAGCAGAAGTCCCCGTGGCCAGAGTTGGTGACTGGTGTTGGGCACAGGGGAGAAGGAAGGCAGCTTGGCTGGGGCTTCTGGGAAAGCAGAGGAGATCAGAGCTTGTCTGAGCAGGGGTTGGGAAGTCCTGCCTCACGGGCTGGATGAGGCTTGCAGAGTCAGTTGGTGGGACTCAAGACCCAATGACTCTCTAGCAGGCTTGCTTTTTTTTTCCCACCTTAATATATAATATTTTATATATACATAATATATATGTAGATAATATATAGCACATTGATTTAACTCATACCTTGAGACAATTTAACAATGGATTAGAGCTCAATTTCATCCTAAATTGTTTTTGATGTGTTACATTTTTTAGAGGGTGTTGCAAGCAATGCCTTAAGAATTATAAAAAAGGGGCCTGATGTGGCAGCCTAGTAGTTAAAATCCTCACCTTGCAGGCACCAGGATTCCATAAGGGTGCCAGTTTGTATTCTGGCTTCTCCATGCCCCTTGCAGCTCCCTGCTTGTGGCCTAGGAAAGCCGCTGAAGATGGCCCAAAGCCTTGGGACCCTGCACCTGCATGGGAGACCTGGAGGAGGCTCCTGGATCTCAGCTTCAGACCAGCTCAGCTCTGGTCGTCGTGGCCACTTGGGGAGTGAAGCACAGGGTGGAAGATCTTTGTCTCTCCTTCTCTCCATATATCTGACTATCCAATAAAAATAAATATTTTTTCAATTATTAATTATTTTTGATGATTTTTTTTACATAGTTGATTAGGGTCAAGAGCTACAGGAAGGTGGGTGAGATCACCATTTCCACATTCTCTCTTTTTTCCTTCCTAGCAGGCTTGCTTTTTAAGTTGATAAAGTTGTAAGGCCTGTGAATAATCCAGATGATGCCCTGCCCCGGTTAAAGAAAGCTTGGTGAGTTACTGGATGACAGACGCACGAGAGGCTGGGGGACGTGAACACCAGTGGTCTTAGAACCTTCTTAAGGGGCCAAGTGGACATCTCGCTGCGTGATGTACAGTAGACCTTTGTTCCCTCCGCACCCGGTACTGGCTCCTCCCCAGCCTGTGAGCACAGCAGCATCGTAACCACTGCCATCCTGTGGAGTGGCTGGACTTGGGGGTGCCAGACCACACTGCCCGAGGTTGAACCTTTGCCTTACCATCTCCTAACTTTGTGACCTTGGCAGACCATGGAGCAATTTTGTGCCTCCATGTCACATATTAGCGGTAAAGTTGGTTCTAAAATGTCTAGGGCTTGGCAGGGGGGGGGGGCGGGACTCTGGAGTACAGCATTTGCAGTGACTTGTGGTTAGGTAGACCAGTAGGTTTCTTGCTGTAGCCTGTGAAATGGGTCCTTGTGTTGGCACCTAGACAAATGTGGCATAGATAAATATGCTTTTTTGGATCTTGTTTCCCTGCAGTCAAAACTGCTAACTGTCCACTGCAATCTTCTCTACCCTGTCAAGGGTTACAATTTAAATGGCCCCAAGGACTAGGACTCGGCGTAATGTGAAACCAGAAACCAGAAACCCAAATCAGAGTGTCCCACGTAGGTGGTAGGGATCCCAGGGCATACACAATCAGGACACTGGGACCAGAAGAGCAGCCAGGGTTTGAACCCAGGCGTCAGGTGGAGATGTGGGCAGCCCGAGTGGCCCCTTCAGCACTGTGCCCGATGGCCCACCTGCAGAGCGTGTCTGTCAGCAGGAAGCAGGTTGCCCTCCATGGCTGGCCTCTCCTTTCCCTTCTCTCACCAGCAGAGAAGTGGCAATGCTTGGGGTGGCTGCAGAACCAAAGGTGCTTCTCCGGGGAGGACCACAGAAGACTCCATCTCTGGACCCGTGAGGGAAAGTAGAGACAGAACACCCACGTGATTGGGGTTTTGTTTCCCTAGCACAGCCTGTGCCCTCATTGACGTGTGCTTCGTTTGGCTCTCCTTTTGTCCCCTTCTAGAATTCCAGGAGGAGACAACGAAGAGTACAAAGGGGAGGATAGCCCTTCCTTTCCTCCCCCGGGGAATCTGTATTAATCTCAAACACTGGACAGGTTTCACTGATCGGTGACAAGGCAGACATCCCACCCACACACCATCATCCAACACTGCTTTGTTCCTGTGTATCCCCGAGGTGCAACAATATCCTAATGGCGATTTTATGCACCTCATTGGCTCTTGAGCCCCCTGCACCTTTGCTCTCAACAGGGGGTGGCTTCTAAGTTGCTTGTCCGAAGTCGGCCGGGACAGGAGGAACAGGACTTTATTCCTGGACCCCCATGCCTTGTCCCTCGGCCACCAGGCAGTGATGCTCTGCAGCCAGCAAGCAGGCCATGTCCCTGAGGTCCAAACAGAGCCGTGCTGGAGGCAGGAGTCCTATGCTTCATTGTCACTTCCGCTTGGCTGCCCAGAGCTCTTGCTGATGATTGGCTCAATTCATCCCACAGATATTCACCGAATGCCACTGTGTGGTAGACTCTGGGGAGCTGGGCTGGGGCGAAACTGACATATTCTTTGCCTTTACGTAGCTTACAGTCAAAGGGAGAGACTATTCATGACCTACGTTTGCATTTTTCCACCTTGTCCAAGTCTAAAAGCAACGCAGAGTCTCAGTGTTTCTCCTGGCAATGAGGAGGAACTCTGGTATCATTTTGAGTCTTACAATTCAGACTCTCCTCAATGGACCAGGTGACTTTTTTAAAAAAATGCTTAGTTGTTTGAAAGTCAGAGTTAGGGAGAGTTAGTGGTCGCAGCGCTCAGGACTGCCAGACCCAAGCCAGGAGTCAGGAGCTTTCATCCGGGTCTCCCACTTGTGTGGCAGGGGCGCAAAATCTTTGGCCATTCTCTGCTGCTTTTTCCAGACCATTAGCAGGTAGCTGGATGGGGATCAGAGCATCCAGGATACAAACCAAAGCCCATATGGGTAAAGCTGGTATTTCTTTTTCCATTGTATGTTAAAGGCGAACAATAATATTAAAGAGAAATAAAAATAAAAAATAGAGGAGGTTAGATCCAATGGTTCAATATTTGTACAAAAGAAATTTCAGAAATATATGATGAAGTAGAAGGGAAACAAAGAATCCAAGAACATTTTCTTACTCTGAATGCTTCAATCTTTTTTTTTTTTTAAAGATTTATTTTTATTATTTTTTCATTGGAAAGGCAGATATACAGAGAGGAGAGACAGAGAGGAAGATCTTCCGTCCGATGATTCACTCCCCAAGTGAGCGCAACGGGCCGATACTATGCCGATCCGAAGCCAGGAGCCTCTTCCGGGTCTCCCACGCGGGTGCAGGTTCCCAAAGCTTTGGGCCGTCCTCTGCTGCTTTCCCAGGCCACAGGCAGGGAGCTGGAAGGGAAGCGGGGCTGCCGGGATTAGAACCGGCGCCCATATGGGATCCTGGGCGGCAAGGTGAGGACCTTTAACCACTTGCGCCACCGCGCCGGGCCCTGCTTCAATCTTTATAACAAAACCTTGGGACCCTGCACCCGTGTGGGAGACTGGAGGAAACTCCTGGCTCCTGGCTTCAGATTGGCGCAGCTCTGGCCATTGTGGTCACTTGGGCAATGAATCGTCAGACGAACGCTCTTCCTCTCTGTCTCTCCTCCTCTCTGTATATCGGACTTTCTGATAAAAATAAATAAATCTTTTAAAAAGGGGGGAGAGAGAATGAACAGTTAATAAAGAGAAGAGCATGCATGAATCATCAAACAGGAAGTCAGTGAATTAATTAATCAAATCAAGACCCAGAATGATAAATGAAACAAATACCTGGAACGTTTACCTCCCTTCAAAACAGGTGAAAACACAGATATTCAACACAAGGTGTGGGAAAAGGACAGGATAAATTGGCCCAATGTTTTCTGGTGGGTGGTTTGACAGGACTGTCAAAATATGAAATGTGCATAACTTGAAAATGTGATGAATATATAAATGTTAGAGTGAAATGAATGAAGTTCTCAATTGTGAAAGCTCACAAAAAAAAAAAATCAATTCTTCTGTAGGAGTTTGAGTCCTGCACCTGCTGAATAGGGGACCAAGGGGAGCCCCTTTCTCCATAGCTTCTGGAGGAGGTTGTCTGTCCATCATCTCGGGCCTGGGGTGGGCCCCATGGCTCTCACGGGTCATGATCATGAGTCCCCAAGATTCTCTATTTCCTGTATAAGAGGGGTGGTCTCACGTCTCTGCCCTCTTCCCTCCTAGAAATTTCTGCATTGTCCTCAGGGGCTGAAATACGAATCACTCCTCCCTCCCCAAGGTCCTGGAGCACACCTGGATTCTACAGGTGGACATAGCGATATACGATCCATTCACCAAGTTGTCCTCTGTCTCTCTGGTGTCCCCAGAGCAGTCTGGGTCAGCCACCCATAGGCTGGGCTCAGAGAAGAGCTCTTTTCCCCTCTGACACCCATAGTCCTGGAAGGCAAAGTGTGAAGCCAATCCATCTCCTGGTTTGGGGTACAGATAGGTCTTAGCCATGGGTGTTCTCAGCCAAAATGCATGACAGGCTTTTCCAGTGAAAGCAACAGAGACAACCCTTGCCCTTGTGGAGGTCATGTGTTAGAAAGGGGGAGAATCAACCAATTAAATGGGTCAACTAACACAGGCGTATGTCAGTCAGGAGAGAGAATACAGGTGGTGGCTGCTGAGTGTGGCTGGTTGCAATGTTAGGAAGGGAATTTGAAGTCCCACCGACAGGTGACATTTGGATACCAGAGGGCAAACAAGGCATGCAGAATTTGGGGTGGAGAGATACTCTTCAGGTGAAGGAACCTACCAGGGAAAGGTAAGAACTGAAAAAGTGATTAGTGGGGGCAGAGGGAGGGAGTAACAGGAGGCGAGGTCAGTGGTCACAGCAGGGTGGAGGGCATTGTCCCACAGGAGCTGGGCTTCTGTCTGAGAGAGCTGGGAGGACTGAAGTGTCCCAAGATGGAGAGCAGCATGGCGCGCTCTCCCTGGGTCTGCCTTGCTGGAATCAGACCAGAACACAGGAAACCAGTGAAGAGGCCACTGCCATCACCTGGGTGGGGCGTGATGGTGGCTTGGCTTCCATTAGGGAGGTGATGAGAAGAATGCTGGGGATCCTGGAGGTGATGGTGCAGAGGTGGGAGTTACATGCTACAGTCATCCATGGCCCTAATGCCAGGTTTCAAAGGCAAGAATGTGTACCTTCTGTAGGAAACCCCGCAAGGTAACATAGTCTCTTACAATCTCTATTTCATCTACCTCTTTTTCTTTCTTTCTCTCTTTCTCTCTCTCTCTTTCTTTCTTTTTTAATTTGACAGGGAAGGACCCTGACAGACCCACTTTGGCTGCTGGTTCACTCCAATTCCTGCATTTGTTGGATCAGACAGAACCTAGGAACTGGGAGCTCATGCAGGTTTCGCACTGGTGGGAGAGACCCAAATACTTGAATGTTGTTTCCTAAGGCACACATGGTTCAGATGCCAGATGGGACATCTGCCTCCCATACCAGAGCAGCTAATTTGAGTTCCAGCTCTGCTTCCTGCACATCTTGAGAGGTAACAGGGAGGGTGTAAATGTCTGACTCCAGGCCACCTCCTGGGTGAGTGCGTTCTGAGCTCCTAGCTCTCGGTGCGGCCAGCCTTGGGTGTTGTGGACATACAGTGGAGGAACCAGTGAATGAGAGCTCTCACTCTATCTCTCATCTTTGCCTTTCAAAAATAGCAAGCAAACGATTTTTTAAAAAGATTTATTCATTTTTATCAGAAAGTCAGATATACAGAAAGGAAGAGGAGAGACAGAGAGGAAGCTCTTGCGTCCGATAATGCACTCTACAAGTGGCCACAATGGTCAGAGCTGAGCCGATCTGAAGCCAGGAGCCAGGAGTTTCCTCCAGGTCTTCCAGGTGAATGCAAGGTCCCAAGGCTTTGGGCCGTCCTTGACTGATCTCCCAGGCCACAAGCAGGGAGCTGGATGGGAAGCGGGGCTACCGGGATTAGAACTGGTACCCATATGGGGTCCTGGCGTGTGCAAGGCAAGGACTTTAGCCATGAGGCCATCGTGCCGGACTGCAAACTTTAAAAAGAAGCTGGAGTCAGAAGCTAGAGCAGAGACTCAAACGTAGGCACCATGACACAGAATGCATATTTTAACTTCCAGGCCCAACTTCCTTTCCTAGCACCTGCGTGAGATCATGTCCAAAATCTGTTGTCTGAAACTCGGTGATTCTCCCTCCAGAGGGCGCTCTCCTTCCCGCGGCTGGTGTGGAAAACAGGCGGAATAGGAAGTGAGGCTGAGCTCATCTGAATTCTGCCTCAGTTCTCTTCGATGACAGCAAAAAAAAAAACCCACATCCCCTTGCAACCTGCTCACTGCAAAACAATATTTAATTAGGACTGAGAGAGTTAGACAAGCAAACAATTAAATGTTCTATTACAATCAGTCTTGAGCCATTTAAGCTCCAGTTCAATAAGAAATCATTAGAAAGGTCTAATAGAAATGAAAATATAAATAGTGCAGTTTTGTGCTGCAGCCCGGCCATTTCTTGAGCTGTAACAACGTGAAGTCGGCTTGACCGTGGTGGATGAGGGTTCCCAGCCATAAGAGGATTTAGCAGAGCCAAGAAGCAGACAGGGGCAGGTGTCTACCAGCTGGTAAGGCTGGGGTAGGGTGAGTGACCGCACAGCTGCCCTAACCAGCACTCAGGCTTTTTTCCATCTTCTTTTTAGTGTCTGAGAACCCACAGGAGCGTTCTGCCTTGGGGGAGGAGAAGCAGCTTACAGGAAACTTCCGTGTGTCTGGTGAAATGTTGGATTAGAGAATAAATATGTCAAATATAATCCGCCCCCCACCCGGGTTCTCAGCTTTTGAAGATTTGGAAATAAGCTCAGGCCGTTTGGCAAAGGCCTTCATGCCTTGCAACTGTGAATGTCTCTGTCAAGCGTGGGACCATCAGAGCAGAGGACTTTGGCCACAGCAGCAGGGTTCTGTCCCTGTGGCCAGAACTGCCCAGACCTCAGGCAATGTACCAGTGCAAACTCAGTTTGTCTTTTCCTTGTGCCTGCTCAGTGTCTTCTTCTCTCTCTTGAAGAGTTTCTCCTCTCTGTGTCATAGAAAGGTGGTTTGAATCTAGTGTGAGGGTAAGGCAGGTCTTTGGGTTTGCAAGTGACAGGAAACTCAAACCAGTTTCAGATAAGTGGCAAAGCTGTTGGCTTATGTCCATGCAAAGTCTGAAGCTGGGCTTCTAATCAGGTGTGGCTGAATCAAGGTACTGATGCAATGAGTCTATCCCCGTGTCTCTTCATCTCTGCCAGAATACCCTATTTATAACCTTCCTGGCAATAAAGAAATGGCTTCTTTTTCCTAACAGTTCACATCCAACTTGAGGTATAGCTTGAGGTCTATGCCCACTCTCAGTCCACTTGTGGTGGCCAACAATTGTTGGTGGAGCATTCAGACTGACCAGAGAAGGCTCAAGTACCCATTTCTGGAGCCAGAGGTAGGGTTGATCCCTACACAAGCCACATGGTTTCCTGGAGGAAAATTGGAAAACTAATGGTGGCAGTCACAGATTACTGCCACCTGTTTCCCTTCCCCGCTCCCTAACTACCTCCGCATCCTTACGTTGTGATTGTCATAGTCATGGTCAAAAGCTTACAAATTCGTTTGAGCTCAGACACACACTGGCTGTTGTAGACTTGGTAACACAACTTCACCATGCAAGCAGTGGCCATGGGAGAAGCCACTCTGGATAAGGTGAGACGATCCAGAAAACCTGCCCTTGGCCTTCCAAAAATTCTCCTGATTCTGAACCCTGGATTTGCAGTCCCCTCTCCTGCTTTGGGAGCCTGTCTGAGAGCTGTTATGAGCCATGGAAGAACACACATAAAACAAGTGTGAAGTGGATGTCAGGCTCGTGGGCTGAGCCCTTGGAAGAGAGTTTGTTCATTGTATTCGTCTTTGCATGATGCCAGCACCGTGTGGCCCAGGATAGGGACTGGCGACAATTTTCCTGTAAGGGCTAGTTAGTTAATATTTTCAGCAGGTGATTCTCAACTTATGATGCTTTTGTTTGTGGTTTTTGACTTTGTCGTCATATAGGGACAATATCCAGTCAGTAGAAAGCATACTTTGTAAGTTGGATTAAGCTCTTCCACCCAGGCTAGCACTGAATGATCTTGCCTTGGTCCTTTCTGTAGTTGAAATTCTCTTCTTTAAGGGAAAGGAGCAAGCAGGATCTCCAGAGCGCAGAGGCAGGTTTGGGTACTCTCTGGGTTCTCCTGGTCTAGACCAGATCTCAGGTACACATTTGCAGATGATCAACTCGGGGTCCCAGGAGGCCACAGGCTCCCTCCACCCCAAGAAAGCAGAACTGCACTTGCAACACTGTGACCTGTACCCGAGGCCACCACAGAAGGCCACAGGGTGATGGAAGCTTCCTTGGGAACGAGAGTGGACACTAGCAGGGCTTCAGAATTTCCCATGAGCTGTCAGGTACAGAATGGTTGTGCAGTGGGGTCTATGCAGCTTGGAGGTGGCTGAATGAGGGATGGGGTGTGTGTGAGTGTGTGGGTGTGTGTGTGTGTTGGGGGTGGGGAGGTAGAGGTTGCTGGGTGAGTGGTGTGTACACTGACTGTGTACAATGCATCGCATCAGATGGCAACAGAGAGGATGCAGATGTTGTGCTAGTGTGAGTGTGGGACGCCAGGGGTCTGTGACTTGAGTGCCACGTGGGCAGCTCTTGAATGAATGTGCTTCAGTTTTGTCATCACACAGCTCTTTACATTATTGTGGTTTAATTGATAGCAGCTCTCTCACCCCCAGGATCGTTTATTTGGGTTGAACCTTGACAAGAGAAATAAGGGTCATCTATCCTGATCTGACATGTTGTCGCGAGTCTTTTCTGCAGGTCCCGGGTTGCCTGTCTGTCAGCTGGCTGAGGGGTCAGACTGTGAGTTGCTCTCTTCCTCCTTATGGGCTGGTTCTGAAGTCACCCAGCACCTGTGCTCTCTGCAGCTCACTGCCACAGCATTTTCTTTTTTTTATTTAAATGAATATAAATCAGACTATTGGATTAGCCTCTCCCTTGGGTTGGGTATATGCAGGGATGGAGGCGAACTGAATATTTAGCAGTCATCTGCTCTTCTCTAATTGAACAGAGGCTGGCCACTGAGGGCATTGGTGTTCTGTCAGAGAATTCCCTGAGTGTGTGCAGCTGGTCTCCTAGTGAGCCCAGGGACACAAAGGACAGACCAGAACAAAGGTGCCTCCTCATGGAGAGGAGCACCTTGGCTTGGGAACAGAGCCCCCATGACCTGAACCCAAGCCCCTCCGTTACTGGCATTCCAGTGTTGAGGCAATGTCCTTTGCTGCCAGCGATTTAGTCTTTGTGAGCATAAAAGCCTGTTATTCAGGCTGTCTCCTGGGGTGAGCTTTATCTGGTGCCGGGGTCCTCATCACTCATACCTGGTGCGATGGGTGAGCCCAAGAGGACCAGCAGCATGGGGATGATGGAGACCAGAGTTTGCTGGCAGCCTCTGCAATGCCTTTGCCTGGATTTGCAGCATTCGCTTCATCTGGATAGATGTGAGCTCCCAGCCACTCAGTGTGACAAGGGGAGGGCTCCTTTTAGAAAGGAAAGCCACCTTTGTGTCTTGGTATATTCGGCCTTGAGTCAGGAAGCACAGCTTGGAGATGAAGTGTGGATTGTATTTAGTTCCCATGGGACCTCTTGACTGGCCATTTTTGTGTCGCTTCAGTTCTTGTGGAAACTGGGCAAGGCTCAGCTGCTGGCCTATTCCACTGCCGCCCCGCCCCCCCAGACCGACCCTCAAGTGGAAGAATGGGGCTCCGCTCTTTGCTGTCTGTCCCTTGGGTTCTCTTCATGCCTTTGAGGTAGGAATCATTGACTCTGCCTCAGAGGTAAGAACAGCAAGACAAGAACGAGCCCTCTCCCTAGGTGATGCAGCCTATCCAAGACTGGGTGATGAGCACTCAAGTCTACCTCCTCCCAAGTGCGAGGTCCTTGCACATTGTACTGTAAAAGTCCCCAAGTGGTTTCTGAGTTTGTGTGGATTGTGTTTCTGTGGACAGTGGCTGGAGTCTAAATCTTGCCACCAGCTCTTTATCAGGTTGTGGGCTTAAGAGGTAAATGAACAACCTGTCTAGTTGGGAGTGATTAATAAGTCATGATGCCCAACTCCCACTATCCCTCTCTGTCGCTCTGTGATGGGTGCCTGGGGGAGAAGAAGAAGCCCTGAGTGTGGGGTGGGGGATCTGGAAGGTTCTTTCAGGCGGCTGCTGACTTGCTGTGTGATGCTGTGAGCCAGTCACTCAACTAGGTGACTCTAGTTTTGGCTGAGACTTCCTTCCTGGGAAAGCTGTCACGGTTGGTCACTCTGCATTCATCCCTAACATCTCTCGTTTGGCTCTCTCGTGAGACTGCACCTCGCAAGAAAAAAGGAGCCTACATTTTTCCTGCTTATTAGATAAGTCATGCATGTTGATTGCTGAAAATGGAGATAAGTAAAAGAGTACTCTGCTGAAACGGCTAATAAACATAAGAAAAGATGCTCAATTTCACTCTTGAAGAAATGCAAATCAAAACAAGATATCACTTACACCTTTCTGGTGGGAAAAGGAAATGAAAACATGGAGGATACTGTTTAAGCCGAAAAGGCTCGGGGCACAGGTGCCCTTGCCGTGCCTATCGTGAGCACGGGTGTTGGTTTAACCTTGAGGAGTATCCAGTCGGCAGATCTATTAACGTGAGGACGTATGCCATTCAGCCTAACAAATTTTAAGACAGTCTAAGAATTTGCTTTGTGGTTCAGAGGGTTAAGTGACCACCTACAATGCCAGAAACCCATACAAGCAACAAGTTGAGCCCTGGTTGCCCCACTTCCAATCTAGTTTCCTGCTAATATTTGAGAAGACAGTGAAAGATAGGCCAGGTATTTGGGCCCCTGAAAGCTATGTGGAGAGTGGATGATGTTCCTGGCTTTGGCTTGATCCAGTTCCTGCCATTGTGGTCATTTGGGGAATGAACCAGCAGATGGACGATCTCTCTGTCTCTCTGTCTCTAGTTCTGACTTTCATATATATATGAAATATTTTCATGCGTCCATGAAAGTGTATATGGAAGAAGACTCGATATAGACTTTATTGTGTGAAAAATTGGGGCTAACACAGTTTATGAACTGGGGCAAACAATTAGCAATTCCATTTGGTGGAATAGCAGGCATCTTTCTTTGTGTTACTCTTATAGAAAGCGGTTCTCAAGCATCACTGTGTACCAGAATCTCTTGTGGGGCTTGGTCAGATTCCTGGTCCTCATCACCAGTTTCTGCCTTTGTGGGTCCTGAGTGAAGATCATGAATTTGCGTTTCTAATGAGTGCTGAAGTAATGTCTCTGGCCACCAGACCATACTCTGTAAACTGTGGCTATAGAGGAGAATAAAAAGAGCTTTCTCAGGCATGAACTACCTAGATTTGGTAGAAGAGCTGGTCGGGAACAGAGGAGCCTGGTGGGAGTCCATGAGGGTGACAGCAGTAAGTTCATTCCTCCTCCACTCCTGGAGACCCTGCCTGATCACTCACACTTGGGTCAGGAAAATGGGACTGGAGTCCTCTGTCCAACTTGAGTACCAGAGGCTCCTGTCGCATGGGTCTCAGCTACAACCACAGAGAGGAAGCCGTGTGTGGGTTGGCCCCCTTTAGCTGAGGCACAGGACTGGCAGGCGGGAGGGAAGGCCAGCTGGGTGACTTCTGTCAGCTGTGTTTGTTGGTGTCTCTGCTTCTCCCCGAGAAGCTGGCATTCTGGTTTCAAGGACAGCATGGGATGCTCAGGGAATAGACGAGCAGGTGTTCCTAGGAACCAGACCTTGCAAATGAATTAACAGGTGTTGATTGCTGCCAGGCAGAGGTGTGCAAAGTGTGGATTGTTTTCTGTCTTCTTCTCCCTTCAATTCTGTGCTAACCTTTCCCAATCCCCACTGGAGTTTCTCTGGGGGCTTTCTCTGTTTGCAACTTGTAGCTTAATTTGGGACATCTCCTAGGCACACAGTTTTGCTCTGCCCTCCCCAGCC
Source organism: Ochotona curzoniae (assembly GCF_017591425.1). NCBI lineage: Eukaryota > Metazoa > Chordata > Mammalia > Lagomorpha > Ochotonidae > Ochotona > Ochotona curzoniae. The sequence continues at coordinate 12,525,230 of NW_024465421.1, forward strand.
AGGAAAATGGCTTGTGGCATGAGGAGGAATACGAGAAAAGTGAGGGAACACTTCCGTCCTGCTTCTTTGCCTTCCTTTTGGAAACCTCCATAATTCCTATCATTACTCCAACTCTTGCTAGAATTTTTTTTCCATGTCCTTGGTAAGGTCAATAGAAGGAGGGAAATGGAAAATAAATCATCATTATTGTACTTATCCTGACTCACCAATCTGAGTATTGCTCTGTTTCCGGCCTCATCCCCCCATCTCCCCTACCTCTGCTACATAAGCCATCTTTTGTCATCACTACCTGTTCAGGCTGACCCAGCTCTTGCATGTCCTATGCCTGTCTTAAAAAGGGCATCCTTGTGCCCTGTCAGTCTTCATGGTCTAATCTTTGAACCCACTTTGATCCTTTCATCACACCTTGCTTCATTTATGGCCTTGACTTTTCTGGCTGTTGAGTTTGCCACTTCTTTTTCCATCTGTCTCTTTCCCTCTTCCTGCAGATTTAAACCAACTTAGCTGGCCTCAAACATTATTTTAGTTCTACACTCAATCTACACTGTCCTCAGTTACCAGGGCTAATTGCCACTCTCAGTTTTCCTTGGTAACCTTTGTCTTGCTTTTCCTATCCCTGCAGCACCACCCCTGCAGACAGACCACCAACCTCATGCTTGGAAATACGTAAACCTTCTCCACTGGTGAGGGTTAGAGACCCAAGACTGCAGCCTGACTCCATGTCAGATGTACAGACAGGGTGTCTTAGAGATGTGACTTGTCTCAAGGGGCTGCAAGGTGCAGGTCAACCCATGACCTCTCTGTTTCACTGCCCGTGGTGCTGAATGCCACCAACACTTGTCCTTAGGAAATAAACAGGAACAAGGCCATATGAAAGTAGACAGAACCAGTTGTTCCGTAACCTATAGCACCATCAGACCTGTCTACACCACTGCATTAAAATCTAGTTAAACCTTAGAACTCATTTGATTTGGAATTCACTGGCAAAGGAGAAAGGAAATAACATCAAACACCTGCTTGAGCGTTGTGTTTGACAGCTCAGCTGCATTTTTCTCTTATTCTTTAGGACTACTGGTACGGGTAGGGATACTTTTCTTTGCCTTACCAGTGTGGGGGAAAGTAGAGGCACAGAGGAGTTTCTTACACTTTGGTGAAGCTCATTCAGCCTTAAGGGATGGAGCCTGGGCTCAGGCAGAGAGGTATCACTCCCGAAGTGGGAGCTGGTGACAACATTGGACCTACATGCTGCTTACTCTCTGTGAAGCGGCTACTCACGAGCTGCTGGCATTTGAGTGGCCCACTAGCTTGCCTGTCTTGTCCCTGGGACATTTCGTGTTGCAAATCTTTGAGGCTCTGAAATCACCGCATACACCACACCCACGTGGGAGAACACGCTTCATTGACTTTGCATTTATAGGAGAGGGAGAGGAATATAAGCAAGACATTTGAATTAAAATGGGCCGTTTTCTTTTCATTGACCTTTGATTCCCAGCTCACTCTCTCCCTCGTGCCCCTCTCTGGCCTCCTCCGTCGCTTGCTCTGCTCTATGATTCATCAGGGCCCGAGGCTCAGCAGCTGTAATTGGTTTGTAACTTCCTGGAATGTCAAAGCCAAGATGGAAATTTTACGTATCACTCCACCAATTCCATCCCTGGCTTTAATAATAAGTTGGCAGAAGGGAAGGCAGATTTACAGCAGGAGAGAAATGTAATCAAATTTGGAGGTGAAATGCAATAAGTACAAATGCTAGTTTTCATTTGGAAGCTTCTTAGATAAATGTGATCTCACGCAGCTCCCCAGCCAAATCTTTTGTTTCCTCTCCTGGAGCAGTGAAGGGCCCTGGTGGAGTAATCATCCTTGAAGGGAGAGTTAATATCCGTGGTCCCCTGCCTTGGCTTCAGCAAGTGACCCTGGTAGGCTGGGAGATGACAGTAGGAGAGCCATCAAGGGTCTGTTTGGGAAACCAGACTTAATTGGGAACTTCCACGATGCTGAACTCCGGAGGGAAAAAGCAGAATTAAATACCCATCAGGTGTTCTATTAAATACTTTGCATGTCTTACCTGTTTTAGATCCATGACAACCCTATAAGGTAAGTAATGCTGTTGTTTCCATTTTATAGACATAAAGTGAGGTTTAGAGAGGGATTTTTAGCAAGAGTAGCGTGGGTTCTCTTGGGCCATGGGCTTTTATAACTCCTCTCTTATAGGAATAATGAAAAGCTAGCATTTTTTAAAAAAGATTCATTCATTTACTTGAAAATCAGAGTTACAAAAACACAAGAGAGAGAGAGAAACAAAGAAATAGAGTTCTTCCATCTGCTATCTCACTTTCCAGATGACTACAATACTTAGGGCCGAGACAAGCTGAAGCCTGGAGCTTCTTCTGGGTCTCCCTGGTGGGTCGCCCTAAACATTTGGGCCAACTGATATTTTCCCCACACCATTAGCAAGGAGATGGATTGGAAGTGAAGCAGCCAGAACGTGAACTGGTGTCTATACCCTATAGGCCTCACAGGCAGCAGCTCAAACTGCTTTACCACAATGCCAGGTCCTTTGAATATGTATTGGCTCCTCATGGACAGCTCTATATGGTAAATACTGTGATCCCATTGTTATTGCCATTTATCAAGTGAAGCAATTTTGTCAAGATTGATCTCCTAAGAGTCAGCAAGAGCCACATAAAAAGAGGTTCAGCATAATTAGCTGTTGGGGAAGTGAAAATTAAAGTGCAGTGAGATACTGTATCTGTTGGCATGGTTAAAATGAAAAGAATAGTGATAACAGCAAATGCTAGTGAAGTGGACACAGTCATTGCTGATGGAGATATAAAATGATAAAGGCACTCTCCAAAAGAAGAAGCTAGTTTCTTACAAAATCAAACATGTGCTTACCATACAACTCAGCAATTGCACTCTTGGGCATTTGTCTCAGTGAAATGAAAGCTTACAGTCATGCAAAAGCCCATACATAAATGTCATAGCCACTTTATTCATAACAGCCAACAACTGGAAACAATCCAAATGTTCTTCGATGGGCAAATATCTGAACGGATGATGTAATATTCATACGGTGAATGACTTGCCAGCAATAAAGAGGAAAAAGCCATTGATACATGCTACCAGTTGGCTCTTCTCAAGAGAATTACGTTTTTCAAAAAAAGCCAATCCTCAAAAGTTATATACCCTATGATTGCGTTTATGTGACATGCTCAGAATGACAAAATTATAGACATGGAGAATGGATTAATAGTGGTTAAAAAGTGGATAGCAGAGATGGGAGGTGAGGCCATAGTTATGGCAGGCACAGCAAAAGGGGTTGGACCATGCTGGTGGTCACACGAGTCTACACACAGGACAGAGCTGATGCGCAGAGACACATACAAATGCCTGTCATATTGGTGAAATCTAAGGTTGGCAGAGTGAATCAATGTCACTTTCTTGGGGGTAGTACTGGACCATACTTGTGTATGATGGTACCATTGGGGAGGCTTGGTTAAGGGGAGCTGAAATCTATATTATTTCTTAAAGTTGAATGAGAAGGTACAATTACCTTAAAATACAAAAGATTATTATTTTTATGTCAAAGAGAAAAGGGATGGGGAAATTATAAGAGAGATGCTAAGGCAGTTGCCCATTCATACCCGGAGCAATGGGTTCTGTTGGTCTTTGGCTTATAACCTCTGTGGGGTCAGGGCAGAGGGAGAGACAAAGAGATCTTCCAGTCTTTTTACTGACCCTGTAGTGTTTGAATCATTCTGCTGTGGCCTCCTGTCCTAATGGAGACAAAAATCAGATATGCCTGCCTGTTTTATGGCGAGGAGGTCAGCATTTCTCATAGTAGAGTCCATGACAGGGCTCCATTTCCAGATGCACAGAGTCCAGAAATCTGGATTCTGCCAAGCCATCTCCTAGCCTGATAAAGCATATGCCCATGGAGTATTTGAAATGTGCTGACTTAGACTGTGTGTTTTAGAGGGAAGGTTAGATAATTCTGCAGGCAGTGGAAGTAGGGGTTTTCACTACGTGGCTCTGTTTCATTGAGGAGTGCTGGTGGCAGCAAGAACAGCAGTAGTTAAGGCTGGGATGCGTTGAAAAGATGCAGGCATTGCCTAAAGCTGCCAATACAAATTCAAAATCAAAGCAGTACTAACACATACAATGCTGTGTACCTGTTGAAATAGTTTTCTGTATACACTTATTGGCCAACATTCATGATGTTTATTGAAATAGAAACAGCCCTTTGGGGGGGGGGTGCTATTGCTTAACTGGAGTCCTGTGGTGACACCTGCTCTGGCTCGTGTGGAAGCTGGCTCTGATTTCATTCATTCATTTATTTAGCCATTCACACAGCAAGTATGTTTTGAGCTGGGCACAGTAGTGAACAAAGACACGAACATGTTTGTCTCAATGGAGTTTACGGCTAGGGATGGAGAGACAGGAAATTAAAGCAATTAAAGGTGATGAGTGCTCTGGGGACAAATAAGGAAGGAAGGAGGGAGGGAAGGGCTGAAGGTGAGGGTGGGGGCAGGCAGGGGCATCCAGGAGGCAATATTTTTTTTGAAAGAATTTATTTATTTTTATTGGAAATGTAGATCTACAGAGAGAAGGAGATACAGAGAGAACAATCTTCTGTCTGTTGGTTCATTTCCCAAGTGGTTGCAACCGCTGGAGCCTAGCTGATCCAAAGCCAGGAGGAGCTTCTTCCAGGTTTCCCACACGGGTGCAGGGTCCCAAGGCTTTTGGTCGTCCTCTACTGCTTTCCCAGGCCACAAGCAGGAAACTGGATGAGAAGTGGAGCAGGTGGGACATGAACTGGTGCCCATATGGAATCACAGAACTTGCAAGGTGAGGATTTAACCACTAGGCCATTGCGCCAAATCCCAGAAGGCAAGATTGAAAAAACAAACAAACAAACAAAAGTAAGCAAATGAGTCATGTCAACCTGGAGAAGGAGGGGTTGGGACTTTGCCAACAGGAAAGCCCTGGGTGGGCCCCATTCAGATGGAAGGTTTGCCCACCAATGCACTCAGCTCACTGTCTACAAGTGTACCTGATTTGTTGTCTGGCACCACCAAACACCCTTGGGTGCTGTCATCTGAAGTGCCTCCTCCCTCAGGTGTGTTCAGTGAACATTCACGAAGACAGATTCCACAGTCAGACCTGTGCTGGTCACCAGACATCCAGACAGGACAGCAAATCCAACATGGAAAACTAACATTTGCCAAGTATGAGAGAGGAGAGAGAGAGAGCCCTCTGGCCCAGCCATCACTCTTGGACACAGGTGCATACCACTCCCCTGCTCTTCAGGTGCGCTGGCATCTCTCCCGTGTCAGAGGCACCAAGCCTAACCTGGCTCCGGGGTGCCCGGAGACAAATGTCTCCTCCTCATTCTGGATTGTCCTGAAGCCTATGACACCCCCTCCTGCCTTTATTTCCTTCCCAGTGCCCCTGACAGTGCTAGTGCCAGCGTTACTGCCCCCTCGCGTTCTCCCTGTGAGAGCTGGGACTCAACTTCTCTCTACTCATCACTCCACCCGCACAGATTCCAGTGGATGGATTTATTTGCTGAGCAAGAGACCATCGAGGCATCTTTGTCACTCACTCTGCCTGGCTTTGCCCCTTCCCAAGTCCCTCGCTGGAAGGGGGGAGAACTGTTGTCACCCATCATATGAGATTGGAAGCAGTGTCAAGGTTAAGAATGCCGACAAGGGAGTAAGGTTTGCTTGGCTCTCTGCCTCTGCTGCTTTTAAGCTGTGTGCCCTGGGCAAGTGAATTAGAGCCTGTTGGAGCCTCAGTTTCCCCACCTGAGCAAAGGGCTGAGGTCCCTTGTATGCTTCTTCCCACAATGACCACTGGCCAGACTCCTCCCTCTCAAAGGGCTGTTGTGCTTCCCTCTTCCGGAAATGAGCGCCCTGGGCCTAGGCGGAAGGGAAACCCTAGAGACCCCCTGAAGAGAAACCGACAAAATGAGGAGTCCAAATTCACTGATTGTGCCCCTGGGGACCAAGAGTTAATGATCCGGGCACAGTTAATGAGCTCCCGCCTCTGCTCTCTCCCGTGGCAGGTGCTATGGCAGCCTTCCAGGCCTGGCGGCTGGCTCCCTACACCTGCCCCCTCCACATCCAATTTCTCTGCAGCGTCCTAAAAAGCTAACCAAGCTGAAATCACTTCTACCGAAGCCCTGGAGCTCCTGCACCATTATTCAGTGTTCTCTGAGGCCCCAGCCTTGTCCCTGCCTCCTCAACCTTACCATCTGTTGGGAGTGAGGCGGGGCTGCTGAGTGCTAACTGAAGGTCCCTGCTGAGAAGGGTTCATCAGACTTGAGTGCCTGGCCATGCTCAGGCTGGCAGTGGGGCTGGTGGGGACAGAGGGAGGCTGCCCCAGAGGGCTTGCTTTGGCTACAGATTTCTGCTGTGTCTCCTCTAGTATTCTTCCTGGGTAAGACAACGTGGTAGCCCCGTACGTTATAGTTCCGATGACATCATGAGAAAAGAAATGCTGCCAGCGATCACTCTTGGAGAGGTGGCTTAGATGATGGAGCTGGGAGTCAGGTGACCTAGGTTTTACATGCTGGCTACGCTATGTGGTTCAGCCCAATCCAGTGTCACATACAGTCTACTTCCTGTCAAGGGTGTGTGTGTGGTGTGTGTGTGTGTGTGAAGTGTCACTTGTGATATTTTTATAACATTGTTCTTGGACTGCACATGATCAACTTAAACATGAGCCTGCTATAGATGTATTGACTATCGAGTGCCACCTGCAACTGCCTTGGCAGAACCCAGCCAAACGATTTCATAGAGCATGACACAGCCCACAGGCTGGATGTGCCTGATCCCTGTGAACTTCATGCAAATGATAGTAATAACAAGAGCAAATATTTATTGAGAGCCAATGGTTGCCCTGTGAGTAATTCACTTCATCTTTAGAAATCGGGCAGCTGGGTGGGGTGTAAGATCAGGGCTGTGCTCATCCGAGAAGGGAACCCAGGCCTAGGATTCCCCACGTGTGGCTGGCAGGAGGGCCAGGGAATTATGACCGAAAGATTTCCAGGATTCATTTCTAGGCTCCACAGGAGAGCTGTTCTCAGCCCAGTCCCATGGTTCCAGGGCCGTGAACGGGAGAGACAAAGTACATTCCATCGCCTCTCTAATGCCTTTGCTCCTGTCTCCCTCTCTCAAGGGTTGCTGTAGCTGGCGCTCTGGGACCTCACTCTGTCCTCCTTGGCTCTTGCCAGCTTTCAGCAGGAGTCATGGTAGGCTTCTGGCAGTGTTCCACCTCCAATGTCCACCTTCTCGCTGTCAGTGTCACTCACTCATCCCTGGGGCTGGCGAGGGCCTCCAGGAGGAGTCCTCAGCCAGTGAGTGATGTGAGTCTGTGTTAGATGCTCCAACCTCCGGTCGCTCAGAGGGACACACAAGGACGGAGTCCTTAGTTTCCAACCCTGATAATCAGGTCGTGCTGTGGTTTGAGTGCACTGCCTACAAGTTTAAGTGCTGGAGACAAAACCTCCGGAGTCCCAAGCTGATGGTCTGTCAAGGTGGAGTCTTTAGGATATAATCTGAACCTGATGAGGTCATAAGGGTGTGTACACGGTAGCTGTGGTTTTATAAACAGGAGAGTCCTGAGCTGGTAGTTTGCCCTGCCTTTTCTTGCAATGCCCCCTGCTGTGTCAACACACAGCAGGCAGGGTAGCACTAGTTGATGAAGCCGTGCTCAAGAACGCCCCAGCTTCTAGAACTGAGAGCTTATTCTCTGCAAATAATCCAGTCTTGGGGGTTTTGTTATAGCAACAGGAAGGTGACGGAGGCTGCTCAACATTACCCATCTGATAGGCTTTTCTCTCTTCATCCATCCTTGTTCTGCTTTCATCTCTTCCCTCTCAGGCTTATCTCTTAAATCAACTACCAGTATCTAAATTCTTATTTCTGGCTCTGTTTCAAGAAATATCCACCTAAGAGACTTCTTAGGAAATGTCCTGGGAACCCACAGGGTCAGCCCCTGGCTGGGACAGCATGGTCTTGGCTGACACCCAGGGCACCGACACAGCAGACAGGAAGGGACTGTGGGACCTGGGATTCATAACAAAATTTGAGGCGTTATGGACTTCCTAGTGGTCCGCAGGATCCACCCTTCTTTTTATGATAGGACCCCAGAGACTCGTTAGTGTCAACATTTCTTCTTGGAATGTTTAAACTTCAATTTTTATCAGGAGTCTTATGAGGTTATATTTAGGGGAAGACCCTCAGTAAGGTATTCAAGGGGGCTTGGGACAGGTAGTTCTAAGAGGGAGGAGAGCAAATGGGTCTTGCACATGCTGTATATGTACATGCAGTGATATTTATTACAAACCTTTGACACTGGGTGCCTGAGACCCGGCAGGGAACAGAACAGACAGAGAATGTCCTGGCTCTTGGGGAACTGCTGGTCTGTTGGTGCTCATGAGTGTTTCAGGAGCAGAATGGAGCTCAGGGGGAGAGACACTGAGGACAGAGAGCCAGCTAAGAGTGAAGGGAGGGCAAAGAATTAACTCTGGGTTGCGATACAGCTTTGGTGAGGATGGGGACAGAAGGCACCTGTTGGATGAGGTTAGAAGAGCTCAGGTTAGGAAAACTCTTAGAAAAAAAAAAAGTTCATGGAAAATGCATACTGTGAAATGATTATGCCTGGATTTTAAAATATGTATAATGAATAACAGTGATATCTGCTTTTGGTTCAAACCGTATTGGTGGCCTCAGTTAGTTAGTGAGTATAGACTCCTCTGTATTCCTTCCAGGGCAAACACTCATCTACATATGTCATTAAAACAATACAACAAAGAAATGAACTCTCTTTATGAGCAACTTCTCCTGGGTAAGCATTCTTAAATCCTCCATTGGCAGCATTTTTCTGACATGGCTGCTGACAAACTCACTCATTGTCACCAATATCTTTCCTTCTTGATCTAGTTTAATGAAAAGCCTTTTCTAATTTGTCTTCACAACAGCAACGTCATGGCAAGCTCTAATCATTTCCTCACCTCTCATAACAATAATGACTCCTTGTTAAATTAGTACTGATTGCTGTTCCTTTAAAACATCTCTCAGAATCAGCGAAGATGGCAGGTGCCTGGAGATTGCCACCTTGCTTCCTATCCAACCTACTAAGCTGCCAGGGCTGTGACATCAGCTGATTACTCACTTGCTTCTAGAAAGATGATCAGGACCAACACCCTCACTGTGCACCTGTCTGCTTGCAAAGTTAACCTCAAGAAGTTCCAAGTCTCTGAGTATATTCATCCCCATCTAGAATTATTTTAGATGTAAAATGTCCTCTCCATCTTTTACGGTCCCGTTCCCCTTGCCCCTGCTCAAGTTCATTCCCACATCTTCCTGTTGAGTCTTCTGGAATTCCCAACCTGTAAACAGCAAGCAGCTCTATATTTTCAGTATCTTCTCTGAACAGTTTCTTGTTTTCACTTAACTATAGCATTCCCCCCAGCCTTCTGGTCTACCTTCCTAAGTGCAGGCTGCCTTTCTTTCTTAACCTGATGCACTTAAGGGGCTCCCTTTTGACCACTTTTGAAACATTTTCTTTTTTCTTAAAAGGTTTTTGAACCTTTCAAATAAAGCCCTCAGATGCGTGACATTTGAAACCAGCTGTGTCTCAAGTGCTCAAGGTGTGGCTAAGTGGCTGCCATATTGGACAGAACAGCTAAGTCACCAGTTGTTCCTGCTCCAAGTGATCACCTGCCATCCCCTCTATCATTAAAGACATCAGTACTGGGTCAGTGTGGTGGCATACTTTCAATGCAGCTCCCTGAGTGTTGGCCTGGGAAAGCAGCAGGAGATGCTTGCACCCATGTGGGAGACTTAGAAAAGCCTCCTGGTTTCAGAGCAACTCAGCTCTGGCTGTTGTGGCTATTTGGGGAGTGAAGCAGCAATGGAGGATTTCTCTGTCTCTCCTCCTTCTTAGCTCTGCCTTTTCAATAAAAATTAACAAATCTTTTTATTTTTTGCATTTCTTTTTTTTATTATTAATTACATTGCATTATGTGACAGTTTTATAGGCACTGGGATTCTCAAATTAACAAATCTTAAAAAAAAAAAGACATCAGTGCCTACCTGGTCACTAGTTTCCAATTCTACTCTTCCCCTCATTCCTAGTGGTTTCAGCATTCACACAGGTAACTTTTTCAGTTCTTTAACTTCTCTCCTCTTTTTGGCTTTTCCACTCACCCATGACCTTCCTTCCACACCATTCCAGTCATGTTTCCTCACAACCACACCGTGGACCTCACAATGCATGGTGTCTGTACAACACTTGACATTTGTGGCTCAACTCTCACACTCTCTAACAAATATTTTCTTTTCTACTCCAGTACCTCTACTCCATTTTCCCAACTCTGTGAGACCTGTCCTATAGAAATTTAATACAAGCCATATCTGTCATATAAGTTTCTTAGCAGCCATATTATGAGAAGTAAAATAAACACCTAAGTTTAATAGGGACCAGTGTAGTGTCGTAACAGGCTAGTCCTCTGCCTGTGGTGCTGGCGTCCCATTTGGGTGTCAGTTCGAGTCCCAGCTGCTCCACTTCTGATCCAGATCCCTGCTTATAACCTAGTAAAGCAGCGGAGAATGGCCCAAATCCTTGGTCCCCTGCACCCACATGGGAAATCTGGAAAAAACTCCTGGATCCCAGCTTCAGACCAGCCCAGCTCTGGTGTTGTGGCCTTATTGGGAGTAATTCAATGGATGAAAGATCTTGCCCTCTCTCCCATTCTCTTTCTCTGTGATTCTTTCAAGTGAAAAGATAAATATCAATAGCAAAAAAGAATAATAAAAAACTTATTTAACCCAACTGATCCAAATATGGTAGTACCTCAGCATGTAATTGGTATAAAAATTATCAATGAGATATTTTACATTCTATTTTCATATACTAAGACTTTGAAATTCATGTGTAGCTCATGGTAATTCAGCCAATTCAGCCATGCACTGCCACATGGAGTTGGTTGGTACCATACTGGACAGAGCAGCTCTATTATTACTTGTTGGACAAAACCATTGATCTATATCCGTGTAATTGTGTATCACAGGAGGAAAAAAAATCAGGCATTTGAGCTGTCTGGCTTCACTTGAGCTTCTAAATGGACGTTCATGCTCCCCCAAGCATAATCACATCTTCCTGGCTGCGTTTGCTTCCTTACTCTCTGATTACGATTTCAAGTATTTCTGTCTCTTTCAAAAACATCCTTAATCTTCCCCTTGCCTCCCCTGACCCTCAGCAGATGCCCTTGCTTCAGTCTTCACTAACGAATGTCCAGATGTAATATATCTAAAGTAGAGCACCACTCCCCCAGCCTGTTCAATTCAGATAACGGTGCCATTAATGCAAAAACCCAAATCAACTCTCGTACTTTTCTCACTTCTAATTTGCCAGCAGGCCTGCTGTCTAAAATGGCTATAAAAATCTGTCCCTCTCTTTTCAGGTGTGTTTACCACTGCTCTGGGTCTGTTCACTATCATCTCTTACCTGGACTACAGCAGCAGCCTGATCCGCCTTGTTTTCATGCGTATGCTGTAAAAACCATTTCTAAGTGAGCAGCCAGAGCAGTCTTAAAAAAACATAAATCGGATCATGTCACACTCCCTTTCTTGCAACTACTCGTTTCCATGGCTACAGAGGTCCAGCACGAGGTGACCCTTGCTTCTCTCCTCAGTGTAATCTTTCATTGCTCTTTTCCCACTCACGGCACCCAGGCCACACCAGCCTCTTTCTTGTTTTTTGAGCACACCAACCTCTCTCCTAGTATTTTATTGGCTTCTTTTGTTTTTTAGAGTCATCTTAAAGCTCTATGCAAAGAGCTCTTCTCCCTCCAGCATCGGTGACTTAATATTTGTCTCTATTTCTTCCCTCATGGCATTTATGATTTGAAGTTACCTGCTTTATTTTCTTGCCTACTTCTCTTTCATCTGTTTACCAACTAGTAATAAACTCCGTAAGGGTGGGAACTTCATCTCGCTCCTCATGGCTTGCCCTGAGCTTGACATGGAATGTGACACAAAACAGAGTCTCAAAGAATAGTCATTGGATGAATGAATGGGAGAACCAAGGAATGGATGTTGCAGTATCTCAGGGTGCCTCTCATTACTGTGAAATGTTGAGAATCACAAGTTCAAACTTACCAACCCCAGCAAGATCATTAACCTCAGATTTGGGTCACGGAGATTGACAAAGTGCTGGCCTCTTTCCCCCTTGATAGAGATCATGTCTATAAATACTACTGGGTGTTTAAGCTCTTTGAATATAGTACAGCAGAAAGTCTGAATAGACATCTTTCCTGACAAGGTTGGGTCAACTGAATCTATTATCCCAGAGAGGATGGGCTTGAAGCTTCAGAATTACATCAGTTTGAGAGTTCAAGAGCTGTTCATCATGCAGGTTGTACAAATAAGCTATGACCTTGTGGTGGTTCCGGGAACTTATAGGTCAACTTCAAAAACAGCAACAACACGCTGGCTTCTGCATGAAGCACAGTTTGGAAGCAGACAGGAATTAGGAGTTTTTCCAAGTGACAGACATTCTAGTCATGTGACTGAGGAGGTTGGGGGTGTTTGGATTCAGGTATAGGCAGATCCAGGAGCCCAACACTATCACCGTCCAGGATGTGTAGATTAATTACCCTTTCATGAATGTGTGCTGGATTTATGGATATGCTTTCAAAGCACAAAGTATGGGAAGGGCAAGAATCAAGATAAGTTTCCAGTTGAGAAATCTGGCAAACATTTAACCTTGTGATGAAGGTCTACAAGTCATTTTAATAGCATACACCTCTTGTTACAGGGAAGTGAGGGGAACACTACATACTGGTGCCAAATCATAGTCCACTGTGTTTGTAAACCATATTTGGTTTACCCATTTGTCCATACATAAATACTCAAGTTACACCCGCAGTTTGACTACTTCGAGTCAGGTTCGCTACTTCTGCACTCAGCTGTCCTTGTGGCTAGCTCTTTTCTTAGGTGGAGCCACCAATCACCCACAGTGTGCCTGGGACAGTCCCAGCTTCCACGTGCTGAGAGCAGAGCCATGAACAGCATCCCCCTGTTCCTCTCAAAGGTATCCTAGTTGGGATGCTGAATGATGTGACCACCAGATCTCCTTGTGACCTTAGCCTACTGCCCCACCTCGCCATCAGCCAAAACAAAACAAAACAACAACAACAATAAAAAAAACCCTCCTAGGGACAGGAGAGGTTCTTGATTCTCCCCAGTTCCCACAGAATCTGTGCATCAAATCTGATTGGCTCTGTCAGAGGCAATAAGCCAACCTTGCAGCAACAGACTGGCAAATGTCACCTTATGCTTTTGTTGACTGGTTCCTCCCCCAGTTCTAGCATTAGCACTGGAGTTAGCTCTCCTCAACTCTCAATAGAAAGAAGAGAAGGTGCTCACACAAGAATCAAGTTTGGGATCATCTCAGATGAAGTTTCTTTGGAGACCCCTCCAACTGAACTGCTGATCTCAGACCCCCAACCATGAAGAGACTGTCAGCCAGTGGATTCTGAATAGATTTCATCGCGATTGGATCGGTGAGATTGACAGCAATTCAGAACTGTTGAATTATCAAAACTACTTGAGCAGGACCCTCAGAGCATGCCTCACACATCGGGGACCTGGGATGGGTGGGAGGCTGGGTGGGGCTTTTCCCTTTGTTTCTCCCCTGATCCCAGATACAGGGGAAAAAATGATACTAGTGTGGAAACAATGGTATTACCCTCTTTCCAGTAGCCCTTGACCCTTTGTACCCTAATCAACTAAGATCATTTAAAAAAAATAAATTTAAAAAAAAAGAAGAAGAGAAGGTGCTTATGTTCCAGGCAAACCTGAAGGCAGAACCCATACCAGTTAGGTGAAAACACAGATGGTACTCAGATGGGGAGAGACGGAGTCTCCAAGTGATTTGCTTCCCAAACTGGAGTGAGAGCAAGCTTGTCCTTTCTTGCGTTGTCCCCACTCCCTGGTATCAGCTGGCTGGTCCAGAATCACAGGTACCTGCAGACAGGCTCATCTTGGTGATAGCTCATAGTGACTGATCATCACTGTTGCATGGTTTTTTTTAGCTGTGATGGTTGGGAATTATTGTCTCGATCGTAAGCTGTGATTTATGGCTGCATCAAGTCACTTTTGCATTTTACCCATAGGCAGAATAGAAGATATATTTTGTTAATGAAGGTAGATTGTAAACTCAACCTGGTGTGTGTCTGAGCTGGAGAAGGTTGGGGAACATTGTTGAAATGGACAGAGGGCCACTCCCAATCATAAGTGGTCCCTGGGTTAGCTTAATTCTCAGGGTGCTGGGTTCTTGGCAATTCCCACCCATTGGGGCAGCTGCTGTGGATATTGGCCAAGATCTCAGGCTCTAATGGAGGATGGTTGGAACCTTAAGACTCCAAGCTGTATCACCTTGGCATTCACTTGGTCTTTCTGGGTGTGTGGGATGGATAATCATGTCTCCTTCACAGCACTGTTTTAGGAATAAATAAGATATTGTCGCGGAACAGTTACTAGAGCATAGCAAAAACACATGAAATATTCTTTATTTCTATTATGTTAGTCCAACTCCAGAGCTCTATCTATAAGAAGTTAGTTTTGGGGACCAGCACAATGGCTCAACTGACTAGTCCTCAGCCTGCAAGCACCAACATCCCACCCACATGGGCCCAAATTTATGTCCTAGCTGCTCCATTTCTGATCCAGTTCCCTGCTTACAGCCTGGGAAACTGAGGATGATCCACGTCCTTGGGCCCCTGTACCCATGTGGGAGACCTAGAAGAGGCTCCTGGCTCCTGACTTTGGACCAGCTCAGCTCTGGCTATTGTAGCTGTCTGGGAGTGAAACAGTGGATGGGAGATCTTTCACTCTGTGTCTCTCCTTCTCTCTATAAACCTGCCTTTCCAATAAAAATAAATAAAATCCTTTTTTGTTTTTTAAAGAAAAAGTCAGCTTTTTAAAAAGTGTATTTATATTGTGTGAGAAGATAGGGAGAAAAGAGAGAGAGGTCTCTTCTTTCTGCTGATTCCCTTCCTAATTCAACGATCAAGGTTGTGCCTGGCTGAAGCCGGGAGCAAGAATTCCAAAGAAGTTTTTCACAAAGGTGGGGATGAAGAACTACCTACTGGAGTCATCCCTTGCTGCCTTCTAGGCTGCGCATTAGCACAAAGCTGGATTGGAAGTAGAGGAGCTGGGACTCAAACCAGGCACTCTGATTGGATATGTCGGCAACCCAAGCGACAACGTACACCCAAGTGGCAACTTAAACTCCCCAAGAAGACAGTTTCCAATCCAGGACAGTTTAAGACAGTGCAACTCTAAGTGGGATTAGAGAACACAGTAGCAGCAGCTGACCATCTGTTAAAAAATATACATCCATCACTGAGTCAGAATCTTTGGGTTTAGGGGTGCATATAAACATGTATTGAAGGGGCTTAGAAGGTTAAGTCACCATTTGGGACACCCACATCCTATTTCAGAAATGTGGTCTGACTGCAGCCCTGGATTCTTGTTGATGCATCTTATCTAGGAAGGCAGCGGCTGATGGTACAAGCTCTTGAGCTCCTGTCACTCTGCTGGGAAACCTGGATGGGGTTCCTGGCTTAAGGCTTCACCCTAACCCTGGACAGCTATTATGGGCATTTGAGTAGACCCATGGATGGACAGTCTCTCTCTGTGACTTTGCCTTTTAAATCAATCCGATTTTTTTTTTAATGGAAGAAGCAGAAGTCATGTAGAAAATGTACATTGCATTATCAGATCTTGTCTTGTCTCAGCTCAAATTGCCTCCATGCCTGAAACCCACCAGAACAAAAACTCGTCCCTGTGATGGCCTGCAAGCCCTGGCCAATCTGGGTCCAGGTACCTCTTGGGCCCTCCTAACCTCCCTTCCCCTCACACTTCCTGTCCACGCTGACCCTCCTGCTGTTTGTGCACCCAGGTCCTTGGCACTTCTCCCTCTGGTGTGAATTCCTCCCTGCAGTTGTGTGCATAGCTTACCAGCTTATCACTTCTGCCATGTCTTCCCCCAGATGTCATCTTCTCATTGGAGCCTTCCACAGTGATCTCATCTGATATTGCGGTCTTCCCTTCCCCCCTCTTCAAATTCCTTGTCCCCCCTTCTGCGGCACCACCGACATCCAATGCATTTTAATTACTCACATGCTTATTGTCTGTCACCTTCCATTACAGTGCAGACTCCGAGGGGACAGGCATCTTGGTTTTGTTCACTGCCGCAGTTTTTGCACCTAGAATAGAACCTGCTCGTGGTACATGTTTAATACTGTGCATGTTGGCAGCATCTTTCTGGTTGATGCAAATTAATCACACAGCTTTTATGAATTTCATTATGTGGTTATATCCTCATTTATTTAACTGACTTCCTTTTTGATGAACAGCATCTACTGGTTCCGTTGTTTTATTATTAAAAAAAAAATAGTGCTACAAAATCCAGACTGTGGAAAAACTTTACAGACAAATAACCTGGTTTCTTTAGCAAAGAAATTGGGTTGGGGGTGGGGAGCCTACAGATGGCTGGAAACTTGACAGACTTATTAACAAATAACAATGTCCCAACTTTCATTGCACCCTATTTCAAGTAAACAAAAATCCCTAAAAAAGATTCTGACATTTAGAATGCAATTGGAAACTTGGACCTCGATTATCTAGTGATCTTAGGCAAGCATTGTCAGTCCTGTTTGGCTGTGACAATGGGGCCATACCCAGGTCAGGCAATTCTAACCCCAAACCCACACTTTAAAGTTTTCAAGTTGGAGCATTTCAGATTTTCCAGCTAGAAATATTCAACCATCAAGGGCTGTGCAAAAACCCCCAAAACTCTGAACTACTTCCGATCCCAAGCATTTCTGACAACAGATTCTCATTCAATATTTGCAGATGAAATGTGGGGTGGGTATTTGGCCTAGCTGCCAGGGACTGGTATCCCATAGTGGAGTGGTTGGGTAGAAGTCCTGATTCCACTCTGAATTCCAGCTTCCTGTTAATGCATACCCTGGGAGACAGTGAGTGATGGCTCAAGTATCTGGTAGGATGTGGAAGACCTGAATTGGGCTTCTGGCTTCAGGCTTTCATTCCTGACCTTACCTGGAGCTGCTACAGGCATATGTGAAGTGGGTCAGTGGATGAATAAAGAAAGTCTCTTTCTGTAATTCTCTTTCTCCCTTTCAAATAAAGAAAATAGACTTAAAAACAGAAAGGAAAGAAATCAGTTATGGAGCATCTCAGGTATGCTTGCAAATGTTACAGGGAGGAGGGAAGTGAGAGACATGATTGGCACAGCCCCTTGTTGATCATTGTAGAAGTCAGGAAGCAGGTGAATGATGTCGCACTCGTTTATCTATTATGTGTCTGGTGTTTTCCATCATGTGATCATTTGTACAATTTCAAAAAGTCTATGGAGCATGGAATTAAAAAAAGGTGTTTGCTTTGTTTGGTGCAAAGACATTCGAAATCCTTGTCTGCTCGTGGTGGGTGGGATGCAGTGGAGGGGCAGGGGCTTTACAGGAGATGAAACTGCGTAAACAGGGCAGCCATTCAAGCTGGGTGTTGGTTACCCAAGGGTTTGTGAAGCCGCCCTGTCTGCTTCTTCAGAGACCTGACACTTTCTTCAATGAAAAGCTTTGACAATTGTGCTGCACTGAGCAGCCCAAGCTCTGCTCCTTGTGCAGGTGCTCTGGTGTGGGGTGCGACCATCCCCAGCAGCTTAATCCCCACTGTGCCAAAACCCAGCCTCGTTATGGTTTTTCAGTGGGCTTCTGTTTTGTCTGGCACCTGTCCCATGTGGTCAGGCTTGGAACTTTCCATTTGTGACATCTATCTAACACTCAGCAAGTTTCTGATTGGGAGCATTTCAGAATAGGGGCTTATAACTTGACAGTTGTGGACTCACCCCCATAACACAGTCTTAGACCATATCCATTCCCAGGAAGACCACTCGAGCCGGTTTACCTGTCCCCTTCTTTCCCCTCCCCAGCCCAGGCAGCCAAAGGATCTACTCTGTGTCTCTGTAGATTTGCCTTTTCTGGATGTTAATCTGTTCTTTGAGGTCCTGATCTGAAATGTTGGACCTTCTCTTGCCTGTTCTACAAAACACCATTTCTTACACAGACTGAGTCGGTTTTTGAGACAAACTGTCTCAGATGTTAAAGAGGCTCAGTTCCTCCATTTGGAGAATAATTGTGTGAAACTGATGGCCTGTGACCCCTTTGGTTACACAGAAATTAATGATATGCTAATAAGACAGTAATGATCAAAGCTTAGAAGGCTTCCTGCAGGTTAATGAGTGGCTCAGGGAGTAGGCACCCAAATTCAAATGTGGAGGTCACCAACCCTGGGAAGGGCTTTTCTCAGCCCGTGTCCCTGGGACTATGGCTGTCAAGAGGGTCTGGGAGCCCTCCAGGATTTCTCATGTCCTGGAGCTTTATTTTGCATCACTCATGGCTCTGACACTTGGCCTCAGACCCTACGGGGACATCTGTACAGCAGTACTGCTGTGGCTCAGTTCCTTACTCTGTATCGCACACCTGCCTGTCTAGGTTGGAAAGTTTTTGCTGGGAGCTCTTAGATTTTCCAGGGATTCAGAATGCGGGTTTAGATGACCTGTGTCTGATGAATAACTTTACCTATTTAAATCTAGAGCTCTAGGGGGGCATTCATTTGTTCATTCTTTCATTCAAAACATTAAAAATATGTATGAATGAATGTCTCTTATATATTAGATTCTGTTTCAGCAGTTGGTTACACGTTGACAAAGAAAAAAAAAAGTAGTTCTTGTCCTTAGGAAATTCACTCAACTAGTGGAGACAGATGTAGAAATAATGGCAGTGCTAGTGCATTGGCTTAGCATGCTTATCCTCTGCCTGTGGTGCTGGCTCATGTCCTGGCTGCCCTGGATTTGCCTGAGAAAGCACTGGAAAATGGCTTAAGTCCTCGAGTCCCTGCACTCATGTGGGAGACCTAGAGGAGGTTCCTGGCTTCTGGCTTTGGATCAGCTCAGCTCTGACCGTTATGGCCATTTGGGGAGTTAATCACCTGATGGAAGATCTCTCTCTAGCTCTCTTTCTCTCTGTAAATTTGCCTCTCAGATAAAAATAAATAAATCTTAAAAAAAGAATGGCAAAAACCAAAACATTATATACAAGGTGCAGTGTTAATACAGAGAGAGTATAGCTATGTTTCACAGAATTGGTCTTTGCTTTGGGTCTTGAGCAATGAGCAGGCGTCTAAGAAGTAAGAACACACATTAAGAATCAGGCACAAAGTGAGATTTGAAAGTGTAATTATTTCCTCCCATTTATTTTAACACTGTGAATTTTTTTTTCCTTTCAACATTCTGGGACAAAATTTCTTTTTCTTTTTCTTTTTAAGATAATAGCTTTTGCTTGAAGATAGAAGTTTACCCTTGTCTGCTGCACTAAGTACTCCTCATACTTTTGACATGAATTTTTTTACGCTTCCAAGACCAAAAACTAATTCCAAGTTTGTCAGGACAGCAGCCTTTGTGAACTGACCGTTGCTTATTTATCTAATCCTGTGTCTGATTCTTACCCCAGTACCCAGCAGAGTAGCAAATTGACCCGTTCTTGAACAAACTATACTCTTTCTCATCTTTGTAATTTGCATGAAGTGTTAGTTTTGTCTAGGAAATCTCCAGTCATGCTTTCAAAGGATAGCCCCATCTTCCAATGAGTCTTCCAGGTTCAGTTAGCAGCAAATACACACATGCTGAGGAACTATGAACTTGCTACGCGATAGCCTTTACCTCGGATCAAATGAATTGGGGAATGTTTACCAAAAGCAGTAGTTTTTAGGGCTGCTGTTCTGGTGCAGTGAGTTAAGCCACTGGCTACAGCGCTGGTTCCTGTTGAGTACAGGTTCGAGCCCAGCTTCTCTGCTTCAGATCCAGCTCCCTGCTAATGCACCTTGGAAGGGTGTGAACGCCCGAGTGCTCATAACCCTGCACCTGTGAGGGAGATGTGGCTGGCATTCCTGGCTCCTGGCTTCAGCTTGCTCCAGCCCCATTGTGGCAGGCATTTAGGAAGTGAAACAGCACGTGGAAGATATTTCTCTCTCTCTCTGCCATTCTGATTTTCAAATATCAATAAATAAATACAACTTTTAAAGTTATCCTTCCTTCACAGATTGCTTTTCTTCATTCTTTCTAGTCCCTTCTTTCGGAAACATGATTAGACATATGTTCAAGGATTTGTAATTTTATATCTTTGTCTCTGTACCATATTTTGGATAGATTGCTTTTTAGAGCATCATTTTTTTATGCTTCTTATTTATCTGTTCACTGAGGTTTTTCTATTTAAATTGTTTTTTTGTTTGTTTTCAAAGACATATTTGGTTGTTTTTTTTTACTCCAGCATGTTCACTTCTGCCTCTGCTCTTTTTTTTGTAATATATTTTATTTTTATTCTTTAACATATAATTTTTTAAAGGGTTTATTTATTTTTATTGGAAAGGCAGATTTTCAGAGAGAAGGAGAGTCAGAGAGAAATTGCTGGTTCACTACCCAATGACCACAGTGGCCAGGTTGAGTTGATCTGAAGCCAGGAACTTCTTCCAGGTCTTCCATGTGGGCACAGGGCCCCAAGGCCTGGGGCCATCTTCTATTGCTTTCCCAGGCCACAAACAGGGAGCTGGACTGGAAGTAAAACAGCCGAGACATGAGCCAGCTCTCATATGGGATTCAGGTTCCAATATACAGATTTTATATTATGAATTTGATAATGCTACGTTGGTAAGTTCTTAAGAGTGTCATCCCACTGCTGATTGTCTCCTCCGGTTTTCAGTCCCAGTGGTGTATGCCTTCATGCGCTCTCCTGGCTTTGGGGGGCCCTGTGGGAGGATTGCCAGGCAGCCTGTGCTGAGGGTGGGCATCGCTTCACCACTTGTCTTTCTTTCTCCTGGGCACTCTGAAAGTGCTACCGAACTGGAACCACTGTCCCAATTTTCCAGCCTGAGGTTTTCCTTGTAGGGCTTCTAATTGAAATAGTAAATCCACGTTGGGATTAGTTTGCAATTATAAATGATCAGGAAACCTTTTTTTTTTTTTTTTGCCCTTCCAGAGCCCACAGTGACTCCAATAAACTTCTTTTGTATTGTCTTACTGCTGTTGAAGAATTATTTTCCAGCCAAGCTTTCAGCAAGGGAATAGTTCTTTGAGGGCATTTTTCCAGGATGGGCAGATTTGCAACTTTGCACCTGTATCCCCCAATGCTTGTTAGCATCTGCAAATTACACAACCTCTTTCTCTCTGAGGTTGGCTAGCATTCTTGAGGTTCCTACTGCCAGCTTCCCACTCTGTTTCCCAGCCCACATTTTGCATGTTTCCATCTGGGGATCTCCACTGTTTGTATGCTGGCTCATCTATTTCTTTAAATGAAACTCCATGTGTTTTCTGCCAGAGTTTCTCCCCCTTCCCCGGGGTAGCTAGTCTGTCAGATCATCAGATATGTAAGTTACATGTTGGGTGCTTTATGGTTGATTGCATTTTGTCTTATCTTTTAAAACAGTTTTATATATTTATTTAGAAAGGCAGACGAGAGAGGTTTTCTGATTCTTTCTCCAAATGTCCATAACAGCTGAGGCTGGGCCAGGCTGAACCTAAGAGCCAGAAGCTCCCTCTAGGTCTCCCACGTCCATGGCAGAACCTCGAGGACTTGGATTGGGTCCAGGGCTGGGCCTCAGGTCCTTTGAAGTGTGAGCATTCCATCAGTAGCTTGGCTCTCTGTGTCTCCATGACTGCCCCTTTTAAAGAACAACTGGGGGGCCCGGCGCGATGGCACAGTGGTTAAGGTCCTCGCCTTGCACGTCCGGGATCCCATATGGGCGCCGGTTCTATCCCGGCAGCCCCGCTTCCCTTCCAGCTCCCTGCCTGTGGCCCGGGAAAGCAGTCGAGGACGGCCCAAGGCTTTGGGAACCTGCACCCGCGTGGGAGACCCGGAAGAGGCTCCTGGCTTCGGATCGGCCGTTACGCTCACTTGGGGAGTGACTCATTGGACGGAAGATCTTCCTCTCTGTCTCTCCTCTCTGTATATCCGCCTTTCCAATAAAAATAAAAAATAGATCTAAAAAAAAAGAACAATTGGGGTCAGCACATTTGATGCCAACACACATTCATTTAAAACCTAATTTTTATAAATGAATATATCTACCCAGTGACATACTTGCACATTTCTGTGAGAGGTTTTTAAGGTTTTTATTTCATTCAAACTCTTTTCTTTTATGCAAATAGAAACCAATGGGCTGATGTGTCTGTTTTGCAAGTGAGCATCTGAATGTTTTTGGCCCACAGGCAGTTATACTTTGTTACCTTATGCTAAAAATAGCTTAAGATGGTCCTTTTGTCCCGTTTGTGGGATTTATTTGTTATTCCTCGTGCTGACTTTTTCTCTTTCCTTGGCTGTCTCAGACATCATTGCCATCATATATACTTGTCAAGGCTATTTATGAAAACCAAACTATACAGTGCAAATGTGTGTATGTGAGAGAGAGAGAGAGAGAGAGAGAGAGACACACACACACATAGACTGAAGATTCTCACAGGCTTTTCTGCAGAAGTCTTTGGGAGGCAGGAGAATCCCCTCTCTTGATCACGCTTGCGCCCTAGTGAGTTTGGGAAGCAGCACAGTAGGCTGCCCTGGCCGCGGCTCCGGCTGCTTTGCGTGTTTCAGAGCTGGCATGGGCTGTCTATTGATTTCAGTGCTGCTAATGACCATATGGAACAGAAGCAGCTCTTCTGGCCAGACTGAACCCAGACTGAGAGAGCATGACTCACCGTTCCCAAGACATCATCTGCTGAGGTGGGCAAAGTGGAGTTTATTTTTGATAAACCCTCTGTCTCTAGCCTCCCGGTGGCTGTGGGCCGGGCAGAGCTAGGAGAGCAGTCTGGGCAGGACTGTGTGTCCTCTGAGAACCCGGATGTTCAGCAACTTTCTGGGGCGGTGGAGGAGGGCAGTGTCCCTGGTGACAACACCCACGGGAGACACAGCCTTGTCTCAAGGTCCCTCAGGCATGGGTCCCTTCAGAAATACTCCCTTGGCATGTCTCCCGGGGGATGTGTGCTCCATGGGACAGGCAGGTCCTCAGAGGCCTCCTTCTGCAAGGCTTACAGGAACCACCGCACACTAGGCCCTTGCTGCTTGAGGCTCCTTGAACATGAGGCTGCTTGATTCTCCAGCACCCACAGAAGCGCCTGCTTTCTGAACTTTTCTCTGTCCTTCCATCCTTCCCATAAAGACCATCTAAAGGCGTGAGCAGGCAGAGGCCCCTCACTGGGAACCCAAGATGCTGTCACCCTGAGCTTTGTCAAATGCCAACCTCTTGAATGGTGAGAAATGAATGTTGGTTGTTTAAAAGCCAACCAGTCCATAACACTCCATGACAGCAGCCTAAAAAGAATGAGACAACCATGAATAACAGCCAGGTGTCAAGGTGTTTAGCCCATACATCAACTGGCCAGGGGCAAGAGCAGAATCCCCTAACAGGCTGAAAAGCCAGAGAAGTATCTTCGGGAATGAGATGCAATAACAAAGCATGGTCCAGGAATGAAGTAGGGGACAAGTTCCAAGCCTACTGAGGAAACAATCATCTATTTTCAAATATATTTCCTACCACCCACAGGTACTGTATTTTTGCCATCCTTTTCAATAAGCTCCTTGTAGAGCCTGGAGTTCCTCTATTGGACCACTAGGGGGAGGCCCAGCTTTGAGAAGCCAAATCCCTAGGGCTGGTGTGGGGAGGCAGCATTTGACAGGCATGCTACCTGCTACAAGCATGATCTCATCTAAATTTCTTCCTGGCTCTATGAAGCAAGTTTGAAGAACTTTGCGCTAAAGTCATTCATTCGACGGGTGACTGCCTTAACACATTGCGTTCTGAGCCCGTTTGGATGCCCACGGAGGGGCCTTCCAATGTGGCAGAGTGCTGTTTCACGAATATGTTTTAATCTATAAATCAGGCACTGTGAGTTAATTTCATTGCATAGGTGAGCTTGTGAGGAGTGGGTGGGGGCGGGAGTAAATTGCTGGGCAGGTACATCTGGGTAGCAGATAACTTCACAGCCAAGAATGGAGACTGCCTCTACATAGGGCTACTTTGCGCAGCATTCCAGGGAGGAACTAGGATATCTCAGTCCTTGGTCTCCTACAGGGAAGTCAAAGCCCCCAAGAAGGAAGAGCTGGATCCCACAGAATCCTCAGTTCTCCCTGTTAGCGGGAAGCTTAACTTTGCAGACTTCTTGCCGCAGGTAGATAGATCAGAGTTTTAATT
Source organism: Ochotona curzoniae (assembly GCF_017591425.1). Lineage (NCBI taxonomy): Eukaryota > Metazoa > Chordata > Mammalia > Lagomorpha > Ochotonidae > Ochotona > Ochotona curzoniae. The sequence goes on from NW_024465421.1 coordinate 12,549,562, forward strand.
TTAGGTGTGTTACGGCCACTGTCCATTTCCCTATGTGGTCTTGTAGTTCCTGGGGCTCTTCTCTGCACCTTCTTTCTTTCTGGGATTTATTTATTTATTTATTTGAAAGGCAGAGTTACAGCAAAGGAGAGAGAGGAGACTGGAACTCCATCCAGGTCTCCCCTTGGGTGACAGGGGCTTAAGCACTCGGGCTATCTTTTGCTGCTTTGCCAGGAACAACAGCAGGGAGCTGGGGTAGCTGGGACTCACACCAATGCCCCATAGGATGGTAAGTGGCTGTTTAACCCATGGTACCACAATGCCTGCCCTTTCCATAGACTTGCTGATTCAGAAGATCAGAGTTGGAGCCCAGGACTATCCAAGTGATCTCTTATAACCAGGACAGGTTGGAGAGAAGCTGTGGGGATTATAATCACCTGGACATAAGCCAGCAGCCACCCAGGCCCAGACTAATAAATCACAATGTCTTGTGTCTTGGCTGGACCTGGAAGGAGTTCTAGGTTCCTGGCTTCTGGCCCAGCTCTGGCCACTGTGGCCATTTGGGGAGTGAATTAGCAAATGATATTCTCTCTCTCTCTCTCTCTCTCTCTCTCTCTCTCTCTCTCTCTCTTCTCTCCTTCCCTGTGCTTCTTCCTCTCCTTCTCTCTCTCTGTTTTGCCCCTGGCTTCTGTTTGGCCCAGCTCTTGCTGTTGTAGCCATTGGGCAGGAAACCAGTGGATGGAAGATTCTTTCTTTCTCTCTCTCTGTCACTCTGTCTCTCAAAGAAATAACTTTTTTAAAAGGCTAGTCTGTGCTTCTGGTGTGCGTTATGTCCTCTGGAATAACAAACCATATCCCCACAGTGGCTTAAAACAAGAACCATCTACTGTTTCTCGGGTTCTATGGGTCCACCAGTCTGGTCCCTCATCTAAAGATCCTGGACTCCAAGGGTCATTGTGCAAAATCCCCCCCAAGTTTAACACAAGAGCACTTTTATAAGTTTATAGAAAGTGGGATTAAAAGATAAAACTCATTTTGGCACAGCAATATTTTAAGCTCCATGCATAGTTATTGTATAATATACATTCTTCCCCATAAAAGACCTGTCATGTGCAGGGATTTCAAAATTCCTTTACACTAAAATAAGTTCCTGTTTTAATTCTGTTTTCTGTGAATTTTTTGAAGTATCTTGTATGTCTTTCCCAGGAAGAAACCTTGGTAGATACTTGAGAGTCACCCACAAATTGTGTAAAAGCAAACCCCACAGATGACATTGCTGAAGGTTTTGAACAGTAAACCATGTTGATGCCAACGGACCTCTGGGAGGGAATCCAATTTGCTGCCAAATTTCTGCTCTGGTGGGACTGATGTAAATGTTCAAATTTTATGAATGACATTGCCTCTTGGTCTTTTGGCTCAGATCAAGGGTAAGGTTGTGGATAGCAAGGACTGTGAAAAAGTGTATTGCCAATGAATGACAGTAACAGTTGCGATTCCTTGTTGACTACATACAGACAGACACAGAACACTGTGCTGTCTTCATTTAATCCACATGCAACCTATGGGTTGGGACCCATGTGTATGGGAGGGACCCTGAGACCCAGGGCCACCAAGAGATTTGCCTGAAGCTGTACAGTTGACAGGTGGAGGCATGTGAGTTGAGCCCAGGTGATGTGACTTTACACTTGATACACTCCAACACACTGAGTATGTCAGACACACTCCGACGTGCAATGTCACTTGTCAGATGTTTCATGGACTACAGGAAAGAGGCTAGCTTTTTCCTGACCTGGCTGGATTGACAAGCAATTATCTGTCAAACTAGAAAAGATGAGATCTCAGGGACTCAAGCATCTCTGAAGAAGTGGCCTCAACCAGGACGAGGGTGGTCTTTAATCCGCCCTCCCTGCCCAGCACCCCATGACTGTCCAAACATTTAGGGCCAGCTTGACGACCGAGAGGTGATAAAAATAGAACCATGGCAAAACAGCCACATCACCAGTTGCTATGCCAACCTGCACTGCAACCCAGGATTTTTGGTGGGGGGAGTGGGGAGGTGGGAGGGGGGAGTGGGTGGATATAGATAGGAAAGGTTGAAGAGGTAAAGGCCATTAAAAATCCCCCTCCATGGACTTCAGCTCTGCCTTGAATCTCTTTAGGAACTGACACTTGACATCATGGTGGCGTCTCTGTGCCTCACCTGGCTGGCTACATCTTCCCACCCTGAGACCTCATCTCTCCTCTGTCCCTTCATCACCTTCTCCTACCACTAAGAACAAACCCTGCTTTCCATCCGCTTGCTCTCCACCACCTCCAAGACTTAGTCCACATTTGTTCATCAGAACGCAGTTCCCTCCCTCATTCCTGCTTTTTTGAATACCTCAGTCTTGAGCTTATACAAGGAGAGGAACCTTGAGTGGAGAGAACCGAATCTTCCACGCTGGGCAGTGAGCATGCCTACTCGTTGCTCTAGAAAGAGACATTGTATCTTCCAAAGGTTGTTGACTATAGAGATTTCCTTGGAAAGACATCACAAGATAAAAGAGGGCAGAACTTTAGTTTTCAGTCCATGCAGGAATGCACGGGAGCTAAGGAGAATTGTTTTGATGTTATTGTGCTGGGTCCTGTAGGTAACTCCCTCTCATGTGTCCTTCAGCTGAGGAGCGCCTGCTTTCATCCCTGCTCTCACCCTTCCCAGCCTACACCATGTGAGCAGTCAACGTCTTGTTGAATCAGGCTGTGTTCTTCCAGGCACTCAGTCTGCAATGCTATGCTTGTGACCAAGATCACCTGATTAATATATGCTTCATGAGGCCAAGACCTGTGCCGATTTCCCCAACTGTAGCTCTGTTATTCAACAGAATGCTTAGCACACAACAGGGACTGAATGAATAACTAGGGTGAATGAATGTGACGCAGTAAGGATCACTGAAGCCCAGAGAAATGAGGGGACCTAATCAAGATGCCCCAGTGAGTTTCAGGAAGTTACTCTGGTATATGTCTCCATGCAATAATGGTGGGATGGGGTGCCGGTTGGGCAGGTCAGTGGGGCAAGGGTGGAAATGACCTTGGCATGGATGAAGAACATGGATGAGCTCCCCCTCTTGCCTGTAAACTCTCCCTGTTCTCAGCTTCATGGTGATTCCGAATTGTGTGGATATTATTAGAAGCCTGGAAGGCAGATACATGAGTGGTTAGGACTATGGTGGAGCTTGTAAAAATGACCTGTAATTGTTCCTTATGGAATCTCCTCCCTCAGGGATTCTGAGCTATAAGTTGCTTTGGCCCAGGGGCCACTGGTAAACATGACACTCCTCCCTGGATCTGCCCTTTCCTTTCCTGGCCTGATCATCTCTATGTGGATCTATCCAGGTGTCCTGCTGAATGATGAGGGGCACACAGGTCATCTCCATCTCTCCTTAGCCACTAGAGTCACCACCAGACACAAGGATGAACCAGGCTGGTCCGTTCTGCCCAGGCAGAGCCGTCAAATGGCCACAGAGACCTGCTGAATCAGGAAACCAGCTGGTCAACACACACATTAAATAAGAAATGATAAATATGGTGTTTGAGGTCATGAAGCTTTGGAAAAACTTGTTACATGGCAAAAGCTAACCGTTACAACCATGGCTCACACACACTCAGGTTTAAACCTCAGCCTCACTATGGAATTGCTTAACCTGAGAAAAGTCCCTTAAATGCTCCATGCCTCAGTTTCCTCACATGTGCAATAATGACCAAATGGGTTGTATAATCACGGGTGTTCATGTGCATATTGAACATATTAAAATTTCTTTTTAGTCCTCAGAACAGTAGCTAGCACTAAGTTGGACCGTGAGTGTTATCCAATAGATGCAACCGTCTTAAAAGATCTTGATTTCCTCCAAAATCCATGCATAACGTGCACAATTGAAACAAAAGCTGTTTTTTAAACGAATCAATGTAAAAATCTCTAACAGATGTTTTGGAACTGTTGGATGTGAAGTCCCATAAGTCACCCCCTCCCGCACTGCCTTCTTTGCTTTTCAGGCACCCCTGTTGCTGATGCCTGAGGGGTGTTAGGGGAACTCTAGCTGAGAGCCCCTGGGGAGAGGGATTCTTCTTGGCCTCCTGGCAGGCATGAGGCTCCAGCCAGTCCCCTTCCTGCAGCAGCTGCTGCTGCATTTGAGCAGACTTCATCTGTATTCAGGGAGTCACTGGCAGCACCACGGATAGCACCACGAAGCAAGACATTCCAGTGTACACAGGAGGCTTCAGAAGCCTGTTTGGACCACAAGCCGCAGGGTGGGCACTTGTGCTGACCTGGGCCTTTGTCCTCCCTCCTGTGCTAATTAGAGAGAGTACTCAGCTAATAGGAGGGTTCAGTGGTCCCATGACCAGGCTGTTGCACTTGCTGGGTGTGCAGAGCCTCCTGGGGCCCTAGGGGACCGCAGAGTTCAGCCACAGCGGTGGGTGAAGCTCTGTTCCTGTAAGATTCCCACTGAGTGGTGCTCCTGAAAAGGCATAGCAGTGACTCCCCACCCTGTGTCAAGTGATGTCATGAAACCATCCCATAGCGGGAGGTGTCATCGTGAGCTGTGGTCCCTCCTCCAACCTACTGCTTTATACTCGACTCATTATTAGTTACCAGGCCTCCAATGGCTCCTGATGCATAGTGGAACTAAGTATGAGAGAGAGAGAGAGAAGTAGTGCCGAAAGAACCACTCAGCATTGCTCAACTCCTTTTTATTTTACATCATTTGTCTTTGTGAGTGAACTGTGACTTAGCTGAGGGGTCCAGAGAATGACCCAGAACATAGACTTGGATGGTGGAGGGATCTGTGTCTAGGTCGCAGCTGAGTAAGTCCCTGATTCTCGTGAGCATGAGTGTGCTGCCTAACATTGCCACATCTAGGTTTGCCCACCTCTAGCAGGAAGGTGATACTGGTTCTTTCATTTTTTAAGATTGACTTATTTCTATTGGAAAATTATATATACAGAGAGAAGGAGGTAACAGAGAGAAAGATCTTCCATCTGCTATTTCATACTCCAAGTGACCACAACAGCTGGTTTTGAGCCAATCTGAAGCCAGGAGCCTCCTCTGGGTCTCCCACGCAGGTGCAGGGTCCCAAGTCCTTGGATTATCTTTGACTGCTTTCCCAGGCCACAAGCAGGGAGGTGGAAGGGAAATGGAGCAGCTGGGGTATGAACTAGTGCCCACATGGGATCCCAGTGCATGCAAGGCAAGGACTTTAGCTGCTAGGCTATCGTGCTGGGCCCAGATGATACTGGTTCTTACTGGATCGGGTTGTTTGAGGACAGAAAGAGGGACAGATGGTATTTTTTCCCAAACTCTATGTTCTCCTCTGCTCTTCAGTTCCGTTCTGTGCAGGTGCTCTCTCCCTCCACCCACTTGATGGAATAACTTCATTCTACACTGAGGCAGGAAGGAGGTTTCTCCAAACCTTGCACCAACTAGTGCTGCACTGTTGTCTGAGTGTGGGTCCCCTGATCTCCAAGCCCTTGGCCTCTCTATTTGCCCCTGAAAGTAGAAAGCAACATTATAGCTTTCTGGAGGTCAACCAGAACAGAGGTGGACACCTGGCATGGGTGGGAAGGTACCTATTAACTCATGCTTTTTGGAATTCAGCTGAGGATGTTCAATCAGAACTGAAATAGCCAAATTGCATTTGAGAGGCCACGACGGTGAGCAGGGACCATTGGAGGGGTGGAAAGTGTGCCATGAGGCCACGACAGTGAGCAGGGACCATTGGAGGGGTGGAAAGTGTGTCATGAGCGAGGGAGTAGTTGTAGAGCAACAGGATTTGTAATGTAGAGGAAAGGTCAAGTGGGAGTGATGGAGACCTTCCTGGGGAAGCCTCAGAAGACACAGGTGGTCCAGAGAGGAAGAGGCTCAGAGAACAGCTGAGAGCAAGCCTGGTGTGGAGTAGGCGCCTGGTGAGTGTTTGTGGAAGGAATGGTGACTGCTGGACAGGTGGGCAGAAACAATTGGACTTTTCTTGAATTTTGCTCTTCCTCTTCTCCTTGGCTCTCAGCCTTATCAACTGGCCTGGGATTCCTTTTCTTGAATTTCTGGGAGCTGATGTACACTTAAGGATCCATATGCATTCCAACCAAACCACCTCTTTTTTTTTTCAGTAGGATGAGCTGTATCATTTATAGCGAGTTGCCTTGTAGTGAAGGGAGGGGTAGGTAGGTGAGGGAGGACTAGCTTACAGGCAGGTGGGAGGACCATCAGGGGTACTGACAAGCCCTTTCAGGTCATGCACAGTGCTGGGTATTGATTTCTGCTGTAAGGAAGCGTCCCCAAAATTAATAGCTTGGAGGAATAATTCAGTATTATCTCTTACAGTGCTAGGCATTGACAGGGATCAGCCAGGTGGTTTTTGCTTGAGGTCTTTTTTGTGATTGTACAAAATCACAGGCAAATGGTAGCTGGAATGTAGCGATCTGTCTCTGCTTCCTCGGTCTCTCCCTCTCTCTCTGCAACTCTGCTTTCACGTGAATTTAAGGGTATATATATCCATATACGCTAAGCATTTCTATCTATCTTTAATCCACTGCAGATACCGACCGAGCAAGTATGAAAATGTTCCCCAGTCCTATTTCAAGTCCTTTACGCTTACTATCTCATTTAATGCCACATCAGCATGAGGATTATCAGTTCAGGACAACATGGCAGGTATAAATCCCACTAACTCAGCCCCAGTTGGCCCTCCCTGCTACTCATTTCCTGTTGTCCACTCTTGGGACTTGCCAACAAGGATCAAGGTGAATGATCTGATCATGTCACTGTGTGTGAGAGAGACTCCTGAAAGAAAACAGCCCAAGGAATCCCATCTCTTAGGCCCCACAGGCCACCAGGGTGAAGCCATAGTGCAGGAATTTCTCAAGGCAGCTATGCAGGCCAAGTACAAGAAAGACAGCTGGAACCAGGTGAGACTGGGAGAGTTTAGTTGTGTGTGTGTTTAAGGTATTGGGATACAGCGAATTACATGTGTTTAAGGCGGGTTGTCTGTGTTTAGACTAGTCAGAAAAGATTTGCCAGTTGGTGTCCCCATCACTCATGGCTTCCGTGGGTCAGCCTTGCTCATAAGCAAAGATCTAGTTTGCTTTTTCTTCCCAAAGATGGGATGATAAGTTGTCAAAGAGAACTCCCTCCTTACTCTAGAGACCAGAATGCCCGTGGACAGGTGAGCAGCCTCTGTCTCTGCATGCCAATTCCTCCAGGCATGGGCAACCCTTTGCTCACTTAGGTCCTTGGACAAGGACACCATGGTGACCAGTGAAGTGGTGGGAAATGCTACTGCCAGGCTCCACTACAAGGTGGCAAGGAATGGATTTCCAAAGCCCCAGAAGTGCTCCCTGGGGCAAGTGTAGAGATCTCTTAAATGGCACATAGATAACCAGTGCCATAACCTACAGATGCCATTAAGACAGCAGCTGGGGGCAGACATCTGTCCCAGTGGCTAAGGTGGCTAAGGTGCCTACACCCACATCAGAGCTGCTGGCATGCATTGCTGGCTCTGGCTTCCCGTTAATGCAGGAACACCTCCCTGAGAACAATCATTTTCCATATTCACCAAGACATGTCCCATGTTCCATGTTCTGTGGCTTGACTGTGTATCAGGTCCTTCTGAGGAAGAAAAGCATCAGAAAAACAAGTGAACATTTGCTGGTTGTGGGCAAGGGTTGAGAGATGGCTGAGTGACTGGACCTCATGTGACTTTGCGGTGAGGATGCATAGCTCTCAGCGTGGATTTGCATGAAGCATGGACAGTGGCCAGGGCAAGAACTGGGTGGCATGGAGGATGCCAGCACAGGTGGCAGACAGTGGCAAAGGATGGGTTCACCCTCTGGCATCTGGCTTCTCTGCCCTAGGATGTGGGCATCTCACCCATCCAGGGAACATGTCGAGGGCCTCCTTGAACTTCTGATGTTGTGTGTACACTACTCAGAGGAAAAGGGGCCTGAGGATTAGGATCCATGGCCATGGAACCATCCAGAAAGCTCAGTTCCTTGCACCCCTAATTGGTGAGCTGAAATTCTTGCCTCCAGGGGTTGGTATGTGAGGAATGCTAATCAGTCATGATTTGGGATTGAACTGTACATCTGCAATGTGGCACTGAGAGCAAGAAGGACTCCACCGCTGGGTCCCCTCCTGGGCGGTGTTGCAGCTGTGCAAGAGTCCATGAACAGAATGGGGAGGTGGCTTCTGGAAGTCACTGCTGACATGAACAACCATGATACTTGGGACATGGGCAAAGGAGAGGTGGGCCAGAGCACGGAGATGGAGAGGGAGCAAGGCACTTGCTAGGGGAGAGGTCTCTTCAATGAGCCATTGTGAAAGAACCAACTGAAGATGACAGGGCAGACCATGAAGTCAAAGAAGGGTCTGGCATCACCCTGAGCCAGCCAACCTCGCTGGTGGCTCCAGAGCCATGGGTGGGCAGGAACCTTGGACCTCAGCAATGAGGCCCTCATCAGCAGCTTCCCTGCCCTGGCACCTGCATCAGAATAGCTCAGATGGGAGTGCCGTGCTCCGATTGACTTGTTTCCATCAAGTCCATCATACCCATTAGGGACCTGTTGGTAATTATCTGGCTCCACTTCAGCCCCTGGGGACCCGTATTCCACAGTTGTATTGAGTCTGGTAAGCAGCCAGGGTGGGCACAGGGGCCACTGGCTTCCGCTCCCCACAGGGGACACCGGTTTCAAGGACAACCCAGAGACTCCAAAGCGCAGGCAGCTTTAATTGCTTTTGTAAAACTGCAGTTGAATGGCTGGACTCCTCGAGGTTCCTCATCCTCCTCCCACAGAGTCTGGCTGAGAAGGGAACTCTTCAGTCATCTGGCTTGTTGGCAGAGAAGTGGGAGGGTGAGTGACCGCGGCAGTGGTGGTGGCGGTTAACATTTGGTGAGGGTCTACTATGTGCCAGGGTCTCTGCTAAGAGCTTTAGGCGTGGGATTTTGTGTACAAGTTGGCAGTGCCTCAGAGGAGGGTGCTTCCCAAAGCAGAGGAGGGAAACAATGGCATGAGAAGGCAGGTTGATGTTGGGACACACACGTCGGCAATCCATGCTTATGTTTTCCATAGCGTGCATTTTCTATGAGCATTTTAAAGATCTGCTTCATATGCATGAATTCCAAAATTATTTTGAACCAAGGAAACTCATCTTTTAACACTACTTTCTGTGAACTTTACCATGTTTTATTGATATATTTGTGAGAAAGAGTGAGCACTTGCACCCACACTCTCACATCCCATATCCCTGCAACAGCCAGAGTTGGGCCAAGTCATGGCTGGGAGCTGGGCACTCAGTCCAGGTCTCCTATATGGGGAGTTGGTACTCAGTTACTTAAGTCATCCATCACCTTAGCTTCCCCAAACCTGCCGTAGCAGGGAGCTGGAGTCAGCAACCTGAGGCAGGTGTCAGGTGCAGGGACTCAGATGTGGGAGTGGGCTTGTTGAATGCCAGGCTAACCAGCTGCCTCTCTGTGAGCTTTTCTGAGGCTCACACACAGGGGGCTCTGTCTGTCCCCACTGTCTCCCTTTCACAGGGGGCAACAGGGGAGCTCAGAAGAAGTGATGAGATTCATCGAGTTTGGAGTTAAGTGAAGGGGAGCTGGCAAGGCCCCAAAGGCCCTGGACTGAAGGGCACAGGGAGCTTTCTTCATCTCCCTTTGTTTTGATTCTTGCTGACACACTTGGCCATTTGCAAGAGGTGGGGGCAGGACAGTGTCTGCTCGCATGAAATCCTTGTCACAGTCCCTCTTCCTTGCTCTCATTAGGAAAGACAGAAAGGCATCAATATACACCTTCAAACAATCATGTCCATATTCATGCAAGTTGCTGAAGGACTTTTAAAGGTCCTCTCCCAAAGCAGCAAGGGGCTCCAGGAACCTTATAGCTTATATCCAGGAAGAACCAAGACTAAATGAACAGTGTGATTCATTAGAAGAAATGGAGAGAAGCAACTGTATGCACCAAGGACTGGAATGAGGTCTACAGTCAACTGAATGGTGGGATTCTTGTTTTACCTTTCTTTTCATTTGCTATAATGAAATCATTTTAATAAAAAAAAACTCAAAACAGTTAAAAAAAACACCCATTTTTACCCTCTCCTACACACAGAGTCATGGATATAATACATTTCAAAGAAAGTGAAAAAGCAATGCAACATCTTCAGTTTTATGGGATCAGCTAAAGCTGGATTCAGGAAAAATAATTGTCTTGAACGCCTCAATCATGAAACAAAATAGAAAGTGAAAGTAAATGAAATGAACATTGACCTTCAACATTAGGAAGAGAAGGACAAGGCAACAAACCCAAGAGAGAAGCAGGAGGGAGGACTTAAAAAAGAAAAGCCATAAATTGAACTAGAAAACCTGAGACCAATAAAAATTGATAGCTACAGCTAAGACCTGGTTCTTTAGGAAAAAACAAAACAGTAAAATAGACAGACGTCTGGCAAATGGAAGAAAACAAGCAATGGAAGGAGCGAGAGCTATGGAATGAGAGGATATTTTAAGTGAATTATCTAAGCATAGACTGCAGTATGATGCAAATGAATCTGGAAATATGAATGGAATGGCTTTTCTCAAGGAAAATACAAAATGAGCAAAATTGATTAAACAAAGATATGGGGAAAGGTTAATGGGTTAGTTGCCTTGCAAGAAATAGCAGAAGTTGTTGAACAAACCAAAATTCTTTTCCTAAAGGCTTGTGGTTTGCACTCATTTTGTATGCTCTGCTTTAAAGTTTTAAATGTATTTTTTTTTTTTTAAAGAGGCGGAGGGTGCAGGGAGGAAGAGGTCTCCCATCTGCTGATTCACTCTCCAAATGCCTGCGATAACCAGAGCTGTCCAAGGCTGAAGTCAGGAACCAGGAACTCAGACTGAGTCTCCTACATGGGTGCCAGGGACTTAAGTGATTGAACTATATCACCTGCTGCCTCACCAGGCATCCATGAGCAGAAAGCTGGAATCTCAGGTGAGCTCAGAAAGCAAATCCAGGCGCCCTGGCAAGGAAATGTTGTGTCCCCAGTAGGGTTATACCAAATACCGTATTTTTGTTTAGACACACAAAGAATAGATCATTTCCAGGCCCCTTGAGTAGTTAGAACAAATACAAAAACGGAACTTCCTAGGATCTACCTATGGAAGCTAGTGTCATTGATGACAAAATCTGACAAAAACATCTCCCAAAAGAGTATTACCAACCAAATATCTTTAAGAATAGGTATGTAAAAATTCTATGTAAAATAGAATTAAGTTGGTTTTGGTCCAGTTGATACTGTGCTATACTAAGAGGCTAGTAACGAATCATTCCATCAAGCTTCGTCCTGTAATGCAAGGATGGTTTAATGGTGGAAAAGCCATGAACATATCTGGCTTCCAGTTGACTCTATGATGTTTGATTTTGTAGAAGGAATGATAGCTAACATTTATTTTTCTTAACAACTCAGGCGAAGTCGGATTAAAGGGGTAGTCCTTTAATAAGATCAACTTCTATCTTGAAACAACATCCACATTAAGTCAATTTAGAGGTAATTTTAGGAGCAATTGACATGTGTCAAGGGCAAATATGGAAGCCTATTATGTATGATTCCATGTCATCAGCAACTGACACGGCCAGTTTTCCAGCAAAGATTTTTCAAAGATAATATTTAGTCTGGCTTGCACAAATGGGCTGTTATGAATGTGCTACAATTTGATGTCTAAATATTTGAGTTATACAAATTATATGTGCTGGGTCTGGTGTGATAGTATAGTGGCTAAATCCTTGTTTTGCATCCACCAGGATCCCATATGGGTGCCAGTTAGTGTCCTGGTTCCACGTCCAATCTAACTCCCTGCTTGTGGCCTAGGAAAGCAGTAGAGGATGGCCCAAAGCCTTGGGACCCTGCACCCATGTGAGAGACCCAGAACAAGCTCCTAGTTCCTGGCTTCGGATAGGCTCATACAAGAACACCTGGGGTTGATCTCCAGCTCCAGCTTCCTTCTAACATGGACCCTGGGAAGCAGCAGCAATGACTCCAGTACTCAGGTCCCCAGTCATGTGGGAGACCTAGCTTGAGGCCCTTGCTCCTGCCTGACATTGTCGGCATTTGGAGAGTGAATCAGCAGACACACAAGATTTCTTTTTCTCTCTCCCTTTGCCTCTCAAGATAAACAGCTGAGTATTGGGGAGCCTCCTTCTCTGCTGATATAAATGCTCTCCCTTCTTGGTCTTAGCATCAGGAAATGATACGCTCCCTCCCCTACCCAATCACAGGACCACCAGGAAAATGCTCCCAGCTCAAGAAAAAAGAAGGATTCCTTGAACCCAGGCCCAGGAGAAAACACGAACGGTGGAAGCAGGCGCAGGAAGGAGGCCGCAGCAGAGAAGTCCTAGGGATGACTTGAAGTCACTCTCAGCTGGCAGCTTCAGACTTATCTGTGTCCAGGTTCCCTCTAGAAAAATCCTGGGATTCCACGACCTGGACTCCCACAGTCCTACCTTGTAAAACCCTTCTCAGGAGCTGCCCTGGCACTTGGGTTCGCTCACCACTTGCTCTGTGTGGTCCTTCCTGGCCCTGCACACCTCTACCAAGTACAGGTGCTCAGGTTCAGAAAGCACTGTTGCCCTGGGCTGCAGTACCGATGCTGTAAACTGGAGTGACACGAGCTGGCACTTCTGCCCCCGTCTGAGCTTGCCTTTTGGGGCTTTGGGTTAGGGATGTTTGGACATCTCGTGGGCTATGTGTATGGAAGCTGCCTTTTGGGAAGTCAAGCGTTGCCGGCACCTCCATCTACTAGCTGTGCTTATTTCTAGCTGGTGACATTATGATGGAGTTGGATTGTCTCCTTTGTGATCTGTCACATTTTCTCATTTTTCTGCAATGGATGTGTATCCCTTCTTTAATCAAAGAGCAGAGAGTGTGTGTTGGGGTGGGGGGAGGGGAGCGACAATAAATGTTACATTAAGAAAAAAGTAAATGAGGTGGCCCCAGAGTCTGGCAGGCGGGAGAGCAGAGGCCAGTGTTCAGTTGTAAGCCAGAGGCGGGAAGCAGGCAATGAGAGGATTTCTAATGAGGCCAGGAGTCTAGGGAACGCGCCAGAAGGGGCTGTGATTACCATCTGAATCTAACAGTCTTTGGAAATTACGCGGCAGCAGCGGCAGCGGTGCACGGTGTCCTGGGAGTACAGGGAGACGCGGAAACCAGAGCGGGGCAGGTTGCCCTGGGAATGAGAGCTGGGGTTTGCTTTTCTTCCTCGCTGTCTCTCTCCACGGAAGGAAGAGAACACGGGCTCAGTTCGGGGAGAAGCTTGATGGCTTGCCAGACGGAGGCTCGTGTGTACAAGCGCCATTAGAAGGACGCTTGCGAATGAAATCTGAAAGCTTGGAGGGGCGAGCTGGCCGAGGCAGCCCCGTTGAGTGTCAGCACAAACTAAGAAATTGGAAAGCGTGGGGTTGAGGGCGGGGAGTGGGGATGGGGCTGGAGGGAGCTGAGAGGGAATCCCACGGACTGCAAGGTGGTGGTGGGGGCAGGGCTGGAGAGTAGCCTTGGCAAGAAGAAACTGCATTCAAGTGCATGTGTTCAAGGGTAGGCATTGTAAACATGTTTGTACTCCTTTCCCCCACTGGTAAAACAAGGATCCCGAGGCCTTGCTTGAGGGACAAAGGTAAGAATGAAAGTACTCGGAGCATTCTCCACTGCTTTCTCTGGTACATTAGCAGGGAGATGAATCCAAACTGAAGCATCACCTTGAAGGGATGCTGGCATGGCAGGCGGAGGATTAGCTTGCTATGCCACTGCGCTAGCCCCAAGACTCACAGTTTTGAACCAAACGTGGTCATAGACACTGTTCGCGTATCTTAGCAGCAGGGAGGTTTTATAGATGCTACCAGTGAGGGTTGAGAGGGTGACTACACCGTGGCTTTAAGTATCATCCCTGTGTCTGTATGACTTAAGCTGAGATCTCCTTGGGGAGAACTTGGAGCTGCATAAGAAGCCCAAGTGGACCCAGGGAGGACCGGCCAGCACCTGCTGCTTCTCTGGCGACAGCTCGAGGCCGAGCCGGCTGCGGCCACACTCAGATATGAGCACAGTGTGTTCAGATTTCCCAAGTAACTTTGTGAAAGGATTTACTTATTTGAAAGTTAGGGTTACAGAGAGTATGAGAGAGACAGAGAAAGAGGGAAATGATCCTACATCCACTGTTTTACTCCCTAAATGGCCACCATGGCCAGAGCCGGGCCGGGCCGGAGCCGGAAGCCAGGAGCCTCGTCTGGGTCCTCCACATGGGTGTAAGCCACCTTCCATTACTTTCCCAGGCCATTAGCAGAGCTGGATTGGAACGAGAGCCACTGGGATTTGAACTGGTGCCTGGACGGGGTGCTGGCACTTACTGTAAGTGGCAGCTTGGCATGGCACACCACAGTGTTGGCTCCCAAATCAATTTTTTTTCAAGATTTATTTATTATTATTTGAAAGGCAGAATTGGAGAGAGGGCAAATTTCCGCTCACTGGTTAACTCCCCAAATGGCTGCAAATGACTGGGGCTGGGCCAGGCTGAAGCCAGGAGCCGGGAGCTTCTTCTAGCTGTGATTGCAGGGGTCCGATCACTTGGGCCACCTTCCACCGCTTTCCTAGACACATTCACAGCAAGCTAAATCATTATCGCACTGGCACCCGTTTGGAATGCTGGATTGCCGGTGGTGTGCTAACTTGTTGCTCCATGATGCCAAACTCCTTCTCCGACCCCAGTTAGCTTTTAAAGCAACCAGTGATCTTGATTCCCCTGTGCAATAGTCAGATATTTTAATGTTGGAAGCTAATTAAAAACAACAAGCGTGACTCTGCAGGAGGGAAGCAAAATGCCTCTTGCTGTTTGGTATGACTGCCATATCAGCTCTGGGCAAGGAGAGCAGAAAGTTGAGAAATGAATCAAGGGTCGGGCGGATGTCTTGATTCAAAGACTGCTGTGGCTGGACAGGGCAGTGCCCACTGGCTGATGGGAAGAGGACGGAGAAGCCGGGGCTGTCTGCCCTGTGGCAGGCACAGAAAGCTCACCAGTGGGGCCGAGACTAGCAGGAACCGAGTCCTTCCCTCTTGGATAACAAAATATTGTTATTTAGTGGATTTGATTGACCCCTGGAGCCAAGGGTATCTCCTCCTCCTCCTCCTCCTCCTCTTCTTCAGCTGGATGTGGCTAGGAAATGAGGTTGTGCCCCATGAGACGTTCCAACAAAGTACTATACAGACTTCAACAAAGTCTCCCCAAGAATGAAGTGGCACACCCCGCTTTGCTCCGTCTCTTCCTCTGGGTACCTGGAATGTGGAAGGGATGGTTAAGCCCAAGCAGCCACTGTACCATGGGGCGATGGGAATTTGGGTCTGGAAGATGACCAGTGGTGGACTTCCTATCACAAGATTTATAACTGCCATGGAAACCAATTTCTATCTTGTTAATGTTACTGCTGTGTGAGGGGATTTTGGTAAGTACATCGTGAGGAATGAGGACAGGTCACTGATGCAAGACACATCAGAGGTCCGTTTCTACCCGAGATGGACTATTTTCTCAGAATGGTTCTTATCCCCCAAAACGTTGTTGTGGTGAAACAGATTCTGAGGAGTGCCCAGGTGCATCCCTCACGGAGACAGGTGCCTCTCCCAGCTCTCTATTCACAGCACCACTGAGAGCGCTGCACTGTGTCTGTCTCAGGAATGTTGTAATCAGAGGCTGTATCATTAGCCTGAGGACATGAAGTCCCAGCACAGCTGTGCAAGAGAGAGAGTGACTCTTCACAGGTTCGAGCCCCTGAGCTTCGGGGGCTGTTCCCCTAGCATATTCTGATTTCTCTCAGGTAACTTCTCTAAAGCCAGTTCACCTGGCAGCCTGTCCATCTACTAAGGGTAGAGATGCCCAGCCCACGGGCCTCATAAGATCCCATGAAATCAACTGGTCGGCCCTGCTAAGGCAACCTTAAGTAGGACTCAAAAATTAATATGTCTATAGCAAGCTATTCTTTTTTAGGAGGAATTTATTTTTATTGGAAAAGCAGATCAAATTTACGGAGAGAAGGAGAGACAGAGAAAGATCTTCCTTCTGCCGGTTCACTCCCCAAATGACTACAGTGGCAGGAGCTGAGCTGATCCAAAGCCAGGAGCCAAGAGCTTCTTCTGGATCTCCCACATGGGTGCAAGGTCCCAAGGCTTTGGGCCACCCTCTACTGCTTTCCCAGGCCACAAGCAGGGAGCTGGTTGGGAAGTGGAGCAGCCGGGACACGAAGAGGCAACCCTATGGGATCCCTGTGCTTGCAGGTGGAGGATTAGCCAATTAAACCATCATTCCAGCCCCAAACTAATTTGTAAGTTGGCAGTTCTGTGCAGTCTTGGATGATGTTATAACTATCCAAATGGTGCTTGACAGAAAACAAGGTGCAAAACAAAGTATAGTTCCTTCAGCCTGCCTAGGATTTTTGACTTAAAATTTCTTCTTACTTCTCTGAAGCATTTCCTAGGTTTGCATCCTTTCATTCTCGGAGGTGTATTTTTTTCTCTTCCGTCTGATTAATGATCTCTCTTAAACGTTCCTATTCTGGTAAGCATCGGCAGACCACATCCTTGTTCTTGATTTTTTTCTTTCTTTTTGAGAGGAGTTGCTTTGTACTGTGTTAGTTCAAGTCTACCTCACGAGCTAAACCGAATCCATCTGGAGCCTGGATGCACTTCAGGTTCAGCAGGCATTCATTTGCATTTTGGCAGCAAGCATGAAGGCGTGAGATAGATGTTCAGGATCGCATCGAATCCCACTCTATTTTATTTTTCAAGACATTTCCTTCATAAAGTAATTCCAGGATCGTGTAACACAGTGAGACACATCACATTACCGTCACATGCATTTATGACTAAATTATAAAACTTTGCCGAAAAGGTCCTCAGACAAGCTGGTGAAGGCATGGCAATAGGTGAACACTTATTCAGTCGAAGAACATAGATCAAGTATTTCCAATACGCCAAGGGTCAGCAAGGGATGTGACAAGCTCTCTCCCTCATCTGGGGTTCCTTCTGGCAAAGAGAGGTGGTGGAGTGGAGCGGTTAGGGGCAGGATTTTTGATAAGGCTGGGCACCGTACTTCCGCCCTCCCCAGACCTCCGTTTCCCCAGCTGTAGTAAGTAAGCAACCAAAATTCACATGGCTGCGTGAGGAAAGGAATGGAGTCACACACACGAAGTCACGGAGTCGCGACAGCCCATGTTGAGGGAGTGCGTGCCTTGTGGGCATCAGAGGTTGTCTCAGGGTGAAGCCATGGCTAGTTTGTCCAGAGAGAGAGCAAAGGAGAGGAGGAAATATGGTGGTAGGGATGAGTTACAGACAGGGAGAGAGAGAGATAATCTTTTATGTATTGTTTCATTCCCCAAATGGTTGTGCTGGCTGGAGACTGGGCTAGTCTGAAGCCAGGAGCCAGGAGCTTCCCCTGGGTCTCCCACATGGGTGCCGGGCCTGGAGAGCATCCGCTGCTTCTGCTTTCCCAAGGGCATTAGCAAGGAGCTGGATCAGGAGCTGAACAGCCGAGACTGTTACCAGGAGACTCTTACCAGTGCCCCTGTGGGATGTCGGTGATACAAGAGACAGCTTAGCTCATTACAGCACAGTCCCAGCTGCATGGGTTTTCTTAAATCTGGGAAAGTTGAGTCTTGAGTCCACTGGCAGAGGGAGAATGAAAAAACAAAGAAAGAAACAAACAAACATTGAATTCAATAGTCGGATCAGTGGATGGAATGAAGACATGGAAAACCCAGCTAGAGTGCAGCCCAGCACAGGCAGAAAAGTGAGAGTCGGGTGAGAAGAGGGGATGCTTTTCACAGGTGGATGGAACCTGGACCAGCCGCGGGAAGAGGGGCGTTCCAGGTTGGGGCAGCCCCTGGGGCTCAGCAAGGAGAGGCTGACTTAGGAAGCTGCGCGCAGTTGCTAGGGGCCAGGCGGGATCGGCTCAGGTCTGACCCCTCTCCGCTGGCCCTTCCTCGGGGAGATGGGAGCGAGGGTGCCCAGAGTCCACTGGAGTGGCTGTGGGCAGACCTCTTCTCCCTCTCCGGAGACGCCTTTTACCTCCCGACCCACAGAGCCTGCAGTGCCGCTAACCTGAGCAATGCGCCACTGTAACCCCGGTGGGGACCTGAAGGCAGCCAGGAGGAGGTCCTCGTGTGCCCCTTCCAGTCCCGCGAGGGAGTAGGAGGGAGGGAGTCTGGACAGGGCTCGCGCCGCTAGGCCAGCCCATTCGGGACTTGCGCCATTTCCTTGAGAAAAGCCGGTGGAACCACGTGGCTTGCAAGGTGCACTCGGAGCTAGTGGACTGCCTTGATCTCCGTCTGGAGGGGGCTTGGCCTTTGCGGATTTCAGAGACAATCCTGACTTGTCCGTGGGAGGAAGGCACACAGACATCTGTCCCACAGGCTGGGCCCGCCCTGTCATCACCACCAGGAACCCGGCCCTGTGCCTGGGTGCCTTGGCTAACCGCCTCCTGGGCTCCAGGGCTCACCCCGGGCCTTTGTCCATGCTGTGCCTCTGCACATGGCCTCTCCACCCTCTTTTGCCCGTCCAACTTCTCCTCCACCTTCAGATCTTAACTGAGATGACCCCTCCTCCAGGAAGCCTTCTCTCTTCCCCCTCTGCCATCTCCCACTATCCATTTTTCCTGTAGTACAATTGCCTCCTGATGAATTTTTGCCCCCCACTCCTACACCCGTGGGAGTCCTGGAGTGAGTTGCTGGCTTAGGCTAAAGCAAGGAGTGAACCAATGGACAGGGGCTTCTTTCAAATCAGTGCATAAATGAAAGCCCATTGCTTTTTTCAATGTCTGTCTCTCTCCTCCCCTAGGCTATAGCCATCTCTGTCCCTCCAGCCCCCTTCTGGCTCCTGGCACAGAGCAGAAATCAATAAATGTCTGTGGGAGGAGACGCCACATAAGTGAGTTAAGAAATTAAATTTCACTGCGGCCACTACGCGACCATGACCCACTCTACCTGTAGGTGGCGGTAGTTGAACAGGCAGACCCGAGTGCCTGGGCGGGAGTGGCCCAAGCACCTTGCGCTAAAGGCTTGTGCGGTTAAGCGAGCACGCGACCCCGATGCAGCTGGCTTTGGGGGCCCGAAGAGACTCCCTCCTCCTCCTTCTCATAGTAGGGGTGCCGAGGAGTCACCTTGACGTTGAAGCTGGACTCGCCAAGTTTAAATCCATTCTCTGAGGTTCGGCAGCT
Organism: Ochotona curzoniae; assembly: GCF_017591425.1. Classification (NCBI taxonomy): domain Eukaryota; kingdom Metazoa; phylum Chordata; class Mammalia; order Lagomorpha; family Ochotonidae; genus Ochotona; species Ochotona curzoniae. The sequence continues at coordinate 12,568,785 of NW_024465421.1, forward strand.
GCGGAGCCACTCAACTTGCCAGAGCCTCAGGCTTTCCCTCCAGGAAATGGGCGTGATTTTCACCCTGACGGAAGAGCCACTCCCAAGATGCAGAGGGGGTGGCGCCGGCCGTGATCAGTCCGGAGCAGGTGGGGGAGTTGAAGGGCGGGAAGTGTGGGCTGGGTTTTGTGGCTCTGTGCGGGGGAGGCTTTTAGGGTCTGCAAGGATTCGTGGCTTCCTCTGATTCCTTCTCCTCCCAGGACAGCTTCCAAAGTAGCCCTTTAAAAAGGTTTTTACAGCGGCATAAAAGTGCCAGCGGCAGGCGGCTGGGCTCCCAGCAGTGACCTCGCGGCAGGTGCTAAATTGCACTTCTTGGCAGAGGCGGCTGCGGGGAGCGCCAAGGGCAATAGCTGGGCCCTTGGGTGTGGTGGCAGGAGAGGAGAGGCGGCAGGACCAACGCACCAGACACCCTACCGAGGGTCCTAGCCCGGCCTGGCAGCCTCCGTGTGTCCCCACAGCTGGGGAAGGGAACTTCTGGGGTTGGTGCAAGATGCTGGCAGAATGGAACTCAGATGCCGGAGCTGGATGGGGCCTGGCAGGAAGCAGGCTGCATGATTCCCTGCTCTGCCCAGGAGACAGAGAGTGGCTGATATCATCAGGAATGACACCAGGGCTTAGGGGTGATTACAAGCTGGGCCTCAGTCTACCAGTTTGTAGGATGAAGTTACCAAATAACTTCCACTTCCCCAACAGCTGTTCTGCTGCTCCCCGTATGGGCACACACACGTCCCTGCCAGTCTCCTCCAGCCATGCAGACATGACCAGTGGATCCCAGTGAGCCCAGATAGCCCCAGTACCGGCTTGGGATTCATTTAGCATGATACCATTAGGCCTTAGGAGGAGTTTGCAAGCTTGCAGTAAGCGCATTGCAGCCTTCATTGCTTGGGAGACTTGGCCACTATATCTAAATGCCGGTGCTTCTCTTCTCAGCCATTATAGGGGATAGCAGTTTGGGGACAGGGGGACGGATATTTTCTTCTGCAGAGTCTGATGGACCAAATGCCATCAGGAACGTGTGCAGAGGTGGGTATTGCAGTGCATTAAGCCACAGCTAGGGAGACCTGACTCCCGTATCTTGTTTGAGCCTGGCCGATCCTGCTAACGTGCATGCGGGGAAGCAGTGACAGCTCAGGTACCTGGGCCCCTGCTGCCCATGTGGGAGACCATAGCGAGTCCTGGCTGCTGGCTTCACTTGGACCAGCCTTGGCTGTTGTGCACATCTAGAGAGTGGACCGTTGGATGGGAGATCTCTTCCCATGCAAGAGGCCACAAGCTTAAAAACCGATTTAGGCAACTAATGAGTACTTATTTTATTTTATTTTTCTAGAAAGTTCCAAGGCTAGGTAATAAGAAATTGATTCTCGGGCTTTGATGGGAATGAAGTATCTACCACAAGTTTGCCACCGCCAAGACTGGGGGCTGATGGTAATAGAAGCGAGTGAGTGCGAGGGACACAGGGCTTTGATTCCGACTTCGGTGCAGGTGGGGTGGGGTCTTGGGTTGTCCACTGTGAACTGCTCTAGGACAGAGTAGTGTCCTTATCCTGCCCAGTTTCTCTCATGTCCCTTGACATGTCTCCACCTCCACAGCCTGTGCCATGGCTTCGGCATTTGCTTTGTGAAGCTCCTGCATTGGACTCTACGCTGTGTGGGGAAGGGCCCGGAGGGTGAGTTGAGGGCATGAAGGCATAGCTTCTGTGACAATGGCATCCCGGAGCCCCAGCAAGCAGCTCTGCTCTGCTGTGTGGTGTCTCCTTGGCTTACTGTGAGGCAGCAGGAAGATCCACCCGCTAGGCTGGTTCCACGCTCCCGCACTCGCCAACCTCCAGGACCAAGGGCTGAATGAACCTTTACTCTTTTTACGGCGCCAGCATCGACTATCTCCTCGTCCTCAGCATCCCCTGCTCCTGCTTTCTTCCCAGTGTGGTTCATCTGGCACCATGCTCCTGGCTACAAGCCTTGCCCCCAGGTTCTTCTCCCCTTTTGTCTTCTTGTCAGCCTCATCTCAGCTGAAAGTCACCTGTCAGAGCCACCTGCCCCAGTCGTCCAGTGCAAAATGGGGGATCTCCATACACTCCAGCCTTTACTCTGCTTTCTCCCCTTTCTGCCATCCAGGCATCGGCTCATTGACTCATTGCTCTTACGTCTTCGTGCCCTACCACCTTCTTCCCACAAGTCTCTTGTGCCATCTCCATCACTGCTGAAAAGTCAAGAGGGAAGTATGCAGCTGATGTCAATCTACAGGGGAGGGGGGGAGAACAATAAAGTGACATTTTGCGCCCCCACAGGCTGTAGCACAGAGCCAGATCCAGGCACTAGGCAGAATGGCTGAATGGCAGAGTGGTCACTTAGAGCACGGTGACATGTCAGGGTATGCAGCATGCTTTAATTCCTCAAAGGGGTCTCTGGGCTCCCAATCAAAAAGGATATGCGGAAACCACTCCAGGACGAAAGCCAACCCTCTAGGCCGCGGGCTGCCGAAGAACTCGTGCACCTGCCTCCCTGCTCGCTGGACGACAGCACACACTGTAGCATCAGCAAGCTGAGTGGCAAGGCGCCGGGGCAGCCGGTGGGCATCGTCAAGGGGTAGCGGAGACTGTTGCTGCTGAATGCAAGGGCTCAGGTGCGCTCCAAGGGTGTGTGGAGTGGAAGTCGCAGACAGACATCAGAACTGCAGGTACCGCCCGGGTGGATGGAACTGTTAGGGACAGCTGACAACAAGAGATCCTGCTGGCCACACCTGGCTGCTGCCCATGACCCCAGCTCCTCCTGACAAAATGGCCTGAGCTGAGCTTGAAGGCCGTCCTAAGGAACACCCGTGGACGTTCTCACTCAGTGTGGGGAGGTTCCAATGGGGTTGTTTAGCTGGCTTGCAACAAGAAGGAGATGGGACCACTTGCACCTCCCTGGCTTTGAGGACAGCAAGACACATCCTCTCCAAGATCTGGGTGAGAGAGTGGAGCAGGCTGAGGAGGAAAGCTCCAGCTGACCGATCCCCAACACCCTGACTCCCAGGGTGTCCTTGGTGAGTTGTGGAGGAGCTTCTTTTCCTGGGGGGCTGGTGTCCATGATTGAGGAAGGAATCTACGCCTAAGGATGCCGGAAGCACCATCACACCTTCTTTTGTGTAAATGATGTCTGATAAATTGAGGTGTAAGCCTGCTGCCGCAGAACACACTTAGCTGTCAACCACCTTCCTTTCCGCTCCACTGACTCTACCTATTTATAGCTTTTCCAACAACATGTTTGTGTCCTGAGTGTCTCCTGCCAGCTGCTGGTTGCCCCATCTCTAAGCTCTGAAGGAAAACCCAGAGGCAACTGCCCCCTGTATGGTGCTGGCCTCTGCTTGGACCAGGAGTCTAGGCAGGGGCCTTCCCTTGGGCTTCTCTGGGCTTGGGCTGGAAACTTCCTTGCCAGTGGAGTAGTGTCTTGATCTGGATTTACTTGGGTAGAAATCAGGGGTACAATAGAGAAGATAAAAGAGGCTGGGGTGAAAGGAGAGAGAGAGAGAGAGAGAGACAGAGACAGAGAGACAGAGAGAGATGCCGTCTACTGGCTCACTTTCCAAATGGCCACAATATCAGGAGCTGAGCTGATCAGAAGCCAAGATCCAGGAGCTTCCCCCAGGGTCTCCCATGTGGGTGCAGGGTCCCAAGGCTTTGGGCCATCTTCTACTGCTTTCCCAGGCCACAAGGAGGGAGCCAGATAGGAAACTGAGCAGCTGTAATTAGAACCAGCTCCCATATGGAATGCCAGTGCTACTGGTAAAGGATTAGCCTGTTGAACCACCACACTGCCCTGCCCACCCCCCCCGCCCCGAGTGGATTTTTTAACCCAGTAAAGTTTATGTTTCAGTCATGACTGAATCTACACAGCACTTCTGGTTACCCTGGTAATCAGACCCTCACTTTAGGATAATAACATTATAATGAGAAAATGCAAATGAAATAAACAGTAATTAAAGAAAGAGCTGTGTATGGCCTATTTAGCACTACCTTGGGGGAAAGCAGGCATAGATGAGGGCAGGAGGGAAAACATTTGCGTTACGTATAAGAAAGAACCAGGTGTGGTGCCTACTTACTGCTTCTCCCACCACAGAGCTTGTTGGAAAATAGTGGAGAAGACGTCGGGCATGCGTACCTCTGTGCAGACTGGCCCTCTCCACCACCTGTCTTCCAGAGATGCATTTTTCCCAGGAGAGAGTGCAAGACCACCTTTCTGATATTCTGTGGCTCTGTACTTGGCTTTGGACCCTGGCGGCAGGGTGAGCTGCGATCTAAGACATACAACATAGAGTCAGTCCTTACGTCTACCAGGGCCGGTGGACCCAGGTCCTCCTCCAGATACAGATTTTGACCATCTGCTGCTTAGATTTTTCGCGCTGCTCTTTCTAACACTGGAGGAATGGGTCAGCCCCAAAGGAGGAATGGGAGTAGAAGAGGGGGGTCAGAAATTCTCACTATGTTAAAAATTCTATTAGAGAGAGGGGAGGAGGACTCCCATTTGCTGGCTCATTCGTGTCCACAACAGCTGAGGCTGGGTCAGAAACTCAATCCAGGTTTTTCATGTGGGTGGCAGGGACCCAACCACTTGAGTTGTCAACTGCTGCTTCTTGGGGCACATTAGCAAGACTGGGACACCACCCAAGCACTCTCTATGTGATATGGACATGCCAACTAATGGCTTAATCAAGCACCCACCCTGGAAGTTTTTACTTTTGATGTGACTTTCAGAAAAGCTAAGAGAGCCTCAGGCTTCTGCATAGGGTGGAGCTGGGGTTAGAACTCACATGCTTGTCTCCAATTCAAGGGTATCCTTCTCTCCAGCCTCTTACCCACCTTCTTAAAACCAGAGGACAAAGAAGGCATGGTAGACTGCTGACCAAAGGTGGGCCTAATTCCTCTCCCTCTCCAAATTCTGAATTGACCACATCAAGAGACAGAACTGTGTGTCCCCAAGTCATCCCTGCAAGCTCGGCTGGTCTGGATACTCCCTGTGAGAGCAAGACTATGTGTATTCCGAGACCAGATCTCAGGGGCTTCTATGCCAACTGTTGGGATGCTGCCATGGCCACGTGGTCGATCAGGCCACACTACCCTATTAGAGGATGAAAAACACCATGGAACAGGGTGAGGGCCCCAGCTGTTGACAGACATGAAGACCTGTGGAATGGCTCAGTAGTTGTACGCATTTGTGCTTATAGGTGAGATGCCACTGTTTGTTACACAGTATACCTTGGGGGCAAGACAACTGGCACGGGAAGCTCTGGGGTGGCACCCCAGGAAAATGCACTGGAGACTGTCGGTGGGGGGCAGGAAGACAAAGTGAATTTGGTGGTTTACAAGGATACTAGGAACCTGAAACCCTTGGCAGATTCTGCACTCAGGAACAGACAGTGAAAAAATAGAGAGCGTCTAATACCTTCCTTGGAGACATCGACCTTGGAGAAGGAAAAAGAAAACCAAGATCCTGTGGCATCTTGGTCTGCTTTCACTGCTCTGCTTTCTCCTTGCAGCCAGGGGAAGGGACATGTTCAAGGTCACGCGGTGACAAACCACAGAATCAGGAGTCTCCTTTAGGTCGAATGGACTGCAAGGTCAATCCATCTCGTGACAGAACAGGCATTTATTACACTGGACCCTAGACTGGGTTGAGATTTGCTAGCTGGCCAGAAGACAGTCTTTGTGCCTCGAGCCATGTCCACTCAAAAGTCCATCAGGCTGGCGACAGGCTTCCGGAAGTCAATTTCCAGATTCTGGGCTGCAGAAGACAGCATTGACGGAGAGGGGCCACAGCTGGAGGCCACGCAGAGAGAAGATACAGGAGCAAGGAGATGGGAAATTTAATAATCACATTAAAAAAATTAAACACCAGGCCCCAGTGGTTGTCGCTTTCCATCCGCTGAGATTCACAACACTTGACATCCAATTATAATTGTGGGTTCCTATAAAACAGCCCATTAACTGCAACTATAAATTATTATTGCTGGTGTAGAGTAGGCTTAGTGGCTGATACTGAGGATTATGGAAATTATTAACAAGCAACAGTGTCTCTCTGAGTCCCCTTGCTTTGAGGGGGTTGAGAGGAGTGGGGAGTGGGGAGACAGGCAGGCTCTGGAAGACTGAACACTGTCCCCTGTTCACATGCAAATGACAACTATGTTTGGGACCAAACTACTTCCCAAGTTGATCTCCTACCTGTTCCTTCTCTGCTTGAAAACCTAATGTATGAGTACATGCATGTGAACAGGGACACATGTGCGTAGTCATATGTGTGACCCATCGCTCATGTGTGCTAAGTGTATTCTACGGAATTGGCAAGACCTCAGCAATTGGCCCGTGTTTTTATTCAAGTGCTCGTATCTCCTTGTGCGAAGGCAGTAACGTGGGCCACTCTTCTCACATGAGGCACAGAGAGGCTAGCAGTCACTTGTGGAAGGTCACAGAGCTGGTAAAGGCTGGAGTCTTGGTTTAAAACTAAGGGCTCTGACATGGGGTTGGGTTCCCCAACACATTCCTGCCCCGAGTATTCACAACCAGCCTTTTGTAAATAGCTGTTGGGAGAAAGAGGGAGATAGAGAGATCTTCTGTCCACTGGTGTACTCCCCAAATGCCCACAACGGCTGGAATTGGACCAAGCCAAAGCCAGGAGCCCAGTTCTCACCCTGGGTCTCCCAGAGCATGAGCAGCAACCGGGACTTGAACCCAGGCACCCCACGTGGCATTGTAACCATTGTACTGAAGCCCGACCCTCAATGCTTTTTAAATAAATACGCAATCCTGCCAAGGCCACACTCTGAGCTGGTCAGATTCTCACGTAGAGTGGAACCCACAGTACACACACACATGTGCACAGGTATGTGCATAGCTACACACACTGTGGAACTCCCAAAGGCTACCTACCCCTTGGGCCCAGGGGAAGACTTGCAAGCATTCTTCAAAGTGCTTATCCTGCTCTTAGTCACTGTCGGAAGTGACAGCTTCCTTATGTCCACTCCAAAGGTGGCACAAGGAGCTCAGGCCACGGCGGTGTCACTCTGCCAAGGGCTCCGTGCACCCCAGCAGTCTACAGGACGCTCAGCCTGCCTGGAGTTTCCTGTCAGCCTGACTGCAGCCACCTCTTGTTTCCCCAGAATTCCCTGGAGCTTCCGGTCTCCTGGTGATACTTTTCTCCCTGTTCCGGGTTACTATAGCTTCTCAACTGTTACCATTTCCGTGGCATTTAAGGAAGAAATAGAGAGGCTAGCTAGATGCACCCTCTAGGAAGCACAAGTTGTCCCCTGTGTTTTGCAATCTGATAATATTTTAAAAAAAAAACAACATCGAATTATACACCGTTTCTCTTTTTTGGCTTTTGTTTTGGTTAAGTAGTTTGAGAGGCATAGTGACAAAACAAGATGGACAAAACCACTGCTGAATCACTCCCCCAACATGCCATGATGGCAAGCATCGACATGAACCCAAAGCCGTGAGCTGGAACGCAGTTGAGGCTTCTCCCCCGGGTGCAGGAGCACAGTGACGTAAGCCGCTGCCACTGCTTCCCAGAGTTTGAACTGGCAGGAAACCGGAGTCAGGAGCCAAACTGGGAATGGAAACTGGGTGCTCTGACCGGGACCACAGGCACCTTTACTGTGGCACTAACTGCCCATTCGGATCCTGTTTATGTTCTTCCTTTTACAACTTTGTTTTTATTGGAAAGGTAGATATACAGAGAGAGAGAGAGAAAATTCTTTCATCTGCTGGTTCATTCCCCAAGTGCCACAACAGCTGGAGCTGAGTTGATCCAAAGCCAGGAGCTTCCTCCAGGTCTCACACGTGAGTGCAAGGTCCCAAGGCTTTGGGCCGTCTTCTACTGCGTTCCCAGGGCACAGGCAGGGAGCTGGATGGGAAGCGGAGCAGCCAGGATATGAACCAGTGCCCACGTGGGATCCCAGTGGATGCAAGACGAGAACATTAGCCACCAGGCTACAGCTCTGGGCCCTGATCCTCTTTGCTTTAACAGGCAAAAAGAGTGTGTGCAACACTACCCACAGCTTTAGAAAACACTCGTCATGCACGATCGTATTGTGTAGTCCCAGGAATTCCATGGAATCATCACCTACCTCGTTTATAGCCGACAAACCAAGGCTCAGAGAGACCACACTCAATCCAACTGACACAGCTGAAACAGCACAACACAACGACACACAACATGCAGAAGGCAGCGTTTGAAACTGGCTTATCTAACTCCAAATTCTGGCCTTGTAACCCGGCCTAGAAACCAGCATTCCCTTTTGTCCTTTTTTTTTTCTTAAATTCAGTTTCCTTTCAAGTCTGTAGAAAATATGGCCTTCGGAAGAATTATAAAAAGGCTTTGCTTCTTGGCAAACATTACACCAGAAATTTTAGCTCGGTTTCTTTTTTAAATGCTTAAATCTCCTCTAAGTTCTCCCCACCCCTCTCCCGCCCCATCTTTTCCCTATAAATATTCTTTCCTTGAGCATCTTCACAGTGGATGATCCTCTCATCCATTCTGGATTTTAAAAACGGGCCTGTGAGAGAGCAGCTGGGCCCCCGGACGGGGTTTTGTTTCTGATGGAGGGAAGACGGGAACGTGTGTATTTTAGTATCTCCCTTTGGCTCGAGTGGGGTTTGGTGGTCTGTGATGAGTGGGAAGTGAGTTTCCGGGGGAGTCTGCACTGTGGAAATGAAGTTTCCTGTTGGTCAAAGCAGTTTCCTTTCTGAGTTCATTCCAGCAGCAGGAGCTGGTAGGCACTGCCCTCTCTTCCAAGTGCCCTCATTGAGGGCACGCTGTGCAGATGCCTCCACATGGCTTGGCACGCTGTCTGGGCAGAACTGCCAAAGACTTGAGCCACCATCCACTGCCTTCCCAGGCCATTGGAGTGGAGTAGCTGGGACTAGCAGCAGCCCACATAATGGATGCTGGCACTACAAGTTGAGGATTAGCCTGATGTTTCACCATGCCAGCTCTGCCTTGATCATTCTAATAAACTATCAAGATATATTGAGGTTTGAGAGTCTGGATTTTATCATCTGGATTTTGAATTGATCTGGAAATGACAAAGCACAAGGCAGCTGAGAGATTAAGATCACGTTCTCACTGTATTAAAGTAAGAGGCTGAGATCTGATTTTGTAGCATCAAGGGGCCTTCTTTATTTCCTGTGCACCTTGACCAGCAGCTGGGATGATGGACAAGCCCTCCTGGGGGGCAGGTGCAAACCGAAGGAGGAGAGCTGCTTAGACAGAGCAGTGCCTGATTCTAACCTAGGTGGGAAGGAAAGATGACAGAAATCTGAGCTAGGATGTTCTAGTTCTGCCCAGTCAGGAAATGTGAACCAGTGACTGCACCCCCCTGTAGAAAAATTCTGTGCAGGGTAGAAAGGGCAGGTGAGACTCAAGTGTGTTTTGTAAAAGTCCGTTCTCTTAGAAAGCAGGTGAAAAAGGGAAAGACATGACTTTATGGCAATGGTCACACTTTGCATTTCAATTAATTAGTTTGTGGAACTGGTTTTCCATTCATGATGGAGAATAAAATAATCAAAGTACATAAAAGAGGTGATTTAAAGACACAGATTTAGAGGGCCAATGGTGTGCAAGCTAAGTCTCCAATTGTGGTGCCAGCATCATGCAGGCACTGGTTCAAATCCCAGCAGCTTCACTTCTGATCCAGCTTGCCGCTGACGACTTGGGAAGGCAGTGGAGGATGGTCCTCGTGGGAGACGAAGGAGAAGCTCCTGTCTTCTGGCTTCAGATTGGCCCAGCACCTGCTGTTGCAACCATTTTGAGAATGAACCAATGGATGGAAGATCTCTCTCTCTTGTATCTCCTTCTGTCTCTGTAACTCTATCTTTCAAATGAGATAAATAAATAAATCTTTTTTTTTAAAGGCAAAGCTCCAGATGACAGTAGCAGAAGTAGTGTGTGGAAATGGCAAAACTATTAAGATGATGCCCAGATGCCTGTAATTTGGGGGATATCGAATCAGTTATCTGTCCTTGAGAGGGGCAGGCTTATCTGCCCATAAGCCATACTGAAGTGCCAGGTTTAAGTGCATCCATGTAGGATTCAACTTTCTGTGAACGCACGTCCTGAAAGGCATCAGGTCACAGTTCAAGCGCTTGAGTTCCTGACACCCATATGGGAGACCTTGTTTGGGTTCTGGCTGTGACTTGACCTTGCCCCGCTGTGCAGTCAGGTGGGGAGTGACTCAGCAGGTGGAAGATGCCACCCTATCTCTGTATCCCTCTGTTTCGATTTCTCTGCCTTTCAAATAAAAAGAAAATGAACGAGTAAAGTTCTTAAGAAGATTCCCTGCGTCATTTCATCTTCATAAACCAAGGATCAAGCCGGTTTGTCTTAACACCCTCTACAAGGGGCAGAACCTTCGGTCCAGGGATTTGACCTTGATCAGGGCTTGGTTTGGTTTCACTCTATAGAGGGTGGTTAGAACAAATAAGCAAAGACCTTTGGCATCTTATTGGCTTCGATTTCATATATATAAATCATTTACAGGTTCAGTCATACGATCTTAGTAGTATTGATCCAAGGCTTTTAATTCTCTCATTTTGTCTCCCTCTCACTTTTCTAAATTCACCGTGAGAACCTCAGGGGGCAGGATAACAAATTCGCTTTTATAAAATGGCATAAAATGAGTCTGTCTCTTTCAACAATTTGATGCAGCTTGTGGATGAATCAGAAGCCTGTTGTACTGCCAAAGTAAACTGAGAGACCAGCACCCTTTTAGCCTCTGCGTGTCCAAGTCTGAATTGCAGCTTCTGCTTAGCTAAAAGTAATCCTGCTAAAAAGGAGACCAAGATTTGGCAGGAGAAATCTTGGCATCCAAACTGGAGACATAAAATTGTTCTAACCCCAAAGTTTCGATCACTCTGCTACCTGTGGCCGTTTGGGGCTTAATTTTCTCAAAAGGTTAATTGCTATACATTTGTACTCAAAATCAAAAGTGATTTCCAAATATATTTCTCTAAAGGGTGACAGCTCTCCAACTAAAAAAAAAATCCTTCTGAAAAGATGGAACGATCTTCCATTTGAGTCTTTATAAAGTCTCTATATTAAAAGACATTCTCTAAATTACTGTCTTTTGAGCCATGATGTACTGTTTGCACAGCCCGAAGTGGAGCTGAATCAATGCTAATTTGGGATGTTTATATAGGTCGCCGGATGGACTTGGCAACAGGAAAGGCAAAGAAATTTAGAAAAGAGAAGGCAAAGAAATTTGACATAGATTAAGTCCTGAATTGTAAACAGGCCACTGGATGAGCATGGGAACAAACAAGATGTGGAAGGATGACACAGCTTTCATGCCCACCACTCTTTCCCACCAACCACCAAAATGGTCATCTGTCCAGATGTCCCAGGAATGGGACTTTGGGGAAGTTCTCCTGCTGTCACCAACCCTAGCTTTGCTCTTGAACAGTAGTAAAGAGCTATTAGATGGTGAAACCAACTCCTGATCCCAACGATTAATGAAACTGTAAATAGTATCACTGCCTAAAATATAAGGGAGAGGAAAGCAGCATTTGTTTTTTCCAAAAATGATTTATTTATTTTATTTGAATGTCAGAGCTACAGAGAGAGGGAGAGAAAGGAGAGACAGAGAGGTCTTCCATCTGCTGGTTCACTTCCCAAATGATATGATGACCAGAGTCAGGCCAGTCCAAGGCTGGGAGGCAGGAACTTCTTCTGGATCTCCCACGTGGGTACAGAGATACAAGGGCTGAGGCCGTCCTCCACTGCTTTCCCAGGCCATAAGCAGGGTGCTGGATGAGGAGTGGAGCAGTCGGGACTTGAACCAGCGTTGATAGAGGATTCTGGCACCTCAGGTACAGAATTAGCCTGATATACTACTGTGCTAGCCCTAAAATAAATTAGACATACTCAAATTTCTCAAAGTCTGAGGCAAAGAATTGTCACTTTTTTATTAGAATAATTACATATTGGCTGTTTCATATCTTTCAACTTTATGCACTCAAGTGGCAAAACATTGTGAGCTGTGGCAGGCACTGGTGCTGTGAGCTGCACCTGGATGCGTGTAGCATTCTTACCTCAGAATCTTCAAAGATAAGACCCTGGTTGGTAATTTGGAGACTCAGCAATGTACTTTTGGAATTGCTTAATGAACTGAAAACCAATTAAGGAAACACAGTCATGGCTGTGTCTGTGGGTATATACCAGTTACCTTCGTCTTTGTGGCATAATCAAGCATTTAACTGTTTTCATCATAAGTTGATCATTTCTGTTGGCTATTTGTCTGATTTCTTTAGTCAATAGATTTTTTTCCCCTGCCTAGAAGTCTCAGAATGTTTGTCTTTTATGTGCTCCCCAGTAATGCTAGAGGGGAATCATATTCCTATAGTTGGTGCCAGAATCAGGTGGCCGAGGTCCTAGGAGGGAGGACAGAATCGCATTTGCCTCTCAGAAACCCACAGGCTCTCATCCCTCCATCTTGCTGGGCCGCCCTAATTTGCAATTCTTATACAGTATCTCGATCCCCTGCGGGAGCATCTTAACACAACCAATATGTGATGTTCCTACTAATTCATATCTGTCACGATTTTCTGTAGAAAATACGCATGTGTGGATAAGCCCAGAGTTTCCTGTCAAAGTCCATCTCCAGGGTGCATCATGCCGACCAGGATCTGCCACGTAAAGATCTCTCTCTCTGTAGGACACTGGCCTCCTCTCCTTGGAGTCCGCACCATGAAGTCACCCCAGGCACATTGCCCATCACTTTTTCTGTTCATTCTGTCAGAAGACCAGGAGCCACCTGTGAGCTCCATCATTACAGAACTTGTCTTACTAGAATAGTCCTTGATGGGATTCCACTTTTTAAAAATTTTTAACCTTATTTGAAAAATGGAATGCCATAACGAGAGGAAGAGAGAGAGAAGAGATCTTCTGTTTGTTGGTCCACTCCCCAAATGGCTATGGCAGCTGGTGCTATGCCAGGCCAGTCAAGAGCCTAGGATTCCATCTAGGCCTCCCTCTTGGGTTGCAGGGGCCCGAACACTTAGGCCAGCTTTCTCTCCTCTCCCAGGAGTATTAGGAGGGATCTGGATTGGATGCAAAGCATCCAGTTTTGGAGCTGGCATGCCTATGGCATGCTCACCTTGTAGCTGGTAGCTTAACCTGCAAAGCCACAATGCTGGCCTCTCCACCTTTGTCTTACTGAATTTTTTATTTGGAATTTTGCAGTGAGCCTTGGCATGAAAATCATACTCCTCAACCATCATTTTCATTTCAGAGAGCAGGCTTGCCTAAGCCAGAATTCCCCGCCCACTTTGTACTTGTTGCCACAAATGAAACAACAGGATGTACACCCAATTGCATCTTGCTATCTCCCCTTCTTAGAAAAAAAAAAATACTGGACTTCAAGGATGCTACCACAACATAGGGCCCTTCTCTTCTTTATTCCCATCTTAACGAACTTCATTGATGGAACTTTCTTCTTGAAAGAAAATTTTAATTTCAATCTTGTAGCATAATGTAGAGTTAGAAGTTACAGACTTGAGCCCTGGTGGTATGACCTCAGACAAGCCGCTTGGAGAAAGATCTCTAGCCCTCAACTTTTTTTCCTCTGCAAAATAAGAAGAAAAATTTTAGTTATAAGAAAGTGATGCACAGTGATGTGAATGTATTTTATTCCCTTAAATCAGTACACAAGTCACACTGTTCAAAGGCAGGTGCAAAATAGAAGCCCTGTCCCAAACACCTTGGTGCCCTGAATGTCCTGCCATGGGGACTTTTGTCTCTGCTTCCTCTTATCACCTCAGGATCCCTTGCTGTGTCTTCATCTAAGGGCGCCCAACAGCTATGGCCTCTGGAAAGAGGGATCATCCTGTGATGTTCTTAAACCACTGTGAAAAGATTGGAATTGAATTCCAAGTTCATTTGGGACTGCTGAGCTGCACGACCCAAGCTGTCTCTGAGAATGGCCAGATGCTCAGCCTAGGAGAATGGAGTCAGGTTCACAAGTGTGGCTACAAACTACAAAGCAACTTTCCTTCTAGGTTCAGTGCCCTTCTGCAGGCAGAGGGGCAGGCCCATCGACAAGTGGTGGCAGCTGTCTATCAGCCTGGTGCTCCCCAGACAAGCTCCAGCCAGAGGTGTGCGGGGGAGGGCCACGGCTGTCAAAGCACGCAGCACTCAGCCATGATCCAATTACCCACATGCAGTCAATCATGTTCTGGTCAGACTGTACATCAGCCAGACGCTTGTCAGTCACCCAGGCACATCCCTGCACCTTGCAGACGTGTGGAGTGAAGTAGCTGTCAGTCACACACAGGCTCCTGGGGTGCCGATCCATCAAGCACTCTTGACTGAGGAAGGTGTGCTAGCAACATGCTCCCTCTAGCAAGCTGGAAGGAGGCGTTAAGAAGTTACCATACTCCTTCGTGTCCGATATGGTTTGCTCTCACCACTTTTCACTCATGGTTTGAGCCTCACTCTTGTAGTCTGAGTGTGTGTAAGGGGCAGTGATTGTATTGTAAGCCCAAGAGGTCTTGGGGCAGGAGGCATCGAGTTTAATGGTCAAGACGTTGATGAAGACCACAGGCCCCCTGTTTGAGCGGGTGGATTTAAGACTCAGCTGCACTCCTGACTACAGCTTCCTTTGCCTGTGTGCACCCTGGGAGGTACAGGTGATGGCTCAGGGAGCTGAGCCATCCACAGGGGAGACCTTGAATTCTCTCTTGGCTCTTGGCTTTGACCCCGGCCTAAGCCCAGCCATTGTCTACATTTGGGGGAATGAATCAGTGGATGAGTGTGCACGTGCTCTCTCTCTTTCTTTCTGATAAATAGCAAATAAGAAAACGTTTTAGAAAAGCACTATCTCTACAATGTTCTGCCCATTCCTACTGTGGTAACAAAAAGCCACAGACTGGATGATGTATCAGGAATAGAAACTGACTTATCTAGTTCGGGAGCTTAAGCTCAGAGCACCAGCACGTTGGGAATCTGATGAAGGCTTGCTCTCTACTTCTGGAGGCCTGAACCCTGAGTTTTTCCATGCAGGAGAGATGGAAGGGAACTGGGGTCAGAACTCCCACCCTCGAGGCCTCTGGCCAAGGTGCTGATCCCACCCATTAGGCAAAGCCCAGGGCGCCTGCTCTTGAAGCCATTGCCGTGGAGATGAAGTTTCAACATGAACTTGGGAGGGACACAGGCACTCAAGCTGCTGCACCTCCCACATGGCCGCAGACTTCTGTTCATCCAGTGGAGTGTCCCAGGAGGTACACGGCTTGCATGTAGGAGCCATCAAGCATATTCAACTTGAATATTAATCAAGATCCAGATAGTAATAAATGAGGCCCCAAATCCATGCTGTGAAGGACACGTGGGAAATGAAATGTCAGAGGAGCTGTGCCTTCTTTCTCTGGTTATTCTGTAGCTTATGTTCACAAGGCCAAGCAGCAGACCCAAGTGCTCACCTTATTCAAATCATCTCTCTCTTTGTCTTTCTCAGGGGAGAGAATTGCATTTAGGTAAGTGGAACACTTCATGATGTGTCTTTATTGCATCATCAGATGAAATGCACTTGACTTTGTTTTAAAAGGCATTGAGCATGTGTTTGATCCTGGGATCACCCAAATAAAACATTACATTTCGCAGACTCATTTACATCTCAGCATGATCAAAGGACTGAGTTCTCCCCAAGAGGATGTGAGTGAAGCGGTACCATAAGTTCTCCCCAAGAGGATGTGTGCAAGCGGTACCCTTGCACAACCACAAGGGGGCTCCACTCACAATGAGGAAGCTGTGAATAGAAGCAGTGAAGCCTCCAGTGAGGGAATGTGTGTTCCCTGGCCCCTTTGGGGATTTGGAAGATGTGAAGAGACAGTGGGCAGTCCACATGGCAATGGCACTCTGACCCCTGAGCTCTGTAGCACCTGGCCCAGAACAGGGACCCATCGGGAAAGAGCAGCTTCCTCCCTTTTTGTCAGTGTTTCCAACTCAGTACCCAAAACACAAAGTCAAACAGATCCCAAAGCAATAGTAAGAGATGCCAGACTTCCAGCTAGCCCGGGTGCATCTTTCCCAGGTCATCACCACCAGGACGCACCTGAAGCCTCCCTCTGCTCCTCTCCAGAGCTTTCCCATTCTTCCTTTGCCTTTGAGCCTTTGCCAATGACAAGACTCCCTGTTCTTGCAAGGGCTGAATCAATTGCCCTGTGCACACTCCTCAGGGTGGTCTTCATTTATTTCAACACTCCCTTCCTGCTGAGTGGAACGCAGATGTGGGATGAACCATCTGGAAGCGTGAGCACCAGTGAGCTGGAGTTCGTGGCGCTGGTGCCCCTCCCTGGCTGTTTGCCAGAGAGACACTCTTCAGTCTTGCAGTTTTGTAAGGCACTGCTGTTTGGGGAATCTGTTTCAGCAATCTAAAACACACACACACACACACGCCTCTTTAGACTGAGGTTGAATAGTCAAACTTCATCTATTTAAAGCCATGCTAATTTGGATCTTGTGCAAGTTTGCCTGCGGCGGCCTGGGCAAAAGGGTCCATTTGCGCTGGATTAAAAATCAGTTTGCTGAGCTCGAATTCCAGGTTCCGCTCGTTTAAAAACTGAAGTTTGTAAGGTCTTTCAGCATCTTTCGTTTGCATGGAATGATGGATACACCCATTAACAGGAGGGGACTTACTCAGCCTAGGTTTGTACACACAGGGCAATACACTTGTCCAAGTGCACTTAAAACTCAGACTCTTTGTCAATTCTGATATGGGGGTGATCTTCCCAACCAGCCTACACAGGCACACTTCACCCACTTTTCCTTGGTATGTGCCATTCTGCTTCTGTCTCCCTGTGGATTCAGCTTTGGCTACCCATGGCTCAGGGTCTCGGGACACCAAATAATTTGGATGCAGATGTAGTTAGCGCTGCACATAACCTATCCTTCTGGTAGCCAGGGGCGTGGTGACAACTCTCCGTTTCTTCTCTGTCACTTCTCTATCCCCCCCCCCCCCCCGCTAGGTGAAACCCAGAGGGACAGAATCCTCCAAATGACTTCTTGACAACAGGGTCCCAAGCGTTTGATCCCCGGGAGGGTGTCTGAGTCAGGCAGAGGGGCTGAGACACAGAACTCACGTTCTTGACTATTGTCCTTGACCCTTGTGATTTCCAGGCCTCTGTTTCATGCCTGATAGAGCAGACCATGGCAGGGAGGTCCTGGGAGCTCCAGTCACATGTCAGCAGTGCCACCAGGCAAGTGTGTCTCAAGACATACAGCCCTTTGGGACATCCTGGTCCTTGTCCCCAAGGCCTCCAACATCCATCCACCCACTTATCCATTCATCTGACAGACATCTCCCAGGCCAGCAAGATATACAACCTTAATCCTTGAGGGGTTTATGGTCTCCAGTGCAGGTGCATTTAACTAATAATTATAATTGAGTGTGAAAAAAGCTGTTAGTAACTCACACACAAGCTACCAAATGGAGATGGAAGAGCGGGGAGATAACTTCAGCTGAGCAGGGGACAGCATCACACATCTCAAGCAGGTGTAATTGGGCAAAGTCTTAGAGGGAAGGTAGGCTTCTGTCTGCTGGAGATGAGGCAGGGAACTGACATGGACAAGGTTATGTGGCTTTGAAGGAATCAGAGAAAGGCACGTGGTTGTGTGAGCTGGGAACAGAGGATGAGTGAGCAGAGGTGGGAGATCATGGTGGACACCACACTGGGGGATTCAGGCTTTATCTTGAGGTTACAGATACACACAGACAGTACTGGAAATCCAGACTCCTACTGGGGCCATGTAGATGACATAAAAGGGTGCTGGGGAGGGGTGGGGCTTGGTGGGAGCTCGAAACCTAGATCAGTGCAGTCTGCCAAGGGTTTCCAAGCCGGACTGCAGGTTGAGTGCAGCCAAGTTCCTATTTTTAAAAAGAAGCCGAAAATCCATATATTTATGTAACTTTTGCCAGATCTTAACTGTTGCCAGTGGTTTCCCAAATCACTGGTCAAACAAAAAATAATATCTGATGTCCCCTCAGACCTTGGATGTTCAGTCTGGTACTTCTAGTCTATAGAAAAGAACATTCCAGAAAGGGATCAGCCCGTCAGGTCTTCATGTAATCTTTCTGTCAGAACCTCTTTGGCCATCTCCACCACCTGCTTCTCCATTCCACCCTGCTCTCTACCCCATGCAGTGCACAGCTTACAGCATTCAGCAACCACCCCCAGACAGCACCGGCAGGAGCTGAGTGAATGTGTGACTGCATCCCCCAGCTGCCAGACGAGAGCTCAGCCTTCAAGAGCCGTATTTATTTCACATGGACAAGCATGGTTCGGTTGCATGCTGAACGTGAAAGCTCGCGTGAGGAAAGTACCCGTAACAGCAGAAGTATGTGCTTTTGTCCACAGGGACTGGGTGGGGGTGGGGAGAAGTCGACAAAGTTTTGCTCAAAGACAGTCTCCTTCAAGCACCGTGGAGACCACAGGCTTGGAAATCACTGCTTTGCCTTCTCTGCCAAGGCTCTGTGCCCTGGGAGCAGCCGGGGGTGGGGGTGGGGATGGGCGGGGAGCGGTGTCTACTTCCAGCCCTGCAAGCTCTCGGAGAGCTACCAGGATCTGGGGAGAATGAAAATGGTCTGCCAGCCCACCACCCAGGGTGACCCTTGGAGGCGGGGAAGGAGGATTAAGCTCAGAGGGAAGGGATGCGCTGCTTGGAATCGGCAATCCGCCTGCTGGGTGGACAGGGACAGGGACAGACCGCTCTGTTCACAGCCACAGCACGGTCACCATGGAGAATTCCTGTCACTGTGGGAGACCCACTCTTAACGCAATTCCCTCTGCCGAGGCCTCGGAGGGCCCAGACAGGAAGAAGATTCTGGAACTTCCGGGTCAGGCCAGAAGCATATCTAAGCTTTGCCCAGAGAGACTGCCGGGAGCTGGTGGTGGGGATCCCGTGGTCTTTTGGCCTTCACTGGGCGTCTGAGTTCCAGGATGATGGAATTCGAATTGGGAAAGGGAGACGGAGCCTGGGCGTGGCGGGAACAAGGAGAGGAAGCTCTGAGAGCGAAACCCGCAAAGGAGGCTTTGTATGTTGGTAGCTCACTCCCACCTGAAGTCCTGACCGACTGTTTCATAAAATTTGATATTATAAGGTCTATAAAATTCCCGGAGCTGGTCTATAACGTCAGGGTCAATCTGTACATGAGTTCTCCCCTTGGATTTGCCCAGGCAACGAGGCAGCAGGCTGGATTCTGTTTTTTTCAGGCAAGGGAATCCTTTGGTCTTGTTGAAGTAGAAGTGTTTGTCCGTGATGAATCTTTTAATGCCCAGGAAGTCCTGGACGCGCCCCATCTCGCCGGCTGGGTCGGTGATGAGCCGCTCGCCGCTGACGAAGTGGATCTGTGCCAGCGGGAAGTACTGCAGCCAGCTCTGCAGGTGCAGCGCGTACATGCCGATGCGGATGGCGTTCCACGACACGTCCACCAGCCCCAGCGTGCGGTTGCGGAAGGAGAGGCCCTCGAAGGTGGGGATGTCCGGCTTCTTGGACAGCGTCTGGGTGTAGTCTGAGATGGCGCGGGTCACGGGGTTCCGTACCACCACGATCAGCTTGGTGTGTCGCGACATGTTGAAGATGCGGCGAGGGGCCTCTTGCGTGACGAAGTAGCTGGGGGTCTTTTCCAGGGTGATTTGTGTATCCAGGGTCCTGGGCATGAGGCTCCTGGAGGTGGTGAGGGGAGCAGAGGAGGAGACAGGGGAAAGCAAAAGCAACAAACCGTCAGACCTCAGGCCTCGGGCACGGGACACCATCTCTCTCCACCTTTTGTGCAGAAGCCCTTCGTTGGGGGATCTCCGAGTGAGGAACCTGCTTTAATTTTTTTTTTTTTTTTTTTTTTTTTACTTAAAAAGAAAAGATTGTTTCCCAGGTTTACTTCAAGATGGCAGACATCCTAAACACTGATCACGTAAGTCAGCCCATGGAACAGCCAGCGTGTGGATCTGTGGGAACGATTTCCAACACCAGTTGGCCCTTTTTTATCTGTGGGTTCTGCATCGGAGCAATCAACGCCAAAGCAACTCAAAATAGTTTGAAGAGACTGGTGTTGTGGTGCAGTGGGCTACTCACTGATACTGATGCTGCTATCACCTGGCTTCCCATTTGGGAGAACCTAATTAAGTCCTGGCTGCTCTGCTTGTGAGCCAGCATCCTGTTAATGTGCCTGGGGAAGCAGCAAAGATGGCTCAAGTGCTCAGGCACCTGTCACATACCTGGGAGACCCAGATGGAGGGAGATCCTGGCTCCTGGTTGCTGCTTAGCTCTGTGCTGACTGTTGTGGACATTTGGGGAGTAAATCAGTGGGGTGGAACCTCTCTCTTTCAAATGAATAAAAAATAAGTAAGCAAACAAACAAAAAAAAAGATTTATTTCTTTATAGGAAAGGCAGAGTTACAGAGAGAGGAAAGGCGGAGCAGGGAGAGATTGTACTTGCACCGGTTCAGTCTCCAAATGGTGCTAAGAGCCAAGGCTTGGCCAGGCTGAAGGCAGGAGCCAGCAGCCTTTTCTGGGTCTCCCACATGGATAGGGGCCTCAAGCACCTGAGCCATCCTCCACTGTTTCCGTAGACGCATTAGTAGGGAGCTGGGTCAGAGGTGAAGCAGCCCTAGATATGTGAGCCCTTGAATCCCTCAGTACATGAGCACATACACCAGCAAACATCAAAGTGCAAGTTCCTGCTTTGCTCTCCACAAATAGCTACGGATGTATATCCTCTCACTTCCTGTGTCTCAAGCTTGTTGGGAACATTTTCTAAAAATTCTGTATTTCTAAGCGGTTGAAGCCAAGACAAGTTGATCTAGTGTGTCCATGGTCAGGTGATGGTTTTAAGCTAACAGTTGTGACTCATGGTTGATTCCATGTAGTCAGATTGCCCAGCTCAACTTCTTCATACATATACAGATGTCAAATACTTGAGTTTTTCCACATCCATATCCCAGACCCCTCCAACTGAACTGGGGTAACCTGGATAAGATACTTGTACACAAAAGAGAAGAATTTTATATTTTCTTTAACATTAAATTTAAAGTTTCAGTGTTAAAAAAATAATGAAAGACAGAAGAAGTGGAGTAATTGGGACTCAAACCGGTGCTCATAACGGATGCTGGTGCTCTAAGCATGGCTTTATCTAATACATTACAGTGCTTGCATCATAATAAGCTTTGCAAAAGCAGAATGGCTTAACTCAGTTTAATTACTAACTTTTCAATAGACAAGACTCTTTATTTCCTGTGCCAGGACAGTGGTCAGCTCCTAATACCTCCTCTCAGCAAAATCTCTCTCTCTGTCTTTCCAACAAATGGAAATAAACAGACTCTAGAACAGAAATTATGTGAGAGGACGGTATAGATTTTCTGTGAACACTGTGCCATTTTTATTATGCCTGTGGGGCATCCTGAAACCATACATTCATTCATGAATACTGAGGGATGATTGTATTTGTTTTATTTTTCTTAAATAGTTTTAAGCATTGAATTGTCAACTTTATTTGAATGGCAGTTACACACACACACACACACACACACACACACACACAGAGAGAGCTTTTCCAACCCATTGGGGCAGGCTGAAATCAGAATCCTGTGACTCAGTCCAGGCCTCCTATGTGGATGGTAGCTTCCCAATACTTGGGAAACATCACAGCTGCCTTCCGGGGTACATGTTAATGGGCATTGGAAGTAGAACTGGGATTCCAACCCAGGCAATTCAATATGGGATACAGGTGCCCCAACTTGCATCTTAGCCACCGTGCCAAATGTCGACCCCTGATTGTAATAGTTTTAAATGAAAAAAAAGTAAGAGATACCACATATACCATTAGAAACCCTGACTTATTAGTTTTAAACAAACAAAAAGGCAAGATGAACCATGTATATGTTTGAAAAATCATCAATGAAATCAATGTAGTTTCTTCTGAACAGGAGATTGAGGTGGGTGTAGAACTAGACAAGGATCAGTGAGAAACACTTATATAACCCTTTCCACCACTTGAAAATGTGACTGCGCTTGTGACACATTCAAAAACACAAAGTAAACCATTGACGTATGTGCTGGCAAGAGATATCTGCCCAGATACATTAAGAACATCTTCCTTGGGGGCAATCGCTTTGTTTTGTAGAAATAACAGCTGTTTTAGAAATCAGCTCGAATGACTTCTCCAGCCTGTGTGTAGCTTGACTATGACGATGCCGAGGGTGGAGTGTTGGCCCATGACATAGATAAGTCGAACTTGAGCCCATGATGACTTTCTTTAGAAAAAGGCAAGTCTTAGCAGATATGATTACGGATTTAGGGGCGAGGTCATCTTGGATTTGGGTGAGCTTTCAATCCAACTAAAGGGAAGAAGAGACCCGGAAGGCAAGAGATGACCTGAAGACAGAGGCAGAGTGTCATGCCAGAATTAGCACTCCGGCCAAGATACCCTAAATCTGCTGAGAAGCCACTGGAAACTGGGAGACAGACACAGGGCCTACTCAGAGCTGTGGGCCGCTTGGTTTCAGATATTTCTGCCTTTCAGAACTGTGACTGTGTCAAGCCATGTGGTTCTAAGATACCTCGTTTGTGGAGATTTGTAATGGCAGACCTAGGAAAGGACAGATTACAGCCCAGTTCCTTTACACCTTCACCTCACCTCAGATTCACTACAAGTGTCTTCCAACCCCCCTGGGTGTACTTGACTGTACTTTCTTCCAAACTTTCCCTGGGACCAAGGACCAATCATTTAATAGAAGCTGCTGCTGTTTTCTTCTCTCCTCCTCCATCATCATCATCACCTTCTTTGTTGTGCTACTTGCTCTCCCAATCTGTAACAATGAATCATTCTAATCTTCCATATTTTATAATTATTTTTATTTTAGATTTTAATTTTATTTATTTGAAAGGCAGAGAAACAGAGAAACGGCAAAGGGAATCTTTCGTCCATTAAATCACTCCACAAATGGCCACAATGGGCTAGGCCAGACCAAAGCCGGAAGTCTCGAATGCCATATGGGTCTTCCACATGGGGCCAACAATTTGGGCCATCTTTTGCTGCCTTCCCAGGCATTAGCCAGATTGGAAGAGGGGCAGCGGGGACTTGAACTGGTTCTCACAACATTGCAAGAAGTGCCTTAAACCACTACACCACAATGCTGGCCCCCATCTTTTCTAAACTGTCCCTGTGTTGTCAACCAGCAGTGGGGAAAATTGCTGACCGTAACAAGGGACTCCTTCACATATTTATTAATTCTAGCTTTAGCTGAGCTCTCAGCACTGCTCATTAATCTTCATATTTTTTTCTTCCCAGGCCCGCCCATCATTCTTCATGGTCAATGCTCCCAACCCTACCCCTGCTACCCACCCTTGACACACAAGTACTCATACTAGAAAGGTGTGAGCTGGAACACCTCAACTCCTCAACCTTTCTCTCCTCTCTCTAGAAACTGATCCTTGTGCCATCCTGAACCTCTCCTGCTAAGTCTCAGATACCAAGCCAAGGAGGGGCTCACCTGCCCATCTGTGCTCATTTCCCTTTCCCTAACTCCTTTGCCAAAAAGCCTCCCACTGGTCCCTTGAACCTTCAAATTCTCTGTGTAACTTGACTGATATAGCCAATATTTTGCTTCCAGTGCACAAGGTCTACATGGACCGTTGTGGGTTGAAAGTTTTAATACCATCCATTAGTTAATATTGACTAGGTCAATATTCTTACTAGGATATCATTATGAGCAAACAATCATAAGTACAACCGAGTAGAATTCTTCTGACTTGGTTTTAATAGAAATCTGGCTCTATTGCGTTATGACTGTGGTGCGTATTAGAATTAGGAGTCAGGATTTATGACGAGATTGAACTTTATATATGTGACAACACTTTAAAACGTTGAGGTAAACTCCTCCCTAAGAGAAAGAAATTTTGACTCACTAGCCATTAAACAGATTTTTTTTTTTTTGCAATATCCTATAATAACATGAAAAAAATATCCCCAGGAGGAATAGAAGATGCAGTATTTTTGGAATTTATTTTATTCTTGAGCTAGTAACTTTGGTCAGGAGGACCCATGAACCTCTCTCTTTGCTGTCAGTTTGGAAAATTCTGATCAAGTCTAGTGCTCTCCAGAGCATCACAGCATTCCCCCACCCTGTGTCCCAAGGTGAAGCTCCACCTATCTCACTGGCATATCAAGTACAAAACCAAATGGCAAACACCTACAAAGACAGGACAGCCAGGGAGGAAATTACATCACTGAATCAAATGACTCTTGGGTTGTGGACTTCCTTAGACACGGTCCCTGTGCCTTCCTGTGGATTCTGTGTGTTGTTGCACAACCTTCCAATACAGTACTGGTATCTTAAGTTGGTTTCTGTTGCTTGCAGTCCAAGAATTCTAATCT
This sequence comes from Ochotona curzoniae, assembly GCF_017591425.1. NCBI lineage: Eukaryota > Metazoa > Chordata > Mammalia > Lagomorpha > Ochotonidae > Ochotona > Ochotona curzoniae. Next base: position 12,593,217 of record NW_024465421.1, read on the forward strand.
CTTGTGTGCTATCTGCTGGCTCTCCTTCTCATTAAACTGCATTATCCTCATTGAATGATAAGCTTCCTGAGGGCACAGCAGGCTGTGTCTTCTTTGTAGCTCTGTCTCCAGCATCTACCATAGTCCATAGCACAAAGAAAGGTCTGCAGCAACATTTTTAAGGAAGCCAACAACCTGTCCGATCTGATTACACTCCAAAGCCCTTCATCCCCTTTTCAGGTGCCCAACTCTCACTAAATGAATCCACATGATTCCCAAGGAGCCCTCTCTTTCTTACTTCTCTCATTCATGCCTACTAGGTGATCTCATGGTTTCCCCAGCCTTTAACAACCACATGGGAATTCTTGGCTCAGAAATTGTACTCATAGCTCCCACAGAAATCAGTTCTGTGTTCTAACCTGGAGCGTCCAACTTCCTATAAACTGGATATTCCACCTCAGCAAGCTCACCATTTATCTCCACAAACTTACTCATCCCATTGTGTGGCAATGCTTAGTTAATTATCGTTTTTTTTTATTATCAGTGATTTGCAGCCATGGCTCTATTCATGATGCCCACCCAGCACGATTCCTGGCACAATCCATGGATCCAAGATCCCATGTCAGAGCTAAGTGCCACTTGGGGCTCCTTGCATCCTTGAATCGGTTTTGCCATCAATACACACACTGTCCCCAGGCCAAAGCTGTTCAGTGTGGCTGGAAAGTGGGGTAATGAGGTCAGCCTGAGAGCTGGGACTGTTTCATGGCTTTTGGAGAAGGCAAAAGGCTCAGTCTCCTGTCAGACCGCTTCAATCAGACACCGTGGACCTGAGGCCTGGGCACTGTTGCTGTAGGGCTCCCTGGATGGTGGCAGGCATTTGGGTATATAGTTAAAGGGACACATCGTCTACAACAATGTTCTCATCATACATGGCTTGCTGGAATCATCCAGGCATTTGCAGTAGCAGTTAAAAGACACATCCTATCTTAGAGTATTTGGGTTCAAGACCTGGCCCTGCTTCCAGCTCCATCTTCCTACCTATGTACTCACAAACTGGCATAGCTACAGTGATTACTGACAGGAAACTCTGGAAGATTCTGCACTTGTGGTATGTACTGGGGTATCTATCTAAAAATGCATTTGCAGAAGCCCACCCAATGTGATGACAATGACTTCCCCTCTTCCATATTTATTTTTCCTAAGGGGAAACATAACTACTTCCCTTTGCTTGAGCAGCAAGCAACCGCTTTGGAAATGATTCCCCATTGTCTCCTTAGTGCCTGCAAATCAAACTACTTTGAATGATAACAACTTTTTATGGAGGTTTTGCTTTCTGTTCACCAAGAAGCAGACCCACACCTTGAGTAGGTAACATGCATCTCCCCAGGTGAGGCTTCTCCCCTGAACACAGCTTCCCTGACACCTAGCAGCTTCTTTCTTTTGAGGGAGGGGCCGGGCCTGACTGCTGTCCATCACTCCTCCAGGTCCTTAGTTCATGGGAATGCTTTCCAGATAACTCTTATTAACAGATGGCACCTAAACTCCATCAGCCCTTGGCCTCATTATCCCCAGTTGACCAGCTGGATTCCATCCCTGACTGTGAACGAGAAGCTGATGGGACATAGGGGAAGTCTCCCTTCTCTGGGGCTTAAGCCCCTACAGCCGTTCCAGGACCTTGCGGGGTCCTTGGTGTAGAGGCGAGAGGACGGGGCAGCGATGTTTTCCTGTTTCCTGTTTCCCTGTTTTCCTGCCTTTTCTTTTTCTGGCCATTGGCTTGCCGATGCCCTCATAAAGCAATACCTTGTGTATAGCAAGCTTTATCTCAAGTCTTGCTGTGTGACAGGTGGAGGCCACAAAGGAAGGATCCCATGCCTGAAACCAGGGAACTATTAATACTCCTTAATAAGATGTTGGTATCAAAAAGAAAAAGCCTTGCACACTTTTCTCATAATAATGTGCTTGCCATGAGCTTTTAAGGTTCCTTGGTTTGGGGGGTGGAGCTTCAATTTTTTTGCACACATATACACACACACAAAACAACTACTTTTAAAAAAATTTTTCTGTTTATTTGAGAGGAAGAGAGAAGGGCAGGGTAGTGGCGGATTCCATTCTTCTGATCCTCTTTCCACATGCCCGTGAGCCTGGAACTCAATCCTGGCGCCCCTCCTTGGATGGCAGGGACCCGACTTCCTGAGCTGTCGCCACCTGCTGCCTGCCAGGGTGTGTATTAGCAGGAAGCTGGAGTCAGAAGGCTGGCTCCAATCCAGGCACTTGATGATGGCGGGCACGTGGGTCCTGACTGCTAAACAGAACACTTTCCCTTAAAGTTATCTTTTCATTTTATTTTTCCAGGGATCTTTTGAAATCTTCTTGCTCCTTCCATGGCTGATTCTGTGCATAGGATTTAGAATCAAAGAGACCTGAGTTTGGATCTGACCACCTGCTCACCACAGAAAGGGGGTAGTTAGTAGGCAACAGTCCATAGTCGTGGATCATAAACCAGCTCATCGCTGGCATTCACTGTGCGGTGTCTGCAGACCAAAGATTGCGTATAATAAACTCCGTGTGAGAACCATCTCTTCTGCCTGCAGCACCGCCTTCAAGCAGGCGCTTTCACTGTGCCTGGTTTGGGGCTGAGGAAACTAGGGCACAGAGAAACAAATGATCCAAGTGACAGTTATGGAAGCCAGATTCCAGCGCGATTCTAGCACCAGAAGAAAACGTGAGGATTAAAAAAAAAAAATTCATCTTGGCACAAGAACAGCCTTTCTAGGCATGAGACGAAAATCAAGAAGGGAAAGAATGAAAAATTAGACCAAGTAAAAAAAGATGCCTCTGGGATGGAAAAATACCAAAAATAAAAATAAAATGACTAATTGCAAAAAAAAAAATACTTGCAGCCGTACACTACAGACCCAAAATGAAGAATTCATGCTTTACTTTGCAGAAATACTTGTAGTCCCCTCCCCCCTACCCCCCAAGAATTCTCACACATCAGGGAACCAGCTAGTAGAGAAAAGGGACATGGACCATAGGAAAAGAGTTAAGATAGTTGATATTTGTTAAACTTCAAAATGCAAATAAAGGCCATGGTACAATAATACTGTTCATTTGTTCATGTGTAGGGTTGGAAAATTATGTTTGGAAAATTGTAACAGTTATTATTTGCAAGATGAACCAATATGTTTCCAATATTGGTAGGAGGGTATAAAATGAGTATCCAAAAAAAAAAAAACCACACATTTCATTCACCCAGTAAATTCTGCTTCTGGAAATGGATGTTTGTGTGAGAGACAGAGGGACGCCTGTCAAAAACACACCTGCCCCTCTCCACAGGGCAATGCTCTTCCTACAGCAAGGGCACTGCCAGGCAAGAACTACGTTTCCCAGCACCCCCTGCATGCTCCTGCCAGACCCAGTGCCTGCTTCTTTATTTTTTATTTTGCTTATTTGGGAAACAAAGGGTTGTTTGCGGGGAAAGATAGAGGACTGACTGAAAGAGTTCTTGCACCTGTTGACTTGCTCCCCTAAATGCTCGCAACAGCCAGGGCTGGACCAGGTCAGAACTGGGATGCCTGGGTGTCATCCATCACCACTGCTTGCCCAGGGTGCAGAAAGCTGGAACCAGGAGCAGGGACTAGAACCTGTGGCCCTCTGATACGAACTGTGGGTAAGCCAAGTGGTGTCTTGACTGCAGTGTCAGATGCTGCTCTGGATACCTTCTTTTCCGTGGCTTTCTTGCTCTCCTCTACATTTCCTGTATTTTTCCCTTGGATGACCACGTATCTCCTTGTCTCTGTTAGTGACACCCACACATTCACCAACTATCGCAGCAACACCCACATCCCAGGAGAGCCCACGTTCTAGTTCTTTACACTTGCTGCATCAAAATGAACCAGTTGGCAGGTCAGTTCCACTGCAGGTGGCGGATGGCCAACACAACTAGCAATTTCGGTCCTGTTGCTTTGGACACCTGGCTCTGCCAACCCTGCACATCAACCATTTCCGGTTCTCTGCAAGTGACCACCCCTGCCTTTTCTGGACGCCATCAGCAGAAGAGTTCACATCAAACTGAGGGAAGAAAAAAGCCTCCAAACTGAACATCCTCATGATTGTCTCCAACCTAGGAAGTCTTGCACCCTGTCCAGTACTAGGCTGCCTGAGGACGGAGTGGGCTTCTGAAACCAGTCTCCCGTCCGGACACGTTTGCCTTCACCATCAGACGCCCTCCTGCATTGTCCACAGAACTCCTTCCAGCTGCTGCCGTCTGCTCCCGAGCCAGCTCCTACCACTTCTGAATGCTTCCCAGGCCCTTGCAGTCTCTCCAACCGATGCCTGGATGAGTTAATGAATTTATGTTTAAAACCAAACGTGACAACCTCACTCCAGAGTTCCCAGCGGTATTAAAAAATTTGGCTGGGCTCGCTTCCACCAGCCTACCCCTCTTCTGGCAGCACAGCAGTGCCCTCTAGTGGGAGGTGATCCAACTGCAGCTGCTGGAGAGAGCACCTGGTTGCTCTCCTCCATCAGTACCTGTGGACTCCCTAGGGAAAACAAACCAGGGATGGGAAGGAGTGCGGAGGGTGCGTTGGGGAGGAGGAAGGTATTCTCCATTTTGTCTCCAAAACATTGTCATTGCATCAGAACATGTTCAACCCAATGATGCCAAGCACTGGTGGGGTTGGCGAGCAGAGAAATGGGCAGTGGTGCTGGGCATGCAGGGAAAAGCCCAGAGCCACAATGCACTGTTGCTAGGTCACCAAGGCTTCTGCCAGGTCCAAGAGCTGCCTAGAGGATACATAACAGGTTAGTGCTTTAGTACAGAAGATTTCAGCTCTGCGTGCTAAATTTGGAAGGCATTCAACAATCTCAGCAAGGTAAACCAGCAGGCTCTCTGGAAGCTCCCCGCTTCTCTCTTCTATCTCTGGGACTCCACCCTCCTTTGCACACGGAATGCTTGGCCCTTCTCCTCTCTAAGCTGTCAGTTTGACTCTCACTGCTCCCAACTGTCACTCACTAGACTCAATGGCTTCTTTCCCTCGTAGCTCAAAGCACAGTTTGCAGTCATCTTGCAGATCTGTTTGTTTGTTTGTTTTTTCACTTCTTCCCCACGTTTGTCTGTCGACACCCTCAGGAAGTGATGATGCCTGCCTCGCCGGCTGTGGCATCTCAGTGCTTGTCACGGTGCCACCTCATCGGAGGGAGGCACCAGAGGATGAATCATACCCACCACAGATTTTGCTTATAAGATGGGAAGGAAGCAAAACCTTGAGGCTCCTTGAGGAAATGCAGCAGCCTGAGCTCTAGAAAGAATTTGCCGGATGGGAAAGCATTTCCCTGATGGTCTGGGGGGTACACAAGTGACTCATGGATGAAATGTGGTTTTTGCAGTTGTGCATTGAACATATTTTAGAAAACTAGAAGTGGGGCATCACCTTTATTTAGCAAATTTTCTCACTCAGGATGAGACTTAAATATATAATGAAGGTAGAAAGCATGAACTGATCTAAAAGAAATATTGTGAAGAATAGCACAAACAGTAATACTAGAAAAAAAAAGATTGCCCTCCAGTGGCTAAATTCTGGGAGCCTCTGGCACAAAACAATATTGGGGGGCATGCAGTGGGTTAGGCTGCTAGTGGCAGTGCCAGCATCACATGTGAGTGCCGGTTTGAGTCCTGGGTGCTCCACTTACAAACTAGCTTCCTACTAATGCACCTGTGAAGGAGGGAGATAATAGCCATGTTCTTGGGCTTCTGTTGCCTAGGTGGGACTTAGGAAGGAATTCCTGGCTCAGTCCTGGTTGTTGTAGCCATTCAGGGAATTAACTGGAAAATGTTCTTGCTCAGTTGTTCTTGCTTTCTCTCTCTCTCTCTCTCTGGGAAAATGTAGCCAGGGGAACCCTGGAGGAGGTCAGGGGTGAGCATGGCCTGAGATGAAAACACACTAGTGTGACATGAAAAGTAGAATTTAAGAAGTGGGGCACAACTGAGCAAAGTCCTGCCAAGTGTCTCGGAGTGCACCTGCACACCACCCGAACAACTGAGCAAAGTCCTGCCAAGTATCTCGGAGTGCACCTGCACACCACCCGAACAACTAAGATGCAGAACCAACTCAAGCCTGCTCGTGGGTTTTCACAGTCCAGGTCCCGCCAACCACCGAGAGAACTGATGAGAGAGGAGACATGGAAAGCACAGTGGTTACAGACAGGGTGTACTTTGCTGCTGTTATTGAAGAAGAAATCCAAAACAAATTGAACTAAACTGTAGACTGAGATTTAATTGAAAAGATATTTCCAGAAACATAATGTGGGTAAACATTAAGGATAGCTGAGTCCTAATGAAATAAAAACTATATATCCATTTATCTATCCATCCACCCACCTATCCATCCATCCATCCATCCATCCACCAATCCATGCTTGCAAACATCCACCCATACGTGATGGGCTATGAGTATTATAGGTACCCAGGATGAGGAAAGCAAACCAAACAATTTTTCTACACATTCAAGACATCTGGGCTCCGAAGCAGAACTGAATCCTAGAAAAACACATCAATGATCATTTGCAGAATTTTTCAGGAGAAACAAAGTTGTGATTGTCAATACTCATTTAGCCAATTTGCCTATGAAGGTGAAAGAAAAGCATTTTAAGAATGCAACAGTTGGAAAACGTTGCTTCTAGCGCTCCCCAAAGTTCCTTGAAAATAAAAGCAGCCCGAGTAACAGTGTGAAAGAACTCAGAGACGCAGGTAATTGGGGTTCAGTAGGGCACTGGCCCCAACCAGAACTGTCTTTAGTGGCTAATAACCAAATTAGGAGTTTGAAGAGATATAGAATGAATAAACTGATCAGTGGAACCCAAAACCCCTAGTTCATGTCCATGAACTGAGCAACTGTCCGTACAGGAAGAGAAGGAGGGAAGAGGAGCAATGAATGTACAGCCATTCCCCTTTCCCCTCGTCTCACTTCTGAGGTTTCAATTACTTGTACTCAACTCTGATGTAAAAGTGTTCCATGAAAAAAAATCATAGAAGCAAGTCATACAGCTTAAAGGACTTTTTATTAGGCTATTTTGTTACAGTTTTTCCTATTTTATTATGGGTTACTGTTATTAATATAATATGCCTAAGTCATAAATCAAACTTCACATAATGACTTATGTATAGAAACCAGGACATAGATAAGACTTTAGTACTATGTAATTTCAGGCAATCCTTGGAGTGCCCTGCCACATATCCCCAACAGATAAGAGAGAACCACTGTACACACATGGTATACTCAAAGAGACTGTATTCATTCACTCTGTTAGGAGAATATAAGGTGAAGAATTAAAAACAAGGCATATACTTTCAAAAATACTGAAAAATACAAAATCTACATGCTGGTTATGCAATAAAAATGATAGAAAAAAATCAGAGAAAAATCTTGCAAAACTTTGAGAGTAAGATGACAGAAGTTCAGAAAAAAGATTGCACTCGTATTTGTTAAAGTCATGGGAAATAACCAGGTCCTTGGCCCACCTGTGAGAACCGGCCCTCCTCAGTGGAAAAGAAGGAGTAGTGGGCAGCTGGCCCAGATGCACGTGGAGGGTAGGGCAGCCCGCTGAGTGCTTCAGGGGACATCTGTACCATCCCAGAGGAAGGAGGACAGAACAACTACCCCAGCCAAATGATGACAGCAAATATTTGGGTGAATGGAGATTTTGAGGCCTACTATGTCAGCCAATGGACATTGAATGGGCTCCCTCATGCTCGGATTGGCGAGACTGGCAACATTTCAAAATTATTGAAACCACCTGAGCAGAACTCTCGGAGCGTGTCCACACTGGGACCCTGGTCATTCTCCATCCCTGGGTTCTGGTGCGGTTGGGAGGCTGGGTATGGCTTCTCCCCTTAGCCTTCCACACGCCCCCGAAACAAGAAGGAGAAACGGAAGATTGAGAAGCAATGATCACATCCACTTTTCCCAACCCTTGAGCCTTCCCACTTGGATCAACTATGTCATCATCATCAAAAATTAAAAATAAATTAAAATTTTTTTTAAAAAAATCATGGGCAATAACTCAAACAGGATAGTTTTTAAAAAAATGAGAACAGCAAGAATTTATTGTCCCAAAAGCAAACCTTATTGAGGATCATCTGATACTCGGAGTGTCTCATTCCAGTCCTGGTCTGTTTGTGCCCGTGGCTTCTTATCAATGTGCACCTGGAAGGCAGCAGGTCCCCGCCGCCCACACGAGAACGTCAGAACAAGTTCTGGACTCTGGTTTTGTTCCACAAGGGTCAGCCTTGGCTGCTGCACTCATTTGGAGAGTGAACCACAGGATGGATGCTATATTTTCTCTCTTTGGATTTCAAATAAAAGGTGAAGCGAAATAAATAAGGACGATAAAATCAAACCTAGTCATATTTTGTGCTCATAAGGCCACCAAGAATGCAAGGAAAGAAACACAAAAGTTGTGATAGATCAGGAAAAATGTATTCTAAAGAAGGCCAGAGTCAGAATATTAATTCTGGGGAAAGTAGCACTCACGGCAAAGGGAATTACATGAGACCCAGGGAATCATGAAGAAAGGGCCCACTAGTTGGTACCGGACAAATCAAATTCCTCCGTGGACATCTGCTCTTTCGTGGACCACCTCTGGATTTCTCATAAGTGGAAAAGTGTAAAGTGAAAATATCAATGAGAAATGCTCATGAGTCAGTGGCAGACAACACATAGAGGCATATTTTTGGAAGGTGGGACATGGACTTTGCAGGCTACTGGACTAACATGGGAGAGGAGGGAGAAACTTGAGCGGCTGTGAGAGAGAGGTTCTTGACACAGAACCTCCAAAAGTTTTGGAAGCTGGAGGTATCAGGGACCTTGATGGGAATGCGATATCTGGGCAAGAGCAGAGTCAGTGTTGGAGGTCCCTAGTGGGAACATCCATGGAGGAGAGGGGCCAGCGTTGTGGCATCGCAGATACTCTGCACCTGCAGTGCCAACATTCCATGTGAGTGCCAATTCAAGCCCAACCACTACACTTCTAATCCAGCTTCCTGTTCATGGCCTGGGAAAAGCAGCAGAGAATGGTCCAAGTACTTGTGTTACCCTTGTGATAGACCTGGAAGAAGCTTCTAGTTTGGGGCCTTGGCTCCTGGTTTAGCTTTAGTCAATGCAGCTGCTTGGAGGGTGAACCAGTGGATGGAAGCTCTATCTCTCTCTCCCTTTCCCTTCATAGCTCTGATTTTTGTTTTAACAAATCAGTGAATCTTTTTTTTTTTTTTTTAAGAAAAGTAGGGGCAGGCAGACATGAGTTGGAAGCTGGCAGGCAGCTGAATCGACCCCCACCCCACTGACAAATGGCAGACCCACCTCCCCCCAAAATGAACCTATTATGAAAGGCAAAGTTGCAAGCACCAATGGAGATTGATGCCATTCCACAGCATCCCAAATTATGATTCAGAGCAGAAATAGGTCAAAAGCAAAAAAAAAAAAAAAAAGGTCATTTTAACTGATTCTGAAAAGGCACTTAGTAAACTTGACATCCATTACTAATTATGAAAAAAATAACCTTGAGAGGCAGGAAGGCTCTAGCCTGGAATGGAACATCTGTCTCTGCCCAGGCGCTAGCACACTGGAGGATGCAGTAACACCAACAGCTAGCATACTGGAGGATGCAGTAACACCAACAGCTAGCACACTGGAGGATGCAGTAACACCAACAGCTAGCATACTGGAGGATGCAGTAACACCAACAGCTAGCATACTGGAGGATGCAGTAACACCAACAGCTAGCATACTGGAGGATGCAGTAACACCAACAGCTAGCACACTGGAGGATGCAGTAACACCAACAGCTAACAGTTACTGATAGCCTTGTGGGGGGCACAGTCCTACGTGCCTTCAGATGTGTTGTCTCATTTGAACCTCACCACAATATCGCCAGGTAGATATTCCCCTGGCTTTTATCACCGTATTAGTTGCCTGAGGACCGTGGGCACAGAGAAGCCATCTTTCTGAGAACCAAAGGTACTACATAGTGAAGTCACCATAACAACTCAAGCATTTTGGCTCTCGTGCTGCCCGTGTAATCTGCAGGCTGTGAGTTCACGGAGGCAGGACAAGGATGCTCACTAATGCACTCAATGTTTAGTGTTTTTTTTTCTTTTTAGAACTTACGGACAACTCAATGAGAACTGCAATAGATGAAGGGAGATTGTAACACTAGAAAAACATCAATTCAGGTGCAAATCAAAGGAAATTCCAAGCCAAATATCAAAAGGGTTTATAAAGGGAATTCTACATAATAAAGTTTCCACGGGATTCATAAATTAAGGAAAAGAGCCCATGCGTTTCGGGAGAAGCGAGAATGGGTGAGACGACATCTCCATAGCATGTGTTTCAATTTATTACAAAGTTGCAGTAATTCAAACAGTGTGGTTCTTGCTCAGGGACAAGCAAGTGGATTAATAGAACAGAATGCAAAATCATGAAAAAGAAAACATGATAAGGGTGGCATTTCAAACTATTTGGAAATTATGAGTTATTTGGATTTTATTAAGATAGTTACCTAATCATTTGGAGAGAATGGAATTAGTTTTTCTCATTCACTACCTACTCCAATGCTAAATAATAAGGAATAAAATAATTTCATGTTAAAAAGTAATTTAGGGTCCAGCTCGATAGCCTAATGGTTAAATCCTTGCCTCCAGGATCTCATACTGGCACCGGTTCAAATCCCAGCTGCTCCACTTCCCATTGCATTCCCTGTTTGTGGCCTGGAAAAGCAGTAGAGGATGGCTCAAACCCTGGGGACACTGCAACCACACTGGAGACCCAGAAGAAGCTCCTGGCTCCTGGCTTTGGTTCAGCTTAGCTCCTGCCGTTGCAGCCACTTGGGTAGTGAACCAGTGGATAGATCTTTCTCTCTGTATCGCCTTCTCTCTGTATATCTGACTTTCCAATCAAAAATAAAATTAGAAAGAAAAGTGATCTAAAGTACTAAAATTTCAGAGTATAGTCTTGATAATGAAACAAGGAATTTGTTACTGTGATATCATCAGAATAAAACAAAAGTCTTGAGATGTGACCAAAGAAAAGTTTTAAGAATGCAGAAGATAGAAATATCAGCATAAAAGGAAGAAAATGCAAAAGACAAACTGTGTCCCATATATAATACAAATATTTAATGTTTTCATAAGGCTCTTATAAATCAACAAGAAAAACACACTAACAGAAAACTAAGACAAAAGGCCTGATTCCTGAAAGAAGATAAGAAATTGGAAAAACATTCAAATTCATTAAATAACAATGAAATCCAGAAAAGACAGCATTTCGATCTTACACAGCTTTAAAAATTGTGTAACTTCATCCATGTACGTGGAAATATGCTCTCATGAGCTGGCATCATGGCCCAGTGAATTAAGCTGTTGCTTGCTATGCTGGCATCCCATATCAGTGTACCAGTTGGCATCCCAGCTGCTCTCTTTCTAATTCAGCTCCCTGCCAATGTGCCTGGAAAGCAGCAGAGGACGGCCCAAGTGCCAGGGCTTTGCCACCCGTAGGGGACACACAATGGAATTCTTGGTTTCTTGTTTTGGCTAGGACCATCCCCAACCACCAAGGTCCTTTGGAGGAGCCAGTGGATGGGGAATTGCTCTGGCTCTCCCCGCTTTCTGTGTTACTCCATCAAATATCTGCAAATTTAATACATAGATGAATTTTTTTTTTTTAAAAAAAGAGATGCATGCTCTTATCCAAGGATTACAAGTAAGCTTAAATTTTATGCAAGGTACCCAGTAGAATTTATCTTGCTATGCATATTATCTTTATATCTTGCCAAAATATATTTATATGCAGCATATTACATATTTATATGCTGTCAAAATATAAAAATAGTAGAGAGATGTAAAGTATAAGGATATTCAACACAGTATTATTTAGTTAAAAGTGATGAAACAATAGAAGCAATTTAGAGGTACCCAATACTGATGTTGATTCAATGATAGTACCTGCATTTAGTGAAATGCTATGTTTTGATTATAAATAACATTCTACAGGATACTACTTAGAACATCCAAATCTTTGAGACATAGCAACGATATTAGTAGGTAAAAAAATTAGAAAACACAGTACCCATTACAGTTGGCTCACGTGTGTGTGTGTGGGTATCTGGGTTGCCTCAGGAACATTAATTCACTCCCTGATACGCTGATGGTGTCTCTCTCTCTCTCCCAATATATATAAAAATATACCAGTGGCTGCTCTTGATGAATTTTTTTTTTCTGGAAGATGTGTAGAATAGCTATTCTTTGCTTGATATTCATACAAAAACTTTCCTTGTTTCACCCCCAATACACTTATAAATTCTAAATAGGAAACTTCAGCACAGAGCAGTAGTCCATTTCAACCAAACAATTTATAGCCATAACTTCAAAGAGAAAATAAGGTGCAGATGCATAGAATTTGGAGGTGATATGTGAGACCATTATGGTGGACCTCTGGGGAAGGCCAAGGCCTATAAGCAAATTCATTTTCATTACAAGTCATAACTCCCGGCAAGGTACAAAAACTGGCAAAATATTCTCATGCATTAGCTACTAAAGATGTGTAAGTTAAACCTTGTGTCTGCCTCATTTTCACATTAATTATTTAATCCTTTCTTATTTTAATCCTTTGAGATACAAATCACATCCTTTTAGCACCTTTTGAAATTTTGTTCTATATATATATAAATATATATATATACACAAACACACATATATACATATTTAGATGAAGAGTAGGAGAATTTGTGTATTTATCTGAAAGGCTAAAGCATCAGGGAGGGAGGAAGAAAAAAGAGGCAGAGAGACCTGCCATCCACTGGTTCACTCCCCAACTGGTGGCAACAGGTTGAAAACAGGAACCAGGAATTCCATTTTAAGACTCCAGCAGGGGTGGCAAGGGTCCAAGGGACCATCATCATCCATTGCCTTCTCAGGTATATGAACAGGAGGCTGGACCGAGCAGCCAGATCCTTGCCACTCGGAGAGGGGTGTAACAGCTGCTACCCCACCACCGCAACAACCCCAGCTCAGACAAAAAAAGAAGTCAGAATCTCTTTTTTGCTACTGATTGCTACGTAGCCTGAGCCAAACTGTTTAACCTCTTTCTGAGCCTCAGTTTCCCCCACAAAAGGGGACAGAATTGAACCTACTCTGGCGGGATCGTGGAAAGGACTGGCGATGTGGAAATTTCCCAGGATGCTCTGGTAAGTAGTCGGCGCTTGTTGGCCGTCACTCTTGTTCATTTTGTGCCTGCCTGAGATTGTGCGAAGAACTGAAGCAGAGCGTAATCAGACAAGCTGGCAGCAAGCCAGGATACCTGAGTTTTTGGGGCAAAAACAAAAGCAAACCAAAAAAAAACCCCACCTTCAGCTAAATGCTGAATCAAGATATCCAAGTACACACTGCTACGGGACATACCCACCGCCTTCTCCCTGGGGCCCCCAAAGATGTGTTTCACCATGGCACATCTGCTCGTTAAAAAAAAAAAATTCCCCAACTAATTAACCAGACTCCTCATCAAACGCTCTCCAGGCGGATTAACTAAGCATGTCAGCAGACCCTGGCCCATCTCTGTTAGTCTCAGGCAACTTTACTTCCCAGAGTCTCCAACAAGACACAGAGCTGGGCAGTGAAGCTCAACGTTTTCCTTGGGTTTCTCATCGTGGTTATGTCAATTTGATCGCACTTTCGAAATAGGGAGGCACAGCAATTTAGTGGCTAAACCTCACATACCCTGGAGTTGGTCTGCTGTGGCTTTGAATTCCTAATGGAACGTATGTGATGGAAGTTACTTACATTCTGGAGGACTCAATGTTCCCATTTATTCAATGGGTCCATTTATTCAATGAGGTGATGCCTATCTTACAGGATTATTACAACGCCCGAGTGTGTGGATGGCTGATCATGGTAGATGAGATGTAAATGAGATGTAAATGTTTTTGCACAGTACCTGGTGTATGGCAGATCTTCAAAACAAATGTGACAACAAAAATGTGAGTGCCTAAGGATGGAAAGGAAGCAGGGACATTTCCTGGAAACAGAAAGAAAAGGTCTTCTATGGTGGAAAGGTGCGTATAGCCAAGATCTCTTTAAGGAACTCTGAGACACCAAGAAAAATGTGATTCCCAAAGAACACATATGGCCTCAGCATGAAGCTTATAAATAGCTTGCTTATGACATAACCTCTAAAAGGAAAACGAGAAGGAAACTGCTTAAAAGTTTGATTCTATTAGGACTAACGATATTAGACGACTTCAAAGGGAAAAAGCAAGGTTCCTTTAAAAAGCGAATGTCTGCAGAAAACCCCGACATCTGATTGTTATTGTGATTATCAAATGAGATCTTTCATCTGGCTGCACTTTTTTAATCCAGAGGAAAGGCTGCCAAATAAATGTAACATTATTATCTAATTCTAAGCACTGTATGAAAAAGAATTTTCTGATTAGCAAAGAGGTCGAAAGAGTTATATCAGGTTTTTTTTTTCCTCCTGATTGTATGAGATTGTCAGAGAGACTGTGGGTTTTCATTATTGCACCAAGAATCTTAGAAGAAGATATTCACTATTTAACTCTTACATCTTTAAATGATTGCTAAGGATAATCATGGCTCCAAAGGCAGTATTTTATTTTTACTTTAGAAGTTTATTTTGGGGTCAATATTGTGATGCAGTGAGGTAGGCCACGATAGGCAAAGCCCGACATCCCATATGGTTGCCAGTTCGAGTCCCAGTTGATCCCCGCCTGATCCAGCTCCCTACTGATGCACCTGGGAGGGCAGTGAAAGATGGCCCAAGTACTTGGTCCCCTTCCACTGACATGGAGATTCAGATGGAATTTGGGGCTCTTGGCTTCCGCTGTTGTGACCTTTTGAGGAGTGGATCAGTGGGTGGAAGATATCGCTCCCCCTCCTCTGTCTGACTCTGCCTTACAGAGAGAGAATCTTCCATCTGCCAATCCACTTCTCAAATTCTTGCAGCAGCTGTGTCTGGGTCAGGCTGAAGCCAAGAGCCAGAACTCAATCAAGCATGGCAGGGGTCCAAGTACTTGAGCCACCAGTGCTGCTTTCCAGGGTGTGGCTTCAAAGGGAACAGGCAGCAAGAGGAGGAGTCTATGGGATACAGGCACCTCCAAGCAGCAGCTCAACCTCAGCTTCAGATGCCCACCCCTTGTTTTCATTTTACTTTTAAATAGTTTTTGCCAAAAGTTCATTATTTCAGAGAGACTTAACAATTTCTAAACTGTCAAGTCTCATTCTATCCTCTAGTTGTGGTTTTTAAAACATAAAACCTGATGAGGCGAGCACCTTGGTGTAGTAGGCTAAGCTTTTGTGCATGGCACACCACATCCAATATGGGCACTGGTTCATGCTCCACTTCTGATCTAGCTCCTTGTTCATGGCTAAGAAAGCAGCAGAGGATGGCCCAAGTCCTTGGGTCCCTGTACCCACATAGGAGGAGACCTGCAGGAACTTCCTGGCTCCTGGCTTTAGATTGGCCCAGCTTCAGCCATTGAGGCCATCTGGAGAGTTAACCGGTGGATGTTTCTTGCTTTCTCTTCCTTTTCTTTTCTCTGTAACTGACTTGCAAATAAAACTAAAATAAATCTTTTAAAACAGTTGTTGAACATATACACTCCTCTGCAACTATTGAATGTAAATGTATTACATGTAAATTATTGAATATAGATGTGGACCCCCTTCTCCTGTTAAACTACTTTCATGGGATGAAAAAAGCATGGGAGTGGGCTGTGATCGCATTAAAAAAAACAACCACTGGTGCACAGAGTGGCATTTACCACTGGTTGGGACACCTACATCCTTTATCAGAATGTCTGGAGTCAGGTGCCAGTTCTGTTTCTACCAGGAGGACCCCAGCTTCCTGGTAATGTAGACCCCAGGAGGCAGCAGGTAATTTCTCAAGTAGTTGGATTCATGTCACCTGTGGGAAATTCTGATTGAATTTCCCGGCTCCTGGCCTTGGCTGGGCCCTGCTTGCAGCTGTTTGAGGAATGAATCAGTGGGTAGGTTCTGTGTTTGTCTTTCTGCCTTTTGGATACATTTTTTTTTAAAACAAATTGGGACACGCTGAGTCATTTTTTTAAGTCTATTTCTACATGTATAAAATGGATGAAGTAATATGTGAGGATTAAGTAGGAATATTTCTGTATCTGTCTACACTGTTAGTACAATGTACCGTATGTGAACAGCGGACTGACGCGTATCGAATTACCCCTTATAATTATTCTCATTGCAGCTGAGTTTGGTTTTTGTTGTAAATTTGTCAAAGTTTTTGAGTTAGAAGCTTCTATTGTTCTCTGTGTTCCTTTGTTTATTTTTAGGAAGCATATTTGTGTGTCCAAATGTTTGTCTCTGATTTCCAGGCAGACACATCTGTGTGCATCAGAAAATGAAAGCATTAGGATCCATTTTGATTTTTCAAGAAACCAAGGATCTTGTATAGTTCTGTCAAAAAAAAAAAAACATTGAGATACTAATGTTATGTAGTATACTGTTTTTGATACTGAAAAAAAGGTTTCTTTTTTTTTTTTTTGTGGGGTGTTAATTTAGCAGCTCATAATTAACCTGAAGAGACAAATGGCTACAAATCTATGAGAAATGCTAAAGGTAGAAATTCATTTACAGTGCAGTGAGAGCAGGTGAAGGCTGGCGCCTAATTGTATTGATGGGCATACAAGATCATCTCCATTATGTCAGTGTAAAACTGTATCCCAGCAAACAATATGATGAAGTGGAAACCAAAAGATAGTACTGTTTCCTGAAGAAGCAAGCAGTCGGTCACATAAAATGTTGTAGACAAGCCAAGAAATTCTTGAATTTCTTGGATTTATGAGATAAAGCAAACACTTTGGGTGAAGATATAGCATGAAGGCAGCTGTCAATCATCAGTACCGATTTTGTTGGTGTCTTGATCTTTAGAATCAATTCCTGGGTTTATACGTGTTCCAAGTTTATGCTATTTTGTTACAGCACCTTGAGAAGACAAAGACAACGGGAAACACAAGGATTTGCAGGGGCAAGGTCACCTGATGAAGGACTGCAAACTGAGGTGTGAAAGTGGGATGTGGATCCTCAAAGTAGGTCATCCAGACCCTGGATGTGATTTGAGTAGCCACATCTCCTAGAACCCCATCCCCAACTTATTCTTCCCAAGAAAGGTCCATGAAGACCCGAGAGGGAAACAAAAAGCTGTATTTCAAATTGTTTATTGTTGCAAAACATCTGGTAGCTTGCTACGTTTTGCAGGGAAATTTGGCATCTCATATCCATAAATGGGTTGCTTTGGGTTTAATTGTGCATCTAACTCGAGCCATAATGTAGAATCCGTGGCTGCCTGGAGAGGATTTTGAGGGGAAAGCAAATGAGCCTCTGAGACTCCTTTGCATCTGCGTATTAACTGCATCCTCTGCATGCGATGTCTTATTTAACTCTCAGTATTAGAGTTTGAGGGAGTCTGGGTCTCCACTTATAAACTAGGAAATGAAAATATATTTTTGATGGCCTGACCCTTGGAGAGAGGCTGACAAAGCAGAGTTGGTTCAGATGGACTAGTGAAATCTCTGACTCCCAGCCTTTTCGTTTCCAGTGACCCATGGGGTTGACCAGCCCACTGCTCCAGGCCTCCCACTCTGTTATACACCATCAGGAAGGTGCTACCCTAGGGAAGCCTTCCCTCTTTCTTAAAGGAGAGAGGCATCTACGCACACATGCAGGACAGTGGAATCCGCCAAGACGCAGAGGAAGGCCGTGCCAGCAGTGAGTGAGACTTCTGTTCCCAGTGTTTTCCCTGCATCTCTCAATTCCACTTTCAGGGGCAATGAATCAGATTGGCACCTAGAGGATTTTCTTGGATTGAAGGCTTAATGAAAGAAAAATGGGGAG
This sequence comes from Ochotona curzoniae, assembly GCF_017591425.1. Lineage (NCBI taxonomy): Eukaryota > Metazoa > Chordata > Mammalia > Lagomorpha > Ochotonidae > Ochotona > Ochotona curzoniae. Next base: position 12,611,128 of record NW_024465421.1, read on the forward strand.
TGAGGAAAATCACTCTGTTCCAAACCAACTCTCATAGAACTTTAAAGGCAATATTTGGAGGCACTGGTGATGGTGGGATGTCAGATAAGAGCAAAAAAAAAAAAAAAAAGGCTGAGGGCTGAAGAAAAATAAATGACAGTTAAAACAGAAGTGTAGATGCGATCTGAGCCTGCTTACCTTTTTAAAGGATGACAGTAGTAATAGCTTTCTCCATATTGTAGACGGAGAGACTGAGGTTAGAAAAGTGACTCAAGATCATGCAGCTTGAAAGGGGCCAAGCAGAGGTTTGAATCAGAAGTCTAAAGGCTTCTCTAGACTTCCCTAGATGATGCCGCACTGAAATGTGATACCGCGGGCCTGCCCCCAGAGCCCAGGAGGAAGATGCGGACTGTGCAATCCCTTCTATCAGGAGGCCTGTGATAAAGGCTGCAGAAGCTCTGGCCAGCACCTGCATCCTCTCTGAAATCCACTGTGCATGAAGCGCTTGCTTTGCCTTCTGCTTTGGCAAGAGCTCTAACTGGAAATCGGATGGACCAGGTCTGGAATCTTAGCCCCAACTCTGATTAATTTGTGAAGCAAGTTCTTTAATCTCATTGAGCCTTGGGTTGCTTCGCTATAGGGCAGCTGCAATGACTAAATAAAATAACACGCTAAGATAAAGGAGTTTGTGTAAAGCCCTGAGCATGATCTATGACACAGAATAAGTATTAGGTGTTAAAATTACCATCTACATGGTGGAACTCAAGAATGACTCAACTCCTCTCTCTCGACCCTGCACCTGGATCTTTTCCTCTGTTTCTGGGACTTGCTTATCAAAGGGAAACATGCTCCTCATCTCACTTGGGTCAGGACCCACCTGTTCTGGAATCAGGACACTAGTCTGGAAGACATCCCTCTATTAGACTTACAGAGGATGTGATGGATCAGATCCCCTCTGTGTTGGTCAGGGTGGGTGTTCTGACTAAGCCTGTAGCTTGATTGCAAAATCAGGTGTCAGGGCTAATAGGTAACTTAGAATGCCTATTTTGGGGGCCTTGGATTCAAACATTCTTCACTTGATCAGAACACAGGCTGTGTCCACCTGCTTCTATAGAAACAGTTCATTACATTTAGTTCAGAACCAGACAGTGAGGAGGGGTATGATTAATTGCCATCCTCAACAAAAGGGAAGTGTACAGTTCAGCCACTGTGTAATATTTCACCCTCAAGCTAAAAACAAAACAAGAAACCCCTTCCATAAGAACAAAGCAGTTAAATAGTTATCTTAGCCACTCTAGTGACTTCCCAAGACAGGTCATTGTATTTATTTTTTTATTTTTTGATAGTGTTGATTGTGATCCTTTGAACTTCTCATTCATCCCACACAGAACAGACCCAATTTCTCTCCCATGTAACAGCTTTTCAAACACCAACTTCCATCTTAGATGATTCTTGTCCTGACAAAATAGCTCCTATTCCTTCAGCTCTCACTCGTTTAGCCAGGATTTCTTTTTTTGTTTCCTTGCCTTCCTGGTCTCTCCAATTTGTCTGGCTCTCTCTTACAGAATGTCAAAACTCCCAGATTGAGTTGGCCAGGGCACAGTGACAAACAGGGCGTCACTCGAGTTTCTTTGTTATCATTTTCTTTCATCCTGTGATTCTCAGAGGCACAAGTTGCCAATGTGCTCAAGGAATTGGTGTCTGGCTGCAGCTTATAATATTCTCTCTAGAAGCACTACTAAGTAATCTGAATTTTCCCCAGATGGAACAAGTGAACAGCAGGAACGTTGTTGTGATCTGGGAATCTTAATGCAGTTAAGTTCTTCTCTCTGCTGATTCCAAGGACTCTCCTAGGAAATCCCACATATGCTATTTTTAAAATAGGAAGTCAGAAATAAATGTTTTTAAGTGAAATTATCTAGTTATAAAGTTCTAGAATTTAAAAAAAAAACAAACACTGACAGCTACCAAAACAAAACATAACGAAGGCCAAATCAGATGATCTGGTGCTGCAGTCCCGTCTGTAGGCCACTGGAATGATCTCTCCTCTTCTCTTGTTACCCTGCTGCCTGTTAAATGCCAGGCACTTGAGAAGATGATGGGAACAGAGAAGTGAGCAAAGATCTCATTTTTGCCAATTTCAGAATTACAATGTTTGGTTGTTTATCTGAAAGGGAGGCTGCATGGGAAAGAGAGAGAATGACTTTCACCTTTCATCCACTGATTCAGTCCTCAAATGTCTACAAGAGCTGGGGCTAGACCAGTTCCATGCCAGAAGCCTGGAACTCCACCGAGGCCTCCCATGGGATAGCATGGACCCAAGTACTTGAGTTATCATCTGTAGCCTTTATTAGCAGGAGCTGGGTTGGAAGTTGAAGGGAGACTTGAACAAGGCTTTTCCATACTACATGCAGGTATTCCAAATGGCAGCTTAACTCACTGCTACTGGCACAATAAAGGTCTTAGGTCTTAGGTGTATGGAATGAAGTGTCTTTTCTAGCTTCTGAAGGCCACTGGAAACCTTTCTGATCCATTCTGCTGAGAAGTTGGGATTCTGTCATCCAATGTAGCTATCCCTATGAAGTTGCTTCCTGTCCCCTCAACTCTTTCCTTTGACTTCTGCCATTCCAACATGGTGGGGCATGTATCCTGGGACTTCCTGTAGTGAAATAAAGGAGGCCAGTGATCGCAAGGAGGTGTTGAAACCAAAATAAGGACACAATGTATGAAGTAACCCCTGAGGGCAACCCTTGAAGCTTGCTGTGTCCCTCTTCCAATGGCACCAATGTCTGCGCTGCCCAACAAGGAATGTAGTTTTGCTCTAAAGTTTCCCTCTGCCCTAGAGAAGGAAGGGAAAAGGAACCAGTATTTCACTGGTTCATTGAGCATCTGTGAATGTCAAGAAATAGTCAGGTATTCTCATGTAATTCTTCCCCCAGCTACACAAGACATGTGCCATTATTATTTCTGTTCTTCATATGAAGAAAATGATTTCAAATATTGTCAACTCTTTTGCAAGATCACAGACTCAGTTGATGGCTGAGCTGAGTTTAAATATCAGACCTTTGGTTGCAAGGAATAGAAACTCACTCCAACATGAGCGTATTTATTGCCATACTTACTTTGGAAGTCCAACAATTCACTGAGTCAGATACTTTGTACCTGGGGAGGCAGATCAAATTGGGACCTTGAGATTCTCTGTCTTCATTTAGTGGTGATGGCTTTGTTCTGTACACTACTTCCTCTATGTGTCTGGCAACAGACAGATCTCATAGGAAGAGACTCTCCTAACAGAGTCAAAAAGTAACTTTCAGGGAATTTTGGCTTGACCCATTTTGACTCTCACACCATCCCTGAAAAAAAAAAAAATCACAATGGCATGTCATCCTTGATTGGCCAGCCCAGTTCATGTACCCCTCGAGTGGGAGGAGTAAAATCTTAAATATTCCTTAGCCAGGACCATATGATACAAAAGTGGATCCTAAATCAAAATCATGGTCTGATTCTAGTCTAAGAGGGGCACAGACACTTGTCTGGCAAGTGCCTACACGTGGCAACATCAAAACTTTTTCCATATCTTTATTGGAAAGAGGATAAATCAAGATAGGGGATTTGGAAAAGTTGAGTCTTTTTCGTGTTTTATGTGATTCCCTAATACCTACGTTGGCAGAATAGTCCCAGAGGATGACGAAGCTCTATGCTTCATGAACTTTGTGGATCTGTGGAAGCTCCTTCCTGTCCATAACTCATCCATGCTAGAGCAATTGTAGATTTCCCTCCAAGGCCAAGGACTCTTGGGTCCTGCATGTGGTTCATGGTCATGGACAATTCACAGACTTTGATAACAGGAGATGGAAGTGGCTGCCTTCCCCCTTTCTGGCAGGTCAGGAAAAAATTTCAGACACAAACAGATTTGGAAGAAGAATTCGGCAATGGAGTTGCTACCTCCAGATTAATTTACACTCCAGCGGCCCCCAGAGAGGCTGACAGACTGATGGATAGCAGTGCCTGCTGGGTGTGCAGCCGCATTAATGCTGCCACGAACTCAGCTCATTAGCTCTGAACCCCTCTCCTTCCCTCACCACACCTCGGACACAGCTAATCTCACGGAAAATAGGGCCAGCTCTCTTGGGCCAAATGCACTCAGCATCAGATCCCTGGAGTTGACTCCCAACTGGGCTGCCAAACCAGCAGAGCATGTACAACCTCCCCCGCACCCACCCTCAGTCACCATCTGCCTTTGTCCTTCTAAGGGTATGGTGCAGGATGAGGAAGACACCCAGCAAGAACACAGACCAAGGAGAAGTTTAATTACAGTCCCCCAGGAAGCTCAGTCCTGCTCTGAGGCAGAGCTCATGGCATCAGTAGCCCCCACTTACAGGGCATCAGATACGTGAAGGGCCCCAAGGTCACCAAGACACTGAAGTACATGGCACATTCTGCTGGAATATGAAGAATTCAACCAGACTGGTCATTTGCCCGAGTTTGGGACTATCTGGGCAGAGAGATGGGGTTGGCAATGACCCAGTATCAAGGTGGAGTCTGTTACCAGAACCCAAGCAGTCTGTGCTGATGGTTTGGCACTGGCTTGCTGAGTCCATAAAAGCAGTCACCCAGCCACACTGATGACCAGGCACAACTCAGCAGTCCAACGCAGGCTCCATTGGCTACAAGATGAAAGTCACTTGTTCCCAGCTCCCTTCCTGGGGACAGAGCTGACATTTGGATCATCTTTTTTTTTTCTTGCTCTTGACTCACTGGTTTTGAATTTAGGAAAGGGAGAAAGTGGAATATAATACTATTCATGCCTTTTTTCCTTGTTTCAGCTCTGAGCATACCATCAAGCCTTGGACGCCTTAGAGCACCTGGGCTTGAATTGTCCCCAGGGATTCTGGGGTCAGGACCTTGCTGGGTTAGGCTGCTGCAGGCACCATAGGCTTTGCAAAGGTTGGATTTTTTCCCCCTTTGTGACAAATCTAAACCCTCGCACCAAAGCTCCCGCCCCCCACCCTACCCAGGGCTTCTTGTTCCTTCTGCTCACTATTTTCTCAGCTCCCCCTTCAACCCTTCCTTGTGGCCATGCCTCTCCCTCATCCTGCTCATCTTGGACACTCTGGTGTAGGTCCTGGAGTGATACAGAGAGCCTATGGCTTGATCATGACCTCATCATTTAACTCTGGCTGAGCCAACACAGGTGCCTTTATCTCCCTGTGTCTCAATTTCCCTTTTCAAAGATAGCACTCATCACCATGCAAACTTGCTGGTTAGTGGCCAGGATGCTATCTGGTGTCCACAGCATGTACCCTGACAGCATGGCATACTATGAGAATTGCCCCCTTAAGGTGGGCTTCTCCAGTCTTGGTCTCCAACGCCCTTTCTTGTTTGTGAGTTAGCATTGCCCATCAGTCGCTGCACACTCAGCGGCAGGATAGAGTCCTTTCTGCTGCACCAACCTAGCCCTGGGGGAGCCATGCAGGGAAATGGGATAAACTCTCAGGAGTCTCTTCTAAAGACCTCAGGGACTCAGAACACCATTCCAAGCGACACAAGATCCAGATATCTGGGTACAACCAGGAGATTTGTCATTGGCTTAGCTGGTTCTGCTTCCTGGGGCCTGGAGGTAATTGGAGTTCCAAGTTTTGTCTTGACTAGGACAGGTTCCCGCCCCCAATGGATGCCCTGCCAGCTCTTAGCAATGATTCTCTCAGTGAATGATACTTTTTCCCAGACAACATATGGCTCTGGCACAGTTTGGCATCCAAGAGACACAGACTCACAGCTGTGTGGGCCCATTGCCCAAGCTCTTCTGGTCAAGTCAGGCCACACCGGAAAGCAAGGGATGGAAGACTGAAGCAAGGTATGGAATCCCTAAGAATCAGGCTGGAATAGGCTACACTGTGACACATACTCAGCCCCCAGGTAGAAGTTGTGGGAGCAGTGTTTTAGCTTACACTTGTGGTCCCGGGTTTGCAAAAGCAGCTAACAGTGATTCCCCTTCCTCAGGTTCCTTTGTTAACATCCTCCCACACCAATTCAAAACTTGATTGTGAGGCTTGCTTTGGTCAGTAAGACAGTAGAAAATGTGACACACCCTTGGGATGCTTTCCTTGCCTGAAGGCTTCTGGAACTTTGCGGCTGCTTTTGAGTCTCTCCAGATAGCCTGTTGGAGGATGGCAGGTCCCACAGGACCCCCATGACCTTGGATATCCTATTAGACAAAATCACCACACCACAGACACCCCTGGTGATTACCCAGGGACTGCCCTACTAGTTGGCCACAGATGCATAAGTGTAATCAGCCATCAACAACTAAAGCTGGCCTAAAACAGCACTGTGTAGATGACCTCAGGTCAACTTGCCAACCTACCCAGTAGTTGAGCTCAGTCAATGCCTGTTGCATTGGCCACTAGGTTTAGGGAGTAGTTTGTTACACAACTAAAACCACCTGAAACGTGTGGATTTTGTGTTGCCCCAGAGCAAACTAACTCGGTTTAATCCAGCTAATGAGGATGTCTGCCCAGAACATTCCAGAATGGTCACTTATAAAAGCTGTAGAATAAAGAGAGTGACAGAGTACTCACAATTACCATCTCCCACTGCCTTCTCTCTTCCAGGTTTGGTTATCTGTCACCCAACAAACTTACCTGGGAACAAGCAGAAGTCAAGAGAAATGATGACTCAAGAAACTTACCATTAAAGTGAAGTAAGACTTAAACGACATTTAAACGTACACAGGAGATGGACATTTGACCTGATGGGTGAGATGTTAGTTAGGACTCCCATACCCCAGTGGGTTTGATTCTCAACTCTGGCTCCAAATTCCAGCTTCTTGCTAATACAGGCCCTTAGAAGGCACAAAGCTAAAGCCACCAGTTGGAATGCTGGCATCTCACATTGGAGTACCTGCTTTTGAGTTCCACCTCCATTCTCTATTTTGCCTTTCTGCTAATGCATACCCTGGGATGTAGCAGAGGTGGCTCAAGTAGTTCCCGCCATTCAGGTGGGAAATCTGAATTGAGTTCTTAGCTCTTGGTTTCAGCATTGCCCTAGCCCTGGCCATTGTGGGCACTTGAGGGAATGAACCAAAAGGTTGGAGCATTGTCTACTCCTCTCAGATAAATAAGCTAAAGTGAATGTGTGTTCTAGATTCTAAACTTAGTGACTGCAAAATTCTTTTTGACTCCGTGGGGTCAGTTCTGCTTCCACTGATGCTAAAGCTTAGCCTCAGAGAAGCTCAAAATTCAAAGTTTTTTCTTGACACCATAGTGTCTTCATCCCAGTAAACATTTCTGGCAACTATTTGCATGTTAGATCATTTTCTGAATACTTTACTTAATCAACTGAGTCCTCAGATCAGACCCAATGGGGCAAAATCTATGTCATCTTCACTTCACAGAGGAGGAAGCCAAGGCCTGGGAAGGCTAAGAAATTTGCTCATAATCAAACATCTGGTGAGTGGTTGAGCCAGGAGTTAACAGGCTTTTCTGGCTGCAGAGTCTACACTTCCAGCCAGTGAGCTCAGTATTTGTGGTGGAAAGTCTGGAAGTCACTGTATGAAATATCTTCAAAACATTTGTGGGAAAAAATATCAGGCATGGATTTGCAGGGTTTTTTTTTGGCATCAAGACACATCTATCTTTAAATTATATTTTCCATGAATTTTTAAAACTCCCCTTTATAGAAGTAGGCTCTTTCCTATAAACCAACATGAATGCCCTGGAAAGGGAGGAAGCTTGCCTACTAAGTCCACGCTCTGGGTTTTCCAGGATGACACTGGGAGAATGTTGTACTCTGAGGCCGAGCATACAATCTCTCCCTAGTTTCCTCATTAGTGGTAGAACTGTTGGTTCAGATACTTGCATGAGTCTATAAACAGTTGCAGGGGGGGAGGGCTGATGAGGAGGATGGAGGACTTAAAGGCACCCTAGTTCCACCTAAAGACAAAACCACTTTCTCCCTCATCTGATGGTTTCCAAGCAGGAAAATGGATCCAGGATTGCCCAGTTTGCCTATTTTCCAAGATATGCCAGAAATGTAATTGTTTGGTACATTTGAATTTAAGTTGGCACCCAATAATTTTTTCTCAAAATATCATATGAGCCAAATAGAACTTCTTTGGGCCAAATACTGTCTGAGAGTGAAAGTTGTTATATTTGATAGAGGAGATAAAACTCAGGGTAAAATGACAATAAAATCGAGATGTGTTTCCTGGAAAATAAGTCTGGAATAATCATCTTCATGGTCGATACGAGAAGTGAAGGGTAGATTATTAAATAGTCTTTTGCTCAGGCTTATCTCCAGGGTTGCCATTTGACAAGTTAGTGCTGTGTTGACAAATCACAAGATGGTGTGACTTCTGAAGACAGCAGATTTACAAGGCAGCCTTTGAAATTTTCATCTCATCACAGTGTCCGCTGTGCTCCTGGCTCCTTGGGTTTCCCCAGTATCCAGATCTTGTTTCCATCAAAAGTCAACAGACTTTCCAGAGAAACATGGGGCCCATGTGTCACCATTACATTGGCCCCCAAAGAAATGCCTGGTCCCTTGCCTGCAGGTTCCTTCCAAGCCTGCTATGCCTCCCAGATGAGTCTGGAAGTCATTCCTTGTGTCTGGCAGCATGAGAGTTGGAGCTACACAAAGACTTCTAGCCCAGCAGCTACAATGCGTATACGTATACGCGTCTTGCTAGCTTCATCAGGATGTTGTCATCTGATCACAGATCTCCGTAGATACGAAGGGCACTGGGCCGGGTTCATTCACTCATCAAATATTTATTGATCATCTGCTATGTACTAGGTAGCATCCTGGAACCCAGGGATATATTGAACAGATGAGAGAAAATCTCTGCCCTTGTGGGCAGCGTGCTATTACAGGAGACCGACAGTAAACAAGAATACAGCCACTGTGTTAGGCGATTTTAAGTCTTAGGCAGACAAAAATAAAGTAGGCAGGAGGTGATGAGGTCAGGGAGGTTAAGATTCTGCAAAGGTGTCCAAGCGAGACTTCGCTCCATTAGGAGATGTGTGAGTAAAGACATAAAGGTGGTGAGGGAGCTGGGCACAGGGTTCTCTGGGGAGCTAGCATTCTAAGGCAAGGGAAGCGCAGGTGCACAGTTTCCGAGATGGGGTCAAGGGACTACAAGAAAGCCAGTACTGCTGGAATGGGATGGGCCAGGGGAGAGGGAGCAGGAGAGTTTAGAGAGACACAGAGACAGGGGACAGGGGTTGTGGGACCCCCTGGAGGTAGCAGAAAGACTGCAGCGGTTGCTCTGAATGGAAGCAAAAGCAAAGGAGTGCTGGGAGCAGATCTTGTGGGCAGCTGTGTTGGGTTCAAATGCATGAGAAGAAAGAGCAGGAGAATCAGTTAGGAAGCTGTTGACAGCCCCTGTCAAAGCAGAGTAGGCAAGAGTTGGTCAGATTCATCCCAATCCCCAAATACTCTATTATTGTTCACTCCAAAGACATTGGCTGGGGGTGGGGAGTCCAAGAATCCATGGATTCCCACAAATTATCTACACAGCACTGCTTTGTGTATGATGCACATCTGACTATGTCAGCGGGAGACGGCGTATCCCAGAGCATTTCAGCCAAAGTCAAATAGCCTGAGCTTAAACTCCACATTGGCCACTTTCTCTCATGCCAGGAATGGTTATAACTCGCTCTCGCTAAGCCTCAATTTTCTTTATCTGTAAACTCTGGGATTTTCACAGATTGCGTTTGCTCCATTAATGGATTAATTGGCTCAACAAAACGTGAAACCCATCATCTATCAATCGATCTAGGATTATTCAGCCATACAAAGAATGAAATCTTGACATATCCAACAAAATAGATGGCACTGCCCGTCATGACATTAAGTGAAATAAGCCAGACATGGAAAGATAAACACCATGTGGTCTCTCTGATATGTGGCAATTGTTGAAAATTGCATGTAGTGATAACTAGAGTCTGTAGAGAGTCTAGAACTGTTCTGTGTGAAGGCTCCCGAACACAGAAGCAACCAATTTCCATGTTCCACTCTGCAGTGGAGTCGCCGGAGTTCACAAAAACGCATTGTATCCTGCATAAGGAAAGGAGTTGACGGACTGCAAACACAGAGACCAGGTTAAGAAAATGGACACGCAGCAAGACAATCTGATTGCTTGTGGCTTACATGTGCACTGAAATATTGCCATGGGAACACACAAGGATTCTCTGTTAATCAAAACTTTAAAAAGTATAATAATTGAGGATCCATTTTCATAATATTGCATACCAAGTACACATTAGATATAAAGATTTTACAAATCTGATTTTCTCACAGAGTCAATTACCTGCCAAGATCCAGACTCCGGAGTCTGTTTTCAACCTGGGCTGGATCTTGGGTGATGCAAGAGGCTCCTTCTGTTCCTTGGGATTAAATGAATAAGAGGTTGAAAATCGTAGGGATTTTAGCTGAAACCTGCTCTATGATTTTTTTAAAATAGTTTTTGTGAGGGACAGAGTGACAGAGAGATCTTCCATCCACTGTTTTACTCCCCAAATGGCTACAACAGTCAGGTCTAGGCCAGGCCACAGCCTGTTGCCAAGAACTCCATCTGGGTCTCCTACGTGGATGACAAGAGCCCAGCACTTGGGCTATCTCCTGCTCCCTTTCCGGACACATGGACAGGAAGCTGGATTGGAAACAGAGTAATCAAAACTCAAACAGGCTCTCCCAAGTATACAAGATGCTTGTTTCATAACCAGTGGCTTAACCCACTATACCACAATGCCCGCTCCTTCCTTGGTCTACAATCTTGAATCAGGGAAAAGAATCTCGGGCGAGCTAAGTAATGTGCAACAACATGGTCAGGATGACAGAGCTAGAAAGCGGCCAGGCTGGATATGAGCTTCTTGGGGGCCTGATGCTAACGAAAGCTACAATGCCAAGTTGCCTCCCACCTGTGAGAGAAGGTCTTCTATTCACAGGCATGTCCATTGGGCCCACGAAGGGAGGCCTTGCACGGGAAGCCAGGGGGGCTGTGTTTCTAACACCTCCTCTTCCTCCTCCTCCAGCTTCCCTGGGCTTCTGGGCTGTTCTTCCAAGAACATAGATCATGCTGGCAGTTCTTGCAGTTATACCTGTTAGGAAAATGCTGATTTCACTGTTGGGCCTACTCTGTTCAGATGAGCACAAACACGTCCATCACAAGTCCACAAGGGCCAGCATTTATGAACCATCTCCTTGCAAGACGGCACCAGTGGAGCCTCCTGAAACGACTATTTCATTAATGGGCCATCTTCCTACTTGTTAATGTCTAATTACTGACACTAATGGGCCCATGTATTTTAAAAATGAAATTATGAGCTTTATTCAATTAGGAAAAGCACTAGATAAACTGCTGAATAAATCTGGCAAGGGATACAAAGGCCTGGGAGTTAAACAGGCACCCCCAGCTCGGAGGGCCTGAGCCAGCAACTGCAGCAAAATTAACTCCAAAAGAAACAAATCAATGCCGGGCATTGTAAGATGGAGCACGGTGCAAGATGAATTCATCTTTAGATTAACAACAGTCCTGGGCAGGGCTAGGCTCCGAAATGGATCTGAAACTTAACTGTCATTGACTTTTAAATATTTCCTGACTTTGCATTTTTCTGGCTGATGGAACACGTTGGAGAAAAGGAGAAAAAAAAATAAAATAAACATAGCATCCCACCAGACAGAGATTAAGTGCTATTAGCAGGGTGTTGTATTATCTTTCCAAGCTTTTAACGCTCCCATTTGTGTGTTGGATTTTTGGCACGTATACTACTTTTTAAAAGCAAACCAAATGAAGGTGTCATTCAGTAGCCTTTTTACACTTGATCATTCAGGATGAATAACAGTTTGTGTTAATAGTTGACACTCATTTACTTCATCTTTTTAAACAGTTGTATGGTATTCTGTACCCATCTCTTACAGCCAGCATGTATTTGCATTTTTAAATAATTCAAACAAAGCCCTATGAACTATCCTTTAAAAACTCCTCGAGATTAAATATGTATACATCCTCTATTTTCTTGCTTTGAAAAAGCAGATTTTGGATGTGATGGAGTCTAAAGCTTTCTCAACGTTGAAATTTTCTTGGAACATAATTGTATCCATCCTCACAAACCACAGAAATTTCATGGGTAAAGCTGCCATTATTTTACTTCATTTCTTATGATTGGAAAATCTATATTTTTTTTCATTTGAGGATTGTCCATTTAAACTCTGCTTTGAAAAAAAAAAAATTGGTGGCAGTTTGGAAGACAGACTGACAGAGAAAAAAGGGGATGGGCAGAGACAAGGATTTCCCATCCATTAGTTCACTTCCCAGATGGTCACTTGCAGTCAGGGCCAAATGGAAGCCAGGACCCAGGAAGTCCACCTGGCTTTCCCACATGCTGGGACTCAGATATAGGTTCTCACACATGGGGTATCGACGTCACAGGAGACGGTGGAACTCCCCATGCCACACCAGCCCCTCGAGTCCTGCTTTTACACACCCCTTGTTCAACACTTGCTGCCCAGTTTGCTGTTACAGTGTTCCTGCCTTAAGAAATAAGATAATAGATCTTTACACGTTAACGACATTCAAGCCTGGATTTGATGTGTTGTATATCCCATGGTCCATTTCACTGTCGGCTTCATTGTTACAACTGTTTTCAATGTAATAATGTTGAGCATTTTTATTTTGCCCAGTTCCTCAGTGTTTTACCTGTTTTCTGTCTTAGGTGACATGCTGAGATGTGTACCATTCTGTAACTATAAACTGGTTTTCTTTCCTTTTCCCCCCCATTTATTTATTTAATAGGCGTGAGGCTGCGGAGGGAGAGAGGGACAGAGTTCATCTTCTGCCACCGGGTTCTCTCTCAAGCCAAAGTCAGGAGCCTGGGACTCACTCCAGTCTCCTCTATAATGGCCAGGACCCACGTGCCTCAGCAGCACCTGCAGCCTCCCAGGCTGTGCATTAGCAGGAAATTGGAATGAATAGAACTCGAACCCAAGCACCCCAAGGTGAAGTGCTGGTGCCTCAAGTAGCATCTTAACTGCCCAACATCTGCTCCAGTTCAGTAGTACTTTTTCTTCTAGGTGTTTGTCATTTTGAGGCTTATTTTGGTAGACTATGAAGGAAGAACCATTTTTTTAAATGGCTAAGGCAGTTGTCTTGGCACTATATCTTGAATGAGCCTTTCCCAGGGACTCAAATGCCATCTTACTCTACATGAAACTCACATTTTGTGGATTGCTTCTTCTATTCCACTCACCTTTCTGATAGCATCTTAATGTTTAGAATTATGATAAGCTTGTATTTTAATATCATAAGATGTACTCCTCATGTTCAAAATTTTCTCCAGTGTTCTCCAACATCTATATAAACTTTAAAAGTTTCCGTTTATTGTGATTTTCCATATAACCGAATAGCGCATCAGTTCATTTGGAAGAGAGTTGTCATCTGGATATATACCGCACCCTCTGTTTAGCCAGCCCTTTTGTTTACACAGTAAAGTTTTGGCTTGCTTCACATAGATTCTTTTGCACACCTGTTTAAATAGATGACATGTTTCTTGTAAATAAGCCCTCCCCTGTCCTTGTACACACAATGAGTGTGTGTGTGTGCAATTTCCCCCCACCATTTAGCTTCATTCTAACAGCTTGTCAGTGGATTTGCTTCACTTCTGCAGACAGACAATACCATCAACTGCTAACCATCATAATCCCATGCAAGTCCCTTCAGGATTTGCATTTCTTTTTCTCTTTTTTTTTTTTCTTGTCCCGTTGCATTGGCTGTTCCTCCTAGAACAAAGCTAAACAGGCATAACCATGTTACCTGAGGCTTGCAATGTGGCCTTAAACACAATGTCAGTAGTCGGGCAGGTTAATATTCCTCAGTACATGAAAAACTTCCCTCTAGCCCTGAGTTAACATTTCGTTTACAGAAATGACCATTGTCAGGCCCAGTATTGTGGCACAGCAAGTAAAGCTGATGCCTGAGGCACTGCCAGCCCAGATGGTTCATGTCCTGGCTGCTCTACTTCTGATCCACCTGCTAATGGCCTGGGAAAACAGCAGAAGGTAGTCCAAGTGTTTGCACCTCTGCCTTACCTGGGAGACCCAGAAGGCTCTAAACCCTGGCTCCTGGCTCCTGCCTGGCCAAGTCCTAGTTGTTACAGCCATTTGGGGAAGTCAAACAGGTGATGGAAGATCTGTCTGTCTCCTCTGTGTAACTCTGACTTTCAAACCAATATGAATCTTTAAAAGAGAAAGAAGAAATGACAGCTGACTTCCACCAATGCCTTCTTGAAGCCATCCAACTGACCACATGTTTTCTGTCCTCCATGGAGTCACTGCGGTGTTTTAACCGTATCCCAATCACACAACTTTCTTGACATTTTTTTAAAAGAATTCCTACTTGGCTACAGTGCATTTCTCTTCACTTTCTGAACTCTCTAAAGACATATTTTTCTTTGCTGATTTAACTGAATACTGTTTACTCCTGTACTACTCAGGTTTCTGCCTTGGTATTCAGAGTCTGGTATCAGGGGAATCCAGTTACTTGCTACTAAAATAAATAGAGCTGTGTTTTAGATACAATGTCTGGAATAGCATCAAGAATCTCATTCTTTAAAGGTGTGCTTGAACTCATACATAAAATCATTTTGGCTTACTGTTTTTTTGGGGGGGAAGGAAGCATTTAAAAAAAAATACTCCCATGGTTGTTAACAATATTTACAGTTTCTCTACTTTTTTCTTGAGTAAATTTCTTTTCTAAAAAAATCACCTTTCTAAATGAAACTTTTAATAAAGGCAATATAATTCTTTGAATATCCTGCTGTTGGGGCTGGCATGATAGTTCAACTGGCTAATCCTTCACCTGCAAGCATCATGGGTAGCCCTATGGGTCCCAGATGCTCCACTTCTTATCCAGCTCCCTGCTTGTGGCCTGGGAAAGCAGTCGAGGATGATTCAAACCCTTGGAGTCCTACACCCACATGAGAGACCTGGAAGAAACTCCCGGCTCCTGGCTTCAGATTGGCTCAGCTCCAGCCATTGTGGCCACTTGGGGAGTGAACCAGCAGACAGAAAATCTTTCTCTGTTTCTTTTCTCTGTAAATCTGCCTTTCCAATAAAAATAAATAAAATCTTTTGAAAAAAAAAAAACCACCCACCCTCGCTGGGTTGTCTTTTTAATATTGAGCATTTGAGATTTTCCCCCTTGACTTGATGCCCCTTAACCTAAGAGAAAGAAAGCCAAAGGATTGGTCTATTTTGTCTTTTCAAAGAAGAAGTGCTTAAGCTCTTGGGTTAATTTGTTAATTTCAGCATCCTGGGGCATGCTCCTAGAAGAGACAGGCTGTGATTTCCATCACTGGTTTATCTCTGTTGTCTGTTCATGTCCCATCCCCCTGGATGTGAGCAGCCCCTGCACCTGCAGAAGCAGTCACTGCAGACACATTCTTGCTGAATAACCTGCTTCTTTTGACCTAGGATGTACCTGCCATGAACACTTGGCTGAAGCTACGCCAGTCAAACAATCTCTCCAGGACACTTGGGGGTTGAGAACCAGAGCAGCCAGTTCACGTCTGCATTTTGCTCAAATGGATGCTTATTGATTTGCTTCCTGGCTACCGTTCTTCACAAAGTCCTTCCTGCCACATTTCCTATCCTTGGTTCTGTGAAATGTCCTTGCAACTTCATAACAGATCCTTTCTTTCTGCTTTATTGAATTTGAATGTGTTCCTGCTATTTGTAACCAGATGATCCTTGATGAAGACAGTCAGCGAGGACCAGGCATTCGTCACGTTCCTGCCTCCAGAAGTAGCAGAAAGTTCACAATGACCATGTTGGCCTGGCCTCTGCTGAAGAGGGGAGGAGTGCGTTGGGTGACTGCCAGACCCTCTGGGGTTTTGGTTGTTAAGTCTGTTTGCTGCCATAGGACATCAGTTTCTACCCTACTTACTTGGAGAGAGTCTTCCTGTGCACTGAAAATTACCCTGGCCACTGAATCCTGCCCAATTCAGTGTGGGAAGGAACCTGGAGCACTGTATGTTGGGGCTACAAAAGATGAAAAGAAAGTGTGTTGACACAGAGCTTGGATGATCTGCAGAACCATAGGTAGCACCTACAGGGCTAGAAAGACGGTCTCATTGCTGGGACATCTAGCCATGTACATGCAAATGAGTCTTATAAGGAAAGGCAGTTTGCTGAACCATAGGTGCTATAGCAGGAGCTGAGGATCTTCAGCTCCCCCACTCCGCCCCCAAACTGGATCCTTCCCAAGGATTCCAGCCTGGAAGGGCAGAGATTTGGGAGGGCTTCTTGGAGGAAGAAGAGCAAGAGTAAGGGGTTATTGCTAAGAGCACATTCAGGAAAGAAATAATTCTGTGGTCCCATAGTGACACACATCAGGAACAACATCCACTGATGTCACATCTCAAAGGACAGGATTCAGGAGGTGGAGCATCCTCAGGCATAGCCACAGAGACAGGGCTAGGCTAGACCAATGCCAGAAGCCCAGAACTCCATCTGGGTCTCCCATATGAGTGGCAGGGACCTAAGCAGGTGGAACCTACGCCTTCCAGAATGTACAGGAACAGGAAGCTGGACCAGAAGTGGAGTCACTGGAATCTGAACCCAGTCACTGCAATAACGAAGGCAGGTATCTGGCAACTCAATTGCTGCACCAAACAGGATGACTGGATATAGTCAACTCAAAGACATCAGCTCTTCATGCCTGTAAACATGACCTCCTTGAGAAGAACAGCCTTGGCAGGTATGATCAAACTAGGGAAATTTCTCTTTGCATCCATTGTGTTATAAGCTGAGCAAGATGCTGAGAACACCAATGGTGAAGAAAATCCAGCAGGCTGCTATTCGCAGGGGCTGCCTCCTACATCCCTGTGTGAGATAGTTCAAGCCTTTATCCTCTGCCCCATTCCTCTCCCTTCCAGGCTGTCAACCTTGCTCAGCTGCTCTTGAAAGATGAAAACCATCAGACATACTCTGACTGCACCCTGTGCCTGGGGAAGGTCATAGACAGGTTTCCCCACTGGCAGCCTGGTTGAGTCCCAGATGAAAAGTCTGGCTTCCCAGCCAGGCTTCTGCAAACAGAACCACAGGACAGCAGTAGAAGTCATCGAAGGTTGGTTCTGAGTCTAAATGATCCAGTGATCCAGGGTGGAGGTGTGCAGCTACCATTCCCAGGCAGACCACAGAAACGAGTCCAATGAGGGAAGATGGTATCTGACAATCGATGCTGAACAGCTGGGATAGCAAATACAACAGGTGCCTGGTTAGTTTGCATCTAAAGCACTATGGGGAGCTAATCAAAGCATTGCAATAACTCCACAGGCTCTATCTAGCCCATAGTCTGGCCTGCCAGTTTGTGACCTTTGAGGCTGATTCTCTTCAAAGAAACCAGGGAGAAGCCTGCCTGGTGAATGAGACACAACCCCACACAGCTGTCTTCAGATCAAAAAATATGAAGGCCTCATGGCTTGTTGGTGCACTCATTCATAAATTCATTTGACACTTACTGAGCAGTGGCTACATGTGGCAGAGTTTGGTGCAGGGGAGGGTTGAACCAGTCCCTGAGATGGGGAATGAGCCAGAGAAAAGGCACCTACTGTCACAGAGGGTCCATCCAGGTGAGCATGGAGATGGACAGTGAAAGTCTAACAGGTGTGTGCACTTCTTTCTGTGAAGAAAGTAAATAGGCAGAAGAATCTATTTTAGGCAGTGGAATGGAGTAGGCTTAGGTTCAGATGATGAGAAGATGCAGAGACTGGGAAGTAGAGCCCTCTAAGAAGCAGAGGTCAAGGCCCTAAGACAGGAAAGTAACCTGGCAGGTGCAAGAAACAGATGCTGGAGGGCGATGAGCTGGGAAGCTGCTTGTAGAATCTGTTCCTTGGGAGATCTTGGAAGCAATAACACGAGTCTTGCACTGTTATCACTTTAAATTTCATTCATTTCTGACCTTGAAACAGAGATTTGAAACTGGAAGCAAACCATTTGGCCACGTGGGGTAAGAGAATTCTAGTGTCGAGAGTTTGTGAGCAAGGCTTGGAGAGAGGACAGCATGGCCAGACATCAGCAAGGCAGCAGGCGAGAAGCAGCAGGAGCACCTGTGACCAGTTCTGCCTTCACCCCACTGCCAGCCACTCGTTCACTGCCACTTTATCACTTGTCACTTCAACCACCACCACCTCCCTCGAGAAGCCCTCCTTCATCAGACCAGATCAAAGGGACTTGTTCACACTCCAGAAATACAGCATTTATTGCCTGCCATCCTCATTTGATGCTGCTCCGTTGCTGCTGGAGATTAATGTGTGTAGGTGTCATTCAGCCATAAATCATAGGTTACAGATTGCTGGGATTTTCTTTCCAGCTAGCAGTCGGAATTCTGAAGACAGAGACATAGACTTCCTTTAAGATGGACGAAGGAGCTAACTAGGGCAAGAGAGGAACCACTCCAGTTCAAGAGGGAAGGCTCTGGGACAGGAAGGGGGCGGCAGGGTGGATTCTTAACGCAAGTTCCCTCCAAGACACAAGGAGGGCTGGAGGCTGTAACTCTGAAAATGATTCGTAAATTATTGATTCAATTACATTTGCAGCAAATAATAACAAAACATGTACTAAATCCAGTTCTCCAACCGCCTGCAAATTGGCAAGTCCTGGTGTCTTTCTCAAAGTATCCCCCATGTGCTAAGAATTATGAGCAGCAGTTTTTATTGTTTGCAAATAAGAGCAATAACTTGTACCATGAGTATTGCAAAAATAGTTCATACTGGGCTCTAATGTGAAGGCTCCAATCTTTCCAGAACATGGGTAACCTTTGGCAATGGAATTACACAAGAAAACAGGACCAGAAAAATAAGGACAAAGTAGTTTTGACTCATTTCTGTTCATCAAGACCTCATTTTCTAAGGCCAGTGTTGTAGGGCAGCAGGTAATCGGGGATACTAGTATACTTACAGGGACTGGTTCACGTTCCAGCGTACTTCCTTATAAGTACCGCACGCTAACCAATTGCACTACTGGAGCTCCAGCTTACTTCCAATACAGCTCTCTGCCAATGGCTTGAGGAAAAGCAGTGGAAGATGGCCAAAGTGTTTGAGCCCTTGCTATCCATGTGGGAGATTGGGAGAAAGTGTCTTTCTCCTGGCTTCAGCCTAGCATAACCCTGGCCTTTGTGGTCATTTGAGGAATGAACCAGCAGATAGAAGCTCTCTCTCTCACTTTCTATAACTTTGATTTTCAAATACATTAAAAAAATTCTTTTTAAAAAAGAAAACATTGCATTTTATTTATTATGCTGTTATAGTATTTTGGAGTGATGCAAAGAACTCATGAACTTGATCCCAGAGAATCCTAGGGAGGGAACCACGTGCCTGACCTTGCCCCTGCAGGAACACCCAGACAGGCAAAGGGACTTAACATCTCATAGTGCAAAGCAAGGACTTGATCTGAGGCAATTTGGTTGTAAGTTTGACTCTATTTCCAACCTCCTCATTAAATTTCAGAACAGCCTCCATTCCTAAGAAGCTCTCCTCCAAACTAATGGGTTCCAAAACAAACTTTTCTGGAATTCCATTTGCAACAACACATTGATCTAATTATCCCAAGCTGCATCACTTGGGAATGCCATACAGCCCAGCAGCTGCATGTTCTGGTTCAAAAACAAGCACCTGCCACACGACAGTGAATGTATTTTCCTGGATAATCCAAGAGCCACTAGAAGGCGCCAAGACAGGTCTCTCATCTTTGGTGTCTAGCAAGGCACCCAGCACACGGTAGACATCAGTAACGGTTTGTAAAGTGAATGAAGAACAACCAGAAACGCTCTCCTGCTTCATACTCCTTCAGCTCCCCTCCGTCGCAGAGTGGCATATTAATTATGGATGGAAATGAAACTCTGAAACAGAAGCTGATGTGGGTATAATCACACCCTGTGTTTGCATGATCATAAGTAGATTATTAAAAATGGATAAGGCAGCCATAATTGGGCTCCAGCCTACCAGAAATCTTAGAGGAAGCAGATGGAGTATTTGGGCATTTTTCTGTGCTTTAATCTAAACCAGCAGGAAAAAAAATTGATTAGAAGATTGTCTTTCACATTCCATTATTGATGTCCAGGCTATCATTAGCAAACATGTCCCCAGAAGAGCTCTCCTTGGCGCAGAATCTGAGGCATGGTGGGGTTTATTTAGACAGAGTTCAACTTTGTTCTGTGTGTTGAGCTCTTTATAAAGTTTGGGCATTTGGCCAAAAACGTAAATAAATTTTTCCCCCAAACACATTTCCCTTTCATTTTGAAATGGGGCTAGCAAGGAAAGTATATTAATGCATTTTCCACTGTTTATGCTTTAAAATCATCTCAAAGACTCATCAAGAGGTTGCAGTGGAAATAGCAAAGAGGGTTTTGTTTTCATTTTTGTTTTAAAGAAATCATCAAAGCCCTCTTAAAGAGAGAAGGTGGTGTTTGGATAACAAGTGTGGAAAGGTGGAAGGAATATCATGTGAAGCGAGTCGAGTCTCAACTTTTGTATATACAGAATAGCTGTGAACACTAAAAACGTGGACTTGATCACTACATTTAGATTTTTCAAAAATTATTTTTATGATGACCTTCATCCCTGCACTTAGTTCCTTTAAAAATCTATGTATTTTCATTTTATTTGAAAGATAGAGACAGAAAGATCTTCTCTCTGCTGGTTCACTTTCCAAAGGCCTTCCAATAGCCAGGGCTGGGCCAGGCCAAGGCAGGAGATAGAACTTCATCTGGGTCTCCCACATGGGTAGAAAGGGCCCAAAGACTTGAGCCATCACTCTTGCCTCCCACGGTACACATTAGCAGCTGAATCAAAGCTGGAGGAGCCAGAACCTGGACCAAGCCCTCTGTTATGGGCTTTGGGTATCACATGTCTGAGCTCACTGGCACACTCCTCCATGAGCTTCTTGAAATATTTTTATGTACCAGTGAAGGAGGCATTGCTAATGAGACTTCACGGGAAAAGGTAAAATATCAAAAACTTATAAACTTAACCATGTAAATATAATCAACAAACTGCATCAGGACTGGCACCTTAGAAAAGGAATTGCAGCTTGCTGAAAGTAACTGAGTAAAAACATCTTCTAAGGCCTGCTACTTACCACCAGCCTACATGGCACCATCGTACAATGAGTAAAACACTCCTTCTGCCTGTTGGAAAACTGGAAAAGGTATTTAAATGCCTTATGTTCACGATGGCATTTGGGCTCCCTTAAATGAGCATGGCTGAACAGCACGCAACTTATCCAAGGTTATGTGGCAGTCCTGCTAAGTCAGTTTCCAACTGGCCATGCGTAGGAAGCAGAGTGCAAAGTGGATCATTCCTCTGCAATATACTTTGATTCCTAGAGCCACCTACCACCTACTCATCCTTCTTGTAGTAATAGGACTCCATTTCTTTTTAGAATTTGGGCAGAGGTAAGCTCAAATCCATGCTTAAGAGATATGAGTATATGGGCCCAGTGCATAGCCTAGTGGCTAAATCCTGGCCTTGCATATGCCAGGATCTCCCGTGGCTGCCGTTTTGAGTCCCAGCTGTTCCACTTCCCATCCAGCTCCTTGCTTGTGGGCTGGGAAAGCAGCAGAGAATGTCCCAAAGCCTTGGCAAAGGTCCTAGCTTTGGATTGGCTTAGCTCCAGCTGTTGTGGCTACTTGCATAGAAGATCTTTCTCTTTGTCTCTGTCTCTCCATCTCTCTGTAAATATGACTTTTTTTTTTTTTTTGGCCACACCGGTTTCCCCCCACCCCCTCCCGCCCCAGCAGGCTTCAGGGACTGAGCAGAAGCGGAGAGAGGAAAAGAGGAAGAGAGATGTTTCCTGCCATAATGGCAGGAGGGGGCCTCCACAGGAAGAGAGAATGAAAAAGCATGGCATACACACACACAGGAGGGTGCCTTTATGGCTGGGGGCAGGCATCACGGGGCCACCAGGGATTGGTGGATAGGGCTGTTGGAGATGCAGGAAATTGGTAGGTGTGGTGATGGGCAAGGACTAGGGGGAGGAGTCATAAGGGTTTGGTGGATAGGTGCTTCAGGTACGACTCCATGAGGTTATGGTGGATTGCTGGGAACAGGGTTATGAATTTTTTTCTAATAAAACTTTTAACCAGGTTCATTTGCAGGGATACCAGCCTCCTGAGATCTCCCACTGTTGCCCCAACCAGCACGAGACCTACACCTAGAGAATACCATGCTCAAACTCAGCTTAAAGAACAGAACGACACCCCTTTCCTTTATATATACCAAAAGAGAGGAACGTGAGGACTGATTTGAACAACGGCCCTAAAGGTTGATGAGACTCCTGCTATTCTGGACTCAGAACCATTTTAAATATCCACTTCCCCCTCAGTCTCAGCTTCCTGAAGATTCGCATGCCCTTTGGGTTCAAATTTTGTTGTCTGCCAATCCTCTATAACTTCATGACCCTGTTCCCATTAATCCACTGTAGATATGACTTTCCAATAAAATGAATGTTTTTTAAAAGATTTATTTATTTTTATTGAAAAGTCAGACTTACAGAGAGAAGAGACAGAGAGAAAGATCTTCCACCTGCCCATTCACTCCCCAAGTGGCTGCAAGGGCTAGAGCTGAGCTGATCCGCACCAGGAGCCAGCAGCTTCTTCTGGGTCTTCCATGTGGGTGCAGGCTCCAAAGATTTGGGCTGTCCTCTACTGCTTTCCCAGGCCACAACAGGGGTCTGGTTAGGAAGTGGGGCATCTGGGACTCACACCGGCACCCATAAGGGATCCCAACATATGAAAGGAAAGGACTTTAGCCACTAGCTACTATGCCAGATCTCTTAAAAACAAATCTTAAAAAGAAGACTTTGGGTGGAGGTAAGCCTAAATCCTTGCTTAAGAAATATGAACATATGACCCATCCCTAAATCAGGCAAAGTAGCTCACCTCTATGTGTGACAAACGGCTCATATAGGAGCATAAGGTCCAATCAAAGCCAATGAGTCACTGATAAACTTTTTATGGGAATGAGAGAGCAAATAAAATGCTCTTGGAATTGTGAGGATCCAGGGCTGAAGCAGCAGCTAGCACTACACCACTGGAAAGATGCTGAGAATGAAGCCAACTCTTGAATGAAGAGAGAATATGAATGAATGTGTTGTTTCTGATACCCCAGCAGCCAGAACCACCCCTGCATTCTTCAGTAACACAAGACAAAATGTGTTCCTATTTTGCTTATGCCAGTCTGGGCTTGTTTTTAAAACATTTGCATTCAAAAGAGCACCAAGTCTCCAAGCAACCCCTGAGATGGGAGATTAGAGAGCTCCTCTGGAATTAGGGAGCTTCCTAGGCAGTTGGGAAGGGAGAGTTGCCCCCAAGGCAGCAGAGATTTTTGTGGAAAAGGCTGGAAGCTGTTACATGGACGGGCTTTGCACATGTGGATTATTTGGGACCTGCCATGATGGCCTTGTCAGAGTTGGAGAAGTCCCAGTCCAGAGCTGGGATTACTTGTCACCTCATCTTCCTTCTATCAATCCTGAACTCACAAAATCCTCTAGCTGAAGTTCCATGAAGAAGGAAATCGCTAGGAGAACCCACTGTTCTCTGCCTGGAAGGAAATGCCAGACCTGGCTGGGACTCTAATCAATTAGAAGCAATAAAAAAAAAAAAAATAGCGGCGCCTGTGAAAAATGTCTATGTCAAACAGGCATCATGGTGTGGCATACTAGGCCTCTACCTGCGGCACCAGCATCCCTTGAGGGAACTGGTTTGAGTCCCTGCTGTCTCACCTCTGATCCAGCTCCCTGATGATGGCCTGGGAAAGCAATGAAGGATGGTTCAATTGTGGCTTCTGTCTCTTTAGACCAATCCATCTCTGATCCAGCAGATGGAAGATTGTTGTCTCTGTCTCTCTCTTTCTCTGTTTCTCTCTCTCAGTTTCTTTCTCTCTATGACTGTGCTTTTCAAGTGGAAATAAATTTAAATTTTTTACATTCATTACACAGTTCCGTAGATCTAGGGATTTCCCCTTCCATACTCTCCATTCTCCTTCCTTCCCAGTCCCCCCTCCATATTGTTAGAACAGTACAGTCCATCAGCAACAGTCACAATTCCATCATTCTGCTATTTAAGTGTATCATGACATTGTAGGAATAGACAATGACAGAAAGTCCAGCATCCTATTGTCAAGATGTATTTAGCAGTTTCATTGGAAAGTCTATGTCATAAAATGGGCAGAGGAAAAAAAAAAGTGCTTTTGAGAATGATTTACAGTGGAGAATAAGTAGCTTCTAGTAGCAATGCACTTTGTACTTTCAAAAACAATTTTTTAAAAATGCAGAATCCTTAAAACTCAAACATACAGGATGAGACAAAGAGATGGAAATGATTATGGCTTAGAAGCCAGGAGAAATTAAACTACTCCCAAATGCACTTGATACAGAAGCAGCTGACTGAACGAGGCAGAAGAGACACTCATTAGTGATGGGGAAAACTTGAGAAGGTTCTGCAGGAGGCAGAGAAAAAGAACAGAGAAAAAGTGGTGAGAGATGGGAGGTCCAGATGACAGATGGTGTGGTGTAGCACATAGAAAAACCATTCTTGAGGGGACATGTGTTTGGTGTGCCAGCTGAAGTGCTATTTGGGACATTCATGTCACATATCAGATGTGCTTAGGTTGGAGTCCTGGTTCTGTTCCTGACTTGGCTTCCTGCTACTGTACATCTCAGAAGAGGGCAGATGATAGCTCACGTAGCTGAGTTCCTGCCACCCACATGGGAGACATGAATTAAGACCCCAGCTTCCACCTGACCCAAATCTGGTTATTGGGTGGGGGTTAAATGGAAGTAAGCCAGTGTATGGCTCTCTTTTCTCCCTCTCTCCATGTCACCCTGTTTCTCTACCTTTCAAATACATTAAATGAATTAAAACTTTTAAGAAGAAATGCACACTCGTGAATTAGATACTAAAATTCAAGAAAAGCTCCAATCCATATTTCAAAAGAGTATAAATTATATTAGGAGGAAAGCTCATCACACGTATTCAGGTAAAGTTCTAACTTCGAGGAAAAAAAATTCAGGGAAATATTCTGTAAATATTCAGGGAAAAAGTTTACCCAAAGGGGAGATGAGGGAACAAAAAAGGTCAGCCAGACCTCAGACGTCACCTACGCAGTAAAAACATCCATTTGTGGGGGTTTTAGAAGACTGAATCCCAACTCTGCACATAGATAAGTTGTTGATACCCCATGAGCAGTAATGGAGGGGCTCCACAAGTTCAGCACCCAGACACTACATTAGTAAAGTCACACTCTAGCAAGCCGTCAGACAATTCAAAACACTACTATGAGACCACATGGGTCCATGCTCACAGATTGAAAAGCTGGATGAAATGGATGCTTTCTAGGAAAAGACAAATAATCAAAATTAACAAGAGTCAACCTGCTTAGAGCATTAAATATGTGCCAAGCTTCTTGCTTGACCAGATCCTGAGCCACAGAGATACCACTCCTCAGAGGATCTCCATGTATCTTGGCTGAAGTCTGGGAGATGCCTTCCACTGGATCGGTATGCTTGTGGCAGCCTTCCAGTCTGGGAGGAAGCTCCACCTCCCAGCTGTCCTCTCTGCAGCCATCTCTGCCCATCCTATCGCTGACTTCTGCTGGAGGTATCTCTGTCCTACCACTGGCTGTGCTTCCCTCAGGTTAGACAGGGTGAGACTGCAGCCCATGGCACCTTCGGTCCAGGCTGGAGTCACCTGCAATGGACCAGCATAAATCCTATGACATTTCTGCTATTCCAAGGACAAGTTGAGTCTCCCTTATCCACAAATACTTGGGACCATAAGTATTTAACATTTTTGACTTTCTTCAGTTTGTGAAACATTTACCCATATCTAATGAGATACCTTGGGAGATAAGACATAACTCTAAACACTAAGTCTCATGTTTCATATGCACCTTATAGACCCCAGCCTGGAGCTGATTTCATGCAATTGTTTCATGCACTGTAGTGGACCCACAGTTTGGCTATGACCCATCCCACCCATTACACAGGTGTATCAAGATATAAGAATTCATGAAGGTATGCCATTCAGATCTGTGCATTTTCCCGCATGCAAAATTATCCCTCCATTTTTACAAATTCCTCCACAGTGGGCAAAGAAAGCAAACGGATATAAAATAAAATTGCGTGTTAGTAGATAGAAAATGCTGCGATACATTCTTTTATGTAGCAGAACTCGATTCTTCTCTCAGTTTG
Organism: Ochotona curzoniae; assembly: GCF_017591425.1. Lineage (NCBI taxonomy): Eukaryota > Metazoa > Chordata > Mammalia > Lagomorpha > Ochotonidae > Ochotona > Ochotona curzoniae. The sequence goes on from NW_024465421.1 coordinate 12,637,354, forward strand.
TGAACTATGACCACGTAAGAAGATCCGAAGGGTTGTGGGGATTTGGTGAAGGACCAAATAGGATTCCTTTTCATCTTTTCTGGAAAAGCTCAGAGAGAACGTCGGTTGCCGTTGAGGTGTGTGGTCTCAAAGCGGAGGGGTCTGGCCTGGAATGCTGACGGAAAGGGGCTGAGCTCTTTTGCCAGAGGAAATCAGCAAGAACAACCAGCTGGAGACAAGTCATAAAATTGAATGTGACAGCGAAGAGCAGGGGCATGCCCTGTGAGGCAGCGAGTCAAGGCGTGAGTCTGAGGGCAAGGAGGAGACTGACACGAAGCCTCAGGGAATGACGGAGGCATCTTGAGGCCCTGAGCTGGTGCCCTCCTCTCTGAAGGGAAAACGGAGTGAGGTGATGGTGGGATAATTTATTGAGCCTGTCTGAAGCACCTGCCTTTCACATGTGCCCTTACGTGTGTCGTTTATTTATTTGTCACATTAAGGCTGCATTAAAAGCCTTCTCTCAAATTCAGAGGTTTCAAATAACATTTACCTGCTCATGTGTCTACGGGTAGGCTGGGTTGTTCCTGATCTAGATCAGGATCTCTTAAGCTTAAAATTCTGACGTTTTAGGACAGCGGATTCCTTCTTAAGGGACTGTCCTGTGCTTTTTACGATGTTTGCAACGTCCCCAAAGGCTTCCTTCTTGAAGTCCACAGCTTCTAGTGGTGACAACCAAAGATGTCCCTACATGACTAAATGTTCCCTGGTAATGTAAAAATCACTTTCGTGGTGTAGGCATGAGCTTGAACTAGGCTCTTCCAGCCGTGAGTCTAAGCTTAAAGTTAGGCCCAGGACTGCTGTGTGTGTCTTTGGTCTTTTTAGAACCACCTGGATGCCTAGAATTCCTGGAGCTCTCATGAGGGAATACAAAAGCAAAACGGAATAAGTCTACCCATGCATAACACATTTGAAGTCTTTGGTTATGTCAGATCAGCTTCTGGGTGAAGCATCACATGGTCAAACCCAACATTATTGGGGTAAGGAAACAGATGGTGTCCCTAAGAAAGAGAGATGGGAATGAATATTAACGGAATAAGTCAAACCATCACAGCCATCAAGAGCATTATTGCTTAAAATTACAGAAAATCGTCAGAAGTTCTTCACCTTTTATCTCGGCTGATCCTAGAAGGGACCAGGAAATATGATACAATAAAAGGGAGGTGAGAAAATGAGAAGGACATGGGTTCTGACAGCTGTCTACTTCAGAAAGAAAAACTTCCATCTTTCCACTTAAAGCTGTGTTACTCGCCATGTTACTCCAAAGGGGAGAGAGCTGAGCTACAATGAAGGAAAACAAACAACAACTCCCAAAACCCACTGACTTGCAATCAATAGACTTGAGTTCTAGTTCTTACTTAGCTACTTACTAGCTGTTGAATTTAAGGCAATTATCTTCACTAAAACTTGATTTTCTCATCATAAAATGAAGCTACACCAGTTTCTACCAAATAGAGTCGACGTGAGGGTTCAATTACATGACACACTTAAAATGGATGTGATGGAACGTGACCAAGATGACCCCAGTGGCTCCCTCGCTCCCTTGACACACATAGTGCACCTTACATAAGAGATGAGACCCCATTCCCTTCAGTCTAGACTGACCTCAGTGACTTACTTGACTAATCGGGCAAAAATGATGCTCTGGGACTTCTGAGACTAAGTCACAAGAAGTCTTGTAGCTTCTGCCTGGACCATTTAGACTATGTGCTCTTGAGATACAGTCCTTCTCAGAAGCCAGCTTCCCTGCTGCAAGAAGCCCAAGCCATATGGAAAGGCCAGATGCGGTCACTCTGGTTGACAGCCCCAGCCGAGTTCACAGCCTACAGCCAGCATCAACTGCCAGCCCTGTGACGGAGCATCTTAGCCATCCCCGCTGTAGGACCTCCACACAATGCACTCCAGCTGAAATCTGACTGCAACTCAATGAGAGATGTTAAGCAAGAATTGTCACAAAGTTGGCTTAAGCAGCAAAAGTTTGAGGTTGTGTGTTGCATAGAAATAAGTGAGTGCTTCCCAAACCCATGTAGAAGTTGAGTCCCAAAGTTTTATTCAAAGAGTTCTAAGGGGATAAAAATCCAATCCAATTATGATGTTTAGAGGTGGATTCTTAGGATTGGGTTCAGTTAGCTCATAGGAAGAAGTCTCCATAACTGAATGCCAATGATTTTTTCAGGAGACAGCTCTAGACAGACAGGTACACTCTATCACTTGCCATCTGGTGCCTGGCCTCATCTGACCACCCTGCAAGAACATTGTCACCAAGAAGCCAAGCCAAAGGGGCTCTTCTGATCTTGGACTATGAACCTCCACATCCATGAGCCAAAAATAATCCCCTTTTGCTTTACAAAGTAGCCTAGAGCTGCCAGAGTGAATAATTATGGCCTATGCCATTCAGTCCCAATTTGGCCTGGAAAGAACCACCAGCTCCCTGTAAGTGGTTTGTAAAGGGGACTCCCATAGAGGCTTGCCAGTTTTAGCAAATAAAAACACAGACTAGCCAGTTACACTTGAATTTCAGATAAATATTAGCAAAATCTTTGTGTGCAAATATGTTACATACAGTATTTGAGATTGTTATAGTAAAAAATATTTTGTCATTTCTACCAACTTCATATTTAATGAGGCATTCCATATTTTGTTGCACAGGAAAAACCATGCCCCAATAACTAGCCCCAGGAGTTGGAATGACATATACAGAGCCAATATATCTCCCTAGCTACAGTTATCACTTCTAGATATTCATGTCACAGTGAGCACAAACTTCCTGCTATCCAGAAAGATAAGTAGCTTGAGTTAAAGATTCACCTTTGCAATGTTGACCCATTGATATGTTACTGCAGCACAACATGGCTTATTCAGCCAGTCTGAATAGACACAGGATAAGAAGTAGATGCTAAAACACGTGACATCCCCCACAAAAAGAAGAGCCGTGATATTTCTATACCTCATTCATTGTAGTAAAAGATGTGTTTCTCCACCCCTAGTGTTCAGTCTTGTATTGGCTCATTTTATTATTTGTATTAATTTATTTTTATTTATTTCCCTTCCCCCAACTGCTCAGAAACCTGGAACTTAATGCAGGAATTCTACCTGGGTAGTAAAGACACAGATATTTGAGCCATCACCTCTGTCTTCCAGGGTGTGTATTAGCAGGCAGCTGGAGTTGGAAGTGGAGGTTTAAACCCAGGCATTCTAAGATAGGATATAGTCATTCTGAGCAGAAACCCAGCCACTGTGTTCAATTTTGGTTTATTTTGAAGAGACAGAGAACTGGGTTGTTGTCAAGAGGTAAATACATGTGTCTGGAAGCTCCTTGTTGGCTGCCAGGGGTGGAAGGGTGGGAGGCTTTAAGTCAGGTCGATGAAAGACACTACAGCTGCTAGCACTATTTAGAGCACAGTACACGCTTCCCATCCCTCCGGGTGTTTAAACACACCATGCTGAAAATCATTCCCTTTTCCTAGATGAGAAAAACAAGGCCTGGAGAGGCTAAAACAGCAGCCCTAAGCACGGTGAGTCAGTTGCATTGTCCCAACCTGCTGGATTTAGAATGTTCAAAATGTGAAAGCTTTTAAAGACTTTCAGGTTGAATGCGAGATTTTAGAAAGCAGCTGGATAATTTTACAGCGTGTGTAACCTGCTGCTAAGATGAATGCAATCAATCTAAAGGCCTCGGAAAATCACCACAGTCCACCGTACAGTGTCAGGGTTTCTTCAGTCGGCAGCAGGCATGGGGATAATCACAGAGCCCCACGTTCAGTTATGGTCTCTCTAACAGACAGCAGAGAACAATGGAGAGAGCGAAATCAACTTGAACACCAAGAGTACTTCTCCACGACAGCAGCAGGGAGGAAGGTGAGTGAGAAGTCACACAGTCCTCCTGACTGAAGGCAGAGAAATAGAGCGAGGGAGTGGGATGGTGGAGGCGGGTGTGAAAGCAGAGAACGCCTTTCTAAAGGTATTCAAAGGAGGTGATTTCACAGCCACGCTCAGAAGCAAACCTGATGCTTTTTAAAAATGCTGTATGGAGGTTCTTCTTTTTAACTAGGACTGAAGCCATGATCTTTTGCTCCAGTCCATGGTGAACATCAGCTAATTTCTGTTCATACAGTCTTGACAAAACACACTGTAATGAGCTGGGGATTCCAGGAAACCCAGTCAGGGGAAGGATGCTGGCATTTACGATCGGCCATAGGCACTGCGTTGGCCAGCCTTTGTCACCATAACAAGATACTCAGGGCTGGCTAACTCCGTTAGGACAAGAGGCTGTTTGAGCTCACTGCATTGTAAGTTCAAGGGCATGGTGCTTATATTAGCTCATTCTTGCAAGGGTCCACTTGGTTGCATTATATCACAGTGGAGGTTAACGGCGGGAGCAGGTGTGAGGCTGAGGAGCACATTTCAAACCAGGAAGCAGAGAGAGAGAAGCTGGGCAGAGCCAGGCTCAGGATTTTATAACCAGGGACCCGGAGAAGAGGCCTCAGTCACTTCCAAGGTTGACACCTCCCACGGAGAGCCACCTCTTAAAAAGATGCATCGCATTCTGGGGACCAGACTTCCAGCACATGAGGGCAGCGCACTCACTGTCCAAACAACAGGTGCTACACTGGGAAGAGTTCAGGTCTCCTCACTGAGTCCTTGTCACAGTTCTCAAAGGTCTGTTTGCTTGTTTCTAAATGAGGAAAGCGAAGCTCAAAAGCTGGAGTAACCTGGTCCAACAGTGAAGGAAAGAGGCTCCTGCCCCCCAAATCCATGCTCTCTCAGTGACTCCACGAAGCAGCCATGTGACAATCAACAACGGCAACTCTAGAACTTTCCAGAGATTTGGGGGAAAAAGACGAAAAGAAAGTGGAAACTCCAGGATTTCAGAGAAGGCACAGGGCTGACCGGATCAGGCACAAATTCAAGGAGAAAATGGTACTCTCAACTGAGCATATATTTCTTTTCTTATTTTCTGAAGCATCAGAGAGTTAATCATACAACTAACTCGGGCTTATCACCATTGCTGGTCTGTCTATGAACTCATTTCTTATTTTTGTTAGTATTTTATTTATATAAGGTGAGCACATTTCATGTATTTTACAATGCAGATTTAGGATCACAGTAACACCGTCCACCTCACCTTCTCCCACCTGTCTCCCACCTGTCCTTCTCCTTCCTTATTTTTGCTGTTTTTGTTTTTGTTGTTGTTGTTGTTGAATTTCTACAATGGCATGATTTCAGTTCCCTTCAAAGTCACAGGCCTAACAATCCATTCAGTGAAGAATTTAACAAACAGCAAGCAGACAAAAACCCCCACACTGTTCCTCAAGAGTATAATAGACAAAGGCTGTAAAATAATCAACTCTCAAAACATCCACCTTGCTCATACAGATTATATTTTTGTACCTACAGATCAGGGAAATTTGTCTTTGGGGAACTGGGTTATTTCACTAAGCACCATGGGTTTCAGTTGCATCCATTTTTGTTGCAAAAGATGTGATTTCATTCTTTATGGGTGCATAGTATTCCACAGAATGTGTACGTTTATGTAGGTGTCACATTTTCTTTATCCAGTCATCGATGGATGGACATATGGGTTGATTCCATATTCTAAAGTCAGCTGTGCAAAAAACTCTCACACATGTTGACTTCATCTCATTTGGGTAAATTTCCAGGATTGGGATGACAGGGTCATATAGCAAATCCTATTTTCAGATTTCTAAGGACTCTCCATACTGTCTTCCATAACGTTTGCACTGGTTCACACCCCCACCGGCATCTATTGTTTTCTGATTTCTGTGTGACAGTCATTCTAAATGAAGAGAGGTGAACATTCATTGGACGGTTAAGGATCCTAAGCCGTTTTTCCTGTGTCTGTTGCCCATCTGTATTTCATCATTTGAAAATTACCTGTTTATGTCCTTTAACCATTTCTTAACTAGGTTGTTTTGTTGTTGTTGAGTTTCCTGAGCTTTTCATAGATCTCTGGGTATTAATCCGTTGTCATTTGCAGAGTTTGCAGATCTTTTCTCTCCTTCTGTTGGCTGCCTCTTCCTTTCGTTGACAGTTTCCTTTGCAGTGCAGAAGCATCTTAGCTTGATGTAATCCATTTGTCTAATTTTTTTCTACCATTTCCTATGTTTCTGGGTCTTTTCCAAGATGCCTCTGCCTGTGCCACTACATTGTAAAGTTGCCCTGATGTTTTCCTCCAGTAATTTGAGGGTGTCGGGTCTTAGATTTAGATCCTTGATTTATTTGGAGTTGACTTTTGTATAAGGTGTAAGGTAGGGATCTTATTTAAGATTTCTGTATGCGGAGATCCAATACATTTTTTCTTCATTCCCCTCTACAAAATGTAATCCACTAATATATTTATGTCTTTTGGCTTGAGTCTGCCTATAAAACTACTGCTTTGCATGTGATTTTTTTTTTGAATGGCAGTCAAGCGTTTTCTGACTCTACTTGAGGCATCTGTGCTCCATATCAGTGTTTGGTTCAAATTTCAGATCTTCCTGCTCATGTATATCCTGGAAGGCAGTAGGTGGTGGTTCAAGCACTTGGGTTCCTGCCTCCCGCACAGGCGTCTTGGCATGAGTTCCAGGTTCCTGACTTTGGACAGGCCCAACCATTCCTGTTAGGGGCATTTAGGGAATAACTCCACAGATGGAAGATCTCTCTGTGTCTGTCTTTCTCCCTTTCAAATAAATGTTGCTGAAATTTACCTAAATACAGCATTATGCTAAACGCTTCAGTCTCTTATTGTGTTTTTCAGTGAGAACTATGCTTCTAAGGTCTACCCGTGTTGTTCTGTGCTCTTCTACACTGCAGATGCCATGTGCTGCGGGAACTACATGTTGGACATCCACCCATGTACACCCATTTTACCAGCGGTGAACAAGGAGATGCTCTCCCCATCACCATAGCTGCAATTACTCCTTGTCCTTGTATCTTTTTGCAGAACTTCATGAAAAATATTTCTGGGCGGCATGCCCAGGAAGGGAGCACTGAGGCTTATCATGTTCAATTTGACACAAGTTTTGACTGCTCTTCAGGACTGCCCCAGTCCAACTTTCTAATAGCACTGTGTGCGGAAGCTCCTTGATCTCCTCATTCCAACAACGTGGCAGTTTTCCAATTCTGGCTAATCTAAGAGGTGTGAATGGTATCTCAAATGGTGCCAATTTTAGCATCTCTAGCTACAATCAAATTCATATAAAACATAGTTTTTTAAAATTAGTCTAATATTTCTATTTTGTTATTTTTATCCCTTTTTCTTTAAAGGATGCAGTGCAATATTTAACACAAGTACACAGCATAAACTGATTAAGTCTGGGAATTAGCATCGTTAGCATTTCCATGTTCATATCTTCTCTTTCTACTTGTTTTTAAACACATACTGTGAACTGTAGATGCCGCACTCTGCTGTGTAACTCTAGAACTGACTACCATTGAACTAAGGGAACAGAGATTCTTACAAGGGTTGCTGTTTTATAGAAGATTGGAGAAATTCTTCCCACTAGTCTAGGGGAACTTTAAGGATACTTTATAATTACTCAGGGCTCTGGGTGGAAAAACAACAACATTGAAATCTAGAACATTGAAACGCTTGAGTATGTGTCTCGCATGGCAGAGATTACCAAGGCAAGAAATGAACAGAAAGATTTGTCCCAGTGCAGTGGAAACAAATGTGAAGGTGCCCCATGGTTTCCATAACCTAGGACACCTGGTATTTACACGGTAAAAACAAGCCCAGTCAAGATGAGTTCAAAGTCTAAAACTCACAAGACATACCAGGAAGTGAAAAGACATGATGAAAAGGCAATGGGTTTTCCCCAAAGCTTGCCACAATCAGGCAATTTAAAAGATGTCATAAAGTACGTGTGTTTAACATAATCAAAGAGATGAAAAAAAAATAGCACCTTAAAGGAGGTGGCAAAAAGAAATAAGCCAATGTTAAGTTTTGCAGGGAAAATGTTAGCCTTTCCAAACTAAGAAATCCATGCCCTTAAAAAGATGAGAAAATGGAGAGGACACAGAGGAGACAGTCTCAGGTTCAGCACACAGAGATTGAAGGAAAGAAAACAGGGGAGAATGTTGAGATGGGAGAAACGCATTAGGAGGTGTCACACGTGTCTAACAGCAGGTGCTTGAAGAAAGAAGTAGAGAGAATGAAGAAAGAAATGTCCACAGGGCTAAATGGCTGAGAGTTTTAAAGTCTTTAATCCTCAGAATGTAGAAGTAAAATGTTTTCTGATTTAAAAGAAAATTGTTAAGGAGAATGATGGTTACTAAAAGCTGGGTCAGGGTAGTGTGTGTGTGTGTGTGTGTGTGTGTGTGTGTGTGTGTGTGTGTGCATGTTGGGGGATGTTTGGAGATGTTGGTAGATAGAATGCAAGATTTCGGGCAGATAAGAGGAAGAGATTAAAGAGATCTATAGTATAACATGGTGACTACTGCTAACAACAATAGGAATTGTACTCTTGAAAAATAACAAATGAATAAATAAAGCAAACCCGTATATGGGTCCACAGAACAGCAAAGATACTGTGAAAAGCAAGCAGGGAAGTGGATGGTTAAGATTCAGAGCAGGTCTCTCAATAACACAAAATCCAGAAGATGCTGGAAAGATCCCTCCCAGGATCTGAGGCAGAATAACTGCCAACACAGAATTAAACCAGTCACTGAGAGGGAAGGCAAAATAGAGACATTTTCATTGCCAAACAAAAAAAAACCAAAAAAGACAGAATCTACCAAAGAGAAAACTGCAGAAAGTAACTGAACTCAGGAGGAGGAAGTGGTTGAAAGAAATAGTGGAAATAAGAGGATTAGAAACACTGTAAGTAGAGATGCACATGGTATTGTATCCTCACATCTGCATATGATAGTCTCCATTCCACAGTTACTATACATACTGTCAAATGAAAAGCCACAAAACAAAATCAACACCTGGAAGGAAAACAGAAATTTACAACGCCATGAAGTTAAGTAACATGCTACTGGATACTCTACTTACAGATCAAAGATGGACTTTCAATGAAATTGTTAACTATATCTTGACAACACGATGCTGGACACTCTGCCACTGTCCATGCTCGCAATGATGGATGTGTGACTGTTTATGAAGAACTATACTATACTAATAATATAGTGGAACTCAGTCGGGGAGAGGAAGCAACTTGGGGACAAGGTAATGGAAATCCCAGGGCTTGTGGAACTGTATCATAAAATGATGATAATAATAATAAAAAGAAGTAAAAAAGAAGAAAAAACTGGATGGAATGACAAAAGAGAACATGTTCACTGTTTTTAGGAAAGGAAATAAGCATGAGATACTTGCATCCCCTAGAGGAATGCTGGAGTTCCAGTTCTGGCTCTACTTCCAACCACAGGTTCCTGTCAATGTACACTGGCAGGCAGCAGGTCCCTGGGGACTGGATCCCTGACTCCCAGCTCCTAACTTCAGCTGCACCTGGCTGTTGTGGCATCTGGCAAACCAGAGGATGAGAAATCTCTTTGGTTTGACTTTATTTCTCTATCTCTCTCTGATACATACATATGTGTGATTCTCTGATAAATAGGATAAGTAAATGAATGTTTAAAAGACATTAATGAAGGTACCTCAGAAAGTTCATGGACAATGAAACATAAAGATAAGCCTATTTTAGTATCAAAAAGATTCAAAATCCATGCATATGTAAGGTCTTCAAATATTCATGAAAAAAGCAAACTGTTAAGAAATCTATGCATAGGTTTTAAGACTCAGTTTTGCATCAAAATAAATTTATCTTTCGATTCCATCTTCCAAGAACTTTTTTTTATCAGTGTGCCAAGGCTCTTGCATCATCTGGGAAGAAGGTAAAATATTGATAAGTCAACACTGTGAGAATAATCACTTAGGAATGTCAACACATTTGGGGCAGAGAGTAAGTTGCCACTTGAGATACCCACACCAGAGTGCCTGAATTCAAGTCCTGGTTCTGTTGCTGATTTCAGCTTCCTGCTCCTATGTACTTGAGCAGGCAGAAGGTGATGGTTCAAGTATTCGGGTCCCTGTTGTCCACATGCGGAACCTGGATTGAGCTCCAGGCTCCCTGCACTGGCCTGGCTCTGCAGTGATCAGCGTAAGCATTTAGGGAATAAACCAATGAACAGAAGATGTCTCTCTAACTCTCTATTTCCAAGAAAATTAAAATCAGTAAGATGTATAATAATGTAAACAAAATAGACAACTTCAAAAGTAGTGGAGGAAGAAAATGAAGTCAGCGAGGCTTCGAGGTGACTTGTGGCTTGGAGCAGAGGAAGAGATTCCAGGAGCACCAGAGAGAAGGCAATCACCTCACAGGTGGGCAGGATGGAGGGGCAGGTCATGGCCGCAACCATCACTCTGTCATGCCCTTCAACCTGCAGCTCCTAAAGCTGTTGCTGCTGCCAGTACAGCCAACAGTTCGCGGTCAGCCCTCAGCTGCACACTGACACCCTCAGCAAATTCCCATTTTGGTGAGCTCCTCTTGGTAAACTGCAAAAGCGGGTGACAGCTCTGAAATGATGAAGGTTCTTTGCCAAGCAAAGAATATGCAGACTGGGCCAGAGGTGACCCCTCTAACATGCCTATGCAGAAAATCACGTGGAACGAATTTAACCTAAGGAGTCTTGAAGGAATCTTGTGTTCTTTGACCCAAGGAAGGCCACACTCCTCAGGCAAAGCTACCTACGGAATCCATTTGCTTTTCTTTTTAAGTCACGTGCCTGTCACCCTCAAAAGTAAAAGCCAGAATTGATTTAATGTCAAAGATGACACATGCACAGCCACCATTTTAAGCTTCTTACACAAGCTTGATGTTGGTGGCATTAGCATTAAACTTTCCTGATAAGTAAAGTTAAAGACAACTTTTTCGTCTGATTTTGCACAGCTTGGAGTTCAGATTTTTTTTTTATCTTGCTGGGAAATGACCGTTGACATTGACATTTAAAAAGCCAAGGAGAAGAGGCATAGGTGGCTCTTGGGCAAGATCACATTCGTATGGCACAGATTTGTAGGCACTCAGCTTCCATGGCAATCAAATCAGTTCCCACACAGAACACTGCATGTGTGTATTCACAGCTTTGTGGAGGATGAGAGGGGAATATAGCTTTCATCATCTTCTCAGAGAAATTTATGGACAAAATGAAAGTAAGAAGCAACAAGACATTCATTCTAAGCAGCAAAAGCAGCAGGTGGGGAGGGGGGACAGATCAGAATCTTTAGGTGAAGGGGGAAAATGTGTGTCATCTCAATGGGACAAAAAAGCTTCAATATGCTGTCTTGAATTGAAGAGAAGGAGTAAAGTTACTGCTACCCAGGAGGGAAAATTTCACAAAACTCCCAGAAAGTTACCTATGTGGCAGCTTTTGTGCTGAAAAGAAAACAATGCCGAGAAATGCAGCTCAAAGGTGTGATTTAATTTATCGAAAGTGATTGACAGGCCATTCAAAATTACAACTATTCTGAAGCTATAGGCAGGTGGGAACACTGTTATTTATACTCCTCCTTCACTACTTACACCTTTGTTCTTGTCAAGAGCACCTTCCAGATTGCCTAAGTGGGTTTCATTCTTTCCTGGATTTGTCACTCTGAGCCAATAGTCTGATGGGCTCTGAGTGGGTGCCTGTGAGCTTTGCTGAGCCCTGCCCTGCCCATGTGGTGCCAACTCTAGTGCAGGCATTCAACAGATATTTATCCACCTCTACATGACTCACACACTCTTCAAGGTCCAGAAGGCACAAGCACAGATAAGCAGTCATGCACATGTGGTTTAAGGATGCCCAGGACAATTAGGGACTGGGTCATACAGTATTGCCAAGGTCTTCAGTGAGGGGATGTGCCATGCTCTTCACAGTTCAGCACAGGTCACAGGGAAGGGAGACGGGGGCAGCCTGTGTTGTGCAGGTTGAACTCTGCATTCAGGGGGTAGGGTCGGGTTTTCACATCTGGGTAGCAAGGATAGCACTCAGCAAGGCCAGGACTTCGTGGTGCAAAAGGAAGGCAATGACAGACAAACAAGATTTCCCAGGGGGAAAAACAGCAATGCTTTAGATGCTTCCCCAGGCTGCATGAAGTACTAACCACCTGGAAGACACCTGTGCAGTCCTCGCCACCACCCAGCACAAGGAAGAGCTGCCTTCCAACAGCTGCTTGCCTTGGCACACCACAGTCTTCCAAACAAATTGCCTCCTCACTCCATCACACCTTTGCCCTTCTCCACAACCCCTGCCCTTTCACAAATGCAGCTCGAGGAACGTCTGCGGCTGAGTTCCAGCAGCTGTAGACACCTAATCGATAGCTTTTCATAACGATTTTCTCCCCAGCCAGGACTCTGGCCCCAACTATTCAGCTATAACATACCTGGGTTGAACTAAACAAGGACATCAAACCAGCCAAAGAGGTGATCTGTCATTTAGGATTTTGAAGGGCTCTTTCTGCAGCTGCCGCAGGAGGAGAAACCTCTCCCAACTGTTAAAATTGCTCCTTGGGTGCTGGGGGGGGGGGCAACCCATTGCACCTGAAGACTGGTGTCCAGTAGGTCAGCTCCAAACATATTCCAAAAGCATCCAGAAAGGGGTCATTCAAAATCCCATGGGATATTACATCATGAGCCTGACTCGCACAGGCAGACTCATTCAACAAGATTCGAGAACTTGATCAAAGACCTTTGCATCCATTTTCTGCAAATTTAGCTCTTTACACACAATCCCAACAATTCTTGCTGCTTGTTTACTGTTTTTCTTTATAATCCACCCACCTTCCTTTATCTACATTTATTATTTGTTAAACTCTAAAACCTTGCCAGTTTCATAAATGCAAAATCAACATCTCTTGGCACAGATATCAACATAAAAAACACGGAAAAAAATGTAATAGGCCTAATTGTAACTAGCATGTTAGAGAGGTGCTAAAAACCTAGTAGTAACACCAAGCTGACTCTTTATCCTTCACTCAATCAGAATGAGTAATTGAAAAGGAAATCACATTGTCACCATGCACCTGATAGATGTAGCGTGAGGGTGTGTCATCTCCTGTCACCTAAAACCACCCAGTTAAAGGCAGGTTCTCCACTCAGGATACACAAATCCAGTTGAACTCTCCAGTGAAATAAAAACCTAACTCTAGAAGTGCACAAGTCATTGGTCAAAGGTCAAAGACAAGCTGTCGAAATTGCTGGAACCAGATCAGAGATTTCTCTACTCAAGACTAGAAATCCTTAGACACCCACTAGTGAACAGTAGCAGACAAAACTCTCCTCTCGTCACGCTACAGGTCTCCTGAGCCTCACTTCACTCGCTTGGATCAGACAGGCTGATGTCAACAGGCCAGCAAGACTCAGCCATCTTCTTCTGTCCAAGGCACCGTGGGGTAGCAGAGCCCCAGAAATAGCTGGCTGGTGTGGCACGGAGCCACTACTCACAGGAACAAAGGAAAGTAAAAGCAAGATAAGATAAAAATTTTTACTTAACAGTTAGCTAGTAATGCCAGCACAGAAAGCATCTATATAGTCCTTGCTCTAGGCTTGGTCTTCTAAACTGTGTACTTGCTAATTCATAAAATCCTCACACTAGCCCTAATAGGCCAGCATAATTGCAACCCCTGCTTCACACATGGGAAAATGAGGTGCAAGCTAGTTAATTAAATTGACACAGCTAATAAGTAGAAGAGTCCAGAGTCGAACTCAGAGCAAACTGGCTTCAGGGTCAATGATTTTCATTTAAATAATAGAGAAGATTATATCACCATCTAAATGGGGAGAACAAACCAGTTCACTTGGATAGGAAAAATATTAATTCAGTTGGCATTAACCTCTATCACACACACAATGGCCTGCAACAAGAGACCCACATTTTCAAAGATGCTTTAAGAAAGATTTCGCCTTAAAAATTACAATTCAGCCAAATTATCGCTCATGGGGAAGAAAAGCAGGAAGCAGTCTTAAACTTGCCAGAGGCTCAGGTTAAAACATTAACCTGCAAGAGACAAAGTTACAGGGCAGGTATTTGGCACAGTGGTCCACATACTAGGATGCTTGCATCCCATATCGGAGTGTGCTGGCACCCCTCTGATTCCAAATTCCTGTTCATACACCTCCTGGGAGACAGTGGTGATGGCTCAAGCACTCAGGTCTCTGCCACCCCCCGGGAGGCTTGGATGGAGTTCCAGGTTCCTGGTTTTGGTGTGGCTCAGTGTTATCTGTTCTAGGCATTTGGGAAATGAACCGGCAGATAAGAGGTCTCCATCTCTTAGCCTTTCAAATAAATCAATATATGTAGAAAAAAATATATATGTATTTAATAAAAGTCCATCAACTGGTTGCAAGCAATAAAAGCAAACAACTAAACCTAGGTAACAATTAATGGAAAAAGAAAGATGAGGACTAGAAGCAATGGAGACGTGGGTTGTTTGGTGTATTTAGGAAACTCAAGGATACCATCCCACGCAAAGTTTAAAATCAAATACACGCTGCATGAGATGACTCAGTAACTGCACCCAGAGGCAGATCCGCAGCCAGAGCCACTGTACTCACTCTTCCGCCCCTCCTCTGTGACCACTGTGGACATCCCTTTCTTTCGCTCTCAGCTACAACGTTTTTGCTCAATTATTCTACATTATGAATCTCTTTTTCATGGAAGAGAGTATTCTCTTGTCTGATGGTTCACCCTCCCACAACAGCCAGGGCTGGGCCAACTCACAGCCAGGAGCTGGGAATTCAATCCAGTTCTGCCCATATGGATGACAAGTTCTTGAGCCATCACCTGCTGCCTCCACAAGGATGCATTACAGAAAGCTGGAGCCAGGGACTGGAACCAGGGATTGAACCCCAATACTTTGATGTGGGGCTGTATCTCACCCAGAAGTTTCACCATCAAGTCAAAAATTTGACCTTAACCATCTCCTGTTTACTGTCTCCACCTTAGCACTTCTGTCATTTGTTTCTTGCAGAATTTATTCAATTATTTATTATGAAAGCAGAATGACAGAGAGGGAGGGAGAAGCACACACACACACACACACACACACACTGGTTCACGCCCCAAACAGCAGCAACAGGAGGGGCTGGGCCAGGCTGAAGCCAGAAGGACTCAAATACTTACATCATCATCTGCTGCTTCCCAGGCACCTGAGCAGGGAGCTGGATCAAAAATGGGGTAGCAGGACTCCAACCAGGTACTCCAATATGAAACGCAGGTGTCCCAAGCAGCAGCTTAACCCACTGAGCCACAATGACTGCCCTGCTGCCCTCCACTTCTATGGCTTGTTCTTAGTGTTTGGGAAAAGTGCTACCCACAGGATTTCACGATTCCATATCCCTAGTAGTTTATACATCTTTTAAATGTACAAACACATGAACAGTATTTTATATTTATATTAGATGTTAGCTTTTACCTAATTCTTTCTCAATATCCTGAAGATGCTTGTGCCTTGTGCATATTAAACAAACAAACAAATGAAAAACCTCATGGTTGTATTCTTTCTCATTTCTAACTTCGCTTATTGTTACTATTTTTGGGGGGTAGATACCATAGACATTTGCCTATTTCAATTGGTTTTTACAAGAAAATTTACTTTTAAAAAATCCATGTTACCATTTTCCTCCATTCATTAATTGCTGGTCCTGTTTTTTTCCTAAGTGATTTCTTTGATTCTTTATGTTTACTTTAATCACTCCTTTAGCACTTGGGGCGGACTCCTTTGTCAATTCATTGTCTTCATCTGAGAAAGCAGCCAAGTTGCTACTGAGCCTAGCTTTGGCTACATCTGAGTAGTTCCGACAAGTAAAGCACACGGTATTGTTAGTTTTGACGATGTGCACAATGACAGTTTTGAATTTTTTTTCCCCCTGAGTGATTGGCAGGTGCAATTTTAACTCCCAAGGTTATCCATTTTGTGATATGCAAGACATAGCAATATAAACATGTTATTTGGTAATATGAAAGTATAGAAAAGCAGAGAGAGCCCAAGAATTGAAAATTGGTTGCCTCCATTAAGCAGGAATCAGAATGCAGGGGATTGAGACAGTGGGCTGCTCCTTTGTGTTAGGCCTTGGGATGCTATTTCACTGTTTACTATGGAGACATATTGTGTTGACAGACGTTAATATCACAAACATAGTGGAATATTGGGAGAGAAGCAGATTTGAAATCCCTGTGCAACATTACCTTTTGTCACATCTTTGCCCAGATATAAAGATACTAATTAAATATGCAGAGGAAGGCTGGTGTGGTGGCCCTGTGGATTAAGCTGCTGCTTGCATGGAATTTCAAGTCTCAGCTACTTCCAATCCAGCTCCCTGCTAGTACACTTAGCAAAGCAGCAAAACATGGTCCAAATGCTTGCACCCCTACATCCACACGGGAAACCCAGAAAAAAGCTCCTGGTTCTTGATTTTTTTTTGGAAGAATCTTTCTCTCTCTCTCTCTCTCTCACTCAGTGTGTAAATCTGCCTTTCAAATACACAAATTAATTTTTTCAACAAAATGCAAAAAGCTGGCATGCTTGTGGCCTTGAGGTTAAAGCTCTCACTTGGATGCCCTTCTCCCCATAATGAAGCACCTGGGTGGGAGCCCCTGCTCCACAAACAGGTGCTTCTTCTCCCGCCAAGAGGCAGTGGGTGATGGCTCAAGTACTTTGGGTCCCAGCATGCATATGAAAGACCCAAGCTGAGTTCCTGGCTCCAGTCTAGCGCAGCCTCAGCTATTGCAGGAATTTAAGATGTAAACCAATGGAAGGCAATTCTCTCTCCTTTTCTTCTCTCATGAATAAATAAAAAAAAATTTTTTTGAAAAAAAAAATGAAAAGAGAAAACATCCAATAGGGAAATATTGAACTGAAACATTCAGACACCAAACACAAATAAATATTTTTTAAATACCGGTCAAAAATTTTGAGCTTGAAGGAGTTAGTATTGAGGCATGAGGATGGCAAAGATGAAAGGCGTTACTCAGTGCTGAAAAGATTGCGAGAGAAATCCCTTTAAGACTGCTGGTGAAATACACACGCCTTAGTCATATTATCAAAGGGACAGGGAGAAGCTGGCAAGACACGGAAACTTGGAATATTTGTTTTAACACGGGACTAAAAGATGTTTATTTTGGCATATAATTTTTGCACTCCATGCATAGCAGAGATCTTCAAAAAATTCAATCTTTTGCAGCAAATAAATGTATCTTTTAATCCATTTGCACATGAACTTTCTGAAGGACCTCAATTGTATCAAAAATTGATACTACCTTTTTGGCACGCTTATTTCACACAAAAATTTTCCCCTGTGAAAGATTTCTCCTGAGGAGGGAAATTGGGGTTAAATACTGGTTGCTGTCCTTTTCATTTTCTAATAATAAAAGTGGGGACAGTATTAATGACCACTACTAGGCGTTCTGGTTAAGTGGAGCACGCAACTAAAATGAAATGTGGTTTGATAATAGCTACACTAGGAAATCTACAGCCACCTCAAATGATTTTGCAGGTGCAAATTTATTGGCACGCAAAGACCCCCCCATATCAGATGCTAAGTGCAAGCTGTAAAATGGTATATAAAGCTATGCTACATACTGTATATATGGGCCCACAACAGTATAAACTACTATGTAAGACACATTTTTTAAAATATTTTTTTATTGGAAAGTCAGATTTCTAAGGAGAAGGAGAGACAAAGAGAAAGATCTTCCATCTGCTGGTTCGTCCCCAAGTGGTTGCAATGGCTAGAGCTGAGCTGATCTGAAGCCGGGAGCCAGGAGCTTCTTCCAGGTCTCCCATAAAAGTGCAGGGTTCCAAGGCTTTGGGCCGTCCTCCACTGCTTTCCCAGGCCACAAGTAAGGAGCTGGTTGGGAAGTGGAGCAGCCAGGACACGAACAGGCACCCATAAGGGATTCTGGTGCATGCAAGGCAAGGATTTAGCCATGGGTTATGGTGCCGGGCCTAACATATAATGCTTCATATGTGGGCACAAAACAGAATTAGGACAGCAATGACAACTATGAGTACAATTTTGGGCATTTTCTAATTATGTTGTCAGTTTCCTAATTTTTCCATGATGTACAACTTATAAATTAATTTGTGAAAGAATATATTTACACAGTACCAAAAAATATACAAATGTCTAGTGAAAGTCTTTCTCCTTCCCCTGTTTTCCCTCCCTTACTCCCCCAAGGAAGCTGCTGCCATTAGTTTCTTGGGTAACCTTTTCTGATGTATTTACAAATGAAGAAGAACATTTAAATATAAATCATTTCTTTCCCTCTTGGAGACAAAAGGTAGTACATATTTTGTTTCCACTTTCATATTTTTCTTTTAAAATAGATTTATTTGAAAGGCAGAGTAACAGAGAGAAGTGCAGAGACCGTGATACCCTGCACGCACTGGTTCACTCCTCCAATGGCTACAACAGCTGCATCTGGGCAAGGTGGAAGCCAGAAGCCATGAACTCCACCAGGGTCGCCCAGATGAGAGGCAGTGACCCAAGCACTTGAACCACGTCACCTGTTACTTCCCAGGACCGTTCGCAGGGAGAGGGAAGTGAAGCAGAGGCAAGGATTCAAACTGGCCCTCTGATACACGCATGGTCATCCCAAGTTGCAGCTTAACCTGCCGCCTCACACTGCCCACCCCGTTTCGTTACTTTTCTCAGCTCAGCCTATATCCTTCGTCATTGGCTATGATCAGTTCTACCACGTGGATGTTTGTTTGTCCGTTTAGTGACTTAGAGATGAATTACCACAGCAAATCCAAGTATCTATTGGAAACCATGATGGTGACGGACCTCAGACACCCTCATACAAACACAGTGAGATCATCACTATTTTTCACATAGGTAAACACGAATAACCAAAACTAACCTCACAATGGACTAAACAGACCAACAGCCACGGAAGAATGGTGAAGCTAAGAAACATGAAACAGGGCTGGGTCTGCCCGATCGCTAGAAATCACACTCTGCGGAGAGATGGCAAAAGCCTGTCGGTCACTGTGTTCTATAGCCACGGGATGCATTTCTAAAAAGAAACTTTTCTTCTTTAATGTTTTTAAAAGACTCATCTTTTAAAATCTTTTAAAAGATTACACACAAAGGTAGACTTGTCATTCTGTTTCATTCTGTGCATTTTAACACACATGGACTCACTTGCCCACCATCACCATCAAGATACACAGCAGGTCCCTCAGGGTGTCTCCATAGAGCACCCTGGAAGAGCCACCTTCATCTGCCTTTATATGACCACCCCCTCCACTGCTCTGAGCCCTGGCAACCACTGACTTGTTCTTCATCGCTTGAGTTTTGCCTGTTTGAGAGTGTCATATAAATGGAAATATACTGCACATAACCTTTCTTTCACTCGGCATAATGCCTTTGAGATTCATCCAAATCATAGTGTTTTTAAGCGGCAATAAACAAAGGTTTAACATAGGTGACTTGAATTGGAATTGTAAACAAACTGTGTTAGCTCTTGGGTCATATATTAGAGAGCAGATATTGGAATTTATCAAATGTAGAGTCCAGATACAAACGATGCAAAAACCAATCTGGGGGAAAAAAAGATCTAAAAATATTGCAGTGTTGGCTCTTTTCCTCCTGTTCTTCATGTCTGCATTCACTTTCCCATAATGCCCCCATCGATTTGCAATTTAAATTGGAATCACAGCTTTTTAAACTACCCAGACTTCGTAATGTCAGCCAGTCTCTCCCAAGCTGTTGATGGGCCATGACAACCATATATGATAAAGTGATATAGTGATATCAAACTCAGAGAAGTCTAGGTTCCTGGTTCAGCATTTTACCATCAGTGATTAAAAAAAAAATAGATGGTTCTTGATATGAATTGAAAGACTAACTTAACTATCATTAGGAAACAATTAGCTCTCCTTTTTCATTCTGTCCAGGTCTCCTGACCACATTATGGACATGATCTTAGTTGCTGAAACGTTGCTAATATCTCTCTAATACTTTTTGGTGTCCTTCTTCAGCACAGAAAGAGGCTGCCTGCCACACAGGGCGGGAGCAGCAGTATCTGGCTGGAGGTGAACTGTACTGTTGGGTTCTCACTGCTTTTGCCTTTATGACCCCTTTCCATTTCTGGCAAGAGAAGGAAGCCCCACTTAGGATAAGGGTAGAAAGTTTCACGTTTAAGTGAATATAGTGGAGTCAAAGGTCTAAGTGAACTTGACTAGATCATAAAGTCAATGACATTTGCATATCCTCTCCCAAAGTGTCCATGATGAAAAAGACTAGGCACGGATGTCAATATTTTGGACACTGAAATAATCTTGTCCTTTAATTCCTCTTTCCCTGAACTTTTTGAAGGACCCTCCTATACCCAAAACACAAAAGGCTGAAGGCTGGGAAACAATGTGTCAGATTTTACAGAGAACTTTGATGGCTGTACATTTGATAAAGCTTACAGACAGACTGCCTAGGAAACAAAGTAAAGCCTGTATGATTTCCCAGCTCCTCTGCCAGTGGCTCAACTATCCAGCCTCTCAACCCTTATCATGCAAGCAAACTTTCCTTTGCATCAAACCATCACTCTGTTTGAAAGGGAATTGTGTCATCTGTGATATTATCTTTGTAGATATTGGTTCTCTGGAAAGGCAGCTGCCTTCTCTGCTCGAGCACTTTTTTTTTTCCCTCCAGCTTCCTCTGCTGACCAATCTAGCATCCTTCAGTCACTCTGCAGGTGCCAATCACCAATCAAGGCTAAACAGAAACTCTTCTAGGCTGATCTTTATGACCCACCTCTGTTCATCCCATAGCCTCTCCTTGTCAACAAGAGTGGCCTGCAAGTGGGACCCCCATCTCAATCAGACCACCAGAATCAGAGAGGCATGAATTCCTGCACCGGCAACATGAACATCAGAGCACCTCTACCTTGCTTGGATAACTGATGAAAAGAGAACAATTGGAAGGATGGCGAGACTCTGAGCTGTTCTGAAGGTGGTCTTGTGAGCTGGGCAGTGATGGACAGTGGAGAGCTTCCATCCCCTGGAGAAGCAGGATGGAGCAATGCCACAAACTCACAATCCTATGTTCTGCGGGCATGTCCATGAGTGACAATAAAGCATGGGGAGAGAGTACAGGCTCCTTCCCGGAAGTCCACATCCATAACTAAATGAGTTCCCCATCTTGGCTGTAGATTCTGCTCATCACTGGCTCAACTGGTAAGATCCCCATTTTCTTCACATCGACAAACGTCCACACTATGACAGGGAACATCTCTTGTCTTCCCTGCTTGGCCAAGGACTTGTTGATGACACACTTCCTTAAAACATGATCCTGGAAGGGCAGTCCACAAGAACAATAATAAAATCGAACATGTGCTTACTGCACCCAATCACCACAACAGCCCACTGGGTGGGAAAGCATGCAAGCATCCTTCCCGCTCCTCATATACGAAAAACAGAAGCTTAGAATCACGAAAATCATGAAGCTACCTATCCCACAGCAAATAAGTGGCAGGAGCGGGATTAAATGCCAGCAGCGCCAGTTTCACAGGCCTACTGTGTGCCATGAAAGATTCCAGGTTATACCCAGTCCACCAACTTATCCTCTATGGTCTAAAAATGTCCTGGAAAAGTTGTGAATTGGGGAGAGACAATTACACATTGAGCACTTTTTTTTTTTTTGAAGAATGTCATATCTGAAGCCTTTTTTTGGAGAACAAAACAACTGGGAGATCTGACAATACAGGACCAGCCAAAAAAAAATTTAGAAATCAATTGGAAGTGACTATTGGAGCAAGTATATTTTCCAAAAGAGACTTATCCGAATGTCTCTTATGCTGATCATCCCTCAGCTGACTTCGCTCGTTCACGTACATGCCCAGAGTCCTTAGGGATACCAAGTTGGATTCTTTCACCACTCCAAATTGCTTCTCCATAGCAAAGAACTCTCTGTGGCCCAGCCACTGCTCCTACTTCCTGAAACAGCTCAGCTTTTCTTTCCTGAAAGCAGTCACCAGGACCAAGTAGAGGAGCTCAAAAATTAAGCCATGCTTGTACAGTTGTCATCCGAATGGCACCCACATTTGATATCTGTCAATCGCTTTGTTGAAAGAACCTCCCAGAGCCATCTGTGTCTAGTTCCTCCACTTCTGTCCTGGCGGGAAAGAACCACTGAGTGGAGTCAAGTGCTTTCTCCCCTGGCAAAATGACTGGCATAGAGAGCTGGCCCAGTTACCCAAGAATTTCTGGCTAACGGAGATGTCTGTACTAGAGGAAATATGAGAAAGGGCACCTAAAGTGGGAATTGTGCCACCACAGAGCTTTGCAATGACTTAACTCATTTTTCATGGAATTAATAATTCATATCCCACACTGTTTCAGCGCGAAGTGGCCATAAACTGTAGAGAGTTTAACCATCCACTTCTGAAAATGGGGATTGATCCTAGGAAATGCTACCTCCACTTAAAGCCATCTTGCCTGAACAAAATGAAGGCTGGTAGATGATTTCATATCTTCATTAAAACCATCAAAGCAGAAACACACGGCAAAGAGGCTGCCAAGGCAGGGAACATTTCTTCCTGCTTCAGCAGCGTTGGGGAAGTCAGGGAGATTCAGATCCCGATAATCTCACAGGAACGCATGGCGGTGTTCAATTCTGTTTGATGGAAGCCCCCTAAAAATCTAGTAATGTCATCAAGGCTGCCACCTCACCATCACGCACGTCGATGAGGCTGGAACAATAGTGAGAAGCTGGGTGGCATACATTGAGTGACACATGCTTTTCCTGGGTTAGAGCTGAGCTAATTCAACCTTCAAAACATCTCAAAGGGTTACCTAAGAAGTCTGATTATAAAAAGAGAAAGTCAAAAAAACATCTCACAGGAAAGAGGACCCTGCCATCGCCCACCTATTGGGGTGTAAAGACTCCAAGCTATAGTAGGACAAAGGGTTCTTTTCTTTGGTTAGCACAGGGACACCTATAAATAGACCCTTGACCAGGGACTGTACCAGAAGTTTGTTAGATTCAGACCTCGGTCCTTGGCTTGACAGGGTCTTTGAAAGATGCTGTCATCATCTCTAGCAGCTGCTGTACAGTTACCCCCCGCATCACCACCACCAACTTTACAGAATCCTGTTACACCTTGCTCCTACGCAGTTCATGAGCAAGTTCTGCAACCTGTACCCCTACATGGTCTCCAGCATCTGCCCATCTCTCCCTCTTCCCTCCACCCTTAGAGGAAGGAGCTCCCTGTGCGCTCTTACCATTGCAACTACGAGACTCCTGGACAATTTTCCTGCTTCCGTTCTTACTTCCCAACATAGCTGCCTGTCCAAGAGATCCTTCTAAAATACAAGGCAGATCATAAAACCCCTTAATTCAAAACAATCCAGTACCTCCTGCTTGTACATGGGCTGGATGCCAAAGTTCTTACAGTGACCTAGCGGGTTCTGCTCCATCCGGCCCCTGGTCCAGCCACCGCCTGGTTCACTGCACATTAACCACACTGTCCCCCAGGTTTCTCTCCATCTTGCCAGCTGTCCTTCTGTCCCAAGAGTTGTTGTATTTAATTGTCCTCTACTAGAAAGTTCTTCCTTCAGATCACAGCATGGCTCCTCTGTTAGCCCCTTCAGGTCTTTGCTAAAATACCACTTCCTCACTGACACCTACCCTAAGCACCCATTTTTTTTTTTAAACTTAAAGCCCAAGGCCGACATGGTGGCTCAACAGGCTAATCCTCCATCTGCAGCATCAACATTACATATGGGCACCAGTTCTAGTCCCTGCTGTTCCACTTCCCATCCAGCTCCATTCTTACAGAATGCAAAAGCAATGAAGGATGGGCCCATTGGCATAGAAAAAGCTCCCAGCTCCTGGCTTTGACTGCTCTCAGTTCTAGCCATCTCCCTGTTTGGGGAGTGAACCAGTAGATGGAAGTTCTTTTTCTTTCCTTCTCTCTGTAAATCTGCCATTCAAATAAATATAAACAAATCTTTTAAAAACACCTTGATTTCCTCTCTCCACCAAGTCCTCTCGCCTCCTTCCCTGTGTTTCTCCTGATCACAGGGAGATCACAGGAGGTAGACATGCTCTCCTCCTCTGTCTGGTGGGCCATCTCCTCTGCAATCATACATAGACATCTTGAGGGCAGGGATTTCTGTCTGTTTCACTGCTCTTCCCACAGTGACTACAACTCTTCCTGGCACACAGCAGGTGCTCCAGAGATAATAACGGCCCCATTTTGAGCTCTAGAAAACAGCTACAAAGAAGAGAGTCAAGATTTCATAATGAGAAGACCGATAGTAATTTTTTTAAAAAGTGACCAGGGACTGCTGTTGTAGTATATCAGGTTAAGCATCCATCTGCAATGCTGATATCCCATATGGGTACCAGTTTGAACCCTGGCTGTTTCACATCGAATCCAGCTCCCTGTTAATGCTCCTGGGAAAACAGTGGGGAAAAAAACGAGTTGGACCTTTGCATTCACTTGGGAGATCCAGAAGCATCTCTGGGCTCCAGGCTTTGCCCCAGTCCAGCTCCAACTGCTGCAGCCACTTGGGGAATGAACCAGTAGATGAAAGATTCTCTCCCTCCCCATGTGTCACAGAACAGAAGAACAGGATTGATGTACCTCGCAAGTTTTTAAAAATTTAAATAAAACAGTAGCAGAGAAAGAAGAGGAAAGACAGAGAAGAAAAGAGATCTTTCATACACACGTTCGCTTCTCAAATGGCCACAACGGCCAGGTTTGCTTCAGGCTGAATCCAGGAACCTGGAACTCCATTTGAGCAACCCACATGGGTGGCAGAAGCCCAGGTCCTAGAGCCATCATCTGTTGCTTTCCCAACCACCTAAGCCAGGAGCTTGATTGGAAGCCATGCAACCAGAACTTAAAACTGGCCTGTAAGATAGGATGTTAGTGTCACAAGCATCCTGAGCATTTTTTTTTTAAGGGACATCCTGTCTCACATGAACATCAAAACAAAAACCCTGAGCTACCGCACACAGGGACTGATTCTGTGCTAGAAACACACCTCTCCCTGACATCTGGGATGCTAAGATACCCGTGGTGTGTAACAACCCAGGTAGATTTGATCACTGTAGGAGAAGTTGTGAATTTTGTACCAGGGAAAATAATGAGAAATCCCCATCATGGACTTGGAGATTTGTCTTTTCTTCCTTTCATTCTCTGCTGTACCCTTTCTCTGGCAAACTCTTCGCTCCTTAAAGCTACACTCCCTTATAAATATTGCAGATGAAAACCTTTCTCTTAATGCTCAGATTTGTTCTGAGTTTTCCTAGGCTTGTCTCTCCCAATCATTAACACATCAAAGGAATGTGAAAAGCTAGAAACATCATTAAAACCTAAGCTGGGTTTTGTGCCAACCCCAGGAGTGTGTCTGTGCCCTCATGTCCGGCATATTCCCCCCTCTTGGCGATTTCACAGTGACACAGACCTATGGAGTAGTGCTGAATCACACGGTGAGAAAGTTGGTGATCATTTCTCCTTCATTTTCATTCCACTTGATTACATCAAAGATAACAGGCCCATGTTCATATCCCTCTGTTTTTAACTGTTCCTGCAGGCTTGGAACATTTCAGCCGCACCAGTCAGCAGAAATTCAATCATACTGTTTTGCTTTCTACCTATTTTTATGCGTACATTCTAATTATGGTGTGTGACAAAGGCTTTCCGTTTAGGGTGAGTTTAAAATAAAGTTGTTTTTTAAAAACAATATTTATTTTAACTATATTTGCACAGGATGTTTCAGGTCTACAAATCCTTCTGTCTTTAGAAAGATGCATGCCAACAGATGCCTGTAGTTGCTCCTAGCAAGAGGAACACCACAGCCAGAAGACAGGGCAGAAGGGAGAAAGCTCATTTCACAGAATACCCTTGGTCACTTTTGAATTGCATGGAATGAACACATGATCTATTCCGAATACATGCATTCATGGGAAAACCAATCATCTCTTTACGAAAAAAAATCACAATTTTTAAGTGAGCTGCTTTTAACAAAAACATAGAAAAGAGAAGCAGGTGTTTGATGTAGTGGCTAAGATATCACAATTCACAATCCACGATCAAGTGCCTGCTCTACTTCCAATCCAGCCTCCTGCTACTGTGCACCACAGGAAGGGAGGCAGGTGATGCTGGCTCAAGCACTTGGGCTCCTGCCCATGCCTTATGGATGACTCAGATGGAGTTGCTGCCTGGATTTGGCCTGGCCCGGTCCTGCACATAGCGAGTATCTGGGAAAAGTGAACCAGGAAGCAGAAGATCCCTCTGCCACTGTTTCTGTGTGTATGCCTTTCCAATAAAATTGAAACAAGTAAATAAATAAAACCTTATCGTGTTTTTTTTTTACATTAAGAAAATCTAGTAGAACTCATGCCAAATTTGGCAAATATGATGAAGATGGTACGGGAATGTCTGGAATCTGTGTCATTATTTGGGGAAAGGTCCACTTAGAGGAGATGCCCCTCATCTTCATGCCTGGGGAGCATTCACAGGAGCTGGTGGCCACGGGCATTGAGGTGCAAACACTGCCAGTTCCTCTTTGGAAAGTTGGGGACGACACACTTAGTTAACTCATGCCAGGAAATCCAAGTGATGCTCAAATCCTCAGCACATCTGGCCCATGTCCCTGACACAATGTGCTCCCCTGTCCCCCGTTCTGGCCCTTTATCCCACTGAACAAGCCCCTTGGGAGTGCAGCATTGGACCAACAGCCCAGCCGTGCAGTCTGACAGGCAGCAATTACCTGTGAAACGCTAAGTTATTTCCACTCACTGGTGACTTTTACCCACCCTGTCAAGCTGCCCGTGGACTACAAAGCACTTCAGCCATCCGCGCAGCCCATTAGGAAGAACAAAGTGGCAGCAGAGCTGGCCTACAGCAGCCTGGCACTGAGCCTGGCAAATGGTGGGCGTTTGACAAACAAATGGATTAACCCGCCCTGGAGTTAGCACTGGTGGAGATGGGAGCCCTATGAGGTTAGGCTGGCTGTATGACCTTTCAGGACCCTCCAGCCTAATTCACAACAAATGGCTGAGCCTCATACACAGACGGCCTCCCCTTCAAGTCCTCTGGTGGGTTGGGATCCAGGGGAAGCAGTGTGCCTCCTCCCCGTCTACACCCATTCTGCCACTCCATCATTCCCAGCTGACACATGGAGGTCTAACCAAAGGGAAGGAGAATAGCCCTGCACTCCCGATGCACGAGCACCTCCAAGCACACATGTCATGCAAGCAGCAGCCTGCAGAGCTGAGACTGCGCAGAGCTGGAGAGACTCTCGCAATGTGCCTTCTGGTCTGCAGGAAGTGCAGTGAGAGCCTCCTTCAGCAGCCCATGGGGAACACGCCTCCCTGTCACCATTGGGTCCCCTTCCCTCCAGGTGAGGATCTGTCCCATACCTTCCATGAGAGATGCTTTCATTCAAAGAGAGGACATGAGTGGCACTTCAATGAGTCCTAAACGAGTGTAGCTCCTAGGCCAATCAGAAAAGACCCGAGCTGGGTCTGAGAATCACTCCTGCTGTGTCAGGCATTCACCAAGGAGTTGCTGATTCTTTAGAAGGTCCAAAAGAGAACAGATCTCAGGATGGCCACATCTGAGCATCCAGCAGCGGGGAAGGGTTCCAGCTAATACTGAAGCACTGTATTTCATTGCCTCCAAGGCACCATCCATCACATCACACATCCTCATTTCAGAGGTATTCAAATGTGAGACAATAGTATTATGCTTCTCAGAATCCCTGGTCAGTGCTTTTGTCACACTGTCACATCTAAAACAATCTTACCCCTTCATACTAACTGAAAGCTCTGGGGTTGGCTGCATCTTCTGCACCTCAGCATCTGTACTCTCCAGGCTTTGGGGAAATCTTGTTTTTCATTCCCAGCTCCTTTTGAAACTCCAAGGGGAAATTAACTCGGCTCTTTCAAACAAGATCCCTCAGCAAGACCAGTTGTACTTGCCCATTTCCAATGTTCCACTGTGCCTGGCAAGAACTATATATGTGCTGGAACTATGATACCTCCAGTGTGCTGGGAAGCTGACAGAGAGCTGCAAGATGGATGGGGATTTATGGACTCAAGGGTTTCGTTTCACCAGAGCGGGTGATGTTCTTCTGAACCAAGGCAGGAAAACTCTTTAGGAAGATGCAAGTCTGCAGATGCGCTGCATTTGTGAAGGTGCGTGTGATTGCATGCTTAGGGGGATGCGCACTTGTGCACTAACGGTGAGCACAGATCCACCTGCTTCATGTGTTGACCAGTTGGTTAGAAGATTACCAAAAAGCCTTTGCATTAACTACTTCCTAGAAAATGCCCTTCTTCCTGAAGGTTACCTCTCCCACGTTTTGTTTTGTTGTTAGAATTTTACATGGAATGAGCTCGCTTATGTGAAAAATCTCATTCTAGGCTTTTTAAATTCTCTTTCTTAGATTGTCTGCCTCTAGGGCACATATTGTGTCTTCTTTCCTTACGTTGTCCTAAGAACATCATTGATGCTGAACAAATCAACAGTCACACACTTGTGAAATGGAGTCTGAAATTTACAGAACAGGGTCATCTATTAAAATTTGGACACGAGAGTATTGAGTCAATTATCACATATTAGCTTGCTCTTGTTGGCATTTTAATACATTTGGAAAAGATTCACTGCTTCCCTCTCTACACACACACACACACACACACACACACACACACACACAGCCCTGGCAAACCAGCAAAACTGAGAACACTTGAGGCAGAATTCCATTTCCCCAGAGACTGAGAAAATTACTAGACATGGCACAACTTAAGTCCCTGAAAAAAGAGGAAGATATTGACTAGTCTATCTCACACCCAAGCTTGGTAATGCGATAATGTCCTAAATACAGCACTGAGTTTGGAAACGCATTTTCACAGAGATTGTCTTACTTGATTCTCATCAGACTGCAAAGCTGGCTGGGCCTCATCCCCACCTTAGAGTTGAGCAAACTGACACCCAGAGATGTGAAGTGACTTCTTCCCAGTGTAGAAGGTAGGTGGGGAAGCAAAAAGGAAAAAGAATGAGAAAGCAAGGAACTGCTTTCCTAGCAATTAATTTTTGGGCCCCATTCAGTAGTATTAGCACGGACAGAAACTAACTGAATGCTAATAGTATGAGCAGTGATAACTGCCTGTGTTGCTAGTTCAGAAGTAGTTATCATAGTAGCATTGGGGTAAAGGACCTCCTGGAACTTCACATGCCAAGGGGATGCCCAGGTTACCTCCATGAATTGAAAACATGTTTCAAAGACGGTGAGAGCAGGTCCCATTTGATGGCAAAGCAGTCAGGACCCAAGGGCACCACGCTGCTTCAAATCACACAGCACTTGGTGGCCACCCTTGGTCTTCTGGTTCCCTGGTGTCACCTTTCTGTCCAGATGACTTGCAGTTCCTACCCTGTGGGGCCAGCTGTTACCTTGGGGAGGAAAGTTAAAGAGGAAATCCCAAACCAAGTCCACAGGGGAGGGAGGCATCCCAGCAGCTATCCAGAAAGGTATCAGATGGGAGGGATCCTACAGCAGAGGGCGGGGCTCTGTGAGGTTGGCCTGCCTGGGCTGGTTCCCCAAAAGAGGCTCGGGCTAGAAGTAAAGAAAGTGGGAGTTCTGTGTCCTATTTTGCCAGGCTGCTGGCTATACTGTTTGCCTTCAGCATCGAAGTCCCCATTGCCCATGGGAAGAAATTTTCCCTTTGGGCTAAGGGTTTAAAGTTGTTGAGTTTTCCGTTGGAAGTCATTGCTTCACCATGGGCAAATCAGAATAACAGCCTTTACTGACAACTCTGCAGCATCACTTTGGGAAATAAGAAGTCCAACCCAGTGGGCAGTACAAGAACTCCTTGGTCATGTGGATGCGTTGGACACTGGCTTTGTCATGGCAAGCTGTGAAAGGATAGGGATCCTGATAGGATACTGTCACCTGTGCCATCTGTCTCATGAAATTCAAAAGAAAGATGGCATGGTTTTTAAGGATCCAAGAAATTCGCATCATCGCTTCAATTCATGCTCAACACTGGGATGATCATAAAGGGTCAAAAACACACGGAGAAGTGCCCTGGAGATGAAAGAAACTGCATCCTAATGGGCAGTAGCGCCTTGCACAGAAAAGGCAACCCACAAACGAAACCCTTGATTCAGACTGTCCATCTGTGTCAGTGAGAAACACTGTGCGGATGCTGTGGGCTCCTACCCTTCCAGGCAAGTGCTGGAGACAGGATGACTATGATTGACCGGACCTTTGCACAGTCTTTCTTATAGAAACCCAAAAGAGGAAAGCGGGGAGGAATGGAGAGAAAAGTGGAGCTGTCAGAGTGCTTGATGTTAAATAAAACCTACCAAGACTAAGCTGAGAATTTTAGCAGAATCCAAATGTGCTAAAAAAAAAAAAAAAAAAAAAAAGATATGGCTCCCATCTCTAAGGTTCACAGCTAAGCTGGCTTAGAATCACACATGCCAAGGTTAAAAATAAAAAGCAGCCATCCCTGAATGACATGGGCTCTGGGAAGGAAGGCTGAGGTGTGCTGTTTGGTGGCGGTGGCAAAGAGAGAAGGGAGTGGGCAGAGCCTGGGTTCCAAGTGCAGGTGTTTATCGGACCGCACTCTCTGAAAGCCAGATTTCACAGTGTTGCTATTTTGCACTTAAAAGACTCTTCAGATTGGCTAAAGGTTTTGTAATGATTTTCAGATTCCCCATCCAGGAAGCCCTGGCATGCATGTGAATGTGGCCATGGCTGACCCACTGCAGCAAGTCTCTGCTGCTCATCACATTGACTTCTGTCACCCTGGGGTCAGGCACAGTGTCACACACCTACCTGTGGGTTACAGCTTCAATGCAGAGAGCCAACAGTCTCGACATAGAGCCAAACCCACCCCTGAGTGCCAACATTCCACCAACTGCACACAACATTGCTGGGACCCAGTGTGTCTGTCTCCTGAGGAGGGTGCATGACACATCCCTTGCCCCCACAACCACAACCACTGCAGGCCAGGTTTCACAGGCAAAAGAGGCCACGTCAGTCCCTGCAGTGCCAGCTTCTTTGCAAATCCAGGACCCGCTATGAAGAGTTCAGCGAGGTCTTCTTTCTAATGAAGTTGGCCTTGGTCCAATATAAACATGACCTCCACTGCCTCAAGGTTTCTTTAAAATGAAAGGAAGCAGCCTCACTGGGCAGGGGATTCTAGGAGGTCTTCAGGGGGGCAGGTGGACCACTGTTCACCTGTGACCCAGGAACTCCATACATTTTGCCACCCGAGGGATGCCCTGATCAGGCCACATACTGGCCACCCTACACTTCAGCGTCATGCATTGAAGAGGCTCACAGTGCTGCCAGACACCATCAGCCCAGATAAGTCACCCCTGGCAGTGCAGCAGAGAGCAGTCTCCACGTGACTTGGTCAGCCTTACCCTGAGATGCCCACTGGGATTCCCAGGCCCACATGTGTACAGGCATCACCCAGTGTCGAAGTTTCTTTTCTAGTGCAAAGACCTCAGAGGCAACCATGGCAAAAAGTCACTTTTTGCTGTCTGTGGTGATGAAGGGGGAGAATCAAGGCTGGGGCAGTTTAAGGAACTTGCCCAAACTAAGCAAACAAGCCAAGACTAGTATCCGAGGTTCTTCCCATGTGCTCCAAGACCACCGTCCCCAGGGCTGGAAGCAACTGAGGGTCTGGCCCAGGTACAGCAGGAAAGACCTGGCCACTGAGAATGGGATCCCCTTAAGGGCTCCTTCGCACTCCGAACCCTGGGCTGCTGTCCTCACATTTGGTCTGAGCTCCCGGGGAAGGGGTTGGGGTTTCTCCCAAACACAGCCAGGCCCCCAAGGATCTCTATTCTGACTCACTTTGAGAAGGGTGCCCCCTCCCCCCAGGGCACCATGGAGCAGGAAGAATTTTCCCCAAGTCGTGATGGGAGTGCGTTCTGGCCGGCCCCTTCCTTGGAACCCCTCTGGGCACAGAAAAAGCCCTCCAGCCCACAGCGAGGGTGGCCTGTGGCCCTTCCTTCTTTTTCTAGCCAATCCTAGTGGAAACGCCCTTGGTAGGGCAAGACCATCACTGGGAAGTTTTCGGCAAATCTTTCTGCCAGGGTCCCAACACGTGTCCGCCTAACTCCACACAACCAGCGGGAGGAAAGAGAAATCGCAGGGAGCCGGTTCCTAGGGGGTAGCCCATGGGAGACCCTTGGAGCGCAGTGGGGAGGAAGCGCCTTACCTGTACCAGTCTAGTCCTCGGCCGTAGTTCCTGTCGAAGAAGTGGGGCTCCGTGCCCAAGGCCCGCACGTCCGGGTGCACACGGATAAACTCCAGCACGGCCCGGGTGCCCCCCTTTTTTACACCCACAATGAGGGCTTGGGGCAGCCGCTTGGTTCCCAGCTTCGGCGAGCCCGAGTGGTTGGAACCCGAGAGGCGAGGGGCGGGCACGGCGGCGGCGGCGGCGGCGGAGGGCGCGCTGGGAGCGCTGGGCTCACTGGGCGTCGGCCCAGGGGGATCGCAAGGGCGGGACTTCGGGAGAAGTTTCTGGCCGCCCGCGCCGGGCCCGTGGAGGCAGCGGGGCGCTCCGAGAAGGCGGCTCCGGCCCAGGACGTCGCAACAGCAGAGGAAGCTGTAGCACAAGTAAGTGCAGGACAGCGACAGCGTGAAGGCGAAGAGCAGCCTGCGCGCCCTCCGCGGCTGAGGTGGCCCCGCGCGGCCCAGGACCCTATAGGCCATGGCTCCATGGGCCCGCGCCGGGGGTCATGGCTTCCGAGGGACACCTGCGGCGGAGCTGCTGTGGCCCTGCGGTCGCCTAGAGGGCTGGCGCGGCGCTGCCCGGGTCGCGCGGGTCGGACGTAGGGCGCGCCGTCTTCTCCAGGCGCTGCTGCTGCTGCTGCTGGCCGGGGCGCGCACCGCACCCGGGGATCCCGGAGGCGGCGGCTCCTTGGGGAACGGGCGGCGGTATTCCCCGCATCTCCTCCTGGTTCCAGGCGATGGGGCTCCGGGCAGCGGGACGGCTCCTGGCGCTCTTCGGTTCTTACGTGCGCCGCGACCGGAGCGCGCCCAGCGCCCGAAGCCCCATTCTGGCTCCGCGGAGCGCGGCGCACGGAACGCTCGGCCGCGGCGTGGCTGTGCCTGTGGCGGGCGAGCCGGACGGTGGCGCTGGCGCCGGCCGCGAACGGGCTCCTCGGGAAATGCCGAGCTGAGCGCGCTGCCGGCTCTATTTAAGGAGTCGCCTGACGTCAGCCGCGCGGGTCCCCCGAGCCCGTGCCGCGCCCGGGGACCTGGCCCGCCCCCTGCGCCCCTCTCTTTCTCATCCCTCCCGGGGGCTTGCCTCCCCAGGCCCTTTCCCACACAGGCCTCCCCTTAAGGATCCCTGGGCAGACCGGGGCGGCGAGGGGAGGGTGTTGAGGCACACAGCATACTCCACCAGGAGGCTGGACATTGCCACCACGCTGGCCTCCGGACCCCCAGAGCTGGAAACACAGGTTGAGATTGCGCCAACATCCAGACCAAATAGAGAGACCTGGGCGCAGAAGCAGTCCCACCGCAGTGACCCACACACCCGCAAGCGCGCACACAGCTTGCACGTCCTGACCTGGACACACCCCCACACTCCACACGGTGGGGAGGTCGGAAGGAGGAGAAAGCCCCTAACCCGGCCATAGAAGCGTGGACGGGGACACACCCTCCTCCCCTGCCGTCGCGCCAGTCACACCCGGGGCGCACCGCGGTAACGGACCCTATAGACGGGAAGGGTGGAGGGGCTGAGCATAAGTGAGACTCCGTGACTATTTAATCGAGCTTCTCGGCCCCTCCTTTTTCCCCCTCACGCTGACTCACACCCCGGCGGCTGGCACCAGCGAAGCACAACCCCAGTCCCTCGCGCCCCTATCCTCCACCTTCTCCCCGCTGCTGGCCAGAGAACAAGCCAGAAGCTGCGAATGGCGCGCAAGAGGCCGCCCCCTGGCGGTGGACTGCTCCCCGGGGAGCTGTCCAGGGTGTCGCAGGGTCGCTAAGGGCCCAGCTGGGGTGCACAGGCAGTGGCTGTGATAGGAGGAGACAAGGACAGGAAGGACTCATCCAGAAGCCATTTCACTCTGAAGGTTCTTAAGTGATTGCCCACAAGACAGTTCTCTGTGACTAAGTCTACTGTGGGCCTGAGTGGCATTCCCAGTACTTTCCTAAGGGACCACGTGAATATCTGCCATCATAAGCTGACCTAAAGATAGACTTGAATGTCCACGGCCAACTTGACAGTTTATCCCTCAGCAGCAAGGCCAAGTCACCTATGTCCTGGTGACCACAGAGCGAGTTGCCCCAAGGGATGTCTGGATGGCCGTCAGCTACAGCTGACTTTCTTCTTCAAGGACTCACCTGATCATAAAGTCCCATAGATCACGGGGGGATATTTTTTAAAAATTCTGGAGGTCTTTGTTATTTACTTGAAAGGCTGAGTGACAGCCAAAGAGGGAGACACACAAAATTAGGTCATCTATCCACTGGTTCACTTTCCAAATGGCCAAAATAGCTGGGGAGGAGACCGGGGTTCCATCTGGGTCTCCTCCTTAGGTGGCAAAAAGTCGAGTACTTGTTACAGCATCTGCAGGCTTCCAGGAAACTTTAGCCTGGAACTGGGCCAGATACAGAGCAGCCGGGGCTTGAACCAGCGCTCATACAGGATGCTGACTCTGCAGGCGATGATTTCGTCCTCTGTTCTATCCCTAGTCCAGGCTTGTCCCTAGAAACCTTAGGTCAACCCCCATTCTGCAGCTAATCATAACAGCTACCAGCTTTGTGACAAGCACATGATATGTGTTGATTTGTTTAATATTCATCCCAACCTATGAGTTTGTTACCACTATCCCCATGACACTTTGCTTTCTTAATTCCAATAGAAGCTAACATGTATTGCATGCTTGCTTGATGTCGGCGTTGTGCTAATCACGTGACATGTACTACACTGGGGGGGGGGGGTGGTGATCTTTGGAGATAAGTGTTATGATAATCCTAAATAATTGTCAGAGCTAGGATTAAACCCAGGCAGTCTAACTCCACGAGCAAGTTTCTAATTGCAGTTCATAATAGCTTTCCAACTTCTTTTGACCATTATTCACAAAGTCCCCTCCCAGGCTAGCTGTGAACTAACTTGTCTCTTCTAAGAGAGGGACAGAATGAAGAATGCTGATATGGAGTGAAAAGTTCAACAAAATTCTGTCTTCCATTCTCTAAGCTCTATTCCTGGTAATGTGACCTAAGACCATGTTATCTTTTCTTGTAGCTACATCTTGGTGCTGACATCTCCAGCCAGCCACCGAGTACCATCTCTGAGTGTTTCTTGTAAGTGCCACTGATTAAACACATCTACCCCATACTGTGCATGTGCAGGAGGATTTTTTTTTTTTGGACATGGAGGTTCTTACACGTTGGTTCTGATTAAATGTCATCTTGTCTCATCAGTTCACTGCCCCAGTTTTTTTTTTTTTAAATCTCAAGGCATGATGTAACTTTCATTTATTTAAAAAGAAAAAGTAGAATGATTGTATCAAAGCTTGATCCTTGGTTCCAGGCTGCATTGGCGAATGGGTTGCCAGCTAAGCCTCAGTTTCCTCAACTGTAAAATGTGGAGTATGACTAACTTTAAGGCCTTTTGGGTTCTGATGTTTCGTAACTCTGTTTCCATAACTCCATTATCCAAGGCATGGACCATTTTCTTGGCATCATGTCATCTCCACATTTGATTACAATTTAATTAATTCCTCATTCAAGTCGTTAATAAAAATGTCAAAACAAATATGCTGAAAGGAGTTCTAATATATATTTTTCAGCAGTTTTTCAAATTATGAACCTGTTATTTCTGCACTCTATTGTTAAGATTGCGAGGTTAAATGTAGAGTAATTCTCCCTGACAAATGCTTTTTTTGCTTCTTAGGAAAAAAAAATTCATGGCTATAGATGTTTCTCATAATTCTGTATTTGGCTTAATATTTAAATTGTTTTTCCTCTTTGGATTCATAAACTCCGAAGTTCAAAGTACACTCATGCCAAGCACATTTTTCTCTTCAAATGTCCAACTGGAATAATGACCATGACTGGGATAACATTCTTAGGGAGCAAGGCATGCCTGCCCATCCCTCCCTATGCCTATTAGTTTGCAATATTACCATGATTCTTCTTTGAGTATATCAAGTAGACTCATGCTGAGTTATGTAGTTTGTCATGTCACAAATACACAAAATATGTGTTTATGTTTCGATTGAGTGAACGTCTGGATGAAGCTCATTCAGGGAGGGTATGCGTGCTTCATGCTTGGCTGTGTTCCTCTGTGGTAATGTCATCCTGTGTTCCAAGAAGATTTAGTCATCTCCAGCTCTCATATTCACATTCTGACCATTGGTAAGGAAGCAAAAGGCCAGATCTTTTGAAGGATATTTCTTGGAAGCTATTGTAAAATATTCACCTGTATTCAATTGATCAAAACTTTGTCACATGCTCTCTAGTTTTAAGACATCCTTCAAAATGTTGTCTTGATTTTGGGTGGCTTTGGGCCTGGCTAAAATTTGTAGAGTTTGTTTGTTACCAAAGCAGAATGAAAGATTAGCTGCGGAGAGCCAGTGCTTTCTGTCACTTTTAGAGAGATAGTTTTCCCTTATTCTTTCTGCATGCAGTATTTTTGAACTGAGCCTAGTCCACAGTCACATACTTGACAATGACCACACCAGCCTTTTCTTTATTATTTTAAAATCCTTCTTATTTGTTGGAAAGGCAGAGTTACAGAGAGAGAGGGAGAGTCTTCTGTCTTCTGTTCACTCTTCACATGGCCACAAAAGACAGAGCTGGGCAGGTTCAAAGCCAGGAGCCTAGAGCTTCTTACAGGTCTCCCATTTGGATGCAGGGTCCAAAGACTTGGTTCATCCTCCACTGCTTTCCCAGGTATATTAGCAGGGAGCTGGATTAAAAAGGGGAGCAGCCAGGACTCTCATCTATACCACAATTTTTCTAATTTACATCTCAATAACTAAAAGCAATTCAAATCTTCTCAGTGAAAATCAACTACATAACTTCCTTTAAAGCTACTAGAAAAGAGAAACTTTTTTCTGGGATGTTGAACTTGTTTGAAAGAAGCGCGAGGCTCCCAGTGACCACCTCTGCCAACAAGAGGAGATACTGAGAATGAAGCCCACCAAGAGGAAAGGAGAAGGAAAACATGGAAACTCAGATTCCCAATGCTGTCCATTGAGGCTCTGCATCCAGCCATGCTGCGTCTAGGCATGGGCCCTGAAAGCTGGTTAGGTATTTTATCATGACTTGACATTGAAGGAGTCTTGATTAAGGCTAAAACAAAAAAAGCAACATTTACTACCTCCACTGCAAGACGAGGTTTATTTTTAAGGATATGCACAGACCAGGACTCAAACTTGAAACAGTCACAGGATTCAGCCTCTGTGTCTCTTTGTGTCTTATCTGTCTGCTTACTCCTCACTGCTATTTCCTACTCATCTATTCATCTGGTAGGCCCAGTGAGTTGCAAGTGACAGAAACTGACTTTTGCTATAGAAACAAAACCATCAGAAGTTTGAGATCACTCGTGCAGGAAGAGAAGCTTGAAGGGGCTCACGGAGTTAAGAGGGCAGGGAAAGTTGGCTCAGAAGCAGTGGCATCCGTGGAACACATTGTTTCTTCATTTTCTTTCTCTGAGTCTCTATTTTTATTTTGCTTCTGCATTATCTTGAATGTTCCTTCCCACTCTAATATTCTACATTTAAGACCTTGAATCTGAAATTATGAAACAAGGAAATGTTCTTTCCCTTAAATCTTTGGACCTAATCAAGTCTTATTATTCAGTCTCATTTCACCGCAAGTTTCACATCTTCTTTCTAGGGCGGAGTTTTGTAAAATGTGAGAAAATATCCCAAAGAAGCTGATTCCTGTGAGGCAAAGCGTGGTGAGGGGCAGAGTCTGCAGATTTTCTCTAAGGCGCATATCTCAGGCTAAAGGACGTGAATGAGTGTACTACGTGTAGGAATGAGTGAGGATGGGAGAAATCCGGGCTCATGCTCCATGTCTGGATAAAACCAGAAGGCAAAAACTCAAGGGACTTCCAGAGTCCATGGCTGATTTAAGAACTTCGTAAGGCTCTGTCCAAGTCCTTTGTCCTTCTCCATTTTGGATGCTTCTGTAACTGATAATCATCATCAAAATAATTATCATAATTTAGTGTTTACTCCAGGGACTAGGATAAACATTCAGATACATGACCTAAATTTAGCACCCTCTAGCAACCAAGGAAGCAAGCATTATGACCATCCTTGTTTTAAAAACAAGGAAGCAATCTCAAGTAGATTGGTTTTTTTGTTTGTTTGTTTGTTTGTTTTTTCATATTCTCAACGATGCTACAGTCTGGGAAAGAGGGAAGCAGTGTAAAGAGCATGACTAGAGAAACTCAAGGTCCATGCTGCCCCACCTCATCATCTTCCCATGAGTCAGCACTGGCCAGTGAACCCAGCTTCTTCCTGCTTTACTGAACCTACACTATGTTGCCTCACTTGATCTTACAGCCTTGCCTTCTAATCAGACTGTACACTCCCTGGGAGCAAGTCAGTAGCTAGCTCCAACTCAGCCTGGTGGTTAGGATTTAAGCTGGGTGTTTGTATTAAGACTTGCTTGGTTTCTTCACCACCCTTCCTTGATGGCCCGCTGACTATTACCTCTGTCAAAGCTGTGATTTACAGTAGCCTTTGGAAACAGCATTCATGGTTCAAGTCCTGACTCCACCAGTAGATTCCAACAAGGTAACGAATACAGTGCACTTGTAACAGAGCCTGGTTAATAATAAGCCCTCAATAAACATTAGCAAGTATGATACAGATAATTTTTCAGTTGTATCAGTCAGTACATTTTCTTTTTGTACTAAGCTGCTTTAATTGATGCACATATTATGTTTAACCCAGATAGACATTCTTCAATCAGCTTGAAAATTTCATCGAAAGCGAAATGAAATCTGGGGCCCAGGACAATGGTGTGGATCCTCACCTTACAACCTCCAGGATCCCATATTCTTGTCCAAGCTGCTCCACTTCCCATCCAGCTCCCTGCTTGTGGACTGGGAAAGCAGTAAAGGATGGGCCAAGGTCTTAGGGCCCTGCAACCATGTGGGAGATCCAGGAGCCTCCTGCTTCCTGGCTTTGGATCGGCTCAGCTCTGAGCACTGTGGCCACTTGGGGGCTGAACTGGCAGATAGAGGATCTTTCTCTCTGTCTCCTTTTCTCTGTGGATCTGATTTTCCAATAAAAATAAATCATAAAAAGAAAAGAGGGTTTCTGTTCTCAGCAATCAACTAAGACCCCAATTTAAATCCAACATGTCTCCCTGATAGTTTCTAGGGAAGTAACCAAATATCTTCTCTGGACACAGCTCATGGCAGGTTTTCAATACATGCTGACCTGGAAAATACACAGGTAATGCCCTCAAATACCCTCTTGTTGGAGGACAGTTTTAGCCAAGAAGACACAGACAGCTTATCTTAAAGGAAAGATTGGATTTTCTATTTATTGGGCACCTTCTTCATGCCTTAGCTTTCCTCTTTATTCAGTTTAAATTCCATGGGTAAATATGATAACTACTTTTTTGTTGCTGTTGTTAGTATCATCAATTCCCTTGACCCTCTGTCACTGCGATTTTCTGGTTAACATCAACAGTCCTCCCACTCAGGGCTCATACCCACACAGCTGAACAAAGTGAATGTGTAAGCATGATGACTTGTCTCACTTAAAATTCATCTCTAATCTCAAGTGGACCCTTAATACTTCCTAGCAATCACACTACATTTTCTCATCCACTCATTTTCAAGTTCGCCGAGATCCCTCTTTTAGACATCCCTTCTCTTCTCAAACCTAACAGCTCCTCCCCCCTCCATCAGCTGATGGTCTTGCTTCTGGATTCAGAAGAAGCTTTCAACCACCATCTCCACCCACCTTCCTGTGTCTGGGAACACACACTTTGTTCTGTCTCCTGTTAGTAGGAGTTTATTGTCTGTCCTTTAGGTAAGAACAACCTCCCCACTTGTGCACATACCCAATCCAGTCTTCTCTTCTCGATGATGTGACTCCAACCATTCTTCATTCCTTTTCTGCATCATTATCCTCCGACCCCCTCTACCCTTCACTGGCCTGTTTCCGCCAGCATATATTCACATCTTAAAAAAAAAAAAGCAACTACCCAGTCAGACCTCACAGGTCCCTCCAATTAAAGATTCATGGACACTGCCTCCTTTACTGTTCCACTTCTCAAGAATGATATCCAGTCAGACCCTTACCATTCGCCCTGGAACTCTTTTGCTCCAACTGCTCCCCTACCTTTTTCCAAGATAGCCAGTTCAGTGACTTGTTGCTGAACCTGGCTCAAATTTTAATGCTATTGATCCCACCCTGAAGGCAGCGTGTGACATTCTTGAAACATGCTGCTCATTGGTTTCAAGATGCCACATTCTCCTGATATCTCCATTAGCTTTCTCTATCTATTAAGCCTTGTTTGATGCTTTCTGTCTGCCTGCTTGGCCTCAAATCTGGAATATCCTGAAATTAGTCCTTGGGCATCATCCCTTTCCTATTTATAAGAATTTCATTGGTGACATCCTAAGGCTTATGACTTGATATGCCACCTAAATACTGAATCTCAAATGTATTATCTCCTTTCCCTGAACTATCTACTCATGGGGATCTCCACTTAGATGTCTGATAGGTATCTCAAATTAAACATGTCCCAAACAAAACTTTGCCTGATGTTCTTAACTTTCATTTTATCATAGTGTTAGTTATCTAAGTAAATAACAACTCATCTGTCATTGACTTAAGCCAAACAAATCTAGCAAGTTTTGGCTCTTTTTCGGTCCTTAAATCTGATATGTCCACAAATCTGTTTATACTACATTAAAATATGCTGCATTGGACTGACTCTTACCACCTTTATTGCTATCATCCTATCAAACCTAACAGCCTCTCTCATCTAAATTTTTGCAATAGTTGCACTCAGGCCCTTTTTTTTTCTCACCTCCTTTTTCCATTCTCCTGCACTCTCTTCTGGATTGCAACATGCTGCAAGTTTGGAAACTATATTTCCCAGAATCCATTTCAGTGAGTTTCTTTATTAAAAAAAAAAGATATATTCATTTATTTTGGAAGGCAGAATTATACAGAGAGGGAGAGAGAAAGAGAAAGAGAGAGAGATAAGAGAGAAAGATCTGCCTACTGGTTCACTCCTCAAATGTCCCCAGTGGCCAGAGATTGGCCAGGTCAAAGGCAGGAGTCTAAAACTCCATTGTGGTCTCCCCCATGGAGGAATAGGCCCTCTTGTGCTGCTTTTCCCCAGGTACATCAGCAGAGAGCTGGATCAAAAACGGAGCGGCCAGAACTCCCACCCCTACCTATTTGGGATGCCAGCTAAACCCATTGTACCACAACATTAGCACCAATCCAGAAGGTTTCCAGTCAGTGGGTGGTCTTGGCAGGAACTGGCAAACAGATGGGAGGGAACAACCATGTTTTGCATCTAGAAGTGTCTCATTAGCATAAGCACCAACAGTAGGGGTGGCAAAGGGTTTCTAATTTCTGTTCATGTAGCATGGCAGCTGAAGCATCAGTAACACAGAACTCATAGACTGTGGTTCCAGCTAATGTAACAGATCTGCTACTTCTAAGGTAATTTGGGGCCCCTACAATCCTGTAGTGTTAAAGGGAGTATGACCCCTCACTTGCTGTAAGCCAGGTGTGGCCACGGACCTGTAGACAGCAGGGGTATCCGTAGCAGATGCTCCAGGAACCACGGTGATATAATGGCCACCGTCTCTGTTGACATTTTTCTCCCTGGTTCCTACAGCCTAGGGGTGTTTAGTACTTTGTAAGTAACTTCATCCTGCTTTTCCCACCCTTTCATAACTCTTTAAACCAGTTCATTGTAATGAATCACATTAATTTTAAGTGCCTCGGCTAGTTCTCTTCTCCAATACAGCCCTTTAACAGGTCTTCCTAAATTCCAGTCTCAACAAGAGGGACCCTTTCTCAGCCTTCTGTGGCTTCTAACCTCACTCAGAGAGAAGACTCACTCTTAGGTCTAAGGGCTTTCAATCTAGTAAAAGTTCTTCTGAGACCACAAACCAAAATAACACTGTCCAGATCAATCCTTTCCACCCTGTTCCTACTGTCAGGCAACTAGCATGCCAAGAACTAGCTCCATTCAAAAGTGAGAAAATCGAGACTTGACCTAGGACTTGTAAAAAAAAAAAAAACTACGGATATAAGAGGATGACTGGAACCTAATTCATCTCAGACCAGTTTACCACATTTTCCACTGTTCTCAACCCGAAGCTCATCTTAATCCAATTCCTGTTACATAAGATGCTGTGGAGTCAGCAACACTGTTTTCTGGATGCGTGCACAGCAAGGGATCCTCAGGGTGGGGGGGGGGGGCGGTCCAGCTGCTCAACATTGGACCTCTCTCTTACTTTCTTCAAACCCGAGCCATTGTAAGGATGTCTCAGGTGGTTCTTCTTTCCTCAGGCATTTGGTGGTACTTTTTTTGGTTTTGCTGTGTAAGGTGATGCTTCCGATTTTTTTCTTTATTGTAATCTTGCGTCCTTTCAATTTCTTTGTCCTTGTAGATGAATGCCTTTATTTCATTGCTGCAGACACAGCAGAATGGTGAGAAATACAGTCTCTGGAGCTGAAGGGTTCTGAAAGAACCTTGAACTACTCCAGTACAAAACACTCAGGTGATGTCTCTCCAGCTAATCCCTTTGTGCCAACGAGGCTGCTCCTCCACGTGTATCTTCCGCTGTGACAGTTTTCAAATGCAGGTCCTGCGGGTAGCAAACGGTGAGCATGTGCATAGTTTAAGAAGGTCAGATGGTGGGTAGGTAGGAAACGTCATTAAGTTATGCTATACAAGCGACACGTGGATCATTCCTTTTGTAAAAATGTGACAGAGTGCAGCCGAAGCTAAGATATCCTTTCACCCATCCCCCAGCTTTTTTCTTTTTGTACTTTCTTCCTCTTTTCCAAAGTTCTCAACATGATCACAGTTTAGTTAATATAATTTCACTCTGTTTAGAAAAATATTTCACTATTCTTAGAAAAATAGGAAAAAGAACTCAGCATACTTTGCCAGGGACTTGGGGAGGAGAGTATATATATATATATGATTATGATATTCTTCAACTTGCTTTTTTCTCTCAACAAGCCTATAGATCTCAGTTGCCACAAATCATTTCATCATCTGTAGGAGGCCTCAAGTTGTTTCCAATTTATATTTATCTCCCTCTCCTAGTTTATTTTGCCATTTCCTTGTTCATGGAGATTTAGCATTGCATCCATGAGGATTAAATCTTGCTACCTGTCCCTGAGACACTCGAAGCAACAGCAGTTCAAAGAAACAGGTTTTTGTGTCTTGTTTATAGATATTTGGGAGGGTAATCTGTGTCTGTTTGAGACTTCCATGAAGTGCTCAGACATCCAAGCATCTTCCAGCCTTGGATGGGATCCTGTGGCTGAAGAGGGTGCTGAAGTTCCTACTACTGCAAACCCAGTCCACGTGACTGCCTCTTAGGAAGATGTCCCAGAAGTTTGTGCTAATGCCTGTTCACCTTTCATTAACTAGAACCTTATCCCAAGATCCTATTGGCTGCAAGGAGAGCTGGGATACGTACTCGTTTGAGGGACAGTTATGTTAATAGTAAGTTCTGCTATTTTGAAAGGGGAAATAGGTATTAGGTAGGCAGGTGGCAGTTTCTGCCTGGAGTTGCTTTTACTCTGCTGTTATAATAATGCCTCAGTTGACATCTTTTAACACAAAGAGCAGTTAAAATATCTTTAGTAGATTCTAGCCTAAGGGTAAGGGGAGAGTTGCCCCATGCTCTTCATTAATGTTTTAGTTGCTGGGTTTACAGGAGAATATGGAGCAGAAGGGAAGGGATTACAGGGATCTGGGTAGTGGGGTCCAGGGCATTTTCAGGACTTAAGGTTTTGGCTGTCTGCCAACCAAGAGAGAAGTGGTTCTGTATTTTGCTGGAGCCCTGCTTAAACTAATCCTTACTGTGAAACATGTCCACGTTTCACTAAAGTAGACTCTGGACCACAAGATATGTTGTGCCTCTTTTTAACAATCTTCCAAATCTTCTGCAAAGTAGCTATTAACCTACACTCTCGCAGAAATTCATCTCAACCTTGTCAATTCTACATAGTAAGAAATTATCTTAAGAATAATTTTGGGGCCCGGCATGATGGTTCAGTAGCTAAACCTCACCTTGTAAGCACAGGAGGAAAAAAAAAAAGATTGAAACAAATATCCCACCCACCTTCCTTCCTCCAAACGTGACCCTCCCTACCCTAACCAGAAGCTCACATGGGCCTGCATCCTTCCCAACTATGTAAGTAATTTTAAAAGTAAAATTTTTAATGAGTTATACCTTAAAACGAATAATTTGCCAATCATTCGATTAAAAAAATTGTATCTAATTATTGTTTATACTTTCATTTCCTCATTGCTGAGACTGAGACTTTTTAAAGCATTACTTAGCCATTCAAGTTTGTCCACAAACTGTTCATGTATCCTGCCAATTTTCCTAGAATTTATTTTGTATATAGTCTGAGAGAGTAACCTAATTTTTTTCCAGTTGGATAAACAACTGTCAAAAATCAATTACTGAATAATCTTCTCTTTTCTCACTGTTCTAAAGCGCTACACATTTCTCATCTCTGAACTTTTCTGAGTATATAAATCTATTTATCAATGTTTACAAACAGTATTGAGAGAATCTGCTTTAATTCTGAGATGTATCTATAAGATTTTTCAAAATAATGCTCAAATAAGAGCCATCAGGATTAGACATTATGCTTCTGAAAATAAAAAGAAAAATTATATACTTTTGCCAAATGTTAAAATACACAGAGTTATGAAAATAGTGTCATGTTGGCTCCAAACAAAACATGTGGCA
Organism: Ochotona curzoniae; assembly: GCF_017591425.1. Taxonomy (NCBI): domain Eukaryota; kingdom Metazoa; phylum Chordata; class Mammalia; order Lagomorpha; family Ochotonidae; genus Ochotona; species Ochotona curzoniae. The sequence continues at coordinate 12,682,314 of NW_024465421.1, forward strand.
TATTAATCAACAGGACAAAGAGAAAATCAAATCATGGGGTTTCGTGTTCAGAACGGAATGGAATAGGAAGTTGAGATGATTTGTTGGACAAAATTTCAGATGAAACACACTATTTAATGTCACAAATTAGATCATTCATTCATTACAAGACCATTTTGGGGATTAAGAAAAAATTTTTAAACGTGAAAGCAGTGGCTAAGGATAAAGCTGATACATCTTGGCAACTGCTAACATATATTTTGAAAAATAACTCAAATACAATTAAAAGTGAATGCGACTAAGGCAAAACTTAGAAGACACATGAATAGCCATTTCAGAAAAAGAAGAAATAATTGATAGAATTTTCAAAAACTCACAGGAATTATTATGAAAACACACACACACATTATGAAAAAAACTGTATGGGCTTTTAAAAATGTCAGCAGAATAAACTTCTTCCAATTACATTTTGGCCATGAATTATTTTTAAAATGTATTCTTTATTTGAGAGGCAGAGTTACAGAGAGGAGAGAGCTCCTCTGCCTGCTGGCCTACTCTCCAAATGACTGCAAGGGCAAAGGATGGGCCAAGTTGAAGCCAGAAACCAGGAGGCTCATCTGGCTCTCCCACGTTGGGTGGCAGGCTTTCCAGGCACTTGAGCCAGCTTTTGCTGCTTTCCCAGGCCCCCAGCAGGGAGCTGGATCAGGAGTGGCGCATCCAGGACACCAACAGGAGCCTGTATGGCTGCCAGTGTCACAGATAGCATGGTAACTCACTATACCACAATGTTAGTCCCTGTATGAACTATTTTAAGTACTCTCCTACATGTTAAGTAGGATTCATTGCCTGTTAAGTTGGCCCATATTTTTAACATGAGAAGCTTCTGGCTACCTAGCTTAGTAATAAAAGCCACATATATTCACACACTTGAGTGTTTCAACCACAGTTCTGAACAAAATTTTGGCAATACGCATTACAAACTTTAGAGCATTTCCGTGCCTTTTCACCTGGGTTCGGAATATGTCCCAAGAAAATAGATTGTAGACACACACCAAGATTTGTGTGTAAGGTAGGTGATTTAGCACATAACGTATACACAAACTTGGAAGCAACCTGAAAGTTGCATCCATTGGTTATTGCTTAAGTGAGTTATGACCTCTTGCTCTCTCTGGGGCAGTCTCCCATCCCAGTTCAGGGCCAAGCAAGGGGAGGTAAGAGATCTTGGATTGGACAAAGAAAAAGATTGGTATTGTGCATGCATATCTAAACTTGGACCCTGAGCTTCAACCCTGCTTGCACGTGAGAATAACCTGAGACCTTTAAAAAAAAAAAGTCGCTCTCTAAGACTACCTCTCCCACCCCCCTTCCACACACACCCAGCTTTGGATTTTGATTCAATTGGTCCTGGGTATGGCTAGGCCTTTGGTATTATTTTTAAAGCTCCCTGGATGATGCTAATGTGCCGCCAGGGTTAGGATCCATTGCTAACCAGCACTCCCTTTAAGTTGATTAATTACATAGGCTATTGACCAAAGCTGGAACTAACAGCCCTCCAGAAACTCCAGGAAGCCCGAGTCAGGCTGATCACAAATAGGCAGCAGCCCAACCTTGCGCCCCCAGAGGCAGGGCCTCCCTGGCCAGAAGAGAGCTGGGACAGTCAAATGTCTATTCGATTTAAAACCAAAGAGGTCATGGGTGACCTTGACAAGCACACTTACCGGCGAGGGATTCTTGACTGTGCTGTGACAAACTGCCAGAGCAAAGCTACACACGAGTTCGCGGTTCCTTTTTTAGTCTCTTTATTACCTCCATCTGTTGATGGGGATGCGGCAGCAAAACACACAGAGTGTGAGCTGCAGCGTGATCTGGTATTGTATAAATAAGGACAGCCAAACTCCTACAGTCTCCCACTTGCAGGGGGCTAATGCTTCCTAAGTGGGTCCCTCCTTCTGTCCACACATTCTATTTCTACCCCCTCCATCTCCAGTCCCTTCTCCTCCACCTCGTTCGCAAGTCTGCAGTTTACACTCCATTTCACACAAACAACTTTCTAGCATTCCTTGCTCACACAGCGATGGCTGGAGGCTTAGCTACAGACCTTGAAAAATGCATCTTTATTTTCATCAGCGACTGCCTCTCTGATAATCCCTCCAACTGTCCTTTCGCTGCCTCCCAGCCCCCGCCCTTCCCTTGCCTGATGATACTGCGAGCCGCCAGGCCTCCAGTTCATCTCAGATAATTTATTAGCATCCTAAAAGAGGTGATATATTACCGTCAAGAATCCCCCTTTATGAGTATACAATGAGAGAATAAAACAGAAGAAAAAGGTGTGGTAATTACTCAGTGGGGGTCTTTAATTTTCTGTGCCCTTTCTACCACACTTGGATTTGCAAGAGAGATGGAACAGGGACTAGGGAATATTTCAGGGTGATATTTTCAGTCATTCCCATTGCACCCTTGTAATTTCTGTCCCACTCATGTACCAACAATAGGATTTCTTCTGTGACATTTGCTTATATCATTTCACACTTTAAATGTACACATGCGTTGTTTTCCAGTAGTGAGTCTTATCATTACTCAAAAGGAAAAAAAAAAGAGCATCATTTCCTAAAGTTGAAGGTAACCTTAAGAACTTACACAAGAGGTTCTGGCGTTGCAGTGAGATGGATTAAGCTGCCATTTGAACATCAGCTTGTCCCAGCTGCTCCACTTGTGATACAGCTGCCTGTTAATGGGGCGGTGGAGGAGGAAGCAGCAGAAGATGCCCCAGGTTCTGTGCCCACATGGGAGAAGGCGTTTCAGCCTCCTTGCTATAATCTAATTCATCCCCATCTATTAGCACCATTTGGAAAGTGAACCAGCTGTGGAAGATTCCTCTCTCTCCCTATCTCTAGCTGTAACTTTTTGTTTCAAATAAATAAATAATCTTTAAAAAAAAAAAAGCATACATGACTGGCATTGCAACATGACAAGTTGAGGTACCACATGCAACACAGGAATGCTCTATGTACACTGATTTAAATCCCGGATGCTCCAGGTCTGATACAGCTCCCTGTTGATGCACCTGGGAAAAGCACTGGATCATGAACCAAGTGCTTGGGCCCCCACACCCACATGAGAGACCTGGAAGCCATCCTGGCTCATGGCTTTGTACTAATCTAGCCCAGGTCATTGCAGCCAGCTGGAGAATGAACCAATGAATTGGAAGATCTTACTCTCTGTTTTTTCCTCCCTCTCTTTCTAACTCTTTCAAATAAAAATAGTAGATCTTTAAAGGAAAAGCATACACCATAAAGACAAACAGTGTCATTACATCTTTTAGATGCCCTGCCTTCCAGAGGCTGACTTGTTTAAAAGGTGAATCAGCAAGAAAGGTGCTAAAGACGTTTTTGTGCATACAAATCTTTCTTCTTGTACTCAGAAAGGTGTTGGTAAAAAGAATAACATTCTTCGTGGGTTGACGGCGCCACAGCTTCTTTGTGGGTTATCTTGTGCTCATCACCATCCCACGCTCAGAAAAACATTATTCTAGCCCCCAGACTTTTATTTCCAGTGAGAGGCTCTGTCTGCCTCTTTCCTTATTTCACCTGACCCAGAGGTAAGCTGAGTATGATCTTGCATCCTGTTTCCTTTAAACCATGCCAACCACCTATTAGACCATCAGTCTCCATGAGTGATCCTAATTCAGTAGGTCTGAATCACAGCTCAAAGGCTATATGTCTGAAAAGCACCCCAGATAATTCCACTCAGGTGATGAGTTTGGGAAACACTTGCCAGAGTCACCATTACGCAGCAACGTTCTCGAACCTGGATTGCTCTGTCTCCCTGTCACTTAGCTGAAACACACCCCAAAGTCCTCAGCCATAAAAGGATCTCTCACTTCTTTTTTTTTTTTTTTTTTTTTTTTTAAAGATTTATTTTTATTATTTTTTATTGGAAAGGCGGATATACAGAGAGGAGAGACAGAGAGGAAGATCTTCCATCCGATGATTCACTCCCCAAGTGAGCCGCAACGGGCCGATACTATGCCGATCCGAAGCCAGGAGCCTCTTCCGGGTCTCCCACGCGGGTGCAGGGTCCCAAAGCTTTGGGCCGTCCTCAACTGCTTTCCCAGGCCACAGGCAGGGAGCTGGAAGGGAAGCGGGGCTGCCGGGATTAGAACCGGCGCCCATATGGGATCCCGGGCGTGCAAGGCGAGGACTTAACCACTTGCGCCACCGCGCCGGGCCCAGGATCTCTCACTTCTTACCAACCCTCTGAAAAGTCGAGAAATCTTTTTCTGTTAATAATCTCTAAAAACACCTCATTGAGGCCATTGGTACAGTAGGTAAAGCTGCCTGCTGTGGTGCAGCCATCTCATACAGGTGCACCACTTCTGATCCAGTGCCTTGCAAATATGCTTGGGAAAGCAGTGAAACATAAATCAAGTACTTGCGTCTCTTTACACTCATGTGGGAGACCTGGAAAAAGTTCCTAGCTCCTGGCTTTGGTTCGACCCATCTCCAGCCATTGTGGCCATTTGGGGAGTGAATCAGCTAATGAAAGATTGTGTGTGTGTGTGTGTGTGTGTGTGTGTGTGTGTGCGCGTGAGCACGTGTCTCCTTCCCTTCATTCATTTCAAGTAAATAAATCAATATATTTTAGAAAAATAATCCCATGCTCAAAAACATATGTGTTTGTGGAGGACAAAAGAAGAGGGACGAGAAAATACCTGCCTTGTCCCTCCCTCCCCGCCAAGGGTGTGTGTGCTTTCACTTCCATCTTGCCATGCATTTGTCATTTCTACTGGGATTCCCTAGTCCTATCTGTATGTCTCTGACCTGTGTCAGTCCTTGGTCCTCGAGAAGGTTGATGAGAGGAGGTGTCAGATCACAGTGCTAAAATATCCTTGAAGTCAGCTCAATGGCCCGTCCCAGGAGACACACTGACCGGTGAACTGACCCTAAAGGGTGTCCTGACTCAGTGCCCAACATTGGCCCACAGCATTAATCAGATTTTGTGCAGTTCCAGGCAGATCAATGTTAGCAAATAGTCTAATTTCGTGGTTGAAAATCAACCCCACCAGTCTACTGTTTGGGGGATGTCTAGTGTAGCAGTTAAGCTTATACATCTGCAGCCAGACTGACTTGAGTTCAAAGCCTGCCTTTTTTCTTGTTAGCCCATGTAACCTTGATCAAGTTATCTAACCTCTCAGCATCTCAGCTTTCTTATCTCTTGGTTATAGCAATGATCAGCAACTTCATGTTGCGTCGTCTTGAGTATTAAATAGGATAATGGATTTAAAGAGATTGGCCTTGTGCCTGATAGAAGTGAATGCTCATTAAAGGCTAGTCTCCATCGTCCTCATCATCACCATTACCATCCTCTTCCTCATCATCATCTACTAACCTCTGAGCTGACAATGCATAACATTAGGTGTAAAAGCATCATAGTACACGCTTGTTCTTCCCTTAGGTTACCCGGCTTCAACTGCTCTCCTATGCTTACTGAATTCCCTACAATATGAATCTCAACAGGCAAAACCTGTCTTGTACTAAGAGGTTGAGAGGGAAATCTTATTTTCTGGACTCTCAGTTTGGGACACCCAGACCTTGACCGTGTTCCTTCCCATAGGAGAGAGTCCACAGGACATACTTTATTAAGACAAGCATATTTAAAAACCTTATCTTAACATCCATTGGAGAGAATTCCTTTTTCACTTAAAGCAAGCAGCATCAGGGGCTGTTGCTTGAAGCTAAGAGCTCTCACACAACTGTATCAGCAGCTTTCTGAGAGGTTGTTTAAGGTAACATCACATGTCAAGTGTATCAGAAAAGGAGCTAGAACCTAGGAAACAGTTCTCCCCTTGAATCCGTTGGATCTCCATGTTAGATCAAACCAGAAAATTTTGCAGTTTCAAATTTCATTTCTGTGTGTAGTAAAATACTCCCCAAGCCATGGTGGTCATATTCTTTATGTTTCTATTTTGGTGTGCATTTTGGAGGATTTACATGGATTTTTTTTTTTTTTTGAAGGACCTGAGTCACCGCCAAGGTTGAGATTGGGAGCTTGTGGAGGTCATTATCTCACACAGTGGCTCTGCCCCACAGAAGCAGTCATCAGCGTTGTCTGGGGAGCTTTTTCAACTGACATTAGCCCACCTGAATCATCTGGATTATAATCTTCCAGGATGATACCTGGATCCCTGCCCCTGGGGATATTTCCCACCTGAGGTTCATCCACATACTAAGTAGCAGATCTTTTCTTTGTTTCAGTCTCTCAGATATTCCAAAGTGGTAATGTTTCCTGGAGCTTACTTCTGAAGCAGCCTGTTCAGTGGCTTACACTCTATCAGAAAGTCCTGCTAACTACTGAGTGTCTAGTGAGTATAACTTTGGTGGTCTTACAACATCTTCTTACAGGTTGTAGTTTCATTATCTATAGCTGTGGGTCTTACCTTTGCCCTTGGAAACAAATTTAGAGAGTTATAAATAAACAAAAACAGCAATGCCTGAGCCCCATCCCCCAGAGACTAAAGTAACTGCAAGATGCATGTTTAACCATGGGATATATAAAAGCTTTTTTTTTTTTTTTTTGTGACGCCAAGGCATAGACCAAGTGGAGAACCACTGATTCCATGCATATGGGAGCGACAATCTGAAAGGCCAGCCATATCAAACAGGACATCAGAAGAGGGCTGTGATGATCTGAGAGCTCTGGAGCCATCCAGAGGAAACTTCAGCTACTCTATCCCAGGCAATTGTTTCCATGTGGGAAGGCAGACATAATATTGCCATATACTGGGAACTTGTTTAGACAAGAGACTAGTGGTCCAACCCTTATGTGAAATCTCAGGATTCTTCAAGGTTGGCAGGTGATATACAAACGGAGAGATCCAGCAGCCGTGGCTCTGCACAGACTTCCTTCCAAAGCAAGTTTCTCAAGCTTAGCACAGTGGACACTTTGAGCTGGATATTGCTTTGTTCCAGGAAGCTGTCCTGTACATGGTAGGGTGATCCAAATCTTTCTTCCTCTCCTAAACAAACCCACTTTTTAATTCCACTTTTCATGAACTTCTTAAGGTATTGCTCACAGATCTCTCAAGAGTTCTCCTTTACAAAAAAAAAAAAAAAGTCTTTAAAATTTTAACATCACCTCCTGGATCACCCCCCTGCAATGCCTTCTCTTCTCCCTGCAAAGTTTCCAAGTCTGCTTCCTTCTCCACACGCAGCATGTTTTCCAGATCATTCACCCTCTGCCAAATGCCCTCCAAGTGTTTTATTCCTCAGAATCTGCAGTACCAAATATTGCAAGTGCAACCTAACCATCAAGACCCAAAGAGCTATTTCCTGCCTGGATCTGAACATCATGCTTCTATTAATGCATCTCTGGATCCCATCAGCTGTGTTTTTCTTGATAACCACATCCCACTGTTGACTCAGACTGAGCTTGTGGTCAATTAAAACCCACAACTGGTGGCTGTGCTGCTCTTGGTTTTACTCCATCCTGTGCTTCTGCCGGAGTGTGTGTGTGTGTGTGTGTGTGTGTGTGTACTTCAACCTAATTTTAGCGCATGACTTTTATTGCTGCTCAGCTTCATCTCCCTATTTTCAGTGTATCATTTTAAAACACTATATATTTCAAGTCCATATTCATTTGACAGAAAAGCTATTGTGCCCAATCCTGTGTCATTCACAGCCCTTCTGGGTACTTACTGAAGACAATGTTGGGCATGTCAAGAATGGGATCTGGATAAGTGTCTTGTGAAAATTCCCAAAACAGCCTCTGCCACAGGGGACATGGATGCAGTCATATTTCAGTGTCTCATCCCTCAGTCTGCTCACTCCTATGGTTTAATCACAGGACCACGGGGAATTAAAAAGTTGAGACATATTATGGCTCAGCCTTAAAAAGAAAGAACATTCTGACATACGCTGGACCTTAAGAACATTATCTTCGTGAACCAAGTCAGTGGCAAAAAGGACAAATATTGGATGAATCTTCTTTTTGAGGTACCTGGCATAACCAAATTTGTAGACACAGAAGGTAGAACTGTGGTCATACAGGTTGGGCATGGTAAGAATTTGAGAGTTAAGAGTTAAGGATGGCAAAGTGTTGGAGATAGATGATGATGATTATGCAATAATGTGAATGGACTTCAAGCCAAAGGAATATGTATTCAGAATGATAAATATTGTTAACCATATTTTCCACAATATAAAGACATATTACATGGTATATGTTTTAAAAAATTGAGACACACAACTTATATCACATCCCTGATACTAATCCCCCTAAGAATTAGGAAAGTAGGTCAGTTTCATAGGATTTACTTGGTAAATATGTAATTGTTTTCCAAGTGCTTGCAAAACAGAAATGTAAGGGTTCAGTTAGGGTGTTGCTATTCAACACAAAAAACAATTTGCCCTTTTGTGGAAACAAAGATTAGCATCTTCTTACAACTTTCTGGATCTTGTTCCGATAAACACGGTGGCTACTCACTGTCCCGGGTGAAAAGAGAGAAAAGAGACTCAGGATCCGCCCTTCAAGGATTCGATGGTTACTGACAATTGTTTGAGAATCCCATTTTCATGTATTTTAGAGTAATTGTGGCTCAAGTTGGGTCAGGAAGAACAGGGAATTCATGGCAACGTTGAGTAGATAGCGTGGGCAGTATATGATCTAGAAGGCAAAAGATGTGGAAAGTGAGAGATGACTAACTTTCCAGGTTCAATCAGTAAGTTTTCATTTCCCAAGGAGATGACCAGTGCTCATGGCTTAAGTGAATGGTTGATTGCCATAGTAACCACTGGGGAAAGTGATAAAGAAATGTAGTGGAAGAGAGGCCCCAGAGAAGCAATGTTCTCTTCTTCTCAACCGAGGCAGATAGAGTGGGAATGTCTGGGAAATCTCGTTGGGTTTAACGTGGGAGGCTGCCTAGTCTCCTGCTGGCAACAGGAGGGTAGTACCTAAAAAGGAAAGATATTAAACAAATCCTAAGAATAAAAAAAAACTAGTAATAATTATGGAAGTCTACTTTTATGAACTTGGGAAATGAGTAAGTACATCATGGAGGACAGAGCTGAATCCCAACAACAGGAAGACCACATGGATACTAAGTGGAAACAGTGCAACAGTCAAGGTCAGTCTATATGGAGATAATTTATAAACTATGAGTTGGCTTATGAACAAAGGAGAAGTCAAGAGGGGTATGCTACACATGGATGAGTGGGGAGGAGGACAATGGGTTTCAGAAGAAAGAATTTATAAGCAGATTAAACATGAGATTGAGCTGTTTTGAAGTTCCAGGAAATCACTTTCAAATAACAACAGAATTCTGAAAAATGTTTACTAGTGGCCATGCAGAGAATGGAGGGAGCATCCAAAGATTGTGATTCAGGGTTAGGAGGTCAAGATCCTGAGAAGGGCTTCATTTGCTCTATTGTATTAGACCATCTGTGATTTCATATGGTCAACACTGCTATCCAAACACAACTGTTCAGGGCCATCACTTTGTTGAATAAGCGACTGTTAATTGGGGCATGTCTCCAACAACCTTTCCCAGGGCTATTGCATCTCAGAAACATTTTCTGGGGCTCCCGGAAAAGAAAGTAAATGCAAGCAACTGGTCTTGAGGTGCTTAACAGGATGCCAGAAAATCAGAAAATGTGTCTGTGTTGTACTTTTTAGCAGCAAAGGAATAATAGCCCTGATAGTTCCCCCCAATACTTCTCTCTGTAGAGAAGGAGATACTTGGATAAAAAGTAATAAGATAATAAACCAAGGTCACTACCCTCAAAAGGGACCTTTGCTCCCCTTGTTAACAGGTAGCCTTTGCACAGATGCGCACACACACACACACACACACACACACACACACACACACGATCAAACAGTCCTATGCGCACCCAACTCACACCCCTTTAAGCCTAAGGGGAGATAACAAAAGCTGCTCTGCAGGAGAATCTTATCTGCTAAGTCCTATCAATGTGGTTCTGGAACCACCTTGTATATCAGACTGAGCTGAGAACTGGGCATGCCCAGAATAAGATCGTAACCTGTCTGAGAGCCAAGTTCTACAGATTGAAGAAATGAAGTGAGGGATGTGTTGACAGTCACAGTGGGTCAAGGGGCTCAACTTCATTTAATGAAGCAGAAATCAATGTATTTCTTTTGTTCTCTCTTGCTCTGTAGATTCCATCTCAAAGGATTTTGTGTTTCAAATTTGAAGACCATTTTCTTTGTTAGGAACAAACTGAAATCCAACTTCTTCTTTGCATCCGTCACCTGTTGGCACAATCCTGTCATTGTTCTTGCTCAAGGTGGGAGCAAGTCATTTTTTCCCCCCAAATCATTTTTTTTTTATCCTTAACACTTTTGCCATCCTAGCTCTCTCTCTTTTTTTTAAACACAGTCTTCCTGAAACTATCCATGTTCCTGCTTACCACTTGTATTTATCTTTGGTTTTATGCCCTTCTTTCCTTCTTTCAGCCTTTAAGACAAGAACTCACCAGAAAATTCCTTTTTAAGAACATGCTAGATTCTTGTAGACCTATCTTTCTTTTCACCTCCATCTCCTATAGAAGTTCTAAGTACGTTTTCAAACATTTGTTTATTGAGTTGCATGTATTCTCCTTTGCATTTTTGGCATGGGACTATGGCCTATGAAAATATCAAAATCATTCTAACAGCTAAGCCATGGGGAACAATAGCTCATTCAGTCTACACAGTGGCCCATGGCCCCATGAGCCAAGCAGGGTGGATACTGATGTCCCTACCCCACAACTAAGAACAATGAATTTCAAGGAAGTCACATAAAATTATAACTGAGGCTGAATTTCAGGTTGCTTGATCTCTAGTCATCAGCAACACTGTCAGTTATTCATCTACTAGTGGCCAGGCATTGTTATAGATACAGGGGTACGCTAGTGAACAGAATGAAGACAGTGGCCTCATGGGATGCACATTCTAATGAAGCATGAGAGAGAGACAAACGAATAAATACAGAAAATATGTCAAATATGTCAAATATGTTAAGAAGGAGACAGATGCTACTTCACATTGGATTGGGGCATGCCTCATTAATGAGGTCATGAAGACATGAATGAAAGAGGGAAGAGTTCCAGGCAGAAGGGAGACTCAACACAAAGATCTTGGGGTGATCTCTGAGGGAACAACATGGAGGCTAATGTGGTAGGAACAGAGGGAGGGAAGGTGAAGAAGGCAGAATATAAGACCAGAAGATCCAAAGAAGACAGGACTTTCTGGAGTATTGCAAGATCTTTAGTTTGTCAATTTTTTTCTCTCTGTAGTATGAAAAAAACAATTTTTGGAGAGTTGAATGTGAAGTGTTAAAGAAAAGGGTCAGCGACAGCTTCAATACTTTGGACTGCAGTCACCAAAAGGTTGGCGGTGCCGTTATTTGCACTGGGAAGGCTTGTGGAGAAAGTAGGTTTGGGATGGGGGTTGAGAATCAAACGCTCTGTGTTGACATACTGGTAAGTGGCTCTGCGTGCCACTCATCAGTATGAGCAAGACTTGGAGAGAAACCTACAGGGCTGGAGGTAGAGGAGGTCAGGATCCCAGGATGGGAGTTGCAGAGGTCTGTGGGAAGGTTTGGGAGATGGTGAGAAAGGAGGAATCAGGAATACCCAGGGATACCCAGAGAGGCATGGGCTGACCATGTTGGTTGTGGTCCCAGACTTACACACACACAGTGAAGTCCTTCATCTCATTTGTGATAAGTCTTTCAAACCTTGCAAGGTCAAAACCAGCCCATTTGGATTGATGATTTTCAATCCCATTTTTTGCACCCTCCCCCTCCCAGTCTTTCTTATTTCAGGAAACTGAAATATCATCTTCTCATCTTCCTTGAATCTTCCTCCCAACCTCACCCTCCTGGAAATATCTCAAATCCATCCTTTCCTCTACTTCCACCATGTCTGTGCCAGTCTAAACCTGCCAGTCTTTACCTGGGATAGGCCAAGGGCTCCTCCTGACTATCCATACCCATTCTTAGCCCTCTAGTCTGTTATTCACTCAGCAGCTAGATGAACTTCTGCTTAAAACTTGCAGGGAAAAAGTTTTCAGCATTCCATGTTCTCAGACCTTTGGACTTGAGGAGGCTTAAGAACATGAAGATGTCTTTTATATAAGAACCAGAAAGCTTTTGCTACTTATATCTTTTTCCCAGACCTTTGGACTGCAGGAGAAGAGCTCTCAGATGCTTTGCTGCTTCCATTGCACCTGAGTACCAATGAGGCTGCATATTGAGCCACCCAAAGCTACTAACATTGTGCAAATATTCTCCAACTCCATGTTGGAACTTATTCTTGCAGTGGAAAGGTCTCAGTCTCCCCTGATCCTCTTAAAGTTGGTATTTTGCCTTATTTTCCTTTGGTGTTTCCATTTCTTAAATATTTGCAAATTATTTGAAAGGCAGAGTGCTATCCTGGAGGGAGAGAGAGAGAGTTTTTCTGTCCATTTATTGATTTGCTCCTCACTTGCCTACACAGCTGGAGTTAGGCCAGGCTCAAGGCAGAAGCCGGGAGTTTAGTCTGGCTTTCCTAGATGGTTGTCAGGGACCCGAGCACTGTAGCCATCCACTCGTGCTTCTCGGGAGCACTAGCAAGAAGCTGGGCTTCCAATCGGGCACGGTGAGGTGGAATGTGAGCATAGCTGGAAGCAGCTTCCATCACTCTGCCCAATCATCCACTCCTGTGCCTGCTTTCGAAGACAGTTATTTTCTTCCTTGAATAGGGGCTGTAGCTATATTTCTTTATCTTCCAAAGGTTAAAGGCCATTTTAGATTGGGTCTCATGGGAGACCCCCATTGCACTTATTTTTCACCCTGAGACCATGAACATGTCTTTAAGAACCAGAAAGCTTTTGCTGCTTACAGCTTTTAGAAACCCCCAGACTAGCATTCTCCTGCTCTTTTGCTATTTCACCTCCACTCGTTGTGGCTTTTCCACCCTAATGAGGAACATTTAAATCCTGAGACCCTCACAAACCACAGCAGCCAATGGCTGTCTCTCACTGTAGACACAGACCTACTTCTGAGAGTCCTGGGGGAGTTCTCCTCTGGGATTGTTGTAGCAGAAGCATCCGAAGTCCTCTCCTGGACGCACAGGGCCCCATTCTGAAGACACCCAAGAACCAAAGGGATGCCGTGAGGAAAAACAAACAAGATGAGAGGCAATATTCGGCCCTTGATGTTTTGTCAGGTTCTGAGTAGACTAGATCAAAGTTTGTCTTTATTTCCACAGTCCAAAAGAAAAAAAAAATAGACCTCAGGCCAAAAAATGTCACTGCTAATTCAATTTTCTTTTTATAATATGTGTGTCACTCAGTAGCTTTTGATTTTGTAGCCATTGTCCACCTGCTGTATTTTTTAATCCTGTTAGACCTGAACTGTACAGCCAGTGGCTTCGGTTTTCAAGAGGCACAAATGAGACCTAATGGACTACCCCCCACACAACAGGGACTTCCATGATGAAATTTGGAATCACTAAGCTCCAATAAGCCCAGGGAAGAAAAACAGCTGTTGGCTGAGGTCCGTCCCCAGTGCCTGCCTGCCTTTTTCCTTTTCTACCTGTTTTCTGAATCACACAAGGAACTTGAGGCATGGGAGAAGCGGCTTTGCTAGTTTTTCTTCATCAGGAAAGTTCATTCCACCAGGCTAAATCACCGTTCATTCAGCAGTGCCTGGAATTTAGGCAAAGTCATAGTTGAAATAGTATGGAGCCCTTTAAGGTCGGTGCAAAATCATTAGACATATAAAGCTTCCAGAATTTGTAATCCGAATCTATAAACAGATTTCCATACACTGATGTAGAGAAAACGCAATTATCATTCATCACGGGTCTGTTATTGTCAGCAGCGGAGCTGAGGCTGCCGAATCCAGGCTTCTCCACCGCACCCCAATTGAAGGCCAACGTGATGGGGACATGAGACAAATACTGAATAATTCAGGCCCTCGACCTCCCCCCCCCCCCGCCAAGCATCCACTGTATGTGTTTCATTGTCTGTAGATCTGGATGGTTCTATGTGCATCTATGGGTTTGAATCAGGAAATTACCTCTATTGATTTCGTTGGAGTGTGTGATATAAATTTACATTCTGTCTCCTGGGCCTCAAGCTTAAATGCCAGAGAGCTTTTCCTTCCAGTCGAGTACACACCAATGTGGTACAGGAGCTTTTTCCAGAGTAGAGAATCCAAGGACAGTGTTCTTACGGTTATTGTTTTGGATTTTTGTTTGTTTAGCTAGCACAGTGAATAAAATGACAGTCATCTGTGTGTCCAGCATGCACATTGCACAGGTGTGTGCATTTTCCTGTGTTTGCTCCTGATTTGTTCACATAGCAAATGTCACAGGCAAAGCAAAGGATTCTCCGGTCCATCAGAATCTCCTCCTGACCTTCCTCCTTATATGTAAACACAGGAGTGAGGTTGGTAAGGTTCCTTTTGGGACTGCCTATGTAACTGCATCTTTGCGGTTTAGAGAAATGCCACTGGCTAGCTGTACCTTTGGTGTTAGGATTTTGAGATTTCTCACTGTTGATCTAGGTGAAGCTAGGCTATTTTAATTATATGGTAGTATTCCACTGAGTGAATAAGCATGTGTATGTTTCTCTCAGTGTGTACCAACCCATGAGTTTCTTTAGGGCACTGTTAGTTCTTTTTCATTGCAATCTCCAGAAAGAATATATTTATATTGCCACCAACACACACAAAAACACATGGAAGGACAACTTTGCAATTACTATGTGTAACGCATGTTGATGATTTTGGCTTTTCTTTTTAATGTTTCTGAAGTTGTTGAGGTTCCTTTTAGTTTCACACGCACTATTGAGGGGTGACCAGTCCAGTGGCTGTGCCCAAAGATGACTTACTGAGTTCGAAAGCATGTTTGCACTCTCTCTCTGGTTGCCCAGAGGATCCCTTTGGGACTGATCTTGTGCCCCAGCTTAGTAAGCCACACAGCTTGCAATGCCAGTAAGCAATGCTGGAGTGCTTTGCCAGGTATGCCATAGTGCCTGCCCCACTATTTCCATTTGCATTTCCCCTACGTGTGTGGAATTTGACTCGAATGTTCCATGAGAACTCTGAGAGTTGGTATCCTCATGGTTTAATAGGTAATATTCTTTGTTGGTCATGTCTAAAGATTTTTATGCTTCCATTAGATCTCTTCTGTGACAGGTGAATTGTGTTAAAGTGTTACCATTTCCAAGTATAGTAGAAGAAGTGTCTACATGCCTTTCTCGTCTTCTTTTCCAGTCTCACTGCATTATTTAGAAAGTCATCTATATAATATTGAGCCTTTGGTATTTGTTAAGATTTGCTTTGTAGCCTTGGGAAATTTTAATAAATATTTTATGTGTGCTTAACAAGACTATATTCTAATTTTGGGGTTCAATATCCTTGCCGTGTACATTAGGCCAAGTTTATTGATTGTGACATTCAAAACTTCGATATTCTCACTTATTTTTCATTTTCTCATCATCAATGTCTGAGAAATGTTTATGAAAATCTCTGTCTGTCTGTGGTGGCCTAGCAGCTAAAGTCCTCACCTTGAATGCGCCGGAATCCCAGCTTCCCATCCAGCTCCCTGCTTGTAGCCTGGAAAAGCAGATGAAGACGGTCCAAAGCCTTGGGACCTTGTACCTGCGTGGGAGACACAGAGGAAACTCCTGGTTCCTGGCTTTGGATCAACACAGCACCGGCTGTTGCAGTCACTTGGAGAATGAATCATCAGACAGAAGATCTTCCTCTCTGTCTCTGCCCCTCTTTGAATAACTGCCTTTCCAATAAATAAATAAATCTTTAAAAAAAAAAAAAAAGGAAAGAAAAAGAAAAAGAAAGCCTGAGCTCTCTGCTGTCCCCCACCCCCACTGCCCCAGCAATTATTTATGTTGTTCAGTTGCTTAGCTTAGGTTCTTACTTCTTACCCCCAAATTTGTTACTATTTTTAGGAGAAATGCTCCCCGGGAGTTACTCAAAAATATCACCAGGTTGTTGGCTTACATCACCCCCACTTCTCTCTTCCTTCATTCTGTGTTTAAGACTGCTTTACAGAACTACACTGCTGGGATTATTAAATTCACTCCATCTTTGCTGTCTAGAATATCTTTTTATTATCTTCATTTTAATCTTTAACATGGGCAAAGGATGCTAAATGGACAGAAGTCTTTTTTGCAGGACTGTGAAGGCCTCATTGCATTGCTTTCAACTTCTCTTGTTGTCAGTCTGCTGTTCTTTTTGTGGGTAATTTCACTCTATTTGGTGGCTTTTAAAATTTTCCTTGTCCTTGTTATTTAAAAAAAAATGTTTATTTACTTTTACTTATTTTCCTTAAACGTCAGAGTTACAGAAGGAGAGACAGTGAGGGATATCTTCCAGTGAGAGGTTCACTCCCCAGAGGGCCACAATGGCCACAGCTGGTCCGATTTGAAGTCAGGAGCTAGGAGATTCCTGTAGCTCTCCCATGTCAGTTCAGGGCTCCAAGGCCTTCAGCCAGCCTCCTCTGTTTTCCCAGGCTGTTAGCAGAAATCTGGATCTGAAGTGGAGCAGCCAAGATTTGAACCAGTGTCCATATGGGATGCCAGCACCACAGACAGAGGCTTAGCCTATATGCCATGGTGTCTGCTCCATCTTTGTTATTTTTATAATTTCACCTTGATGTGTCCAGATGTGGATTTATTTTTCTTTATCTTGTTCAGAACTCAATGTGCTTCCAGAATCCTGGAAATTCTCATTTTATGTTACCCATTTCTCATTCTCTCTTCTTTCCTTCTAGAACACTTTCCACATTCTGCTTATGTGATCGCTTATCATCCTGTGACCTTTATTCAGGGTTATATTCTCATATTCTAACCTCCATCTTCCATCTCCATCTTCTCTCTTCAGTACTTTTCACACACCTGAGATGTTTTTCTTGGGGAAATGGCTGTATCTTTATGTTGGCAAGCATTCTGCTGGATTCTCTCTCAACTCTGCTGTATATTTTCGTACTATCCCATTCTTTCAAGTTTATCTCTCGCGCTTTCTCGATCTCTTTAAAATATTCAAACCAATTTAGTTTCCAGGCTCTTTCAGATTATTCCTCACCTGGAGTTCTGGGGCTTGATCACTACCCCGTGGTAACTGCTGACTCTTCTTCGTGGTTGATCATGTCTTCCCACGGTTTGTAGTTTTTGAATGACGGCTAAATCCTAGTGAGGATCACTTATACCATGGGAGATTCATGCAGCCTGGAGGTATAGCAATGCTATTATGGCTTAGCTTTCCATTTATGTCCACAGGGAACCTTGGGCATTTTTACTAGTCTAGATCAAGTTTATAACATTTCTAATTGATGTCTTCAGCTATCCTTGCACTTACCAGTAGCATAGATTTGGTTTTTCAGTGTCACCATGCGGTGCTAGCTTGCATTTAAGTTTCTCATAGAGGGGCTGTTTTGTAACGTTCCAACCCAGTGCCCTTGCTGGTGACAAAGTCCCACCTCACTTCCCTGGGCTGAGTATAACTTTGCTAGTCTTGCTTCCCAAGACTGTATGCAGGCAGGGTTCTAGCTGCAGTTCAAGTAGACCTCACGTTCCAATTCCTTCCATCATGTGGTAGGGAGAGGGAGTAAAGCAACGTGGAGACAGAAGAAAAATGTTCTCTTTCAGCGATGAGGAATGCTGACCTCAGGACATGAAAGTCTCTCTGCTCAACATAACCCAGGACTCCTGGGTCCCTGGGAGGCCTCCATGGCAAACTTTAAACTCAGGTGTGCTGTCAATATTCCTTTCTTTTCTTGCCGGCTCAGCCCAATTGTTGGCGAGCTCTCTATTGCGATCTGCAGGAAAAGTTAACTTTCGTTCTTCCTAGGATCACGTCCCATCCAAGGGAAGAGTTTGGTGTTCACGCTCCCACATGCACTGCTCGGCAATGCAGCCGTTGCCCCTCCCTGTGTAACTCTTTTCCATCCACTTGCTCTCTGAGTGTCTTTGTAAGGTGGGCAGAGTGAGACTCTGAGCCTGCCTGGGGTCTGTCCATGTGACAGACCACATTCTCTCTCTCTCAATCTGTCTTTTTTCTGCCTCTTTGTTGCTGGTTCTGTCTTAATCTCTTTCCCTCTCCTTTGCTTCTCTCTCCTCTCTCTTTCTCCCTCCATCCCTCTTCTCCCTTCTCTCTACCACACACTGTTCATACTTCTCTTCCTCTTCTAGTCTAGAAGACCTTAATTCTAGTGTCTCTTTATTTCTTCAAGCCAGTACATATATACACTCATTACTTGGATCTCTTTTCCCTAAAGGTTTAAGCTTTGAGGGGGAAACCCTTGTTTCTGATTTCCACTCGAATGGAAACAGCCCCCAAGAGAGACTTTCACAAGATTGCTGAATGCTTGAGGGGAAGGAAGGAAATTGGGGACTGGAAAGGGAATCAGCGCGGAAAGAAACGAATCCTGAAATCTCGTGATGTTTCTCCTGGAGTTATGGTTAAGACTTTTGGTTTGCAGAGTGTGAAATCCCTGATTTCAAATCCTGGCTATTCTACCAACACTAAAATTGTGAAATTTGGGGCTAGTTATTTAATCCTGCTTGGGATTTTTTTTCCCCTACATTTGAATTATAGGAAAATAAGACGATCTATCCTGTAGGTTGTGAACAGTAAATGGAAGAGAGTATGCAAAGTGTTTACATGTTGTTTGAGGATCATGTGGATTCCATGACTCAGCAGATGATAATTTAATTGCTCTAGTACTGCAGTTGTTTTTTTCATGAATACATGAGTTGTTGTTGGCATTCGCTTTTTCCTCAGAACTAGGTAACCTTAGATGAGCTATATAAGCTCTTGATCCCTCAGCATTTTCACATACAGTAAATTACAGGGTAGTGTTATTTTTAATTAGAATACTTACAAGCCTGTCATACAAACATAGTATCCCTTATGCAAAAGTCCCTGGGACTAGAAACATTTTGGATGTCAGAATTTTGTCAGGTTTTGCAATATTTGCATAGCCTTAATGAGATTTCTTGGGGGATGGGACCCAAGTCTTAACACAAAATTCATTTATATGTCATTTATACCTTATAGCCCAAAGGTAATTTTACACACTGCTGTTAGTGTACCTGCATTTAAAATCTTTGTTTATTTATTCAACCGAGATCTAGAGAGATCTGATATGCAGGTTCACCCTGCCCCCCAAATGCCTGCAACAGCCAGGGCTAGGCCAAGCCAAAGTCACCACCTGGGAATTTTAACTCGGTTCATTGAGCCCTCATTACTGCCTTCCACGATCTGCATTAGCAGAAAGTTGAAGTCAGGAGCCAGAGTCAGATATTGAATCCTGTACCCTGAGGTGGGACTCTGGCCCCCTAAGTGGGGTCTTTACTTATAGGCCAAATACTTGTCCCTGGGTATGTGTTTCGACTCAGTCATGTGCTGCCAGGTGTGGAATTTTTCACTTGTGGCATTCTTTCAGCACTGAAAATGTTTTGGATGTTGGGGCATTTTGGATCTTCACGTTGCACCTGCTCAACCTGTATTTGCTCCTGATTTCCCACCCCAGGTCTCGTTACAGCATCTAGCTTCTGGTTACTGACTCCTGTGGGTACTTATTTAGGTTCTGTCAATGGGGACCGCTCTGCCTAGGGGTATTGAAAGACTACAGTCACCTCCCCAAGACCTCCCACAGCCAGTAGAGGAATGATGCGAGGACACCAACACCTCTTTCTTTTCAGAGAGTCACAGTTCACATTCCAGAGCTCCCTATGAGAACGGATTGAGGCTGGAAGGAGGCACCAGAAACCACACATTCACTTGCTCCTCTCTTTGTTTTTCCTTTTCCCTTCAGCTTCCCAAGTTTCCCCCCCCCAAAATAGTTGACTCGCTTGCACAAGAACTAGGGTTCAGCTACTAGCACCCTTACCCAAGACAGAGCCTAAGTCACACCGAGATTTGGAACACACGTTTGTGATACTAAAGATGAACATTCTCTCTAGCATCTTCCTCCAAAATATTTTACAGACACACACATGCATTATGTGCCCAAGAACTGATCGTTTTAGTCATTCATCCAGATGTTCTCGGATGAATGAATGAGTGAGTGAATAGGAATAAACAGTCAGGATTATTGGGATGATCCGTCCCACATTTGACGCTCCAAGCCCTCTTCTCCAATGGACGCTAATTTGCTCTGGTTTCCTTTTCCAAAAAAAAGTGGTAAGAGAAAACACTGTCTAGTTGTTTTGCTTTATTTAAATAATGCATCACAGTTTAGCTCAATGAGCATTCTCTATGGGCTTCCTATGGAAAAAGGCATCGCCAGTGCCCAACTAACGATCAAGCTTGACTGAGCGACCAGCCTCAGAGGAGTCTGATAAAGCCATGAGTAGAACCCAGTGAGTGGACTGGGGGCACTAGAACAGCCAGCTGAAGGCAAACAAAATTATCCAAATCACTTGGTTGTGTTCAGGGATCCACAGGAACTTGTACAGACATTTGGAATGACTTGGGACACTCAAGGCAGGCTCTGGAAGGGACACTTGCACAGAATCTATCAGAAATGCTGTCAAGAGAGTCAACAGAGCTGTGTAGCATGTAGACAGTTTTGCCAAAGGTTGGACAAGATGTTATCTTATGTACATCAACTAGAGGATGTGCCAGCCCTTTCACTCTGAGAAGTGTCAGACACTCAAATTCCTACCTCTGAGTTTCTATGCGTATTGCCTGTAACCAGCAGTGATTGGGTCAGAGGCAGGCACTTGAGCCAATCAGATTCATGCTCCTGAAAAAGTCGATTTCTGGACCCAGTCTGGGAGAAGTCAGTGCTGAGCTTTGGCACAGCAGTGAGTGAAGGCTGGTGAAGTCTTGCCACTGAGACTCCAGGGTTGTCCTGGCTCCTGCACTTTCTCGAGTTCCTTGCTTTCCTTCTTGTGGATCACAGCAACTGCTGTATCTTTGAATCCTTCCGACCATTTCTATCTCTCTCTCTTTTTTTCATTTAAGCTAGCAAGATTTGGGGCCAGCAATCCAACACAGACCATTGCCTGTGATTCCAGAATGATTCCATATGAGTGCCATTTAAGTCCTGGCGGCTCCACTTCCAATCCAGCTCCCTGCTACACATCTTGGAAAGAAGCAGAAAGAAGCCCAAATACCTGGGCACCTGCCATCCATGTGGGAGACCCAGAAGAGTTTCAGGCTCCTGTCTTTAGCCCAATCCAGCCCCTCTGCCTTTGCAACCATTTGTGGAGTTAGCCAGCAGATGAAGATCTCTTTTTGTGTCTCTCTGTAACTCTGTCTTTCAAATACATAAATAAATGTTTCTTTTAAAAACTAACAAGATGAGGTTTTTGTTACCTGCAACCCAAACAGCCTCAACAACAACACTGTTGTGGGCAGAGACTTGGCGTGGCTGCCTTAGATCTGCATATATCCTTCTTTTGGTGTATTTCCCCCCCCCCTTATTCTTAAAAAGGAAATAGAGGGGCTTCTGGCACTTAGACTCTAGTGGAAGAGATAGACGTACACAAACCATTTCAATACAACATGTAAGTGTTCTAATAGAGGTATGATGAGACTGTCATGGGAATGAGAAGGAGGCATTGTCTGCCCCTGCCTGGGGTGGGGGTGGGGAAGTCTTCAGGCAGAGCTGAGTCCCCCAGGATGGGTGGGAGCTCCGATGCACTGATGTATTATCAGGAGCATCAGAAGATTCTTAACAGCTTTTCTACTTCTGTAAAGGAGAAGTGATGAAAGAGGAAATCGAATATGCTGTCATTTTCTTCTGTCTTGAAGAGCTGTTCTAGTCAAGAGAGTTTAAATTTTGCTATGATAACATATTAACCCTGCAATCTCAGTGACTTTACCTCCCAAGGAACATATCCAACTCATGGAAGGATGGGCCTTCCAGCGAGGTCAGGGGGAACTCCCTGCTCCATTGAGTCACGTAGGGATCCAGGATGATGGAGGAGGCTCTGACATCTAGTTGCAAAACCTTCTGGAACATAAAGGCCTCCAATGTTCACACAGCAGTGAACTAGAGAAACAGTGTCATCATAATTAAATGTTTTGGCACAGAGGTGAATATGCCTCCTGCAGCCCATTGTTCAGAACTAAGCGCATAGCCCTGGTCCACATCGTGGGGGTGGGGCTGCATCCTTCTCTGGGAGGATGGACTGGACCCATAAAGCACATCCCCTGAGGATTGGAGGGGTGAGCTCTCGTCTTCCATTCTCCAGTTTCCTTTTGAGTCACTTCAGCCACCACTGTCCAAAGTCCCAGGCCAGGACTAGTTGGGGGATAGAATGAGGGGTGTAAGGCTCAAGCCATCAGATAACTGAAACTAAGCCTCCTGATTTCCTACTCGAGACAATCTCCCTCCACAGCCTTCCCCGTCTTTCTGCCCTACTCCATTCTTTGATCTGCTCATGTCACCCTGAATGTTCTCATCCTTTGCTACCCTACCTCTAACCCATCAGGAAAAACCAGTGCTCCGTCCTTCGAATATATCCTGGCTCCAACCTCCTGTCACCAACTCTATTCCTCTCCTCCTGGCCGGGATCACCATCATCTCACGAGTTTTTCATGAGATTCCTTACTGACCTCATTATCTCCAGGCTTGCTTAACTAGGATTTAATCTCTACTCAGCAGCCATCAGATCCTGCTAAGAGACATGTCTAATCTTGTCCTTCCTCCCACTGGAAGATCCTCAGCGAGTCTCCGTTTTATTCAAAGGACAAGCCAGAGTCCTTACAATGGCTTACATGGTCCTGTAGGCTCTTCCTGCCCCTTTTTTTTCACACTGACCTACACTCCTCTCCTACCCTTTCTCCATATACACTCCCCTTGCTGCTACTCTAACACCTGCAGCTTAGTCCAATTTCATGGTCTTTGTTTCTCCCCGTAAAAATATTGAGTTGTTAAGCTCTCACACTCTGCCATGTATCTATGCTGAAGCATTCTCAGTAACACTTACCCTGTCCACTGCTTTCAATGCTATGACTCCTCTCCCCTTCTGCCTTGTTAATTTAATAGCACTACCACCTCATGTGGTAGTATTTGATTTCTTATTATGTTTTTGGTTTCTCCTTGCTCTACTAGAATGTAAGTTCCATTTAGGTGGGTTCTTTCTCAGTTAAATTCATTTAATATGTGACAAATACCTATTCACTTAATGTATCCCAAGTATCTATAATAGTGCTTGGCATACAGGAAGTGTTTAATAAATATTGGTGAAATAAATTAGTGAAATGTGGTTTTGCTCACAGTAACACTATCTTGTGAACTTACCTTATCCTCCTGTGATCTTAGGATGTAAAATTCCTACTCACAAGTGTCAGAAAAGTGGTAGGCACACCAGAGTACTTCCATTAGCTGACATGAAGAATATCTGATCTAGCTACAGTTTCTCCCCCTAAAGGGATAAATCTTGCGTAAAGCAAAGGATGATGGTAAAGGCAAACTTGGTATAAGGAATGCAGGCTCACGCAGGATGATCCCATCCCTGAATAAGAAGACACAGGATGTTAGAAAGCTCTGGTATTTCAATAGGCAGGTGACTGTACACCCTGAGTTCATGAGACTCACGCAAACTCCTTATTTATATAAGGCTACCTTTCTAGCCAGTGTTCACACAGCTCACATGAGAAACCACGCCCCACCACGGGGCCATTCTGCTCCCAATGCTGCCTGCACACCTGACTCTCACCTATATGCATGTGGAGAAACAAGAAATGGCAGTGCAGCATGGTGAAAAGAGATTTTTCAAGTAAAGCATCCCTGAATCAAGATCCTAAGTTGTAGTACTCTCATTTTTTAAAATATGGGTAACATCCACACAGTAGGCATAGTAAGAGGAGTTATTAAGATCCCAACACAATAACATGAACTGAGTTGACAATCAGTGCCTGATCCCACCTTGTATTTCTGCTCATGTGAGAGGGCACTCCTGTTTACTACACAACTCTGAACACTGATGACTTCTGCAGCCCCCTGCCTGTGGTCAGACGATGGTTCTGCCTCCCAATGCTCATGAGTCTATCTCCCGAGGAAGCTTTCTGTTCTGAAAGTGTAGCTCAAGATACAAGGTGGCTTCTACCATCAGAAGAGGAAGTGCAGTTTGGTGGGCAATGGCATGGGGAGGGCCTCTCCAAGTTCATGTACGGTGTTTCTGCCAGGAACCTATCGATGGGAGCCAGCAGTGGCACCAGTCTGATTCCAGATGACTAGATTTCAATTATGCTGGACTAACCCATTATAATACAGAGAAATTCTATGTAGCAGCTGCCAATTTTAAAAGAAAGCCTGCTAAAGAGCAACACTCCCCTAGAAAGCAAGGTCGGAGAATGGAAATATAATGTTGACGGTGGGAAAGGACTTTCTAAATGTAATAATAAAGGCAGAAACATTGTTGAATGTTCTCACAAAGAAAGCAAAAAATATATAAATTTTTAGGGAAATGGATATGCCAGTTACCCCTATCATAGCACAGTGTGTGATAAAAGCATCAATACATCACATTGTAAATCTTTAAGAAAATGATGGGACCAGCATTATGGCACAGCAGGCTAAGCTACTGCTTGAAGCATCAGCAGCCCATAGGGCAATGGTTCAGGTCCTGGAATGTTCTACTTTCAATCCATTGCCCTGCTAATGTGCCTGGAAAAGTGGCAGAAGTTAGTCCCAGTCCTTGGCCTCCTGCTACCTTTATGGGTGACCTGGAAGAAACTCCTGGCTTTAGCCTGGCCCATTCCCAGCTATTGCAGCCATTTGAGGGGCAAACCAGCAGATGGAAGATGTGTGTGTGTGTGTAATTCTGCTTTTCAAACAAGTAGATCTTTTGTTTTAAAATCACCTTGTACTCATAAATGCTGTAGAATCTTCAGCATCAATAATGAGTTTGCTGAAAATATCACCCAGGTTTGCAATCTCAGCCAAAGGCTTGGATGGGGAAGAATCAGCTCCCAGGCCAATGGGTTATTGGCAGGATTCAGATCATGGTGGGCTACAGGATTGAGGATCTGTGTTTCTTTCTGACTGCTGGCCAAAAGTGACCATCAGCCCCAGCTTTTTGCTGGTCATAGCTGCCATTAGAACCTTGCACATGGGCCTCCCCAGCATGGTCACTTGGTTGCTCAAAGCCAGCAAAGGAGGCAACCAGCAGCAAGACAGGCACCATAATTATTGTCATAGAACCCAGAGGGTGACATCCTGCCTATTACATGGGTTAGAAGTCACAGATCCTGCCCAGCCTCAAGCAGAGAAATTATAGAAAGGTGTGGCTGTTACAGGTGTTATCTATTTTGAAGATTTTTTAAATTTTTATTTGAAGGTGAGAGTTACAGAGAGAGAGAGAGAGCGAGATCTTCCATCTGCTAGTTCACTCTCCAGATGGCCTTAAGAGCCAGAGCTGGGCCAGGCAGGAACCAGCATCCAGGATCTTCTTCCAGGTCTCCCAAGTAGGTCTTGGGGCTCAAGGACTTGGCCCATCATCTGCTGCCTTCCCAGGCCATAAACAGCGAGCTAGATGGAAGTGGAGTAGCCAGGACACTTACTGGTCTCAAACAGAAAGCTGACAATGTAGGCAGAGGCTTAGCTTGCGGTGCCACAGGGCCAGCCTCAAAACCCTAAATATCTTACTCTTTATTCCAGTTCTTGCCCACACAGAGATAAGAATCCAAAGCAGAGCCCTATGAACAGTGGCCAAGTGGGAGTGCGATTCAGTCAAAACTTGCATGTGAATATGGGCCATCCCATAACAGAGAGATACCTGTCAGAGGGTTGCACAAGAGGAGACAAGCATGGAGGAAAGGAGGCCTTAGAAGGGTCCCCGAGTATAATCAAGAGCAGAAAAGGGCCTGTCCTGTGCCATCAGTTTTTTTTTTAATGAGATAGGGCATGGTGCTTTGGTTGAATACACAAAAGTGGTGGGGCTTGGGTAGATCCCAGTGTCTGTGAGGTTTCTGGGGGCAATTTTCAACTCCACATGGAGTTGACCTTCCTGACATCACCTCCTTCCTCATGCTGAGTAAGACAAAGGAGTGTCATTTGGAAGGTGGGCTTGTCACACCAATAGATGAGGTCAAGTTCCCCTGTGGAGCTGGCATAAATTCCAGCTCACTCATCTCTAGCTAATAGCCATCCTAGTTTCCCTATGCCACAAGTCCTGGGTGGCAGAGCTCATCTGGACCAGTGTTAGAGTCCACAGGGCACACAAGGAGATATACTTCTCTGGAGCTAAGTCCTAGGAGAAAGCAAATCGAAGCAGAGGTATGGATGGGAATGGAGGAGCAATGAGATTGTGTTGGTCTCACCTGCCTAGCTAATGACCCAGGTTTGCAAAGTGCTCTTTCCTGTAGCTTCTTACAAGCAGAGTATGGCTTGTCTTGGGGGAAAGAGAAGGGGAAGTCATGGAATACTCAGGGCTGAGCAGCCAACACACCCAGAACAGCGTCCATGTTTTGGGAAAGGTGAGGACCATGGCACCTGCAGCACCCATGTCTCTTTGCCAAGGAGCAGCCCAAGAGAATCCATGTCCAGGCAGAATGCAAGCCTCATCGCCAGCAGAGATTCTGACTTTAAACAAAGATGCCCAGAAGCCACACTGTCACATGCAATCCTACCACGTGAAAGCATTTCATGTGGGCTCCATAAAGCCCTTCCTTAGAAGCCAGACCCAGCCTTCCAGGTTCTAACGGGAGGCCCCAATTTGGCATTTGGTGTGCCTCCTGCAGGAATCAAGAGCAAGACCATTTGCTAAATTTCACACTACTCGTTTCCACTCAGCTAGCTGCCGGCTCCTGCTAACCTGGTCTCATCACACTCTCCAAAGCCAACCAGCCTGCTGATGAGCTTTACATTTCAGGCGCTTTCCAGTTTCCACATTTGGAGGTGCACGTACCCTCATTAAGAAGTCATTTGGTAGAAATTAATCCCCGCAGGGGTAGCCTGGACTCTGAAGAAAGCCGCCACACTCTCATCAGCTGCTTCTAAGTACCCCATCTACCTTGGAGACCCCAATCCTGCTCGGTTTTCACTCCAAGACTCCAGCAGCTGTCACGGAGTCTGGGGACCAGATGGCAAGGATTCAAAAATCACAAGAACAGTGGCGACAGACCCTTGAACTCCAAGGCTGAAGCCAGTCCCTGGTCCCTCCCCTGCCTCCACCCCCAAGCCTGGCTTCTGATTTAATCACGGCCACTTGTGCCTGGGAATGAAGGGACAGATTTTCATCGGACTGAGTAGATTTTAGAGCTTACCTCGCCTAATCCTTGCAGATCTGTTACTGACCCAGCAAACAGAATCACCCCACGAAGTGCTTGGGGTCAGCACAGCGCAGCTCCCGAGAAAAGGAACCTCACTCTGGGCTCTCAGAAAGAAGGGCCCAGAAGTTGCCAGCTCATTGTGCAGGTTGCCCCACCCCTCCTTGAGGTGACAGTGACGTGTACCCAGGTGCCCGTGAACCTGTGCAAAGCAGACGTGAACCTCAGGCTCTAACCCTGTCAGGAAAGCTTCCACAGCAATCAGCAGTTGTTTGGAAAACAAGTCAGCTGTTCTCATTTCCTTCCGAAACGTTTCTCTTTTTGTGTTATGAAAGGATAGCACAGGTGCATGCTTAAAAGAAAAACTCAAACAGAACAAAAGGCAAGACAGAGAAGAGGCAGTTCTGTATTGCTGCATCCCAGCAGCCCACCCCAGGGCAATGGTGGCAATAGTTTCTTCTGTAAGAAAGATGGCTGGTTTTACATTTTCTAATTCGGTCTCCAAATAGCCAAAAGGCCCAGTAGTACAATCCACCATAGTGTAATTAACATGAATGATGGAGTGACACACATAGCATGTGACTGGAAAAGAAATGACATACAGACTCACAGCCACAGTAACACAGTGTGTGTATGTGTGTGTGTGTGTGTGATATGCAGTTAGAGCATGCATGTACTTGTGTGTGTGTGTGGACAATGTGTATGCTCTGTGTGTGTGTGTGTGGCACCGGTTCTCCATCTTTCCGAAAATGCCAGTCAATTCCATAAACATTTATTGTGTGCTGTGTGCCAGGCCCTGTTTCCAGTGCTGTAGGCTATACCAAGATAAATCATCCAAGGTCCCCGGCTTGGGGGAGCTTACAATAAGAATAACTCACATCAGATTGGCCTCTTTCCCTTTACAGGGAAATTTTCAGGCGAGTTATGTCATAACTCAGTCTGGCTCCAGCCTGAGGCATGCTGGGACTTCAGCAGCCGGGGCGGGCAGGAGGAGGGGAACAGGCCGGGAGAAGGGGATACAGAACCAACAGCAGGGGCTGCTGGATCTTTGAGACCAGAGATCTGGTCCCACCACTCTGGAAGATTGGGGTTGGCGACATGAATGTCCAAGAGGCCAGGCGCGTGTTGCATTGGCCCGTTTTGTGCTCCAGACAAGACCACGTTTGAGCCCAGTTGTACCACTAATTAACCTCTGCCCTTCAGCAGGGAGAAACATGAATTCCCTGTCCCTGGTGCTGACGGAAGCGTTTGTAAGCTAGGATTGGCACACACACAGCAAAGCAGGGCTTGGGGAAAGCTCAGTAAAGCGTGGCACAGCTACTGATGTTACTTACCAGTGTGGTGCTCCGAGTCTGTGTGACTTCACATGAGGAGGATCCCCCAGGGACGAGGTCCACCCTGGGGTGGGATCTTCCTAAATGTCACTGCTTCTCCCTTTCAACTCCAACCCAAATGTTAGCATAAAGGACACAAAGCAGATTTTTCCAGAAGTCTGGGCAAAAAGGTAAGGGCAGTCAGCCCACTCTATACAAAGACTCTGCCTCTGTTTCCTCTGGCCAGCTCAAGGTGGCCTCCAGGTCATCTCTTTTCACATGGAACCCCAAGGACGCATGGCCCCCTCACTTTCTGGTCCCAAGAGAGGTGGATTCCTAAGCTTTAAAATGATGCATCAGGCATCCTCACCCAGGTGGAAGGGCAGGAAAATTTCCAAAAGAAAGCAGGCACTTGAGCAGGTGGAGTGTGTCAGAACATCTGGATTGGAGTTGGGGAGTTCAGAAATATTGAGATAATTCCAGACAGAAGGGCCACCGGTGCAAAGCGCCTGGGGCAAAACATCCATCACATGTTAAATTGAAGAGACCAAAAGAAAAATTAATAATGCACCTAAAGAATAGATCATAAAGAGGGAAGAATTACAAAAAAAAAAAAAAAAAGAAAAGAAAAAATAGGACTCAAGAAGTAGACAATAGCCAGGTCGTTAAGAATGTTTGGTCGGGCCCGGCGCGGTGGCGCAAGTGGTTAAGGTCCTCGCCTTGCTCGCCCGGGATCCCATATGGGCGCCAGTTCTATCCCAGCAGCCCCGCTTCCCTTCCAGCTCCCTGCCTGTGGCATGGAAAGCAGTCGAGGACGGCCCAAAGCTTTGGGACCCTGCACCCGCGTGGGAGACCCGGAAGAGGCTCCTGGCTTTGGATCGGCATAGCATCGGCCGTTGCGCTCACTTGGGGAGTGAATCATCGGACGGAAAATCTTCCTCTCTGTCTCTCCTCTCTGTATATCCGCCTTTCCAATTAAAAAGAAATAATAAAAATAAATCTTAAAAAAAAAAAAAAGAATGTTGTGGTCGTGTGCAATGGAAGAACATCATCTCCCCTAGTGAAGCCATACCTCAACGTGCTTAGAAGGCACATCTTACTCCCGATACTTCATGACTCTGAACATAAATAAAAATTCCCCCCCCCTTTTTTATGACTGCAAAGGTAAAAATGAAAAATCAATGTCCCATTAGGGTTTCCATTGAATTTCTCAATGTGAACAACAGGAATAAAGTAGGATTCAGGTTGGTTAAGGTTCCTTCCAGCAAAGTTTGGATATTTTTAATCCATTCAATAAGTACGCACTGAGCACCCTGTTAATTGGACGTTGGGGTTCCAGGTAGCAGAATTCCACATCAGAGCCTGTTTTCTTGCTCACCTATGGTCTTATCACTTTCCTATGTGTTGAGCTCATTATCTAGTAGAGCCTTTGGTTATAATGTGAATTTAAAATATGGGAACTGGCACAGTGTTGTGGCAGGCTAATTATTCGCTGGAGGCTCCAGCATCTCATATGGACACTGGTTCATGTCCTAGTTACTCCACTTCTGATACAATTCCCTGCTTATGGCCTGGAGAAGCAACAGAGGATGGTCCAAAACCTTGGAATCCTGCACCCACATTGGAGACCTGGAAGAAGCCCCAAGCTCTTGGCTTCGGATCAGCTCAGCTCCAGCCATTATGGCCATTTGGGAAGTAAACCAGCAAGTGGAAGATCTCTCGTTTTCTGCCTCTCCTTCTCTGTAAATCTGCCTTTCAAAGAAAAATAAATAAATATTCTAAATATACACATATATTATCTCAAAAAAAAGAAAAATGAAAAGTTTAAAAGGTTTAAATAATTTTCGTGTTTGAGGGAAAACAATGCTATGAACTCATGAGGCTGGTGAGCAGAGGGTAGGCAAATCAGGCTGAGCTACATCCTAGGACTCTTGACATCATCAGGACCCTGATGTTTGCATGTCTCAGGTCTCCGCTGCAATGGTTCCATTGCCAGGCAGACTCCTTCCCCCGACAGCTGCTGACAGTTGTCCATTTTGGACTTAGGTTGTATCTCATCGCATTGCTGCATCCTCACAGCCATCATAAAAGCAGTGTCCCAGCTTCCCAACGACACAAGGCAGAGCCCATAGGACAGCCACCCTGGGTCTACAGGGACACTTTTGCCTGTACCAGGGAAAGTCATCACTCTGATCAGCCAGGCTAGGGTCGGTGCACACCATGATATGTGAGATGGTGGAAGCTGGCAGGCTGGGCTCAGATGCCAGCACAGAGACAGAAAGGGAGACAAAGAGGGGAACTGGGAAGGGGCTGGAGAGAGGTTCCTGGATATTCTTTTCCAGGCACACTGATTCCATTCTGAAGACCCCAATCTCCTAACTGCTTTGAAACCTACTGACTTCATGGTTCTTTCTCCAAACACCATCACATCACTAATTAGGCCTTCAACAGATTAATTTTGTGTGCACGTAATTCAGCCCATTGCGCACTCCCCAAAGTGGGATGCCTTCCTAAAACTCCAGCAGAGATCTGCATGGTAGAACAAGGCAAGCTGGTAGACGAAGACCTAAAGAAATAATTTCATGGTTCAGCGATAAGGCAATAATAGCTTCTACTACAGCCTCATGCTCATTGAGTGATACCATGTGCCCAGAACTCCTGGAAATGATTTTTGTGCATCGTCTCAAAAGAATGTGGGGAAGTCGGTAATACTACCTGCCCATTTTACAGAAGTAGAGTCCAAAGTGGAGTGAATTGCCCAGGCTCACAGGGTTAGTCACTGCACTCAGGATTTGACCCAGGCAGTGTGGCACCAGACAACACTTGTTTGTACTGCCTTCCTGCTTGCTGTCTGTGAGACAAGACTTTAATTGACCTAATCATTTATCAGAGCGTTAACACATTGGCAGGTGCACTGAGCATTGTCTCTGGGCAAGTTTCCTAACTCCTCTGTGCCTTTCACGTCTTATCTGCCAAATGGAGGTACCCACTGGCATTAGTGTAATGATACAATGCATGTCAGCACAGGGGGTTGTGCATCACACCTAATGGGTGTCTAAAACAATTAGCTTGGAATATTGCAATTGTGCCTTCAGAGATTCTCCTTAAGCATCTGAAAAAGTGCCTGGTTGCCTGTCCCACCACCTCCTGCCTGACAGGAAGGCACTTCCAGAGCCACTTAGCTCCAGGCTGGGCACTGTGCAGGTGCTCAGTAAATATTTGTAAAGTGAGTGGATGAACAATCCAAATACCCGCCAGCACCAAGGACCGAGTCGTCTCTCACTCTTCTGGAATGCTCATTGATTTGTTCTGGATTTCTTGATAATTAATCTCTTGACAAAATTTAAGACCTGTTAATTACCCCTGATTAATTAGGGTGAACTTTTTAATTGCTTCCCTAAGCTGAAATACACTGTCAATAGGCCCCATAATTAGTGACCCAGTAATCAGTTTTAAACCAATTATCCCAGGGTGGCAAGTGAAACTAGGCAAGAAGAACCCCAGGGGCTTGGGCCAATTTCAGTGGAACTCAGAATAGTATAAATTGGCACTTAGGTGGGTAAAGAATGCATGTTCAGTGCAATTGGAAATGTGGATACTCGTATTCTCTGGGGGATTTTGGTTGTCTGCATTTTGGGGGCTATATTATTTGAAAGCAGTAAAATAAATGCATTCCCCTGCCACAGACACACACACCCATACCCAGCCAAAGGCCTGGGGCAGAGTTTTAGATTTGCCCGAAGAGTCCTCAGCTACAGGCAAAACCACCATATAAGGTGGGACAGTTGGTACGCTGTACAATCCCAGAACAACCATTCACCCTGGAGTCTGTGTGACAAGCACCCCTGCAGGTTGTGCAGTCCCTGGGTACCTTGTGGATTATATGATGCAAACCATTGGAACTCAACCACAACAAATCCTTCTTAGGAAAGCAGTGGGCTTGGAGGTATCCTGAGCCTTCCCGCTCAATGGGGAAATACAAGTGATAGGTAGCTTTGCCAGTCTTTCTAGAACTACGGAGCTGGACCAATTTCTGAAAATTCCACTGCCTGGATTGTGGGAGAAAATATAGGAGAAGGAAATAATCACTGATGGTACAGACAATTCTTCTGCCATTCCTTTCAACTCATGCTCACCGCAGAGTAAGCCTAAAATGGCTCCCTGTGCCGGTCCTCGTGTGCTTGTTACACCACACCAGGCAAAGTGTCTCAAAAGCCCTACTCCCCCTTCAGCTTTAGGAACTTGCTAACAGCAGGATCTCTGAGCCAGTCATTCACGTGGCACCCAATGGGAGAAACAAGAGATGTACTTGGCGTAGCGGAGGGAAATCGAGGTACTCCTTCTCAAAGGTGATCTGACAATCTCCAGCATCAGCGTTCTTAAGGATTACCTTGGCCATGGAGGTCTTCCTCTTCTGCCAATGCAAGTCTCTAAGTTGAGGCAGAATTCTAGTTTGGGGAAATGGGGTGTTGCTTATGACCCAAGAAAGATTTCTTTGGGTCAGAGGGTTCTTGAGGCATGGCTGGGACTCTCTGCATTAGGAATCACCCAGGATGTTTGTTTTGAATAAATGCAGATTCTGTCTCCAACCCAAACCTAGAACATCTGTTGACCCATACACAAAACCTAAGAACCTGCAATGTAGCAAGCTCCAGGTGGCCCTGGTGTAGTCACTCCACTGTGAGTTCAGGGGAGGACACTACAGGCGCCAGCACCATTCATTGCCTTGTCTCCAGCTCAAGGAACAAGTTTGGCACACAGTATTTGTTAACTAAATATGGCTTGGCTGATCTTCATCTCGGTTTTGCAATGCAAAGATCAGGGGCTATGAGACCAGCCAGATGGAGCCTCCAGGAAAGAGGAATCAATGGGTTTCCTCCCCTTTCTTGAGGCTTCTGCAAGAGCAAGGTCCCAGGCCTGCTCTGCATGCGCCTTGCCACCTGCTTCACATCCCCTTCTTTGCAACATCTCACAGAAGCCATTAACCATTCATTTAGTGCCTAATCCTCTAATCCAACTGCTTGTTGATTTGCCAAGTGAGAAATATGCAGAGGCACAAGTCACTTGTGCCCAGAGTTGTTTCCAGCTGGTGAGAAGGAGGCAGCTGGAGAAGGGGTTTTAGGTTTTGTTCTTTGAGCCAGGAAATCCCGGAGTGATCCTGGGACATGGCTCGCCCATCTGGGCCCTTCTGATGTTGGGGTTCCTCCAAGAACAGTTCTTCAAAAGATGAAGAACAGTCCTGGGTGATGCAGGCACTGAGGAGTACAGCAGGATATTTCTATGTTGAGGATGACATCATGCTGCCAAACTCTGCCTAATATCTCTAATTATTGAGCATCTACTGCATGCCAGGTACTGCTTGAGCAGCTTGGCATACATCAAGGAACAAAGCTGTGTCAGATCCATGTTTTGTGCAGCTGCCAACAAGCCTCAGGCACTCCCTTGGCACGCCTGAGAATGTATCCTCTCTGGCGGCTTGAGCTGCCAATCCCCAGCCCCATAGATCCCTACAGGCAACCTCTGGCTAACCCCAGTGATAACCTCTTCTCAGGCGCCCTTCAAATGTGGGAGGGCAGCTGTTGGGCACCACAGTTAAAAGGTGTTGGGGACACTCATTTCCTAAACCAGACTGCCAGGGTGGGAGTCCCCACTTTTTCCCCCAATTTCACCTTCTGATACCTACCAATCAGAGATTAGGGTCTAAATTCTTGACTTCGGTCTGGCTTAGCCCCAGCTCTTACAGGCATTTGGAGAGTGAAAGAGCAAATAGGCAATCTCTCTCTCTCTCTCTCTCTCTCTCTCTCTCTCTCTCTCTCTCTCTCTCTCTCTCCATCTCTCATCAAGAGACAGTAAAAAATCAAATCCAGGTACTCTACCACAGGACATGAACATCAACTGTTAGGTTAAATGCTCATTCCCCCTCTTTCTTTTTCACAGATTTATTTATTTCAAAGTTGGAGTTATAAAGAGAGAGAAGGAGACACACAGTGAGATCTTTCAGCTACCAGGAGCTTCATCTGGGTCTCCAACTGCTATTCCCAGGCCATCAGCAGGGAGCTGGATCAGAAGTGGAGCAGCTGGGACACACCAATTGGGTTGCCAGCATCACGACCTTTATCTACTATGTCACACCAGGCCTACCTGTTGTTAATCTTTAATGTTTACTGAAGTAAATAGGAAACTGACATAACCCTGCCATTTTATTTAAATGTATCATTTTTCATAGCACTTGTTTCTTGGTCCTTTGTGTTCATCTCCTAGAATTTGATTGTCTTTAGCCCATTTGAAGGAGTGGAAGTGCCTTTATCTGTACTAAAGTTGAAAAGCTTCATTCAGATAACATCGAGAGCTAACTGAAAATTACTCCAAAGCACACTTCAAATAGAGTCTCTGACCCACATAGCAAAAGGGGTTTGCTCATCTGCTTTTAGACCAGAGATGGTCTCCCCAAGAAACTGTTG
Source organism: Ochotona curzoniae (assembly GCF_017591425.1). Lineage (NCBI taxonomy): Eukaryota > Metazoa > Chordata > Mammalia > Lagomorpha > Ochotonidae > Ochotona > Ochotona curzoniae. Next base: position 12,717,302 of record NW_024465421.1, read on the forward strand.
AATTTATCTGGACAATAAGGTGCTGGACTCTATGCATGGTACATGCTTGCAATGAAAGAAGCATGACTGGATTTGAACTATAATACTGCAATAAGGTGGAGTAATCCACCATGCGGGGAGGGTACGGGGAGGAGATGGGGGAACCTCAGAGCCTATGAAATGATGTCATCAAATGAAATGCAATTAAAAAGGGGGGGGGTTGCTCAGATGTGGCCGATAATGTAGGAGGAATAGATTCACTTTGAGGCCTCACCTGATGATCTCAGGGAAGCATTGATAAGTAACGCCTACAGAGCCAAAGAGCTACACAAAAGACTCTCTGTGTCGGTGGAAAGGGTCTCATCCACTGCTTCCTGAAGTTCCACATTGGGCAGATCTACAGACAGGGTCTTCCCTATCCTAGCAGCTCCTGGAGACACTGTCCTCGTGCAGAAACAAAAGGAAGGAAGATACTAGAGACAATGCAGTTACAGCGACATAAAGAAACATATTTGTGACCCTAAAAGAATCTTGGAATTTAGCCATGATCATTGGAAAACAGACTACGAAAAGGATGTGCCCACATACGTGCCTCCTTCTGCCTTGGGAGAATTGTTGCCCAAAGCTGGAAACCAGAATGGCAAGGGAGTGATGATGACTGCTTTCTTACGAGGACACTCACTGGACTCTCCCCTCCTCCTGTTTAAAAAACAAGCTTGTCTGGATGAGAAGGGACACTGAGACACGGGGCAGAGTGGTCAGTGGGTGGTTAAGGAGTGATTGAGTGTTCTCCTTACTAGTATCAGCTGGTGAAAATGCCTAGTGACAAGCATAACCTCATTATTTCCTTATCACTCACTACTCCAGGCAATTTCTGATCTATGTTCCTTATAAAGTGCCACAGCAACCACCCTCACTGCTTGGTGCCCACATTCTGCGAGCTGGCAGAAATGAACAAGGCATTGCTGATATGTACAGAGTCAGGACACGAGAGGGTCCTGATAGAAGGAATTTGTGCTCAGTGGCTCCAATGCCACTCTGGCAAGTCTGTCCGCAGATGTACAGGGATGGGGGCCATGGTTCTGATTCACCGTGGCTCATGGCTTTTATTTTGTTGTGTTTGCATGATATGTGCTGTGGTTGAAATATAACTGGGCCCCCAAATTCAGGCAGGAATTTATACCCCAAAGTTGGACTAAGATTCCATTAGATAACTAAGGTGGGGCATCCATGACTGAATCCTAGGGACCTTGTGAGGACAGGGAAAGATATGCAGACAGGTGTACTCCCTAAACACCCCCTACTGTACCATGGCCTGTGCCACCCGTGGGCTCTGCCAGCAAAAGCAGCAGAGGCTGAATCAATATCCTCCACCTCTGACTTTGGGTGGTGAATCTTCAGAACCATGAACAACAGCAACAACAACAAATCTCTCTGCTTTGTCCTGTCGGCCTGCCTCGGGAATTTCAAGTTTGATGACGAGAAGCTAATACACACAGAATCACTGTATTTACTCTAATGTCCAACGTGCCCAGTACAATAGGTCCTGAAATGCTCTTTCCACCCTCTCAACATGCATCTCCCAGGACGCCTGAAACGTGGGTATATTCTTATACCAAGTATGGGCAAACAGCATAAGGAAAATCAGTCCAGAGCTGTGGCTTTATCTCCTGGGAGCAAACATGTATGTTAGGCCCTGGTGCTTGCGTTGGGTACGGTACAGCCGTCTCTTCCCTCACTCCTTTGTGTTCCACCCACGGGGGAAGGGACCATGGTTTCAAGCACATCTGAGTTCTTATATCACAAGCACAATAATAACTAAGAAGAGTTGGGTCTTTGCGTCCAGTTCACAGCTTAATAAGATGCTAGCTAATGAAGCCATCCGTCATCTCTCTGTGGAATCTACCCGACTGCCTTTCCTCCACGTGAACATATTCCCATCTTCCTCACTTTAGAGTTATAATACCTTTCAAATGCCCCTTCTGCCAAGGCTTGACCCCTAAGGCTATTTCCTACCATTCATTTCTTCTGCCTCAGGCATGCTATACATTCTTTTTACTAGGCTTTACATTGAGTGCAAGTAGCCACGTCCAAAAAGCCTGCAGACTATCTCACACAAAGACTTGGTTGGCCTTGCAGAATTAGCTTAACTCAGAAGAATGACCTTCCCTAACTCCCACAATGTCGCTTTGGCAAAAATGTCAGCTCCCTAGTCCCAATCCTCTCCCCATACACTATAGTTCTCTAGATATTTCTTCCTGTGACCCAGAAGTCTCCTCCACCCAATCTGTACACACACACACACAGAGTGGGCAAGGTTTTACAAACTTTGATCTGTCAAATTTATCTGCAAAGGACTAGATTTTAGAAGAGAAGCTTTCTGATAATATTTTCCCTTGGCATTAAAGAAGAGGCTGGCCAACGGGATTCCAGTTACCATTTCTGTATCCATTTCTGAACCTCTAACTTTACATAGTATAACAAGGAATCGATTCTACTAGCTGGTTCCATATATTATTGAGAGGCCTTAACATGCCTCTCATCAAGGCTGCCAAATGGCGAACTAATATCAACTGAGAATTTCTGCCCTTATGTTGTCTGCATACCCACATTGAGCATAATTATTTCCAAAGCACTACCCTCTTGGACCAAATCTTACTGGAGAAAGAGTGGGGAGAGTTGTATCTTCAAAAGCCATTCCTCTGGGGGACAGTAACATTAATGAACCAATAGCCATTTTTTCCCACCCATTTGGAAAGTTTTAAATAATGCTGGTGGAAGAGGTCTTTTTTCCAAAAGTTTTTCCTCTACCTATAGGAGTGAACCAGGTGAAAGTAAATTACTAATTCTTTTCACAAAGCTAAAACAGAAGTTGAATGGGCATATTTATTTAGCCTAAGCGTGAGTATGTATATTGGCTAATACTTTGCTCCTCATGGTTCTTCTCCCTTTTGTGACAAACTAATTGAAAACCATTTTCCATTTCCCAACCCCCATGCCCCAGTGAGCTTCCCAACAGCTGTTTCCAAATCTAGTTTTGCCGATGAAGGGATTAACAACTTTCTTTCACCTGATTTCACTACTGCAATGAAAGTAGAACTCTGAAAAAAAAATTTTTTTTACTTTTCTCATCAGCATTATTTCAAACTCCCCAAATTATCCACATCAATGAACTTAGCAGCGGTTTAGCCTAGCCAACCATTTAATTACTCAGTCCTTCCTGAAGTGAGCTCTTATTTTACAGGACATTTTCTCAAAAGGTTGGGTAGCTATATTCTTCATAAATTCAAACTTGGATCTTCCAACAGCTTAGAGGAAAGCAGGAGTGAATGTACCTTCTCCTGACCACCCATATGCACACTTTCACTAATGGAAGAGCAAAATCATTTACAGCCCCTCCTCCTGCTTTGCCCTCAGCTTCTTGGGCTAGAGACAGGATTAGGGAACAGTGCCCTCTTCTTGGGCACTGCTTTCAGTTCAGTGTGACTCATTCAGCATCACAATGGTCCGAGAAGGATCAAGTGTGAGCACATACCAGATACAGTACTAGGTGCAGTGCATGGGTCAGCTTGATGTAAGTAGGCAGTGCTTAGAATCCCATTTTCTAGGAGAGCTAGGTGAGTTGTCCAGGTTCATACAACTGATGGCATTGGTTTGGGAATGAGGAAAAGAAATACCAGAGTCCCTGCTTATACCCACTTACCAGACTGGTTCCCATGACAGGAAGCAAGAGCTGCCTCTTGTGAGGGAGACAGAAGGGAAGGAGAGGGACTTGGCACCATGGATGTGCTGGGAACTTCAACAGGCATTAACTTCCTTTAACTTCCTCCCTTCTAGATGGAGCATTTGTTTTCCCATTTCAAACATGAACATTCATAAGGAAAAAACTAGAACTTTCATTAGGTCAATAGCTAAAGGAATTGGTGCACTTTCACCTGAATTTGGGGTATATTTTGGGAAAGGGGCAAATGGTAAAAGCTTATCAGGACTAAGTCCATGCTATTCGGCTTCTGAAAGATGGAGTTAGGACAATGAGTGAAATTTATGGCAACATAACTGTCTCAGAGTCATAAAGGTTTTCACGGTATTCAGTCTTATAATCATATTCAAACTACAACAGAACATAAATATTATGTCATTTACTGAGCATGTATTATGTGTTAAGAACTGTACAATCTTTGTACATTTTAGTAATAAAATCATAGTAATGGTTATTTGCAGTACTCTCTCCATGTCCATCACGGGGTAACCACTTTAAACAGTAGGTGCTCCAATTGTTTCTGTTTTTTAAGTGACTGGATGAACAGACTCAAGGCCACACCACTGGGAAGGAGTAGATTCAGGATATAAGGCAAAACTTTCTGACTCTGAGCCACCTGCATTTCTAGCAGTGGTGCCACAGCATATCCAGGGAGGAAAGCAGAGATGCACCTGCCAATACGCTAGAATCCCAGCCTTCAGTGTGCGGTGATGCTGGCTGAGCTGGAAGGTCCCTCCCAGACTGGGAACCCGAAGACCCGAATGAGTGAACGCAGGTGTGCTGTAACACTCTGGGCTGTTTGAGGCTCCGCCTCCCAGCTCAGGTCCAGGCTGGGAGGTCGAGGTGCAGGCCGGATTCTCTGTTCACCAAGCTGTGAGCCCCGCTGAGAGCAGCACACGTAGGACTTATTAAAAGCAAGTATTTACCGGGCCTCCTCCTGGCAGGGCTGCCACGGCAGTTTATTAGAACTTCATTTGGAGTGTAAATTGTTGCTGCTTTATAAAAAGGCTCTCGCAGAGCAGCTCCGCTGGGATGGCCCCGATCCACAGCGCGGGGCATGTGAGGCTTTGACTAAATCACTGATTTCCCTCCGGTAGGATCAGCCCACATTCCAGCCACGCTTTTCGCAGCTTGGCGGCTGTCTCCTTAGCTCCTGGAGGGCAAAGGTGGCGAGAGTCCCTTTTCTCGCATGTCTCCATCTAAGCCTACACGCACACGCACACACACACACACACACACACACACACACACACACACACACACACACACTCACACGCTGCTAACCTCCCCTAGCACACTGGGTTTAGAAGGCCAGTAAAGTCAGTATTTCTAGCTCTGAGTGGCACTGGGAAACGTCTTGCTTGTCAATCTTGCAAGTGCCCTCATAGTTCCAAAAGATGGTGGTAACCCCAAGCCTCATCTAATCTCTCCTATCACACAGACCCGGCCCCAAGGTGCCCTTGGGCTTAAACCACCACACCTCACGAATAAAGATACTCAACACACAGTGAAATTTGAATTCCAAAAATCAATAATCAGTAACCATTGAGGAGCTGAGTATGGGACATATTTACCTGAAATTGACATTTGCCTGGACATCCCACGTTACTGTGAGACAATTGCCTTAGGGAGTGGACTGTTCCTTCTCCATCCTCAGTTCCCCCTGCCCCTATAAAACTCATAAAGTTTATGAGAAAGCTGTAGTGTCTCACATCTTCAGTGCTCCACCAACTGATCTACTGCATGGTGATTTTTCCCATTATATTCTCACATCATCCAACATGCAGTCCCTGGTGGTTGCTCAATGATAATGGCATCACCAGAAAAACAGGTCGTTATCCTGATTTTTGCCTTCCCAGGGCCTAAGTGTTCTTGAAACAAACTCAGTTCTTGTAAGATCGGCTAAATATTCTGATAGATCATGGGTTTGACAGTAGAAAAAAGTCAAGAGCTAGTGAGTGAACAATGAATGATGTGCAGATTTTTACTCCAAGGGAGAGATGGCTTCTCTGTTGAAATCTGTGTACAGCATGATGGTTGTCATATTGTGGGCTAGGGTGGGTGTTGTGTCACACAATGGAATCACTACTTGGCACGCCAACTTCCCATGCCGGAGTTTCTGGGTGCAATCTGTCTATTTCTTTTCCAATCCAGCTTCCTGTTAATGCACCTAGGAGGCAGCAGATGATGACTCAGGGAACTGAGTCTCTGGCAAGAAATTCACATGAAGTTCCTGGCTTTTGCCTTTGGCCTGGCCGAGTCTCAACTGCTACAGGCTTTTAGATGGAAAATCAATCTCTCTCTCTCTCTCTCTCTCTCTCTCTCTCTCTCTCTCAGTCTATCTCAAATAAATGAAAAAGTTTTTTAAACTTATGGGTTTTCTGATTCTTCCTCTTCTCTCTGTGGCTCCAGTTTCCTCATCTGTACCATGGAGATAATAATTAAGTCCACGCAAGTATAAGACTTATCCCACTGTCAGGCACATAGAATACAGTGCTCAATTAATGGTAGCTTTTATGTACACCAGCCTTTGTCCTGTGTCACCAGAAAACAATGGGCAGGAGGACAACAGGGAACATCAGAAGGGGAGGACCCAGTGCAAGGTGTACACACACGGGTGCTGTTCCTCAATGCCTGAAGGCCTGAGTAGGGAGGAGCAAGAGACTGCCCAGTAGGCCTATGTCATGACCACCCAATGCAGACAGCAATGGCCACCATCCAATATATAAACTTACTGTTCTTCTCTCCTATGAGAAAGCAAATTCCATGAGAGCAGAGATATTTTTAAACATTTATTTATTTTTATTGGAAAGTCAGATTTACAGAGAGGAGGAGAGACAGAGAGAAAGATCTTCCATCTGCTGGTTCATCTCCAGGTGGCCACAAGAGATGGAGCTGAGCCAATCCGAAACCTGGGACCAGGAGCTGCTTCTTGGTCTCCTACGCAGGTGCAGGGTCCCAAGGCTTTGGGCCGTGCTTAACTGCTTTCCCAGGCCATAAGCAGGGAGCTGGATGGGAAGTGGAGCATCCCAAATATGAACTGGCACCAAGATGGGATCTCAACATGTGTAAGGTGAGGTTGTTAGTCACTAGGCTACCGTGCCGGGCCCAAGAGCAGGGAGTTTTAAATTCTTTGTTTTGTTTCTTGGAACATCCTTGAGGAACACAAGGCACAGATGGGTATCTAAATCAGTTGCTGTCAGAATCACCATGCTGTGTGACAAACTACCCCCAAAATTCATTCATTTGCTTGAGTAACATCGAGTCTCAAGCTCATGAATCTGCAATAAGAGTTCAAGCTGCAGATCAGCTGAATGAGTCTCCAGGATAGTGAGCACGAGGCTAGCCAAGCGTGTTTGTTCCGAGGCCCAGGACCACACAGGCAGCAGCCACATGGGAGAACATTCTGCTCAGGGTAACTCATCAGACACAAGTGAAATGGAGCCACATCGAATGATGTAATCAAGCATAAAGCCTCTGCTTGTGTCCTATCTGCCAATATTCCGTTGGTAAGTCTCTCGGTAAAATTCAACATGAATGAGGAGAGTAAGAACAATAGAACATCAAAAAGTTTCTAAAAAAAATGGAATTAAAAGATGAGATTATTGGGTGAGGAAGGAGCAAGGCTTTGGCTACATCCCGTATTCTATTGCCTAATGTCACACTCAGTCCTGGTTCCTGATTCTAATGCAGACCCTGGAAGATACGGAGACGTCCCCAATGATTAGACACCTCTTGTCCACCTGAACTACATTCTCAGCTCCCAGCTACAGCCCAGGTTAGTCCCAGCCATTGGTGAACAAGCCAATGGGAGTTTCTCACTCTCTCTCTCTCAAATAAATGAGCAAAATAAAATTTCGTGAAAGAAAAATAGAAATCTACATATACATTTTTTTCATGATACGCATTTTCATAAGCTTTTTGAAGATCCCTCATGTGCATGGATTCAAAAACAAACTTTTCTGGAGTTCCCTTTTCCAGTCCCCAGGAGAAGGATGACAATGAAGGAGAATGACAATCCCTACTATACGGTGGGTGTGCGAGAAGCTTTTGTTGGAAGAATGAGTCAACCGCAGTGAGTCCTATCCCCTCCTGCCTCACGTGGAGGACTTTGCCCTTAATTGCTGTCTACATCGTCTTTTGCGTTATCCTTTAAACATGTGCTCACCTCACACTGGATGGAAAGAAGGAAAGAATGGATGGGGGTGAAGAACGGGGAAGAAAATGAAAATATAAAATATCTGTCTACTTCTCTATTGTCATCCCTTCAAGTTCAATATTCTTTAAAAAGATACACACTAGAAAACTTCAATGAGCTGTACATTTCACCCTCCAAAGTGGCAGAAATGAGGACTTTGATAGAACAATGCACGCCAAAGGCATGCGGTCACAGGAACACACAGAAGCAGCCTCTTTTGGAAAGAAGCTTGAAAATATCCATTAGAACTGAAAGTCGACTTAACCATTGACTCAGCAACTTTACTTCTAGGAATTCATCCAACAAACATCTCTACACATTTTTTTTTCAAAGAGGATTGCAAAATAATAGTCATTACAACAGCATTTGCAAGCATAAAAAGCTATCCATCAGTGTGATATGGTCCTAGGAAGACACTGTTTAAGGCATTAAAAAATGAAGTCAATCTATACTATATGCTCGGATTTAGAAATTTCTCTAAAATACATGGAGATGGATGGATGGATGAGCCTTGGGCAGTGTAAAGAATAAGTCTGTATTCCCCCACACACTTACACTTCATAGAACATTTACACACAGGGATGGAACTAGGGACAGGAAATTTTCTAAAATGAGGCAAACCTTTACCACATACCCTTTTATTAACTATTTTGTCAAGAAGTTTTATTTGTGTCTTCATTTTTTAAAAGAGTGTTAAAAATATTTGTGGACCAACAAAAATATTTTAAGTGCTTTTTTTTAATAACATTCTGACAAATGAAAATTTGTCATATGATTCCAACACCCAGCTATCATCATTGATAGCATTTTTTGTCAATATTCTACTGCTTTTTGTTCCAATGGACATTGGTTTTTTTTTTTTATTCTCAGAAAATGCTAGTGTGCTTTTTGTCTTTTTGTAAAAACTAAAAAATACTTAACCAGTACGATTTCTCACATCACTAAACTAGACTGCTTAATTGGTAAAGATCCTGGTGGGACTATCTCCTGAAGTATTCCATCATACTCGTATTGTCGGACATTTAATTGTTCCAGCTTTTTAACTGTTGTAAATAATGTTGCAATAAATGTCTTCTATATGTATCTCAGATTATTAGTGAAAAATTCTTTGCTATGAGATTATTGGGTCGAAAGTCAGATTTACTTATTGTTGTCTACATTAACAAAGGGAAAAATGTCCATGTGACATTGAGGGAAAAGCAAAATGTAAAATGCTATGATTAATCCTTACATGTGTAAAGGTGAATTGTGTGTATGCATACACCATGTATCTCTTGTATGCACATATATCTATGCACATATCTACATATATATCTAGATACAGAAATGTTCATCTACATACACATGATACAAAATACTGAGAAGATGCACAAAAAGTTGACAATCCTTCCCTCGTTTGGCAGAATTGGTGGTAGTTTTCATTTTCATCTGTTGGCTTCTGTTTTTCTGGTACAGTCACTGTCGTGGATGCTGTGGTATGCACCTGCTCCGGGATTGAAACACTCCTGACCCACATCCTGGGGATGTCTGCATCCACTGTTGGCTTCCAAAGACCTGGTCCCTTTGCTTAGCTCCAGCTCTGAGCTGCTGTGAGGCCTGCCTTTGTTGCGACTGCATCATAATCCAATCTCTACTGTAATTCAAATCACACTCTCCAGTAAACTGTATGTAAGCTGCCATTCTGGAATTCATCTTTCATGTGAACTGCAACCTGTGAAAGGAACATTTCTTCATTCAGAAATATGGGGACTTCTTAACTTTAAAAAAAAGCATTCAGAATATCATGTATGTATTTTAAAATCTGGATGACCTTCCATGATACACAATTGTCTATTCCCAGGGGTGGCCAGTCTTGTAGAGTCATGACTCACTTAACCCTAGATACACGGAGAAAGCATCATGAGCTGATTTCATCATTGTACAGGCATTGCAGGGTGCACCTGCACAGGCTTGGATGGCTATAGCATCACTGGGTTGACCACCCTTGTGTCTGCACTCCATCTTGGTTGACTGAAATCTATGGCTGTCCCAGGATATCTGTTCCCCAGGTCACGCTGGGAAAGGCATGGAAGACAATGAATCAATTAGCCTTTCTGTCTTCCAATAAATCCCGTTCCAGTAGTGCCCGACCCTGACCAGATGACACTTCCATAACCCACTTGCCACGTTACGTGTGTTAAATGACTTTAGGTTGTCCTAAACTTGGAGATTTTAATCTCATCTATTAAGCCAGCAGGGCCCAGCAATTCCCTGAATGCATTTTTATTGACTTGGTAAATCAGACTTCCTTCCATCAGGGACTGTGACCAGGGAAGAGGTGTTTGTCTGTGAAATTGGCTGGACACAGCCCATTGACTGAGATGATAACCAGTGAGTTGTGGGGCCACATAGACAAACCACATGCACTAAGCAGATTAAAATATAACAAAACAAAAGGCTCCATGACCAAGACTGCCGTCAAAGGGCAGCCGGATGCTGGTGATAAAGAACAGAAAACAAGCTAATTCCAAATCTGGAAGCCAGCCCAAAGCAGCTCTTGGCTCCCTTCTCGGGCTGGCCAAAGAGAGAACGTGTGGGAGTGCTAACTGCAGCTGAGTAAACCATTTCTGAAAGCCCCTTAGCCAAAAGTCAGAGCAGGCTCAGCTCTTGCCCCACCTGAGCCCTGACCTGTGAGGCTGTTTGCACCTCTGCAGGAATCTTTGACAAAGGTGCAGTAATCATTTTAAATAACCCCAAAGAACACTCTTTTCACAGCCTCTTTCCCACTTAAGGGCAAAAATCTAGTGAAATCAAACTGTTCTGTCCGCTGTCTGGATGTAATCCTTGGTTATTCTCAGTCTTCTGTCACCTGCAGGCACGTGGGCCTTTTGGCTGTGATTCGCACCCCACTGGCACAGTGCAGGGTCTTCACCTCGCCCTCGCCATTCCTTCTGTCTGCAAGGCTTGCCTCGCAGACATCCTAAGTCTTCCTAACCCATATAGGCCTTTCTGACTTGCAAGTGCATTTTTCAGTGTTTGAGATCATCCCGCTGCAGTTAAATGGTTGTTGTCAAAAAGACCAACTCTAACACCTGCTGGTGAGGATGTGGAGAAAGAAGAACCCTCGTAGGCACTGCCAGTGGAAATGCAAAGAACAGTGCCATTCTTGGGGACAAGCGTATGGCGGTTCCTCAAAACACAAAAGATAGAATCCACCTTCTCAAAGAAGGCCTCCCCAGTCAGTCCCTCTCACACCCTCCCTTCTCTTTTTACTTCTATTCCTAGCAGCTATTATGAATGGGCATACTATATATTTATACACTGATTTATTTCTTTCAAGCAATGCTCCTTCAGAAAACAGGAATTTTCATCTGTTTTGTTCACTGTTATATACCCCAGTGCCTAGAACAATAAGTGTTCAAATATTTGTTGAATGAATAAATTATGTCTTCTAACTCCTCTTCTTTTGTCTTCCTCTGAAAGGCCTCATTCATTAACATATTTGTTCAGCAAATGTTTGTTGAGGACCTACAGTAAACTAAGCATTGTTCTGAGTGCTGGTTCTTGTAAGGATTCTATGATGATAAATGTATGAAATTCTAATAGTTTATCCAAATTTAAGGTATAATTAACCATAGTGTCAATACAGTTATTGAAAAGAGTGAATGGGGGTCGTTTCTTAGCAGAGTAAATAGGAAGATACATATCTTTCACACAGTGATGAGAAGATTATTCATAATGCTTTAACCTCATCCTCTGGATTAAACTTCCTTCACGTTCTGTTACGTCCACCTTGCCATCCTGGCACCATCTCTAATCATAGCTTTGTTCTTCCCAAGGCAGAGCTGGCTGTCCTCTCAAGCTTAGACACATAGCTACTTAGCTAAGAACTACATTTCCCAGCAGTCCATCTCTCAGATCACCCTGTCTTTGGGGCATCTACCCACTGACTCAGCAACGTTTTAACTTTGAATCCCACTGGGGGTCCAAGATGGGTAGAAATTCCCTGGGCTTCATATCAGTCTTCATATCAGACTTCCACAATGGCACATGTTTTCTGTCATCTTGACTGGGTCACTGACAGTCCAGACACTGGGTCTCTTTTCTCTGTGGTACTTCTGCTGAGATGGATGCTTGAATAGGTAAAACTCTAAAGCAGGTTGTTCTTCCTAAGGATGAGCAGTCCCCATTCAACCAACTGAAGGATTAACAGAGCAAAATCCCTGAAACTACTACAAGTTAAGAGAGAATTCCTAGAGCCAGCACTGTTGTGCAGGGGACTAAGCCAACATCTACAAAGACATTAGCATCCCATATCAGAGCACCAGTTCAAGACCCAGCTACTCTGCTTTTGATCCAGTTCCCTGCTAATTCCCCTGGAAAGCAGTGGAGGATGACCCAAGTATTGAGAGTCTGTACCCACTTTGAGTCCTGGTCCAGTCCCAGCCATTTCAGCCATTTGGGGAATGAGTCAGTAGATGGAATAGCTCTACATCAACCTATCAACACATCACTCTGTCTTAAAATAACACAATGAGATAAATTGAGGGAATTTTGTCTTTTGTCTGACATCCTTCAAACACTGGGTCTCTTTCACACCTTTGGACTCAAGTTATCACTAGGTTCTTGCTGGGCCTCAAGTCTGTTGGCTTTCAAACTGAAACCACACCATCAGCTCTCCTGGTCCAATTCACTCACTGATGACCCTGGGACTCAGCCTCCGTGACTACAGGGGCCGATTCCTTAGAATGAATGACTATTCTATTGGTTCTGGTGTTTCTCCAGAGAACCCTGACTAATGCTGACTACTAACTCACTGGGTACCCTCTCTATGCCTCTTTTTCCTCCTCTGATTATTAGGGTTTATTGTTTACTATTTTTATTATTACAACTAAAGTAAGTTGGACATCACTAGGGGAAAGAAACCACCCAAGTATGTACAGGGAGAAACTTCAAGTTCAAGGTTTGCAGTTTGGCTTGGCTTCTCAGCATTCAGGGCAGCCCTGCCTCTCCACATGCCCCTGGTCATCTCTCTCTCCTATTCCCCTGAGGGATCAATGGGTTTCAAACTGACATTATCCCCTCCTCCTGCCCCCTAAGGTAGCCCCAATTCCCTTAGATTAGAACCCACTTTCTATTTCACAGAGAAAAATTACAGCTTTCAGGCATGAATTTGTTAATTAATTTTGTTTCATCTACCCATGTGTTTGATCCATGCCCTCTCCCTCCTGAGGGACATTCTGTTCGTATTAACTTCCCTCTCCTCCTTGGATGTGCAGCCTCTCCCTTTCCAACTCTTCCTACTTGAACCAGAAATCAAGCCTGCGGCCAAGTGATCATTAGAAACTTCTGTCTTTCCCTGCTGATTCTCCTACCCGTCCCCTGCCACACTTCCAGAAACTCTTGCATGCTCCTGCACCTGCACTTCGTGACTCCCCCTCCCTGCAGGACAGCTCTAGAGAGAAAAGGAGCCAGGCAGATGTCTAGAAGGAGAAGATTCCAGAAAAAAGATTGTAACTCCCCAGCCAGGGGGCAAGATGGTGTTGAGGCTGGTAGAGGAATATCCAGGATAGTATAGAAAAAAGAGGGTGGTGGAATGAGTGTGTCAGGGGTGAGATCAGGGTGGCAGGTGTAAGGCCGCCTGTGATAGGTCATCAGGAGCCAGAGTGGGGTGTGGGGTAGAGAAACGATGTGCTATGACTTCTGTGTTATACTGTGCAGCGAAGCAAGCATGGAAGCAGGGAGATCCACCTGATGACAATTACAATCAACCAAGTAGAAGAGGGGATGCCAACCAGAAATGGAGGCATGACAGGCACAGGAGGAAACAGGCTGACTTTGGCTGTGTTTTGAAGGCACAAAGTCACTTAACTGGTGCTTTGGACCAGTAGACAGAGAGGGAGAAACACAAAGAGTGTTTCAATCCTTTGTTGTTCTTTACTTACCATCCCCTCCCACTATGGCCACCCACCCTCCTTCTTGAGAGCTTCCATAAACCTTACACTCATAACAGCCTCAAAAGCAAAATTCTGGCCAATTGTTGCCCCTCAAATTCCGATGGTAATCCTAGTAGGAAGAGGTGAGACAGCAGAAGGGATATAGTAAAAAAAAATCAGTAAATCCCTGTGTATCAAAGCTGCCCATCTACCTAGACAATGATCATGCCTGGAAGTCAGGAAACTGTCGTGTTTGCATGTTACAGAATGATGTGGAGGTCACTGCTAAAAGAAATAGCTCAAAAGAGTTCAAATTAGTTACCTCTGTGAGCAAGCTGGAGAGTGAAAGAGATAGGGCAGGGAGGTTGTATTTCACAAAAAGCTATTTGGTACTGTCTGCTAGCTGGATGGCTTGGTTCCTTTAATGTACATGTATTTTTTTTTTCATTTTTTTTTAAGGTAAGAGTCCCTTCCAATCTAGCAATTCTCTACCACAAGGCTTGTTATATCCTCTTGTGTTCAACTAATGGATGCATTTGTTTGTTTTTTTTAATTCCCTTTATTGGCATTGTAATGTTGATCTTGCTATAAATTTTTTTTTAAAGCTTCAGCAAAACAGAAATGCTCTAGTTCCCACCGCTTGTAAACACTGTTTATAAGCTTATTTGCTGTAACACTTTTTGAATGCAGAAGTTTAGTGTACTGGAGTCGCTTCCACGTTTGGGTTTTTTTCTGACAACCAGCATGACAGTATGGCATGCCTCTGCATGTTGAAGGCACAGGTGCTCCACGGAGAGGGTAGCAGGGAACTAATGCACATCGTTTCCCACAATGAAGCTGGCTCAATATGTGCACAAAGCAAACCAGTCTTGGATGGCCCCCATGTTGCCTAAACACCAAAGCGTGCAGCTCAATGGCTTTTGACTAACTGGACCTACAGTTTCTTTCCTGTGTCCCTTACCCCATCACGCCCTCATCTCATACCCCCTGCTCACCCTGGGTGTTTGTCTTTCTGGACAGCCATCAGTAGAGGCTTTCTCTGCTCAGGTGTCTTTGCCAGGGGACAGGTTCACTCAAGACCTAATTCCACATCACCTTGTTGGGGACTAGCCTTTCCACTGCCACACCTAGAGCCACTGTCACCAGTTGCTGTGATTCAAAGGTGTCCTGTGAAGGCTCCTGGGGTGGACATCTAATGCCCAAGTTAGTACAGTGATGCTATTCAGAGACAAGGCTTTGGGGAGGTCATTAGCGTCAGCTGAGGTCATGGAAAACCCCCATGCTGGGAAAACCAGCTTGCATGTAATGCCTTCCACTATGGGATGCCATGCCCTGACCCTGGATTTTCCAGCCTCTACAACTGTAAGAAGTGAACTTCTTTATAAATTATCCAATCCAGTTTGAGAAATTTTGTTAGAACAATGGGAGATGGACTGCATGAGCAGCCCAGGCTTCAGGCTCCTGGAGTTTTCTTCAGGCCCCCCAAAGAGTCTTTGTAACTGTTACCAAGCACTCCATCCTGCTGAGCGGGAAGCTTGAGCTCCTCTTTTCTGGGATGCCCCTGAAGATCTACACTCATTCATTCTCTGTATCTTCAGTGTGGCACTCACAGTTTGTGAGGCACTATGCTCAGCATTAGGAATATCACAGTGTGCAAAAGCCAATCTCATGAGGAAGGTGGACAGCTAAATAGGAAGTGACAACAGTGTCATGAGTTCTTTAATAGAAGGTGTACAATGAGCTGAAAGAATATGTAAATAGGAATGACTAAACGAGGAAGCAGGGTGCGTGCAAAGGAAGTGACATTTTATCTGGTGCCTTAACTTTGTGTAGGAGTTGGTGAAGCAAGAGGGGGAAGAAGAATGTTCTAGAAGAACCAGGATAGCTGGGGAGAGAATGGGTGTGTGGCCAGAGTCCGTCACAGGATCGAGGTGGCAGGGGTTAGGAGATGGCACAGAAGGAGGCAAAGACTGGTCATCAAATTCCCCATAAATCTGCTTAAGGAATTTGGACTTCTTCGTCAAGCACTAGGGAGCTATGGGGAGATTTTAAACAAGGAAGGGACGTGAGCAAAGTAATACTATCTCAACACCATATTTCTTAGGGTGCTTCTGCATTTATCACAGACACATGGTCAGGGCTGTCAGGAAACAAAACAAGATAAGGAGAAAAAAAAGTCATAAGATTGCAAAATCATAGACCCGGCATGATACCCTAGTGGCAAAACCCTCAGCTTGCATCCTCTTGCATATTGGGCACCAGTTCATGTCCCGGCAGCTCCACTTCCCATACAGCTCCCTACCTGTGGCCTGGGAAAGCAATCAAGGACGGCCCAAAGCCTTAGGACCCAGTACCCACATGGGAGCTCCCGATAAAGCTGCAGGCTCCTGGCTTCAGATCGGCACTTGGGGAGTGAATCATCAGACGGAAGATCTTTCTCTCTGTCTCTCCTCCTGTCTATATGTATCCGACTTTGCAGTAAAAATAAATCTTAAAAAAATATTGCAACATGGATAGTAGCTGTTAGAACATGAAAAAAAGAATCCAAAAGCCACTTTCTAGGCTCCCCGACAAGAACAACCACATTGTTTCCTGTGCACAGGATTGCAGACCTGCAAAATGTGGTAAAGGTAGTTTCAATCCACCCACAACGAATCTGGCAACCTACTTTTCCCACTTAACAAATGGCATCATCATTTTCTGTGTTATTAGGCATGTATTCAAAGAATTCATATTGGGAATGTTATAGACACTGTGATCTTTGTTCCTAAAGTTATAATTTTTAAGGCAGAACCCCCAGAAAGAAGAGAAGCTCAAAAGGAAAAGTCCATGATAACCAAGTAAACATTTCAGTGGATTCCCTCTCAATCTTTTATTGTAAATACAACTGTTCACTCCCAGGAAAAAGTCTTTTTTTTTTTCTAGAAAAAGTAAGAAAAACACATTTTTTTGGCCTCAGAAATGAACATGGTACATATTATTCTGCAGGCTGATTTTCATTTTGCAGCATATTTTCAGCATTTTTCCATGCTTGACAAATATTTCTGTGAGTAACTGGAAGTCTCATCGGAGTTCTACCCTCTACTTTTACTTTATTGAGGGTCGAATTTACCAGAACGCCTTCATTGTTCTTACTTACCCCAAAAGCTTTTAGTGCTAAGAAAGCTACTCTTTCTAATTCTTAGACCTGAAAAAAAAAAAAAAGGTAGGGGAAAATGCTTCTTTCTTTTAAGTGGCATTTTAAGAAGTCTGAAATGGATGCCTTGTTTCCTTAGCCCTACCTCATGTTAAGGCTTTCTGTAAATCTCCTTGCGAAACCTCAATAAAGCCCCTCCCAGGAATAATCAATCTCTGCCTCCACTATATATCCACTTAAATGTGTACATTTCTTCAGCCTGCATTTGTGTTATGGTGGGTAAGTTAGTTTTCTGTTTCCTCACTGATTGTTATTCAAATGATGGTATTAACACTGTACTGCACACCACTGTTTAGAGCACAGGTCTCTACCTCCTAATCTGACTTCTCCCAGTTTCTGAAAGCATGCTTTCAGATGATTGCTCAACATTTTGTGCAGGGAAAAAAAGAAAAACACAGCCTATAGGGTTACTGCGTGCCAGACACTGTGTTCATCACTAGAAATGAGATAAGCAAGGACAGTCCCTCTACTCAAGAAGCTCACAGTCAAGTGGAAATGTTAAATCTGTGTAACTTCGAATACACTGGGCCCTCAGCCTGACATGCATGTGCCTGTCTGTTCTTGAACACAGGACATCTGGTGCCTGACAAGATTTCTGCAATTTTACAACATGACTCCAGGGAGTGCCAATCACACACACATGCTACAATCTAATTAGATCAACTACAGTTGAACCACAAACAACCTACACAACAGCCTTACATGGCAGCTCCATTAGCTACCACGTGTATCTAGGAAAAGCAGAGGCTGAGACACGGACTGTGAGCCCACAATGGCTCACCTGCTGGTTTCCCCAGTCGCGGTTGATGGGTCAGACGTGGGTTATGTTTCCACGCTTGCTCATAGAGCCCTTGAAGAGCTGATATCTGAAAAGACCTTCTCACAGCAAGAAAAGAGGAAAGAGAAGCTCAAAGACTGAGGACCCTGACATGCCATCACCCCTCTCCTTGTGAGGGTCCCAGGCATATGCAAACCACTGAGAGAAAATCACGCCTTTACTCTGCAAGCTAGACTCAGGGCTGCAAATGGGTGAACTACAGCACACGTGTTTTGTTTGATCTGTTCACTCCGTTGCATTTTGCTGCCGACTTGTTTCATGTAAATATCCAGCTTTTCGGCTTCTTTTGGAAAACACTGAAAGACAGAGAGGCACTGAGCCTGCATGGCAACAGGCAGGGCAGGTGGCTGGCTGAGCTGCCGGGCCTCTGTCCTGCGTCTCACCTGGCCGCGCTGATCTGGCTCCGTGGCCTACCTGACCTCTGCAGTCAATGCAATTAACTTCAGTTTTTAAGAAACTTCTTTTTCATCCTGAAATGACCTGCTATTTGTTTGACTTTCAGAGTCCATTCAGGTATTGACTCTTCTAGAGATCCTGCATGTTGGCTCTGGAATTTAAAAAAAAAAAAAAAAAAAAGGACACCTGCAACAGAACATATTCCCAAAGCTTTTTTTTCCCCCACTGCAGTCAACCAACCAATTAGTTCTGAGAAATCTTAGGTCCCTCCCTCCTCTCCTCTCCCCCTTCTCCCGCAAAAGCCACCCAGCGATGAATACATTTTCAAAAGTCATCTCTGATCTACCTTGAAATGAGCTCCCAGATCTCCCAGAGCCAGTGTAATTAGTTATATCTCAAAGGCAGGGCTCCCCCGCAGAGGGGATCAGACCATTTTAAATTAACCCTTCATGACCTGAACAGACAGGGATAAAAGAAGCAACACAATTCACAAGCAAGCTCACAGAAAGAGATGCAAATCCGAAGCACAAGCTACATTTTTTTTTTTAGGCAAAATGGTAGCAGACTTTAAAAAAAAAAATTCAGCAAAGCCGCAGAGCAGGCACTCTTGTGTATTGTTCTGAGCAATTGAAAACAGGTTTACTGCTTGGGAAAGGCAATTTAGAGGGCTGCTTCTCAAGATCCATGTTTTACATACTCAAATCTCTTTCAACAAGATTTATTTATTTGAACAGCAGAGTGATGGAAGGAGGGAGAGACAGAGAAAGGCCTTCCATCCACTGGCTCACTTTCCTAAATGGTCACAATACCCTGGGCTGGTCCAGGCTGAAGCCAGGAGCCTGGGACTCCATCCAGATCTCTTAGGCAGGTGCAAAGGTGAAGCACATGGGCCATCTTCCACTACTTTCCCAAATACATCAGCAAGGAACTACATAGGAAGGGCAGAAGCCTGGGTTCAACCCAACATCAGACGTAGGCATCACCACTGTGCCACAGCACCAGCCCCACGTGGACATAATTCTTCCTGTCAGAACACGGCACATTTGCTTCTCCACTTGCCAGTGGCTAAAAGAAGATACAGGGGAGGGTGTGACTGATGTGACAGGTGCTTCAAGGAATTTCTGCTTGGGGAAAATGCAAACAGAACCACAGTAAAGCAGGCTCTGAGGTTGAGTACCTGCTATGAGCCTACTGTGGTGGGAGAGGTGGTGTGCTGGCCATCTGACAGAAGAAACCCATAAACCTACCCACACACCCAAGCCCCTCAAGTGTCAAGTGGGGGGAGACTAGGCTCCTGCTCCTTTTCTTAGGGGCCTTCCAGGGTCAGTGGCAGAGCCTGTAGGGTGGGCTTCTGAGGGCTGTAACTCACTCCACTGACTCCATCACCCTGAATTCCAAAGACCCCCAGAGGCTCCCTGCATAGGCAGCAACAGGATGTTCTCATCTATTCAACCAGGGAACTTGACCCTCTCAAACTCTTTGATCAATTCGCCCAAATGAGTAGATGATTCCCCAAACCACCCTACACACACACACACACACACACACCTATGTGAATAGCTGATTTGAACAAGAAAAAAAACAGAATTACATCCTCAAACACGGGACCGAGCCTGCCTCACGCTCAGTTCCTGTTGGATCCTCCTGCACCTGCTGCTCTTCTGCCCAGCGCCTCACCCCCGCCCCCAGTCAGGAAAACCTTGCTTCAAGAGTTCACTTCACCAAAAGGCAGAACCTCCAGGAGTTCTCACTCCCTTCCTGCTCCCCTCTCTACACAACCCTTCGAGGAGCTTCCGTGGCTTGCCCGAGCACTCAGCACTTGCCTGGAATACTAAACCACAGTATGCCCCATCCATCCCACACTTCCTTCCATCACAGTCTTGTCCCACGCAGGCCCTTCCCCTCTCTCCATCCTAATGATGATCCTAAATGTCAAGCATTGCTTTCTCCAAGAAGCACTCCAAGTTCAGGCTCTTAGTTTCAACGTATCCTTCACTGGCATTCCTTAGTGTGATTATTGGATTAGCAGCTTTTGACCACCCCGTGAACTGTAATCCCTGTGAGAGCATTGACTTACCACGGTAGCCCAGCACCTACAGTCATGTTCCTGGCCACTCCGGCAAACTGTCCTGAGGGGCTGACTGGGCTTATAAGGAAACTTCCTTAATTGAGACAGGGATTAGAGAATGGAACTAAAAACTTATACTCAGGGCTTTGTGGCCAAACCAACTCTTAGTATTGATGGATAGAGCAAAAGCTTTTCCTTTTCCAATCCATGTTTAGCACTTCATTTCATTTTCTTAGGGTGGAAAAAAAAAAACTGTTGCCTTGCCTGACCCATGGTATTCTGTGTCAAGCCCAGGGTGTCAGGGTTTATTTTTGTTGTTGTTTATTTTTTCAAGTGTCCACAGCAAAGTCCCCTGGAAAGACCTCCCAAACACTGGGCATTTCTGCGACCCCGTAGGCTACTCTTTCTGCCACCCTGACACACACACAGACACACTCTCCTGGATCCCTGTAATTGGTCACAGACTGATGGCTTTTTGGTTTTGTCTTCCTTTCTCGTTAAGCGCTGGCATCAAGGTTCCAAGATCTGAGAACACACGAGAAGCCACATGAGGCAAATGAAAATGCCTGGTAACTCAAAAGCAAAGGAGATTCTCTACAGAGACCAGGCAAGTAAAGTAACTGCCAAAAAAAAAAAAAAAAAAAAAAAAGACAAGAAAGAGGCAGGAGAAGGGAAGGAAGAAAGCCAGAGGCAGGAGTCAAGGAGAAAAGCATCTTTCAAATAACTCATCTGTGACCTCCACCAATCTATTGGTCTTATCCATCTGTGACTCGGGAATAAGTCATCACAGAGAAAGGAACCACAGGCCAGAAAGGACTACGGTGACCACATTGCTGGCAGCACCTAGGCAACACAGTAACACAGAAGAATCGGCAAGACAGATTAACTTCAAGAAAACATGCTTTCGCCCACTAAACTCAGAAAGAATAGCAAAATGGTAGAGTCCTAGGCAAAAACAAAATCAAATAATAGAAAGGGCAACAGGAGCAAGCATGCTATCCAATAAGGGAAAAAAAATTGCGAATCTAAATGAAAATTATAGTTTTGAAGACTAGGCGTTTGCCAAGGTAAATGTCACCCATATATTGAAATCTTGAAGGCAGGGGATGCAACTCGATTTCGCCAAGTATTTGAGGGGATATACCAGTTCGGCTTCAGTCTTACATGGAACAAGGCTACACAGTAACAAATATAAAGGAAGTATTATTTTCAAAGTACTAGAAAATCACCAAATGTTTCCTAAACAGCCAAGTTGTCACTTGGGAAGAAGTTACCATAAAGATTTTTCTTAAACATGCAGACATCCATCTCAAATAAAGGGCTTGAAGACCCAGGTAAGAAAAATGAATTACAGGTCAATACCCTGAGATGGACGTTTGGCCTAGAAGTTAAAGATACCGTGTCCCACATTACAATTCCTGGATTCCTTTCCAGGCTCCAGTTTTGACTCCAGTTTCCTGCCAATGCAGAACCTAAAAGGCAGCAAGTAAGAGCTCAGTGATTGAGTCCCTGCCACCCACATGGGAGACCTGGATGGAATCCCTAGTTCCTAACTTCAACACCAACCAGAGGTGTTGTAGGCATTTGAAGAGTGGACCAGAACATGAGAGTCTGTCTCTCTCATTAAAAAAAAAAAAAAATGCAGATACAACAAAAAAGAGACTCAGCAAGGGGGAAAAAAATCCAACTTTGGATCTATGAAATTGCTACTCCTGAGACATCTCAATGGGTCTGTGAAAGAGGCTGTTTAAATATATGACCAGAGCAACAGAATTTTTCCCTGCCAGAAAATGGAGTCCACTTTGCCAAGATTTCCACCGATGACTGAACCTGGAGTGATTCCTCAGTTTAACACCTTTCGAAGACTATGAAAGGATTTATTTGGAATTTCATAGTCCCCGTCAAGGAAGGAGAGCCATGTACATTTCACTTCAAACAGAAGAACAAGCAGAAACCACAAAGTATACATGATTTATACTTGCAATTCTGATGTCATTTTCTATAGAAGAAGCAGTGAGAGCTGAGAAGGTGTACCCTGGACTTCATTTATTTATCTATTTATTTCCGATTCTGGCTCCACTGTTAATAGAGACTCCAGCTGAAATCCCATGACTTCATGTTGGATACAGCACATACACGGTTGGATGTTCTGGCGACTCATAAGTGGATGGGATCCTATGGAACACAGCTCAACATTGATAGCTTGCTGGTGTTTTCATCTATATTCAGTCTGGATTCTCTTTGTGGTACATCAAGTTGATTTGTCTTCAACTGCACCTGTTAAGGTGGGTGTGCCTTTTTTCCATTCCTCGCTTATTATTTGCAACACATTCTGTTTTTTCACACATGTGCTTACCGAAAGATCTGATTAGGCACCAAGATATTATCAAGGAACGTCTTACTAAGATCTAACAGGATTGCTGAAGCTTCAATAAGATATCAAATACACTCCACTGTAAAAATAGAAACTATACTCAATTTTAACTATGTGTGTATAAACATGTGTTTGTGTTTTCCCTGTTATTCCCTCAAGTGAATGGGATTTTAAAAGCTAACACCAGGGGACTAGTGTGATGGTTCAATTGGCTACCCCTCCATCTCCAAGTGCCAGCATTCTGGATGGGCTGCTTCTCTTCCCATCCAGCTCCCTGCTTGTGGCCTGGGAAAGCAGATGGATTTCTACTTCTGTCCTTAAAACAAACAGAGACTGATAGAATGAGGATTCCTTATGAAGGACTACACTATTGTAACAAAATGGGAAAAATCTGATGGGGGTGGGGGTTTGGGTGGGAATCCCAGCCTATACAAAATTGTAACACCCAATTTGAAATTCAAAATAAAAATACTTTATTTTTTAAAAAGGTGTCACTAAAAAAAAATAATAACAAATATAGCATTCCTCAGCTGGCATATCCAGACCACCAGACCCTTGCAAACCCTGCCTAAAATAAAGGCTTCTCCACATATCTTACTTCTCTAGTATGATTCCTTTTTCCAATGTGATGGATTTTCCTTCTGACTCACAAGACACAGTTACCCAGTCTCCTAGGTTCTAAGGCCTCATGTTGTCGCCCATCCCGCATCATTCGGCTTCTACAGGGACCAATTCTCTCCATCTCTCCTGGGTGAAAGAGAAGTTCCTTAATTCCACTCTCATGGTTTTCTTGTTTAATTCAAATTCCTTGAGCACCAACACAGCATCAGGCACTTGAACTCTCACATACAGACCCACCTATTTTCATGATCACTCAAAAGATACATACTATTATTGGCCTTGATATTTTATTACATTTAAAAATATTTATTATTTATTTTTATTGGATGATCAGATTTACAGAGGAGAGACAGAAAGACGTTTTGTCCACTGATTGACTCTCCAAGTGGCCATAACAGTCGGAACTGAACTGATCTTAAGACGCCAGGAGCCAGGATCTTCCAAGTCCTATGCAGGTGCAGGGTCCCAAGGCTTTGGACCATCCTCAACAGCTTTCAAGGCCACAAGCAGGGAGCTGGATGGGAAATCGGGCACCCGGAACACAAACCAGTGCACATATGGAATCCTGGCGCGTGCAAGGTGGGGACTTTTCAGCTGCTAGACTCTAGCACTAGGCCCTGGCCTTAATATTTTAAAGCTGCTGAAAATGAGGCACAAAAAAGGTTAAATAACTTATCCAAGTCATGCAGCTGATGAATTAAGAAAGCCAGATTCAAGCCAGTGGATCTACTCCCTCATTGACACTGACGTGCTGGCCCTCCTGCCCCACCTGCCAAAATATCTGTCAATCCACCCCTGCCTTCCAAAAGATGCTCTTCCTTCATGCTAAGCAAGCTGCCCCCGGGACCCCCTACACTGTCATTCTTCAGCAGCCGAGATCAACTCTCTGAGCTTTGCTGGCTTCCTCCGACTCGCCGATGGTTTCCTCCAGGCATGCATTCTCCCATGTACACAGCTGTGTCTTACAAACACTTGGAATGGTGGAGACATGCTGTTTAGAGCTCCTCTGTTACTCACCCCCCTGCTCTTAATGATTTCCATAATACTTAGGCAGACTGGGGGGAGTGGGGGAAGTGGAGAGGAGGGGATGAGTTCCAAACAAGGGTTGGTGTGAAGTTTGCATTAGAGACAGTCTGGCAGGAGGCTGAGCGTGGGAGGGGCTGTGGGTGCAAATGAACGCACTCTGGGAAGGCACGTGTGGGCGCCAGGCTGTGTGGCACAGCGAGATGTAAGGGATGCTTTGCATCAAAGTAGACCCAGGACATTACCGACAGGATCCTGTGTCTCTCTGAGCCCTAGCTACAAACCCCGCAGGAATCTCTGGATTTACTGAGGCTCACAGTGCCCTTCAGCCAACAATCAGCCCCCAGAAGTGGAGTATCGGCAAAGGCATTCCCCCCACATGGTGCTGGGGATGCTTCCGCATCAAAAGAGAAGCCAGGTTAGGCTGTGCATGCCTTCCTCGCCCTCCCTGCCTGGGCATCACATGACAGAGACCGGGAGTGGCATCTTGAACAGATGAGTCAAGCGCTCTATTTCAATCCGTTCCAAGTTCTGCAGTGACAGTCGATTTTTTTAAGCCTTGTCATCTTTCAGAGCCGTTAAGTCAGCAGGCACAGGCATCTGGCACCAAGGCATAGCTACGACTTCACAAGGTAGAGCAGACAATCCATAAAAGGACTTTCTCTCTACTCTGTCCACCCACTTCCTACCTTACCACTTCACATTAAAAAAAGAAAAGAAAAAAGCAACATGGTTGTCCCAAACATAAATAAACAATAAGGAAGAGGTCTTCTGTGTCCTGAACATGGCACTGCACAGACACATCGCAGAGGCCTTCAAGTTATTCTTGAGGTTTTAATCTAAATGAGGCATGGAAGGTGTGAGCGTGCACACCTGGTACCAGATTGCTTGGGTCCCACCATCCCCACCCCCAGCCCAGCCTCTAAGGAACAGCATGATTTCAGTTTGGCTGCCGTGAGCCTCCGTTTCCTCATTAGTGATCTGGGGGTATACACAGGAACTCCCTCCAGAAATTTCCAAGGAGATGAGCTAATGCATATAGACAGGGTGGCTGAAGGCATGTAATTGACCTTGGTCACTAACAGAGCAAGTAACTACATGAAAATAATCAGAAAAACAAAACAAACAACAAACAAAAAAAAAAACCACTTTAAATTCTCCAAAGCCAGGATCCCTGGAGTCAATGGGAGAGAATGAAGGACAGAACAGCTGCAGGTTGCATTCCCAGAGGTTGCTGGGAAGTCTTTAGCAAACTTTCTTGCATGTTTTTAAAGTAAAAATAAAGAAAAGGTGGGAAGTTTTCTGTCTGCTTGGCAGCAAGGTGAGAAGACGAAGCGCTCTGGGAGTGGAGTGTGCTCTCCAGGGAGGAGGCGTCACCTAAACAAAAAAAAATTTTTTTAATCATTTTTTCTTGAGGACTGAAAGTAGAGGACTGTATTTGAAATTAATTACAAATCAGAACTGGCCCTATTTCTAAGTCCTTCTTTGGCCTTCTAAAAGTAGAAGTGAGATTTGCCAGCAGGGCAGTGTTTTCTCCGGCAGGGGACATTGGCCCCTTTGGGCAAGAATCCCAGGCAGTACGACCTCTATTTAGAAAGCCTCCACGGGGAAATAATAATACTGTGTTCCTGTTCCTCCAAGATTCTGTCATGCAGGTATTAACTAATTAATTCTCCCAGGTCAGCAGAGAAAAATTGCTTCTAAAGATTTCTGAGCACTCTTGAAATGGAAATGAGGTCTCCACTTCGACAGTTCCTCCCATGCCTCCTGCATGCCAATGGCTACCGGCACATCTGGAAGAAAAGCCCACGTCTGCTTAGGAAGACTCTGTAGGAGCCGGTTCTTATTCACACTGCTCCCAGCTCACTCTGTTGGAGGTGTTTGCACTTGCTATTCTCTGTGCCTGGAATTCTCTTTCGCTAACTTCACGCATACCTCTCTTCCCTGCGCGTCTCAGTCCAGAGGTTACCATCTCTCAGAAAGCTCTCCCCGATTGCTCTCTCAAGCACTCTCCCCCTAGGTAACACTCAGTAAGCTACACTGGTTGATGTGCTAACCTGCTTACTGCTGCCCAGATCAGAGTAAGAGCCAAGAGGACTTCCTGTTTCCTGCTGTACAAGCAGCGTGTGTGGCTGTGCCTGGTGCATTATCCTAAGTACTCAATAATTTTCAATGAGCAAATAAATGGAAGTGTATTAGCCAAGGTTCTTGAGCGTGAGAGGGAATCAATACAATGTGTGCACAGAGGACTTAATAGAGGAACTGGCTCACGTAATTGAGGTGGCTCGGACCACATTTGGGGCCCTTATCCTGGGATATAGACCTCAGTTGGAGACCAAAAGCCTGAGCACCAGAAAGGAGCCACTGGTGTAAGTCCTAGAGTCTAATGTCAGTGAGCCCAGAGATGCCAAGGCAGTGGTTAACCTGTTCCAGCTCTTGGCAACAGAAGAAATTTCACCTCCAGCCAATTAACAGAGCTGCCCCAGCCATAGTCATTGCAGCCATCGGAGGAATGAACCAGTGGATGTAAGCTCACTCACTCTGTGTGTGTGTTAATAAATAAATTACCTATTTTATAACAAGTAAAAAGATACCACTGGGATCTGGCACAATGGACCAACAAGCTAATCCTCCACCTTTAAGTGCTGGGATCCCCTATGGGTCCTGGTTCATGTCCCAGTTGCTCCACTTCCCTTTCAGTTCCTTGCTTGTAGCCTGGGAAAGTAATAGAGGAAGGTCTAAAGTCTTGGAATCCTGCACCCACATGGACCAAGACCCAAAGGAAGCTCCTGACTTCAGATCAGCTCAGCTCCAGATATTGCAGCCACTTGGGGAGTGAATCAGCAGATGGAAGATCTTTCTCTCTGTCTTGTTCTCTCTGGCAATCTGCCTTTTCAATAAATTTTTTTAAGAAGAAGAAAAGATACCACTGGGAATGCCACATTTCATATTGGAGTCTCTACTTCAGATTCAGCTTCCTGCTAAGGCACACCCCGGGAGCAGCAGTTGATGGCTCAAGGACTTTTGTCCCTCTCACACATGTGGAAAACTCAGAAACTGGCTTCACTTGCTCTGGTCCAACCTAAGCTGTGACAGGAATTTGAGCAGATTTAAGATTTCTCTCTTCCTTTTAAAGAAAAAAAATTCCAGGCAAAGAGAACCTCTCTGGAAGCAGAGCCTGGGCAGAAAGGATCCAGGTGTTTGCAGGAACTCAAGGAAGAAAACAACAGAGAAACGAAGTGGGAGAGAGCAAGCTGGAGATGTGAGCCATGCACGTTCTGCTGAGCAGCTCAAGGGTGCCAGGCTCAGGGACCTCTGTAACTCTAGTTCCAGCAGACAGATCACACTGTGAGCCTGAGATGCTTGTGGTGGTGGTGGCAGTGGCGGAAATGGCGGCGATGGTCGTGGTGTTTTTAAATAAACAGAGATGTACCTAAAAGAATAAAAAAAAATGTTATTATGTGTTCCAGCTGCCAGCAGCTACTTTACCTATCAGTTTTCTGACTCAAAAATGTTTTAAAAAGGATGGTTACCTTTAGACTTTGGTAAGGAAAAAAAAAATCCCACCAGGGACAGATTGAATTTTGTAGCAAAATAGAATGGATCTTTTGCACCGGGAAAGGTTCCTACTTTCATTATTGGTGTTTGTTCAATGCTTATTAAAATGATAGGAAAGGCTGATCTGAATCTATAGCTATGGATCTTTTTAATTTTCACTTCTTTACTGAATGTGAGCTCAAGAGGCTGATGTTCATCACAACCAAGGATCTATGGTCACGGGGAATCTTTTATTTGTAATTATCTGATGTTTGGTGACTTATGGGATACTTGTTTAAACGAATAACTGTGTCACTCCTGGGCAACAGACCAAGTTTGTACCATGTGGGGCTCTGTAAACTAATGAAGATGAAGTGGGAGCGTATGGCTTCCTATCTACAGGACCCAGTTCCTGGGTTAGAGAGGCCTGATTTTAGAATGCAGTAAGGCAAAGAAGCAAGCTCTCCTTACACTTGATATCCCTCCATGGAAACCCACCTCAGGCCTCTGCAGAACTCGACAATAATGAATGTTTCTTGTTTTAAGCCACTCATTGCAGTAGTGATACAAAACTAATACAGTGTGGAACTCCAAAAAGTGGGTGGGGGACAGATTTTACATTAAGAGCAAATATTACTTCAAAGACAGTGGAGCAATATCGTCAAACATGTGGAAGTCTACAGCCATAAATGAGAAAATCTAAAGGAAATAGACCAGTGTCTAACAAAAGAAACATTTTTTTTAAACATTTATGTATCCAAAGGACAGTTTCAAAGACAGAGGGAAAGAGAGATATTCCATCCATTGGTTCATTCCCCAAAGGACTGCAATAACGGGGCTGGTACAGGCTGAAGCTAGGAGCATGCAGCTCCGTGAACGGCAGGGGCCCAAGCACTTAGGCTGTTCTCTGCTGCCTCCCAGTCTCGGTACCAAGACACTAGATCAGAAGAAGAACAGATAGGACTCAGGCCCGGCACAGTAGCCTAGCAGCTAAAGTCCTCACTTTGCATGCTCCAGAACCCCACATGGACATCAGTTCTAATCCTGGCAGCCCTACTTCCCATCAGCTTCCTGCCTGTGGCCTGGGAAAGCAGTCAAGGACAGCCCAAAGCCTTGGGTCCCTGCACCCACATGGGAATCCTGGAACAAGCCCCCAGCTCCTGGCTTCAGATAAGTTGAGCTCCGGCTGTTGTTATCACTTTGGGAGTGAATCATCGGACAGATCTTCCTCTCTGTCCTCTCTCTATATCTGCCTTTCCAATAAAAATCTTAAACATAATAAAAGTTTTTTTTAAAAAACTTAATGATCACTTAAAAATAAAAGAGTAGATGGGACTCAAAGCAGCATTTTATCATAGAAAGCCAGCATCACAGTTGGCGGGTTAGCTTGCTGTAACACAATGCCAGTCCAAAAGTCTAACCTAAGAAGTAGACAGAAGAGAAATAAAACCTGACAGGTCAATAGCTATGAACTATTGGGAAGATCAAGATCTATCATCTTTAATGTCACCGTATTTTCTATATCTACATCCAAGTTAATCAAAACTTTCAAAACTCCAAGAAATGCCTCGATGACTTAAACTATCTCAGACCACAGAGAAATATGGAACTCCTCAAGTAGATTGTGACTTCGAAACATTTAGCAAAACACTGTGCCCAGAGCTCCTGGAACACTATGTTATGTCCAGCCAGGGCTATGTGCAACCTTGGGCAAGTTATTCATGCTCTCCTGGTCTCCATTCCATTTGCTGGGATTTGAATCTTGAAGGCCAAGCTGAGAACGTCACCAGGACAGATACTGCAAGTCAGTCATGGTAGGCAGCCTCTAAGACAGACTACACTTATCCCAGTGTCCTAGAAGCCACAGCCTGTATAATTCTTTCCCTGTGAGTGCAGGCTGGATTTAGCACTGGCTTTGAGAAAACAGAAGCGACAGAGGCGATGATAACAGGGAGACACTGTATTTCCCATCCAGGGCACTCTCATTCATTAACTGTGAGAGAAGCCAACGGCTTTGATATAAGCTGACCAATGAAAGACCCCAGAGGCAAGAAAGAGTTCTCTGGCCAGCAGTCAGCAAGGAATGGACACCCTCAGTTGGGACAGCCCACCAACACCTGTTGGTTTGTGTAAAAGACAGGGCTGGAGGCAGAACTAACCCAGCAACTGCAACCACCAGCATGTGCATAAGCTGATTGAGGTGGTAGATTATGCCAGACCCTGTATTGGCAAGCACACACAGGAATCCGATCTGGGATCACCTCAGATGAAGTTTCTTTGGGAATCCCCCCAACTGAATTGCTGGACCCAGTGATGGAGAGAACCCCAGTAATGGAGAGAATTACAGGTTCCATGGTCTGACCGTGGAGTGCATGTGTCAGAGCTGGGATTCCTCTGAGGCTCAGACAGAACAGTGGACAGCATATCCAGGTGCACATGGAGATGACAGTGCATTGTAGCCTGCAGAGGACACCTGATACCATAACAGAGGATGGAGTACAGAGCAAATCAATCAGCTACCCCAGCCAAGCGTTGGCAGTGAATATCTGGGCAAATGGAGATGCCAAGGTGTACTATGTCAACCAGTGGATTCTGGAGAGGTTTCATTGTGCTTGAAGTGACGATATCAGCAGTAATTCGGAACTGTTGAACTATCTAAACCTCATGAGCAGGACCCTCAGAGAATGTCCCAGTGGAGTGGTGTCAGGTGGCTTGTCCTCCATTCCAGGCAGCAGAGGCGTTTGGGAGGCTGGATGTGGCGTCTTTCCTTATCTCTGCCCTTCTCCCAGGTACAGGAAGGAAAAAAAAGAGAGAGAATGTGGAAATGATGATCTCACCCACTTTCCTGTAGCCCTTGACCTTAATCACCCTAATCAACTATGTAAAAAATCATCAAAAATAAAAATAAATAATAATTTTTGAAAGTGTGGGTTTATTGGGGTACAAGTACATGTTCGAAACTCTGTGTTGCCTTTTTACAATATGTGCTTTCCATAAATTGTGAAAATATATTTGTCTCAAAATATTGCATTATTTATTCATTGAGAAGCACAGAGACCAAATCTCCCATTTGCTAGTTTTACTCCTCAAATGCCCGCAACGACCAGGGCTGCTACTGGACTGGAGGCCAGAGCCAGGAATGCAGTCTAGCTCTGCCCTGATGGAGACAGGATCCTAGTCATGTGAGCTACCGCTGCTCTCTCCCAGGATCCAACCCAGGTGCTGACATGTAGGACAAGGACTTCTTAAGCAGCAGGATAAATGCCCGCTCCAGCTGCACCCTCTAGACAGAACATGCTCATCACACTTTACCACTGTTCCCGTTGAAGGTTACAGATGCTCAGTCTCCCGCTTGGAGAGATGAATGTGCATTGCACATACACATCCCATCGGTGAGAGGATGCATTGCTGGATGTCCCTTGTCTTGACAACTGAGAGATCACTTAGAAGAATCAAGAGAAACAAGTATAGATTCAGGGCAGTGATTCTTTCACTTGAATGTGCACACGAATCCCCCGGGCCTTGTTAAAATAGATTTTGACTGAGCAGGTCAGAACAGAACCTGAGATGCCACAATCATAACAAGCTCTCAGCTGCTACAATGCTGCTGGTCCAATGACCATACTGCAAGGAGCAAGGAGCCAGGAGACCTTGGCGTTGTCCTCTACCCCTGGGACTGAAGCTTGTCCTCTCTGCTGATTGGACAGTCTCATATAATGAGAGTCTGCCTTGGATTTGGCTGGCTTGGAGATGGACGTTCAGAGAAAGCGAAACAATTGCATGCAATTGCTTCCAGAGTTTTGTAGAGTGTATGGAAAGTAAAGTAACACTGGCATCTGCTCCATGTGCCCTGGGTCATCTTGTTGAATCCTTAGCAAAAACCAAAATAAAAGCCCCACCACAACAAGGAAACTATAAAGTAAGTCTACAGCAGTAGCCAAGAAGCGGCCCCTGGAAGGAGACGGCTGAGTTCATGTTCGTATTCAGTCACTTCTCCGTGTGACTTAAAGGCCGTTCTTGATCGAATATTCTCAGCTTCAGTTTCCCACCAAGATGACAGAGCGCAATCTCAATATACAAAAAATTAGTTTGATGTCTCTGTTTTAGCAGAAAACATCATAAATTTGTCAATAAGATGGTATCATTTATAATAATATCAAGGATATTCCATCTTAGGAGTAAGAGATAGGAAAAACCTGTGCACTAAAAATTACAAAATATCACTAAGGTCAGTTCAAGAAGATGACATAACTGAAAAGATGTTCTATGTCTGTGGGTTCATGCCAGTCAGTGTTGTTGAAATAATGTAAACACACTCAACAGGATCTGTCAAGACAACACGTTCCAACGAGCATTTGACAGAGTTTAAAATGTATGGAAGAGTACATGACACCTGCAGGGGTGCAGAACAAAGCTCTAACACTAACACTCCCCCATTTCAAGACTTAATTATAAAGTTACAGTAGTCAAGATATGAAAAAAAGAGTGACATGAAGATAAACAGATCAATGAAACAAAATAGGGAATCCATAAATAGACCCACATACGTATGGGCTTTTTTTTTTTTAAATCAAAGCTATAAATGCAGTTTGCTGGGGAAAAAAATGGTAGCCCCTTCAAAAACAACTCACCCCCACATGCACATGCATCCCTCTCAACTATGAAAACAATTAAAGAAAAAAAAAAAAGAAGCAATTAGGCAACCATGTGCAAAAGCATGATCCAGACCCAGAAACACTGATGAAGTGGTCTGTATCTAAACTTTAAGGTGCCTGCTTTTCAAAAGAAACCATTAAGAGAACGGAAGAGCTGTGGCTGGAGTCTGAGTCCAGCAGCCTAGTTGGGGAGTTCCCCAACAAACCTCACCTGTGGTGACCTGACTTGACTCTTGTGTGCACCAGCCAGTGCAGGGTAAGGTTTGCTCTGTCACCTGCACCAGCTGACGCATGTACTGGTGGATGCAGCTGCCTGGCCTATTCCTCCCCAGCCCCATAGTTCACATGAACCAACAGATACTCTGACCCAGACCAGCCAGCTTGCCACTGACCCAGTTCTTATGCATGCCAGCAGGTGCTTCAGCCTAGTTTTGGGGAGACACCCCTAGTAACTCCCATCAGGCCTGCCCCCAGCCCTGGTTTTTGCAGCAAGGAGACAGCAAGGAGAAACTCTCCCAGTCCTTCCCTGCAAACAAAGGAACAGAAAAAAAATTGAAATATTTGTCCCACCCACCTGCCTTCACATCTGAACCTCCCCACCCTAGCCAGAGGCCCACGTGCACATGCATGTCTCTCAACTATGCAAATAATTAAAGAAAAAAGAAAAGATAAGACAAGCTACAAGTTGAAAAACACAAATAATTGATAAAGCACTTGTGTCCTAAACACATAAAGAATTCTCAAAACTCAAACATAAGAAAGTAAATAAATTCAAAAAGAGACTGAACTACTTGAATAGACACAACACCAAAGTATATATACAGGTCGGAAGTAAGCCCTCAATAAAAACTCAATCATTTTTTTTTTCCACAGAAATGTAATCTAAAAACACACACTGTGGAGAAACCATTCAGCCTTGTAGTTAAGACAGCAGTATCCCACATTCCAGTGTCTTGGTTTTACTCCCAGTCCCGGCTCCTGACTTCCACTTCTGGTTAGTGCAGATCTTGGGAGGCAACAGTGAGGGCTCAGGCCCAGCCCCAGTCCTAGTCAAGGCAGATTTTTAGGAAGTGACCCAGTGGATGGAACCTATGTCTCTTCCTCTCTAAGTAGAATTTTAAGAAGAAGAAGAATTAATGATAATAATAATACATCACATATCATTACTACATCTATTAGCATGGTAAAAATGTTTAAAGACTTAGCATATCAAACGTTGGCAAGGAAGGAGATAGAGAAAAAAAAATCTCGGATATACTGCTGGTGGAAATGTAAAATATCACAATCGCTTTGCAAAACAGTTTCTCAGTTTCTTAAGAAGTTAAACATGTACAACCATATGAATCATTCATCCTACACCCAGATGTCTACCTGAAAACAAATGAAAGCCTTGTCCATACAAACGCCGCACATAAATGCTCAGAGCAATTTTATTTTTAATAACTAGACGCTGTGAACAGTCCAAGAGTTCATCAACAGGTGAATTAAACTAACTGTAGTGTGTCCATACAAAGGAATATCCCTCGGCTCTAAGGAGGAATGAAATATTGATAGGTTTCAATGTAGATAAATCTCAAAATCATGACGCTGAGTGAAGGAAACTACACAAAACCAGCGTATTGCTCAACTTGCATAAAATTTTAGGAAACGCGAACTAATAAATGCTGCTAGAAGCAGCTCTGTGGTGGTCTGGGGAGGTGGATAAGGAGTGTCCAGGAGTGTAAGGGAACTTCTGAGAGCGACAGACACATCTATTATTCTGATTGAGATGACAGTTTCACTGATGTACATGTATGTCAAAACCTATCAAATCATACACTCTTCAATATTTGCATTTCATCATATGTCAATTATAGTTTAAAAGACTGGCATTTTAAAGCATACTAAAGATTTTTTACCTTGACAGACAGCTAGGTGGGTGGGCAGGTAGTTAGATGGACCTACACTCCCTCTACTTGGAGTCTGAGAAACAGGATATTTTTCTATTGCATTTTTTTTTTCAATAAGCCCTTCCTATCACCTTGGGGCTCATTTATCTCCCTGTTCATGCCAGGTTTTATTATCTGTCCCCACTCCTGCCACCCCTAAGGACCCAACGCTTGATCACTAATTGCACTGCCATTAGATCCGCATCCCCTCTGGGGCTGCATGACACTTATTAGTCCAGAGCTTTTCATTTTCTTATCTAACCACAATTCCAAGATCTGCCATAGCCCACAAAAGACACTTGATAAAGATTTTCAGGTTAATTGATTTACTGATTAATTAATTGGAAAAGCTATACATCCTGTAAGATGTTAATTATTTTCAAAATCTAATGCGATTTAGGGAATTGGGATTTTTACTAAACTGCTTGCCTTCAAACAAATAAACAAACAAAGAAAAGAAGGATGGAGTCTTTGACTTCCACATTTCCCATAATTGCTCCTTAAATGCTTTCATAGTCAGAAAACTGGTTCTAAAAATAACTCAGTGAGTAAATATAGCACTTAGATTTAAAAAGAAAAAAAGCCTCATCAGATGCATTGGCAACTCAGGCTGAACTACACTGGATCTTTTTGATGTCTACATTCTGCCAGAGGTTGGCAACCCACCCTCTTCTCCTCTTAAATTTTAAGTAGTTCTAGAAGATGCACCTGGAAACCAGAGGGAACTGAGACACTGGGTTCACGGAACAGGGCGGTCAGGAGAGGCAGCCAAGGGCCAGCCAAAGTTATCTGCTTCAGCAAGAGCCCTGATCCAGCAAAATGCTCAGAAAGTTCTGGCTGTCTTCGTAGCTTTGAAAGCTTTTTGGGAAACACGGAACATTCAGGCTTGGTGGAGCCTTGGCTCTGAGAGGCACCAGAACAAAGTGTCCCAACCTGGCATACATAGCAGGAGGGCCAAGTATTGGATTAATGAGTCAGTCCTTAACCTCAAAGGAGACACCTGGCCTTGCCAAGCCTTGATATCTTCTTTTGTTTAGTGGAATTTATTTCATCCTTTTTGAAGCAGACAGCACACAACAACAAAGCTACCTTGAAGCAGGCGTAAGGGGACCACCGGCTACCCACCTCTCAGACCCTGGCCATGGTGGACAGTTTTCCATGATTCCTTGGTCCCTGTCCATGGTGTCTGACTCTTCAGATACAATCTTGTAAACATTGCTTTAAAGCAAAGCTCTCTGGGGCACCCCAATCTTTTCTTCCCAAGAACTGACCACCTAAGGATACATCTGTTCCCTCCTCCCCCACAGCAAATACAAACTCAACCCTTAAGGACACAAAGACCCATTTACTTCTCTGAGCAAGAGAAAGAACAGCTCATCCTTTTCTATGGAAGTCCCTGCTGAGAAAGTAACACACAACTCCTCCTTCAACAGGCTGTTCTGCCAGATTAAATTCCCAATACATTACCCTGATCCCTCTGTGTTAACTTGGCGAATGCTCACC
Source organism: Ochotona curzoniae (assembly GCF_017591425.1). Lineage (NCBI taxonomy): Eukaryota > Metazoa > Chordata > Mammalia > Lagomorpha > Ochotonidae > Ochotona > Ochotona curzoniae. Next base: position 12,753,293 of record NW_024465421.1, read on the forward strand.
AAGGCTTTGGGTGGTTGGTTTACAGGTGTGAGCTGAGCTGTACCACTTGATGACATTCTGTCCAAGAGAACTTCCAGCTTCCTCAGTGTGGAAATATCACAATCTCTTCAGCAAACACTGTTAGAAGGAAGATGCAGGCAAGACAGAAGGAGCCAGCCAGCCACATTAGCCTAGAACGGAGCAGTTATCAGAGGTGGTGAGACAGCAGGAGCACTAGAGTGGGGACAGAACCTGTGGACAACTATGAAACATCAAATCTGCTCAAACCAAGTCCTAAGCTCATGAAGTAACTCTCCCCTTTCATCTCACAGCAACTAAGGAACAGAAGTGTCAGTACCTCCAATTTGACAGATGAGAAAACCAAGATTTGTGCGATAATGATGCTTCCAAAAGCTAATGGAAAAGAGAATTAAAAGTTAAGTTCATTTTGATGCCAAAAAGTTAAATTAATGCTTTTTTTCATAATGCACATTTCTAGGAATACTCTGAAGACTGCTTATAGAAGTAAGCATGTTTCCCAAGGCCATAATGTCAGCAAGTGGTGCATATAGGATTTGAACCCAGATACGTGGCTCTGTTGCCTGTTGTTGTAACAAATTACCTGAGGTTGTGAATTATTTTTAAGAAAATATGTTTATTTAGCTTCAAGTGTTGAGGGTTCGGGGCTCTGATCCCAGCACATAGTGGACAGCACCATGGAAGGCACAAGTGCAAGAAGAGATCAAACGCAGGACAGAGGACTAGAAAGGAGCTGTAGGACCATGAAACTGACCTAAATCCTTTCTCAGGGAATGTCCTTCGATGACCTGGTGATCTCTAGGCCTCACCTCTTAAAAGTATGGCTTTTTACGACTTCTTACGGCCACACTGCGGACCAAGCTTCCAACACAGGGACCTTTGGAGGGCAAACCATTCTGCAAATATAGTACCAGGCCATCAGCTTCCAGAAATTCCACCAGCTCTCATATCAGCTTTACAACCCAGACCCAGGAGACAGCCGTTATTACCCTCTTTTTTTACAACCAAGGAAATAAAACCTTAAAGATGTGAAATAATTTGCTCCAATCAGTACAAACTAGACCCAGAATCCCATTCTTTACCCAAGTCAGCTTACTGATGCATTTGCCCATATGAAAAGGAAGCACTTAGAAAAATAAGGAGAATGTATAAACCTAAACATGTTGTTTTTTCAAAAAAAAAAAATCTAGTTTGTTCTAGATAAGAGTTGATCATCTTCCTTAGGCTATTGGGTCCCAGGGGATTAGAAAAAAAGAAAGTTTGTGGTTCCTTGGTGGCTCCACTCAGTGGATCATTTGACCTATGCTAGAAAAATGTGTAAAAGAAAAAACTATAAAAATCATAATATCCCATTTCTATGCGGTGCTTCCCAAGTGCCAGGCCCTGTTCAGAATAGCTTAAAAACATCATGACAACTTAGTACTGCAAACAACTTCACTAGGGCAATATTAGCATTATACACTCATAAGTTTTTCAATCAGCTCTTCAGGACAATTTGTCAATGTCCCTGGTATGAACACCTCCCATCACAGCCACCTACAAGCTGCCAACAGGTCACCATGGAGATGTAAGATTACACATCGCAGTTCCCTAGGAAGATACACATTATATGCCAATGCCACCATCCTGATACAACAGCTGTAAGTAGTCCCAACACCCAGAAATAAGCTCAAGAGCAAAATAAATTAGAATTCACTGATGTTGAGTGTTTATCGCCTTTGACATTTCGCAAGTTAATAATATTTAGTTTTTAATAATGGTGGCATTCAGCTCACAAAATTCCTGTTCATGGAATAGGTGACTTTCATGAGCTTTCTTGGATTCAGCACAAAACCAATCTGTACTATGCCTGTCGCTGTTTTTACAAGATTTATATTATGTATTTGAAAAAGCTTGTGATTATTTAGGGAATGAACCAGCAAAGGGGAGATGCTCCCCTCTCTCTCTCTTTCTTCCTTCTTCCCTCCATCCCTCTCCCTCAAATAAAAATTCCTTTTAAAAAAAGATTTATTTACTTGATTATTTGAAAGGCAGTGTTACAGAGAAAGACAGAAATCTTCCATTTACTGCTTCACTCCCCCAAGAGGCTGGGCCAGGATAAGATCAGCAGCCTAGAGCTCCATCTCGCCTTTCACGTGCATGGCAGGTGTCCAGGCTCTAGAACCATCTTCCACTGCTTTCCCAGGTGCATTGTAGCCAGGAGTTGGACCCATAAGAAGCAGCCGGGCCTGGAAGCTGTGCTCATGTGGCAGGTGGCAATTGCAGGCTGCAACCCCTGTGACAGACAGCTTAGGGAGGCCCAGGAGGCTGGATAATTTGTGGAAGTTCACCCAGCTAGGAACTGTCAAACTCCCCACCGGTTAAGGCAGCTGCTCAGCTGCTTCCCTTGCAAGAATGCCGGCTCCTCCTCAAGCCGCTGAGCCCACAGGTTTGCATTCATGCCTTGCTCCAGCAACAAATACGTTGTATTTGATGGGCTGGTCACAGAAGGGCTTTGAGTTTTACGCGGCTTCCTTCCTGGATCTGGGGGAGGAGCCGAGGCGTCCATCTCGTTCTGCAGCAGAGGGGGTCCGGGGTCTGGCGACTGGCTGCCGAGGACCACACCTGGCAATGCTGAGCGTCTGGCCCAACCGGCCTGGCCCTCGAGTCCCAACTGCGCCTGCGTGCCACTGCACATCCATTATGGAAAGGAGGGTCCCTTAATGTAGCGCAAATTATAGCTGGAACACAAGCAAATTGCCGGCTTTTACTAGCACATAAACTGAGCGGAACCTTTGAGATAGATCCGCATTACCCTAAACGGCATCCATAATTCATACCTGCGGCAGCAATGCTCGCCTCTCCCAGGGACGGAACGCATCTATTATTGATGGGACCCCTTATGAGGCCACGACAGAGCGTGGCTCCCGCCCCAGCCACCACCTACCCGCCGTGGTCAATTCCTCAGGCGGCCGCGGTGCGTTTATTCATCAGAATCAACTCCCAATTAGTTTCCTAGCAGGACCCAGGGGGGATTTATTTGAGGAATCAAAGTGAGTGTTTCTAGAACGATCTCCCCCAATCCCACCCCTGTGACGCTAATCAATACCTACAGCCCCAGCGAGCAGCCGGCAAACGCTGGCTTTCGCTCCAAAACGTGCGGTGGTGGCTGCTCTGGGAGACTTCAGGGCACAAAGCTTTTTTCCCCACAGAGACAAAAAGGGCTTCCTGCCCTACCCTGGGGGGGGTGGGGGGGTGCAGAAACTATAAGGAAAAGCATCAACAAAATTCTAAAGCTCTTTGTGAACGATCTCATTAGAACCCGGTGAGCTGGGTCGCTATCCTTCTCCCCGTTTTTTTGGATTGAGACCAAAGTTACACAGCTAGCAAGGGGCAGGGACAGGTGTCTGAGGCCAGAAAAGCCAAGAATTTCACCACTACTCCATGCTGCCCCCTGGAGGAAGACCCTTGCAAGGTGCATTCTATGAATGACAACTGTGGTTAGAAAAAGCAGAGGCCCACTTTAGCAAAGGAACAAACGTACTTTTTCTTAATATATTGCCCTCTCATAGTCCTATTTATTGTTTCTCTGTAGCAGTAAGTTTTAAGTGGCTAAATGAATTAATGGCTATAAATAAAGACAGATTGTTTTTAAAAGACAACATCCCTTTGGAGTGAGGCAGAGGAGGAGGAGGAGAAAAAGAAGAAAAGGAGGAGGCAAGAGCTAGACTGACAGGTCATGGGGGCCAACCAGACTGTAATCCAGCAAGCAGTGGGCTCAGGACTGTCGCTCCAGTCAGACTCCAGTGAACCCCAGTGGTTTGTTGTGTTGAGAAGCTAATGCCATTAAAAACCTAGGGTTATGCAAACACTTACTCCTTCCCTCTAATCTGCACCAAGCTGGGTCCTCCATGTCCTCTCTAGACACTAGTCCTGTGTTTATGTTCTGCACTTTTTGCTTTCAGTATTAACAGGCATCTCTTTCACTACCACTTCCCTTTGGTGCCAAAACAACAATGCAAGCCTCCTCAAATTTAAACAAACAAACAAAAAAAGTGAAAGTGACACTCCCCTCTAGCAATGACCTTGGCCTCCTCCTCATAGCCAAGCATGTCTGCTCAGAAGTTCCACCTACATCTAGGGCATTGAGGGTGTGTCAGCCACACTGTGCTCTATGAGGATGACACAGCTAGGAGCACGGCTCGAAGGAATGCTGTGGAAGAGAAACCTTGGGGTTCCACACATTCCTTCATTTGCAACTCTCAGACCAAAGATTGCCCCGAGCCTGTTCTGGGCGTGAGTATACATGATGCAGAACTGGTAAAGCCCAATGGGCATTTCAAGTTGTGAAGCTGATCAGTAGCATCTCTTCCACTATTGGTTCCCATGTTTTTGCTCCTTTCTGTTCTCTCTCTCTCATTAAATTTTAGTCTTCCCTGCCTTCTCCCTAGCTCTTGCTACCCATCTGAATCACCAAATCAGTCATTTTAACTTCTCCCTCCCAGTCTTCCTAGATGGTGAGAAGGTTGTGAAAATCTAACACTTGCATGGATCTCAAATTCAAATCACCAGCAACTCCTGACTTCTTCAGTATTGTTTGAGTGTACTCTTCTTACTCTCCCTTCTGCAGTTGAGTTAGAACCTCGCCTGGACTCCTCTCCTGTGGCTGCCCTTTCCCAGACACATCCCATCCAGCCACCAATGTGACTTTCCCTTCATCTGCCTGTCCCCTCCATCCCCCAAATCCTTCTTCTACCTCACCGCTACAGAGGCTATCTTCCAGCTGCACCAAACCAGAAAGTATGCCTTATTTCATTAAATCTAGACCATCCTGATGCTGGCCCCTTTCCTAAAAGAAAGTACCCAAGAAAAATGTTCATACCACGTAGCTGACGGCATTTATTAACACATAGAAATTGGGTTGTGAGAGGGAGATCAGTATTCCTGGGATAGACTTATCTTTGCTGTTCATGAGAATCCCCAGGACAAAACTGAAAACAGAAAGATGGACCAAGGCCATAGAAAGCAGAAGGAGAGAGAGGTAAGATGCAGTTTCATGATCCCATCCAGTGTAATTCTCTACAGACAAGCGGGAGCTGTGAGGAAATCCTTGACATCCTCTTCTGCATGCTGGTGACACCCACAATGGGCTCCACATAGCCCTCCTTTGACCTCCTCGTGAGCTGGGCCCTTCCACATCCAATGTATCCCAGAGGCAGGCTTGATGAAAGTAAACTCAGTCTCATTGTTCAATTCTCTAGGACACTGTATTTTAATGCTCTTATGCCCCAGGACCAAAAGGGAAAAACCCCAAACATGAAAGAACCTTATCAAGGTGGGGACTTTGAGAATATTAGAAATCTCCCAAGATCCCTGTCCTACTTCCCCCCACAATTTTGTACTTCCACACAGCTTCTGAACAACTGTGAATGCAGAGGGTTGAGAGGTGGCCATGTTGATGGTGTCAGACCCAGCTGCCCAAGAGGCCAGCACCCCATCACTCCCCAATGAATCAAGAGGTCATTTTTCACTGAACTGGAGCCCAATCCTCCCATCGTTTTCTCCCCTAACCAGCCCTGAGATTACTCTGTGCTCTTTATTACCTTTCAATGACTTAAGCCCCTGAACTGAATAACTTCATCAAGGTGTCAACCTAAACAGATTTTCCCCATAATGGCCCAACTCTCACAGGTTCTTAATGAAAAATATTGATTCCCAAGGATTAGTTGCAGATTTATGTGTTGGGATGCTGATCTCTCTGTCACCTGACACCTTATCAGTGGATGAAAGGACCCAGTTTCCCTCCGTGGTTTTAAAAAAGCAATCACTGGCTATGTCAAGGGGCAGCTTAGGTGCAGAGAAAACAAATAAAATTCTGTGTCTGGATCTCAGGGAATACTTCATAGACAGTGGAATGGGGTGAGGAGAGGCAGCGTAGCATCCTAACAGCTGTCTGCCTTTCCTCCTTAACTCCTTCTCTGCTCGCGTTGTGAAGCACAGAGAAGCCGGGAGAGCACTTGTGCTGAGCTTCCAGCCCTCTTGGTGTGACTGATGTCTGGACGCCCTCTAGAGAAAAGCATGTCTGTACAGCCTGTCTGGAGTTGGAGCCGCCGATGGGAAGGCATTCAGCAACTGCTGTCTCAAAGTGGCATTCAATCAACACCATCCTACCTGTGGGCGCTGCCAGCTCACTCTGGTCAACCTGGCTCTCCAGGGATGAAGTTGAAACTCTGGCGCCTTAAACCTCAGCAAGCTGCAGAGCGAAAATCTCCTCCATCACCCACAGGCAACTGGAATGGGAGCAGATCTATACGCTTCCCATCGGATGTATATTTACTGAGGGTATGCTGTGTGCTAGACCCCATGCTAAGCAGCAGGCACATCGTGATTCGCCTTTCACGAAGAAGGCAGACCAGGCACACACATGCACACACACATATATGCACGCACAGAGAGCACACAGAATGTAAAACCATGACAAGGATGTTAAAAATGGAACTGCAAAGCTTTGGCATTCTGGAATGTTCTGGAATGAGGGCATTTACCCAGTGATAGAATTTACTTTTTTTAAAGATCTATTTATTTTTATTACAAAGTCAGATATACAGAGAGGAGGAGAGACAGAGAGGAAAATCTTCCATCCAATGATTCACTCCCCATATGACCGCGACAGCCTGTGCTGTGCTAATCCGAAGCCAGGAACCAGGAACCTCTTCTGGGTCTCCCACAGGGTGCAGGGTCCCAAAGCTTTGGGCCATCCTCGACTGCTTTCCCAGGCCACAAGCAGGGAGCTGGATGGGAAGTGTGGAGCTGCTGGGATTAGAACCTGTGCCCATATGTGATCCTGGCGCTTTCAAGATGAGGACTTTAGCCACTAGGCCACACCGCCGAGCCCCAGTGATAGAATTTAAGATAGTTCTCTAAGGAAGTGATGATTGAGGTAATGAAGACACTGGGAAAGCAAAGCGAATGAGAGCAGCAAGCAGAAGAAATAGTGAAGGAGCCAAGCATCCTCCATGGGGGCTGAGTGCAGAGGTGCAGTGAGCATGGCCCAGGAAGTCTGCAGGGGCAGCAGGTGGGGGATGGGAGAGTGAAGTCAGGCAGAGACCAGTCCACAGTTCAGGGTCAGAGGAAACCACTGAAGGATTTTCAAACCTGCACTTTACAAAGGTCATGTTGGCAGCTCCACAGAAACTGGAATGTAACAGCCTCAGAGGGAAGGAGGAAGATGGCAGCCAAAGAGGCCACGATGGTGGTCTAGTACAGAATCACCTGTACTTACAATGCTAACTGTCAAAAAAAAAAAAAAGAACTAAATACACCCCTGAAATCACAGCCTGAAATTATTCATGGGACAAATTTTAAGCTCAGCCGCACTGCACATGGAATGGCAGAGTAGGCTATAAAACAATTACAGATGCTCACATTTGTGCTTTATGGATAACCCCTTCCCTCTCTGTCACCAATGGTCTACTTTCAGCTTCTTCTTTCCCATGCAAACACCTTCCCTCCATCAGGTAACCACACCCATTTTCACTCTGCAAATATCCTCTCTGTGCTTGAAAGCAGTCTGGTGGAACCATCAACCAAAGAGCTCTGCCCGCCCACAAGTGCTCATGTGGCCCAGGCGAGGCCAATCAATTTAACTCTCCTTGGACTGTGTCCAGAAGCGCCCTGCTTCTGCCCCCGTTCAAATCAAACCCACCTCCTGCAGAGAAGGCAAAATGGAAAACGGGGCGTGAGGGGTGTTTCAACTCCATCTTCCTTTTCGAAAGTATGATTAATTGACTTTGGTTTCTGCTTGTAAAGAATTTGGGGTTTTCTTGTTTGTTTGTTTTGGTTTTTTTGCGTTAAGTTGGCAGGAATCCATTTTTTGTGACTTGATACTGATCAACGGACCCTGTTTGCAATTCTCCAGGACAACCCTTTGGCATGCAACAATGGAGGAACAAAAGTATGCAAGTCTGGACTTGCCTAACTGTGGCTCACTCAGCCCAGCTCCTCCCTCCCCACTGCCTGAGCTCCATGGATCCTCCTTTTATAAATTTATTTCTATGGAGTGGACAAATTTGATGTATGGCGCAATACAGATTTCGTAGCTTAGATACTTCCCACCCTACCCTCCCGCATGCATTCCTTACCCACCCTCCTCCTTTTTTATGGCTTTTTTCCCCTTTGCTTTTACAATAGCATACTTCCATTTCACTTTGCAATCACAGCTTTAACACTCCATTAGGTAAAGATATCAATGCATGACAAGTAGAAACCAATAATAACGGCACAGAACACACAAACACCTACAACCAAGGCTGTACGCAGCAATCAAATCCCAGAATGCCACTCTCCTTACCTCTTCCACTAGAATTGCTGCTCTTGTTCCAGTTGCAGGAGGTTCTATGGTCTGTTCCCACTTCTTCCCACTTCTCTGCCGATTACTCATTTAAGGCGGTGCGTTGTGGAGGATCAAACATGCCTGTAGGTAGTAGTGGTGATGGGAGAAACCTGCTCTCTCAGGCTCTCTTCCTCCCTCAGAGTCATCAGAATGCAGCCCAACTCCAGGACCAACTCCTGAGCCCATTTGAAAGATGCAGAATGACTGTTGTCACCACAACACTGCAACAAGTGTTCCAGCCGTCAGCCTTTGCCAAGGTGCTTATGAATCTGCATCAGAGTAAGAGTTTGTTCGCTTAGGAAGCACTCTGCACTATTTAATAGTCATGCCAACACTATAAGGCAGGTGTAATGATTATCTCCATTTGTGCAGATGAGGAAATTGAGGCATAGCAAGGTGAAGCTGGTAATCCAAAGTCACAGAAGGTATTACGGAGGAAAAGTGAAAGAGGCAGCGGGACAGGGCTGCAGCTGGCCTAACTGTTAGGTTCCACCCACATCCCAAAACGGAGTGAGTGCTTGGCTTTGCCCCAGCTCCCAGCTGCCTCCTAACGCATACCCTTGCAGGCTGCAGGTGATCTCAGTTCACTGGGTTTCCTGTCACCCATGTGAGAGCCCTAAATTTTGTTCTTGGTCCCTGTCTTGGCCCACCCAGCCACAGAAGGTATTTAGAGTGAACCAGCAAAAGGGAGCTCTCGCTCTCTCTCGCCCACCCCCTTTTCTCTCTCGCCCACCCCCTTTTTCTCTGATTCCCTGTCATTCTGCTCTTGCTTGCAACATCTTTCAAAGAATAAGTAAGGATAAGTAAGTACTTAACTAAGGATAAGTAAGGTCATGAGGGTGGGGCCCTGATCCAGTGTTATGGGCATCCTTATCACAAGAGAAAAGTCGACAGAATTGACAAAAGTAAACATCACTCTAAGAGTTTTACTCACATTTGCACCTGAGCTCTCTCTTCTCTGGCTACCTTGGGTGGCACATCCTCATCAACTCCCGCTCCTATTCAGGGTGGAGCATGACCCAGGACAGCCCTGTGTTGTGATTCCCCACACCCCAATGTGATTCCTTCTGTACCAGCTGGCCTTTCTAACCCACTGTTGAACAAAATGGTAGATTGATGCAATGAGACTCCCAAGATTAGGCTGCAAAAAGACAGAGGCACTCCCTGTTGCCCTCTCTTGGAGGACTCTCCCTGGGGAAGATCAATGGCTGTGGGTGTGGCTTTCTAGGGGAGAAACAAATGTGGCAAAGGACTGGGGTTTTCCAACAGCTGTGTGAGTTTGGGAGAAGATCCACACACTCTTTCACTCTAGTTCTCATATCCAGAGTCTGAGGCACCCACCCAAGCTGCTTCCTGTTCCTGATCCACAGACTCCTTGTGATAAATGTTTGTTGTGCTAAACTGACTCACTTCAGGGTTAACCTGTGCACCTGTGATAATACAGTCAGTGAACTCTGTGATAAGGGCACAGAGAAGACATCCTCTGTCTTCCTTTTTGTCTCTTGGCTTGGATTCCTAAATTTAGGGTACAATGAGTCAGAATTTTGTATTGTCTAAGTCCTCTCTACATCATCATGATCTTCTCTAACATCTGTTGATGTGCTATGGTTTGTGGTAAGTATTAAATGGGTTAATATAATGAAGATGTTTAGTACAACACTGGGAATATAGCAAGAGCTGTGCGGGTAATAGTTGTTTTCATTGATAAAGTTGTGGATTACATCTGGGCAGAAACCTTTATTACAACTAAATTTGACTTCCTCAATTATTAATCACATCACCTCTGCTGGGATTTGACTCCTGCATAGAAAGGATCAGGGTAGACCGTATTGATTCCTCTGTTTAGGCAATGGTGGGGTATCCAGTTACCCCATGACATTACATCAAAAAGGAGAGAGGTTATTCCTCAAAAGAAAATCAAGGAACTCACAAATGGCCACATGATAAGGGTTTAGGATAATTCCAGGAGGAAAAGAAAAAAAAAAAAAAGAATCTTTCAACACATAGCACTAAAACGTTTGGATACCTGTATGCTTAAACATGAACTTAGATTCTAACTTCATATCATACAACATTAGCTCAAAATTGATGACAAACCTCAATATAAAAGTGAAGGGATGCTCTAAAAGAACTAGAAAACCTTTGAAACCTTTGGCAAGACAAACATTTTCTGGAAATGACACCAAACAGGAGTGAATGGCGCATCAGGTTAAGCTGTCACCTGAGGCACCCACATCCCATGTTGGAGTGCCAGTTCAAGCTCCAGCTACTTTGTCCACTATTCAGCTTCCTGCTAATGCCTTCTGGAAGGCAGCAGATGATTACCCAACTGCCTGGCACCTGCAACCTAATGTGGGCGACTCAGGTGGAGTCTGCGGTTCCTAACTTCAGATTGACCCAACCCCAACTATTGCAAAACATTTGATGAGTAAACCAATGCATATCTCTCCCTGTTTGTCTCTTTTTGTTGCTTTGCCTATAAGGGGACTAAAAGGATAAACATTCAAAAATGACACTGAAAGCATAATCCATAGAGAAAAACAATTGACAAATTAGCCTTCATCAAAATTTAGCGCAAAATTTGCTTTTTAAAAGACACCACTAAAAAAATGAAAAGACAAATCACAGCCTGGAAGAAAATATCTGCAAAATGCACTAGGGATTGTTACTGAGCGTAATGAATGCTTACAGCTCAATGAAAGGATAAACAACCCAATTTTCTTTAAATAGAGAAAATATTTGGATAGCGAATTCACCAAAAAGATATACTAATGGATAATAAATCTGAAAAGAAGCTCAATACCATTAGCTATTATGGAAATGTAAATTTAAGCCACGATGAGATGTTATTCCATTCCCTCTGTAATGGTGAAATTGAAAAGACGAACAATATCAAGTGTTAGTAAGAGTATGGGGCAACTGTAATCGTATATGTTGGTGGTGGGTGGGGATGTAAAATCATTCATCCACTTGAAAAAACACCTTGGCAATTCCTTTAGTTACCAGATAATCTAGCAACTTTACTTACAGTTATCTGCTCAAGACAAATGCAAAAATCAGTATACAAATCAAAATGAAGACCTCTGCAGTTTTTATAGCTCCATTACTCATAACAGCCAAAAAGTGGACAATCCAAGTTCAATTTCTTTAAAGGATTTTTGTATTTGAAATGGCGAGCTACAGAATGGGAGAGAGAAGCGCTCTTTCGTCTATTGGTTCACAACTGACAAAAGTCAGGGGCCAGGACCTCTATCTGATCTCCCACAAGAGCAGCAGAAGCCCAAGGACTTCAGCCATATTCATTTTCTTCCTATATGCATTAGCAAAGAACTAGATTGGAAGCAAAATAGTCAGGACTGAAACAGACACAATAGATGCCAACATGATAGGTGACAGCTTAATCCTCTGCACCCCAATGGCAGCCCCCAAATTCAAATTTAACCAAATTAATTGACTAGTAAATAGATAAACAAATGTGGTATACATGTAAAGCAATTTTGAACAACATGTAAAATTAAATAAATCTTAAAAAAAAAACAGTATGCCAAGTGAAAAAATGACACATAATCTATCAACATAAAATTTTTGGAGCGAGTTAGTGGCATTGCCATACAATACCATTTAGGATGCCCACTTGCCTAGTTGGAGTTCCTGGTCCCAAGTCCCCTCTCTACTATCTATCCATCTTCCTTCTGGGAGGAAGCAGGCGATGGCCCAAGTTCTTGAGCCCCTGTCACCCATGTGGGAAGCCTGGTTGAGTCCTGGACTCCTAGTTTCAGCCTGACTCAGCCTGGCTATTGTGAGAATTCAAGAAGTAAAACAGCAAATGGAAGATGTCTACGCATCACTGCCATGTCCTCCAAGTAAGTCAATATTTACATGAAGTTTCTAGAAAAAGCAAACTACCAAGATGGATAACACCTTGGTTGCCTGCAACTGGGTGTTGAAGCTGTAGTGGACTGTAAATGGGAAGGAGAAAACTTTGGGGAGTGAAAGAAATGGTCTAAAGCCATATCATGGAGATAATCGCACAATTATATACATTTGCTAAAATTCATTGAACTGTACATTTAAACAAATGAATTTAATGTATGTAAATTATACCTTTAAAAGCTAAAAAAAATTAATGATGAACTATGAAAAAAAGAAAGACGAGAAAACCTAGAAACTGGTAAGTGGGAGGAAAAATGTAGGGCTAGAAAAGAAAAAATAATCTTTTTATACCTTTTCACATATTAAGAAAATAAGAAACACAAACGTCACACAACTAGTGTCAGAACCCAAGTGCAAACTACCAACTCCTGCCTTCAAACTCATGTTCTTCTCCCCTCTCTCTCTCCCCAAGTTCTTCTCTTTTGCACAGCCTGTCTCCAGTCAGCCTTACCATGTGTTGAAGGATGGGAAGAGCCTTGAGTCGGGCCACCACGTGGCCAGAATCCTCACCTGCCTGACACGTGTGTGAGTGACACCCCAAGGCCTGATGCCCACAGACAGTTCATTGAACTCATGCTTGCTACTTTTCCTTGAACCACGCGAGTGTTTGGTGTGACCAGGTTGATTTGGTGCTTTTTGTATACTGCTCATCCAGCACAGAATTACTACTCTGCTCTACAAGTTCCCACAGATGGCTTTATTTTCCATTGCTATTAAATTGGTTTTGAACAAGACATAATTCTTCAAGTGCCTGGTGAGCTCTCTGGGTTTGCTCAGGCAAGATTCCATAAAAATGTAAATAATCGGAACACTTCTGGGATTATTTATCACAACTGACTTGCGGCTGTAAATTTATGTATTAATTTCAGCTGTAAGCTTCAGTGAGGAAAAGATGAACTGTTGAAAATAGACTCTGCCACCTCACCTCCTCGCTGTGCCCCCATTTCTCCTCTGCTTCCAGGGAGTATCCCACAGAATGACCCACCAATCCAGGTCCGAAAGATGCTGAACAGTATCAAAAAAGGAAACAAAAAATCAGGCAGCCAACAGGAAAGAGTCTTGGGGCTCAGCTCTTATGCTTCTCCCCTTGTTTTTGGAATCCCAGCCGCATCAGCCTTCTTTCAGTTCTTCCTGCTGGTTCCTGACTCAGGACCCTTGCACACACTCCCTCAGCTTCTACTGCTCTTTCTTCCTGTTTTTCTCCCCCACCTGGCTCAGACTTACACATCGTTCAACTCTTTTTGTTTGCTTATTTGTTTTAAAGATTTATTTATTTTTACTGGAAAGGCATACTTTTAGAGAGAAGGAGAGACAAAGATCCATCTGCTGGTTCACTCCCCTAGTGACCGCCAGAACTGAGCCCATTCAAAGCCAAGGCCAGGAGTCTCCTCCAGGTCTCCCACATGGGTACAAGGTCCCTAGGCTTGGGCCTTCCTCTACTGCTTCCCCAGGCCACAAACAGGGAACTGGATGGGAAGTAGAGAGCAGCATACAATGTGAGAATTCAGCTACTAGACCATCAGCCCAGGCCCTCATCCTTCAACCCTTAGCTCAGCATCATTTGCAGAAGCCTCATATCCGTCTGCCTGCCAATCAGGTCTGCTTTCAGGAGACAATGTGTTCTTCTTATCCATGGTTCTAAGTAGCAGACTTCGATGTTACAGATTTTAAATATTTATTATCTGTCTCCTTTACCAGACTGCAAACTTCATAAGGGCTGGGATCATGTCATTGTCACCCACATTCCCTGCATCCCCAGAACCCAGCAACAGTGGATGAACACATATTGAATAAATGAATGCATCCACTTGCAGCAATGGGGAACAGAGCTGAACTCTCGGGAGCCCTGCCCACATGCATTAGGACTCCTGTACCATTCCTCATGCGCACATAAGCTCCAGGAAAACTTTCCCTCCAACAATACCCACATCTTGTCAGAAGACTGTCCTTGCTTTGGCTGTGTCTGACAAGACACTAAAGTGCCTAGAAACTCGCATTCCTCTTAATGGGCAGCCCCTTAGCCAATTAGTGGCAGGTGCAGGCTCCTCCTGAACAGGCTCCTGAATAGTCTGGCTTTAATGGGACAACTTTGAAGTGCAACATCTCCACCTAAAGCCTGAAGCCACAAGGATGTTCCAGGGACCTTGCCTGACACCACACTCTTTTGGGCCTCTTCCCTTCCCTACTCCTCTTCCAATGTTTCCAAGACACCCTTGTAGTAAATTAAATTATGCACATTCTCATCTCATGGTCTGCTGCTTCTGGGGAGCCCAGTCTGAAACAGAGCTGAGGACAGAGTTCTCACTGAGCTGTGATTAATATCATAAATTGTAGTGTGCAAAAGCACTCCAACCAGATAGACCATTTGCTGGTGGAGGCAAGGATAGGGAACTCTGCAGGCAGCAGAGGAGGCTGATATCTCTTGCTACCCTCCTGTGTGTTTGAATCTTCACCACAATGACCCAGTGATCCCAATGACTGGAGTAGGTGTAATTAGCCTACACACCGGTATCCCAACCCAACTGGACATAGGAGATTCGTGGCGAGAAAGACATGAAGCTAATCCAAGATCCTCTCTACCTGATTCTTCTTGTAATTTTGGGGAAGGCCATGGCACGGCAGAGCCACAGTCATGGGTGGCAAGAAGAGGTCTCTGGCCAGAGACCCCTGGGGGGATGCAGTACAGGCTTGCAGCTCTGTGTGGTTAGACTGTCTTCAGCTGTACTGGACAGACTGCCCCATTAAGACAGAAATCTTTTCACTGAGAAGTTTGCGATGAAACAAAGTACCAGTGTGTTGTTGTTGGGTAGGAGAAACCAGTGCAGTGGGCAGGGTGGGGTTGGGGGAGACTGTGGAGTTGGGACTGGCAGAAACACCTCTCTGCAGAGGGATATTTAAATCAAGACCAGAATATGGAACAGACACAGCTTCCGCGGGGACAGCAGCCTAGTAGATGTGATTCTGCCCTCCCAGCCAGATGTCCACATCCTAATCCTTGTAAACATGAGAGACCTCAAAAATTCATGAAAGAGTGAAATGAAGTCATGAGTTCAATTTTGGTGCACAAGATTTTGAAAGTCATGCAGTTTTATATATATATATATATAGTACACATTTTCATGAACTTTATGAAGACCCTCCTTATGCATGGATTTTAAAGTTTTTTGCACCAAAATAAATGTAGCCTTCTAAAAAATGATCATTTTGGAGGTATACAAACAGAAAGAGCAAGAGATCCCATCTGTTGGCCCATTTCCCAGATACCCAAAATGACTAGGGCTAGTCCAAGGCTGGGCCTGCACTGGGGGATGAAGTCGGGGCTGGGCCAGGGCCAAGGACCAAGGTCAGAAGCAGGAACCAGGTACGCAAGGCATGTCTCTCACACAGCTGGCAGAAATTACTTGAGCCATCACCACTGCACTAGCGGGAAACTGGAGTTAGGAGCCAGAGCTAGGAATCGAACCTAAGCACTTCAACGCAGGACATGGGCTTCTGGTTTTTGTTTTTCAAGATCTATTTATGTTTATCTAAGAGGTAGATTGAGAGAGAGAGAAAGATCTCCCATCTCCTAGTGTACTCTTAAATGATCACAACAGCCAGAGCTGAGCCGATTCAAAGCCAGGAGCCAGGAACTTCTTCAGTGTCTCCCACGGGTACAAGGCCCCAAGGACTTGAGCCATCCTCCACTGCTTTCCCAGCCCTTAGGCAGGAAACTGGATCAAAAGTGGAACAGCCAGGGCTAAAACCGACTCCCATATGGGATGCTGCCTGAAGCAGGCTTAGCCTAATAAGCCCCCATGTCGCCACCCTCCCCCCCACCAGTACATGGGACTCTTGGCTAATAAATGCGTTTTGTCTAAACTTGTCTGTTAATTCTATTTCTGCTCAGTTTTTTGGAGTAAGAAGTGATGAGCTAAGGATCACAAGGTTTGGAGATTATCCTGCGTTATTCAGATGGACCCATTATAATCACAAGGCCCATCTAAGCAAAAGGTAGGAAAGGTCAAGGTAAGGAGAGGTGAGGACGGAGGCAGAGGCCAGGACTATGCATCCATGAGCCAGGGTACACAGGCTGGACAGAAACAGATTTTCTCTTGGAGCCTCCAGAAGAAATATACCTTGAGTCTAGCCCGGGGAGACCCATCTTAGACTTCTGCCCTCTTAAACTGGTGTTGTTCAAGCCACTAAATCTATAGTGATTGCTCACAGTGGTAAAAGAGAACAAACAAGTTTTGTTCCAGGGGGAGGTGCATGCATCAAGTCCTGGGACAGCAGAGCATCAAGCACATTTGCAAACCAGTGTGGCAGGTGTCCCATGGGCCAAGAGTTCTATGTGGAAGAGGGAGAGAACAAGAAGGGCCTTAGAGACCAGCCCCTGTGAGGAATTGGGATTATATTCTAAGACTGGTGGTGTGCTAATAAAAATGTGATGATCAGATCTGCGCTTTTTACAAGAGCGCTTGGGCTGCAGTGTAGAAGGATGGATATGATGAGGGAGCTGCACTGCGGACCCATAAAAGCAGGGCTATCTAGGCCACCAGGATACCTGGACAGCAATACAGCGGGGGTTACTCACACAGAGATGGCTGCCAGACGTTTCTCAGACCCTGATTTATTGGCTCTGAAAAAAATCAAATAAGATAATTTGGACATCTTAATGCCAGAGGCCCTTGGATCAAATAAAAGCCAGTTTTTCCGAGACCACATGTTGGCTCTTGACAATGACAAACAGGGTTGCTACAAAGCTAGTCTCTAGAGCAGAAACTCAGGAATGTTCTGGAAGAGCCCAGAGAAGTAAAAGGATATGTATATTCCTTTCTAAATATCCAGCAACACACGACTGCCTCGTGAGAAAGAGATGTAGTCCAAGCACACAAGGATAATCCGGCTGGGCTGGGGACTCCTGGTAAGTCAGACCTGGACAGGACAGTGACTCATCCTCCTTCGTAGCTGTGAACTCCCAGCCTGTCCGGGTTCTAATCTCCAGTTAGCAGTTAAGGAAACAAGCACCAATCCTGCAGGAACTTAGACATCTACGTGAAGTCTGTGCAAGGAGTTACCAACAGATGTTAGAGAGTTTGGGAAATGTTGAAGACGTGTGTCTACTGATGGAAGTGTTAAACACCACCAGAGCTCCGATTGTATTTTTAAACCAAAAATCATTTACTATCTGGACTTCAACAAGGAAAATTTGAGTGTCCTATACTTCCCTCCAGACTTTTGCTGATGACTCATTCTCCACTCCTTCTTCCTGCCACTTCTTTATCATTTGCCCCTTTGTCCCACTTTCAAGCCAGAGACCCATTCCTGGTCACTGAGACACCCAGGGTCTTCCCACTGGCCTAGCAAAATGCCAAAAGCCATCCTTCTTCCTCGGCCCTACTGGCCCACAATAAGCCTGATGCTTCAGTCCCTTGTGCATCCACCACCAGTTCTGAGTAGACATGTAAGAAGACTTGCCTGGGAAGCACTCCCCACATGTATTCTCTTAGAGAAGTGCAACTGTGTCAGAAGTGGAGAAGCTGGAACTAGAGCCAGTGCTCACATGGGATGCTGGCTCTGCAGGTGGAAGTTTTACCCACTATGCCATAACACCCATCCCACGTCATCTGTTTTAATTGTTAGAGTTTTATTATTATAAGTTATTTAGCTGGCCTTCCATCATTTTCAAATTGCTCTAATTGAACTATAACATTATTTTATTCAGCTACTAAAGATGCAAATTCCACATGTTAAGTCTGTCAGATAATTTTGGAAGACTTTATATCTCTAAACTCTTCATGTTTGGATGCAGGCAATTCATAATCTATTTATTTAAGCCATCTGTATTGCTCATAAATTTTTATGGTTTTTTTTTCTCCAATTCATTTCATGTTGCAAACAGTCTGGTCATTATATTTTTGTGTTGCTATCCCAAATATGACTTTCTTATTTGCTACTGATTTTCAGATTTCTATTCCATGTCCGACCAGTTAAATTTTTAAGATTTTTTTTCCAGGAGCTGGCATGATGGCTCAATTTGCTGATTCTCCACCTCCAAGCGTGACATCCCATATGGGCACTGGTTCATGTCCTGGTTGCTCCACTTCCCATCCAGCTCCCTGCTGTGGCCTTGGAGAGCAGTGAAGGATGGCTCAAATCCCTGGGACCTGAAGCCCTGTGGGAGACAAGGAAGATGCTCCTGGCTCCTGGGTTTAGACTGGCTCAGCTTCAGATACAGCAACCATGTGGGGAATGAACCAGCAGACAGAAGATCTTTCTGTCTACCTTCTCTCTATAAATCTGCCTTTCCAATGAAGTAAAATAAATCTTCTTTTATAAAAAGGGTTTTTTTTTTTCTTTATGTCCTTGAATGGCAGTTCCAAAGAGAGGGAGAGATAGATAGGCTTTCTCTTCACTGGTTCACTCCCCGAATGGCCGCAATGCCTGGAGCTGAGCCTTTCCAGAGCCAGCAGCCAGGAATTCTCCAAGGTCTCCCATGTAAGTGGTCAGCATCCCAAATACTTGGGCCATCTTCCAATGCTTTCCCAGGTACATCTTTAGCTAGCCAGATCAGAAGTAAAACAGCCAGGACCCAAGGCAGCAACCATGTGAAATGCAGTCTGATAGCCAGTGATTATCCATTCACTGATTCAATCCCCAAGTGTTTCCAGTGGCTGGAGCTGAGCTGATCCAAAGCCAGGAACCAGGAGCTTCTCCAGGTCTCCCACGCGGGTGCAGGGTCCCAAGGCCGTCCTCAACTGCTTTCCCGGGCCACAGACAGGGAGCTGGATGGGGAATGGGGCCACTGTGATTACAACCAGCACCCATATGGGATCCCGGTGGATGCAAGATGAGGATTTAGCCACTAGGTTACCACGGCAGGCCCAATAATTGTATTTCTTATCTCTCTGTTATGCTGTATGGTATTGGTCCAAAGCTCACATAACCTGTTTATGTGATGTTGATGAAGGTAGGTATTTCTAGTTCTCTTGGGCTGCTTAACAAGGTGTGATCAATTGGGTGGCTTACACAACAGGAAAGTATTTTCCTAAAGGTCTAGAGGCAGAAAAGCCCAAGATCCAAGGTCAAGACTGTTTGTCCCAGCAAGCTGTGGAAGGCTGCCTTTGTCTCGAATCTTCACCTGGTCATCCCTCTGGTTATGCCAGGGCCATAATTTCCTATTCTAATAAGTATGTCAGTGATATAAGATTAAACCCACCATCCTGCCCTCATTCTAATTTAATTTTCCTCCTTGAAGACATTCTTGTCCAGTAGAATTTTGCAGTGCTGAGTGTCAGGACTCCAACTTACCGTATCAGGGACACACTTCAGCCTGTTACAAGGGGCATTCCTGTCTCCAACAGGATACATCAAATGTTTCATCAGCAAATCTGGTGTGTGCGCAGGTTTAAAGGGGATACTTTTATCCTGCATCTACTCCAGACTTTCCAAGAGTTTTGATCCAGATTAGATCCTAAGTCTTGGTATCTATTGACAAAATCTCTGGGAATATTTTCAATTTCTGTGATGTCCCATATCAATAGATTTCTTAGTATTGATACTTCTGAATCAGCCTTCAGAATATCAACAAGATTATACAAGTCAAGAGAAGGAATTCTTTTTTTCTTAATTCACAGAAATTAGGGAAAGAGTAGAAACAGAAAATTCAGAAAAAGAAAATACCCCAGTTCAGTGAACATTGGGAAAATCTCTACTTATCTCCCAATCAGGCTCATGCACATGAAAGCAAGATCGAAAGCCCATCCTGCAGGATAGTTAATGAGGATGTGTGAGACAGAAGTCTCACACCATGGAGATGACTTCACTCACACATGTAAATGGGGTATGTACACCTGCTTGTTGGGGATTTGTTTATAATAGCCACCCCACAAGAGAAACAAACCCGACGTCTTAGTTCAGCTACTATGGTTTATAGACAACAATCATTTCTCACAGTTTGAAGACTTGAGAAGTTAAAGGCGAGGGCACTAGCAGGATTGAGCTCTGGTGAGAGCCCTCCTGGAAACTGCAGACGTTCACTGCATTGATGTGGTACCGCGTTGTGGGGGCAGGGCAAGAAAGCTCTCTAGGGTCCCTTTTGTTTATTGATAGGCAGAGTCACAGAGGGAGAAACAGAGATATTGCATCCGCTGGTTCATTCCTCCAAATGGCTGCAATGGCCAGGGTTGATCCAAGCCAAATACAGGCACCTGGAACTTCACTCCTTCTGGGTCTCTCATGTGGATAGCAGGGAGCCAAGCACTTGGGCCATCTTCTGCAGTTTTCTCTGGTGCATTAGCAGGGAGCTGAACTGGAAGTAGAGTAGCTGGGTTTCCAACCAGCGCTCCAGCAGAGTGCTAGCATTGCAAGCGGAAGCTTAACTCCTTGTACCACAACACCAACCCCTCTTGGGATCCCTTTTATAACGTTATAAATGAATCTCATTCTTGAAGGCTCCACTCCCAAAATCTAGTCACCCTCCAAAGGTGCCTCCTCCTGATACCATCATCTTGGAGGCTAAGATTTCGAGGAGAGAATTTGGAGAGGAGACAATACCCAGTTTATAATGCTCACATGTTTTTAAAAAATTAGAAATAAGCTGTGGCACATGTGTACAGTGAGTGAACTTAGACTTACTTGAGTAAATCTCAAAATCACAATGCAGAGAGAACAAAAGCAAGTTCTACAAAGATACATAGATACATAGCTATAGAATGTTAGGAACATACAAAATAACAAGTGGCTAAATACTGATGCAAACTTTTAAAAGTTGTAGCAACACAACATACAGTTTGGACGGATAAATGCCAATACTTCAAATTAATTGTCATCTCCGGGTTTTTGCCGAAGATGAGGAATGGAAGGAGAGCAGGAGAAACAGAATGGAATCCAGGAGGGAGACAAGGGTGATCCACCCATCTGTAAGATTCTACTTTATTCCATTTTTAATAAGACGATCTGAAAGACAAGTCTTTTCATTCCTAGATTAAATCCTTCTTGGTCATGGTGAATGATTCTGTTAATGTTTTATTGAATTCTGTTTGCTAGTATTTTATTTACAGTTTTTCATCTAGCACCTTGGTCTGCTCGCTGTTTTCACTATATTCTTCAAGATTGGTTTGCAGGGCTGGACTGTGTTCATAAAATGAAAGGGTTTTCTATGCTTTCCTGTAATCTGGAACCATGAGTCGAGTGTGGGAATAATCTGTTACTGAAGATTTTGAAGGAAAAGAATATTAGATAAATATCACTTCCAGGAGGTTATTTTAGAGTTGCCACTTAGTAATACTTCCACTTTTTATTTTTACATAATTATACAGACTCAGTCCTTTATCATAAATTTCTAATACCTATTTCCTAAGAAATATTACTGTGTGTTATTGAGACTTTTTTAACAGAGTTATGCATGGTCATACCTTGGTTTTTAATCTCTCACATGCCTTTCAGTGCTTCTCTCATTTTTCATTTTATTTTTCTTTCCCCTCTTCAGTCGGTCTGTCAGAGGTTTATCTGTAGGATTCGTTTTCTCCCAAGAGCCACCTCTTGGATACATTTATCACACTTCAAGCTTTACTCTTTTTGAGTCCAAAGATTTATGCTTTGTTCTTTAGAGGACTTATTTTTCTTCTTTAAGCAATTTTCCTAATTTTAAAACATCTTGATTTTCAAGCTAACTTCATTTCTTTTTATTCTCAATAATAAAAGGCAACTGAAGGGCCTTGGCTATATCTTGTATGTTTTCATATTTTTTTCTCACTTCTTCATTATTCTGCAAATGGTCTTTGATAATATATTCTATTTCTATCTGATTCGACAACTCCTCAGGAGCTTTCCTTTTTAGTAGTTAATAGATGTTCAGTATCAATCTGATAAACAGGACCCACAAGACCAAGACTATGCCTACTCTGGTGCCCAGAACTCCACAAACACCTGCTAGATGGACACTGGCTAAGAAAAAGCCTGAGGCTGGAACAACTCTCTGAGTTGCAGCTCAAAACTTAATAACAATCAAATACAAGAAAATTTGAGCAGAAAGGCAATCATCTTTGTCACATTTCGCAGGGTGCATAGAGGCCTCCACTTATCACACACACAGCACATCCACCAGCAAGAGATGCCATCACACACTCAAACAAAACCACAGGAGCAACACCTCCTGCCCTTTTTAGCAACTGTGGACTCACTTCATCCTCCCACCATCCCCCGAAGAACTGTCACGTGAAGTTCAATAAGTGCCATGTTTTCTGACTCGCAGTAAGAGCTCTCCCCTATTTTTCCAATGTGTCCGCCCTTCAGTTAGAAAGTCCAGAGTGACCTACGTCAATGGATGATACCATTCCTTCATGGCAAAACATGGCAGGAAACAGCTTTACCATTTAGATGAGCCGCTTAGGATGCCTCAGTCAATTATTCCCTTGAAATAGACCTTTGACAAGGCAGGTCAATCCTCATGCATACGCTCTGAGATGTAAGATATTACCTGGTATCTGTTACATTGTTGTAAAACATATAATTTGTGTGTTTTTGTGTGTGCTGGAATGGATTTTGCTTTCAAGCAATAATAGTGAGATAAGAGATCTTTGCAAATATCCGACATGTGGTAATGAAAATCATCCTGTTGATTGGTGCTTTGACGTCTGTCTTCCAAGAAGTGAAGTGGCTAGTTGAAAACATGAGTATATGTTAAATTCACTACTTCAGTTCAACTACTTCCAGACTTTTCTTTGGAAGAATTTAAGCAATTCTTACCCATACCAGCAAAGGTTGAGTTTTTCATTCCTTCACACCTTCTCAAGCTATAATTATGAATCATTTCAATTTTGGCCAAATGGGTGAATTTTAAAAATGATCTTGTGTGTCATTTTTACTTTTTATCCCCTCCCCACCCGCCCCGACAACAAGCATAATTTAGTTAGATTGTTGAATATCTGATTTTCTGATCCAGACCAGTTTCTGTGAACTTCTGGGAAATAAATCTCTCTGTCTTCCAATATAAATTCTTTTAAAAATTAAGATACTGACATACTAAAAGTTAAAATAAAATTCGGACATACTATCCAAACATCCCGAATAGGGTCTTTTAAGCATTGTAAAGATATATCTCCAACTGCAACAGCCATAATGCTAAGCACTACCATTTACTGTGTCCCTGCTCTGTTTCAGTCACTGAATAAAATATTTCTTGTGAAAAATGCCATTGGTTTTCCTCATACAGTAACCCAGCAAGGTAAGTCTGTGAAAAACTGTTGTGCTGAAGTAACAAAGCCCTCATCACCTCAATGCTTAACACAACACAGGTTGACTTCTTTTTTTGTACAGATTTGTTTATTTATTTATTTATTTATTTATTTATTTATTTATTTATTTTACTGGAAAGGCAGATCATATTTTACAGAGAGAAGGAAAGACAGAGAGAAAGATCTTCCATCCACTGGCTGATTCCCCATATGGCTACAATGGCCAGAGTTGAGCTAATCAAAAACCAGGAACCAAAAACTTTCTCCTGATCTCCCACATGAGTGCAGGGTCCCAAAACTTTGGGCTGTCCTCAACTGCTTTCCCAGGCCACAAGCAGGGAGCTGGATGGGAAGTGGAGCAGCTGGGACCTGAACAGTGGCCATATGGAATCCTGGCACATGCAATGTAAGGCTTTAGCCATTGAGCTGTCATGCCAGGTCCAACAAAGATTGACTTCTTGTACATGAGGTTCCACATCTAACCCAAAGAGGACTGTGAACATATTAGGCTAATGGGTTTCTCTCTAAACCATTCTTTCAAAATCACCAAAGCAGAAAGAAAACACAGCCAATCATGCTGCAGTTCTGGAAACTTCTACCTGAACCCATCACCCCATTACCATTTCTTCTATTTCCCTGACCAAACAAGCCCCATGTTCACATGTCATTTCAAGCTGAAAAGAGGGGAGGAGTGTCACACTGCTCATACCAGAGAGAAGAGAGCTGCAAATAATGAATCCACAGCCCAGGACAATACCTCCGAGGCACAAGATGGTCTGAGCCCTTTCAGAAACACAAGTGGTACAATAATGATGAAGGGTTTTCAATGTCTCTCTCTGCCATTGCTCCAAGTTAAAACTTGAAAGTTGCATAGCTCTGCTTCACTTCCTTTTTCCCTCGCTACCCCCATTTCTGTCATTACCATCTTTCTGTAGGAATGCTCATCCCTTCCACTTAATTTCCACAGAACTTTGTCTCTCAGGCAAAAACTGCTTTCAAAGTGCACATTTCCTATAAGGAAGGAGAGTTGTGTGTGTGGATGCGTTTTTTCCAGAAGAAAGTTTTTTTTAAAAAAAAAATCTTCATTTTGTATTCAGGAATAAATGAGAAGTGGTGTTATTTATAATTGGTTCCCTCTAATTCAGACTAATTGTAGATTAATCCTAATTGATAACACATAAAATTTAATTAAACCTTAATAAAGAACCTGGGCAAGAGGCCTCCGTAGATGATATCACTGTGAATGCTGGATGCCGCCTGCTGCAGTACTTGAGATAAAACACAATTCGTGGAAGTATTTTCAGGGCTTTGTGCGAGTCCAGATACAGGTCATTGTCTCAAACATGACATTCATTAAAACTGAGGATAAATCTGACTGATGCTGTTCTTTGTACAGCACACCGATAAGAAGTTTGGGCCACAAACGCTCCCAACACCCTCCTCCATCCTGCCTCCAGTCCACAGCAGCCCAGACACCAGAAGACTGCTCAGTTCCCTGACCTTGCAGCCAGTCAGCCGCTGTTAGAGCCTTTACTCCCTTGGTTAAACCCCACCCAATGGAACATGTCACTGTAGAAATTCAATTAACAAAGCTACATAAAAATCACTCTGTGGATCAATGTTCCCAGAAGACTAACATTTTCTTTCCATGTACTCACAAATATGTCCCTGTGTTCAGCCGTGATGGAGGACCAGTCTTCCAAGGCCAATGACACAAATCTGGGCAGAGGGAGCCCCAACCTCCTCCTTTACAAAGGGGAGCAGAGACACACCCTGCACGGTTGTACTGCTTGCCATCTGTAACAAAGGGAGCAACTCAGATGCCCGTAGGGACTGGGAAGTCCATCTAAAGAGCCAGGGGAGCAGGGTCTGCACTCCAGCAAACTGGAAGCGACCTGCCTGGTATATGGAGAGCGGCATTTCTCAGCCCTGCCTATGGTGGCTGCTGCATCATTTTTTTTCTCTGACAGAATTTTTTTAATTCACATGCCAATCTGAAAAAGCAAAAACAAATTTTCACGTTGGTAGGAAAAAAAAAAAACTGTTTCACAACTTTGCAGGCCTTGTGATTTCTGCTTTATATGCTGCCTCCCACATGTCTGAGGTTGCTTCTCCCCTTTGGTTTATTCCTGCCTTTAATGAATATTTAATGAACACTTTGCGTGAGCCAGACATTGTTCTGTATCCTAGAGATAGGACAATTAACAAAACAAAGATGCCTGTCCTTAGGAAAGTTTTTGAGGAAAGATGTATACACTTCTTGACTGGTTGATTTGAAAAGCACAATGAGAAAGAGAGCCCTTCCATCTACTGTTTCACTCCCCCATAGCTAGGCCAGGCAGAAACCAGGAACCCGAAACTCCACTCCAGTTCAAGAAGGTAAAGCAGGCAGAAGGTTCTCACCAGAAACCAAACTGTCCAACACCCGAAGCTTACATTGCCCAGCTAGAAACAAAGTGCTGTTATTCCTAGCCACCCTGTCAGTGATGCTTTATTTTAGCAGCCAGAAAGGACTAAGACAGGACACACCTACTGCCCTGTCCCAGCATTGGCTTGCACGGATCAAGAGACAGTGAAACAGGAGGAAGGGGTAGAAACAGGCTTTGAATCTCAGTGTCTGCGTTGAGGGTGTGTGGCCATCCCTGGGGAAGATGAAGAGTTACCAATATGCATCAGGAGATGCTTTCCTCCAACAGGCAAAGCGCACCCATGCTGGGAACTCACTCCATGCCGCACACTGTGCTGCTCAGTGAGGACGCAAAGATGGACAACAACAAGCTCTGTGAAGTCCATTGGCAATGGAGGATTTTGGAGACACACCTTGCTGCAAATGATTTGCAAGGCTTATTGAAATACATCACAGCCACCACTGAGCCGACTGTCTATTCCCAGTTTTTTTTTTTTCTTAAATGTTAAAGACTAAAGACAGCGCTTACCATCTGCTGTAGCTTGAGATCTGTTCCTTCCCCCTAGGTCTCCTGACATGGCAGGCCCTGGCTGGCAGCCCCATATGACACAGCTCACCAGCCTACAAGGAGCACTGAAAGACAGTCAGAACATCTGCTGGGCTTCTCTCTGCACTGCACAGCTGTTACCCTCGCCTCTCAGGCTGCTTCAGATCTGCAGACCATCAGCAATCTGGGTCCTTGTGTATCCTACTCAGTCCTCACCTAGCCCGAGCCCTTGGACTTCAAGATATCCATTTAACAAATATTCAATAAGTGCCTGTGACAAGCCATGCATGATGAGATATGCCACAAGGAAGGTTCTACCACCATGAAGCAAAGTCAGAAGGAACTCCCCTTCAGGAACATAGACCAGGTATGCATGAGCCAATGTGGGATCTCGCAGAACAAGTGATAATAAAGCAAAAAACGAAGCAGGTGTTATCTTGGTGATGCAGAGGACAGGTGAATCATTCCAGGCAGAAAGAACATGAGAAAGGGCCCTGAGTCTGGTTGTAGGGTATCTGTTTTGAAAGAACTGAAGAATAAGGAGGAGGGTAATTTAAGATAAAGCAAAGGTACCAGATTAGTCATCTTGAATAGTTGCTTTTTTTTTTTATCCTGAAGTGGGGGGGAGACTAAGGGGTTAAAGAAAGGAGGAGATCCGATCAGATTTACATTTCTTGAAGACAATTCTGATGCTCATGTGGAGATGGTGGAAAGAAACAAGATAAGAAGGACATCATGAGATCCACCGCAGTGGTCCAGGTTAGCAAGAGGTGGTGTGAAGGACATCATGGAGAGAGCTGAAATGAGAAGGAGAGTGTCTCAGTATGTTTTTGGTGAATGCAGCACATATTTATATATAGATAGATATAGATATGGTGAGAGATTGCAAGAGGCAGTTAAGACAGAAGGTGAAAGGAAGGCTTTTAAAGATGGTGTCATTTCAGGAAGAATGGAGGAAGGGCAGATTTGACAAGTATGTGTGATGAATTCATTTGTAGACATGAAGAATTTGAGATGACTGCAAGATATTCAAGAGACTATGTCTGGAATGAAAAATCAGACAGCTTTCAGGACTGGTCATTTAATTCTTTGAGACATCTATGTAAATAAGACATGGCCAGAAAGAGTAATTCCCATCCTATGAGTTCTGTTTGGTTCATGCCACTGCTGTTGTTGCACACAAAACCACAGCCTCAGCCACTGTATATGCAGTGATGTGTCAGCACCCATGGTATAGCTGACAGCTCCCCAGGGCTCTCATAAATCAGGTTTGAAATCCCATGCTATGTACCTATACTGACCCGCTGACTTCCTTGGACACTCCTTTGTGTAGGTCACACACCTACTCCCCTAACCTTCAGCCTAGACCCAAATAATGCAATCTGGAACTTAAAGTCTTCCACCCTTTGACCTGATGTGAGATGCCCCAAGAACGGTGTAAGGAGAGACAGTAGACCAGCAAGGATGTTTCCAACATCTGACAGGATTATATAAGAGACAGGAGTGAGTCAGGGGAAGCAGGAAGAGAATGAGACGCATAAGAGAACTGGCCAAGAAATGAAAAATGTGCAAAGGATCCTCACAAATGCTTAAGGTTCATGCTGGAAGTCAAGGGTAAGATGAGCCCGACAGGACACAGCATGTGAGAGGCTGGAAAAATGGCTGAGGGGTTGTGGGAGAAAACGAGTCTGTACAAGAAACATCAAGTACAGTGCATGCTTCGATGCAGCCTAAGTGCAAGGATGCAGCTTGATGGTGCATAAAAACACTTCAATAATGGTATTGATTTAGATCCAAACTTATAATTAGAAGATAAAAAGGAAAAGCAAGTGCATAAAGCCCTTCTTCGTGGGCTCACCCTGTGTGATGTTCACCATATTCTGTTTCCTTGAGGAGACAGTGCAGACTGTACAGTATGGTCTGGCTTATGTTCACACTGGAAACTTTTTACAAAGTTTGGAAGAATACAGCCTAAACCATGAGCAACAGTCATTTCCGACAGGTGGAATCATGGTAAGATTCTACTATCTCAGAAACGTTTTCATTATTTTATAAGGATTCCAGTTTCCTTCTCTGTTTGGGCTCATGGAACCAACAGATAATAAACTGGGTAACTTACAAACAATAAAAATTTTTACTTCCCATGGTTCTAGAGGCTGGACAGTCCATGATTAAGGCGCCCATAAACTCCGGGTTTGGTGAGGATCCTTTGCCCATGGACAATGCCTTCTAGCTGTGTCTTCACCCAGTGAAAGGGGCTTATCAAACCCCCCTTGGGCCTTTTTCAATACAAGGGTACTAATCCCCCTCGTTAGGTCTCTGCCATTATGATCTACTACTCACCCTTGCAAAGGGCCGGCTTCTTAACACTATCACACCAGATTTCAAATAAGAATTCTGGGGAGGATTCAAACATTCAGATCATAGCAGATTCTCCACTGGGTCAATCTTTGGATGATATGTCTGACCAGCTGTATAAGTATGAAGATAATGAAGAATGTTCCCCTCACAATTGGAAGACAACTCAATCCAAAGCTCCCCAGCCTGTGACCCAGGTGAAGGGTGAAGCAGGTGAAGGGTTAATACCAAATGCAGCAGGTTTCCTACTGTACCTCCAAGGCCATTGCCCATTCTGATTGATCCCAAGAAAATTGCTAATGTTTAAAATAGCTATTGTTCTCCAGGAAGCAGAAAAAAGTTCTGTGCATTCTTTTTTAAAAGCACAGTGTCGTATCCAATCAGAAGTGCATAATGACTACTCCAGGAGAAGACTTTTTAGAACGCTGGCTTGCAGTTTTTATTGTGGTCACAACTCACATGTCAGTTGACATCTACATAAAAGATTCTGTCTCAGACACTTACCCGAATTTTCAAAATCATTCATATTTGCATTCCACTCAGGTGGAAGCTGCTGGACTGGGATTTCTAGGACTCTCTGCTCAGGGCTTTGTCACCTGCCTAAGTGTGGTAGCTCCTTCCCCAAGGCTTGTGTCAGCTCCCTTCTTACCATTCACTTTGCAGTCTGCCCCTGCTCCTTAATATTTCTTGTTATTATGCTCTGTCACCCTCACTGCTGTGTAAGCACTCTGAAGACACACAATTTGGCAGACATTTTTGTCTCGCTCTACCTAGCCAACTCCCTGGCTTGTGGGAGATTTCCAAGAATATTTATTGCTATTGATACATGTCATTTGCAAAGTGATCCTCTTCTCTTGTTATTCCACAACTATCTGAGCATGGGTGGGATGGCAGAGGATGCAAAGTCTGTTGCAAGAGTTCTCCCATCTTTAGAGAAAGATATAATTTTCGACCTGTCCCAAGAGGCACCACTATGCATACCTCTCTGACTCTCAGTAACTACTGTTATCTGACAATAAATATCGTTCTCTTTTCTTTTAGAATGCTTGCCATCAGACACAGTTCTTTCCCTATCTCATATGTTCCATGCTGGACATTAGAAGGAGTTGTAGCTATTTTGTTTTTGTTTGTAAGGATTTGTTTGATTATTTTATTTTTACTTTATTTTATTACTTACAGCAAGAAGAAGAAGAAGAGAGAGAGAGAGAGAGCTTCCATCCACTAGTTAACTCCCCAAATAACTGCAATGGTCGGAGTTGAGCTGATCCAAAGCCAGGAGCTTCTTCCAGGTCTACCATGTGGGTGCAGGGGCCCAAAGTCTGGGACCATTCTCTGCTGCTTTCCCAGGCCACAGACAGGGAGCGGGATTGGACGTGGACCAACCAGGACTCAAACTGGCACCCATATGGGATGCTGATGCCATTGGTGGAGATAACTTACTCTGCCACAGTGCCAGTCCTGGGAGTTGTAGCACTTTTCAGTCCCCCTGCATCAAGCGGTCTCTGTGTCTCAAGCCAGATAAAGGCCTTGTCTGCCTTAGGGATGGGTCAGTGAGTGGCTGATGAAGGTAAGCCACACCAGCATCTTTAGCCAAATCCCACTTTCCAGGGGTTTAGCAACAAGGAGCCCTTAGCTGTGACTCACATGAAGCACTGGGAGGGTGTTTATGATCAGCGAGCAGCTCTCTCCCATGCATCCCAGGGTTGATTTGTTTTCCATCTTACTGTTCCTGTTCTCCCTTGAGCTTCAGAATCACCTGCATTCAACTGGCAGAGAAGGAAAGGAAAATGGACACGGCACAAGTTTTGATAAACCCTGACCTAGGGGTGATATACATCACTTTAGCAGCTTAGGATCCACAAGAACCAATCACATGACTACACCTTGTTGTGAGGGCTATAGGTGATGGAGTCCCTAGCTAAAAAGCTGTCTCCCAGCAGCCTTCCTGAAAAGGGGTCATAACCTGTGTTGGATTGGCAACCATCTACCACATCCAATACATTTCAAACATTTAAGGGCTAGCACATTGGCTCAATAGGCTAATCCTCCATCTGCAAGTGCCACCATCTCATATGGACATCATGCCAATGGCTTCCCATTGGCTCAACTCAGCCATTTGGGGAGTGAACCAGCAGATCTTTCTGTGTCTGTCACCCCTCTTTGTAAAGCTGCCTTTCATATAGAAATAAATACATCTTTTTTAAAAATTCCAAAGGTTTGGATTAGAAGACCATCACAAAACAAAAGTTTTAAAAAGTTAAGAAAAACCATCTCCAAACGAAAGTAAATGATATATGTTCTAATCTATTCTTCCTAAATCCGTTAATATTATTCCTGTTTCCCATCACAGCATTTGTACTTTCATTCATACAGTAGAAGGCTTTGAACCCATGGAATCCTGAACTTGGAATGTGGCATGGATGCAAAGCCAGACTCACCTTCCACAGAATCTGTAAGCACCAGGAAACCAAGAAGGTGCCTTGATATTCTTTGAGCCCAATGATCTCCATTTTGGATGCTACTGCGGCTGATTGTGCGTCATGCTATGAGCCTATCCTGAAGACCAGAATTGAGCTTATGAGGGAAGCCCAAAGCAAACTCTCAGAACATGTGTTTGATAAAGCTATTTCCTTTAAAAAATATAAGCAAGCACTATGGGTCCATAATGAACATTTTTATTTCAAAAGTATTTTTCTTTCATAGGGGAAACGTGTAATTCATTCTTTTCCCCAGAATAATAAAGAAAATTGCTACTGGGAAAGATTTGGCATTTGAATCTTAGTGGGAGATTTCTCCAGCAGATGGTTTAGTGACAAAAAGCTTTTAAGAATTTCTGACTGCAAGAGAGAGGAGGGAGGGAGAGTATGGGGGGAGGAAAAGGGAGAGTGGAAGAGAGATAGAAAGATTTGATGTGATAAAGAAAAGAACATATCCAAACCAAGTAACTCATATTCAAGGTCCGATAACTGAGATGATCCATAGGCCAGTTCATAGATTTCAAAATATGACTGTGCCTTGTAATAACACAGATGGTTTGTTTAAAATACCCATGCAATCAGATTTTCTGTGGGTGCTGACCAGACATGCATGATCTATAAAGCTCCACAGGTAATTCTGCCAAAATCTACTAAATTCTGAGCATCACTAAGAAGCTGGGCAGTCTCACCAGCTTAGCAAACATTCTGCCCTCTTGGCCACTGGGCTGTCATTTTCCCTCTGCCTACCCTACTACAGGCTCTTCACCAGGTCCCTCAACTTTCCGCAGAAAGCAATTGGATGGTGTTCTTAAGAACCACTGTGGATAAGGATGCCAAGGCATTTGATGATTTCATTTGGAAGCAAGCTAAGCCAAGTCTGCAGCCAACAACCTGCAGAGAATCAGAGCTGTGTCACAGCCAATGGCTTTATCAAATGCTATTGGCTACCTCCTCTGGGAAGGCAGGCTGGTATCCTGGGAGGAGCACAGGCTTTGGCAGTGCTGACTTTAGCTGCCAGCACTGCCACCTGCTAGCTGGGAGCCCAGAATAAATCCCTCCAACACATTTGGTTTATTTGTAATCTAGGGACAGATCACACTGACCTCATAATGTTATACATTTCACATGAGACAAAGGCAAGAAGGGATCTGGGAAAGAACCTACAAGACAGGAAGAAAATGAGAATTTGATAAACAGGCCTATCATGAATGTTTTCTTCAACCTTGTCTCCCAAGAAAGAGGAGATTCCAGTTAGCAAAGGCCAACAAAAGACATTTCCATTTTCCATGAATTTGCTACAAAAGGGATATCCAGGAGCAAATATCAATACAGATGTCCTTGTCTGCCATCCTTTATATAAGGAGGCTAGCACTAAATGACTGTTACTCCCAATCTCAAGGGTTACTCCAAGCAGAGACATCTCCCTGGTACCTAAAGACAGTGGTAGAAAATGCCAGATATGCTTTTTGGAGCTGCAACTTGGATTATAGCATTGATCTCTGTAAGTCCCACGTGGTCAAATACAAAATTATATGGGATTCAAATTAATCACATAGATAGGCATGAAACACCAGACTTTGAATATTATTTACCCAGCATCAAGCAGATGTTTGTTTCCAAAGCTACAATCTCCTCTAATTGGCTGATGCTGTGCTGCATCAACTCCAATGCAAGCTTATGTTCTATAATGAATGACAAATGCCTAAAAGAATCCTCTGTGAATTGGCAGCCTCCCCCTCCAGCATACAAATTATGTCGAAATTCCATCAGCAGCTTCGGATAAGCTCATCTGCATGACTGGCAAATGAGTGAATAAACACACTCATGGATTCATGGTCCAAATTCAATTTGGTTGGTTTCGTCTCTGTTTTTAGTGACTGTTTGTTAATACTCTACTTTGAAGCAGGCACTTCCTTAGACAATAGAAATACAACAATGCACTCGATACCATCTACAGCTTCAAGAAGCGCACAGTGAAGCAAGTCAGTGAAGTAGAGAAGTTAGTGAAGAAACAGAATGAACAAGGTGGGCTATGCCGTTTAACACGGTGGTGAGGACATCCACACCCCATACAGAGTACCTGGGCTCAAACCCGAAAGCTCCATGCCTGATTCTAACTTCCTGCTAATGCTCAGAAAGCAGAGATGATGCTAGCAATAGGGCCCCTTCCACCCACATGGGAGACCTGGGGTGGGTTCCCAGCCCCTTAGGGAATTGGGTACAAACTAGCCGGTGGGAGGTCTCTTTTCTTCTCCAGCTCTTGGCCTCTCAAAAAAAAAAAACATAAACTCATACAATAATGGAATTAAAAGAAGCTTACAAAATTAAAAGAAGCTGACAAAGAATGAACAATAGGAACAATTATAAATATACAAGGTTGCTTCAGTAAAGTTCATGGAAATGTGCATGATGAAAAAACTATGCCTGAATTTTAATATTTTTTCCACAAAATACACATATGATAGTTCTATTTTCCACAAACGTTTTGAAGATGTAGGCAAGCTTTCAGGATCAACAGAGGGGGAACAATTTACTCAGCCTACAGAAGCGGGGGACGGCATGACAGATTTTCAAGGCAAAACTTAAAAGAAGATGTACACAACACACACACACAATGTAGAAAGGGATATCTCAGTAAAGAGAAAAGTAAGAACATGTGACAGTGAGTGTCACGCTTTGGGAAGCACCAACAGTTTGATTTTGCTGGAGCACAAGGTGCACAGGTCTGCTTTGTTTGACTCCTCTGAAAAGCACTCAAGGGTATACCAACTGCTACAGCGATAGAGATTTAAAATGTACCTGTCTTAAGTGCAGTAGCACAAGATTGGGAAAAAAAAGTGATTTTCTGTTAGTGAATCGTTAAATAACCTAGAGTATATCCACGTAAAGATACACTGTACAAACTAAGTAGTATGTTTAAAGGACCAGTGCCTGATCCCTCTACTTATAGGGTAAGCACTATATTAACCACACACACACACACACACACACACACACACACACACACACACTAATTCCTCTTCCCAGAATCCTGGAGAAATCAGTCAACATCATGAGGGTTCCCACTGGCACGGCAGAAGCCCAGTCATGGCCATGTGCTCCTCCTTGTTGCTGTATTCCTCGCTCTCCTCCTTCCCCTGCTGTTCCCTGCTGGCGTCCTTTCTTGACAGGTGTGTATTGTCCTGCAGTGGGAGCTTCACCCCTACCCTTCATTCTCCTTTGGGACACAGTATCACCTAAAAGAGGTGAAAGTTGAGAAAAAACCCATGGTAGTTGATCCAGCTCCCCTGTGGTTCAGCCTAAGCGGCACCATGCTTGTCTCTAACTCCTCACCTTAGAGGAAGTAAGGTGACACGGGATCAGCCAGCTTAGGTAAGAACATAGTGTGTAAACATTTCACAAAGGAACAAGTCCAAATGGCAAACAAACATATGAAAAAATGTTCCAGCTCCCTAGCAATAAGGGAAATCCAAATTAAAACATCGATGAGGTACCACCTAACACCAGTAAGATTGGCCCACATAAACAAGAACACCGACGCTTGCTGGCGAGGATGCGGGGAAAAGGGAACCCTACTCCACTGCTGGTGGAGCTGCAAATTGGTACAGCCTTTATGGAAATCAGTCTGGAGAACACTCAAACAACTCAAAATCTGCATACCATATGACCCAGCAATAGCACTCCTAGGAATATATCCAAAACACCTGTTTTACGACAAACCAACATGCCATCCCTATGTTCATTGCAGCACAATCAGTAATTGCGAAAACATGGAAGCAACCGAAATGCCCATCAGCAGAAGATTGGATAAGAAAGCTTTGGTTCATCTACTCCATGGAATACTACTCAGCTATTAAAAAAAACAAAATGCAGTTCTTTGTGGCTAAATGGGCACAACTGGAAACTATAATGCTAAGGGAAATGAGCGAATCCCAAAAGATTAGATACCACATGTTTGCCTTGATTTAACCTGTAATTTTTTGTTTGGTGGTTTGTTATTTTTTGAACCTGTCATTGATACTGTCTCAACCCAGATGTTTCGAAGAATGGAACTTGCATTATTTTTAACATATTGTTTACCCAATACTATGTCAATTAATTCCATAATGTTGTATAATGATACTGAGGCCTTGTTGGGGCTTTTAACTGACTGGATCTTTACTCTTTTAGACCTATCTTCAGACCATAGAAGGTCTCCCCAAGAGGCCACTGAACTTATCTGGACAATAAGACGCTGAACTTTATGCTAGGCATGTGTTTGCAAGCAATGAATCTCAACTGAACTTGAACTATGGTTATGCAACAAGGTGGAGGAATCCACCATGGGGGGAGGGGTATGGGAGGGGTGGGGGGGATCCCCAGCGCCTATAAAACTGTACTACATAATATAATGTAAGCAACAATAAAAAAAAAAAAAGAACATAGTGTAGAGCCTTTCAAACTTCTGCAGGTGAAGCATTTTTCCAAAATCTGTGAAGGGAGAAGCTGAGTTTGCCATTGTGGGGGTGAAAGGCAGAAGGGGTCAGTGTACAGTTCCTCCCACACATCCTAAACAATTCAGCTCTGACACAGTCACATGTCCCAGTCAGCAACCCGTCCTGAAATTAACCAGGCCCATTGCAATGCCAGTTAATAGCCACCTGTTATTGTCCTCAGATGGTCCCACCCCCTTCTATGAACTAAAGAAGTATTTCTGTCTCCTCTCCTCGAGAGCTGCAAGTTGTAATTTTCTCAAGCGCACTTGGTCGTCTCCCAGAGAGGGCTGAAGAATTACATGTGCTGTGTCACATTACATTTCCAGGAATGTTCTTACCTTGCTGTTGTACTTTGGTGTCCTGTATAAGCCAGCATTGCAGATCGCTGCCTGACCAGCTCCTTCCGTGATCCAGCCTTGGAGAAACACATGGACCCCATGGAGACAATACATGGGAAATATGGAAGAAATACAAGCTTTCATCAGGTTTCTCTGTGCGTGTGTGTGTGTGTGTGTGTGTGTGTGTGTGTGTGTGATATTTATCTCCTAAACTGCAATAGGTCTGCTTGTTTGTGATTGTTGGTCTAAGGCTGGGGAATTTTTTTTTTTTCAGAAATCTCTCCACCCACCTCTGCAGGTGACCTGTCCAAGCAACTCTTGAGTTTCAACCACTTTTCCGGGTCTCGACATGCACCACCCCCTTCACCCCTAATTCTCATTTACAGCTGCAGCTTAGACAGGGACAGGGCTATAGAGTTGGGACAGGTGCAGCACTTCTTGGCCAAATGTGGAAGAGACAAGCCCAGAGTGGCAGTAATACTTCTAGGATAGGATTCATTATTCTACAGGGAAATACTAACTTACATCAAACAGAGAGGCCCTTATGAGTTCTCTTGGGGGCTATGGTAAATTTGAGACATAACCAAGGCATCCAAGCAGCATTTGAGGTTGAGGGGTATGGAGTAGGAGGAATCCAAATCAAAAAATGGATGGTGCCAGTATTGTGGCTTTAACCATTGAACCATTGCAATGCCACCTTTCTGTACGCTCCTCTTCTGGTCTCACTCCCAGAAGGCAGTGGGAGATGACCCAAGAGCTTGGACCCTTATCACTCACATCGGAGACCTAGATGGCGCTCCTTGCTTCTGGCTTCCATCTGGCACAGCTATTTAGGAGTGAACCTGCAAATAAAAGGTACCTGTATTTCTCTCTCAGTTTTTCAATCTGTCTTTTAAATGAAAATTTTATTTAGAAACGGGCAAAGAATATGGTCAATTTAAGAAAACTATAAATATCAGCTTATAAATATACAAAAAGATGTTCCTTCTCACTCATAATGTAAGAAATGCAAACTGGCTACCTGAATGCCATTTTTCGTCTATCAGACTGGAAATAATCCTAAAGTTTAATAACATTTTGTTGATAAGGGCTGTGGGAAACAGGAACTCTCCTGCATTGCTGGTGAGGATTTAATTTCCTATCAGCACCACGGAGAGCAATTTGGCACTGTAACAAAAGTACAGATGTACATTTCCTTTGTCCCAAAAATTCTGCTTTGGGGAATTTAGCCAAGGATATACATGCACATGTGTGAAATTATATTTGTACAAAGTTGCTCATTGTAATAGTGTTTGTAATGCAACTGTGTTAGCCTTGATCCCCAGAGACACAAAACCAACAGGGCACACACACACACACACACAGTATTGGTTCTGATTTTCTGAAGAACCTCCAACTAGTGTGTGCATATATACACACAGGGAGAAAGATGGATTTTAAGCATATGGGTTACACTATTTGGAAGAGGAGAAGTCCAGATGCCGGAGAGCTGATGGATCCAAAGGTAGAAGATTGATGTCCCAAATCAGAGGCAATCAGGTAGAGAGAATTTTTGCTTGCTTTGGCTTTTATTATCTGGACATTCAGTTCCCTAGGGCACATTTATTTTGGAAAAGACCAACATTATGGTGAAGCAAGGTAGCCTGCCATGAGCATGCAGCACCAGTATCCCAAGTCCCAGCTGCTCCATTCCCAATCCAGCTCCCTGCTAATGCTCCTGGATAAACAGTAGAGATGGCCCACGTATTTGGGTCTCTGCCTAGCCCAGGTGGTTGTGGCTATTTGGAGAATGACCATCTCATGGAAGACTGCCTATCTCCAGTTTCAATCTCTGCCTCTCCTTCTCCCTCTCTCCATTCCAAATAAAAAATAAATAAATCTTGGGAAAAAAATATTCAGTCATGGGTCTGGCGTAATGGCTTAATGGCTAAATCCTCATCTTGCACATACCAGGATCCCGTATGGGTGCTGGTTTGTGTCCAGGCTGCCCCACCTTCCATCCAGCTCCCTACTTGTGACCTGGGAAAGCAGTAAAGGACAACCCAAAGCCTTGGAACCTTACAGCCATGTAGGAGACCTGGAAGAGGCTCCTGGCTCCTGGTTTTAGATTGGCTCAGCTCTGGCCATTTTGGCCATTTGGAGATTGCACAGGCAGATGAAAGATCTTTCTCTTTGTCCCTCCTTCTCTCTGTAAATCCACCTTTCCAATAAAAATAAATAGATCTTTTTTTAAATGTATATTCACATATATGGACAGTCCATCGCCCAGTCAAGTGGACACCTAAGTCAACCATCGTAGCAAGTGGCTGAAATCAAGTCAAATGTCCACCAACAGGAGCTTTATTAAATAAGTTATAGGACACACAGGCAAGGGAACACTGAAATTGTGAACTCCAGAAAGATAAAAGAATGAAGACATTCTCTCTGTACTATGAACAGAAAGACTTAAAGCAAACAAAAAAGAAAGTGAAGTTCAGGGACTGGTCCAGTAGCAAAGCAAGCTAATCCTCCTCCTGCTGCAGCAGCATCTCATTTGTGCACTGGTTTGAGTCCCCACTGTCTGCTTCCAATCCAGCTCCCAGTTTATGGCCTGAGAACGCAGCTGAAGATGGTTCAAGTCCCTGTGCCCACATGGGAGACCTAGAGGAGACTCCTGGTTCCAGATCAGCTCAGCTCCACCTCCTGTGACCACCTAAGGAGTGAACCAGTAGAAGATTTCTCTCTCTCTCTCTCTCTTCCTCTTTTTATCTATGAAACACTGACTTTCAAATAAAAAATAAATCTTTTTCAAAAATAAAAAAGCAGACAACATGGAGCATTGCAGGGAAATGAGGAAAACATTACAATTATGTTTGTATTTTCTTGATTTAATGGCACTTCAAAAAGACACCAGAAGAGACTTAACCTTATTCACCACAACACTAGCCCGCAACTTTTTCGTAATACGCATATTTCTATGAACCTTTCAAAGACCCCCTTGTATTTATGGAATAGAGTGAACAAACCAAGCACACAACATATAGTGATCCATAGAGGTTGGTTAGCATTACCATCTTCCTAAAGATCATCAGAATTTTTCAAACTGTAACTTATCTATTTTCATTTTCTTTAAAATGTAAAAAGAATGAGAGAGAGAGAGAGAGAGAGAGAGAGAGAGATCTTCCGTATGCTAGCTCTCCCCCTTCTTAAAACGGCCACAATAACTGGGTTGGGCCAGGCTAAAACCAGCAGCCAGGAATTCCATCTAGGTCTCCCACATGAGGGACCCAGCTACTTAAACCATCACCACTGCCTACCAGGGTATGCTCTATCAGGAAGCCAGATGGGGAGCAGAGGCGGGACTTGAACCTAGGCACTTGAGCCATCCCATATATGGGATGTGGGCATTCCAAGCGGCATCTTAACCACTGTGCCACATGCCTGTTCTTTGTCTCAGATTTTTGCTATGAAAAAATGTAGTTCTGGGACCACCATGATGATTCTGTGACTAAATCCTCACCTTGCTCTGGGATCCCATCTGGGCGCCAGTTTGTGTCCTGGCTGCTCCACTTCCCTTCCAGCTGTCTGCTTGTGGCCTGGGAAAGCTGTAGAGGATGCAAAACCTTGGGATCGTGCACCCATGTGGGAGACCCGAAGAAGCTCCTGGCTCCTGGCTTCTGATCTGCTCAGTTCCAGCCATTGTGGCCACTCGAGTGGATGAAAGATATTTATCTCTGTCTATCCTTCTCTCTGTGCATGTTTCTTCTCAATAAAAAATATATAAATCTCAAAAGAAAAATGAAGTACTT
Organism: Ochotona curzoniae; assembly: GCF_017591425.1. Taxonomy (NCBI): domain Eukaryota; kingdom Metazoa; phylum Chordata; class Mammalia; order Lagomorpha; family Ochotonidae; genus Ochotona; species Ochotona curzoniae. The sequence goes on from NW_024465421.1 coordinate 12,793,224, forward strand.
TGTCCAAAGGATTACAAACGACTGGAAACAAAGGATTACAAAACAAGTGCCAAACACCCAGGAATAAAGAATTTGGAAGTCATCAGCTCCACAGTCAGCTAATAGTGAAAACCTTAAAGAAGATGAGATTGTCCAGACAGATGTGGCCAGAGAAGGAAGTATTGTGAGGCTGACATTTAAGGATGGGGAAGGAGGGGGGAGCGGTGGTGAGGAAGAGATGCAGCCAGAGGCAGATCCAGGTCTCAGAGGGTACACACAGTCTCACAGCAAGAAACAAAGTGCAGACTTAAGCACCCGACAGTCAGATAGTTTCCAAGATGATCTATTTAACCAGCTAGCCTGTATTGTGTTTGCACTTTCTGTAGGAAATATATCACCTTGTTACATTGCTTCCTCGGAATTCCTTTCTCTCCTGTCAGTAACACCTGATTTGAGATGTAAATAAACTGGGGAGATAATGCTGGAGTCTTGTCAGTCTATGCATCCTGCCACCAGCCCGGGATGAGCGCAGTGATGAATGGTATGTAATCTCCTCTGGTTTAATACTCCATTATCACGTCCCTCATCTTGCCCAGACCCAGGATGCCACACATTAAAATCTCTTTTGTTCCTTCCATAACACTTGTATCTCCATGGCATCGTCAGCTTCCTTTAATATTGCTCATTATTGAAATGAACACAGAAAACCAATGACATAGGTAACAGCAGGAATTGGTCATGTGCACACCCACCCACACTGGGAGCCTGAGGGAAACTCATTCATCTGTACTTAGGCCCCTTGGAACTCTCAAGGGCACAGCCATGCATGCTGTGTATACAGACTCTTAAAAAAAAAACGTATTTATTTCTTTGAGTTACATAAAGAGGCAGGTGGAGAGATAGGTCTTTCACCTGCTGGTTCACTCCAAATGTCCACACTAGCCAGACTAGACCAGCTTAATGCCAGGAGCTTACTCCCGGTCTCCCTGGTGCTCAAATACTTGGGCCATCCTCTGCTGCCTTTCCTAGATATTTAGCAAGGATTCGGATCAGAAACAACGCAGCCAGGAGAACCAGTTCCATATAGGATATGCTGGTGTCACAGGAGTTGACTTTACACACTGTGCCCCAACATCAGCCTCACCTGCACGTTTCTTGAGGCCAAGTGCTACAGGAGGGCCAGGCAACTCTGTGGACAAGCCAGCTGTTGAATCAACAACAACTAAGAGCAAACACTCCCAGAATCATGAGTTCAAATCTTGACCCTGCTAGTAAAAGAATACTTCAAAAATATGTGGAACATGTAGACTCAAATGAGAAGTTTGTTTTGGTGTAAAAATATTTTGAAATCTACGTACAAGCTTTAACAAAATAATTTTCCATGAACCTTTTTGAAGACTCCTGATAGTGCTCCCTGACCTCAGATGGGTTCTAAACCTCTCAGGCTGCTAGGATTCCCATTTATAAAATAATAATAACACTTACTTGCTGGGGCTTGAGTTTTATCCTCTTCAAAAAATATATATATTGAAGTCCTAGGGATGGGTGTTTGACCTAGCAGCCGTGGCACTAGTGGGGACACCCAGGTCTCACATCAGAGTGCCTAGGTTTGAGTTCTAGCTCTGCTCCCTGTTCTAGCTTCCTGCTGATGTGCACCCTGAGAGGCTGCAGGTGATGGCTCACATGGGAGACCTGAGTTCAGTGCTGGGCTCCTGGCTTTGGCCTGCACCAGTAGATGGGAGTCCTCTCCCCCATCTCTTCTCCTCTTTGCTTCATGTTGCTTATCCCTTGAGCTCCCACTCTCTCTCTCAAATAAATAGTTTTAAAATATTGAGACGACCAACATAAAAAACAAAAAAAAATGTCATGCTGAAATCCTAATTCCCAATACCTATGAATGTAACTTTATCTGGAAAAGATCTCTGTACATATAATCAAGAAGAAGGGATAATGGATAGAATTAGGATTGTTCCTAAATTCAGTGACTGGTGGATCTGAAGACACACGGAAGAAGAGGCCATTTGGCAGGAGAAGTACAGATGGGAGTGATGCACCTGTTGGCCTAAGGGTGTGAATAACCACCAGAGGCCAGAAGAGATGAAGAAGGATCCTTCCCTAGAGCCTTCAGAGGGAATATAGCCCAGGCAGCACCTTGATGCTGGGCTTCAGGAGTATAAGAGAACAAAGGCATGTAATTTTAAGTCACCTATTTGGTGATCATTTACAGCATTCCAGGGAAACTGGCACAGCACTCAGAGCATTTCTGTGGGGACTCACAGAGAGTGCCTGATTTGGTAGAGATGCACACATATGATTATTGATTATCACGGATGTGGCAGTGGTGCCTTGTTTCATAAGTGGCCAACCATCCCTCAGACCTATGGAGTAGCAGTAGACAACTGGATGGCTTCATTGCCTGCCATATCCACAAAAACCTGGAGCTTCGGGTTGGCAGGGAGACTCAGAGCCCCACCACACACACACACACACACACACACACACCTGGTGTGCAGGTGCAGAGAGCAGGAGTTCCCACCTATGGTTCTTGAGTCACCTTTGCAGGGGAACAAGGAGAGCAAGGATATCCAGGACAGGTGCCCACGCTGTTAACATTCCAAGAATGGACTGGTTTCTGCATTGCTGAGTCATTTGACAAAACCCAATGCTTAGTCCACTCCACAGGGACAAGGGTAGCACTGTGGTCCAAGCTCATAGGACTTGGAGTCAGACTGTATGGTTCAAGCCCTACTTCCTGGCTCATGACCTATACCAAGTCTTTACTCTCACTAAACCTTAATTTACTCTTCTGTGAAATGCCTAAGGTGGGAAATGTGGAGAGGATGGAAATCCATTATTTCAGAGCCAATACATCTCCCTTTATCCTATGCGTGTTCACATGCGTGTGCACACACACACATACAATAAATCTGGTGGCGCTTTGAGGTCTTCCTCACTACCCACACAGTAATCTGTTTACTCTAATTATCCATCTTTGAAGACCAAGCTCCTTCAACATGGGATCTGTGTGTTCCCATGACTAGCAAAGAAGCAGGTACAAGGCAATGGTGCCACATCAACTGTTGGACAAAGTGACAGCTTAAACCCCAGTGTCTTAATCTTAAGGCAGATATGTTTCAGCCTGTGACCTCTGCTACGTTCACTTGCTGTCTGAACTCTCATTTGCATCATCACTGTTCATACTTTAGGGGTTGACCAACTGCACGCAGCGTGTAGACCCAGACTGGCTATACCCATTCATTCATGTGCTGTCCAGGCTATCTTCCAACTACAGCAACACAACTGAGTAGCTGTCCCAAAGACCAACTGAGCCACCAAGCCAAACATATTTACTATTTTCCCCTTAGAGGAAATGTTTGTCAGCCTCTGCTTTAAATCAACTCGCTTTTTAATTTCAATGCAGTCTTAAATAGGAGACTTTATATAGCCAATGTAATTAGAAACCAGCATTCCTTGCCATTGATGGAAGGTAACAATAAAATAAATAGGCAACTATTTTTACTGTGAGTCGAGGAAGAAACATGTGGAGCAGATGAAGATTTGTTTGTACCCAGAGAGTCACAGGGACACAGGGAAAGAAGCCATTGAGAAAGGTAGTGAAGACTGTAATAAAATCAGCACACATCACAAAGTAAACAAAGGCAGAAAGAAAAAAAAAAAAAAGACATTGAGAACAACAACCAAAAATTCCTTTTCAACATCGCAAAGTAATAAGCATAATTTATAAACTAAATTAGAAAAGAACTTCTCAGCCTATTTATAATGAAAACACCTGATGCTAATGAGAGCAATAACATTTAAATAGAAATCTGTTTACCTTTGGGAAATTCATAGCTAACTTCAATGCTGTTCAGACTGATTTAAGGGTCTGGGATGGGACTGATTAATCTTCCCAAGTTTGCCACTTTCTTAAAAGATAGCTGGCTAGAGTGTGAGGGTGCAGCTGAGAACTGGGAAGTCTAACCTAATGACCGGGTTTCCTTGGAACTGGGGCAAGGGGGAGGGGACAGAGTTGGACACACCCAACCTGTCCATATGTTACTGTTCTCTTTCTTAGGAGCTTCATGAACCTCTTTAAAAGTCTAAAGGAAGCAGTGTCCCTCCTTCCCAGGGGAACAACAACAACAAAAAAAAAACTCAGAAAGGAACACACTGAGACTTTCACATTTACTGTCTGTATATGAGAGGGTGGAGTGGTGGCACAGCTTGTTAAGCTGCCCCTTGCAATGCCAGCATCTGTCTCAGAGCTCTAATGACTCCCAGCTGCTCTACTTCTGATCTAGCTCCCTGCAAACGTGCCTGGGAAGGCGGCAGAGGATAGCCCAAGTCCTTGGGTTCCTGTCACCTCATGGGAGACATGAATGACATTGCAGACTCCAGGCCCAGCCCTGGCTACTACTGACATTTGGAGAATGAACCAATGAATGGAAGGCGTGTGTGTGCCTTTCAAACACAATGATTTTTTTTATCTGTGAAGTTAAAAATCATAATTTTTTAAGCCGTGATCTTGTTATCTCAAGATTCAAAGTCTATTTGATAGAAAAAGTAGATTCAAGACTGCAAATATAATAAAAATTTTCTTCTCAAAAAATCAGACTTTAATGAGAACGCTGTTATTGGCTGGCTTGAATCAAAAGTTAGCATTGAAGAACAGTCTTTGATATCAATGCAAAATCAGTTTGAAATTTTAATTTAAATGGTATCAGGAGTCAAAACCCTGAACCTCAAAAAAGTGCATAGTAAAAGATAAAAATTAACATTCTTTTAGCACATTTGATATAGTTGGGGTGGGGGTGGGTAGGGCTCCAGGATTTTTTATTACATTGATGACACCTGGCTTTTTTCTTTTCCTTTTCCTTTCTTTGTTATTTTATTATTTGTTTATTTGTTTGCTTATTCATTTGTTTATTTTGGCCTGAAGTGAACAAAGCTGGGTCAATGACAGAAGGACTTCAGTATCCACATTTAGATCTGAAGGCAGCCTGGATTAAGCCACAGGCTAATGACTGGAGACTCTGTCAGGGTCAACTCCAAGTTGCGAGAGGTTCGTTCTATGGAGAAGTCCAAGGCTTCGTCCTGCTATGAGGCTCAGGTCACAGAATGACCCTGCGTGGGAAGATCTGCTTTGTTCGGATGACAAGTGGGTAGAGGTACAGTGTATTGCACCTCAAACTAGCCCAATCACTCCTAGGGTCCTGGTATTTTCCAAGGCAGCTTCTACTGAATAGATACTCTGCTGCTTAGCAGTGTAAGGGCCAAACTGCAGAATATTCCATGGAAGCCTTTGAGACTGGTTAGCAAGCTCTTTGAGTTATACAGCTGGCTAGCTTGCACTGAGCTGAACTGAGGTGTGTTGGTCATGAATTCTTTCAGGTCTCCACCATTTCGTAACCAATCTACATTGTCATTTTCAATAACATATCTAGAGACAGGAGTGTGGGATTGGGGACTTCCTGAAAGGGGTCTTGGGTCATGTGTCTTGGCTTGAGCCTATCTGTGTGCCTCAGATTCAATTGTGCATCTCCATTCCAGCAGAAGCCATGACAACCTCAAGGCCCAGGGAAATGGCTCTAACTCTGTTACCACAGATATGTGTCACAATCAGGTTTTACACCCATTCTATGGAAAACTCAGAAGAAAGACCAATACCCTAGCCAATGTGCATACCCACCATGTAATCCTTTGCATAGGAGAACTAGGACCCACTTGTTAGCTCACTCACTAGAACCCTACAGCATGGCTTTGCTTTTCCTGTACTTCTGTCACAACAAAAATCTCCATCCTCTGAGTTACAGGGGAAACATCCTGGCACCCCTGTGGCACAGACAAGGGTTAAATCAAGCACCACATAGGCCCAAGGTCCTAAGTTCAGCAACAGAACAACCATTTGCCCAGAAAAGGCCCATAAGCAAGGATGTGTTTGTTGGGGGCTCTCAAGAGAAGGATGATTCTAAATATAATCAAGGGAGACAACAACTTCCCATGGAAGTACATCCAGTAACACCATCACAAACTGATAACATCTGGACAGAGGAGGAAAGAAAGAAAAAAATGAACTAAAAGAGGTCTACCAGTTGCCTCATTTGGAAGCCATTCACTGTAAATTTTATGTAGATGAAAAGAGTATGGTCTGGTTTCTGTACATCTGCAACTTAATAACTTCAACATCTACTGGGATGTACCAGTTGGCAAAATGTCCTGGCCTTGATCAAGACAAGAACACAATTTGGTTATACTTGGAGACTCTGCTAAATTTAAACAAGATATCCTCCCTAACCTTACTGGAATTGTTGAGTTATAAGTTTAAGATAGAAGAGTTTCAGGTGTACCTCTCCTTAACCAACAGAAAGGTCATCTTGCCTAAATTCCACATCGGCAAATGCCCATTACTCTAAAATACTGTTTAACAAGCATAGATTCTCTAACTCCCAAAATGGAATAACATAATATTAAATTAAGGCTTTGGCACTTGGCACTTTACTTAAAAATGAAATCCCATAGACCTCCCCGGCCCTGGTGAGAATACGGAATAAAATCTAATATAAATCAAAATAGGGTTTTTAAATTTTGAAATCCATTATGAGGTCTATTTTGAAAAGCAGGTGATTGGGGCATAGCACACTTAGTCTCTGTCTGCAGCACCGGCATCCCATATGGGTGCCAGTTCGAGTCCCAGGTACTCCATTTCCAATAAAGATCCCTACTTATGGCCTAGGAAAGAAGCAGAAAATGGCCCAAGTACTTAAGCCCTTGCACCCATGTGGGAAACTCAAGTAAAGCTCCTGATTCTTAGCTTCAGACCAACCAGTTTTGGCCATTGCAGCTATTTGGGGAGTGAACCAATGGATGAAAGATTTCTCTCTCTCCTTTCTCTCCCTCTCTCTTTCTCTCTCTCTTCCGATGTCTCTCTCCATAACCCTTTCAAGAAAAAACAAATCCTTTTTTTCTAAAGGTAGATGACTATCTCACTCTCCTGTTTAGTACTTCCATGTCTTAGCCTTGGAAGAAGAGGGTGGTGCCTATTGTTGCTGTGATCTGTAGGTCATGGCCCCACCCACTGAGGTCATACCAGTGTTATTTAAATGACCGATTTCATCCAATCAGCAGCTGGTAAACATTGGCGTCACACGTGGAGCTAAGGCACCGATTTTAGCAGTCTCAAGCCTGTCCTCTGCCTTCCCCAGCAGGACATACTGCAGATTGGCCAGTGGCTCCATAGCCCTGCTGTTGCTGCGTCCAGGTTTTGCAGGCAAGATTTGAGCCCCATCCTGCAGGACGGAGCTCTCTTAGCAACTGCTGCCTTCCATCCCACACGAGGAGATTCCTGAAAGAGGAGCAATCCCAGGGGTCTGCGCAAGTGACTGAATTTGAGGAAGTAACAGACGCCCTGGCTAATCACCGAGCATGGCCTATGGTCTGGCTATCTAATCTGGCTGCTGCAGAAACAATTCCTTATACAAAGTTTCTCCCAAGGGGATGAAGAACTCCCTGAAAATCTTGCCTCACAGACTCTCATAATATAAATCAAGGTCATGCACATCTCTGGAAATACTAAAGCTACAGGACAAAGCTTTCCCAGGACACTTCTTATAGCCTTTTGTCTTCTGACCAAAGCATTCACTTCACTTCTCAAAAATATACAATACTTGGCTCTTGAATGAGTCATGAGCGGATAAGGGGACTTTCATCTTCCTTATCAGCTTCAGGATGTGGGTCTCATAGAAAATCATCATGGCTTAATTAAACAAGTTCAAACTCAACTAAAATGAAATATGCAACAATTTCAGTCATCCATAAAACGTCAAGGGAAAATGGTAATAAAATGCCTGCCTTGTGACCCAGCAACTCTTCTTCTGGGAATATAACCACCCCCCCCCCCAAGAATGGATGGAGAGATTTGTACACCACTGTTGACAGCAGCATAACTCACAACAGTTGAAACATGGGTGCAACCGATGTGCCCATCAACCGTCGAAGGAATAAGCAGAAGGCGGCCACATTCATGCAATGGAATAACACTCAGCCTTAAAAAGGAAGGAAATTCTGCAATAAGCTACACATGGATGAGCCTGGCAAACATACTGCTAAGGGGAAACAAAAAGTGAGTCACAAAAACACAAACAATGTTGAGTCCACTTTAAAGAAGCAACTACAACAGGCAAAATCAGGAAGGCAAAGTAGAACAGCCATGGGCAGCAGGTAGGGAGTGTCTGAGACAGTGACCACATCCCATTCCAGCTACCTACTGATGTGCACTTTGGGCGGCAGCAGGTGATGGCTCAAGCGATTAGGTCCCAGCCATCCGTGTGGGAGACCTAGACTGAGTTTCTATCTCCTAACTTTGACCTGGCCCTATGAGCCTTTATGGGAGACCAGGAAGAAGCTGCTGGCTTCGCCTGGCTCAGCCCTGATCATTGCAGTCTTTTGGAGAGTGAACCAGCAGACAGAAGATCTTTTCTCTGTGTCTCCTTTTCTCTGCAAATCGAACTGGCATGGTGACAGCAGGCTAGGCCTCCACCTGAGATGTGAGCATCACAAATGGACAAGATTCAAGTCCCAGTGGCTTCACTTCTGATCCAGCTCCATGGTTATGGCCTGGGAAAGCAGCAAAGGATGGCCCAAGACTCTGGGCCCCTGCACCCATGTGGGAGATCTGAAAGAGGCTCTTGGCTCCTGGCTTCTGCTTAGCTCCAGCCCTTGTGGCCACTCGGGAGTGAAACAGCAAATGGAAACGCTCTCTCTGTATTTTTTCTTTTCTCTGAAAATCTGCCTTTTCAATTTTTAAAAAAAATGTATTTTTATTTTACAAAAAAAGAAAGCAATGTTTTAAAAACAAAAAGTTTGGGTAATGAGGCTTTCAGGAAGATCAGTAAATAAGCAACCTGTTCCTTGTGTAGAAAAAAAAAATCCCCAAGAAGAATAAAATCAGTGCAGAAACCAAATTCCATTTTTTCTTTTATCATATTGATCATCTCAAGTGGAACTGTTCACTGTCTGAGAGAGATTGTGGTTCTGAATTGCTTTTGCCACTAACTCTGCACCTCTGTTCCTAAAGGATTGTTTCCTCAAGGAAAACATTCAACCAGAAAATTCTAGCACGTCAGAATGTCTCTAAAGATTAAGGAAGCACTGTGAAGAACTGAATGTCTAAATTGAAAAGTTTTTCTGTCACATCCAGGTACAAGTGAAATGGTCCTTTGCATCCTTTTCTTTCTGTCCCTGGTGCACCTGTGTCAGAAATTCCCTCAGAGCTGAAATGAAACAAAAACCCTGACTCTCAAAGTCCCCACAAAGGACCGTGGGGTCCCGGCCTGGCCCCTGCGGAGGCCATCCCAGAGACAACTATCAAACACCAGACTTTCATGGAGTGGACATGACCCTGAGTCACTCTGCAAGGACACCGTTGTCCCTGGGATAACGCCAGGAGGCTTGGCCACCTCTGTAAGTTCTTTGCAAAGTCTCCTATTTAGAGGCTTAGTATCCTCTCTAGACTGTGTGGGATGGCTGTCTCCCATCTGGGGTTTCTTGGAACAAAAATAACTACCCTCAACTCCTTGTCACAAAAGCAAAAGGAGCTGGCATGAAGTTTCTCAGAACAGGATGTCATTACCGGTTGTTCATTGTCAGCCACAGGTAAAACATTTGAGTCAACCCTTCACTTACCCACCCTCTACTGGCCTTGCTACACAGTCTCTCCAGGTCTACCACGTGACCTCCTGACCCTGAAGGAAATGACGCTGACTCGAGTCTTCCAGCTGCTTAAGCCTACAGAACACAGCAACTTTAGCAACTCCACTGGTTTCTTCCGAGTGGCTCCTTGTACGTAAAGGAATGACTTTCAAAATGGCAATCCTCTCAACTGTGAGCTTGTCTGAAAATACAGAGCTCTTCCTCCACATTGAGCTACCGGTCAGCAACCAGCTGGCCCTTAAAGGCTGGGGAATGGCAAGGGTCGGCTGCTATCTTTGGAACCCTGATGACATCACACGTGGACCTAGCCGCGTAAAGACATGTAGAAAACTGGACTTCATGAGCTTTCACATCTCCCCTCAAGCTTGATTCTTTGAATTTAAAGTCATTTTCTTTTTCCTGCTAAGTCCTTTTAACACCAGGTGATAGGTATTATCTGAGCAGCTTTCAAAATTCCATTTATGTTATCACTTTCACTATTTTGGCTGTATACCACTTGATCTATTATTTGCTTAATAGTATTCTTTAAGTTAAGTCATGCTTAATTTTGTTTAATCTTAAGCAATAATATCCAAGAACTAATGAAGTAACAACCCATTAGGCCTGTTCTAAATTACTGTGTTAGATATAGTTTTCCCTAATATGCATTAGACTAAGTAAATACCAATTAAAAATTTTTTAATGCTCAATTTTGGTACCATTTGGAATGAGTTTATATGCTTGTTTGTAACAACCAATATTTGGGTAACACAATAGAAATTGTATATGCTATTTTATCAGAATTTTTAGAGCAGTAAAAGGGAACACTTGAATCAACATGGAGATAGTAGTTCTGCAAACAGTTGCCACCATGGAAGAGTTACTGCAACCCAGAAACTCAAAAAAAAAAAAAAATGACAGAACCTCTTGGAGCTTGGACTCAACCCTCGATAATGCTGATGTCCCCAGGGCTTTCCTGAGACTGGGAAAGAAGCAATCTCTTGTGTCACCAACTGTCCAGCCATGGTAAAGATTCACCATTGGAGGATGCTGACCAGGACCAAACAGGGCCCAGCACAATAGTCTAGTGGCTAAATCCTCGCCTTGCATGCGCTGGGATCCCACATGGGTGCCAGTTCATATCCCGGATGCTCCACTTCTATCCAGCTCCCTGCCTGTGGCCTGGGAAAGCAGTCAAGAATGGCCCAAAGCTTTGGCACCCTGCACCCATGTGGGAGACCCATTAAAAGCTCCTGGCTCCTGGTTTTGGATCAAATTAGCTCTGGCCATTGCAGCCACATAGGGTGTGAACCAGCTGACAGATCTTTCTGTGTCTCCTTCCCTCTGCAAATCTACTTTTCCAATAAAAATAAATAAATGTGGGGAAAAAAAAGAGCAAGCAAAGAAGGAGGAAGTCCCTCTTCCCTCCATGACTCCCCTTGACAGGGCACCTAACCAGCAAAGCAGAAAAGTAGACCCAGAACTTCCCGCACCACCTAGAAGGATGGGATCATTCCGAGACACAGCATAACCACTAGCATATCGTCCCTGACAACATCTCACAGCACCATAAAAATGCTCAGAAGAGAAACGCCAGTTTGGCCAAATGTGCTTGTGTGTTGTGGGAGAAAGAATTTGGAACAGGTTTTTCCAGACCCCCTTAAGGCCCAACAAACAAATTATAATTTAGACAAGTCTGGGATTCTTCGCAGCTCAGCTTGTGGTGGTGGTATTAGCTTCACAACTCCAAACAAGTTAAGCTGTCTGTGTGAAACACCCCTCAACAGCAACCCACTGGGAAACCTGAAGGTGCTGGAAACTTGAAGCTTTCAGTTCTGGTTTGCATCTCCTCCGGGGGGAGGGGGATGTCGGGGGAGGGCCGAGAGGGAGGCAATGAGTGGGTAGAGGGACACCATGTCCTTTCCAAGACCCACAAGCGAGACGTCAACAGAAGCCATAGACTCGATCATCTTGCAACATGAAATAGCCTTAACCACGCGCCCCTTTAGTCCTTAAAAATCTCTTGTAGTTTCCAATCACACACATTCCTTACCTGGTTGCAAAAAAAAAAAAAAATGTCCTCGGTTATTCACACCTCCCTGTATCTCACCTTTTTCGATGTACCTTGGAAGAGTTGGAGTTTATCTCCACACTCTTGAATCGAGACTGGACACGTGACTTGCTTTATCCAATAGAATATGGTAAACTGACAGTGTGTTGGCTTGAGCATGTAAGAATCAAGAGTTCTTGAATGCGTGCATTTGCTCTTGGAGCCCTGCCATCATGCGAACAAGCCTACTTGAGCTAGCCCAGCAGGGAATGAGAGAACACAGGGAGGAAAGCCGAGGTGCCCCAGAGGCAGAGGCACCTGCCAACCCACAGCTTACTGCAACTGCATAAGAAAACTTAACCCAGATTACAAAATCCTCCCAGCCAAGTTCAGTCTACCTTCCAACCTTCCAAGCCATACAGCAACAAATGACTGTCATTTTAACCACTATGTTTTGAGGTACCTTGACATGCAGCAATAGTTAACGGATACACATGAGCCTACAGGAGGTTGTAAGAAAAACTTTGTATTGTAAAGATGGATCCTGTAACCAATTGTAGAAACTAACATATTCTAATTGCCAACTTGTGATAACTCACAGAAAATTATTTAAGTCATGATGTAATTTTTAGGAAAGGCAGAGTCTACAGAGAGAGGGGGAGTATCAGACAGATTTTCCACTGGTCAGAACTGAGCTGTACCAAAGCAGGGAGCGAGGAGCTTCTTCTGGGTCCCTCACTTGGGTGCATATTACTGCTCACCCCAGCAGATAATGGGTGATGGCTCAAGTAATTGAGTTCCTATCACCCAAGTGGGAGGCCTGAATTGAGTACCTGGCTTGGGACTTCAGCCTTAGTCCAGCCCACCCAGCTGTTGGGGCATTAAGGGAGTGAATCATTCAATGAGAATCCTCTGTGTGTTTCATTCTCTGTATCTCTCTGCAAAAAACAAAAACAAAAACAAAACAAAACTTGCTTAAGTGAATAAATTATTTGTCCTCAGGAAAAACAAAAGGAAAAAAAAATCCCCTGCAAGATCATTATTAGCAAGACACTGCTGTATTAATCGTTCCGTTTCAGGAATTTCAGCCTCTGTCGAAGCGTGCAAACCTCATATATCAAGTCCCTTCTGTCATCTTTCTCTGGGTCACAGTGTTTCAGGGACAAAGACACAATAAACTTCTGGAACCCAAATGGCAAATATTGAAACGTGCTAAGAGAGAGACAGAACAGTCTGCCTTACTGAAAATTCCTTCAGCACCTGCCGTACCATTCAGCATCAGGCAAATGAGCACACCTTCATAGACTCCATTGTTTTAAAGATGGCAAAATGGCCAAGTCACTGATGTCTCCCCTTTCATCACAATATAAGGACTAGCTGCCCCTCAGCCCCTCCACCAATTATTCAAGTACATCTTTTGAACCCATTTGATGGTGTCACTCAGTAAGGACACCTTTTCCAACTTGGCAGCCTCTTTTTGACCCAAAATAATTTCACTCCCTTCTACAGCTTCAGGCTCTGCCAGATTTTCTATTATTATGGGGACAGTTCAACAGCGATTGGAAAATGACCTTGAACGAAGAGACAAACAATTTTTTATCTGTTTGTTTGATTGCACTTCTCATTGCACTGCTCCAAGCTAAGACTGTAAGAGTTGCAGAAAACACTAGTGCCTGACTTCCAAAGTCTCTGCAAGTGCTAGGTTCTCGCAGTCAACGTTCAGACTTTTCTCGATGGAGAGACATATGGTTTAGGCCCATTTTAGCAACTCCATAATAAAACCAATTACAAAAATAAGCATCTAAGAATATCTGATGTTTTTATGATTGACTCTGTTGCTCACTACTCCTTTGCTAATTGTAGTTGGCAGCATGCTCATGGTACTGTGGCAGGTTCACTTTGCAGGCTCAGGGTCGGTGGTTTGTCCAACACAGGGACTTTGGGGTGTGCAGACATACACTGATCACTGATTTCAAGTTTTCAAGCCTGAAATTCCTAAGCTTTCCGGGTATAAATTTGCCTCTAAATAAAAAATGACAGTAAAATATGAAAAGCCAGAATTATTAGCAATCCTAGTCGTGCTTCCTTCATTTATTTATACATGCATTCCACAAATATTTATTGAATGCCTGTTACCAGCTAACCACCACACAGGGCCACAAAGATACGACAGAGAGCAATGAAAACACACTTCCAAGGGCAGGAATTTAGCACAGAAATTGTTACCTGGGACACCTGTGCCAAAACCAACTGCCTGGCTCAAATTTCAGCTTCTTCGCTTCCAATTCAGTTTTCTGAGAGGCACCAGATGATGGCCCAAGTGTTTGAGTTCCTCTCACGCATGTAGAAACCTCAGCTGGAGTTCCAGGCTCCTGACTTTAGCCTGGCCTAGTGCTAGCTATTGCAGTCATTTGGAGAGTGAACAAGTGGATAGAAAATTCTCTAGCACTTCCAGATAAAATAAAAATTAGCTCACTGATTCTCAAGCACAGTTCCAGGTCAGGTAGAATCTTATGACCTAGTAAGGAGTCCATCATAGAAACAGATCCGAAATTGCATATGGCAAACATTCCAAAGAACAAGATGGCACTCTCAATGAATATGTGGATTTTATGGGCATCTAGAGAATTGTAGATGTGATCAGCAAGGCTGGCATTGAAAGATAAGTAACTTACAAAGAGGAAGGAAAAGCATGATGAAAACTAGCTAAGGAAAGTAAGGATGCAGCTGGGGGAATGAAAGCAGGGCCTTGGGGCTGGGGCATGGTGAAGCCAGGGTGGGCCAAAGATACAGAGAAGCTGGCAGGCTGCAGATCATGCTGTGTGGTGCCAGTTATGATACAAGTTCTGGATTTTAAAGTAACTGCTAAGGAATCTTTGAAGGTTTTAATGAGGGCAAGAGCTTCATCCAACATGCAATTCTTTGAAGTTTCTCTGACTTAGTTGAAAGAACAGCCCAGAGAGGAGGCAAAAGAGGAAGTGATGAGATGAGCAAAGAGGCCATTAGTACGTACACTTGATGCACCGTGGAAGCTAAGAGTGACGATAAAAGAGATGGAAAGAAATGGTGGAACTGGAGGTGTGCTTTAAAGGAAGGACAAATGAAACCTAGAAAGAGAGTTACTGTTCACAGGCTGAGGGTAAAGGATGAGGGTGCTGGCAAATGTCCACTGGACAGATAACCACATCACCTTTTCCAAACAGTCTCCTCTGGCCAGCCTCACATCACCTAGCCTCAATTGCTTCATCTGAGAAACAAGAAACTACTATTTCCCTCTTAAGATTGCTGTGTTCTGTTGGCCTCATGTGAGCTGGATCAGAGAAAAACCAGGCTGGGTTGACTGTTCCTACTGGTGCAAGTGTAAGTCAGAGTAGATATAGGTTGGATGGACTTTGCCACAACATCAGCTGGCAGAAGCTGGCACTGGGGGCAAATTCTGTCAAGTTAAGCTGCAGAACCACCTGGACAGTGCAGGATCTGGGAGTGGGAGTGGGCCCATTAGAGAAACAGTGAGCACCTCTCTCTTGGGTTGCCACTCCAACTGGTGAGCATTAGAACTAAGCATTGCTAGACAGAGAGTGGCACCTGTCGGCAGGTTCATGGGATGGATAGTGGGACTGATTGGGTTGTACTAGGCTTCAGATCTCATATGGGCAGCCCTGGTGAGGGTTATTGTGGGTCACTCCAACTAGGCTGCAGCTCCCATTAAGTTTGTGTGAGGGCTGGGTGTGTGGTGGGCAGGATTGGGCCGGGCTCCAACACCTGTTGGTTTGTATAGAAGACAGTGCTGGAGGCAGAACTGACCCAGCAACTGCAACCACCAGCATGTGCATAAGCTGATTGGGGCGACAGACTGTGCCAGACTCTGTATTGGCAAGCACACACAAGAAGCTGGTCTGAGATCACCTCAGATGAAGTTTCTTTGAGGAATTGCTGGACTCAACCCCAATGATGGAGAGAATTACAGGTCTCGTGGTCTGACCATGGAGTGCATGTGTCAGAGCTGGTATTCCTCAGAAGCTCAGACAGAACAGTGGACAGCATATCCAGGTGCACATGGAGGACAGTGCATTGTAGCTGACAGAGGACACCTGATACCATAAAAAAGGGGCAAATTGACAAAACGATTAGCTCCCTCAGCCAAGTGTTGCCAATAAAAATCTGGGCAAACGGAGACTCTAAGGTAGACCATGTCAACCAGTGGATTCTGGAGAGATTTCATCATGCTTGGAATCACGAGATTGGCAGCAATTCAGAACTGTTGAACTATCAAAACCACTTGAGCAGTGCCCTCGGAGCATGCCCCACATCAGAAACCCTAGGATAGTTGGGAGGGTGGGTGTCGCTTCTCCCTTTATCTCCCTCCTTCCCCAGATACAGGAAGGAAAGAGAATGTAGAAGCAATGGTCTTACCCACTTTCCTGTAGCCCTTCACCCTTTGCACCCTAATCAACAATGTAAAGATCATCAAAATGAAATAATAATACTACTAATAAAAGATTGCTGCGTTGAAATTAGTCAATAGCAAAAATGGCATTCTCTGTTTATCCTATTTTTGCCCCATCGTGGTTGCTAGTGCATTCACTCAGACAAATCAAGAATAAAATACCCTCCAACAAGGTATTCTGGGTGTGACTCATTCTCATAGCCCACACACTTGGTTCTCAAGGAAGGGTGGCTATGACGTGTCAAATCACATTGGCACCTTCCCAATAAGGACAAAGCATGGAAGCTTTCATGGACACTAATTGCGACTTTTGGGGCTAAGAAATCCAAGGTTTGCAGTAACTGCTTCCAGATAACTCCCCCGGATAAACAAATTAAGGAATTAATAAATAAATAAAGCTCAAAAATCAATTGTAATACTATTATGCCCACATCAATTTCCTGGTTTTGACAACATAATGGGATTATGTAAATATGGAAGGAAGCGGGTGTCCAGAAGAGAGCAAATCTCTGACCTATTTTTGTAACTCTACAAGTCTGAAGCCATTTCAAAATAAGCAGTTACGATTTTAAAATCCAAATGAAACTTAAAAACAAACGCCACAGGAGAGGTGTTTGGCAGATGTGGTTAAGACAGTGATATACCAAATCAGAGTACCCAGCTTCACGTCCCACATCTGGCTCCCAATTCCAATGTCCTATTGTTGCAAACCCTGGGAGGCAGCAGATGACTGCTTAAGTAGTTGGGTCCCTGGCAGCCATGTGGGAGACCTGGTTTGGGTTCTTGTCTCTCAGCTACAGCCCTCCAGTTATTGTAGGAATTTGCTCCAATGTCCTCAGACATGTTTGCCAAACACACGCACAGAAGCAAGAATAGCAACCGCACCTGCCTTTACAACCATTTCCTTAGTTCCCCCTTACACTGATTAACAATCCTAAACCAGCCACTTGTCCATGAATTTTCTCGTTACTGGGAGCATTAGGTCCTGTCCTCCCACCTTTACCCCTAACCCTTGTAGGAAACCCCCACCCCTCCTCACCCAAGGCTCAGAGAAACCATCCCTTCTTTCTAAGGTATGCAAGGAAGAAAGCAAGGACTTCTGCCTTCCTTCCATGAAGAGCATGAAGAGTGTGAAAAATCAGGTTAACCACACCTGGAATACATCATCAAGTGCCTTTGAAAAGACTTCTAAATCAAACAGCATTTGTCCATCTCTTCTCTCTTCACATCACCACACACGCGCCTCTAGTTTAAGCAAAGAAACGCATCAAACAAGCAAATCTAAAATCATACAACCCAGATTCAGAGAGCTATTCCCTCTCTCTCTAATGAACACCCAATTCTGAATACTATTCCGTCTTCAAAGAGCCCTGAAACCCTTATCTTCGTTATCTTTCTGTACTGTTAGCAGAAATATTACATCTTTGAAATGAAGAAAAACATTATTCCCAGAGCTAAAACGGAAAAAGCTTTGAACTATTTTAGGGGATAAATCTACTCGTGGCTACCAATAAACCAAAAGGAATAAAAACAACTGCTTCCACCCAAATTGTCTCCTTTTACACACATTCAAGTGGCAGTCTCAAGACCAGCCTCAGAGTGTACACACACATTGAAACGCAACTGAACTACCACGGAGGCCCCCATTGGATCAGCTAAACAACTTAATTCTTTGAGAAGGAGCCAGGCTGTCAGAGAAATAAACTTCAGGCTTCTAGGCCCTGACTCAAGAATGATGATACCCATCCCATATAAGGATTTCATTCTTTCTTTAAGGACTGCATTTTTTTATCTACTATACACAAATTTGCACCAGCTCTATGTTTTCAAATGCTTCTCTTGGCTGTATTAATTACTGAATTTTGTAATGAAGAATAGCAAGTACTCTCAGGGGTCTCTTCAGGCACAGTTGCTCTGTGTGTATGCCACAAAGGTGCCTCACCAAAGCATTCATTCAAGATAGAAATCCAGTCCAAGCTGTGACCGCTGGTTAAGCCATCTGGCCTGGTCCAGAGAACTTTGGCTTAGAGGAAGATAAGCCATCTCATAGTCATTCACTCATCCACAGGAGTCACCCATCATAAATCATCTGTGTAGAGGTGGCACCATTTTTGCAAGACACCAACACAACCCCAGCTGCCACCTGTGGCCCTGGGTATCATACACCTGTTGCCTGTCCACTAAGTGACCGACATACCATATTCAGGTAAAAATGGACCCAAATCCACAGACCCCTCCAGCCCCATTATTGTCTCTCAGGGTTCACTCTTATTTTAAACTCTCCATTTCCAGTTCCGCAACTTGCAATGAAAAGATTCATCCTTTCAGGCTCTTATCTTAACCAAAAAATTGAAGCAGAGATCTTTCGAGGAATTTTCAGCCATCTCCCTGTCAGCAGATTGCTCCGTAAGGTGCCTGATACATTTGGAGAGGTAAAGAAAAGGTTACCTGACAGACAAGCCTGCAAAGTGCTCTGGTGCCCGGAAGACTGCCAAAGACTCTTGCTATCCATCAGTTTAAAATCAGGTCTCTGTCTTGCAGTCACACGTGAAAATGGCCAGACAGATTTTTCCCAGGTTGGAACACACCTTTGTGATGGTTTTACAGTAGCATCCAAGCCACATCCTCCACAGAGAATTCACTTTGGGAGCTTCTAGGAAAAATCTCAAAGAGGTGGACTGTTCTGTCCCAGAGTTTCGTGAGAGAACATGATGAGCAAGAAACGCCTGCCACATAAGCACATGTGCGCATGTGCGCGTGTGTGTGTGTGTGTGTGTGTGTGTGTGTGTGTGTGTGTGTGTGCTCTCAGTAGAGCAGTGGTTTGCAGAGGAGCCCCAGTCCACTTGACTGCACAACCACCCTGAACAGCAGCAACTGCCTTATGTGTCTGACTGTTTCTCACATGGGCAACTGTACACAACACATTCTGGGGAGAAGGGCAGCCAAGATTCACTGACTAACATTTCTCCAGGCAATTGCCTGAGAAGTAGAATGAAAAAAAAAAGGGCAAATTGTCCACAGGATTGTCTTTCTGGCATACATTACCCTCAAGAATCCACAGTTTAAAAGGAACAACTTTTGAAAACTAAATGCGGAAATGAATGAACCAGTGTAACCAGTATGCCAATTTGTATGGCACGTTCCTGAACTACTTGTAGTTGGCTGGTATTTTCCCCCAATGACTACAGCATTCCTGTGCAACATACCAGGACTGCTTGAACACAGGATATATTTTCAACAAATCCATTCAATTAACATGTGTCAAACACTTACTGTGCGCCAAACTCTGTTAGAGATACTAAAGATCCAGCTGTGGAGCTGGTATAGTAGCTTAACAGGCTAACCTTCTACCTGCAAGCACCAGCACCCCATATAGACATTAGTTTATGTCCCAGCTGCTCTACTTCTGACTTAACTTAGGCCAGGAAAAGCGGTAGAAGATGAGCTAAAGCCTTGGACCTCTGCAACCATGTAGGAGACCCAGAAGAAGCTGGCAGGCTCCTGGCACAGATTAGCTCATCTCTGTCCATCATGGCCATTTGGGGAATGAACAAGTGAATGTAAGATCTTTCTCTCTGTTTCTCCTTCTCTCTGTAAATCTGCCTTTCCAACAAAAATAAACATTTTTTTTTTAAATCCAGCTATATACAAAAGGGATGAACATCCCAACCTTGCAGGGCTTTGGACAGGGACACAAACAACAAACACAAAACACAAGTAAACTATGTCATGCTTCAAGTGTGTCACCGCAAAAAGGAAAAAAGAAGACTAGAAAACGTTAAGAATGCCCTTTTCCGCGGGGTGTCCCTCAGAGAGGCAGTCATGTAGTGACATTTGAGCAAGTCCTAAAGGAGGAGTGAGGGAGCCTGGAGCGGCTCTAAGGGCAGTGGCTTAGAGGCAGACAGGACTGCCAGCAGGTGCAACAGCCAAAGGCAGAAGCAGGTCTGGGCACCCAAGGGACAGCTAGGAAGCCAACCTAGCTGAAGGAAATAGACAGTGAGCTCAGGCAAGGCAGATACACAAGACCGAGTGCATTGGGTCTTGCAGGTGGATTTAAGAACGTTCATTTTGACTCTAACACAGAAAAGCTTTTGAACAGAGAAATGATGTGATTGATGTGACTTTTTTTTTTCTCATAGGGCCTGATGCAACACACATGATTATTGTCCCTTGATGGTCTCCAGATGCTGATTCCAGGACTGCCCATTTACTGCCTTGCAAATATCAGCATCCATGGGCGCTCACAACCTTTGTGTAAAACAGCTTAGTGTGTGCAAAGAGCCTGCAGTCATCCTCACATAGACTGTCGATTATCTCAGATTACTACATCTAATATTCATGCTGTGTGCATAGCTGTTCAACTATAGCTCAGGAAGCAACACAAAGATTTTTTTTTTAAATCCATGCATGTTCAAGTCAGGCGCAATTATTTTCAACATGAGTTCAATTTTGTTTGGATCTTCAATGATTCTACAAGTGCGAAAATCACAAGTAAGAAGAGTGGGCTGTGCTTCTTTGATTCTACTACAACTTCTATCTTTTTCAATCTTTCTTTTTTTCTTTCTATATTTCCTTATTTCTTTCTTTATAGTTGAAAGCGAGACAGGGGAGTAGAGAGAGACACACACACAGAGATTTTTTTTTTTTCTAGCGGCTGGTTCACTTCCCAAATGCTTGCAACAGCCAGAGCTGGGCAAGGCAGAAGCTAGGAGCCAGGAACTCAACCCAGATCTACCACCTGGTGACAGGGGCCCCATCGTTCAAGTCATTACTGCATCACTGGATGTCCATTATCAGGAAGACAGAATTGAAAGCAGAGGCAAGACTTGAACCCAGAGTAAAATGTAGGTGTCTGGGGTGGTGTCATAACCACTGAGCCCATTGCCTGCCCCCTTTCTGTCTTTAGATAGGCTACCATGTGTTACTAGGTACTCAGAACACTACTCTCCAATGGGCAGCGACCAGACTGAAGTCATTCATTCTCTTGCAAGACTGAAGGTGGCCGGGCTAACACAACAGTTTCCTATAATTCAAGTGTCTTATTCCTGCTTGTTCTATCAACCTCTTTAATTGAAATGTAATTCATATATCACACTAATTTTGCACTCAGAGTTTAGAATCCAAAGCCAACATTGTGACGTTAACAGGGCACACACCACCACTTGCAACATCATCATCTTCCATGGAATATCGGTTGGGGCTCCAGCTGCTCCACTTCCCATCCAGGTCCCTGTTAATACGCCTGAATGGGAAAAGCAGCAAAGAATGGGCCAAGTGCTTTAGTCCCTGTCTCTCTATGTAACTGCCTTTCAGATTAATTTTTTAAAAATAAGGATTTTTAAAAGTTCAAGATTCAATCAGTGTTAGAGTATTCACAGCTTGCTTCTTGTGCATGGTTCCTAGAAGTATAATCATATAAGATGTAGCTTCTTTCTTTTTATTTTTTTATTATATATTTATTCATATTTTTATTTATCAGAAAATTACAGAAAAAGAGAAACAAAAATATAAATGAAAACCACATTAAGGTTCCACCTAACTCCAATGAGATTGGCCTACATTCAGAACTCTACTAACAACACTCGCTGGCGTGGATGCAGGAAGAAAGGTTGGTGGGAATGTAGGCTCGTACAACCACTATGGAAGTCAATATACAGAGTGCTAAGAGAACTGAAAATTAATATGCTGTATGACCCAGCTATCCCACTTCAGGGAATATATTGGAAGGAAATTATATCTGCATGAGAAAGGGATCTGTAATCCTATATTTATAGCAGCACAATCTACCATAACAAAGACATGGAAACAACCCAGATGCCCATCAAAAGAGGAATAGATTTTAAAAAAACCTGTGGTATATCTACTCTGTAGCATTCTGCTCAGCTATAAAAAATAATGAAATTTTACCATTTGCAACCAAATGGTCCCAACTCGAAACCATCATGCTCAGTGAAATAAGTCAATCCCAAAAGGACAAATGCCATAAATTCTCTTTCATATAAGGCAACCTTCACACGAAGCAAGAGATCAATAGCCCTTTCAATACTGTTTTGCTACATCTCATGGACTTTGATATTTTTTTTATTTCTGTTTCTTCAAAAAAATTTTGTCCTTTTCTTAGTGATTTCTCCACTGACTCATAAGTCATACAGTAGCACCATTTTCATCAAAAAGAGTTTTGTATTTTCTTTTCCATTTCTTTTAGTAACATATTTAGTGGCATATTGTTTAACTTCATGTTGTAAATTTGCTGGGGTTTTTTTTTTCTGTTGTTGATTTTGTTTTATGACTTTTTATTTAAGGGGATATATAGTAACTATAATAGATATTGTCATATCCAGATGTGAAAATACAATGCATTATGCATCTCTACTTCTAAATCAAAAATGGACTCCCAATGAAATTGTTACATATATCTTGACAATAGCATACTGGACTCTCTGCCAGTGTCCATACCTACAATGTCAGGATATACTTAAATAGCATAATGATGGACTTATGACTGTTTATGAAGGACTATACTATTGTAATAATATAGGGGAAATCAGTGGAGGGAAGGAATTTGGAAAGGGGGTAAGGGCAATCCAAGGGTCTACGGAACTGACTCACAAAATAATAAGATAAATAATTTTTATAGGTTTATTTTTTTTTTATTGCAAAGTCAGATACACAGAGAGGAGAGACAGAGAGAAATATTTTCCCATCTGATGATTCACTTTCCAAGTGACCACAATGGCTGGTGCTGCACCAATCCAAAGCCAGGAGTCCAGATCCTCTTCTGGGTCTCCCATGCGGGTGCAGGGTCCCAAGGTTTTGGGCCTTCCTCGTCTGCTTTAGCAGGCCACAAACAGGGAGCTGGATGGGAAACAGGACTGCCAGGATTAGGACCAACACCCATATGGGATCCCGGAGAGTCCAAGTTGAGGACTTTAGCTGCTAGGCCATGGCACTGGGCCCAATAAATAATATTTTTATAAAAGAAGCAGAGATAGAACTTCCACCTGATGGTTCACTCTCTAAATGGCTGCAGCAGCGAGGCTTGGCTAGGCTGAACTCCATCTGATTCTGCTACATGGGAAGCAGGGCTCCGGGGACTTGAGTTTTCCCAGGCCCATTAGCAGGGAGCTGTATCAGAAGTGGAGCAACTGGGACACGAACCAATGCCCATGTGGGATCCTGACAGCACAGGTAGCAACTTACCTCACCCCCTGCCTGGCTTTTTCTATTTAACATAAAGTTTTGAAATTTTATCTGTGGTTTAGCATATGTCAATATTTGATTCCTTTGGTGGGGGAAGGAATTTTCACCACTTTTTAGTGTCCAGTTCAATAGCACTAAGTACAATCATATTATTTTATAACTGTTACCACCATCTATCTCTAGGACTCTTTTGAAAATGAAAAACTGAAAGTCTGCACTCATTAAACAGTGACTCCCATGCTTGGCTTCCCCCACCACCAACCATCATCTGTCTGCTTTCTGTCTCTATGAATTTGACTGCTTTTATTGCCAGATAACATTCCATTGTGTGGATACATGAACACTATATTTTGTCCATCCATTCATTCAGCTGATAGGCATTCAGACAAAGGTAGTTCCCACCTTTGGCTGTAATGAATAATGTTCTGCCCCACACTTAAAAGAATCACTCTGGCTTCCCCAGTGTTAACAAAAAAAAAAAAAAAAATCTTTAGCAGGCAAACGCAAGACACAGAGCACAGACAGGAAGTTCTTGCAGGAATTCAAGGGGCAACCAGTGGTGGCTCGCACCTGAGCCGTCAAAATGGCCACATTCAGAAGCATCTTCACATGCTTCTGATTCTTGAAGCCTTCCATGCTTTTTCTTTTTTGTTACCACTGCTACAATTACTTGGCTGCATTTTAGTTGATTTATTGAATCACATGTTTAAAACACCAGTGCAAACACTTACATTATCTTTCCTGCTTGAGTAGATTATTGGATAGTTAACTAAATCTTAGCTCTCCCCATTGCATTAGTCAGCTCATCATTATTATAATGAACTACCTGTGACAAGCTACTTATTCAGAAGACAAAGGGCCCATGTAACACTCGGTTTTGTAGGCTGGGGCAGGTTTGAGAAGGACATCCAGGCAGATAGTGGAGGATACAGGATCATGGAGCGCATGGAGGGCCCAAACTCAGGTTTTCATACCAACCTTCTGAGAGCAAGACCTCATTTAACCTAACTTCCTTTCACTAGATCCCATGAATACAGGTTTCACCACCCTGGACACAAAAATTCTTTTTTTTTTCCTTAGGATTTATGTATTTATTTGAAAGGCAAGGTTGCAGGGGAACAGATCTTCCATCTGCTGGTTCACTCCTCAAATGGTCACAACATCAGACTAGAGGTGGGGTGGCCCAGGCCAAAGCACGGAGCCTAGAAGGCCACACAGGTGTCCCACTTGAATGGCAAGGGCTCAAGTCCTTGCACCATCTTCCACTGGTTTCCCAGGCATGTTAGCAGGAAACTGGATTGAAAGTAGGACATTCATTTGGGATGCCAGTCTCACACACAGTGGTATAACCTTTTACACCACACCCAGAGACCAAATTTTTGACACATGGAGCTTTGAGGAACACCCAAACTAATGCCAACACCAAAGCACCAAACAAGCCCATTCCTGCAAAACCTACTGCCTCCCAAGAGGCATTAGCAGGAAGCTAGAATCAGAAGCAGAGCCCGGAGTCCAAGCCAGGCACTCTTTTATGGGTCATGGACATCTAAACTGTAACACCAACACTCACCCCTGCCTTTTTTCCAATACCTTTAAGCTGTTCAGACATGCAAGAGGAAATTAAGATATTTCTGTAACAGGCATTTTATTGATCTATCACCTGTCCTGCTGCCCAAGAAATGTGGACTGTGTTAACAGAAAGAACATGCTCCCTGCTATATAGCTTGAGTTTATCAGCAAATTTGAGGATAGACGTCAAGAAGAATGAAAATGCTCCTCTTCACCAAATGGACAGATAATGGCCAGTGAAGCCAAATAGGGCAAACTGGAGAATCATGTTGAGAAAAGGCTGGGAGAATGAAAGGACCCCCTCAGACCTGAACAAGCATAGGGCACTGCTGATGGACTGGCCAGTTGGCTCTTTGTCATGACAGGTACAATGTGAAGGCCACCTTGGTTTCCCAAACAGAAACATCAGCAAAAAAAGTCAATGCAGCAGTATTAACTATCCACTGCTGTGCAACAGATGGTCTTGGAACTTAGCAGCTTGGAGACAGCATTGTGACCCAGCTGCCACCTACAATACGGGCATCCCATATCAGAGAGTCAGTTTAAGTTCCAGCTGCTTCACTTCTGGTAGTCCCTGATAATATAGCTGGGAAAGCAGCGGAAGAGCCCAGTGTGTGGTTTCCTGCCACCCATGTGGGATACCTGGATGGAGCTCCAGGTGGCCTGGCCCAGTCCTGGCTATTGTAGCCATCTGAGGAGTGGACCAGCAGATGGAAGATCTTTTTCTCTCTTCCTCAGTCTCGCTGTGTCACTCGTTGTGCTTTTCAATTAAATAAATGAACAAATAATTCTTTAAAAAAAAAAAACAGAAAACGAAATGTTACAGCTTGAAACAGAACACATCTCTTACATCTGCAAATTAGAAATTTGCTCGTGGACTAGCTCAAATCAGCCTCTTGGGGAACCCCTTTACAGTCTTTGAGGTGCCTTCTTCCGTATAAGGTATTTGAAAGGAGCAGTTGGGAACTGGCAGCAAATTCATGATGCACTAAATTGGGTTATGGAGCACAGTTTAGGGAAGATGCTATCTACACAAGTCCAGAGAGGTTCAGAAGCCACAAGGGATACCAAGTATCATGGAACTCTCAGCAGCTGCTGCCCCCTGCTTACTGGGTCTAAAAGGAAAGGATGAAAGAGAATTCTGGACCCAGAGAGATATGACTGTCCAGGAGGGATAGTGGCCACGGCCAGCCTTCAGCCTGGAAGGAACTGGAATACATGCATTGGGCTCACTCTCCAGCCTCAGATTTTCTGTTGGGTCCCCATGGGCCAATTCCAGGAGGAAGGTGGAGGAGAGTAGCCTAACCAGGCTCCCCAAGCACAGCAGAGTTGAGAAAAGCAGAGCGTGAATGTGGAGATGGAAGTGGAGAGTATCTGAAACATACACCCTACGCCAGATGAGGTTTTGTTAAAGTGCAGGCATCATGAAGACTCTCCTGGGACAAGGAAGGCTCTCAGAAGCTGCTCTTCAAAACTCCAATGGAGAAACACAAAATCGCTTTTTAAATGAGAATTTTCTAAGGAAGGAAAAAGGTGAATCCCAAGTGTGCTTTAGAAAGTTTAAAACCTCACCTGCCTGGGCCTGGCACAATAACATAACGGTTAAGGTCCTCGCCTTGAACGTGCCAGGATCCCATATGGGCACCAGTTCTAATCCCGGCAGCATCACTTTCCATCCAGCTGCCTGCTTGTGGCCTTGGGAAAGCAGTCGAGGACGGCCCAAAGCCTTGGGACCCTGCACCTGCATGGGAGACCTGGAGGAGGTTCCTGGCTCCTGACTTCGGATTGGCGCAGCACCGGCCATTGCACTCACTTGGGGAGTGAATCATCGGATGGAAGATCTTTCTCTCTGTCTCTCCTCCTCTCTGTAGATCTACCTTTCCAATAAAAATATATAAATCTTAAAAAAAAAAAAAAACTCACCCTCCTATATCCACCAAGCAGGAGCCCCATGCCCATCCTGGGACAGGGCTTCAGGAGGACTCACACCACTGGAAGAAGCTACAGTCACTCCTTTCATCCTCAGAAGGATACATTCCAAGAACCCTAGTGGATGTCTGACCCCACACACAGTCCCATAGCCTGTCAGCTGTTCAATATGACCATACCATACCTGCTTGTCCATCCCTCCATGTTGTATGCCCTTGGACTCGAAACTCTTGTGTTTTGGAAACTTCATTTAGTTAAACAAGAGCTGCTTGAACATAAGCACTGTGATACTGTGACAGCTGATGCAAAAGCAGAAAGACTGTGAGATGACCAATGGGTGGGGAGTGAATACAGTGTGGGTACACCAAACAAGAAGGGCACGTCATGGCCTGAGTTTTAAAGAGTAGAACCGCATGAGACTTCATTACACTCCTGAGCAGAGCATACAATTTAGAAAGTCATCAATTTTTTACTTCTCTACACTTCCACTTTATTTTTTGGACTGTAGTTGACTGAAGCAAAACCATGGATAAAGGGGCACAACCATACTAGCACCTAAAACTAGAGGAACCATTGAGGAGAGCAGGGCTTGGTTCTGCAGACCAGGTCACAGAGACACTGCAGGAGGGACAGGCCTGGGGGTAAAGCTGGGGAAAGAAACATTAAGGCATGATCACAAGCCTTATTTTCGAGTTCAGCACCATGACATGTCACCTCATACTTGCATTCTTTCCATATTACCGTGGCTAAGCCCTTGACAAGACTAGAGCAGGTGTTTGAGTATGAAACGGTTGTGGATGGGAAGTGCCTGACGGGCGGGCATGTGTTTGGCACAGCAGCTGAGATGCCACGTGGAACACCTGCATCCCACCTAGAGAACCAAGTCACAACTCCTCCACTTCCTCAGCTCCCTGCTGATGTGCACCCTGACAGGTAGCAGCAGATGATGGCTCAAGGATCTGGGTCACTGCCACTCGCATGGGAGACCTGAACAGAGCTCTTGGGTCCTGGCCCATTCCTGGCTGCTGTGAGCATTTGGAAAGTAAACCAGTAGATGAAAGCGCTCTCTTTCTTTCTCCTTCTTATTCTCTCTCTCTCTCTCTCTCTCTCTCTCTCTCTCTCTCCTTTTTAAATACAAATTTAAAATGTTTTAAAAGGAACAATCTTTTAAAAAATAAAAAGGCCTTATGATTCACCAACAGGTAGAGAAACCAGCCCCCTGCTTTTATAACAAGGCACCTGCAGATGCTGTTTAGAAAAGAGAGCCATGTGAACAAACCCTGTTCACACAAAAGACAAAAGCTCCCCCCACCCCCCGGCCCCACCGAGCCTCCCAGAATCCTAACCTGACTAATGCTAAATCAAGAGAAGAAAAGCAGGAGACATGCTATCTGTCCTCAGGGGACAAGGAAGCATGCACAGTTGGACAAGCAGGACCTGAGTGCCAACGTGGGTGCCTGGAGTCACTTGGGTATGACTCAGTCCCCTGAAGCCAAACTCCCAACAAGGAAGGGCCCAGGGGAGTGGAGGAGGCATCTGTTCCTCTTTCAATTACTCTCCAGAGCAAGCCCAGGGCTCAAGGCAAAAGCTTCATATGCTACTTTGCTCTTTTTGTCATTTGTGCAAAGGAAGTTTTCAAAAACAGAATCCCTGTCACTCAGCAGACACCCAGGCACATCAGGCCTGAACTTGGCATAAAGACAGGTGCTGTTTGGGCACTGTGACGCTGAAATGCTCGTTACTGTTCTCTCCGGTTATAGAGGGAAGAGGCACTTTCTGATCAACGATGCCTGCAATTTAAAAAAAAAAAAAATCCATGGGCATCCAATGATTAAGAACAATAAACAGGGAAGTCAACTCAATCACGTAAGTATCAGAAAATCCAACCCCAATCTGGTACTATAACAGGATAACTCAGGGAACACCTGTGGATACAGGTTGATCAAGGCTCCAAACTTTCACCAGGACCCAGTTTTTCTCATTTCAGCTCTTAATACCACCCTCTCACTCTATCTTAATTATCTCCCTTTATAAATTTCTCTTTTCACCACTTTGATGTAGCTAACCAGTTCGTGTCTGAAAGAAAAGAGAAGTGTTCACACTTGCCCATGTTCCCCCACTTCACTCTTTCTTTCTAGCAGTTAAATGAAACCTAAGGCCTGTAGGCAGGTGTTTGGCAGTTAAGATGCCCAAGCCCTACCTTGGAGTACAAGGTTCAACACTCACCTCTGGCTTCTGAATCCAATTTTCTGTTAATGTTGACCTTGTGCTTCTGCCATCCACATGGGAGATCTGGATTGATCTGGCCCAGCCTGGATTGATCTGGCCCAGCCCTAGCTGTTGTTGGGTATTTGCGGAATGAACCAGTGGATAGCAATTAACTCTCTCTCCCTCCCCTCAAACCCTCTCCTATTTTTCAATTAAGCAAATGAGTTAATGTTTTTTTTTAAGTACAATCCTAGCTCCCATTGGCCAGTCCCTGATTCAACCACTGCAGCCTGACCAATAGGATGTGCTGACTAGTTTAACCGAATCAGGGCCCACTGCCAGAGCTGAAGGTGAGAGTGATTCCACTTAATCTACTGATAGTTCCAGAGGAGTGTTTTCCCAAAGGAATTTCCCGCTGTTGTGGGGAAGAATTGGCATTAAGTCACCATAAATGACAAATTTATTTATTTATTTATTTGAAAGTTATAGAGAGAAGAAGAAACAGAGCGCGAAGGATTCTCCATCTGTTGATTCACTCCCCAAGTGGCCACAATGGCCAGGGCTGAGCCAGGAGGATCTTCTTCCAGGTCTTTCTCCCTGTGGGTGGCAAGAGCCCAAGCACTTTGGCCATCCTCTGCTGTTTTTCCCAGGCCATTATCAGGCAGCTGGATCAGAAGTGGAGCAGCTGGGATCAAAAAATCAGCACCCCTAGGGATGTCAGTATCACAGGCAACTTTACCTGAGAAGCCGCAATGCTGGCTCCTCCACTTTGTTCTTTGCAAAGGTGTCCTTAAAAGGTGTCAGGACCCACCCAGATTCTCTTCCTTCTAATCAACTCAAAATCAATTCATTAGGGACCCAGTCACAGGAGGGTATCCCACCTGTCAAGGAAAGGAGAGTGCAGAGGAGGACATGCATACACGAGAGCAGAAAGCTGATCTTGAAAGATCTTGGGATTCTGCCCAACACACCTCTTAGCAACTGAACTCTTCTGGAATCAGTCCTTTGCTCTTCCATCAGTGTGACTGGGGTGAAGAATTAAGGGTACTCTGGCGTAACCTTGGTCAACTGGTATAGTCATCTTCTGGGCAAAGTGGTCAGCTCAGAGCTGGGCACTGCCTCAGGTCAGTCATGCAGAACAGGGAATTTTGCTGAGGTGACCCAAGAAATATCTCTCTCTCTATCTCTCTCTCTGTAGCTCTGCCTTTCAAATTAATGGATATATTTTATTTTTAAGGTACCTGGAAAATGGAATTAAGAAATCAGTTTATTTTGAGGCAAAAAAAAATCTTTGAAGTTCATACGTACATTTTCATAATGCACACTTTCTATGGACAGTTTGAAGACCAATCATACACATGAATTTCAAAATTTTCAGCACACTGAACTTGTATCCAGTTTTCTTTTTTGTTTTTGTTTGTTTGTTTGTTTGTTTGTTTGTTTGTTTTGGGATTTTTTTGGATTTATGCATTGATTTGAAAGAGTTACAGGAAAGAAACAGAGAGATCTTCCACCTGCTGGTTCACTCCTCAAATGGTCTCAACAGCCAGGAGTGAGCCAGGCTGATGCCAGGAGCTTCTTCCCAGATTTCCCATTGTCAGGGGCCCAAAGACCATCCTTCACTGCTTCTCCCAAGCCATTAACAAGGAGCTGGATCAGAAGTGGAACAGCCAGGATATGAACTGTTCTCCACATGGGACGATAGCATCATGGGCAGCAGCAATCTTACCCACTCTGCCAAAACAGCAGCCCATCTTGCATAGTTTTAATGAATAGAAGGCAATATAGATGTCTTTAAAATCCCCTTGAGAAGCCAGAGTAACCATGGAACTTTTAAGCACAAAGAAATGTCTAAAAGCTGAGAGTGAGCTGTGTACCGTGTGCCCTTGGTGACCTGGCATCAGTCAAGCCAAGCAAACACACACACGGGACGCAGTGTACAGCCATCACCAGCAGGCACGGTTGGACCCTGGGTACCAGGACTGGAGATAAGAACTGAATTCAAGGTTCCACTGGACTGTAGGCAAGCAGAAGTCACAAAAAGATTGCCAGCCCTCATCAAGTCATACTTCGCAACCAGAGCAGGCCTGAAGGTAGGAGTCCTGCAGAAGAATCAGCTGTGGTGGGACTGAAGACATTTAAGGAGCAGGCATGTAGTCTAACAGTGAAAATGTCACATCCCGTATCAGAGTGCTTAGGTTTGAGTCCCAGCTCTACTGCCGATCCCAGCTGCTTTCCAACACAGAACCCGGTAACAAACTCAAGTAACTGGGCACCTGCCACCTCCCTGGGAGACCTGGAATGAACTCAGCTCTCGGCTTCCACCTGGCCACGGCAGGCATCTGAGGAGTAAGCCAACAGAGAGTCTGCCTGCCTGTTTATCTCCATCTCTGTATGACTCTCTGCTTTTCAAATAACAAAGAAATACTATGTAAGAACCCATTCAGCACAGGTCTTACCCAATCAGAACCACAGCCAGCTTGTGGGCAAGAGGCTAGGATCCCCCTGCATCCGGCTGGGGACACAGCAGAAGGTAGAGGCTATGTCAATCAGTAGGGCTGACATTGAAAGGTGAGCAGGAGGTGCACCTGCTAGTAT
This sequence comes from Ochotona curzoniae, assembly GCF_017591425.1. NCBI lineage: Eukaryota > Metazoa > Chordata > Mammalia > Lagomorpha > Ochotonidae > Ochotona > Ochotona curzoniae. The sequence continues at coordinate 12,824,891 of NW_024465421.1, forward strand.
GACCTGCTGCTTTCCAGCGTGCAAAGGACTGCGCATCTCCACTTGAGACCCCAGGGGTCCTGCAGGGCATGAGCTAGATTTGTCTTCCTGCCTGAGGCAATCACCAATTATATGTGCTGGGAGGCGAGCTGGTCTCCCTCCAGAGGAGGAGGTGAAGGGATTTACAGGATGTTTCTCTCTGATCTAACTTATTAGAGAAGTTAAAGAACAGCCAGGCAGGAGGCAGTGTGGTGCAGAGATGGAATCAAGACTCAAACGTCTATCAGGGCTGATTTGGATTAAATCTCGCTGAACCTCTCTCGGGCACAGTGCCCTCATCTGTAACGAGGGGATGGGCAATTGAAACAGCATCCGCCTGGCAGGTTCAGGGTGATGAAGAGATGACCTAGGGATGCAGTGACAGCCCCAGGAGAAACCCTGATAGGAATTGTCATTGTCACTATTCCAGGTAGGAGGAATCAGGAGAAGTGTGGAGACCCAAACACTGCCCCAAAGTAAGCAGGATGATGCTTAACTCAAAGGGAAGCGCTGGTTGCCAGGGTTTGGTCCAGGATTCATCCAAGGTCAGAGAAAAGCCAGGATGCAGAGAGAGACCCACGGCCTTTCTAGAAGCCACCTACCCAGAAGCCTTCTCCCCGATGTCCCCTCCATGAAGCCACTCTAGCCCAGCCCAGTCCAGCTCTGCCTGGGATACTCCCTCCATCCCCAACTCCCCTCTCCCCTGTGCCATTTGTAATAAGATAAATGACCTGCACCTTCAAAGCAGCACTAGGTAAGGCTTCCCCGCCAGAATGCCACATCAGATCTTCAAGAACACCTAGGGCCACGCCTTTTGCACTCAAGGCTGTCTCTGGGTTTTCTGTCATCACTGCATGTGACAGCTGGCAGGACACCTATTGAGGCTGTGTCGGAAAAAACGTACCTGCTGCTCACAGATTTTTTGGAAATCCATATGAGCTTTGCTTCAGCTTCTCCAGATGCAAGATCCCTCCCTGGTGGATGTGTAACAAAGAGAACGTGGGATGCCTGACCTTCCTCCCCCACCCAAGCGAGGCAGTGCCAACCAGAAGGGGTGACACCTGTGGGTGGTGGCTGCCGCTGCTGGCCCCTTTCCTCAACTCTGACTTCACACCAGTGACTAACCCCGCCTGTGTATGTTTATTGTTTTTATATTATTATTTCAAGTCAGCCCCCAAGCTCTAGCGCAACTTTAGAATCCAAACATCCCCCATCTCCACTGCAGAAAGAAGACTATTTTCAAAGTTTAACTCCATAGCCAACTCCGGAGGAAAGCCGAAGCAGCTAGAAAATGTATTTAAGCATTGATTTAATGTTGAGCCATGCTAAATGTTTTAATTTCCAACCAAGGCAAGGCCCACCAAAACATCAATTAGTTCCAACAATCAGGCAGGACTATTGGCTTGTGTTGAGGGATTCATTTATTGTGGCCTTGGTAACTATCGAAGGAGGCAGAGGACTCCAGTGCAGCTCGCAGGTCCAAGGAAGCGAAATCCAGGCGGAGGAGAAGCCAGAGTAGGTCTTGGCTAACAGGAGTCTTTTCCTTCTCCCACTTCTCTTTGGAGGGAGGGCGGGGACCTGCAATGAAATCTCACTCTGTTAACAAAAAAAGAATACCCTTCCCTCCCCACGGGTCTCTAAGCTGAAAAATAAGAGAGGCTAATTATCAGGCCCAGCCCCCATGTGAGGAGCCTAGAGAATTTGCAAGATCATTTTTTCAAAATTATTTTGCCTTTTTGGTGATTTTTCAAATGTCAGAGTCGCGGGCACTCCCCGCACAGCTGAGGCTCCAAGTCAAGGTTGAGAACTTCTGCCTTTTCTGTCACCACATACCTGTGCCAACTTCTTGGGCCACCCCTGAGGGCAGTACACTCAGGTCACCCAACACTGGGGCAAGGCCCACAGAACCAGCAGGGAACAGCCAAACCAAAGGTCCCAGTGGCCGGGCACTCCTAAAAGCAAACACAAGGCAAGGGCAGAGTCAGCCGAGGGTGGATTCATCCTGCCAAGTCCCAACCTTGACTCATCAGGGGGTACAAAGAAGGCGAATTGAGTGAGATTAGGTGACTCAGCAAACCAGGCTGGTCCGAGTCCTGAGTCACTCGAGGAGCTTGTCGAAAATGCAAATTCTGGGATCCTTCTCTGGAGATTCTGATTCAGGAAGGCCCGGGAGTTGTGTTTAAGCAGCACTCTAAGATAAATCTGATAATTATGTAATTTAAGAAATGAGAGTCTCCTGTCTTGGTGGCAGCCCTGGCAGGGGGATCAAATGGAAGACTGGTTTTCAAAGAGCCCTGCTCATGGCTTTCTGACACTGCTGATTCAAGGAAACTAGGACACCCTCTCTTGAGACGCCCTCCATCCAACCAACAAATATGGGGTCTGTATCTGACCTAAGAGCAGCCCAATGGGGACACAGAGTTCCCCGTCAGAGTCCTGTTTCCACTTTCAATTCCAGCATCCTGCCAAGATGCACTGTGGGGAGCAACAGGTGATGGCTCTAACGCTCACTCAGGTTCACCCACACGGAAGACCTGAACTAAGATTCAGGCTCCTGGCTTCTGCCCCACCCTGTCTGAGCCTGCAGACATTCAGGGATTGAACCAGCCAATGGGAGAGCTATCCATCTCTCACTGTCTGTGCCTTCCAAATAACAGTAAATAAAACATCTGTTTTAGAAAGTTACAACACTCTCCTACCCTGTGATCCAACCAGTCCCCTTGAAAGAGTTTATCTCACAGACACACCTGAGCAGAGGCACACGACACAAGGTCATGAGCTGTGGCGTGGTTAGTAACAGTTCAAAAAAACCACACAATGGAGAGGCTCACCCCTGGAGCTCCGGCAGTTACGGTGTACCAGAGACCAACAAAGCTCTTGTGTTTGGTATCTTGTGGGATGAAAAAGGCAGGGTGCAGAAGATGTATAAGTGTAAAGGTGTGGAAATACCTACATTTGAGTTGTTTGTGTTCACGTGGCATGCCTCTGGACACACAGAAATTTCCTGACGTTGGTTACCTCCGTAGAGGTGACCTGGGTGGCTGGGGAACGGGGAATATGGGGAAAGTTTTCCTTTTCATTCCTTTTCAAACTTGCATGTTTTAAACCTTGAATATTATATCACCTGCTCACCCGCAACTCTGTAACATTTTAAAACAATGTTTAGGAGCAAGCACTGGGCTCCGAAGCTGCTTGGGACAGTACTGTGTGTCAGGCAGCGTAACTGGCTCTTCTAGTTCTGACCCAGCCTCCTGTTTATGGGGCATCCTGGAAAGTAGCAGATGATGGCTCAAGCATTTGGGTCCCTGCCCCCTCCAAGGGAGACCCAGGTGTAGCTCCAGGCTGTTGGCTTTCAGCTGGCCCCACTCTAACTTTTGTGCGCATTCAGGGAGTTAATCAGTAGATAGAATATATCTCTCTGTGTCTCTCTGCCTTTCAAATTAAAATAGCATTTTTAAACTTTAACAAATCTGTCCCAAATATATGTATGTCATAGTTTAATGAAAAAAAGATTGTTTAAGATTCATTTATTTGTTTTTACTTTAAAGGCGGAGTTAGAAAAGAGACCGAAAGGGAAATCTTCCATCTTCTGGTTCACTCCCCAAACGGCTGCAAAGACCAGGATTGAGCCCATCCAAAACCAGGAGCCAAAAACTTCTTCCAGGTCTCCCACATAAGCCATCCTGCACTGCTTTCCCAGGCCACAAGCAGGGACTGGACTGGAAGTGGAGCAGCATCCCACATGGGATGCCAGCACCGCAGGTGGAGACAGCCTACCACAGCACTGCTCCCCCACCATAAGCAATAACCTGCGTGAGACTTCAGACAATATCCCGGACGTGATCAGACCCCCACCCTGAACCCTGGGGACCGTCTGAGCTCCAAGCCCTCCGGAGGGAACGAAGGGACCAAGAAAGAAAGGAAAGGGACAAAAATGGGTATCGGGGTTTGGGGTCCTGGGAATGGTCCTGCTCACCTGGGGGTGCCCGCGATGGGGACCTGCTGGGGCTGGCACTGTCGGACGAGTCCAGCCAGGAGTGGGTCTTGGCACCATCTAGTGCCCATTGGAGGCTCTGCAGCTGCGACACGCCGAGTCCCCGGCGCTGGGCCGGGGTCACCGCAGCCGCGTTCTCCGGGCCCAGGGAGGCGATCTGCTCCGACGACAGCTCCTGCGGGGAACAGGACAGTGCGCTCAGAGTGGGCTGCAAGGAGGAGGGAGCGATGGACAGAAATTTCCCAGGGTCTGGAGCCTGGCCATTTAAGAAATAATAACAACAACAATAATAATAGTTGTTGTTTAATAATTAAAAGAAAGGAAAGGAATTAAAACGTTTAATAAATCTTAAAAGACCTTTTTGGTCCAAAAAGAGGTTTCCTCCCTCGAGGTGATCGAAGTGGCAAGAGTCATGATTTTCTCACCGGGTGATTTAGCGCCATTTACTGCTGGGCAAGACGCCTTGCCCACCCCCATGCCTGCCACCTGCGGATTCCTGACGCAGAAGGCAAAACCACAGGCCGCAACTCCAAACAGCTAGATGGGAGCCCCAGCCCTGCCACGTTCTGGCTGTGTGGCCTTGGACAAGTCACATGGCTTCTCTGGGCATTGGAATTGGCCATGGCATGGCTAGAAGAACCATCTTCCTGCGTGGACTCCAGTCTTCTGGTGGAGCTGCCTTGGCATCCTGTGATGGGTCTTCCGAGGACTCCCCACCCCCATCCTCGGGAGAAGGGGAGGGAACACGTGGCTATCTATTGTCGATGTCTGCAGCAGAACACGGATGGGGGAGCGTCACCCTCTGGATCACCTGCCTTTGGAGGGACTTAGGATCAGATGGGCTGGGAGGATTCTGCTTCTGTAGAAGGGCTGCTGAAGTCACCCTGCAAAGTGCTGGGGAAGAGGGCCTGTGCTCCTGTAGCCCTCCCTCTCTCTTCCTCTTCACTAGGCCCTGCCGGCATCCCATCCCTCTGCTTGGAGCTCCTCCCAGCACTCCCCTTCCGGTCAGAGCTCAGACTTCTAAACATGGCCAGGGCAGCTTCAGGCTCTGGGTTTTCAGCCCCTAGAATCCACAGGGTGACACCTTGCCATGGGCTTCCTTCTTCAGGGAATATCATGCCTCCATCCCCACCCACCTAAGCTGCTCTCTCATGTTCAACATCACCTCCTGTCCTCTCACCAGGCACACACACCACACACACACACACACACACAGAGCAAGGTGCTATCCTTGTCACATCCACCATCAACACAGAGTATTACAACTAATATATGTGTGTGTACATATACATGTATAATATATATATTGTATATATATATTTTTTATATATATATTTCAATGTTGCTGACTTATAACCCATAGGCCAGATTGAATCTCTATGTGATTTCAAAATTAATTTGAGTCGGCTGCCAACATTTAATTATCAGGAGATTCCGTATGAAAATGAAGATTCCTAACTGCTTCTTCAGAAACAAAAAAAAATAGGAAGCGCCTGCAATAGTGGGCCCGTATGGTTGCACTGCGTTAAAAATAGATAGATAAGGAGGGGCCTCCCATTTAAACAAGGCTGCCTCTTTACACTGTTTCATGTTACCTACCAGGCCCCTGAAAGGCACTGTTCTAACCCCTCTCCCAGTATATTCCTAGGTACACTTAACCTGTCACAATGCAGGTGGCCAATAGGAATAAATATCTCAGTAGAGCAACAAGGAGGAAGTTGCAAGTGCACTGCAATCAGGACCAAGACAAAGTGTTTACCAAAATGCCAGGAACTGGGACTGAGCTGCTACCCCATGCGGAGCAACCCAGGGAAGCAGCATTTATGCGTCCCATCAGTTCAAAGGTTGCTACTGATCTTCCCCAAACAGCCCCTACACCTGCTCTGTGCTGGGAACTGTCTAGGCTGAAGCGGCCAGAGGCAGGCTTCATGGGAGTCTGTCTCAGCCTGACTTGCTGTCTCACCCGGGTGTGGAGACAGAATGAATCCGCCCAATCCACCAGCAAGCTAGAACATCAGGGTCACTGGTCCTCCCCAGAGCACAGGTGCTCCACCACAGTTCTAGTCTTGTGCATGGACAGAAAGCCAATACCTCTCACTGGGTACCTGTTTCCACTGACTCTGTTCCACCCTCTCTTTTTCTGTAACAGTTGTCTCCCGTCTCATTATTGTCTCCTCAACATTTTTCTTTATAGCAGCTATAATCTTCCTATTCTGGAAGAACATCTTCTACAAATCCACAGTCCCTCATCTGTAAATCCAAAGTCCAAAAAAAAAAAAAGAAAAAGGAAAAGTTTTTTCTAAAGTTTAAGACAAATTTATTTCCTAGAAAAAATTTGATCCGAATTGATATGAAGCTATTTATAGTCTCTATTTATTCCAGTTTGTATGACTTGTCACAATCTTCCTCATGGGAATATGAATGCATTTACTTCCAAGGTGCTCCTCTGAACACTGCTATATTAAGACACATACAATATACATATGGGTTGGTGATCTTTCAAAAATCTGAAAAAGTCTGGATCCTGAACTCTGCCCCAAAGATCTTACACGTGTGTTCACAATCACATTACATACTGTTAGTAGAAAATCAACATAACGTGTTATGCAGAAAAGGCAACCATATGACCATTTGTGCCCTAATCAACTGTGTAAAGATTATCAGAAAAGGCAACTGTAAAAACAAATACAATTGGGGCAAACATGGCCTCTGCTTGGGATATCTGAATCCCACACCAGAGTACCTGTTTAAGTCCCAGACTTGGGATCCAGCTTTCTGCTAATATGCACCTGTCGAGCATCAGGACTAGGGACCCTGCAGCACACATGAGTGACCCAAATGGAGCTCTGGACTCCTGGCTTCTGTCTGGCCCAGACCTGACTACTGCAGACATTTGGGGAGTGAACTAACTTATGGAAGATTCTCTTCTTTCTCTCACACACCTTTCAAATAAACTAAAAAATTAAAACCAAACAAATACAATCAGAAGAAAAATTTAAATTTTCAGAAAAAAATATTTTTGAGGTCCTAAACTTATCGTGTGAGCTCCCATTGCTGGTCCATGTTGCTGAGCTCTCTTGTGGCCCAGTGGCAAGCCCCAAGCATCCCCAGCCCTTCACCTGCTTCCCTGTGTGATTTGAAACGGGGTCAAGCTCCCATCTCTCCTGGAAAAACCAAGCACCTACTTTGAATATCTCATCGGGAAGGCATTTTATTGCTGATGGCTGGAAATACGGCATCAAATCCTTGTCGAGGGTTCGCAGCTCTGCCTTAGTTAATCCAGCTGGGGAGGAAAAGGAACCGTGAGGGTTTAGTTCAAACCATCGGAACTCTGCTTGTTTTATTAATGGAGCTGCATAATGATCAGAACTGCGTGTTAGAGGCAAGCATCATTCTTTACAAAAGACCCTGAGAGTCACACTGGGGAATCAAGTTCCTTAATCAACTCAGAAAAAAATGTGGGTTACATTAGCTTTGATTGGCCTCCTGTAGTGAAATGTATGCCCAGAAGGAGTTTCAATTTACACATTTTCAGATTGTGTATAAATCTATTTATGGGCCAATTAAATAGCCTTCTATACCAGTACTTTTCATGTGCTCAAGAATCTCCAGGAGAACCTGTTTAAAAAGGAGATTGTAGACACCACCTTCTTAAATGCCAAGTCATGAAATCCAGGCCTACTGTCACTCCATTGTTGTTTATAGCACATGGCCAATACTTGGTTTATTTTTAAATTCAGGTTTAAGTTTGAAAATGCAAGACAAAGGCATGCTCAGTTCTTCTGACCTGCAATGGTTCCAAGCTCCTGCAAGACGGAGCTGGTCCACTCGCTGGGATCTCCAAACACAACTGCTGCTTTCCTCTTAAACTCCGTCAAGATGGGAGGGCTGCAGAACAGGGTCCCAATTCTGGCCACCACTTCCCTGATTTAAGACAGAAGGATGGAAAGTAAGCTCAAGGAGTTCTCCAGCACAAAGAGTAATGTGTAGAAGGTAGACAAGTGAGGACCCTGCCAATTCCACTTACCACATTAAATGCAAAAACGGGCAAACCAGCAGAAAGTAAAGTGTATCTTGATGAAGTGGGGGAAGAAGGATGTGTGATGAGTGAATGGGGATGGATCAATTGACAAATAGATAGGTGAGAGGATGAATGGATAAATGGATGGTTGGGCAGAGATGAATGGGTGAATGGGTAGGTGGATGGGTAGATGGATGAGTGGGTAGATGGATGGATGGATGGGTGGATGGATGGATGGATGGGTGGATGGATGGATGGATGGATGATGGATGGGTAGATGGATGGATGAATGAATGGATGGATAGATGGGTGGGTGGATGGATAGGTGGACAGATGGATGGATGGATGGATGGATAAACAAATGAATGGTCAGATGCATGGATAGGTGAGTATGTGGATAGACAGATGGGCAAAGGGGTAGATGGTGGCATGGATGGATAGGTGGACAGATGGATGGATAGATGGGTGGATCATTTGCCATTTTACACACTGTTGTTTTGGTTACCTGAATTCTGAGATCTTTATCAGTGGGATATCAGTGATGTCCATGGTACACAGGATTGTACCAAGTCCTACTAAATGAAAACTCTTCAGATCCTGGACACCATAGCCTGAATCCGCCAGGAACCCTTGCAGAATAGATTTGGCCTACAAAACAGGAAGAATTATTTACTTCAGTCACTCTTACAACCTATAGACAAGTTCTGCATCAGTATCCAAACTTTGTCAGCATCTGTTTCCACAACTTTCAAACAGAATCCATCTTGTCTCTCAAACTAGTCCTTCCACTGGAAGTGTCTTCCACATTTCCAACTGTTATAATCCAGTCATTTTTCCATGTTTGGGTTCAGTTCAAACGTCACCTGTGGGGCCAGGGCAGTGGCACAAAGGGTAGTCTATTGACTGAAGTCCTCGCCTTGAACATGCCGGGATCCCATATGGCGCACCGGTTCTAATCCCGGCTGCTCCACTTCTCATCCAGCTCCCTGCTTGTTGCCTGGGGAAGCAATCGAGGACAACCCGAATCTTTGGAACCCTGCACCCATGTGGAAGATCCAAAAGAAGCTCCGGGCTCCTGGCTACGAATTGGCTTAGCTCCGGCCATTGCAGCCGCATGGCGGGTGAATCATCAGATGGAAGACCTTCCTCTCTGCATATCTGCCTTTGCAATAAAAATAAATAAATCTTTTTTTTAAAAAAAAGAAGAGGAAATGTGCCATTAGGTGATTTTGTTGTGTGAACGACATAAAGTGTATTTGCATAAACCTAGTTACACATGCTACTAGATACACACCTAAGAGACATTAGAATCCTACGGGACCCACTGTTGTAGGTGCCGTCAAGCACCTACGATATTCAAGACACATGAATATTGTCCCTATTTCACAGAAGAGCAGAGTGGGGCACAGCAAGGTTAAATAATCAGGCCAACATCGCATCACCAGGAAACGAGGGCTGTAAGATTAAAACCCAGACAGTGTGGCTTCAGAGCCTGCACTCTTAGCCAATGAGAACACTTGGCTACAGGAAAAGGCTCGAGGACTCACATTAGCTTGTGAATTTTCTTATTAAGTCTTCACAATCAGGCTTCCCTAGTCATCTCCTAGCAATTTGTGCCCCCAAACTACCAGGCATGCCCACTTTCAAAGGAGTGCAAAAAATACAATTCAAGTAAAATGACTTCAAAGATACAGTATTAAATTGTCCTTGCCACAGCAACCCAGGAAATGCAAGCTCAGCCTGCAAGGAGGTAAGTCAAAATATATTTCCCTGAATGACTGGACTAACGTATATGTAATGATTCTGAGACAATTAATACCAACACTTCTAGGCAATATTAACTGCTGAAAATGAATGACTGTAAGATTTCAATCTCTCTGCTCATCCTTTCGCTTTCTCTAATAGTTTTTTCTCCATTTTATTGGTTTTTAAACTGAACTATCTGTTAATGTAGTTCCGCCAGGTCTGCCTATTAATCTAGAATCGTGCATTTAAGGGTTTGATTGGGAGCTAAAGTTGAAGAACTGACTGCAAATGATATATGCAAATGTTAGGTTTTCATATCCTCTCCAAACATATTGATAAATCTCACTGCCATCCATGGGAATTAAAATTGGTGCAAGGGGAACGAGATACTCTGGTTTCTAAGTTGGATACATTTCTCTGTTTCTCCCAGACTGCAAATAGAATGATTTTAATATCAGAAGTGTGATGTGGCACTTCCCAAACTAGTCAAAACCAGTTCTAAAATCACAGCACCGTGACAGTACACAATGTCAGGGTGGGAGAAACCTCAGACTGCTGAATCTAACTCTTACATCTTACAAACGGATAAAGGATCCTAAAGAAGGGAAGTGCGGTGATGATGATGATGATGACTATCAAGAAACTAATTTTGATTGGTTTATATGTGCCAGGCATTGTTAAGTCCATCATCAAAGTCCCTTTTAGACCTAAGGAAATATAACTCAGCCGTTGACAAGAGACATTAGTGGGCCGGTGGGGAGAGCATTCCCTAGCCTTTCACAGCCTCTTTCCTGCTCTCAGCTCACGTGGGCGTGGGGAGACGGACTCCATTCGTTACTGCAGATCTGACCAACCAATGTGTTCTACCGCTGACCACAATTATTGCTTCAGAATGGGCAACTATATGACTGGAGTTCATCCTGGGATTGTTCCCAAAACTAATGAAAAGACACCTGTACATGGGATTGCCAATTAGGTGGTAGATAAGCCTAAAATGGAAAATGACCACATCGGAAGAACTATCAGAGAATGGAGATGACATGGAGGAGCAAAGTCTTCCCTTTCCAACAATGGAATTGATCTGCCTCAGCATCTCCCCCAACCAGGAGAGTCGAACTTCTGGGTGGAACATCGTCTTTGGCCCATGAAGAATTAACTACCACAGGAAGTTTCTTCCCACCATAAGCTACCAGCCAACTGAACAAAATCTCTAAACAACGGCTCTCAGATATTGAACAACAGAGCGCACAGGATGGCAATCCCAAAAGGAAAACAAGATAAATAAGGCAAGTTCTGAAATTGCCTTTGCTGAACTGTCCAGAAGCTATGAATTGGGAGAGGGGGACCCAAACAAACCCAGCAGTCCTGGCTGAGTTGAGGACACCAAGTTCAAGAATTCACAACAAAGCAGACCCAGCCAGCTCTCCTTCCTCACCACTTGACCACCACACTTGACACAGCCGTAAGTGGCGACTGCTTCCACTGACTCCTCTAAGAAACTGGAAAGACTTTGTCATTAACTTATTCAATACATATTTTATCATGTGATAAAACATACATGTCTAGCCCTATATTCGTTCTTTAAAGAAAAACATGTGCTATTCATCTTTTATAGATACCCATTTCTGGATCCAGGTCTATTCTAAGCCCATCTGAATATCACAGGCAGCCCCCAAAGGACTTGAAAATAACTCTTGGAATGCTTTCTCTCACCATACAAGCCGCCCCAGGAAGCTGCCAATCTACGATTTTTTTTTTCTGTCAATAATTACACAAAAACTAGAGAAAGAAAGGACAACAAGTTCACAGAGACCAGCACATCTAGCGTTTGCAGGGGAAAGTACTACACAAAAGAAAACTGCATGGAGAGAGAGGGGAGCCCTCCAGAAGCGTGCAGAGATATCCTCGTAGGTACCGAGCACTGATTTGCACATGCAAGGAAGGACACTCCAAAGAAGCAAGGAAGGAAGCATCGGAAGGCAGCAGGCAAAGCTATTCCCAGAACTCATATGGAGCTGCGGAGCATTCACGTTCCCATCAGCCACAGCGGAGAGATCTTGAAATAAATGCAGCCCTCCGAGTAATGTTGTTTCAATCATTCCAGAATAAAGATCACTCTGAACTCACCCTCATCAAGTTCAAAAGAATGCATCCAAAGGGGCAAAGCGGTCGGGAAGGAACCTTAAATACATGCCTAAACAGACAGCCCAGAAGCCTTTAAAGGAATACAAGCACCTCAAGCTTCAGTGATGCAAAATTTGTGCTGCTCGCCATCCACCCAGTTCACCATGCTTGCACCTGGGCAAGGAGACAGCTAGGAGACAACGCAGTTGAGAGAAGCAGACTCAACAATAATGGTGATGTGAGACCGACAGCATGTGCGTAAAACACTGTTACAAACACCACAGACGCAACCAAAAATATAAATGAACACATCCTGACACTGAGGAGATCCTTGCCCTATACACCTGGGGTCTCATATGGGCACCGGTTCATGTCCTGGCTGCTCTGCTTCCCATTCAGCTCCCTGCTTGTGGCCTGGGAAAGCAGTAGAGGCCAGTCCAATCTTGCAATCCTGCACCTTCATGGAAAGCCCAGAGGAGGCTCCTGGATCCTGGCTTCGGATTGGCTCAGCTCCAGCCATTGTGGCCACTTGGGGAGTAAGCCAGCAAACAAGGATCTTTCTCTGTCTCTTCTTCTCTCTGTAAATCTGATTTTCCAATACAGAGAAATAAATCTTAAAAGAAAGAGAGAAAGAGAGAGAGAGAGAGAGAGAGAGAGAGAAAGAAAGAAAGAAAGAAAGAAAGAAAGAAAGAAAGAAAGAAAGAAAGAAAGAAAGAAAGAAAGAAAGAAAGAAAGAAAGAAAGAAAGAAAAAGAAGGAAAGAAACTACAACTGAGCATTTAAAAGAGCTGGCACACATACCTGTCCTGGGGTCCATGCTGTGTACTGGCTAAGGGAAGCCACCGTGTCTACAGAGCTGAGGTCCAGCTGCTCCAGTTCACTCTCATTCAGAGCCAGAGCAATGCGCCCCAGGGACACTACGTGGTGCTTTCTCCAATACGAAGGTGTGTCCCAAAGCTCCAGGGCGGGGAGAGGACACAGAGCAGGTTGAACAGCAGGAACAAGCAGTTCATCTCTCCCCTCCCCACCCCTCACATTCAGACGTTGAAACCTAATCCCCAGGGTGACAGCTATGGGGGTTGAGGCCCTGCACCCATATGGGAAACCAGAATCTCCTGGTTCAGCTCTAGCCATGGGGGCCATTTGGGGGGGTAAACCAATAGATGGAAAGGCTCCCCCACTTTCTACCTCTCTGTGTAACTTTGCCTTTCAAATAAATGAATAAACCTTTTTTCAAAAAAAAAAAAAAAGAATGCCAGTTGGAGCCCTGGCTACACTGTGCTTTCAATCCTGCTTCCTACCAGTGTGTCTGGAAAGGCAGCAAATGATGGTCCAATTGCTTTGGTTCCCACCCACATGGGAGACCCATATTGATGTATGGACTCCTGGATTTGGCCTGGTCCATTCCTGGGCTGTTAAAGCGTTTAGAGAGTGAACCAGCGAGTGGAAAATCTCTCTCTCTCTCCCACCTATCCCATCAGTTTGTCTTTTCGATAAATAAAAATACGTAAGTACGTTTACCTACATTAAAGACAATTCTAGAAGATGTGTCGCCTCAGCATGCTAATATTTCTACACTGGCAAGAGTTGAGTGTAGTATAGCATAGTCATTTAAGTATAGGATGCTTCACATTTTGTTCTTGAGACTATAAACTGGCATGTGCTTTGAAAAGAAGATTTGGCTCCAAGTACCAAAAGATGGTTAAATACTTTTACTCATTACCCCAGAAAATCCCCCTTCTCAGAACTTGTTCTGAGAAATTGCAATTGCTCAAACATATACATACAAAGATGTACCTGGAGGCATTAAAAAAAAAATCTCAAATTCTGGCAAGTGGCACAACAAAAAGAGCCAGCCATAAAACAAATTTAACAGAGCTATATAAAACACTGCTATTTCTGATATAAAAAAATATACCTTCTCTATAGTTGGACATGGGAAGTAATTTGTTGACAGTTAAATGAGCATATTTTTACAACACATATGAATGTACATGAAATTTCATGCCAAATATACATGAAATTCACACTGGTATGTTGTCATATACACAGAAATCTGAGAGGCAGGGGCTGGCATTGTGGCATAGCATATCCAAGTGCTGGTTTGAGTCTTGATTGTTCCGCTTCTCATCCAGCTTCCTGCTAAGCACCCAGAAAAAACAGCAGAAGATGGCCCAGGTCCTTGGGCCCCTCCCTTCCTGGGAGACCCAGATGAAGATCCAGGCTCCTAGCTTCAGCCTGACCCAACCCTGGCCCTGGCTGTTATAGCCATTTGGGGAATGAGCCAGCAAAGAGAAGATTCATATTTATATTCTTTCTCTCTCTCTCACTCTTTCAAACAAATAAAATAAGTCCACAAAAAACAGCCAGACATCTGGGAAGCTTTAGGTAAACATACCAAAATATCAGTGCTTGTCTCTACATAACAAATTGTGGCTGAATTTCTTTTTTTATTATTTTTCCGACTTTTCTAAAATAAATTTGAATTACTTATATTAAAAAATAGAGTTTTAACATAATTTAGGCAATTTAGAACTGTGTATTGCACAACTATCCCAGCAGCCAAAATAAACCACCCAAGGGGAACTTCATAGATAGAGATACTTTATTTGCTGGTTCATTCCTCAATTGCCAATCAACAGTTGGGGATGGACCAGGCTGAAGCCAGCAGCCAGGAGCCAGGAACTCAGTCCATGTCCCTCACATGGCTGTCAGAGTTCCAGCTACTTGAGCCATTGCCTGCTGTCTCCCTGTGCATTAGCAGGAAGCTGGACTAGAAGCAGAGTCAGGCTTCCAACCCAGGCATCCCAGGTGGTGCCTTACTTGCTAAACCTAAACTCCTGCCCCTGTAACTATAATTTTAGATGATTTAATTGTTCATCTCAGGAGGGCAATCAGGTACTGCACAGCTGTCCCAGCAGCCAAAGCAGGCCATGGTGGCCAAGCACTGCAATCCTCTTGGCTTTGTTTTTCAGAGGCATTTGCAATCGACTCTGAAAAAAAAATCTGCTGAAAGCAGCAGTCGGCCTTTCCAAGGAAAGGAAGAAAAGGTCCAATTTCTGGAAGCAGCCAGAGGCATCCAAGCATCCCCAGGTCCTGGGTCCAAGCACCTGCTGAATGCCAAGACACATCTCTCTCTGCTCTCTGCCTCAAACCAGAAGAGAAGCTACACATCCCCCTGTTTCTCAGATCACCACAGAGAAACTTCAGTAAGAGAATGGATTTTGTGCCTGGTGTGCAACCCCTATCCCTCTTGAATGCATTCTCTGTAAGGTGAGCTTTACCTGCACCGCCTTGTCCTTCAGCGCTGTCAGCTGAGTGTGGCTGAACCCCTGGACCGCCCCCAGCAGCTCCACGCTCCTAAGGAAAGTGTCACCCTCCATGCAGAGCAGGTCCTCGGGGGCCCAGCAGGTGTTGGCCTCGGCCAACTTGAAGATGTCAAGGGAAGAGGGAGGTATGACTCCGTGGCAACCTGGGGAACAAGTGAGGAGGTGTAAAAGAAGGAAATGGAAAGGGGAAAGAGAATCCAGAGAACGTGAGCCTCTTTATCTATTGGAATGAGAATCTGTTCCAGTCAGGGTTATTCACAAGGTACCTTTCTTGCTAAGGACCTGGTCCTGAGGAAAGGCCAGTTTCCTGCCCATCCACGTGCTTCCAGCAGGAGCTTCGCAGCATTGCAACGGAACTACAAGCACTTTGAGGGCAGTGAGAGCTGGTGTCTGACTGTCCTGACATTCAAGTCAAACGCAAAGCCATCAGGCCCTCCGGACTCCAGCTTTCTGCTCTATAAAATGGGAATTAAAATGACCTCATAGCATGGTTGTGAAGACTCAATGCGATCTGCAGAAATTCTTGCCAAGCATACAGCAGGCACTCAATAAATGCTAGCCATCATTACCATTATTTTTGTTATCTGCATGTGCAACCCAACTGTTTTTGGAAAACCCCAGTGTAGAGAACTGGCTGCCGAGGGCAGAGGTGCAGAGACCGAAGAAGAGAGGACAAATCCAAGACACCACAACGTAGAATTTGAGGAGCAAGTTCATGGGCAGAAGCATGGTCTCAGGCAGCTGGGAGACATGGGTTCCCAGCACCAAGAGGTGGCAGGTCCTAAATAAAGAAAGCCAGTCAGACAGCCCCTGGACCTTTTTAAGAAATATTAAGATTCATTAGAGAAATTCTAGGCTCAGACAAGAGCCCTTCTGGATGTAAGAACATCAGATAAGAGCATCAGGTTATCTTAATGACTGTGGTTATCCTATATACCCTGAGAGTTCTCTCAAGGGTAAAGTGGCAGTTACATTTAAAGTGGCTGCAGCCATGTCAAGCCAATTCCCCACACCAGCATTCAGGGCTCCAGAATTATAAACATGGAGTCCTCATACCCAGTGGAGAGGAGCATTTGGTGTCAATAAAAATCACATCGGAGGCCTGGCGTGATAGCCTAGTGGCTAAACTCCTCGCCTTGTATGTGCTGGGATCCCATATGGTCACCGGTTCATATCCCAGCCGTGCCACTTCCCATCCAGCTCCCTGCTTGTGGCCTGGCAAAGCAGTCGAGGACAGCCCAGAGTCTTAGGACCCTGAACCCATGTGGGAGACCCGGAAGAAGCTATTGCCACCTGGCTTTGGATTGGCTCAGCTCCAGCCATTTCGGGCACCTGGGGAGTGAACCAGAGAATGGAAGATCTTTCTCTCTGTATCTCCTCCTTTCTGTAAATCTGCCTTTCCAATAAAAATTAATCTTAGAAGAAAAATTTAAATCACACTGGAGGGGAGGGAGCCAGTGCCAATGCATAGCATGCTAAGCCTCCAGCTATAGCTCCAACACTGCCAGTTGGAGTGCCAGCTGCTCTACTTCTGATCCAGCTCCCGGGTCATGTGGCCTGGAAAAGCAGCAGAGGATGACCACTGGGGCTGTGGCCTTCTTGCTCCAGGAGACCAGAGAAATGGGCCTGAGACATTTTCCCCGGCAATGGGAAGAATTCCATACATTTGAGCCTCATCTGATCAGATCCGTTGCCCACCAATCCCAAAACCGTGCTGTTGTCTTTGATGGCTGACATGCGCCACCTGCACGATACCCTAAGCGCCTTAGGAATAGTCTCGGATCTCCCGACTCAGCAGCTGAGCACCACAGGTGCCAACGAAGTCACCAAGGGGCATTTCCCAAGTCCTGCGGCCAGTCCCCTCTCACTACATCTTCCCTGGGAACTTCCCAGGACTCCGATCAAGAAGCACGGCAGTCGGTGGTCCTCAAGCCTCTTTGTCAGAACCCACTTGGAGGAGACAACAGATCTGTCCCTCTTGGATCCCTTCTCACCCACTGTAATGTGAAAGCAGGAAATACCGTCACAGAATTGGAAAGGAACAGAATGACTTCACAGCATAGCAGGAACTTGGGCTTACCACTGCTGCCTGCCCACGGTTTAGAACAGAGCCTGGCAAGTGGAGGGTATTCAGTAAATAGGAGAGGACTTCAAAACATCTTGGGAAAACGGACTTAAAAGACCGTGTGTGGGGGAGGGGTGAAGACAATGTGGATTTCTCTTGAACGTTATGAAGTCTCCTTGTATTTGTAGGATGCAAGCTGTCTCAAAAATTAACTAGAATCTGAGACTCAGTGCTGTGGCTCAGTGGGCTAAACCCCAGCTTGCAATGCTGGCATCTCATATAGGCGTGGGTCCAAGTCCCAGCTGCTTCGTCTCCAGTTCAGCTCTCTGCTAATACACCTGGAAACGCAGCAGAATCTGACTTTGCAAATAAATAAACACACCTTTTAAAAATATAAATTAACTGAAACGAAACCAAGAAGTAATTCTGCTCATTCAGTAAGCAATAATTAAAGAAAACTCTGTGTGTTTGATGACAGACCTTCCTCCCCAGGGCGTGGACAGATCCTGTTTCTGTATTAGGGGTACACACTTCATACTAGAACAGATAGGCCGAGCTGGTACTCCCCGCTGTGGCTGCCAAGCCCCAGGCCGCATGTACTGGGTGAATGCAAGCAAGCAGGGATCTCTTATTATTGTTTTTATCCTTACATAGCTATTTTAGGGGTCTGGTTAACCCTGATTCCTCATGCCTCTGAGAACACTCTTATTAAGGATAACAAAACTCCCCAGCCCTTCGCATCTACGATACACCAGGCGCCATGGTACCATTCTGAACAAGTGTGTGTTTAAACATATTATCCCCCATAATAATTCACTAGATAGAGACATTCACTCTCCCCATTTCACAGAGGAAGAAAACTGAGCCACAGAGAGGTTAAAGAACGTACTCAAAGTCACATATCTAGTTTGTGATGAGACTCAGGATACAAACCCAGCCAGTGTGGCCCTATCCTGGTGGTAGTTAGTGTCCAAGCCATAGCGGCCATTGAAATTTCAGCCATTCCCACTGAAAGGTTTGTTACCCTGATTGGCCTGTTCACCTGCTGGTATGGGCCATGAGTCCAAGTCCCTTCACAGTGCTGTCATTCCTTGGCCCGTGGGTACTCACTGCTGCTTTGCTTTGCAAACATTTCATCCAGTCTCTAAGACAAGGAGACCTGTGGTGGTCAGGGTCCCAGCCCAAGATGCTGCTGCCCAGCCACCGGCCCTGAGACCTCAGGGTATACTCACCAGGGGCAGGATTGGAGCTGGGGCTGTGGTCACTGCTGTTCCAAACAGATTCAAAAACAACCCAGAGGAACTCTGCAGGGGGCAAGGTCGCACCCATTTGGGAAGCTGCCTGTTGAAGGACCTCGGGAAACTGTAGAGGTTACAGAGGATGAAAGATGAGCCAGTCCTAAAACATCAGATAAAGGTCTACTCCAAGTTTAAGCCGCAACACTGCTTACGGCCTCCATTTGTTTTCTTTGCAGCAATTTCTCATATAGATTTAACCCCAGTGGGGCAGTTACTACAGCCTAGCAGGCTAAGCTGCTTGCCACCTGGGACACCTGCATCCCCTATCAGAGCACCAATAAAAGCCCAGGCTACTCCCGCTGGCTGGGCCAGTCCAGCTCCCTGCTAATGAACACCCTGAACGCTGACTTTCCCATGACCGGCTGTTAGCAGGTGGATGTGACTTTGGGGTCACACCATGTGTTCAGCTCTGCAGAGCGTGTACGATGACGTGTATCTGGTACAGGCATACAGATGCAGGAGTGAGAGTGTGTAATCAGTCAATGCCATCATTATTTGGTAAATACTCCTTTTCCACAGATGGATTTCCTGATCTGGTCGGGTGGGGCATGGTCGAGGGATTTATTCTGGCAGTTGGGATGTGGCAGAAGAGACAGAGTAGCTCTCACAGCCTAGGTCTCAGGAGTGTGATGCTATTCCACCACTCCCTTCTGGGGTTTCAACACTCCACACAGAGCAGGACCATGAAGGGCTCCAGAGACACACTCAGGGAGCAGGGCTGCTCCAGGCAGAGTGAGTAAAGCCCCGGTGGCACTGGCATCCCATATGGGCAACTGGTTCCTGTCCTGGCTGTTTCACTTCCCATCCAACTCCCTGCCGATGCACCTGAGAAAGATGGCCCAAGTTCTTGGCCACCTGCACCCAGTGGAAGACCCAGATAAAGTTTCCGGCTCCTGCCTTGGATCTGACATGCTGCAGCAGCAGCAGCAGCAGCAGCCATTTGGGGAGCAAATCAGCAGATGGAAAATCTCTCTCTCTCTCTCTGTCACACATACACACACACACACTCCGATTTCAAATAAACAAATCCAGAAGAAAACGTGATTCCTTCTTGCTTGTTTCACTTGCCTCTAGCCCAGGCTGTCCAGCTCATGGAGAGTCCAGCACCTAAAGGGCTGGGCCCAGTAGAGGTCCACGTTGTACACACTGGACACATGTGCATGTGTGTATGGTCCCAGCTTGAGTGGGCACACACGTAGGACACATGCAGAAAGCAGCTCAATGACAGCCCCTAGGCCTCACACATCTGCCTGGAGCATCATGTGAAAGACCCTCATTCAGTTGCTGCCTCACTCACTCTCTCCTGAACCTCAGACAATCAGGAAAGGAGTAGGAAACACTGGAGCCCCCTTGAGATAGGGAGGAAGCTTCTAGAACCACAGACAAGCAGCAAACCCCATGGGGTGTACCTGACCCCAGTTCCTCCCACTTTGAAATCCTTCAGCCTTCACAAAAGTACCTGTGTGGCAATGGGGCTTAATTCTTCTCTTGAGAAAAGCACGAGAAAGGGTCCCAAGTCCTTCATCGTCTCCAATGTCCAATTCCCAGGCAATCTGAGAAGACAGGAGCCGAAGAATGGAAATTCCTAATACACTTACTAGGAAACTTGCCAGACCCTCCCCTCACGCCTGAGCATCCCTGACATCCAGAAGCAGACCATCTGTATACTTGGGGAAGCCATCAATCATGTGGTCCCACTATCTTCACCTGCCCCCCACCAAAAAAATAATGACGGGCAGGGCATATCATGTACATTGACCCATCAGTCTTGCCCAGAGATGCAAAGAGAAACTGCCAGCGAAGATATTATTTTTTCTAGTTTCTCTCCTAGGAAACAGCACCTAATGGGTCCTTTCTGTCACCAAGTAGAGGAAATAAAGGCCACATCAAGGAGTAGAGACAAGCGACAGGAGGAACATGTTTCTGGGAACATGACTTGAACCCCTGGATCCAGTCATGCCGGAAGGTCACCCCTGAAGTCTTCCATTGAATCCTTGGATCAACATAACAGTCACTCCTGGCAGAAATGCAAAATTCTCTCTTGAATTTGACAGGATAGTAACAGCAGAGGCCCAAAATTCATTGCTGTCCTAATAGACCACAAATGTCCACCATGAAATGTTTTACGTTATCTCTGTTTATTTCTCTGAAAGAGATCTGCTCAGTTGGAATTGGCAGGTGTATCTCTGCGTGACAAATATCACCATCCCATCAAACCACAAACTCCCTGAGGGCAGAAACCGTGCCCATCTTAATAACAATCATATCTTTTGCCCTAGTAGTAAGACAGTTGTCATGTACAGCATTAGGTGACAGACACTGCCCTAAGTCCTTTATCTGTGCCAATTCAGATACCCTACGGAGGCTCTTGCAGCTGTGAAAACTAGGAGCAAAGGGGAACCAGGCAGAAGACAGGGCATTTCTGAGGCAGTGAAAAAGCCACTGGATGTACCATCATGGTGATCTTGTATCAGGATGCATGTACCCAAATCCACAGAACATTCAATACCAACAGTGATTCCTGGCTACATGTGGATTCATCACAGGCAAGAAATGATTCCACTCAGAAGGGATGTTGATAATACTGAAGCCATCCACATGTGGAGCAGGGGGCATTTGGAAAAATCCATGAGTTGTCACCTAAATGTGTTGTGAACCTAAAACCACTCCAACCTAGTCTTTAACAATATCATCTTGCTGTGGTGCCAACTTTCAAAACTCTCTCCCTGTCACGTGCCAATGCGCATTGGTGTCAATCACATGAGCCATAGGCTCAAAAGAGCAAGATGACAGTCACAGCATCTAAGCCTCCTCTCCTTAGCTAGGAGCCCTCTCCCTGTCGGTAAGGCAGGAGAGTCCAGCTCGGACGCCCTTCCACCCGGCACATCGCAGCAAGTCCCAGTGCCCCTCACCCGAATTCCTGCAGGAGCCTGAGCCTCATGGCAACCTTCTGCTCGGGGCTGAGGTGCAGGCAGCCTCTGAGAGTGTGCAGCGCTGTGGCCCAGGCCTTGGGTGAGATCCCTGTGCTGATCATAGCGGCCGGCAAGTGACACAGCAGGTGTCCCACGATGTCCACGGTGTAGTCATCAGCAATGGAGTTATCCTGAACCCAACAAGCAGAGGTGACGAGACAACCCAGCAGGGCACGCCACGTCATGATCTCTTAACAACACTCCCCAACCTGAAGATCTGAGGCAGGAGCTACCCCGCCATGGGTGACCAGAGATGGAGCAGGTGGTGGTTTTAACTAGTGAAAGCCCAACATGGCACATAATGAGCACTCTGCCCATGAGGACTTCGCAAAAGCCCAGCATTCAACAGCAACAATCACGACAATAATCAAAGAAATAGCATGCTGACATTCGTATGGCACTTGGAAGCTTGGCCACCCTCAAAATGACAGGACCAGCTCATGTCTACCATATATGTTTACAATGTGCCAGGCATTGGTCTACTAGACTAAGCATTTACAGGCCTTAAACCGTTCATTCATCTTCCTGATCATTGTGAGAAATTAAGTACTAGTAGGATTCACTTTTCAAAAGAACCTGGCAGCTATCCAGGCACGCTGGCCATTGGGCCTTTGCATTCAACAAGGTACAGCTCATTATGTATTACCAAGGACTCCATGAAGGATGTGGTATCATATCCATATTTCTGGTGAGGACCCTGGGGCTCAGAGAGAGGAAGTGACTTGCCCAAAGCCACATAGCCAAGTTATGGCAGAGGCATGTCTAAAATATACTCCGTGTATTAGTCTTTGCAGTTTCACAGAGAGGCTGCCGCTCAGGCAGGCCCCAGGCTCAAGGGGAGCTCTGGAACCAAGAGCCAAGGTTACCCCAAGCAGCAATTCCACAGCCAACTTTGAACCCTACAAGTCAGACCTCTAGCTGTCACAGCAGGTGCAAGATGCCAGCAACCCCTCCTGGAGGGGCTTTCCCCCTGAATGGGAAGGGATTTCAGCAAGAGTGGCCCGGAAGGATGTGTCCTTACCAGGCACTGCTGAACTTTCCTGATGACCAAGTCCCTTTTGTAGGAATCTAAAACCAAGGAATGCAGCCGTCTCTTTCCCAGGCTGATGAGGAAGGGCACACACTGGGAGGCTGGCATCGAAGCCAGGTAGCGCGCACTGCAGGGAGAGCAGAAAAGTGGGAGGAAGCCAACAGCAGGGGGGTGTTGGGGGGTGCATGCCCAAGACCTTATTCCAGAGACACCCTAACTTTAGCAGGGGAAACAACATGAACTCCACAACTGAGACAACTCATTTCAGCTACAGATGCACATGAGGAAGAAACTACAGTAACCCTAAAACAGAACAAGGAGCTAAAGCACTGCTTGTGAGAGCCGTATTCCATATAGTAGCGCCATTTGAAGTTCTGGCTGCTCTGCTTTCAACCGAGCTCCCTGTTAACGGGTCTGGGAAAGCAGAAGACAGGTCCCTGCACCCATGCAGGAGACCCGCAGGAAGCTCCTAGCTCCTGGCCCCTAGATTGGCTCAACACTAGCCTTTGAGGTCATTTGGAGAGTGAACCAGAGGATATAGAAGCTCTCTGTTTCTCCTCCTTCTGTAACTGTCTTCCAAATAAAAATAAAGAAATATTTAAAAGAGGAAGGAAAGAAGAAAGGGAGGAAGGGATGGAAGAAGGAAGAAAGGAAGAAAAGGAAGGAAGGAAGGGAGGAAGGGAGGGGAGATGTGAAGATGTGAAGAGAAAGTCTGTGTCTTCTCCCTGAAATAGAAGCGGGGACAGTGTGATCTTGGACCTGCCAGGAATCACTACAGACGAACAACCTGCCTGACAGTGAAGCGGACAGAGGAAAGCAGGGCTGAGAGACGCATGACATCTTCTGAGCCCTTAGACCCAGCTGTGCTCCAAGTCCATCCTCACACTTTCCAGTTATCCCCAAGGGAAAGTTCTCTTTAATGTCTAAGTCAGTTTGAGGTCAAGCTCCATCCCTTTGAACCAACTTCATGCTTAGCTATCTCCTCCCACGAGATCCTGAGTTTTTTTGAGGGGGGAGCTGCCTCTGAGTCTAGCACACAGGAAGGGTTCAATCCATCTTTCTCTGCTGAAGGAAAACCACAATGATAAAAGAAGGAAGCAGAAAGTGTGTCTGAGAGTAGGGCTGCTCCACCAGCCTTTCAGCCCACACTCAACAGGAGGAAGGTGCCCTGCCCTGCTCACACCACACCTGCCTGCACACCCTAGAGCCTGGGCACAGCTTCCAGGCCAGCTCAGTCGGAGCCTGCTTCCCTGGTCCTTATCCAGGCTTCAGTGGCTCGGGTGTTAAAATGAAGAAAAGCAGGAGGGTCTAGGAAAGACCTGGAGGGTGCTCAGAATTTCGATCCTGATGCTCCAGCTCTGACCTGCAAACTCTAATTTGCCTTTAGCTCCTCCAGGAAAGCCAGGAGGGAAAGAATTCCTTTGGCTGGGTGTCCTTCCTGCCAGGATTACAGCTGAGCCAGAATGGGGGGCTCGAGGAATCTCTGAGCGAGACATTGCGTGGAATGCCTACACCACATAAGGGGATGGCTGTCTCCTGCTCCCTGGTCCAACTTCCTGCTAACGTGCGGAAGGCTGCAAGTACGTAGGTCCCTGCTGTCCACGGAGGAGACCTGCTTTGAGTTTCAGGATCCCAGCTTCTACTTGTTACATTCCCACAGCTCTGTGGGCATTTGAAGAGTGAGCCAGAGGAACGGAGGATCTCTCTCAACCTCTCGCTCTCTCTCTCTCTCTCTCTCTCTCTCTCTCTCTCTCTCTCTCTGTGTGTGTGTGTTTAAAAGACAGGAATGGTAAATATCATGGGGCATCAGGTTAAGGCACCACTTGGTGATGCTCGTATCCCACACTAGACTGCTGATTCAGTCCCCAGCTGTTCCACTTTCTATCTAGCTTCCTGCTCTTGTGCCTGGGAAGCAGCAGCTGGTGAGTCAAGTGCTTGAATTCCCTGCTACCCACAAAGGAGACCCAGATGGAGTCCCTGGCTCCTAGTTTCAGCCCCGCATGGCTCCAGCTAATATGGGTATCAAAGGAATTCATCAGTAGAGAGAACGTGTCTTTATGTATGTCTCTCTCCCTCCCCTACTTTGCTCCCTCTCTGTCACTCTACCTTTCAAATAAACCAGTAAATCTATTTTTAAAAAATAATAATAAGTAAGTGAGTAAAATGAATAGGAAAGGAACCCATTTTCACTTACGGGAGGGCAGCCAAGAGGAAAGGCGGCACAGATGACCTGGCCACATCCCAGTATTTCCATGCCAGACAGTTAACCTGGAAGATGAGGCAGTCAGAGGAAACTGATTCAATCATACTGAAGGCAAATCCACACAAAGTACTTCTTATGTGCTGCCTGCTAGTCCAAGCACTTTGTCCATGTTTGCTTCTGTAACGGGATACCCAAGGACTTAGGTACTATTCCTGTGCCCAATTGATGGATGAAAAACACTGAGCTGATGACTACAAGATGGGCATAAAGATTAGATTAAATATGGCAATGTCCAACATCCGTCTTGTTTTAACTGCAAGGATGTGAAAGATGACTTGAAGGTCCCTCAACAGGGTTAAGTAAATGATGGCATATCCCATACGATGGGATAGTAAACAGCTGGTTTGTTTTGAGCTGGTAAATTTGTCCACATTCACAGTCTATGGCCTGAATGACATTACCAAGCGCATGTGCCACAGATGAGGTTCAACAGTACTAGAATGACATTTATGTTGTTTCCATCACACATAGCTATGGGTTATATTGATCAAGGTCAAGAGCCTTTAAGACGTCAGTGGTGGGGCTGTGGGAATTTGGAGCTCTGTCACAAAAAAGCCAGAGACAACCCGGTTCAACAGCAGGCCCCCACTCATCGCTTACTTCTGAGTAATTCTGGCATAAATACCTTTATAGGTTACACACACTCCATCCAGGCCTGGTGTCTAGTTGGGGCTGGGAGGGTAAGTGGGAGAGAAAGAGAATGAGATGGAGAAGCAGAGAAACACAGCCTCGTTACCTGATGCGGTGAAAGCAGGGAGAGGTTATTCTCAAAACGCTGGAAATGAGCCAGAAAGGAGTTGGCATCCATGGTGTTGATGTGCAAGCAGGTCATGCCTTTCACCAACTGTCCAGTGCTGGTAAACAAAACATGAACGGGGATAAGGAGGAAGGAGCAAAGAGAAGATTCTAACTAATGTGGGCTCCGGGCACGGGAGTCCACTTTCCCACCTGAGAAGCCAGGCTCTAAAGGGCCACTTCTACCCACGCGTGGAGCCACTGCCCCTACCTCAGGAGTTCCTCTGGCCTCTCAGTCGTCTCTGACAGCTGCTCATACAGGAACAAGGCCTGGAGAGAGAGAGGCAGGGACAGTGTAGCCAAAGCACTCACTGGATTGATGGGGAAAGCCCGCAAGTGGTGATCCCATTCTATAGATGGAGAAAATGAGGTACAATCAGGCTGTGTTCATTCCCCAGGACCAGAGACTCGCTAGACAGTAAGGGTCAGGATTTCCACTGGTGTCCAAGTGAGACCAGGCCCGCTGGAACCACGCAACATGATTCCCTGTGCTCCAAGAAATGGATGAGGAGCAAAGGCTTTGTGTGGCCAGGCTGGAGTCTTAAGTGGCAGCCAGTATGTCAGCCAAGAGAATCGCAACCCACATTGGGGTCCCCGCAGTCAACTCCTGACTCCAGTTTCCCCACTGATGCAGACCCCGGGAGGCAACAAGTGGTCGCTCAAGGAAGTAGGTCCCTGCCATTCCCATGGGAGACCTCAAGTGTGTACCTGACTCCCAGCTTCAACTCAACCCAGTCCGGGCTATTGCATTTGGAAAGCAAACCAGAGGATGCATTCTCTCTCTCTCCTCTTCCAAGTAATATACTTATCATTTTATTTACTTGAAAGAAAGAGAGACAGAAAGAGCTCTTTCATCTGCTGGTTCATACCCCCACACATACTCACAATAGCCATGGTTAAGCCAGGCTACAGTCAGGAGCCCATAGCTTCCTGTGGATCTCCTGCATGGGTGGCAGGGAGTCAAGCACTTGAGCCATCACCTGTTGCCTCCCTGCTAAAGTGCATCCGCAGGCAGCTGGAATTGGAAGTGGAGTCAGCAAGCCTAGGCACTCCAATGTGACGTGATGGAACCCCAATCAGTGGCTAGGACAAATGCCTGCTCCTCCAAGAGAGTTTTTAAGTCTTAATGAACACAAAGCTGCTGTGAGCGAAGGTCTCTCTGTGGCTCCTTCTCACATGTGCACCTGCTAGTTCCTGGGCAGAAGTCACCCCAGAAAGCAAAGGTGGATGAGTAGACCAAGATGCCCATGAAGGAGTTCCTGCAAGCAGCAGGTGCCCCCTCCCCCTCAAACCCTCCCAGTGAGCAGTCTAGAGGAGCAGTCCCCGGGCGGCAAGGGAGCCGTTCGTTTTAAGGAATGTAATTTTGCAGCATCCCTAACTTGCAGATGCGATGAAGCATGACATTCCTCTATTTTATAGACTTAGAAACTTTGAGTGTAATTCCCTCAGCAGAAGAAACAATGAGCTGGTGTCAGGCAAAGACAGCTGCGGTGCCAGTAGCTGAGAGGCCCAATGCATTGCATCTTAAGGGCCCACAGAAAGGAGCAGCAGGAGAGCAAACCTCAAAAATGTCCAAGGTCACAAGATCAAGGTCAGCGGTCCTCCCACGGTCAATCTCCATTTCAGGAAATGGCAATCCCATCAATTCAAGTTGTCTTGAGGCATTTGGCACCATGGTTAAGAGCCCCTCCACCTTGGGTCACTTGCATCCCACGTGGGAATGCTTGGGTTCTAATGCCAGCTAGACTCTGCTCCCACTTCCTGCTACTATGCACCCTGGGAGGCAGCAGGTGGTGGCTCAAGTACTTCAGGTCCCTCCCACCCATAGGGAAGACCTGAATGGAGGCTCCAGGTCCTGACTTCAGTTGGCCCAGCCCTGGCTTGTTACAGACATTTGAGGAGTGAACCAACATATCAAAGATCTCCTCTTTCTCCCTCCCTCTCTCTCTTTGACTTTCAAGTAAAATAAACACATCTTCAAAACAAGTTCTGCCCCTATAATATGTACCTTTCTACTGTTTTTTAAAGATGTGCTTATTTATTTGAAAATCAGAGTTACAGAGAGAGAGAGAGAGAGAGATCTTCCATCAGCTGGTCCATTCCTAATGACTGCAATGGCCAGGACTGGGACAGGAATCTCTCCCATGTGGGTAGCAGGAACCTAAACACTTGGCCTCTACTCTCTTGCTTTCCCAGGCCAGCAGCAGGCTCCTGGATTGGAAGTGCAGCAGCCTTGGCACAAATTGGTCACAGGCAGCAACTTTACCCACCATACCACAACACCAACCCCAATATAATCATCTTTCACCTTGACTTTTCCACAAACTTTCTGGAGTACCCTCAGAGTTGGTAGTACATTGCCTATACACCATGCAGTACAAACCACCGTACACAGAACAGCTGGAGCCAGAGAAAGAGAAGTCATCTTCCTGAAGCTGATGAACGCACAGGAGGCAGAATTCCTAACGTTATGGTGCTATCCTGCCTCCCGGAATTAACCACATCAAAATGAAATCAGCCTAAAAGCAGATCATCCCTGCCATCTGTCTGCGGGCAATGGGACCAAACCTGGCTCCGCCTGAGTTCCTTTTCCTTTAGCATCGTCACGTTGAGCCCAGGTTCTGTCCATAATCGGAAGAGTGATACTTCCTTAAAGAAAGCCCCTTGTATCTCCACCACTCCTGGGGCAGTGTCTCCTGCTCCGATCACCTGCAAGAGTGGGAGGAAACACAGTGACTACCTGGCACAGGGTGCAGTGAGGTTTGGGTAGGGGCGGGAGAACAAGTACAAACCAATCCATCGGACCATCCACCTGATCCAAGGAGGGACTATCATTCATGCTCATTGTACAGATGGGGCCACTGCGGCCTGAGAGGGATTGGCTGAGAGTCTTCCAAACCTTATACTCTTCGTGCCCAATCTATATGTTATTGCTGTTCGCAAAATGTCAGTGACGCAGGCCATGGGGAGGGGGTTGGATGCTTAAAGGATTCTGCAATTGGATATGGCAGTTCTGATGGAGTCCTATGAGTCAGATTCCCCCCAAAATCCCCCCCCCCATTGAGTGAGAAACGAGCATGCCTATGACTTTGACCGTGAGAATGGGCTTTCGACAGTACTAACTTCAGGACTGCGTCTCAGATCTGGAAAGCAAGCTTCTCCAGTGGTGACTTAGAAAACCTAGCCCTGGCAGGTGCGGGGCATAGAGCTGGATACCACCCAGGACATCTGCAATTCCGACTGGAGTGCCTTGGGGTTCAAGACCTGCCTCCACTTCCAGTCCCAGCTTCCTGTTCGTGCACTCACTGCCACTCACAGGAGAGACCCTAGTGGAGCTCCTGGCTCCTGGCTTCCACATGGCCAGGCCCTGGTTGGTGTGAGCATTTGGGGAGTGAACCACAGGAGGATAGCAGGTCTCTCTCTTCTCTCTCTTCCCCTCTGCTTTTCAGATAAAAATGTAAAAAAAAAAAAAAAAGTTTAAAAAGAAATTATTTAAAATTTTAAAAAGAAAGAAATCTGATATGCATTACAGCCCATTTTCCAAATGGCAGGAGCAAAGGGCTCCTTCTGGAAGCGAGGAGAGGGGGAGGCCACAGGGAGACAGTGGCTTGTAGGTTAAGATGAACTCCATCCACAGAAGCTGAGCCGAGATGCTCCCAGCCCTGAGTTAGTGACCCTTGTACACAGCCCACCCACAAAACCCAGCACCACCATCCCTCCTTGGAGCTGCATGCCTGGGGACCCTAACCTCCCTCTCACCTTCCTGAGAACAGCCTGCCGCTGCACAGGAGACAAGCTGGACATGTGGTGGGAGCCGGCGCCTCGCAGCATCTGCCAGAGGTCCCTGAGTTCCATGCTGTGGAGGACCTGGGTGCCGACACCAGCAAGCAGTACGCCCATCTGGCTGGCAACGGAAAAGGACAGCACCTGGGAGAGAATCAGCCACTGGGGTGAGACTATGTTCAGGCCTCCCAGATGCTTGCCAAGGCCACCCACAGGCCAATTACAGGGATGCTGGGTGGCACCTGAGCAGGGCAGGTGGTGCCCACCCAGGCCTGCCTGCCTTCACTCGGGGAAGAGTCAGAAATGCAACACAAACTATGCAGTGAACGTACTGCTGCCTGGACTTGCCATAGTCACACCAGGCCGTGGTCACAGAGGGTGCTGGTCTAGCGGTTAAGGTGCCCACAGCCCTGCCCAAGTGCCTGGACTCCATCAGCAGCTCCACTCCCCAGATGCTCACGCACACCCTGGGGGCTGCAGGCAACCGCTCAAGTACTCAGGTCCCTTGCCATTCCGCGGGGAGACCTGGATTGAGTGTCAGGCTCCTGGCTTCAGCCTGACCCAGCTCCCATCACTGCAGGCATGTAGGAAGTGAATCAGCAGATGGGAAATTCTCTTGCTCTCTCTATCGCTCGCTCACTCGCTCGCTTGCTCTCACTCTCACTCACTCTTTGACCCATCCAACTAAATCAAGTGTTTTGATTTTCGTGCACAGCAAGAATTCCCACGTTAAAAATGCAGATTTGAGTTTTTCTGTTGTGTTGTGTTTTGCAAATCTCAACGTCAGGCAAGCCTAGACCCACATCTCCACCTGGCAGAAAGTAGCAAAGGCCAGGCAGCAACCATGCTGTATGAGGTGCGTCCTGGTTCTGTTTCCCCAGGCCCTAACCCCTGGCCGGGCCCAGAAGCTGCCACCTTTTTCACCTAGCAAGCATGGGCCACAGCAACACCCCAGGTTCATCCTTGATCTAATAGCTGATGATGAACAGCCCGGCACTGGCTGTCCTATCATTAATTACACCTGCTTAATTACACATGCTTTCCCACTCTCCGTTCAGTAAAAACAAATGGCTGGATGACTTTCCCTGTAATCAGGGACATGTGTTGGCCCCCCAAAAAAGATCACTTGAGTGATTCCCTATAGTCATTTCCTGCAGAATAGACAGTCTTACTGTTCCGCACCCCTCAGCAGACAGAGCTAGGGAAGACACAGGCTTGTCCAGGAGCAGAAGGGAACAGCATCTCTCGTTCACCTTGCGTCACCAGAAGACTGCCCTAACTCTGGCCTGGAGTCAGAAAGCCCAAATCAGCGGACCGTAATCCCAGGGCTGTGATGGAAAAGGGCGCAGGAGGTACAGAAAATGAGCCAGCTCCGCAGCCAGATGCCCTGGCCTCATCCAATCTGGGTCTCTTCTACATGACCCTGGCGATGCCCTGATATGCTCTGTGCTTCTGTGAATGACCTAGAAAGAGCAGACCATGACACTGAAGAACTCATAGGTCTGCAGGAAAGATTCGGTGGTCCGCCTGGCCCAGAACGAGTGCTTAGCCAGTGCTTGTTGCTATCCTAATGGAACTGATTCTGACATTACGTCCTCATGCGCCTGCTGGCACCCTGAGAAGTGGCTGAAAGAACAGGGCACCAAAAGGCTGACAACCGACATGTCTGCTATCTGGAGCCCTTTCAGCCAGCCCCAACTCAGAGACAGCCATTCCCAACAGAAACAAAGCCCGCTTCCCATCGCAGCAGGGGCATGGGGGTGGGGGGGGGGAGCAGCACGCACGTGGACCAAGGCTCCCGCTGTGCCATCCCCACAGGACCATCTGTCCTGACAGGTCCCTCTCTGCAGTGCGAGACTGGAATCAAACAGCGCCATCCCCGATCCCAAGCTGGGGAGGCGGATGCGTTCACAGGCTTGGGAACAGGCAAGACAATTCTGGCCCAGTGGGAGCCAATGCTGGGAAAGCTGGTGGCCTACTGTGTTACTGAGGAGCCAACCTGCTCGCAGTCTTTGCAGCAATGCCACGGGACAGGTGCTGTTGCTGTCCTCACTTCAGAAATAGGCACACGGGGCAAAGCTAAGTTCAGCCCATTGCCCAGTATTGCACAGCTGCGAAATCACACAGCAAAGATCAGAACTGAGTGAGTGCCTCCCCAGGCCTAATTGAAACAGGGTGCAGATAGTTCACCTGAAAGCTGGTGGAATGCACATTGCTCTGGACTTCCCCTACCGGTGGACACTGCAAACTGCTAAGACCTTACACTGTGAATCACCCAGGAGGCCTTTCTGCACCTCCCACCACCTTATCAGGGTCCCTGTGTCGCCTCTCCCAACAGAATGGACTCTGCCTGCTGCTCAAATGGATGATGCCTCGTTTCTAACCCCCTGCCCTCTGACCTAGCAGACTTTCCCCCAACTCTGTCTTCTTAATCACTTCCTACCATGCCACCCCCCATAAACTCTTCTCTAACCACTCCCCCTCTTTCTGCGAACCCTAAAACCTAAACTAAAAACCCAACAGAGCCTTGGGGGCGGTGGGTAACAGGTTGGATGAGGACATAAGAAAACTGGGGTTGAGTGTGGCCCTGGTCCAGCAGGTGGGATGAGTGGCCTTCTGACAGCAGCACCAGTGAGCCGGCTCTCACAAGGGTTACAAGGACATGCCAAGGTGGTGACGACCCATGAGGCAAGCCAAGAATCAGAATGAAACTTGCCTGGGGCAGCAACCTGCCCTTGAACTTGCCAGCCTTTAGCAGCAAGAACAAAATGTTCATCAAAGAAGTCACGTGTGCCATGGTGCTGGGCGATGGCAGCCCAGGCTGCTCAGCCCAGAGTCCTGGAACATGCTAGGAGACTCAAAAGTTTCAACTGACCTTCTCCTGGGCCAAGTACTTGGCAGCCAAGATGAGCAGCTGGCTCGGAGTCCAGCCCGAGACCTGACTGAGGGTGGCGATGGCGCCCTGCACGGCTTCCGGGGAGAGGGACTCCAGCTGCCTGTGGGTCAAGCCCACAACCGCGTCGGACAGAGACCCCAGGCTCTCGTTCAGGGTCTGGTTCTCCGTGGCAATGTCGAGCAGGTCGGCTTTGAGCTGCAAGGAGAACAAAAGGTGTGGGCGGTGGCATGAGCATGGCCTGTGGCGGCCTGACACCCTAGGTGGGGGGAAGAAGGGACTCCATTGCCCCCTCCCCCTGGGTACCACAGCAAAGCCCTGGAGGAGACCAAACCCTCTCCAACTCCCCCAAACCCCACCTCTAGCCATGGCTTTCCAGGAGTGAAAATTTCCTGGGGGCTTCATTTAAATATTAATTTGTTATCAAATCAACCTGAAAGCAGAGTTTTGCTCCTTCTGACTCCACTGAACTCTCCTAGCTTCTCTTCATCCAGTTGTGACCTTGAACTCTATATCCATATCTATATGGCCACTTTTTTTTTCTTTCGTGAAATATCCAGGGGCTTTTTCCATGATAATGTATGAGCTGTGTAAAAATAATTTTCAACAGTACGAGAAAATGAAAGGCTCTTGAAAAAATCCTACCTCATAAAAATAACTATGATTAGCAATTGCATGTGCCTGCTTCCAGGACTTCTCGGGCCCACAGACAGTACGTAATCTCTATGGTTGTCATGTGAACAGAAGCATGAATTTCTGTTCTCTGTGTTTCCACTTAAAATGATGTCTTTTCCTGGTCTGTACATTTCTGTGAAGGTTCTAATAATGAGGTTATTACAATATGCCTGCCCGGTTTTAGTCAGCTGCTTGCCGATTCTAAGACAGGTGATTAACCAGCCTCTGTGACTTCTGAGAAAAAAAAAAAATGAGGTTGGCGTATGCTGGACTCTAATACAGTAGTTTTATGTAGTTCTTCAAGATTATTGAATGTGACAAAGCTGGGAAATAGGAGATAACCACAAATCCTAATTGATAAAT
This sequence comes from Ochotona curzoniae, assembly GCF_017591425.1. NCBI lineage: Eukaryota > Metazoa > Chordata > Mammalia > Lagomorpha > Ochotonidae > Ochotona > Ochotona curzoniae. The sequence continues at coordinate 12,858,259 of NW_024465421.1, forward strand.
AATTCTCTTTATGACTTGAAAAAAAGGGAGATCACTTGGCGTTATGAATGTGCCCTGAATTAGATCATTCCACGGTTCAGAATCGATGTGAAATTAATGAGTGAGCCTCTTTTTTCAAAACTACATGAATGGATGAATAAGAACGCTCTGTTGTCTTTACGCCATGAGCCTTGATCTTGTCCCGGTAGTGGTTGTAGAGTTTCTGAGCTCATTACACAGTCTGTGTTCAGATGCTCTGTTCCAAATCCCGTCAGTGGCCAGTGCTATCTATATAGCTCTGAGACAACAGAGTAGAGTGATTGGCCAACGGCAGTGGTTCTGGTGAGGAACAGGCCAGGGGTGCTGATCTCTTTGGCACAAGTTAGCTGTTGGATAGTTGGATGGATTCTAATGTTGTAAGCCTACACGCCTATTCGCCACAGACAGGTTCACACAACTGCTGCCGGCAATGTTAAAATGATCACTAGGGGGCAGCAGAGTGAACTAGAAGAGCCGGATCCCAACATCCCATTGTTGAAAATGTTGGCCACTTTCCTTCCCTACCCCTAAGGCTGCTCCACTCGGAAAGGCAAACGAGCGGGCTGGACCAGTGGTTCTCAAAGGACGGACCTCGGCCAGCAGCAGCACCTGGGAACTTGCTAGGAACTCAGCCTCAGGTCCACTCCAGATTTGTGGGGGACTTGAGGCACAGAACCAGGCAACATACATTTTAACCAGTGGCACCCCAAAGTTTGAGAGCTCCTGAGGAAGATGAGCCCAAGGGTATTGCCAAATCATGATCCGGATTGCCACAGCTACCCCTAAGGCTGCAAATTACAATCCTTTTCCTATGTTTGTCTGAGCTTATTTGGGCTAGATATTTTGCCGTGAAAAATAAAAGCATGCATTGACTCAGATAAACGATTATGTCAAATGTGATTGGGGAGTTTGTATATGTGTGTATGAAAAATAATGAGGAATTGAAGATGCATTTGTCACCTATTTTCTGATATCACCTTTCAATTAAAAAAAAACTGCGTTGGCATTTAGCCTAGCAGTCAGGGTGCTGGCTAAGACATCCGTGTTGCACATCAGAGTATACCTGGGTGCAGCACCTGCTTCCTGACCACAGCGTCCACTACTGCAGGCCCTGGGAGGCAGCAGGGATGCTCGGGTGACAGAGTTCCGGTCCTCTAAGGGAAACCAGGACCGGTTTTCCACCCCAGACGGGGTCATTGTGAGCATTCATGAAGTGAACCACAAGTGGGAAATGTCTCTTCTTTCTCTCTTTCCTGTCTCTCTCCCTGCCTTGTTCCCTCTGTCCCTTCCTTTCAAATAAATAATTTTTAAAAGGATTTTTTCCTTACTTATTTGAAAAGCAGAGTTTCAAAGAGAAAAAGATTTCTTCCCATCTACCAGTTCACTCCCTGAATGACTACAGTGCCTGGGGCAGGACCAGGCCAAAGCTAGGAGCTTGGAACTTCATCAAGGTGTGCCATGCAGGTGGCAGTGGCCCAAGCACTGGAGCCATCTTCTGCTGATTTCCCAGGCACCTGAGCAGGGAGCTGGATTGGAAGAGCAACAGCCAGGACTCGAGTTGGCACTCCTATGGGACGCTAGTGTTGTAGCTTATGGTTTAACCACCTATACCACAATACCAGCACCATAAGTTAAAAAAAAAAAATTAACCGAAAAAGACTAAAAGAAGTGAAAGGAGAGGGGCAAAATAGAGACTTGAATAGAAACAAGCAAAGAGAAGTGGAAGAGGGAAAGTGAGAACCAGCCTGTATTTGCTGACGTGTGCAAAAGCCGTGGTCTGGGAACTCAATGAATGCCCCGAATCTAGGGTTCCCCATCCTGACTGCCCTGGAATCCATTGTGGCGATAATTCTCAAGCCACATCCAGACCCATGACATCCGGGTCTCTGGGGCAGGAAGCTGGCAAGGCCACAGGGAACACAGAGACGATGGTTCAGGAGCCGTGGCTGTCTCCATGTCTATTCTGCGGACCATCCAGGCAGCACCACCTGGAAGCTTGTGGCAGGTGCGGGGGTCTCAGGCCCCCTTCCCCAAGACCTCCCGACTGAAAGATCCTTCTGCATGTGTTAGCTTGAGACTGCTGCCGTGGCTTTTGATCTATTCCTGGCATGTGTGTGTGTGTGTGTGTGTGTGTGTGTGTGCGTTTCTGTGCCATTTCTTCCCAGGTTACCTGTCTTTTTGATACCCTCTGCTACAGTTGGATTTAGATCTGGAGAAATATCACGTGTGTTTCCTCTTAAAAGCCAAGCAAAGCTGTTCTCCCCATTGCTCTGGAGAGTAAAACTGAGGCAGGACACCTTGCAAGGGCCTTGTAGCCCATTGGTACCTTCTGCACAGCAGCCTGGAAGCCTCTCAGGTGGCCGCACTTGATCATCTGGTGAAGGAGGACTTGGGCCACGGTGGCATCCAGGGCCTCCAGATTATCGTAGAAACAAACCAGCAACCCCAACCTGTGCAGGAAGAATCAGAGGTGCCAGAAAGAAAGAAAGGAAGAAAGAAAGAAAATTAGAGAGCTTCCCCCAAAAAAAGTGCAAAGAAATATACAGTATAAAACAAGTAAGCATAGATTTCAATTTTTTTCGACAGAAAAAGCACTTCCCAACATTTAGCCAAGTGAAAATTACTTTCACCTTGGCAAAGATCCAATCCTGAAGATTTGAAATGTTCTGTGCTGGGAGCTGGGATTAGCACTTGTTAAGGTTCTGCCAGATGCCTGCCCCACCAGGGATTTCCCCTTTCCTGACCCCTACAAGTAGGAGGACCTCTTTTGGAGTACCCCCCTCGAGTGCATGAAGAGATGAGGGTCTGTTCAAAGAAGGAGCCGAGCCCTCCCTCCCCCACCACCCACCACCCAGGGGTCTTTGCAGCTCAGGCATTCTGAGCGCCTTCATCTTGGGGAACTGCTGTGAGGGTCGGGAGCCCACACTCCTTGCCTGTGCATGGTGGAGGTGTTCCTCACGTCAAAGCCGGAGGAGCTGACCCTTTCCAGCAATGCTCTGGCCTGCTCGGGCGTGATGTCATAGACGGTGTCCAGCTGCTTTGTGGCATTGTCGTAGCTGATGAACAGCCCCATCTGGTGGGAAAGGATGGGAAGGGCAGAGAGGAGGCATCGCAGTGGCCTGTGCTGTGCTGTGCCTCCCCGACAGCCCACGCCCAGCAGGTAGATCACTGTCACTAGTGGTCCTCGAGTGCTGCTCGGGTTTCCTCTTCAACGCAACAGCAGTTCAGCCAGGTGCTGCTGAGTCTGTAATATTCCTCACATTGAGCTTCTTGGACGCTCACCTCTGCACATCGCTTTCAGATTTGTTGGACTGAGGTGGGCGAAGGCGGTGCTCACATATTCTGCTTCAGGCAGTCAATTCATTTTGGGGCCTGGTGCAAAGCTCAACAGCTAAATCCTCACTTTGTAGACACTGGAATCCCATATGGGTCCTAGTTCATGTCCTGGTTGCTCCACTTCCCATCCACCTCCCTGCTTGTGGCCTGGGAAAGCAGTCAAGGGTGGCCCAAAGCCTTGGGACCCCTGTACCTGCATGGGAGACCCGGAAGAAGCTCCTGGCTCCTGGCTTTGGATCGGCCCAGCTCCAGCCATTGTGGCCACTTGGGGAGTGAACTAGCAGATGGAGGATCTTTCTCTGTCTCTCCTTTCTGTAAATCTGATCTGCCTTCTCAATAAAAATAAATAAATCTTTTTTTTAAAAAATCACTTTGAAGGAATGAGTCAGTTTATGCCCAGCTGCCAGGATTAGAAGGGTGTGTGTGCTCTCTGTAAGACAAAGACTTTGAAGCTTATATTCAACTCCATTCACTGTGCTGACGCATCCTCTGCAGCTCAGCCCCCTTTTGCCCGTGAGCTCCAAGCTCTTCCATGAGGTTCAAAATTATTTCCCCTCATATTTCTCACAGATCTCACATTCCACCTTTTGATGCACCGTAACACTGGGTTTCCAGAGGTTCATGAAATCTCTTTTATAGGACCGTGTTCCTTATCCACACCACGTTCCCTCTGGGGTTGGCACTCCGTGGCTTCTCTCCTTTTCTCTATCAGCTTTCAGATGATGAAAAATTGCAAATGGATGCTTGATCTTAGAAAAATCCCCCGGGAACCCAGAGTTCTCTCCAGTTTGAACTTCTGTCTTCATCCTGAACATCACTCAACATTGAGAGAGTAGATGGGTGCATTAATCCCTAGGGCAGAGGGCGGTAACGACTGGAAGATGTTTGAAATACTCGCAGCTTCCCAAGAGTCAAAAAAAAAAAAAAGGAAGCTAGGCCTGCCGCTTAGCTTTGTGCAAATCAAAACTTGGTGAGTCAGCTGGACCCTAAAGGGGTTAATCATCTGAGAAAATGCTTCTCTCCCTGACCAAGAAAAAGTCAGGACTCCTACTAAAGTCCTTCTGGGGAAAAAAAAAAAAAAAAAAAAAAAACAGAAAAAACAAATTGAAAAAAATAGCTTATTTTAGTGCCAAAATTTTGAGATCATCCCAAAAAATTCATGGATCATCCTTATTGTAAAAAACACTTTGCATGAATATCAAAACTTTTTGCACTCAAACAAAGTTTTTCATGTCCTATAGAAACTGTCATTACAGAGAAAGAGAAAAATCTTTCTCTGGTTCACTCCCAAAATGGCCACAACAGCCAAGACTGAACCAGCACAAAACCAGGAGCCAGGAAGCCCATCTGGGTCCATTTGAGTCATTTTCTGCTGCTTTCTAAGGCATAGTAGCAGGAAGCTGGATCAGAACTGGAGGAATCTGGATTTGAACAGGCACCCTGATGTGGGATGCTGGCAACATAGGTGGTAACTTGACCTGAGGCACCACAATGCCAGCTGCTTTCCAAGAATATCTTAAAGTGCTCTCACTTCACTTTTAGAAAGCTGAAGGCAGGGGCCAGCACCATAGTATAGTAGGTTAAGCCTCCACCTGTGGTGCTGGCATCCAATATGGGTGCAAGTTCTGATTGCTCCACTTCCAATCCAGCTCCCTGCTAATATTCTTGAGAAATCAGCAGGAGAAGATGGCCCAAGTGAGAGAGTCCCTGAACTCATGAGAGAGACCCAGAAGAAGATCCAGGCTCTTGGCTTTGGACTGGCCCAGCTCCAGCTGTTGTGGCCATTTGGGGAGTGAACCAGCAGGTGGAAGATTTCTTTTTCTATCTCTTGTTCTTCTTTCTCTCCCTCTAAACCTGATTTTTCAAATAAATACTTTCTTCTTGGATAGGCAGTTTACAGAAGAAAGAGAGACAAAGAAACATTTTCTCTATCCAACTGTTCACTCCCAAGATGGCCTCAATGGGTGGAGCTGAGCTGATCTGAAGCCAGGAACCAGGAGCCAGGAGCTTCCTCTGGGTCCCTCACACAACTGCAGGGTCCCTAAGCTTTGGGGCATCCTCTGCTGCTTTCCCAGGCCACAAGCAGCAGGCCACAGGAGCTGGATGGGAAGTGGAGCAGCCAGGACATAAACCAATGCACATAGGGGATGCTGGTACTTGGAAGTAGAGGATCAACCAATGGAGCCATTGCCCAGCCCCAAACTAATAAGTCTTTTTAAAAAGTCGAAGGCAAGCCTCAAACTCTCAGTAGGTGCCTCCAGAGGAGGCTGTATTTCAGGAGTCTCATGTCACTGAGTCAATGTGAGAAGAAGACAAACAGGCCAGCCAATACACCAAGTAACTTAGGCCAGGCACACTTCTCCATCATAAACTCTAGAGTTAAAATCCAATCATTGTAGGTGCCGAAGTATCTATTGATAGAAGAGCTATAAAAAGAAGTCATTACTATCCACATTGATTTTGCTCTGGCTCCATCTCCCAACGAAGGACCAGAACCCTGAGAGGCACTGCTCTTGGTCTTCGTTGAGTACAAAAGTGCCCTTAACTCATAGCCAACACTCTCCTCATATCATGTTTGTTCCCCTCCGTCCTTTCTGAATTGCCCATGGTTCTATTTCTCTTTTCTCAGCCTTCCTGTGCCAGAACACGATCCTGTGACTGACCGCTTGCAGCCGTGTTCCAAGCGTTCTGATTTGCAGGCGTGAGCTACACCAGGCTAAGGCGGATGGACAATGTCCAGGGCACCTATGGACTGGCAGACTGAAACTCCTGGACATTCAGTTTAGAATAAACCCTACCCCAGATATATTTGTACTGGGGCCATAGAGATACACTTCTCCAACTCACCTCTACGGGACTAATATTCATGATTTCTTCAAATGACAGGTGAACCATATATCTGCCCAAAATCCATAGGTTTTCTGCACTGACCCATGAAACAGAGGCATCTGGGAAAAAAAAAAAACAGTAAATTCATGATTATATAAACGAAAACTTGATACTGGAATTGACAGTCAACAGCATCCTCATGCCAGACTTCCTTTTTGCATTCATTGGTTCACTCTGTGATGCCTTACCGAAAACCCACCTGTGAGTCACTGTGCCACGCCTGGGCAGTGATCACAGCTGCCTCCATCCCGACCTGAGACTTCGTTACTTAGCTATATCATCTCTGGACCAGCAGCATCTCAGAATTTGCTAGAAATGCAGATTACTTTTTAACATTTAAGACCACAAAATATAAGGTGTGGTTTTTTGTTTAAGTTCAACTAGTTATTAAGTAACCTTGAAATATGTTCGACTCCCTTTTCTTACTGGCACTAATAATGATCCTCATGTTTATTCTTTATCACCATGCTATCCTACCAGAACTGAAACAAACCCTAACGCTAACCCTTCCACCAGAGGCACCCTACACATTCGCCAAAGCATTGCCTTCACGAGCCCCCTGGCCTCGTAGCATCTTCCTTGACCCTGCAAGAATGAGAGAGATGACTTAACAGTCTTGCCTCTCCCCACACAGAATTCCTAGAGGCTTCGCTTTGTCACTCTGTTCCAACTTCACAATTCTCCCTCAGTGAAGTGTCCGTGGGATGCTGGGGTCCGTGTGATGGGTATGGAAGACAGGAAGGTGTGGAGCTGGACTCCGGCAGTGGGACTTGTCACAACAGTCACATACAGGATGCAACCTCAAGTTTTCCTGAGCAGGAACTGGCCATCATCCCTCCCTAAAACATGCTGACTACATAGGATTTTTCTACTAAAACTCTGTCCGTTAAGACCTGCGGAAGCAGAGAGGCTGAGCGACTTTCCCAGGGTTATGCACTGGTGAGAGTCAGATTTCAGGGCCCGGAGTTTTGCTTAGCAGCGGTCAGGCTGCTGCAGAGGCCATTGACCACCCACCTATATTGAAGTGCCTGGGTTTGAGTCCCAGCTCCTCCCACCCTCCCTCTATTCCAGCTTCCTGCTAATGGAGATCTCTCCCAGGCAGCAGGTGGTGGCTTAAGGAGCTGGGTTCCAGCCACCTGTGAGAGAGACTCCTAAGGAATTCCAGGCTCTTTGTCCTACCTGGCAGAGGGAAATCATTCCACATGCTTAGTTCATTGGTCATTGTGTTATTTGGCATTCTCGATACCCAAATCTCAGCTTGATTCCAATTGCTGAAAAAGATTGAGTGGTATCCCCCAAGCTCAACCCCACTAGCTCTCTTTATGTTTCCTCAACACACAAAGCTCACTCCCAACTCAGAGATCTTTGCACCTGGAATGCCCTCTCTTCAGAGTCCCCCCCCCCCCATGACAAGATTCATCTCCTCACTGTGGTCTTCACTCAAATGTCACATGTTCCAGAGGTCTCCCCAATTTCTCCATTCAGCACTTGGCAAAACGTAGCCCGAAGGTCAAACCCAACCTCCCTGCCCCGCCCCCCGCCCCACATGGCCTGTGAGCCAGAAATGGCTTTTGTATTTTTAAACCGTTGAAAGGAAAATCAAAAGAAGAAGATCTGGTGACATGTGAAAATGATATGAATTTTGAGTTTCAGTGGCCCTAAGTAAAGTTGTATTGGGACACAGCCAAGTCCATTCATCTGTTGTCTCTGGCAGCTTTGGGCTGAAACTTCAGAGTTGAAGAATTGACGTGGAGACTTCAGGCTCACAAAGCCTAAATTATTCAACAGTGGCCATTCGCCAGGAGCTGAATGCTTTAGTCTAGCCTACAGTAGTAACCCTTTCTATGGCATTTATCAATTTTATTTTCTTCATAGCTACCACTGTATAAATTCTCTCTCTCTCTCTCTCTCCCTCTCTCTCTATCACTCTAAACCAGTAGATCCATGAAAACATGGATCTTTTCTCTTCCCTTGCACCCTCAACTGTTCACACAGAATTGTCTTTGTAAAAAGTGTTTAAACATCCATTCAGTTTGTTACTGATATTAAAGATTTAAGGAATTGATGTCATTTGGGCAGTCGCTAGCATTACTGACATGCAAAGCCATTCTATGCCATCTTTCTCTCTCTTTTCTTTCCAGCTGTTGTAAAACACACAAACTACAAACCTCCCACCTTACCCACTTTCAGTTTCACCATTCAATGGCATTCAGTACATTCACCCTGTGTACCACCATCACTACCACCCATTGACAAGAACTCTTACCGTCTTGCCAAACTGAAAGCCTGCCATTCTTCTAATTTCTGCCTCAATGAACTTAGATTACTCCAAGACATAAGTGGCTCAAAAAATAAACATCTACCAAATACACAAAACCTGACTCCTTTCAGCTCAGCCCTGAACTCCTGTGCTTTATTGCCTAGATGTTCTAACAAAACCAGCCTGTCCCACTTCAAGGCAGATATTTTCTTAAGGATTTTGAATTCTAGGCTTTAAAAAATTGTCAGCAAATCTAAAATATGACTAAGAAACCAGCACACATCATTGATTGTAAATTAACGGGGCATCCTTATCTGAATGGAGAGACTAGCTGGGACTTGAATCCAGGCACTTCATCTGGGGATGAGGGTGTGCCAACAGTGGCTTACCCACAGCACCAAACACCTGCCCTGTCCTATCCCAGCAGTCACATGAATCCTTTCTGGAAGTGAGGGAGGAGGGCGGGTAAAAAAAAAAAAAAAAAAGACATAAACACACAAGAGGCAATGAACTCAACCCCAGTTTCCAGAGATGCAACCCCTCTTTAGAGGACAGGCCACCCCCCTCCAGAAAGGTGAGGCCACCTCAAAGCACACACTCACCTGTGAAGTTGGAATACAGCTTTAGAACCCCTGCCATCCAGGAGTACAGGGCTCTCTGGCCACGAGCCGAGGTTTGGTCATAGACATCTTTGAACACTGCAGAGCTAAACAACGCAAGCAGGGCCATCAGCTCGTACCAGCCCACAGCAGGGAAGCCCAAAGCTGGCTCCTCTCAAAACCCTTCCCACTCCTTTGCTCTAAGTGGCCATTTTTCATCTTCCAAAGAGTGGTTTATATATACTATTTTTTACTTCCTCAACCTCTTGATCCTTTTTAACAGGAAAAAAAAGGGGGGGGTGGATAGAGGGAGCAGATGGGAGAACACATTCAAATCATTTTCTTTTAAAAAAAAAGTCAAGTCCCCACGTCTCAATGTTCAATGAAGCCCCTGCTGGTCCTAAGAGGGGAGGCTCAGGTTGGTATCACTGTCTGGAACCCACACTCAGCTCCTTTATTTTTTTAACTAAGAAAGAAAGTCGCACGCTCAGAGCCTTGGCCCTATGGATCCATTGTCCGTGCCTCCTCAAAAGTCTCGTGCCAAAATCTCTCTCTCAGCCCCCTCAGAAATAATTTTTAGAAAATAAATATTACGATTAAGCAGAATGAGTTGCTACAAAGGAATATAGGTGATGATAAGACAATGACCAAAATAAAATGTGAGGATGGGAGCCGCCTGACTGGAATTCGAGAACCAGTCTTAGTCTCTCTAACGCAAGGGCTGCTAAGCCTCAGCTCCAGACTCCAGGTCAACCCCTGCCTGCCCGTGTCAGACGTCGCCTCAGCGAGCTGTCTCCCGCTGGAGCTCCCACAGCGGCCCCTGGTGGGCGGAGTGTGCAGTGCCGCAGGCGGGAGGCCGCACTCACAGGTTCTTAAAGACGTCCTGGCGCAGGTCCCGGGGCAGGCGCTCCGCGATGTCCGGCTGCAGCAAGCTCCCCGGGGACCCGCTCAACATCTTCCGCAGGATCTCCACACACTCCAGGGGGTTCAACACCTGGAAACACCTCTCCAACGTGACGAAAAACAAGCTGCGGTTCACTCCGGGGCTCTGCAAGGCTTGCTCTCGCATCCCTCCCAAGTCTATGACCACCACATCGTTCAGGTTCTAAAGGAAGGAGGGAGGCCCGGGGTCACCGGGAGAGCCGCCTCTCAACTTGGAAGAGGCGCCTGAGAGGAGTCACGAACTGCACCAGCGGGGACGTCCAGAATCAGTGCTTAGCCACAGAGAAGGTTCTAGAACATTTCATCACCTGCAGCAAAGTTAAGGCTTTCTCCTGCTCCACCTACCATGGGCCACTTCTCACCTCTCTTAATGCATCTCAGACTAACTTCAGCCCCGTTCCTTCTTCTAGTGAAATCCAGCTCCTCTTTAAAGTCAAGTTCAGCCGTCTGTTCCTGGGGAAAGACTTCTCTGATCCCCTTCGTCATTCAACACAGATCTCCCTCCACTCAGAGCTCCCAGATCATCCCGAGCCCAGGTCTGGTAGTCTGGTATAGGTGTGCCTGTCCTGCCTCCAAGCCCATAATGCTCAACTCTGGCTGCACGTCAGAATCGCCCGCGGTGCCTCTTAAAGTACTAACGTTCTGCACGTGTATCTAGAATTTGATGCAATTGGCTCAGGCTGGAGCCCTGGCAGCGGGTCGAATGGGCTTGCAGGATTGAGCCCTTGGAGACTCAAGCCATGTGCATCATTGAGTACCTAGAAGACGCAGAATAGCAAGAAGGAGAGAGAGGGAGGGAGAGAAAGATACCGGTAGGGAGCAACGCGGTAGCCTAGTGGCTAAAGTCCTCGCCTTGAACGTGCCTGTATACCATATGGGCGCTGGTTCTAATCCTGGCGGCCCTGCTTCCCATCCCGCTCTCTGCTTGTGGCCTGGGAAAGCAGCAAAGGACAGTCCAAAGCCTCAGGACCCTGCACCCACGTGGGAGACCCAGAAGAATCTCCTGGCTCCTGGCTTTGGATCAGCACAGGTCTGGCTGTTGCAGCCACTTGGGGAGTGAATCATCAGACAGAAGATTTTCCTCTCTGTCTTTCTTCCTCTCTCTATATATTTGCCTTTCTAATAAAAATAAATAAATCTTTAAAAAGAAAAAAAAGAAAGTTACAGGTAGGTAGTCAGGAAAGATGCTTTGAAACGTTGAAACCTGGAATGCTGACAGCTTCAGTCACAAGTTGTCGATGATTAAACAGAACAGAAGAGAGCATGGAGGTTGCCTTAATGTGGAACAGAGTTTCCCAAAAGGAGTCGGATCAATATCTCTACACCTCTGCACCTCACCTGTCTGGGTCCCAAGGACTTGGTGGATCTTGGAGGCCTTGCTCTATGATTCTCTTCTGTCACTGACCTCATTTTGTGGGGGGTTACTGTGTGTTCCCTCCAAAATGGGAAGCCACTTGAGGGCAGGCACAAGGTTCTGTGCCCACGTGCCATGGTGCATAGTACTTACTCCGTGGGTGTTCACTGAACTCACTCTCCAAAGATGCCCAGCGTCTCGCACTTCCTACTGCCTATATGAACAGGAATGACAAGTTTGCTTATCTGAACTTTGGAGAAAATCTAGGCCTAAAACTCCCGGAGAAGTTGAGAGAGGAAGGATGAAGGAAGAGACCAAAAAAAAGGGCCCAGGCCTGGCTCAAGCTCAATTCAATAATTCAATTCCACAGAGACTACCAAGCCCTAGATGTCCCCCTAATTCCGGGATGCAGAGGACACCTCACCACACGGCCTTTCCCGTCCTCTGAGAGGTACTTCATGGCTGTGTGGAACTGCTGCACATCCGTATTCCTTAGGTCTTCCAGCAGCTTCTGTGGCTGGTACAAATGCTGCTCCAGGTGGTTCTCCATTGCTGCCTGGACACAAGTGTGAAAGAGTAGGTGAGGATGCAGAGAGCAGCACGCGGTCAGCACCATGGCCAGCAGCCTGGTCCACTTCCCTGTAACTCCCAGCAGCAACCTACAGGTGGGTTTGGTTTGGCCAGCTCCAAAACACTTCTGTTTTTGTTTTTGGCTGTCAACAGTGAAAAGTCAAGGAATTCATTACAAACTCCATATCGCAATCTTCTCTTGGGAAATGATAAAACTGGGTCACACCAGGAATGAATTCTTTTTTGGATGATTGTCAGCAAGGCAGTGGCGACTGCCCACTGAAATAGCTCTCTGAATCAGCACAGATCCAACAGTCACAGCCGGCCTGGTCCCTGTAGGTGATGAGAACTTCACAGCCAAAGAAGGTGGAAGACAGATGTAGCAAGTAGAGTCTCCACCTGCCAACGCTGGCATGGGATGCCAGCGCTGGTTTGAGTCCTAGCTGCTCCATTTTCAATCCAGCTTCCTGCTAGTGTGCTTGGGAAAGCAGTGGAAAATGGGCCAAGTGTTTGGGCCCCTGGATAGAATTTCAGGCTTCTGGCTTTGGCCTGGCACAGCCTCAATTGTTATGGTCATTTAGGAAATGAACCAGTAAATGGAAGTTCGATCTCTCTCTTTCTCACTCTGCCTTTCCAACCAATCAATAAATCTTTCAAAAATAAGTAAAAATGGAAACAACAAAGACATATGTCGGAGCTTTATTCATTGTTAAACCAGATAATAGTTGTTGAGTACCAAATTAATACTCCTTTAATTATCTATGCTATTCACAATATAATGGTGAAGACATAACAAACCACACTGAGTTAATTGCCATGCTGAAAAGACATGTGCTATCCAGCTTGCCTGGGCTCCACTAAGCCCCTCGTTAAGACAAATATCTATTACTACCTACCAACATGATGTGCTGTTGTCCTCCCGTTAGCAAAGTTTAAAGGGGAGAAAGTATTTCCTAGATCTGTGATTGAAAGATTGATAAGTAAATCCAAACATCTACTCTCCTGGTGTTCTTTTTATCAATAGAATTCCTCAAATTTTAGCTACATACACAGCTGCCTATTGTGAGAAATACCTACAGCCAGTGGCCCAATGAAAGCTGAGCAGAAGGAACTATGTAACTTGCAGGTCACATCTCTAGAAGAGAAGATACTTAAGCATAACTTTCCCCTTTCCACCAGCCCCCTGGCTTGCAGAAAAAAAAATGTGCTATTTCAACTTTCTAGGGGATGACAGAGTGAGAAGATAAAAGGACCTCCTGCTTCTGAATGGCTTTGTAAGATACTACGTTTTTTCCTCTCTGAATCTCCCACTCAGATCCATGAGAAAAACAAACAAAAAAAATCCCCACTACATTGCTTGAGCTGCTTTGGGATGTCTTTTTTTAATGGACATCTCAGCCTGAACAGGAACACAGCCTGGCTCCATTAGAGGTGATAAAACAGGAGAGAGACAAAAGATCATTTGGCATAATTCAAGAAAAAAAATGTGGAAGAGACTCTGTTCTTAATGCGAGCACAGGCAGTCTCACTTCTCCAGCTACCTGCACCCTGGGTTTGCCATCTGTAGGCACTGAGATGGAAGTGCACAGGTAGGGCTCAGGTACCTACCTGCAGGCTGGGGATGGTGAAGGCAGCATCCCGTGAATGCAGGTAGGCCAGGACTTGGTGGGACAGGTCTGCCGTCCACACATGGGAGCTTCGGTTGAAGACAGACAGGAGAAAGTCACAATGAGAGCTTCTCCTTCAAGCAGTATTGCACTAGCCATGCCACCAGGGGATGGGAACTCAAAGGGAATGCTGAGAAAGCCAGGCACGGTAGGAATCCAGTGCTTGCAAGTAGGAGGTTATTAGCTTGGGACAGCAGTAAGGGGGTTTCCAAATCTAGAAATCTGCCTGGATCCCATTGTCTTAAAGACAGTGACCAGATTTAGAGCTAGACACGATATTCCAACTCTTGTATTAACACACTAGGACAGGCAAGATGCAGCACACCCCACAAGAGAGTAGAAAGGTAAGAATGTGGACTCCAGGACCCAACGCAATAGCTTAGCACTGAAGTTCTCGCCTTGCACACCCAGGATCCCATATGGGCACCGGTTCTAATCCCGGCAACCCCACTTCCCATCCAACTCCCTGCTTGTGGTCTGGGAAAGCAGTGGAGGATGGCCCAAAGCCTTGAGACCCTGCACCCACATGGGAGACCCGGAAGAGGCTCCGGGCTCCTGGCTTTGGATTGGCTCAGCTCCAGCCTTTGCGGCTACTTGGAGAGTGAATCATCAGATGGAAGATCTTCCTCTCTGTATATCTGACTTTCCAATGAAAATAAAACAAATCCTTAAAAAAAAAAAAAGAAGAATGTGAATTCCAAATCTGGATTTCAACTTGAGTTCTAACTCTCAAGTGGAATTTGATGAATTTGCTTGTGCACAAATTCCCCTTTTTGTGAAATATGGCTTAATGTCGTAAGGTTGAAATTTACTCATACATGCAGAGTGCTTAAAACAGTGTCCAACATATAGTCAATACTGATAAATAACCTTTATTAGTCCCAGTTTTGTGACAAATAAATAGATCAATGGATTCACTAACTAGTTAATTAAATATTTACCCTGAAAAAGTATACTACTTTTTCAGGGTAAATATTTATATACTTTTTATATTTATATACTTTTTCAGGGTAAATATTTATATATATATATATATATCCCAATTATCCACTGACATTATCTTCAGGTTCACAACCTCTGTTACAGAGTGAGTCCTTGATAAATTTTGAAACTTGCATTACAGCAGAAAAAGCAATACATGTTTTTGGAAAGTGTGTGCTTTGATTGACACTTATAATTAAGAGATTTTCATTAAGAATCTTCATTAAAAATCTAACCCATTTCTACTACCACCCCCACCCCGCCCCGGCTCGGCAGGGTGGGTTACCTTTGAAACTGCATGAAATCCAGCAATGCTACAGTGGGAATAAAACGAAAAAGACAACTTAAAAGGGAATCATTCGAGCGAGGCCACAGCTGCATTCTGTGTGGGATCCTTAGAGGACGCACGTGGGGCGGAGTGGGGACATTACCATTCAGATAGCTTCCCTCTATTATTTCTCCCTAAGAGGCAAAGGAGATAACATCAAGTATAACATTCAAAAGTTGGCAGTTCCAGGGGAGGGAATTTTGAGAAAAGGAAACGTGGAACACTCACCGCCATTTTCTGCAACAATGGATGCAAATCTGTAAGAAAGCCACGGGATGTGTCATTAGAACTGAATTGTGTGACCTTCAGAAATCCAATTACGAGTTTTGAGAAGAGCCTACAAAAAAGTGACTGGGGGGAAACTTTTATTGAACTTTAATTACACCTGTGTTGTAAGGAAAACGTGATTTGAAAAACCCTGTCATAATAATTCTGAAAATCTTCCTATACACCTGTACACACACACACACACACACACACACACACACACACACACACACACACTCACTCACACACTCACACTCACACACTCACACCAGGACACCCTAAGGCATCAGGTACCTGAGTTCATCTAGCTCACTACAACCATAAAATGTGTGGAAATCAAGGAAGGGGATTCCTGCCCCGAGACTCACCCTGCGTGGAACTGGAAACTCCACGACTTGCCACCCCATGGCTCAGAAAAAGGAACAGCAAAAGGGAGTCTATTGTGGGTTCCTGGGACATTTGCCTGTAACTGATTGAAACACAGAAGTGAAGTGACTCAGGTTTGTTTTATTAACAAATGTATTTGAGAACAGAAAACAAAGACAGACATAAAATCCCTTAAGTTTTTAAAAATAATATTTAAATCTCATCTGTTTTGCCCCATCTAAGTCCCTACCCTGGCATTACTATAACGGCCTTTTATATTCTTACCACTGTCATGCCATTCCCCTCAATCTAAGAGAAGTGGTTCAAACCATCGACTCTCATATATCTGACAAAATATTTATACCCAGAATGTACAAGGAACTCTTACAACTCAGTGAAAGGGTACATCAGATAAATAGAGAAAAGATACCAAGTTAAGCTTCATAAAAATAGATGTACAAATGGCCAGTGAACCCACAAAAGGTGATCGCAGCATTAGTTAGCAAGAATAGACAAATTAAAACCACACTGCAACTATTACCAAATCACAAAATGGCAAAAAAAAAAAAAAAAAAAAAACACAAAACACTAAAATACTGACGGCATCAGATGTCAGTGATGATGTAGATGGGAGCTCCCCTACGTCACTGCTATAAACACAGCTGCTTATAAAGAACAGACATATGCTGGAGGAATGCCACTTCTAGCTTTTCAGATTTCGCATCGCTACCTCTAACAGCTCCATCTTCGTGTTAGACTTTCCATTTGTCACTAAGATGCTTATGATTTCTCTACCTACTTGGACGTAGAGTGTATTGGTAATCTTCATCCTATTCTCAATCTTTTGTGCCATTCTTGGCCCAGTTCCTGCCCCATTGCATTTTCCCCCTTGGTAATCAAGCCATATTTTCCTGTAATTTTTTGATTGGGTGCTGGACAAATTTATATTGCCGGTTACTGGATTTTGTATTGCTTAAAATACTTCTGGGGTTTGTCCTGAAATGCAATTCAGTTCATTGAAATCAGTTTCGCTCTTCCAAGGCGTGATTTTTAGATTGGTTACGGAAGGTCTGAGGTGGGTTTCAGCTTGGAGCCAACGTGGCCTATTGTTAAGGTAATTCTCTTGTAAGTTATGGCCATCATGTGTGCATTTGGGGAGTGAAGTAGCAGGGGAAGGTCTCTGCCTCTCTGCTTGACTCTCAGATAGATTAAATAAATAAATATGTGCCTCTCCATAGAAAAAAAAAACCTTAAAAGATGTACCAGACACTTGCCACTTGCAGCATATGTATTTAACTTGGATTCTGATTCAAGTCTCTATAAAAAATGACGACAACTGAAGAAACATGGACGCTGCTTGGATCGTTAGAGATTTTAGAGAATTCTTGTTAATATGTGTAAATTTGGTGGCGGAATGGTGGTTCTGGGTTACAGGAGGAGAGGCAGCAAGCTACAAATCATGGCCCACATTTACACACGGTCTGGCTTTGTGAGATAAAAATGACTTTCATATCAATGAATTCATTAGAAAAATCAAGAAGCCAGCCGTTGTAGCACAGCACATTAAACTGCCACCTATGACAACCAGAGTACTGATTAGAGTTCCAATTGGTCCACTTCTGATCCCACTTCCTGCTAATACACTTGCCAAGCAGTAGATGATGGCCCAAGTATTTAGGAGCCTGGCAGCCACGTGGTAGACCAGGATGGAATTCCAGGCTCCTGGCTTTGGATGGCCCAGCTTCAGCCACTTCAGTCTTTTTGGGTAGCGAGCCAGTAGATAAAAATCTCTCTCTCTCCCTGCTCCCTCCGTCACTTTGCCTGATAAATAAAAAATATTTCTTAAAGAATCCTATTTCTTGACACACAAACATTTCATGCAGGTAATTTTAATTTTAGGGTCCAGGAATAAAGTTGTTTTGGAACCCACCTGTGCCCCTTCACCGAGGCAGGCTCTCTGGCTACTTTTGTGCCATAATGGCTGAGCCAAGTCATTGAGGCACACACACAGTTTAAGTTCATTGCAAGGTGGCCCTTTAAAAGAAACATTAGCCACTTCCTCTGTCAGAGCCACCTGCTTATACACTTACAACACAAATTATGTGATATCTGGGATTCCCTCCAAAAGAACACTGGAGTTTTAGGTGGTGGGAAGAGACCAAGCATGGTCATGCATGGCTTCACTCCAGCTGACTCTGAGGAGGCCCCAGCCCAATTACATGACATCACCCTCTTACACTATTAACAGGAATGCTCTGCACTAAAAGGAACCCCATCATGCACACCCATGGTCTTTTGCAATTATCTGATGGACGTGCCAGTCTTGTTCAACACATGCATCCCTGGTGTTGCCTTACCTGCTTTGCAAATGAATTGTTTTCTCCCAAAGAGACCTCCACAACCAGCTTGCAGAAGCAGCTGTGCTCCTTTTACTGCCCAAGGCAAAAAATTAACCATGAACTCTCTAGACACCAAAAACTGCACCTGCTAGCAGACGGGGTGAACCAGAACTCAAAGCACCCTGTAGGTACTTGCCTTCTGCGTCAGAAACATCACCCTGGAACTGGCCCAAGAGGGGCCACGTGGGAGATGTAAATGATAAGAAAACTTATGCATAAATTTAGATGATTTTTTTTCTACAACGAAAGAAACTCATCTTTTGATTCCATTTTCCGTGAACTTTTTGAGGTCTCCTGACTCTAACAATAACTCTTCCTGGCTTGGCGTCTCATTGGCCTTGGGGAAGCGTTGGCTCTTTCTCCTTCCCCTCCCTCTGGTCAGCTGCCCTCGATATTGGGCTCATTCACAATCCTCCAGTTTCCCAGACAATGAGGTTTCTTGTGCTTATTGCTAAAGTCCCCTTATTAACCCCGCAAGAGAGGTTTCTGATTACAGAAACAAATGCTCTGCTTTCTACTACCCAGAATGTCTTCATTCCAACAAAACCCCAGCCCATCCAGCCAGCTCAGGATCTGGTGTTAATTAAAAGCCCTTTAAGGTGATCTCTTTTAGCAGATTGGCCAAAACAGTTGAAAGGACCAAGCAGGGCAGTAGCGACACGAGGATCCGATAGCTTTCTGCACCTCCTACCTCTTACCCACCCCAGACTACAGGGCAGGTGGAAAAGGCAGGTAAGGATTCTTTCAGTGAAACCCAAAATGAAAACAGCAACAATAACACCAAACACGAAATAAACAGTTCTCCCAAGAAACAGAGTTTGGATGAGGCTCTCAGGAGCATCCCAGGACACACAAATGTCCACATTAAGACAGGAAAAGCAAAGATAGACCAAGGCACTCTTTGGGTAGGAGACTTTGATCTCCTATGAGTTGCTAAGAAAAGCCCCTCATGCTGCAACATCCTCTCCCAGACTCAAACCAACAATTCATGATTCCATGCTAGATGGCTCCATTTAAGATCTCTATCATGTCAATCATCCACAAGAGGTTAATCATTTATAATCACCTGGGATGGTCAATGTTCCCTTTATCACTGTTATTGGTACTGCCTATAAACAACGAAGACCTAATCCTCACTGTACCTACATTAGGGCCTCAGGATACAAGAATGAACCTACAACGAAATGTCAGTCTCCTGCATGACTGGGAGACACTCCAGTGGAAGCATGACGGACTGGGAAAATTCATGATGGACACACATTATGAACCTACAGGGGAGAACAAAGAGGAGGGAAGGGAATTTGGGGAAGGGGGAAGGGAGAGCCCACTGCCAACTACATTATATCAAAAAAAATTTTTTAAGTACAAAAAAAATAAATAAATATATAGGTTAAAAAAAATCTCTATCATGAACACATGTGTATGAACAGCCAAACACTAACTGACAGATTTCCCCACGCCTCCAAAATATTTGTAAATATGTTTCATGATTACTAACGTGAACTTGGTGAGCATCATTGGCTTGGGGACCAGCCAGAAGTAACTGGATTCAGTTCTTTCACACACTCCACTGCTGCAAGGAGCCCACTCCCCGGGGGGAGCAGAAATGAAGCAGGTATGTACTTTACGGGTGGGAAGCACAGACATGCCCCTCCTCTTTCAGCCTCACAGAGCAAACAAGAGGCTAGGGATTCAACAAGGAAAGAAAGGGGTGAGCAGAGAGAAAGAAAGAGAGACCACTGGGCATTAGCCACATGCCACACCCTTCCTTTCCCTGACTCTCCCGTCAGCCCTGAAGTCACATTTCACAGAGAAGGTCGCTAGGTGCACAAAGGTCACACAGCACACAGAGAGCTCCCAGGGGGATGCTCCAGCCTGCCAATGCACAGTGAGTCATTCACTGCCTCAATTCATCCCTACCAACTCCTTGAGGCAAATGTTAACCGCTACCTTCCTTTCACAGAGTGGCAAAAGCCAGAACTAAGTGATGCCACGTGCTTCCTACCTGTGCTCCGCAACCTCCCTGTTTACTGCCAGTGTCATCCTGGAGACAGGAGCCCCCGCTTGAATTGTGGGCCATCTATCACTAGCTATTTGCCATGGGGGCCAATGTCTTTGCCTCCTCTGTAGTGTAGGGAGTGAGCGTGGTTCCAAGGCACACTCGGTGGGTTATGTTTTGCCTACCGTTTTCCCAGCTCTTCCTCTCAACACCTGGGGGTAGATACTACTTTCTTTATGCTGCAATAGGTAAGTCTGGAGCCTGTGCATTTGATCTGGCAATCATGACAGCATCTGGAACATCTGCATTGCAGGTCAGCGTGCCTGGGCCGAGTGTGGTCTCTGCTCTCCATGTCAGCCTCCTGCTGATGCATGCCTTGGGAGGCAGCAGGGTCCAGGTGTTCTGGTCCCTGTCACTCAAGTGGGAGACCTGGACTGGGTTCCTGGCTCCTGCCTTTATCCTATTAAGGACATCTGGGGAGTGAATCCATGGTGGGAAGATCGCTCTCTGTCTCTCTCTCTCTCTCTTTCCTCTCTCTCTCCCCTCTTTTTTCTAAAACCATTTGGGGGATCAGCGTTGTGGCTGCCACCTGATTTGAACCCTGGATGTTCTGCTTTCGATCCAGCTCCCTAAAAATGTGCTTGGGGAGGCAGAAGAAGATGCCCAGAGTTTGGACACCTAGATGGCATTCCTGGCTCCTGGTTTCCCGTTAGCCTAGCCCAGCCATGGGGACCATTTGCAGAATGAACCAAAAGATGATAGATTTCTCTCTCTCTCTCTCTCTCTCAACTCTGCCTTTCAACTAAAAATAAATAAATCCATACAAATGAATTTTGAATAAAATACATAAAGAACAAATCCCAACCAAAACTCAGTGAAAAGTAGCCATAATGACTAGTATTGATCTATCCTTTTTTTTTTTTTGCTATTATTATTATTACTCAGCAGACATCGCTGTTATTAGTATTATAATTAAGCTTTCATCCTTTCCATCAAGGACTCATCTCCCCCCCCCCCCCCACACCCCATGGATGCTTCCACCCCAAGAGCGCCTGTGTCCAGCCACTTTGCCGGCTCTTCCTCTTTCTCTCTACCTCGCAACTTCACGCCCCTTCTCTGGGGGATAAGCAGAGAGCCCCTAACCCAGTGCTCTGCCTCGCGGCTCCCCCGCCCGCCCCATTCCTCCTCGCGCGCCTCACCTGTGGTTCCCCGGCTCCTCTGCACTGAGTCCCCGCGCAGGTGGCGCGAGGTGGGGCTGCGGGACACCCAGGGCGCGCCCAGCACGCAGCCTTGCCGGGCCCCGGGAGGGTGGAGGCAGTGGCGGGGCTGCAGCAGGCTGCGGCTCTGTCACCTCCTCCCTTCTGAAGTCCCAGAGAGAAACTGGGCAGAGGGAGCAGCAGGCAGAGCAGTTCCCAGCAGAGGGTGCGTGCAGGGCGCAAAAACGCGCTCTCCTCACAGGTCCGGGACGCAGCAGCGAGGCAGGCAGCCTTAGGTCAGAGCACCAACGACCTGTAAACTCATTCCATTTGGATCTGGCTCCCAGCCTGCCGTTGAAACAACGATCGTGCAATCTGAGCAATGTACTAATGATGGTGTTTTATGATTTGGCTTTTTAAAAGGTGTGCTCGCGCAAAGGGGCTGCTTATCTTTTACAAACATTTACAAAACCGAGCTGATGGGACCCTGGGTTTGCTGGGCGGTGGCGGGAAGAGAGGATCAGCAGCCATCTGTTGGTAACTGCAGAAAATACTGGGGCAGGCTCATCATTGTTTTCCAGGTGCGCTGTGTCTTTTACACTAAAAGATATTTTAATAGTAAAATCTATAGATGTACACACACACAGAGTGATAGGAAAAGATCCACATTAAGTGTCTGCCAATCAGGAAATAATTAATCCCTCAACTCCGGGTGATATGGCCATTAAAAATGATCACGCACAAAGAGCATATATTTGCAACACAAGGAAATGATTTTACATCCAAAAGCCAAACAGCAAGTAACATATATGTGTGCCACGAACTTTTGTTAAAACGGGAAGGACAGGCATTAAACTGCGAGGTTTGCGTGGTGGGGTTCATGCGTCACTCTGCTTAATGAAAACGTAATTGTGGACTTGTGGTCAGTCTCCTTGCAATCCTTATTGTTTAATGAAACACATCTCATTTCCAGTGACTTTTTAAAGCAGTTATTGAGCTGCCTAATGTGGACAGAGGCAAAAACTAAGCATTCTCTTTAGAAACAACCAGTCATGGTGTCCTGATGCCCATGCATCAGTCATTCAAATAACACAGGCGTCCGACATCCTCTGCAATGCCCATGCTGTCCGCAGGCGCTGGCTTTAGGCCCCTGCCCTCAAGCCCTCAGGGGTAGGAACGCGTTGGGAAATAGCTTCTATCCCCTGACAGCTTTTGGTGCCAGAATAGGGTGTCTGACTTTCACGTGATTCATCTTGGAAAGTGTCTAGTCGTGCTTTAGTGTTGAAAAGTTCATCGTTCAGGCACACACCGTGCCTGCGTGCCTACTTGTGTACGCACAGTGCCAAGAAAGAATGAGGCGCTCACGTTTCGGCAGCATATTGAAGCCGCCACTTGCAATGCTGGTATACTTCATCAGACCGTCAGATCTAGTCCTGGCTGCTCCATTTTCTTCCAGTCCAGCTCCCTCTAATGTGCCTGGGAGACCCCTGCTCTCATACATGAGACCAGGGCGAAGTTCCTGGCTCCTGGCTCCTGCTGGGCTCAGCTCTTGCTGTTGCAGCCATTTCAGGTAGTGACCCAGAGGCTATCTATCTATCTATCTATCCATCCATCTATCTATCTCCTGTATATATAGGATATTTATATATATATATACATATATATATAGGATCTCTACCATTTTCTGTCCTTCTGACTTTCAAATAAATAAATAAATCTTTAAAATTTAAAAAAAAAGTCGGGAAAAACATGCCACATGGCAATAGTAGTAATTTCAGGATTATGGCATGGGTCAGTTTTATTTCATTCTTTTTATAATGAATGTGTTGCTTGTAATGCAAAAACCCATCAGGGTTTTACAGTTAGTCACAGCCACCTTATAAATAATAACAAAAGTAAAGTAACAAACTTACCCACCGGAAAGCCAGAGGCCACTGCAATGTTACCATCTGAGAAAGTGTTGAGGGCACAGACCCATTCAGAAGCAATACTCTGCACTGTGTTCTCAAAAGCATGTTTAAATGGACCACAATCTATTATTAACTGTTTTCCATAATTTAAGAAGTTTAGGTGTATAGTCATTTGAGGGGAAAATTTTATATCGATTGCAAGTAATTTTTAAATGATTATATAATGAAAATATATTATTTAACTTGAAAGAATATGGCACACTGACCCTAAAATCCAGGGGGAAATCTTAAGTTCTTGTTATGTAAGCCCCGCAATTCTCTGAAAGTATGGAAATTTAGTAGCAAAAGTCTTCTGTTTACTTAGTTGATCAGGGTGGGGAAGGTTGAGGATCAAGGGAAAGTAGGCAAGCCCATTGCTTACACATTTTCTTTTTCTTCTTCCTGTATCTGGGGAGAGGGGAGGATACAGTGGGAGAGACCACGCCCAGCCCCCCCCCACCCGATGTCATTCCCGGGTCCCCATTGTGGAGCACGTTCTGAGGGTTCTGATCACGTTATTTTGATAGTTCTGAAATGCTGTTGATAGTGCCACTCCAAAGATGAGGAAGTTCTTCCGAGGTCAATTGGCTGTCATAGTCCTCGTTAGAGGCTCCATTCGCCCAGAAGTTTGTTGTCAAGCTTCACTGGGGTAATTGATTAATTTGTTATGCCCTCTTTCCTGTGCAAACCCATGTGCAGCCCAGCCCAACCTGCCCACCACATGCTTTGCCCTCATGTACACCAGAGGGCGCTGAAGCCCAGTCGGAGCATCCCCCAATAATTCCCATTGGACCGGCTCCCAGCTCTGGTTCCTGTGCCTGCCAGCATGTACAATGGACTGGTCCAGTCTGTCCCATATCCCATTCAGATCTTGTATACATCGTTAGGCATTGAAGCCTGACTCAACCCAACCAACTCCGCCCTCCAGCCCACACTCATGCCAGTGGGGTGCCACCACCTGTCCAGCCAAGCCCGCCCCCAGTCCTGATTCTCATGTTTACCAGTCAGTGGGAGTTGCAGCCCATCAGAGAGGTGCCCATAACCTCCCCACTGGACCCATTCCCCAAATCTTGCACTCTGCTGATGGTTTTACAATCTAGCTCCACAGGACTTGTTCCCAGTCCCAGCACTTGCCAGCTGATGCTGCAGCAAAGCCCAACCCACCTGCATTTACTTTGCCTCATGCCTATACCAATAGATACAATTGATTAGCCCAGCCTGGCTCGCTCCCCACCCAGTTCACATGCAACTCATAAGGTGTTGCAGCCCCGCCCAGCCTGGTCTAGCCCCAGTCCCAGCTCTCATGCTCAACAGCAGGAGCAGTCGCCCACCAGTGGAGTTCTCACTACTCCCCTACTGGGATTGCACACCTTCTCCAACCTCCCAACTGGCCCACACCCAATCCTGTTCTTACTGTTGGGTGTTGCAGTCCAGACACACCTAATCCACACCCTGACACAGCTCTTTCATGGTCCAGTGGGAGCCAAAACCTAGCCCAACTCATCCTACACCCACTCTGGCTCTCATGAGCACCAGTGAGTGCTTGAGTCTAGCCCAGCCTGGCACAACTCAGACCCAGTCCACATTTGCTGAGGGACACTGCAGCCATGTCCAGCCCAGTTCACCACCCCCATTCCAGCTCTTGCGCTTTGCAATGGGAGCCACAATCCAGTCAGGGCATCTCCTTAGCTCCCCACCCAAGTTTGTTCCCAGCTTAAAATCTTGCACATACCAGTAGTTGCTCTGATCCAGCTCAGTATAGCCCATCCTCTGTCTTGACCTTTGCCATCGGATGCTGCAGCCTGGCCTGGCCCAGCTCACCCCCAGTCCCAACTCTCCTTGGTGAGTGCTACAGCCTGGCCATGCCCAGTCCGCTCCCATCCCTGACTCATGCAAAACAGTAGGTATGATAGCCTAGCCCAGCATGTCCTGCATTTCAACCTAGCTCTTGCACTTGCCAGTGAGCTAAAGTTGACATGGTCCTGCCCAGTCCACCCCTTTCAAAACCACCCTACACACTTGCCAATGGGTGGAGATACCCTGCCCGGTCTGACCAACTCTCAGGCCTGAATCACATGCTCACCAGTGGGAACTACGGCCCACCAGGGGAGTTTCCCAAGTTCCCCCACAAGACCCGTCCCAGACCCAGATCTCACATGTGCCAGCAGGTGCTAGGTCCTTACCAGTCACAGACTACCCTCTCCATCCCAACCTATGTATGAGAGGTGGATGCTGTGGTCTGGCCTGCCCCACATCATATTCTTGGGTGTGCCTATTGGTGCCTAGCATGGGTCAATCCAGCCTGTACCCAACCCCAGTATCCATGTGTGTCAGTGGTTCCATGGTCATGCCTGGCTCAGGCAAACCAGCTGAAATTGCAGATCACAGGAGTGGGCCCACACATTCTCCACAGAATCTGTCCCCAGACCCAGTACTCACATGCTGGTTAGAGCCATGGCCCAGTATAACATTTCCTGTCCCGTTGCGCCTTTCATTGGTGGTACTGCTATCCAGCCCTGCCAGGTAGGTCCTCAGTCTTAGCTTTAGCGTTCACCAGTTAGTGGTTTTTGGCATTGGTTGATCCTAACTACCCCAGCTCTGCTGTCCCACAAGCGCTGGTGCTTTGGTCTGACCCTTAACAGTCCTCACATTCCCCCTCAAGATTACACTGCCAAGTGGCCCAAGGGCTTCTCCCAGCACCACTGGTACTCCAGCCACCTGACCCAAGCCCCATTGCCCGGGAACCTGCCCCCAGGGATAGTCGGCCCCCTCTAGCTCCGAGCACCTAGCAGCATCTGAACCCAAGCCTTCAGACCCTAGCTCTACTCCCAGTACAAACTGACTCACCTGAGCACATGCACCCACCCAATGGCCCAAGCCTCCAAGACCCAAGCCCTGCTACCTGGGAGCCCATCCTCAGGGCAGGCCAAGCAAACATCTTTAAATGAGAAAACACTGATTCCAACTCAGTGATACCAATATAAGCAGCAAGTACAGAGCACACCCTGGCCACCAAGAAAATCACAGGATATGTAGTCCAACCTTGGAGGGCATGTGTGACTGGGCCTCTTCCATTGCTGATGCCTGCCTGTGCAGTGAACAGCATACCCAGACGCACATGGGGGACATGACAGTCAGCCCATCTAGGCCAGCATGGGACATCAACTGCCTTGTCAGAGGATGGAAAGCAGAACAGGTTGGACAATTCTCCTGATCAAGCTTTGCAGCGTGTTCCTAGGTCTGTGAATGCACTTAGGTGAACTTTGTCAACCAATAGACTTTGGAAAGATTTTCCAACCCTGGAGCAAAGAAATCAACAATTTCTCAGAACTATCAAGCCTACTCAAGTAACAGCCTTAGAACACTTCTCCACATCGGGGTCTCTAGGGTGTCATCAAAGGACCAGCACCATCCCCGAGTGCTGCTGTGATCTGACAGCAAGGAGCAACCCTCTCTCCCTCTCCCCTGTGGACACAGTGGGGCGCGGGGGCGGGGGGAGACTGAAACATGTGTGTTACCCACCTTCTTCCATACCTGACCCCCTCAACCCTTATTGGAGGCCCACATGGGGTGCATCCTTCTCAATCATGTAAACATTAAAAAAAAAATAGTTGCTATTTTAGAAACAGAAAAATAAAGTGCTGGTGAGGATGTGGTCAAATAGGAACACAGCAACCACATGATCCAGCACTTCTGCTTCTGACTAGACACCCGACAGAAGTGAAAGAGCTCGAAAGATGCGTTTGGATAGCTATGCTCATAGGAGCATGACTCACGGAGCTAGAAGGGGAAGCAGCCCGTGACATCGATGATGGATGAATGGGGAGGGAAAACATAGTATGCCCACAGACAGAAAATTATACTTTTAAAAAGCAATTCCCACATATGCTACAGCACGGAGGAACCTTGACGAAAGGTTGAAACAAGGCAGTCACCAAAAGGCAAATACTGCAAGATTGTATAATACGGGGATCTTAGTCCAGCCAGACAGTCAGTGGAACGGGTGTTGTCGGAAGCTGTGGGCTATTGTTCAATGAACTTAGTCTGATGAAAAGAAGGGTATATGTTGTGGAATAGTGGGTCAGCTCACCATTGGAGACACCTGCATCCCCTATCGGAGTGTCCAGTTCAAGCTCTGGCTACTACACTTCTAACTTTCCAGCAATGTTCCCAGGAAGGCAGCAGAAGATGGCCCAAGTACCTCCTCTCCATGTGGGAGACCCAGATGCACCTTCTGACTCCTGCATTCAACCTGGCCCACTCCTGGCTTTCGTGGTCATGCAGGGAGTGAGCCAAAAGATGGAAGGTCTGTCTTTGCTTCTTTCTCCATTACTCTGCCTTTCAAATAATACTTCTTGAAAAAATCTGAAAATAGTTTCAGAGATAGGTGGTATTGATGGTTACCACAAAAATACGAATATACTTAACACCTAAAAATGACTAAGATGGTTAATTTGTCTAGCGTTTTACTATTTTGCTTTTTAAAGATTTATTTATTTTACTGGAATTTATAAAGAGAAGGTGAGCTGGAGAGATCAGAGCTTCTATTCACTGGCTCACTCCCCAGATGGCCACAATAGCCAGGGCTGTGCCCAGCAGAAGCTAGAAACCAGGAACTCCACCTAGGACTCACACTGAGAGCTGAGCTCCAAGCACCTGAACCATCTTCTGCTGCTTCCCCAGGCACACTGTCAGGGAGCTGGATCAGAGGCGCAGCAGCTAGAACGCCAACTAGTGCTCATACAGAATATGCTGCCCTCACAGGCGGCAGCTTAACTCACTGCACCACAACACGGCCCTGTGCTCCAATCTTTAAAATGGAAAACAGGGCTCGGTGCAATGGCCTAATGGCTGGATCTTGCACGCACTGGGATCCTCATATGACTGCCGGTTCGTATCCTGGCTGCTCCACTTCCCATCTAACTCTCCGCTTGTGGCCTGGGAAAGCAGTGGAGGATGGTCCTAAGCTTTGGGACCCTGCACCTGCATGGGAGACCCAGAAGAAGCTCCTGGTTCCTGACTGGCTTAGCTTCAGCCATTGTGGCCACTTGAGGGGTGAATCAGAGAATGGAAGATCTTTCTTTCTGCTTTTCCAATAAATATATATATATATATATTTTTAATAGAAGGGTAAAATAACCACACAAATGGTGACACATTTTCAGTGAACACTAATGATTTTATTATAAACAAGTATCCTAATGCAGTATTCTGAATTAAGATCCTAAAACCGGAAAGGGTCATCGGTGGAAGTATGGCAAAATTAAAATACTCTAGGGTTTAATTATTAACAAAGCACTGGTTTTATGTCTGTGAAACGTACTTGGTTACCCACAATGTTAACACCACTGAAGTGCTCTACAGGAATCCCCTGTACTAAACTTTACAATGTTTCTAAAAAATTCAAGTTGATTTTTAAAATAGTTAAAGGGCAAGCTACAATCTAAGTTAGAATCAGTTCTACATAGGATGACACAAATATATTACACTGATAAAGCAAGCAGCAAAATATAAATGCCTTTCTAGCTCTCCCACAGGTGACATTCTTTTAAACCACTGTTGTCCATTATTGCTAAAGTATTGACTCATCACCTACTAGTAACAAAAGAGCAGGGCTATTTTCTTAATGGTTCTGGGTACATTTACTTATGTATTTTAAATCAAGAGTCAGGCCTTGAATCTAAGCACTGTACATATGGGATGCAGGAATCTTGACCATGAACCCCAACACTGCTTTCTTTTCACTTAAATCACAAGCCAATTTCTCCCGATCTTCTCTAAGGAGATGGTCATAGTAAGCCTGCGAGGGTGATGCCTGTGTCAGCAACGCAGCCAGCTGGATGCACCGCGGCCTCCTGGACGGTACAGCTGAGCCCACTGGTGTTCACTGGGGTCCCCGTGCTGGGATAAGGATGCCTCAGACACACGGTGACTCGGTGGGTTATGTTCGTCACTGGAGGCCCATAAGGACTATGTCATCATTATCAACAAAGGACCACTTCTATTCAAGCGATGAGAAACAATTGATGAAAACATCTCACGGCCAGTTTGTTAACACTGTGCTCAGAACTAGATGACAGCAAAACCTCCCAGATGGAACCATTTAAATCTTTCTTTACTTCCCCCAACCCAGCCTTTTTTCCCTCTGTTAAACATCAGCTATGTAAAAACCCACAGCAGGTCATACTGGATGGCAGAAAACATCAATGCTGCTTTTAGTGATTCTGTACCAGGAATGACTATGGGGATTGTATCTTCCCTCCCCCTTTCTACAAAATCAGCAGTCTGAACACTCCAGGGGTTTATCCTGCAGGTGCAGCAGGCCAGGAGTCACAGGTGCAGTTTGCATTGCCTTTCGCTGCTAACCTTTCAGGTCAAGCAGCTTGCTTTGACCTCAACTGGAGCTCTTCTTAATTTCTCTCCAGAACCTGAACTCGATATGAAGCACTTACACAGGGAATGGTGCAAATAAGAATGCAGCTTTATTGTACTTTGGAGAAAAAAAAAATCATTCTATTTAGAGGGAAGTCATTGACACTCAGTAAGCAACACTGCCACCTACTGGAAAGATGACAGACCACCAAGACTTTCACAACCAGATACGAAATAGGAGTGTATTTGCCAGTTTCAAGTTTGACCATAAAATAGCACTCTTAAAAGGTTGGTCTTTACAGAATTTCAGATTTTCTCAAGAAAAATATTTTCTATCTTTAAGACATATAAATGTATGTGCTTCCTCTGATTTGGGGACAGGATTAAGAATGAGTTGTGTCTTTAATAGACCATCAAATTCATTATCAACTTGAAAATTGATGACCCTCTGTGGCACCTGCCTGTTTGAGCGTCTGTCACTCTTGCTCAACAGTCTAAATAAACAGCAACCTCCGATCACGACACTTGAAACAAAGAAGCAAACGTCAACTGTATGAGAAACTACATTAAGCTCATTCATTTCCTTTTTCTATGTTTACAATCTAGCGTGCTAAGTATTCATACTTGACTTCTTCAAATTCCTGGGGGAAAAAAAAAATCATTAGAACACTCCAGTAACAATGTTGCATGAATCACACATAACCCAACTCTGATCATGACTGCACAGTGACCGTGGGCTGTGTTGGTGTATGGAAGTGAGAATGCTGTTCTTCGTGGATGCTGGAGTCATTCTTCTCCAGGCTTTGCTCTGCCTTTAGAGCCAGGTGTTGCCCTCACTGCTGACTTGATGACTTCTGGGAGCATATAAATGAGACTACTTAATGAAACACCTGGATGGAAAAAGACCCCGAGTTGTGAGATAACCTGTTGTTAACAAGCACAGTCTCTGACTGGCATCTCTCTGATTACTGCGACTTTTAGACTCCGGGCTCCATGACATGCTCCTGGGAGACGTACAGTGGTGACTGATCTTGCTAACGAGTTCCTCGACTGCAACATTTCCGGGCTGATTGTGAGAGGCACTCGGGGATTCTAAAAGGCATGAGCCTGACACGGTCTTCATCAAAACCATATTCTTGGCAGAGAGTAAACTCGGTTAAAGATTTTTGGGGGAAGAACCAAGTTTGAGAAAGAGGTATATACTTTTTTTTTTTTTTGGTTGTATTCTGTCAGTAGACAACAGAATGTTTCAGTTCTGAGAACCTGAGATTGTCCGGAAACACCCAGTTCTGAGTACAGGACTTCAGTTACCACACCGTCAGAACCAGGCGCCTTGCGCTTCTCAGAGCCACACACGGGAGCAGCAAGGCCCCTGAGAAACTGGTCTCCATGAGGCTGTTGTGGGGGGGTGTCTAGACTGCCTCGGCCTTCACTGCAAGCCCCCACCCCTGCCCCCAGGCTGAAGCCTTCCCTCACCTCATGTTCAAGCAGCCTGCATCCTCCTTACTCTGCTATTGTTTGGGTATTCCTGCAGCCAAAGCAACAAGAAAAAAAAAAGCTAGGGAAGCCTCATATTAACTCAAACGCAATGCCAAAGTCATCTCCAAAAAAGTTTATTAGCATGATTAAAAACACTTTCTTGAATAATAACAGAATTTCTAAACATGAGAGCACAACCGCGGCTATACCTTATAACCAATACTTGGAACTGAACGGCAGCTTTGTTGCCAGTCTTCGTTTGTATTAAAGACAATCCGCTTATTGGTTCCATGAAGTCATGACTATTGCTTTGTCTGGGAATGAGTCCCTGTGGCAATTAAGTATAAAAAATATCTTCCATCATCACTGGAGTGTGACCTGCATTGGAGTGTGACTCTGAGTTAAGAATTGATTAAAAATCCAGAGTTGGGTTTCTGTTTTTTAAAAAAACATTCCTTTTACACACTACAAAGAAATAATTAGTATTTTGGTCTGCAAGTCCCTACGTGGTATTTAGAATGGCAGTCTCCAAAGGCCCTCCCCTCACATCAGCGTGGACCCAGGCCCTGTCCTCGAGCGTGCACTGGGCAGGCTCTGAAGACGCGGGCCTCCACGTGTTTACACAGGTTTGAGGACAAAGACAGCATCATCCAGTACGTAGTAGTCATTGTACATGTCACCCTCGCACAGATATGGCAGTCTGGTGAACGCTTCAATAACAAAACCAGCTTTGCGGAAAACCTCAGGCAGGCTATTCACTTGTTCTTCCCAATTCTGTCCCTTGATTTCCAAAATTTCGGATGGTTTCTCCCACTTGCCACCTACTGGAACAAATAAAAGCAATGAGTTAAATTCTTGAACAAGTTACTTAAAGAACACACCAAAAGGGGATCTTTACACGTAGAAGCTGCTGTTTACGAGCCAGGCGGTGTCTGTGGGTTGATAATTGCTGCTGGCCTTAGAATTATGGGGCTCTAACTTGCCAGTGATTGACTTCAGCTTGGTGACGCTTCAAGGTATTTGCTAGGTAGGAATTCTCTAAATGATTAAAAATGTGTTTATTCAACCTGTTTTAAAAATAATTATATGGATAAATTTTGAGTTATATTTCAGTAGGCTTTTGAGCTGATAGGTTTTGCCTGTGGTTATAGTTCATCGCACTGAGGCTGTCTGTGGCTCGTTTCTATGCCAAATATGAAGGGCGTGCAGTTTGTGGAAATGGACTTCGAAGTTAAATTTATTTTGGTGCAAAATATTTGAAAGTCATGCCTATGAGGCTTCGTCAATTTCTAATGGGAAACGTATATCATGATAAATCTATGCATAGATTTCAGAATCTTTTGCATCAATATAAACTTGACTTTCAATTCTATTTTCTATGAACTTTTCTAATAACCCCAATACCAAGTGTGTAGCAACCATCACTTGCAGTTCAAGGTGCCAAGCCTCTCAGTTGAGGTTAAGGCACTTGTCACTGCACAGCTGATTCACAGGGAGTCCCTTTGGGCCTCAGGTGGTCTCTGGCAGTGATGGGATTGTGCTGTGTCACTAAGAACAAACTTGCTTGAATATTTGAAAGGCTTGAGTTAAAAGAAACTTTTATGTATAATATAAAACAATATAACAGAACACACACACACACACACACAAAGAACACACCAAGAAGGATAGTCTCTGCCAGGGTCTTGGAATGTTCCAGACACTGGTGCACCAATGAATCTCATCCTTTACATTTGCAGGGATGCCCAAGGCGGGAGGGCACAAAGTGGGAGCCTGAACCCGCAGGGTAAATGAGTGTCCCGGTGGAAATGCACCCTGGGCTCATCTGGCCCCAAAGCCCATGCCATGAATTTCACTGAGGGCTTCTCCAACGGTCCCCGTGCGGGACTGACGGGGGAGGTGTAACAGACAATAGATTAAGGAAACCGGTCAGGAAATGCTACAGTCTTGAGACAGGAGAGTAGCATAACCTTTGAGAGGAGCTTTCAACAAATTCAACAAAATAACCTTGTGCCAATAAACTTACCACCTAGAGAGATGTATCAGCTCATGAAGGATTAAATTTATAAAAAACAGATCATCAGCTGTGTGTTTTTCAAATGAAGCTGACCCACTCCCTAACTTTTCAGGACAATTTCAGAGAGGCAGAACATTAGAATGGAGGAACTAACTAGCCTAGCATTTCATGGAGAATTGACGGACGTCTCTGTCACTTCTAAACCTGGGAGCATCAAGTGCTCAGGGCAGTGGAAGAACAGGTGAGGCCTTCAACTTCACAGTCAAGGCCAGCACTGACTTGATTTCTTCTCTGGTCTTCCCATCTCTGTGCCAAATAATTACAGATCCACAGTGAGGCATACAGAAGGTGCCCCAGTACCAGCAACTGGCCTGCTCCGGAAATGCCAAGTACCGCTCGTCTGTCAAACAGCACCCCTTCCTCAATTATATGCCACAAAGCTCACTGAGAACTTGTTACACCTGAGGAGGATTTGTAAAATCCACGAAAAACAATCACGTTTTTTGCGCATTCAGAAACGTGTCACAGGCTGAAGCCACAACCGTAAATGGTGCAATTGGATTACGAACTGTCTTTACACAATTTTAAAAGTTCCCAACTGTGGTTCCTTAATATGAGTTCCTCTCTTCAGTTCTTTAAAAAAAAAAAAGACGGAGCGACATAAAGACCAAGTCTCCTGCCAAGCACAGGGAGACAGCAATGGAGGCTACGCACGAAGGCCAGCTCCTCCTCCAGCCGGTGATCAGCCTCATCTTACTTCATGTCGGTAAGGTTTTTAAGCTCCTACAGGCTAATTTTAAATGTGTAACATTAAGGAAATTGCTAGAGTTGATAAATTTCCTTTCTCTGTAGCAAAAGAAGGAATAAAAGAATCACCAAGAAAATTCCCTTTGCTTCTGTGCCGCTGCAGGGAAGAGCTCAGGGAGGGGCTGGCAATGGTCTGAAAAGCTACTTGGCCTGGGCACAGGGCCGTGTAAGTGCCCCGGAGGCAGACTTGGTCTGTACCGAGCAAGCACTAGATGGTCTGTCCTGAATATTCGCTGCGAACAATGCTTCTGTACATTAAAAGTATCAACAATTTGTCCGAAGAGGGGACCCTGCCACCCACTCCACCATACAGCCATTGCGAATCCCTCCACCAGCTTTTCCCAAGGAGAGACAAAGTGTTTCCTGAACACTTGGACTACTGCACGGGGAAGGGCGCAAAAGCCCTTGATTTTCTTGTTCTACTTTCACCTTTTATTTTTGGTTTTTTTCCTAACAAATACATATGACCTTTACAGACTATCTTAATGTTACGTTAAAGAACACGTCTTTAACAGATCTGTCTGGAAGAAGGGCAGTCAAAATGTCTGATTTTCGTCCTAAAATGCTCTGAGAGTGAGGGAGTTGGTGGAAGGGGAGGGGAGAAGACTAAGCTGCCGCTGGGGATTGCTGGTTCTCACCGGGTTGGTCTGATACTGCTGAGCACATTCAACATTTTTTCTAACAAAATGGCTTTTGTAAGTATGAAAAATTAGATCCCTATTTATTTTCCAACTTTTTTTTTTCAAAAATACGAAAATGATTTTTTAATTTCCTTCACTGAGGAGGTAGACTTCCAACCTTCTCAGCAGATACTGTATTTAAAAAAGACAAAAGCCTAGAGAAAATGGGAATAAATTCTTGGAGTGAAATCTTCCATGGGAGCAGGCTCTGGTGTCTGGAGTTCCCTTTTTTTGGCAAATAAATTGTCTAACTGCTGGGGGAAGGGCAGCCATTTCCTCTCGAGGATCTTTAAGTAGGGAAACCCCACGGCAGGCTCAGTGGTCAGTGGGCACAAGTGTGGAGTGGGAACTGAGAGCCCCAGCCCTGCTCCAGGGCAGCGAGGTAAAGCGTTAAGGTAACCCAGGACCAGACTCCAAAGCTGCAGCTGTGCGCTCCAGCCTGTGCTAAGCACCCCCTTTCACATTGTTATCTGCAGGATAATGAGCCACTGAGAGGACACAGTTGAAGTCAGCCCAGCTGTTCCCAATGTCCCACGGAGAAGGGTCACTCTATACAGCAAAGGTTCCTCTGGGCCTTTTTGTTGTTGTTGTTGTTTAAAGATCTATTTATTTTTATTGGCTATCATATACAGAGAGAGGAGGACAGAGAGGAAGATCTTCAATCTGCTGATTTACTCCCCAAGTGGTCACAACGGCCAAACAGAGCCAATCCGAAGCAAGGAGCCAGGGGATTCTTCCAGGTCTCCCACGTGGGTGCAGGGTCCCGAGACCACAACAGGCCCCTCGGTGCCTTTTTAAAGTCGTGTACGGATCAGAGACCAGCCCAGGGCCCTCACTGAAGCCCATGCTGGGCTCAGCCTCTTGGTCCCCAGGCTGTGTGCCCTCTTGGCTGGTTTATATTTATCACCTCACGAAAAAGCTGCCAGCATGGCTCAAACTATATGAATGCTAAAATTAAAACACAGTGAGAAGAGGCCTGATCACAAATGACATGATGCTAATTTTAATCCTTTTTCTGTTCTGAATGAGAACCTGTGAAAAAATGTTAAGTGAGAAAGAGTCCATGGAAACAGACCCAGGCAGAATATGTGCACTGTGACTTACATGAACTCTACCATGGTCTCTCCCAACACTGTTTTACAAATGGCCTCCCTTGTATGGTAGCAGGCAGGTCTTTGCATTTGCATTAGTACCTCAGAGCCTTCTAGCTTCACAAACCTAGGACTAGAAGGCCAAGGCTGAGGGACCCAGTTTCTCTTCCTTGGCAAGCAGCACTGCCCAGCAAACAGAAAGCTGGCCTGCCTGCGCAGGGAGCACCCAGTAGCACATGCCCCAGTGATCTCGCCAACGGCAGATGGCACAGCGGGAACAGTGGGCAATAAATACTACAGTGCAGGCATGTAAGGACTTAGGCATCTATGTACTTCACCTTCACATGAACTGGACAAGGTTGACGGTGGCTACCCCAACTCTGCTGAGAAAACAGATACAGGGATCACAGAGCTGGCAACAGGTGGAGCTAGGATTTGAACTCAAGTCTGCGCTCTTTATCATGCATCATGAATCAAATAAGCTAAGTACTACAAGAAACTACAGAACGAGTGCCAGGGAAACATCAGATCTGCTCAGCCACAGCCCGGCTGTCTCATTTGGCCTGTGCTCAGTAATCAGAAACCTTACGGGCTACGCCAGGGCTGCATCTCCACAGGTGTTCATCTTGCCTTTATCGTGTTTCCTGAAAGGACACCAAGTTCACAAAGGGCCTATTCTGAACCGCAGTGAATTCGTAGTAATCCCAACCCCCCACTGGGCCAAAAAAAAAAAAAAAAAAAAAAACCCGTCCTGCAAATGGTTCAATCAGAGGCAGCAACGTCCACGTGAGGAGCTTTGATTCATGCTACCACACCGAATATTCACACTGATGCAGCCAGGGAGCAGGCAAGGACACAGGCTCCAAAGATTCCACAGTCTGTGCACGATCAAAGGAAAGCTTGTAGAAGCAAGCGGGCACACAGCAGCCAGTCCGACTCCAGGCAGGCAGCCACCCTGCTCATGACACAGGCTCGGCTGCAATCCCTAGGGGGCTATATTCTAGGGACCAGATACCAGAGGTCAGGAATCATGCGAGTCAACACAAAGACTGGCCTGAGCTTGGAAAATCACATTTGAAAGGAACGGCTGGGTTTCCTAACGCACCTATGTCAGACAGAACACGGGCAAAGTGAGGTGAGAAACCCATTCCAAACCCCCTCACCTGCTTCCTCCTGCAGGTGCTGTGGGAGCCTGCAGCGTCTCTGTCACGCAGCCACAATACCTAGAAGTGGACCTCACTCACAAGGCTGTGACCATTGAATGCACCTTCTCCATGAGCAACTGCCCTAGGAGGCCAACAGTGAGCCTGTGGTTCCTCCACGGCACACAGCAGCCCAAGAACCTGTGCTTCCCGCATGGATGCAGAAGCGAAGCTGACAAGTACACGGTGAGGGAAGCCCTGGCCCAAAACCAAGTGTCTCTCACGGTGAACAGGGTGACTTCAAACGACAGCGCAATTTACATCTGCGGAATCGCTGCTGCTACGGACGCTCTGGAACCAAGAGCCAGGCAAACAGGAGAAGGGACCATGCTGGTGGTGAGAGGTCAGTCAGGCTCCATCTCATCACGTTCGTTCACCTTGTGCTCAGGCCTGAGACTCACCCATCACTCACAGACAGAAATCGCAAGATAAGCTGGCTCACTTAATACCCATGCCGGCGCCAGATCTGGTCTCAATGTCCACACTTCACTAGGGAAGGTGGGCCAAGTTCTTCCTTCCTGTCTGTTAACAATGATTGGTTGTGAGGTACCCAGCATAAAGGAAGACTTAAGCAATGATTAACTATCAGCTTTCTCAGGAACCGGTCCAGTGCTGCACCAGTACCCAGAACAAAGCTAGACATGCACAGATGATTGGTAAGTTGAACCCTAGGGAAAAAAATGCACAAACCTGGAGAAAAGCCACTGGTGGAGAGGCCCTGCCCGCTGCCATGCTGCCTGGGCATCAGAGCAGAAGCGATGGCTTCCTGAGTTTCACTAGAACCCATGACAATTCCTCACCCAAGCCAAGACATCCAATCTAGCTAAGCCCTGAATAACTTCACCAAGTCATGTCCCTGGGTTGCCTAACTCTCAGCAATCGCAGAGAGGAAGCGTCACATGACTCCTGGGGAAAGACAAGGGAAGTAAGAGAAGTAACTTCTTGCCTTTTTGGTTTTCTTGTGTTTTTGTTTTTTCTTGAAAAGGCTGCTGGTGTGATGAGCCCTGAGGTTATGAAACCAGGACCTCAAAATCAACCAGCCCTTTGGTTTTAATTAGGCTCTGGGGACCCAAGCCCATGCAGTGTTAGCATTCTGTTTTTAACTATTACATGTGTTCCAATGGTCTTCTGTTACTCACATTTGGACTTTAGTATATTCTCACCTAGAAGATAAATTATAAACCAGTTTTATGAGTGAATTAGTACACAGGCATTTTTAATACTGTCGAGCAAGCAAAAAAGGTTAGCCTGTGATAGTAAAACCGACACCCTGCAACCTCCAAGTCTGACTGCGTCAGACAAAAAGGGACAATGGCTGGAAAAGCAGGAGACTCTCCTCTAGGAGAAGTGAAAGTTCCACTGAGGCAGCATGGTAACTTCCTTCCAGAGTTCCCACCACAGCACAAAAAACACTGATGGAAAATTATATACGTATAGCTACTTTGTCGGTTTCACGAACAAATGCATACGCTGTATAAACTGAGCTCACACAAATTATCCATAGCATACCTGAAAGTCTGGGTTAGCGGCTTCAGTATAAGGAAGGAACAGCACATGTACCACTTGCAATGTCTGTCTTAGTAGGCAGTGTTAAAGCTCCTCAATGGGCAGCCTTCTCGGGTTCTTTTACAGACTGTATTGTCCAGCCATGTGGGTACACTGGCAAGGCTGTGTACTTGTTAGCACTGACAAGTGCATGTGAAAGTATCTCAGATACATAAGCACATCATTGACCACACTTCCATCAAGAGAAATTTTAAATGCCCTCAAACTGTCTTGAAATGTTTATCTAACTTCTTGTAAGGCCTTAAATTAAAAAGCGATTCTTAGCATTGTAACAGGTGGATAGTAGAATTCTGTTAAGTTTTT
Source organism: Ochotona curzoniae (assembly GCF_017591425.1). Taxonomy (NCBI): domain Eukaryota; kingdom Metazoa; phylum Chordata; class Mammalia; order Lagomorpha; family Ochotonidae; genus Ochotona; species Ochotona curzoniae. Next base: position 12,896,896 of record NW_024465421.1, read on the forward strand.
CTGAATTTAAATTTTGCCTACTTACTTATCTGAGAGGCAGAGAGGGTGAGGGAGGAGGAGCGAAAGAAGGGAACAGCCAGACTGGACTGAACCTGGAAGCCAGGAATTCAATCCAGGGCTCCCACATGGGCAGCAGGGACACAGAGCTAACTCCAAGGGTGAACATTAGCAGAGCCAGAACAGGGAGCAGAACCGAGTTAAGCCCAAGCACTGTCACATGCAGGCATCCCAACCAGTAGCTTAACCACTAGCCAAATATCTACCCCTAAGTTGTCTTTTTTTTTTTTCCAATCTTTGAAAACACTCCATGGTAACATTTTTGGTGCAATACATGTAAAGAGCTGGTAAACTGGTTTAAACTATCTGCCTGATTGTGTTCTGCATCAAGAGACCCTGAATACATACGTGTATGACTAGGCAGGCAGGGTGAGTACACTTTCACCTCTAACATGCAGCTTCAATGATCGTTGATGTGTATATTCGCAAGAACGTGTGTCAACACCGTCTGTTTCTCTCTGGTCGGTCATGAAGAGAGCAAGCTTCTCAGCAGGGAAGTACAGAGTCTGCTGACGGCTCTCCTGGTGCTGCTCTCCGTCTACATCGCTGGCATCTGCATCATCTTCATCATCCTCTCCAAAGTAAGCCAAGTCTTCCTGCGCTGCAGGGATGACCCTACAGCCTCCAATATTATCTTAGGGACAGAACTTTCCACCTCTCTGTAAGCCACGAGCCTTAGAAAGGAAGAGGGCAGCAGCGGGTACAGATGTTCGGCCCTGCAACTCTCATTAACCAGGGCACAGGACCTGGGGGGGCTTCTCTCTGAAGCTCAGGAATACAAGGGTTGCGAAACCACCAAATATACTAGCTTCCTACTGCGGGGGGTTGTGGCTGGGGGGGTGGGCAGGACGTCACCGTCATCTGGAAAAGCCCTGAGAAATACTCTTTATGGGTAGAAAAGGTTAACCAAGAAATCGGAAGATGTGCTAAAATATTCAGAAAGGACTCAAGTTATTGAGAAGCACTATCTCTTAACCGCATGTGTTGTTAAGAAGGGCTGTGTCTGTGCCATGTTGGGATTACTGTAAATCCTCAAATCAGCATTGGTTAAAGTTGTGAAACTGGTTTAATTCATGGAATAAAGGTCTCTTGGAAATGATATGAAAATTATTAACTCTTATGGTATAGTATTCAGATATTAAGTCTGCTTAGTCTGATGGTGGCTGAGGCATCTGTCACAACCCTAAGTGCATAAAATGTTGGACAGACTTTCTTCTTCTTCTTGGCAGGCAAAATCTCACCCTCTAAGAAACAGAGAAACCAAAGAAGATGCACAAAAGGTACTGATCCATGCCTGTCAATATATCTTAACATGCGGCTGAGTACGGCTGCTTCCTATCTGAGCAACGGGAAAGCAAGCCAGCGCCAGAGATATGGGGATAACTCTGCAGAATATGGATGTTTCCTCTTGATGAGAAAGTCAGTGGTGTACTCAAGTAGTGAGCTGTGATTTCAGCAGGACGATTCTCAGCCACACATTCTATCCAATGACCTGGGAATGAGGAGAGTTCACCCCAGCGGGGATGTGTTGTGGCATTAGCCAGACCCTCAGGTTGGCTGTAGTAGAGAAAAAGTTCTGATGATGTACAGCAATCACATCGCTCATGATCACAGAAGAGATTATTTTTTTCTGTATTATTTCTGTATTTACAGAAGAGTGCTCGGCGTATTTTTCATGAAATTGCTCAAGAACTGTACCATAAGAGATATGTGGCTACAAACCCACAACCTGTAAGTATAAAATATCAAGAATATGTAATACAGATATAAAGAATATTTGGGGGGAAAAAAAAAGAAAAAGGAAAGACACTCCACAGCCAAACCGCTGACAATGTTTCCCTTTAGAAGTGGAAGGAGGACATTCATAGGAGTTTTTGTAACAGAATATGTTTTCATAAATACACCATAAAGGACATCTGATACAATATTAGTGCCATCTTAGTGGCAGAGAAACTTTCAGAAGTATACTGAACACAGACAATGCCTCCAATAAAAAGGAAGAGGCTTTTGTGGCTTGTAAGCTCCTTCCTAGAGCATCTTGCATGCAATAATAGGCACCAAGTCAAAGCTGCAAACATCTAGGGATCAAACTACAGAGAAGAAGTTATCTGTTACGGATAAGGCAGAAATAGACTCATGAGAACAGCTATTGCTAAGGATACAAGACATGAGATTTCTTGTCTTAAGGGTTGCAGGGATAGAAATACATATATACCATCTGTAATACATCCTGAAAATGTCCTTCTAAAGTCCTATAACAAAGAGGCTTTTCAAACGAGATACTGTCTCAGCACTCAGGGCATAATATGCATGGTCAGGTTGTCCTGATCTGAATGAAAATGCAAACAAAATGCAGATTTCATATGCCAGGAAAGGGATTTTCCTCTCAAACAGTTGCCAAGGCAGTGCATAACAGGATGCTGATATAATCAAATCATTTTTTATTTTTTAAAATCCAACTTTAAAAAGAACTTTTACCCAGGAGAGGCCATTGTCTAGAGAGCTGTTTTATCCATCTGTGTATTGCACAAATACATAAATTTGCTGGGCCAATCACCTCAGATACCATACATACATAATAACTATAAATGCCTTCTCACTCTATATTCTTATTGAGATTGGGGGCAACTTTCTCAACAAAGACACAGGTATGTGGCCAGAAGTCATGTCCAGAAGTAAAAATTATAAAAGTTCCTAACTAAAGCTCTGAACAAGAAAGTGGTCCCGTGACCTTTAAGGTTCCTGGAAGGGTACTTGGGAGAACCTGTATGACATCCAGAGGATGAATTTCTGGTTACTTCACCTTAACCAGGGCTTGTTGTTTATTACACAGGACAAAGACAACAGCACTTATGAAAATCAAAGCGCACTGTCCAACCGTAAAAGCCCGTAAAACGCAGGCTGTTTTCAGCCAAGTCACTCAAGCTGCAACTCCAGCAACAGTGGTTTCAAAGGAAGATGGAGCAGTACCAAACTGTAACTGAAGGTGATTCCAACAATTCTGAAATTCAACACAATGCAACTAAAAAAATACTTTTCTGATTTGCCAAAGAAACTAAGTAGCTTAACAGTTTCCAAAAGCTCAGCCTAACTTTCCACTAAGGTTTACAGTGTGCATGCTGTGTTTGGCTCTTCCAGTGTATGACGTGTGTGACGCCTGTCACCTTGAAGAGCATCAGAAGCCAAGCCTCACACTTCAGTCTTGAGGGGGGTGAAGTTTCATGATACTGTCAACATGATGGGACAACTAGAATCTACCAGGAGGGAAAATGCAGGAGGAAGGTGCCAAAATTTCAGTTGGAGAAGTTCAGCCTGAAAAGTACCTTGAAGTAAAAATCTTTGTTTCTGACTCTAACAGAAGCGATCGTATGTACAGTGCACGTCTTCCTGGTACAGTACATCAGATAACTTACAGCATGCTAACAACTAGAAGTGAGAAAAGACTACACATTAAGAGTAAGAAGATTAAAAGTTTAACTGTAAAAGTTCAAAAGCAAATTAACCAGAGAAAGCCCTAGATGTCACTGTTGTGCCAGTTCACAGCACCAGGGAGGTGTGGGCAATGCACTAGACTCGCGATGTCCTTAGCAAAACTGATTGTTCAGCAACATAACATAGAAAGAAGGTGTCAGATAAGGGGCTGGGTACTTTAAAGGCAATTCCAGAGATCATTACAATTTTATTCTTAAAAAATTAATAATGTGAACTCGTCTCTGAAAGTGACCTGTAAAGAACCTGAGGTATTGGACACAGAAGTGTGTATTCCTCATGAAACATGAATTATAACTACATGTAATTCATTAAAATATTTCTTATAAACTGCCAATAAGTATTGTGTGTGTGTATATATATATATATATATGCAAAAGATAACATTGCATTTAAAGTAAAAATATTTTCATTAAAGAAGACAAATTTCGATTTTACATTTTAAAACTGCTGATGTTTAAAAATACATCCAGAAGCACCTCAAGCAGTTATCACATCTAGCACTGTTAGTAAATGTTTCCCAGCCAGCTTAGAGAAGGGAGAAGCTAACTGCAGTGTTCGTCCACTTCCCATAACACAAATACTACCGCCACAGTGTGCAGTTAAGCACCGAGTTTAAACCAGTTTAAAGGCAGGGTATGGCACAGTGGTTAAGATGTTTGCTTGGGATGCCCACATCCCACATTACAGCATCTGGGTTCAAATCTTTGCTGGATGCCCAATTTTAGCTTCCTGCTAACTCACATCTTGGGAAGCAGCTAATGCTGACTCCAGTGGCAGCAACATGAGCTGAGCGCCCAGTCCAGCCACAGACGGGCCCAACTACAGCTGTTGCAGGCAGCTTAGGAGTGAATCAAGAGATAGAAGGGGTGTGTGTGTCTCATCCTTTCAAATAAATTAAAGCAAACAAAAAGTTCGTGAAATTTCTCCCAATACAACAATCAGCTCTCATGAGCCGAGCAGAGCCAGCTCCTACAGAACACCCCTACAGGCAGACAATGATGGCGGTGTGTGTGTGCTGGAAAGCAACGCCTCTTCCTACAAGTGTGAGTGGGAAATGGCAACCGAAGTATTTATAATGGACCTCTGTTTGCATAAATCAAACAAATGTACAAATTTATATTTGCAAAGACTATCTTCTGGAGAAGAAATCTTGATCAAGGGAACTGGAGTGGATGAGAACCTTTTCGCTGGATACCCCTTTGCAAGCTGCTTTAATTAATTTTATATATAACGTTTTTATAAAAAATTACAAATTGGGCATGGCATGATAGCCTAGTGGCTAAATCCTCGCCTTGCATGCACCCGGCTAGTGTCCCGGCAGCCTCACTTCCCATCCAGCTCCCATACTGAGGATGGGAAAGCAGTCAAGGACAGCCCAAAGCCTTGGGACCCTGCACCCACGTGGAAGGCCCAGAAGAAGCTCCTGGTTCTCAGCCTGAAATTGGCTCAGCTCCAGCCATTGCAGCCATTTGGGGAGTGAACCAGCAGACGGAAGATTGTTCTGTCTCTCCATCTCTCTGTAGATCTGCCTTTCCAATACAAAAAAAAAAAAAAAAAATCTTTAAAAAATTACAAATTAGGGACCGGCTCCATGGCACAGCAAACTAAGCCTCCACCTGCACTTTCAGCATCCTATCTGGGTGCCAGGCCATGTCCCAGCTCTTCTGTTTGGGATTCATGGTCTGAGAAAGCAATAGAGGATGGCCCAAGTCCACGGGCCCCTGCACCCACATGGGAGACCTGGAAGAGGCTCTCACACGCAGCCATTTGGGGAGTGAACCGGCAGATGGAAGATTTCTCTCTCCCTTCTCTGTGCAATTATGCCTTTCAAATAAAAATAAATAAATCTTAATTTTAAAAAACTGTGATTTAGAGAAGTGTCATTACATTTTCCTTTTCACAACATAATTATTTTCTTGATTACATACTTTCCCTTACAGTAACACTTAATTCTCACCAGATTTAATAAGGCCTAACCAAAATGTTGTCATTAAGTGAAATAAACTGAAATTAGAAAGACACATGTTTGTGTTTTGTAACAAAATTGCTATGATTCAACTTCAAGACATTTATTTTAAAAAATCACAGAAGGAACCATTTCACCTATAACTATATTTTTGTTAGAAAATAAATTCAGCCAAGTTTGCAAAGCGTGCTCTCATATCCTTAAAACAGGCAAGTATTCATGAACTCATCCAGCAAGACCACTTTAGAGCGCAGAGTCGTCACACAGCTTCTCAGGGATCGTCAGGATCTAATTAGTGACTCGGACAAAGGAAGCAACAGTAGAGCCACAGAGCAGTCACAACATTTCCAGGTCACTAAAGGTCACCTTCAGAAACAAGGCTTCTTGTCTCAAGTTTGCATGTGTCACGTGCCAGCCTCTCCTATGCCTCCACTGGCAGCTCCGCACACCCACAACCATGTGTTCAACCCGCAGTGGAGGCTGCCCTCTTGTCGGTTTCACTTCCTTTCAGTTGTCAGCATCAGAAACACTATGAAACACAATGCATGGGGCCCAGCACGACAGTGTAACAGTTAAAGTCCTAGCCTTAAATGCGCCCCAGGATGGATCCTGGTAGGCCCTGCTTCCCATCCAGCTCCCTGCTTGTGGCCTGGGAAAGCAGTCGAGGATAGCCCAAAGCCTTGGACCCTGCATCCCCGTGAGAGACCTGGAGGAAGCTCCTGGTTCCTGGCTTTGGATCAGCTCAGCTCCAAACGTTGCGGCCACTTGGGGAGTAAATCAGTGGACAGAAGATCTTCCTCTCTATCTCGCCTCCTCTCTATATATCTGACATTCCAATACAAAAACATAAATAAATCTTATAAAATAAAAAAAAACTACAAATTAATGTGACATTAGGTCACATTTAACTGCCAGAGGTCTTAGTCAATATGCAAGCCAATGCGGTCATAACATTTAGCAAATATGAATGAATAGATAAAAGGCATCACTTATGACAGAAAAACTTATAAGCTAATAAATAAGTGGCTCAAGCCCCATTTAAAACTAGAGAACACAGATGCACTTCAGGCTGTCAATCTCAAGCAAGCAGACCACGCCAAGTATTAACTTTTCCCTCTGTAGGGAGGTAGGTACTAGAGTTCTATAAAACTTGCAGTAAGATAAACATTAGTCAAGGTGATATTTTATATGGTTTAACTGGATTATTTTAAAATCCAGATTATTCTATTTCTAAACTGAGCACAGCATTAAATTCCCAAAACTAATGAATGGCTCTCAGGCCATGATTTGGCCTGACACACTTACCGTTCTCCACATAGGGATGAAAGGGCAAGACCAGGGCAAGGATGACTCTGCCCCTCGTCGGCTCCAGGACACTCCTGATATCCTTTAACAAAGTCAGGGGTTGGTCGCAGCGGTCCAGCAAATTCAAGCAGCTGATGACATCATACTGGAATCCTGTATTCTGCCATTCGTTTATGCCAAGCACTCTGGAAAACCCACAAAGAAAGGGATTAATACAACCTCCCTTAAACATCTTTTTTTTTTTAAGATTTATTTTTAGAAAGAGCTTTCATCTGTTGGTTCACTCCCCAAGTGGCCATAATGGCCGGAGCTGAGCAAATCTGAAGCCAGGAGCCAGGAGCTGCTTCCAGGTCTCCCACATGGGTGCTGCGTCCCAAGGCTTTGGGCCGTCCTCTACTGTTTCCTAGGCCACAGGCAGGGAGCTGGATGGGAAGTGGAGCATCTGGCCTATGAAACGGGAACCAAAAAGGATCCCAGTGCATGCAAGGCAAGGACTTTAGCTACTAGGCCATCATGCAGGGCCCCCTTAGGCATCTTTAAAAATAACTGAGATGCCGCTCTCTGTCTTTTGATCAAAGCAAATTCAAAATCTTCGCTCCCAATTTATATCTGCAATTAATAAAAAGGCCAAGAGAAAAACAATAATATTCCTTTAAATTTAGCATTTCTCATATTTCCAAATCTCAAAACATATAAAATTCCTTTATAAGAACTAATCATGTTTAATACGAAAGTGCAAAGCAATAAAAATGGTTGTGGAAGCAAAATCTGAAACATCAGTTAATAAGTAGTACCGTCCTTTTAAACATTCAACCATAAAACATATGTATATAATGCTCGTGTTTTCCATTTCTAGAGTCCCTCTTCTTCTTTTTAAAAATTTCTGAAATTTTTAGTTTTGGGGAAGCAGAGAGAGAGAGAAGCGGAGGGACGGAGCTCACGGATCTGATGTCCACAACAGCCGAGCTGGGCCAGGCTGAAGCCAGGAGCTCGAACTCAACCCCCGTCTCCGCGTGGCCGGCAGAGATCTGAACACTGCAGCAGAACGTGTGCCAGCAGGAAGCTGGATGGGAAGGCAACGTGTAACCGGACCTCAAGCACTCAACATGGGATGCCAAGTACTCCAAGGAGCACCTGAACCTCTGTGCCAAGCTACCCAGCACTCGTAATACTTGAGAATGAGTGGGAGTGCCATAAAATAACTTCCATTTACAACCCATGACCTTTTGAGTACATCTCTGTTGCCAGGAGACATTTCCTAGTCTAGAATCTTCCTATCTGAATGAAGTATACAGAAAAAGATAAAGCGCAGAACATTTTTTAAAGACTAAATGAAGAACAGTTAAAATATCATTCTTCACCCTCAACCACACACAGAGAGTACCACTTCATGCTTTTGTCTACAGAAAGGAGAAGCTTTCACAGTAACAGTCCACTAGCCACACCATTCTAACATTCTTATTTCTGCATTGGTTACACAACCAGAATGTGGTAGGTGAGACATGTCACGGAATCAGGAGGGAAAGAGGGAAACCAGAAAGAATCCTGGGTAAGCAAGCCCTTAATGACGCTATGTAAGCACCGAGACATCTCGGGACATGCTACAAGAGCGCTGGTAAACTCACTGGTCTGATATTTTACAGCATTTCTGAGCAAAACAAAAGGAGCAAGAGGAAGACAAAACACAGTAGGTTAAGCTATTGCCTGGGATGCCCGCATTCCACATCAGAAGGACAGCTCCAGCCCTGCCTGCTCTGCTGTGACCCAGCCTCCTGCTAACGCTTCCAGGAAGACAGTCAGGAATGGCACTTCCCTGAAACCCAGATGGCATTCCCAGCTCCGGGCTGCTGCCTGGCCCATCCCAGACTATTGCGGGCATTGAGGGAGTGAACCAGCAGACAGATAATCCTCACCTCTCTGCCTTTCAAATAACTAAAAGACAAACAATTAATCAGCAAGAGGAATTAATTAACCCTTTCCTATCGCCGCGGCTCTTCTAAAGCAACGTCTCTAACCTTAGGAGCAGGGTGTCTGGTTCAGGAGCAAATTGTTCCCAAGACAACAAGTTAATGAATAGTTTTCCTCCCAGGAGGATTTAAAATAGCTTTTCCTTAGAGAATGACAAAACCATCAATATTTTGAGAAATTTAAAATAAAAAACAAAACATTAACATCATAAAAAGTTTTAAAACACTGTTGTGTTTTAAAATTTTGAGCCACAGCCTTAAATTTTACAATGGAGTCTTCTGGCATAAACAATGACATCTGGAAACACGGAGCAAAAAATGTGGCCATTTTCTGTTTATTAATCTCTTTCAAAACTGCCGTCCAGAACCTTTATTAAAGTCTGTTTTTCATGGGTTTCACATTGAAGAGAAACAAAAAACAGCTAAGTCTCAAGAAAGAGCAAAAAAAAAAAAAAAAAGGTGGCTTAAGCTGCAATTGCCTAGCCATGCTGAATTGAGGGAGCCCTAAACTTAAATACGATATGAATTCCTCTTTAAAACTTTAAACTTAATACCCTCAGGGCATGCTTTGTGTTCTCAGGCTACAAGGCTGGAGGGTTAACCAGTATGAGTTTCAAATGTACACATAATATAAACTCTAGATCTATTGAGTTACTAATTCAGTCGTCTAAGATTTCACAGAAAATTCCAGTTATGCAGGGACTAAAAGCAGGAAAATGGGAGGGGGGTATAACATCTGAAGACAAATTTCTTTAAAAAAAAAAAAAAGATTTATTTATTTGGAAAGGCAGATATACAGATAGGGCTCTATTATTTTTATTTTTTAAGATTTATTTATTTCGAGCCTGGCAGCGTGGCCTAGTGGCTAAAGTCCTCGCCTTGAATGCCCCGGGATCCCATATGAGTGCCAGTTCTAATCCCGGCAGCTCCACTTCCCATCCAGCTCCCTGCTTGTGGCCTGGGAAAGCAGTCGAGGACAGCCCAGAGCCTTGGGACCCTGCACCTGAGTGGGAGACCCGGAAGAGGCTCCTGGATCCTGGCTTCAGATCAGCTCAGCTCTGGGTATTGTGGCCATTTGGGAAGTGAATCAGCGGACGGAAGATCTTCCTCTCTGTCTCTCCTCCTCCTCCTCTCTGTATATCTGACTTTGTAATAAAAATAAACAAATCTTAAAAAAAAGACTTCTTTATTTCACTTGAAAGTCAAAATTACTAGGAGAGGGAGAGACGAGAGTAGTCTCCCATCTGTCGGTTCACTTCCCGATGGCTGCTCTGCCAGAGGTGGGCTGATCAGAGGCCGAGAGCCAGGCGGCTTCTTCCGGGACGTCTTCCTCTGCTTTCCCAGGCCACAGGACACTGGTGCCCATAGGAGACACCAGCACACTACAGGCAGAGGATTAAGCTGCTATGCCACTGGGCCTGCCCCATCCCTAACAACTGTTAAAACACTGACAGTGGCAGGGACTCACGCGGCTGCAGCTATTATCAAGCTCGGTCTCCCGAAGCTATAACTTAACCAACTCTGTCTAATTATACCAGAGACTATCCGGAATCCTTCTTTCCATTTGAAATCTCTCCCAATATCTGCTTACAGTAATCTTCCCTTCCATCCCTCTTCTTGGTCTTTCCTTCTCCAAGAAAAAAAAAAACATGTGCATGTTTCGCAAATGTTTCAGTCCTGCTCAAAACCTATGCTGATTCTCCATCTCCGGGTGAGTCTGTAGCAGTAGAAACGTGGAAGGGAGAGTGAGTGGTGAATACCAGCTTCTTTCTCCTCTGTCTCTAAGGCCAAGCCAGGCAAACCATCATAGAGGACTGGGTGCCATGTGCACACCCCCCACTCCCTACCCAGCAGCACCCGAAGTGTCCTGACAAAGAGAACCCCCACTGAGGCACCTGAGGGTCTTAAAACCACTGCGTGACACTTTATGCCTATTAGCATCAATGGCTATTATTAACAAAAAAGAAAAGAGCAAGCATTGCCCAAGAGGCAGAGAAACAAGAGCCACCGCGTGTTGCTGTTGCAGATGCTCTGGCAAAGGCACGGCAATTCCTCGAAATACTGAGCACGGACTCACCATGTGACCCAGCAATTGCACTTCTGGACGTATGCCTCGAAGAACATCCAGTGCCAAGCCACACTTCCCAAACCATGTCTAGGGACTGTACCTGTATTTCTTCTTCTGAAGCTGCCATATCATAGTTTCAGAAAGCTCAGTGGCATAGATTTCTTCAAAGTGAGGGCTCATGATTTTTGTGACTTCTCCATCGCCAGCACCTAAATCAAGAAGTCTATGGGTTTTCCAGTCTGGATTAATTTTCAGCAGTCTCTGAAACTGATCCGGTGAAAACACGAACATTGAGCCTCTTCCCAGCAATCTGAAAGAAACAGGACAAAAAAATGGAAGTCTATGCAAAAGAAGTGTTAACAACCTTGACAACTTATAAATATATTTTAATAATTTAATGCAAATGCTTATGATTTGCAGGACTAAAAACCCAGTTAACAAAATAAAAATCTCCTAATATCACCATTTTTTTTACAGATTTACTTATTTTTATTGGAAAGGTAGATACACAGAGAAGAGGAGAGACAGAGAGGAAGATCGTCCATCCGCTGATTCACTTCCCAAATGGCCACAATACCCAGAGCTGAGCTGATCTGAAGCCAGGAACCAGGAGCTTCTTCCGGGTCTCCCACAAAGGTGCAGGGTCCCAAAGCTTTGGGTCGTCCTCGACTGCTTTCCCAGGCCACAAGCAGGGAACTGGATGGGAAGCAGGGCTACTGGGACACAAACCGGTGCTCCTATGGGATCTTGGCACATGCAAGGTAAGGACTTTGGCCACTAGGCTACCATGTTGGGTCCTCACCATTTGTTTGTTGTTTTTTTTTTAAAGATTTATTTTTATTATTTTTTTATTGGAAAGGCGGATTTACAGAGAGGAGAGACAGAGAGGAAGATCTTCCATCCGATGATTCACTCCCCAAGTGAGTGCAACGGCCGATGCTATGCCAATCCGAAGCCAGGATCCAGGAACTTCTTCCGGGTCTCCCACACGGGTTCAGGGTCCCAAAGTTTTGGGCCATCCTCCACTGCTTTCTCAGGCCACAAGCAGGGAGCTGGATGGGAAGTGGAGCTGCCGGGATTAGAACCGGCGCCCATATGGGATCCCAGGCGTGCAAGGTGAGGACCTTTAACCACTTGTGCCACTGTGCCGGGCTCCACCATTTGTTTTTACAACTAATATTCAAAAGGCATGGGGAAGGTGGGAAGAAAAATCAGAAATGGAAAACAATAGGAAGGGATAAGAAAAATTAAAAGGTGAATGTGAAGAGTTTAAGTCAAAACAAAAAGGAAAAATGGGAAGAGTAACAACAAACATTGAGAATCAAAAATAGTAGCCACAGAAACCAAAGAAGAAAAAAAGAATATGATACTAAGCAATGGGTGAGAAAAACATAAGTCCAGGGTACAGGTTTTATAAGACTGGAAAAAAAGCGGGGCGGGGGGGGGGGGTTAGGCTTTGTGACAGCAGTCTGTATATGCTTCTTTTTAAAGAGGTAATTTTTTTTTTTTTTAAGTCCGAAACCCAGCAGACAGCAGCACGGTTACAATGTCAATGCTGACTAGCCAGAGAGCTCAAACTTAGTCACAAAGTCATTATTTTGCTTAAACTTTCCTAGTTAAAAAATAGTATGCTTCCCAAGCTCTCTCCTTGGGAAATGAGGAACCCTGACAGGATAATCACAAAATTCTGGGGCTCGAGGCCGTCTGGGGTTGGAGCTCCTGAGTCACTTGACTGGGTGTGTGTTTAAGGGCACCACAAGGAAAGAGGACACTGTCCAATTTCCAAAGAACATGAGTAACAGAGGCCACAGACAAAGATCGACACTGCCAAAAACTACATCAAACTTCATCAAGCAGGACAGACTCTGCCCTCTAGGGGACAGTGGGAGGGTACTGAGTCAACACGACGACTTAGGAGTGCCACTGGCACCCGCTGGGCAAGGCCAGACAAACCAGACTTCTGCAACGTGTGGGACAGTCTGTGAAGAAGGCTGCCACCTAAAATATCAAGAGAGTAATTTACTCGGGGCCAGGTTTCCTCTAAACTCCTACCAGAGAGATGCAGCTCTCCATTTGGTCTTTATCATAGCACCGAGTAGCCATGCCAGATTCTCCAGCCAGCCTCGGGTCTCTGTAGAATCTAGAGAGATGCCTCTTTCTTACAAAATAAACTCTGTAAGCAGCTGTCAAGTCTGCCCTTACTCAGCTTTCTCCTTTCTAATATAAACAATTCTGATATGCACCTTATTTAAGAAGCTACCATAATAATCATTTCTGTAAGAGCCACTTGGCATGATATACCACTGCCATGTACGGGAAGCACCAAGAGGCTCTAAAGAGGCATAGAGGTGGGAGTGACAGGGGTTGGGGGACACACGCAAAAGAAAAAAAAGCACAAAAGTTATAATTCAGGAGTTTATCAATTTCATTGTGTCCGATTACAGAGAAGAGAATTTTAACCAGGGTCTAGGAGACAGAGAAAGGGGAAAGTGATTCAATCTGCAACTTTAAAAAAAAAAAAACTATTCAAAATGGTGAATGAAGTACTTTCTGAAGAGAAATTCCTTATCTTTTATCACTCTCAAAAAGATACAGGACCCCAACAAGGACAAGGGTCTCCACAACGGTGACTCATCTCATTTCCAAAGAAATAAAAAGGGTATGGAGCAGAAATTCAGCACAACCCAATGTCAGGTACAACATGTCAGGCTGAGTTACAGCTGCTTCCTGAAGCAAACATAAAACAATGTCACACAAAAAACACAAAAGAGCAAGTCAGGAATGTTGGAAGGTGATATGCAGTACATGAAAACATGTTTAAGGACCAGAAGATGGACTGGGAACCTAGACTCCACTCAGAATACAAAACCTGGGGCCAATACTGCAGTACCGCTGGTCAAGTCACTGCAGCAAGTCCAATGCTAGCATCCCCTATCAGATTGCTGAGGGTTACTCCACTTCCGATCCAGCCTCCTGCTAATGCACCCAGGGGACAACAAGTGTTTGGGCCCCTGTCACCCATGTCAGAAACTGGATGGAGTCAGTTCCAAACATTGCTGTTGCAACCATTTTGAAAGAGAACCCGCAGACTAAAGATCTCTCTCCCCCATCACTACTTCTCTCTCTCTTTATCACTCTGCCTTTCAAATAAATAAATAAATCTTGGGCCTGGCGTAATGGCTTAGCAGCTAAAGTCCTCGCCCTGCATGCGCCAGGATCCCATATGGGCGCCAGTTCTAATCCCAGTGGCCCCGCTTCCCATCCAGCTCCCTGCTTGTGGCCTGGGAGAGCAGACAAGGCCCAAAGCCTTGGGACCCTGCACCTGTGTGGGAGACCCGGAAGAAGCTCCTGGTTCCTGGCTTTGGATCAGCTCAGCTCTGGCCACCGTGGCCACTTGGGGAGTAAATCATCAGATGGAAGATCTTCCTCTCTGTCTCTCCTCCTCTCTGTATATCTGACTTTCCAACAAAATAAATCTTTAAAACAAAACACAGAACCTCAGGCCCCTCTCCAGACTTACTGCATCACAATCTGTATTTTAACAAGATTCTCCAGGTGAATTCTGTGCATATCAAAGCTGAGAAACACTGCCCTAAGTAATTCCCACCACACAAACAGACTAGGCTATCCGTCACGTGCTGGTGAATCTCTGTGCAGCCTGGCCTCTCATTTCTTTGTGGAGATGCTCGTCTGATCTGTCAGGCACATTCTTTTCATTAAACTTCATCAGCTAAAAAATATAAAACATTAACTGCAGCAGGCTGCCAAGGATTCTGACCAGCAGAAGTGTTGCAGCTCAGGCGGTCAGTACATTGAACAAGATGATTTTGACCATGTCTCCTTTTTCTAAACCCAAGGATAAAGGAAAACAAAATATACAAGATTCACTTACCCATTGATAGATGTTCTAGACATAAACAGGCTAAAAACAGATGACACAAAAGAATGATATAACTGGATAAACAGCCAGCCTGACTTCTCAATGCTGTTGTTTAAGAAGATCTGCGTTCCTTGATCAAGGTAACTCTGAACAAAGACAGCCTGCAGGGATTCACATAGCTTCTCCCTGTTGCACACATACCACTAAAAAAGAAAGAACAAAAATGTAAAGCACATAACTGAAATGTCACTTCAGAAATCCAAGAACATAAAATAGAAGACAAGTCGAGCCTACAGTTTCTAAATATAATTTCATGCGTAGTTAATCATTTTTCTCTTATACAACCTTCAAGCATAAAATGTTTCTTCAGACACGACTTCTCATCTAAAGGCTGGTAGAGGGGATGAGAGGGTGAAATGGCTTTCAAGACAATGCTGGTTAGCAGGTGGCAGAACCGGACCATCAGCCCAGGTATTGACCCCTGACCCAGGGCTTCACCCGGATCTAGAAAAGCTGCTGCCTCTCTGTCTCGGAGATTTAACATCAAAAGGCAAATTATTAATCCTGCTTTTAGATTATAAAAAGCAATCACAGCCAATGAGTTAACTCAAATCCATCAAATAAATCAATGGCAGAGTAAGGAGCAGAATTTAATACCCAGGGAGCAGACCGTACCAAAGAGCTCTTTAGAGACCCTGAGGTGTGCTTTACACGTAACATTCTCACCTGGCAAAAACCTGCTCAGCCATGATAAGCAGTTACT
The DNA here is from genome assembly GCF_017591425.1 of Ochotona curzoniae. Classification (NCBI taxonomy): domain Eukaryota; kingdom Metazoa; phylum Chordata; class Mammalia; order Lagomorpha; family Ochotonidae; genus Ochotona; species Ochotona curzoniae. The sequence continues at coordinate 12,912,394 of NW_024465421.1, forward strand.
CATGGTCATACTGCAATCAAAGAGCAAAGTCATAACATGCTACCAACCAAATTCCCAGAAACAGACTCTAAAGAGAATGTTCTCATAACTAAATACCAGAGCTTCGACTGCAGGTGGAATTTAATCTTCCACAATAAATGTTTTCCACTTCCACTTAGAGCTAGTGTACTAGAGAAGTAGAGAAATAAGCCGCACATCAGCTTTAGGGTTGCCAGAAGTCAAATCCTGCCTTTGACATTCCTATGTGAGCTCAAACAAAGTTCAGTAAACCCCTAAGTCTCCACTCATTCACTGGTATCCAATTATCCTTGTAGAATAACTAAAAGGATCTAACAAAACAATGCAGGCAAGTCCTCCTCAACATAACACAAAGCACAAAGTGAGAACTTTAAGTGATGATAGCAGTAAGATTCCTTTAAACAAAAGTAAGTCCACTAAGAACCATGATGAATCTGCGAAGTACATCAGCTACTATTAACCCGCTATCTGCTATGAAACAACCAATATTTCCCAATAGGAAGTCTATTGGCAAAAAGCAACTTCCTTCTGACAAGTTTCAGCAGCAGGTGTCTCAAAGCTGCTTACACAATTGGTGAATCAATTTTACAGCCATTCTAAGCTTGCTTAATGTTAGACAAAAGCTTGAGCAACATTCCCGTCACCAACATCAAAAGGAACCAGTTTCAAGCCAACACAAACAGGTACACAGGTACACTGCATTTCAATGATTAATCACTTTACTAATTCTGCATCAACAATGCCCTCTATTGCATCAACAAAAGTTGCCCAGTTGTAGATTTATTTGTGCTAATTTGTCATTTAATGACTTAGCAAAACTAGACAAATGAGATTTTGCCAAACTTAGAAGATTTTGCGCAGCCAAAGAAACTAAAGAGTGAAAAGACAACCAACAAAAGGGAAGAACACATTTGCAAGGTATTTATGTGACAAACTACTAATATCCAGAAAATATAAGGAACTCAAAAACAACTCAACAATAAAACCACCAGTCCAGTGGAGAAAGGGGTAAAGATCTGAAGAGACATATCTTAAAGAAATACAAATGGCTAACAGTACCACTAGCCAATGAGTTAAAAAGACAAGTGCTGGTGAGAATGTGAAGAAGCTCATGCACAGGCTGGGAGGGGGCGACGTGAATCAGCACAGCCGACCAACAATCCCTACCGCGTACAAAGCCGAAGCCATGAAACCGCTGTATCCAAGAGATCGCTGCAGCACCATGTTTATTACAGCAGTCTTCACAATAACCAGGAAGAGGAACCAACCACGGAATCCGTCAACAGATAAATGGGTAAAGAAAATGTGGTGCATATATATATATATATATATACACAAAGGAATATTATTCCATCAGTTTTATCGAAAGTCAGATATACAGAGAGGAGGAGAAACAGAGAGCAAGATCTTCTGTCCGATGATTCACTCCCCAAGCGGCTGCAATGGTCGAAACTGAGCCAATCTGAAGCCAGAAGCCTGGAGCCTCTTCCGGGTCTCCCAGGTGGGTGCAGGGTTCCCAGGCTTGGAAGGAGGGAGGGAGGAAGGAAAGAAGGAAAGAGAGAAAGAAAAGAAAGAGAGAGAAAGAAAGAAAAGAAAAAGAACCAGCATGCATGTAGGACTACCTGCCAATTAAATTGAACTGGATGTGCCTAGCAAAGAAGAGCAGATAAATTCCTACAGGTCAGTATTTCTCAACCCTGGCACGACTGATGGGTGTTAGGGGCTGCCCTGTGCATTACAGGCTATTTACCCACATTGCTAGCCTTGCTGCATCAGGTGCCAGCAGCAATACCCCAAACTGACAGGCCAAAATGTCCCAGGTATTCCCAACGTCCCCTGAGGGAAACAAAATTGCTACTGCTTGAGAACCCCTCCATGGATTGACCCAGAAAAAAGGTTGCTGCTGAGACAATACAATGATACTCCCCAAGTCGCCCACTTTGTGTTCTAGGAACTTCAGCTAACAAAACTAAAAGCTGTACTCCCGGGTCTCAAAGAAAAGAAGTTTTGTTCCAGTGGGAAAAATTAACAAGAAATCACAAGAAACAAGTAATGAGACTAAGATCTCAGCTAGGACCTTCCTTCAAAGCCTTAAAGAAGTAGTCAGCCAGTCCTTCAGGCAATCAGGGAGAACATTAGTCTAAGGGCTCCTAAGCCCTTCTGACAGTCTCCTGGCACAGCACCAGGCAGCCTTTCCGCAGGCTCCTATGCACTTCCAGGCACATGCCTTACGTGTGCACAAAGCAGCAGGCTTGTTTTCACATTGCCAGATGAGGGCCAGCTCTACTGCGGGGCGGACTCCCCAGGTCCTGCAGAAGCATCCCAGTGGCACCTGCCTTCAAAGCTCGCTTAAATATTGTTCCCTCTAAATGACCAAGGAAATCTTTTGAATAACAAAACCATAATCAAATCAGAATTATTGCATGCAGTCATTTGTTGATACCAAGAATGAAATGGGATATGATAACTAAACATAACATCTTCTAAAAATGAAAATAGTAACACTCTGTCCCTACAACAAGACTGCAGAGACATTAATAACCAGCCAAAAATACACAAACACAGGCTTTCCAAACGTGTGTCTGATAGCATTAGCTCATGTTGTGAGTATGGCAGGCTTTATCGCCCCACAACTCATACAGTTGTTTCATTTTAATCTGATGTCTTAATGTTAGTGCTTAATGGATTAAGGGTGGAAATTTCACCTAACTGTGGTAGATAAGAGGTGGGGGTCAGTGGGAGATCTTCAGGTCACTGGAAGTATATCCTCTGGGTCTTTTGACACTACAGATCCTTATTTGAATTCAAGTTGAGATTCACATTCATTTCTATTTATATTTCTCTCTCTCTCTCTCTCCTTCCCTCCCCCCAGCCAGCTTGGCTGTGATTGTGCCTCTGCACCTGCCTTCACAGAAGCCACACTATGGGACCGCCTGATCTGGAACTGTAATTTCCAAACTCTAAGCCGAAATAACTTTGCTTTTGCAAAGCAGCTCCTCTCAGGTATTTTAAAGGTACAGAAAGCAGACTAACAGGATCACGTCATCTAAATTTTTCTTCATTAAGTCCATGAACATTATCTAACGTTTATATAATCTTGACTGATTTTTTTTTTTAGATAAAATGACACTTATTTATCAGACTGAAGAACACATTTAAAAGTCTGAAATTAGTTCTTGGAGTTTCTCAACTAGTCAAGCATGTACAGAAGCTACAATAGTCTCCTTTTTTCCCCACTGTACCTTCTGAGTACTCTAATCGGACTGGAAAGTTAGATTAAACCAGCTTACCGCAGTATACACTCAGCCTAGTGGTTAAGACCTGATTAAGATGCCCTAGTTCCGCTTGGAGTGCATGAGCTCCAGTCCCAGGGTTGGCTCCTGACTCCAGCCTCCTGTGCATACAGATCCTGGAACGCAGTGTGGTGAGCTCAAGTAACTGAGTTCCTGCCACGCACAGGGGAAACTCGAACTGAGTTCCCAGTTTCCCTGATTCACCCTCAGCCCCTGCTGATTCTTGGGAATGAACCAGCAGAAACGATCTTTCTCTCCCTCTTTGACTCTTAATTTTTTTAAGACTTATGTATTTATTTTTAAAGACTTATCTGTTTATTTGAAAGTTGGAGTCACAAAGAGAGAGGAGAGACAGAAATCTTCACCCACTGGTTCACTCCCCACCTGATACTGATTCGTATCCTGGCTGTTCTACTTCCAACTCAGCTCCCTGCTTATGTCTCTGGGAAAGCAACAGAAGATGGCCCACGTCCTTTGGCCCCTGCACCTACGTGTGACATCAGAAAGAAACCCCTGGCTCCTGGTTTCAAACTGGCCCAGCTTTGACCTTTGCAGCCAACAAAGGAATGAACGAGGGGATAGAAGCACCCTCTCACCCTCGTGTTCTTTCTCTCTCCCTCCCTCCTTCTCTGTGTGTGTTTCTTCCATTTCTCTGCTTTTCAAATACATAAATCAATCTTGAAAAAAAAAAGTAGGCATAAACTAGCCAGAACTTCAAACATAAACTGTCGTCTCACCCTCATCATAAACTGACAAGCTTCACATAGTTTTTTTGACACTTCACCTAACTTCAAAGTCTGCACAGAAGGGTGGGCACAGCACCCCATTAAGATGAGCCCATTCACACCTCCTCTTAAACACAAGATTTACTAGGAGGAATATCCCAAGCAGTGGGAAATCCCATGGCCACAAGTCAGAGTTGAGTGTACAACCTGACTGTACCACCTGTAACTGTGCTCTTACCCTTAACCTTCTTTCACTGAAGCAAAGATGGACTGACATAATACATTTCCAGTGCCTTCTATTGTATAACAGAAGAACAGAAGCACAGTAAGTGTTTATATTTTCCCCTTTATTGTCCAACAGAAAAGAAAAGAGATCAGTTCAAGGGAAGTCGAAAAACCGCACCGGGCACCCTGTCCTTCTCAAAAGTAATGGGCAACCAAAGACCTGAGGAACTCAGGGCCACCGAGAACAATCCAAAGGTTCCACAGCTTGGCATCCATGAACACTATCTCTTCTGCCACATGGAGCGGTCAGACCAATCCCACTGTCCTTTACCACTTAGGGTTCAAAAGCCACATTCTGAGATTGTGCGATGTTCGCCAAACCAGGCCGAACAGCTCAGCACTGAGGCTTCCTTCCAGCTAAGCACAGCAAAGAAGTAAATGTCCAATCTTCGAGCACATTAAGTTGCTTCAGTTTTGATTTGCTACATTACTAACAATCCTCTTTTCGAATATGCACTCATTGTTAATACTTCATGATCCTAAGATTGCACAGCAAAGCTTCCAAGGATCTAGAACAACGACTTCTTTTTACTGGAACTTCCCCCAGCTCGGCTGAGGCACCTTCAAAGGCAAACATCAAGGTCCCTGCTACTCAGCAGAAAGACAGCCTAGTGTGCTGTGAAATGGAAGCACACACTCACTCAAGGTTTCAGTGCAGGTTGTAAGGAAGGAAAGAAACCCTTTTCGAAGCTGCTTTGGTATTCAGGTGCAGTGGCCTTCACACCAGGAAAAGCAGTTGAGAGGAACACTGACCCATCAGGGCACGCCTGGCCAGCTGGCCGATGGCCCTGACGCACTGCTAACTCGGGCCTCACTTGCTCAGCCTCCACAAGGTAAATGAGTAGTAAAATAACAGGAAACTGGATCCACCCCTCGGCACATCTGACTGAGGCGGAGAGCGTCCCGGTACATGCCTGTTTGGGGAAAGGAAACGGAAAAGCAAGCAAATCGTTTCAATCAATTCTTCTTGAACCCATCATCGCCTGTGGCATAGCACAATTCTGAGCTTATATAAGATGGAAAAAATAAATTACAGATACACATCTGCTTGCAATTTTGTTATGGCTTAACAATTCCACATATTGAATATTTTCTGGGCTTAAAAAAAAAACTTTATAGTATGTCACCTGGAAAAACTGTCATGGTTTGGTTCCAACAACTTTCATAACAATTTTTTTTTTCACTCCATCAACTGAGAAGTTGTTGAATGACCACTCCTATCAAGAACTCAGTCAGTGGGGCCTCGGGGTCCTTTCAAGTTTCAACAGCTTCACATCAACTCTAAGTACTAACTGCAAGGCACCAAAACAGACCGGATCCAAGGGTTTTTGTTTTTTTTTCTTTTCAACTTCTCAATCTGTCAGCGGCGAACACGGACACCTGCTGGCTTCTCACTGCTCTGTGTTTCCCCAGTGAGTCAACTTACCCACGAAGCCACCTGTGATAAGAACACAGAGCTGGTAAGGGAGTTTTCACCTTAGAAACACTCATTCTGCAAAGTGGCAGAAGGTAAACACGGGATTTGCAGGCCGCTGCTGCTGAAGCCCCAAGAGCACTCACCGGTGGCAAGAAAATGACTGTGGTCGCTCTGCTTTGGCAAAAAAAAATTTTTTTTAAAAAGTGTATTTGTGGACCCTGAAACTCATATTTCATCTGTGAAATTTGCACGTTACAGTCTTTGGGCCTTGTTCTTCCTAACCATTTACAAATAGAAAGCTAGTCTTACTCCACAAGGCTATAAAAGCATCAAGGAAGGCAATCTGGCCTTCAGCCATGGTGCAGAGTCTTAGAGAAGCGCTCGTTCCCCTCGCCTGATGTGAAGTGTCACCCCAGTCCCAACAATGACTCGCCAGGCCAAGTCATGAAAATCAAGTCATGAAAATGTGATGACGGTGGCAGAGCTTTGTGAGTGCAAAGGAAGCTGGCTTCTCCAGGCAATGCTAACAGTGATCTTTAACGAATAAACATTGGCCAAGATCGCTCTTGTAAACACAGATTACTCCATCAGAAATCCTTAATAAAATAACCAGAAGGAAAACTTGTACAAAAGTATGGTTCAGTCAAATGCATAACTCTTTCATATAACTCCAAAAAAGCCAGATGTGGCTGGCCGCAGGAGCCACATACCCAAATGAACACCAGAAGATCTTGTATAAGATGATTAATGCGAAAAGGGAAAGACCATTAAAGTTACTCTGCAAGCAATCAAGTTCTATGGCAAGCCCAAGACCCTGGAATATGAAGCCCATAAGCAATCAGAGTCAACTGCAGTACAGCATGACACACAATGCAGAAAGCTCAGCCTCTAACTTTACCTTTCCACCCACACTGTCCTTTTGTTCGTTTTCAACTTGATTCACAGACAATGACTTTCATAATGTAAAGGTATTCACCTCAAAATGAGTATGTGGATTCATTATTCTAACAAAAGCAGTTGATTAACCCCCCAATATATTCATCACTAGGCTGATTTTTAGCTTGAAGAATTATGTGCCAAATTGTTACAGCAACCGGATGGACACACACACACACTCCGGAGTGTCTCAGCATCTGAAAGCAGATTCCTTTTTCATTAAAACTGGACCAACTCAGCTTTAAAAAGGTCCACAATTACAAAGTATTCTCAACTGGATGATGTCGTCCTAGACTCCACCCACAGCTATGAGTCCTATGGACACAACATACAAATCAGACTTTATAAACAAGTCCTCAATGCTTAAAATAAATGCAAATCTTTTACAAGCACTGAAAACATATCAAACGCTTGTACTGGAGATAATGAAGGCAAGTACTTTCACACAAACACCAACCATCGCCAGTGGTTGCACTTGGCCCTTTCTTCCCTATCCAGGACCTTATTCCAATTGCTTGTTAAAGCTGACAGGTCGAGTTCACTGTTCTGCACTGTTACCCATGTACCATACGAACGTGTGACATTCTAATAACTGTATGGTAAAGCATACAGTCCGTTAATAATGTTTCCACAAGAATTAACAAGTTACAAGTCATTAAGCCACCGCAATGTGGTTTTTCCATTAGAGCAGTACAACATGATGGACACTTTCAACCGTGTCATAATTGCTGAGGGATTTAAAAAAACAAATGTGTAAAAGCTTAGGATTCCTTTAAAAACAGAAAAAGGCCACCATATACAGTACAAGGTGAGGACTAATTGTTCCTTTCTTAAGCCAACTGCTTCCTCTCCTTAGACTAGAACACATACCGTCAACCTGAACGAGAAACACATCCACACAATGATACAGGGAACCATTAATTACCATTCTTCCAAAAGGCAAAACGTACAGCCAGTGCTAGCTTTAAGGAGCCCACACTGACAGAGTTCAGAAAGAGTCCCTTCCATGAACGCAAACTCCATTATGGCCAAACACTAAATATCTCATCCCAGGACTGCCTCGACGCGTGCTTCTTTAACCGGCACACACCGAAAATGACGACCCGGCTGGTCCCATCGCATCACCACGGCCAGTCTTACTGAAGAATTCACTGTTGCCCCGCTCTGTTTTTTAATAAAAAAAAAAAAAAAAAAAATCCCTTCCTATAGGAGAGAAGTTTGCATCTTCTGCCACAGGATCGCCACCCTCCTGGTCAGCTAAGTCCATCCAAGTTTCGGGGTGATCTTCCCAACCTTAAGAAGAAAAGCTTGGGGAGGACGCAAGTGGGGACCTGTCAACCCCGTTATTGAAATGCTCGGGAGGAAGACGACACCCTCCCCGCCCCCCGGCCAGGAAGTCCGAAGAATGAACGCGGGTCACAATGCTCGGCTGAATTTCTTTAGGACCTCTTTGTACGCACTGGGGTTCAACTAGACACAAAAAGGGGGGAAGCAGGAATGGGCTTTCATTTTTGTTGCTTGTCGAGGATCAGAAAGGTGGAAGGTTCGCTGGGTTTGTTTTTTTTTGGGGGGGGGCGGGGGAGATTTTTTTTTCTCCCATCTCGGACCCCGGTGGGCCTTGAAGACCCACGATCGGTCCCACAAGTTCCTCCGGCGCTGTCGCTGGAACAATGTTGGACTCCGGGGCGCCCACGCGCGGGGAGCCCGAGGAGCAGGCCGCCCCTCTCTGTCCGCGCCGGGGAAACAAAAGGCGCAGCGGGGCCCGGCGCCCGACCTGGAAAACTTTCTCAAAGGCCGGGAGCAGAGAGCCGGGCACCGTGTGCCCCTCGCCCCGTCGCCTCCCCGCACAATGGCGGGGGGCAGCGCGCGGGAAGGCCCGGGGGGCCGCCACGCCCCCCGCCTGGGCCCAGACCCCGAGCCGCCCGGCCTGTACCTGGTGGGTCTCCTTCCTGCCGCCGCCCGCGGCCGCCGCCGGCCCGCCGGGGTCACTCGTCATGTTCAAGTACAGGGAGCGGGTGAGCGGGCTCCGCAGCGTCCACATCCTCCGCGCCAGCCACACGGACGCCAGGCTCAGGCACAGCCAGCCCGCCAACAGTCTCATCGGGAGGCACCGGGCAGCTCGCGCCGATCACCGCCGGGGCGAGCAGGAGGAGGCGCCGCCGCCTCCGGCCACGGCCGCCACCGACGCCGCCACCGACGCCGCCCGGGCTCGAGCCATCGCGCCCGCCTCGCCGCTCCTCCAGCCCCTTCAAGGGCCGAGGCGGGTGGAGGGAGGGACGGAGGGAGGGAAGGAGGAGGAGCGGCCGGCGCTCAGCCCTCTCGCTTCCCTTCCGGCCGCGGAACGCCGCCTCGGCCGGCGCCTGTTTCCACCCGGAGCACGTACGAGGGGGCGCTTTTCCGCGGGCCGGCCGGGAGGCGGCGACAAAGGGAGCGCACGCTCTCCTGACGCGCGTTCCCGCCGCTGGTCTTCTCGGTCGCCGCAAACCTCCGTCAGGGAGGCATTCTTTCTTAATGTGTCTGGAGGCAGGGGAGATGACTTCCAAAGGCGGTCATGGAGTCCTCGCTGCCACGCTGGTGCCCGCAGGTCCCGTTGGCTTTCTACGCCTCAGAGACGTTGGGGTCCCTCAGCCCAGCCCCCCTCCCTGTGGGATTAACCTAGAGAGATGAGGAGGTGGATTGTCCTCGCTCTTCCGCCGATAGGAGTTGTGCCAGTGGTCGTGACGGGTCTACCACCACCCCCACCCCACCGTGCTCAGCCAGACCAAGGCGGAGACTAAGGAGAAGGGATGCTCGCGACCGCTCCCTTCCTGTCCACCTGCCCGCGTGTTCTCCAGGCCGGCCAGTTACTGACCACGGGTTACCCATGGAACCGCTGGCTTCCGACCCTGGCGCACCCACGGCTCATCCTGTGATACACTGTCGATCCTGCCGAAAAGGGAAGGACACCCTCCTCTCAAATTGGAATCCCCACCCCCACCCCCGCAACCGGGTTTCCTTTGGGTCAACAGACGGAGGTGGGACGCCCCGCACTGCTGAACCTCACGCTCTGATGGGAACAGCCTTGCCAGGGTTGTTGGAGCGTTCGTAGCGCGCACCGTCTTTAGGAACTGGAAGGGTACACGCCGCGTTCCGCTGTCTGGGGGTCCTACTGCAACAGCTGCTCCAGCGACCGAGCGCTAAGGAGTGACAAGTGGCTAGTAGTCCACGGGCCCACGGGACCACCTGCCAAGGTTTGTTTGGAAATGCCTCTCACTTAACCTACGCCAGAAATTATTTTAGTTTAGTTGGAAACAAAGGAAATAAGCCTTTTTTTTTTGAAGAATTGCCCATTGCAGAGGTTTTTCGTTCATGAAATAGTAAGAGGATGGGCCACAGGGGCAAACTGAGGCCTGACTGGGAATTGGGTAGGGAACCTTTCCTTCACTGTGGAAGCTGGTTGCCTAAGGTACTGCAGGCTGTAACCAAATGGGGGGAATCGGGTGGTGAGAGGGGGGACACTGGGTGAGAAGATTTTGTGTTCTCTCCTTCCAGTATTCTCCCAGACTGCTTCTTTGCCCAAATCCCAAATAGCCTGTACTTTGGGCTGCACCATGGCTCAACAGGCTGATCCTCCACCCCTTGGTGCCGGCATTCCATATGAGCATCACTTTGTATTCCGACTGTTCCACTTCCCATCCAGCTCCCTGCTTGTGACTTGGGAAAGCAGCAGAGGATAGCCCAAGGCCTTGGGACCCTTGCACCCACTTGGGGAGGCCTAAAAGAGGCTCCTGGCTTCACTTCAGCTCAGCTTTGGCCATTGTGGCCATTTGGGGAGTGAAAGAGCTTTCTGTCTCTCCCTTTCTCTCTGTAACTCTGATCTGCCTTTCCAATGAAAAATAAACAAATCTTTAAAAAAAAAAAAGAGTAAGGCAGCTGAGCAGCAGCTCAGAAATAGCAAGGTGTGTTAGATGAGCAAGAAGCCAGGGGTGGCTGCTGTGACCTCAAGAATGGGAATCAACATTAGTAATAATAATAATAATAAAAGAATGGGGATCAGTGGGCTGCCTGCCACAAAGCTAGCAATCTCAAAGGAGCAGATCCTGTCTTACCACCTGAGCGGCCGGCCTGGAAAAACAAGTCATCCCCCTGCTGATCCTCTGTGATAGCCACGCAGTACTCCGCGTGTGCATCACCGACAGGGAGCAAGCACGCGCAGAGACGCAAGCACAACAGGATCCACTCACTCGCCCAAAGGGAGCAGAGCAAATTCAGTAGCCGACCTTGTCCAAGAGCCTGGTGTCCCAGCGCGTAGGCCTCTGGTCCATGTGAGAAGCCTGGCCGTCTCCCTTCGCCGAGAACTTCCTGCCTTACAAATGAGGAGGAAAGAAAACAGCGAGAGTAAATATACTAAGCAGAAGTTCAGTTTGCCCTTGGGGACTGCCCGCTTCCTTCACCTAGAATGTCACAACTGTATGTTAAGGGCTCAGTTAAGCCGTAGTGGCCAGGGCAAGAGACACAGAGAAAAAGCCCTAGCTAAGCCAGCTGCCTTTGCGGTGTAGCTCTGAACTGCTGTGAAATCTGTAAGGCACGCGCATGCTGCTCCAGGCTGAACCCTGCCAGCAATGTGGATGCCTCTGTGCAGGGGCCCCAGATTCCGGCTGGATCTAGGCAAGAACTGGTTGTGGCTTTAAGCCAGAAATTACAGCATTTTCATGTTCTCTCATCCAAAAGTTGTTATTTTTATTGGAAAGGCAGGTTTTTTTTTTTTAATTGTTTTTGATTTTTGCGTAGTTGATGAGGGTGCAAAGGGTTAAAGGCTACCAGAAGACCATTATTTCCACATTCTCCGTTTTTCCTTCCTGCATGTGGGGGAAGGGGGACTTAGGGGGGAAGCCACACCCAGCCTCCCAAGTGCCTCCTGGGATGGAGGACAGCCACCTGACGGAAAGGCAGGTTTTAAAAGAGAAGAAGAGACAGAGATCTTCCATCTGCTGGGTAACTCCCCCACATGCCCACAATGGCTAGAGCTGGGTCTGTGCAAAGCCGGGAGCTAGAAGCCTCATCCGGGTCTCCCACATAGGTTCAGAGTCCAAGGACTTGGGCCATCCTCTGCTACTTTCCCAAGCCATTAGCAGGGAATTGGATCGGAAGTGGAGCACCCAGGGCTCAAACTGGCAGCCATATGGAATTCTGGTGCTGCAGGTAGAGGCTTCGCTTGCCATGCCTCAGTTCCAGGCTTCATGTTCTGTTTCCAATTACAGAGAAGAATATTTAGAAAATCCACAGGGGGACCAGCACGGTAGCCTAGTAGCTAAAGTCCTCACCTTGCACGTGCCATGATCCCATATGGGATCTGCTTCCCATCCAGCTCTCTGCTTGTGGCCTAGGAGGACAGTCGAGGATGGAACCCTGCACCTGCATGGGAGCCCTGGAAGCAACTCCAGCCTCCTGGTTTCGGATCAGCTCACCTGTGGCTGTTATAGCTGCTTGGGGACTGAATCATCGGATGGAAGATCTTCCTTTCTGTCTATCCTCCTCTCTGTATAGCTGACTTTCAAATTAAAAAAAAAAAAAAAAAAAAGAAATGGAGTGCTCCTCAGAACCTTCCAGAATGTGAGGAATCACTGTGTTCCACACACACACTCATGGAGTTCTAGGGAGAACAAAATGAGATCCTATCTCACGGTGCCCTCCATACACTCAGCTCTGGTTATATTACTATAGAATCATAGACTGAAGGGAGCCTTGCTCTCCCTTGGACAGGCTCCATAAGCAGTACCAGAGATGAGCAGCTGCCTACTGGGACTTTTATCTTAGTCCCATATAAGACAGATTTCCACTAAGGGCAGTTGACTTACTGCTTACTCAACAAGCCAATTTCTCAGAATTATTCAAATTAGAAACTTAAATATACATTTTGTATTACCTAAATTGTCATTTTTAAAAATTTTTATTTGGAAAAGGCAGAATTACAGAGAAGGACTGACAGAGAGAGGTTGATCTTCCATCTGCTTGTTCGCTCTGCAAATGGCCGAAATGCTCAGAGCTGAGCTGAGCCAAAGCCAGGAGCTTCCTAAAGGACTCCTGTGTGGCTGCAGGGGCCATTGACTGGAGCCGTCTTCTGTGGCTCTCCCAGGCCGTAAGCAGGGAGCTGCATCAGAATTGGAGCAGCCAGAATGCAAGCAGGCACCCACATGCGATGCTGACACCAAAGGTGGAGGCTTAGCCCCTATGCTGTGATGCCAGCCCTAAATTGTCTTTTAAAAAAAAAAAAAGATTTATTTTTATGGCAAAGTCAGATATACAAAGAGGAGGAGAGACAGAAAGATCTTCCGTCCAATGAGTCATTCCCCAAGTGACCACAACAGCCGGTGCTGCACCAATCTGAAGCCAGGAACCAGGAACTTCCTCCAGATCTCCCATGCAGGTGCAGGGTCCCAAGGCTTTGGGCCATCCTCAACTGCTTTCCCAGGCCACAAGCAAGGGGCTGGATGGGAAGCAGGGCTGCCAGGATTAGAACCGGCACCCATATGGAATCCCAGTGCGTTCAAGGCTAGGATTTTAGCCACTAGGCCACCAGGCCGGGCCCTAAATTGTCCTTTTTTAAAGGCACAATTTCTTCATGTTACGAAGGGCTTATTTTAAACTTGATAGTTTATAAATTGACTAGCTCTAAATGATGGTGGTACGACATAGTTCAAATGAGCCATGTCATGTTTTATATAATTTTAATTTTTAATATTGTTTACATGGTTGAGAGGGCTGGACGCCCATGTAGGCCTCTGATTTAGGTGAGGAGGCTTAGGATATGTAGGAATGTGGATGCGGTAAATGCTTCAGTTCTTTTTTATTTCCTGTGTCTGCTGTCGGGGAAGAGGGAGGGGCCACTTCCTGTTGTCAAACTGCATCAGCTCCTGGGGATGGAAATGGCTATTTGATGACACTTTAGAGACCAATGTGGGAAGAATGTTCCAGGGGTGTTACTTGAGTGATTTTGATAGTTCCGACATGTTGTCAACTGTATTGTATCAGGGATGAAAAAAACCTTCCCAAGACCTGTTGGCTGGCCAGGTCCACTTTAGTACATCCACAGGTGCAGACACTTCTTCAAAGCTTGGCTAAGAGAACCGTCCAATCCGTTCTGCTTCCCATCCCCTAACGAAGCAGTCAGTGTCCTCTGCTGGCCTAGATGAACTGACTGTCTCGTCCCCCATGTGCATCTAGGCACTCTGCACAGGCATCAGCAACGGAGGAGGCCCAGTGCTGATAAATGCACTCCAAGGTTAGACCACATACTCTGAATTTCCCTGTGACCGGGGTTTGAGTCCAACAGTCTAGCTGGGCAATCTCCCAAGAAACCTTGCCTTAGGGGACATCAGACTTTTGTGTATGCCAGCTACTTTAGGGTCAGATTTGGTCCATTGCCTGCACCAGCCAATGCACATACTGGTGGATGCAGCTGCCTGCAGCCTATGTTTCACACAAACTGACAGGTGCTATAACCTAGCCCAGCCCAGCCCACCACAGGCCTGGCCCTCAAGCACACCGGCAGATGCTGTGACCTCCAGTAATCCCCACTAATCCCACTCCATCCCTGGGTTTTGTGTGTGCTGGCATATGCTGCGGCCTAGCCTGGCCCATTCTGCATCCCGTCCTGCTCTTGTACACACTCATGGGTGCTGCAGCTTAGCTCAGCTCAACCCGCCCCCATACCCAGCCCACACATATGTCGACAAGTGTCACAGCCTTGCCTGACCTGGCCTGCCCCCAGCCCTAGCTGTTGTGCTCCCCAGCAGGAGCTGCAACCTAACAGAGGAATCTCCCAAGTTCCCATACCAAGCCCACTCCCAGCCCTGAATATCACTTGTGCAAGAAAGTGCCACAGTCTTGCTTGGCATTTGTCTGCCCTCATCTGCCCTCAGTCACAGACTTTGCGTGTACTGGCAAGTACTACAGCCTTGCCCAGCCTGTGCCCTTTCTAGCCCCAGCTCCTGCGAGTGTGAGGTAAGTTCTGTGGTCTAGCCTGTTTCAACCTGTCACCACCCCTAGCTCTCTGCATAAACCAGCAGGTACTGCAGTCCCACAGAGATGAGCCCACAATTCCTCTGCAGAATCTGCTCCAGTTCTCTTGTGTTCTGGTGCTGTACCAGCCTGACATGACCCATTCCTTGCTCTGACACTCATGGGCAGGTTCTGTGGCCTAGCCCTGGCACTCCAGCCCCAGCTTTCATGTGCTCAGCTGGCAATGGGCAATGCTGCTTAACCCAGCTCAGATCTTTCATGTGCACAGGTGTTTTGACCTGACCCAGACATGCTCTCCTCTAAGCCACCCTGCCTCAGCTCCCTCGCCTACCTGTGACTGCAGTAGCTCAGTCCGTGAAAGCCCTGGAAGTCACTCCTACGTATCAAATATGCCCTCAGTGGCCGCTATTCAAACACGTTCCCAGACCCCATTCCCCAGGCAGTCTACAGCGCCCTTACCCCACAATGGTGTGCAGCATGCCTCGGGGCCAAGGTGGCATGTCCTGACCTGGCATCCCCCACCTTCCGCCATGCTGCTTGCAGAGTTTCCCACATTTTTTTTTTTTAATTAAAATAGAGTAGAATAGGCAACTATGCTGTCACATTGGTATAGTTAACACAGATTTGGCATTAACCAGGCCCGGCATGCCTGCCAACTATTAGCTGCTTCTCTCCCAGCAGTGTTAACACTTGTTGGGTACAAAGCAGCCTATGCAACTGCCTACAGCTGGAGAGAAATTTATTCTTTCAAGTATGCTGTGATTCCATATCTTTACCTGTAAAGTCAGCCATCTCTGCACTTATGTTGTGCATATCTGGACTGCTTCTGAAATCCTTAAAAGAAGCCTTCTCATGTAACAGATTAACCTGTGTATGGAACTTGTGTATATTTTTTACTTTACATGCCCCTTAAGTAAGGTCCTTTTAGGAGTAGACCTCTGAGTCAGATCTCTGATAAAAGAGAGATTGTTGTTTTCATTCCATTTCTGGGGCACGTGCAATGATCCAAAAATCCCTTATGTTAGATAAATCTTCAGCACAAGCCTGTCCTTGGCCTCTGCTGCCTCCTGTGTGTGCAGTTGGTGAGTTTGGTCTTGTGAATGGTTGATCTCTCCCGATGTCGTGCACCATGTCACTTCACAGCACTGTGTCTGGATCCCTTTATGTTGGAATTACAGACCTTCTTTATGAATCTTAAGGATGCAAACTTACAGGTTATAGGACGTACATGGGAAAATTACAGCATGCAATTAGAAAACTTTAAAAACTCAAAATCTCAGTATTTTCTAGTAGGCCAAACTTCTATGTACATTAACATAAGTGATCTTAAAAGTCTGGGTAACATTGCACCTCTGCTGGCGTGACGAAAGGCCACTGTTTTCACTTTTGCACAACCACAAACTGGCTAGAGAATAAGCAACAGTGCTTTATGAAAGAGGATACTTGAGCAATCGGCCAACCTAAAAATCAGACAGCACTGCCTTCCCTTCTTCTCTGGTGAAACTGTGATTGATATTTTTAACAACCACCGCTAATCGGAGCTTGTTTTACAACTTAGTCTGGGATCTTCTTCAAACTTTTTGTGTGCAGAGCTCATTAACTCAAAGGAAAGGCATTCCATTACTAGGAAACCAAACCCACAGCATTGTAAGACCCCCTGCCATTTTCATTTTCCCATTATGGTTTCCCCTTATTAAGCATTCTTTGTTGCAAAAAGTTTCCTAAAATTGACAAAGTCAATATTAAATGCGGCTATTAAGTGATTGTACAATGGGAAGTTTATTTCTCGGTTCATTAGCTTCCTATGCTCTAGTCTCTAGGAAAAGTTAAGATGTGACAGGGACAGACATTCACAGCTAGCAGCTTCCTCCACCACAAAGAATTTTCCCCCATAGCCACCACAACTCTGATGCCAGCTTCCACCTCCCACACCAGCCCGAAGGATGCAGGGATGCCAACTTGGCTCAGGAATCTTCAACAAACAAAGCGTTGCTTATTATGCCAGGGGTCTTCCAAAAGTCAGTGGAAAAATCCTCATTATGAAAAAAGTATGCATGCATTTGAAAATTTGTTGGACCAAATTAAACATTCTTAATTTCCATTTTTTCCCCATGAGCTTTTTAAAGTGTGCTCATAGATGAATATAAAACAGTAGCAACATGTTCTTACAGCATACAGGGAGGTCAAAGGTCATCACTAGATTCAATTTGTCCAACTCTACCCCAAGACATGTGACTGTCAAGCACTCGGAAGTAAAAGGTAGAGGATTCTCAAGGCTGTCTTAGCTCAGGGCGAGCGCAGAGCTCCCACTGCAATGCGGGCATCCCCTACGGGCACTGGTTGGCTGCTCCACTACCAAGCCCACTCCCTGCTTATGGCCTAAGAAAGCAGTCGTGGATGGCCCAAGTCCTTGGGCCCCTGCACTCATATGGAAGACCATGAAGAAGCACTTGGCTTCAGATCAGCTCAGCTCTGGCCATTCTGGCCATTTGGGGAGTAAATCAGCAGGTGGAAGGTCTGTCTTCTGTCCTTCTTTCTGTAATTGCCTTTAAAAGAGGGATAAGGTGTTTCCATTCACTTGTCAGCAAACTAATCAAAAGAAATACTACAGGTCAGGGAGAAGGAAGATAAGATGGACTTGAGGAAAGATTACTGGCAAAGAATACTGTACCCAGCAAAACTATCTGACAGCTATGACAGATAAAGACATTCCAAACAAATGAAAGGGGAGAGAATTTATCACCGTTAGACCTGTCTTAGAAGAAATACTAATGCAAGTTTTTCGAGCTGAAACAAAAAGAAGCTAATAAGAAAATATCAGAAAGTGGAAAACTCACTAGTAAAAACAACCATACAGAATGTTCTAATTTTGTAAGTGATATATAAATGTATCTGTTATGAAGACTAAAAACTTAATTTAAGGGCCCGGCGCAATGGCGCAGTGGTTAAGGTCCTCGCCTTGCATGCCCGGGATCCCATATAGGCACCGGTTCTAATCCTGACAGCCCCGCTTCCTATCTAGCTCCCTGCCTGTGGCCCAGGAAAGCAGTCGAGGACGGCCCAAAGCCTTGGGACCCTGCACCTGCGTGGGAGACCCGGAAGAGGCTCCTGGCTTCAGATCGGCATAGCATCGGCCGTTGCGCTCACTTGGGGAGTGAATCATCGGACAGAAGATCTTCCTCTCTGTCTCTCCTCTCTGTATATCTGACTTTCCGATAAAAGTAAAATAAATCTTTAAAAAAAAACTTAATTTAAAATAGCCACCACATTAAAATGTTACAAAACAAGTAATATCAAAAGCTAATATGGAACATCAAAAATTCGAAATACAAGAATGAAGTGCAAGTACAAAATTATTTATGAATAGCTCTTATCTGTTCCTTTTTGTTTTTATATGATTTTTTAATATTTATTTTACTTTTATCGGAAAGTCAGATATACAGAGAGGAATACAGACAGAGGAAGATCCTCCATCCGCTGATACACTCCCCAACTGGCTGCAACAGCTGGAGTTGCACAGATCCAAAGCCAGGAGCCAGGAGCTTCTTCCTGTCTCCAATGCGGGTGCAGGGCTGCAAGGCTTTGGACCGTCCTCCACAAGCAGGAAGCTAGATGGGAAACAGGGCTGCCAGGATTAGAACCAGCGCCCATATGGGATCCTGGTGCATGCAAAGCGAGGACTTTTAGCCACACCAGGCCCTGTTTTTATATTTTATAATCAACATAAGTTTCTATCATTTCAAAAATAGTTTTTATAGCCAAAACATGTAGTAGGCTAATTCTTAGCCTGTGCACCGGCATCCCATACGGGCACTGGGTTGTGTTCCAGCAGCTCCACTCCCCATCCAGCTTGTGGCCTGGAAAAGCAGTGGGGGATCTTAGGTCTGCCCACCCATGTGGGAGACCTGGAAGCAGCTCCTGGCTCTTGGCTCCTGGTTTCACCACAACTTAGCTCTGGATGCTGCACTTATTCAGAGAGCAAACCAGTGGATGGAGATTCTCCTTCTCTTTTTCTTTCTCTCTCTCTCTCTCTCTTAAAAAATCTGCCTTTCAAATAAAGATAAATGTTTTTTCTGAGATTTATTTTATTTTTATTAGAAAGGCAGATTTATAGAGAGAAGGAGATATATAGAGAGAGGAAAAACCTTCCATCTGCTGGTTCACTTCCCAAATGGCCACAATACCCAGAGCTGATCAGATCCAAAGCCAGGAGCCAGGAGCTTCTTCCAGGTCTCCCACATGGGTGCAGGGTCCCAAGGCTTTGGACCATTTTTGACTGATTTCCCAGGCCACAGGCAGGGAGCTGGATGGGTAGTGGGACAGGACCTGCCGTGGTAGCCTAGCAGCTAAGGTTCTTACCTTGAACGTGTTGGGATCCCGTATGGCCACCGGTTCATGTCCTGGCTGCTCCATTTGCCATCCACCTCCCCTTTATGGCTTGGGAAAACAATTGGGGTTGGCCCAAAACCTTGGGACCTTTCACCTGCATGGGAAACTTGGAATAAACTCCTGACTCCTGGCTTCAAATAGATGTTAACTCTGGCAATTGCAGCCATTTGGGGAGTGGACCAGCGGATGGAAGATCTGTCTTTCCTCTCTATAAAAATCTGCCTTTCCAATAGAAATAAAATGTTTTTAGAAGAAAAAAAAAAAGGAAAGTGAACATGGAAAAAAATGTACTTTTATGTCATGAAATTTTTAGTCAGGAACCAGCCAAGATCTTCATGAACGAAAGCCTTTCTACAATATCATTACAAAGACATTAAATGTCACTCAGAAGGATGGCAGCACATATTAAGCCGCAGACATTGTGCTAAGCATCTTAATGGATGTCATCTCTTTTCATCCTCATCACAACACGGTGAAGTTGGTACTATTCTGACCACCTTTTTACAGACAGTTCATTCAAGGCACAGAAAGTTTCCAGTGTGCTGGAGAGTGGCTGAGGCAGGATTTTGAGCGAGGCAGTTGGACTGCGCAGTTCACAGCCTTCAGGGCAATGCGCTACTGCCTCCTGGTGTTCATTAGCAGCCCTCAGCCAGCGCCAGCCTCCAAGTCACCTGCAGAACTGGTTCAAATGCCATTGCCAGGACTACTCCAGGATCTTGTAGATGAGTTTTTAGCATGGTTCACCAGAGAAGTCCTTACAAGAACCAGTCTAGAGTTTAATTTGTAAAAGACTTTAAGCATTTAAAAACCATAAAATTATTGCTTGATTTGTTTTGTTTTGCTTTTCGTTTCAGAGGCAGGGATAGACGGTTCCCATCTGCTGCTTTACCCCACGTGCCTGCAACAGACAGGGCTGGGTCAGGCCGAAGCTTGGCCTCACTAGGATCACCCGCCTGGGTGGCAGGTACCCAACCCCGCGGGCCAACGCCTGCTGCCGCCCAGAGTGCACACGGTGGCAGGGACTGAAAGCGGGAGCAGAGCCGGGATTCCAACCCAGGCACTCCCATCGGGATGTAGGCATTATCAGCTGGCATATTAACCACAAGACAATTAATTTTTCATGATTGGGATAAACTAAAAACAAAATATGACATTTCCAAGCCATCAAATGATATTTGCATTTCTATTTCAGGATAAACTTCCAAAAATTAAAATAATATGATAACCTGTCATTTTTAAGGCAGATAATTTACCCTCTTTAGTGTAGAACTTACGAGTTTTACCAATTTCACCAACTATGTAACCACCACTGTAACCTAAAACATTTCCTTGTGCACTTAGTGGTCAAACCCTGCCCTGTGTCTGGGCTCTGACAACCACTGGTGTGTTTCCTACACTGAGTTTTGCCTCTTCCATAGTAGTATATACATGCAATCATATACTGTATCTGGCTCCTTTTCATTAGCATAGCACACCTGACATTTATCCACACTGCTGCAATGTATTATTTTTTAAGATTTATTTATTTTTATTGGAAAGTCAGATACACAGAGAGGAGGAGAGACAGAGAGGAAGCTCTTCCATCTGTTGATTCACTCCCCAAGCGGCCGCAACAGCCGGAGCTGAGCTGATCCAAAGCCAGGAGCCAGGAGCTCTTCCAGGTCTCTGACATGGGTACAGGATCCCAAGGCTTTGGGTAAACTTGACTGCCCTCCCAGGCCACAAGCAGGGAGCTGGATGGGAAATGGGGCTGCCAGGATTAGAACTGGCGCCCATAGGGATCCCAGACATGCAAGATGAAAACTTTGGCCTCTAGGCCACTGCTCCAGATCCCATTTCCTTATCTTTATTATCCTTTTCTTATCATCTAACTTATATTTGCTGATATTTTGTTGAAGACTTTGTGTCTGCATTCATGACAGATTATAATTTTCTTATATCTTGTGTAGAATAATATTGATCTCAGAAGATGAACTGGGAAATTCAGTTTTCTAGAAGAATCTGTGTAAAATTGGTATTTTTTTTTTCTTCTTACATGTTGGGTAGAATTTGCCAGTGAAACCATATGGATCTGAAGCTTTCTTTGTTGGAGACATTTATCAGATTTGTGGAAACAAAAATTTCATAATATTTAA
Source organism: Ochotona curzoniae (assembly GCF_017591425.1). Taxonomy (NCBI): domain Eukaryota; kingdom Metazoa; phylum Chordata; class Mammalia; order Lagomorpha; family Ochotonidae; genus Ochotona; species Ochotona curzoniae. Next base: position 12,933,593 of record NW_024465421.1, read on the forward strand.
GAATCTGTAAAATCTGGATTGATGCCCTTTTTTCATTCCTGGCATTGAAAACTGATGTCTTCTCTCTTTGAATAATTTGGCAAGAAGTTTATCAGTTTTTTTGGTGTTTTCAAACAACTGACTTTTAGCATAATTTATTTTTCAATATTATTAGTTTCTGGCATTTATCATTTTATCCTTCTGCTAAATTTGGATTTCATGCGTTCTTTTTCTAGTTTCTGAGTGAAAGTCTAGATTATTGATTTGCAACCCTTCTTTCCACAATAGCCTGCCCCAACCGGAAGCCAGGACCCCAGTTCAGATCGCCCACATGGGTGGCTGGGACACAGTTACTTGAGACTTCACCAGTGGCTCCCAGAGTCTGTACTGGCAGGAAGCTGGAGTCGGAAGCAAACCCAGGCACTCTGACGTAGGATGCGGATGTCTCCCCCGCTGCACGCACACACACACACACACACACAGATTTATTTATTTGAAAAGTAGGGTTCCCAAGAGAAAAAGGGAGAAAGGGAACTTTGTATCCCTGTTTTTACCCTCCAGTATACAGGGTGCAATGTGATGTTTTCATATATTTCTACATTGCAAGAAAAGTGAAATGAAGATAAGTATATCTAGCACCTTCCTTACTTTTGTGGTAATGACATTTAAATATATTCTCCTAGTAGTTTTGAAATATTCAATACAATAGTGTTACTTAGGATCACAATGTTGAGGAATAGATCACTGTAACATATTTCTCCTGTTTAATGAAAATTTTGTATCCTTTGACCAACACCCACCCTTTCACCATCTCTCCCACCCCCGTTTCTATGAGATTGACTTTGAAAATCCACACAGAGGTGAGATCATGGGGTATCTGTCTTTCTGTACTTAACATCAAATGCTCCAGGTTCTTTCACATTGTTGCAAATGATAGAATTTGCTTCTTTAAAAACAACAACAACAAAACATTTTTTTGCTTATTTTAAGGCTACAAAATATTCCGCTGTATATATTTTTTTAATTTTTATTTTTTATTTTGAATTTTATGGCTTTCCATGAAGGCTGTACTAACTTATATCCCCCACTTACAGTGTTCCAAGTATTCCTCTCCTCTGTGTTCTTACCAACACTTGCTGTGTTTTGTCCTTTTGATAAGTCGTCCTTACAGATGGGAGGTGATAGCTCGTGGTGTGGTTTGAGTCAACCCCTGATAGAAATGCTAAGCATCTTTCATGGACAAGCACCTGTTGACCATTCACATGTCTTCTCTTGTTCTGATCCTTTGCCCATTTTTATAGAGTTATTTGTTTCCTTGCTATTAAGTGGATTGAGTTATTCCTACATTTTGCATGTTAGCTCCTTATTAGAAATACGTTTTACAAATATTTTCTTCCCACCCTTGGGTTGTCTCTCCGCTCTGTTAATGATTTTCTTTGCTGTGGGTTTTAGCTTTATATAATCTTTTTTGCCCTTTGCTTTTGAGGTCTGACCCGAGATAACATTGCCTGGTGTTTCAAGTCATGTGTCTTCCCCCTATGTCTTCTCTAGAAGTTTTTGTTTCAAGTCTTACATCTAAGTAGGTAAGCCATGTGAATTTAATTTTTATAGGTGGTGAATATCCAGTTCTCCCAACCATATTTATTGAAAAAACTGTCCTTTGCCCATTGTGTGTTCTTGGCATCTTTATCACCAATCAGTTGATGGCAAATGTGTCAATGTTTATCTCTGAGTTTTCAATTCTGTTTCATTGTTCTGTATGTGTGGCTTTTAAAAAAAGATTTATTTTTTGTTTGCTTGCTTGTTTGTTTGTTTGAAAGACAGAGCTACAGAGAGGCAGAGGTAGAGAGAGAGAAATCTTCCCTCTTCTGGTTAACTTCCCAAATGACTGCAACAGCGAGAGTTGGGCCAGACCAAAGCCAGGAGCTTCTTCCAGGTCTCCCACATGGATGGCAAGGGCCCAAGCCGTCTTTCCCAGACATGTTAGCAAGGAGCTGGATCAGAGGTAGAGCAGCCAGGATTTGAACTAGAGCCCATTTGGGATGCTGTCACTGCTCTCAGTGGCTTATCTTGCTTCACCACATCACCAGCCCCTGTGCGTGCCTTTACGCCATTACCATGTGGTTTCGATTACAACAGTTGAATGATATATTCTGAAATCAAGGAGTATAGTGATCGCCACTTTCAATCACAGGAAAATGATGATGGTGAGGCAATGTTAATGAAAAATGGAAACAGGGCTGCCTCATTAATACAGCTGCAAAGCAAAACAATATGAAGTTGAAAAATAAAACATAAATGGGAGTGGTACACACATCCTGCTGGGCTCCCGTAACAGTCCATTGGGGATGTTACAAGCATGTACAGGCCACAGGATCAACTGGACCAGAGAGGTCTTAGCTCATATTTTAATCTTCTAATGATAGAGACACAAGCTCTTAAACATGATAGATGTTTTTGTCTGCTTTATAAACAACCTAGAGTTTCTGAAGAACAGTTTTGTCCTTCTGGTACAAAGCAAAGACCTGACTCTCATTTGACTTCCACAACAGCTGGTATGAGCCTTAAAAAGTCGTCGTGTAGTCTGTCTTGTTTTTGATTGAGAACAGGCTCCAAACCATAATCTGAATTATGGCAATGCCCAACGGTAACAGGCAAACCAAACCAAACATAGCACCAGGAAGATCTAGAAGTGCACTAGAGGGAGGGGAGGAGAAATGAAACAGAGTTAGTTTTCCCAATAGCTTATTTTCTTACTAATTCAAAGTTATCCAACAAAAGTTTCAGAGAAGTTTTGCTATCTACTGGAAAAGTAAAAGTTTATCAAATATTTTGACTCTTTTAAATAATTGGATAGTTGAAACTTACTTCCATACAGCACAATTAGAGGTTGCAAGAAGAATCCAGAGCTAATAGCAAAATTCAGAAATGACAATGGCCTGGTTTTCTGCTAAGAACTTCCATTAAACTCAGGTATTCCTCTGAGTCTCAATTATATTTCAGATAGATCCTATTTTTTATTTAAATCATATACAGTAAAAGAGGGGTCTGAGTATTCAGAGTTTTAAAGTTCCAATATGAAGCTTCCTTGTGGTTAGAAAGACCATCTAAAATAGTGTCTCATTAATTCAGCCAATTGAGGAAAAAAGAGAAAAAGTCAAACTGTAAAGGGAGAGGAAGAAGTCTGTTCCTTTTTCACACTGAAGAAATTGCTCAGGTGAGCACCTGGGCCAGCACATCAGAGTATCCAGGTTGGAGTCCCGACTCCTGCTCCCAGTGGCCTCTTCCTCTCAGTGTAGACCTGGGGAGGACAGCAGGTGATGGTTCAAGTAGCTGGGGCTTTGCTACCAAAGTGGGAAACCTGGGATAAGTTCTGGGATGCTAGCCCTAGCCCCAGCCTAATCTAGGCCCTTGTGGATGAGGAGTGAACCGCTGAAACGGAGCTCTGTCTCTGACTTTGCCATTGGTTAGGCATGGCCCTCCCTCCCACTGCCACTAGAAAGCCACCCTTCTTTCACTTTGAGTCCTGCTTGGCCTGAGAACTGATAATTATCTACTTGCTCTATTCTGCTGCTGCTGCTGCTGCTGCTGCTGCTGCTGCTTCCGCTGCTTCCCTAGCCCTGGGATAACTACAGAGGCCATGGTCACCTGTAGTGACCCATCACCTAGCAACAGTAACCTTTAGGAGCAGCAGAGACATCCACAGTGCTGACAGAATATGCCCACACTGCTGTCCCATCCAATCCCCCTTCACCTACTCCATCTGCTGCTCCAGGGGCATTTGGGGATTTTTCTATCTTTCCTCTCTTTAAGAAATCCTCCCTCCTCTCCCATCACATGACTACTTTAGTCCTTAAGACTTGATGGAGCCTGACTCTCTCACCTCCCAGGTCAGACCCAGCGGAGATCTAATCAGAGGACTCCACACCTCAAGGTACAACTTCTGCCTGGGCAGTGAGAACCTGACATTTCAGTATCAGTGAGGAACTCTGACTGTGCTACTGGGACTGAAGGGCATATGCCTCATGATCTTGGGCTGTCAGACTCATGTGAAACTGGAGTACTCTTGCTGCTGTGTGGGAAAAGCTTGCACCAAACTGAGAGGAAAAGGGTCCTCATATCATTTGAGATCTAGCCAAACCTGACTTTTTAATGATAAGAGTTGATAAATCCCTTCTTTGAAGGAGTGGAACTGGGACTCAAACTCAGATATTCCAGTGTGTGATGCAGGTCTCCCAAGCAGCATTTTAACCGCTGCACCAAAGACCTGCCCTTAAGAAATTGCTTTAAACTGAGAGAGATGCCCAGGGTTTTAGAGAGTTTGTTTTCCCCTCTGACATTACATTTACTCCATTGGAATATGAGTAAGCCTGTTGATGTATTATGTTATGCTTTCCCATTTCCAGTGTAAGCATTTCCAGTGTAAGCTCTGGTAGAACAACAATTCCTAAGCCTTACATAATTATTCATTCATTCAATAAGTGCTTATTTGCATACTCATTCTTTAAATTGTACATTAAATACATCAACCGTGATACCTGTCCTCAGCAAAGCTAACATTTCATTGGAAGTAGCAATATAATAAATATGTTTACTATTATCAAATAATAATAATAGTATTTGCATCTCTGTTTAAAGAAAAAAAATCACAAAAACTAAATTTTCTCACACAGTCTTCTACTTTCAAAAGAAAAGGTATCTACTTACAAGTAATCATATCCTAAAATACTACAGTCTGGCAGAATTTACCCATTTGTAAATCAGTTCTGTGAGGTAAATAAAGGACTACACTCACCTCTAAAGCTGTCATATTCAGGATCACCCATATCATAAAATCAAAGCAAAGTCTGAGTTGTTTCCACTCTCTTTCGCCTATCAATATGGACTTGGGAACCGTAGAAAAGTAATAAATGTATGGTCATTAAGATAAAAACAGATAGTCCTGTCAATGGAGTGTTCACCAGGTTAGTTCCCAAGGACCTCAGTTATGGCTTTCCTTGAAGAAGTTTAATCATTACACTTGCTGGCTGCTGGGTAGTGACTCCTTAGGCCACAGTGGGTACAGTGCTGCAGTGGGTGAAGCCACCACTTGGGGCACATGCATCCCACATCAGAGTGCCGGCTTGAGTCCTGGTTCAGGCAGTCCTGCTTCCTGCTCATGCACACTCTGGGAGGCAGAAGATGATGGCTCCAGTGCTCGGGTCCACACCACTCCCGTGGGAGACCCAGGAGGAGTTCCTCCTGGCTCTGAGCTGGCCCAGCCTGGCTGTTGCAGGATTAGCAAATGAAAGATATTCTCTCTCTCTCTCTCTCTTTCTCTCTCTCTCTCCTCCTTCCCTCCCTCCAGTAGATGAAAAGAGGTAAATATTTTTTAAGCAGTACATAGATCTAGTAAACACAGTAAAGTAATCTGCCCTGCAGAAGGAACATTTAATCTAACTCTATAAAGGAATCACAGACCATTTTCTGAAAACATCAGGGAAGTGAACAATATAGCTGATCTGTGCAGTTCTGTTTATTACAGCAGTGAAATAATCATCAGATATTAGAAAACTTACAAGTGTTAAATATAAGGGCCTGACGTGATGGCTCAATTGGCTAATCCTCCCCTTGCAAGCACCAAGATCCCATATGGGTGCCAGTTCATTTCCTGGCTGCTCCATTTCCCATCCAGTTCCCTGCTTGCATGCAGCCTGGGAAAGCAGCAGAGGATGGCCCAAAGTCTAGGGACCTGGCGCCAGTGTGAGAAACCTGGAAGAAGCTCCTGGCTCCCGACTTCAAATCAGCTCAGTGCCAGCCAATGCGGTCATTTGGGGAGTGAGCCACAGGATCGAGCTTTCTCTCAGCCTATCCTCTCTGTAAATCTGCCTTTCCAATAAAAATTTTTAAAAATCTTTTTAAAAAGTGTTAAATTTCTTTTTATTGGAAAGGCATAATTTACAGAGAAAGAAGGAAAGATAGAGAAGGTCTTCCATATGCTTGGTTCATTCCCCAAATGGCCACAACAGCCAAAACTGAGCTGATCCGAAGGCAGGAGCCAAAAGCTTCTTCCAGGTCTCCCACGTGGGTGCAGAGTCCCAAGTACTTGGGTCATGGGCCACAAGTAGGGAGCAGGATGGGAAGTGGAGCTGCTGGGACACAAACCAGTGCTCATATGGATTGCCAGCACTTGCAAGTAAAAGATTAACCTGTGTGCCACTGCACTGGCCCCACAAGTGTTAAATTTATTTCAACAGACATTTTTGCTAGATTCTTTTCATTGTTGAGGCTTGAAATTCTCTTTGATCATCAAACCATAGCCTGCTAAGTGTACAATTAACCCCTGGACTTCAGCAGGGCACTGGCAGTTTAGCATTAGTTGTGTAGGGCCACCAGATGCCAAATGTTAAATTATCAAAGAGAAATGGCACTTAGGTTCCCTGCATGCATCTATCGCTCTACGCTTGCTTGCAGTGTCATGAAATCAGCTGGCCAGTGCGTTTGGCTGCCAACATGTCTATGCCCAAGCTACTAAGGTTAGTATACACAGCTTCTGTTTCCAAGGAAGTAATCGTTGGTTCTCCATATTGGCTGCAAAATGGAATAATATACAGAACTTTAAAGACCACAGATACCTAAAACTCATCCCTAGAAGTTCTGATTTAATTGGGTCAGAACATGGTAGGGGCTGGGGCCCTGGTATTAGTGGGATGAGCCTCTGCCAGAGGTGTCAGCATCCCATACAGGAACTGGTTCATAGCCTAGCTGCTCCACTTCTGATCCAGTTCTCTGCTGGTGGCCTGGGAAAGCAGTGGAGGATGGCTTAGGTCCTTGGGCCCCGAAATCTATGTGGGAAACCGAGAAAAAGCTCCTGGCTCCAGGATTCAGATTGGCTCAGTTGCAGCTATTGCTGCCATTAGAGAGTAAACCAGCAGGTGAAGGATTTCTCTCTCTCACTCTCTCTCTCTCTTCTCTCTTTCTCTGCAACTAAAAACAAAACAATGTGGAGCATGGCCTGGACATCAGCACTTTTTCAAGTTCCAAGTTGCAAGTTATAACATGCAACAGGCTAGGAACCATAACCTCAGGGCCTTCATGTCTTTTCCAAATAGAGAGGAAATTCAGAGGAACAAGTCAAACATGCATGTTCTTTCTCCATTGCATACATGTATGAAGATGTACCCAATACACACATACAATGACTATGTATCTACACAAAATTAAAATATATTTAAAACATAAAAGATATTATAACTGGTGTTATAGCTCCTAGATTAAATCAAAATAATACTGCTTCTATGTAGGATCAGGCATATACTTCCCAAGCTCAACAACTAATCCACTTGGCCTTCCTCCATACAAATTATATGCTGTTAGACCTCTGTATTTACAGACTGCCACCACATTTTCAAAATTCATCTGAGACATCATATCCTTTGCTGCCCAGTCTGAATTACACACACAGCCAACGTGTACTCCCACAGTATCCCATGCCTAGTCTGTCAGCAGAGCCCAGCACACAAGCAGTGTGATTTCACTGAATCTACTATAAGCTCAATTCATAGTGGGGCTTGTCTTTCCTATCTGTTCTTTGGATTTGAGATAAGCTCCAGAAAACAGCTGATATCCAGCAAATATTTGTTCAAGAAATGCCACATCATTCCACACGTCCACTTGTGGATGCCTCCAATCTACAAACATAATAGTTATTTAAATTAATACTCACAAGGTTGAGAGACAGATAGGGTTCTCACATGCTGTTGCCCCTGAACTGAGCCAGGTTGAAGCTAGGAGCCATAAGCTCAACCCAGTTCTCACGCATGGGTGGCAAAGAGCCAACCACTGGAGTCATCAGCTGCTATCTCCCGGGTCTGCATTGGCAGAAAGTGGCATCTTAACCACTGCACCAAGTGCCTGCCCTTGTTTAACCTCTTGTCTGCCTCCCTCCCACTAGAATGTCAGCTCCATGAGAACGGAGATTGCTGTGACTTTGTTCACTGCCACACCTCATTGCGTAGTATTTACCCTAGAATTTGGTAGGTTCTCCAGGATGTTTCTCAGATGAATAAATGAGCAGCTATTTGAGGGTTCGCTTCCAGATATGTGCCAGGCTGTTGTCTGTTGCTGGCATAATGTTCCTCCTTGTTCAGAAGGGGAAACTCAGCTCAGCCTCTAAAACTCAGTCTAAGCAGCCCCTTGTTTGTGAGATGCTTCCAGACCCTGGGTAGGTTGAGGGAGGAATTTCTTATCCATGTTACCCGTGCTCCCACTGTGGGTGCGTGGAACTCTTAGTACGGTTTGTTGTAATCTCTGAGGCTCCTTGGAGGCTTTTCATTCACCTTTCATTTCCAATACCTTTGTCCCTGGCATATAACAGCAACCCCCTAAAACATTTCTGAAATGAAAAAAAAATGAATGGATGAATACAATAAAACAATCGACATGTAGTTTAGTGTGAATATATGGATGCCCACGTCCCTCTGCCCAGTAACCTTAATACTTTTTTATTACAGCCTGTCCAAGTTACATGAGTTAATGACCAACAGCATCCAAAGTCCAAGATCACTGCTTAGCAGCTAATGTAAAAAGCTGGGCTACCTTTTACATTTCCATCACATTATTTCAAAGGTTTTTGTTTGTTTTTACTTTACCTTCTGTCTGGGCTTGTATATCCAAACTGAGTGAGCTTAGAAAGTATCACCATGGGAGCTAAAAACCGAGCAGGTTTGGTAAGCAAAGCGTTGATGCCAAAAACCATCGAGGGAAAGAGTGGCCTGGAACAGACAAAACAGTGTGAGTCTATAGCACATATGTGCACATGCATGTATGTGCACAGTGTTACATACTCATACATACAGTGTGTATGTGTCAAGGACCTCTTCATCTATGAAGTCCTTTTGGACCCCATGTAGGTAATATTATACAGTCCTCATAAAACATCCACCTCTTTGTAGTAAGGAAGTGGCAGAACCTGACTCTTAAACGAAAGAACTAAGATCCAACCTATCTCCTCAGTGCTTAACGTGTGACAGCTCCATGTGCTCTGGATCGTATTAAATGTGCTACACAGCTGACTTCATTTCAGCCTCACAGCTGTCCCGTGCATGAGGGAGATGGCACCACCCTGACTTTAGAGGTGGGAGAAAGAGGAACTTGTCCACAGTTACACAGCTAGTAAGAGGCAGAGCTGGGATTCCCGCCCAAGTCCCTCTGCCCAGATCTCATCCAGTGGCATTGAATGCACTCCTAGTAAAAATCTTGCCATAGAATTTGTTTAATAATCACGTAATACAAATCAAATGTATTTCCTGGAAAAACTGAAATCACTCCCTATTCTTCAGTCTGCTGGTTACACTGCCTTGGTAAAGTTAATCCCTCACAGGTCTTTGTTTCCTGCTATTGGAGATAATGACTGTAGGAAAATATGCATGTTGTCTGTCTCCTTTAGCAAATTCTAAGTGTCACAAGCTCAGGGACTTCCCATCTGTTTTTGCTCAGAGCAGTAGCAAACCTTCCATTCTCATATGGTCAAGACAGCCGAAGCCGGTGATAATGATGACAACAGGAACAATAATCCTTAAATGAAGAGACAGGAACTGTTTTATGTTAACTAAACTCATTCATCAGTCTTTTCTCAGGATTTTGTCTTTGAATTTTTAGGTCAGTCAGTGGGAAGTTCTATGCCACCTTTCTGGAGTAAACAGTATCCCACGTGGTCTGATTTCTACAATCCATTAGAGATAGAACATGAAGTTTGAAAGTAGTCTAGTAAAGAATATCTTTTTTTAAAGATTCATTTATTTTTATTTAAAAGGCAGATTTTATAGCTGAGAGAGCTCCTCTATTCACTGTTCATTCCCTAAATGGCTGCAACAGCCAGAGCTGAGCTAATCCAAAGCCAAGAGCCAGGAGGTTCGTCTTGGTCTCCTACATGGGTGCAGCGTCCCAAAGATTTGGGCCTTTCTGGATTGCTTTCCCAGGCCTGAAGCAGAGGGCCAAATCAGAAGTGGAACAGCCAACACATAAACCAATGTCCATATGGGATGCTAGCACCACAAGGTGGAAGATTAGCCCATATGCCACCACACCAGCCCCAAGAATACCTTTAGATTGCGTGATTTTTAAGTTCTCACCACAAGCTTGAGGTAACTTTTTATAAACAAATTTCCTCTATCAAGTCTAAGTCATTCAAATTAGTTTTTGTGGGAATAACTTTAATTTCACACTTCATTTCCTAAGCTTATAAAACATAAGTATAATTAAATCACTTGTTTATATATATATATATAATAATAAGTACATCTGGCATTAACAAATTTAAAATCAAAATGCACTGGTCCTTTGGGAGGACACAATTGAATTGGGGACAATAAACACCAGTATCCCTGACTGTAGCCACTTAGCCACAAACAATCAGGGTACCATGTGCCTGAGAATGACTTAGCATCCCATGAAGGCAGGGATCAGAGAACCTGCAGAGGCCTTTTTAACACCTGCTGTTCTGCCTCCCCAGCTCTGCCCGTGTTGCATGACACCCAGGAGGCAGTCAGTAAATATTTGTTGAGACAATTATTTCTATCACTCAAAGCTGCTGCAGGGACTTGAATGAGCAAACATGTGGCACGTACACACATTGCATTTGGTAAATGCCAGTGCACTTCCCTTTAAACAGCTTGAGATATTTTATTTATTTGAAACCCATCTCACTCAAAAACAATTTTTCAGAGGTATAAGATGTTTACTGAAGCTACTGCTTGATAACTTCAGTCACTCAAACAACCAAAACCAAATTCTTCAGAACCAGCCACTTCTCTGGGTCTCTGGGCACAGGGCTCCAAAAAGGAAGACATGGTCCTGAACCATAGGAAGCCTGCTGTTTTCCTCTTCGCTCTAAATATGACCCAACCACAAAACCCCAAAACAAGAAACAAATTGTGCAAAGAGGAAATCAAGCAACTAGCAAAGGTTTCCTCAATGTAAGTCACATTAAAAACAGGGGAAGGGACTAGGGTGGCATTTAGCCAATAATTCTGATGCTTGCAAAACCAGTTCAAATCCCAGCTGCTCCACTTCTGATCCAGCTCCCATGACTCCTTGCTTGGGCCTGTCCTAACCCCAAGCCAGCCATTTAGACCATTTGGGGAATGAGCCAGCAAATGAACAATCTCTCTTTCCCTCTTTTATTCTATCACTCTGCTTTTCAAACAAATAAGTGTTAAAAAGGCTGGCGGGGAGATGAGGGCAGCAGTGGACTTTATGACCACCCTTTGAAACACCTGCATTCCATATCTGAGGGCCTTTGCTTCTGATCCAGCTTCCTGCTAATGTACTTGGGAGACAGCAATGATGACTCAAATACTAGGGTCCCTGAGTTCCCAGCTCGTGGCTTCATCCTCACCTAGTCCTGGCTCTTGCAGGAATCTGGGGGGGAAGTCAGCACGTGGGGGGAATCTCTTGCTCTCTCTCTCTCTCTTTCTCTCCCCTCCCTGTAACCTGTGTGTGTGTGTGTGTGCGTGTGTGTGTGCGTGTATGTGCGTGTGTGTGCATGTGTGTGCGTGTGTGTGTGTGTGTATGTGTGTGTCTTCCTGTCTATAACACACTACCTTTCAAATAAATATATTTAAGAAGAAAAGGCCATTCAATATAAATGTTTCTAAAGAGCTAACAAAAATCTTTCCTGTGTTCTTAATACATTCCTCTCTAATCTATAGATTAGGGCTCATATCATAAAATATTTGCCAATCAAGAGAATTTTAAGGCTAATCTAAAATGTTTATAACCATACCAAAGAACAAAGCCTCTTATCATAAGCTTATACATCTTAAGCTAGGAAAAAATAATATGGGCCTTGATTTATTCTTTATTTTGACTTTTGCAAAAGCCAATGTGCTTTATCGTCCTGTGCATATGCAATATGTGGAACATGAAGCTAACTGAGATTCTGCTGTGGCTTCTGATATTTTAACCCCCTTTCAGCACTGACTACATAAAACTGAGGGATAAGATATTCCATGTCCTTTCAGAAGTGAGGGGAGATTGCCTAGAGCAGACAAATAACAATATCCTGTTTTGTCCCCCTCCCTAATACCCAACAACCCCTCTTAGGATCATCTCTGAAATATGTGATCAGTGGCGGCACTGTAACCAAGATGGAGACTCTAATACTCTTGCCGACGTGTAACATTTTTGTAGCTAATATCTGAATAAATATACTTACTGCCTATTGAACTTAAGTAATTCTGCGTCAATCATGTCAGCTAGAGGCAGGTTAAATAAGCAATAAGAAGCTTGCACTATCACCCTAAGGGGAAAAGAAAAAGGGTTAAAATGCTTTACAGATAAAACTGTTACAATTGGAGCTGCAGGGAGATACAGGAGGAGCATGACAGCAGACAGGCCCAGGGCATTGGGGTCCTAGGCAAAGACACCTAATCCCAAGAGGGAAAGCAAAGTTTCCTGGGGAAGCACAGGCCTGGGCTGAAGCCTCAAGGAACATGAGGAGGGATCCAAGGAGGAAGTGGGTAAGAGCTTTACAGCTGCAGAAAATCACATCTGGTAGACACTGAGGTGCCTGAACCAGGAAGTGCCGAGTGTTTGTATGGCAGAGGATGATGTAACTGGAGGATTAACAAGAAGTGAAGAAAAAGAAGTAAAAACAAAAGTCTGTATAACAAAGGACATCACACATCGTCATTCGGATATATCTAGAAAGCAGAGAGAAGCCACTTAAGATCGTCAAGCAAAGCGATGAGGTACTTCTAAACAGACTAGGGGAAGGGAGAAGGGACTGGAGACTCAGGGCACAGTGACCATGAAAGAGGCTGTTTGGTAAGAGATGAGGAGGACCTGGGCAGAGAAATAGCCACAGAACATAAGAGGGTTGGGCTGAGGACCTAACAGGGAGATGAAACTGCTAATAATTGGCACTGGGTTGGCTACAGGTGTGGAAGAAGAGAGAATGCAAATTCAACTTCTCAGTCCCTGTCTTGGGCAACTAAACGGAGGAGCCATTTCCCAAAATGGGTGATAAGGTCAAAAGAGCAGGTCCCCTCACAGGGAAAGACCCAGGGTTTAGACACATGAAAAGAGATGCCTGGGTTAGAGACCTGACACATTGCCAGTTCTAGCTTCCTGAAAACCTGAGAGGCAACCGTGATGACTCAAGTAACTGGGTCTCTGCCACCCATGTGGGAGACCCAGATGGAGTTCACAGCTCTCAGCTTCAGCCCTTTTGGGAAGTGAACTAGCAGATGGGAGCCCCGTCTGTCTGCTGCTCAAACTAAAGCACTATTTACTACAAATTTAAAGGCAAGAGGTTCCTATTCAATCGACTGGGCAGAAAGGCGTGATAACCCTACCTGGAAATGGGTGTCAAAGTCAGTTCAGGTCAAAGACATTTCGCCACCTGAGAGGGTGAACAGCAGGAGCTAGTGTAATCTGGAGCTGGAAATCAACCTTTACTTACATGATAAGCGTGAGATAGAGAGCCAAACAGTAATAGTAGTCCGCTCCCAGAAGTAACATGATAATGGAAGCTGTCCCTTCTAGGTAGAAAGAAACTAGGATGATCTTATAATAACCAAATTTCTTCAGCCAGGAATGACCCACAAGTAGGAGGCACTGAAATGGAAACAGACAGGTTGGTTAAGAAGGAACCCACATGTGAGACTTATTTATTCTATTTGATGCTAAAACATTGCCTTGGCTAGAGATGCTATTATCTATATTTATAAAAAATTAGTCATAGGGCCCGGCATCATGGCCTAGTGGCTAAGGTCCTCACCTTGAACGCAGTCAAGGACGGCCCAGAGCTTTGGGACCCTGCACCCGCGTGGGAAACCCGGAAGAGGTTCCGGGTTCCTGGCTTCAGATCAGCACAGCACTGGCCATTGTGGTCACTTGGGGAGTGAATCATCGGGGAGTGAATCATTGGACGGAAGGTCTTCCTCTCTGCCTCTCCTCCTCTCTGTGTATCTGACTTTGTAATAAAAATAAATAAATAAATCTTTTAAAAAATTAATCATAATAATCTGAAGATAACAAACCCCATTGCTTCCTATAAGACAAATGAACAAACCAGACAATGGTTTCCTAATTCTTTTATATTCATACAGTGAAGAGATTTTAGTAAAACTGACCATATTATTTTTTTAAAAAATCCATCACTTAGAAATAAACCATTTTTTTTGGAACTCAAATTTGAAACAAATCCAAAATTTAAAATTCGGGGTTAAAGCCTCAAATTTTCTTGTCATACAGTAAATAAAATAAATATTTGTACATATAAATTTTGATATATATAAAATTTTGATATATAAATCAAAATTTCATTGACCTTGTTCTGTCATGTACTAAAATATACTTTTTATCCTAAACTCAAGGCCAGAAGTAAACAACAGCTTATAGTTCTGTCTACATTTCTGCAGACTATAGTCCTAACCTTTCATATGTTGATAATTTTAATGGATTCATATAGAGAGTTCTGATCTAGATTTTTAAAAAGTCTTTGCTACAAACATAACAATTCTCTGTTTTAGATGGGGAGTGCTAAATGTACACACATGCACATTAACAAAGATCAGAAAATACCCTTTGTTTCAACTTAAATAGCACATTGTTTAGCGCTGAAAGTTTTCACTAACCAAACCTATGTGTGTTACATTTAGAAGAGGATTTTGAGTAATGTAAGTAGAACATAAGCATTCTGTAATAAGCATAAGGGTCACTCCCACCCCAGCTGACTTTTTGGCTGATTTCTGTACTTTCAAGGAACAAGAGCTCATTTTCTGGATACTAAGAACAATAGTGATTGATAAGCTCCAAGGCATTTCTTAGAGTTCTGCATGAGAAAGTATTTAAAACACCCCAGCAGAGGCTGGCATTGTGGTTCAGTGAGTAAAGCTACTGCCTGTGATGCCAGCATTCCACAGGAATACCAGATCAAGTCCTGGCTGCTTCACTTCTGATCCAGCTGTCAGCTAATGCACCTGGGAAAACAGCGGAAAATGGCCCAGATGTTTATGCCCCAGCCACCCAGATGGGAGACCCCAGTGGAGTTCTCCTGGTTTAGCCTGGATCAGTTCTTTCCACTGCGACAATTTGAGAGAGCAAATGAGCAAATTGGAGCACTCTCTCTCCCTTTCAAATAAATAACTATTAAAGTAAAACACCTCAGTAAATCCAATTCTGTTAGAACATTAGAAAGTAACATATTTCCACATATAAAAGAAAACCATTCACATAAGAAATTCATCATATAAAACGTGGGGCAGAGTGGATGGCCCAAGAGTTTTATATCAGATGCCCCAAGTTTGAGTTCTACTTTTGCCACTTTCATCAGCTACATGTTCACAGACAATTAAGTTACTCTATATAAGAGAAGTTTCCTAGCTCTCCCCCTCCTCCTCTCAATCTAGCACCTTGCCCCCCATAGTCATTGTTAGTTTCATTCTTGTGTCCACCATTTATAAAGATACAAGTCAATGATGAATGATCTTACAAAAATCATCAAAGAAGAAAAAGACTGCCTTTTCCCTTTACTAAAATAAATACTGAAGGTTTTGCCTCCTCCTTCATCCACATGTTTACAATGTACCTAAGCTGCAGCATCCACTGGAATGCACGAGAGCCAGGTGGGATATGGGCTGGGCCAGACTAGGTGGCAGCAGAGGCAGACATGAACAAAAAACAGCACTGAGGGGTGGATCTGGTGATGGTTACTGGGGTTCACCCCAGTTAAACTAAACACTCACTGTTGGAAATGAGGACGGGTTTGTGGAAGGCTGGCTGATCTGGGTCACAGCACCCGTGGGTTCATGTGAAATATAGGTGCAGGTGAAAGACCACACCTGACCCTGAACTGGCTGGCACACATAAAAATCAAGTCTGAGGTCACCCCAGGCGAGGTTTCTTGGGGGGACTCCCTGACCAGACTGCTGGACTCAGATCCTGGCAACAGGAAACATCACAGGCTGTGTGGTCCGACCTGGGAGTGCATGTATCAGGACTGGGTCTCCCCAGTTGTTGATGCCTGTAAGGTGGACAGCATGTCCTAATGTACATGGGGTAGCAAGTGTCTTGGTTTGTGGGTACACTAAGATGTACTTTGTTAAACAATAGAACCTTAGAAAGATTTTCTCTTCCCTAGAGTGATAAAACCAATAACTTTTCAAAACTATTAAAACCATTCAATTAACACTCTCAGAACACTCTTCCCCACATTAGGGTTTCTAGGGTGTCATCAAAGGACCGTTTCCCATCCCAGGGCACTGATGTAGTTTGACAACAAGGAGTGGACCTCTCCCCTCCTCCCCTGCAGAAACAGGAGGAAAAAAAGACTGAAATGTGTCCCCCCCACCCCCACCTTCCCCTGTAGTTGAACCTCCCCACCCTAATCAGAGGCCCACATGGGCATGTATCTCCCAACTATGTAAACAATATTAAAAATAAAATTAAAGATTAAAGAAAAACATCTGTGAAGGCAGTGCCATGCTGGCAGTACATGTTGAACTCCTGTCTGTTGAGAGAGTTGGAGGTTGTTCATAACAAGGGCTAACAGGCCTCCAGCATCTAGTTTATGCCAGGAAACATTTTAAGCATGCTGTATGTCCTATAATTCATTTAATCCTCACAGTAATCCCATTAGAGAGGATCTATTTTTATTCTGATTCAACAAATGAGAAAAGTGAGACACACAGGGTTGGAGAAATTCACCATCAGCCAGCTGGTAAATGGGGGCGTCAGAGTTGTCCAGGGCAGGCTCCCTATACAAACCCAATTACTACTCCACCTCCTTGAGGGCAGTGCGATATCAAAGAGTTACTACAGATAAATAACACTTGTTCATTCTTTTCTGCTTTCATTCACTCAACTCCTCAAAAAGAATGTCACTGAGAAGACAGCCTCAGAAAACCGAAATTGTGTTTGCCCTCTGCGCTGTGTCCACTGGCTAATGGGACGTAATGAAATCCCTGACTCCACCAACGGATCTGGTGAGCTTTTTTTTTTTTCTTTAACCACAATAATTCAGGCACATGTTACTTCTCTAAAAATTAAGAAAAAATGTGAAGTAATTTTGGATTTCCATTTTATACCCTCCCCAATTTCTTGGGACCATTAAGGTTTCAGATGGTAGATGTACATTTGAATTTTCAATTTGTGCGTAGACTTTTACAGTCTGAACACTCTTCATTTGAAATCTGAACTACTCCAAAATTTGAAACCTTTTAAGACTCTTAAAATTCAAAAGTTTTAGAACCTCTTTGGGTCTCTCACATGGGTGCAGGGTTCCAAAGGCTTTGGGCCATCTTCAACTGCTTTTCCAGGCCACAAGCAGGGAGCTGGATGGGAAGTGGAGCAGCTGGGACACGAACCAGTGCCCAAATGGGATCCCAGTACATGCAAGGTGGGTACTTCAGCCACTAGGTTGCTTTGTTGGGCCCCATGAACTTTTGAAGTACCCTTGTAGTCAGCCCTCCAGATGTCATGATAAACATCAGACTAGTGTATGTTTTTGAAGAGAGACATGCTTTCTACAATAATGCTCATGGCTGTGGAATTTTAATAACACTCTAGAATTCCAGGGCTTGGGCTTTCAGCCAAGAGTTTTGGAATGTGACTCTAAGAATTCTTTACCAAATAACTTCTTCCAAGTTGACAGATACAGAAATCTTAAATACCCTAATAAAGCAAAAGTACATGCTCGCAGAGTGCTATTTATTTTCTGCCATATCTCTGCTGAGGTTTAGATGAGAAAGTTCAGGGGAATCACATCCTCAAGTTTCTTTTGTTTAAAATAGCACATTGCTAGATTCTCACCGGGCTCCGTTTGCCTTGCCCCTCCTTTCAGCTCTGGAGCTCTGTACAGTGTGTAAGGCTCTGATTCTTTGGGTCTCTTAATAAACGTATGTCATTTGCTCTGACTTCTGACATAATCAGGTATTAAAACGCACAGGGAATGATCACATACCCGTGGGCAGACGAAGCCTGCTCCGTACATGACGCTCCTTACAGACGAAGAAAGGCTGTCCCCGGGAATGAGGTGATCTGTGAAGATCATCATGAAGTTGCTGAAGACGGCTAAGTGGAAGACTTGGAAGAAATTCGTGATCAGAAAAAGGTACAAGTTCTTCTGGGTCAAGATCTGTCCCATCCACAAGGCAAGATCCTCCTCTCTCCCCGAGGGCACATTGTCCTCCAGGCTTCTTTTCCATTCAAAACATTTCATGTGGTTCATGCCAGCACGGATACTGGCAGCAGCAAGAAAGGCAGTGAGCACAGCGGCAGCCTGAAATTCGGGCAAACTCTCCATGTTATTAGAGATGAGGCCAAAGAACAGGACACTGGCCGAGCCCATCAGTGATGCCGCGTGGTTGGTTTTAAGAAGACGAAGCCTACTTTCGTGTCTTGGGAAGGTCCCTATAAACCACCTACACTGGGCTTGCTGAATACAGGAGAGGGTGCTCTCAAAGGCACATGATGACACCATCAGGTGAATTCCATTAAGCCAGTCGCCTTCTTGATAGTTTTTCCAAGGGAACCAAGGAAGCAGGAAGGCCATTGCACACAGAGGGCCACCCAGCAATGCAGAAAGATAACGGCTTATACCACAGTCGGACTTAAAACTGTCACAAAAATACCCAATCAGGTCATTAAGAATATTCCAGATCATCAAAATTGCCTAGGTAGTAAAAAACAAAACATGATTATTTCAGTGCAGTACTATAAGCTACTATGTTCAGGAGAAGATAAAGATGACCCCTGAGATTTTTTTTTTCACTTATGTGGAATGATCAAAGCTAATCCATCAAAAAGCTTACTGGTTCCAGGGTAAACTGAAATATTAATAACAGCCAAAATGAAAGTTTTTCAAAAAGTCTGTGAGAAAACAGAATTGTCTGTGTTGGTGCCAACAGTGCTGGAAATGCCTGCATAGTTTCTTCATAATAGGAGACTGCCATGAGTTTCCTGAGGACCTCTCGGATGCATGGATTTCCAAGTGTTGCACCAAAATGAACTTAGCATTAAATTCCATTTCCCACAAACTTTTAGAAGTCTTCCTTGTATGGATTTTCTTTTGTTCAGGCATCACATACGTATGTACTAACATTATTTTGTCCAGTCCTTAAAAACAGCGCTAAGGGTTAGGTGTTTTGCCTCGGGAATAATTTGCAGGTTAAGGTACACATGTCTGAGTTCCTGGGCTGCGGAGTGCCTGGCTGCAGATTCTGACTACAGCTTACTGCTGAGAAAGGCCCTGCCAGGACTTGGGTCCCTGCACCCATGTAGGAGACCTGGATTGAGTGCCCATCTCCCAGCTCCGACCCAGCCTAGTCAGGGCTGTTGCAGACATTTGGGGAATCAGCCAATGGCAACTCTCTGTTTCTTCTTTTTTTTTTTTAAGATTTATTTATTTTTATTGCAAAGTCAGATATACAGAGAGGAGGAGAGACAGAGAGGAAGATCTTCGGTCCAATGGTTCACTCCCCAAGTGACCGCAATGGCCGGAGCTGAGTTGATCCAAAGCCGGGTACCAGGAACTTCTTTCCAGGTCTCCCACATGGGTGCAGGGTCCCAAGGCTCCGGGCTATCCTCGACTGCCTTCCCAGGCGACAAGCTGGGAGCTGGATGGGAAGTGGAACTGCCGGGATAGAACCAATGCCCATATGGGATCCTGGGGTGTTCAAGGCGAGGACTTTAGCCACTAGGCCATGGTGCCAGGCCCAACTCTGTTTCTTAACAAATTTCTAAAAATTTAAATAGCAGTATTGTTCCACATAAGTTCATTTTCTGGGAAACCAGTTTGCCCTTTAAACCCTAAAGCTTTTATGTTTTCAATGATAATTTTTTTTAATCTCTCTTTGACTTCAAACAGAGTCTTGAACAGGGGTCAGTCATCTTTGGAACTCTCACCGCAGCAGCTCTTTGTCCAATCACAGCAACACACAGCTGCAAGGAAGGCGTTCTATCTTATGTGCAGGACAAGAAAGATTCCATCTCACCTGGGCTTGACAAAAGGTCTCTTCTGAAATCTTGTACAGATGCAAAAAGAGTTTCACATAGTAGAAGCTGAAGGCAGAATTTAGCAGGTCAGTCCCCAGAGTGATCATAGAGTATGCCCAAGCAGCAGAGTTCATATTTAAAAAGATCATGTTGCATACACAGGCAATCTTCTTCCCTCTGTGAATAAAAATTAAAATTCATTATTTGCAATATTTGATGGGTGGCAAAATTCCACCAGACACTAGTTTAAATAAGAATCTCCAACTACTGCCTCTGAATACCAGTTTTACCCATTCACTTTTTGAGATGTTACCAGGAACTCTACACAGAGTACGACTCTGCTTATCTTTTTCAATATTGCTTGTAAATTACAAAGTGGGGTTTACACAGGAGTTTGGACAGGCATAACTAGCGGTTGGGGGGAGACATGTTTGCAAGTTATTGCCCTTCCTATGGGAGGCTGCAACAGAAAAAAGACAATGAGATGACTATCGTTTGCTTAAACAGGAGGAACAGAATAAGGCCCTGCTCTTAGTAAGCTCTGTTCAGTAGGACAGGCCTGCGTCTGAAGGGGTTATTCTTTTGACTTTCTGTAGGACTATTTAAGCTTTCACTCAAAGGCCATATCGCTGAGATGGGTACAGAAATCACATATGCTGATCCTTACTCTGAGGATCTTACATCCAGCAACCAACTTACTCTTTGACCTGTATGTTGATTCTTCAAAAAGTCCATGGAAAATGAAGTTAAAAGTTTATTTTGGTGTAAAAAATTTTTTATCCATGCCTTTGAGAGGGTCTTTTAAAAGTTCATGTATCATATGAAAAAAAAAACTATATATGAATTTCAAATAATTTTTGCACCAAAATAATCTTTTAGTTTTGTTTTCTACAAACAGAACTAAAAGAAGAGCTTTGTAGAACTGGAAAGCAGTAGGTAGGCATATATTCAACTTTCTATTAATCTTGAAGATACTTTTAAGAGAAAGCATAATCAGGCTTGGCGAGATAGCCCAAGTGGTTAAATCCTTGCATTGCATGTCCCGAGATCCCATAGGGTGCCAGTTCATGTCCTGGCTACTCCACTTCCCATCCAGCTCCCTGTCTGTGGCCTGGGAAAGCAGTCGAGGGCCCAAAGCCTTGGAGCCCTGCACCAGCATGGAAGACCCAGAAAAGCTCTTGGCTCCTGTCTTCAGTCAGCTCAGCTCTGGCCATTGCAGCCACTTGGGGAGTGAACTAGCATAGAGAAGATCTTTCTGTCTCTCCTCTGCAAATCTGCCTTTCAAATAAAAATGATTTTAAAATATAATAATCTTCCTATGTGATCCCTGTCCCACTTGAACATTCAGCCATGTCTGCATAGTCCTAGTAAATCAGAAAAGAGAAATATTCAGATAACTTGAGACATTTAATTAACTTCAGTAATTCTTGAGCTTCTGTTTTAACTTTGGAGACCCAGAACATAACCAAGCAGGAACTTCAGTCCGTATTGCCTAATTTCTTAGGAAAACAGGCCAGTTAGAAGGGAGGAAGAGGCATGGAACTCAAGTGATCAAATGACTTAAGTCTCTAAGCTTCACTCTTCACTGGGTAGACCCAAAACTGATTCTGATTTCATGGGGATGGGATCCTGGAATCATCAAAGTAGATTATTAAATCTGTGTGCATGCCAGGCACTGTCTGGAGACTGAACAAAGAATAGGTTCCCGTTTGTGAACTGGTGTTGGTAAAATATAGATTCTGCTGTGATGATAAGAGTCGAATCTGATTTTGCTGCTGCTGTTGTTATGCAGATCACCAGTACTGCAGTTGTGTGTGTGAAAGCTTTCTTTTCTCTTACTTGTCTATATCAGTGTGGACGAAGGCGTTTCCTTTTCTTCTCTTTTCTTCCATGGGATTATAACCTATCTAGTGGGAGGGAACCTTTTTTCTGCCAAGGATGATTTAGACATAACATCGCTCACAGACCATACAAATCAGCCGGCTCTAGATTCACTGAGCCACAAGTCCAGCCTGTGGTCACCTTGGCAGGACTGCATGTCCCCCATTCCAATGACCTACATTTATTATTATTATTTTAATATTCATGAATGTCCCTACAGGTACCTACATTTTAGCAGTATCAGTAGCAATGACATGATTTTAATTTAGAAAGGGCACAAGGAACAGGTATTTAGCCTAAGCAGTTAAGAACCTCGTTGGGGGGTTGACATCCCATTTCAAAATATATGTGTCCTGGGTTCAACTCCCCACTCTAGCCTCTGACTTTAACTTTTTGCTGGGAGGAAGCTCACGCAGTTGTATTCCTCCATGTGGGGCACCTGAATTGAATCCTCAACTCCCAGGTGTAAGCCTGACTCAGTCAAGGTCATTGCAGACATGTGGGGGTGGCTAAGAAGGAGTCCACCTTGTACCTTGCCGAAGGTTCCTCCACTGACACCTGCCGTGGCTAGAGTCCTGAGTTTAGGACTCAGCCTGCTTCTCCTCCGCAGGGCAACAGTCCACAGCCCCGGAGGGAGGTAACCCTGGAGTCCAGCTTTCCCACACTCACAGCATCTTCCGGAGCTGCCACTGATTTGAACAGGAATGGGGAGGCAAGAAAGGCGTTCTCCCATTCGCATGAATATTTATTTATGTAGATGACTTAGGGCAGTTTCCCGCTCTATCAACAAGTTTTACTCCTTCATACAGGAAGATAAGGATAGTTGGAAGGATCTAGAACACCTTCCTTACAACTTTCCTTTTATTATTATCATTATTTTATCCACAGTGACATGTTCACCTTGTGAACACGAATCGCAAAGGGGCTGATAAGAAAAAGCAAAAGGTCAACAATTCCAACTCATTCCTCCCTTCGGGGAGTTCCCACTGCAGTCTGTAATCTCCTGAGGGGAGGGGTGTGGAAATGACCCACGGGGCACCACTTCAGAAGCCTGCCCTGTCAGCGAGTTTCGGCTCGCTCCCTGCTTGTCCTTTTTTCTTCTAGCCTCGGTGCGTTGTTACCTTACATTCTAGAAACGTACTTCTTCACCTTCTTGGCTTTTCGATTTTTTTTTTTTCCAGTTGCACCTGCTCGTTAAGGTGAACAACACTTACTTTCTAGTCTGGTCCCCTCAACGAGAGCTCCGGATGCAACAAGAGCCTGACCCTCGTGGGGACCCCTGCTAGCCACGTCTGTGGGGAGCAGGGGGCACGGCCCCCCAGCACAGGCTCAAACTCGTGGTCCACACACCTTTATCAACCGCCTGACATAAATATATATATGTGTGTGTGTAGATAGAGATATAATCTTTTTCTCCCCAACGGATTCCGCTTTCCCAAGCGATTTTGGCGCCCGCCGTTTCTGGAAGGAGTGGGTACGATTCCAGGCAGCTTAGACGCGAACACTCAAGAAGGTATTCGCTCAGCCCTCAACTCCCGATCCATCCCGAGTCCGTGCGCGCCGCCGACAGCGAGTGCGGGGTCGGAACGCCGACAAAAGGCGGGCTGGGCAGCGGGGTCCCCGGCACCGCGGGCGCCCCACGACAGCCGCCCAGAGGCCGGACAGCCCTCGCCCCTCCTGCCCCACGACAGCCTGTCCACTACAGCAGGCCGGGTCGACACGCACCCCAGTCGCAGAGGCGCCGAGCGCCGCCTTCACGACACCCCGGAATCCCGAACGCGCCCCCTCCTCCGTAGCTACAACAGCGCCGGCAGAGGGGCGGGACCTTCGGCCGCACCCCTCCGCCTTTCCACCCGCCTTCTTTGTTCCTTGCGGAACCTTCATTGGCTGCTTGCCCTCGGGACTCGGCGAGCCGCGAGCCCGAGGAGAGAGGTGATTGGGCGGAGGCCTTGCCACTCACCCGGCAGCCCGCTCTTCATTGGTCGGCGCGCCGCCGGGGTTTTGAATTGGGTCCCCGGTCGGGGAGGGTTCTGCCAAAGTGCCACGTTGGGGCCGGGGTTGCGGCGTGAGGAGCCGGCTTGGGCGCGCCGGGCGCGGGCCGCGGACTGCGGGCTGCGGGCTGTGTGTGTGTGTGTGCACGCGCGTGTGTGTGTGCAGGGCCCTGGGTGGCCCCGGGGCGGCGCGAGGCGAGTCGCAAAGCCAGGCAGAACCGCTGGCGCTGGCGGCAGCCGACCGACCGGGGGCTGTGCTGAGGCGGCGGCGCGTCCCACCCGAGGACGGCTCTGGCTGAGGGCGGAGGAGCCGGGGGAGAGCCCGGGGCAGCGGCTGAGGAGGGACGGCGGCGGCGGGGGCCGCTGCCCCGGGAAGACCCGGCCGAGATGCTGGCGGAGAACCTGGTGGAGGAGTTTGAGATGAAGGAGGACGAGCCGTGGTACGACCACCAGGACCTCCAACAAGGTGAGGGCGAGGGCGGCGGCGGGGCGGCTGAGGGGCGGCCGGGCGCGGACCCGTCTTTAAGGAAAAAAAAAAAAAAAAAGTTGTTTTTGCTGGCGGCCGACCACACAGGTGCTGAGCAGGACCGGGGCTCACCTGGCGGCGAGGCCGGGAAGGCAGGCTGGGCGCGGGGGCCCTCGGCCTTGCTCCCATCGCAGCCCTGATAATCAGCGCTAAGGCGCGTGCGGTGCCACCTGCGTGCCCGGCACTTAAAGCGTTCTCCCAGGATTACTGAGTTAATCCTCAACCTGGCCCTGCGAGGCACGGCGGGGAGGAAGCAACGTGCCCTGCTCCAAGTGGCCCGGCCGGGAAGCCGCCTCCTTGCCTAGCAGGCCGCTGACCCCTTGCTGCCCGGTGCGAGTGGGCGCAACGCGGAGCGGGCGCCGCTGCACCTGGTGCCACAGCCCTTGGCCAATACCAGTTTCTTTCCGCTCTCCCAGGGGAGAGGGACTTTTTTTGCTGTCCCATTTTCCGGAGGAGCAAAGCCAAGGCTAGACCAAATTAGGCGACAGAAGTGTGGGCGCAGGTGTGTTTGGACTCACTCGGAACGAAGGGTAGCCACTTGGTGTACCATCCCCCCCGCCCCCCGTCTTCCTTACCAGCCCAGCTGGCAGCGGCTGGCAGTGGGGTGCTGAGCCGCTTTGGTTGTTCTGCTCAGAGTTCACCAGAGGCCAGACTTGGGCAGCCCTTCCCCCCATTTCCTTCCGGCTGCGCTGCGCGGGGAGCGGACCTGCCTTGAGTGTCTTGCTCAGGGGGTCTGCGAAGGACAGTTGGAGAGCAGCCCTCAGCTGGGAGTCAGGCCCCCTCCCCAAACCCCCACAGGAATAGAGCCTGCACTTGGGGAACACTTTTTACGTACCCATAATGCAGATGCTCCTTGAAGCCACAAGGTCCTGTTAGTAGAAGGCTGGGTTCCACTCTTCAGAGCAAACATTCCTCACCACGATACTGAATAATGTCTTAAAGTATTTTCCCCACATACTCACACACCCCCTGGCATCTAACATTTATACAACTTTGTAAATTCTCTCAGCTCCAAACTTGGTGAGCAAATTAGCATTGGTGTAGTTGAGTATTACACGGCCGTGATGCCTGTGCGTGCTCACCCTTGAGCTCGGCTGAAAAGGCAGACTTGAATAACTTAGGAAAGTCCCACACAAACTCCTCACCTGGGGAGAGGTGACTTCTTACCTCGAAGGTGTTTAACCCCAGGTAGCTCCCTGCTCTGCTTCTCTAGTCCAAGCTGGCCATCATATCCTGCGTGTTGGGGACAAGTTTGTCATCCATTTTTCACCCGTTTTTGGGTTTCCCCATCAGGATTGATGGCCTGCTTTGATGCTTTCTCTAGGATCGCTGAGGCAACCATCGTGCAGTTACACCATTTCCCTGTGATAACTTAAGCGGTTTGTGTAACAAAGCTAGATCCTTTCCCACCCTGTGTCTTAAACTGAACTGAAGCCCCCTCACGGGACTGCTGTGTCCACGGCCCCTCGTGTCCCGTGCCTTCATCCGCACTGCACGCCCTGCCGCGGGAAGGTGTTGGGAGCCACCAAATGTAGGTCGTGTGTGATTGCACTGAGGGGCCCAGGCAACCTGTTGGGGTTACAGGTGGAAGTTTCTTTAACCCTTGATCCAGATGCCAGCTCTTCGGGTTTAGCAAGCGGTAGAGAACCTGTGAGTCTGCTGCCAAGTTGCATGTGGAATTTGTCCCCCACTTCTCAGAGCCTTTGCATTCCTGATTACAGTGGGACTTGATATAACCCTTTGTGTCATAACTGGCTACGGGGCAGGGGAGGAGGAGTACAAGATAGGAAATTCCGACATTCCTAACTTGAGATCATGCCCTGTAAAAGGCTCTAGTGTGAATGAATAAAAGCCGATCTTTTCCCTCCCCCGCTCCCAATTTTGCTGCATTTTTTTTTTATTAACTCGATATTGCAGCCCACAGTGCCTAGCCCCACGGTAGGATAAACAGGTGCCTGCTGTCGGGGCTTCAGGCTGAACTAGACACCTGGAGGTGCCGCCTCCGTGGTCTCTGCCCACCGCGGAGCCTGGCCTGTGCAGGCCCTGACAGAGCTGCTCCTGGGAAAACCCGGGTAGCAGGTCTGTCCCGTTAAACAGATAGATTCAGCAGGTCTCGTGGGATTTTATCATGCGCAAACATCTGTTCGGTTTTTAACATCCTCGCTCTCATCTTAGTGAGCAAGGCTTATTTGAAGAATGTTGTTTAAAAAACAACTTAAGGAATCTGTTCTCAGAATCTTAAGATGAGAAAATATTTTTCTTTAGCAACAAATCATTTTCCAGGTGGAACTCTTAATGGGCTAGATAGAGCTTAATAGAGCTTAATAGTTTTTTTTTTAAATTAAGACAGCTGACAAATTCTAACCTCAGTAAACTTCTGTTCCTGGCTTGTTTGAAACCTGTGAAGCTGCTAGCAGGCTGAAGGAGGAACCCTGTCCTCTGACAGAACTCTTCAGTGCAGAGTGTCCTCTGTCAGCGGGCCGGGGTAGGACAGTAATCTCTGTGGGCAAGATGTTTTCTGGCACAGCAGGGGCCTTCTGCGCAGATCTGATGGTGCTCGCTTTGAATGCCCCCCCAGCTCCCCAAGAACAAAGTGAAAAGACCCCAGACAGGACTTCCTGTGAGAGCAGCTGTTACAGCTGTTGGCAGTCTCACAAGGAGGACGTGGGGTCCCCCCTGTGCATCAGCAAATGACAACTTTGGCTTAAAGGAATCCTGACATTTCTCCCCAGGATGAGTACTACTTCTGTGTGTGCAAGTGCTTTGCTCACCTTTGCACAACTGTGTAGAGGGTCCAGTGACATCCCGTCGTGTCTCTGGGTGTTTATATTCTGGTTTCTTTTGCTCTCCCAATTATAGTAGCTTTGGCAGTGTGCGTTAAACAGAAGAGTCCTCGAGCGACGTGTTTGACTGTAATAGGAAACGCTTTCAGCCTTACTACTACAGCTGACATGGAATGTTACCTTCATATTCTTTTTTTAAGAACCTTAAGCCAAATAGAAATGTAGTAGTGGAATTTCAAGGTTTTGAAAGTCTGGAAGAAAGGTCCTTTAAGAAAAAATTGGAAGGGGTGGGAAGTTAGCATTGAGGAGGACTGTCGCGTAAGGGGGGTGAGTCCTGGCCCCGAGAGAGTCCTGGCTCTGGCTCCTGTTGCCCTGCAGATGCAGACCCGGGGAAGCCGCGGGAAGGTCACCCCCGGGGAGACCTGGACTGGGGTCCCAACTCCGGCTTTTTCCAGGTCCAACCCTGTGAGCTCACTGTCTTTGCCTCTCAATCTTTAAAATCACTCACAAGCTAGTTTTTTTTTTTAAAGATGTATTTATTTTTATTGGAAAGGCAATTTTACAGAAAGATCTTCCATCTGCTGGTTCACTGAGTAGGTGGCTGCAACAGCCAGAGCTGAGCCAGGCCGAAGCCAGGAGCTTCTTCCAGGTCTGCAGGTGCACGCCGGTACAGGCTTTGGACCATCCTCTACTGTGTTCCCAGTCCGCAGAGAGCTGAATGGGAAGTGGAGCAACCGAGATCCGAACTGGTGCCTGTATAGATCCCAGCACTTGCAAGGTGAGGGGTGAGGAGTTAGCCACTGAACCCTCGCACCAGACCCCCCACCCCCTTTTTTAAACAAGATTGAGTACTTGTTTCAGGCTACCAATTGACACCACTAAAATGGGGTATTGTTGGGCCCCGTGCAATAGCCTAGTGGCTAAATCCTCACCTCTCATGCACCAGGATCCCACAAGGGCACTGGTTCATTTCCCAGCTGCTCCACTTCCCATCCAGCTCCCTGCTTGTGGCCTGGGCAAGCAGTCGAGGACAGCCCAAAGTCTTGGGATCCTGAACCTGTGTGGGAGACCTGGAGGAAGCTCCTGGCTTCAGATTGACTCAGTTCCAGCCATTGCAGCCACTTGGGGAGTTAATCAACTTGTGGAAGATCTTCTCTGTCTCTCCTCCTCTCTCTACATTTGCCTTTCCAATAAAAATAAATAAATCTTTAAAAAAAGATGATGCACTCCCCAAGTGGCCACAACAGCCGGTCCTGCCCTGATCCAAGGCCAGGAGCCAGGAACTTCCTCCAGGTCTCCCATGTGGGTGCAGGGTCCCAAGGCTTTGGGCCGTCCTCGACTGCTTTCCCAGGCCACAGGCAGGGAGCTGGATGGGAAGTGGAGCTGCTGGGATTAGAACCGGCACCCATGTGGGATCCCAGCGCACCCAAAGCTAGGACCTTGACCACTATGCTATCGCGCCAGGCCCAAAATAAATCTTTTTTTAAGTGGGGTATTATTGCCTACAAAGG
The DNA here is from genome assembly GCF_017591425.1 of Ochotona curzoniae. Classification (NCBI taxonomy): domain Eukaryota; kingdom Metazoa; phylum Chordata; class Mammalia; order Lagomorpha; family Ochotonidae; genus Ochotona; species Ochotona curzoniae. The sequence continues at coordinate 12,962,244 of NW_024465421.1, forward strand.
ACTGATTAGTGGAAAAATATTAGACATGTGATGGTGCTGATGTGTTACAACTTTCAAGCCTGCGATAAATCTATGGTGTTTTTAGTGGCTGTCTAAGCCGGTCCAGTAGGATTTAGAAAAGACAGCCTCTTAATGAAAATCCTCAATAGGGAACAGGTGTGGGTGGCTTGGAACGTAGACTGTTTCCTTTTCTTATGTACCTTAATTAAAAATATCAAAAAGGCTTTTCAGTATTCTTACATTCCCTCCACTAATTATTTAGAAAACCTTCTTGGGCCTGCTGCCAGCTTTTGGCTCCTTATGGTTATGGGAGCCAGATGCTGCACAACAGGAAACAGACTGCTTTTAAAGACCAAAAAAGTTGGTTATCTTCAGCAGATGAGGTAATACCCTATTATACAATGTGACTTTACAGCGCTGTCTTTTCGTTGAGACTTGCTAAAATTCTATCCTAAACATCTGTGAAATATTTAAGAGACTCGAAGTCGCTGAGCCAGGTTGGGGCTTTGTTTGCTGGAACTCAGCCTTGAAGATAAGGGCAAGTCTCGAATTCTTTGTGCCGGGCGCTTTGCTGAGCAGTGCTATCTTTGGCATCTCTTGCCGCGAGCAGCCGCAGGAAGGATGTCCCTGGCTGCCGTGAAGCAGCAGAGGCAGTTTCACGTCTAACAGGGCTGCTGACAGCCTCGAGTCAGCGCCGCCTTGGAAGAGCTTTCGGCTCGGTTTGTGGTTGCCGGTCTCCGTGAGAAATTGCCGCTGTGCAGCAGGCCCAGAGGAAGCAGGTCAATACCAGGTCATGGGTTGATGCCTTCTCTTCCGTATGGTCCGTGTACACACGTTACACACCCCGTGAGTACCAAACACTTCACTTCTGGAACATCTTCAGCCATACGTCGTCCCTTTGTCATTTGGCAAAAACGAGATACTCGTTTGCCTGGGGTTGTAGGCGCCCTGGCGGCAGAGCTGACAGCAGCCAAAGTAGCTTCCGTTGCTGTGTATGAAAGCAAATGGAAGCGACCAAGCACCCTAGCCAGGGCGGTGTGTGTTACCTACCTTCAACAAAAATGTGGCCCTCCCTTTTGATAGCCTTAAAACTGTTGCTGAAGGATGGTGAGGAGAGGGAGGGTGAGAGCCTGTTGGCAGTGTCTGCCTGGCCTGTGACTCACCTGTCAGTTGGGTGATTTGATGAGCTCAGTGAACAGCTTCGTGCTTCGGGTTGTCTTGGGAAGATTAATGTTTCTGAAGTGCCTTCAGCTGTTTGTGTCGTGGGAGCACGAGACCTGCTGACTGAAGCCTTAATGCAGTAACGGTCACAGGCCTTGTGTGTGAATATTGAGATCAGAGAATATATTTTGGCACCTGACTGCCAACAATTTTCTTTTATTTAAATGGGTATAAAATATTTTAAAATGAGCTGGAATACTGTGTGTGAGGTTTTGCTGCTGTGTTCTCCGTGATGAGTGAAAACGAAGTCACACACTGTTTATGCACCAGGATAGACATTATCAGTAGCAAAAGTTGTTGCTTTTCCATTCTTACTTACTGTGGGATCCGTTTGACCGGATAAGCACTTACTGATACCTGTGGTGTCCTGGTGTGTCTCCCAGTGTAACGCAAGTTCCTGGAGAGCAGAGTTGTTCCCATCTGAGTTCCTCACCGCCCCAGCGCCTGAAATGATGCCGGATCTTGCCGCACGCAGCATGAATGTGTGAATAATGTTTACCGCAGGTTCTGAGTTGACTTACTTGCTGTCTGGCTTCCCCCATTCATCTGGGGGAAGTAACACCCACTTTATTCCCTGCTCCTATAGCCAGAGCTTGGCAGAGTGCCTAGCCACAGAAACCTGTGCTAGTAGTGCTTGGCCTGTGGATGCGGCTTAGCCCGTTCTGCACCCTTCTTACTGTGTGTTAATTTTCACAGTGTTACATTGCCTGCGAAGTATGTATCGGGAATGCCAAGTGTAAGTGCAGGAACTTTTAGTCACAGGAAAACGTTCCAGGAAATGGCAGAGCTGGACCTTAGTTCGGAGTTGAGTGTGTAGCCCATCACGGTGGAGGATTGCTTCATCAAGTTCACTGTGCAGCCCGAGAGGGCAGTCTGCTCTGGAGCCTGCTCCACATCCCTAAATCAGAGATGTCTTCAGAATGAAGACCACTTCGGCTGCAGCAGCCGAAGCTGCCTGGAAAGCTGTCTCCGTTTGCCATTCCCTTGGGAGCAGTGGGATGTGGTGCAGTGTCCGTCTGCCCCTCGGGTAGAGGCCACTTGAGGAGTGAACTGAATGGCAACCATTTTTCACAAACCCACTCTTGTTCTGGCACCTGCTGCTTGGAAGGACCCAGGAGTCTGTCCCTGATTAAATATGGGGAGTTAAGGCACCAAAAGAAAATCAGTCTTTGCCCCCTCCCCACACACACACACTGCTAGACCCCTCCAGCTCCCCCGCCTGCTGTCACCGGAAGCCATCACTCTGCCAGAAGTGATGCTGAGCGCAGCTTCCGGACGGCCCTGTGTTCTGGTTTTGCACTCGGGGAATGAGCAGCTTCTAGGCTGTGCTTCACTTCCCACAAGGACTTGAGCCTCATTGCCGGCTCCAGGCAGGGAGAGGCCGCGAGAGGAACAGGCTAAAACATCAGTCAGTGCTGTAGATTCTGCTTCAAAAAGTCCGTGGGGAAGATGCATATATTTAAAAAAAAAAAAACTATGCATTTCAGAAACTTTTCTGTGCCAAAATAAACTTACCTGCTTCTGCTTCCCACCCCCCCCCAGAAAAATTTACTATGCAAGCTCAGTGTTTCAGCTATCCGTGTCGCAGCTGGTGTTCTTCGTTATTACTAAGTTTGCACTGTTGGGATTGTGTGCAATAGGCCTGGCGTGACAACCAAGTGACTAATCCTCACCTTGCAACTACCAGGATCCCATATGGGAGCAGGTTGGTCCTAGCCACCTGCTGAGTTAACCAGCTGGTAGAAGTTCTTTGTCTCTCCTTCTTTCTGTAAATCTCTTTTTTAAAGATTTTTTTTAATTAGAAAGGTGAATATACAGAGAGGAAGAGAGACAGAGAGGAAGATCTTCTGTCTGATGTTTCACTCCCCAAGTGGCTGCAACGGCTGGAGCTGAGCTAATCCAAAGTAAATCTGACTTTCCAATAAAAATAAAATAAATCTAAAAAAAAAAATACTCTGTCTAGGATATATATGCCCAAGAAGAGAAAGAACTAAAAATGAGAATGACGGTAAAATGTGTTTCAAGGTGAAAGCGCTGAGTTGCTGAGTGGTCATTATGTCAAGTACCACGTTGCTGGGGAGCAGCGCTGTGGAGCCACAGGTTACTGCAAAGTCAGCATCTCAGACCAGGTGCCGGGTTGAGTCTCAGCTGTCCTGCTTCCTGGTGATATGCATGGAGAAACAGCAGGTGATGACCAAGCATTTGGGCCTCTGCCTTCCATGTGGAAGACCCAGATGGAGTCCCAGACTCTTCTTAGCCCATTGCAGCCATCTGGGGAATAAAACAGCAGATGGAAGATGTCTCTCTCCCTTTTAAATAAATAAAATGAATCCTTAAAAAATTCATATTGTTGGGCCCAGTGCAATAGCGTAGTGGTTAAGGTCCTAGCCTTACACGCGCCAGAATCCCATATGGTCGCCGGTTCTAATCCCGGCAGCCCTGCTTGTGGCCTGGGAAAGCAGTAGAGGACAGCCCAAAGCCTTGGGACCTTGCGCCCACGTGGGAGGCCCAGTATAGGGTCTGGGCTCCTGGCTTCGGATTGGTTCAGCTCCAGCCATTGCGTCCACTGGGGAGTGAGACATCAGATGGAAGATCTTCCTCTCTGTCTCTCTTCCTCTCTGTATATCCGCCTTTCTAATAAAAAAAAAAAATCTTAAAATTCATATTGTTTGGGCCAATATGGTGGCATTGCAAGCTATTCCTCCTGCCTTGAGAGCTGGCATCCCATGTGGGTACCAGTTTGTGTCCTGGCTGTTCCACTTTTGATACAGCCCCCTGCTAAGGGACTGGGAAAGCAGCAGAGGGCAGAGCCCAAGTCCTTAGGCCCTGAACACGCACGAAAGCTCCAGGTTCCTAGTTTCGGATCAGCTCAGCTCCAGCCATTGCAGCCATTGGTGGGTGAGCCAGCAGATGAAAGATCTCTGCCTCTCTTCTTTTCTCTGTAAATCTACATTTTAGGTAAAAATAATTTTAAAAAAGGTTTTTTTGTGTATCTGGTTTGCTTATCTTGAAGAATATGAAGGGAAGTAGAGTAAATGAGACACAGCAAGGTGGATTTTTAATTTTTTTTTTTTTTTTTTAATTTTAAAAGTCAGGGAGTGAGAGAGACACTGAGATCTTCCACCTGCTGGTTTAAGAGGTGCCGGGCATGTGCCGGGCCAGGCTGAAGCCAGGAAGCTCACCTGGGTCCCGGCGTGGCTGCAGGAGCCCAGATTCTTGGGCCGTCCTTCACTGCGTCTGCCAGGTCATTAGTAGGGAACTGGGAAGGAAGTGGAGCAGCTGAGACTTGAACCAGTGCCCATATGGGATGTTGGCATTGTAGGTGGCTTCACCTGCTCTACCACAACACGGGCCCCTCAGCCATCATTCTTAATGACTGCAGCCCATAAAGTGGGTTTCTGATTTTCATTTCTTAAGGATACGTAAGTGCTCCCGCCCGGAGGACCTGGTTCGGCTGAGTTCGGAGTAGACTGCAGGCGTCTTTCTGTGCCTCTCCATCTTCCACTGGGATCAGGCTCGCAGTGTGGGACTTGGCTCGTTCTCACTTCGAGCACTGGATTGTCTGGAAGGTTGAAGTGAGGTAACTTGCATTACACTAAGAGTCTCCCGTTCTACTAGATCTCCAGCTTGCTGCTGAGCTCGGGAAGACACTGCTGGATCGGAACACGGAGTTGGAGGAGTCTCTTCAGCAGATGTACACCACCAACCAGGAGCAGTTACAGGAGATTGAGGTAATCTACGTAGCGGTTACGTGTGGAGGTGTGACTTGAGTCAGGCTCCTGATTTCAGATGTGCTAAGCTCTTGTTACTGTGGCCATTCGGGGAATGGAAGACCTGTCCTGTTTCTCTGTAACTTTGCCTTTCAAATAAAAATAGATCTTTGAAAAAACAAACAAAAAAAGCATAGAACATGCTGTATCCTAAATTGAATCTGGTGATTTGGAAAGACTGGCAGAAACCTAAAAGTACAGAAAAGCCAGGCGTTTATTGAACCAGCCAAACAGGCTGGCACAGTGGCTTAGCACATTAATCTTTCACTTGCAGTGCCAGCATCCCAATATGTGGGCACCAGTTTGAGTGCTGGTACTCCACTTCTGATCCAGCTCCCTGACCATGACCTGGAAGGCAGCGGATACTGACTCGAGTCCTTGGACCCCTGGACCCGAATGGAGATTCAGAAGAAGCACCTGACTTCAGATGGGTTTAGCTCTATTCTTTACAACCATTTGGGGACTGAGCCAGCAAGTGGAAGATTCTCATATTGTCTCTCTTTCTTTATTTTTCTCTTTGTCTCAGTCTCCCCTTCTCTGTGTGAATCTGCATCTCAGATAAAAATAAGTAAATCTTGGGGGAAAAAAAAAGGGGGTAGCCAAATGTTAGATGCTGTTTTTTGGTAGACATTTTTAACTCAGTTTGATAGTCGCAGACTGTCATAGGCTATGAGGCATTTGTGTAGAAACGTAGTCATAATATATTGTATTGATGTTTCGTGTGAAAGCATCAATGCCTGTAGCTGCTTGTTTTAGCTTGTCTTCCAGTCTGCATCAAAGGAGTCCAAAAATATGTGCAGGTGGAAGAACGGTGCCTGTTGATGTTGAAATGACAGGCACGGCCACTAGACCTGAGGACTCTTGCTCCTCTTTTTTCCTTTCCTGTGGTATTGGGGGCGATGAGATGGTGGTGATAGCTAAGCCTTCTGCCAGCAGGGGAACCCCCTAGCCGTCCTGCCTGCTTGTTGCCTCACATCTGGACCGGGGCCGACTCAGCCATCACACGGGGTGAACTTCTCAGGTCTTCAGTAGTCCACAGCCGGGAGTGTCTGGTTTTCTAGTCTAAGCAGCCAGGCATTCGGAGATCGCAGTTCTTACTAAAAGGTGGCTCTAGTGTCTGTACGTTTCGCCTTTGTAGCTAACAGGAACTCCCTGAACTTTGGGAGAACTCTTTCTATAACTTGAGCCTTACATCAATTCTTCCTCTTGAAGTTTTTAATTGATATACATAGAAAATAACATAGCTACCAAGTGCAGGCTATGAGTTTTCATAGCGCGTGTTTTTAGCATGGTGGTGCCCAGCATGCAGATTAGGCGTGAGAACATTATCAGCTAGTCCAGGCATCACACCCATTACCCAACTTTCTGTTGCCCTAGAGCCTGTTTTTGAACTTTACATGAAACACTTAAACAAATTATGAATTAACTTTTTAGAATATTTTCCTAATTAGAAAAATAATGTATGACAATTTTTTAAATTTAGAAAAAGAGTTAAAAATTAAAGAAAAAAAAGTTTTCTTCCACACCACCTAGAGAAATTTCAAATGCGACAGTGTGGAAAAATAGTCTGGAGACAAACTGTTCCGAGTCAGTGACTCAGAGGGCAGAGCTGGTAAACACAGGGTAAGATCTCCCAGCAGTTAGCATGGACAGAGGACCGCAAGGACTTCAAAGAAGACAGCTAGGTTACAAACAGTCCTCCTGAAAAATGACCAGTATTCTTGGTAGGCATATTTTTTCACTTTTTACAATTTATTTATTTGGCTGGCTTGTTTGAAAGTTACAGAAGGGGCCCAGTGCGATGACCCAATTGGATAATCCTCCCCTTGCAAGTGCCAGGATGCCATATGGGCATCAGTTCATGCCCCACCTGCTCCACTTCTGATCCAGTTCCCTGCCTATGGCATGGGAAAGCAGTATAGGACGGCCCCAAAGTCTTGGACCTCTGCACCCAATGTGGGAGACCAGAAAGATGCTCCTGGCTTAAAATCAGCTCAGCTCCTACCGTTGCAGCCGTTTGGGGAGTGAACTAATAATAGATCTGCCTCTCTCTAACTCCTTTACTATGTAAATCTGCCTTTCCAATAAAAATAAATAAATCTTTCCCCCCCCCAAAAAAAAGGGAGGAAGAGAAATTGAGAGATCATCCAGCTACTGGTTTATTCCCAGGTAACTGAAAACACCAGGACTTGGCCAGGCAGAAGCCAGGAGCCCAGGAACTTCTTCCGGATCTCTCACGTGGGTGCAGGACCATCTTCAGCTGCTTTTCCCCGGCCAGTAGCAGGGAGCTGGGTGGGAAGTAGAGCAGCCAGGACACGAACTGATGCCCTAATGGGATATGAGCATTGTAGATGATTGCTCTACCTACCATGCCATAATGCCAGCCTCTTCATTTCTGCTTTTTAAAAGACTAAATAAGCTATTGAAAGCAGTAGCTCCACCAGCTTCAGAACAGCCTGTGTCTTTTGCTGCAGTGCTAATGTGAACTTCTTAGTTTTAGGTCCAGAGCAAGTTTTTCTCTCCTGGTTGGTGGGGAAGGGAAAGGAGAGAAGCTTTGGAGGCTGTTGAGATCAGACACCATCGGACACCCTCGGATTCCCTTACAGTTTCCTATGAGCGTGTTAACAGGCTGCAGCCCGCTGTGTTGTTACCTCTTTCTCTGAACACCACGTCATCACTGTAGGAGCTGGGCCAACCACTCAGAGGAGTCTGGCCTGCAGGGTCCTCCTCCTCGTACGAGTTCCTGCCTGCTTTAGAAAGCTGAAGCCTTTTGTGTATCCCGCACTGCATTTATCAGTCTTCCTTGTATATTTATTTCATGATTTCCCCCACTGCAACATTGCAGAGGTCTGTTTGCAGACCTATTTGTTTGTGGTCTGTCACTTAATAAATAATGAATAAATACTTACTGAAATCAGTATCACAATGGAATAAACAGCTTACAAAGCTGTCTCAAGAATTCCTCAGCCATTCTAGAGACTTGTGAAAGAGGCAGGAGGAGCTCTGGCCCTGTGTTAGTGATTGAAGTATCCTGTGCTGATGGCAAGAACCTGCACCCACTGTGACATTCACAAGAAGCTGCAGTCAGGAGCCAAAGGCCATCATCAGACCCAGCTAATACAACTCGAGGTTCTTGGCCACTTGTAATAGAAATTGTCGACAGAGCCAAGTTTCCTGAGAGCTTTTGCCCAGTCACGATAGAGACGGCCTGTGGGAGAAGGTTCTCCCAGCTGGCTCTCTGATGGGATCTGCACCAGAGGTTCAGCTGTTAGCCTGCTGGGGAGGTGTGGCTGTGTCCCTCAGTCTGGCTCAGCACTTAGCACTCCGGCCTGCACCCAGCTACAATGTTTTGCACAGGCGCAGTCACTGCTTGAGCACAACAGATGCTCAGAATGGTGGTGTTACCCACCGTCCTTTCCCCAGGAAGGCCATGTGTCAGTCATGCTGGTCTGCTCTTGGTATACGTGGGCTGGGGCAGTCCCTAACCACGCAGTAGGATGCCTTCACGGGCTCCTAGCTGCCGACTGAAGTTGGGCAGGGCAGCCTGTGGTCAGCCATGATTGCATCCTCTGGATGGAAGGGAGGTGATTTACTGAGTCCCATTTTATCCTGTGCCTGTCTCGTCTCACGGGTACTTTGTTGTGGGACATGGTGTCCTCACCAGTATCTTACCTGTGAGGGCACACCCCACCCTGTAAATACTGACCCTGAAACACGACATCAAGTCAGATGTCTGCATAGAGATTTTATCATTTTTCTTTTAAGTGCTGACCAATTTAGTGAGACTCCTTTGTAGGCAAGCTACTACTGATTCTTGGAGAAGTGAAGGGCTTTTCTGATTAATTTTAACTTAATAAGATTAAACTCCTACCAATGAGAACAAGCTCCCTGCTATTTAGATTATCCTTAAAGCCAAGTCCTGTGAAATCAAAATACCCTAGAATCTTAAATCGTTTCATTGTTGAAAGAAGAATTTTTTTTAAATGTTTGTTTTTATTTTAAAGGTTTGTTTTTATTTGAAAGGCAGAGTTACAGGAGAGGGAGAGAGATTATCCACCCACTGGTTCACTCCCCAGACAGCCGCAACAGTGGGAGCTGAGCTGATCAGGAGCTTCTTCTGGGTCTGCATGTGGGTGCAGGGTCCCAAGGCTTCGGGCCAGCCTGCACTGCTTTTCCAGGCCACAGGCAGGGAGATGGATCAGAATTGGAGCTTCAGGGCTTGTTACAATGGCTCCATGACTCGGTGGTTACATCCTTACTTTGCATGCAACGGGATCCCATGTGGGTGCCAGTTCACATCCCAGCTGCTCCACTTCCCGTCCACTCCCCGCTTATGGCCTGGCAAAGCAGCAGAGGATTGTCCAATGCTGTGGGACTCTGCATCTGTATGGGAAACCCAGAAGAAACTCCTGGCTTTGGATCAGCTTAGCTCCAGCTGTTGTGACCATTTGTAGAATGAATCAGCAATTGGAAGATATTTCTCTGTCTTTCCTTCTCTCCTTAAATCTGATCTGCCTTTGCAATGAAAGCAAATAAATGAAAGAAAGGAAGAAAGAAAGAAGGGAAGGAAGGGAGGAGGGAGAGAAGGAAGGAGGAAAGCAAAGGCAAACAGCCGGGACATGAACCACTGCCCATATGAGATGCCATTGCTGCAGGAGGAGGTTCGTCCTATCAACCATAGCACTGGCTCCTCCTGTGTATGGTTTTGTTTGTTTGTTTTTAATATTTGAAAATGAGAGAGGGAGTGGCAGAGAAAGATCTTCCATCCTCTGGATTATATCTCAAGCGGCTGTAACACCCAGGGCTGGACCAGGCTGAAACCAGGAGCCAGGCACTTCACCTGAACCTCCCACATGTGTGCAGGCGTCCAGGCATTTGGGCCATCCTCTGCTGTTCTCCCAAACATGTCAGCAGAGAGCTAGATTGGAGATAGAGCCGCTGGGACTCGAACTGGCCTCTTAGTGTCGGTGTGCTGATTTTTTCTCTGTATGTTAACCTTACCCTACTTTAACCTTTAGTCATTGAGCCACCGCTCTGGGCCTTAGCCCTTTCTTCTTAGCCTTAGCTTTATTTTCATTAGGGCTGACAAAAGGGACTCCATCTTGATCTTGACAACTTTTGCATTCTTTCCTCATGATTGAGATCCTTTTATGGAAAATGCACTGCTGAGCAGGCATCCAACAGCAAGGCTTTGATTGTCCCTCATTGCCAGAATGGACCTGTCCTGATTATTGGTCTAATCTGGTTTTACATTGGAAGGGAAGTGATTGACGACCCAGAGTCCAAGTCAGAACCGTTTAAGCTTTATTAGAGCGACAGGGATGTTTAGAAATAGTTCTCAGGCTGTTCGCCCAAGTCCATCATCAGGCTTGTCTGTTCCACAGGCAATAGACATCATCTCAAAGTGCCAGGCCAGTGATGTGTAGTTTATAGAGTTTGTGCTTCTGTGGAATTTTGACAGGTAAAATGCACAAAGTTTTAAAGGAAAATATAAAATAAAACCACCAAGAATATAACAAATTGAGTTTTCTTCTCAAAAATGAAGAATACAGTTATAATCCAATAATAGGTGTTACAGGGCTGTAAAGAAGCAGTTTTTTAAAGATTCATTTATTTTTATTTGAAAGGCAGATTTACAGAAGGAGAGACATTATCCATCTGCTGGCTCATTTCCCAAAGAGCCGCAATGGCTGGAGCTGAGCCAAACCAAAGCCAGGAACTTTTCTAGGTCTCCCACATGGATACAAGTGCCTGGGAAAACTCAAGCCCCCGTAGCCACCCTGGGGAGGGCAGTGGTGCAATGCCATGGCAGGCAGGGGACCTCTCGTCCCATCAGGATTGCCAAAAATTGTTACCAGGTTAGGCAAGTCCGCTGCCTGAGGAGCATAGAAACTAATTTGTGAGACCAGTCTTTCAAGGAAGAAGGAAAGACCCAAAGACCCGTTGGCCAGCGAGAGGCAGGGGATGTGACTCAGACCTGCCCCCTGGATCAGGGTCCGAGGAAGGCTTTCGGCAGAGGACGCTTACAGTGGGATATGGGACCTTGGTGTGAGGCGGCTTGTGCTTGTGGGGCTGGTGTTGGGTCAGCGTGGGGGGAAAGACATGTAATTCTGGATTTCCCTGAGCAGCAGAACCTGTCGCTCCTGAAAGGGCCTGTGCGTTTAGGTCTCCTGGTTCTGCAGGTTAGAGTCTCCTCCTGTGGCACTTGCCTGGGGTGGGTGGCTTGAAGTTCTGTTTGTTTCCTCTATGTCTACGGGACCCTGTCCTACGCAGCTCTCCCAAAAAGCAGGAATTTAAACAAAACGTAACTGATCAGACTCCTGAGAGCATAGGATGGAGAACTTTGAGCCAAAGGTGTTTGAGTGTGGGGCGTTGGTGGAAACCTGATGAACACTAGCCCTGTAGTTAGAGTTCAGATTTGTTTTTCCTTTATTAGAGTCATCTGGGGGGACATTATATCCCTGTCTGTCCCACATGGACATATTTATTACAGCATGATGTGATCGCTCATAAGGAAACCTCACCTTAGAAAAATTGTTACTTGCTGAGGGCCACCCAGTTTATACATGGCACGTGGGACTTCTGGGTAAATCCTCACCTTAGCCTGTGTGTGCTTAGCTGCTGCGCCACTGCCGTCAGACTCTGCCCCGCCCCCCAAAAAACACTGGCCTTTCGCTTGCCCTTCGCGGGCGGTTGTGTCCTTTATGGAGGGTGTGAGCGTTGCACTCGGTAGGGAAGACTCCAGTGTTTATGGTTTTTTTGTTGCTGTTGCGGTTGTTTTTTAAGATTTATTTTTATTGAAAAGTCAGATATGCAGAGAGGAGGAGAGACAGAGAGGAAGATCTCCCATCTGCTGGTTCACTCCCCAAGTGACTGCAATGGCTGGAGCTGTGCTAATCTGAAGCCAGGAGCTTCTTCCGGTGTCCCACACAAGTGCAGGGTCCCAGGGCTTTGGGCCGTCCTCTCTGCTTTCCCAGGCCGCAGGCAGGGAGCTGGATGGGAAGCAGGACCGCCAGGACACAAACTGGCACCCATATGGGATCTCGATGTGTGCAAGGCAAGGACTTTAGCTACTAGGCTATCATGCTGGGCCCAGGAAGACTCTAGTATTTGGTTATACATTGATCTTTTATTTTTTTTAAAAAAAAAAGTGTATGTTACATTAAATACTTGATAGACCTTACAGTTGATAGAAAGTAGCTTGTAAATTTCTACAACTATTGTATACAATTCCATGGAAAATGGGATTCAAAAGAAATATGCAGTTTTCATACAATTTTGAAGACCCCTCGTATGTTTCTGTGACTAGAAGCCTTTTGTCACCCAGCGTTCCTGGGAGATGGGCATAATCCCTTCAGTGACAGGAAGCTGCCGTGGTGTTGACAGGCAGCAGGCAGGATTGAAGGCCTGCTCCTGTGGCTCTGAAAGGCTCGTCCCCCAGCCCCCTGGGAGAATTAGTGACTTGTTCCCAAGGGTGCTGGGAGACCAGGCAGAGAACAACAAGCAGTAAACAGCATGCTCACGTATCTCGTTCAGTCCCATCGGCTGCACAGGGAGCTGTGGGTGGGTGCACAGCAGGGGGGCTGGGTCGACAGTGGAGCACCTGGGACTTGAACCTGTGCCCATGGGGGATGCCAGCACCATAGTGGGAGGATTAGCTTGCTACACCACTGCACTGGCCCCCTCAAATAAGTATATCTTGGGGGGAGGGAGGGCAAGCAGCCCTTTCCCCAGCGTGTAGGTAGGAGAGAGGGCTAGAATGAATCCAGGGGGCACAAGGCCAGGGATGCGATCAGCCACGCCCGAGTGATGGTGTTCGATTCAGCTGACACGAGGTGAGGGAGCTGCTGGCTTGGCGGCCACCACACCGCGGTGCTGGCTGGGAGCGCGCTGGGCCCAGAGATGGCCAGCTTCTGGCTGCCCCGGGCCGAGACGCAGAGGACTGGTGCTGAACAACGCAGGTACTGTCATGTGTCACCTGGTCCCAACCATCTTCCCTTCCAGTACCTGACCAAGCAAGTGGAGCTTCTGCGGCAGATGAATGACCAGCACGCCAAGGTGTACGAGCAGTTAGACGTCACAGCCAGGGAGCTGGAGGAAACCAATCAGAAGCTGGTCGCTGACAGCAAGGCCTCCCAGCAGAAGATTCTGAGGTAAAGGCATTCCCGGCCTCTGCTGAGGCAGCTGCAGGGGGCAGTCACGGGGCAGGAACTGGACAGTAACTGCAGTGGGCTTTGGGCTGTGTGGGGAAAGGTTTAATTTAGTTTATTTTGGAAAACGGAGATTACATACGAGGAAGTCCTTTCTAATTAAGAAAACCCAGTTTGGGCCCAGCACCGTAGCCTAGCGGCTAAAGTCCTTGCCTTGAACAAGCCGGGATCCCACATGGGCGCCTGTTCTAATCCCGGCTGCCCAGCTTCCCATCCAGCTCCCTGCCTGTGGCCTGGGAAAGGAGTGGAGGACGGCCCAAAGCCTTGAGACCCTGCACCCGCATGGGAGACCTAGAAGTGGATCTGGGCTCCCGGCTTTGGATCGCCGCAGCACTGGCCATTGCAGTCACTTGGGGAGAGAATCATGGGATGGAAGATCTTCCTCTCTGTATATATCTGACTTTGCAATAAAAATAAATAAATCTTTAAAAAAGAAAGAAAACCCAGCTTGAGTAGCTCTCAGCTGACCTCTCACTGCTTTCATCCTTAATTGAACATGAGCAACATTGAGCAATCTGCTGTGTGTCCTCACAGCCTGACTGACACGATCGAGTGCCTGCAGACCAACATCGACCACCTGCAGAGCCAGGTGGAGGAGCTGAAGGCTGGCCAAGGCAGAAGGAGCCAGGGCAGGTGCGGCCGGGAGAGACCGGCGCCCAGCTTCCCCTGTCTGAAGGAGCTGCACGACCTCCGCCAGTAAGCACTGCGGGGAGCGGGGCGCGGAGCACTGACGTGGGGGACGGCCCCGGCTCTGAGGCCACCCCCAAGCCTGCACATGATGCAGAGGTCCTGGGGAGGCGTGAGCGAATTCTGAAATCTCATTTTTGGGGCTTGAGCATTTATTTCAGTGTTTTTAACAGGCGTAAATTCTGAGTATAAAATCAGTTCTGATAGACGGCTGCAGCGGGGTGGGGTGGCGGGTGGTAGATCACTTTGAATGAAGAAAGAGAAATTGCAAAACTCCAGACTTTTTCCCTATAGAAATGTCTGCAATTTAGAGTTAGGATGTTGAGTCCTTGGGAACTGTTCAGTGAGCGCCTGTGCTCCGGGCCGTGCGTCGCACTCCCTGCGTGCTTGAGCCCGTCAGGCTGGCAGAGGGCACGGCGCGGCCTGCACAGCAGAGACGCCAGCGCCCTGCGGTGCCGCTCAGCGTGGCTGGGCCTGGGTCCCTTGAGCAGCTTTTCCCACCCCCTTCCCACGCCAGACTGTCTCGGCGTGGGTCGGAGAACCCCAGGGGATTCTCCTGGGCGCCCCTGGTCAGCAATCACTTCAACTTTGGTTCCCAGCGTTAGCAGCATGCCAGCGACCACTTGGAGGACTCTTTTTTAATGCCTGCCCCGTGGCTGATTGGGTCACCCAGGTGTGGTTAAGGCTGCTCTGTGATTGATTTGGAGCTGAGGCCGTGCCATTTCTTTGTGAGGCGGCTGTCCTGCTGCTGCTCTTCCAGAGTAAAGGTTGTGTGTACTTTTAATGCTTTTTAAAAAAGGAGGTGCAAGCCTGTGTTTGCCCCACGCAACTTTACTTTGAGCCACTGCTCTAGTGTGGACTGGGCACTGTCATCACTCCTGAAAGATTTAGCTGAAAAAAAACTTGCTCGTCTTCCTGTTTTCACTCTGCCCTGTAGACACTTTGTGTACGACCACGTGTTTGCTGAGCAGATTGCCTCCTTGCAAAGCCGGCAGAGCCCTGAAGAAGAGGAGAACGAGCACCTGAGGAAAACGGTGGCCATGTTGCAGGCGCAGCTGAGCCTGGAGCGGCAGCGGCGGGCCGCGGTGGAGGACGAGTACGGGCTCGTGCTGCAGGAGAACGGCGAGCTGGAGCGGCAGCTGGCGGCCAGCGACGCTTACCGGGCGCGGGCGCGGGAGCTGGAGGCCGAGGTGGCCGAGATGCGGCGGAGGCTGCGCGCCGAGCATCCCTTCGTGAACGGCATTGAGAAGCTGGTGCCGGACTCCCTGTTTGTCCCCTTCCGGGAGGCCAGCCAGAGCCTGCTGGAGGAGCTGCTGCTGCCGGCGCCCGAGGCCCCGCGGAAGCCCTTGACGCGCAGCACCAGCGACACGGGCCTGAGCAGCTTGGCCGCCAGCGACCTCCTGAAGGGCCACGAGGAGAGCTGCATCCAGAGGGCGCAGGCCGTGAAGCAGCGGGGCATCTCCCTGCTGCACGAGGTGGACACTCAGTACAGCGCCCTCAAGGTCAAGTATGAGGAGCTGCTCAGCAAGTGCCAGCAGGAGCAGGACTTGCTGTCGCACAAGGCTGTCCAGACCTCCCGGGCTCTAGCCAAGGACCTGAGCGGAGTGGCTGCCCAGCCGGAGTCTGACGCCAGCGGCTGGGAGCCCACCTCTGTCCCCCTGGAGCCCGCCGATTCCCCCAGCACTTCCACATCCCCCGAGTACAAGGTGCTGTTTAAGGAGATCTTTAGTTGCATCAAGAAAACGAAGCAGGAGATCAATGAACAGAGAACAAAGTACCGCTCGCTCTCCTCTTACTCTTGATTTAACCTTCAACTCCGCTACCGATTTGCCTGTTTGCTCCCTCCGTTTGTAGACTCTGTGGTTCACTGGCCTCGCTGCTTTGCTTACTTAGCAGGAACACAGAGGAAAGCAGGCGGCTTCTGCCCCGAGTCCTGCAGGCCAGGTGTCTGTAAGCTCCCTGGGACATCCGGTGACACACTGGGAGCTGTGTGCTCCTGGGGCCGCCGTCCCCTGGGGAACAGAGCCCAGGCCCTTCGCCTTCTCACTTCTTTGTCGGTGTGTAAAGGAAGCCGCACACTATCCAGCAGCTGAGACTGCCGGGTCCTTCTGCAGGTGGACGCTGTGGATCCATGCAGCAAGCGGGACGCTGCTCCTAAGTGAAGGAGGCCAGAGACACCGCGGAGCCCTGGAGTTTAATTACTTCTGCTGCCGGGTGGACCGTGACCGACAGGGAATCCTGGCGCGGCTCGGTGCATCTGAATCCCAAATTGAAACGGCAGGCTTTGGTGTGATCAAGCCGGCTTGTTAGCATACACCCCAGAGCGCGTCCACCCTCACATTCAGATGTTTGTACCGGAAGCTGTAGCTGTTAGGGTAGGAGAGTGTCGATCTGGAGTCCAGACTGAAGGGAGAAGACGCAGCCCTGCGTGCGGCGGGGCGAGCTGCGCTCCTGCGCTCCGGGCGGCTGCACGCTGCCAGCACCCCGACTCTTCACTGAGCAGTGTTGATGTTCTGACTGTGGAAATGCCTTGCGTACTTTAATTTAAAACTATTTAAGAGAACTGAAGTTCTGATTATTGTATGTATTTTTCTAAAAACAAAAATAAAGCTGCTTATGAAAATGGACAAGTCAGTGTTGTCGTTTTAATTAAGCTGAAGCCATTGTGGTGATGTACCCGCCTGACCCCCTTTTCCTTCAGCAGACATCTCGAGGAGGAGGCGCTGCGGCCCCACCCCCGTTTTCTGTGACAGGGCAGCTCTGAGCTGGTCTCGTCTAACACCGACTGCTCGGCTTGCCCCATGTGCGTTGTGCTTGAAAGCATCTTCAAATGTATAAACTGTACAATTTTTACTATTAGAAATCTCAGAGGTGAGTGAATTAGCTGATTCTCAAAACACTTGATCATTCAGTTATAAGAAAGAAACTTAATAGTATTTCAACATAAGAACAATTATTGATTCAAAACTAATTTTGTGGAGCCCGGCGCAGTAGCCTAGTGGCTAAAATCCTTGCCTTGCCTGTGTTGGGATCCCGTATGGGCACCAGTTCTAATCCCAGCTGCCCCACTTCCCATCCAGCTCCCTGCTTGTGGCCTGGGAAAGTGTCGAGGATGGCCCGAAGCCTTGGGACCCTGCACCCATGAGGGAGAACCAGAAGAAGCTCCTGGCTCTTGGCTTCAGATCAGCACAGCACTGGCCGCTGCAGCCACTTGGGAAGTGAATCGGTAGACAGAAGGTCTTCCTGTCTCTCTGTATATCTGACTTTCCAATAAAAGCATAAAATAAATGTTTTGTAAAAAAACAACTAACTTCGCTTTTGGGTTCATTTTACTTTTTGAAAAACATGGAAACATTAAGAAATGTTTCCTTATTTTAAAAAATGGCATCTTAGACATCTTTCCAGTGTCTAGGCCCTTTCTCCCCAGAGTCGGCTGCTGCCACTCCTGTCCCTGTCGGTGCCCCACACGCGCCCGGGCACGTTCACAGCCCCACACCTGTAAAGTCACTGTAAATACTCGTGCATCACACTGGCTGTGTTCTTCACACCTGTATAGTATTCCAGTCGGCAGAGCTCCGAGTGTCCATGAAGGTGCCAGTTAGACTGCCTGATCGAAATGATGAGCTTTCAGATGAGTTGTTAGAACACAGTAAATTTAAAATTAGCATCTTGCTGTTGATGTTACTTTTAAGGATGTTTTAACATTAGCCATTTGTGTTCTTTGCCTGCTTTTCTTTTATGTTTACGTGTTGGAGAGGCAGGAAGCGTGCACCTCTCTGCTCCCGGCCTGTGGCAGCTGGGGCCGGGCCAGCTGAAGGACGGGACACTAGTTTGGGTCCTGCACTTGGGTGGCCGGTGTTTGCAGCATCACCTGCCTCCCAGCTGCGCATTCGCAGGAAGCTGGTAAGTAGATCCTGAATTCCAACACAGGTACTTTGCATACGGGATGTGGCCGTCCCACGATACAGCTTAAGTGCTTGTTGCAAAGCGCACCTGTGTTTGTTCTATTAAATATGCGCTAGCACTCCGGAGGTTCGCTCACACAAGCAGAAGTTGCATGTGTTAGGACTGGGATGGCGGTGTCGCATGCCCAGTGTCTGCCCACAGTGCCAGTTTGAGGCCCGGCTGCTTATAACCTGGGAAAGCAGCAGAGGCTGGTTCGAGCCCCTGGGCCCCTGCCACCGTACGGGGGACCAGGAAGTGTCCAGGCTGAGGACCGGCCCGCTGCTCTCGTTGAAGCCGTTTGGGAAGATCTCTGTCTTCTCTGGCTCTAATTCTGCCTTTCCAGTTAAAACAAATTCTAAATATTTTCTTTAATAGCGTTTTTGCTAAGCATAATTTTGTAATTATGTTAATCTAAGAACCGTCGGTTTGATTTGTTCCCCATCATTTCAAATCTCATTCATGTCAGTATTAAATCTATGGATTTGTGCCTTTTTCTACTCTAGCATTTGATTTTCATGTGCCTGGTTTTTTCAATTACTCGAGCTGGATACTGACAAACTACAAAGGTAAGTTTAACTTCTCTACTCCCATGGCTTGATGGAGTTCAAGGCTCCTGGCTTCCGCTTGGCCAAGCTGGTCCAGCCCTGGCCGCTGCAGCCACTGGGGAGTGAACAAGCAGGTAGAAGCATGGTCTCTTCCCTCGCCGTCTGTCTGCCTTACAAATAAATAAATTTAAAAATTTCTCATGAAAGTATCTTCCAGTGTTTTTCTTCCCATGATTATTACTAGACTTAGCACGATGTCCGCCCAGGTCTTGTTTTGTCACAAATGGCTGGGCTTTTTACTTGAGAGGCAGAGAGCCATACCTGCTGTCTGCTGGTTCACACCCCAGACACCCGACAGCCCGGAACTCGGTCCTGGTAGCCCGTGCAGGAGACGCATCTACTTGAGCGTCACCCACTGCCTCCCGGGCCGCCCGGGTGGGAATCGTCCCGCAGGGAACACAGGATGCACGTTTGTTCCCAGGGTGGTGGCGGGTCCCTCTGGGTCGATGCCTAGAAGAGGAATTGCTAAATTACACGGGACTTCTGTCTTTAGCGTTTCAGGCCGTGATCCCGGTTGGACAGCGGCAGCCCCAGCCTTCAGCCTTCGCAGCAGCGCGCCAGGGTCTCTGCATCCTCCCCACACTTGGCACGCGTGGGCTGCAGCGAGAGCCGCTCCTGCAGGTGAGAGGGCTCGTGGTGGTCGGATCTCCAGTTCCCTGGTTATTGGCGATGTTGAGCTCTTGTGCACGTACATGTCAGGCACGCATACATCGTCTGACACTTTTAATTACATCCTTGGAAACCTCTTGGGTGTCTGACCGGTCTTAGATGACTGCCATGTTACTGAGTCGCTCTTGTGTTTTGGACCCTGACCCTTCACGCCGTGGAGGCCTCACAGGCGCTTTTCCCAACGCCTGGGCTGCTTTCTCATTTCCTTCGCTGTGAGGCCACTTCGCTGACGTAATTTCACTCGTTTACTTTTTGCTTTTGTCGCCTGTATTTCATCTCACACAGTCACTGCTAGAACCAAGGTCAGAGCTCCCCTTGTCTCCCCACACGGCTTGACGGTTTCAGGTCCTTCCTGCAGCTCTTTTATCCATTTCGAGTTATTTATTCCCTTGCATACTTAAGAAGAGTGTGTGTGTTTTTTTTAAATTTATTTATTTTTACTAAAAAAGCAAATATACAGAGAGGAGAAGAGACAGAGAGGAAGATCTTCCGTCCGATGATTCACTCCCCAAGTGAGCGAAATGGCCAGTACTGCGCTGATCCGAAGCCGGGAACCTCTTCCGGGTCTCCCACGCAGGTGCAGGGTCCCAAGGCACTGGACCATCCTCGACTGCTTTCCCAGGCCTCAAGCAGGGAGCTGGACGGGAAGTGGAGCTGCCGGGATTAGAACTGGCACCCATATGGGATCCCGGCACATGGAAGCCAAGGACTTTAGCCGCTAGGCCATGGCGCCGGGCCCGAGAAGAGTATCTTTCCCCATGATGCCATGTTGGCACCTTGTTGAAAATTGATTTACAACACGATTGGGTTTATCTGCACTCCAGTTTATCAGTCGGCAGGTCCTCATACCAGCGCCGTGCTGCTGTAGCCCTAAGTCTGTTCAAGGTTGTTTTGGCTGCTAGGGTCCTTTATGGGTCCACGTGAACCATATATTAACCATATAGTAAACACTGGAACAGTGGCTCCATATGAACTTTAGGATTATTTCCTCTATGGGAGATTGTCGCTGGATTCTGTGGAATGCTTTAGGTAGTACGGGCATTTAAACTTTTTCCAATCAGTGAACAGGGGATCTCACCATTTTTATGCTCTTAGTATGTTAGTAGAAGTCTTTGACTTCCTTGATTATTTTTAAGAATGAGGGTAATTCAAAAGTTGTGCAAAGATATTGAGCTAAAAGATGGTTTTATACAAAAAAAATTAGAACCTGTATCTTCTTTGATACATTTACACAGGCTCAGGGACTCCCCTCCCGAAAACTTGTATGAAGTTCCGCAGACTTGTGATATATATGGTCTTAAGGGGAGCAGCAGTAAAGCCACTACCGGCACTACCGCATTCCCCGCTGGGGGCCTGTCTGTGTCCTGGCCGCCGCCCGTCCAGCCCAGCTCTCTAATGGCCTGGAAAAGCAGCCCAGGAGCCAGTGTGTGACATAGCAGGCATATTCCACCCTGTGGCTCCAGTTCATGTCCCCACTACTCCACTTCTGATGCAGCTCCCCACTTACGGCCTGGGGAAGCAATGGAGGGTGGCCCAGGTCCGTGGGACACCTGTACCCACCAGCTCATGGCTCCCAGCTTTAGATCAGCTCAGCTCTGGCCATTACAGCCATTTGGGAAGTGAATCAGCAGATCGGAAGATCTCTTTGTAAAATCTGCCTTTCAAATGAAAATCTTTTTAAAAACAAATAGAAAAGGCAGGGATTGAGGGCCGAGAGTCATGCATCCCCCCGGGGGCTGATGTGGGGATTGCCCCGGGGGGCTTTCACCTTAGGCCCACGCTGGCCACTGCTCCATCCGAGGGAGAGTGGACACTGGGTAGAATCTGTGCTGTCTGCACGTCCCCTCCGTCACAGGTTCTTAGGTATGTAGATAAGATTTTGCACCAAAATCGGTATGTTGGGGGGTGATAATCTAGTGTGTTTCCACGGAGTGGGGAAAAGAGGAGTGGTCGGTTTGAAGTATCTCTCATACCACATGTTGTTAGGGGACTTTTCACGTGGGTTTGAACTCAGTCGGCAGTGGGTACTGCACTAGGGTAAAATCCCGCTTGTGACCCAGGTGTGGGGGTGATTAGCCCGTGTGATGGGGATGGAGCTTACTGGTGGTGTGCTGGGGTAATCGGAGATGGTGTGTGGGGTTTCATTGACCGAAGTTCTGCGGGGTAGAGGGAAGGCAGTAGGCTGCCATCTCATGTGGGGTTATGAGGAATTCTAACTAGCCTAACTGGATAAATAGAGGTGCGACCTCGCGAAACCCCCACTGCCGCCTGGGATGACCACTCTTCGGGCAATCCCCGGAGTGTTGGAAGGCAGCTACGCGCCTATGGCGGGTCAGGCCGGCGTGCTTTTAAGTGATTCGTTTTGGCCGTCTGTTAAGGCCGAGCGGGATTACTGGGTGAAGTCCCTGGGTCCATTGGGTGGCCAGAATGTATTGGGAGCGTCCGGTTGGCTGTTAAGTCCTAGGTCCACAAGGGCCGCTGGAGGCCGGGTGTCGTACACTCACTTGGGAGTCTGGTATCAATCGGACGCTTGGGGGTTAGGGGACTTGAGGCTGGCTCAGAGCCCTGGGCAGATGCGGAGGCTGGGCCCATGAAGCAGCCTGGAATTGGGTCCAGTTCCCCCAGCGTGGGATGGTCCTTCCTGGCTGTGGGGTTTGAGGGATTTCCCTCTACTTCCTAGCACTTGCTGCGAGGCCTATGGTTGGGACGGGGGTGACGGGAACCTGTCCTTCCCGCCTTGTCGGCGAGTCTGTCTGCTGCACCGGACACCCGGTCACTCCAAGGGCTCACTGCCCGAGACACTCCCACCCGTGGATGCAAACAGCCGTGTCCACCAACTTGCGGAAGTGCGGACTTCCTTCAGTTTTAGTTCTGTAGCAATAATTGCCTCCTATAATCTGTTAATATTTTTCCCCCAGCTGTCAGAAGTGAATGTTTTAACTGGCTGTTTATCAGTGACTCCCCTCCGAGCCCTGGCCAGGTGAGTTCTGCAACACGGCAGTGCTATAACATTGTGTGCGAGCCGCTCCACATCAGGGGTTTGTCCTTTTAAAAGCAGAAAGTGTGTAAGTTTGCACATCCTACTCTGTTCACCCTGAAGAGAGTAGTCAGTGGACACTGCAATGCCAGGTACGTAGCTGCAGCTCTCCCCGGCTCAGGGAGGGAGCATACACCATCTGCAGACAGTTGGGGCAAAGCTGTAACTACAACAATTCACATCTCACCCAACCCGGCTTATGTATGTGTTTTTCCATCACCTGGAGCCGTGCTGTCCGCACACACGGCAGCAGAGCACACTGGCTAGTCCAAATGAGGAATGTTCTGGCATGAAATGCCAGTTTCTGAACGCTGCTTGTTGCATGCTGATGTTTTAGATGCTGAGTGTTGAAGCTCAGCATGGGGACAGTCGGGCCACGTCACTGCCTGCCAGCCCAGCTGCCCGAGGCCCTCTGCGGGCTCCTCGTGTGCGCAGGCGCCGCAGCCCGGTGCTGCCACATGGAGAGAGCAGGGTCACGACGCCACTTTAGTGTCAGCATTTATTTTAAAAATACACAAAATAGTTTTTTTTTTTACATCAAGGTGTGGTAACCTTTCACATTGTTCCATACTTACCTCGTTTTGTCTGCATTTTTATGCAAACATTAATTTGATTCTAATTATTTTTGCTATGGTTCATGTAAACGGTTGAGACTGCTACATAAAGTAGGCTGTGTAAAAAGGTAAGGTGGCTGCAGAACCCAACGGTAAACCAGTAAACCAGTCAGGTTGGTTGGTTTAATGAAATTGGCAAGTCTTAGCATTTAGGTAATCTAAATACTGACTTGTAGGCAAATTTTAAATATTAAAAACCTTAAGGTTTTCTTCATCTTGTAAACATAACTTAGATCTTGTTGGCATTAAGTTTAAAAAGGAAAATATTAAACCATGATGTTCATCCTCTTGCCCACGTCAGTATACACTCTCTTTATTATGAGAACGAAACCAAACAGTAAGCAAAATAACATCAGAATGAGATTTTACTGCAGAGAAGGTCCGGCTGGCCTCTGCAGGGAGCGGTCCACCTCGCTGCAGCTGACCCGCCACCGGCTGCGCTGAGCCCCTCTGTCCACTGGACCGGGCGGGGCGGGAGACGGTAGTTCCTCTGGCTTCATGGCTCCTGAAGCGAGTCGAGACTCCACTGCGGGCTCGGCTCTCCTTCCTCGGGCCTGAATTCACGGGGCTGGGGGTTTACTGCTATCGTCAAGATTGTACTGTCCCTTTAAGGTACCACATGCCACCATGGCTCACACAGCAGTCCTAGGAGCAGACAGACAGGGGAAGGGCAGAGTGTAGCACCTGCTACACGCTGTCCCGGACAGAAGCAAGCAATCGGCAGCTGCCCACCCAGGGCCCATGGGGTGCATGCTTAAGCTGCCGCCATCGTGTTCCTCGTGAGTCCAGCTCCCTGCTAATGCTCTGGGAGGGTAAAAGCAGATGGCGCCAGTGCTGGGGTCCCCATCACCCATGGAAGACCCAGGCTTCTGTCTGGCCCAAGCCCCAGCCATTAAGGCCACTTGGGGCGAGAACCAGCAGCTAGGTGATCTTTGTTTGTCTCTGTCGGGGACGGGGGACACCTGCCCAACCACAGCTGGGGGGACTTCACTTCAGCGACGCCTTCCGTGAGGACTGTGTTCAGGCCTCTGAAACAAATGTGCTGTATACAACACCAGCTATGAGGGGGTCTGAGAGTGGCTCAAGTGAAATGTGCATTGTGAAATCTAATTTTTGCACCAACATTGTTTTCATTCTATTTTTTCACAAGCTTTTATGAAGTTCCCCCATGCAGCTAAGGTGACCAAAATCAAGATACTTAGTCACTTTGACTAAAACAGGTAAAGGTAAGCACCTGCCATCAACTTGCTTTGTGACAAAGAGTAAACCAGAGTTTCACAACACTGTTCGATGCTGGGCTGTGACTACAGCAACAGGGGAACAAGCTGCTCAAGAGGCAAAAGTGAGCGACCAGGTAGGATCTGAACCTGGGCCACACAGGTGGAAGAGGTGGGTCCTCCTGCACATACCCAGCACCTGTGCCGACGCTGCAGGCTGCTGGGTATGTGACTGGGCATCCCCTAGTGGGGACAGTGCAGCCTCGGTGCCCAGGCCTAGAGCAGGAACCCCAGGCCTCTGGCGGGGCCGGCAGCCTTACCTTTAACACTTTATCCACCTCCTGTTTACTGAGATCTTCTCCGCACTCCTGGCTCAACCGAGACTGGATCATGTTCCGGCGTACTCGGTAATTTTTGGAAAAAATTTCAAGCAAAACCTGTCGATGCTTTAATCAGTAAAAATGTTATTCTGAGAACAATGTCCTAAAAGAGAAATGCCCCTTAAGCCCCCGTTCTGTTACTACCTCTTGCAGAAGTTCTGTGGCCCATCACCCCCGGGACGCTGGCGGGAGGACTAGAGAAGTCAGGGTGAGCAGCCACCAGGGCAGAGCACGACTCACTTAGCCATCCTCCTGGAAGCCACATTCCACACTTGCTGGCCCGTGGACACCTGCTCCAAGCTGCTTTTTACTTACTTATACTCTGAGCAGGCAGTCCGCTCCCTCAGAGACAAAGGGGACAAAAATGGGATCCAGGAACACAGGGGGGCAGCATTGCAGTGCAGTTAAGTTAGGCCACCACCTGCAATGCCAGGATCCCATATCGGCGCCGGCTCCGGCCCTAGCTGCTCTGCTTTCAACCAGCAGAAGATGGCCCAAACCCCTAAGCCTCTACCAGAAGCTCCTGGCTTCTGTCTGCCCCACCCTAGCTGTTGCAGCCATTTAATGAGTGAACCAGTAGCTGAAAATGTCTCAAATAAATCAATCTGTAAAAAATACTCACACACTGCCGCGCGCACCATTTTTTTTAAGGTTCATAACTGAAGTTACACCTCAGGGTGTAACATGGAGCCCTTACATCCTATCTGATGCCTGTGCTCAGCTGGCTGGGCAAAACGACCCTTCCTCTAAACTGAAGTGCAGGACCAGGTAAGGTGCCCTCTATCCCCAGGTGAGAGCAGCGCTGGGGGTGCAGGAGGCTCAGGCAGACGGCTTTGTGAAAACGTAAATCCCCAGGACAAAGCCAGCTTCTTCAACAGCACACAGAGCACAACATTCAAATCAGGAGCAGGTGGCTACAAAGGGCTCATGGGAAAATGATTTTTAAAATGCAGAAATGTGCATGAACTTTATGAAGCCCCTTGTATATGCAGGGCTGTATTCGCCCCGCAGAGCCCCGACCCCCATGGGGGCCCCCGCTCCTGGGAGGACAGCCAGGCTCTTACCTGATCACTTATGTCTCCGGACTCCCAGAGTGCGAACACCTTCTGCTCATCCGGGGACGCGGCCGTCTGCGGGGGGAACTAGCACAGCCAGGGGGTGAGGCCAGAGACCCGGCTGCCACCTGCCCCTCACAACCCACTTAGGACCACTTCCCACCGCGCAATGCAGGGACCTGCTCAGTGCCGCAGCAGTGCAAGGCCAGGGAGGATGGGCCAAATTCCCGCTCCTCCCATCAGTGTAGCACTAATTCAACTCCGCCCGACATGCCGGGCTCTCTGACCCTGAGATTTCCCACAGGCCCTGCCTGATACCCGAGCAACCACACCACTAGGTACATCAGGGTCTGGGGCCCTGGAGCAGTGGCACCCCATACAGCCCAGCATGCAGCCTTGTTTGCTGAGCCCTAACCAGAGAGGCACAGAGCTCTCCCCTGCTCCCTGTGAGGAAAGTAAGCTGACCGCCCCTTCACACAGCAGGGATCCATAAACTCCTTCATGTGAAAAACAGACCTAAGGCCTCCTCCCTCTTGTAAGGGACAGCACCCCAGGGAAGGAAGAGGCGCACCGAGCGGGTCCTGGAGGTAGAGCAGGGGCATCTGAGAATTGCCTCATTGCCCCCCTTGCTCTGTCCCTGCAGAGCCCCAGGACAGCCCTGCTACCGTCAAGCAGGCACTTCCAGGGCCTGGTGTAACTCCCAGGGAACTGGACTCGTGCAGAGCAGCCAAAGCTCCAAATCCCAGGGCCTTCTGTGGAGACCCGGCTAAGGAAGCCCCCCACCTCTCAAGGACCCAAGGGTGGGGCCTGGCCCCAGAATACCCCCACCAGGCTACAGGAGCTTCTGCCCTCGGCCCAGGACACATCCACACTCCCTGGTTCCAAGAAAGCCACAACCTCTCCTCCCCTCTGCCAGGCCTAGCCAGCGCCTGGGAGGAAAGCCCCATCAGAACAGCCCACCTTGACCCACAGCCCAGCACTTGGCCCCAGCTCCTCCTCTTCTGATAAAAAAAAGGGGGGCTCCCTCTATACCCAGACCTGGCACCAAAAACAGGCCAGCATGTGTGGCCTGGACAGGGAGCTGCCAGGCCCAGACATGAGCAGGCCTAGGGAAGCACTCAATCCCAGCCCTAGCACTCCCGGAAACCTGGTCTGCAGGTTGCAAAGAACAAATCACTGCCAAGCACAGCCAAACTGGCAGGAGGGGCAGGAAGGGAGTTTGTGTGATGAGGTGCTGCTCCGTGCCCAGCGGGAGGGCCTTACTCACAGGCTACAGCCCGAAGCGCAGTGAGGCCAGCACCTCAGCTGACCGGACCAAGGAGGCCGACTCCTCTCCACACCACGGTGCTGCCACCACCACCACACAACCCGGTCCCCAAGGCAGATGGCCCGCGAGGGCCACGCCTGGAGCCGACCTCTCCCCTTCCTGCCAGGGAGACACTGCCTGTCATGCCCGTGTCCAGCAGCCTGTACTTACAGGCACCAGTATCTGCCTGCAGCCAGCAGCCAGCACCGTGTCCTGCAGCATGCGGTCCGAGATGCCACTGAAGAGCGTGTGGCCCGGGGGCAGGCTGGCCAAGTGCAAGTTGAAGAGGCGCTTGAGTTCACTCAGCGTGAGCACAAACTGTCTCTGAAAGGTGGCCTCCACGAAGGCCCTCAGTTCCCGGGCCACAGGAGAGCTGGCGCAGCCTGGGGGCGGGTGTCCATTGAAGCTGTCTCCGCCCGCCGCCCGCCCCGCGGGCAGCCCGTTGGCCAGCCTGCTGTTGAGGCCGCCGCTGGGCGCCGTGTCCATAGGCTCCTCCTGCTCGTCCTCCTCACTCATCGGCTCCTCCTTGATGCGCAGCCCGGGCAGGACGGCAGCAGCCTGCACCTGCTCCTTCTGCCGCTGCAGCTCCCGCTCCAGGAAGGCGTGGTTCTGCTGGGCCTTGGCTTTGGCTGCCTGGACCCGCTGCTCTCCAGAGACCAGCCCGGTAGGCCCTGTGGGGAGAGCAGCGTTGTTCTCGAGGGCACCAGGGCAGACAAAGGCCCGACAGGACAGCGGGGCCGAGGCAGGGTCATGCTGCTTTCCCGTGCCCGGGGCTCAGGCACGGAGGGGCACCAGCCAGCAGCTCTGTCTGGAGCACCGAAGGCCTCAGTCCCCGAGGTGCTGCTGGGCAGGTGTCAGCTGAGGTCTGGGGGGCAGGCAGGGGACCAGCCAGCCAGGCGCCCAGGGCAAAGCCCTCTCACCTGACTGTGCATCCGGCTTCTTTGGCATCGTTTCCTTCACGAGATTGTAGACCTTTTCTAACCTGAAGAGAACAGGAGATCCTTTCAACCTTGAACCTTGCCCTGCCTCCTGTCTCCTCCAGTCCCAGGACCTTCTCCCCCCCACACCCGTCACTTGGTGCTGAGGCCAGGGTAATTCCCAGCCCTCCCTGACTGTCCTCAGAATGGGTCAGTTCCCACGGAGGCGGGCTGGGTGGGGCTGCGTGTGTGTGCGTGGCAGGGCTGCGCGCTCACTTGGCCTGGATGCTGGCCCACAGCATGTGCTGCCGCTGGACCACGTCCGGGTGCTTCCTGATGAACTCGCCGTCGTAAGGCAGGAGGAACTCCCAGCCTTTGTTGATCCTCACCACTGCCATGTGCTCCAGGAAGTCCTTCACGTCCTCGGCACACAGCTGCATGCGGGGAGGGGACAGTGAGGCACAGGCTCCCAAACGCACGTGGATGTCTGAGGTCCCAAGCTACAGGCCCTGAGGGTGGGAACATGAGCCCAGCCCACTGGGCAGGCACGAGGTCTGCAAATCACAGCAGCTCTGGAGCTGGCACGGCAGTCGGGAAGGCCTGAGCTGCACCCCTCCATGCCACGGTTCCACAGCTGCCACCTCCTGGTCCAGCGCCCCCAAAGCCTGTGGAGCCCGGGCTGCAGTGATAAATCTGACCAAGAGGGGGCACCACTTACCTTGGTCACAGTGGCCACCTCCTTCCTCACCACCCAGCGGCTCTGCGTGAACTTCCACATCTAAGGAAAGAGGGAGCAGAGAGCTGACTACTCCGAAGTCCCGGCCCCAAACCACAGCACCCAGGTGGAGTGAGGCGTGTCAGACTGGATGTGGCGCCTGGCCCGTCCTCACCCTGCAGCTGTCGGGGAGTCCCCTCAACTGGGCGCCTCCTCTGTTCCCCTCATACAGGACCTCATGGGCCTCTGCTCCAAGGCCATGGGACCACCAAGCCCGGCCAGACCAAAACACTCCCAGACGAGCAGGCATTCTGCTCATCTGGGTCACGGCTGCTGTTTCATGGAGGCACGCGGGCTCCCACGGGCTCTGCAGTGGGAAGCAGAGGCCGCCCACTTCAGCAGCTCTCAGCCCCTGACTGGCTTTCCCAGGGAAGGAGATGAGGGTGGGAGTGGGAGACCACAGGACGGGATCCCTCAGGTCCAACCCTGCCCTGTTCCTCAGAGACAACTAGGGCCGTGGGGCAGGTAAAGCCTGTGCCTGCCTGCAGGAGCCGCTGCCACCCTCTCACTCCAATGCCCACATGCCGCCCAGGCCCTGACTTCCCAAGGAGCAGGGGGCCGCGTCGGGACGAGAGAAGAGGTGTGCTCTCCCAGCACCCAGGTCTGCGTGTGAGCACATTAAGAGCACAGGAGCACACGAGGACATGTGCAGCTACAGCACGAGGCTGAGCACAGGGTTCAAGGTCTCAAGAGGATGAAGACCCAGGGAAGGAGAGCTGAGCGGATTTGGGTGGCACAGGTTCAGGGGGCACACGCAGGCACACAGAGGCTCTGAGGCAGTGCCTAACCACCCAAGTTCCCTGCCAGTCCGGGCGCTGTTGTGAAGCACTGCTGTGAAGCACTGCACAGGCTGCAGGTGTGCTCCTGGGCCAGCAGATGGCAGCGTCCTGTTCTGAAGCCCGAGACCCCAGGGCCAGGAGGAGGGGCAGAAAGGCAGCAGCGGGATCCCTCGCACCTGCCAGGATCCCCATCATCATCCTCTGCCCCACAGAGGGCAGAGGGCCCCGCTTGGGTACTTACAACAAAGTCACGGCCCCTGCAGAGCACCTCGGCCGGCACACCACTGTGAGGGCTGGACGAGTCCTTGGGATACAGGATGTCACTGTCGACACAACCAGGGGCGGGGTGGCAAGTTGGTCCCTGGCCTCAGTCCCGTCTCCAGCCCCAGGCCAGGGCTGAAGGCCAGGCAGGCCCTCCCAGGCTGAGCCCCAGCCCAGCCCAGCCCAGCCCAGCCCACACCCTTCCTAACCCAGGCAGGCCGGCAAAGACACCTGCTTCGGGGACTCGGAAGACTTCTTCCTCCTCCTCCCCCTTCTCAGCCCACCTTCCCCCCAGAGGCCCAGCCACTGCTCATTCAGGGAGGGCCGGGGGGCCCAGGGATCACAAGGCAGGCACCCTGGAGGTCATCAGCTCTGCAGATGAAGCCCATGGCACTAGGATGGAGTGGTTGAAGCAAGCCGTCTAAAGGACCGGGTGGGCAGAGACCTCAGATGAACTGGGCTAGGGATACGTGGGTATGATGGAAGCAGGGCAGAGAACAGACCTGGCCTGGAGCACTTCTAGGCCCGGGGTGAAGGAGCTCCCCAGTTCCTGCCAGGACCCTCAGCCCACACCTCTACAGGAGGCCCTTCCCCCTCCACTCACCCTTCCCTGGTAACCATCCACTACATGGCGATGGAGGTGGGAGCTTTGCCTGGCTGTCCTGCACCGCCATGCCCAGGGCAGGGCCCACTCAGTGTGCACTAGATGAACATGCCCAACCCAGGCTGCGCCTCAGCGTTCAGCATGTACAGCTGGACCCATGCCCACCCCAGGCCCGTGAGCTGCCTCAGGATGGCAGGGACAGCACGTGAATGGGGTCTCAGCACACACCCATCAAGACATACCCAACTTAACCTTGTCGGTAAGGTCTCCTCTCCCTGAGACACAGGGACAGGATATGAGAGGGGTGCTCCCCTAGGCCTCTGGGTCTGACACAGCAGCCACAGTCCAGGCCACGCTAGTCGCAGCACCACGCAGGCTCAGGATGAGCCACAAAGCCCCACTTGTTTTCAAAGAGACACAGAGGTCTATCTGCTGGCTTACCCCCACACCCCAAATGCTCTCAGCAGCCTGTAGAAGAGGCCAGGAACTCCTGGTACTCTACAGGCCCAAGTAGCTGAGCCTCCCCGCTGCTGCTTCTCTAGGTGCACATCAGCAGGAAGCTGGAACGGGAAGCAGAGCTGTGACTCGAACCCAAGCACTCCAATGTGGGATGCACGTGTCCCAGGAGGTGTGCTTCCTACTGGGCCAAACACCCCATGAAGATCAAGTTCTCACCCAGGTCTGGGGCTGCCACACTGCAGAACATTTAGCAAATTCCTTTGCTGCTCTGGACCAAGGGCCAAAGCTGTGTTAGACGATGGCCATATCACCCAATCAGGGCACAAAAACACATACGTCGTCCCATGTAACAGGTACAGGTCTTCATGTAGTCTCCCAGGAAATCGACCACAAGGTGCTGGCTGAGTGAACAGTGCCACCATGTGGCCATCGCATGCATTGCTGGGCAACCAACCATGCAGCCTTTAACAGGGACCTTTTACATTGTAACCTGACATTAGGTCAGACTGTTTACCAAAGTACCCTCCGCAGCCAGAGTCCTTATTAATATGTTTCCTATTCAAGCATTCATAAACGCAGTCACTTGCAAGCACCAAGGGCCTACTGCGTGCAGGCACGGTACTGAGGAAGCAGACAGTGAAAACACACTGTCCCTCCCCGGGAAGTGGGTGGTCTGACCGAGGCAGCCGGTGGTCTAGTGCAGGAAGAGAAACTAAGAAAGGTGTCAAGCCACAACTCAAGAACTACGCAGACTAGCAAGCCGTGAAAACGTCCACTCTTAGTGGTGCAAGCCAAGGCAGAAACTCGTGGAAACAGCCAGAGGGAAGCAGAGGCTTCCTCCAAAGGACCAGGCAGCAGAGTAAACCAAGCCACAGCTCCGCAGGAAAGGAAAAGCCTCGCTGGCTTCAGGTCCTGCGCTTTCTGCAAGTACTGCTCAAGACAGGATTGAAACAGATAAAGCAAGGAACGCAGCAGCCGCAGGCCGACACAACAGCCACGGGAAGGAAGGGGCGGAACACGGAGGCCGGCGGGGCGCATGCAGTGAGGGCTCGAGGCCCGCAGCGGAGTATGACGGCATGATGATGCCGAGACTGACACTGTCCCGATAAACACACCATCAAAAGCTGCACACTAAACAAACACACACCTGCACCTGGGGGAGTGCTTAAGATGCCACCTTCGGGCACCCAAATCCTGCGCTGGAGTGCACGGCCATGAGCCCCTGCTCTGCTTCCAATCCTGGCCTCCTGTGTGCACCCCCGGGGTAGGGGCTGGGGAGAGTGTGATGGCTCAAGCACATGGGCCACACGGTCAAGGCCCCATTGCTGTAGGAAGTTGGGAGTAAACCAGCAGATGGAAAACCTCTGTGCCCATCTCATTTTCCTTGTAAAATTAATAAAAATATAAGGCCTGGCGTAGTAGCCTACTGGCTAAAGTCCTCGCCTTACTCCTGCTGGGATCCCATGTGGGTGCCAGTTCTAGTCCCAGCAGCTCCACTTTCCATCCAGCTCCCTCCCTGCGTGTAGCCTGGGAAAGCAGTCGAGGACGGCCCAAAGCCTTGGGACCCTGCACCCACGTGGGAGACCTGGAGGAAGCTCCTGGTTCCTGGCTTCGGCTCAGCTTGGCTCAGCTCCAGCCATTGCAGCCGCTTGGGGAGTAAATCGGTGGATAGAAGATCTTTCTCTGTCTCAACTTTTCTCTGTAAATCTGCCTTTCCAATAAATATATTTTTAAAAAAAAAAATGAATAGACGAGATCGGGCGCGTTCAGGGTGGTATGGCCGTAGACAAAAAAAAAAAAGAATAAAAATACATCCTCTAAAATGCACAGAATAAACCTGCCAACCACCTTAGCTTAGCAACACAGGGCACTGCCATGGCCACAGCCTCTGCCGGCACGTCACCATGCAGCGTGGCTTCTGCTGACTCTGCCCGACTCTCACACCATCGCCCAGCCGAAAAACCACAAGCCAAATCGCCAGGAGCGGGCTGTCCACACAGGTCAGGTGGAGGCAGCAAATGTAACACCATCTGGGGTGTGTGTGTGTGTGATGCAGGGGGCAGACAGATGCAGACCCCGCACTGCCTGGCTCACACAGGTGTCAGGTCTGGGGTTACCTCTAGTGAGGTTTCTTTGAGGACCCTCAAGTAGACCACTAGACCTCTGGACTCAAAACTCCATCCACAGGGAAAAATCACAGGACCTGTTGTCCAACCGTGGAGTACACGTGTCAGAACTGGGTCTCCTTGTGTGCTGAAGCCTGTGCAGGGGACAGCATGGTCAGATGCACAGGGAGGAAACGACAGCTCACTGAGGCCTGCGGAGGACATCTAACAAAACGGACAACACTCCTGGCTGAGTTTGACAGCAGGTTTCTGGGCGAGCTGACACTGAAGTGGACTATGCCAGCAAGTGGACTTTGGAGGGATTTCCTGAACCTTGCAGCAACGAAAACATCAAAACCACTTCAACCGAACCCTCGAAACACACTCCAACAAGGCACCCGAGGTGACACGAGTGGCTGTCCCACATCCTCAGGTCCTGGTGCACGGAGGCTGCTGACAGCCGCCCTCCCCTCCCCCAGAAACAGGAAGAACAGAAAGCAAGAGTGGGAGCAGTTCTCTTACCCACTTGCCCCCTTCCTAGACCCTTCCCATCCTAAGTGGTGGTTCACACGGGCGTGCAGCCTTAACTACATAAACATTATCAAAAATAAATCTATTATTTAAAAAAAAATGAACTGGAAGGGAATAACAAACGCCTGTCACTTCAGCTGTGTTGTCATAAAGTGGAGCAGTGACTTATAAAGAGAAAATTCCAAATTAGTAGGCAAACTATGGGAACACCACAAGGCAACTGGCAGAAAGTAAGTAGAAAAATATCACCCACGACACAGGCAGCATTCACGGAGAGAACTGCGGCCGATCTACGCCCAAACATCAGCAATGACAGGAAAGTGAAGGGCCAAGGCGCTCCCAAGGGCCGCACAGCAACATACCTCTTCACCACCCAGTTTCCTTGGACTAACATCGCCACCTTCTGGATGCCGCGGAGAACAGCCACGGAGTCCACCGAGGGGCCCAGGAGGCTCATCAAGTTGGCAAAAGGCATGACCTTCACTGAGGCGGAGCAGGGCACATTAGACAGGAACGTAGGCCTCGCCCTCCCACCCCAGAACATGGGTAACCACACAGGCGGCGGCAGCTGGCAGCTAGGAGCCACTCGCTGGGTACAGGGCACTGCCCACAGAGGCCTCAGAGATCCTGCTAAAAGGTCCCACCCAGAAAGATGAAGAACGTTCTATCACCACGTGGCTTAGGCACAGCCTGCAGGCCAGCGAGTGCCAGGGGCAGGAGGTCAGGCCAGCGGGCTGCAGTCAGTGCCCTCGGGCGCTGTACTCAGTCCAAGTCTGGGCAGGGCCTAGGCAAGGTGCAGAGGCCGGCAGCCCAGCACCCTGGGAGCCATCCCGCGCTCAGATGAGGCCGAGTGGCCCTCAGGGGATCCCACACTCAACCTGTCCTGGTGCCAGCAGCACTAGGGTCCCCGGGAAGGCTGAGGGTGGCACCCACCATTCTTCATCAGGATCCTGATCTGGTCAGCCAGGGGAAGGGTACGCAACTGGGCCATGGACAGGACGTTGCTGGGGGCCACAGGCTTCTCTCTGTGGGAAAGACAATGGGGCTGGGTGGGGGCCAGCCGCAGTTGGGGGCTGCCGCCTGCCCGCCCACCGGCCCACTGCCCCTACTCACTTCTCCTCCTCCTGGCCGGGCGGCATCAGCATCATGAGGTACTCGCTGTGGGAGAGCAGGACTCAGGGTGGGGGCAGCGGCCTCACAGGCAGAGCCCCTTCCCACCTGCCCAGCACCCCTCAATTCCCAGGGACGCCCACCCAAGAGGGGTTGTCTCCTCCCAGGCCCACCCTCCTCACCCTCCCTCCTGCAAGAAACGGAGCCACAGCTCCGAGGGACACCCTGGCTGGCCAGTCCCACCTGGGTGCTTTGATGAGCTCGGTGTTCTCCGCCCCGCTGGAGCCCTGGCACAGCAGGTACTGGCGCTCATGCTCAGAGCGGCTGTCCTGGGGAGGAGGGGCAGCAGCCTCAGCCAGTGCCCAGGCACCCCCTCAGGCCACCTCACCGCGGTTCCCTCCCACTCACCTGCACCCCCACCATCCCTGTCTGCAATGTAGCCACACCACGCACTGGGCACCTACAACACGCCAGGCTCCATTCAGATGGCCGAGTAGCACCCCATAACTGCTATTCCCCCTCACAGACACACCACGACTCAGAGAAGCTAGGGGACTTGTCCGGAATCCCACAATAAACAGCAGTACAGGCCCGGCGCAATAGCCCAGTGGCTAAAGTCCTCGCTTGAACACACCGGGATCCTTATGGTTGCTGGTTCTAATCCCGGCAGCCCCGCTTCCCATCCAGCTCCCTGCTTGTGGCCTGGGAAAGCAGTCAAGGACAGAACAAAGCCTTGAGACCCTGTACCCGCGTGGGAGACCCAGAAGAGGCTCCGGGCTACTGGCTTCAGGTCAGCCACTTGGGGAGTGAATCATCACAGCGAAGATCTTCCTCTCTCTCTCCTCCTCTCTTTAAATCTTACCTGCCTTTCCAAACATCAGTGTCAAGGTAAGTGCTACCTCGAGTTTAACGCTCGATCAGAGAATCGGAACTTGCCCCCAGCACTGGGCAGCTGTAGCCAGGGCGTCTGTGGAAGCACACTGTTCAGCAGCTTCCCTCCAGCAACACCAGCTGAGACTGGCTGCCAAACTCAAGGCATCAGATGAAAACCAGCTACAGCGGGCCCGGCGCCCCACCCAGAGGCAAGCCAGGAAGCGCGGGGCATGGGGCAGAGGGCATATTCCAGGACCAGGTGGAGGGCCAAGCATGTGCTCACAGCCCGAGCCAGCCCCACATGGGCCCCGCTGGGGACGCACCGGGAGGGCTCTGGGAAGCACTGCCCAAAAGAGCAGCCCGCTCCTCCACCTCCTGTTCCGCAGACGGATGCCGGGAGCAGCAACAGGGACGAGGGACAAACAACCCCGACTGCATCCTCTCGGTGCACTCCCACTGCTCGAGGTGAGCCAGCGAGGCCGCATCCTAACACTCCCAGGCACCAAGGTCAGGCTTTTCCCTCTCTTTTCATTTGAAAGACAGAAAGCGGGAGCAGCAGACGGGACCCTGCACTGGTTCACCTTGCCAAATGTCTCTAACAGCTTGGGCCGGGCCTGGCTGCAGCAGGAGTCAGGAACTCCATCCAGCCTGCGACATGGGCAGGAGGGACCCAAGGACTTGAGCCCCGTCACCGCCCCCGGTGTTCATGAGCAGATGAAGTGAGAGTGCTGTGTTGTAGCACAGTGGGTTAAGCTGCCTACTGTGATGCCAGCTTCCGCTTTTGATCCAGCTTCCTGGTAATGTACCTGGGAAAGCAGCAGAAGATGGACCAACACCCCAGTGGGAGACCAGGATGGAGTTCCTGCCTCCAGCCTTTGGTCTGGCCCACGCCTAACGATGGAGGCCATATGGGAAGTAACCCAGCAGATGGAAGATCTCTCTCTAGCTCACCTTCACCCTTGCACTCTCCCTCCCTTTCAAAATATAAATAAATCTTGGAGCCCAGAGCGGCAGCCTAGTGGCTAAAGTACTTGCTTTGCACTTACTGGGATCCCATATGGGTGCTGGTTCTAATCCTGGCAACCCTGCTTCCCATCCAGCTCCCTGCATGTGGGCTGGGAGAGCAGTCAAGGACGGCCCAAAGCCTTGGGACCCTGTAGCCGCATGAGAGACCCGAAAGAGGCTCTGGGCTCCTGGGTTCAGATCAGCTCAGCTCCGGCCGCTGCAGCTGCTTGGGGAGTGAATCAGCAGATGGAAGAACTTCCTCTCTGTCTCTCCTCCTCTCTGTATATCTGACTTTCCAATAAAAGCAAAAATAAACTTTAAATAAATAAATCTTTAAAAAGTAGAACTGAGACTCGAACCCAGGCCCTCTGACAGGGCTCCCAAGCAGCTTCTTAGCCACTGCACCAGAGGCCTGCCCCACTGGGACTTTCCCCCAGGACCCACCACACCAGGGGCAGCGCCAGCTCACCCGCAGCCCGTAGTAGTGCAGGTGCACCCAGGGCTCCTCGGCATGTTTCTTCTGCAGGAACTCGTAGGATTGCACACGCCGCTGGCGGGCCTGCTCCGACTCCGGCCGGGAGAACCGCACCTACGTGGAGGGGAGGGAGGTTACACCTCTGGGCCAGACACCTCCCAAGCTGGCATCCCCGCCCCTGCCAGGTAAGCAGAGAACCCACTGCAGCTCCCCCACCCGGTCCTGAGCTGCCAAGACAGGCGGGGAGGCTCTTGTGTTTGGGGGCACCCACCCAGGGCTTCACTGGACCACAGACGTCTGGGTGCCAGGACAAAGGGCCTTTAAAGCCCCCAGGCCTCACATTCCCTGTTAAACGAGGGCTGTGGGTCACAAAAGGGGGAGAAATGTCCTTGAGGGTCGCCCCCCAAGCTCTTGAGGACAAGACTGCCCCCAGCAGCCTGAGCACCGTCCCCACCCCCTCGTCACTGACGCCGGCCCCCGCCCACTCTGAGGGTCCGCAGCCAGGAACCACAACAGCCTCACTCGTGTAACCAGTCCCGTCCCACTCTGCACTGCACTTTCATTTTATTTTACTCATTTTAGCCTGTAAAGGTTGTAAGTAGGAAAAACCTAATCCATCATAAACGGTCAATACTCTAACAATCTTTAAAGCAGGAACACCTATTAAAATGGGGCCTCTCCTCATGCCACTGAAAGGAGGGCACCCCAGGGTCTCAGCTGCCACACGCCAGCAAGGCCATCCTCCTGCTCCCAACCAGGGACCCAGGGGCCCGGCAGGAAGGTCTGCTCAAGGCACAGAGGCTCCGGACCTGCTCCCCCAGCAGGGGGTGAGCCCTGAAGACCGTTTTTGCTCTGACCTGCCCACCCATGGGTGCTATCTTCTAGCAGCTGCGTGTAAAGGCAGCCCTGCCCCCGCCCTGGCCACCTGTGCCCCCACTGGTGCCCCAGCTCACCGTGATCTGCTTCACATCCTCTTCTGCCTCATCCTGTGAAGAATCCCCGGCTGCAAAGGAAGCAAGCTGTCACGTGTGGCTGTGGGGTGCTCACCCTGCCCCAGCCCCCTACCCCCACCTCAGGGAGGCCTCCAGGAGCTGGAAGTGGCTGTCAACTGGGACAGTTTTGCTTCCTGGGCACATCTGGCCATGCAAGGGGACATCTTTGGTCACCACAACCCGGGATGGGCTCCAGGACTTCAGGGCCGAGGGCAGGGCGCCCCTTGCACTCCAGTCCCGGCTGCCCCTTCTCCCACAGTCCCTCCTGCCGGGCGCACGGCTAAGGGTCAGACTCACCCTCGTTGGCTGCCTCCCTCTCCCGGTGCTTGGCATCGGCCTTATCCAGGTAGGAGAAGCTGGGCCGCAGTTGCAGGATGCCATGTAATGGTGTCAGGTGGAGCTCGCCTGCGGGAGGAGGAAGGGCTCAGACCTGCCGCCAGGACCCGGAGCTGGCCCACCCATGGCTAAGGCCGAAGCCCCCAGTCAAGCTGCCCCGACCCCCGTGCAGCCCCTCCAAGAGCCTCGAACACAGCCAGCACACCACCCAGAGCAGGCCATGAGCCGGGCCCCTTCTAGCGAGAGCCAATTCCTTTGGGTTCCTCCCACCCTCCTAGGCTCGCCCGGGCCTCTACTCCCCCTGAACAGAGCTGGCTCCACAAGCACCCACACTCACACACCCACAAACACATCACCTCTTTTGCCTACAGACCATGGCCAGACCACCACGCTCACTGCCTGCCCACACCCACATTTCTCCTCCTCACCCTCCCTGCCCAGATCCCTGTCACTCTGCTAGGAAGGCTGCGGGCGCCAGTGTGGCCAGAGAAGCCGCCGCTGTGGCCTGTCAGCATGAACCAGACCCGTGCTTTGGGAGGCAGGGCCAAGATGTGACTGACTCACCACGGGCATGAAGGAAAAGCCCTCGGACACAGGGGAGCCGAGCGCTAGGTCAGGACGTCTGAACGACAGGTCCTGTGTGTAAGAGACGCGGCCACAGCCTTCACACGCGTGGCCTGGGGGAAGAGCTCCTGGCTCTAGTTGTGGAATCACTCTCCTTCTTCCAGGTGTCCCAGTTAGCTTTGCCTGTTGCTGCACAGGCTCCAAACACTCCGTAAGTCCCTTGTACTTTGTCCCAGCTTTACCGAGATGTGCCTCACACACCAAACAATTCGCACATTTAAAACATACGTCTCTGGGACTACACGTAGGGTGCCAGTTCAAGTCCCAGCTGCTCCACTTCCGATCCAATTCCCTGTCAATGACCTAGGAAAAGCTGCAGAAGATGGCCCAAGTGCTCAGGACCTGCTATCGTGTGGGAGACCTGGAAGCAGTTCCACGGCACCCTCCTGGGGAACGAACCACCAGATGAGAGATCTAACTCATTCAATAAATAAATCGTTAAAGCAAAGCATATGACTCACTGTGCAGCCAGCACCGCAGGCATCTTCATCAACACAAAAGGAAGCCACTAAGCCCCACCCCACCCTGCCCCTAGCCCTAGAAGCCACCAACGCCCTGCCCACACCCTGCCCATCCTGACTTGGACACGTCTGCTCTTGTCTTAAGGAACGGAATCGCCGGGTCCTACGTCCCTCGTCTTTGGAGGCAGACATCTGCCACTGTGCCCAGTCAGGCTGTACTGTGGGTGGGTCTGTGACCCAGGAGCACAAGCCCGCCAGGTCAAGCTCCTTCCAGGCCCTGGGCAAGCGGTCACCCCCGAGAGTGCCTGGAGTCTGGATGGAGGAGGAGTTGGACCCTAAGCAGGTACGGACCCTTCCCCTGGACGGCCAGCCCCTGGTACCTTGCCTGTAGAGTGCAGCCGCGTAACGGGAAGTGTTACTGGTAGTCTGAGAAGAACAGAATGTCTGCTTGTCCATCAGCTTCCTGGGAGCACAGGGGGAACCGTCAGGGGAAGGACGTCCCAGAGACACAGCCTACTCCTCCCCAGACCCCAGCAGGGAGCACAGCCACGGGGCAGCCTCCACCGGCCTCAGCAAGGGAGCCGAGCAGTGAGAACACTCACACAGCCCTGTTTGTGGACCAAGAAACAAGCAATGCCAGGAGCTCCGGGGCTCAGCGTCCCACCCAGCCCAGTCCAGAGGCCCAGAGCCCGGGGACCCGCAGCGGGGACCAGCGTCAGTCTGAAGCCTGCGAGGGCTCACATCTAATCACAGCGCGACACTCACGAGGAGTAGGTGCTGGTCTCGTCGGCACAGGCGCCATCCACGTTCAGCGCAATCTGCTCCCCCTTGCTGCGACAGTAGTTGGGGTTCAGGGTGTC
The DNA here is from genome assembly GCF_017591425.1 of Ochotona curzoniae. Classification (NCBI taxonomy): domain Eukaryota; kingdom Metazoa; phylum Chordata; class Mammalia; order Lagomorpha; family Ochotonidae; genus Ochotona; species Ochotona curzoniae. The sequence goes on from NW_024465421.1 coordinate 13,002,127, forward strand.
GATGGCCATCTCAAGCTCTACCTGCAGACACCAAGCACCCCCAGCCATGAGGACCCTGAGGGAATCCCCACCCCACCACGGCCACTTCCTAATCCCTTCCTGGCCCAGAAACAGGGCTCAAATTCCATCAGAAATGTCAATGGATTTTTTGCAGGGAGGAAGTGGCTGGCCAGTGCTTGCCTGGTCACCTCTGTCTTCCCACTTCATTCCCGAAGATCTAAATTAGGTGCCAACATTTTAAAATGTCAAGAGATTTCTCCCAAAATTCTCCATCTCCAACTTCTCCTCCAAGTCCCCAGAACTGGCAATCCTAAACACTACTGCTCTGTGGCCATGACGGGCTGGGGCCATGTCTGAGTCTCCTGGCCATTGCTTCCCTTCTTTCCAGACACCGGACCAGCCTCACACCAGGACTGTCTCACGGTCACTCAGACCTTCCTGGGCACCCAAGTTTAACCGTGCCCATTTTCTAAGTCATCTTCCTTCCTAGAGCTGCCCACCTTCTTTCTGGAAACTTCCCGTGCTTGGCCTCCAAGCCCCTGCAAGCTACTGGTTCTCCTCCTAGGTCTGTTACTCCTTCTCCAGCAACCAGGCCCCAAGGGGCCCAGCCTCTCCTCCAGGAGCTCCCCAACTTGCCATCCACCCCTAGCTTCATCACAGGGCAGCCCTACCTTCTGCTGCTTGGGCTTGATTTTGGCTGACAGGTGTGGAATGTCATCGTAGGTCATCGAGGCTGGACGCACAGGGTACTGGGGGAGGCAAGGAAGCGGTCAGCACCCCTGCCCAGCTCCAATCACAGCAGGGTTCCAGGGGCTCCAGCTAAGAATCAAAGCCACCCCAGGCCCATGAAGCAAGACAGGGGAAGGGAGTGGTCCCAACCAGCCCCACCAGGAACTCCCCAGTGGAACATATCCACAGCCCCTCCCGGCCTCCTTCCAAATAGCAATCTAGGCCATCTCTGACTGCCAAGGGATGTGCATCAGGCTGCCACCCTGCAGGCTCTGGCACCACACAGCATGGTTGTAAGAGTTGAGAGTAAAGGTCCAAAAAGTCCAATTGCAAATTTCTAGGGCATCTGGTGAGAGAGACGAGACATGCAGCCAAACACTGTTGAAGCTACATGATATAGAGGAACTCTCGAGCCCTTGGCCTAGGCGGCAGCTGTCCCACAACAAAGCACTAAAGCAGGTAGGGCTGCGACTCCTGCCCCATGAGTAAAGTGGCCTTTAGGCAAATGGCCCCCCTTTCCTAGACGGCTCTGCACACTCAGGGACACCTTTCCACGTCCATCCCTGCCTTCACTCCCAGTGTGCCACAGTTCAGCTCGTGGTGATTCGAACCCAACCTCAAGGCTCTGCCCATCACTGCCAAGTACTGTGACAGCCTCAGGATGAGCCTGCTACATGGGGGGCAGTGTGCAAAGCCAGCCCTGCCAGAGGGCCAATTTAGATCAGCCCAAAGAGGTGGTCATTTCCCAAAAGCCTCTTCTGCCTCCCGGGCTGGAGCTAGGGGCTGTGATGTGAAGGAACAGCTCAGAATGTAGTTGGTTTGGACAAAGCCCTCCAAGATGACTAGGGCCTTTCTGGAACAGACCCAACCACCAGGGTCTGGGGGTGCTGGCCTGCCAACGCCCAGGCAGCGTGGAGACCATGACATCAGGCTGTGAGGGTGGTGGAGGGCGCAAAGCCATAAGCAGACTGGCCTGGGATCCAGTCCCAACTCTGCCACGTGTGCACTCAGGGAAGCCCCTCATCTCACCTAGTCTGAGTGTCCTCGCCACCCAGGACCAGCCCATGCGTGGACACGGCAGAGGCCTGGCACACTGCAGGTCCACTGTCTCAATCAGTCAAGAATGCAGGATCTGAGGGCCCCACAACAAGGCTCCCAGCCCTGTGGGCTATGAGGTGAACTCGGGGAAGCATGGCAAGCCTCCTCTTCACTAGGCTCAAGCATTATCACGGCGCCTCAGCCAGGCCAGGAGTCTCGCTGAGCCCAAGTTCTGCAGGTGCAACGTGGGCATAAAAGGACCTACAGCAATCACCTTCTCACTGGACTATAAAATAGCTGGGTGGTTTCTCATCAGGAGCCAGTGCTTTAGTAGGTAAAGCCACTGCCTGCTGGGTTGGCATCCTTATGGGATCAAGTGCCTTATGTGATGCAGCTCCCTGCACCCATACAGGAGCTCCGGAAGCTGGCTTTGAACCTGCCTAGCTCCAGCCATTGCAGCCACTTGGGGAGTCAGCCAACAGATAAAAGCTCTATTCTGTCTCTCCCCTAAATAAACCAACATCCTAAGACCCAGCAGTTCACTGGTATATATACAATAAGGAATGAAAGCACACTGCCCACATGATTTTTAAGGCAGGAGCAGGTGCCTGACTGGCTGGTAAGACATCACTAGGATGCCCGCAGTCCACAGCCTATGCCACTGGAGAGACCCACAGTCCACAGCCTATGCCACTGGGGATGCCCGCAGCTCACAACCCACACCCAAGGGTTCAGCTTGCAGTTCCAGCTCTGCTCCTCATTCTGATTTCCTGAAAACCCACACCCCAGCAGGCGATGGTTCAGGTATTTGGATTCCTGTCATCCACATGGCAGTCCCCGATTAAGGCCCAGGCTCTTGCTTTGGCCTGGCACAGTCCATTATTCCAGACACCTGGACAGTGAAGCATTGGATGGGCACGTTCCCCCCTTTCTCTTAAGGGCCAGTGTTGTGGTGCAGTGGCTTAACCTGCCACCTGCCACCCTGGTATCCCATATCAGATGGTTGGTTCACATCCTGGCTACTCTGCTTCAGATCCAGGTCCCCTCTAAAGTACCTGGGAAGGCAACAAGTGATGGCCCTACTGCTTGGTTCCTGCTACCCATGAGGAAGGCCTGCCTGGAGTTCCTGGCTCCTGGCTTCAACCTGGCATGGCCGCACCCAGTGTGCCCACTTGGTGAATGAACCAGCAGATGGAAGATCTAACTGTCTCTCCCTGTCACTCTGCCTTTCAACTAAACAACTTTTTCAAAACACTGTTCATAGGAGCATTATTCCTGACAAGGAAAAGGCCATCAGCGAGGAAGGGAGAAACAGCAGGGCTGCCACTGCCCCACGGCCAACGAGCTGCCAGTACATGAGTGCTCCCTGCCAACAGCACGCTCAGCACACCCACACACTGCACCACACCATTCCAGCCAGAGAAAACGCCCAGAAAGGAAGCTAATGGATGCCCAAGGCTGTGTCTCCAGCCCGTTCAAGTGGGCTCCCCGACCCCCTGTGGGCCTGAGCAGCAGGTGCTCCTACCATCTGATGTTGGCAGCTGCGGGCACTGAGGCAGAGCTATGGAGGGACCACTCAGGGCGGGGAGCCCCGTCATGAGGCAGCCCGGTGCCAGGGATTCAGGTGTCGCTGAGGCTGTCCACTGCTCCTTGTCCACCCACACCTGCTTCTGACCCCTTGACCACCCCACCCTGTCATTACCTGGAACAGATAGAGCTTCTCTGCCAGGCTTTTGGCCAAGTACACGTCAATCTGGGAACAAGGGAAGAAGACTTAGCAGGAGACAGAGCCTGTGCCCCTTTCCCAGCGTGCACCTGCTCCTCGGATCTCTCAGGGGCAGCAGCTCAGCTGATGACAGAAACAAAAGGAAGCAAGTCTCCAAATGCAGTACCCAGGGCTCCTCCCATTAGCTACCAAGCGGCTGGGCCCCTCTCCAAGTTCACTACCACCCAGCAGGAAGAAACTGTCCCCTGGGCTGCCCTGCTCAGAGGCTGCCCTGAGGGGAAGGACAGGGGAGGGCCTCCTGGAGCCTCTCTCCCCACTTGCCCCAGATCAGCCTGGCATCCTGTCCTCAGGTCTCTCAGGCTCTTCGTGACCCACCTGGCCCCATGCTGCTTCTTGCCACCACTGATGCCTCACACTCCACTGCACAGCAGTCCACCTTTCTGCCTCATGGCTCTGCATGGGAGCCACGGCCTCCCCCATGGCCGGACCTTGACATGCGCACTTTCTCCAGCTGTGCCGGCCTTCTCACACCACCCCTCAAGCCTTGGTGGTGCCTTCATCCCTCAAGACTCAGCCCAGTCACCCCCGGAGCAGGATGCACGCCAGAACCTTGGGGTCCCCCAGCCTCCTATAATATCATCACCAAGCCCCCACACTGGCAGTGCTGCCCCAGCCTTTGGACATCTGAGCCATCAGATTCAACAGCCAGGCTGGCCCCAGGCTCTGTACTTATCCCCAGGGACCGCCTCCTTGCCCCTGCCCTTCAAAACAGGGGCCAGGTTCTACAAAGACTTCAAAATATGGGCGAAAAACTGAACGGAGAGGTAAGTTTATCTTGGTGCAAAATGTTGAAATCTTTGCAGCTTCTTCACAATGTTACGTTTAAAAAAAAAAAATATATCCTTCACACACAAGCATTTCCGAATTTTTTCACACCAAAATAAAGCAGCTGTTTAATTCCATGCTCCACAAACCTGAGGTGCTGTCTCGGGAGGCGCCCGCGGGAGACACAGGGACTTCCTGCCTGGCCACTGCGAAGGCCCGGGGCCTGGGCCCACTCTTAGGGGCACGCTGCCCTGGAAACGGCTGTGCTTGCTCAGGCCCACTCTGCAACGGGCCTCCCCTCAACAGGCACCGCGACACCATTTCCTTGGCAACCTGACCCTCAGCCTGTACGTATCTCAGGGGCAGGGACACCGCCCTGCCTGGCCGTAGATCACAGTCCCCAGCCCAAAGTGGCTGAGCCCCTGGTCAGCCCAGGCAGAGGGGGAACCATGCAGCCCGCTCACTCAGCAGTTCCGACGTGACCTCTGAGGGGCCAGACACCCCACAGCTTTGCAGACTCATAGCGGTCACAACAAAACCCCACCCTCATCAAGCTCTTTTCTGGGGGAAGGAAGAGATAACAAGCAGGTGAACTTAAGTTTAGAAAATGACAAATGCTATGGTCAAGTCCGAGGCAAGGCCGGGGGGGGGGGGGGGTGAGGCCGAGATGTGGGGGGCTGGGCACGACACCAGCACAGTGGGTGGCAGCTATCCCACCCAGTCAGGTGACGCTGGAGAGACCTGAAGGGAGAGAAGGGCAGGCCATGAAGGCATCTGGGGCAAGACAGAGGGTCCCAGGAGTGGGGACAGCCAAGTTTAAGGGTCCCCAGGAAGCCAGCAGGTGCAGATCAGCCTGGGGACCCAGCCCAGGCCCCTGCTGCCTGCAACCCCAACAGAAGGTGGAGAACAGCGGTTACCTCCTGTACAACTGGGTCATCCTCTTCATTGGCCATACTAGGGGAGAGCCAGCCACGCAGTCCCCGGACCGGATCTGCAAGGGAGATGGAGAGATGGCGACTGCCAGTCAGTCATGCAGCCAACAGCCCTGCCCCAGGCCCTGTGCTGAGGAGTCCCACACACACCGAGCTGCTCTCCACACCTGGCAGAATGTGGATAATGGACAGCCAGGGATCAGGGACCAAGACCACAGCACAGCAAGTTAGGCCACCTGGGATGCCAGCACCCCAAGTGGGCACCAGTTCAAGTCCCAGCTGCTCCATTTTTTTTTTTTTTAAGATTTTATTTATTTGAAAGGCAGAATTTAAGAGAGAAAGAGAAGAGAGAGTCATTCCTCAAATGATGCTGGCCGGAGCTGGGCCAGTCCACAGCCAGTAGCCTCCCCTGGGTCTCCCACATGGATACAAGGACCCAAGCCCTTGGCCATCCTCCACTGCTTTCCCAGGCACATCAGCAGGGAGTGGATCAGAAATGGACCAGCTGGGATTGGAACCTGCATCCACACAGGATGCTGGCACCACAAGCACCACAGAGCAGCACCTTTACTCTCTATATCACAGCATTGGCCCTCCAACTGCTCACTTCCAATATGGTTCCCTGCTAACAGGCTGAGGTTTTGGGCCCCTGAACCCTCATGAGAGACCTGGGTGGAGTTCCAAACTCCTGGCTTGGACCTGCTCCAGGAAGGTCACTGTGGCCATTTGCAGAGTAAAGCAGCACACAGACCCTTCCTCCTGTAATTCTGCCTTTCAAATACGTAAGTAAATCATTGAAAAACAATAACAGCCAACTGAACACCCCGAGAGCACCCAAATAAAGAGAAAGCCAACCAATGGGCACCAGACCACACATGTCAGGGGCCTCTAGGATAAACGAGTTTTATAGGCCTCTAACTAAGAAGAACCAGGAGTAAGAGGATGGAGGCCGCTGGTCCACAGCCACGACGGACCAGATACTGAGATGCTAAAGTCTTCGCCTTGCACGTGCCAGGATTCCATATGGGCGCCAGTTCGTATCCTAGTGGCCTCGCTTCCCATTCAGCTCCCTGCTTGTGGCCTGGGAAAGCAGTTGAGGATGACACAAGGCCTTAGGACCCTGCACCTGTGTGGGAGACCCAGAAGCAGCTCTGGATTCCTGACTTCAAATCAGTGCAACTCTGGCTGTTGTGGCCAGTTGGGGAATGAAGCAACAGCTAGAAGATCTTCCTCCCTGTCTCTTCTCCTCTCTGTATATGTAACTTTCCAATAAAAATAAAATACATCTAAAAAAAGAAAAAAGCACTTGGAGGCAGGATGGCTGCGGGGGAGTAGGCGGGCAAGTGGGCAGCACAGGCCTCAGCAGTTCCCAAACCTCGGCCCCTGGGCAAGGCCACCCCGACTTTACTTGACATTGCAGCTGTCTAACGTTCCTCCACCAGGAGACTGTCATCTACATGGGTCTTCCTCCCCCATGCCCACCCCAGCTTCCCACCCCCCAGTCCCCTCACTTCTTACAGGCACACCTTCTGGACCTGAGACCCCACGCCCGGCAGGGACCGCAGCAGCACCTGGCTCCTTCACTTCCTGTCACCCCAAACCAGCCAACTCTGTCACTTCCACCTCAAACGCCAGCTCCATCTCTTTTCTGGGTCATAGCCTCCTGCCATAGCCAGTGCCCTTTTTGGAAACCATGCCTTCCATAACCACACAAAAACCTTCAAGAGCTGGTGGGCAGCCTACCAGCTAAGACACTCGCATTACATACCACAGAACCTGCGGGCAAGTCCTGGTCCATCCAATTCCTGCTACATGGCTGCATAGGAGGGCCAGTCTATAGAACCCACCACCGGTTCCCACACCCTTGCCCGGAAGTATCTCTGTTTTGGGTATCCAATCAATTGTCCCCCTACATCCCTTTCCTCCAGGCCTTCAGGAGGCACCACTGCCAGGCTTCCGAAGGTCACCTTAACCCCACACCTCCCTCTCCCTGTCTGGTTTTGCTCCCCATTCTTAACCAGGACCTGGAACCAAGGGAAAGCTGAAGACCTCACACAGTTCAAGCTGATCTATCACCAAATGAGCTCATTAGGCTGATAAGCAATAGTCCACATGCAAACCATTACTTCAAAAACAAAACAGGGCCTAGTAGCTAAAGTCCTTGCCTTGCACAGGCCCTCAAGTTCCAGCTGCCCTGCTTCCCATCCAGCTCCCTGCTTGTGGCATGGAAAAGCAGTCAAGAAAGGCCCAAAGCCTTGGGACCCTGCACCTGCGTGGGAGACCTGGAAGAGGCTCCTGGCTTCGGATCGGCTCAACTGTGGCTGTTGTGGCCACTTGAGGGAGTGAATCAGCGGACAGAAGATCTTCCTCTCTCTATATCTGACTTTACCATTTTTTTAAAAATTGGGGGGCGGGGGAGGGGTGGGTAAGGCATGACTTATTTAGGAAAGAAAGGAGTTCCTGCCTTAGTGACAGGAGGGGGCTTCCAGGGGAAGTAAAACCCCAGACCTCCTGCAGGAGGAAGGAAAAATAAAAACCCCAAAAGAAAGAATCTTAAAAAAAAATCCACCAGCTTCATCAATATCTGTAACAGTGGGGGCCTGGAGCAGGCTCTCCCTGGATTACAAAAGACAAAGGGACAATTCACTTTCTCATTAGCCCGGTAGATGCAGAGAAGTTGACCTGCCTCAAATGGGATGCTGATCCGGAAATGAGGATGTGAGCTGCAGGAACTAACTTGCCCAAGGTCACACCTTAGCAACTGCAGAATTAGAGCAGAAACGGGGTTTGGCTTGTGTCAGCGATGACTCCTCCTCTTAGCTACACACAGCACATCTCCTCACCCAAAGGCAGTATGGTACAGTGGGTGACAGGCTGGACTCCGGAGCAAGACGGCGCAGGTTCAAGTCCCACGTCCGCTACCTTCACTGCCCGAAGCCCACCCGGAGTTGAGTCCCCTTTCCTATTTTCTATCCCAAACAGGGGAGGACAATCACCGCGGCAGGGCCCTCTCCCCGGGACCTGAATAGCAATCCGACCGACCGACCGACAGGAATCCCAGGGAGCTTGTTACGTGGCAACATGTTTTCTTTCGACGCTAGAGGCCAGCGGGCGTCACGGTCAGCGCCGGCTCCGGCCTCCCCGCTCCTGCAACGCCCTGCCTGGCCTCGGTCGGCTCGGACCTCAGCTTTGGAGAGCTCGCTCTCAACCCCAAACAGCTGAGCCGGGTTGCAATCACGCCACCGGCGGCCGCACGGCCAGGCCCGCGGCACTCCGCGCTTGATTGAAGGAGAAGCGTGCCGGGCCGGGCCTGCGGGGGTTCACCCGCGGCGGGGAGCGCCCCTCTCCGGCCCGGCCCCCCGCCTGCCCGGCCCCCCGGCCCGCCTGCCCGGGCCCCCCGGCCGGCCCCGGCCTCACGCCCACCCTGCCCGGCTCCCGCTGCCCTCCCTCGTACAGGTGCCCCCGACGCCCCTCCGTCCTGGCCCGGGCGGGGCAGGGCGCCGGCACCCTGAGTCACGGCCCCGCGGCCTCCCCGAGCCGGGCAGCGCAGGGAGCGGCGAGCAGCCGGGGTCCACGCGCCGGCCGGCCCCTGACGGAGCCCCCAACCGGCCCTCGGCGCGACGCGGGGCCGCTCCGGCCTAGCCGGGAGCCAGACTCCCGGGGCAGCCTCGTGAGCGCGGCCGGGATCCCGCCCGGGCTCGGACACGGGCGGCAGGGCACTCACCTCTCCGCGGGCGCCGCGCGTGGGGCGGCAACGGCCCAGGGGCCCGCGGGCGGCGCAGCTGGCGGCGGCCGGGACCTCCTCTCAGGGAGCCGCCATGTTGCTGCTGGAGAAACTCCGGGCGACACGTGGGGGGAGCGGGCCGGCCCTCGCGCTTCCTCTTACCCACAATGCTCCGCCCCGGCGGCGCGAGCCCGCCCCCCACGCCGCAGCGCGTCGCGCCGATCCGGCGGCCCAGAGCTCCGCCGGGCACTAGGGGGCGCTGCCGCTCCAGCAAAACGCAGAGGAGCCAACGTTAATAAGACCAAAACAAGTTTCCTGGCAGCGGTGGGATTCGAACCCACGCCCCCGAAGAGACTGGAGCCTTAATCCAGCGCCTTAGACCGCTCGGCCACGCTACCGGTACGTGCAGCTCCTCTCCTCAGCAACTACTTAATGACTCTAAATACGTTTTCATTTCCCTAATAAGATATTTTTTCCTGTTTCCTCTATTAAATTTGCATTTTACTCAATCCTGGTGAAAATCATATTAAATATTTTCAAGAAAAATATTTATTCCCCCAATATCCAGACTTGGGCTTGCTGCAAATGAATTTGAGAGGGAAAAGCAGTTTAGCAATGTGATTACTGAGTACTGCACCCGGGTGAGCCGGGACCCTGCTCGGTTAACCTACAGCAGCTGGCTGAGGTGTCTCAGGCAGGGCGAGGGATCTGATAAGCCAGAGATGGCTAGCTGTCTTTGAAACATTGTTTGGACTGCAAAATAAGAAAACTTGGCTGCTAAGGCTCAGATGCTCCTTAGACTTGACGCCCATCCTGTCCTCAGGGCAGACGGAGCCATTCACACGGATCTATTTGCATGGATTTGTATATGAATCTTTACTTAAACATTAAGTTATTTGGTGTAGATCTGCAATGGGTGCTTTTTCATCAGACTATACTTTTATTGTACATATATGTATTTGTTTACGTATTTATTGAAAAATATAAATAAAAATTCATCATCCATATTTCTACCACCTGCAATGAAATGAATTACTGCTTCCCTTGTGGCATTTTTGCTTCTAATTCTTAAGCACTCATTTTGTGTCCAAAATTACAAGGTAATGATGTGAACAAATTACCCATTAAAAATCCATCTTATCATGTATTTTACACCATTACAAGTTAAAATGGGCCCCTTTCCAAGACATCCACCCCAGCTGGTTATCATGACTTTGATGTGTGTCCTTCCAGTAATTTCTTATACAGTTGTATATAAACATTGATAGACACTATATCAGTGTGCTTGGATTTTCCGTGTGGTTTTCATACAGGCTATTATCTGATAGCAATGAAATGTTAAACTTTATTTTTCTTATCAACATTATGTTTTTGAGGTCGGTTATGATGTACATAGACTCAACTCCTGAATATAATGGGAGGTATCTTTGCACCAGACCCGCTGTGGAGATATTTTTCTTTTTTTTATATATTTTATATTTTATCAAAGCCCCACCCAGTCTCCCACCCACCCAATGGAGATATTTTCAAGGGCATAGGCTAGAGAAGGAATTGCTGAGTCATATGTCTATTTCCTATTCTATTAAATATTACCAAAATACAGGACAGTTGATGCCTTTTTTTTCTATTTCTCCTTAGATTTTTAGATAAGTTTTGCCGAGTTATTCTGGAAACAAGCACTCTGCTCTATTTTCCACATTTATTGGTGTAAGGAAACTTCAACTCACCCGCATGTCTCTCTCTTTATCCTGAGTCCTGCTGCCGCCATCTGACACCTGCCTCTCCCTGTGGGTTCGGCCAACCCAACGAGCTGGACTGATGCTTAGCCCTGGACTGATGCTTAGCCCGACTGGGAGAATCAGGCGGTATTCCACCAGCACTGGGTCTGGTGAAGTTTATGACTCATCCCCAACTAACAAGCCATATTAAGTCATACTTCTGTCAACAGGATTCTGGCTCTGTGCTGACGCCAAAAAGTTTCTGGTCCATCTGAGTTGGTCGGTACTCCTAACGTGTGAGCATTTCGTGTTGTCCCCTCCAACCCCTCCCCAGCCCAGGTAAGCCTTCCATCCACTAGTATAATGTATGCTATGCAGACCGCATTGTGCTAGAAGAGATTGTTACTGTTGGAGGATTAAAAACCAAACTACAAAAGCCACCATCTCTTGAAGATGTAGGTTTGTTTCAGGCCAGGGACTGGGGGAGATTCACAATCAAATGAGGACTGCCCTTCAGACTAATGGAAGCAGTCAGGTAACCACAGTATTTTAGCACCAGGAGGGACTGTGTGAGCCATGTACTGGGTTTCTTAAGAGTATCCCCAGAGAGAAGTGTAACTGCTGGACTCTGCCAAGCCTTGCTTTTCTAGGAATCGCCCCACCAGCTCAGAGAGTATGTCCCTACTCCCACAGCCATGGCTGGCAGGCTCCCTGGTGGATCTAGGGTTCAGATGGGGCCAATCAGATTCTGTCTTGAGAGTATGAACTTGGACAGGACTTACTGATTTCTTACTATGACTGTGTTATGTTGCAGTTAGTCTTTGAAATGGGCTGAAGCTAAGCAGGAAGGAGTCTTGGGGCACCCACATTCCGTGAAATGAGCCAGAGAGGTGGAGAAGATCATTGCATAGACATAGAAAAATACTGATGGGGCCCGGCGCGGTGGCGCAGTGGTTAAGGTCCTCGCCTTGCATGCCCGGGCCCCAGACTGGCTGTCACGTCTATGGCTGGCCAGCGACATTACTGTGTTGAGGCGTCCTGTCTGCTCGTGCCCTTCAGTCCATTTCTGGTGATGGTGGGTGTAGGATGGCAACCCCTGCAACATGGCCCATTGACATCATTTATAGTGAAGCTAGGATGCTACCTGACTTTCCTCCAACCTCCACTGATTTCCCTTCTCCATCCACAAAAAACATTGTCAATGCTTTCCCAAAAAACCTTTAAAGTATCAATTTTTACAGCTGTAAAATGGTTACAGTAATTCTTAGATTTGCAGGATTAAAAACAGCCATGAACAACAGCATCTGAGACATTATCCATCATTCTTTCCAAGCCACATTTTTTTTTCACATTTTAATAGCTCCAAAATTGACCTGCCTCATGTTGCCACTGGCAGTTACTTTCCAGGAGTCATTTTTTCTCTTATTAATACATAATAGGATTGACAGTGTCTTGAATTAAGTACAAAGCAGGTGGATTGCTGAAGGCATTCGTTACTATCATGAATTTTTAATTTGGCAATTTAAATTTTGTATTTTTAACTTAGTCAATGTTATGAATTATTTTGACAATCTTATCAGAACTGTACATGGGCACAGTATGACTTCTACAAGGCTTGTTATCAAAATTAGCCAGATGGCTGCTCCGCCCATTCTCCTATTTAACCATTTTTAACTTTGAGCTTATTCATCATGGCTTTTCAAAAATTGTTTTTCATTTTAGGACTTTCCACTGTGAAAGATGAGGAGTGAACTCTTTTTACCCCCAGACCCCACATCTACCATTCACACAAACACTCCCTCCCAACAGAGCCATACTGCAATTGCTTTGAGCAATAATTAGTAAATGCTGTTCACAGGTTGGCCATGCACAGACCTATAATTACTTCTCCTTCTCTAGAAAATGGTATTGCTCAGTATGTAATAACTGCCTTTTAACACATAAAAAAAAAATTTTGGGCCCAGCGTGGTAGCCTAACAGCTGAAGTCCTCTCCTTGCAGATGCCAGGATCCCATATGGTCACCGGTTCTAATCCCAGCGGACCCACTTCCCATCCAGCTCCCTGCTTGTAGCCTGGAAAAGCAGTCCAATGGCCCAAAGCCTTGAGACCCTGCACCCGTGGGGGAGACCAGGAAGAGGCTCTGGGCCCCTAGCTTCTGATTGGCTCAGCTCCAGCCGTTGC